>NC_091764.1:20000000-30000000 GCF_029378745.1 Bos indicus
AATCCTTTCTCTTTGGGTCTTTGTCATGGAGAAGCTCTGGGGGCTTTCTAATGGGTGGTGGGCGAAAAAAGGTATTGGTTTTGAGATCAGATGTATTGAGATCAAATTCTAGGTCTTTCCTGAGACCATAGGCAGGTTACCTAAATTTTCCAAGCTCTCTACTGGGGGAAATTAAGCCTTGAAAAATTCTTGCTGAATGATGAATCACGTGCAAGGCATCAGGTACTATCCCTTCGTACTTGGGTGTTCAACAAATGTTTATTCCCTTTCTCCTCCAAGTTCTTGCAGAAACAATACTCTCTTCCTCATTATTGACTTATTTGAATGCTGTTATCTAAGTTTTCTGATTCAGAAAGTATTAACTACCACACTTAGGATAAAGCTTAAAATTTTCAGCATAGCCCTTTTCAAGTCTCTTGTACGCTGCCATATCCCTCACTCACAGGCCACAGTTACTTCCTTTCAGTCCTGTCTTCTGACTAAAGAATTCAAAATGGTTACATTTTGACAGTAGCTGAGGTAAATGTGAATCAATCATTGAAATTTTACTTCTTGTTTGGCAAAGAAAGTCGATAGTTTATGGGTAATTCTGTGGTATTCTAGGTCAGAATATAGACTCTGGGCCTTGAATGTCTAGATTTAAATCCCAGCTCTGCCGCTGACTGCTGTGATCTTGGGTTAGCGAATCAGTCTCTCTGTGGCTCAGTTGTCTCACCTGTAAAGTTAGAATACTGTAATTCCTATTTCAGGGCTGGTTATGAAAATCAAATGAGTTTTGCCTGTAATGAGCTTCTAACACCTGTAATGAGCTTATACCAGCACGTGGCACATTGTAAACATTAAAGATTAAAAAAAAATAAACAAGCAATCATATAGTTCAGAGCAAAGGACCAGGTATGGACTCAGAATAGGGTAGGGAACCCACAGACAAGAGGTATAATAAGATTGAAAGCATCGTATTACCCTTCAAAAGCTGAAAAAACTGAAGATTTAACATCTCTATAAAAAGTAATATCACTGCAACTTCTTCCCCTCCTATGTAGAGTGGGTGAGTTTACTGACAGACTGTTTTGGAAGGAGCTAGAAATATCAGTTTAAAAACTGCTTGGCAACCACTTTAGAATGATTATCTGACTTTGGGAGAATACTGAGGTATTCCTCTTACCCAGATTTAGAAATGTCACAGAGGCATAATGAATCATCATCTCTCAGAGGCTTTGAAAACATTTTCCCCATACTAAGTACTGCCTCTTGCCTACTCTTCTGGCAGTTCTAAACTTCAAGATAACCCACCAAACCCCAAGGAAGCTACAGGAGTTTGGGGATCTGCTTCAGGTCTAATTCCTTTGCTATATCCCGGTTCCTGTTGTCCTGGCTCCCCCCACCCTCTCTTCTACCCTACAGATTAGTCTAAGTCATTCAAGGTAATCCCATCCCTCTTATCAGCCATGAGTGTGGACATGAGCCAGTGCAATGCTAAGAAAGGGATTTGGGAGAAAGAACTCAGTTTTTCTCTCCTGCTGGATGAAAAAAGAAGCATGTTGCTCTGCTCGGTACTGGCAGCCATTTTCCAGCAAAGCCAGCAGCCCTAGGATGAACCAATGCTGTGATTGGCAGCTTGAGAGGGATGGAGGAAGTGCATGCTGGGTGACACAGTTGAACCCCTGCAGCCTGCCTCAACTCTGTACTTCATCTTGTGCATTATACCAGATTTCCCTATCGTTAAGCTAGTTTAACTGTGGCTTCTGTTAAATGCAGTCTAACCAAATGCACTCATGACTCTTCCTCCCTTGTGCCTTGTAAGGCAGGATTTATGTCAATGTGGATGTCCCTTGTAGGTTGTACATTACCTGAGGGCAGCTGCCCTGTCCCATTCATTTCTTATTTCTTTCTGAACTCTTAACATAGTGCCTTACAAACAGCCACAATCTCACTACTTGTTGATAAATAAGTGTTGAAAGCAATACACCCTGACAGCCTTTGGCTCTGTTTAACATCAGTGAAACCCTTATTAAAGAAAAGAGTTTGCTTTTTTGATTCATAATCATAAAAGTCAAAAGGTGAATAAAAGCATGGCCTTTCAGTATATTTTTTTCTGTTACTTGTGCAATGGTTGGAGGTAAAAAAATTTTATTACAAATTAAACCATTGAATTATGTTTTCATAACACACAACCAAATACACTCTCTCTAGCTTTCTCTCGATCAGGACTAATTTCAGGCAGTCTGTTTATAGAGTGAAGATGAATTTTATTGGTGACAAATGCACTCCTGCATTAACAAATTAAGTATGCTCTCAAAGGAGAAAGAACAAACTCAGAGAAAATTGGGTTGTCTGTTCTCGAAGTCTAAAAAAAGGACTTCTTTCCTCAGGGGGAATTTAGTATTTTCATAATCATGTAGAAAGTAAAACATGTGCCTCTTGGGTATAACATTAAAATAAATTAATTTTGCTGCCTTATTCATAATGGCTAATAGCAAATGGAGTGTTTATTTCTTGACTCCTCTTGCTCATAAAACCAGGTTTTTCTAGGACCTTCATCTCATTAAAGATGAATAGCTGTGTCAACTTATAGGGATGAAGAACGTGGTCTCTGCTTCTCTATTTTTGGCATTTTATTAATAGGTGAGTGGTCATGGGGAATAACAAGACCCTAAAGCATCATTGGAAAAGACTCTGATGCTGGGAGGGATTGGGGGCAGGAGGAGAAGGGGAGGACAGAGGATGAGATGGCTGGAAGGCATCACTGACTCGATGGATGTGAGTTTGAGTGAACTTCGGGAGTTGGTGATGGACAGGGAGGCCTGGCATGCTGCGATTCATGGGGTCGCAAAGAGTCGGACACAACTGAGTGACTGAACTGAGCATCAGGATCTCAACTTCATGTTATGGAAATATAATCGTCTGTTTTTTTCTCTTCTGTTCTTGGGATGTACAATGTCTTCTATTCCTTGGAAATATGTTCACTTATGATTAGACACTGCTGACAGCCTTTAGATTTTCCTCTGTTCAGCCCAAATTGTGGTTAGTTTTTCTCCTATTTTGTCATAACACACACCCGATTTTCCTTCACCTGTTCTTCCACAATTAGCCTCTGTCTGTATACCCATTCTCCTGAAATACTAGATAATTTATTCAGTCATGTATATTTCTTTGGAATTCTTCAAGTTTGGTATGGAAGAGAAACAATTCATTGCAGATATAGATCACTACACATCATAGCTTCTAGTAAGATGAGATTCCCCCCCCTTTTTTTTTTTTTTACTAAAGAGTATTAAAATTTTAAATAGTTGACTTTTATGATGTTCAAAGTATTGGCAAGGTATGAATGAGATCTGCAATTGACACTGGAGTCACTGAAAGATTCAGAAAAACAGCAGACCTTCTAGGAATCTCCCCAGCTGACAATGTTGTAGCTGTTAACTGGAACCCTAATTGTTGTTATTCAGTTGTTAAGTTGTGTCTGACTCTTTGAGACTCTATGGACTGCATCACGCCAGGCTCCTGTCTTCTACTATTCCCTGGAGTTTGTTCATATTCATGTCCATTGAGTCAGTGAGGCTATCTAATCACATCATCCTCTGCTGCCCTCTTCTCCTTTTGCCTTCAATCTTTCCCAGCATCAGGGTCTTTTCCAATAAGTTGGCTCCTTGCATCAGGTGGCCAGAGTATTGGAGCTTCAGCTTCCGCATCAGTCCTTCCAATGAATATTCAGGATTGATTTCCTTTAGAACTGACTGGTTTGATCTCTTTCCAGTCCAAGGAACTCAAGGTCTTCTCCAATACTACAATTTGAAGGCATCAATTCTTTGGTGCTTAGTTTTCTTTATGGTTCAACTCTCACATCCATAATAATGACTACTGGAAAAATGGTAACTTTGACTATACAGACCTTTGCTTGCAAACAATGAAGCAGAAGTAAATACTTTTCTGAAATTCCCTTGTTTTCTCTATTAGGGAACCCTAATATTCCCTCACAAAATATATAAGCTTTTGCAAATGAGTAGTTGCCTTGTAATCACAGGCAGATTTGCACAAGTCTGGGAATATTTTGAGGGACCATAAATGTAACCATTGGTTTTGTGCCCTCTTTGATTTTTCTTTCCAAAGTCATTAACAGTTATGACATTTGACTAAGAAGCAATATTATCCAAGCTTGTTTTAAAATTGCTACCTGCCCACTTACTCAAGGTAAATAATTCTTCCTAGTACATTGATTGCAGACTAAAAAACAATATATATATTTTTAAATGTGCTTAATTTCATGGGACTAATTTGAAGGAATAGTTCTTACTTGCAAGGCAGAGTTAAGCCTGGGTAAAACCAGAATAATCACCCTTACCAGAGAAATTGGGGGAAAAAAAAACAAAACAAAACTCCTGCTAAGCATTTCTTCTCAGCTAGAAACTGGTTGAGCTGAAGCACAAATGTTGGATTCTTTTGCCTTGTTCTAACCGAGGGACAAGAGGTACGTGGCTGAATATGGGAGATGAGTAGTAAAGGGAAGATACTGCTACCTGCAGGGAAAGCCAAGCAAGCAGGGCTGGATGTGTTATCTAATCCAGAAGAATTCTTCACGTAAAAGGAGAAACTAATCTTCAGTAAAAACGCTAACATGTATCTTGAAGCCATTTTTTCTGACCTTCAGATTACATTTTACATCAAGATTAAGAAAAGAGGAAGTTGTCTTTTCCCAGGAGATTTCTGCCCCTTAACCTGGTACTGTTAGTCTTAAACATGATTAACCATTTGACATGACTTCCCAAACTACAGACTGTTTGTATTAAACACATATTACAGTTTATTTTCCTGCATATAATTAGGAATAATCATTGCCGCCAGAATGTAAAATGATACATCAACAATAAGTAGAGATAACAGTAGCTGGATGCAAGAAAAGGCGTACAAAGCACCTGAAGCTTATAATTACCTTTCTCTCCCTACCCCATGTATTTGTGTCATGATGCATCTGAGGTAACGTAGACCTCAGGTAGTCATTAAAATCACACGAATATTCCACTAGGATTTACTGCAAATAAGATATCCCATTGGTACATGGATTTTTATCAATAAAAAAGGTTAATAATTTGGAGTGTCTTTTACCAAAACACGATTTCTTTTCAGGAAGTTTGAATTTATACATTTAACAGGGTACTACTCTGTGCTAGTCACTTTGCTGCTGCTGCTGCTGCTAAGTCGCTTCAGTCGTGTCCGACTGTGCAACCCCATAGACATCAGCCCACCAGGCTCCCCCGTCCCTGGGATTCTCCAGGCAAGAACACTGCAGTGGGTTGCCATTTCCTTCTCCAATGAAAGAGAAAAGTGAAAGTGAAGTTGTTCAGTCATGTCCAACTTTTAGTGACCTCATGGACTGCAGCCTACCAGGCTCCTCCATCCATGGGATTTTCCAGGCAAGAGTACTGGAGTGGGTTGCCATTGCCTTTTCCAAGTCACTTTGAAAAATACACAAAGCAAAGAAACACGATCTCTCTTCAAGAAACTTATAATCCCCTCAAATGTGGAGCAAGACAAAACAGATGAAGAAGAAATATCATACCCATTGAATTTTGCTAAGTTGTACAGTCTGAATGGCATAACTTTGTAGAAACTTTGAGAAAGGAGGTCAGGAGAGATGTGTAAAGGAAGTAAACTAGCATTAAATTTTGATGGTGGAGAAGGTTTATGTAGATTAAGATAAAGTGAGGTATCAGAGATGGTGCCCACGATTCACAGGTGTTTCCAACTTAGTCTTAATTAGATTCTCTTCCTATTATCTGAGCTTTATTACATTCTTTCACTTAACCAGGATTTTCTAACATATACAAATAATTACACTTAGCATGAGAGAGAGATTCAAAAGCAATAAAACTCCCCAATCTGATCTAGCTTAGCAACAGAATACGGATTCATCAAACTCCTAGACAACAAATACAAAGTAAGGTCCTTTGTTTTATCATTCCATGGGTATGCGAACCATATGGCTGTAACCTTCCTAACATTTTCTCTACTCATAACTCAGAAAGTCCTCCACAGCAGGCCAAACAAGTTTTGGACAATCCAAAAACTTACACTATTTTCAGTTTCAGGCAAAATTTGGCAGGTATGTTTGTCAGAGTTTTGCTTTCATTTGACTTGTTGAAAGTGAAACTTAACTGTAAAACAACATATAATCAAAGTGGTTTAAATGAGACCTTACAAAGTCCAAAAGACCATGAATTGACTCACTTAAAATGTTCTATAGATTATGTTTTAATTTATGTAAAAACAGTTTTTCAGATTTGTGAAAATTACATTTTATCTATGATATTGTGAAATCTGTGATATTGTGATACCTGTGAAATATTGTTTTCTTCTTTATGGCATATTATAAACATCTGTCTGCAAAACACAGGTTGGGCATTTTAAGTCATGACTTCATTAAGTTATTTAGCAAAATATCTTAATCAAATCTTGCCTAACATTATAGCTAAAGGCAGGTTTAAATTTAGCAACTTAAAATGTTTCATAACTGATTTGCATTGACTTGTATGCATTGTACTAAGTCACTTCAGTTGTGTCCAACTCTTTGTCAACCTATGGGACTGTGGCCCACCAGGCTCTTCTGTCCATGGGGAGTCTCCAGACAAGAATACTGGAGTGGTTTGCTGTGCCCTCCTCCATGAGATCTTCCTGACCTAGGGATCGAACCCACAACTTGTATAAGAATAACAAATTCCCTGGAGAAGTGTTGTGATTAGAAAATGGTGACCCTGATTTTATCTGTATCCTATCTGTGGTCTTAACGGTCTTTTTCAAGCTTTTCACAAAAAGTCACATCCAAGGTTTCTGCTCATCCAGGTATTACAGAGTAGTGATGAGTAAGAAAGGTAGACCCCACAGTTCAGGGTAAACACAATTGTTTCTGTGAGAGCCGCAGATGTGGGCATATGCTCTTTTTTCACCTGGTAGATCTGTAAGTCTAGTCGTGATTTTGCAAGAGGACAATCTGAAAGAAGCACATAATGTAATCTCTTGGAGAGGCATGTCACAGGATCATCTTTGTGCACTGGTACAAGTGTTTTCATGGTTCCCATGACTTCATAAACACAGCTTATATCATTCAGATGTACCATGAGAATCAAATAAAAAAATGTGGATTGTATTTTGGGCTCCTGTGTAATTGCATCACTTAAGACCTATTGGGGTAGCTTGGTATCAACCACTCACTCATATAAATACTCTCATAGGAAATAACAATGTTGAGCTCACTAATTAGATTAGTATTGATTCAATTCAACAAGTAACATAATGCTTACTGCTAAGATATGAAGTATTTTGAGCAATATGCAGATGATAAAAGAAAATCCTACCCTCAAAAAGGATTTAAAATTTGGTAGGAGATATTAGGAAAATTACCCAGTGCTAATTAAAAAGAGGAAAGCTAAGTGCTTTGAAATTATAAGGTGCATGAAGGAAGTAGAATTATAGCAGAGTGATATAGAAAAGGAGAGAAGGAGGGAGGGAGAGAGGAATTGAGAGAGGGAGAGTGAGAGAGGGACAGAGAAAGAGAGAACTCTGAGTTGGAAACTTCAGAAAAGGCTTCACAAGGGAGGCAGAATCAGAAATATAATGAGAGAATGAGCACAGTAAATGATGTGATCTTCTGATTTTGAAGTCAGCTTTTCATTTTTGTTCTTCTTGGTCTATAAAGCTCTACTTTTGGGGATGGTTTTGAGAAAACAATCCTAGAGGCCCATAACTTAATGATTGGGCTGTGTAATAACAACATCCACTGTTTTGTTGATCACTAAGTATAAAAGCATGATACAGACTTTAATACTAGGAATATTTGGCTACCCTGATACTGCCTACATATGAAGAAGGAAATAAAGGAATGTCTGTGTATATTGCACATTTGGTTGGTAATTACAATTACAACTTAATATATTGGTTATTGTCACTGAATCCTTTCATGCTAAGCTTTGCTGCTGTTGATGTCCTTTGCATAGCATGACAGCACTACAAGTTTTGAATAGGTCTTAGAAGATACCTTGTGTGCCTCTTCCTTATTTATTGCACATGTCCAAACCGAAGTCCAGAGAGAGGCAAAGTCTTGTCTTCCATAGCAGAACTCAGATGTTAATTCAATTTTGTAGAGTTCAGTTTCCTAGAACTCATTTCACTGGACATGAGATACTTCCTTTACGTGGTTTAACTTAATTGAGCGTCTCTCAGTCATACAAATATACAGCATATGCAGTAGCTGTAGTAACTTTCTATTTTGACAAATTTGTTCTTCATAAAACCCTACAAATCAACAGATACATTTCTAAAATAACTGTATCAAGGTCATTGTGACACCGGTCTTCCTGCTAATGAGTTTATATATATATGGCAATAGTTTTTTGCATAATGCAGTTAAGAGTAAATACATTCTGAAATGTTCTAGAAAACCCTAGTGTTGACACAAAAGGTTATGTTTCAAGTTTCCAGGACACCTATATATTTGAAAACACACACAGATAAACAGATACAGAACTTATCAGTACTTCCCTTGGTTATTCAGCTGTAACACAGACTACAGTGACACAAGTTAAATAGAACAAACTATAGAGGTAATCTCATTTTATAATTTTACTATTTATTTTAAGTTGTGTGGCACCCCAGGTAGCACCAGTATGCTCATTTAGGGTTTTATCTACATAAAAGACAACGTGTAGAACTTGTCTCACTTTGCACTCTGACTCATATTATGTGGCAAGAAGTTAACTTGAACCTTGAAACTATTGGAAAAAATGATTGTAGACATCATTATAGGTTACTGGGTTTAAACTCATTCAACTTCGGAGGCTGTTTTATAATATATTGTGTAAACAGGAAAAAAAAGTGAAAGGTCACTTTCTTGTAAAAAAAAAAAAGCAATGCCTTCTTTTATATAAAAAATATTTTTATTGCAGTTATCTTAAAGTACTCAGAGGCAGTATTACCAGGCACTGAGTTTAGAATGGAGAGGAGGCACAGAGGTAACCTTTGTATCTTGTGGAGACAAATTAATTGGATCCAATTCTACACTTTGACTCAATCATCAAAAACTTGTACTTGATCACAAACAAGTAATCTTATAAAGAAAACATATGCTTGTAAAATGACTCATTAAGTCATCATCCATAACCAGGCATAATTAGAAAAAACACTGGATTGATATCTGGTAATGTGGAATTAGTTTAGTAACTTATAGCATACCCACTTCCTGCAAGAGGGCATGACAATCCATTCCAGTATTCTTTGCCTGAAGAATCCTATGGACAGAGGAGCCTGATAGGCTACAGTCCGGGGTCGTAAAGAGCTAGACACGACTGAAGCGACTAAGCAGCAGAAGCAGCAGCGTACCCCTTAGCCACACAAAATGGTGAAGCTGAGTGACTCTAAAATTTTTTATTAAATATTGCATGATATTATTTCAGCAAGAGATGTGTTGAAATATAAAAATAATAAAATAATCTGCAAAATACACATGCCTTTTTGAATAATATTATTAGCTGTGATATTCCACATTATAGAAGATTTTAAATGTTTGAAATCAAAGCAAACAAATAAGTGTGTTGGTTTGATTTTCAAAAATAAACAAGAATTTAAGTGCTATCTTTTTAAAGGAAGCTCCAAATAATACCATTATAATAACCGTATTATAAAAAGTCATAAATTGTATCATAAGCCTAGATTACAATTTTACATGATGCTGCAAAATACAGTGTCTTTAAAATGCTGACTGATGCTTCTTTCATTTTTAGTAATTCCTGATCATGGTCCAAGGCTGTAAATGGTCCCACTGTAATTGAAACAGTGGCATTTTGTTTCTTCCAAAGGAAGGCAAGACATAACTATTGGGAAAAAGATTGTCCTGACTCAACTTCAGATTTTGCCTTTTTTTTTTTTTTGCAGTCTACAGCAGACACAGTACTCTAAAAGCCATAATACTTTTACGAGCCACTTTGGAGGAAAAAAAGATTTCACTGAAATTCAAAAATCTGACTTGGTAAACTAACAGCAAAACCTTGGGATGGAAGAATTGAGTTTACACCCTGAATCAGAGACTGTGGAGGAATCATCAGCCCTAGGGTCAGCTTTCCCTCCCCACCTGGACATGGAGGGCCTTTGGACCCTCCTCGGTCTTAATGAAGGGAGGCACTTAGGGAGGATTTTCGAGGAAGAACACGAGTGTAGATGCCGGAGAGGGTCTTACTCTTGTCTCTCTTTGCCATGAAAGCCAGAGGTAGGAGACTGAGACCTCTAGAGGGCTGAGGTTTCTGGAAAGAGGCGGAGCTGGTGTCTCACTTCCTGTGTGGAATTCTAGAAGGGACACCTGTCAGGCCCCATGTCTGTGTGGGGCTGCTTTAGGAGATGGAGACAGTGGGACAATGATTCAAACAGAGAATGTCTTCCACTGCCTCACCTTCAAATCCCCTCCTCCTTGGGTGCATTTAGGAATTTCAAAGCACTGTCTGTATTCAAGGGACTAGGAAATGTAGTTGAGAACAATGAACATTCTCTCTGATGGAGTCAACACGGTGCCAAGGGGAGGGGCCCCCTAGCAGAGACTCCAATGAGAGAGCCTCAGAGAATCAGAAGCTGTAGCAAGTGCTGAGGGGCCAGCAAGACCACAGAGTTTCCTGAACAGAGCTGGATAGATGCTTTATCAGAGACCCATCACCAGCTGGGAACACCTACTCTGGATGCAGCAGAAAGGAACAAACACCTAAGGCAGTAAGAAGAGGGTGTGCAGACCAGGTCAGAGGAGGGGCTCAGACCAGAAGCCCCTGGCCTACAAGCCAGAATGACACATAAGCCTGAGAACTTCTGTCTCTCCTAGGAGAAAGAAGAACTAGGGATGGGCACAGAGAGCAATTGCTAAGAGACAGAGTTTAAAAACGAAGAATGGCTTTTCTACCATTAGCAGAAATGAAGGCTTAAGGCCTAAGTTACTTTTAACTGTAATATATAAAGACGTTTCGGTTTCCGCACACCTGTGTTTTGTGCCTCAAGAATAAATACTTGTTAAAATTTTTTTTTTTGGTACATGTGCATATGTAAATCTCAAAGAGAATAAGATTTTGTTAGGGGTTGCTGGCCTTAGGGAACACACTGAGGCCTAATTTACAGTGGCTCAAGGTTGGACAGGCCAGAGGTAGGGATTCAGGGCAGCAGATCCAGAGTCAGGAGAGACAGTGGGGCAGGATGGATAAGACATGCAGTAATGTCCAATTCACTTTTTACCCAGATGAGACTGTAGCTCTGAAAACCCGGGAACTGCTAGAAATTTGTCTAATTTGATGTAAATCAGGGTGAGTTTGGTGTGGAGAAGAAACCAAGCTGTTTAGATAGCGTTGGACTAGGATCTAGAAATTCAGATTAAAAAAAAAAAAAAAGATTACAAACTATGGCATTTGAGGCGTATTGCCTTATGGATTATTTTTAAGTTTATTTCCTACAAAAGCCAGGAACATGGTTGACTGGTCCCTGGGTAGTATGGAGGGAAATTTTGCATCTGGTTAAGAGTTAAAAATATAAACAAAAAAACATGGCTGCTATATGATCCACAACTGGATGGAAGGCTAGAAGAGGTCGCTATAACAAACACAATCACAATGAAAAAGCCCCAAAGATTATGAGACTTAAAAAAATGTGACACAGAGACAAAGACAGCAACCACGTTTGGAAAAAATAGTGCTAATAGACTTACTCAATGCTGAGCTGCCGCAAACCTTTGATTTACATAAAAAATGCAATATGTGTGAAGAGCAATAAAGTAAAGCACAATAAACCAAGATATGTCTGTAATCTTACACATTCTTTAATTAGATATTTATTTATTTCTGGTCTTGGTATTAGCAATGCTGCTGCTGCTGCGTCGTTTCAGTTGTGTCCGACTCTGTGCGACCCCATGGACTGAAGCCTACCAGGCTCCTCCGTCCATGGGATTTTCCAGGCAAGAGTACTGGAGTGGGGTGCCTTTGCCTTCTCTGGGTATTAGCAATACTTGTGCTTTTTATAACACTATTTTTTTTCTTAATCTTATGGACACTATGGATTGTGCAAGTGCTCAGATTTTCCTTTTTATGTTGATAATTAAGTTTACTGCCTATCTATGAGAGTAGAAGAAAAATTTGACATTTTTTTTTTTTTTGCAACACTTTTTCTTTGGCTACATACTATATCACTATTCTCATCTTTCCTTTGTGTTTGTCTATTGTAGGTTGAGTTGTGTTCCCCACAAAGATATGTGAAAGTCCCAATTTCTGATATCAATGAATAAGACCATGTTTGGATATAGGGCCTTTGTAGATAGAACCAAGTGAAGAAGTCATGTTGGATTTCAGTTCAGTTCAGTTGCTCAGTTGTGTCTGACTCTTTGCAACCCCATGAACCTCAGCATGCCAGGCCTCCCTGTCCATCACCAACTCCTGGAGTTCACCCAAATCAATGTCTATTGAGTTGGTGATGCCATCCAACCATGTCATCCTCTGTCTTCCCATTCTCCTTCTGCCCTCAATCTTTCCCAGCATCAGGGTCTTTTCCAATGAGTCAGCTCTTTGCATCAGGTGGCCAAAGTATTGGAGTGTCAGCTTCAACATCAGTCCTTCCAATGAACACCCAGGACTGATCTCCTTTAGGATGGACTGGTTGGATCTCCTTGCAGTCCAAGGGACTCTCAAGAGTCTTCTCCAACACCACAGTTCAAAAGCATCAATTCTTCGGTGCTTAGCTTTCTTTATAGTCCAACTCTCACATCCATACATGACCACTAGAAAAACCATAGCCTTGATTAGACAAACCTTTGTTGGCAAAGTAAAGTCTCTGCTTTTCAATATGCTGTCTAGGTTGGTCATAGCTTTCCTTCCAAGGAGTAAGTGTCTTTTAATTTCATGGCTGCAATCACCATCTGCAGTGATTTTGGAGCTCAGAAAAATAAAGTCAGCCACTGTTTCCCCATCTATTTGCCATGAAATGATGGGACCAGATGCCATGATCTTAGTTTTCTGAATGTTGAGCTTTAAGCCAGCTTTTTCACGCTCCTCTTTTACTTTCATCAAGAGGCTCTTTAGTTCTTCACTTTCTGCCATAAGGGTGGTGTCATCTGCATATCTGAGGTTATTGATATTTCTCCCGGCAATCTTGATTCCAGCTTGTGCTTCTTCCAGCCCAGCATTTCTCATGATGTACTCTGCATAGAAGTTAAATAAGCAGGGTGACAATATACAGCCTTGATGTACTCCTTTTCCTATTTGGAACCAGTCTATTTTTCCATGTCCAGTTCTAACTGTTACTTCCTGACTTGCATATAGGTTTCTCAAGAGGCAGGTCAGGTGGTCTGGTATTCCCATCTCTTTCAGAATGTTGGATTTGGGTGGGCCTTAATCCAACAACTAGTGTCTTTATAAGTAACGGGAAATGTGAACATAGATACATAAACACAGATAGAGTTCCATGTGCTGATGGAAGCAGAGAGTGGAGTGCTATGCTTCCAAGACAGGGAGCCCATTGAGAGTGACTCTGGAGGGCCCAAAGAACAGAACACAAAAAATTGAGCCACAGAGGGTCATCTCCAAGCCTTGAAAACCTAACAGAATTTGCCCTGCTGTGTTTGGAGCTTGTTTTAGACCAGTTCCAAATTTTATTTCTTCCATTTTTCTCCTCTCAGAATATCTATCCAATATCTGTCCTATCATTGTGTTTTGGAAGCATATCACCAGAATAGATTTTATTTACCTATGCATTTTGCTGACTCTGCTAACAGTATACTTGATGGCATCTTGCAGAAAGCCACCTCAAAATTCCCAAGAAGACAACATGATTAGGGAGCAAGTGACTCTGGGTTTGAAAAGCCATAGATATCCTTCATGTAGGTGTTTCATTAAGATGAAACAAATCTGGGATTTGCTAAGAGATGGGTCAAGCCAGCACACATTCAGGTTTGACTCTCTATGGCATGTGCCCTACTTAATGTGGCCACATAGAGGCTCTGGGTAAGACAGCAAGCAGAAGCACTGAGGTTATTTCCTAAGACAGAACAGAGGTGTGGCAAAGGCATTTATTTCCCTCTCATTTCCATTTTATGCATTTCAGGGTTTGGCAGGGGTGAGCTCCGCATTCTGTAGATGGTAATGCAACGCTGTCAAGGAACCAAATCAAGCAAGATTTCCTCTGAGCTCTTGTCTGGCTTCCTGTTATTTGCTTGAATGTTTTCTTTTACCCTTGAAAGTAGACAACAACGAACCTTAAAAGTGGGGGTGGGAGGCAGCTTTTAAGCTTGCTATCATTATTCAGATCAATTTGGAACCAAGTCCCACCTCCCATCTCTTCTAATTTTGATGTACATTCTCCAATGGCCACTGGCCAGAGCAGAATTCAAGAAATGATAAATACTCATTTATTCCCAGACACAGCAGTTTGTGATGAGATAGGAGACACCACTTACCATCATTAAACCTATTGCGTTATTTGTGTGTGTTTGTGTGCATTAATATCAGCTGGGGTTAATCTTGGTGTCATCTGCCTTAGAGATGAACTTCTGCTAGCATTTGAAACAGGTTTGTCAGGCTTAGTGACTTTTGTGCTCAATAGTTCACATTTGCTTTCTTCAACCTTCAGCAATGATCTATAATATGAATGTCAAATTAAATTAATCTGGTTTAACACCAAATAGCTATTATCACAGTCAGCTGAGATATCAGAGAAACCCAGTAAATTTTAAATACCTCTGGAAGAGAAGAAAAGCTTGCTTGTTCTAGTGCTCAGGAGAAAAGTGTCTCTGTCTTAAAATTCTGAAAGTCTCCTGGAAAACAGGTCAATTAAACAGCACAGTGCTGTTTTTTCCTTTTTTAAAAAAATGTAATGATCACTCAGAATTTCTGTCTTAGCCTATCACTGGACGATTGGGTTGACCATCAAATTGAAGTTGGTCAAAGAAATACAAACCAACCTCAGGGTTCTCAATATCTAGCTATGTTTTGGTACCTCTGAAACTCTGAACTGGTCTCAATCAGGTTATTGCATAGCTGAGAAACACATTGTTGTATTTGACAAACACTAAGAGCATTAGAGGCAGTGAGTTGGCACAAATATTGCATGCCTTGGCCAAAGCATGGCCAGACTAGACATGGCATCCCACGTGGACAGCACCTGCCCCTGAAATTAGCCCACCACTCTGCAGAAGACAGCGCCTCGCCCACAAATATGTCCTTTTATTTATTCATTTTTAACCTGAAGATTGACTAAAGGAAAGAGAAAGCACAATTACTTTGGTTTGAACAAACATGAAGTCATCCAATTAACTTGAAATTACACAGGTAAAAAGCACACTGACTAAATTATCATTTAATGGTTTATAATAAAGAGAGATGCTTGCTTGCTTGCTTTCAAAACAGAATCAAGAGAAGGGAATGCAAGACATGTGAGTGTGACATGAAAGCAGAGTGATATTTTGCTGCATTAAGCAAGACAAAGCACTAGAAAAAATAGAGGTGACTAAGTAATGTGTAAAGACAATTTATACATGGAAATCAGTCCCTACACGTGAAACATAAAATGTCTTTAGTAAATTTGCGTTTACTAAAAAGAAGATGGAATCCTGTTTCCCCACCATATTTTTTCCCTTTTGAAAATTATGCACATTTTTAAAATTATGCACATTTCATGTACTACAAACTCGTTGACACTATTAATAAGAGAATTATAAGCATGCTCAGTCACTCAGTTGTGTCTGACTCCTTGTGACCCCATGTACTGTAGCCCGCCGGGCACCTCTGTCCATGGGCTTCTCTAGGCAAGGATACTGAAGTGGGTTGCCATGCCCTTCTCCAGGGTATTTTCCCAACCCAGGGATTGAACCGGGGTCTCCTGCACTGCAGGAGGATTCTTTACTACCGTGTGAGCCCCCAGGGAAGCCCAACTTATGAACTAAGAGAATATATTCATGTAAATCAGAAGAATGAAAAGGATCAAACTTTTAGGTAGCAATGAGAGAAACAAAAAAAAGAAGATACTTCATGGTCAAATTATTGTAATCTATACATCCCCCCCCCCCTTTTAGACAGATGCTTATTACAGTATTTCCAAATAGCATCAGATGATTGCTAAGATGTAGCCTAGACCTAACAATATTTCAGTATGTAGATTCTAAGACATACTTGATGCTTTCAGGCATCTCACACCAAGCATGGTGCTCAGGAGCAAAAACAATACATAAAATACTGTATTTTTAAGGTAGAATATTTTAATAAGGTCAGTGCAGCTGCTCTGGAGTCAGACTTCTTGAGTTTGAAACATGCTGCTATTCAATACCTGTGATCTGGGGCATTTTGGTTAACTATATAATCTCAGTTTCCTCATCTGTGAAATTAGTATAACAGTAAACCTATCACATGAAATTGTGTGAAGACTAAATGAGATAATGCATGTAGAGCTTAAAGCAAAACCTAGCATATTATATATAGCACATTATTCTAGCCCATTATGAAAGATTCCCTGGAGAAGGAAATGGCAATCCACTCCAGTATTCTTGCCTAGAGAATCCCATGGACAGAGTAGCTTGGGGGGCCACAGTCCATGGGGTTGCAAAGAGTCAGATATAACTGAGTGACTAACACAGCACATTCTAACTGCTCCATAAATGTTAGCCAAAATTCATGCTGCTGTGCCTGCTTAAACACTAATTTTCAAATGAGCCATGCAAAGCTTTAATATCATTTGGGAACTGAGCCACGAGGCTGATGAAATCACCAAGGATTTGTTCTTGTCACTTGTATGAAAAGGAAAAATGGCATCTAACCTTAGTATGTCCGTACTGTGAAGCTGACAAAATCTGTGCTGGCCCTTGCCCTACTTTGTACCTCCTTGTTTGCTTTACCCTGAACCGCAGAGAGGCTGGAAGTGTAAAACACATACATCTCTCTCTCTTTTTTGTCAACAGGGTTCTGAGTTTGTATTACATCCCATCAGTTAAGATTGTTGTTGTTGTTCAGTCACTAAGTTGTGTCCAACTCTTTGCAACCCCATGGGCTGTAGCCAGCCAGGCTCCTCTGTCATGGGATTTCCCAGGCAAGAATACTGGGGTGGGTTGCCATTTCCTTTTCTAGGTTATCTTCCCAGTCCAGGGATTGAAACCCATGTCTCCAGCATTTGCAGCTGGATTCTTTATCACTGAGCCACCAGGGAAGACTACAGTAAGATACATTTTATGATATTTGTAAGGCAGAAAAGAGACAGAGGTGTACTGACTTGTATCATAAAGCTCAAAGAAGCCAAGTGCATATCCCTATCCAGCTGATAGACAGAGTGCCTGAAGAACTATGAACAGAGGTTCGTGACATGTACAGGAGACAGGGGTCAAGACCATCCCCAAGAAAAAGAAATGCAAAAAGGCAAAATGGCTGTCTGAGGAGGCTTTACAAATAGCTGTGAAAAGACAGGAAGTGAAAAGTGTAAAGGTGGGCTCAATAAAGGACAGAAATGGTAGGGACCTAACAGAAGCAGAAGATATTAAGAAGAGGTAGCAAGAATACACAGAAGATCTGTATAGAAAAGATCTTCACGACCCAGATAATCATTATGGTGTGATCACTCACCTAGAGCCAGACATCCTGGAATGTGAAGTCAAGTGGGCCTTAGGAAGCATAACTATGAACAAAGCTAGTGGAGGTGATGGAATTCCAGTTGAGCTCTTTCAAATCCTGAAAGATGATGCTGTGAAAGTGCTGCACTCAATAGGCCAGCAAATTTGGAAAACTCAGCAGTGGCCACAGGACTGAAAAAGGTCAGTTTTCATTCCAGTCCAAAAGAGAGGCAATGCCAAAGAATGCTCAAACTACTGCACAATTGCACTCATCTCACACACTAGTAAAATAATGCTTAAAATTCTCCAAGCCAGGCTTCAGCAATATGTGAACCATGAACTTCCAGATGTTCAAGCTGGTTTTAGAAAAGGCAGAGGAACCAGAGGTCAAATTGCCAACATCTGCTGGATCATAGAAAAAGCAAGAGAGTTCCAGAAAAACATCTATTTCTGCTTTATTGACTATGTCAAAGCCTTTGACTGTGTGGATCACAATAAACTGTGGAAAATTCTGAAAGAGATGGGAATACCAGACCACCTGACTTGCCTCTTGAGAAACCTGTATGCAGGTCAAGAAGTAACAGTTAGAACTGGACATGGAACAACAGACTGATTCAAATAGGAAAAGGAGTACATCAAGGCTGTATATTGTCACCCTGCTTATTTAACTTCTATGCAGAGTACATCATGAGAAACGCTGGGCTGGAAGAAGCACAAGCTGGAATCAAGATTGCTGGGAGAAATCTCAATAACCTCAGATAGGCAGACGACACTACCCTTATGGCAGAAAGTGAAGAAGAACTAAAGAGCCTCTTGATGAAAATGAAAGAGGAGAGTGAAAAAGTTGGCTTAAAGCTCAACATTCAGAAAACTAAGATCATGGCATCCAGTCCCATCACTTCATGGCAGATATATGGGGAAACAGTGGAAACAGTGGCTGACTTTATTTTTCTGGGCTCCAAAATCACTGCAGATGTTGATTGCAGCAATGAAATTAAAAGATGCTTACTCCTTTGAAGGAAAGTTATGACCAACCTAGACAGCATATTAAAAAGCAGAGAGATTACTTTGCCAACAAAGGTCTGTCTAATCAAGGCTATGGTTTTTTCCAGTGGTCATGTATGGATATGAGAGTTGGACTATAAAGAAAGCTAAGCACCAAAGAATTGATGCTTTTGAACTGTGGTGTTAGAGAAGACTCTTGAGAGTCCCTTGGACTGCAAGGAAATCCAATCAGTCTATCCTAAAGGAGATCAGTCCTGGGTGTTCATTGGAAGGACTGATGTTGAGGCTGAAACTCCAATACTTTGGCCACCTGATGGGAAGAGCTGACTCTGCAAAAGACCCTGGTGATGGGAAAGATTGAGGGCAGGAGGAGAAGGGGACGACAGAGGATGAGATGGTTGGATGGCATCACCGACTCAATGGACATGGGTTTGGGTGGACTCCGGGAGTTGGTGATGGACAGGGAGGCCTGGCGTGCTGCGGTTCATGGGGTCGCAAAGAGTCGGACACGACTGAGCAACTGAACTGAACTGAACTGATCCAGCTCTGCATTTGGGAGCTTTAAGTCAGCCGTGGTGGGAGTATTTACTTTAAGGAAGTTGGTAAGTACTACAAATCAGCATTTTATTCCTGTCCAGTGAGTCAGTTGTTAGGTAATTTTAGCATACAACTGGGTAGAAACCATACTATCATTTTACTAGTATTGGCAGGGAAATAATTGGGCAGTGATGGAAGTGAGGCTTTGCAATGATCTCTGGATGTTCCATTGCTTATCACCACTTGTCTCAGACCTGCAGACATCTGTGAAGACTGGAGGCAGTTAAGTGAAAATGCTAATCTGGGTCACAGAAGCAATTTTCTGATTGAATCCGTGGTAGTGCTGTGCTAGTGGAGCCTTCTCTGGCCCTTGCCCTTCCATCAGCTTTGTAAGCACAAAATTTTGGTTAAGTTTCTTCCTGCCTAAAATGCCTAAAATATTTTGTTTTCCTGATGAAATGCTGATAACACATTATGATGTAAATATGTGAATATAGTGTAATTATCTTGGCAGCACTCATGTCTACATGAAAAAGATTAATATTGGCTTTGAAAAAATTAGTGGTAATTATTGATTATATATATAATATATATGCAAACACACACACACATATATATGGATAGCATTGCTGAATTTACCTGAATGTGAAGACAGATTCAACGGAATAAAGGAAACAAGTGAAACTAAGTACTTGTAGGGTATTTAAATTTGAAGATTTTGGCATTTACAGGTTTTAGAAAAATTTGAATCAAAGACTAGAAATACCTGTTAGCACTTTGAGGAAGAAAGTTTAGGGTTTCTTTTGCTTTTCTGAAGTAAAAAGGAATACAGCTAACTCCTTTGAATTTGAATAAACCTAACTCTTTCTAATCGGAGAAGGCAATGGCACCCCACTCCAGTACTCTTGCCTGGAAAACCCCATGGACGGAGGAGCCTGGTGGGCTGCAATCCATGGGGTCGCTAAGAGTCTGATATGACTGAGCGAATTCACTTTCACTTTTCACTTTCATGCATTGGAGAAGGAAATGGCAACCCACTCCAGTGTTCTTGCCTGGAGAATCCCAGGGACGAGGCAGCTGGTGGGCTGCCATCTATGGGGTCACACGGAGTCGGACACAACTGAAGTGACTTAGCAGCAGCAACTCTTTCTAATAGAGCTGAATACATAAATCAGTAAATAATCCAGATTTACATATTAAATGAATATTTAATGAAAATCTATGCTGAGTTGTGGTTCTCTTCTAGGGGGATATAAAGAGAAAAAGATATAATATTTGCTCTTAAAGAAATTATCAAAGAAATACTCAAGTATAATATAAGCCAGAAGGATGTAAATTTCTTACTAACAAATCAGGTAAGGCTATGTGAATAGTAATGTGAACTGGGATTTCTTCCAGGTGATTCAATATTCCTTATTTAGTTTTCAGGCTGAAGCATGAGTCAATTTTCAAGGATTAAGTGGAAGTGAGCACTAAGGTTGCTGGAGAAAATGACAATGTGATAGAAAATCTTGGTAAAAATTGAGAGGAAGGAAAGTATTCCTTCCAAAGTTATTTCTTAAGTGTATGCTATGTGCCAAGCTGACTTTGTGGAGATGGCCATGTGGATATAATTCCTTCCCGCACAGAGTTTATAATCCAGTGAATAAAACTGAAAAGTGTTTGGATAATAGTATCCACCCACAATTCATGTCCACCAGCAACCTCAGAATGTGATCTTACTTTGGAATAGTGTCCTTTAAGAAATAATTATTTAAGAATCTTAAGATGAAATCCTCCTGGGTTTAGAATGTCCTTATATGAACAGGAGAAGATACAGAGAAAATGGCCGTGTGAAGACTGAGATAGAGATTAGAGTTATGCTACTATAATCCAGGATTCACAGGTGGTGCAGTGATAAAGAATCCACCTGCCAATGCAGAAGACACAAGAGACAAGAGTTCAATTCCTGGGTTGGGAAGATCCCCTGAAGTAGGAAATGGCAACCCACACCATTATTCTTGCCTGGAAAATTCCACGGACAGAGGAGTCTGGTGGGCTACAGTCCATGGGGTTACAAAGGGTTGGACATGACTGAAGACACATGGACTGTAAGCCAAGGAACACCAAGAACCACCAGCAGTTGGAAAAGCAAGAAATGGGGAGTGTGGCCCTGCTGAAACACTGATTTTGGTCTTTGGCACCCATAACTGTGACAGAATAAATTTATGTGTTTTAAAGTCCCCAGGTTTGTGGTACTTTGTTGCAGCAGTCCTAGAAAATAATAATATCAAATAAATAAATAGACTGAATGCTGTATTATAAATGTTATGATACAAGAAGATTAAGTTACTCTGTAAGAATGGATAGGAAAGTGGCTAACTTAAAGTAGGTGTCAAACTTAGCTAAAGTTTTCTTAAAAAAAAGACATTACCATTAGCTCATTGGGTTATGTTGGGAACATCTCTTAAACTTTGTGGGCTTCAGCTTTCCTTTTCTGTAAAGTGAAGAATTGGACTCCATGACCAATTTCTAAGGTTTATGTCAGCCTGAAAATTGTGTGAGTCAGTGACTATTACAGGAAAGGGTGAAGGCAGAGAGAAGGGGGGTGGGTGAAGGGTCAAAGCAGTTTGTGAATTCACACAAGGATTTGAGACTCTCAACTGAATCCATTTATTCCAACAGAGACGTCCATAAACCAAAATACATTTTTTGCTAAGTTTCAGCAAAAACTCAGCATTTTGATCAGAATTCTACTTGAAAATAAAGAACTTGACAACTCTTTGTTCCTTTTAGTAAGATAATCTTTATGTTCAGAAGTTTAAAGTGAAATTTGTGAAGACAGTGAGATAAGAACATGTCTATGATGATAGAAGGATATTAAAGGATAAAACTAAAACTCTGAAACCCCACCTTAACTTAGCTACACCCACACAGGAAATGATACCACCCATCACCTCACTTTATGAGCGGATACTGAGTAATTTGGTAGAATGCTAGTAACACCATATTGGCTATGTAATTTACAATTCTTTTTTTTTTTAACTGCTCATATCCAAATTTAAACTTGTTAAGATGAGTGAAAAGGCACTTAGGATTAAAAGCCTAAGGCTTTTAAAAGCTAATTTTGGAGCCTTAGACCACTTTTCTGGGACTACCACCTACCATTATCAAATTAACTTGATTCTTATAGTACAGAGTAGAGATAAGGATCAGAGCCTAAGATTATAAGGAATTTGTTTCTCTTCTTTTGTCCTAAATGGGAACAGAATTTTGGAAAGACCCTGAGCCCAGGCATCCTTCATTTTGGATCTTTAGTGATCTCGCTTCAAGACTGATACACATATTTGGGGGTGCACTTTCTAACCTCCACTTTTATGACTCACTCCAGGAAGGCTCTATAAGGAAAGAAATGAAAAAGATATAAAATTCTCAAGTTGAAGTTAAAGATTTTTTTCTGTGTGAAAGACAGATGATGGTATTATTAATAGTGAAGGATAAGAGCTGAAACATTTGAATGTTCAGCTAAATATCCCTAAATTTCTCCGTTCAGTGTGGATAGAAATAACCACTTGAGGTATTTCCGTAATCTCAGTTTCAACTCCAGCCAGGAATCAAGAGGGAAAAAAAATCCCTTCTCGAGCAGTTTATAAACTAAAAATAAAGATGACAAAAAGTCAGATTTAGATTAAACTGGAAAAGCTGGTGGTTCAGAGCAGTAGTTTTATTTTCCTAAGACAGAAATATATAGGCTACAGTATGATAAACCATAAGTATTTATGGTATATATATAGAAATAATTAGTCCCCAGCTTTATTCAATACATACAAGATCAATTAAACTTTGGCAATTGACACTGATTATTAATGAGTCCAAATTGGCCACATTTACTGATCACTGATGGCTAGAATCTAAAAGAAATGATGTATGCTACTTGTTATACAATGCTTTCAAATTGCAGTGCTGGAGAAGACTCTTGAGAGCCCCTTGGACAGCACAGAGATCAAACCAGTTAATTCTAAATGAAATCAACTCTTCCTGAATATCTTCCAGAGTTTTGGTGAGCTAAGACAGAAAAATATAGCTCCAGTTCTGCTGAGTTGTTACAAAGAACTATAATTACATTTTATAGTATTTAGCTCAACCAAATAATTTTTTGGTTTTAAGCATAATGTAGCAACAATAGATTGAAACCTTTGAATTTTGCCCCAATATTACTGTTGTGTCATATATGTCTTAAAGTCCCACCTGTTCAACAAAAGACCCCCAATAATATGCTCTTCCTGTAATGTAGCTCTGAGAAGGGGTTTTCTTGGTAGAATTCCAACCTTAGACATTATATTTTTGTCTTTAGTAAGGAAGGCAATATTTTGGACTAGAAAGAACATTGAATCTTTAAGTGACCTGGCTTCCAGTGCTGGTTTTACCTGTATGTGCTGTGTGATATTAGAGAACTCATACAATTTCTCTGGACCTTATTGGCTCCATTGTAAAATGGAGGATGGATTTAAGACTCTCCTTGGAAGAAAAGCTATGGCAAACCTAGACATTGTAATAAAAAGCAGAGACATCACTTTTCCAACAAAGGTCCATCCAGTCTAAGCTATGGTTTTTCCAGTAGTCATGTATGGATGTGAGGGTTGGGCCATAAGGACCATAAAGAAGGTTGAACGCTGAAGAATTGATGTTTTCAAACTGTGGTGCTGAAGACTCTTGAGAGTCCCTTGAACAGCAATGAAATCAAACCAGTCAGTCCTAAAGGAAATCAACCCTGAATATTCATTGAAAGTCCTGACGCTGAAGCTGAAGCTCCAGTACTTTGGCCACCTGATGTGAAAAGCCAACTCATTGGAAAAGACCCTGATGCTGGGAAAGATTGAGGGCAGGAGGAGAAGTGGGTGACAGAGGATGAGACGGTTGGATGGCACCACTAACTCAGTGAACATGAGTTTGAGCAAACTTTGGGAGGTGGCCGAAAGACAGGAAAGCTGTAGTCCATGGGGTTGCAAAGAGTTGGACATGATTTAGCATTTGAACAACAACAACAAAGATGTCAATGCTAATTTTTAAAAATAATTCCTTGAATACATAGGCAAATTATGAGTGTAGATGATATGTACCAGCATGTTTTGGACTTTTCTGTTAAAGAGATCTATGAGAATTGGTAGAAATCAGAACTTTTGGCTTCTGTTTTTGATTTGATTATTTAAAAAAAAATCTGACAGAGTTTTAGGTGATTCATTTCAGGAAAGTGTAGAGAGTTAGAGCAAATAAAGAGAAAATAAATTAACCTCAAATGGGTGAAAAGAGGAATGAGAGTCATTAAAAACAAAATTGAGACTGGGGTAAAATTTTTATGTGATGAAGATAAACTATGAGATGCTACAGAAGAATTATAAAGAAGGAAAGATATAGGGCTTATGAATTTGGTGAAAGAAGTAAGATTAAAAATATCATTTAGGAAGATGCTACTTCAGCTTTGGGTGTGTATATAAATATGCATGGACATTCTCTTCTCCAGGTGATCATCCCAACTTAGGGATTAAACCCGGATCTCCAGGCATCTAGGTGAAGACTGACTCAAAACCATATATGACTTTGATAAGTTTGATTTTTAGGTGAGGACCCGGGGGTTTCTGGATAACTGCTTTTTTTTTTTCAGATGAGACTTATAGCTTCCACTGGGGACTTGCTGAGAGTGTTTGCAATGAGTAGTTCATTCATTCGCTCATTTATTCATTAACTAATTTATCTAACTTCATACCAGTCATGACACTTAGGCACTTGATGGCCTAAAAATGTGGTTCCTAACTTTCAGTTCAGTTTAGTTCAGTCGCTCAGTCGTGTCCAACTCTTTGCGACCCCATGAACCGCAGCACACCAGGCCTCCCTGTCCATCACCAGCTCCCAGAGTTCACCCAAACCCATATCCATTGAGTTGGTGATGCCATCCAGCCATCTCATCCTCTGTCATCCCCTTCTCCTCCTGCCCTCAATCTTTCCCAGCATCAGGATCTTTTTCAATGAGTCAGCTCTTCCCATCAGGTGGCCAAAGTATTGGACACCCAGAACTGATCTCCTTTAGGATGGACTGGTTGGATCTCCTTGCAGTCCAAGGGACTCTCAAGAGTCTTCTCCAACACCACAGTTCAAAAGCATCAATTCTTCAGCACTCAGCTTTCTTTATAGTCCAACTCTCATATCCATATATGACTACTGGAAAAACCATAGCCTTGATTAGACAGACCTTTGTTGGCAAAGTAATGTCTCTGCTTTTTAATATGCTGTTTAGGTTGGTCGTAACTTTCCTTCCAAGAAGTAAGCATCTTTTAATTTCATGGCTGCAATCACCATCTGCAGTGATTTTGGAGCCCCAAAAAATAAAGTTTAGGAGTTTATAATTTAACAAGGGAGTATATATGCAACCCAATAATGTCAACTGAATGAGATAAATGATAATATATACACACATGCATGCTAAGTCGCTTCAGTTGTGTCTGACTCTCTCCAACCCCAAGGACCATAGCTTGCCAAGCTCCACTGTCCATGGGATTCTCCAGCAAGAAGGCTGGAGTGGGTTGCCCTCCTCCAAGTAATCTTCCTAACCCAGGGAACGAACCCACACCTCTTATGTCTCCTGCATTGGCAGGCGGGTTCTTTACCACTACCACCACCTGGAAAGCCCCAATATATACATACACCCACTATATATGATGTAGTATTGTATAATATGTATATTATATGTGTTGTATTTATAGATTACATACACATGCCCACACAGACACAGAAACTTTGTATATTCTCTGCTCCTCACTTTCTCCTGTCAGACCCTAAGGAATGAGGGCAGCAATCAATCAAATATTCCTTAAGAGTGTTCTCTTATGAAGACAAAATGAAATAGTCAACTAAAATGAAATTGTTAAAGGAAACAAGTAGATGTGGCAAGTTGGTGTTGGGTGAATTGGTTTTCAGTGAAATAGCCATTGGGTGGGTTGGTCATTTGGCAAACTGGCTTCAAAACAAGTGGGTCTTTGGAAATTTGACCTAGAACCAAATGATTAATTGTAGACACTCCATGTAAGAACCATGACAAATGCCACCCAAACTCAGCTGGAACAACCAATAACAAGAAGTATATTGCTATACAAGACAATCCAAAATAATTATAAACACGTGTTTTTAAATAGTGCCTTATATATGTCTCCTTATTTAGCATTACATTTTGTCCATCTTCATTTGGTAATTAAAATCTCAACTTTTACATCTTCATTCAATGTTAAGACTTGTTTCTCTTCCTCCTCTGACCTAGGGCTTGACTACAGGTAAGTAGGCTACTTTCTGGACGTACTGTGATTGGCTATTTGTCTCCAGCTCACCTCCTTCCCCATCAGCCCACTAGTTACTGTTTTTGATTTCTTCAGAGTCTACTATAGTATAGTGAGGGCAGATAGGGAGGGAGGAGTTAAAGAAGTAAGATGGTACGGTTATTTCTTGGGTAGTGCCATGTGTGCTGTGCTAAACTGCTTCAGTCATGTCCGACTCTTGGAGACCCCATGGACTGTAGCCCACCAGGCTCCTCTGTCCATGGGATTCACTAGGCAAGAATACTGGAGTGGTTTGCCATGCCTTCCTCCAGGGGATCTTCCTGACTCAGGGACTGAATCCATGTCTCCTGCAGTGCAGGCAGATTCTTAACCTCTGAGTCACCAGGGAAGCCCTAGGATTATTTCTTATTTGACAGTTGCTCTGGTAATGGATGCTTTCTGGGTCTGAAAGATGGTGAAACTTTTTTTTTCCTTCCTGGAAAGTTTGGTGGAATCTTCAGATATCTCTCTGCTGATCCATCAGAATACTCATGATTAAAGTAACACAATAATTTTCTCAGCTGCTGCCCCAACCTCGAGCTATCCAGAGTTCATTCCATAAAAACACTCAATGGAAGTCCCTTACCCTCTGAGTGATGCCTTCTTAGGCAAAATCTCATTTAAATTGGCCCACATTTGGTCCCCAGGAGATACTTATCCTTTATTATTTATTCTTTATCTTGACAAAACTCAAGTTGTGCGGGTCAATCCTAGTGCAGTGGCATCTCTCTCCGTGCTCTGCTCTCACTCCTCTGGATCTCCAGGCTCCTCCGGTACCAGCACAGTGTGCTTCCCAACTCTAGGGGACACACATGAACTCCCTGAGGATGCACTGATGCCCTGCTCTCTTGGCTTGGGGCTAAGTACCCTGCATCCTGCTGTGTGGGTGAGAGGGGGACACTCAGCGTGCTAAAGCAGTTCTCTCCCAAAATATCTCTTCAGGAATCTATTTACTGCTCCTATACCTTTTTATATATCTCCCTTGCAGAGGTGGTGGTGGTGGCTGTTCAGTTGCTAAGTCATGTCTGAGTTTTTGTGACCCCATGAACTATAGCACTCCAGGTTCCTCTGTCCTTTACTATCTCCCAGAGTTTGCTCAGATTCATGCCATCTCATCCTTTGTCATCCCCTTCTCCTCCTGCCCTTAGTCTTTCCCAGCATCAGGGTCTTTTCCAGTGAGTCAGCTCTTCGCATCAGGTGGCCAAATTATTGGAGCTTCAGCTTCAGCATCAGTCTTTCCAATGAATATTCAGGGTTGATTTCCTTTAGAACTGACTGGTTTGATCTCCTTGCAGTCCAAGGGACTCTCAAGTGTCCTCTAGCACCACAATTTGAAAGCATCAGTTCTTTGGCACTCAGCTTTCTTTATGGTCCAACTCTCACATTGTACATGACTACTGGAAAAATCATAGCTTTGAGTATACACACCTGTGTCAGCAAAGTATGTGTACATGAGAGTATATTCATGCATGTGATGAAGATAGGTTATTTCTTCACCTCACCAAATATATGTATATATGCGGTGTTGGAGAAGACTCTTGAGAGTCCCTTGGACTGCAAGGAGGTCCAACCAGTCCATTCTAAAGGAGATCAGCCCTGGGATTTCTTTGGAAGGAATGATGCTAAAGCTGAAACTCCAATACTTTGGTCACCTCATGGGAAGAGTTGACTCATTGGAAAAGACCCTGATGCTGGGAGGGATTGGGGGCAGGAGGAGAAGGGGATGACAGAGGATGAGATGGCTAGATGGCATCACCCACTCAATGGACATGAGTTTGGGTGAACTCCGGGAGTTGGTGATGGACAGGGAGGCCTGGCGTGCTGCAATTCATGGGGTCGCAAAGAGTCGAACAGGACTGAGCGACTGAACTGACTGAACTGATGTATCACTAGTTGCTCCTTTCTTCTGTGATGTCTCTGGTGTACTTTTTAGTGTTTATCTTATGGCTTTTCACAGTGATTTTGGAGCCCAAGAAAAGAAAATCTGACACTGCTTCCACTTTTCCCCTTCTATTTGCCAGAAAGTGATTGGACTGGATGCCATGATCTTAGTGTTTTGAATGTTGAGCTTTAAGACAGCTTTTTCATTCTGCTCTTTCACCCTCATCAAAAGGCTTTTTAGTTCCTCTTCACTTTCTGCCATTAGGGTGGTATATCACCTGCATATCTGACGTTGTTGATATTTCTCTCAGCAGTCTAGAGTCCAGCTTGTGATTCACCCAGCTTGTGATTCATTCACATGATGTACTCTGCATAGAAGTTAAATATGCAACTTGACAGTATACAGCCTTATTGTACACCTTTCCCAATTTGGAACCAGTCAGTTATTCCATGTCTGGTTCTAACTGTTGCTTCCTGCATACAGGTTTCTCAGGAGACAGGTGAGATGGTCTGGTATTCTCATCTCTTTACATGTAGCAGAGGTTAAACTCTTCAAACCTATCCTGGGTTGCTAAGTTAGAAACTTCCACTCAGTGGTCTAACAACTGACTTTGGAATCTAACATCTTCTTTATGGGCTGACCACAGTCGAAACTTCCAGCTTAAACTTCTCTCTGTGCTTCTCTTAAATGCAGTCTAAGATTAAATTCAATTTTGTTAGCATCTCCATGACTTTCTATACTTCCTGGAGGAAATTGCTTCACCTTTTAGTCTTGTTGTAACTAAAGGTGTTTAGAAGAAAAGATAATAAAAATTTGTAAATAATATGAATAATTCAATAATAATATGAAATTAATCATGTATGTGTGTTAGTTGATCAGTCGTGTCTCTCTGTGACCTCAAGGACTGTAGACTGCCAGGCTCTTCTGTCCATGGGATTCTCCAGGCAAGAATACTGGAGTGGGTTGTCTGTTCCTTCTCCAGGGGAACTTCCTGAGCCAGGGATCAAACCTGGGTCTTCCACATTGCAGGCAGATATTTTACCATCTGAGCCACCGGGGAAGCTCATCCTAAAATCTCTGAAGGCCTTGCAGGCTTACATATATACGATCTTTAAAGTCATGGATTTTTGAACAGCTTTCCAGCTCTGCAGAGGTAGAAACAGAAGGAAAAGAAGGAACTAAAGGCAAGGAAGGGAATGACAACTGCAGTCCGTGCACCAAGAGAATGAACAAGCCAGGAAAGCATCACCTCCAATCCTGAGAACATAACTTCAAAGGCTATGTTTATATTCCTGGGACACCAGCTGTTTTCCAACTAAGGTCTACACATGATGAAGTGCAGAGTGGCACCAGTTCTTAAGAAGTTTGTTCAAATGGAAAATGAATTCTTGGATTTAATCCCATAAAAATTATCTTTCTAATCACATGAGGGTATATTCCTATATACATATATAATCAAAAAGTCTTGAACTGAAATAACCCATAACCAGAAGAGAACAAATCCCCAGGAGCCATTTTCCACCAACTTGTTTTTATCTTCTGGAATTCAATTCCTTCCTTTACTAAGAGATTCCTGTGAAAGTATGACTCAGTTCCTCCAGCAGTTCTTGACAAGTATCTCAGAGATAAATCTCAAAACTGATCTTACACATTTAAAGACCACTTATTCACACAGCACTTTTCTGACATACTTTTTCAGTGTTCTGGAAAGTCAACAGCTTCTTCATCCCACTCCCCACTCCTCAGATCCCTTTCCTTTATTTTTAGCCCCTCATTATAAAAGCATTACATATTCATTAAAAAATAAAATGCAGACAAGAAAAATACCATAAAGTACACTTATGATTTAGTCAGAGATATACATTATGGATGTTCTACAGAATATTTTTCTAATATTCTTTTTAAATGCATATGCTATTAATCTGTATATAGGAACCATATTTTAAATGCTATTTTAACCAACTATAACAGTTTTTGACCATTTGGATGGTTACATATTTCCTTACCATGAATATGGAAGAAAGGAATAATTAGATTTAAATGAATTATATATAAATAGCAAACACATATGAAACTTTGAATACTCATTTTGAACAAATTTTCCTTTTCACCAAATTATTTTGTTTTCTCCCCTATTTCTAGTTCCTTTCCCTAGTTCAGTCTGGTTTGTATTTTTTCCCCATTTATGCTCATTCTTTCAGTTCAGTTCATTTCAGTTCAGTACAGTCCCCCAGTCCTGTCCAACTCTTTGCAACCCCATGGACTGCAGTATGCCAGGCTTCCCTGTCCATCACCAACTCCCAGAACTTACTCAAACTCGTATCCATTGAGTCAGTGATGCCATCCAACCATCTCATCCTCTGTCATCCCCTTCTCCCTCCGCCTTCAATCATTCCCAACATAAGGGTCTTTTCCAGTGAGTCAGTTCTTCGCATCAGGTGGCCACAGTATTTGGATTTCAGCTTCAGCATCAGTCCTTCCAATGAATATTCAGGACTGATTCCATTAGGATGGACTGGTTGGATCTTCTGCTGTCCAAGGGGCTCTCAAGAGTCTTCTCCAACACCACAGTTCAAAAGCATCAATTCTTTGGTGCTCAGCTTTCTTTATAGTCCAACTTTGGATGACTACTGGAAAAACTAAAGCTTTGACTAGCCAGACCTTTGTTGACAAAGTAATGTCTCTGCTTTTTAATATGCTATCTAGGTTGGTCATAATTTTTCTTCCAAGGAGCAAGCATCTTTTAATTTCATGGATGCAATCACCATCTGCAGTGATTTTGGAGGCCCCCCCCCCCAAATAAAGTCTCCCACTGTTTCCCCATATATTTGCCATGAAGTGATGGGACCAGATGCCACGATTTTAGTTTTCTGAATGTTGAGCTCATTCTTATACACGCATAATCTTTTTCTAAACAAACAGACACAGGTAACACCTCAGGAAACTGCTTTTTTCACTTAATATCTTTTGGACAATATTTTAGACCAATAAACATAGACTGAAGCAATTTTTTGAATAGTTGATTGTAAGCTTTGATTTTATTCTATCAACAATGAAGAACTTAATGTTTATTTATTAAGCCAGTATACAGGTAGGGGCTTCCTAGGTGGCTCAGTGGTAAAGAACCTGCCTGGGCTTTTGTGTCCCCAACATCAGCAGTTAACAGCTCCCCAGATGGGAGGGGAAGTGGTGGCAGAAGGATCTCAGGATGCTATTACCATAAGCCCTTCCTGGTGGCTCAATGGTAAAGAACCTGCCTGCCAGTGCAGGGGATCAGGTTTGATCCCTGGTTTGGGACGGTCTCCTGGAGAAGGAAATGGCAACCCACTCCAGTATTCTGGCCTGGGAAATCCGTTTTCAGAGGAGCCTGGCAGGCTATAGTCCATGGGGTCGCAAAAAAGTCAGACACGACTGAGTGGCTAAACAACAATATCAGGTAGATGAATAGACTCATTGATTGTGTATGGTAAGTAGTCTCATAGGAATAACACTTTACTTGTAGATAGAAACATTGCAGTTAACTCATTGTGGCTGACAATTTTTCAAAGTCAAAATGTGCAATGCATCAGCTTATACATCAATGTTGTTTTCTACCTCACAAATACCCAAGACATAAAAATGACAAACACTTTTACAAACTAATTTTTCTATAAGTTAAGATTTGAAAAGTATATTAATAAGAAATAGATTTTTAAAAAGCTATATCATTCTTTTTGGAATGAGACAAAGAATGAAATTACATAGTATTTAAATAATTCTAAACTCAAAATATTTTTAGCTTGAATCTTCTGTGTGTATGAATTTTTGTGGGTAAAAAGGCAATATTGCTATAGTGATTAACCATTTTTTTTTTTAAATCAAAAAGTGAAAACTAAAAAGATATTTTGTCCTGTTAGACAGACTTTTCCTTCCTTGAGTCTTTATCCAAAAAAGCTGAGAATAAAAACCCCTGTAATCTATTCAAGCAACATGGCAGAAGGTCTTGTAAATTAGCAAGTGGTATAGGAAAAAAGAGCATCAAGCAGCTTTTGAGCAACATGGGCATTTTAAATGAGTCACAACCACCAATTTGCTTAAATCAATTTCTTATCCTGGGTGATTTTGCCTCCCCAAAAAACATTTGACAATGTTTGGAGACATCTAAAAGTACTCTGAAAGTATTATTTCTCCATTTTATGGACTGTGAAACAGACTTAATGAAACCATAGTAGTAATAGATACAGCAGACAGTGTGTGTATGTGGTTGCATATATGCCAGGAGGGAGTATAGATAAATCCAGTCACAGCAATGTTATAGGCTGAATCAATTTGGCCACATTGAAGGTGGAGGTCCCAAAGGTTTAATTTAACTTTGGCATCATATTCGCCTTCTTGTATCTTCATAAATTATCCTTAAATAAAAATAAATTCAATTATTAATAATTCTTATATGCCTAATGAAGAAAAAATAAACAGCACTGACATCATGCAGTCTTAATATATTTCTCCATGAGATATACAACACAAATTATGAGAGTATTGTAGAAGGTTCTAGAAGTCATTGCTTCATGATTAAGTATATCTATGGCAATTCAATATGTCTCTAACAGATTCACTTCTCTCTCTTGGCACCTCACATTGACGTCCCCATTTTATGACTGCTAGACTCAAAAGTTAAAAATCTCAACTTTCTGCTGAAGAAATAGATTAGCTTCATCAAAATATGATAGCAATAATAAAAACATTTTGTTTTATTTGTAGGTAGTACAGTTATGAGAAAGATACCAAATTTTATTTGCAGACAGGGCATTTCCGAGTGTCTATCTTGACCCTGCTAGGCATTCATGCTCATGTTATTGATACTGAGTTACCTGGGTTACCTCTAGATAAGGGGTTAAGGACTGGCCTGCCCTGGTTGGGGAACAAGAAAAAATTTTTTCCTTACCTACATAGTTTCTGTGCCTGCCAGTTAAACTGTCTCCAACTTTTAGACTTGGGTTGGTCTGAGTATGGGGTATGGTAACTACAGTTTCTAATAAGCAAGTTGATTCCATAGAAAGGAAAAGGCACTATTGGCTAGTCTTTTGGCATCAGCATAAAGTGAAAAGAAAAAAAAAAAAAAAAACGGGGATTGGCTTCTGCCTGAAGTTGGCAGGAACAGAAATGAGAAACATGTTAGAAAGAGGCAGATGTTTTTAGAAACTGTACTAAATTTAAGGTTTTTCTTCATGTAGCTTTTTGACTTGTTTCACCAAGTTAGGTTTCAAGTAAGGCCACTGTCTCTTTACTTCCCCTATTAACCCCTTGAGCACTGGTAAGGGACATTTGGAGGAATTTTTCTCATAAGAGCCTGAGTCCCTTGATGCTTTGCTAAAAATGATTTTAATTTGAGGGGGCAGGAGTAGAAAATATTAAAATTAAAACAATTCCCCAAACTAGGTAAGCCAAAGATTATTGTCATCTTCCTACAAGGTGTTTATAGAAACACACTGAGGGGGAGACTTTTTTTTTTAAGCAATTCTGTTGGTTCTGTGTATCACTTGCCTTCATGAAGTTTGGGGGGATCTCTGTCCATTTAAGCATTTCTCTGAAACTTTCTCCTCTGCCACAGCCAATGGATTAAGCTTGTGGATATTTCATCAATAAACTAAAACCTCTGTCCTCTCAGTTTTGACAAAGGTTCTGTACTACGAGCACCATCTGGGAAGTCCATAAAAAAGAAAACAGAACATTCCTTCCAGCTGCTGTAGTAACAGCTCAGAACTCCTGTCATAGGTAGAAGGTGAAGTTATGGCCCCAGGGGTGTCTGTGTCCCCCTGGTAACTGTGACACAGATGTGATTAAGTTAAGTATCTTGAAATGGGGAGGTTTTTGTTTCCATTGGGTGGACCCGATGTAATCAGAAGGGAGAGAGGGAGATATGAGTGGAGAGAAGATGTGACACTGGAGGCAGAGGTTGGAGTGAGGTTCAAAGGTGGTCACAAACCAAGCCGAGTAGATAGCCTATAAAAGCTGGAAAAGGCAAGGAAATGAATTCTCTCCTGGGACCTCCAGAAGGAAAGCAAGTTTGCTGACACCTTGACTGTGTCCTCCTGAGACCAACGTCAGCCTTCTGACCTCTAGAACTATAAAACAGTCAATTTGTGTTGTTTTAAGCTAATAAGTTTATGGTAATGGGAAGCTAATTCAGCTGCAGATGCCCTTACCTATTCTTCTGCCACTAAAAGCAAGATACAAAGGCTTAGAACTTGGGATTTTTAGAGCCCTTAAGGATTTACAGTTTCGGGCACAGTTTTCAAAGCAGTGTGTGTGTTTGTTAGTCGCTCAGTCATGTCTGACTCTGTGTCCGCATGGACTGTGGCCTGCCAGGCTCCTTTGTCCATAGAATTCTCCAGGCAAGAACCCTCGAGTGGGATGGCATTGTCTTAATAAAAAAAAAAAAATGTGTGTGAAAATACTTAACTAATTTCTATTTCTTCAGTCCTGTAATCTTCATTTTTTAGTAATTAGAAGGAGATGCTGATGCTGGGGAAGACTGAGGGCAGGAAGAGAAGGGGGAGGATGAGATGGTTGGATGGCATCACCGACTCAATGGACATGAGTTTGGGCAAACTCTGGGAGATTGTGAAGGACAGGGAAGCCCAGGGTGCTGCAGTCCACAGGATCTCAAAGAATCAGACATGACTTAGCAACTGAACAGCAATAATCCTTCATAACAGAAGCACAGTATCTCTCCACTGATTACCATCCAAATCCACCTTGTCCAAGAATCCCAGAGACTAGACAGTGAAAGCGGTGAGGCAGTCATTTGTGCTACTGAAAGCAGAGATGAAAAAGAATGGAGAGCAGTATCCATTCCTTCTGCTTTTGTGGTTTGCTGCCTGCCACATGGTGTCCTGTTGAAGACTCAACTTGCACAGGTGAACTGATGTTCGCTTCATCGAGGTTATGCCCTTGTTGGTCACTGTCCCCACACATGTCAAACTGGTATGCCATGCTTGCATGCCAACGTGGTTGCGTGCATGTTCATTAATTATTCTTCAAACATAACCTCCAGTAAACTACAGCCCACGCAACGTTCAGCCTCAGTCACACACTGAGCTACAACTAGCTCTTCCCCACAAACATCCTATGTGCTGAGCTTACTGCAGTCAGTGGTTCCTGTTTTCCTCCTGATGCATTCTCCCTTTGGGGTCAAAGTCACCTCAGTCCTCACTTAAAGATTTCTCTAAATTCAAATCCAGGGACACACAGGCCATGGGATCTGAGTTCCTTTTTCCCCAGAGAAACTTGCACTTCTTGTGCTGGTAGATCAAGGGATTGTTTAGTAGGTTTTGTTGGGGGGACAGTTAGGGCAATTGGGCAATGGATGCCCACCTTAACTATATTTTGTATGAGAGACCACTCAAGTCATTCTTTCCAGGAGCAAAAAGATGTCTTCCGTGGTCCTCTGACTTCTTTTACATCAGGAAAGTATCATATTACTAAAAGTTTTGATTTCTGCTTTCCATGGTACTGCATTTAATCTCTGCAGTAACAGGAACTCTTAAATTTACATTGTGTTGAAATCTGACTCACAGAAATTTTCCATTAATTCCCATTTTGCCTTTTAAAGCTCTCTGGATGATAAAAGGAATATGTAATGAATTCTCCTCACACACTCATGGTGTAAGTCTTTACTTCTCTCATCAACACAGTGGTCATCTTTCTCTAATCTAGCTAGTATGTGATTAAATTCATCATTATCATGGACAGTCTCCTCTGGGCCTGTGTCATTGTGTTAATTTAGTCCAGAGAGGGTTAAAAAGGAGAATTTCCTCCCTCCTCCTGAACTTCATACTGCTGTTAATTCAGCCCAGGGATGAGTTCATTCTTCAGCAGCAGCTTCTCATTGTTAATTCCTTGAGCTGACAGTCAAGTGAAATTCTCCTTAAGGTGCCTGTGTTGAGAGCTCATTTTTTTTTGTTATTTCTTAATAACAAAATATATATATATATTTAATACAAAATATATAAATATATTTCTTCTTGTTTTCAGTATAGATTCCAATTCTTTCAACAACATATTACATGTATTTCTGAATTATTTTCATATTTGACTGTAATGCTCTCCCTATTTGTCATTCAAATTTTTGAAAGGTGAAGAGGTCAAAGATGCTTCAGACCTTTCCTCAGCTTGCCATCCCTCTTTTAGTTAGCTTTATTTTTATGGTGTGCATAGATAACTGTTGTTGACAAACAATATTGGTTTAAGAATCAGAAAATTTTAGATTCATATACATATTTTTGCTATTATTAGTGTGTGACCTTGGACAAACTGCCTCACTCCAATTTTCCCTGTATCATAGGGATTTTTATTGCCCAGGTTAGATTTTTATATTGGTGTGTGTATGCATATATATGTATGTGTATCTACATGTATATATGTATGCTGCACTTATATTATGACCGATGTGTGTAAATGTGTATATGTGTGTAAATGTGTGTATATGTGTGACGCATTTATGTGCATACGTATGTGTGTATGCCCGTTGTGCCTTTTGTATATTTGTGCACATGCAAGTGTGTTTATGTGTATGTGTATATGCCTGTGTGTACTGTGCATATGTGCACATGTACATGTTTTGTGTACACATATATGTGTGCTTATGCACATATGTATGAATGGCTGTGCATGTTATGTGTGAATAAATGTATGTGTACAGTGCCGTATGTACACGTGCGTATTTTGGAACATATTAGATTGTCAATACACAGCAGACATTATTATACGTTACAAAGGAAACCAATTATGACTACAAACATCGCACATAATACTATCAGAGCAGTGCCTCACACAGTACCTAGCATCATGAATAATTCCATCAAACATCTCCGGGACATGCAGTTCAAAAAGGAAATAATATAATCCCAGCAGGCACTGGACTTCATCAACCTGTGCTGGTCCCTAATGATTACCTCTTTGCTTTTTAACTATTTACCCACATTTTATATTGTAACATTTTGCTAGGGATCTGTCTAATCTCTTTGGGTATAGTTTAAAGACTGTAACTTCTTTCACCTTTTTGAAAATGGAAACATTTATTTGCCCTCTTTCCACCTTGCCAGAAGACGTCTGTTCCCATAGTTCTTCAAAGATGACTATTTACAGTTCAGTGATGTCATCTGAGCCTTTTAGTCTTATGGAATGGAACTAAAGTCCTTTGAAGGTGTATTTTTCAACCTCTTTCCTTGCTTGGACTTTAATTTCCTCCTTCCAGTATTTGCTTTCTCCTTTTTAATCTGACAGTTAACCTTCTCAACCAATGTATTAGTCAGGCCTCTTTTGATTAAAAGAAACCCAGTTTAAACTCTTATAATAAAAAGGAATACCTTAGTTCACATAGCTGGGGAAATCAGGGGTAAGGCTTGCTTCAATCATGGCTGACTTCAGGGATTCAGAAGATGTCATCAGAAGCCTAGATTTTTTTGCCCTATTTGAGTTCTGATTCCTTTTGTGGATGGGCTTTCCACACGGTTGGGAAGATAGCTCATGGGCTTTGTTCAAACCCAAGAGGAAGAGAAACACATTCTCAGTATCTGTGTATCAAATCTCATGGGGAACATCTGACCGGCCCTGTTTGATCATGGGTTCGTGGCCCCAGCCGGGGCAGGCTGGGCATGTGGCTGACAGGCACACTGCAACCCCATGAGACATGGGACAGAGAAATGTAGGTCGTCTACAACAGAGGAAAGACCCGAAATGTTTTGTTTTTGACTCTTTTTGGTAAACTTCGTGGTGTTTTCCCATATCTGTTTCGTGTTCCCGTCATATCCTTAGGAAACCTATTTTTATCTTTGGCAATCTTCACAAGCTTTATTTCATTCCCTTGGTATTAGTTTTCATTTGTTTGTGGTTTTACAATGGTCCTTCCATTCTGTAACAGCTGGTTGAACTGTTTCCTTAGCTACCTCTCCCTCACCTTGGATTCTTGGAACTGGGTGTTTAAAAAAGCATAGAGTCCTTTGTGTATGCCCAGTCTCTGGCCATACAATCATACTTTTTTTTTTTTTAACCTTTGGAAATCTGTCTTCTTTTAGTTTAGGCCAAATATCTAGCTTCATTCAGGGTTTGAAGTGTTTGCTATCACAGACTGTAAGGTGCTCATACTGGTTTGCTCCTTCTCAAGGATGCTCTCATTTTTACTCTGCCAACCAGCACTTTCTCTGCTTGTCAGGACTGGGTCCTATGCAGAAATTCCCTTCATTACCTTTCCTGCCTTCTAAAAGATGAAGTTGTCAGTGACATGTATCCACTGCTACACTTTCAGCTGACGGACTTTCTGGAGATGTCAAGATAAACACAATTCTGCATCGCTTCTGTTCCCGCCTCTATATCTGTGCCAGATGTGTGATCAGTGTTAGGAAGGGATCATCCATTCTTTCATTCTTCCTGGAATGGCTAATCTACCAACCATCACCCCTATCTCATCCTCTCCAATAGTAATATCGTTTTGATGTTTTTTCCTTTAATCTCTACCCACATGTTGTTTATCATTCTGCCATCCCTGATTTTGGAATTTTCACAAAGGTATATATCTTCCTGACACAGAAGTGTGCTGCTTTCCATAAGCATTGCCACCTGTGACTCTTACTTTGCCAAGATGCAGTAATGTCTGTCGGGTGGATGTACTGGTTTTCTTGCATGAACATCACATTATATGTTTGGTAACTGGTATTCAGGCAACTAGGACCTAAGAGCTGTGTCCTATGGACTCTTTAATTATTTTCTTGTGTGAATTACTAGGTACATTAGACACTGGTTTCACGCTTAAAGTCTCACCCTGAGCTCCCTCTCCTTTTTGTTCAATTTTAAATCCTCAAGAACAGACTGAAAAATTCACCAGTGAACGTTTTCTTCTCTTTAGAAAAGCTGATCAATTCCTATTACAACAAATGCAAAGGAACAATTCTTATTGTTTTCCTTGTTCTATTGGGAACGTGTGCTATCAAACAAAATCTGTGCTTAGTCGCTAAGTCATGACCGACTCTTTGCAACCTCGTGGACGATAGTCCGCTAGGGTCCTCTGTCCATGGAATTTTCTAGGCAAGAATACTAGAGTGGGTTGCCATTTCCTCCTACAAGTGATCTCCCTGACCCAGGGATGGAAGCTGCATCTCCTGTGTCTCCTGCTTTGACTGGCAGGCAGATTCTTTTAACACTGAGCCACCTGGGAAGCCTCATCAAATAAAATAATCGAGACCATAGATTTGTTTTGCAAAATGCCTTCTTTGATAATGACTCTCCTAATGAAGGGGATTCCCTGATAGCTCAGTTGGTAAAGAATCTGCCTGCAATGCAGGAGACCCTAGTTTGATTCCTGGGTTGGAAAGATCCCCTGGAGAAGGGAAAGGCTATCCAGTATTCTGGCCTAGGGTCACAAAGAGTCTGACATGGCTGAGCGACTTTCACTTTCTCATAATGAAGATCCATGGTATGCTTGAGTTATGGCTGGTGTTTGGTTTGACTTGAAGTACTATGACACACTCAGAGCTATTCACAGCTATGGAACATGCTCCATGTCAAGCTTTTAAGGACTCTCCCATTCCCCAGGGCTAAAACAGACTAGCTGGAGAAGAAGAAACTGGTTAATCAGTAAAAAGGCAGATCTTTTTGAAGCATGCCGAGTATCTCCTAGGGCTGAGGGCTCGCACACAGAGCAGATGCAAGGAAGGGAAGGAATGCGTCTATTTCTGCCTTCTCTTGCCTCTTTGTCCCAGTTTTCCTGCCCGTTCCCTGCCCTGACATTTCCCTTGCTCTAACCCCATCTTTGCTCTTTTTTGTGAATCCTGGCTTTCCGCTGGTTTATGCCTATCTTTGGCCCTGCCCTAGACTCTTCTGTCTCAATATTGACCCTTTCTTCCAGACAAGGGGCTGGGATCCCAGGGCATTCTGAATTTCACAGAAGAGTTTTAGAGCAGCAAGCCTGAGAATAGACAGTGTTAAGTGCATTCTAGTTTCCATTGCACTTGTTGAGATAAAGGTGGAGAAACGGAATATCTGGCACCAAACATTCGGAAAATAACTAAAGGGACTTCAGGGTGCTTTGGGGTGGCTCAGTGGTAAAGAATCTGCCAGCCAAAGTAGGAGACACGGGCTTGATCCCTGGGTCAAGAAGATTCCCTGGAGAAGGAAATGGAAACCCATTTCTTGCCTGAGAAATCCCATGGACAGAGGAGCCTGGAGGGCTACAGTCCACAGGGTCACAAAAGAGTCAGACACAACTAAAGAGACCAAACAGCAGGCAGCTGCTTTAGTTCAGTGCATCTCCTGATGTAGATAAAATCTATTTCAAAGATCTGACAGGCCACAGAGACGAGAGTCCCAAGGTAGAGGAAGTAAGATTTGCAATGAGTAGGACTCAGCTCATGATTTGACTAAACTGCCAAACCCAGGCAACTCATTCCTCATCTTTGAGCCTTTGTTTCCTGATCTATAAGACAAGGATGACAATGCCTATTGGGCCAGGTTGGGGAAACTCTTGGGATCAACTCCTATGAAAACAAGGGTTATAAAATCAGAATTAGATAAAGGGGAAAAATCAAGCTTGAGGTGGCCCTTCATTGATCCAAAGTGCCTTGGACCTTTATACTTGTCTTTGTCATTTTGGGCTGCCATAACAAAAATACCATAGACTCGGTGGCTTAAAACATGAAGATTTATTTCTCATCTCTCTAGAGGCTAGAAGTCCAAGATCAGGGTGCCAGATAATTCAGTGTCTGGTGAGGGCTCATTTCCTGAGGCAAAGACAGCTGTCTTCTTGCTGTGTCCTCATGGACAGAGGGAGCCTAGGGGACTCAGTCAGAAGGGCTAGGTAGTTCTGTGGGGTCTCTTTTATGAGGGTACTAATTCCATTAATGAGGGCTCCAACTTCATGACCTAAGTACCTCCCAAAGACCCCCACGGCCAAATATGATCACATTAGGGGTTAGGTTTCACCATAGGAGTGGGGGGTGGGGGGACAAGAACATTTAGTCTGTAGCAATACCTCTGCCTCTATGTGTCACTGGATATAGGCCATGTTTCAAAAGATATCACTGATCTGACCTGAAGGGGGCAAAGTGTCATTGCTCTAAGAGGGATCTGGGCCACATATCTCTATTTCTCACATATTTAACAGGGTTCTGTGAGTGAAATTATTTTGTTAACTGTAAAACTTTATACAAATGTTAACTTATAATCAATATCATGATCATCAAACACCTATTAAAGGCATGCTTTGTGATAGGTACTTGATAGGAATAAAGTACTCTATTTTTTTAATGTACATTTTTCCTTCCTTTAAAATTGAAAGTCCAGACCCATTGCAGCAGTTCTTGCTCAGCCATCAAAGAATTAGGCTATAGTTCAGACATAAATATTTATTAGATGTTAACTATGTGGAGGACGTTTAGAAAATAAATCTTTTCTGCCATAAAGGTATCTCTTGGCATTTTAACACTATACATGGCAGAATATTTATGGAAATCATTAAGCAGGATAATTGCTAATTCATATTTTTTAATATACTATGATGTCATTACAATAACAAAATTTACATATTTTAGTACTTCTTGAAAAATAAAATTAAAAATACTTTTAAGCAGAAATATTCTCCTTGAAGAATACATAAATAGTAGCACAATAACCAAACTTCGGGAAAAAATAAGGGGAAATGCCATTTGATATGTTTTATTATCAGTTGGAGAGCCAAAAATAAGTAATACGTAATGGAATTTCATCGTATGGCAGTGGAATTTCCCCCAGAGCTTTATTAAAAGATTTAACATAGTTTGAACTCCTCAGTGAAGTCAAGGAACCTGTCCAAGAGCTGAGCCAGCATTTTAAGTAAATATGTTAATTTCTGAGCTCAACAAAGAAAAATGCTACTTTTAGTGCATTTCTAATATAAAATATTCTTCTTACACTATTATTTATAAGCTATTCAGTGGAACCTAACTGAATATCTTGATTGGTTACATTTATATTTGCTCAACAATCTAAGAGCTGTTTACTTCATGACTGATCAAAGTGGGAAGGTTAAATTAGTAGTCCATGAATTAATAAGAAGTGCATTAGATGTTGATGCAAAGTTTAGTATACACCATAACAGTGCTAATTCTGCATTTGCATTGTGTTTTACAAAGGATTAAACATGTACTCTCTGTTTGCTTTTTTAAAAATGTTAGGCATATCTATGCGTGCAAAGGAAAGCAAAGAATGAGAATTTCTCAAAAATCCATCTTCACTTTTAGTCTCCCTTCACCTTCTCTTTGAATATTGTGCAGGAATAACACAAAATTATGTGATCTTACCACTCAAAGCATGAGCCTTGGATTATCAGAATTGGTACCTCTAGACACAGGAGACACAAGTTCAATTCCTGCGTCAGGAAGATCCTTTGGAGGAGGGCATGGCAACCCGCTCCAGTATTCTTGCCTGGAGAATCCCATGACAGAGGAGCCTGGTGGCCTACAGTCCATAGGGTGGCAAAGAGTTGGACACGACTGAACGACCGAGCACCCATACACAGTTGCCTCTTAGAACTGCCGAATCTCAGGCCCCACCCCAAACCTGCTGAATTAGAACCTGCGTTTTAACAAGGTCTCCAGGTGACTGTGTGCCTATTAAAGTTTCAGAAGCGTTACTCCACAAATCTTTTCTCTAACAAAATAAAATTAAAATCCGATTAAAAAAGTATCCAAATGACTGCTTCATCCCTTTTATTGTAGGCATAAGTATGAATATAAGTATTCCGAAGCATAAAACTCAATACAGAAATATTAATTGTTGAATTTAACTTGTTTTAGATTCTGGATACACAAAGTATAGGGTAGAGTTCAGTTCAGTTCAGTCACTCAGTTGTGCCCAACTCTTTGAGACCCCATGAACAGCAGCATGCCAGGCCTCCCTGTCGATTACCAACTCCCAGAGTCCACCCAAACCCATGTTCATTGAGTTGATGATGCCATCCAACCATCTCATCCTCTGTAGTCCCCTTCTCCTCCTGCCCTCAATCTTTCCCAGCATTGGGGTCTTTTCCAATGAGTCAGCTCTTCGCATCAGGTGGCCAAAGTATTGGAGTGTCAGCTTCAGCATCAGTCCCTCCAATGAACACCCAGGACTGATCTCCTTTAGGATGGACTGGTTAGCTCTCTTTGCAGTCCAAAGGACTCTCAAGAGTCTTCTCCAACACCATAGTTCAAAAGCATCAATTCTTTGGTGCTCAGCTTTCTTTATAGTCCAACTCTCACATCCATACATTAAGATTCTCTTTAAATAAAAAGTTTTCTCAAGTTCTCTAATTACAAAATGATTAATAAGCCTAATTTTATTTTTGCATATCTTTGACTTTTTTCTCAACAGAATGACTTTCTAGAATGTGAAACAGTGAATTCAGGAAGAAAGCAGAGAAGAAAATTCCCATCAAATAACATTATTTGACCACTGCTTTTATTAAACAATCATCTTATGAACTATTTTTTTTAATTTCTTTGCATTAGTGAAACAATGCTTTTCCCCACTTGCTTGATTTCTAGCAGGTAGGATAAGAGGATTTGCAATTCTTTTCGGTTTATGATTCTCATATTATTGACTTTACTCTGCAGGGAGATAAAATAGGGCCTCAAATGCAGTGGATGTTAAGGTTAAAGCCCTTCTTATGTCATTTAGAGATTGTTTTTAGATTAAGGATCATTTGACCTTGAGTTACGGTGGTTGCTTTATTATCTGATCATGGTGCCTCCAATAAGAGGTGGTCCGATGCTTTCAGCACATTACCTACCTATGTCATTCTAAAGCTTCTTGCTTCAGAAGATCTCTCAGCAGGGTTAGAAAAAGGTAAAGAGCTTAAATAAGCAAGCTATATTTATCAGCAATAAACAGCAGTCCCCGGAAATGTTCTACCCAGCAAATGAATCTATAAAGTGATGGCTCTAACTGCATGATAACAGAACTGATTTTATATTTAGTAAAAATGTTTATTAGTATTATGAGTGGGTAATACTCTACTGCTGTTAAGAATAGAGACTTCTATTACAGTGTCATTGCAGTCTATATAAATAGGTCAGAAAAGATGATGATATTTCTACACTAAAACAATTTAACCAGACTAAAACTCCTTATGAAATATATATCCTGAAGCAGGAGAACCACAGAAAAGAGGGCAATATGTAGAATAGCTTGAACAAAATTATATAGATGCAGTTATATATGATTTTAGACTAATGTAAGAAAAGTTTGGTAAGAATGTGAGGTCTTATTTGAGTGGTTCAAGTTACAGGTAATTTCAACCTCAAACCCTGAAACTCTGCATTTGATCAAGGACATCAGGATTGGTGGCCTTGATAAGAAGGTTAATAGATAGCAAAAGCCTTGAAAAATAAAGATTTCTTGCAGCTGCAGTTATTTTAATAGGTAGGACAATGTTCAGATTACACATTCACTGTTAACCCTAAAATTCAGGTTGCTAAAATAATGGAGTTTCATTTTCTTTGTGTCTTCTCCATATCCCATTGCCACTCAGTTACCTAACCAAATGGCTTACATATCAGAGGTGATGATTACACATTTGTTAATGGGGATGAACTTTTAAGAACACTGTTTTAAATAATGACCATAACATGGCTTCGGATGAATGTGTGAACGAGTTAATTGCTCAGTCGTGTTCAACTCTTTGTGACCCCATGGGCTATAGCCCGCCCGGCTCTTCGGTCCATGGGATTTTTCAGTCAAGAATACTGGAGTGGGTTGCCATTCCCTTCTCCAGGGGATCTTCTTGACCCAGGAATTAAACCCAGGTCTTCTGTATTGTAGGCAGATTCTTTACCACGTGAGCTACCAGGGAAGCCATGCTGGCTTTGGATAGGGGTAAATATTACGGGCATATTAAAAGACAATAGATCTGTTACTGAGTTCTATAATAAATAAAGCAGTACCAAAGCTTTGATTGTGCCACTTAAGAGCACGTGTACAGATCACAGTTTTTCTCTTTCTTTTCCTCTCTCTCAGACACAATTGAGAAAAGCTTGCAGCTCTGGCTAGAGGACATAAGGCAAAGTAGATCAAAGAAACATCTAGATATTGAATTTTCTTAGCTACTAGTAAAGAACGGGAGGGATCATAACAAAGAACAGTTGGCTGTCTTACAAAAATAGAAAACTATTTCATATATTTTTGGTCACCATTCAAAGACAATATTTTTAGATATTTCCCATATCACCAAAGGAGTTCTGTCTTAACAACACTGTATGATAATGGACTTAGACAACAGGGTTCACATTATTATAATAAAGTTACACGAGATTCATCTAGGCTATAAGAGTAAAGACACAAAAACAGACTGGGCTTAATATGTGACTCACCCTCAGGAGGGCATGTGCTTTTACAGTAACAGTAATAGGTCTGCCCAGATCCATTTCTACTCTCTTTGCCCAGCAGCAGTCCCTGAGGGAATGTTCATATTTATTGGGAATTTGTGACAGGCAGCATCTGACTTATGGGCAGTAATGCAGAGGAAAGGAACAGCTATAAAGCCTATTTTTGCATGTATGAAATGACTGGTGAGATAATTATAATTAAGGAAAATCTTAAATACAGTTGTTATTTTTATTAAAATATAAAGAACGTAAATTACCATACTAGGTTAATAATCCCACAAAGCAAGATACAGTCGCCACTTCAGAATTTTGGAAATGAAGTAAATGGATTTTCATTAACCGTATATCATTTATTGCAAAATATTAGTTAAATGTAACAACTAACCCTGGTGACACATGAGTCTGCCATGAAAGAGATTTAAAAATGTATACTCTTCAACAAAAAATTGATGAGAAGGGGAGTAAAATGCTGAAAGAAGCAAGTGTTGCATCAAAGAAGGATGAAATGAAGAGGATAAGACATGAATGACAATGGAAAGAGCTTAATTAAACTTAAAATCTACCTACCTTAAAACCAGGTTGGCTTATTACTTAGGAGCTATTAGTTTGTCTTACAAAGTGAAGTGAAGTGTAGTCACTCAGTCATATCCGACTCTTTGCGACCCCATGGACTGTAGCCTACCAGGCTCTTCTGTCCATGGGATTTTCCAGGCAAGGTACTGGAGTGGATTGCCATTTCCTTCTCCAGCGGATCTTCCTGACCCAGGGATCGAACCCGGGTCTCCTGCATTGTAGACAGACGCTTTAAAGTACCCTAGTAATTCATTCAGAGCCTATGGGCGGTATGAGACAGAACAGAAGCTGCTCCATGTCTCTCAGACTGGGGTGAAAACGGAAATTAATAGAGTTTATCCAGAGTCACCATTAGTTGACCATAACTTTGTTCTTTCAGAATTTTGAGTAGGAAAGAATTTTTTTAAAAATTTGAGAAAATTTTTTAAAAATTTGATTGTCCACTTGGGAACTAGAAGCATGCATATTTGTTCTATCTGGAGAACAATTATAAGCTAGAGCAAATAGGTACAACTGGAAATATATTTAGATTAGGCCATTGAGAAGTGAACCTCTGATAAGACCATCACTGATATTTGAAAAAGTGTTTGTGGTCAAGATGACTTGCCTCACTGTCATTCAAAGATCTGTGCTCCCCTTCTTCAATAAGGCAGTGTTACTAGGATGTGCCTGCCCCGGAGGCAGCTACACCTCAGAGACTTGTGTTCAGCTCTTGCTAATGGACCCTGAACAGAAGTGACGTCTTTTTCTTCTCTGCCTACTCTTTCACTCTTTATTGGAGAAGGCAATGGCAACCCACTCCAGTACTCTTGCCTGGAAAATCCCATGGACTGAGGAGCCTGGTAGGCTGCAGTCCATGGGGTCGCTAAGAGTCGGACATGACTAAGCGACTTCACTTTCACTTTTCACTTTCATGCATTGGAGGAGGAAATGGCAACCCACTCCAGTACTCTTGCCTGAAGAATCCCAGGGACGAGGGAGCATGGTGGGCTGCTCACTCGTTATTAGTGGAAGTAAAAGATTTCTAGGCTGCAGAAGAGGATTGGCTATAAGATGACAGGAGTCTGGGGCCCTGAATCACTGGTTGGAAGGCCATCCCTCTAGCTCCTGCATTGATCCTGCATTGAACCTACTCTTGAACAAGGAAATTATTTCCATGATGTTGAGTCACTCCTCTGGGTTATTTAATTATAGCAGCCATTATAGCAGAAGCTGCTGCTGCTGCTGCTGCTAAGTCGCTTCAGTCGTGTCCAACTCTGTGCGACCCCATAGACGGCAGCCCACCAGGTTCCCCGTCCCTGGGATTCTCCAGGCAAGAACACTGGAGTGGGTTGCCATTTCTTTCTCCAATGCGTGAAAGTAAAAAGTGAAAGTGAAGTCGCTCAGCCATGTCCGACTCTTAGCGACCCCATGGACTGCAGCCTACCAGGCTCCTCTGTCCATGGGATTTTCCAGGCAAGAGTACTGGAGTGGGTGCCATTGCCTTCTCCTTATAGCACTAGACTGTGCTTTATATATTTAATTATTTTTATTTACATTCATGGGAATTCTCTGGTGCTCCAGTGGTTAGGACTGGATGCTTTCACATTGCCATGGCCTGGGTTCGATCCCTGGTTGGGAAAATAAGATCGATCCTCAAGCCATGCAATACGGCCAAAAACCAAAAATATTATGTGCATTCAAATCTTTAGTGAAAATAAGTTCCTTGGGGACATAGGATTCTATAATCAATTTTCTTGGGATTTCCAGTTGAGCAAAAATGGCATGCACGTGAAGCCAGTTTAGGCCCTAAAGATTCATCTGCTTTTTTGGTGTAATATTTTTTCTCTAACCTTTTATTTATATTTTCTCACCAAACCCAGTCTTCATCCTTAGTAACTTTTAGGAATTTCCCAACCTCTGCTACAGACTGGGGGGTGGGGGTGTTTGACTTCTTGGCTAATTTTATCCCTTCCTTCTTTGCAAGTTTTAATAAATTTGCAAACAAACCAAAGGACTTTTACCTCCTCAAACCAGCCTTATTGAAAAAGTCTTCAAAATCAAGCTTCGCTGATAGAAATTATACCAATAAGTTCCAAATGAACTACTTTACTTGTCTGAAAAGTTTCTGGACCTTCTTTTGCTCGATTTCTCTGATTCTACCCTCCATGTTCGCTGTTCTTCATTTACCCCACTTACTTCACATGTAGATTACTGTTCATTTAGTTTCCTTGTTAAACAGTTGTGGTATAATTTACACTTCCCTTTTTTGGTGGGCACTTGTGTTAGTTACGATTTTCCCCACGTGAAGAACTTTAAGCTTCAGCTGTGGGACTATCTAGATGATCCGAAATGTGCTGATATCTCTTGTTATTAAAATAAAATTAGAACTTTCCCTCCTCTTTTTTAAACTGCTAAGCACACAGAGTAACTTCTCTGTTAAAGGCACCTTGAAATAGATTAAAGTGTGGTGTTGGAGAAGACTCTTGAGAGTCCCTTGGACTGCAAGGAGATCCAACCAGTCCATTCTGAAGGGGATCATTCCTGGGATTTCTTTGGAAGGAATGATGCTAAAGCTGAAACTCCAGTACTTTGGCCACCTCATGCAAAGAGCTGACTCATTGGAAAAGACTCTGATGCTGGGAGGGATTGGGGGCAAGAGGAGAAGGGGACAACAGAGGATGAGATGGCTGGGTGGCATCACTGACTCGATGGACGTGAGTCTGGGTGAACTCCGGGAGTTGGTGATGGACAGGGAGGCCTGGCGTGCTGCGATTCATGGGGTCGCAAAGAGTCGGACACAACTGAGCGACTGAACTGAACTGAACTGAAACGGCTTTTAAACTCAGTGTAAAAACTAAATGAGATACAAATATCATTCCTCACCTGTCCAGCAAGGTGAGACTGTCTTTGCAATGTGAATTAATCCTGTCAAATCTGAAGATCAATTTATCTAATAATCTATTCCTAAGGTTTAACATTTTTTAATTTTTCTAACTATGCTAGATATTTAGTAAAAAAGTGGGGAAAAATTCCTAGAAAGTGTATCAAAGGGAAAAAAAACATATATGGCTCAGTTCAGTTCAGTCACTCACTTGTGTCTAACTCTTTGCGACCCCATGGACTGCAGCACACCAGGCTTCCCTGTCCATTACCAACTCCCGGAACTTGCTCAAACTCATGTCCATGGAGTTGGTGATGCCATCCAATATGGCTAAATCAGATATATTTACATTTTGTTGAACTTTTTTCTCCATGTATATCAGAGTTTACTTTTCTGTTTTTTAAATTCTGTTTAATTAAAAAATTTTAATGATACGTATCATAACATTGTAAAAACACAAACAATAAAAAAGTACATGCAATACAAAGAGAAAGTCTTCCTTCACCCAGCCCTACTAACCTGTCCAGAGTAAACACTGTTTGCAGTTTAAAGTGTGACCTTGCAGACCTATCTTTTTGCATTTAGGCATATTTGTCCATGTACATACTTTCAAATATTTTATGCACACACATGCACATGTATGGACATATATTTGATATAGAGAGAATATTTTTATATATGGATATATACATCTGGGTCAAACTTTCATACTTAACATATTGGAAAGATTTTCTTATTTAATGAAAAATATTGAGTGAAAGCACAATGTTTTTCATGTAGTTGCTTCATAATTCATTAAGTTATGATACCTTAGAAAAATTAGTTTAAATATTAAATTAAATATTAGTTTAAATATTTTAAAGTTATATTTTTAACACTGCATGTACATCTATTACACATATCTGCATATTTTATCTTTAAAATAGATTCATAAATTAAAATAGGTATATCTAAGGGTATAAACTGTTTCCTAGCTCATAATATGAACATTAATTTTCCTTTATTTTAATAAACATACCCTCCAACTACATACATCTTTAAGATTTCTTGTTTTTACAAAAGTAGAAGTCAGGACAGAGAAGGAAATTCCACACACAAATTTGTTCTGAGACTTTATCTACTGGAAAGAAATATGAGTCAGAAATATCATGGAACGGTAGTTTCCAAACTTTCCTGCTCTTTGCAATCCATCTAAAGATTTATTAAAAATTCTAATGGGATGGGGAGGTTGAGGTTAGCAGATGCAAACTATTACATATAAATAGGATAACAACAAAATCCTACTGTATAGCCCAGGGAACTATATTCAATATCCTGGGATAAACTATTATGGGATAAACCATAATGAAAAATAACATAAAAAGAATACACACATATGCATAACTAAGTCACTTTGCTTCTCAGCAGAAATTAACACAACATTGTAAATTAGCTATACCTCAATAAAAAATAAATTTAAAAAAAGATGAAAAAAGTACTAATGCTTGGCTTCATTCACCAGATATTTCGATTTAATTGGGACTGGTGCAGCCTGGGCATCTGGATTTTTAAAAGCTCTTCAGGTGATTCTAATGTGTGGCAGAGTTTGGGGACCACTGTTACAGAGCCTTTAGCCATTGGAAGATGCCCAGACACAAGTGTCCTTCAGGTCAAATAAAGGTCACTGGACTGAATTCTATGCTTATTATTCAGAAGGAAAAGTATTTCTTCTAGCAGTGAAAATAGTGCTGGTAGTATCAGTACTACGAATCACCTTGACTCTCAAATAAAATAAATCCAACTAGAAAAATAGGATCAACCTAACCTAATACTGTAATACTCTCAAGCATTAGATCTTTAAAAGCATCATTCCCCAGTGACTGCTGGAGTGTCTGGAAAAAAAAAAAAAAAAAAAGCTTCCCTTTTTCGCAAATTGATTTTTGTCTTGGCTGCATGGTTTGCTTGTTTAGCATTAACGACTTGATTTGGGAAGAAACGGCTTCCTGTATGGCTGGGATTAAGAAGAGCCCTCTTTACTCCTGCCAGAATTGTGTACAAATGCTAGCATGTAAGCAGTGCATCCTATGACATTTTTTTTACACCCAAACAAGTAAGGTGACACACACGGCTTAAGGGCTAAAAGAAACATGAGATCTGTATTGCAGAGTTACAGTCGGAACTGCTAAATTTCCCCTGGGACTGTGAGGAACGCTTCCTGCTCTTTGTAAATTAACCTATTATTGGAATACATTTGCCACAGTTAATCCGAAAAGTAATTAAATGGAAGGAAGCAATTAAATCACCACGAAAAAAGTGACTGATGCATCTGAGGGATTCAGGCATGGTTAAGATTTTCATAACTGCAGGTTAGACATACACATTAGAAGTAGACATCTTCCAGTTAAAGCTAGGCTACTGAATATGTGTGCACACGTGTGTGTGTGTGTGTATAAGCAAACTGTGTTGAAATATAAAATAAACCTCTAATCAGACTGACCAAGAAGAGGAATTTTAAAAGTCACAGATTCTCTGGTAGAATAATAGTTGATATGCATTGTGTGGTACTCTGTCAGTTTAGAAAAAGCAGAATTACATTTTCTCCCCAATCTCTTACAAATGAAAAAATGTCTAATTGATCTGAGAGTAGAATTCAGAGATCCTATAAGCTCTTCGTTAAACGTTAGTTTTTCTATATTGCTTCCATTTTTAGAGGCTCAGGAAACCTTGTTAACCTCACCATTTTCTTACTCTGTAGACTTGGGTAAGTCACTCGACCTTCCTGAGTTTCAGAACCAATAAAGGAATTGGGCTATATGTCTTCAGGTTCATTCTAGCTTTAACAGGCCACAAATCTAAGCGGAAAAAAAAATATAAAAACACCACCAGAAAGCATATGTGAAATGCTTAAGATTTGAAATATCATAAAAATAAATATGAGTGGAAAATAAAAGTCATGTAATAGAATATTTTACATACATATCTGTAACCTTCACAAAATAAGATTATATGTTTATCAAGAGCTTTGTGCTATGAGCAGAAATATAAAGCGATATGAACTAGAATCTTCTAAGAGATATCAATTTTTCTATGCTTCTGTGCATTTTTCAATGATTTCATGAATTGAAAATGTATTACATTTTCAAGATTTCATGCATTTAAATGAGGTAGTTCTAAACAGCTACCAAAAATTGTCCTTTTAAAGTAATGGTCTGTATTTATAAATACCTTTAAGACTGATGCACAAAATTAGATAATGAGTCTTCGCTTGGTGGCAAGAAGAAAATACAGTGCCTGCTCTTTGGAAACAGAGTGCATTAGATTTTTTATGCAGTCTGTGTATTAAGAACATCTCCCTTTCAATGCTCTGAACAAATTAAAATGGCACTCTAGGTGTAAAAGGATATGATTGTCCATGGCTAGCTTGGTCATTCTGGTTGAGTTAATATCACAGGAGACTGTTGTGGACTTAATTTGGCAGTGATGATTGGTGAGATGTGGGTGCACAGAATTATTCAGCTGACTAGAATACTGTTAGTTTTGTATATATATGGTTAATTATAATAAACGTTAAGCCCCACTATGTTCTATATTACATACCAGAGATCTGTGATCCCAAATTACCATTCTCTAGTAACTAAAGGTTAAGATGCAGACTGGGTGACAAAAATACATAAACTATGACTATAAAACATCATTATAGAACAGTAGGTTGAGCTCCCTGTTTCACACAGCAGATTCTCACTGGCTGTCTATTTCACATATGTAATATGTATGTTTCCATGCTACTCTCTCAATTCATCCACACTCTCCTTTCCCACCGTGTCCATAAGTCTGTTCTCCATGTTTGCGTTTTCATTGCTGCCCTGCAAACAGGTTCTTCAGTACCATCTTTTTAGATTTCATATGCATGCAATAATACACAATATTTGTTTTTCTCTTTCTGACTTACTTCGCTTTGTATAAAAAAGAAAAAAAAAAAAAAAACAGTGTAACATTCTGCTGCTGCTGCTGCTAAGTCGCTTCAGTTGTGTCCAACTCTGTGCGACCCCATAGACGGCAGCCCACCAGGCTCCCCCGTCCATGGGATTCTCCAGGCAAAAAATCTGGAGTGGGTTGCCATTTCCTTCTCCAATGCATGAAAGTGAAAAGTGAAAGGGAAGTCGCTCAGTTGTGTCCGACTCTTAGTGACCCCATGGACTGCAGCCCACCAGACTCCTCCATCCATGGGATTTTCCAGGCAAGAGTACTGGAGTGGGGTCCCATTGCCTTCTCTGAACGTTCTACTAGGATTTAAAAAACTACTCTGGGACAACAGAGGAAGAAGATACTTTGCCAGAAGCTTTTGGATGGATAAGGTTGTGGACTTCACAAAAAATATACTTAAGCAGAACCTTGAAAATACATCTAGAGTTTTAATCATCAGTGATGAGCAAAGGTAAGGGCACTGTGAACATACAAATAGGGCATCTCTGGAAAATAATGAGCAATCCTGAGGCCTGGACTAGACATAGGCCTGATGAATGTGATGAATAGTGGAGTAGATTGATACAGAAGAGCAGGTTGGAGGCAGGTTTGAAGAATCAAAGTAAGAGTGTGCATTGGCTACTATCAGCTGCCATGATCATTACATGAAAGAGATGAAAACTGGCAACAATTGGCTTCTTTCAAGCAGAGAGAGAAGGAAGTGGAGAAAGACCAGAGAGGCTTCCTCATAGCTGCCTTCAGCTGGTGGGCTGGTTGGTAGCTGGGCTGAGCTGTGATGGCTGAACTGACTAGACGTTTCTATCCTTGTGGTCGTTCAACCTCACAGAGACTAGATTAGGGCTTTTCTGAGCAGGATGGTCTCAGGGTTCCAGGAGGGTGAGAGGAAGAGTCAGGGACTCTTGAGATCTTGTCTGAAAGTACTTCAACATTATTTCTGCTCTATTCTAGTCACCAAAGCAGATCAAATAGCATGATGGAGTAGGAAAATCAGCCCCATACTTTTGATGGAGAGAAACTTCAATGAATTTGTGACCATTTTTTGTCTTCCACAAGCCCCTAGAAAGGGTTTGGATTATAGTAAGTGCTCAATAAACGACTGCTGAATGCACATATGAATGGAGAGTATGGTTTGGAGCCCTGAAAAAGAAGGATAAGATATTGGCACAGCTGCTATTGAGAATGAGAAAGGGAACCAATCATGGGTAAGTAAAAGAATTGCTGAGCAGCACTGACAGTCCAGCTGAGCTTGTAAATTATAAATTGGTTTTAGAGCCAATTTCCTCCGACTGCATTTGGTAGCTTGGGAGCAAGCCCACAGAAACAGATGGTTGGGTTGATCCAGGTTAGGAGTTGGCACTCTGCACACTAGCAGTAGTGGGAGTTCAAGGCTGCCCATCTTGGTTCTGTGCCTCCACAGCTCTCTGCTCACTCAGGGGCTAGTCAGTAGCATTCATAGAATTCCAGGCATCCTAAATGTCCTTGCTCAGTTGGTCCACTGTCTTATTATCAACCACTCGAATTGAATTCCAAAGTAATTCAACTGAGACTATAACTTCTGTGATAACTTATGTGCACATGCACAGATGCACACATGTGTGAGTACACGTGCGCGCGCACACACACACACACACACAGGGATTCCATTTGTACTTCTTGGAAGGTATAAATGGGATCTAATTTTGGAATTGTTTTCTTTCCTTTGTAATTGCATAGTCAGGGCCTCCTATTTCCAGCTCCCATTCCTCCCCGCCTAACTCTAGTCCTGGGGAGCCTGTCCTGATGATGTCCTCCTATTACTCTCCCCCAGTTCCTGACTGGGTTTCCCTGGTGACTTAGACAGTAAAGAATCTGCCTGCAATGTGGGAGATGTGGGTTTGATCCCTGGGTTGGTAAGAGCCCCTGGAGGAGGGCATGGCAACCCACTCTAGTATTCTTGCCTAGAGAATCCCATGGACAGAGGAGCCTGGTGGGCTACAGTCCATAGGGTCGCACAGAGTCGGACACGACTAAGTGACTAAGCACAGCTCCTGACTGCATTAATTCATTCCTTTCCTTCTCTAGTCTCCCCAGACCCTTCTTTTCTTTCATTTGCACTACACAAGACCTGGAACAGATCTGGCAGAATCAGGCTTGTTTCCAAAGGTGGAGATGAGGATAAGATGGGGAAATGTGAGGGGAAGATGAACCAATAACTACAGGGTCCTTTTAGGCAGCTATGAGAGTGCTAAACACTTTAATTCTAGATTCTAGCCATCAGACTAATTTTACTTTCCTTTGTTGCGCTTGATATTGTGGATTCATCCTTACTGTCCTGCTCTTGCTTGTCCAAGATGAGGTACCATGTTTCATGGGTCACAATTTCTCTTTTGCTCAGGGTTGTCAGCCTAAGTCAAACCCCTGTCTTCATGCATCCTCCCCCTTTTCTAATCAGTACCCTCCACAGGAGAAAAGAGCCTGTGGGGTAAGTGAATTGAAAAACTGGGACTCTGGCGCTTAAATACAAACACTGGATCAGAGGAGGTCAAGGAATAGGAAGTTAAAATGATTTTTTAGCGTGGGTAGTGGAGTTGCCTACGATAATGGGTGGGGAATTACAGGAAGAGAAAAACTATAAGCCAGCTTTCAATATTCTCAATCAATATCGGGTGGAGAAATGGATATCAGCAGATGATGGATGGTGTGGGTAAGAGAGCAAGCTCATTAGATAGAGGGTTTCAAAGAAGCAGTAAATTTGGTGGAATAAGTCAGGAAGACCACTGTGAGGAAGAAGAACACATTTTCTGTCTCCTCGATATGACTGGCCCATCGGTTACAGGGGAGCAGGCTTTCCCATGCCAGGATTAGAGAGAAGTGACAGCATTCTCAAAAAGTTAAGTGCAAGTGGGCCAGTATTCTGGATACAAGATTTTCCTCTTAATTTCTAACTTGTCACTGCACAGAGCCAACTGTGGTGCTCCTCAGGCATTGTACTAGCTCTGAGGACAATTCTGGAAATTTCAAAGTTGGTACTTTTAGTCTGTGTATTTCAGAATAACAGTAAGGAGATAAAGATTTTCCTTGGTTCTTGCATTTTGTGACTCCTTTTAGTCACAGGGAATCTTTTAGTATAACTCCTTAATTCATTATTTTATCAAACAATTATTGGCCAGGAACAGAACTAGGTGCTGGGAATACATGGAGAAATAAAATAAGATTCTTGCTATTAAGCAGCTCGTGGGTCTTCTTAAGGTAAAAACAAACAAACAAACAAACAAATAGGTAATTAAAACCAAATGGTCAGTCATTTGGCAGAGGTTAGCACAGGATACTGTGGGAACACAGAAGACCAGGAGTTAACTAGAGTTGAGGGCATGAGATGGAATCAAAGAGGACTGCAAAGGAAGGAGATGGTCAAGTTTAAAGGTTATGTGCGTGTGTGTTAGTGAGGGTGCGGGGATGAGGTCCAGGGGCCAGAGCGAACACATTCGTCAAATTAACTCTATTTCAACTGCACCGTATCCTGGTAGTCATAGCCTAAATATCTGAATCAAGTTTAACTGAATCTCCAGTGTGACCAGACTTTCCATTCTTTACTGTCATAAGGGAAGTGGAGCCCCTTCCAAGTTCACATTTTGGCAGCTGATCCTGGGTAAACTGTACTGCTCCCTGAGCTAACCCTCTCCAAGGCCCAAGGACACTTGTGCTGTAGACTTCATTTAATCACAGGACAGCTCAAAGGAAACCAGTATCAGCCTTCCTCCCTTTGGACATTCAGATAACTTTCCTATTTTCTCTATTTGAATGGGTCTTGTGTCTTAAATCTCAGGCCATGCCAGCTTAAGAATTATCTGATTACTATGTGAATTATTAAAAAGTCTTTCAAACACAAACAGAAATGCTGTTTCACCTCTCTATTTTAGTGTTAACCACACATGGATAGCAAATAGGGGCAGCATTGTATACTAAGACATTTTTGGAGGAAACACAGAGCACAAGATGGGGCTTGGCTGGTCATGGTGCTCCGGTCAACTTGGATTGCTAAAAAGATAATTTGTTTGCCTTCCACTTGTATAACTGAAACTACAAGACTGCTCTCCCTCTATTCAAAATTCCAGGATGTATTGTATTGCTTGCAGAGGGGAGCTCTGCTTGTGCTGGGTTATTTATGGCTCCTGAAAATAGAGAACAGGAGATAGCAAACCTTTTATCTGATGTTCACTATAATTTGGACAATTGCAGAGTAGTTTCTGTTCTTGGTCTGTAGCATTTGCTGGGACACTAGAGTTGATCAGTGACATCACACTAATTAAAAAGAATGAAAGAGGGAAAATGGATAAGAATTCGATAAAGAATCAGGTTTTTAGTTGTTAGCATTTTCCTTTTGAAGATAAAGATATAACCATATGGTTCAAGAGAAAGTATTTTTATCTACAAAAGCCTTGGTTAGGAAAGAATTCTAGTTGAAATTAACAGACAAACGGGTAAGGAATTTTAATGAAAAGACTAGGTACTTTCATCTTAGGCAGATATGAGTAAAGGCATTTCTGCCCACTATAAACTGTTAATTTCCTTCGGGACTTAAAAAAGTGACTATTGACATTAACTGCTTTCTGAGTAGTTTTATAGAACCTACAGAAGACTGCCAGCTTCTAGGAAGACCAAAACAGTGTTAGTTAAGCCAGGAAGAAGCTATAAAGTGGTAACTTGAGAAGTTTTTCTAAAATCTGTAATATTTATTCCAGCAGCCAACTTTCAGTGAGCACCTATTCTGTGCGCTTTCTTATTAATATAGGTAGAGCTATGATAAGAAGGATACAGTGTCTATTCTCATGGAAATTAAATCCAGCCAGGAAAGAGACAGCAATAATGAATTAATTACAATTATAAGCACGTTCTATGAAGGATGGGGTTTCCAGGTGGCGAGTGGCGAAGAACCTACCTGCTAATGCAGGAGACACAAGAGATGTGGGTTGAGTCCTTAGGTCAGGAAGATGCTCAGGAGTAGGAAATGACAACCGACTCCATTATTCTTATCTGGAAAATTTCATGGACAGAGGAGCCTGGAGGGCTATAGTCTAGGAGTTCGCAAAGAGCTGGATACAACTGAGCAGCAGCAGTGCCATGAAGGATGAGCATGTAGAAGTGGGAGCATTTGCAATACAGAAACAGTGGCGGTAGGGGGCTGACGAGAAAGGAGAGGGCACAAGTTGAGATGATCTGCACATGCAAAGGGGCGGGGGTAGGAGGGGATAGAGACCTTCGGAAGACTGAATGAGGCTTTCATGGTTACAGAAAGGCAAACAGGGGAGAAGGGCACAAAGTCAGTCTGGAGAGCTAGGAAGCGGGTAAATCATGCTGGGCATCATGGACTCAACAGAAAGGAAAGACGGAGTTTTTGAGAAACTTCACAGAGGACAGTGATAATATAAACAAGGCAACTTAATGGAATTTTAATAAAACATACTATTGTCGATGATGGAAGTAATTGTTCTTCAGGATGTTTTTTTTCCTTACTGAAGACATACATTTTTCAGTTTAATTTTATTTTAATTTGATTTGCAGATAGTAAAGAAGATAATTTGTATATAATTGAAGGACCACATTCTCCTTAACTTTAACCATTAATTTAACCCATTGTGATGGGTAAGAATTTATAAATAGCAAATCTGCTGAATTTAGTTACCTGTCACTTTGGGATTTAGAGATGCCAGATGTCTTATCAGTGACCAAACATCAGATATCAGAAATGGAACCCAAGAATTTTATTTTTTTAATAAAAAAGTGATATTTAACTAGGATGAAATTGAAGTGAGTATTTAAAAATGTCTGGAAATACAAAAACCCAAAAAACATGTATCAGAGATTTTTTTGTTCTAAGGGAGAAGTGAAATTTCCAAAGGCTGATAATGCTACTTGGATATTTTGGTCAGTTCAAAGCAGACAGGGATTCACTATTAGACAGGGAGGCCCCATAGAAAGGCATTTCATACTAGATTTGAAACAAATAGTCCAAATTCTGATATATATGAAGGACTCTCCAAGACTTGTTGTCCTAGCTGATAGTAACCACTAAGTCCAGATTTTCCAGGACAGTTTTGTTATAAATATTCTCTTGCATGTTCGGTACACTGGTGCTTTTTAGACAATGACATGATTCACTCTTGTTTTAAGAAATATGGCCCTTATGTCTAGCTCATCAGGATTTCTTTCTTCTCTGCTGTCACTAGCTATAATTTATTCTCTTCTATTTCATTCTGAAAACCTGAACTCAAATCCCTAGAACCCTGATTCATGAACTAAATGTCCAATACAACTTGCCTCTGTTTTTTTCTTCTCTTTGAAGATGGCTCTTTCCTGTCTAAGCCCAGGTATACTAATTCATGAATGGTTATGACTGTGTTTAAGGGAACCAAAATACCAAATACATGAACACCTGTGCAATATGTTGAAGGCAATTCATTCCTATACTAAATATTGGTTAACTATATTAGAAAATATTGATCATTCCATGAATCTAATGTGGGATTATGAAAGAAGAAGGAAAGATGTTAATGATGTTTCACTTTGGGATGGTCTAGGGAATAAGCGTCACTCATAAGAGCAGTTGGTGGGACACTCTCTAAAGCAGTAGAAGAAAATGATGACAGTGATCAAACAGCTACCATGTTAGAAAGCTGATCATTATTATTATTTTACCATTCTTGTGCTAAGTGCTTTATAGGTGTTGTCTGATTTAACAACTATGTAAGGCTATTTTAGTATTTATGCTTATATTGGAGATTAAGAAATTAAGATTTACAGAGATTAAAGCAGCTTTTCTAAAGTCATTCCATCATTAAATAGAACTAGAATTCTACACCTGCCTAACCTGATTCCAGAGTCTATACAGTCTTCACTCAGGATTAATGTGGTTCCAGGACCCCTCCTTGGGTCAATTCCCTTATGTAAAATGGCATAGCATTTGCTTATAACCTACTCATATCTTCCCACATACCTTAAATCACCTGTAGATTATAATATCTAAGACAATGTAAATGCTATGTAGATAGTTGCTGGGGTGCAGTTAAAAAAAAAGTTTTGCTTTTTGAAATTTTCTGAAATTAAAAAAAAAAAAAAAGTTTCAAGTTTGTAGTCCAGGCAGCCCTCTGATCCTATGTGATATGAACGATACAGAGCGCTGGACTGTGAACCACTAACGCTCAAGGGGATTACAGGTAAACTAATCTATGGCTAAGAAATGTCCCTGGAGGTTGTACGAGTGTCCTTACTCCTTGGGGCATCTTATCTAATGTACTCCACCCTGTTTCATCACTCTCTGTCCATTTTCACTGAAGTTGAGCTTGCTGTGGTCTGAAAAACACAATGGCTTACAATAGATTAATTGGCAGGTCCTATGGTTTTAGAGCTGCAGTGAGCAGAATAGGCAAATAAAACATGGAACGTCCCACTGAGACACAGCAGAAGCGATCAAACTACAAAGAGCCAGCAAAGCAAAATGGTTCCCGGCCCTGGCTGAAAATGGGCTGGACGTGGAGGGAAGTAGCTTTTCAACAAAGCTCTTGGGCAGACGTCAGATAGGAGCTCTGGGCTAGCACCCAGACGGCAGGCACTGATCACTCCTTTGGTAGAACGCGTAAAGGACTCGTGCTTCAGGTGACGTGGCCAGGACACAGTATTGTGTACAACGTGAATGATACAGATCTTCAGCGTTATTCTACATGGACCAGGAACATTACTATGGTTTTGATGTCAGAATCTATTGTTAGATGAACTGATGTCTGTGATGTGCTGTTTCAGTGCTTGAAGGGTCGGGATCTGTATAATCAAGGGTTTCTCTTCCCACCAATCAATGACAGTAAAAGGTTTCTTAAGACCCGAAGCCCCTGATTTCATATTAAGACTACATTGGTGTACGCACGCAGTAGAGTATGAGATCACCAAAATGTAAGTTCCTTCCGCTTCCCAGTAGTTCCTGAAGCCTGCCTGTCACACCATAAGCAGCAATTCCAGGGCTGTGGGAGAGCTCCTGGCTGATCTTTCAGTTCTGCTGGCCTCCACCCTGCCTCCTACTCCCAGAAAATTTAAACCAACCTGCTTTTGCCTGCATGACCCAGGTAACAGCCTACTTTAGCCTGAACGGCTTAGCTATTTCAGCTAAAAATGGCTTATTTCCATGAGTCACCTGGATAATTGCCTTATTCTCTGGCCCACTTAGTGGGATGGGCCTGCAGGTGTTAAGTGCAAGTGTCACTAAAACCTCATTGTTTTTGACTCTACAGAGAACACTGTGACGGTTTTTTTAATGTCTGGAGAAGTATATCTTAGATTCACGCTTAGCCTTTGAACCTTTTTCTTTGGATGGATCATCTTTGTCCTGTGACAAAAAAGCCCCGCTTCTGTTGTAGAACAATTTTCTGGTGTGTCTGTAGCTGTGCAGTTTTGAGCAAGTAATAAATCAGCAAGTGCTTCTTAAATATTTACCACCCAAGTACTGTGCAAGATGCAAAGGGAGACAAAGACAAGAATTCTATCTTAAGATGTGGCTGCTTAGAAAGATAGCACATATGAACCATTATGGAACATTAGAAAATTCTTATGTGTCTACTGTTGACCTGTTTGAAAGTATAATCATAGTTAAAGAAGGACAAATCTGAGCTGGAGAAGGACAAACTAGGTGGAGAAATTTCCAGGAGGGCTTAACTTTAACTACTTGAGGTATAGGTAAATTTGTCTTTTTCTTTCCTTTTCTCTCTTTTTGCCAAATGTATTATATTGCTTACTTTTACAAAAGGTAGCCTATTATCTCAGAATGGCACCACTTAAGAGAAAACTGTCTGTCTTATTTACAGGCTAACTCAGAGTTCATGGTTCTGTAACGAAAAGAACAACTGATGGCTTTGATTATTATAACACAAGGTATTTAGAAAAAATATCACTAAATACCTCACTTTTATGACTGAGTTTTTCAGATGCCTTTTAGAACACAAAATAAATGGAAAACACAGGAAAAAAACCTACCTCATTTGAAATGGCAAAAACCTAAATCTTATATAATCTTTCTTGAAAAGATAAATTCATTTTAATTATTTAGGACTCTAGCTTCAATTTTCAATTGTATAATTTGATGTCATGAAATAACAATGTGAAACAAGACAATATTTTCTATCTTCCCTTCTCTTGCCAGGATCTAGAAATGAAGTGACAAAGTTTTGTTGTTATTGTGTTTTTTTTTTTTTAAATTGAACTGTGATGTAAGAACCTGCTATTTCTATGCTCACACAGCTTAAATTCTCTGGCATAAAACTTTTAGGCTTGAGATAAATGCCATGTACATGATTTTGAAGGTCAGGCTGGTGAACCACCAAAAATGTCTGACAGCTCCAAGAGGGAATATTTACATCTGGCGAATGGCATTGTGTTCTCTGCTGTGATGAAGTCAGGTCGAATAAGTGGAACAGTGGGAACTGAACCTTGATGCAACGTGGCATCTGACCCCAGGGGCCTTTATGCCTCCTTTTATCCTGTGTCCCCTCCTGCCTCCCACCATGTGGGAAGAACAGCCACAAAAATCCACCGACTTTCTGCAGGGACACTTGGCCTGGTTTTGCTGTAATACCTGTTTATACATGAATCAACCCAAAATTAACTTTGGGGACAGCTGTATATTCCTGACCTTGTAAATTCAGGTACAAAATGCACTAGAATATATGATTAACCAGACTTCCTGGTAAATGGGTTGTTCTATTTAGTTGGATTTCTGGTTAAGAGTTCTATGACTATATTTTATTTCAATCTTTGTTATTAAATAGGCATTCTAAAATATGCTAGTTAGCTTTCTTGTCATTAGGAGGATGATTTTCAAATGCCACTGGGACTTTCTTGGTGATTCCTGATCTTACAAAGTCTGTGGATCATCATTCCAGACATCAATAATCTAAGTATAGTTGCTGACGGCTAAGACTGAGGCAACTGGGAAGGATGACCAGAGCAGGAACAGTTTTGTTTTAGATACCTGGGCATATGCTTCGGGGTAATTTTCTGATAACTGACCACAAAACCTTCAATAATGACCACTTATCATTTAAGCTAGATTTTTAATAGAAAATCTTAAGGAATTTGTTATAGTTTTGCATGAGATCACCTCTTTCAGGAAGTAGAATAGGGTTCCCTTCTGTTACTAAACTCATTGTGATAAAAAGGAAAATATGCAAGCTAGTGAACAGAGTCTGGAAAATTATGATGAAATCATCACAATGTTATAACTGGGGCATATAGAGCCCTTTCCTTAAAGTTAAAAAAAAAAAGCCACCATTTTTTTAAAGCTACATTTTGTTGGGCAGAGGCAGAAAAGATTAAGGAATTTGCAGTCTAAATTACCCTCTTGTCACTAACTTCTGGTTTGTAGGTTGAAGAAAGCATTAAAATAAATGAAGTTGCTGAACTGCACTCTTTTAGCAGACAGAAATGGGTAGCTTCAGAGCACAGCAAAATGGATGCAGGGCACTCTTAAGAGATTACTTGTAAATCCAGATATATGTCAGACTATTAGAATAACTGAACTTTCAGTAAACCAGGGAGAGAAAAAGGGAAGGCTCTGTTTGCATTTCTTGAAACATGGTGTATTACTCTGCAGAGTTTTAAATGTCATTCAACACAGGACTTCAAAGTATACACCATGAATGAACATTGAGAAGGTATGTAATTTTTGTTTTTTTAAATTGAGATACGTATTTGTGTCCCTTGTAACACAACTATTCCTTTGGTCTGTTAATTATAGGAAAGAGCCCTTATCTCTTCTGAATGGCATGCCTTCTTTAAAGACACTGACAAGCATCTGAAGTTACTAAGATACAGGGCATTATTTATCTAAATTAACTACAGACTGGCAAGATGGAGTTCTCAGATAGAGAATTTAGGAAAATAAAGTGAAGTAGTATGACAGAGGGGTCAGAACACTGATGTTGGAGACACGTAGGTCTGAGATTAAAAAATCAGTTCTGCCACTTTCCCACGGTGTGACTTTCAGAGAGTTACATAGTTTCAGTGAGTTTCAGTTTTCTTCCCATGCAAAATGGGGCGAGGGTTAGGGATTAGGGTGGTAATGCTAAACTGTCTCTGTATTCGTTATCTGTATTTGCACCTCTTTATGGCGGGCTTCCCTAGTGGCTCAGACGGTAAAGCATCTGTGTGCAATGCAGGAGACCCGGGTTCGGTCCCTGGGTTGGGAAGATCCCATGGAGAAGGAAACGGCAGCCCACTCCAGTATTCTTGCCTAGAAAATCCCATGGACCGTGGAGCCCGGTAAGTTACCGTTCATGGAGTCGCAAAGAGTCGGACACAACTGAACGACTTCACTTTCACTTTTCATGTATTTTAAAATACCCGGTACAGGGTAAGTACCTAATATTTCTCTTTAAAAAATATGTACTGTTTTTAAAAATTGAGGCATAACTGACAAATCCGGAGAAGGTGATGGCACCCCACTCCAGTACTCTTGCCTGGCAAATCCCATGGATGGAGGAGCCTGGTAGGCTGCAGTCCATGGGGTCGCTAAGAGTCAGACAAGACTGAGCGACTTCGCTTTCACTTTTCACTTTCACGCATTGGAGAAGGAAATGGCAACCCACTCCAGTGTTCTTGCCTGGAGAATCCCAGGGTGGGGGAGCCTGGTGGGCTGCCGTCTATGGGGTCGCACAGAGTCGGACACAGACTGAAGCGACTTAGCAGCAGCAGCAGCAACTGACAAATACAGTTGTAACATTTTTAAGGGCTTCCCAGGTGGCACTAGTAGTAAAGAATCTGCCTGCCAATGCAGGAAATGCAAGAGAGGTGAGTTTGATCCCTGGGCTGGGAAGATCCTCTGGAGGAGGAAATGGCAACCTGCTCTACTATTCTTGCCTGGAGAATTCCATGGATAGAGGATCTTGATGGGCTACAGTCCATGAACTCCCAGGGAGTCAGACACGACTAAGCAGCTAAGCACAAGATACTTAAGGTGTACAATGTGATGATTTGATGGATGTATATACTGTGAAAAGATTATTCCCTTTGAATTGCCTAACACATTCAGTATCTCATGTAATAATTATTGTTTTTGTTTTTGTTATTGAGAAAACTACAGTGTCATCAACTATAGTCGCCATGCTGCATGTTAGATCCTCAGATCTTATTCACCTTGTAACTGGAAGTCTGTTTCTCGGCATACTTTCCTCACTCCACAGCTCCTGGCAACTACTTTTCTACTCTCTGTTTCTATGAGTTCAACTTATATTTTTAAGATTCTACATGTAAGTGTTACCATGCAGTTTTGTCTCTCTGGCTTATTTCACTTAGCAGGTTCATCCATGTTGTTGTAAATGACAGGATTTCCTTCTTTTTAAAGGCGGAATAATACTCCCCTGTGTATGATTGCATATTTTCTTTATCCATTCATCTTTTGGCAGATGCTTAGATTGCTTCTATATCTTGGCTGTTGTGAATTATGTTGTGATGAATGAGGCATATAGATCTCTCTCTGAGATAATGGTTTCATTTCTTTTGGATTATTTCTCTTAAGATTATAGATTATAACACTTTTATTATATAGATGAGGGAACCAAGTTTCCAAAAGACCATGTAATTTGTCATAGGTGGGTTAATAAATTGTGATACTCATTCACTCAGTTAACTAATTCAGTTATCAGTCCATGAATATGGTATCTACTTACTGAGACTACTCTAGCACCAAGAAGATAGAAACAAGACTAATGTCTTTTTACTCCTAGTCCAGGGTTTTTTCACTGTATTTATTCTTAAATAATAAAAATTTTATAAGGCTAAGGGTAAAAAGAAAATAAGTTTAGAAATTTAGGATTCTTTTTTAGAATATAATTAGGAATGAAAGGTGAAGATTTTTCTTATTGCACATTTTGATAAGAGTAGAGTCAATCATAACAGTTATTCAGACAGCAGAACTGGATTAAAAAAAAAAAAACAACTCTGAGGCTATAAGACACAGTAAACAAAATGCAAATATAAAAATTAGGGAGAAAATGCTACAACTTAGGTTCAGGTCATGGATATGTATTGAGTCTGCCCATGTTCTAGGTGCGGTGACTATGAGTGGTTGTGGAGGGGCAGCGAGTGGGCCAAGGAACAAAGTAGTAATAAGAAATGACAGCAAAAGCAGAGCAGATATAGACTATGACTTGGAGGAGTTTATCATCTAATTGAAATAGTGAAACATCTGCAAAAGTAAGTAGAGAGCATTTTCAAAGTCACTGCTTAATTATAAATGGATAAAGCATTAGATGTAAAAGAGGTTGATAATCTGGGAAGCAATAAGCATTAACTCTCATCAGTTCATTTGTCCATTTTGTGCAGGTAAAGTCAGTAAGGACTTCATTCAACCCATTTAGAAATGGGTGTGAGGTGGCCAGGTTTTATCACTTTCATGGTTTGAGACATACCTTTCGAGATAGTACTTCTAAGTTCTACCATTACCATCTCTCTATTTTCTTTCCTTCACCTTCATTTCATATACATACATAAACATACACACACACAGAGACCATTTTTGAATATCACATGATGGGAGAAATGAACAACCATATTAATCAACAAGTAAATTATTGTATCCTTTATATTGAATACCAGTGGAACTGGGATTCCTTAATTTCCCTTTGATTCTCCCCTCTGTCATCATGTATAGAATAAGCTAGGATCTACTAAAGTGACTTAGCAGCAGCAGCAGCAGCAGCAGGATGTACTGCTAAGGAGCTGTTAATACATAACCAAACAAGAGGGAAGGCACACTGACAAAGAATATTCTAGTATTAGTGTTGTTAAAGAGCTGGTTTGATTGGAGGCAATGATTAGACTGAACTCTAGTAGATGAAATAGAGCATTCTCAGCCATATTCAGCCATTATTTTAAACATTCAACCAAGATGCTGCTGCTGCTGCTGCTAAGTCGCTTCAGTTGTGTCCGACTCTGTGCAACCCCATAGACGGCAGCCCACCAGGCTCCCCCGTCCCTGGGATTCTCCAGGCAAGAACACTGGAGTGGGTTGCCATTTCCTTCTCCAATGCGTGAAAGTAAAAAGTGAAAGTGAAGTCACTCAGTCTTGTCTGACTCTTAGCGACCCCATGGACTGCAGCCTACCAGGCTCCTCTGTCCATGGGATTTTCCAGGCAAGAGTACTGGAGTGGGGTGCCATTGCCTTCTCCGTCAACCAAGATAAACATGCCCAAATTCCATTCTGCATTATAAGGTGGTAGTTAGGATTAGCAAAACAATGGGTGGGGATGTGAATGTTCAGACAATTTTCTTTTGAGATTGCCGGTTCTACTTTGAGACTAGACATATTAATACAAACATCCAAGCTGTGCCTTGGAGGCCCCTTGAGCTTTACTTGTCTGCAGTTGTTTATTAGTTATTTAGTCATGAACTGGTAACATGTCAGGCATATAGAAGAAATTGGGTTGTTAAAATAGAAAAGCAAACTGTTATATTTAAAGTCAAGCATAAGAATTATTTCCTCTGGACTATTTCCTTTAAAGTATTGAAGTAATGGGTGGGTTATGGACCTTGAATACTAAGTGTGTGTGTGTGTGTGTGTGGCTAGTTAGTTCTCCCATCATTTGCTACTTTTTCCTTAGTAACCCTCTTCTATTCTGCCTTCAGTATCACCACATCTTCCCCCAGAACAGAAACAGGCATACCTGTACAACCTCACCATTTTTCACCACCTGTCAAAATCTAAGCATTCTCTTGCCTGAATTGAATTACTTACATGAGATATTAACAAGTTCTATAATTTGGGACTATCATTCTACTTTTTCAGTTTTCTTGTTTGTTAATGGAAGGAGTTAGATAACAGGTTCAGCATTCTATGCCTGCACAAAATGAAGAATTTTGAATTCACTCATCTCAGTGTGCCATAAATAGTGTGGGAGTGGACAGCTATGACAGTGACCATTAGGGTACTGTGTCCAGACTAATTATGTCCCTTTGACCTGCCTATCAGATAGGCAAAGAGCAGGTGCTCAATTTCTTTCATATATTCTTTTGGTCTTAAACTTCATCTAGAAATGTGATCAGCATAGACTGTCTTAATTACAGACTTAAATTTGAAAAATCTGAGTCACCCTTATGGCTAGTGGAATGAGAAGGATTGTTTTTCCAATAGTTTTAATCTGTGAATTTGAATGTGCACACACTATTATTAGAATTGTCATAGGATAAAAATAATCTGTTTCTTCTAATAATATTGTGGAGGGAGATGGTGATTTTGAAATTTGTTCAAAGTCACATAGCTGGTAAGTATAAAGCACTGGCTCCCACGCTTGCGATGCTGACACTTCTGAAGCCTTCTATAACCTCATTATTGAAGTCATCACTCTTTTCTCTGCTTTCCTATGGCATTTTACTCTTACTGCTAGTGCAGAACTTCTGAGATTACATTGATTTTGCATGCTAAGCTCCTAGGATGATGTCTGGTACATAGTAAATAGTTTGTCAATGATATTAAAAACATTACTATATAAACACACACACACACATATACGTACACATGCATAAAGACCTGTGTGTTTACCTACCCCAAGGGGCCGTGAGCTCTTTAAAGAATGAACTGGATCTTGTATGTTGTTTTCTCTAGGTCCGTCCAACAGGGTCTGCTACTTGATGGGTACTCAACAAATATTTGCTGAACTGAACTAGATTCTTGCCAAGTTTAGTTCAGGAATATTTGCATCTCTTCACCCCTTATCACATTTTTACTTTTACTTCTATATCCTTTCGACTTCTTCTCCATTTCCTTCCTCTTTTCTGTTTTCCTTTTCCTTTTTCTACCTATCTAATGACTTTTATATATTTTGTTTTCCATGCCTCTTCTATTTGCATGTTAGCCTGAGGGGCTGGTGAAAATGTGAGCTGCAAAGCTACTGTGAGGTGAGGTGAGGCAAGCCAGGCTTTACACCACTCTCATCCCTTGTGCGTATGTACGTATTCTGGTGTTTAGGAAGCAAGAGGGCATAATGACTTATAACCTTGAGCTCAAATGATGAGGAACATGGTTGACTTAATGCCTTTCGAAGTTTGCTGCTGAAAAAGCAACATTCGCAGGAAACTTTCAAAACATCAGAAGCTGTTTATTAGTGACTCAACATTAATGCCCATGACTAAGGTACATGCAATCCAAAGTCCAGGTCAACTTCAGACACATTTTGTATGAATAAGCCTTATAGACAGTTGTGGCTATTTTTTAACTAGTGAGATTGCATTTAATTATGCGTAAAAGCTCAATTATTGTTTTATTGAGACTAACAGAGCCTGAATTTTTTTTATGAACAGTTTTTTTTCCCTGCCTCATCATTAGGCTACTGAACATGGTGCCATGGCATGGCTCTTAAGCTTGCAGGAAATTTGAAACAATAAACATTGCACAGTGCTGTACTCCTTTCAGTTTATTCAGTTTCCTCTTTGGTTCTTGAAACTAGATTTTTTATTTTTACTTTTCTCTCCCATGGGCTTAATCAGTATCCCTGGAGGCATTCATTTATTATTTTCCAAATTATAAATCCACATGGAGTTCTGTCTCACTTATCTCTAGCTTATCTACTCTTTTTTTCATTCTTTTCTTCTTTGCACTGCTGCACTAAATATGCAAAAATGTTCTATTCATCTTAGCAGGCCCTTTCTTATTACTAGGTCCCAGTTTCTGTTTCTCTCTCCTCAAACATTCAGCTCTGTTTCATAGCTGTATCAATTTAGCAGTTCTCTGAAACTGCACATTAGAAGGATCTTCTGGGAAGGAAAAGCATATAGGCTGCATACTAATTTTAAAAATAATAAGCATCATAATTTTACATAATTGGTACTGCAATGGCTTGTATATTATCTAAGATCACTAACTGGAATTGACTTTCAGTTCTTCCTGTCTTCTCTAATTCATCACAGAAGATAGTGCTGGAGTGATTAGCTCATTCACTTACTGGATTCCAATGGTGGAATTATCATTATACTGGAAGACGTTGGATTTTTTTTTGATAAGCACATAGAAATTTATGTAGTATTACTAGTTATTAGGAAAATGCAAATTAAAACGAGAATTAAAAATTGTTAAAATTAAAAAAGAATGACAACAGTACATGCTAAGCATGTGGACAGTGGAAACTCTCATATGTAGCTGGTAACAATGCACATTTTTTTACAGCCATTTTAGAGGACAGTTAATCAGAAAGTCAAGCACACACTTAACATATGACCAAAACGAAGTGAAAGTATGTCTACACAAACATTTGTACATGAATGTTCAGAGAAACTTTATTAAAAATAATCAAATACCAGAAACCAATTAAATGTCCATCAACTAGTTAGTTAGCTAATTAGACTATGGTAAATCCATACAGTGAAATACTACTTAGCAATAAAAAGAAACTATTGCAATATGCAGCAACATGATTGGATCTCACAGTACTATGTTCAGTGGGAAAAGTAAGCCATAAAATTATGCGATATGATTCCACTTATATGAAATGCTAGAAAAGGCAAAGCCAGAGTGACATAGATCAGTGGCTGACAGGGACTAAGGTTGGAGAGAGGGGATCAATTGCTAAGGAAGACTTTGGATTTTGATGATTCATAAATATACATCAAGATTCTAACTATTGACAAGATGAGGTCTATGTAATTAATGACCTGTTTAGGTCAAAAATTCCCTTCTTGTTGTTCAGTCCCTTACTCATTTTTAAAACCTTTTGGGAACATTTTTTAAATAGGAATTTCTTTGTACAGAAGTGAAGAATGACTTGAAAAGGACCTCAGGAATAATCTAGTCTTAGTTCTTAGCTTTATTGATAAGAGCCTGGGTGGAAAAAAAAAAAAAACAAACATATATTTTTAAATCCATCTGGTGGCTTAGATGGAGAAGGCACTGGTGGCCCACTCCAGTACTCTTGCCTGGCAAATCCCATGGATGGAGGAGCCTGGTGGGCTGCAGTCCATGAGGTCGCTAGGAGTTGGACACAACTGAGGGACTTCACTTTCATTTTCCCTTTCATGCATTGGAGAAGGAAATGGCAAGCCACTCCAGTGTTTTTGTCTGGAGAATCCCAGGGACGGGGGAGCCTGGTGGGCTGCCGTCTATGGGGTCACACAGAGTTGGACATGACTGAAGTGACTTAGCAGCAGCAGTAGTGGCTTAGAAGGGCTTCCCTGTTGGCTCAGAAGCAAAGGCCACAATGGTTCTCAATTTTCATTGCACATTAGAGTCAAAGCTTAAAATAATGCTCATTTCTGAGTCCTATCCCAGAGAATTTGATTTAGTTGGCCTGAGTGGGCTTGGAAACGGGAATTAAAAAAAAAAAAAACCTTTGTATGTAAAACTAATTTGAAAGGGCAGTGGCTTAGGTTCAGAGTTCAGGACTGGAAGGCAGAAATAGATAACTTATTACCCTATTTAAGCCTCATTTTACTCATCTTTAAGATGGGATACTGAGATATCCTTAATGCTTTATAGTGACAGCTGAATGACTTAATGCATCTAGAAGGCTAATCACAGGAGCTAGTATGTTGGCAGGGCTATAGATTACAGTCATAATACCCAGTGCCTAGCTCACCTGATTTCTCAGTTCAGTTCAGCTCAGTTGCTCCGTTGTGTCCGACTCTTCACGACCCCATGGACAGTAGCACGCCAGGCTTCCCTGTCCATCACCAACTTCTGGAGCTTGCTCAAACTCACTTCCATCAAGTCAGTGATGCTACCCAACCATCTCATCCTCTGTCATCCCCTTATCCTCCTGCCTTCAATCTTCCCAACATCAAGGTCTTTTCCAGTGAGTCAGTTCTTCACATCAGGCGGCCAAAGTACTGGAGCTTCAGCTTCAGCTTCAGTCCTTCCAATGAATATTCACGACTGATTTCCTTCAGGATTGACTGGTTTGATCTCCTTGCAGTCCAAGGGATACTCAAGCGTCTTCTCTAGCACCACAGTTCAAAAGCATCAATTCTTCGGCATTCAGCTTTCTTTATAGTCCAACTCTCACATCCTTACAAGACTACTGGAAAAACCATAGCTTTGACTATACAGACCTTCATTGACAAAGTAAAGTCTCTGCTTTTTAATATGCTGTCTAGGTTTGTCATAGCTTTTCGCCCAAGGAGCAAGTGTCTTTTAATTTCATGGCTGCAGCCACCATCTGCAGTGATTTTGGAGCCCAAGAAAACAGGCTCGTGCATTTTTATATTGCTTCCACAATTCTTTCTGATCCTTTCCTTTCTGACTTGATGGTCCTCTGCTTCCATCTCTCCATTCCTTGGTTTCATTTCTGATGCTTTTAGAGCTGTGGAGCCAAAAATGGGACAGGGCTTTTCGGGAGCACAGAGTAGGCCCACTTTAGTTTTCCAAAGCTTCTGGTCATAATCTTGTGCTAAAGGTTTCTCTAACTCCCAACACCCTGAGATATGCTTGCATGCTTTTGCATGGCTAATTTCATTTCTGGTGGTAATATGTTGGAAGTCTTCTGCATTTCCCTCTTCTTTCCTTCTTGTGCAGGACTAATTGTCTAGACTATATGTTCTTGTTACTCTGGAATACTCTATATTACCATCTTTTATATTGTTGCTGATTTGATTGTCTTGCTCACTACAATGTATGTTTCTCCAGGACAGGGTCAATGTAGATTCTACTCATCATTAGATTCTTAAAGACTAGTACATTGACAATCACATAGGAGTCATTCATTTAATATTTTTTAAAAATGTGAAAAAAAAGTTGTAAAATGTTAAGTATTGTGGCTGTATCTTTTTTTTTTCTTCTTGGTAGCAATCTTAGCTGGAAAAAAAAAATGAGTGGAAGGTCTTGCTAGTTGTCTTTGGACCCACAAACAGGGAAGTCACCATTATTGTAAAAATGTTTGACTATGTTCCATAGAGACCAGGCAACTGGTGTACAGGAGATATACAGCGTAACACACTCACCAATTTTGTTTTTATTATTTCTAAATAGCTGGCTCTAGGCAATCCACTCTGGTATTCTTGCCTGGAAAATCCCATGGACAGAGGATCCTGGTGGGCTACAGTTCATGGGATTGCAGAGAGTCGGATAGGACTGAGTGACACAGTCTATATCACTAAGGAATATCCAGTCTTTACCTTTCTCTGTGAATTTCTAGGGGAATAGCTACTCTAACGAATAGATGGAAAGTTCTGCTACATTGAAGATACCTATTGCTCTTGGCGCTATTGCTAGAGAGACCTTGATTAGGTAGAGTTGTTATTCTTAACTTACATAAATGAAGTTCAAATGCTATGGAGTTAAGTTATGCAACTTTGAATGGGATTTTGAAATTAGTCTTTTGTTTTTGGAGAAACAGACATATTTACCATTGACCAATTTCAAGTTTTATGTCATAGTTGGCAAATGAACAGATGATGTTTTGTTTAACTTTAGTAACACTTTGACAAGGAAATTGCAATATGATGAATTTGAAAATAAAATAGACCCAGGAGAAAAAATGCAAACAGATAAAAAAAAATTCAGTTAATGACAAGGGAAATGATTAGAGTAATAATCCCATTAGGATTAAAAGAAAAGTTGTTATATATTAATAAGTTCTTATTACGTTAGAATACTTTGGAGTGTTGAATTGTTTAAGGTGGAAATGGAACTCTCTGTGTATTCACCTTTTCTGTTTTCAAAAACATTTGTGTTTATTTATCTCAGCTTGATAATATTGTTTAGACTGCTGTTGATGAACTAAGAATAAGCTTTATTTTCCAACACTTGGTGAGTACCAAATTTACTTTTGCCCTAGTGAAGATTCAAAGGGAAGACTGCTTAATTTTTCTGGCAAAACCTTTTTCTTATGAAAACACTCATATAATAGAAGCTGGTGGACAGCTGAGGCTTTGAGTTGTGTTTCTTACTCTGCCAGGACTTCATTAGATTTAGATTTAACTTTCATTTCCTTTGACTGCTTTTAAGATCTGTAAAATTACTTTGAAGATATTCAATGAAAATAAGCCTCCTTAACAGATATATTTAAAAGTGGAAGACCATGGTATCTAACAACTTAGTAACCCAGAAGCACCGTATGGTATGTATCAGCTGGGATAGGTGAGGTTACACTGCAGTGACGAACACCCGTCGAACGTCACTCCCTTAAAACAAAGGTTTATTGGTCTCCACTGAGAGTTGGCTGTGGTCGCTGTTCACACACCATTGTCCTTTTTGTTGGTGACTCATCCTGTCCTCTGAAACACTGCCAATTACTGTGGGAGAGGCAATAGAGCATGTGACAATATGTATGGTGTCTCTTAAAACTTCTGATTGGAAATGACATCCGTAACATCCATTCACTGGCTAAAGAAAACCACATGGCCACATTTGAGTTCATCAGGATGAAGCAGTACCTCCCTAACAGTAACTGACAGGATGTGGAAATAAATATTTGTGAATAGCCCTAAGACCTCAGGTACCCATAAGAATCTCATTCACTCTCAATTCCAGACCCAGTATCAAATGTAATTATTAAAATATATTTATTAGCCTTTGCTGTGCTATGCTAACGTAGTAGGTCTGGATGTATACAAGTGTTTATAAGGCTTGTCTGTTCAACAAGCATGTGGTGCCTTGCCAAACCCTGTCTCCAGGGCAGTGATTATCCCTCTTGATGGTATATGCAATCCTAGAAGTGTAGACAGAGTAGAGATGTCAACCGAAAAATCCAGGCAAGAAATGAGCCAGCAGAATTGGTGGATGGATATCGTAAGCCCGCTTGGGCCATGATGTAGAGATGATTTCAGTTGGTGGAACAGAATAGGACATTTTATAAATAAAGATTTATATTGACTGCATGTAATTTCTAATTGTGAAAATCCACAAAATTTCTGACAGGAAAAGTGATTTATTCAAATACTGTCCTAGATGAGAGTTTATCATTTCTTTTAAAAATTGACATTCCCCCTCCCCGTTCATCCCTCCTCATGCCACTGTCCATCCTGCCCCCAGCCTGTCCCTTCCTCAGCAGTTTGCAACCAGTAATTCTGCTTCTATTTTTAGGGTTTTAAATCCTGGCTTCAAAGGTACTCAGGCTGAGAAGACTGTGGGAGTGTGGAGGATTAGCCTCAGGCAGCTGTATGACAAAGCAGTCTATTTACTCCAGATAAGAGTAAAGGAGGTTGCGATGTATAATTCATTTCACATACATTTCCCTTATAGACCCCTCTGTGAATATAAAGGGGAGATCGTTACTTCCCTTCCCCACATTCCTGCCCTCCCACCCTCAATGCCTGCATTCTACCAGTCTCTTTGATTTCTACCCTTGGGAAATAGAGGGAGGTACTACTGAGTGCTGTCATCCTGACACGGGGTTGAATTTGGTCCTACCCAAGCAATTCCATTGCTTGAACTTTGCTTATGCTGCATCAGAACCCAGCCTTACCCAGTGAAGCATCAGCCAGACACCACTGCACCCACACCTAATGGGTGAGAGAATGACTTCCACATCCTTTAGCACCTTCGGAAACATCCTCGATTTCTCGACATAACACAGAGAAATGACTCAGATGAGACACTTCTACTTTATCAGTAGCCTTCAAAGACCTAACTAACTATGTTCTCTGACTTTCCACTTTTGGTGTCTAATGGAGGCACAGTGCTTTGACTTATTGAAAGACAACCCCTATCTTGGGAGCAGAATTTGCTGTGTATCTGATTTAAGTTCACACCAATCATCCTGGGTGCTGATTTGGTAAGGAGGACACACGGGTTTAATTATGTTCTAACAGGACTCTGGGTTATGTACTTATATTAAGTAATATTGAATCCTTCTGTATTTAATTTCTTTTAAGGAGCAAATTAACCAGTATATTAACTTTTTGACACTAAAACTTCATCATGGGAACAGAATGGAACATATTTGCTTGGTCTCAGGTAGTGATGGCAGAAAGGTAAATTCATTAGGAAACAAAGAGCCCAAAATGAAGACAATCATGAAAACAAATGGTAAAGCTGTCTAATATAGGTAACATGGCTTATTTGTACTTAAGAGAAACTTTAAGTTCAAATACTCTTAAAACCCTATATGTTCAATCACATACTTTTCACGGTGTTCTAAAGGTGTGTTTAGTTACTTTTATATATTAACATTACTAGATTGCAAGTGTATTTTTATTAATATTTTAACTTAATTTTATCAGTGTCATCCTTAATAAATATTTGATGAGGGAATACTCCTTCCAAAAACATTCTTCTGTGGCAAGACACCCAGTCTTGAATGTACTCTTAGTCTTTGAAGTTCATGGCTTATATTCCATGTGTAAATTCATATTTCAAAGACAATTCAATCAGAAATTTTATTCCATAAGTTATATCACTAAAGGTTAGATATCAAGACCATAAGGTCTCCCATCCTCCCATATGATTTATGGTTTACTTCATATGATTTATCTCAGGAGAAAAAAATCCTAATCTATGTTGAAGGTAAAATCTAAGATAAAAATATGATCATAGTAAAAGCCTACACAAAATTTTAATACTATTAGAAATACTTTTTTACTCTGACAAATGGCCTGCTTATTGAAATGACATACGGCAATAAAAATAGTGAACATTTACAGTGTTTCGTATGAGTTAGGTACTATTTCACATCTTGATTTATTAAACTTCAAAATATTTCCATTATGTAGATACTATAATATCCTTACTATACAAATAAGAAATCTGAAGCAAGGAAAGTTTGGTTAATTTGACTTTGGTCTCACAACTGGTGATTGGCAGGTCAGGAATTTAAAATCCAGCAGTGTGAATTCTGAAGACTAACATTATCACTTCAGTTCAGTTCAGTTCAGTGGCTCAGTCGTGTCCAACTCTTTGTGACCCCATGAATCACAACACACCAGGCCTCCCTGTCCATCACCAATTCCCAGAGTTCACTCAGACTCACGTCCATCGAGTCAGTGATGCCATCCAGCCATCTCATCCTCTGTCATCCCCTTCTCCTCCTGCCCCCAATCCCTCCCAGCATCTGAGTCTTTTCCAGTGAGTCAACTCTTCTCATGAGGTGGCCAAAGTACTGGAGTTTCAGCTTTAGCATCCTTCCCTCCAAAGAAATACTAGGGCTAATCTTCAGAATGGACTGGTTGATCTCCTTGCAGTCCAAGGGACTCTCAAGAGTCTTCTCCAACACCACAGTTCAAAAGCATCAGTTCTTCGGCACTCAGCTTTCTTCACAGTCCAACTCTCACATCCATACATGACCACTGGAAAAACCATAGCCTTGACTAGACGGACCTTTGTTGGCAAAGTAATGTCTCTGCTTTTGAATATGCTATCTAGGTTGGTCATAACTTTTCTTCCAAGGAGTAAGCGTCTTCTAATTTCATAGCTGCAGTAACCACCTGCAGTGATTTTGGAGCCCCCAAAAAATAAAGTCTGACATTGTTTCCACTGTTTCCCCATCTATTTCCCATGAAGTGATGGGAAATAGGCCAGAGGCCATGATCTTTGTTTTCTGAATGTTGAGCTTTAAGCCAACATCTTCAATCTCCTTTTTCACTTTCATCAAGAGGCTTTTTAGTTCCTCTTAACTTTATGCCATAAGGGTGGTGTCATCTGCATATCTGAGGTTATTGAGATTTCTCCCGGCAATCTTGATTCCAGCTTGTGCTTCTTCTAGCCCAGCATTTCTCATGATGTACTCTGCATTTAAGTTAAATATGCAGGGTGACAATATACAGCCTTGACGTACTCCTTTTCCTATTTGGAACCAGTCTACTGTTCCATGTCCAGTTCTAACTGTTGCTTCCTGATCTGCATATAGGTTTCTCAAGAGGCAGGTCAGGTGGTCTGGTATTCCCAACTCTTTCAGAATTTTCCACAGTTTATTGTGATCCACACAGTCAAAGGCTTTGGCATAGTCAATAAAGCAGAAATAGATGTTTTTCTGGAACTCTCTTGCTTTTTCCATGATCCAGTGGATGTTGGCAATTTGATCTCTGGTTCCTCTGCCTTTTCTAAAACGAGCTTGAACATCTGGAAGTTCACGGTTCACGTATTGCTGAAGCCTGGCTTGGAGAATTTTGAGCATTACTTCACTAATGTGTGAGATGAGTGCAATTGTGCGGTAGTTTGAGCATTCTTTGGCATTGCCTTTCTTTTCATTATAGGGGACTGGAATGCAAAAGTAGGAAGTCAAGAAACACCTGGAGTAACAGGCAAATTTGGCCTTGGAATATGGAATAAAGCAGGGCAAAGGCTAATAGAGTTTTGCCTAGAGAATGCACTGGTCATAGCAAACACCCTCTTCCAAGAACACAAGAGAAGACTCTACACATGGACATCACCAGATGGTCAACACCGAAATCAGATTGATTATATTCTTTGTAGCCAAAGATGGAAAAGCTCTATACAGTCAACAAAAACAAGACCAGGAGCTGACTGTGGCTCAGATCATGAACTCCTTATTGCCAAATTCAGACTTAAATTGAAGAAAGTAGGGAAAACCACTAGACCATTCAGATATGACCTAAATCAAATCCCTTTTGATTATACAGTGGAAGTTAGAAATAGATTTAAGGGACTAGATCTGATAGATAGAGTGCCTGATGAACTATGGATGGAGGTTCGTGACATTGTACAGGAGATAGGGATCAAGAGCATCCCCATGGAAAAGAAATGCAAAAAACCAAAATGGCTCTCTGAGAAGGCCTTACAAATAGCTGTAAAAAGAAGACAAGTGAAAAGCAAAGGAGAAAAGGAAAGATATAAGCATCTGAATGCAGAGTTTCAAAGAATAGCAAGAAGAGATAAGAAAGCCTTCCTCAGCGATCAATGCAAATAAATAGAGGAAAACAACAGAATGGGAAAGACTAGAGATCTCTTCCAGAAAATTAGAGATACCAAGGGAACATTTCATGCAAAGATGGGCTCGATAAAGGACAGAAACGGTGTGGACCTAACAGAAGCAGAAGATATTAAGAAGAGGTGGCAAGAATACACAGAAGAACTATACAAAAAAGATCTTCACAACCAAGATAATCACGATGGTGTGATCACTCACCTAGAGCCAGACATCCTGGAATGTGAAGTCAAGTGGGTCTTAGAAAGCATCACTGTGAACAAAGCTAGTGAAGGTGATGGAATTCCAGTTGAGCTATTTCAAATCCTGAAAGATGACTAACATTATACTACCTCCTTATTAATACTTTATTCTAGAATAATCAAAGAAATGCAGACAAATCTTTGATGCTCATTAAATATCAGTCACCTTTTATTTTCCTTGCTAACATTTGAATTTAGAGTTTTTGCAGTTTAAGATTCTGAAATATTAGGTTTGAGCCCAAGGCAAGAAAATAGACAAAAATACAAGCTATCATTTTGCCTTTCTGACCCAAAGCTCTTAGTGATAGGTGACACTGGGTAATTTTATGGATATAGAAGCCCTTGAACATAATTTTCTTGTGAATGTAACTCCACTGATCACCAACATGGCAAGGAAAATTCCTAAAATATAAACAGAGACACTGGAAACTGATTATCTACAGTTCCAGCTGAGTACCTGGTTTGTATCTTGACTTTAATAACTTCAGTGAAAGGTTCCCCAAAGGTTCCCCTTGAGCATAAGGGTTGACTTTTCATGTTTGAAATATTTTAGGGCATATTACATATGATAATGAGCTTCCCAGGTGGTGCTAGTGGTAAAGAATCCACCTGCCAGTGCAGGAGACATGAGATGCGGGTTTGATCCCTGATTGGGAAGACCCACTGGAGAAGGGCATGGCAACCCACTCTAGTATTGCTGCCTGGAAAATCCCATGGATGGAGTAGCCTGGTGGGCTACAGTCCATAGGGCTGCAAAAAGTCATATATGACTGAAGAAACTTAGCATGCACTTACATATGAGAATAATTGAATTTTTACATTATCTATGGATTAAAAAATATAAAATCACATAATTCTATAATATCTAAGAAAACTTAATTCTAACTTATGGATATCAAAAGGATTATGTGGTCAAAAACTGATTTTATCTCTAGAGAGAAAACTGGAAGAACTAGGGTATTATTGTCAGGGTAAGGCAATTTCAATGCAGGTATAGGCTAGGCTGCTCCCAGTTACCAGAGTGGCCACTAGAGAATGTGGTCGAGGTGCAGAAAATCACGGCAACAAAGCAGGCATGAATTCAACTCCTGTGGGACCTAGACCTTATACCATTGGGAGAGAATCATCTTTAAAAATACAGAATTCAAATTACAAATGCAAATGACAAGGTAGCCACTAAAGCCTTGGACAAGGCATATGCAAATGAGGGATGACCCTGAAGCTTCAGTTTTATTAGTTTCAAGGTAAATTTGAAAAATTCGTCTAAGCCCGCCAGCAATGGATGGCGCAGAAGCATGACTGAGAGGAACTACCCCACACCCGAGCAGGTAGGTTGCTCCTACCTGCAGCCAGCAGGAGCAACCCCATGTCCAAGGAGTAGCTGCTGTGCAGGAGTAGCTCCTCCACGTTAAAGGTCAGGAGGGGAGGCCATCAGGAGATACCCCTCGTCCAAGGTAAGGAACAGCGGCTGTGCTTTGCTGGAGCAGCCGTGAAGAAATACCCCACCTCCAAGGTAAGAGAAACCCAAATAAGATGGTAGGTGTTGTGAAAGGACATCAGAGGGCAGACACACTGAAACCATAACCACAGAAAACTAGTCAGTCTGATCACATGGACCACAGCCTTGTCTAGCTCAATGAAACTAAGCCATGCCGTGTGGGGCCACCCAAGACGGGCAGGTCATGGTGGAGAGGTCTACAGAATGTGGTCCACTGGAGAAGGGAATGGCAAACCACTTCAGTATTCTTGCCTTGAGAACCCCATGAACAGTATGAAAAGGCAAAATGATAGGATACTGAAAGAGGAACTCCCCAGGTCGGTAGGTACCCAATATGCTACTGGAGATCAGTGGAGAAATAACTCCAGAAAGAATGAAGGGATGGAGCCAAAGCAAAAAGAATACCCAACTGTGGATGTGACTGGTGATAGAAGCAAGGTCCAATGCTGCATAGGAATCTGGAATGTCAGGTCCACGAACCAAGGCAAATTGGAAGTGGTCAAACAGGAGATGGCAAGAGTGAATGTCGACATTCTAGGAATCAGCAAACTAAAATGGACTGTAATAGGTGAATGTAACTCAGATGACCATTATATTTACTACTGTGGGCAGGAATCCCTTAGAAGAAATGGAGGAGCCATCATGGTCAACAAAAGAGTCCGAAATGTAGTACTTCGATGCAATTTCAAAAACTACAGATTGATCTCTGTTTGTGTCCAAGGCAAACCATTCAGTATCACGGTAATCCAAGTCTATGCCCCAACCAGTAATGCTGAAGAAGCTGAAGTTGAACGGCTCTATGAAGACCTACAAGACCTTTTAGAACTAACACCCCCAAAAGATGTCCTTTTCATTATAGGGGACTGGAATGCAAAAGTAGGAAGTCAAGAAACACCCGGAGTAACAGGCAAATTTGGCCTTGGAATATGGAATGAAGCAGGGCAAAGGCTAATAGAGTTTTGCCTAGAGAATGCACTGGTCATAGCAAACACCCTCTTCCAAGAACACAAGAGAAGACTCTATACATGGACATCACCAGATGGTCAACACCAATTTCAGATTGATTATATTCTTTGCAGCCAAAGATGGAGAAGCTCTATACAGTCAGCAAAAACAAGACCAGGAGCTGACTGTGGCTCGGATCATGAACTCCTTATTGCCAAATTCAGACTTAAATTGAAGAAAGTAGGGAAAACCACTAGACCATTCAGGTATGACCTAAATCAAATCCCTTATGATTATATAGTGGAAGTGAGAAATAGATTTAAGGGACTAGATCTGATAGATAGAGTGCCTGATGAGCTATGGAATGAGTTCATGATATTGTACAGGAGACAGGGAGCAAGACCATCCCCATGGAAAAGAAATGCAAAAAAGCAAAATGGCTGTCTGGGGAGGCCTTACAAATAGCTGTGAAAAGAAGAGAAGCAAAAAACAAAGGAGAAAAGGAAAGATATAAGCATCTGAATGCAGAGTTCCAAAGAATAGCAAGAAGAGATAAGAAAGCCTTCTTCAGTGATCAATGCAAATAAATAGAGGAAAACAACAGAATGGGAAAAACGAGAGATCTCTTCAAGAAAATGAGAGATACCAAGGGAACATTTCATGCAAAGATGGGCTCGATAAAATATAGAAATGGTGTGGACCTAATAGAAGCAGAAGATATTAAGAAGAGGTGGCAAGAATACACAGAAGAACTATACAGAAAAGATTTTCATGACCCACGATCACACGATGGTGTGATCACTCACTTAGAGCCAGACATCCTGGAATGTGAAGTCAAGTGGGCCTTAGAAAGCATCACTATGAGCAAAGCTAGTGGAGGTGATGGAATTCCAGTTGAGCTATTTCAAATCCTCAAAGATGATGCTGTGAAAGTGCTGCACTCAATATGCCAGCAAATTTGGAAAACTCAGCAATGGCCACAGGACTGGAAAAGGTCAGTTTTCATTCCAATTCCAAAGAAAGGCAATGCCAAAGAATGCTCAAACTACTGCACAATTGCACTCATCTCACACTCTAGTAAAATAATGCTCAAAATTCTCCAAGCCAGGCTTCAGCAGTACATGAACCGTGAACTTCCTGATGTTCAAGCTGGTTTTAGAAAAGGCAGAGGAACCAGAGGTCAAATTGCCAACATCCGCTGGATCATCGAAAAAGCTAGAAAGTTCCAGAAAAACATCTATTTCTGCTTTATTGACTATGTCAAAGCCTTTGACTGTGTGGATCACAATAAACTGTGGAAAATTCTGAAAGAGTTGGGAATACCAGACCACCTGACCTGCCTCTTGAGAAACCTATATGCAGGTCAGGAAGCAACAGTTAGAACTGGACATGGAACAACAGACTGGTTCCAAATAGGAAAAGGAGTACGTCAAGGCTGTATATTTTCACTCTGCTTATTTAACTTTTATGCTGAGTACATCATGAGAAACGCTGGGCTGGCAGAAGCACAAGCTGGAATCAAGATTGCCAGGAGAAATCTCAATAACCTCAGATATGCAGATGACACCACCCTTATGGCAGAAAGTGAAGAGGAACTAAAGAGCCTCTTGATGAAGGTGAAAGAGGAGAGTGAAAAAGTTGGCTTAAATCTCAACATTCAGAAAATGAAGATCATGGCATCTAGTCCCATCACTTCATGGGAAGTAGATGGGGAAACAGTGGAAACAGTGTCAGGTTTTATTTTTCTGGGCTCCAAAATCACTGCAGATGGTGATTGCAGCCATGAAATTAAAAGACGCTTGCTCCTTGGAAGAAAAGTTATGACCAACCTACACAGCATATTAAAAATCAGAGATATTACTTTGCCAACAAAGGTCCATCTAGTTAAGGCTATGGTTTTTCCAGTGGTCATGTATGGATGTGAGAGTTGGACTGTGAAGAAAGCTGAACACTGAAGAATTGATGCGTTTGAACTGTGGTGTTGGAGAAGACTCTTGAGAGTCCCTTGGACTGCAAGGAGATCCAACCAGTCCATTCTAAAGGAGATCAGTCCTGGGTGTTCATTGGAAGGACTGATGCTGAAGCTAAAACTCCAATACTTTGGTCACCTCATGCGAAGAGTTGACTCATTGGAAAAGACCCTGATGCTGGGAGGGATTGGGGGCAGGAGGAGAAGGGGACGACAGAGGATGAGATGGCTGGATGGCATCACTGACTCGATGGACATGAGTTTGAGTGAACTCCGGGAGTTGGTGATGGACAGGGAGGCCTGGCATGCTGCGATCCATGGGGTCACAAACAGTGGACACGACTGAGCAACTAAACTGAACTGAAGGTAAATTCACCCGTGGAGATTTAAGAGTTTGGAAACAAGTCCTCATTGAAGATGTGAAAGTCATCTTTCGTGGCTCCAGGCCGTGAAGTAGAAAGGCAGCCTGAAAGCCATGTGCCAAAGACTTCAGTGAATGAGGGGGGATGAGTGAGTGAGAGATTTCTATGGAAAGAACAAAGAAGGGGAAGAAGGCAGTAATGGCTAAAATTTACTGCGAGCTTAGTATGTGTTAGACACTATTCTAAGCACTTTAGTAAGTTTTTTAAACTTCCTGATAGACAATAAGCAGATATTTTATTTTACTAATCAGAGACAAGTATGGAGAGGAGATTTTGTAATTTGTCAATGACTACATAGTTTGGAGAAGGCAATGGCACCCCATTCCAGTACTCTTGCCTGGAAAATCCCATGGATGGAGGAGCCTGGTAGGCTACAGTCCATGGGGTCGCAAATAATTGGACATGACTGAGCGACTTCACGTCACTTCACTTCACATAGTTAGGAAAATGCTGAGGATTCTGAACCTTAACCTTCTGACCAAGTATGTGAACCATAACATAAACTGAATGGACGCACCTAGAACAAAGAGCATATCGACCATGAGGGTAGGGGACTAAATTTCTGTGTACTGCAATGGGGAGCAAGAGGCAAATTACCTTAAAATATATCAGAGTGAAGGGAAGGCTGATCTCTATAGTCTGCTCTCTGATTTTCACGCTTCCTCACTGCATGGATTGGAACACATTTGTTTTGACATTGCACAAATTTTTTTTTAATTAATTTTTTTGTTGAAGGATAATTGCTTTACAGAACTTTCTTGTTGTCTGTCAAACCTCAACATGAATCAACCATAGGTATACATATACCCCTCCCTCCTGAAACTCCCTCCTCTCTCCCTCCCAATCCCACCCCTCTAGGTTGATACAGAGCCCCTATTTGAGTTTCTTGAGCCATACAGCAAATTCCCGTTGGCTATCTATTTTACATACGGTAATGTAAGTTTCCATGTTATTCTTTCTATACATCTCACCCTCTCCTCCCCTCTCCCCATGTCCATAAGTCTCACAAAGTTGTTGTTGTTTTGCTTTCTTTGCCTTAGTGAGAGAAAAGCTGAAGATAACCTTAGGTATCTTTGGATGGGTTAATAATTTTTGAGGAAGTGGAAAATCTCTTTCTCCTAAGATAGAAGTGCAGGCAGATGCACATTTTCCCTAGGCTGTAAATATTGTGTATGACCCTGTGATCAGTAGGACAGATGGTCAGGCATGTCTATTGTTGGGAATGTGAATAATGACTTTATGTATTCTGTGTTTGGAGGGGATCTTGAGAGGGTTAGATTATCCTGAATCATCCAGGTGGGCCATAAATGCTACCATATGTATTCTACTAAGAGGATCCAGGGGGAGATTATTCACACACACACACACACACACGGAAGATGAACTGATGTTAGGATCTCAGATAAAGTGGCCACCAGCCAAAGTGCTGGTAGTCACTGTAAGGTGGAGAAAGCTGGGATGGATTCTCCCTCAAAGTCTCTGAAGCAGGGATGGTCTTGCTGACAGACTGCATGATTTCAGTTCAGTGAAACTGCTTGGGTTTGGAAACAAGGCCATCCCATCTTGACTGTAACTGTGTGATCTGGAGAAAAGTACCTTATCTTTCTATGCTTCTCCAGATCATACCAGTAAATGAGGAGGATATGGGACCATCTTGGCCCCAGAGTCTGTGCTCCTTCCTGCTATACTATGCTCCTCCTGACTCTATGACAGGTGAAAGCTTAGGTTGTTTAACCAGGAACCAAAAGAATTATGACAAATTTCAACTTCATGGAGACACTCGTAAGTGTTCTGTATATAACTCTAATTTTGACTTCAGTAGTGAAAACAATTTCCTCAAAAAGCTTATTTACATGTCGGGGTTGATTAACGCTCGGAATGTATTGCTTAGTGCCCTGCTCTGCTGTTCATTCGTTGCTCTTGTTGTTCAGTTGCCCAGTTGCATCTATTTGTGACCATATGGACTGCAGCACACCTGGCTTCCCTGTCCTTCACCGTTTCCTGGCTTGCTCAAACTCACGTCCATTGAGTCGGTGATGCTATCCAACCATTTAATCCTCAGTCATCCCCTTCTCCTCCTGCTTTCAATCTTTCCCAGTATCTGGGTCTTTTCCAATGAGTTGGCTCTTCATATCAGGTGGCCAAAGTATTGGAGCTTCAGCTTCAGCATCAGTCCTTCCAGAGAATATTCAGGACTGATTTCCTTTAGGATTGACAGCTTTGATCTCCTTGCAGTCCAAGGGACTCTCATGAGTCATCTCCAACAGTTCAAAAGCATCAATTCTTCAGCACTCAGCTTTCTTTATAGTCCAACTCTCACATCCATACATGACTATTGGAAAAATCATAGCTGTGGCTATACAGACATTTGTTGGCAAAGTAATGTCTCTGCTTTTTAATAAGCTGCCTAGGTTGGTCATAGCTTTTCTTCCAAGGAGCAGACATCTTTTAATTTAATGGCTGCAGTCATTAAATTTTGGAGATTTTGGAGTGATTTTGGAGCCCCAGAAAATAGTCTTTCACTGTTTCCATTGTTTCCCCATCTATTTGCCATGAAGTGATGGGACTAGATGCCATACTCTTAGTTTTTTGAATGTTGAGTTTTAAGCCAGCTTTTTCCCTGTCCTCTTTCCCCTTTATTAAGAGGCTCTTCAGTTCCTCTTTGCTTTCTGCCATAAGGGAAAGCCTGTTTCTGCCTGCTGTTCATTTTCCATTACAAATGAATTTTCAGAGATACTCTGTTTCCTTCTTAAATTTCAAAGAAGTTCCCTTCACTATTAATAAACATCAACTGTGACTCAAAATAATGCTTTAATCTGAGACTGAGGTACTGGCTTTCAGCTTTAACTTACCCCATTTGCCACTCAACAGAATACTCTTTCTGGAGGTCACTTAGCCTTCTTTTAATTATTTCTTTTCCTATTAATGTTACAGAATAGAAATGCACTGATCTGTCTGGTGGACATTTTGGTTTGTGTAAATTGAGATTTGGGAATTCATTTGGATGAAATAAGATGCTGGCTAAAACTCAAAGTAAACATTTTGCTGATGTTTGAATCTTAGTACCAAAAAAGTTTATACTTCCTGGTTTCCCTAGGGAGTAGGGATTGTGAAAACCACAGAAAATAGCTATTCTTGGAAACTCTGCTGCCAGTCAAATGCCATGGGGTGAGGGCCCAGAGAAGCTAGTTTCTCTTCCCATAGCTAAAGGATGAGCTCGCTGTGACTAGAACTGCTTGGTCAGGTTTCAGAATCCTTGAGGCTGACTGAGTGGGTGAGGAGGAGGCTGGGCAAAAGGAAGATAGCCGGAATGACTCTTGGAATTCAATCCCAGAATAGCTCCCTAGTTTAGGTCTGCTCTTGAACACAGTTGGCTTCCTGGAAGCCATCTCTGTATCTGATGCTTGGTTATTCTTCTCGTGTGCCTTTTTCTCGTGTGTCAGGAAATAGGAAAGTCACTAGAAGACTCTGTGTGTGTGTGTGTGTGTGTGTGTGTGTGTGTGTGCGCGCTGTTCTCAGTAGTGTCTGACTCTTTGCGACCCCACAGACTATAGGCTGCTAGGCTCCTCTGTCTGTGGGATTTTCCCAGGTAACAATACTGCAGTGGGCTGTCATTTCCTCCTTAACTAGAAGACTATATCTGCCCTGAAATTTCTGCTTGAAATAGAGTCTAGAGGTTTGGGATTAAAGACAATTTTTAATTTCAGTTAATTTAGGATCTGGGATAAAATTTGAAGTGTTATAAGTTATTTCAATATTAATATTTCAATTAATATTGAAAATATGAAGTATAGTATAATTCCCAGTAAATACAAAGATGACTTTCCTTTAGAGCCAAGGGTGATTCAATGACCATTTTTATTGTCTTTGTCCTATCTCAGAGGGTAGAAAAAACTGCAGTTTACTAAGATGCTATATTTACTATCCAATGAGTCATACTTAAAGCCTTATGTTACTATACAACATGAGGAAAGAGGATCAAGGTAAAAATCATGATCGTAAAAGTGTGATTTCTAAAAACCTAGAGTGGGACAAAAAGGTCAAATACCTAAGTTCAAACCTCCTTTGGAATGGAACTGCTATTACAAGGCAGCAGATTGCATGAGATAGACATTGATTTTCCCAGGCAGAGGATTAACTTGTATACACTGGATTGTCTGTTATTGAAAAACTTCAACATATTAAGCGCAGATGTGTTAGCCTTTAGTTTCCAATATACAGCATCATATACACACATAGCAAATGCACATTACCATGCTACCCTTCACCATTTATCTTTAAATTGCCACATCCCAAATCCAATATCTGATGTTTTAGAAATGTTTTGATTACATCATAAGATAACATTCTCATTATATATATATATAACATTCTCATTATATATATCTATATATATCATTATATATATACATATATATGTATATATGTACACAACTTTTCCTTTAATATACTCTACTGGTTTGGAATTTTCCTTGATTCCTTTCCAAGATGGACAAGTTTACAAAGGCTTTGATGTGGAGCTGCAGTGGATAAGAAAATGCCAAAAAGTTTTTAGATTCAAAGTGACTGGACTGAGGGTGTGAAAAAGCAGAAGGGTGATCATTGATGGAGTTACGTAGTTAGCCAAGCAAGGTAAAAAAAATAATATGTTCAAAGTCAAGCTGAGTGGAAGCTTATAGGAAAAGAAGTCACATGTATGCATCTCAATGTCAGTAACTCAAATGGGAAGAAGACAAGGAATAGATGAATGGGTTTATTTTAAATAATAAGGGTATAATTAAATAGTAATGGAAGAATGGATAATGGGGAAATGGATGAAATAACACATATGTATCAGTGTGCTATAGGTGGGCATTGTAGGATATTTAGTGATATGTGAGCTTTATGAGACATAATGAACATGCGGTACTGTAACAAATTAGAAATAAAAAATGAAAATCAATCAAAAGGGAATGATTGGTGTTGATAAGTTTCTTTTTGAAGTACAAATACTATGATCAGGCTTATGGAATGAGAGAAGAATCTCTGGTAACTGCATCAGTCTTATAACTTCATGACATTACACTGTATGATGGGGAAATCTAAAAAAATAGAAGCATCACTAACTACTCACTCTCCATTCCAGGAAATTCCTGAAAAATAAGGTGGCACAAATTGCTCAAAAGAGGTGAAAGGGTTTTCCACAGTCCAAACAGGAGGAGGAAGAGGAAGTGTGGAAATAATTACTGAATTAAGATTACTGAAAAGGGGGCTTTCCTTATGGATGAGATTCTTAGTTGGCAAATTTTTGATGCAGGGAAAATTCTTCAGTAGTTGCCGACAGCTAACCTTCAGGATGTGAAGTGCTTTATGGGAACCATATATCTACCGGTAGGCAGGGGCTGGGGGAACACTGCTCTCGAATTCATCTCACCCACCCACAATTAGCTGAAGTCCTTCATTGCTCTCGATCAGGAAAGAGTTACTTTGGGTCCCTGACTATGTTTCGTCTGAATCTGGATCCTAAGGGAGAGAAAGAGAGAGAGACAGACAGACAGAGACAGAAAGACAGAGAGAAAGAGACAGAGAGAGAGAGAGAGAGAAGAGAAGCATGAATGTTGGTATTTTCAAGTTTGATGGTTTAATAACGAAAGGGAGATGCATAAAAGGAGGAACATAAAAGGAAGAGTTGAAGACTGGAAGGGCGTACTCAGAGCTAGGAATACACTTGACCCTTTCCCTGCTCAGATGGCATGGCTGCCATTTTAATCACAATTTGACTAAATGGTAGAAAGCAATTACAGTAAGTGCACAATTTAATCACTTTACATCCACACACAGACCCATGGGGCTTTTCTTACATATTTCACCACACAAAGTGTCCACAATTCTCTGCCTTGCAGAAATGTTTCCCGTGAGGATATGCAGGTTTTTCTCCTGACTCAATTTCTGAATGGTTAAACTCATTTCTGTTGTTCCACATTTCTGCTGTTTGATTTTTAAAAAGAGCAAGACCAGCTCAGGTTTTGCATTCTATAGGAAGTTTGTTTTATCCTTTTGGGAAATCGAGAGTACATCTTTCTGGGGCTAGAAGTTATGGGGAACTCATTCCCTCCAGCTCCCATTTTTGGTGTTCTCATTTCAGTGAGTAAAACCTAAGGTCAGTTGATTGTAAAGAAAATAATAATTCAGATTTTTATTGCTCTTATGTTCAGCGGCTTCATTTTGTGCCCAGCTCCAGATCGTGCCCTTCTCCCACTCCATATCAAGCTGATTTGCAAATTCATACAATTGACCCAAAGGACAGGATAACTGATGACTCACTATAAACCCATCACCACTGTTGGAAAATATAATTCATGAATGCATTCCTTATTCAAATTTAGTAGCATTTTATAGGAGGAGATCAGAATATTATCTGAGAAAAGATTCATGCCACATTTTGTTTAAAAATCTGTTTCATTATTTCACAGTCACACTTCAGTAGTTCAAGCTATATAATAGCTTCTTCTTGGCCCTTGAAATGACTTCTTCGTTTTTGCCTTATAGAGAATCAGAATGAATTATTCACAGGTCCCTAGGAGCATTAAGAAAAGAATGCCTAATTCTCGAGTAAAGCTAGTGTTACCTTTTTAGTCATATTTGCAGGAAGGACATGTGTTCATTCTTTTCCTAAGAGGAACACTTTTCTCAGCCTTCTCTTTCCAACAGTTCATCCAGTCAAACTTTCTCATTCTTGGGTTTCAACTGACATATACCATTATTTGGGAGGATTCCCCTCTCTCCTTTCTGAAGCCAACACTAAGTCACTCAATCCTATTTCGTTTCAGAGAATTCCTCCCCCATCACCTTTACCATGGACTGTATTGTAATTATTATCCCCCTGGAGCAGGGAATGGCAACCCACTCCATATGTGATTATTTATAAATTACAAAGAACAGTTCCCAATTAACCTTTATTCCCTGATCTAATGCTTAAAAATAACAGGTAGGCTAAGGAAATCTTGAATAAATAATAGGTATCATCAAAAAATTACTATGTGCCAGTTATTGTTCTAAATGTTGTACATATTAACACATTCAAGCTTTAGATAACTCCATTAGGTATACATCATTAATATTCTCATTTTACAGATGGGGAAAACTAAGGCACAGTGAGGTTTCACAATGAGTCTAAAATTTCGTAGTTAGTAAATAAATAGAGCAGGGTCAGGTTGCAGAAGAAAAAGGTATAGGGTAGAGAAAAAGCAGCAGGTGAGCACTACATATTCAACAGAACACAAAATAGGTTATTTAAATTATCTAATAACCAAGAAAGATCTTGAAAGGTATGTTTGTATGAAATGTTCATAAAACATTTTACTTCACAAACAAAACATTTGGACTGCTATTTGGAATTTGATACATTTATCGCATATATATATATTAAGTTCTTTAAATTTACTTCTTTTTTTTCCATGCAAATAAAGCCCATCAACCAAACCATCTTCTTCCCAGGTTACGCTCAAATCAGCATTGATAAACCTTCAAGTGTTAAGTTATGTTATTTTTGAGAACTGATGTGACATGTCCTAGATTTCCAAAGTAGAGCCTGCAGAGAGCTGAATGAATTTTTGAATAAAAATCCATATACAGGACACAAATATTAAGGAAGAAGGGGGAGGGGTACAGGCAGCGGATTGGAATCCTGTCTGGACTCCTGCCACCTGGTGATTTGAGTCAACCATCTGCCCCCACCCACTCAGGGAGACATACTCATTAGAATAAATGTTTGCTGTGGGTTTATCCCCCCTAAATATCTTAGAAACAAATTGTTCCTGCAATATTTGAAGGCCACCCACCCATGTTTTAAAAAAATAATAATAATAAAAAGTAAGACAGACGGGTAGAATTGGGAAAGAGTAAAAAGGGAGAAACAACAGAGGAAACATCAGTAGAAGGCAGACACACCAGAACAGTCTGTAAATGAAATGGAGAGAAGTAAAGAGCAGATCAAAAGCAGTGGAAATTAAAAATGATGGGTAGTAAAAGAAAATGGAAAAACTGATATAGAGATAAGGCAGCATAAAGAAAAAACTTTTAAGCACGAAATAAAAGACAATAAAACTTTTGAACTACATATGAACTAGTAAAATCATCAAACATAAAAGAACAGAGAGAAAGCACCAGTAGAGATAAAGAATGGCAGATTAAAGAAAGCAGATGAATAAGAAATTAGTCTTGGAGTAGGGTGGTTGAGTTTTAAATAAGAAAACCAGAATGCTATATTATTTTATTTGGGATAATCAAGACAGTGTGAGATTGGATTTTTTCGATTTAATGTAATTGGAAGTGTCCAGTATCCAAGATGTGCAACTTATTTCTCTTCCCATTTTTTTCCTTCTGTGCAATACCAAGGTATTTTTTGATATTTTTTCTTGCTTCATTAAGTTAAAAATAATCATAATTACCTCTACTCTATAGAAATGCTTTTGAATTTGCACCTGGAATTATGTGGATACAGTGTGTTCCAAGCTGAATATCTGTTTAGAGAATTTCATGATTACAGCATTCTTTGTAACAATGTTAAGAAACCATACCTTTGGCTTGTATATTCAGGTGATTATTGATATTTAGGTATCCTCATAATTCAAACCAGATTACTGACATCCAAGTATCCTCATAATTCAAACCAGAGTCCCCAAGATATAAAACAATAACAAAAGCAGCAGAAGCAATTATTAATACCTAACATGTGTCTCATTTCATATTTTTTCAACTGAAGTACAATTTACTTATAATATTAGCTTCATGAGTACAATATGATTCAATATTTTCATAGATTATACTCCATACAAAGTTATTATAAAATACTGGCTATATTCCTTGGGTTGTTTATTACATCTTTGTAACTTTTTTATTTTATACCAAGTAGTCTGTACCCCTATATCCTCCACCTATCTTGTCCATCTGCTTCCTCACCCCACTGGTAACCACCAGTTTGTTCTCTATATCTGTGAATTAGTTTCTATTTTGTTATTCATTTGCTTTATTTTATAGATTCCACATATACATATAAATGAAAACACACAGTATTTGTCTTTCTCTGTCTGACGTTGCACTAAGCATAATAACCCCCAGATCCATCAGAGTTGTCACAAATGGCAAAATTTCATTTTTTATGGCTGAATAACATTCCAATGTATAATATATATGTGTGTGAGTGTGTGTGTGTGTGTGTGTGCACCAACAAAGGTCCGTCTAGTCAAGGCTATGGCTTTTCCAGTGGTCATGTATGGATGTGAGAGTTGGAAGCTATAAAGAAAGCTGAGTGCCGAAGAATTGATGCTTTTGAACTATGATGTTGGAGAAGACTCATGAGAGTCCCTTGAACTGCAAGGAGATCCAACTAGTCCATCCTAAAGGAAATCAGTCCTGAATATTCATTGGAAGGACTGATGTTGAAGCTGAAACTCCAATACTTTGGCCACCTGATGCGAAGAGCTGACTCATTTGAAAAGACCCTGATGCTGGGAAAGATTGAAGGTGGGAGGAGAAGGGGACGACAGAGGATGAGATAGTTGGATGGCATCACTGACTCAATGGACATGAGTTTGAGTAAACTCCGGGAGTTGGTGATGGACAGGGAGGCCTGGCATGCTGCTGTCCATGGGGTCACAAAGAGTTTGACACAACTGAGCAACTGAACTGAACTGATATGTGTACATATATATACATACACACCACACCTTCTTTATCTATTTCATGTTTTAAAAAGCACTTTAGCATACATGATCTTCTTTTATTCTCTGATCAAAGGTTTTTGGAGGATAGGGTTAGTGTTACTATCCCTTTGATAGACATGACATTTGAATTCTGAAATGTATATGAACTTCCTCAAAGCACTCAGGTAAAGAGTACTGTGTCATCTGACTCTAACTTTGGCAAACATCTTTTCATCAGTAATTTTCCTATTTTTGTTGAGAAAAAGGAAGGGCTATTTTTCTTTGTTCTAAAGTTTATCAGTGGAGTGGTAAAAAGTTTGGAGATGGTATGGACAAAGCTTAGAAGCTACTACTTCCCTTCTTAATGGATATTCCTATGGAGAGGGACTGCCTGCTTCTCCCTGAGTGACTTCATGCATTAAAAAAAGTTTCTGGTCTGACTGTAAAGGAATTTATTGAGAAATCCTTACCTTAAAGGCTTTACAAGTTCCTCTATGGCTTGTTCTTCCATTTTCAGATTCTTTTATGTATTGCCATGTTGAGAGCAATACTTACTTTGGTGATATACAGGAATGCACCTAGAAAATTTTAAAGAATCAATAATTTCAATCCTTCTGAATGTTTGATCAGTGAAAAGTTCTGCAGTGTCTTGCTAGGTATAGAAAAACAAACAGGATGCTGCCCATGCTCTCAAGAAACTTTCAACTTATAAGTATTATCAAATACTGGAATTGTGCTTTGGAAAGAAACTAATTCATTTATCTACTCAATAAATAATCATCTAATAAATATGTATAAGGCTCTATGTCTAGACACTGAGGATACAAGACAGATACCATCTTGCTTCCATGGGGTTTATGTTTTGTGCAAGTATGCCATACACGCTACTTTTGCTTCAGTACTATGGCAGCTGCCCGTAGTTGGTTATGGATAATTTCAACAATTTCTCAGGCTTAACTTTCTTCTATTTAAGATAAAAGCAGTCCTATAGCAGTCCCACCGAGTGGTGCACATCTCTGTAATTTCTATATTTGAAATCTGGAACATTTACTTTTGGTTTTTAAAAAGGAAGTAGAGCTTGGTTTCTAAAAATTTGTTTTCAATCTGAACTGGAAAAATCCTGACCTAGTTCATCATATTTACCTAAAATGGAAGGAAACAATCCATAAATTGTAGACAAAAGTCTGGATAGTTTAACTTGATTTTCATGACTCAATGGCTTGTAGAGCTGCAAGATTTAGTCCAGTATTCAAACTCTGTAGATCAGAAAATTGTTGTGTAGATGGGAGGTAAGGTGAGAGGCAAAAAGACACATTAGGAGGACTTTTCAGCAATCCAGGCAAGAGTAAATAATGGTTCACCTTGGCTGGCACCTGTGAGATTGAGAAAGAAGGAGATAAAAACAGGAGAGCTTATGGAGGCAAAATCTGCAGTGGTGGTGGTTTAGTCACTAAGTCGTGTCAGACTCTTTATGACCCCATAGACACTAGCCATAGACACTAGACACTAGCTCACCATCCTCTGTCCATGGGATTTTCCAGGCAAGAATACTGGAGTGGGTTGCCATTTCCTTCTCCATGGTATCTTCCCCACCCAGGGATCAAACCTGGGTCTCCTACATTGCAGGAAGATTCTTTACCAACTAAGCCACCAGGGAAGCCCAATGTAGTGGGATCTAACAACTTAAAAAGAATATAAGTTAGTCAATAGGATGTCCTGACTGAATCTAAGCAGGGACTGAGATTATAGAGCAGTGGTTGGGATTATTCTCTGACCATCTAGGTCCATGGGTGTGTGTTGATAAGTATGAGAGCTTTCAGGGGTTTTGGCTCAAGAGGAAGAAGATGATGGTGAAAGTGCACTTGGAAAAGAGAAATGGAGGATGTGATGGCACTTATTTCTCAGTCTTCTTGTTGGGCTAAGTTATTATTGCTAGAGAGAGGGCAAGCTAAGACCACAAACAAAGGAAAATAGGAAGAGGGTAGTTGAAAAGGAAAAATACTCATTTCAGCAGAAATACTGATTCAGCCCTTGTAAGACTGACTCTGGGGACTTTTAAAAATATTTAGGTGGATAGAGGGAGCTCTCTTGAGAGATGGAGGTCTGCCATTAGTGGCTGGAGATAGGAACTAGGAAGTATAAATTATTATTATTATGATGACTTTTTTGGTATAGTAAGCTGATGAGGTCTAGAGATATCTGAGTTTTAGGTAACAAGAGTCTCTGAAAGTTAAATCAACACATTATGTTTCAGAACAGAGATATAAAAATGGATTCCCTAACCAACTGGATTGAGATTTAACTTTACATATCTAAAGAAATGGGTTAATTAAAAAAGAGATTGATGAAATCAATCTTCCATACCCATGGAAGACTGAGTATGGGGAAGGGGGGTAATAATTTCCAATTATTGAGTGTTTATTCAATGTGAGAAATTGTACTAAATATTTTTATTAATCCTTATAACAGTGCCCAAAGGAGAGATAATAATATTCCTTTTTTTCCCTAGACTCAAATCTCTTTAGAAGTATGCAAGGGAGAAGAAGTATAGGACAACACGTTTATTCCGTCATCAAAGTTATCCTTATTATGAGGATGGATATATCAGCATATCTGGGCCTGAGTACACTAAATATTGACTCTGACTATGCCCCCTTGTTCTGATTCTGTGTTCATTAAATAACTTTCTGAATGTAATCAGGCTTCTCATGTAGGTCTCCTAACCTTGACTAGATGACACAGCTCTTCCATGTACTATGGTGTTTGTATCCATCTTTGAAAATTGTTTGGTATACTGACACAGTGACTATGGGAGTTGGTTCTACCTGTGAGCACTAAACCCATAGTCTATTTAAAAACTGAAGGAATACATGGAGGACCAAGGTAATGTTGCCCCATGAGGACTTTGGGAAGTAGACCAAATGATATTTTTATTCATTCATTTGGTTGTCTATTTGTTTTTCTGAACAGGGAAGATACTGTGTATTACAGGGAAATATAGTTCAATGATAAGACAGATATGTTTCTTGTTCTCAAGACCTAGTATGTTAGTAGGAAGCACAAACACTGAATAAATCATTGCACAATTAAAACAAGTAAAGCTTTTACAACTGTTCTAAGCCTAATGAAGAACTTCAAGGCAGAATGAAGGTGTGTAATGAACGACCTTACCTGAGGAGGAGAGTCAGAATTTCCCTGCTGAGATTTCTCTGGATTACATTTTTAATTGTTTTCTTAGACCTCACTAGAGTTTTGGAGTTTTTAATTGGTGGGATAATCAATTAAAAGTGATTAGTAACTGACCTAAATATGCTCCTGGAAGTTAAAAGGGAGACAAAGAGCTACATAGTGTTGATAGTTAAAACGATAGGGGTGGAGGAAAGCAGATACAGAGAAGAGAAGACAGAGTCCTTGGGACGCGTGGAGGGTAGAAAGAAAGTGAGGAATTGAGGAAAGTAGAAAAGTTAGAAAATAATCAGAAAGGAAGGGGTGTAAGCATAGTTGAGCATCACAATATTCAAGGGTAGGATAGACTTTAAAAGAGACAGGAAAAAATGATCAGGATCAAAAATCTATAAACAAGTGAAACAGATTGTGGGCAGGACCTAGAGTCTATGGTAGATTATTAATAAGTTCGGAGAAGGCAATAGCACCCCACTCCAGTACTCTTGCCTGGAAAATCCCATGGATGGAGGAGCCTGGAAGGCTGCCGTCCATGGGGTTGCTGAGGGTCACACATGACTGAACGACTTCACTTTCACTTTTCACTTTCATGCATTGGAGAAGGAAATGGCACCTCACTCCAGTGTTCTTGCCTGGAGAATCCCAGGGACAGGGGAGCCTGGTGGGCTGCCGTCTATGGGGTCACACAGAGTCGGACCGACTGAAGTGACTTAGCAGCATTAATAAGTTATGAAATATCATTCTTCCCTTCTTCTTCAATAGATGAATGGGTTCCTGGTTCTTAGTTAGACACAATTATGCCCATTTAAAAGATTATTTATCTTCAATCTTTTTGCAGCTCAGTGTGATCTTGTGACAAAATCTGACTAATAAGATAATGAATTGTTTCATGGAACCTCAGATAAGTATCCTTAAAAGAGAGATAGCAGTTCTTTCTTAGTCTCTTCATTTATCTATTTGCTTGGGATGTTGGTGTGATGTTTAGAGATACAATAATTGTGTTGAACCCTAGAAGCTGGGGGTCACATCCTAGGTGACCATATCTTAAGGTGTTACAGGGATCTTGAAGAAGTCCTAAATCTTTTCTCTGATTTTCTCCATCCTAAGTAAAGGAGTTTACTTTGGATAAAAGAGAGGGCATTGATAGAATCTTTGAGTAATGGTGAAATATTGTGGAAGATAATGAAAGTTGTTCTTCCATTTTTTCTGACCAACTAATGACGATACTTTCTGTATTTCTTGATTTCAGGAAAGATAATAGAGGTCATAATAAAGTTGCTTAGTCTTGATCTGCAGCTTACTGTTAAGTTTTTTAAAGTAAAATTTCCCCTTTTCTCATCTATTTCTCCCTGGTGTCTCACCAAGGTCATATCAGACGGTATAAACTCACATCTATTCCACATGACCATGCCTCCTGGGCTGAACAGATCATGGTGGTGGGGGTGAATGCCTGACCCAAGTTGGTACAGTCTTACTGGTTCTTTGACAACCTTGGAATTGAGATTCAGAGATGCCTATAACTTGAAAGAGTGCACTCGGGAGATATAGGACAGTCCTGTATACATGTAGACAAACAAAGACAGAAGATCTGGAAAGAGAATGATAAAGCAGCCATGCAGATGAAAGACCACATGTTCCTTAAGGCAGAAAGGGGGGTAAAGAGAGAGAGAGAGAGATTGAAAATGAGGGAGGGAGGAAGGGAGGGAGAGGGGAAGAGGAGAGAACGAGAATGAGAAATTGGCAAAATAACTGCTTTTCTTCCTGACAGCTTTTGAGATCTGACTCCTCCAAGCCCGGAGAGTTTCTTGTACTTGCAGACACCCTCACTTAAGATAGTCTGAAGAATCTCTGTAAGTTGCACAACAAAAAAGTTTTTATCCAGGATAATTATCCCCTGCCATTCCACAGGGATCTTCCAAGGGAAAACAAGAAGCCCACTTAACCCAATCTCAGAATGGTCTCATTGTGGTTTTGTGATCATTGATAGCTGTCCAGAGGAGTGTTCTGAAGGTTTTAGGGGAGACACAGAGATGTAGAACCATGTACACATTTGGAAACAGAAGTCTGGCACTTGAGCATGTGCCTGGTGCCATAGCTAGAAGTGATGATAGAACCAGTGAGAGTAGACGAGAGAATTAATTCCTAAATTTTCCAAGTGCAAATACCCAAACAATCAAAACATTGGGAAAAGAAAAAAAAAAAAGGTACATTCTTAACATTCAAATAATTATAATCCAGGCAGAGAAGAGTAACGCACACACATGCACACCTAGGTTAAATACAGGGCAGTAGCGGAATAGCTAAGTGAGTGTTATAGATTATAAGCGTTCTAAGATTCAAAGGAGATAGCTGTTGGTGCTGGGCTATTGTTTTCAGGTATTAAGGAGGTCGGGTTTGCCTTAGGCTGAGGGAGAACAGTTGGCATTCATAATGGAAAGTGCAGCCGACTTGAAGTCAGCTTTTCCACTGAGTAGTTATATGATCATGAGCAGTCACTTTACATTTCCACCTGTGCTGCAGTGCCCTCCTGTATAAAATGAGGGCTTTGAACTGGATTCATTAATTCGTTCAGAACATCCATTTTAACTGTCTGCTATAACACAGAGAGCTGGGAATATTAAATTAATAAAAGACCTAGTCTTTATTCTCAAGGATTTTACAGCTTAGGAGGGGAGATTTAAGTGCAAATAAATAACAGTCTTCTAAAAAGATAATCACTATGATGTAGCTATGAACAAACAATTGTGGGAGGCACTTAAGTTGCCTACAGGTAAGGAGACACTCCACCAAAACCATGTTTGGATGAACAAGAGTTGCTTGATGAATCAGGTAATGATGAAACCTTCCAGAGAGGGAAGAATTTCCTCGGTATTTGCTTATGTCTCTGGTAGCATTAATGTTTTATAATTCTTTGTCTCTGCCTTGTTTTGGTGGAGAAGAAGGGGACTGAACAAATGTAGGGTGGGAGTATGGATATGAATTGATGAAGAGAAGATGGAAGGAAATAACTTCCCAGACTTCTTCAAACTCCTAACATGTATTCAAAGTGAATTCCATGAAGGAGAACACACAAAGGCACACGAGAAAGCAAGTGATTAAAAGCTTTATTACCTCCTCTAAATTTCGGTCGTACACGAGGTCTCAGAGATGATGCAAATATGGTTCCTTATATGTTCCTTATAAACATTTAGGAATCCCATCCAGAGGCAGTGGTATAGTGTTTGAGAACTTGAGCTTTGAAGACAGATCACTCAAGTTCGTGTCTCAACATTTCCACTTATCAGTTTGTAAGATCCTAAAAAGTTCCAGTCTTTGGGGCCTGCTACTGCTGCTGCTACGTCACTTCAGTCGTGTCCGACTCTGTGCGACCCCAGAGACGGCAGCCCACCAGGCTCCCCCGTCCCTGGGATTCTCCAGGCAAGAACACTGGAGTGGGTTGCCATTTCCTTCTCCAATGCATGAAAAAGAAAAGTGAAAGTGAAGTCGCTCAGTCGTGTCTGACTCTCGCGACCCCATGGACTGCAGCCTACCAGGCTCCTCCGTCCATGGATTTTCCAGGCAAGAGTACTGGAGTGGGGTGCCATTGCCTTCTCCGCTTTGGGGCCTTAGTTATATTTAATATGTAACATGGAAATAAGAACAATAGCTAGTTCCTGTTGTAATAATTGAATGAGTTAAACAAAGTTGTTCGGAACCAGCTCAGTACATAAAAGCCTCAAAGTGTTAGCTATCACTCCCTATGATCCACAGGGTCCACCGAGGAGGAGTTGAGGCATGGGTGATACGCCTCTTTGGTGAGTAACCTGATGATGGTTCCGTGTTATGGCCTTCAATGAGGACAGCTTAGAATTCACTTATTTTGTCATGATACAAAGAGTGTTAGATGATGCCTCTGTTCTAGGCACTGTGGATCATACAAAAGGAAAAACAGGCTGTGCAGTTCAATATTTTTAAAACTGAGCCTTATACAGTGAATATCAAATGAATGCTTAGGAAATCAGAGGAGGCAGATGTTATTTCTGCCTGGGACGTCCATCCAGAGACTATTTCCTGGGTGGCATCGGAAGGGTATGATGACACACTTGACTACAGGGGTGAGAACTAGGATTTGCCTCGGCTGGTCTGTGCACTCCCTTTGCTTTCACAAGCCTTTCTTCCTTCCCCTCCGCACTTTTAGAGGAAAATCTGAGCCAACCGACCCAGGATGTTGGAGGAGAGTCAAGGCTGGGAAAGTACCGTGGACTGTGTTAGCAATCAACAGAAAAGATATTTTTAAACAAAAGTGGTTTTCCAAGTCTCCATGAAAAGAAACAAAAGGCTTTTCTCAAATGAATCCTGGTTAGAAACTGTTCTTGTTCCGTGACTTTTATGTCACTGGGACAAGTCAGCACTTAGAAATGGTTGTTTTCCTGTCAGTATGCCCACATAGATACTTCTCCTTAGAATGACATAATGGCATTAGTGTTTAATCCCATGCACTGCACCCCCTCCAACGGCAGTGACTTGCAAAAACAGTAAAGATACCTCTGCTCGCTGGGTCTCGCTGTCTCTTGATTAGACTGCAGGCACAACCTGTGTGGGGAAACAATCTCCTAGATCATACTGAAGGTTCGCACAGATGGGACATTAGTGGGAGGAGTTGCCAGCTCCTTCCCTGCCAACTTGTTAGTGCTGGAGACATTATCCTCTTGTTTTGCCAGTGTAATAGAGGATCAGTCGTAAAGATTCTCTGTAGGCTCAGCAACATAATTATTATCTATGGTCTCTGCATTAACTGTGAGAATACATCATGGTCTGAATCTGCCTAATTTCAAATGTCAAACTGTGCCCACATTCAGCCCACAACTGAACCTGGAAATTCAATATACCCCTTAGCATTGCTACTGCTGTCATTATGGCGGGTGTTAAGTATACCTTTGCCTAAGCAATGACGTTTAACCCTTGTCCTACTGCTTCTTTATATAAAGCTTACTTCCTCTGTTTCCCAGACCCTTTATAATACCAGTGCCCTTGCAATTCAAAATTATTAAAAAGGTAAAAAAACAAACAAAAACAAAAAACAAACAAAAACTATGTCACACTTAGTTCTGATACTTGGTCCAGAAGTGCCAAGCCCCTGCAAATTTGGAAAACAAACTCTTTAACAGATGGGCCACATAAAGTTTACAACATGTGCAGTGTGGGAGGTAGTATGGCTCTGGGTGAGAAACAGAAGACTGGAAATTTGGGAGCTCAGAGTTTTTGAATTTGCTCTTGTTTTTTTCTCATAGATCACATAAGCTTATAGTTTTCAGTTCTCTCACATGACCTAATATCTTAACCTTTTTAAGTGAGTGAGGTAACAACAAAAAAAAAAAAATTTTTTTTTTTTCCTAATATGACACAGCATCAAAATGTTTATTGCTACTACTAGGATTATATGCAACTAGTATCATATTGCTAATAAAATGTGGCTGCAGGATCTAGAGAAATCCTCCATGTAATTCTATATCTAAGATATAATTCTCTGTTATTGAAGACAGGCATATAACAGGGGAGCTGTTGTCACAGGAAAAGAACATTGCCAGCCTTGGACAAGTCATTGGCAAATGATTGGATTATGACTTCAAATGCTGAAATTTCAATAGGCCTCTTAAGTGATCTCTGGAAACTTTAAGAGATGATTTTTATAAACAAGCCATTATGATAGGAATTGGATAACAGTCTAATAACAAAGGTTTCCAAATATAGATGATCATCAGTTTTGCTCAGGGGAACTATTCAAAAATATAAACATCTAAGACTCCCATGTGCCTTCTAATTGGGAGTTTTGGAAGTAAAGCTAAGAAATCAAAATTTTGAAGAAGTTTCCTAAATAATTCCAGTGACCACTCATACTTCGAATCTGTCACAATTCATAAAAGTATATGAATCAATAAAAGGACTTTGACTAAACTGAGGTTGACTGAAATTCCGAAAAGAGAGAAATACAGGAGTGGTCATTGGAAGAGGACAGAGGATTGGCTTAGGAGAAGATGGAAGAAAGACACAAAAATATCAAGAAGAATCCATGGCTCAGCCACGGAGATGGCAGAAAGGGAGTCACTGAGAGAGTAACAGTCCTGAAGGTGAAGGCAGAAAAAGAAATTTAGCAGTATAAGTAGGGAAGTTCAGTTCAGTTCAGTTCAGTTTCTCAGTCATATCTGAAACTCCTTGTGACCCCATGGACTGTAGCACGCCAGGCTTCCCTGTCCACTGCCAACTCCCAGAGCTTGCTCAAACTCATGTCCATTGAGTTGGTGATGCTATCTAACTATCTTATCCTCTGTCAGCCCCTTCTCTTCCTGCCTTCAATCTTCCCCAGCATCAGGGTCTTTTCCAATAAGTCAGTTCTTCACATCAGGTGGCCAAAGTATTGGAGCTCCAGCTTCAGCATCAGTCCTCCCAACACTGATTTCCTTTAGGATTGACTGGTTGGATCTCCTTGCATTCCAAGGGACTCTCAAGAGTCTTCTCCAATACCACAGTTCAAAAGCATCAATTCTTCAGTACTCAGCTTTCTTTATAGTCCAACTCTCACATCCACACATGACTACTAGAAAAACCATAGCTTTGACTAGACAGACCTTTGTCAGCAAAGTAATGTCTCTTCTTTTTAATATGCTGTCTAGGTTAATAAGTAGGGAAAGATGCCTTCAAAGAGTTTAAATGCATGTACCATTTGTGTTAGTGAACTTTTGCTTCCAAATTTGCACTGTCTCCTCTTTCTCATCCATTGTCCAACCTGCATTTAAGAGTGTTCTTTTAAGAATTCAAACTTGAATCATGACCCTGCCCTGTTGAAAGCACTCTTTCTCTCAGGATCAAACACCAACCACTGTCCTGTCTATGAGCTGACTTTGGCTCTTCAGCCAGTTTGCTCCTTTCATCTGACTGCTGAAGACTCTGGGCATACTGACCTTCTGTCATTCTTGAGACACATCAGATTCCTTCCCACTTTGGGACTCTCATACCTGCTGTCCTTTTCCTGGCAAAATCTTCCCCTTTCTCCCCCCAGCACTATTCACCTGGAAGATTTCTAGACAGATGATAGGTTACTTACTAGAGAGGAATCCCTGACTATTCAGTTTAAATTAGGTCTCGTCATTATACTGACATAAATACACATTTTCTTGATAGCACTAATCATAATTTATAACTTTATATTTACCTGCTTGAATACTTAGCTTTATAATAAAGAGAGATTCACATGGGCAATTCTATTTTGTTCATCACTATGTATATGCTGTCTAGCACACTGCCTGAAAGATAATATGTGCTTAATAATTGCTGAAGTAATAAATGGGTGCATGACACATGTTCAGAGACCAAAAAAAAAAAAAAAAATGAGTTAAAGGAAGAAAGATGGTTTTCTTCATTTAGTCTTTCAGTATGCCAGTTATACCATGCACACAATCATCTAATGGCATTAGTCTAAGTACTGCAGGGGAACAAAGATGAATCACATGGTTGGAAAAGATAGATACGTAAGCAAAAGTATATAATAAGAATAAATGAAGTAAACTGTATGACAGAGGCACAGTATCCAGGAGCGAGTAAATTTGGTTCATAGATCTGGGCAAGATTGGCCAATGGAGTGCATTGAAACTGGGCCAAAAAGCTATGTGAGTTCAGAAGTAGAATGTAGTAAATACTGAAGTTTCTGATTTAGATCATAGTCTCCTTCTGTTAAACTGATTTCTTCTTTTTGCTGTTGGCAGAGATACTTATTAGAGGAAAGCAAAATAAATCAGGTCTTTGCTTCAGCCCACCAATCACACTTGACTGGACTTGAATTGATATCCTGATCCAAGATGGTCAATCAGTTTCTCTCTCCCTTAAATTTATAGCTGAGACTTTAAATTTCCCGGCAGTTAGCAGCAGGTGCTGGACCTTTTAGGACAAGTTAACTTAGAGTTTAAGATGATGGTATCACTATCTTTTCATGTTCATAGAGAGGCAGAAAAGGCTGGTCTACGTGTAAAGAAAGAGTGAAGATTTTACAAGAGGCAGAGATGAAAAGAATGGAAATGGAAGCAGGAGAGAAAGAGAGGGAGAGAGATAGCAAGAACCGTTATCTTTATGACCAACCTAGATAGCATATTCAAAAACAGAGACATTATTTTGCCAACAAAGGTTCGTCTCGTCAAGGCTATGGTTTTTACTGTGGTCATGTATGGATGTGAGAGTTGGACTGTGAAGAAGGCTGAGCACCGAAGAATTGATGCTTTTGAACTGTGGTGTTGGAGAAGACTCTTGAGAGTCCCTTGGACTGCAAGGAGATCTAACCAGTCCATTCTAAAGGGGATCAGCCCTGGGATTTCTTGGGAAGGAATGATGCTAAAGCTGAAACTCCAGTACTTTGGCCACCTTGTGCGAAGAGTTGACTCATTGGAAAAGACTCTGATGCTGGGAGGGATTGGGGGCAGGAGGAGAAGGGGACGACAGAGGATGAGATGGCTGGATGGCATCACTGACTCGATGGACGTGAGTCTGAGTGAACTTCGGGAGTTGGTGATGGACAGGGAGGCCTGGCATGCTGCGATTCATGGGGTCGCAAAGAGTCGGATACGACTGAGCGACTGATCTGATCTGATGTTTCTTTATAATTTTCCAAATTCTATTTTTGGTGCCTTGTGAGACCCCACTTTATCTCCTTTAATTAAGCTAGAGTTAATGTGTCTCTATGTTTCAACAACAGAGAGCCTTAATGAAGACAGATGAAAAGGTGGGAAAGGAAATCACAAAAGAGGAAAAAGTGATGAACCAGTCTGTAGAGAAGATCATAGCGTATGTGGAGACATGATCTATGTTTTCCTATTGCACTGGTCCTATTTTGGGAATTTTGGATAAAGCATCACTGACTCAATGAACATGAATCTGAGCAAACTTCCAGAGAGGCAGTAAAGGGCAGGGGAGCCTGGGGTCTCAAGAGTTGGACATGACTTAGCGATTGAACAACAACCAGCCTGGAGATGAAGAATGAGGAGATGTGATTACCATGGTAAGAATCTCAAGGGAGTGACAGGTTTGCTTCTGTTTTTCAGAAGAAATAAGTGAAAGCAATGTAGAGGATGAATTATTGTACAGAGTAGAGACTGGAAGCAAGGTGATGTTTTTTGGAGGTGGAGGTATTATTACAATCCAGCAAACCTGAGAGGCGCCTGAATGAAAGCTCTGACAGTGACAGATGGAAAGAGAGTGAAGCACCCAAAGGGGGTGTAATTGACAAAACCTGATGACTGTTGTGAAAAGGAGATGGAGGACAATTTTTTTTAATTTGTTTTTTGCTGACTTTCTAGATTTAAGATTTTTTAACTTAGATGACTGAAGAGATGTCGATTCTGTGACTGAGACAGTAAGTTAATAGGATTTATAGGTTTGGGGGAACATGAAAGAAATACCTGCTTATTTATTGGGTTGGTTTTTTGTTTTGTTTTTAGTCATGTCCGACTCTTGCAACCCCATGGACTGTATGTAGTCTGCCAGGTTCCTCTGTCCGTGGATTTCCCAGGCAAGAATACTGCAGTGGGTTGCCATTTCCTTCTCCAGGGGATCTTCCCGACCCAGGGATTGAACCTGCATCTCCTGCATTGGCAGATATATTCTTAACTATTGAGCCACCAGGGAAGCCCCTGGCTGAGGGTATGTTGACTTTAAAGAGACTGCTATATTTGAGAAAAGAACAAAACAATGACTACTACTCTGTCTTCTTCAAAGATACTGAACAAAAGTTCTCTGTTCAGTTAGACTGACTAGTTTTTCATCCAATTTCTATAAGTTTAAACTATTTAAGTGAGGCGTTTGCCCCTAAAATAAGTTCCCTGAATATATTTCCCCCATGCACTCTCTACTTTGGATCGTTTCATAGGGTTTGGAATTTCTTCTTGAAACATCTTGCAGATGACAACCTGTAAAATATAGAAGGCTGTGAATATTTTACTACTTTAAAAAACATTTATATTTTAGTTAGTGCAGATTAAAAATGAGAGGACCAATGAATAAAAGGGTCAGGACTAATACCCCTCTGCAATGAAATACTCAGGCTTTGGATTTTGTCTCATGTCACTTCAATAAGCAGCTCTCTGGGGTGTGTGGTTCTGCTACATATCTGCAATTCCAGAATTCCAGAGGGCTGAGTGCATTCCCTCAGTACTTTTGTAATGATCAGAACCACGGTAGCCTTCAAGGGATGGAAGATCCAGAGCAAATTGCTGGGAAAGCGCAGTGTGTGTGCACAGACTGCGGCAGAGAACACTGGAAGGCGACGCAGGCGGGAACTGACAAATCCACTTGTGCTGCCAGGGCGCTGGACACGCTCCTTTCCCTGAGCTGGGCAGCTGACATGCAAGCAGAGAAGCCTTTAAAGACTGGTTTCGGATATTAGCATCTATAACATCAGTTACAGAATTGCAAGGCAGCAGCTGCTTGCGGAACATACATACCGATGTGGGGTGCGCACTACTTCATTAGAACGCCATTTTCAGCAATACGTCAGGAGTTTATAAGCTTGTGGTACATTAACTTGAGAAAAGTAACCAGTAATAAGTTTTATGAGAGTGGTTTAACCATGTTATCTTCCTTTTTCCTCTATTATTTATTTAACTGCTTAATTGCTTAGCTATTTGTTATAAAAAGCATACATGCGCATGTACACACACACATAATCCAAACTGGGGGGAAAAAACAACAAACTTTACAGCAGTAATTGATAAAGGCAGAAGATTGACTCTCCTATAATGAGGTGAGCACAATCGTGCTGTCCTCTCTGCAAAACAGATGAAAAACAAATGATCTACAATGTGTTTGAGTGCAATGTTTTATTAAGTTGGGAGTGGTTCGTGCATTGCAAGTCTGATTATTTTTTGTTGAACTGCTGCATGTAATCAATTCTGCCTCTGTGTGTGTGTGTGTGTGTGTGCGTGCATGTATGTGAGAGAGAGAGGGAGAGAAAGAGAATAAAAATAGGGATCCATAAAATTTTTTAGTAGTTAAGCAAAAGCATTTTAAGATGGTTTAAGAAAATAGTGCATAGGGTAGTTTGAGTAAAGCTTTCCTTTTGCCATTCCTCTTCCTTAAGACTTGAATTGAATGCCACACCTAGAATTCCAGTGAAAGGAATTTGAGGAAGAATTCAAAACAGGCCCATAGAATGTGGCTTGTCAGTTCACTGAACTACTTCTCCATTTTATATTGACAGTTGGGATTTTTCATCTATCATGGTATCAACCCTTTTTTGTTATTTCTTCAAACACTTTCTTTTAGGGGACATTTATATGTTGGATTGAGGGTCCCTGAAATCTTTGCCCCATGCCAATATAACTCAGTTTCTTTGGGAGTAATGACCCTACCCCAAATGTGAATAGCTTTTATATGATGGTAAATCCAGATACATCCCACTCAGTCCCCTTAGAAATCCAAAGGTCAAGATTTTTGCCCTAATTCCCTGATATAGTCAGTGGTGGGGAAACAATTTAACTTTGTCCACTGGAAGCATTGTGAATGCAGAGTATGATGCAGGGACACAAAATGTGTTTGACATCTGTTTATCTCAGTGGCAGCGGCAATGTACAGGTCAGGCTGTTCTTGCTACATGGTGTTTTATGTGTTTCTTACTGCATTTTCTCTCAGAGTGCCTAGATGCCACCCATTCCCAAGTTGAATCTTCTCAGAATGGTCACATACTTATATAGTCTAAAACAACAGGTGTACAATTGTAGTGGTAGTGGTGGTGGTTCAGTTGTTAAGTCGTGTCTGACTCTTTGGGACCCCGTGGACTGTGGCCCGCCAGGCTCCTCTGTCCATGGGATTTCCCAGGCAAGAATACTGGAATGGGTTGCCATTTCCTCCTTCAGTGGTTACATAAAATTTTTTTAATTACCCTAAAAATAAATAGCAACCTTTTATTATCTCCGTTATCTGTGGGTCAAAAATCAGAGCGAGCATATTTGTTTCCTAGGGCTCCTGTAAGAAAATACCACAAACTGGGTGCCATAAAACAGAACTGTATTCTCTCACAATTCTGGAAGTCCAAGTTCAAGGCTTTGGAAGGACCCTGCTTTCTCTAAACCCTGCGGAGGACTCCTTCCTTCCTCCTGGCTTCTGGTGGCTTGCTGGCAATCTTCGGCGCTCCTTGGCTGGCAGCTACATAACTGCAGTCTGCCCTCACCATCACATCGTGTTCTTCTCTGTTTTCACATGACCACCTTTTTATAAGGACACTGGTTATATTGGATTAGGGGCTCATCCTACTCCAGTATGACCTCATCTTGGCTAATTATATCTATGATGACCCTGCTTCTGAAAGAGACAGCATTCTGAGGTACTGGGGATTAGGCCTTCAGTTTTTGTTTTTGTTTTTGTTTTTTTTTTCAGGGGAGATGATGCAACTCATAACAACAAGCAGGTGAGAAAATGTGAGCAAGAGCCCAAGACAGAAGCCATAGATTTTATGTAGCTTAGCCTCAGAATTGAAACCCCATCACCTCAGCTGTCTTCTATTTATGAGACTCGGGTCAGTAAATTCAGCCCCTACTTAAGGGAGGATATTACAGGAACATGAACACCAGGAGCTGAAGCTCACTGGAGGGCTATCTCAGAGCCTGTAGCATGCTGTGCTTAGTTGCTGAGTCGTGTCTGACTCTTTGTGACACCATGGACTGTAGCCTGCCAGGCTCCTCTGTCCATGGGACTCTCCAGGCAAAAACACCCTCCTCCAGGAGATCTTGCCAACCCAGGAATCAAACCCAGGTCTCCCGCATTGCACACAAATTATTTACCACCTGAGCCATCAGCAAAACCCAAGAATACTGGAGTGGGTAGCCTATCCCTTCTTCAGGGGAACTTACCGACCCAGGAATTGAACTGTGGTCTCCTGCATTGCATTACAGGCAGATTCTTTACTGTCTGAGCTACCAGGGAAGCCCATCTCAGAGCCTACCTATACGTATTTCATTATAATTGTTTCCAAGTTTTATAAACATGGCACTTTACCATCTACATCTTTTGAGGCTTGAGTTTTTATTCACTCAATACTGTGTTTCCTAGAGTCATCCATATTTAATGAATAATTATAATAAACTAATTAGAAATTAACTGTACTTATTTATTTACAATTAATAAATTATTTATTCAGTCATTTCTCTACTGGTTATTTTCAATATTCTCAAGATCTTAGCTCTTAGCAACATTCCTCACAGTATAGTCACTTATTAAAATTTGATCCTGCTATGTATAAAACTATATCAAAACTAGTGAAGTGAGTTTTTTTTTTTTTTAATAGCTCTATTTATCTGTAGCATTGATACTGTCAAGGGTGTGCAATCAAAATTCATGTTTCCAAGGCATATAAAATAATTCTTCGTGGTTATAACATCAACTTGATAGATGGTTAAGTTCATTTATTTCTATCTGTTTTCACTTTTTAGGGTCTGCTTTTATTTATATTACTTTTGGAAGATGTCAATATTTTCTAAATTCCAAAATAGAATTATGTAGCAAGGTATGTTAAGAGAAGCCTTCGTTACTATTCCTCACCATTATTACCTCTTGACCCTACTTGTAATCGTTTCAGTTTGGGGTTTTCCTTGTAAGAAATCCCTTTGCAAATATAAATGACACTTACACACAGAAAGCTGCATTTCCTTACTTTCTTTCAAAAAAGGCAGCAAACTGTATACACTGCTCTGCGTCTAGGTTTTGCTCTTTAACTTAATAATGAACCCTGAAGATCATGTCTTCTCAGGGAACAAAGAATGACCTCATTACTTTTACTGTGCTATAGGATATTATTGAGTGGATGCACTGTCATTTATTCAGCCAATTCTCTACTGATGGACATTTGGATTGTCTCCAAATTCTACTCTTAAAAATTGCACAATCAGTAACTGTTTTTTCTTATCTTTCTTTTTTTGTGTGTGTGTTCAAATTGTTGGGGGAAAGTGTACAACCAAATACTACCAACTAGGTCAGCCAGTCAGTCAGTTTAGTTCCTCAGTCACGTCCGGCTCTTTGCAACCCCATGGACTGCAGCACGCCAGGCCTTTCTGTCCATCACCAACTCCAGGAGTTTACTCAAACTCATGTCCATTGAGTTGGTGATGCCATGCAACCATTTCATCCTGTCGTCCCCTTCTCCTACGGCCTTCAATCTTTCCCAGCATCAGGGTCTTTTCAAATGAGTTAGTTCTTTGCATCAGGTGGCCAAAGTATTGGAGTTTCAGCTTCAGCATCAGTCCTTCCAATGAACATTCAGGACTGATCTCCTTTAGGATTGGATCTCCTTGCAGTCCAAGATCTCAAGAGTCTTCTCCAACACCACAGTTCAAAAGCATCAATTCTTTGGTGCTAAGCTTTCTTTATAGTCTAACTTTCACATCAATATATTACTACTAGAAAAACCTTAGTTTTGATGAACTTTTGTTGGCAAAGTAATGTATGTGCTTTTTAATATGCTGTCCAGGTTGGTCATAATTTTTCTTTCAAGGAGCAAGCGTCTTTTAATTTCATGGCTGCAGTCACTATCTGCAGTGATTTTGGAGCCCCATAAAATAATGTCACTGTTTCCACTGTTTCCCTATCTATTTGCCATGAAGTGATGGGACAAGATGCCATGATCTCAGTTTTCTGAATGTTGAGTTTTAACCCAACTTCGTCACTCTCCTCTTTCACTTTCATCAAGAATCTCTTTTGTTCTTTGCTTTCTGCGAAGAAAGGGTGGTGTCACCTGCATATCTGAGCTTACTGATATTTCTCCTGGCAATCTTGATTCCAGCTGTGCTTCATCCAGCCCAGCATTTCTCATGATGTACTGTGCATATAAGTTAAATAAGCAGGGTGACAATATACAGCTTTGACATACTCTTTTTCCTATTTGGAACCAGTCTGTTGTTCCATGTCTAGTACTAACTGTTGCTTCCTGACCAGCAAACAGATTTCTCAGGAGGCAGGTTAGATGGTCTGAATTCCCATCTCTTTCAGAATTTTTCACAGTTAGTTGTGATCCACAGAGTCAAAGGCTTTGGCATAGTCAATAAAGCAGAAACAGATATTTTTCTGGAACTCTCTTGCTTTTTTGATGATCCGACTGATGGTGGCAATTTGATCTCTGGTTCCTCTACCTATTCTAAATACAGCTTGAACATCTGGAAGTTCAGGTTCACGGACTGTTGAAGCCTGGCTTGGAGAATTTTGAGCGTTACTTTGCTAGCGTGTGAGATGAGGGCACTTGAGCAGCAGTTGAAGTATTCTTTGGCATTGCCTTTCTTTGGGATTGGAATGGAAACTGACCTTTTCCAGTCCTGTGGCCACAGCTGAATTTTCCAAATTTGCTGGCATACTGAGTACAGCACTTTCACAGCATCATCTTTCAGGATTTGAAATAGCTCAACTGAAATTCAATTACCTCCACTAGCTTTGCTCTAGTGATGCTTCCTAAGGCCCACTTGACTTCACATTCCAGGATGTCTGGCTCTAGGTGAGTGATCACACCATCGTGATTATCTGGGTTGCAAAGATTTTTTCTGAATAGTTCTTCTGTGTATTCTTGCCACCTCTTCTTAATATCTTCTGCTTCTGTTAGGTCCATACCGTTTCTGTCCTTTATTGTGCCCATCTTTGCATGAAAAGTTCCATTTATATCTCTCATTTTCTTGAAGAGATCTCTAGTCTTTCCCATTCTATTGTTTTCCTCTATTTCTTTGCACTGATTGCCGAGGAAGCCTTTCTTTTCTCTCCTTGCTATTCTTTGGAACTAGGCATTCAAATGGATATATTTTTCCTTTTCATCCTTTGCCTTTCACTTCTCTTCTTTTCACAGCTATTTGTAAGACCTCCTCAGACAACCATTTTGCTTTTATTGCATTTCTTTTTCTTAGGGATGGTCTTGATCCCTGTCTCCGTACATTGTCAGGAACCTGTGTCCATAATTCTTCAGGCATTCTGGCTATCAGATCTAATCCCTTGAATCTATTTGTCACTTCCACTGGATAATCATAAGGGATTTGATTTAGGTCATACCTGAATGGTCTAGTGGTTTTCCCTACCTTCTTCAATTTAAGTCTGAATTTGGCAATAAGGAGTTCATGGTCTGAGCCACAGTCAGCTCCCGGTCTTGTTTTTGCTGACTGAATAGAGCTTCTCCATCTTTGGCTGGAAAGAATATAATCAATCTGATTTTGGTATTGACCATCTGGTGATGTCTTTGTGTAGAGTCTTCTCTTGTGTTGTTGGAAGAGGGTGTTTGCTATGACCAGTGCATTCTCTCGGCAAAACTCTCTTAGCTTTTGCCCTGCTTCATTCTGTACTGCAAGACCAAGTTTGTGTGTTACTCCAGGTGTTTCTTGACTTCCTACTTTTGCATTCTAATCCCCCATAATGAAAAGGACATCATTTTGGCATGTTAGTTCTAGAAGCTCTTGTAGGTCTTCATAGAACCGTTCAACTTCAGCTTCTTCAACATTATTGGTGGGGCATAGACTTGGATTATGCCATTCATGATATTGAATGGTTTGCTTTGGAAATGAACAGAAATCATTCTGTTGTTTTTGAGACTGCATCCAAGTACTTCATTTTGGACTCTTTTGTTGACTATGATGGCTACTCCATTTCTTCTAAGGGATTCTTGCCCACAGTAGTAGATATAATGGTCATCTGAGTTAAATTCACCCATTCCAGTCCATTTCAGTTCGCTGATTCCTAAAATTCCTAAAACCAACTATTTAAGCTAAATATATCAAATTTTTTTTCCACAGAGATTTTCATATTTTATGTTCTTATTAAAAATGGATGCCAATGACTGTTTTCCCATGGCCAACTCAGAAGTTAAATTGGATTTTTGCCGATCTGACAGTGACAAATAGGTAATAAGACATAGTTTAATTTGTATTTTTCTGTTATGAATTGAAAACCTTTTCAGATGGTTAAGAATAATTTTCATCTTCTTTGAACTTCATGTCAATATTTTTCCCCATATTTATAACAGGCTATTTATTTATCATTTCTTCATAGAATAGCAGGGAGAGATAAGAAAGCCTTCTTAAGTGAACAATGCAAAGAAATAGAGGAAAAATATAGGATGGTAAAGACTAGAGATCTCTTCAAGAAAATTATAGATACCAAGGGAATATTTTATGCAAAGATGGACACAATAAAGGACAGAAATGGTATGGATCTAACAGAAGCAGAAGATATTAAGAAGAGATGGCAAGAAAACACAGTAGAACTATCCAAAAAGGTTTTAATGGCCCAGATAACCACGATGGTGTGGTCACTTACCTAGAGCCAGATGTCCTGGAGTGGGAAGTCAAGTGGGCCCTGGAAGCATTACTACAAACAAAGCTAGTGGAGGTGATGGAATTTCAGCTGAGCTATTTCAAATCCTAAAAGAAGATGCTGTGAAAGTGCTGCACTCAGTATGCCAGCAAATTTGGAAAACTCAGCAGTGGCCACAGGACCAGAAAAGGTCAGTTTCCATTCCAATCCCAAAGAAAGGCAATGCTGAAGAATGCTCAAACTGCTGCTCAAGTGCACTCATCTCACGTGGTAGCAAAGCAATGCTCAAAATTCCCCAAGCCAGGCTTCAACAGTATGTGAACCGTAAACTTCCAGATGTTCAAGCGGGATTCAGAAAAGGCAGAGGAGCCAGAGATCAAATTGCCAACATCCACTAGATCATAGAATAAGCAAGGGAATTAAAAATATATGTATACACTTCTGCTTAATTTTGAAATTTCTAAAATGGGTTATTTGCACTTTGTTTGTGACACAAGTTATACAAAGCTTTTTCTTAATTAATTATTTTGTTTTTGCTTTGTTTTTCCCACTTCAAGGGCAATAAAAATAAACTGTAGATTTTTAAAATTAATCCTTTTTTTCTTCTGGGTTTGAATTATGGTTCAGAAGATTTTCTTCAATCTTGGTTTAGAGAAAAAATTATTCATCTTTTTCTTCAGGAACTTACATGTTTTCTCCCCCTCCTCCATTTTCATAACTCTAATCCATTTGGAATTAATTTTAGTATGTAAAGTGAAATGTGAATTAGAATTTTTCTTTTGCCTTCTAAATACTATCTGGTTGATTAATTTTCTTAATATCATTATATTATTTGTCTCCCTCAGAGGTCAGAATACACACACACACACACACACACACATCCCTTCTTCTTATAAAAGCACTAATCTCATCAGACCAGGAGGACCCCACCCTCATGCCTTCATCTAACCCTATTTGTCACCCCCAAAACTGTACATGTAAAGATGTACGCTGTATTTCTATATTTTAGTAGTTATGTTTAAATGTTATTATTCTTTTTTTGTTGTTGGGGAGTCCACACTGTATGGGTTGAGAGATTTTAGCTCCCCAAACAGGGATCAAACTCTGTCTTCAGCAGTGAAAGCTTGGAGCCCTACCCCACAGGACCACCAGTGAATTCCCTGTGCATTTAAAAAAAAAAATTATTGTTTTAATTGCAGAATAATTGCTTTCCTAGGCATTTTAAAATAACCAATTATATTTGAGTAAAATTCACATACAGATAATTGCAAAAATCACAAGATTGTAGAAGTTTTTAAATAGTTCCAAATCATAGCCAACCATTAGTTAGCACTGTCACTCTTTAAATTTTCACTATTTCTCTGGAGTTTAGTAGTATCTCTTTGTGATATTAATTCATATTTCCCTGATGCCAAATGAGATGCAACAATGTTTCCTGTGTTTACTTTTCTCTTGGAAAGTGCTCTTGTGTCTTCTGGAAGTCTCTGTCTTCCTGATTTGCTGGCATTTTTCTGTTTTAAACGTTTGCAGATGATGTGATGCTATATGTAGAAACTAAAGGTGCTCTCAGAAAACTATTAGAGCTCATCAATTAATTTGATAAAGTTGCAGGATATGAAATGAATATACATAAATCTCTAGCATTTCTATACACTAACAATGAAAGATCAGAAAGGGAAATTAAGGAAACAATTTCATTTACCAATGCAACAAAAAGAATAAAAGTTCTAGGAATAAATCTACCTAAGGAGGCAAGTGAAAGAGGAGAGTGAAAAAGTTGGCTTAAAGTTCAACATTCAGAAAAACGAAGATCATGGCATCTGGTCCCATCACTTCATGGCAAATAGATGGAGAAACAGTGGAAACAGTGTCAGACTTTATTTTTGGGGGTTCCAAAATCATTGTAGATGGTGACTGCAGCTACGAAATTAAAAGACACTTACTCCTTGGAAGAAACATTATGACCAACTTAGGTAGCATATTCAAAAGCAGAGACATTACTTTGCCAACAAAGGTCTGTCTAGTCAAGGCTATGGTTTTTCCAGTGGTCATGTATGGATGTGAGAGTTGGACTGTGAAGAAAGCTGAGTGACGAAGAATTGATGCTTTTGAACTGTGGTGTTGGAGAAGACTCTTGAGAGTCCCCTGGACTGCAAGGAGATCCAACCAGTCCATTCTAAAGGAGATCAGCCCTGGGTGTTCTTTGGAAGGAATGATTCTAAAGCTAACTCCAGTACTTTGGCTATCTCATGCGAAGAGTTGACTCATTGGAAAAGACTGTGATGCTGGGAGGGATTGGGGGCAGGAGGAGAAAGGAATAACAGAGGATGAGATGGCTGGATGGCATCACTGACTTGATGGACGTGAGTCTCAGTGAACTCTGGGAGATGGTGATGGACAGGGAGGTCTGGCGTGCTGCGATTCATGGGGTCACAAAGAGTCGGACACGACTGAGTGACTGAACTGAACTGAACTGAATTGAAGGAGGCAAAAGAACTGTACTTGGAAAACTGTAAGATACTGAGGAAATAAATAAAAATTGCACAAACAGATCGATAAATATTCTGTGTTCTTAGATCAAAAGAAAACAGAGATAGAGGAATCAGGCTCCCTGACTTCAGACTATACTACAAAGTTACAGTAATCCAGACAGTATGGTACTAGCACAAAAAGAGAAATATAGATAAATGGAATAAAATAGAAAGTCCAGAGGTAAACTCAGGCACCTAAAAATATACTTTGGATATTAGTTTACTGTTGGTCATATGTATTGTTAATGTTTTCTCACACATTCTATTGTTTATGTTTTTATTCAGTGGAGTCTTTTGATAAACTTTTGATAATGTTTCTGATTAAACCAAATCAACTTTATAAATCTTATCACTTATGACTAGTGCTTCTTGTGTTCTATGTATGGAATGTTTTCCTGCCAAAAGCATGGCAGATATTATACCTTCAGGTGAATAAAACAGAAAGACTTCCCTACCAATCCCTTGTCTTAATTTTTAAAAAAGAATATAAATTCACAAAGAAGAAATAAAAGCCCAAAATGACAACCAGAAATGAAATAAATGTTGACAAAATAAAAGGTTAATATGTAATTAACCTTATTCTACAATGCTAATATAAAACATGAATAATCTTTAGTATTTAGGGGCTTCCCTGGTGGCTCAGATGGTAAAGAATCTGCCTGCAATGTGGGAGACACAAGCATGACTCCTGGATTGGAAAGATCCTCTAGAGAAGAGAATGGCTACCCACTCCAGTGTTTTTGCCTGGAGAATTTCATGAGCAGAAGAGCCTGGCAGGCTATAGTCTAGGAGGTCACAAAGAATTGGACATGACTGAGCAACTAACACTTTCACATAGGATAAAAATATTAAAAGTACCATGTAAGTATACAGGGAATTGATCGTCTTTAAAATATTCTAGGATCTTTATATTGTGTGGCGTTAGTGTGTGCTACGTTGCTTCAGTTGTGTCTGACTCATTGCAGCCCCATGGACTGTGGCCTGCCAGGATTCTATGTCCATGGGACTCTCCAAGCAAGAATTCTGGAGTAGGTTGCCATGCCCTCCAGAAGTGGATCTTCCCAACCCAGGGACTAAACTGGGGTCTCCTGCATCAGAGGCAGATCCTTTACCATTTCAGTCATCAGGGAAGTCCATATTGTGTGGCATAGGGATTAAAATAGTATTTAACATTTGACTTTGCTGAAATAAATATCCATGATTTTTTTTAAAGGCTGAGCAATAGTGTAAGTCTCAAGAATTTTTGAAGTCCTAAAATTAAATGAAGTGTGTGCTCTGACCACAGTGGACAATTTTGAAAATCAGGCGAAATGATTTTAAGAAATCCACTGGGCAAAGAAGGGATCAATGGAATACTTTGAACTGAAATAAATGAAAATTTTACACCAGAACAAGCAAGATACAGCTTAAAGGAACTTATAGACCTAAATGCAGATAGAAAAAAGAAAGGTCTAAAATAAATTAAGTGTCCATCCCAAGAAGTGAGAAAAAAAAAAAACAATAAGAAGAGATAACTACCTTCCCCCCAAAAACAGAAGAAAATAATAATAAAGGAATAAATGGATGACATAATAAGCAAGGGCACATTAGAGAGTACAAAAAAGCAAATATTCAATTCTTTGAAAAGATTAACAAATTGCTAAAATCAAGCAAGATATAGAAAGAAAAAACAGAGTAGGCAAAAATAACTATTATCAGTTTTAAAAATGGAACACCAGTAAAGATTCTATAGGCATATAAAGTATCTTTATATATTTTTAAATGTTTTAATAAGAACAGTTTAGGGCAACACACATATGCCATTCTGTACTGAAAGCCATTTTGGAATTAATCTAGTTATGAAAATGTTTCAATGAGGAGAAGATAAGAAAGATTTCCTTGGAAAGATTCTCTGTTTAATAAAGAATAGCTTTACTTATTCAGAAATAAAGGAAAAGAAGTTATTCTACAAATTGAATTTTCAGAGATGTAAAATGGCTGCTTTTTAAGTGCCAAAATTAATTTTATTTCTATTTTTATTTGAAATATTTCAAAAATGTATTATTCTACTTCCGGTCCTCTTTGTTTCCCAAAAGTTTATTATGAAAAGTTTGAAATCTATAGCAATGTTGAAAGAATCTTGTAGGAATCCAGTACCTAGCCCTATATACAACACATAGATTTTATTATTAATGTTATAATGGGAGCTAAAGCATGTACTGTTCCATCTATTCCTCCTTCCACCAAACCATTAAGGCATCTTATATTTGACTCACTTCAAAGTAAATTTCAGACATCAGTACACTCTCCATCAAATACTTCAGTATATATATCATTATCTATTATACAGTTTATTTTTCTTTTATGGTAAAATTTATCTACAACAGAATGCACAAATCTCAAGAGTACGTTTGCTAAGTTTTCACTAATGTATGTTCCTATGTAACTCAAACACCTATTAAATTCTAGAATATTCCCATTTCCTTGATAGTTTCCTTATGTCCTTTCCTATTCATTCTCTAGCTTCACCCACCCAGAAGCAAATTTTCTAATTGTTCTCCACAATAAATTAGTTACATTTATCATTAAGTATGTTAGACTACATTATAATATCTTATTTACATTTTTAAGATTGCTTCAGACATTTTAGGCCTTTGTATTGTACAATCAGTTTATCAATTTTACAGAAAAGTCTGCTGGGGACTTAACCAAAGAAGATAAACAAGTGGTCCAGCAATGCATGAAAAAGTGCTCTACATAATTCAGTGAAGAAAAAGAAAACTACAGTGAGGTACTCTTACATGTCCACAAGAATGGCAACAAATTAAAAGGTCTGACAACTTCAAAGACTGGTCAGATTTTGGAGCAGATCAAAATCTCACACACTTTTGCTATAAAATGCTACCACAAATTTTGGGAAAATATTTCATATACAACTACACATAGGAGCTTCCCTGCTGGTTCAGTGGTAAAGAATCCTCTTCCCAATACAGGAGTCATGGGTTTGATCTCTGGTGGGGGAAAATTCCACATTCCATGGTGCAACTAAGCTCGTGTGCCACAACTATTGAGCCTATGCTCCAGAGCACAGGACCTGTGACTGAGTCCACACTCAGCAACTACTGAACCCAAGTGCCCTGAAGCCCGTGCTCCACAAGAAGAAGCCGCACACTGCGATGAAGAGTAGCCCCCGCTTGCCTCAAGTAGAGAAAAGATCCATGCAGCAACGAAGACCCATCATAGCCAAAAATAAATAAATAAAATTGTTTAAAAAAACTAACATATTTAACCTATAATCCAAGAGGTCCAGTCACAAAAAATGAAATAAAAAAATAAGTTCATAAAAAGATATGTCCAACAATTACAACAATCTTATTCACAATAGCTAAATATCTAGAAATAGCTAATGCTATCCATTAATAGGATAATGATAAACAAGTGGTAGGTATTCATTTGATGGAATACCTATCAATAATAAAAAGGAACAAATAACTGATACATATATCAACATGAAGGAATATCAAAACATTATCATATAAGCCTTACACCAAGAATACATACCATATGGTTCTGTTTCTATGTCAAACTAAATATGGTGCTATTAAATATTTTTCTAATATTTATAACTTTAATTTTATCACCATATTGCAATTATTAGGATTTCCAGTATGATGACAAATATAAGTGATGAGAGCAGGCATTTCTACATTGCCAACAAAGGTCTGTATATTCAAAGCTATGGTTTTTCCAGTAGTCACGTGTGGATGTGAGAGATGGACCATAAAGAAGGCTGAGCGCTGATGAACTGATGCTTTCAAACTGTGGTGCTGGAGAAGACTCTTGAGAATCCCTTGCACAGCAAGGAGATCAAACCAGTCTTTCCTAAAGGAAATCAATCCTGAATATTCATTGGAAGGACTGATGCTGAAGCTGAAGCTCCATACTTTTGCCACCTGATGAGAAGAGCTGACTCACTGGAAAATACCCTGATGCTGGGGAAAGATCCAGGGCAGGAGGAAAGGGGAGGACAGAGGACGAGATGGCTGGACGGCATTACTGACTCAGTGGACATGAGTTTGAGCCAACTCCGGGAGATAGTGAAGGACAGGGAAGCCTGGCGTGCTGCAGTCCATGGGCTGCAAAGAGTCGGACACGACTGAACAAATGAACAACAACCACACTTAAGAAGAAAACATTCACTCTTTAATCATTAATAATCTTTATCATGGATGCATGATTTTTTCTGCCTTAATGAGAAAATCATGTCTTTTTTTCTGTTAATATATTAACAAGGTGAATTAGATTGGTGAATGTTAAATTTATCTTCTTGGAATAAACTATACTTGGCAATGATATAGTCTCCTTTCATATGTTGCTACTTTCAACTGCTACCATTTTACTAAGCGCTTGTGCACTTATTCATGAAGGGATATTGGTTAAGGAAAGAACTTTCATTTTCTTAATGTCTTTGTTGAAAAGTATAACTTTTTCTATGGCTTGATAGTGTCTGTGTAAAATGGATATTTCTTTCTTAAATGTTTGGTAGAATTCAACATTTAAAGCACCTAAGACTGAAATTTTCTTTGTAGGAGAATTTTTGATAAAAATTCAATCTTTTTAATAGATATAGGGATAACTATAAATAGATATAAATAGATGTCTATTTATAAATATAAATATTTATATTTATTTATATCTATAAATATAAATATCTATTTATATCTATATTTATATTTATAAATAGATATAAATAGATATCAGATTTTGTTTCATATTTTGTCACTTTGGATAAGTTTTATTATTCAGATAATTGCCTGTTTGATCTAATTTGTTTAAATTGTTGGCATAAAGGTGTTTATATTATTCTTATTTTTCTTTTAATTTCTGTAGAATCTGCAGTGTTGGTCTTTATTTCATTCTTTATATAGAAATGGATTTTCCTTCTTTTTCCTTGATTACTCTAGGTAGGAGTCTGTCAATTTTCCAGGTCTTATTAAATAGTCAATTAAAAAAATTTTTTTCTATTGTTACTTATGAAATTCTCTAATCACTGTTTTTGCTGCATCTCTCAATTTTCAATAAGCTACATTTCTATTGTTATCCTTACATCCAAAACATTTTATAATTTTCCTTTTGATTACTTCTTTGACCAGTGGATTACTTGGAAGTGTTTTAATTTTTCTTTTTTTCTTTTTGGCACTGCATTTACCTCCTCACTGTTTCTGTGGATCGGGAGACTGAGTATAGCTTAATTGGATCCTTAGCTTCTCACCAAGTTGCATTCTTGGTGTTGACTAGGGTTGCTTTCCTACCAGAAGTTCAGGGTCCTCGTCCAAACTGCCATGGCTACTGGTATTAATCAATTGTTTGCTGATGTTGGACTGAGAACTTTCATTGTTTTCTTTTTTTTTTCCTTGCCCAGCAACTAGATGCCACCTGTAGTTCTCAGAGATCATCTACAGTTCCTCGCCTTGTGTGCTTCCCCATCATGGTGACGTATTCATTAAGCCACCGAGGGGAGTCTCTCTGTTCTCTCTGATTAGTCTATTGGTAAGATAGGGGGAAGGCTCTTTTTAAAATACATTTATTTTTTTATTTTAGGATACTTCCTATTAAAATCAAAATTTTTATACAGACATTTATTTACATTAAGGAAGTGAGAACTAATTGAAATGAATTTCATATATTTTCTTTAACCTAACAGGATAAGTATTATTGTTGTTTTTACTTTTTAATTAAAAATAGTAAGAAATAAAATGTAATATTATCAAATAACTATCAATGAAGTAAGAGGATTGGGAGGAAAAATATTTATGAAACATTCATTCATGACAAATGACATAAATGTTGGATTTTCCTTTATTTAAAAATGGAAACTTCTAGGAAGGAGTCATGGATATCTATGATGATTTTGCTTTATTTTAAAAAAAGTATTTATTGATCTGGCTGCACCAGACCTTAGCTGTGGCGTGCAGGGTCTTTAGTTTCAGCATGTGAACTCGTAGTTGCAGCATGTGGGATCTAGTTCCCCAATCAGGGATCAATCTGGGCCCCCTGCATTGGGAGTACAGAGTCAGGCACTGAACCACCAAGAAAGTCCTTGTGATAATTTTGCTTTACAACTTATAGGTACATAAAGCTTGGATGAGGTGATCATTAGGAATAGAGAGAATCAGTTTACTTACATCACTCTCAACTTCACTCACATGAAGAGTGAAAGCCGTCCTCCTTTCCCTCATCCATTCAAGCTCCTATGCCATCACTAGCTCCCTGGCCAATTAGGATCATGTGAGGAGCTTTTAAAAAACTCTGAAACTGAGGTCCAACCCCCAAAGCAGAATTTTTCAGTTTCAATATATTTGAGGTAATTCTAGGTTTTATTGTTTATTGTGTGTTTAATGCCACTGTGGTCAAAAAACATACTCAACAAATTCAATCGTTCTGTATCTATTGAGACTCCCTTTAATGATCCAACATGTTTCTATCTCAACATTTGAACCATGTGCATTTGAAAAGAAGGTATATTCAATATTCTGCAATTCTAAGGTATGTACAGTGTTTAAAAATAACAAGTAGGTCAGGCTGGTTAATGGCCTAATTCAAATCCTCTATGTGTTTACTGGTTGTTGTTTTATCAATTGTTGAGAGAGGGTTGTTCAAATCTCCAACAGTTGAATTATTTATTTCTCATTTTCATTCTGTTCATTTTAGTTTTGTACATTTTGAAGCTCCATTATTAAATACTATCTTATTTATAATGGTTATCTCCTTGATGAAATGACCATTTTATTATTATGATGAGGCCTTTTTTTCCCTCTGATAATACTCTTTTACCTTGAAGCTTATACTGCCTGATATCTTTTCTGCCAAAATAACTATCTTATACTTATTGTTTTCAGGGTGTATCCTTTGCCAATGATTAAATTTCATTTTATCTGTATTTATATTTAAAGTGCATCTCTTATTGACAGCAGTTACTTGGCTCTTTCTATTTTGATCTACTCCAAAAATTTCTGCTTTTTAATTGAGGTGCTTATTCCATAATCGCTTAATGCAATTATTATGATTTGATTTAGGTCAATCTACTTTAAGTCCGTATGAACCTTTGCTTCCTTCTTTGTTATTCATTATTTTCTGAACTACATTGCCTTGCTTAGCTATAATTTGTTAGGTTATTGTTTTAGTGGTTGCTTTAAGTATTGTCCACTCACTGGAAAAGATCCTGATGCTGGGGAAGAATGCAGGCAAAAGGAGAATGGGCTGCCAGAGGATGAGATGGTTGGATGGCCTTATTGACTCAATGGACATGAATTTGAGTTAACCCCAGGAGATACTGGAAGACAGAGGAGCCTGGCATGCTATAGTCCATGGGGTTACAAAGAGTTGGATGCAATGTAGTGACTGAATGACAACAACAACAAAGTATTGCAATAGGCAAAGTTTTCTCAATCTACTGAAAACTAATATTGTAACAATTCTGGAAGAAGTATAGAACACTTGTAGTTTTGAGAGTCCATTTTCTTCCATCCTTGTTTATGTTATAGCTGCCTGCATACATTATGAACACGAAATAGTTTTATGATTTTGCTTTAAATAGATGTACATAGTTAAAGGTGTTAAAAGAAAAATGTCCTTTTAAATTTTGTAGACATTTAACACTTTTGCTGTTCTTTACCTCTTACTGACAATCCAAATTTCCATCTGGAATCATTTTCTTTTAGCTTTAAATATGTATTTTCTACAGTATAAGTCTTCTGGTGACATTTTTTTTTTCTTTCTTTCATATGAAAATGCCTTTACTATCAATTCTTGAAGAATATTATTTCATGGTAAATAATTTTGGATTGCCTTCCCCCAAATTTATCACATTAGAGATATTTATTTCATTTTCTTCTGGCCTCCAGTTTTTCAAAAGAATCTAGTAATTTTTAATAGTTGCTTCTCTGCATGCAGAGTGTTATTTTCTTCTAGTTATTTTCAAGATATTCTGTTTATCTTTAGTTATTGGCATACTTGATCATGATTTTCTTTGTATTTTTCCTGCTTGTGATTTGTTGAATTTCTTAATGTGTAAGTTTATGATTTTTCTCCAAGATTCAAAAATTTTACTTACTCTACCTTTAAATATTTGTTTTGTGACATTCTTTTATTTCTGCCATGATTCTTTAACTTTAAAAATCTTCCATGATTTATTTAACTTATATGCAGAGTACATCATGTGAAATACCAAACTGGATACAGCACAAGCTGGAATCAAGATTGCCAGGAGAAATACCAATAACCTTAGATATGTAGATGACACCACCCTTATGGGAGAAAGTGAAGAGGAACTAAAGAGCCTCTTGATGAAAGTTAAAGAGGAGAGTGAAAAAGCTGGCTTAAAACTCAGCATTCAAAAAAACGAAGATCATGGGCATGCCCACCTGATGGGCATCCGGTCCCATCATCTCATGGCAAATAGATGGAGAAACAATGGAAACCATGACAGATTTTATTTTCCTAGGCTCCAAAATCACTGCCAACTGTGACTGCAGGCATGAAATTTAAAAATGCTTGCTTTTTGGAAGAAAAGCTATGAACAACCTAGACAGCATATTAAAAAGCAGAGACATTACTTTACCGACAAAGGTCCATCTAGTCAAAACTATGGCTTTTCCAGTAGTCATTTATGGATGTGAGAATTGGACCATAAAGAAGGCTGAATGCCGAAGAATTGATGCTTTTGTGCTGTGGTGTTGGAGAAGACTCTTGAGAATCCCTTGGACTGCAAGGAGATCAAACTAGTCAATCCTAAAGGAAATCAATCCTGAAAATTCATTGGAAGGACTGAAGTTGAAGCTGAAGCTCTGATACTTTGGCCACCTGATGCAAAGAACTGACTCATTGGAAAAGCCCCTGATGCTGGGCAAGATTGAAGGTAGGAGGAGAAGGGGATAACAGAGGATGATATGGTTGGATGGTATCACTGACTCAACAGACATGAGCTTGAACAAGCTCTGGGAGATGGAGAAGGACAGGTAAGCCTGGCATGTTGCAGTCTATGGGGTCGCAAAAGTTGGACACCATTGAGCAACTGAACAAAATTCTCCTTTTTTAATGTTTCCTGTTGTATTCTGCAGGTGAATATTTTCTTTTGATCTGTCTTCATAGTCACTAATTCTTCTCTGCCATCTTTATTCTATATATTCCCTTCAGTTAATATTTTATTTAAGATATAGCCTTTCAGTTCTAGAATTTGCATTTTTAATATGATTTCTATTTCTCCTCAGAGATTTCATCATTACAAGCATATTTTCTTTTATCTCACTGAGCACAGTTGTAGGAGGTGCTTAATATACCTTACCTTATGATTCTAAAATCCTGCAGGGAACTCTACTCAACATTCTATAACATTCCGTATAAGAAAATAATCTAACAAAGAGTGGATAAAAATGTATATACATAACATTCACTTTTCTGTATGCCTGGAACTAATGAAACTAACACAACTTTGTAAATCAACTATACTCCAGTAATAATTTTTAAAAATTCTAAAACTTGAGTCACCTCAGGGTTGGTATTGATTGTCTTTCCCTTTGAAAATGGATAATATTTTTTCAGATCATCTGATTTCAAATAATTTGAGGGCTTCCCTGATGTCTTTTTTTTTTCTTTTTTAAATTTTATTTTATTTTTAAACTTTACATAATTGTATTAGTTTTGCCAAATATCAAAATGAATCCACCACAGGTATACATGTGTTCCCCATCCCGAACCCTCCTCCCTCCTCCCTCCCCATACCATCCCTCTGGGTCGTCCCAGTGCACTAGCCCCAGGCATCCAGTATCGTGCATCGAACCTGGACTGGCATCTCGTTTCATACATGATATTTTACATGTTTCAATGCCATTCTCCCAAATCTTCCCACCCTCTCCCTCTCCCACAGAGTCCATAAGACTGTTCTATACGTCAGTGTCTCTTTCCCTGATGTCTTAGCAGGTAAAAAAAGTCTACTTTCAAGGAAGGAGACACAGAAGACGAGGGTTAAATTCCTTGGTTGGGAAAATCCCCTGGAGAAGGAAATGGCAACCCATTCCAGTATGCTTGCCTGGGAAATCTCATGGACAGAGGATCCTGGTGGGCTACTAGTTCACAGGGTCACAAAGAGTCAGACACAACTGAGCAACTGATGCACATATAAACTTAGACAACGTGACTGTCATATTATGGAGACTTCTAATTTTTTAACTTATTTTTCCACAGAATTTTAAGGATTTCATCTTTGTGGGTGTTTATTAGGATGAAAACTTGATTTTGTAGTTTACAGCTAAAATTACAGTTCATTAAAAAAAATTTTTTTTTATTGAAGGATAACTGCTTTACAGAATTTTGTTGTTTTCTGTCAAACCTCAACATGAATCAGCCATAGGTATACATATATCCCCTCCCTTTTGAACCATTAAAAGACGCTTACTCCTTGGAAGAAAAGTTATGACCAACCTAGATAGCATATTCAAAAGCAGCGACATTACTTTGCCAACAAAGGTTCGTCTAGTCAAGGCTATGGTTTTTACTGTGGTCATGTATGGATATGAGCGTTGGACTGTGAAGAAAGCTGAGCACCGAAGAATTGATGCTTTTGAATTATGGTGTTGGAAAAGATTCTTGAGAGTCCCTTGGACTGCAAGGAGATCCAACTAGTCCATTCTGAAGGAGATCAGCCCTGGGATTTCTTTGGAAGGAATGATGCTAAAGCTGAAACTCCAGTACTTTGGCCACCTCATGCGAAGAGTTGACTCACTGGAAAAGAGTCTGATGCTGGGAGGGATTGGGGGCAGGAGGAAAAGGGGACACAGAGGATGAGATGGCTGGATGGCATCACTGACTCAATGGATGTGAGTCTGGGTGAACTCCGGGAGTTGGTGATGGACAGGGAGGCCTGGCGTGCTGCAATTCATGGGGTCGAGAAGAGTCGGACACAACTGAGCGACCGATCTTTGAACCTCCCTCTCATCTCCCTTCCCATCTCACCCCTCTAAGTTGATACAGAGCCTCTGTTTGAGTTTCCTGAGCCATACATACAGATTCCCATTTGCTATCTATTTTACATATGGTAATGTAAGTTTCCATCTTACTCTTTCCATATATCTCACCCTCTCCTCCCTCAGTTCATTTTTAAAGAAAGTTTTGGACTGCTTTGAAGCTATCTTGTGCACGCACAGCTCATTAGTCAGTCAGATAATTAAATTTATAAACAAAATTTGAAACTCCACCCATCTTTCCTGGGATTATCTCCTTATTTTCCAAGATCTTTTTTTTGCCTCAAACTCTGTAGTCTAAAACTTCAGACCAGAAAGACTGAATGCTTCCCACTGGAATTTAAAAAATAAATATCATAATAATAGGCAGCTCACTTCCTGTGATCCATTCTTCCAAGTTCAAATTTCCTCTAGAATCTGCTTGTTTTATAACCTTCTTCAATGCTTCCAGGCTATTTTTTTTATAAAGTATCTTTTGTCTAGGGTTTGAAGTGTTACCTTCAGGAGGGTCAAATATTAGGGGAACTTAGCCATCTCAGGATATCACGTCATGTTAATCAACTGACTTATTAAGTGTGGTTTTTTTTGACAATTTTCTGGTATCACATTACACAATTCAACCCAAAGTTGATATTTTCATGAACAGACAATGTTTACAATAATTGGATCATCCATTGCATTATTTTTTTAGTTTAGGATTTATTTTTATAGTCTCTCTCTTTTTTTACCACCCTGGACAACATTCATTATCCTCTGGATTCTCCATAGCCTGGATAACATGAAAATCAAGATGAGTTAACTTGAGTTTGCAAATAAAGAACACTATAATTAAAGCCCTAAGATGATCCCTCTTTGAATGCAATATGTGGAATTAAATAAAAGAATTTTATGACATCCAAGATACTTAATTTTTTCCCTTACTAATTCCAACTATATTATGAACTTTGTACTATCAGATGAAAGAACTCTGGATAAGTCAAGGATATATAAATTAACAAAGTTTGACTTTATCGGTAAGTATATGTTTTTCTTTGAGGTTCTACATCAACTCTTTCTCCTGAAGAGAAGCTTTTTCAATGATTAACGCCTACCTATTAAATCTCCAGACTACATTAATCTGGTTTTTTTTTTCCCAGAAAGAAATAGAAAGATAGAAAAGAAATATCTGTTACAAACTTTCCTTAATCTATTTTTTATTTCCTAATCTATTTTTATAGAAATGTGTTCTTCAAAAAATTTTATTCAAAATAAAAATTGATGAGTTTATTGAACTTTATACTGACATAAAAATTAATAAAGAACAACCAAAACTCTTTGCTACTAGCAGTAATGTTGTCAAAATTGCTCTATAATATCAGCAAGTTTTTAGGGGAAAACTTATTCCCAGTAGTGGGCTAGTATTTTCCACAGGAAACAGTGGTTCAGGACTCAAACTAATTTTGTCCATGGGAATTTAAAACAAGACACATTTTCGTGGTTTAGGTTGCACATAGTCATTTTGGAAGTCAAAAACACTACTTTAATATTCCCCAAAGAACTGTGATTTGAAAATATCTTTTTCTCAAGGCAGATACAGTTGTGAAAAAAGTATTACTTTTTTAAAAGAAATAAAAATTCTAATTAAAATGAATACCAACACACTGAGTTCCTTTAGAATTGTTCTAAAGGGAAATACTCTATTCTAATTAATCTTTCATATAAATTCTTTCACTGCTGCTCTTTGGTTCAGCCTAGCATTTATGTAATTTTGGAATAATAAATACCCATGATAAATGAGAGTCATTATAATTATTTTCTTAAGAAGCTGAATGTCTTTGAATAGCACATTTTTAAAAATGTAAGTTTCTAAAACAATTATAAGCTTTTATGTTTTTGGAATCCTGTCCATAATTTTCTTGACAATTGTAATAAAAATATCATTAATATTTCACTTTAATGATATAGTGCTCTGGAACAAAATTACAATAGAACAAAATTCCATTTGAAGAATTGAACTGCACCATATAATCGTGCTAAATGAATCCATTATCATTGGTTTTATGAGTCTCAGACATGAAATTAGAGTTTGGGTCATTCTAGAAAGGAAAGCACATTTTTTTCCTTAAAAATAATTTTTTTTTGGCAGCACCACATAGCTTGTAAGATCTTAGTTCCCCGACCATGAAATGAACCCAGTCCTAACCACTAGAACACCAGGGAATTCCCTCATTTCTACTATTATTACTTTAGGTTTATTTGAAAATTTTAGATTGTTATCATAGTGACAATGTTAACATGCTTTCTCATTTCTTCACTGGGAAGATATTAAAAAACAAGATTTGGGGTTAATCTTGCAAGCAATTTTTTTGAGTTTTCTGACACTTGCTATTCTAATGAAAGTCTAAAATCCAGATAGATCTTATCTCAATTATATTTCCCATATTATGTTTTACTTCTCTTGATCCTTTTTATTGCAGTGCATATTAGGAGAATAAAATTAGTCAGAATAAAAGGATCTGTTCCTCTGAGAAGTTAAGAGACAATTCAGTTCAGTTCAGTTCAGTCGCTCAGTCATGTCCGACTCTTTGCAACCCCATGAATCGCAGCATGCCAGGCGTCCCTGTCCATCACCAACTCCCACAGTTCACTCAAACTCATGTCCATCAAGTCGGTGATGCCATCCAGCCATCTCATTCTCTGTCGTCCCTTTCTCCTCCTGCCCCCAATCCCTCCCAGCATCAGAGTCTTTTCCAATGAGTCAACTCTTCGCATGAGGTGGCCAAAGTATTGGAGTTTCAGCTTCAGCATCAGTCCTTCCAATGAATACCCAGGACTGATCTCCTTTAGAATGGACTAGTTGGATCTCCTTGCAGTCCAAGGGACTCTCAAGAGTCTTCTCCAACACCACAGTTCAAAAGCATCAATTCTTCACCGCTCAGCTTTCTTCACAGTCCAACTCTCACATCCATACATGACTACTGGAAAAACCATAGCCTTGACTAGACAGACCTTTGTTGGCAAAGTAATGTCTCTGCTTTTTAATATGCTGTCTAGGTTAGTCATAACTTTCCTTCCAAGGAGTAAGCTTCTTTTAATTTCATGGCTGCAATCACCATCTGCAGTGATTTTGGAGCCCCCCAAAATAAAGTCTGACACTGTTTCCCCATCTATTTCCCATGAAGTGATGGACCAGATGCCATGATCTTCATTTTCTGAATGTTGAGCTTTAAGCCAACTTTTCAAGAGGCTTTTCAGTTCCTCTTCACTTTCTGCCATAAGGGTGGTGTCATCTGCATATCTGAGGTTATTGAGATTTCTCCCAGCAATCTTGATTCCAGCTTGTGCTTCATCCAGCCCAGCGTTTCTCACGATGTACTCTGTATATAAGTTAAATAAGCAGGGTGACAATATACAGCCTTGATGTACTCCTTTTCCTATTTGGAACCAGTCTGTTGTTCCATGTCTAGTTCTAACTGTTGCTTCCTGACCTGCATATAGGTTTCTCAAAAGGCAGGTCAGGTGGTTTGGTATTCCCATCTCTTGAAGAATTTCCCACAGTTTATTGTGATCCACACAGTCAAAGGCTTTGGCATACTCAATAAAGCAGAAATAGATGTTTTTCTGAAACTCTCTTGCTTTTTTGATAATCCAGCGGATGTTGGCAATTTGATCTCTGGTTCCTCTGCCTTTTCTAAAACCAGCTTGAAACCTAAATCATGGGCCAGCACGTCTGGTTCTTTTTGCTTGTATCCAAGGCTATGATTTGACTCAGTGGAGAACAACAATTACCACCCCACACTATCCTTACCCAGTGGACAGGGAATTTTCTGGATAATTCCAAAAACTGAGGAGAAGGTAAGATGGTTGTGAAGGAGCAGAAGGGACAGAAGTACAGATACAGAAACTGAAAGAATACTGGCTGACTTCTTGATAAAACTCTGCTATGCATATGATTCTGGCACTTGTCTAAATTTTCATACCTACTTGCTGCTCTGGCAGAAGAGAGTACTTATTTATTTATTGGTTTACTTATTTATTCTTTTTATGCCAAATTGGCTTTTTTCCCCATTGAGTCTGAGTTTAGTTTATTTACAGGGCTGTCTAAAATAAAGTCAGAGTTTCCACAAGCACTCCAATGACTTAACACCATTGATTGAGGACCTACTGTAGTTAGGCATAGTGCTGACTATGAAGAGAAGTGAAAGTCACTCAGTTATGTCCATCTCTTTGCGACCCCATGGACTGTAGCCTGCCAGGTTCCTCTGTCCATGGAATTCTCTAGGCCAGAATACTGGAGCCATTCCCTCCTCCAGGGGATCTTCCCAACCCAGGGATTGCACCCAGGTCTCCCGTATTGCAGGAGGATTCCTTGCCATCCGAGCCACCAGGGAAGCCCTGTGAAGAGGGAGGAGTCAAACATATTTATGTGACAGACACTATCCTAAGTGACACCAAACCTGCTCAGCTTCAGCCTACTGTGCTTTAAAGTAGGTATGCTAAACCACTGTCTTTTCTGCAGCATAACTCAAGGATAAGATACAATCTTTGCTGTTAAGGACCACACATATCTGAACCAAGTGGGAAAACGTGCTTTGATGTGAGCCATGAATGCTGAACATCTGTCTCTGGGTTAGAGCCTCTGCCTGTGTGATCCTACAGCACCTGCACTTCACCTATACCATCCGTATTCCTCACTGGACTCTCAGCTCCTTGAGGGAAGGGGCTGTATCTTATGCACTACTGTGCCTCTAGTGCCTGCACAAGGAATATTAATTTCAATATTGATCTGGACTTAGAGAGACCTGGCATCCAATCATTTTTCCTAGCTGAATTACTTTGGACATTCTATAGGATCTCTTGTTTTATCTTTCTAAAAGGAAGGTGATGCAAATTTATCTTATTGTATTGTAGCAAATAATAAAGATGAGACATATAGAATGCCTGTCATACACACAGTGTTAATAAAAAGACAGTTACTGGTTGCCTTGTAAGGATCAGATCAGATCAGATCAGATCAGTTGCTCAGTCGTGTCCGACTCTTTGCAACCCCATGAATCGCAGCACGCCAGGCCTCCCTGTCCATCACCAACTCCCGGAGTTCACTCAGACTCACATCCATCGAGTTAGTGATGCCATCCAGCCATCTCATCCTCTGTCGTCCCCATCTCCTCCTGCCCCCAATCCCTCCCAGCATCAGAGTCTTTTCCAATGAGTCAGCTCTTCGCATGAGGTGGCCAAAGTATTGGAGTTTCAGTTTTAGCATCATTCCTTCCAAAGAAATCCCAGGGCTGATCTCCTTCAGAATGGACTGGTTGGATCTCCTTGCAGTCCAAGGGACTCTCAAGAGTCTTCTCCAACACCACAGTTCAAAAGCATCAATTCTTCGGTGCTCAGCCTTCTTCACAGTCCAACTCTCACATCCATACATGACCACAGGAAAAACCATAGCCTTGACTAGACAAAACTTTGTTGGCAAAGTAATGTCTCTGCTTTTGAATATGCTATCTAGGTTGGTCATAACTTTCCTTCCAAGGAGTAAGCGTCTTTTAATTTCATGGCTGCAGTCACCATCTGTAGTGATTTTGGAGCCCAGAAAAATAAAGTGTGACACTGTTTCCACTGTTTCCCCATCTATGAAGTGAAAATTTATTCAACAAATACTTATTTACTTATTTTTGTGAGTGGTCTCCAGAGATAACTCCAGTTACGATAAAGGGGAGAGATCAGGGAGGATAGGGGAAGAATAGAGTGGGATTAGCAGATGTAAGCTGTTACATACATTAATAGAGTAGATAAACACTAGTAGGTCCTAGTGTATAGCACAGGGAACTATATTCAATATCCAGTGATAAGCCATAATGGAAAAAGAGTATGAAAAAGAACGTGTGTGTGTGTGTGTGTGCCAATGCAGGAGATGTGCGTTTGATCTCTGGGTTGGGCAGATACCCTGGAGAATGAAATGGCACCCCACTCCAGTATTGTTGCCTGGGAGATCCCATGGATAGAGGCGCCTGGAGGGCTAAAATCCACGGGGTCGCAAAAGAGTTGGGCATGACTTAGTGACTAAAGAACAACAAAAGGTAATGACATTTCCTTTTCCTCTTCTTTTTGTCTCCTCCAGAGGTCAGAGTAGTTCTCAACAGTAATGAAATTCTCTTAAATTAAAACCACCACTTTGGTGACCTATTTATAAGAGGTAAGCTGACCTGGTAACAGTCATCATGCATTGCAGGGATATTATAAAGCTGTAGGAAAAGCCAGGCTGCTCTATCCTTCCATCCGCTTCCTTGACTTTGCTCATAATTTCCATATTTATGTATATAGAGCCTTTACTGTATTTTCTCATTTTCTTCTGCCAGTCTTAGGAGGAACTGGACTTTTATGTTTTACTGCTTCATAATGGGTGACTTGCCTTCTCTGTCACATATGGGCTCATAGGAAACCACAGCCCTAAAAACAATAGTTACCATTTGTTGAGAATTCCTGTGGTGGGTTCTAAACATTTTAAATACACTATCTCATTTAATCCTTACCATATATATGAGTTCATTACTAATGTTATTTCTGCTTTAGCAATAGAGGAAGTTAAGTAGCAGAGCTTGTTCAAGGTTGAAAGCTACTAAGTGGTGGAGCTTCCTTTTTTCCTAAGTCTGCCAGATGCTCCATTATCATCAATGCCAAAGGTGAGAATATTATCTTCTCTCTACAGGTTCTTAGATGATGGAAAATGGGTCAATTGAGAAGATGCATTTTGAAGACAGAGAAAGGAAGCATAATAAAACCTTTATAAAGCATTCAAGAAGTTCGCTTATGCTCATGTAGATCAATATACAAAAGGAAGAATCAGAAACTGCAGGAATAAATAATTGAAAATGATTTTAAGTGTTCTCCTTTCAACTCCAAATGAAGCTTCTCCTCTCAACCTGAAATGAAGCCAGTCCTAATATTTATAGACAACCTGACCTTAAATAACCTCATCAATGTGCTCAGGAAAAAGGGGAGATTTTTATCTTTAAAAAAAAAAAAAAACAAGGGAATTGAATTTAACCAAAGAAATAATAAAAGAAGTTTGAAAAGTTATGGCAAGGATCATACTTTCTAGAATAAAGCAAAACATATAGCCATTGTACTATTAACATTGCTTATTTTAAAATAAATTTTAATTTCAAAACAGTTTCAGATCACAGAATTATTATAAAGCTAGTACAGAGAATTTCCACATACCCTACATCTAGTTTTCCTCTAATAAACATTTTATATAAGTTCAGTTCATTTGTCACAATGGACCAATATTGATAATTATTATTTAACTAAAGCCCATTCTTTATTCACATTTCCTCAGTTTTCCCTAAAGTCCTTTTTTTTGTTTTAGAATTCCATCTGGGGTACCACAACACATCTTGTCCTCTTCAGGATTCCCTTGTTGTAACCAGATTTTGAGATTTTCCCCCCCTTATTTTTAATGATTTTGACAGTATTGCTGCTACTGCTAAGTGGCTTCAGTCGTGTCTGGCTCTGTGCGACCCCATAGACGGCAGCCCACCAGGCTCCCCGTCCCTGGGATTCTCCAGGCAAGAACACTGGAGTGGGTTGCCATTTCCTTCTCCAATGCATGAAAGTGAAACGTGAAAGTGAAGTCGTTCAGTTGTGTCAGACTCTTAGCGACCTCATGGACTGCAGCCTACCGGGCTCCTCCATCCATGGGGTTTTCCAGGCAAGAGTACTGAGTGGGGTGCCATTGCCTTCTCCTTGACAGTATTGAGGAGTACTGATTTTGGTAGTTTGAAAAATATCTATTAACTGGGATTTGTTTGACGTTTTTCTATGGTTAGATGGAAATGCTGATTATTTTAGAGTATGTAAACATAAATTAGTCAGCAATAACAAAGTCTGTGGTAACTGAGAATTATAAAATGTCCAGGATACGTAATGGGTTCTTGGTTAAAGGGGAAGAGATTGGACCTACTTTAGAACTATATTCCCCAAAGCTACCAGGTTAATAAAATGGGTTAAGAAGTATGGCTGTTTAAAATGCTAAGAGAAGATGTAGTACATATATACAAAATAATAGTACTCCATTAAAAAGAATGAAATAATGCCATCTGTGACCACATAGATGGGCACATTGAGAGGATGGATGGTAAGTGCAGTAAATCAAACAAAGACAGATATCATATGATATCATTTATATGCAAAATCAAACAAAAAAGGATACCAATGGACTTACAAAACAGAAATAGGCTCATAGACTCAGAGAATGAATTTATGGTTGCCAGAAGGTAAAGGTGGGAGATATAGTGGGAGTTTTGGATTGACATGTATACTCTCCTATATTTAAAATAAAGTGCTTTTCCATGGGAAAAAAAAAAAGTAAAAAATAAAATGTGAGGTCATTGGGAGAGGGAATGATGGGCATGCTTATAGGGATTTAGGGCTGTATAGAGATTGATTATTGGTTGAAGAGTACAAAGTCACCAGAGTCTCCAAGTGTTGAGTAGATACGGGAAATGAGGGATAGATAGCATTGTTATTTCACAGTAGTTTTTGAAGAAGGTCTTTTGTCAAAAACAGGGATATTCATCTGCAGAATCTATAGCCCTTTGAAAGGAAGGTCAGCAGCCAGACTCTTTTCTTGTTTTCTGGACTATACAACACTACTGTCTCAGCAGGCAAAAGAAATGTAATTGGAAAATCAAGACAGAGATCTTACTTTAGGGCCTACACAAACAAAGCAGGAATTAGAAATGAATCTGAAATTCCACAGGCAGAAGGAGGCAAAGTTTGCCTCAGGAAAGCCAAACTCAGTTTAAGGCCAGTCAGGTACATGGTATACCAACCTCTAATATCCTGCTGGAGTGACTTTGAGGAGATATCCCATGTCCAAGGGCAAAGGGGAAGCCCCAGCAAGACAGTAGGAGGGGCGAAACCACGTTTAGAATCAAACCCCATACCCGCCAGGGATGCTCAGGGGGCTCAAACATACCTTGTGTGGACTGTGACCCTGAGAGCCCACAGAGACTGAGACAGAACCGTGTTTGGGTGTCTCCTGAGTCAGCAGTGGAGTGCTGCAGGGCAGGGGCTCTGGTTGCAGCAGACCTGGGTATGGCATAAGCCCTCTTCAAGGAGGTTGCCATTAATCCACTGTAGAGATGCCAGAACTTACACAGGACTGGGGAAACAGACTCTGGGAGGCCATAAACAGAACTTTGTGCATACAAGGACCCAGGACAAAGAAGCAGTGACCTCACAAGATCCAGACTTGTCTGTGAGTATCCAAGAGTCTCTGGCTGAGGAGTAGGTCAGTGGTGCCCTGCTGCAGGGTTGGGGGCACTGAGTGTAGCAGTGCTTGTATGGGACCTTTTGAAGAAGGTCGCCATTATCTTCATCACCTCCACCATAGTTTGGCCTCAGGTCAAATAACAGGGAGGGAACACAGCCCAGCCCATCAACAGAAACTTGGATTAAAGATATACTGAGCATGGCCCCGCCCATCAGAACAAGAACCAGTTCCCCCTCAGTCAGTCTGTCCCATCAGGAAGCTTCCATAAGCCTCTTGTCCTTCTCCATCAAAGGGCAGACAGACTGAAAACCACAATCATAGAAAACTAACCAATCTGGTTACATGGAACACAGCCTTGTTTAACTCAATGAAACTATGAGCCATGCTGTCCACGAAGGGCGACCCAAGACAGACAGGACATGGTGGAGAGTTCCGACAAAACGTGGTCCACTAGAAAAGGGAATGGAAACCACTTCAGTATTCCCACCCTGAGAACCCCATGAACTGTATGAAAAGGCAAAAATATAGGACACTGAAAGATGAAATGCCCAGTTCATTAGGTGCCCAATATGCTACTGCAGATCAGCGGAGAACTAACTCCAGAAAGAATGAAACAATGGAGCAAAAGCAAAAACAACAACTAGTTGTGGATGTGACTAGTGATGGAAGTAAAGTCTGATGCCATAAAGAGCAATATTGCATAGGAACCTGGAATGTTAGGTCCATGAATCAAGGCAAATTGGAAGTAGACAAACAAGAGATGGAAAGAGTGAAAGGCAACATTTTAGGAATCAGTGAACTAAAATGGACTGGAATGGGTGAATTTAACTCAGATGACCATTATATCTACTACTGTGGGCAAGAATCCCTTAGAAGAAATGAAGTAGCCATCATAGTCAACAAAACAGTCTAAAATGCAGTACTTGGATGCAATCTCAAAACCAACAGAATGATCTCTGTTCATTTCTAAGGCAAACCATTCAATATCACAGTAATCCAAGTCTATGCCCCGACCAGTAATGCTGAAGAGGCTGAAATTGAACAGTTCTATGAAGACTTACAAGACCTTCTAGAACTAACACCCAAAAAGGTGTCCTTTTCTTTACAGGGGACTGGAATGCAAAATAAGGAGGTCAAGAAATACCTAGAGCAATGGGAAAATTTGGCCTTGGAATACAGAATGAAGCAGGACAAAGGCTAAGAGAGTTTTGCCAAGACAACGCACTGGTCATAGCAAACACCCTCTTCCAACAACACAAGAGAAGACTCTACACATGGACATCACCAGATGGTCAACACCAAAATCAGATTGATTATATTCTTTCCAGCCAAAGATGGAGAAGCTCTATTCAGTCAGCAAAAACAAGACCAGGAGCTGACTGTGGCCCAGACCATGAACTCCTTATTGCCAAATTCAGACTTAATTTGAAGAAAGTGGGGAAAACCACTAGACCATTCGGGTATGACATAAATCAAATCCCTTATGATTATCCAGTGGAAATGACAAATAGATTCAAGGGATTAGATCTGATAGACAGAGTGCCTGAAAAACTATGGACAGAGGTTCGTGACATTGTACAGGAGGCAGGGATCAAGTCCATCCCTGAGAAAAAGAAATGCAAAAAGCCAAAATGGTTGTCTGAGGAGGCCTTACAAATAGCTTTGAAAACAAGAGAAGCGAAACGCAAAGGAGAAAAGAAGACATACCCATTTGAATGCCAAGTTCCAAAGAATAGCAAGGAGAGATAAGAAAGTTTTCCTCAAGGATCTATGCAAAGAAATAGAGGACAACAATAGAATGGGGAAGACCAGAGATCTCTTCAAGAAAATGAGAGATACCAAAGGAACATTTCATGCAAAGATGGGCACAATAAAGAACAGAAATGGTATGGACCTAACAGAAGCAGAAGATATTAAGAAGAGGTGGCAAGAATACATAGAAGAACTATACAAAAAAATCTTCATGACCCAGATAATCACAATGGTGTGATCACTGACCTAGAGCCAGACATCCTGGAATGTGAAGTCAAGTGGGCCTTAGGAAGCATCACGCAAACAAAGCTAGTGGAAGTGATGGAATTCCAGTTGAGCTATTTCAAATCCTAAAAGATGATGTTGTGAAAGTACAGCACTCAATATGTCAGCAAATTTGGAAAACTCAGCAGTGGCCACAGAACTGATAAAGGTCAGTTTTCATTCCAATCCTAAAGAAAGGCAATGCCAAAGAATGCTCAAACTACCGCACAAGTGCACTCATCTCATGTGCTAGCAAAGTAATGCTCAAAATTCTCCAAGTCAGGCTAGAACAGTACGTGAACTGTGAACTTCCAGATGTTCAAGCTGAATTTAGAAAAGGCAGAAGAACCAGAGATCAAGTTGCCACCGTCCATTGGGTCATCAAAAAAGCAAGAGCATTCCAGAAAAACATCTACTTTTGCTTTATCGATTATGCTAAAGCCTTTGACTGTGTGGATCACAACAAATTATAGAAAATTCTTCATGAGATGAGAATACCAGGCCACCTGACCTGCCTCCTGAGAAATTTGTATGCAGGTCAAGAAGCAACAGTTAGAACTGGACATGGAACAATGAACCGGTTCCAAATAGGAAAGGAGTATGTCAAGGCTGTATATTGTCACCCTGCTTATTTAACTTAAATGCACAGTACATCATGAGAAATGCTGGACTGGATGAAGCACAAGCTGGAATCAAGATTGCCAGGAGAAATATCAATAACCTCAGATATGCACATGATACCACCCTTAGAGCAGAAAGCGAAGAACTAAAGAGCCTCTTGATGAAAGTGAAAGAGGAAAGTGAAAAAGCTGGCTTAAAACTCAACATTCAGAAAACTGAGATCATGGCATCTGGTCTCATCACTTCATGGCAAATAGATGGGGAAACAGTGGAAACAGTGACAGACTTTATTTGGGGGGCCTCCAAAAGCACTGCAGGTAGTGACTGCAGCCATGAAATTAAAAGATGCTTGCTCCTTGGAAGAAAAGCTATGACCAACTTAGACAGCATATTGAAAAGCAGAGACATTACTTTGTCAGCAAAGGTCCATCTAGTCAAGGCTATGGTTTTTCCAGTAGCCATGTATGGATATGAGAGTTCGACTATAAAGAAAGTTGAGGGCTGAATTGATGCTTTTGAACTGTGGTGCTGGAGAGGACTCAAGAGTCCCTTGTACAGCAAGGAGATCCAACCAGTCCATCCTAAAGGAATTCAGTCCTGAATACTCATTGGAAGGACTGATGCTGAACCTGAAACAGCAATACTTTGGCCACCTGATGCGAAGAAGTGACTCATTTGAAAAAACCCTGATGCTGGGAAAGATTCAAGGTGGGAAGAAAAGTAGATGAGAGAGGATGAGATAGTTGGGTGGCATCACTGACTCAATGGACATGAGTTTGAGCAAGCTCTGGAAGTTGGTGATGGACAGGGAGGCCTGGTGTGCTGCAGTCCATGGGGTCACAAAAAGTCAGACATGACTGAGTGACTGAACTGAACTGAATATCCTGCTAGCTAAGTCAAGATTAAGTGGTTCCCTCAGTGGAACAAACTTGCCAGTCTATGGTCATGAGTACTTCAGGTATTCTGGGCAAGGGACGGTAATGTCCTATTCATAAGAAGTTGCCTGGAGGATGGCTGCAGAATTAGTCTGACCTACTCTTTGCCTGTACATTCTTGTTTCATTTGTCCCTTTCTAAGAGGTAGATTTGATTTGAAGTCTAAGAGGTAAAAGAAAAACCTTCAGTTTTCTTTTAAATATTGACGTGCCATCATTGCTCTCGGTCCAGACTTCTTATCAAGGCCTGGGTAAGGTTTGGATGAATGCACACAAATTTTTCAGTCTCTCTAACTAGCTGCCCACCAACTTGCATGCAATAATTTAGTCATTCTTCAGGACCTGTGTCTTCTTCAGGTCCCCATGCTTTTTATCAGCTTTTTGCCTTTGTGCATGGCTTTCTTCTGACTGAAATGTGCACCTTCTTTTCCCTCTTCCTAACTAATTTCACTGATGTCCCTACTTCCAATTTTTCCCTATTCAACCCATGTACTCACAGAGACAGCTTAATTTTGTAAAAAATAGATATCATGTCATGGATTCCCTTTGTAAACGGATGATTTCCCATTACACTTAGAATAAAACCAAATTCTCACCAACGACCTTCAAAGCCCTGTAATCGGTAACCTCTCAACTCTCCAACTCGCCCCCACCCCCTGTTGCGTGCTCCCAGGCAGGCTCCAGACTCACGCCCTGCCTGCAGTGCTCAGAGCACACCAGATTGTTCTGGTGAAGGCCTTTTCTACTTCCCTCAGCCTGGAATTTTTCTTCTATATCTTCTCAGTTTCGGTTTCTTCCCGTTATTCATGTCTTAGCAAAAAGTCACCTCCTCAGAGAGCCATTTCTTGGGCACTCTCTATAATGTTGCTTTCACAGCTGTTTTAGTTGCTAAGTTATGTCCAACTTAGTGTGTCAGAGTGGAGAAAAGTATCCTTAAGCCTCTGCCTTCCTCCCTTCACCTCCACCAGATAAGATGATTGCAACAGACGCCCGAGAAAGGCTGAGGCTGATGGTCCCTCAAGGAGCAGGCTCTGGAATGGAGGCTCCTGGGCTAAGAACATAGATACATGGAAGAGCATGGCCACCAGGGGAGGCTGTGTCCTTGATTGCAACACCCTCTAGAGACTGCAGTGCAGTGCCTTTGTACCAAGTCTTGATGTGGGAGGGCAACTTTCCCCCATGAAGCCTGCTGGGCAAAGTCTTTCAAATTGCCTATCGTTGGGCTTAGAAGATCACATCTAGGATTTTAGCCTAGAGCTGGGCTCCTCAACCATGTAGGTGTTGGTTTTAATTATTCTAGATTTTTTTTGTTTCTTGATTATCTCATGCCACCCATTGGTATTAATTTCATGAAAGCTGGGACTATGTCTGTAACATTCAGTCCTTTATGCCTAGGGTCTAGTTCAGTATCTGATGCCAGGTGATCCACTCAGCACTCAATTACCATTCACTGAAAAGGTGAGTATAGGTGGTGTGTACATTCATAAAAGTATTTACTGTTTCAGTGTAAAAGTATCTATGAAAGTAAAATCTACAAGAGTTGAGCAGTAAGGACACTTCTATTCCTTAATAGCTGAAATACGTATATGACAAAATATCTGGTTATTGTGATTGTGATTGGCTAAGTGCTGACAATAGAATCTTTCGAGTATTACCAAAAGAAAAGAGGGAAATGGAGACTGCTGATACGCCACCGATTGCTACATGACCACTGTGCTACAGACATTTTTCAGTCAGCTTTGCAGCTAGGTGAGGCTTGTGACTGCCATTTAGTATGTGAATGCATAACTAATGTGTACAACTTTCAATTAATCTGCTTAAAGATATGGTGTTTTTCTCCTGGACCTTCTCTTTTTCCTCCCATAGGGTAGAACAGGAATTTGAAGGCTGTCAGCTTCCACTCTGCATTTAAAGACAATGTCCATGATGATAAAGAAGCCACAAGACAGAGGGGCTGTGTCCCTGAAAACCTCGGGGAACTAAATTACCCTGCCAACTCTGCAACTACTGTGTGAGATAAAAATAAAAATCTATCATATTTAAGTCACTCTGTTTTGGGGTGTCTTATATTGCAGAAGTTTAACATATATATAAAATTATATACTATATATGTGTGCACGCATGCTCAGTTGCTTTAGTCATGTCCAACTCTTTGTGACCCTATGGACTATACAGCCCGCCATGGGATCCCATCTGCCCGTGGGATACTCAGACAAGAATACTCCCCTTTCTGGGACATGACTCATCCCTTTGTCCAGCTTATTCCATCTTAGTCACTTACCATGTCAACTGTCACAGTATCTCAGTGCTCATGTTAAGGTTTACATAATAATGGCACCAAAGTGCAAGAGTAGTGATGCTGGCAGTTTGGATGTGCCAAAGAGAAGTCAGAGAATGCTCCCTTGAACTGAAGAGATGAAAGTTCTCTATTAATAGAGAAAGAAAAATATCCTATGCTGAGTTGCAAAGGTCTATGTTAGGAACAAATCTTGTGTATGTGAAACTGTGTAAAAGGAAAATAAATCTGTGCTAGTTGTGAGGTTGCACCTCAAACTGCAGAAGTTACAGCCACTGTGCATGAGAAGTGCTAAGATGGAAAAAAACATTAAACTTGTGAGTGGAAACATGAATGAAAATCAGAGTTTAGTACTAGCCACAGTTTCAGGGATCCACTGGGTCTCTTGGAATGTATCCCCCACCAATTAGCGGGCGGGAGGTGGGGGACTACTGCATATGCTATCTATTCAATATATACTATATAATACACGTATAATTGTAAAACACTAAAATAAGAATTTCACTTATTGGATGTCTGAAATGAAATGCAGGTTTTCTTTATCTTTGTGTCAAAAAACAAAAAGAAATATCTGGTTTGATTTGTATCTGCTGTGGAGACCAAAATCCTCTGTTTTCATCCCAAGTTATTTGTCTCAGCTGTAATAAGCTTTAACTCGTGTCTACTGGGACGTAATTTGTAAGTTTTGGCTTTACTATTCATGGTGATAAAGTAGAGTGAAGTATTGATATTTATGTGCAAAGATAGCTGAAGTTAGAGAAATAAATTTTAACCTATGGAGTAAATGAAAATTCTATAATATTATTCTACTATAAGCCATGCTTTTTTCCCCATTCATCTTCCTCCTCCCCAAGTTACCTCTTCAAAATTCATGTTTGTAGTCTGTAATGCACTAGCATCATAGCATATACTACAGAAAATTACAAAGTCTATATTGGATACACCAAGGTCATAAACTCATTTTAGTTCTAAATAATTAAAAGATCATCAAAGTATTGACTAACTGGCATTTATTCGAAATTGGCTAATCAAGGAGATTTTGATTGCAGAAAACATAAGAGAAATAATATCATGTAAATGCCTATCACCAGCTGCAAAATATTTTTGAGCTCTTAAAGAATACTTGATATTTTTCTAGAAATTTTCACAAATATTCATTCTGCATATTTTTCTCATAATTTTAAATCATTGAAAAAGTTACATTATATTTAAAAAGAAAAAAATTATTCTGGTTACTTGTTATAGTGACAAAACCATGAAAATGTGAGTTTTTATCTTTTCAAGTACACTGGACACAGATATATGCTAGGCAGCAAATAAACTGTCATACGTTTTTTATCTTTTGCTTAAATCATTTTGAACTAAATTTAAATTCCATCCACTGTTGTGTGAGAAATAAAGAATGGGTTTTATAAAATTCTGAAAGACCTATTTATGTGTTCTCATAAAAATATAGGAAAACCTATAAGCAATGGACCAAAGATGTTGGCAATTGAGTGACTAAGAATTATAGAACTGGTAACTTTAGGGTAAATACTAAGAAATAAAACTATGAGCTTAATTTACACCATACCTGCTTTTATTCATTTACTTTAACCACAGACTTGTAATCATTGAGGCAAAAAAGCCAGCCTTTCCTGAAAAGTAGTCGGTGATAATGAAATGGAAGTATATATTATGGTCTCAGCGTATGCATGTGTATGTATGTGAGTGTGTGTGTGTTTATGTGTGGAGGTTTGGGGAACAAAGTCAGGACTCACATTTGTTGTTCACTTACTATGTTCTAGTCATTTGTTTTCTCATTTATTCTTATTAAAACTTTGAAAATTCGTATTCTTAAAAGTGTGCAGAGATTAAAATGAGTTATCCAAAAGTCACTGATGAGTTTATTTAAAATTTTGTCTTTACAAGTTGACATTAAAATTAACTAAGTATATTCGAAAAGGCTATTTCAAATCTTAAAAGATGATGCTGTGAAAGTGCTGCACTCAGTATGCCAGCAAATTTGGAAAACTCAGCAATGGCCACAGGACTGGAAAAGGTCAGTTTTCATTCCAATCCCAAAGAAAGGCAATGTCAAAGAATGTTCAAACTACCACACAATTGCACTCATCTCACACGCTAGCAAAGTAATGCTCAAAATTCTCCAAGCCAGGCTCCAACAGTAGGTGAACCAAGATCTTCCAGATGTTCAAGCTGGATTTAGAAAAAGCAGAGAAACTAGAGATCAAATTGCGAACATCCACTGGATCATAGAAAAAGCAAGAGAGTTTCAGAAAAACATCTGCTTCACTGACTACACTAAAGTCTTTGACTGTGTGGATCATGACAAACTGTGGAAAATTCTTCAAGAGATGGGAATACCAGACCACCTGCCACCTGCCTCCTGAGAAATCTGTATGCAGGTCAAGAAGCAACAGTTAGAACTGGACATGGAACAACAGACTGCTTCCAATTTGGGAAAGGAGTATGTCAAGGCTGTATATTGTCACCCTGCTTATTTAACTTATATGCAGAGTACATCATGAGAAACCCTAGGCTGGATGAAGCACAGGGTCAAATCAAGATTGCCGGGAGAAATATCAATAAGTTCAGATATGCAGATGACACCACCCTTATGGCAGAAAGTGAAGAGGGACTAAAGAGCTTTTTGATGAAAGTGATAGAGGAGAGTGAAAATGCTGGCTTAAAACTCAACATTCAGAAAACTGAGATCATGGCATCTGGTCTCATCACTTCATGGCAAATAGATGGGGAAACAATGGACACAGTGACAGATTTTATTTTCTTGGGCTCCAAAATCACTGCAGATAGTGACTGCAGCCATGAAATTAAAAGACACGTGCTCCTTGTTAGAAAATCTATGACTAACCTAGACAGCATATTAAAAAGCAGAGACAATACTTTACCAACAAAGGTCTGTCTAGTCAAAGCTATAGTTTTTCCAGTAGTTGTGTATGGATGTGTGAGTTGGACTATAAAGAAGGCTGAGCACCGAAGAACTGATGCTTTTGAACAGTGGTGTTGGAAAAGACTGTTTAGGGTCTCTTGGACTACAAGGAGATCAAACCAGTCAATCCTAAAAGAAATCATTCCTGAATGTTCATTGGAAGTACTGATGCTAAAGCTGAAACTCCAGTACTTTGGCCACCTTATGTGAAGAATGGACTCATTGAAAAAGACCCTGATGTTGGGAAAAATTGAAGGCAGGAGGAGAAGGTGACAACAGGGGCTGAGATGGTTGGATGGCATCACTGACTTGATGGACTTGAGTTTGAACAAGCTCTGGGAGTTGGTGATGGACGGGGAAGCCTGGTATGTTGCAGCCCATGGGGTTGCAAAGAGTTGGACACAACTGAGTGACTGAACTGAACTGAACTGATTCTATAATATATGCATATCTTAGATTCAAATACATTGCACTTATTACAGAGACATCATTTGATTTATTTCAACTGTCCAAGGGAAATGAGTAAAGAATGAGGCCTGTATAGATAAGGTAAAAACTTCAATTCACAAAGAAAAATGAGCTAGTAGAACTGGCTCCTCACACAAAACAATATGGGAATGCCATCTTCTCCTCTGGCAAAAAATTAAATGTATTCCTAATACTTAGTATCAAGTCAACATTGGTATGAAGAAAAAAATGTAGTGGCATCATGCAAAAAATAATAACAGTGTGTTATTTTTATATAAGATAGTCATAGACTTCTTTGAAAAGTGTTATTTTCATAGAGCCCAAATGGGTTATCAGAATATCTGGGGAAAGAGACTTATCAAACAAAGGCAACAGCAAATGCATAGGACCTAGAATGGACCATGCCTGGAGCATTCAAGGGAAAAACAGAAAGGTAAATGTAGGCCCTGCAGAGTAAGCAAGGGGGAAAAAGGCAGAAGACAAGGGAGGTTGTGCATTTGTGCTGGGTAAACAAGCATCAATCTAGAGGCAAGTGGGTGCTGAAATCTAAAATGTCACTAACCAAGTCATGTTCCTTAGAGAGAGGCTGGGCCAGCCTGAAGAAAACAGGAACCCTTCTCTTTGCACAAAAGCATTTTCTGTTCCTAGGTCTGGGCTGACCCGTGAAGACAGCTTTTTCGAATTGGTCCACCTAGAGTGTGCTTCTTTTAAATCACACAAATGTTCTACATAGGGAGCTGTAGGATAGGATAGGATAGGATACAGCTTCAAAGAAACATGGAAGTTGTTGAATTTGTTTATGTTTTTTACAGAATTCAATTCAGCTGCAAGAGTACCTCAAATAAGTGGTGAGAGTCAGCCAGAACTGGGCTGAGATCCTGATTTAGTTTTGTGCAAGTTGCAGTGATCTTGGGCAAGTGAATCCATTTCTCTCTGGCTTTGTTTCCTTATAAATACAATGGGGAGGGCTTTCCAGGTAGCTCAGTGGTAAAGAATCTGCCTGCCAATGCAGAAGACCTGGGTTCAATCCCTGGGTTGGGAAGATCCCCTGGTGAAAGGAATGGCAACCCACTCCAGTATTTTTGCCTGAAAAGTCCCGTGGACAGAGGAGCCTGGCAGGCTTTGGTTCATAGGGTTGCAAAGAATTGGGCATGACTGAGCACACATATAGAATGGGGATGCTAATACTTGCTTCACAGGCTTCTAGGGACTGAGACATTTGTAAAGTGCTTCATCCGATGCTTCCTCCACTGTAAGACCTTAGTAAGTATGAACTATTCTTGTTATAATCATCAAGGTATTACATTTGATCCTGGGAAAATAAAGAATGAAACAGGCCAAAATAATAATATGATTAGGTGAACAGTTTTCAACAAATATTTAGTGAAAAGTTTCTCAAAGTCAAGCATTGCTTTAGGTTCTAGGGATACAACAATAAACTAAACAGAAAGGTTCCTACCCACTTAGATCCTTCACTTCAGAATGAAGAGAAAACCAGATGAGTAGCTATGCTATAGCTTGGGGATTGAATATGAAGAAAAAAGCAGGCAAAGCAATGAAGAAAGATGAGATGGGCATAGAAGTGGGAAGGCTATTTTACATAGAATTACCAGATAAGTGCCATAAGTGCCATAAGCTCCATTTACATAGAGCTTTGAACTCAGGGAATGCTCCAGGCATCTATAAAAGCAGATGCAAAGGCCCTGAGGCAGGAACTTACTAGGTGCATTTAGAAAGAGCAGAGAAGCTACTATGGCTAGCATCAATTAATTCTTGTTGGAAAAAGGAGCAGGCTACAATGTAAGGGTGAAGGCCAGATTAGAGAAGCAGCATGAGAACCTTTAATTTCTTAATTTCTAACAATCTTCATAAGAAATCTAAAGAATCACATTATTGATTAATCTGTGTCCAACTTTACTGTTAACCTTTCTTCTAAAATTTTTCTTTCTAGTCAGTCATCTAATGGTAGATTTTCATCCCTACAGCACTTGTTCCTTGCAGGACAGATTACATAATCAGAGACCACATTACTATCTTAAAAAATCACCTCCTCTTCAATTAAAAAGAGGATTATGTGGACATAAATTTCTGAGTTTCTACTTGCATGTGTCCAGAAGTTCTAGAGACTAGGAATTCATTAAACTCCAGGAAACTGGGACACTATCATATGTACATTTTAAAATTTAATTTCTAGAATTAAAAGTAGGCTGTGCAAAATTTTTTTATTTGTCTTGTGCTTTTATTCCTGATTAACCATATAATTTAAAAAATTGAATAAGTAGAAGTATTAAATGATGGTACTCTTCCCTAGGTATTATCTTATGTCTCTTAATTTCCTTCTCAAAACTTCTCTCTCTGCTTTCATTGCTTTCTGGAAATATATTAACCTCTGAAAATAACAATTTGTCTGAAATTCAAAAACTATTGCCTTAAACTGTTATATAAAATAAAATTAAAGGCAATTTGTCATCCTCCAAAAAGGCGAGCTTCATTACCTCCTAATAAATTTGGGAATGAACATTTCTGTCTGCTTCTAGTGTCTCTTAATCTCTGTCACTACTTCTTACATTCCCTTGTAGTTTTGTACAGATCATTCAGAGGCCATCCATCTCATTTGAATCTCTTACACAGAAACATAAACAAACACATTATCCTTCTACCGTTAAGCCATCTGAAAATCTAGGGGAAACCTTCCACATTATTTCCATTGTAACATGATAATTAAGCTTACTTTGGATCATTACAGCAATAGAAAAAAATAGTTAAAACACATCTAGATCAACAAGAGTTCCCTGATGTCTGGGTAATAGTATCAATTCAGTTCAGTCACTCAGTCATGTCCGACTCTTTGTGACCCCATGGACTGCAACATGTTAGGCTTCCTGTCCATCACCAACTCCCAGAACTTGCTCAAACTCATGTCCATCAAGTCGGTGATGCCATCCAACCATCTCATCCTCTGTCATCTACTTCTCTTCCCACCTTCAATCTTTCCCAGCATCAGGGTCTTTTCCAGTGAGTCGGTTCTTCACATCAGGTGGCCAAAGTATTGGAGTTTCAGCTTCAGCATCAGTCCTTCCAATGAGTATTAATGGTTGATTTCCTTTAGGATGGACTGGTTGGATTTCCTTGCAGTCCAAGGGACCTTCAAGAGTCTTCTCCAATACCATAGTTCAAAAGAATCAATTCTTCGGAGCTCAGCTTTCTTTATGGTCCAACTCTCACATCCATACATGACTACTGGAAAAACCATGTCTTTGACTACACAGACTTGCGTCAGTAATGTCTCTGCTTTTTAATAAGCTGATGAAGTTGGTCATAACTTTTGTTTCAAGGAGCAAACATCTTTTAATTTCAGGGCTGCAGTCACCATCTGCAGTGATTTTGGAGCTCAAGAAAATAAAGTCTGTCACTGTTTCCATTGTTTTCCCATCTATTAGCCATGAAGTGATGGGACTGGAAGCCATGATCTTAGTTTTCTGAATGTTGAGTTTTAAGCCAGCATTTTCACTCTCCTCTTTCACTTTCATCAAGAGGCTCTTTCATCTCTCTTCACTTTCTGCCATAAGGATGGTGTCATTTGCATATCTGAGGTTATTGATATTTCTCCTGGCAAACTTGATTTGACCTTGTGCTTCATGCAGTCTGGCATTTCGCATGATGTCCTCTGCATATAAGTTAAATAAGCAGGGTGCCAATATACAGCCTTGACATACTCCTTTCCCAATTTGGAACCAGTCTGTTGTTCCATGTTCAATTCTAACTGTTGCTTCTTGACCTGCATACAGGTTTCTCAGGAGGCAGGTCAGGTGGTCTGGTATTCCCATGTCTTTAAGAATTTTCCACAGTTTGTTGTGATCCACACATCAAAGGCTTTGGCGTAGTCAATGAAGTAGAAGTAGATGTTTTTCTGGAACTCTTGCTTTTTCTATGATCCAATGGATGTTGGCAATTTGATCTCTGGTTCCTCTGCCTTTTCTAAATCCAACTTGAACATTTGGACGATCTTGGTTCATGTACTGTTGAAGCCTGGCTTGGAGAATTGTGAGCATTACTTTGCTAGCGTGTGAGATGAATGCAATTGTGTGGTAGTTTGAGCATTCTTTGGCATTGCCTTTTTTGGAATTGGAATGAAAACGGACCTTTTCCAGTCCTGTGGCCACTGCTGAGTTTTCCAAATTTGCTGGCATATTGAGTGCAGCACTTTCACAGCATCATCTTTTAGGATTTAAAATAGGTCAACTGGAATTCCATCACTTCCACTAGCTTTGTTCGTAGTGATGCTTCCCAAGGCTCACCTGACTTCGGACTCCAGAATGTCTGGCTCTAGGGGAGTGATCACACCATCATGGTTATGTGGGTCATGAAGATCTTTTTTGCCCAATTCTTTGTATTCTTGCCACCTCTTCTTAATATCTTCTGCTTCTGTTAGGTCCATACCATTTCTATCCTTTATTGTGCTCATCTTTGCATGAAATGTTCCCTTGGTCTCTGATTGATTGATATCTCTGGGTAACAGTAATTCTCCCAATCAGCTTGGTTCTTGTTCTAGCTCTGTAGATGTTCCTTTCGCACTCTCCCCCAGCTGACCATGCACATCCTGCCTTCCTTGTCCTTCAGCCTCTCTCCAACCTGGCAAATAGTGCCGATGTGCCTTGTAGTACCATCTGGGACAGTCATTAAACCATTAAATGACTGTCTCTCAGCTTCACACCCACCCTACTACACTTGGCAGGGGTCAGGACTTTGCAAGGCACATTTTGGCTCTGCCAGTAGGGGGCACGAGGTAAGATTAGGTGGCTAGTGTTAAGGGGAAGCGACTAGCTTCTTTCACTTTGATTCCTCTGCCTGTTGGATTCTTGTTGCTATTTACTTCCTGATTTCTTGTTCTTCCCAGGGTCTCTCAGCCATACAGCTTCTTCACTTAGCAATTTTGGTTCCTCACAGAAAGAGCAGTTGGCGGTTATTTTAATACTTCCTGTTTGGTTGGCAGAATTGTAAGCTGGCTTCTAAATTTCCATCCCCTGATGTACATACACTTTCTCCCACTTATTCAAGCAAACAGTAACCTAGGTACCACTGTGAAAGGATTTTGCAAAAATAATTATGGTCCCAAATTGGTCGCCCTTAAAACAGAGCGACTATTGTTGGACCTGGCTTAATCAGGTGAACCTTTCAAAGTGTGACTCAGCATGAAAGATCAGAAGCTGAAGAAGGAGTTAACGCAACGGTACTTCTCTGTTGATGGTCTTGAAGATGAAGGGGGTCACGTGGTTAAAGAATAAAAGCAGTCCCAAGGAGCTGAGGCTGTCTCACAGTTGACAGTAAGGTAACAGGAACCTCCATCCTGAGACTGCAAGAAACAGAATTCTAACAGCAATCAATGAACCTGAAAGGGAACCTGGAGCCTCAGATGAGATAGCAGCTCTGACCTCACAGAGATGATACTTCTGAGCAGACACTGTAATCCTAGAGAACTGCACGATAATACATGGGTGCTGGTTTAAGTGCTCATTTTGTGGTAGTCTGTTACATAGCAAAAGAAATGAATACAATAATCCTGTATATGCCCCCCACTGCGATTCTAGCACCAATCCGCAGTTGCCCTCTTCTCAGAGGCCTAGAGCCCTTCTTTGAGTTCAAGATACCAGCAGTAATCAAGCAGTCTCCCTTGACCAGAAAAGGGCTGACTCATTATCCTTGACCCTTGGCAGTCCCTTCAGGACACTGGCTCTGCCCTTTAAGTCATTTTTCTGTTTTCTTGAAGGATATCACATTTGCATCCCAGGAAGATTACCAGTCTGTTTCCCCTGTGGAATTCCAGAGATCTGATAGCCTTTCTTCATTTCATCTCATCTCTGTCCCCTTCATTCCAGGCTGAAAGTGGTTTTGGTGATACAGCATTCTCAAAAACCATGGCTGTCCCATGATAGTCAGGGGATCTACATCATGAGACAGGAGGTTCTTCCACAGATCTTTCCTGTATGATTATGCCTCTATGCCTGACTTCTGCTCAGGTGCTGGACTGGATATGTGAGCCCCACTCTTAATCTCCTTAGCAGAACTATGTCCAGCCATTCCCTTGGTCCTGTCTGCAGAGCACACTTTAGCATCTTTTATAATCTGGACAGGCTGAGGATTTTACAAATCATCAGGTGCTTTTTTGTTTGCTTCAAAGTTCCTTTCTCAATTTATCCTTTTCCTGTTGCATTTTACTTTAAGCAGCAAGGAGAAATCAGGCTGTGTCTTCAACACTTTGTTGGAAATTTACTCAGCTAAATACTCAAGTTCATTGCTTATCAGTTCTGTATTTCACTCAACAGGAAAACACAGTTCAGCTACATTTTCTGCCACATTGTTATAAGGATCACCTTTCCTCCAGTTTCCAATACCAAGTTCTTCATTTCCTCCTGCGATCTCACCAGAAACAGTTCCAAAGCTCATATTTCCAGTAACATTATATTCATGTATACATGTATACATGTATTCTTTAACATGGTAGAAACTCTGTATGTTCCTCACTTTCTGAGCTCTCATCAGAATCATTTATAATATACATATTTCCACCAACTTTCTCTTTAAAGAATTGTAGACTTTTAAAATCATGCACCTCAACATTTTTCCAATCTTTACACATTACCATATCTCAAAGCCACTTCCACATTTTTAGGTATTTGCTACAGCAGCAAATGCCACACTTCTTGGGGCCAAAATCTGTGAGAGCTTCCTTGAGCTGTTGAAAAAAAATATTACCACAAACTTGGTGGCTTAAAACATTAAAAACTGGTTCTCTTACAGTTCTGGAGGTCAGAAGTCTGAAATCAGGACGCTGAAACCAGGACCATGGTCCCTCTGAAGGCACCAGGGAAGAATCCTTCTTCTGTCTTCACGTGGCTTTCTTTTCTGTGTCCCTGTTCCCTTTCCTTTTCTTATAATGACACCAGTAATTGGTTTTAGGACCTGTCTTAAATCTAATATGGTATTATCCTGGAAGTCTTAATTACATCTACAAGGACCCTATTTCCAAATAAGGTCAAGTTCACAAGTACCAATGATTAGGCCTTGGACATAACTTATACAGGTGCATTATTAAACCTGCTAAAGACTCCCAATAACCAGTAATCCAATAACCCCAAGGTGGGGTGAGTTTCTCTGGTTGTCAGCACCTCACAGATATTGACAATCATGGCTGAATAATTGCATCTATTTGGCTCTACACAGAGAGAACACCTGGAAATGTGTACCTGTTTTTATCAGGGATTTCTCCTCATGCACCTTTTCCTTTTATCAATTTTGATCCCTACCACTTTGCTTTAAGAAACCATAACCGAGTCTAACAGCTTTCTGAGTCCTGTGAGTCCTAGTGAACCATGTAGAATAAGCGTAGTCTTGGGGACACCAAACACCCCTCCTCACAGGTCTGAGAAGTACTTCCTCAAGACCCTTTCTTTAAACTTTTAGATTTTAATAATGCCCACTTCTCCTATTCTCCCTGTCCGAGGGCTGGTAGCTACTTTGTGCTTTTGCTCCTTCTGTATTACCATGTTGTTCCACTTTGATAGCTTCAGTTCTTCAACACTAACTAACCTTTACATTCATTTCTTTTTGTTAAAAAAAAAAAAAAAAACAATAACCACAAATGAACAACCAACTGGTGTGTATTCTGTCTCCTGAGTGAATCTTGACAAATACTTCATCCGTACTCATATTTCTCTCATTCTCTCTGCTTTTCCTTCCTCTGTGTGATGTGTGCCTTCTAGCACAGGCCTCTCTGGTGGTCTCCATATCAATTTCCAGCTACACTGGGCATCTCCCCTTGGTTTTTCCATGAGAACCAGCCTTCGTTTTATTGTCTCAATCACAAGTCAAAGGCTCCTCCTTTATTCTATCTCTACTGCATCATTCATTTTTCCATTATTTTGACCTCCTAATTTCTTTTGTCCATAATATTTTCTTCATTCCCTCTGGCATGAAAGATAGGTTTGTGTGAAAAGACAGTGAGTTGAAATGAAGCAGACATGGGTTCTAATCCTGACTCTCCTTATGTCAAAAGGAGATTCTCTCTTCACAGCGTTATTTTGAGGAATAAAAAGTGAATGGGTTTGAAGTGCCCAGATCAATTGACTCTCAATACACATCAGATACTTAGATAACTCCATTCTTTCCTCCCTTGCCACTCTTCTTAATTTGCTCAGGCTGCTACAACAAATACCAATGACCAGTTGGCCTGAATAACAGAAACTTATTTCTCAGAGTTCCGGAGGCTGGGAAGTCCAAGAGCAAGTTCTTACTGAGAACTCTCTTCCTGGCTTGCAGACAGTAACCTTCTTGCTTTATCCTCACATGACACAGACAGAACACTTCTCTCATGTCTTCTCTTACAGGGGCTGATTTCATTCATGCAAGCTCTAACCTTAAGACTTTATTACCTCCCAAATATCCCATCTCCAAAATCATCATACTGGACATCTGAATTCCAACATATGAATTTTGGAAGAATACGTTCAGTCCATAGCATCACTGCTCTCTTTTACCTAGATTATCACAGTTATTTCCTGGCTGCTCTCATTTTCTCCTATTGATTAGTCCTACGGCCGTCAAAGATACTTTTTAAGAGACTGGTTTATTATCTTTTTCTTCAGTTTAAATTCCTTCACTTGCTTCTGATAGCCTACAGAATAAAATCCAAACATGTTAGCATAACAGTCAGATCTTTTTGACCTGGACCCAGGCCTATCCAACCTTGCTATCTTTTGCTCTTCTCCATGGTCTCCAAAGTTGTATCACACTTTGGCTGATGCCGTTTGCTCAGCTCTCAAATGCTCTCCATATGCTGCCTGTTCCAGCTACCTCCCACCCCCACCTCCTACCCCTTGCTTAGAAAATCCTACTTTTCATGTAAGACTCAGCTCAAGCTGTTTTTGACAATGGAGTTTGGGGTGGTTTTCGTCCCTGAATCCAAACACCTACTCATCCTCCTCCTTGAAGTTCTGTATTAGAAAGTGAGAGAACAAGGAATTATAGCCAAATGGGGAAATATGATTATTTTGATTTCTGGGAAATTACCCTCTATTGTTCCACTATCCATCATCTCTGGTGACTTGTGACATAGCACATAGCTTGAGTTTAGAATAAAAGGGGCTTCTGACTCCATTTCTAGACTCTAGAATATCTGAATCATCAGAGTAGTTGTCTGGATGAGAGTGGTCATGTTCCCATGCTGACCTCATAGGAGCAGGAAGTGAGAGAAATGAAACGGAAGAAAGAATAGGCGATGAGTATGGTCTCATGCCTTTTATACTCAGGAACTATTGCATTAGAATGCAGCAGTGAATATTCTGGAATTTGATTAATAAGATTAATAGCTCTTTTCTTTAAAAGCTGCCAAGACATGGGTAAAGAAAGATGGAAGCTTGGGCATGATATATATTTTTTCTTGCCCATAAGCACACACACATGCATGGGTAGAGGAGAAAATATAAAGAGGCAAAGAATCCCCTCCCACAAAAATAGTCAATTATTACTTCTGAAAAAAAAAAAAAGTTTGTTTCTCTGGTGTGTCAAGAGCACCGTACTCCAGGGTTCATACTTTCCCCTACTTGTTACAGTTTGTTTCTAGCTGTGATCTTGCACCTGTCTGCTGTAAATTTTTCATGGTTCTACCTCACTACTAGATTGAGAGCTCATTTGTATAAGAATGAATAATTTTCTATTTTTCTAACTTTTATGATTCAAATTCTCTTGAAATAAAAGCTCAAGAAATATTTGTTGAATGCATAAATTGATTCTAACACTTCAAGCAGGACTAGTTGAAATTACTCTCTTGTACGTGTGTGTGTGTGTTTGTGTTTTTCCTTTTTCTTGCCAAGAGTAAAACAAACATTAAAACTTATTGTTTCCAGGCCACTTTGGGGCTAAATTTAAATGTTTCACATGTTCTTATTATATGTGCTGCCGGACCTCAGAATAGTCACTCTGAAATTATCCAGAAACTAGACTTTAACTCAACTATCAAGAAGGCCTGATACTTTGGAAGGTAGGTACATTTTCTATAACCTAGGTATCATGCAGTCAAAGTTTATTATAGGTAATTTTTACAACTATAAAGGATCAAGATTTCTGTATTCAGAAGTCTGCTCTCTCACATTCTAAGAGAAGGTTCTCAGTAATTTTGAGAGGGGTATATTTGATCACAACTGCTAAGTCCAGGAAGATGCTGCCACTTCTTTTATAAGAATTATGATTGAAGGGTTAGAGAATTATGGTTGAAGGGACTTACTACAAGGTTTGAAGCAGTCCGCTTTTCTGAACAAAGGGATACAGCAACACTGATTGATTTCTTGAGCAGGCAAGTATTCAACCTTTCAAGGCAAGCATGCCTGAGGAGGAACAGGGCGCAACAGGAAGCCTTGTAGCTGAGGAAATATTTATATACAGCTGGGGAGAGTGAAAAGGAATTTAGATGAGAGTCAGTCTGAATGACTAAGCATACATTTGGGAAGATATGTGAGAGGTGGGATAGAGTGTGACGTGGGTGGTTTTGTTTAGAAAAGAGTAAGCTTGCTGAGCGCTGTGTCGAGGTATTCTGTTGATGTGTTCTATGGAAAGGATCTACTCTTTATGTTTGTTTCTTTGTTTTTTTCCATTGTCCACTTATTTAAATCCTGATAATTTTCTCAGGCCCACTGTATTTACTTCTACTTTCTTGAAACTTTGCTATGATCTACCTAGGTGACAGCTGTCAAAGTACACCGTTCAAGCCTTAAATGATTCATGTCACTTTTTGTCCATTCTAGTTATTTATGTACAGGTTTCTCTATGAGACATGAACCTAACCAATTCAGCACAAGAGTTTTGGTTTATAGTTCCTGATGCTTACATTATAATTTGTAGATCATAAGATCTTAATTTTTGCCTTCTATTAATCCCTCATATATATTTTCTGTAAGCCTTTTCAAATTCTTCACGAATGAAGCTGGAGAAGAGGTGGGTGGGTGGGGGTGAAATAGCTGGCCTTACTAAAATAACATTATGATAATTACAAAACAATGATAAAAATAGCAAATGTTTTAAAAAACAGGTTGTGCCAGACACTGTTTTAAGTGCTTTATTTAATTCTTATAAAAGGCCTGTGTGGTTAAGGGCAATTATCCTATTTGACACTTGAGAAAACTGAAACTTGGAGAGTTGGGTGGCTTCCAAGTCACCCAAGTAGATGATGGCTGACCCCACATTTAAATCCGGGCCCAGGTGGTGCTAGTGGTAAAGAACCTGCCTGCCAATTCAGGAGACGAAAGAGATGCTGGCTCAGTCATTGGGTCAGGAAGATGCCCTTGAGGAAGAAGTGGCAACCCACTCCAGTATTCTTGCTTGGAAAATTCCATGGACACAGGAGCCTGGTGGGCTACAGTCCCTGGGGTCGCAAAGAGTTCGACACGACTGAAGTGACGTAGCACACACAATATAGCCTCTAAGGATAGCCCTGTAACATTCTGTTATTTGTTAGTGCCACACTGCTGCTGTAACAAATTACCACAAACTTTATGCCTGAAAACAAAAACAAAACACAATTTATCATCTTATAGTTTGGAGGTCGTAAGTCCAACATGGGTTGCACTGGGCTAAAATGAAGATGTTACCAGAGATGTGCTTCTTGCCCAAGTTTCTAGGCAAGAATCTGTTCTCTTACCTTCTCTAGCTTCTTTCTAGAGATTGTCCTGCTGCCTTGGCTCCAGGATCTCTTCTTTCTTCACAGTCAGCAGAGGCATTATCTTTCTCAGCATGCTATCTCTCGGATTCCGACTCTTTTGTCTCCTTCATCTCTATTTCGCAATTATATTGGAACTTTCCAGATAATCTAGGATAATGTTTTCTATTTTAGGTCATACATTAGCATGCAATCTAACACATGTGTGGACTCCAGGGATTAGGACATTGATATCTTCGCTGGGTGGATGGGCATCAGTCTGCCTACCACAACTACCCTGAGTCTTGTTATTGTTTAGTCGCTCAGTCCTGTCCAACTCTTTGCGACCCCGTGGACTGTAGTCCACCAGGCTCCTCTGTCCATGGGATTCTCCAGGCAATAATATTGGAGTGGGCTGCCATTTCTTCCTCCAGGGGATCTCCCCAACCCTAGTATCAAACCTGCGTCTCCTGCATTGGCAGGTGAATTCTTTACTACTGAGACACCAGGGAAGCCCTCGCCCTGAGTCTAGCACGGTTATAAAAAACACTTTTTGAGTACTTCTGAGGTATCAGGTGCTATGCAGCATTCTGGGGTACAAACAAGAATCAGACATAATCTGTTCTTCCCACATGAAGTTTAGTCCAATGTTTTAAGTGAAGCTACTATCTCGCCACCAGAAGTTGTGGTCTTTGCTTTCCTGGAAGTATCAGGCAATACCCAGAGACAAGCATACAGACTGTCATGTTTAATAGCATTTATTTCCATAATTATGACTAAGATCAGATCTGAGAAGGCTGTTCAGTTCAATTCAGTCTCTCAGTCATGTCTGACACTTTGTGACCCCATGGACTGCAGCACACCAGGCTTCCCTGTCCATCACCAACTCCTGGAGCCTGCTCAATTCATGTCTGTTCAGTTGGTGAAGGCCATCAAACCATCTCATCCTCTGTTGTCTCCTTCTCCTCCTGCCTTCAATATTTTCCAGCATTAGGGTATTTTCCAATGAGTCACTTCTTCCCATCAGGTGGCCAAAGTATTGGAGTTTCAGCTTCAGCATCAGTCCTCCCAATGAATGTTCAGGACTGATTTCCTTTAGGATGGAGTGATTGGATTTCCTTGCTGTCCAAGGGACTGTCAAGAGTCTTCTTCAACACCAAAGTTGAAAAGCATCAATTCTTCAGTGGTCAGCTTTCTTTATAGTCCAACTCTCATACCCATATATGCTGCTGCTGCTGCTAAGTTGCTCCAGTCGTGTCAAACTCTGTGCGACCCCATAGATGGCAGGCCACTAGGCTCCCCCATCCCTGAGATTCTCCAGGCAAGAATACTGGAGTGGGTTGCCATTTCCTTCTCCAATGCATGAAAGTGAAAAGTGAAAGTGAAGTCGCTCAGTCGTGGCGGACTCCTAGCGACCCCATGGACTGCAGCCTACTAGGCTCCTCCATCCATGGGATTTTCCAGGCAAAGAGTACTGGAGTAGGTGCCATTGCCTTCTCCGACCCATACATGAGTACTAAAAAAAAAAAAAAAAAAAGGCTTTAATTAGATGGAACTTTGTTGCAAAGTAATGTCTCTGCTTTTTAATATGCTGTCTAGGATGGTGATACTTTTCTCTCAAGGAGCTAGTGTCTTTTAATTTCATGGCTGCAGTCACCATCTGCAGTGATTTTGGAGCTCAAAAAATAAAGTCTGTCACTGTTTTCATTGTTTCCCCATCTACTTGCCATGAAGTGATGGGACCAGATGCCATAATCTTAGCTTTCTGAATGTTGAGTTTTAAGCCAACTTTTTCACTCTCCTCTTTTGCTTTCATCCAGAGGCTCTTTAGTTCTTGTTTACATTCTGCCATAAGGGTGGTGTCATCTGCATATCTGAGGTTATTGATATTTCTTCCGGCAATCTTGATTCCAGCTTGTGCTTCATCCAGTCTGGCATTTCTTATGATGTATTCTGCATATAAGTTAAATAAGCAGGGTGACAATATACAGCCTTGATGTATTCCTTTCCCAATTTGGAATCAGTCTGTTATCCCATGTCCCGTTCTAACTGCTGCTTCTTGACCTGCATACAGATTTCTCAGGAGGCAGGTCAGGTTGTCTGATATTTCCATCTCTTTCAGAATTTTCCAGTTTGTTGTGATCCACACAGTCAAAGGATTTGGCATAGTCAATAAAGCAGAAATAGATGTTTTTCTGGAACTCGCTTGCTTTTTCTATGATCCAATAGATGTTGGCAATTTGATCTCTGGTTCCTCTGCCTTTTATAAAACCAGCTTGAACATCTGGAAGTTCTCAGTTCATGTACTGTTGAAGCCTGGCTTGGAGAATTTTGAGCATTACTTTTCCAGCGTGTGAGATAAGTGCAATTGTGTGGTAGTTTAAGCATTCTTTGGCATTGCCTTTCTTTGAGACTGGAATGAAAACTGATGTTTTCCAGTCCTGTGGCCACTGCTGAATTTTCCAAATTTGCTGGCATATTGAATATAGCACTTTCACAGCATCATCTTTCAGGATTTGAAATAGCTCAACTGGAATTCCATCACCTTCACTAGTTTTGTTTGTACTTTATGGCAATCAAGCACATGCATCAATAGGTTGCCCTCAAAACTTGACAAGTTTAGAGAATGAACAGCAATCAGTATCTTCAGTGAGCTACCATGTATTTTTAGCATTTATGTTACGGTGTGTTTCTTTATAGTACTTAGCACCAACAGAGAGGTAAGGCAATTAATATCTTGTCTGAAGATAACAGGATGGTCATGGAAAATTGCATCTCATAGAAAACTTAATTCTATCATCAGTTCAGTTCAGTTCAGTCGCTCAGTCGTGTCTGACTCTTTGCGACCCCATGAATCGCAGCACTCCAGGCCTCCCTGTCCATCACAAACTCCCAGAGTTCACTCAGACTCACGTCCATCGAGTCAGTGATGCCATCCAGCCATCTCATCCTCTGTCATCCCCTTCTCCTCCTGCCCCCAATCCCTCCCAGCATCAGAGTCTTTTCCAATGAGTCAACTCTGCGCATGAGGTGGCCAAAGGACTGGAGTTTCAGCTTTAGCATCATTCCTTCCAAAGAAATCCCAGGGCTGATCTCCTTCAGAATGGACTGGTTGGATCTCCTTGCAGTCCAAGGGACTCTCAAGAGTCTTCTCCAACACCACAGTTCAAAAGCAACAATCTTCGGCGCTCAGCCTTCTTCACAGTCCATAAAGAGGTACATATTCAAGCATCAGAAGTAAGACATTTAGACCTTATATGGGTGATCTAGACCCCCAAATAGATTTCTGGCTAAGTTATTCACAGTTGTTGGAAGAAGATGTTGATTTAAATTATGGAGAATTTCTTTTTTATACATTCACCTGTTGATGGACACTTACGTTGCTTTCATTTCTTCGCTATTATAAATATTGCTGCTATGAACTTCTGAGTGTGCAAACTCTTAGCTGTTTCCTAATAATCTCTTCCCTCATGGCTGTCCTGAAAGACTATTTAACAGCCTGCTAAACAGCTGTGCAGATCCATAAATCAATTTTCCCTGGTGAAAAGTGAATCTAAGTGATGTATACAAATTATACCTCATTTAAAAAAATATTGGTAATCTTGGACAGTTTCTCTTTCCCCTTTTGCACTGGATAGACATAACTAGATTCACATTGATCTTCATAGGAGAAAGAACCATGAATAAGGCAAGCTTGGAGGCCACTTGTTGGAGACAGAAGAACTGTTGTACCAGCCTGGGTCCCCAAACAACATTATGGAATAGAACCTGCCTACCCTCTTGAACTGTTACAACATGGAAAAATAAACAGCTATGTATTTTAACTATTATATTTTGAGGTGGTTTTGTTACAGCAGCTTAGATTTTTTTTAAATAACAGATTGAGTGAAAATTAAGTGGGAACTATTATTCCTAACTGCAAAATCTTGACTTCACTTCACCTAGCAATCTTGAAAGAGATGGACATTAACTGAAGCCTTAAGATGCCAAAGATTGAGGATTAGGACAGGGGACTCTGACCTCTGTCTGAATGTGTAATGTCAAGAGGTGCTCTAAGAAATCTCTACAACAAAACTCAATGTGTGTTTTGTGAAAACAGAAGCATGACAAATTGAGTTGGGTTCTCTTTTATGAGCTGGATTTTCCTTTCAGAGAAGGATGGGAAAAACATCTTTAGAATTTAGTCTTTGTAGAATATTCCAAGGCAGATATAAAGGGAAGAGACCAATTCCATATGTATTTTTGAAAGGTATTTTTGTTTAAGTTGTACAACTGCACTCTAGAGGACCTCATATATGCTAGGTGTCACTGTTTATGAAGATCAGGTTGGTGCAGCATATGGGTTACTGAAAAGAATGCTAAGAAATACATAAAGACATTGCTTCTTAGGCTTTCATTTACCATTTATTTGCACATAGTTTGAACGTGGTGAAGAAAAAAGATCTAAGAAATCTTCAAATAAGAAAAATCAATATTAAACAATTAAATGAAACAATTGAATTAAATTAAACAATTAAACAAATTGAGCTGATTCTCCTTTGTGGTGCTGTTGTTTAGTCGTGTCCAACTTTTTCGTGACCTCATGGATTGTAGCCTGCCAGACTCCTCTTCCACGGGATTTCCCAGGCAGGAATACTGGAGTGGGTAGTCAATTCCATCTCCATTTAAATTTAATTTTTCCTGATTAGACTGTATATTTCTTGAGGTCATGATATAAAGTATTACATCCTAAATACTTCTAAGAATTTCAGTCTTCTCCTTTTTCCCTGGGAAAAAATATTATAAATATTAAATTCCTCATAAATTATTGGACAAATATACCAGGTAAATGCTTAAAGTATTTTATGCCTTTTATATTCATAAAAACATCTCTGGGGAGAAAATTGATTTGTCAAAATGGTCTACATGAAAGCATCAAGGAAAAGTTCTTGGGGTATAGCCCTATTTTCTGAAATAAGTTCTTGATAAAGTTTATTATGCAACTGCGTGTTCAAATTGACAGCCTCGCTGTATTTTTTAAGATGTAGATTTCTTTCTGTGTGTAGGTGCTGTAAAGTATTCTGGGAGCTGCTTTGCTAAAAATAAGCCATCTGTGTCAATTATTAGTGCTCAATGTACAATCTACTATCATTTGCACCTGCAAAGTTCAAGAAGGTAACTTTAGGTGAAATGAAAAACTCTTTTATGTAACTGAATGACATATCTTCCAAAGTCTTATTTATTAAGCCAGATTGGTTCTTCTTAATGAGTTGCTACCATCCAACTCATAGATACTTCACATAATAGGAATAATCGCAGGATGCAGAAATGAGATTATGTAGAATCCTGGGATTTAATAATAATTTTATCTCCCCCAATCTACATCTTCTCTATAGAACTCTTCTTGGCCATGGGTTACCTACCTGTAATGTTTTGGCATTTATGCAGTAAGTTTGGAACCCAGTGTCTTTTCTGATCCTCATTATCCCTTACCACATGCAAATGATCTTTCTTTCCCACTTTCTGCCAATGTTACTAGCCAAGGATTAGATTAGCCATAATTCTCCTAATCTTGTTAAGAGTCCTATCTACCTCAGTGGAATGACTGTATTAATCTCAGGTCATGGATTCCATCTGAGAAAATAAAATGCATATCATCATAGAAATTCTAACTGCAAATCATTCTGAAAGTACAGGTAGGCCAAGAAAAAAGTGAACTTGCAGGATGATGCTTAGGAAGGGTGTTTCTCTAGGGCCACATCCTTTCCACCCCACTAACTGTGCTGGTAAAAAAAAGAAAGAAAATGTAGAGACAGGAACAATCAGTTATGAACTCTTTTCAAGTACAACAATTATAAACTGTATTTTTTTATCATTATTTTTCATAGTAAGAACCTGATGGAGGTCTTCATGTTGAAATATATACCGTGTTATGTCAGTAAGATACTTAAGACGTTCCTACTTAATCTTAACTAGTTTTTGGTAACTGAGTACAAGGAAAATGATAAGTTTTAGAAACTACAGATGATTTAGGATGCTTGAAACAACAAAAATAATGTTTTCTCACAAATTTGGAGGCTAGAAGTCTGTGATCCAGGTGTTAGCAAGCTTGGTTTCTTCTGGAGGCTCAAACAGAGAATTTGTCCTGCGATTCTCTCCTAGCTTCTGGTGGTTGCTGGCAATCCTTGGTGTCCCCTGACTTGCAGCTGTATCACTACAATTTTTGCCTCCTTTTCATACAGTGGTCTCCCTGTGTGTGTCTGCATTTTTACTTACATAGTCTTTTCCTAAGGACATTAATCATTAGATTTAATGCCCATCCTAATCCAGTATGACCTCACCTTAATTTGATTACTGCAAAGGTTCTAAATTAGATTACATTCATAAGTATTGAGAGGTAGGGCTTCAACAAATCTTTTAGGAGAACAGAATTCAACCAGTGCTTTTTTTTTTTTAAATTCCCCGCTGCTGTTTAAATTGCTCACTAGTAGTTTTTCCAGAAACTCAGTTGTAGAAGTAAAGCCCAGCAGCCTCAGCTATCAAACCTGGTAACATGAAGTTCTCCTGAGGCAAACATGAACACGGCAGCCTGGGTACTCTCCTAAAACGGGCAGGAGAGCAAAACACAAATCAATACTACCAAGAATTACCCTGCCACTCCAATGGGATTGTATCTTGAGTGATTGATTTGCTCTGGCTCTGCTGCAGCTCAGAGAGGTAATGCCTTCCTCTTAAGTCATGCAACAAAGACAACAGTAAAAGCTCATGTCCGATGTTTCTTCTGCTGCTTGTTGACAGAACCAAATTATTTATGAGCATATCACCTTATCTTGGAGGATGGGAGCTGCTCAGAGTCCCCATCTACAAATTTGTTCCCATATGATGAATGAGGGACAGAGTAGAATTACTTGGAATCAGGTGTCCCAATCAGCTCAGAGCAGAGAGGGTTAGACATGACAGGGGTGGAGGGATCACTTCACAGAAAGAAAATAGGAATGCCAAGGTTATCAGTTAAAAAAAAAAGTCCAGAAACATTATGTCTAGTTGCTTCCCACGCAGTAAAACATGGTCACTGATTAGGGAATCCAAGCAAGCGGTCTTTTTAGGGTCCAGATGGTCAGAGTTAAGGCTATTAGGTGTATTGTAACACCATCTGTATTTCTAAGAACACTGACACCAGATCCCAATGTCCAGGGGGAACCTGTGTGGATTTCTGCTTGTTCTAATTTCTGCAGTACCTGAAACATATTCATAGCCTTTCCATCTGCACCACATTCCAGAAGGCTGCCATGCATCATTTGACAATCTGCAGTGCCATGCTCTTTCCATGACCTCCATCTTTCCTACTGCATCATTTAACTCAAATACGTTCAGCCACAGAAGCTTTCCAAATCATTCACTCAGTGACCAAGGGCAGAGTTACCTACCACCCACAAGGGAGTGAGTCACTGTATCATGAAGGCCGTGAAAAAAGAGACATTTTTCAACAGATTCTCTGTGTTGTAGAAGATGAGTTCAAATGTAGGACACCACACAAATTTAGTGGTGCATAATAGATAAGTAAATTTTTGACAAGAAACTTCATGCATCTTCAGAATCTTTAATAATAAGGAAATGGAAAGTTAAATGTTTGTTGTCAAATAGGCACTGTGGGATCACAGTTAAATAAACAAGGCCCTTTCCTCTGCTGGCATTACTCTCAGGAAAATAAGAAACAGGACAAAGTTCTCGTTATTGGGGCACAGTTTGGGGTTTTTCCTAACACTGAATTTTGAGTATGTGTCATAGATACAGTGACCCTGTCACTCTCTCTTTCTTGGAACAAAAATGGGGATAAAATAGAGTAATATATCTCTGTTCTCAAGATGCTCTTTTGAAAAGAGGTTCTTGTGTCTCCATTATTTGCTTAATAATGATACAATAATAAACCACCATTTGTTAAATGTCTACATGCTCTAAACTACTTATACATATATATATGTATACACACACACACACACACACACACCCCAAACCCACGTGTCCCTTTGTTAGATGTGGAAATTGAGGTCCAGATACTCATTAATTTCAGCCTTTAACCAAGTCTGCCAGACACTGGAGGCTCTTCTTCTTTCACTGCATGGTACTGACTCTCATGGAAGTATTTTAAATGCTGAAGAACTTGCTATATTTTAGACGTCTATGCTTTTGTTAATACTATTTTCTGAATTACAATACACTTATTGCATTAGGCAGCTTTTACTGTAATAATGCTATATAACAAACAATCCCTAAATCTCAGTGGCTTACCATGGCAAACTTTTTTTTTGTTTCTATGTCTGTGGGTCAAGTGAATTTTGACTGTTCCTGGTTGGGCTTAATCAGGCTCAGTGAGTTCATCTGCAGGTCAGGTTGGATTTATTCCACATATTCCATTGTAGAACAAATAGTTATTCAGAGCACGCTCTTCTTATTGCAATGGCAGGAACACAAGAATCAAAGCCAGAGTACACAGCAGCATTTAAAGTCTTTCTTATGTCACATTTGCTACTATTCCATTGGCAAAGGCAAGTCACATGGCCAAGTTCAACAGCGACAGATAGGGAGCGCGACAGACAAGGATGGAAAACATATTCTGTCTACGTTAAAGCTAGGTATGCCTAAATATCTTGGCAAAGGGCATGTATATACATTTCTATAATAGAAAGGGACACAACAATCCAATCTATCACTAACACTCAACTGTGCAAAAACTGTTGTAAGTTTTACAAATAGATTTGGCAGAACCTCTGAACATCAATATAGGTGGGTTTTCATCTACTCCAACCAGAGAAATTTTATCTATTTTATATACTGGCCTTCTGTAAATGTATATAAATTTACCTTGAACAAAGGGTAAATAAAATGATGCTTAGAAACCAGTGGCTTAGTAATAGCTAACAAAAAAGTCATGTATGTTAACTTTGGAGAAGTCTATTTTGTAATTAATTTACTATTCTGCTTTAGGTAGATGAGAATAACCTGTGCTCATAAAAACAGATTTTATGATAGGATGGATAAAAATCTGATTTTGGTACTACCTAGCTGTGTGACTTGATTAAGTTACTTGACTTCTATATGTTTTTGTTTTTTTTTTTTCTTTTTTTAACAGTAAAATTGGAACAATACTGATAAAAATACCTACATCATGAGATTACTGTGAAAAATAAGAGAAAGAAGGCATATAAAATGTTTAGGACAATGCCGGGTACTGCAAAGTACACAATTGGTGATGCTTACAAGAGACCCTGGTGGACTTCCCTGGCAGCTCAGACAGTAAAGCGTCTGCCTACATTGCAGGAGACTAGGGTTCAATTCCTGGGTTGGGAAGATCTCCTGGAGAAGGAAATGGCAACCCACTCTAGTATTCTTGCCTGGAAAATCCCATTGACTGAGGAGCCTGGTAGGCTACAGTCCATGGTCCCAAAGAGTCAGACACTACTGAGTGACTTCACTTTCACTTTCTTTCACAAGAAACCCACCAGTAAGTAGAATTGTAGGGCAAAGCAGATGGCTAAATTTAATAAGATACTGGAAGCAGATAGTCAGGTGATGGCCTAATGCCATAAAATTCTATTCTTTCAAAAACATTTATACACATTCGAAAGCACAGTATGTATAATATATATATATATATATATATATATATATATGAATGTTAGGGTAGAAAATATTAAAATGTGTACCTATTGCTCAGCATTGGACCAAAAACTTAACTGTTACCAATACTTTTGCATCAGTCTGTGTGCTCCTCCACATCCCATCTCCCTGCTTTACATACATCTCCTAGTTATCACTTCTGTGTGGTGTAGCATAATGGTTAAGAATGCTGACTCTTAGTCTACATTAACCCCTTTTACCTCAGTTTCCAAATTATTATTTTGGGGATAATTATTGATAACAGCATCTATCTCATATAAGAATGACACTGGCTAATACATCTTAGCATGTAGAAAGAGGCCTTGCATATGGCAAGCACTGTGACAATCTTAATTGTTAATCATTATTATCATTGTGATTAGTAACACACATTACTAAATAACATTCTGTTTTTGCTTGGTTTTCAGCTTTACAAAAATGGAATCATTATGTCTAGTTCTGTCTTATGACTGACTTTTTAACCTAAAATTATACTTTTAAGCATCACTGACATGCTGTTGTATAATTTTCCATTGAGTGAACATGCTATAATTGATACATTTTCATGTTGATGAACATTTATGTCATTTTTATTTCATATTTCTATTATGAATGATGATGTTATGACTTTAAAAAATATCTATTGGTACATAAATGCACTAATTTTCCCAGATTGATACCTTGAATAAAATTGCCAGATGGTGGGGATTTTATATTCAATCTTCTAAGACAGGACAAAATTATTTCCAATGTGCTTTTATAAGTTTATATTTCAACCTCTGATCCTTGGCAGACTTATTTTGTGGTCAAAAAAGTAGTACCAATGATAATTTACTGTGATTTAATTTGTACTGCTGTCATCATAAGATCACATAATTTTATATGTGTATTGTCTCTTCATGTTTTCTCTTTTGTGATATGTCTACTACTGTTTTTTGCCATTTTTCCCTGGATTACTTTATGTTTTCTTAATGAGCTGTGTATTTCTCCTTTAGATACCATTTCATTATTGGTTACATATGTTGTTGTTGCTCAGTCGCTAAGCCACGTACAACTCTTTGTGACCCTAAATACATAAGTTATAAATACTATCTACAACATTGGGTTGACGTGCACTTTCTTCATGGTGCCTTTTTATAAACAGAATTTCTTAATTTTTTTTTTTTTTTTTCCTCTAATTTTATTTTATTTTTAAACTTTACATAATTGTATTAGTTTTGCCAAATATCAAAATGAATCCGCCACAGGTATACATGTGTTCCCCATCCCAAACCCTCCTCCCTCCCCCCTCCCCATACCATCCCTCTGGGCCGTCCCAGTGCACCAGCCCCAAGCATCCAGCATCATGCATCGAATCTGGACTGGCAACTCGTTTCCTACATGATATTTTACATGTTTCATTGCCATTCTCCCAAATCTTCCCACCCTCTCCCTCTCCCACAGAGTCCATAAGACTGTTCTATACATCAGTGTCTCTTTTGCTGTCTCGTACACCGGGTTATTGTTACCATCTTTCTAAATTCCATATATATGCGTTAGTATACTGTATTTATGTTTTTCCTTCTGGCTTACTTCACTCTGTATAATAGGCTCCAGTTTCATCCACCTCATTAGAACTGATTCAAATGTATTCTTTTTAATGGCTGAGTAATACTCCATTGTGTATATGTACCACAGCTTTCTTATCCATTCATCTGCTGATGGACATCTAGGTTGCTTCCATGTCTTGGCTATTATAAACAGTGCTGCGATGAACATTGGGGTACACGTGTCTCTTTCCCTTCTGGTTTTCTCAGTGTGTATGCCCAGCAGTGGGATTGCTGGATCATAAGGCAGTTCTATTTCCAGTTTTTTAAGGAATCTCCACACTGTTCTCCATAGTGGCTGTACTAGTTTGCATTCCCACCAACAGTGTAAGAGGGTTCCCTTTTCTCCACACCCTCTCCAGCATTTATTATTTGTAGACTTTTGGATCGCAGCCATTCTGACTGGTGTGAAATGGTACCTCATAGTGGTTTTGATTTGCATTTCTCTGATAATGAGTGATGTTGAGCATCTTTTCATGTGTTTGTTAGCCATCTGTATGTCTTTTTTGGAGAAATGTATAGCAAAATTTATCCATCTTATTTCCTATGTCCAGTATTTTAAATAATTTCCTAACCACAAATCAGAAGTTGTTCTCATACAATTCTCATCAAAAATTTCATGCTTCACCTCATACATTTAAGGACACAGCCATCCGGCATATATTTTTCTGTATGGTGTGTGGTCAAGGTGCAATTTAATTTTATCCAAATTGATAAATGCATCACTTATTAAATTATTCCTTCATTTCCTCATGGTGTGCAAGGCTATTTCTGTCATACCCTGTCTTTTCATAGATGTGTGGCTCTATTTTGGGGCTCTCTCTCTGTCTTTGTGTGTGAGTGTACGTGTGTGCATGTTTCACCAGTCCCTTTCCAACAAAACTACACCACCGCCTTAATTAAAACAGCATTATAACAAGACTTACTACACGGTAGAGCTGTTCTACATGGTCCTGTTTTGTTCTTCATCTTGAGTAATGTGTTGGTTCCTATCAGGCCTTTGCTATTCTCTATAAATTTTAAAATCACCTTGGTATTCTGAAGTTTTACTACCATGGATGTAGGTGTGTTTCATTTTATTCATTGATATTACTTCATTTCATTTATTATTCCACTTGGGATTAATTTCATCTCTTGCCTTTGTAGACTGGTATTTTTCCTCAAATCTGAGAAAAATCACAGCTATTATCTCTTCAAATATAACTTATCTTTCATACTATCCATCTTTTCATCCTGCTTCTGCTGCTGCTAAGTCGCTTCAATCGTGTCCAACTCTGTGGGACCCCATAGACGGCAGCCCACCAGGCTCCCCCATCCCTGGGATTCTCCAGACAAGAACACTGGAGTGGGTTGCCACTTCCTTCTCCAATGCATGAAAGTGAAAAGTGAAAGTGAAGACGCTCAGTCGTATCCGACTCTTAGCGACCCCATGGACTGCAGCATACCTTATACTATCTCATTCTGCTTTCCCCATTGTTCAGGCCATTAAAAAAAAAAAAACAAAAAACTCTCATCTTCTTTCCTTTTCATGCAATAGTTTGTGTGTCTTCTTTTAATTTATTTTTCAATGTATTTTAATTCTCTCTTTTAGGGACTCTTAGTAGTACCTAATCTGCTTTTTAACTCTTTACCTGATTCTCTGACTTTGATAATTTTTCATGAAAAATTATTTTTTACAATATGGCTTGCTATTTTTTAGTAAGTTAGTTTAAAATAAAATCTCATTTTTTATTTTTGCAATACTTAGTTCATAGTTTATAAACTATTTCTGATAATTTCAATAATTAAATGCTATGGGAGCATAAAAGCATGTTGCTTTTCAATAATTTCAATAATTAAATGCTATGGGAGCTACAAAAGCATGTTGCCTTTGTAGAATCTCATTCACTTTACTTCCTTATGTATTTCTTTGCATTTGTTACAATAAACCCATGTTTCACTGATCATATTATGTATGGATTCTGGAAGCCTAAATTGAGAAGTTATCATCAAGAGATGGCTTTGAAATATAAATTGGTATAAGCTCTTTGGGACCAATATGATGATTCTTATGTAGTTAAATATCTGAAAAGACTTGCATACCTCTTTCCATGTTTCTTTAAAAGAAGCCGTATAGTGTTATGGACAGTTGATCATTTTATGCCCTTTGGAGTTGCTGGCTCCAAATTGGGAAAGGAGTACATCAAGGCTATATATTGTCACCCTGCTTATTTAACTTATATGCAGAGGACATTATGTGAAATGCTGGGCTGGATGAAGCACAAGCTCGAATCAATACTGCAGGGAGAAATATCAATAACCTCAGATATGCAGATGACACCACCCTTATGGCAGAAAGTGAAGAGGAACTAAAGAGCCTCTTGATGAAAGTGAAAGAGGAGAGTGCAAAAGCTGGCTTAAAACTCAACTTTTGGAAAACTAAGATCATGTCTTCCAGTCCCATCACTTCATGGTTAATAGATGGGGAAACAATGGAAACAATGACAGACTTTATTTTCTTGGGCTCCAAAATCACTGCAGATGGTGACTGTAGCCCTGAAATTAAAAGACGCTTGCTCCTTGGAACTAAAGCTATGACCAACCTCGTCAGTATATTAAAAAGCAGAGACATTATTTTACTGACACAGGTCTGTCTAGTCAAAGATATGGTTTTTCCAGTAGCCATGTATGGATGTGAGAGTTGGACTATAAGGAAAGCTGTTCTCTGAAGAATTGATGCCTTTGAACTGGTGTTGGAGAAGACCCTTGAGAGTCCCTTGGACTGCAAGGAGATCCAAACAGTTAATTGTAAAGGTAATCCGTCCTGAATATTCACTGGAAGGACTGATGCTGAAGCTTAAACTCCAATACTTTGGCCACCTGATGAGAAGAGCTGACTCACTGGAAAAGACCCTGATTCTGGGAAAGACTGAAGGCAGGAGGAGAAGGGGATGAGATGGCATCACGGACTCGATGGACACATGAGTTGGAACAAGCTCTGAGAGTTGGTGATGGACAGGGAAGCCTGACGTGCTGCTTTTTAATATGTTGACAAGGTTGGTCATAGCTTTTCTTCCAAGGATCAAGCGTATTTTAATTACATGGCTGCAGTCACCATCTGCAGTGATTTTGGAGCCCAAGAGTTGGACATAACTGAGCAACTGAATTGAATTGACTGGAGCTGTTGGCCAAATGAAGAAATTTCAAGTTCCACGCTTGTCCATTCTATTGTCCTTAGAATCCTGATCAATAGGTCTTACGGTGGACAGATTTTAAGATGACAACCATGATCCCCACCTCCTGGTGTACATGTCCTTGTATAATTCCCTCTCCTTGAGTATGGGCACGATCTATAACTTTTTTCCAACCAACATAATATGGCAAAGATGATTGTATGACATTCCTACCATTGTATTACATTATATAAGACTTCATTATCTTAACCTACTTGTTCTAAAATCTTGCCCTCCTTGTTGACCTTGAAGAAAGAGCTGTTATGAGTCTCATAACTGCAAGAAAATACGTTTTTCCAACAACATTAGTCAACCTAGAAACAAACCCTCTCCAATAAGCCTCTAGAGAACCTGGACCTTGTTGATAGCTTGGTTGCAACCTTGCAGAGGACTCAGCTAATCTAAGACTCTCAATCCACAGAAACAGTGAGATAGTAAATGTATTTTGCTCTAAGTTATTAAGTTTGTGGTCATATGTTATGCAGCACAAAAAAGAAACACAGTCTGATAGTACAATTTTCCTTCAGAGAAAGGTCACCTTTTGACGCCTTACTTTTCAGGGCTCCTTTGTTTCTGTAGTCTTTTTTTTTTTTAATCTCCTCTCAAAGTGGTAGGAGGTAGTAGTGTTTAAGATGGAGAATCTGAGAGGTGTCTAGAAATTTTCTTTCATTTACTGCATACCTCAAAGTGTACTGAAGTTTTCTCAAGGACCTAGTTGTCCAATAGAAGGATGGTCTTTCAGGGTCTAGTCTGCCTTACTTTTTAAAGCTAAAGTCCTCATATTCAATTCTTATCACTGAAGAGGGGGAAAAAAAAGATGTGTTTTATGATTGATACATAGAGTCTAAAGTGCATATCACTTTTTGTGAGAAGAAAAGACTTCTCTTGGAAGGATACAGTTTTTAGATGGGAGAAAGGTATGTGTTGAATTATACTGATCTTATGGTTTTAATATATTGACTTTATATTGATTCACTATCCAATGAGAAAAATGGAAAGAAGAAAGGAGAAGGACATGAATTAAATTTTTAGCATTGCAGAAATAACATCCAATTAGATACTATTCAGAAAGAACTAAAAAGATGTGTCCAGAGTGACTGTCAAAACAATTCACTCTTCACAGAGTCTTTGCATTTCTCTTTTTTGGACCAACGAACAGAGAGGAAAAACAAACAAAATCTAATCCATTTTCTTTTTCCTCTTCTGCCTATCAGAAGATAATGCCCACCTACTCCAGTAAGGCAAGACTTTCATAACCAAATCAAATTCTTTTGTAAGTTTGTCTACTGTCCATACAGATTTATTAAGCAACCAGAAACCACCTACCTACCATCAGTCCTTTAAAATCCATCCATGAATCTCAACTTAATTTATCAATTTTGTTTCAGTTGGTATTCTCTATGAAAGTAATACTAGTATGATTGCTATTAAAATCATCAAAATTTTCTCTTCAGTTATGTTAAAATATCATTCAGTGGTTTCTTTCTATGTGCCAAAAACTGTTAACTGATTTACATAAGTTGTCCCCAGTTAGGTTTCAAAATAGGCTTCATAAAAATTACTTATATTATTTTGAAGAAAATTATTAAAATACTCATAGTAACATATGTTTTCCAAGTCAAAAAGTACAGAAAGATAAAGTAATAAATAGCAGGCCCCTTCATCACTCCTCCTTATTATCAATATTCTACTCCGCAGTGGCAAACTATTTTTGCCAGTTTTATCTGATACTTAATTCTATATTTTAAAATAACTTGCTTAACAGCCTATTTATTGCCTTTAAGATTTTTATACATTATACACTGACTTCCATTTGTGGTAAAGGTCGCTTTTCCCTTAAAATCAGAAATAAGGCAAGGATGTCCCTTATTAGTACTATTCAGCACTGTACTAGAATACAACAACATAAGGAAAGGAAACAAAGTGCATACAGATTCAGTTCAGTTCAGTTCAGCCGCTCAGTTGTGTCCAACTCCTTGTGACCCCATGAACCGCAGCACGCCAGGCCTCCCTGTCCATCACCAACTCCCGGAGTCCACCCAAACCCATGTCCATTGAGTTGGTGATGCCATCCAGCCACCTCATCCTCTGTCATCCCCTTCTCTTCCTGCCCTCAATCTTTCCCAGCATCAGGGTCTTATCAAATGAGTCAGCTCTCGGCATCAGGTGGCCAAAGTATTGGAGTTTCAGCTTCAACATTAGACCCTCAAATGAAAACCCAGGACTGGTCTCCTTTAGGATGGACTGGTTGGATCTCCTTGCAGTCCAAGGGACTCTCAAGAGTCTTCTCCAATACCACAGTTCAAAAGCATCAGTTCTTCTGTGCTCAGCTTTATTTATAGTCCAACTCTTACATCCATACACGACTACTAGAAAAAACATAGCCTTGACTTCAGTTCAGTCGCTCAGTTGTGTCCGACTCTTTGCGATCCCATGAATCGCAGCACACCAGGCCTCCCTGTCCATCACCAACTCCCGGAGTCCACTCAAACTCATGTCCATCGAGTCGGTGATGCCATCCAGCCATCTCATCCTCAGTCATCCCCTTCTCCTCCTGTCCCCAATCCCTGCCAGCATCAGAGTCTTTTCCAATGAGTCAGCTCTTCGCATGAGGTGGCCAAAGTACTGGAGTTTCAGCTTTAGCATCAGTCCTTCCAATGAACACCCAGGACTGATCTCCTTCAGAATGGACTGGTTGGATCTCCTTGCAGGCCAAGGGACTCTCAAGAGTCTTCTCCAACACCACAGTTCAAAAGCACCAATTCTTCAGCACTCAGCTTTCTTCACAGTCCAACTCTCACATCCATACGTGCCCAATGGAAAAACCATAGCCTTGACTAGACAGACCTTTGTTGGCAAAGTAATGTCTTTGCTTTTGAATATGCTGTCTAGGTTGGTCATAACTTTCCTTCCAAGGAGTAAGCATCTTTTAATTTCATGGCTGCAATCACCATCTGCAGTGATTTTGGAGCCCAAAAAAATAAAGTCTGACACTGCTTCCACTGTTTCCCCATCTATTTCCCATGAAGTGATGGGACCAGATGCCATGACCTTTGTTTTCTGAATGTTGAGCTTTAAGCCAACTTTTTCACTCTCCTCTTTCACTTTGATCAAGAGGCTCTTTAGTTCCTCTTCACTTTCTGCCATAAGGGTGGTGTCATCTGCATATCTGAGGTTATTGATATTTCTTCCAGTGATCTTGATTCCAGCTTGTGCTTCTTCCAGTCCAGCATTTCTCATGACGTACTCTGCATAGAAGTTAAATAAGCAGGGTGACAATATACAGCCTTGACGAACTCCTTTTCCTATATGGAACCAGTCTGTTGTTCCATGTCCAGTTCTAACTGTTGCTTCCTGACCTGCATATAGGTTTCTTAAGAGGCAGGTCAGGTAGTCTAGTATTCCAATCTCTTTCAGAATTTTCCACAGTTTATTGTGATCCACACAGTCAAAGGATTTGGCATAGTCAATAAAGCAGAAATAGATGTTTTCTGGAACTCTTCTTGCTTTTTCCATGATCCAGCAGATGTTGGCAATTTGATCTCCGGTTCCTCTGCCTTTTCTAAACCCACTTTGACCATATGGAAGTTCATGGTTCATGTATTGCTGAAGCCTAGCTTAGAGAATTTTGAGCATTACTTCACTAGCTTGTGAGATGGGTGCAATTGTGCAGTAGTTTGAGCATTCTTTGGCATTACCTTTCTTTGGGACTGGAATGAAAACTGACCTTTTCCAGTCCTGTGGCCACCGCTGAGTTTTCCAAATTTGCTGGCATATTGAGTGCAGCACTTTCACAGCATCATCTCTCAGGATTTGAAATAGCTCAACTGGAATTCCATCACTTCCACTAGCTTTGTTCATAGTGATGCTTTCTAAGGTCCACTTGACTTCACATTCCAGGATGTCTGGCTCTAGGTGAGTGATCACACAATCATGATTATCTAGGTCATGAAGATCTTTTTTGTACAGTTCTTCTGTGTATTCTTGCCACCTCTTCTTAATATCTTCTGCTTTTGTTGGGTCCATACCATTTCTGTCTTTTTTCGAGCCCAACGTTGCATGAAATGTTCCCTTGGTATTTCTAATTTTCTTGAAGAGATCTCTAGTCTTTCCATTCTGTTGACTAGATAGACCTTTCTAGGTTGGTCATAACTTTCCTTCCAAGGAGTAAGCGTCTTTTGATTTCATGGCTGCAATCACCATCTGCAGTGATTTTGGAGCCCAGAAAAATAAAGTCAGCCATTGTTTCCACTGTTTCCCCATATATTTGCCATGAAGTGATGGGACTGGATGCCATGATCTTAGTTTTCTGAATGTTGAACTTTAAGCCAACTTTTTCACTCTCCTTTTTCACTTTGATCAAGAGGCTCTTTAGTTCTTCTTCACTTTCTGCCATAAGGGTGGTGTCATCTGCATATCTGAAGTTACTGATATTTCTCCTGGCAATCTTGATTCCAGCCTGTGTTTCCTCTAGCCCAGCGTTTCTCATGATGTACTCTGCATATAAGTTAAATAACCAGGATGACAATATACGGCCTTGACGTACCCCTTTTCTTATTTGGAACCAGTCTGTTTTTCCATGTCTAGTTGTAATTGTTGCTTCCTGACCTGCATACAGGTTTCTCAAGAGGCAGGTCAGGTTATCTGGCATTCCTTATTGCCAAATTCAGAGTTAAATTGAAGAAAGTGGGGAAAACCACTAGACCATTCAGGTATGACACAAATCAAATCCCTTATGACTATACAGTGGAAATAAAAAATAGATTTAAGGGACTAGATCTGATAGATAGAGTGCCTGATGAACTATGGACGGAGGTTCATGACATTGTACAGGAGACAGGGAGCAAGATCATGCCCAAGAAATAGAAATGCAAAACAGCCAAATGGCTGTCTGAGGAGGCCTTACAAATAGCTGTGAAAAGAAGAGAAGCGAAAGGCAAAGGAGAAAAGGAATGATATACCCATTTAGGCAAAGGAGAAAAGGAAAGATATACCCATTTGAATGCAGAGTTCCAAAGAATAGCAAGGAGAGATAAGAAAGTCTTCCTCAGCAATCAATGCAAAGAAATAGAGGAAACAATAGAATGGGAAAGTTTAGAGAGCTCTTCAAGAAAATTAGAGATACCAAGCGAACATTTCATGCAAAGTTGGGCTTGATAAAGGACAGAAATGGTATGGACCTAACAGAAGCAGAAGATGTTAAGAAGAGGTGGCAAGAATACACAGAAGAACTGTACAAAAAAGATCTTCATGACCCAGGTAATCATGATGGTGTAATCACTCACCTAGAGCCAGACTTCCTGGAATGTGAAGTCAAGTGGGCCTTAGAAAGCATCACTATGAACAAAGCTAGTGGGGGTGATGGAATTCCAGTTGAACTATTTCAAATTCTAAAAGATGATGCTGTGAAAGTGCTGCACGCAATATGCCAGCAAATTTGGAAAACTCAGCAGTGGCCACAAGACTGGAAAAGGTCAGTTTTCATTCCAACCCCAAAGAAAGGTAATGCCAAAGAATGCTCAAACTACCGCACAATTGCACTCATCTCACAAGCTAGTGAAGTAATGCTCAAAATTCTCTAAGCCAGGCTTCAGCAATACATGAACCGTGAACTTCCATATGGTCAAAGTGGGTTTAGAAAAGGCAGAGGAACCAGAGATCAAATTGCCAATATCTCTTGGATCATCGAAAAAGCAAGAGAGTTCTAGAAAAACATCTATTTCTGCTTTATTGACTATGCCAAAGCCTTTGACTGTGTGGATCACAATACAGACTGAAGGCAGAAATAAAATTGCATTTGTTTGGTGATGACATAATTATATACATAGAAATCTCATAGTTGACCAAAAAAACAAAGTCTTTGAAACTAATAGTCTATTATAGAAAGTTTGTAGAATACAAATATACAAAAGTCAACTGCTATCCAATATGCTAATAACAAAAATTGGAATCTGGAATTTAAAATATAATAGCATTCACAGTAATATTATAAAATGAAATAGTTAGACATTAAGTCTAACAAAAAATTGATAGGAAATATATTTGAGAAAAACTATTAATCGTTGATGAAAGAAATCAAAGAAGATCAAAATAAATGGAGAGCTGTTCCATGTTCATGAGTAAGCGGATGCAATATTATTGAGATGTCTATTCTCAACTTGATTTACAGATTCAATGTAATCCCAATCAAAATGCCAATGTGTTATTTTGAATATAACACATTGATTATAAAATTTATTTGAAAAGATAAAAGATCCTGGATAGCCAACACAATACTGAAGAACAAAATTGGAGGAATGATATCACTGAATTTAAAGTTTATTTTAAAGCTATAGTAATTAGGACAGTGGGCTTCCCTGGTGGCTTAGCAGTAAAGAATCTGCCTGCAATGCAGATAATGTGGGCTTGATCCCTGGGTTGGGAAGATCCCCTAGAGAAGGAAATGGCAACCCATTCCAGTATTCTTGCCTGAATACTGGCAACTGTCCTCCACGGACAGAGGAGCCTGGAGCATCCATCAGGGTTGCAAAGAGTTGGATACAAATTAGTGATAAACAGCAATCAAAACAGCATGTCACTGGAGAACAATGAACACATAGATCAGCAGAAGAGAAAAGAGAGGCTAGAAATAGACCCACACAAATATAGTCAACTGATCTTTGACATAGGAATGAAGCAACTAGATGAAGAAAGAACAACTTTTTTCAACAAATGAGCCAGAATAATTGGATATCCACATTAAAGGAAAAAAAAAAAAAAAAAGAATCTAAACAGGCTTTAAACTTTAACAAAAATCCAAAAGGATCAGGAACCTAAATGGAAAACAAAAACTATGAAGCTTCCAGAAAACAAAAGGAGAAAATTTAGGTTTACTTGAGTTTTTAGATACAACACTGTGAGTATAATCCTTGAAGAAAAAAATGTATGTATGTTAGACTGTATTAAAATTAAAAACTTTTGCTCTATAAAAGGCACCATTCAGAAAAATAAACTATGAGCAACAGATTGAGAAAAAATATTTGCAAAACACATACCTGATAAAGGACTTACCTCTAAAAATAATCAAAAAACTCTTAAAACTCAACAATAAGAAAACAAACAATCCAGTTTAAGAATGGGGAAAAGATGTGAGGCGATATCTCGCCGAAGAAGATATACAGATAGCAACTAAGCATATGAAGACATTCAGCATCATGTCATCAGGGATCTGCAAATTAAAGCAGCAATTGGATATGACTACTCATGTATTAAAATGGTTAAAATTCAAAATAGCACAATAGCCAGTGCTGGTAAGGATGCAGAGTAAGTAATAAGATAACAGGAGGTCTCATGCATTGCTGGAAGGAATGAAAATTGTCCAGCTACTCTGGAAAACAAGTTTGGCAGTTTCTTTCAAATCTAAACATAATCTTAACATAGTATACAGCAATCATTCTTCTAGGTATTTATCCTTGAGTTGAAAGCTTATGTCCATATAAGAATTTGTATAAAAATGTTTATAGCAGCTTTACTCACAATTACCTCAAATGAAAAGCAACCAAAATGTCATTTCATAGGTAAATGAATGAAAAAACTATGGTATATGCCTACAATGAAATATTAATTGATGATAAAAAATAAATGAGCACGCTATTAAGCAACAAAACGACATGGAGAAAACTTAAATGCATACTGCTAAGTGAAAGAAGCCAGTCTGAACAGGCTGACTATTGTATGATTCCAACCATTTGACACTCTAAAAAAGACAAAAATATAAAGACAATATACATAGAAGTGATTGTCAGAGGTTTGGGTGATAGGGGAAGAGATACATAAGTGAAATATAACGGGGATTTTAGCATAGGAAAACCATTCTTACGATATGTAATGGCAGATACTTAACATTACACATTTTACCCTCTTCCTTCACCCACAGGACTGTCTAACACAAAGCGTAAACTTTAAAGTATAGACTTCAGTTAGTAAAGATCATCAATACTGGTCCATTAATTGTAACACATATACGAAAGCAATGTATGAATAATAGAGGAAACTGTATGTGTGTGTGAAGGGTTCTTGAGAATTCTGTACTATAAGCTCATTTTTGGTCAATGTAAAGTGAAAGTATCAGTTGCTCAGTGTGTCCGACTCTTTGTGACCCCGTGGACTGTAGCCGACTGGGCTCCTGTCCGTGGAATTCTTGGGGCAAGAATACTGGAGTGGGTATCCATTCCCTTCTCCAGAGGATCTTACCAACCCAGGGATTGAACCCCTGTTCTTAAAATAAAGTCTATTAATTAAAAGAGCTTACATGCTATATTCTGACTCCCTACCATGAATACAATGGCTTTCATTTTCAAATACTACTTTTCCTTATCTCTCTGTATATTTCTTCTTAATTTTTGTTGAATAACTGCTCAATGAAGAGAGGATTATAGTAATATAAATAATGTTAACAACTGAGCAGTGCAGAATATTATGATTACACTTTGTTTCTTGTACATTTATTCTCTTTTTCCTGTAGTTTTAATTGTGCTCCAATAAGAAATTAAAACACCTCTGATTATAATCAAATACCTGAGTTAATCAGTTCACTTGAATTCATATTTTTTTTCTTAAATCCATATTTCTTGAAGCCCTGTGCCTCTTGCTCCAATCTGGGTTGATTTATTTCTAGGCATTCTACTCAGTTGTTTTTTCCTTGGATGTTCCTTTATTATCCTCAAACTAGGATTTCTTCACTCCTTTCTGGGTCCCCTATTTTCTGAATCTCGAATCTTTCTCGTTGTGATTTTGCACTGTATCAACTAAAACTGAAGTTATATTTCCCAGGATGCCCCACTTGATATGGTTCTCTGTTGGCACTGATTGCACGAGTCATTTTGCTCCAAGTTTGGAAGATGGAAGGGAAGCAGGGGACATATTTCTTACACTTGGAAGGTTGATACAAGACACTAGTTATGCTGAGTAGGAGAAGGAATCTAATAATTGAATTGTCCCTTAAATTGACTTTTTCCCTCTCCCTTTATTTCTAGCACCTTCCCTCACTTACACTTTCGGTGCCACAGGGTCACTCTATGCCCTAAATTTGTTTTCAGCTTCTCTATGGTTTTGCAATACAAATCAACTTTCTTCTCAGTAGCTTCTTCTATTTAAGTCCCAAAAGGGCATAATTTTGCCTTTTTAATTCATTGCTTATAGTAGGTGCTCAGTAAATATTTGTGTGCTCAGCTGCTCAGTCATGTCCAGCTCTTTGCGACCCCATGGACTATAGCCTGTTAGGCTCTTCTCTGTTCATAGGATTTCCCAGGCAAGAATACTGGAGTGGGTTGCCATTTCCTATTCTAGGTAATATTCTTAACCCAAGGACAGAACCTGCATCTCTTGTGTCTCCTGCATTGGCAGGCAGATTCTTTACGACTGCACCACCTGGCAATAAATGTTATATTTAGTAAATGATAAATGTAAGTACGTAGTTTCAGTTTTCATCACTCTGCTAAGTGAGTTCCTATTTCCATCATCTAAATTTTTATTATCAACTTTTTTCTATTTTCTCTTCTCCCATTCTATTTGATTATGAGGCCAGTACCCTTTATATTTACTTATACTTTTTATATTAACAGGGTTTTAGGACAGAGTGGAATAAATGTGCATTTTCATTTTGCCATGCTTATGTGAATATCAAGCATTATTTTTCAACTATATTAATATTTTTTAAAAATGTTTTTGTTCTGACTCTGTCTGGAATTCTCCTAGTAAAACCGTGAAGCCTAGAGATGGGAACATTTGTATTTTGTCTTGAGAATTGTGTGGCTCCTCCAGCTTCTACTCTCATCCATTATGCTATCATGTCTAGTATTACTTTTTAAAATCAGCAGCAGCAGTTATCCACCAGTTATAATTTTTCCATGAGGTAAGTACGCTACACTTCAGGAACTCTTGGGCTTTCTCTTTTCCCTGAACTTTAAATAAATTATGACACACTTATTTTACAGCTGAATTAGGTGCCAGGAAAGATAGAAAAATCTATCTTCCACTTCTCGGACAAAGGCTGGTCATCCCAGCAGTGTTTGTGTAATGACTCGCTAATTATTGATCAAGGGCCTAGAAGGTCTGGGGAATTCTACATTTTGACAATTTGGGAGTAACTTAGGATAACAAAAGCAATAGTAGGAAGAGAGTTATTCTGTACATTTATTGCTAAATGCAGCTGTCAAACCCAGATGCCAAGAGGTATAAATGTAAAGAACTGTGTCGTAACAACTAGTGCTTCCTGAAGTAAAATAACTCAGTTGCATAGCACTGAACAGCTTCATGGTCTTGAGCTTTATTTTCTCTTGAATCTTTACAAATCTGAAAATTATAAAATCTTATGTATTCAGGACTATACTCTGTATCTGTTATTAGTGCCAAGAGAGATGGCTTTCCTCTCAAATTCATTTTTCAGTTTGTTAAGCATTTCACCAGAGCTATAAGACTGCTATCCACCTGTCAAAAATAAAATTTTATAGATTGACATCTTTGGATAAGCTACCTTTGATGACAAGAGGATTGCCAAGTGTCTCCCTCCTCCACAAACAGTAATGGCATTTTTGTTCTAAGCAGAGATTTTAAAAAAATGCATTATTGCAGTTTGAAATCTAAGTATTCTGTTGAATTCAATGAAGTATTAAGCAAAAACATAACCTGGTGTGGCAGAAAGTACCTGCCTGCCGAGTTATACCCAGGAGGGAAAAATACAAATATTTAGCAATTTTAGATGGCACAAGCCATAGACTCAGAAATGGCTAAAATTCTAATGACCTCTGCTGTACTGGGCGTTATTTATTCAATTCTAGCTGGTTAGAAAGTCCCCTGGGTCCTAGGAGAAGGGTTAGGGGCATACAGGGGACTCAAGGCAATCGTTACAGAGATATTTCCATATTTTAACCCTTAGTATTGATGTACTACTGCCTTCTGGCCTGAGTCATACTAAATTTGAATTTCTCTCACAGCAGTTTCCTAGGATGTGACCCAAGGACAGGTCCTTAACCTCTCTGAGCTTAGTTTCTTCATCTGTTTTAACAGGCTGCTTTGACCGGGCTGTAGCTCACATGTGTCATTTTGCAACACCTGACCAGATTTTCTAGGTGTGTCTTAGTTGGACAAAGACTCCCTAAACCTGTGTTCTCTGGGAAGAATGACTCTGTGGTAGAAATTAAAACTTACAGAACCAGACCATTATAGGAGCAGCAACTCTACTATGAGCAGGATGCTGTTGCTGGTGTAACTAAGACATCACTTCTACAACTATCAGTTCCAGAGTCTCACTACCATCACTAAGTTTGAGAAGGCTTGCTGTCAAAGTTTTCAGCCATTGGTAAAGTTATTATGAAAGGTTACATTTTCTATAATCTACACCTGAAAATGGATGTCTTACGTTTTGTTCTAAATAACTCAGTTCTGAATTAAATTCAAATCTTACATCGGTGCTCCTGCTTCCCAGGTGGAGCAGTAGTAAAGAATCTGCCTGCCAATGGAGGAAACACAGGAGACGTGGGTTTGATCCCTGGACTGGGAAGATTCCTTGGAGGAGGAAGTAACAACTCACTCCAGTATTCTTGCCTGGAAAATTCCATGGACCGAGGAGCTTGGTGGGCTACAGCCCATGGGATCGCAATGAGTTGGACACAACTGAGAGACTGAACACGGACTGAACACAAAATCAATTCAAAACTTGTACCAATGCATCTGAATATATAAAATTAAATCCCATTTATAGTGATGGCTATAGGGAAATCGGGAAATTTTTTTTTTGGCCACATCATGTGGCTTGTAGGATTTTAGTTCCCTAACCAGGAATTGAACCTGGTCCCTGACATCAAAAACCCAGAATCCTAAACACTAGGCCACTGGGGAGCTCCCTGAGAATCAGGAAAATTTTTAGCTTTCTGGTCTCTGCAATACAAGAATGCAACTGAAAGGCATGAGTGAATTTTGACCCTGGAAGCAAAGCTCATATGTAATATACCATCTTGAATGCCACTTCTATGTTAAAGATTCTATGGCTGATCATAAAGTACCTGAATTCAGATCTGCACAATAATCTTGCCCAAAGTTTTCATACATACTTGCAAAGAATTACTAATATGTTTATGCTGACAATTTACAGATCATAAATTACTTTGACAGATGAAAACCACAAAAAGCACAATATTAAAAGAAAAACTGCCCTAAAACAGACAGTTAGGATTTATACCCTGTCCCTGTCCTTGAAGTCTATCTGACTTATTATTTAGATATCAAAATATCTGAAATTTCACCAAAGACTTAGTTTCTCTACCACTTCAATAACAAGTAATTTAGTATTAACTTTAGTTAGTGAGGAAACTTTTAAGTAATTTTGTCTGTGATAGCTTTGAAATAAATTGATGGCTGACGTATCTCTATAAAGATAATGAGCTATATAGACAATCCTGAATGAATAAAAATTATTTTTTGTATTTATTAACCATTGAATTCACTTTCCTGTGTATAAAAAGGCAAAAGGTTCAAAAATAAAACTCAAATTACTTTTTCATTCATTTATCCAGGATTACATAATTATGTAAAAATTAAGCCATTCTTACTATAGACATAAATTGCCAAAACTTATGGCTAAATGAGTTTCAATCTTTATTGATATAAGATAAGCTCTAATCAATGGGAGCCATATGTCAACTGAACTGTGAGGATTTTGCAATATTAACTGCAGTTACTAATATATTCAATTTACAGATTGATTAAATTTATTATATAAAACTGTCATATTCTAAACATATGCTTACCTAATTATTAGATACCTAATATCTAATAATCTTACTGCTTCTAAAATAGAGTATTAGAAAATTCAGATGGTTAGGAAAGACTATAGAAAAGGGGTTAGAAAATATAATCTCTCTGTTATATAGAAATATAAATCTTCTAAATCAAGAAATAGTTTAGGGTCGTTTGTATACAGTCACATTCTGGAATTGATGACATGCTCTTATTGACGTAAAACATGGTTATAACCTAAAAGTTGAGAGTCATGTTTTCTTCAGTGAAAAGTTTTAGTACTTAAGCCTGGGAGACAGCATCTCAAGTAATTCTGGGAGAACTGCTCCAAGGAGGTGAGGGGAGGACCCAGGTTGTACAGAATTCTTGCAACAAAGGGCAGGTAGCCTGAACACCAAAAAGATTATTGTTAATGAAAGAAAACCAGATATCTCAGGTTAAGGAATTTAGTGCTTTTCCATGTATGGGAAGATGCAAGAGTCTAAGCTCACTGAAATTATTATTTTCATACGCATCTCAGCTGTCTGGGGCCAGTATCTTGCGTTTCTCACATCCTGAGTTCCTCAGTGCTCACAGTAGGGAGTGGGTGCAGCCTCATGGCTGCCAGATCAATCAGATATTCTCCTCCATCTTGAGTGCCCTTAGGGTTCAGGAATTCACAATGGGAAGGCTGGAATCACCAATGACTGTGACATCCTTGTTGACCAATATGGCAGGAAATATTCCATTTCTCACTGTTAAAGAAATAGTATTGTACTTGAAAATTTCTTGAGAATTGTAATGCAAATACTAAGCAATCACAGTTTTCACATTTAAAACATCCTTCAGAGGCAAAATGGACATGGGCAGCACAGGGGTTATGGAGGTGGAGTTGGGGGACTGTGCTACTGAGGAGAGTTGTTAAGTTTTTACAGAGTATGTGTGTGTGTAAAATAATCATAAGAACAAAGTCATTGAAGGGAAAAAGTAGTTCTTGAAATCTTTTACTTGCTATCTCTCCTGGTCTCTCTTTATTATTGTTTTACTTCTTCTATTATTCCAGGCAAGGCACAGGCAATTTAAAACAACCCCATGCCTCTCAAATTTTTTCACAACTAGTCTAACATATGTCATTTTCAGGGACTTTTAAGCAAATGACTTTATTTGCAAGAGTGAGGTAAATTATAAACCAATTTGGAAGTTATATATAATTTATGAAATCATGTAAGAAATATGAAGAGGATTTTTAGGCATAAAATCATAGAAATAAAGAGAAAATAATTGTCCTTTAAACTTCCCCATCATTGAGGGAATTTGAATTATGAGGTTAAGAGAGCTCAGATAGGAGATTAGCTTAGCTCTCCATGAATTAAGCCCAGTGTGTGCTTCTAGGCTATAAATTAGTGGAATGAACCCAGAAATGAAACGATGGTTGATTCCCAGGCAATTAAAACAAAAAGGAAAAAGCTAATATTATACCAATTGAAAAAGCTTTCTTCCCTTTGTCAACAGCATTCACAGGAAACAAACAACTCTTTTTTGTTGTTGCTGTTAATTCTAGTGGGCTGATGGTGGTAACAACAGAAGGCATCCCCAGTAAATGTGAAATTGACTCTCAGGTTACTTTTATACCGTTGTCTCCCTGTTTTGATGTTTGTGAAAGCCCAGTTTTCTTCAGATTATTGATAACTCTTTCTTAATATGAGTTTGTACATGCTGCGTTTTCACACTGCATCTTCATGAAGAACATACAGTCTTATCTGATCTCCATCAAAATACCAATGACTTAAGTAAACTTGCAACAGAATTTTTCTCAAGACTGAGAACAGTAGAGAGAATATATATATTTTTTTATTCTTTAAGTGTATGACTTAAAAGCTAAGACCACAGAATCAGGAAGGCAGATTAGTATTCTCATGATTTATAAAAAGTTGAAAAGGGCTTCAAGGAAAAATCATGCTGTACATAATTTTTTTTTCATCTCCTCTGAATCAGCCCCCTTTGAACCATTACCTCAGAAAATACATTGCTCAACCTTTTATTCTCTGAACAATGCTGTTTTTCTGTTTTTATAAAGTACACAGAATAAATCTGCTACCTAATACTTCTAACTATACACGCTTTGAACCTATTTGATAAATTAATTAAATTTAGTTATTGAATTCTTTGTTTCTCAATTTCTATGTTGATAACAGATCAGACTAGAAAGGCATGCATATGGTTGATAAGAGCCTGAGTTAGGCAGAGTGTTTATACTGTTCCATGAACTCATATAACAAAGCAGTGAATGTTAGAACTACACAGGACTCTTAGTAATAATGAGACATCACTGGAAATACAATCATGTTTTTTTTTTTTTTTTTACAATCATGTTTTTTGAATCTCAACTTTTTTTCCCCTTAGAAGTGATGGTTTTGAATTGAAAAAAGCAAATACCTTTCAACATGTGGCCAGCCTTTCACATGACACTCTTAAAGCTCACTTTAATTTTTATTGCTGTTTCTTTACACAACCAAGAGTCTATAAAGACTTGATGATTCTGCTATGTTTGTGCAGTTGGGTCAAAAGTATTGAAACTGCCTGCAGGAGAAACAGGCAGTAGGAAATAATTAATTCAAATCATGTTATTGTGTAAAATAAGGCATATTTCTTATCATACCTCAGGTGTTCGGAGACTGAAACTACACAAATAAGCCAATTCTCATTTTGGTCTGTCATGTAAGTCTAAATTTTCACCATCACCTCATTCTTGGATCTGATTTTGTAGCCTACTTCCAACACTTTAAAAATCTAATTCAAGATACAGAACAGTACATATGTGTATATATGTATTTCTTAAAAAAATCATACACTGCTGGAAATTCTCCAAGAAAACAGAAAATTAAATTGCTTGATAAGTCATTGTTTTCACATGAGGATTCCTCCACAAGTACAGATATGGTACATAAAAATTACAAACTGGAGACAATCAGTCTCATATCTGGGAGTCAGACTTTGATATTAATCATTTTTCTTCAACAGATTTCATAGTGACTACAGTCTGGCTCTCATTCCTCCTCATTTTCTCCTAACAGACCGTTCGGCAACACCTTTTGAGTATATTGGAAGGTTATGAGTTAAATCCAATGTTGGATTCTGTTCCCTAATTAAAATATCTCTTTATGACTCAAAGAATTAATGCTTTGAAGACAAATTTTTGGTTATTCATTTTCATAAAAAGAAGATCCACCAGATAGTTGATGTGTGAGGAAATCTGCTATTGTTTAATGCATGATTCTTGTGTAAAAGGTTTAATCCTGTTTATACTATATGAGTTGCAGTTGTCAATATAACCTGGTCTCTAAAAAGTCACCCAATCATCTAGGCTTCAATTGAGTTAGATTCATGATATGAAGTGAGGATCTAGATCCAGCTGTTGGACTTGGGGCTGAGAGTCCCATTTACAACTTAAGAAGTGGTACTTGGTGGGTTTGTTGACAATGTAGGTAAAGGTAATTCCCATCTATATGAGGAAGAGGTGATTAGCAACAAGTCCACTGCCAACACCCAGAGGAACAGGGTCCTGGACAGTTCCTCACACAGAGGTTGATGCAGCAAGGGAAATGCAGGGATGCAGTTAACTCATGAAGCATGAGGCAGAGAATGTGGCCTTGGGAAGAAAGTGAACATCCACTAATGTAATTGGGGCCAATAATCAGGCTCTGGCCAAATTAGTTGGGACAACAATTTGCTACTAGTTGCCCACATGGTGAACCATAACGTTGAGTTCTCTTGCCTTTGACAGAAACTAATGTAGGTTTAGGCAATGGCACCCCACTCCAGCACTCTTGCCTGGAAAATCCCGTGGATGGAGGAGCCTGGTGGGCCTGGTGGGCTGCAGTCCATGGGGTCGCTAAGAGTCAGACATGACTGAGCGACTTCCCTTTCACTTTCACTGTCATGCATTGGATAAGGAAATGGCAACCCACTCCAGAGTTTTTGCCTGGAGAATCCCAGGGACGGGGGAGCCTGGTGGGCTGCCATCTCTGGGGTCGCACAGAGTCGGACACGACTGAAGCAACTTAGCAGCAGCAGCAGTGTAGGTTTGAACTGAAAACAAGAATGACAAGGTTCCAGCTGAGAGTAAGAGAAAAATCGGAGGAGGGGAACTAGGTAGGACCCAACAGTGCAAGATAACACCAGCATATATACATTTAACTTACAGAAATAAATAGCTTTGCTCACTTAAAAGATTGCATGGGAAATCCTCTTCCATTTTATTTATTTATTTTGCTTTCAATGACCTAATGAAAGAGTTTGCAAAAGAGAAACAAAAGGCTAGTCTAGGCCTTTTTCAAAGACAATTTTGACTACATATGATTTTTGTTTAACATGCTCTTCTTAAATACAAACTCTATGTAGTATGTGATTTCACTCTAGTCTGCTAATATAAAAGGAGAACCAGGAAGAGAATTTCTTTGGTTGCTGGAGGATGCTGCTTTAGGACAACTAGAGAAACAAAGAACTCTTAGTAGATGTTCTTGGAACCAAGAAATAAGTATTTGTCTTTTCAGCAAAGACTCACTGAAGCTGAAATATGTGCCACAGGAAGCAAGAACACAAAGAAGAATGACGTAAGCCGCCTGTCTTGGGCAAGAGCTGTGGAATGAAAAGCTGTGTAACTAGATAATTGCAGGACAAAATAATAAAGATTGCAATACAGTCATTAACCAAATACAGAGGGAGTTACGGCAGGTAACAGCTCCTTAAGTTTGTGGTATGGAAGGCATCAGGCTGGTAGTGACTTGATTCACTGGAATAAGGAAGAGTCAGGCATTCTTGACAATAAAAGTGCCTTTCATGTGCACAGCAAATTAGAGTTTCAAGGCATTTTAAATAGGTCATCTTATCTGCTACACAAAGAGTCCATTAACGCAGATATTTCCCTATTTTACAGATGAGGAAACTGGCCATGAGCAGAAAAGTGACATACCCTAGCCACCCAAGAAGGTAAGTTGGAGGGCTGAGACTCAAAAATCATCAGAGAGCTTTCTGGTACATCATGCATGATTGTCTTTACAATCATGCAAGCTGACTTGAAGATACTCTGAATCTTAACAATTTAGCACAGCAGCATCAGTGTAGTGACACTCTCGTTTTAATCAAACCTTAGACAAACTCCTCTAAGCCATCTTTTCAACAAGGCCTCGACTTTTGGTCTTATCTTTGGCTGTATAGTCTTGTAGCTAAATTCCTGCATAAATCAGTTTAATGAGGCTCCTATTACCTTCAATATATGATCAAATTCCTTATCCCCCATGACTGATATCTGATAATCCTGGCTTGCCTTCCATAAGAATTCTGTTAAGTCAGGTTAGCAAGAATCCCCCTGCCCTTGATGTTTCCTCTCAGCAATTTTCTATCCACTAACCCTCTCACTCTGCTTGTTGACTATAAATCCCCATCTGTCTTTGCTATATTTGGTGTTGAGCTTGATTTCTCTCCCCTGTTGCAATAGTCTTGACATCTATTGAAATAGCCTTGAACAAAGCCTTTCTTGCTATTTTTACAAGTGTCAGGATAATTTTTTCTTTAACAATAGTATTGTTAGAAGATAAACTAAAGCATATTAGAGATTTTAAGAGTTTATTTGAGCAGAAATAAACTTGAATCAGGCAGCATCTAATCTAGCAGATAAAAAGGAACTCTAAGGAGCTGTACACAATTAAAGACTTTTATAGGCAGAAGGGAACAGGAACACGAATTTATATCAGGCAAAAAAAAAGTGGGTTGGTTACAGCAAAGCTATCTTCCTTTAGGGATAGCAAGGATCTGTTATGCAGATTACCTAACTAGTGCTAATCAGGCAACTTCTGATTGACTAGTTTAAAATGCTATTTCTGGGAGAATTTAAAGTATAATTAGAGCCTCAGTTTGGTGATGTGGGATTTAACAAAAGGAATTCTATTTTGCACGACTTGTCTTGTTTTTAAAAATTCTCCCCTTTTTATCAGCCTCTCAGTCTCAGAGGTATGATCAACTTGTAAGGTGTTAACTTCACTCTCAGCTACTGCTCTGGCATTCTTAGTTTTCATTGAATCTCTGTGTGGCATTCACAGACCATGATGCTGAGTTCACATTCTATAAGATGGTCATTCTCTCTCTCTTTTTTTCTAATGTTCTAGTCTTACAGAGATTATTTGCTTGGGGTGAGCTGCTGCAAACATGCATTTAAAGCTTTTGAGAGAATAGAGCACATCAGGAAGACTCCTGTGATTATTATATGCAGGATAAGTCTCAATTCCTGGAGTGTTCTTCAGAATCATGGTCCCTAAGACTTAAACTATTAGGATTAAATCAAAGAAAGACCCCAATGAAGGAATCACTTTGTTAAGCCAGCTGGCTTGTTCAGTTCAACTCTCTGAGATCCATGGACTGTAGTCTGCCAGGCTCCTCTTACCATGCAATTCTCCAGGCCAGAATACTGGAGAGGGTAGCTGTTCCCTTCTCCAGGGGATCTTCCCAACCCAGGGATCAAACTCAGGTCTTCCTCATTGCAGGCGGGTTATGTAGCTGAGTCTCAATTTCCCCAGAAGTCTCAGTCCAAGAGCAGCATAGTGCTGGCCACAGTTCAAACACCTCCTTGCTCTGATAAAAGATATCTGATTGTCAGGGGCTATCCTATTATCAATAACAACTTTGGCCAGAGAGTCTAGGGACTTTTATCAGGCATCTACAGCTTTAACAGAAGATTCTGCAATATATTCAAAAACGAGAGAGAGATTCCGTATTACAGCTTCATTCGTATTTACTCCTAGCCAAGACAGTAGAGATCTGTCAAAGGAAACTAATTTTGAAACATCTATGCCTCCTAGTAATTCTCGTTTGAATCTGTGTCTCAGGACTGGAAAAGTGACAGCTGTGGAGGTCAGGAAAGTGTAAGGTCTAAGACGGCACTGGTGGTTTTATTCTGGTTACTCTTGCCTTGTGTCCCCCTCTTTGTCCAGAGCCTGAATGCAAGGTTCTGTTAGTTTGAGTTTTTAACCAGAGACAGGGAAATAGACTGTAAGGATTAGGAGTCTGGTATGATAGAGAGGAAGCTGAGTTTGTTCCAGAGAAACTGAGACTTTGGAAACTGGGGAGAAGTTTGTGATGGGAAAAACTACAGGATCACTAATACCGTGGCAAACCCAAATGTCATTTGGGGGTTGGATTACCTATACCCTTACAATAATCTGAGACATGTGAACAGTGACATTATCTTTTGAGGCCAGAGGAAGAAAAAAAGGTGAACAAAAGAATTATAAAGGGTTTCATGTCAAACAAATTGGGAAAAGGATGGTCAGAGAGGGAAGGAGAAATGGAAAGAAAGTCTGGAGAGGAAATAGTCTAACTCAGTGTCAGCTACTTCTTCCTAGGCAATTTGATGTTGAGGCTTCTAGCATTCATACAAGACCAAATGTCAGGTGGAACATTCATCTTCAGTTGTAAAGTTTCAACTCATAATTTGGCAGCAGTGTCATTGGCTAAAAGTGCTTGGTAGAGTTCTTTCCCTAAGTCTTATTTTTGTAAAAGCATTAGGATAAAAGGACAACTATCTGTAGATGACAAAGACTTAAAAATGTCCATGGTTAAAGATTTAATGAGTTCATTGTAATAGAACTGACAATGAAATTTGGTTATTTCTGTGACAAGCAATATGTTAAGATAATAACTGGAATGGTGATTGAGAACATATCAGAATACATCAGATTTTTAGAAATTTCATAAAATTTCTAGAACACTTTTATTGCTGACCTGCAAACATACAAATATAAATACAAATACATAAGAAAACACCATCACTTATTGGTAATTCTTCTTGTGTCATTTAATGTACCAAATAAATATAACGTTTATAACTTAGCATCTCTCTTTTATAAGGAGAGAGGCAAATTGTTTGACATTCTCCAGGGGCCCACTGGAGAATTTCAAAGTTAATTTGAGGTGAAAAATACTCACTCCATTTAGAATTTGATTTTGAAAAGTTGTCAAAACATCAAAAGGTTTGAGCGTTTGAATGAACAGGGTCACAGATTATTATGAGATAACAATTATTTATTTTACTAAAGTGGCAATAGATAATTTTAAAGGCAAATAAAGAAGATTACATAGTTGTAAACAGAATTTAGCTCTTGAAATATTGAAAAGACCAAGTTTTCTAAAGTAATGCAAAACCTGATAAAGAGCAGACTAATACTCAAATAAAAATGTATTCTTTTCAATGGGACCTAATTAAACTGAAAACTTTTGCACAGCAAAGGAAACCACCAACAAAATAAAAAGACAATCTATTGAATAGAGGAAAATATTTGAGAATGATATGACCAATAAGAGGTTAATATCCAAAATATATAAATAGCAAAATATATAAGTATATATATAATATATAACTCGATATCCAAAAAAAACAATCTGATTAAAAAATGGGCAGAAGACCTGACTAGACATTTTCCAAAGAAGATATACAGATGGCCAACAGGAAGGTGAAAAGATGCTCAACATCACTAATCATCAGAGAAAGGCAAATGAAAACCACAATGAGAACCACCTTACTCCTGTTAGAATGGTTATTATCAAAGAATCTACAAATAACAATTGTTGGCAAGGTTGTTACCATGTGTAACAATATAGATAGATCTGGAGGATATTATGCTTAGTGAAATATATCAGAGAAAGAGAAATACTCTATAGCTTATATGTGGAATCTAAAAAATAAACAAACAAATGAATATAAGAAACAGACTTACAGATATAGAGAACAAACTAGTGGTTACCAGTGGGGAAAAAGAAGTGGGGAGTGGCACGACAGGGAAGGGAATTATGAGGTTAAAAACTGCTAGGTATAAATAAGCAATGGGCTACATCGCATGGCACAAGGAAACATAGCCATTGTTTTGCAATAACTATAAATGAGAGTAAAATGTATAAATATTGAATCACCGTGTTGGATACCTGAAACACATATTGCAAACCAAGTACACTTCAATTCAAAACATGGAAAACTTGTTCTTTTAATAGAGAAAACTAAATTCTAATTTTGGACCAGTATACTATCAAAATGAAAACTCATTTTTTAAAAAACTTAAATAAATCCATTTCAATATTAGCTTTACTGCACATATTAGTCAGCTTGACCACACATGATTCCTTTCCCGCAAACCTTCTATAGCTTTTTCATATCCATTCAGATTTTGTCCTCTGTTCTTTACTCTTTTTTTTTCTCATTCTGGAACAATCAATTATTGTACTTGTCTTACCTATTTTTGATACACTATTGTTTTCTTTCCCTCATTTTAAGTAGTTTTCATTATATATATTGATTAGAAGTCTTAAGCCTTAGAATCCTTCAGTTCAGTTCAGTTCAGTTGCTCAGTCATGTCCAACTCTTTGTGACACCATGAATTGCAGCACGCCAGGCCTCCCTGTCCATCACCAACTCCTGGAGTTCACTCAAACTCACGTCCATCGAGTCAGTGATACCATCCAGCCATCTCATCCTCTGTCGTCCCCTCTTCCTCCTGCCCCCAATCCCTCCCAGCATCAGAGTCTTTTCCAATGAGTCAACTCTTCACATGAGGTGGCCAAAGAATCCTTGCTGCTGCTGCTGCTGCTAAGTCGCTTCAGTTGTGTCCGACTCTGTGCGACCCCAGAGACAGCAGCCCACCAGGCTCCCCCGTCCCTGGGATTCTCCAGGCAAGAACACTGGAGTGGCTTGCCATTGCCTTCTCCAATGAGTGAAAGGGAAAAGTGAAAGTGAAGTTGCTCAGCCGTGTCCGACTCCTAGCGACCCCATGGACTGCAGCCTACCAGGCTCCTCCATCCATGGGATTTTCCAGGCAAGAGTACTGGAGTGGGGTGCCATTGCCTTCTCCTTAATCACTAGTAAAAACTAAGATGTAAGCAAATGAGGATTGTTTATTACAGTATTCTGTGGACTACCAAACAAATATATTTTATAATTTATATTCTTCCTCATAGTAAATTTTCCAATGTGGCAAAAAATATGTTCAACAATAAACTCAAATATCTTATTTCCTAAATCTATGTTCAGTTAATATTTTAGTATTTCTCTTATTTGGAAATCTAGATATTCAATTACTATCCATCATTCAACTTATCTGAGTATCACTTTAAGATTTCAAGTTACCAAAAAGACTTTGGAAACTATTTTAAGTAAACATAGCAAAAGGCATACTTACGGTTGAGTATTTCATTTATAAATTTAGTTAAATTTACTTAATTTACTTGTTCCTAATAATTATGTTGACTTATGAAAATCTGATAAGATATTAAACAGTTATCCAGCACTTTAAGTTATCTTTCTTACTGACACATTTTTGTAATGGAGCCAATATGAGGTTATTTGACTTTTAGTAAGCTTATGTAGAATAAAAGTTTATTTTTAATGCTGGTAACTCTAAAGTCATGCCTGGTTTAATTAAATCAACAAACAAACTAGCTTTTATTTTCTGAAGATTATCGTAGATTACATGAATTTGAAAAATATTTGGGTTAGTTTCTGTATTTTTGAGAGAATACTTGAGTTACTTAAATGCTTGTCTTAAGCCAATTAAATAGACCTCTTTACAAATTAATTTGGCAATATAAATGGAGGTAGAAAAAAATCACACATAGACATACATAGACACACAGAAACATATCTTACAGCTTTCATTTTAAGATTTTATTCATATGATAGATACAATAATACAAAATCACTAGTTTATAAAAGAACAGTTGAATTTGAAATCTGTTTCTGGCAGATGAAATAAGTGAATATTATTCACTCATAAAAAAAGAATGAAATTTTGCCATTTGCAACACCATGGATGGACATTGAGAGTATTACACTAAAAGAAATGACAGACAGAGAAAGACAAATGCCATATACTCTTAAAAATATCATATGAAATCTTAAAAAAAAAAAAAAAAAAAAAAAACACCCAAAACAACAAACTCTTAGCTTATAGAACAGATTGGTGGTTGCCAGAAAAATGGGGTGGGTAGGTGGGTGAAATATATGAAAGGGGTCAAAAGGTACAAACTTCCAGTTATAAAATAAATCAATCAAGGGGATGTGCTATACAGCATGGTGATTATGGTTAATACTATATTATATAAAATTTCTCATCACATGAAAAAAATTATAGCTATGTTTGGTGATGGATGTTACATTATTTCCGATTTTTTCAGGTGATATAACTGATTCTCAAAGAGTAACTTGTCCACACTCATTTATCTAGAAACTGAACCTCTGATTTATCCCAAAGTCTGTGATCTTTCTTGTATATTACATTAACCAAATCCCAACCAAAACTGGGATTTGGTTCTTAGTAAAATCAAATACAGTAAGATGATTCCATTCAGTTCAGCTGCTCAGTCGTGTCCGACTCTTTGCGACCCCATGAATCGCAGCACGCCAGGCCTCCCTGTCCATCACCAACTCCCGTAGTTCACCCAAACTCATGTCCATCGAGTCCATGATGCCATCCAGCCATCTCATCCTCTGTTGTTCCCTTCTCCTCCTGCCCTCAATCCCTCCCAGCATCAGGGTCTTTTCCAATGAGTCAGCTCTTCGCATCAGGTGGACAAAGTATTGGAGTTTCAGCTTCAGCATCAGGCCTTCCAATGAATATTCAGAACTGATTTCCTTTAGGAAGGACTGGTTGGATCTCCTTGCAGTCCAAGGGACTCTCAAGAGTCTTCTCTGATACCACAGTTCAAAAGCATCAATTCTTTGGTGCTCAGCTTTCTTTATGGTCCAACTCTCACATCCATACATGACTATTGGAAAAACCACAGCCTTGACTAGATGGACCTTTGTTGGCAAAGTAACATCTCTGCTTTTTAATATGCTATCTAGGTTGGTCATAACTTTCCTTCCAAGGAGTAAGCGTCTTTTAATTTCATGGCTGCAGTCACCATCTGCAGTGATTTTGGATGATAATAAATGCATGTAAATTTCAACTCATATAGGTTTTAACACTTGGGGGTTGGATAGTTAGAAAATCTGGTACTGAGAACAGTGATGTCTTTTTGTTCCTATCTTACCGTGGAGCAGCCATTTTGCAATAGAACTGAGCACAAAAACGATGACTTGAGACTTTACAACTTTACAGAGTTGTCTCTACAACTCTGTCTAAGGGTGGGTCAAACTAGTATTGATTTGGCTATATTAGTAGTCAGCTAGTTGTACTCATTTGACTATATTAGGGAGTCAGGGGCTTCCCTGGTAGCTCAGACAGTAAAGAATTCTCCTGCAGGAGACAGGGTTGGATCCCTGGGTAGGGAAGATGTGTTGGAGAAGGGAATGGCTACTCACTGCAATATTCTTGCCTGGAGAATCCCACGGACAGAGAAGCCTGGTGGGCTCCAGTCCATAGGCCTGCAAAGAGTCTGACACAACTGAGCGACTAAGACTTTTACTTTTTCACTTTTCACAGCTGATTCATGTTGTTGTACAGTAGAAACTAACACAACATTGTAAAACAATTATCCTACAATTTAAAAAAATTCTATCATAAACCATAAAGGAAAAGAATATTTAAAAAGAACACACAGGAATGAACAGCATTGTAAATCAACTATACTTCAATAAATATTTTTTTTAAAAAGAAAATAATGCATAATCGTCCCTGGGATAGAATGGTTCAGCAACCAGTGGGTATCCAAAAGCAAATTCACAAGTCGCGATTCAAAGATTTAATTCTTACGCATATGTTTTGCCTGCTAATCTGAAAGGAAAAGACATGAAGTTTTCCCTTCCTCTTTGAACCAGGCACTCCAGATAGAGACCTAGAAGAGCTGACTTTGATAAGAATTCTTACAGTTTGCGGGCCTCTGTCAGTTTCCTCAGGATGCTGCAGACTCTGGAGCCAGCGGGGTGTGCCGGCGGGTCTCATTCTGGTCTTGAGAAATTGAAGAGAAGGGAAAATCGTTTTTCCTCTATGTTTATAGTGAGTTTATAGACCCCTTTTTCTTTGAGGCGCCTACTAAACATGTAAACTAACCCAGGTTAAAAGTTCTCCTTGTGGCTGCTGTAATTCAAGATTATCTTCAGTAAAGTTAACATACTTATTCCGCCTCAAACCAAAGCTCTATCTTACGCTGGGCCTGCTGTGGTTTAAGTCGGAACCAGTCAGGGCCAGAACCAATCTGGTTTCTAACCGGTCTTGGTCCGACCCTTGACCCGATCAGCTTTCTAAGTCGGACGGGTCCAACCTTAGATCCGGTCTGGTTTCTAAGCCGGGCCCGCTCCAACTCCGGCTGTTTCCAGATCCGGCCTGGAAAAGAAATTCTCAAATGAACGCTGAAAGACCCTAAGATAAAATCCACTGAAGCTCCGCCAGACTCAGCTGTTTCTGAGGCGGGAGATGCCCCAAGTTCCGGGCTCAGGAGGTACCATATCTGGTTGCTTGTTGCTCATGGGATCCACAGGAATTCGGTTCCTTATTCTTACAGTTACTTATAGAACTGTTAAAAGATAAACCGAGGCACAACTAAACATGTCAGAGTTTATTTGAGTAAAAAATCAATTCGAATCTCTAGCGTCCAGTCTACCAGATAGAGGGGAGTTCCAGAAGCTGTGTGAAATGAAAGACTATAAAATAGACAGAAGGGAAAAGGAATGAGGAAAATACACTAGGCCGAGAAACAGTTGGTTAATGCAAAATTACTTTCTTTCAGGGGTTGGCAGGATTCTGTTAGGCACATGACCCCACTGGTGCTGACCAGGTGGTTCCTCACTGACTGGTTTAAGGTTCCATTTCTGGCAGAACCAAAAGGGCGATTAAGCCAAGTCTCAATTTGGGCCTAGCATGGGTAACTGCATTTTGGGCCTGTTGTCTTGTTTTAGCCGTATCTAAAATTGGAATTCCACGTATAAACCAGCTGAGACTTGGATAATATAGAAAGAGTAAATATTTTTCTTCCATGAGGGGAAAAAAAATGTATTTTAAGCTTCTTGAAAGTAAACAGATCTTTATATGCCCACTAATTATGGTGAATTTATATAAATGTTTTAATTAATATTTTAAAAATCCACGCATCTATATTTGGCATGTCAATTAATTTAGATTTGTTTTATAAGAATTTTATATTAAAATATTATATTTGTGTTATAAAAATTCATTTTCTTTTCATAAGCAGTAAATGCCTTGAACCAAGTCTTAGTTAATGATTTGATATTAGTCTTAGTAAATCCCTAACTGTAGTCTTACAGTTATTCATGACTGATCTCTTTGGTTTGTTTTATCACACAAGTGAAGGGCAGCATTCACCACTGCAAGACAATGACTAGAATAGGCAGTAGAAATGGCCATTCCCTTTCAGTCCGCCTCCAGAGGCTGTGAACCAGGATAGGAGCATCTCATACCACCCTCTATGGAAGAAAAACACTTCCCTTCCCTGCCTTTTCCTTAGATGGGATTATTTACTGATGGTAAATACCTAAGACCTGAGTTAATTTTAACAAATTGAAAAACCAATTCACAATTTCCAAAACTACTTTTTAATCTTATATGTGGTACTAGATGAAAAGAGTTATCTACTTCCTACTCTAGGATTATATCTGTTTTAATTTCTGTGGGGAGTTACATAAATTTGTAGATCTAGTGCCTGCCCTGGAGGAACTTATAATCTAAAAGTAGGAAGATTAAACAGAAATGAAAAATAGTTGGAGGCAAAACCAACTTGCACTTTGCTATTTTTAGAGGCTCCAGGGAGAGCAGAAATTTTTATTGCAAGCAACACATAATTTTTGAAGAAAAAAAAAAATCAATGCCTTTTATGTTGCCAACTTAGTGGATTCTGTGATGTGAGCTCTAAAGAATGAATTTACGAGGTGAATAACAAAGAATTCACAAGCTTGGAAGAGATTTTCAGTTGAGAATTTCAAAAAGGAAAGAAGAGAGACAGACACAAACATTACATGGGTGCATTTTTGAGAACCAGGAAATTTACAAGTATTGTTCCCCTGGCAACCTTTGTGTAGAGTTTCTGAGTTAGCACAGCAGTTTCTCCTGTTTTCATATTGCAATCAAGAACTTGATTGTTTCCCTTAATGTGATTATTTTGCATTTCTTCTCCTTTTTTCTCTTTCCCCTTGTTCTTGTTTTACATCAAGGTCTAAATTCTTGTTGTTGTTCTCTATTTGTCAGAAGTGCAAATTCTTGGATGCAAAGTAAGAACTGAAGCAAAATGAAAAGGAAGTTTTAAATATTCAAATTTCAGAAAATGAATATATGTTTGTGAAATCAGTTTTTCAGAGAGAGCCCAAAGAGGAATTTCTGAATAATAACAAGTACATTATCCAAATCCTATTATCTTAAAAGGTAATTTAAATTACAAGCAGCCTGACTATTGGCACGTAGGTTATATTGCAAGTAAGCAGAGTTGTATCTGGCTGTAAAATTTTAAAAAACACACTGTGTCTTTTGCCATCAGTTATGTAGCACAATTAGTCTAATTGATGTTTCCTCCAAATGAACCCTGAATGAAAGAGCACCCGTTAACCTTTTCTTGGCTGTATCTCCCTTCAGACTTCTACCTTGGTCTTGGCTATGGCCTTTCTTATTACATTTTGATTCCATGATTCTTTAATCTCCCATCATTCCCAATTTAATCAAACCCTATCACTTGCGTTTTGTTTTGTCTTGTTTTAACAACTCTCTTGATCTCATTCCGTGAAGCACTGCTGGAAAAATTCAGCAAGCTTGCCAATTGAGTTCTGTGCAATTAGGCCCTCCATGTTCTGTTATCTTTTTATTCACCATTAACTAACTTCCTAAAGCGTTTTCTTCAGCAGTTGTTCAGATCCTTTTTCAGTTCCCTCCAACCTTCAGCCACACTATTATCTTCTTCAGGCTAAAGACTTTCTCTGTTACTTGATTGATGGTACAGAACGTAAGGCGTTTCTTTCCCAAATCTTATTTCCTTTGTCTAAAAATTTTCCAAGTTTTCAGCAGATGGCCCCAGCAAGAAAAATAGGGGAAAGAAGGGCATAAAATAGAATAATTCAAAGGCAAATGTTTCAAGGAACTCTACAAATGTAGGAGCTGCATGGTAGCTCAGGGCTAGTGTTTAGGCCCAAATGGACAACTGAATAGAGCAGCTACTGGGTTTTGAAAAAGGAAGTTTCTGTAGATTTGGCCAGCTTGAGTGAGTGGAACAGTTCAGCCAGCTCAAGATGACTCTAAGATGAGTGGGCCAGAACCTAGTCCCTCTCTCACCCTTGGCCTGTTCCTCTGCATTGTTTACTGATGGGATCCATGGATTAGCTTGCCAGTGCAGACAGTGGGATGAAGTTTAGAGGGACAAAAAGAAATCATCTAGCGTAGACTTCAGCAAATGTTTTTGTTGTATCTATCATGTAAAATTATCATTTTAGGTTTTATAAAGAATAAATAATTGATCCTGCTCCCAACTTTTATAAAAGCTCAAAGCCTATAAGTGAAGATGTATATACCTTATAAGTATAAGCCATGTGCATAAGGCATATAAATAAAAATATGTATGAAAATTCAAGAGAAAGAAAAATGTTATAAGGTAACTACATATACAGTGCTGTGGCAATAGAGCCAGGTGAGAGATGGGAAAAAAAATCACAGAATGTTTTCACGTGACTGGGGCCTTTAAGGATGAGAAAAATGTACAAGTATGGAAATAGAGATGTCAAGGGAGGCATTCTAGTTAAAGGGAACAGCATGGGTTAAGGTGGTGAGATGTGAAAACCTCGGTTATATAAAGAAACATATAATGGACAAGAAAGTTGTGAAGTTGGGCAGTATATAGAGGCAGTTTGAGGTATGCTTGAGAACTCCTGCTGATGACAGCTGACCTTCCCAATGTTTACTATGTAGCATCATCATACTAAATGAGTAACGTTGGTTAATACCTTTCATGCAGCAGATGCATGAAGCAGATACTGTTATCCCCATTTTACAGATGAGGAAACTGACTCTTTAACTCTGAGGTTAAATAGCCTCACCAAAGTCACAAAACCAAAAAGTGGCTTTCTGTGAGGATTCCATGACAAACAACCTTTCATTAAAGGCAGACAGAGTGCCCAGCATGTAGCAGATGTCTAGTATGTTAGCAAGCGTTAGCCGGCTAAACCATCTTGGCTTTTGACTTATAGTAAAATTAATCCGACAGTGCTGTTGGGTGATTTAGAGGGAGACAGTGCTGAGAGGCAGAGAACAGGGGCATTAATGGGGATAGTGATGTCAGGGATAGATAAAATAGGGCGCGCTGGGGAAATACTTCTGTGATCAGGTTGATGTAACTTGGCAACTGACAAGATTGGAGGCTAGAAAACAGGGATGAAAGAGGAGACCGTTCTCTAATAAATATTTCTCTTCCTTCTGTTCCTTTTCTCTGCAGACAGCTTCCTGATCTCCCCAGTCATCCCCATTGGGCCTTTCCTCTCTTTGCTCTTTCTTACTCCCACTTGATAAACCAGGATAATTATCAACTCTTTTAATTACATTATCTGAAACATTCTTGTAGTTAGTCTCACTTCAAGTTCTCATTATTAGAGCTTACTTAAAATTTTGTAATAATCTAAATGCTTTCTCTGTCTCTTATTTCTCTTTTAAAAATTTGTCATCTCAACTTTTTTCAGATTTTTAAAACTTTATAATCATTTCCTTTTTCCACTGAAACATTTCAATGCCTTTCGACTACCTAAAGGATAGGTCGTTAATATCCCATACAATAAAACGTTATATTGCAGTTACAAAAGATAAAATACATCTTTATACACTTTAATGAAATGATGTATACATAAAAAGACCAGTTGTAGAATTATATGTGTAATGGGAATCTATTTTTGTATTGAGACAGTTTTTATGTATATATTTTATGCCCATTTGTATGTGTATGTATAAAAACTGGAGAATATATATCAATTTAGTATTGAGGAGGAGGTTTTCACTTTTCTATACATACTTTTGGGCTTTAAAAGTTCTTTACAACAAGCTTTACATTATTTCTCTAATTAAAGTTTGAAAGAAGAATACAACACAAACCCCTTGGCTTGCAATTTAAGGCCCTTTGGATTCCGAGCTTGAGTTACTTAAACTGTCTATCCTAACCTCTCACTATGCCTCTGATAGAAATCTTGTTCCCTAATTAGCAAACACGTAGGCCCTGAGCTGCCATTCTTCTCTTCCTCACTCATAGCAGCATGGCTAATTACTCTTGGCACTTTTTCATATTGAACCTGCATACAGTCATATAATCTTTTATAACTTCAGACATCTACCAGTTAGTTATGGGAAATAGAAATTTTGCTGACTCAGAAGTATAATCTGATCAAATTGAACTCTTCAGTGTTTCCTGATTGCATTCTGTTCTTTCTTAACTCAAGGTCTTTGCTTATGTGATGTTTTTTTTCCCAACTGGTAAGTACCACCACCACCATCTATCTATTGGACCTGGCACTGAAATCTGTTCCTTTATGATACTTTCACATTCTTCACTTTGGACATAAGCTCTTCTTTTCTTCTTTGTAGTGATTTTAAAATTACTGTATTAACCCATTCACATGTGTGTTTTATTTTAAATATTGAGGTATACATCTTAAGAAGCAATCATATTTGTTAATGATTTGATGTTTTGTAAAACCTTGATTACAATGAATGATCAGTGAATGCTTTGAATTAAAATGTATTTGGACTCATTTGTAGAACTTCCAAGGAAAAAATTAATATCTAGATCCTTACATCAAGTATGCCTATCATCAGTATTTAAAACAAAGCTTATATTATCTAGGTTTCATAATCAACAATTAGATTTATTAAATTGCCTGCTATATTAAACCCTTCCATAGTTTTATTACCAATATTTATATCATAAGAAGTACTATACTACCCGTTCTTTAGAAAATTGCTTTAAGGCATTCCACAGTTCCCTATTACTAAAGAAAGAACACATTGGTTATTCAACAGCAGTGGATATTAGCAAATCTAAAGACTTTTAAAAAATATCACAGCTCTACACAAACTACTTTAAAAAAAATTCTGTAAAGCGAGAGGAATGACATGGTATTAAAAAAGAATGAAGGTGAAGATATTTTTATTTCTGAAAATACACATAGGACTATAGTTACATTTTAGAAGCCTTGAGGTGGTGAATGTGTGAACACTATAAATAAAAGTTTTATCCCTAAATTATGTACATTAAAATAATATGGACAAAAAACTTTTATGAGAAATTTTGCAGTCTCACAGGTCACCTCCTCTCTTCTTCTGGAAAGTTTTTCCCAGCCCCCTCTCAGAGACAGAATTGTTGTTCTTTGTGGTTCTTTGTTTAATCATGTGTGTAAAATATATTGTCCTGAATTTTACAGTTTCATTCCTTATTTATGGATCTGTTTCTCAAGACACATTACAAGTTCCTTGATTTTAGGAACTACTTTTTTTGTTTTTTTTTATACCTCAGGTACCTACCACAGTGTTTAACACCTTGAAGGTGTTTTAATAAACAATTGTTGAGTCAAAGAATGGAGACTCACTAGAATTTACCCCTCCAAATTCCATCCTGCCTTCCAGGTTTAGTTCACATATCTCTCTGTGAAATCTCCGCTTCTTTTTCTTTTTCTCCATCCCATGCACAATTGATTTTCCCCTCTTTTGTGATACCTTCATTCCTGGACATACTGCTACTACAGTGTGTAACCCATGGAATTGTAATTACTTACAGCTCTGTCATTCCTGTGATAGTCTCTGTGGGGACACAAAGTTGTTTATATATATCCCCAGATTCTTCCATAACAATTGGTAAATAATAAGAGTTTAAATAAATGAATGGATGAATAAGAAAAATAATTTTGTTTATTTTATATGTTTATCATCTAAAATGGTCTCTTTGAAATGACCTTATATTATTAGTGTCTTTGCTGCTGCTGCTGCTGCTGCTAAGCCGCTTCAGTCATGTCCAACTCTGTGCCGACCCCATAGAGGACAGCCCACCAGGCTCCCCCGTCCCTGGGATTCTCCAGGCAAGAACACTGGAGTGGCTTGCCATTTCCTTCTCCAATGCATGAAAGTGAAAAGTGAAAGTGAAGTCGTTCAGTTGTGTCCGACTCTTCCTGACCCCATAGACTGCAGCCTACCAGGCTCCTCTGTCCATGGGATTTTCCAGGCAAGAGTACTGGAGTGGGGTGCCATTGCCTTATCCGATTAGTATCACTACTTTCATGTTATCAATATCTTTGTATATCTATCATCTATTTAACTCTATATACCATGGGGTTGGAGAAGACTCTTGAGAGTCCCATGGACTGCAAGGAGATCCAACCAGTCCATTCTGAAGGAGATCAGTCCTTGGTGTTCTTTGGAAGGAATGATGCTAAAGCTGAAACTCCAGTACTTTGGCCACCTCATGCGAAGAGTTGACTCATTGGAAAAGACTCTGATGCTGGGAGGGATTGAGGACAGGAGGAGAAGGGGACGACAGAGGATGAGATGGCTGGATGGCATCACCGACTCAATGGACGTGGGTTTGGGTGAACTCCGGGAGTTGGTGATGGACAGGGAGGCCTGGCATGCTGCGATTCATGGGGTCGCAAAGAGTCGGACACGACTGAGCGACTGAACTAACTAACTAACTAATGTCTATCTACCTATCTATCTATCATTCTTCTTCCTCCATCCTTTTATCTGTCCCTCTCTTCTTCCTTAAAAGTAGGGAGGGAGCATCTAACTGCTGCTAAGTCGCTTCAGTTGTGTCCGACTCTGTGCGACCCCAGAGACGGCAGCCCACCAAGCTCCCCTGTCCCTGGGATTCGCCAGACAAGAACACTGGAGTGGGTTGCCATTTCCTTCTCCAGTGCATGAAAGTGAAAAGTGAAAGTGAAGTCTCTCAGTTGTGTCCGACTCTTAGAGACCCCATGGACTGCAGCCCATCAGGCTCTTCCGTCCATGGGATTTTCCAGGCAAGAGTACTGGAGTGAGGTGCCATCGCCTTCTCCGGGGAGTGTCTAAAGCATGTAGTATATCTTGAGTGGCTCAAATTCTGGTAGGAATTTAGGAAGCTGCAGTCCTAAAGGCCGCATGAGGATACTAAGCACAGAAGAGAGGTCATTCAGTAGATTAGTTCAGAATGAAAACTTCCCACATCACTGAGATCTCCCATTTTATACAATTGAAAATAATTTACTAGCATATTGAAGCTGGCAGTTATTATGTAAATTTATAAAAACATCACCAATTGAATTGCAGGTATAGGAACAATGTAAGGTAATAAATTTTTGGTGATAATGATAACATTGTGAAATACAGAGATCTTGAGCCACTTTAGAGGTAAATAGCCAGCCAGAGTAATAAAATCAGAAATTGCTCCTGAGGATCCCCCCTGATTCTTTTCTTTAATAATGAGATCACTTTATGTCAAATACATAGTGTCTTTGCACATTTCGAGATAAACAGAAGAATCTTGTTGGGTCTCATCATTCCAGGTTCATGAAAAGTTCAGAGACTGCAAAGGACAAGCATGAATATCTTATTTCTTATCATGATCAAATGACTTATTTACATGTGTTACCATGTGGTTCTTACATATCATTGCTGTTTTGGGTTTTACTCTTAAAGCTGATCCTTGCTTCTGTTGGATAAGAATTATCTAATAGTGATTGTCACACGAGAGGGTCTATCTCTGTCCATTTCTGAAATTTAGAGTGTCCCTTCCATGGGAGAGAACGTGAAGGTCTGTGTGCTTATGACAGTGATACTTTGTTATTGTGTAATCCACAAGTTGGTTTGTTTTTCCTGGAAAATTGAACATTTATTCAAAGACTTGTTGCCAAAGTATAGACATTTTGTCATCAACATGTAAAGATAATTTTTTCATGAATACTTTGCATGAAATATTGTTCTTTCAAAAACTTGGGTTTGGATAGTTCTTTGGTATTTGGAATCCAAAGAATACATGGACCAGGCAAAATTCAAAATACAAATGGGCTCCTAGAAATACTAGTCAAAGCAAATAGATAGAAGAATGTTTCAGTCTAATAGGAAAAAGTGTCCTCATGAACAAATAATGAATGCTTTGGTAATGGTATTTAATCTGAAGATTGAGCTAAAGAAGACAATGACCAGGAACGTGATTTGCATAAAGGGACATAAGATTATAAAATATGTTAATTTAGGGGAATACGTGATTTAATCTACTAGTCACCAGAATTTTGTCTGGTTTGTTAGGTAACCTCTAGCTTTTGGCCACCTCATGCGAAAGTTGACTCATTGGAAAAGACTGATGCTTGGAGAGATTGGGGGCAGGAGGAGAAGGGGACGACAGAGGATGAGATGGCTGGATGGCATCACCGACTCAATGGACGTGAGTATGAGTGAACTCTGGGAGTTGGTGATGGACAGGGAGGCCTGGCGTGCTGTGATTCATGGGGTCGCAAAGAGTCGGACACGACTGAGCAACTGAACTGAATTGACTGAGGTGTGTTTCAACACTGGTTCTATATTATTATTACACATAATGATTTTATAAAGTAAAGAGACTTCAAAAGAGCCAAGTCATATGAGCCTTTTATGATTTTGATTATTATGTTAACTAGTTAAAAGAAAATATGTATAAAGTAACTGTAAAGGATGAAAAAAGCAAACAATGTACACACTATTTAGTTTAAGAAATAGAACATTATCATTAATTTTGAAGTTCCTTCATCGATTTTCCAGTTTGTCATATCCATACTCTCTTCAGAGATAGAGATCATTTGAGTTTATTGTTCTCTTTTATTTATAATTTTACCACAAGTTGGAATAACAATGTGTCCATTTTGCTACAGAACAACAGCAAATCCCAAAATGTAGTGTCTTAAAATAATAAATGTGCACCTTTTCTTGTGATTCTCTGAGTTGGCTAGGTGGTTCCTTGAAAAGGCTCTGCCTTTCTGTTCTGGGTCATCTCACTTGGAGTCATGTGATGGCTCTGCTAGGGCTGGATTGTCCAGCATGGCCTCATCCACCTATCTGATAATAGGTTCTCTTCAGCTGGGATCCTGGATCACATGTCTCTTACCAAAGACCAGGCTAACCCCGACTTGTTCACAAGGTGGTAGCAAGTTCCAAGAGCAGTAGGAGAACAAATGTCAGAGTAAGAAAGATTTTCAGGTCTCCAACTGTGTCACATTTGCTAACGTCCACTGACTAAAGTCAGTCATGTCACCAAGTCAAAAATCCGAGAAGCAGAGAAAGATAGAATCTCTGCCTTGAAAAGAGCAGCTGCACAGTCACATTACAAAAGGGTGTGCAGATAGAGATGGGAAGAGTGTGTGACCTTTGTTGCAATCAGCCAATCAAACTAACATGCAAGTAGTTTTGTATGTTCTTGAATTATGTATAATTGGAATAATGTGGAATAATTCTCCATGACTTTCTTTTTCTACCCAGTATTTTATAATCCAAATACTTGTTTCATATATTATTTAATATTTCATTCATTTCACTACTATTGTCAGTTTTTTAACACCTTTTTCAAAATTCTGTCTTTTTAAAAAAAAAGTTTTATATTTATCAAGTTCAAACTGTATCACTTTTTTTGTGGTTTGCCTTTCTTTCTGTGTTGTTAAAATATCTTTCTATTCCCTGATGTAAAAAAAAAGTTATTCTTTTACCTTGTATCCTAAAATTATATAATTTTAACTTAACCATGAAATCTTTATTCACTAGAAGTTTATTTTAAAATTATGTGCTATCACCACATTTCTTACCGATATGATTTAAATTTTCTGTCACTCTCCAGTGATCTTCATGGTATTGAGTCTTCCAATTCATAAACGTGACTTATTTCAGTATTTATTTAGATTGTTTTTTATTTTTCAACAATATTTTCTATATTTTCCCTATAAAAGTTTTGCCCATTTCTAGGAATTTTCTTTTTTGTGCTATTTTAGATATCTTATAAATATACCTTTTCTAAATATTTGTTGATAGTGTATAAAATTGTGTATAATTTATATATCTAGAACACTTGCTAAACTCTGTTATTATTTATCTGTACATTCATTTGCTTTTCTCTGTAAATAATAATATTAACTTTGAATAGTAATGGCTTTGTTTCCTTATATCTAATTATTTTACTCTTAGTTTACTTTTTGTTGCCTTGTGCTGATTAGGGCTTCTAGTAAAATTTCCAATATAAGTGGCAATTGCTTTGTATTTATAAAATATGTATAATCCTATTTTTCTTCTGTTCTTGTTTAATTTTTTCTATATAATATTTCAGAGATCATACTTTTTTTTCTTTATTCCTTACTTATCTTTTGACTCAGTTGGTTTTTTATCTAAGGATTCTTTTAAAAAATCCAAAAGAGAATGTGCAGTAGTAGAAATGCTCTTCTTTCTCTTTCAGCTTGTTGGGAGGGAATTATTTGAATATTTCTCAAAACCCAAACTTGAGAGGTTGATATTTAGAGTAAAGTCTGCTAGTTATTTAACTCTGGATATTAGCACAGAGCCACGATGTTGGGCAGCCATACTCTGGATGGCTATTTTCATTCTCTGTAATTTTTATTTTACTCATAAACCATGTGACAGTTTGAGAATTTGAAGTTCTTTACCTAATCCCTTTACTTCCAGTCATCATGTCACCAAATTTTGAAGATTATTAGGAAGGCAACTTTCGCAGAGTCTTTTCTATATTTTTTCTTCCAGACAACTGTACCACTCTCTCTGCTGGGGAAACTATATGTCAGTTTCCCAAATCTTTCAGATTTGAATATTAACCAGACACATATCTAAAAATTTGTGTTTGGAAGCTTGGGACCACTCCCTGATATCAATGTTGGTGTTACTTTTTCAATATTGTTCCAGAATTGTAACTGCTAAATCAGTGTGCCTTTTCAAGAGAAAATGAAATAATCTTGCTATTCTGAAATTACTGATTGGCTGGTTCAATCGCATCACATTGTCTGTTCATGTCAGTGTCCAGCCCATTGGTAGAGTGGGAGAAAAGTCAGTCACCAGAAGTGCTTTATTTTTTCCTGTCAGTTGTTAAATACTTCACAGACTTTGTTAAATGGGTTGTATTGACACCAGGCATATTCCTTACTAAGGGATATAATAGTGAATATCAATAATAGTGAAAATTTCATGAGCAAATCAGCATGTCAAGACCAATTAATGAAGGTATAGTTTCGCGTAAATTTGATTGATCTCTTCCAGTCAACTGTCATTATCTCTGCATATTGAGATATGTGAGTTGAAGATTATGCAATTTTTTATTGGATTTATTTACTTAAGGGGCTTCCCTGGTAGCTCAGACAGTAAAGCGTCTGCCTGCAATGCGGGAGACCTGGGTTTGATCCCCGGATCGGGAGAATCCTCTGGAGAAGGAAATGGCAACCCACTCCAGTACTCTTGCCTGGAAAATTCCATGGATGGAGGAGCCTGGTAGGTTACAGTCCATGGGATTGCAAAGAGTCGGACACAACTGAACAACTTCACTACACTTATAAAAGAATCTTAAATGTATGTCTCTGTAACATGATGCGAAAATAAAATGGTTGCATATTCTTTATCAGTATATCTGCATTAAAATCTTTTGATTTACAAAATAAGATTCTAACCAGAGAGACTACTTCTTTAAATACCCATTAGACTGAATATCCTTGCAGTGTTAAACCCAGTATTTATGATGGATTGTGATTATTTAAAGAAATAATAATAGGGATGCGGTTATGCACATGGTGAATAGTTAAGATCAGTAAATTTATCTTTTATTAAAATATACCAACATATTTGTATTTGAAAAAGGAAGTATATAGTTTGGGATTCTGTTGTTTTAGTTATGGTCTTTTTTCTGTTGGTGTTCCATTCTCTAATATCTTCATTTCATTAAACTCTACTTAGCTTTTAATGGATACACAGTTTACCTAACACTTACTTTTATTATTCATGCAGAAGAAATATCTAGTTAATTTAGAAATATGAATATATCAATAGCAGGCAAAATTGTTTTGCTGAAAGTGAAAAGTCAAAATAATGATATTTAAACAAGACAAAATTCTCATACAAAATTCTGAATATTTGGTTAAGAGTTGATATGGTGACTCCACAGTTAGGGACCCTGGCTTTTTCTATTTATGCTCTGCTGTCCTCAATATTAGCTTCCATCTTCGGGTCAGAGTGTCAGTGTAGCTTCATTCATCATGTCTTAATTATAGCCAGCAGGAAGGAGAAAGGAGAGATGAAGGAAAGACCTGTTTCTTCAAGGTTGTTTTTTAGAAGCTGCTTACCCCTTTTCCCCTTATGTAGCACAGGCAGCAAGTTAGTTATCTGCCATTCTAGCTTGAAAGGAAATTCAGTCTTTATTCTAAATGTTTTCTAAGCTAAAGATGGACAAAGGAGGGCATGGACACAGGGGACAAGCAGCATTCTCTGATACGGTAAATACCCTTCCAGACAGTATACCTGTACTAGTTTCTTATTGATGTTCTAACAAATTACTGCAGATCTATGTGGCTCAAAACACACAAATTTGTCTTCCAGTTTGGAGGCAAGAAATTCAAGATGGTTTCATTGGACTGAAGTCAAGGTGTTAGCAAGGTCATGTCCCTTCAAGAGGTTGTAGTAAAGAATGTTTCCTTGCCTTTTCCAGCTTAGAAAGGCCACCCACAAGCCTTGGCTCTTGGTACCGTTCCAGCAAGCAATCAGATCACTCTTGCTGAACCCTGACTTCTGACATTGTATCTCCTCATCTTCCTCTGCTTCCTTCATCACATCATTTCTGTTTTCCTCTGACTCTCCTGCCTGCCTCTTATACGAACACTTGTGACTACAGGGCCCATGAGGATAATCTCATCACAAGATTCTTAATTTTAATCACATCTTTGCCATTTAAAGTAACCACATATTCACAGGTTCTGGGAATTGTAAGGTAAACATCTTTGAAAGCCATTATTCAATTTACTGTAATATCAAAGTTTACAGAAAGTGTCACATGACATAAATTTTTATTTATTGTTTTCACTTCCATTTTCACATTTAATTTTTAAAAATTGTTATGAGTTAGGCAGGACATGCACATGATCCTCATTTAAGAATCATTTTGAGGTTCAAAAATGATTAAATGACTGTTTCAAAGTTACATAGTTATTAGCGAAAGTAGCATTGAGGTCTCAATCCTGCTACCCACGTGCCATCTCAGTCTTGAGATCCTCTATCCTGAGTTTCCCTGTAGCATTTCAGTTAAGTGTTTTCTAGAGGAAGTAACTGCATGCTGACTTATGTTTAAAGATATATCATTTTTCTATTTTTAAATTTTTTACTGAAGTATAGTTGGTTTGCGGTATCATTACTTTCAAGTATTTAGCATAGCAATTCAGTTATGCAGTTATTTATTCAGTTATATATATGAATATTCTTCAGATTCTCTTCCTTTGTAGATTATTACAAAATATTGAGTATAGTTCCCTCTGTGCTATACAGTAGGTCCCTGTGAGTTATCTATTTTACATCAGTAGAGTGTGTATGTTAATCCCAAACTCCTAATTTATCCCTCTCCTCACCTCTCTTTCCCCTTTGGTAACCATATGTTTTTCATATCTGTGAGTTTGTTTCTGATTTGGAAATAAGTTCACATGTATCTTTTTTTTTTCCCCCCAGAGTCCACATGTAAGTGACATATGATATTTACCTTTCTCTGTCTGGCTTACTTGATTTAGTATGATAATCTCTGCTGGCTCAGATGGTAAAGAGTCTGCCTGCAATGTGTGAGATTGGGTTTAATCCCTGGGTTGGGAAGATTCCCTGAAGAAGGAAATGGCAACCCACTCTAGTATTCTTCCCTGGAAAATCCCATGGACAGAGGAGCCTGGCACACAACAGTCCATGGGGTTGCAAAGAGTCGAACATAGCTGAGTGACTTCACAGCCCATCCATGTTGCTGCAAATAGCATTTCTTTCTTTTTTATGGCTGAATACTATTCCATTGTGTGGTTTTGTGTGCGTGTGTTGCTCCTGCTGCTGCTAAGTCACTTTAGTCAAGTCCAACTCTGTGCAACCCCAGAGACGGCAGCCCACCAGGCTCCACCATCCCTGGGATTCTCCAGGCAAGAACACTGGAGTGGGTTGCCATTTCCTTCTCCAATGCATGAAAGTGAAAAGTGAAAGTGAAGTTGCTCAGTCGTCTCCAACTCTTAGCGACCCCATGGACTGCAGCCTACCAGGCCTCTCCATTCATGGATTTTCCAGGCAAGAGTATGGAGTGGGGTGCCATTGCCTTCTCCGGTGTGTGTGTGTATATCATATCCTTTATTTATCCGACTGTCAGAGGACATTTATGTTGCTTCCATGTCTTGGCTATTGTAAATAGTGCTGTAATGAACAGGAGATATATTATTATGTTTTTAATGAGCTTCGACCCACTCCAGTACTCTTGCTTGGAAAATTCCATGGACAGAGGATGGTAGGCTGTAGTCCATGGGGTCGCTAAGAGTCAGACGTGACTGAGCGACTTTACTTTCCCTTTTCCCTTTCATGCACTGGAGAAGGAAATGGCAACCCGTTCCAGCGTTCTTGCCTGGAGAATCCCAGGGAAAGGGGACCCCGGTGGGCTGCCGTCTATGGGGTCGCACAGAGTCGGACATGACTAAAGCGACTTAGCAGCAGCAGCAGCAAACAAATTACCATATCAGTTTTATGTGTTAACTTCATTAGGCTGTCATGCATATTTTTCAGCCAAACACCAACCTATATATTTCTGTGAAGGTATTTTATAGATATGATTAAAGCTCATGATTTTATGTATGAAAGAGAGATTATCGTAAATAATATATGGTTCTCATTCACTAAATTTGAAAGGACTTAAGAGCAGAACTGAGGCTTCCCTAGAGAAGAAATTCCACTTGTGGATAGAAGCTCCGCCACATGCTGAAGAGCATGTGATTCAGATTTCAGCCTTATCTTGGTATTGTGTGGGTATCCAGCCCACACAATCATGTAAGCCATTTCACTATATTAAATCTCTTGATATCTCTGCTAGTGGATTGGTTCCTCTGTTCTGAACCTTGACAAATATACAATAGGTAACTTGCATATTCTAGATCCTCAATTTTTGTTGATCCAGAATAAATTTGAGGATTTTGCTATATTTGATACTATATATTGTACAAACCCCAATGACTGTATAACAACTTACCATTTCAAAAAGATTAGATTTTTTTCACATAGTCTTAAAGATCTTGAACTTATTCCTTTAATCAAAATCTACATTAGGATTGTATTTGTATTGAATATGAGCCAGTGTTTTATCTTCAAAGACAATGGTTTTACTTTCCACATAGCTACCAGCATTCTGAGAATTGCTATAACCATCAGTTCAGTTCAGTCGCTCAGTTGTGTCTGACTCTTTGCAGTCCCATGAACCGAGCATGCCAGGCCTCCCTGTCCATCACCAACTCCTGGAGTTTACCCAAACTCACGTCCATTGAGTCAGTGATGCCATCCAACCATCTCATCCTCTATCATCCCCTTCTCCTCCTACCCTCAATCTTAACCAGCATCAGGGTCTTTTCAAATGAGTCAGCTCTTTACATCAGGTGGCCAAAGTTGGAGTTTCAGCTTCAGCATCAGTCCTTCCAATCCACCCAGGACTGATCTCCTTTAGGATGGACTGGTTGGACCTCCTTGCAGTCCAAGGGACTCTCAAGAGTCTACTCCAACACCACAGTTCAAAAGCATCAATTCTTCGGTGCTCAGCTTTCTTTATAGTCCAACTCTCACATCCATACATGACTACTAGAAAAACCATAGCCTTGACTAGATGGACCTTTGTTGTCAAAGTAATGTCTCTGCTTTTTAATATGCTGTCTAGGTTGGTCATAACTTTCCTTCCAAGGAGTAAGTGTCTTTTAATTTCATGGCTGCAGTCACCATCTGCAGTGATTTTTGAGCCCAGAAAAATAAAGTCAGCCACTGTTTCCACTGTTTCCCCCATCTATTTGCCATGAACTGATGGGACCAGATGCCATGATCTTAGTTTTCTGAATGTTGAGCTTTAAGCCAACTTTTTCACTCTCCTCTTTCACTTTCATTAAGAGGCTCTTTAGTTCTTCTTCACTTTCTGCCATAAGGGTGGTGTCATCTGCATATCTGAGGTTATTGCTATTTCTCTGACAATCTTGATTCCAGCTTGTGTTTCATCCAGATGAGCATTTCTCATGATGTACTCTGCATATAAGTTAAATAAGCAGGGTGACAATATACAACCTTGACATACTCCTTTTCCTATTTGGAACCAGTCTGTTGCTCCATATCCAGTTCTAACTGTTGCTTCCTGACCTGCATACAGGTTTCTCAAGAGGCCGGTTGGGCGGTCTGGTATTCCCATCTCTTTCAGAATGCTATAAGCATTTCGGTATCTAAATACTTATCCATTCATTCCACAAATAAGTATTTATTTTCTATGTTCTAAAACTATGAAACTACAATAGTAAACAGAGAGGCAGAGATTTTCCTCCCTAACCTCCCTCTCAGGCTTACAGCTAGTAGGGATATAGAAATTGTTGTTGATCAGTCTCTAAATTGTAACAAGTCCAACTCTTTTAGACCCTATAGACTGTAGCACGCCAGGCTTCCCTGTCCTCCACTGTCTCCTGCGTTTTGCTCAAATTTATGTCCATTTAGTTCGTGATGCTATCTAACCATCTTATCCTCTGCTGCCCCCTTCTCCTTTCAGTCTTTCCCAACATCAGCGTCTTTTCTAGTGAGTTGGCTTTTCACAGCAAGTGGGTAAAATATTGGAGCTTCAGCTTCAGCATCAGTCCTTGCCATGAATATTCAGGGTTGATTTCTGTTAGGATTGACTGGTTTGATCTCCGTTTGTCCAAGGGACTCTCAAGAGTCTTCTCTAGCACCAAATTGGAAACATCAATTCCTCGGCCTTTGTGGTACAACTCTCATCCATACATGACTGCTGGAAAAATCATAGCTTGGACTAGACTAACCGTTGTTGGCAAAGTGCTGTCTCTGCTTTTCAATACTCTGTCTAGGTTTGTCATAGCTTTTCTTCCAAGGAGCAAGCATCTTAATTTCATGGCTGCAGTCACTGTCATTAGTAAATAGTCATTTTCTTAATTCTTTCAAGGGTAGTCAAAGAGAACCAAGATTTCTTTCTGAATACAACATTCTACTTTCTTAGAATTCATAGCTCTGTGAAAGGGCCTCCACTTAAAATTTTTTTTCAAGTGTTTTTATTTCCTAAATAGAAGAAAGAAGGGGAAGCTGATAAGAAAAGCCACTTTCCTTGTTTCCATCTCCACTGTGGAAGAAATGCCATATTTTCCAGTTAAGAGAAGAGAGTGTCAAAAGATGGGAGACCTCTAGGTCAGGAAATTCCTGGAATACCAGGCTGTTTCCAATAACAATTGGTCGTTGCTTTTATCAGCCTGTATTGCTTAAATGCAGTAAACACTGATTACCCAAGTACTAAATGCCCAGCAATGACTTAATAGGAACATGGACCTTAATCTGGTCTCAAAGTTTCTTTTTGTCTTTGTGCTGAATTAAAAAGAAAGATTTTTGAATCAGGGTCTTCTTTCACTCCTAACAAGGTGCTCTCTGAATTCTGCTTTGCAGTGTTCCTAATGGCTCCTCCTAGACATTTCCCTGGCCCTGTCTTCCACATTCTGTTTATTCCTCCAATTTATTTCTGTGTTCATATGTTCTAAGTCACAATTTTACTTTTTTATAAAAATATGACCATGTCCTCTAAATATCTATGTTCCTTTAATAATTTATCTCATAACCTCTTTTATTTGTTTTAAGCTTGTGATCTTTTAATAAGTTAAAGATTCATGATTCCTCTAAGAAATAAAACAGATACTTAGAAAACTCAGCTTTTCAATCAAATGATCCTGAACAAAGAAGGACTCCTCTAGGAAAAGTTGGGATGTTGCTTTGAGGATTTCTATACAAGATGTTAAAATAGACTTTTTTTCACTATCATTTTTTCTTTAATCTTCAGTGAATGACTCAGAATTAGACTATTTTCAGCATATGTAATTACCTTGTTCAGTTCAGTGTCTCAGTCATGTCCGACACTTTGCAACTCCATGGACTGCAGCACGCCAGGCTTCCCTGTCCATTACCAACTCCTGGAGCTTGCTCAAATTCGTGTTCATCAAGTCAGTCATGCCATCCAACCATCTCATCCTCCATCGTCCCCTTCTCCTACCACCTTCAATCTTTCCCAGCATCCAGGTCTTTTCCAATGAATCAGTTCTTTGGTTCAGGTGGCCAAAGTATTGATGTTTCAGCTTCAGTATCAGTCCTTCCAATGAGTATTCAGGATGACTTCCTTAGGATGGACTGGTTGAATCTCCTTGCAGTCCAAAGGACTGTCAAGAGTCTTCTCCAACACCACAGTTCAAAAGCATCAATTCTTCAGCACTCAGCTTTTTTTTTAGTCCAACTCTGTTATCTGTGGCAATTTGCAGTAAAAATCAGCAAAAATATTCTTGCTCCTGAAATGGGTTTTTCATGTAGCTTTTCAATATGTATGTCTTTGAAAGTTCTCCTAATTTTTTTTTTTTTTCCGTACTCCTTGAAATTTTCATATAAGATTCTTTGGGGCCATAGTACTCAGTATTTCCATTACTAATCCTAAAAGGCAGCTCAGTAATCTCTCCTACCCCAAATACAGGAAGCAGGCAGTTGGGAAGTTTGTGACCAAGACTGTGAACCATTGACCAACTTAATTAGCCGTGGCGTGGAAAAATAAGAGCTGGGAACTAGCTGCATCTCTGTAGCAGACATAGCTGAATCATTACTTTTTCTTTTATTTTATTCTAAAAAGTTGAAGCAGAGGACTCTAAATGCCCTTTTGGTTTGGTTAATAATCTCATAGATCTGGTGAGGTACCTAATTCAGGTAACTAAGAAGACCTTAGAAAAGCCAGACCATCTTCTTGATTAATTTTTTTCTTATGCCTAAAACCAGAAAACAAACTTTTTAACTTGAATGTTAAACTTTAACCCTTGCTTCCAAGAAATATCCTTGCTTCTCTGTGATAAGAATTTAAGTTTATCTCTCTGGATATCTGTAGAGAAATATTCACCCAGGAGACTGTACTATTATTGACCAGTAGTGATCTAGAAACAGCTTTTGTCAAATCAACAAGACTCAGGTAAGATAAGTGTGAGAGAAGGGCAGTGTAAAAAGGTCACAGTCCTTAAAAATGGGTACCATACCATGCCCAGCAGGGGCTAACTTCATCCCTTTAGGAATTTAGTCTTCCAGGAAGTAAATTTCTACAAGAATGTGCAAGTAAACCATAAACAGTACACTGAAAATTGTAACTTTTAAATTATTTTTTGATCTAGCATCTTAGTGCAGCTTGCAGCACATCAGTTTGTAATTACTTTTTGAATTTTAAAAGTATTTCATATTTATGATAAAAAAATCCAAACTCTGCATAAAGATAATGTTAGAAGTAAAAGTCCTCACTTCTCACTTCCCTGAAGGGACGAACCATTGTTATAGTTACTTGTGTATCTTATCATAAATTTTTCCTGCATGTATAAGCATAATATTTATGTATTTTTCCCTCAAAGGAATCATAATATATGTAGTATTCTATGAGTTACACTTTTCAGTTAGCAATATATTTTGAATACAGTCTCATGTAAATACACAGAGTTCTGTCATTGTCTTCTCAAAGTCCGCATTGTAGTCCCTCACTGTCTCTCATTAATGAATAATCACACTACCAATAGTATTAGGAATTATTTTAATTTGTACACAATTTTTACAAGAGTCTAGAGTGAGTTTGAGAAGAAAGAAGAATACCAAAGAGAGAATACCAAAGACAACAAGAGTGAAAATGTTAGTTGCTCAGTCTTGTCTGACTGTGACCCCATGGACTGTAGCCCACCAGGCTTCTCTGTCCATGGAATTGTCCAAGCAAGAATACTGGAGTGGGTTGCCATTTCCTTCTCCAGGGGATCCTCCTGACCCAGGGATCGAACCTGGGTCCCCTGCATTGCAGGCATATTCTTTACCATCTAAGCTACCAGGGAAGCCCCACAAGAGAGCTTATAATAAACACTAAAATAGACGTCTATTTTGTACTCAAAAGCAGGTTCACTCTAACATGAGGATTTAAAGGAATCCTAAAAAGGAGGCATGATTCAAGACAGATTTTCAGGAATGAGTAAGATATGTCCATAAAGAAATCAGGGAAAAATCACTCCAGCTATGAGCAAAACATAGAGGTAAATAATGAAGGGCAAGACTGATGTAGCTAATAAAGGATGGTAAAGGGGTGAGAATGACGAGAGAGCAAAGTTATAGAAGATAATGTTAGAAATATAAATATTAGAGGATAAGATCAAAAATATAGGCTGGGTTAAGATAGTGTAAGACTCTAATGTTGGGCTTATGCCATAGACTGGTGATTTTTAACTTGGCCCTTCAGAAGATATTTGACAATATCTGAAAACATTTTGCATTATAACTATATGAGTATGTGCTATAGTTACCTAGTAGGTAGAGATCAGGGATGCTGCTAAACATCCTAATAGGCAAAAGATAATGCCCTCCCTACAACAAAGATTTTAAGTGAAGTGAAAGTGTTAGTCTCTTAGTGGTGTCCAACTCTTAGCTACCCTATGAACTGTGGCCTGCCAGACTCCTCTGTCCATGGGATTCTTCAAGCAAGAATACTGGAGTGAGTTGCCATTCTCGTCTCCAGGGAATCTTCCTAACATGGCCCAGGGATCGAACCTGGGTCTTCTACATTGAAGTCGGATTCTTTACCATCTGAGCCCCAAAATATCAGTAGTGTAAAGATTGAGAAACCAAAATTTAACCTAAAATTTGTTAAATTTTGAACCTCATCAATAAAAAAAAAGTTGAGCATGCAGCTATAGATATATACATATGTCACTACATAAGGTCAGTATTTAAATAACTTTATGCATTGTTTTATTTTATTTATTAGTTATATATGACCCATTTTTATCTCTCCAAAATACTATTCACATTTTATTAACATCATTAAATCTTGATTATATTATTTAATTTTTGTTGAATTGGGAAGTAAATTTCCATCTTTCATAATACTATTTATTCTTCCCAGTTTTTCAGAAGGTGTTTTATTCTTATTCTATAAATAAGTAGTTCTAAGTGAGAACAATATGAATGAATTTTCTTCATTGCTTATAAAATCTTGAGCTGACTTTTTATGTGAAACTTTTTATGTGAGACTTTCTGGGAAATTGTCATCCCTAAGATCTCCCTCACCCAAAATCATGCTGTAATTTTTTTTTTTTTTTTTAATACTGCCTTGACCCAGTTTTGAGGGCCTGTAGATGCCAGTCAGTTTGCCTTCTTGAAAAGCTGATTAAGGCCACATTCCCAAGCCGTCTCCCTTATTGAACTACTGTACACACCGTAATTGCTCTAAGACCAACTATCAGACAACCAAGGACAACCCCAATTTCCAAGAGTTCTCTGGAGTTATTAAAAAATCTGGCTTTCTGTTAAATTTGCTTTTATTTAGTTTTAATCAGTGCTGAAGCTGAAAATCTCACAAAGTGATCTAGATTGCAGTGGAAAAGCATACCATTTTCTAGGCTTCTTAAATCATTATAATCATATTAAATTCTGTTCATCAATTTTGTAGAGATTTTTGTTGAATTGGGAAGTAAATTTACGTCTTTCATAATACTAACCATTTATTCTTCCCAGTTCTTCAGAAGGTACTTTATTCTTATTATATAAATAAGTAGTTCTAAACCTAATACAATTTTGAATTTTGAATGCATTTTAACACATGAGAATATCATTTTTCTGCTGTTTAAATTTTTGCAAATAGGACAGTTTTTTCTAGCAATGAAAATCATATATGGGCAGATGTTTTCAAGTATCCATTTTCAAAACGCCCTCTACATAGTCTGAGTTGTTTTGAACAGCAGTTGCTTTCTTACTCATTGTTAATTCATAAACTTTACCTTGGGGGATGTATTAAGTATATTTATTCCTTCAATATCTAATGGACAACAACTTCTGAAAATGGTTCATCATCACAAAGAGGAGTAATCTATTTGGAGATGAGTCTTTTTTATAAAAGAAAGCTACATATGTATATTCCTTAAATTTTGTGCCTCTTTTTTTAAAGTATTCTTGCTGTCCTTCTTTGTATTTTTTTATTTGTTTATTTGTGGTTGTGTGGGTCTTCACTGCTGTGCATGGGCTTTCTCTAGTTGCAGTTCTCACTGTGCTGCTTTTGTTGTGGAGCACAGGCTCTAGCCACGTGGGCTTCTGTAGCTGCAGCACACAGGCTCAGTAGTTGTGGTATATGGGCTTTAGTTTCTGTGGCACGCGGAATCTTCTCAGATCAGGGATTGCCTGCCTGCACTGGCAGGCAGGCCTTCCATCCACTGTACTACCAGGGAAGTTCTGTACCTCTTTCAAATACTCTGGCATGAAATAGCCAACAAACAGTTGTATTATGTATGTAATTTTCATAGCCCCATTAATCTCATTACAGACTGTTTTAAAGATGCTGCTGTTGGTCATTGAGAAAAGAATAGCTGCATACTACACATGCCCATGTACTCTGCAATGTACTGAAGTAAATGCAGGTATGAGGTGTCATCTGAACCCTATCACAAGGTTTTTTAGTATCATGTTGGGATATTGTGAATAATGGAATTTAAAATTAGTTGCATTTAATATTTCTAAATGTCCTCAGACAAAAATAAGTAGGCATTCTAATGGCTTCTTTCTTAATGCCAATAAATTGGACTGTCTTTGGAGATCCCTCAAATAGAAGCCATCTAAGTTTTTTGAAATGTGATTAGACTTAGAAAGTTAATGCAGGTGGCAGTCTGTTAGTTAACATGTTTATCCAGGTCACATATGGCATGGATTTTAGAGTAGACAGAGTAAGGCAGGAAACTGATTAGGAGGCTTATAGGATCTATATTATAGAGACACAGGTGGGCAAAACCAAGGTAAGGGTTTTAATTTGACAGATTTTATGAAGGTTAAATCAATATGTGGCAATAGAAGTAAACGGAGTAGAGGAGGAATAGAAAGAGAGAGAGAACAAGAGGAAAAGACAAACAAAGAGAATTGAATATTTTGGAAGAAAATGTTATTGGTGGATATAGAGAATGCAGAATAATGACTAGGGTTTTGCTATGTGAGGGGGCAGGAAGAAATGGTGATCCTGTTAATTTTTGATGGTTTTATCAATGGCCGGCCATCTTTCCTGTAATGTAATAACAACAAAGTTTTCATTTTCATTTTAATTTCACATCAGTATTGTTACAGAGTTCTTTGCCTAGGTAAATAAACAATGGAGAAACAGAATACTTATTCATACATTTTAGTTCTTTTCTATCAGTCATTAGTGTCAAACATTACAGCTGATCACATCAACTAATTTTGTAGAAAAATTGCAGAAGTCTTTCAAAATAAAAGAGCAAGTGTTTTAACAATAATACCAATATCTTACATCCGTAAACTCCTTTACAATTAAAAGGTTACATTTTAACTAATGTCTACATCATTATTGTGTCTCCTAGTAGATGATGAGTATCATAAACCTGTCCCTCACGATGACGATGTGCACTAACATCCCTTCAAAGCTCAGCTTCTGTGAGACTACTTTCTGGGAAACTGTCATCCCCAAGATCTCCCTCATCCCAAATCATGCCATTATATATATATATATATTTAAATACTGCCTTGACCCAGTTTTGAGGGCCTATAGATGCCAGTCAGTGTGCCTTCTTGAAAAGCTGGCTAAGGCCACATTCCCAGCCGTCTTCCTTATTGAGCTACTATACACACACCATCATTGCTCTAAGACCAAGTATCAGACAACCAAGGACAACCCCAATTTCCAAGAGTTCTCTGGAGTTATTCAGATTACCCAGACCTAAGTACAACTGCCTTGCTCTGCTCTTTCCTTTTCTTCCTCCTGCCATGTGACGAATCCAGGTCCTTTCCCTGAGCGGCCCTGAGTGGCATGCTGTGTTCTCCCCTGAAAACTATGCATATAGCAAAACTACAAAGCTCTTTGCTGGTTTTCTTTCTGAGTCTGCACCTGGCCTTAGCATACCTCACCTAAGGTTACATGAGTAAATACAGGTCTGGTGTGGTTTAGATAGTTCTTACCAGCAATAGCGGCTTACGACACCTCTAGCAGAGCACTTGTCGTATTGTTCAGTTGTATTCTGTTTCAGTAGCCAGTGAGCTCCAGGAAACAGAACTGTCTTTTCTTGCTCTTACTCCCATTCCTGTCATGATCCTGGCACATAGTAAGTGCTCAATAGAAGTAATAGAAATTTTTGAAATGTACCATTGGTGACAGAGAAGGCAATGGCACCCCACTCCAGTACTCTTGGCTGGAAACTCCCATGGACGGAGGAGCCTGGTGGGCTGCAGTCATGGGATCGCTAAAAGTCGGACATGACTGAGCGACTTCACTTTCACTTTTCACTTTCATGCATTGGAGAAGGGACTGGCAACCCACTCCAGTGTTCTTGCCTGGAGAATCCCAGGGACGGGGGAGCCTGGTGGGCTGCCTGCCGTCTGTGGGGTCACACAGAATCGGACACGACTGAAGTGACTTAGCAGCAGCAGCAGCATTGGTGAAGTGAATGGACAATGCTTTCAGTATAAAATAGTAGCACAAAGCCACATCCGGTCCGTATGTTATAAATTCCCTACTGAAGACTCTGAGCATTATTCTAGACAAAAGCATAAAAAATGTCAACATATTATGTTACTTTTTAAATAAATAAGGAACACCTATTTGAAAACTATAGTATTATGCTACCATCCACAATACAGTGCGGATTTGGTTGGAAATGTGGCATTTCTAAAATGAATCAAATTACCCATCTCTTTTTTTAGTCATTCTCTGATGGTATAGATCGTGTAGTGCTTTGCCTGGATCTCCCTTCAGTGGCAAGGCATTTATTCTCTCAGCAGCTTGGAGTATTGGTTACTGAGACCCTCTCTGAGAACTGCCCTCAGCCGAAAGGAACTGTCTTGAACAAGTGGTGTTTGCCTCCAAGGATTGTTCAGTGTAGAAATGAACAGGGAAGGGTGACTATAGAAACTCAACCCCCTGTCTCCTTGTGAAACATCTCCGAAGGATCATCCTATTGCCAGAGTTCTCAGGGAGAATGGCTGAAGTCTCTGTGGCAACTGTATTGTGGGTCATACATATGACTAACACTCTGCCTAACCCCGCTTCCCTAACTCGCTTACAGGTCTTGTTCCTCAGTCCTCTCCAGTGAACTCCTATAGGCATATGACTGTCTGAGAGTCTCAATATCTGTTTCCCAGGGAAACCAGCCTAAGACATCACTTATAAAATAAAGTGATGTGCAACTAATTTTAAACATGAAATAAAGATTTGTAAACCACTTGACCCAATATGTTAATTGAGTTCACACTTTAGTGGAAGACTAGATTTTATAATATATATCAATAAATAATAGTCTTAGGGCTTCCCTGGTAGCTTATACGATAAAAGAATCTACCTACAATGCAGAAGACCCAGGTTTGATCCCTGGGTCGGGAAGATCCTCTGGAGAAGGCAATGGCAACCCACTCCAGTATTCTTGCCTGGGAAATCCCATGGATGGAGGAGCCTGGTGGCTATGGTCCATGGGGTTGCCAGGAGTTGGACACGACTAAGCGACTATATTCTTGGACATTATAATGAGATTGATGTTTTATTCCCTTCTTTCCTGCTGCTGCTGCTGCTGCTAAGTCGCTTCAGTCGTGTCCGACTCTGTGCGACCCCACAGACGGCAGCCCACCAGGCTCCCCCGTCCCTGGGATTCTCCAGGCAAGAACACTGGAGTGGGTTGCCATTTCCTTCTCCAATGCATGAAAGTGAAAAGTGGAAGTGAAGTCACTCAGTCGTGTCCGACAATTTTGTTTTTTTTATAAAATGCTATTTGGAATAATTGTTGATACCTTCTCAAGAGAATATTTTATTCTAGTTACTCTTTGCTGTGAAATAGACTTTTTAAAAGTTGACAAACCTTCTTTTAGAAAAAACCCAGGGACATCATTTAATCTATATGAAATATTCAAAACATTTGATGATGAACTTAACCCATTTTAAATAAATAAATAAAATCCCACTATAAAAGCTTTTGAATCTAAGGATACTGGATGAAAAATACATTTTCCAGGAATAGTTTTAGCTTTCAACAAGAGCTACATATTACTATGTAGTTATTTTAACAGTATTAGCTACTGTTGTGCCAGTTTCCTTGTGACTATTTTAATCATCCTTAACCATGCATCATTTCCTATGGCAAATTACACACACTTATGAATTTTTTTTTTGTCTGTTCCAGTTCAGCTCCCCCTTACTTCTAAGGCTTACAAATTTAGTTTAATCATCTATAACAAATCAGCCAAAGAGAAAAAAGAAAATAAACGAGAGTGATTTTGGGTAAACTGAGACTCCATCAGCATCAAAGGGACTCCTTTTCTTATTTATGTTATTTAGGATGACCACAATTTATTGAGAAATGACAAAGAAAAGATGGTGGTAAAAAAAGGAAGTTCTTGGTTTTTCTTTCTAATAAGGTAGTTAATTGGGGAAAGAATATTCTAGAGTATCGGATATAAATAAGCAGGTGGAAAGGAAAGAAGAGAAGTAAAATGGTATCAAGTTATTTTGAAAATTAAAGTAATTCAAATTCATAAGTCTTTGCCAAATGTGTTTTTGTTTGCTTAAAGTGGCTATGCTAGTGTTTTGCCATTCTGGCAGAGAATGGACTACAAGAATATTCAGCCTCCCTGGTTCCAGGTCTGATGTTCTTATGTGATTGCACGTGTACCCCAATGTTCATCGCAGCACTGTTTATAATAGCCAGGACATGGAAGCAACCTAGATGTCCATCAGCAGATGAATGGATAAGAAAGCTGTGGTACATATACACAATGGAGTATTACTCAGCCATTTAAAAGAATACATTTGAATCAGTTCTAATGAGGTGGATGAAACTGGAGCCTATTATACAGAGTGAAGTAAGCCAGAAGGAAAAACACCAATACAGTATACTAACGCATATATATGGAATTTAGAAAGATGATAACAATAACCCTGTGTACGAGACAGCAAAAGAGACACTGATGTATGGAACAGTCTTACGGACTCTGTGGGAGAGGGAGAGGGTGGGAAGATTTGGGAGAATGGCATTGAAACATGTAAAATATCATGTATGAAACGAGATGCCAGTCCAGGTTCGATGCACGATACTGGATGCTTGGGGCTAGTGCACTGGGACGACCCAGAGGGATGGTATGGGGAGGGAGGAGGGAGGAGGGTTCAGGATGGGGAGCACATGTATACCTGTGATGGATTCATTTTGATATTTGGCAAAACTAATACAATTATGTAAAGTTTAAAAATAAAATAAAATTAAAAAAAATAAAGGGAAAAAAAAAAAAAAGAAATAGACAAGAGAACTCGTGGATGAAATGATGTGCAGATTTAAGCCCTGTCGCTCACCTGGCTGAAATGCCTTACAGGTTATTTTATTTCTGCCTTCTATCTGGACTGTGCTTTAGGGCTGACAAAACAGGTGACATTTTGAACTTGCTGTTTTTTAGATCTTGGGAAAATAGCCAGAATTCTGACTTTTAACCCAAAGGCAGGACAAGTTGTTGACTACTATAATCAAAGTAGTGGTCAGTCATTCTCCTTGCAATCACTGCTTGCTTCTGATGGTGTCCTCTTTAATAATGCCATCTATTATTTTGTGATGCCTGACTCTGGATAGACAGTTGCATGTTGATTCATTCTTTGGTTCTACTAATTTTATTCTAGTGGGAGTTTCAGTATAGTCATATAGCATATGGTTAGGTTTACAGCCCCAGAGTTGAAGCTGGGCGTGCAGGCCAGCTCCATCACTGCAGTCTTGGATAATTGTGTTAACTTGTCCTAACTTGAGTTTCCTCCTTTTCAAAATGGGAGCAGTCATTATCATGCTGTTGTGAGGAATAAACAGGGATTGTATGTGTAACACACTTGGCTCTGTGACTGGCATGGGGTTCTCAACTTGCTTTGAATCCAGCCAGAGAAGAGGGGTATTATTTAGTTGTGGACTCAGCAACCTCATATTTGGTGTCGTGGCTAAGAAAATCAAGTAAATAAAAATATGATAGAGGTCAAAATAGCTTCTATGTTAATTATAAAGCCCAGGCTAGAAGGCATATGTGAACTAAACTCTTTAACCGAACTCCAGATTTGAGGCCGATTTATCCATCCAGCCACATGCAGCCCTCACTGCAGTCACATGCTCTCAGCAGGATGGTCATGTGCTCAGGCCTCAGAGAAAGGGGTTGAGCTGGGTATGTCAATTATTCCTCCCAAATTTACAGTCTCAAATGTGACTGCCCCCCCCCCCCCCCATACCGTCTTCCTAGGGAAACAGTGAGAGAAACACTCAGAGAGAGACTCAAAGTTATATTCATTCAGCCACCATCACAGGAAGGAAACATCAGACATGGGAAGGAGCATTGTGGAGTTAAGTGCTCAGTAAATTATAACTGTTATCATTACAGGCTAATAGGTACATATTGTTTTTTCTGTCAGTTCAGTTCAGTCGCTCAGTCATGTCCGACTCTTTGCGACCCATAAATTGCAGCACGCCAGGCCTCCCTGTCCATCACCAACTCCCGGAGTTCACTCAAACTCACCACCATTGAGTCGGTGATGCCATCCAGCCATTTCATCCTCTGACGTCCCCGTCTCCTCCTGCCCCCAATCCCTCCCAGCATCAGAGTATTTTCCAATGAGTCAACTCTTTGCATGAGGTGGTCAAAGTACTGGAGTTTCAGCTTTAGCATCATTCCTTCCAAAGAACACCCAGGGCTGATCTCCTTTAGAATGGACTGGTTGGACCTCCTTGCAGTCCAAGGGACTCTCAGGAGTCTTCTCCAACACCACAGTTCAAAAGCATCAATTCTTCGGCGTTCAGCTTTCTTCACAGTCCAACTCTCACGTCCATATATGACCACTGGAAAAACCATAGCCTTGACTAGATGGACCTTTGTTGGCAAAGTAATGTCTCTGCTTTTGAATATGCTATCTAGGTTGGTCATAACTTTCCTTCTAAGGAGTAAGCATTTTTTAATTTCATGGCTGCACTCACCATCTGCAGTGATTTTGGAGTCCAAAAAAATAAAGTCTGACACTGTTTCCACTGTTTCCCCATCTATTTCCCATGAAGTGATGGGACCAGATGCCATGATCTTCGTTTTCTGAATGTTGAGCTTTAAGCCAACTTTTTCACTCTTCTCTTTCACTTTCATCAAGAGGCTTTTTAGTTCCTCTTCACTTTCTGCCATAAGGGTGGTGTCATCTGCATATCTGAGGTTATTGATATTTCTCCTGGCAATCTTGATTCCAGCTTGTGCTTCTTCCAGTCCAGCATTTCTCATGATGTACTCTGCATAGAAGTTAAATAAGCAGGGTGACAATATACAGCCTTGACAAACTCCTTTTCCTATTTGGAACCAGTCTGTTGTTCCATGTCCAGTTCTAACTGTTGCTTCCTGACCTGCATACAGATTTCTCAAGAGGCAGGTCAGGTGGTCTGGTATTCCCATCTGTTTCAGAATTTTCCACAGTTTCTTGTGATCCACACAGTCAAAGGCTTTGGCATAGTCAATAAAGCAGAAATAGATGTTTTTCTGGAACTCTCTTGCTTTTCCGATGATCCAATGTATGTTGGCAATTTGATCTCTGGTTCCTCTGTTTTATCTTTACTTCACCCAAAACATTAAAAATATTAGGAAATTATTTGATCTCCAAATTTTTAATGTATATTTAATGACTTTTTAAATAAAAGTAAAAAACAAATTTAAAAAATATAGGGAAAAAACTGAACTGACAAAAATTAAGCTGTAGGAAATAAATCTGTCCCCACATACCCAAAATACATGTGATAGAGAATTCAGAAGTCTTTGCAGTGTTATGACTGGAATAATAAACTCTATAGACACATGAGGAAAGGACAAGCACAGTTTCAAAACATATTTTTAATCTTTAATGAAGTATCTGCTGCTGCTAAGTCACTTCAGACATGTCCGACTCTGTGTGACCCTATAGAAGTCAGCCCACCAGGCACCCCCGTCCCTGGGATTCTCCAGGCAAGAACACTGGAGTGGGTTGCCATTTCCTTCTCCAATGCATGAAAGTGAAAAGTGAAAGTGAAGTCGCTCAGTCGTGTACGACTCTCAGCGACCCCATGGACTGCAGCCTACCAGGCTCCTCCATCCATGGGATTTTCCAGGCAAGAGTACTGGAGTAGGGTGCCATTGCCTTCTCTGAATGAAGTATCTAGACAGAAACATTACAACTTGATCCAAAATGTGGACCCTGACGTCTAAATGAAAATGAAATATTTTCATTTGCAGAATGTAAATTTCATTCATACATGTGATATTGCTTGACGTTGTGAATGTCTCTATTTGATTCTCAGCAAATATGCTAGGAGATGAAGTGCACGTGTTTTAGTTTGTGACATGCTTGTATATTCCCTTCTCAGTACTCTCTGCTTCCTATATATTGTGTTAATACCTCTATTCCTCATTGTCTCTACCTACGGGTAAGGAATAATAATGGGAATGGTATTTTAAAGTTATAAAATTTTTGTTTCTACAACAGAGATAGTATTCTCCAAGAGCCAAGGGCATATGTAAGGCAGAAATTTTATCAAATATCAGCAGATGAATAAATAGGTAATAGTGTTCTTAAACTAAAAGTCATTAAAATTTAACTCACTAGAGACTCACTGAATACAAGAAGAACATATATGAACATAATTTGGAGAATTGTGTTATAAGCAATTATGATTATTTCACCAAATTTTTAAAAATTTTGATGAATAATGTGATGCTATATTTTATTAAGTACTATATATCAGTCTCTACAGTAGAAGGGCCATTTCAAGTACAAGAGACTTTATCTTTAGTTATTTGCATATAGTGCTCATACACAACAATTTCCCAAAGATTGGTTGAATGAATATTTGGGGGAGATAACAGGCATTGGTTAAATAAATAACTTTAAGTTGAGAACATCCGTGTCAATGGGGAGGTCTTATTTACTAAAGGCTTATTTACTACTTCAAGCAATATTTCTTTGCTTATGACATTATTTTTCATATTTACCAGAGCCCCATGCTTTTGCCACATCAGGTTTGATACCTTAGAAGAGCACATTCATATTTTTTTTCCATCAACTTTCAAGATAGCCTTCTAGCTTTCACTCAAATTCAGATAATTTGGAGGAGGAAAGAGCTGAAAAAAAACCCTAAACTGTCAAACATAATTATAGAGTGCAGCAGTCTTCCCAGTAATGGGAATGGTTCAGTGGTTATTTTTGAAACACGCCTGTGCTAATATACTGTGCTTGAGTTCTTCAAGTACGTCAAGATTTGCTTTTTATGAACATGGGTGAAATTTTTCCACTGATGTTTTATATTAGATGAGTGCAAAGTTGCTGACTAAAAACCAGAAAAATGTGAGATTTTAATTATGATCCTGAGACACTCCACATGCATAGAAATGAATGTTGTAACCCTTTCTCTGTTGCTCACTCCAGTTGTTTTCCCAAGGTCCCCCTGAGAAACAGCGTTATACTGAGTCATGTTTTGCCAAATCCTTTGCAACATGAGAGATTCAGTGCAAATTGTGATTATTTCATGACGTATCCACTAATGTTTTAGTGTCATATCATGATGATTTCATGATGTATCGTTATTTCCAGTTCCAACTTGGGTGTTTATTATCTGACATGTAAATTCCAGGACATACCATAACATTAATGGCTTTTGCAATAACATGTACAAAATAGTCCGTATTGCAGGAGGCTACATATTTGGAACATAGCTCTTCATTTTTTCCTGCCTAAAATTTGATTAATTCCTTCTCCTGCCTTTGTTTTTATGTTATATTTGCACAAGTTATGTTCATAAGGTTCAAAGACAGCTTGCCTCCTGATACGATCATGACTAATTCATTTCAGGGAGAGACCTGTTGGTGTTATTTTTAAATACCCTTTAAAAAATACCTTTAAGACCCTCAAAATAGAGTACATAATTATATTTTCCGGTCATGTAAGCCATTTCACATGGGCAATATTATCTCATAATGCCTTTCTTTTCACCTCCAAGTGGCCTGGAAAATTCGGTGTAGTACTAGACTTTCTAGCTAGTATGAGCATGCATTGCTATTAAAATGCTGCCTTTTTTTTTCCTGCATGGAGCTGATAGCTTTTTAAGTTTTGAAAATGGCTTTATTTATATAAGTAGCATGTTGTTATAATTTAGGGGTCATTAGAAGGGAGTGTTACACCATTCTAGAAATAAATGAGAGAGGATACTTCAGCTTGTTTTATATTTAATGCTGTGAGGTATTAAAGAAATAAAAAAAAAAGTTTGGAAATTCTAAAATAAGCAATTGCCAGGAAATTTTAATGATTTGTCTCAAAATTTAGCTAATGATTTGCATAGATGGAGTAGATGGTAGCTTAGAGAAAGATGTATTTGAAGAGTGGTGAAATAACCTCCCAACTGAGATTGAGCTCTGCAATTCATTCTGATATGGCAGTTTCTCACATTACTCAGCCCTTGAGCTTAAGGCACTGATGATTTCTGATGAAACATACATAAATCAGGGAAGGGATACACATCAAGCAATTACAAGTCATTCATACCACTTTCTCTTGTTTATCAGTTTAGCCAGTCCGAAGAGAAAGCAAAATAAATAGGCAGTTTTTCTTTAGGAGGAAAGGAATTCATAGCATATCTAAGTAGTCAGTTTCTTGAGCTCTTTTCTTTGTGACATACTTAATAGATAATGTCTAAAAGCAAAACACTCTTCTGTGAGCATGCCAATAGTATGCAGATCCCTGTATGTTAGCAGTGATTCATCCCATCCCTTCTTTGGAAAGGTGGCAGAATGTAGTGTTTCTGATGCAGGCTCTGGAAATAGATGGCTAGGTTCAAATCCCAGCTCTGCTACTTTCTAACTGTGAGTTCTTAGTTAAATCACTTAAACTCTTCATGTTGCAGTTTCCTTATTGGTAAAATCAGCATAGTAATTGCACCTTTTTTCATTCATTTATTGAGAGGTTAAATGAGTTAATCCGTGTAACACACACAGTACAATTTCGGTAAGCCCTCAACTAATAGCTGCTATTATTATTCCATCATATTTCATGGAAGAATCCAAATTGGAATGTAGATCAGAGAGATTAATGTTATGTTTGTGCCATATTGGTATAATATAGTGTCAGCTATAAAATGCAATTGCTTTGTAAGTAGTAAATGTGGTACCAAAATTTAGCAGAAGTAACGTAAAAGTGAAAGTGAAGTTGCTCAGTCGTGTCTGACTCTTGCGACCCTCTGGACTGTAGCCCACTAGGCTCCTCGGTCCATGGGATTCTCCAGGCAAGAAAACTGCAGTGGGTTGCCATTTCCTTCTCCAGGGGATCTTCCATAAAATCACTTTTTCTGTCCTAAGTATCACTAGGATTTGTGTTGAAATTTCTGAATGAGTATTTTCACTCCTAAGATTTCCCTGTTTTTAACATGTCAGTGTAGGGTTTGATATGTTTATATTCATGACATAAAGTCTCTTATATATAAAAAAAGAAAATAAAAAGCGTATCTCCCCCCTTCTTTTCCCTCCCCTGACAAGCCTGTCTCTGAAGCACAGGGGCACATTTGAAATAAGACTTGAAGAAAGAGCTGTGATGTGAGTGCGTGTGTGTGTGTGTTTGCCCAGCTTGATGAAGTCCCTATAAGAAAGACAAGTAGGAGACTTTTAGCCTATATTACTGCTAGTCCCTCAACCTTTACACTTTATATCTATAAGCATTTACTCCAGAATTTTCCAAAATAATAACATTAAAAAAAAAAAAGGAAGACTGTTCAAACACTGAATTATCTGTGAGAGTCAGCCAAGTTACACCAGCTGCATTGGCTCAATTCCTACATCTGGGCTCCAAGGCGGGTAACCAAAAAAAATCTCCATGAACAGTATTTTAAGAATTTTGGCAACACACAAGACAGGGGAATTAAAAATAATTCTTTGCTGAAAACAGAATTGGTGGAAAACAATTCTGTTTGCTTGCCATAGTCCACCAAGCTATCTAATGGCCAGCCATTAGAATACAAACAAGTATGCCCAAAAGTGCTGTCCAAAGCCACATGTCCCTCTAGTAAAGGCCAGTGGCTCAGTGACTGAGTCCGGGGAATGAGAAACAGCAGTTGCCTTAACACAAAGCGTAAAATGGATTCCCCATATTACTATTTTTCAGCCAAAGGGGTGACATTTCCCAATAGCTAGTATAATGTAGGATGTGTTTGGGCCCGTGGGAGAGCTTTGTTTTATCTCTGATTTTCTTGTCCCTTCCTTTAAGTCATTAAGTAGGGCTGATTAGTTTCTTTCCTTGGTTCCCTGTGGAGTTTTATTTCTTCTTGTATTGCCACATTCATTTTGTATAAAAAAGCAAAGGAGAAACAATTTAACAGGGCTATACTGTACCTTATGTAGAAAAGACTCTTTAAAAGCAGACTAAACTTTAAAACTTGAAATTAATTGAAGAAATTTAAATATTGATGAGAAGGATGAATGTAAAACAGTATGAGGAAGGACTCCATATAGTGATTTAGTTTTTTTTTTTTTTTTTAATTGAAAAGGATGGATAAACATGATCATTCCTAAGTAATCATTGTCAAATACTTGTTTTGATATGGTGCTGTATTGCTCTTTTTCAAGAAGAGATTCAACAGGCCTTGACTTTGTCCTCAAAAAGTTTATGATCTAAAGAGTATCAAATAATAGAAAGTAAGCACAGCAGAATGCCACATTAAGGCTTTGTTCCATGTATTCAAGACATGAAAATAAAAATGAGATGTTAGAATGCAAGTTATCTAAGGAGATAACTCTTTGAATTTCAAGTAGATGGAGAAGAAAGACCTATGGGAAAACGTGAGGAGGGAGATGTCTTTCTGGTTCAGAAGAGTACATGGGATAAACGGCAGTATAAAAAGGAGGCGAAACTACTTTCCAGTGAATAAAAGTGTTGGAGCCTTATCTAGTATGGGCTGGGGACTATCAGATAAAGATGTGATAGGCTGTAGACTGTGGCCTTCACTGCAGCCTCTGTCTCATCAGACCAGTGGTGCAATGGAGAGGGAAAGAAAAGCTCAGAAGTAGCTTTTTTTTTTTTTTTTTTAAACAAGGTGATTTATAAGTGTTACGCAATTGGGTTATATAACTGTGGCAAACAAGAAATCATAAATCTGGAATTCAGTCTTGGTTCCAGGAGACACAGCTTATGTGAAACTTCATTGTGATAATAAGGAAGATGCTCTTGTGTTAACATTCCCCCACTTGCTGTTCCTCAGATTCAAGAGAAATGAAAAGCAACAAACTCATAGTTCTGGGCTTCTAGAACACAGTGCATTCCTTACTATAGGAAAGCTTTTTAGACTAATGAACTGGAAATGTACTCTGAGCAGAAAAAGAGAAGACAAGAGAACTTCTACACCATCCTGTTGACTTGATCAACAAATACTTCTTGTGTTGCTTGTCTGCTATCACACTAATGCCATGAGATCAAATAACTATCCGTGAACAGCAGCTCAGCCCAGAGGAATGCCTTCTTTGCTATCTATATGCATTAATAGTGTTACAGACTAGAGAAATAATTTGTGCACTCATGTATTCATTTCATTTATTTTCATCTCATTGGCCTTTGAGGTCTGACCTATTTTAAAATATTGCAGTTTTTTGTTCAGGTCTTAATTTTTTTTCTCAGTCAAAAGTAATAGGGATCATTCAAGCAGCTCTTCTAATCCTCTCTCTTTCATGAACATTTTTAAGGCTGACCACAAAGTATCTTTTTCTGTTTTGCTATTTGAGCCTGTTTCTTTCCTGGTTGAATAAAAATGCTGTTGTCTGTTTCAGTGTTCATTGCTGTGTAGCAAACAGCCTAGTCTTCACGGCGTTAAACGATTATTATTATCACTCATGGTTTCAGGGATTGACTAGACTCAGGGTAGTGGTTCTCACTCAGAGTCTTTGTACCATTGTAGTGAGGCAGTAGCTAGAGCTGGACTCACTTGAAGGTTTCCTCACTTACGTGTCTGACACCTAGTCTGGGAGCAGTTGGGCTTCTCTCTTTCTCTCTCTCTCTCGGTGCTCTTCATGTGGTATCTCCAGCATGGAAGTGTAAGGTGACCATGGCAAGTCAATGCTTAAAACACGAGTCCTGAAAGAGATAGTCGGTGCTCTTCATGTGGTATCTCCAGCATGGAAGTGTAAGGTGACCATGGCAAGTCAATGCTTAAAACGCGAGTCCTGAAAGAGATAGTCAGACAGCAGCTGTCTCCTAGTCTTGGAAGTCAATTAGTAATACTTCCTTAGAAATCTATTTGTTAGAAGCAGAGAACTAAGATCAATTCATATTAAAAGGGAGGGGAATTAGGCTCCTCTTTTTTTTTTTTTTTTTTCTTTAGGCTCCTCTTTTGAGAGGGAAGTGCCGAAGAATTTGTGATCATTAAAACCTGTAAGTGCTTGTGAGCTAAGTCGCTTCAGTTGTGTCCAACTCTTTGCTACCCTGTGGACTGCAGCTCGCCAGGCTCCTCTGTCCATGGGATTTCCCAGGCAAGAATACTGGAGTGGATTGCCGTGCCTCCAGGAGATCTTTCAGACCCAGGGATTGAGCCCGAGTTTCTTAAGTCTCCTGTGTTGACAGACTGGTTCTTTACCACTAGCACCACCTGGGAAGCCCTAAAACCTGCACAGTCTTCATTGATCTGGTCTCCTGCCTGCTCTTCACAGGGATGCTAATTCTTTCTCTAACTCATTACTTCAGCTGTTATAGTTTTCCTTTTCCATTATAAATATTTTATTAAGCATCAAATCACATTTGTAAATGTACTAGTAAAGTGTAAAACATAATTCAGGGATAAATGCACGGATACTTTTTCTGCTTTTTAGGGGTATACCATCTGTCACAGACAACAGAAAATAAAGCACTGATTAAAGCCAAATGTCAATATTCAATATATATTTATTAAACATCTGGCATGGGCCAGACACCACTACGTTCTAGGAATACAGAGATGAACAAGACTCATGTTCTGCATTCCATGCACTCATGATCTAATCTGTATCATGGCCATAATGAAGCAGTTTGAGTAAGAGGCATGCACCATTCCACTGAAAACACTTTCCTCAAGATTTCTAGCAACTCCCATCTTGTCAGATCCAATGATACCCAAAGGCCAAGTGTGTACCCTTCTTCTTAGTCCATCTCTCAGCAACCAGAATTGGACATAGTGAACCTTCTTGATATACTTTGTTTAACTGATATTTTAGACACCACTTTCTTGGTTATCTTCTTTACCACCTTCTCTTTTTTATTCTCCTTTGCTGCATCCTTTTTCTCATAATGTTGGAGTGTCCCAAGGCATAACTCTGAATCCTGCTCCTTTGCTTCTCTATTTCTGTACTTGCTATCTCATGGCTTTTAATGTTACCAACCCTCAAATTTATCTTTCTAACCCTAGCCATCCCATAGACCCCTTAGTAAGCTTTCCAACTGCATATCACCTTCAACTGACCACTGGACAAACATAAAAATCCAGACTCCAAATAGAACTTTTGATTTCCTCAAATTCTCTGATCTGTTTCTATCTAACTTCTCCATCTGAATTGATGAAACTACCATTTACTCCTCACAAAAGATACCCAGAGGTCATTCTTGATGACTCTGTTAGTCACCATAAAAATTCAAGTCCTGCTGGTACTACAGTTGAAATATATCATGATCAGTACACTGTTTTCTTACTATTTCTATTTCTGCAAACACCTTCTACATATTATGTGCAGCACTTGGAACATAGTAGGTGTGCATAAGACTGGATGAGTAGATGAATATATGCATCGACTGTAAGAGTAACGTAGGATAGGGGTTGTTCCTATCACACATGGATGTGTATTGTGAAGTAGAGAAGGCTATAGGGTAACAGTTCCAAGTAGAGAGGATTAGGGAAGGCATCTAGTCTCTGTTGGTCAATACCTGAGACCTTGTGAAGGATATTAAGCTGTATGAATCCCAAAAGGAATCTCTTTTAATACATACCGTCAGTTGAGAAAAGTTAGTAAAGAGACGTTCCATTATGAAATGGGTCTTTTCAAAAAGTTAAAGAAAAATCAGGAAGATTGATGTTAACAGTTAAAGTCGTTTTCCCCCTGTTATCTGATGAATTCAAATGACTTGATGAAGATTTAAACTCTCACCACATCCCTCCTCATTGCAGATTTTCATTCTTTATCTTAAGGTAAAAGTTATTTTCCTTTCTTTTTTGGTATATTTTGTAGGACCAGTATTTTATTCTCACTTGCCAGAGGAAAAAAAAATTTTTTTCTGAAAAGTAAATATGGTTTTTCGCTTTAAAATATCTTTTTAGAAAAGTTCCCTGGAAGCTTATTACACTGATACCCCCCCCAAAGCAAATACCTGTATGTGTCTTGTTACTTCCATAAGGAATAATAAAATTCCCCCATTTGTTAGAAGAATATAACTTGGTGTCCAATATCCAGAATTGTTTTGGAAGGAAATTGTGTACCTAGGTTATTTTTATTTCTTAAATGTAGTGCTACAATCAATTTTCAAGATGCACTGTTCATTTGTTTTCTTTCTTTTTTTTCTTTTAACTTTTTTCTTCTTCTGGTATGAGACATTTTAGCTGCAAGTGCTTTCAAGAGCACTTTACAAAAATGTATTAAAATTATCTGGAGCTGGCTGAGGTTTGACTGAGTTAAAAAGATTCTTTTAATTTGCCTCCCCCAAGTGATCTACTAAAATTGCTTTTGAAAAAAAAAAAAAAAATAGTTCTGGGCATGCCTGGCAACTATCTGATTGGAAACAGCTATTAGTCCTAGGGCAGGTTGATCAACCTTTTTCTATGCCAAGTAGCTCCTTTGCTTCTTACCTGAATTATACAAATGAGTGAGGGTTAAATAAGGTAAGGAGAGGTTTAGAGGTGGCAAAAAGAAACAGGGCAACTTTAAAATCCAGCTATAGGTTTTGCCTCTTCCCTCTTCAAAGATGGCATTACAGAAGTAAAAATAGCAGTGGCAACAAAAACTAATATTTATTGTTTCCTATCTACCAGCCACTGAAAGCCATTATGTAAAGTAATTACTAACTACACACGCTCTGCAACTAAGGAACCTGAGGTTCAGGTTGGGGGTGTAATTTAATTAATATTGGCCTTCCCTGGTGCCTCAGATAGTAAATAGTCCCAGCCAGTGAACAGTGGAACTGGAGTTTTAACCGCTTGTTTTATTTCCATGCCTACAGACACAGATAAGGCCCCTTTTCCTTTTCCCCTCACTTCCCCCTCATCCCTTTCTATCTTGGCTGAGCCAACTCCCAGCCCCCTCATAGTTTTTTCTTTTGGAAGTCTGTAGGGGCATAGGGCAGAGTGATTTTGCTGGCTAATGGGCTTAGGTAAGCCGCCTAAATACAGAATGTGCTAAAGACAGGCCTGGCTACCCAATTATAGTCTCCTTTTAGCTTTGGCTAGAGAGAAATCCCCAGAGCAAGTGTTAAACTTGGTCACCCACGCTACTTCCTTTCTTGGCTGAGAGTCAGACAGAGTGAATTTTGGATCCGGCATGAAGTCTTATTCAGGAAATAATAACTGCCACAACCCAAGCACTCTGTGTCTCAGCTTTGGAACCGGATTCATGACCATTGCCCACTTTGATTGGCTTTGATAGGGTGTGGGCCTGTCTTCAAAATAAACACAACCAGTGTATTTGCTGTTTTGGTAGTTTATAGCATGCTGCCTTTTAAAATTATAATAGCAACTCTATACATTGGTAGCTCTTGCATGGAAATATTTTCTTCCCCCCAAATATTTAACAAATCTATATTAAAGCAACATCCTTCATGGAATAATGGTTCTGTCATCACTCATATGTACCTGATAATTTTTTTAAGACATATATTCTCTTCTTGAAAAATTTAAGAAGTTGTTTATTTGGAAACAGTTGGGTTCAAGTAACTGTTCTTGTCTCTCTTGTCTATTTTGCTATTGTTATCACTTCTGGAGTTTTGTTAAGAGATGTGAAGTTAATTTCTTGAAAATAGAAATGCTGCATCTTGATGCTTCTTAGAAGAAAATACTTCGTAATATATTGACTAGTTGTAAAAATGAAGATGGCACAATGTTAATACACTTAATTTAAAAAGGAAAAAATAAAACAAAATTTCAGAATCGAAAGACTCAGTGCCTGAGTTATTTGAAAATAAAGTATCTTGAGAAGTAGATCATCCAGATGTAGCTGACATGTTAACTGTAAACACTATTGGATATTACTGTACACATAATTATGTCTTGAAGGATAGGAGGAATTAATACCCAGCACTAGCTCTACTTTTCTGTGAAACTTCTGTGAAATAAATTTTATTTGTTCCTGGCTAGCCTCAGCAATCTCTCTCATTTGTAAAATCATAATTCTCCTGCTTATTTATATGACTCATTCCTTCTTCATTCCCTGACCCCTAAGAATAAACCAAATCTGTTATGACTTTTATTTCATGATGATCTTATATTTTACAATTATATATTTACCTGTAATTATTTAATTTGATGATATTATTATCTAATAATGATCCCCTACACTGTGAGTTCTATGTGCTCAGTAATCATGTATTTATTCACTAACCTAGCTGCATCTCTAAAGACTGTGTTGATATAGTAAGGGCTCAGTAAACAATACTTAAATAGATCAATCAGTGAGAGAAAGAATGTAACACTGATCTGTTGGTTTTCCATTATGTCCCACTAGACTGTGAATTCGGAGAAGGCAATGGCAAGCCACTCCAGTCCTCTTGCCTAGAAAATCCCATGGATGGAGGAGCCTGGTAGGCTGCAGTCCATGGGGTCTCTACAAGTCAGACGCGACTGAGCGACTTCACTTTCACTTTTCACTTTCACACAATGGAGAAGGCAATGGCAACCCACTCCAGTGTTCTTGCCTGGAGAATCCCAGGGACGGCAGAGCCTGGTGGGCTGCCGTCCAAGGGGTTGCACAGAGTCGGACACGACTGAAGTGACTTAGCAGCAGCAGCAGCAGCAGCAGCAGACTGTGAATACAGTGTATTTCAAAATGAATTCATAAGATATTTAGTTACCACCTACTATGTCTCAGACACTGGTTTAGGCACTAAGCATAAAGCAAGGAATATAATTGAACACATTTCCTGGTGGCTCAGCAGTAAAGAATCCACCTGCAATGCAGGAGACACAGGAGACCTGGGTTCAATCTCTGGAAATGGCAACCCACTCCAGTATTCTTGCCTGAAAATTCCATGGCAAGAGGAGCCTGATGGCTGGGGGTCACAAAGAGCCAGACACAGCTGAGCACGTAAGGCACACTAGCACAGTTGTGTGCAGCCCGTGGTCTCATGTAGCTCGTAGGTGTGGGATTGGGATGGAGACGTGGATAGTAAGGGATCCTATAAGCAAATAATATATCTAGGAAGTGATTGAAGAACAGTGTAAGGTGGTATGTGAGAGAATAAGTAGGAATCTTCTTTATAGTGTCAGAGTGCCTTTGGCGCATTTCATACACATTGGTAATTTTATTTTAATGCATAATTAATATGCATCTTTGTGTCTTGTTTATCTAACCTATATGAACACAGGAAAGAAAGAAAGTGAAGTCACTCAGTTGTATCCGACTTTTTGCGACCCCATGGACTGTAGCCTACCACGATCCTCCGTCCATGGGATTTTCCAGGCAAAAGTATTGGAGTGGGTTGCCATTTACTTCTCCAGAGGATCTTCCCAACCCAGGGATCAAACCTGGGTCTCCCACATTGTAGGCAGACGCTTTACCATCTGAGCCACCAGGGAAATATGAACACAGGGGATAGCATTAAATACTCCTTTGCCTTTCCAGAGCTCTAAGTTCAGTGCTGATCACTCATTATATCCTTTCTAATTGGTTGGAAATATGTTCTATTCAAATTCTTAAAAGCTTAAGGCTTAAGTAAGAGGCTGGAGAAATGTTTGCTTGTAGACTTTGCGAATAACTGAGCTTGGTCAGTAATCTGACTCACAAAAGCCCATTTTAAAACTGAATCTCTTGAGACCTACAAATTGCTCCACTGGATTTATTTCAAGTCAGCCCATTACAGGTTGTCTAAATGAACTGTGTTATTTCCTGTTATTGATGTCCATAAACTCTTAAAAGCAGTAACTTTTCCTCTAAGTTAATTTAAATTGACTCTTGGAAATAAAATCTGTTCAGATTTTCTTTAATAGAAACATATTTCAGGGTAGGACTGGTATAAAGAATTGAAAACAATTATTTATTCTATTTTCTTTGATTCTCTTCTGTGTCATAGCTGAAATTCACTTCTAGACCAATACTGGCTGAGACAAATACTAGTCTGAGAGAAATGAGGGCAAAATGATGAGTGTATTTGGAAAGTGAGAGATTCTGAGTAGGGAGATTAGGGGCAGGTTTTCCAGTAGAGAAACTGAACCAAAGCTTTTTCTTGCTTCTCCTGGGAAAAAAAGAATATAGTTCACTCCCCTTTATCTTAGTAGTTGGAAAGATTAAAACATAGCTCTTTATTTCTTCCTTTTTAGTTTGACTGCCTGGAAATTTGTGTCTCATTCACTGGTCAAGAAGGACTGAAGTCCAAATAAATGTGGCACCCTCTTTTTGAAATTTATTACACATTTTTCCTTTTGGAAGTTTTCAGTTAGATGGCAATTTGTAATACTATTATTTACAGATATAATAATGTAAGGGCTACAAAATCCTTTATTTATGCTTACACATAAATTGTTGTTAACATCTGATCTATTAACTGTACCTTCTCCACTAGAAGGTTTAGAGTGAAAATACTTCTCTGGGTAACTTGAATGATGTAAGTTGGGGTAAACTTTCCATCCCCAATGTTCAGAATAGATGTCAACAATTCCAGATAGGCTTCCAAATCCAGATGACCTAGTTAATTTTATTTCAGGGCAGTGAACAGATGGTGAGTGTTTTCTGTCTATCTGGCATTAACGTGCACTCTGTCACCATCAGACTGAACCATGGCAGATGGCAGTTGTGTTAGCAAGCATTCAGTCCTTTCCCCTCGTTCCTCCCCTTTGGACTGGGGAAGGCCTGGCTTTGGCTTACAGCTGACTCACACTGCGGCCACCTCTCCAGGGAAGCCTGAGGGGAGAATGTCAAACCACCGGAAGCCCTTGGTAATGCAGGTTTTCCGGTTTGCCCATGGCAACAGGCACAGCTGGGGCCTCTTCAAAGGCCTGTGGTAGATATTACCGTCTCAGTGTGAAATCCATCGGGGTTCAGTGCTTACTTCAGGGCCAAGTTGAGCATTTCCATGGGATAGATAGATTTTTCTCACCCTCTTGTGAAAAAATACCTGAGTGTATGAGGATAGCCTTTCTTGGCCTCTGGTGAACTTTTCTGTATAGAAAAGCAGCCAGCCATATTTAGCAGTTTTATCCAGCAGCATGAATCATTTAACTGCCTTGGTTGATCTTTAGAGTATCCAGATTTCATTGTTTAAAAAAAAAAAATTTTTTTTTTTAAAGTAAGTTCTCCCTTTTTGGGAATCCAGTGGGAACATGTTGCAGATGCATTTGTGTATTTTGGATTTCTGTAAAGGACTTCATGGCATTCTAATTGCTACACACGTAGGATAAGATGAGTGCTTAATTTATGAACCAATTTTCTAAAATTGTCAGAGTCAGTTGAGATTGTGAAGATGCTGTCCTGGAAAATACAAGAAGTTTCAGGAAACCTAAAAGTAAACTTACGTTTTGTAGAATTTACAGGATCAAGCAAATAATGCAAGTGAAATAATATGGGTTTTATTATTTATTTATTGAATTGTCTCCATTTTATGGACACATATTTTTTCAACATTCAAGATGTTAAATTTTTAAATGTTTTTACATTCTATAAAGGACAGAAATGGTATGGACCTAACAGAAGCAGAAGATATTAAGAAGAGGTGGCAAGAATATATAGAAGAACTATACAAAAAAGATCTTCATGACCCAGATAATCACGATGATGTGATCATTCACTTAGAGCCAGACATCCTGGAATGCGAAGTCAAGTGGGCCTTAGGAAGCATCACTATGAACAAAGCTAGTGGAGGTGATAGAATTCCAGTTGAGGTATTTCAAATCCTTAAAGATGATGCTGTGAAAGTGCTGCACTCAATATGCCAGCAAATTTGGAAAACTCAGCAGTGGCCACAGGACTGGAAAATGTCGGTTTTCATTCCAGTCCCAAAGAAAAGCAATGCCAAGGAATGCTCAAACTACCACACAATTGCTCTCATCTCACATACTAGCAAAGTAATGCTCAAAATTCTCCAAGCCAGGCTTCAGCAATATGTGAACCGTGAACTTCCAGATGTTCAAGCTGGATTTAGAAAAGGCAGAGGGACCAGGGATCAAATTGCCAACATCTGCTGGATCATTGAAAAAGCGAGAGTTACAGAAAATCATCTACTTCTGCTTTATTGACTATGCCAAAGCCTTTGACTGTGTAGATCACAATAAACTGTGGAAAATTCTTCAAGAGATGGGAATCTCTTAAAGGTCAGACCACCTGACCTGCCTCCTGAGAAATCTGTATGCAGATCAAGAAGCAACAGTTAGAACTGGACATGGAACAACAGACTGGTTCCAAATCGGGAAAGGAGTACTACAAGGCTGTATATTGTCACCCTGCTTATTTAACTTATATGCAGAGTACATCATGAGAAATGCTGGACTGGATAAAGCACAAGCTGGAATCAAGACTGCTGGGAGAAATGTCAATAACCTCAGATACGCAGATGACACCACAGTTATGGCAGAAAACAAAGAAGAACTAAAGAGTCTCTTGATGAAAGTGAAAGAGGAGGGTGAAAAAGTTGGCTTAAAATTCAAGAGTCAGAAAACTAAGATCATGGCATCTGGTCCCATCATGTCATGGCAAATAGATGGAAACAATGGAAACAATGAGAGACTTTATCTTTTTGGGGCTCCAGAATCACTGCAGATGGTAACTGCAGCCATGAAATTAAAAGACACTTGCTCCTTGGAAGAAAAGTTATGACTAACCTAGGTAGCATATTAAAAAGCAGAGACATTACTTTGCCAGAAAAGGTCCATCTAGTCAAAGCTATGATTTTTCCAGTAGTCATGTATGGATGTGAGAGTTGGACTGTGAAGAAGGCTAAGTGCCAAAGAACTGATGCTTTTGACCTGTGTGTTGGAGGAGACTCTTGAGAGTCCCTTGGACTGCAAGGAGATCCAACCAGTCCATCCTGAAGGAAATCAGTCCTGAATATTCATTGGAAGGACTTATGCTGAAGCTGAAACTCCAATACTTTGTCCACCTGATGCAAAAAACTGACTCATTTGAAAAGACCCTGATGCCAGGAAAGATTGGAGGCAGGAAGAAAAGAGAACAACAGAGGATGAGATGGTTGGACAGCATCACCTACTCCGTGGACATGTATTTGAGTAGACTCCAGGAGTTGGTTTCAGACAGGGAGGTCTGGCGTGCTGCAGTCCATGGGGTTGCAAAGAATCTGACACAGCTGAGGAACTGAGCTGAATTGAACTGAACATTCTATTTCAATTTTTATTTTGTACAGACATGACTTTTTAGAGCAGTTTTAGATACACAGCAAAACAAAGTATAGAGATTTCCCATATACCATCTGCTCCCATACATGCCTTGTTGTTGTTGTTTAGTTGTTGTCACATCCGACCCTTTTGCAACCCCAAAAACTGTAGCCCAACAGGCTCCTGTGTCCATGGGATGCCCCAGGGAAGAATACTGGAGTGTGTTGCCATTTCCTTCTCCTCCCATACATGCATAGCTTTCCCCGTTATCAGGATCTCCCACCACGACACATTTGTTACAGTTGATGGACCTACATAACACATCATAATCAGCCAAAGTCCATTGTTTACATGGGTGTTGCACATTCTGTGGCTTTACCCAAATGTGTAACGGCATTATCCATCATTATGGTATCATACAGAGGAGTTCCCATTGCCCTAAAAATCCTCTTTGCTCTGCCTGTTCATCCCTCCCTCCCTCCTAACCCCTGGAAACCACTAGCATTTCCACAGTCTCCATAGTTTTGCCTTTTCTAGGATGTCATATGGTTGACATCATATAGTACATAGCCTTTTCAGATTAGCTTCTTTCACTGTTTCAATTTTGATAAGTCTTATCCTGAACTGATCATAGGAATGCAAATTTCAGTCAACAAAATAAATTGCATATATTCCATAACACAAATCTGGAAATATCATCAGAGCTGGTAAGCCATGCCTGAAAACCTGTTTATAATTTATCTGAGTTAGGGCTTGGAGATAACAAGCAATGTTGGTGGCTTATTATTTATTGTCACCTGATATATGTATTTGGGATAAAATTCTTTTGGTATTATTCATGGTGATTATTCAGTGCTGCTGCTGCAGCTGCTAAGTCGCTTCAGTCGTGTCCGACTCTGTGCGACCCCATAGACGGCAGCCCACCAGGCTCCCCCGTCCCTGGGATTCTCCAGGCAAGAACGCTGGAGTGGGTTGCCATTATTCACTAGTTGATATAAAATGCTTAATAGTAGGCCAAAATCTCTTTTGGACTCAGGCCTTGCATTGCTAATGAGTGATACACAACCACTTTAGCGTTTCAAATGGCAGTAGCCTTATTGGTTACAGTGCTCAGGGTGCATTATAGTCTGCATATTGGTTTTCAGGAACTAATAGAATGGTTGCCTTAAATGAGTTGGCAGTATATCGAGATAATTTAGAGCATACTTATGTCAATCTTTGATCTTAAATATTAAGTTGGAGTGCATAAGATACATATTTTGGGACAAGCACTCTTTCAGAGTTTAGGCTCATAAATATATGGATTAAGGCATCATATGTTTAAAGTACTGATAGAGACATCTCATCTGATTTGTTTATTTCTAGTGATTCTTAAGTATCTTTGTAAATTTGATGAGGAAACAAGCAAGGGCACCTGGATTGTCTTTACATGGTTTTTACTTGATATTGACCTATATCATTCCTTTAAGCTGGTATTTGATATGGGATCTCTGCACTGCAATTTTAGTGATTTCTGAATAGGACTGTAAATTAAGTGTATTCTCATACCTTTAGAGCTACAAGTTCTTATTTTGCTTTATTTTATTTTGTTTCTGAATTATTCATACAGTTGCCTCAATATTCTGCTTTGATTTGCTATAGAGACCTAGGTTTATTTATGTTAATCTCATAAGAATGATGCCAAAGTATTTTTTTCTGTTGGCTTTGAAGGTGCTTTTGGAATTTATAAATATTTCAGTAGGTAGACTCAATGAATTTTAGAGCAAGTATAGACTCTGAATTCATTCTAATGTTAAATCTCAGAGAGTTTGAGACTTCGGGTCACAAACATAGAACCAAGCTGTTACTAGAACCTACATTTTTAATAGTCATTGAATAAAGCTGTTCTTGGTGTTGATATAACTAAATACTAAATTAGGTGTTCCACAGGATTCTAGTGGATAAAAATTGACAGGTGGAAGCTAAGGCTAAATTATCTACTTCAAATATCTGCCTCTATAGAAAAAAGTCACAAATTACTTGATAACAAGGTAAAATACAATAGCAAGATGCTTCTGCAACCAGAGTATTGAAGTCTTTCCTGCCATCAAGAAACCTTACTATAAAAAAGATGCTAATACTTTCAGCTGCTGTTTATTTTTATGTTATATGTAAAATATGAGTCTTATATCATTGAGTCATATCATTGAGTAATTTCTTTACCACATAAGAGAAAAAGATTCTTGTGTGAATCCTGGAAAGCATCTTAGAGCCAGGCAGGAGACCTAGCTCTCAAAAGACAAGATATTAAAGGGTACACTTGTCAAACATCATAGCTTTTCCCAACTCCTAGCTAGGGCCTATGGTGGGTGAGTAGATAAATAAATTAAAATTGCTTTTAAAGTACATAATCTAACACTCCAGGTACTTTGCTAAATGATTTCTATTCATTTTATTTGATTCTTGTAACAACACCTTCAGTTCAGTTCAGTCGGACACGGCTGAGCGACAACAACTTAGGGTAGGGCTATTATGACTCCTAAAAGATGCTTACTTCTTGGAAGGAAAGTTATGACCAACCTGATAGCATATTCAAAAGCAGAGACATTACTTTGCCAACAAAGGTCCATCTAGTCAAGGCTATGGTTTTTCCTGTGGTCATGTATGGATGTGAGAGTTGGACTGTGAAGAAGGCTGAGCGCCAAAGAATTGATGCTTTTGAACTGTGGTGTTGGAGAAGACTCTTGAGAATCCCTTGGACTGCAAGGAGATCCAACCAGTCCATTCTGAAGGAGATCAGCCCTGGGATTTCCTTGGAAGGAATGATGCTAAAGCTGAAACTCCAGTACTTTGGCCACCTCATGCGAAGAGTTGACTCATTGGAAAAGACTCTGATGCTGGGAGGGATTGGGGGCAGGAGGAGAAGGGGACAACAGAGGATGAGATGGCTGGATGGCATCACTGACTTGATGGATGTGAGTCTGAGTGGACTCCGGGAATTTGTGATGGATAGGGAGGTCTGGCGTGCTGTGATTCATGGGGTCGCAAAGAGTCAGACACAACTGAACGACTGAACTGAACTGAGGTTCTAAATGGGATAGCACAGGTGTAGAGAAATTAAAACTTTTCCTGAGACCATGTGGCTGATTTATAAAGCTGAGATTTGAATCTGAGTCCATCTGAAACCAGTGGTGCTACACCCATAACCACAGCTCTGCTGCTGCTGCTGCTAAATTGCTTCAGTCGTGTCCAACTCTGTGCGACTCCATAGACTGCAGCCCACCTGGCTCCCCCATCCCTGGGATTTTCCAGGCAAGAGTACTGGAGTGGGGTGCCATTGCCTTCTCCGAACCACAGCTCTACAGTTGTTAAATTGTATGATCAGAGAGAACAGAAAGGCACGCATGTAAGGGCCTGATGAATTTCAGGTGAAGATATTTGGGATATAGCCATGTTGAAGCCAGCTGGAACCAGCTCTCAAAAGCTGATAGTTAAAGTATTTAAGAATTTGGCAAGCTGGTTGTTAAATTATTGATAATATAAAAGTATCCATCATGAAAGTATTTACACCACAGAAATGAGCAAATGCTACAAATCAGGACTTTGTTCTCATGAAATCAGTTTTCCAGCATAACACTAGCTAGTTGCATATTAGTGTTAAAGCACAGCATGTATGGAGGAGAAAGAATGGGAGAATATAGAATCATACATTAAGATCAGTTTATAAACACCTTGCTCGGGTAAATGTGAACATGGCCATGTTTTTGCAATGTAAATCGGATTCTGTCATCTCTCAACCTGTAATCCTTCAATGACTTCCAACTGGAATAAAATCTAAATTGCCTATCTTGGGGAATGATCTGTGCTTTCCTCTTCAACTTGATCTCTGCAGTTTTCTCTGTCTGTAATTCTTACTCTCAGATCAAGCTGCAGCACACTGGTCAACTTGTATCAGATTCTTAATAAGCCAAGCTGTTTCCAAATTTAGTCATTTACATTAATTGTACCCTTAGTCTACTTCTGAAGTTTTTGCATGGTTGTATCCTTCAATCTTCAGTTTAAATGTCACTTCCTAAAAAGGCTCAACTTTCAAATCTAAAGTAGCTGCCAAGTCCCTCTCTGTCACATCAGCCTAGCACTTAATGGTGTGATATGGGGTTAAATGCCGCACCTCTAAAGCCAGACCGCTGTGACCCATTCTGACTTCACCATTACTAGCTGTGGGACTTCATGCAGTTGCTTATCTCCATGACTCAATTTCCTATTTGAAAAATAGGATGCAATTATTTCCTTTTCATAGAGTTTCTGTGGGAATTAATACATGTGAAAAAACACAAAGCACACAGGAGAAAGAGCAGTGACTGGTCCATAAAGCAGTCAAAATATTTCAGATATTATTGTCACTGATAAGTGATACTTAATGACTTGTTTTCCAGTTCTTTCGACTAGAATAGAAGTTCAGTTGGAAGAGGCACCTCATCTTTTCTGTTTGCTTTTGATTCTTCCCACCCCTGATTCCCAGAGCATTATCTGGCAAGTGGTAGGCAGTGGGGCAGGATGAGGACGTATGACAAGGAGTTGACCATTCAGAGTTGCTTGGTTGCTTTCCTAACTTCTCTCAGCATTCTGTGTTGTTGCTTTCTCTGAACTGAGAACAATGGGATAAACACAGATGTCTGAAACAGCCATTTTCAGGAGATGAAATAAAAGTAAGAGATTCTGCCTTTTCTCCATAAGCAACATACTTCATCTCCAGCTCATGGGTGGCTATTCAAGAATGTGGGCCCATGTGTTGTCAGATTTTTTCATTTATCAAGAGGAGACATAAATATGGATATATTTTTGGTGTGAAATCTCCCAAGTTTTAAATGTTGACAACAAATTCAAAATGTATACCTGACCTTTAGTCAAACAAATCAGGTCTGCAGGCTGGATTTGGCCATGGACCACCTGTTACAAGCTGTGGTCTTGAATTTGATCTCTCAGTTTTTGTTTGTGAGGTCAGTATCCCCTGTTTACCGTCCTTTACCTTACAAGGAAACTGCCTGATGACCACAGTCTATGGCTACATCTTCCTGAATTCTGTGCCTGATATCCTCCACTCGCTAAACAAACCCTCTCCAAGGTGGTACCCTTGGTCTGAAGTTTATTCCTTGGGTTTACCATATTATTCACCAGAGTTACATGGTTCACACCAAAGTTTGTGTTGTATGCCATGGATGTAAGGATAAGGAAGGTCAACAGTCTGGGTCTTTTATTTAAGTGTTCATTATTGAAGAGAGATGTTACCTGAGGAAAGAAACTTTATTTCTCATTTCTCCCTTCCCTTATTTTTCCTTCCCTATGGCCTATAGTGACATCAGTCTGATCAGTATCCTAAGTCAAAAAATTTATCCTAAGTAACGTTTAGAAAGTTACTATGCCATGGTGCCTTGCCAATGCCCTTTGTTTCCTATGCACATTTGGCTGGGGGAGGGGAGTACTCTAGAACAGTGGTCTGTAACACTTTTTGTTTGTATGTGCCACTACCAGTAAAAAAAAAAAAAATTAAATGTGTTTTGACCTGAATGTTTGTGTGCCCCCAAATTCATATGTTGAAATTCTAAACTCCAAGGTGATAATATTTAGAAGGTCATTAGGGTCATTAGGGCAATGCAATTACTGTTTTATAAAAGAGATCCTTTATGCCACATGTGAGCTTTTAACGAAAACATATGGACTACTAGGAGGCTGGCTCTCACCAGATAATGCATCTAGGTGTTCTAGCCTCCGTGACTATGAGAAAAAATGTTTGGTGTTTGTAAGTCACCCATTTAGTGGTATTTTGTTACAGGAGCCCAGCTTCCCAAGTGGCTCAGTAGTAAATAACTCGCCTTCCAATGCAGGAGCCACAGGAAATGCAGGTTCCATCCCTGGGTCAGAAGATCCCCTGGAGGAAGAAATGGAAACCCACTCCAGTATTATTTCTGAGATAATCCCATGGACAGGGGTCCTGGTGGGCTACAGTCCATGGGATCGCAAAGAACAGGACACGACTGAGCAGCTGAGCATGCGTGCACACACTCGCAATGAGCATATAGCTCCATAGATGTGAATTTATTTATTGTATGTTTTTCAGTCGCTCAGTCACGTCTGAATCTTTGCAGTCCCATGGACTGTAGCATGCCAGGCTTCACTGTCCTTCTCCATCTTCTGGAGCTTGCTCAAACTCATGTTCATTGAGTTGGTGATGCCATCCAACCATCTCATCCTCTGTCATCCCCTTCTCCTGCCTTCAATCTTTTCCAGCATCAGGGTCTTTTCCAGTGAGTTGGCTTCTTGCATCAGGTGGCCAAAGTATTGGACCTTCAGCTTCAGTATCAGTCCTTCCAATGAATATTCAGGGTTGATTTCCTTTAGGATTGACTGGTTTGATCTCCTTACAGTCCACGGGACTCTCAAGAGTCTTCTCCAGCACCAAAGTTCAAAAGCATCAATTTTTTGGTGCTTACCCTTCTTTACGGTCCAACTTTCACATCCGTACATGGTTACTGAAAAAACCATGGCTTTAATTAGATGGACCTTTGTAGGCAAAGTAACGTACCTGCTTTTTAATGCGCTGTCTAGGTTTCTTCCAAGGAGCAAACATCTTAATTTCATCACTGCAGTCACTGTCCGCAGAGATTTTGGAGCCCAAGAAAATAGACTCTTTTCACTGTTTCCATTGTTTCCCCATCTATATGCCATGAAGTGATGGTATTGGAGACCACAATCTTAGTTTTTTGAATGTTAGGTTTTAAGCCTGCTTTTTCACTCTCCTTTTTCACTTTCATCAAGAGGCTCTTTAATTCCTCTTTGCTTTCTGCCATAAGGGTGGTGTCATCTGGATATCTGAAGTTATTGGTATATCTTCCGACAGTCTTGGTTCCTGCTTGGCTTCATCCAGTTTGGCATTTCGCTTGAGGTAATCTGCATATAAGTTAAATGAACAGGGTGACAATGTACAGCCTTGATGTGTTTCTTTCCCAATTTTGAACCAGTCTTGTTCCATGTTCAGTTCTAACTGTTGCTTCTTGACATGCATACAGGTGGTCTCATATTTCCCTCTCTTAGAATTTTCCATAGTTTGTCATGATCCACACAGTCAAAAGCTTTAGCATAGTCAAGAAGCAGAAATAGATGTTTTTTCTGGAATTCTCTTGCTTTTTCTGTGATCCAGCAGATTTGGTAATTCGGTTTCTGGTTCCTCTGCCTTTTCTAAATCCAGCTTAAACATCTGGAAGTTCACGGTTCACATACTGTTGAAGCCTGGCTTGGAGGATTTTGAGCATGACCTTGCCAGCATGTGAAATGAGTGCAATTGTGTGGTAGTTTGAACATTTTTGGCATTGCCTTTCTTTGAGATTGGAATGAAAACTGACGTTTCCAGTCCTGTGGCCACTGCTGAGTTTTCCAAGCGTGCTGGCATACTGAGTGCAGCACTTTCACAGCATCATCTTTTAGGATTTGAAAGAGCTCAGCTGGAATTCCATCACCTCCCTTAGGATACTTCCTAAGGCCCACTTGACCTCACACTCCAGGATGTCTCGCTCTAGGTGAGTGATCACACCATTATGGTTATCCAGGTCATTAAGATCTTTTTTGTATAATTCTTCTGTGTATTCTTGCCACTTTTTCTTAGTATCTGTTGCTTCTGTTATGTCCATACCATTTCTGTCCTTTATTGTTCCCATCTTTGCATTAAATGTTCCTCTGGTATTTCTGATTTTCTTGAAGAGATCTCTAGTCTTTCTCATTCTATTGCTTTTCCTCTTTTTCTTTGCATTGTTCACTGAGGAAGGCTTTCTTATCTCTTCTTGCTATTCTTTGGACCTCTGCATTCAGATTGATTTATCTTTCCTTTTCTCCTTTTCTTTACTTATTTGTTATTTTATATTTAATCCCATGTTCTAGTATATTGTGCTGTGTGCTCAGTTGCTTCAGGCTAGTGTAAGTCACATATATTTTAAAATATCATTTTATAATACTGAGATTAAAAATAGTAAATTCAATTATCTTTTATACTCCATGGGAGAATTACCAAGCACATTTCATGGGTGCATATACTCCTGGTCTAAAGACAAACATCAACTTTTAAAGAGACTGCTTTCCCAGACTGTAACTCAGCTGTCCTGATTTACTCTTTTTGTCAGTTTTGCACTAGAATGCTGTTCAAGTTGGAAGTGCCAGGTTGAGGACGTGAGGATGCAGCCTGGGGCTCCAACCCACAGCACAGCTGCTAGAATTGAAGGGTATGAAAGTCCTTCATACCAGTCCCAAAACACCAAGTCTCCTGGCTCCAGATAATCTGAAGACTCAATATGCTTGCTGCTAATGTGTCCTCCTAACCTCAGCGCCCACCTCCTGTCTCTCCTACCTGTGGGAAGAGGGCAGTTAGACTGGCTTTTCTCAACATCATCAGAGTGTTTGTCATATCCTCTGGATTACTGAGTTCATAATCTCTGACCTAAACCGTAATGCAAGGGATGAAGCTGCAGTGTCTGAAGCCTCATCACTCTCTGCAAAGCTCAAGGGCAGATTTATTTTAACAGCTGTTCACTACCTGATTGGAATTAGGATACTTGTGAAAAGGTCAAGGAGAAAGAGCTAAACAGCACATCTGTTTCAGTCATAAAACCATATTTCTAGGAAGGTAAAAAAAAAAACATTCTATTAAAATCTCAACAGTCATTTTAAGAAGCATGATTTAACTATGATTGTAAAACAAGGTATCTGTCTTACTCCTTCTTAACATTTCCTTTTTCTAGGAATATAGTAAAGCCCTTGTTTCTGTCCAATATTCTTTTGAATCCTGGCAAAAAGCTGGCCTGATATTCTTATTTTACAAGCATTATTTTTTTACCCTCTAATTTTATGTTAATCATTGAAACCTTTGTTTCTGTTTTATATTTTTTTATTGAAAAGCATTGATCAGCAATTCTATGTGCTTTTCTGTTTTGTCATTCAAGTGCCTTCTACATTTCTTTATCTTCAGCTCTTTTTAAATTAAACTTTATTAACTGAAATCGTCCTCTCTCTAAAATAGAAAGGCATCCTGATTTGGACAAAGCCGACCTATGCACTTGTCTGAGTGAACTGTCAAACCTAATCCTTACTGTCCCTGCTGTTACAGTCTTAATTCCTCACCAACAACTGTGCAGGAAAGAGCTTTGAGAAGTGACAGCTGGTTGAAGTGTCTCGTCCTGACAAATAGTATCAATGGTTCAGTGTCAGCTTGGGAAGACGCAACAAATGGTATTCCATAGAGGTTACTTCTTGGGCCAGTTAACATTTGGATCAGTGGCTTAGATACTGGAATAGAAAATATGCTTAGAATGTCTGTGATGGATGCTAATATTTATGATGAGAACAGAACCGGGTCCTGAGTTACTCTCTCTACCTTATAATCTTGCTATAACTTGAAGAAGCTGTGAATGATTTTATATGAAGAAATGGAAATCCCAGTAACCTTTGCCACCTAAATTGAATCAGTCATCATAAGGCAGGCCAAAGCCTTCTTTCAGGCTCTACTTACATCATAGACTGACCCTCTCATCTTCTCTTTGCTTCCATGGCCTATAGCTTCTTGATTATTTACTCTCATTTCAGATTGTCACTGACTGCCATTCAGCCTGATTTTTAACACCTCCCCAGCTATACTTTCTGAAACACAGAGCCTTATTTGGGAGCCTTAATGATTTAACTGCAAACATAGAAGGGAATAAAGATATTTTTAAAATTCCAAACAATATGGATGATTAAAAGCTAGAGAAACTCTTAAAAGTAATACTAATACTGGGTTTTCTGGTCTACATTAAAATGAAAATGGAGCTGTCAGTCTAAGAATCCCCATCCTGACTCATTCACTTTGTCTGAAAGTGAGACCTGCCAAATCTATAGTCTAGATCAAGCTCTTCAGAATCCCAAGCTCAGTAGATTCCCAATTCCCCAGTGGGATTGCTAATTCTTCTCAGATGAGGCCTCCTGGTCTCTGTATATCTTCTCTTTTCCTCTGAATCCCAAGTGTGTTATCCTTTCATCGTAATTACTCTTGGCTCCCCCAGGCCCTTTGCTTCTTGGCAATGCTAAGGAGAATACAGTCCTGTACTGACCTAAAAATTATTCACTTTTGCCTTTTAAATTTTGTACCTTCAGCTTTCTCAAGGTTTATTTGGTTTTACTTGTTACGAGATAGTTAATGAGGCTCATTCTTTCATTTTTTTATAGTCCTCCAAACACATGGCACATCAGTTCCCTACTAGGTAAGAAACCTCAGCAGTGTGCTCCAACTAGACGTTAGCCTCTCTGTTAGCCTCTCTTTGGTCTTACGAGGCCTCAGAAAGCAGAATTCCATCCTATATTTTTTAAAAATATATCTTACCTTTACTGGTCCAAGCAATACTTTTTTTTCATGTTTGAGGGAAACCTCAAGTGTGCAGAAACTGCACATTTATGAAGTACCTAAAATACCCTAATTTCAGATTACTATTAAAATCCTTCAGTTCTTTTTTGATTACATCTGTATCCCTAGGTTTTTCTTATGTCCCTTTCTTTCCTCCATGAAGGTGATTTTCCAGAACTATATGATTATTTTATAATACCAGATGTGGTAAACATCACTTGTACACAAAACACCCAATTTTCCTTTCTATTCATGTTTAGGGGAGATTATACATCCCAATGGGGTCGCAAAGAGTCGGACACGACTGAGCGACTGATCTGATCTGATCTGATCTGATATATCCCAAACTCTTTTGGGAGGTAGACCGGTTGACCAGCTCTGACCAGTGAAATGTACATGAATATGATTTTAATCTGATTTTTTCACTATCATGACTACCAGCTATACTCTGACTGGAGGATCCTGTTAACCTCACCTTACATCATGTGATTATATGAAACAAAACTGCTGATCTCTTGACTTACATTGCACATGTAGTATGAGAGAGAAATATGCGTTTGTTGTGTTCAGTAACCGATATTTCAGGGTTAATTGGTTACCAAAGAATAACCTAGTTTATCCTGATTAATAAAACCACCACAGGATAAGCAGGCTTTAACAATAACAGGCTCTACTTACACTGGTGGAAGAGGAACAGGATTCCCTAGAATGATAAATCCATTTTAGTGTCCACTCTGGGAGAGATTTAGGCCAGATAACGTTCTGACTTATTAAAGTTGGACTAATTCAGAGACTTCATTTATTTTTGCATTTAAAGGTGCACATTCCTTGTTTTTCTATGAGAAAATTAGATTTCTTTTCATAGTGCTATTTTCTGTGAAACACTTGTTTTATTTCTACCTTGTTTTTCTAAAGCTTTCATATCTAAGGAGGCAGTTGAATATTTCGGCGTGAGTGCTCAGTCATGTCTGAGTCTTTGCAATTCTTCTCAGGCTCCTTTGTCCATAGAATTTTCCAGGCAAGAATATTGGAGTAGGTTGCCATTTTCTACTCCCAGGGGATCTTCCCTAGCCAGAGATTGAACCCACATCTCCTGCACTGGCAGGCAGATTCTTTACCACTGAGCCACCTGGGAAGCCCACAGTTGAATATTTAGAGCCGTAAAAAGCAGCCCAGCTTCATGCTTCCCACACCATCCACAGGCTTAACTGTGGCACATTATAAAGGGCTCAATCCTGTGCATCCCATTGTGTTCAGGAATCTGTCTGTGCTTTGCCTCCCACACCTGCCTTGACTGCCTTATTTGTTCTTTTCCTGAGACTTTTCTTGATACCTGGCTCTGGACTCCACTCTCCATTTAGACTTAATTTTTGAATTCTACTTGCTTCCCACACCATCATCTGAGACCCGGGCATCAATCCCCAAATGTTCTTTGACCAAAAGTTTATTTCCCTTCCCCCATTCCCACAGTCTTTCTCAATTCTGGAACTCCTGGCTCCTTGCATTCTTAGGAAAAGAGGTCAGCAATAAGAGGGCAGACAGAATAGTCTTGAAGCTCACCTGAGTAGTAACAGAAGTTATTTTGCATTGTGATTTTAGGAAGTCAGTCTCAATGCTTCATGCTTTTCCATGATCTTAATTATTTCTGGACTCACTAGTTGGAGTTTACTTCTTAATGGCATTGTTATCCATCAGTGTGTAAGTGTATTGATGTTCAACTGGTGAGAAGAAAAGACAGAGAAGTGTCAGGCCGCAAAGTGCTTTATAAAAGAAGGACCATTTTTACATTTTCCAGATGGGTCAGGGAGGCACAGCTGGAAAGAGAATCTGGGTTTTTATCCAGATCCTGTACTTTCATTAGTCTGGGCAGCTGCATCCTAAAAACTGTGAATTACTGAGAGGATGCAATAGTATAGGCTGAGCTTCCAGAAAGACAGCAGTTCAACAGTAGAGCTGTGCACGTCTGTACACACCTTATACACCATCTGGTTTGTTTAAACCACTCCAAAATTCCTACAGACATGGATGCTTCTTACAAAATGTAGTTCTATATTTCTTACATATCTATTTCAATTAGTATAGTTTTGCTGAACTGAATTATTTCACTTACTTTTCAGAGCTCCTGAGATTATGTCTGTCGATTTTACCATAGGAAGAATAGATAAATTTATCAAGATAATCTCTTTGAATGTATGATGACTTGTTCCGTCTTTTCCCCTGCCCTTAAGTATCCCAGGTTCCCCTTTGAGAGAAATCAACAATTGTTATTCTCTTATTATTTAGTTATTATTATTATATTATTGATTAAAAATTCTTGATCCTTTATTGTTTTCTTTCCCTCTGGTCATATAAGATCAATGATGACTTCTAGCAAAGGCTCCTGATGATTTCAAGAATGTTAAATCAGTTTCACGACTTAATTCGTATTTCTTTTACCTTAAACAATGTCTTCATTTAGGGAATGATTATTATGCAAAGCACAATAGGTTTAATGTGATTAAGTTACAAAAAGCAATATGTCACATCCAGATCTTGCTACAGATGAAAAGATTGTTGAGGTTGGAAAAGGAAGGTCTTCCCTTCTTGGCAGCTGTCTAGCCTCTTCCCTCTTCTATCTTTATCTTTCCAAGCTCCTCGTTTTTCTTTTTTTCCCCCTGTTTGCTTCTTTGTTGGCATTGATTTGTTGATTCTGAAAGGGCAGTGTTGGTGTGTGCTTAGTCATTTTGGTCACATCTGACTCTGCAACCTTGTGGACTGTAGCCCACCTGACTCCTCTGTCCATGGGATTCTCCAGGCAAGAATACTGGAGTGGGTTGCCATACCCACCTCCAGGGGATTGTCCTGATCCAGGCATCGAACCCATGGCTCCTGCATTGCAGGCAGATTCTTCACTGCTGAGCCACCCGGGTAGCCCAAGGGTATAGTGTTACCTCTTAGTATATATTTGAAACTGTAATATACCCCAGACTTCCATTTCAATATAGCACACTGGAACTGCAGTGTCTACAAAATATTTTAGTACTCAAACCAACTACATTAAACCTAAAACTAAATCTTTACTAAATCTTAAAAGGATGGGAAAATTTTAAAACCATCTTTCAATAGTACTGTCAATAACTTAGCTATCTTTATGTATTCTCTTTTCCTTTTACATCCAAACCTGACTATACCTATTTTTGTTTCAGTTACTTAAATGTTTTCTTTTTATAATGATTGAAGTACTGCAAGAACAAAAAGAAACTTCCAAAAAACAGGAAGCTGTATTTGTGTCCTTCAATTTAGGAGCATATCCCAATGAAATGATGTCGTTTTAGGAACTATTCTGAGCAGTTTTACCCACTTAGGGTAGTAGTGACTATGAAAAATCAGCAAGGTCCACACTGTTCACTTTTTCCCCTATCCAACACTGAAGTTTTTTTTTTTTTTTCTATTTAAGATGTAAACACAAAATTTAGTTGAGAATGACATCTCAAACTATGAGATAAACTCTAGTTTGTTAAATAATTCATATGTCAAGCAAGTACTATTAAAACAAAATATAAACTGAAGGAGCAAGAAATATATCTATTAATCTCTTCATTTTCATTTTGGACCCTCAGCATCCAGATCATTGTTTGGAACATGTTCAACACTGAGTAGACACTTGTGAATTTAAAAATTAATTGACAATACTGTATTGATATATGAGATTATTCTGGATGAAGCACCAATCATTCCTCAGGGAGTTTGTTAGTCAAGAATGGTTCTAGAATGATTAAGGAAATAACTGTGATATTCACCTCTGGGTTAGCATCTCTTTCCTTATGCTTTTTCTGCATTATCATATTGGTTTTTTGTTGTCTACTAATCTATTTCTGCATTCTTTTCTAGTCTCTGATACAACCTGATTGACAAACTGTTTCTAAAATGCATATAGAGAGACGGAGGCAGACACACAGAGAAAGACTGAAAGATACACACAGAGAGAGAGAAAACAAGCAATTCTGTCTTGTGTCTTCTTACAAGGTCACTAACCTTATCAAAAGGGCTCCAATCTCATGACCTAATTACCTCCCAAAAGCCTCATCTCCAAATACCATCATACTGAGGATTAGGGTTTCAACATACAACTTTCAGGAGTGATACAAACATTCAGTCTGTAACAGTAGGTAAGTTTTATTTAAAATTTCAAAGACTGAAATTTTTTGTCTGAACCTTTGTAAAAAATAAGAATGAAAAGTAGAAATATTAAAACCAAAAATGAAATTCAAGTGTAACTAGAAAAAATATAAATATATGAAATTAACTAGATAGGTTTTATTATTTTACACTAATAGAATTAAACTATACATAAATATGTATTATTTTGAGAAACATTTAAAACTTAGAATTGTTTTAAATATTACCCTTGCTAGATAAATGTAATTTCAAGGAATTTTAGTGCTATTTTTCTATCAGAAGAAAATCTTTCAGTTAGACACATCAGTGGATATATAAGAGGAGACTATGAAATAAAAAAGTGAACTCAGACCTTGATAAATCTAGTGATGGATTTAATAAAAAAGTAAGAATTTTAATGATTCATTAATCCACTCCAGTATTCTTGCCTGGGAAATCCCATGGACAGAAGAGCCTGGCAGGCTACAGTCCATGAGGTCGTAAAAGAGTCAGACATGACTTAGCAACTGAACAACAAAAATGACTTCATGGAAAGTTTTGTCTGTAGAAGTCCTCTGTGGGCACTACCCGCCCCACCCCCCCCCCCACCCTATTTAAATTAAAAAGTCATATAGTAAAAACGTGAATTCATCATCTCTAAAAATCATGTAAAAGTTAATCCTGATCAATTTTTGACCCTATTGCCACATGCAGTGGATAAATCTCTGGTGTGAGGGCTGTGCCATGCAATGTAGAATGTTTAGCAACATTTCTGACCTTTACCCAGTGGCCAATAGCAACCCTCATACAGTTGTGACAACTAAAGAGTACCTCCACATGTTGCCAAATGTCCCCTATGAGCAAAATTCCCCTAGCTGACAACCATTGCTATGGAAGAATGAAGCGAGAATCCCATGGACAGAGGAGCCAGATGGACTATAGTCCATGGGGTCTGCTGAGGGACTAAAACAACAACAATACCTGAGACTCATCAGAAAAGGAAGGAAAAAAAAAGGTAAGGGGGAGGATGTAAGAAAGGGAAAGAAACAACAACCTTTTGAGCTCTCTGGTGTTTTACTTGACACCTTTTAGTATTACAGGGAAACACATTTAGAGATAATAGGGATTCAAAACAGCAGCAGACAAAAGTGCATCATTTTAGTGTAATTGAGAAAGTGAAGCTTTACAATAGTCTCAGTGGGATAGAGAACAATTGAAAAGTGTATCTTTAGCCACTTACGTGCTTTTGAATGAATGGCAAAAGTACTCTTATCATTCCAACTGCTACTTATATGACTTCTGCACAGTTGGAGAGTCTGTTTTAGGCAACTATAAATTTGATTTAAAGGCAAACTGTGTTATGAACCAAATGCATTCACTAGGGTTTGAACCAATCCATTTCTATCTGATGCTCTGGAAAGAAGAGCTAGGACACACACTAAAATAACCCCATCGCTCCAGTACAATTGAAACCAAATGAGTCAACCTGGTTCCTTTGTTGTTCAACTATAGCAACTCCAAATAAAGTTGCAGCTTGTGTGCGCTGCTGTTTTCCAGCTCCACCTTTTATCTGTTTTCCCAAGTTACTATGATGTCAAGCCTCCCACTCAGACCCCTGTGAATATCTACAGGTATAGTTATTTTATCTCAGCTAAAGCAGCATCAGGTCAATGACTCTGCGATAAAAGGCAGGAAGAAAGGAAAGGCAACTGACAACAAGCCTGTGGGGGACTCTATAACAATGAGAGTCCTAGGGATGGTAACCACGGAAAGCTCCTGATGCCTTCAGCATTGTGGAGACAGGGCTCACCTAAATAGGCAGAACCCCTGAATCTGATTCCAGGGAACCTGCACAGGAAAGGGGATAACACACACCTTCCTCCTGTTTCTCTGAAGGTCTTCCCCCTGCATGCAAATATTGTGGCAGGAGGAGTTCTTACTAATTAAGAGTATCTGGTACTTACGAGGTCAAGAAAAAAAATGTTTTCTCTCAAAGGATTAAGTTCTCCCTGAGTACCTACTCCTACTCAGGTAGATCGAATTAAGGAGATTTTGGCTGGCTCCTTCCAGATGCTGAGGCTACCTGGAATACCTGGACCTGGTTTACTCTCAAAAGAAGTTATTTTCAGTCTTCAAACTACAAGCAATGGCTGATCTGTTGGAAGCAATAGAGTCTTTCACCAGAACATAGGCTGTTTGTGTATTTTATCACTTGTTCTGACACCACAAATTATAGTTTATGGTTGTCAGGCACTGTTTGGAAACTGCTGGAATATATAATCTCATTTAATTGATTTTTTCAAGCACAGATAATGTTAACTATTACACTTAATATGTATAAGGAATACATATCTCTGACACTGTTTGTTTTGTTTCAATACACACTGTCATCCTTGAGGTCCATGGAGAAGAGAGCACTGTGACTGCGAGCTAAAAACGCACCCTGTCATTAAGGCAGGCAGGAGCAGCACTGATTTTTGCTTTGGGACAGAAAGAAACAGGGAAAGTCTAGTGTAAACTAGGAAGTGATTCTAAGTAAAATACATGAACCAACTGAAAAGTCAAAGCAATTCACTCATAAAACTGTTACAACTGTTAAGAGCTCTGCATATGACTATGTATATAAAAATATACAGCAAATTAATACAGTTCCTATGTACCAGTACAAATACAACAGAAAATAAATGAGAAGGAATATAACTATTATCTTAAAAAAAAAAAACAAAACCCTAGTGTGACCTGTATGTGCAAACAACACACAAACCAATAAATACATTACGCAGACACATGTGAAAAATACATAAATGTAGAGATATGCCACATTGCAGATGAAGAAAAATAATTAAAGCACCAATTTAACCCAATTTCAGTCAAAATGATATTGGTGTTTTCCTTTTAAATCTTGGCAAGATGATTTCAAAATTTATTTACATGAAAAAAAGTGGAAAATATCTAAGTACAAGGAAAAAGAACAACGTTGAATGTGATTAGCCATCTTAGATATTGAAACATGTCCTGAAACTATAATTATTAAATCAGTATGAAAATATAAATAGGTAATTTGAGAAAAAATAAATTATTTTAGGTAATTTAATATGTATTAAGTAGAAGTATTAATCAGTGAGTCAGGGTTGAGTTATTCAGTGCAAAAACGTAGAACAATTGGTTAGGTGTTTGGGAAAAGAATAGATCTTAAATAAGAGCAAAATTAATTCAATTAAAGATTCTAATGTAAAAATTCAGATGAAAGAGAGGCAGAGGAAACTGCTTTGCCAAGAGGTATGAAAGGCATTTATTAAAATCAGTTCAGTTCGACTGAACTCGGTCATGTCTGACTCTTTGTGGTCAGACATGGTCTGCATTACGCCAGGCTTCCCTATCCATCATCAACTCCCACAGCTTACTCAAACTCATGTCCATTGCATTGGTGATGCCATCCAACCATCTCTTCCTCTGTTGTGCCCTTCTCCTCCCACTTTCAATCTTTCCCAGCATCAGGATCTTTTCCAATGAGTCAGCTCTTCGCATCAGGTGGACAAAGTATTGGAGTTTCAGCTTCAGCATCAGGCCTTCCAATGAATATTCAGAACTGATTTCCTTTAGGAAGGACTGGTTGGATCTCCTTGCAGTCCAAGGGACTCTCAAGAGTCTTCTCTGATACCACAGTTCAAAAGCATCAATTCTTCAGTGCTCAGCTTTCTTTATGGTCCAACTCTCACATCCATACATGACTATTGGAAAAACCATAGCCTTGACTAGACAGACCTTTGTTGGCAAAGTAATGTCTCTGCTTTTTAATATGCTGTCTAGGTTGGTCATAGCTTTTCTTCCAAGGAGCAAGCACTTTTTAAGTTCATGGCTGCAGTCACCATCTACAGTGATTAAATAGTTTCAGTAAAATGGAATATGATTTTTATGAATTAAAACTGGGTAAGTTTGCATACAAAAACAAAGCATTAATTTTTCTGTAACTGATGATGTATTCAGTTACACAGGACTGGAAAAGGTCAGTTTTCATTCCAATCCCAAAGAAAGCTCAAACTACTGCACAATTGCACCCATCTCACAACGCTAGTAAAGTAATGCTCAAAATTCTCCAAGCCAGGCTTCAGCAATATGTGAACCGTGAACTTCCTGATATTCAAGTTGGTTTTAGAAAAGGCAGAGGAACCAGAGATCAAATTGCCAGCATCCGCTGGATCATGGAAAAAGCAAGAGAGTTCCAGAAAAACATCTATTTCTGCTTTATTGGCTATGTCAAAGCCTTTGATTGTATGGATCACAATAAACTGTGGAAAGTTCTTCAAGAGATGGGAATACCAGACCACCTGGTCTGCCTCTTGAGAAATTTGTATGCAGGTCAGGAAGCAACAGTTATGACTGGACATGGAACAACAGACTAGTTCCAAATAGGAAAAGGAGTTCGTCAAGGCTGTATATTGTCACCCTGTTTATTTAACTTATATGCAGAGTACATCATGAGAAATGCCAGACTGGAAGAAAGACAAGCTGGAATCCAGATTGCTGGGAGAAATATCAATAACCTCAGATATGCAGATGACACCACCCTTATGGCAGAAAGTGAAGAGGAACTCAAAAGCCTCTTGATGAAAGTGAAAGTGGAGAGTGAAAAAGTTGGCTTAAAGCTCAACATTCAGAAAACGAAGATCATGGCATCCGGTCCCATCACTTCATGGAAATAGATGGGGAAACAGTGGAAACAGTGTCAGAGTTTATTTTTCTGGGCTCAAAAATCACTGCAGATGGTGCTTGCAGCCATGAAATTAAAAGATGCTTACTCCTTGGAAGGAAAGTTATGACCAACCTAGATAGCATATTCAAAAGCAGAGACATTACTTTGCCAACAGAGGTTCGTCTAGTCAAGGCTATGGTTTTTCCAGTGGTCATGTATGGATGTGAGAGTTGGACTGTGAAGAAGGCTGAGCACTGAAGAATTTATGCTTTGAACTGTGGTGTTGGAGAAGACTCTTGAGAGTCCCTTGGACTGCAAGGAGATCCAACCAGTCCATTCTGAAGGAGATCAGCCCTGGGATTTCTTTGGAAGGAATGATGCTAAAGCTGAAACTCCAGTACTTTGGCCACCTCATGTGAAGAGTTGACTCATTGGAAAAGACTCTGATGCTGGGAGGGATTGGGGGTAAGAGGAGAAGGGGACGACAGAGGATGAGATGGCTGGATGGCATCACTGACTCGATGGATGTGAGTCTGGGTGAAGTCCGGGAGTTGGTGATGGACAGGGAGACCTGGCGTGCTGCGATTCATGAAGTCGCAAAGAGTCAGACACGACTGAGCGACTGATCTGATCTGATGATGCATTCATCAGACTTTTTTGCAGAAAAAAAAAAATAAACTTGACAGTTAAGAATATTTCAGTTTCTTAATGTTTAAAAAAGTTTCCTATAGTCACTTTAGAGCCCTCACTCCTCATCAGGTCTCTTTCTTTCCCTTTAGCGGTCAGTCTCTGCTTCCCTGGTCCTTTCTGAAATAGTGTCTGGATATAGAGGAAGGTTAAATACATTCTGCTCTCAGAGAGATGGAGCTTTGCTCTGCTTTCTGGCCTGTATTTCTCTGCTGACCTCAACTGCCATCAGGTAGATTAGTCTTAATCCATTAATCTGCATATCTGTGCTTACAGTCTCTGAGCTAACTTAGAGTTGTAATTATCAGGCAAATATCCCTAAAGTTTTTCTGACATTGTCCATGAACTCTAATCTCAAGGGCATCATACTGTTGAAGCTTCTTTATTGCAAGCCCAGGCTTCTACTGTATCACCAGTTGTCTCAACTCTTCTGAACTGGGTAACTACAAACTTCTGAATTTTCCCCTGTTTCAAACCAGTCATAGAACATGACAAATCCTATATCAGATTCATATGCTAGACATCCTCTTAGCCATTTTTAATTTACTTTGGGCTTTCTCATTGTCACAACGGGCACAAAGCTTTCATCCTACAGATAAGCCAAGGAAGGCGCAGTCAGGGCCCAGTATCCCCGGACTGTTTTTACGTGAAGTAGTTTCTACTCTGTAAGTAGAGTCTGGGTGGGGAAAGTGAGTTTTAGTTACAAAATCAGCTATGAATTAATGGTCTTACAATTGCATAATGGGAAAAAATTTAATCTCCTATTAGTTTACACTGTCTCATAAGATTTCACAACATTAGGAGAGTCTGAATGCTAGCCAGAATCCTAGACCAAAGTCAAGTTTTTCCAATATACTTTGAAATCTCAAGTCATCAGGAGAAACAAACTTTGGTAGAATCAATAGCATCATTTTTGTTAATTTTCTTCAGAAAATAAAAGTCAGATTCTTTTTCAGTAGTATACGTATTTTCTCATTCTAATCACTCCACTGCAGCACAATAGAAAGATTGTTCTCTTATCTTGCATTTTACTAGGAAGGAAAACAAGTTCCCTTGTATTTAAAACATCATCTTCCTGTAAACAGAATGATTAACTTGATATTGTGTCAAATAATTTATGAGTATCTAGATAAGATTAAAAGCATTTATTTTGCCACATTCATGAAATTACTCTTGCCATTTAGTTTGCTCTCTATCATGTAAGCCAAGAGTTTTTCATTACTCAAAAGCTGTTGCATTTCTGCCCAAAATTCTAGCAATCTTTTGAATGCTTTGACATTATGTAGTATCTGAATAGAGTAATCTTATCTACGGTATAAAAAAGTTTTCATTGTAAAATGATTTTTATTTTTCACAAACAGAATTGCTTTCAAAATCAAGTGCCTATCATATATTCTTTTCAACTCACATTCTGACAAATAACTGATACTGACCATCCTTTGCTCTTCAAAAGAAAAATGATTCCCCGTTAGAAGACTGCCAAGTTAAAAATAGCTTTAAAAACATACTTAGAGGTTCATTTCCTTTCCTATCTCCTCCACAGTATGTTTAATGTGCTTGATTTGGGTAATAACACCCAGCAGTCAAGGAAGACAAAAACAGCTACCTTGAGTACTCTCTTGGCATACTTATGCATGAACGGAGTCTTGATGCATGAGCAAAAACATTTCAAGGTTACTGTTCATACTAAGAGTCAACTATGATTCTTCATCTCTTACCAGAAAGATAGTTGAGATATTAAAACTTGCTCTTTTCACAAAGCCTGAACCCAAATATCTATATATAGATAATGATCTGCAACGGTCGGGGGAGGGGGGCAGGGGGGTGGTGAGGAGATAGCTTTGGATAAATACACCAAGTATCCCAGGTAGCTTCTCCTAACAGCTATTTAATTGCTTCTCTTCATTAATTGGCGTTTCAAAACAACAACAACAACAACAATCCTATGTTTAATGGCATGCCTATCTGTTAATCCTTTTTAGCATGGTATCTAGTAGAGGAATATACAAGTTATACATATCAAGTGTTTGGGCATTACAAATATTCTAGCAATAAATTTGATTTAAAATACTCTCCAGTTAATGAAACTGGAAAGACCCATTTCTTTCAGTTATTGTTTCTAATGCTACTGAAGAGATGCATTTGGGGAAACACTTATCAGAAGTACTATATCAGCATTACAGATATTTGCCAGGGGACTGTATGGAGCTATAATTGCAACCAATTTGTTTTTTCACATGAAGTTTGTTTATTTTTTTCAGAGTTGATGGATGGCCAAGTTTCTAAAGATAGTATGGATCTGTCATGGATTAACCCAGGAGAGTGACACAAATATATTCAAAAGCACGAGAAAGTGTTAGTGAGAAGTGGTGTATATTAAGAAGAAATGAAGTAGTCACAAGGTCTGTTTTATGTTTGTGTCTGTTTTATGACACTTGCAGAATGTCGCTTAAAAGTGACATGACACACATAATGTACTGAGGTTGTAGACTAAGGAGGTTGGGACAGTGAGGGAATAAATGTCTTAAACTAGGATCTCTCAGCCTTGATGCTAAAGTCATCTGGGACTATATCATTCCTTGTTGTGAGAGGGCATCCTCCGTATTTTACCATATACAACAGCGTCACTGTCCTCTACCCACTAGCACCCACCCTCAGGTGTGACAAACAAAAATGTCTCCAGACATTGCCAAATGTCCCTTGAGGGAAAAGTTGCCACTGGAGTTAAAGAAGGCAGAGGAACAGAACATTCTGGTTAATTTAGCATAATATCATCATATCACATCTGGGAAAACTATAGATTTTTGGGTCATCCATTTGTTTCCTAGTTGCTCCTTTATAGCAATATGCTAGAACTGAAATCTGTAAGTTAGTACTTTCTTGACTTACAGGAAGTGCAGGTTATTTCCCTTTTGCAATTTTCCTGAGTAATTTCTTCTGGAAGTCCTTGGAGAGGCAAAATTCTGATGTGAACAGAACTTTTTTTTTGCAGTTATGGAGAACTTCTTTTCCAGTGTCCATGCCTCTGGTCAGCCCTGACGTCTGTTCCTCAAGGGTATTGATCATGTAATTTTAAGTGTTGCCCCACACAATCTTCATTTTTGATGTTTATTTTTTTCCTCTGACCATCAGGAGAAAAAAAGTTTTTTCTTTATGTGTCTAGTCTTTTCACTTGTTTTCTCATAGTGGGTAGGTTGGAGCACTGATAGAGTCATCCATGTTCCTCCATCATTCTCTCCCTTAGACAGAGGCCTCCCTAGGAGCAGTGTTAGGGGATGGTGATCCCCGCCTCATACTCACCCTGAAAACATTGTTGTTCTTTCAGTTCAGGCTATGCTGCTCTATCTGGAGAAGGCAATGGCACCCCACTCCAGTACTCTTGCTTGGAAAATCCCATGGACGGAGGAGCCTATTGGGCTGCAGTCCATGGGGTCGCTGGGGGTCGGACACGACTGAGCGACTTCCCTTTCACTTTTCACTTTCATGCATTGGAGAAGGCAATGGCACCCCACTCCAGTACTCTTGCCTGGAGAATCCCAGGGACGGGGGAGTCTGGTGGGCTGCTGTCTATGGGGTCGCACAGAGTCGGACACGACTGAAGTGACTTAGCATACCATAGCATGCTGCTCTATCAGACTTGTTTTCCATTCAGATATTTTCCCATGAAGTCCTTTGTCCCATACAGATCAAGATCTATTACTTGAAATCTGTTTCTGTGCCTTGAACATTTCAGAGCAGTTAAGAAGCATGCTGATCAGATTATAATGGTTAGAAGATGCCTGTTCCCAACAGCAGAGAAAAAGCCTCCATGGACTAACGAAGTTTAACTTCCAGTTCCATCGATAGAGTTTTTATTTGACAGAGCCTCAAATATTATGTTATGTATTTTTGTTTTAGAACTGGCAACTTTACTAATTATTTTTTATTTGTTAAAATAGTTCTGATACAGTGTTAAAAGATACGGACGGCTATTATTTCCCAATTAATCTATGAATTTTATAATGATGCATTTCAAAATTTATCTAACAGAATGTATGGATGGAAACTGGAGAATAGGTATTTCTACTCTGCATTGTGTGATATTAATTCAAACTTGTATATACTGGAACTGTGTCCTTACTTTGGCTAGTTTCTTGGTAACTGAGAAGCTGTGTATTTTGAGAATACAGCTTTAGCTGCATGCTTTACAATTAGCACAGTATTGTGTAAAATACGGACTGCCTATATTGAATGAGATTGATGAAGGAGGACTTGTCTGGTGCATATTAAAACATATGATAAAGTATTAGAAGTGAAACTATTTCTTACATAAAGATAGATAGCTACTCATAGGAAAAAAAGTAGAGTGGCGTATCAGTAAAGATTCAAATGTGGTGTATTATAAGCAGATACTTTTCATTCTTTTGGATTTGGATCATATATTTTGTCAACCTCTGTTATACAAATGACCTTCTCTTATCTTAGTCACTTAATTAATTCAATTATTTGTGTATAATGTAGTAAATTCTTAGGAAACTGCTATCCAAGCCAAAAATGAGAGCAGTACAAAATCTTGCATTTATCTAAATCATATTTATCTACCACTATTTCACTATACAGATATAGCCATAATAATAATGAAAAACAATAAGTATTAAATAATAGTAAAAAAATAATAAAAATAATGAAATAATAATAATGAAAAGTAAAGTAAATCAGTAATCATTCAGAAAAGTCAGAAAAAAAATTTCTTCTAAGGAAACCAGTATAGGGGCGTGATCATCTTTTTTCTATGTCCTCACCTGCCTACGTGCTCCTGTCTGCTCCTTTCTACTTCCCCTGCTCCCAAAACTGCTTTTAAGGTCCTCCAGGACTGAAGCACAGGGCAGGAGTAGGACTCAGGGGCAAGACAAGTTGAACAGTTGTGTCTTGTGTTGGCACAGCTGGGAGAGACAGATGTTCAAATGGCAGATTTTTCTCTTGAGGGACATTGTGTTGCTTATTTTTGGACCCGATACTGGATTTGTCCCATCTTAGGCAGTCAAGGGTTCCCCAGGCCAGATTGTGGCTCCTCATGGCGCATCCTCCGTTTAGCTATTTTCATCTTTTAAAATACCTGGAGACTGGATTTCTGACACAGGGATCTAATCTAGCTTGTAGGAAATTCCATTGTTGTCTCAGTTCTGCCCAGCAGGGGCATGCCGTTCTAGCCAGTCTCTCTGTTTCACACTTCTTAGTGTGAGTCACATGCTGATCTCTGTATCCCTCAAATTCCAGGCGACATGTGTCTGCTGCTGCTGCTGCTAAGTCGCTTCAGTTGTGTCCGACTCTGTGCGACCCCATAGACGGAAGCCCACCAGGCTCCCCCGTCCCTGGGATTCTCCAGGCAAGAACACTGGAGTGGGTTGCCATTTCCTTCTCCAATGCATGAAAGTGAAAAGTGAACGTGAAGTCGCTCAGTCGTATCCGACTCTAGCGACCCCATGGACTGCAGCCTACCAGGCTCCTCCATCCGTGGGATTTTCCAGGCAAGAGTACAGGAGTGGGGTGCCATTGCCTTCTCTAATATGTGTCTAACCATTATCAAAGCTTCCTTGCTTGGCGTTGGGGAAGGAGAAGCACTTTTTCTCTAATACTTGCAATGTCCTCTATTGCTGGTCTCTTGAACTTTTGATACAGTTTTAGCTCTTTGTATAGATCCTCGATGTGGATGATGGTTTAACATTTATTGCAAAAGCAGTTTCTGATACCTCCTTTTTAAGACCTGTATAGAAAAAGTGGCCTTTTGATTTGAAATGTGAGGATAGCACCTACTGTTCTCAGAACTGCAGTCACAGCTGAAGCTCTATGCAAGAAGAATACCATGTGAAATCCTGCTATAAGAACTCATAGGAAAGTATGCAAAAAAGTGTAAGTAGATTTTTTTGCAAAAAAACTCTTCAAAAATGTGTCAAAGTTTATAAAAATACGTTCAAACTCCTAAGTAATGTAATAAGAAATTATTTTATACTAGTCAGACTTTTAAAATTTAGTAAGTATAAAATTTTACACTTTTAACAAGTGTAAGGATATTCTTATGCCTTGATGATGGAAGTGTGAATTCTACATCCCTTCTGAAAAAGCAATCTGCAACTTCTATTAATTTTTTTAACTTATAAACCTATTAACCCAGCAGTTCCACTTTGGGATTCTGTCCTTTTTCCCTGTAAACATGAAAGTGCTAGTATATATGTCATCAAGGATACGTATTGGTATTTCAGCATTGTTCAGGGTAGCAAGAATGTAAAATAGTAAAAGTGATTAATTAACAAAAAGCTAATTAACAGCAATGGCAATGCCCATAACAAGATAATAAAATGGTTGGATAAACTTAAAATGTTATGCAACCCTTATTACTGATTAATTAAAAATATACTCATTCTTTTGTTGGTACTCCCCATGGATAATTACAGAGTGAAACAAAAGGAAGATACAGAAAGGTATAGGTATTATGATAATTTTTTTTGGAAAAAAAATTGTACTTTTAACTGTGTATGTTTATGTGTATATAGGAGGTATATTATTATGGAACATGGAAATAAATATGAAGAATAAATTAATTACTGGGGGCTATTGGGAAGGGAAATGTCACAAAAGATTAAGGGGATAAAAAGTTGAAAGAGGCAAACAAAAGAGAAGTTCACATGTATGAAATGACATTTATGAATGTGTGCAGATTTTATTTGTGAATGTAATAAAGTAAGGCGATAAAAGAAAAATGATGGTATAGGGCTCTGAAGAGCAGGAAGGAAACAGATCAAACTGAATTCCCGAGAGAAGTTTGGGGAAAAGCCTGTTAGCTCATATTCTCATACAGAAATTGAACTATCATTCTTGTCAGAAAAAAAAAGAAAAACTTTTTAATATAATAAATTGAGCCCAGGCACAGCAGATATCAGATTTAATCACCAGACATAATTATAATTGAAGATACAGAAATCAAATAATGAAGCATGTGTAGAGTTAGCTTCAATTTTGAATCTTTCTTAGGCCCCAAATTTTCTGGAATAAACTTCCCAGAGCAGAGGATTTATTTTTCTGTAACTATCAAGCCAAAGAGGAAAAAAAAAGTTTTAATAAATCAGTTCTTGATATCTTGCTGGTGTTTTCTTCCTTATCACATAGACCGTCTCTTTTGTAACAGTGTTAGTGGTTAGTTGATTTCTGAAGCCTGAGCACTCAAGCTCAAAGGACATAAAAAGCAAACAGGATATCCTTGCTTATTTCTTTAGACAGAAATTCTTGTTCTGATAAAGTGATTCTCAAAGTAGAGTCCATGTATCTTTTGGTACACAGAGACCTTTTCCGGTACACAAAGTTAAAGAGTTCTTTTGTAATACTACTGAGTCATTATTTGCCTTTTTTACTGTCTTTATCTCACCAGAGTATCATGGAGCTTTCCAGAGGCTAATATTTGATATCATAATAAATTAGATCAGAAGCAGACACCAGAATTTAGCTATTTACTATTTTTAAGCTATCCTTATTTTTCATGAAAATCACTCATTAACTTATGAAGGGTTTCAGATTATATTAAATAATCACAGATACATTTTAGTGTTAATTTTTCATGTGTTAAATATCACTAGGTATAACCGACATAAACACAAGCACTTTGCTGTTGTTCAGTCACTAAGTTGTGTCTGACTCTTTTTCAGCCCCATGGACTATAGCTCGCCAGGCTTTCCTGTCCTTCACTGTCTCCTGGAGTTTGCTCAAACTCATGTCCATTGAGTTGGTGATGCTATCCAACCATCTCATCTTCTGTCATTCCCTTCTCCTGCCTTCTGTCTTTCCCAGAATCAGGGTCTTTTCCAAGGAGTCAGTTCTTCGCATCAGGTGGCCAAAGTATTGGAGCTTCAGCATCAGTCCTTCCAATGAATATTCAGGACTGATTTCCTTTAGGATTGACTGACTTGATTTCCTTGCAGTCCAAGGGAGTTCTCAAGAGTCTTCAGCACCACACTTTGGGGTCTCAGTTGTTTTTAAGGATGCAGAAAAGATAGTGAGGCGAAACATTAGAGGAGTACTGTGCACGTTAGTGTGTTAAGCGCTCTCCTTTCACACAAGACTGCAACTATTTTAGAGTGCATGTGTTACAGCAGGAAAAATATGGGAATGCAAAGTACAATTGCATTCATATACCATGAACAATATAAAAGCAATGGAAAAAATGATCAGCTTCACTCATACAGAAAGACATACTCATACACAAAAGATAGCCATGTAATAGGTTGTCATGTTTTAATCAACTATAAAAGTGACACTCACATACACTTTTGTTGGGGATATAAACCAGTCAAACTTTGGGGGAAAATGCCTATTAAAATATAAAAGCTATTTTGCTTTAACTGAACCATGCCCATTTGTTGTATGCCCCCTGTGGGTATATTAATGCTGACCCAAGTTGGCAATAATAAAGTAAACCACATTCAGCGCAGCACTGTTTATAATGAAAAAAAAGAAGAGGGATGAAATCTTTGCTAATAAGAGAATTCCACCATATGTTATAGAATGCCCATTCAAGAAATTCTGTGAACACAAGGAAAGTAAATAATGTAGATTCTGTGTCTAATACACAATCATTTTAATTATAATTATTTCAGATATTTAAGTTGCAGGAAAGTATGAATAGTACATACTTTATGTATTTAAAAAGAATAAATGTATATATGTACAAATTCTAGTGTGTGGATAAGTGTGTGTACAGAGAGTATGAAGATGTGTAAGACTGGCGTGTATTTGTGTTTGTGTAGCTAGTTTCTGGAACTATACATGAGAATTAACTAATGTTTATTTCTTGCACTGATAAAGGGGATATCATGGGGGCTTTGGGGGTTTTATTTCATATCTTCTTTGAATCTTCTAAAATCACAAGCATATTTTTTTAAAAAAGGTTTTTGTATTTCTCAAAGAATTTCAGTGCAGAGTATCTTCTTTTAGAAGTTTGCCTTCAGGAAGATACAATTACGTTAGACATAAAGAGCTTTTTGAAAGGCCATGAAAAAGGTAATGTAGGTGAGTGTGTTCTATGATAAAGTTAAGTTCCAATCAATAAACGTTTTTAATCATGTACTGAATGCACAGCCAATAACCTATGCTGCTTCAGGGACCTGAAGATGACCTAATATGGACCCTGCTGCTGCTGCTGCTGCTAAGTCGCTTCAGTCATGTCCGACTCTGTGTGACCCCATAGACGGAAGCCCACCAGGCTCCTCTGTCCCTGGGATTCTCCAGGCAAGAACACTGGAGTGGGTTGCCATCTCCTTCTCCAATGCATGAAAGTGAAAAGTGAAAGTGAAGTCTCTCAGTCATGTCCGACTCTTAGCGACCCCATGGACTGCAGCCTACCAGGCTCCTCCATCCATGGGATTTTCCCTACCACCCAACAATTTGCCACCTTGAACTCAAGAATCTTTACTCTAGGATTAAGGTTGAGGGGAAAAAAAGGGATTCACTGGAGCTTGGAAAGTTACATGGAAGAAAATTTCTATGAAAAACTTTCAATTCAGGGAGTTGATTAATATTTCATAGTTCTGACAGGACATATGCCTCGGATATATGCCTCAGGACAGATATGACAGATAGAGAGGGAAATAAAGAAGACAGAGGAAAGAAACAGCAACTTCACATCAGTGACAGTAATAACATTTTCTCTGTCTAGAGAATAATGCTCGATATTTATTGAGAGCTCACCCTGGGCTATGACCAAAAAATTACCAGATATTATAAAATGACAGTATAACACTCTATGATATTGTAATCTATGTAGCATATATTTTATTTTTAAAAACACTTTATTGGAGTATAGTTGATTTATAATACTGTGTTTCAGGTGTGCAGCAAAGTGAATCAGTTATACATAATTTCTTCTTTTTCAGATTCTTTTCCCATATAGGTTATTATTACTGAATATTGAGTATAGTTTCCTGTGCTATCCTTATTATCTGTTTTATTTATGTAGCCTATTATACATGTGAAAGTGAAAGTGTGAAAGTCGCTTAGTTGTGTGCAACTCTTTCTGACCCCATAGACTGTAGCCTGCCAGGCTCCTCTGTCCATGGAATTCTCCAGGCAAGAATACTGGAGTGGGCTGCCATTCCCTTCTCCGGGGGATCTTCCTGACCAAGGGCTTGAACTCAGGTCTCCTGAATTGCAGGCAGATTCTTTACTGTCTGAGCCACCGGGAAAGCTTGATATTATGTATGTTGTATATTATATTATGCATGTGGATATTATGCATATTACGACCAACCTAGATAGCATATTCAAAAGCAGAGACATTACTTTGCCAACAAAGGTCCATCTAGTCAAGGCTATGGTTTTTCCTGTGGTCATGTATGGATGTGAGAGTTAGACTGTGAAGAAGGCTGAGCGCCGAAGAATTGATGCTTTTGAACTGTGGTGTTGGACAAGACTCCTGAGAGTCCCTTGGACTGCCAGGAGATCCAACCAGTCCATTCTGAAGGAGATCAGCCCTGGGATTTCTTTGGAAGGAATGATGCTAAAGCTGAAACTCCAGTACTTTGGCCACCTCATGCGAAGAGTTGACTCATTGGAAAAGACTCTGATGCTGGGAGGGATTGGGGGCAAGAGGAGAAGGGGATGACAGAGGATGAGATGGCTGGATGGCTTCACTGACTCAATGGACGTGAGTCTCAGTGAACTCCGGGAGTTGGTGATGGACAGGGAGGCCTGGCGTGCTGTGATTCATGGGGTCGCAAAGAGTCGGACATGACTGAGCGACTGATCTGATCTGATATCATATTCTATTTGTATATCATATATTATTGTCAAATGACTAATGTAAATTGATAGTATCATCTTACTACAGCTTTCAGGCTGCCCAGGCTGTTATTAACTCTTCATAACCCTTTTAGGGATTATGTGTGATTCCTTTTTGAGGAGAGGAAACAAAATCTCTGAGAGGTTGAGGATTTGTTCAAGGTCTCATAGCCAGTAAGCAGTAGAACTAGATCCCCAACTTCAAAGTCCTTAAAAACTTCACTACACACTTTATTTATAGATAACATAACCTTTTACAGCTTACATGATACAGAGACTAAATTCTCTATTTTATCCCCAGAACTTGTACACCAATGTCTTATGGTTTCTTCTGTTATGAGCTCTTATGTCATAACCAGCAAACATTGACAGGATATCTAATGTATCCAGGGCATTGTTTAGAGATTGAAATGAGAAATAATCTGTGTTTTAAAGAGACTAATAATTGATTACATGAGACAGGAAACATGTGGGAAAAAATGAAAGTATCATGCAACGAGAGATGGAAAGATCAGGGTAAAAAATAGTCCGAAAATGACATGAAAGTTTACAGAAATGAAGCTTTGTTGTGTTAGGCAACTTGTTTAATTTCTATTATCTTCAATTTCCTTACCTGTAAAGTGAGTTTGTCGTGAGAATTAAATCTGGAACATATAAAGCACTTAGTGCTTGACACGTAAAAAGCACTTAATAAACAGACACAGTGTTACTAATATTTTCTACTCTCCTTTCCTTCTCTTTTTCCTCCACTTCTTCATCTTTCCTAAGATTTCAGACTAAAGAACATGAAAGGCCTCAGTGAGCCCTTTAAGAAAGATACTGAGAAATGAAAACTCGAGGAAAAAACATTTTTGACATAGGGAAGGTAGCAAGTGAATGCATTTCTAATATCAAACTTAGAATATAACAACGACATTTAAGAAAATGACTCTAATTAAAATTGCATGAACTTAAAATTCCATAGAAGAGTTTATATATGCTATTGTATCTCGACAGTGCTAAGTAATTAATATCCCTTTTCCTTACCTTCTTCCAAGAGAGGAAAGGACTGTGTTATGTAAGCCTCATTTTTCCAAATTTCCTAATCAGATAACTACCTCTCGCTCTCAACAGAGAGAGAGGGAGGTCAGCAAGCAGACAGAAAGACTTTAGGAAACTGATTCTCAACAAAACCGGGGAGGTAGGGAAGAGATACTTTAACACATGTACACACACACACACACACTATGCACACTGTGAAGACGACAATGTTCCTGGTCAACTTTTTGTCCATTCCACACTGTCTCTTTGCCACCAACCCCCAGTTAAGCTCTCTAAATTTTCTAATTGATTAAAAAGAATAAATAAAGCCTGAATAGGAGCTCTCTGTTGGTTATTTCGGAGAAGGCAATGGCAACCCACTCCAGTACTCTTGCCTGGAAAATCCCATGGACAGAGGAGCCTGGTAGGCTGCAGTCCATGTTGGTTATTTGGATTATATATTTCTTCTCTCACTCTAAAACTTTTTTTTCACCTTAATAGTGTTTTTGATAAATAAAAATTTTAAAATATATTCAATTTAATAAAATATTCCTTTATGGTTAATGATTTTTATACCCTGCTTGATAAATATTTCGCAACAAATCTACATACTGTGTATGCTTAGTTGCTCAATCATATCCAACTCTTTGCAACCCCATGGACCGGGCTCCTCTGTCCATGGGGATTCTCCAGGCAAGAATACTGGAGTGGGTTGCCATGCCCTCTCCAGGGGATCGTCTCAACTTAGGCTTCGAACCCAGATCTCCCTCATTGCAATCTACATATTACTAGTAATTAATTTTTGTGTATGGTAAGAAGTCCAAAAGAAAGTCCGAAAGTGAAGTTGCTCAGTCATGTCTGACTCTTTGCAACCCCATGGACTGTGGCCCACCAGGCTCCTCTGTCCATGGGATTTTCCAGGCAAGAGTACTGGAGTAGGTTGTCATTTCCTTTTCCAGGGGATCTTCCCAACCCAGGAATCGAACCCGGGTCTCACACATTGCAGGCAGATTCTTTACTATCTGAGCCACCAGGGAAGTAGAGAAGTCAGTTTTATTTATTTATTTTCTTGTGGATATCCAATTGATCCAGCACAGTTTATTAAAAAGACAGATTTTTTTTCCCCCTAGAGAAATGAAAACTTATGTTCATACAAAACCATGCATGTGAATGTTTATACAAGCTTTATTTATAATTTCCCAAAACTAGTAACAACCCCAGTAGTCATTCAAGAAAAAAAATAAAAGACTGTACATACAATAGAAAACTACACATCAGTAAAAGGTAATGAATTACTGGAAGAAGAAAGATGGGAAGAATAGGGACAATGGGATGTGAGATAGAGAAATATGGATGGATGGATAGATAAGAGAATGAACAAAGTGTGAATATCTTAGAATTACATGTTAACTAGACATTATTCACCACAGAAGAAGTATTAAAAAGTGAAGAGGACAAAATGACTTAGCCAGTTGATGTCAGATAGACTTTGACATTGGTCACCCCAGCAGTGGGCTTCCCAGATGGCTCAGTGGGTAAAGAATCCACCTGCAATGCAGAAGACACAGGCAGATGCGAGTCTGATCCCTGGGTAGGGAAGATCCCCTGAAGGAGGGCATAGCAACCTACTCTAGTATGCTTGCCTGGAGAATCCCATGGACAGAGGATCCTGGAAGGCTACAGTCCATAGGGTCGCAAAGAGTCGACAAGACTGAAGCAACTGAGCACCCCAGCAATGGCATAAGGAGTACGTGAAAGAAGTAACCACAGTGGCAGAGATAAGAGACTATTAACAGATTGACAAAAATTGGTGAGCTCCCACTTACCAAAACTGATATAGCTCCTGCCAGTGCCACATGTCCAGCAACAAAGATCAGTGCTGATCCCCTAGTAAGGCACCATTTCTCAAGGAACCCAACTGCCGCTCGGTTGGGTCTTTTTGAATTTAGAGGCAACAGACATCCATTCCAAGAGTATAGACACATATTTTCCACATAAGCTTGTCTTTCTAGTCTGCTCAGCCTCATAGCACTCTCAAAAATCTTAGATAATCTTTGATCTACTAGCACTGGATCCTTTATAATTTTGTTTCCCAATAAATAGCCACTTTACAGCAAGATAGCGAGCTTCCCATCATGGGGCTTACTGTTTATATCACATTTCGTATGACCCAGATTAAAGTACACAGAGCTCACAGTCAACCCTTGGGTGATGGGACACCGTCCTCCAGATTTTTGTGTACAACTGGGGTCAAAATATTTTTTTATGGTGCTCTGCTCCCAATAGAGAGTTATGTGGACTTGGAAACTTAATACTAGAACCAGGAATGGCTTCAATTATCATCACCTCCAGTGAGTCTATGGGAGAATTTGGCTATCCCATTTTCACAAGTCTGGTCTCTGCGTGGTTAAAAATCTCTGTTCCAAAAGATGGGTTTTTCCAACTACAGGACAAAGAACTAGGATTATTAAACTGTAAAACTGCCTGGGTATTTTAGTCTCCTCCTGCACAGATTGGCAAGCATCTGGTAAATGATCTGATCATCAGGAGGAGGTAGAACTGCTATTAGTTGATGAAGGCAGGGAAAAATATGTTTTGACATCTAGGATTTACTTGAATGTGTCTTGATATTTGTCAGCTACAGAGATACATTTTCCCTAAGATCATGCCCTTCTATGGTGGTTCACATCCAAAGACTGATGGAGCCAAGGGTAGAAAATCTCAGTCTATTCAGCCTAGAGAGAAGCAACTCTTGAGGGCTTTTCCAGATTTAGAACTCCCCAGGGGTTTGGCTGGTTCAGTTGGGTTGGCCTGGCAACCCTCCTTCTCCCTCTACTCAGTCTTGCTTCTTTCTGTTTTCTTCCACTGCTGTTTCTCCCAGACACTTCCTAATAAACATCGTGTGTACTAACCTCTGTCTCTAGGAGTCTCTAAGAATCTGCTTCATGTAAACCACAACCTGCAACTCATGGTAGCTACCTCAAAGCCTCTGCAAAACTCCTGGGCATCTGCTATGTACCAGATAGTAGATCTTTTGATCCTAAGTCCACCAGTCTGTAAAATTCATCCTCTTTTCAAGGTGTCATTCTTCAGCCCTCAGGAGAAGAAAACACTAGTTATTGTTTTGTTTTTGCTTTCTATGGACTCCCAGCAAACTCCTGATTGTTTCTTTCTCCAAAGTGTGATGTGAATCCATATAGTGTGTTCTTATTCAAGAGATATCTAAATTATTAAAATGGAAATTACCTCATATCTAAACTTTTCTTTATGAAGAAATCTATGTACACCATTAGAAAGCTACTTATCGCCTTTTTCTTACTGAAAATAAATCAAGTGCTTTAAGGTGTCTGAAACCTTGCTTGCATCTCAGCAAAAATAACTTTAGTGGCTTTGAAATGGATTCTAAAAAGATGAAGTTATATGCATTCATTCCTTCTTTTTATTATGCTTGGGCTGGGAATGGCTTGTTCTTCATAGTAGAAATAACATAATACATAAATATCTCCTTCAAAATGGTGATATTTATTGTCTCTTCTAAGTTCAGATTGAGTAATATTGTGGATTTGAAGGAGTTTTGTTGTATTTAATTCCTACCTCATTCAGATTTATCATCAAATTTATTGCAGTTTCTATATTTATGAATTTTAAAAATTAGACACATATAAAGCTTAAGTTTGATTTTAATTTAGCAGGAATATAGCTTATTATTTCAATGAACCGTGAAACTTAAAGAGAAACAAATAATATAAAACATTTTTTTTAATATGACAGCTATTAAAATGGCCAACATGCAAAAAAAAACAAAAAACTGACAACACCAAATGTTAGTGAGAATGTAGATTAACAGTAACTTTCATTCATTGCTGGTGGGAATGCAAAATGGTACAGCCATTTTGAAGAACAGTTTGTGTTTCTTACAGAGCTAAATATCATCTTACCATATGGTCCAGCAGTCACATTTCTAGGTGTTTACCCAAATAAATTGAAAACTTAGGTCCACCCAAAACCTGCACATGAATGCAGATTTCATAAATGTACAACATTGGGAACAACCAGGATGTCCTTCAAAAGGTGAATGGATAAACAGACTGAAGTATCTATGCAATGAAATTTATTCAACCATAAAAATGTGCTATCAAGCCACAAAAAGACATGTAGGAACCTTAAATTGCATATTGTTTAATGTAAGAATTCAGTTGAAATAGCTACATACTATGTGATTCTAAGTATATAACATTCTATAAAAGTCAAAATTATAGAGGTAGTAAAAAGATTCGTGGTTTTCAGGGCTTCAGAGGGAGAGGGAAGAGTTAACTAGGTGAAGCACAGGGGGATTTTAGGGCAGAAACATCCCCCCGTAATGGTGGGTGCGTGATGTCTGCATTTGTTAAAGTCTGTAGAACTATAACACAAAGAAGGAAGCCAAATGTGCACTGTGGACTTTAGTTAATGATGATGTTTCAGTTTTGGTTTATCAGCTGTAACAAATATGCTACACTAATGCAAGATGTTAATACAGTGTGAACTGCGAGGAAGTACAGACGGGCTATATAGAAATTTTCTGTTCTATCTTTAATTTTTGTAAACCTAAAACTGCTCCAAAAAATAAAGTCTATTTTCTTTCTATAAAAGAAAAAAAATATTTCCTTAATATCTCAAAAAAAAATTTGCAACTGTTAAACCAAATTAGTATTTTAAGGCAAACGGTGAGATATACATACATTTTTACTATCTAAGAAATCTGGAGATGAGGGCAAGGAAGAACAAATAGTAGAAATTCAACCACAGCCCAATGTGGAAGGCAAAATTATCTTACTTATGATATTTGGAGGGAGTCAGAGCATTCTATAAATTCAATTTGTTCATTCAATTTCTATCTCAATTTTTAAGTAAAATATCATTCTTGATCATACTGGGATGGGTGGCAGGGAAAGGAGAGAGACTCTTAGTTAGATGGAATATAAAAATGAAAGTTCTAAAACAGGTCCAACACACAGCCCAGGAAACTTGTAGAATGGAGCAGGAAGTCTAAGTCACCCAACAATGAGAACTCAGGGCAAAACTGGTGATATTGCAATTATTTAGAATACTAGCGTTGGATTTGAAAAGCAACAACTATTACTTTATCAAGTTTTGAAGATGTCTTTTTGTTCAATCAGAGGGCTTGGAAAAAAAAAAAATATATATATATATATGAAATCTCTAAACTGTAGACTGCTGCTAATCACTTCAGTTGTGTCTGACTCTGTGCGACTCCATAGACGGCAGCCCACCAGGCTCCCCCGTCCCTGGGATTCTCCAGGCAAGAACATTGGAGTGGGCTGCCATTTCCTTCTCCAATGCATGAAAGTGAAAAGTGAAAGTGATGTCGCTCAGTCGTGTCCGACTCTTCGAGACCCCATGGACTGCAGCTCACCAGGCTGCAGTGGGACTTTCCAGGCAAGAGTACTGGAGTGCGGTGCCATTGCCTCCTCTGAAATTGTAGACTAATTAATGACAATATTAATAAAATCAAGAAATTTTAAGATGAGATTTTAAGAAAAGGATGTAAAATAGAGTCTGGGTTCACTCTGGAGGATTGTATCATGAGAGAGATGAAAAGAAAGGAAGGTCCTAATGCATATATATGGAATTTAGAAAGATGGTAACGATAACCCTGTGTACGAGACAGCGAAAGAGACACTGATTTATAGAACAGTCTTTTGGACTCTGTGGGAGAGGGAGAGGGTGAGATGATTTGGGAGAATGGCATTGAAATATGTATAATATCATATATGAAACGAATCGCCAGTCCAGGTTCGATGCACGATACTGGGTGCTTGGGGCTGGTGCACTGGGACGACCCAGAGGGATGGTATGGGGAGTGAGGAGGGAGGAGGGTTCAGGATGGGGAACACATGTATACCTGTGGTGGATTCATTTCAATATATGGCAAAGCCAATACAATGTTGTAAAGTTTAAAAATAAAATTTAAAAAAAAAGAAAGAAAGGAAGGTCCTTTGTCTTCTAAAGCAGTGTTTGCCTAACTTTTCCCAAATAGTGCCTCAACTTTAGAGGAAAGCAAATAAATATCCACGAAGCTTGGGGGCAGAATTCAAGAAAACACCAAAGTGAGAACTATCTTTAGAGTCTTTTTTACTGTTAATAATGTTTTTGATTTTTATATATTTGTGATTATGTTAGTGTAGGAAAACCATGTTATAGTGCCCAATACTGAATAAAATGCACTCTGGAAATATGTGTCCAGTTTATCCTGCATTTTCACTCACTTCTAGATATTGGTGTTGGGGTTTGAACACTCCAATTTTAATTTGGGAATAATGTATCTAGAAATCCCTAAAATTTACTAGACTACAGGAGTTTCATGAAGTACAGACTCATGATTCCATGCTCATTAGCTGGTGGTGGTGGTGATGGTTCAGTCGCTCAGTTGTGTCTGATTCTTTGTGACCCCATGGACTGCAGCATGTCAGGCTTCCCCGTCCTTCACCATCTCCCGGAGCTTGCTCAAACTCACGTCCGATAAGTCGGCAATGCCATCCAGCCATCTCATCCTCTCTTGTCTGCTTCTCCTGCCTTCAATCTTTCCCAGCATCGGGTCTTTTCTGAGTTAGTTCTTCGCATCTGGTGGCCAAAGCTTTGGAGCTTCAACTTCAGCATTAGTCCTTCCTATGAATATTCAGAGTTGATTTCCTTTAGGATTGACAGGTTCCATCTCCTTGCAGTCCAGGGGACTCTCAAGAGTCTTTTCCAACACCACAGTTCAAAAGCATCAATTCTTCAGCACTCAACCTTCTTTATGGTCCAACTCTCACATCCATACATGACTACTGGAAAAAACATAGCTTTGACTAGATGGACCTTTCTTACATAATAAGATTATTCTCATTGTAAAGTGATAAAACCTACCATGCAAAGCTCTTGATCAAAGTATGATCAAGGCTAAGTCTCTTAAACTCTCTGGGATTTCTTGAGTCTGAAAGTTATAAAATTTTAATATTCTTTTTTGAAACTAAGATTTTTGAGCTCTTACTAGTTTATGGAGATTCAGTTTTAAAGATGTCTTCAATGGATGAGTCAAGGCAATATTTCCTAGTGGAAGAAACTCAGAAAACTAGTCCTAAGCCTTGAATTTCATTCCTAGACCTACCCTTTAATATCCACAGAAGCTTGAACCAATAATGATGTTCCCTATACTCAATTTTCTCATCCTGCAATAGGCAGAGATATCTCCTGCCCTAGTCACTCACTGGGAACTTAGTGGGTACAGAAGTGCTTTTCTAAAGCTCATTCCTTCATGTAACATTACCCTAAGTCCCCTATTTCTAGAGTTTTATTATTTTAAGGCAATATTATAAAATTACTTTCTGGAATCCTTATATCCATAAATTGCCTTATCACCAGTTGGCTATCAGAGGCTTCTTTCTCCTCAGGGAAGGAATTTTGATTGCTTACTGTTTTTTCCTGCTCTCTTGTTTTCATCATTTCTCCTTTGAAGCTGTGCTGCTTGCCATGAAGATAGGATGTAGAATTGCACATAGGATCAACTCTTCATTATTCTCAATGTTGCAAAAATGGTAATCTATATAGTAAGCCAAAGGCAAAGAGACCAAAATTAATTTACTTTTGACTTAAACATGTTTATACTTATATATGAATAAAGATATCACTACTATACTGAAAATTCTGCAAAATAATAAAGACAAAAAATAATTGAACTCACAATCCACATTCCTATATATATTTCTTAGATCCTCAACTGTCCCCACTTTTGAAATACTAGATAAATTCCACCATTTATTTGATTGATATAAATGATCTCACTAAAGCAGAGCTGTCTTTTGGGGCTTTCCCCCTGAACACAGAGGTAATAGCTATTTTTTAATGTTATCCCTTTGAATTGTTTTTTTATTAAAATTGATGTTCTAGGATACTAATAAAACTATATAAACAGTAAATTAAGTAACAAGTATTTGGAAAGCAAGATGGATGCACGTGTGCTAAGTCGCTTCAGTCATGTTCAACTCTCTATGACCTCCCAGGCTCCTCTGTCCACAGGATTCTCCAGGCAGGAATACTGGAGTGGATTGCCATGCCCTCCTTTCAAGGGCATCTTCCAGACCTGGGGATGGAACCTGTGTTTCTTGTTCTCCTACTTTGGCAGGCAGGTTATTTACCACCTGCACCACCGGGAAGCCCCCAAAGCAAGATGATCTACATATAATTCATACTTTTTTGAGTAATACATAATCACACACAATGAAACCTTAAGAAGAGCAGTTAAATACTGGAAAAGAGAGATTACACAGAAATCCTCTTTGAGAATTTAAGGTTAGACTTACTTTCATTAACTTTTGGTTTCATGTTTATTGAAATGATTATTTTGCATAAAACACATATCACGTGCCACTACTCTCAATTGTTATCACTATTAAGTGAGAAGAAATGTTACATAATACATCTGTATAGAAACTATTTTAATACCATTTGTTACAAAACAGAACTTCATTTAATGGGCATTCATTTTCAATGAAAAGAAAGTATTTTATACTTTTCAGTATGAAAGAATTTTGATTACGGATGTGTTAGCAAGAAAGTTTTGGTAACTTGATTTGGCTGTATGATTATTCTGCCTCAAGGTCTACTTTGACCTCAAGGATGGTATTAATATATTAAGGCTTTTTAAAAGGACAACTTTGAGTTAGTGGCAATTCTGTATCAGTTTCCAAAATTAGTTTTTGAGTACAAAGATTATATTCTGATTCTTTGTGCTGCTTTTCCGGTAAGGTCTTTATGTGAAACATAAAGATTATATCCTTACTTAATATAGTACTTTTTCAATATCCACTGTGGGCAAAACTGGGCTTTCCGAATCAAGAAGAGGATGATACTGTACACATTTTCCCTGAATGGAATTCCCATGCTTTAACTGTGTTAGTTACCTATGGCTGTGTAATAAACAGCCCCAAACTTAGCCACTTAATACAACAAACATTAATTTTTTCATGTGAGTTAGGAAACGGAGCAGCTTAGGTGTACTCTGATATAGGGTCTCTGGAGGCAGAATTTTAAGATAAGCCCTCATCATTTGTGACCCCTGGTATCTATACCTTTATATAGTCCCTCCTAATCAATAGCAAATGGCAAAAGTGAAGGAATTTTCAGATGCAGTCAAAGTTTTTTATATATTGACTTTAAATTCATCAGATGGGAATTATCCTGGATGGGCCTGACTATTTAGGTGAACCCTTTTCACAATGAATCTAGAGGTTAAACAGTCTCTCCTGTTGACCTTAATAAGAGCAAGCCACTATGAAATTCTATAGCTACAAGGAAATTAATTTTTTCAACTAGCAACTTGGAAGAGTACCCTAAGCTCTAGAAAAGAAATTCAGCTCAGCCTCATTCAGCTTCATGAAACCCTCAGCACAGGGTTCTGATCCACAGAAACTCTCAGATAATGAACATGTATTATAACAAGAATATATTTATTCTTTTGATCCATGAACACAAGATGTCATTCCATTTATTTTATCTTCTTTGGTTTCTTTCAAAAAGTATTATAGTTTTTATTGTACAAATCTTTTATTTCCTTGGTTGAATTCATTCCTAGGCATTTTACTGTTTTTTACACTATTGTGAATGGAATACTTTTCTTTAGTTCTTTTTTCAGATGTTTCATTGTTAGTATATACAAATGCAACTGATTCCTATATGTTGATTTTATATCCTGCAACTGTACTGAATTAGTTAATTAGTCCCAACAGTTTTTTTGGTTGAGTTTTTGGGATTTTCTATATATAAAATTATATCATTTATAAATAATGAGTTTTACTTCTTCCTTTCTGATGTGGATGACTTTTGTTTCTTTGTCTTGCCTATTTACTCTAACTAAGACTTCCAATACTGTATTAAATTAGAGTGGTAAGAGTGAGTATCTTTGTCTTTTCACTGATCTTAGAGGAAAAGCTGGCAGTTTTTTACTGTTGAATATTAGATATAGGTTTGTCATATTAGACCTTTTATGAGGCATGAGGTGTGTTTCTTCTGTACCTGTCTGTTAAAGATTTTTATCATGAAAGGATGTTGTATTTTGTCAAATGTTTATTGTATATCTATTGAAATGATCATGTAATTTTTATTTCTCTTTCTTTTAAAGCAGTATATCTCATTTCTAAATTTGCATGTGTTGAACCATCCTTGCATCATCCCAAGGGTAAATTTTTTATATTGATGGAGAATCCTTTTAATATGTTTCTGAATTCAACTTGCTAATATTTGTTAAGTTGTGCATACTATACAAGGACTTCCCTGGTGGCTCCGTGGTAAAGAATCTGCCTGCCAGTTGAACTCTGCCAGGAGATGCAGAGTTCAATCCCTGGGTCCAGAAGATCCCCTGGAGGAGAAAATGGCAATCCACTCCAGTATTCTTGCCTGAAAAATTCCATGGACAGAGGAGCCTGGGGGGCTACAGCCCATGGGGTTGCAGAGTAGGACACAACTGAGTGGCTGAGCATGCACGTACACTATCCAAAGCCAGTTATAGATCCAGCAGAATCCTTATCAGAGATAGACAGAGAGACAGACAGACAGATTTGAGGTTGACTGTACGTAAAATATAAGCTGAAGTCCTCATGTAACCTAATTTTGGCAGTGATGCCCATCTATAGTTTTTTGTTTTTTGTTTGTTTTTGCTTCCCCCCAGAAGTGTATGGATAAGTCTATCCCACTTTTGAATAGTAGTTCTAGAGAACACTCTGAGAGTCCCTTGGACTGCAAGGAGATCAAATTAGTCAGTCCTAAAGGAAACCAACCCTGAATATTCACTGGAAGGACTGATACTGAACTGAAACTCCAATAATTTGCCCACCTGATGTGAAGAGCCAACTCATTAGAAAAGACCCTGATTTTGGAAAAGATTGAAGGCAAGAGGAGGAGGGGCAGCAGAGGTTGAGATGGCTCAATGGCCAATCACCATGAACTGTGAACAGTGTTCACAGTTCCAGATGTTCAAGCTGGATTTAGAAAAGGCACAGGAACCAGAGATCAAATAGCCAACATCCGTTGGATCATCAAAAAAGCAAGAGAGTTCCAGAAAAACATCTACTTATTGACTATACCAAAGCCTTTGATTGTGTGGATCACAACAAACTGTGGAAAATTCTTAAAGAGATGGGAATACCAAACCACCTGACCTGCCTCTTGTGAAATCTGTATACAGGTCAAGAAGCAAAAGTTAGAACTGGACATGGAACAACAGACTGGTTCCAAATAAAAGGAGTACATCAAGGCTGTATATTGTCACCCTGCTTATTTAACTTATATACATAGTACATTATGTGAAATGCCAGACTGGATGAAGCACAAGCTGGAATCAAGATTGCCGGGAGAAATATCAATAACCTCAGATACACAGATGACACCACCCTTATGGCAGAAAGTGAAGAAGAGCTAAAGAGCCACTTGATGAAAGTGAAAGAAGAGACTGAAAAAATTGGCTTAAAACTCAACATTCAGAAAGCTAAATCATGGCATCCAGTCCCATCACTTTAGGGCAAATAGATGGGGAAGCAATGGAAACAGTGACAGACATTATTGTTTTGGGCTCCAAAATCACTGCAGATGGTGACTGCAGCCATGAAATTAAAAGGTACTTGCTTTTTGGAAGAAAAGCTATGACTGACCCAGACAGCATATTAAAAAGTAGAGACGTTCCTTTGCCGACCAAGGTCCATCTAGTCAAGTCTATGGTTTTTCCAGTAGTCACGTATGAATGTGACAGTTGGACTATGTAGAAAGCTGAGCACCGAAGAACTGATGCTTTTGGACTGTGATATTGGAGAAGACTCTTGAGAGTCCCTTGGACTGCAAGGAGATCCAACCAGTCCATCCTTAAGGAAACCAGTACTGAATATTCATTGGAAGGCCTGATGCTGAAGCTGAAACTCCAATACTTTGGCCACCTGATGCAAAGAACTGGCTCATTGGAAAAGACCCTGATTCTGGAAACGATTGAAGGCAGGAGGAGGGATGACAGAGGATGCGGTGGTTGGATAGGATCACTGACTCAATGGACGTGAGTTTGAGCAAGCTCCAGGAGTTGGTGATGGGCTGGGAAGCCTGGCATGTTGCAGTCCATGGGGTCGCAGAGTCGGACATGACTGAGCAGCTAAACTACCTAACTAATGGCATCACTGACTCAGTGGACATGAATTTGAGCAACTCCAGGAGATAGTGAGGACAGGGAAGGCTGATGTGCTTCAGTCCATGGGTTGCAATGAATCAGACATGACTCAGCAACCAGACAACAAACGACATCAAAATCCCACTATCCCACACTAGAAGAGGAGGGAGCTAAGCTCCAGTTCTCAAGAAGAATATCAAAGAATCTGAAGACATATTCTTAAAATCCCCAAACTCATATTTAGCTTTCCAGCTTCTTGCATTTCAGATAGTTTTTAGAGAATCAGCCATTTTAGCAGTATACATTTTCAATACTAAAGTTAGTAGGGTCCATCAAATTTTTTTCATTATTTAAAGACTTTGTTTCATATACTATTCATTTATATTATTTTTTGCACATATACTTTTCTGTATTCATATGGCATAGCAACTTTTTTCTTTCTTTCTTACATTTTCTTCAGATTAACTTGACCCAAGTAGGTTGTAATAAAGTAACATTCCCATTTCAAGCGACTCACTTGGCAAAGAAGAAATATTCACCTGCCAGTAAGAACTGAGAGAGAGTAAGTTTTCAAGGTGATGGACTTAGGAATGAGCATTTCTTTCTTCTTTTTTCTAGCTTTAAGAAGCAAAATCTCACTTAAAAAAAAAAAAAAGAAAGAAAGAAAGCCCTGCATGTATATAAATGAGTCATTAAACTTTACTATGTTCATCAGTTTTCTGGAAAGGAAATTTATAGATACTAATATGATTTATAAAATTTTTTATTGGGTAAAAATAGAGCATATTACTTGAATGAGGAATTTTCTAGTTTAATGTCTATAAATTATGAATTTATATATCTTCTATTCTTTAGAGTTCAAGGTATATGACATCACAAAGAGTAATGCTTTTTTCCCCTCAGTGCAGAATTTTATGTCTCTGAGTCTCTGGGATATAGAATAGTCTGATTACAATACTAAATGTGAGAATTCAGGAACTCCCAGTCTTCTTTGGATGCCAGTTTGTCTTCTCTGTATGCTTTTATCAAAGGCACTAGTGATATCTATTATTTATATCTATATCTATATCTATATCTATATCTATACAGATCTTCCTTCAAGATCTGTATTTGGGGTACAATAAGAGCATAAGAAGTAGCACCTTGATCTACCTATGTGAGTCAAGGAAAGGTTGGTTAGGGAATTGGCACTTTATATGAGTCTCAAAAGCAGAGAAAAAACTTTATAAGCACATCAATGCTGGAAGACCATTCAGGCAGAGGGAAGACAATGTGCAAAGTCTAGGAGGAGGAAGAAAGGAAACTCAAGTAGAAACTGTCAGTGGAAAATGTTGGGAGACGTGGTTGCAAAGCAGGGTGACAATATACAGCCTTGACGTACTCCTTTCACAATGGGGAACCAGTCTATTGTTCCATGTCCAGTTCTAACTGTTGCTTCCTGACCTGCATACAGATTTCTCAAAAGGCAGGACACGACTGAGCGACTGGACTGAACTGAACTATGATAGCAAAGCCAGTGAAATATCAGTTCACAGTAAGTCTCCAGTTATCATAAAATAAGTAAATTCTTTGTTTTGGTAATATTTATTTAGAAAATCAAAAATGGCATAATCTTCTTATTTTTCTACAGAACCTGGAGCTTTTGTGCCATTATATGAAGAAAGGCTTGTCCATAGCCTGAGAGCATATTATGTTAATATAGAATGAAATAAAATAGAAGTGTCAGGCGAGTGTATACTCCTCGGTTCTGTCTTGTCCCAACAAAGATCTGGAGTGACGGACATTAAAGCCCTTGGCGTGTCACAGCTCTCGGGTCTTGGACGGACCGTGTTATAGCTCTCAGGAACAGAAGCAACTGACTACATACCAAATTAAGTAAGAATTGCTGGTGCTCATTTTACATAAATGAGCTTCACTATGCAGTAGATCATCTTTTTTTTAAATATTACAGTGCACTTACCTATTATGGTTAAACTCAAATGCTTGATGACCACATCTATCTGTTACCATTTCTCTATACTACTCAGAGTTTATTTATTTATTTATTCACCAATTACTTATTCAGTATTTATTCAATACAAATGCTGGGCTCTGTTCTTTTTTTTATGGATGTAGTAGCAGTGAGTTACAATTCTCACTCTCATGGAACTTCAAATCCAGTGGAGGGAAAAGATGAAAATAAATAAATACATTCTACATGTTGGCATTGGTAAGTAATTTAAGTATAGGGAGGGAGGGAGTGGCATGGTTGGGTAAGATATTATTAATACACAGAGGTCAAGAAAGGCCTTATTGCAAAGGCATCAATTGAAGAGTTAAATAAGTACTTGAAACAGAGGGAAAAGCAAGTTCAAAGACTATGATAGGGATGAATGATGTAGCAGAGAAATAGCAAATTTAGTCAGTGGGACTGGAGCAAAGGAAATGCCTGTGATAGTAATAGAAGATGAGGTCAGGAAGAAAATGATTGCCAGATATCCAAGGACCTGGTGGGACATTGCCTTTGTTGTTGTTATTTTGGGGAGTGGTGTTGTTGTTTTGTTCTTTTTTCAAGAAAGGAAGGCACTAGATGTTTTTGGGCAGAGGAGTGATATGACATGTCATTTTAAAATAATCACCTCTATATACTCGGTCTACTTTATTGAATATAAAAGGCTAAAGTCCAGAGCTGGGAATCTAGTTAAGAAGTAGATAGTTTATTATGTTTATCTGAGATTAAGGTGGTGGGCATGGAAGTGAGTATTGGTTGGATTATGGATATATTTTAATGATAGGAAGGAAGAGGTCCAGGCTGGAAATATAGATTTGAGAGCTGTCATTGTAGATGATAATTCAAGCCACCTATCTATGTTGGAACACCCAGAAAGTAAATGAAGATAGCAAAGAAAGAGATCCAGGCCTAATGGTGTTCAGTCTCCACCCTAGTCATTGCTTTTGGTAGAATCCAAATGTAAGTTCCTTTCTTTTAGAACTTCAGAGCACCTGGAGTATCTACAGACAAGAAGTAATGATGTTTTAATCAGGAAACAGAGGTCTTCAACCTCTTCAACTTCTCTGTTATATAATATGCTTGGAAGTCTGCTGTTAACCTTGCATCAAACCACATTCTCATAGAAATGTTTTTCCCAGAATCTTTTCCCTGAATGGCTCTGGGGTAGAGTCTGCCAGTAAGACATGCTTACTTGAGATAGAAGGGAAAGAGGATCCTTGATTCTGGAGGCCTTTAGAGTAGACTTGTGGGAGGACCATGAACTTAACGGTTTGCATCACTTGCAGGGGATCTCCTAGAATCCCTGCCTGAGTACTGCAGGAAATGATCAAGTTATTAATCTAATTTCAAGTTCATATATTGTGAATTTTCTCAGAAGCATGTTGAACTGATAAGAGGCTCCAAAGCTAATTCACAATACAATTTGGTACTTTTCACAAGCAAAAAAGTCACTCAAACTATCACACTACAACACTAGACTATCAAAACACAAACTGTATGTATCTTATAATCATATCAAGACATGAAAAGAGCCTGGAAGTAAATACAGCTATTAAAAATTAATATCTTTACATGTTTTTCCAAATTTTTTAATTTTTATACAGGGGAAACTAATAGATTTTTTAAAAATAATTTTATTTTTAAGTATTTAAAATAAAAATATTAAAATATCATTTTGAAGATCTATTTTACCAGATAAAACAATGTGCAAGAAACATGTTTGAATGAAAATGAATATGCTCAAGGCATATGGGAGTATTTCCATTTCTATTCTACACTGTTTAGAATGTTTTTAAAATATATAGTTTACATCATTAATTTATATTATGTGCTTGGAGAAGGCAACGGCACCCCACTCCAGTGCTCTTGCCTGGAAAATTCCATGGACGGAGGAGCCTGGTAGGCTGCAGTCCATGGGGTCGCTGGGAGTCAGACACGACTGAGCAACTTCACTTGCACTTTTCCCTTTCATGCATTGGAGAAGGAAATGGAAACCCGCTCCAGTGTTCTTGCCTGGAGAATCCCAGGGACGGCGGAGCCTGGTGGGCTGCCATCTATGGGGTCGCACAGAGTCGGACATGACTGGAGTGACTTAGCAGCAGCAGCAGCAAGGAAAGATTGCATTCATTGTTGGCTGTATTATTTGTGAGAAATGAACAAAATCAAAGACTTTGCCCCCCCCCCCCCCCAAAAAGTGAAATGATTGGGGTAAAATCAAAATGAAGTTTAAAGGATGTTTCTCTTCACCTCATACACCTGTCTCATTAATATGCCAAATTTTTGAAGGCAGTAAGCACTGAATCATGACCTAGCTATCATACTATGCACAAAGCATCTTGCTAATTGCCATTCGTCACAGCTACTCTTAAGTTAACATCCTACTGAGATTTTTATTAAAACAGATGGACTTTTTAGGCTTGTTTTGAAGAATTAGTTTTTCAAGTAATGCAACGGAGGCCTCTATTGTTCATCTACCTTATAAGGTAAACAAAGGGAGTAAATATAAAATTTAGTCTTGACATTACATTCTGAACATCACCCATATCTTATCTCTAAATATAGCTTTTCTCAGTAAAGAAACTCAACACTCTCTGAAACACTTGTGGAATATTTGCATGTAGTATTTGGTGCTAATTTAAGAAGAGCTGGTACTTGTTTCCATCACTACCATGGAACATTTTTTATCAGCTCCTCAGTGGGAACAGATAGGGATGCCGTGGAAGTCTGAGAGACTGAGGATGGAGGGAAGACAAGCTTCCCACTCACCCTAGGAATATCTTGATCAATGTGCCTCTCTGAATCTCCATTTCCTTCCCTGCAAAATGGTGTTGGATTCATGAAGCAGGGCACTAAAGCTGGTTCTTGGGACAACCCAGAGGGATGGGGTGGAGAGGGAGGTGGGAAGGGGGTTCAGGATGGTGGGAAACATGTACACCCTGGGGTTATTCATGCTGGTGTATGGCAAAAAAACAGCACAATATTATAAAATAATTTTCTTGCAACTAAAATAAATTAAAAAAAGAAGAAGAACCAAGGTTAAGACTTAGATACACTAAGAATGTTCTGTGCAAAGTTTATATTGGATATTTCTGACTAAATTCACTCTTTCACTCAGCAACCATGCTCACAAGTGTCCATCCCAATAGGTAGAAGCTTTGGGTATTCCAAACCAGTGTTTGATCCAAAAGCTAATCGTATTTAATTCTGGAAGACATTATGTGAAAAACATTTTTGAAATTAAATTTTGCAGACTACCTAGCAAAAAATGAGTCTCTGAGATGGAATTTATATCACATTAGAAATGTCATAAGTAACAATAAACTCCACATTTTACAACAATAAAAAATTTTTAAATCCATGAATTTAAACTGATTCTGAGACATAAAATAGATATAAATATAAGATATATTTTATAAGATATAAAATAGATAGGAGGAAGGGAAAGCTCTTATTTTGCAGTAGAATGCCAACTCACAAATGTAGACAGATTGAAAGAAAAGTACCATATGACAGCCATCATTGTCATAAATAATTCAGACAAAATTCATCATTGGCTGAATATATGGTGAATGTTGGGGGAGGGTTTACAACATTTTCATGGACTCAGTATTTTCTCAGCTTAATTCTTTGAGGAAGAATTGTATGTTTAAAGCAGGAAAATCCAGCAAACACAGGCTAAGTAAGTAACCAGAATAAACATTACTAATAATGAACCTACTGACACCCTTGGCTTTTTTTTCTTCTTCTTTTTTAAAAAATTATTTTATTTAAGTGTAGTTGACTTATAATGTTGTGTTAATTTCTGCTGTACCTCAGTGATTCAGTTATACATTTATGCACATTCTTGTTCATGTAAGTTAAATAATCAGGATGACAATTTTAAAAAATGGTGTTGGAAATATTTCTTCGTGGAACTGTTCAGGAATTATGTATACAAAGAATGCAGCAGTTCCTGGAACATTTATGTGTTCATTAAATTGCTGGTGTGATTCTTCTAACAATTATGTAAGAGATTACAGGAGGTGGATACAATGTTCAAAGATGCGGGTGCTTTCTGAGAGTTAGCTTGTTAAGTACCTTGTTTGGAATTATCAGGAGAGGGAGACTTATGCAAAACTGGTGGATGGATGAAGATGCAATGCTCTCCCTAATTCTCATCAGTGAAACCTGCTTGCTGATAGTACAAGGGGCTTCTAACAAAAGAAGCAAAAGTGTGTCAGTAAACATATATAAAGTTGTTCATTATATGTGGTCACATCCACAATTAGAACACCGCCGCAGACTTCTCGCACTTTTTATCAACTGCTTCCTCAATATCTATGTTTGCATGTGTTATACATTCCTCAAACTCAACACTGGATTAAAGCTCTTTTCCATAAAAATCTTTCCTTCTGCAGTCTCTATCTTGATATTTTATGACAATACCCACTCAGAAAGAAGTCACTCTTATCTTCATTCTTAGCCCTCTACTATCCAGTCAGCCATTATATCCAGAAGCAACTTACTCCTCAGTACGTATCAAATCTGTCTACTTTTCCACTCCTCTGTTACCATTGTATTTAATTCACCATTTTTTTTTTTGCTTGAACTACTACAATAATAATAATATCTTAACTAATAGTACGGCTTCCTCTTGTCTTGCTCCAAACCATTTGTTTAAATACATCATTAGGGTGTTTTCCCTTTTATCCCAAAAGCTATTTGGTTATGACCCACCTCCACAGTGTTCCATGGTTTCCAATATTTTTTGTGATAAAGTGTAAAATCTCAGAACCACCTAAAAGGTCCTATATTATAACCTGCTTCTCCATCTTAACTGTGAACCACTTCTCCCTACCTTTATTAAACCTCACGACCTTTACACATACTGTTTCTCATGCCTGAATATTTGCTCTCTCTAGTCACCTGGCTCATAAACACTTATTTTTCAGAAGTTGGCACAGGTGTTACACTCTCACTATTAAAGTAATTCAACTGAAAAGGCCATTGGAGACTAAAGTAGCTCTAGTGCCCCAGCATCTAAATAATCAAACTAAAACCTAAAACAGAGTAAATTCCTGAAAATATCTCAATGTGAGGAAATCTAAACCTAAGAACAAACAGCCAAATATATTTTCTTAAATAAGGCAATGGTTTAAGCTATAATCCCTGGAGAAAGGAATGGCAACCTACTTCAGTATTCTTGCCTGGAGAACCCCATGGACAGAGGAGCCTGCCTTACAGTCCATGGGGTCGCAAAGAGTTGGATATGACTGAGCTACTAACACTACGCTATAATCAATCAAATAATTGTCTTGCTTTGTTTCTGCATCTTCTCCATAACAATCTTTACCTTAGCTTCTGTTGGCAGAATGCTCCTAATACCCAGTTAGAATTGATGTTTGCTCAGATAAACTCTTGAAAATTTTAATATGCCTCAGTTTATTTTTTAACATCTCCAAAGCCTTCTCTGATACCATAGACTACAATAGATTTCTTTATTATGTCTTATTGCAGTAACATTATTTTTATAGAATTGATCACAATTACAGTAATTATTCACTTAATTATTTGAGATATCCACCAAACTAGACTGTAAGTGGCTTGGTAGTGGTCATATTTTTAGTCCTTGGAACACATATTCTGTTGCTAATAAGTTTTAAAATAATACTTGATGAATGCTTAAATACAAACAAGAAGGACTGCAGTAGGAACATGTTTTTGCATCGCAGGACACCGATGTCTAAAGGGTAATTCTAAGCCTGCATGTAAGCCCTTAAATATTATCAATACTTTGACTAGCTGGTTTAGCATTGAGAAATTCTACTCTTAGTTTTCTTTATGGACTATGGAATCAGAAGAAGTTACATTGTTTTATAGCTATCGAACCTTTCGCCTACCACTGGATGTAAAATTTAAGGACAGAGTTCAGCTGCATTTAACAGAATATCCTAGAACAGTGGTTTAAGTGACATAGGTGTTACATGACTGCCTCAAAGCAAGAGATTCAGAAGTAGGCAGTCTAAAGTCTCAAGGAAGTCAGGCTGATTTTCTTGGCTTTTCCCTCATAGCCAGCTCAAGATGGTTGCCAGAGCTCTTCATTTCTGGCTGGGAGTAAGGGAAATGTCCCAAGGGCAAAGAGGATACATGCGGTATTGAATGAATCCATTTCCTATTTAAGGTGCTTTCCCAGAAATCCTTCCCAATAAATCCACTTATATCTTATCATCCAGAAATATTATTACGCGACTACCCATATCAGCACAGGAGTCTGAAAAATGATGTTTAGGTGGGAACTTTTCCAAAACCAACATCAGTATTCTGCTAAATAAAAAAGAAGTAAAGTAACTGGAGATGTTACTAGCAGACTCTTAACTTGAAAACATTTAATTTCAGTTTCTTTATCTGAAAACAAATGATGAAAATTTATACTTTTCAAGATGTTTATTGACATTAACCTAGATAAAGTATATTAAAGCTGCCATCAGTGAACTCTACGTGTGTTGGATGGAAAACTGACCACTCATTATCCAAATAATGTGGAATGTAAGGTAACATCAGCTCACAAATGTTTATTAACTCAAGTCCACTGGCATAGATTTTCCAAATTAAAGCAATATTGACTATCAAAATGGAGTATGGATAATTTACCCTCGGCATTGTCATGATTTTTATTTTCTGAAAGGCTAAGTATGGGCAGTGTCCTTCTATGGCACCTCAGTTGTAGGTTGGTTGCTGGAGAATGGCTGACCTGAGATTTCTGAAATTCTGAAGGAATAAATGATGTTAAGTCATAGAAAAAGGAGTTTATTTGACTTAAATGTGATTGTCCAATAAGTATATGCTAACTCACCTCTATATTATGAATGCTCTGGGGCACTGTAATAAAGGCTTTTTCATTGCCCTTGCTGCTAAGTCGCTTCAGTCATGTCTGACTCTGTGCGACCCCATAGACAACAGCCCATGAGGCTCCCCCGTCCCTGGGATTCTCCAGGCAAGAACACTGGAGCGGGTTGCCATTTCCTTCTCCAATGCATGAAAGTGAAAAGTGTGTCGTGTCCGACTCTTAGCGACCCCGTGGACTACAGCCCACCAGGCCCTCCATCCATGGGATTTTCCAGGCAAGAGTACTGGAGTGGGGTGCCATTGCTTTCTCCGTTAAAGGACTAAAATTCTTTCTTCAGCTAGCATCAATTAGAAAATAACAGTTTCTTACCATGAGTTTTGTGTATGGGCTTGCATGTACCTGAGTAATATATTCTGGGTCAGACCCAAGAAGAGCGGGGAGGCTTCCATCTTTGAACAATGAGTATCTGTAAACTTCATTAGAGAAGAAAGGTGAGATTTTATCTTTCCTCTCTTCTATGATTATTGCAAGATTCTAGAAATCTTGGAATCATCACTTTCTGGCTTGAAAACCCCATGAAGCCGAGAAATGAGTTGTGACTTCTTCTTGGATCTTCAATTTAAAATATGCCTCTATTCTGTGTTTACAGAGTTTTTAATTAAAGTGCTTCATAACTCTAATCTTATGCCAAAGTTTTGTAGAGATTTACTTTTGTCATAAGACTGGGATTATGCTTTTTGTTTCTATTTTCTGTCTGTCATACAATGTAGTATTTTTTTATTCAGCAGTTTTCCTTTTTATGTCTTATCTCTCTATCCTTTATCTCTCACTTGTTTTCAAAGTGCTATTTAATTTTATCTTTCTCCTTTATCTCCTCTTTTTTAAGTTACTGAAGGATAAGCATTTTGAATTTTTTTTGACAGGAAGTGGTTAAAATATTTTTGAATTTTTTTCAATTAGAATTAATATACAAGTAAAATCAATATGTCCATGGACTTGTTAACTTCGTTATGTTCTTTGATAGACTTTTTAATATACACTTGGTAGAGTGCTAAGAAATTTTAAGTGATTACCAAAGGAAGAGTTGTCATTTCTGGCTGTCTTCTTCTTCTATGGTTTAATCCCACTGAAATGTCTAGGTGTGGCATTTAATTCAAAGCATGTGCCCAGCCCTCTGATTCACTACTCTGACCCCCAATAATGGACATCCCAAGGGGTATTCTGTGTGCTGAACATGATGGCTTAACGGAACTACACATGACTTAACAGAAATCAAAGCTTCTGAGCAAGGAAATATGGAAAACTTTGCTAAACTTATTTGTAAAGTGCACGCTCCTACCTATCCAGTATCATGTGGCCATTGACAAATAAGTAGGAAAACAACATGAAAGAATGTCAGTATTGGAAATACTGATTGTAAATATTGTCCCCATTCCATACACTCTGCCTTGACCATTCAGTAATGACTCTGCAAGTGTGTGTTAGTGTTCTCTGGCGTGCCTGATAAAACCTCAGTTCTTAAGATACTGTGATTCTGTAGGGAGATAGATATAGGCCTAGGAGCCACACTGGAAAAATTGGGACGTTGGCCTTAAGGGAAGAGACAGAGCTTAGTCAAAAGAAAAGTAATTTAAAACAAGCAAACAAAAACACAAAGGTTTGGGATTTCTTAGGGTCACTGAGATATGGATAATGAAGACTGAAATAGTTATATCACTGTGTCCTAACAAACTTAAACTGAACTTATTTTTTTCGGGGGGTGGGTTTAAATCCATGTATTTTTGTGTATTGGAGAGAAAATAGAAATCTTCTGGATCCCATAAATCTTTGAATAAGCTGAATTAAGTGAACCATGAAAAAAGGTTATCACATTTTTTAAGTCAAAAGCATCCAGTGACAATGAGTAAAAGATTGTCAGATGAGAATGCAGCATTCAAAATAATATATTTATACACATACATATATACACACTTACACACAATGCACTTACACATATTTGTTAATTCCCAGATTCCTGCCACAGTTCAGGTGAAAAAAACAAAAACAAAAGCAAGGTTCTAACCCTCATGGAGCTCATGTAAAACAAACACAAGCATGAAATTAATCATTATAAATAACTTTTTCATTCCATTCTTAAGAGGAGCCATGTAGGAAAACTACAGAGGATTTTGAAATGTCTTAGTTAAGAACCTAATTTTGTCCGCAATAAAGACACCAGATTTAAATCTTTAGAAACATATTTTCCTTATGATCTAGAGTGTTTGTGTCTCAGGGAGGGAGTCAGTAGGTGGGTGGTGTGGGAGGGAGCAGTAGTCTAGTGCCGGAGCCAAGGGAGGAAACAACTTTGTTCACAATAAGCATCCTTAGTAAAGCCAATGACATCAGCGTCTACACATTTTCCATGATTTCTAAAAATATAATCAACTCATTTATAGATAAACACTACAACATACAATTTTTTTTAAATTAATGAGTGATTTGTGCATTTGGTCTTAAGATTAAGTAGTACTATTACATTTAGATGTAATGTTTCCCATGCCTTACACTGTTGAGAAAATAATATCCTGAAGACAGGCCACATCTTCTGTCTCAGTCTCAGCCATTTATTTCCTGCCTTCCTTTATCATTATTATTAATCAAAATGTTTGCAACTGTGAACTGTCCTACTTTTTATTTTTAGGCTTTCCCCCCGCTAAATTCACATATAAAGGGAACACGCAATTCTTCGTGATGATCATCCCTCCCTTTCAATTACAGCAATAATTTTCCTGGAATGATGGTCCTATTGATTGTCCAACTGCAATCTGTGTGCCAGAAATGCTTAATACTATCTTGTTATTCACAGTCTGTTTAATGGTAAACAGGGGATTTGTAGCTTGTCAAATTTAATGACCAGAAGAACCAATAAAATATGACAGGAAAGACTTCCCACTCTTTAGGAAAGAAATGGTTCCATCTGCACAAATGATAAGTGTGTCAGAAAATCCCTGTGCTTGTGAAAAAGAAGAAAATCACAATTATATATTTGAGAAAGAAAATGTGCATGGTGTCCATGTTCAGAATGGAATGCTATGATATAGGAAATTATTACTTTGAAGTCCCTTGTTTTTCTAGGTTAGGATTTCTCAAAACTGAATTTGTATGCTTCTATTGGGACTGAAGATTTATACAACCGATATTGGCCCCCAGGGCAATCTAAATTCCTTTCATTGGTGAGCCCACCACTTCTTTCCCATACTTCAAATTCCCCAAAATTAGGTTCTGTGATGGCATGTCGAATGATACTGAGGGACCAAGGAGATTGTAATGGAAGTGAAATCCTTCATCCATTGTGTATTTTTGCCCTCCGCTAACCCTATATCCTCGCCTAACCCTACATTTACTTCTGACACCGATACTTACTGATTTTTGTTGTTGCTGAGTCACTAAGTCATGTCCAACTCTTTGCGATCCCATGGACTGTAGCATACAAAGCTCCTCTGTCATCCACTGTCTCCCAGAGTTTGCTCAAATTCATGTCCTTTGAGTTGGTGATGCTATCCAACCATTTTATCCTCTGATTTTGCCTTCAATCCCTTCTCCTTTTGCCTTCAATCTTTCCCAGGTTCAGGGTCTTTTCCAATGAGTTGGCTCTTCTCACTGGGTGGCCAAAGTAATGGAGCTTCACCTTCAAATGAATATTCAAGGTTGATGTCCTTTAGGATTAACTGCTTTGATCTCCTTGCTGTCAAAGGGCCTTTCAAGACTCTTCTTCAGCACTGCAATTCAAAAGCAATATTTATTGATACTGCCACCATAACCCTGATAGCAGCCCTCAACCCATATCTTCTGGTTAGATCATTGGTTTTCAAAATATGCATAAAGATTATTGGAGTAACTGAAAATTTATACCTTCTAGGAATTGTATATCTGTGGACATGTCTAGGCCAAGGAACTGTTTTTGTTGTTATTTTTGTTGTTCTTTTGTTTTAATGACACTTGAATCAGATACAGATGGCCTGATGCTATACTGTATGGAACTCTGCATATACTCTATAGTTAAACACTGCATAGCTATTGTCATGTGCTTCAGCTCATACTCTGATGCTGCCAGACATGAATTTGGGGATGGTCCTGACATATCATGGAGGGTCACTGTGAAGATAAAATAGAAAATCTTACAGATTTGACTACTACCTGATGTTTAGAAGTACTCTATAATGTTTGCTAGTATTGTTCTGCTGGTTTTGTTGTTGTAGCTTCAGTTATTAACCACATCCTTGAATTAACTTAATAGTTAAATGGAAATATATTGTAAGATATCAATGGTACCCATGGGATCCATAGTCCCAAAGTACAGTAAAGCACCATTGATGAAGTGCTGGAATCAGGAACTAGAAATCTACCAAAGGGGACTTTGTCTTAATCATTCTGGGGAACCACATAGCCTCTCATCTCTATTTTTCTCTGTATGTCTGCCTTGATTGACTGTCTTTATTTCTCCCAAGGTATCCCAGTCTTGGTCAGGATACACTTCCTGAGCTTACATTAGCTCTTCCACTGTCAGAGATTAACTAACCTGATTAAATGCCAGTTTTATATTCCTAGAAGAAAGATTCGAATGAATTCTTCTTTGGCCTATCGATGGTGATCTATCATTGGTTCAGTTGGCTGTAAAGTGGTGTGTAAGACATGAAATGCAGGCATATTGCTAGACTCCAGCTGCATGTAAAGGGGTAGTTCTGAAATATGGAAAAGTATGGACTGGGCAAGGAGCCTTAATAATATATACCATAAGGGTTTCTAATATTGCCACAGTTAGGAGTAGTTTAGGATTTCTATATGGTACACTCTGAGTTTAGTCAGAGATCTTTCTGGAATATAACCCAAATATTATTTGGATGTTGTCCTGGGCTTCTAAAATCTAAGATCAGATGGTTTATCACTAAATGAAGTGTAAGGCAACAGTCATTGGGAAAATTGTGTAGGAAACACATTGATCATTAATGGTTTACCTCCCCTTTGTGAACTTTGTCCCTACTTTTTTCTGATGATTCATGTTCTTGTTTGCCTTTTTAAAAGAGAAGAGGTAGCACTTAACTTCTGTCTTAATGTGTTACCCTCAGAGATATTTATATTTTAAAGTACCACAGACTAAACAGTTTAAAAAAACAAAAAGAAAGGAGTCAACAATAATGGCGAAGTTAGACAAACACAGGAAAGATATTTTTGAATACTGGGCTTTTGGCACCCCTCAAATGATCCTAAAGAGATAAACTACTGAGTAGTCTATACTATGTTTCTGGTTAGCTTTGTCTATTAGCTGAATTCAGTTTTATTTACAGAGTGCAGACATGCCGTGGTTGCACCCAGTCATTGAATCATAGCAATGACTGAAAGTGAAAGCCTCAGTGCAGCTTGGATCTTTGCCATATCCCTGACCGGCATTTGAACTTCGGTTTTGACATGAAGCCACACTACCATGGTCACAGAACAAGGTTCCATCCATGGTTATGTAACTGACTTCCCAAGGTTTCCTCTGAAGCAACAAAACTCTGGAAATGAATGGGCAACTTAGTATTTTATCTATTCATAGAACTTTGGTGTCCATTTGTTTTAAATGTTTTCATGTTTAAACATCTGCTATGATATTTCTGTAGGTAAACGTAAAAATAATATATATATTGTTCTAGAAATGCTATTGCTTTGTTTTACTTGTGGCTCTTATTACCATTATGATGTAGGTTACAACTACTCATTTGAACCATATGATATTGCGGATATTTAATCATTTTACCCTACAGAAATGGCTCTCTCATGTAGTCTAATCTAAATACTCATATGACATACTCCGGGAAGAAATTGTATGAGGAAGATATTCATATCAAAGAAAAAAAGATGTAACACTGAGCTTACAGAACAAACTCCAAAATGTTTTTTTGATTATGATAATAAATAGAAAAATGATCAGAAGAAAGTATAAAAACTGATCAGTAGATACCTTTGAATGGTAAGTAGAAATATGACATATTTTGTACAGTCTTATTTTATGCAGTAGGAATGGATTATATTTTTTAATAACATTTAATTTTTTATAGTTTCTAAAGCAGCTATATGTGAACCATGAACTTCCTGATATTCAAGCTGGTTTTAGAAAAGGCAGAGGAACCAGAGATCAAATTGCCAACATCCGCTGGATCATGGAAAAAGCAAGAGAGTTCGAGAAAAACATCTATTTCTGCTTTATTGACTATTCCAAAGCCTTTGACTGTGTGGATTACAATAAACTGTGGAAAATTCTTCAAGAGATGGGAATACCAGACCACCTGATCTGCCTCTTGAGAAATTTGTATGCAGGTCAGAAAGCAAAAGTTAGAACTGGACATGGAACAACAGTCTGGTTCCAAATAGGAAAAGGAGTATGTCAAGGCTGTGTAGTGTCACCCTGCTTATTTAACTTATACGCAGAGTACATCATGAGAAACGCTGGACTGGAAGAAACACAGGCTGGAATCAAGATTGCCGGAAGAAATATCAATAACCTCAGATATGCAGATGACACCACCCTTATGGCAGAAAGTGAAGAGGCCATAAGGCCTCTTGATGAAAGTGAAAGTGGAGAGTGAAAAAATTGGCTTAAAGCTCAACATTCAGAAAATGAAGATCATGGCATCCGGTCCCACCACTTCATGGCAAATAGATGGGGAAACAGTGGAAACAGTGTCAGACTTTATTTTTCTGGGCTCCAAAATCACTGCAGATGGTAACTGCAGCCATGAAATTAAAAGACACTTACTCCTTGGAAGGAAAGTTATGACCAACCTAGATAGCATATTCAAAAGCAGAGACATTACTTTGCCAACAAAGGTCCATCTAGTCAAGGCTATGGTTTTTCCAGTGGTCATGTATGGATGTGAGAATTGGACTATAAAGAAAGCTGAGCACCAAAGAATTGATGCTTTTTAACTGTGGTGTTGGAGAAGACTCTTGAGAGTCCCTTGGACTGCAAGGAGATCCAACCAGTCCATCCTAAAGGAGATCAGTCCTGGATGTTCATTGGAAGGACTGAGGTGGAACCTGAAACTCCAAATCTTTGGCCACTGGATACAAAGAGCTGACTCATTTGAAAAGATCCTGATGAAAGTGAAAGTGGAGCGTGAAAAAGTTAACTTAAAGCTCAATATTCAGAAAACTAAGATCATGGCATCCGGTCCCATCACTTCATGGGAAATAGATGGGGAAACAGGGGAAACAGTGTAAACAGTGTCAGACTTTATTTTTTTGGGCTCCAAAATCACTGCAGATGTGACTGCAGCCATGAAATATTTGGCAAAACCAATATAGTATTGTAAAGTTTAAAAATAAAATGAAATTAAAAAAAAAAAAAAAGACACTTACTCCTTGGAAGGAAAGTTATGACCAACCTAGATAGCATATGCAAAAGCAGAGACATTATTTTGCCAACAAAAGTTCCTCTAGTCAAGCCTATGGTTTTTCCTGTGGTCATGTATGGATGTGAGAGTTGGACTGTGAAGAAGGCTGAGCACCGAAGAATTGATGCTTTTGAACTGTGGTGTTGGAGAAGACTCTTGAGAGTCCCTTGGACTGCAAGGAGATCCAACCAGTCCATTCTGAAGGAGATCAGCCCTGGGATTTCTTTGAAAGGACTGATGCTGAGGCTGAAACTGCAGTACTTTGGCCACCTCATGTGAAGAGTTGACTCATTGGAAAAGACTCTGATGCTGGGAGGGATTGGGGGCAGGAGGAAAAGGGGACAACAGAGGATGAGATGGCTGGATGGCATCACTGACTCGATGGACGTGAGTCTGAGTGAACTCTGGGAGTTGGTGATGGACAGGGAGGCCTGGAGTGCTGCAGTTCATGGGGTCGCAAAGAGTCGGACACGATTGAGCGACAGAACTGAACTGAACTGAAAGCATCATATATTGTTTTTAGAAATCTTGGAAATTATGAAAAATGATAAAGAAAAATCTACCATGCAGAGTTGTTGTGATGACTTTTGTCTATCATTTCATTTTTTTTTTCACTAAAAACTTTGTCACTATAGCTTAGCTTCCTTTTTTTTTTCTTATTGATGAACATGAACATTTTACACATGTTTATTGGTCATTTGTATTAATGTTATTGCTACTTACTGATTGTTGTTCTTTGGTCACTAAGTCGTGTCTGACTCTTGTGACCCATGGACTGCAGAACACCAGGCTTCCTGTCCTTCACTATCTCCCAGAGTTTGCTGAAACTCATGTCCATTGAGTCGGTGATGCCATCCAAACATCTCATCTTCTGTTGCCCCCTTCTCCTCCTATCTTCAATCTTTCCCAGCATCAGAGTCTTTTTCAGTGAATCGGTTCTTAGCATCAGGTGGCCAAATTATTGGAGCTTCAGCTTCAGCATCAGTTCCTCCAATGAATATTCAGGGTTGATTTCCTTTAGGATTGACTGGGAAGAAAACATGGGCTATTTTTTCTTTATATTTTTGCTTTTTTCTCCATATTTTCCTTCATCACCAAGAAGTGACTGGACTCTTGAAGATAAAATGAAATTTAGGTTGGATTTTGTTTCTAACCCTTTAAGAATTATTGCTATGTATATGAACTTGGGCATGTCAGAGCACTTGGCAAAATGCACTTCTAAAATAAATCTAAAAAAGCAAATTCTGTAAAATAGCTACTTTTGACCTAGAATTCTTGGTTAGGTAATGTTGATACAATAATCATGTTATTTCATAGCCAAAAACTTTAATATATTGGAAAGGTAAGCCTCAATAGAGTCCAGATTTGTGTGAAAACAGTTACTTCCCCCAAATTGGTTATTTTCTTCTTTTCCTGCTGCTTAAAAACAATGAAATCATCTTATGATAATGACTCCTATAAAAAAGCATGAGCTTTTATTTAAGGAAGACCATTCAGGTAGTCTGGAAAAGAATCAAAGTAAAAAATTCTTATAATTTAGTCCCACTCTACTCCGAAATGGAGTAAGATAATAAATCAATAAAGCATTGTTTTTTGTTTTTTTGGATCAATGGAAACCCTTTCATCACTTAATTTTTCCTATTTCTCTCCGTATTTGTTTAATCATTTTATGATAGTAATGATCATGTCTTACAAGTTCAGATCAGATCAGATCAGTCGCTCAGTCGTGTCCGACTCTTTGCGACCCCATGAATCGCAGCATACCAGGCCTCCCTGTCCCTCACCAACTCCTGGAGTTCACTGAGACTCACATCCATCGAGTCAGTGATGCCATCCAGCCATCTCATCCTCTGTCGTCCCCTTCTCCTCCTGCCCCCAATCCCTCCCAGCATCAGAGCCTTTTCCAATGAGTCAACTCTTTGCATGAGGTGGCCAAAATACTGGAGTTTCAGCTTTAGCATCATTCCTTCCAAAGAAATCCCAGGTCTGATCTCCTTTACAAGTTAGGGATGCATATTAATTTGTGAATGTACTATAAATGACAAAAAGCTGAATGTTCTTTCTTTAATCTTGTTGGATTGAGTCAAATGCGGTTTCCAAGTATGGGATTGAGTTAAATTGTTTTAATTGATTTAAGGAACTTCTTAATGAAAAGTTTATAGTTATTCACAATCTGCAGTTGCAACCATCTTCTAGAAGTTATGCTCTTCCCTGCCTCCTTCCCACCTTCCCTCTCTCCCTGCTCCTTCCTCTCTCTTACTTTAGGAGAAAGGTACATTCTGCCAAAATGATTTACTTTTATTCATATGAGCCAAGGCTTCATTTGGAATAGACATCGCTAGTAAATAAAGATAATATAAATGTCATCATTTTATTGATTTTCTTGCTCTCTTAATTAGCAAGACAATTGACCTTTACTCTTTTTTTGTGAACCACCCTTCATTGGAATCAGTTTTGGCTTACCTAAGATATTCAGCTCAGAAAGTCTGTTGAATGCAGAAAAGCTTAGGGAAAACTGCCATTAGGCATCTACTCTGAAAGCATGCAAACCAGAAATTTATTTTCTTTCATTGATTCTTTACAGAAGGCCAGCTAGTACTTGTAGGGCAACAAGAGAAAAACCATTCATTTTTCTGAGATATTGCTCTTCTTTGATCTAGTGGATTTTTTTTCTTCAAAGGATTTATTTTATCCCTTTGAAAGTTTAAATTAGGGTAACTTATGTAAACTGGAGAAGGGCATGGCAACTCACTCCAGTATTCTTGCCTAGAGAATCCCATGGACAGAGGAGCCTAGCAGGCTACAGTCCATATAGTCACAAAGAGTCAGACACAACCGAAGCGACTTAGCAGGCATGTAAAAGGAACATCAGTCATGGGTTAGAATTTTGAGGGAGTGGAGACAGGCACAACAGGGGAATGCAATAGCCAGACATAGAAGACTTGTAAATAAAATAATGTCACATACATTTAAAAGTGGGCTTCCTAGGTGGCTCAATGGTAAAGAATCCTCCTGCAAATGCAGGAGACACAGGTTCCATTCCTGGGCTGGGAAGACCCCTGGAGGGAGAAATGGCAAGCCACTCCAGTATTCTTGTCTGGGAAATCCCATGGACAGAGGAGCCTAGCAGGCCACAGTCCATAGGGTTGCAAAAAGTTGGACACGACTGAGCGCACACCATTTAAAAGTAGAAGTTACTATAAACATATAGAGATGACATCTTTATATTATCCTTGAATAGAAAAGACATAATACGGTGCTTAAGAAGTTAAGTATTTCTGAGAAGTTTCCTTGTATACTAAAATTTCATTTTCTAGATAAGAGAATAGTGTTTATTTAAGCCATTATTATGACATTGCATACAGTACAAATCACTGTATCTGTAGCAGGATATTTGGTAGGTAGTTATAATTTTAAATACATAATTCAATGAAAATATATTTAAAACAGCCTATTATTAGCTCTTAACTTCTTTTTAAAGCTACCAACTGAGTGTGTACTATTATGTACTCATACTCATTTATTATATGGTCTTACCTAAATTTTTATGTATATAACCCCAGGAAGTAATTCATATGTCAGTCTCAGTCTATTTTTCACTCTCACTTTCATAAAGGACTTTTTAAGACATTATTTTTTCTTTACCGTATCCACCTCTATTAGTTTTTTCCTGCTTCTCTAACACCCCTATACAAGATAGCTTATAAACAACAGAAATTTATTTCTCACAAGTCTTAAGGATGTGAATTCCAAGATCAGTGCTCCAGCAGATTTGATACTTGGTGAGAATCTACTTCCTGTGACTGTAACCTCACAAGAGGCAGAAAAGATATCCAGGGATCTAGGGTCTCTGTTATAAAAGCTCCATTCTGCCCCCATGACCTAATGGCCTCCCCAGAGCCCCACTTTCAAATACTATCCCCGCTGGGAATTGGGCATTTCAACATATGAATGGGGGTAGGGGTGTAAATATTCAGTCTATAACCCCATACAATAAAAACAAAACATCTATTTCTGCTTTAGTGACTTTGCCAAAGCCTTTGACTGTGTGGATCACAATAAACTGTGGAAAATTCTGAGAGAGATGGGAATACCAGACCATCTGACCTGCCTCTTGAGAAACCTATATGCAAGTTAGGAAGCACCAGTTACAACTGGACAGGGGACAACAGACTGGTTCCAAATAGGAAAAGGAGTACATCAAGGCTGTATATTGTCACCCTGCTTATTTAACTTATATGCAGAGTACATCATGAGAAACGCTGGGCTGGAAGAAGCACAAGCTGGAATCCAGATTGCTGAGAGAAATATCAATAGCCTCAGATATGCAGATGACACCATCCTTATGGCAGAAAGTGAAGAAGAACTAAAGAGCCTCTTGATGAAAGTGAAAGTGGAGAGTGAAAAAGTTGGCTTAAAGCTCAACATTCAGAAAACTAAGATCATGGCATCTGGTCCCATTACTTCATGGCAAATAGATGGGGGAAACAGTGGAAACAGTGTCAGACTTTATTTTTCTGGGCTCCAAAATCACTGCAGATGGTGATTGCAGCCATGAAATTAGAAGACGCTTACTCCTTGGAAGGAAAGTTATGACCAACCTAGATAGCATATTCAAAAGCAGAGACATTACTTTGCCAACAAAGGTCCGTCTAGTCAAGGCTATGGTTTTTCCAGTGGTCATGTATGGATGTGAGAGTTGAACTATAAAGAAGGCTGAGCACCAAAGAATTGGTACTTTTGAACTGTGGTGTTGGAGAAGACTCTTGAGAGTCCCTTGGACTGCAAGGAGATCCAACCAGTCCATCCTAAAGGAGATCAGTCCTGGGTGTTCATTGGAAGGACTGATATTGAAGCTGAAACTCCAGTACTTGTGCATCTTGATGCGAAGAGCTGGCTCATTTGAAAAGACCCTGATGCTGGGAAAGATTGAGGGCAGGAGGAGCAGAGGACAACAGAGGATGAGATGGTTGGATGGCACCACTCTCTATGGACATGGGTTTGGGTGAACTCTAGGAGTTGGTGATGGACAGGGAGGCCTGGCATGCTGTGGTTCATGGGGTCGCAAAGAGTCAGACATGACTGAGCAACTGAACTGAACTAAACTGAACAATAAAAATTTAACATCACAGTTATACTTTAAATCTATGCCTGTATTTTATATATATCTGTGCTTTACACATAAAAAGAGTTAAGACTTTTCAGCCTAAAGAACTGTGTTTTCTCCTTTGAGGGAAATATTGTTCTCATTGAGAATGTGTAAGTATTTACTGTTGCTGTTGTTCAGTCACTTAGTCATTTCCAGCTCTTTGTGAATCCATGGACTGTAGCTCACCAGGCTTCCATGTCCCTCACCATCTCTTGGACTTTGCCCAAGTTCATCTTCATTGAATCCCTGATGCCTTCCAACCATCTCATCCTCCGTTGCCCTCTTCTCCTTCTGACTTCAATCTTTCCAAGCAGGGTCTTTTCCAATGAGTTGGCTCTTCACATAGGTGGCCAAAGTATTGGAGCTTCAGTTTCAGCATCAGTCCTTCCAATGAGTATTAATGATTGATTTCCTTTAGGAATGACTGGTTTGATCTCCTTGTAGTTCAAGGGACTCTCAAGAGTCTTCTCCAGCACCACAAGAAAGCATCAATTTTTCAGTGCTCTGCCTTCTTTATGTTCCTGCTCTCACATCCATACATGACTACCAGAAAGACCATAGCCTTGACTATGAATTTTTGTCAGCTGACTGATGTCTTTGCTTTTTAACACTGTGTGTAGGTTTGTCATAGCTTTCTTGCCAAGAAGCAAACGTCTTCTAATTTCATGGCTCCAGTCACCATCCACAGTGATTTTAGAGCCCAAGAAGAGGAAATCTGTCACTGCTTCTACCTTTTCACCTTCTATTTTCCATGAAGTGGTGGGACCAGATGCCATAATCTTAGTTTTTTTTAATATCGAGTTTTAAGCTGGCTTTTTCACTCGCCTCCTTCACCCTCATCAAGAGGCTCTTTAGTTCCTCTTCACTTTCTGCCATTAGAGTGGTATCATCTGCATATCTGAAGTTGTTGATATTTCCCCGGGCAATGTTGATTCCAGCTTGTAACTCCTCCAGCCTGGCATTTTGTATGATGTGCCCTACATATGAATTAAGTGAATAGGGTGATGATAAACAGCCTTGTCCTACTCCTTGCTCAATCCTGAGCCAGTCAGTTGTTCATTACGCAGTTCTGTTTCTTCTTGTCTGGCAGGCAGGTTTCTTAGGACACAGGTCAGACGGTCTGGTATTACCATCCCTTTAAGGGTTTTCCACACAGTCAAAGGCTTTATTGTAGTCAATGAAACAGAGGTAGATGTTTTTCTGAAATTCCTTTGGTTTCTCTATGATCCAGTGAATGCTGGTAATTTGATCTTTGGTTCCTCTCTTCTAAACCCAGTTTAAACATCTGGAAATTCACCCAAGATAGACGGGTCATAGCGTAGAGTTCTTACAAAATGTGATCCACTAGAGGAGGGAAGGGCAAACCATTCAGTTATACTCGCTGTGAGAACCCTATGAACTGTATACAAAGGCAAAAAGATTTGTATTAGAATACTTATGCTGAATGCAAAATTTCTTAGTGAAATACCTTCAGTGGACTACTCAATTGTTTATTTGTTTAGCTTTTCTAAAAAAGAAAATTGAAGATGATTTGATATAGGAACTCCAGGTTCTGGTGATATATATCTTTAAATTCACAAATACAAAAGAGTATTAATTTCCCAGGTTTATATCTCTCTTTTCTTCAAAGCCAAGAATATTTCAATTTGTTCCTAGGTCTGTAAAACCAACCCTAGCCTCAAGCAAGAGGTACATAAACATTTTTTTTTTTTTTTTTACACCAGCATCTTATGGCTCAGGAATTACCTATGCTACTATTTTAACTCTGCTGCAGTGTTCCAGTTTTAATTATTGCATGCATGAAGATGCATGCATGCTAATAAACGGCTTTAATTGTGTCCAACTCTTTGTGACCCTATGGGCTCCAGCTCATCAGCCTCCTCTGTCCATGGGATTCTCCAGGCAAGAGTACTGGAGTGGAGTGGAGTGGGTTTCCATGCCATCCTCCAGGGGATCTTCCCGACCCAGGGACCAAAACTGCATCTTACGTCTGCTGCATTTTCAAGCGGGTTTTTTACCACTTCCCACCTGGGAAGCCTATTGAGTCATTACTTTATTCCAAGTCGGATGAGCACTGGTCTTCATTAGTCCATTTCTCCCTTGGTCGTTTTGCTTGAATTTAAGTATTAACAGTGTTTCTTCTCCAGCTCTGTCCTTCCTTCCTCCTGCTATAGTTTTCTCCTTTTCTTCTTATCCTCTCTATCTGCCTTGTTTCACTGCTGCCTCTACTGTTGCCCCTAAATTGGATGTTTGTCCCTGCTTTGTAGCCTCACAATAATACACATTGGAACTAATATTATATATGATTATAATGTTGGAGAAGACTCTTGAGAGTCCCTTGGACTGCAAGGAGATCCAACCAGTCCATTCTAAAGGAGATCAGTCCTGAGTGTTCTTTGGAAGGAATGATGCTAAAACTGAAACTCCAGTACTTTGGCCACCTCATGCGAAGAGTTGACTCATTGGAAAAGACTCTGATGCTGGGAGGGATTGGGGGCAGGAGGAGAAGGGGACGACAGAGGATGAGATGGCTGGATGGCATCACTGACTCGATGGATGTGAGTCTGGGTGAACTCCGGGAGTTGGTGATGGACAGGGAGGCCTGGCGTGCTGCGATTCATGGGGTCGCAAAGAGTCGGACACGACTGAGCGACTGAACTGAACTGAGCTGAACTGATGATTACATTGATAATAATTCGTTGGTGGATGTAAGTGGTGTGTTGTGATACATTGAAAAGAGTGAGCTGCAGGTACCCCACTGCTCTTTTGCATCATAAATACAAAGCAGAGTAACTCTTAAGAATGCAATGATTCATTTTTATAAATCTGTTATAATATATTCTACCTAATATATTGGCATCTGCTATGGAAAAACATAACTAATAGTCAGAGAAAATTCCTAAAACCAACTCATGCTGTTTCCTTAAGTAATTAATTTACTCTTTGCTTAAGGAATTAAATTGGATTGAATTAGATCTTTCAGGCAGGGAAGCCATACACAGGCTGACATATGAAGAAACATCTCAAAGGATTTTCAAGGAATCTGAGAAGTTTGTACATGTAAGTTTTGAATTCTAAACCTCAGATAAATTTTTAAATAAAAAGTTAGTGCTTAAAAACATTTATTTAATTGAATTGATGTATATTTATAATTTTTCCTTGTACTTTAAAAATAAACAAATGGGACCTAATTAAACCTAAAAGCTTCTGCACAACAAAGGAAACTATTAGCAAGGTGAAAAGGCAGCCTTCAGAATGGGAGAAAATAATAGCAAATGAAGCAATGGACAAACAACTAATCTCAAAAATATACAAGCAACTCCTACAGCTCAACTCCAGAAAAATAAATGACCCAATCAAAAAATGGGCCAAAGAACTAAATAGACATTTCTCCAAAGAAGACATACAGATGGCTAACAAACACATGAAAAGATGCTCAACATCACTCATTATCAGAGAAATGCAAATCAAAACCACTATGAGGTACCATTTCACACCAATCAGAATGGTTGCGATCCAAAAGTCTACAAATAATAAATGCTGGAGAGGGTGTGGAGAAAAGGGAACCCTCTTACACTGTTGGTGGGAATGGAAACTAGTACAGCCACTATGGAGTACAGTGTGGAGATTCCTTAAAAAACTGGAAATAGAACTGCCTTATGACCCAGCAATCCCACTGCTGGGCATACACACTGAGGAAACCAGAAGGGAAAGAGACACGTGTACCCCAATGTTCATCGCAGCACTGTTTATAATAGCCAGGACATGGAAGCAACCTAGATGCCCATCAGCAGATGAATGGATAAGAAAGCTGAGGTACATATACACAATGGAGTATTACTCAGCCATTAAAAAGAATACATTTGAATCAGTTCTAATGAGGTGGATGAAACTGGAACCTATTATACAGAGTGAAGTAAGTCAGAAAGAAAAACACCAATACAGTATACTAACGCATATATATGGAATTTAGAAAGATGGTAACAATAACCCTGTGTACGAGACAGCAAAAGAGACACTGATGTATAGATCAGTCTTATAAACTCTGTGGGAGAGGGAGAGGGTGGGGAGATTTGGGAGAATAGCATTGAAACATGTATAATATCATGTATGAAATGAGTCGCCAGTCCAGGTTCAATGCACGATACTGGATGCTTGGGGCTGGTGCACTGGGATGACCCAGAGGGAGGGTAGGGGAGGGAGGAGGGAGGAGGGTTCAGGATGGGGAACGCGGGTATACCTGTGGCGGATTCATTTCGATATTTGGCAAAACTAATACAATATTGTAAAGTTTAAAAATAAAATAACATTTAAAAAAAATAAAATAAAATCGATCCTTTTTTCCTTAATTTAGCCTACTGCAGTGTTTACTATTGAAAATTATTTATATGGGTAAAGTGGATCCAAACAGTTCAAATCCTCATTGTTCAAGTGTCAACTGTAAACAATAAACAAATGCAGCAATTTTAACTTGAAAAAATAGAATTTAAGTAAAAATCAACACAACTGAAAAATAGTTATTGCTATTAGGGCTACTGTAAACTTCAACCAGGTAAAACAACTGTCAGAACTTACATATAAGCATTTCCCTCTGTGTTATGTAATTGAATAAAGCACCCAGAGCAATGCTAAGTCATTACTGATAGATGTAGACATCTTTAACTTATTTCTGACATTCATGGGAATGCATTAACATTGGAAAGCAAGTAGATTTCATCTTGGATATACCTGGACCCCTGGTATAGAAAACAATATGATTAATTAGCTCTGTATTATCACCCTAGTTTTTCATTCCAACATTAAGTCTGAAGCTGATAAGTTTAAGAACGATGTATTAATTTATTAGAAGAATACGCAGAAGTTTAATAAAATTTTAATAATCTATTGAAACAGTTGCATTCATTTTACCTTTTTACTTGTGAAGGTGATAAATTATTATTCTAATGTTTAAGCATCCTTTCATATTTACTGTACTTGTTCCCAGTAGTCTTACAGTATAGTGATGGAGTTGAGATGCTAGTATTTTAGCATTTGTATTCATATGTGAGATTTGGCTATATCTTTTGAAGGTGTGTTATGTATTGAATGAGTACATCCCCTAAAATTCATATATTTAAATCCTAAGCCCCCAGTTGTATGGTGATGGTATCAGGAAGTGGAGTGTTTGGGAGCTCATGAGAGTGGAGGCAACAGAAATAGAATTAGTGCTCTTATAAAAAGAGACATGAGAGAAATGATTTTTCTCTCTACCATGTAAAGATATAATAAGAAAACACCCAGCTAGGATAGAGTACTTTCATCAGACACCATCTGTCTGTGCCTTGGATTCTGGACCTAGTAGCCTCTAGAACTGTGAGAAATAAATACTGTTTAAACCACCTACTTTATGGCATTTTTGTTATAGCAGCCTGAACTGATTAGTACTGGGCGGGGGAAGGGCATATTTTTGTCATATTTGGAATCCGTGAATATGTACATGTCATAAAATAAGTTGAGTAGCTTTCCATTTTCCTCCAGTTTAAGCACTGAAGTAAATAATCTCTAAATCATGTAGGCCCCATGCCTTTTTGGAAATAGTTTTTTCAGCAATCCTAATTTTATATTTGGATCAATTACATTCTCTAGAAAATTGTCTATTTTAGTCACACTTTAAAAATAAAAGTTTCATATAACATTTTCCCAGTTTAAAATTCCCCTATATTCATAATTATATTGCTTAAGAAATCTTCTAAAAAGTAAGTTGACAGTATTTGAGCCAGGTATTAAAGGATAATTAGGATCTATGATGGGATAAAGGTCATGGGCAGAGGAAATGAATTGTTTTTACTTGCAAAATCTTTTTTTATCAGAAATATATTACATTTTATGAAGAATAAATTTTTAAAAGCTCGATGAAGTTTTGTCTCTAAAAAAATTAAAATTTTGCTGGTGTGCCAATATATGTTCTCCAAAAAGAATGCCTCAGGATGTTTGGGAAAGCATCAATTTTTATAGTTCCTTTTGTGTTAGGCAGAATCTGATACCTAGTGACCTAAACCTGTGAATATTTTCTTACTGGACAAAAGAGTCTTTGCTGATGTGATTAAGTTAAGGAGTTTGGGATGGGGAAACTATCTTTGATTATCTGGGCAGGGCTAATTTAATCACATGGGCCACTGAAAAGAAAGAAAGTAGAAGAGAAGATCAGGAGAGGTGAACTGAGAAGGAATCCACCCATTGTTACTGACTTTGAAAATGAAGGAAAGTGGCCATGAACGAAATAATGTGGGTGGTCTCAAGAGGCTGGCAAGTACCCTTAGCTGACAGCTATTAGGCACTCAGGGACACTAGTCCTATAACTGAAGGAAATTGATTTTTCCTCTAGAATCTCCAAAAAGAACTGTAGCCCTGCCGACACCTTGAATTTAGCCCAGAGAGACCCTTGTTAGGTTCTTCACCTATGGAATTGTAAGGTAGTGCACTGATGATGTTTAACCCGCCGTGAGTGTGTGCGTGCACAGTCATTTTAGTCGTGGTCTACTCTTTGCGACCCTATGGACTACAGCCTACCAGGCTCCTCTGTAGCCATGCTCTCCTCCAAGTCATCTTCCTGACACAGGGATCAAACTCTTGTTGCCTGTGTCTCCTGCATTGCAGGCAGATTCTTTACTGCTAAGCCACTGGAGAAGCCCTTAACCCACAAGATTCTACTTGTTACAGCAGCAATAGAAAACTAACATACCTTTAATACTAAGAATCAGGATAAAGCTTAGTGATGGTTCATGTACAAATCAAATCATGTACAGACCTGATCTATGAGGCTTTTTAGGTAAAACTTTTAACAAAACAAATTTTGGTGTCTGCTTTGCCTTGATTCATCTAAAGCACTGTTTTACATAATGGGTATTTAATAAATGCTCATCAGAGAAGAACTTTGAATGAAAATCTATTGTGTGGGAATTCCCTGGCAGTTCATTGGTTAGGACTCCATGCTTTCACTGCCAAGGGCTTGCGTTAAATTCCTCATCAGTGGACTAAGATCCTACATCCCACAAGCCCTGTGGCACAACCCCCCGCCACACAAAAAAATCTGTTATGTATTTGACTATCACTGTTTCTTTAGACCTGTTTCTTATACTGACTAGTCAATATAAAATACTCTGCTGAATGAAGGCACTGTATTTTAATTCAGCTATGTCAAGAAAACATTTATAATCTGTATACTTTATGTTTTAAATTTCCTGCCTTGTCAGATCTCATAAGCAATGTAATATCTTTACAACTTCCCTGTTCCACATCTACTCTTCTACATTATCTATCTTTCCTGAGACCCTAATCCTTCTCCTTAATTTTCAAGAAGGATAAATGATGTGCTGTGGTGGGCTAATGGTTCTAGTTCTTTATTTAGTATAAGCATCCTTACTTTTTTTGCTGAGTAGCTAAAATAGATAAGAAGAGTTAAAAGAAATTGTCAAGATTGATAAAGGAAACTTTTGAAAGCTATAGTTACTTGAAACAGTGGGTACGTCACCCCAAATACATTATTTCAAAATAAAGAGTTTAACAGTCTGGTTAGTGTGATAATGGTTTTGTCACATCTTCTTACCATAGCATTTTATATCATAAGAAAAAAATTGATTCCGCTCAAATTAGTGTTTTGCCACTTTAGTATACAGGAGCCAGATGAAATGCAACAGAAGTCGCTGAAAAGATTTGGAGTCAAACATTGCATTAAAGTATAAGTATTCTTCTCCTCTTCTAATGTTCAATTAAAAAAAAAACTCATTTGAAATAATTGTTCTGTAATGCTATTAAAAATTCTGCTACAATCAGAATTTCTGCCAAATTATTTTGGAAAGGTCCTGAGCTGTGGGGAACTGTTTGTACAGGTGGGATGTTTTAGCTGTCCTGATCAAACCTGATCTTTGTAGGCCTCACAGTATTTTGATTCTCCAGCATCTTTAGGAATCTGAGTAAGCTGAGTTAGGTATAGTCTTCTAAGTTAGCCCTAGTCTAGATTCAAATTAGTTGAGTTCATTCTGGAAGCATGTCTAGGTAAATCAGCGCATTCTTTTTTTTTTTTTATTAATTTTATTTTATTTTTAAACTTTACATAATTGTATTAGTTTTGCCAAATATCAAAATGAATCTGCCACAGGTATACATGTGTTCCCCATCCTGAACCCTCCTCCCTCCTCCCTCCCCATACCATCCCTCTGGGTCGTCTCAGTGCACTAGCCCCAAGCATCCAGTATCGTGCATCGAACCTGGACTGGCATCTCGTTTCATACATGATATTTTACATGTTTCAATGCCATTCTCCCAAATCTTCCCACCCTCTCCCTCTCCCATAGAGTCCATAAGACTGTTCTATACATCAGTGTCTCTTTGGCTGTCTCATACACAGGGTTATTGTTACCATATTTCTAAATTCCATATATATGCATTAGTAATCTGTATTGGTGTTTTTCCTTCTGGCTTACTTCACTCTGTATAATAGGCTCCAGTTTTATCCATCTCATTAGAACTGATTCAAATGTATTCTTTTTAATGGCTGAGTAATACTCCATTGTGTATACGTACCATAGCTTTCTTATCCATTCATCTGCTGATGGGCATCTAGGTTGCTTCCATGTCCTGGCTATTATAAACAGTGCTGCGATGAACATTGGGGTACACGTGTCTCTTTCCCTTCTGGTTTCCTCAGTGTGTATGCCCAGCAGTGGGATTGCTGGGTCATAAGGCAGTTCTATTTCCAGTTTTTTAAGGAATCTCCACACTGTTCTCCATAGTGGCTGTACTAGTTTCCATTCCCACCAACAGTGTAAGAGGGTTCCCTTTTCTCTACACCCTCTCCAGCATTTATTATTTGTAGACTTTTGGATCGAAACCATTCTGATTGGTGTGAAATGGTACCTCATAGTGGTTTTGATTTGCATTTCTCTGATAATGAGTGATGTTGAGCATCTTTTCATGTGTTTGTTAGCCATCTGTATGTCTTCTTTGGAGAAATGTCTATTTAGTTCTTTGGCCCATTTTTTGATTGGGTCATTTATTTTTCTGGAGTTGAGCTGTAGGAGTTGCTTGTATATTTTTGAGATTAGTTGTTTGTCCGTTGCTTCATTTGCTATTATTTTCTCCTATTCTGAAGGCTGCCTTTTCACCTTGCTAATAGTTTCCTTTGTTGTGCAGAAGCTTTTAAGTTTAATTAGGTCCCATTTGTTTATTTTTGCTTATTTCCAATATTCTTGGAGGTGGGTCATAGAGGATCCTGCTGTGATGTATGTCAGAGAGTGTTTTGCCTATGTTCTCCTCTAGGAGTTTTATAGTTTCTGGTCTTACGTTTAGATCTTTAATCCATTTTGAGCTTATTTTTGTGTATGGTGTTAGAAAGTGTTCTAGTTTCATTCTTTTACAAGTGGTTGACCAGATTTCCCAGCACCACTTGTTAAAGAGATTGTCTTTAATCCATTGTATATTCTTGCCTCCTTTGTCAAAGATAAGGTGTCCATATGTGCGTGGATTTATCTCTGGGCTTTCTAATCTATACTACACGCTTCATCCATCCATCCGTTCAGCCATCCAATGAGGAAGAATAAGAATTCCTGATCACAAGAAAAGACTGTAAGGAAGACAAATTACATATTTGGTGGTGCTGTGTTAGCAATTTGTTATTAGATATTAGGTTGGTGCAAAGGAAATTTCAGTGTTTGCATTGTTGAAATTTGCCATTTGATATTGGAATACATTCTTAAATGTGGTTATGTTATACATAATTTTAATGTACATTTATTGCTCTTATTTTGCTAATGACTTATTGCTTGCTATTTATTTTATATATTTTTTAGACTATGGAAATGGTGTTAGACAAAAAGCAAATTCTAGCAATTTTTTAATTCTCATTCAAAATGGGTCATAAAGCAGCATAGATAACTTGCAACATTAACAAGACTTTTGCTCCAGGTACTGGAGAAGGCAATGGCAACCCACTCCAGTACTCTTGCCTGGAGAATCCCATGGACGCAGGAGCCTGGTAGGGTGTCGTCCGTGGGGTTGCTAAGAGTCGGACACGACTGAGCTACTTCACTTTCACTTTTCATTTTAATGCATCGGAGAAGGAAATGGCAACCCACTCCAGTACTCTTGCCTGGAAAATCCATGGACGCAGGAGCCTGGTGGGCTGCAGTCTACGGGGTCGCACAGAGTCAGACACGACTGAAGCGACTTAGCAGCAGCACTCCTAAGGAACATAGAGTGCAGTGGTGGTTCAAGAAGTTTTTCAAAGGAGAGGAGAGACTTGATGATAAGGAGCATAGTGGCTGGCTATCAGAAGTTGACAATGACCAACTGAGAGCATCATCGAAGCATATCCTCTTAAAACTACATGAGAAGTTGTCGACAAACTCGAAGTGGACTATTCTATGGTCATTTGGCATTTGAAGCAAATTGGAAAAGTGAAAAAGCTCAATAAGTGGATGTCTCATGAGCTCACCAAAAAAACAAACAAAAAAAAACTATCATTTTTGAAGTGTTGTCTTCTCTTACTATATGCAACAAAAAACCATTTTTAATTGGATTGTGGCATGTAACATGTGACGAAAAGTGGATTTTATATGATAACTGGTGATGACTAGCTGAGTGGGTGGACCAAGAAGAAGCTCCAAAGCTCTTCCCAAAGCCAAGCTTCCACCAAAAAAAAGGTCATGGTCACTGTTGGTGGTCTGCTTCTGGTCTGATCCACTGCAGCTTTCTGAATCCAGGCAAAACTATTATATCTGAGAAGTATGCTCAGCAAATCAGTGAGATGCACTGAAAAGCGAAATGCCCTCAGTGAACTGGACTATGAAGTTTTGCCTCATCCTTCATATTCACCTGACCTCTCACCAACCAACTACCACTTCTTCAAGCATCTCAACAACAATTTAGCAGGGAGAATGCTTCCACAACCAGCAGGATGCAGAAAATGCTTTCCAAGAGTTCATTCGATCTTGAAGCACAGATTTGTATGCTACAGGAAGAAACAAACATTTCTCATTGGAAAAATTGTGTTGATTGTAATGGTTCCCATTTTGATTAATAGAGATATGGCTGAGCCTAGTTATAACTATTTAAAATTCAAGGTCTGAAACCTCAATTACTTTTACACCAACATGATGTTTTTGTGGTCACTTGTGCTAATTTGTCTAGAGCAGCTTCGGTTAAAACCAGTACAGTCTTCTTCTTAGCCTATATGTCCTAATCATTTGTCTGGGCATTAAGTGCACCATATTTTGGAGATGTTAATAACATACTTTAACTTTGGTAGGAAATTAAGCCCTCTGAAAAAGAATACACAGAAGAACTGTACAAAAAAGATCTTCATGACGTAGATAAACACAATGGTGTGATCACTCACCTAGAGCCAGACATCCTGGAATGTGAAGTCAAGCAGGCCTTAGAAAGCTAGTGGAGGTGATAGAATTCCAGTTGAGCTATTTCAAATCCTGAAAGATGATGCTGTGAAAGTGCTGCACTCAATATGTCAGCAAATTTGGAAAACTCAGCAGTGGTCACAGGACTGGAAAATGTCAGTTTTCATTCCAACCCCAAAGAAAGGCAATGCCAAAGAATGCTCAAACTACTGGACAATTGTACTCATCTCACACGCTAGTAAAGTAATGCTCAAAATTCTCCAGGCCAGGTTTCAGCAATATGTGAACTGTGAACTTCCAGACGTTCAAGCTGGTTTTACAAAAAGCAGAGGAACCAGAGATCAAATTGCCAACATCCGCTGGATTATTGAAAAGCAAGAGAGTTCCAGAAAACATCTATTTCTGCTTTAGTGACTATGCCAAAGCCTTTGTGTGGATCACAATAAACTGTGGAAAATTCTGAAAGAGATGGGAATACCAGACCACATGACCTGCCTCTTGAGAAACCTGTATGCAGGTCAGGAAGCAACAGTTAGAACTGGACATGGAACAACAGACTGGTTCCAAATAGGAAAAGGAGTACATCAAGGCTGTATATTGTCACTCTGCTTATTTAACTTCTATGCAGAGTACATCATGAGAAACTCTGGGCTGGAAGAAGCACAAGCTGGAATCCAGATTGCTGGGAGAAATATCAATAACCTCAGATATGCAGATGACATCACCCTTATGGCAGAAAGTGAAGAAGAACTAAAAAGCCTCTTGATGAAAATGAAAGAGGAGAGTGAAAAAGTTGGCTTAAAACTCAACATTCAGAAAACTAAAATCTTGGCATCTGGTCCCATCACTTCATGGAAAACAGATGGGAAAACAGTGGAAACAGTGTCAAATTTAATTTTGGGGTCTCCAAAGTCACTGCAGATGGTGATTGCAGCCATGAAATTAAAAGACGCTTACTCCTTGGAAGGAAAGTTATGACCAACCTAGATAGCATATTCAAAAGCAGAGACATTACTTTGCCAACAAAGGTCTGGCTAGTCAAGGTTATGGTTTTTCCTGTGGTCATGTATGGATGTGAGAGTTGGACTGTGAAGAAGGCTGAGCACTGAAGACTTGATGCTTTTGAACTGTGGTGTTGGACAAGACTCCTGAGAGTCCCTTGGACTGCAAGGAGATCCAGCCAGTCCATCCTAAAGGAGATCAGTCCTGGGTGTTCATTGGAAGGACTAATGCTGAGGCTGAAACTGCAATACTTTGACCACCTCATGGGAAGAGTTGACTCATTGGAAAAGACCCTGATGCTGGGAGGGATTGGGGGCAGGAGGAGAAGGGGACGACAGAAGATGAGATGGCTGGATGGCATCACCGACTTGATGAACATGAGTTTGGGTGAACTCTGGGAGTTGGTGATGGACAGGGAGGCCTGGCGTGCTGCAATTCATGGGGTCGCAAAGAGTCGGACACGACTGAGTGACTGAACTGAACTGAACTGAAAAAAGGAGCAAACACTGTGGGTTAAGATCAAGCACACTGTTAAGTAATATGTTAACATTGCTGAGAGTATAATTCTTACTCCTCCTTAGAATCTGCTGCTTTTGTGTTATACTTTCTATATAATATATGTTTTGGTAAGCAAAAGAGATATTCACTCTTTTTCTGTCTCTTAATTAGAAAAATTAAGACATACCATTAGACAGGTATGACAGTTTATGTATGTTTATGACAGTTTATGTATGTTTATTTTCCTGTTCTGGAAAGACTAAAATATGAATAATTTAGGTTTTAAGGAATGCCTTTTTCTTTTCCATTGGGATGCCTTTTTCTATGCTTTGTATGCTTCTCTTAACATCTTTGAAGAGCTGGAGAGCCAAGAGAAGTGGGCTGGTTGGGGGTGGGGGAAGAGACTCCCTTAGTCTAGGCTTTTAGGAGAGTACTGTATCATTGGCTTCACTGCAGCTAGGGGCTTCACGTTACAACAATAAATAGTGTGCACTTGCCTTGGATACCTCTCTGCTGAACTTGAACAGTAGAATAATATCTCAGCATGTGTAAGAAGAGGAAAAGAAAATTTTTATCCTAAATATGGTAAATGTAACAAACATTTTGACACTTAAATACAGCTGAATGTATAGAAAGCCAAATGTCTGGAAAAAACATAACTGTAGGATCTTTTCAACTTCAGTTGCTTTGGCACTGTAGAGTTTTTAAGATAAATCATGTATTTCTTATGGATCGATGATATATCTACAAATTAACCTGTACTATCTTAAAGTTCTTTTTTCTGAGTTTACTTTCTTTTCAGCGTATAATAAATGAGGTATGTTACTCAGACTGGGCTTCCTGGTGGCTCAGTGGAAAGAATCTGCCTGCAGTGCAGGAGACTCAGGTTCGAGCCCTGGATCAGGAAGATCCCCTGGAGAAAGAAATGGTAACCCACTCCAGTAATCTCACCTGGGAAATCCCATGGACAGAGGTGTCTGGTGGGCAACAGGTCATGGGTTGCAAAAGAATCAGACAGGACTTAGAGACTAAACAACAGCAACTCAGAATCAGCTTTGGAGAAAATTGGAACATTAGTGATGTTCCTATGAGTTTTCACCTCCTTCTAATTTTCTGGTATCTTCATGGTATTCTGTGTGGTCCAACATCTCCCATTGAAGTTCTTCTAATATGGTAATGCATATGCAATTTGAGGCTGGAAGGTAGAGAAATTTATGTTGGTAGGAACTGGATAGTCCATTAATGAACCCAGCAGGTGCCCATTTTCTCCATGTATGACCACTATTAATTTTGAATATGAAAACAGAAATATACTGAATGTTGATTGAGCTCTTTGTTTTGCTTAAAAGAATGCAACATTTTTACTGTGAAAATCAACTATGTCTGATAAAATTTTACTGTTCTAAAGGAGTTCAATTTTCTTATTTATGTTAAAAATATTTTGTTCATCTGTGTGCAAATTATTTACTGAATATTTGTAATTTTCTCAATTTTTAAAATTTCCAATACTATACTTAATAATTACATTGTTTGTATATTTCAGAAAATAAAAGATATTAAAGTTCAGAATAGCAGAGGAAAATGCCAGTATAATTTTTCTGTTTACCAAAAGCAGTTTTCCTAAAATATCTTCCTCAAATATCTGACAAGTAGCACAAAGAAGAAAAAAAAAAACAACTTCCTGCTTAATTACTTGTCAGTCTCCGTATATTTATCTTGAACTGAAACTGATTTTTCTACAGAAATAATTCTGAGCTTATCAGTAACTGCCAATGGATTTTTTTTTTAATGTGATGAGAAAGCATTTCATTCAAATCGAAGCCTTATGTTCGCAATGGCTCATCACATAAGACAATCTTTGTGTGTAATCCTCTGTGATGGATAATGCAGTTCCTTGTACCTTCTGTGTGTGTGTGTGTGTGTGTTATCCAAAGCTAATAAAGGAAGAATGGGGTGGTTGCTGCTGGGAAGGAAAAATAGGAAGAAAAAAGCTGTATCAACAGGAGATTTCAAGAAAATAAAAAGAGCTTAGGCTTGATGACTAAAATCCAAAACCGGAACTTGGCAATTATGAGCTGGAAGGTATTCATGCATTTTATGAGTAACCCTATTTTTGGCTGAGACATAATTCAAAGGAATCACTCACTGCTTGAAAGAAAGCCTAGGTATATTGGCACAGTCACTGAAAAACAACATTTCTATAGTGCTTCCAGCAGCTCTTTATTACTGAAAGGAATAAAAGTGGAAAATCTCCTTCACTTGGGGCTTTAAAGATAGCCACCTACCAGCATTTTACTTTCTTAGTGTTAAAAAGATGAGATAATCATCCTTTTTTCCTGAAAGATTTGTTATAGAACAGCTTAGTAACTTACAATATATTCCTTATAGATTAACCATTTCTAATCTGTGCTTAAATTAATTTTCATAAAAAGGTTTTTCTGAAGGTCAGAATGAAGCTACCCTGACTCTGCAGTTCTCTAAAATTCGGCAGGAAGCTGTTTGAATGGAAACATCATGTGTGTGATTCCTGCTAAGCATCTCTCTGACATGCGGAATAATCAAGACCTTCTGGTGAAACCAGTTCCCTCATTGGTCTTGAGCATGATTGACGGCAATGTGAGGCTGCTTTGCTCATGGAATTTCAGAGATCTGTGGCATGTTTATATTGAAGGGTGAGGTCATTCTAATGCCACAAGAATCTGACACCCAGCACAGCCAGTATCTGCAACACAAAACTTGTATTGGGTAACTTTTTATTGAAGCAGCAGATGAAAGAATTTATGAAAAAATGAATGAGTTAAATAGTTCAGATGTGTTGCAGGACGATGTATCTTTAATTCTAATCAGGTGTCTTCAGAATGGGTGGGCTCTGTCATGAGAGTTACAATTCCATAAGAAAATCTAGAGCAAGTTCAGCAAATATTCAGTACAACAGCCATCATTCCTTGAGACGTAGTTAATCTGTCAGGGCACTCTTCTGAACCAAAGAGATTTTAGACTCTTATTTCTCAATAAGAGTTCACCAGGCAGTCATTTCCAACCAATCAGAGTTGGCATAAGAAAGTCAAATATCTATCTTTGTTCTAAACAAACTAGTAGAATCCTTAAAAAAAAAAAGAGCCTCACATTTTTCTGTCTTTTTTAAGTAGTACATTTTGCACAACCCATTCATTTACTCCTTATTTACTCGAATTGTCAAGAAATGCGCTGAAAGAAAGCCTAGGTATATTGGCACATATGAAATTTTAAAATGAAAATTTATATGAAAATTTTATGGAGAAACAATCATGTGGAATGCTAGATATAGGTACTGTTCTTTGCCCTAAATCTTTAACTGGATTAGTCACATAGGGATCACCTGAGTATCTTATAAAAATGTATATCATATTCAGTAGGTCTGGAGAAGGTAATTCATGTGTGCATGCTAAGTAGCTTCAGTCATGTCTCACTCTTTGCAACCCTATGGACTGTAGCCTGCCAAGCTCCTCAGTCTACGGGATTCTCCAGGCAAGAAGAGTAGAGTGGGTTGCATGCCTTCCTCCAGGGCATCTTCCTGACTCAGAGATGGGACCGGTGTCTTTTTATGTCTCCAGCATTGGCAGGTGGGGTCTTTACCACTAGAGCCACTTGGGAAGCCTGGAGAAGGTAATAAATATTTGCATATCTAATAAGATCATTGTCAGATATGCCAATCTTGCTGGTTGGCCCTCCAACCACATTTTGAATAGTGAGAGGAGATAGTTGATTTTCAACCTTGGCTTCACATTGAAGCTACTAGAGAGCTTTAAAAATATTGAGAGCTGGGTCCTTCCTCAGAGATTCTGACTTAATATGACCAGGATGTGACTTGCACATTTGGATACTCACATAATCCTTTAGGAAATTGTAATATGCAGTCAAAGTTGAGCTTTGCATTTTTGAACTTTTGATTCTTTTGAACTGTGGTATTGGAGAAGACTCTTGAGAATCCCTTGGACTGCAGGGAGATCAAACCAGTCAATCCTAAAGGAAATCAATCCTGAATATTCATTGGAAGGACTGATGCTGAAATTGAAGCTCCAATACTTTGGCCACCTGATGCAAAGAGCCGGGAAATGGGATGCTGGGAAAGATTGAAGGCAGGAAGAGAAGGGGATGGCAGAGGATGAGATGGTTGCATCACACCACTGACTGAGACTCATTGGACATTAGTTTGAACAAGGTCTGGGAGATGGTGAAGGACAGGAAAGCCTTGTATGCTGTGGTCTGTGGGATCACAAAGAGTCGGACATGACTGAATGACTGAACGACAATGTGTGGTCAAAACTGAGAGTCACCAGTTTAAGCTGACACAAGCCATGCTTCTGGTACTTCATCAACATGCAGTTGATGTCATGGAGCTCACTCAAAATACCCTTCTCACCCTCTAAGCCCTCACTCATTTTGATTCACCCTTTACTTAACTTTGCTCTTGTTTTTATGACCTTTATCTCAGTTTTTGCTCCTGGTCTCCCATTTGACTTCTCTTGTCATCAAAAGCTTCCTTCCCTTGACGTTTCTCAGGGTGAATTGGGTTGGCTTGTTCTTTTCATCTTATAGCCACTGGCTCTTTTGAATAGGAATTTCTTGCTTATATTTTGGTGCCATGAAAAATGTTATGTACTCAGGCTCATGAGCTGGAAGGAGGTCAGAGATTTTTCTGAACCTTGGGAGTTCAGAGGCTGTGACTTAAAAAATAAGAACCAAAGAATTCTCAGTATTCCCTCAATAATCATAAAATGATACAGCTGGAAAAAAATCTAAAAGATTATCTTGTTCAGTATCTTTGTGTCAGATATGTCGTCAGGTGACTCTCAGTGAGTAATACCTTTGTATGGTCCTCTCTCCTTGAAAGGGGTGCAGCCTGTGACTTGCCTCTATGCAATAGAAAGTGAGAAGGGTGATGAGATGTCAGATTCATGACTACATTTAATTATATGATGACGTCTTAGCCAACCAGAGAGAGAGAGAAACTGTTCAATTGTCCTGGAAGAAACCACTAACCACATTGTGACCTGTCTGTGGTAAACGTCACATGGTCCAAGAACCGTGGACAGTTTCTGAACAGCCTCCAATCAACAGCCAACACAAAGACAGGTCCCTTAGTCACACAACTGTAAGGAAATAAATTCTATTCACATCATGATGACCTTTTAAGCAGCCTCTTCTCTGGTCAAGCCCGCAGAAGTGAATGCAGCCCACCCGGCGCCATTACTGCAGCCTATTGAGATCCTGAACAGAGGAACTAGCTAAGCTATGATGAGATTTTTTACTTACACAAACTAGGAGATAAAAGTATATGTGTGTGCAATAATTTATTACACAGCAGTAGAATACTAATACAATAGTCATTTTACAGATAAGGAAACAGAGGTCTGGAGCTTATATGACTTATAAACAATACCCTGTAAATTAACAGCAGAGTTAACATAGAATTTGGGACTTATAACTCCTACTCTGGACTTTGTTTCTTCTTTTAATAAAGAATTTTTAGAGCAGCTTGAGGTTCACAAGGAGGAACCTCAAGCTGCTCTAAATCTAATATCCTTCAACCTATTGAGGAGAAGGATAAGATACAGAGATTCCCCATATGTCTCCTTCCCCACCCTGAGTCATGGCAACCCACTCCAGTGTTGTTGCCTGGAGAATCCCAGGGACGGGGGGTGCCTGGTGGGCTGCCATCTATGGGGTTGCACAGAGTCGGACACGACTGAAGCAACTTAGCAGCAGCCACCCTGCGTCTATAACTTCTGCCCTTATTAACATTCCTCTCCAGAGTAGTACATTTGTTACAATAGATGAACCTACCTTGACACATTGTTGTCACTCAAAGTCTATAGTTTGCATGAGAACTGACCCCTAGTGTTGTGTATTCTATTAATTTGGACACATTTATAATAGTGGTCTCTTCTTTTTGACTAAATTTGAAAGAATAGCTAAATAGAATACAAACAAAATACATAAGATAAATAATGAATTATCATAGAGAAAAACACTAGATTCTCTCTACTCATTATATCTTCTTTACGGTGCTTTTTTCTTGGATGTTTCATGAGACGTTAAATAATAATAATGTTTTTGAATTTGGTTATTTTTCAGTTATTAGTCATTGATAAGAAGATATTAGACTTTTGAAAAATCAGCAAAATGCAGAGGCAGGGGAAATATATCATTACTATTATATACAGTTGTCAAGGAAAACAAAGTGTATCTTTCTATAATCAAAAAACATTAAACCAAATATTAATTTTATTTCAAAACCAAAAGAAAACAAACAAAATACTTGGAATACATGAAATTTACCCTCTTCTAAAATAGATATTGAATAAATAGAATGAACTCTACCAACGATTCAGCAAACTTAAAATTAAGAACATTGTTTCAGTTTTTAAAATGTAATATATTTTTGCATAGTTGTCAGAAAAAATACCTATTAAAGTTTCTTTTCACAATACTTTGAATAAGCGACCACATTCTTTCCCCTTTGTCTGAAACTTTGATATAGAATTCAGTTCCTGGAATAAATATTGAGTCCGTACGAAGGGCCAGGTATGTTAATCACTGGAATTGCAAAGATAAATTAGGAAGAAATTCCCTCAAAGAGTTAACAGTCAAGTTCATATCCTCCTGCATGCTGGCATCATTAACAGTGAGAAAAATGACAGTCATCATAGGCATTTGGTTCATATGATTGTGAAGAGTGTAGGTTGATTGCCTGATTGGTGTTTAGTATAATGCTAGGTTCTCTGGAGTGCAAGAAAAAGCTGAAATACATTGTCCCTAAATCTTAAGCACCTCGTTAAGGGCTTTGAAATAGTGAAAAAAAAAAAAAAATAGAGTTGTGATTTTTAACCTAGTGGTAAAAGAATCACATTTCTTCTATTCTACTTTTAATTCTTTAATATCACAATATACTAGAAATGGATATTGGGCAATGGAATTTACCAAGCAGATTGCCACCCCTACATTTATTTGAGGGGCAGGGTATCATTCTTGGAAGATCACAGATTTTATTTAGATTTAGATAGAGTATCATTTGATCTCTGGTTATATAACTTTTGTGTAAGCTTCATCCAATCTCTTTGAGTATCAGATTCCTTATCTATTAAATGTGTGCTTTACAGAGTCATGAAAATCACCTGAGATCTTCTAAGCAGCTGGCATACTTTCACCTGTTGGATACTAAAGATAATATTTTTGGATGTGAAGTGTCTGGATGTGATAAGTATTTCTTATCACTTTTCTTCTTTAAACTGAAGCTTTAGCTGGTTACATGACTAACCAGATAAAGATTCTATTTATAAGCCTCCCTTGCAATTAGCTGTAGTCCTGTGATTCGACTCTGGACAATGAGATTTAAGCACAAGTTGTTGATGCAACTTCCAGATTATCTCTTACAAGGCTTTGTCTCCCTCTGCTCTTGATTTTCTCCCTCACAGGCTGAAATGTGGATCAGATCAGAAGCCATGTTCAATTTGGAACAAGCCCCTAGGGGTCACAGAGGAACAGAAATGGAAGGCAGTCTGGATCTCTGATGCCATCAATCCGTCATACCAGCAATGGAAAACCTTCTCAGGTTATTTTGGAGAGAAATAAATAAATTATTCTTGGTCAGAAAAAAAAAAGATGGAAAGTGAGTATGGAATTTGTATGTTTACAAAGAAGCAGAATTTAGTTCCAACCAACTAGTATCCCACCTTCTATAATGTAGATTACCTTCTAGAAAAAGTACTCAGATCTCAATAGTAGCACTAGTTTTAAACCTATATTTAAAACCTTTTAGATGACATTCTAAAAGAAGAGAAACATACTCCATTTCACTAATACAGAATCCTATACATCAAAACAAAGCATGACGTTCATGGAAAATCTGAAAAAAGCAAATCTGGAATGACTATCAACTGTATCTTCAGCAGTAATACAAATCTTTGATATCCCAAATAAAGATTGGTTCAAATACAAATTAGTATGAAATGGGAAAATTTTAATGCAGAATTATTTGAGTTTTGTTACTGAAGAGTGATATCAGAGAGGGAGGAGGAGGCATATAACTTAAAAGAGAATTTGTTTTATTAATAAGACTTTCTGGAAAATAAGACTTTCTGGGCTTCCCAGATAGCTAAGATGGTAAACCATCTGCTTTCAATTTGGAAAACCTGGGTTCAATCCCCTGGGTCGGGAAGATCCCCTGGAGAAGGAAATGGCAACCCACTCCAGTATTCTTGCCTGGAAAATTGCATGGATGGAGGACCCTGGTAAGCTACAGTCCATGGGATTGCAAAGAGTCGGACACAACTGAGCAACTTCACTCGTTCACTTTCTGGAAAAGTTTTATTAAACTTTAGTTCATTTTCTTGTTTCTCAGTGTATAGGAAGGTAGCTAACTGAAAGAGAACAATTAGAAACATTTTTTTTTAATATGAAGGAAATGATAAATGAAAAAATATTAAAAATTTTAAAATGAAAGGTCAAGACCAAATATCTTTAGTCCTACTGGCAATAGCCTCAATTTTCAAAGCAGTAGCAGCTTATTGGTCAACATAACTAAACATCATGTAGCATTGCTGTTATAGAATGTATATAATGTAACCATATTCCCGTTGAAAGAGGGCACACAATATTAGTAATGTTAACAATGTCTCATACATTTTAGTAAGAGTACTCTTGCCTGGAAAATCCCATGGATGGAGAATCCTTCCTGGTAGGCTGCAGTCCATGGGGTTGCAAAGAGTCGGACACGACTGAGCAACTTCACTTCACTTTCTGTCATGAAAATTTGGAAATGTATTTTGGAAATATATTACAGTTCACCTAAGAACCATTGAATGGCTGTTCTAGTCTAGAAAAAAAGGAATAGTCATGAGTCTCGACCTGTAAATTGGATCCGACTTACCAAAGCGCAAACCTGGAGTCACTCAAGTATTGAGATGTTTTGACAAAGTAAGCCAAAATTAAGAATTCTCCAGTGGCTTTCAAAGTTTATACATAACACTATTAAATGAAAAGTAGCTTTCCTGTTGACTCCAGCCACAAAGCACATATTCATGACCAGATATTTAACAGCAGTGCTAACAATGCCAAAATAAAAGAAGGAGAGAGCAGGGAAAGGAAGGAAATAATCATTTATGTGAATTGGAAATACAAAATGTTCCAAGCAAAAATGAATTACATTATGAGAGCATTTTTTTCAATGTCAAAACGTTTTCTAATGGGCCAAAAAAAAAGATGGAAAATACTTTTTTACTTACAAATATAATTAGACTCACAAATATTCCACCCATTAGCATTGTCTTTCCCCACAATGCTCTGTCTGTTTTTTGGTAATTATTCTCTACTGCTCATTGTGTCCAGATGACTAGTTGTACAATGACATAAGCGTAAGCATGTAACAAATATAGTCATTGGTTTTCCCCTAATAGATTTGTATGGAAAACAAATTAAAAGCACCTCAGAAGCTAGGTTTTAATTTCAGGAAATGCTTATTTACTCACCATCCTAACCTCGGGCTTGACCAGTCCTTTTGCTTCTTGGACACAGGCATATCAACATGCACAATAGGATATGAAGGTATTTCCAGCATTATCACAAAGATCAGAATGTGGCCAGTACTGTCAAGTGTATTTTATTTAATAAAAAATGTGATGAAAAATTAATAGTACGTTCCATATGTCCACTACATAGAATTATTCACATTTTTCTGAGTAAGTCATGTTCTCATGCAATGATATACTCATTGATTGGTATCGTTCCTTTCCTGTACATGTCCTCTTTTCTTTTATTTGCCTGAGGAAATTTTAACAATTTTTGTGTTAAGTATTTCTTTTGTGCAACAAACCATGCTCACACAGTAATTTTTGCATGCCTCTTTTCTAGTGCTGGTTATAGTGTTATCCCACTTTTTTTTTTCACACATTTAGAGTGTAAATATCTCAAGGTCATGTCATTTGTGTTATTTAGCTGTATGTCCTCTATTTGTAGAATTTTGTCAGTATACTAATGATTAAGATGTTAAACCAATCTTGAATGTGATAAAAATAATTTATACAATGCTTTGTTGTTGTTGAGTCGCTAAGCTGTGGCCAACTCTTTGTGATCCCATGGACTGTAACATGCCAGGCTTCCCTGACCTTTGCTATCTCCTGGAGCTTGCTCAAACTCAGGTCCATTGAGTTGGTGATGCCATCCAGCCATCTCATCCTGTTGTTCCCTTCTCCTCTTGCCCTCATTCTTTCTCAGCATCAGGGTCTTTTCTAATCAGTCGGCTCTTCCCATCAGTTGACCGAAGTATTGGAGCTTCAGCTTCAGCATCATTTCTTCCAATGAGTATTCAGGATTGATTTCCTTTAGGATTGACTGGTTTGATCTTGCTGTCCAAGGGACTCTCAATAGTCTTCTCCAGCACCACCATTCAAAAGCATCAGTTCTTTGGCATCCAGCCTTCTTTTGGGTCCAACTCTCACATCTCTACATGACTACTGGAAAAAACCATGGTGGTTTCATTGCTAAGTTGTGTCGACTCTTGTGACTCCATAGACTGTAACCCACCAGACTCTTATGTCCATGAGATTTCCAAGGCAAAATTACTGGAGTGGGTTGCTATTTCCTTCTCTAGGGGATCTCCCCAACCCTGGGATTGAACTCTGCCTGCATTGCAGGCAGATTCTTTACCAACTGAGCCATCAAGGAAGCCTGGGAAAGCTACAGCTTTGACTATTTGGACCCTTGTTGGCAAAGTGATGCCTCTACTTTTCAATATGCTGTTGAGGTTTGTCATAGCTTTTCTTCCAAGGAGCAAGCATCTTTAAACTTCATGGCTGCAGTCACTATCTGCAGTGATTTTGGAGTTCAAGAAAATAAAATCTACCATTGTTTCCATTTTCCCCCTATCTATTTGCCATGAAGTGATGGGACCAGATGCCATGATCTTAATTTTTTGAATGTTGAGTTTTAAGCCAGCTTTTTCACTCTCCTCTTTCACCTTCATCAAGAGCCTCTTAGAATTTCAAAGTATTTTCTCATTTATTATCTTATTTAATCTTTTAGCACTCCAGTGAGATAACTCTGTCATAACCAGATGTGTGGTTAACTGAAGCAATGTAGTATTTAATCAATTTGGATAGTATAATAATTATTTCCAAATCTGACAACAGACCAAATTCACCAGGAGAAAATTCTGAGAAATTAAAAGCTAAACCAAATTAAATATTTCCATAGTGTAAAACGTAAGGGCTACAGAAGTATGTGAGATACTGTTTTTCAGTCACCAAGTTGTGTCCAGCTCTTTGTGACCCCATGGACTGCAGCACGCCAGGCTTCCCTGTTCCTCACTATCTCCCAGAGTTTGCTCAAGTTCATGTCCATTGCATCAACGATGCCATCCAAACATCTCATCCTCTGTCGCCTTCTTCTCCTTCTGCCTTCAGCCTTTCCCAGCACCAGGGTCTTTTCCAAAGAGTTGGCTGTTCGCATCGGATGGCCAAAGTATTAGAGATACATGCACCATGAGATATACACCACCACAAATAAGATCAGCCTATACATTCTATTTTGTACTTTCTTTATTTCCTCCTAATAATCATTTGGAGGTGTGATATTATCACACACAAATCCACCTCAGTCTTTTCAGTGGGTCTGGCATATGCCAGTATATGAAAGCATAGTTCATTTAACCAGGTCTCTATTAGTTTTTCTTGTTTCTCTGGGGATGAGTGTTGTGTTTGTTTTGCTCTTATATAGAAAACTCAATGGTCATTCTATTATTCATCTTTATCTTTACATATTTGTTTTCCCGTACTATTCTGAATGTATTTAGGGGTTGTATTAGAGTAGGTAGATTGTTGCTTCCAACGATATGTGCTTTTAAAATTTTGACGAAAGTGAAAATGTTAGTCACTCAGTCGTGTCTGACTCTTTGCGACCCTGTGGACTGTTGCCTGCCAGGCTCCTCTGTCCATGGAATTCTCCAGGCAAGAACACTGGAATGGATTGCCATTCCCCTTTCCAGGGGATCTTCCCTACCCAGGGATCGGACGTGGCTCTCCTGCATTGCAGGATGATTCTTTACTGCCTGAGCCACCAAAAAGCCCTAAAATTTTGATAAGATGTTGCAATTGTTTTTTAGAGTTTTTTGGATTAATTTGAGTTCCCACCAAGGAGAATTGAGAGTTCCTGATGTACTACACATATACTTACTGAAGTAATCTCCAACTGTAATAGTGGCCCATCTTGACTGTGAAAATCGGCATCTTGTTTCTGGTTATACTTGTGTTTCTTTAATTATGAATAAGGTTGAGCATCTCTTCATATATTTTTTGGCCATTTGTGTATGTGCACATGTGTGTGCCATCTGTTCATCTTCTTGACCCATTTTCTTTCATATTGTTAGCCTTTTCTGTATTTTTTGTATGATAGGCAAATTAGCCTTTTTTACATGTCTGGCAAACACTGTCTCCAGTTATGTTTGCAGTGTAATTTAAATACACAGAGCATAGGCACTTTTCCTCTTCACTCCAGCCTTGTTCGAATCTTCGGAAGTAAGAACTAGGAATCTAACATTTTGGAAACTTCTCCCAGGTAATTCTACGATAGCTGACCTAAGGATAGTATGTGAAAACTGCTGGATTATGTAGCAGGCATGGCAGAGTTAAGTTCAAAACTTATGTTGTTAGAGAAACTATTTTTGACAGTAGCATGCAGAAAGAATCATGGAAACCATGACTCTACCCAACTGGGAATCCTCTCCTCAAGAGTATTGATCTGCACATCATTTTTCCTGAAAAAAGTATCATGGCTATAAAAATTCCTTTTGGTATTATAGTATTGTAGAAATATAGAAACTTACCAAGAAATAGAGCTATAAATCTATTTCTGGGGAAGCTCAGCAAAGATATTTTGTAGAGCATTTGGAAGAAGCAAGTATTCTTTGTAATGACATGGGCCAAGTAAAGATGCAAAGGCTAGCAATTATAAGTAAATAAAAATAAGACCTGATTAGCAACAGTTGATGATAAAGGGGGCATAATTATTCTAGATGAGAGAGACTGATGAGAGCTATTCTAATTCTTTAATGTAAAATTAATTAGTAATATTATGTAGTTTTATGCTTGTCACATATAATAATAATCATAATTGACATTTAAGCATTTTGTTAAATACTTTTTGTGAACTTAGTATCTATAAAGTAGACCCTATCATCACCTTTTATTACAGAAAAAAATGAAAGTGTTTAAATGATTTATCTGAGGCTGTTCAGATGGTAGGTGACAGAAGTAGGCTTTGACTAGTACAGCTCAAGAGCCCATGTTCATAATTGCCAGGGGACACTTTTTAAACTTCACACTTAACTATTCATAAAGTAAGGTGGGTGGCATGAGGTTATCATCCCACAGAATCTAAGAATTATCTTATTTTTTCTCTTCTTATATTATTTTAATCATTACATAAGAAAATTTCCTACAAACCTCCTAGGCTATTGAGAAAACAGAGAGGTAGTGTTTTTTTTCTCTGTTTTCTTACTTACTCCTTCCAGTAGAGGTAATTTATCCAAATTCATTTTTCTGTTAAAGATTATGGCTCACATGTGCATCCTCCTAAATCTATTTTTTTTTTTTTTTTTTTTGCTTTCTTGGTATTGTTTCCTCTCTCCTAGGCTATGTCAGGGCTTATCTTATTTTTATTTTCTGTAAAGGAAGTGAGACAATGGAGCTTCAGTCTAACAGACCCGAGCATATTTCAGCTCTCCTTGCTTCATATCTGCACCTTGGTCTAAAGATGATATTGTAAACTTACCCCTCTGCAATATTTCTGTGGTATTTCAATTGACCAGAATTTGTGGGAGGAATAATTAGTGCCTCTCATTTTAACACATGGTGCACAAGGTAGGTGTCTTTTAGAATAAAAATGAGGATTACTATTTGAGGAACAAATTATTCCATTGGAGGATGCATAGACTTCATTTGGTTGTAGTGGGGTTGATTCCCATTGGCTGGGAAGTTGGTTTTAACTGATGCATCCTGGTTTCCCTGGTAGCTCAGCTAATAAAGAATCTGCCTGCAGTGCAGAAGACTGTGGTTTGATCCCTGGGTTGGTAAGATCTCCTGGAGCAGGGCATGGCAACCCACTCCAGTATTCTTGCCTGGAGAATCCCATGGACAGAGGAGCCTGGTGGGCTACAGTCCATAGGGTCACAAAGAGTCAGACATGACTGAGCAACTAAGTACAGCACCCTGATTTTGAAGACCAGGCTACTAGGTGATAGGTATACAGCCGTGTCTGTCTGTGTCCCCAGACAGAAGTTTAACATTATGTTTAGCAAGAGGTCTCTTCAAAAGGGTCCAGAAAGCTTTGTCTAGGATCTTGTCTGGAGCAGTGAGAGATAGATAATTTCTCTCCTCAGATTAGGAATCTCTTTTAGGAAACAGTATAGAATAGCAGCTTCATTTCTCCAAGGATTTCCTAGGGCCAACCCTGGTCATAAAAACAAAAGAGAAATAATGAACAGACTTTGCTTTGATATCTAGACTTCTAGTTTTTCCATTATTCCTCCTGTATCCTGTTTATAAGTCAGGGCAAAGTTAACTATTTTCCTACAGCAGTTAAAATTTGGAATAACAGAAGAGTTGAGAGTCCCTTGGACTGCAAGGAGATCCAACCAGTCCATTCTGAAGGAGATCAGCCCTGGGATTTCTTTGGAAGGAATGATGCTAAAGCTGAAACTCCAGTACTTTGGCTACCTCATGCGAAGAGTTGACTCATTGGAAAAGACTCTGATGCTGGGAGGGATTGGGGGCAGGAGGAGAAGGGGACGACAGAGGATGAGATGGCTGGATGGCATCACTGACTCAATGGATGTGAGTCTGAGTGAACTCTAGGAGTTGGTGATAGACAGGGAGGCCTGGCATGCTGCAATTCATGGGGTCGCAAAGAGTCGGACATGGCTGAGCGACTGAACTGAACTGAGTAGTAAAGATTATGCAAGCTTAAGAGAACTAACCAGTGAAGAAGAGGTAAGTTTTGAGGGAAAATATAGCAAAGATCTCAATGGTCTCTGAAGGCATAGACTCATTGAGTACTAACATCAAAGTAGGATCAAGAAATGTGTAGACAGCTAATGTGAGAGGATTTGTTTAGGTAATTACCCCTCAGTGACTTTATAAGGGAAGCTTTATGATAATAGCCACTGTCTATGGTAAAATATACACACACTGTCTGATAATAACATGTGATCTTAATGAGAATGGTGGTAGAAGATACAGCAGCCATAGAATTTAAGACATTCAGCCTATAAACTCTTTTCTCCTGTTTTAATTATGGAGTGTCTGGCTTCTATATGGAGTTAAGGGTCAGTTCAAGTTGTAAGCCAGAAATGAAAAACTTAAAGGTGAGTATTGAAATGATGTTGTTTTGCTGTGCGGGGAGACAGCAAAACAAGAAGGGGGCCTCAAGTAAGCCGTGGAGACTGGGAGCACCACCATTGCAAGTGTCCACATTTTTCAAAGATAGGAGAGGGTCAGATTCCACTGTGTGACACACAGGCTAATGCAGAGATAGCTTTCTGCCCTGAATGTGGGAGGTGCGATGCCACAAAAATTTTCCCAAATGTGGTTTAACATTCCAGACTGTGGATTACAAACATGTGGCTGAAATAAGGTGTTTCTCTTTCTTTAATGCTTTCTTTCTCTATCTGCTGGCTTTGTCTTGCATCAGAAATCTGCATCTGGACTGTAAACTGGGTTCCGAAAGCTTGCTTTCGTTGTGAGCTAGCTCTGCTGGCTCCCCTAACCTAGACGACTGCTTACGCACTCTAAATGCTGTGAGGGATGCTGGTGGTGTCATGCATCCTCTTTACCACTTTGGAGTCTTCAAGAAAACTGGGACCTAGGAAAGAGCCAGAGTTCTCTTCTGTCAGCTCAGTTTGGAAGGTCCAAAGGATCTACTCTCTCGCCTGGGGGTGAGAGTGGAGAGACAGTCCACAACACAATATGAATTCTATTCCAATGTCCCAGCTGAAAATCTTTGGCTAATAATGTGTTGTTTTCTTCATTTGGCTCTTTATACATACATACATATATATATATATATATATATATATATATATGTATATGTATAGGGCTTTCCTGATAGCTCAGTTGGTAAAGAATCATTACCTGAAGAAGGGAAAGGCTACCCACTCCAGTATTCTGGCCTGGAGAATTCCGCGGACAGTACATGCGGACTATCCGTGGGACTATCCATGGACTCTACATGGGTTGCAAAAACTCATACATGACTGAGCGACTTTCACTTTCACTTTCCATATATATATATGTACTAAATGAATGGAGCACAGGACAGAAAGGACTGGTGAATTATTCTCAATTAATGCTTTGACTGTCATGTGAAAGTCACCATCAAAGAACCCATCAAAAGCCAGATACAAAATGCCATGTGTTATATGATTCCATCTATATGAATTATCCAGAAAGAGCACATTTATAGAAACAGAAGAAAGATAAGTGGTTGTTTGAGGCTGAATGTGAAAATGAGGAGTGACTACAAATGGACACAATGTTTATTTTTGGAGTCTTGGAAATGTTCTAAAATTAGATGGTGGTAATGTCAGACACGACTGAGTGACTCACTTTCACTTTTCACTTTCATGCATTGGAGAAGGAAATGGCAACCCACTCCAGTGTTCTTGCCTGAAGAATCCCAGGGACGGGGGAGCCTGGTGGGCTGCAGTCCATGGGGTTGCTAAGAGTTGGACACGACTGAGCGACTTCACTTTCATTTTCACTTTCATGCATTGGAGAAGGAAATGGCAACCCACTCCAGTGTTCTTGCCTGGAGAATCCCAGGGACAGGGGAGCCTGGTGGGCTGCCGTCTATGGGGTCACACAGAGTCGGACACGACTGAAGCGACTTAGCAGAAGCAGCAGCAGCAGCAATGATTGCACAACTCTGTAACCTTACCACAAATCATTGAATAGAACATTTAGAGTGAGTGAATTATATGATATGTAAATAAATCTGCTTTAAAAATAATAAACAAATAAAAACTCAGAGCATATCAAGGAGTATTTGGATGAATATCTGAGCCAGGTGAAAATGAAAACTGCTGGTAAAGTACTGTTTTCCAGGATGGCCAGACAAAATAAGTAGCATTCTTCAGGTCAGGATTTTTCTTAAATGACATATTAATCCAGCATTCATTGTAAAATAATCTAAAATCAGAAGTATAGGTTTTACCTGTCTTTTGTGTCTCACAGCAAAGACAAAACACAGAACATTTAGGATCTTTTTTCTCCTTTGTGAGAATAACATGCAAATGCTGCTTGGTAAATAGTAAAGGACTTTTTCAGTTGGATTTTATGACTAAGAATTTTGAACATATGTGCTAAGACATTTTTATAACTGTAATATATATATAATTTGTTTACTCAAAAAATATAGCCATTTTTACCCAAGGCTTCTTGTTGCCTGCATGAGTTATTGTTGCAGGTATAATTCCCTAAGCCCTTCAGGAAAATTAATCTGGACAGTACCCTGCTCCCTACTTTGCTGTTTCATAGGTTGCATCAAGCCCATTTTTAAACGAAGTTATCTATATGCAAATTGGTAACCATGACCTACCCAACTGTGTAGGATAATTTGAACTGGAGTTTTCAAGCACAGTTGAATTAAAAAGCAAAAGAATAACTGGTGATTTTTATGAGTAGGTGGAAAATGTGAGCTAATGAAGTTTGCTTCTATGCTTTTTAATGAATTTAACTACGATGGATTAAAAGGGTGTGGGTTTTCCCCTGAATTCAGCACGTGGAAAAGCAATGGTAGCATCTATCTGTGTAAATCAAAAACATGAGTTGGATCCTGGTTTATCAAGAAACAGAGAATTTAGCCTTTTGAGTTATCTCCATAAATGGAGACCTGGGGTGCCTATCTTTAAGTTCCACTGAAAAAGTCTTCCAAAATGTATGTGTGTATGTGCATGTGATGTAAATGGTGTGATTTACGCATATTGGTTTTTTAGCATATAGAATAACAAAATTCAGTGACAGGAAAGGACAGTTTTTCAAAAAATTTTTAAATTGGAACATAACTGCTTTACCGTATTTTGTTGTCTTCTGCCACACAACAGCGTGAGCCAGTCATAGGTATACCTGTGTCCCCTCCTACCTAAACCTCCCACTGCCTGACCCCACCCCTCCCGGTGTCACAGTGCCACGTTGAGCTCCCTGTGTTGCACAGCAAGTTCCCATTAGCTATCTATTTTACATATGGTGATATGGTGATGGGTATGTTTCAGTACTACTTTCTTCATTCATCCCACCCTCTCCTTCCCTGAGTTAGTTCTAGTGAGGTGAATGAATCTAGAGCCTACTATCCAGAGTGAAGTAAGTTGGCGAAAAACTCATATCACATATTAACATATATATGTAATCTAGGAAAATGGTATGGATGAGCCTATTTGCAGGGCAGGAATCGAGACACAGACAAAGAGAACAGTCTTTGGACTAAGGACAGTTTTAAAGAGAGAAGTTTCTGTGGACTTCCCTGGCAGTCCAGTCATTAAGCCTCTGTCCCCCTGCAGAGGACATAGGTTCAGTCCCTAGATGGGGAACTAAGATCCCACCATGTAACCAAAAACATAAAATAAGGACAAAAGTTTCCAAATTGTCTTTTTTTTTTTATCATTGATCTTTGAATAACTTGAAACCTCACTTTAAAATATGGGCACTATTTATTGTTTTTTTCTCATAGCATGTGTACAATTTTTAGAAATCATTTGTGAAAGGGTGCTGCTCTGATTATTATGTGTAATACAACTCTGTCTGGTAACAATTATTATATGAAGAATCTTGGCTGGAGCTTCTCTAGTGCAAAAATTTACTTTTGGGTGGTCTTAACTGGATTGTTACCCAATCAACCACATTTGCTCAAATTTATCTGATGCTTTTCACCGTGCCTTTTCAAATCATAGATGAGAACTCAAGCTTCGTTTTTCCAGATTCAGAAAAATTGTGAGGTCCAGCACTCCAAAGCTACATTCTAAACCTGGATGCTCACGTGAATTTTTCATCTCCTCCCAGTTACTACATTGAGCATTTGGAGGCATCATGTCCTTGCCTTACATTTCCTGTTTTATCTGTGGGCAGTGTATTGAGTTTTCCTTGTCCTTATCCTGTGTGGTTGGGGAACTCTAAATCAGTCTGATTGCCTAGTCCAGCACCCAGAGCTTCATCCAGAACCAGAACTTTGAGTTTCAGCTCCATGAAGGAAATATTTAAAGAGAGAACCCAGCCACAGGTCAGAAATTAGAGGAAATGACTAGCCTAGGAGCTTTATCTATCCGCTGAGGAAGAGAACTAAACAGGAGATCTGATCTTGCCTCAAACCTTGGAATAATATGGATGACAAGGCAGCATTGCTATGAATGCCACTTTAGTTGGGTGTATTTCAGGCAATCATTAACATTTCTGATGCTGTAAAGGAGAGCAAATACAGCTTTGGTCATACTTGGATGTTATTTTAAATAATAAGCTTCAGAGATCTTTATCTATGATAATGAACATGTGTGTGTGTTAGTCGCCCAGTCGTGTCTGACTGTTTGTGACCCCATGGACTGTAGCCCATCAGGCTCCTCTGTCCATGGAATTCTCCAGGCAAGAATACTGAAGTGTGTTGCCATTTACTTCTCCAGGGGATCTTCCTGATCCAGGGATTAAACCCAGGTCTGCTGCATAGCAGGCAGATTCTTTACCATTGGAGCCAGCAAGAGACCCAGTGATGAACCTACTGGGTAATTATTTATGGGCAAGCTGCTGGACTCACTCTAGAAGAACACCAGACAATGGAGAGATCACCAGGATTAAATCTCAGGATCAAAAAAAGTATGCAAATATGGTTACTTTGAGGCAGAAAGAAGGAAAGCAGCTAGTTTTTGTTTTTCCTTTTTTTTTTTTTTTTTTACCTCCACAGTACATTTATTTAGCACATTTAGGAGTGATGGAAAGTTGACAGAAAAACAGACATCAATATTATTTCATCTATTTAGCAACTGTGGAAGTAGATTAAATATCTGAGATACCTGACAAGGTACCCATGAGAACTTAGGTTCACATCATATTTATATGTCAATGCAAATGGGAACTATCACCAGAAAGTGGTGTTTCTTTTACCTGTTTGGGGCTTCCCTTGTGGCTCAGCTGGTAAAGAATCCGTCTGCATTGCAGGAGACCTGGGTTCAGTCCCTGGGTTGGGATGATCCCCTGGCTACCCACTCCAGTATTCTAGCCTGGAGAATTCTATGGACTATACAGTCTCTGGGGTCACAAAGAGTTGGACGTGACTGAATGACTTTCACTTTACCTGTTTGACAAGAGATGAGGTTTGGTTTAATTATTGAAGGTCTAAATTGCCAAACTAAACAACATAATTTTGTTCTCCTAATCCAATTACGCACTCCCCCCCATCCTACACATGCAGCTAGGTTTTGACTGAGATGGATCACAGTTACTAAATACTTATCAGTTTAACGAACAGATTTCATGTTTACTCTAGACTGTGAGACTGAATTTGAAAGTTATTAACTGTTGACTATTACCCATTTCTATCTTTACCATGCAGAAGCCCCTACCTGCAGTTGTAGAGAATATAAATCAGCAGCGATAAGTCACTGTTTGTTTCCCGAATTAATGTGTATTTTCTCTTTCTCTCTTCCCTTCCATGATGGCTCCCATAACAGCCTTGCTTGCTTTGTGTCCATTTTCTCATCTGGGCTTGGCTTTACTTTCAGTTAAAATTCTTCCAATTTATAGAATTGGCTTCTAGACTTGTTTCTTGGACATGTTGCTTGTTTCATTCTGACTTTTTTTTTTTTGTCTTTGGGATTTGGTCAGATGATGCACTGCTAACCTCAGTCTACCCTGAGTTTTGGCTAGATTAGGCAACTTCTCCTTGGGTTGTCCTTCATAGTAGGAAGTAAAATCAGTCACATGTCTAAGACTGGAGATTATCCTACAGAGAGAGATTTAATAACCTTTCCTCTTACCCTCCTGGTCCTGCCCCCACATCCTCTGTGCATGAAGGAAAGTAGACCGAACTGCAAGAATGATAATCATAATTAGCATTTATTGAGTGTTCACTTCCTACAAGATATCTTTTTTAATCTTAAAAATCATGGGGGTCCACATTTTTGAAATTTTGATTCTGCCAGATCTTTGGAGATATATTCTCTATAATTAAGGAGTTTGTAGAGTATTGACTGGAGAATAAGAAAGCTTCCTGGGAGATGAGATAGTTTAGTCTTAGCATATATAGATGCCCAAAATATGCTGAAAATTTTATACAAAGCAAGTTCTTGTTTCCCTATACATTTGCATTTTTAGTTCCTGTTCAGCAGTCTGCCTCTTACAAGATTATTCATCCTTCTTATGTATTTGATATATAGATAACATAATCTTAAAATGTATAGTTATTCATGTCACCTTTAGGAAGTTTTGAATAGTAACAAATGGATTATCTTTTGTTTGTTGTTATGCCTCTTTTGTGACCCCATGGACAGTAGCCCTCTTTTACAACCCCATAGACTATAGTCTGCTAAGCTTCCCTGTCCATGGAATTTCCCAGGCAAGAATATTAGAGGGAGTTGCCATTTTTTTCCCCAGAGTATTATTCTGACCCAGGGATTGAACCCACATCTCCTGCATTGCAGTCGAATTCTTTGTTGCTGAGCCACCAGGAAAGCCCATCTTTTGTTTGCTAAGAGCAAACAGAATCTTTATATTTATTACCATCAGCAACAATTCTCCCACAGTGTATAATATAGTGGATTCAGGGTATCTGAATTTGGAATCAGAAGTTGAAAGACCTAAACAATTTTGCAAAGGAAAGAGAAAGACTTGGAGAGTCGGGACACACACTACATCTGGTAGGTGACTGTGCAGGAATTTTTTTCTGAGTAAAATGTGTGTTACGTGTGCTCCTTATCTCTCTTCTCTTCAAAATCTTGAATAAATGATTCTTTGTTCACAAGTCCTTGAGTATGAGTGGGTTCTCCACAATAGACAAAATCCCTTTTAGCTCCACATATACTAAGCTGATTTACATAACAAAATTTACTTGCCTGCTGTGATAGTCGTGACATGGTAAGAAATTTATAACTGGTCTTTTCCCCTGGGTCCTGGCGCAGAACTTCTAAGACCCTAGGAATCTTTGGATTGACAAGAGTGTCTTTTTGAACGCTAATGAGATGGCTGGTACCTGGGGTCGAGTATTGGGATTGGTCACCAGAAAGACAAGGTACAGTTAGAGGGTTGGAACTTTCAACTCCACCCTCCAGCCTCTGGGGAGAGGAAAGAGGCTGGAGACTGATGTATTGACTAATTGCCAATGATTTAATCATGTCTATGTCATTAGGCCTCCATAGAAACTCTAAACAGTGGAGTGCTGAGAGAGTCTGTGTTGGTGAACACATTCATCTACTTGGAAGATGGTACATCCTACCCTACATGGCAAAGAGAGAAGCTCCTGTATCCAGGACCCTTCCAGGCCTTGCCCCCTGTGCCTCTCTATCACACTATTCATTTCGTGTCCTTTGTAACATCCTTTACAATCAACTGATAAATGTCAGTAAATGTTTCCCTAAACTCTGTGAGCCATTGTAGCAAAGTATCAAACCCATCAAGCATTCAGTGATTTCAAGCAGGTGTGCAAAATTCTACTTTAAATTCTCTAATAATATTCTTTTTAATACACTGGGGAGTTCCCAGAAGGAATAGATACCTACCTTCTCAGTGTTTGGCCAAGCCAGAGGAATAATTTAAAACCACAATCAGGAAATGTTCAATATTCTACCCGTATACTTTGAAAGTCCTTAAAGAAGGCAAAGCACAGGGACATGTATAAGTGTATTTGTGTGAATGCGTATGTGTGTAAAAGAGAGAGAATATGTGTGCATGAATGTGTAGGTGAATGTGCATTTGGAATTAGACCTCTTAGTAACTAATATATATGGGATATACTATGGATATAGTAATGTATATAACAATATGATATAATGTACCACACGCGGAGCTAGTGCTGACTTCTTAGAGTAATACACCATGAGGGTGTGTCAGACCACACAGCGTAGTTTGAAATGGAGCTATGAAATAAGAGTCCACATTTGTAATACATCTGAACTTTTCTGTTTATGGTATAGATACTATTTCATAACAGCAACTGCATGTGTGTCTAGATGGTCAAGATGTAGAGTTATTTAAGATTAAATTGGCCTCCTTAATTTAGAAAATGAAAACATCATCACTGGGAGGGAAGTTCTGGAGATGGACTGTGTGGGTTTGAACCGTGGCTCTTCTGTTAGCTGAGTGGAGAGTGGCCTTGGGGGAGTTACTTGACTTGTTCTTTTTTAGTTTCTGAGGACATAAGGTGAAAATAATATCTCACTGTGTACCTCACAGAGTCTTCTGAGAAGCTTGTATGAGTCAATATATGTAAAGAACTTAACATGTAAGTGCACAGTAAATGTTATTTACTATTGTCTAGTCTTCTGGGTAGTGAGATCTGAAAGTACCAGCTCTTGCTTTGAGACTTTGTTTTTGGAGCTGTCTCAGCTCTGTCTTCCTCAGTGCCAGAGAGAGCAGAATTAAGCCTCAGGTACAAGGCTGTAACATGCATCTCCCAGCCTAATCCTTAGGCTACTTTAACCCTGTCTGTTGAACATGTATGGCATTAGCAGCTAAGGAGTGTGGTCTGGAGCATACATATATAAAGGGCTAGGAAAATAGGCTATTTCACTTTGGACAAGTACCTAAATCCATGACCATACTTTGAATTATCTCTAGGTTTCCTCCTGTTCAGTTCAGTTCAGTAGTTCAGTCGTGTCCGACTCTTTGCGACCCCATGAATCACAGCACGCCAGGCCTCCCTGTCCATCAACAACTCCCGGAGTTCACCCAGACTCACGTCCATCGAGTCAGTGACGCCATCCAGCCATCTCATCCTCTGTCGTCCCCTTCTCCTCCTGCCCCCAATCCCTCCCAGCATCAGAGTCTTTTCCAATGAGTCAACTCTTCGCATGAGGTGGCCAAAGTACTGGAGTTTCAGCTTTAGCATCATTCCTTCCAAAGAACACCCAGGGCTGATCTCCTTCAGAATGGACTGGTTGGATCTCCTTGCAGTCCAAGGGGCTCTCAAGAGTCTTCTCCAACACCACAGTTCAAAAGCATCAGTTCTTTGGTGCCCAGCTTTCTTCACAGTCCAACTCTCACATCCATACATGACCACTGGAAAAACCATAGCCTTGACTAGACGAACCGTACAAAAGGCTATTTATGAACCAAAACTTGGGATGAATGATCATTACAGTAAAAGCCTTTAGCAGGCTAAGTGTTTCATGTACTGTAATGAATATCCCAAAATGGTAGGATCATAATGATCACAGAGTTGGATCCTTCCCCTGTACTTATGTAAAGACTGAGGTGATAAGATACCTGGCTCTTTGCACCTAAATCTAATACAGTGCAGGACAGTGTGAGGATTATATTACCTGAATGCTGGTTCAGTAGTTTTCTGACACCCCCTAGTTACTGTTCTCAGGTGTTTACAGTCTAATTGAATAATTAAATGTTAATGATATACTTCTTTTGGAAATAGATGGGGGAAAATGGGAAAAGTGACAGATTTTCTTTTCTTGGGCTCCAAAATTACTGTGGATGGTGACTGCAGCCACAGCATTAAAAGACACCTTCTCCTTGGAAGAAAAGGCATGACAAACCTGGACACATATTAAAGAGAAGAGACATCACTTGCTGACAAAGGTCCATGTTGTCAAGGCTGTGGTTATTCCAGTAGTCATGTACAGATGTGAGAGTAGGACCATAAGAAGACTGAGCACCAAATTTCCAATTGAGGTGCTAGAAAAGACTCTTGAGAGTTACTTGGGCAGCACAGAGATCAAACCAGTGAATCTTAAAAGAAATCAGTCCTGAATATTCATTGGAAGGACTGATGCTAAAGCTGAAGCTCCAATACTTTGGTCATGTGATGTGAAGAGCTGACTCTTTGGAAAAGACCCTGATTCTAGGAAAGATTGAGGGCAAGAGGAGAAGGGGACAACAGAGGATAAGATGGTTGGGTAGTATCACTGAGTCAATGGACATGGGTTTGAGCAAACTCTTGGATATGGTGAAGGACAGGGAAGCCTAGTGTGCTGCAGTTCACCTAGCCTTCCCAGGTGATGCTAGGGGTAAAGAACACATCTGCCCATGCAGGAGACATCAGAAACATGGGTTCAATCCCTGGGTTGGAAAGATCCCCTGGAGGAGGGCATGGCAACTCACTCCAGTGTTCTTGCCTGGAGAATCCCATGGACAGTCCATGAGGTCATAAAGAATTGGACACAGCTGAAGCATCTTAGCACATAGACACATGGGTCTCTTTATATGAAGGTGTAAATCAGTTTCATCTTCAGAAGACCAAACTTACTCCATTTTTATGAACAGGAACCATTTGTGGCACTATCAGACAGCAAGTTAATGTCTGTCTCAAGTTGTAAATTATCAAAGACAATGAAGGATGCAGGCCCCTGTCGAGTCAAATAACCCCAGAAGATTTCTATAGAGAATATCCAGCTTCCAGTGAGAGAACAGTTATGAGTTGAATTATGCACCACGCCCCCCCATTCACATGTTGAATCCCTAACACTCAGTACCTCAGAATTTTATCTTATTTGAAGATATATTCTTTACACAGGTATATAAGTTAAAGTGAAGTCATTACAGTCACCCTAATCCAGTATGACTGTTATCCTTATAAGATGGAGAAATTTGGACAGGAACGCAGACAAAGGGAAGATGCTGTGAAGACATAGAGAGAAGACAGTCTTTATAAGCCAAGGAGAGAGACCTGGAACAGATCCTTCCTCAGAGCCGTCAGAAAGAACCAATCCTACGCACACCTTTCTTCCTCAGACTTTTAGCCTCCAGAACTGGGAGACATGAAGTTTCTATTGCTTAAGCCACCCAATATCTGGTACTCTGTTATGACAGCCCAGCAAATGCATACAGACATTCAGTAATACTTTATTTTTTTCCCTTTCAACGTCTTAAACAAGATGTATTTGTTACATAAATAATATAAGGCAAAGAACAGTAAACGCTGTAAGACATATACAAAAGGCATGGGAGTTAAGAGAGAGAATAAAAAAGAAGAACTTATGCCAGATTTGCTTGAATACATAGCTATAATACATTGCACATGTGATATTACTGCAAACATTACTTAAACCAAACCATTATTGTTTGTTTTCACTGTTTAGTCGCTCAGTTGTGTCCAGCTCTTCGCAACACCATGGACTGCACCACACCAGGCTTCCCTGTCCTTCACCATCTCCTGGAGCTTGCTCAAACTCATGTCCATTGAGTCAGTGATGCCATCCAACCATCTCATGCTCTGTTGTCTCTTTCTCCTCCTGCTTCCAATCTTTTGCAACATCAAGGTCTTTTCTAATGAGTTGACTCTTCGCATTAGGTGGCCAAAGTACTGGAGCTTCAGCTTCAGCATCAGTCCTTCCAATGAATGTGCAAGATTGATTACCATTATGATTGACTGCTTTGATCTCCTTGCAGTCCAAAGGACTCTCAAGAGTCTTCTCCAACACCACAGTTCAAAAATAACAATTTTTTGGTGTTCAGTCTTCTTTATGGTCCAACTCTCACATCCATACAGGACTACTGGAAAAACCATAGCTTCGACTATACAGACCTTTGTCATAAAGTAATATCTCTGATTTTAATATGTTGTCTAGGTTTGTCATAGTTTTTCTTCCAAGGAACAAGCATCTTTTAATTTTATGGCTGCAGTCACCATCTGCAGTGATTTTTGGAGCACAAGAAAATAAAGTCTGTCACTGTTTCCATTGTTTCTCCATCTATTTTCCATGAAGTGATGGGACCAAATGCCATGATCTTAGTTTTTTGAATGATAAATTTTAAGCCATTTTCACTCTCCTCTTTGACGTTCATCAAGAGGCTCTTTAGTTTCTTTTCACTTTCTGCCATGAGGGTGGTCTACATATCAGATATGTCATCTGCATATCTGAGGTTATTGATATTTCTCCCAGCAATCTTGATTCCAGCTTATGCTTCATCCAGTCTGGCATTTCACATTATGTCGTCTGTATATAAGTTAAATAAGCAGGGTGACAATATATAGCCTTGACATACTCCTTTCCTAATATGGAACCAGTCCCTTGTTCTATGTCCAGTTCTACCTGTTGCTTCTTGACCTGCATACAGGTTTTTCAGGAGGCAGGTAAGTTGGTCTGGTATTCCCATCTCTTTCAGAATGTTTCATAGTTTGTTGTGATTCACACAGTAAAAGGCTTAAGTGCAGTCAATGAAGGAGAGTAGATGTTTTTCTGGAACTCTCTTGCTTTTTCTATGATCCAATGGATGTTGGCAATTTAATATCTGGTTGCTCTGCCTTTTCTAAATCAAGCTTATACATCTGGGAGTTCTCGGTTCCTATACTATTGAAGCCTGGCATAGAGAACTTTGAGCATTACTTTGCTAGCATGTGAGATGACTGCAATTGTGCTGTATTTTGAACATTCTTTGGCATTGCTTTCTTTGGGATTGGAATGAAAACTGACCTTTTCCAGTCCTGGGGCCACTGCTGAGTTTTCCAAATTTGCTGGGATATTGAGTGCAGCACTTTCACAGCATCATCTTTTAGGATTTGAAATAGCTCAACTGGAATTCCATCACCTCCACTACCTTTGTTCATAGTGATGCTTCCTAAGGCCCACTTGACTTTGTACTCCAAGATGTCTGGCTTTAGGTGAGTGATCACACCATTGTGATTATCTGGGTCATGAAGATATTTTTTGTATAGTTCTGTGTATTCTTGCCACCTCTTCTTAATATCTTCTGCTTCTGTTAGGTCTATACTGTTTCTAACCTTTATTGTGCCCATCTTTGCATGATATATTTCCTTGTTATCTCTGATTTTCTTGAAGAGATCTCTAGTCTTTCCCATTCTATTGTTTTTCTCTATGTCTTTGCGTTGTTCACTTAGGAAGGATTCTTATCTCTCCTTGCTATTCTTTGGAGATCTGCATTCAGATGGGTATATCTTTCCTTTTCTATTACTGTTGTCTATTTCTTATTCACTTTGCTGCTGTTCAGTTACTAAGTCACGTCCAACTCTTTGCGACCCCATGTACTACAGCACACCACACTTCTTTGTCTTTCTCTATCTCCGGAGTTTTCTCAGACTCATGTCCATTGAGTCAGTGATGCCATCCAACCATCTCATTCTCTGTCACCCCCTTCTTCTTCTACCCTTGATCTTTCCCAGTATCAGAGCCTTTCCTAATGAGTCAGCTCTTTGAATCAGCTGTCCAAAAGTATTAGAGCTTCAGCATCAGTCCTTCCAATGACTATTCAGGGTTGATTTCTTTTAAGGTTTACTGATTTGATCTCCTTGCTGTCCAAGTAACTCTGAAGTCTTCCTCAGCACCATATTTCAAAAGCATCAGTTCTTTGGCACTCAGCCTTCTTTGTATTTCAACTCTCACATCTATACATTTTTCTAGAGATGTTCACATTATTTTATTTAATTATCTCCCCATCCCTGGAAATTAGGAGAGATTTATTCAGATTCTGCAAAAGGGATTGAAGCTCAGACAAAATGTTTTTGCTAAATAAAAAACTTAGAATACAATAAGATGAATTATGACTTTAAATGTCAGCTTTAAGTTCCACCACTTGACTTTATTTTGAAATTAGCACAAGCAAAATAGATAATTTTGCTTGTATATTTTTTCAATTCCCACGATTTTGTTCCTGGTATTAGCCACAAGTGAAGTAATGTCATATTTTCAGGCTAGTAAATCCTTAAAACTGTTCTGAATTTTTGGTTTATTACCTCTGGGTTTTAGATATTGTTTTGCCAATTCTTTCATGTCAAAGTTTTGAAATCCTAATCATAAGTAATCTTTAAATATTAGAGATATGTGCATGGTGGGGGCACACTCTGATGGTGAAAATTTTCATTGCCTAACTATTGTGTACTCTGTTGAGGAATACTGGCAACACTGTCAAAGGAGGAAGTAGCTGCAATCCAAGAAAACATTAGAATTCAGAATGGCTCTATAGAGTCTAGTCCTACAGACCATACTTAGAAAAACTTGGCAATAATGAACAGGGAGTATGGTGACAGGACCATTCCAAACTGCAGTTATTTTCAAGCTTCATTGTTATTATGACTGGTAGATCTCAAATTAGGAATTGAGCTTTGTAAACTGCTTTGTAAGTCCTGAGTCTTCTCCTGTGGCTTATTGGAAAACTCAACTATTGAATATTCTCTCACTTTCTTAATGATATAAACTGAGTGAAGTATATCAAGATGTAAAACTTTGCCTTTTGAGTATCAACCTCAATTTGGTTAATTCTGTTTTTCCAGCTTTGCTTTCCCCCGAGGTCCTATAAATTTTTCTGTCTACCCTTGCGCAGCTGGATGCGATAGTGAATACCAATTTTGGTCATTTGCATCATCAGGAATGCATTATTACATTTTTGAAGTCTCAGGAGAAGTCTTAGAGAAAATCAGAACAAGTCAAAAGTGTTAGGGCAGGTCTTTGGAGATAAAGCAGACATACCAAAGCCAAGTGCAAATATGGGAACAACTTGTTAAACTATGATAGAAACACAAAGGAAGTGCTCTTAAGTGACCTCAAGGCAAGAGGCTTAGAGGGTTTGTAAACCAGTGGAATAGAGGGCGGGACACTGGAGAGGGGGCAAAACTGAACTGGATTCCTGGAACAGGCCTCAGTGATTCCCTCCATGCTTCAGGCTGAGGGTGGCAGTGTAAAAAGAGATAGGAAAGTAATGGGAAAAAATAAAAAAATAAAAAGCATTTTGGCAGCCACAGCAAAAAAAAAAAAAAGAGATAGTGTGGGGAAAATAATTGCCTCTGCAGATGCAAAGGGCTTGAAGAGTATCTAGCACAATTCAAAATTTCAAAGTGGAATGGAAAGAGAATAAGATTCAGAGCCAAAATACTTAGATTAAAATCTAAGATCTGCCTTTTACTAGCTGTATTTCTGAGATACAGTTTTATCATTTTGATAAAATAGAGACTTTATGCCAAGTGGTTTATGTAATGTCCTCATACACTATTTTAAGAATTAAAGAATAAATGAGACAAGTTAAACAAAAGTAATTTGTAAAGCACCATGCACATTTAGTTTTTATTATTAAATGTAATAATTTAGATATATATAGTTAAAGTACTTGGCAATGTGTCATTTTAGGTGCTAAATAAATTTAAATTTGTTATTAATGATAGTAATAAAATCATTAGTAAAAATCTATTCCCCTCTCATTTCTTATTTCAAATATAAAACACAGAAACAGAACATTAAAACTAGAATGGTGTGACCTGATCCACTGAATTTCTATTATCTTAGAATTTACATTTGTAAAAAAAAAATTATATATATATATATATATATATATATATATATATATATATACTGGAAATAAAAGGTTGAGAACTATGTTATAGGCTCATGGGCAGGATTAGAAATTGTAAAAAGGAAAGTGCCAGAGCAATGCTAAACATACTTGACTTTCAATATGTATATGTATGACTTTCAATATGTATATTGAAAGTCAAGTATGTTTAGCATTGCTCTGGCACTTTCCTTTTTACAATTTCTAATCCTGCCCATGAGCCTATAACATAGTTCTCAACCTTTTATTTCCAGTGCAGATACTGTTACTGGAAATGGTTAAATAACTGGCCCCAAAAGATCCAGAACCAAGATGCAAAGGATGCAATATAAATAGAACATTCAGAAAACTAAGATCATGGCATCTGGTCCCATCACTTCACAGAAAATAGATGGGGAAACAATGGAAACAGTGACTGACTTTATTTTGGGGGGCTCCAAAATCACTACAGATGGTGACTACGGCCATGAAATTAAAAGATACTTTCTCCTTGGAAGAAAAGCTATGACCAACCTAGACAGCATATTAAAAAGCATAGACATTACTTTGCCAACAAAGGTCCATCTAATCAAAGCTATAGTTTTTCCAGTAGTCATGTATGGATGTGAGAGTTGGACTATAAAGAAAGCTGAGCACTGAAGAACTGATGCTTTTGAACTGTGGTGTTGGATAAGATTCTTGAGAGTCCCTTGGACTTCAAGGAGATTCAACCAGTCCTTCCTAAAGGCAATCAGTTCTGAATATTCACTGGAAGGGCTGATGCTGAAGCTGAAACTCCAATACTTTGGCCACATAATGTGAAGAGCCAACTCATTTGAAAAGGCTCTGGTGCTGGGATAAATTGAGGGCAGGAGAAGCAGGGGACAAGGGAGGATGAGATGGTTGGAGGGCATCACCGGCTCAATGGACATGAATTTGAGTAAGTTCCAGGAGTTGGTGATGGACAAGGGGTTGCAAAGTGTCAGACATGACTGACTGAACTGAACTGAACTGAAGAATGAGGAAGTTGAAAAGAATAAGGAAGATGAAAAGAGTGAGGAAGATGAAAAAAGGGGAGATTAACAAAAATTAAAGAGGGCAATACCACCATTCCCTAAACTGCATCAGTGATCTTGAGACCAAACTTAACTGCCAGAAATACATAACAACAAAAATAGGCAAAGAATGTAAAAGGAGATGAAAAAGTATAGATGAAGGGAAATGTTCTATCTACCAGTGCATGGTTGCTAGAAGTCAAAGGAAAATTTGTATTTCCTCCAAAAGCTAAACAATCAAAAGTGTGGCTTCTCTCAGACATATTAGTATAAAAGAATATTGGACTCACAGAATGATTTTCATGGTAGTAAAGATGAAGAAGCTGACACATGAAGGGCATTATAACATATCAGAATATGCTTTTAGTGGCTTACCACTAATATTAATATGACTTAGATCGTTATCCTTTATGTATATGAATTCTTGGTCACCATGGCCTTCTTAAAATAGGATTGTTACATGTGTCTATTTACTAGCATAACCGAGCAAGGAAATCTTGACACACTCCTTTCAATCAGTATGAATAAGCTATGATACATGCATGCACTATAAATGGGAGTGAGGAATCTCTCTATATACCACTAAAGATATTATTAAGTGAATAAAACAATTTGGAGAAGTGTGTGTATACTATGCTGTTGCTTATATAAGACACACAAGCATTATCTCTACATGTGTATCATCTGTCATCTTACATTATATGCTTACAATTTAAAAAATGCTTAGTTAATAAGATATTAGTTGGACTTCATTAAGTATACATTCTTTTGTTGATTTGACTTTGGAACCATAAGTATGTTAAGTAATCATAAGGCAAAGGACTGTGCAGAGATGAGAGCCATAAAGAGGGGAGGGCCATAAAGAAGGCTGAACTCCGAAGAACTGATACTTTCAAATTGTGTTGGAGGACTCTTAAGAGCCCCTTGGCCTGCAAGGAGATCAAACCACTCAATCCTAAAGGAAACCAACCCTGAATATTCACTGGAAGAACTGATGCTGAAGCTGAAGCTACAGTACTTTGGCCACTTGATGCAAAGAACTGACTCACTGGAAAAGACTCTGATGCTGGGAAATATTGAGGGCAGGAGGAGAAGGGGGCAACAGAGGATGAGATGATTGGATGGCATCACTGACTCAATGGACATGAGTTTGAGCAAACTCCGGGAGATAGTGAAGGACAGGAAAGCCTGGAGAGCTGCAGTTCATGGGGTCACAAAGAGCTGGATGTTACTTAGGGACTGAACAACAGCCACAAGGCAAAAGACAGAGGAAGGAGGAATTTGTCCCTTTTTTTTCTGTCTTACTTCTTGGGCTGAAACATCTCATCTCATCTTCTGCTCTCACAGCTGGATTTATACCATCAGCTCCCCTGGTCCTTAGGCCTGTGGACTTGGACTAAATTACACCATCATCTTTCTTGGACCTCCAGCTTACAGGCAGCAAATCATAGGACTTTTCAGGTTCCATAATTGTGTAAGCCAATTTCTTATAATAAATCTCTGTAGTTAGATAGATAAATGCTATAGATAAACATATAGACATATCCTATTGGACTAATACAAACAATGGACAACTATAGTGCCCATTTGGGTCTCACTGAGAATCAGTAGTACAGATAATAACTACAATTAATTAAGGCACCTAAGTAAAATTTAAATCTATGAGTTCATATTTTTAAAAAAAGGAACAGCAAGAAAATATGTTAGTAGCCTCTGGAAGATGCAAAGGAATCAACTCATTATTTTGAAAATTAGTAAACAAAGGAAAAGGGTTTCTAAAGTTTCTCTAATAGATTTGACATATAAAAATATAGAATTAAAAGGGAAATGAGTTGTCTGATCTAATCTTAAATGTGCTTTCTAAATGTGTATCTCATAAGGATGTGATTTAAAATTTTTTTCAATGGAGATATTCCTGTAACCAGCATGGAATAGTGCCTACTGCAACAAATATTAGCTCATCCCTTTTTCCTTTTTGTCAAATTATTTTTTGCTATAAAATGCAATTTAAAAATTAATTAAGATTAAATGGTATGTAAGGAAAATATCCTGAAGCAATAGCCAAAAGCTGTGTGCTCTGATTTTATTTTCATTCACTTGTGGTTGTGTGACTTTGGACAAGTCCAGTTACCACTTTTCTGAGCTTTAGTGGTCCAGTGATAACATAAAGTTAGTGGTCTTTTCTTTATTTGCCTCACAGTTTAGTTTTGAGAAATAATGTTTGTGAAAGATTGTGAACTGTAGCAGTCACTTTTTGCTTTTTGGCATTTATTATTTATTCAGGCTGGTCATAATTCTTACTGTTTCTTGTCTTTGCAAGAGAATAATACCAGAGAATGATACATTGAGAGCCTGCCATAGGACACTAATCTGTACCTTCCAAGAAATAACTCATTAAAAATTTGCTATTGATGAATTAGGGTTGTGGAATTTACCAAAAGAGGGAGAATTAAGATGAAACAATGTGAGCCACCCACTTTAATTGGCTTCATCTTGGGATACTGAAATCTAAGTAGAATAGATCAGAGCTAATCTCCATTTATCTGTCCACTTGAGTAGAAAATTATATTTTCCAGACTATTTTTTTTTACCATTTATTTTCAATTGATTGTCTCTTCCCAATGTATTATTTGCAGCAGGTAAACAACATATAAAATCAGATAAAAGGAAAAGTTTATTAAATGCTATAAATGAGAACATTCATATGGAAATATAGAAATTAATTGAATCCTGCTTGGCAATTGCACTGCTAAAGTGAGCAAAAGCATTATGACCCATCTGTCATCAACCAAAATGACTAATACCATGTTTCAGGTACTGTATATAAAGCAATTAGCATGTAATTAACTGTGTTCTCTTTCATTTAGTAGATACCCTCCTGTGTTAAAGCATCTTTATTCCTAACATTATTGTCAAAGATCCATTAGAGTTTCTGATTAAAAACTATACCCAGTTTGAAACATAGTATTTAAGCTTTCAGTTCGAGATAATTTTCTTTTCTTTGATTCTTTTATACATCAGCAATCCAAATTATGTGGCTTTAAAATTGTGTATACGAGTTCAAACACCTTTCAGAATTCATTAATAAGTTCCAAAATGAAAATGGCTTGTTTCTTAGCATAAAAGGCAAACATACTGGACAATTTTATACAGAGTCTTAACACTTAGCACAGTAAGAGCAGATTTTCTCCTAACACAAGGAAGGCACAAATCTTTAAGATCTTGAATTTAAAGATAAATAAAAGTGTTAAGTTTCCTCTTTTCCTCAGAAATACTTTCTCTTTGCCTTTCTGCCCAACAACAGTGGCAAGCTGATCCCTGGCCTTGAATCAAAATACTTAGCATGAGGCAGAGATGGATGCTGCCAGAAAGTAAGTTTAAGGATAAAATTCAGCTCAGTCACTCAGTCGTGTGTGACTCTGGGATCCCATGGACTGCAGCACGCCAGGCCTCCCTGTCTCTCACCAACTCCTGGAGCTTGCTCAAACTCACGTCCATTGAGTCGGTGGCACCATCCAATCATCTCATCCTCTGTTGTCCCCTTCTCCTCCTGCCTTGGGTCTTTCCTAGCATCAGGGTCTTTTCCAGTGAGTCAATTCTTAGCATCAGGTGGCCAAAGTATTGGAGTTTCAGCTTCAGCATAAGGATAAAGAATTTCTCAATTTGTGCTGGGAGTTATGGGTGAGTGGGGTCGCATTGTGAATAGAATCGCCTCTTTTCTCACTCATCTTCTGGATCCTCTCTCTTCTCAGGCCCTCAGTTGTTTTTTTGTTTGTTTTAGTGAATTTTTTTTTGTTGGTGGTAGTGGTGTTTGTGTCAAAAATGAGCAGATCATATTTGTTTGGGTTCATTTCTGGGCTATCTATTCTGGTCTACTGATCTGTGTGGCTGTTTTTATGCCAGTGTGTGCTGCATGCTAAGTTACTTCAGTCATGTCAAACTCTATGTGACGCTATGGACTGTAGCCAACTAGGCTGCCCTGTCCATGGGGATTCTCCACGCAAGAATACTGCAGTGGATTGCCATGCCCTCCTCTAGGGTATCTTCCCAATCTAGGGATCGAACCCACCTCTCTTATGTCTCCTGCATTGGCAGGGGAGTTCTTTACCACTAGGGCCACCTGGGAAGTCTTCTATGCCAGTACTGTACAATTTAGATTACTATAGCTTTATAATATAGTTTAAAATCTAGAAATGTAATGCCTCCAGCTCTTTGTCCAGATTGCTTTGACTATTCAAGATCTTTTATGGTACTATACAAATTTTAGGATTGATTTGTCTATTTCTGTGAAAAGTGCTATTTAAGTTTTTGTTGGAGAATTCTGTGAATCAATCTGTGATTTATTTGAGTAGTATGGACATTTAAATATTAATTTGGTTAATCAATGAAGATGAATATCTTTCCAGTTATCTTTCAGTTTCTTTCATCAATGTCTTATAGTTTTAGTGTACAGATTTTTTACCTCCTTGGTTCAATTTACTTCTAAATGTTTTATTCTTTTTGATGCTATTGCAAGTGGAATTATTTTCTTTATTTCTTTTTTGGATACTTAACTATTAATATATAGAAATGCAACTGATTTTTGTATGTTGATTTTGTATCCTGTGACTATACTGAATTTTCTTATTAGTTCTAACAGTATTTTGATGGTGGTTTTAGGGTTTTTGCTCAGACAATGAAGAATCTGCCTGCAATGTGGGAGACTCAAGTTTAATCCCCAGGTGGAGAAGATCCCCTGGAAAAGGGAATAGCTACACATTCCAGTATTCTTGGGGCTTCCCTGGTGTCTCAGACAGTAAAGAATCTGCTTGCAATGTGGGAGAAACCAGTTCAATTCCTGGGTCAGGAAGATATCCTGGAGAAGGGAATGGCTACCCACATGAGTATTCTTGCCTGGAAAATCCATGAACAGAGGAAATTGGTGAGCTACAGTCCATGGGGTTGCAAAGAGTCAGATAGTACTGAGCAACTAACACTTTCACTTTCACAAATAAGATGATGTCATCTGCAAACAGACAATTTAACTTCTTCAGATAACTTTTATTTCTTCATCATGCTAATTGCTGTGCAGAAACTCCAGTACTGTATTTGAATTGAAGTGGTGAGAGTGGGCACCCTTGTCTTGTTGCTGATATTAGAGGAAGAACTTTCAGCTCTTCACCATTGATTGCAATGTTAGTTATGGGCTTATCATACATGCCCTTTGTTATATGTGGTACATTTCTTCTATACTTAATTTGCTGAGATTTTTTGTTTGTTTGTTTAATCACAAGAGAACGTTGTATTTTGTCAAATGCTTTTTTGCATCTACTGAGGGCTTTCCAGATGGTACTAGTGGTAAAGAACTTGTCTGCCAGTGCAGAAGACTTAAGAGACTCTGGTTCAATCCCTGGGTTGGGAAGATCCCCTGGAGGAGGGCATGGCAACCCACTCCAGTATTTTTGCCTGGAGGATCCCATGGACAGAGGAGCCTGGTGGGCTACAGTCCATAGCATTGCAAAGCATCAGACGTCACAGAAGTGACTTAGTATGCACACATCCATCTGCTGAGATTATCATATGGTTTTTATTCTTTTTTAATATGGTATACCACTTTTATTGATTTGTGTAATTTGATAAATCCCATTTATCATGATGTATGATAGGGCAGAAAGTGAAGAGGAACTAAAAAGCCTCTTGATGAAAGTGAAAGTGGAGAGTGAAAAAGTTGGCTTAAAGCTCAACATTCAGAAAATGAAGATCATGGCATCTGGTCCCATCACTTCATGGGAAATAGATGGGGAAACAGTGGAAACAGTGTCAGACTTTATTTTTCTGGGCTCCAAAATCACTGCAGATGGTGACTGCAGCCATGAAATTGAAAGATGCTTACTCCTTGGAAGGAAAGTTATGACCAACCTAGATAGCATATTCAAAAGCAGAGACATTATTTTGCCAACAAAGGTTCGTCTAGTCAAGGCTAGGGTTTTTCCTGTGGTCATGTATGGATGTGAGAGTTGGACTGTGAAGAAGGCTGAGCGCCAAAGAATTGATGCTTTTGAACTGTGGTGTTGGAGAAGACGCCTGAGAGTCCCTTGGACTGCAAGGAGATCTAACCAGTCCATTCTGAAGGAGATCAGCCCTGGGATTTCTTTGGAAGGAATGATGCTAAAGCTGAAACTCCAGTACTTTGGCCACCTCGTGCGACGAGTTGACTCATTGGAAAAGACTCTGATGCTGGGAGGGATTGGGGGCAGGAGGAGAAGGGGACGACAGAGGATGAGATGGCTGGATGGCATCACTGACTCGATGGACGTGAGTCTCATTGAACTCCGGGAGTTGGTGATGGACAGGGAGGCCTGGCATGCTGCGATTCATGGGGTCTCAAGGAGTCGGACATGACTGATCTGATCTGATGATACTTTCAATGGACTGTTGAATTGAATTTTCTAGTCTTTTTTTGAAAATTTTTGCATCTATAGTCATCAGAGATATTAGCTTATACTCTTCTTGTAGTGTCTTTATCCGGCTTTGTTAGAGGATAGTTATGATCTCGTAAAATGAACTTGAAAGTGTTTCCCTCTGATTTTTGGAATAATTTGAAAGGATTGTCATTAATTCTTCTTTAAATATTTGGTCAAATTCACCTATGAAGTCATTTGTTCTTGGAATTCTTATTTTTGAGAGATTTTGACTACTTCTTCCATATCCCTGTTATTAGTCTATTCAGACTGTCTATTCATTCGTGATTCAGTTTTGGTGGTGTAGGTTTCTAAGGAATTATCCTCTTCTTCTTGGTTATCAAATGTATTGCCATATAATGATTTTTGGCGTTTCTCTATATTATTTATAAGTTTCCTCTAAAATTTTAATTTTATTTCAGTGCCCTCACATTTTGTCTTAGTCTAGCTAAAAATTGTCTATTTTGTTTATCTTAAAAAATCCTTAGTTTCATTGATCTTTTCTAGTGTTTTTCTGGTCTCTATTTCATTTTTTTCTGCCCCAATCTTCATTGTAATTTTTTTATTCTGTTAACTTTGGGCTCAGTTTTTTCATTTTTTCATGTTTTTTGAGGTTTTACACTGGGTTGTTTGCTGTCTTTATTTTTTCCTAATTTAGGTATTTATCACCAAAAACTTCTCTCTTAGAACTGCTTTAACTGAATCCTATAAGTTTTGATATGCAGTGTTTCCATTTGTTTGTCTCAAGATGCTTTTGGGTTTTCTTTTTGATTTCTTTTTTGATTCATTAGTTGTTCAGGAATGTCTTGCTTGTTTTCTAAATATTTGTAAATTTTCCACATATATTAATTTTTAAAATTTAGGGACTTCCCTAGTGGCTCAGATGGTAAAGCATCTGCCTACAATGCAGGAGACCCAGGTTCAATCCCTGGGTTGGGAAGATCTCCTGGAGAAGGAAATGGCAACCCACTCCAGTATTCTTGCCTGGAAAATTCCATGGACAGAACAGCCTGGTAGGCTATAGTCCATGGGGTCGCAAAGAGTCGGACATGACTGAGCGACTTCACTTCACTAGATCTGGTAACGATAACCCTGAATGTGAGACGGCAAAATAGACACAGATGTATAGATCTCTGCTAGTGTCTTTTGGTGGTATCACATTCACTTTTTTCTTCATGATACTTGTAGCCTTGTGTTGCTTTGCACACCTGAAGAGGTGAATACATCTTCCCATGTTTACTGACTGGTGTTAGCAAGTAGATTTCTTCTGTCAAGTTCCAGGATGATGGCACTATTTTCAGTCATGGTAGAGCTGGGTTGCAGCCAGTCGTGTAGCTGCTGCTGGGTCTGTAGTAGGATCTGTATTTGCGGGCCTTTTACCAGAGGTTTGGGCTCACATGCGTTGTGTCTGGTCCTTGGGTGAATAGGACTCCCTCTAAAACCTTGGTCAGTAGTGCTGGCACTAGAACAATGGTATGCTTTAAGGTTCACAGATGGGCTTGTTACCAGGCACAAGGATGTGTGCAGCTCTCTCTGGGTCTCTGGGTGTGCTCTTAATAAGTTGCTAGGCAGAAGTAGCCCCTGACAACAGCTGAGGACCAGAACAAAGTCACAGGGCTGCTTCAGAATCCATTGCTGAGACCAAATTCTGAAAGCCTGTCCCCTACAACATGGAGGGGTGTGCCTCCTGCCAGGTTCCTGGTTGGGCAGGACTGTCCCCAGACCATGGCTGAGCAGGATTGTTGTTGGGCCACACGATTACTTCAGGATTCACAATCAGACTAATGTCAATGAAGCTGCCTCTGGAGGCATATTAGGACATGTCTCCCTCTGGGTGCTGGGACATCAAAATCACTCCTGAAGAAGTGTGGTTGAGAGGGGCTGGGTGACAGGCTTCAAGATCTGCATCAGACTGAGGTCTGTGGATTTGCCTCCAGGAGCATGGCTGGGCTAGTCATGCATTTTTCACTTCAGGTCTTAAGGCCTCTACCCCTTGGTTCTTAAGCATTTTTCCAGCCCTGGAGGATTTTGTCTGAATGTTACCAGACATCTTTGCATCCTCAATATCTTTGGAAAAAAACAAATATTATGATTTATTTTGTAAGCACATGGAGATCAGTAGAGAGTAAAGACTCAACTTCTGGTTCTATAAAGTTATTTTGAAAAACAGGTTGAAGTCATGATAGTGGTGTTTAAAATGTCCAAAAATATGTATTTTTACAGGAATAGCCAATGCTAAGATGGAATCTATAAAGTAATATATGTCTGTGTCTGATACACTTTCTTCCTATATGTGAAAATAAAAATGACTTTAGATGTCACATTCTTTCCTTGACCAAGCTGAAGAAATTTTCAGAGAAGAATGGCTTATAGTGGTCTGAGAAATCTTAGCAAGAACAGGCAGCTATTTCAAAGTTTGTCAGAAGTCTTTTTTTTTTTAATTGGAGTAGTGAATTCAGCATATTTCTTTGCTTTTTTTTTTTCTTTTTTTTTTTTCAATTTTTAATTGAAGGATAATTGCTTTACAAAATTTTGTAGTTTTCTGTCATACATCAATAAGAATCAGCCATGGGTAAACCCATGTCCCCTCCCTCCCAGACCTCCCTCCCATCTCCCTCCCCATCCCACCCTTCAGCTTGTCACAGAGCCCCTGTTTGAGTTCCTGAGTCATACAGGAAATTCCCATTGGCTACCTATTTTACATGCTGCTGCTAAGTCGTTTCAGTTGTGTCTGACTCTGAGCCTCTCCATAGATGGCAGCCCACCAGGCTCCTCTGTCCCTGGGATTCTCCAGGCAAGAATACTGGAGTGGGTTGCCATTTCCTTCTCCAATGCATGCACGCTCAGTCGCTTCAGTCATGTCCAACTCTGTGCAACCCCATGGACAGCAGCCCACCAGCCTCCCCTGTCCACAGGATTCTCCAGGCAAGAATACTGGAGTGGGGTGCCAATTCCTTCCCAATCTATTTTACATAAATTTCTATGCTGAAAGCTTGCTTATAAAAGCCTGTGAAACTCTGGTCTAAGATGTGTACACACACTTTCCCCCAGTGAGGGTACAGAGTGTCCTTTTTGGCCACTGTCAGTAAGAAAACAACTAAAAAAATATAAAAGGATTGATGACATCAGGAAAATTTCTGTCTAACCTACATTTTACTTCTACCACCTATTTAATAAACTAACAGACTCTGAAAAATCAATATTAAATTATTAATATTAAGGAAAAACGTACAAAGAGTACTTATTTGCATTAAGAAAGATTTTTCTACTTATTTTTAAAAAACTAAGATAGGTACTCTCTGTAGGGATTTAGGCATTTGTTTAGGACCACTTATTAGGTAACTGCATGTCCCTGTTGTCCAGCATAGTGGTCCTGGCATAAATATAAATAATGCCACAATTTTGATAATAAATTATATGTTATCTTTATCATTGTTACCCTTGACTCTCCTAATTAAGGAGAGTCACAAGGTAAAAATTTTAAATACAAATACAGTGGTATGCTGACAACAAAAATTCATCCTAAATGAAAAAAAAAAAAAAAGAAAGATGGTCATAGAGGGCAGGGGAGGTGGTGGTGGGTCAATCATGTTATTGCCACTTTATTTTATTTTTAAAAAATATTAAAATTGTATTGATTTAAAAAAAAAAAGAAAAGAAAAGAAAGGGATAAAGGATATTTGAAATGACATCATGAATCAACATAAAAGTTGGATTAAATTTCAATAAAATTAATTTATTCTTTACTTTAAAAGATGCAACTATTACATTAAAAGCATACATAGAAAATAGAATATAATTTAAAATTATATGCTGTCTTAGAGTTCATTTTTTTTATATTTTGCAATTCAATCAGTGAGGTTAGATTCAGTATTTAGTATCCAGACCTTGTGAGTATATTATAGCATGGTAATTATAGGTAGATATTAAAAGACAAGCAGCTGCACAAAAGTTTATTAATTTCAAATTCTATTTTATCATGGAATTTCATTCAAATACCTACTATCATATCAGGTTCAAGAATGTTTTATATAGGAACCTCCATGGGGGTTTTATGGAAAAACATTTAGTGAAAAGGTATATTCTTGATAAATAGACCAGTTATCCTCATCCTGACTGCACACCTGAATCATTTTAAATGTTTTATTTTATTTATTTTTTGATTGAGCTGCTTTTGTCCAATTCTCAGAAGACCTAATTCGCTAGAACGAATTCAAAATTCTGGGTTTTTGAAAATGGTCTGTAAGCAATTCTGAAAAATGGCTTTGTTTTTAGAACATTGCTCTATGGTTTTGGCTTGGACTTTCAAATATCTTGTGTGGTCTCTTGCTCTGGTGAACCAGACTGGACTTCTTTTATAGCTGTCACCTAAAGCTGGGGTTAGGCTCAAGCTGAGTAGACTGCTGCTTTCTTGTCTAAACCCATGGTTTAGTCTTCACTTCAGGCATCTTATATAATACAGTGACTATAGGTGAAGGATTATAATAATACAAAAAAGAAAGTCTGCGCTTTAGTGATAAAAAAAAAGTTTCAGTAACTTTCCTCTTTAATTCTTTTTTTTTTTTTTTTTTCCTTGGAAAGCTACTCTGGTTTGTCTTCTTAGTATCTTCATATCGTTCTAACAGTACATGAGAAAAGAGGAAATCCAAGGGAACATCTCTCAAGAAAGAATAGCTCACATGAAGGATACATAGTCTGATACAAGAGAAAACCAAAAGAAGATCCTTGGTACTTAAGAATAATTCTCTTAGCAGTATCTGTTAATTTTCCAGCTTCTCATATTTTAATGTTCTCTTATTAGAAATTACATAGAAAATAGTTACTGATAAGAAAATCTTCCTGAATTTAGTGTGACAGTGTATTGGTCCCATTTTTGAAAAGGATTTGAAACTAAGTATTCAACAGATATTATGATTTAGATGAAGAAAGTGAAAAACTACAGATAACCTGCTGCAGCTACAAAATAATTCATCCAAATTTTAGTGAAACTTTGTAGTCTATGACTTTAACAATTTACTAATAAAGAAGAGTATTTTCTGTTCTTTCAAAGTAATTAGTCTAGTAGCTTTTTTTTTTACAGTTAAATTTATTATTGCTTTACCTGATATCATTCTAAGTAGAAAAATTTCAAAATATATGACCATTTAAGCAGAAATATAAAAGCTTTGTTTACTCTGTGATATTTCTGAATGTCAAAGAGTAATTCCAACACCTAGGTTTAAAGAATACTGTAAACTTCAGAAAGCATATTTTGCTATTCATAAATGGGGAGGCAGATTTAATTCTAAGAAGCAGTAAGTGTATTGAATTCTGCCAGATAGTAGAAGCATTTGTAATAGTAAGAAGTCTATTGGTGGCACATTGTCAATATTAATTGACTGGGCAGAAGAAAAAAATTCAATGATATGAAAAATTCAGGAAACTGGCAAAGAATCTTTAAGAATAGAGTTAGGAATGTTTGTTTTGCACTCTATTGAAAAGAAAATCGATAGCTGCTTTTGACACCATTCAGAAATATGTGTTTTCATCAAATGCAAAATGTATTGTCATAAATTTAAGATACTTTGGATGAAATTATTCTGAGATTTTAGGTTAAATATAAAAAATATGAAACGATGCCTCAAATCAAGCTAACACATTAAGACTGACTCTTGGACTTAGTATTTAAGATTTTTGTATAACTGTATACACATACATTGGGACTTCCCTGGTGGCTCAGATGGTAAAAGCATCTGCCTACAATGCAGGAGGCCTGGGTTTGATCCCTGGGTTGGGAAGATACCCTGGAGAAGGAAATGGCAGCCCACTCCAGTATTGTTGCCTGGAAAATCCCATGGACAGAGGAGCCTGGCAGGCTCCATGGGGTCACAAAGATTGGACACGACTGAGCAACTTCACTTCACTTCACTTCATACACATACATGTGATGTATATATAGGAGTATAAGGAGTTTAGACTGTTTTCTTCTTCACTGATATAAGCCAAATGAAATTCTTTAGCGTGCTATAGTCAACATATAGGCAGAAAGTTGGTTAACAGAGTGTACTGTTACAGCTTCAGTTTTATGTTTTCAATGGATTTAATGTCACACATCAATTAGGCTGATAAAAACTAAACTTATATTGGTCAAAGACATCTTTAATGTGATAACTTTGCAAAACTAGCTAAAAGAGAGAGTGGGAGAGAGAACTTGAACTTTCCCTTAGAGGGCTTCTCATGGCAGGCTGAGGAGGGCTGCAACATTGATTTACAGTTGATCCAGGACCTTCAGATGCCCCTGCAACAAGCTCCCCTAATGTCAGAAGAATCCTCCAGGTAAGAGGCAGAGAGGCACTGATGGGGGAAGATTAAGCATGTAGATAATTGTCTACCTAGGCTTCAGGTGAACTTGGATGTGAGCAAAGGAAGATGGCAGAGCATTCTCAGAAATCTGCAACTACAGGGAGAAAATGAAGCTTTTGTGAAGAGAAATAAAAGGGTATGTTGAATTCCAAGACTGGGGAACCTGAGGATTGTTTTGGTGCATATGTTGAGGCTTTCTGCATTGGTTAGATGAATGCATTTTGCATCTACTCAGAGATTCTCTGTAAGAAATCTACACATTTAAAATTGAAAGTGAGTATTTAAAAGTATTCTCATTTAACTATACAGAATGTAATCTTGTTTTGTACTTCAAATATTTCCAGAAGTAATTGAAGTTAGAAGCTGCCCACCAATAATTCAGAATGCTTTTACGGAGAAGGCAATGGCACCCCATTCCAGTACTCTTGCCTGGAAAATCCATGGACAGAGGAGCCTGGTAGGCTGCAGTCCATGGGGTCGCTAAGAGTCGGGAACGACTGAGCGACTTCACTTTCACGCATTGGAGAAGGAAATGGCAACCCACTCCAGTGTTCTTGCCTGGAGAATCCCAGGGACTGGGAAGCCTGGTGGGCTGCCGTCTCTGGGGTCGCAAAGAGTCGGACACGACTGAAGCAACTTAGCAGCAGCAGCAGTAGGGACTAAATATTTAATCAGCAAAAAAATATTGAATGTCTGTGCCAACCATATTGTAGGCTTAGTTAATGACCTCTGTTAATAGAGAGTATCAAGCATGTAAAGTTGTCAACAAAAAATCAGCAGCAATATAAGTTGTCTGGGAAAAGAGCTGTGGAAGGCCAGAGAACAGAATAACTGAGACTTCAGTGAAAAATGTAGGAAGGGGAGAAATTTGTCCTTGGTACTGAAAGCTACATAGATGCTTCCTATGGAAGAACTATTAATAGAAAACACCCGTGGCTGATTCATGTCAATGTATGGCAAAACCCACCACAATATAGTAATTAGCCTCCAATTAAAAGGAAAAAATAAAAAAGAAAACAATGTTTGAAATTACTATGTAGTACATGAAAAGCAGTAATTTCAGGAATTAATTTGGAAAATATTCAGCATTGTAATATTATTTTTCTCCTTTCTTCATTTCTACAAGTTTCTAAATAAGGTTTTTCAGTTTTCTTCATATAAGTCTCCATATCTGGGGAAACCCCCAAATTTTTATATCTTGTCCTTTAATTATTTTCCTGAAAAGTTAACAGTTGGCACAGAAAAGAACCAATAATGTCCAAGGGCATATTTATCATATACATAGACATTTGTAATGGAATACTCAGTATTCTGGATATCTTTCAAGTGATTATGTTAGGTTTTCTAGGCATAAAATTATGTCACTTAAAGTAGTGGTTATAATCTTTAATAACTTCTAATTTACTAAAAGCTTTTAAAAATAAAAATGGATGTTGAATTTTATGATTTGCTTTTTTTTTTTTGAAATCTTTAGAGATGATCATAAGTTTTTTTTTCCTTATTTAAATTATTAATGTCAAGAAAAGCATTAGTGGATTTCCTAATGTTGAACTGTCCTTCTGTTCCCAGAATAAACTCTACCTCAGCAAGTTCTACTCTTTTACTGTACTGTTGGAATTGATTTGCTAATAATTTACTTACAATGAATACATCTATCCTTATAGGTCAATATATACTATTATTTATTCTTTTGTGCTCTATCTTAATCAGGTTTTAGTTTCAGAGTCATACCAGCTTAGCAAATTGAATTAGGAACTTTCTACTATTTTATAGTCTCCATAAGTTTATATAGCATGATAGCAATCTACTCTACTGTGGAAGTTTTAAAAGACTATGCCCATCTATTTGCACCAGTGTTTCTTGTCTCATATTTTGTACCATTATTTTTACATTATTTTACACTGTTCTACAATTTTAAACAAATTTTTATTATTCCTTTTGCCATATGGGCTTTATTTTGTTTGCTTTTATTTTTTCCAGTAATTTTTCAAATTGTAATTTATTGAGCCTTTGTTATTATCTAGAACTATTGATTTGTGTGCTTTACCTACTTTTATCCTTAGAGCATCAAGGGGAATAAGTATTAATATCCCCAGTTTGCTTTAGTAGAAACTGCATCTTAGTAAGTTTCAATAACTGGCTGAATGTCTTAATGTCCTAGTTCTTCATTAGATTTTGCGCTTCTGGGGACACTGTGTCCTGTGCATTATTACGTCCTGGGTTTTTTTGCATGATTCCAGGCAGATGAAAGATACCCAATAATTATTGCGCAGGACTGTGTCTGCCTGACCCAAAGATCTTTCCATGAGCCACTAGGTAAAGGAGGAGGACTGCTTCCGTTTCTTATGGTGATTGTGTCAAGGGAAAACAAACCAGGTTGTTATTTTTCAGTTCAAAAAATTGCAAAAAAGCACAAGTTTTATATTTACTTTTGCTAGTTAACTTTAGGTATAATTTACTTGCAATGCAAAGCATACTTTTGTAGCATAGAACTGAATTAGTTGTGACAAATGTATGACCTCATGTAATCACTACCTAAGTTGACATATACAACATTTCTATCACTAAGGAAAATTTCCAGCAGGCACTTTGCAAACAGGCTCCCCTTCATCTTTGTCACTAAGCAACCATAGAATTATTTTTCCTCAGTATGAGTTAGCTTTAACTATTTCAGAATGTCATCTAAAGGAAATTATACAAAAATATGCTTTTCTTATATCTGCCTCTGTTCACTTAGCATAATGTTTCTGAGATCCATCCATGTTGTTATCAGAGTTAATTGCTCTTTATTGATGGGTATTATCCCTCTTTATGAGTATACCACAATTTCTTTATCCACTTCCCTATTGACGGGCACTTGGGTTGTTTCCAGTTTTTGTCTAGTATAAATAAAATGTCATAAACATTAATGCTCATGGGATTTTGTGGGCCTTTGTATTTTTCTTTAGTAAATACTAAGGGATAGGGTTGCCTTGTTTCCTATCTTAGAGGGAGAGCATTCAATAGTTTGCCATTAAGCATAATGTTAACTGTAGGTTTTTAATACATGCCTGTTATCAGTTTCCAGAAGTTCCATTTTATTTCCAGTTTCCCTTAAGTTTTTTTTTTATCATGAATACATGCTATTTTTAAGTATATTTTTGCATCTATTGAGTTAAAAATGAATTTTTCTTTTATTCTGTTAATATAATAATTTTTAACATTAGAATATTAAACCAACCTTGCTTTCCTGGATAAACTCCATTTTATCTTGATGTATTTCCCTACTTACATATTGCTCCGTTTTTCTCTAGTGCCATTTCCCATAGATTACAGCTGCTTCAGCAGGACGGAATTCTGATTCTGTGGCACCTCCCCAGCTCCACAGTTCATTGTCCTTTGCTTGGTCTCTGTCTTCTTGCATAATCATTAAGAAATTGTTGTTCAGTGGCTCAGTTGTGTCTGACTCTTTGCAACCCAATGGACTGCAGCACGCCAGGTTCCCTGTCCACCATCTCCTGGAATTTGCACAAACTCATGTTCACTGAGTTGGTGATGCCATCCAACCATCTCATCCTCTGTTGTCCCCTTCACCTCCTTCCTTCTATCTTTCCCAGCATCGCTGTCTTTTCCAATGAGTCAGCTCTTCACATCAGGTGACCCAAGTATTGGAACTTCAACATCATTTCTTCATTCAGCATCATTTCTTCCAATGAATATTCAGGATTGATTTTGCTTTGGATTGCCTACTTTATCCCTTTGTAAAGGGCCCAGGGTGATTCACCTTGAGTTTCGTTTCTCTCAAGAATTTAGTCTTTTGCTGCCCATTGTTCCGTGACTGCTAACAGTTACCTCATACTCATGCAGGTTTATAGTTACGTATGAAAGGAAGGCTAATTGTCCATCAGTAGTTACCTTGTTATGGCCAGTATTGGACCCAGAGGCACATATAAATTGAATTTATTCAGCTAAGAAGGAGAGATTCAGTGGAATAAATTCTCCATCAACTTTAGAAATTTATATTTGTGTTATGTATGGCTAGGGAACAAACACCCAGGGGAAGTCAGAAAGAAAAATCTATAACTTTTCATAAATTTATTATGTTTAAAAAAACACAGAACTAAATAATAAGCTTTTATTTTAGCTTACATGGCCTATAGTTTATGATGTCATGTATTATCAAAAACATATTTAACAACACTTGACATGAATATATTCATGATGAATATAAATGATGAAGACAAAGCTTTTAATAAATATGAGAAAGATTTTTTTTTCCCTGCATCCTATGTTTCAGGAAACAGAGAAAAGATAATAATCTATGAAGAAAAAAAAGAATATGACCAAAGGTATTCTGAATTGCGTCTTTAATGTCCACCTTAATCTTCTGGGAGATGAGGCCTTGTAATTATACTTCTTCTGAAAAAAAATAAATAAACGTCCAAAGATTGTTTTATAATTTTTTTTAAATCACAACCTTTCTTCTTAAGAGAAAACTTTTTTATTTCATGTTTTTCATTCTTTGAGGAGAAAATTTTACTCTTCTGTACATACTTACTGAATTTTCATGTCCAAGTATATTAGATTACTCCTGTTTGAGTTGATAGAGTTGATGTTCCTTCATCTTCTCACTTCCTGAAGTACACCTTCTCTTTCCCTCTGCCTGTAACACACACACGAGCACACAATGTAAATGTCCACACACTTGTACAAGTACTTCATTTTTATTATATTGTATTCAAAAGTTAAATATTCATTTTTGAAGTATGACTTTACCCTAAAGTTCTTGTGGTTATGAATTACTTTGGATAGGCTTTGGCTTTATAACAATGTTTATACACATTTTGTTAGACTCAACTTATATTTACCTTGCTTATTAATTGCTACACCACCAATCTTTCTTAATAAAACCTTCCTCTACTTGAATTCCTAATATGACATATCTATTGAGGTATTGGTGCGTCTCACACAGCAATGTTTTACAAGACCAATTTCACAATTTATGAAATTTATATATTTTAGAAATTTATTTGGATATTTATTTAGACTGGTACTGTCATTTCATGTAAATTTCAATTTGCCCAGGTTAAACCTAAGTTATAGAATTTTCATTTCTATTAATGGTGGAAAAGTATGATACCAATGAGTAAATTGTTTCTTTACAAGTATCCACTATTCTAGTTAGCAATAATCCTTGGATTTTTCAACCAAAAGGATATCTGTTAGAGAAGAAAATAGTAGTTTTTTGGCAGTTATGGCTTCACTACTTCAGAATGTGATGCTTTAATAAACCACAGATTGATTTTATCTATCCAGTATCATTGGCTTAGAGCTGATGAAAATTTTCTCTAGCTCTTTTAGCAATCTTAACTGTTAACAGTGCAAATTGTTCTCATTTTTCTGTATATTCTTATATCTTTAAAAGAGGTTTTATAAAGAGTTTGAGTCTTTTAGTCATATAATATTTAAATTGAAACCATGATAGCTGTTATAAAAATCTTCCATGACCTGAGAAAATTTCTTTGTGATCCATTTCCTTTCAACTATGAGGGTTATATTTATATTTCTATAATCTCTGTGAGTCTTCCTGATATTTGAACTCCACATAGTCATTAATCATTATTCTTTTATGTGCTTTTTTGTATTTGTGAGATTCAGCCAAGTCATTGTGTATAGCAGTAACTTGTTTATATATTTATTTTGAATCATAGAACTCTACTGGATAAATATATCACCATTTGTTCATGCATGCTCATGTTGGTAGATATATTTATTTTTTTCTAGCTTAAGAGAAATCATGAATGAGGTTTCAATTAAGATTAATAAAGAAGTCCTTTCTCAAACATTATGCAACCATTTTTCCCCCATTGTTCAACCTAGGAGTTGAATACAATATTTTGTCTATTAAAAGTTTTTATTATTGTGTTTATAGTTTTCTTTATATATTGCAGATATAATTTTTTTAATCTGTTATGTGATTTCTAAATATTTTTCCCTATCCTATCTGTATCTTTCAAAGAACAGAAGGTCTTAATTTGGTAATGCAGTACATCAAGTTTTTCTCTCACAGATCATGTTTTTGATGTTATATTCTACTCTCTCTTATTATTACATAATTTTAGATTCCACATCTATGTCAGTTATCCATTTTAAGTTAATTCTCATGTAACAAACAGGGTATGGGTCAAAGTTAAATTGTTTTCATATTAATATCTCTGTTGAAAAGACAATGCCTTCTCCAATAAATTTCATTTACACTCTTTAAAAAATAAAATAGCTATCTATGTGTAAGTATATCTCTATATCTATTCTGTCTAAAAACATTCTTTCTATCTTTTTGTGACTATGACTTTTTTAGTTACTGTAGCTTTATGTAAATCTTGAAGTCATATTAGTTCTCCATTGTATTCTTTGACAAATTTGTTTGGCTATTCTAGTGGGCTTTTCTCCATGAGAAACAAGAAAAAAGTCAAATAAATAACCTAACTCTACACCTAAAGCAACTAGAAAAGGAAGAAATGAAGAACCCCAGGGTTAGTAGAAGGAAAGAAATCTTAAAAATTAGAGCAGAAATAAATGCAAAAGAAACAAAACAGACCATAGCAAAAATCAACAAAGCCAAAAGCTGGTTCTTTGAAAGGATAAATAAAATTGACAAACCATTAGCCAGACTCATCAAGAAACAAAGGGAGAAAAATCAAATCAATAAAATTAGAAATGAAAATGGAGAGATCACAACAGACAACACAGAAATACAAAGGATCATAAGAGACTACTATCAACAATTATATGCCAATAAAATGGACAACGTCGAAGAAATGGACAAATTCTTAGAAAAGTACAACTTTCCAAAACTCGACCAGGAAGAAATAGAAAATCTTAACAGACCCATCACAAGCACGGAAATTGAAACTGTAATCAAAAATCTTCCAGCAAACAAAAGCCCAGGTCCAGATGGCTTCACAGCTGAATTCTACCAAAAATTTAGAGAAGAGCTAACACCTATCCTGCTCAAACTCTTCCAGAAAATTGCAGAGGAAGGTAAACTTCCAAACTCATTCTATGAGGCCACCATCACCCTAATCCCAAAACCTGACAAAGATGCCACAAAAAAAGAAAACTACAGGCCAATATCACTGATGAACATAGATGCAAAAATCCTTAACAAAATTCTAGCAATCAGAATCCAACAACACATTAAAAAGATCATACACCATGACCAAGTGGGCTTTATCCCAGGGATGCAAGGATTCTTCAACATCCACAAATCAATCAATGTAATACACCACATTAACAAATTGAAAAATAAAAACCATATGATTATCTCAAACGATGCAGAGAAAGCCTTTGACAAAATTCAACACCCATTTATGATAAAAACTCTCCAGAAAGCAGGAATAGAAGGAACATACCTCAACATAATAAGAGCTATATATGACAAACCCACAGCAAACATTATCCTCAATGGTGAAAAATTGAAAGCATTTCCTCTAAAGTCAGGAATAAGACAAGGGTGCCCACTTTCACCATTACTATTCAACATAGTTTTGGAAGTTTTGGCCACAACAATCAGAGCAGAAAAAGAAATAAAAGGAATCCAAATTGGAAAAGAAGAAGTAAAACTCTCACTATTTGCAGATGACATGATCCTCTACATAGAAATCCCTAAAGACTCCACCAGAAAATTACTAGAACTAATCAATGACTATAGTAAAGTTGCAGGATATAAAATCAACACACAGAAATCCCTTGCATTCCTATACACTAATAATGAGAAAACAGAAAGAGAAATTAAGGAAACAATTCCATTCACCATTGCAACGGAAAGAATAAAATACTTAGGAATATATCTACCTAAAGAAACTAAAGACCTATATATAGAAAACTATAAAACACTGGTGAAAGAAATCAAAGAGGACACTAATAGATGGAGAAATATACCATGTTCATGGATTGGAAGAATCAATATAGTGAAAATGAGTATAGTACCCAAAGCAATTTATAGATTCAATGCAATCCCTATCAAGCTACCAATGGTATTCTTCACAGAGCTAGAACAAATAATTTCACAATTTGTATGGAAAAACAAAAAACCTCGAATAGCCAAAGCGATCTTGAGAAAGAAGAATGGAACTGGAGGAATCAACCTACCTGACTTCAGGCTCTACTACAAAGCCACAGTTATGAAGACAGTATGGTACTGGCACAAAGACAGAAATATAGATCAATGGAACAAAATAGAAAGCCCAGAGATAAATCCACGCACATATGGACACCTTATCTTTGACAAAGGAGGCAAGAATATACAATGGATTAAAGACAATCTCTTTAACAAGTGGTGCTGGGAAATCTGGTCAACCACTTGTAAAAGAATGAAACTAGAACACTTTCTAACACCATACACAAAAATAAACTCAAAATGGATTAAAGATCTAAACGTAAGACCAGAAACTATAAAACTCCTAGAGGAGAACATAGGCAAAACCCTCTCTGACATACATCACAGCAGGATCCTCTATGACCCACCTCCAAGAACATTGGAAATAAAAGCAAAAATAAACAAATGGGACCTAATTAACCTTAAAAGCTTCTGCACATCAAAGGAAACTATTAGCAAGGTGAAAAGACAGCCTTCAGAATGGGAGAAAATAATAGCAAATGAAGCAATGGACAAACAACTAATCTCAAAAATATACAAGCAACTCCTACAGCTCAACTCCAGAAAAATAAATGACCCAATCAAAAAATGGGCCAAAGAACTAAATAGACATTTCTCCAAAGAAGACATACAGATGGCTAACAAACACATGAAAAGATGCTCAATATCACTCATTATCAGAGAAATGCAAATCAAAACCACTATGAGGTACCATTTCACACCAGTCAGAATGGCTGCGATCCAAAAGTCTACAAATAATAAATGCTGGAGAGGGTGTGGAGAAAAGGGAACCCTCTTACACTGTTGGTGGGAATGCAAACTAGTACAGCCACTATGGAGAACAGTGTGGAGATTCCTTAAAAAACTGGAAATAGAACTGCCTTATGATCCAGCAATCCCACTGCTGGGCATACACACTGAGGAAACCAGAAGGGAAAGAGACACGTGTACCCCAATGTTCATCGCAGCACTGTTTATAATAGCCAGGGCATGGAAGCAACCTAGATGACCATCAGCAGATGAATGGATAAGAAAGCTGTGGTCCATACACACAATGGAGTATTACTCAGCCATTAAAAAGAATACATTTGAAGCAGTTCTAATGAGGTGGATGAAACTGGAGCCTATTATACAGAGTGAAGTAAGCCAGAAAGAAAAACACCAATACAGTATACTAACGCATATATATGGAATTTAGAAAGATGGTAACAATAACCCTGTGTACGAGACAGCAAAAGAGACACTGATGTATAGAACAGTCTTATGGACTCTGTGGGAGAGGGAGAGGGTGGGAAGATTTGGGAGGATGGCATTGAAACATGTAAAATATCATGTATGAAACGAGTTGCCAGTCCAGGTTCAATGCATGATACTGGATGCTTGGGGCTAGTGCACTGGGACAACCCAGAGGGATGGTATGGGGAGGGAGGAGGGTTCAGGATGGGGAACACATGTATACCTGTGGCGGATTCATTTTGATATTTGGCAAAACTAATACAATTTTGTAAAGTTTAAAAAAAATTAAATTAAATTAAAAAAATAATAAAAATAAAATAAACTTGCCAGCCTTTACCAAAACACACACACAAAACTTAATTAGGTTTTACTTAGAATCTTTTTGCGTCTATAGATCAATTAGCCAAACATCTAACATCTTAACAATATTCAATCTTCCAATCTACGTATATTGCTTCATTTGTTTAGAAACTCTTTTATTGTTTTGGAAATGTTTTATAGTGTTGACTATTCTGGTCTTTCACTTTTTTTTCTAAATTGATCTATATTTCTTATTTTTAACAGCTTTGTTAAAATATAATGTATATAGCATACATTTCAGCTGCTTGTACAACTCTGTGGGTTTACTTTCATGTCTTGATGGTGTTCTTTACAGCATGAAAGATTTTGCTATTGCTAAAAGTTAAATTTATTTTTCTCTGTTTTCTTGCTTATGCTTTTGATGTCATATCAAAAAAATTGCCTAAACCAAGAACAGGAAGATATACACCTATGCTTTCTTCTAGGGGTGTTATAGTTTTAGCTCTTACTTTCAGGTCTTGGAATGCATTTTTTTTTTATTATTTATTTTTTACTTGAAGGATAATCACTTTACAAAATTTTGTTGATTTCTGCCAAACATCAAAATGAATCAGTCATAAGTATATATATGTTGCCTCTTTTTTGAACTCCCTGAATACATTTTAAATTGATTTGTGTATTTGTTGTGAGGTCATAGTCTAACTCATTCTTTTGTGTATGGATCAATTAGCAGAACATCTAACATCTTGTCCCAATACCGTTTGTTAAAAAAATGAGTGTTAAGGATAAATGATATATTCTACAGATAAAATTAGCCCATGGTTTTTGTAATAGTGGAAAAAATCAGTGAATTTCTACAACTGGTCAAGCAGTATACTAATCCCTGGAATGAACTAATGAATAAGACAGACATGTTATCTTATGGTGTAGTTCCAAAAAAGGGTGCTAGATGTCATTCCTGAATATTTAAAATATATATACTCAAAATTAGAAATCAAATATGTTAGAAATGTTCCATATGCATGCTTGGTATTCATTTCAGAATTCTTTCATCAGTTTTTGAGATAAATTTTACATAAAGTTTGTAATCTCATAAAATTCATGCTATTGGACACAAAATTTAATATTTATTTTTATGATTCTGATTCCCTTAACTCACCAAAATATTTTGTAAGAGGAAAAACGTTCCCCAAGCCTTATGAGATTATTTTAGATCTGTGAAAAGCTTGTTTTTACCCTGGAGAAACTGGAAGTCATGTGTGCCCAAGTAAATAAATTCCACAAGACAATTTAAATTTGGTCTGAAACTAGGAATCCACAAGATTTGGTTTGATTCTAAACATAGAGAAACGCTATTGCTTCTTTCCTTATTACCATTATGACTAGCTCCCTACTGCTACATGATTACTAACCACAATCAAATGCTTTGTTCAACCTAAGTTGAAAGTGTTCAATTTATGTTGCAGTCAGTTGCTAAGTTATGTCCAGCTCTTTGGGATCCAGTGAACTGCAGCACGCCAGGCTTTCCTGTCCTTCACTATCTCCCTGAGATTGCTCAGACTCAGGTCCATTGAGTCAGTGATGCCATCCAACATCTCCTCTGTTGCCCACTCTCCTCTTGCTCTCAGTCTTTCCTAGCAACAATGTCTTTTCCAATGAGTTGGTCCTTTGCATCAGGTGGCCAAAGTATTTGAGCCTCAGTATAAGTCCTTCCAATGAATATTCAGAGTTAATTTCCTTTAGGATTGACTCGTTTGATCTCCATGCTGTCCAAGGGACTCTCAAAGAGTCTTCTCCAGCACTGCAATTCAAAAGCATCAGTTCTTCAGCACTCAGCCTTCTTTACGGTCCAACTCTCACAACCATACATTACTACTGGAAAAATCATAGCTTTGACTATATGGACCTTTGTTGTCAAAGTGATGTCTCTGCTATTTAATATGCTGTCTATGTTTGTCATAGTTTTTCCTCCAAGGAGTAAGAATCTTTTAATTTCATGGCTGCAGTCACTGTCTGCAGTGATTTTGGAGCCCAGGAAAATGAAATCTGACAGTTTTCACTTTTTACCCATCTATTTGCCATGAAGTGATAGGACCTGATGCCATGATCTTAGTTTTTTCAATGTTGAGTTTTAAATCCACTTTTTCTCTCTCCTCTTTCACCTTCATCAAGAAACTCTGTAGTTCCTCTTCACTTTCTGCCATTTACCTTCTAAAGGATTGTTGTTCACTGTGCTTCCCTAGTAGCTCAGATGGTAAAGAATCTGCGTGCACTGCAGGAGACCTGAGTTCTATCCCTGGGTGGGGAAGATGCCCTGGTTAAGGGCATGACAATCCACTCCAGTATTCTTGCCTAGAGATTCCCATGGAGAGAGAAATCTGGTGGGGTATCGACCATAGGATCACAGAGCTGGACATAACCGAAGCACCTTAGCACATACACATGGAAGTATGTTTTTTGTTGTTTTAGTTTTCTTTAGGGATATAAAAAAGGAAGTAAGAAGACAAGCACAAAAGAAGGCAGATGTGAGATAGTTGCCTCATGAAAGGCTGTGCTGACGTTTAGGTAATTGAGACTTTTAACAACTTACTCCCACACCAGTGATAGATGTTTATTTCTTGCTCAGCCAAACATTTTTCTGGCAGAGAGGACTGGTCAATGGTGTGAATTCTTTCAGTAGCAAAAGTCCTATATAGTAAAGTCACTGCTATTTTTGGAAAATTTTGTGTTTACTTTCATATCAATTTATTTATTTATAGACTTGTGCATATAAATATTATCTGTAAATAATTACATAAATGGAGAACTAGAAATTCTATGCAGTTCAGTTCAGTTCAGTTGCTCAGTCATGTTCGACTCTGAGACCCCATAAACTGCAGCACGCCAGGCCTTTCTGATTTTCCCATATCATTTTTCTAGACATTGAAAAATTGAGTATGTATATATTAAAAAAATAGTAACTTGACATTTCACATAATTAGAGAGTTCATACCCAAATAGTATGTAACACTAGGCTATTAACATATTTTTGTAGGCTACCTGCATATTTACATAAGATTATCATTCTTTGTGTCCAATCTTATTTTGGTAAAAATTTACCTCTGTTTCATATGCAGGTGAAATAATGTTGGCTTTGTGAAACTAAATTTAAAAATAATGATCCTCTTAGAAATACTTACAATATATATGTTCATCAGTGATACTGACCTGTAGTTTTCTTTTTTGTATGGAAATACAAAAAAAAAAAAAAAAAACCCTCAAATAGCCAAAGCAATCTTAAGAAAGAAGAGTGGAACTGGAGGAATCAACCTGCCTGACTTCAGGCTATACTACAAAGCTACAGTCATCAAGACAGTATGGTACTGGCACAAAGACAGAAATATAGATCAATGGAACAAAATAGAAATCCCAGAGATAAATCCATGCTCCTATGGACACCTTATATTTGACAAAGAAGGCAAAAATATACAATGGAGAAAAGACAATCTCTTTAACAAGTGGTGCTGGAAAAATTGGTCAACCACCTGGTAAAGTAATGAAACTAGAACACTTTCTAACATCGCACACAAAAATAAACTCAAAATGGATTAAAGATCTAAATGTAAAACCAGAAACTTTAAAACTCCTAGAGGAAAACATAGGCAAAACACTCTCTGACATAAATCACAGCAGGATCCTCTATGACCCACCTCCCAGAGTAATGGAAATAAAATCACAAATAAACAAATGGGACCTAATTAAACTTAAAAGCTTTTGCACAACAAAGGAAACTACAAACAAGGTGAAAAGACAGCCTTCATAATGGGAGAAAATAATAGCACATGAAGCAACTGACAAAAAATTAATCTCAAAAATACACAAGCAGCTCATGCAGCTCAATACCAGAAAAATCAGATCAGATCAGTCGCTCAGTCGTATCCGACTCTTTGCGACCCCATGAATCACAGCACGCCAGGCCTCCCTGTCCATCACCAACTCCCGGAGTTCACTCAGACTCACATCCATCGAGTCAGTGATGCCATCCAGCCATCTCATCCTCTGTAGTCCCCTTCTCCTCTTGCCCCCAATCCCTCCCAGCATCAGAGTCTTTTCCAATGAGTCAACTCTTCGCATGAGGTGGTCAAAGTACTGGAGTTTCAGCTTTAGCATCATTCCTTCCAAAGAAATCCCAGGGCTGATCTCCTTCAGAATGGACTAGTTGGATCTCCTTGCAGTCCAAGTGACTCTCAAGTCTTCTCCAACACCACAGTTCAAAAGCATCAATTCTTCGGCGCTCAGCCTTCTTCACAGTCTAACTCTCACATCCATAAAATAAATGAACCCAATAAAAAATGGGCCAAAGAACTAAACAGACATTTCTCTGAAGAAGACATATAGATGGCTAACAAACACATGAGAAGATGCTCAATGTAACTCATTAGAGAAATGCAAATCAAAACCACAATGAGATACTATCTCACACCGGTCTGAATGGTTGCTATCAAAAAGTCTACAAACAATAAATGCTGGAGAGGATGCGGAGAAAAGGAAACCTTCTTACACTCTTGGTGGGAATGCAAACTAGTACAGCCACTATGAAGAACAGTGTGGAGATTCCTTAAAACCCTGGAAATAGAACTGCCTTATGACCCAGCAATCCCACTGCTGGGCATACACACTGAGGAAACCAGAATTGAAAGGGACACATGTACCCCAATGTTCAATGAAGCACCATTTACAACAGCTTGGACATGGAAGCAGCCTAGATATTCATCAGCAGATGAATGGATAAGAAAGTTGTGGTACATATACACAATGGAATATTACTCTGCTATTAAAAAGAACACATTTAAATCAGTTCTAATGAGGTGGATGAAACTGGAGCCTATTACAGAGAGTGAAGCAAGTCAGAAAGAAAACCACCAATTTACAGTATATTAATGCATATATATGGAATTTAGAAAGATGGTAATGAAATCCTATATGAGAGACAGCAAAAGAGACACAGATATAAAGAACAGACTTTTGGACTCTGTGAGAGAAGGTGAGGGTGGGATGATTTGAGAGAATAGCATTGAAACATGTATGTTACCACATGTGAAACAGGTGACCACTCCAAGTCCAACCCATGAAACAGCGCACTCAAAGTCAGTGCCCTGGAACAACCCAGAGGGATGAAAGGTGCAGAGTTATTCGAAATGGGTGACAAACGTACACCTGTGGCTGATTCATGTCAACGTAAGGCAAACCACAATATTGTAAAGTAATTGGCCTCCAATTAAAATAAATAAATTGAATTTTTTTTAAAGAAATACTTACATCAGAGCCTGTGTATAAACATAATGCAAATTAGCCAATCGCTTTAGTTTTGATTACCCTCAGATCAGATCAGTCGCTCAGTCGTGTCTGACTCTTTGCGACCCCATGAATCTCAGCACCCCAGGCCTCGCTGTCCATCACCAACTCTCGGAGTTCACTCAAACTCATGTCCATCGAGTCAGTGATGCCATCCAGCCATTTCATCCTCTGTCGTCCCCTTCTCCTCTTGCCCCCAATCCCTCCCAGCATCAGAGTCTTTTCCAGTGAGTCAACTCTTCGCATGAGGTGGACAAAGTACTGGAGTTTCAGCTTTAGCATCATTCCTTCAAAAGAAATCCCAGGGCTGATCTCCTTCAGAATGGACTGGTTGGATCTCCTTGCAGTCCAAGGAACTCTCAAGAGTCTTCTCTAACACCACAGTTCAAAAGCATCAATTCTTCGGCGCTCAGCCTTCTTCACAGTCCAACTCTCACATCCATACATGACCACAGGAAAAACCATAGCCTTGACTAGACGGAATTTTGTTGGCAAAGTAATGTCTCTGCTTTTGAATATGCTATCTAGGTTGGTCATAACTTTCCTTCCAAGGAGTAAGCATCTTTTAATTTCATGGCTGCGGTCACCATCTGCAGTGATTATGGAGCCCAGAAAAATAAAGTCTGACACTGTTTCCACTGTTTCCCCATCTATTTGCCATGAAGTGATGGGACCGGATGCCATGATCTTCGTTTTCTGAATATTGAGCTTAAAGCCAACTTTTTCACTCTCCTCTTTCACTTTCATCAAGAGGCTCTTTAGTTTTTTTTCACTTTCTGCCATAAGGGTCGTGTCATCTGCATATCTGAGGTGATTGATATTTCTCCCGACAATCTTGATTCCAGCTTGTGTTTCTTCCAGTCCAGCATTTCTCATGATGTACTCTGCATATAAGTTAAATACAGGGTGACAATATACAGCCTTGATGTACTCCTTTTCCTATTTGGAATCAGTCTGTTCCATGTCCAGTTGTAACTGTTGCTTCCTGACCTGCATACAAATTTCTGAAGAGGCAGATCAGGTGGTCTGGTATTCCCATCTCTTTCAGAATTTTCCACAGTTTATTGTGAGCCACACAGTCAAAGGCTTTGGCATAGTCAATAAAGCAGAAATAGATGTTTTTCTGGAACTCTCTTGCTTTTTCCATGACCCAGAGGATGTTGGCAAATTGATCTCTGGTTCCTCTACCTTTTCTAAAACCAGCTTGAACATCAGGAAGTTCACGGTTCACATATTGCTGAAGCCTGGCTTGGAGAATTTTGAGCATTACTTTACTAGCGTGTGAGATGAGTGCAATTGTGTGGTAGTTTGGGCATTCTTTGGCATTGCCTTTCTTTGGGATTGGAATGAAAACTGACCTTTTCCAGTCCTGTGGCCACTGCTGAGTTTTCCAAATTTGCTGGCACATTGAATCCAGCTCTTTCATAGCATCATCTTTCAGGATTTGGAATAGCTCAACTGGAATTCTATCACCTCCACTAGCTTTGTTCGTAGTGATGCTTTCTAAGGCCCAGTTTACTTCACATTCCAGGATGTCTGGCTCTAGGTCAGTGATCACACCATTGTGATTATCTGGGTTGTGAAGATCTTTTTTGTACAGTTCTTCTGTGTATTCTTGCCATCTCTTCTTAATATCTTCTGCTTCTGTTAGGTCCATACCATTTCTGTCCTTTATCGAGCCCATCTTTGCATGAAATGTTCCTTTGGTATCTCTGATTTTCTTGAAGAGATCTCTAGTCTTTCCCATTCTGTTGTTTTCCTCTATTTCTTTGCATTGATTGCTGAGGAAGGTTTTCTTATCTCTTCTTGCTATTCTTTGGAACTCTGCATCCTGATGTTTATCTTTCCTTTTCTCCTTTGCTTTTCACTTCTCTTCTTTTCACAGCTATTTGTAAGGCCTCCCCAGACAGCCATTTTTCTTTTTTGCATTTCTTTTCCATGGGGATGGTCTTGATCCCTGTCTCCTGTACAATGTCACGAACCTCATTCCATAGTTCATCAGGCACTCTATCTATCAGATCTAGGCCCTTAAATCTATTTCTCACTTCTACTGTATAATCATAAGGGATTTGATTTAGGTCATACCTGAATGGTCTAGTGATTTTCCCTACTTTCTTCAATTTAAGTCTGAATTTGGCAATAAGGAGTTCATGATCTGAGCCACAGTCAGCTCCTGGTCTTGTTTTTGCTGACTGTATAGAGCTTCTCCATCTTTGGCTGCAAAGAATATAATCAATCTGATTTTGGTGTTGACCATCTGGTGATGTCCATGTATAGAGTCTTCTCTTGTGTTGTTGGAAGAGGGTGTTTGTTATGACCAGTGCATTTTCTTGGCAAAACTCTATTAGTCTTTGCCCTGCTTCATTCCATATTCCAAGGCCAAATTTGTTTGTTACTCCAGGTGTTTCTTGACTTCCTACTTTTGCATTCCAGTCCCCTATAATGAAAAGGACATCTTTTTTGGGTGTTAGTTCTAAAAGGTCTTGTAGGTCTTCATAGAACCGTTCAACTTCAGCTTCTTCAGCGTTACTGGTTGGGGCATAGACTTGGATTACAGTGATATTGAATGGTTTGCCTTGGAAACGAACAGAGATCATTCTGTCATTTTTGAGATTGCATCCAAGTACTGGATTTCAGACTCTTTTGTTGACCATGATGGCTACTCCACTTCTTCTGAGGGATTCTTGCCCACAGTGGTAAATACAATGGTCATCTGAGTTCAATTCACCCATTCCAGTCCATTTCAGTTCGCTGAGTCCTCTTGCCATCTCTTGTTTGACCACTTCCAATTTGCCTTGATTCATGGACCTGACATTCCAGGTTCCTATGCAATATTGCTCTTTATAGCATCGGACCTTGCTTCTATCACCAGTCACATCCACAGCTGGGTATTCTTTTTGCTTTGGCTCCATCCCTTAATTCTTTCTGGAGTTATTTCTCCACTGATCTCCAGTAGCATATTGGGCACCTACTGACCTGGGGAGTTCCTCTTTCAGTATGCTATCATTTTGCCTTTTCATACTGTTCTTGGGGTTCTCGAGGCAAGAATACTGAAGTGGTTTGCCATTCCCTTCTCCAGTGGACCTCATTCTGTCAGATCTCTCCACCATGACCCTCCCATCTGGGGTTGCCCCACGGGCATGGCTTTGTTTCACTGAGTTAGACAATGCTGTGGTCCTAGTGTAATTAGATTGACTAGTTTTCTGTGAGAATGGTTTCAGTGTGTCTGCCCTCTGATGCCATCTTGCAACACCTACCGTCTTACTTGGATTTCTCTTACCTTGGGCGTGGGGTATCTCTTCACAGCTGCTCCAGCAAAGCGCAGCCATTGCTCCTTACCTTGGACAACGGGTATCTCCCCACCGCTGCCCTTCCTGACCTTCAACGTGGGATAGCTCCTCTAGGCCCTCCTGCACCTGCGCAGCCACAGCTCCTTGGACCTCAGTTCAGTTCAATTCAGTTCAGTCGCTCAGTCATGTCTGACTCTTTTCAACTCCATGAATCGCAGCATGCCAGGCCTCCCTGTCCATCACCAACTCCTGGAGTTCACTCAGACTCACGTCCATCGAGTCAGTGATGCCATCCAGCCATCTCATCCTCTGTTGTCCCCTTCTCCTCCTGCCCCCAATCCCTCCCAGCATCAGAGTCTTTTCCAGTGAGTCAACTCTTCGCATGAGGTGGACAAAGTACTGGAGTTTCAGCTTTAGCATCATTCCTTCCAAAGAAATCCCAGGGCTGATCTCCTTCAGAATGGACTGGTTGGATCTCCTGGCAGTCCAAGGGATTCTCAAGAGTCTCCTCTAACACCACAGTTCAAAAGCATCAATTCTTTGGTGCTCAGCTTTCTTTATAGTCCAACTCTCACATCCATACATGACCACAGGAAAAACCATAGCCTTGACTAGACGGACATTTGATGGCAAAGTAATGTCTCTGCTTTGAATATGCTATCTAGGTTGGTCATAACTTTCCTTCCAAGGAGTAAGCGTCTTTTAATTTCATGGCTGCAGTCACCATCTGCAGTGATTTTGGAGCCCCCCAAAATAAAGTCTGACACTGTTTCCTCTGTTTCCCCATCTATTTCCCATGAAGTGATGGGACCGGATGCTATGATCTTCGTTTTCTGAATGTTGAGTTTTAAGCCAACATTTTCACTTTAATGTTAAGCTTTAAGCCAACATTGATTACCCTACAGACTCCTAAATATTATTTTTCACCATGAACAGCAACTGTTTTGTCCTGCTTAGAGAAATTTATTATTATTTCTATCCTGTTGCAGCCTAAAATAATGAAGCACTTTATACAACAAAATCATAGCAGCATACTTTGAAGCACTGGGGAATAAAAATGATTTTTCAAACATAACTTTGACAGTTGAAGACTCAAAGTTATGACAGTTTTCCTGCAATTCTTTAGGTTGTATGTTGGAGTTTATCATTGTTTATCATTGACATCTATTTTACCTTCTCCAGATGCTTCCTTCACATATATTACGTTGCCTTGTAGCAAATAATTGTGATAATTTTGAACTCATGTTTGCACATAGATACCACATCCACTGGGCTTCCCAGATGGCACAGGTGGTAAAGAATCTGCCTACCAATGCAGGAGATGCAACAGGTGCAGTTTCAAACCCTGAATTAGGAAGATCCTCTGGAGTAGGATATGGCAACCCTCTCCAGTATTCTTGCCTGGAAAATTCCATGGACAAGAGGAGCCTGGCAGCCTACAACCCATGGGGTTGCAAAGAGTCAGACATGTGAGCATTCATGCACTATGTCCATTATTTAGAGAGATATAGTGAATTCTCTTGTATAATGTATTATTGAAGCATTATCAGTTACTAACATCTACCTCTTTGCTTCATCTACTTAAAAGAAATATACAGTACTTGCTGGCATTAGCAGTAAATGTAATGGAATTCCTGACTTCAATTATGAATTATCATTATCTCAAGAAAATGGATGAGTAGGCAAGAAAACAGTTTCTTGTATCATCAATGGGTTGTAACATTACTAAATGCAGTTTGGCAAAGAGAGAATAGAATAGCATAAAATGTCAGTACAGGAGACTTGGCTGGTACTGTCAGAACAGAACTATACTCAAGGGTCAGTAACTTTAAAGTTTGGTAAGACAAGCCCCTGGCAAAAGAAAAGACAACATGTAAAAAAGAGGAAAAGAAGTCACATCACATCATGCTTATTATCCTCTGAGGAGGTTATTACACTTCTAAAAGACATGTTGCTGCTATTTACATTGAGACTAGTATATATCCATCACAGACTATGTAACTACCACAGCTCACAATATCATTAGTAAATTCTTTCCTTTTGGATTTACTGAGGAATAATTAACAAATAAAAATATAATTTAAGTATATGTGATGATTTGAAATACATATACATTGTGAAATGATTACCACAGTCAAGTTAATTATCACGTCCATCACCTCATATAGTTAACTCTCTCTCTCTCACTGTCTTTAATTTTCTGGTAGTGAGAATGCTTAAGATCTCCGCAAATTTCAAGTATATAATACCAAGTTACTAACTATAGATATCATATTGTACATTAGATCCTCAAACTCTTTCGTCTTGTAGCCGAAAATGTATTCTTTGACCTATATCCACCCATTTTCCTCAGCTCCTGGCAACCATCATTCTACTCTCTGTTTCTATGAGATTGGCCCTTTTGTTTTTTATTCCATGTATAAGTGATATCATACAGTGTTTGTCTATATCTGGCTTATTTCACATAGCATAATCTTCTCCAGCTTTGTTGAGGTTGTAGCAATGGCAGGATCCCTTTCCTTTTTATGTCTGAATAATATTAATATTTCTATCTATCCATACACATATCTTATTTGCTTTATCCATTAATCCATCAGTGAAGACACAAGTTGATTCTGACCCATGGAATAGAATAGAGAGCAGAGAAATAAACCCTTGTATACATGGTGAACTAAACTTTGATCTGTAGATGTTCATGTTTTCCAACACCATTTATTTTTAAAAATTTATTTGTTTTTAAATTTCAGATTAATTGCTTTACAGACAGAATTTTGCTGTTTTCTGTCAAACCTCAACATGAATCAGCCATAGTGTATACACATATCCCTTCCCTTTTGAAACTCCCTCCCATCTCCCTCCCTATCCCACCCCTCTAGGTTGATACAGAGCCCCTGTTTGAGTTCCCTGAGACATACAGCAAATTCCCGTTGGCTATCTCTTTTATATATGGTATTGTAAATTTCTGTGTTACTCTTTCCCTACATCTCACCCTCTCCTTCCCTCTCCCCATGTCCATAAGTCTATTCTCTATGTTTGTTTCTCCATTGTTGCCCTGCAAATAAATTCTTCAGTACCATTTTTTTAGATTCTGCATACATGAGTTAGTATATGATATTTGTCTTTCTCTTTCTGACTTACTTCACTCTGTATAATAGGTTCTAGGTTCATCCACCTCATTAGAACTGACTCAAATGCATTCTTTTTATGACTTAATAATATTCCATTGTGTATATGTACCACAACTTCTTTATCCATTCATCTGTCAAGGGACATCCAGGTTGCTTCCATGTTCTAGCTATTTTAAATAGTGCTGCAATGAACAATGGGATACACGTGTCTTTTTCAATTTTGGTTTATTGAAGCTGAACAATAGAGAGGGTGGCCCATCAAACACCCGATGCACTGAACTACAGACTAGGACCCCACCCAGGGGGCCCCTTTAAGTGCCTGATGTGCCAATCTACAGGGCAAGGCCCCAGCCAGGGGGGACCCCCTATGTGCCTGACATGCCAAACAACAAAGAAAGGACTCCAGGCAAGGGAGCCCCTTAAGTGCCTGAGTGGGTGGAGGTACGGAGAAAGACTGGCCAAAGAGGCCTTCTGACTGACAGCTAAAAGAGTCTTGAAAAAAGACTCTGATAGGGTCATAACTCCTACAGCAGAAGCAGTCCACGTCCCTGCACACTTGGCACTGCCAGGGTCCCCACAGGCCAAGCAGCTGCACCAATTTTCCCACTGTGTGTTCTTAATGCCCTTGTCAAAGTTTGGTCCACCATGTATACATGGGTTTATTTCTCTGCTCTCTATTCTGTTCCATTGGTCAGAATCAACTTGTGTCTTCATTGATGGATTAATGGATAAAGAAAATAAGATACATGTATGGATAGACAGAAATATTAATATTATTCACCACTTTCACGCTCAGTGCTTACTGGGGCAGAGCTGCCACAGGAAAAAAAGTATTGCATCTATGCATGCAAGGTCACTTCAATCGTATCCAACTCTTGACAACCCTATGGACTGTGGCCTGCCAGTCGGGTTCTCCAGGCAAGAATTCTGGAGCATATTGGTCAATACTTGTTGCCATAGCCTTCTAGAGCACTATCTCCCCTGCTGCCCTAGCTGCCAACTCCCCTGAGTACCTGGCGCACCAGAACCCCTGCGATGCAAGCAACTGCACCACCTCCACACCTGGCCCTCACTGGGGCAGACCCAAGTCCTCCAGGGAAGCCTCAAGAGTACACCTCAGTAGCGACCCACATGCAGAGGAGGAAATAAAACCACAGTTGAAATCCAGGGGCAGTGTGGCTAAGGAAGAAGACCCAAAACCCTCCCACCAGCTGTACAAGCTGCAGATTAAATCCACACGATCAGCTAGGCAGGCTCTGTGTCTATGGAATATATAAAAGGACATTGAGAACTCCCACAAAAGAAAACACACTAGTTCTGATAGCTGTGGACACTGGAGGCAAGAACACACAGTGTAAGACCAGAATAGAATCTGAGCTGCCCCCACAGCAGGTCCAGAGACCAGCACAGTGTTGGAGGGCATCCTAGGGAGGGGAGGCAGACTGTGACCCCAGTGAGGGAAAGGACTCTGACAGTAGTGACTCAAGAAAAATATTTATTATTGTTATGTTTTGACTGGTTTTGTAGATTCTTTTGGATTGTTTTCCTTTTTTTTTCCTTCCCCCACCCCACGTTGTAGTTGTTGATTTTATTGGCATTATGAAATCTAACAAAGCTTTTTAGCATTTTTTTCTGTTATATTTTTTACTCTTGTTATAAACTTCTGCCTCTACATTGAGCTTTTGCAGTTATGTGGAGTTCTCCCCCACTTTTTTTTTCTTTCTTATTCCTTGTTTTTTCCTTTTCTCTTTAATTTTAAGTTTTTTTTTTTTTAAACCTAGTATTATATTTTCTACATTTATTCCTTTGTTTGCTTTTCTACTGTTCTTTTCCCCTTATAGTTAATCTTTAATGTATATAAATCTTCTTTATCTACCTCTATTTAATGTTGCATATTTATTCTTTTTCTTTCTTTCCTTTCCTCTCAACATACTTGTTAGTTTTGTTTTCATTGCTTTATTCCCCACTTGGCAACTTGCTTTAGTTTTTCTCTCCAGTTTGTGCTTTAGTTAATTTTGTTTTCAACTGATAAATCTAATTTTTGGTTTCCGTTGTTCACTGGGTTAATCTGCTGTACTTAATTTTTGTTGGACTGTTTTGGTTTTGCTTATGGGTGTATATGTATATGTGTATATTCAGTCATTGCATTTTTTATTATTGTTATAAACCTCTGCCTCTATGTTGGGTTTTTGTAGTTCTGTGGAGTTCTCCTTTTTTTTTTTCCTCTCTTTTTTTTCTTTTTCCTTCCTTATTTTCTTTTCTCTGTTTTTCTAATTTGAATTATTTTAAACATATTATATTTTTTCTACATTTATTCCTTTGTTTGCTTTTCCTATTGTTCTTTCCACTTGCAATTAATCTTTAATGTATATAAAAATTCTTTATCTACCTTTATTTAACTTTGCATATCCATTCTTTCTTTATTTTCTTCCTTTCCTTTCCTGTCAACATATTTGTCAGTTTTATTTTCATTGCTTTATTCCCCACTTGGCACCTTACTTTAGTTTTTTTTTTTTTTTTTTTTTTTTAGTCTGTGCCTTAGTTAGTTTTATTCTTAATGGGTAAATATAATTTTTGATTTCCTTTGTCACTGAGTCAATCTACTGTACTTTATTTTTGTTGGACTCTTTTGATTTTGCTTATGAGTGTATATGTATATCTGTATATTCCATTATTTTAAGTATTATTTGCCTGATTTTGTAACTGCCATTTGGCTGGGGTTCATCTTTGGTTTTTCATTTTTGGGTGTTTGGTTTATTCTCACTTAATGCCATAACAAACCACTTGTGGAATCTTCATTCTTGACCAGAGATCAAGCCTTGAGCCTTTGGAGTGGGAGCACTGACTCCAGGACTGTAGACTACCAGAGAACTAACTCTAGGAAGTATCAAATAGTGCGAACTCCACAAAAGAAACCACTTGAATACAAGACCTGGCATCACCCAGGGCATCACACCCTGTGCAGGATGCCTCATCTAACAACAACAAAACAAAAATACAAACCCCATCATCAGCAGGCAGGATTACCACCTCACTCAGCCTTGCCCATCAGAGGAAAAACAAATGAAAAAAAATCTCAGCACAAATCTCACCCTATACGAAGCTTACACAAACCACTGAATCAACCTTAATAGGGCAGAAACCAAATGAGAGAAAGAATTCAACCTTGAAAGCTAGGAAAAGGAGACCTCAAACACAATAATTTAAAAAGAAAACAATGAAAAGGCAGAGCAATACTACACAAATGAAGGAGCACACTAAAAACACAGAAGTCCGAATAAATGAAGAGGAAATAGGCAAACTACCTGAAAAATAATTCAGAATAATGATAGGAAAGATGATCAAAAACCTTGAAAACAGAATGGAGAAAATGTGAGAATCAATTAACAAAGACCTAGAACAATTAAAGAATAAACATACAGAGACAAACAACACAATTACTGAAATTAAAACTAATCTAGATGGAATCAATAGCAGAATATCTGAAGCAGAAGAACAAATCAGTGAGCTGGAAGATAAAATAGTGGAGTAACCTCTGAAGAGCAGAATAAAATAAAAAGAATGAAAAGAACTGAGGATAGCCTGAGAGACCTCTGAAACAATATCAAATGCACCAACATTCGAATATTTATAGGGGTCCCAGAAGAAGAGAAAAAGAAAGAGTATGAGAAAATTTTCGAAGAGATTATAGTTGAAAATTTCCCCAACATGGGAAAGGAATACTCAATCAAGTCCAAGAGGCACAAAGAGTCCCATATAGGATAAACCCAAGGAGAAACACACCAAGATTCATGCTAATCAAACTAATAAAGACTAAGCACAAAGAAATAATATTAAAAGCAGCAAGGGAAAAGCAACAAGTGACATACAAGGGAAATCCTGTATGTTTAACAGCTGATCTTTCAGCCGAATCTCTGCTGGCCAGAAGAGAATGGCAGGATATATTTAAAGTACTGAAAGGGAAAAATCTACAACCAAGATTACTGTACCCAGCAAGGAACTCATTTAAAATTGATGGAGAAATAAAAAGCTTTACAGACAAGCAAAATTAAGAGAATTCAGTACTACCAAACCGGCTTTACAACAAATGTTAAAGGGACTTGTATAGTTAAGAAATACAAGAGAAGAAAAATATCTTCAAAATCAACCCCAAACAATTAAGAAAATGGCAATAAGAACACATATATCAATAATTACTTTAAATGTAAAGTAAAGGAGAAGGCAATGGCACCCCACTCCAGTGCTCTTGCCTGGAAAATCCCATGGACGGAGGAGCCTGGTGGTCTGCAGTCCATGGGATCGATAAGAGTCGGACATGACTGAGAAACTTCACTTTCACTTTTCACTTTCATGCATTGGAGAAGGAAATGTCAACCCACTCCAGTATTCTTTTGTGGAGAATCCCTGGGACGGTGGAGCCTGATGGGCTGCTGTCTATGGGGTCCCACAGAGTTGGACATGACTGAAACGACTTAGCAGCAGCACTTTAAATGTAAATGAATTAAATGCTCCAACCAAAAGACACAGACTAGATGAATGGATACAAAAACAAGACCCATATATATGATGGATCTCACCAGATGGCCAACACTGAAATCAGATTGATTATATTCTTTGCAGCCAAAGATGAAGAAGCTCTATACAGTCAGCGAAAACAAGACTGGGAACTGACTGTGGCTCAGATCATGAACTCCTTCTTGCCAAATTCAGACTTAAATTGAAAAAAGTAGGGAAAACCACTAGATAATTCAGGTATGACCTAAATCAACTGCCTTATGATTATAGAGTGGAAGTGAGAAATAGATTTAAGGGACTAGATCTTATAGACAGAGTGCCTGATGAACTATGGACAGAGGTTTGTGACATTGTACAGAAGACAGGGAGCAATATCATCCCCAAGAAAAAGAAATGAAAAAAGCAAAATGGCTGTCTGAAGAGGCCTTACAAATAGCTGTAGAAAGAAGAGAAGTGAAAAGCAAATGGAGAAAAGGAAAGATCCCATTTAAATGCAGAGTTCCAAAGAATAGCAAAGAGAGATAAGAAACAATTCCTCAGTGATTAGTGCAAAGATATAGAGGAAAACAATACAATGGGAAAGACTAGAGATCTCTTCGAGAAAATTAGAGATACCAAGGGAATATTTCATGCAAAGATGAGCACAAGAAAGGACAGAAATAATATGGACCTAACAGAAGCAGAAGATATTAAGAAGAGGTGGCAAGAATACACAGAAGAACTGTACAAAAAAGATCTTCATGACTCAGATAATCATGATGGTGTAATCACTCACCTAGAGTCAGACATCCTGGAATGTCAAGTCAAGTGGGCCTTAGGAAGCATCACTAAGAACAAAGCTAGTGGAGGTGATGGAATTCCAGTTGAGCTATTTCAAATCCTAAAATATGATGCTGTGAAAGTTTTGCACTCAATATGCCAGAAAATTTGGAAAACTTATCAGTGTCCCCTGCTGGACTGGAAAAGGTCAGTTTTCATTCAAATCCCAAAGAAAGGCAATGCCAAAGAATGCTCAAACTACCACACAATTGCACTCAGCTCACACACTAGTAAAGTAATGCTCAAAATTCTTCAAGCTAGGCTTTAGCAATACCAGAACCGTGAATTACCAGATGTTCAGGCTGGTTTTAGAAAAGGCAGAAGAAACTTTGAGGCAGAGATCAAATTGTCAACATCTGCTGGATCATCAAAAAAGCAAAAGAGTTCCAGGAAAGCATCTATTTCTGTTTTATTGACTATGTCAAATCTTTGAGTGTGTGGATCACAATAAACTGTGGAAAATTCTGAAAGAGATGGGAATACCAGACCACCTGACCTGCCTCTTGAGAAATCTGTATTGGTCCAGATGCAACAGTTAAAACTGGACATGGGACAACAGACTGGATCCAAATAGGAAAAGGCTGTATTTTGTCACCCTGCTTATTTAACTTACATGCAGAGTACATCATGAGAAACACTGGGCTGGATGAAGCACAAGCTGGAATCAAGATTGCTGGGAGATATATCAATAACCTCAGATATGCAGATGACACCACCCTTATGGCAGAAAGTGAAGAAGAACTAAAGAGCCTCTTGATGAAAGTGCAGGAGGATAGTGAAAAAGTTGGCTTAAAACTCAACATTCAGAAAATTAAGATCATGGCATCCGGTCCCATCACTTCATGGGAAATAGATGGGGAAACGTGGAAACAGTGTCAGACTTTATTTTTTGGGCTCCAAAATCACTGCAGATGGTTGACTGCAGCCATGAAATTAAAAGATGCTTTCTCCTTGGAAGGAAAGTTATGACCAACCTAGACAACATATTAAAAAGCAGAGACCTTACTTTGCCAGCAAAGGTCCTTCCAGTCAAGGCTCTGTTTTTTCCAGTAGTCCTGTATGGATGTGATAGTTGGACTATAAAGAAAACTGAGCACCAAAGAATTGATGCTTTTGAACTGTGGTGTTGGAGAGGACTCTTGAGAGTCCATTGGACTGCAAGTAGATCCAACCAGTCCATCCTAAAGGAAATCAGTCCTGAGTGTTCATTGGAAGGACTGATGTTGAAGCTGAAACTCCAATAACTTGGCCATCTGATGTAAAGAACTGACTCATGATGCTGGCCAAGATTGAGGGCAGGAGGAGAAGTGGACGACAGAGGATGAGATGGTTGGATGACTTCACCAACTCAGTGGACATGAGTGTGTAAACTTGGAGTTGGTGATGACAGGGAGGCCTGTCGTGCTGCAGTCCATGGGGTCACAAAGAGTTGTACATAACTGAGTGACTGAACTGAACTGAATAAGGAACCCACTCCAGACCTAAACATACATATAGACTGGAAGTCAGAGGATGGAAAAATATATTACATGCAAATGGGAAGCAAAAGAAAGCTGGAGTAGCAATCCTTATATCAGACAAAATAGACCTTATAGAAGATTACAAGAGATAAGAAAGGACACTATGTAATGATCAAGGCATAAACCCAAGAGGAAGACATAACAATTGTAAATATCTATGCACCCAGCATAGGAGCAGCTCCATACATAAGACCAATGCTAACAGACTAAAAGGAGAAAATGACAGTAACACAATAATAGTAGGAGACTTTAACACCCCACTCACACCAATGGACAGATCATCAAAACAGAATATTAATAAGGAAATGCAAGTCTTAAATGATACATTAGATGAGATGGATCTCATTGATATCTTCAGGACATTACATCCAAATGTAGAAGAATATACCTTCTTCTCAAGTGCACATGGAACATTCTCCAGGATAGACCACATCTTGGGTCACAAATCAAGCCTCAGTAAATTTAAGAAATTTGAAATCATATCAATCATCTCTGAGCACAATGCCAGGAGACTAGATATCAGTTACAATAGAAAAACTGCAAGAAACACAAACACATAGAGATTAAACAACATGTTTCTAAATAACCAACAGGTTATTGAAGAAATCAAAAGGGAAATAAAAAAAATTTCTAGAAACAAATGACAATGAAAACACAACAACTCAAAATCTATGGGATGCAGCAAAAGCAGGTCTATGAGGGAAGTTTATAGCAATACAATCCTACCTCAAGAAACAAGAAAAGTTTCAAATAGACAACCTAACTTTACACCTAAAACAACTGGAAAAAGAAGAACAAAAAACCCCCCAAAATTAGTAGAAGGAAAGAAATCATGAAGATCAGAGCAGGAAAAAATGAAAAAGAAATGGAAAAACAATAGTAAAGATTAATAAAACTAAAATCTTGTTCTTTGAGAAGATAAACAAAATTGACAAACCTTTCGCCAGACTCATCATGAAAAAAAGAATCAAATCAACACAATTAGAAATGAAAAAGGAGAGGTTACAACAGACAATTTAGAAATACAAAGGATTATAAAAGACTATTATGAACAACTATATGGCAATAAAATGGATAACCTGGAAGAAATGGACAGATTCTTAAAATGTTCAATCTTCCAAGCCTGAACCAATAATAAATAGAAATTATGAAAAACTCTATTACAAGCACTGAAACTGAAGCTGTGATCAAAATCTCCCAAAAAACAAAAGCCCAGGACCAGATGGCTTCACAGGAGAATTCTATCAAATGTTTATAGAAGAGCTAATGCCTATTCTTCTAAAACTCTTTCAAAAAATTGCAGAGGAAGGAACACTTCCAAACTCATTCTACAAGGGCACCATCACCCTAATACCAAAACCAGACAAAGACAACACACACACACACACACACAACAACAGGCCAGTATCATCTATCAACATAGATGCAAAAGCCTCAACAAAATTTTAGCAAACAGAATTCAGCAACACGTAAAAAAGCTCAGACACCATAATCAAGTTGCGTTTATTCCAGGGATGCAAGGATTCTTCAATATATGCAAATCAATCAATGTGATATGCCATATTAACAAACTGAAGGATAAAAACCATACGGTCATCTGAATAGATGCAGAAAATGCCTTTGACAAAATTCTGCACCCGTTTATGATTAAAACTCTTCAAAATATAGGTTTAGAAGGAACATACCTCAACATAGTAAAGGCCATATATGATAAGCCTACAGCAAACATTATTCTCAATGGTGAAAAACTGAAAGCATTCCCGCTAAGATCAGGAACAAGACAAGGGTGTCCACTTTCATCACTATTATTCAACATAGTTCTGGAAGTCCTAGCTACAGCAATCAAAGAAGCAATAAAAAGAATACAGATAGAAAAAGAAGAAGTAAGCTCTCACTATTTGCAGATCACATGATACTGTACATAGAAAATCCTAAGGAGTGTCAGAAAATTACTATAGCTAATCAGTGAATTTAGCAAAGTAGCAGGATATAAAATCAATACACAGAAATCACTTGCATTTCTACATACTAACAATGAAAAATCAGAAAGAGAAATTGAAGAATCACTTCCATTCACCATTGAAACATAAAGAATAAAATATCTTTACCTAAGGAGACAAAAGAACTATACACAGAAAATGATGACACTAATGAAAGGAATCAAAGATGACATAAACAGATGGAGAGTTCTTGGGTGGGAAGAGTAAATATTGTGAAAATGACTATACTACCAAACACAGTCTACAGATCCAGTGTGATCCCTATAAAATTACCAATGGCATTTTTAACAGAACTAGAACAAAAATTTTCACAATTCATATGGAAACACAAAAGACCCCGAATAGCCAAAGCAATCTTGAGAAAGAAGAATGGAGCTGGAGGAATCAACCTTCAGACTGTACTACAAAGCTACGGTCATCAAGACAGTATGGTTCTGGCACAAAAACAGAAATATAGACCAATGGAACAAGATAGAAAGCCCAGAAAAAAAACCCTGCATCTATGGGTACCTTATTTTTGACAAAGGTGGCAAGAATATACAATGGGCAAAGACAGCCTCTTCAAAAAATGTTGCTGGGAAAACTGGACAACTGCATGTAGAAGAATGAAATTAGAATACTTCCTAACACCATACACAAAGATAAACTCAAAATGGATTAAAGACCTAAATGTAAGACCAGAAGCTATAAAACTCTTAGAGGAAAGTATAGACAGAACACTCAATGACATAAATCAAAGCAAGATCCTTTATGACCTACCTCCTAGAGTAATGGAAATAAAAACTAAAGTAAACAAGTGGGACCTGATTAAACTTAAAAGCTTTTGCACAGCAAAGGAAACTATAAGCAAGGTGAATAGACAGCCCTCAGAATGGGAGAAAATAATAGTAAATGAAACAACTTACAAAGGATTAATTTCCAAAATATACAAACAGCTCATAAAACTCAATGCCAGATAAACAAACAAACAATCAAAAAGTGGGAAAAAGACTTGAACAGATATTTCTCCAAAGAAGACATACAGATGGCTAACAAACACATGAAAAGATGCTCAACATCACTCCTTATCAGAGAAATGCAAATCAATACTACAATGAGATATCACCTCACACCAGCCAGAATGGCCATGATCAAAAAGTCTATAAGCAATAAATGCTGGAGAGGGTGCGGAGAAAAGGGAATGCTCTTGCACTGTTGGTGGGAATGTAAATTGATACAGCCACTATGGAAGACGGTATGGAGATTCCTTAAACAACTAGGAATAAAACCACCATATGACCCGGCAATCCCACTCCTAGGAATATACCCTGAGGAAACCAAAATGGAAGAAGACACATGTATCCCATTGTTCATTGCAGCACTATTTACAATAGCTAGAACATGGAAGCAACCTAGATGTTCATCAACAGATGAATGGATAAAGAAGTTGTGGTACATGTACACCATCAAATATTACTCAGCCACAAAATGGACATATTTGAGTCAGTTCTAGTGAGGTGGATGAACCCAGAACCTATTATACAGAGTGAAGTAAGTCAGAAAGAGAAAGATAAACATGGTATTCTAACGCATATATTTGGAATCTAGAAAACGGTACTGAAGAATTTATTTTCAGGGCAACAATGGAGAAACAGACATAGAGAACAGACTTATGGACGTAGGGAGAGAGGAGGAGAGGGTGAGATATATGGAAAGAGTAATATGGAAACTTACTATGGTGGTTTAGTCACTAAGTCATGTCCAACTCTTGCGATCCCATGGAGCCTGCTAGGCTCCTCTGTCCATGAGATTCTGCAGAGGATCTTCCCAACCCAGGGATTGAACCCAGGTCTCCTGCATTGCAGCCAGATTCTTTACTGACTGAGTTGTGAGGGAAGCCCCTTACATTACCATATGTAAAATAAATAGCCAATGGGAATTTGCTGTTTGGCTCAGGAAACTCAAACAGGGGCTCTGTATCAACCTAGAGTGTTGGGATGGGGAGGGAGATGGAAGGGAGGTTCAAAAGGGAGGTGATATATGTATACCTATAGATGATTCATGTTGAGGTTTGACAGAAAACAAAATTCTGTAATGCAATTATCCTTCAATAAAAATATAAATTAAAAAAAATGGGCAGAGGACCCAAATAGACATTTTTTTTCCAAAGAAGACATACAGATGCCCTATAGAAACATAAAAAAATGCTGAACATCACAAATAATGAGGGAAATGGGTATCAAAAACACAATGAGATATCATCTCATACATATTATGATATCTTCTATAAAGACAGTTAACAAGTCTTGAGGGTGTGAAGAAAAGGGAGCTCTTTTGCACTATTGATGGGAAAGCAAATTAGTATAATTATTATGGAAAATGATATGGAGTTTCCTCAAAAGATAAAAAAATGAATAACATCTATTTCAAGAGGACACTTATGTTGATTCTGATCAATGGAACAGGAAAGAGAGCAGAGAAACACACCCATGTGTACATAGTGAACTCAACTCTGACGAGGGCATTAAGAACACACCGTGGGAAAAGGACAGTTGCTTCAGTAAATGGTATTGAAGCATTTAACAATTTGAAAAATGGGCTAAATCTATAAAACACTAGGTTTCATGCATTTGAAAACAGACAGTTAAGGCCTGTGATTCCTGAGTAAACATTTCGGAGTCTGAATACTTTCTTGCAAATTTACCTGGTAATGAAAAGTTAAAGTTCCTTAGGAAGGTCCTGGCCATAGTTTTCATGGCTGTTTTAGCTGCCCTGCTAATTCCGTTCTGAGGATGCTATCTGAGACATTTATGTGACATTTCTACTCTCCTTTTTGGGAATTCAAACTCTTCTGAGCCCTCTGTGAGTCCTGGAAATACTTCAACTGCTTTTTCAAGGTGGTTCCTTTTCTGGCTTTAGATTCCACCCCACCCCACCCCCCCCCATCAAATGTATATAGTTGAGTACTCTGCCAATAACGTGCTAGGATTTCTCTGCCTTTTTCTGTAATTCTTTCTCTGAAGGCTTCTCCTTTTAGACACTTTGGTCCCTGTGAGATGTGATTGGTCACTCAAGCCAGCAAGAATGCCTCATGGTTTGTCCTAATGTTTCCTGCATTACATCATGAAAATTTCATGGAAGCGATAAGCTGATGTAGTCATATGGATTGCTTTTTTTGTTTCTGTTTATTCAGGAATAACAGGCCTGAACTGCCTGTTGTCAAATGCATGAAAATAAATGTTTTATAGGTTTAACCCATTTTTCAGATTGTTAAATGAGGGATTGTTTTCCCATCTTGGCTAGAAACAAAAAAATTTTATTTGGGATATTTTACAATTTTGATTTTCAGTTGAAGAATTTTTCTGAAGCTGAATGCTGTATAAATGCAATTCCATATGATTTTTAATCTGAAGCCTATGTGTTTGTTAGATTAAAGAGAAAAAATATCTTAGGAGTGGAATTTGGAAGAATGCAATTTTAGTTTTTTTCAAGTTTACATACTTTTTGGTCTTTTGTGTGTTTCAAACATGAGTAAGAATAAGCTATTTTTATGAAATGAATGTTTTGTCCCTCCAAAATTCATAAGTTGAAGTACTAACCCCAAGAGTGATGGTATTTGGAGACATGATTTTGAGAGGATAATTAGAGTCAGATGAGGTCATGAGAGTGGTGTTCTCATAATGAGTTAAACATCCTTGTAAAAAGGAAAACCAGAGAGCTGGCTCACTCTGTCCCTGTGTGCACACAAAGAAGAGGTCATATGAACACACGATGAAATGGTAGCTACCTATAAGCCAAAAGAGGAGGCTTTAGAACACCTTAATCTCAGATTTTCTAGCCTCTATAATTGTGAAACATACTTAAGAAAAATTAGGATACGCAGTATATGGTATTTTGTTAAGGCAGCCCAAGCTAACGAACACAACTATTAATACAAAAATTTACGTAAATAAGATTGCAACTTTTTCTATCAGGAGCATATTAGAATGAGATTAACAGATTTGAAGCTCAAAAATATTCCATGTATTTAGATGAGGTAGGTGTGTGTGAGTGTGTGTGTGTTTGTGTGTGTATTTAAATAGGAAATAATCCTTCTCTGAGCAAGGAGAAGTGAATTCTGGATCTGCCATTTTTTATAAGAAAATGTTGATCAAGTGAGTTAGGCTTTAGAATTTTGTGCTATATGAACTGAATCCTGACACTATCACACATCAGTTGCAAGATCATGTATAAGCTAAAGTCTCTCATCTGTTAAAATGAAAAAATAATAGTAGTTTTTATCACATAAGTTTTTTTGAGTATCCAACATAGAGAGTATATTAAAAAGCAGAGAAATTACTTTGCCAACAAAGATCCATCTGGTCAAGGCTATGGTTTTTCCTGTGGTCATGTATGGATTTGAGAGTTGGGCTATAAAGAGAGCTGAGAGCTGAGAGCTGAGGAATTGATGCTTTTGAACTGTGGTGTTGGAGAAGACTCTTGAGAGTCCCTTGGACTGCAAGGAGATCCAACCAGTCTATTCTAAAGGAGATCAGTCCTGGGTGTTCATTGGAAGGACTGATGTTGAAGCTGAAACTCCAATACTTTGGCCACTTGATGTGAAGAGCTGACTCATTAGAAAAGGCCCTGATGGTGGGAAAGATTGAGGGCAGGAGGAGAAGGGGATGACAGAGGATGGGATGGTTGGATGGCATCACCGACTCGATGGACATGGGTTTGGGTAGACTCCAGGAGTTGGTGATGGACGGGAGGCCTGGAGTACTGCAGTTCATGGGGTCACAAAGAGTCAGACACGACTGAGCGACTGAACTGAACTGAACTGAAATTGAAAATAAAACAATATTCAGTTCAGTTCAGTCACTCTGTCATGTCCGACTTTTTGCTACCCCATGAAATGCAGCACGCCAGGCTTCCCTGTCCATCACCAACTCCTGGAGCTTACTCAAACTCAGGTCCATCGAGTGGGTGATGCAATCCAACCATCTTATCCTCTCTTGTCCCCGTCTCCTCCTGCTTTCAATCTTTCCCAGCATCAAGGTGTTTTCCAATGGGTCAGATCTTCCCATCAGGTGGCCAAAGTATTGGAGTTTCAGCTTCAGCATCAGTCCTTCCAATGAATATTCAGGACTGATTTCCTTTAGGATGGACTGGTTGAATCTCTTTGCTGTCCAAGGGACTCTCAAGAGTCTTCTCCAACACCACAGTTTGAAAATAAAACACTTAATATTAGACATATTAATTTACCAATGATTAATCTCTAAAACTGATAAAGATTCTTATCTTTAAAAACTCAAGGAAAAAGCAGATTGTACTAATTAATATAATTTGATTTGGAGTATATGTTAATATTATTTCAATTAAAATGCTTATAACTGGTTCTATTTTTGATAATTTAGAATTAACTTTATTGTTCCAAAATATTCTCATCAAAAGTTCTTTAATGTGTGTGTGTGTGTAGTATTTTTCCCTAGGATTTTTCCGTTTCTTGTTTTCTTAAAGATGCAATATAAAAATTAACTATTTCAATACGTTAATTTTTCATCCTGGTGAAAAAACTGACAATAAATAGAAATCTTATTTAAAGATCACAGGGGTAGGCCATTTGGAGTTGTGTAAGTTTAATGCATCAGAAGTTTTTATAAGACCACTACGTGAGTCCATACTAGACCAAAAAACATAAAGGTCACATCAAAGTTATATTCCTTTTAGCACAAGAACCACTGGGATATAATGTGGAAAAAAAAAAAAGATTCTTGTTTAAATTAAAGTAAGTGGGAATTTCCCTAGTACCAATTTTAGTTAACAAGATACCATTCTCCAAAAATAGTGAACTAGCATTATTTCTGGGGAAGGCAATGGCACCCCACTCCAGTACTCTTGCCTGGAAAATCCCATGGACAGAGGAGCCTGGCAGTCCATGGGGTCTCAAAGAGTCGGACACGACTGAGCGACTTCACTTTCACTTTTAACTTTCATGCATTGGAGAAAGAAATGGCAACCCCCTCCAGTGTTCTTGCCTAGAGAATCCCAGGGACGGGGGAGCCTGGTGGGCTGCCGTCTATGGGGTTGCACAGAGTTGGACACAACTGAAGCGACTTAGCAGCAGCAGCATTATTTCTAATGATAGAAATAATCAAAATTTCAAGTTCAACTAATAGGACAGAATAACAACCATGTATTGGTTTTCTGAATTTCAGCAGTCTATTAGATTTGTAGTTTGAAGTTGTTTAGAGGAGCTTAAATAAACTAATATACTGCTAAGCCAAGCTGTGTATCAGATATAATTCTAAAAGCATCGTTCACAGTATATTAAACTTTATTTGAGATAATTGTAGTGTGGTGGGAAGGAATAACACAGAAAAAAATCTCATGTACTCTTTCCCCAGTTTTTCCCAATGGTATCTTGCAAAACAAAAGCACAATACAGAAGCAGTGTATTGATAGTGATACAGTCATTATTCAGAACATTTTCATTAGCATGAGGATCCTTCACATTGGTTCTTTTACAGCCACTTACTTCTCTCCCACCTTCATCCCTCCTTCATCCCTAGTAACCAGCAATATGTTCTCCATTTTTATAAATTTGTCATTTCAGGAATTTTCTAGGAATGGACTTGTACAGTATGCAACCTGTAGAGATTAACTCAGCATAAGTCTATGGAGAGCTGTCCAGGTTCCTCCCTTTTTATTGTTGAATGGTACTGCCTGACACTGAATTTCCACAGTTCATTCAACCATCCCCTCATTGAAGAACATCTGGATTGCTGTTAAATTTGGGCTATTATGAATAATGCTGCTGTAAACATTTGTGTTAGGTTTTTGTGTGAATACAGGTGTTTATTTCTCTAGGATAGGAATGCACATTTCAAGGTACTATGGCAATTGCATGTTTTGCTTTTTTAAAAAAATAGAGTGAATTTATTATTTTACACTCCCATCAGCAATGAACAAAAGATCCAGTCTCTCTGTATTCTGACCAGCATTTGGTATTTTCATTATTTTTTGTTTAAGTCAATGTGATACACGAGTTGTGATTACTCATTGTCCCTTTAAGTTGAATTTCACTAGTGACTAAGATGTGAAACATCTTTTCAAGCAGTTCTTTACTATCTGAATGTTTCTTTTGGTAAAATAGCTCTTTATGTCTTTCCCTTTTTTTCCAGTTGGATTGTTTGATTTTTTTTTTATTGCTCAAGTTTCAGAGTTCTTATGTATTTTCCTCTTCTGTATCTTTTCTTATCTGTAACAGGAAATTTTGTGCATCAAAAGATTTTAATTTTGATAAAGTTCAATTTAAAAACTTTTAATTTTATGTACGATTATGCTTTGATGTCATGTGTAAGAATTCTTTAACTAGATCTTAATGCCAAAGGTTTTCTCTTATGCTTTTCTATGCTTTATAGCTTTACACTTTACATATGTTGTCATTTATTTTGAATTTATTGATACATAAAGTGTGAAGCATTTAATTCCTTGGACATTACTGTCTATGCTCCATTCTCTGTGTATATTTTATTTATTATTTGTTTTTGATTGCTTAGTTACTCTAATTTTAAGAAAAGAATAATAGTAATAAAACACAGACTATGACTATGGACCATTAAATAAATAATTGAGAAGTTTTTATATATATATTTATATTTCATATACTATGTTTTATATATTTTGCTTTTCAGAAAAATTTTTAATATTTGAGGTCATCTGCTTTCATGAAGGGATCATATAATTTTTGTAATATAACTGGTCCTCTATGGTTTAAATGTGTAGTTGAATAACAAAGTTTTTATGGTTAAAAAGTTTTGAAGCAGGATGGATTTTTTTTTTCTTTGAAGAAACACTGTTTTGCTACAGTCAATTAAATTTTAAGATGTAAAGCTCAGTTCAATAGACATAGAATGCTAAATCCATCATGTTGGAAGAAAGTTGGTTTTATTTTTAACACTCTTCCCCCATATGTTGGTCAGTTACAGATATTACAAACCAAACCAAATTAATGGCAGACATTCGAATGCAAAGACTGAAGAGGAGGCTTGAGTTTTTTTGTTTTGTTTTTGAATTTTAACATTAGAATATTAAGCTCTAACAAAAATTAATTTAAAAAAGAAGCACTGTGCTTTTTTTCTTTCCAAAATCATCTTAAATTAATAAAATAGGATTAACTTTAAGATTATAATTATCTGCTTCCTTTTCTGGTTTCCCACCATAATGCTTGGAGAACAGCCATTATTATTTTGTAAATTACTTCTCAGCCAGGATATTCAATGTTAATATCAATTTTTTCTCATCTGGGATCGAATTATTCATTCATTGGTTTTTATTTTATATAGATTCTTATTGAATTTGATAATAAATATTTGAGAAAAATAAACAAACGAAGATATACTCATTAATTTATGCCAAGGAAATAGGCATTTTATGACAAATCTGCATTACTGAACACTTCGACTTTTCAAGACATCCATCCAATAATTCAACTGAGAGTATAAAAGCAGTTTAAAAAACAGACATGTGCTTTAAAAAATGACTATAACCATAATTTTTTTAATTGAGCTTTAAAATTCAATCTTACTTTAAAGTTTCTTCCTTTCAGCTCCCATTTTGAAGGGAAAAAGTTAAATGTTAAATAGTTTTCTACCAACAGTGAGTTGGTTAAATAATGGAACATCCATATAATAGAATGTTGTGTAAACTTTATTAATTAGAAAGAGAATGTCTGTGTCAATGTTATTAAGATTTGAAAATAATGAAACAGAATGTAGGAGATGATGCAATTTAGTTTGCAAACATCAACCTATTGTTCCATCAACCTACTGACCTGTTTTATCATCTACATATATGTAATATATACAAAGAAAATAACATATATCCTTGAAGGAGATATTATAAGATGTTAATAGTGGTTATCTAGATGTGAGGGGTGGGGTGGTTGAAGTCTGGGCAGACAAAGAAACTCAAGGAGAATTTCATTTCCTACTTCCTGTAGTTAAATACAAGTTGAATACTCTATGATTTAGCAAGCATTTTTTTTTATAACTAGAAATTTTATTTTAGAAAAGAAAACAGAATAGAGATATTTATTGTAGCTTTGTGGAAATTAGCTTTATTTCTAGTGTCTGTAATTGTAATGTTTGAGTCAACTTTTTAAAAAATGCTACTAACATCTGGAAACCATCAGGATGCTCTCTTTATTGTTATAAATGATATTAAACAATAACTTTATTCTGAATGAAACATGAGATAGTAAGAGGAATCAGAGCCACATGGAATTGATATATTTATTTTGTTTGTCTGTTTTCAAAGGTGTATCAGGGGAATACTCAGACAGTGAAGATAAGGAGCTCTTCAGGAGGAGTGTAGATTAGTCTGAGCAGAATAGAGTCAGGAGGAGAAATAAGATTAAGTAAACTTCAGGGTTTACTTTCTCCCCAGAGGCAGAATGCCAAGCCTATTTAATTTCACAGCAAAGTACTCAGTATAATGATGCATTTTCATAAATGTGTATTAGAGTGGAATGGGGGAATCCCAATCAGTGAATTAGTGGTGCCTTTTTCTCCTTAGCAGTTTTGCCTGACATAATTGTCCTTAATATAATCCACAAGACTTTTCTAAACTCTAGTGTTGTAAACATTTGTGGGCGTCTAATATTGAGGATGACAAATATTCTTGACTTTGTTTTGTCCCAGATATTGTGGTGACATTTTTCCTCATGCCTTTGTAAGCTTTCTCCCCAAGCATCTGATTCTACGTTTATAAGTTGACTCTTCAGGCTTCCCTGGTGGCTCAGAGATTAAAGCATCTGCCTGCAATATGAGATCCCTGGGTCGGGAAGATCCCCCGGAGAAGAAAATGGCAACCCACTCCATCATTCTTGCCTGGAGAATCCCATGGACAGAGGAGCCTGGCGGGCTACAGTCCAGGGGGCCCAAAGAGTCGGACATGACTGAGCGACTTCACTTTCACTTTTCAAGTCTACTCTAGGCTCTTCTCTTGACTCCTTTACTTGTCTCTTTTTCTGACAATTTTGACATGGTCCTCCTCCATGTCTCAGGACACTCCAAACCCTAAACCAAAGTTTTAGATATGCAGAATTTCTCTTTGTGCCCAGTCCTCCAACTCTGCATCTTAGCAGTGTCATCTTTCGTTTTCACAAAATTAATTAACTGTAGAATTTTACCCTCAAATTCTATACCGTGTATCATTAAACGGCAGAAGTCCCAACCTTGTCTGGCAGGTATGTTTTTTGTTTAATGACATGGAGAGTGTTTTTGTTTGTTTAGTTAAGCCAACAAAGGATCAGAGTATTTAACATAAAGTTTGCTGAATTGTTTGGAGTATTGAGGAAAAACATATAAGCAATAAAGCAAGAAATATGTCATCATTGGGTCCCAATCTTGGCCCTAACCACAATTGTGTGATGCTGAGTAGCATCAGCTCCCTTTACATAATCCCTTTCCACATGGTGTCCATCATTCCCTTTTGTCCCTATTTGGTACCTAAAAACATTTGATTGAATTCGTGACCCATTTGCAATCTATCAAAACCTTTCTGAATACATTCATTTTTATGGAGGAATAAGAGACAGAGGAAAACATTGTCTTAGCTTTGCTGTTTGCATTCTTCTCCTAGATCACAGTTTTAAGGTAAAGGAAGGAACAGTAAGCTCTGGGCATGTCAGATTCAGTGAAGGTTTTTGAGTTATAATCGTTTATGAAAGTTACCAAGTTCTGAAAGTCAGTCATGTAAAAGACAATCATCTTTACATATACAGTTGTCAAAAATCAAGTTTCTATTTACAGAGTCAAACTGTCTTGTAAGAAACCATAGGCAAAGCTTTAGGACATCACTAAAGGCAAACTTTCAGAAAGATTTCTTGGCTCTCAAGTTGTTGTCTATCCATTTACTCAATACTGTTAGCTTTCCATACTGAAAGGTCTATCTCCTACATTTGAGCCCTTAAATACATACTTATCCTTCTCTGTCAAATTCACAGTCATAGCTGTACTTTAAAGTCATGTTAAAGGAAACCTAAGACCCATCTCTTTGTCATATTTGATAAATTTATACCTTTACTTTCTTCAATTGGATTAGGCACCTTTGGAGACAGTTTCTCTTTTAAGTCAGCTTTAGGCAGATAGATACTCGATGCATGAGTGATAGCTTTTCATGATGCATGTCAGTTGCTTCTTTGATTTGAACTTCTGTAATCTCATAGTTTTAGAGATTTCTTAAGACAAATCTCTAAAACTATGAGATTATAAAAGTGGCAGGCAATCTTTGTGAAACCAGTAACTTCTCATTTTGAAGGTGCATCTTAATGCAATCTTTTGAAAGACATTTTCACTGGTAGTTAAATTACAATTTTAAGTTAAATTGCAATCTGTCATTCCATAGTGCAAATAATTTAATTGAATTAATAGATGTGAAATATAGCCAATATGACACACAGGCAATGACCTGAAAGTCTTGTTACCCTTAAACTTGTTAATTGCAAAAGTTCTTTTGAAATCAATTACAAAATGCATCTTAATTTTAAACCTATTCAATAGTCCCAATACTGTGAAAGTGTAGAAAGACATGTTAGAAATGAGTGCATATGGAAAAATTTTAACTCTCTCATAAGTGTATAGGAAACTGTGTCATAAACAGTATTGGCACTGGTTATGATTTCTAGTTCCATGTCTTTCTATCTGTGCAGTAGATACTTGGCTTTTCTTGAGTTTTAATTGTTTCATTTTTAAAAATAAAGAGTAATAATATAACCTAAGAATTAACTGTTATCATATATTTAAATCACTTTTGTATTTAAACGCTTTTATATTTAAAGCAAGTGGCACCTAATAGGTTACAAAGCAACAAATGCTATTATATTTTTCAAAGTAGATTTTAAAAGAAGTTTTTTAAAATTTTGATTTGATGATTAAAAATGAGGAAGGATTTCCCATTGAAATTCAAACTTTTCGTTGAAAAAATAGCTAGTTTTTCATTCACAAAGATGCATTCAATGTTCTCTGTATTGTTCCTCCACATTCACATATTGCCTTCATACAATACAAGTTTTTCTCCTGGAATCAGAACATTTAGTTTTGACAATGACCAAAGCAGGACATTGCTGCTTGCAGGAGGATAAATGTGTGGTCATGTTGAAGATGAAAGTTTCTTTTTTCCCCCTTTTATCTAAACAATATTGATGAAGAAGGAGGAAGGGGAAATGGAAGATGGAAAGGAAGAAAGAAGAGAAAGAGACTCCTCCAAAATAGTTTTACGATTCAAATGCTAAATTAAGATATCATTTTTTTCCTGTCCTAGATTTTGTAAGTTTTATGGATAGTTCTCTACATAGAGTTTGAAAGTGAAAGTGAAAGTCGCTCAGTCATGTCTGACTCTTTGCGACCCCATGGACTACACAGCTCATGAAATTCTCCAGGCCAGAATACTGGAGTGGGTAGCCATTCCCTTCTCTAGGGGATCTTCCCAACCCAGGGATCAAACCCAGGTCTTCCACATTGCAGGTAAATTCTCTACCAACAGAGCCACAAGGGAAGCCCCTATATATAGTATTTCAGAGAGCAAATGAGTCCCTTGCCTTTTTTTTTTTTTTTATTACTACTGTACTTCCCACTGAACATGCAGATTGATGTGTGCCAACCAGACCTAAGATGCCAGAGAGAAGAATGTAGAGTATTGTCTGATGCAATTTGGAACTGTTACTGTGAAGCCACCATTGAAGATTTGAGCTCATTGTAATTTATATATATATATTTGAACAGGTCAGGGAAACTAGGAGAAGCAAAGTGACTTGAATTGAATTGCTTGATGAAGACTAATAACAACAATGGATTCAATATGTGAGAAGTTTATCTGTACTAGGAAATGTGTGACTATTTAGTCTGGCAGACTCATTAGGCCTAATACTGAGCTCGGGTAAATCTATTTTTGCTTTTACATCAATACAGCCTTTTAACATAAAATACCCTGTTTCATTGGAAAATCATGCCCATCTATTTCCACAGCTGATATTAGGAATTGACAATGGATATAAATTACTCTGGTAGTGAGGTTACTGCAAAAAAGACTGTGTATGCAGTGGTTCAGAGAACTTAGTCTAGAACTGACTGCTTGATTTCAAATTCCAGCTCCATCTTTTATTAATTGTGTATCCTTGAGCAAGTTATTCAAATTTCTGTGCCTCAGTTTCCTCACTTCAAGTGGGCATAATAGTACCAATTCTATAAAATTGCTGGTAACTAAAAGAATAATAAAATTTTGGATTAGTGCTTACACACAGAGATTTATGGAAGTTATCTACTATTATGCTTGGCCCAGCTAGCTTGCTTCCTTTCACAAATACATATATGCAGCTGAACAGTTGTATTACTCTTATCAATCTAATCACTTCTATTTACTATCTTTGTGTGTGTGTGTGTGTATGTATTAGTCACTCAGTTGTTTCTCTTTGTGACCCCATGGACTGTAGTGTGCCAGGCTCCTCTGTCCATGGAATTCTCCAGGCACGCATACTGGAGTAAGTAGTCATTTCCTTCTCCAGGGGATCTTCCTGACCCAGGGATTGAACCCAGGTCTTCTGCGTTGCCAGCAGACTCTTTAGCATCTGAGCCATTTACTGTCTACTCGGTAGCAAAAACCTTCAGACTTACTGTTGGTACCTCTTTTTTTCTCACTTAATGTGTCCAAAGCATTGCCAAGTCCTATCAACAGTAATTTTCTTAAAAATTAGCAAACTTTTTACAGATGGTCACTTTTTTTTATTGCCATCAAAATCTCTGTCTCAGCCTCTATCATCTCTCATGCAGATAACTAGACTAGCTTGTTAAATGATCTCCCAAATCCGTGCTTGATATTGTCATATTTATTCTTTACATTACAGCCCAAGTTACATTTTTAAAATGCAGATCATGTCATGTATCAGTTGACCAGTTTCTGATACTTCACAGTGCCTTCCTGTTACCCCGAGGAGAAAGATTTAAATCTTTGACATTGCCTACAAAACCCCGCATGAGTGGTTTCAACTTCTTCAGATTAATCCCAAACTTTTCTTCCTCTTTTCCCTGTACCTCAGCAATCCTGGACTTTTAGTCCCTCAGATCATCTATGTACTTTCCTGCCCTAGAATATTTGCACATATTTCCCCTCTGGAATAAAATCTTCTGCTTACCATCCATCTCACCTTCATTTTTTGGTGATCTGTTGTACAGATTCAGGATAAGTCATCTTCACAATCTTCTCTGCCTCTATCGAGACCCTATTCCTGTCCTTCTTAACACTTGGATCGGGTTGTAAATTGACATTGGTTCATGCAGTTATTTAATTCATGTCATATTCTGTTTTCATCACTATTTTATCTCCAAACTTTATTGCACATTTTGAACCATAGTGACAGGTTCAGTGAATGTTGAACTGTAATCTATTTTCTTAGATCATGCATTATACCTGGGATCAAGGGACCTGTGTTCTCATCTGATATCTCTTATAATTTGGTGCATGATCCTTTCAGGAGACTTGGGTTCCAAGTGTTCATTTATTGCTTAACTTTGGGCAAGTTACTTTACTTGCCTTGAGGATATTTATCTCCTAAAGAAGATTCTTTCCCAGTTGTCATGGATATAAAATGAGATGCTGTGTATGAAAGTTCTGGATAAGTGCATTGTGCTTTTATAAAGTGTAAGTTTTTAACAATTAAGGTCTGGCTATGACCTAGATTTTTCCAACCAGAGATAGCTCAATTCTCATTAAAGCTTGATGACATTATCTTCCCTAAGAGTTTTTTTTTTTAATATTTTTAACATTTCTCTAAAATAGGTTTTTGAAAGTAGGCCAAATCTTCCAATAGTTGTAGCCTAGAGTAAAAGCACTGTTGTACTACAAATACAAAATTTAAAAGTTCAGAAGGTATTACAGACATAAAATAATAAAATATCTTTCATAATATATACCAACTGGACATTTTCCTTAGTGAATAGTGTTAGAATGCAGTTTATACCTAATACTAGATTAAGTGAAAAGATCAATATATAACTAATAATATCCTTATAAACCTGTAGGTATGCAATTTGATAGGCTTACCATATGTGTGTGATCACAGTCCATTAGCAATTGGCTAATGAGTGAACTGTTCTAATGTCACCATTTATATTTAAAATTTTAAATACTCTTTAATTTAGCTGATGTCTAAGCCTTTGCCAGAATTTTATCCTGTTCTTGGAGCTTTACTCTCAAGCCTAATTATTTTTAGTAACATGCTGATGTTCCAAAGCATTTAAAGATACTATTAAATCAACAAAACAACCACTAGGTAATAAAAAAGTGTCAGTGTGAGCATAATGCATTATTTTACTTATCAATAATAGATATCAGTTTATTTGATAACATTAAGTACAATGTTCATTGCTCAGGATTTCTTAATCAGTAGATAATTATAATTTATGTATTAAAAAATCTGTGAAAATGGTATTTTTTACAGAGGATTTTCCTGGAGTATTATCCACTTAGTGTTTGCCAAATTCTGAATCACATAGATTAAAAGAACAGAAATTGAAAATCTGAAGAGAAATAATCTGAGCAGCATTATCAAAGTGATAAATCCCAGATTGATGACATTAAGGATGATCACCCAGAGGGATGAGGGAGATATTAAAAGGAACCTGAGGCATTTTCCTGTAATATCTTCAGAATGACAAATCATTAGAGCCTTATAAATTGAGTTTATTTGGCACCTGGAAAAGCTCTCTTTCACATTAAGAAGGCAAAACAAGACAGTTTAAACCTGAAGACGAAGTAAAATAGTTTCCTTTGGCATTACTAATTCAGTGGAGGATAAATATAGAAAGTTACTTGGAAAAAACACAATGGTTACCACAAAACTGAACACATAAAGCAGCTTTGGAGAAAAGTAATCAGTACTTTGATGAGATATTTGTTAGAAGAAGTTATCGTAGGACAGAAGCACATATTATTCTAACTTCTCTTTGTTATGTCATGTATATTATATGCATATTAAAGTTGTTCTTGATGAGGATTTGGATTATGGTGACAAGTATGAAGCAATTCTCTTATATTTGGGATTCAAAGAGATGATTTTATCTAAGCAAATTTTAAGAAAAAATGGATGCATTCTACTTGACACTTTCAAAGTATTATTTCAGGTGCAACGATAAGCTGTGTCCAGGTTGTGGGTTCTATTAGGTAAAGGTTAAAAAGGAAAACAATTGACTGGTTCAAAACTGGGAGAGGAATATGGCAAGGCAGTATATTGTCACCCTGCTTATTTAACTTACATGCAGAGTACATCATGCAAAATGCTGGGCTGGATGAATCACAAGCTGGAATCAAGATTGCCAGGAGAAATATCAACAACCTCAGATATGCAGATGATATCACTCTAATGATAAGGGTGAGAGAGGAGAGTGAGAAAGGTGGCTTAAAACTCAACATTCAAACAACTAACATCATGGCATCTCGTCCCTTCACTTCATGGCAAATAAAAGGGGAAAAAAATGGACATAGTGGAAGATTTTATTTTCTTGGGTTCCAAAATCACTTTTAAAAATCAGTTTCTTAGGTGGCACAGTGGTAAAGAATCTACCAATGCAGGAGATGGGTTTGATCCCTTGGTGAGGAAGATCCCCTGGGGGAGTAAATGACAATCCACTCCAGTATTCTTGCCTGGAAAACTCCATGGACAGAGGAGTCTGGCAGGGTACAGTCACGGAGTTGTGAAAAGTTGGGCATGACTTAGCAACTGAGCATACATAGCAATTCCAGTTTCTCTACGTGTTTGCCAACACTTGTTATTTTCTGCTTTTTTGTTCTGTTTCTGTTGTTGTTTTTAATGACCTTCTTAATAGATGAGGATTGATACTTTGATGTGATTTTGCTTTGTATTTCACTGATAATTAGTGATGCTGAGCATCTTTTCATCTACCTGGTGGCCGTTTGTGTGTCTTCTTATACGAATCATGTATTAATTAATATATAATACTATGGGAAAATAGTTCATTAAATGAACATTTAATGTGCACTCATGGGTGTGAAGATCATGATTGTGCTACCAATATCAGTGAATTCTTCAAAATTAAGTGGTATGATGATTAACTTATTTATTCTAGTTCTTTATTTTTCACTATTTTTGGTCAAATTTTAAAATGCCGGTTAATGTATCATTACATATAAAAGTTTTAATTTTGCACATTGGTTTGTTATTTGAGAGAGCATACAAAAACATCATGAAATCATATGAGTGTTATATTTTCGAAAAACAGTTAAGAATAAAATTATAGCATTGAAATTGATAAGGTATATAATTGGAACTTGAGGCAATAACTAATTAAACTGATCTTTTATTTTAACAAAGCAATATTTGTAATTGCTAGTTTAAGAAATCCTTGTTTTTTCAATCCAGAAATTGGCCTCTGCCTTAGCTCTCTAATTTTTAAAAATGGAGTGCTTTTAGGCTTGTTATAAGTTCTAAATGAGATAGCATATAATACACTTTGCATTTTCTTTGCAAACAGTAAATTTAGAACTCTTAATTGTAAATACAACATGCTAACACTCTTTACTATTAACTAAATTAGTCTAATGCATTATGTTCAGTTCAGTTCAGTCGCTCAGTCGTGTCCAACTCTTTGTGACCCTATGAATTGCAGCACACCAGGCCTCCCTGTCCATCACCAACTCCCAGAGTTCACTCAGACTCACGTCCATCGAGTCAATGATGCCATCCAGCCATCTTATGCTCTGTCATCCCCTTCTCCTCCTGCCCCCAATCCCTCCCAGCAACAGAGTCTTTTCCAATGAGTCAACTCTTCGCATGAGGTGGTCAAAGTACTGGAGTTTCAGCTTTAGCATCATTCCTTCCAAAGAAATCCCAGGGCTGATCTCCTTCAGAATGCATTATGTTAGGCAAAAGTATATATTTATGGTTTTAGTATAATTTCCATATTTTACTGTTTATTACATTACTGAAATATATTGAAGAAACACTAACAAATTTATTAAAGCATAGCCTATTCAATTGTTTAACCTTTATTGTTTTTTTAAATTATAAAAATAAAACTATAGCACATGATAATGGTAACTAAAAATGAACAGTTCTATAAATAAAACAATTAATCTAGAGCCAGACAACCTGGAATGTGAAGTCAAGTGGGCCTTAGGAAGCCTCACTATGAACAAAGCTAGTGGAGGTGATGGAATTCCAGTTGTTATTTCGAATCCTAAAAGATGATGTTGTGAATGTGCTGCCCTCAATATGCCAGCAAATTTGGAAAACTCAGCAGTTGTCACAGGATGGGAAAAGGTCAGTTTTCATTTCAATCCCTAAGAAAGGCAATGCCAAGGAATGTTCAAACTACTACATAATTGCACTCATCTCACACACTAGCAAAGTAATGCTCAAAATTCTCCAAGCCAGGCAAAAATAATATGTGAACTGAGAATTTGCAGATGTTCGAGCTGGATTTAGAAAAGGCAGAAGAACCAGAGATCAAATCGCCAACATGTGTTGGATCATTGAGAAAGCAAGAAAATTCCAGAAAAACATCTACTTCTGCTTTATTGACTATGCAAAGCCTTTAACTATGTGGATCACAACAAACTGGAAAATTCTTGAAGGGATGGGAATACCAGGCCACCTTACCTACCTCCTGAGAAATCTGTATGCAGGTCAAGAAGCAACAGTAGAACCAGACATGGAACAACAGACTGGTTCCAAACTGAGAAAGGAGTATGTCAAGCCTGTATATCATCACCCTGCTTATTTAACTTTATGCAGAGGACATCATGTGAGGTGCCAGACTGGATGAAGCACAAGCTGGAATCAAGATTGCCAGGAGAAATATCGATAACCTCAGATATGAAGATGATACCACCCTTATTTCAGAAAGTGAGGAACTAAAGAGCATTTGATGAAAGTGAAAGAGGAGAGTGAAAAAGCTGGCTTAAAACTCAGCATTCAAAAAACTAAGATCATGGCATCTGGTCCCATCACTTCACGGCAAATAGATGGAGAAACAATGGAAACAGTGAGAGACTTTATTTTTGGGGGGCTCCAAAATCACTGCAGATTTTGACTGCAGTCATGAGATTAAAAGACGCTTGCTCCTTGAAAGAAAAGTTATGACCAACCTAGACAGCATATCAAAAAGCAGAGACATTACTTTCCCAACAAAGTCCGTCTAGTCAAAGCTATGGTTTTTCCAGTAGTCATGTATGTATGTGAGAGTTCGACTGTAAAGAAAGCAGAGTGCCAGAAAATTGATGCTTTTGAACTGTGGTGTTGGAGAAGACTCTTGAGAGTCCCTTGGACTGCAAGAAGATCAAACCAGTCAATCGTAAAGGAAAGTAGTCCTGAATAGTCATTGGAAGGACTGATGCTGAATCTCCAGTACATTGGCCACCTGATGGGAAGAACCAATTCATTTGAAAAGACACTGATGCTGGGAAGGATTGAAGGCAGAAGGAGAAGGGGATGACAGATGATGAGATGATTGGATGGCATCACCAACTCAATGGACATGAGTTTGAGCAATCTTTGGGAGTTGCTGATGAACAGGGAAGCCTGGAGTGATGCAGTCCATAGGGCTGCAAAAAATTGAACATGACTGAGTGACTGAATGGAACTGAACTGATAAATAAAAAGCTGAATTTCTCTTTTTTATTCCCACTTGATACCCCCAAAGTAACTTGAGTTCATTTATATTCCTTTTTGTTTAGAAAAACATTCATCCAAATGTATACATCTTCATTTTTTCTTTGGTTTGCTTTTTTAAAACTAATGCAGAAATGTTTTGTATGCTACTCTTTGATTTCACCCCAGGGCCACATAAGGATTTAATTCATTCTCTCTCTTTCTTTTGTTTTTTTAGTATTCTAAATATTAATTTCATTTTTTTAAATTATGAAAGTATGATAACATTTATAGGTGATTGGGAAAATACAGAAGAAAGTTATGTATAGATCCTCTCTCTATTACAATTATTTAAGTAGATAAATTAATATTTTTAGTTGGAATTTCAATATCAAACTCTCAAAAATTAATAGAATGAATAGACAGAAAAGTAGAAGGATGTAGTAGATCTGAAAAGCATTACAAGTCAATTCAACATAATTAATATTCATAAAATTTTCATACAGCAATAGGATACAAATTCTATTCAAGTTACTATAGACTGTAAACCAGCAGACCTGAGACCTATCTAGGGACATAAAACAATGTGCAAAGATTTCAGGGTATAAATTCCTGAAATCATACAGAGTTTGTTCTCTTATCACTGTGGAGTTATGTTAAAAATCAATATAAAAAATATTTGAAAATAATCTTTCATGTGTCACGTGACATTTATCAAGAGAAATTTTTGACTTAGCCATTGAAAGCTCAACAAATTTAAAAGAGTGAAAAAAACACAGGGTTATTGCAGAGAAAAAGGCATTTAAATGAGAAATTAATATCAAATATACTTTAAAAACCCCATGCATTTGGAAATTAAATGCCCACTTTTAAATGACAGGTGTGTCTAAGATGCCATTACAAAGAATATTAGAAAATATTTGTAACAGAATAGAAATGAAAGGAGAATTTATCAGAATTTATTGCATGGCACTGAAGCTGCACAATGTAATTATATATAGTGTGGCATCTTCAATAAGGTGTGAAAACAGAAAACAGACACCAGCATAAATTTTTGTGAAATTTGGACAAAATTTGCACGTTAGTTAATAGCACTCTATCACATGTTAACTTCCTGTTTTTAACAGCATAGTATTTCTTTATAGTTTTATAATTGGATTAGAAGTTTCAAGCCTCATTCAATTTTTTTGAATTACTAAAATAATAAGCTTTCTAGACTTTTAGCAATAATACTAGATGCCAGAATAAATGGAACTATATCAAAGTTTTGAGTGAATGTAAATTAGAAATCTAGCATTCTATTTATATTTAAGTCAAACAAGTGGAACCAAAATGTCATAAACATTTTTGCTAAGCAAAAACTTCTAAGTTTTCTAAAATATACATTATATTATACATACTATTTATATGTGTGTGTGTGTCTATACAAAAGCTTTAGGCAACTTCCCAGAAAAAGAATTCAGAATGAACATAGTGAACGTGATCCAGGATCTCAGTAAAAGAATGGAGACGATGTAAGAAATGTTTACCAAAGATGTAGAAAATTTAAAGAACAGAGCTCAACAATACACTACAAAGAATCAATAACAGAATAATTGAGGCAGAAGAATGGACAAGTGACCTGGAAGACAGAATGGTGGAAGTCATTGCCACAAAACAGAATATAGAAAAAAGACAGAAAAACAATGAAGACAGCCTAAGAGACCTCTGGGACAGAATTAAATGCACCAACATTTGTATTGTAGGGGTCCTAGAAGGAGCAGTGAGAGAGAGAGGATCCAAGAAAAATATTTGAAGAGATAATAGCTGAAAAATTCCCTAACATGGGATAGGAAATTGTCACCCAAGTCCAGGAAGCCCAGCAAGCCCCAAGGGTAGGATAAACCCAAGGAGGAACACACCAAGACACATGGGAATCAAACTGGCAAAAACTAAAGACAAACATAAAATATTAAAAGCAACAAGGGAAAAAACGACAAATAACATATAAGGGAACTCTCATAAGATTATCCAGAGAAGGCAATGGCACCGCACTCCAGTACTCTTGCCTGGGAAATCTCATGGACGGAGGAGCCTAGTAGGCTGCAGTCCATGGGGTCACTAAGAGTCGGACACAACTGAGCGACTTCACTTTCACGTTTCACTTTCGTGCATTGGAGAAGCAAATGGCAACCTAGTCCAGTGTTCTTGCCTGGAGAATCCCAGGGACGGGGGAGCCTGGTGAGCTGCCATCTATGGGGTGGCACAGAGTCTGACACGACTGAAGTGACTTAGCAGTAGCAGCAGCAGCATAAGGTTATCAGCTAATTTCTCAACAGAAACTCTACAAACCAGAAGGAAATGGCATGATATTTAAAATGATGAAAGGGAAGAACCTACAATCAAGGATACTCTACCCAGCAAGAATCGTGTTCATATTTGACAGATAAGCAAATGTTAAGAGATTCAGCACCACCAAACCAGCTTTACAACAAGTGCTAATGGACATTCTATAGGCAGGAAACACAAGAGAAGGCAAAGATTATTTTAAAAAAAAAATCAAAACAGTAAAGAAGATGAAATAGGATCATGAAATGAAGGGAAAGTCACTCAGTCATGCCCGACTCTTTGCGACCCCATGGACTATACTATGGAGTTCTGCAGGCCAGCATACCGGAGTGGGTAGCCTTTCCCTTCTCCAGGAAATCTTCCCAATCCAGGGATCAAACCCAGGTCTCCCTCATTGCAGGTGGGTTCTTTACTAGCTGAGCCACAAGGGGAAGCCCAAGAAGACTGGAGTGGGTAGCCTTTCCCTTCTCCAGAGGATCTTCCCGACCTGGGAATTTAACTGGGGTCTCCTGCATTGCAGACAGATTCTTTACCAACTGAGCTATCAGGGAAGCCCCCAATTACCTTAAATGTAAATGGATTAATTGCACCAACCAAAAGACATAGACTGGTTGGTAAAATGAAAACATGTATATGTATGCACTTTATACTTACCACATCACCCTACTTAACTCCCCAAATTGTATGTAATATTTTATATTGTTAGGTTAATCATGTTTCCATTATGGCTTGCAATTTAATAATCTTTTATTTTTTGTCTGGCTATTGACTGTGAAAACTGATAAGCATCTTTTACAATTGTGATTCAGTTCAGTTCAGTTCAGTCACTCAGTCATGTCCAACCCCAAGAACTGCAGCACTCCAGGCCTCCCTGTCCATCACCAACTCCTAGAGTTTACTCAAACTCATGTCCATTGAGTCAGTGATGCCATCCAACCATCTCATCCTTTGTCATCCCCTTCTTCTCCCAGTCTTCTCCCCTTCAATCTTTCCCAGCATCAGGGTCTTTTCAAATGAGTTGGCTCTTCCCACCAGGTGGCCAAAGTATTGGAGTTTCAGCTTCAACATCAGTCCTTCCAATGAACACTCAGGACTGATCTCCTTTAGGATAGACTGGTTGGATCTCCTTGCAGTCCAAGGGATTCTCAAGAGTCTTCTCTAACACCACAGTTCAAAAGCATCAATTCTTTGGGGCTCAGCTTTATAGTCCAACTCTCACATCCATACATGACTACTGGAAAAACCGTAGCCTTGACTAGATGGACCTTTGTTGGCAAAGTAACATCTCTGCTTTTTAATATGCTGTCTATGTTGGTCATAACTTTCCTTCCAAGGAGTAAGCGTCTTTCAATTTCATGGATGCAATCACCATCTGCAGTGATTTTGGAGCCCCCCAAAATAAAGTCAGCCACTATTTCCACTGTTTCCCCATCTATTTCCCATGAAGTGATGGGACCAGATGCCATGATCTTAGTTTTCTGAATGTTGTGCTTAAAGCCAACTTTTTCACTCTCCTCTTTCACTTTCATCAAGACGCTCTTTAGTTCCTCTTCACTTTCTGCCATAAGGGTGGTGTCATCTGCATATCTGAGTTTATTGAAATTTCTCCCGGCAGTCTTGATTCCAGCTTATGCTTCATCCAGCCCAGCATTTCTCATGATGTACTATTGTGAGATGTACTATTGTGATGTACTATTGTGATTATGTAATTATTATTCATTTTAATTCCATTAAATCATGACTGGTCAATAGAAAATAATAGATTTTTATATCACTAAAACTACCATTTAGTAGAAAAAACCTGCAATCACTTTTTAAAATTCATTTGCACATTAGAATTGTCTTGGAATTTTCTGAATAATACAAATGCCTAGGTTTTCCTTTTTTTCTCAAAACTCCAGATGTGATTCTAAATTCATGTTATTCTAAATTCATGTTAACTTTAACATGTTAAAGTCATGTTAAAACATGACTGAATTATATGATGATCTTTTATCTAGTTTGTTTCACATTTTCTATTTCATATTCAATGCTCCCATTTCATTTAGTTTATGGTTTCCAGTTTCACCATCTCTTTTTTTGTTGTTCTTTCTGAAGCCTTTATTAAATGTAGTAATTTAGCTTTCTTAGCTATATAATATTCCATTTATATACTTTTCTGAATTTAATTAACCAAATCTCTACTCATGGGCATTCTATTTGAGTATATATCTTAAATAAATATACATTATACATCAACAAATAATAGAAAATCAAACACAGGCACTTAGTAATAATCATGAACTAAAAAATTATGATTTATTTATTATGGACTCATATCTTTAAGGTTATATTAAACACAGAATTCAATATGATTTTATGACATGAAAAAACTTATCAGTTTATGTATTCTGTGCATTGTATCTCCCAAAAATAAAACATCTTGAAAGAATCTGAAGAAATACGTTGGTGGCAAGAAGTTGTTGACATAGACAAAGCTGTGATTTCCTAAGTGATATCAATGATAAAATTGTGACAAGCTGATTGGGGGAAAAAAGTATTGATTACACCTCTGGAACATAGCTTGGATTTCCCATCACTAAAAGAGTTTGAGTTGGGGCATCAATAAGTAAGTAAATCCCCTAATTAATAAGTGACATTCTGAGGTGTCTTGGTCATTCCTGTTGCATTACCTCATAGTATATTTTAGCTGTAGTTAAAAATCCTAAAGTACTCCTCAACTTGTGTTCCTCTCTCTGAGGAAAACAAGAAGTATTTCTAAGGTGTAAGGAATAGAAAATCAAACAACCAGGCACCCGTATTAACAAAGAAACACAGGCACCCATATTAACGAAGAAATTAAAAGGAACTCCATTGCCATGAGTAGGGGGAAGAATGAGGCAGTTGGGGTAATAATCTTTCCTTTCCTCTCCTTATTTTTTTTTATTCCTTTTTTTTTTCTTTGCCTTACTCATTTGCTTGTGCTGGTGCACTTTGCTTTTTCTATTGTTTTTTGTTTTCTCTTCCTGATCTTGCCTTGTCCTGCTTATGTTAACTTCTATACAGGAGAATTTACACACACATCTCACTATTTCTCTTGTTACGTGGTGTGGGTGAGTAGCTGACTCCAGAGGCGAGGTAAATTAAATTAGCAACTGAACTGTCTGCTCTCAGGCAGGATGAGTTTCCGGGAAAGTCTTCTAGGTGTCTGACCTGTGCACATTTTCCTCAGTTGCGCCATTCACACACTCACCCTGAGACCATGCAATCTTAAGCTAACATTTCCCTTTGGAAACCATACATTTCCGTTCACAACATTCATCCATCAATCACAGTTCTTTTCCTTCTAAGATGCATGACAGTCCAAAAACTGTTTTGTCATGAGTCTGTCATTGCTCTTAGAATGCCATTGGTTATATTTGAGGAAAGCATTTCAAATCAAATCATGGAATAGCTCACATAAAATAGCAGCTGTTTTTGAATCACTTCACAATACTATGTAAATAAAACAGTTCTGGCAGCTGGAAGAACAAAACGGTCTTTGATAACACTCTAATTATTTATTATGACTGCTTTGATGTAGCATTTATCTGAACACAAGACATATTTTAAAAGCTAGAAGGAAATTAAAAGTAAACAAAAGAATTGCACTCCTGACCAACTTCTTTGCTTCAGGGTTATTATATTGGGCAGCTGCTAGGTTTCTTTTTTTTTTCATATTCTTTAAATTTTGTGGTTCTGGCTTCTCTATCAGATATGCACAAAATTACTAGAATGTTTAAAATAGCAAGACATAGGAAAAATATCATTTTTTTAGTTGAATTAAAATCAAACATTCATAACCAAATATGTATTAATTGTGAAATTAACCTCTAATCCTCATTTCTTTTTTTTTTTTTGGTTTTTCCTCAAGCACTATCTTTTGTTTAGTGTATTTAAGTGTATTTTTTAATATTGGGATGTGAAGGGAAAAATAAGATATTAATAAGATCCTAGTAATGGAAGAAATGTGCTCAAACATTTGATACTTTTTTAATGAAATTCTTACAAGGGAAAATGCAAAATGTAGGAACAAGGTCTCACTTATTTTACTACTTAACAGAGAAAACACATATATATACTCAAAGAAATGACTGATTAAAGAAGAAACATGTTTCTGATAATGGCTTGAGATGATATATGCCTAATATGTTTTGTTTCATATTAATGTATATGGCTGAAAATGGGAATTCCTTAAGATCTGGTAATCATCCTCATTTCTACACTTAGTTTCAAGTTACTTATTGAATGGGTTTCATGGACATTTGGACATCTCAGAGAAATGTAAAGTGCCTCTCCCCTTGTTGAGTGAAATAGGTACTAAAGAGAGAGGGAGCTCTTCATATGTCTACATTAAGCAAAGCATGGGGACTAGAGAATGAAATTGTTTTAAAGAACTCTAGAGTTGTTGTATTTGTTACAGACAGGCAAACCAAGAGGAGAAATTGCGGTTCCTTGAAGGTAAATGGAATTGATTGTGGAAGTGGATTCCTGGATCAGAGTCTCATGACTAGATGTTCTGTTGAATGATCCAGGACACAAAAGGAATGTGGAGGAGAAATGCACACTGGTAATTACAAGAGATGGGAACATACAATCCAAAGTGTGCTTCACACGGTTCCCTGAACTCCTCTTGTGGGCTTCTAAGTATTTTATTATTGCTTTTTATGTTAGCATTTCCCTCTCCCCTATTTTTCTCTTATTTTCTCTTGTGTCTGAAATACATGTCTCCTAATCTTGAGGTGCAAAGTGTTTAGACCTCTTGTCACTGTTGGGCTTTTGGACCTAATGGTTTTTAACCGGGGTGTGTGTGTGTGTCGGGGGCTGTCCTGTGCCTTGTACAGTGTGTAGCTGCACCCCTAGCCTCTACCTACTAGAAACCAGTGGTAACCCCTTCCTTCCAAGCGGTGGCAACCTAAAATATTTCCAAACATTGCTAAATGGTCCCTGTGATTTGGGGAAAAATCAACCATTGTTTTATATATTTACTGCCTCTCACATTGATCTGTAGTTAATATATACTGACTGCAACTGAATCCTGTACATATTACTGATCCCTCCCAAGTTAGTTGCTGCTGCTGCTACTGCTAAGTCGCTTCAGTCATGTCCAACTCTGTGTGACCCCATAGACGGCAGCCCACCAGGCTCCCCTGTCCTTGGGATTCTCCAGGCAAGAACACTGGAGTGGGTTGCCATTTCCTTCTCCAATGCATGAAAGTGAAAAGTGAAAGTGAAGTTGCTCAGTCGTGTCCGACCCTCAGCCACCCCATGGACTGCAGCCTTCCAGGCTCCTCAGTCCATGGGATTTTCCAGGCAAGAGTACTGGAGTGGGGTGCCATAGGTATGCAAAAAAGAATTAACATATGTGCCGGGGTCCAGCCCCGGTGGATCCAGGAAATTCGAAGCGGGGACAGCGTCGGCGAGGATCAGGAAACAACTGCTTAATTAAACGTTAATTAAGGATATAAAGAGTAATAGAATAAGGATAGCTCAGTAGGAAAATTCAGTGAAGAAAAGAGGCTGAATAATTCAGCCAGAAGGTGAGAGAAAGAACGACATGGGGAGACCAAGTTTCGGTGAACAAGGCCCGCACTTTATTTTCCAAAGTAGTTTTTATACCTTAAGTTATGCATAGAGGATAATGGGGGAAGGGGTAGAGTCATGCAGCAAGCCAGGCTTTCTTCCTGCAAACTTACCATATGCAAAAGCTTAGGTGATGGCCCGGAGGCCTGTTAACATTTTAAGACACTTTCTTCAGAAAACTTATTTTTCTCTAAAGGTGATTGGTCAGGAGCCACCCTCCGAAAGCATTAGATAAAGTTGCATTTCTACAGAGCAAAGGTGTGGTGGGCTATAACAAGAAAAAGAATTAACTCAAGAGTCCCAGGTTACAAACATTAAAGCTACTACTTACACCAATTATATTAATCAATACACTGCCAGGGACACAGCAGGTAAGGGATATAGAAACTTAGCAGCAAACACTGGCCCAACAAGTGAAAATCCCTTCACCAATACAATTTCTAATCAATCTTTTAACTGCTCAAAGGAATCTGTATTTAGACAGTTTAGAACATCTCAGGCCTCTCACAGTTGGGAGGCTTTGAGCAATCACATGTGGCCGAAAAAACCTATTCAGGCAGGCTAGAGGACTTCCAAAGGAGTTTGTAGGTTGAAACACTGTCACACCCAGGAATTATTAACTGGAGCTGTAAGCTAACTCTTTTTTCAGAGAGGTAGTGGGGGACAGCCCCCTGTAAAGTCAGAGGTGTAGGTGAAAGCACAAAGCAGAAAGTAGGCAGACTCTGGTTTTGGGGGTAAATGCTCGAGAATTTCCAGGGGGACTCCTGAGGCTCGATCCCGCCTTTGCGTATGCTGAGCCTCCTTCCTCATGACCTTTGTCATGGGTGGAGCTCCTCAGGCTGGCTCCCGGCAGTGATAGAATTCCAGTTGAGCTATTCCAGATCCTGAAAGATGATGCTGTGGAAAGTGCTGCACTCAATATGCGATATGCAATATGCACTCAATATGCAATATGCCGGCTCCCGGCACATATGTAAAACTTTCTTCTAGTATTGGAGTAGATTACTATTAGGTATCTTTGCATATGTTTATCTTTAGTTTCTTAAAGGAAAATAATTAATGAAAATGAGAGACGTTTACTGATAGCTTTTTATGTATCCAGCTCTGTTCTACATGCTTTCATGTGTATTCCTTCAATGCTTTTAACAACCTATGTATCAAACCATTACTATCTTACATTCCCTATCCTTCATTCTTTCAGCAGCCAGTACTAGATTTTATTTTGTTTGTTACTGAATGGAAATTTACTGCTCAACTAATGGGTATGGGGCTCTATACCTGGAAATCCTCTCCCACAACTTGTGTGTGTGTGTGTGTGTGTGTGTGTAGTTTCTTTTCTCACCACCTTTTCTTTTTTCCTGAAGGAATGGTAGCATTTACCAGCACCCTTATAAATGCATGACAAGCTAATTGTAAACTATTTTTAGATTTTTGGAAAGAAAATCACTTATCAAGAACACGTCATGCTTGTGTCTTTGTCCAAATTGAGAAACACTTCATTGGCAATAAAAAAGTTCCTGCAAGCTTGAGTAGTTATAATATCCTCTCCAATTGCTTTCTTCTGTCACATCAAATCAAATTCACTGCTTTTTCAATTATCCTTATTTTCCAAAATAGGCATCTCATAACTTTGAAATGAAAAATAAGGCACAAGTTTACAGATGTGCAGAGACTGTAGCCAGGATGTTAGAACTTAAAACTGCCACATGGAGTGAGAGTAAAGTTGAAGCGTAAAGGGTGAACCCAGCTCAGACTATTGCCAGGAGACCTGATAGAGCCAGATCTGCTGCTGCCTTGAATCCCTCCCTCATCTGCAGTTGGCTTAGAGGTCACAGAGATAAAAGAAGTAGCAGCTATGCAGGGAGAGTGGGTGGCTCATAAACAAAGTCAGCACTTTGGTCACTTTATCAGTGTTGTGGGACAGGGCAGTAAGCTGTGCAGTGTTTAAATGGATCCTAGTTGGGTTGCCTTGACATTTGCCTAGAAGATACCCCCTTGGGACCTGGAGGATATGTCCTCCCTTAGCAAGATCGACCAAAATGTTCTTTCCAAAACATATGCCTCACTGCACTGATCTTACACATGTTTTGAATTATGCTTATTCAGGTGAGAGGGAGCAGATATATCTATGACCTAAGAAGTGAAACTTATCTCCCCAAACTTGCTTATGAAAAAATACTTATGTCTATGTCTGTACAACTTCAGATATATACAGTTATCTGGGTTCCAGCCCAGACCTACAGAATCACAATTTTCACGGGAGTGGCTTAGTAAAACAATTACAAGCAAATAAACAATATTATTTATTAATCAGGTACCATTGATGATTCCTATAATACTTTTTAAAAATATTAGTGGAAGGATAATGGTATTAAAATATTTTGAATTGCTTTAGAACTCTTACCTACTCATTATTGAAGGCTAACTCAGAGGTTAGCCTTGCTATCCATTAATGTTATAAAAAGACTATACTGTTACATGCATTATATATAAATGCAATATATGCTATATATTATATATAGTCTATTAAACAGGGATATAATATACATATTATACACTATTAGATATTAACATATATGTTAAAGAGAGGAAAAAGTGGTAGATTTCAGCTATAACATAATCATAATGTTTTGATCACAAGAAATAATTGGAGAGTGAAAGAGCCTTTGAGCACAGATCTTGATCAGGCAGGATTATCTTCAAATTCTGTTCTTTTCATGTACAGACAAGTTAAAATTGTTTTTGTTGTTATTCCTCTATTATTTTGTCTTGGCCGAAGAAGATAATAATGAAGTGTTTTAGTAATGAATGTTCACATCTGATATCATGACAACTAGAATAGTTGAATAACCTCCATACCCTGCAACATCTTCTAGCAAAGAGAGAGAAGGAAGAATGAAAGAAAGGGAAAGTAAAGATAAAAATGCTGCCTTAGGATGCTAGGACATGACATAAAAGAACAAAATACAAACAGAAAACCAACAGAATCTTTGGCAAAGGAAATGACCAGGAAATTCACAAAAGGGACCAATGGGCAACAGAGTTGTGAAGACACGCTCAAACTCAGGAGAAATGAGGGAAATATAAATCAAACAATAATGACATAGTATTTCATATCCAGCTGCCTGGTAAAAACTTATAAATCTGACTTCTGGTGGGATTTTATTTTATATAACCACTTTGGAGAACAATTTGCAGTATCTAAGAAAGTTCTAATAAAGTTCCAATCCCAAAGAAAGGCAATGCCAGAGAATGCTCAAACTACCACACAATTGCACTCATCTCACACACTAGCAAAGTAATGCTCAAAATTCTCCAAGCCAGGCTTCAACAGTATATGAACCATGAACTTTCAGATGTTCAACCTGGATTTAGAAAAGGCAGAGGAAGCAGAGGTCAAACTGCCAACATTCGTTGGATCATCAAAAAAGTAAGAGAGTTCCAGAAAAATATCTACTTCTCCTTTACCGACTATGCCAAAGACTTTGACTGTGTGGATCACAACAAACTGAGGAAAATTCTTCAAAAGATGGGAATACCAAGCCACCTGACCTGCCTCCTGAGAAATCTGTATGCAGGTCAAGAAGCAATAGTTAGAACTGGACATAGAAAAACAGACTGGTTCCAAATCAGGAAAGTAGTACGTCAAGGCTGTAAATTTTCACCCTGCTTATTTCAATTATATGCAGAGTATATCATGAGAAATGCCAGACTGGATGAAGCACAAGCTATAATCAAGATTGCCAGGAGAAATATCAATAATCTCAGATATGCAGGTGACACCATCCTTATGGAAAAAAGCGAAGAAGAACTAAACAGCCTCTTGATGAAAGTGAAAGAAGAAAGTGAAAAAGTTGGCTTATAACAGCATTCAGAAAACTGAGGTCATGGAACTTGGTCCCATTACTTCATGGCAAATAGATGCGGAAACAATGGAAAAAGTGAGAGACTTCATTTTCTGGGGCTCCAAAATCATGGTAGATGGTGACTGCAGCCATGAAATTAAAAGACACTTGCTCCTTGTAAGAAAAGTTATGAGCAATCTAGATAACTTATTAAAAAGCACAGACATTACTTTGCAAACAAAGGTCCATCTAGTCAAAGATGCGTTTTTTCTGGTAGTCATGTATGGATGTGAGAGTTGGACTATAAAGAAAGCTGAGTGCCGAAGAATTGATGCTTTTGAACTATGGTGTTGGAGAAGACTCTTGAGAGTCTCTTGGACTGCAAGGAGATCCAACCAGTCCATCCTGAAGGAAATCAGTCCTGAATATTCATTGGAAGGACTGATGCTGAAGTTGAAACTCCAATAATTTGGTTACCTGATGTGAAAATGTGACTCATTTGAAAAGACCCTCATGCTGCAAAGTATTGAAGGCAGGAGGAGAAGGGGATGACAGAGGATGAGATGGTTGGATGGCGTCACCGACTCAATGGATATGAGTTTGAGTAAACTTCAGGAGTTGGTGATGGACAGGGAGGCCTGGCGTGCTGCAGTCCATGGGGTCGCAAGTAGTTGGACACGACTGAGCGACTGAACTGAACTGAATAAAGTTTTTGAAAGAGTGCATGTTCTCAACAATTACACTCCTTTTTATATACCCTAAAACAGTGCTTCTCAAACTCTATTGTGAGTTTGGATATCTTTCCAATGGAGCTGTTTTTCCAATGGAGAAATGCAGGTTCTGTTTATAAGGCCTGGAGTGTGGCCTGAGAACAAGCGCCCCGTTGATGCCAATGCTGCTAACCCATAGCAAGATTTAGAGAAACTCTTGCTGTGTGAAGGTGGGAATTGTACAGTATTTATCATAATATTAATTCTAATAGCAAGACACTGAATTATGCTTATACATATTTAGTAAAAGTTTGAGAACCTGTGCTGGGATGAGATCCTCCAACTTCATGACAATGGTTTCTTCAGAGAATAAGAGAAAATAATTAGATAAGGAGGAATATGCAGGAGGCTAAAACTGTGTTTTATCTATGTTTGTGTATGAACTATTAGCTGCGTAGTAGGTATGTGGGTTTTTGACATGTGGGTTTTTATTACCATTTTTGCATGCTTTAGGATAATATCTAACTTTTCAAAAGCAGAAAGAGCCTAATCCTTCCTAAACAGTGGCAGACTGGTATTTTTTAAAAACAATGTTAGTTCTTTAAATGTATAGTCCATTTTTCAGCTATTTTATATAACCCCATTTTAACCATGTGATAGGCAGATAATGATATCTTTTTCAAGTTCTTTACAAATTAAGAATCTGAAGGTCTTGCCCAAGTTCACAGAGCAAAGAAGCTGAGTCAAGATTTTAATCCAAGTCTACTTATCTAGAGTTTGATTACATTACTCTACATGTTCTTTCCTATAAATGTTTACCTTCTAACTAACAATAAATATTGCAGGATCAATCAATTACAGAATATACCCATTAGATAAACATGTTTTCAAGCAAAGAAACATGAAACTTCATAAACCAACTTCTCTCTTCCTACTGTTTCATACATGGTAGGTCGAGTCACAAGATTCATCATGAGTGAGAAATTGTATAGCCCTGCTTAGGACACAAATTGGTAACTAAGTCATCAAAAAAGTGGCCAAAAATGAAAATGTTATAGCTTACTTTCATGACACGAAGGCTAATATACCTTATTTTTGGTCTTCGGGATCCTAAAATGTGTTTTGATATCAGTATTAGTTTTTTGTTTTCATTTAATAGGTGCTGTAATATAATAGTGAGGACTACAGAATATGCCATCCTGATCTTGGCTCCACAATCCAGCTTTAGCATTTTCTAGCTGCATGGTCTTTAGCAAATCGTCCATTTGAATCATAGTGTCTATCTTAGTAATGTGATAGACGTGTGTGCAAAATGGCTAACACTCAATAAACATTCAGGAAAAAAGTCAAAGGAACACTCTTAAGGAATAATACAATTTATAGGGACAGAGAATAATTTTAAGTAACAAATAAAGAGTAAGACACAAAATGCTTCTCTTGCCGATATTTGTTAGGAGAGAATAAAAGCCCGAGATAGCATTGCCAAATCAACCCTAATCCAAGGTTCTTGTACAAATTCTGTATAATCATGCCATATTTTCCAAAGGATGCAAAGACTTTCACCCACATTTAAATAATCATATTAACTAGATAAATCTGTATTGGGAAAGGGATTGCAGTAAGCACAAATCGAAGCTAGCAGGTGTCTAAGGCAAACTGGGAATAATTCCAGAAGACAGTTATGGGTTTTTTTTGAACCACTATCTCTTTGGACAGAATCTTATCCACTCCCTGTTAATATACTTAAGTGTTTGCAAAGGTTGTTGGAGAGAAAAAAGAATGCTTATCTTGGAGAGAATTATCTGCTGAATATTTTCACTGTAAATCTATTTAAAATGTATTTGCCTAAGTGGGTACTAAGTGAGGTTAAGGTGATAGAAAGTCTTTGTCCTCTTTCATTTCTTAGCCATTAAAATTTGGCAAAACTAATACAATTATGTAAAGTTTAAAAATAAAATAAAATTAAAAAAAATAAAAATAATTACAAAAATAAATACACAAATAAAACAGTAATGCAGCTGGAAGCAGAGAGATTAAGTTATGAGCCCTCCACCTGGAAAATTTTCACAATTGTTGAATAACAAAAATCTCTCATGAACAAAAGTCCTTTTTCTTTTTCTTTTCTTCCACACAGTCCATGTTCATGAGAACCCTCCGAACCTGACTCTGCTAGTGCAATGCTACATAAAACTAAACCAAATGGGAAATCTAACCCAGAATTCTCTAACTCATGGGAAAAATACAATCAGTCCTGTTCCGTCACTCAGTCATGTCTGACTCTTTGCGACCCCATGAACCGCAGCATGCCAGGCCTCCCTGTCCATCACCAGCTCCTGGAGTTTACACAAACTCATGTCCATTGAGTCAGTGATGCCATCTATTCATCTCATCCTCTATCATCCCCTTCTCCTCCTGCCTTCAATTTTTCCCAATATCAGGGTCTTTTCAAATGAGTCAGCTTTTCACATCAGGTGGCCAAAGTATTGGAGTTTCAGCTTCAACATCACACCTTCCAATGAACACCCAGGACCGATTTCCTTTAAAATGGACTGGTTGGATCTCCTTGCAGTCCAAAGGACTCTCAAGAGTCTTCTCCAACACCACAGTTCAAAAGCATCAATTCTTCTGCATTCAGCTTTCTTTATAGTCCAACTCTCACATCCATATATGACTACTGAAAAACCAGAGCCTTGACTAGACAGACCTTTGTTGACAAAGTAATGTCTGTGCTTTTCAATATGCTATCTAGGTTGGTCATAACTTTCCTTCCAAGGAGTAAGCGTCTTTTAATTTCATGCCTCAATCAGCATCTGCAGTGATTTTGGAGCCCCCAAAAATAAAGTCTGACACTGTTTCCATTGTTTCTCCATCTATTTGCCATGAAGTGATGGGACCGGATGCCATGATCTTAGTTTTCTGAATGTTGAGCTTTAAGCCAACTTTTTCACTCTCCTCTTTCACTTTCATCAAGAGGCTCTTTAGTTCCTCTTCACTTTCTGCCATAAAGGTGGTGTCATCTGCATATCTGAGGTTATTGATATTTCTCCCGACAATCTTGATTCCAGCTTGTGCTTCTTCCAGCCCAGCGTTTCTCATGATGTACTCTGCATAGAAGTTAAATATGCAGGGTGACAATATACAGCCTTGACGAACTCCTTTTCCTATTTGGAACCAGTCTGTTGTTCCATGTCCATTCTAACTGTTGCTTCCTGACCTGCATATAGGTTTCTCAAGAGGCAGGTCAGGTGGTCTGGTATTCCCATATCTTTCAGAATTTTCCACGGTTTATTGTGATCCACACAGTCAAAGGCTTTGACATAGTCAATAAAGCAGAAATAGATGTTTTTCTGGAACTCTCTTGCTTTTTCCATGATCCAGCAAATGTTGGCAATTTGATCTCTGGTTCCTCTGCCTTTTCTACAACCCGCTTGAACATCTGGAAGTTCACGGTTCAGATATTGCTGAAGCCTGGCTTGGAGAATTTTGAGCATACTTTACTAGCATGTGAGATGAGTGCAATTGTGCAGTAGTTGAACATTCTTTGGCATTGCCTTTCTTTGGGATTGGAATGAAAACTGAAATTTTTCAGTCCTGTGGTCACTGCTGAGTTTTCCAAATTTGCTGGCATATTGAGTGCAGCACTTTCACAGCATCATCTTCCAGGATTTGAAATAGCTCAACTGGAATTCCATCACGTCCACTAGCTTTGTTCATAATGATGCTTTCTAAGGCCCCGTTGACTTCACATTCCAGGATGTCTGGCTCTAGGTGAGTGATCACACCATTGTGATTATCTGTGTCGTGAAGTTATTTTTTGTACAGTTCTTCTGTGTATTCTTGCCACCTCTTGTTGATATCTTCTGCTTCTGTTATGTCCATACCATTTCTGTCCTTTATCGAGCCCACCTTTGCATGAAATGTTCCCTTGGTATCTCTAATTTTCTTGAAGAGATCTCTAGTCTTTCCCATTCTGTTGTTTTCCTCTATTTCTTTGCATTGATTACTGAGCAAGGCTTTCTTCTCTCTCCTTGCTATTCTTTGGAACTCTGCATTCAAATTGGTATATCTTTCCTTTTCCCCTTTGCTTTTCACTTCCCGTGTTTTCACAGCTATTTGTAAGGCCTCCCCAGACAGCCATTTTGCTTTTTTGCATTTCTTTCTCTTGGGGATGGTCTTGATCCGTGTCTCCTGTACAATGTCACGAACCTGATTCCATAGTTCACCAGGCACTCTATCTATCAGATCTAGGCCCTTAAATCTATTTCTCACTTCCACTGTATAATCATAAGGAGTTTAATTTAGGTCATACCTGAATGGTCTAGTGGTTTTCCCTACTCTCTTCAATTTAAGTCTGAATTTGGCAATAAGGAGTTCATGATCTGAGCCACAGTCAGCTCCCGGTCTTGTTTTTGCTGTCTATTTAGAGTTTCCCATTAGTGGGATCTATAGGACTCAGATTACTTTCACACATTGAGGACTTGCTTTAAATACATTTGCTAAACTCAGTCCCAGAGTTTCTGATTTGGTAGATGTAGGGTCAGGTTCAAGAACTTGCATTTCTAATTACCAGGTGATGCTGGTGCTGCTGGACCCTGTGAGAAGTTTGCTTTAATATAAATACATTTACCAAGGGTGGTTTGTGACTCGTTGAAAGCTCAAACTCTCTGGTTTAAATTCTAGTGCCCCAATTTATTAGCTATTTGACACTGGCAGAGTTACCTACCTTTGTGTACTTCAGTTCCCTATGTATAAAAGGGGAGAAATGATAGTCTCTCAGAGAGAATTGTTGCAACAAATAAATGGGAGAGTAAGTGTAAGACAGAGTCTCAGTTGCTCACATCCTTGCTAACATTTGGTGTTGTTTCATTTTACTTTTTTAGTATTTCATCAATCAAAGGGTATAAAAGACAATCTTACTATAATTACTGTTATATTTATTTTTTAATTTTTTAAAAATTAATTAATTTATTTTACTTTATAATATTGTATTGGTTTTGCCATACATTGACTTGAATCTGCCATGAGTGTACATGTGTTCCCCATCCTGAAACTCCCTCCCACCTCCCTCCTCATCCCTTCCCTCTGGGTCATCCCAGTGCACCAGCCCCAAGCACCCTGTATCATGTATCAAACCTGGACTGGTGATTCATTTCATATGTGATAATATACATGTTTCAATGCCATTCTCCCAAATCATCCTGCCCTCGCCCTCTCCCACAGAGTCCAAAAGACTGTTCAGTACATCTGTGTCTCTTTTGCTGTGTCACATACAGGGTTACCATTACCATCTTTCTAAATTCCGTATATATGCACTAGTATACTATATTGGTGTTTTTCTTTCTGGCTTACTTCACTCTGTATAATAGGCTCCAGTTTCATCCACCTCATTAGAACTGATTCAAATGTATTCTTTTTAATGACTGAGTAATACTCCATTGTGTATATATACCACAGCTTTCTTATCCATTCAACCTTTTTAGGTAAATGTAGAAAGAGGATTTCAAGTTGTGTAATGCATGTAATTGCTTCTAAAAATTAAAGTCTATATTGATGATATTAATGGCTATCTCTGGTTGAGGAAAAAGACACTCATCTTGATTAAAGAATTACTCTAATAGAAAGGATGTAGGAAGTGGGTGATATTTTTTATGACTGCTCCTACCATATATGTTTAAATATCATAGAGTTGTTTCTCATAGCATTCATAAGAAATAGGAAAGAGTCAGTACCTATTACTTATAGCAAGCAAACTTAAAAGTTGAGGGACTTGTCAAAAGATTGAATTGAGCTAGCTATTGATTGAATTGAGCTAGCTATTGACTGAATTGAGCTAGCTAAACAGCTAAGAAGTTATTCATTTCTTGAGCACCAATTTTGAACAGGAATTATATATACCTTTCCTTTTGCATGGAGGGCACTTACCCCATATATCCACCTGGCTCAGTCACTCACTTTCTTCAAGTTTTTGCTCAAGCATCCTCTTCTCATAGACTTTCTTTGACAACACTCCATCTGTGTGTGTGTATGCATGTGTGTGTGCATTTGATAATGTACTTAATGCTCTTATACAAAATACTAGATGTTATTAGATATCGGTGTATACTTGCAAATACCATGAGAACAAAAAACATTAGGTTTTTTTAAAAACAAATAATACATTAAATCGTCCCAGTGCATCCAGTAAAGTTAAAAAATAAAATTAAAAAAAAAAACAAATAATACATTAAATCACTTTGTGTTTATTACAATATTTTCAACTTGAATATCTTTTACATGTAATAATTCTTTGGGTAAATAAGAAATCTCCAAACATTTTATATAACTTTATTCTTTTAAGAAAACCATAGGCTCCATAATATCTTTTCATCACATGGTTAAATTATATTAATAAAAGGATAATAGGGTAACTATAGCAGTGATGTCTTGTCAACTAAATGATTGGTATATAAAAAAGCAAAAATTAGAAAATGAGTATAGTGTATGTGAATAAACCACTAAGGCTACATTGTATGTAAAAAGTGGTCCTGAGTAAGGACCATCTTTGGAGAGTTCTGGAGTACTCATAAATTGTATTTGCTCAAATAGTAATTAAAATAAGACTGGAAAATGCTTTCTGCAATGGCTTCCGCATGAGGTCTTCTGCAAATCAACTGACATGTTTCAAGTCACTGTGGAGTATTACTAACAAGTGGGACTTAGGAAAACTTGTTATTTTTGTTATGCATCTCACAGGTACTAGAACATATTTTTCTTCTCTCATCACAGTTCAGAATGATTTTAATTTGATTTAAGATTCATTAATTCTAACATGATTTTAAGTACCTTTCTCTGTGGCTGTTATTTACCTTGACAGTCTTTAAGAATCTGGGTCCTGTTTTCTATCTCTTGATGGATTGCCACTCCAGTAAAAGTCCTTGTGTAGTGAAAGAAAGTGGTTAAAAATGGCTAACACTGTTTTCCTTTTTGCCTTTAATTTGCCAATTAAAGGAAGAGGCACTCTATCTTTTCTCTATACCAGCATCGCAGATATGCTGCAGCTACCTTTCCATCACCTTAATGTACTCAAGCACAAACCCGGGTGATAATAAGGCCCCATTACCACCACTTTGACTCTTTTATGTACTGCTGGAAATTTTCCTTCTTAATTTCACAGTTCAATGCCACTCTTTGGATTTAGTACTTTTGAAATTTTCTCTCTAGTTTATGTTCTGAACTACTTTTTCTTTTTTAACTTTCTATCCACAATAACTTCAGAAAACTGCCAGTACCTCTATTTTTTTTTTCCTGAAATGCACCTCTTTTGACATTATCTTAGGTTGTACTTAGCTCTTAAATTGCTTTTCTCTCCTTAATAGTTTCATATATATGTTCAAGCAAGTATCTATGGAAGGCCTAGGCACTGTGCTATGTATTTGGTTAATGTTTAATTTTCCATCTCTGTTGCTTAGATCTGGTAAACAAAGTGACAGGTTTCCTGAAAATGGAAGAGGACCACCTGTTGTAAGTATATATAATAAGTTCTTGGAAAATTAGTTTAAATCCTTTGCTCAGGACAGTAACACTGAGCTTAGAGGCCAGAGACTCAGAGTTCTCATCCTCTCTTCAAACTCCTCTGTTATTTAGTTTTATTGGCAAGTCTGTTAGCACACGAGAGCTTCCTCTGTCAAGTAATAATGCTTGAATTTCTTATTGAAGAGTCTGTGTGGTGTCAAGTAAACCTGTTATGTTTTAGAAGTTTATTATTAAGGGGAGTTCTTGTGATTAGTTATAACCTTGCAGATTCAAAATTTTAACTCACACTCCTCTGATGTGTAAGAAAGATGAGCTGCTTTGTTTTTGTAATTGATCTAAGCTTCCTCAAGAGGCTCTATTCTGTTGGAAAGTGATTGGAAAGTGATTGGAAAGTGGAAGTGGCTGCAGCGAGGAGTAAAGTGGGAAAGAAATTCTTAACAAGGCAATCAATGGCATTTCTCTTAAGCTTTAAATAGTGTCATTGGCGGCATGACTCATTCTCTTTTTGAGGAAGTCTGTCTTTTACATTACCTCCACATTTCCCTGTTTCTCTCCAAGATGGTGCCTGGGTATGTAGGTTGGTTTATAAAGATTAAAAAAAAAAAAAAAAACAGCTCTGATAATTCTCCTATCCCCAAAAATACCCATAATACAGAGAACCTATGAATGTACTCAGTTACAGAATAATAATTAAGATTGCAGATTGAATTAAGCTTGCTTATCAGCTGATTTGATGCTGAAGCTGAAACTCCAATACTTTTGCCACCTAATGGGAAGAACTGACTCATTGCAAAAGACCCTGATGCTGGGAAAGACTGAAGGCGGGAGGAGAAGGGGACGACAGAGGATGAGATGGTTGTATGACATCACCGATTCAATGGACATGAGTTTGAGCAAACTCTGGGAGTTGGTGATGGACAGGGAAGCCTGGCGTGCTGCAGTCGATGGGGTCACAGAGTTGGACATGACTGAGCAACTGAACTGAACTGAACTGATCAGCTGATTTAAAAATAGATTACCAGGAATTATCTAGGTGGACTTATTGTAATTGTAAGGGTCCTTATAAGTGAAAGAGAGGCAGGAGAGTCAGTGTCCAAGTGATGGAAGGTGAAAAATCCCTAAAGATGGCAGGGGACCATGAATCAAAGAATGTGCTCTGTCTCTTTAAGCTGTAATAGGCAAGGAAATGTATCCTCATCTAAAGCCTCCAGGGTAATGTAGCCCTATCAATACCTTGATTTTAGCTCAGTAAGATCTACTTTGGATATCCGATTTTCAAAACTGTAAGATAATATATTTCTATTGCTTAAGGCATTGTTTGTGGTCATTTGTTACAGCAGTAATGGGATGCTAATACCCTTCCATATCCTCTTTACTACTTCATGTAGTGAATCATCTAGTCTGAGTAATGACCACTGAAAGTGTGAATTGCTCAGTGGTGTCCAACTCTTTGCGACTCTGGATTTTAGCCCAGAGAAGCCCAGACTTCTCTGTCCATGGAATTCTCCAGGCAAGAATACTGGAGTGGGTTGCCATTCCTTCTCCAGCGTATCTTCCCAATACAGGGATTGAACCCAGGATTCTTGCATTGCAGGTGGATTCTTTACCATCTGAGCCACCAAGGAAGCCCAGTGAAGTATCTTATTTTCAGGCATCATGCTGATTCTTATCACTGGAGTCTGTAGTCTTCACTGTCTCTGACACTGTTTCTATATTTTTGTCTCTGTGTTCCAGCCTACTGGCCATCTAAAGACCTCTACTTCATCTTAGTCAAGCAGGGCATGTCTATGGTACATGCAGTCTGTGGAGATCCAGAAGCAGTGCTTAACCCGTCTATCTGGACACTTCTCTTGGCTGTGCTGGAGCATCATCCCATGGGTTTGGCCTGTGCAAGCCTACCTGCTAGGGTTTTGAGTAGAAAGCTCAGCAGACCATCTTTTGGTTCTAGGCTTCCCATCAATCTATCTGATATATTTAGGAAGGTCAGGCACACGGTTCTATCTGCCTCCCCTCTCACTGTCTCCTTTCCTATTCTCATCATATTCTAAGCTTGAAGAAATGTGCTTCCCTCACCAATCTTCCCTTTTGTCATGATCTGGATTCCCTTCATCCCTGGTTTATAGATAACAAAATCCATGATATAGTGGGCAAACTTAAATGTTATTATAGCAGTTAAAACAATTTATAGCCTTTTTCAAAAATATGGCCAGATTTTCAAAATTGTTGTTTTGATATGGGCTGAAGAACTTTCACTACAGATACCGAAACTAGAATCTAACTTTCTTTTTCCCACTGCATACACATTGCACAATTTTGATCCTTCATGAGGCAAATGCATGCCTCTAGAATGTTATTGATGAGGATGGCCAAATAAAAGAAAATTAAAAGGGAACAGCCCTTGGATATCATTCCCTTTACAGCAAAATATGTCAGCATTTTTGGTATGTGTATGTACTAATTATTGTAAAAGAGAAGAGATTACATTATACGTTCTTATAAAGTAAGAAATAGTGGTGAAGGATAATATTTAAAATACTTTCATATACTCAAAAATAAGTATTATACACTATGTTTGTTATTAAATTTTTTTTTTATATGGTTGTTTTATTCCTAGTTTTTTAAGGTGCCTCTGTATTGTTCTCCATAGTGACTGTATCAGTTTACATTCCCATCAATAAACAGTATAGGAGGGTTCACTTTTCTCCACACACACCATTTATTGTTCGTAGATTTTTTGATGGTGGCCATTCTGACTGATGTGAGGTGATACTTCGTTGTAGTTTTGCTTTGCATTTCTCTAATAATTAATGATGTTGAGCTTCTTTTCACATGCCTCTTGATCATCTACAAGTCTTTAGAGAAATGTCTATTTAGGTCTTTTGCCCATTTTTGATTGGGGTTGTTTGATTTTTTATATTGAGCCACACGAGCTGCTTAAAATACAAAAACATGTATCTATAAAGCTCACTAAAGCAAAGCACAGTAAAATGAGGTATGGCAATAAAAGGCGTTAAATTTATCAAATAAAAAAAATAATAATAAAGTGCTGAAAAATTAAAGCTGTCAATTCTGTAATAGATATTCATTGAAAGTATCTTTTGAAATGGGGGTGAAAACACCTTCAGAGAAATGAAAAAAAAAAAAAAAGAATTAAGTTAAATTATAAAACACCTAGCCTGCGTCTGAGAATTGCTTGGCGTCTGAGCAAAACCCCCATATATTAGATTCCACATATAAGTTAGATCATTCAGTCTTTCTCTGACTTATTTCACTTAGCATAATGCCCTGAATGTCCATTCATGTTGCAAATGGAAGAATTTCCTTCTTTTCATGGCTGAATAATATTCCACTGTTTTGTGATTTCTAAGATAGTGATTTTTTTTCCCTTCAGACATATAAGTGGAATTGCTGGTTTATAAGATAGTTCTATTTTTGATTTTCAAGGTATCTCTATACTTTTTTCTATAGGGGCTGCACAAAAAAAAAAATATATAGGAGAAAATATTTGCAAATTATGTGACTGACAAGGGATTAGTCTCCAAAATTTGTTATTAAATTTTAATTAAATTAAGAAAAATATTTCAGTTTTAAATTAAGAAATTCACAAAAGCTTATTAAATTTGTGCTCTAAATATGGTATTTATTACATCAAACCAGTGATAAACACATTCCTTTAGATTCTTGATTAAATTGATTTTACGGAGTTATGGAACTAGTAAAAACTATAAGAACTCAATATATTCCCTTGAATCCCTGAAATACCATTTATAAACATGCTCAGAAAGATTGCTTTCAATCCTATAATATCAGCACCATTCCCTCAATATTAGGAAGGTATTTCTAAGCAAATGAAAGCTTGCTCTCCGCTGTCAGTTGTGTTTCTCCTATTTTATAGCTGTTGAAAATTGAAGATTATTTTATCTGTTTCTCTTCTCTAGGTTCTTCTTTTGTAGTAGAAATTCTTTTTTCCTTGAAAGAGTCAAATATATCCAATTTTGCAGAAAGACAAGGTGGTAACAATCATGAGCATTCAGTCTCAATAATATTAAATAACGCTTTCATGCACAGCCTATACTAGATTACCTAATGTATTAGAAGCAAAATAAAGCACATTACTGGCCAGTTTCAGAATGGTCCTGACTTCTGCTCTACATATTCTCCATTAATGATACTACAAAAACCCAGGCTTTTGGAATTAGTCTCCATGTCCCCATTTCTAGATTTTTTTCCTCTCAACCTCCAGACCCATATTTAAATACCTGGGAGATGTCTCTGCCTATCTTACTTCAAGTCTGATTTTAAATACCTGGGAGATGTCTCTGCCTATTTTACTTCAAGTCTGATTTGGCAGCAGTACTTTCACTCATTTCACCTCTTAAATTTGCTCCTTTCTCTTCTTTTTGATATTTTAGTTTATAGTTACTATTGTACTAGCCATTCAAAGTAGAAACCTCAGTTTTCAGTATGGTGGCATTCCAGGATCCATGCTAAGGCCCTGGAGACAGTAGAAAATCCAGCCTAGATCAGCAATATTAACTCACAGCAGCCTGCCAGATGAATGCAGATAACTAAATAAACGCTATTGTTGGAAACCACTAAGATGTGAGTGTTTGCAAAACAGCAACAGATAACAATACAACTGTTTTGCCCTTCTCTCTTCTTAATGCCCCCCCCCCCCACCCCATATCCAATAGGTTACCAAATCCTTATTTTTAACCTCAGTCGGAGAAGGCAATGGCAACCCACTCCAGTACTCTTGCCTGGAAAATCCCATGGATGGAGGAGCCTGGTAGGCTGCAGTCCATGGGGTCGCTAAGAGTCGGACACGACTGAGCGACTTCACTTTCACTTTTCCCTTTCATGCATTGGAGAAGGAAATGGCAACCCACTCCAGTGCTCTTGCCTGGAGAATCTCAGGGACGGGGGAGCTGCCGTCTCTGGGGTCGCACAGAGTTGGACACGACTGAAGTGACTTAGCAGCAGCAGTGGTTATTTGAATCTTTACTTCTATTGCCGCTACCTTAATTCAAAGTCTCATGCATGTTTTTCCTCTTAAGCTATGGCTGAGTAACAATTATTGTTACCTCAACTTGTAGTATTAATATTTTCACCTCTATCAAATCTGCTACAATAATCTAAGTGGCAATATAATATGGTGGTTAGTTACATTTTTGAATACTGGATTTGAATCCCAGCTCTGCTACTTAGTAGCTCAATCATTTGGGACAAGTCAAGTTACTTCTCTTGCCTCTGTTTTTTAATCTGTGACATTAGTATATAGTACCTGCCTTAAAGGGCCTTCCCAGATGGTGCTACTGGTACAGAACCTTCCTGCCAGTGCAGATGACATAAGAGACTCGGGTTAATCCCTGGGTCGGGAAGATTCCCTGGAGGAGGGCATGGCAACCGACTTCTGTATTATTGCCTGGAGAGTCCCATGGACAGAGGAGCCTGGGAAGCTATGCTGCATGTAGTCCAAAGAGTCGGACACAACTGAAGTGACTTAGCACACATGCATGCACCTGCCTCTTAGAGTAGTTGTTAATATTTTCTGAATTAAAATGACTTTGCCAATACTAATAGGCAATGAGTGAATATTATTATTAAACATTCATTGAAGATGTTGTTGTAAGTATATTTCATGGATTGCATTTTGAATAAATTGTTCCCCCAAAGGATCCAATTATCAAATAAGTTTACAAGGTATTACTAAAATACCACTTCTTGAGGAAAGTTGTAATGCTGAACTGTCTACTTTGATTGGTGTTTGAAAAACAGGAAACTAGATTCAAGTGCTGTTCCTGGAAAAAACTGATCCTGCTGGATTGCAAAAACAAGCATGACAGCAATAGAAAGAAAGCAGGGGAAAAGCAGAAAGAAAACAGAAAAAAGCAATCCCTTAGTTCTTCTCTCCCCTTGCAGTTTTCCTCTAGCACACCCGCATGTGGAGCCAGCCTAGTGAGGAGGAAGATATTTTACAGAACCTCTATGTCTCAAAGTCTTTTATATCTCAAAGCACAGTATAGACTGATTGGTTTAGAGTTAAGAGACAACTGATAGATAATTTTCATATAGTTTAAAGAATATATCTCAAATATGATCACCTTTAATCATAAGTATGAAATGGAGAAGAAGTATAAACATTACTTAAAACTCTCTAAAGTGCTAACAGATAAATATTAAGATATTGACAAAGAAGTCCCAAAACGTTTGGAACAAATTGCTTATCCAATGATGGATACTGAATATATTGTTTCAGAAATTGAATATTCCCATTAAAGCACTTAAAATATTTCCAGTAAATCAATAATCAGAATTTCAGAATATTAATTATGCAAAAAATACGTTTTAGGAAATTTACTTGGGGGAGATTACCTAGTCTTCAATAAATATTTACCATTATCATCATTTTTATTGCTATCATCATTCATCATAATTATCTATAGAATGAAAGTCCAAGTACATTGGGACACTATAGGTACAAATAATGTTGATTTGCCAATCTTCTGTATACTTTCCTCTGCTGCTGCTGCTGCTGCTGCTAAGTCGCTTCAGTCGTGTCCGACTCTGTGCGATCCCATAGACGGCAGCCCACCAGGCTCCCCGGTCCCTGGGATTCTCCAGGCAAGAACACTGGAGTGGCTTGCCATTTCCTTCTCCAATGCATGAAAGTGAAAAGTGAAAGTGAAGTCGCTCAGTCGTGTCCGACTCCCAGCGACCCCATGGACTGCAGCCCACCAGGCTCTTCCATCCATGGGATTTTCCAGGCAAGAGTTCTGGAGTGGGGTGCCATTGCCACCAGTACCTTTTTCCTGCTCTTAGTTCTACTAGAAGCAACTGCTTAACATTTTTAGCAAATAGCAACTAATCCAAAAATTATTTGTTTCACTTTGTTTATGAAGATTTTCCTGAAGCACTTTGAGAAAATTAATATTTCTTCTTCTGAATTCTCACTCTGTACTGATTTATAATTTCACCTACAGCGTGGTACTAGAGCCCAGTGGGTTTTGTCTTTTTTTTTTTTTCTTTTGTAAATTGTTGGATTCTTGGATTCTTAAAAGCAACATCTTACTTTTCCTTTTGTTTCCAGGCAGAAGCATAACAATATGAACATAGCAGGAACTCCATAAATGTTGGTTTTAAAAAGGCTAGAGCGTTCTCTAAAAGTTAAGAAAATAGTTGTCATGATAGAATGTATTTTCCGTCTAACACAGGTGTCCACAACTGTGGTTATCACATAAGCAGAATCCAGGTGCCTCTGGCTTTTATAAATAAAATGTTATTAAAACATAGCCAGTATTTATTCATTTATGCATTGTCCATGGTGACTTTCAAGTTAAAATGGCTAAATTTAGCAGCAACAGAAGTTTTTATGGCCCACGGGACTCAAATTGCTTATTACCCATCTATTGCTGTGTAGGGAAGCAAAACTTGCTGCCCCCAAACGTCTCATTGTCATGAGAGATGATAGGTCATTTAGCCTGCTTATTTTTAAGAAGCATAAGACTCCAGAGTCTTTCATTATATCTCCGTCTTAGCTATCTGAAGAATGTAGAACGAGGGCCTAGTGCAGGAAGGGTGCTATCACCGTAGATAAGTACAGTACGAGCTTGGTGTGGTAGACAGGGAGGAACCTTGCAAACGCTGGTTGTTAAAATTCCTCTCTGTGTTCTCTGTCTCTACCTGCCCAGCAAACATTTGTCTGCCAGACATTTGCTTTTCCATCTTCATGTAAATTGCCTTCCTCCCCTTTGAAGTCCCAAATCACTACTCATAACATCCTCTTATGTCTTTAGCTGAAGATAGTAATTAAGGTGAGGGTTTCCACCGTTTTGGAGAGTTTCTCAGTTTTCCTGGGTCTCTCTATGTATGCATGTTATCAAACTTTCCTTTGATTTTATCCTGCTATTCTGTCTTAAGTCAGTTAATTCTTAAACCAGCTAGAAGAACCTAGAAGGATAGAGGAAAATTTCTTCCTTTCTGACAGCAGGAAAAGTTAGCTTACACAGATCTTTAGTTACAAAGGCTTTATTAATATCAGAGTCCCTCCCCACCCTAGACTGCAAGTTGCTGGGAAATAGTAATTCTGGGAAATCAAGATTGACTCTTTGAAAGTTGATTAACATTAGATAAATATGAGATGAATATTAGATGTGAATTCCCACAACTTCACAGACTTTCTTCTCCATTAATTTACATTATTTCTACTTATGTTTTCTTTCCACGTATCTTTCTACCCATAATGAAGTGCTTTCATTTTTATTTAATGTGACCCAATTCTCAATCATAGATGATTATTATTATTATTCAAGCCAAAGCTAACAACCCTCCTTTATCCTTGTCTCATCCAGTGAGTCGGCACTTCTTTAATAATCTCAAATCTCCAGGATATTTACTGACATCTTCATATCATCACTCCAGCCTCATGAATGGAGCTAGAAGATGCCACAAGCACTGCCGGAAACCAGTTGCTGCAGAATCAGCCGCCATTCTGGTATGTTCCCCAAGTGGTGTAAGCAGCAGTTATCTGGCCACCGCAAAGTGACTCTGGCCTCACTGCTGTCATCATACTTGCCACTGGAGTGTGAATCCAGTGGAAATAACCTGAGAACTAGCCCTGTGTGTATGGCAAGTCACACCTTGCCTCTTCCCCCATAACTGTGTCTAACTTCCTAAAGTGAGGACTCTTCATCTGAGCTCTGTGACACAGTGCTCTTATCTGAAACACTTGTCTGGCCCACAGTGTCAGTCTTGGTGCCAAGGACTCATTGCAGATCAAACACTTGAGAACCTTCATTTCTCATCAAATGAACATGGTCCAATTCTGTTTCTTCCATTGCTTCAGTGATGGTGTCATTGCCAGCATGCTGGGCAGGACTTATGTTTTGACTATGGGCAGTGAGGGAAGAGGACGCCTGTCCTTCAGTTCATTCCAGACAAGGCAGGCCTGGATTCAGAACCTCTTGGCCTTTTACTTACAGTCACACACAATCTATTCCCTCAGCAAACTCACAATCCTCTGATGGCCATTCAACAAAGGTGTGCAGATTTAGCTATACATCTGTCCATTAATTATCAGCCCTCATAAAATTTTGGTCTTTGTTAGTTGCAGATCTAGCTGTATACTTCCTCCATGGACTTGTATTTTGGCCTTTTTTTTGGTTTCAGTTTCTTTCAGATAACCTATTTAAGGGAAAATCTCAATCCTTCAGAAATATTCTGATAACCCTAACTACCCAGAGCAAGGGATTTTCTTTTCTAAGATTTCTCTTTACCCTTTTTGCATGTCTGCTTGCTATCTTTTCAACAGCTTTAGAGTCTTGCATACCATTTGGAAATCCCATGGACAGAGGAGCCTGGTAGGCTGCAGTCTGTGGGGTCGCGAAGGTCGGACACGACTAAGCGACTTCACTTTCACTTTTCACTTTCATGCATTGGAGAAGGAAATGGCAACCCACTCCAGTGTTCTTGCCTAGAGAATCCCAGGGATGGGGGAGCCTGGTGGGCTGCCGTCTATGGGGTCGCATAGAGTCGGACACGACTGAAGCGACTTAGCAGCAGCAGCAGCAGCAGCAGCAGCAGGCCTCCCATTGTTAAGCAAAAAACCACTACTTTATTATCATCTTTTTCTACAAGAGGGATGTAAATTTTACATGCTGGAACCAATGGAGTGATTTCTCCTCTCCCCAAACAAAAGCAACTGCTCTGAGTTAACTTGTTCTTTTAGCATGAGAGGAAATACAAATTTAAAATAGCACCTCTCTGTAACAACCATCACAAAGAATACAGATCATCCTTGACTGACATGGAGTTCTAACCCTATAAACCCATTGTGAATTGAAAATACCCTCAGTCAAAATGCATTTAATACACCTAACCTACTGAGCATTGTAATTTAGGCTAGCCTACCTTAAATGTGCTGAGAGCACTTGCATTAGCCTACAATTGTGCAAAATCATCTAGCCTAAAACCTGTTTTATGATAATATGTTGAATGACTCATGTTATTTATTGAACACTCTACTCAGAGTGAAGATCAGAATGGTTGTGTGGGTCCAGAGTAGTTTGTATTGGTTGCTGACTCTCATGATCACATGGCTCACTGGGAGCTGTGGGCCACTGACCAGCATCAGGAGGAAGTATTGCATATTGCTAGCCCAGGAAAAGATCAAAATTCAAGCTATGGTTTCTACTGAATTCATATTATTTTCACAGTATCTTAAATTTGAAAAATCATAAGTCAAATCCTCAGAAGTTAGGAACCATCTATGTATATGCTCTGCCATTTCAGAAACACTGCTATATAAAGAAACAAATAAAATTTGGGAGAAGATACTTGCCAAAGATTACACAAAATGTCCCTCTCTAAACAAACATATTTAGAATTAACTCACTGTATTTGCACAAATATTTGACATTGGTTTTGAGCAACAAATTTTTCTAATTCAATTCTATGGGCTTTGGCTTCTTTTAGTCATCCAATCTTTGTTTTTTTTTAAGTTTCTTTTTTTACTCCTATGTGGGGTTTATTGAATTATGTTTACAATTATTTCTACAAGTTCTGGATTTAGCTTAATCTTGTAAATATGATATTTAATCTAATTTTTGTATTAAAAAGTTAAGACCTGGAAAGTGTCTTAATGAATTTAGAATCTTGAATTACCTACTTGTCTTTGTCATTAGTTGGTTTGTTACAGCCTCAAAGAGAATTCCTTGGGAACTGGGAAAAGAAAGTCCAAATGGCAGTGTGCATGCTCTGTCTGGTAAAATCGCCTGGCAGGAATTTTTTGAAGGAGTAAAGAGCTGTGGCTGCCTAGAAACAGATTAAAATTGCACTATAAAAAGAATTCAAGTTTTGTGTTTTCAAATACATGTTTTTCCCTACACAGTCTCTTAATAATGAAGCACTTTCTTTTATCCAAGAAAGTCTCCTTTTAAAAATCCATGTAGAAATGTTTTATGATGCATTAGCCTCTTCTTCAATATCTTAGATTTTCGCTACTGGTCTGAGCCATGTATGTTAAGATTAGTTTTTCTCTGCCCTTTTCATATTTTGATATCCTTCTTATTTAGTCTTAAAGGTGTGAGAGGTTGTCTATCTATGAAATGTTTGACAAGTCACATTCTTCTGAATTTCAGTTTTTCTTATCATTTGAACAAAGGAATTTTGTGACCAATAATTACTTATGACATTGATTGCCCAATAAAGTCTGGTATATGTCTAAACTTAAAATTAGACAAGTTTTAATTGAGAATAAAAGATATGGGAACTTCTTACTGATCGTTCAAGAAACTAAAATGTACTGTTGGCCACCTGAAACGTATGTAGCAGAAATGACAACTCCTAGAGAATTTAACCTCACCACTACTTTGGAAGAAATTCATAACAAGACAGGTAAAATGCAGATAGTCACTGGGCAAGAAAGAACATTTGAATAGATACTGTATAAATATCATCAAGCGCCAAGGGAATGAATCACGGAAAACTTGTGAAGCAAACATGTAGTCCAAAACTTGGCAAAAAATACATTAAATAGTTAAGGAAAACTCATAGAGAATATGTGCATGGCACAGGAAGCGTCACATAAATATTAGGAGATAATGACAAATGCATTGATGAAATTCTAGCCCAGGAACACGGTAGACCCATATTCCTTCTTAACTACTAGTTGTCACGTGACCTCTATTCTGCATCTCATTTTAGCTTTCATATAATAGAAAGGAATGAACTGTGCTTGGTGCTTTCGTATGTAATTTCATTCAGTTTTCAGACCAACCATAGAATAAGGTTGAAATCATTTCTATTTTATAGAAAGGAAAATCTGGGGCTCACTAAAAACTTAAGACACACGGGGTGTTATACAACTAACAAGAAAACAGGTTAAGAATTTGGATCCAAGTGTATCTGATGTCTAAATCTGTTTTACCTCAATGACTTTAACAATGATGAAGATATTTAACTGTGTTCAGGTTAAACTTCATTTTTAGAATTAGTGAAATATAATTTTTAATTCTTAGATCCACATTTTTTCCACATTTTAATGAAAATCATGATCTGTCTTGACAATTAATAGCATGTCATAGTTTAGTTAGAAATAACTTTAAATATCTTAGTGGTATATATGGCAATTTTTCTTGTTTTTTAAAATTGTAGTATTTCAGATATATTGAAGTACCATACTTTTTTCCTTAGGATTGAGATCAAACAAAATAAACAGCAGTATTATTTTCTTAAATGTGGCAGACTAAAAAGTTCAGGCATGTACTTCTGTGTTCACAAAAGAATAAGGAGTACAGAATCTATGACCCTGTTCACCACTGCCTGATTCTTATCAGCAAAAACAAATGAACAGGGAGCCTAATCCAAGGAAAGGAAGGACTTCTTTAGTCAAAGTATTTAGGTTTAAGCTTCATACCTCTAAATTATGACCCCTCATCAAAATCTCTTGGTTTTAGGTAAGGCAAAAATATTATTATTAATATTAATAATGAAATCTCCTAAGCTTTGCCCTGTGAGATTTAAGAATGGTTATGACCACTTATGTTAAACACAAATTGAAAGTAAAATTATAATTTCTTTAATAAACTATACTTTTTTGCTCACATAAAAACATTGCTTTTAAATTTGGTATAGTATAGGTTATGGTTAGCCCTACAAGTAAATTGCCCTGAATTGTCTGTACTATCTAACTCTGCTGGGTCTATTCTCAGTTCAGTTCAGTCAGTCTACTCTCTTCTATTCTAGTACTCAGTAAATATCATGTTCACTTAAAGATGAAATACCAAAGTCTAAGGTTTCCCCCTATGTAGATAGGTGGATAGAGGTATACTATACAGAGAGATTTTCCCCAGACACCATTAACGTTATAATAATGATGAAAAAAATAATAAGCCAACACTGTAATGTATTGAATACTTTCTGTGTGCATTTTGCCTTGTACTAAGATTTTACCCTTGCTGCTGCTGCTGCTGCTGCTAAGTCACCTCAGTCTTGACCATAAACGGCAGCCCACCAGGCTCCCCTGTCCCTGGGGAGAACAGGCAAGAACACTGGAGTGGGTTGTTAAATCCTCTCAAAAGTCCTGAGCAGTCATTATTATCTCCATTTTACTAAAAAGGGAGCTCAACTTAAAGACTTTAAGATAACTTATAAAGATTCTTTCACCTCTAGTCCACTCAACAATGATTTATTGAGTATACCTGAGGAGCCAGGCTCTGTGATGAGCGCTTTGTATTCAATGGTAAAGCGATTAGATATCAGTCCTTTCCTCATGGAGGCTATATGGCATGTCCTCTTATAGACAGGAGTCTAGCCATGTGCATCTCACAGATTTTCTCTGCCTAAACTGAATATTGAGATGATTATCATTTGGTAGTAATTACAATACTAACACTAGTTCATAAAATTATTTTGGTTGTGCTAAAAAGTATGTGGTCAGGATCCTCAAATGCCTGCCAGTTCTGAAACACCTTAAATTGACATATGCAAAGAAGCACTCTAATTTAGTAAAGGCTAATATATACTCATTATAACTAGCTAAGATTTACTTGTCTGGTCAGCTCTTTAGTAAATCTCTGTTTCACCTGTATTGTGTCAGAGGTCTTTATTTGAGAGTAAAGTGAGCAGAAGGGGAAACTTGACATTTCTTGATGTCAGATTATAAGGCCCAAATTTTCCTGTAGACTGTTCTTCTGAATCTCAGTACATTTATCAGTCAGGCTATAATTCAGCTTATAATTATTCAGAGATGATGCTTTATATTCAGCATATATGATGCTTTATATTCAGATATGCTATATATTCAGCTTATAATTATTCAGAGATGATGTCCCTTTCAAGGGATTTGTTGCCTACCAGAAAAGCACTACACAAGTGTTTCAGGGTCACTTTCTCAGCTCTATCAACTGCCTTTATGAGTCCACCTAGACCTGTGAAATGGGAAGTCTATTAGTCAACTACTTCTGTGACATTAAATAGCGCCCTAATCTCGGAGGCTTGCAACAGTGAATCTGGACTGCAGCTCAGACATAGCTCAGCTGGGCTTGGCTGAAAGTGGCTTTGATTCACATTCACAAGGACCCAGGCTAAAAGATAAGCACAATCAGCCATGCTGTTCTTACATTGGATGGTAGAAGCAAAGACAGTGACCAGCAGAAACATGTGATCCTATTGCTGTCTCTAAATTGAACCAGCATGTGTACTTTCTCACATGTCTAAGCTAAAAGACAACAGGGCAGGTTGGCTTTCTTCACCCGCAGTGAACCAGAGCAAGGTTGGGGAAGAAAGGAAGAACCATGAAGAAATAAGCGGGCTCTTGTCTAACACTCAGAAATGAAGTGTCTGAGGAGACACATGTGCTGAAAAAGCAAGAGATTTTGTTGGGAAGGGGCGCCTGCATACAGATTTCTCAGGAAGCAGGTAAGGTGGTCTGGTATTCCCATCTCTTTAGATGGGAAATTTAAAACAACAAATTTTCCAATTTGTTGTGATCCACACAGTCAAAGGCTTTACATTACAGTGTTGGACTACAGCCTTGTCTAACTCAATGAAACTGTGAGCCATGCTGTGTCGGGCCACCCAAGATGGACAGATCATGGTGGCAAGTTCTGACAAAATGTAGTCCCCTGGAGAATCGAACAGCAAACCACTTCAGTATTCTTGCCTTGAGAACCCCATAAACAGTGTGAAAAGGCAAAAAGATATGACACTGAAAGACGAACTCCACAGGTCAGTAGGTGCCCAACATGATATTGAGAAGAGTGGAGAAATAACTCCACAAAGAATGAAGAGATGGAGCCAAAGTGAAAACAATGCCCAGTTGTGGATGTCACTGGTGATGGAAGTAAAGTCCAATGCTATAAAAACCAATATTGTATAGGAACCTGGAATGTTGGATCCATGAATCAAGGTAAATTGGAAGTGGTCAAACAGGAGATGGCAAGAGTGAACACTGATAATTTTGGAATCAGTGAACTAAAATGGACAGGAATGTGCAAATTTAACTCAGATGACCATTATATCTACCACTGTGGGCAAGAATCCCTTAGAAGAAATGAAGTAGCCATCATAGTTAACAGGAGTCTGAAATGCAGTGCTTGGATGCAATCTCAAAACCCACAAAATGATCTCTGTTCATTTCCAAGGCAAACCTTCAATATCACAGTAATTCTAGTCTATGCCCCAACCACTAATGCCAAAGAAGCTGAAGTTGAACAGATGTATGAAGACCTACAAGACATTCTAGAACTAATACCCCAAAAAGATGTCAACTTCATTATAAGTGAAATGAAGGGAAGGGAAGTCGCTCAGTCATGTCCAACTCTTTGCAACACCATGGACGGGGGCCTACCAGTCTTCTCAGGCCATGGGATTTTCTAGGCAAGAGTACTGGAGTGGGTTGCCATTTAATGCAAAAGTTGGAAGTCAAGAGATACCTGGAGTAACAGGCAAATTTGGCCTTGGAGTACACAATGAAGCAGGGCAAAGGCTAACAGAGTTTTCCCAAAAAAACACACTGGTCATAGCAAACACCCTCTTCCAGCAACACAAGAGACGACTCTAAACATAGACGTCACCAGATGGTCAATACCAAAATCAAATTGATTATATTCTTTGCAGCCAAACATGGAGAAGCTCTATACAGTCAACAAAAACAAGACTGGGAGCTGATTGTGGCTCAGATCATGAATTCCTTCTTGCCAAATTCAGAATTATATCGAAGAAAGTAGGGAAAACCACTGGACCATTCAGGTATGACCTAAATCAAATCCTTTATGGTTATACAGTGGAAGTGAGAAATAGATTCAAGGGATTAGCTCTGATAGATAGAGTGCCTGAAGAATTATGCATGGAGGTTCATGGCATTGTACGGGAGGCAGTGATCAAGATCATCCCCAAGAAAAAGAAATGCAGAAAGGCAGAATGGTTATCTGAGGAGGCCTTACAAATAGCTGAGAAAAGAAGAGAAGCAAAAGGCAAAGATATACGTGTTTGAACGCAGAGTTCCAAAGAATAGCAAGGAGAGATAAGAAAGCCATCCTCAGTGATCAATGCAAAGAAATAGAGGAAAACAATAGAATGAGAAAGACTAGAGATCTCTTCCAGAAAATTAGAGATACCAAGGGAATGTTTCATGCAAGGATGAGGACAATAATGGACAGAAATGGTATGGACCTAACAGAAGCAGAAGATATTAAGAAGAGGTGGCAAGAATACACGGAAGAACTGTACAAAAAAGATCTTAATGACCCAGATAATCATGATGGTTTGATCACTCACCTAGAGCCAGACATCCCAGAATGCAAAGTCAAGTGGGCCTTAGGAAGCATCACTGCAAACAAAGATAGTGGAGGTGATGGAATTCCAGTTGAGCTATTTCAAATCCTGAAAGATGATGCTGTGAAAGTTCTGCACTCAATATGCCAGCAAATTTGGAAAACTGAGCAGCGGCCACAGGACTGGAAAAGTCAGTTTTCTCTATAAACCCAAAGAAAGGGAATACAAAAGAATGTTGAAACTACTGCACAATTCCACTCATCTCACACTCTAGCAAAGTAATGCTCAAAATTTTCCAGGCTAGGCCTCAATAGTACATGAACCATGAACTTCCACATCATCCAGCTAGATTTAGAAAAGGCAGAGGAACCAGAGATCAAATTGCCAACCTCTGTTGGATCATCGAGAAAGCAAGAGAGTTCCAGAAAAAACATCTGCTTCTGCTTTATTGACTATGTCAAAGCCTTTGACTATGTGGATCACAATAAACTGTGGAAAATTCTGAAAGAGATGGGAATACCAGACCACCTGCTCTGCCTCCTTACAAATCTGTATGCAAGCCCAGGAAGGAACAGTAAGAATTGGACATGGAACAACAGACTGGCTCCAAATAGGAAAAGAAGTACATTAAGGCTGTATATTGTTACCCTGCTTATTTAACTTATATCCAGAGGACATCATGTGAAATGCAGGGCTGGATGAATCAAGCTGGAATCAAGATTTCCAGGAGAAATGTCAATAACCTCAGATATGCAGATGACAACACACTTACAGCAAAAAGCAAGGAAGAACTAAAGAGCCTCTTGATGAAAGTGAAAGAGGAGAGTGAAAAAGCTGGCTTAAAACTCAGCATTCAGAGAACTAAGATCATGGCATCTGGTCCCATCATTTCATGGCAAATAGATGAGGAACAGTGGAAACAGTGAGAGACTGTTTTTTGGGGCCCCAAAATCACTGCAGATGGTGACTGCAGCTGAAATTAAAAGACACTTGCTCCTTGGAAGAAAAGTTATGACCAACCTAGACAGCATATTAAAAAGCAGAGACATTACTTTGCTAACAAAGGTCTGTCTAGTCAAAGCTATGGTTTTCCAGTAGTCATGTATGGATGTGAGAGTTAGACTATAAGGAAAGCTGAATGCCAAAGAATTGATGCTTTTTAACTGTGGTGTTGGACAAGACTCTTGAGAGTCCCTTGGACTGCAAAGAGATCCAACCAGTCCATCCTAAAGGAAATCAGTCCTGAATATTCATTGGAAGGACTGATGCTGAATCTGAAATTCCAATACTTTGTCCACCTGATGCGAAAAACTGAGTCATAGGAAATGACCCTGGTGCTGGGAAAGATTGAAGTCATGGGAAATGATCCTGATGCTGGAAAGAGAAGGGGACGACAGAGGATGAGATGTTTGGATGGCATCACTGTTTTGATGACATGAATTTGAGCAAGCTCCGGGAGTTTGTGGACAGGGAGGTCTGGCGTGCTGCAGTCCTTGAAGTCGCCAAGAGTTGGACACAACTGAGTGAACTGAATTGAGCTGAACCACAGGTAATTTAATCACTAAAGACATTTCACTAATATCTCTTCAATATTGCTTAGAAGCCAATAAAATTTTATCAATTGAGTTTTCTCCAAAATTGGACAACTTACTAAGCCAAGAAATGGTCCCTTGTATTTTAGTTTCTATCTCAAATTTTACTTGTTTTTAGTACCCCTGTGTCCCCCAAAATGGAATCAATTTAGTAAAATTCATAAATTGCCAAATATATATAATACAGTGTTGCAGTATCTAAAAGATCAATACTACAAATCTGTTTTATTTCTGCCTTTTTACACCAGAGCTAAAAAGTACAGTAACAAATGTTGGCAGGATTATGAATAAAAGGGAATCCTCTTACTCAATTGGTGAGAATGCAAATTGGTGTAGCCACTGTGGAATACAGTACAGAGGTTTCTCAAAAATCTAAAAATAGATCTGTCATATGAGCCACCAATTTCACTCCTGAATATATATTAAAAAAAAAAACCACAGCGATTTGAAAAAATATATGCACCCAATGTTCATAGCAGCGTTACTTACAGTCGCCAAAATATAGAAACAATCTAAGTGTCCTTGTTTGTATCTAGGGAACTTACTATTGTTTCACAAAATATGTCCTTCCCCCCACCTTGTTCCCAATCAATATGTGAATTTCTAACATTTACATACATGGAATATAAGTTGTTTTAGATTGTCAGGATCTGTAAAGCTAATATTTTCTGTCTTTCAGGTTCCCTTGTGGCATAATTTTGGCCAATTAAATGTAAGTGAGGTCTGGTGGAAGGATCTTCCATGAAAGAGTTAAAAAAAAGGAAAACTCAGCTCATATAGCCTCTTTGGAAAAATCAGCTCATATATCCCTGCTTGTGATTCAGTTAATGCCTAAGGCTAAAGGATGACCAAGCAGAATAAAAGCCTTGTTTTTATTCATCAGAAAGCCATCACACAAGTCATTTACTGCTATCTCAAGACTTTAGACATCTCCTTCAATTCTTTAGTTAAACCTGGACAGGAAAAATATCATCAGTACCCAGACAGAGGTTTCTTCCAAAGCTCCAACCTGAGGAATATTTTTACTGTATCTTACTAGTGAAAGTGAAAATTGCTTACTAGTGAAAGTGAAAATTGCTAAGCACGTCCGACTCTTTGCGACCCAATGAACTATACATTCCATGGAATTCTCCAGACCAGAATACAGGAGTGGGTAGCCTTTCCCTTCTCCACGGGATCTTCCCAACCCAAGGATCAAACCCAGGTCTGTATCTTATGAATATATTGCTATTTTAGCACCTGCAAGAACCCTGCCTCACTTTTCTATGATTCTAAGTGATTATGAAGACCTGTAAGAAATCCAAACTCCTAGCTGCACAAAAAAGAAATTTGGAATTATAACTAAACTCTCAAACATTCATGACCACTGCAAAGATTCCAAACACCTTAACCTTTTCTTTTTTTTTTTTGGTTTGTCTAGGCAAAAGAAAACTTTTGCTTCTATATTAATCATGAGTCTAGTTGCTAATGTGTTATTTCCCATTCTCCCCCATCTCAGTGCATGTGAATAGACTATGTTTTCTGGCTTCTTGATGTTGGCTGGGGTCTTATTACCAATTCTTGAGCAAGAATTGGGAATGGAAATGATGTGGTTCGCTTTCTGGCTTGAGTTGAAGGCATTTCATTGCTACTGCGAAACCCTCTAAGGCTCTCTTTCTTCACTCTGGCATGACAACTGGCTATAATCTTTACTAGAGCTCCCAAATGGCTATGATAAACAGAGGTTTCCCTGCCAATCTCTGAGGGTCATATAAGAGAGAAATAATTTTTTTTTATTATTCATTACAATTGGGAGTTGTTTGTTACTAGATCATGATGCAGCCTATTTGCAATGAGTCAAGCCTAATCAAGCGAGGTTCAGAACAAGGGTACAGAGATGAATCCATGGACTCCATAGAGGCTTTAAATGGTCAGACCATAGGAAGGGCAGTGGTGCCTCTAAGCCTCAGGAAGAGTCAGAACCAGGACCTGAATGCTGTAGAACTCTCTCTCTTTTTTCCCCTTGACTCTCCTATTCTTAGTCTACTTAGCATTATTTTATCTCATTGCAAACTTAACCTTCTTCACATGGAAAGAAATGTGATCTTGGCAGTCTCTGAGTTTTACAATTCACAGCTTTAGTGAACAGGAGGAAAATGACTGACATTTTCTGGTCTCAACTTCAAAAAAGCTTAGGAAATATATCCAACTTAATTAACTGCCTTTAGGGAAATGGGGTCATATAAAAACCTGACACAGTATTCCTAAGAAAAGACAGGAGTGTCATATGAGTAGCTCATAAATACTGAAGTGTAGAATTTTCCTTGAAGCTATGTGGTTGTTAAATGTGGTGATTGTTTCTATTTCTTTCTATATTTTCTATATAAAAAATCAAAATATAGTAAGGAATAAGAACAATTTTTGATGTATGAATTAAGACTTCCTCATGGATCACAGTCTTGTGACGGTGAAGGGGCTTGCATAACTCAATGAAGCTATGAGCCATGCCATGCAGGGCCAACCAAGATGGACAGGCCATAGTAAAGAGTCCTGACAAAACGTGGTCCACCCAGGAGGAAATGGAAACCCACTCCAGTACCCTATGGGCAGTATGAAAAAACAAAAAGATATGACATCAGAAGATGAGTCCCTCAGGTCAGAAGGTGTTCAGTATGCTTCTGGAGAAGAGTGGAGGGCAATTACTATCTCCACAAAGAATGAAGCAGCAGGGCCAAAGCGTAAATGATGCTCAGTTGTGGATATGTCTGTAGTGAAAGTAATGTCTGATGCCATAAAAACTGCATAGTAATGGGAAATGTTAGGTCCATGAATCAAGGCAAATTGCACATGGTCAAACAGGATGGCAAGATTGAATGTCAACAGCTTAGGAATCAGTGAATTAAAATAGGCAGAATAGGCAAATTAAATAAATTTATCTTTTACTGTGGGCAAGAATCCCTTAGAAGAAATGGAGTAGCCCTCATAGTCAACAAAAGAGTCTGGAATGCAGTACTTGAGTACAGTCTCAAAAATGACAGAATAATCTCAATTCATTTCCAAGGTAAACTATTCAGCGTCACAGTAATCCACATTTGTGACCCAACCACTGATGCCAAAGAAGCTGAAGCTGACCAGTTCTATGAAGACCTACAAGACCTTCTAGAACTAACACCAAAAGAGATATCCTTTTCATCATAGGGGACTGAAATACAAAAGTAGGAAGTCAGAGATACCTGGAGTAACAGGCAAGTTTGATCTTGGAGAACAAAATGAAGCAGGGCAAAAGCTAGCAGCATTTTCTCAAGACAATATGCTGGTCATAGCAAATACCCTTTTCCAACAACACAAGAGATGACTACAAGTGGACATAACCAGATGGTCAATATAAAAATCAGGCTGATTATGTTCTTTGTGATCAAGAATGGAGAAGCTCTATATAATCAGTAAAAACAAGACCCAGAGATGACTGTGGCTTGGGTCATGAGCTCCTCATTGCAAAATTCAGGCTTAAATTGAAGAAAGTAGGGAAAACCACTAGGCTATTCAGATGTGATCTAAATCACATCCCTTATTATTATACAGTGAAGGTATGACTAGATCCAAGGCGTTAGATCTGGTAGACAGAGTGCCTGAAAAACTATGGACGGAGGTTCATAACATTGTACAGGAGGCACTGACCAAAGTCATCCCAAAGAAAAAGAAATGCAAGAAGGCAAAGTGATTGTCTGAGAAGGCCTTACAAAGAGCTGAGAAAAGAAGAGAAGCAAACAGCAAGGGAGAAGGGAAAGGTATACCCAACTGAAGGCAGAGTTACAGAGAACAGCAAGGAAAGCAAAGAAGGCCTTCTTAAATGAACAATGCAAAGAAACTGAGGCAAGCAACAGAATGGGAAAGACTAGAGATCTCTTTTAAAAAATTGGAGATATCAAGGGACCATTTCAGGCAAAGATGGGTACAACAAAGGATAGAAATGATAAGGACCAAAAGAAATAATTAAGAGGTGGCAAGAATAGACAAAACTGTACAAAAAAGGTGTTAATGACCCAGATAACCATGATGTTATGATTACTCATCTAGAACTGGACACCCCGGAGTGTGAAGTCAAGTGGGTCTTAGGAAGCCTTACTATGAACAAAGCTTTGGATGTGACAGAATCCCAGCTGACCTATTTAAAAATCCTTAAAGGTGATGCTGTTAAAATGCGGCACTCAATATGCCAGCAAATTTGGAAAACTCAGCAGTGGCTGAAGAAGAAAGCGGCAGCAGAGGATGAGATGGTCAGATAGCATCACCGACTCAATGGACGTGAATTTGAGCCAGCTGCAGGAGATAGTGGAGGACAGTGTAGTATGGCACGCTGCAGCCCATGGGGTTGCAAAGACTTGGACAGGACTTAGTGACTGAACAACAACACCAAGATAAATTAAGAAGTTGGGAAAAAATCTTACTAGAGGAATATTTTAATCTTTCCTTTCAGTCAGGAAATAGTTTCAAAGATGAAATTATGTTCATATTGCAGATATGCTTTTTTCTAAGATTCTTAATGAATCTTAAATGGCTGCTAAGATCGACACTTTGTCTTTTCCTGAAACTTAGCTGTTAGTGCATATAAAACCACATAAAAATCCTTTTAAATTTAGGCAGAATTATAGGAGCAAAATCAAGTTTTAATTACTGTTACTAATGGAAAGCAGGAAGCAATAAAAATAATCTTTAAAAATTATAATAACTTGGTTTGGGAATTCATGTTTCAACCACACTTACTGAGTTTTTTGAAGATTAAATCTGGTTGCAAGTGACAGAAAAACCCAAATAATAGTGACTTAAGTCAAATAAAATTAATTTTTTTCTCATAAAATAGTCTGGGGGTAGGTGGTCAAAAGACAGATGATATGTCCATTTATGCTTTCAGGCATCCAAGCTCTTTTTCAGTCTGTTTTGCCTAGACTCCATTCCTAAGTTCACTGCATCATCCAAGGTGGCCACACTTAGTCAAAGCATTCTTGATTTTACTGAGAAGTTAGAAGGAAAAAAGAAGGCTAAGGATGCACTTTCTCCTTTTAAGAACACTGCCTATAGCTTTCACATACAATTTCCTTTTATATGCCTCCCTGGTGGCTCAGCTGGTAAAGAATCTGCTTGCAATGTGGGAGAGATGGGTTTGATCCCTAGGTTGCGAAGATCCCCTGGAGAAGGGAACAGTTACCCACTCCAGTATTCTGGCCCCGGGGAATTCCATGGACTATAGTTCATGGGATCGAAAAGAGTTGGACATGGCAGAGCAACCTTCACTTTCACTTTTCTTTTGTATGTCATTGGTGAGCTCTTAGTGCTATAGCCACAAATCCAAGGAAGGGAGTCCATAAATTGTGTAATTCATTCCAGATGTTCATTCACCCAAATAAATATCAAGGGTTCTATCATATAAAAAGAGAAAATGAAAAAGCATTTTGTGGTGACTAGTAATCTCTGCACACCTGTTATATGCAAACTGGCAACCAGACTTCTGCGTGTCCTCACAATATGCTCACATCTACTCTACCCATATTCAGCTTTACTCTGACTTGTCCCATGATGAAATCACACCTAGTGTACCTATCATTACAACTTGAGTGCTCCTTGTATCCATGATGGTTTTTGACTGCACATCAGTGTTATTAACTCACATCTCCTCAAAGTTGGGACTGAGTGCAAATGTTCCTTCAGGAGCAGTCTCATTTTGGTAAAAAGTCTGTACTTTGGAACTGTGGTGTCGGAGAAGACTCTTGAGAGTCCCTGGGACTGCAAGGAGATCCAACCAGTCCATCCTAAAGGAAATCAGTCCTGAATATTCATTAGAAGGACTAATACTGAAACTGAAGCTCCAATACTTTGGTCACCCGATGTGAAGAGCCAACTCATTAGAAAAGACCCTGATGCTGGGAAAGACTGAGAGCAGAAGGAGAAGGAGACAACAGAGGGCGAGATGGTTGGATGTCATCACCGACTCAGTGGACATGAGTTTGTGCAAGTTCTGGGAGATGGTGAAGGACAGAGAAACCTGACATGGTGCAGTCCATGGGGTCACAAACAGTCAAGCTGAGGACCTGGATGACAATAACGAAGTTTACTCTGTTCTGGTGAGCAGGATCACTGTGGACAGCTGTATAGGTTGTATATACAGCCTCGAGACAATGTGGGACTAAAACTTTAGGGGGAAAAGTACATTTTTGTTGATCTTATAATTTTTTTTGATTTGCCCACACAAATGGGATGTCTTTTTCTAATTTGTATGATTGGACTAAATGTATTGATTATGGTTTTAGGTAGGTGATTTTTATACACACACACACATTGCCCAAAGTATGGGTTTGGGAACGTTAATTCAAGAAATATTAAGAGATTGTCAGTTGAGAAGATGTGTTTCTTAGTATATAGGTCAAACAAGGGATTTGTTTGAGGGATTTTTTTGCTACCAGCAAAAATGTTATTAAGAATCTTTATTATCCTAGTCCTTGTTTAGAAATCTCCACAGAGGGGCTTCTTGTGTGCAATGATTGACAATACAATTATTTTCTGGCAATGTATCTTATAGGACACTGTGTAATAAAATATTGATTTAGAGCAGTGTGAAACGCAGTATTCTTGCTCAAGAAAAGAAACTCCCCTCCCCCACTGCCAAACTCATTTGATTCATATTCTGCAAATGAAGGTCCTAGCAACCTGTATCTTTAACATGTGACCCAGACCACTCATTCAGTTCAGTTCAGTCACTCAGTCATGTCTGACTCTTTGTGATCCCATGAATCACAGCATGCCAGGCCGCCCTGTCCATCACCAACTCCTGGAGTTCACCCAAACTCATGTGCATCGAGTCAGTGATCCATCCAGCCATCTCATCCTCTGTCGTCCCCTTCTCCTCCTGCCCCCAATCCCTCCCAGCATGAGGGTCTTTTCAAATGAGTCAACTCTTCGCATGAGGTGGCCAAAGTACTGGAGTTTCAGCTTTAGCATCAGTCCTTCCAAAGAACACCCAGGACTGGTCTCCTTTAGGATGGACTGGTTGGACCTCCTTGCAGTTCAAGGGATTCTCAAGAGTCTTCTCCAACACCACAGTTCAAAAGCATCAATTCCTTGGCGCTCAGCTTTCTTCACAGTCCAACTCTCACATCCATACATGACCACTGGAAAAACCATAGCCTTGACTAGATGGACCTTTTTTGGCAAAGTAATGTCTCTGCTTTTGAATATGCTATCTAGGTTGGTCATAACTTTCCTTCCAAGGAGTAAGCGTCTTCTAATTTCATGGCTGCAATCACCATCTGCAGTGATTGTGGAGCCCAGAAAAATAAAGTCTGACACTGTTTCCACTGTTTCCCCATCTATTTCCCATGAAGTGACAGGACCAGATGCCATGATCTTAGTTTTCTGAATGTTGAGCTTTAAGTCAACTTTTTCACTCTCCTCTTTCACTTTCATCAAGAGGCTTTTTAGTTCCTCTTCACTTTCTGCCATAAGGGTGGTGTCATCTGCATATCTGAGGTTATTGATATTTCTCCTGGCAATCTTGATTCCAGCTTGTACTTCTTCCAGCCCAGTGTTTCTCATGATGTACTCTGCATATAAATTAAATAAAGAGAGTGACAATATACAGCCTTGTCGTACTCCCTTTCCTATTTGGAACCAGTCTGTTGTTCTATGTCCAGTTCTAACTGTTGCTTCCTGACCTGCATATAGATTTCTCAAAAGGCAGGTCAGGTGGTCTGGTATTCCCATCTCTTTCAGAATTTTCCACAGTTTATTGTGATCCACACAGTCAAAGGCTTTGGCATAGTCAATAAAGCAGAAATAGATGTTTTTCTGAAACTATCTTGCTTTTTCCATGATCCAGTGGATGTTGGCCATTTGATCTCTGGTTCCTCTGTCTTTTCTAAAACCAGCTTGAACATCTGCAAGTTCACGGTTCACGTATTGCTGAAGCCTGGCTTGGAGAATTTTGAGTGTTACTTTACTAGTGTGTGAGATGAGTGCAATTGTGCAGTAGTTGAGCATTCTTTGGCATTGCCTTTCTTTGGGATTGGAATGAAAACTGACCTTTTCCAGTCCTGTGGCCACTGCTGAGTTTTCCAAATTTGGTGGCATATTGAGTGCAGCATTTTCACAGCATCATCTTTCAGGATTTGAAATAGCTCAACTGGAATTCCATCACCTCCACTAGCTTTGTTCATAGTTATGCTTTCTAAGGCCCAGTTTACTTCACATTCCAGGATGTCTGGCTCTAGGTGAGTGATCACACCATCATGATTATCTGGGTCATGAAGAGATCTCTAGTCTTTCCCATTCTGTTGTTTTTCTCTATTTCTTTGCATTGATCGCTGAGGAAGGCTTTCTTATCTCTTCTTGCTATTCTTTGGAACTCTGCATTCATATGCTTATCTTTCCTTTTCTCCTTTGCTTTTCTCTTCTTTTCTTTTCACAACTATTTGTAAGGCCTCCTCAGACAGCCATTTTGCCTTTTTGCATTTCTTTTCCATGGGATGGTCTAGATCCCTGTCTCCTGTACAATGTCACGAACCTCCATCCATGGTTCATCAGGCACTCTATCTATCAGATCTAGTCCCTTAAATCTATTTCTCACTTCCAGTGTATAATCATAAGGGATTTGATTTAGGTCATACCTGAATGGTCTAGTGGTTTTCCCTACTTCCTTCAATTTAAGTCTGCATTCGTCAATAAGGAATTCATGATCTGAGCCACAGTCAGCTCCCTGTCTTGTTTTTGCTGACTGTATAGAGCTTCTCCATCTTTTGCTGTAAAGAATATAATCAGTCTGATTTCATTGTTGACCATCTGGTGGTGTCCATGTGTGGAGTCTTCTCTTTTGTTGTTGGAAGAGGGTTCAAAATTGCAATTTGGAAATGTTGATTTATAGTTTTGTTTTTTTTTCCCCATCTAGGAGTACACCAAACTCACTTGAGAAAATTTTTGAATATATATTTATTGGGTCCTTCCCAAATTTATGAATCAGAGGGAACTGTGGTTTCTCTATAACTATAGAATTGGCCTAAAAATTCATTTGGGTTTTCCTGTAACATCTTATGGAAAAATCCAAATTAACCTTTTGGCCAAACTAATATTTCTTACACTAACTCTCAGTTAAGAACCATTGTTTTAGACCAAACTTTATTATTCTTCATAAGTTGCTATTCAGTTATATACCAGCAGTTCCCAACCTTTTGGGCACCAGTAACTGGTTTCATAGAAGACAATTTTCCATGGACCAGGGGTGGGGAGGTGGAAGGCGGGGATGTATTCAAGCCAGTTACATTTATTGTGCCCTTTATTTCTATTGGGCTTCCCCGGTGGCTCAGATGGTAAATAATTTGCCTGCAGAGCAGGAGACTTGGGTTCAGTCCTTGGGTGGGAAGCTCCTTTGGAGAAGGGAATGGCAACCCACTCTAGTATTCTTGCCTGGAGAATTCCATGGACAGAGGAGCCTGGCAGGCTACAATCCCTGGGGTCACAAAAAGTCAGACACAACTTTGTGGCTAATACACTTTTTTTCTATTGTTATTCCATTAACTCCACCTCAGATCATCAAGCATTAAATCCCAGAGGTTAGGGACCCTTGCACCAAGGTATGCCCACATAGACCTTTTCTTTATTGAGCCTGTTCCTTACCATTTTCAGGTTCTCTTTGATAATTGTTTTTTTCATAGCAAATGAGAAGAACGCTCCTAACCATGCTTTGTTTCATGGCAGAATTGATAACAGGAAAAGGAAAGCCCTTGGCTATGGCATGTCACCAGCTAGCAGATAAAATATTTGACAATAATGAAAAGCTGATTTCTTAAGTATGACGCATTTTTATAGCTCATATGCTTTTAAATATATACAGTTGGCATGAACAGGGTGGCCAATTTTTAAAAAGATCAACTGATTTAAGTAGATTCCCTTGTGTAAAATGCTGTTTGTGTGGTCTGTTGTCCAGATGTTTCCATGGCAAATGTTTTCTTAATGTGAAACCTAACTATTAAAAGCACCTGGTAATGTGTAGCTCATCCAGACACAAATCATCATTCCTCTTTTTATTCAGAGACTTATAGGGAGGAAATTTTATTTTGAACACTAGTGAAGATGAGCCTATTTCAAATTCATATGGAAATATAAAGTGACAAAAATGTTTATTTAAACATCAGTCTTAATAAATAGTTTTATTCATTTCTGCAAACAACATAAGAGTATACATTTTCTACAGGGTCTGCATAGCTGCTTGGCAGCTATATTTGGAGCATTTATTTTAATGTAAATTTTTCTATATGAATTCTGACTAAGAACACAGGGTAAAGACAATATAGTGTAGCAGTCAACCACTGAGGTTTTTGAGTCAGGAAGTCTGGCTTTGAATCCTTCTCCACCACTTTTCAGCTATATAAATCTAGGCATTTTACTTCACCTTTGTTATAATAATAATTCCTTTATTATCCTTATCTGTAAAATAACGATTGTAATAGTACTTACCTTGAAAGTTTGTTATGAAGATTAACTGTGTTTACACATATAAACACTTGTGAATGAAAAAAAATTTCTCTCTTTTTTTCTAGATTCTTATCTGAGACATCCCTGTCAGTTTAAAAGACAGATTAATAGGAGAAAAGCAAACCAAAGTTTAATAGCATGTATAACTCCTGTATAGGCTTCCTAGGTTGTACAGTGGTAAAGAACCCGCCTCCAGTGCAGGAGATACAAGAGATACAGGTCCGCTCCCTGCGTTGGGAAGATCCCCCAGAGGAGGTCATGGCAACAGACTCCAGTACTCTCGCCTGGAGAATTCCATGGACAGAGGAGCCTGGTGGGCTACAGTCTATGGGATCGCAAAGAGTCAAACGTGATTGAGTGACTGAACGCACGCACACACACACATACCTCTTGTACACATGCGAGATACCCAGGAAAACTGAACAACTTCCTCAAGTGGCCCAGGCTGCCATTTTAAATAACATGCGTGCATGCCAAGTCACTCCAGTCGTGTCTGACTCTTTGTGACCCTATAGCTGTACCCTCCAGGCCTTCTCTGTTCATGTGATTCTCCAGCCAAGAATACTGGAGTGGGTTGCCATGCCCCCATCCGAGGGATCTTCCCTACCCAAGGATCAACCCACGTCTCTTATGTCTCCTGAATTGGCAGGAAGGTTCTTTACCACTAGCGCCACCTGCTGCTGCTAAAAAGCCCTAATTTTTGCTCCCCGCTCCAGTACTCCTGCCTGGGAAATCCCATCAACGGAGGAGCCTGGTGGGCTCCTCCATGAGGTCGCTGAGAGTCGGACACGACTGAGCGACTTCACTTTCACTTTTCCCTTTCATGCATTGGAGAAGGAAATGGCAACCCACTCCAGTGTTCTTGCCTGGAGAATACCAGGGACAGAGGAGCCTGGTGGGCTGTCGTCGACGGGGTCGAGTCGGACACGACTGACGCGACTTAGCAGCAGCAGCAACTAAAGACAAAAGAATTAGGGAGAGACCAGTTTTGGAAGATTACCAGGGAGAGCCCTATAAGCAAGAGTAAGGCTGTGCAGATATAAGTCATTCCCTTCTCCACTGATAAGAGTTTCTAGAGATTTTTGTCATCCTTCTCTTGGTACAAAGAGGGAAGCAACTTTAAAAATGGAAATTTCCCTTATAAATGCAAATGTCCCTCACAGAACTATAATTTGTACTTAATTTTCAAGAGCTTTTCTAATTTTGATGTTCTTAAAAATAATCAGCCTGAAATAATACTTATGTCGAAGAAGCATGTTAGACAGTGACAAGTTTCTACTCCCTTTCACATATAAGACATTTTTTGTCCCATAGTAAATGCTCAATGATGATTAGGATCAATAAAATAGACGTCAAAATTGATTATTTTTTAAAAAATTAAAGAAAGCTCCAGTGACCTTGAGCTTCACATTTTTGCTTTGTAAGAAGACAAAAAATTTGTTTCACAAGTGTTTCTTGGACAAAATAGCAGCTAGGAAATGGAGTGATAAATCATACAGTTCCATTCTTCTTAAATGTGCTACTTCATTCATTAATGGAAGTTCTCATCTCTTTAATTTAATGTAACATATTAGAGGAAAAATAGCTAATATTTGTTGTATAGTTTTATCATAAAAGTCATCAGAGTAATTGGACAGTAGCAATTCCATTGGTCCAAGAAGTGAGAGAGATACAATAAAGAAACATGTGGGGAAAACTTGTGGGTAGAGAAAGAGAAGGGAAAATGAATTAAAGTAATAGGTAAAAATTTGCAGAGTTGTTGGCAGAAAAAGAAGTATGCAAACAATTGGGTAATACTTTGAGCCAGATATACACTGTGTCATAGATATTTCTTTAAAAAATATAATAGGAACTTTCTCTCAGTTATCAGCTAGTCATCAACATGATATTTCCTTTAAGAAAAAGGTACCATATTATAAATGTTTCATTCATTTGCAACACTAGATGGACAAATATCTCTAAAAGACATTTAAAGAAGCACTGTGCTGCTGCTGCTAAGTCGCTTCAGTCGTGTCCGACTCTGTGCGACCCCATAGACGGCAGCCCACCAGGCTCCCCCGTCCCTGGGATTCTCCAGGCAAGAACACTGGAGTGGGTTGCCATTTCCTTCTCCAATGCATGAAAGTGAAAAAGTGAAAGTGAAGTCGCTCAGTCGTGTCCGACTCTTCCCGACCCCATGGACTGCAGCCCACCAGGCTCCTTCATCCATGGGATTCTCCAGGCAAGAGTACTGGAGTGGGGTGCCATTGCACTAATGGCTGGCAAAAGCTCTGTGGGTATCTCAAATTTGGGCTAAAAGTTATTTCTCTTAACAGAAGACAAATCTCTCTGTTAGTTGTCATTCTGTCAACTTAAAGGAAAGGGGTTTGAAAGACATGGTATACATTGAATTTCTCCCATCTACCTTTGCTTTTTCCCCAAATAAACCTTTAGTTTCATGGTAGCTATGAATTTCTTTATTGGTTTTATTTTCTACATGAAATGGGCATTCATACTTTCTCTTAAAGCATTTTCTTCAAAAGAGAAATGTTCCTTCTGTTCAAAGTATAGAAGAAAAAAACACATGTAAAGATTTTTTATAAGTGATTATTAATGCTTTGATGTTTAAATATTCAAATCAACCTTTGATGAAATTTAAATTGCAGGCAGCCTCCTAATAATACTGTGAAAGTGAAAAAGTTAATTTATATTTAATTGCTATCTAAATCAAGGTCTTTATAAAGCATACTCCTATCTCATTTTAAATTTATTCAAGAAATATTTAAAATAGCTGATCTCAGTATGGTATCTTGAAGAGAGATAATCCTAAATATTGTTTAAAAATAAAATTCAATTGAATAAATTTAAACATCAAATTGGCTTTATTCAACAATACATGAATCAGGTTATATTCCTAAGAGGGGCTGAAGCTATATTTAAGTTACGTAGTAAGTCTTGGTTGGGTGATGTGGGCCTAGCATAAGTGACTCCATTTGGGGCCTGTTACTTCTTGCTAACAACTATCCCTCTTGATCAGACTCTCAGCTTAACTGACATCTGTGATCAAAATGAAAGACATTAATGCCACTCTCAGCTACTGTTCTGTAGTTCTTACAGCTTTTCTGATCCTCTTTGAGACATTCACCGGTCATGAGACTTTTTACTGAATCTCTGTAATTTTCACAAGTCATGACATCAAGTCCACAATTGTTTTAGTTGGTCATTTTCTTTGTTCCTTCTTTTGACATTCCAGTCTTAGGGGATAATTCACTTAGTGGTTAGCATCTGTGAACATGCATTTAAAGCTTTTGAGAGAACACAACACACCAAGGAGATTACTATGATTTTTATAAGTAGGATAATTCCACTCTCATGTTCACTGTAGGGCCATGGTCCCCAAGACCCAAACCAATATTGTAAAGTAAAAAAATAATAATAATAATAAAAAAGAAAGAAAGAAAAAAAGATCCTGTTGAATGAGTCACTTTTTTTTTTTTCTTGATGTTATTTCTTTTTTTTTTTATTTTTTTATTTTTTTTTACTTCACAATATTGTATTGGTTTTGCCATACATCAACATGCATCTGCCATGGGTGTACACATGTTCCCCATCCTGAACCCCGCTCCCACCTCCCTCCCCATACCATCCCTCTGGGTCATCCCAGTGCACCTTCTTAAGCAAAGTGGCTTGTTCAGTGATCTTATGCAGCTGAGTTTCAACTTCCTTGGAAGTGTTAATCCAGGTGCAGCGGGTAGCAATGACCACAGTACAGCCACCTCTTTGCTCAGTTAGAAGATAATCAAGGACTATTCTGTTATCAAGAACAACTTTGATTGAGGATCTAAAGAATTCTGCTGAAAGGCTATTGTTTTAGCAGCAGGTTTTGCAATATCTTCAAGAGTGAAGGAGAGAATATTGATGATACCTTTATTTGCACTTATTCCTCACCAGGGAAGTAGGATCCTGTCAAAAGGAGCAAATTCTGAAATCATGAACCCATCCTGGTAAGTCCTTTGTAACTCACTGATATAAATTCAGGAGAATCTACTAAGAAGGTATCTTAGTTTGTTTATGAGCAATGAGGAGCCAGTCCAGTTATCTAAGAAGCATTATCCAGTTATGCACCAACCATTTAGGCATTCATAGGCTCTCAGAGAGTGAGAACCACTCCAGATAAAGATAAATCCTGTTGGGCACAAACCATTCCCACTAATGTTGCACTATTAATGGATTTCAGCATCATAGACAGATCCATTTGTTTGAAAGTTTATCCCCCTTAATAATGGCCTGGGAGATATAGACGATGGCATATTTCCATCATCCGATTGGCCAATGCCATAGTAAAGAAAAAAAAAAGTTTCCTATTTTAAGTATAAAGTCTTGATATGGTATCTTAGGAGGAAGTAGTCTATATCTTTGTCAGCTACTTCTCCTCATCAGTTTGATTCAGAGGTCTCCAACATCCACTCAGGATCAGATGTCAGTGGGAGACTTTTTCAGCTGTGAGATGTGTACCCAAGGTTCAGTTCTCTGAAATTTGCCCATTGTATAGTCAGTGAGGAGGACCTGATGCAGTCTCTTCTAAGGAGATCAGAGGCAGTCTTTGTTCGAAGTTCAGTTCACTTGCTCAGTCATGTCCGACTCTGTGCATTCTCAGTGATTCCAAATCAGAAGAATGGGAGAAAATTGAAAATGTTAATTTAGAGAGTTGTAACCAGATATTTAAGGAAATTGGAAAGACTCAGGATTTAGTCAAGTTTACATGTATATAACAAAACCCCAAAGACACTTAGCAGGATCAAAATCTGAAATAGACAAAAATACAAACATAAATTCTCTCTTCACAAATATTCCAACTCCTTTTCTTCTAAGGATAATCACAGTAAAACTAATTTGTTTACATTAGACATGGCTTGATTATTTACATATGTGCAGCAAGAATAGTAATTGACCATATAAATCCTTTTTAAAACTGCTTTGGCAGAACCTTGTAAGCAAGATACCAGGTCATTTTTTTCCAAGGGGCTTTACTGGCTCCATAAAGTCAACTTTAGTTCCTTAAAACTATCTAGTCATTTTTGAGTCTATATGCATGTCTCTCAAATATGACAGTTTAGTTAAAATCTTGCTTATCTAGCCAGTATTTCCAATTGTGTCCTATTACCAGCATAACAGATTCTCATCAGACTTATGCAAATAACTAACTATATTGCCATAAAAGTAAAATTTAAGAGTTTCTGAATTCTGGAGAGAGCAGGCAGGGAGAAAAAAATAAATGTTTCATCTGTGTTTACAAAGGTATGCTTTATGAAATTGATGTATGTCACAGATAGCTTAAGAGAAAATGTTTCTTTAAATCTGGAAAAATAAAACATTAAGGAACATAAGTGTTTCAGACAAAACATCATAAAAATTATGATCATCTTCATCAGTTCACCCAGTCCCATACAACTAATACTTGTTCTGTGTTAATCCAGTTTTTCCATTAGTTCTGAGATTGCTTACCCAATTCAGTTTTATGATTTTAAAGTTGTCAGAAAACCTATACTTTCCAAAAGACATTTCTTTGAATCTCTTTGAAGATAAAATACTTTTGCAGGAGCACTTACGTAAAAGTAAAATAATAATTGTCTATGCTGCTGCTGCTGCTAAGTCGCTTCAGTCGTGTCCGACTCTGTGCAACCCCATAGACAGCGGCCCACCAGGCTCCCCTGTCCCTGGGATTCTCCAGGCAAGAACACTGGAGTGGATTACCATTTCCTTCTCCAATGCATGAAAGGGAAAAGTGAAAGTGAAGTCGCTCTGTTGTGTCCAACTCTTCAAGACCCCATGGTCTGCAGCCTACCAGGCTCCTCCATCCATGGGATTTTCCAGGCAAGAGTACTGGAGTGGGAAGACTTAAAAAGACTTAGAGATCTGTTGAGAGTTCATTAAAAGTGGAAATTGACAAGGGAATTTTATTTTGTAACACATAAGCATTTAATATAATACATGGATTTATGGCTAATAGTGATATGCCTGGACAAACCAGACTCTAGGAATTTCATGTAATTTCTGGAAAACTTATAGAATTATAAAAATACAAAATAAAAAGACAATATATTACTTTCTACTTGACATGTAACTTAACATATCAAATAAGCCTAGTTAATATCTGTCCTTTTATAAAGGCAGAGAACAAACCTTTTGAGATGTTCCAAAGGTCGCCTGGAAAATTCCAGATTTAGTTAGGGTCAAAAAGACTTCACTTAGAATTAGATTTGGGGAGCTTTGTCAAAACATCAAAAGGTTTTAAAATACTCAATCGGATTTGATCATAGGTCACTGGAACAATAATTAGTTACCTACTTAAGCATAATAACAAAGACTTCACAGGCAAATACTGAAAGTTAAGTAGTTGTAAATTTCTTATAAGAATAGACTGATGATCTAAGAAAACTTTTTCTTTTAACAGATGTAATAATATTAAGGTTTATTTTTGCATAAATGCTCTATGGATGTTAAATCTTTATTTTATATCCCTTATAGTAAATTCCGTAGAAGGCAATGCAATGGCACCCCACTCCAGTACTTTTGCCTGGAAAATCCCATGGACGGAGGAGCCTGGTAGGCTGCAGTCCATGGGGTCTCTGAGGGTCAGACACGACTGAGCGACTTCACTTTCACTTTTCACTTTCCTGCATTGGAGAAGGAAATGGCAACCCACTCCAGCGTTCTTGCCTGGAGAATCCCAGGGACGGGGGAGCCTGGTGGGCTGCTGTCTACGGGGTCGCACAGAGTCGGACACGACTGAAGTGACTTAGCAGCAGCATAGTAAATTCAGACTTCCCTGATAGCTCAGTTGGTAATTCAGGTGGTGCTAGTGATAAAGAACCCACCTGCCAATGCAGGAGACGTAAGAGATATGGATTCGATCCCTGGGTCAGGAAGATTCCCTGGAGGAGGACATGGCAACCCACTCCAGTTTTCTTGCCTGGAGAATCCCATGGACAGAGGAAGCTGGTGGGCTACAGTCCATAGGGTCACATAGAGTTGGACATGACTGAAGCGACTTAGGACGCATAGTAAATTCAATTGATTTTAGACAACTTGTTTATACAAGGTAATATTCTGTCTCTCTCCTCTCAGCTTTCTGTTTGATTTGTTATTTATTCTATTTCCCATCCTGAAATAACCAGTTTCCCTTCAGAACAAAGTTATTTTCTTTTTCCTCAACAAAAACATATCTTTATTTCTCATAACTTCTTTTACAGAAACACATATCCTACATTCCCAACATATAGAAATATTTCTCTTATTATTTCTAGTAGTTTTTAAAACATATATTAGACGTTTTAATCTTTAGTGAAAATAAAGAAGTAAACAACTGTGAAATGTCTACACTGTCATTCTGTGACTTGACAAATTTATGAAAACATTTTATAATTTCCAGAAAAATATGCTTTATCATAGTAAGATTTTTAGTGTGACACAAAACATATTTAATAATAGATCCAAGTATATTTTAGTTTCTCTGTAAAAGGAAGCCCAAAGTGAATAAACCCTGGTCAGTGTTTTCTCTTATTTAGAAATGATCTATATACTTACTGACTATCCATCATTTACTTTATTTTAGCAAAGTTTTAAGGTTCAGGTTACCACAAAGTTTGGGGGAAACTACTCAAATAGTTCACCTAAAACTTCTTATTTCACTTAAATCTATTTAGTTTACTTGTTCTTAATAATTATGTTTAGATTACCACAAAATCTTCATTAGGCAATAGGTAACATCCATCATCATTCTAAGTGATTCTTCCTGCTGGCAATTTTCATAAGAGATAGCAGGACCTTGTTTGATTAGTAAGCTCAGGTAAAATAAAATTGTATATTTAATGCTTATAACTCCAAAGACACACCTGTTTTAATTAAAACAACAACATTAAACTGGTTTTCATATCATCAAAGAAAAATTTATCAGTCAATCTAAGAAGGAAATAAAGAATTTTATACAAGCCAAATCCAAAGATTATAACCCAAGTTGAGCATCCCAGAAAGTTCTGAAAACTGGTCAACTTGTTAGAAGTCAAGTCACAGTTTTTTGAAACAGTGGGATGTATATTAAATGATTTATTATTGACGGTTTACACAATTAGATCTAAGCATCATTGTGACCCCTTACAAGGTCAAGACGGAATGTTATCTTTTAAGGAGTTGTCTTGTTGATGCCAGGAGAATGTTGCTGTTGATGGTTGAGCAGGTATTTCTGCCAATAGAGGAGGTTTGGTCAATACAGATACACAGTGCACAGGAGGAAGGAGAGAGGGGGCCAAAGGGCAGAGAAATTTTTTAAGTCTAAATCTTTCTTATCTTGCTATAAAATATGAATTTTACTTCACATTACTAAATATTTTCCAGGATCCTATGACATTGGCTTAGTTTCTGTTATAGTTCAGAGAATTTAATTTATACAAGCATTTACTTTTTAAAGCCAGTTAAGTAAAGATCTTTTACAAATTAATTTTGGCAATATCAGAGGCAGAAAAACACCATATATCTACACACACAGATGCACGCACACATGCACACACACATAGTTAGATGGAAACAGAAAACCTATAGCTTCCATTTGACTAGTTATAAAAGAATTGGTATCTAAGTTGTAATTCTGCTTGATTCTGGGGTAAGTTAAGGCCACCTGGTGAAATGGCTAAAGCTAAGCTTCAAATGACCTTCCCCCTTTTGTTTTTCTTCTGATAAAAATTACCTCCCTGAAGTTTGCACTTTAAATTCATTTCTCAAAGGCACAGCAAAAAAAAAAAAAAAATACAAGTTATAAGCCTGTTAATAAATAGAGGAGGCGTGGGGATTGGGAACAATAAACAGGCAAACCTTGAACTACCTCTAGAGCTGCATTTCTAGTTTTGCAAAGACTGGTAAGGTAAGTACAGTTGCTCTCAGTGCCTCAGAGAATTGGGTTGAAACCTAAATGTCATCATAGGTTGATTCATCCATAAATCCTTTTACAAGGGCCTTAGAAGTTTTTTTTTTTTTCTTTTTTTTCTTTCCCTCTAGTTTTAACTCAGGGAGAAAGTCTAAAGAATTTCCTATTATACTGTAAATATCAGCTTCCAACTCCTGGCCAATTTATGACCATAAAAGTTACTTTAAAATATTTTAAAATATCTTTTCAGTTTTCAGCCAGGACAAAGGTAAATATTTCTGCAGTATTGAATAACTCCTTGAACTTAGGAGGCATCCTAAGCAAAGAAGATGAAAAAGGTATGTTTTCTCTCTTTATCAGATACTACAGACCAAGATCCAGGAGAGCTGACTCCAGTAAGAATTCTCACCCTTAGCCAACTTTTGCTAGTTTTCTCAGGATCCCATCTGCAATTTCCCAGTGAGATTGAAACAGAGTGTAGATCCAGTATCTACCAGGAATTGGTAAGGTTTTTCATTAGTTTCAATTTTGTTTTCTCTTAGCAGTTTAGGGAATAACATAGCACTTTACCATCCCCCCAAGTCTCATCAACTCTGGGAGGGGTTCATATGGGGGCCCTACTTTAAAATTAGACCTGGACCATTTGAGTTGATGTTGAAGACTCTGCACAGGGACTTGGAAGACAATCTCTTTTTCAATGCTCACATTAATTACAACTGAGATACTGATTCCTTGGCTAGTGTTAAAATGATGAACCCTTAAGAGGGTATCATGAGGAAGGCCTAGGTGTTGTTTTAGATACCTTTGGTGTCTTTAATTTTTTATTAGCCTCTTGCAGTCAACCTTTTGATAAAACTATTTTGGAATCTTAAAGCATTTTAGAAACTTCTGCATACCAACCGTTTAATTCAGAAATTAAAAAACTGCATATACTACTGTTTAATTCAGAAATCCTTTCAAATACATTTTAAAATCAAATATCTTGTCTTAAGAACATTCCCTGTAATGGCCACTGCAATACAGGGATGTATTTAGTAAGATTTTGCCATTTTTGTAGATATCTACAGCTTCCAGAACCTTGGTTCTTAAACATAAAGAGGCGTGCAGGAAAGCAATCCACTTAACTCTGTGGAGGGCTTTCCCAATGGGTCAGTGGTATAGAATCCACCTGCAGTGCAGAGACATAGGTTTGATCCCTGAGTCAGGGAGATCCTCTGGAGGAGGAAATGGCAACCCACTCCACTATTCTTCCCTGAAAAATCCCATGGACAGAGGAAACTGACAGGCTGAAGTCCATAGGGTCATAGAGAGTCAGACACAACTGAGCAGAGCACAGTAATCTATGGATTTTAAAGATCTGATCATCTTTATTTGTTTGTTTTAGCTAAACTTTTGCAGATACGACTGAGCAACTTCACTTTCACTTTTCACTTTCACTCATTGGAGAAGGAAATGGCAACCCACTCCAGTGTTCTTGCCTGGAGAATCCCAGGGTCCAGGGAGCCTGGTGGGCTGCTGTCTATGGGGTCGCACAGAGTCGGACACGACTGAAGCGACTTAGCAGCAAACTTTTGAGCCTCTCTCAGAGCCAAACTAATACTTGAATGTGCAGTGGCCTTGGAAACTGTGTGGTATTTTACAATCTAACCTGTTGCATAGAAAGTTACTTTGAGGTTGGTGGGTGACATACTGTTAATCTTAACCTGTTCCATGACCTACTTATCCTAACATAAGCTGCTTTGGGTTAGGTAGGGAATACTCTGACAGCTTGTGAATGCTTAATATACTGATCAATTTTTGTGGTTTTTTGGCTTTGAGGCCCCCCTTCTCAGTAGTTTTTACCTCATGTACACATTGCCGTACAAGCAGTAACCCCTGAAGTTGTTATCATTGTTGTTGTTTAGTTGGTAAGTCATGACCTACTCTTTGTGAACCCCTGGACTTTAGCCCTCAAGGCTCTCTGTCCTGGATTTCCCAGGAAATAGTATGAGTGGGTTGCCATTTCCTTCTCCAGGGGATCTTCCTGACCCAGGGATCAAACCTGTGTCTCTTGCTTGGTAGGTGGATTCTTTCCCAATGAACCACGAGGGAAGCCCAACCAATGAAGTAGGAACTGGGAAAAGGACGGAACTAGCATACTCCAATGAATCGAGAGTGTGGGCTGAGTACATACAAATGAGGAGTTGCAGATACATCAGCATTTCCCAGTGGAAATCTGGGGACATAACCAAGGACTAGGATTTAGATGTCACTGCAGACTAGCCAACTGAAGATCTTGTGCATACCTCCAGCCATTCCCAATATAGAACTGAGGACCCAAGGATAGGGCTGAACCATCAGACTTCAACAAATAGGGACTGTGGACTGGCGGCTCCACATAAATAAGGAACTGTGAGCTGCCACTAACGGTTTCCACAAGGGCCTAGGGACAGAATCAGGGTCTGGAATTTCTAGGGAACTGCAGGATAAAAAGCCAGTTAGACCAGGAACTCAACACAGAGAGCAGAGCTTAGAACAAAGAGGGATTTACCCACCACCCTAAGAAATGGTAAGAAAGACAGTAAACTTAAAGGATTGCAGGGTACTGCCTGTGTTTCTTGTCCCCGGGTGCCATCAGAAGTTTACTTTGAATTCCACCACAGTCAGTAAATCTGTTAAAAAGGCAAAATTCAACTGAGTAAAGATCCAGTTGGCTTTGTTCAATGATTTATGAATCAGGCAGTATCCTATCTAGTAAACAGAAAGGAACTTCAAAGAGCTGTACAAAACAGAAGCCTTTTATATACAGTAAAGGGGCAAGATAGGAAGAGTGTTGTTTCAGGCAAATCCTCTCCCTTTGCAGGATGGAGGGGATCTATAAGGCAGATTGCCTCATTAGTGCTGACCAGGTAATTCTAGATAGATTGATTAGAAAGTTACATTACTGGAAAGAGCTGAAACAACAATTAGATTAGGCATGAATCTCATTTTGGTGAGGCGGGCTTAGCACAAGTGACTCCATTTTGGACTGTTATTTCTTTTTAACAATTAAACCACTCTTAAACTAGTTGTTTAAGTGTGTTTAAATCAATGGTTGTTTCAGACTCTTGTTAACAATATCATATAAATGCATCTATTTTTACATGACAAACACTTCCATTCTATAAAGATGTCTCCATCCTAGATAAAAGCATTCCAGCAAAGTTACAATGGGTTTATTGTATAAAATGTAGCATAATTTCCACTGATGTCCTTATTGTAAAAGAGAACATAGCATCTCATGGCAAAAACCTAGGAACAGTGAAACCTTTGAGAAGAAAGAAATTAAAATGGTAGCCCCACCCCTTTGATGCTGAAGTATTTACTTAAGTGTAGCTGTGCTTTTCACATTTTTCCTCAGTTGTTGATTATTTCAACTTGCCTGAGTAATAAGAATTTTTAAGCCATGGGGAGATTTTCTTCTGTTCATTTCCTTCTATTTTTTGTTATGAGTATTTGTGATTGTGAAGAGTACTGGACATTTGTCCATTCATACATGATATACTTCAATGTGAAAATTCTGAGCATTCATAGTCATTAAAATGAATTGGCATTCAATTTTAAACGTGGTCAGTTTGGGAATTTGTCTACTGAATTTATGTTAAATGAGTTGGAGAGACATATTTTCTAATCCTAGACTCAACTCTGCACAGACTATGATCCAAGGCTGTTTTGCTAGGCTTTCTGAGGAATGGCGAATAACATAGCGTTTCCCTGTTGGAAAACATGAAGTTAGAGATGTCAAGTCCTTCCATAAGCTGGTGGTAGCCAGCATCCCATCTCTTTGCACAACCTGGAGCCAATCTTCCTCAGCTCAAATCCTGGCTTTATTTCTCACTTTAGCTATGTAATCTGTGCAATTTCATTGACTTCACTGTGTCTTAGAGTCTTTCACTTATGAAATGGAATAATTATTGTGCAGGCCTCATAAATACCAAGGAGAGAATACTCTGTGCTAATAGAGAGAGAAAGAGTCTGTAAAGCTTGGCAAATAAGTGTTAGTTAATATTATTTTCATATTTATTTTTAAAATTAAAAACTTCATTGAGAAGTTAATGCCGGTTGCTTGACTCTCTTCTGTTTATATCTATGGACTCTTACGTGCCCATTTTTCCAGTTAGTCCTTTTCCTAGGGTCTGAACCTGTTTGTTAACTTTCTTCTTTTAAAAAGTCACTGCACCCATTGACTTTTTCTAGAGTTTCTCAAGTGTATCCATAAGTTTACCCTTGACTCTGACTTAGGAGGTAGATACTGTTGTAGGTCTCACCTGGATTTGCCACACCCTTGTTTGAACTGGACTCAGTTTAATTTTCTTCCAAGCACTTCTATATTGCCATAAGGTAATGTTAGGCTGAATTTCTTGTTTTATGAGGTCTTCCCTCTTTTACTCCCAGCACTATGAGGTGAGAATAAACAGGCATCATGAAGTAATGTATTTTTAAACTGTCTTCTTTAGTGTTCAGATGCTAATATAGACCTTTTATGCTTCCTCATGCTTCCTCACAGAGAAGGCAATGGCACCCCGCTCCAGTTCTCTTGCCTGGAAAATCCCATGGACGGAGGAGCCTGGTGAGCTGCAGTCCATGGGGTCGCTCGAAGTCTGACATGACTGAGAGACTTCACTTTCACTTTTCGCTTTCATGCTTTGGAGAAGGAAATGACAACCCACTCCAGTGTTCTTGCCTGGAGAATCCCAGGGACGGGGGAGCCTGGTGGGCTGCCGTCTCTGGGGTATCACAGAGTCCGACATGACTGAAGCGATTTAGCAGCAGCAGTAGCAGCATCATGCTTCCTCAAACACTCTGAGCTTTTCAATTTCTCCATCTTTTTTGTGCACTACTTCTACTGGGCCAACACTCTTCTCTTGATCTTGGATAAAAAACTTCAAAGCATGACATAGGTCCCCATTTCTTAGCCACAAATGGGCTGGGGATGCGACCCAGGTGTTTAGGAAATATATCTTGATCAGTAAAAAGTGAAATATACAAGGATGCTGAACAGGTACATTTCTCTCCCTTAGTTTATTTCATAATAGTCTGAGTGGAAGTTCTTCCCTGCATCCTTTCTGTAGAAGACCCACACTGACCAAACAAGCCTGCTGCAAGATCCTCTCTGCCTTTTGTGGCTTATCGTGAAGCCACGGCTGGAACAATGACACATGACATCTCATAGTTTTGCGTATTCCCTTGTTACTCTTTGATTTCTCTTTACTTACCTTCATCTCTCTGGGCTGGTACCTCCCAAACATACTGGGTTTTTTTTTTTTTTTTTTTTTTTTAATCTTTATCTCTATCTTCTAAAGGAGCCATGTAAGACACTACTGATGGCTTTCAACCGAAAATTTTACTTTTATTACAGAGAAGCTTAGCATTGGAATTCTTTCCACTTAACTTGAAGGTGGGTGCACAATGCTCAGTTCTTAGTGTCTATCCACATCAACTGGCAAGAGAATTGTTTTCTTTCAACTTAAGTTTTATATGACCTTCATTCTATATGACCGCATTACCCCTTCATGCATCATTTGAATAATGGTCCAAGTTTTGATTTTCCTAGGTATGGCATTGCCCCATGTGGGTAGAGACAGAGTAAGAGCTCCTCATTGTAGATACACAGTTACTTCCCCAGGACCTTCATCTGTCCTCTGCCACTCTTAAACCAGTTGTTTAAGTGTGTTTAAGTCAATGGTTGTTTCTGGTCACTCTGTAGTTCCTAAACAGCTCCCAGTCATCTGTTAGGCATTAATTAGATCTGCAATTACTTTTCCTATGACTCTATTCCTTACTCAATACTTCAAACCTCACTTTTCAGACTGGTAAAAATGAGAATTATACATAAGTGTGTTAGTCGCTCAGTTGTACCTGACTCTGTGACCCTATGGACTGTAGCCCGCCAGGCTCCTCTGTCCATGGACTTCTCTAGGAAAGAATACCGGGGTGGGTAGCCAGTCACTTCTCCAGGGGGTCTTCCTGACCCAAGGATCAAACCTGGGTCTCTGCATTGCAGGCAAATGCTTTAAATTCTGTATAAATAACTGATTTATTAACTCTGAACACTCAATCTATTATTGTGTCTATAGAATACTACACACATAACTTATTTCTGCACAATGATCATATTTATTTTCCATTAAAAACAGAGACAACCATATTGGCTAAGAGTTTATTTTTTTTCTCAGATTTTGATATAACTCTGGACTCTTATGTATGCTTTCTGTGTGACTTGAGGCAAGTGTCTTAACCTCTCTAGCCTTAGATGTTGTAATCTGAAAAAGTTTAAAAAATAGCATTCTTCATAAGATTGTTGAAAGAGAAAATTCATTTTTTAAGTAAACACTAATCATCTATTATGTATCAATCATTCTTGTAGTTTTGGGGGATAAAAACACAATATCCATAAAAATACTACTTTTCATTTATTTGGCCCAAACTAAACAATAAATGATAGCGACCCTATTATCAATGTTATCCTCAACTACCCCAAATTACTTTTATTTCACTACAATATGTGGCCCATTGGTGGACACTGCCTTCTATTAGAGTTTTTCTTTATAGACATAGTTGATACCAGTGTAAAACCTTGGAGTATTTGATATCCAGAAACTAGTATCTAATATTTTTCTCTTTTGTTATTCCTTGTGTTCTTTACAATGTACATATGTATCCAGATTACATGGCATTTATTTCATTAAATATAGAAGACATGATTATAAATGTTAGTCCACTTTTTTATTAAACATGTACTTTATTGTACTAAGTACTGTTATGAACTAAGCACAGATTTTTTTTTCCCCTGCTTGGGATACCTCAGTGAATGATAAAAACAATAAAAAGAAATCATACCATTCATGGAAATTACTCTGCAGTTGATATTGTCGTTCAGTCGCTAAGTCATGTCCAACTCCTTGTGACCCTGTAGACGGTAGCATGCCAGGCTTCCTTGTTCTTCACTATATACTAGAGTTTGGTCAAACTCATGACCATTGAGTCAGTGATCCCATCCAACTGTCTCATCCTCCGTCATTCCCTTCTCCTCCTGCCCTCAACTTTTCCCAGCATCAGGGTCTTTTCCAATGAATCGATGTTATAAATATGTCCAAACTTCTTTACTGTGTCTTCCTAAAAAAAATATAAATATACTCCTATGTATATTTACTCCTATTGCATATTTGCTATTCAGAATTATTTCCAAGTATTACTGCATTAATAGATACTTACATTCCACACATACACAAAGTAGTAAATATTAGCAGGTGATTTAATTTTTTCTCCTCCATTCAATGGACTATATTTCGTGCCATTTCTGGTTTGCACATCTTGCTTTAGAGATCAATTTGTAGACTGTTGAAGATAAAAATGAACACTTGTTTATTGAAAGATAAAAGAATCAGTAGACAGAAAAATTTACAAGTCAGTTCTTAGTGTGACATGCATGAAACTCCTTTGGTTTAGGAACAATTCTATCATAAACAATACCAAGCAGAAATACTACAGAAGTTAGTAATTCAGGGTATTTTAAGTGATGGGCTGTCAGTTTCTGAAACCAATATCATTTTTAAAAACAAATTGCTAAAATTTACAACCCAAGTTTCACAGTTCTAAATTAATGTAAATAGATCCATACTCTGAGTTTCATTTTTTCTCTATTAGTGTAAAATAAACCTGACTCTGTTTCTTAAGAATATCTTCCCAGAGAACTAGAATGTGGTTCAGTTTGACTATGTTGGAATAACCTATGTTTAAATTACTATGATGAAGTATTTTGCTGATGCATTTATCGCCATTTGTGAAAGTGGCAGTTTTAAGTATTAAAATGTCTCTGAAGTGATATCACCATATTAATCTCAAATTTGTTAGGCCTGCAGGAAAAGTCCATGTGAATCTTAGAAGCTGTTTTATTGACATTATACGCTTAACCCAATACCTTGCATTAAATATTAGAAAAAGTGAAGAATTGGTAAATGAAGACTGATACTCATTCTCATAAATTGCATTTAATTATCAGAGAGAATTAATGTTGGTTTTACTTAAAAATTTATCTCACTACCACCATCACCCAGGTCTAGGCCACCAAAGTCTCTTGCCAAAATTGAAAAAAAAAAAAAAAAAAAAAAGTATTGGTCTCTCCAAGTGTGCCCTAGCCTCTAATCTCAATTCTGTGGCTCATATGATCCTTTGGAAACAGCAGGTCGCCTTACTTTGCTTAGAATTCTCTTCTATCTCACTTAAAGTATAAGCCACCATCCTTGAACTAGTATAGAAGGCCGTATGTGATCTGGTCCATATTACTTCTTTGTCTTCATCACTTGTCGCTCCCTTTCCCTTTCCCCCATCATAACTCACTCAGCATCCACTGTGGTGATCTTTCTGTTACCTGAATATCTCAAGCAAAGTCTTATTTCAGAATTTTTACATTCGCTGTGTGTGTGTGTGTGTGTGTGTTTGCCTGCCTGGAATGCTTCTGCTTTAGATATCCATGTGACCAGCTGTCTCCCTTCATCCTGTCTCCATACAGAGGCCTCCTCAATCACTTTATATAAAATAGCGCTTTCCCTCCAAACCATCAATCTCTAACCTCTACCCAGCTTTATTCTTCTTTATAGCACTCATTAGGACATGACTTATTTAATAAGTGTATGTATATATGTATATAGTTATTTTCATTTATTGTTTATCTCCCTTAGTTGAAGTGTAATGCTCCAAAGTGTATAAAATATAAATCTCAGACAAATATAAAATTAAAACATGCCCCAAATGTTATCCATTTCTTTATAAATAAAGCAACCAGAATAATATTAAATACTGTTCAAAAGCTTGGGTGAAACTGGGCATTTTTAATAAAGAAATGTCAGGATAGAATTGCTGGGTTATACACAGAACTGATTAATGTCTCAAAGGGAAATAAAATGTAACCTTTGGCACTATCTATTTCACTGGACAGAAATTATTTGATCTCTACTGGACAAAATTTGCAAATTAACCTCTGCTCCAACAGAGTTGTAAAATAACCAAGTTTGATGGTAAGTCAAGTCAAGGACTGCACTGAAAGGACACTCAGTAATCAATTTTGCCTATTTCCAAGTTGTAAATAAGTTTTCTGACACTTACAAGGTCAGGTAATCTTTTTTTTTTTTTTCTTTTTTTGCTGCTGTTTCCCTAGATCTTGAGGCAAGGATTAAAATACCCATAGTTTGAGAAGTGATCCAAGAAAACTGACAGGGGAATTAAGAAGTGAGATACGGAGGGACCCATATCCCTCCTTAGAGGGTGCCTCTGTACATCTCTTTCCATAGACACATCATAAATACACACCCAGACACAAAATAAGTGAGGCAGGGAACAGAAGAAAGTCAAAAACAACGTGACACCAGGCAGTTGTCAATCTGCAGTATGAGAATTCAGTACTGTGGTGCAGCAAGAAAGATACTGCAGAACATGCCTCAGTCATTCCATTCAAACCACAAAGCACTCATCTATTTATTTATAAATAAGGGTGTTTATTTATCATCTCTGACTGTCATTTATTGAGGACTGCTTCCAAGAAGTTAACTCTATTGTATGTCAGGTTGCACTGTGTGAAGCCTTATATGATCCTCAGGTAAAACAAGAATAAAAACATTAAATAAAAAACAACAACAACCAAAAAAACTAGACAGGACAGAAATTCCCAGTAGCAGCCTTTAGCAAGTGAGTTCTGAGAGGATATTGGTGGGTAATTGATAATATCTTCTCTGTGCTCCATTAAAAAATATGTTGATTGAATGACTATACAATTGAAAAGTTTTCAAAGATCTTGTGAATTATATCCTTAGCATTATAGGCTCTCATAAAATAAAGCCTCTGACTGTGTGGATTACAACAAACTGTGGAAAATTCTTAAAGAGATGGGAATACCAGACCACCTTACCTGCCTCCTGAGAAATCTGTATGAAGGTCAAGAAGCAACAGTTAGAACTGGACATGGAACAACAGACTGGTTCCAAATCAAGAAAGGAGTACATCAAGGCTGTATATTGTCACTGTGCTTATTTAACTTCTATGCAGAGTACATCATGAGAAACACTGGGCTGGAAGAAGCACAAGCTGGAATCAAGATTGCCAGGAGAAATATCAATAACCTCAGATATGCAGATGACACCACCCTTATGGCAGAAAGTGAAGAGGAACTAAAAAGCCTCTTGATGAAAGTGAAAAAGGAGAGTGAAAAAGCTGGCTTAAAACTCAGCATTCAGAAAACGAAGATCATGGCATCTGCTCCCATCACTTCATGGCAAATAGATAGGGAAACAATGGAAACAGTGAGAGACTATTTTTGGGGGGCTCCAAAATCACTGCAGATGGTGACTGCAGCCATGAAATTAAAAGACACTTGCTCCTTGGAAGAAAAGAAAAACAAACCTGCTGCTGCTGCTAAGTTGCTTCAGTCGTGTCCGACTCTGTGTGACCGCATAGACAGCAGCCCACCAGGCTCCCCCGTCCCTGGGATTCTCCAGGCAAGAACACTGGAGTGGGTTGCCATTTTCTTCTCCAATGCATAAAAGTGAAAAGTCAAAGTGAAGTTGCTCAGTCGTGTCCGACTCTTAGCAACCCCACGGACTGCAGCCCACCAGGCTCCTGCCTCCATGGGATTCTCCAGGCAAGAGTACTGGAGCGGGTTGCCATTGCCTTCTCCATGACAAACCTAGATATGCATTAAAAAGCAGAGATATCACTTTGGCAACAAAAGTCCATCTAATCAATGTTATGGTTTTCCCAGTAGTCATGTATGGATGTGAGAGTTCTATAAAGAAGGCTGAATACTGAAGGACTGATGCATTTGAACTGTGGTCCTGGAGAAGACTCTTGAGAGTTCCTTGGACTGCAAGGAGATCAAACTAGTCAATCCTAAGGGAAATCAACCCTGACTATTCATTGAAAGGACTGATGCTGAAGCTGAAGCTCCAATACTTTGGCCACCTAATGTGAAGAGCTGACTTGTTAGAAAAGACCCTGATGGGGGAAAAGATGGAAGGCAGAAGGAGAAGAGGATGACAGAGGGTGAGATGGTTGGATGGCATCACCGACTCAATGGACATGAGTATCAGCAAGCTCTGGGAGATGGTGAAGGAAAGTCGCAAAGAGTGAGACATGACTGAGTGACTAACAAGTGTGTATATGTCAAGCCATTCTCCTAATTCATCCCGCTCCCTCTTTACCATCCCTGTATCCATGCATTTGTTCTCTACCTTTGTGTCTATTTCTGCTTGCAATTAAATTCATTTACATTGTTTTTCTAGATTCCACATATAAGCAATATTATGCATTTGTTTTTATCTTTTTTACTCACTTCACTCAGTATGTCAGTCTCTATGTCTATCCACATTTCTGTAAATTGCACAGTTTCATTCATTTTTATGTGCAAGTAAACTCCAGTACTTTGGCCAACTCATGTAAAGAGTTGACTCATTGGAAAAGACTGATGCTGGGAGGGATTGGGGGCAGGAGGAGAAGGGGACCAGAGCAGATGAGATGGCTGGATGGCATCACTGACTCGATGGACGTGAGTCTGAGTGAACTCTGGGAGTTGGTGATAGACAGGGAGGCCTGGCGTGCTGCGATTCATGCGGTCGCAAAGATTCGGACACAACTGAGTGACCGAACTGAACTGAACTGAATATATCATTGTGTATATATATATATGTACATCTTCTTTATCCATTCCTCTCTTGGTGGACATTTAAGTTGCTTCCATTTCCTGGCTATTGTAAACAGTGCTGCAGTGAACACTGAGGTGCATGTATCTTTTTGAATTATGGTTTTCTCCCAGTGTATACACAGAAGTGGGATTGCTGAATCATTTGGTAGTTGTATTTTTAGTTTTTTAAGGAAACTCATGTTGTTCTTCATAATGGCTGTATCAATTTAAATTCCCACCAATGGGGTAGGAAGTTTCCTTTTTCTCCACACTTTCTCCAGCATTTATTGTTTGTGGATTATCACCTCACAGCACTCAGAATGGCCATCATCAAAACTTCACTACTCAATAAATGTTGGTTCCTCTTGATGAATTGACCCCTTATCATTACAAAATAAAATGATTTGTCCATTGTAATAGTCTTTGCTCTGGGGCTTACTTTGTTGTTGTAATGTAGCCTCTCAAGCTTTCTTTTGATGAGTTTGAGCATATTGTTTTCTACTCTTTTACTTTTGTTCTTTTATTTTTCTATTTGTGTCTTTATATTTAAACTCAGTTTCCTTTAACATATAACGGAGTCTCGTTTGTATATATCCAATATGCGTATTTCTTCCTTATAATGGAGGTGTTCAAACTACTTACATTTGATATGATTAGGAAAATGATTAGGTGTCAGTCTATTATCTTGCCGTTTGTTTCTGTTTCTCTCATTTGCTCTTTATTGTTGATTTTTTCTCATTTTTTTATACCACTTTTTGGATTAAGTACAACATTCTGAAAACTAAGATCATGGCATCTGGTCCCATCACTTGATGGGAAATAGATGGGGAAACAGTGGAAACAGTGTCAGAATTTATTTTGGGGGGGTTCCAAAATCACTGCAGATGATGATTGCAGCCATGAAATTAAAAGACGCTTACTCCTTGGAAAGAAAGTTATGACCAACCTAGATAGCATATTCAAAAGCAGAGACATTACTTTGCCAACAAAGGTTCGTCTAGTCAAGGCTATGGTTTTTCCTGTGGTCATGTATGGATCTGAGAGTTAGACTATAAGGAAAGCTGAGCACCAAAGAATTGATGCTTTTGAACTGTGGTGTTGGAGAAGACTCTTGAGAGTCCCTTGGACTGCAAGGAGATCCAACCAGTCCATTCTAAAGGAGATCAGTCCTGGGTGTTCTTTGGAAGGAATGATGCTAAATCTGAAACTCCAATACTTTGGCCACCTCATGCAAAGAGTTGACTCATTGGAAAAGACCCTGATGCTGGGAGGGATTAGGGGTGGGAGGAGAAGGGGACGACAGAGGATGAGATGGCTGGATGGCATCACCGACTGGATGGATGTGAGTCTGAGTGAACTCTGGGAGTTGGTGATGGACAGGAAGGCCTGGCGTGCTGCAATTCATGGGGTCACAAAGGGTCAGACACAACTGAGCAACTGAACTGAACTGATGATACATTTTATGTTCTGTGTTGGTTTATTAGTTAAAAATCCTTGTTTTGTTGCTATTGTAGTTAAGATTCCATGTCTTTAACTTACCATATTCTACCTGCAAGTGATATTATATCATATCATGTAAAGTATAGGAATCTTAAAATAGTATACTTTCATAATTCCCCTCTTTTTTTTTTACTGCTATCTATGTCATAAACCCCAAAATACATTGTCATTATTTTTGATTAGTCTGAACTATAAGCCCTCTGTCTTCTGGGCTTGCTGCTGAATGACCACTACCTAACATACAGCTTTATAAGGAATAAGTGCCCAATAAATATTTGGGATATAAAGAAATAAAAGAAAAATTAAAAAGACAGTATTTTGACTTTTAATTAATATTGTTTTTGTGCTCTTCTTCATACTTTGAAGGATTTTGTGGACACATTTTGAAGACATAAAACTCAATGACAAGAACTATTTTAATATCAGTGTTTAATTCTTCCATCTATGTCAGTTATAGATCAGTTTTGGTTCACTAATTTTGTCCTCATTATGGTTCATATTTTCCTGATTCTTTGTGTGTCTTAAAAACTTTGATTTTATGTCTGGCCCTGTGGACTTTACCTTCTTTGCCACTTCATAGTTTTATATCTAATGCATTATACATGCATTCGCCTATTTATCCAGTTTCAATTGGGATGTTTTATTATTTTCAAAAGATATATCCTTTATATTTCTATATTTCTGAATATGCATGTGTTATAATTGTTATATATCACAAATATTTTTCATGCAGGATTTCACATTTTGTATCTGATTTAAGATTTTTTTTACTTGAAGTTCATAAACATTTATTTTATTTAGTATGTTGTGGGTTAAGATGCATACATTTAAGTTTTGAATACAATTATAATTTATTTTTCTGAAAAGTGTGAGCTAGGGATCTAATTTTCTTTTTTCTCTTTAAATGTACAGGTGTCTCAGTGAAATTAATTGAATAAGGCACCCTTTCCTCACTGATGTGAAATGTCCCCTTTATGCAAAATCCTCATGGACACAGCCACAGATTCTTATGGTTTTCATTTATATTCTCTTGGTTAATCCTAGCTATGGTACTGTTTGAGGTGAGCTCAGCAAACAGTACTGGTGCCTCCCTTTTCTATGTGAAGAAACTGAGGCTCAGAATTGTTTACTTAAGGTCAAGCTGCTGCTGCTGCTAAGTTGCTTCAGTCGTGCCCGACTCTGTGTGACCCCATAGATGGCAGCCCACCAGGCTCCCCCATCCCTGGGATTCTCCAGGCAAGAACACTGGAGTGGGCTGCCATTTCCTTCTCCAATGCATGAAAGTGAAAAGTGAAAGTAAAGTCGCTCAGTCGTGTCCGACTCTAGTGACCCCATGGAGTGCAGCCCACCAGGCTCCTCCGTCCACAGGATTTTCCAGGCAAAAGTACTGGAGTGGGGTGCCATTAGCTCTCACCAAACTGAGCAAGCATTCAATCCAATCTTTGACTCTAAAGCTTATGCTCTATTCCCCACTCTAAGGTCTCATCCAGGTTGTTTCTCTGATCTCCTGGCTCAGTGATTTTTATGGTTTCAAGCTCTGGACAGAGTGTTTCTATTTTCCTTCTGAAAGTACCTAATCACACATAACTTTTGTTCTCAGGTAATTCAGATACTTAATAACATGCCCAGAACTCTACATTACTCCTTCAGTGCCACCCTCCCCAATTTTCAGGGCATGAAGACGCAGACACAATCAATATGCTCAGTTCCTAGGAGAATTCATACATGTTAAATAATAATTACTCAGGGGATCCTTATGTTATGCACATTGTAGATTCTTTCCTTTTTTATGAAGGTTTATAGAACTTGAAAGATACAGCTGAAAAAGGCTGGAAGAAAGAATGAAACCATTTACCTCCTAAGACTGGAGTCCCAGAGGCTTTTTATCTTTAATGAAAGTGCACCTGTAAATGATTGTGTATCACCATCCATTTTCACCCTTATGTGGCTGATGAGTGAGTGAAATGGAGGTTCATTAAAAATAAAAGCAAAGCAATTAGAAGAGCTGCAACACAAAGATCAACACCCATTATCAAACAGAGGAAACGGTGGGCTAAAAGAAGTATTTGCTTTTCAGCTAGTTTCACTCTACTGCAGGCTATGAAATGATAATCTCTGCTTATTTTTTTTTTTCAGTAAATGTCAGCCATGTCATTTCTGTTTACAGATGAGTGCATCTCAGTCTTGAAATGTTTATTCTCTGCCTCTATTATAGAAAGAAAAAGATTTTTCTGGCTTGCCTCTGGGAAAGCAATATTGTCCGCATTTGTATTCTGAACCAGACTAAAGGAAGAAGCATTGAAACAGGGAATTACTCTATGTTTCTGATTGGATTGCAGCTTTGGGAGCTGCAAAGCGGGTTTCATGCAAACAAAAAAAAGAGCGAGCAAGTGAGAGAGATTATATACTTCTCTACCGTGGGAGAAAGGTAACATCCAAGATGTAAAATGCACGCATAAATTGTTTTCTGCACTGCTTTGCGCCTTTCTATCTCAGCTATCTAACACACATACTTAAATATCTAACCCTTGGATCCAGATATGAAAGTATTTATTATTGTGCATCTTTGGACCTAGATTTTAAAATCTATCTCATAAATATCTAGTTCTATGTCGCAGACTTTTTAGAGAAATAAAATGAATTGCAATTACATTACTGAAATGAATTTTACTATTGCAAAGACAGTGTTCTCCTACCAAATGGTAGCATAAGACATAAGCTAATAACAACAACCATACTGACAGGCATCTTGATATTGATAAATAATTAAAATTCTGGCACATAGATGGAGATACACCTAAGCTGAAGTTATCTTAGTTCGCAAAATCCAACTTATGGTTAAATAGTTTCAGGTTTGTCTTGGCATAGATAAATTACTTGCTTCAGTGTCTTATGGATAGACTTTGGCTAATACTATGAACTATGCATTTGAAGAAGGAAAAAATATTAATAGTTTAGCTTTCCCACTAATAAGCAATCTGTTTCACTTTAAAATGTGTTTAAACTGCAGAAGAAAGAAAAATAAATTTATTTGTGAAACTATCTTTCAGAAATGAATACTGTATTGTGGTGGTAAAACTCCTTTAAGTCTGTATTGTATATTTATCACTGATTCTTTTCAGAAAACTATTTACAATGGTATATCTTTCTTATTTTAGCTTGATTTATGATATAAGTATTTTCACATCAATATAGTTATTTGTAAGTCACAAAATATTTATTTTGTAAACACATAAATACTTAATGGAATAATGGTTTCTATAGTCCTTATTTTTAGACTTTTAGGTTTTTTTCTGTTTCTTTTGTAGACTGTGCTGCATAGCATGTGGGATCTTAGGTCTCTGAACAGGGATTGAACCTGTGCCCCGAGCCATGGAAGCACAGTGTCTTAATCAGTGGACTGCCAGGGAAGTCCTTTCTGATTTGTTTTGTTTTGTTTTGAACAAGTCTTTAAATTGTAAGTGATGCTGTAATAAACTGTAATTATAAAAACTTGAGAGACAAATTTTGGGGAATAAAATTAGTGGGCATAAGGACAGTGGCATTTTTAAGGTCCTTAGTAAACACTGACAATCAGATTTGCCACAAGTCGTGTCCACTGTGACCTTGCTCATGGACAGAGTGAAACTAAGGTCATCTCTGAGGTTTCCTCTCACACATACTCAGGCGCCTCCATTGCTGGAGAAGCAGAGTGATAGGAGAGTGGATTCTCTGACCTTTCAAAATGACTAAAAAAATTAAATGATAGCAGTGATTATAGTATTGAAAACCAGAAGTTTTCATTTTCAAGAATCTTACTTTTCCAGAGAAGGAAATAATTCAAAACAAAAACTCGGATTCTGGAACAGGAACGTGCAGTTTCCACGTATAGTACACAGCCTGTCCAGGCAAGTATGTAAGCAGGGCATAGGATACGTACCATGTCACACACACAGCCCGCTACGTTCTATGTCCTTTTTCTAATAATTTTTTTCTTTGCATTATGTAGACCTTAATCCAGTTTTAATTTTATTTTTATCCCAATTTTATCTTAAGGAAGAGTAGAAGAGGCTCATAAGAATACTGTTCTTGGGTCATTCACTTTCTCAGGGAGACATTTCCAATGTAGAAAAACTGTGATATGAAATGTCCTGCTTGGGTTCATTTTCTGGTAATTTATCAGCACATACTATCAGCTTAGTGGTAAAGAATCTGCCTGCCGATGCAGGAGACATGGAGATGTGGGTTTGATCCCTGGGTTGGGAAGATCCCCTGAAGAAAGAAATTTCAGTTCACTCTAGTATTCTTGCCTGGGAAATCTCATGGACAGAGGAGCCTCGGGCGCTACTGTCCATGGGCTCGCAAAGAGTTGGATACGACTTAGCAACTAAACACACACACGCTTGTTATGATAGTGATTGCTAACTTTAAATGTTTCTATAGAAAAAATATATTTTCATTTGGAAATGAAATAGAATCTTAAGTTTGAAAGACTAGTATACTGAAACCTGACAACATTATTGTTGAATCATGGTAATTAAACCAGGGTGGCAGAACCTGTGTTGAAATGGATAGAAGCTGGAAAATTTCTTTTCTGCTTAGAAAATATTCCATAGCTGCATCTGTCTTTGTCATGCTGCTATTGCTACTGCTAAGTCACTTCAGTCGTGTCCGACTCTGTGTGACCCTATAGACGTCAGCCCACCAGGCTCCCCCATCCCTGGGATTCTCCAGGCAAGAACACTGGAGTGGGTTGCCATTTCCTTCTCCAATGCATGAAAGTGAAAAGTGAAAGTGAAGTCATTCAGTTGTGTCCAACTCTTAGTGACCCCATGGACTGCAGCCCACCAGGCTCCTCTGTCCATGGGATTTTCCAGGCAAGAGTACTGGAGTGGGGTGCCATTGCCTTCTCTGGTCTTTGTCAGGAATTGACCCTTAATGAAAACTTTTTGAAATTTCTTTATTGTGAATGGCTGAGAATGAGCAGATGTGACTTTATCCCAAACTGACAAATTTTGTCCTCCTTATCCACCAAATCTGTTGTTTCTTTTCCATTGTTTCCCTGGCTCAATTAGTACTGGCACTCTCCATCTAACAGCTCCTGCCTGCAATTCGACGGCATTCCAGGCGCCTCCATTTCCCTTCTTTCCCACAGCCAAATACTAGTCCTCCATGTCCACTGGGGATTCACATCTGTCCACTTCTTTATATCCTCCAAATCACTCTGCTTGACTGGGCCATCTGAATTACTGCAACCCTCCTGCCTTTAATATTGATTTCTGTCTCTCCCATTTGTAAAATATGATCAGAGCCATTCTGTAACATGCAAACGTGATCATATCCTCCTTCTTAAAACTATTTGGCAACTAACTAATCATGTGTGCTGTGCTGCTTCAGTTGTGTCTGCCTTTGTGATGCAATAGACTGTAGCCCGCCAGGGTCTTCTGTCCATGGGATTCTCCAGGCAAGAATACAGGAGTAGGTTGCCGTGCTGCCCTTCAGGGAATCTTCCCAACCCAGGGATGGAACTACCTTCTCTTGAATCTCCTGCATTGGCAGGCAGGTTCTTTACCACTAGCATCACCTGGAAAGCCCCTAGACAACTAACTATTGCTCTCAAAATAATATGCGAACTTCATGGCATGGCTTGTAAAAAGTTTGATAGCTACTTTTTATCATGATTTAAGCTCCATCCCTGGTGTTTATGGAGACAACCAATTCCATTTTCTCCACACCCAACTTTTCCAGTTTTTCTGAACTTCTCTCAACTCCTAGAATTACACAGACTTTTATGCCTCTGGGCATTTGCACATATATATCTTTGCAGAAAAACTCCTGATCCAGCCAGGAAAATTCTTAATCCTCATTTTAATTTTTTTAATATAAATTTGTTTATTTTAATTGGAGGCTAATTACTTTACAATATTGTATTGGTTTTGCCATACATTGGCATGAATCTGCCACAGGTGTACATGTGTTCCCTGTCCTGAACCCCCCTCCCACCTCCCTCCCTGTACCATCCCTCTGAGTCATCCCAGGGCACCAGCCCCAAGCATCCTGTATCCTGCCTCAAACCTAGACTGGCAATTCATATCTTATATGATATTATACATGTTTCAGTGCCGTTCTCCCAAATCATCCACCCTCTCCCTCTCCCACAGAGTCCAAAAGACTGTTCTATACATCTGTGTCTCTTTTGCTGTCTCGCTTACAGGGTTATCATTACCATCTTTCTAAATTCCATATATATGTGTTAGTATACTGTATTGGTGTTTTTCTTTCTGAATTACTTCACTCTGTATAATAGGCTCCAGTTTCATCCACCTCATTAGAACTGATTCAAATGTATTCTTTTTAATGGCTGAGTAATATTCTGTTGTGTATATGTACCACAGCTTTCTTATCGTTTTTAATTAGCTAATTTCCATTCATCCTTTGGGCTAGTGGGTTTCAAACACATTTTTGGTCATCACCCATATTAAATAATACATTTTACATCCAACCCAGATCTCTGTCTCACATAGACACAAACACAGTTGAAAATATTTCTTGAAAAAATATTAGTGCATTTTATTGCAATTCACTCTACTCTAATTGGTTTACATTGGTCTCCCAACTTCAAAGCTGAAAAACACAGCTTAAAGATCATTTCCTCTGAGGAGTCTTCCTTGACCCTTACACTAGCTTGATGTTCTTACTCTGTAATTCTACTGGAACTTTTACTTTGCATATTATAGCCCTTGACATAGTTTGAGATAGCTTCTTTAAGTTTCTGTCTTTCTCAAAGACAAACTATATTGAGGGCAGGCATAGTGTCCATATTGAGCCACATCATGCATTCTGTATAACTAAAGTACCTGTCACATTTTAAGTGCTTACAAAATTCAGCTCGAATGATTTAATAAGTAGATGAGTGAAATTCTAATCTATTTGAAGTAACCACACAAATAAGTCAAGTTTTGTTTAAATTTTAAGTGAGAAAGCTAAAAGTGAGTGATTTCAAACATGTCTTGAAAAAAAAGAAAGAAGTGCAAGAAAGTTTTAATGAAACATTTAATAATTATGGTCTTGAAAATACAAAACATCTTTTTGGCAGTTCTGAGGATGGCTATATTTCATCTTGTTTGTACTGTTGCGTATGGGCTATGAACTGCAAAATGCCAGCCTACACTGAGAGGATATCCTGAGAACAATGTATTATCTTTACCTATTGTTCTGCTGCAATGTGTCCCAAGGGAAATAAGGAACATACCTTAACATTTAAAAGTGAAAACAATTAGTCTTTCTTTTTGCACAAACATCTCAAAAGAGCTGCATTCCAAATTTATGAGTCAGAGGGTGATGATAAATTTGCTTACATTTAATTCTTAGTATAAGGAGAAGTATGGCTCTTTACCAAGGCTCACTCTATATTTTGGTGTGACTTTGCCAAGTTTTTTCATACACATTTGTGACCTTGAATTTAGCTATTTATAGCTCTTTCTTAAATTTCTAAAATTTAATAGGGAATTGACTGAGATTAGAAAAAAATTCAGGATATCTTCAGAGATAGTTTTGGGATATCTGTTTTTTTATTAAAACAATATTTTCTAATCATTTTCATTAGTTTAAAAACTAAAACTAATCTTTGGTAAATTTAATCCACATGTTTTAACTTCATATGTCACCAAAATATTGTTCCAAAAGAACTTTGCAAATAGCTGTCTCTTCTCCAAATAATACAGTCAGGATTTGAAGAACCTGTTTTTTTGATTTAAATTATTTTTTGCCACACTTCAGATACATAGGCAGATGAATCAATTCAGTGAAATAGATACAGACCTACACTATATTTTTCTTGAAATCACCATTCACAGAAATATATGCTATTAATGTAAAAGTATTTCTTCATATCAAGAAATAATTTGCTTAAGGCCAGTTCTTATGGAGAAATTTATGTTAAGTAAAATTCTTTAACTTTAAGCTAAATAATAATTATCCCATCCCACTTAGAACAATCTCTGCTTCAGGAAATGAAAACTTCACTGAAATTTGCTTAAACAATGGGGAAATGTGTTATCTCACATATCAGAAATTCAGAGGCAATTTAAGGTATAGGTTGTTTAAATAAGAAATTTAATGATGATGTAAAACCGTTTTCTTCCCTCTCTCACATCTGATACCTTCCTTCTTTAGGCTAGTAGCAAGATGGCTACATCAGTTCCTTCCATGATAATGCCCAGAAAAAGAGGACTCCATCACTGGTTGTACATCACCCCTAGCAGTGAAGAAAATTTTTTATTAACCCAGCAAATTTTTCCTCCGTAAATTTTTCCTCAGATCCCATTGATGGAAATTGGATACCATGTTCTTTTGTGAATCAAGAGCTAGCAAGGGAAATGAGATTGCCTTTAGACTAATAAGACATACTTTGCTTGTGAATGAAGTAATCATTCTCCAGGGTTGATGACCAATTCAAAAAGAGTAAATACCTGAATAAAGCTGGAGATGTGGGGGAAGGAATATAAGGACTACCTGCTGGATAGGCAAAAGAAGTGCACACAGATACACACACAAACAGGATGCCTGCGACCTTGTCCCTTGTATACATATCTAAGCATGAATGTCATTAAAGCTTCAGGTAATATTAACTACACACAACTGGTTTTCCATAAAATGCTGCAAGTTTCATTAAGCTAAGGAAATTATGATCTCCAGGTGGGTTTCTTTCTGCACCTTCAAGCCAGTTTTTCTGGGCTATGAGCAATCAGTTACGAGTGAGAAAGAAGAAGAATTAGGTAAGTTGAGAAAAAAAAAAAAAAAAACTACTGGTGAAGGCATGCAAAGCCAGTGGTTCAACATTCACACTTTATTGCAGAACAGTTATAAAACTCGACTTAAAATGAGTAGATTCATGAAATAGGTCATTTTATGAACTAAACATGTGACTGAGATGATTCTTGCTACTCTTCCTCAATAGAGAGATTCTTGTCTACTTCACCCATCTGAATCAATTTTTGGCTTCAACTGTTGATTTTCATCTTCTTACAAGGAAAAAGTGAGAACTTTCGGATGACTTTCTGATTCCTCTTTCCTCTATCCCACTCACTTGGCTGAAAGGAAAATTGAATATATAAAATGAGACGATGATTTGCAAGTGTACTGGAATGTTCTTCCTTGTACTATTAAATTTTAAAAAATATTTTGAATGTCATAGCAATAATAACCTGTTTCTTTAAAATAGAAGGTAAATATGAGTTTCTTTGACACTATTCACAAGTCCATGGATAGAGACTAAAGTCTATGAAAGAATGAAGGGAAAAAAACAGAATTTTAAAAACAGAATGGTCACATCTGTAACATGTGGAGATTTAATCAAATGATCCCTGCCTTCTTTCAGGTATAAAATTTGATGATTCCATCTGAGAAGATCTCTTTAAAAGCAAGAAGGAAGTTATGTGTTTTCACTTCCATCACTTGTATTCTCTATAGAAAAGTTTTTCAAGCCAATTTTGAAATTTATTTTACTAGATGATTCTTGCTTTACATTAGAAAAAAATGGATTTTATCCCAGCTTCAGTGAATTAAAACATTACCTAAGAAATAGGAAAAAAAAAAAAAACCCTGCTAATTGCAAATTCATAATATTGTCCCAGATTAAAAAAAATACTGAGTATAATTAATAGCATTATATCTGATTAATCATGCTTACAAGTGCATATAGGAAAATGCATGTTTAACACATGATTAACATCTACTATAATTAAAAAAATACAAGTATATTAAGTAAAAATTGCTATTCATATTCATAGCCTCATTGTTCTGGAATGGTTTGTGTGCGTGTGTGTGTGTGTGCATGTACTTGTGTGTATATTAAACATGGCTTTAAAAAGGAATTATAAATTATTAGTTTCATTTATTTATTTTTTACTTTTATCTTTCACTTATTAATGGTAAAGTCATGTCAAAATGACTAAGATATTTGCAAAGATATGCCAAATTATCTGGGCTTCCCTGGTGGTGCTAGTGGTAAAGAACCTGTTTGCCAATGCAGGAGAAATGAGAGACACAAGTTCCATCTCTGGGTTGGGAAGGTCCCCTGGAGGAGAGCACAACAACCCACTCCAGCATTCTTGCCTGGGATTTCTCCAGTATTCTTGTCCTGGGAAATCCTATGGACAGAGGAGCCTGGTGGGCTATAGTCACAGAGGGTCACAAAGTTGGACACAACTGAAGTAACTTAGCACACACACACACCAAATTATCTAAGGATAGAGAGTCACTAGCACAATTCCTAGTTCACTGTTGTAATGGTATTATCAATCATTAGAAGTAACAGAAGAATTATATTTCACCTAGAGTTCTCTTTCCTCCTTACTTCACTCAGATAAATCCATGCCATCTTCAGATTCTCATCATAAATTCTGAAGGTTGATGCTTACTTGAGAGCCTAACTGCCCCTAACAAAATATCTTACAGAACCTTTTACATTTTCCTAGCAATTTTTCCTTTGCTTTTTAATTGTTTGGGTGGAATCTGTTCCACCCACTATGCTCTAAGACAACCACTGCGTCTACTGTGCTTGCTATTGTGTATAAATTGACTAGCATATAACTTATTATGAAATAAATGCCTCACCAATTTTTGAAGGTGAAGCAAATGAATGAAAGAGGATATTTTCACTTTTTAAATTAACGTCTTTGTGCCATTCTTCAAAAAAAAAAAAAAGTAATCTGAAGTACTCTATGCATTGTCTAACCCCATAACACTATAATAGAAATTTTCTAACATTTAAAATCTTAATGTTCCAGCACCCTTAATGTAAACACAGATAAATGCTAATATAAAGTAAATCTATCAATTTAATATTTTATAAATAAAAAGATCGAATTACTGACTTCATCCCTTCCTCTTCACCCTTTATTTATCTTCTCTCTGTACTTACCCAGTGGGATGATTTAATCTTTAGTATTTCATTAATTCATCCATCCCCTGCCTTCCCTATTTTGACTTGCTTCATTTCTAATCTGGACTCAAAGCAACAGCAGATCACTTGATCTCTGCATCCCATTTCTTTCTTATGCACTTAATTCTCCTTAATGATCTTGAAATTATTTTACTAACATATGTATCTGTTCAGTATTTTCCCTTGTCTTGCCCAAAATTCAGCATGATACCTTAATTAGAATGATTTAAAGTCTAATTACAATTTAAATATCTTTTCACCCTCCTCACTCTCCTACAAATGTTACATTCTACATTTTACTCCCAGTTGCTCTTCATTTTCCAGTAACTGTTCTTTCTCCCTTTAACTTTGTTCCTAATATAAATTCCTTATTCGTTATTTCTCTGTTTAATATATTTTCTTATTGAAGAGTTCTTTAGAGCAGCAAATGACAGGAACAATGAAGCAAAATCAGATGGCCATTTCACACTATCTCTGTGATTGAATCTTAGAAGATTCTTTTGTGAAATATGAAACCCAATTTCCACACATGTAAAATGGACTTAAAAACAAAAACAGTTTTACAAAATAAATGGTAATCTCACTTTTCTTCTCTGATGTACTTCAAGGAAAAAGAATCACTCCCTTCTGTCTCTAAGGTATTTTATTCAGTATCTCTACTAAAGTTTTTGTTACATCTGTGTTTTAAAGCCAGTTATTTATTTGTTTGACTTTATGAAATACATTGTTTATCTCACACTTGTTTAACTTGTTATTATATTAGACACATAGCAGATATTTAATAAATTATTATTCAGTTAAATGAACAATGTTAGTTTGTCCAAAATATTAATACATATTGATACATTCCAAGATGAAGGTAGTCAATCATTTTGTTGATAAATCCTAAATTCATTTATATTATGATCACTTTACCATGTATTTTTTAACGAATGACAAATACTTTTATGAGTTACAAAGCATTAAATACAGCTTCAACATTACGTTTATTAGTTTTGTTAATATCAACTCTAAAATCTTCCAAAACTTTTGAAAAGTATATTCTTAAATTCACCTGCTTAATATTTTCTGAAAAACATTTTGTCACAGAATGATATTATATAAACATTTTATTTTATTTCATTAAATGTATATTGCTTGACTTTATAATTAATACAGTTTAAAATAGTCTTGAACATAATGCAATATACTTTTCAAATTACAAAAAATAGTACCCAGAGGATTCTCTGTGTTCCAACATGAGTCGAATTATAAGAGTAGCAATAACTATGATTGTTCTGCAAATTAGAAAGAACAAAAAATATCACAAACCTCATGAAATGACATTGAAAATAGCCTTTTAAAAAAATTTACGCCTTCAGGGGACAAACCAAATGCAAGACTTAGATCAATTTTACAATGGCTATATTCTACTATTTTAGCTACTGAAAAAAAAAAAAACAAGATTGTATTTAGCTGAATATCTACAGTCATATTGGGTATAATATTAAGAAATGTTTCTCTCTGAACTGAACTTGTGCTAATAATTGAACAGTGCTCTAAACTGTAACACTGATAATCCCCTGTATTGATATTTCTACAACCTAAGTCATAGGTCTCTGGCTTTTGTTTGGATGTCAAGGCTAATATGATTTTATGGTCAGTTATATATTATTCTGATATACGCAAGGCCAACTTACACTGGAGAATTCCTAAGCTGATCTGCACCAACATTCCAAGTTCCTTAGTGTGGACTGGGCTTATAAACTGAAGTCAGGCGGCATACAGGAAAAATGAAGAAACACAGAATTTCTGACAACCAGAGCCTGGTTTCAGTCTTTATTAGTTCTGGTTATATGCCTGTCTTTGGCCTACATTAGCCACTCCTGTCTCCTTATAAGAATTCCCCTAGTTTTCTTAACTAGATCAAATTGCTTTCTACCACTTGCAGCCAATCATAACTAACATATCTTCTGTGTCAGGTTTTAAAAGGATTAGAGATAATCTATTTAAAATGTTTTCCACATAGTAAATATTCTTTCTTACAATGGTAATTATTCATATTCTAGACTGTATATTTCATGACAAATATTAAATGCTATACTAGAGCTGTGTATGGATGGGATGTCTATCCTAAAATTACCAGCTGTAAAACAGATTGTTGGTGCTAGATTCCATGATCCATTAAAATTGGCATTGACATACTTGTAGGGAAGCAAATAGCAACAGTTCTAGCTTGGTTTGCTTAATAACCCTTGCTCTCTGGGATGACCAGTCTTTCTCTCCATTTTATCCTGCCACTAAGAGACTTCATGACAAGAAGAAAATGGTTTTGTATGTTTTCCTTTGCAGTATATGAACCTGATGTACCTTTCAGTTCAGTTCACTTCAGTCACACGGTCGTGTCCGATTCTTTGCAACCCTGTCGACTGCAGCATGCCCGGCCTCCCTGTCCATCACCAACTCCTGGAGTTCACTCAAACTCATGTCCATTGAGTCAGTGATGACATCCAACCATCTCATTCTCTGTCGTCCCCTTCTCCTCCTGCCTTCAATCTTTCCCAGTATCAGGGTCTTTTCAAATGAGTCACTTCTTTGCATCAGGTGGACGAAGTATTGTAGTTTCAGCTTCAGCATCAGTCCTTCCAATGAATTTACAGGACTGATTTCCTTTAGGATGGACCGGTTGGATCTCCTTGCAGTGCAAGGGACTCTCAAGAGTCTTCTCCAACACCACAGTTCAAAAGCATCAGTTCTTCGGTGCTCAGCTTTCTTCACAGTCCACCTCTCACATCCATATATGACCACTGGAAAAAACATAGCCTTGACTAGACGGACCTTTGTTGGCAAAGTAATGTCTCTGCTTTTTACTATGCTGTCTAGGTTGGGCAAAACTTTCCTTTCAAGGAGTAAGCGTCTTTTAATTTCATGGCTGCAGGCACCATCAGCAGTGATTTTGGAGCCCCTCAAAAATAAAGTCTGTTACTGTTTCCATTGCTTCCCCATCTATTTGCCATGAAGTGATGGGACTGGCTGCCATGATCTTAGCTTTCTGAACACTGAGTTTTAAGCCAACTTTTTCACTCTCCTCTTTCACTTTCATCAAGAGGTTTTTTAGTTCCTCTTCAGTTTCTGCCATAAGGCTGGTGTCATCTGCATATCAGGTTATTGACATTTCTTCTGGCAATCTTGATTCCAGCTTGGGCTTCATCAAGCCCAGCGTTTCTCTTGATGTTCTCTGCATATAAGTTAAATAAGCAGTATACAGCCTTGGTATACTCCTTTCCCAATTTGGAACCAGTCTGTTATTCCATGTCTAGTTTTAACTGTTGTTTCGTGACCTTCATACAGATTTTTCAGGAGGCAGGTCAAGTGGTCTGGATTTCCCATTTCTTGAAGAATTTTCCAGTTTGTTGTGATCCACACAGTCAAAGGCTTTGGCATAGTCAATAATGCAGAAACATATATTTTTATGGAACTCTCTTGCTTTTTTAATGATCCAATGGATGTTGGGAATTTGATTTCTGGTTCCTCTGCCTTTTCTAAATCCAGCTTGAACATCTGGGAGTTCATGGTTCACATACTGTTAAGGCCTGGCTTGGAGAATTTTGAGCATTACTTTGTTAGCATGTGAGATGAATGCAGTTGTGCAGTAGTTTGAACATTCTTTGGCATTGCCTTTCTTTGGGATTGGAATGAAACTGACCTTTTCCAGTCCTGTGGCCACTGCTGAGTTTTCCAAATTTGTTGGTATATTGAGTGCAGCACTTTCACAGCATCATCTTTTAGGACTTGAAATAGCTCAACTGGAATTCCATCACCTCCACTAGCTTTGTTCATAGTGATGCTTCTTAAGGCCCACTTGACTTCACATTCCAGGATGTATGGCTCTAGATGGGTGATCATACCATCATGATTATCTGGGTTTCAAAAATCTTTTTTGTATAGTTCTTCTGTGAATTCTTGCCACCTCTTCTTAATATCTTCTGCTTCTGTTAGATCCACACATTTCTGTGTGGAGCCCATCTTTGCATGAAATGTTCCCTTGATATCTTTAATTTTCTTGATGAAATCTCTAGACTGTCCCATTCTGTTGTTTTCCTCTATTTTCTTGCATTGATTACTGAGGAAGGCTTTCTTATCTCTCCTTGCTCTTCTTTGGAACTCTGTATTCAAAAGGGTATATCTTTCCTTTTCTCCTTTGCCTTTCACTTCTCTTCTTTTTAAATTTTTTTTAATGTTTTTTTTTTATTTTTCTAATTTTTTATTGTTATTATTTTTTTTTACTTTACAATATTGTATTGGTTTTGCCATAGATCAACATGCATCCACCACAGGTGTACACGTGTTCCAAATCCTGATCCCCCCTTCCACCTCCCTCCCCATACCATCCCTCTGGGTCATCCCAGTGCACCAGCCCCAAGTTTCCTGTATCCTGCATTGAACCTGGACTGGTGATTTGTTTCTTATATGGTATTATACATGTTTTAATGCCATTTTCCCAAATCATCCCCCCACCCCCAACAGAGTCCAAAAGACTGTTCTATACATCTGTGTCTCTTTTGCTGTCTCGCATACAGGGTTATCATTACCATCTTTCTAAATTCCATATATATGCATTAGTGTACTGTATTGGTGTTTTTCTTTCTGGCTTACTTCAATCTGTATAATAGGCTTCAGTTTTATCCACCTTATTAGAACTGATTCAAATGTATTCTTTTTAATGGCTGAGTAATACTCCATTGTGTATATGTACCACAGCTTTCTTATCCATTCATCTGCTGATGGACATCTAGGTTGCTTCCATGTCCTGGCTATTATAAAGAGTGTTGCGATGAACATTGGGGTACACGTGTCTCTTTCAACTTCTCTTCTTTTCATAGCTCTTTGTAAGGCCTCCTCGGACAACCATTTTGCCTTTTTGCATTTCTTTTTCTTGGGGATGGTCTTGATCTCTGCCTCCTGTATAATGTCTCAAACCTCTGTCTGTAGTTCTTCAGGTACTCTATCACATCTAGTCCCTTGAATCTATTTGTCACTCCTACTATATAATCATAATAGATTTGATTTGGGTCATACCTGAATGGTCTAGTAGTTTTCCCTACTTTCTTCAATTTAAGTCTGAATTTGGCAACAAGTAGTTCATGATCTGAGCCATAGTCAGCTCCCTGACTTGTTTTTGCTGACTGCATAGAGCTTCTCCATCTTTGGCTGCAAAGAATATAATCAATCTTATTTTGGTGTTGACCATCTGGTGATGTCCATGTATAGAGTCTTCTCCTGTGTTGTTGGAAGAGGGTGTTTGTGATGACAAGTGCGTTCTCTTGACAAAACTCTATTAGCCTTTGTCCTGCTTCATTCTGTATTCCAAGGCCAAATTTGCCTGTTATTCCAGGTGTTTCTTGACTTCCTGCTTTTGCATTCCAGTCCCCTATAATGAAAAGGACATCTTTTTTGTTTGTTAGTTCTAGAAGGTCTTGTAGATCTTCATAGAACCATTCAACTTCAGCTTCTTCAGCATTACTGGTCGGGGCATAGACTTGGATTACTGTGATATTGAAAAGTTTGCCTTGGAAACAAACAGAGATCATTCTGTCATTTTTGAGATTGCATCCAAGTACTGGATTTCAGACTCTTTTGTTGACTATGATGGCTACTCCATTTCTTCTAAGGGATTCTTCCCACAGTAGCAGATATAATGGTCATCTGAGTTAAATTCATCCATTCCAGTCCATTTTAGTTCACTGATTCCTAAAATATCAATGTTTACTCTGCCATCTCCTGTTTGACCTCTTCCAATTTGCCTTGATTCATGGACGTAACATTCCAGGTTCCTATGCAATATTGCTCTTTACAGCATCAGACCTTGCTTCCATCACCAGTCGCATCCACAACTGGGTGTTGTCTTTGCTTTGGCTCCATCTCTTCATTCTTTCTGGAGTTGTTTCTCCACTGATCTCCAGTAGCATATTGGGCACCTACCAACCTGGAGAGTTCATCTTTCAGTGTCCTATCTTTTTGCCTTTTCATACTGTTCATGGGGTTCTCAAGGTAAGAATACTGAAGTGGTTTGCCATTCCCTTCTCCAGTGGGCCACATTCTGTCAGACCTCTCCACCATGACCTGTCCGTCTTGGGTGACCCTACATGGCATGGCTCTTAGTTTCATTGAGGTAGATAAGGCTGTGGTCCATGTGATCAGATGGTTAGTTTTCTGTGATTGTGGTTTTCAGTCTGTCTGCCCTCTGATGAAGAAGGATAAGAGGCTTATGGAAGCTTCCTGATGGGAGAGAGTGACTTAGAGGGAAACTGGGTCACCGTTCTAGCAAAAAGACAGTAAAGGCTAGTGTGGTCACTCTGAATGGGGCTTCATGCCTCTGATACTGAAAAGAATTTTAGATCCTCAAAGCATCCAGTAAAATAGCAGGTGAATACACAACATACAACAGATAACATCTAAAATTTTTAAAATTTGATTTAGTTAAATATTTATTAGGAACCTACTATGTGGCAGATATTGCTTAGAAAATATGTGTAGCTTTAAATAGGATATTAAAGATGTTTAGTGACTTAATGATCTAAATGAGAAGAGAGCTGATAAAAATGATTAGAATGCAATATTAAAGATGTTTAGTGACTTAATGATCTAAATGAGAAGAGAGCTTATAAAAATGATTAGAATGCAATGCAGCAATTCTATATTAGCTCTGATCAATAGGTAGTGAAAACACAGATTCAAAGGAATCAATTTCTCATAGTCAACAGTAATTTGATACATAAGTAAAAAATTAGTTTCCTTACCTACTACTCTAATTGTATGCTTATGGTCTGCACTCTAGCATGTCTGTTTGTGGGAATACAGGGCTTCCTGCATAAAACTGTTGCCTTCAACTGATATATGCTGCTAAGTCACTTCAGTCGTGTCCGACTCTGTGCAACCCCATAGACGGCAGCCCACCAGGCTCCCCCATCCATGGGATTCTCCAGGCAAGAATACTGGAGTGGGTTGCCATTTCCTTCTCCAATGCATGAAAGTGAAAAGTGAAAGTGAAGTTGCTCAGTCGTGTCCGACTCCTAGCGACCCCATGAACTGCAGCCCACGAGCCTCCTCTGTCCATGGGATTTTCCAGGTAAGAGCACTGGAGTGGGGTGCCACTGATATATAGGTAAACACAAAAAATGTAAGCTTGAATTCTTGAAAGAAGTTGTCACAGGGGAGTTAGAATTGGGTTTGAGTGTACAGGGTTGCTATTTTTCATACGTGTCTTGTTATAGTATTTGTCTCATTAAACTATATGCATAAATAACTGATAAAACTGCAAATAAAAATGTTAAAGGAGAGTCAGTGAAATGAGAATTGAGGAGTGAAGCAGCAAATCAGAGGAACAGGTGATAAGAAAAACTAAGAAAAAGTAAGAACTATCCTTTGCTATCCTCAGAATGATGACAATGATATTGACTTCAAATATGGAATTGGAAATCAACTCATTTTACTTATCAAAGAAATGTAATCAGAAAGCTATAGGACTCAGTTTGGACTTACAGTAGTACTTTTTTGTAACGACATATATCGGGATTTCAGTGAATATGTCATCCAAGTTAGGTGATTTAAAAAGATCAATTCAAGTGATTCATGAACATCAAAGTTTAATTATATGTTACATTATTCATTTTTTTTAATTAAAGCCAAAATATCTAGAAACCAGAAACCTTGTAAAAAGCAGAAGCTACATGGTGAATAAAAAAGAAATTGAAGTAATGCAATTAGACTGATTCAACCAGGTTCTGTGATTTTTTTTTTGCTTGAGTGATTTTGACTGCATTTAAAATTGGAGAATTATTTTTTGCACTGGTATCTGGTATTTCAGATGAATACAATTTACCAAGCTATGTAAGATTCATCTATAGGAAAGAATCTACACAGAATTATGAATTAATTCTGCTCAAGAAAGAAATATAAAATGTCCAGGTTATTAGAATAGTTTGTGTCCAAAAATTAGAGATTTGAAAAGCATTAATGTGATGTGTTAATATAAAATAATTTTGGTAAGATCAATATACTTTCATTTAATAAAAATAAAATAGATAATCATCAAAGTTGATAGTTTTTTTGTGGTATAATGTTTCCTAGTTTCTTCTTATACATTAGTTCTATTCATATCCTACCACATGAAAGATATGGAAAATCTAATAAAATAAATACTTTTCTAATAACATGCATTGATTAGAAGTAAATTGTATTAAAATTAATAAAAGCTTTACTCTGCTAAATTTTTAACACTTCTTTATATGTCTTTTTAAAAAAATCCTACTTAAAGAGATAATACACTGAGAGATATTCTTTAAGAATTAAGAAATTATTCTATAGAACTCATAAATAATCATTTTTTAAAAATACTATAAAGATAATTTGTCCAGTAAAACAATGCTAACCACGTGAAATAATTTTAATTGCTCTTTATTTCTTTGTCTCAGTTGTGGTAAGGAAGATAAGAATGGAGCTTTCAGTTCATACCTGTGGTGGGCATATCCTGTAGGTATCGCCATGATTTTTGAAACCTAGTATCCACCCTTGAGTTTTGGTGGAAACTGTTATCTGCTTCTAACCAATAGACTATGACAAGGGTCACTGGCTATCACTACTATAATCATGTCAAGTTATATTGCAAAAGTGAAGATTTTTTTTGCATATAAAAGTTGACTTTAGGTAATCAAAGAAGAGCTTATTCTAAGTAGGGCTCACCTAACCAAGTGAGTCTTTAAAAGAGAATCAAGGCTTTTCCTGAAGGCAGAATGCTAAATAGGAGATACTTTCTCTTTTTATGGTTTTCAAGAAGTAAGCAGTCAGGAATTTTACAGTCACAAGGAAATAAATTATGGCCAAAACTGAGAGAGCTTGGAAACTGATCTGTTCCTAGTCCAGATTCCTAATAAGAACATATTCTAGTTGATATGACTTGAGACCCTGAGCAGAGGACCCTATTAAGGTGTGCCCAGACTTCTGACCTACAGACACTGTGCAATAAAATGAGTGTTGCTTTAAGCTCCTAAGTTTTTAGTAATTTGTTAACATCGCATAAAGAAAGTAATACAAAAGCCTATTTAAAAAAAAAAAAAACAAAAACAGACTTCCAAAAAAGATCAGATGGCCTTACATTTCCAAAGCAACTGTAAGCTTTTAAAATGAACTATTTTAATGTTTCATCAATCCTCACTATAATGTCAAAACTGTATATTTTTGCTGCTAGGCAACCACTTTCCTCAGTAATTTCTGTTCAGAAATGTTTAATGCTTTTCAGCTCTTTCTCATTATTTAATGCATATTGCCCCCCTAAAAAAAAGTCCAGAAAGATTTTTTTTTAAAGGAAACTGTAGGCAGAACCTCATGTTTCTTATTTATACTCCTTTCCCCTTGTCTAGATAAATTCACTTCTGGATATTTCTCTTGCTATTCACCTCAGATTCACAGACTATCACATAGGCCATTTCATTTTGATTTTCACTCAGTTTCTGCCAAGTCAGTTAGACTCTAATGGAGAGAGCTAGATCATACTATTTATCTGCTTGTCAATATCAATGAATTCTCATCTATCAATCAACCCTGGGAAGGCCTATATGCTGATTAGTCAGACTGACATGATTTTGAGTACTATGCTAATGCCTTCATCATATTGGTGTTGTAATTAACATTTACAAAATATTTAGCAGTGCCTGATACATGCTGAGCTCAGTATAGAATAAACATTTCTGAATACTTACTATTTATCAGTTTCTTGGCTTGACTCCCCCCTTTTCCTCTTCTTTTCCTGCTCTCTCTCAGTAAAGATGCACTTTTAATTATCACTGTAATTATCTTATTAAGAATGTCAGATGAACCTTATGCAGATGAGGACTTTGAATCTAAAAAAAAAGGGCAAAAAACAAAACAAAACAAAAAATGAAAATTAAGAACCTTCCCAAGTTGACATGATCGTGAAAATCACAACTAAGAAATGAAACTTAAGTCTTTTTCATTCCATTTTCATTACAGCTGATTGACTACCCTTCCAATATTTTGAGTCTATACATCTGAAACAACCTGTTTCCAAAGAGCATTCTTTTTTTTTTAAGTACATATCCTAAGACAATATTAACTTTCCCAGGTAAGTTTGAAACCTAAATTAAATTTATTTGAAGCCATATGTGTAGCTAATTATTATTGGGTTCTGTTAACTAAGAAACAAAGTAAATATATGGAAGAGACTAATTCAAATCATGAAACCATCCAATATTTATTTGCTATTAACACATCAACAGAATTTTATACTGTATATATATTTTTTAAAATAACTTTTAAAATGATAGTCCTGGGCAAAATAGATAGATACAATTGAGAAATTTGAAATTCACTAATTTTTTAATATACTTTATTTTTGAGAGTAGTTTTAGGTTCAAAGCAAAATAAAATGGAAAGTATATGAGTTCTGTATCTGGGATAAATTTCACTTGATCATCCTGTGAAATTCTTTTTATACATTGTTGGATTCAGTTTACTAAGATTTTTTTGAGGATTTCTACATCTATATCATGACAGATATCTATCGTTTTCTTTTCTTCTAATATATTTTTCTGATTTTGGTGTTAAGATAACATAGGCCTCATAGAATGAACTAACAAGTGAACCCTTCAGTTCAATTCAGTCGCTCAGTCGTGTCCAACTCTTTGCGACCCCATGAATCGCAGCACGCCAGGGCTCCCTGTCTATCACCAACTCCTGGAGTTCACTCAGACTCACGTCCATCGAGTCAGTGATGCCATCCAGCCATCTCATCCTCTGTCATCCCCTTCTCCTCCTGTCCCCAATCCCTCCCAGCATCAGAGTCTTTTCCAATGAGTCAACTCTTCACATGAGGTGGCCAAAGTACTGGAGTTTCAGCTTCAGCATCATTCCCTCCAAAGAAATCCCAGGGCCGATCTCCTTCAGATTGGACTGGTTGGATCTCCTTGCAGTCCAAGGGGCTCTCAAGAGTCTTCTCCAACACCACAGTTCAAAAGCATCAATTCTTCGGTGCTCAGCTTTCTTCACAGTCCAACTCTCACATCCATACATGACCACAGGGACCTTAGTTGACAAAGTAATGTCTCTGCTTTTGAATATGCTATCTAGGTTGGTCATAACTTTCCTTCCAAGGAGTAAGCGTCTTTTAATTTCATGGCTGCAGTCACCATCTGCAGTGATTTTGGAGCCCAGAAAAATAAAGTCTGACACTGTTTCCACTGTTTCCCCATCTATTTCCCATGAAATGATGGGACCAGATGCCATGATCTTCGTTTTCTGAATGTTGAGCTTTAAGCCAACTTTTTCACTCTCCACTTTCACCTTCATCAAGAGGCTTTTTAGTTCTTCTTCACTTTCTGCCATAAGGGTGGTGTCATCTGCATATCTGAGGTTATTGATATTTCTCCCGGCAATCTTGATTCCAGCTTGTGCTTCTTCCAGTCCAGCGTTTCTCATGATGTACTCTGCATAGAAGTTAAATAAGCAGGGTGACAATATACAGCCTTGAAGTACTCCTTTTCCTATTTGGAACCAGTCTGTTGTTTCACATCCAGTTCTAACTGTTGCTTCCTGACCTGCATACAAATTTCTCAACAGGCAGGTCAAGTGGTCTGATATTCCCACCTCTTTCAGAATTTTCCGCAGTTTATTATGATCCACACAGTCAAAGGCTTTGGCATAGTCAACAAAGTAGAAATAGATGCCTTAGCTTATTCTAAAAGAGATTTTATAGAATTGGTACAATTTCTTCCTTAAATGTTTGATAGAATTCACCAGTGAACACATCTGGGCCCAGTGCTTTCTGTTTTGGAAGGTTATTAATTATTGTTTAATAGATATAAGTCCATTCATATTGTCTATGACATTTTGTTATTAGTTTTGTGATATACATTTACAGTTAATTCAAGTCCACCTTCAAATGACACAGTGACATTGTTGCTGTAATTATTTTGAAAAATTATTATCTGTTTCATTAAGAATAAGGAAAATATATATATTTTTTATTTTGCCATCACTTATTCCTTCTCTGATGCTTTTCCTTTCTTTACGTATATCCAAGTTTCTGACCTATATCATTTTTCTCCTCTCTGAAGAACTTAAAGCTTTGTTTGCAAGGCAATTTTACTGGCAACAAATTTATTCAAATTTTCTTTGTTTGAAAAAGTCTTTACTTCTCTTTCACTTTTGAAAGATAATTTCATAAAGATAAAAATTCTAGATTGATTTTTTCTTTTCAACAATTTAAATATTTCATGCTACTCTCCTTGCTTTTGTGATTTCTAAGAAGAAATCAAATTTAATTTCTATGTTTACTCCTCTATAAAGAGATTTTTTCCCCCTCTGATTTGTGTCAAGGTTTTTTCTTCAACTTTGATTTTCTGAAGTTTGACTATGATATGCCTTGGTTAGTGTGTGTGTGTGTGTGTGTGTGTGTGTGTGTGTGTGTGTATGTTTATACTGCTTGTTATTCTTGGAGCTTCTTTGGTCAGTGGTTCAGACTCTGACATTAATTTGAGAGGAATTCTTAGCTTTTATTGCTTCAAATATTGCTTATGTTCTTTTCTTTCTTCACTGAATATTCTCATTATGTGTGCTCACCTTTTGTAGTTGTCACACATTCTGGGATTTATTTTTGTTTGTTTAGTAACTAGTGAAAGTGAAAGTTATTCAGTCATGTCCGACTCTTTGTGACCTCACGGACTATACAATCCATAGAATTCTCCAGGCCAGAATAATGGAGTGGGTAGCCTTTTCCTTCTCCAGGGGATCTTCCCAACCGAGGGATCGAACCCAGGTCTCCCACATTGCAGGTGGATTCTTTACCAGCTGAGCCACAAGGGAAGCCCGTTTAGTTGTGTCTGACTCTCCTGCGACCCCATGAACTGTGAACTGTCAGGCTTCTCTGTTCATGTGATTCCCCATGCAGGAACACTGGAGTGGGTTGCCATTTCCTTCTCTAGGGGATCTTCCTGACACAGGGATCCAACCCTTGTCTCCTGGTCTTCTTTACCTCTGAGCCACTAGGGAGGCCCACAGTCTTGATATTCTGCTTTAAAAAAAAAAAATTTTTTTTCTCTTTGCTTTTTCAGTTTTGCAAATTTCTGTGAACATTTTCTCAAGGTCAGAAAGTTTTTCTTCAGTCATGTCTAGTCTACTAATAAGCTCATTAAAGACATTTTCATTTCTATTACAATGTTTTTAATTTCCAGTATTTTTGTCCTTTCTTGGAATTTTCATGTCTCTGCTTACATTAACCATCTGTTCTTGCATGATGTCTACTTTTCCCCATTAGAACCTTTAATATATGAATTACAATTCTTTTGAAATTGATGGTCTGATAATTCCAGCATTCCTGCTTTATCTGGTCTGGTTCTAATGCTTTCTCTGTCTCTTCAAACTGTGTTTTCATACGTCTTGCAATTTCTTACTAAAAGATGGACATGATGTACTGTGTAAACAAACTGCGGTAAATAGCACTCCTGGTTGCAGTTGTAAATTGTCGGGAAGGGGAGTGGTCTAGGAGTGGCTGTGTAGTCTTTTGATGAGCCTATGTCCTTGTTCTGTGAACTTCGCTAGTGCTTCTCAGTATATCTCTCCTCACTTCAGGTGGGAAAGGATGGCTAGAGGTGGCTTGAATTGGGTATTTCTCTTTTCCTAAGTGGAAGGGTAGAGTTGGATGTTTCCTTTCCCTCAGGTCACTTAAATTCGGTTAAACTCTAGCAGGTTTTTTTTTTTTTTCTCCTGAGTGCAGACTTGTAAAGAAAGGCAATGCTCTGGTGTATTTCAAAACGGTAACATTTCCTCTCCTCTTCCTGGAGACATGAAGGGATCTTTCCTCTATCTTCATTGTGAGAACAAGTAGAGTTCCTGGAGATAAAAATCATAGCAGTGTAAGTCACTCCTCATTCCCGTGACTGGAGCTTTAAATTCTCAGAATTATCCTCAGTGGGCAATTTGCCACTGTAGCCTGAGCTACAGTTCAGGCTTTCCTGTCCTGGAACTGGTTGTTGTGGAGGTTTCTGCTTGTGAGCTTCTGTTACAGTTATGTTGTGGTTCTCTTTGTTTGCCTATTTATCTCTCCAGTTTTGAGGGAAGTAATCTGACTTGTGGCTTCACTTTTCTGACAAATATAAGAAGTGTTATTCATTTTTTCATTTTTTTCCAGCATTTCACTTATTGTTAGAATATAGTGTCAACTGTAAACTCTTTAAATGTCAGATCAGAAATGGGAAGTCAGCATTTACTATTTTTCAACAAATCAATACTTTACAAATATATTACCATATGTAAAACAGATAGCCAACGGGAATTTGCTGTATGTCTCAGGAAACAAAAAGGGGCTCTGTATCAACCTAGAGGAGTGGGATGGGAGGGAGATGGGAGGAGGTTGAAAATGGAGGGGCTATCTGTATACCTATGGCTGATTCATGTTGAGGTTTGACAGAAAACAGCAACATTCTGTAAAATGATTATCCTTCTACTAAAAATTAAATAAATTTATATATATATATATATATATAGATTTTTTACCACTGGAATGATTAATAGTGATAATTTTAACAATTACATGAAGAACAGGTTCCTCACTAATCTCAGGAAATTAGAGTCACCCAATTTCAGTCTTTCACATTTCATTGTTTTCCTGCCTATATACAATTTTTAACAAAGAAATGTACACTTAACAAACTTAACTCAAGGGACTGAAAAGTATTATCAGTATCAGTATCAGTATCAGCTCAGTTGCTCAGTCATGTCTGAATCTTTGCAACACCATGGGCTGCAGTATGCCAGGCCTCCCAGCATCACCAACTCCCGGAGTTTATTCAAAGTCATGTCCATTGAGTCGGTGATGCCATCCAGCCATCTCATCCTCCGTTATCCCCTTTTCTTCCCGCTTTCAATCTTTACAAGCATCAGGGTCTTTTCAAATGAGTCAGTTCTTCGTATCAGGTGGCCAAAGTATTGGAGTTTCAGCTGCAACATCAGTCCTTCCAATGAATATTTAGGAGTGATTTCCTTTAGGAGGGACTGGTTGGATCTCCTTATAGTCCAAGGGACTCTCAAGAGTCTTGTCCAACACCACAGTTCAAAAGCATCAATTCTTTGGCACTCAGCTTTCTTTATAGTCCAACTCTCACATCTATACATGACTACTGGAAAAACCATAGCCTTGACTAGATGGACCTTTGTTGGCAAAGTAATGTCTCTGCTTTTTAATATGCCGTCTAGAATGGTCATAACTTTTCTTCCAAGGAGTAAGCGTCTTTTAATTTCATGGCTGCAATCACCATCTGCAGTGATTTTGGAGCCCAAAAATGTAAAGTCTGCCACTGTTTGTGCTGTTGAAGTGATGGAACTGGATGTCATAATCTTTGATTTCTGAATGTTGAGCTTTAAGCCAACTTTTTCACTATCCTCCTGCACTTTCATCAAGAGGCTCTTTAGTTCTTCTTCACTTTCTGCCATAAGGGTGGTGTCATCTGCATATCTGAAGTTATTGACATTTCTCCTGGCAATCTTGTTTCCAGCTTGTGCTCCATCTAGCCCAGCATTTCTCATGATGTACTCTGCATATAAGTTAAATAAGCAGGGTGACAATATATAGCCTTGACATACTCCCTTTCCTATTTGGAACCAGTCTGTTGTTCCATGTCCAGTTCTAACTGTTGCTTCCTGACCTGCATACAGATTTCTCAAGAGGCATGTCAGATGGTCTGGTATTCCCATCTCTTTCAGAATTTTCCACAGTTTGTTGTGATCCACACAGTTAAAAGCTTTGGCATAGTCAAAAAAGTAGAAATAGATGTTTCTCTGGAACTCTCTTGCTATTTCAATGATCTAGCAAATGTTGGCAATTTGATCTCTGGTTCCTCTGCCTTTTCTAAATCCAGCATGAACATCTGGGAGTTCAAATTTCAAGTATTGATGAAGCCTGGCTTGGAGAATTTTGAGCATTACTTTACTAGAATATGAGAGGAGTGCAATTGTGCGGCAGTTTGAGCATTCTTTGGCATTGCCTTTCTTTGGTTATGGAATGAAAACTGACCTTTTCCAGTCCTGTGGCCACTGCTGAATTTTCCAAATTTGCTGGCATATTGAGTGCAGCACTTTCACAGCATTATCTTTTAGGACTTGAAATAGCTCAACTAGGGTTCCATCACCTCCACTAGCTTTGTTCATAGTGATACTTCCTAAGGCCCACTTGACTTGACATTCCAGGATGTCTGGCTCTAGGTGAATGATCACACCATCGTGATTATCTGGGTCATGAAGATCTTTTTGTACAGTTCTTCTGTATATTCTTGCCACCTCTTCTTAATATCTTCTGTTTCTGTTAGGGCCGTACAATCTGTCCTTTACTGAGCCCATCTTTGCATGAAATGTTCTGTTGGTATCTATAATTTTCTTGAAGAAATCTCTAGTCTTTCCCATTCTATTGTTTTCCTCTGTTTCTTTGCACTGGTCACTGAGGAAGCCTTTCTTATCTGTCCTTGCTATTCTTTTGAACACTGCATTCAAATGGGCATATCTTTCCTTTTTCCTTTGCTTTTTGCTCTTCTTCGTTTCACAGCTATTTGTAAGGCCTCCTCAGACAACCATTTTGCTTTTTTAATTTCTTTTTCTTGAGAATGTTCTTGATCCCTGTCTCCTGTACAATGTCACAAACCTCATTCCATATTTCATCAGGCACTCTTTCTATCAGATCTAGTCCTTTAAATCTATTTCTCACTTCTACTGTAGAATTGTAAGGGATTTGATTTAGGTCATACCTGAATAGTCTAGTGGTTTTCCCTACTTTCTTCAGTTTAAGTCTGAATTTGGCAATAAGGAGTTCATGATCTGAGCCACAGTCAGCTCCCAGTCTTGTTTTTGCTGACTGCATAGACTTCTCCATCTTTGGCTGCAAAGAATATAATCAATCTGATTTTGTTGTTGACCATCTGGTGATGTCCATGTGTAGAGTTCTTTTGTGTTGTTGGAAGAGGGTGTTTGCTATGGCCAGTGTGTTCTCTTGAGGAAACTCTATTAGACTTTGCCCTGCTTCATTCTGTATTCCAGTGTCAAATTTACCTGTTACTCCAGGTGTTTCTTGACTTCCTACTTTTGTATTCCAGACTCCTATAATGAAAAGGACATCTTTTTGGGGTGTTAGTTCTAGAAGGTCTTGTAGGTCTTCATAGAACTGTTCTACTTCAGCTTCTTCAACATTACTGATTGGGGCATAGACTTGGATTACAGTGATATTGAATGGTTTGCCTTGGAAACGAACAGAGATCATTCTGTCGTTTCTGAGATTGCATCCAAGTACTGCATTTTAGACTCTTTTGTTGACTATAATGGCTACTCCATTTCTTCTGAGGGATTCCTGCCCACAGTAGTAGATGTATTGGTCATCTGAGTTAAATTCATCCATTCCAGTCCATTTTAGTTTGCTGATTCCTAAAATGTCGATGTTCACTCTTGCCATCTCCTGTTTGTCACTTGCAATTTGCCTTGATTCATGGACCTAGCATTCCAAGTTCCTATGCAATGTTGCTCTTTACAGCATCGGACTTTATTTCCATCACCAGTCACATCCACAACTGAGTGTTGTTTTTGCTTTGGCTCCATCCCTTCATTCTTTCTGCAGTTGTGTCTCCACTGATCTCCAGCAGCATATTGGGCACCTACCGACCTGAGGGATTCATCTTTCCATGTCCTATCTTTTTGCCTTTTCATACTGTTCATGGGGTTCTCAAGGCAAGAATACTGAAGTGGTTTGCCATTCCCTTCTCCAGTGGCCCACGCTGGAAAGAGTAGTAGACAAACAAAAAAGATGTCAAGGTCTCCAGTGTTCCCACTTATAATCTTCCACCCCTTATTCTGAAATGTAAGAATTTCACTATCTGAGCCTTTCTATCTGGGATAAGTAAGATTAACAATGGATTCAATGTTGATAATCCTATGGAACCTATTCTTTGATGCATATAGATGCCCATTTTCACTTGCTTGCTCATAATAGTTCAAATAACATCATTTAAATTCCTTAGAGATAGGTTAACACCCTTTATGGTCAAGAACATTAGTCTCACTTCTAAGCTGTTCCTGTCGCATTTCTTCTACACCACCTCCATCAGAGTAAGGCTACTCTTTGGGGAATAAAAGTAGGAGCTATCTATCTTAGTAGTCTCACTTCAGGATGTTAGATTTGACATTACTAAAAATGCTGGCTTGCAAATAATTTCATCAGTACTATCTAGATACCATATGTATGCATTATGCAATATATGCAATATGTGTTTTTCCCTTTCTGACTTACTTCACCCTGTATAATAGGCTCTAGGTTAATCCACCTCATTAGAATTTACTGAAATGCATTTCTTTTTATGGCTGAGTAATATTCCATTGTATATATGTACCACAGCTTCTTTAACCATTCATCTGTCAATGTACCTCTAGGTTACTTCCATGTTCTAGCCATTGTAAATAGTGCTGCAATGAACATTGGGGTACATGTATCTTTTACAATTTTGATTTCCCCATGGTATGTGCCTAGTGGGATTGCTGGGTCATATGGTGGTTTTATTCTTAGTTTTTAAAGGAATCTCCATACTGTCTTCTATAGTGGCTATATCAATTTATGTTCCCATCAACAGTACAAGAGGGTTCCCTTTTCCACGACTCTTATTTTTAAGAGTTAGGCATGGGGTATGTAGCTGGAGAGGGGAATGAATGTAATAAGATCATTTAGAGGAAAAAAAAACCCAGTAAACAAGCACAATATTTCCTTTACTTCACCTCACAGAATTAAACAGCAAGAAACAAACTGCAGTTAATATTATTTTAAAATTATAACCAATACTTTATTATGATAACTTGAGTAAATATTGCTACTTTAAAAAAATATATAACAAGTGACATAAATTACTTTGTAACTTTCTCAACATCACACAATAAGTAGTAAAGTTGATACTCAAATCCAGGTATTATGAATCTCAATTTTGTGTACTTGCTACTACACTACTGACTTTCTAACACTATTAGTATCTTCTGTTCAGGGCACAATGGTCAAAATGCACATTAATAGACGGCTGTAAATATATGTTAAAAGGTGGGTTCAATTAAATGTAGCATTTACACAGTATACTCTGGTCTATGTAATCATAGCACTCTATGCATACAGCTCTTATTGTACTTCTTATGTTTAACTATATCTTTGTGAGATATTATTCTCACATACTGTGAACTTCTCCATGTAGCAATTGTATCTTATTCTGGCACTTTTCATAGAGGCTTTCACAGTGCACTTTTCATAGAGGCTTTCACAGTGCTTAAGAAATATTTGTTAGACTGCTTGAATTGTAATTGTCATGGCATGTGTATATAGACACATCCAAGGACTAGTTATGGAATCAGAAGACTCACAGAATAATCTTAACTTTCATTTTGAGTAATGATATTGCCTTCTTTCCCATAAAATGAACTATGTTCATGAGTTGAGTTGAATATTTGTACATTTTCAGGTTTAGAAATTATGACACATAGACTTTGCATTTATATACAAAGTTCAGACAGTTTTTGGCATCTTAGTCTTTGTTCTGGGCCAGAAATATTTCACACATTAAATGTACAAAAGTCATTAAGCTATAAATACTAAGGAATTAAAATACCTCTCTCAGATTTTCAGAAGTGACCAAAAAACATATGGTAATATTCTATTTGATAAAAATATTTGAAGTTATTTTTTTATATGCCATAATATCTTGGTTGCTGAAAAAGACGTTTGTCTTTATGGATTTTATAAATTCATTGAGGTACATGGACTCAGATGTTACAAAACCATGTGTTATATAGCGCCCAAAGGCACTAATCAATGTAATCTAGCACCCAAAGCTACAAATATAAATTCTATAGAAGGTCAAAGACACAAGATATTTTCATGGAGTTGAGAAATCAGGGAGAAATTTTTGAAAGTTAAAAGGAAAATAAAAGGAGTATGAATTGTATAAGAATATATATGGGTGGAGGGGAAAAAAGACATGTTTTAAGTAGAAATCCAGCAGTAGTAAGGAGTACAGACAAAACATGGAAATAGAAATGAATATCTACGAAAGAAAATAAGGACTTCGAACTTGTTAGGCTGGAAGATTATGTAAGAAATTTAGCTAGAGATATAGTTATACAGAAACCATGAGGGCAGTTTGTAGACATCCTCAGAACCTGGCCAAGACTTTCAGTTTAAATCCTTGAGATGTTTGTCTGTTTGTAGCCTGATCACAAGCTCAGCTCATAGGCTTGCTCTGTAGACCAGAGAGGAAAGGAAAAGAGGAGGCCGTGATCATGATTCTCAGGCCTCCCAATGTGAGGGAAGGTGCATGAATTTTTCCCAAAGGATATTAGGCTTCACTGAAAAATGGGGAATTGAAGGCAGACAGCTAACAATGAACAACCATCCACTAAAATGACAATCTGCTTATACACCTTTCAAGTATAAGGAGCCAAATATATGACAATCACAATAGAGGATTCTAGTGTCCCCAGTCCCTCACCCAGCCAGTGTTAGAGGCCCTGCAAGTTAGCATTTAAAGACTGTGTTTTTAATTAGGAAGATGACTTAATTACTAAGAGACAGTAACTTGAAATATTTATCTACAATCTGATGGAAATGCTCAGGATAATAAGGGATATTTGTAATAACCCCAAATCATTTGTTGTTATTTAAAGGTATGACATTGTCCAGCACCACAACTGGCCAATCAGAAGTAAGCTGCAGCCATCAATCTATGAAAGGACAAGCAGCTCCAAGATCACTCCTTAAAACATAGTTTGCATTATTGTGGGTGAAAAAAGGTGACATTTTTTAAATTTAATGATATGATCAAAAATCAATTATGGAAATATTTAAGAAAAAGGACCAGAGTGTTTGCGACTTAAAAATCCAAAACACTCTGGGCAAGGAACATATAAATAAATATGTATAAACAAGTGATAGATGTTGCTAGAAGCATCCTCCAAATCCTCTTTAAGAATTAATTACTTTGGAAAGTGAAGCATACAATTAGAATGAGATAGAGATAAATGATCTCTATCTCTTAAATTTAAGCTTAAAAAAGATGAAGCCAAATGTAAAATATTCTTCTATCGATTGATACAAAATAATGGGTTCTATTGAAGATATAAATAGTACATTTTATAATATGTTAACAGTTACAATTTGTTGCTTTCATTGGAGAAGGTCATTGAGAAGACATAATGCTGATTGACATGAGAGCTGGTCACAGGCAGTCGGAGGTTCCTCACCTCCCTCCCCTGCTCTATCTATTGTTCCCACAGTAGGAGTAGCCTTGACAGAGCAATGTGGTGTTGAGACCCTCTGGACTGTGTACATGACTGAACCCAATTAAGACCTCCATACAGATTTTTAAGATTCTGGCAGGCAGGTGCTGGAATCTGCTTGTTTTGTGGCCACACCAGACAAACTGTGTATTTAAATTCTCCTGCTTATTAATCCTGCCACCTGTCAGTCTGAAGTGGTCTGCCTCTTTCTCCAATCTCTCCTTGCCCTCTGTGTACAAAGGCCAATTTCTGATTTCATCAGGGAAACTCTCGAGGTTTTGAATGACTTCTTTGTAATAGAAGGAGAAAATAGGGCTTTTGCAGCATTCTTGACCACTGATTAAAGTATTTTTAAAGATATTTTATATGAAGATAAACTGATTATTCAATCTCTTGATGGTCAGATGAGTACAATGACAGAGGAATCTCTGCAGTTAGATTTGTGACTTCAAATCCCAACTATGCCACTTATTAACAGAGAAGAGTTGGGAATGTTACTTAACCACTTTGTGAAAAATAGAAAACTTTTCTGATACTCAGTGCTAGAGTTTAAGGTATTGTTTATTTTTATTATATTGTGTATGTGTCTTTGTGTATGTCAGGGGAAAGTGCAAATGAAATAAAGCAGGTGAAATGTTACGTACAATGCCTTGCAAATAAAAAGTGTTAAAATAACTACAACCATTGAAAAATATTTTCAACAGCCTATGAATTCATAAATGTGCCTGGTATAAATTAGAAAAAAAAAGTTGGACAAATGGTCATAAGGAACGAGATACATGACAATCACAATGGAGGAAATTCTGGTGTGCCCAGTCTTTCACCGAGCCAGCGTTAGAGCCACTGCAAGTTACTTCATCATTCTCTGGAATATCTCTTCTCCAAAGGTCTGCCCCCTTGATTATCTCAAGGTGACAAAATAATAATAAGTTTCCTAAAAACAGTTGTTTGAATATATGCCTTTCTAAACAAGTTTGTAAGAAAATGAAATGGGAACTTTAGAACAACTTACTTCATGATACACAAATATAAGATTGCTTTGTTGGAAAGGATCCTGGTCAAAGTTTTCAAATTCAGTGTTACATTGTCAAATGTCTTTAATGAAGAAAGACTTTGTCTAAAACAAATGGTAGACAACTGGATATGTGAAAATTATTCACATATTCATATAATTCACATATTTACAGCTAGATTTTAACTCATTATTATTAATTAACTCACTAATATTAATTAACTCAGGTTGCTTGGAGAAATATCAATAACCTCAGATATGCAGATCACACCACCCTTACGGCAGAAAGCAAAGAACTAAAGAGCCTTTTGATGAAAGTGATAGAGGAGAGTGAAAATGTTGGCTTAAAACTCAACATTCAGAAAACTAAGATCATGGCATCTGGTCCCATCACATCATGGCAAATAGATGGGAAAGCAATGGAAACAGTGACAGACTTTATTTTTGGGGGGCTCTGAAATCACTGCCGATGTTCAATGCAATCATGACATTAACAGACGCTTGCTCCTTGGAAGAAAAGTTATGACCAACCTAGACAGCATATTTAAAAGCACAGACATTACTTTCCCAACAAAAGTCCACCTAGTCAAAGCTACGTTTTTTTTCCAGTAGTCATGTATGGATGTAGAGTTGGACCATAAAGAAAGCTGAGTGCCAAAGAACTGGTGCTTTTGAACTGTGGAGAAGACTCTTGAGAGTCCCTTGGACTGCAAGGAGATCCAACCAGTCCATCCTAAAGGAAGTCAGTCCTGAAAATTCACTGGAAGGACTGATGTTAAAGCTGAAACGCCAATGCTTTGTTCACCTGATGTGAAGAAGTGACTCATTTGAAAAGACCCTGATGGTGGGAGGAGAAGGGGATGACAGAGGATGAGCTGGTTGGATGGCATCACTGACTCAATGGACATGAGTTTGAATGAACTCCAGGAGTTGGTGATGGACAGGGAGGCCTGGCGTGCTGCAGTCCATGGGGTTACAAAGAGTCAGACACAACAGAGCTACTGAACTGAACCGATTAGCTCATTGTTTAATCTTGATGACATGAGCAATTAGTTTAGTAAATTTTTTCTTGCATTTTTGGATCATTCTCTATCAACAACTACAAGCCACAAGGTGCATTTCTTTTGTGCTTAACAAAATTATGACAATGAAATAAATTTGGATAGTTGAATATACCACTATTGTCTTCAAGCCTATGAGTTACCTAACACTCTTTATGTGTGATGATAATTTAAGTACCAGCAATGATAGAGTAAAAATCATCAATTCACCTTCATCACTAAATATGTCCTTAAGAGGCAAAATCAAACTGATTAGTGGATCAGAGACATTTTTAGTTTATTTACTACACAAGTAATATTATGCCAAATCACTTCATTAGACATCTCTCCTTGGTAGTGCTCCAACTAACTTCAAAAATTATAATGTTTCACTGAATCCAATGTTTATAAGAGTCTCTTTTCACAAATGTTATAAAATTAAGCAAAGATAAGAAATTCCTGGATATTGGACTTGTTGGGCCATTTCAGCACTCTTCAGTTAAGTCTTTTTCTTTCTCCAGAATGAATGCACTGGAAGCTATAGCATCACATCTAATGCTGAAGAAGAGAAGTAGAATGTGTTTACTTCTTGCAAGTAGGTAAAAATTTAAACTAATATAAGCACTGTTAATTGAATTGCTTCCTGGACTCACTAGCTCCGGACATCACAGTTAAATTGAATTTTTTAAAGGAATTTTTAATAATTTTGTTTATTGGCTCTGCTGGGTCTTCAGTGCTACATGGGCTTTTCTGTAGTTGTGGCACTTGGGCTTCTCATCGCAGGGCTTCCCTTGTGGACCATGGTCTCAAGGTTGTGTGGGCTTCAGTAGCTGAATGCAAGGGCTCAGTGCCTGAGGTTCCTGGGCTCTAGAACACAGATTCAATAGTTGTGGTCCACGGGCTTAGCTGCTCCTTGGCACGTGGGATCTTCCCGGACCAGGGAATGAACCCATGTCTCCTGCTTTGACAGGCGAATTCTTTACCACTGAGCCACCAGGGTAGCCCTAAATTGAATTTTGATGAATGCCCAGTGTTTGGTGACAGAGGGTCTTTCCCATTCTGAGCACATCACAGAATGTCTCTAGTTCTGAGGTTCTTGAGAGTGTTATGTGACTGTGTTCAGCAGCATATCCCACACATCATTCTCCCCTGAACACTTGTTTAAGCTGACATGTCATTGCTTCTAGTGATGAGAATGCCATCATGTAAACACCACTGTTACCTCTTGTGATCACCATGGACTAATTTATCATTGCAAATCAGACATGGAAATAGTTTTTTTTTTTTCTTTTATGGTCCAACTAACTCCAGACTCAACATTCAACAATATTTTACTAAAGCTTCTGTGATAATGGATGAAAGAAGAGGAGAGCACTTGAGAAAGTTCCCCATTGCTCTATGAGGGCATGTTCAAAAGTCACAGTTCATCCTTAGCGTCACCTAGAAAATAATACTCTGCTAAGTCTCTCCTCTGCCCCTGTGTACTTGGTACCAGGTCTTTTACCACTGAGGATATACCAAATCTATTTGGTCTTTTGTCTTCAGACTCAAGGGACATGACCCAGAAAGTGTTTTTTTTTTTTTTTCCCCCAGTCTAAAGTCCAACATCCATTGTTTAACTTCTATCCAAGATACACAGTGTCTTAGAATATTTGACAGAGTTATACTCATTACCATGCAGGGAAGTTTCATGGTCCATGAATGGGAGTGAAGTTTTATATTTCTTAGTGTCAGGAGATAAGAAGATGCCATTAATGTTTCAAAGACTCAACGATGTCAAGTACAGCATTTCTGTCATTCTTTCAGATGCTTTCTCATGGTGGTTGAATAGCTGTCTCAGTTACAGAAATATAATTACACTGAAATCATGAAGTTGCAGGGAATGGAGCCTCTGTTTCTTCTATGAGTAGAGCAAACACATTTCCTGAAGAATCATTCTGCTACACTTCCACTTATGTCCTATGGCCCTAAACAGCACCATGTGGCCACTCCTAGTTTGAATAAATGGAAAGTCACAATCAAGAGGCAAATTTGCTGGGAATGAGTGTTGAGCAATACAATAGTGTATGAAGAAAACAACAACACGCGTAGAACTTCAATAGCCCAGTGCATGATGAGTTAGAGTCTGCCAGGTCCAGAATTCTAGTCTTGTTTACTATCCTTCTGCCAAGGTGAGGTGAGCATCGATTGTCATAGTCTTCATGTCCCACCTCACAATCTAAGCAATCACTTTAGCAAGAACACACACATCTACATACGCAGTCCTATACATGTAAAAGCATAGTTTTCAGGCAAAGTAAAATCTAAATTTTAAAAGACACATTAAAAAAAAAACAAAACAAGAGGCACATAATCTACAGAGACATAACTGACTACAAAGAGAATTGTTTCTTCTTTTATGTTGCCAAGAATGGATTAGCTCCTTGGTGCCACAATTTCACAAACTGCCATTTCAAAAGAATGTTTGCAGCTTTATAGCTAAAAGCTACATTAAGGTGATTTTAACAACACAGGAGAACAGCCGTCTTCAGAGTTGAATTCATATCTCTAACTTTTTTGGCACCAAAACTTTTAATACAAGCTAGCATGCTTCTTTACTATTTACTTTGTTTCTGTCCATCATGGTTTTAAATACTGATACTAAATTTCAGGGAGAAAACCAGGTTGTATTATAAAATTAAATTCAGACTTATTGTCCTTTAAAACTGGAAGAGAAGACAATAAAATTGAGGTCTTGCAGTATGCTCTTTTAATATAAACTCCCTAAACCACTGTGGAGTACATTTTCTTTTTACCCAGGCTGAGGAAAATTTCAGAAAAAGATTTTAAATAATTTGTGATAAAATGCTTTCAAAGTGAACCTAACACCTCAGACTTACAACAGAATTTGTAGATCTTCTTTCACTTGAGGAGCAGATAGGAAGGGAAAGCATATATTGGAAGAGGTCAGTAGATAAACAGAAGTGAGAATGTAAACTTGAAGATAAAGGAGGAAATATGGAGAGGAGAAGTGAAGATGGAAATAGGACTGGGGTTGTCCACAAGAAAGCAAATTCCTTTCTTTTGGAGAAATGAGACATATGATCTCCTAGGATTGTGCAAAGAATTGAGGACAAGCAGTCCCCAAACACAGCCATGATTGGGGTCTATGATGATGCAAAGACTGCACAGCTGTGGAAAGATTGCAGTGCACTGAATAGTAATAAGTGAACAAAAATTGCTGAACAAAGCACAAGACTTCTGTTTAGGAGTACTATGGAATGCAACAGGAAACTGAAAGTAGCAGATAGTAAATGGGGAATAAGTTGAATATAAGTTGAATGTAAGAGAAGTAAAAGCATGGGGAGCAGCATCCCACACACCTAAGAAGTGTTTGCATGGTTGATGATACAGTCAGTTAAAGAGATTAGATTGGAAAATGTGAGAACCAAGCCAGGATTGAACCTATTATGCTGATAAGGGCTTGCTGTGATGGTGTTGCCTTGGCAAAGTCATTACTCATACCTCTTTGTTCATCTCTACTGTGGATATAGGAAATCCACTGATATGTATCCACACAATCATTACTTCTATGACCATACATGCTTATCAGAGCCTGATAATGAAACAATCTGTTGTATAGAATGCTAAAGACGGAATGGTCTTTGTAGCTTCAGTAATGAGAAGTTTTCAAACAGCAGGAGGTACTTAAGGTAAAATTTATCACATCAAATGATCCAAGGGAAAGGACATTTAAAATATAGAAAAGAACGTGTGAGGCTGTAGGGCCATAGACTTTCTACTCAGTTAGGGTGGAAGTTCTGTTGAGGATACGTGGCAAATAAAGACAGAAAGATGTGTGATGATGGACAGGAAAGAGTCACATGAGGCTCATTTGGGTAAACCAGACCAGAGAACAGAACAACTGAATCATCAAGGCTGATTGTAAATGTAAGTCTGAACAGGTAAATACATCCTTCCTTGAGCTTCTTGGTATATATTTTATTTTACTTTTTATTTTGAGTGTCACCATAATATTATTATTAACCTGTATGTATTATACTACTAGAATATGTCTTGGGTGTGGAATCCAGTGACAATATAAAATGATTATTTCTCTCCTCAAATGATTTACATTGCATCTTTCACCATAAGTAAATTATTGTACATGAATAATACTTCTCTGGTGGCTCAGATGGTAAAGAATCTGCCTGCAATGTGGAAGACCCAAGTTTGATCCCTGGGTTGGGAAGATCCTCTGGAGAAGGGAATGGCAACCTATTCCAGTATTCTTGCCTGGAAAATTCCATGGACAGAGGAGCCTGGAGGTCTACAGTTCATGCGGTCACAAAGAGTTGAACGGACTCAACGACTAACACTTTCACTTGAGATTCCTTAAAAAACTGGAAATAGAACTGCCTTATGATCCAGCAATCCCACTGCTGGGCATACACACTGAGGAAACCAGAAGGGAAAGAGACACGTGTACCCCAATGTTCATCGCAGCACTGTTTATAATAGCCAGGATATGGAAGCAATCTAGATGTCCATCAGCAGATGAATGGATAAGCAAGCTGTGGTACATATACACAATGGAGTATTACTCAGCCATTAAAAGGAATTCATTTGAATCAGTTCTAATGAGGTGGATGAAACTGGAACCTATTATACAGAGTGAAGTAAGCCAGAAGGAAAAACACCAATACAGTATACTAATGCATATATATGGAATTTAGAAAGATGATAACAATAACCCTGTGTATGAGACAGCAAAAGAGACACTGATGTATGGAACAGTCTTATGGACTCTATGGGAGAGGGAGAGGGTGGGAAGATTTGGGATAATGGCATTGAAACATGTAAAATATCATGTATGAAACGAGATGCCAGTCCAGGTTCAATGCATGATACTGGATGCTTGGGGTTGGTGCACTGGGATGACCCAGAGGGATGGTATGGGGAGGGAGGAGGGAGGAGGGTTCAGGATGGGGAGCACATGTATACCTGTGATGGATTCATTTTGATATTTGGCAAAACTAATACAATTATGCGAAGTTTAAAAATAAAATAAAAAAAAAAAGAACACTGGAGTGGGTTGCCATTTCCTTCTCCAATGCATGAAAGTGAAAAGTGAAAAAAAAAAGAAAAGAAAATAGAGCAAAACAAATATAAGGCAATAAGCAAACTCTTTTTTTTTTTTTTTTTCCAAGAAGAAAGCTGTACCAGAACATTGGGGGTTGGGGGCGGGGAATGACAAGGAAAAGATTCTGGGTCTATATAGTAAAAGCCTTAACTTATTTCTAGGACAAATGAATAAAAGAAGTTACCTCATGCAAAGAGTTGACTCACTGGAAAAAACTCTTATGCTTAGAGGGATTGGGGGCAGGAGGAGAAGGGGATGACAGAGGATGAGATGGCTGGATGGCATCACTGACTCCATGGACATGAATTTGAGTGAATTCCGGGAGTTGGTGATGGACAGGGAGGCCTGACGTGCTGCAATTCAAGGGGTTGCAAAGAGTCGGACGCGACTGAGCAACTGAACTGAACTGAACTGAACCGAACCTATCTTGAAACACATCTGAAAGTTTTAGATGTCAAAAGTAAGGAAAGGACTCTGAACACATCCAAGCAAGAAAAATAAATTACCCACAAAGAACTAGGTTAGTAAGAGACTTCAGTAAAACAATAAATTTCATAAGACAAAGAAGTAATGTCTATAGAGCTTTAAGGGGCAAAATATTTTAACCCAATAATTATATAGCTATAAAGTCACCTTTTCTGAAAAGTTAAAAGTTTTGATTAGGCAAGTTGTGGAAGGAAAGGACTGATAGTAAATGTAGATATGTATTAAACATGAAAAGATCATATGCCAAAAACATGTACTACATGTAAGAAACTGCTGATATTAATAAACTCAAAGGTGAAAATCCATTTGCTCGTTCAGTAGAAATTTAATGAATACATACTATATATATATACACACCAGCCCTTTTGTTCCTCTTTTTATATGTTTTTTCCTCCCCCTGGGCCTGCCCTATGTAAATTGGGCTTAGCCAGGAGTGCTGTTTGTTCTACCTGAAGTCCTCACTCTGGTCCTTGTCTTTTAGACTCAGCCATTTTGGACTCCTGTTTCCTATTCTACCTACCTAACATATATATATCTTGGTGTTGCATGGTTGAGCCAGAAATGTTTGATTGATGAATATATAATTCATAAGTTATTACATATTTATTCTAATTTTCTTGCTCCATTATAGCAAAATCAATCATATGCTTATTATCAAGATTTTCACATAATCTGTGTTCTATTGATAATAATGTCAAATTAATCTTCCTTGACTTCGTAATTCTCTGATAATTTTTAAAACTTCATTTAGAGAAACTTTGGACTACTAGAGTAGAGGCAAATAGAATATGAACAAAATTCTTAAATAAAACTTGGAAATGAACCAGAGTTTTTACATGGAGTTTTTAAACATTAAAATGAGGTTGCATAAAGTAAATTATTTTTATCATAGCATATGTTATAAAAATGGTAGTTTTATCATATAAACTATTGCCATTTATATAACAACTTTTACAGCCTTGTGAAGCAACATCGAGATATCAAAACCAATGTAAGTATAGATACCATGTTTCATGCATGCTAAATCTGGAACAACATAGATTTTAAGAGTAACATGAATTGTTTAATATTGTAAAATAGTCCTCAAACACCATATGCAAATATTGAAACGTCACATTAATTCTTGAGTACCCCTGGAATTGTAAATTAGAAGAGAAAGACACAAGAATAGTCAACACTTCAGTAAAATGATACTTCATTTTGTGTAAAAATGTATTGCATTCATGTAATTTCAGTGGAAGAATTTTGAGTTAATTAATATGATTAATTATGAGTTAATTAATCAATCTCTACCCAAAGGTTTTCATCACTCAAATTTTCCCATATTCCAAAGCAATGTCTTTTACTCATGAAGGTAAAAATACAATCCATACATCGTCACAGTCCTGGGATGCAGTTGCCTTTTTCTCAAAGATGTAGAGCAAGAGTTATAGAGAAGCATTTTTCTGGGTCTTTCAACTCTAGTAGTCATGACAGAGTAAATTGATGCTAGTCTCTACCACTAGACTATAAGCTCTGTGCAGTAAGACCTATTTTGTTCACTGCTGTCAGCATCATCCATTGATCCAGGTAAGGGAGGCCTCTGGTTTGTGCTCTGTACATCAATGTGTGTCTATTGCTTAAAACAAGTCTGACATGTAGTTGTTACTCTTTGAATATTTATTAAGTGAATAAACAAATAGGGAACCAAAGGTCAAAACAAAAAAGACATCTTAATTCTCTCTGAGAAATCCAAGCAGTTACCATAGAATGTCACAGGAGGTAGATGGACCAAGGGCAAGTCCTTTAAATGCAATTAACTGTGATATAAATAACTCTTTAATCATTGAAGATGCATCCTGTTTCCTCTCTTGAAATGCATATTGCTGGTTACAATGGATCCTAAGAAGAATATGGATGGATTAATGACCATTAGTTGTAAAGGAAAACAAAAGAAAGATAACCTTCCATTCAAAGTCAGACCATAGATTGGGAAAAGCCATCAGGTTGATTTGTAATATAATCTGTGTGATTTACAATTCACCATAATCTGAACTCTGCAATTTTATAACCATTCATCTGCAAATCTGTAGCTTCTTCTATTGCATTCCAATTTATGCATCTCAAAAATCTTTTTTTTTTTAATTTAAACAACCTAAGGCTCACAAAACTATTTTCTGCACATCTTCCTTTAACTGCCCCTGAGACAGAAGGGAGTGCTTATTTTTCCATTGTATTAGAGATATAGATACAACACGATACATAGCAACATGGATGACACTTGATCCATGTAATACTTTATCTCCCAATATTGGCCTGAAATGTAATGTTTTCATATTTATACCATTGAAATCCTTTTTTTTTTTAATTTTATTTTATTTTTAAACTTTACATAATTGTGTTAGTTTTGCCAAATATCGAAATGAATCCGCCACAGGTATACATGTGTTCCCCATCCTGAACCCTCCTCCCTCCTCCCTCCCCATACCATCCCTCTGGGTCGTCCCAGTGCACTAGCCCCAAATCCTTTTTCAGTGTGTAAATATTCAATGGACTTTCATAAATTGCATTAGAAGACAATTGTGTATAAATCCAGTATTCTTCAGAGGTATTCTGATTAAAAGTAAGTCAGAACAAATGTCAGGATTCCAATAACATAAATATCCAAGATCTATGTAATTTTTGTAATGTGAGGAAATAGAAACCTGTAGAGGGAATGTATGTTTTGGTTGTAGTAGTTTAACCGTAAAATCTAGAGAGGAAGAGTCACTGAGGATGCAGCCCAAAACCCTTTTCTTAATAGATGTGGAAATGAGGTCAGAGAGGTAGGGAATAAGCTGAGACTCCTGGGATCCTGACCCTGTAATTCGTGGTCTTCCCATCTGACTTGGTCAACTTATGCATGTGAGTTACTGCCAAGGCCCCAAGTTTTAAATTAGCTATTTAATATTTTGATCTACTTTGGCTTTTTTCAGTTCAGTTCAGTTCAGTCGCTCAGTCGTGTCTGACTCTTTGTGACCGCATGAATCACAGCAGGCCAGGCCTCCCTGTCCATCACCAACTCCCAGAGTTCACTCAGACTCACGTCGATGTAGTCAGTGATGCCATCCAACTATCTCATCCTCTGTCGTCCCCTTCTCCTCCTGCCTCCAATCCTTCCCAACATCAGAATCTTTTCCAATGAGTCAACTCTTCGCATGAGGTGGCCAAAGTACTGGATTTTCAGCTTTAGCATCATTCCCTCCAAAGAAATCCCAGGGCTGATCCCTTCAGAATGGACTGGTTGGATCTCCTTGCAGTCCAAGGGACTCTCAAGAGTCTTCTCCAACACCACAGTTCAAAAGCATCAATTCTTCGGCGCTCAGCCTTCTTCACAGTCCAACTCTCTCATCCATACATGACTACAGTAAAAACCATAGCCTTGACTAGACGGACCTTTGCTGGCAAAGTAATGTCTCTGCTTTTGAATATGCTATCTAGGTTAGTCATAACTTTCCTTCCAAGGAGTAAGCGTCTTTTAATTTCATGGCTGCAGTCACCATCTGCAGTGATTTTGGAGCCCCAAAAAATAAAGTCTGACACTGTTTCCACTGTTTCCCCATCTATTTCCCATGAAGTGATAGAACCGGATGCCATGATCTTCATTTTCTGAATGTTGAGCTTTAAGCCAACTTTTTCACTCTCCACTTTCACTTTCATCAAGAGGCTTTTTAGCTTCAGTTGATTAAAATCATTGTCTTCAGATGCCTTCTTTAAGTTTTGCAACCACGGAACTTTCTTTGTTATTGTGACATGATCATGACATCCTACATTTTCTGGGAGAGTTATGGCATTGGACAATAGGATATCTTCAAAATCCATTAAAATTCAAAGGCTTTTATTTTTGTTCATATTTTAAACTGTTCTATTATGTCTAGTTATGAGGAGATTAAAAAACAAAAGGCACATTGCAAAATAGCTTGAAAGATTCAAAATAACCTACTGTTAATTATGTTAAAAATGCCAAGCATTTGTTAGCATCTCATTAACATCTTATGGAAAGGAGAACAAGCTCTATTTGCTTTAATATAAAAGACTTTTAAAAATTAGGTATATGTTTTTGGCACCTTTAAAATAATAAATATTGATCATAAATTCTCGCTACTACAGTCTTTAAATATTAGCAAGTCTTAAATGAAATAATGCTATATGCCAATAAACTCTTCTGTTATGTCTTAGAAAAGAATGATTTCACAATAGAGCTTTAAATCAGTATACCTCAGAGTACTAGATCGGTTGGACAGCTGTTCTATGGGATCATTATTTAATGTTCCATATAAATTTTTCCTTATACTCCTTCATTTCTAGCCTTGTTTCAGTCTCTATTCAGAGGTAGAACTTAAGTGAAAGTGAAAGTTGCTCAATCATGTCCAACTCTTTGCCACTCCATGGAGTATACAGTCCGTGGAATTCTCAAGGCCAGAATACTGGAGTGGGTAGCCTTTTCCTTCTCCCCAGGATCTTTCCAATTCAAGGATCGAACCCAGATCTCTCTCATTGCAGGCAGATTCTTTACCAGCTGAGCCACAATATGTAGGAAAAATAAACATGCTGAAAGCAATTTCTCTATGGAAATTTTCAGTATGTAATGCCCTCAGGAAGCAACAGTTAGAACTGGACATGGAATAACAAACTGGTTCCAAATCTGACAAGGAGTATGTCAAGGCTGTATATTGTCACCCTGCTTATTTAACTTATATACAGAGTACATCATGAGAAATGCTGGGGTGTATGAAGCAGAAGCTGGAATCAAGATTTCCAGGAGAAATGTCAATAACTTCAGATATGCAGATGACATCACCCGTATGGCAGAAAGTGAAGAAGAACTAGAGAGAGTCTTGATTGAAAGTGAAAGAGGAGAGTGAAAAAGTTGACTTAAAGCTCAACATTCAGAAAACTAAGATCATGGCATCCAAACCATCACTTCATGGCAAATAGATGGGGAAACAGTTGCTGACTTTATTTTGGGGGGGCTCCAAAATCACTGCAGATGATGATTGCAGCCATGAAATTAAAACACGCTTGCTCCTTGGAAAAAAAGCTATGACCAACCTAGACAGCATATTTAAAAGCACAGACATTACTTTTCCAACAAAGGTCCATCTAGTCAAGGCTATGGTTTTTCCAGTGGTCATATATGGATGTGAGAGTTGGACTATAAAGAAAGCTGAGCACAGAAGAATTGATGCTTTTGAACTGTGGTGTTGGAGAAGACTTTTGAGAGTCCCTTGGACTGCAAGGAGATCCAACCAGTCCATCCTAAGGGAGATCAGTCCTTGGTGTTGATTGGAAGGACTGATGCTGAAGCTGAAACTCCAATACTTTGGCCACCTGAGGTGAAAAGCTGACTCATTTGAAAAGACCCTGATGCTGGGAAAGATTGAGGGCAGGAAAAGAAGGGGATGGCAGAGGATGAGATGGTTGGATGGCATCACTGACTCAATGGACATGAGTTTGGGTAAACTCCAGGAGCTGGTGATGGACAGGGAGGCCTGGCGTGCTAGGTCCATGAGGTCACAAAGAGTCAGACATGACTGAGTGACTGAACTGAACTGAATGGTAAAGTGATGAAACAAAAGAAAAGAAATAAGAAAATCTGTTCTTTCTATCTGAGGATAACAATGACTAGCATAATTGAGGGGCTTCCTGTGGCTTCGTTAATAAAGAACCTGCCTGCCAATGCAAGACAGACAAAATATGCAGTTTCAATCTCTGGGTGGGAAAGATGCCCTGGAGAAGGAAATGGCAACTTGTTCCAGTATCCTTGCCTGGGAAATCCCATGGACAGAGGACCCTGGAGGGCTGCACTCCACGGGATCACAAATAGCAGGACACGACTGAGCACACATGCACACACACAGATGCAGAGAACATAACTGAAACTAAAAAGAGGGCAAGGTCACTAAACAAATAGTTGGTTCTCTAGAAAAAAATGATTACAATTTTCTGCTCTATTCGAATGTATACGACTTACATGGCATTTTTAATTTCTTCTGAAAAAGTATCTTATAAATAGCTCCTCAATTTTTAGTCATATGGAAATCCTGAATTTATAACCTAATCTGCACTTAATAAGGTATAACAGAAATTTCACACGACGTTTTACCTACTGAAAATTTATTATTTTCCTTTGATTTAGTCATTCATTCATTCTTTCACTCATTCTCCAGAGAATTCTGTAAAGTATTGAAGACAGCTAATTTTGCTCTGTTTTTTTGTTATATTTATTCATGATCTGAATTCTTTCTCTTCAAACTCAAGAAAGATTTCACTCTAAAAAAAGCTTTAGTAATCACTTAACAACTTTGTAAATTCATATTCTGCTAGCATATTTAGGTGAATATATAGAAACTAAAAACCAGAATTCAATTAATACATTTTTGCTTATTTACTTACTCAGTGTTAGCACAACTGTTATCTATTTTTATGAAGTTTTCTCCTCTAAAAACCTATGTGTCTAAAAAACCCTAAAAATATGTATTGTGTACCAAGGAAAGTTTATCAATCAAGTAGGATTATACCATTTATATACTACTAAAAGTTTTAATTTTTGTGGTCATCCAAAATAACTGTTTTATCTTCAATATTTTAGCATTGTAGAGCTATCATTCCTTTTATTATTTGGGTAAAATAACTTGGGAAGTCTCCTACTTAAAACTATGGGACGTCAACCATCCTTCCCAGTATTTTCATGGATACTAGGGAGAATTTGCTCTTGTAACTTACCTATTATTTGATGCTTCTTATGAAGGAGCCTGGTAGGCTGGAGGTCACTAAGAGTCGGACACGACTGAGTGACTTCACTTTCACTTTTCACTTTCATGCTTTGGAGAAGGAAATGGCAACCCACTCCAGTGTTCTTGCCTGGAGAATCCCAGGGACGGGGGAGCCTGGTGGGCTGCCATCGATGGGGTCGCACAGAGTCAGACATGACTGAAGCAACTTAGCAGCAGCAGCAGCAGTCCTTATTTATTTTGTACTGTCTTGAAATTGGATCTGTGAGTTATTCTAGATATCTTGGTTCTCATTTGTATTTTTAATAGCCTTTTGGTGGTGTGATTCATACACCATACAATTCTCCCATTTCTTAGTTCTTTTTTTTTAATTTATTTTTAATTGGAGGATAATTGCTTTACAATATTGTGTTGGTTTCTGCCACATATCAACATGAATCAGCCATAGGTAAACATATGTCTTAGTTCTCTTTTGATAATGAAAACATGAGAACAAGTTTTTTCTCTTTCCCAAAGTCAGCAATTTCTTGAAGTAAAATAGTCTGTTACACAAAGTGCTAAATACTTTAAAGTCACATGTAAGATGCCAATTTTCTTAAATATCTGTGGTTATTCTTGCTCTCGAATAATCCAAATTGGGGACTCCTCTTTTCTGGAAGTTCTAGCTTGCCATCCTATTACTATATGTGCCTTCACAGAGTCTTAATTCAACAAGTCTGTGAGTCCGTTTTCTTGTTGTTATATTCATTAATCTGTTGTGTTTTATAGATCCCACATATAAGTGATATTATACAACATTGTGGGGCTTCCCAGTAGCTCTGCTAGTAAAAAAATCCACCTGCAATGCAGGAGACCCCAGTTCCATTCCTGGGTCAGGAAGATCCCCTGGAGAAGGGTTAGGCTACCCACTCCAGTATTCTTGGGCTTCCCTGGTGGCTCAGACAGTAAAGAACCTCCCAGCAATGCAGAGGACCTGGATTCGATCCCTGGGTTGGGAAAATCACCTGGAGAAGAGAACCCCTGGAGAAAGGAACAGCTACCCACTCCAGTGTTCTGGCCTGGAGAATTCCATGGACAGAGGAGCCTGGCAGGCCACAGTCTGGGGTTGCAAAGAGTTGGAGGTGATTGAGCAACTTTCATACTTTATACAGCATTTTTTTTTTCTGTCTGACTTACTTCATTTGGCATAATACCCTCCAAGTCCATCCATGTTGCTACTAATGGCAAAACTTCATTTTTCTCTTGTGGTTGAGTGGTATTCCATTAGGGTGTGTGTGTGTGTGTGTGTGTGTGTGTATGTACATCTTTATCCATTCATCTCTTGATGGACACAGGTTACTTCCATATGTTGGCATTGTTAGTAATGCTCCTGTGAACATTGGGTGTATGTATCTTTTCAGATTAGTGTTTTTTGGTTTTGGGGTTTTTTTGGTTATATACCCAGGAGTGAAATTTTTGTGTTGTATGGTAGTTCTATGTCAGTTTTTTTAGAAACCTCCGTACTGTTTTCCATAGTGACTATACCAGTTTATATTCCCACCAACAGTGTAGGAGGGTTCCCTTTTCTTCATATACTTACCAACATTTGTTATTTATGTTCTTTTTGATGAGAGTAATTCTGGCAGGTGTGAGGTGATCTCTCATTGTGGTTTTGATTTGCATTTCTCTGATTAGCTACGTTGAACATATTTTCATGTGCCTGTTAGACATCAGCACGCAAATCCTCTTTGGAAAAATATCTAAACAATTCTTCTGCCCATTTTTTTAAGCTAGGTTGTTTTTTATATTGAGTTGTATGAGCTGTTTACTTGTTTTGAAGATTAACCCCTTATGGATCAAGTAATTTGGGAATAATTTCTTCCATGCAGTAGGTTGTGTTCTCATTTTATCTATGGTTTCCTTTGCTGTGCAAAATTTTTTAACGTCCCACTTGTTATTTTTCCTTTTATTTCCTGAAAGATCAAAAAAAAATATTTCTATGGTTTATGTCAAAGAATGCCCTGCCTATGTTTTCTCCTAGGAGTTTCATGGTTTCCGGTCTTACATTTAGGCCTTTGACCCATTTGAACTTATTCTTTAAATGTATGACCCAGCAATTAATCAATTAAATTGCATTGTTGTATATTTCATCATGTAATTATTACTCAGTCTTTTATGTGACACTTATCACTCATCTTAATTTTTGAAATGGTATATACAGAACATTATACATGTAAATACATGTAAATACATATAAATACATGTAAATACATAAACTTACGTGTATGTATCTCCAAATAGAATGAAAACAAAAGTAAATTCCCTTACCACTCCTAACACCATGGTAATGTATGTTTTATTTTAACTCTCCAAATCTGATTTCTCTGAGCTGTCTCTATATATGTTGACTAATAAGTGAAAAAGACAGGATTTAGGAGTTATTGTTTTCATATAACTTGTTACTCCTACATCTGTAGCAAAAAAATTGGTTTTTACAGTTATTGATATTTATGTTTAACTGGTTATAGTTTTACCCACTGTGCTAGCACATTGCAGTTAATCACAATACATTTTACAGATTTTTTTTTTTTGTATACATCTCTGCATTACTACTATTGTACTTGCTCTAGAGGTTATACAGTATGCCTCTTAAACTTCACAGTCTACTCAAGATTAATTTGGGGCAATGTCTTAAAAATGTGAGCATTTTGTAACTGGTCTTATTTATGTTTTCTCTTGTCCTTTATCATCAATATTTTCTTTTTATATGTTAATTGAACTATAGAATTAGCTTAGTTTTCTTTGTATGTTTCCAGTTCAAAGTTTGATGTTTTGTTTGAATAGATAAATTTATTTCACTAAATTTGAGAAATTTTTCAGCATAAATTTTTCTAGTATTTATTCTGTATATTTTTGGCCCACTCCACCTTTGACTCCATGTAGTTCTATTAGACCTTTTGAGATTGTCTTTCAAGTTTCTGAAATACTGTTTTATTATAATTTTTTTCTCTTTTGTTCACATTGTATAGTCTCCATTGATTCTTTTTTAATTTCACTGATTTTTTTTCTTTCGTTATCTCCATTCTGCTTTTAAGTCCATCTGATGAACCTTTTATTTTTCTGCTCAAATTTATGACTTTTGCATTCATTTCAAACTTATTTTCCTTTTCTTAGTTGTAAAAGCTCCTTTAAAGTCCTTGTATGATAAAAACTTTATCCAACATACGGGTGTCCCTGGTGTCTCCTTCTTTTGATTATATTTGATATTTAACAGCATGACATTGTTGAAACTTTGCATTCCACTGTATTTTTCTGAAGGTTATTTCTTTTTTTATTTTGCTAGGTAATTAACTTATGCTGTGCTTAGTGGCTCAGTCATGTCTGACTCTTTGTGATCCCATGGATTGTAGCCCACCAGGTTCCTCTGTATGCAAATTGTGAAACTGATGTTTAGAGAATCAGCTTCAGGTCTTTTGTCTTTAACTGAATCCCTCTGATTGTGCTCTGAATATGTCTAGTTCAGGATTCAACTAGAGAGTTGGCTGACTTTACACTGATGCTCCTATTCTGGCTGTTTTATGCCCAGTATTGACCCTCACTCTCTGGTGACTAACACCCTGTTCTTTGTTCTATGGTTTCTCAGGCCAGAAATGTAGCAGAATTTCTTTGGAACTTCAGTCACCATACACCACCCCCATAACTTGTCCTACAGTCAGTCAGTCAGTCATTTCAGTCGCTCAGTCGTGTCCGACTCTTTGCGACCCCATGACTCACAGCACGCCAGGCCTCCCTGTCCATCGCCATCTCCCGGAGTTCACTCAGACTCACGTCCATCAAGTCAGTGATGCCATCCGCCATCTCATCCTCTGTCGTCCCCTTTTCCTCCTGCCCCCAATCCCTCCCAGCATCAGAGTCTTTTCCAGTGAGTCAACTCTTCACATGAGGTGGCCAAAGTACTGGAGTTTCAGCTTCAGCATCATTCCTTCCAAAGAAATCCCAGGGCTGATCTCCTTCAGAATGGACTGGTTGGATCTCCTTGCAGTCCAAGGGACTCTCAGGAGTCTTCTCCAACACCACAGTTCAAAACCATCAGTTCTTTGGCACTCAGCTTTCTTCACAGTCCAACTCTCACATCCATACATGACTACTGGAAAAACCATAGCCTTGACTAGACGGACCTTTGTTGGCAAAGTAATGTCTCTGCTTTTGAATATGTTATCTAGGTTGGTCATAACTTTCCTTCCAAGGAATTTAAGGCCAGAGCTTACAAAACACGGCACAAATTTTTCTTCGAAGTATCAACTGCCCTCCAACGTATTCTTTCATTCATTTTTGGTGAAATTGTCCATTCTAAAGGCCTTTATTACTAGACAGTTTGGTAATATGAAACAAAATGTATACTATGTATATTATAGCGTTCTAACTTCTAGTTAAACTTAGGAGCTAGTATTTAGAAAGATAAAAGATATGCCAAGGTTTCATCATAGCAGCATTTTTAATATTAATTAATTGGAAACCAAAAGGACTGGTAAACTAATATTATCCACACTTAAAATGGAAAACTATGCAGTTATTAAAATTTTGATAACAGATATACATTTATTATATTATTTTTTATTATTTATTATTATTTTTATCATAAAAGGGATGGGGTGGCTCAGAGGTTAAAGCGTCTGCCTGCAATGCGGGGGACCTGGGTTCGATCCCTGGGTTGGAAAGATCCCCTGGATAAGGAAATGGCAACCCACTCCAGTATTCTTGCCTGGAAAATTCCAGGGACAGAGGAGCCTGGTGGGCTACAGTCCACAGGGTCGCAAAGAGTCAGACACGACTGAGCGACTTCACTTCATACATTGATTGGTGTTATAAAAATCCAAGATAAATTGCTAAGAAAAGAAAAAGTTTAATAAATACCAGGTATCCTGTAATTCTAATTATGTAAAACAAATGCTTTGAGAGATGAAGAGTTTTAACAATTAACTGGATACATTTGGTTAGCGGAATATCAAGTGTTATTTTTTTAATCTCTTTTCAGTTTCTCTAAACTATACTTTTATATCCTTTTGCAAACACTATACAGTTCATAAAATGTTTTCTCTTCTTATCTTCACCTTTTAAATGTAATCCCCAATTCTAAGAACACCTTTTTCTGTCTCTAACTATTTAAATCTTACCCTTTGAAGCCCAGCTCAAATAATACTTCCTCTAGGAAGTTTGCCTTATTTAGGAGCTCTATAAAAGCATGTGTTTACATGCCTTTCATCTTAACTTTTTTTTTTAATCTTAATTTTTTTGACCATCTCTTCTTCTACATCTTTTGAGACATAATCTAAGTATTATTTATCTTTTCTTTCCCTATAGTTCTAAGGACTATTTGTATGATAGACAAATTCCTAATGAATTAGATTAAAAGTATCATCATGATTTTACCCTGATAATATCAGCACAGAGAAATAAAATACTTTTCTCAATGTCAAAAATCTAATTGAAAGATAACTAGTAATGGTCTTAGAGCATGATAAGCCACAAATAAGGAACAATAAAAATAATCTTTACAAGATTCATAACACATGACACCCTTAATTTGTAAAACATGATTAGATAATGGTTGTATGTATCAGGTTAATTAAATAAAAACATTGGTGAAGCTAATAAAGAGATATACAATTTGACATCAGTACAGTTAAAATGGTTGTTTTGGAAACTCCAAATGTAATAGTCACTTTTCATAACTCAGGAGGTATGGGGAGGAATGAAGCTTAGTTGTTATATCAACTGTAATCATTTTCCTACCCACACTGTGTAATTTAAACATTTTAAAACACAGATTGAAGCCATCCTAGAGATTATTTTATCATTTATAAAGGGATATAAGACATTTAGTTGCCAGAGAATAACTATTTCAAGTTGAAGATTGCTTATTTATTTTGTCAGTTTGAGGAGCACTTGCCAGAGACAGAGTCTAACTTTAGTGCCCTGTGATTCTGTACCACTCAGGGTTCCTGGTTGCAAAACAGAAACTAAAGCTGGTTAGATTCAGTATAAAAACATTTATAATGGGGTAGCTCACAGATTTAACAAAAATAGCTGTGTAACAGAGCTAAGGAAATGACTTTGGGGAAAAATGACTCCAGTGAGCCAAAAACATAGACTTATACTACCCCAGAGAGTGTCAGAACTAGTTAGACTGTTGAGCAGGCTTTACTCACGTCAGACAATTTTATCTTTGTGTTTAGACTCCCAGTTCCACTACCAGCATTACTCTTGACCAAATATGCTAGATTTCTCCACTGGAATAAACCTTAAACTGTCCTTGCTTTTATGGCTTTTGCCATAAGTAGTGGAGCATTCAACTGACAAAACCTATGTAATATGTTTATATTCTTCATGCCAGGGGTTGTGCAGAAGAAGCATAATTTTCTAATCAAGATTGAAAAGGATACATATTCATTTTTCAATCAAGAAGGCTTTAATCTTTGGTAGAAAAATTTCTCATTTTACAGTAATTTCTCACTTTCAAGGTGACATTGTGCTTAAATTTATCAAATCACAAAAATCTTTATGTTTCAATACACAAACTTATTTTAAGCTCTCCTAGAATACACTTATTTTGAAATACTAAAGGTAAAATTATCTTTTTCTGTTTAAATTTATAAGTAAACCATTTATGATAAATGTCACATGAATGACAAAGGTTGTTAAATTTGGATAAAAAAGCTGTGGTACATATACACAATGGAGTATTACTCAGCCATTAAAAAGAATACATTTGAATCAGTTCTAATGACGTGGATGAAACTGGAGCCTATTATACAGAGTGAAGTAAGCCAGAAAGAAAAACACCAATACAGTATACTAACGCAGATATATGGAATTTAGAAAGATGGTAACAATAACCCTGTATACGAGACAGCAAAAGAGACACTGATGTATAGAACAGTCTTTTGGACTCTGTGGGAGAGGGAGAGGGTGGGATGATTTGGGAGAATGGCATTGAAACATATATAATATCATATATGAAACGAGTCGCCAGTCCAGGTTCGATGCACGATACTGGATGCTTGGGGCTGGTGCACTGGGACGACCCAGAGGGATGGTATGGGGAGGGAGGAGGGAGGAGGGAGGAGGGTTCAAGATGGGAAACACATGTATACCTGTGGTGGATTCATTTTGATATATGGCAAAACCAATACAATATTGTAAAGTCAAAAAATAAAAAAAAGTAAAAAATAAAATGTATGTAAAAATAAAACATTAAAATTATTTGCAGCAAGTATTAAGTGGTTGTCTTTGAGCCATGCGTGCATGCTTAGTCACTTCAGTCGTATCAGACCCTCTGCAACCCCAGGGACCATGGCCAGCCAGGCTCCTCTGTCCATGGGATTCTCCAGGCAGAAACACTGGAGTGGGTTGCCATTACCTTCTCCAGTGATAAAGTATGAAGTGAGTGAAATGAGTGAAGTGAAGTTGCTCACTCGTGTCCAGCTCTCAAGAGTACTGGAGTGGGTTGCCATTTCCTTCTCCCTTCGAGCCATAGAACCAGGCATAATATAGTTTTCTGCATATTTTAATTTTTCAAGTTATATATGTATGCCATATACCTACATTATTTTAATAAAATATAAAATAAATTTTATTTCATTTAAAAAGTATTGAGAAAAAATGAACTCCATCTGGTAAACATTCCTCAACATTCTAAGAAAAGTAAAGGCATTAGAAAAAAAGTTATTTAAAAAAATCATTTCTTAATTAACAGAGGATATAACTAAATAAGATAAAATATAAGGAGGCAGGGGGACTGTGGTTTAAAGGAAGCATGAGATTATGCTATTTTATGAGAAGTAAAATGGTTTTGTAATAGCAATTCTTATTAGTTGACCCTTTAAGTATATGTGTTTAGAGTTCTTAGTTATAAGAAAGTACTGTTTTATTGAAAATTAAATCATATCTTACCCATATCTTACTGAAAACTACCACTCACTGACTCAGTGGACATGAGTTTGAGTAATCTCTGAGAGTTGGTGATGGACAGGGAAGCCTGGCATGCTCTGAGAGTTGGTAATGGACAGGGAAGCCTGGCATGCTGCACTCTATGGGGTCCCAGAGTTGAACACAACTAAGGGACTGAACTGAACTGAACTCAAAGGAAATATTTTTCTCCATGCCAATTATCCTGTCCTGGAAGAAATAGAATTTCGTATGCTTAATATGCAGTCCAAAGTACAAAATGTAGATGTCCCCAAAGAAACCCACTAAATTCGTTCTTTGTAAACTTTTCTTTATTATAAATATAAAAAGACATGATAAGAAGCACAGTAGAAACCTTTTGATACCTTAAATTCAGTGCTGGAGGTTAGTTAATAAAAAATAACAATAAAGCAGAAAAAACAGTAACACTATAAACTTCAGATCAGATCAGATCAGATCAGTCACTCAGTCGTATCCGACTCTTTGTGACCCCATGAATCGCAGCACGCCAGGCCTCCCTGTCCATCACCAACTCCCGGAGTTCACTGAGACTCACGTCCATCGAGTCAGTGATGCCATCCAGCCATCTCATCCTCTGTCGTCCCCTTCTCCTCCTGCCCCCAATCGCTCCCAGAATCAGAGTCTTTTCCAATGAGTCAACTCTTTGCATGAGGTGGCCAAAGTACTGGAGTTCAGCTTTAGCATCAGTCCTTCCAAAGAAATCCCAGGGTGGATCTCCTTCAGAATGGACTGGTTGAATCTCCTTGCAGTCCAAGGGACTCTCAAGAGTCTTCTCCAACACCACAGTTCAAAAGCATCAATTCTTCGGCACTCAGCCTTCTTCACAGTCCATCTCTCACATCCATACATGACCACTGGAAAAACCATAGCCTTGACTAGATGAACCTTTGTTGGCAAAGTAATGTCTCTGCTTTTGAACATGCTATCTAGGTTGGTCATAACTTTCCTTCCAAGGAGTAAGCGTCTTTTAATTTCATGGCTGCAGTCACCATCTGCAGTGATTTTGGAGCCCAGAAAAATAAAGTCTGACACTGTTTCCGCTGTTTCCCCATCTGTTTCCCATGACGTGATGGGACCGGATGCCATGATCTTCGTTTTCTGAATGTTGAGCTTTAAGCCAACTTTTTCACTCTCCACTTTCACTTTCATCAAGAGGCTTTTGAGTTTCTCTTCACTTTCTGTCATAAGGGTGGTGTCATCTGCATATCTGAGGTTATTGATATTTCTCCCAGCAATCTTGATTCCAGTTTGTGTTTCTTCCAGTCCAGCATTTCTCATGATGTACTCTGCATATAAGTTAAATAAACAGGGTGACAATTAGTTTATAGTATATAATTATGTATTTATTGTCCAAAAATTTGACCTGACAAAGTAATATGAATGAATATAAATATGTATGAATTTTCTGACAAAAGCTCTACATCAGGTCTTTTGGTTTTGTTTTCAATTATAAACCCAGCCATAATCCATTCTGTATAATTTGCAGTGTGGGTTTTACTCAAAAGAAACCAGAATGTAAAGAGACAAGAAATAATCTTAGGACAGACTTCTCCCAGATTTTAACTATTTTTTCCATATCTTTAAAAAAATTTTTATATTTAATTGAAAGAAAATTACTACACAATATTGTGATGGCTTCCGCCATACATCAGCATAAATCAGCCATAGGTATACACATGTCCTCTCCCTCTTAAACCTCCCTCTCATGTCCCTCTCCATCCCATCATCAAGGTTATCACTGAGCACTGGCTTTGGTTCCCTGCATCACATAGCAAATTCCTACTGGCTATCCACTTTACATATGGTAACATACATGTGTCAATACTACTCTCTCACGTCATCACACCTTCTCCCTCTCCCATATCTTTTATATGTATTTCACCTATACCTGGGTTTCCCTGGTGGCTCGGTGGTAAATAATCCACCTGTCAATGCAAGAGACATGAGTTCGATCTGTGGGTCAGGAAGATTCCCTGGAGAAGGAAATGGCAACCTCTTCCAGTGTCCATGCCTGGGAAATCCCATGGACAGAGGAGCTTGGCGGGCAACAGTCCCTGGGGTTACAAACGTGTCAGACACAATTTAGCAACTAAACACCACCACCTACACCTAAATCAGTATCAATATATTTTAGAAATCTAACTTCATTGAGCCTTTCTTAAGTATTCAACTAATTTCATATAGAAAAAAAGTCATCTGATGCATGAGTCCTTTCACTGTTCTTTATTATTATTGGTCTATGTATTCGTCTCTTGCCTAATTATGTGCTGTCTTAACTTAATTACTGTAGTTTTATAATATCTGGCAGAACAGTACTTCCACTTGGCCCATCTTTTAGAATGTCTTGACTTCCTTGGCTTTTGCATTTCTATATAAATTTTAGAATTAGATCATCATCTTTCTCCCAAACTTCTGGCATTTTGATTGGCATTGTATTTTATATATTTGAGTAGAATTGGCATACTTAAAACAGTTTTCCAAACATAAATATGGTATGTTCCACTATTTTTTCTGTCTTTGATTTTTCTTAATAACACCTTAAAGATTTTGTACTGAAGTCTTACTCGTACTAGTTTATTCCTAGAAATTTCATTTCCTTTAGCTGGTATATAGAAATGCAATTGTTTATTGCTTGTTTGTTTTCTTATTTAATTTAGCCCTTACTAAATTGCTAAAATAAGTATTATAAAAAGAAATATCTTTACTACACATATTGAAACTTGTCATATTATATTACATGGACAAACTATTAGCAAATTAATAGGAAAGATCCACTAAATTAATACGAACAGATTACAGATGAGTAATATATCATATAAAAAGCATGGCTTGTTTTATTATATAAAATGGATGGTAGTAAGATTGAAATAAAATAGAAAAATAGTAAAAATAGATCCTCAGATTTAACTCTGTTCTTTGAAAGACAGATTAATTTTAGCATAAGAAAGGTACTAGTAAGTCCCTTAAAATTCAGCTACATAAGCTTTTATGTGTTGGCAGAATTATTAAATTATCATCTGTGCTTTTGTAAAGAAATTTCAGATCTAAACAGTGATCCAATAAGATGTCGTGGGGTAAAAAACTTCACAGTGCCACTATCTATACCTATTGTGTGTAGAATTCTGAAACAATTTCCTGGAGTAGATTATTCATTCACATATTGTTTTCTCATATTCACAAAAATTTATCTTCTCTGGGTGAAATGATCCCATGGTATCACTGCATATTTATTGACTTCCCCACTTATTTAATCTCCATCAACATGCAGTTATTGATTGCCTTGATTAGATTGGTGAATTAGATGAGTTTTAACATCCTTTCCAATGCTGCTAGCAGGTGATTTGACAGTCTCTACCGTGGGAAGCTTCCAGAAAGCAAAATAGATAACCTCTCTGACAACGGTTATCATTAATGTGTTACCTCTTTCTCCCTGAGGTAACTTGTACTACAATTCACTAAACGTTCTCTGAGTTACCCACCCCGATCCGAGAAGATATATTCCACCTTTATAGAATGTAGCAGCACAAATGTAATTAACATTTGCCAAAAAGATGTGGGCGTGAGTTTGGTGTGTGATTTTGGGGAGAAGCTTTAAAGCCAGAACATGGTTTGCGATTTCCTTTACCTCTGTGTCGTGACCAGATTGTTTTGTCAGTTTGGATCCTGGAGTGCAGATTATGAGGCAGAGACTAGCTAAATATCAATGGATGTGTACTGTGTGAGATATACAAACTACTTTTATCTGTCAGAAGCTAGAATTTGGTCGAAGAAAGCAATGGCACCCCACTCCAGTACTCTTGCCTGGAAAATCCCAGGGGAGGAGGGGCCTGGTAGGCTGCCGTCTATGGGGTCGCACAGAGTGGGACACGACTGAAGCGACTTAGCAGCAGCAGAATTAGGTAGTCATTTGTTGTGGCAGCAAAACTTAAGCTTATGCAGACTGTTACTCTCCTTCCAGCAAATGATGAGATGGTTGAGAAAAGGACCATGTATTTGTTCAATCATTAATTCTTTATTCCTTCTAATCTAAGCATCTAAACACTGGTGTATGGTGAATGATAGTAAATGATAGTTGATTAAAGTAGTTCGATGAAGTTTACCTCAATCAATCAATCAATATATATATATATATACACACACACACAAAGAAAGAAATCTAATAAATTCTAATTTCAAAGACTTACAATTCAGTTGAAAAGATAAATTATACAAATATTTAATTTTTTAAGTTTCAAGTTGGTGTTACTTTTAAAATTCATGTGAAACAGTGGTTAGTCTGCATTGGAATAATCAAGGGAATATTCTCCTGAAAAGTATTAACTTGATCTGGAAACTGGAAACAGCAGGGACAAAGATATTCTGTGAGGAAGGAAGGTAACATTCATGTAAGGAAATAGTTGTGAAGAAGGATGCAGAAGATAAATAGATTATCTAAAGGAAGAGTATGCAGTTTTTTCCAATAACAAAAGTACACTAAAGGTAAAAAGAATAAAAGTAAAAAATTATATTTTTCTGATTTACTTATGATTTTGCAGATTTCTAAGAGCTGTCCACTGATAACACACATGAATTAACTGCTAAGTCCTGCTTTTCTAGTATTCATAGTATTTAATTATACAATCATAGGTTTTGTGCTTTAAAATAAGCATCTGATATATGGGCTGCCGTCGCATAGAGTCGGACACGACTGAAGCAACTTAGCAGCATATATATATATAATATCAGGGATAACTTTGGAATACATATCAATAATGAGAAATGAATTGCAATGTTTAACCATGTATTTAACTACCTGTTATTTTACTATACACTGCTATTAATGCACCTATGTATCACCTAAAGAGTACACTTTATAAGTATGCTCCTCTCTCATACTAGCCCCTATGATACATAATCATTTAGAAACCCCCTCTCCTGGTCTCCCATTGCATCTTGCTTACACATACCTCTGTTCTTCTAGTTCTTGGCTTCTGTCTTGGATCCTTATTTTTAACCTCTCAGATTTAGTGTATGTTACAAATATCATGCTACTAATCCTTAATCATCTTCCAATATAATATTCCAATACTTATTCTCATGTCATATCCATTGTGTATCTTAATCCGAACCAGCCCTATAATCTGGGACACTATCCACGTATGGCCTTTGCAAAAGAAGGAGCTGAAAAATATAAAACTGGGACTTCCCGGGTGGTCCAGAGGTTAAGACTTCTTGCCTCTACTGCAGGGGACATGCAAAACCAAGATTCTGTGTCCCGCGACATGGCCAAAAATAAGTAAATAAAAATAACCGCACACCCTACCCCTTAAAAAAAGACAAAAAAAAAAAAACTATAAAACTCATATATGCTTCCCTGACTATGTAGTTTTTAAATTCCATGCACAGGAATATAGAGAAGTGGTCGGAGAAGGCAATGGCACCCCACTCCAGTACTCTTGCCTGGAAAATCCCATGGACGGAGAAGCCTGGTGGGCTGCAGTCCATGGGGTTGCTGAGGGTCGGACACGACTGAGCGACTTCACTTTCACTTTCCATTTTCATGCATTGGAGAAGGAAATGGCAACCCACTCCAGTGTTCTTGCCTGGAAATCCCAGGGACGGGGGAGCCTGGTGGGCTGCCGTCTATGGGGTCACATGGAGTTGGACACAACTGAAGTGACTTAGCAGTAGCAGCAGCAGGCCTTAGGCTTGGGAATTCTAGAGTCATCCTGAGTTTGATAGCAGTTTTGCTACTTGCCAACTGTGCATCCTTGGACAAGCTACTCAACATCTCTTTGTCGCTCTCCTTTGGTAAAATGGATATAGTAATATTACTGATCTCATAGGGTTATTGTATTAATTGAAAAATTCAACATAAATTGCTTATTAGAGGAGTCCGACACTTTCACGTATTCACCATTCAAGAGGATCAAGATAACCAGTTTTGATGAGATTCTTTCAAAGCAAAGACAAGCTCATTTGAAGTTTTGAAAGAATTCATCACAGAAAAAAAGATTTATGGGATACACTTAGAGCAGTACATCTTTGTCTTTGATCCATGCTGATATTTTAAAATCTCAGTACATTAGATCCTTTTGACTAAGGATCTAATTTCTGTGCCTTGTAATTAGAACTTTATAGATCCAAAGCATTTTTTTTTTCAAAAATATCATGCTTTTTAAGGGATCATACATTGGGAAAATTCAAATTTCCCTACTGAAGAAAGTTTGAGAATGAACAGTTCTGGAAAATTTCTTGTCCAGCTGATTAGCTTTTCCCTGTAATAATTTTCCTCTTACAGACATATTCACACGCTCATTCTGAATTGTCCCTCACTAATCTCTTTTTATGCACTAATTTTCTAAATTACTAAAATGATAGCCAGCATTATCACAATTACATGTATTTATGGTGCTTCCTATGATTACAATAATCATTTTCATGCTTCTAAAATATTAATATCCAACAATTATAATCATTATTAATTACTACTAGCTTCATAGTCTACCACATAACCCCAGATAGCGTGACATAAAAAGGTGACAAAGAGATGGCTGCTCTGGATTCTTTTCTCCAGCAGGTTATTTTAGTGGTTTAGAAGGAAAAACATATGCATGCTAATTGCACTGACACTAACTGTTCAAGCTCTCCTAGGGAGGTAATTTTTCATGCAACAATATGTCTATTATTAGTTCTTATACATTAGCCCTTAGTAAATAGTATTTATTCTGTCTGCATATCTTGACAATGACTTCTCCCCACATTTGCAGCCACCCACTGAGACAATCATTGCCACCATTCTGACACACAACAAACTAAGGTTTTATTACTTTAATTTTCCAAACAAATTGCACCATACTAAATTACAACACATGGAAATAATTTTTAAAAGACAAAGAGAACAGCAGATTTTGCATTTTTATTAACTGAGCTATCTGTAATTTCAAATAATGGCATATATTAAGTATTCCCGAAATGTGCTCACACGTATGTGTGTGCTGAGTGAGTCTTATAGCAAACCTCCAAATTTGCTGAACCCTTTTGAAATTAAATGGAGAGAACTATGTAAATTATTCCTATTCCTGTATTTTTGTAGCTCAATAAGTTTAAAGTAATTTTAAGGAATAGCTGATAATCTCAAGGTGTATGCACTCTCCAATAATATATTTATGTTTGGCAATTTAGAGTCTATCTATACATTCATATATGTATATGCATTACATATGTTGTTTCTGTTCAGTTACTCAGTCATGTCCAACTCTTTGTGACCCCCGTGAACTACGGCACACCAGGCTTCCGTATCCTTCTCTATCTTTTGCAGTTTGCTCAAATCATGACTACAGAGTTGGTGACGCTATCTAACCATCTCATCCTCTGCCAGCCACTTTTTCTCTTACTCTCCATCTTTCGCAGCATCAGGGTCTTTTCCAATAGGTCAGCTCTTTGCACCAGGTGGCCAGAGTATTGGAACTTCAGCGTCAGCATCAGCATCAGTCTTTCCAGTGAATATTCAGGGTTGATTTCCTTTAGCATTGACGGTTTTAGTCTCCTTGCAGCCCAAGGGACTCTCAGGAGTTTTCTCTGGCATCACATTTGAAAACATCAATTCTTCGGCACTCAGCCTTTTTAATCCTTAATTTCAAACTGTAGGGTGCATTTTTATGCTTACTGCTAGAGCTTCTCACAAAGACTAACAGAATTCATCCTAAGGAATTATTTTCTATTTGAATTGCCACAGAACAATGTTAGATTAAGAGTTCAGATATACTGTGAAGATTAACAGTGGGAGATTACACTAACATCAAAGAGCTCAAAACAGGAAATATTCTTTAACAAAGTTTCTGCATTTCTCCAGGATTTTTAGTATAACTAAAAAATAGGGCTTCCCTTGTGGCTCAGATGGTAAAGAATTTGCCTACAATGCAGGAGACCCAGGTTCAATCCCTGGGTTGAGAAGATCCTCTAGAGAAGGATATGGCTACCCACTCCAGTGTTCTTATCTGGAGAATTCCATGGACAGAGGAGCCTGGTGGGTTACAGTCCATGGGATTGCAAAGAGTCGGACACAACTGCATGAGTAACACTCCCATTCAAATCTAGAGGAAGATGGCTGTGTATAGTGTATGCTTTGAGTTTGGAGAAATTAGAAAAATGTTGTCTAACCATTCCAGTCATACCAATTTTCACGGTGTTTTAAGAAAGAAACTCAGCTTTGGAAACAAAACAGTGGGAGTTTTTTAGGATACTAATTCAAATGCCACCCAGCTGAGTAATGATCTGTTTGTTGTTACCAAACTTATTATTTCAGGGCTGCTCAGTGAATAATGTCACTTGAAATTACTATATCCTTCAGTTCACTCCCATATGGACAACTGCCACCATTCAAACATCATCATCGAGCTACCAGTTTGGTCCTGAGAAGCTGATAAATTTGATTATTGATAATTTTCATGTCCCCAGAGTGTCCATTCAGTGGTTAATTTCAGGAAAACCTAGAACAGCTGACCTCAACTCTGGCCCATATCTGGAACCATCTAGGGAACTTTTAAAAATATATTTCACTGGGTTTTAGCCCAAAGCTACTGAATGAGAATTTCCAGGGGTTGTCCCTGTCAAGTTATATTTAAACAGGCTCTTTAAATAATTTTACTGCAGCTGTCCATGGACTGATCTTTGGGATCCATTGACCAAATTTTGAAATCAGCCTCAAGGTTGTGGAAGAGACCAAAGTCTATTACCTATTTCTGGACATGCAACTAGCTTGCATTTCTCAGCATATCATGTGGTTAGTTGTGTTCAGATGACTAAGTCCAAGGAATGCCTCAAAAGAAATGTGAACCACTTTACAGATTTAGACCATAAAGACCTCCCCAGTGAATGTATAATGATTGTTTCCCCTCTGGCAGGCTATCTAAGATGACCTACAAAGTGACCTTGGAAACTCTATGTTGAGCATGGACATGGTGTTCCACAAGATGGACAAACCAGGTTTCCTGAATACTCATGTAGGAAGCTATCCACTAATAAAACTTCATTTGTGTTAAGCATCTGTGGTTTGGGTTTTACCTATTAACAGCAGTTAGTACCCCAAATTTGCTGTTCAGTTTTTTAATTATCTTTTTAAAATAACAGCAACATTTTAAAGATTTTTTTCTCTCTTTACTTACTTGTCTGTTGTGGTATTGTCCTAATTTATCAATTGTGGAAACTGCCAGAAATTTCAGTGCTCATAAGATACAATGAGTACTTTTCAGATTCCTGCAGCAGCTATAAGAACCCTCTGTGTCAGGGGATTGTCCTGTCCTTTAAAGATGAACATGTGCCACCAGGGACCACGCTACACGATCCCAGGGCGTCTCTCCTCAACTTCAGAAAGAGCAAGAAAGATACACATAGTATATTATGTTTAGGAAATTTATTAAAATCAATAAAGAATACTATACTTATTCAGATTCCGAGGCACTACAAGTATTCATCCTCCTGTATATGTTATCTAAGTGACATATCGTCTAGGGTTATGGTTATGGTTAGGGTTAGGGTCAAAGCAAGGCAATCAAACCAGGCAATATTAAAGGAGATCAACCCTGAATACTCTTTGGAAGGACTGATGCTGAAGCCGAAGCTCCAATGCTTTGGCCACCTGATACAAACAGCTGACTCATTGGAAATGACCCTGATGCTGGGAAAGATTGAAGGCAGAAGGAGAAGGGGATGACAGAGGATGAGATAAATGGATGGCATCACTGATTCAATGAACACGAACTTGGGCAAATTCTGGGAGATGGTGAGGGACAGGGAAGCCTGGAGTGCTGTCATCCATTGGGTCATGAAGAGTTGGACATGACTTGGCGACTGAACAACAACATGTGCCATTTATCTATGAATGACTATGAAAAGTTGTTCCCAAGACCACTGTGATTACACTTCTCTCTTTGCCATTGCTCTTTGGGATTTTCTTTTCCTTCTCCTCTGCCTGCTACTTCTAAGTGGCCCCTACCTTTATATCAACCCTAATATCCTAATATTATGCAGGGCTGGTCCTGAAGGATGTTACTTTGGGAAGAACAGGATAGTTTGGAAGACAGTATATAAGGGAGAATAAAAGTAAACTAAAAAGTATATTCGCAACACCTCTCCTCCCCACTTACAAGTTCTCAGGGTAGCATATTCAATACCCTATACTAGTTTGTTTTTTTTTTTTTCAGTTCACGCATATTCCCTTAACATTTCTCTGAATCTTGCATTCCTTCATATTTGGCTCATTTGATGTCTTCAGTTCAGTTCAGTCTCTCAGTCATGTCCGACTCTTTGCAACCCCATGAGCTGCAGCACTACAGGCCTCCCTGTCCATCACCAACTCTTGGAGTTTACCCAAGCTCTTGTCCACTGAGTCGGTGATGCCATCCAACCATCTCATCCTCTGTTGTCCCCTTCTCTTCCTGCCCCCAATCTTTCCCAGCATCAGGGTCTTTTCAAATGAGTCAGCTTTTCACATCAGGTGGCCGAAGTATTGGAGTTTCAGCTTCAACATCAGAGACCCTCCAATGAACACCCAGGACTGATCTCCTGGGTCCATCTTAAGATGGACTGGTTGGATCTCCTTGCAGTCCAAGGGACTCTCAAGAGCCTTCTCCAACACCACAGTTCAAAAGCATCAATTCTTCTGCACTAAGTTTTCGTTATAGTCTGACTCTCACATCTATACATGACCACTGCAAAAACCATAGCCTTGACTAGATGGACCTTTATTGGCAAAGTAATGTCTCTGCTTTTTAACATGCTATCTAGGTTCATCATAACTGTCCTTCCAAGGACTAAGCGTCTTTTAATTTCATGGCTGCAATCACCATCTGCAGTGATGTCCTAGGAAGACAGAATTCCTGTTTTTCTTCTTTGATGTAATTAATCTTCAGTCCTTTGTATACTCAGAAACTCAATTTAGAGAATTTCTTGATTTGATTGTACCCATAGGAATTACATTGAAAGCCGCAAGTATAGTTCACCCTACTTGCTACCAGATAAATTGTTAGTGACTCTTTGGAAGGCTATGTTTATAAAGACTTGAGACCAGTGCATAATTCTCAGCAAGAAGGCACATCCTCATCATTTAGGGATGTGTTTCTCAGTTGCAGGAGGAGAAGCAATGGCATTCATACCAAGAGTTTTTCTTTCAAAAACATAACATGAGTAGGATGAACATTTTTACTGCAAAAAGAAAGTTCAAAGAAGCAATTCTTTTTGTTTTTAGTAGCGGTGAGGTGTGGTCAGGCCTTCTCAAAGTTAAGAAAGAACTGGTCTTCAAGCATACTTTTGAGATCCAAGTTTATTAAAAACCAAGGGAGTACAAGCCAATATTATAAATACAATGATATATTTTAAAAACTTAAATTTAACAAAATTCTATGAATACCATCTTTCAATCCTTTCAATGTGTTCTCATGACTGTATGCATAAACTTGTTTGGTGATAAAAGTGGAAGTCTAAATTTGAAATATTTCATTCATGGAGACTTTGTCAAATGGCCCTTGAATTCAACCCTGAAAATGAGCTATATAATCAGACTGATTTCTTTACTCCAATGAAAGACTGATTGAGAAACATTTGTCAGAAGGAAGAATGAAAGAATGAAATAGGCATAGGCACATCCTAGACCAATGCCTAAAGCAATTGAAATAAGAGAAAGGAGGTGACTGCTAAACAATGTCAAGACAGAGGCACTTGTTATCAGGGGTCCCTGAGACTCTTAATTCCTTAGACCTTTTCTCTTAAAGCTTTTTTCTTTGATGTTTTCCTCAGGTCCTCTTTCATCAGAGGGTTGACCACTCCAGCTGCTAATTCTTAAATTATCTGCTGAATTCTTAATCCCACATGTTGTCAGTACAAACCAGAGTTTGTACTTGGAGACTTCTTACACCTCATGCTTGATAGACTGAAAGGCTGTGGACAGAAGTTCTTGACCCATTTAGTGGGCCCCGAAAGTAAAATTGGCATTGATTTTCTTTCTGGTAACACTTTCAATAATTTGAATAGAGTCCTAAACTTTGGACTCATGATATGAGTTAAATAGATTTTTCTGTGCCTAATGGATAATAAACATTATGTACAATATTGTGTCTATGTGAATGTATCTGTCAAATTCCAAATAACTGACTTCCAAAGAACATTTACATCGCACCAATTTGTAATTGGTAAGCCCATTTCCCTGCTTTCCTTTTTTCATTTATATAATGAAATTGAATGAAACAGATGTCAGATCCACATCTCCCCAAACACTCATTTTACCAGCTCAGAGAATAAATAAAGAAATGAATTTAATGATGCTAAGTTACTGACTTGGTTACATGCATCCTATTGGATCCAAATAATTTCTCACAATAATGCATATCTTTTTCACCTTCATGTTGCTTAAGAGGAGACAGAGCCAAGGAGTGCTTACTAGACTGTGAAAGCTACAAATTTGGCTTGGGTAAGTAGTACAAATGGTGAATGCTTACATTAACCTTTCTTGTTTCATATTCTCAAGTATGATTTTGATGAAAAGGTGACAAAAAGGAGCTTTTCTCTAAATGTACACCATGATTAGGTCTAGCTAGCATTGCCGTCTGATTTTATTGTGATTTTACTTATGATTTTGGAAAACTGAGAAAATGAAGTGCTACTTATGATACAAAATCACTAATTTAAAGCACAAACAATAGAACATGATTATGCATGGTACAGAGATGTATGGTAACAGTATAAAATGTCCACAGAAAGGGCATATGATGATACCAGACTATAGTTACTTCTGAGAAGGTGAAAGAATGGGATGTTGGGAGAGGCTTTCGTTATTAGCTGTATTTAGTTTTTAAAGATGAGATGCAAATATGAAATACATATGGTTTTAAAAATATAAGATTGTAAAGTACTAACAAGTTCTATTAACTTTTTAAAAACTTTTAGGCAGTAACTATTATATGTGAACTGAATAAATCAGTTACTTAATTTAGGTTTAAAAAAAAAATCCTATTCACTTTTTGGAGCTAATTGTGAGTTGAGTAACCTAACTTTGACACTGTCTTACAATTTTGACTGTACTTCATCTCCCTTAATAGAATTACACTTGTTACTCATGTAAATTTATACATTTTAAATATGAATTTTAATATTTATCTTAGGGTTTTAAAATTTAGAAATAAATGATTTCACTATGAAATATACATTTTAGGGCTCTTCTTCATGTTACATTATATCAAGTAAGATGACAATGAGGGTGATGAAAGTGAATTGTCACAATTATCTCTCTGCATCATTGTAGAATAGCTTTTATTTCAGTTAGATTCCATAAAGGAATGGTTATTCCTAACCATTTTCTATGGTTATTTAGAAAAAAATCTGAAAAATCCATGAAATGGTTTTCAGTTTCTTTCCTTGAAAATAGACCTTGACAGTTTAGAAAAATTATCTTAAAGTATGAAGAACACATTAAAAACTGGTTCCTTACCTTCTGAGGACAAAAATTATTAATAGAAAATAGAATTAATACAAATGTTACCTTTTTCATTCATATAAATGATGATCATTTATAGAGAGCCTCCAACTTTTAATTAGCCAAAAACATTTAATTTTAGCCACTCAGTCATGTCCAACTCTTTTGCGACCCCATGGATTGTAAGCCCACCAGGTTCCTCTGTCCATGGAATTCTCCAGGCAAGAATACTGGAGTGGGTTTCCATTTCCTTCTCCAGGTGATCCTCCTGACCCAGAGATTGAACCTGGGTCTCCTGTATTGCAGGCAGGTTCTATACCATTTGAGCCATGTATAGTCCATGGAATTCTCTAGGTCAGAAAACTGGAGTGGTAGCCTTTCCCTTCTTCAGGGGATCTTCCCAACCCAGGGATCGAACCCAGTTCTCCTGCATTGCAGGCAGATTCTTTACCAACTGAAATATCAAGGAAGCCTATCTGAGCTATAAGGGAAGCCCCAAAACATTTAAGGAGTAAATAAAAGATGTTTCAAACAAAAATGAATCACATTCAGTCTTGAGATCTAGTAAAATGGTATTTTCTTTTAAAAAAAGAAATTTTGATTCCAAATGTAACAAACCATGTTCAAATGAAGATTTGCATATAACTTATTGCATATAACTTACATGAAACTCATTGTTAGAATTCCACTGATTTAGTAAATTGCTGTAAGCAACTGATCGACATCCACACTGATTTAATAAGAGCTTTAATTGCATATGGTCTGTGTGAGATAAAACAAAAAGAAAACCAATTAGAGTAGTTACCAACATCTTCATCATTATGGTTATTTTTATCATAATGATGAGTAACATTTTTTTTAACTCCTCACACATTGGAAGTGCTTTCATCTTCAGTACCTCTCAAATCTCACAGTCGTCTTTAAGGTAGGTAGAACTTGTGTGATTTATTCTCCCTAGAGTTGGAAATTCTGAAAAAAAAAAAAAAAAATACAGAAAAATGAAAACCAGTGATAGCTTATGGTGAACAGTGTCGGATTTGTGATCTCTGAAGAAGATTTAGCTTTGGGACCAGGGACCAGGCTTAATCACTCAAAAGCTTTTGCATAGCAGAGTTTTTTTAAAGTATGAAAAGGCACAGAGAAAGCTTTTGACATAGACATCAGAAGGAGGATGGAGAGTCCCCCCATTACTAGTCTTAGCAAGGAAGCTAGATACTTTTTTAATTAGTTATTACAATAAGTCAAAAGAATGTCTCAAGGTTTTAAAGATCTTACCAGACTCACTCCCACAATTTACATTTTAAGATAACAGGATTAGTCAGGTTTTCAGGAGGGAGAAACTGTCATCAAGCAGGATAAATTGTTATATAATTCTTAGTACAGAGTTTAAGCTGAGTTGTTTTCTTGTGTAATCATCAGTTCTGGGCTTAAAGAAATAAAAAGTTTTATGTGACTAAGACTAAGGTATGCAGGGGGAAAAAAAAAAAAAAGACGTTTGTCCTTTCCTCCTTGAGAATTCCAGACTCCTACTTCCTCCTTGAGAGCCCCAGACTCTCACTTTCTCCTTCGCAGGGACCCCAGACTTCTTATCAACCTGCCTAGGAATTGACTCGCTCACCAGTACCAAAAATAAGAAGACATTTATGTTGTCTCTGTGTCAGGTGGCATTTTTAAGAGATGGACGCAGAAGGATCCATTATGGGAGAAAGAAGTCAGGAAGATGTGTTATGAGCTCAACAATGGAATGGCTTAAGCTAAGATGATTCCCCATAGATCTCTAGTGTTTGGTTAGAAACAGCCCAGATAACATTAAAATAGATGGAGAACTATATATCTTAACTTATTATTCTGAAGATATTTGAGTTGTTATAAATGAGAAGGTTATAATAGATTTACATGTATCCATCACCAATTTTTCCTCTACATCCCCCACTCTCTCCCCATATAACCCATAATATATTGTTTGAAGCTATATAATATATGATGTTATGTTATATCGTACACATCATTTCATTTAGGAAAACGCAAGAATACTTTATGAAAGAATAATAAGTCCATTTGAATTGAATGTAGATTTAAGTACAAGAAATTATTATTTGTTTAAAATTGATGGGGTTTTTTGAGGTTTACTTCTTTTCAAATTCCTGGATGAATTTGCCCCCTTTCTGTGTGAATAATACATTCTACCTGAAATTTCATAGTCTTATAAACTCTTCCTGAGACCAACCAGAAATATTGTACATTTTCTTTTATGTGATCTTTCTGTTGTTCAGTCGCTTAGTTAGCTCCTTATGACCTCATGGACTGTAGCACACCAGGCTCCTCTGTCTATGGGGCTCTCTAGGCAAGAATGTTGGAATGGGTTTCAATTTCCTTCTCCAGGGGCTTTTCCTGTACCAGGCATAGAATCTGTGTCTCCTGCACTGGCAGGCGGATTCTTTACTACTGAGCCTCCAGGGAAGCCCAATTTTTGGTAGATGACTGCAGTAAACAGATGGTCCTCTTACTGTTTTAATGGAAAGGAGTCTTATTAGCAAAAGATACTCAGTTTTAACACTTCCTGAAATAACCAACTTTGAGATCTTGAGCAAGTCAGATATTTGTTATGGATCCTTTGCTCTCACTAATACAATAAATGGCCAGATTACCTCTAAAATACATATATAGCATAGTATTCAACTCTGTTGCATTATTCTGTCTCTGAAGTACTTCACTTCTTACTTCCATTATATACATTCATTCTTTTGAAGCTCAAATCCATGTTCAACAGTGACTCTTACCTTGTTTAAACCCTACACAATGTAAGACTACCAAATCTAGAAAAGGAGTAATGATGAACAGAATGTCAGCAGTAATTATAGTGGCAAATCAGTCTTTTAGGACACAACTTGAACACTGAAAGCAAAACCATTATATCGATGTGGTCTGTAGTGTTATATAATTTGAACTCTCTTGAAATTTGGGTAAAAATCAATCCTTATTAATTTCTCTGATAATAGCTCATTGTAAACATCTGTGGCATATAAATTTTTGAGGTTGATGTGGGCTTTTTTTCTTGCTTTTAAATAGACATTTTCAAATTATTCTCACTGCTGAAATCCAGTGTGAAATATAAACATTAATAATATGGAGAGATTGGTTTTTAGAATTACTTTTAGAGATTGTTTTTAGAATATATTGATTTTAAAGCATCTATTCTGTGGTATAATACACGTAAGGAAAAGCCACCTATTGCCTGAAAGTTACTTTCAGGAAAGAGGCTCAGCAATAATGAGTTATAATGTTGCCTTTGATAATGAAAGCTGGAATGCTTCCTGAAGGACTCGGAGCATTCATATATTAAATATTTATTTAGCATATATCAAAACATTGAAAAGAAATATGAAAAATACTTTAAGTGCCATAAATAACATTAGCTTTCATTCATGTTAGTTCTACTTGAGCTAGTAATCATTTACTGCAAAAATCATTATGTTTTGCCATATTTCCTGTATGTTTAAGAGTCCAAAGGCCAAACCTTATTTCCCCAGAGTTGACAGTAGAGGATATTAAGTTTAGTGAAGCCAGAATTCCTGAAAATACTTTGTACACCTACAATGAAGTACCACAGAGAGGAGAAATGCTTCCCCTTGGAAACAATAGAGATCCATGCATGTATTCAAATGCATACATGCCAGCATGCACACACACACACACATACACACACACACACATTTCTAAGTGCAATTCATTTGGACAGTGCTTTTGTCTATAAAGAGAGAGCAAAGATATACTTCAGAAAAAATATTCCTGGTCTCTGACTTTAGCTTGTCTCTACCATCCAGACATGATACGTTGTGCTCAAAGGAATCACTAGGTAACCTTTGAGAGGTTTGAGCGTGTACTAAAACAGTTATTGTGGGTAAATATAATACTTTGAGCTCCTTTAATGTAATTTAAATTATACAAATGTAAGGTATGGCCTTAAAATTTTAGCATTAAGGTGGAATCTTAGGCCTCTTGAACGTTTGTAGTAAGGATTTAAAAGACTTAAAATCTCTTAAACTTGAATATAAGGACTTGAAGAAAAAGACTTTTGCATCAGATATATGTGTTGTCAGTCAGCTGCCTTCATGAATTGCATCTTTGATATGATTTCTTATATAATTTATAAAATTACTTTAGCTTTAGGTATAGAAAATTTCTCTATCAAAAATATACCTTTAGACTGAATACCTGATATGTAACAAAAGTGAAGAATTATTTTTAAGAAAATTATGAAACCACCTTCTTAAAAAGAAAAAGCAATGTGGGCTTATATTTATGAGATATGTTTTTAAAGAAAGCCTTTATTCCAATTTTTCAATTATTAGGTTTAATAGTCTTAAGTGGCACAACCTTGTAAAAGTGATGCTACGATTTATATTTATTTCTAATGGGCCTCTGGCTGGATTTTGGCTTTGGTTGGGGTCAAAGCCAATTTGTTCTTAAGTTGAATTAATTCTGATGCTTGACACCCATACTCCCTTGTCCATTGGAGCCCACCTTCTAAAGGTCAGCGTACCATCTACTGACATGCAAACAAACAATTAAGAGTGGGCTATAAGGGAAGACTGTTAATATTTTGAGTGGCAAGAAAAGCCACAGTTATTTTGTCTTTGAACTTTGGATGCTGAAATCATCCTATGGAACATGGCCACATCTAGATAAATGTCAGCTTTTTTTCTATTAAAACTATTTCCAATATCTGTCAAAATGCTTTCTTCCATAGAATGTTTCTGGCCCATAGTGGCCTGTAAAACATGTATTTGGAATAATATTCGGAAAAAAGTATAGTTTTTTCAAAATGAAAAAGAAAATCATATCAAAGATACAATTCATTAAAAACAGTGTATGCTGCTGCTGCTGCTAAGTCACTCCAGTCATGTCCGACTCTGTGCGACCCCACAGATGGCAGCCCACCAGCCTCGCTCCCCCATCCCTGAGATTCTCCAGGCAAGAGTACTGGAGTGGGGTACCATTGCCTTCTCCGAAAACAGTGTATCTTATAACTCAAATTTGAAATTTCTCCCTGAACTTTAACCCAGACTTTCAGGAAATGAGAATGCATTAAAGCTCTCTGAGTATAAGAACTCTTAATCACTTTATCACTGAAATAACTTGAGGGGAACATAAAAAAAAAAACTTTTTGAGAATGACGTAGTAAATTGTGGCAAACAAACGACATCCTTTATGATATACATGAAAATTCTAAAATGTTTATTTTATAAGAATGGTGAGAGAATTAGTAGATGACAGTGTTGAGGTATCCAGCTCCAAACCTGAGCTCACAACACTTGGCCAAGAAGTCTGGGTTACTAAAAGATACACACCTCCTTTAAAAATCCATTGTGTACAGAGCTTTGCAAGACAAAAAAAACTCTGTGATGTTAAGTGCTTGGTGCAGTGATAGCAATGCATTTCTAGTGGCTTTATGAGCAAGGGTTAAATGACAAAGCTAAAATCTGCTCTAACCCTCTCTGTCTATCAAACATCTAGAAATTAAAAATTGATTGCTGTCAGCTAATGGCAAATTGGGCTTCCCCGGTGGCTCAGACTATAAAGAATTTGCCTGCAGTGCAGGAAACCTGGGTTGGATCCCTGGGTCAGGAATTCCATCCTGACCAGGAATGGCAGGAATTCTCCATCCCCTGGAGAAGGGAATGGCAGCCCATTCCAGTATTCTTGCCTGAAAAATCCCATGGACAGAGGAGCCTTGTGGGTTATAGTCCATGGTGTCCAAAAAGTCACGCGGGACTGAGCAGCTCGCACACAAACAATGGCAAATTGCTTTGAGTAAATAATGTCACCTCTTGATGACTACTTTTTTCCCTCATGGGGCTTATAAGACCTTGCATCTATCAAGCTTTTCGTCAAGCTTAATCCGATTTACACCATTTTCCCTTTCTTGCGAGTATTTTCTTACCTCCAAAGCATTGTTAAAATGAACACGAAGGGCCGACTACAATCCAGTAAACAAAAAGCGGTAAATAGTCTGAGGGAAATGTGTTCCAGGTAAAACGACCTCATTTCCTTGGGCGTGATGCATCCTAGTACCGTTCTCTAGTAGTACTAACTGTAGAGCTGACTGCCAGCTTTATTTATTTCATTAAGTCCTTGAGTTAGTTCACTGCTCACCTTGAAAATAACTTCAGTTGACAGACTGGTGGACAGGCCGAACATGCTTCCAGCAGATTGCTTAAAGAAGGCCACCTGTAGAGCTGCAAAAGAAAATAATTAAAATAATGAGAAAAAACTTTAAATTGAAAGTTAAAAATCCACATTATGAACTAATTGAGAAAGGGTAAGGGAGGGATAAATCCTCTTTCTAGAGCTTTTGCCTCTCAGTCTACTGACAGTACTTCAACCTGTCGATCCTTGTGTGGATATGGACACTCCTTAGGAAGGAATTAGGTACATTTTTCTGTAGCACTTTATGTTAGCCAGGTGACTTTTGAAAAACACCTTTGAAAGGGAGCTCCTTCCCAGGAGAAGCGACTTTCAGTTCCAGCCCCAGATAGCTAGAGAAAGTAGAGGGCCTGGAGGTTGAGTCAGTTGTCAACAGGCAATGGTTTAATCAGTGGTGATTAGGTAATGAAACATCCATAAAAACCCATGAGGACAGGGTTTAGGGAGCTTCCGTGTTGGTGAACATTTAGAGGGACTGGGAGAGTGGCTCCTGCAGAGGGCATGGAAGAGCCGTGTCTTTTCCCCTGCCTTGCCCTGTGCCTTTCTTTCACCTGACTGTTCTTGAGTAATATATTTTTATTCTAAACTGGTGATCTTTCTCTGAGTTATGAGCCACTCTAGCAAATTAGTCAAACCCAAGGAAGAGGGTGTGAGGACCTCTGATTTATAGGCAATGGTCAGAAGTACAGGTAGCAACATGATCTTCCAACTGGCATCTGAAGCTGGTGGAATGAGGGGGGCAGTCTTAAAGGACTGAATCCTCAACCTGTAGAACCAGATGCTAACTCTGAGAGATAGTGTCACAATTGATTTGAGCTGTAGGATATGCAGCTTGTGCCTAAGAATTGCATGTTGGTTTGGGAGAGCCCACATACATGTGCATGCGCTCACACACACACACACACATTGCACTTGGGTCTAGGAACCTAATTTGGTTATACTAAATCAGGTCAGTGGTTTTTACCTAGCCCTTGTATTTTCAGAATGTGGGATGTATATTCTTGGCTGTATCTGAAATTGACAACAAAAAGCATGGCATTAAATAACAATGACTCACATATTGAGGAACATTCAATTTTCTTTTCTCTTAATCCTTTGGTTGGCCTCAGAAGTAGGCCTTGTATTTTTTTGGGGGGGGATATAAAGTTAACACTTCTTTAATATTTGCTAATTTTCCATTATAATAATGAGAGCAGACCTCAGTTCAGAATGTCCTTCAGGCAACAACATACAGTTAGAATTTAATACTTCAAAAAATAATTATTTTAGTTACAGTTTTCTATTTATTTTATTGACTACACAAAATCTTCCAAATAAATAATTTGGATACAGACAAACTAGACAAAGAGTCAAGATTGTTGACTTTTCCAAATGTTGACTTTTTAGTATATGAAACGTGAATAGTATCCTAAAAAATAGAAGCTACCTTAACCACTATTAATTATTTCTTAGCTAGAAATTCTCTTATACTATTTTTTCAGGCTAGAAATGAATATTTTTAAAGTCTCGTTCTAGTTGAAAACTTCAAGATTTGTAACGTGTATATCCAACATCCTAAACTTATGCCTATCTGGGACTAAATACTTAAAAGTCACCCCTCATTTACTTTCTTCATCTGTTATCACTTCCCAGCGTGTCAGCTAACTGAAGCGTCTATAAGAAGAACAAAAAAGTTGGGACTACTGGAAATAAGGAATAATTCCATTCATGCAGTCAGTAATTTTTTTCAATTAGTCAGTATTTATAAATCTCTCTTATGACCAGTTTTATGTTATAAAAGTAACTCAAAGTAAAATACGATATGTGATCTCAAGACGGTAGTTGTAAAACAAGCTCATTTGGTTTACAAATATATTTTGCTTTTTTTCATTTTTTAAAAAACTTATTTAGTTTTTAATTTAAGGATAATTGCTTTACAGAATTGTGTTGTTTTCTGTCAAACATCAGCATGAATCAGCCATAGGTATATATATTGTTTGTCAAGGAAAGCTATAAAAAAAAACCTGAATATCAAAGCTTTCCCTGAGGGATGTGCCATATCTAAGTCCATAACTCTCCACTATTTTCTGTTTATCACACCTGAACCTCTACTAGTGTACGCACTCTCTTCTTCTAAAGGCATTGAACTGAGTATTCCAAATTTAGAATAGATTGGAGAGTCTTTGTTTTTTGAATTCCTTGTTTAATTAAACAAATTGAATAAAATGTTCTGCACAGAGCAGAGAGTTCTGTGGGAACTTGTAGAAGGGCATCCAAGCGATCTTGGTATAAATTAAGACTGAGATAAATTTTGAGAAACAGGTAACTGCTGTCCCTGAAAGAAAATAAAGAGAAAAATGTTCCCCAGGCAAAGGGAAGAGCACATAAAAAGACATCGGAGCTAGAGGCAGATAATGTTGCAGCAGGGCGCACAGTAAAGCTTTATGAGAACAGAGAGGCAAGAAATGAAATGAAGTCTGAAGGAGAGAGTCTGAAGCCAGATTAAGTAAGCCCTTTCATACCTTAATAAGAAGCTTGGAACTTATCTTTAAAATAGAGGGTGGATACTAATGGTAACCCATATCTTCCCACACAATAGTTAGCTTAAAGATAATCAAGGGTTTGATAATGACAGTATCTACTCCTCTGGGTTCAGTCCTAGCTGGTTTGCAGGGTCAAGTTCCCCTAGTCCTTCATTTATTTGTTGATCCTGAGTTAATTTCATACTCCTCCTGGGCATCTGTTCTCTTGGGCTTCTTTCTTTGGCATCCTTAAAGTGGCATCCATCCCAAGGGAGGGGAGACACTCCAAATAACTAAATCACATATCCAGGCCTCTAAGCTGCTCCTTCACACCAAAGCCCTGGAGGAGCATTACAAAGATTAATTAAAGCTCAAAGTGACTGGGATTCCCACTTTTCCTTCTCTTTATTTTTCTTCCTATTTTCTATTCTACTTGTTATTCATGGAGGACTAGAAGGATTTTTACTCTATTTTTGTAATCAGCCAAGTGCTCTCCCAAGGTACAGCATTCCAAAAATTGAATTGGGGAAAAAATGAAAGAGCATGCTGTCAAAATCAAAAGAGATGATATGCTCCATTATAAAATAAAATATTCAGAATATTATTTATATGTTTAAATTATTCATTCCAATGACAGAAAATTAAGGTGATTATTTTCCCCCTGTTGTGCATGTCATGTTTCTCACAATAGGTGGAAAATAGGAAAGTCAGTTCTTTCTGTGTCAGGATTGAATTGTTTCTTCTATTAATGGGTTTAGTGAAATTTTAAAAGCAGTTGCACTGAGTTTAAGCACCCTAAATAAAAGATTAATAAGAATTAGGAAAACTGTCTCTTATGAGTATACCATCACAGCTCCAAAAAATCTTCAAAATGTATGAGCTTCTTTGTCACTTTAGAATAACATTTCATTTGTGTTAATTTAATCTCAGTTTCCACTTCCTGGCTCAAAACCTGTCATTGGTTCTTCATAAACTTCAAGATAGACATCAACTCCAAACAAAACATATAAAGTTGTAATGACCCATTCATTCATTGATTTAGCCATTATTCAACAAGTGTTCATTGAACAACTCATATATCTTACTCTTTACTAGTTGCATTCTCCATCTGGTTTCTACTTAGCTTTCAGTCTTTTCTCCTACCATGTTCCCACTTACACTCTTTATGATGGCCATCCTGATCTGCTTGCAATTTCCAAAGCAGGCTCAGACTAGTCACACTTCCTCATCTTCCCTGTCTTATTCCCATGCCAAGAATGACATTTACAGCTCAACTTTCTAGCTCAGTGTTTCAACAACATATCTGGTCTTCAAAATCACATGAAAGATTTAAAAAATACATTCCAGATATCCAAACCAAAGACTTGGATTCAGTAGATCTCTCAGTTCAGTCCACTTGTTCAGTCATGTCCGACTCTTTGTGACCCCATGAGCTGCAACATACCAGGTGTCCCTGTCCAAAACCAACTCCCGGAGTTTACACAAACTCATGTCCATCGAGTCGGTGATGCCATCCAACCATCTCAGCCTCTGACATCCCCTTCTCTTCCTGCCCTCAAATCTTTCCCAGCATCAGGGTCTTTTCAAATGAGTCAGTTCTTTGCATCAGGTGACCAAATTATTGGAATTTCAGCTTCAACATCAGACCTTCCAATGAACACCCAGGACTGATCTCCCTTAGATGGACTGGTTGGATTTCCTTGCAGTCCAAGGATCTCTCAAGAGTCTTCTCCAACACCACAGTTCAAAAGCATCAATTCTTCGGGGCTCAGCTTTCTTTATAGTCCAAATCTCACGTCCATAGATGACTACTGGAAAAACCACGGCCTTGACTAGACAGACCTTTGTTGACAAAGTAATGTCTCTGCTTTTTAATATGCTGTCTAGTTTGGTCATAACTTTCCTTCCAAAGAGCAAGCATCTTTTAATTTCATGGCTGCAATCACCATCTGCAGTGATTTTGGAGCCCCCCAAAATAAAGTCAACCACTGTTTCCACTGTTTTCCCATCTATTTGCTATGAAGTGATGGGACAGGATGCGATGATCTTAGTTTCCTGAATGTTGAGTTTAAGCCAAATTTTTCACTCTCCTCTTTCACTTTCAAGAAAGAGGCTCCTTAGTTCTTCACTTTCTGACATAAGGGTGGTGTCATCTGCATATCTGAGGTTATTGACATTTCTTCCAGCAATCTTGATTCCAGCTTGAGCTTCTTCCAGCCCAGCAATTATCATGATTCCTCTGCATATAAGTTAAATAAGCAAGGTGACAATATACAGCCTTGATGTACTCCTTTTCCTATTTGGAATCAGTCTGCTGTTCCATGTCCAGTTCCAACTGTTGCTTCTTGACTTGCATGCAGGTTCTCAAGAGGCAGGTCAGGTGGTCTGGTATTCCCATCTCTTTCAGAATATTCCACAGTTTGTTGTGTTCCACACAATCAAAGGTTTTGGCATAGTTAATAAAGCAGAAATAGATTTTTTCTGGAACTCTCTAGCTTTTTCGATGATCCAGCGCATGTTGGCAATTTGATCTCTGGTTCCTCTGCCTTTTCTAAAACCAGCTTGAACATCTGGAGGTTCATGGTTCACGATTGCTGAAGCCTGGCTTGGAGAATTTTGAGCATTACTTTACTAGCGTGTGAGAGGAGTGCAATTGTGCAGTACTTTGAGCATTCTTTGGCATTGCCTTTTTTTGGGATTGGAATGAAAACTGACCTTTTCCAGTCCCATGGCCACTGCTGAGTTTTCCAAATTTTCTGACATATTGGATGCAGCACTTTCACAGCATCATATTTCAGGAAGAAGTAGCTTGACTGGAATTCCATCACTTCCACTAGCTTTGTTTGTAGTGATGCTTTCTAAGGCCCACTTGACTTGACATTCCAGGATGTCTGGCTCTAGGTGAGTGATCACACCATCGTGATTATTTGGGTCATGATGATCTTATTTTAGAGTTTCTGTGTATTCTTGGTATCTCTTCCTAATATCTTCTGCTTCTGTTAGGTCCATACAATCTGTCCTTTATTGAGCCCACCTTTGCATGAAATGTTCCTTTGGTATCTCTAATTTTCTTGAAGAGATCTCTAGTCTTTCCCATTTTGCTTTTTTCCTCTATTTCTTTGCATTGATTGCTGAGGAAGGCTTTCTTATCTCTCCTTGCTATTCTTTGAAACTCTGCATTCAGAAGGGTATATCTTTCCTTTTCTCCTTTGCTTTTCGCTTCTCTTCTTTTCACAGTTTTTTGTAAGGCCTCCTCAGACAGCCATTTTGCCTTTTTGCATTTCTTTTTCTTGGGGACGTTCTTGATCCCTATCTCCTGTACAGTGTCACAAACCTCAGTCCATAGTTCATCAGGCAATCTATCTATCTGATATAGTCCCTTAAATCTATCTCTCACTTCCACTGTATAATCATAAGGAATTTGATTTAGGTCATACTTGAATGGTCTAGTTGTTTTCTCCACTTTCTTCAATTTAAGTCTGAATTTGGCAATAAGGCATTCATGATCTGAGCCACAGTCAGCTCCTGGTCTTGTTTCTGCTGACTGTATAGAGCTTCTCCATCTTTGGCTGCCAAGAATATAATCAATCTGATTTCAGTGCTGATCATCTGGTGATGTTCATGTGTAGAGTCTTCTCTGGTATTGTTGGAAGAGGGTGTTTGCTATGACCAGTGCTTTCTCTTGGCAAAACTCTATTAGCCTTTACCCTGCTTCATTCTGTACTCCAAAGCCAAATTTTCCTGTTACTCCAGGTTTTTCTTTACTTCCTACTTTTTCATTCCAGTCCCCTATAATTAAAAGGAAATCTTTTGGGGACATATTTTCACCCTTTTAAATTAAAAGTGAAGATACCCAGCAATATTAAATGTTGGGAGATGAGGTGGATTCATAAGACAGCTATACTTTTTGGAGGAGTGGGGAGATAAGTTGTCATAACCATTTTGGGGAACAATTTGGCAATTTGTGGAATACTTGAATATACTCCTCTCTCATAATTCCATTTCCACTGTTAGACACAATTTTGCCCGTATACCTACGGAGATATAAAACCATTTAGAACAGAGTTGCTTAAAACAGTAAAATTCTAAACATGAATAAAAGAATGGATAAACTATTTGAAATATTTAAGATGGAACACTTTAAAATAGTTACACAAGTTGGCGTCAACCAATGTCAATTTGTTGAAACTTCACAAACAGAATATTGAACAAAATAAAACCAAATTGCAAAAAAGTTCACATTAAGAAAAAATATGTAAAAATTATAATGACTTTATATGCAGAGAAGAAAATAAAAATATGTTTTAGCCATATATATAATAGAATGTCAAATGAATTTTAAGTCTCCTTATACTAAACAACAGTAATACATTTAATTGCATGTACATAAGCCAAGTATTTTTTGTAACACCTCCAACTCATCCATCCATACTGTGTTTTCAGCAGCACTAATGGAAGCTATTTTACGAAGAATTCCATCAATATATATATATTGGTTCTTTCTCAGGTTTGTTGTGAAAAGCAGAACACTCCAAACCAGGAAACTTTTTATTACCATTTTCATTTTTATCTTTGGAATGCCCAGTTGTTCAAGAAAATTAAAACCAAAATAGTGTCAAGTAATTCACAAAAAATAAAGAAAAACATCATTAATGTGGAGAAACTGTTTTCTTCTTTTTCAGAAGTTAACTATGCATTTTTATTTCTTCAAAAGACTGTTGTTCAGTCAGTAAGTTGGGTCTGACTCTTTGCAACCCCACTGACTGTAGCACACCAGGCTGCTCTGTCCTCCACTGTCATGAATTTTGCTCAAATTCATGACCACTGAGTTGGTGATGCTATCTAACCATCTAAGCTTCCTCTACCTCTTTCTCCTTTGGCCTTCAATCTTTCCCAGCATCAGAGTCCTTTCCAGTGAGTCAGCTGTTTGCATCAGGTGGTCAAAGTATCAGAGCTTCAGCATCAGTCCTTTCAAAGAATATTCAGGGTTGATATCCTTTAGAATTGACTGGCTTGAGCTTCTTGCAGTTCATGGGATTCTCAAGAGTCTTCTCCAGCACCACAGTTCAAAAGCATCAAATCTTTGGTGCTCAGCCTTCTTTATGGTCCAACCCTCACATCCGTGCACGACCACTGGAAAAACCATAGCTTTGACTGTATGGACCTTTGTCGAGAAAGTGATGTTTCTTCTTTTTAATACACTAGTTAGGTTTGTTATAGATAAATATAAAATATCCTTATCTTTTCTTTTTTAGTACTTACAATTTTAAAATTAAACTTAGTGAGAATACTATGCTTCTAGACACTTTTATTTTATTCATCTGTATGATAGATTAAATAAGACCATAAATTCTATGTAGCAACTAGTATCAAGAGATGAAGTATGATTTCCTGTGTCTTGATTATTGGCTGGCCTTGTGGCACCCTTTAACCAATAAATTGTGCTGGAAATTATGTTGTGTGAGTTCAGCAGCTATGGCCTCAAGAGGATTTGTAGTATTTGCCTTTTCTCTATTAAATTGTTGCTCTAAGACCATCGTATAAGGGCAATGGTCTAGCCCAATGAAAGGCAAGAGAGAACTGGGAGAAGAAAGTTGTCACCAATGTGAGAGAGCACCAACTTTCAGATAGGTGAGTGAGGCCATCTTGTACCTTACAAATGAAGGGTAGCTGAAATAGCCATCCCCAAATACACACTTTGGTGTATTGATTATTTTGAACTCCAGGCACTTGAAAAACAGTGAATTCAGAGATAGACTTATTCCAAACTCTTTTTATCTGTCTAAACACCTGTTTTAAAAGGAGTTCAATTGTCATAAATGCCCCCCCGGGAGTTTCATCAACCAGGAGAGATTGCTTCTTATCACACAAGAGGAGACTAGAAGTCTACACCACACCTAAGAAAACTGTCACAAACTATCATATCTCCCATCTGTTCTTTTAAGGTCTGTTTATATTTCCAAAAAGTCATTTACTGTCCCCTAAGAGGACTGCATATCTCCTTTCCTTTATCTCTTAAAATGATCAGTCAATTCAGTCGCTCAGTCCTGTCTCTTTGTGACCCCATGGATTGCTGCACAGCAGGTTTCCCTGACCATTACCAGCTCCCGGAGTCTACTGAAACTCATGTCCATTGCTTCGGTGATGCCATGGCCGTAACTCGAGTCCATTTAGTCACAGACAAGAGTTAATGATATATAAGCCTAAATTCTAAGCTACCTCTTTAAATTATTCTTTTTTTTTCTGGATACCTCCCATGTATTCATGATGTACACATTTTCATAATCTTATATCCATTTTTTCTCTTGTTAATCTGTCTTTTGTTACAGACTCAGTGATAACTCAGAAGGGTAGGTGGAAACTTATTTTTTCTCCTCTACATAGCCCACTTTATCTTCCAGCATCCACTGAGGTTACTCAAGTAAGTCAGCAGAGAGGTCACCTGCCAACCCAGAGAATGATGATAAATGATAAATATTTGTGGTTTATGCCACTGAGTTTTGGTGTGCTTTGTTTTACACCAATAGCTACTAGTTATAGAAGCTAGGACCTGGAAGTTGGGAGCTACTGTGACAAAAATCTTGAAAGAATTGTGCCATTGATTTTAGGACTGGTGGCAAGAGAACTTGGAAAAGCAGTGAGAAATATGTAAGCAAAGACAGGGAAGATGGCTGGAAAAGGTACTGTTGGAGGCTAGAGAAAGGGTAATCTATGTGATGTTATGGAAGAACAGAACAAAAATACTGACTTCTGGAACTGAGGGTAGAAAATATACATAATGAACAGGATATGATCGAGGACATCTATGGACAGAAAGTTGAGAATGCAGATAGGTTTTTAGTGTGTGTATTTAGCTGCATATAAGATATTGGAAGGAAAGGAGCTAAGGAAGGAAATGATTTGCAATTAAAATTTAGAAAAAATATAGAAGGTCTAGAGAGCATACTGGGTTGGAAGTGGCTGCTTCCATTCTGCCCAGTAGTAAAAATATCTTCAACATAAAATAACCTCAGCAGACAAAGATCTCACCAAGGCTGTGCCTATGCGATTTTTAAGACCTCTTAGAGATTTAAATTCGTGCCTTATTTACCTTGTCAGTCTGCCAAAAGTATTCTAAGGATCTTAAAGGCATTTCCCTCAGCAGTTTCATACCCTTGAACATGAGCTAATCTTGTGACCTGCTTTGACCAATAGAAAATGATTCCCTGACCTAGCCCTTAAACGTGTTTGCAGCTGCCACTCTCAGCTGCCCTGAGAATCACTATTTAGAGGCCAGTTAAGAATGCTGTAGGACGAAAGGGTACATACAGAAGAATTAAAGTGACCCATCCAAAAGTCATCACTGACTGCTTAAAAATTGTTAGATCATCTTGCATCTTATAGCCACAGGTAACCTTCCATCTGAATGCAGTTGTTTAAGAGAGCCTGGGAGAAATATCAGAGGAACCACCAGCCAACTTACAGATTATTGCAAAATAATAAAGTGCTATGCTTTGGTATACAACTGAGGCTTAGAGGAACTTTTTATAGAGCAGTAGTTGATGGTTAATAGTCTGATATGATCTTCATTCCAAAAATCAATGTTAATGACTGCAAATGCTACAGTGGTAAAGAATCTACCTGCTGATGCAGGAGACACAGGCTCAATCCCTGGGTTGGGAAGAGCCCCTGGAGAAAAAAATGGCAACCCATTCCAGTATCTTGCCTGGGAAATCCCATGGACAGAGGAGCCTGGTGGGTTACAGTTCATGGGATGACAAAGAGTTGGACACGACTGAGCACGCACACACGCCATAAGTTAATACAAGTAGTAGAGTTACTGACACTGTGGGTCAGGCCCCAACAAGGGCTTTCCTGCCCTGTGTTTTTGGAGCGAGTAAAATAAGACCAAGTTAGGCTTGGATGCAAAGGAAAGCTATATCCTTCAGTCAAAGAATTAAGAGGTCTGAGCTGAGCTCTAGAACACACTCTCCTGATGGGCAGGGCAGGGAAGGGGTGTTCTGGGGTCAGGGGGAAGGCTCAGACCTGCTGTTTATACCGCCACTGCGCACAGCCCACTTGGCTCCACTGTCTGCGGAATTGGGTGCTGTGCCCAGCACTTTTGCACACGGCAGGAGATGACGCATCAGTGAAGCCATTTCTCACCAGAAACTCGGGTCTGAAGCGTTGGTAAAAACTAGATGGAGCACAAAGAAAAAGCAAAAGGTTAAACTTTATTTTATTACCATATTCTGTTTGTATTTACTGAAAATTTTTAATGGGTTTTAATGGTGACTCTAGTTCTCGAGTATAGTCAAACATGTCTCCCAAATTAAGGTGTTTAATGACAAATTATATGTTTAAGTGATTAACATAAGATATTTTATATTACTAAAGGTACTACAACAAAAGAATTTTTTGAAAATAGGAGTTATATCACTTATTTACTTTACTGCACATTGAATTTCTCTGACCACGCCTCAAGATTTAAATAGTCATGAAGGACTAAAAAAAGCCTTCCACTTCTGTATTTATCTGCTACTTCTTTGTATTTCCTGCTATTATTTTTCATATAAATGATGACTTACTGAGGGAAAAAAGCTTCCTTACTATGTACCCTTGTAATTCTGATGATATATCCATTGTGATACAGTAATGCTTTGATTGAATGCCTTTGGCTTTGATTTTGATTGCATTCATACTTGGAAGGCAAAAATCACACCTTAACCAAATTGCACTTGCAACCTTTGCGAGATTGTCAATATATTTCATATACGTCATTGTATTTTGTTATAAAATAAGCATAGTAATTCATATACACACTGAAGTTTGATAAACAGTAATCTGAGAAAGGAACAAGCTATCTCTTTGCAGATGTTCAAGTAATCAAACCATTCTGCATTTAGAATAATCTTCAAATTGCAAAGGAGTATGAGGATGGGTAGAGGACTTCAAAATGTTTCTGTCCTCCTGCAGGGTGAATTCTGTGTTGTTTTGGTGTTAATTCTATATAATTTGAAAAAAAAAATTAATAGTCTTTATAATGAGACATTGATGTGCATTTTTTGGGAAGGAAGCATTTAAAGATATCTCCTGAGTTAGAGGATAAAACTCCCTGGAATTGTGATTCCCCACATTCTTTCTGTTAGCTTTTTTCTATTATACTTTTGTGCAACATTTTTAGAGAGCTTTATGAAGAATTTACATGAAAAACACTATAAATATTTAAACTGTAAATATATATATATATATATATATAACTTATGAAAGGATCACCACCATAAAAAGAATTTACACATTAATCACCCCCAAAAGTTTCAACACCCTTCCCCCACCACCCCCCTGCATAGCCAGGCAACTACTCATCTGACTTTCTCACTATAATGTTTACATTTTCTGTTATAACATGTACTTAATTTTGTCTGGCACTTTTCATTCAACATAATCTCTTTAAGTGATTGTCCTTTCATGTTTCCCATTAGTTTCAATGCGAAGTATGTCCTCGGAGCTCATCACACTGCCAACCAAAAGTGGAACTCTTTGCTTCACATCTTAAGGAATGATTTCCTTTAGTTTTTTAAATATGTTTATAGTTGCCTTCAAGACTGTCCACTAAGTCAGACACCCGGCCCTCTTACAGACACTTTCTGTTACTTGCTTGTTTTTCTCCTGTGTATGGATCTGATTTTCCCATTTCTTTGTGTGCCTCATACTATTTTGTTGAAAACTGGCTGTTCAGATAATATGGTGTAGTAACTCTGGATGCTAATCTCTCTTGTTAGGACGTCTTGTTGCTTTGCTTGCTTGTTCATTTGATTAGTGTTTGGACTGGATTGTTTTAGTGAAGTCCATTTCCCTGCAATGTGATACCTCTGATATCACTTCTTAGAGAGTGCTGGCTTGGATGTGTGCGAAGTCAAAAATGACAGTGTCTTAACAGAGCTCTCTTTGACTCTTCTCCAGTTCTTTGTGTTAAGCTATCTGCCTCTTTTGATATTGCACTCAGTTGGCTCTGCTTCCTAATTTCCAGCTGATTGTTCTAATTTTTTGACATTGCCTTGCAGTATAAATTGCTCCATGGTCTGACCCAATCAAGAACAGGCCCCTTTTCAGGAGTAGTTTTTGAAGGCAGTTTTGAGGTTTGTTCTGAAATAAGAAGAAGTCATTTTAGCTGTTTCTTTTCCTGATAAATCAACTGGCCTATGTTTTACTTGGTTGCTCTCTTAGAGTCTCCAATCTCCTGTTACATACTAGAACTCCAAATTCCCATTAATTTCACAGTGTCATTAGACTTGAACTTTCTCTTACTCTACTCCCAGTAAAGTCAGCTCACCTTAAGAGGGCTTTGGAGTCTTCTGGTTTTATACTCTGCCTCTCCCCATGGGCAAAATCTCTGAGTCATTTTCCCAGAACTGTAGGAGAGAACGGTGGACTATTCTCATGGGGTGACTCCTTTACTTTATAAGTAGGGTGATGGTAGCCTCTGGTTTCTCAGCTTTCCTCTACCAGCATGGAATCTCTGCCCCATGAGCAAGCTTGGGAAAGGACTACATTTATTAACACATCGGGTCCCATTATTCTCAGTCTGCCTTCCTTGGTAGAGCCTCAGTGCTGAGAGTGAGGGCTGAATGAGGGGAGGGAGCCCTCTATTTCTTGGTTGCATTTGTTCGGAATTCAGCTTCTGCCAGATACAAGACAGAACTTGGAAGGATGAGAAATGCTTGCAGCCTTCTCCTCCCGGGGGGACACTATAGTTTCTGATGAAGATCTGGAGCAAGCTTAGCCACATCATCTTGGCTGCACCTGACCGGAGTGAATTTTCTATTATGCTGAGCTGGGAGTGGAGAAAGAGGAAACAGGGCATGATTCAAGTGTCACAAATGCTCATTGCATAAATAATTATATATTTGCTGTATATCCGTAGGAAAGTTTCCAGTGAGCTTACATGATTAAGGGTTTGGGGCCTTTATCATTTTTATCATCACGGTTATTTCGCTGAGGAACAGGTTCACAAGTCTGTCATTCTGGAAGTCCTGTTTCAGTTTTTGACTATTACATATAAAGTTGTAAGTACATTATTGTACAAGTCTTTTGTGTGGGCATATACTTTTTCCTCCCCTTGGGTAAATATCTAAGAGTGGAACGACTGGGTTATAATGATCCTATAGGGCAGGTATGTGTTTAACTTTTTAAGAAACTATCAAACTATTTAAGACGTTTGCAGTAGTTTGCATTATCATCCGGAGTGTAAGAGTTCTAGCTGCCTCACAGTATCCTTACTGTCCTCAGTAAGATACCATACCACAGTGTATCTTGTTTTCATTTCAATTTTCCCAATGGGTAATAATGATGAGCGTTTTTTTCATGTGTTTATTATATTTGTATCTTTGGTTAAATGCCTTTTCAAATCTTTTGTACTTTTTTTTTTTGTAATTTATGATTAGATAGTAGATATTATTAATTATACATTGTGGGTTTCTGGATATTATTGTATTTATATAAGTAGTGTTGGATTTTTTTCCTGTGCATAGGTTACTCAGAATCAATTGGATCTTTCCACCTTGTTAAGCTTTTTTATGGCACATCCAAAGCAACTTTTAGTTTAGGTAAAATTTATCTCCAATACTAAGGCAATTCCCTTTTGAGGAGTCTACCCAAAGCCCCATGTGTTATGAAGTTTACTCTTAGTCCTGTGTGAGCTCTGGAAGTTGTTCTGCCTATTTTTTCCTGATATTCTTTCTCCATCTTTAGATAGTTTTTGCTTATGCATTGCTGTTCAGTACCCAGATAGGAGGGGAAACCTTTGCAGATCTCTCTCTCTCTTTTTTTTTTTTTTTCTAGTTGCTTTAGGTGTAGAGTTAGGTTATTTATTTGACTTTTTTCTTGTTTCTTGAGGTGTGCCTGTATTGCTATGAACTTTCCCCTTAGGACTGCTTTTACCGTGTCCCACAGGTTTTGGGTTGTTGTGTTTTCATTTTCATTCGTTTCTATGCAAATTTTGATTTCTTTTTTGATTTCTTCTGTGATTTGTTGGTTATTCAGCAGCGTGTTGTTCAGCCTCCATATATTGGAGTTTTTAATAGTTTTTCTCCTGTAATTGAGATCTAATCTTACTGCATTGTGGTCAGAAAAGATGCTTGGAATGATTTCTATTTTTTTGAATTTACCAAGGCTAGCTTTATGGCCCAGGATGTGATCTATCCTGGAGAAGGTTCCATGTGCGCTTGAGAAAAAGGTGAAATTCATTGTTTTGGGATGAAATGTCCTATAGATATCAATTAGGTCTAACTGGTCTATTGTATCGTTTAAAATTTGTGTTTCCTTGTTAATTTTCTGTTTAGTTGATCTATCCATAGGTGTGAGTGGGGTATTAAAGTCTCCCACTATTATTGTGTTATTGTTAATTTCTCCTTTCATACTTGTTAGCATTTGTCTTACATACTGCGGTGCTCCCATGTTGGGTGTATATATATTTATAATTGTTATATCTTCTTCTTGGATTGATCCTTTGATCATTATGTAGTGACCTTCTTTGTCTCTTTTCACAACCTTTGTTTTAAAGTCTAATTTATCTGATACGAGTATTGTGACTCCTGCTTTCTTTTGATCCCTATTTGCATGGAAAATCTTTTTCCAGCCCTTCACTTTCAGTCTGTATGTGTCCCCTGTTTTGAGGTGGGTCTCCTGTAGACAACACATGTAGGGGTCTTGTTTTTGTATCCATTCAGCCAGTCTTTGTCTTTTGGTTGGGGCATTCAACCCATTTACGTTTAAGGTAATTACTGATAAGTATGATCCCGTTGCCATTCACTTTATTGTTTTGGGTTCGAGTTTATACACCATTTTTGTGTTTCCTGTCTAGAGAATATCCTTTAGTATTTGTTGGAGAGTTGGTTTGGTGGTGCAGAATTCTCTCGGCTTTTGCTTGTCTGAAAAGCTATTGATTTCTCCTTCATACTTAACTGAGATCCTTGCTGGGTACAATAATCTGGGCTGTAGGTTATTTTCTTTCATCATTTTAAGTATGTCTTGCCATTCCCTCCTGGCTTGAAGAGTTTCTATTGAAAGATCAGCTGTTATCCTTATGGGAATTCCCTTGTGTGTTATTTGTTGTTTTTCCCTTGCTGCTTTTAATATTTGTTCTTTGTGTTTGATCTTTGTTAATTTGATTAATATGTGTCTTGGGGTGTTTCTCCTTGGATTTATCCTGTTTGGGACTCTCTGGGTTTCTTGGACTTGGGTGATTATTTCCTTCCCCATTTTAGGGAAGTTTTCAACTATTATCTCCTCAAGTATTTTCTCATGGTCTTTCTTTTTGTCTTCTTCTTCTGGAACCCCTATGATTCGAATGTTGTAGCGTTTAATATTGTCCTGGAGGTCTCTGAGATTGTCCTCATTTCTTTTAATTCGTTTTTCTTTTATCCTCTCTGATTCATTTATTTCTACCATTCTATCTTCTAATTCACTAATCCTATCTTCTGCCTCTGTTATTCTACTATTTGTTGCCTCCAGAGTGTTTTTAATTTCATTTATTGCATTATTCATTATATATTGACTCTTTTTTATTTCTTCTAGGTCCTTGTTAAACCTTTCTTGCATCTTCTCAATCCTTGTCTCCAGGCTATTTATCTGTGATTCCATTTTAATTTCAAGATTTTGGATCAATTTCACTATCATTATTTGGAATTCTTTATCAGGTAGATTCCCTATCTCTTCCTCTTTTGTTTGGTTTGGTGGGCATTTATCCTGTTCCTTTATCTGCTGGGTATTCCTCTGTCTCTTCATCTTGTTTAAATTGCTGAGTTTGGGAGTCCTTTCTGTATTCTGGCAGTTTGTGGAGTTCTCTTTATTGTGGCGTTTCCTCGCTGTGTGTGGGTTTGTACAGGTGGCTTGTCAAGGTTTCCTGGTTAGGGAAGCTTGTGTTGGTGTTCTGGTGGGTGGGGCTGTATTTCTTCTCTTTGTTCAGTCGTGCTGTGGGGAGGGAGGGAGGGATGCTGCAAACAAATGACACTGGCGTGCGCTCGCAGTGCCTCAGCCACACTGGGTCTGCCCCCGCTCACGGCGCGTGTAGCCTCCCTGCCCACACTGCTCGGGCTCTAGGTTGTTCCGCCGGGAACAATCCGAGGCTTGCATGCACCTCCCAGGTCCAAGCCGCTCAGGTTCAGGCACTCAGGTAGTCCTCAGAGGCGCAGACTCAGTTGGGCCTGCGTTTTGTGCTCTTCCCAGGTCCGAGCAGCTCAGGTGATGAGGTGTTTGGCGAGCGCCAATGCTGCGACTTGTCGCCTCCCCGCCACTCGGTTATCTGGGTGTAAAACCGGCGCACCTTCTCAGGCAGATGTTGACCGTCCAGACCCCCAATAAGTTTTAGTTAGCAAAGAAGCCAGTTTTTTAGATAATGTCTCTCTGGGGCTGTGATTGCCCCCTTCCGGCTCTGGCTGCCTGTCACCGGAGGGGGAAGGTCTGCAGCCGGCTATTTCTGTTTAGTCCTTTGTTCCATGCGCGGGCTGGCGGTGTCTTAGGTTAGGGCTGGCTTTTCACATGGTAGATATCCCACAGTCTGGTTTGCTAGCCCAAATTATTTCGCTCAGATAGTGCTCAGGGTATTCAGGCCAGATTCTTACTCTCAGCGATGCAGCCCGCGCCGCGCCTCCCTGCCCAGCCCCCGCTTGCTAATGGCGGATGCAGGCGTCTGCGCTGCTTCTCCGCTGGGGGAGTTACCGTAGGGCTCGCAATCTGCGAGTTTTAATTGTTTATTTATTTTTTCTCCCTGTTATGTTACCCTCTGTGCTTCCAAAGCTTGGCACAGATTGGGCAGTGAGAAGGATTTCCTGGTGTTTGGAAACTTCTCTCTTTTTAAGACTCCCTTCCCAGGACGGAACTCCGTCCCTCCCTCTTTTGTCTCTTTTATTGTCTTTAATATTTTTTCCTACCTCCTTTCGAAGAGTTGGGTTGCTTTTCTGGGTGCCTGATGTCCTCTGCCGGCATTCAGAAGTTGTTTTGTGGAATTTACTCGACGTTTAAATGCTCTTTTGATGAATTTGTGGGGGAGAAAGTGTTTTCCCCGTCCTACTCCTCCACCATCTTGGCGCCTCCCCCCTTTTGTACATTTTTTAAAGTTGGGTGTCCTATTAATGTATTTTTAGAGTTCAGAGTCTTATTTTTTTGTTCCTATAGTTTACGTTAGGTAGACTTTTCATTGTAAATTCTTGCATGCATCATGTAGTTTAAATTTTATTTTAGTTTAATTTAAACTTTTTCTTTCAATTGCTGAGTTTAACACATTTACTTATAAAAAATATAAAAATAATACACAAAACAAGTAGGAAATCCAGTTGTACAAGTTTGTACAAGATTGCCTGTGATGAAAGCGCTTCCCTTGTCCTTCCTATCACTCTCATTTTTGTAAGAGGCAATGCCTTTAACCATTTACGACTTTAGTTGTAATGAGGAGTCCAAACCTATGGAGGATAGTTTTAGATGGAGCTTTATTTTTATTGACTTATCATTCCTTTGAATCTTATCTATCCACTTCCTGTTGTGCTAGTTGAAAATTTAGCTAACTTTCAAACACATTCACAAATATTGTCCTGTATTCCACCAACTTCCCCAAATAATGTCTTTTCTAATTTGCATCAACTAAAAATGATGACTTCCTTGTATAGTTATTTGTGTAGAGTTGTATACTTCTTACTGCCTTTCTTTTTTCTTACTGAGAGAATAGAAGAGAAGCAAAGCATGCACATTCTTTACTCTGTTACTAATGTCTTCCAACTTCTTAATAGTTTTCTCTGTTGCTTGGGACACAATGTTGAAGAAATCCTTCTTGGACTCTTGAAGTCAGTATTTTCCTATCATGTGACCAGTAACTTCACAAAATACACATCTGTTTCCTTAAACTTCATAGAATTTTATGGTTTGTTTTTTTTTTTAATTCAAGGCTTTGCTATTTCTTGATTTACTTATTTTACTTGAGAACTTCAACAAATTTAAAGAAAAAAAGGTAAATAAGAGCTAGAGTAATACAGACTATTTTGGCTATGATTAAAATTAACTCGAATTGTCTAAAATATAAAGGAGAATTATGTATTAATTCAAGGAAATTCCAGGAATACAATGGTTGTGTTCAAGGTCTCAATAATGTCATATAGCTCAGTCTCACTTTCATATTTAGCATTTTAGAAACTATCTTCTGATGATGGCCACTGAAAGATCTGGACTTAACAGCTGTCCAGGCTTAAGTGCAGAGAGAGCTTTCCTCAGCAGTAAGCCTGCCGATAGGTAAAAGTTAATAAACATGTCTCATGGCTGAAGAGGGGCATGTACCCACTTCTGATCAAGTCAATATGAATGAAGAACAGTATCCGCACCTCATGGAGCTGAGACTTGTGCATAGAATCACCCAAACCATTTGAATGGTGCTTGAAAAAGGAGTGGATCCCAGATGAAAGTTTCTTTGGTAATATTAGAACAAAGGGGAAATGAATGCTGAGAACACAATAAACTTCTTCCTCACAGGGTAAGGGTCCTTTGAATGTCTGTATTTTCAGTTTTGCTCTGGTGATAAGCAGTCTTGAAGTCTCAGTAACTTACAACAGCATAAATTTATTTCTGGCTCACATTGTATGAGGGCTGTAGATCAGCTTCAGCTCTGCTTGACTCAGCATGCTCAACGTGGCTCAGCAGCTCAATATCTTATTCAGAGCCTCAGGCTGATAGAGTAGCCCCTGTTTAGGATGTTCATTCTCACAGCAGAGGGCAGGGATGTGAGAGTGATGTCAGACCAAATCAAGCAGTATTATTTAAAGAATCCAACTTAAATATGGCAAATGTATATCATGTTCATTCACATCTCAATTGCCAAAGCACATCTACCTGGTCAAAATCTGAGGTCAGTGCCATGATGACATATGCTCAGAAAAATCACAGGTAGATTGATAGGGATGTATAATCCTGATACAAGGAGAAAGTGAATATTTTTCAGCCGCTGTACAATCTACCACAAGAGTGTAGAATTTTAGATTACAAACTATTTCCCTATAAATTTTGAAGGTATTTCAGTTTTTTGGCATCTACTTTTACTGATAAAAAATGTGGTTGACCTAATAATTATTATTTTTTTACAGCTTATTTTATTTCCTTTAGAAGTTTTCAGGATGCACTCTGTCTCAGTTTGGAGAAATTTTGATTTGCAATTCTTATCAGATGTTTTGTTTTGCTTCACATATTTAAATCTAAATTTTTTTTTTTTTTGCATGTGATTTAATATGTGTATCCTTTCTTTTAGATAATGTGTGTATCCTATATTTAGCTTCCATGGTGGCTCAGAGGGTAAAGCATCTGCCTGCAATGCAGGAGACCTGGATTCGATCCCTGGGTTGGGAAGACCCCCTGGAGAAGGAAATGGCAACCCACTCCAGTATTCTTGCCTGGGAAATCCCATGGACGGAGAAGCCTGGTAGGCTATAGTCCATGGGGTCACAAAGACTCAGACACGACTGAGCAACTTCACTCACTCACTCACTCATCCTTTATTTTAATTGTTTGCTATTCTTTTCTCTTGTATCTTTGCTAATTTCAAAGGGATATAGTGTATTCAGTGTTCTTTTCTAAATGTGATTATATCTATATCTTTAAATTATATTGCCTAAGCTTCTCTAGTTATTAGCTACAGAGAGTAAACAATATCCTTTTACTCTCTGCTGTGGAAAATTAAGGACTATTATACCCTTCCCCAACCCAGGTGGCTATGTAGTAAAGAATTCCAACTGCCAATGCAGGGGATGCAAGTTTGATCCCTGGGTAGATAAGAACCCCTGGAGGATTGCAACCCACTCCAGGATTCTTGCTCGGGCAATCCCATAGACAGAGGAGCCTGGCGGGCTGCAGTCCATGGGGTTGCAAAGAGTCAAACAACAATAACCTTCCCTGTCTGTCCAAGTTTCCCGATTTTTGGCACTCTGGCATATTTTTGCCTGCTGTTTTTCAAATGTATTAACTTTTGTTTCTATAATTAAAACATACCATTTGCAGCCAGTTTTTATAAATGTTAAGATTTAATGATATATTTACCTAGATTCAGAATTCTATTCTAAGCCTTTCACTCCTTGATGTATTGATCCCTTGTTTTTAATTTTGATTCATTATTTATTTGACTACAATGCATTTGCAGGTAGATTTTTATAATACTATATATGTTAGATTCTTTTATATTTCAAAATGTCTTTTTGTTTTCTTTTTATGTGAAAGCTACCTTTGTTAAGAATGTATTTAATATTTTTCCCCTGAACATTTTTTAGATGTTGATTTTTGTTCTAAGTACTTTAATGAGCTGGAACAGGCTGGGTGCACAATGATAATTACATATTATTTTATGTTTAAAACATATACCAGTTTATGTCTTATTCTCAGGGATTCTATATTTCTTTTCTCTTTTTTTGACAGATGATAAACTTTCCATTCACATAAGCAAAATTGGCTTTGCAGCAAATTGCTCCTTCTATGCTTTCTATTCTGTTTGTTCTTGTTGCTTTGATAGGGATATCTCCCATTTGATTCTCCCTTTATATTTGCTTTTTCTCTTTTCAGCACATTTTAATTCTAGTACAATTTCACAACATGTTTGAAAAATTAATCTTCTTTGCTGCTGCTAATTCCATGTGAAAGTGAAAGTGTTTGTTGCTCAGCTGTGTCCGACTCTTTGCGACCCCATGGACTTTAGCCCACCAGGCTCCTCTGTCCCTGGCATTTCCCAGGCAAGAATACTGGAGTGGGTTGCCATTTCATTCTCCAGGGAATCTTTCCAACTCACGGATACAACCCAGGTCTCCCACATTACAGACAGATTCTTTACTGTCTGAGCCACCAGGTAAGTCCCAAAATAGGTACTAGGGATGGAACCCAGGACATATTTCTTTGGATATCACAAGGATATAACATAGTAATTCAGTGTTACATTGGAAGGGATTTTAGATGTTACATAGACAAAATCTTTACTTTAGGACTAGGAGAAGTTTGGGATGAAGTTATTTACATATGGCCCCACAGTCTGTGACCTCTGAGCTGGGTTGAGACAAAGACACAAATCAGAAATCATTCAGTGAGGAAAGGAGAGTGGTTCCTTATTATTACCTTGAGTTTGTTCCTTGTCTTCAGTTGTCAACATTTATCACAATTATGATTGATTGGGAAACATGACCTTTTCATATATACATTGTGCATCAAAAAACCAAGTGAATTTTATATAATGAAGACAGCAAATTTATTTCCTCAAAGCCTTAAGGCTTTAAATACAAGTTATCTTCAGTGAATATTGTTAAGAGCTTCTCCAAATTAATTATCTTTCACAATGAGATGTATAATCTAAGTTATATCAAAAAGCCAAGAAACTTAGATGACTGAGGCTTAAGCCACAACTTCTGCTGCATGTTCTAAACAATCAGCTCTCTAGTCTAGCTCTGATATTTATTAATAATATATTTATTAAAAGGATGTGGCTTAAGAAAATGCTTCTTTCATATTGAAGAATTTTAGTCATATGTGTACCAATTCAGTCTCATAGTTTCCATTAGGATGAGTCAACATTTTGTAAGCATTTCAGTTGTAAGTGGGACTGAGAACTTGTTTTCTTTCTTCAGTTTATGGAGTCAGACAAACTGACACATTAAATAGTAATCCTGAAATTGTTTATTCTTCCTGTGTTCATCAGATAATTCTCCACTGGCTCACTTTAGTGAATAAGTCTTTGCAACACAGCAAGAAAAAAGGAAATGTAGTACAGATAGAGCAAATCTTTCATAATTTAACATCTATCTCTCTATCTATGCAATTTCAAATATATATTATATATATATATATATGGCATGTTACATGTTTGTGTTTCCTCCAAAATATATTTTTAAATGACAGTGATATAAAATTTAGTATGTGGAATTATGTATCATTCGGTTTTAGTTTTTATTCTTTAAATACCCTAAGAAAGATTGACAGAAGTTAGAGAAGGAGGTGACAGAGGATGAGATGGTTGGATGGCATCACTGCCTCAATGGACATAAGTTTGAGCAAGCTCCAGGAGATGGTGAAGGACAGGGAAGCCTGGCATGTTGCAGTCCATGGGGTTGCAAAGAATTCAACATGACTTAGAGTCAAAACAGCAAAACCTAGGAATCATCAAAAGTGCAAATAACTATATTATGAACTGAACTTATGCCACATAAAATCACTTAAAAGAATTATTAATAATTACTGTTTCTAGAATATACTTATGAGAAGTTTATGAGAAGTTTAAAGAAAGCAACTATATTTTGCTTTCTTTTACTTTTAAAAAGAATTGGCGTATATATTTGGCTTATACTTAAATATGTCCCTCTTAAAAAATAAGTCCATAACACTATTTTCTTTGCTTGATAAAATATTGTTTTATTGGAGAAAATGATTTGATTCTTATGATTGCTGGAATATAAATTTGAATTATATTTAAGGGTTTTTGGACTATTTAAAAAATATTTTAACATCATTCTAAGCTCCTTATTTAAAGGGTTATGGTGATTTATAAAATAAACATCTAGTCAAATATGCTTCAAGAAGATTAATTATCCATTCTCCCAAACACTGTATATCAAAATTTCTATGCACTCGTGTATTTATGACCGTCTTAGTGATCAACTTTTTTACAACAAAACATTACTGTTGCCATGATATTGGATTAATGACTGTGTTTACCTTCACAGTAATGGAAAATATTAAACAATGAAACATTTTAAGCTTGGAGGTCTGACTAATGCTGCAGAACTAGATGAAATTTGCTTAACTCAAGCAGTGTGTCTGAGAAGAATAACAACTCTGAGTCGTGCTATTTGCTGCTCAATGTCAGTAAACAGATTCTGTACCAGCGTGACTATTTTCATTCTTCCTTGTGTACATTAATTCTGTATTTTTAGAGAGGGTATGCAATATAAAGTGTAAGGTTTCTTTAGCTATGATCATAGTTGTGAGCACATTTAGATATGTCAAGTCCCAGTAACATGAGCAGTAGGGTGAAAGGGAAAGATTATTGGGTTTGTCTACTATCTAGAATAAATGTGTCCTCCCTTAGCTGGCTTGCTTAAGGGCAGGTTGTTATGATGGTGAGCAAGATCCAAAGGGATGAAAGTTCAGATCTAGTCTAGGCAGGTTTTGGTGCATGAAAGAAAGATTAATCAATCAATTAAAGTTAACTTTTCATATTAGAGCTAACACTCAAAATCACTGGTGATTTTTTCAAGGAGGACCCTAGACAGGCACTAGATAATGGAAATATGACTCAGTTCCTGGGAGTGACAGCTTCTTCTGGTTACATGGTTTTAGGACAGAGTTCTATTCCTAGCATATCACTGAAGGATCACGTAGAAACATTGAAGAAAAAGTAATAGTCAAATAGATGTGCCCAACACGTTGGTGAAGGAAGGAATGAGAAGAGGAGAAAGAGAAGCTCCTTCAGTATTTGCAAAGCTAAATAAGAAACTCTGTAGGTAACTAGAATTTACCCAAGATATCGGTTTTACTGAAGAAAGACCAATCCAAGACTATATCATCCGGTTGCTAATTTCCTTTTATCTTGTTCAGAATTGACTTAAGAATTAAGAAAGTCTAATTGGGTAAGGGCTGATTTGAGCAGTTCTACTATGATGAACCTAGAAAGTCAGGGGAAAATCAATAAAAATATCCTATCCATTCTTGAATTATCTCATTAAGGGTGGGAACATGATGAGTTATGATTTATAAAACAGCTTAATCTATTTTATAGGCAATATATATGTAGGTTTGGTAGGATTTAATGAATTATGAGATAATTTTCCAAAGTTTGCCTTTAAACTCTGATATAACAAAAAAAATAGATTCTGTTCAATATTCTGTAATAATGTATATGGGAAAAGAATTTGAGAAAGAATAAATATATGTATGTGCTTCCTTCTCTGGTAGCTCAGATGGTAAAGAATCTGTGCACAATGCAAGAGACCTGGGTTCAATCCCTAGGTCAGGAAGATCCCCTGGAAAAGGGACTGTTAATCCACTTCAGTATTCTTGCCTGAAGAATTCCATGGACAGGGGAGCCTGGTGGGCTACAGTCCGTGGGGTCACAAAGAATCGGTCATGACTGAGTGACTAACACTACCACTTACTACTAACACTACCACTGACTGCTACTACTATTACTACTGCTACTATGGGCTTCCCTGGTGGCTTAGATGATAAAGAATCTGTCTGTAATGCAGGCGACCGGGGTTCGATCCCTTGGTGGGGGAAGATCCCCTGGAGAAGGAAATGGCACCCCACTCGAGTATTCTTGCCTGGAGAATTCCATGGACAGAGGAGACTGGCGGGCTACAGTCCACGGGATTGCAAAGAGTCAGACACGACTTAGTGACTAAGACACACACACATATATATATATCTGTGTAACTGAATCACTTCGCTATGTACCTGAAACTAACACAACCTTGTAAATCAACTATTCTCCAATATAAAATAAAAAAATTAAAAGTAGATTCTGTAAGGAAGAAAGCTTTGCTATAAAGTATCGGTTTCTTTTTTTGTGTTTTTGTTTTGTTTTGTTTTTTTTAGTATCTATCAAGTCTTGGTAACTTTCCATATTTGTACATGCCATCACTAATGACAGTCTCCATGAAAGCCTGTCTTTTTCAACTCAAAACCAAGAACTGGCTCAGAGAAAAAGCCTCAGGCAAGATGTGTTAAATCAACAACATCCCATTAACATGCTTGGGGTAACTTAGAATAACAGGACTTCTAGGCACTCATCAAATGTAAGCATCTATGTTAAAATTTATGGTTGCAATACTCCCTTGAGTATGCATAGGTATCTGCCTCTCCTAGCCTCCATACTTTTAGTATGATACTTAAAGTTTCTTTATCACTGTAAATAGTATTTCTCAAGGCATTAAAATTTTATGGTTTTCATTCAAACTTCTTCACTCCTTTCCTTACTTACATGTTCTAAAGCAGAAATTAATTTTAAATGGAAACAGGCTTATTTTCTCTTTTCTGTACTTGTCATTCTTGTTTACAAATAGACAAGTAGATACATGGAAGCTATGAGCTTTAAGCATTGGAAATATATTCTTCATCTCACACATACACAGAGAATTCATTAATCTTACATTAAGTAACATGCTTAAACATTTAAAAAGTGTTAAGAAAGAACTGATTATGTCATCTGATATTCCATAGTTCTACTCCACTTTCTATAAATTTCTATCTTGCTATCTGGTCATTCATGGTCAAAGACTCCCTATTAGTAACAATGAAATTCAAAAGAAAAAGTATATTTACTATGCAAATGCTATTATTTGTTTGACTTTATTTGACAAGTTGTCGATAAGCTATAACACTTCTAAATAAAAGCAGTTAACGCTCCCTTTTTCTAATTTCTTTAAGAAATCAGTAGAAATGATCATCAGACCTGAATTTGGAGAGTTGATTATCCATATGATGATAAGCTCTTATTGTAATCACTGCACAGCATGTGAGAAGTCATTAGATGAAGTATTGAAGTTCCCAGGTCAGTGACTATAATAAATGTGTAAGTAATACACACTTTGTTAAGAGAAGCACTGATTACCCACTATTGCTTCAATAGAGTTCATTCCATTACCCAGATATACACATACTGAAAAACAACACTGCTGCATCCTTCTTCCAGCCCTTACTTGACCATACCACAGACAAATCAATAACTTACCTAGCTTGTAGAATGAGTAAAGTCTTACCTCTCTTGCTCTCAGTGTCTCTCTTTCATTCTCTAAACCCATCTCTTCAACAAGTCTTCCTTAAAGAACATAAGACCTCTCTCTTCCTATTCCCTGCACGAAAAGCAATGAAACAAGAGCTAACTGTATAAAGCTGTAGTTGTGCAGTTTCTTTGCCTGAGGTAAAATTATGAAGTATTTATAGGAAAACAACTGTGGCCTTCAGTCCAAGCTAGGTTTTCATACTCTTGTCCAACTTTCCCAGTTATTTTTATATTACTCTTGTGTCTCTGCCATAATTGGTCCTGAATTCAGAAGAGAGTAAGCTATGTCATATAAACATCCACACACTTTGATGTGAAAGAAAGTTAAACACTGAAGTATATACAAAGGTTAATTCAATCTCTGCCTTCACAGATTCTGTGATCTACATAGGGATAATACTGTTATTCAGAGTTACTACCCAAATAGCCACAATATCAGGACAAAAAATGTCTAAAAACATAGAACATGGGTTGTGACAGAGACTGTAAGCTGCCTGCTTCAGTGTCCAATCTCTTCTTTTAGAATGTTTATGGTCAAGAAGGAAGTTTACATTTACAAACATCCTTTGAGCTAGATGGTGCCATTTCCCTAAATACATGCTGATCAATGAGTTGGAAGTTGCAATATTATATGGAACTTATAGGTGATTAATTTAAAAGAGAGCCAGAATGTAACTTTTGTCTCTCCTCTTTTCTCCTTCTTACTGCTTAGGATGTTCCTTCTGTCAATGAGTCTATTTTGGTCTCTGAGGACATGGGTCACACCCTAGTCTTAGTGAAACTTGAAGCTAGAAAGTCACCATTCCCAACCTAGAGACTGCTCAGATTGGGCCTTTTACGAGAAAGGTTTAAATGTTTATCTTTGCAAAGCACCATTTCTATGATTTCTGTTAGGCACATTTTGAGATTGATGACATATGAGATAAGTATGAACAATGAGTAGGAATAATATGTGACGCTAAACTGGTGGGAGAAGAGTGTTCCAGTTTAAGGGAACAGCGTGTGCTAGAGAGCAAAGTGGCTTTTCAGAAATTGAAAAAAAAAATCATGTAGCTTTGTGGGAGTGGAAAATATGTGAAGAGAGTTCAGGTCTGGAAGGCCTTGAATCCAGACTGAAAAATAATAGGTAATTGAGCAAGCAGAGACTGCTACAGGTTTCTGCACCAGGAGAGACCTAATTATTCTGTGCTTTAAGAAGATAAATATGGAAACCATGAATGGATGAAAGTAGAAAGGGAAACTCAGCAGAAAGGTGATAAACAGTCGAGGGGTTGTTGCACAACTCAGTAAATATACTAACTCAACTGACTTGTATATTTTAAAAGAGTGAATTTTATGGTATATGAATAATATATTAATGAAGCTGTTATTTAAAGCAAAAGAGTTAAGGGGGTAGACTACAAAGTGGGAGAAGGGCTTTAACTTGGAGATTGGCAGTGAGTGGAAACAAGATGTATAATGATATCTGACATTATCAAATGTATTAACAGGGTTGTCTAAGCTAATATTTCCAGTCCTCAAGATCACCCACTCTTTAGCCCATTACAGTTTTGTTCCTGCATGCCACTGAAACTCCTCTTGTTCACGTACTATTGATGAAAGATTATTATTCATTGGTCTCTTCTCTGTTGCAAAATGTAGGGCTTTCTGTAGCATTTGACATTTCGGAACACCTAACACTTCTTGAAACTCCATCCGTGGCTTGGAAGGTAATCTTTCCTGTATTTCTCACTACCTTTTTTAGATATTTTTAATCAGATTCTGTTAAGGTTCTCTAGAAAATCAGTAGGATATGTGTGTGTGCAGTGTGTGTGTGTGTGTGTGTGTGCATGTGTGAATGTATGTGTGTGTTACAGCTTGAGTCTGAAGGCAGCCTAGAGATAGAATTCCCTTGTTCTCAGGATACCTCAATCCAGTTTCTCTTAAGACCAACTGATTGGATGAGGCCCACCCATATTATGATGGATAAACTATTTCATTCAAAGTTTACTAATTGAGTGTTAATCTCATCTTAAAAAAATCTTCACAGAGATATTTGGTTGGTGTTTGACCAAATATCCAATTATCATAGCCTAGCCAAGTTGATATAAAACATTAGCCATTGTAGACTTCCTCAATAAATATGCTTTTGCCCACCTATCAAAGTAAGTCTTTTCTAGTTTTTTACTCTTTAATTCTCTTTGCTACCTAAATAATATTATACCTTTTATTTAGAAATCAATTGTATATATACCCTTTTAATCAGCAACTGCTTGTATAATCACATATCTGCTATTTTAAAGTTGATTTCTGTGTTATCTGCATTGAAGAGATATGGGTGTATATGTGTGTGTCATAAGATATCAATAATATAAACATAGAGAAGTAAAGAGATTGAAAAACAAAATCGTGGAAGAGAGACAAATTTAGAGATAAAGAGGATAAAAATAGCCATAACAGACAAGAATGAAACAGAATAAAGCCTGATGTGTCAGGTGGTGAGAAAAATAAAAGGAGCCAGCTTCTGTGTCACTGGGGATACTGTCAGTAGTTACAAATGAATCAGGAAACTCAGAGAAGATGAAGAGTGAGATAAAGGTAGTCAGATTTGGTGACTAGAAGATAATTGGGGATTTTATTGGAAGGAGGCATGGGTTCACTGACATAAAGATGTATAGCAGAAAATGACTTCAATATTTAAAAACAAAAAACCTGCAACAATAGTTGCAAGGGTGGAAAACCTCTAAAATTATTGTGCTTGTATGACATGCAAGTTGTTAAACCATCTGCTTATGATCTCAAGAACTTGAGCAAACTGACAAGCCACTCTTCCTCAATTTCCTTTTCAGTAAAATGGGATATATATATATATATATATATATATACATATACATACACACACTCAGTTCAGTCAATTCAGTTCCTCAGTCATGTCTGACTCTTTGCGACCCCATGGACTGCAGCACACCAGGCCTCCCTGTCCATCACCAACTACAGGAGTTTGTACCCAAACTCATATCCATTGAGTTGGTCATGCCATCCAACCATCTCATCCTCTGTCATCCCCTTCTCCTCCCGCCTTCAATCTTTCCCAGAATCAGGGTCTTTTCCAATGAGTCACTTCTTCGCATCAGGTGGCCAAAGTATTGGAGTTTCAGCTTCAACATCAGTCCTTTCAGTGAATATTCAGGACTGATTTCCTTTAGGATGGACTGGTTGGATCTCCTTGCAGTTCAAGGGACTCTCAAGAGTCTTCTTCAACACCACAGTACAAAAGCATCAATTCTTCTGCACTCAGCTTTCTTTATAGTCCAACTCTTACATCCATACATGACCACTAGAAAAACCATAGCCTTGACTAGATGGACCTTTGTTGGCAAAGTAATGTCTCTGCTTTTTAATATGCTGTCTAGGTTGGTCATAATATATATATGCATGTATATATACATATATATGTATGTATATATAATACTAAAGTAGGTATTTAATATAAATACATATTAAAGGATTATAGTAAGTATTTTATAAAATAGGATCCATCAATTGTTTGATATATAGTGGGACTACTTATTGGCCTTTTGGAATAATGGAATTTCCTATGCAATAATTTTCTCTCCAGAGATATGAATGAACTTTCTTCACACTGTCCCTGTTCCCTCTGTCACTGAAGCTAAAAACAACTGCCAACTGTTTTACTAGTCACTGAGATATATATCAGGTGAAGAGTATCTGTGTTATTATGTGGTGTGAGGGCTTCCCTGGTAGCTCAGCTGGTAAAGAATCTGCCTGCAAAAAGGAGACCCTGGTTCGACTCCTGGCTTGGGAAAATCTCCTGGAGAAGGGCTAGGATACCCATTCTAGTATTCTTGGGCTTCCCTGGTGGCTAAGATGGTAAGGAATCCACCTGCAGTGCAGGAGAATGGGATTCAATCCCTGGGTTGGGAAGATCCCCTGGAGGAGGGCATGGCAACCCACTCCAGTATTCTTGCCTGAAGAATCCCCATGGACAGAGAAGTCTGGCAGGCTACAGTCTATGGGGTCACAAACAGTAAGTCACACACAACTGAGTGACTAAGCAAAGCACATGTGAAGTGAAGGTAGTATCTTCTCTCATCCAGACTACTATGCTTGTATCAGTTTCCTACATACCAACCTGGGCTGGTACATGTTTGTTTCTCAGATCAGGGCTTGATGATATATAGTTAAGATCACACTGAATGAACATCTCACAGGATTTCTCATTTTGGAAACTGTCAACATTTTGTATTGGATAATTCTTTCTTGGGTGGTGGGGAGGCCATTTGGTACACTATTTAGCAGCATATCTGCCTCTACTAAGATGTAAGTAACAATCCCCTTTAATGTGACAATCTAAAATGTCTCCAGACATGGCCAAATATCCCCTGTGTGTGTGTGTGTATGTGTATGTGTGTGTGTGTTTGTGTGTGCTTGATTGTTTTCTGACTCTGTGACCCCAGAGGCTGTCTCCCACCAGGCTCCTCTGTCCATGGGATTCTCCAGGCAAGAATACTGCAATGGGTAGACATTCCCTTCCACAGGTGTTCTTCCCAACCCAGGGATCAAACCCGGATCTCCTGCATTGTAAGCAGATTCTTTACCATCTGAGCCACCAGGGAAGTTCCTGGGGTAAGTGAAAAATCTCTCCTCTCTCTCAGTTCAGAACCACTGCCCGGTAACCACTCAAATGGACTTCCCTGGTGGCAGGTGAATATTCCACCTGCCAATACAGGAGACACAGGTTCCATCCCTGGGTCAGGAAGATCCCTTGGAGAAGGAAATGGCAACCCACTCCAGTATTCTTGCCTGGGAAATCTCATGGACAGAGGAGCCTGGTGGGTTCCAGTCCATGGGGTCACAAAGAATCAGACACAACTTAGTGACTGAACAACTACCACCACTGAAATGCAGTGCCCAACTATCTTTTGTGTGGTGTCATTTTATGGATGTTTATATGTATACATGTATATTGCCAGTAGAAAGCATTTTGCCTTTGCTTTATTCAAAATTATCTGTGTCTTTCTCATTGACAGGTCTGGCTAGTTACTAAGAATATCAGTCCATAGCTAGTGGTGGGGATCATGGTACCATCTTTATTTTAGTAAAGCATTCCATTAGAAAGAACAAATTAAGAAATTCAATTGTGTGGAAATCTCTTGTGTCTCCAATAACTATACTCACTAAATAATCCTTGAGTAGCATTTCCTAAATCATTTGTATTACCATCTAATGGTTGTTGCCAGAATCAGAGGAAATTTTTTTTTTTTTAGGGAATCCCAGACTATGGTAAGATGAAACATATCCTAATGTGTTTAATGATGCTGAGTATCACACTCTGTGATATTTCTTCAACAGAAAGATTGAAGGTGTTCAAAGTCCTTTAACAAAATGCAAATGATACTCAATAGGTTCACAATACTCAGCTTATATCCTTCCTGGATTTAGCCCTTGTCCAAGCCTATCAGCTTCTCTATACCCTCCAAAAACTCTTGAGAGATTTTTATAAATATTTTTTAACAAAATAACATCAAACATAGAGAATCTCAACTTCCTAATTCTAAGTGCTTTCATTTAGAAGCCCTGAATTTTAAAATCTAGATTCTTATAGACATTAGATATTAATTATTTCAAAATTAGTTATAACCCACCAAAAGCTAAAGAGAAGATAATTTTAAAAAATCAACTTCCTGTGGTGGATTCATTTTGATATTTGGCAAAACTAATACAATTTGTAAAGCTTAAAAATAAAATTAAAAAAATAAAAATTAAATTAAATTAAAAAAAAAATCAACTTACCTTCTTTAAAAGCTAATGTTTAATATTAGAGAAGCACGCCGGCTGCGACGGACCTCACAGAAGTGTGGCCGAGAGGAGCTACCCTATGTCCGAGGTCAGGGGTGGCGGGTGTTCTTTGGAAGGAAGGATGCTGAAGCTGAAACTCCAGTACTTTGGCCACCTCATGCAAAGAGTTGACTCATTCAAAAGGACTCTGATGCTGGGAGGGATTGGGGGCAGGAGGAGAAGGGGACAACAGAGGATGAGATGGCTGGATGGCATCACTGACTCTATGGACGTGAGTTTGAGTGAACTCCGGGAGTTGGTGATGGACAGGGAGGCCAGGTGTGCTGTGATTCATGGGGTGGCAAAGAGTCAGACACGACTGAGCGACTGAACTGAACTGAACCAAATGTTTAATATAAGTTGAAAACCAGGAGAGTGCTATAATGGTAGCAGGATTACCTTCTGTTTTTTTAGTAGTGTTTGAGCAGTCAGTCATGCAATTACTCTGGCTGAAAATTCTTTTCTGGCAATTCTTCTCTTTGAAGATCAAACTCATATGCCATTCATGGAGCTCTTAATGACGTGCCCTCTGTTTGCTACATTTCTATTCATTCTCACTTCCTTTACTTTCCACATTCTCGAGCCACCTATTCTTTATGTGATGCCCTGAACTGACAGTGCACCTCACGCCTCAGTGCCTTCCCAGTTTGGCTCTCCCCCTTTTTCCTTCATGGAACTAACTCGATATGGATTCATGGCACAACTCAAGTGTAGGCTACTCTGGAGAGTCATCCCTTGGTTCACTTCAATTCTGGATCCAGCGTGCTCCTACAGGTGGCAGCCCTGAGTCTGTGTCTGGCTGACCTCCCACAGCAGGGATCATCCTTGATCTGAAATCCAGCTGCTGTGCTCTGTAATTCATGGCTGCATCTGTGCCAAGGTCACACTTCTCATAGGCCATGTCTAGTCAGTGACTGAGTGTGGAAGACAAAGGCAGGTCCATCCTGGCAGACTCAGGACTCTGCAAAGTCTGGCTTTGGCTCACTGACTCTTGTGTTTGGATTGACCTCCCTGAGACTGCACAGAAGTCCAGGAAACTTTCACCCACTTGTTCCTCCTTCTCTTTGTCAGACTTGCATCATGATCCAACTGCTTCTCAAATTTCTCCATTTCCTCCCTGTATTTACTCACAAGCATTTCCTTTGGGAAAAGCTTTGCACATTTAATCCTGTCTTAGCATCTGCTTCTTGGAGGACCCAGAGTAACACATGCACACCCCTGTGTATATCTCTAACTAGGCCACGATTAGGCTGTACCGCACTTGTGCATTTACCAGTTGGTCTTCTACACTAGACTGTCATCTTCTTGTCCCTGGAGATTGGGCCTTCTTTTTCTCAATCCTCAGTGCAATATTTAGTAAGGATTCAATATGTGTTTGTCAAATGAAAGGCTAAGTCACTCCCTTTACTGAGCTTTCAATCCTACAGACAAATATGACTAAATCCTTTTAAAAAATGGACTTACTGCAAGGCACTCTGGTTGCTATAGGATACAAAAAGCTATTAAGAGTTCCCCACTTCTCAGCTTATAATTTTAGATCTGGAGATAGAAAAATATAAATACATTATGCTCATATAAAGGCATGTATGTATGTGTGTGTGTGAAAGAGAGAGAAATTGCACTCTAAGAGATTTAGAGAAAAGAGAGAATCCCTCGAGGTTGGGAAAATTGCATGTTTCCTCAGGGATGGCATTTTACTCGACAAAGTACAGATTGGTTACCTAGGTGTAAAGAAAGGAGTATAAAATAGACAAGGAGAATGGAAAGAGTAAAATCTTGAAGATGAGAGTGCTATGCAGTCTTTGGGCATGGGCAGAGTGTTAATTGACAGAGCATTAGTAGAAGGAGATATCTTTAAATGCCAGGCTAAGGAGATATTTAAAAGACCTTTCCCCTCATTTCTGTACAGTAGCCACCCACACTGGCCTTCTTACTGTTCCAAGAACATTAAGTATGCTTCTGCCTCAGGGCCTTTTCACTTGCTTAGCCTTTGTATCATTAACTTTCTTTTTTTTTTTTTCCAGTTTTTACTTAAGAATCACTTTCTCAAGAGTAATTTTCTCCTTTCTTGATCATTTTACTTAAGGGTTCAAACTTATTCCAACATTTTCTCTCATGCTTCATTAGCCTCATCACTGATATTCTGCATATTGGGCTTATTTAGTATTTTTAAATATTTTTGAATTTTTATATCTCCATTAAAATGTAAGCTTAATGAAAATGGAAATTCATAGAGACTTGTCATGTGAAAGAATGGTAATTCCATTGAAAGAAATAGTGAAATCCAGAAGAATAATTACAAGTGGAAAAGAGATAATATTTTAAAATCATATTATAACCACCTTATCCATTCATCCATCTCTATATGTATTTATGTATATATATATTTGTTAATTTTTTAATGTTATACCAATTTTTTGTGTGTTTCATCTATTTGTTGAAAATCAGAGTGACAAGTGATGCAGATAGGAATATTTGAATACTTCAGGGACCTCCTGTCATCAGTTCCCCAAAACTTAGTGATATTTAAAATCATCTGAAGCCTATTAATAGCTTTTGTCACAGCTCCATGAACTTCTTATTTATTTTTATCTTAGATCTGAGTTTTTAAAGATAAGAAAGATAGCTGTGAAGAATATCTAAACCATGATATCTAGTATAATAGCCAAGTGACAATATTTTGCCAAGAATCAGGAAACTAAAGTGTGTCTCAACAAATATTTAAAGAAGAAAGGATGTGAGTAGAAAGAATCAGTTACAATTTTCATTATAGACTGAATCTGAGAAGAAAACAGTAAGAATCCCATGGATATTTTTCCTAAGTTTGGGAATACTGCTGTCAAAAATATTTCTAGAAATTAATGGAATTCCACAGGCTCAAGATTGTTTGGTATTACCAATAGGTAATCAGCCAGAAAAATAAAGACCTTTTTGTACTCTTTAATTGTTATTTCCACCATGATTCTTCTAAACCTTAATCAATACTTCAAACCTCAAACTTCAGTAAAGCCTTGTTGCCTTATCTTGACTCACCATTTCTATGGATGTACATAATAACAGTTATTTTAGGGACCAGTTTTTCTAACTGCTCATGCTGCTAAATTACTATGGAAATAATTTAATTCAAAGAGTGGTTTCGCTTAGAAAATGCAGAGTGCTCAGCTGGCTCTTATTCAGAAGCCTACAGTAGTAACTGCTTCCTCTAGTTCCCATTGTGATATCAGGCTCCTCACATATTTTAATGGGTACTGGAAGTAAAATAAATATAGGTTTATTTGATGAGTGCCTGTTTGGAATTTTCAAATGAAAAGAACAAAAAACATCCTAGTTTTCATTTCCTCATCAACTATTTTTAAAAACACACAGAGAATGAGATGGTTGAACATAACACTTTTTATTGCAAAAGTGAGTCATTATTGTTTTTGGAATATTAGCTTTCCTTTCTAATGATGAGTTTTCACACTGAATTAAAAAGGAGCACTTCAATTCAATTTCCTTGATTTATTTAACATGTGATTTTTGTAGTCCCAGAAAATTGCATTCTTATATTCCAAGTCCCCCAATCTCTTTTTTTTAAAGATCAAGTATTCTGAGAAAAAAGTTTTGCTTTATGTACCTAACTAAGCCTCCTCCAAGAAAACTTCAGAGTCATTTTCCTTTTTTGATTACTTTTTAAGAACCAAGCACAGTACAAATTTTCAGCCTTTGATATACCAGATTACAGGGGAAAAAATTAGACTATCATGTTGCTGCTCAGATGTATAGACAATGTGCTCACCAAGAGCAAATCACCTCATCCAAGGACAATTTGCAGTCATTCTATTTTCTTATATCATTTTGAATCCCAGGCAACGGCCTTAATTATATCTATATTGTTTCAGTAATGAGAAAGAGATTTGAGAACAGATGAAATGTTTCTTCTCAGGGATATCATCAGCCCTGGTTGCTAAGAGACATTCAGTTTTTCTTAAGCTACCAAATTAAGTAAAGTCTTGGTCAGTTACAATCTTTTCTTTCACTTTATTTATTTATTGAAGTATAATTGATTTACAGTGTTGTCTTAATTTCTGCTGTACAGCAAAGTGATTCAGTTGTATATATGTGTGTATACGTATATATATGGACTTCCCTGGTGGCTTAGATGGTAAAGAGTCTGCCTATAATGCGGGAGACCCAGGTTCATTCCCTGGGTCGGGAAGATCTGCTGGAGAAGGAAATGGCAACCCTCTCCAGTATTCTTGTCTGGAAAATCCCTTGGAGGGAGGAGCCTGGTAGGCTACAGTCAATGCAGTTGCAAAGAGTCAGACATGACTAAGTGACTTCACTTTTCTATGTATATAAATATTCACAGTTATATATATATATGTGTGTGTGTGTGTGTGTGTGTGTGTGTGTGTATGCCTTGTAATGCTGTGTTAGTTTCTTCTGTACAACGAAGTCATTCAACTATATGTATACATATATCCCCTCCCTCTTCAAGCTCCCTCCCACCCAACTCCCCACATCTCACCCATCTAGGTCATCACAGAAAACCAAGCTGTTATAACCTATATGACTATTAGCAACTTAAAATAAAAACATAATTCTGACACATGAATAAAAAGTTTCCCAATGGATAAAACATCATTAGACATAAAAATAAATTTGCCCTGTTGGACATGAATAATTATGACATTAAAATTTTATTTTTAAGTTTTGCCTGATTTCTCTTCTCTTATTTATAATCTGATAATCCTAAGCTTTATTGAGTGTTTCCTTTGTGCCAGTATATATACTAAGGACTTAGTGTACAAGATTTTACTTGATGTACAAAATCGCCTAGTGAAGTAGATACTATCATGATGGCCATCTATCGTTTAGTTTTCACATAACATCACACAATTATTACGTAGAAAGGGCTTGATTCAAAGGAGGCAGTCTGTTTCCAGAATTCAAGTTCTGAATTATTCATTATATTGATCAGCCTTATGAAGAATTTTATAGTAACTTTTTTAGAGGGTGATAAAATCATACAATTATTAAATAAAAATCATCAAATTGCAAGAGAGCTGCTAAATAATAGAGGTATTATTTCACCTTTGTATTATGTACTTTAAATTATAACACACTATATATTTTCCTTTAAAAAGTTAAAACATTACTATGATGAAGAAGCCTTCTTTGATTATGCTTCCCAGTACAACTCTAACATGGTGAACATGTTTAGGGTAAATACTTTATCTGGTCAAAGGTCTTGTTAGCAGCAATTCTGGAGACACCTGGAGAATTTAGGGAGGTACCCACACTGAACTGTCATAACTTGACTCTTTCTTGGGTTTATCGTGTCTCCCATCCTGCAGTATACATTGTGTACAGGACACATCATCAAGTACTCTTGACCATGTGAGGTAGACTCTGGTAGATATCTAGATTAGATGAAGTACAGGGCTTTTACCTTACTTGGCTTATAGGCAGAGATTTATTCTCCTAGGATTTAAGGCACTTAAACGTTATCATCGGAGAACGCAATGGCACCCCACTCCAGTACTCTCGCCTGGAAAATCCCATGGACAGAGGAGCCTGGTGGGCTGCAGTCCAAGGGGTTGCTAAGAGTTGGGCATGACTAAGCGACTTCACTTTCACTTTTCACTTTCATGCATTGGAGAAGGCAATGGCAACCCACTCCAGTGTTTTTGCCTGGAGAATCCCAGAGACAGAGGAGCCCGGTGGGCTACCGTCTGTGGGGTCGCACAGAGTCGGACACGACTGAAGCAACTTAGCAGCAGCAGCAGCAGCAGAAAACATTATCATTTGCAGTTGTATACTTGCTTGTGAGGTGGTGCAACAAGCAATTATCCTGACTATGATAATATCATAAGTTATAAGATTTACTAATGTCCTGCTTTATAGCTTGATATTCGCTGTCCAAACACAGGAAAAGACATTTACCATCATTAAATCTAAGAAGTTTTTATCAAAAGGAACTAACAAAAGCCAAATACCAAGAATGTGCAAGTAATTCTCATAAATGAGCTTCAAAAAAGTGAGATTTATCAATCAAAATACCATAAAATTAGAAACTAACTTCAAAAAGTTAGAATTATTTTATGTAATTGGTAATTTTTTTTAAAAACTAGGTAATTCTTTGGCTACTGAAAAATTGCTGTCCTAATAACTGAATTATAATGTAAGAAGTATTTGTTTAAAAGTCTGAAGATAGTAGTCAAAAGCTAATCAGATAGAAATACAGAATTCTAAATATAATTATTAAAATAATTGAAAAATTGAAAAAAACTGTATTTTAATGTAACTGGAACAGTACAATAAAAATGTTAGCACATGTGAGATTATCAGTGAAAAATATAAAGTTGAAATCAGAAATTAATTCCATAAGACGACTGATAAATTTAAAAGAGTTACTTCTTTGAAAAGAGCAGAAAGTATAAATGATCATCTCAGAAAAGCAGAAAAAGACCATATCGTTATATTAAATAAATAAATACTTGGAGTCTGAACAGTTCACTTTTGAATAATCTGTGGGTCAAAGAGAAAGTCTCAAGGATAATTAAAAAACAATACATTAGAGGGATGGTATGGGGAGGGAGGAGAGAGGAGGGTTCAGGATGGGGAACACATGTATACCTGTGGCGGATTCATTTTGATATTTAGCAAAACTAATACAATTATGTAAAGTTTAAAGATAAAATTAAAAAATAATAATAAATAAATTGAAGCAAGCTTTAAATGGAAATACATCATAACAAAGTTTGTGTGACACAGTTAAAGCTACTTAGAAGGAAATTTATAGAACTATATGCATACACTGGAAAAAAGGAGAAAGTCTAAAATCAATAATCTGAACCCCCATTGCACAAACCTAGAGAAACAAGCTCAAAATGATCACTCCCTCCTAGGAAAAGGAAGACAATAATAAATATAAGAGTTGAAAGCAATGAAATTGAAAAGAGATAATGTAAAAATCACTAACTACAACTCATTGAACTGAAATGGATAATTTAAATAGTACTGCACGATACTGGATGCTTGGGGCTAGAGCACTGGGACGACCCAGAGGGATGGTATGGGGAGGGAGGAGGGAGGAGGGTTCAGGATGGGGAACACATGTATACCTGTGGTGGATTCATTTTGATATTTGGCAAAACTAATACAATTATGTAAAGTTTAAAAATAAAATAAAATTTAAAACCCAAAAAATAAATAAATAAATAAATAAATAGTACCATGATAATTAAGGTCACTGAATTTATAATTTATAAACTAAAAAAAATAAATAAATAAAAGGAAAATATCCAGGTCCAGATGATTTCAGTGGAGAAACCACCAAAGTTTCAAAAAATAATTAACACTAAATTTACATAAACTCTTATAGAAAATTTATTGGAAGAAACCCTTCCCAGTTCATTCTATGAAGCAGATACTGCCCTCATACCTATCCCAGGGATGCAAGGATTCTTCAATATCTGCAAATCAATCAATGTAATACACCACATTAACAAATTGAAAAATAAAAACCATATGATTATCTCAATAGATGCAGAGAAAGCCTTTGACAAAATTCAACATCCATTTATGATAAAAACTCTCCAGAAAGCAGGGATAGAAGGAACATACCTCAACATAATAAAAGCTATATATGACAAACCCACAGCAACCATATCCTCCATGGTGAAAAAATGAAAGCATTTCCTCTAAAGTCAGGAACAAGACAAGGGTGCCCACTTTCACCATTACTATTCAACATAGTTTTGGAAGTTTTGGCCACAGCAATCAGCAGAAAAAGAAATTAAAGGAATCCAAATTGGAAAAGAAGAAGTAAAACTCTCACTGTTTGCAGTTGACATGATCCTCTACATAGAAAATCCAAACAAATAAATTACAGACCAATATTTCTCACGAACATAGACACAAAAGTCTTTTAAGAAAATAGCAAATAGAATTCAGCAGTATAGAAAAGAACTTATACATCATCCAAATTAAGTTTACTCTATGATACAAACACTGGTGGCTCAATAATTAAAAATTAATCAGTATAACCTACTATATTAACAGGTCAATAAAAGAAAATTATATATTTACAACACAATGCAGATAAAGTATTTGATAAACTTTGACACTAATTCATGATAAAAATCCTCAGAAAAAAATAGAAATAGAAGATAACGTCCATTCTCAATAAAGAACATTTACAGAAAACCTTCAATAACATTATATTAGAGGTAAAAGACTAAATACTTTCCATTTTAGATCATGAACAAGACAAGGATGCCCACTCTCACCATTCTTACTCAATAGCTCTGGAAATTTTGGCCAGTACAATCAAGCGAGAAAAGGAAATAAAAATTATGAAGACAAGAAATAAAAGTCTCCCATCTGCGGGAGACAATATACATAGAAAATCCCAAGGCATCTATAAAAATGTACTTATAATTATTTAATGAATTCAATAGGGTCACAGGATAAGAAGTACACATACAAAAATCAATTATATACTAGCCATAAACACAGAGAACCCAAATTTACAAGGCAGTACTATTTACAATCATCAGAAGATGAGAGGGGCTTCCCATGTGCCTCAGTGATAATGAATCTGCCTGCCAAGCAGGAGATACAAGTTTGGTCCCTGCGTTAGGAAGATCCCCTGGAGAAAGGAGTGGCAACCTACTCTAATATTCTTGCCTGGGAAATCCCACAGTCAGAGCAACCTGGTGGGCTACAGTCCATGGGGGTCACAAGAGAGTTAGACACAACTTAGCAACTAAACCACCACCCAGAAGATGAAAAAGAGTGAGAGAGAAGGAGAGGATGAAGAAGAAATGACAAAAGAGAGGGGAAAAGGCTTAGATATGTCTAACAAAGTACATATAGTTCACTGATGCAGAAAACTGTATAATAGATGGAAAAGTCAAAAAAGACCTAAATAAATAGTCATGTAGTGTTCGAAGAAGATTTAACAGTAAAGATGTCAGTTATCCTCAATTAATATACAGGTTTAACATGATTTATAACAAATTCTAGGAAGATTTATTTTTGGTGGACATGAAAAAGTTTATTACCAAATTTATATATTTATATAGAAAGGCAGAGGAATAAGTGTAGCGAAAAACAATTTTAAAACGAAGAATAAGGTTCAAGGAATCAGCCTACTGATTTCAAAGTCTGTTATAGTATCAGTATTTTTAGCATGGGAATAGAAGCACAAATCAATAGAAAAGGATATAGAAGCAGAAACATACCCACGCAAATGAACCTAACTGATTATTAAAGGCAAAGATGCTAAAGAAATACACTGAAGGAAGGATAGTCTTTCCACAAATAGGGAGCAGTTACACATCCATAGGCAAAAATGGGCCACAACTTAGGTCTTATACTTTATTAAAAGATTGCTTCAAAATGGATTACACTCTTAAATATAAAATGTAAAACTTTATACAAAGCTTTTGGAAAAAAAACAAAAGAGAAAATCTTTGGGATCTAGGGCTAGGAAAGCATGCTTGGCTCTGAGACTTGACACCAGCAGTATAACCACAACAAGAACAATTGACAATTTAAATGATAAAAATTAAAATTTTTGTTATATGAAAGATCCTGTTAGCAGTGTTAGGATTCCCTGGTGATTCAGATGATAAAGAGTCTGCCTGCAATGACGGAGACATGGGTTAAATCCCTGGGTCGGGAAGATCCTCTGGAGAAGGAAATGGCAACCCACTCCAGTACTCCAGTACTGCTATCTCCAGTTAGCAGTCGGAGAAGGCAATGGCACCCCACTCCAGTACTTCTGCCTGGAAAATCCCGTGGACGGAGGAGCCTGGAAGGCTGCAGTCCATGGGGTCGCTGAGGGTCGGACCCGATTGAGCGACTTCACTTGCACTTTTCACTTTCATGCATTGGAGAAGGAAATGGCAACCCACTCCAGTGTTCTTGCCTGGAGAATCCCAGGGGCGGCGGAGCCTGGTGGGCTGCCGTCTATGGGGTCGCACAGAGTTTGACACGACTGAAGTGACTTAGCAGAAGCAGCAGCAGCAGTTAGCAGTTTAAAAAAGACAAACTACAAAGTGAAAGAAAATATTTGCAAACCATCTATCCAACAACAACTAGTATCTAGAAAATATAAAGTATCTCAGAATTCATCAGTTTTTTAAATCCCATTAAAAAATATACAAAAGACATGAAGAAGCCTTTTACCAAAGAGAATATACAGATTTCATTATACAGATAAGAGAATATATACACATAAAATATATTCAACCTTGTTATCCATTCCAAACATACAAATTTAATTTGCAGTAAGATATCACTACACGGTTATTACAATAACTAAAAGGAAAGGAACATAGCAGCAACAGCAAATGTTAGCCAGAATAGGTAGAACCAGATCACTCAGACATTGCTGATGGAATGTAAATTCTGGATCTACTCTGGAAGGCACTTTGGCAACTTCTTAAAAAGTTAAAAGCACAACCACTACATGACCCAGCAGTTGCACTCCTGGGCATTTATCCCAGAGAATTGAAAACTTACGTTCACGTGAAAACCTGTGCATAAATGTTCATAGCAGCTTTATACATAATAGCCACAAACAATACAAACTGGATGTCCTTCACCAAATAAAAACCCTCATAGCCATGTGACAACCTGGATTAACCTGGGGAGAATTATGCTGAGTGGAAAAACCTGATCCCTAAGAACTATATAGTTTTATTATATTTACATGACATAGTGACATGACAAATACAAAATGGAAGAGAGATTAGTGCCTGCTTGGGATCAGGAGGAGGGGGTGGAAGGAAAGTGGATGGGGCCATAAAAGGGCAATGTGAGTATCCTTGTGGTGATGGGAATTTCTGTATCATAACTCTACAAATGTCAATATCCTAGTTGTATAATAAAAGATATGTAATCCTTTTAGGATTATTAGTGACATTGAGCACTAAGATTAATCAATGTAAATGTCTTAGAATAATATGGTTATGAAACTCAATGAAACACAAATTCCTTACAAAAAAAGAGCAATACCATGAAATGATAATGTAATACTAATTCTATAAATGAGGTTTCAGAATTATCAACAGCATTAATTGTGGTAAGGATGGTGATGGGGGAGGACAGTATGCTCTGAATTCCTTCTCTCAGTTAGGTAAAACTCAGTAAAATTTCTCCCTTATATAATTTTGAGAATAAGACTTCAGGAAGTAAATATAATGTTGAAAATCTTATAAGTATTCATTGGTTAACTGAAAATATGACATATGCATATTAAATAGCAAGTAATATAAGATCAGATAAAGAAAACCATATAGAAAAAGTATAAACACTATAAATAAGAATAAAATAAAAAACAAAAATCTTAACTATTAAAAGATATATTTTTTGATTTGAATGCTTTGTATAAAATAATTCATTTAAATCTCACAATATCTGTATGATGTAGGTGTTGTTACAAAGGCCATTTTACAAATGGTAAAGTTCATATTTTGATATAGATGATGGACATTAACTTAAACACTTTATACTGATTATAGGAAAAATACCAACATAATAGGGCTTCGCAGGTGGTTCGGTGGTAAAGAATTCTCCTGCCAATGCAAGAGGTGCAGATTCGATCTCCGAATCAGGACGTTTCCCCTGGAGGAGAAAATGGCAACCCAGTCCAGTACTCTTGCCTGGAAAATCTTATGGACAGAGGAGTCTGGAGGGCTACTGTCCATAGGGTAGCAAAGAGTCAGACACGACTGAGGAAGTCAGCATGCATGCACCAACATAGTAAGCTTTTCTAATTAAACTAAAGCCTCTTAGTTCCAATTATAAAGCGTAACTAAACAATATCATAGTTAGGAAGAACACAAATTATAAATGTAAAGCATTATGCAAAATTAGTTAAGGCAAATGTAAGCAAATTGGAATCAGACAATGATTATAATACTTACACTAGGCAAAATGTAGTCAAGGAAAAAATAAAGATTACTTGATTAATATTTTATAATAATAAAGGGTAAAAATCCCAACAGAGAAATAATTACCAGAGATTTTTCCTGTGTAAATAACATGGTTTTAAATCAGATAAACCATAATTAGTGGAAATACAAGAACTGACTGAACAGAAAAATTGTAATGCTGGAAATAAGTCCATTACACAAATAAGCAAAAATAAATCATGCTATAAACCACTGCTTTCATACATTTGAATTCAGAAAAATTCCAGTATTCTGTGGTTCTCAAGAAAATGTCGTAGTTGAGCTGATGCAAACATCTGGTCTCCTTAAAAAAAAATACATTGTTGTAAAATACTTAATGGGAATTTGGTGACATAGTTCAATTTTAACGACTGTTAATTAGCCTTTACAACTCAAATCTAACATGGAAAATAGTTAAACACCATTTATGTATCTGCTCAGGAATCTTCAAGTAGCTACGGTACATGTGTCACCATATGCTATTGTGTGACCAGCCAGTTACTCCTCACTGCCTCCCTCCCAACTTCTATAGAGCATCTTTAATTGAAAGAGGATATGGAACAAAAATTTTTGTCTATATTTCTTCATTGACAATAGGATGTGCAATCAGTTCCATTACTGATAGGCTTTGGTTTGTTTTCAGACTTCTCCTTCTATATATATAGTGCTGTATTGATTTATTTTGAACACACACTGTTTTGTATTTTTCCAAGATATCTTTAGTATGCCATTCCTTCAAATTTCTGCAATTTGCTGGGTTTTATTAGAAATTGAGAATGCATTTCAAAAGTATTTAAGATAGCTTGTTTTTGTTTGTTTTAGATTTTCCTCTTAAGTGTTATACTTCTTTTTCCTTTATGTCCTGGATAAAAATGGAATTGAATCCAAATCAGTGAATTGATTATATACAGATAGATGATAGCTAGATGAATAGATAGATGATTTATTCCGCTCAAGAGCCTGTGGAAGGCTAAAATAACAATATGAACTAATTGCCACATGTAGAAGAGATCATCAGCTGCTTATGAAAACCCATTTCCTTTTCTCACAGGACATAAAATTATACCATATTTCCCAGCCCCTAGTGCAGGTAGATGGGATCTCTTGCCTGAGTGGTATTTAATGAGATGAGTATAAGTATTATGTACTACTTCCAGGACTGCCCCACAAAATCCTTTTAAGTGTGATCACCGTGCTAATCTCCACTCAAATCTGGTCCCCAAATGAGCTGCTGTTTCACCAGGATATTGCTGGAAATGCAAATTCTTGGGCTTCACCCCAGATCTGTTGAGTCAGCAACTCCCAGGGTAGACTGAATGATGTTCTTCTAACCTACCCTCTGAGTGATACTGATAAATACTATTTTGAGAATCATGGCACTAATTGTTGGCTGAATGCAGAGGAATATAGAATCCTAAAGGAAGACAGAGCCGCATTATGGAAAGTACCTGAATTTCTGAATAATATAAAGGAGACCTTGCTCTAATCAGGAGCACATTTACTTATCTTCAATCTGGACAAGAGGTGATATACTACTTATAACAAAAACATTTGTAACAACAGGAATGTATTAGTGATCAAAGGTGTTCAGCCTTTGGTTAACACGGCTAATCTCTTATCGTCTGTCAACAGTGTCCTTCTTGATATCACAGTATGATTATAGTTGAGGAGCACCCATCTGGTATATAAATGAGTAAAAGGGAAAATAAAGGCTAAATCTCTGAAGATCAGTTGACATAACAGGTAGAGCAACCTAGAAGTCTTAGTGATCCAGCTATATTTTTTTCATCTGATAATTTTATTATTTTGGAAGTTATTTCTGTATAAATGGAAAGCTCCTCTTAGTTATTGTATATTGGTCAATTCAGGCAGATGATGCAATGTCCCTGCTATTGCTAAGGAGATATAATGATGTCTGCTTTCCACAGGACTTTGAGTAGCAGGCTGTTTCCGTTTTTAACATTGATTGGCATTACAAGGGTGCCTGATGATATAAACCAAAAACTACTTATTAATGATAAGAAGTAGTCAACTAGGAAACAGTGCAACTCTCTTCTTTATCTTCTGCTAAAATATATTTTGGACCAAAACCCAGGTATATTTCTCAGGATACAAAGACTAATTTATGCTATGGAAAGTGAGATAGACATTCCATCAAAGTTTTTACAAAGGTAAATACCAATCTTTTGGGAGTGTATAAATTTATCTATCCCCTCCTGGACATTGTTACTTTTTACTTGACTATCTCAAAATGCTATAGATATTATAGGTATGCTTTCTTTTTTTATAAAAGGCTTTCACCTGTCTTTGAATCAGAAAGTTCTGTACAGGACTGATTATATTATCATCGATAATTAAGTGTCGGGTTCAAATTATATTTGGTTCAATAATTACCGTCCTCCTGGAACATTTGGTAGAACACATCATTCATATAGTTAATGGTCATTTCATACAACCTGGTAAATTTAGTCTCATTTTGCATGATGATGTACTAATCACTTTTAATCAGTGACTCAGGATATACAGTCTTATTATTATGTGCTAAGTGCAGTGAGACATACTACCTTTCACTTAGAAGTAATTATCATTAATCTTTTATTCAAAGCAGAAGGGGAAAGGCCATTGCCACATAGTTCAGAACATTTAAAATAAAAATGAACAATTGAACTATATTGAACAAAGAACTATTGAATGTTCATTGTAAGGTGTATTGTTTGGCTTGGTTGCCAGGAAATAATACTTGAGAAGTAATAAATTACAATTAGCTTGTTAATCCAAGGAGTTCTAATATGTTCTGCTATGATTTATATAATTACAGTAAATAAAACCACATTTATGTAGAACTAGCTGCACTAAATACCCAATATAATTATTAAAAATCTCCTGAAATATCTCCACTCCTCACTACTGAAGACAAACATTTTGATCATGGGATTTGAACCTGCCATGTGTTTGATAATTGTCAAAGACAAAATTAGAACAAGACTGTTAAGAGAATAAAGGCTAAAGACCTTCCTTTAATCATGACTTGTTTTCAAATCGAAAAAAACAAAATCAGTATATGTTTTCTAAGGCCAACTTGAGGAAATAGTGCTCCAGGAAAGTGTTTGCAAAGAAATTCTGTATTTTCTTTTCAGACATCTATAGGTGACTCAGTGGGTAAAGAATCTGCCTGCAATCAGTACATGCAGGTTTGAGAGATCCCCTGCAAGGGGGCATGGCAACCCACCCCAGTATTCTTGCCTGGAGAATTCCATGGACAGAGGAGCCCAGCAGGTGACAGTTCAGGGGGGTCACAGAGGGTCAGACACAATTGAAGCGACTGAGTACATCACACACACATAAGCAAATGGACAAGGTGGTCTTCTTAACTTAGATGAGATAAAATTCAGTGGGAAGACCTTCGTACTTTGGAAACTTACTACTATCCTTTCTAAGTAAATTTTCTTCTCAACATTAAATTTGGAACCAGGTATTCTCCAAAGAGACATTGTTTTTTGTACTCACTGTATTCTAGATGTCTTGTGTATCTGAAAAAAAAAATAATGTAAAGTGCTTCAATATTTCACTAATGAAAAACTCAAATCCTTCTGCATCTTAATACTTAAAGAGCCAGCTTTCCTTCCTGTTTTAGTATCTGGTATTTTACTTAAGTCTAAGTTCTCTGTAAAACCAGATGGGCATCATTAAATCATAAGACAGTTCCTGAAAGTGTATTGCTAGATTGTCTATGATGGTACATTGCATCAAAAGATAAAACACAAGACACCAGTAACCCATCAGCAGTTTTTTTTTTTTTTTTTTTTCTGAATGCTTTACATTTCATGGAGACGTGTTGGTAAGAACTATGCATGAAACAAAATTAAAAGTTGATTTGAGACAGAAAATTAGTATTCTCTACCTTATTAGTAGGATTCAAAACACATATGTATTACACTGAAATGGAAAAATTGCTAATTGAAATAAATTCAACAGAAAACAAAGAAGGAAGGAAGCAACAGAAGTGGGGGGGGGGGAACTAAAACTATATGGAAGAAAAGCATCAGGAACAATTAAATAAAAGAAAAACAGTTCATTAGTAAGCAGTCATTTTAGAAAAATGTTTCTCATTTGTGGATTATTGAGGACCTTTCATTTACGTCATGAATCTTGCTGTGTGCACAACTTTTCATTCCAATAGTGTGTGTGAGTAGCTTTTTAGTACAATAGATTGAAAAAAAAGAAACAGTCTCTTCTATTTTATGCTGTTGTTCAGTTGCCCCGTCATCTCTGACTCTGCGACCCCATGTGCTGCAGCTCACCAGTGGCTCACCATCTCCGGAAGTTTGCCCAAGTTCATGGATTTTTAAAGCAAGTTACATTGTACCAAGTCCTTTCATGTGCTTAACTTTATCAATTCAGCCAATGAGACTGAAAAAACAATGAACTCTTATTGAAAATTTATTATTGTTTTTAGATTCATACTAAGTTTTCATCCTGACTAAGGACTGTTCATCTCCCTAAACACGCAGATCCTACCATAACAAATACAAAATGACTGATAGGACCAGGAAAGTTTTCCTAGCTTCTTGTTCTAATCTCACATATTAGATTCAGCATATTCACGTATATAGCCAAGAAATATCATTATCCCTTCTTTAATTAGAAAATTTCAGAGTAAGTCTTTTGGAGTTTTCATTAAAATACTAGTAAATTATTTGTATGCTAACAAGTAACAAGCACATTTTTATGTTTATTAATTACCTCATCACATTGTTTTTGCATTCCAACAGTTTGCATTGTTATTTTTCTGAATGAACTCTTTGAGTCAAGACTCATTAATTTATACAAATACACAGAAAAGGTATAGGAAGATTGTAATACACAATCTACTGCCCTTGCTGACCTGGTAACATCTTAGATCTTCATGAAAAGAACTGCATGAATGAACAAGCACTCAACTCATTTTTACATTTCTCATCAATCTTTCTCCCTTACGGACATGAATAAAACATCATCATAAGGATAAGTTATTTTTCCTGCTTTTGATATTAAGAAATAAAACTATTTCTGTTCACAGACAGCAAGTATGTCTATACAGAAAATCCCAAAGAATTTACAAAAAAACTCCCAGAATTGATAAGTAGATGTAGCAAAGCTACAGGATACAAGTTCAATATGTAAAAGTAAATGATATTCCAAAAGTTGGCTTAAAGCTCAACATTCAGAAAACTAAGATCATGGCATCCGGTCCCATCACTTCATGGCAAATAGATGGGGAGACAGTGGAAAGAGTGGCTGACTATTTTTCTGGGCTCCAAGATTGCTGAAGATGGTGATTGCACCCATGAAATTAAAAGATGCTTACTCCTTGGAAGGAAAGTTATGACCAACCTAGATAGCATATTCAAAAGCAGAGACATTACTTTGCCGACAAAGGTCCATCTAGTCAAGGCTATGGTTTTTCCAGTGATCATATATGGATGTGAGAGTTGGACTATAAAGAAAGCTGAGCACCGAGGAATTGATGCTTTTGAACTGTGGTGTTGGAGAAGACTCTTGAGAGTCCCTTGGACTGCAAGGAGATCCAACCAGTCCATCCTAAAGGAGATCAGTCCTGGGTGTTCATTGGAAGGACTGATGTTGAAGCTGAAACTCTAATACTTTGGCCACCTGATGCAAAGAGTTGACTCATTGGAAAAGATCCTGATGCTGGGAAAGATTGAGGGCAGGAGGAGAAGGGGACGACAGAGGATGAGATGATTGGATGGCATCACCGACTCAATGGACATGGGTTTGGGTGGGCTCCGGGAGTTGGTGATGGACAGGGAGGTATGGTGTGCTGCAGTTCATGGGATTGCAAAGAGTAGGACATGACTGAGCAACTGAACTGAACTGAGCTTAACTGATACACCTATGCCTTCTTCCCCTGGAGAAGGGATAGGCTACCCACTCCAGTATTCTTGGGCTTCCCTGGTGGCTCAGATGGTAAAGAATCCGCCTGCAGTGTGGGAGATCTGGGTTCGATCCCTTGGTTGGGAAGATCCCCTGGAGGAGGGCATGGCAATCCACTCCGGTATTCTTGCCTAGAGAATCCCCATGGACGGAGGAACCTGGTAGGATACAGTCCATGGGGTCAAAAAGAGTTGGACACGACTGAGCAACTAAGCACACACATATGCCTTCTTATAGTAGTAGCATCAATATGACAAGATGCATACGACTCTATAACTTCTTTTTACTTAAAAACATGGAGTCTAAAGTGATAAACACCTGTGCAACACCTCAATTCAGCTCAAGATATAAGATATTACAGATTCAGCTGAACTCCATGTATACTGTTCCCATTTGATCTTGCCTCAGTTTATCACTGTTTTAGAGTGTGCCTTTCCCATATTTTTAAAAATAATTACATGGATAAATGTTTCTCCACAAATAGCTATTTGTGTTATTTTTACCTTTTACAAAACATGTATAAATAATATAATTTATCCTTTTGAAAATAAAATTTTAATTCACCATTATGTTTATGAATTTTACTGACATTTATTCAGGTGGATTTTGTTCACTTATTTTAATCAGTCTATAGTATTTATTTGTATAAGTATACCGTCAGTTGTATATCTATTCTAGAAATGAACTTTAAGTCTGTCTCCAATTTTTCACTATTGTAATATTGGTGCAGTGAACAGTCTTTCGCATAGCTCATTGTGTACATAGGTAACAGTTTCTCCAAACAGTGCTTCTCAAAGCGTGGGCCCTGGATCAGCAGCATCAATATCACCTGGGAACTTTTTAGAAATGGAAATTCTTGGGGCTCACCCTAGCCTTGGGCTTCCCAGGTGGCGGTGGTGGTAAAGAACCCACCTGCCAATGCAGGAGACATAAGAAACACAGGTTCAATCCCTGGGTTGGGAAGATCCCCTGAAGGATGGCATGGCAACCTACTCCAGTGTTCTTGCATGGAGAATTCCTGGACAGAGGAGCCTGGTGGACTACTGTCCATAACGTTGCAAAGAGCTGGACACAACTGAAGTGACTTAGCATGCACGGACATATCTTTTCTTAGTATGCTGTCTTTTCTCTTTGTTATTGCATATTTTCTGTTAAATTCAGTCTCTTATTCTGCATTATATTACATACACTCATTTAAGCCAGAACATACAATTCTAGTGCGCTTTGTGAATATAGCTATGTTAGAATTCATTGAACAATTTTCTAATTAATAGATATATCAGTCAAGATGCCAGTTGGAAGTAGATGGCACATACTCTCTGTGAAGATGATTCAATAAAGGGAATATTTTTAAAGGTGTTAGTAAAACAAAAAGAGAGAGAGACAGAAAATAAGTGCTAGAAGCAACAAGGGGCTAGAAACAGAAGGGAATCACTAACACCAGAAAGCTTGAATGGCCCAGAGAAGGGAGCTGAGATTAGAATTCAGAGAAATAACAGAAGGAAGAGTGGCTCTTGACAGAAGCTGTGGTCTTTGGCCAAGGAAGCTAACCAATCCATGGCAATTTAGTAGGGAATGAATCTTCAAATAAATATTCTGGGTTTATGCTCCTTTTCCTTCCCCTCACGGTCTAAACCCAATTAAAAATTGGGTTCAGAATGCAAGAGAATCCCTGATGCAATCTGTACACTCCCAGGTCACAGAGCAAATTTTAAAAATGGTGAAAGGAGATGGTATTCAAATGGCACAATGACTCTCAGTCTTTTATTTTTATTCTTCATAATACAAACAACAGTGCCATATGCATTCTTGTTGATTAATACAATGTAATGGAACTCTTCTAGTGCATGACTGATCTCCAAACTTAGGATTATGGGGTCAAAATACATTCTTTCTCTCTGTTTTATAAAGATGTAATGCCAAGTTTCTTCCACCACATGTAGGAATTTATATTTCCATAAGCAATGTATGAAAATGTTCTGCATATTTGTGATATTTCAAATTTTTCTAATCTGAATAAAGACTATAGGCATTTATTTTTTAAAAATCTATATATGATGTTGACCCTAGTTTATTGGCTATTCACATTTCTTCTTCTATATGTACATTTTTCTTCTGTAAAGATTCTGCCTAGATACTGTTGATTTTTACACTGGATTTTTTTTTTCATTTTTACTTGGATGTGAAAGTATATTATTGATAGCAACACAGTTTGATTGCCTTAAGAATTGCACATATTATCTCTTAGTTTATTGTTTTGCTTTATTTATGGAGATGACTGTATGGTAGAGCAATACAAGAATATCTACTATGAATATTTTAGGTGATTTTTTTTTATCACTTAGATTCCGGTTGTGTATATCTTTCAGTGTGTATGTGTTAGTCGCACAGTCGTGTCCCACTCTTTGCAACTCCATGGACTGTAGCCACCAGGCTCCTCTGGAATCCTCTGGAATTCTCCAGGCAAGAATACTGGAGTGGGTTGCCATTTCCTTTTCCAGGGGATCTTCCCAACCCAGGGATCAAACCCTGGTCTCCTGCATTGCAGGCAGAAGCTTTACTATCTGAGCTACTGGGGAAGCCCATCGTTCAGGGGTTAAGTCCAACTCTGGCCGATGTTATTGAGTACAATAAAACTTTGTTATATTAGTGAATGACACCAATTCAAACTTCATTGGTGGTGTAGTCTTATGTCTAGAAAATAATGTTGGGCTTTTCTTAACATGAATAAGTGAAAAAGAAACACAGAAGTTTTCATATATGTCAGGAGGAAAACATTGTTAACATATCTTTTTTTCACTCTGAGAGCATGAATGCTAGAGTAATTTATTCTATAAGAAAGACTTCAGACTAATTCTTTCAAAATGCAATTAACAGCATGATATGGGACTGTGAAGAAATTTTGTACCATTTGTATTGTATCTCTTGTTTCATTGTCTTACCTGTAATTTTCACTGGTGTCAACAGGAGCTATTAGTTTATTGATGTGGAAAGAGATTTAAATGTCTTCACTCATGTCAACTTAAAAAAGATGTACAACTTGAAAGTTGTGAGTTAAGTTTTATTTGGGGCAAAATACGGACTGCAGCCCGGGAGGTAGCATCTCAGAGAGCTCTGAGAGTCTGCTGCTCCAAAGCAGCAGTGGAAGAAGTCAATATATAAGGTTTTGGTGAAGGGGGAGTTCAATACCATGAGATACGCAATTTACAAAAGGTTTTTTGTAGGTCATGAGGATCTGATGTCACCATGAAGGGATTTAGTGCTTCTCTAGATATGAGGAGATGCAAGGATTGAAATCATAAAATTTGTTCCTAAAAGCATCCAAGTATCTAAAGACCTGTCCCACTAGATTCCCTGGAGCACAGAGTGCCTCCCTCCACCCTAAACTCTCCCAGGGGTTGAGGAAGGTCAGCAACTGCAGCAGCATGGGGTTCAGTCTCTATAGAGGCAGATGGCAAATGCCTTTGTTGTTCAGTCATTGGCAATGCCCTTGGAAAGTGCCAATTTGTAGTTGATACTCATTAAGTTCTTCAGATCTTGAAATTTTTATTAATTTACTGAACATATTAATCTTTTAACCTCTCCAAGGATTGAGTCAGTTTATAATAAAGTATAACTATAAGGTTAATTTAAATAGAAATTATGCTAAAAAATCAGAGGTAGATAGATGTGAATACATTTTGTTATAGTCAGCACACTCTGTGGTGTGTTTCCACCAGACTTCCCTGGTGGTTCAGACGGTAAAGCATCTGCCTACAATGCGGGAGACCCAGGTTCAATCCCTGGATCGGGAAGATCCCCTGAAGAAGGATATGGCAACCCACTTGAGTACTCTTGCCTGGAAAATCCCACGGATGGAGGAGTGTTGTAGGTTACAGTCCATGGGGTCGCAAAGAGTCAGACACGACTGAACGACTTCACTTACTCTTTCTTTCTGGTTTGTTTGCTTTTGAGATTCCTGATAGCAAGGGATAACCAGAAAATAAAATTAATATAAGGCACTTAGCATATGCTTTGAGAATTCAAGGATTTTCCTGTGAGGTAATTCTGAACAACTTCAAGATGGGCTTTTTCTAGCCAGCTTGAACATTTAGAACGGGCTCATAAAACTATTTCCATTTTTATTTTATGCCTCAATAAAACTGTGGGATTGTTTAAACATCCCAAAGGCCATCTTTCATTTATCTAAGGGGTGTTGCTTAGGATACCATTGGTTTGTTTCCTGTGTTCCTGTTAAGCTAAGTCAGTAATATTGAGAAGGAGTCTGTATTAGGTCACGTCAGAAATGCATTATGCCTATGCAGTTGTTGAGAAGATAACAGAAATAGAACAATGTAAAAAATAATAATGATTGAATGCTGTAAATAAATTTTCAAGCAAAATGCGTTTGCCTTAATGAAAATGTATTACAGTAGTATGCTCTTTATTTAGGGCATTTTTCAGCTTTTAAACAATTTCAATATTTGCACTTATAAAGTTTTATTAGAAAGTGCTAATTGATATTTATTAACCAACAACCCAACAAGTAGACAAGAAAGCATAGATTCCAGAAGAATGAGTTTAATGCTGAGTTAAATTACATGGCAAGAGGCGAAATGAAAATAAAAAGGCAAACGCATATGGATGAGGTGGGAAGATTAAGCATTAGTCAGAGTAAAGGTGTTTATAAGCTTCCCTGGTGGCTCAGATGGTAAAGCGTCTGTCTACAATGCGGGAGACCCGGGTTCGATCCCTGGGTTGGAAAGATCTCCTGGAGAAGGAAATGGCAACCCCCTCCAGGACTATTGCCTGGAAAATCCCATGGACAGAGGAGCCAGGTAGGCTACAGTCCATGGGGTCGCAAAGAGTCGGACACGACTGTGCGAGTTCACTTCACTTCAAGCAAAAAGCAGAATAAGAACAGAATACTTGTACATAGTAGCAACCTGTTTACACTGTGTTTTTAGGTGGCATTGTCTTTGATCATTATTTTCGTAATACTCCTTAAAATAAGTAAGAAAGAGATGAATAATAAAAGGTGATATTATCTTAGTTAATATGTGCCGAACACTTTTCTTTGTGATTTTCTTGGCATCCCTTGTGGCTCAGCTGATAAAGAATCCACCTGCAATGCAGGAGACCTGGGTTTGATCCCTGGGTTGGGAAGATCCTCTGGAGAAGGAAAAGGCTACCTACTCTAGTATTCTGGCCTAGAAAATTCCATGGACTGTATAGTCCATTGGGCTGCAAAGAGTCAGACAGGACTGAGTGATTTTCAGTTTTCACCACACTTAAAATTCAAAAATCCCTATGCATTGGGTGCTATTATTATACTAATTTCACACAAAAGGAAATTTAAGATCAGAGATTAAACCACTTGTTGAAGATTGCATAGACAGTAAGTGGTAGAACATGAATTTGAACTGGGGGTACCTGCTTCCAGAGCCTGGAAGATTACTCACCGTGCTATATAGGTTTTGCAAGCAGTGTTTTCTGGCTCAAGACTGTACTCCATATTTCAGTTCTGTTATTTAATGCTTACAACTCTGTCAACTTCACATTTCTATCAATTTTATAGAAGAGAAAATTGAATACAGGTCCTTTCTTTCATGACATAAAACATGCTAGATAGGCTATAACCCCACTTGTATCATAGAATAACCATGGAATGTATGTCCATTGTTCTGTGCTCACATGGAGGTAAAAAATGAAGCAAGATGTAAGAAGGACTTTACCTACTATTTTTAATTTGGACTAGGTGACTAAATAGACAAAACTGACCTTAGCTAAATAGGTTCTTCCTTTGAGCTCCCATAGCAATTCTCTATATTTACAAATATAGCAATAAAATTGAATTTCAGTGGTTTATTTATAAGCCTAATATCTTTAAACAAAAATAGTGGGAAGAACCATACTTTTTCTAATGGTAAACTCCAGAATATGTTAAAATGCCTTGTATGTATCAGATTCTCTGTAGTATTGCCTGTATACTTTCAGCTCAATAAATTAGTGAATGACAACCTCTAGGATCAATATATCGTTCAGAAACAAAAATTAGAGGAAGAAACTGACATGATGAGAAAGAAAGAACATGATGTCTCTATTGGATACATAGGTTTTTATTCCATAGTATCAAAAATTAGGACTGGATAATGTGATGAGATTCTTAGTGGGTAAACTTAATACAAGCTTTAGTGTTTACAAAGTGTTCCAGTAAGATCAAGTAACAACCTGGGTGCATTTTGGACAACAGAAATTAAAGCAAGTGTTAGATAGGAGTTCCCAAGATGGCAGAGTAGAAAGACTCTGAGTTCATCTCCTCTCAAGGCTACAGCAAAATTAGAACTATTTACAGAACAACTGTTGATGAAAAAGACTGGAAACAACCAGAAAAGGTCTTCTACACCTAAAGGTATAAAGAAGGAGCCACAGTGAGATGGTGTAGACATGCTATATATTCAAGACGCTTCCTCCCAGGTGGATGGCCCACAAACGGGAGAAGAATTGCAATTGCAGAGGCTCCCCCAAGAAGCAAGGGGTCTGAACTCCACAAAGTGCTCCCCACCTGGGAGTTCTTCACCTGAAAGATGAACCCCCAGAACATCTGGCTTTGAAGGCCAGTGGAACTTACCTTTGGGAGTTGTAGAAGGTTAAGAGAAAAAGGGACTCCTGTCTTAAGGGGCACACAGAAAAATCTCACATATTCTAGGACCCTGGACAGAAATCATAATTTGAAAGGAGCCTCAATCAGACCTATTGGCTCATCTTAGAGAGTCTCCCAGAGAGGCAGGAGGCAACTGGAGCTTGACCTGGGGACATAACACTGGCAGAAGCCATTTTGAGAAACTCAGTCTACTGCATGAACAAGCATGCTAGAAAATGCCACTTTGGAGTCTTTCTTCTACATTATTAGCCTCAGGACCCAGCTTTGCCCCCACCCACCAGTCTATAAGCATCAGTACTGAAATACCTCAGGCCAGACACTAACTGGGCAGGGATATAGCTCTACCTACCAGCAGACAAGCTGCCTTAAGAATCTGAGCCCACAGCTGCCCCTTGGACATAGTCTAGTCAACCAGAGGGTCCAGCACTTGGCCCCACACACTAGTGCACATGCCCTAGACCTGACCCAAGGCCCTGCAGCCAGAGACCCTGAGACACAACTCTACTCATCATCAAGCCTGCTGTAGCAGGCAGACACCAACCCCAGGACAACGGTACCCCTGCAGCCTGCCGTGGCAGAACCTAGTTCACCCACCAGCAGACCAGCACCAGCCCTAGAACTAAGTGGCTCAAATACCAGCTTTGGGCCCCCTGAGTCCTGCAGCCAGACCAGTGAAGTGAACTATCAACATCATCATGGAGAACAATGATTTTTTTTACTAATCTGAAAAAGCCATACTTGGATTATTTTATTTACCCAGGTACTCTTCAAGTAAATGAGTAATGAGATGGTGTATATTTTTAGGCTTAATAAAACAGCCTCCACCAGGATGAAATAAGAGTATTTCAAAGACAAAGTTTAGTTCCCATTCTTAGAACCAATAAGAAATCAAGAATATTCTAGTCTAGTTTGAGAACAGCCTGGAACCACTGTTAAGATTATCTAACTGCATCTTTTCTTTAATTTTCTCATAATATAATTAGTACTTAAGGAAAATAGAATGAACAAATTTGAGGAAAGCAGTCGTGTGTGTGTGTGTATACACATACATGTGTGTATGTATTTATATGTATGTATATATGTAATATATATATTTTCTGTTTATTAATGTTTCCAACTGTGAAGAAAATACCAAAAACATAATGAAAGAAAACATTGTAGCTAACATGCAAGCAATTGATCAGTAGTTCCAAATTACTTTAAATATATCAAATATAATCATCTAGTGTTTAAAAGTAATTTCCCTGTAGTGTTATAAGTGTATCCTTTGATTATTATTAATATGAAAACTTTCAAAAGCATTCAGAACTGTTCAAAGGGAAATAATTTCATACATGGAAAAAAAGAAACTCAGTAGTTTTACCTCAAATTATAGAATTGTGTAGCTTCCATGATATCTATATGTCTAACGTTATTTGCACTTATAACATTTTTTTGTGACAGGTTAAATTTAGCCTTATAACACTATGGACTCATTTGAGACGAGAGAATGTAATCCTAAAACAATTTGAAATTAGCGTGGTGCATTGACTAATGTTTTATAAAATTACAAATTATTTTAAAAATTGGACTAAAACTACCATTTTTTGGAAAATCTGTAGCTTTCAAATATTAACATAGCTTCTGAATGTTTGATTCTGTAAGAAATTATTCAATGTGAACTCATTTTAATAAGAGTTCAAGTGTTTCTAATCATGACAATCAGTAGTAGTATTTTCTTAATATTACAAAGCAATATATTTTATGAAATTAATTTGTCCTAGGCCTAATGTCTTTGCTGTAAACCAAGTATTCACTTACATTTTTTGTCTTTTCTCACAAAATGAGTTAAATTAAAAATACAGACTTAAAAAATGAATATTACTATTTGGTAACCCTTAAGAATCTGCAGAACACTTGTCTCTGCTTAGCAATTCCAGAAAACCGGGAGAAGAGCACTCTCTACTAGGTGATTTGCATGCATGCTGCTGGGCAGTGACTTTAACTGTTAATTGAGGTTTCTCTCCCTGAGCAATCTTATACTAGATGTCTTTCGACACTTGTATCATGTACTGCAGAGCTGCCCTTGAGTGCAGTAGTACACATTTCACTCCTTAGCATTCTCCTAGTATTTATTTATTTGTTTGTTTGTTTAGAATTTATAAACAAAGAAGAATTATCATAGCAGGTACTGTATGCATAAATGTTATGCATGTATGTTCTGTGTATCCTTGATGTCAATAATGGAAAAGTTTGTTTATTTAGTTCCTTTTTTTTATTTCATCTTTGTTTTTGAGGAACCAAACTGTAGCTTTATCTGTGTGGTTTGACATGAAATCAAATAAATCTGTATCTTTTCTGAACATGAGAATATTCACCTTCTTATTTATTCAATAATTCACTTATTTTCAGTGTTTCATTCAGGCACCAGTTAGTCATTGCCTGCAAGTACCAAGCAGCCTTCAAAGTGCTAGAAATATAAATGAACAATTTATAGTCCCAATTGTCAGGAGACCAGGTTTATTATGGGAGGCAGATAAAGCGATCTAATTCTGTCACATAGAGTGCCATGTCAGAGACATATTTGGTTTGATTAGAAGCACTGAGACTTTTCCAACTTAGCCTGAGTGTTTTAGGAAAAGTCCCTCAGAAGTGGTGTCTGACAGTTCTATAATGGTATTGATTTTGACATCAACTCCATCTGAGGCTTATTTTATAGGCAATCTCATTTCATGAAATTCTATACACAAAGAGCTGATAGCCTTTGAATTCTATTTCAGGAGGATTTTTTTTTTCTTGTCCTATATTCATGCTTTAGGATGATATTGAGAAACAAGAATTGAGAGGTACAGTTACTAAGGGAATGAACTCCTATCTACCTCTTGTGTTTTCAGGGGAAGGCAAGGGAGAGCCCCTTGTAAGTGACTGTACAGTTCAAGTCTTCTTTTAAATTTTAAGGTAAATATATTTATACACATGGTCAGTGGAAAAAGTAGTTCAGTAATGACAGTAATTATCATAAAATATCATCCTATTTAAATCACCCGAAGCACTGGCAAATAATTGATTTTTAGAAACTGAAATCTAACACTTGAATTAGTCATTATAATCATTTGGAAAGTTCATACCAATTATTGTCCTTGACTTCTAGATGAAAATAGATAATTTCCAGTACCATGCAGAGATCTTTTTATTTGTCCTTGGTTCTAGTGTTATGTTGCCCTCAGTGATCATTTCATATGTTCACTTTCCAGCACCTTGTTCAATATCTTTGCTCATTTCTTCTAGACACAATAGAGGAAATTGAGTGTGAACCATCTCGCGTTTCTGCTGTCCACACATACAGACGTTAATGCTGGAGTTCCTTTCTTCCAGTCTCTGCTGATAATGGTTCCTTCATGTTCTATTCAAGTTAACCCACCCCAGGTTGGATGTTGATTCCTCTTCCTCTCCTACTCCTGGGACTGTACCATGTCAGTTATCTCTTCTTGCAAAAGCCTTAAGCTATCTATTTTTTTTGCTTCTGACTTTTTCTAGCATATGAACCATCTTTTTCATCCTAACAAAAATCAACAACAAAAAGCACTTAACCCTAGAAACATGCCTCTGGCTAAGATCCAGTTGTTGTTTTCTTTTTTTTTCCCATTACTTCTTCAGAAAGCTTGTCTACTTTTGCAGTGTCTGTTTCCTCACTTCTGGTAATGCCTTATCCCACTACAATATGGCTAAAGTCCCTGTTGATTGTCATATTGCCAAACTCAATATTATAAAAATGAAACTTTCTTTTAAATTTGGCACCACTGATCATTTTCACCATTAATTGTATTTTTTGTCCTTGAAACTTTACTTTGTTTCCAAGGTAACTTCACATAAACTATAAACCATTACCATAAAACATTATCCATAAAGGCTACTGTAGTAGCCTCTCAACTCTTCTGTAATTTTTAAGGCCCACATGTTTCATCTCCTGAGGTACAGGACTAATCTAACTGAAATACAGAGCTTAACCAAATAATTTCCCTGATTAAATCAATCCGAGACTCCCATGACCTAAAGGGTAAAATTTGAATACCTGAAAAGGTAAAGGTCAGATCCCTCTGGATCTGACCTCGACACTCTCTTCAGCTTCAGCATCTTGTTTTCTTATATTTTTGACTCTTAACTTTAGGTGCTTTCATCCTTTATTTACTATTTTCCTCAGTCAACCTCTCTCCTGAATGACCTTCTCTACTCGGAGTTTTTATCTTTTTGGTAAAAACTTCATAATTACCTAAAATTTACCATGTCAAAACTGAAATGATTCTTTTCCATCTAAGTACGTTCATCTTTTTTACTTGTGTAAGTTATGTCAGGTAAATTATTGTTATAAGAAACAAACAGCTAATTCAACACAATGAAGTTCAATACAGGGCCGGTAATGAAGCTTTGCTTCTTAGAGTCACTCAGGGATGCAGTCTCCTCTGTCAAGTGCTGGGGTCTTGTAATACTTTTTCAAAAACCTATGCATCCAAAAAAATGAGAAAAATAACAGTAAGATTGCAAAAGGTTTGGATGAGTTGAGATCAGAAGTAGCAAACAGCAATTCTAACGATAGTCCACTGGCCAGAACCAAGTCATAAGGCCACTTCAACTGCAATGAAGGCTGGAAAATGTAATGTGTCCATAAGCCTAGGAGGAAAAGTAGAGGGGGGTGCTGAACACACAGCATCTTCTGTGCTGTAATGGCTGCCTGCCAAGTTGTTTTTTTCTCATTTACTTCTTGAATAAATTTCAAATGAGCTATCACTTCTATTTTTAACCCAAATAGACCCATTCTAGTGGGTCTGACCTCATCATTTCTCAGAACCACTGTACTAGCCTTTGAACTGCCTTCTGATTTAACTCTTTCTATCATCTACACAGCTGTGGGATTAATAAAATAAAATAAAATTTTACCTATAAAACCCATTATATACAGGGTAGAAATATCATAGAATAGAAAAATAAAGTCCTCCTGTCTTGGAATCTGCATATTTTACCAGCTTCAGTTCTGGATACTCATTGACTTTTACTTGTGCTTGGCCAAGACTGATACATTTCTGGTACCCTGAACACTCCATTCAGTGTCTTTGTTCTTTCTGTTTCCTAATCCGGAACACTTTTCACCTCGCTACTCCATAACACCTCAGGATGGAGTAGCTGCCTCTCATCAAAATATGTACAATCCCTGGCTCATTTATCAATCAATAATTTACTAAATTATACACAACCATCTGTGCAAATGCCTAAATAATTCATTAAACTGTAAGATCCTTGAAAACAGAGGGGGCTGTGTCTCACTTTTCATTCTAGTAGATACTCGGCTAATAGTATTCATCTATAAATATGTCTCAAATTTGTAAATCGCTTATCTTGAAGAGAGACTTACCTTGAAACTCAGTTGCGTTTCCTGTATCCCTTGAACCCTGCTTATTTCTTCCCATTCATTTGCAAAAGACTAGTTCCAGATCTTCCCTAGTCTACTGACTGGAGTGTGATTTTGTATGACCAGAAAATACAAGATAATAATTATTGCTCTATTAAATTCCCCACTCTTTTACTCTGCTTATATGATTAGATATTCTGACATTATGTAAGCATATGACATGAGCAATATGTAATAAGCCCAGGGAAGCCCATCTAAGCATTCTGGAATTGGTCCCTCAAAACAAATCCATTTCCTTTAGCCCATAATTATCTTGTACAATAGATTCTTGCTTGTAACCCCAGTTACCACTCTATGCTCATTCAAGTAACCAGTAATGTCTTACAACCAAGGCTGTTTCATGTTCTAACAATAGATACTTGAAAGATGTGCCTTTCTACCACATAGTGGGATCAAGAGTGGAACCATGATAATAATACAAAACAACACAAAGCAATTTAATTGGAGCAACAGAAGAATGTGGGTAGCAATCTAAGTGAAATTTCCTTTTCTTCTCTGGATTCTAAAATCATGGCACCAATTGTATATTATATTTTACAAAGTAGCCAAAACTGTGTAGAAAGTGCTCTCCATCCAGTCTTCCTCCATTAAGTTTTGGCCACATTTCAAAATGGTAGAGCCAAGGCAGCTTCTTCCAATACCTTGATTGACAGCTTTCAAATTATGATTCAGGACCAGGTACATTAGTAGTACTTGTGCCTCACAAGTGAAAATGAAAAGTGCAAGTCACTCAGTCGTGTCTGACTCTTAGTGAGCCCATGGACTATACAGTCCATGGAATTCTCCAGGCCAGAATACTGGAGTGGGTAGCCTTTCCCTTCTCCAGGGGATCTTCCCAACCCAGGGATTGAACCCAGGTCTCCCTCATTGCAGGTGGATTCTTTACCAGCTGAGCCACAGGGAACCCCAAGAATACTGGAGTGGGTAGCCTATCTCTTCTCCAGTGGATCTTCCCAACCCAGGAATTGAACCGGGATCTCCTTCATTGCAGGTGGATTCTTTACCAACTGAGCTATCAGGGAAGTACATCAAGTTTCATTAATTAATACCATTGAATTAAGTTGAATTTTTGGGAAGAAAGGAATACAAGTGCATGACTTAAAATGTCCAGATGTTTAAATAAATACAGTTTAGGGGTTAAGTATCTAGATTCTTGAATTTGAAGTAAATTTGATACCTTTCCTGATATGTAACGGGTGGATAGAAATTATTAAAATATCTAAATTTAGGAATATTTTAGGAAACTATTATTTACTTTGTGATTCACTTTTAAAGGAATGTTTAAACAGTTCACTGGAGGTGTTCTCCCTAAAAGACAACAAAACAGAAGAATGTGTATATAGGTATGTACACACATATATGTAATATTATATAGATATTTGATATATATATTACTTCATGTGTCTTTGGAGACTTGAAAAATATATTTTCTTAATTCTATTTGATTATTTAAGAATATATATCAATATAAATACTAACTTTTTCAAATTGTGAATTTGATCATTAAATATTCATTAAGATAAATCTATACTTGGGCAAACAAATAGTATGTCTTTCATAACAAAGGCTAACAAATCCATTTCCAAGGCTATGCATCATACTTTGATCAGTCCTGCTACAACAAATTCTAACATTGGCCATTCATCTTCTGTGAATTACTTTTATAAATACCATCTCTTCCAGGATTTATAAACAGATCATTTAAAACCAAAATAACCCAAGACTCATTCATTCTGTCTTGTACATTATAAACTGCTAAAGATAAATAATCATTCTTGAATTAACTCAGAAAGTAGAATATAAGAAAAAACATGCAATTTGATTCTATAGGAAAAGATCTTACTTAATAATAACTCTGGGTGTTGGGAAATAATTTGTCAATGTCAGTATATTTAAATCTCGGATTCCCCTAAGAGTTCAAAAAGTGTTCCATCATGTCTGTTTTTGTACCCTCTAGACACACACGCACACAAAATACACCCAAAATCATTCAAGGCAGTTGGTCAACACTCAGAAAACATATATTCATGCAAATTTTTCTAGACTACCCAACACAATATCATTTTATCCATACAATCGCTAAATAAGAATTAATTGAGAACCATAGAGCCGCTTTAAGTTCTGTGAGTTCTTAGGAAATGGAAGGCAGGAGGAAGTGGGGCTAAACTTCTAGAGATGTTATGCTCAAGGGGAGGGAAAGAAGATGGGGAGATTCCAGAGTGTCTGGCTGCTTCCATAAAAAAGGAAAGGAGTAGTTTCCAAAAAAGAAAGTATCAAAAAATTGTGAATATTATTATTATTTTTACAGATATTAAATGCTTACCTATGCTATGCTATGCTAAGTCACTTCAGTCGTGTCTGACTCTGTGCGACCCCATAGACAGCAGCCCACCAGGCTCCCCTGTCCCTGGGATTCTCCAGGCAAGAACACTGGAGCGGGTTGCCATTTCCTTCTCCAATGCATGAAAGTGAAAAGAGAAAGTGAAGCCGCTCAGTCGTGTCGGACTCCTAGCGACCCCATGGACTGCAGCCCACCAGGCTCCTCCATCCATGGGATTTTCCAGGCAAGAGTACTGGAGTGGGGTGCCATTGCCTTTTCCGAAATGCTTACCTACAAGGCTTCATAAATTTCTTCAGAGTACATAGTCCAGGTGTCATCTCCTCTGTCAAAGTGTCCTAAATTTCCCAGCCTGAGTGTGATTTGACATTGATCTCCTGCGTATTTCTGTAACAATATGTTATGAACATGCTCCTTTGGAACACTTATCACTTCATTGATTTAAAATTCTATGAAATCTATCTTCATAGACCCTGGGGTCCTTGAGAGCAGGAACTGTACCTTTTTACCCTTGTACTGCCTTCACTGGTGCCATCCCCACTCCTCCAGTTTGTAGCATCAGGACAGGCAACAGTAAACGCACGTCAGGCTGAGGAGTTTAATCATAGAATGTGAACAATGGGGAGCCAAAAATAGCAGCTGTCACAAATTTCAATTCTTATTGTTTCCCAAGAAGGTGACAAAAATGTAACAAGTTTTTTAATAAAGGAAAGAAATCTTTTCTAGTATTAAAACATGCTACAAAGTAAACTATAAACTACAAAATAAACTTTAAACCCCAATCAATAGTTGGTCCCAGTATCAGGGACAAAAGAAGGAATAATGTATACTATGGCAATGTATTCCCTGGCTCAAGAATATCTCTCTCATTTCCAGCCTATTGTGGCAATAAGGAAATCTGGGTTTAGTATTGCTGCTGCTGCTGCTGCTAAGTCGCGTCAGTCATATCCGACTCTGTGCAACCCCATAGACGGCAGCCCACCAGGCTCCGCTGTCCCTGGGATTCTCCAGGCAAGAACACTGGAGTGGGTTGCCATTTCCTTCTCCAGTGCAAGAAAGTGAAAAGTGAAAGTGAAGTCGCTCAGTTGTGTCTGACTCTTCGCGACCCCATGGACTGCAGCCCACCAGGCTCCTCCGTCCATGGGATTTTCCAGGCAAGAGTACTGGAGTAGGGTGCCATTGCCTTCTCTGTCAGTATTGCTAGATGTGCCAATTTATAAGAAAAGCCAGAAATTAAGGATTTGTATTTATTATTATATTATATATCACAGTATTAACATGTTGGCTTTTTAAAAAAAGATGTAGTGTGAGCCAAACCAAATGCACTCTGTGAATTTGAAACAGAGACCACCAGAGTTTTAATGTCCTCTAAGTGCTCTTTGCAGAACTGACAATACTCAGTATTTTAGTAAGTTTAGCTTCATACCAGGCAGTCTCAACAGCCCAGGCTAACATGTAAGCATATTCAAATCCAGCTCCCAAGGTGTTGAATTCAGGAGCATAGTGCCAATAGCTTATATGAAATAATTTTATCATCTTCTGCTCTCTTTCCTGTATTTGACTCTACTGAATGGGCACAATGGCACAGCCACATCAGTTTAGATACTAGGATCTCTACATTTGACATGTTACTGCCCCTTCCTCTTTTCTTTTATCTCTGGTATTGAGTTACTCTTTGCTACTACATTTCCCATAATTCTTCAGTACATTCATTCTACCCAGCCAGCTCTTTTTTTTTTTTCACCCTTCCTCGATTCTGACAAACCACAGAAATGCCTGATTTCAAAGAGATGCTCACATTCTATACTGATGTCATCTAGGAGTGTAAATGCCTAATGTCACTCTGCAGAGAAAGGTAAGAAAAATCATTACAGGTCTTTATATCTTCTAATCTTTTAACATTTTTTGAAGAAGCTTTCATGTTTTATTTTTCAACCAATATCTTAGTTACTTATTTTTGTTACATCTGTGCAAATCAAAATGCAATTAAATTTTTGAATGATAGAACAGGAATGTGGACGCAAAGTGTGACCCAATAAGATTGCAAGGAATATTCAAGGAAGTCTTCCATAAGGCTGTCAATGACTCTGACTCCAACAGCATGGATTTGAATATAAATTTTGTACAAATAAATGAACTACTAATTAAGATGCTATCCTGCCTGATTGATATGCCATGATAGCAATGCAAAGATAAATAAATTCATTTAAGTTAGGCTAGAGGCTTAATTTTTCTCACAACTATCATCAGAAGCACATAAGTTTGTATTCTCAAATCATTTCATGACATGATTTTTTCCCTCAAATTTTACAGATAGGGAGCCAACATTTAAGACCAAAAAACAGGAAGAAAATCCTGAAATATACAAAGAAAGTTTGAATTGGCTAAAAGAAAATTTAGTTATTCTGTTAGTGATAGGATTTTTTTTAATTAAATGTGAAGATAATCAGATAATCCCATTTTCCAGTTAGTGGATATCATGGTTCTGTATTAAATGTATGCATTTGAAGAAGAGATTTGATTGTTTACTGCCTAGGTTTATATAAAATTGGTATATTACAATATGCCATGTGTGGTTAACCCAGTTGCAAATCATTAAACCATTATACAGTAATTAGCAGTGTTCTTATAAAAAGAATGAGATACACGCATCATTTATTTTCAATACAGCTTTGCATAATTGGAATAATATGCAATTTGATCTATTAAGATACTAATTAAATTTTGAAAAACTTAATATGTACCAGAATGTTGTGCTCTAAAATTGCATAATTGTCCATTGTGTGGTCATTTCCTTCACTGTCCCTTCCTCCAAAGCATGTGAGAGTAATCCATAAATTACGTTCAGAAAAGGGAATATTCAGAAACAATAAGAACCACAAAGCAATCTTCAGTTGGTCAAAAGTGTTGTACTTCTCCAGGCAAGTAGAAAATTCTAATTTGCCTTCTACCTCCTTTCCAAGCCTCTACTCTGTGCCTTTGAAGATGTGTATATTTACTAAAATAGCCCCAAAACAGAAAAAGAAAAGGGGGAGCAATTTTAAATGGAAAATTTAAATAGAGTATTTCTGAAAAACCAAGAGATTGATTTTTCCAACTTTTATTTATGGAATCTTTTTATAATGATTCCTCTCCCTGGCAAGAGATCACAGTAATATATTCTTACTTTTTTTTTTTTTTTAACTTAGCTTCAGTGTGCTATCAAGATGAAATTTTATCACTGTACTCAGAATTTATCACTTTATTCTGTTCAGGAATTTAGCACTATTCACAGTATCAAATCCGACCTCAAACATTTCTCAAGGCCTTCATGTACTAGCCTATGCTACTTTCAGAATAGTAAGGATGATGGTGAAAAAAGAAGAAAAACACTAATATTTTCTCCTAGGTATTGTGTTAAAAATGTACCACATTATCTCATTTAATTCACAGAGGTTAAAAACAATATATATTAAGAAACTCAGCCTGTGAGAAATAACCTAAACTTGGTTTGAGTCTTAACTGCTTCTGTGTTGCAAAGCTGGGTCAAATTCGAGATTATGTGATTCGGAAGCACAGTTCTTAATCTTCCACCATGCTACTAACGTCACAATATTCCAACACTCCTCAAAACCTCCTCTGTACTGGCTCTAAATGAATCAGACCAGGCTTTTCCACGTACTTAGTATTGACTTATCCTTTTCTCTATGCCTTAGTTCATGCTGTTTCCTCTCTTAAAGTGTATACTTTGTCATTTAGCCAAATATCTCTCCTCTTTCAAGTCATGTGTCACATGCCTCCTCCTCCACAGCTCTTCTACCCCAAGTGCATACCCCAGATCTCAGATTCATTCGTATTTCCATTGTGCCTACTATAGAAATACAAAGGTGATTATATCTCAATAAATATATTTTCTGAAAGCATTAATAACAAAGACATAAATAATCCATCATAAGACAAAGAATGTTGTCATGCACATTTGATTTCTTGTTATAAAAGATTTGCTGCCAGGCATATTTCCTGTCTAGATTCTCAATCATCAACAAAATTTTCAAAAAAGATTTTCATTCACTTTCTGACTGCCTTTGGCCTGTGTCCATTTTTTTTTAAGAGCTTCCAAATTTAATTTTTTAACTTCAAGTGTTCCTGCTTAATACAAGAAATGCAGAGGAGGATAAGGACTATTTCTTGCAGAGAAATGGGATCCATTTTAATTTAGAGGCAAATGAGCGAACTATCTGAGTTTGCACTTGTTATCAGGAATGGTCAGCTTCATCCTTCTTAGGGATTTTAACCTAGTGTTCCTGAGCTCTTTACCCTTAACTCAGGTCCACTCACACTCTTGGGGCAAGTCCTGGCTTGCCCATGATAACAAAGGAGAGCTCTTGAGAATGTGGTGAATTCACTACAGTTCTAGTCATTTTTACTGTATGTTATCTGACATCTTTACCAAAATCCTAACCTCATGATGCCAAAAGTTCTTTTTGTCTCTCTGGTGTATTTATTTGGCAGGGCATGGGTGATTGTTAAATTGTCAGGCTATTGGCAGGAAGAGGGGCTGCTCTGGACCCTAGGCTGACCTGACCAGGAGGCACAGTTGCCCTTATTATATGCTAAGCAGCATCAGACATATAGGTATCATCTCAAGGATAATAATTTAGATTTGTTACATAATTGTACTTACAGAAAAGGCAGTATTGTGTAGTGATTGAATGACTCTGAAGCCACACTGCATAAGTTCAAGTTCCAGTGGTAATACTTATAAGCAGTTTGTGAACTTGGAGAACCTTGAACAACTTATTTGACCTCTTAATAGCTCAGTTTTTTCCAACCATAAAACAGGGATGGTGATAAATCCTACCTAATAGTGTGTTTGTGAGGATTAAAAAGAGTTAATATATATCAAACATATAGAGCAATGATAACACTCAACAGTATTAGCTATTATTGTTTAATAATATTCCTTCAGTAAGTAAATAAATAAAAAGAATAAATTTATTGTAATTTTTTTTTTTAACTTGTCTCTTTCTTCTTCAAGATGGAAACTCCTGGAGGGCAGAAAGCAGTTATTCTTCATTTTTGTACACTCCCATCATTTTCCAGGAGGATGATATATTGCATGCACACAATGACCATTTGTTGAATGAATGCAAGTTGTAGTCATTAGAGAGAAAAGGTAAAGTGAAATAGAGCTTGACATTATAAGAGTTCAAATTATTTAGGAGTAGTGAGACTATGATGTTAGTAGTTTTGTCCCCTTCAGTGTTGAAGTCACACTCATAATGATGGCAGGATTTAAAGTAGAGAGGGGAACTGTGAATCAGGTGTCAAAGTTCTCAGGAGAGAAAGAAGTATGAGCCAAAACATAGAAAACACTGACATGGAGACCAGCTTAGACTGCTGGCACAAGCTGCCATTTCCATGAAGACAAAGTCACATTGTCTGCTGATACCTGGGGAGTAGAGGGATGCCGACAGTACTTATGGGATGTCTGAGGTGTCCTTTTAAGATGTCATCCTAATCTTTATCTCTTCTTAAATTTCCTAAAGTAAATTTCAGGACACAGCTCTTGATTTCCTCCATTTTTTTCCACCAAAATATATACAAATGAACAGCAACAAGGTTATGGGCCAAACTGTATCCCCTAAAAATTCATGTATTGAAATCCTAACCTCTAGTTCCCTCACAATAGAATGATATTTGGAGGTAGGGTCTTTAAAGAGATGATTAAGTTAAAATTACCACTAAGGTTGGCTCTAATCCAGTGTGACTAATGTTCTTATATGAAAAAGAAACTTGGACATAGGTACAGTAGGAAGACTATGTGAAAACATAGGGAAAAGACAATCAACTACAAGCCAAGGGGGAAGGTCTCAGAGGAAACTAGCCCTGCTGACACCTAGGCCTCAGCTTTGTAGCCTCTGAAACTATGAGAAATGAATTTCTGTTGTTTAAGTCAAACAGTCCATGGTAGTTCATCAAGGCAGCCCTAGTGAACAAACAGCAAAACCAATCTCTTCCTCCCATAGTCTTTGTCATTATATGATCATCTTTACAGCTGTCGAAGTAACAAACAAACAAACATTAAAAAAAATAATTTCCCTTTACTCATGTTGCTTGTGTCTTCATCTAATAGATCAGCAAACTCTCTTAAATATACTTTGAAATATATTCCACTTCGGTTAAACGGACTCTACATTCGGTTTTAAGATACTGTCATCTGTCTCTGTCCACCTTTTCAACCACTCTTGATCTCAACCTACGTTGGAACCTTGCTACTGCTACATTGACTTTTTCCCTTCTTCATATATGTTGTTCAGTTGCTAAGTTGTGTTCAACTCTTTATGACCCGATGGACTGTAGCACGCCAGGCTACTCTGTCCTCCACTATCTCCTGGAGTTTCCTCAAATTCATGTCCATTGAGTCACTGATGCTTTCTGACCATCTCATCCTCTGCTGCCCATATATACTAGATTCATAAATACTAGATTCATTTTCAAGTTTTCACTTGCTCACTAGTTATTTCTTCTGCCTACAATCATCTTTGCCCTCTTTCCTCCAGTTCTCTTTACTACTGACTTTCTGGTCATTTGGGTTTCAGCCAAATGTCTTCTCAATGAGAACATTGATAATCTCTGAACTTAATTGCTCTGGCACAAAGCCTTGATTTTTTTCTTCATATATCTAGTGTTATCTGACATTTGTGTGTATATTATTTGGTTGGTATAGAAGGTTGATTGGGATTTACCATTATTCTATAACTGGCAACTTGGTCTCATGGTTGAAAATTAGAGATACTAAATCTCCCTATATTATTTTTGTTAAAGAGCATTTTTAAAAAGTCCATAACTAGAGGCAGACAGTTCTCTTTAGGGTTTATTCAGAGGCGACAAAACTGGCCCTACACTCAAAACCACAATACTAAATCATCCCATAAAAATCTACAAAGATGACTAGGCAACAGATAGGGATGTCTTTTCCTCATCCCTTCCCCAAAGCCAAATATGATAAAATGTAGAAATTGAGGGTGTCTTCAAGAAGGAGGTATCAGTGTCCCATTCTTATGTCTGTCCAGGCTGTAATGACAATGTCCCTACCTAAAGATGGGGAAAATGACTTGGCAAAAGGGAAGGAGAAACAGCATTGGACCCACCCACAATCATACTGATGGGTGAGACAGGTAGGTGGATATTTCCCATGAGCAGATGCCCCATAATGTAGCTGAACTTTATTTTAATAGCATCCCACCCAGTGATATCAGCAGTGAGAGGCTGCGGAGTGTACCACCGGTGCTGGGAGCTGAAGCAATGAAAGTGCTAGTATTCGAATTATATTTTCCCAAATTACTGGGTTCTATGGTCAGAGACCTCAGGATGTCATGTGAAAATCTCATAACATAGCCTGAAAGGCAGAATTTGGATAGCTATCATACAAAAGGCACCAACTGCCAAGCAATACTTGTCAAAAAAGTGACAATAAACAAATACACGTTGGAAAAAGAGACACTTGTCTCTTTGCCCCTCATTCCTTACTGCTCCCAAGAATTTGAGCTGTTACCTACAGAAAGAAAGGAGAGCTGTAAGGCTATGGATCAGATATTGGACTGGAGTTTTAAACTGGAAAAAATGAACACATAACAAACAAAATTTTACTAGAGAAATATGGAATCTTCCCAAGAAAGGATTAACATACAAAAAATGAATTCAAAAGAAAGTAGATAAGAGAAAAAAATGTATAAAATGTATATTTTTATACCATAGGTATCCACATGCTTAGAACAGTGTCTGCATGTTGCATTTTGAATGTTGTTTGAGAATAATGAAATGAAAAGAATAGAGAAAGAAGCTAGCTATAATGTAATAAGGGCTTTCCTGGTGGCTCAAATGTTAAGGAATCTGCCTGCAATGTGGGAGACTTGGGTTTGATCACTGGGTTGGGAAGATCCCTTGGAGAAGAAATGGCAACCCACTCCAGTATTCTGGCCTGGAGAATCCCATGGACAGAGGAGCCTGGTGGGCTGCAGTCCATGGGGTTGCAAAGAGTTGGACATGACTGAGAGACTAACACACACACATGATGTAATAGGCATATTCAGATTGAAACTCAAGTATTCAGACACCTGGTATGATTATACAGCTGTCCACTTAAAGTCCCAACAGAGGTTTTCAGAGGAGTTTTCCTGGCCAAGAGTTCTTAGCATAAATACTTGAATAACTGAATAGCCTTGAGATGGTTCTGTCCAGTGAAATCTACAGAGCCCTCTATTGGTTTGGAGGCCTCGGAATGTCAATGCTAAAACTGAATTGTGATTAGGAACAAATGAGCCTTGAAGACACCTCTGCTCAGGTAGTTACAGGGAGAGTTCTGCAGTACCAAGGAGCTCCCTCCTCAGAGTGACTGACAGTGAAGTACTGAGAAAGGACCAATAAGAAACATAACTCTCAAACAAGATGTGAGGCAGTAATATATGTGTATTATCACTTTGGTGCCTCCCAATCACTCCAACAGTTCATCCTTTTGAAGTGATCAGTCTTTTGATGGAGAAGGCAATGGCACCCCACCCCAGTACTCTTGCCTGGAAAATCCCATGGGCGGAGGAGCCTGGTGGGCTGCAGTCCATGGGGTCGCTAAGAGTTGGACACGACTGAGCGACTTCACTTTCACTTTACCTTCCATACTGCCACTGAGCTGCAGCATGAACTTATTTCTCCAGTGTGGAAACATGAGGGAAAAGAAGACAAGGGCAGACTGATAAGTAGAGATAAAGACTGAGGGTCACCTCAATGGAGTAGGACTGAATGGAGTAGTAGGAATGGAATGGATCCTACTCCACTGGAGTAGGATCAGGAGTGCTTACAGCAGCCAGTCATGATTCATCTGCTGTGTAGAGCTACCCATGGCCAATTTCTGGTTGGTTACCAACAGTCGTGCCAACAACCAACAAAGAACTATACACAATGGCCAGTTAAGCAGAGATGCCTGCCTCTCCCCTCCCCTTCCCCTACACTGATTTTCCTGATTCTTCTGTTGTCACATAGAAATGTTTCTAACTAGTGAAAACAAAGAGGAAAGATGATGAGGGATGCACCTGTGAACACAATTGATCTAACCCCTGTTTAACAGTGCCAACTTTTTCTTAATATATAAAGACTAACCTCAAACTTTGATGTCTCAGGTTGAAATGTATAGCATAATTGTTTTCTTTATTTATAATAGCTTTCAGTGGTCTCATTTTTTCAGCAATCCCTTTTATGTATTACATAGATATACAGCCAGATAAATGAAAGGCAATTTTTCCCCCCAGAGGAGTAATAGGAAGGCTCTAACTTAAAGGGAATGGCAGAGTGTGTACTACTGTAATTGACAAACACAGAATCTACTCTAAGATGTGACTTTTAGGATAAAGTCTCTTAGGCATCATCATGGAGGAAAATGCATTTATCTATAATGTCAGATTTCCATTCTAATCCTAGCTGAGCTGACTATCTTTTGCATAAATTTTGGCATGTGTTATATTTTTTCTGGGCCTTAAACATATAAAATGAGGAGGTTCATCTCAGTTCAGTTCAGCTCAGTTGCTCAGTCATGTCCAACTCTTTGCAACCCGTGGACTGCAGCATGCCAGATCTCCCTGTCCTTCACTACGTCCAAGAGTTTGCTCCAACTCATATCCATTGAGTCAGTGATCCCACCCAACCATCTCATCCTCTGTTGTCCCCTTCTCTTCCTGTCTTCAGTCTTTCCCAGCATCAGGGTCTTTTCCAATGAGTTGGCTCTTCTCATCGGGTGGCCAAAGTATTGGAGCTTAGCTTCAGCATCAATCCTTCCCATGACTATTCAGGACTGATTTTTTTTAGGGTTGACTTATTTGATTTCCTTGCAATCCAAATGACTCTCAAGAGTCTTCTCCAACACCACAGTTTGAAAGCATTAGTTCTTTAGCACTCAGACTTCTTTATGGTCCAACTCTCACATCCATACATGACTACTGGAAAAGCTAGAAAATATTTAATGTCCCTTCCACATATGAGTCTGTGACCACTTAGAGTTGGAAATGACCATAGACTATTAGCAGAAGTAAAGAGCCCTCTGACCATTAAGGAGTTTCTCAGTCTGTTGTATAATCCCTCTAAAGATATTTCATGTCAGATTGAAATATAAAACTGTTTCAAGATAGAACAAGCATCAAACTATAAGGAATATTTTAAAATTTTATTCCATATAGAAAAATATGTTACAGACAAATATTGCAAGAAAAATAAAATTTCATGAGGGCAAGAGCTAAGTCTATCTTATTTATTGCTGTCTTTCTAGTGCCCGGCTCAGAGCAACATATAAGAAGTAATCAAATAATCATTTGTTGAATGAATGAAGATACAGTGAAATAAGTGTTCATTGAATATGTGTGTGTATATATATATAAAATACTTTATAAATTTATATACATATAAAATATATATGTGTGTATATATGTCTGTGTATATATATATAATACTTTATAAATGTATATACATATAAAATATATATATGTGTGTGTATATATATATATATAAAATACTTCCTTAGCTTCTTTCATGTCATCTCCACTCTGTGAGGGTGCAGACATGAGGCAGAGTGGGTTTACCAATGCATCCTCTATCTCAAAATCTCAACAGTCCAAGGCACTGTGTCCATGAGGGACCAGGGACCACTGCATTCCTACATTGGATCCCCAGTCACTGAATGAGGGTATTTAATCCCTGTACAGACTGCTAGGTTTCTACATTAACTAAAGCTTGTCCTCTTTTGCTGATAATACCCTGTAATGCCTTATTTTAGAGCTCGAGTCTCCTATCTCCCCATTTTTATGAGCACCACTCAGATTCAGGTTTCTGCCCTGGTCACAGCTATACATCCTGATTTCAGTAAGTTTTCAGCGTCCACCATGCCCCAGTTTTAGTTGGGCATGGGAGTAGCTTTTTCAGAGCCTCTACCTGTGTATAGAAGCCCTTCACCTAAATTCCAATTCAAAGCAAGACCCTGTTGTCTGTGGCCATCAGATTCCTCCTTCTAAAGTTATCTTATCTACCTAGAATTCTGAATACTGCATACCTGTCTTTTCTGTCCCATGGCTCTTTTTGGGGTTCCTTCATATACAGACTTCCTGCTGCCTTGCTCTTCTGATGGAATCTCTACTTATACATGGGCCTGACATGAAAGCTGTCACAAAACTTCCCTAGCTTGGTTGGTATAAATAAATCATTACAGCTGCCAAGTTGTCCTGAATTATAACATTGCTTTCACCTATGGAAGCAATTAACAATGCTTTCCACTTTTGGATTTATGAGACATGATCTGACAAGAATAATAAGTATTTAGACCCTAAATTTTGAAATTATCAACCAGTGAGAAAAATGTTGTTAGAGCTTCCAGTTTTACCACAAAGAAGTTTTGCGATGTACTATTTTTGAAACAAAAAAGAAAGGAAAATAAATTTATTTCATGATCTTATTCTTAGAAAATGATTTTTCAGTCAGTTCAGTTCAGTTGCTCAGTTGTGTTTGACTCCCTGCGACCCCATGAATCGCAGCACACCAGGCCTCCCTGTCCATCACCAACTTCCGGAGTTCACTCAGACTCATGTCCATTGAGTCGGTGATGCCATCCAGCCATCTCATCCTCTGTTGTCCGTTTCTCCTCCTGCCCCCAATCCCCCCAGCATCAGGGTCTTTTCCAATGAGTCATCTCTTCGCATGAGGAGGCCAAAGTATTGGAGTTTCAGCTTTAGCATCAATCCTTCCAAAGAACACCCAGGACTGATCTCATTCAGAATGGACTGGTTGAATCTCCTTGCAGTCCAAGGGACTCTCAAGAGTCTTCTCCAACTAGTATTTATCAAATACCTATCATGAGCTAGGGGCTTCCCTGGTGGCTCAGGTGGTAAAGAATCATGTGCTAGTAACTGTTATATGCCCTAAGAATATAAAGGCCAACAACAACAACAAAAACTGCCTTTATGAAATATATTTTGATTGGGAAACCATAAAAAAGAAAGTGAAAACAAAATAGTAAGTGGTAAAAAGAAAAATAACATTAGGTTGGAGAATAGGAATTGTTGCTGCTGCTGCTAAGTCGCTTCATTCATGTCCAACTCTGTGGGACCTCATAGATGGCAGCCCACCAGGTTCCCCCATCCCTGGGATTCTGCAGGCAAGAACGCTGGAGTGGGTTGCCATTTCCTTCTCCAATGCATGAAAGTGAAAAGTGAAAGTGAAGTCATTCAGTCATGTCCAACCCTCAGTGACCCCATGAACTGCAAACTTCCAGGCTCCTCCATCCATGGAATTTTCCAGGCAAGAGTACTGGAGTGGGGTGTCATTGCCTTCTCTGTAGGAATTGTTAGGGAAGTCCATATTGAAATTTTAGATTGTGTAGCTGGGAAAATTTGACAGAGGAATTGATATGTCAAAGCATACAAATCTCCAGAAAAGAACATTTAAGACAAATGAAATAGCAAGAACAAAGTCTTTGAGTTGAGCGTGTGACTTGAATTGTTGAGGACAGCAAGAAGACCTGTGTGGATGGAGTGGAGGGTAAGGATAAAAGAAGAAGTGATATTATTAGCCATTGAAAGTGGGGTGGAGCAGAGGAGGGTCAAAGATATATGTCAAAGTACTTTGACTTTTGGTTTAGGTATATGAAAGATATTTTGGAAGACTTTGACGAAGAGTAAAACAGTCTCAGTCTAGTTTTAAAGGATCATGATGGTTGTCTTAAAAAATGACTAAAGAGGGCAAAGGGTGAATCAGAAAGACAACAAATATTTTCAGTAATTCAGGCCAGAAATGAGTCTGGACTATTGTAGTTCTAGGAATCCCAGTAATTTAATTTTGAGTATAATTTGAAGGTAAAAAAGGATTTGAAATGGTTTAGATGTGGATAAGAAACAAATATGGGATTCAAGAATGCCCCAAAATTTTGAGTCGAAAGACCTGGGAAGTCAGAGTTGTCATAAAGTGAGATGGGAAGACTGTTAGAGCAAATTTGAGGTGATTTAAGAATCAGAAGTTCAATTTTACACACACGAACTTTGAGATGGTTTTGCTTTGTTCAAGTGGAGATGTAATTAAGCAGTTGAATATGAGTTTTGAGTGAGGGAAGAAGAGATCCAGAATGGAGCAACATTATGGGGGTCATAAGCATTTCAGTTCAGTTCAGTCACTCAGCAGTGTCCAACTCTTTGCGAGCCCATGAACCACAGCATGCCAGGCCTCCCTGTCCATCACCAACTCCCAGAGTCCACCCAAACCCATGTCCATCAAGTCAGTGATGCCATCCAACCATCTCATCCTCTGTCATCCCCTTCTCCTCCTGCCCTCAACCTTTCCCAGCATCAGGATCTTTTCCAATGAGTCAGCTCTTCACATGAGGTGACCAAAGTATTGGAGTTTCAGCTTCAACAACAGGCCTTCCAATGAACACCCAGGACTGATCTCTTTTAGGATGGACTGGTCACAGGCCAAGGGACTCTCAAGAGTCTTCTCCAACACCACAGTTCAAAAGCATCAATTCTTCAGCACTCAGCTTTCTTCACAGTCCAACTCTCACATCCATACATGACCACTGTAAAAACCATAGCCTTGACTAGATGGACCTTTGTTGACAAAGTAATGTCTCTGCGTTTTAATATACTGTCTAGGTTGGTCATAACTTTTATTCCAAGAAGTAAGCATCTTTTAATTTCATGGCTGCAATCACCATCTGCAGTGATTTTGGAGCTCAGAAAAATAAAGTCAGCCACCGTTTCCACTGCTTCCCCATCTATTTGCCATGAAGTGATGGGACCAGATGCCATGATTTTAGTTTTCTGAATGTTGAGCTTTAAGCCAACTTTTTCACTCTCCTCTTTCACCTTCATCAAGAGGCTCTTTTGTTCTTCTTCGCTTTATGCCATAAGTGTGGTGTCATCTGCATATCTGAGGTTATTATTTCTCCCGGTAAACTTGATTCCAGCTTGTGCTTCATCCAGCCCAGCGTTTCTCATGATGTACTCTGATGTTTCTCATGATGTAGTTCTTCTTCACTGTCTGCCATAAGGGTGGTGTCATCTGGATATCTGAGGTTATTGATATTTCTCCCAGCAATCTTGATTCCAACTTGTGCTTCCTCCAGCCCAGCGTTTCTCATGATGTACTCTGCATGTAAGTTAAATAAGCAGGGTGACAATATACAGCCTTGACGTACTCCTTTATATACTGTGTAAACTGAGTTGAACTGAACTGAAAGATAAAGAGTCAATTCAATCACCAAGGAAGTGACTGTATATGACATGAGAAGATTTAAGAACAGATCTTTGGCAAACATTGAGGTTTAGACCACTGCAAAGAAAAAAATAAGAAACCAAAGATTTAAGAGGAATATGAGGTGAATATAGTTGCATTTACGAGTAAAGAGTGATTTGTTGTTGTTGTTGTTGTTCAGTCGCTAAGTCATGTCTGACTTTCTGTGACCCCATGGACTGTAGCATGCCAGGCTTCCCTGTCCTTCATTATCATCTGGAGTTTGCTCAGATTCATGGCCATTGAGTTGGTGATGATACCTAACCATCTCAACCTCTGCCACCCGCTTCTCCTGCTCTCATCTTTCCCCGTATCAGTGTCTTTTCCGAGAAGTTAGTTCTTCCTATGAGGTGGCCAAAGTATTAGAGCTTCAGCATCAGCATTAGTCCTTCCAATGAATATTCAGACTTGATTTCCTTTAGGATTGACTGGTTTGATCTCCTTGCAGTCAAAGGGACTCTCAAGAGGCTTCTGTAACACCACAGTTGAAAAGCATCAATTCTTCAGTGCTCAGCCTTCTTAATGGTCCTCTCATATCTGTACATGACTACTGGAAAAACCATCAGTTCCGTTCAGTAACTCACTCACGTCCAACTTTGTGAACCCACGGACTGCAGCATGCCACGTTTCCCTACCTGTTACCAACTCCCAGACCTTTCATCCTCTGTTGTCCCCTTCTCCTCCCATCTTCAATCTTTCCCAGCATCAGGGTCTTTTCAAATGAGTTACTTCTTCACATCAGGTGGACAAAGTTTTGGAGTTTCAGCTTCAGCATCATCCCTCCAATGAATATTCAGGACTAATTTCCTTTAGGATGGACTGGTTGGATCTGCTTGCTGTCCAAGGGACTCTCCAACACCTCAGTTCAAAAGCATCAGTTCTTTGGCAATCAGCTTTCTTTATGGTCCAATTCTCACATCCATACATGACCACTGGAAAAACCATAGCTTCGCCTAGACAGACCTTTGTTGGCAAGGTAATGTCTCTGCTTTTTAATATGCTGTCTAATTTGATTGCAACCATGAAATTAAAAGACGCTTACCCCTTGGAAGGAAAGTTATGACCAACCTAGATAGCATATTCAAAAGCAGAGACATTACTTTGCCAACAAAAGTCCATCTAGTCAAAGCTATGGTTTTTCCAGTCGTCACCTATGGATGTGAGAGTTGGACTGTGAAGAAAGCTGAGCGTGGAAGAATGGACGCTTTTGAACTGTGGTGTTGGAGAAGACTCTTGAGAGTCCCTTGGACTGCAAGGAGATTCAACCAGTCCATTCTAAAGGAGATCAGTCCTAGGTGTTCTTTGGAAGGACTGATGCTAAAGCTGAAACTCCAATACTTTGGCCACCTCATGCAGAGTTGACTCATTGGAAAAGACTCTGATGCTGGGAGGGATTGGGGGTAGGAGGAGAAGGGGATGACGGAAGATGAGATGGTTGGATGGCATCACCGACTCAATGGACATGGGTTTGGGTGGACTTTGGGAGTTGGTGATGGACAGGGAGGCCTGGCATGCTGCAATTCATGGGGTTGCAGGGAGTCGGACACGACTGAGTGACTGAACTGAACTGAGGTTGGTCATAGCTTTTCTTCGAAGAAGTAAACATCTTTTAATTACATGGCTGCAGTCACCATTAATGGTGGTTTTGCAGCCCCCGAAAATAAAGTCTGTCACTGTTTCTATTGTTTCCCCATCTATTTGCCATGAAGCGATGGGACCGGATGCCATGATATTAGCTTTCGGAATACTGAATTTTAAGCCAAATGTTTCACTCTCCTCTTTCACTTTCATCAAGCAGCTTTTTAGTTCTTCACTTTCTGCCATAAGGGTGATGTCCTCTGCATATCTGAGGTTATTGGTATTTTCCCTGCAATCTTCATTCCAGCTTGTGTGTCATCTATCCCAGCATTTCACATGATGTGCTCTGCATATAAGTTAAATAAGCAGGGTGACAATTTACAGTCTTGACATACTCCTTTCCCAATTTGGAAATAGTCTGTTGTTCCATGTCCAGTTCTAACTGTTGCTTCTTAACCTGCATACAGATTTCTCAGGAGGCAGTTCAGGTGGTCTGGTATTCCCATCTCTTTCAGAATTTTCCATAGTTTGTTTTGATCTACACAGGCAAAGGCTTTGGTGTAGTCAATAAATCAAAAGTAGATGTTTTTCTAGAACTCTCTTGCCTTTCAATGATCCAGCTGATGTTGGCAATTTGATCTCTGGCTCCTCTGCATTTTCTAGCCCATATAGCTAGGACTATATGGAATTTTGTCAATAAAGTGATGTCTCTGCTTTTTAATATGCTCTTTATTGGTCATAGGTCATTGGTCATAGGTTGGTCATAGCTTTTCTTCCAAGGAGCAAGCATCTTTTAATTTCATGGCTGCAGTCACCATCTGCAGTAATTTTGGAGCCCCCAAAAATAAAATCTGCCATTATTTCCTTCTTTTTCCCCATCTGTTTGCCATGAAGTGATGAGGGGGATGCCATGATCTTACTTTTTTGAATGTTGAGTTTAAACCAGCTTTTACACTGTCCTCTTTCACCGTTATCAAGAGGCTCTTTATTTTCTCTTCACTTTCTGCCATTAAAGTGGTTTCATCTGCATATCTGAGGCTGTTGATATTTCTCCTGGCAATTTTGATTCCAGCTTGTGCTTCATCCATGCTGGCATTTTGCATGATATACTCTACATATGAGTTAAATAAACAGGATGACAATATATAACCTTGTCATACTCCTTTCCCAATTATAAACCAGTCAGTTTTTCCATTTAAGGTTCTAAATGTTGCTTCTTGACCTGCATACAAGTTTCTCAGGAGGCAGATAAGGTGGTCTGGTATTCCAATCTCTTTAAAAATTTTCCAGTTTGGTGTGATCCACATAGTCAAAGGCTTTGGCATAGTCAATGAAGCAGAAATATATGTTTTTTTCTGGAATTCTCTTGCTTTCCCTATGATCCAACTAATGTTGAAATTTTGATCTTTGGTATCTCTGCCTTTTCTAAATCCAGCTTTAACATGTGGAAGTTCTTGGTTCATGTACTGTTGAAGACTCACTTGAAGGATTTTGAACATAACCTTCCTAGCATGTGAAATGAGTGCAATTGTCTGGTAGTTCGGACATTCTTTGGCACTGCCCTTCTTTGGGTTGGAATGAAAACTGACCTTTTCTAGTCTTGTGGCCGCTGCTGAGTTTTCCAGATTTGCTGGCATATTGAATGCAGCATTTATACAGCATAATTTTTTAGGATTTTAACTAGCTCAGCTGGAATTCCATCACCTCCACTAGCTTTGTTTGTAATAATGCTTCCTATGGTCCACTTGACTTCACACTCTAGGATGTCTGACTCTAGGTTAGTGATCACAGCAGCGTGGTCACCTGGGTCATTAAGACCTTTTTTGTATAGTTCTTCTGTGTATTCTTTCCAACTCTCCTGCTTCTGTCAGTTCCTTACAGTTTCTGTCCTTTATCATGCCCATCCTTGCATGAGCTAATACCTTTATATAGCAAGGAAATATAAGAAGCCCTTTTAAAGTGAACAATGCAAAGAAGTAGAGGAAAACAATAGAATTGGAAAGACTAGATGTCTTCAAAAAGTGACTTCAGGAGTTAATTATATATATTATATATGTGTAGTCAACTATATATATATATATATAGTTTCATATATACATATGTATGTGTTTATATGAGTCAGTTTTTATTTCATAAAATGAGATCTTATTATACCTAATCATCTAAAATCTGCTTTTTAAAAAATGACTTTATCATGGAAATATTTTTTTTCTATCTCTTAAGAGTAAAGATGTTTTATTTTCAAATTTTTGACTTTCCATCATTATTAAAACAAAGTGTCATAAAGTGAAGTGAAAGTCACTCTGTCATGTCTGACTGTTTGCAACCCCATGGACTACACAGTCCATGGAATTCTTCACACCAGAATACTGGAGTGGGTAGCCTGTCCCTCCTCCAGGGGATCTTCCCAACCCAGGACTTCTACCGGGGTCTCCTGCACTGCAGGCAGATTCTTTACCAACTGAGCTCTCAGGGAAGCCCTTGAACTATCAATGTCATGATGTCATGATGAACTTTGAGTGTCATGATGAACTTTAAAGCCACACATATACTCATATAAGACAATAGTATGTGTATGTGTGTTAGTCACTCAGTTGTGTCCGACTTTTGTGACCCAGTGGACTGTAGCCCACCAGTCTTCTCTGTCCATGGGATTCTCCAGGCAAGAGTACTGGAGTGGGTTGCCATTTCCTTCTCCAGACAATATTATATTGGCTGCGAATTTTAAAGTAACGCTTGTTCTTTTCTATTTGGTTAGCAAAAATTCCCTTTGTAAAATTAAGAAACCAATGAACTAAAAGAAAAAAACTTAAAAAATAAGCTAAGGATAAAGGGAGTAGTAATTAAATAGGAAAAATATAAAATTGTTCTTATTTCTTATGATTTCTGCTAGTTCATATCAATGCATGCTGATTCTCCTAGAATGAGGAAGTACGTTTTGAATAGAGCAGAAATTTTTATGAAAAAAGAAATTGTGAAATAGCTGACAGTTTCTACTCATTCTACCAGAGATAAAAGTTGTTTTTTTTTTTTTTTTTTTTTAAGATTCAAACATCTTAACATCCCCAGGATGGGGAACACATGTATACCTGTGGCAGATTCATTTTGATATTTGGCAAAACTAATACAATTATGTAAAGTTTAAAAATAAAATTAAAATTAAAAAAAAAAGATTCAAACATCTGTTGGTTTTACAAAGACAAACTCTGTGGCAACTCTCACCTATGTGGGTGAGTTATGATTTTCATTAGATAGGAGAGATGAAAAATAAATAAATTGACAGTAGTTACAATGTGTTACTGTTTGCACATTTAAGACAGAAACAATATCGTGCATTATTTCACTCCATCTGGAAAACAATGAATGAGTAGAAGTTGTTGTACTGGAAGATATGAATAGTTTCCCACAAAGACTCTTCTCAATACCTCCCAGATTTCTCCCAAATCAGGGCAGTTTTCAACAGTGAATTAGTTACATCACAAGATATTTCATCTTCTAAGTCACAAGTGAGAATTAAAGATTTATTGAACATTGACTACATACCAGAAACTGTGGTGAGCCCTTCATATCCTGTATAATGTTTCAGATCATTCACTGTTTTTTAGAATCAGTGTATATAAATATTCATTTTAAACTAATTATCTCAAAGAGAGTAACAGAAATCTTATAGTTCATATTTTGACTTTATTAGTTGGAAGTAAGTCCACTGGCCAATACAGTTTTTTAATCAATTATCCTTACAATTCAAATGTTATAATAAATTAGGTTATTTACAAATTTATGAGTATTTACCAAATGTCTACTGTAAATAGACATACTGTAATAGTAGACATACTATAAATACTATAAAACCACATTAATTTATTTAATGTATGGAAAATTATCACTGAATAAAAATAATAAGGGTGGGAAACATTAGTCTTTTTATTCTTTGTTTTGTTTTTGTTCCATTGCTAAGTCATGTCCAACTCTTTGCAACCCCATGGACTGTAGCATGCCAGGCTTCCCTGTCCGTCACTGTTTTCAGGAGTTTTTTCAAGCTCATGTCCATCAAATGCCTATTAAGTTCCATTCTATTTCTTCATTTCTATTTTTATTTTGGAAAAAGCAGCTGGGTAGAAGTATACTTTATGTCCAAAATTGTTTGTTCAACAGATTTGTAGTAAACAAGTAAGAAAGGATGGCATATTGTGGGAAATCTTATGAACGAGCATTCATTCGGATAGGACTGTAATCTTGGCTCTGCTTCTAACTGACCATTTAAACTTTCCATTTAAGTATGCCCTCTGTTCTCCTCTCTGTAAAATAAAGAAAGAAAACCATGGCTGTGCTGTCAGTCATGAGTACAAGGCAGTGGGATGCTCAGATGCAACTTCTAGATTAAAAGCCAGTTCAATTGGAGAATTCTTTTGTGGGTTAAAGCAGAACATTTTTTTAATACCTTAAAATTAAAAGAGAAAGTTATCAGGGTATATGAGTCTGGTTTCTGTTTTTAGAAATTACAGTTACTCTGCATAGACTCTTTTCTTTTCCTACAGAAAAATTTTTCTTTTAATGTTTCTCTGTTTCATTGAGTATTTTTGTTTATTTTCTGACTATACTTTGCATATATTTAGGTTAAAATTGCTTTTAGCTTCCATTCTCTTTCCTTGCTTTTATACTGTTGTCCTTTCCCTTTCACTTCCTCAGAATTGACTTTCTTTAGCATCAGTTGTGAAGGACAGCGATGCCTGGTGTGCTGCACTCCATGGGGCTGCAAAGAGTTGAACATGCCTTAGAGACTGAACAACAAGCATCAGTTATGCTCTTTAGCAATAATTGCAAATCTTAATTTCTTATATTATTTTTGGAAATAAGTCTGAAATTATGGAGTTAAATTGTGTGTTTGTGTGTGTATCTCCTACATGCAACAAATATTTATTGAATAACCAACTTCCAGCCCCATCTCTACTTGTTGATTTGTGTTTCTTCCCTGTAAATACTGATCTTTACTGAATCTTGAGGAGAATATGCAATTGATGTTCTAAATCATCATTCTTCCCCAAGCATCCTGTATCCTGCATCGAACCTGGACTGGCGATTTGTTTCTTATATTATATTACACATGTTTTAATGCCATTCTCCCAAATCATCCCCCCCTCCCTCTCCCACAGAGTCCAAAAGACTGTTCTATACATCTGTGTCTCTTTTGCTGTCTCGCATACAGGGTTGTCATTACCATCTTTCTAAATTCCATATATATGCGTTAATATACTGTATTGATGTTTTTCTTTCTGGCGTACTTCATTCTGTTTAATAGGCTCCAGTTTCATCCATCTCATTAGAACTGATTCAAATGCATTCTTTTTAATGGCTGAGTAATACTCCATTGTGTATATGTACCACAGCTTTCTTATACATTCATCTGCTGATGGACATCTAGGTTGCTTCCATGTCCTGGCTATTATAAACAGTGATGTGATGAACATTGGGGTACATGTGTCTCTTTCAATTCTGGTTTCCTCAGTGTGTATGCTCAGCAGTGGGATTGCTGGGTCGTATGGCAGTTCTATTTCCAGTTTTTTAAGGTATCTCCACACTGTTGTCCGTAGTGACTGTACTAGTTTGCATTTCCACCAACAGTGTAAGAGGGTTCCCTTTTCTCCACACCCTCTCCAGCATTTATTGCTTGTAGACTTTTGGATTGCAGCCATTCTGACTGGGGAACACGTGTACACCCATGGCAGATGCATGTTGATGTATGGCAAAACCAAGACAATATTTTAAGTAATAAAAAAATTAAAAATTTGATATTTGGCAAAACTAATACAATTATGTAAAGTTTAAAAATAAAATAAAATAAAAATAAAATAAAATAAAAATTAGATCCCACAAAAAAAAAAAATCATGATTCTTAATGTCCTTTTTCTTTCAGAAAAAATTTTTCAAAATTAAGCTCACATTCTGATTCATCATGAACGTTCTTACCTTTTCTACAGCCTTATTTCATTGGTTCACTTGTTTGTTTTGCTTATTCATTGAATATTCAGATATTTTGGATGGATTGTGATGAGTCTGGATCTAGAATTTAGTGGAGCTAAGACTTTCAGCCCCTTCACTGTGTACTTATTCTGCTCTCAGTTCAGTTCAGTTGAGTCACTCAGTCATGTCCGACTCTTTGTGACCTGATGAACAGCAGCACGCCAGGCCTCCCTGTCCATCACCAACTCCCAGAGTCCACCCAAACCCATGTCCATTGAGTCGGTGATGCCATCCGACCATCTCGTCTTCTGTCATCCCTGTCTCCTCCTGCCCTCAATCTTTCCCAGCATCAGGATCTTTTCCAATGAGTCAGCTCTTCACATTAGGTGGCCAAAGTACTGAGTTTCAGCTTTAGCATCAGTCCTTCCAATGAACACCAAGGACTGATCTCCTTTAGGATGGACTGGTTGGATCTCCTTGCAGTCCAAGGGACTCTCAAGAGTCTTCTCCAACACCACAGTTCAAAAGTATCAATTCTTCAGCACTCAGCTTTCTTTGTAGTCCAACTCTCACATCCATACATGACCACTGGAAAAACCATAGCCTTGACTAGACAGACCTTTGTTGGCAAAGTAATGTCTCTGCTTTTGAATATGCTATCTAGGTTGGTCATAACTTTTCTTCCAGGAGTAGGTGTGTTTTAGTTGCATGGCTGCAATCACATCTGCAGTGATTTTGGAGCCCAAAAAATAAAGTCTGTCACTCTTTCCACTGTTTCCCCATCTATTTGCCATGAAGTGATGGGACCAGATGCCATGATCTTTGTCTTCTGAATGTTGAGCTTTAAGCCAACTTTTTGACTCTCCTCTTTCACCTTCATCAAGGGGCTCTTTAGTTCTCCTTCACTTTCTGCCATAAAAGTGGTGTCATCTGCTGATCTGAGGTTATTGGTATTTCTCCCTGCAATCTTCATTCCAACTTGTACATCATCTAGCCCAGCATTTTGCATGATGTGCTCTGCATATAAGTTAAATAAGCAGGGTGACAATATACAGCCTTGACGTACTCCTTTTCCTATTTGGAACCAGTCTGTTGTTCCACGTCTAGTTCTAACTATTGCTTCCTGATATGCATACAGATTTCTCAAGAGGCAGGTCAGGTGGTCTGATATTCCCATCTCTTCACAATAAACTGTGGAAAATTCTGAAAGAGATGGGAATACCAGACCACCTGATCTGCCTCTTGAGAAATTTGTATGCAGGTCAGGAAGCAACAGTTAGAACTGGACATGAAACAACAGACTGGTTCCAAATAGGAAAAGGAGTACGTCAAGGCTGTATATTGTCACCCTGTTTATTTAACTTATATGCAGAGTACATCATGAGAAATGCTGGACTGGAAGAAACACAAGCTGGAATCAAGATTGCCAGGAGAAATATCAATAACCTCAGATATGCAGATGACACCCACCTTATAGCAGAAAGTGAAGAGGAACTCAAAAGCCTATTGATGAAAGTGAAAGAGGAGAGTGAAAAAGTTGGCTTAAAGCTCAACATTCAGAAAATGAAGATCATGGCATCCGGTCCCGTCACTTCATGGGAAATAGATGGGGAAACAGTGTCAGACTTTATTTTTTTGGGCTCCAAAATCACTGCAGATGGTGACTGCAGCCATGAAATTAAAAGACGCTTACTCCTTGGAAAGAAAGTTATGACCAACCTAGATAGCATATTCAAAAGCAGAGACATTACTTTGCAAACAAAGGTCCAGCTAGTCAAGCCTATGGTTTTTCCTGTGGTCATGTAGGGATGTGAGAGTTGGACTGTGAAGAAGGCTGAGCTCCGAAGAATTGATGCTTTTGAACTGTGGTGTTGGAGAAGACTCTGGAGAGTCCCTTGGACTCCAAGGAGATCCAACCAGTCCATTCTGAAGGAGATCAGCCCTGGGATTTCTTTGGAAGAATGATGCTAAAGCTGAAACTCCAGTACTTTGGCCACCTCATGCGAAGAGTTGACTCATTGGAAAAGACTCTGATGCTGGGAGGGCTTGGGGGCAGGAGGAGAAGGGGACAACAGAGGATGAGATGGCTGGATGGCATCACTGACTCGATGGACATGAGTCTGGGTGAACTCCGGGAGTTGGTGATGGACAGGGACGCCTGGCGTGCTGCGATTCATGGGGTCACAAAGACTCGGACACAACTGAGCGACTGAACTGAACTGAACTGATATTCAATGAAGCAGAAGTAGATATTTTTCTGGAACTTTCTTGCTTTTTCAATGATCCAGCAGATGTTGGCAATTTGATCTCTGGTTCCTCTGCCTTTTCTAAAAACCAGCTTGAACATCTGGAAGTTCACAGTTCATGTATTGCTGATGTCTAAGTAGTATAAATGTCCCTACTTAGACCTAGACTAGGAGGTCAGGTTGATGCACAAGAATCCTAATTCACTTTGTGATATCCAGTAGAGATTTATCCAAAGTGGACTGAGGTTCAATTGTATGCTGGTTTTTGACCTGGAAGATTTCCTGTTCTTTTCTACTGAATTATTCTTTTCTGGTGTCAGCTTAATAGGCTAGTGTTGTACCTGAGCCAGCCCTTGTGGTTCTGACTGTAAGATACTCTCAGCAGTAATCATTAGAAAACTTTGAGAGTCAAGTTTTATTACTCACACATCCTGAAAATTACACGGTACACCCAGGGTCACAAAGTGAGATTGTGGGGCAAGAGAAAATGTGTCTATGTGCCTGGAGTTCTGCTTTTATTAAGGTCTAGGATGAGGGCCTAGACTTTCACAGGCATACTCTTTATTGATGAATTTAAAACATGAAAGTGGGAATTTAAAGCACAAGAAGAGAAAAAAACAAGTGGTCCAAATGGTCAGCTATTTAAATCAACAAAGATCTCTGAAAAGAAGGAGCCTGCAGAGGGTGGTGGTGGATTTGTGGCTGACTCTAGACATGCAACTGGTAATGTTTTTATTCAAGATTGACATTTCTGAAGTGAATGCCTCTTGGAAGTGGATACTGCAGCAATCAAAATTTGTCAGGCACTTTTATGAAAATAAAAGAAAACACAATTGTTAGGGCTTACTCCATAAGAATAAAAATATGCAACACTACACCTCAAACCATGCAGTGCTTCTAATGTTCTTCCTATCTTTCTTTCCTGACAACAGTTTCTTCTTTGACAATTTAGCATCACATGTTACAATGTGTTTCTGTCTTATATCCTAGTTCCTCCCATGTCATCTACTAGGTGTTACATCATTGAAATAATCCAGGCAGAAAACAGGTGAACAAAGTGGATGAAGGTGACTGGCTCTCTCTGCAAAGATATGTGAACAAAAGAGAAACAAAGAGGGTTGCTCATCATTTAGTTCTACAAGGGTTAAGTTGCAACCCACTGCGATTGCCAAAGACAATGTACCTAAAGGAGAATTCAGGAGGAAAAAAACCAAAATGAGGTACTCTATGTTTTGGATAAAGCCTTCTTAGATAGTTAGATGCATTTCTCAGGAAAAATTTTGGTAACCTCAGATTCTTACATCTTTCTGTCCATATAAAAGCACTAAAATCATTATCTTGAAGTATCTGTTCTCTGTGTTTAGCCATAATTCTTTAACAAAATGTATACCTGACTACATATATTTCCTAGCCCCAAAAGTTAAATATATATATATATATATATATATATATATATATATATATATATATATATATCAGTTCAGTCTATTTTATATATATATATATATATATATATTCAGTTCAGTATATATATATATATATATATATATATATATATATATATATATCAGTTCAGTCTATTCAGTTCCTCACTTGGGCCTGACTCTTTGCATCCCCATGAACTGCATCACTCCAGGCCTCCCTGTCTATCGCCAACTCCCAGAGTTTACTCAAACTCATGTCCATTGAGTCTATGATTCCATCCAACTATCTCATCCTCTGTTGTCCCCTTCTCCTCCTGCCTTCAATCTTTCCCAGAATCAGGGTCTTTTAAAATGAATCATTTCTTCGCATCAGGTGTCCAAAGTATTGGGGCTTCAGCTTTAGCATCAGTCCTTCTAATGAATATTCAGTACTGATTTCCTGTAGAATGGACTGGTTGGATCTGCTTGCTCTCCAAGGGACTCTCAAGAGTCTGCTCCAACACCACAGTTCGGAAGCATCAATTCTTTGGCACTCAGCTTTCTTTATAATCCAACTCCATATATGACTACTGGGAAAAAACATAGCTTTGACTAGACGGACCTTTGTTGCCAAAGTAATGTCTCTGCTTTTTAATAAGCTGTCTAGGTTAGTCATAACTTTTCTCCCAAGGAGCAAGGATCTTTTAATTTCATGGCTGCAGTTACCATCTGCAGTGATTTTGGAGCCCCCCAAAATAAAGTCAGCCACTGTTTCCACTGTTTCCCCATCTATTTGCCTTGAAGTGATGGGACCAGATGCCATGATCTTAGTTTTCTGAATGTTGAGCTTTAAGCCAACATTTTCACTCTCCTCTTTACTCTCATCAAGAGGCTCTTTAGTTCTTCTTCACTTTCTGCCATACGGTGGTGTCTTCTGCATGTCTGAGGTTATTGATATTTCTCCCAGCAATCTTGATTCCAGCTTGTGCTTCCTCCAGCCCAGCATTTTGCATGATGTACTCTGCATGTAATTTAAATAAGCAGGGTGACAATATACAGCCTCAACGTACTCCTTTTCCTATTTGGAACCAGTCTGTTGTTCCATGTCCAGTTCTAACTGTTGCTTCTTGACCTGTGTACAGATTTCTCAGGAGGCTGGTCAGGTGGTCTGGTATTCCCATCCCTTTCAGAATTTTCCACAGTCACTGTGGACTGCGATCCACACAGTCGATGGCTTTGGCATAGTCAGTAAAGCAGAAGGAGATTTTTTTTTTTTTTTGGTACTCTCTTGCTTTTTCAATTATCCAACAGATGTTGGCAATTTGATCTCTGGTTCCTCTGCCTTTTCTAAATGCAGCTTGAACATCTGGAAGTTCATGGTTCATGTACTGTTGAAGCCTGGCTTGGAGAATTGTGAGCATTACTTTGCTAGTGTGTGAGATAAGTACAGTTGTGCAGCAGTTTGAGCATTCTTTGGCATTGCCTTTCTTTGGGATTGGAATGAAAACTAACCTTTTCCAGTCCTGCGGCCACTGGTAAGTTTTCCAAATGAGTGAAGCATTTTCACAGCATCATCTTTTAGGGTTTGAAGTAACTCAACTGTAATTTCATCATCTCCACTAGCTTTGTTCGTAGTGATGCTTCCTAAGGCCCACTTGACTTCACATTTCAGGGTATCTGGCTCTAGGTCAGTTATCATAGCATTAGGATTATCTGGGTTGTGAAGATCTTTTTTGTATAGTTCTTCCGTGTATTCTTACCAGCTCTTCTTAATATCTTCTGCTTCTGTTGGGTCCATACCATTTCTGTCCTTTATCGAGCCCATCTTTGCATGAAATGTTCCCTTAGTATCTCTAATTTTCTTGAAGAGATCTCTAGTCTTTCCCATTATATTATTTTCCTCTATTTCTTTGCACTGATCACTGAGGATGGCTTTCTTATCTCTCCTTGCTATTCTTTGGAACTCTGCATTCAAATGGGTATCTTTCCTTTTCTCCTTTGCCTTTAGCTTCTCTTTTTTTCACAGCTATTTGTAAGGCCTCCTCAGACAACCATCTTGCCTTTTTGCATTTCTTTTTCTTGGTGATGGTCTTGAGCACTGCTTCCTCTACAATGTCATGAACCTCCGTCCATAGTTCTTCAGGCTCTGTGGAATTGCATTGAAGAGGCTATATATATATATATATATATATATATATATATACACACACACCAATATTGGCATATATATATATATATGTATGCCAATATTCATGTATATATATATATATATATACACACACACAGAGAGAGAGAGAGAAAGAGAGAAAGCGAGCTTCCCTGGTGGCTCAGAGGTTAAAGCATCTGCCTGTAAATGCGGGAGACCCAGTTTCGATCCCTGGGTCAGGAAGATCCCCTGGAAAAGGAAATGGCAACCCATTCCAGTACTCTTGCCTGGAGAATCCCATGGAGGGAGGAGCCTGGCAGGCTACAGTCCATGGGGTTGCAAAGAGTCGGACATGACTGAGCGACTTCACTCACATATATATATATATATGCTGCTACTGCTAAGTCGCTTCAGTCCTGTCCGACTCTGTGCCACCCCATAGACGGCAGCCCACCAGGCTCCCCGATCCCTGGGATTCTCCAGGCAAGAACACTGGAGTGGGTTGCCATTTCTTTCTCCAATATAGAAATATATATATATATATATATATATATATATATATATATATATCTCTATCTTCAGTGCAGTTTCTCAGAGCGGGGTCCCTGACTGTGGTCCTCAGTAAGACCTTGAATAAAGTAAACTCACAACTCTTAGGTAGTGTGTTTTTCTTCAGGTCGTTTGTCCCCTCCTGTTTGGGAGTATGAGTGACAATTTTGTGTGTCATGGAACTAGAGAGGTCAATATCAAATGTCTGCAAATTGTGCTAAGAGATCGATATATTTTTAAATCTCTCTTTTAAGTTTGGGGATGTCAATGAGGTGAGAATAGAGGTGGTTCTCTGCTTTGTTCCAATTTATAGAGTGAAGATGTGGTGATTATTCCAAGGATATATTGCTCAACACATAACCGTTGATATGCACTAAATAAGAATAGATTCCTAGACTTTTCAAATTGTTTTCTTTTGTGTTTAGTTTACTCTTTTGTTTTCATTCTTGACATTGTAGTCTCTTTGTGTAATTTCATGAATATTTACTGTGAAGTTGAGAGAAGGTACATCATGTACCACATAATGTTAACATGTGAACAGAAGAGTTTTTGAAGCTTATCTGAAATCAAAGCCACTATTCCAGATTCCTCATTAGATATGTCCATATCTCCTCTAGGCTTTCTGTGACAGTTGTTAGATTGGGCTGTAAAAATTTGAGAGTATATTGAAAAATACATAAAGAAGCACTTTCATAGAGAAATGCAAGGTCATAGCTATAAAGAATCCAGGTCTCAAAGTTTATACTCATCGAGTTCTAGGTTCTGAAGCAAAAACATACCGCTCCATCTCTATAAAAGTTAAAAGGCAATGAGAATTAGACAAATTCCTTATCTAAATTTTCAAGGAATGATTTCCAGATTTTCACATTATGTCCTGAACACAACTGAAAAATGGCTTATATTATTATAAATAAATACATAAATATAGTAGGCAGAGAAAAGAACTTTGAGCTTGAAATCAATAACTTTCCAACTCCATCACCAACTGCATTTTGATATTGATCCTTATCACCAATAACAAAATTCTGGAACTTTAAAAGTTCCTTAAAAGTCAATTAGAACAATTATTCAGTATACTATAAGCTTCTTTTGGTAAATTTGAAAATGTGATTCCTCTCCTAGAGTCTGATAATTCTTCCATGGGATATTTGTTGTTTTTTATCAATAATTACTGGGATAGGTTTTCCTGTTGAAACTGGTGTAGAGGGTAGTCAAGTTTTAATTCACATACTTTATCTTTGGAACTATGAGAACATAATATTGAATATGCAATATAAAGCTACAACCTACATGGAAAGAGTTTATTAAACTATCTGGTATGTAGTTTTGTTAACTTATTGAGTGGTATCAGCAAGTGCTGCCTCCATTAGTAAAACAAAGACCATCAGCTTCAACACTTCCCAATTTGCTTCCCTACCATCTTTGGCTTTCTCTTCATGTTTATTTGAACTTTCATAGGAAAAACTTTCTGAATTTCCAGTTAAGACCAGACATGAATCAGTTATAAATGTCATTTTATGTGGTATTGTAAAACACTCTCCTCTATTTTACGGAACTTCCTTTTTAACTCTATCTGCCATGAGAAGTCTAAGTTATGGCAACATATTTTGGAAGATATGAAATACTTGGGACTATCTAAACCCTAACCTAAATCCTTGGCATGTATAGGCAAATCACCACATGTACATGCGTGCACCTACTTGCTTGGGAAGCAGTTTTAACAAAAATAAATTAAATTGACATAAAATAACCACAGAGGGCTCAGGTGCAATGCAAATTATGCCAATACTGTAAGTGTACTCCACCTAAATTATACTGGTTAAGCAGATAAAAAGTTTGCCTGCTAAAATTTTCGCCTAGAGCTCACTACACAACTTCAGCTATATGCTACATATCTAGTTCTTCTAGGCTACCCCTAAAACTAGCTCATTTCTTAGTCGAATGTAAGGAGAGTAAATAAAAAGATTGGTGAAAAAAATACAAAAATATAAAATGGGCAATTTGTTAGTTTTTTGACATTATATATTTAAGTGTAATTATTCAATAATGTTCTTTATGTGTAAAGTTATATATATTTAATAAATGTATATATGTGTATTATGCATATAATATCTATACACAAAGATTGTGAACACTATTTTTTTCATATGCCTTATTAATTTCTCAGAAAAAAAATGAAAATTTTCTCTGTTGTATTCACACAGTTTCAGAAAAGAGAGCAATGCAGCCATGAGGATATTTGAGCATTAATTTTTCATTCCATACAGTAATGAAGTAGTACAATAATGCAACTGTGCTATGTCTAACTCAATGTAATTTTTCATTACATTTTTGGTATCATTCTTCCTAGTTGCACTGGACTCTAAAAACTTGAATTTAATTGCTATAAAAAAACATTGATTTCAAATATTATGTTAGTAGTAGCTGATATTAATTAAGAGCACATACATTTTCTGATCATTTTTAATGGTGAGTCTTTTAACTACAGAAAAAAAGTCAATATTTTCAGCAATGTTGTAGAAATGTAAGAGCTATTATAAATGAATGACTTTTAAAATTCTTAACTTGTTGCTCTGAAATAACTGAAATAGTTTAGCAAACTACATTTCTTGAAGCTATGCATTATTATGTAGAACAGAAGGGAAATAAGGAAGCCTAGTCTTAAATTGGTAGTAAGAAAGTTAATGGACCTCTTTTCTAAATTATACTGATAACTTGAATCGAAATTAGTTTCATAGTCTGTAAGAATATGGAGATACAAAGTCATCAAATCTATTAACAAAAATCCTATGTCTCACTAAAATTAGTCATTCAAGGAAACAAGGAATCTACAAATCTGGCAGTGGTCAGCAACAGCAAAGGTGAGCACATAATGCAATTATTATTACTCCAAAATAACTAAAATATGTGTGGACGCTAGATCATCCAATCAATTCTGATGTAGTAAGCATATCATATCTCTTTAGAGTAGTTGTTGCCACTATAAACAGTTTTTATATATCACAAAGTATAAACTTAAATATTTAAATGAGAAAAACTTTTAAAATAAATCTAAGAATACTGATTTTTTAACAAGTTTGAAAATATAAACATAAATTAAATCTGTTTTTCTGACGTAATATTTCCTGACAATAACATAAAATATTAAATAACCCAATTAAAAATAGAATTTTACAACTAATTATTTGGTTTTCAGCTAATGATTTGGAAAGACTCTGTAGCAAAAGCAAATGTTAAATACCTCATGTGGGAAAAAGAATGTGTCAATGCAATAAACTACATATGGAATGAGGAAGATGTAATTTTTGTTTGTTTGTTTATTTGCATGAAACAGTATTTTAACTTATGACATAGTCCATCAGTACTGAGCATTTGATCTTAGGGTTAAACTAATTACTTAAACATCACTGCTCCAAAACTAGTATTTTCATCTAAAAGTTATATGATCTAAAGGCAAACTGATTTTAGAGAATTCCTAATTACAGTAATTCCTAATTACTGTTCTAAATTATCAGTCTTATTTTCCCTGTTATACATATCAATATGCTACTGAAAACAAAGCATGAAGTATAGCTGATCATAAAGTTAATCTTAAAGTTAGAAATGGCTTGATTCTTGAGTCCTAAAGAGTAAGGAAAGAAGAAAATGAGGCACAATAATGAGCTCATATGCCAAGTTCTTTCTCAGGCATTACAAAGCCCGTATAGAATAACTGGGCACCTAAACATAATAACATCACCAGTAAAATCTTTATTAAAATTGAATGGCATTCTGTTCTTCTGAAAAACAGGATACCACCAAAGTTCAATTCTGTCTGCTGTACTGAACAGAGAAACCATTTACAAGATATAATGAAGCAAGAATCTCTTTAAAAATACATGAAGGGCAAATGTGTTTTCTTTATGAGCTTCACAAATTTGATGCACAGTCTAATTTCTTTCTCTTGTAGCTTCCAGGGTTCCATTGATCTTGTGGCATGGGAGGACTGTTAACGGTATGAGTCTGTTACCAGGAGCTATATGATAGCATTAATTAAGTTATGCTTTGGGAAAATGAAAGCAAGCAAGATGCATATTTGCCTTTCTGCCAATAAGTGCTTAAGTATAGCAATGTGCAGGAATTCCTGGTATTCATCCATTTGATTTTTGTTCTTCCTTCTTTTGTTGTGTCTTTTATTCTTTCTTATTTTTTCTCTGTCTTTCTTCCTTGTTTGCTTCTTTACTTTAGTGATAACTTATACCTTTGTAACACAGGGGCAGTTAAAAGGGATAGATATTAGACATGGATGCCCTACAATCATACATTCACAGAGAATTTAAGAAAAATACATATAATAAATTGAGTTTCAAGAACCACTGGGCCCAGGAGTAACTTTCTCAAAGAATTTGTACTTGTTATATGTGTGTGGTGTTTTGCTTGTGTTTTGTTGGAAGAAGAAAAGCTGTTCTTTATATATGAGCATGACTCTATGAAAGATCATTTAGAATCACTGTATTGAGGAAGGTGATCCCTCTTATCATGGTCTTCTGTCTAAGAGTCTTTCTTCCATTCTTAGTCTTATTTCAACGAGAGCTTTAATTTCACTTGCTAAGTCGCCTTTCTTTGGTAATATCTTCCTCATTTCTCTTTTTTAATGAGTAAGTTCACAAGTTCTTAGGAAAAATAAACACATTTGTGCAGAGGGATAATACATAAAATTTAAGCTCCTTCTATATGCTGGCCTAGTCCTCATTTACCTCCCCAATCTTATATCCAGCCTTTCCTCTACATCAAATGTTCCTCTTGATGTGCTTGTTTATTTTTAAAAAAGAAAATTTTTACTACATTCTACCCTCAACCTCCTTAAGGATCCCTACTCTTCCTTAGCCAGCTCAGCCTCTCTCAAGTAAACCAATCTTTCCTTTTTTTGCTATTATAATTTGTTAATGCCAATATCATAGAACTTGTTATGTTTTATTTTGTCAGCTGTTAATATATGATCTCAACTTGGTCTGTGAGTTTCCTAAGGATAGGGGCTATGTCCTGTTTAATTTTTAAAATAGATATTCTTGTTATAATCGTTATCATTTTAACCAAGGAATGCTTGCAACAAATTATTTCCCTACATTTTTCTATATCTACTGTGCCTTGAACTTCTGTCAAAGCAAACAATAAAACAGACATTCTGTCCTATAATTAGATAAAGAAATATTTATTGAGTGCCTATTATCAGTCAGAGCAGGCATTGCTCTTGGTGGTACTGAGACTGCAGTGAACAAGAATCCCCACTCTCCAAGAACCTCCAATTTAAGTCTTCTTCACTTGAGGATAGGTTAATTATTAAATGTGAAACTAAATACTTTTCACAATATCAAGCATATATAATATTGAAATTTTGTATAATAGTGGGAGTGAATTTGAAAATTAAAAAAAATCTGCTTTGCTATATCTGTCTCACTTAAATGAGGCACTTTTGCCATTAAAACCAAATATATTTTCCTATATTTAATCAATTGGCTAAAAATATAGTACAATTTTTATTTCTTATTTGGATTAAAGCAGCTGTGTATTTTTTTCTGGAATTTTTTATTCCCCTTGGTTTTCTTTTGTTTCCTGGTAGTTTATAGAATTTATAAGAATTTATAAGAAGTAATTATCCTCAACAAGTCACTAAGTTGACCCATTGCTTTTTAACATATTTGTTAAAAAGGACAATGTTAGGAAGACTTCTAGGCGTCAGTAAGTCTATAATCCAGAATTTTTTTTATTGTACTTTTGGACCTTTCTAAAATTTATTGATCACTTGAGTTGTTTCTGATTCTGCTAATGTGTTTCTGCAAATGATTTTTAGACATGTGAAAACTTTCTTTTTCTTCAAATTCTAAAACTGTTACTATTTTACTCAAACTTGATTGATAATTTATCTGGGAATGAAATTCAAGATTCAGAGCAGTTACAGTGAAGACACTAAAGGTACTCTGCATTTTCTTTAAGTGTTCAGTTTTGTTGGGGAGAAATCTGTTGACCTTTTCTCCCATTCCTGCCTAAAATACAGCTCATACATTTTTTTTTTTCCTTATGTTGCCTATTTGTGTTGGAATAGGTGCTCCAAAAGAACTGTTATTGATAAAAAGATGATAATAATACTTATGATTTTTTTTATCAAGGTTTAAGAAATAATCACAAACCTTTTCTCCATCCACTCCTCCTTATTTTTAAATTTGCATCCCCTCAGAAACCTAGTGATCATCCTACATCTTGCTGACTCATATGTTAGTTCATTTGATTTGTTAATGGTGATTAAGCACTTTCTGTGTATCAAGAACAATCTAAGAGCTGGGAATAAAGTGGTAAAGGAAAAGCCCCTTACATCCCCAGAGCTTACTTTTTAGTATTGTGTCAATAATAACACAAAAGTGTCTTGAGTTATGTACTTCTCGGCATCTCTATAGCTGCCATGGGCTTAATGTTTGTGCCTCTCCCTCCCAAATTCATATGGGAATTTTAAAAAAAATCTTTATTCCTCTTATAAAGAGACAGACAGACATGATCTCTTATTGCCTCATGAAGAAAAAGCAAAAAAGTGATCCATCTACCAACCAGGAAAAGTCATGGTAGTAGTAAGTGGTATTATTAGTGGCTCAGTTGTGACTGACTCTTTGTGACCCCATAGACTGTAGCCTGTCAGTGTGCTCTGTCCATGGAATTCTCCAGGCAAGAATACTGGAGTGGGTTGCCATGCACTTTTCCTGGTGATCTTCCTTACTCAGGGATCAAACCCAGGTCTCCTGCATTGCGGATATATTCTTTACCTTCTGAGTCACCAGGAAGCCCAGGAAGAGGGCTCTTACCAAAACTCAACCTTGCTGGCATCCTGATGTTGGGCTTCTAGGCACCAGAACAATGGAAAATACGTTTGTTAAGTCACCCTGCTAAGCTGCTAAGTCACTTCAGTCATGTCCGACTCTGTGCGACCCCATAACGGCAACCAACCAGGCTCCCCCATCCCTGGGATTCTCCAGGCAAGAACACTGGAGTGGGTTGCCATTTCCTTCTCCAATGCATGAAAGTGAAAAGTGAAAGTGAAGTCGCTCAGTCGTGTCCGATTCTTAGCGACCCCATGGACTACAGCCTACCAGGCTCCTCCATCCATGGGATTTTCCAGGAAGGAGTACTGGAGTGGGGTGCCGTTGCCTTCTCCAACCCAGTCTATAATATTTGTTATAGCAGCGCATGCTGTTAAAGACAATAGCAGTTGTCATCTCTCACTGATAGTACTGAAGTAGGCTTCCTACATATTCCCTTCAACAGTCTCAATATTCATAGTTCTTCTTTTTAAATTATTAATTTTAATTTAATTTAATTAATTTAAAATTTAATTTAATTTATTTTTTTTAATTCATCGTTCTTAGTTTGCTTAACTTCCGTGGTGATCACTGTTGTCGCATCAAAGCAAGTCTCTTATCTTGATTTGCCAAACTATTGGCCAAGTCACAACCTTGGTTAAAATTCACGTATTCACAATTCTGCTGGTGCACCCCATGCAGATGAGCATAGCCAGAGGCAAACACAACGCTTGCCCTTGCCACACTCAGTGTCTCTCCCTGCCACACATAACTTTCATCATATCTTTTCCTGTTTTACTACTCACTGCTCCTCATTCAATACCACTCAGTTCAAATATCTACTTTCCTCTCAGCCCCTCTCTGACCGACACTTTAAAGTGATATACATATATATTCTATTTTATATTGATATATTTGATTTCATATAATCGTTCTTTCTCATCTTGTTATTTTATTTCACAAAAATGAAATACATGGGATTATAAAGGAAACAGAATATATCAAAATGTTATTATTACAGTATTTAAAAGAAATGTTGATGGAGTTACATATGTGATTCTTTTTTAGTGCATTTAGTGGAACGGATCTAATAATTATCATAATTTATTAATAGTAATAGGAGTAAATGACAGCTTTAAATATCCATAATGACTCCTATATAATACAAAAATACCTGTGATTTCTATTAGTAAAAAATTCAGAGGTAGTGCTAATATTATCAGTTTATTCACAATTGAAGGAAGTGCCAGAATTCAGTTAGTGGTTTTTGAAAACAAAAATAATTTTTCTCATTTAATTTCATGGTGTCCATGAATTTTACCTGAAGACTGTATGATTCCATGGTGCCCTGGTTATAAATCCTGACTAGTCCAAATCCCTCATTTTGTGGATAGAAACACTTTACATTCTATGGATTTGTCTATGTATGTTAGGTGGGAAGGGAGCCTACTCACCTCCACCCTCTGCCTTATGCCAGTGCTCAAAGGCCAAAAAACAATCTGTGAAGAAAGTCACACAGTAGGTAAAATCCATTTTATAAAAAAAGTCCTTTTATTTTCATTAAAGCTTTCTTAGAAATTCAGAAATAATATATAATGAAATATCAGTAAGTAAAATTCAAGGTTTTGTCATTGCTAGTTAATAAGGGGTAATACAAAAATCATGAACTATCATAAAAGTACCAATTCAAAAATATGGTAGCAGAATTCTTAATGATAAAGGATGAAGAACAAACTAACAAATAATGATTATATGAAATGCTAAGAAGTTTCATAATGTATTGTTAAGACTCAATTTATTGTTGCTGTTGTTCAGTCACTCAGTCGTGTCCAACTCTTTGTGACCTCATGGCCTGCAGCATACCAGGCCTCCCTGTCCTTCACTATCTCCTGGAGCTTCCTTCAACTCATGTCCATTGAGTCGGTGATGCCATCTAATCATCGCATCCTCTGTCATCCCCTTTTCCTCCTACCTTCAATCTTTTGCAGCATTAGGGGCTTTTATAATGAGTCAGCTCTTCTCATCAGGTGGCCAAAGTATTGGGGCTTTAGCATCAGTCCTTCCAATGAATAGGATTGATGGGAAGCATATTCATTTATTGCTAGCATTTAGAAGAATATATGTAGAATGTTGGACTTATCCTTAACTGGAAAAGGAAACTTACCATTTTTCAGAGTAAGTTGGCCTGGGAAAAATATATCTATTTATGTAGTAGTTGTTGGAATTCTCTAGGCGAATCTTCCAATCTTCATGCAGGTAGGTGGAAGATGTACTTATTTAAAATGAAGGAAGACATTAGAGAAGCAGGTAGGAGGAATGAGTGAAATGACGCAGGCAAGAGCAAAAGCACAGCAGTAGGAAAGAGAGATATTCTACCTTGATGTGGGTGGTGAGGAGTAGGCAGTAAGATGTGTTATGGGAATTAAAAATAAGAGGTACTTGGAAGAAACCTGAGTTCTAAAAGACCCAGAAATGTCAAATGTACATGGAAACAGCACTAGACCTTGCTCCCAGCTCTATGAGAGGTGCTGCACACCAGTTCTATCAGAGCAGGCATGAAGAATTTGTCTGCCACTGTAATTTAGAGCAGTGAGTTCATGCACCTCTCCTTCCATGATGGACACTTTATGAAATGTAGAATTACTTGATGAAAACTAAAAAACCATTGTTGTTGTTTGATTGCTAAGTTGTGCCCAACTCTTTGTGACCCCATGGACTGTAGCATGCCAGGCTTTCCTGTCCTTCACTATCTCCCAGAGTTTGCTCAGACTCATGTCCATTTTATTCAGTTGATGATGCCATCCAACCATCTCATCCTCTGTTTCCCCCTTCTCCTGCCCTCAGTCTTTCCCAGCATCAGGGTCTTTTCTTAAGAGTCAGCTCTTCGCATCAGCTGGCCAAAATATCGGTGCTATAGAAAAGCTATCTTTTATTGTTTCTTATTAAAGATCGCTCTTGATTCTAATGAAGATGATTAGAGTGGTTAAAAGAATAGACATTCACCTATATGGGAAAATAATCTGAAAAGAATGGATACATATATTTGTAGAACTGAATCACTTTGCTGTATACCTGAAACTAAAACAACATTGTAAATAAACTATACTTCAATATAAAATTAAATTAATTTTTTAAAAAAAGATTGAAATTAGATAATAGTGGCTTCAGTTCTAGGTGTTCTATTTACCAGCTATGTACCATCCTGCAATTATCAATACTTAGCTTCCCTGAATCTCAGGTTTTACTGGGATGAAATGTTTGTTTGTGTTAGTTGCTCAGTCATATCCGACTCTTTGTAACCCCATGTACTATAACCTGCCAGGCTCCTCTGTCCATGAAATTCTCCAGGCAAGAATATAGGAGAGGGTTGCCATTCCCTTCTCCAGGGGATATTCCTGACCCAGGGGTAGATAGAACCCTGGTCTCCTGCATTCCATGCAGATTCTTTACCATCTGAGCCACTAAAGTAAAAAGCAAGCAGGGATAGCATCAGGCTCAGCACATAGATAATAATCCCCCAATAAACATTGGGAATTATTATTATTTTTATTGTTGTTGTCACTGATATTTTTATTGTGTGTCAGATCCAAATTTATTTGATTTGATTTGGTAGAGTTTTTGCATTTTATTCTAAAGTTATTTTTAGAAACTCCATCATTTTTTTTGTTCAAATATCAGGAAACTAATATTTTATATAATGCTATTTTACTTCATAACTTGCATTTACATCAGAATGGCTAAATATGTTTCTGTTTACCTAAAAGTCAATAACACAAAGGTTGAAATTGTCTATAATTTGTTAAAAATGTAGAAACAGAATATTACAGTGAATATTACAGTGATTCTACCAATATGTAAAATGATGAAAGTGAAAGTTGCTCAGTTGTGTCCGACTCTTTGCAACCCCATGGACTATACAGTCCATGAAATTCTCCAGGCTAGAATACTGGAGTGGGTAGCCTTTTCCTTCTCCAGGGGATCTTCCCAACCCAGGGATTGAACCCAGGTCTCCTGCATTGCAGGTAGATTCTTTACCAACTGAGCCATAAGGGTAGCCCCTGTAAAATGGTAGTTAAACAATATTAAACTGGTTGAACTTTCCCTATACTTAATAAATTACTTGTAGTTTCTTCCTAATATCCATTATATTTTAACATAACTCTTAAATACACTGTTTCCTGAGCAAACAAACTTCATTTCTAGGACTTGATTTTCCAAAAAGTTTGTGTAATTTCAAACAAGTAATTTCTCATTTTAAGTATGCTAAAATAATGATAAAGTATAATATCAAAACAGCTGATCCCATTCAAATTAAAACTCCCTGCTGCTCAGAAGATGAAAGTCCACATTAGAAACATAGATACAAATATTTTCATAATCTTGTATACAATGACCCCAAAGTAAAAACAGCCTAATGTCATCAAGAGTAGTATTTTTAAGAAATGGGATTTTGAAGTCTACAACAATTTAAAAAACAGTAGTATAGATAGGTGAATTATAGTTTATTCTGCATGATATTCAATTATAAAAATATACTACAATTTGCTTATCTACTCTTTTTTTAATTGTTGTAGATTTAAAAATACTACTCTTGATGACATTAGGCTATTTTAGTTTGGGGTCATTGTATATAAGATTATGAAAAATATGTTTATCTGTCTTTTAGGAATTTATGCATTTTCCTAATGCAGACTTTCAAAACTTCATTTTACTTAAAAATTTTTTTTAAATAAATTAAGTCCTTTGAAAAGCAGCTTCTTTTCTCCCCCCAAACCAAACAAGGAAGTTTACAGTGGAATACCATACAGAACTGAGAATATAAAAAACTACTAATATTCAAAACAATGTGAACCAATTTCATGAAAATAAGATTTAAGAAAATAGGATGCAAAAAGCATAATGTGTGATTTAAATACAGCTCAAAAACCTGCACGTGAAAACATGCATTTTGAAAATCTGTACTCTTAACAGTTACACCATAGGTTGCCCTGAGAGTGACAGTGTAGTAACTGACAAGGGGACAGGCAGGGCTTCCAGAATGTTGCTTATGTTTTATTTATGATATGGGTCACATGGATGTATTTACTTTGTAAACATGCACATAGTTACACTTTTAAATTGAGCATTTTTCTCCATTGCGTGATAAAAAGTACTTCAACATAAAAAAGGGAGTGTAGGATCATTAATGCCTCCCACTGAAACACCCACCAGTGTAATATGCATCATTGCCTGTGGAAAAGCTGAAGGATTCTAGTCTTTTGTGTGTCTGGCCTGCTGAGAGTAGGACGACCAGATCATCAAAGTAGGACTCGCTGACATCTTCAACAACATTGACATCTTCAGTTGACTCTTTTCCGAAGATTATGTTTTGATTGACAAAATCACTTCCTCTGTAGGTGTTCAGATATCTAACAAGGTCAGAGCAAACTGTGAAATAAAAGTGATTTTAAGTTCTTAGTCATTTTCTTTTCAATTGAATAAGTAAACATTTTAGCCCACGAGTTTTCATACGTACTGTATTTTTGACTCACTGAATGTCTTTCTTAGACAAATATTTTAGCAAGATAAAATTCTTCAGATAATATCTCTATGTTTATTTTAATTGCTTTGCCAAACTTGGGTGCTGTGAAATTGTAAGGTTTCTTAATTTCAGTTCCTCCTTTTACCATATATAAATTTATCAAATTAAAAATAGGAATGTAATCAAAAGAGTTGTACAATGTAATTCTTCTAAAGTATAATTATGAAATTAAATCCTAAAAACCAGGTACACTCTCAGCATCCTATTTATTCAGTTCTTCCCATGAGTTTGTGGGGACAAGTTTTAATGTTTGCCTATTATATTTTAAATAAAGCTTTGATTCAGTAAAAATTTTCAAAGCCAAAGTTCTTTAGCATTCTATTTGTTAAGTATTTTGATTAAGATTTCAAAGAAATTTTAAACACAATCAATGTAGATGCCTAATATACCAAAAAACTAAAAAGTATTGTAGTATCTGTAGGTTGATTTCAAAAGCTCATATATGTTTAGAAGCAAACTGATGAAAGGGTAAAAGTCAGAAAGTATACACCATGAAGCTGAATTATCCATTTGTGTTTATTACTTTCACTATGTATATGTAAAAATAGTTGCATATTTTGACACTACAATTTCTTTTTGGATTGGTATGTAAGCTAGTTTATACACAATTGATCACTTATGCAAAGAAATAGAGGAAAACAATAGAATGGGAAAGAGTAGAGATCTCTTCAAGAAAATTAGAGATACCAAGGGAACATTTCATGCAAAGATGAGCACAATAAAGGACAGAAATGGTATGGACCTGACAGAAGCAGAAGATATTAAGAAGAGGTGGCAAGAAGACACACAAGAACTGTAGAAAAAAGATCTTAATGACCCAGATAAACATGATGGTGTGATCATTCACCTTGAGCCAGACATCCTAGAATTAAAAGTCAAGTGGGCCTTAAGAAGCACCACTATGAACACAACTAGTGGAGGTCATGGAATTCCAGCTGAGCTATTTCAAATCCTAAAAGATGATGCTGTGAAAGTGCTGCACTCAATATGCCAGCAAAGCTGGAAAACTCAGCAGTGGCCACAGGACTGGAAAAGGTCAGTTTTCACTCCAGTCCCAAAGAAAGGCAATGCCAAAGAATGTTCAAACTATTGCATAATTGCACTCATCTCATATACTTGCAAATAATGTTCAAAATTCTCCAAGCCAGGCTTCAGCAATATATGAACCGTGAACTTCCAGATGTTCAAGCTGGATTTAGAAAAGGCAGAGGAACCAGAGATCAAATTGCCAACATCCATTGGATCATAAAAAAAGCAAGAGAATTCTAGAAGAACATCTACTTCTGCTTCATTGACTACACAAAAACCTCTGACTGTGTCAATCATAACAAACTGGAAAATTCCTAAAGAAATGGAAATGCCAGACCACCTTACCTCCCTCTTGAGAAATCTGTATGCAGGTCAAGAAGAAACAGTTAGAACCAGACATGGGACAATAGACTGGTTACAAACTGGGAAAGGAGTATGCCAAGGCTGTATGTTGTCACCCTGCTTATTTAACTTACATGCAGAGTACATCATGTTAAATGTCAGGCTGGATGAAGCACAAGCAGGAATCAAGATTGCCAGGAAAAATATCAATAACCTCAGATATGCAGATGACAACACCCTTATTTCAGAAAGTGAAGAGGAACTAAAGAGTTCCTTATGAAGGTGAAAGAGAAGAGTGAAAAAGCTGGCTTAAAACTCAACATTTAAAACACTAAGATCATGGCATCCAGTCCCATCACTTCATGGCAAATAGATGGGGAAACAATGGAAACAGTGACAGACTTTATTTTGCGGGGGGGGTGGGGGGGGAAGGGGGCTTCAAAATCACTGCAGATGGTGACTGCAGCCATGAAATTAAAAGATGCTTACTCCTTGGAAGGAAAGTTGTGGCCAACCTAGACAGCGTATTAAAAAGCAGAGACACTACTTTGCCAACAAAGGTCTGTGTAGTCTAAATTCTGGGATTTCCAGTAATCATGTATGGATGTGAATGAATTGGACCATAAAGAAAGCTGAGCACCAAAAAATTGATGTTTTTGAACTGTGGTGTTGGAGAAGACTCGTGAGAGTCCCTTGGACTGCAAGAAGATCAAAGCCATCAAAATCCAAAGGGAAATCAGTCCTGAATTCATTGGAAAGACTGATGCTGAAGCTGAAGTTCCAATACTTTTGCCACCTGATGCAAAGAACGGACTCATTAAAAAAGACCCTCATGCTAGGGAAGATTGTATGCAGGAGGAGAAGGGGACGTCAGAGGGTGAGATGGTTGGAGAGCATCACTGACTCTATGGATATGAGTTTGAATAAGCTCTGGGAGTTGGTGATGGGCAGGAAAGCTGGCCTACTGCAGTCCATGGGGTCGGAAGGTGTCAAACACAACTGAGCGACTGAACCGAACTGAACTCTGCTGCTGCTAAGTCGCTTCGGTCGTGTCTGACTCTGTGCGACCCCGTAGACGGCAGCCCACCAGGCTCCCCCGTGCCTGGGATTCTCCAGGCAAGAACACTGGAGTGGGGTGCCATTGCCTACACAATTGTAAATTAAATGCTCATCACCATTAATTTTAAGTATATTTTTTATTTTAAAAATGTCCTTATTTAATAAAAACCTGATTTTACTTCACAATATACTCCACCCAAAATTTTATCCACACTGTCACCTCAAAAAATTTTTCTGTTCCAAGCAATAATTTTGTTTATATTCGCATTCAAAATAATGTCATGTTTCACATTTGATCTAATGAACACCCCAAAACTTTATTTAGATTACTGGAATTGGATAAAACAATATCACATTTATCTGAATTATTTTTCTGATATTCTATTTGAAGTATCTGATGACACATAAAATTCATATTATTTGAGTGTTTGTGAAACTCTTCTGTTACAAAACTAGCATAATAACAGCTATTGCTTGACTTTCCATATGTGCACAAGAAAACTTGGAATTGAAAGCAAGCAATTTGATCTCAATGCAAAATCAATCTTTACAAAATAAATTTTAAACATACTTGCTGAAGTTTTCTGGGTTCTTAAAATAACTCCCAACTTTTGAAGTAGAATGCTGAGGCTTCTCAGCAGTTTCTGGTCTTCATATGTTCAGCAGTATCACTGTGGGTCCCATAATAAATGGTAAACATCAGCAAACATTTCATGAAAATTACATGTTTATTAGAAAATTTCTAGAGCAATTAAAGACAGTAGACATTTCACCAGACATTGACTTTTGTTTACTTCACATTCATTGGTGCCAAAAGAGTTTACTGTAAAATAAATAGGTGTTCCCAAACCAAAAAAAAATAAATAAATATTTATAAATTAAGAAAAAATGAGAAAATCACTGAAGTAAAGGCATCAAGCTTTTTCTCTATAGACTGTAGGACAGGACTGTACAATGTCTAATCTCCAGATACATTTGATGTATGACTCAAAAGTATAATTTTCCCCCGTTTCCCATTGGCTTCACTGATTGGTGACCAAGTGACTTAGTGAATCTCATAGGGTACAACCGAAGCCGTGGCTAAACTGTTTGGGGCATGGCAGGGACAAAAGAGCCAAGAATTCCTAATCCTACCTAGATTAAAGGAATTAGTTTTATCTGGCTGCTTAATTTTGAGGGTACTTCTTTTATCTGCTCACACCCTGAACACTGTTCTTATATGTGAGATATTAACTGCTTCACTACTTCCTAACTTAGAAATTTTTCTCTGGTCATCTCTCAGATTTACTTAGTTGCAATAAAAACTCTGCTCACCATACATGTGTCTCATGCCGCTAAATCAGACTATGACCAAAGCTACAGACACATATTATTGATCTATACAACACATCTTTTCTTATCTTAATATAATACCTGACATTAAAAAAATAAAAACTCTGGAACAGATGTTAAAGTGCATGAGATCCTGGGGCACTAAATGTCAAGTTAAGATCTCTTTAAAGTTTTTATGTTGGAATACATGTAATCATTTCTTAAAGCACAAAGTTTTCTTGATTAGAAGGTTTACACATTAAATATATCCCAATGGTCCCTATTAATCTCATTTTTAGCTGTTGCAGCAAATTTTTTACTCTTTCACAGTTCTGCTTAATATCAAAGTGAAAGAAAATAAAAGATACTTGAAAAGACCAATAGCAGTCCATGAAGACATGTAAGCAAATTGATCTTCAATTCAGATAAAAATTCTAGACGGTTGGTAAGATAATTAGAAGACTAATGAATATATAATATTTTTTCTATTGGATGATAGATGCCATTTTGCTTTATTCTATTAAAATTTACAAAAATGAATATCCTTTACGACTTGGTACATGGTTCACCAGACTGCTTTCATGGATAATTCAATCATTTTTGGTCTTTACTTCGATATGGTAACTTTTCCACTGATTAAATACTTGGTGTTCAATTTTACAGATATATGTTCCTTGGGGAAATTATACAGTATAACACCCTGACTATATCTCTAGTACCTTTGCCTTGTGGGATCAGATCAGTATAACCAACCACCTGTTAACATCTTACTTAATCTGACAATGTGTATAGTAAAATAGATATGTGGCAAAAAATAATTTTTTTCTAATTGAATGGCTCAACTATCAGTTATGATTTTTTCCCTGTGCACTGAAAAATCTTATTAGTAATAAAAAGCCATTTTCTTTACAGTGATAATGAATTATTATGTTTTGAGACTAATAAAAATTGGTCTTACAGTATTATAAAATATTAAAAATAAACAAAATCACATCTTATATTGTCTTCTGTAAAAAGAACAAATTTGATTCCCAAACTAGACAACTCTTCAAAATATATTAAGACAATTTTCAGACTCATTGTTTGTTACTCTCATTCCCTCAACCTGGTTCCCTTCATGTATGTTTCCTACTGAAATTTAATTTAAGCAATTAAACCAATATATTATCTTCTGTCTTCTTTAATTTTTCAAAATCATTTTCATTTCAAGGCTTTCATTATGACATGTCCAAGTTAAGCTTTGAATAATTGAGCATATTGTATTGTAAAAATGGCAATAATTTTGGCTGATCATCATATAATCATTTGGTTTTTCTCAATGAAGTCTAGCTATTAAGATGGGGAAAATAATTTACAAAATCAGTTAATTATTATTTTTCCAGCAATCTAGAACAGTGACTAGAGGCAGTTTTTTTTTTTAATTGCTACTTTAAATATCATATTTTAAATAAAATTTTAGGATCTTATTCAACATCTAAACTGCTAAATTAGGTTTCCATAGGACTTGCGATGGAGTCATGCAGTACAAATTTACTGGGAAAATTCAGAGGAATAGATGTTTATAACAGTTTTGGGTCAAAGTTCTGATTATGCCACTGATTTATTCTATCACTTGAGGCATATCACATCAAGACTGAGTCTCAACCATAAAATGAGGGGTTGACACTCTCCAAGGTACATTCTAGATTGACATTTATCAACTGAGATCTGAATGAGAAATTGCTGTATATCTGAAGAAACTCTTTATATATTTTAGGGTGCTTTTTCCACCCAGTATAATTCCACTTGGGCTTCTCTTGTGGCTCAGTGGGTAAAGAATCCACCTGCAATGGAGGAGACCTGGGTTAGATCGCTGGTTGGAAAGATCCCCTGGAGAAGGGAAAGGCTACTCACTCTAGTATTCTGGCCTGGAGAATTCCATGGACTGTATAGTCTATTGTGTCGCAAAGAGTCAGACACGACTGACTGAGTGACTTTTAATTATAAGGATAAAGATAATTGCACTTAACTAGCTAATTCTTTCTGAATCTCCAGGTCTTAGCTAAGATTCTGTATCCTCCCTTTTGCTTCCTCCAACACTTCCAACTGAGATTAGTGTGCCTCCTGAGTGAGTGAGTGAGTGAAGTCACTCAGTCATGTCCGACTCTCTGCGACCCCGTGGACTGTAGCCCACCAGGCTCCTCCGTCCATGGGATTCTCCAGGCAAGAATACTGGAGTGGGTTGCCATTTCCTTCTCCAGGGAAGCTTCCCAACCCAGGGATCGAACCCAGATCTCCCGCATTGCAGGCAGACGCTTTAACCTCTGAGCCACCAGGGAACTAAAACCTCTGTACTTAATCCCACCATGGGAACCATTGGTCTCAACAATCCATTGGAATTTTTACTTATATATTGTCTTGAAGATAGGACCAGATCTTATTCATATTGTGTCTCCAAAATCTAGCATAATGTTCAGCATTAATAATTGCACAATAAATGTGTTAATGAATGAAATATTAACATATATATTTGTTAAAGCAGTTTTACAAGTGCTACTTTAGAATAAGTACCAAGTGCAATCCAAATAAAGTGAATAATTTTGTACCAAATGCAAGAATTTGAATGTTACTTTCATACAGTAAAATGAAACTAGTAAATGTTGCCACTTAAGTATGGTGGTGGTGGTTTAGTTGGTAAGTCGTGTCAGATCAGATCACATCAGATTAGTCCCTCAGTCATGTCCGACTCTTTGCGACCCCATGAATCGCAGCACGCCAGGCCTCCCTGTCCATCACCAACTCCCAGAGTTCACTCAGACTCACGTCCATCGAGTCAGTGATGCCATCCAGCCATCTCATCCTCTGTCGTCCCCTTCTCCTCCTGCCCTTAATCCCTCCCAGCATCAACTCTTCACATGAGGTGGCCAAAGTACTGGAGTTTCAGCTTTAGCATCATTCCTTCCAAAGAAATCCCAGGGCTGATCTTCTTCAGAATGGACTGGTTGTATCTCCTTGGAGTCCAAGGGACTCTCAAGAGTCTTCTCCAACGCCACAGTTCAAAAGCATCAATTCTTCGGCACTCAGCCTTCTTCAAAGTCCAACTCTCACATCTATACATGACCACAGGAAAAACCATAGCCTTGACTAGACGAACCTTTGTTGGCAAACTAATGTCTCTGCTTTTGAATATGCTATCTAGGTTGGTCATAACTTTCCTTCCAAGGAATAAGCATCTTTTAATTTCATGGCTGCAGTCACCATCTGTAGTGATTTTGGAGCCCAGAAAAATAAAGTCTGACACTGTTTCCACTGTTTCCCCATCTATTTCCCATGAAGTGGTGGGACCGGATGCCATGATCTTCGTTTTCTGAATGTTGAGCTTTAAGCCAACTTTTTCACTCTCCACTTTCACTTTCCTCAAGAGGCTTTTGAGTTCCTCTTCACTTTCTGCCATAAGGGTGGTGTCATCTGCATATCTGAGGTTATTGATATTTCTCCAGACAATCTTGATTCCAGCTTGTGTTTCTTTCAGTCCAGCATTTCTTGTGATGTACTCTGCATATAAGTTAAATAAACAGGTGACAATATACAGCCTTGACGCACTCCTTTCCTATTTGGAACCAGTCTGTTGTTCCATGTCCAGTTCTAACTGTTGCTTCCTGACCTGCATACAAATTTCTCAGGAGGCAGGTCAGGTGGTCTGGTATTCCCATCTCTTTCAGAATTTTCCACAGTTTATTATGATCCACACAGTCAAAGGCGTTGGCATAGTCAATAAAGCAGAAATAGATGCAACTCTTGCAACTCCATGGACTGTAATCTGCCAGGCTCCTCTGTCCATGGGATTCTCCAGGGAAGAATACTGGAATGGGTTGCCATTTCCTTCTCCAGAGGATCTTCCTGACCCAGGAACTGAACCCGGGTCTCCTGCATTGCAGGCAGATTCTTTACCAAATGAGCTATGAGGGAAGCCACTTAAGTGTGCTTTCCTTCAATTTTTTTGTTGTTTATATTGAATAAATGTGGCAAAGGTAAGTGACCAGAAGTTTTGTTACATTTTGGTATATCAAGTGAATGCTTTCTTATGATATTTCAAACAAAAAAAGCATTTATTATTAAAAATGACTTGATATTTTTAACTGTGAGATTTAAATGCATACATGCAATGCTTATATATTCAGCCTGAAGAATAACCTAAATATATTAGAAGTATGTAGCAACAAAGTTATTTGTTTAATTGTTTCTGTCTTCTGAATAATAACTAAGATGACTAGAAGAACATATAAAAACAGTACCAATGCAAAATAATGCTATTTATCTTTGTAATAATCTAAAAAGTACATAAGGCATTGACTATAATCTAATCCATAAATAAATCTCTTGGGAAGATGTGCTATGAACCTAAATATGTATTTTTTTCAATTGTATGCATGCTCACAATGTTTCTAAAAACTTCTTTTTTCAATGTATAAAAGATGACAAGGCACCATAATTCTCCTTGCTCAATCTTTCTTGAAGTACATTCTTTTTATATCAAAGGTCAAACTCACTGGCTTGCTCAGCACAGGAAATGAAAAGCAAGTTCTAAGAAAATAGGTTACGAATGTTAAATGCTTCAGGACATGAGGCATGCCCAAAAGGAATTTCCTAACAAGATTTGGACTACAGAAACAAAGAAAGGCACGATGCAAATAAAGTAACATTAATCAGAAACATTCCTGAAGGAGTCTTCCCTTGTATGATATAAAAACTTCACATTTAGAGTTATAATAAATTTCTTCTTCCTGTGAACAAAATGTAACAAAATAATATTCTTCTTAGAAGCTGTATTTAATCTAAATCCGTCCCCTTTTCAGGCTCAAATCAAATATATAATTTACCAAAATTTGAAAAAGCTTGTGCTACTATAAAGTAGGCATAGTAATTGAGTTTTCCATTTTATCTGAATTTGCTATCAAATAATACCAGGAAATTCTGTAGTGCAGCTCTACTATAACACGACTTGTAAGCAATTTTCTATTGTTGCTGCTGCTGCTGCTAAGTTGCTTCAGTCGTGTCCAACTCTGTGTGACCCCATAGACAGCAGCCCACCAGGCCCCCCGTCCCTGGGATTCTCTAGGCAAGAACACTGGAGTGGGTTGCCATTTCCTTCTCCAATGCATAGAAGTAAAAAGTGAAAGTGAAGTCGCTCAGTCATGTCCAACTTTTTGCGACCTCAGGACTGTAGCCGATCAGGCTCCTCCATCCATGGGAGTTTCCAGGCAAAAGTATAGGAGTGGGTTGCCATTGCCTTCTCCATTTCTATTGTTAAACTGCCTTTAAAATATAAAGATTGTTATTCTAAGTGAAATGTGTAGTAAAATTCCTAATGTCAACCTGCTGCTGCTAAGTCACTTCAGTCGTGTCCAACTCTGTGCGACCCCATAGACAGCAGCCCACCAGGCTCCCCCGTCCTTGGGATTCTCCAGGTATGAACACTGGAGTGGGTTGCCATTTCCTTCTCCAATGCATGAAAGTGAAAAGTGAAAGTGAAGTTGCTCAGTCGTGTCCGACTCTTAGTGACCCCATGGACTGCAGCGTACCAGGCTCCTCCATCCATGGGATTTTCCAGGCAAGAGTACTGGAGTGGGGTGCCATTGCCTTCTCCGATATCAACCTAGTTTAAGCCATTTCAGACAATTTAAATTTATCAATTAATAACTCTGATGGCTTAGATGGTAAAGAAGCTATGTGAAATGCAGGAGACCTGGGTTTATCCCTAGGACAGGAAGATCCGCTGGAAAAGGAAATGGCAACAATCTAGTCTTCTTGCCTGGAGAATCCCATAGACAGAGGAGTCTGATGGGCTACAGTTCACAGAGTCATAAGGAGTTGGCCATGACTGAGCAACTAACACCAACACAAGAAAAGACTCTACACATGGACATCACCAGATGGTCAGCACCAAAATTAGACTGATTATATTCTTTGCAGCCAAAGATGGAGAAGCTCTATATAGTCTGCAAAAACAAGACCGGCAGCTGACTGTGGCTCAGATCATGAACTCCTTATTGCCAAATTCAGGCTTAAATTGAAGAAAGTAGGGAAAACCACTAGACCATTCAGTTCAGTTCAGTTGCTCATCTGTGTCCAACTCTTTGTGACCCCATGAATCACATCACGCCAGGCCTCCTTGTCCATCACCATCTCCCAGAGTTCACTCAAACTCACATCCATCGAGTCGGTGATGCCATCCAGCCATCTCATTCTCTGTTGTCCCCTTATCCTCCTGCCCCCAATCCCTCCCAGCATCAGAGTCTTTTCCAATGAGTCAACTCTTCACATGAGGTGGCCAAAGTACTGGAGTTTCAGCTTTAGCATCAGTCCTTCCAAAGAAAACCCAGGGCTGATCTCCTTTAGAATGGACTGGTTGGATCTCCTTGCGGTCCAAGGGACTCTCAAGAGTCTTCTCCAACACCACAGTTCAAAAGCATCAATTCTTTGGCGCTCAGCTTTCTTCACAGTCCAACTCTCACATCCATACATGACTACAGGAAAAACCATAGCCTTGACTAGACGTCAGTAGGTGCCCAATATGCTACTGGAGATCAGTGGAGAAATAACTCCAGAAAGAATGACAGGATTCAGCCAAAGCAAAAATAATACCCAGTTGTGGATGTGACTGGTGATAGAAGCAAGGTCCGATGCTGTAAAGAGCAATATTGCATAGGAACCTGGAATGTTAGGTCCATGAATCAAGGCAAATTGAAAGTGGTCAAACAGGAGATGGCAAGAGTGAAAGTCGACATTCTAGGAATCAGTGAACTAAAATGGACTGGAAAGGGTGAATTTAACTCAGATGACCATTATATCTACCTCTATGGGCAGGAATCCCTTAGAAGAAATGGAGTAGCCATCATGGTCAACAAAGAGTCTGAAATGCAGTACTTGGATGCAATCTCAAAAACAACAGAATGATCTCTGTTCCTTTCCAAGGCAACCACTCAATATCACAGTAATCCAAGTCTATGCCCCAACCAGTAATGCTGAAGAAACTGAAGTTGAACGGTTCTATGAAGACCTACAAGACTTTTTAGAATTAACACCCAAAAAAGATATCCTTTTCATTATAGGGGACTGGAATGCAAAAGTAGGAAGTCAAGAAACACCTGGAGTAACAGGCAAATTTGGCCTTGGAATATGGAATGAAGCAGGACAAAGACTAATAGAGTTTTGTCAAGAAAACGTACTGGTCATAGCAAACACCCTCTCCCAACAACACAAGAGAAGACTCTACACATGGACATCACCAGATGGTCAGCATCAAAATCAGATTGATTATATTCTTTGCAGCCAAAGATGGAGAAGCTCTATACAGTCAGCAAAAACAAGACCAGGAACTGACTGTGGTTCAGATCATGAGCTCCTTATTGCCAAATTCAGACCATTCAGGTATAATCTAAATCAAATCCCTTACAGTTATACAGTGGAAGTGAGAAATAGATTCAAGGATTAGATCCGATAGACCTAGTGCCTGAAGAACTATGGACGGAGGTTCGTGACCTTTTACAGGAGGCAGGGATCAAGACCATCCCCAAGAAAAAGAAATGCAAAAAGGCAAAATGTTTGAATGAGGAGGCTTTACAAATAGCTGTGAAAAAAAAGACAAGCGAAAGGCAAAGGAGAAAAGGAAAGATATGCCTAACTGAATGCAGAGTTGCCAAGAATAGCAAGGAGAGATAAGAAAGCCTTCCTCAGTGATCAGTGCAAAGAAATAGAGGAAAATAATAGAAAGGGAAAGACTAGAGATCTCTTCAAGAAAGTTAGAGATACCAAGGGAACATTTCATGAAAAGATGGAAACAATAAAGGACAAAAATGGTATGGACCTAACAGAAGCAGAAGATATTAAGAAGAGGTGGCAAGAATATACAGAAGTACTATAGAAAAAAGATCTTCACAACCCACATAATTACGATTTCTGGCTCACCTAGAGCCAGACATCATTGAATGTGAAGTCAAGTGGGCCTTACGAAGCATCATTGCAAACAAAGCTAGTGGAGGTGATGGAATTCCAGTTGAGCTATTTCAAATCCTGAAAGATGATGCTGTGAAAGTGCTGCACTCACTATAACAGCGAATCTGGATAACTCAAGAGTGAGCCACAGAACTGGAAAAGGTTAGTTTTCATTCCAATCCCAAAGAAAGGCAATGCCAAAGAATGCTCAAACTACTGCACAATTGCATTCATTTCACACGCTAGCAAAGTAATGCTCAAAATTCTTCAAGCCAGGCTTCAACAGTACGTGAACTGTGAACTTCCAGATGTTCGAGCTAGATTTAGAAAAGGCAGAGGAACCAGAGGTCAAACTTCCAACATCTGTTGGATCATCAAAAAAGCAAGAGAATTCCAGAAAACCATCTACTTCTGCTTTATTGACTATGTCAAAGCCTTTGACTGTGTTGACTGTCTAGATCAGTGACTGTGGACAATTCTTAGATAGATGGGAATACCAGACCACCTGATCTGCCTCTTGAGAAATCTGTCTGCAGGTCAGGAGGCAACAGTTAGAAATGGACATGGAACAACAAATTGGTTCCAAAAGGGAAAGGAGTACACCAAGGCTGTATATTGTCATCCTGCTGAATTAAATTATGTGCAGAGTACATTATGAGAAATGCTGGGCTGGATGAAGCACAAGCTGGAATCAATATTGCTGGGAGAAATATCAATAACCTCAGATATGCATATTACACCACCTTTATTTCAGAAAGCAAAGAGCTAAAGAACTTCTGGATGAAAGTGAAAGAGGATAGTGAAAAAGTGGGCTTAAAAATCAACATTCAGAAAATTAAGATCATGGCATGTGGTTCCATCACTTCATGGCAAATAGGTGGGAAAACAGTGGAAACAGTGACTGACTATTTTGAGGGGCTCCAAAATCACTGCAGATGGTGACTGCAGTCATGAAATGAAAAGACGCTTGCTCCTTAGAAGGAAAGTTATGACCGACATAGACAGCATATTTAAAAGCAGAGACATTACTTTGCCAACAATGATCCGTCTAGTCAAAGCTATGGTTATTCCAGTAGTCATGTATGGATGTTAGAGTTGGACTATAAAGAAAGCTGAGTGTTGAAGAATTGATGTTTTTGAACTGTGGTGTTGGAGAAGACTCTTGAGAGTCTGTTGGACAGCAAGGAGATCCAACCAGTCCATCCTAAAGGAAATCAGTCCTGAATATTCACTGGAAGGACTGATGCTGAATCTGAAGCTCCAATACTTTGACCACCTGATGCGAAGAACTGACTCATTGGAAAAGACCCTGATGCTGGGAAAATTGAAGATGGGAGAAGGGGACTACAGAAGAAGAGCTGGTTGGATGGTATCACCGACTAAATGGACATGATTTTGGGTAAACCCCTGAAGTTGCTGATGGACAGGGAGACCTTGTGTGCTGCAGTCCATGGGGTCACAAAGAGTTGGACACAACTGAGCGACTGAAATGAATTGAACCAATCAACTAACGCACATATATCAATACTTTCTTAATCTTTAAGAAATGTAATATGCAAAGAGGAACTAAAGACTTAACTCCTAACTCTTCAAACACTTCTGTAACGTAAGTAAAACACTGAAGCAAAGTTGAATTTCTGTTGGAAAACAAGCATAGTCACTGATTTTGATGGTAATTGCTGTCTAGTAGAAGGAGATTGGTATTGGGAAGCAGTTCCTGACTTTGCATGGTGGTCCATCAATTTACTACCTGTGTGGTTCTGAACAAATTATTAAGATGTTTTTTTCTAAGTATTACCTATCTGAAAATGAGGATAAAACAAATGAGGTAACATGTAGCAAGCCTTCATTCAGTTTCCTTTCTTTCCTTTCATATGCAAAAGCAGTATTAGATTTAAATTTCAATTACTGAGGCATTAAACCAAAGAGTATTATAAATTTTAGTGTTGTAAACATTTTTAAACTTTTATGAATCTATCTCCATCCTTTCATATGTGACATAATACAAAGCCAGGATAGTTGGTTAATTTGGCTAAGTTCACAAGTAGTACAACCAGAAATAAAACTTTTTTCACTAAACGTAGTCCCATGTTTTTCCCAGTTGCACCTTCTCTTGAGTTTCTACTGTCTTTGTAAAATTTCTGCATACAGCTTCTTACTTAAGCAATTAGTCTATCCAGCAACATTGTCTTGAAAACTCTGTTTGGATTTTATTTTCATCCCTCCATTGGTTTATCCAGCAATCAAGTTCAGTCAAAATTATTTATGGCCATTTCTTCTTCTCTAACATAGAAATACAAATGTTGACTTCTATAAGAATTCATAAACATTTGCATTCTAGAGATATACATTGCATGTGTCTACAATGTGGTAATGGCTGAAAAAAGATGCAAAAGGAATAAATGAACTTCAAGATTGAAATTAGAAATGTCAATGAACTGTAAAAGGACACATTAAGGAAATTCTTTTGGATGAAACAGAAAAAGTAAAAGAAGAAATATTATGTAACCAACCTATGAACTTTTTCTTAAACTCCTAAAGGCAGTTGACAGCACCCTGACATAAAGGTGCCTAAAATCTACTTTTGAAATACTGCTGTATAACTACTTATTAGAATATTGAATATTATGTAGGAGGACAGAGAAGGCAGTCTTTTTATCTTTCATCCCACTTGGAGATAAATTCTCTTCAAACTGATTTATGGAGTCTATTAGATGAAACATTTCCCTAAATTAAAAAAAAAAAAAAAAGATATTTTAGAAAAATTCTGTTAGTTATAACACACACACGGAAGTTTCCATGGGATATTTCTTTGCACAAGATTGCCTCAGTTTTTCCTACATAGAATTTCCTTCCATAAACAAGACATTATTTTCTTGAAATGTAGCTCTCTCCACATTTCCATAAAAGAATAAATCATGAACTGTTAAATATTTAAGATCTAAAAAGGATAAAATAGAGTCAGTCATAAGAGAAAAGAATGTTTGAAGAGCATATTAGGAAACAGAGAATGCACTCCACTTCTTTAAGTTTCTGAATTTAAAGCTAAATTCGAAATATACACAGTTTGTATGTCAATTAAATGCCAAATTTGATCTGCTAGCTTGGTTAGAAATATGTGTGTTCCATTCCAGACAAGCCCTAAGGCTTGTTGAGAAATGGGAATAATTACAATAAAGCACCTTATAACACAGCAGAAATACCAAAATTTTGAGTTCTATCAGCTGAAATTATATTGAAACTCAGGAGGACAAGTTTTACTCATTTTCCATGTGACTTTGTACCAGTGGTTCCTCTCTACGTAATTTGTAAGACTTCTGAATCCAATATTAACATGTTTCCATTATAATGACATGCTTTAACAAGTAATAATGGATAGGAAATGAATTCTCTACTAATTGTCACCTTGTCACCATGTTTTTTTACATTTACTTAATTCTCATTAACAAAACAGTCCTATGAGATTTGTATCATTATTTGTAGTTTATAAGGGAGGAAATCAAAGCTGAGTTTTAAGTGAATTATTTGCAGAGCAGAGTTGGGATGATAGCCTGGTCTGTTGATTTGATTATTTGCTGTATGTGTTATGTACCTTATAATTTAACATGGATATATTTGTTAACAAACATTCTTTTTTTTTTCCAACTACAATTTTATTTTATTTTTATACTTTACAGAATTGTATTAGTTTTGCCAAATATCAGAATGAATCCACCACAGGTATACATGTGCTCCCCATCCTGAACCCTCCTCCCTCCTCCCTCCCCATACCCTCCCTCTGGGTCGTCCCAGTGCACTAGCCCCAAGCATCCAGTATCGTGCATTGAACCTGGACTGGCGACTCGTTTCATACATGATATTTTATGTGTTTCAATGCCATTCTCCCAAATCTTCCCACCCTCTCCCTCTCCCATAGAGTCCATAAGACTGTTCTATACATCACTGTCTCTTTTGCTGTCTCGTACACAGGGTTATTGTTACCATCTTTCTAAATTCCATATATATGCGTTAGTATACTGTATTGGTGTTTTTCTTTCTGGCTTACTTCACTCTGTATAATAGGCTCCAGTTTCATCCACCTCATTAGAACTGATTCAAATGTATTCTTTTTAATGGCTGAGTAATACTCCATTGTGTATATGTACCACAGCTTTCTTATCCATTCATCTGCTGATGGGCATCTAGGTTGCTTCCATGTTCTAGCTATTATAAACAGTGCTGCAATGAACATTGGGGTACACGTATCTCTTTCCCTTCTGGTTTCCTCAGTGTGTATGCCCAGAAGTGGGATTGCTGGATCATAAGGCAGTTCTATTTCCAGTTTTTTAAGGAATCTCCACACTGTTCTCCATAGTGGCTGTACTAGTTTGCATTCCCACCAACAGTGTAAGAGGCTTCCCTTTGCTCCACACCCTCTCCAGCATTTATTACTTGTAGACTTCATTTAATTATTTTAGATATAGTTGAAGAACAATCTAGTATCTATAACATGTATTTTCTTCCCCCCTCACTTAATTGAGATATAATTGACATATAATGTTATGTAAGTTTAAGATATAAAACCTGTTGATCTGAATCATTTATGTAGCCCAATGTGATTACCATTATAGCTTTAGCAAACACCTCCACAAGTCGCATATAATTCGATATCTTTTGTGGGAAGAACACTTAATATCTACTCTCTTAGCAACTTTCAAGAATATTTTATGGTGTTACTAACTATATTCCCAATGCTGTGTACTGAATCCCCAGAACTTACTCATATTCTAATTAGAAGTTTGTATGCTTTAACCAGGTCATTTCTACATTTTCCCCATCTCTACATTTTCCCCATCTCTACTTCTGGTTACCACCACTCTACTCTCTTTCTATGAGTTTAGCTTTTTTGGATTCTATATATAAGTGAAATCATACAATATTTGTCTTTCTTTAACTTATTTCACATGACATAATATGCTCAGTGTGCATCCAGATTATCTCAAATGACAGGATTTTATTTTTCCTTGTGGCCAAATAATGTTCTGTTGCATATACACACCATGCCTTCTTTACCCATTCATCTATTGACAGGCTCTTAGATTGTTTGCTTATGTTGACTGTTATAAGTAATGGGAGTTCAGATATCTCTTTCAGTTCAGTTCAGTCACTCAGTAGTGTCTGACTCTTTGTGACCCCATGGACCACAGCACACCAGGCCTCCCAGTCCATCATCAGCTCCCAGAGTTCACCCAAACTCATGTCCATTGAGTCGGTGATGCCATCCAACTAGTTCATCCTCTGTCATCCCCTTCTTCTTCCACCTTCAATCTTTCCCAGCGTCACAGTCTTTTTAAATGTGCCAGTTCTTCACATCAGGTGGCCAAAGTATTGGAGTTTCAGCTTCAACATCAGTGCTTCCAACGAACACCCAGGACTGATCTCCTTTAGGATGGACTGGTTGGCTCTCCTTGCAGTCCAAGGGACTCTCAAGAGTCTTCTCCAACACCACAGTTCAAGCATCAGTTCTTCAGCATTCAGCTTTCTTTGTAGTCTAACTCTCACATCCATACATGATTACTAGGAAAACCATAGTTTTGACTAGATGGACCTTTTTTGGCAAAGTAATGTCTCTGATTTTTAATATGCTGTCTAGGTTGGTCATAACTTTCCTTCCAAGGAGTAAATGTCTTTTAATTTCATGGCTGCAGTCACCATCTGCAGTGATTTTGGAGTCCCCCCCAACAAAATAAAGTCTGTCACTGTTTCCACTGTTTCCCCATTTCCCATGAAGTGATGGGACCAGATGCCATGATCTTTGTTTTCTGAACGTTGAGCTTTAAGCCAACTTTTTCACTCTCCTCTTTCACTTTCATCAAGAGGTTCTTTAGTTCTTCTTCACTTTCTGCCATAAGGGTGGTGTCATCTGCATACATTTCTCCTGGAAATCTTGATTCCAGCTTGTTCTTCATCCAGCCTGCATTTTTCATGATGTACTCTGCATATAAGTTAAATAAGCAGGGTGACAATATACAGCCTTGACATACTCTTTTTCCTATTTGGAACCAGTCTGTTGTTCCATGTCCAGTTCTAACTGTTGTTTCCTGACCTGCATACAGGTTTCTTAAGAGGCAGGTCAGGTGTCTGGTATTCCCATCTCTTTCGGAATTTTCCACAGTTTATTGTGATCCACACAGTCAAAGTTTTTGGCATAGTCAATAAAGCAGAAATGGATGTGTTCTGGAACTCTCTTGTTTTTTTCCATGATCCAGTAGATATTGGTAATTTGATCTCTGTTCCTCTTCCTTTTCTACAACCAGCTTCAACATCTGGAAATTCATGGTTCACATATTGCTGAAGCCTGGCTTGGAGAATTTTGAGCATTATCTTACTAGCCTGTGAGATGAGAGCAATTGTGTGGTAGTTTGAGCATTCTTTGGCATTGCCTTTCTTTGGGATTGGAATGAAAACTGACCTTTTCCAGTCTTGTGGCCACTCTTTAAGATATCTCTTTAAGATTCTGCTTCCATGTCATTTGGATATATAGACAGAAGTGGGATTGCTAGAAAATATGGCAGTTCTCCTTTCTAGTTTTTGAAGCACCTCCATACTATTCTTCATTGTAGCTGTACTAATTCACATTCCAACTAACAGTGCACAAGGGTTCACTTTCCTTCACGTTCTCACTGACCCTTGTTACCTCCTGATGACAGCATTCCAACAGGTGTGAAGTGAGATTCCCTTGTAGTTGTGACTTGCATTTCCCTGATGATAGTAATGTTGAGCGCCTGAGCACCTTTGTTATGTGCCCTTTTACCTTTTGTATGTCTTTTTTGAAAAAATGTCCAGTTCCATCATCCACTTTTTAATAAGATCATTTATTTGTTATTGAGTTAAGTTCTTTATATATTTTGGATATGAACCCCTTATCAGATATATTTTCTAATATTCCATAGATTGCTTTTAAGATTGCTGTTTCGTTTGTTGGGCAGAAGCTTTTTAGTTTGCTCTAGTTCCAATTACTGATTTCTGCTTTTGTTTCAGACGTCATATCCAAAAAAATTGTAGTCAAAAACAATGTCAAGTTTTTCTTGGGTTTTCTTGAAGGAGTTATAAGTCTTATGTTTAAGTCTTTATTTTGAATATAGTTTTGTGAATGAAATAAGATAGGAGTCCAATTTCATTTTCCTACCTGTGGTTATCCAATTTTCCCACCACCATTTACTGAAGAGACTTTTTCGCCATGGCATATTCTTGGCTATCTTGTGAAATATTAGTTAACTCTAAGTATATGGGGGTTTCTTTCTTCACTCCTGATTCTGTTTTGTTGATCTATGCATCTGTTTTTATGCCATTACAATACTGTTTTGATTACTTTAGCTTTGTAAAGTAGTTTGAAATTAGGAAATGTGAGGCATGCAGCTTTGTTCTTTCTCAGGATTGCTTTGGCCACTTAAGACTGCTTGTGATTCATATGAATTTTAGGATTTTTTTTCATTTCTGTGAAAAATGCCGTTGAGATTTTGATAGGGATTGTGTTGATTCTATAGATAACTTTGGCAAGTATGGACACTCTGAATTCACTTTTTATAATCTTAATATTTTTGGAAGTATTATTTATAATATGAGAAATAATTTGAGGTCAGATTTCTATGCCTTAATTGTACTTGTTATTGTAGAGATTACTTTACTAAATATCTCACTTCCCAAAAATGAGAACAGAGATAGTTTCAAAATCTTTTGAGTAAATTGGCAAGTGTAACTAATGGTCTGTTTCTAACACAATAAGTGTGTAATGATACTTAGGATTCCTCCCATCCTTCTTTCCTCATTGTTCTTAAGACTTACCTTTTAGTAGCATTGAAGGATCTTTGAGCTGAAGGAGATTACAGATTCACCCAATGCAATCTTTCAAGTAATATGAGAAATCATCTCTTAACTTTTTTTGCCTTTGTTTAGTCATCTGAAAAAAATGAAATATATTAATACCTACTTAGATGATTTTAGAATGAAGTTCATGTAAAATGATTAGAATAATTTCTGTTATGCACTTTAAAGGATTATTTGACTGTCATTTAGAAATATAAATAGCCTTCTCCAAATTGGGATAAAATTTTAAGTAATGCTGAGTAAATAAAATTTCAATTTCTTTTCTCTAATGAACAGGCCAGTTGTATAGAGTCAATCGTAATACTTCTAATATGTTTAAATGGTTTCATACTGAAAATTATCATTGTTTGGCTCACAGTCTGTGATGTCAAAATATTAATTATATAGACCTACTGTTTTCAGAATTAAACCATTATTTTACTATATACCAGAATCAGGAAATGTTTTAATACGTGGAAAGTTCTACCTTTTATTGATTATACTGATTGGAACTGAGTAGCTTCAATCTGAATGATTGTTTTGTAATAGTACTTTCAAGATTTCAGGTTAAGTAGTTTCTGATGTTGAAAAATACTAAAGAGGAATGATCAAAAATAAAATCAAATGAAAGTTTAAAATTCAGGGTTGAGGATTTTAAAAGCAAATTATGATCTTAATGGTGATTTTGCAGTTAATCCTGGACTTTTAAATTGCAGTAATACAAGCAAGCTCCTGGCACCAGTTAAGATTTTTCTGCCCAGGTTTTCCAACTGGAGAAGAGCCGAGAGAAGCTGGCCTTCCCAAAAGCATGTCATGAAGTTCTCCTAAAGTAAATGAATAACTTGGCCTAATCACTTAATCCACATAATGCCTCTGTCATCAGTTTTTACATATTTCAATTTCTATAAGAAACTCTTGCTTGTCTTCTAATGATTTTTAATGATGATATATTTTATATTTTAATGTATTTTATTATTTTGTAAACCAGATTCTAATCATTGTGGATTTTTTTAAAAAGTCTTCTTTTATTCTTTTGACTAGAGTGAGCCAGCCTAGAGATGGAAATTTCTGTATTAGCTATGTTCACAAAAAGGAAGGCAAAATTTTTTTTTTTTTTTTTTGCCCAAGCAATAACTCATAGAACTTTCTTTTACACCCCAGAAAAAGTCTTCTATTACACTCCCAATTTGTTACTATAAAGATTGACATCTATTAACAATTCTGCATAAACATGCATTAAAACTTCTCCTAAGGAAGAATCAATATAATTTAATAGAATTAATTGATTTAAAGAAGATTAAGACAAAACCCATTCTGGTCCGTTTTAGTTTAATGAACATGGAACAACAGACTGGTTCCAAATAGGAAAAGGAGTATGTCAAAGCTGTATATTGTCACCCTGCTTATTTAACTTATATGCAAGTGCATCATGAGAAATGCTGGGCTGGAAGAAGCACAAGCTGAAACCAAGATTGCCGGGAGAAATATCAGTAACCTCAGATATGCAGATGACACCACCCTTATGGCAGAAAGTGAGGAGGAACTAAAAAGCCTCTTGATGAAAGTGAAAGAGGACACTGAAAAAGTTGGCTTAAAGCTCAACATTCAGAAAACTAAGATCATGGGAAATAGATGGGGAAACAGTGGAAACAGTGTCAGACTTTATTTTTCTGGGCTCCAAAATCACTGCAGATGATGACTGCAGCCATGAAATTAAAAGACGCTTACTCCTTGGAAGGAAAGTTATGACCAACCTAGATAGCATATTGAAAAACAGAGACATTACTTTGCCAACAAAGGTTTGTTTAGTCAAGGCTATGGTCGCACAGAGTCGGGCATGACTGAAGCGACTTAGCAGCAGCAGCAGCATGGTTTTTCCAGTGGTCACGTATGGACGTAAGAGTTGGACTGTTAAGAAAGCTGAGCGCCAAAGAATTGATGCTTTTGAACTGTGGTGCTGGAGAAGACTCTTGCGAGTCCCTTGGACTGCAAGGAGATCCAACCAGTCCATCCTAAAGGAGACCAGTCCTGGGTATTCATTGGAAGGACTGATGCTGAGGCTGAAACTCCAATACTTTGGCCACCTCATGTGAAGAGTTGATTTATTGGGAAAGACCCTGATGCTGGGAGGGATTGGGGGCAGGAGGAGAGGGGGACAACAGAGGATGAGATAGCTGGATGACATCACTGACTCGATGGACGTGAGTTTGAGTGAACTCCGGAAGTTGGTGATGGACAGGGAGGCCTGGTGTGCTGCGATTCATGGGGTCGCAAAGAGTCGGACACGACTGAGCGACTGAACTGAACTGAAAGACAAAACATTGAAACATGATTATAGTCTGTCATTTAGTAGTATTATACCAATCTCTTGATTTTGATTATTGTATTGTGACCATGTAAGATATTACCTGAGGAGGACAGATGAGGGTGAACATGGAACCCTATATTGTTTTTCAACTTCCATGAAGAGTTTAAACTTACCTCAGAATAAAAAGGCTTTGTATTCAATGTTAATAAGAGGTAGTACATTTGAAATTAGAATATTTTACCCCTAGGCTGACTTAGTCAACATGTTCAGAAATAAGGTCATGTCATGATTTTCAACATGTAGGTCTCTTAGAGCCATCCCCACTCTCCCATCAATACTCTAGTTAATGAGCTGGCAGTAGGTATTAATAAAAATGATATACTTGGAAAACTATGTGAGTAATATCTTATTGTCTTTAGTTCTAGAAAAAAACCAAATACTCCAGAATATTTCACTACAATATTTGGGGAGCATAGCACAATGATGATTCTTTAAGCTTCTAGGCCTAGTTTTATTTTTCTGCTAGAAATAAACCTAATTACATTAAACTAACTTCCACTGAAAAGGCATCTAAAGGATTTCTCTAGTGTGCCATTCTTTCCAAAATACTTTTACCATTGTGACTATCAAGAACAAGAGTCATTTTAAGGATTACATAATATAGATGAAAACAATTTACAAAGTCTAAAACAAAATATACATTAAGATGTTGTAACCCTTTCTGTTTGAACCATTCTAACACTGTATTCAGAATGATTCTGAATGTGAAAAAATGAAAAGTACAATGGTTTCCTGGAGGAAATAGACAAGGCTTTGCAATAGCTCAAAAAAACTTGACAAACTTCAATATTCTTGAGTCTCAGTTTCCCATGAAAATAAGGATAATGTATCTGGAATTGTTGTGAAAGATTATATTGCATAACTATGTTAAATTATCTAGAAATTGTTAGAACGGATAAGGAACTTGCTTATAACAGTTCTATTCCCTGGACTTCCTACAAAACACGGGAATGAAATCACTGATTGACAAATGGTTACAACATTCCTTGACAGAATTTCTTGATTCATTTGGAGAGAATACTTTAATTATTTCCACACTGACTATGGGAAGTATTAACAGTTCTGAAGATGAAGTAAACAGATCATAAGTAACCAAGAAAGCTTTCCTTGTTATTATTGCTACACAGTGATTCATTATATTTATTTGAATTTTCACTATCCTAAGTTATTTTTAGCATATCATAGCATTCTTGGAGAGAAAAATCCCTGGGCTCCAAAATCAGTGCAGAAGGTGACTGCAGCCATGAAATGAAAAGATGCTTGCTCCTTGGAAGGAAAAATTTGACCAACCTTGACATCATATTAAAAAGCAGGGACATTACTTTGCCAACAAGGGTCCATCTAGTCAAAACTATGGTTTTTCCAATAGTCATGTATAGATGTGAGAGCTGGACTAAAAAGAAAGCTGAGCGCCAAAGAATTGATGCTTCTGAACTGTGGTGTTGGAGAAGAGTCTTGAGAGTCCCTTGGACTGGAAGGAGATCAAACCAGTCAATCATAAAATAAATCAACCCTGAATATTCATTGGAAGGACTGAGGCTGAGGCTGAAACTCCAATACTTTGGCCACCTGATGTGAAGAACTGACTCATTGGAAAAGACCATGATGCTGGGAAAGATTGAAGGTGGGAGGAGAAGGGGATGATAGAGGATGAGGTGGCTGCATGGCATCACCTGACACAATGGACATGAATTTGAATAAGCTCCAAAAGTTGGTGATGGACCAGGAAGCCTGGCGTGCTGCAGTCCATGGGGTCACAGGGAGTTGGACACTACTGAGCAACTGAACTGAACTGATAGCATTCTTGAGTAACAAAATATCTACTAGGCTCTATTTGCTTCTGATTGTTTCACTATTTTGCACATTGCCTTTTCACAAACTCAGAAAAATATTTGTGAGATGAATACGTGATGAATGCATGAAAAATATTTATAATGATATTTTCCAATGTATTTGTGAAAAATAATTAAATGACTCAGTGCAAAGATGAGCAAGACATAATTATTAAGAGCCATTATGGAGTTCTATGTAAAACTTTCAAAGAGAATCAAAGTTGTAAAACTTTCAAAAGTCATCATTTAAATCTAGACCACATCTGCTTAAATTTATAATGAACTTCTTTTGTTTTGTTCTAACTTATTTATTTATACATAGAGAAGAATGATAGAAGAAGTATGTGTTAACAATATTTAAAAAGAAATAATTTGCTCAAAGTTATCCAAGTTATCATTTTTTAAAAATGACAAAATTAGAGTAACTGGATGTAAGAACTTAGAATTCAACACAAAGTGCTTGCTAGAGAAATGAATTTTCCATGTAATTAATGAAATATGGATTCACATATTCTTTCCCAAGAGTTCTATCTGCAGTCTTCTATCTCTGCAAGCTCCTGGCTACCACTACTCCAGTTATAGAACCAATGCCTGACTCTTCAAGATCTGCCCACTGAGCCCTTCAGTTGCTGTTTCGTCAGGTATAAGCATCTCCATAATTCAGCAAGACAGAATAGATTTTCCTAAGTATGTAGTAATCAAATGAGTACCCAGGCTACCCAGGAAGAAAAGACAGAGGATCCAAATAAACTAAATAAAAAATTAAAGAAGAGAAATAATAACTGATGTCACAGGAATAAAAAAAAATCCTAAGAAAAACTATGAACAGTTATATGCCAACAAATTGGATGACCTTGAAGAAATGGGAAAGTTTCTGAAAAACCCAGGGCTTCCAAAATGGAGTCCCAAAGAAACATAATTTGAACAGACCAAACACTATGAATGAAATCAAATCTGCCTATATATAATATATGCGTATATTCCATGCATATATAATATATATGCATATATTCTATGCATATATAATATATATTCTATGCGTATATAATATATATTCTATGTGTATATAATATATACGTGCATATATTTAATATATATCATGGAATATTACTTAGCCATAAAAAGAATGAAATTCTGCTATTTGCAGCTTTATGAATGGACCTAAAGAATATTATACTTAGTGAAGTGAGAGAAAGACAAATATTATACAATATCAGTTAAATGTAGAATCTAAAACATAATACAAAGGAATCTATATGCAAAATAAAACAGACTCCCAAAGTTACCAAAGAGGAGAGAAAGGGCAAGAGGGAGGGACTAATTAGGAGTATAGGATTAGAAAATATAAATTACTAAATGTAAAATAAATAAGCAACAAGGATTTCCTATATAAAATTATACTCAATATCTTAAAATAACTTATAATGCAAAATAATCTTAAAATAATAATCCTAAAAATATATGTTATATTAATATGCTATATGTGTATGACTAAATTACTTTGCTGTACATCTAAAACTAACACCAATATTATAAATCATCTATATCTCAGTTAAAACAAATAACCAAATGAAAAGACTTCTAGGAGTCTTATCATGTCTCGAAGAATTGATGCTTTTGAACTGTGGTGTTGGAGAGGACTCTTGAGAGTCCCTTGGACTGCAAGGAGATCCAACCAGTCCATTCTGAAGGAGATCAGTCCTGGAATTTCTTTGGAGGGAATGATGCTGAAGCTGAAACTCCAGTACTTTGGCCACCTCATGCGAAGAGTTGACTCATTGGAAAAGACTCTGATGCTGGGAGGGATTGGGGGCAGGAGGAGAGGGGGACGACAGAGGATGAGATGGCTGGATGGCATCACCAACTCGATGGACGTGAGTCTGAGTGAACTCCGGGAGTTGGTGATGGACAGGGAGGCCTGACGTGCTGCAGTTCGTGGGGTCTCAGAGTCAGACACGACTGAGCGACTGAACTGAACTGAACTGAACTGATAGCCCTACTAGCCTCAGTCACCAATGGAAACTCACACCAGTGCTCCCTTGTAGTCAATTCCAAACCTCCACTGGCAGTATTTCCTCTGTTATAATAGATTAGTTGTACTTATGATTGAATTTTGTGTAAATGGAAGCATGTAGTATTTACTTGTTTGTGTATTTTCCTTTGCCAAACAAAAAAGGCTCGAGATTTATCTAGTCTGGTGTATGTATCAATAACATATTAATTTTATGTTGAGACATATTCCATATTTTTAACATATTCCAATCATATATACATTTTCCTCTTGTTAGATATTTGGATTGTTTCCAGTGTCTGGCTATTATGAATAAAGATACTATTAACATTTTCTAATAAGTCTTTTTATGGACATGTGTTTTTCATTAGTCTAACAAATTCCTCTTCTGATTTTTTCCCACATATTTAATTTATCTTTTCAATATTGGTATACAACATTTATTTTGTACTTTCTTTCAGAAGGCTTTTATCAGATAACATGTATACAGATTTTATATATATAATATATAGAAATATATATATATAAACTGATATATATATACTACCCCTATATAGAGAGTATATAAGTATACTAAAATTTATATTAAGACAATTTTATATTCTATCTCCCTATATGTAAGTTGCCTTCTCATGTCTTTAAAGTACTCTTTCCATGAGAAAACATTTTAAATTTTGATTTGGTACAAATTTTCATTTTCTTTTATTTTGTGAATAGTGCTTTATGATTCCTTCCAAATAAATATTTACCTACTTCCAAGTTTATCAAGATTTTATCTTACAATTTCTTGTAGTTTACTTGTACATATAGAGTTATGAACCATAAAAATTAATGTTAGATTGTGGTAAAAGGTATGCTTTTAAATATACTTTATTCCATATAGAAAACCAGTTTGTGTACCATTCATTGTAAAGATTAATTTCACATGTAATTGCTTTGGTTGAAAACCAGTTGACCATGTAAGTATCAGTATATCTTAGAACTGTCCACTTTGTCCATTTATGTAAAGTTCCAGATTTAGCCATACTATTTTGAATATCATAGTACTAGGTTTTAAATTCAGGAAATATAATTCCTCCAAATTTATTACTTTACATGTTGTTTTGGCAATTGCAAATTCTCTGAATTTCCATATAAATTTTAGGATCAGCTTGTCAATGTATACAACAAATATTGATGGAATTTGCATCAGGAGTACACTGAGTTTACACATCAGTTAGGGGATGAGTGAAATTTTACCAGTATTGAATCTTCAAATTTATGAACATGGTATATCTCTCTGTAGATTGGAGTTTTCTTAAGTTACATTTGCAACATGTTAGTTTCCAAAGCAAAAGTGTTGCACGGCATTTGCTTAGTTTACTCATAAATATTTTAAGTTTTTTCATGTTACTGTAAATGAATATTTATATTTTAATTTTGTTATTCAATTGTTTGAAATTGCTCAGTGTGTCCAACTCTTTGCGACCCCACAGACTGTAGCCTATCAGGCTCTTCCATCCGTGAGATTTTCCAGGCAAGTGTACTGGAGTGGGTTGCCATTTCCTTCTCCAGAGGATCTTCCTGACCCAGGGATCGAACCCCAGTCTCCCACATTGTAGCCAGACGCTTTACCATCTGAGCCACCAGGGAACACCATGTTACTGTAAATGAATATTTATATTTTAATTTTGCTATTCAATTGTTTGAAATTAGCATATATAAATACAACTAATCTCTGTGTGTTTTACTTATATGCAGTGAACTTTCTAAGTTTTCTTATTAGTTCTATTATTAGTTTTATAGATCTCCTAGGAGTTTCTTTTGAAACACTTAGTATCAAATATGAACAAAAACAGTTTTCATTCATTCATTTCAGTCTGTATCCTAGTAAAGTAATTTGTATCTTTTCTCCTTTTTTGTAAGTAACTATGGAAAACTTACTGATTATTTTAAAATAACCAAATTTTGGAACTTTGTCTACTGTTTTTGTATTTTCTGTTTCATGAATTTTTATTGCCTGGAAAATCCCATGGAAGGAGGAGCCTGGTAGGCTGCAGTCCATCAGGTCGCTAAGAGTCGGATACGACTGAGCGACTTCACTTTCACTTTTCACTTTCATGCATTGGAGAAGGAAATGGCAACCCACTCCAGTGTGCGTTGTGTGGGTGGAGAATCCCAGGGACCGGGGAACCTGGTGGGTGCCATCCATGGGGTCACACAGAGTCAGACCCTACTGAAGTGACTTAACATAGCATTATCTTTCATATTTACTCTGGGATTAATTTCCTCTTCTTTTCCTTGCTTCTTAAACTAAAAACACATACATCATTGTTTTAATCCTTTATTTCTCTTCAATACAATCATTTAAAAGTATAAATTTCTAAGACATGCTTTTGCTACATCATAATAGTGTTTTGTGTTTTCATCATTATTTAGTGAAAATAGTATTATTTTAGGGTGTTTTTTCAACCCATGATTTACTTTAATTTCCAAATATTTCTGTATTTCCTAGATATTTTATTATTATTGAATTTTTATTTAATCCTATGTTAATGTTCAGAGCAGAATCTATAATACTTTAATCTTTGAATTAAATTTATTTTACAGCTGAGCAGGTGGTTTTGTTGCAGGAAGGGGGACCCCTTCCAGGGCGTGAAACTGGGCTCTTGTCTAACACTTGGAAATGAATTGTCTGAGGAGACCCATGTGCTGACAAAGCAAGAGATTTTATTGGGAAAGGGCACCCGGGTGGAGAGCAGTAGGGTAAGGGAACCCAGGAGAACAGCTCTGCTGGGTTTTGTGGTGATGGGGTCAGTTTCCAGGTTGTCTTTAGCCAATCATTCTGACTCAGAGTCCTTCCTGGTGGTGCATGCCTTGTTCAGCCAAGATGGATGCCAGAGAGAAGGATTCTGGGAGGTGGTCGGACACGTGGTGTCTCCTTTTGACCTCTCCTGAACTCTTCCAGTTGGTGGTGGTTTATTAGTTCTATGTTCCTTACCAGGACCTCCTGTTGTAAAACAACTCATGCGTATGGTTACTACAGTGCTTGGCCAGGGTGAGCGGTTTCAGTCAGTGTGCTTCCCCTAACAGTTTATCTTGGGGAATCTTTCATAAGCACATGTAAAGTTTATATAGTTTGTTCTTACTGAAGTTGTGCTCTAATAATGTCATTTAGATTAAGGTGTTTGTTCAAACACTAACAATAAGTTCCTTTACTTCCTTTTTATCTTACTACTTCCAGCCCATCAATGAATAATCCTCTTCTACCTACAAATATATTAAATCTGACAACTTATTGCCATTTCTACTAAAACATCTGTAGTCCAACCATGATATCTTTCACTGACTGCCCTCTCTGCCCCTCTCCTACCCTCATAACTTCATATCTCAGTTGTCAAGAGACAGAAAGATCTTATTAAATCTTCTGTTGACCCTCTTGCAGTCAGAATATCACATAACTCCACTGGCCCCTGGATGTGCCTCAAACTTATTTCAAGCCACTCTTCTCCTTCTTCATTAATTTCTAGACACAGTGGCTTTTGTTTCCCCCTTCACATGTGAAGTTTCAAGGTTTATCACTGCCTCTGTCTTCTACTCAAAGCAGCCTTTCCCCAGATTATCTGATTCTTTTCAAGGTTGCCTCTTCCTCTCTACAGAAATCTCAACATGAATATTGCCTCCTCAGATGGGCCTTCCTTGTCTTCCCAAATTTAGGTACTATCCACCATCGCTTCCTCAATAGTATATTATTTTATCTTCTTCATTTCCCCTTTTGTTACCTGATACTATTTGTTTGTTTATTTATTATTTTCCTCATTCCTGGAATATGATATTGTAAGAAAGGAATTAGGTAAATCGAGTTCATAGCTACTGCCATGTATATCATCTTTCTCAGACGGTGCCTGATACATAGTACCCACTCAGTAAGAATTGATTAATTAATTGACTGAGTGAGCATATCTGAGTTTAGAAAAGAGACCTAAGTGTTTGGCTTAATTAGCAATGATATGTATTCACAGATTTCACTAAGTATGTGGCTTCCTCATGGCAAGCTATGAAAGGGATGCTTCCCATAAGTTATTCACTTGTTTTAAATAATTCCCACTTTTTCTGATTAACCTAAATCCCTCCATTGTATTTTAAATCAGTTCCTCCTGTTTCTCCCCAGTACGTGATGGAAAACAGCTGTTTGCCTCTCTTTGTACCCTTCTGTCATTCAAAGACCATCAGGAGACCAGGCCTCTTTCTTCTTTCCAGGCTAAATAATTCTGCCATTTTTAACACTTCCTGAAATTCTGAATGCCTACCCCTGAAATCCTTTCCAGGACTCTCAATTTGCAGCCTTGTCTAATCGCCTTCTGCCACATGGAAGTGTTCTAAATCGGTGCTGTCCAGTGTAATAACCATTAGCCATATGTGTGTAATGAGTACATGGAATGTGAAGAACTGATGGGCTGAGTTTTAAAATTTTATGCAGTTTAAATTAATTGAAATTTAAATATCCATATGAGGTTAGTGGCTATAGAATTAGTACAGCTCTTTTTTGAAGTTGTGGAATATGCTATATACACTTATGCAGAACCTATTATTTACTAGTAAAAGACTCATTTGGTATGGAGCAGTATATTATTTTTAAAGTTTGTGGGGGGAAAAAGTTCCAACATAGTATTTAAAACAAATTTTGAATCTGAGTTGTCTTCAGCTGGCTTTAATTTTAAAATTGACATTAGAGCAACTTCTGTGATTTTTCTCAAACATGGCATATGTCTTGATGAAATCAAACATAGAATTATTTGATTTTTCTAACTTTTTAAGGTTAGAATAAGTGGCACAAATTTTTTTATGCCACTTATACTAGATTTTCCTCAGATACCATTTTTGGACGCTATGTTTAAACAACACTGATGACATCATCTGATGTTATATTTATTTTCAGATTTTACAATGTATTAATTAGAGACAGCTGGCAGTATTTTAAAGTCAGCCTCACATATCTGGGTCATGGTTATATCATGATATCTAGTGCATTTTCTGATTGAAACAACTGTGTTCTTTAAACCAGTAAGTGAAATTTATGCCAAATTTAGCTATCAAACACGTTTTTGTTTCTGAATTTATGTCATATTTCACTTCTGATTTGGGGAATTAAAATGAGAGTTCACCTTATTTTGTTTTTCACAAATGAGAGATGTCTTGATTTAAGACATGAATGTCTATTTCTGTCAGCTTATTTAATTGAGCTCTCCGTAATACATTACCAACTCCAAACCTCATTTATGCTGAATAAATTGGATATCAAATATAAAAGCAATGTCCTTATATCGAAATTTTAGTACTGCTGCTAGCCACACAACATGCTTATACATTTCTATATCATTTCTAATATGTCAGCTTTATTTTATTTTTTTTTTTTGTATTTCTTTTTTTTTTTAAACTTTACATTATTGTATTAGTTTTGCCAAATATCGAAATGAATCCGCCACAGGTATACCTGTGTTCCCCATCCTGAACCCTCCTCCCTCCTCCCTCCCCATACCCTCCCTCTGGGTCGTCCCAGTGCACCAGCCCCAAGCATCCAGTATCGTGCATCGAACCTGGACTGGCGACTCATTTCATACATGATATTATACATGTTTCAATGCCATTCTCCCAAATCTCCCCACCCTCTCCCTCTCCCACAGAGTCCATAAGACTGATCTATACATCAGTGTCTCTTTTGCTGTCTCGTACACAGGGTTATTGTTACCATCTTTCTAAACTCCATATATATGCGTTAGTATACTGTATTGGTGTTTTTCTTTCTGGCTTACTTCATTCTGTATAATAGGTTCCAGTTTCATCCATCTCATTAGAACTGATTCAAATGTATTCTTTTTAATGGCTGAGTAATACTCCATTGTGTATATGTACCACAGCTTTCTTATCCATTCATCTGCTGGGCATACACTGAGGAAACCAGAAGGGAAAGAGACATGTGTACCCCAATGTTCATCGCGGCACTGTTCATAATTGTCAGCTTTATTAAAGTCAGGAATTTTTTTAAAAATTAAGGGTAGGAAAACCTTCTAGATGTTATCTGTGCTATCTCTCCCCTAGATAGGAAAGTTGAACATATGTTTCAAAAGAACCAAAGGGAATAATGGATTATCATATTTTTAGGGTTCCTTGAATATGCCATCTCAAAACTTATTTTATTTTTCCTTCTTTCCTCTTCATAGAATCTGATTATTTCTGACTCAGTGTGAAAAAGTTAACTTAAAAATATTAGCAATAAAGGAGATAATGTTTCAATAGCATTGAAATATCATTTTGAATTCATCACCCATGCTCTGAAATGTTAATGAGCTAAGGGTCACATATTTTACAGTCCTTTCTCTTTGAATCTCTCTCTGTCTCTCTGTCTCTATCTTACACACACACACAAACATGCACAATGCAGCTATCAGCTTTAACAAAAGCCAGTCTACTTACTGGGCTTCCCTCACAGCTCAGTTGGTAAAGAATCTGCCTGCAATGCAGGAGACCCCGGTCTGATTCCTGGGTCAGGAAGATCTGCTGGAGAACTGATAGGCTACCCACTCCAGTATTCTTGGACTCCCCTTGTGGCTCAGCTGGGAAAGAATCCATCGGCAATCTGGGAGACCTGGGTTTGATCCCTGGTTTGGGAAGATCCCCTGGAGAAGGGAAAGGCTACCCACTCCAGTATTCTGGCCTGGAGAATTCCATGGACTTGTATAGTCCATGGGGTCATAGAGAGTCGGACGTGACTGAGTGACTTTCACTTCACTCTCACTTACTTACTATCTAATATGTTCTCAATTTTTTGATAGTACAAAAGAGAAGCTAAAATCTCAGTAAAATAAAGATGCTGTGTGGTTTTTGTAAGGCAAGAGTCTTCAAATAAGTGATTTTCTGCCCGCAGTACAGATGAGTGTAGTACTAAAGGCCACAGATTTCATTAGTGGAAGGACAATTGAAATTTTTAGTGCTCACTGAATAGAAGACATTTTTCACCTCCCTTCTTTAACGGTGAAGACAGATGCTGAATTTCATGTGTCATGATTAATAGTAAGCATGCAAGTAACTGCCACCGTCAAAGGTAGAATTAAGAGATTTATTAGAAAGCTTTCCCCATGAAAATTCTAAATTTAATTAAATGAAATCTATTAGAAAGTATGCCAGAGACATAACAGATGAAAGGAGCAACTAGTGATACATATATAATATACTTGGTGAGGTGAAGAAATAACTATATGTATAATCTCATGTGGGCTTAGATGGAGTGTGTGGTAAAGAACCCTCCTGCCAGTGCAGGAGACAGAAGAGATATGGGTTTGATCCCTCAGTCAGGAAGATTCCCTGGAGGAGGGCATGGCAACCTATTCAGTATTCTTGCCTGGAGAATTTCATGGACAGAGGAGCCTGGAGGGCTACAGTCCATAGGGTCACAGAGTCAGACACAAACTGAAGCAACTTAGCACACATGCATGCATAGATTTCTTTAAGAAAAACCTCAAACTAGAGAATTCACAAAAGTCAGTATTATCCTTTGTGCGCATGGCATAGTCTTTGTTTTATCCTGATACTCTATACACATATATAAATATACTCACACACACAAAAGCAATATCTTCATCTTTTTCTTGCTGTAGTTCTTGCATTTTTTGACTCATAGAATTCTCACATGGAAATAAATCTGATGGCTTCATATCTTTCTTGAAGCTTGACAAAGGACCTCTCTTTAGGAACTTGAGAGAGAGAGAGCTTCAAGCATTTCACTATATCTGGCACACTCAACAAAGGTTTATTGAGCTGAAATTTTTTATCTCCCAAATAAATCAAACTAATGAATTTTCCTCTAGACATTTTCAACTTAAGAGGTCTCAGGAGCAGAAATCAAAAGATATTTTTTTCTTTTTGGGAAACAAATTTTATTCTATAATATTTAGCTTCTGTATTGTTAGTCTCAATTATAGCTTCAAATACAGAATACATCTAGACCTCATGGTATGTTTACATTTTATTGAGCAGAAACAGTTGCTAAAGGTTTCCATATTAAGAACTGAAAGAATATAGACATTAGCTAGTAAAGACCAGTGCAATATTTAAATTACTCCCCAAAGGTGTATCTATTTCTTAAAATTTAGGGTGATTTTAAGTCTTTATTATTCTTCCTAAATGTTTATTGATCTTATTTGTCTTTTTAGTGAGCCAACATTTTATTTTGTTGAGATTCTCTATTCTATTTGCTTTCTATATCATGAAGTCTGTTGAAAATTTTATTATGTCATTTCTTTCATTTTATGTATATTGTGATTTTTCTGAATTCTTAAAGTGAAATTTTACCTCATTAGTTTTCAGACTAGTTTGCCTCATTCTTTTTTTCTCTCTTTTTGTAATAATATGTGAGAATACTTTTAGCAAAAATAGAAATAAAGTTGGAAGGTAAAATTTACTTGTTACATGAAATTTGGAAGGAGAGAAAAATGTTTAACAATCACAAGAAACTTAAAACATAGTATTCTAAAATAGTTCAATAATTAGACATAGATGTATGTATGCATGGAGAAGGCAATGGCACCCACTCCAGTACTCTTGCCTGAAAAATCCCATGGACGGAGGAGCCTGGTGGGCTGCAGTCCATGGGGTCGCTAAGAGTGGGACACGACTGAGCAACTTCACTCTCACTTTTCACTTTCCTGCATTGGAGAAGGAAATGGCAACCCACTCCAGTGTTCTTGCCTGGAGAATCCCAGGGACGGGGGAGCCTCGTGGGCTGACTTCTATGGGGTCACACAGAGTCGGACACGACTGAAGCGACTTAGCAGCAGTAGCAGTATGTATGCAAAAGTAGATGAATTTCTAAGAATACCAGTTAAGAAAACAAAAAGACCAAAATTTAACAGGGCCTCAGATTTTTCTCCCAAAATAATAAATACCAAAATACAACAAATAAAACATCTTCAGGCATCTGAGAATCTCTTTATCTATTTTATAATCAGAAAATAACATTTTAAGTGAAATATAATGCAACAGAGAATGATGACAATGTGCAATATGAATAGTATCAAGAAATAACAAACATGTAGTGATACAAATGAAGAAGGCAATGGCACCCCACTCCAGTACTCTTGCCTGGAAAATCCCATGGACGGAGGAGCCTGGTAGGCTGCAGTCCATGGGGTCCCACAGAGTCGGACATGACTGAGCGACTTCCCTTTCACTTTTCACCTTCATGCGTTGGAGAAGGAAATGGCAACCCACTCCAGTGTTCTTGCCTGGAGAATCCCAGGGATGGGGGAGCCTGGTGGGCTGCCGTCTATGGGGTCGCACAGAGTTGGACACTACTGAAGTGACTTAGCAGCAGCAGCAGCAGCAGTGATACAAAATATTCTAATTTAAATTGGAAGTAATAAATCCTAAACCATATAATAATAGACATAGGAAGAAAAAAGCAAGTTTGAGAGTCATTATCATGAAGTCAATATCATGAAGTAGTGTCATATGGAATAAAAAGCATACATTCTGAATTTTAAATCTCTTAACTCAGCCTTGGCATATCTGTCTGTTAAATGGGACCAAATTCACAGGATTATGATGATGTAATACTGCAACTTTCTTACATACCCATCTTCTCTCCATTTAATGAGAAAATGTGTAAGAGGAAGCGTTGTAAACTTCCAAGCTATATTCCAAAATCAGGTGTTAGTTACTATTACTGTAATTGCTGATGCTAAATCTGGAGAATTTAGAAACTTCTTTTATCTGGAAAGTGAAAAAGAAGAAATCCCCAAATTATTCCAGTTTTCCAGATTGGAACAATGGCAATATTTCAAAGAAAGACTGAGTTTATCATTTATTTTCCAAATAGACTTTGCTTGCTCTTGAATTCAGGTTTATATTCAAGGTATTTCTAATAAAAATGTGGATATATAACAGAGAGGATGGATTAGAGGAGAAAAGCAATTTATTAAACTATGTATGTGTTAACATTAAGAATACAATATTATAAAGTAATAATAATAATAATAAATAAATGATAAAAAAGAATACTTTCTGCTAGAACGTTTTAGTAGAGATAAAAATGATGAAGCAAGCAAGCAACTGTGAATGTAAAGTAGAACTGCTAAGACAAGTTATATTTGCTATTCCCCTGCCATAGAATTGTTAAAAGTCATGATTTCTTAAATATTTAATCTACCTTCTCACTTCATAGGTACAAAGCTTAAGTAAAAGAGCAGGCTTAGAGATAAATAAAAGATGCTTATTGAACAAATAAAACAAGATGAATAAAATATAGTTCTCCCTGAATTTGTTTGGAAATTAGAGATTTTTGTTGTTGCTGTTTGTTTGTTTTGATTTTGGAAGACAGTGCAAAATGAGGATAGAAGATCTAGATCTAATATTCGGCAAACTTCGGTGGGTCAGTCAAATAACACCAAAGAAAACAAAATGAAACTGTTGTAGAGGCTGGAGTACAATCAATACATTGTAATAAACAAGACAAGGTGGCAGAGTTGCAAATGGATGTGCAAAAGAACCAGAAATAAGAGGAAAGTCAAGGAGAAAGAGAATATTACGTTTTTAAAAACAGCTATTTAATTTTGGAACAAGGAGACCACTGGCAAGCTTTGAGAGAACGATTCCAGTAGAGCAGTGACGATGGAAGCCAACTGGCATGAGGTTATGACAGCAGAAAGGCAGAGAGGAAGCAAAGGCATTAATCCTTGGAGAAAAGTGGATTATTTTTCAGGTCTGTGTTCTAAGGGCCTATCACAGTCCCTGTCATTTAGCAGAAAAAAATCAAAGGCATCTGCTTAAATGAATTCTATTTGAGTGTGAGTTCAAGATGAAGAAACTGGTTAAAGATTAGGAATTCAGGAAAAAGTAGATAACAGAATGGGTAAAGGCCATAGAAAGGTCAGGAGTCATAGTTCACAGAGACCTGGAATTCCGAGCCAAGTGTTGATAGATCAGAGTATTGTCGCACAAGGAATGTCAGAGATTGAGGTTAAGGATGATGTAAACACCATAGGTTCCAGCAAGAACCTGGACACATATGGGGATCCCCCCAAAGTGGTATTCTAATTTTCTCCATCTGGTAAATTCTTTATACTCTTTCTTCTGTACTGAAGCCAGTTTTTATACAGCAATAGATAAGACATTTAGAGACTTAGGGATAAAAACAGAAAAATGGTATGCTTCTCAGGAAATAGAGTTCAAAGAGGGAAAAAAAGACAAAAACAAAATCTGGATTTAGTAGAAGAAAAAGTGTGTTAGCTAGGGGACTTATGAACAAATCAACTTTTAAAAAAAGAAGAAAATGATAAAATTTTCCAGTCATCCATAGGAGAAACCTATAAGACACAGATACTTATTTCAAAAAAGAAATCTTACTATGACATTTGTCTTATATAGTAGTTCTACGTTGATAAAGTGATGTAATTTTAATCAAAGGGGCTTCTATTTTAAATATTATTCCACACTTTCAACTTTCACAACTCTTAATTTTTTTTTTCTTCATTGACATTCGTGTTCTTACAATACATTTTTGGTATATTGTTAAGTAAGAATTGATATTATTTTGTTACCTAGCTTTTCCAGTTTTTTAGTTCTGGGTATTTTATGGTTTGGCTTTCTTTAAAAAAATAGATTTTGTAATATTTATGCCTTAGTTCTAGGTTTAGGAGATTGGTAGTAATAAAAATACATAAGGTTCCAGACCTCATGGGTTTGTCTTGTAGTAGAGATGGAAATTAATGGCTTCATAATATAGTCCTATTTACATTGAATAATTGAAGGGAGGAATATCAAATTTTTCTTTTTTGTTCTGAAAAGACAATAAAAAGAACATATGAACTATAAACTACAATGGGTAATCATATCATAAATAGCACATATTATATTTAAGAGCTAAGGTGATTTATATGCATAAATAGCTATAATATAGTTAATAATTATATATAAATGATGTATGATAGATAAATTAATATCATGTGCACATTTATTATATTTATAAGATGGGTAATGGTACATATAGCTATATATGTATTATATCTATGACATAATAGAGAAAATTATGTTATCTTCTGTGTGTGATTATGCATTATTTACATAGACATACAAAACATTAATTTAGTCTAAACTATGAAATTTACTAGAGTCTTTGGCTTTATCTGTGTATAAATACTTCCAGAGTGAATATCCATTTCGACCTTTTACTCAAATTGAAATATTTAATACACAAACCTCAACATTAGCCTGAATCTTAATCAAATTTTTCTTATCCAAGTTCTCAAGGCCTTGCCTCCTGTTCCTTATATCATTAGTACCCAGCTAACTTGCTACCCTTACTGTCACTTAGTTTAGACCCAGCAGCTTTGGCAAATGTTGCCTATTGAGAAGATGCCCTGCACATTTTCAGACATAAATATCAAGATGTCACTCATGTGTGTAGATTCATTAATAAATGTAAAAGTTTGGCAGAACAGGCCCACCTGTTCTGGTGGGTCCCAGTCCCACATTATTCCTCTGCCACTTCTTTTATAATATACTCACATTCCACCTTTGCTTCTTTAATTCTTTTAAAATGTAGGACTTGAATAACTATTATTTTTTAAATGATGACTTTATTTTATCTCTCTTTATTTTATCCTCTTTTCAATTCTTAAGAATGTTGACCTTAGAAGATATTTATCTTGAGAGAGTCAGTTAACTGCTCTGAATCCTAGATTCCTCAGGCTGTAAAATGTAAATAGAGACATTTACTTTAGGGGAATATCTTGAGAATTAAGTTAATATGTGTAAGGCGCTTAAGATAATTCTCAACATTATGGCTGTGGTAACTACCTGGGTTTTAGATTTCAATGGGCGCTTCTTATAGACTTCCAAGCTGTGTCCCTCCTCTGTCTCATTTCATGTAAACTGCCCACAGCATTTTAGCTATTCTTCATTAAGTATTTTTTGTAGAACCTGACCCTGTGTTTGTCCTCTACTTTTGGAATCTTCAGTATTTTCCTTCTGGGATGTTGGCCCAAACAAATATTGCCACAACAAAATATCACCATGAGCCTGATTATTTTCTTCTTGGGAATAAATTAGTGTTTCCTTAGTTTATTGACTTAGCACCTGAACTGATTATCTTGTTTTGTTAGAGTAAGGGCTTAACAAGGCAAAGACCAGGAGTTCATTCTCTGTTTAGGCCAGCGGGGGTTGCACTGAAAACATATTTCTTTCACGGTCACAGATGTGCCCCTAACCCTGACCATCTGCTTAGCAAATGCACAGGAGGAGCAGGGTAAGTAACAGTGGACTGTACTATACAACCCAGTCCCAGCACCAAGCATTCTATGCCACTAATCACAGCATGATCATATTTAAAGGCTAGAGCACAGCTGAGCAGATGTCTTGGGTGTGATCCAGGAACAACACCAATTGGGGGGAGAGTGAGAAAAATGACAGTTTTAGTCAAAGTGGCCTCCAACAGGGACCCTGAATATACTGATTTAGACATACCTGTTTTACAAATCATTTTAAAAGAAAAGGCAGTTTTTCCCTTTAATGATTCTTCAGTTGATCCTCTGCAAAAGGTTCAGATAAACATCTACTTGAAATTTTTATCCTCAAGTCCATTTTACATTGTAAAATATTATATATGCATAATACATACAGTGTGTATATATATATATATGCACATATGTACATATATATGTGTCATATGTGTGTGTGTGTGTGTTAGATGCTTATTCATGTCCAACTCTTTGTGACCCCATGGACTGTAACCGACCAGGCTCCTCTGTCCATGGAATTCTCCAGGCAAGAAAGTACTCTTGCCTGGAGAACACATGTATACAGGCTTCCCTAGTTACTAGGTGGTAAAGAATCCACCTGCAATGCAGGAGACCCTGGTCGGATTCCTGGGTCAGGAGGCTCCCCTGGAGAAGGGATAGGCTATGCACTCCAATATTCTTTGGCTTCCCTGGTGGCTCAGATGGTAAAAAATCCACCTGCTATGAGGGAGACCTGAGTGCGATCCCCAGGTTGGGAAGATCCCCTGGAGGAGGGCATGGCAACCCACTCCAATATTCTACCCTGGAGAAGCCCCACAGACAGAGGAGTCTGGTGGGCTAGAGTCCATGGGGTCATAAACAGTCGGACACAACTGAAAGACTAAGCACAGCACATATATAGTTGGCTATAGTTTGAGTTTCAAAGTGGTGTGCTCTTAGTTGCCTTGCCATGATTAATCTAATTTGGATAATTTTAACTAAAATTTCATTGAATTAAAGAATTTGAATTATAGCCATGAAAGAGATTTTGGCAAACAGTTTAAAAGATCTCCAACCTTTCATTGCTTTCTGAATTCTAATTAGGCAAATATAAATTGGTTCTGCGTCAGAGCAAGCTGCCCAAAGATGAAGCTGCACTACAAAAATCAAAAGGCACAAAGATCAGCAGAAAGCTGAGACATTGGGGTTTCCAATGAGAAAAACCTTCATTAAAAGAATGGTGCTTTTCTCCGAGTTCTATTTTTATCCCCTGTCAGAGAAAATTATGAGAATCGCTATTTTTTCAAAGGGAGAAAAAGCTGTTCACAGATGAATAGCATTTATATATTTGACACTTCATCTTCCAGGGATAGTTTGATCAACTTACTGGTTTATTATCTTTGAAATACTAATGAGATTTTTCCTTACAGAGGAAAGCAGTCATTGTTCATAAGGATAAAGAAAAGCTTCATTTGTCAAAGCATTTGCTCCAGATGCTTATCTTTTTGTTTTTCATTTTTTTCATAAAAGTATATACTACCTTTAACATTTAACCATTGAATCAGTAGGCAGTGACCTTTGGGTGTCACATTCTAAATCTTTATTTGTTCACTCTAATATCAGATTTCATGAGCAAATAATTACTTAAATAATGAGCAGATCTATTTATATAATATAAATGTTATTGCAGATAAGCAATAATAATTTACAAGAATGGTTTATGAAAGTTTTTTTAATTAAATGAGAGTAAAGCAGTCCATGTGATCCTTGATTTTGCTTTGTTTGTAAGAGATGCAGGAGAAAGATCACCTCTTGTGGGAGTCATCATGAGTCATATTTCTCTGATCTGTTATTCCTAAAAGACAGCTGTTGGGAGCAGAGGCTGTCAAAAGGGAGCATAACACTGCATTTGTTGGAGGCAGGGACTGTTTTATTTCATCTTTGCATCCTTTGTGCATGGTACATAGGAGATTTTAATAATGATTATTCAATAAATAAATCCAGTTTGAAAGTATTCTTTCAGATATGTTGGTATTAAAGTACTATTGTAGTGAATTACTTTATTCTCTCATTTCACTATCAGCCTATTTATCTTTGCAGCGGTATGAGTGAGGCCACCAATTGTGGTCTCATTTCATATAACACCTTTAATCTAACCTAATGCGTAATCATGGCCTTCCCAGGTAGTACTAGTGGTAAAGAATCTACAAGAGACACAGGTTCAGTCTCTGGGTCGGGAAGATCCCCTGTAGGAGGGCGTGACAACCCACTCCAGTATTCTTGCCTAGAGAATTCCATGGACAGAGGAGCTTGGTGGGTTGCAAAAAGGGTTGCAAAGGGTTGCAAAGGTTGCAAAAAGGGTTGCAAAGGGTTGCAAAGGGTTGCAAAGGTTGCAAAGGGTTGCAAAGGTTGCAAAGGGTTGCAAAAGGTTTGCAAAGGTTGCAAAGGGTTGCAAAAAGTCAGACATGACAGAAGAAACTTAGCATGCATGCATACAATGTGTAATCATATGCTAGAGATCATGGATATGTCTTTAATTAAAAATACAGAATAGTAAGCTTCCAGCTACACACCCTAATAATAAGCCATAACTCTCAAATGTCTAGTACATATGAATATTCAAAATGTGAAGACATGTGTATGTTAATTTTTTTTGATCAAAACAAATAACTAGAGGAATTTTCTTCATGGTTTTGGCCCCAATATCTAGAAAAGCTGCAATCCTTTAAAATATTAAGTGCACTATAATCTTTAATTGTATCTTTCTTCTCCTTTTATTTTATCCCAGTTTTAAAATAATTTTTTTATTTAGATTACTTCAAAAGAATTAAAAAGATTGCTTTTTTCCTTTTGTATTATTATGAATTTTGTAGCATCTCAGAGCCTATGAGCAGTGAAGATGCTATATAACTTATATAGAAGTTATACATTTTCATTTTGCTGACACTGTATGTAGTACAGTGACTAGCACATAAGTGCTCAACAAATTGTTTATAGTATAACTGAACTAATTTAGGAATAGAAGGGTTGTTAAGTATTGGAAATACTTGTTCATAGACTACAATAAATAAATTATGGCCACAGTCCATAAACTCTTGCATTAAAATATGCTCCAATGGTTAAAAAAGACAGCTAAGAATAATTTCTGTCTTCCCAGGTGGCTCAGCAGAAAAGAATCCACCTGCCAAGCAGGAGAGGTGGGTTCAATCCCTGGGTTGGGAAGATCTCCTTTAGAGAAGGAAATGGCAACCCACTCCAGTATTCTTGCCTGGGACATCCCATGGACAGAGGAGCCTGGTGGGCTACAGTCCATGGGGTCACAATAGAGTCACACACGACTTAGCAACTAAAACACAACAAAAACAAGAATAATTTCATTAGTGTGACCATCTCATTTTGAATTGAGATGAGGGAAATAATGTATTAAGATAGCTGTATCTTGCTTTAGGAGAAAAGGAAAGTTGAAATTAAAAAGCTCATTTTATTTTGAAGATAAAAGTAAGCAAATTAATTCATGAATTCTAAAGGAATAAATTAGTTAAGAATTGCTATATTGTAAAATATTCTGGTAAAATTTTGACCTTGAGTTCTTCCATATGCTGGATAATGATGTATTGTTTATTCATAACAGTTTAATTCTGAGTCAGAAATGCTGACTGTATCAGGTATGATTCACTCATGAAATCAAGTTAAAGGGAAAGGAGGTCTTCCAGCTTTAATGGAACCATGACACAGGCTCTACAGGTAGCTCAGGGGAAGTTTTCAAGTTAATGTAAGATTTCACTGTATACTTTTTTATGTTCAATTTTTCTATTATTGATATTTTCAGAAGAAAATAAACTGAAAATATATTGCCTTTTTATAGTTGAGTCTAGTGTATAAACTAGAGAAATATTTGATTCTTTCCAAACATTAGTGATTAAATAAATTGATAAGTTTTGTCCTACTTGGTTTCAGATAAATATTTTGAGGCATAGACAAAGAAGGTAGGGAAGTCTTAGTTTAAGAGAACCCCAGATGAAACCATTGGTCAAAGAAATACCTGCATCCTACATTTACTGCAGCATTCTTCACAATAGCCAGAGTTTGGACCCAACATCAGTGTTTATGAACAGATGAATGAATGAGGAAATGTGATTATATATGTGTATATACACACAAACATACACACAATGGAATATTTTTAACCTTAAAAAAGAAGGAAATCCTGCCATATGCAATAACATGGATGTGACTGAAGGACATTATGTTAAGTGAAATAAGCCAGACAAAGACAGATTATGCATGGTGTCATTTAGATGTGGAACTCCTCCCTGACTCCACCAAAAAAAAAAAAAAAAAAAAAATAGTTGAACTCACAGAAATAGAGTAGGAAAATGGGGCTGGGGAGTAGGGAAAATAGGGAGAGTCTGGGGGGAAAAAGTGTTTTCTTATAAACTCAGGAATTCCCTGGAAATCTAAAACAGCCTCCAATGCATAGAGAGCAAGAAGAGACTAAAGAGAGAGGCAGACCACTGCATATTGGTAGGTGGAAGGTTTAATAAGCAGGAGAACTTACATTCAAGGCTTATCTTGGGTGACTACAAGATAAATAGATGTCTGCACCTACCCACCAGAATCTTACAAGTTTATATGGAAACCTGAACTGGATTCAGTCAAGTATACCATCCAGATGGCCTCAACTACACATTGTACTCTCAAGGCTAAGTCCTTGAAGTTAGCCACCACTGTGGGAAGTAGAGCATACATTCCAAGGACAGGGGAGGGGTGAGGAGCCTCTGATTGCCTGCGTCCAGCTCTCAGGTCTACCAGCAGACACGTCCTGTCCTTTCAATGACCTCTTCCAACCAAGGGGTACAAATTTTGTCATGAGTACGGTGAAAATCTAATTTATACCATGGTGACTATAGCTGACACCACTGTATTAGATCATTGAAATTTACTAAGACAGTATAACTAAATGTTCTCATACACACACAAAGTAAATATATGGAAGTGATGGAAGTGTTAATTAACTTCAGGAGGGGAATCCGTTCACAGTATATATGTATATCAAATCATTATATTGTATACTTTTAATATCTTACAGTTTATCTGTCAGTTATATCTTAAAAAACAAAACACAGAATCCCAGGAACTACTTCCTAAACCTCAGAAATATGTCACTCAACAGTACAACCAAAGCAATTACAAAGGAAGAGAAAACAAATGTCCATTTGAGACTTTTACAGTTTTTATACAGTATACACTAATATGAATAAAGACTCTGGATACATGGGGCTCTTATTAGAGTACACCATATTTTCAGAAACATTTATGTACATAATCACTGCACTGAATGAACATTTAATTGTGAAACTGAAATGATTCTCTGTTCCTAAAAGCCTCCTTTTGTCTCACAGTCTCTTAGCAGGAATGGAATTAAAGTATGTGTGTAAAATCTTTATTTTCCCAATGAAGGATGATTGTTTAAACGGTTAGAAGTGGGATGCCATTGAGGACACTGTTACAGTTTTGAGCTTCTCGTGAGTCAGCCAGATTGGCTTTATATCACAATCTCCCTCCTTACCTAGAAACTCAAGACCCCTGCCATAGAAGTCTTATAATAATAACATCAAAATTAAAAGTAAAATCATAATGTAATTAAACAACAAATAATCATGACAGATCATTTGCTTCACTGAACCCTCATAGTAATTGTATGAAAATTTCATATTGATTCCATAGATGTGGAAATTGAAGCTTAGAGAAATTAAGTAAACTTTTAGATGTTACAGGGCTAGAAAGTATCAGAACCAGGATTTAAACCAAACCTTCAACATCCAAAGGCCATGAAATTAATCTGTAAACAAGTGTTTCTGCTACTTAAAAGATTGCAGATATATTCTCATAGTTTGAGAATTCTGTTTGGGTAAACTTGTATGGCTGCCATTAGTTCAGTATTTTCTAGTGAAAAAACAACAACCCCATCTGACATTGTAGTAAAGATAAGTTATTTTGCTTTTTACTATTTTCCAAGATACTGATTGACCAGAACATGCTAGTAATTCTGTCGGGAACTGAGGATAGAGAAACTAAGCACACAAAAATGCCTATGCTCTTGTGCATTTTGGTGAGGAAAAACAGATAATAAAATAAAATGCATAGAATTGTAAAATGGTGTTAAACGATAGTGAACAAAATGAAGCAGGGCATAGGGAGGAGATGAGGCGATCTATGAGCTTATGGGATTATGATTTAAAAGTGGGTGGTCAGTGAAACCTTCATTGAGAAGGTTATCATTAATCCCAGAATTGATCGGGGGTAGTCATGTATGGATGTGAGAGTTGGACTGTGAAGAAAGCTGAGCACCGAAGAATTGATGCTTTTGAATTGTGGTGTTGGAGAAGACTCTTGAGAGTCCCTTGGACTGCAAGGAGATCCAGGCAGTCCATTCTAAAGTAAATCAGTCCTGGGTGTTCTTTGGAAGGAATGATGCTAAAGCTGAAATTCCAATACTTTGGCCACCTCATATGAAGAACTGACTCATTGGAAAAGACTCTGATGCTGGGAGGGATTGAGGGCAGGAGGAGAAGGGGATGACAGAGGATGAGATGGCTGAATGGCATCACCGACTCGATGGATGTGAGTTTGAGTGAACTCTGGGAGTTGGTGATGGACAGGGAGGCCTAGCGTGCTGCGATTCATGGGGTCGCAAAGAGTCAGACACGACAGAGAGACTGAACTGAACTGAATCAGGTAAACAAAGCAAGCCTTCAGGTTATCTGGGAAAAGAGCAATCCAGGAAGAGGCAGTCTAAGTAGAGAGTCTGAGCTGCAGGTACCTGCTGTGTTCAAGGACCATCAGAGAGGTCAGTGTACTGGGGCAGACTGAGCAAGGTAAGGTATTAGAACAGAAAAGGCATAGAACCAAATTAGGTAGAAATATGGAGGCCACCATATAGATTTAGATTTATTTTGAATATGATGGGAGCTACATGGGCTCTGAGTAGAGGATTAAAGTGATGTGAGTTTTCAGGGGAAAAAAATCACTAGTTGCACTGTCAAAAACAGATGGTAAAGGTCCAAAATAAGAACCATAAGTCAGTTAGGAGGCTACTGCAACAATCTAAGTAAGAAATAGGCTGGTGGCCATATATAACGGCATGGCTGTGGAAGAAAAGATTGAAATTCTGAATAGTGAGTATAGGGAGGAAAGAGTATAGAGAAGACTGATGCCTAGAGCCCTAATTTTAGAGGTCAGGGAAATTAGGTAAATCAATAAAGGAAAGTGAGAAAAAGACACAAGAGAATTGACATGAAAAGCAAGAAGAGTACGGTATATGGAAAGCCAAGTAACATGTATGTTTCGAGAAAAGCAGTCATCAACCATGTTAGATGCTGCTGGTTACTAAAGACAATTAAGGTTACAAATGGCCGCTAGATTCACAATTTGGGGGTCACTGCTAAACTCAACAAGCAGTTTCAGTTGAGTGGAGGCCTCCAAGCTTGATAGAAAGAACTTTATATAGGGTAACATATTCATTTCTTAATTTATTTAATAAAATAAAAGAGTGATTTGTTATCACATTTTGTCAGTGAATTTTTATTTACTTCAAGGAAGAAATTTTAGTTAGGTAAAACTTTAAAATCTTCTTGGGTTACATTTTGGGGCACACTTTTAGATTGACAGACTTGTTAAAATAGCAATTATTAGATATAAAAATTATTCCTGTCCAAAAAGAACAATACAGCTTTGATAATTTTATATATTTGTTCTTTTTTAATTTGAAAATACAGTTTTACAATTTTTTAGATTTTTAAATATGAAGAGTTTATACCTAGTATGTTTGACCATATTTATTTAAAATTACAATGAAAGAAAATTAAGTCAATAATGACTAAATTAAATGAGTATCTGAGAGCTATTTTCTGTGGGAAAAGAGGAGAACATTGCTCAATATTGATGAACTCTGAACTATACTATACTGTCTCTAAACAGACACCAGTCTAGTTTGGAAGGAGAATAAACTGTTATTGATGTCAACTGTAAAACTTCACAGACAAAATAGTAACTTAATATAAGTTTTTAGAACATAGCCTGACCATACAACATATATGTTTGCTATTATTATTACTGAGAATTTTAGAGACAATTGAGAATTTAAAGGACTTCAAATATTATTTTACACTTAATTATTTAGTAATATAATCCTAGCTTCATTGTAAATTTTACTTCTGTATTTTTTTATAAACAAAGTAAAATAATTAGATCCTCAAAACAGATTATTGGGTATAACAGATGCTGAACTCACTTTACAAAAAAATATTTATACATGTATCCTAACTTGGAACTCTTAATGTCTTATTTTGATCTTAATTTTTGACTCCTCAGGTTAATGAATTTTCATAACTGGCTTAGTTCTTGCTGCTTCATATTTCATGCCATTTTATGAAGGAATTGGCATTATATGAAAGAATTTGGCATCTGCTAGTAATATACATTTATATATAAAATGTATAATTTATAAACTTGTATAACATATATGTACATATGTAACATAATGTATAACATACTATACATGTTTATATTTATGCATATATATGCTAGTGCATAGTATATGTGTGTGTGTGTGTGTGTGTATATATATATATATATATATATATACACAAATTGTGAGTGTGGTGGGGAAGATATTTTCATATGGGAAGATATTTCATATTTTTGAATATGAATATATTATATGTTTATATTTATTTATAATCTATATGTATTTATATATAATTAGCTTTCAGTATTATATATACTGCAATCTTTAATATAATTCTTTTGTATAGATAAATAGCAAACTCGAAATTACAATTTTAAAAAATAAATGCACTATTCTTGGTTATTTTAATAGAGATTGCATTAATAATACTTGATTTTTGCTGCAGTGATACATTTCCTTTAAAATATAAGGTGAATATTTTAGATCATATAATCTATAGTGTTTTCAGTCATGAATCTGAATATTTACATGGGATTCCATTTCTCTCTCTGTACAACCAGGCTTTCCTTATTATACCTTTAATATATTTTATTTGCATACTGAAGGATAGTGTAGATGAGGTCTTTTAAACAATTTTAGCTTCAGTTCTCTGTCTCTATATTCTTCGTATTTCATGGACTGCTTGAGGCCCATTGTATGTGAAAGATTCCCATTACTTTGTTGGAAGAAGCAAAGGGAAAAAAGAATGTCTTAAATTAATTTTTCAGATCATACTTAGTCCAGATTTTCTTTCTTTTCATATTCTCTTCTGCTTTTTGGTATTATTGAGGTTCTTTAAACAAGACCTTGAGCTATTCACTGCTAGTGATTCAGTTAAGTGATTAACTAAAATGATGTTTTGTTAAAGTATTTCATTTTGGTTCAAGGAAAAGGAAACTATGAAACTGGCCATTCTCTTTTGAAACATCGTGTTATCACTGAAAAACCAACAAATGCAGGTTTTAAACATTAAAAAAAATGTTTAGTTAAGAAAACATATTGCATAGATAATACTTTTAATTGAAGAATTTTCAGCCTCCAAGTTATCATGTTTTTGGGTAAAAATGTATTTAATTTCCAATGTTTTTGTATTCAATCTTTGGGATTTTCCCTGTATAAACTTGGTTTTGTAAAAGTTGAGTTATTTAAATATAGATTTCCTTCAAATTAAATATTTAACAATCTCACATTCTCATTCTGTTTTCTATATACATTTTAATTTCAAAATATATTCTTATTCAACCCAATTGCATATATTTCTTTTGGACATCTCATATTAGAAAATTAAAATTAGCACATCTACTCATAATTTTAACCTGTTTTGCATTCTGTTTCATTTGGTCTTGTTTTCTGAGCTGAACTCTGGCAAAAGCATGCGGCAGTTCTTGCCTCACATGCTTTGTACATGTGTACTGCTTTATGCCTGTAAATGTAGCAGAAATGTGCAGTCAACATTTTAGCCCTTTGGGCACTCATCAAGCACCAATTGTTTACAGAAGTGAACTGGGTAGTGAGAATGTAAACTGCCTTGAAATCATTAGATGACTAGCTTACCCTTAAGTTCCATGCTACCCTGAACAGGCTTTCTGAAGAGGCCATTATATTCTTCTTCCCCTGTTACTGATCAAGGAAAACAAAAATAGTAACATCATTGAGTGCAATGTTGATTTTGAGACAGGCATTGTTTAAAAGGAGAATGCTAGGAAACTGCTATAAAGTACAAACATTTATTCAGGCATAAAAGACAATGCCAATTGTTTTGCCTCAAAAGTCCAGAGCTTTTTTAAAAGGCCCTTCTTTTCAGTAAATAAAATCTCAAGAGAAATTGCTGAGATTATTTCTCTAAATGATAAGCACATAGATGTAACATAGTAAACTCACTTTTTCATGTGAAAACTGTTCAAGGTGTTGCTAAGTGATGGCAATGCTGGTATTATGAAGAAAATAAAACTGCATGCGAATAAAGGCTGATTTAAAATTTTTATCAGTAAGAGTCTTCTATCAATAAAAATAATGATCAGGCCCATGTAAGCAGTCAAAACTAGATATAAGATCTATACTCCTTAAAAAAAAATTTCATTATAAGTCCATACGGGGTTCATTTACTGTGATAGTCTCTGAATATGTGCTGTTCTGATTACTGGATGTAAAATATGAAAAGAGACATTTTAACTACTTACTGTAATGTTGGGCTTGTATTTGGAGTTTGGGGACTTGGATTATTAAGCTTATGTAACAATATCATATGACCAACCTAGACAGCATATTCAAAAGCAGAGACATTACTTTGCCAACAACGGTCTGTCTAGTCAAGGCTATGGTTTTTCCAGTGGTCATGTATGGATGTGAGAGTTGGACTGTGAAGAAAGCTGAGCACCGAAGAATTGATGCTTTTGAACTGTGATGTTGGAGAAGACTCTTGAGAGTCCCTTGGACTGCAAGGAGATCCAACCAGTCCATTCTAAAGGAGATCAGTCCTGGGTGTTCTGTGGAAGGACTGATGCTAAAGCTGAAACTCCAATACTTTGGCCACCTCATGCGAAGAGTTGACTCATTGGAAAAGACTCTGATGCTGGGAGGGACTGGGGGCAGGAGGATAAGGGGACCACAGAGGATGAGATGGCTGGATGGCATCACCAACTTGATGGACATGAGTTTGAGTGAACTCCGGGAGATGGTGATGGACAGGGAGGCCTGGCATGGTGCAATTCATGGGGTCTCAAAGAGTTGGACACGACTGAGAGACTGAACTGAACAATATCATTAAATGGAAAAATTTTTTTCTCTTTTGTAAAATGATTGTTGAAATAAGATCATCAATCTTTTTTTTTTCAAAGTAGTCCATACAAAAATAGTACTTATATCAATGTCACTTTTAATACACCTTCTCCGTGTTATCCTCACAAAGAAAAATGTCCTTCAACCATTCCAGTCTTAGAAACATACATGAAGAAATCTACATTTGTTGTCCAAGAAATGAGAGTGTGAAGTTGTTGTTATTTATTGCTTAGGGTACAAGAGTAGGAGTCTGTGGTTGTTAAGAAGTATTAGCATTCACACAAATGCTGCAGATCACAGAGACTTCTTAGAAAAAGGCCTTTTATAGGATGTCTATATCATTTCCCATTTCATTAATGTTTTACAATGTGATAAAAGTCTTATTTCTAAATGAAGTCCATGATCATTCTAGATATTAAGTGTAATTCCACCAGCTTGTTCTTCAATAGACAATGAGAACAAATGGGCCCAAACAGAATAAAAATCTCATAGATTTTAGCCAAAAATGTTTTTGTTATGATTGTGTTTAAGGTTATGATTATTCTTGACATTTTTGTCGAGAAACCGCTCATGTGGAAGCTCAAAAAGATTCTACTTGGGGACCAAATTTCAAATTATGACAATATTCAATTCAGTGATACTTGAGCACATCCCATTTGGAGCTTCAGGGCTCTTCTACAAGGTAAAAACTAATCCCGATGCCTTTTGCATTTTTGAAAAATGTACTTCAGTGCCTATGAATTTGAGCCAAAAGTCATATTCTGCCCAGCTTGTCAATTTCCAGATAAACTTGAGAGTTCCAAAAGCCTGTCCCTGAAACGGGAACTTGCACTTAAATTAACTAATCTGTTTATTAGTTTGCCCATTTGTTGCAAGATTAGTGGGAGGAAATTTAGCTGATTTTCCCCAATCTATCATGTGCTGGTAATTTATCAAGTAGCACTTCTGAGGTCTGTTAGAGTGACACAGAGAATAGCTAAGAATTGGGACAAAATGGATGTTAAGGCTTGACCAGCTTCCTCCCTTTTTCAGTCGCTGCCTCCCAGTCATCCAAATATCCAAAAAAATCACCAAAACTAGACGTATTGTTAGGGAGGAAGAAAACTTCCTGTGCCCTTCTATATTATTCTTGCTGATCTGAGAATTAACATGTGACAGATTAGCAGGAGAAAATCAAACACAGTTTAATAACATGTATACATGGGAGAGACCCAGGAAAAACTGAAATGGCTGAAACCCTCACCTTATATACCATATTCAGCCAAAGACATAAGAGAATGTTTTTGAGTGGTGGCTTGGGATTTCAAGGTAGGAAAACAATCCACATGAAGATGGAAAAACAAGTATTTAGTAAATAAATGTCTGCTGGGAAGGCAGAGAGAATGGGACACAGAGAAGTATTTTAACAAACAGACTTTGCTAGGTTCCTCCCTGTCTGCCGTACTGGGTTTATACCCTAGTTATCTGTGGTCATAACACTCTTCATGGAACAGGTCTTCTATCTATTAATATCTTCTTTAGGAAGTTAGAGGGAAGGTCCAAGTTTCTTCCTGAGTCACAGGGCCTTAAAAATAATCAACCTAAATTAATCCTCCTGCCAAAGAGACATTTTGGGGTGGCAAGCTTTATTACCCGTACAGTACAAAGTTAGGGAATTATGATATATCTAAGGTTATAGGAAGACGTTTATAGTTGGGCTTTGAGAAATTCTATTCTAATGTTTCTGAAAAACCTTTCATTTTCAGCTTGGCTAGAAAGAGCAGAGACCAAGAGACAAGTAGGCAGCTCCCATTTCAACCCAACCAAGTCCATTTCCTTCTTTTATACCTTGAGATGCAGCTGCATCAAATTATTTGTAAGCTTGATTTGAGGTTAGAGAAAGGAAGAAGGAAGGAGGATGGAAGGGGAAAGAAAGAATCTTCATTGCAGAAACCAATTGTCTAAAATATGCTTTTAAAAATTTGTTGACTAATATTATTGGAGAAATAATATTACTGGAGAACTATCAATAACCTTAGATATGCAGATGACACCACCCTTATGGCAGAAAGTGAAGAATAACTATAGAGCCTCTTGATGAAAGTAAAAGAGGAGAATGAAAAAGTTGGCTTAAAACTCAACATTCAAAAAACTAAGTTCATAGCAATCTGTCCCATCACTTCATGGTAAATAGTTGGGGAAACAGCGGATACAGTGACAGACTTTATTTTGGGGGGCTCTAAAATCACTGCAGATGGTGACTGCAGCCATGAAATTAAAAGATGCTTGCTCCTTGGAAGAAAAACTATGACCACCCTAGACAGCTTATTAAAAAACAGAGACATTACTTCACTGACAAAGGTCTGTCTAGTTAAAGCTATGGTTTTTCCAGTGGTCATGTATGGATGTGAGAGTTGAACTTTATTATAAAGAAAGCTGAGCACCAAAGAATTGATGCTTTTGAACTGTGGTGTTGGAGAAGACTCTTGAGAGTCCCTTGGACTGCAAGGAGATCCAACCAATCCATCCTAAAGGAAATCAGTCCTGAATATTCATTGGAAGGAGTGATGCTGAAGCTGAAACTCCAATACTTTGGTCACCTGATGCAAAGAACTGACTCATTTGAAAAGACCCTGATACTGGCAAAGATGGAAGGCAGGAGAAGAAGGGGATGACTGAAGATAAGCTGGTTGGATGGCATCACCGACTCAGTGGACATCAGTTTGAGCAAGCTCTGGAAGTTGGTGATGGACAGGGAAGCCTGGCGTGCTGCAGTGCATGGGGTTGCAAAGAGTTGGACATGACTGAGCCACTGAACTGACTGAATATTATTGGAAGTTTAAATTAGTTGGCATTCTTACACAAATCTAGTTTGTGTTGTGTTTTTACTCATCTGGTCTGTGTGTTTGTCCAAGAGCCACATTTCACCATTTGAAAACAAAAAATAATAAAGAATCCATATACAGTGAATCCTTGGATGGTAAATAAACCATTTTGCCTAATCCCAGGAGCTAGTGGCTCATATGGTAAAGAATCTGCCTGCAATGCAGGAGTCCCCTGGTTCGACCCCTGGGTCAGGAAGCTCAGAAGAAGGGAATGGCAACCCACTCCAGTATTCTTGCCTGGAAAATTCCATGGAAAGCAAAGCCTGGACAGTCCACGGGCTCACAAAGGGTCGGACTCAACTGAGTGACTAACGCAAAGAACTATTTCAAACCTCAGACAGTGAAAGAGTTAGTCACTGTGTACTTTACAGAGTAGGTTAGTCCCTTAGTGCTTTTAAACTAACATGACTTTGAAAGTATGTTAATGTAATTTTCTGTTTTTATTAGTAGTGTTTAGTGGCAAAGAGCGACTGAACTGAACTGAGTGGTAAAGAACCTGCCTGCCAATACAAAAGACATAAAAGACACGAGTTTAATCTCTGGGTCAGGAAGTTCCCCTGAAGAAGGGCATGCCAACCCATTCCAGTATTTTTGCGTGGAGAATCCCATGGACAGAGGAGCCTGGTGGGCTACAGTCCATAGGGTCACAAAAGGTTGGACATGACTGAAGTGACTTAGCACACATACAGAAAAGAAAATTGTAAATTAGAGAAAATCATAAAAGCAAATCACCAAATAATTAGTAATATTATCAGAAGGGGGATGGGCTGGAGAGTGGGCTTTGTCTAGCACTGGGAAATAAATTGTGCAAGGAGACACATGTACTGATAAACCAAAAGACTTCATTGTAAATGAGCACACAGGCCAAGAGCAGCTGGGTAAGGGAACCCAGGAGAACTGCTCTGCCACGTGGCTCACAGCCTTGGGTTTTATGGTAATCAGGTCAGTTTCTGGGTTGTCTCTGGCCAATCATCTTGCTTGGCCCATATTTCATCTAACTCATATTTCATTCTTCCTGGTGGCATGATCCTCTCTCAGCCAAGATGGATTCTAGTGTGAGGGTTTCTGGGGGGTTAGCAGGATATATCATCTCCTGCCTCCTCCTCTTGCCCCTCTAAAATTCTTTCAGGTTAGTTTTGCAAGACATATTATGGGCAGGCATGTCTTCACTCTTTTTGACTCCTGAATTTTCCCAGTTTTTGGCAACAGGGAAAGGGACTTCCTATCGTGAGAAAATTCAGGCAAGTGGTTATTGTTCTTGGTCAAGGCAGAGAGTTTCGGTTACTGGTTCCCTAACATTATAATATGAAGATACTAATATTAGAGTCCCTAAAAGCAAAAATATACTCCGAATAAAACCATAGAAGCAGAAACTTGTTTACTAGTGACCCACATTTTTTTTTTATTATCTGCTTATAAAGAAATCATTTTTATCCATACTTGAAAGAATTTTCCCATCTTGAACTTTATAAAACTTATCTTTCAGAAACCAGGAATGGAGAAGAAATAAATCCTCAGCAGCCTTTTTTGGCCTATCAACTTATCAAAGCATTCCAATAGGAACTCCCAGTTTTTTTCCTGCTATAACCAGGTTCTAGTCAAGCAGATGTCTTTACTTATAAAAATGATAACTGGTGGGAAGGAAGAAAACTTCCCTCTGTCCTTCAGAATTCCTCTGTCTGGCCTAAAAATTAAATTGATATGAGACAGATTAACAGCAGAAAATCAAATTTAATGATGTATCAATGGGAACCCCACATCCATGAGCAGGTCAGAGACTCCACTTGTATGGGAAGTTCAAATACAGAAAGGTAAATGGGGTATACAGGCCATCCTGAGCTAAGGAGTAGGATAGGGGCCTCGGGCTTTGTTCTCACAGGTTCATTCTGGTGTCAATTCCCAGTCCCTGGTGACAAGAATGTTCTTTTCTTTCTGGCACAGAAAGGGCATCTTTCTCATGGGAAATTTTATAATCTGCTTTTGAGATAGAAAGGAGGAGTTCAGAGACCCCTTTATGCATTTGGTGTTTCTCAAGTACCTTCAGGTCAAAATAATCAACTTGCCAAAGAAGTCTATTTTGGAGAGCATCATCTAAATCTCTTCAGTTTCATCATTAAGGAAGTTATATGTCTATACCTTGCCTCCACATCTCCCTGTCAGTTCCCCTCAGATTGGGCTGAAATTTTTGTAAGACTTGGCAGTTAAGCATGAAAAGCCCTCTTAAAGCACGACATATACATGTATTATTCCATATACATACTTGTATATACCCTCGAGTGCTAGTTCCTCTGGTCCCTACAGTGAAGCTGGATGTCAGGCATCTTCTAAAAGCATAAAGCTATGTGATTAAATTCATGACTCCGAACTACTCAGATGAACGTTATTGAAGACTGTTACTGATTTACCCCACTTAGACTCTGTGTAGCAGTTTTGCCTAAGCAAATTCTTCATGAAAAAACCAGAGTACAAGTAACAGTCTACCAAGCTTCCCACCCCTAGACTTAAACGTAAATCTTGAACTTCATCTCTATTCTCTTACCCCCCAAACAAACTTCTATTATAATAATCTACCAAAGCTCACCTTCATTTCCTTTACTATGAAGACTTTCTCTTGAACAGAGTTATTAGATTCTTCTATTTCTTCAGCAGTCTGTTATTATTAACTAGCTGCTTGCATTTCTGTCTCCCAACCTAGAGAGATACTGAATACCTGAAGGATAAACTCTGTGTCCCTTAATCTCTTCATCTCTAGCACATAGGATAATCCCTGACATAGAGAGGATACTATTTGTCTACTACAGGAACAAAAAAGAGGATTGAATTATTGAATACATGAATGAATAAAAATGACCTCATAAAGTAATGCTCAAAATTCTCCAAGCCAGGCTTCAACAGTATGTGAACCGTGAACTTACAGATGTTAAAGCTGGATTTAGAAAAGGCAGAGGAACGAGAGAAAATTTCCAACATCCATTGGATTATTGAAAAGGCAAGAGAGTTCCAGAAAAAAACTTCTGCTTTATTGATTATGCCAAAGCCTTTGACTGTTTGGACCACAACAAACTGTGGAAAATTCTTCAAGATATGGGAATACCAGACCACCTGATCTGCCTCTTGAGAAATTTGTATGCAGGTCAGGAAGCAACAGTTAGAACTGGACATAGAACAACAGACTGGTTCCAAATAGGAAAAGGAGTACGTCAAGGCTGTATATTGTCACCCTGCTTATTTAACTTCTATGCAGAGTACATCATGAGAAACACTGGGCTGGATGAAGCACAAGCTGGAATCAAGATTGCCAGGAGAAATATTAATAACCTCAGATATGCAGATGACACCACCCTTGTGGCAGAAAGTGAAGAAATACTAAAGAGCCTCTTGATGAAGGTGAAAAAGGAGAGTGAAAAAGTTGGCTGAAAACTCAACATTCACAAAACTGGGATCATGGCATCTGGGCCCATCACTTCATGGCAAATAGATGGGAAAATAATGGAAACAGTGACAGACTTTATTTTTGGGGGCTCCACAATCACTGCAGATGGTGACTGCAGCCTTGAAATTAAAAGATGCTTGCTCCTTGTAAGAAAACTTATGACCAACCTAGACATGATATTAAAAAGCAGAGACATACTTTGTCAACAAAGGTCCATCTAGTCAAAGCTATGTTTTTTCCAGTAGTCATGTATGGTTGTGAGAGTTGGACTATAAAGAAAGCTGAGCACTGAAGAATTGATGCTTTGGAACTGTGGTGTTGGAGAAGACTCATTTATTGTCTATGCCAAAGCCTTTGACTGTTTGGACCACAACACACTGTGGAAAACTCTTCAAGATATGGGAATACCAGACCACTTGACGGGCCTCTTGAGAAATCTGTATGCAGGTCAGGAAGCAACAGATGCAAAGAACTGACTCATTGGAAAAGACCCTGATGCTGGGAAAGATTGAAGGCAGGAGAAGGGGATGACACAGGATGAGATGGTTAGATGGCATCACCAACTCAATGGACGTGAGTTTGAGTAAACTCCAGGAGTTGGTGATGGACAGGGAAGCCTGGCATGCTGCAGTCCATGAGGTTGCAAAGAGTTGGATACAACTGAGCAACTGATCTGAACTGGACTGAACTGATGTTATATTTACTATTATTCCACTTTGGAGATGAGCACACCTTCTGTTTATAGACGGCTTTCCACTGTTTAACGCTCTTTCAAATGCATTTGGTATTCATCACTTCACTATGAAGCAGACAGAGCTGATATCATTTGTCTTATTTTAGAGATGAGGGCATTTGCTTTCAGAGCAAAAGAGATTAACCTCTCTAATATAAAAAACCAAAGTCACTGCATATGGTGATTGCAGCCATGAAATTAAAAGACGCTTACTCCTTGGAAGGAAAGTTATGACCAACCTAGATAGCATATTGAAAAGCAGAGATATTACTTTGCCAAGTAGTTTTTCCAGAGGTCATGTATGGATGTGAGAATTGGACTGTGAAGAAAGCTGAGCACCAAAGAATTGATGCATTTGAACTGTGGTGTTGGAGAAGACTCTTGAGAGTCCCTTGGACTGCAAGGGGATCCAGCCAGTCTATCCTAAAAGAGATCAGTCCTGGGTGTTCTTTGGAAGGACTGATGCTGAAGCTGAAACTCCAGTACTTTGGCCATCTCATGCAAAGAGTTGACTCATTGGAAAAGACCCTGATGCTGGGAGGGATTGGAGGCAGGAGGAGAAGTAGGTAACAGAGGATGAGATGGCTGGATGGCATCACTGACTTGATGGACATGAATTTGAGTGAACTCCGGGAGTTGGTGATGGACAGGGAGGCCTAGCGTGCTGTGATTCATGGGGTTGCAAAGAGTCAGACACGACTGAGTGACTGAACTGAACTGAATATAAAACTAGACCAGAACTCAGGTCTCCTGACTTCATGAATAGCAAATATAAAGTGTCCTTATAGTTTGTATTATCTACCACATATGGACAAGAAGAAATTGAGATGTCTACTATGAAACAAGGTGAATTATCCATCTTGATTTCAAAGTAGAGAAGGAAGAAGTACCAAATAATATGGACTATATCCCTGCAGATAAGACTCAATTTGTAAATATTACAGAAAACATTCAAAATAATAAGTTTAAACTCTTGTGAACACATTATCTATCAGCAGCATATCTTCAGGAAATGATTTTCAGTTCAGCTCAGTCTCTCAGTTGTGTCTGACTCTTTGCAACCCCATGGACTGCAGCACACCCTGTCTGTCACAACTCCTGGAGCTTGCTCAGACTCGTGTCTTGCTCAAACTATTGCTTTGGTAACGCCATCAAAACATCTCAACCTCTGTCAACCCCTTCTCCTCCTGCCTTCAATCTTTCCCAGCATCAGGGTCTTTTCCAATGAATCAGTTCTTCAATCAGGGAGCCAAAGTATTGGAGCTTCAGCTTCAGCATAAGTCCTTCCAAGGAATATTCAGGACTGATTTATTTTACAGTCGACTGGTTTGATCTCCTTACAGTCCAAGGGACTCTCAAGAGTCTTCCCAAACACCACAGTTCAGAAGCATCAATTTTTCAGTGCTCAGCTCTCATATCCATATATGACTACTGGAAAAAACATAACTTAGACTAGATGGACCTTTGCTGGCAAAGTAATGTGTTTACTTTTTAATATGCTGTCTAGGTTGGTCATAGTTTTTCTTCCAAGGAGCAAGCATCTTTTAATTTCATGGCTGCAGTCACCATCTGCAGTGATTGTGGAGCCCCCCAAAATAAAGTCTTCACTGTTTCCATTGTTTCCCCATCTATTTGCCATGAAGTTATGGGACCAGATGTCATAATATTAGTTTTCTGAATGTTGAGTTTTAAGCCACCTTTTTCATTCTCTTTTTTCACTTTCATCAAGAGGCTCTTTAGTTCCTCTTTACTTTCTGCCATACCAGTGGTATCATCTGCATATCTGAGGTTTTTGATATTTCTCAAGGTAATCTTGATTCTAGCTTGTGTTTCATTCAGCCAGGCATTTCGCATTATGTACTCTGCATAAGCAGGGTGACAATATACATGCTTGACATACTCCTTTCCCAATTTGGAACCAGTCTGTTGTTCCATGTCTGGTTGTAAGTGTTGTTTCGTGACTTGCATACAGGTTTCTCAACAGGCAGGTCAAGTGGTCTGGTATTTCCATTACTTCAAGAATTTTCCACAGTTTGTTGTGATCCACACAGTCAAAGGCTTTGGTGTAATCAATAAAGCATAAGTAGATATTTTTCTGGAATTCTCTTGCTTTGTCTATGATCCAACAGATGTTGGCAATTTGATCTCTGGTTCCTCTGCCTTTTCTCAATCCAGCTTGAACATCTGGGAGTTCACGGTTCATGTACTGCTGAAGCCTGGCTTGGAGAATTTTGAGCATTACTTTGCTAGCGTGTGCGATGAGTACAATTGTGTGATAGTTTGAACATTCTTTGGCATTGCCCTTCTTTGGGATTGGAATGAAAACTGATCTTTTCCAGTTCTGTGGCCACTGCTGAGTTTTCCAACTTTGCTGGCATATTGAGTGCAGCACTTTCACAGCAATATTTTTTAGGATTTGAAATAGCTCAACTGGAATTCCATCACTTCCACTAGTTTTGTTCACAGTGATGCTTCCTAAGGCCCACTGACTTCGCAATCCAAAGTGTCTGGCTCTAAGTGAGTGATCACACCATTGTGGTTATCTGGGTCATGAAGATCTTTTTTGTGTAGTTCTTCTGTGTATTCTTGCCACCTCTTCTTAATATCTTTTGCTTCTATTGGGTCCATACAATTTCTGTCCTTTATTGTGTCCATCTTTGCATGAAAATTTCCCTTGGTATCTCCAATTTTGTTAAAGAGACCTCTAGTCTTTCCCATTCTACTGTTTTCCTCTATTTCTTTGCAGTGATCATTAAGGAAGCCTTTCTTATCTCTCCTTGCTATCTTTGGCACTCTGCATTCAAATGGGTATATCTTTCCTTTTCTCCTTTGCCTTTAGCTTCTCTTCTTTTCTCAGCTATTTGTAAGGCCTTCTTTGACAACCATTTTGCCTTTTTGCATTTCTTTTTCTTGGGGATGGTCTTGATCCCTGTCTCCTGTACAATGTCATGAAACTCCATCCATGTTTCTTCTGGCACTCTGTCTATCAAATCTAATCCCTTGAATCTATTTCTCACTTCCACTGTATAATCATAAGGGATTTGATTTAGGTCATACCTGAATGGTCTAGTGGTTTTCCCTACTTTCTTCAAATTAAGTCTGAATTTGGCAATAAGGAATTCATAATCTGAGCCACAGTCAGCTCCCAGACTTGTGTTTTCTGACGGTATAGAGCTTCTCCTTCTTTGACTGCAAAAAGTATAATCAATATAATTTCAGTATTGACCATCTGGAGATGTCCATGTGTAGAGTCTTCTCTTGTGTTGTTGGAAGAGGGTGTTTGCTATGACCAGTGTGTTCTCTTGCAAAACTCTGTTAGCCTTTGCCCTGCTTCATTCTGTACTCCAAGGTCAAATTTGCCTGTTACTCTAGTTATCTCTTGACTTCCTACTTCTGCATTCAGTCCCCTAGGATAAAAACAACTCTTTTTCGGGTGTTAGTTCTAGAAGGTCTTGTAGGTCTTCATAGAACTGTTCAACTTCAGCTTCTTCAGCATTACCTGTTGCTCATAGACTTGGCTTACTGTGATATTGAATGGTTTGCCTTGGAAAGGAACAGAGATAAATTTGTCATTTTTGAAATTGCACCCAAGTACTGCATTTCAGACTCTTCTGTTGACTGTGATGGCTACTCCATTTCTTTTAAGGAATTCTTGGCCACAGTGATAGATATAATGGTCATCTGAATTAAATTCACCCATTTCAGTTCATTTTTGTTCACTGATTTCTAAAATGTCGATGTTCACTTTTGCCATCTCCTGTTTGACCACTTCTAATTTAACTTGATTCATGGACCTAACATTCCCGGTTCCTATGCAATATTGCTCTTCACAGCATTGGACTTTACTTCCATCACCAGTCACATCCGCAACTGGGTGTTGTTTTCACTTTGGCTCCAACTCTTCATTCTTTCTGAAGTTATTTTGCCACTCTTCTCCAGTAGCATATTGGGCATCTACTGACGTGGGAAGTCCATCGTTCAGTATCCTATCTTTTTGCCTTTCCGTACAGTTCATGGAATTCTCAAGGCAAAGTGGTTTGCCATTCCTTTCTCCAGTGGACCACATTTTATCAGAACTATCCACCATGATCTGTCCATCTTGGGTGGCTGTACACAGCACGGCTCATAGTTTCACTGAGCTAGACAAGTCTGTGGTCCATGTGAGCAGTTTGCTTAGTTTTCTGTGATTGTGGTTTTCCTTCTGTCCACCCTCTGATGGATAAAGATAGCCGGTTTATGGAAGCTTCCTGATGGGAGAGCCTGTGGGGGAAACTGGGTCTTGTTTTGTTGGGTGAGGCCATGCTCAGTAAATCTTTAACCCAATTTTCTGTTGATGGGTGGGGCTGTGTTCCTTCCCTGTTGTTTGGCCTGAGAACAAACTACGCAATGAAGATAATGGAAACCTTTTCCTAAAGGCCTGGTGCTTGCACTGCCTCACTCAGTGCCCCTGAGCCTGCAGCAGGCCACCACCGACCCATGCCTCTGCCAGAGACTCCTGGGCACTCATGGGCAAGTCTTGGTCAGTCTCTTGTGGGGTCACTGCTGCTTTCTCCTGGATTCTGATGAGCACAAGGTTTTGATTTTGCCCTCCAAGAGTCTGTTTCCCCAGTCCTGTGTAAGTTCTGTAACTAAATCCCACTGGTCTGCACAGTCAAATTCTCTGGGTGTTCTTAGACCCTTTGCCAGATCTCCAGGTTCAGAAATCTGTTGTAGGTCCTAGAACTTTCTTAACAGTGCAAGAGTTTCTTTGGTATAATTGTTCTGCAGTTTGTGGGTCATCTGCTTGGTGACTCTCAGTTCAGTTCAGTCACTCAGTCATGTCCAACTCTTTGCGAACCCATTGACAGCAGCATGCCAGGCTTCCCTGTCCATCACCAACTCCTGGAGCTTACTCAAACTCATGTCCATGGAGTAGGTGATGCCATCCAACCATCTCATCCTCTGTCATCCCCTTCTCCTCCCGCCTTCAATCTTTCCCAGCATCAGGGTCTTTTCAAATGAGTCAGTTCTTCACATCAGGTGGCCAAAGTATTGGAGTATCAGCTTCAGCATCAGTCCTTCCAATGAATATTCAGGACTGATTTCCTTTAGGATTGACTGGTTGGATCTCCTTGCAGTCCAAGGGACACTCAAGAGTCTTCTCCAACACCACAGTTCAAAATCATCAATTCTTCGGCACTCAGCTTTCTTTATAGTCCAACTCTCACATCCATATATGACTACTGGAAAAACCATAGCTTTGAATAGATGGACCTTTGTTGGGAAATTAATGTCTCTGCTTTTTAATATTCTATCTAGGTTGGTCATAACTTTTCTTCCAAGGAGCAAGTGTCTTTTAATTTCAAGGGTGCAGTCACCATCTGCAGTGATTTTGTAGCCCCACAAAATAAAGTCTCTCACTGTTTCCATTATTTCCCCATTTATTTGCAATGAAGTGATAGGCCCAGATGCCATGATCTTATTTTTCTGAATGTTCACTTTCTGCCATAAGCGTGGTGTGATCTCCATATCTGAATTTATTGATATTTCTCCCAGCAGTCTTGATTCCAGCTTGTGCTTCATCCAGCCTGGCATTTCACGTGATGTACTCTGCATATAAGTTAAATAAGCAGGGTTACAGTATAGAGCTCAGCGGCTCTATGGTGGGGTGAATGGTGACCTCTAAGAGGGCTTATACCAAGGGCTGTGTGACCCAGGTAGCTGCACCCAGAGCCCTGCCCCTGTGGCAGGCCACTGCTGACCTGTAGGTCTGCAAGAGATTCAAACACAGGCCTGGCTCAGTCTCTGTGTGGTCCCTTGGTCCTGGTGCAGAGATGGTTTTGTTTGAGCCCTCCTAGCGTCTCTGACAGGTATGAGGTTTGATTCTAAACATGATTTTGCCCCTCCTATCATCTTTCTGGGCTTCCCTGGTGGCTCAGAGGTTAAAGCATCTGCCTGCAATGCGGGAGACCCGGCTTTGATCCCTGGGTTGGGAAGATCCCCTGGAGAAGGAAATGGCAACCATCTTTCTGGGGCTTCTTCTTTTCCCTTGGTCATGGGGTATCTTTTTTTTTGGTGGGATCAACATTCTCCTATCAATGGTTGTTTAGCATCAAGTTGTAATTCTGGAGTTCTTGCAGGAGAAGATGAGTGCACGTCCTTCTACTCCACCATCTTTGCGGTTTCTTCAGAAAATAATTTTAAGCTTTCAACATACAGCACTAAGTTTAAGGCATACAGCATAGTTACTTGGTTTACATGCATCATGAAGTGATTATCACAACAAGTTTAGTGAATATCCATCATCTCATATAAGTATGAAAATGAAGAAATAGAAAAAACATTTTTTTCTTGTGGTAAAATCTCAGAATTTATTCTCTTAACAAGTTTCATGTATAACACAGCAGTGTTAACTATATTTATGATGTTATACATTATATTTCTAGTACTTATTTATTTTATAACTGGAAGTTTGTAGCTTTCGACTGTCTTCATCCAATTCTTCCTCTCCCCACCCCCATACCCACTGATCCCACCTCTTATAACCACATTTCTGATCTTTTTTCTATGAATTTGTTTGTTCTTGAAGTATAATTGACCTACAACACCATATTAGTTTTCATTACACAATACCATGATTTGATATTTTCAAATATCAAGTCACATTTCAAACTAATCATCATAAGTCTGTTTAAGATGTGCCCCCCAAGGTATTACATAGCGATTATGTTTCTACATGGTAGAGTTATACTTCTTAATTAAAATAGATTTCATTATTAATTTATAAGATTTATAGTCATTTACAAAGAGTAAATCTCTCCCACTTAAATGTACAGTTATAGAAGTTTTGGTGATTGTGTACAATTGTGTAACCACTACCACAATCAATACACATGAGAGGTCTATCTCCTTCAAAATTTCCTCTTCCTCCTTTGCTGTCTGTTTTCAGCTGCTGTACTTGGGCACCACCAATGTGCTTTCTGCCATTACAGTTTTGTTTTTTCTAGTATTTCATACAAACAAAATCAAACAGTATATATTCTTTTATATTTAATTTACTTATAATATTGGTTTAAAGATTTGTGCATGTTGTTGAATGTGTCAATATTTTTTCCCCTTTTCATTACTGCTACTGCTAAGTCACTTCAGTCGTGTCCGACTCTGTGCGACCCCATAGATGGCAGCCCACCAGGCTCTGCCGTCCCTGAGATTCTCCAGGCAAGAACACTGGAGTGGGTTGCCGTTTCCTTCTCCAGTGCATGAAAGTGAAAAGTAAAAGTGAAGTTGCTCAGTCATGTCTGACTCTTCGCGACCCCATGGACTGAAGCCTACCAGGCTCCTCCGTCCATGGGATTTTCCAGGCAAGAGTACTGGAGTGGGGTGCCATTGCCTTCTTCTCCCCTTTTCATTACCGTTACGTAAATGAACCAAGGACAGACCCTGTGTATTGACTTCTAAGTTGTTTGTTTCTTCACAGCATGCTGATATTCATTAGCTCAAAAGCCCACTGGCACTAAACTCAAATTTTTACACATTCCATTGTTTTTAAAATAACCAAGCTAGCATTTTTTTTTTTTCCATTTAGAGAGTCTGCTTGTATTATATACTCTGAGAAACTGCACCCAGCAGCTGCTGACCATTAATAAGATAAAGCCTATGGTTATAAGAACCCAAGACTATTGCCATCCAGAGGTCACTGGTCACTGATCCAGAGACTCCTCACTGTGCTGTTGAGAGACATCTTGATGAAAGAGCCCTCTCTCTGATGCCCTTATCCCCTGGCAGTTCCTTGCCCTCCTCCTCTTCTAAATGCTAAACCCATCATCGTATGCCTCAGGACAGTCTCAATTGGAAAGGAATTCTCACAGGCAGAATTTTAAAAGAGCCTCACAATTTATAAAGTAGTATCCCATGTTATAGATAATTATCACATTTTAGTCTGTCACCAGTTGATGACCACTTGAGTTGTTTCTAGTGTTGGCTATTATTCACAATCCTGCTGTCAACATTTATGCACAAGTCTTTATGTGAGCATATGTTTTCATTTCTAGTGGGAAAAACTGAGAGTGTGCCTGAGTCATAGGCAAGGTATATGTCCAACTTTAGGAGAAACTACCAAATTGTTACCCAAAGTGTCTGTACGCTACAGATTTCACCAAGAATGCAAGTTTTAAATAAACTCTACATTTTCTCCAGCACATGCCATTGTCAGTTGTTTTGTTTGGGTTTTTTTTTTTTCCCTCAACTTCAGCAATTCTTATGGATGAAAAAATGGGATCTTATAAAGATTTCTATTTGCATTTCCTTGGTGATTAGTGATGCTGTCTATATTTTCATCAGTTTATTGGCTCTTCTGCTGCTGCTGCTAAGTCGCTTCAGTCGTGTGCAACTCTGTGTGACCCCATAGACGGCAGCCCACCAGGCTCTGCAGTCCCTAGGATTCTCCTGGCAAGAACACTGGAGTAGGTTGCCATTTCCTTCTCCAGTGAATGAAAGTGAAAAGTGAAAATGAAGTCATTCAGTCTTGTCCAACTCTTAGCGACCCCATGGACTGCAGCCTACCAGGCTCCTCCTTCCATGGGATTTTCCAGTACTGGAATGGGGTCCCATTGCCTTCTCCGTATTGGCTCTTCAGGTATCTTCTTTTGTAAAGTGCCTATTCAAATAATTTTCTCTTTTCAAAATGGGTTGTTTGATTTATTATTGAGTGGTTTAAACTTTTTGGTTTTATTTTTGGTTCTCATAAATATATTCTGGATGCAGTTCAGTCACTCAGTCGTGTCCGACTCTTTACAACCCCATGAACTGCAGCATGCCAGGCTTCCCTGTCCATCACCAACACCCTGAGTCAACTCAAACCCATGTCCATTGAGTCAGTGATGCCATCCGACCATCTCATCCTCTGTCGTCCCCTTCTCCTCCTACCCTTAATATTTCCCAGTTTCAGGGGCTTTTCAAATGAGTCACTTCTTCGCATCAGGTGGCCAAAGTATTGGAGTTTCAGCTTCAACATCGGTCTGTCCAATGAACACCCAGGACTGATCTCCTTTAGGATGGACTGGTTGGATCTCCTTGCAGTCCAAGGGACTCTCAAGAGTCTTCTCCAACACCACAGTTCAAAAGCATCAATTCTTCGGTGCTCAGCCTTCTTCACAGTCCAACTCTCACATGCATACATGACCACTGGAAAAACCATAGCCTTGACTAGATGAAACTTTGTTGGCAAAGTAATGTCTCTGCTTTTGAATATGCTATCTAGGTTGGTCATAACTTTTCTTCCAAGGAGTAAGCGTCTTTTAATTTCATGGCTGCAGTCACCATCTGTAGTGATTTTGGAGCCCAGAAAAATAAAGTCTGACACTGTTTCCACTGTTTCCCCATCTATTTCCCATGAAGTGGTGGGACCGGATGCCATGATCTTCGTTTTCTGAATGTTGAGCTTTAAGCCAACTTTTTCACTCTCCGCTTTCACTTTCATCAAGAGGCTTTTGAATTCCTCTTCACTTTCTGCCATAAGGGTGATGTCATCTGCATATCTGAGGTTATTGATATTTCTCCCAGCAATCTTGATTCCAGCTTGTGTTTCTTCCAGTCCAGCATTTCTCATGATGTACTCTGCATATAAGTTAAATAAACAGGGTGACAATATACAGCATATTATTATAAAAGAGTCCTGATTTCCTTGTCACATAGGTACTTGCACAAGGCTCACCCAAGTTACAATTCTTTGTTCATCCAAATAAACACTCTTTTTGTGGAGAAATAACTGGCAGTCTTTGTTTTAGGTCAGTATTCTTTAAGGCATATCTTCTATTTCTTTAGTGTTTGTTCTATGATTTCTAAGATTTCTCGCACATGGTCAGCAATTTTTATGTCCTTAAAATAATTAGATCATTCAGAAAGTCCACATTCAGAGAATATTCAGAAATTCTTGTTGAAGCGATGAATTTATCTGTTACTCTCCAGTATTAACTTTACTAAATTAATATGTAGTTTTCACTCAAGTAATGGATGGTTAACTATTAATTTACTAGGGTTGAAAAAACATACGGTGTGAATTCTTGAGGTAACAGATGAGAAAGAAAATAAGAGCTGTGTTTTAAAAATGAATATCATATTTAATATGCCCGTCTTTATTTTTGAAATTTTGACAATAGTGATACAAATTTTCTACTTCAAAATGTTACTGTTGTAAATTACATTTTTGTATTTTCTAAAGTTAAATGATTCCTAGATGAGCTTTTCTTGACTGCAATCTGTTGCAACTTGTATCTATTATTCTGTTGAATTTTATTAATTTAATGTATGTAAAGTTTATGATTACTTAGTATATTTGTTTTTTTTAAACTTTACATAATTGTATTAGTTTTGCCAAATATTTGATTCAAAGATAAAACTTTAAAAAATATGTACCAAGAAACCTCACTCCCATCTTTGTCCCACCACCTCTTTTCACCATTTTTATTAGTTTCTTCAATGGCACCCCACTCCAGTACTCTTGCCTGGAAAATCCCATGGACGAAGGAGCCTGATAGGCTGCAATCCATGGGGTCGCTAAGAGTCAGACACGACTGAGCGACTTCACTTTCACTTTTCACTTTCACGCATTGGAGAAGGAAATGGCAACCCATTCCAGTGTTCTTGCCTGGAGAATCCCAGGGACAGGGGAGCCTGGTGGGCTGCCATCTATGGGGTCACACAAAGTCGGACACGACTGAAGTAACTTAGCATAGCATAGCATTCATTTTTTATGTAAGTAAAAGCTTCTTTACACTTACCACCTTCTTATCTTACAAATGATGACCTAAAATACACAGTTATGCATCTTAATTTTTTTCTTTATATCAGTTCTGTTCAGGTCAGTCACTCAGTCATGTCCAACTCTTTGCGACCCTATGAACTGCAGCATGCCAGGCCTCCCTGTCTATCACCAACTTCAGGAATTTACCCAAACTCATGTCCGTTGAGTCAGTGATGCCATCCAACCATCTCATCCTCTGTTGTCCCCTTCTCCTCCTGCCTTCAATCTTTCCCAACATCAGGGTCTTTTCAAATGAGCAAGGTGGCCAAAATATTGGAGTTTCAGCTTCAACATCAGTCCCTCCAATGAACACCCAGGACTGATTTCCTTTAGGATGGACTGGTTGGATCTTCTTGAAGTCCAAGGGACTCTCAAGAGTCTTCTCCAACACCGCAATTCAAAAGCATCAATTCTTCGGTGCTCAGCTTTCTTTATAGTCTAACTCCCACATCCATAACTCACTACTGGAAAAACCATAGCCTTGAGTAGACAGACCTTTGTTGGCAAAGTAATGTCTGTGATTTTTAATATGCTGTCTAGGTTGGTTATAACTTTCCTTCCAAGGAGTAAGCGTCTTTTAATTTCATGGCTACAATCACCATCTGCAGCAATCTTGGAGCCCGAAAAAATAAAGTCAGCCACTGTTTCCACTGTTTCCCATGTATTTGCCATGAAGTGATGGGACCAGATGTCATGATCTTAGTTTTCTGAATGTTGAACTTTAAGCCAACTTTTTCACTCCGCTCTTTCACTTTCATCAGGAGGCTCTCTAGTTCTTCTTCACTTTCTGCCATAAGCATGGTGTCATCTGCATATCTGAGGTTATTGATATTTCTCCCAGAGGTCTTGATTCCAACTTGTGCTTCATCCAGCCCAATGTTTCTCATGATGTACTCTGCATATAAATTAAATAAGCAGGGTGACAGCCTTGATGTACTCCTTTCCCTATTTGGAACCAGTCTGTTGTTCCATGTCCAGTTCTAACTGTTGCTTCCTGACCTGCTTACAGGTTTCTCAAGAGGCAGGTCAGGTGGTCTGGTAATTCTGTCTCTCTCAGAGTTTTTCTTAGTTTATTGTGATCCACACAGTCAAAGGCTTTGGTATATTCAAAAAAGTCCATTTCTTTACATAAATGTTATCAAAATCTCTCCTTATCTGTACTTAGAGATTTTCTGATTAATTTTTAACCTGTATTTCTTTGTAATAAAAGAGAGTTTCTTTGAAGAGATACTTATGGTTGGCTACATAAATTGTTTCCAATTTCTTATTCTAAACACTGCCACACTTAACATTTTATGTTTTTTAGAGTGCCCCAATTGTTACTTAGTTTACATAAAATGGGATTTCTAGATCAAAGGGTAAGTATGAATAATTTTGGTAGATATTACCAGATATTTGTTGGAGGAGGGCATGGCAACCCACCCCAGTATTCCTGCCTGGAGAATCCCATGGGCAGAGGAGCCTGGAGTGCTACATGGAGTTGCAAAGAGTCAGGCATGACCGACTGACCGGAGCTCCTTAGCACATAGCACACCCCACATATTTACTTCCTTCAGAGGAGCTATTCCACTGTTTGTGTGCTGGCCTCACAGACATAGTGATTTTCAAATCTTTGGATAATTTGTCCACTGATATTTTAGAATACGTTCATTCCTCTTTACATAAGTAAATTTTGATCTTTTCATGCATTTGCCCCATGACCTATCATATTCATTGCCTAATTTTGAAATGGTTTATTTGTGTGTTTTTCCTCAGAGATTTCTAGGAGTTTTTAAAATCAGAGTGAGATTAATCCAGATATTTGACTTAAACAACTCAGTAGAGAAAGCTTAAGGAAGATGAAGGTTTGGGGCAAAAGGAGGTAGAAATTAAGAGCTTGATTTTTGACATATTAAATTTGAGCTATCTGTGAGACATTCAAAATAAATGTAAATTAGGCAGTTGGGTGTTCCAATGTGGAATTCAATGGAGAGAAGAGGGTTGCTGATATAAATTTGGTAGTCATTAGCATACAGATGGTAATTAGGGTTCTGGGAATGGATGAGATCATCTAAGAAGAAACAGGAAAAGAGAAGGGAAAAGAGACTAAGGCTGTTCTCTAAGATATTCAAAAATTTAGAATAGCCAGAGCAAAGCTTCATTAATTCCCTTCCTTATTAGATTAGCCAGACTAGGCCTGGGTCAGCAAGTGCTGCCTTGCTGGGTGTTGGCTCTGAGAGAAGCCAGTGACATCAGGTACTCCTTCAACAGGACTTAGACTAGAGTGGAGTCTGATGGCCTACTCCACAGTCTATACAATTGAGGAGCATGGTGAAATCACATGGAGCTTACTTTTCCACCATAAATGCTAAAAGCAGTTAAGGAGATGCTTGACTTCCCAGGTATCTATCATGGCTGCTAGGTGAAGTTTGTAACATGGTCCCTTTTGGGGAAGGTATCAGTGATATCTCCATGTATCACAGACCTGGCCTGGTAAAGGGTCTTATGTAACTCAGTAAAGCTATGAGCCATGTTGTGCAGGGCCACCAAGATGGTTGGGTCATAGTGAAGGGTTCTGACAAAACACAGTTCACTAAGAAGGAAATGGCAGCCCCACTCCAGTATTCTTGCCTGGAGAACCCCATGGACAGTATGAAAAGGCAAAAAGGTATGCTGGAAGAAGACCCCTCAGGTCAGAAGGTGTCCAATATGCTACTGTGGAAGAGCAGAGGGTAATTACTAATAGCTCCAGTGAGAATGGAATGGCTGGACCAAAGCAGAAAGGATGCTCACCTGTGGATGTATTTGGTGGTGAAAGTAAAGTCCTATGCTCTAAAGAACAACACTGCATAGGAACCTGGAATGCTAGATCTGTGAATCAAGGTAAATTGGATGTGATCAAGCAGGTGATGGCAAGATTAAACATTGACATTTTAGGAATCAGTGAACTAAAATTGTTGGGAATGGGCAAATTAATTCAGATGACCATTATATTTACTATTGTGGGCAAGAATTCCTTAGAAGAAATAGAGTAGCCCTCATAATCAACAAAAGAATCCAAAATGCAGTACTTGCATGCAGACTCAAAAACAACAAAATGATCTCAGTTCATTTCGGAGGCACACCAATCAGCATCACAGTAATTCAAGTCTATGCCGAAACCTCTGATGCTGAAGAAGATAAAGTTGGCCAGTTTTATGAAGACCTACAACACCCTCTAGAACTAACACACACACACACACACACACACACACACACACACACACAAATGTCATTTCATTATAGGGGATTGGAATGCAAAAATAGGAAGTCAAGAGATACCTGGAATGACAGGCAAATTTGGCCTTGGAGCACAAAATGAATCAGGGCAAAGGCCAACAGAGTTTTGTCAAGAGAACACACTGGTCATAGTAAACACCCTTTTCCAACAACACAAGAGATGAATCTAGACATGGACATCACCAGATGGTCAATACTGAAATCAGATTGATTATGTTCTTAGCAGCCAAAGATGGAGAAGCTCTAAAGAACTATGGCTCAGATTATGAGCTCTTTATTTCAAAATTTAGGCTTAAATTGAAGAAAGTAGGAAAAAAAAACCAAAACACTAGGCCATTCAGGTATGACCTAAATCAAGCACCTTGTTTATGCAGTGAAGATGATGAATAGATTCAAGGGATTAGATCTGGTAGACAGAGTGACTAAAGAACCATGGATGGAAGTCTGTAACACTGTACAGGAGGCAATGACTAAAACTATCCTTAACAAAATAAATGCAAGACAGCAAAGTGGTTGTCTGAGGAGGCTTTACAGATAGCTGAGGAAAGAAGAGAAGTGAAAGACAAGGCAGAAAGGGAAAGATATACCAAAGTGAGTGTAGAGTTCTAGATAATAGCTGGGAGAGACAAGAAGGCCTTCCTGAATGAACAATGCAAAGACATAGAGGAAAAAAATAGAATGGGAAAGAAAAGAGATCTCTTTAAGAAAATTGGATCTATCAAGGGAATATCTCATGCCAGGATTGGCATAATAAAGAACAGAAATGGTAAGGACCTAACAGAAGCAGAAAAGATTAAGAAGAGGCAGCAAGAATGTACAGAAGAACTATACAAAAAAGATCTTAATGACCCAGATAACCAAAGTGTGGTCACTCACCTACAGCCAGACATCCTGTAGTGTGAAGTCAGGTGGGCCTTAGGAAGCATTACGAAGAACAAAGCTAGTGGAGGTGACAGAATTCCAGGTGAGCTATTTGTACTCCTAAGAGATGATGCTATGAAATTGTTGCACTCAATGGCAGCAAATTTGGAAAAGTCAGCAGTGGGTACAGGACTGGAAAAGGTCAGTTTTCATTCCAGTCCCAAAGATGGGCAATGCCAAAGAATGTTCAAACTATTGTAAAATTGTGTTCATTTTATATACTAGCAAGGTAATACTCAGAATCCTTCAAGCTAGCCTTCAGCAGTACATGAATCTAGAAATTTCAGATCTACAGAGTGGGTTTTAAAGAGGCAGAGGAACCAAAGAACAAATTGCTAACATCCTTTGGATCATGGAGAAAGCAAGAGCGTTCCAGGAAAACATCTGCTTCACTGACTATGATACAGCCTTTGACTGTGTGGATCGCAACAAACTGTGGAAAATTCTTAAAGAGATGGGAGTACTAGACCGCCTTACCTCTCTCCTGAGAAACCTGTATGCAGGTCAAGAAGCAACAGTTAGAATCAGACATGGGGAAACAGACTGGTTCAAAATTGGGAAAGGAGTACTTCAAGGATGCATATCATCACGCTGCTTATTTAGTTTCTATGCAGAGTCCATCATGCGGGATGCCAGACTGGATGAATCACAAGCTGGAATCAAGATTGCTGGGAGAAATATCTACAACCTCAGATATGCAGATGGAAGATAATACCACTCTCTCTCCCTCTATGTCTCTCTCCCCATAATATGCTCAAACATGCTCTTCACCAACTGATAATACCACAGATAACAGCATAAACTCTAATAATCAAAAATAATAATTAAAGGTTCTGGAGAGTAAAAAAAAAAGGTGGGGGGGGGTGCAGATTCTAGGCAAGAGCTGAAACTTGGGAGAAGGAAATACAAAGAGCACAGGTGTTCTTTTTCTTTTTTTCCTAATTTTAGCATGAGGGAAAAATTCATGGAGCCTCAGATATGTCTAAACCTGAGAAGTCAATTTTTCTGGCTTGAAGAACAAAAATATTTCAGAACAGTAATATCTGTTGAAAGTGAGGGGGAAAAGAAATCCAGAGAGGAATTGCCCCCAGATTCTGGCTGTAAATTCTTTCCATCACTTTGATTGAACCCTGAACCACATAAGCGTGAGGCAGGTTGAAAAAAAAAGCCCAGCTAATGACTGGAGGAAGGAACTAAAGGTCTATTTAAGCTGCCATCAAATGGTTAGAGTTCATGACTTCAGTTCAATTCAATTAATTGTCTGCTGGAAAAAATATGTCAGTATTCTTCAAAGTAGCATAACAGGATCCAGAGCCTCCACAATATAACATTCAAATGTCTAGTGATCAATGTACAGTTACTCAATATATAAATAACCAGGAAAATGTAACCCACCCTGAAAATAAGATAATCAGTGGAGACAACACCAAGTTGATACAGATGTCGAAATGTTGAAATTATCAGACAAGGACTTTAATGATATGCCATTAAAAATAAGGTGCATCTAATATAACTAAGCTCAATTAGTTTAAAAAATACACTTATAATGAATTAAAAGATAGAAAAACTTGGTTGAGAGAAACAAAGTGTAGTAAAAATATCAGAAATTATAAACTAAAAAATATCAAATGAAATTTTTAATAAAAACATGTATTTTAATCTCCTTCACAGAAAATAAGTACATGAAAACAACCACAAAACCAAGTAATAGTCTAAAATTACATACCGTACTTCAAGGTTTGAACTTCCTTCTGACATCAGAGTCCTTGCTACCAGCATTTTGAAGAGTGTGATTTATTTAATAGAGCAATTGTTGTTGTTTAGTTGCTAAGTCATGTTTGACTTTTTGTGACCCCATGGATGCAGCACACCAGGCTTTCCTGTCCTTCACTATCTTCCGGAGTTTGCTAAAATTCATGTCCATTGAGCTGGTGACGCTATCTATCCATCATATCCTCTACTGCCCTTTTCTCCTTTTGCCTTCAGTCTTTCCCAGCATCAGGGTCTTTTCCAAGGAGTTTACTCTTTTCATCAAGTGGCCAAAGCATTGGAGCTTCAGCTTCAGCATCAGTCCTTCCAATGAATATTCAGGGTTGATTTCCTTTAGGATTGACTGGTTTGATCTCTTTGCAGTCCAATAGAGCAGCACCACAGTTACCTTATAAATATTTAGGTGATAAACTTGTATCTAGATTTCAAAGAATGTCATTTTCATTTTCCTCTTTTTAGTTATCTGTATATTCTTTTCTTTTTCTAGTGGGAAGAAACCAGAATATGTTACACTAATACTCCTCTTTGACATAAAAATCATTTCGAACTGAAGACAATTAAGAAACAGCCAACCCAGCAAAGCTCTCCCTGTTCTTTTTTTTTTTACTTAAAAACAGAATAAAATTCTCCTTTAACTAGAGACAGACTCTTGTGAACCCAGAAATGGCACCATAGGAATCAGAAAACAAACTTTATTCCCCTAGTTTCCTCCTGTATATTTACCTTCCCATAGTTTGTTGCACTTGGGAGCTTACAACTTTTTTCCTCTGTCCTGCCATTTCTCTGCAAAAATTGTTCTTTGCTGAGATGGTACAGAAGCTGGAATTCAAAGTCATTATTTTTAATCACTTTTGGTTTAGGTTTCTCCCAACCCATAGACAGTAAGTTAACAAATGAGAATGACTGTGGTACCATAAAGCTTTTTTTAATGAGTGCTGAATTTCCTCTGACTTTCACATGTCACAAAATATTCTGCTTTTTAGATGCTTTTTCAATCACTTAGTAATGTATTCTGTGATGTTTTCTGCATGCATTAAAAAATTACTCATTTTTCTCTTGTTAATCTTTTTGTATGAGTTCAAGCTGAAAACCTAAGATGGTAGAGGAAGAGTTTTGCCTCCCTTATTAGTAATAAGCATATATTACATATGTAAGGAGAGGTTATCTTTCTTTACTTAAGCTAGCTGAAGAAGAGAATTGGAATTGAATGTTTTTCTACAAATTTGATTATTTCCAAAATTTAAAATAAGTTATAAACAGTTTCAGAGTGGATACGTTAGATTTAACTACTCCATTGGCCTAATTTGTATCTCATCATTGTAAGTTTTGCTATTGGAATCTTATAAAATATTTTCTGTTGAGGTTAAATTTTTCTTCTTTATTTGACCCAATAGGAACAGCTTGAATTTTTTTTTCTTTGTTTGTTTTGTTTTTCATTATTGGCTGTGACATTTGGATTCATTTGCTATTTAAATGCAAAAGGAAAATTCACACAGAATGACTTTAAACTGCAATTTTAATTAATTCAATTTTATGAGCCACCTCTTAACTAAATCACCTTACCCTCCTGGGAGGTGCTACTACAGAAATATAAACTATTTCCCAAAGCAAGAAGATCATAAAGTGATTTTCTGGGGGCAAAGCAAGGAGCATGCTGGGATTGTAAGGGGAGAAAAGCCTTTCCTAGTGGTTATATAAAATAACAGGGATCAAAATGTTCTTCCTTATGCCAGGCTGCAGTTCTTCTTTCCTAAAATTTAACTTTTCTAAGGCTTAGGCATCTCATTATAAGTCTCATATATGGTTCTCCAGTTGCTTCTTTTTATACATCTCATTACTTCATTTATACATCTAAGCAAATCCCCTTAAATTATGTACATTTCAGCATGTTCTAGTCAAGTTTGACCTTAACACCTCTGCACCTCATTTAACTTGCAGTCTGTCACTCCTGTAATTCCTTTCCATCTGCGTCACTGATTAAACATTTAAAGTCATAACTACATATAAAATTTGCCTTTATTTTACAGGTTTATCTTTAAGAGTGACAAGCCTATTTATTCCCACCTGCGTATTTTGTCTGCATTTTGAATGAGGTCCCACCATGCGGTGTTTCGCTAGATAGTGTATCAGTGGCTTTGGCTGAGTCATACTCTGAAGCACTTAAGAAAATGTATGGATTGTCCGCTTACAAAATGGAATAGGATAGATCCAAGCTGAGATTATTATTATCCGAGTCCATAAAATAATTAAGGTATTAAAATGTGTGCCCTCACTGTAAGCTGTTGAAAAGTGCAGAAGGTGTGAACATTTAAATAGAGGACAATTAATTATTAGAGGACAAATAATTAATTAAAGGACAGTGAAGGTAATGCACTAATGAAGGCTTTTTATATACTATGTTATTCCATAAACAAAGAGTTGGACACAATTTAGCGACTGAACAACAATATCCTATAAACACCAGTATACTGTGTTTACAATCTAACATCTCAAAATACCAGACAGGTGGCTACTTTAACTACAAATTTAGAACACACTGGCCTGTAACTTTAAATTTAATTAAAAGGAATACATTAAAATTTTTTAAAAGGGATATAATATTATTTCCTCATGTTCCTTACTCCAATAACATGTCCTCAAAGATTAAAAATATATCAGTTATATCAACAGTCACTTTGTTTCTCATTAAAACTCAATTATTGACATTGTACAAGCATTCCCTGAGGCATCCTTTGAGATCTTATGGGTGTCTCCTTATAGAAACTTTTTTATAAAACTCAGATAGAGAAGTAGTTAGTAATTGTATTCACATGTGATCTCCTTAAAGGACGTTTTATCTGTATGTTCTTGACAGATGTCTATTAATCCCTGATCTGGGTAGGTGTTATTGCTACAGCACCATCTTCACCTCAGACCCAAGAAATGTGTCTTAGTGAGTACTGAAAGTCAATAGGAGAAATTCCTACTTTGCCAAGGCATCAACATGATATTGTTAGTTCCATCTGGAAAGTCATACACATTCAAAGATATTCAGAGATTCCTGGGGTTCCATAGGTATTGTCAACTCCTCTCATGCTCCATTTATCTATCCTGTACTCCTCAATAACTGTATCAGAAATGGTAGTTAAAATTTCAGACCTTTTTGTCAATTACTGGTCTTATATCCAGCACAACCCTTTCACTTCTACCCCAATTATGGCTTTCCCTGACCCCTGACTTCAAATCATCAAAACAGATTTCCCCAAACAGGCTCTTTTCCACAGTATGATCCAGGCATCCACTTCCTAAATCCCTATACCTGATTTTGCAGGTAATTAGTTCCAGTTAAGGTAAATGAGGGCTTCTCAGGTGGCTCAGTGGTAAAGAATCCTCCTGTCAATGCGGGAAATGTGGGTTCGATCCCTGAGTCAGGAAGATCCCCTGGAGAAGGTATCCGGTATTGCTGGAATCCAGTATCCCTCTAGTATTGCTGCTTGGAAAATCCCATTGACAGAGGAGCTTGGCGAGCTAAAGTCCATGGGGTCACAAGAGTCAGACAGGACTTAGAGACTAAACAACAAGAGCAAATGTAAATCAACACATATGATATTGAGTGTTATTTACAGTTAAGATGAAGTTTGAAACATCAAGTGCTATTTTGGGTGGCCCTGAGGACATCCGATAGCACATGTCCTCAGCACCTAATGCAGAGATGATAGGCATGTAATTCTTGCCAAAGAACTTAGTCTACTATCTTTAAGAAATTCAATGATTCAGATTCATAACACGTACATTAAGAGTGAAATCAAAGAGTAGATAGGTTGTCCCAAATCTAATTTTGGACTAAAAGAGGCTGACCCACTCTACAGAATTCCCAAGTCTGAGAACTTTATGACCAAATAGCCACATTTACAATTAACTATTATGATCTAAAACCAGGAGTAAGAAGAGTCCTCTGTGACACAACAACTGAGCAAGATCCAGAGTCATTCAGTGTTAATCCCATGATGGGAAGAAAGCAAAGAGAGAGTTTGGTTGTTGTGATGCCACCCTCGCAGGGCATTAGTCTGTATTCCAAATTTTAAATATAGTCTACACTGACTATGCGGAGAAGGAAATGCCAACCCGCTCCGGTATTCTTGCCTGAAGAATCCCGTGGACAGAGGAGCCTGGCAGGCTACAGCCCATGGGGTCACAAAAGTTGGACAGGACTTAGCGACTAAACCACCACCACCACATTGATTACTAATGGCCCCGTATCAGACTTGTGAGTTTCAACTTTCTGAAGAGAATGAACATTGACTATTCTCTGCCATATACACAATTCTTAGAATACTCTTTAGCCCAGATATTAATAATATTAATTGGCTGATAATACATAAACCTGTGATATACACTCCCAGAGAAAAGATATCCAGTAGACTGAAATGCTGCTACATTTAATAATGTCGTGTATCTTAGAATAAACCAGTATATATTTCATTAGAACATCTTCTTACTCCTCTGCCCTACTTTTAGTAAAAAATATTTTCAGTGAAGTGATGCAGTTTCTCTCTGCCATTAACCTCCCATTTGCTCCTGTAAAGATGTTCCTCTTTATTAAAGAATGTTTCTGTTTGCCAGGCCAGGCACTTAAAACACAACCAATGTTCTCAATTTGTATTTGGTTTGGAAGATAATACTGAGAATTTTTCATATCTAAATATACAACTGGACACTTACGGATCAATGGCCAAAAGGAATGTTTCATCTAATTACAAGAATATGTGAATAACTAAGAATACTTATGGCTTACTTTTATAGACTCTACTATTATTCCTGGCTGAGAAATCCCATGGACAGAGAAGCCTGCTGGGCTACAGTCCACACGTTTGTTCATGTATACCTCATTTCCTGTGCCTTCCATAGTTATACATCTACTAAATTAAGGCTAAATTTGCACTGAAGAGGGAAAACTCCCTGAAACCCTCCATCCAGAATACTTATTTCTCAGCTTTGGGATCATTCTTCATTATATTTCCAAAACTTTCAGTCCACAGTCAGTCCCTTGAGAGGGGAATCAGAACAAATAGTATGTCAGTGTACAATGACATACTCGCCATTATACAATGTTGTCATACTTGTCATACATACAATGACATACTCCGTCCATAAAGATAGCATTCAGTCTCCATAAATAAGGATGAGGAGATTGAGAACATCCATAATGTGCCTCAGGATTCATGGTGACATGATAGTTACTTTGGCGCTTCGTTCACTGGAAAAGGAGTAAGTCTGGAGAAAGTTCCTACTTCGAAACATCCGAATACACATGAAGATCTCAGGCCTGAGGAGTTTAAAGAAGTTCAGTTTTAGCCACATTTTTCCTGGCTCTTTTATCAGAATCAACAAGCCCAGCACTATGATTCATGCAGTTGAAACCCTTCCATATCTGAAACTGTCCTCCTGTTTGTCTGCTTGATCTAGTCAGTACTTTGGCTTTGCATTTTTATATATCTCCATCCATAGATCCTTATATCTGTGTAAGACACTTTTCTTTTCTTGTAATTTTCCTGGCTTTTTTTTTTTTTTTTTTTTTTTTGTCCAATCAGTAGTATATGTTCATTCTCTACCTAACTTCACTCTTGATATCATGTACTCTTTTGATGCCAAGAGCACCTGTATGTCTAGGCAGGACATATCTTCTACACTGGCTTCGTTTATATGTACTGAGCTTACCTCATTCATTCTACCTTACTTCCAGTTCTAACCAGGGAACAGAAAATGAGATAATCATAGCTAAGCTATCAGCAGTGGCCATAGGACTGGAAAAGGTCAGTTTTCCTTTCAATCCCAAAGAAAGGCAATGCCAAAGAATGCTCAAACTACCGCACAATTGCACTCATCTCAAACACTAGTAAAGTAATGCTCAAAATTCTCCAAGCCAGGCTTCAACAATATGTGAACCATGAACTTACAGATGTTGAAGCTTGTTTTAGAAAAGGCAGAGGAACCAGAGATCAAATAGCCAACATCCGCTGGATCATCGAAAAAGCAAGAAAGTTCCAGAAAAACATCTATTTCTGGCTTATTGACTACGCCAAAGCCTTTGACTGTGTGGATCACAATAAACTGTGGAAATTTCTGAAAGAGATGGACATAACAGATCACCTGACCTGCTTATTGAGAAACCTGTATGAAGGTCAGGAAGAAACAGTTAGAACTGGACATGGAACAACAGACTGGTTCCAAATAGGAAAAGGAGTACGTCAAGGCTGTATATTATCATCCTGCCTATTAGCTTATACGCAGAGTACATCATGAGACATGCTGGGCTGGAAGAAGCACAGTCTGGAATCAAGAGTGCCGGGAGAAATATCAATAACCTCAGATATACAGATGACACCATCCTTATGGCAGAAAGTGAAGAGGGGAACTAAAAAGCTTCTTGATGAAAGTGAAAGTGGAGAGTGAAAAAGTTGGCTTAAAGCTCAACATTCAGAAAACGAAGATCATGGCATCTGGTCCCATCACTTCATGGGAAATAGATGGGGAAACAGTGGAAACAGTGTCAGACTTTATTTTTCTGGGCTCCGAAATCACTGCAGATGGTGACTGCAGCCATGAAATTAAAAGACGCTTACTCCTTGGAAGGAAAGTTATGACCAACCTAGATAGCATATTCAAAAGCAGAGACATTACTTTGCCAACAAAGGTCCATCTAGTCAAGGCTATGGTTTTTCCAGTGGTCGTGTATGGATATGAAAGTTGGACTGTGAAGAAAGCTGAGCACCGAAGAATTGATGCTTTTGAACTATGATGTTGGGGAAGACTCTTGAGAGTCCCTTGGACTGCAGGGAGGTCCAACCAGTTAATTCTAAAGGAGATCAGTCCTGGGTGTTCATTGGAAGGACTGATGCTAAAGCTGAAACTCCAATACTTTGGCCACCTCATGTGAAGAGTTGACTTATTGGAAAAGACTCTGATGCTGGGAGGGATTGGGGGCAGGAGGAGAAGGGGACGACAGAAGATGAGATGGCTGGATGCCATCACCAACTCTATAGACATGAGTTTGGGTGAACTCCGGGAGATGGTGATGGACAGGGAGGCCTGGCGTGCTGTGATTCATGGGATGGCAAAGAATCTGACACTACTGAGCGACTGAACTGAGCTGAACTGAACTGAAGCTGTCAAAACCACTTGGAGGTCAGTAAGAATTTTCAACTGTGCATTAACTTTTTTCACTGTACAGAAAGCTAAAAAGGCATAATCTGAGCACATTTTAAGTTTTTGGAAAAAGGAATATTATCTTAAGGGTCTTTTCTTTATTCACAGTTGCTATGGTCCACCCAGTATATCTCTCCTTTCTTTGCACTGCTCCCTCTCTAATACTGCCCTATATAAGCACACAGCTTTTTCCCCAGAGTTAAGTGACTCAGTTTTTCCCAGCTGAATGAGTTCTCAGAGTGTCCACTGTCTTTCCTCCTTAAGCAAATTGTCAGTTTGCTGAGACCTGTCTGTTTATTGTCAAATTATAGGATTATAAAGCCAAACATGATCATGATTCATTAGCATGTTTAGATTTTAAGTTATAGACAATATTAATAAAGGCTCTAAAAATATAGGAAAGCATGTACTTATAGAAGAAATGTATAAGATAGTCAAATGTAAAGATATCTTTAGAAAAAAAATTATCATAAGACAAATATTTCATTTTAATTATACTAAGAGAAATTATGTCAATTACACTAAGAGAAATTATTAGCATGTAATTACAGATTAAGCTAATGACAGAAAAATTAAAATGTTATATTATTTTTCAAATGTTCTTATAAATACAGTAACCTATTTAAATTACCACCAAATACAGATTTTTTTTCATATGTATTAAATTTCTAATGTTGCTAATATATCATATTCCCACAAATGGTATCGTGCTTTCTAATAATGACCGTTTCTTTTTAATGGTTTTACATATTTGTTTATTTTTATTTTTCACTTTTTATTTTTGGCTGTCCTGAATCTTTGTGGTTGTAAGGAGCTTTTCTCTAGTTTTGGTGAGCAGAGGCTACTCTCTGGTTGTAGAGTGCAGGCATCTCATCGCAGTGGTTTTCTTACTGCAGAGCCCAGGGTCTAGGACCTGTGGGTTTCGATTGTCGCGGCACATAGGCTCAGGCGTTGCGATTCCTGGGCTCTCGAGCACAGGCTCAGTAATTGTGGCACACAGGCTTAGTTGCCCAGTGGCATGTGGGATCTTCCCGGATCAGAGATAGAAACCATGTCTCCTACATTGGCAGAGCCTTTACTGCTGAGCCACCAGGGAAGCCCTGACCATTTCCTGTAACTCATTATCACAACTCTGATAAATTACTCGCAAATAACCTTTAAGAAGATTGGACTTGATAATAAAGCTCACCATAATAATTCCAGATGGAAAATTTTTTTCAGTATTATTATACTTCTGATTGGTAATTTATTTTTCATATAAGTTCTGTTTAAACTTAATACTGATAAAGAAAATTACAGCAATATTCTCTTGATAGCCTAAATAAAATTATTTTATTTTTGGCTTGCATGTCCTATATTTTTGATATTACACTAAATAATAAATAAAATCTCCCTGGATTGATAAATTCTATTCAATATACACATTACTAGTTTATGCATCTTTTACTCCCATTTATACAATATTAAAAAGTGATTTTTTTTAATGTACCTCCACATTATCAGTAACCTTTAATACTAGAAAAGAACAAATTATTGGGCTTAAAAGATATCTTAATTAAGGCTAGCATAGTTTAAAGTATAAAATCTTTTTTCATTTTTCATCATTTCTGACAAGTAAACTTCAGGAGACCAAAAAATTTTAACAAGTGGAAAAAAAAAAAAAAAACTATTCAGTATTAGGAGGGGAAAAAACCTGCTGAGATATTTTGTTTATTATTCAGTAAGTAAAGTGTCACTATCATTAAGCTTGATAGACTTGAAAGTGAAAGAAATTTATTTGTACGGTCATGTCTGACTCTTTGCAATTCCATGGACTACAGCCTGTCCTACTCTGTCCATGGAATTCTCCAGGCAGGAGTACTGAAGTGGGTTGCCATTTCCTTCTCCAGATAGACTTGAAGCAAGTAGTATTTTAAATGGGAGATTTCAATGCTTCCTAAACATATAATGAATTACTGGAAGGGATTACTTGTTTTACAAATAAAGGACTTTCATATGTGAGACACAGAGTATCTTATCAAAATATTCCCTTTTATTCCTTTCCTAATAGAAATGGTTAATTTTCTAAACTTCATTGATGAGAAGTCATATATTCTATCCATTATATTTATTTGCTTCATAACATGTGAGATAAAATTTCACTATTACTTTACTTGTCCTTGAAAGAATGCCTGGTCTCCTTAAAGCAGTATTTCAAAAGTAATTAGTTTGCTTTTTAACAAGACACATATGCATTTATTCTGAATAAAAGCTTCAAATGAGATTTTTTACAATGGGTTATTTAGAATTCTTCCTGTACTTTCTATATCCTGGCAACCTTAATGATATTCAAGAGTAAATCTCCAGACACAGTTATAAACAAAAACAGGGCCCATTTTATTGTTACTACTTGTAATCTGTTTTTGTATCTTAGTGTGTAGCTATGTACCTTTCCATATTGTCTAACTTGAACTTTAATATTTAGTAATTAAAATCAATCACTATTCATTTAATTTTTTGCATACCAGTATGTAGACTGATGATATAAAACAGTACTTAAGGCCATTTCTGAGTTCCCCAAAAGACAGCATTAAAAACATTGGGTTGTGTTATGAAGGAATCAAGTTAATGAATCTTTAAAAATTAAATGTTTTAATGGAATTTAGTAAATATAGTATAGTCCCTTAGTTATTTAAAAAATACTTATAAAGGATGCTAGTTAGTAGAAATTATTATTATTCATCTATTTTTTGTGTTTTGCCACAATTGTATCTATCAGTTTATCTGCATATCTATCTATCTAAACATATATATCATGAACATATATAGTAACTCTCAAAACCCTTTTTTAATATTCTTTGCAATGTATATTATATACTTTTTCAAATATTGATCAAATCGATAAAACTTTAATTAGACTGACAAGAAAAAAGGACAAAAACTACCAATATCAGAAATTAAAGAGGGATTGCACCACAGACCCTACTGATAATGAAAAATAGGGGAATAATATGAAGAACTTAAGGAAATAAATCCAACAACTTAGACAAAATAAAGCAATTCTTTGAAATTGAATGAATTGTATGAAAATTCACACATGAAGAAATATGTAAACTAAATAGTATTAATTGAGGAAATTTTAATTCGTAGTTTAAAGCCTTCTTAACAAGATGGTTTATATGCCCAAAGTTTTATTGGTAAGTTTCATAAAAAATGTAAGTGAGAAATAACACCAAGGCTATACAACCTCTTTCAGACAATAGGAGAAAATACAGTTCATTATATGAGGTCAGAATTATCCTTCTTTAAACTACCACAAAGATCACACAAGAAGAGATCTACAGATAGATATTCTTTGAGAACATAGGTTCAAATAATTTTCAATGTACTTCTGCTGCTGCTGCTGCTAAGTCACGTCAGTTGTGTCCGACTCTGTACGACCCCAGAGACGGCAGCCCACCAGGCTCCACCGTCCCTGGGATTCTCCAGACAAGAACACTGGAGTGGGTTGCCATTTCCTTCTCCAATGCATGAAAGTGAAAAGTGAAAGTGAAGTTGCTCAGCCATGTCCAACCCTCAGCGACCCCATGGACTGCAGCCCACCAGGCTCCTCCGTCCATGGGATTTTCCAGGCAAGAGTGCTGGAGAATGTACTTCTAGTGCACATCAAATTCAGAAACATGTAAAGGAATAATGCAACACAGCCACGTAAAATTTATCCTGGTGATTCAAGATTGGTTAAATATTTTAAAATTATTCAATGTAATCCACCATACTTGCAGACTAAACAAAACAAAAAAAAAAACATAGGATCATATCAACTAATATAAGGAAAGAACTTGACAAAAATTCAATATCCATTCATAAAATGAAAAGCAGCCTGCTAGGAAGAAAAAGAAACTTCCTTTGCAGCTGATAAAGTGTATCCAAATATATCATTTGCAAAGATGTGGATAAAATTTAAGGACATTATAGAGGAGGACAAAACAGCAGAGGAAGATAAATACTGTAGTATCTCACCAATATGTGCAATCTAAAAAAGCCGGACTCATAGAAATGGAGTAGACTGATTATGATCAGAGGCTGGGGTGAGGGCTGGTGATGAGATTTTTGGTCAAAGGATACAAACTTCAATTATAATAGGAAGTTCAGGGCATCTAATATACAACATGGAATATTACAATTGTGTGCCCTGATTGTGATAGTAGTTACATGAAGCTATGCATGTGTTAAGACACATTGTTTCCTGTTGAAAGAAGAAAACGTAAATTTTAATGTATTATAGTTTACAAAATACAAGCATTCAGATATACTGTCACATATCTTTCATAGTTATGTACTCTAACTCAGTAATTCTTTTTTAATAAATAAGAGGACACTCTCTGCTGTCTCTTGCCTTGTTTATTTCTCTAGATATCTTTAGCCAAAAATATTAATAACAAGGTTCATCATGACATTTTTTTATCCATACTAGCTCCCAATTTCTCTTTTCATTCATAGATATTTTTTTTAACAAAAATTTTTTTGCAAAAATTGGCAAGGAGAACTATATGACTCTATTCCTGGAAGAGTAAAAACTCTATCAGTCAATGTGGCAGGGAACAGAATTCTCATTCCCGTCTCATGATCCAAGGACCATGAAGGGTCCTAAGAAGACCTCTTCAGAATGTGTTTGATATGCATATTTTTAAAGCCTGACTATCCTGTAGACATTAAGTGAGCATGTGTAAAAGATTTATTTAATTCATTAATGAGGGAAGCCACAATTTGGTAAGGCAGGTCCAAAGTGATTCAGAGCAAGCAAAAATACTTATTACAGCAGAAATGATGCTTCAGTTAGATTTTTGACTTAGATACAAAACTGAGTAATGTCCTATAGGTCATTAGAAATGTAATTCTGTTGATATAATTTGAATATCTATCAAATAAAGTTCATTTGCAAAGCTATGATGCAAGAGACAGCTCATTTTTATAGAAGAGTAATTATTTGCACCACTGTTGGTTTTCTACAAATTAACACCTTTACTTCAAAGCCTTTGACTGTGTGGATCACAAGAAACTGTAGAAAATTCTCAAAGCGATGGGAACACCTGACCTGCGTCTTGAGAAACCTGCGTGCAGGTCAGGAAGCAACAGTTAGAACTGGACGTGGAACAACAGACTGGTTCCAAATAAAGGAATATGTCAAGGCTGTATATTGCCACCCTCTTTATTTAACTTATATGCAGAGTACATCATGAGAAATGCTGGGTGGGATGAATCACAAGCTGGAATCAAGATTTCTAGGAGAAATATCAATAATCTCAGATAAGCAGACAATACCACCGTTATGGCAGAAAGTGAAGAACTAAAGAGCCTCCTGATGAAAGTGAAAGAGGAGAGTGAAAAAGTTGGCTTAAAACTCAACATTCAGATAACTAAGATCATGGTATCTGGTCCCATCACCTGATGGCAAACAGATGGGGAAACAATGGAAACAATGACAGACTTTATTGTTTTTTGGGTTCCAAAATCATTACAGGTGGTGACTGCAGCCACGAAATTAAAAGATGCTTGCTCCTTGGAAGGAAAGTTATGACCAACCTAGACAGCATATTAAAAAGCAGAGACGTTACTTTGCCAACAAAGGTCTGTCTAGTGAAAGCTATGTTTTTTCCAGTAGTTATATATGGATGTGAGAGTTGGACTATAAAGAAAGCTAAGCACTGAAGAATTGATGCTTTTGAACTGTGGTGTTGGAAAAGAGTCTTGAGAGTCCCTTCGACTGCAAGGAGATCCAACCAGTCAATCCTAAAGGAAATCAGTCCTGAGTATTCGTTGGAAGGACTGATGTTGAAGCTGAAATTCCAATACTTTGTCCACCTGATTCGAAGAACTGACTCATTTGAAAAGACCCTGATGCTGGGAAAGATTGAAGGTGGGAGGAAAGGGAGATGACAGAGGATGAGCTAGTTGGGTGGCATCAACTGACTCAATGGACATGAATTTGAGTAAACTCTGGGAATTGGTGATGGACAGGGAGGCCTGCTGTGCTGCAGTCCATGGGGTCACAAAGAGTCAGACATGACTGAGCGGCTGAACTGAGCTGAGCTGAACTGAACTGAACCTCAAAGCTGTCAAATATACTAATGAATGGTAAATGGGAAGTCAAAGGAAGGTGCGTGCTCCTAGCTGCCTGAAGTGTCACTATATGACCCTGAGAGAATAAACAGTCATCCCTTTGCCTATTTCCAAGTTTTCATAGTATTTTCTTAATAATTTGATATTTACAAGTTAAGGATTGAATAGGTTCATTGTAATTGCAGATATATTTTTTAAGTGACACTGGTAATTAAGATATACAATGCATATGCAACAAGTATGAATCCAAGGCATAGCTCCCTGAGGTAGAAAAATGCCTCTTTTTCAGTTTTCTTTCCTTGGTTTTCTTAATCAAATTAATTGTGGAATAGCCTCTGGCTGCCAGGTAGTTGGGAAAGTCGGCCTTTGTCATTCTAATCCTCACTTACTCTTGTTTATCAACATTCTGTCATGGCTACTTGTCCCATTGTTCCTTGCTCATGCGCATATGTCCTACTCTACTCGGAGACCCTATCTTCAGTTTCTCTATGCCATGCCACAGTTTCTCTGCCAAGGTTTCTAAGTGTCCAGCATCTAAAGTCTAGCATGCTAGGCTTACTTTTAGTCACCACCATATAAGAAGTGCCACAGCTCTACAGACAACAGAGGCTTTGAAGAGCTAGGTTATTAAGAGCTCGAATTATGTTTTATGGATCTTGAAAATTAATTTTGAGAGCTCTCTTTTAACAGAAGAACACAAAATGATGAATTCAAAACTAAATATGAAAACAAACCAGCTCCTCTGGTTGCAGCAATTCACAAAAGTGATGGTTCTCTTAGCCTCTGGAGAATACCATCCCCATAGGGCTTTTCTGCATAGAGTCACCATCATTAATTCATCTCCTTACTGCTTATGTGGGACATCTCCAGCTCCATTTCTTGATATGAAAAAACAAAGCAAATTATAAGCAAAGAACTTTGAGTATATTTTCTTCATAACAAACTTGTTAATCCCAGAATATATCTGTGTTTACATGTGTATTAGGGTCTTCCTTGGTGGCTCAGATGGTAAAGCATCTGCCTGCAATGTGGGAGACCCAGGTTCGATCCCTGGGTCGGGAAGTTCCCTGGAGAAGGAAATGGCAACCCTTTCCAGTATTCTTGCCTGGAAAATGCCATGGATGAAGGAACCTGGTAGGCTACAGTCCATGGGGTCACAAAGAGTCGGACACTACTGAAGGACTTCACTTTAGGTGATATAGGAGGGATTGGTAATAGCATCAAAGGCAGTTTATTATGAAGAGAAAGACGTTTAAGCTTCAGAATTCCACTTTTGCAAAGTTGCTTTCAGGCTCCTGAGAACTCATATTGTCCAACCCATTTGTCCACCTGGAACTCATATTTTTACAGAATTTACAGAAAATGAAGAAATTTAACCACAGGTGGTTAAATGATCATCTCTTTCTGTTGTGACTTCTAGGTAGGCTCTCTTCAAGTGTGGGGAGTAGGGGTTTGAGGGGGACGGGAAGAGAGGCATCAGAGGAAGAATATTCTGGAGATCTGGTAACGGCAAGTTAGGCTTGGCAAAGCAGGGTACATTTATGTGATTTACAGCATATCTGTATACAGTTATATTGTTGCTAACATGATTTCACAGGCCAGTCAGTAGCAGAATTGAGAAACTGAAACTTTTCTAAATTGCCAATAATAAAAAAAAAAATTAAATTTGACCAAACTTCCTGAGGAATAAGTAAATTACTCTTATTCTATCTGTACATAATGCTATAACAAAATCAATTTTATATGAAAAAGATCATGAAAGAGTAAGCAATCAAAAGGTAAAGGGACAATAAGTATTCTAGAGATGAGTTAGGTAACAAATTGCGCATTTTTCCCACATCTTGTGATTGTATTTCAGTTCTTTAAAATTTGTAGCTTGTTATAATCTTTTCTTATTCTAAGTTAATTTTTATTTTCATATTTCATTTTGAATTCATGATTTTGTATTCTTTTGTTTAAAGAGGGCTCTCAAAATTAGCTTTGAAGATCCACAAAACATGAGTAAAGCCCTTAATAACCTATATCTTCAAAGCCTCTGCTGTCTTTAGTGTTGAGAAAGGTGTGCAGAAATTGCCATTTTGTCCTTTTAAGTCTTTTATAGCCCTACGTACAGGCTTCAGTCTTGTCCGACTGTGCGACCCTACGGACTGTAGCCCTCCAGGCTCCTCTGTGCATGGGATTTTTCCAGGCAAGAATATTGGAGTGGGTTGCCATTTCCTTCTCCAACTATAGTCCTAAAATTTTATATAATAATAATAAATATAATAATAAAAAATAATCATATAAACACTACAATTAAATGGATTGCAATGTTCCACATTTTGTTTTATGCTGCCATTAACTTGCTGTTCATGAAATAGTCAGGCTGTTTTAAAACTAGTATGATATCCCAGATATTATCAAGCACCTAAAGTTTTTAGATTTACTAAAGAATAGAAAAAAAATCGACCTGTAGTTAGTTATGTAAGCTCAAAAAAATGTATTTATGTATTTGCTTGCTTGCATTTGTTCTTAGAAAAATCTCATAGGTAACCAACATAAAATAATTTCAGATGGGCCAGGTTGTGAATTAAAGTTGTACCAAGCAAGTCTTCAGGTTTTCTCTCCCCATGTCTACTGCTCCCAGAAGCAAACAACAAAAAGTGTGGCAAAGATGTACATTGGCCCATAACAAGAATAATAGTAACTAACCACATATAATGTTTAGCTTATGCTGCTAGCCTATTTTAATGAAGTACTACAAGTACAATGGCCAATGATATATAAGTCCTAAGCTCTGTTTTTAATTTTTAAAAAATTGGTTAAGATTTTCTACTTCAAGAGCTAAAAATTATTTTGATACTGTATTTGCTAATAGCCATTCTTCCTATTTAAGATAGCTCATTCTCTCCAAAATCCCATATAAGATCTAATATATGAAGTCTTCATAGATGAAGTGTTATATATGTCAACATATAATTATAACAACATTATAAAACAGAGAGTGACAGCAATCTTATTTCCGAGGAATTTTTACTAATTATAATGCCTACAGTGTTAAAATGTGAATCATTTTGAGGTTTGAAGCTGAAGATAATTTATTTTTTGAAAGTAAACAGACCATTTTTCTAAAAGATAGCTATAAGATGTTTTCTTATCCAGTTCCTCTTCCCTTGCTTGGAGATTCTCAGCCTTTATGATCGAGAAAATAGAGCAGCTTTCTATGCATCATACTGATTTTAATTTAAGAAGCAAGAGTAATACATCCTCTAAGTTTTTAATCTCACTCTCACATTATCACATTGTTTTTTACTTTATTATTCTTATATTGCAACAACTAGTGCAAAGAATAAATACCTTAGGAACTAAGAGGAAAAACTAGGTCATGTTGCATCTTAGGAGATAATGCCCAAGTAAGCAAAACAGAAGAGAGAAGGATTGAAAAATGCCACATGTTGTAGAGTGGATTTTCTCTAGTATTTCATTGTTTCAGAGTATCAGAAAGTATTGGATTCTTTGCAACCCCATGGCCTGCAGCAAGCCAGGCTACTCTGTCCTCCACTATCTCTTGGAGTTAGCTCAAATCCATGTCCATCGAGTCAGTGATTTCATCCAACTACCTCATTCTCTGTCGTCCCTTCTCCTCTTGCCTTCAATCCTTCCCAGCATCAGTCTTTTCCAATGAGTTGGCTGTTTGCATCACGTGGCCAAAATATTGGAGCTTCAGCATCAGTGCTTCCAATGAGTATTCAAGGTTGATTTCCCTTATGATTGACTGGTTTGATCTCCTTTCTGTACAAGGGGACTCTCAAGGGTCTTCTCCAGCACCACAATTCAAAAGCATCAATTCTTCAGCTCTCAGCCTTCTTTATGGTTTAACTCCCACATTTGTACATGACTACTAGAAAAAACCATAGCTTCTACTATACAGATCTTTGTCAGCAAAGTGACATCTCTGCTTTTTAATACACTATGTGTGTCATAACTATTCTTCCATGGAGCGAGCGTCTTTTAATTTCATGGCTGCTGTCAACATCCACAGCAATTTTGGAGAAAGAAAATAAAATCTGTCACTGCTTCCACTTTTTCCCCTTCTATGTGCCATGAAGTGATGGGATCAGATGCCATCTTCAGTCTTTGAATGTTGAGTTTTAAGCCACCTTTTTCACTCTCCTCTTTCACCCTCATCAAGAAGCTCTTTAGTTCCTCTTCACTCTCTGCCTTTAGAATGGTATCATTTGCATGTCTGAGGCTGTTTTTCTCCTGGCAATCTTGATTCCAGCTTGTGAGTCATCCAGCCCAGCATTTTGCATGATGTACTATGCGTATAAGTTAAATAAGTAGGGTGACAACGTACAGTCTTGTTGTACTCCTTTCTCAATTTGGAATCAGTCAGTTGTTCCATGTATGGTTCTAACTGTTGCTTCTTGATCCACATACATGTTTCTCAGAAGACAGGTAAGGTGGTCTGGTACTCCCATCTCTTCAAGAATTTTCCACAGTTTGTTGTGATCCACACAGTCTAAGGCTTTAGCATAGTCGATGAAACAGAAGTAGATGTTTTTCTTGAATTCCCTGTTTTCTCCATGATCCAATAAATGTTGGCAATTTGATATCTGGTTCCTCTGCCTTTTCTAAAGCCAGCTTGTACATCTGGAAATTCTTGGGTCACAGGCTGCTAAAGCCTAGCTTGCAGGATTGTGAACATAACCTTGCTAGCATGTGAAATGAGTGCCATTGTACAATAGTTTGAACTTTTTTTTGACATTGCCCTTTGTTGGGATTAGTAATTACTTATTAAATATCTGTTGAATAAAGAAAAGAAAGAAAGTAAAAGAAAAAAGGAATGAAGGGAGGGAGGGAGAAAAGTAGGAGGAAGGAAGGAAGGGAAGACAGCAATAGAAAAAAGATCAAATATGTTGAAATTGAGTTAGGAGGCAGGCAGGCAGAAAACACAGGAATTAACTCTATGGTCAGGATCAGATTACATCCAACGTCAGGTTCAAAGTACATGTCTTATTCCTGAGCTGTACTTTACCTGCCTCATTATCAGACCATTGGAATTTGTTCCTGCTTTGATATTCCCTCCCCTATTTCAGCTTTATTTTAGTATTTCTGACCTTGGCATACTAGACTGATTTTGGTTCTGACATTGTTGATTTATTTTAGTACTAAAAAGCCTGAGCTCATGGGATTTATTTTATCTACAACCCAGCCCATATTAGCAGTTTTAGAAATACAAGTAAAACTTCTCAGTATAAAGAATCAGACCCTTGCCCTGTTGTAATATTATTTAATTAAAAAACTAACTATTCAATTCATTTATTTATTTTTAAGAAATTAACTATACTGCAGATAGAGATTTTCATTGAAACAAGTACGTAATGTTCTTATTTTAAGGCCTAAGGTACCAAAGAGATTATTTGAAATGATTATTGCGATATAAGTCTTAGTTCATTGCACATATCTGTTAGTCAAACTAGCAAGATGTCTCAAAAGGATTTTTGTGGAGAAAAATGCAATTTTATTTTAAATTGTCTTGAATTTAATATTGACTGTGGCATTTTACTACCGTAGTAATTAATTTTAAAATTTGGGATTTCTCAATCTCATACAAGGTATTTTGAACTATTATAAATACACAAATATTTTTAAACAATAGTCAAGAAAATGCAAGAACAGATAATAATATATCATGAACATGGAATACTCTTTTATAAGTTAGCAATAATTATTATAGGTTTTTCTTTGTTGTTGTTGTTTTTTAAATATATCCTGTTTTGTGATGGTGATGTCCACCATTCTGTCTTGCAGGTCACTAATCCATTCTTCTGCCTCGGTTATTCTGCTATTGATTCCTTCTCGTGTACTGTTCCTGGAGAAGGAAATGGCAACCCACTCCAGTGTTCTTGCCTGGAGGATCACATGGACGGAGAAGCCTGGTGGGCTGCAGTCCATGGGATTGCACAGAGTTGGACATGACTGAAGTGACGCAGCAGCAGCAGCAGCAGCAGTGTACTGTTCGTCTGTATTTGTTTGTTCTTTAGTTCTTCTTGGTCTTTGGTAAATATGTCTCACATCTTCTCCATTCTTTTTTTGAGATCCTAGATCATTGTCACTCTCAGTATTCTGAATTATTTTTCTGAAAGGTTGTCTATCTCCACTTCATTTAGTTGTTTTTCTGGGGATTTATCTTGTTCCTTCATCTGGGTAGTAATCCCATGCCTTTTCATTTTGATTTGTTTTCTGTGATTATAGTTTTTGTTCTGGAGGCTGTGAGATTGTAGTTCTTGCTTTTTCTGTTCTGTTTTTAATGAGTCAAACTTTTTACATTTCAGAATAAAAATAACTTTAAAAATATAAGGCTTTATATAAAAAATGTGACATATACACCTCTCTCCAATTAGGTAGCTAGCTATAGATTAGAGATAAGCATAATGCATCTTAATTAATGTATTCTATAGTTATTAGTTTAAAATCTTGATGTTTTTAATAATGAAAACATAAGGCATGAAACCATAAAGTAAAGCTAATGAGTCCCTTTCCTGACATTTGTCTACATATATTTGTGCTCCTTCCCTAGTGGAAGCATCTTAATTGACTCCTTGTCTCGCATGGACCTCCTTTAAGCCATGGTGGCTCCCATGGCTGAGTCCCTTGCTCTAGGTATTTCTTGACTCTTTACATCAAATCATGTTTATTGTATGATTCCCTCTCTTCTAGTCCTTGATCTCAACTTGATAATAGCAAGCAAGTAAGAAAACAAAGACAAACAACAAATAATGATTGCATGTTTCTATCTACTACTTAATACCATTATACAGTTGTTTTTGTTTTTATAAATTACCTGTTTAAGCTTTGCCAGCACACCTTCAATTTTATCACATGCATTTTATCATTCAGTCAATACTCAGTAATGATTGCCCAGTTCTTGTTGTTGTTATTTAGTCACTAATTCTTGTGCAACTCTTTGTGACCCCATGGATTGGGGTTCTCAAGGCAATAATACTAGAATGTGTTGCCATTTACTTCTCAAGGGGATCTTCCTGACTCAAAGACTGAACCCACATCTCCTGCACTGGTAGGCGGATTCTTTACTGTTTGAGAAGTACTAGGCAATCAAGGGAAGCCCTTGATTGCCTAGTACCCTACCTTTATTTTTGTTTCCCACCTGACATTGAACATTTTCTCATCTTAGGATTAGTGGCCCCTCACCTCTTATCTCATTTTAAGAATAATATTTACTTAAGGTTTTTGATCTGCTGCTGCTAAGTCAATCCAGTCGTGTCTGACTCTGTGCGACCCCACAGATGGCAGCCCACTAGGCTCTGCCGTCCCTGGGGTTGTCCAGGCAAGAACACTGGAGTGGGTTGCCATTTCCTTCTCCAATGCATGAAAGTGAAAAGTCAAAGTGAAGTCGCTCAGTCGTGTCCGACTCTTTGCGACCCCATGGACTGCAGCCTACCAGGCTCCTCTGTCCATGGGATTTTCCAGGCAAGAGTACTAGAGTGGGTTGCCATTGCCTTCTCCGATTAATATTAAAGATTATTTTATTACATTGAACACATCATTTTTCTTTTCAGTTGTATTCTACACTGTACTCCAGATTGGATCTGCTTCTAGTGCTCTAAGAAACAGCAATCCAGTTAAGCCCCAATGTATACTTCAGGCAGTAATATTTTGGGATGAAATTAAATCAAACAGGAAGATTTTCTCTTTTTAAAATCAGGTTTATTAAGGCATATTATACATACGATAAAGGTCATCCTTTTAAAGTGTGAGCTTCCCCTGTGGCTGTCAGTAAGGAAACCTCCTGCAATGTGGGAGACCTGGGTTTGAGCCCTAGGTTAGGAAGATCCCCTGGAAAAGGAAACAGCTCCCCACTCCAGTATTCTGGCCTGCAGAATTCCATGGACAGAGGAGCCCCAGCCCATGGCGTCACAAAGAGTCGGACACAACTGAGCGACCTTCACTTTCACTTTTTTAAAGGGCACAGGTAGATGAATTTCAACAATTGTATATAGTTGTGCAACCACTACCAAAATCAAAATCTAAAATATCCCATGGCCCTGAAAAACTTCCATGAGTCCCTTTGCAGTTGCTCTCCTGTCCCTACTTTAGCAGTTATTAATCTGGTTTTTATCCTTGCACTTTTGGCCTTTCTCAAATATCATATACATGGAATCATATAGTATATAAACTTTTGTGTTTAGCATAATGCTTTTGACATATCCATTTGGTTGAATATCTCAGTATTCATTGCTTTTCATTGCTGGGTGGGATACCATTGTATATATTTCCACAGTTTCTCCACTCTTTAGTTGATGGAATTTGGTATCTCTTCTTGTGTTTGGCTATTATAAAAACAAACTTGCTGTGAACATTAGCACAATTAATTTGCATGGACATGTAATTTATCTTGGATAAATACTTCAGTTGGGTTATGTTGTAAGTGTATTGATAACTTCATAAGAAACCATCAAACTGCTCTCCAAAGTGGCTTTATCATTTTATATTTCCTCCAGCAATGTGAGTCTTTAGTTGTACTATATCCTTACCAACACTTGGTATTATAAGGTTGTTTGCTTGTTTGTTTATTTCAGACTTTCTAGTGTTTATATAGGAGTCCCTATGTATTGTTTTAATATTTATTTTACTAATGACTAATAATGTTGATCATTTTTTCTTGTAATTTATTATCCATATATCTTCTCTGAGTAATTTCCTGTTGAGATATTTCTATTCATTTTTAAGTTTGTATTTTTTGTCTTCTTGTTAAAATTTAAAATTCCTTCTGTATTATAGATTCATGTTTTTTTTAATCACATATAGAAGAATTTTTGCCAAATTTTCTTCTAGTCTGTCACTTGCCTTTTCATTCTCTTGGCAATGTGCTCCAAGAGTGGAAGATTTAATTTTAATAAAATCGCATTTATCTTGTTCTCCCTTTTGTTTCTTATTTAAGAAATCTTTGCCTACCCAATGTCACAAATATTATTTTTTTTACTGTTTCCTTGAAGTTTTATAAAAATCTTATCTCCTAGGTTTAAACCTATGATATATACTGAGTTTTATATTATGTGTTACAAATTTTAAGGTTTTACTTTTTTGTATATGAATTTCCAGGAGGATTGATTGGCTATTAAATTGTAAAGAACTTTCTGTTGAACATATAAATTCTGTACTCTATCTTCAGCTACATTGATCTGTTTGATTATTTTTATACCAACACACACCATCTTGATTTCTATAGCCTCAGATTAAGTCTTGACATAAGATGAATCCTCCAACTTCATTTACCTTCTAAAAATATTATCTGTCTAACATTTTGCTTGGCATATATATTTTTGCATTAGTTTGCAAGTTTCTAAAAGCTGTCTGGAATTTGATTGAACTTTTGTTGCTTTATACAAGAGTTCAAACAATGCCTCAATCCAAAGAATTGCCTCCAGTGATAAAAATTCAAGGAACTACCTAATTAGAGAGCATACACGACCACCCTATTAGAGATATATGAGAAACATGTGGGAATTATGTGGACTTTTCATTAACCGTAGCTAATAATAGAGCCAGCTTTTGTGTAAAGGTTAAGGTCGAGTACAAATCTGACTTATTTAGAATCAATTAAAGAAGCGTGTTAAGAAATGCTAATTTTCAACAAAGTAGCATTTTGTGGGTTTGTTCCAGCAGAATTGTAAAAAAAAGACTACCTGTTCTATCATGGAGCACCTGCCTACCAAGTCTATATGGCCTCTGTATACCATTATATATCTTGGCAAATCCCCAAAACAATTTAAGAAAATGGAAGTATGTTGATTCTGCAAGCAAAATTTATTACTAAATAGAAATGTCTTTGAACATTTCAGTTATCATAACTGTTGATTAAAACATCCTTGAATTTTTATCCTCTTTTTCTAGCAGTGACAATTCATGAAACAAAGAGGAAGTACCCAAAGTTCTACTTTTGCAAAAATGGTCATTGTTTTAATAATAGGAGAATGATGAAAATGTTATTTTTGGACACTCAAGAATCTTGTGGGTAATTATAATTCCTTTGTTTCTTAGCAATATACTGTGCCAATTTTCCAGTTGGATCAAATACTCATTTTCTACCTTTATTCAGATATCCCACTAACTGTACCAAAATAGCATATTTTAATAATGGAATAAACTGGCAGGGCCAGAAGTGGAAGTGGAAGGGGGGATGGTGGTGGTGGTTATAATTAGCCATATCAAGTATTAAAATTACAGGCAAGATAGAGTAGTAATTCATTGTAAAATAAATGTTTAGAAGTTATATACTAACAATTTGAATGTGCAGAATTTTCATTAATTTGTTTATTGATGAATAAAGAGACTTTGAGTGTAAAAAAATTAAAATTCACTATTAAAAGTTCTTCTTCCTATGAAAATATATTAGAGTATAAAATATAGAATGATTTGACATTTGCCTATATAAGTATATAAGCAAACGTTTGTTTTGATAAGTTCACTTTATAACACTTGGCTTTTATGAAAGACCTACATTAGTACCTATTTTGTTAAATGAAATACATCCAAAGGAGATTTTTACAAAAAAACAAAAATAACTTGCAGTAAGCCTTTACAGAAGCAGTACCAAGCTCATTCCTTGAGAACTAGACTCAGCATCTCAGTATCCAGCTGACATAGCTTTGAAATGTATCTGTGAACATTTGTGCTTTATTTCAATTTGTTTTGTGCATCCATTAGCAAGATGTGTCTTAATGTAATTGCTTCTTTGCTTTACAGCCATTTCAGCTTATAAAAGTTTTCATAGAAATGCTCTACTTTGGGATAATAGGGTAAACCTATATTCCAGACATCTATAGCTTGCATTTACATTTAATAGATGTTATTGGACTCTGATATAAGACAACAATTTTTGTTGAGAATCCTATCTAGTCATCTCATAAGAAAGTTCTCTTTCTGAAAGTTAATATCTTATGCTGAATTTTCATTGGTTTAATGACACGCAGTGATCTCATCTTTGATTATCCACTTATGCAAATCAAAAAGGTCTATAAACATGTTGTCTGGTTGTTTGAAAGACCATACCTTACTCTGTTGCCTAAATAATATTTTATTTTTTCCTGTCATGAATTACATTACTGACTTGCCAAAGTATAAATGAATTTACATTAGCATGGATGGCTGCCGTCCGAGGGCACGTTAAGTCTTGGCAGTGTCATACATTTAGAAATACATGTTAAATTACTACCAGGGCATGAGATAGTCATATAAAACTTGCAGACCTGTACTTCATTTTGAAAAGTCTGACCTTCACTTTATGATCTATATTATATAATGCTAAATTAATATCACAGAGCATTGATTACACTGGTACTAATATTAGAAGTCTACATTACTCATTTTCTTGAATATCTAGACAGAGTCCACAATATTGGGTCATTTGAACTTATGATCTTATAATGTAGAACAATAATGCCCTCCAAAGTTACTGAGCTGTGAAAGGTTATTTTCTCCTATACTTAATGATTCTAGGCCATCTTCCAGATGATCATGATTTTGGTGTTACTCTCGTCTCTTCTTTCACTTCTCAGTACAACTGTCATAGTGATACTTAATCCTGTTTCTCATTGCTTCTAATGTTCTATCTTTTACAGTTCTACTCAGGACTTAGGTTGGCAGAAAATGGTAACTTTATAAAAATATATTTATTTATTTATTTGGCCATGCGAATCACAGTTTGGCATGTGGACGAGTTGCAGCATGTGGGATCTAATTCCCTGACAGGGATCTAACCTGGGCCCCCTGCATTGGTATTGCAGTCTTAGCCACTGGATCATCAGGAATGTCCCAGGAAATGGTAACCTTTAAGAAACTTTAGAAACTTGTCAGGTTGGCATTGGCTACATTCTTCATTTATGAAATAAATTTCATGGGCTCTTTGTAATAAGAACACTGTTTAAGATGCTGACTAAATACCTTTTACTATTGTTCATTTCCCATTTTGTATACTTGTTCTAGATGTTTGAAGCTGTCAGGAATCTGCTGCCAAAAAAAATCACTTGCTATTTTGTCTCATCAGTCTTTGCATTCATTCAGAAGGTAAAACTCTGGGAAACTGAATTGCATCACAGGAATTTAAATTGTTGTTTCAAAACATTTCTCTTTTGTGTTCAATATCTGTTTTGCTTAGTGCTGTGGTGTGTTGATTTTAACCAAGCACAGTAGCATACAAAGTGAACTTCTAAGTCTAGACTTGAAAGACTCCACAGGATCAGACATAATACAAGGTGAGGGGATAAAACGGTAAAAGCCAAGTGCATCAGTATGAAAATAACATTAGTTTCACATTTTCTAACCCTGCAGCCTTTTGTCGAAAGTTAAATGATCTAAAAAAAAAACATGAAAACCCTTCCAGGCATATAAATAACAACATAGAGAACCTCAAATATGAAAAATGCAAACCAATATTTTAGAGAGAAGAAATGACTTTATTCTATTTTATGTATTTTTGGAAACAATATTTTTCTTAAGACACCCCAGCTAAGCTCCATGAGGTTTAGGAATTCAAAGTGTCTTCTCCATAGTTGTATCCTCAGTACCTAGAGCAGTGACTGACACACAGTAGGTGCTCCATAAGTATCTGACAAAGAATGCTCAAACTACCGCACAATTGCACTCATTTCACATGCTAGTAATGTTCAAAATTCTCCAAACCAGGCTTCAGCAATACGTGAACTGTGAACTTCCAGATGTTCAAGCTAGTTTTAGAAAAGGCAGAGGAACCAGAGATCAGATGGCCAACATCTGCTGGATCATTGAAAAAGCAAGAGAGTTCCAGAAAAAACATCTATTTCTGCTAACAGAAGCAGAAGATATTAAGAAGAGATGGCAAGAATACACAGAAGAACTGTACAAAAAAGATCTTCACGACCCAGATAATCTGGCTCTAGGTCAGTGATAAGCCAGACATCCTGGAATGTGAAGTCAAGTGGGCCTTAGAAAGCTTCACTATGAACAAAGCTAGTGGAGGTGATGGAATTCCAGTTGAGCTATTCCAAATCCTGAAAGATGATGCTGTGAAAGTGCTGCACTCAATATGCCAGGAAATTTGGAAAACTCAGCAGTGGCCATAGGACTAGAAAAGGTCAGTTTTAGTTCCAATCCCAAAGAAAGGCAATGCCAAAGAATGCTCAAACTACTGAACAATTGCACTCATCTCACACGCTAGTAAAGTAATGCTCAAAATTCTCCAAGCCAGGCTTCAACAATATGTGAACCATGAACTTCCCGATGTTCAAGCTGGTTTTAGAAAAGGCAGAGGAACCAGAGATCAAATTGCCAACATCTGCTGAATCATGGAAAAAGCAAGAGAGTTTCAGAAAAGCATCTATTTCTGCTTTATTGACTATGCCAAAGCCTTTGACTGTGTGGATCACAATAAACTGTGGAAAATTCTGAAAGAGATGGACATACCAGACCACCTGATCTGCCTCTTGAGAAATTTGTATGCAGGTCAGGAAGCAACAGTTAGAACTGGACACGGAACATCAGACTGGTTCCAAATAGGAAAAGGAGTACATCAAGGCTGTATATTGTCACCCTGCTTTTAACTTATACGCAGAGTACATCTTGAGAAACACTGGACTGGAAGAAACACAAGCTGGAATCAAGATTGCCGGGAGAAATATCAATAACCTCAGATATGCAGATGACACCATCATCTGCATATGGCAGAGAGTAAAGAGGAACTAAAAAGCCTCTTGATGAAAGTGAAAGTGGAGAGTGAAAAAGTTGGCTTAAAGCTCAACATTCAGAAAACGAAGATCATGGCATCTGGTCCCATCACTTCATGGCAAATAGACGGGGAAACAGTGGAAATGGTGTCAGACTTTATTTTGGGGGGCTCCAAAATCACTGCAGATGGTGACTGCAGCCATGAAATTAAAGGACCCTTACTCTTTGGAAGGAAAGTTATGACCAACCTAGATAGCATATTCAAAAGCAGAGACATTACTTTGCCAACAAAGGTTCGTCTAGTCAAGGCTATGGTTTTTCCTGTGGTCATGTATGGATGTGAGAGTTGGACTGTGAAGAAAGCTGAGCGCCAAAGAATTGATGCTTTTGAACTGTGGTGTTGGAGAAGACTCTTGAGAGTCTCTTGGACTGCAAGGAGATCCAACCAGTCCATTCCGGAGAGATCAGCCCTGGGATTTCTTTCAAGGAATGATGCTAAAGCTGAAACTCCAGTACTTTGGCCACCTCATTCGAAGAGCTGACTCATTGGAAAAGACTCTGATGCTGGGAGGGATTGGGGGCAGGAGGAGAAGGGGACGACAGAGGATGAGATGGCTGGATGGCATCACTGACTCGATAGACATGAGTCTGAGTGAACTCCGGGAGTTGGTGATGGACAGGGAGGCCTGGCGTGCTGCGATTCATGGTATCACAAAGAGTCGGACACGACTGAGTGACTGAACTGAACTATTAATATGAATGTGAAACATTAGTAATGTTAATTTCTTCTGTTTTATCTTAAATAATATATCTGAATATAAATAGAATGTCTAAGTTTTTCCTCCAGTGCCTTAACATATTTCCTTGAGCACATCATTTTAGAGATGAATTTAAAGGTTAACTTATCAAAAAGCCATTTATGAATGGTGGTGCTGCTGCTGAAAGTAAAGTGGAATCCAGTTCTAGTTTTACCAGTATTATAGCATAATGCTAGAATAAAGCATCTTTTAAAAGTTTTTGATAACCACTAGAGTGGGGTTAGAGTCAGAGAAGAAGTATTAATATTACTCAACTCAAACATAGAGACTCAACTGATGGCAGGTTGCCACAACTGTCAACTCCACAGATGTTTAGTTACTGTGCCATTCATAAGAGAGACACTGATGAAGTTCTCACCACCATGCATACTCTCATAGTCCAATGGGATTGGCAGAAGACACAAGCATAACCCCAACACTAATCAGAAGGCAGAGGATAAAGGCAGACCCAGAGCTAGAACATCCATCTGAACCAGGCAGAGAGGTAGAGTTCAGAAGTCTATATGTAAAAAGAGGTAGAACTTAATTCATAATCTATCTGACTCCCAAATTCATGATCTTAACTTCTATGTTTTGGGAATTTGTGACAGAACATAAATGTATGGATAAAATGATATGCAAGTAGAGGTTCACTCAAGGTGACATGTAGATGAGAATTATGGTAGACTTAGGACAGAATGGAAGGAAACTCTAATTTTCTTTATAGTTCAGTTCAGTTCAGTTCAGTTCAGTTCAGTCACTCAGTCATGTCCGACTCTTCGTGACCCCATGAATCACAGCACATCAGGCCTCCCTGTCCATCACCAACCCCTGGAGTTCACTCAGACTCACGTCCATCGAGTCGGTGATGCCATCCAGCCATCTCATCCTCTGTCGTCCCCTTCTCCTCCTGCCTCCAATCCCTCCCAGCATCAGAGTCTTTTCAACGAGTCAACTCTTCACATGAGGTGGCCAAAGTACTGGAGTTTCAGCTTTAGCATCATTCCTTCCAAAGAAATCCCAGGGCTGATCTCCTTCAGAATGGACTGGTTGGATCTCCTTGCAGTCCAAGGGACTCTCAAGAGTCTTCTCCAACACCACAGTTCATTATAGTTAGAGAAAAAAATTCTTAGAAGAAGAAATAAATAGCAGTGGCCAGAAGTTGTGAAGAGAATCAAAAGAAAGTTGTATGAAAATGACAAGGCTTTAGAAAATGTCAAAAGAGACTAATAGCCAAGAGGTGCAGTAAGTTAAAGGCAAAAAGAAAAAAAAATCTATTGGGTTTGCAGTTTTTGGAGGTCATTAGAAAGGTTTCTATTTGTTTGTCCGAGTTTGGTTTTGATTTGCTTGTTTGTTACTTAGTTTATGCTTATAATCTGAGGGGCAGGAGGTGGTGGGAAGAAAGTGAATAAAGAAGTTGAAGAGAGTATGAAGGAATATTGATCAAGTAAGTGGAGATAGGATTGAAATTTGCAAAGATAGAAGAAATGGGTTCAAATCACAAACATGTGGGTTGGTTTTGGAAAAACAGGAATCCATTTCATTTGAAGCTGGACACAAAGAGGTAAAATTACAAAGGTGGTCAATTGAGACTATTAATCTCATTGGTTCCACTTCTTTTATGACATGGAAGGACAAGTCTTTTTCTACAAGGGAAAAAGTTTCAAGTAAGAAGTTTGAAAATATGGGAATTGTTATGGAATAGTGTCTTAGGAACTAAAGAAGATAAGCAGGCTCCAGGTTTTACTAAGGAAGACTATCCATCTGGAAACCAATAAATTTATCATTTGTGAATTGCAACATTATAATAATTGCAGAGAAATAATATTTAATCCATAATCTTGCCAAAATAACCTAAAGATTTTCATTTTCAGAATAGACTATGAAAAATGGTGTTATGGACGAGTCTCAAAGATACAATCTCACAAAATTAAAATTTATCTACATGGGCCAATTTCTTATTTATTCTTCTAAATTTCCTGAAAATGAAACTCATGGTGTTTATGCTCAGTTTTGCTTGTAATGACACATATTTTGTAAAAACTATTGAGTACATTAATTGAGTTGCACAATTTACCACCTGAATCTCAATCTACTTTGATGCTTGACTTCATATTTTCATGAGGTATCTTGGGCTTTTAGGGATGGCACAGGACTAGTTCTCAGACTCCAATCAAAAGATAGGTTAAGACTTCAAGTTTTTAGTTTTCTTCTTTCATAGAATTTTCTATGACATCTTCTTGTTATCAAGTTTAACTATATTATGCAAGAGTAACCAGTTTATGAATTCTCTATGATCCTAGCAGCATAGATGCTTCTGTTCTCAGCTTGTCTGATAAATATTATTTTCCATAATCCAAAATGCATAGCAATACGACCTATATGCAACTGAGTCAATTCTATCATAGACTTACTGTATTTTACGCTTCAGGGAACCTCAGAGAAGATTCAGCTCCACCAATTTGGTGGTCAATTCTCTTAAAGTGTGGTTTGTATCATTTTTTGTCATTAAATTCCATTTGCCAAGTATTTCTACTTCTCATAAAACTGAAATGATGCTGAGGAAGATTCTTTGTAGAGTTGCTTTAGAATTCCTAATTTCAGCATCTGGTTGTTCTGACACTGAATTCTTTGGTGTTATAAGAAATTATTTTTTAAAAATATTCATGTTGCACAGAATATCCTTATATAAGGAGCCAGTGAGCTAAGCAGGTGGCCTAAAATAAATATCTTTTAGCTCATTCTGACTGTAGTATGAACTCTTTTTTATAAGAAACAATAGATTTATCCATTTTTATATTGTCTTTTGTTGTTGTTGTTTGATTGTTTTGTTTTGTTTCTAAGTGGCTTGTTTGGTCATTGATTGTCTCACATGAAGCAAAGCCAAGTAATGCTTTTCATTTTCTTTTAGTTCTCTACAGCAGCTTGTCCAAAGTGTGTCTCAACTTTAATTGCTCACCCGAGTACTTGCATTTTGATGTTGAGAATGCAGGGAAAGAAACTTATGAGCTATTATCACATTAGTGAATTAGTTCCATTTAACTGAAAAATAAAAGTTTCTACATTACGTTATTCTTTACTTGATTCCTTTGGCATTCTAGATATTCATCATAAATCAGAAAGAAAATTAGTTTTCAAAATAAGTTTATAACATGGTAAAAGTTCTTTAATCTTAGTAAGCACTATCCATATGAGATTTTCTAACAATTTGTTGGGTTTGTATTAATTATGTCCTTTTTAGGCCTTGTTCTATTGGATTTGCCTGTAGCAGTGTTTTTATCTACATTTCTACATAAAAAGGACAATTTGACACAGAGTAATTGATTTATATAATTCATATTGTAAAATTATTGTCCTGAGGAACATGACAAGGTTATTTGAAAATACCTTTTAAAAAATCACATTTATTTAATGAAAGTCAAGGTAAAGAACCAATGGATTTGATATTTAAATTTAAAAAATATCTCATATGCTAACTGCAAGTCTCAGAAGACGACTAAAATGTTGATAAAAGGCCTACTGGTTCATAAGAGAGAAACAGTATCAAATGATATTTATTTTAAAATAATTATTTAAAAAATGAACATGGCAATTTACCAAGTGCTTCATGATATTGCAGTTCATTTCAGTTCAGTTCAGTCACTCAGTCATATCCGATGCTTTGCAACCCAATGGACTGCAGCACTCCAGGCCTCCCTGTCCATCACCAACTCCTGAAGTTTACTCAAACTCATGTCCATTGAGTTGGTGATGCCATCCAACCATCGCATCATATGCCGTCCCCTTCTCCTCCCGCCTTCAGTCTTTCCCAGCATCAGGGTCTTTTCAAGTGAGTCACTTCTTCACGTCAGGTGGCCAAAGTATTGGAGTTTCAGCTTCAACATCAGTCCTTCCAATGAACACTCAGGATTGATTTCCTTTAGGATGTACTAGTTGGATCTCCTTGCAATCCAAAGGACTCTCAAGAGTCTTCTCCAACACCACAGTTCAAAAGCATCAATTCTTTGGCGCTCAGCTTTGTTTATAGTCCAGCTCTCACATCCGTACATAACTACTGGGAAAACCATAGCTTTGACTAGACGGACCTTTGTTGGCAAAGCAATATTTCTGCTTTTTAATATGTTGCCTAGGTTGGTCATGACTTTTTTTCCAAGGAGTAAGCGTCTTTTAATTTCATGGCTGCAGTCACCATCTGCAGTGAGTTTAGAGCCCCAAAATATAAAGTCTGTCACTGTTTCCACTGTTTCCCCATCTATTTGCCATGATGGGACTGGATGCCATGATCTTAGTTTTCTGAATGTTGAGCTTTAAGCCAACTTTTTCACTCTCCTCTTTCACTTTCATCAAGAGGTTCTTTAGTTCTTCTTCGCTTTCTGCCATAATGGTGGTGTCATCTGCATATCTGAGGTTATTGATATTTCTCCCAGCAAGCTTCATCCAGCCCAGAGTTTCTCATGATGTACTCTGCATGTAAGTTAAATAAGCAGGGTGACAATATACAGCCTTGATGTATATGATATTGCAAGGTACACAATTACATTATTAAAAATCTATTAACACAATGCTCTTATTTATTCATATTTTATGAAATAATATTACAGGTATACCCCAGTTCAAACTTTTCATACTTCCTTGGAACCATTCTGTATAATATTTTTGAAATCTCCATGTAGTACCAATTGGATTGACTTATTAGTTAACTATTATCCTGGAAGGACTACTTAACATGGAGACAAATAAATATTCTGAAAGAACACAAGACTGGAGCACCAATTCTGAGTTCCATTACAGCTCTTCTCACTCACAGAGTGACTTAGGAAGTCTATTTCAATGAAAATAATGGTGACATCTAAGGAGTGATTGGTATCTTCTAGACACTGTGCTAGTTTCTTCGTGGTTTTTATTTGATTAAATATTAGTAAATATCTTGTAATATGGATTATTCCCACCATTTTACAGATAAAAAAAGAAGTGAAAGTGAAAATTGCTCATTCGATTTTGACTCTTTGCAACCCCGTGGACTGTAGTGCACCAGGCTCCTCTGTCCCTGGAATTCTCCAGGCAAGAATACTGGATTGGGTTGCATTTCCTTCTCCAGGGGATCTTCCTGACCCAAGGATCAAACCCAAGTCTCCTGCACTTCAGGCAGATTCTTTACTGTCTGAGCCACTGGGGAGACAGATAAAGAGATCACTGCCAAAGACCATAGTGTTTCCCAGGTGACACAAGTGGTAAAAAAAAAAAAAAAAAAACCTCCTGCCAATGCAGGATACTTAAGAAATGCTGGTTCAATCCCTGGGTCAGGAAGATCCCCTGCAGCAGGACAGGGCCACCCACTCCAGTATTCTTGCCTGGAGAATCCCATGAACAGAGGAGCCAGATGGGCTAATACTTCATAGGGTCCCACAGAGTCAGACAAGACTGGAGCAAGTTAGGATGCATACACACCAAAGATCACAAAGCAGCAAGTGGCAGAGTCAGGAATCAGCTTCAGATCTGTCTGAGTCAACATTCAGTAGTTGTTCTCAACTACTAAGTCATACTGACCCTTAGGTTGTATACTTCAGTTTGTACATCTTTAAAATGAGGACATAATTTCTACTATATCTACTCACAGACTTTTGCTGTAGATTTTAATTTTGTGAAAATGTTTCCTTCCTTTCCCACCCCAGTGGTGGAAGGTTGGTCTTGTGATTTACTTTGATTCATTTTTGCATGAATGCCACAAATTAGCGAAAGCTTTAATGCAAATGGACTAGTTCAGCTTGGTCAGTCTTGTGCTTTTGTCCTGTGCCCCAAGAACAGAGCATCTCAGATAGAACCTGTTCCTTCAGCCTGGATCACAGAACAAAATATCAAGTGGATTGGACCTTCAGTTAAAACCATAGACCTATAACAGAGACAGTAGACAAACTATAAGCTCCATGCAACATGAGAAATAAATAGATATTTGTTAACATAAACCACTTTTATTTACTGGGTTGTTTGTTACCCAGTCAAAGCTAACTGATATAGATTGATATAAATATCAACTGTTACAATGGATATATTATTATTGTTTAAGTAGGTGGTTAACTTATTTTCTCCTGGAGGAAGCATCCATTCAGACAACTGCAAAAGTTTGATGTTTAATAAATGACAAAAATACTACCATTTATTATCACAATTAGGAAGAAATAATATTCTTTATTAATTATTGTCTTAAAATGTCAGCATCCTAAATATCTATATTTATTACCATAAATAATATATTTATAAAAAATTCCCCAGGACTTTCAAGTAAAATTACTGCTGCATCTGAAAAACATTACATTCTGAAATGAAACTTGTGGAATGATGCAATCTAAAGATATTCTTTCTCTAATCATTACCTTCAGAATTGATTGGAGAAGAGACATTTGCCTCTGACAAGATTTAGTTATAACTATTAACTAAAGACTTAATCAGATGATGTGATGTTAGATCTTTGAAACTTTCCTCAATTTTATTAAACGTCATGTTGTGTTGCAATTTTCATCCATAAAACTTTGAAGGAAAGGTTTGTGTGTTTTTCATCTTTATATTCCGTTTGTCACAAAAGTTGATCCAGAGAAAGCATTTCATAAATGATGAGAATAAGTATTATTACAATCCAGAAATCCTAATTTATTAAACAACTATCAAGGCATTAGAGAACATTGTTCATCTATGTTTTTGTGCCTTTTCATGACCTATGACCTATGACCTAGTGGTCATAAACTCTATTTCTATATTACTTTACAATTTACAAAACGCTTCATATGTCTCATCTCATTCAGGCTTTATTATTATGTGAACATGCCTATTTCTGATTTACATACAGAGCTTCAGAGGTACCGTTCAGCAACACATTTAGTAGGTATTAAAATCAGGTTTATCAACTTCTCAATCCTTTCTTTTCAATCAGTCTTCTTAGAAAGTGAATGTTGAAGCAGGAAAACAAATCAGAAAAAGACAGAAATATTTCTGTCTTATGACCTTTTTTTTTTATTATCCAGCAAATTGAGAAATATATGGGTTGAAAATAAACTCATAGGTTAGATCTAATTTTGTAAACATTGGGCCCTTTTTCTCTACAGATTATGCTTCTAATTTTAAATAAAAATTCAGACTCTATTTTACAGAAATTCTAGAGACTCAAAGTAAATGCAAATAATATTTGTATGTGCTTTACAAATGTAAAAAAAATTTAAGGATAAAGTTAACCTAAGAGAAGGACAAATGTACTAAAGCATTTCAAATTAGAGTATTCAGTTAGGAAGAACAAAAACCTATGAGCATAATCTTGTTAAAATGAAGTATCACCTAATTTTGCTTATCATACATCCAGATTATATTTAACTCTTTGAAGGCTTGTCAAAATAGGTTAATACCACTTATATACTAAATAATACAAAAGCTTTCTGAAGGTAAAAATGACTTTTCTAAAATTAGATTATTAGGTTACACTCTAATAATATAAATATTATTACAATATAAAACATTGTATTTCTTTACAGAAATATAATTAATTTTAAAGGGGCCCTTGTTGATTCACAAGTATTTATTGATACCCCCTTCGGTTCACTACTTTTTAAATAGGTGAGATGTCCAGAATATGGTAGGCAACCTTAGATCAGTCCCAGGTGATTCCTGCTTCCTAGTGTCTGTATCCCTTTCTCTCACATATAAGGTGTACATGGTAGCTTTCTTCTCACAAAATAGTGAAGAAACCCTGGGTTGTCATTACCAAGATTAAATTACAGAGACTCTAGCTTCCGTCTTGGGCGTGTCTTGCTCCCTTTTCCTCAGAGCCCTCACTGTGGCGAAGCTTGCTGCCATGTTGCAAGCTGCCTCATAGGAAGGCCCACTTGGCAAGAAACTGATGTGTGTGGTCAGTCAGTGATTACATGCGGTCTGGCAACGGCCCTGGGAATAACTTTGGATGCAAATCTTCCCACAACTGAGGTTCGATGTAACCAGTGACTCTAGCCCCAGCTGGTATTTTGGAAACTGCAGCCTCATGAGAAACTCTGAGCCATGAGAAAACCTGAGCTAACCCAGAGGCTCACAACAAAGCCAGATACTGTGAGATAATAAATGTTATTCAATCAACTGTTTGGGGGTAACTTTTATGCAGCCATAAAAAACTAATACATAAGGCATAGTCCATCCTCACAAGATCTTAATAATAAATTAAGATTTTAATTAAACATTATGCAAAGGCTCAAAAGCTCATAACTTAAAATGAGTGGATGAATGCAAAGGAGATAAGAATACAGCCAAGCCTCAACAACTAAATTCTTTAATGGGTTATTTACTTGCTCCTGAAATTAAAGGATTTTATGTATTATTTTAAACTTATCATTATGCACATTACTGTGACATTAATGATAACCACTTTTTGTTAACCACAAGAACATGCTGGTATATGAACAGAGTTCATGTTAGACTTAGCTTGGAAGGCTAGTATGTCTTTTGTGATCTCATAGAATCTGGCCTTGCCCAGGAAACATAAAATTAAGATCTACTGATTTAAGGCAGTACAAATTCCTCTTTCAAGTGAACATCTGCTGCCGTTTTATTGGCCTCTATCTATTCTTTCTTGTCATAAAATATGAATTGAATTTTCTCGGGCAACTAGCTCTAGAAGTGGACTCTGCCCACTTAGCTGATTATCATATTCCTTCTCCTTGGCTCTACTAGTTCATCCAATTTGGGCTGATAGGAACCAGTCCCAAGACTCTCCTAACTGTAGGATAGACTCAGCTTCTTCCCTCTGTCTCAACCTTTCTCTCTCATCAATTTTCTCCTGTTGTCTTGAATCCAAAAGTACATACACTGATGCTACCCCTGGTGTCATTTCACACTTGAAGCCTGAGAATGAAGCTGACACAGCTCCTACCAAGCAGAGCTGCTAGGAGAGGGAGAGAATTCAGGCCCTGGTGCTCCTGCATGTCAGAAACCAACTCAGATTTGGGGATTCTCAACCAAGAAAGCCAACAAAGTTCCACTCCACTTACAATTTCTTTGAGTATTTATTTATTTTAATTTAATTCAGTCAGTTTATTCATGTATTCAATAGAATATCCACTGAGTGCTTGTTCTTTGTTAAGTAAGTGTCCCAATTGTTATAGGAATTAAAGATGTGTCGGACTAAGTACCCACACTCAAGATCCAGTAGGAAAAGCTGTGCCCACAAATATTTCTTTTATCTGGAAGTGTGTAATAAGTACCATATGTTTTCCTTCCCTGGGTATAATGTTTTCAGTTTTGGTTATAATCCTTACCTGTTGATAAACTCCGCTGCAAACTGCCTGCTTTCTCACTAAACCTCCCCCACCATCGTTCTCACCTCACCTTCCACTCTGCCCTTGGCTGGCTCCACTCTGGCTCTTTCTGGAACACACCCACTGTACCATGGTCTCCTCGTGTTTGCATCTGATGTTTGCTCTGTCTGGAATTCTCTCCCCACATAGATCCACAGGGCTTGTTTCCTCATATTCTTCCAGTTACTTCTCAAATATCACACGTAAATGAGGTATTCCTTGTCTAGTTTCAAAGTTGAATGTCCCCCTCATGCACACTGCCTATCCTTTTTCCTTGGCTTTTAATCCATTGCCTTTACCATCACGTGACTATATTGCTGCTGCTGCTGCTGCTAAGTCGCTTCAGTCATGTCCGACTCTGTGCGACCCCATAGATGGCAGCCCACCAGGCTCCCCCGTCCCTGGAATTCTCCAGGCAAGAACACTGGAGTGGGTTGCCATTTCCTTCTCTGATGCATGAAAACGAAAAGTTAAAGTGAAGTCACTTAGTCATGTCCGACTCTAGCGACCCCATGGACTGCAGCCTACCAGGCTCCTCTGTCCATGGGATTTTCCAGGCAAAAGTACTGGAGTGGGGTGCCATTGCCTTCTCCGTGACTATATTATATAATCTGTATTTCCTCTCCACTTTGATTTTATATTATGTCCATCTGCCCTCACCAGAAAATAAGCTCCATGAGGGCAGGGATTTGGAGCAGACTGACTCTGAAGCAGACACTAAGAGTGAGTATAAGGCTAGAATATGAAAACAACTAACATGGCCCAAAGAACTGGGGGAAACTCAGAAACAGCCTGAGCCTAAATACTAAAGGATGAATTTTAGAGCATCGATCCAATGGACAGAATGCAACAGCAGCACTGGTCTGTCACCAGAGCTCAATGTTTCTATCACGCCTTCCAACAACAAGCATTTTCATTGGTCTCCTTTTCCCAAATATATTCAATTGGAAGCAAAAGCCTACCAAGTTTTATTTTCTCATAAGACTCAGAGAAGAGAATGACCTCATTCATTTTGACTTATGCTTTACCTCTTTTAGGAATACAAATTTCTTTAAGCCTGAGATATTCATTTCAACCCAATTTTATTTTGCTTTTTGGCTTTTCAATATGAAAGAAAAAATATTTATTAATGCAGAGAAAAATTTTAAGCATTATGGTTAATTTAAAAATAAGTGTCTTTTTGTTTGTCATAAACTCGTAGATCTGCTAATTTTTAATTTCAATTATTTTTGCAGCTTAGATTCTTAAAATGCAGCTCAAACTTCTGGTTTCCAGCTTCATGTGTATGGAACTGAAAAGTGGCCTCTTCAGCCTAATAGCAAGGATAAAACTGAACAGACTGAAAAATCAACTTTTCTTGGATCTGTAAGAGAGGGGAGAATGCAAACATATATATATATATATATTTCCTCTCCCCTCATCTAGTTTTTCTTAGTTCTATCATCTTACTTAACAATTAGTAAGCAAACACTGATACATTGTTATCAACCAGTGTTCATAGTTTTAGCTAGTATTCACACTTTGTGTAGTACATTCTATGGGTTTTGACAAATGTATGATGTTTTATATCCACCACTATAGTACCATGCAGAGTATTTCACTGCCATAAAAATCCTGTATCTCCTCCTCTATTATTACTTAAGGAAAAAGACCTGCATGTCCTTTTAATAAGTTTTCAGGTAGTTATTAAATATTTATTATTACCAATACTCTTCTCCCAACTGCCTTTAGAAGAGTCAACCAGATGCTGATATATATAGAAAAGAGGGTGTGTCAGCTGGTGGAGGCTGGAGAGAGGCTACTTGTTTGCTTCCTCCCTCACAGCTGGACCATTAAAGAGCCAAATGATAAATAAGCAAAACATTAATTTCTTATAAATGTATGAAAGTATTGACTACCAATTAAAGCATTACAGAGATTTGCTAAACCAGGTAGAAGCTAGAGAACTCAGGTGACATCTAGGAAATATTATTCAAGTTTAACATAATTTTGCAGTGACTCAGATGATTAGGTTATATGTTTAAAACAGCAGTTCTCAATCTTTGTTGTGCATCTGAATTACTTTTGGTACTTATTAAACTTTGTGTCCAACTCTCAGACAATCTAGGTATTGCTGGTGTGGTAGCATCAAGAAATCTGCTGTTGTTAACCAGAAGGTAATAATTCTGAAGCAGTCCGTAGACCAACCAGGAGAAATAACCTTGACAATAGGGAGGGCCACACTTGAGCTCTCAGACAGCTCTGCATAATTCTCCTTTGTGAAGGAACATATCTGTGCTCACTGTCAAACAGACAGGTAGATACCACCTCACCAGTTGACCTGACCCCCCTACTCAGTGTGTATATGAACTCTAGATGATTTTACTGATGATTTCCAGGAGAGTAAGGCTTCCTCTTGAAGGCTGTTTCAGTACGTAATTGCCATTATATTCAGGAAGTTTTCATGCTTACTTAACTCTATTGTATTTTCTATGATTTGTCAATGTGCTCCTGTTCTGTTTTGTTTATGACTCAGTGATGACTAACAACTGACCTCCATTCTCCACAAGAAAACAATGATGGAATCAATTCCAATCATAATCTTCTTTCAGTTTAACTCTCTCCCACCACTTTGACCTTTCTTCTGAGTGCTTCTTCCCCGTACCTTGACTCATTTTTGTTTTCCATCAGATTCTTTTCATCATCTTAAAACTATGGAAAACTTGTACAATAATCCGATTGTTACTAAAAAAGAATACAGCAGAATGAATCCAGGACTCAGTGAGGGTAAACTTCTGACTACTACTACTGCTGCTACTGCTGCTGCTGCTAAGTTGCTTCAGTCGTGTCCGACTCTGTGTGACCCCATAGACGGCAGCCCACCAGGCTTCCCCTGTCCCTGGGATTCTCCAGGCAAGAACACTGGAGTGGGTTGCCATTTCCTTCTCCAATGCATGAAAGTGAAAAATGAAAGGGAAGTTGCTCAGTCATGTCTGACTCTTAGCGACCCCATGGACTGCAGCCCACCAGGCTCCTCTGTCCATGGGATTTTCCAGGCAAGAGTACTGGAGTGGGGTGCCACTGCCTTCTCTGACTACTACTACTAATGATATTTAAATAAGGCTGTGTAGTTTATGGATTCCCAGGTGGCTCAAGTCGCAAAGAATCTGCCTGCCAGTGCAGGAGCCACAGGAGACACAGGTTCAATTCCTGAGTTGGAAAGATCCCCTGGAGGAGGAAATGGCAGCCCACTCCAGTATTCTTGCCAGGATAACCCCACAGACAGCGGAGAATAGGAGGCTACAGTCCATGGGGTTGCAAAGAGTTGGACACGACTGAGCAGGCAAGCACATGAGTCTATGAAATGTTTCCAGGTGCATTATTTTACTTATTAGATAACTCCATGAGGTGGATTTTAGTACCTTAATTCTATAAATGAAGAATCTCTTGTCTTAAAAATGGTAAAGGACTCAGCTTCAATTTATACAACAAATACGTAACACCCAAGATGTAGACTCAAATTCCCTGCACTCATTACTATTTCTCTCTATTTTATTTTAATATGGGATAGTGAGGAGATCAGTGAAATAGCAGATCTGACAGGGTGAGCATCAGGAACAGGAGTTCTTAAGCTTCCTACCTATCCATAAATTATTCTAGAGTGCAAGCCAGCAACTCTAGTCTCACCACAGTCCTCCAGATGAAGTTTCTTTCAAGACGAGACCTTGTGCTATACCACTGCACTGGAATCACCTCCAGTTCCTAACCAGGCTGCCAGGGGTATATTCTTGATGGTAATTCTTTGAACGTATTGTGTTACAGAGGAGTTTAAAATTGTGTCTGTGATGAATTTAGTTCCACGATGATGTATATGTTTCACTTCTCTGAGTCATCATTTTGCTTTTTATAAATGAGGTTTACCAAGATAAAATTTACATATATTCAGTTCAGTTAGTTCAGTCGCTCAGTCATGTCTGACCCTTTTCGACCCCATGGACTGCAGCATGCCAGGCCTCCCTGTATATCACCAACTCCCAGAGTTTGTTCAAACTCATGTCCATTGAGTCGGTGATGCCATCCAACAATCTCATCCTCTGTCATCCCCTTCTCCTCCTGCCCTCAATCTTTCCCAGCATCAGGGTCTTTTCAAATCAATCAGCTCTTCACATAAGGTGGCCAAAGTTTGGAGTTTCAGCTTCAACATCAGTCCCTCCAATGAACACCCAGGACTGATCTCCTTTAGGATGGACTGGATGCATCTCCATGTAGTCCAAAGGACTCTCAAGAGTCTTCTAGGTTGCTTCCATGTCCTGGCTATTATAAACAGTGCTGCGATGAACATCAGGGTACATGTGTCTCTTTCCCTTCTGGTTTCCTCGGTGTGTATGCCCAGCAGTGGGATTGCTGGATCATAAGGCAGTTCTATTTCCAGTTTTTTAAGGAATCTCCACACTGTTCTCCATAGTGGCTGTACTAGTTTGCATTCCCACCAACAGTGTAAGAGAGTTCCCTTTTCTCCACACCCTCTCCAGCATTTATTGCTTGTAGACTTATGGATCGCAGCCATTCTGATTGGCGTGAAATGGTACCTCATAGTGGTTTTGATTTGCATTTCTCTGATAATGAGTGATGTTGAGCATCTTTTCATGTGTTTGTTAGCCATCTGTATGTCTTCTTTGGAGAAATGTCTATTTAGTTCTTTGGCCCATTTTTTGATTGGGTCATTTATTTTTCTTGAGTTGAGCTGGAGGAGTTGCTTGTATATTTTTGAGATTAGTTGTTTGTCAGTTGCTTCATGTGCTACTATTTTCTCCCATTCTGAAGGCTGCCTTTTCACCTTGCTAATAGTTTCCTTTGTTGTGCAGAAGCTTTTAAGTTTAATTAGGTCCCATTTGTTTATTTTTGCTTTTATTTCCAATATTCTGGGAGGTGGGTCATAGAGGATCCTGCTGTGATGTATGTCAGAGAGTGTTTTGCCTATGTTCTCCTCTAGGAGTTTTATAGTTTCTGGTCTTACGTTGAGATCTTTAATCCATTTTGAGTTTATTTTTGTGTATGGTATTAGAAAGTGTTCTAGTTTCATTCTTTTACAAGTGGTTGACCAGTTTTCCCAGCACCACTTGTTAAAGAGATTGTCTTTAATCCATTGTATATTCTTGCCTCCTTTGTCAAAGATAAGGTGTCCATATGTGCGTAGATTTATCTCTGGGCTTAGATGAGTGGATAAGAAAGCTGTGGTACATATACTCAATGGAGTATTACTCAGCCATTAAAAAGAATACATTTGAATCAGTTCTAACGAGGTGGATGAAACTGGAACCTATTATACAGAGTGAAGTAAGCCAGAAAGAAAAACACCAATACAGTATACTAACGCATATATATGGAATTTAGAAAGATGGTAACAATAACCCTGTGTACAAGACAGCAAAAGAGACACTGATGTATAGATCAGTCTTATGGACTCTGTGGGAGAGGGAGAGGGTGGGGAGATTTGGGAGAATGGCATTGAAACATGTATAATATCATGTATGAAACGAGTCGCCAGTCCAGGTTCAATGCACGATACTGGATGCTTGGGGCTGGTGCACTGGGACGACCCAGAGGGATGGTATGGGGAGGGAGGAGGGAGGAGGGTTCAGGATGGGGAGCACGGGTATACCTGTTGGCGGATTCATTTCAATGTTTGGCAAAACTAATACAATATTGTAAAATTAAAAAAAAAAAAAAGTCTTCTAAAACACCACAGTTCAAAAGCATTAATTCTTCAGCACTCAGCTTTCTTTCCAGTCCAACTTTCACATACATACATGACTACTGGAAAAACCATAGCCTTGACTAGACGGACCTTTGTTGGCAAAGTAATGTTTCTGCTTTTTAATATGCTGGAAGGCGATGGCACCCCACTCCAGTACTCTTGCCTGGAAAACCCCATGGACGGATGAGCCTGATAGGCTGCAGTCCATGAGGTCTCAAAGAGTCGGACACGACTGAGCGACTTCACTTTCACTTTTCACTTTCCTGCATTGGAGAAGGAAATGGCAACCCACTCCAGTGTTCTTGCCTGTAGAATTCCAGGGACGGGGGAGCCTGGTGGGCTGCCGTCTATAGGGTTGCACAGAGTCAGACACAACTGAAGCGACTTAGCAGCAGCTAAGTTGGTTATAACTTTCCTTCCAAGGAGCAAGCATCTTTAAAATTCATGGCTGCAGTCACCACCTGCAGTGATTTTGGAGCCCAAGACATAAAGTCAGCCACTATTTCTACGTTTCCCCATCTATTTCCCATAAAGTGATGGGACCAGATGCCATGATCATTGTTTTCCGAATGTTGAGCTTTAAACCAACTTTTTACTCTCCTCTTTCACTTTCATCAAGAGGCTCTTTAGTTCCTCTTCACTTTCTGCTATAAAGGTGGTGTCATCTGCATATCTGAGGTTACTGATATTTCTCCCAGCAATCTTGATTCCAACTTCTGATTTATCCGGCCCAGCATTTCTCATGATGTACTCTGCATATAAGTTAAATAAGCAGGATGATAATATACAGCCTTGACATACTCCTTTTCCTATTTGGAACTAGTCTGTTGTTCCATGTCCAGTTCTAACTGTTGCTTCCTGACCTGCATACAGATTTCTCAAGAGGCAGTTAAGGTGGTCTGGTATTCCATCTCTAGAAGAATTTTCTACAGTTTATTGTGATCTACACACTCAAAGGCTTTGGCATAGTCAATAAAGCAGAAATAGATGTTTTTCTGGAACTCTCTTGCTTTTAGATGATCCAGCAGATGTTGGCAATTTGATCTTTGGTCCCTCTACCTTTTCTAAAACCACCTTGAACATATGAAAGTTCACAGTTCACATATTGCTGAAGCCTGGCTTGGAGAATTTTGAGCATTACTTTGCTAGCACGTGAGATGAGTGCAATTGTCCGGTAGTTTGAACATTCTTTGACATTGCCTTTCTTTAGGATTGGAATGAAAACTGACCTTTTCCAGGGCCGTGGCCACTGCTGAGTTTTCCAAATTTTCTGGCATATTGAATGCAACAGTTTTAAAGCATCATCTTTTAGGATTTGAAATAGCTCAACTGGAATTTCATCACTTCCACTAGCTTTGTTTGTAGTGATGCTTCCTAAGGCCCACTTGACTTCACATTCCAGAATGTCTGGCTCTAGGTGAGTAATCACACCATCATGATTATCTGGGTCATGAAGATCTTTTTTTGTAGAGTTCTTCTGTGTATTCTTGCCACATCTTCTTAATATCCTCTACTTCTGTTAGGTCCATACTATTTCTGTCCTTTATTGAGCCCATCTTTGCATGAAATGTTCCCTTGGTATCTCTTATTTTCTTAAAGAGAAAGACTAGAGTCTTTCCCATTCTTTTATTTTCCTCTATTTCTTTGCACTGATCACTGAGGAAGGCTTTCTTATCTCTCTGTGCTATTTTTTGGAACTCTGCATTCAAATGAGTATATCTTTGCTTTTCTATTTTGCTTTTTTCTTCTCTTCTTTTCACAGCAATTTGCATGGTCTCCTCAGACAGCCATTTTACTTTTTGCATTTCTTTTTATTGGGAATGGTCTTGTTCGCTGTCTCCTGTACAATGTCACGAACCTCCGTCCGTAGTTCATCAGGCACTCTGTCTATCAGATCTAGTCCCTTAAATCTATTTCTTACTTCCACTGTATAGTCATAAGGGATATGATTTAGGTCATACCTGAATGGTCTGGTGGTTTTCCCCACTTTCTTCAATTTAAGTCTGAATTTGGCAATAAGGAGTTCATGATCTGAGCCACAGTCTGCTCTTGGTCTTGTTTTTGCTGACTATATAGAGCTCCTCCATCTTTGGCTCCAAAGAATATAATCAATCTGATTTCGGTGTTGACCATCTGGTGATGTCCATGTGTAGAGTCTTCTCTTGTGTTGTTGGAAGAGGGTGTTTGCTATGACCAGTGCATTTTCTTGGCAGAACTCTATTAGCCTTTGTCCTGCTTCATTCTGTACTCCAAGGCCAAATTTGCCTGTTACTCCAGGTGTTTCTTGACTTCCTACTTTTGCATTCAAGTCCCCTATAATCAAAAGCACATCTTTTGGGGGTGTTAGTTCTAAAAGGTCTTGTAGGTCTTCATAGCACCATTCAATTTCAGCTTCTTCAGCGTTACTGGTCAGGGCATAGACTTGGATTACCGTGATATTGAATGGTTTGCCTTGGAAAGGAACAGAGATCATTCTGTCATTTTTGAGATTGCATCCAAGTACTGCATTTTGGACTCTTGTTGACCATGATGGCCACTCCATTTCTTCTGAGGGATTCCTGCCCGCAGTAGTAGATGTAATGGTCATCTGAGTTAAATTCACCCATTGCAGTCCATTTTGGTTCACCGATTCCTAGAATGTTGATGTTCACTCTTGCCATCTCCTGTTTGACCACTTCCAATTTGCCTTGATTCATGGACCTAACATTCCAGATTCCTATGCAATATTGCTCTTTACAGCATCGGACCTTGCTTCTATCACCAGTCACATCCACAACTGGGTGTTGTTTTTTCTCTGGCTCCATCCCTTCATTCTTTCTGGGGTTGTTTCTCCACTGATCTCCAGTAGCATATTGGGCACCTACAGACCTGGAGAGTTCATCTTTCAGTGTCCTATCTTTTTGCCTTTTCATATTGTTCATGGGGTTCTCCAGGCAAGAACTCTCAAGTGGTTTGCCATTCCCTTCTCCAGTAGACCACATTCTGTCAGAAGTCTCCACTATGACCCATCCATCTTGGGTGGCCCCACGGGCATGGCTTAGTTTCACTGAGTTAGACAAGGCTGTGGGCCATGTGATCAGATTGGCTAGTTTTCTGTGATTGTGGTTTCAGTGTGTCTGCCCTGTGATGCTCTCTCTCAGCGCCTACTGTCTTACTTGGGTTTCTCTTACCTTGGACGTGGGGTATCTCTTCACGTCTGCTCCAGCAAAGTGCAGCCGCTGCTCCTGCTCCTTACTTTGGATGTGGGGTACCTCCTCACGGTTGCCACTCCTGACCTTGGATGTGGGGTACCTCCTCTTGGAGACTCGCTACTCACCCCTTCATACCTTAGATTTTACTAAAACTCACCTTTCTTAATGTGGTCTCCAATTAGTTCTGACAAATGTGTATAATAACCTAACTGCCACCACAATCAAATGTATTATATTTCCACTATCCCTCCAAAACCCTCACATAATGCTTAGTTGTCAGTCCTCTGCTTTACCCCACTTCTGAGAAACTAGTGATCTGATTTTAGCCTCGTACTTTTACTTTTTTCAGATGTTACACAAATGAAATATGAAGCTTTTTTATTCTAATTTCTTTCACCTACCATAATGCTTTGAAGGCTTGTTAGTACTATTGGGTTTAGTGACAGTTTGTTCTCTTTAATTTTTGAATAATATTCCTTCATACGGATATGTAATAATTTCTTCAGCTGTTCCTTAATTGATGGACACTTGGGTCATTTCCAGTTTTACGTGTTATGAATAAAGATACAACAAACGGTCACATGTAGATGCTTGTGTAGTTGTATGTTTTCTTCTCTTTCCAAAACAGCTGTGAGTGGTATTGCAGGATTATCTGGGAAGGGTATGTTTAACGTCGTAAAAAGCCTAATTGTTTTCCCAAAGTATCTGCATCACTTTGCCTTCCTACAAGTGATGGACCAGAGTTCCAGTCACTCTTCACCTTCACCAGCTCTTGTATTGTTTGTTTTTCTGTTTTTAATTTTCACCGGTCCAGTAGATATGTAGCAAATTTTGGGTTTAATTTGCATTTCCCCAATGATTATTGACGCTGGACGTATCTTCATGAGCTTGTATGACTTCTATCTCATCTTTGGTGAAGTGAATTTTTCAAAACTTTGTCCCTTCTTTAATTGGCATTTTTTTTTCTGAGTTTAGAGTTTTAAAAGTTTTTAGGTATACTAAATACAAATATTTTATCAAATATGTATGGCAAATATTTCATCTCAGTATATGGTGTACTTTTTTATTTTCTTAATAGTATCTTTCAAGGAAAATTTTTTTTTGTTAAGTTAAATTTATCAAAAAAAATTTGAGGCACTTCATGATTTTTGTTCTCTAAGATATTGTGTTTTCTTCTGAAAGTTTTATTGTATTAGAGTAGCTTTATGATATATTTCAAATTACCTCTTTTGCATATAGATAGCCGATTTTTCCAGCATCACTTTTGAAAAGACTATTCTCTCTCTATTACCATGGCATCTTTGTTGAAAATCAATTGATAATTGTTTCAGGGGGATAGGGCTTATTTCTGGATGCTCTCTTTAGTTTTTTTGATCTACACGTATACCCTCTCACCAATATCACACTATCTTGATTACTATAGCTTCATAGCATATCTTAAAATCAGTTAGTATGAGTCTTTTCATATTTTGACTATTTTTAGTAGTTCATATGAATAAATTGAGGGTGGTGAAAGAGAAAGCATAGAAAATGCTAAGCAAAAATAAAAGTAGATATGAAAAAGGAAAAACTGTAAGACAAGAAAGACATCTTCCCATTCAATTGAATCATACAATGTGTCAGCTGATCCCCCTGATTTCCAAGTGTTCTGATATTTAATCTGTATTATTTTCTGACAAGTTCCTCTGGACAGTTATATTATCTTTGTAACTTGGAACATCTTTCTCAAGCTAAGTTAAGGAGTTTCTTGCCTGTGTGCTGAGTCACTTCAGTCATATCTGACTCTTTGCAGGCTTGTGGACTATAGCCTGCTAGGCTTCTTTGTCCACAAGATTCTCCAGGCAAGAATACTGGAGTGGGTTGCCATGGCCTCTTCCAGAGGATCTTCCGGAACCAGGGATCGAATCCACTTCTCTTATATCTCCTGAATTGGCAGGCAGATTCTTTACCACTAGTGCCACCTGGGAAACCCAAAGAACTTCTTAGATAGAATAAAAAGTATATAGTTTATATAAAGTGAAAGTATACTTTTTCTTCAAATATCAAATATATAGAGTGTTCATGCATTAACATTATAAATCTCTAAAAAGGTGAAAGAAAGTGAAAGTGAAGTCACTCAGTTCAGTTCAGTTCAGTTCAGTCGCTCAGTCATGTCTGACTCTTCATGACCCCATGAACCACAGCATGCCAGGCCTCCCTGTCCATCACCAACTCTTGGAGTCCACCCAGACCCATGTCCATCAAGTCAGTGATGCCATCCAACCATCTCATCCTCTGTCATCCCTTTTCCTCCTGCCCCCAATCCCTCCCAGCATCAGAGTCTTTTCCAATGAGTCAGCTCTTCGAACCAGATGGCCAAAGTATTAGAGTTTCAGCTTCAAAATCAATCCTTCCAATGAGCATCCAGGACTGATCTCCGTTAGGATGGTCTGGTTGGATCTCCTTGCAGTCCAAGGGACTCTCAAGAGTCTTCTCCAACACCACAGTTCAAAAGCATCAATTCTTCCATGCTCAGCTTTCTTTATAGTCCAACTCTCACATCCATACATGACCACTGGAAAAACCATAGCCTTGATTAGAAGGACCTTTGTTGGCAAAGTAATGTCTCTGCTTTTTAGTATGCTGTCTAGGTTGGTCATAACTTTCCTTCCAAGGAGTAAGTGTTTTTTAATTGCATGGCTGCAATCACCATCTGCAGTGAGTTTAGAGCCCCCCAAAAATAAAGTCTCTCACTGTTCCACTGTTTCCCCATCTATTATGCCATGAAGTGATTGGTCCAGATGCTATGATCTTCGTTTTCTGAATGTTGAGCTTTAAGCCAACCTTTTCACTCTCCTGACTTTCATCAAGAGACTCTTTAGTTCTTCACTTTATGCCATAAAGGTGGTGTCATGTCCAACTCCCTGTGACATCATGGACTGTAGCCTACCAGGCTCCTCCATCCATGGGATTTTCCAGGTAAGAGTACTGGAGTGAGTTTCCATTTCCTTCTCCAGGGGATCTTGCTGACCCATGGATTGAACCCGGGTCTCCCACATTGTAGGCAGATGCTTTTACCATCTGAGTCACCAGGCAAGTCCTATAAATCTCTAAGTATTCTTCATTACTGCATGTTCTGTTTACCTGCTATCTGTTTATGGCATGTTGGAACAATGCAACTCTGACACTGTGACTTAACAATCAAGATAAATGCAACAAAGATAGAGAGTTTCTGACAACCTGAAATCAGTATTACTAATGGAGAAAAGGGAGTCTTGTTTGCTTTATCAGGATTTGGAAGCTATTTTACACATCCTGGGAAGAGGTGAATAGAAAAGAAAAGAGAAATCACTATGATCTTGCAGTTATTCCCCAACAGTACAAGTGGGGCTTCTTAATGGCTTTGAGGATGATTCTGACCATCAACGAGGTTTGAGAACCAGACTCTGCTAAACTCCATCACTCTTCGCATCTTGCCAATCATGTAATGTATTCACTTATTTATTTTTATTCAAAGAAAGCCAAAATTATATAAACAAATATATGTTAATGCAGCATTATGTGAAAATATGCTCATAGTTCCTTGGATTCTAAATACAGATAATCCAGCATGAATATTCATGATATAGTTAACTGGATTGCATATTCTTATTTGCACTGAAATTGATGGGGATAAATGAAACAGCCTCGCATACAAATTCTTTTGACTACTTGCTTTCAACATCGTATTGCTTTCCAGCCCTATTTAGCTCCATTTATATTGCCTTTTGCATATGAGTGAAAATCAGCCACAATATTATGAATACATGTTAGAAATATAATCCATTATTCCATGCCACAAGTGATGAAAAAGAAAACAGATTACAAACTAAAAAGGCATCAGTGGACATGAATGTATCAGGATGGTAGGGGAAGGGAAAGTACAAAATCAAGGCCATTTTATCAAGACATTGAGTCAAAATGCCTTAATTCTTATGCATTAAAAAGATGAAGTCCAAGTAGATGAAAATCTGACCAAAAAACATCTTTGCCACTAATCAAACTAAAATCTAAGTAAGAACTATATGTTGCTGTTCAGCCACTAAGTTGGTTCTGACTCTGGGACCCCATGAACTGCAACATGCCAGGCTGCCCTGTTCTTCACTATCTCCCTGAGTTTGCTCAAACTCATGGCCAATGAGTCAGTGATGCCACACTACCATCTCCTCCTCTGTCTACCCCTTCTCTCCCTGCCCTCAATCTTTCCCAGCATCAGGGTCTTTTCAAATGAGTCCAGCTCTTTGAGTCAGATGGGTCAATATATTCAAGATTGATTTCCTTTAAAATTGGCTGGTTTGATCTCCTTGCTGTCCAAGAGGCTCACAGGAGTGTTCTCCAGTACCACAATTCAAAAACATCAATTCTTCAGCACTCAGCCTTCTTTATGATCCAACTCTCACACCTGTACAGAACTACTGGGAAAAACCATAGTTTTGATTATACGGACCCTTGTCAGCAAAGTGATGTCTCTGCTTTTCAGTATTCTGTCTAGGTTTGTCATAGCTTTTCTTCCAAGAGGCAAGCGTCTTTTAATTTTGTGGCTACAGTAACCATTCACAGTGACTTTGGAGCCCTAGAAAATTAAATCTGTCACTGTTCCCACTTTTTCCCCATCTATTTGCCGTGAAGTGATGGGATCTGATGCCATGATCTTCATTTTTTGAATGTTGAGTTTTAAGCTGCTTTTTCACTCTTCTCTTTCACCTACACCAAAAGGCTGTTTAGTTCCTATTCACTTTCTGCCTTTAGAATGGTATCATCTGCATATCTGAGGTTTTTGATGTTTCTCCAGCAACCTTGATTCCAACTTGTGCTTCATCCAGTCTGGCGTTCTGCATGATGTACTCTGCATATAAATTAGATAAGCAGGGTGACAGTATACAGCCTTGCTATACTCCTTTCCCAATTTGGAACCAGTCTGTTGTTTCATGTCAGGTTCTAACTGTTACTTCTTGTCCTGTATACAAGCTTCTCAGGAGGCAGGTAAGGTGGTCTGGTATTCACATCTCTTTCAGAATTTTCCAGAGTTTATTGTGATCCACACAATCAAAGGCTTTAGTGTAGTCAATGAAGCAGCAGTATATGTTCTTCTAGAATTCTCTTGCTTTTTCTATGATACAACGGATGTTGGCAATTTGATCTCTGATTCCTCTGCCTTTTCTAAATCCACCTTGTACATGTGGGAGTTCTCGGTTCATGTACTGCTGAAGCCTAGCTTGAAGGATTTAGAGCATTACCTCGCTAGCATGTGAAATGAGTGCAGTTGTGTGGTAGTTTGAACATTCGTTGGCATTAATTTTCTTTTGTATTAGAATGAAAACTGACCATTTAGAATCCTGTGGCCACTGCTGAGTTTTTCTAATTTGCTGGCATATTGATTGCAGCACTTTAACAGTATCATCTTTTAGGATTTTCAATAGTTTCAGCTAGAATTCCATCACCTCCACTAGCTTTGTTGATAATAATGCTTCCTAAGGTCCACTTGACTTCACACTCCAGAATGTCTTGTTCTAGGTTAGTGACCACACCACTGTGGTTATCAGAGTCATTAAGACCTTTTTTGTACAATTCTGTGTATTCTCTCCACCTCTTCTTACTTTCTTCTGCTTCTGTTAGGTCCTTGTCATTTTGTCCTTTACTGTGCCCATCTTTGAATGAAATGTTCCTTTTCAGTTCAGTTCAGTCAGTCGTGTCCAATTCTTTGTGACCTCATGGGCTGCAGCTCGCCAGGCTTCCCTGTCCATCGTCAACTCCCAGAGCTTACACAAACCCATGTCCATTGAGTCGGTGATGCCATCCAACCATCTCATCCTGTTGTCCCCTTCTCCCCTTCTCCTCCTGCCTTCAATCTCTCCCAGCATCAGGGTCATTTCTAATGCGTCAGTTCTTCACATCAGGTAGCCAAAGTATTGTAGTTTCAGCTTCAGCGTCAATCCTTCCGGTGAATATTCATGACTGTTCTCTTAGTATCTCTATTTTCTTCAAGAGATCTCTGCTGCTGCTGCTGCTGCTAAGTCGCTTCAGTCGTGTCCGACTCTGTGCAACCCCATAGACCGCAACCCATCAGGCTCTGCCGTCCCTGGGATTCTCCAGGCAAGAACACTGGAGTGGGTTGCCATTTCCTTCTCCAATGCATGAAAGTGAAAAGTGAAAGTGAAGTCGCTCAGTCGTGTCAAACTCTTCCCGACCCCATGGACTGCAGCCTACCACGCTCCTCCGTCCATGGGATTTTCCAGGCAAGAGTACTGGAGTGGGGTACCATTGCCTTCTCCGAAAGAGATCTTTAGCCTTTCCCATTCCATTGTTTTCTGCTATTTTTTTTTTGCACTGTTCACTTAAGAAGGCTTTTGTATCTCTCCTTGCTATTCTGTGGAACTCTTCATTCGATTGGGTTTATCTTTCCCTTTCTCCCTTGCCTTTTGCTTCTCTTCTTTTCTCAGCTATTTTTAAAGCCTCCTCAGACAACTACTTTGCCTTCTTTCATTTCTTTTTATTAGGGATGATTTTGGTCACCACCTTCTGTACAATGTTATGAACCTCCGTCCATAGTTCCTCTGGCATTCTGTCTACCAGATCTCATCCCTTGAATCTATTTGTCACTTCCACTGTAGAATTATAAGGTATTTAATTTACGTCATACTTGAATGGCCTAGAGGTTTTCCCTAGTTTATTCAATTTTGAGATAAGGAACTGATTCCCTGAGCCAGCTCCCAGCCTTGTTTTTGCTGATGGTATAGAGCTTCTCCATCTTCAGCTGCAAAGAATATAATCAACCTGATTTTGTTATTGACCATCATCTGGTGATGTCCATGTGTAGAGTGCCTCTTTCATTATTAGAAGAGGGTGTTTGCTATGACTGGTATGTTCTCTTGGCAAAACTCTTAGCCTTTGCCCTGCTTCATTTTGTACTGGTCTTGATCTTTAATATTTCATACCTAGGTAGTTGAAAGCCAGATTTTCTTTTAATAAGTTCTTTTATAATTCAAGGAATTTATCCTTGTATTTATCCTTATAAGTCAGAGACAATTTTTTATAAATTTTGTTTTAAAAATATTATTATTATTAACCTGTTAATTGATTTCCTTCCTATAGTTGGTTACATTGACTTTAAGATTATTCAAAATTATTTTTATCAGATTTCAAATTGTTTACATTTTACTTAGTATTTAATATTTGTGCTTTAAGAGTCTATTCAAAGCTAATCAAAGATATACATGTATCTTGCATTCAAGTCAAGTCCTATCTTAGCTAGTTTAGAATGTATTATAGTGATGGGAAGGTAACCCAGGTTAATAAACAGCAGCCTATTGATGCCAGTCATGGAAAGTATCAAATAAGCAAATATTTTCAAATGTCTTCAATAATCACATACTGCTAGAATCACATGCACATTACTGGACAGAGCCACATGAAACTTAGGTAGACCATTCAGACTTTGAAAGTCACAATGACTTTCATCATGACCCATATGGTTACTGAATTTCATCATATCACATTTTCCTTTCAAAATGATTTCTAAGTATTTTCCTAAATGGAAGTAATGATGATTCCAAAATGAAATTCTGTAAAATGAATTAGAGCTTTAAATAAATTGTATTGTGGTACTTACAATGATGGATTGGTTTAAGTTTACAACAAAATTAAGAATCTGTCCTTTCGCTTATGATTTCTAGATTTCTGTTTTTATTTAGATGTGTTCAGTTTTCATACCAAAAGTAAGTTAAAATGTGCTTGGTTTTTCTAATGTCTTCCAGCTTAAAGACTACTAGCATTTTCAGCTAAGGAAAACACACTGGCTTTTTCTGTTTTATACCATCTATATTGTTGTGTGTTTTTTTTTTTTTTTAATTGGAAAACCTTAAAATGGAGGAGCAAAAGGAAAATACAGCAGCAACAAACAAAGGCTTACTATTAGATGGCTGATATGGCAGTTTAGAAAGGGTTTGAGTGAATCTTAAGGTTGACCGATGATTTCTGAACTACTTTTCCTTAGATGTTTCATAGTCTTGGACCATATCCAGGTCTAACTACCCTACCTAGCTTTCATACCATTGACACAAATATTTTAACCAATTCAAAAGACTGAAATCAGCTGTAAAAATAAAAAGCAATTTTAAGAGCAAGAAAAAAAAAGTTTCTTTCTTTGCTGAAAATGTATTTGGAACGCACAAAATCCCTGGCTGAATAAATAAGGACAAACCAGCAGTTATATAGGACTAGTGTCAGTAGGAACAAAGTAAATGACCTTCATCTCTGCCTCTTGAATTCAGGCTTAAAAGTCTTGGATAAAGCTTCCTTTTCACCTTCCCAACACTCTAGAACATTCTTATCTGAACCCAGAAGTCTCTATATGCTCTTTGTTTTTTCAAAGTTCCCAGGGTACAGTATCAGCTAGGATTTCTTTGCACTACATATTTCCCATTAATGTTTCTTCTTCCTATTTCTCCTTAAAACTGAAATGCAATTTTTAAAAATAATTCATTCCCTCTTTTGTGGTATTGCTATACATGGTCTATGTATTTTTTTTGAAATCACTGGATCTCACTGATTCTAAAAATGCTGTTCTTTTTCATTTAAAATTTCTGAATTTCTATCTTACATTTAATGTGAATAATTGACATCCTAATGTTTTGGTTTGCTTCCCTAATGATGTTTACTATGTAAATTGTGTTTCTTTCAGTAGTATTATTGAATTAAGGAAATACATGTTCACCGAAACATTGCTTCTGTAACAGTAATGATATACAGGTGATTCTAGATGAAGCATTATAAGCATTCTATTTCATGTTAATAGTTGTGTGTGTATTTTAATGTAGGATAGGAAAAGCAAAAGATGCCCCTGAAACCCTTTACTTTATTTACAAGTATTACTGCTTAGGGTAAAACTAAGTTTAAATGGATTGGATTCAAAGAAAAACCCAAAGTAAACTATACTGAAGACACTTTGAATGGGACAGGAAAACCATACATCTCATAAGGGGAAGGGATGTGCCTTATTTATCTTTGGATCCCCTGGGCCTTGTAAGCAGTATAGGCATTTTGGATTCCTTTGAGTACTGAATATTTGTCTCATTGAAGGTAGATTATGTGACAAAAAACTTTACCCCAAAGAGTGAGGTGTTCAGTCTACGAAAATTGTTCTTCAGCAATAGATGTGTTCTAAAACAGAAGCTTATGATTCTGAATGATTTTAATTAGTAGAGAGAATAGCTGTGTGATGTCTAAGGGTGCAGAAGGCGTTGCTTGCTTCCACCAGCAGGAGCTTTACCCATTCATTCCTCTGCGCACCTAAAGACAAAAGTCATTCTCACTACCCTCCCCCTGTAGCATGCCTGCTCACCCTTATTGAAAAAACCTGAGTCAGAGTAAAGCAGAAGTGTCAAAATGTATGTCTCATAAATACCTTTTCACCATGTGATACACAGAGTAGAATACACATTTAACACTTGGGTTGTTTGTTACAGTCAGGGGTTTGACTTCCGTCTTTACCTTGGCACTTATCTCTCCCCACTCTCTACACAGGGTTGAATTCCAACAGGTTGAACACTAGAAGGTTGAACACATCAGTTATGGGTTGATATCCTTCTCTATCTTTTTGGGAATCTTGGCAAGGGATTGTAAGAATGAATTCTGGAATATTCCCTGTGCATCTGCAGGTTTCAAGAATGTGTAGAAAGCCCAGTGTCAGGGCTGTGTGTAGAGAAGGGTTTTCTATTAACCAGTGTGATGAGAAATTGTTGTACAGCACTAAAATAAGCACTAGACTGGAAGTCACATGTCCTGTTCTGATTTATATAATACCATCACTCTTTTATTCTAATTTGTTCCTCCTTTCTTTACAGCTTAGTTTTTCTTTGTTGGAACAATAGGGGCTTGATCTAGATAGATGATTTGCAAGGCTCCTTCCATCATGAAGTTTCCTTGATTCTATCACAGTTAGCATAATTACACTATAGATGGGATAAGGAGAGAATATAAAATTAATGAGTTTAACTGTCATTGCCCACCTGCATGAATATTTGTTAGAAAAAGAACAACCCCCTGCGTGTCATCAAAACAAATGATTCACTGTTAATTTCTTTGTTGACCTCTCCTACTTCCTTCCAAAATGATTTATTTTTGCTTTATAAACAGACTCAGGTTATGAATAAAAATAACCAGAGTTATGGCCTCCATAGGTTACCTTTGAGGGCCCTGAATGTTTATATGGAATATAAGAGTCCTTACAGCATAGGAAATGTTAACCATAAAGAGTACCAGTGTGCAGGATATGCATGTTGTGTGAGTGTGTGTGTGTGTGTTTTCATCAAAAAGTTGTTACAATTTACAGAAAAAAAGAATATATGAAACATGTTGCCTTTCAGATGAATCCTTTAAAGTAAACTTTCAAGTAAAACTCCCAAATGGATCTAGATTACAGCCAACCGCCTCCACCCCATCCCCAGTGACAAACACAAGACAGCTGCTAAATTTAACATGCCTTTACTGGAATACTGGTGCCTCCTGCACAATAGCAGGCTATGTGCTGCCAATCCACAGGATGTACTCAGTTTCTGAATTGCTGCACAGCAGCCCTGCTGATCCCTAATCCTTGTGAATACAGAATTGACATGTGGCCAAGACCTTCAGAGAATTCATTTTTTAAAGGGAAAAAGAACAAAAGGAAAGAAAAAAGCTCAAAGCAACATGTTAAGACATGTCCTGTGAGGCAAAAATTTTGAGATTGGGAAGAAATTACTGAATTAATACATTTAAAGACAGGCATTCCCAATGGACAGATAATTTGTATCTTAATAGTTCATTTGAAGACCAACTGTTAGGAACACATTCTCTGTAGAAATAATGTGTTACTTGTTAGCTGTGTTCTCAGGTGATGCTATATAGATATATTTATCCAGGAGTGTTTCTGATATAAGTAATATACAAATGATATTGAATCCATCACTTATATCAATATGTTTTTTGACAAGGTAATCAGAAATGCATCATGCCTATTGTCAATCTGATACATTTATTTGTTTGATCATTCAGTTGTTCACTGAGTATCTAATACATTGCAGGTGGGAATATTCTGGCTAACAAAACCAGCCTCATTCCGGTCTTCATGGAGCTTCTTAAAATAATGGCTGGTGATGCTTAGACACTAGCTACATGCAAAGAAGGCAAATGGATTCTCCAAAATATAGTACTCACAGTTATGACTCAGTCACGGGACCTAGTCTTATGAGTAGGGCAAAGGGAAAAGGGGAGTCAATTCAGTGACATAAAATATCAAATACGGGTGTCAGCAACTTGGATCTGAGTGGTCAGGATACCAGCTAGTATCTCTATGCACATGTGCTCAGCCGTGTCTAGGTCTTTATGACTCCAGGGACTGTAGCCCACCAGGCTCCTCTGGACATGGAATTTTCCAGACAAGAATACTGGAGTGGGTTACCATTGCCTCCTCCAGGGGATCTTCCCAACCCGGGGATCAAACCCATGTCTCCTGCATCTCCTGCATCAGCAGGCGGATTCTTTTACCAATTAGCCACCTAGGAAGCCCACCCACTAGCATCTACAGCCTGGGAAAAACTGTCAAAAGGTAAATAAGTTTAGAGTATTATCAGTGGGAGAGATATTTACCTGAAAGGTAATCATCTATCACTAAATGAGAAAAGTCACCTTTTAGTACATCAATCACTTCCTATGCCTGTCTTAAAGAGTTGAGGGATTAGGCCCTGAAACTCATTTTTGTCCGTGTGTCTTGAACCTGTTGAATTTGTCTGAAGCATAGTATGGCTCAGATAGTAAAGAATCTGCCTGCAATGCAGGAAACCCAGATTCGATCCTTGGGTTGGGAAGATCCCCTGGAGAAGGAAATGGCTACCCATTCCTGTATTCTTGCCTGAGACTTGCATGGACAGAGGAGCCTGGTGGGCTACCGCCCATAGAGTTGCAAAGAGTCAGACATGATTCAGCAGCTAACACTTTCACTTTCTTGGACCTAATTGAATTTGCCTGAAGCATACTTGTTAGCTAAGATACGAATGATACTTTCTTCAGGTGAAACTTCATTTCTTTATTTTCTCCAGTGTCCGGGCCTCGTCCCACTTGTGATCTGGTGGCAGGCACCACCATCACTGGAGCCCATTTCCTTTGGCAACTTGAAGAATTGGGATCTTTACAAGAACATAATTAGTGATGTGGTGAGACCAGTGGTCTATTGAACTTTTGTTCAGAGTTTAAATCATGTAAGTGTATATGTGTGTGTGTGTGTGTGTGTGTGTGTGTGTGTGTGTATATTTGTTATTTACTGATGTCTGTTAAATGTAAAGTGCACAGACATTTTAGAACCAGCAATTCTATTTCCAGGATCTTTCTTTGCAGCACTGAAATCATGAACATGGGAATTACTTACATTGCTGCCAGGAATGGAAGTGTTTATCTATGCTGTGTAATAGCAGACAGTAAATAAGAACAGTGATACACTGACATGGAGAGTTTTCTAAAATGTATTTTTAAGCAAACACATTTAAAAGAAAAAATAATAATATGTGAAATAATATATATAGTATGTTTCAGTCGGATAATATATCCACAAAGATATATTCTTTGTAAGTGTGTAGAGAAGAAACTGGAAGGAGGCAAAACTCCCAGAAGGTCAGGTGAACACTGTGTCCTTCTCTATTGTTTCCATCTTTTAAAATGAAGATGCACTTTTATGTTATTTATGTTATTAAAAAAGAAAGAAAAAGAGAAAAAGCGAGTGAATGGTAATGGAGAGAGCAAATATAGCCTTGTAGATATTACTTTTGGGAAAAAAATGTATTAACAAAGGGGATAGAGGATCAAAGAAACTGGTTTATAGTTGAGGGAAATAGAGGTTCAGATTTAGTATTTTTTGAGATGAAGGATGTAAAACACTTATGTGTTCATTGGAAATGATTTGCTAAATAGAAATACCATGTATCTTCAGTTCTAAGATCATATTTTAATGATTTTGTGAATGCGTCTCATACTTTGTTATCTGAAGTATAGAATATTTTAATTCATTTCTACAATTCACCTTTGTCCATATTCATCAAACTCCTCTTTAGGTTAAATTTTTTACTTGAGGTCTTTAAATATCACTGGTAGCATACTAAGCGACTTCACTTTGACTTTTCACTTTGATGCATTGGAGAAGGAAATGGCAACCCACTCCGTTGTTCTTGCCTGGAGAATTCTGGGGACAGCGGAGCCTGGGGGGCTGCCGTCAGAGGGGTCGCACAGGGTAGGACACGACTGAAGCGACTTAGCAGCAGCAGCAGCAGCTGCATAAATTCAGACTGGCAAACTGTTTGAAGACTAGCTTGTGTTCAATTCTTGAGCTCACTTTTTTGTTCCTCCTCTTTACATTTTGTGTCAGGGTTGAGACTGGCTCATTCTATTGCTGTTTCTTTCTGCTCAATGAACGTCTGTCTTCACATATCCTTATACTGAAGACACAGGCCCTTGTCCCAGAATGCAGCACAAGCTCTTGTTGTCCCAGTGTTTGGAAGTTTTCTGATTATATGTCTGATTATATGTCTAGGAACATATACTTAAAAAAAAAAAGTACATAAAGGCTATTATCAAAAGAAAAAAGAAAAGAATGTGTTGACAAGCATATAAAAAAATTAGAAGACTTGTGCATTGCTGATGAATAGGTGAAATATCATAAGTGATATGGTCATTCCTCAAAAAATCAAACACAGAATATCATCAAGCAATTCCACGTCCAAGTAAGTTACTGACAGTATTGAGAGCAGAGACTTGAATAGATACTTTTGTACCTGTGTTTTTAGCAACATTATTCACAATAATCAAAAGGTGTAATCAACTTAAGTGTCCACCACCAGATGAACAGATAAACGGTATGTGGTACATTCATGCATGGAGTATCATTGTCTTTAAAAAGGAAGGAAATTCTGATGCATGCTACAGCAAGAATGACCCTAGAAGACATTATGCTAAGTGAAATAATCTAGTCACAAAAGGACAAATATTGTATGATTTCACTTATAGAAGGTACCTAGAGCAGAAAGATTTATTGAGAAAGAAAGTAGAAGAGGGGTTGCCAAGGCCAGGACTGGGGTGGAGGCAGAGAATGAGGAGTTATTTTTTCAATTCGGGAGGATGAAGAAAGTTCTGGAGATGATGGTGGTGATGATGGCACAACAGCGTGGATGCACTGAATGCTACTGAACTGCACACTTAGACATGGTAAGTATTCAAATGGTAATTTTTATGTATACCCAGGGATCAAACCCAGATCTCCCACATTGCAGGTGGATTCTTTACCAGCTGAGCCACAAAGGAAGGTACATAAAATAAAGGTACAGCCTACAACTTACGATGTTTTAGATGGATGAAATGTTAATAATTCCAAAGGGGGAAGTGACTAAAATCTTTGAGAGGCTGAGAGGGGAGCCAGGATTTAGCTCAGATTGACAAGGCCCACCTTTTTACTGGAAGAAAAAAGGGTCTATCACTGTCTGGGGAAGGGAGTGGGTCAGAAAGCTTCAGGGGCAGGTATGTTCACAATTTACACGTATGAAAACAAGAGAGTTTCATACAGAGTTCCTTTCTGGATGGCATCTTACTTCTAAATGATGTTTGAAGTGAAGTCATCTAGTGAGAAAGAACTGGGAAGAAAGAGGTGTGAGTGAAGAAATAATTACTTTTACTTTGAAGAGTGAGGAATTAGGCCTGGTCAGCAGTCCTGAATGCTCACTTGAGAATATAGACTAATTAAAATGAAATTGGTCTGAATAGCTGAATTTTTTATTCCTACCATGTTTTCCTATTTGGGTGCCAGAGGGAGAGGCTGGGATCCTCCAACGTCAGGGTTGTGCAGGTTAGAACAATGGCAAGAAGGAAGCAGGTAAGGAAATTGAGGATCACTTGTAAAAAAATAATAAGTAAAAAGTGACTTAAACAATTGACTTTGAGTTCCCTCATTTGTGAAATGGGAATAATAATAGATTGTCTCTCATAAGATTGTGGTGAGTTAAATGTACAATGTTTAAATGTACAGTGCTTCAAACACTGAGTAATGTGCCTGGCACTCAGGAAATACTTAATAAACATCAACTTTAGTAACCATCGTACTACTTACCATGGATGTAGCATCTCTGCCAGACAGTGCAGGAAGTGAAGACAGGTGAGAAATGGTATATAATAAGAAAGTAGTGGATTGGAGATTTTGGTAAGAACAAATGACAATCATTCTAAGTACTCAAGCAAAATAAAGCAGTACTAAAACTTTGAATGAATGAAGGGCTTAACAAGAGATTGGTGGGTAAAGCAATGAAGTGAGGGAGTGGGGGGTATAACTTGGTAACACATGCTTCAGAAGAACAAGATGTTGGCATAAGGAAGAGGTTCTTATGTTTGGAAACCATCATTGTAGAGCAAGGAGGATGTCCACGTCTCCTCTTGGCCCTGAGGAATATGATATGAGAGAGAAAAGAAAAACAGCTTTGATTCCATTTGAAGAGAACCATTTTCCTTAGGGGACAGCTGTTTCAATAAAAACACACATGTGAAGGGAACAATCAGAGAAGAGATGAAGAATTTAAATAAAATCACTGATTATGGATTTAGAGCTCAAGAAGACAAAGTGGCAGAGTTTTTAGGGTTTTAAGAGAAGGACTTTTCATTTTCTTTTTGAGAGGCTGAGTTCAGATCAGAAGAGCTATGTCAGAGTATGGAGTAATTTGGACTAAGATGGTGAGGATCTCTTACTTTGACTACAATAAATAGAAATGTGATGGAGGCACCTAGTTTTGCTCTGTAGACAGGGTTAAACACTTAGACTTGATGGAAATACATAGGAGTCTGGGGCTGTTTATTGGAAGCAGAGTAATTACCAATTCAATCACACACTACTTATTGCTATATACGTTTTGTCTATTATATTATTTTAAGTTCTGTTCATGTCTAGTCTTCTTGAATAGATTCGTGCTTCCTGAGGAAAATAAGTTTTCCTTTTAAAGTCATCATACTTCATTAACAAAATTACTGTGTATTTTAAAGGATAGGTACTCAATAATGTTTTATAAATTGATTTTTAAATTATTTGAGTCATAAGAGACTATATTAAAATTTATACTTAACTGTATAGAAGCAAGTAATAGTTTTAGGACAAGAGACCAATATTCTCTATTCTTAATCTTGATATGACAGTATTTTATGTTCAAGGGGGAATATGAGATATAAGAAAATCCACATATTAGACTACAGATGTAATTTGAAGTGAAATATAAATTATATTGTGGTATCTGCCATGTATAGTTGTCTCTTTTTCTTATGTTCTTTTTGAATACTTTATACAGTCCAAAGAAGTTGGAGAGGGAAGCAAGAACAAAATTATTTGGGGATTGTTTTCTTCTCTAACCAAATGATTCCTATCAGACCTTTCAACAACTAAGGTACTACGAGCAATTCTGTACAAATATCTTTGCCACTAGATTCTCCACAAACCGAATACATTCTTGGAGCCAAAAAGGAGGAAGGAGAATGTAGCAAATTGGAAAAATCATTTGTTTCAGTACAGGAATTGAACTTGATATGCAAGTCAGAGATAATTTATTTATGGTAATGGTTTTTCCTAATGTCCCAGGAAACTTTTTGTCCCAACTTTAACCCCTTGATTACTTCTAATTCAAAACCTTTGGAACTCTACCCTCTTAACCTCGCCTACCCAAGGAACATAAGTATTCAATGAGCACACACAATAAATGGACAAAATGTGTACAGTTCTTAATGTAAATATTCCCAGAATGACTTAACAATTGTATGTCAGAGTGCCCTGTTCCCTTATCATGGCACAAGGCAAATATTAATAACAGCCTTTGCAAACAGATTTGATTATTTTATAAATCTTATCTGAACATCTGGAGTATTTTGATATTTGCTTTTTTGTTCTCTTTTCTTTAACATTAAAATGGTATATATCAGTCTTATTGACATTTTATTTTTCCCGCTATCAAAAGAACTTGAATATAACATCAAGCAATCATCATTATTCCTTCATTTGCAAGAACACTTTGTTATTGATTGCTTATAAATTTTACTTAAATACAACATTTTGGAGATATGAAATATATTATTTGAAGGAATAGTTATATTTCTTTTTCCAGCATACAATAAATAAGTATTAATATCAATTACCAGACAGCTTATTTCTTTAATTTTTTTTCTTTTGAACTTTTTATTTTGTGTTGGGATATCACTGATTAACAATGTTGTGGTAGTTTCAGGTGAAGAGCGAAAGGACTCAACCATTCAGATACATATATACATTCTTCTGCAAACTACTCCCCCATTCAGGCTGCCACATAACACTGAGCGGAGTTCCATCTACAATAGGTCCTACAATAGGACCTTGTTGGTTATCCATTTTAAACATAGCAGTGTGTACATGAACATCCCAAACTCCCTAGTTATCCCTTCCCCTGGCAATAAATCCCCCTTCCCATAAATTCATTTTATAAGTCTATGAGCCTCTTTCTGCTTTGTAAGTGAGTTCATTTGTATCATTTCTTTTTAGATTCCACAAATAAGGGATGTCATACAATATTTCTCCTTTTCTGTCTGACTTACTTCACTCAGTATGACACTCTCTAGGTCCATCCATGTTATTGCAAATGGCATTTATTTCATTCTTTTTAATGGATGAGTAATATTCCATTGTATCTATGAACCACATCTTCTTAATACATTCCTCTGTTGATGGACATTAGGTTGCTTCTATGTCTTGGATATTGTAAGCAGTGCTGCAATGAACGTTGGGGTGCATGTATCCTTTTGGACCATGCTTTTCTCTGGATATCTGCTCAGGAGTGGGATCACAGGGCCGTATGCACGCAAGCATGCTAAGTTGCTTCAGGCATGTCTGACTCTGTGTGACCCTATAGACTGTATCCCACCAGGCTCCTCTGTCCATGGGATTCTCGAGGCAAGAATACTAGAGCGGGTTACCATGCCCCCATCCGAGGGATCTTCCTGACCCAGGGATCAAACCCACATCTCTTATGTCTCCCGCATTGGCAGGCAGATTCTTTATTGCTGAGCCACTGGAGAAGCCTATTGAAGGGCCATATAGTAGATCTATTTTTAATTTTTTAAGGAACCTCCATACTTTCTTCATAGTAGCTGTACTAATTTATATTCCCACCAACATTGTAGCAGAGTTCTCTTCCCTCCACACCCATTTCAGCATTTATTGTTTATGGATTTTTGGATGATGGCCATTCTAGATCCAGACACTTTATTTTTTAATCTATAATAAAAATAATCTGCAAATAATTGAATTACTATCTTTAAAAAAATTACCTTTACCCAGGACTGGTAAAATCATTGAGACTTTAATTCAAATCATAGTGGAGTTTCACCACAAGACTTTACTTGATAAATATGAGAGTTTAAAAAATGAGCTGTATAATTTCAGCTTTTTAAAGTCTTATGAAATTATTACATATTGAGAATGTCATTTTAAAGTAGCAGTAATCTAAGTAGTTCATGCTCTACATTTTATAGATAAATAATCCAAATTTTCTGCTAGAAATAAATGATTATACTTCCCTGAGCTGTCAATTTTTCTGCCATTTAGAATCTAAAATCATATTAAAGCCTCAGTGCAAAAATGGCTATGAACCAGCTATGATTCTGTGAGCTTAATCTGAAAAGTATAGTAATTAAAAAGTATAGTAATTTTGCCCTGCCCCCACATCTGTGGGAGATGTGTTCCAGGACCCCAGTGGGTACCTAAAACCATGGATAGTACTGCCTAATATATAAACATTATTTTATATATAATGTTTTCTTATACATACATACCTATGATGAAGTTCAACTTATGAATTAAGCATAGGGAGAGATTAACAACATTAATAAAATCAAACAATCATAATAATTGTTATATAGTGTATATATGTGTATATACATTGTAATTATAAAGTATACTATAAGCTATATAAATGTCTTTTCTTTCTCTCTCAAAATATCTTGTACAAATGTAATGTCTTTTCCATCTTAAATAAGAACTTTTTTTACACCATGGTCATAATTTTTGCAGTTTGAGGTACAAAGGCAAAAGCAGCATGGATTTCTTCTTCTTTCTTCACAATTTCATGTATAAAGGATTTGTTCTTACCATAAACCTTAGCATCCTCAGCATATGATTGTTTTCTTTTATTATTAAGTCCAGAACTTTTACCTTTTCACTTAAAGGAAGACATTTACAGCTTCTCTTTCACATATGCAAGTTGTTAGTCTCAGTCCTCTTGCGGTTGGGAAGTTATTAAATAAAATGAGGGCACTTGAGCACAAGACTGCCATATCATTACAGCAGACAGGATAGCTGAGATGCCTAAGTGATAAGATAGGATATGCTGGACGAAGGGGTGGTTCACATTCCAGGCAAGATGGATCCATACAGCATGAGATGTTATCATTCTGCTGAGAACAATGTGCAATTTTAAACTCACACATGTCTCTGGAATTTTCCACTTAATATTTTTGGACTGTGGGTGACTGCTGGTAACTGAAGCCATGGGGGGTGAAACCACAGATATTGTGGGGCTATTGTACCTTCATGAGGTGTCATGAACATTTGAGTCTCTTTATTTTACTTAGTGAATATTTAAATGGTTTCTTAAACTGTTCAATAGCTTTGGGGGGAAAAAAAACTGAGACTTTTTATTTTTAAAAGCAAAATGCTTTTCCTTCATTTTAACAGACACTCATGCAAATAAAAGGCAAGTGAAACCCTAAAGGTGAGCATTCAGAAGCAAAGAGAAACATTATTACAAAATTGCTATTTATTAAAACAGACAATTATATTTTAGACTGACTTTCTGAAAGCTCGTAGATAAGACTGAGGGAAAAATCTTTGGGATATTGAAAAAGAAAATGCCTATTACCCATAGATAGAGTTGAGTTACAGTAACTTTGCCAAAGCCACACAATAGCTGTGAAAAGAAGAGAAGCGAAAAGCAAAGGAGAAAAGGAAAGATATAAACATCTGAATGCAGAGTTCCAAAGAATAGCAAGAAGAGATAAGAAAGACTTCTTCAGAGATCAATGCAAAGAAATAGAGGAAAACAACAGAATGGGAAAGACTAGGGATCTGGTCAAGAAAATGAGAGATACCAAAGGAATATTTCATGCAAAGATGGGCTTGACAAAGGACAGAAATGGTATGGACTTAACAGAAGCAGAAGATATTAAGAAGAGATGGCAAGAATACACAGAAGAACTGTACAAAAAAGATCTTCACGACCCAGATAATCACGATGGTGTGATCACTGACCTAGAGCCAGACATCCTGGAATGTGAAGTCAAGTGGGCCTTAGAAAGCATCACTATGAACAAAGCTAGTGGAAGTTGATGGAATTCCAGTTGAGCTATTCCAAATCCTGAAAGATGATGCTGTGGAAGTGCCGCACTCAATGTGCCAGCAAATTTGGAAAACTCAGCAGTGGCCACAGGACTCAAAAAGGCCCGTTTTCATTCCAATCCCAAAGAAAGGCAATGTCAAAGAATGCTCAAACTACCGCACAATTGCACTCATCTCACACACTAGTAAAGTAATGCCCAAAATTCTCCAAGCCAGGCTTCAGTAATACGTGAACCGTGAACTTCCAGATGTTCAAGCTTGTTTTAGAAAAGACAGAGGAACCAGAGATCAAATTGCCAACATCCTCTGGATCATGGAAAAAGCAAGAGAGTTCCAGAAAAACATCTATTTCTGCTTTATTGACTATGCCAAAGCCTTTGACTGTGTGGATCACAATAAACTGTGAAAAATTCTGAAAGAGATGGGAATATCAGACCACCTGATCTGCCTCTTGAGAAATCTGTATGCAGGTCAGGAAGCAACAGTTAGAACTGGACATGGAACAACAGACTGGTTCCAAATAGGAAAAGGAGTACGTCAAGGCTGTATATTGTCACCCTGTTTTTAACTTATATGCAGAGTACATCATGAGAAACGCTGGACTGGAAGAAGCACAAGCTGGAATCAAGATTGCCGAGAGAAATACCAATAACCTCAGATACGCAGATGACACCACCCTTATGGCAGAAAGTGAAGAGGAACTCAAAAGCCTCTTGATGAAAGTGAAAGAGGAGAGCGAAAAAGTTGGCTTAAAGCTCAACATTCAGGAAACGAAGATCATGGCATCTGGTCCCATCACTTCATGGGAAATAGATGGGGAAACAGATAGTGTCAGACTTTATTTTTTGGGCTCCAAAATCACTACAGATGGTGACTGCAGCCATGAAATTAAAAGACGCTTATTCCTTGGAAGGAAAGTTATGACCAACCTAGATAGCATATTCAAAAGCAGAGACATTACTTTGCCAACAAAGGTCCGTCTAGTCAAGGCTATGGTTTTTCCAGTGGTCATGTATGGATGTGAGAGCTGGACTGTGAAGAAGGCTGAGCACCGAAGAATTGATGCTTTTGAACTGTGGTGTTGGAGAAGACTCTTGAGAGTCCCTTGGACTGCAAGGAGATCCAACCAGTCCATTCTGAAGATCAGCTCTGGGATTTCTTTGGAAGGAATGATGGTAAAGCTTAAACTCCAGTACTTTGGCCACCTCATGCGAAGAGTTGACTCATTGGGAAAGACTCTGATGCTGGGAGAGATTGGGGGCAGGAGGAGAAGGGGATGACAGAGGATGAGATGGCTGGATGGCATCACTGACTCGATGGACGTGAGTCTGAGTGAACTCTAGGAGTTGGTGATGGACAGGGAGGCCTGGCGTGCTGCGATTCATGGGGTCGCAAAGAGTTGGACACAACTGAGCGACTGATCTGATCTGATAATAGATTTAGTTCTGATCCCAATGTTCTTGTTTCTTTGCTACTGTGCTGAGTCCCTTTCTATGAAACCTACCAATGTAGATATACTGTCTGAACATGGAGCCCTGTGATCAACAGAGAATCCACAGCCAAGTTGTAAAGATTAGAATTTGTTTGCATAACTGTTGCATAGTGTAGTTATTGACACTGTTCTTGTGTGTTATAATAGAGTTCCTTTGGTTCTTTGACACCCTTATCAGCAAGAATGTTATCTGAAGTCAGCAGTTTAGCACTGCACAGAGCCAGTGGGAGAAAATCTGTCCTGTCTCAACAAGCCTGCTCCCTAGACTTTCCATTTCACAGTATTTACTTGAAAGTCACCTCTGCCAGACATGCAACAGGACTTGTTCAATTATGGGAAATGCAACATTTGACTCATCTCAAAAAAATTTCAACACTGGTCCTGGTCCCACACAGACAGTACTTCCTCAACTCTTTCCAATGAAGCAAAGCTCTGACTACTGTAAATTGTTTCATTTATATATTTATTTATTTTTCTTATCATGTCTATATTTATGGCCTTTAATTTAAAATTTTTATAAATTGAACATAATTCTTAATCCTTAATAGAATTCAGAATATGTCACTTTTTTTTTTTTTTGCATAACACACTAGTCCAGATTTTAGTGGCAAAACAACCAGCAACCCCATTTTATCAGATATTGCTATCTAGATTAGTCCTGGCTGGGTGATTTGATGCCTCATGATATTGATTGAAGATATGTATGCAGTGAATGTGTGGTCTGGTCTGCAGGGTGCATGATGCTTTTACTGAAATGCCTGACATCTTGCTGGAGACAAGCAGAAAGCTGGATCAGTTGGGTCCTTCTATCTTTCCATGTGGTCTCAGAATCTCTCCATCTGCATTCTCCAATCAGGGAGTCAGACATCTTCTGGGGAAGTTAAAGGCTCCAAGAGGGAATGTTTCAAGGGACCTATGTAGGAGGCTGAAAGTCTTGTCTACTTGCAACACTTCTGACAACAGTAATTAAATGATTGCTGATTAATTATTTAATATTTGTCCTCCTGCTGTATTGGAAAGTCCATAGAACAAGGATCATGTTTGATTTGATTCTGCTGTGTCCTAAGTACTTATTACCATATGTGGCATACAGAAATAATACATTTCTGATGAATGCATGAATGAATGAATTCAATGTAAATGTTTTAACAATTGGGGTTTCCCTTGTAGCTCAATTGGTAAAGACTCCAACTGCAATGCAGGAGACCCCAGTTCAATTCCTGGATCAGGAAGATCCCCTGGAGAAGGGATTGATTACCCACTCCAATATTCATGGGCTTCCCTGGTGGCTCAGATAGTAAAGAATCTGTCTGCAGTGTGGGATACCTGAGTTCAATTCCTGTGTTGGGAAGATCCCCTAAGGAGGGCATGGCAACCCACTCCTGGAGAATCCCCATGGACAAAGGAACCTCCCAGGGTACTTATTAAGATATGTGACATATACAATAATATATCCCTGATGAATGAATGAATTCAGTGTAAATATTTTAACAATAGTAGTGAAAAGTATTCAACTACTTGTTGATTATTCTTTGAGCAGTCACTTTGAGACAGAATGAAACAATTATTTTTTGTTGTTCATTCATATTTCAAGTAGTAACCTTTATTAAGGCTCTACTATATGCCAGGGGCCTTCTCAAAGGACCATCTCACTTATTTCTAACAATAACCCTTGTAGGTAGGTACTATTACCTTTATTTTATAAACAAGGAAATTGACTCAGGAAGCTTAAAGTGGATTATTTAAAGATAGATCAGTTCAGTTCAGTTTATCGGTCAGTCGTGTCCGACTCTTTGTGACCTCATGAATTGCAGCACGCCAGGCCTCCCTGTCCATCACCAACTCCCGGAGTTCACTCAAACTCACATCCATCGAGTCAGTGATGCCATCCGGCCATCTCATCCTCTGTCGTTCCCTTCTCCTCCTGCCCCCAATCCCTCCCAGCATCAGAGTCTTTTCCAATGAGTCAACTCTTCGCATGAGGTGGCCAAAGTACTGGAGTTTCAGCTTTAGCATCATTCCTTCCAAAGAACACCCAGGGCTGATCTCCTTCAGGATGGACTGGTTGGATCTCCTTGCAGTCCAAGGGACTCTCAAGAGTCTTCTCCAACACCACAGTTCAAAAGCATCAATTCTTCGGCACTCAGCCTTCTTCACAGTCCAACTCTCACATCCATACATGACCACTTTAAAAACCATAGCCTTGACTAGACAGACCTTTGTAGGCAATGTAATGTCTCTGCTTTTCAATATGCTGTGTAGGTTGGTCATAACTTCTTCCAAGAAGTAAGCGTCTTAATTTCATGGCTGCAATCACCATCTGTAGTGATTTTGGAGCCCCCCAAATAAAGTCTGACACTGTTTCCACTGTTTCCCCATCTATTTCCCATGAAGTGATGGGACCAGATGCCATGATCTTCGTTTTCTGAATGTTGAGCTTTAAGCCAACTTTTTCACTCTCCTCTTTCACTTTCATCAAGAGGCTTTTGAGTTCCTCTTCTCTTTCTGCCATAAGGGTGGTGTCATCTGCATATCTGAGGTTATTGATATTTCTCTCGGCAATCTTGATTCCAGCTTGTGCTTCTTCCAGTCCAGCGTTTCTCATGATGTACTCTGCATAGAAGTTAAATAAGCAGAGTGACAATATACAGCCTTGACGAACTCCTTTTCCTATTTGGAACCACTCTGTTCCATGTCCAGTTCTACATGTTGCTTCTTGACCTGCATATAAGTTTCTCAAGAGGCAGATCAGATGTTCTGGTATTCCCATTTTTTTCAGAATTTTTCAGTTTATTGTGATCCACACAGTCAAAGGCTTTGGCATAGTCAATAAAGCAGAAATAGATGTTTTCCTGGAACTCTCTTGCTTTTTCCATGATCCAGCAGATGTTGGCAATTTGGTCTCTGGTTCCTCTGCCTTTTCTAAAACAAGCTTGAACATCTGGAAGTTCACGGTTCACGTATTGCTGAAGCCTGGCTTGGAGAATTTTGAGCATTACTTTACTAGTGTGTGAGATGAGTGCAATTGTGCGGTAGTTTGAGCATTCTTTGGCATTGCCTTTCTTTGGGATTGGAATGAAAACTGACCTTTTCCAGTCCTGTGGCCACTGCTGAGTTTTCCAAATTTGCTGGCATATTGAGTGCAGCACTTTCACAGCATCATCTTTCAGGATTTGATAAAGATAGATAGAGCTATTCAAAATAACAGATCCTGGACTTCTCTCTGGATGTAAGATAATGCTGCTGCTGCTGCTAAGTTGCTTCAGTCATATCCGACTCTGTTCGACCTCATAGATGGCAGCCCACCAGGATCCCCTGTCCCTGGGATTCTCCAGCCAATAACACTGGAGTGAGGGTGCATTAAAGGTGAGTTTTAACATTTTATGGGCAAAACTAAGTGCAAATTCTAGAAGCTTTACTTTCTACATCCCCAACAGGTCTCCGCATCAATAACCCAAACACCGCTGATTCTAGAATATTTTGAGTGCCTTTAGTTATTGAAAATGTAGTGCATGCATGCTCAGTCACTTCAGTCATGTCCAACTCTTTGTGGCCTGTGGACTGTAGCCACCAGGCTCCTCTATGTATTCTCCAGGCAAGAATACTGGGGTGGGGTAGTAAGAAGAGGTCTGAAGAGTCCCAGGGAACCCGGAGTTATCCATCTGGTGAACACTTCCCAAGATAGCTTTCAGTACAAGACCCTTGTCTAGAGAAAAGACATGAGGAGCCCAACAGCCCAGATGGCTTCTTCTTGCCCCTGAGTTGGTAAAAAATTATCTGCAGGCACTGGCTTAGCTCTTCTGGGTTTGCTGGCTAAGCCACTCACAGTGCTGAGCAGTCACTGATGCTAATTTGGCTCCTGTCTGCCTGGTCCCTTGCTCTGACCTTGTCCAACATTCTGTCTCACCCCTGTTGCCCGCTCCAGTCCCCAGCTCTCTAGCCCTGGCCGCCATCTTCCAGGAGTAAGAACTGAGGTACTTACAGCTTCTATCTCATGTGCATCCAGTTATAATTTATTTATCCAGTAAAATTTATTCTCTTTTTTTTTTTCCTCAGGCCATTTCTTTTGAGTCTCAAAAGCCTATTTTAGACACGAAAGAGTATTGACTGTTTCTTTATCTTTTCAGTTCTACTATAATAATTCTACCAGTATTCCAGGTAATGTGGATATTTCTGACTGAATAAGGGAATGGTTTTATATAAGAAAATGAATTAAAGCTAAGCATCACTATTTCAAGATACTATCTGGAAATTTGTACACAACCCCTTCTATAATCTGAAAAGTATTGCTCTGAATGTTATTTTATAAAACCTGACTGCCATCTACTTAGTAATATTTTATTGGATTGCCTTAAGTTGTTTCATTTTAATTTAATAAAACTATGTTTTCTGTTCATCACAGAATTACAGGCTACTTTTTTCTGTACTAAATATTAAAGTTTTCTTAGTAATATAAATGCTAATAAAAAGCAGTTCAGTTGACTATAATCTAAAAGAAAATGTGTCAATTTCCTTCTTTTTTTTTTGCTACACTGTTATTCTGTTTTCATCCAGGAAAAAATCATGTCTGCAGACATTAGGTAGGGCGTAGCAAAGAAGGGGAGAAGGCAAGGGCACCCCACTCCAGTACTCTTGCCTGGAAAATCCCATGGACTGAGGAGCCTGGTAGGCTACAGTCCACGGGGTCGCTAAAAGTCGGCACAGCTGAGTGACTTCACTTTCACTTTTAATTTCATGCGTTGGAGAAGGAAATGGCAACCCACTCCAGTATTCTTGCCTGGAGAGTCCCAGGGACGGGGGAACCTGGTGGCCTGCCGTCTCTGGGTCGCACAGAGTTGGACACGACTGAAGCGACTTAGCAGCAGCAGCAGCAGCAGCAAAGAAGGTGTCCAAGCTGATAATGGAAGAAGTGTGGTGGGGACAGTCATACTACTCTTGAATGGGGTGTCAGAGCCTAGGTGACTTGAGGATGCTTCCATGTAGGAGGGCTGCTTGATGTGGAGTGTGAGAGTCTGTGCACAGCGAGAAGGTATCCATGTGGAGTGGAGAGTTGTGGTCCAAACAGCTGGTAACTGTGTCCACATGGGATTGTGGGTCAGTGCAAGATGACAGAGCCCAAGCTGAGAGAGGAAGTCATCCATGTGAGAGAGGAAGTGCAAGTGGAAATGAAAATTCCACATAGATCGATCCAATAAATAAATATATTAAGAATGATGACAGTCATGTTACTTATGGTCAGAGAAGTAAGTTACAAATGTAGATATGGAGTAAACTAGGAAACACCCTGTGATTGGAATTAGAATTCATGGTATTGTCTAATCATCTCAGGCTGCCATAATAAAACCACTGTGGCTGGCGGCATAAACAATAAAAATGGGTTATGTTGCAGTTCTTCAGGCTTAAAGTTCAAGATAGAGCATAGGCAGGTTTGAAGAATTCTGCGGTCTCTCTCCCCAGCTTGCGGATGGCTGTTTCTCACTGTGTCCTTACAGCATAGTCATTCCTCAGTCTAAGCACTGTCTGTGTCCCAATCTCCTCTTACAAGGACACCACTCAGGTTGAATTAGGTCTCATCTATATGACCTCATTTTTCTTCATTACCTCTTAAAGTCCTGAACTCCAAGTACAGTCCTATTCTGAGGTACTAGGGATTCAGATTTCAACATACGAAACTAAGGAAGACACACCCCGTCAGCACACAACAGGTATCTGCTATCAAGAACTTAAATCGTCTCTATTTGCAGACAACATAATCTTATATACAGAAAAATCCAAACGACTCTATCAAAAACTGGTTTCAGCTAATAAACAAATTCAATAAAGTTGCAGGATACATAACGAACATGCAGAAATCAGTTGTTCCTTTACCCTGAGTATCAGAAGGGGAAATTAAGAAAACAACCCAATTTACAATAGCATAAAAATAATAAAATTCCTAGGAATAAGTTAGACCAAGGAGATGGAAGATCTGTACCCTGAAAACTGTAAGACAGTGATGAAAGATATCACAAAAGAAATAAATAAATGGAATGGCATTCCATATTCATCGATTGGAAGAGCCAATATTGTTAAAATGTGCATACAACCCACAGCACGACAGTGCAATTCCTATCAAAATTCCAATGGCATTTTTTACAGAAATAGAAAAATATGGAAACATAAAAGACCTTGAGTGGCCAAAGCAATCTTGAGAAAGAATCATAAAGCTGGTGGCATCAAACTTCTTGATTTTAAACTATATCAAAAAGATATATAATCAAAACAATACTATACTGCCATAAAAATTGACTAATAAACCAATGGAACGGAATAGGCAACCCAAAAACAACCCCCTCATATATGTTCAATTAATCTCTGGCAATGGTGCCAAGAATACACACTGGAGAAAGGATATTTTCAATAAATGATGTTGGGGAAACTGGATATCCATATGCCAAAGAAAGAAGTTGGCCCCTTATCTTTCACCCCAAAATCAACTGAGTTAAAGATATAAGTCTTAGACCTGAAACTGTAAAACTCCTAGAAGAACATATACAGAATAAGTTTTTTGACATTGGTATTGGCAAAGATTTTTTGGGCCAAAAACCACAAAAAATACACAGGTGATGGAAGAAACGATCAACAAGTGGAACTATATAAAAGCTTCTGCAGAGCAAAATAAACAATCAACAAAATGAGAGAAAATCTAGAAAATGGGAGAAATATTTAGAAATATTTCTCTAGAAATAAAATATTTCTCTAGAAAAATCTAGAGAATGGGAGAAAATATTTGCAAAACATGTATCTGATAATTAATTTCCAACGTGTATAAGAACCGAAATAAGTCAATAGCAAAAAAGTTAATGACCCAATTTAAAAATGGGAAAAGAAGTAAATAAACATCTCTCAAAAGAAGACATACAGAGATGGTCAAAAGTTATATGAAAAGGTCATCACTAATGATCAAGGAAATACAAATAGAAACCACAATGAGATATCTATCTCACACCTGTTAGAATGGCTATTATTAAAAAGACAAAAGATTAACAAGTGTTGGCGAAGATGTGGAGAAAATGGATGCACTGTTGGAAGGGATATCAATTAGTATAGCCATTAGGGAAAACAGGAAGAAGCTTCCTAAAACTTAAAATATAACTATCATATGACTCAGCAATGCCATTTCTGAGTATATATACAAAGGAAATGATATCTATCTCAAAGAGATCTCTGCACCCCTGTGTTCACTATATCATTTTTCACAATAGTCAATATATGGAAGCAAGCTCAGGGTCCATCAGTGGATCAACAGATAAAAAAGGATGATATACCCTTATATGTATAGGTATACAATGGAATTTTACAGCCTTAAAAAAAGAAGGAAATTCTGGCATCTGTGACATTAGAGGACATAGTACTGAGTGAATAAGCCAGACACAGAAAGACAAATATTGCTTATATATGAAATCTAAAAAAGTTGAACTAAGGTAAGAAGTTGAAGAGTAGTTGCTAGGGGCTGGAGAGTGGGAGAAATGGGGAGATGTTGTCAAAAGGCATAAACTCTCAGGTATAAGATGAATAAGTCTAGAGATCAAATGTACATATGTACAGATGTGTAATTATAGTAAAATGCATTGTATACTTGAAATTCGGAGAAGGCAATGGCACCCCACTCCAGTACTCTTGCCTGGAAAATCCCATGGATGGAGGAGCCTGGTGGGCTGCAGTCCATGGGGTCTCGAAGAGTCGGACACGACTAAGCAACTTTACTTTCACTTTTCACTTTCATGCATTGGAGAAGGAAATGGCAACCCACTCCAGTGTTCTTGCCTGGAGAATCCCAGGGACACAGGGCCTGGTGGGCTGCCGTGCCATCTATGGGGTCGCACAGAGTCGGACACGACTGAAGCAACTAAGCAGCTGCAGCAGCATACTTGAAATTTGCTAAGAAAGTAGATTATAACTGTTCTCAGCACAAAAAAATTGTGAAGTGTTGGAATATGTTAATTAGATTGGTTGTGGTAATCATTAAACAGTGTATACTGATATCAAAACACTGTACACCTTCAGTTCAGTTCAGTTCAATCGCTCAGTCGTGTCTGACTCTTTGAGACCCCATGAATCACAGTACGCCAGGCCTCCCTGTCCATCACCAACTCCCGAAGTTCACTCAGACTCACGTCCATCAGTCTGTGATGCCATCCAGCCATCTCATCCTCTGTCATCCCCTTCGCCTCCTGCCCCCAATCCCTCCCAGCATCAGAGTCTTTTCCAATGAGTCAACTCTTCCTTAAATATACACAATTTTTAGGTATCTCTCATTCCTCAATAAACCTGGGGTGGTGAGAGGGAAGCATTAAAAGCTAAACCCTCCCCAAACCTCCAGGTCTCAGAGACAATTCTACTAGTAGATTGTGAGAGAGTCAATTCCTATGCAGGTTGAGAAAAAGTTCAGAGTCCCCAAGGAGTAGAAAGGGGTCTGGGGCTCTCAAGGAGGAGGTAGAGATCTGGATTTGTCAAGGAGGAGGAAAGGACAAACACCTTTTTTTCTCTACATTCCTTAGTCTAAGTCACATAAAACGTTTTTTTTTTTCTTTAAGCCTGGAACTGATGATCATGCAACAAACAACCCAGTTTAAACTCTGTACTAAGGATTATATAACAGCAATGTATCCTGCTTGAGGACAATTTCTCCTTCCTGAAACCCCCCTGACTAATCCTGATATTTTAAGAATGTATATTATGGGAGTGGGTCTGATAAAATTATTCTATTGTTAAATTCTAATCCTGTTATCTTAAAATGTACATTGTGGGAGTGGGTCTGGTAAAATTTTTACAACCTTGAGACATTCTTTTGATTTATTGTAATAACTAATTAAAGAAATATATCATTCCCTTCTAAAGACTAACAAAGGGGGCACTCTCCATCGCCCTTCTAATGTCTATGTCAGAAGCTTTCTCTGTCCTTTTTCACTTTAATAAAACTCTGCTACACAAAAGCTCTTAAGTGATTAAGCCTGGTCCCTGGTCCCAAAGCTAAATCTTCTTTGGAGATCACAAATCTGACATTGTTCACCAGAAGCTGTCAATTGTGGGAAGGGGGAATGGGGCACTATGATGGAAAATTATGTCAGGGGAGATCTTCACAATGATCATTGCATCATCTATATCCTAAAATAAATCTCTACCATCCGTTCTCAGTCCTAACACATACACAGTTTTTCAGTCAAAACAGGTAAACAGGAACACAGCTCTTTGTCTAAAGAGGACTTCTCATTTTAAAACAAGATGATATAATCAAACTTTTATTCTATTTTATTGAAAAATTTAATGTGGCACATTTTTATTAAGTGGCCAGAGTATACCAGACTCTATTCTAGGTCCTGGAAATCCAACTGAAAGGAAAACTGACAAAATTGTTGACCGGTGTAGCTTAGAAACTAGTAACGAGAGATAGGTCCATATTTGATAAAGGTCAGTATAGTCAAAGCTATGGTTTTTCCAGTAGTCATGTATGGATGTGAGAGTTAAGGCTATAAAAAATGCTGAGCATCGAAGAAATGGTGCTTTTGAGCTATAGTGTTGGACAAGACTCTTAAGAGTCCCTGGGACTGCAAGGAGATCAAACCAGTCAATCCTAGAGGAAATCAATCCTGAATATTTATTGGAAGGACTGATGCTGAAGCTGAAGCTCCAATACTTTGGCTACCTGATGAAGATCCGACTCATTGGGAAAGACCCTGATACTGGGAAAGATTGAAAGCAGGAGGAATAGGGAGTGACAGAGGATAAGGTTGTTGGATGGCATCACCGACTCAATGGACGTGCATTTGAGCAAGCTCCAGGAGATGGTGAAGGACAGGGAAGCCTGGCGTGCTGCAGTCCATGTGGTCGCAAAGAGTCAGACACGACTGAGTGATAGCAACTCAGGAGAGACAGATAATAAACTTACCAAGTTTCTTAATAAGAACAACAGCAACAAAGCAGAGACAGAAAATAAACCAGCTCCTCTGTCCAAGGGACTCTCCAGAAAAGAATACTAGAGTGAGGAGCCATTTCCCTCTCCGGGGGATCTTCCCAACCCAGGGATCAATCCTGGGTCTACTGCATTGACTGTCTGAGCTACCAGGGAAGCCCAATAAACCAGCAGACAAATTAATAATAATACTTTTAAAACCCATGAGTTATATATTGTGAAGCTTTGGGACAATAACGTGAAGTAATGTCTTATTTAAAGATATTGGTGCAAATATTATGTGAAATTAGTGAGCACTTTTACAAAGCTCACTATATACTGGGCACTATTTTCAGTACTTTATATGCGTATTTGATCTGTGACATGAAGTATGTGAAAGATCAAGTTAAGGCAAGATTTTAGGGAAAAGACAAACTCAGGAAGCAGGAAGGGCAAATAGTCAAAGGCAGAAAGGAACTTAGCATGTTTACGGAACTGAAAGAGAAGATAAGGATGTAGAGCTGACTTACGTAGGAGCCTGTGGGATATAGAGAGGAATTTGGACCACATTTTAAGTGCAATGAGAAACAAGGAGAGGGTTTTAAGCAAAGGATTGATATGATGATATAATTGGATTTAAATTTTAAAAATGTCAATCTGAGCACTTGGAAAGAATGGATTAAAGAAAATTAGGAGTGAAATCAGAGTGATGAGTCAGGAAGCTATCGCTTTGGTCCAAACAGTAAATGATAGCTGCTTGGAATAGGACGGTTGTGGTAGAATTTCAGGCTGCCTGAGATCTATTTCTTCTCCGAACTCATAAAATTTTGTTTATACCCCTGCCATGTGCTATAATAATCCTGTACGTCAATTTTAGACTCTTTTGGTCACAAGGAGGAAATGTTACTCATCTTTTTTTTTTTTTTTTTTTCTGTAGAGCAGGTAGTCAGTGATTATTTTATTTGATTCAAGTAAACAAAATTATGATATTTTCTTTGTACATGTATACGTTTATGCAATATATTTGGAAAACAAAAATTGAGGATAAAATACTTGTATTTCAAGCTTTAGATTATATAAACTTTTAAAAAATTTGGCTACATTTTTCCCTCTTATAATACTGCCAAATGTGAAGTTTAAATCTACTTTTGTGTTAAACTAGTACAAATAAAAGCTTCAAGCAATTTTTAAGAGGAAGAACAAAATATTTTTTGCCATCTCATAGCTCAAAAATAACTGAGCTAATTTAATTACTCTTTCTAAAGTAAGGGTGGTGGGGGAGAAATGATAGAGATAGAAAGTGGAAGAAATAAAAAATAACATCTCTCACAAGACTAAGGCTGTAAAGTTTCAAACCCAGGGAAATTTCTTAGTATGCTGCAAACAAGAAAAAAAATGGAAGCTGAAATGAAAATTCCTTTCACCTTTAAAGGAAAGCTTCTGCAATTCGACATCAAAGGTCCTAAACCAAAATAAATCTTTTTGGTTTTTGAAAGGAAGAACATTTCAGGAAAACACTGCTTGAGGAAGACTTATGAATATATCTAATATGTCCTTGGCAAGAAAAGATTGTGAGAACATATTGTGAAAAAAGAAATAGAAGAGATTGAATGTAATGATCTGCACTTGTGCTTATTTTTTCTTCTCTTCTGATTATAACTTCCTATCATATTTCCTATCCCCTTCCAATAAACCTACCACATTCAGTAAGGTTGTTTTTTCTTGTACGGTAAGTATCAGGGGGAAAAATCGGATGGGTTCTTTAGAAACACTCTTTTTTAAAAAATTATTTCAGAAGGAAGGAACTGATGAAAGGATAGAATATAGAGAAAATAGTCATGGGAATAGAAACATTCTGAAGAGATTTCTACAGGGGAAAAAAAAAAAAACAACAACACTTCATAAGGATGTGAGCTACCTCTTGGCCAAATGGGAGAAACAGGAAGGAAGTGCCCATCTGAGATTTGTGTGAGGAAATCTAGCCAGAAACAGCTGAAACAAACCCCAAGGAGACATTTGATACTGTGTTATCAAAATGGTCTCTTCATATTCCATCGAAGTCACCTTATCATCCCAGATGATAACTTACCATCTTGCACCCATAGTGAGAAACGCTGCAAATTTCTACTCATAAATTTATTTAAATGAGAATGTATTGATATCTCCTGCTTATTCTTCAGGCATTGCTCAGCAGAACTTTCCTCTATGTTCTATGCTCTCTTGAAACTAAGTTCTTGTCCATCTGAGGAGATGTCTCATGTTTTTATATTCCCCAACTTGACCTTTGATTTATGCCTGTCCCATTTACCAAAGTGATGGATTTTGGCTCACACTGGTATCCTCTAAGCCTTGTAGTAGACACTTTACAAATAGTTGTTGAATGAGTAAATAAAGTGAGTTTGTGACTTGAATATCTTAACTAACAACAATATTGGGATTTTTAATTAATTCTTTTCCTGCCATAAAACCACCAAAAAAAGAAGAAATAATCTGAGAAATTCTGATAAAATATTTATGTTTATATTCATTATGTCCAGAGTTGGAAATACAAAAGACAGAATAGGAAACTTGGGAGCCAGTCTCTCCAAATGCTTGTGTTATACACCAAGATAGACCATAATCTGGAACATAGAATAGTCTTCAACAAATAAAAATTTTGAAGTCTCACAGAGTGTGTCTTCTAAGCACAATGGAATCAAATTGAAATTAATAACAAAAGGAAAATTTTTAAATCTCTAAATTCTTTGAAACTAAGCAACACATTCCTAAATAATCCTTAGATTAAAGAGGAAGTTTCAAGGGAAGTTAAAAAAAAAAAAAGAACAAAAAAATATGGATCTCAAAATAGATTATGAACTTAAGTATAAAATGTAAAAGTATAAAGCTTTTAAACATGAGTAAAAATCTTTGCAATGTGGGACTAGACAAAGAGTTATTAGACATGACACTAAAAAGCATGACTCTTAGCAAAATTCATAAATTGGACCTCACCACAATTAAAGAGTTTTGTTATGTGAAACAGCCTGTTAAAAGTATGAAAGGATGGAAAACATATTTGCCAACCATGTACATGACACAGAACTAGTATTTAAAAAAATATAAAGAATCTCAAAACTCAACAGTAAAAAAGTAAATGATCCAATTAGAAAATAGGCAAATATATTAAGAGACATTTCACCAAATAATATATCAGTCAGTCAGTTCAGTTGCTCAGTTGTGTCTGACTCTTTGCAACCCCATGGACTGCAGCACGCCAGGTTTCCCTGTCCATCACCAATTTCTAGAGCTTGCTCAAACTCGTGTCCATTGAGTCAGTGATGCCATCCAGCCATCTCATCCTTAGTCATCCCCTTCTCCTCCTGCCTTCAATCTTTCCCAGCATCAGGGTCTTTTCTAATGAGTCAGTACTTCACATCAGGTGGCCAAAGTATGGAGCTTCAGCTTCAGCATCAGTCCTTCCAATGAATATTCAGGACTGATCTCCTTTAGGATGGACTGGTTTGATCTCTTTGCAGTCCAAGGGACTCTCAAGAGTCTTCTCACACAACACCACAGTTCAAAAGCATCAAGTCTCCAGCACTCAGCTTTCTTTATGGTCTAAGTCTCACATCCATACGCGACTACTGGAAAAACCATAGCCTTGACTAGGTGGACCTTGTCAGCAAATATGGATGGGAAACAAAACACATAAAAGGATGTTCAACATTATTAACCATCAGGGAAATGTAAATTAAAACCCAAGTGATACTGTGACATACATATCAGAATTACAAAACAAAACAACAACAAAAAATCGTGAAAACACTAAATGCTGGTGAAGATAGTAAAAAGGTGTCACTTATGCATTACTAGTGGAAATGTAATGGCCCATCTGGAAAATGGTTTGACAATTTCTTTTTTAAAAATTAAATAAGCAAGTGCCATACGATCTAGATATTGAATTCTTTGAATTCTGGGCATTTATTCCAGAGAAATGAAAATTTATATTCATACAAAAACCTGTCTACAAATGTTCATAGCAGCTTTATTTGTAATAACCCTGAACCATGAAGCTTCATTGCCTTTACTTTTTTTTCTGACTTTATGTGGTCCACAACCAAGCAGGCTTTTGCCTATCATTACCCAAATTACATTTCACAAAATAATCTTGTAACGTCCCAAGATAATGAAAATTGAAAACACAAAGTAAATATTCTTGTCTCTACTTCACTACAAAGTATTTTACATAACATAGTAAAGACCAATGTTCAAAGTCACATGAGCAATGATTATGACTATAACAAATATATGTGTGCAAAAGTAAATTATTTTATAAAATATGTAGCTATTCTAATTTAAATTGTGTGCGATGACTTATAATGATTACTCATTTATGAATGATTCAGGGAAAGACCATGTTTTTAAAAGAACTCCTTAAAACTCAACAAAGTTCACACAGGTATTACTAATTCAATCAAGTAAACTTTCTCAATAAAAAAGTATCATCATACGAAATCTATATAATTCTTAGACATTTAACAGGGTTTTTTGTAGCTGTCACGTTAAGAGAGCAACTCTACATTAAAAGTACTGTGACCTGACCCGGTATAAGACTGTGGAACTTTTCAGTGAACCAAGATTTAAAGATATTCTAAATCTCTCCATTTTTAATCTAATATAAATAATCGTAATTATTTGAAGTTATTTTCTTAGCTTCTCAATTTTTCCCATTTTATTCTCATAGTCCTATGAGAAGAGAGAATATGAAGAGAATATGACCAACTACACATGACAGATGGAGAAACCGAGGCAGAGGGAGGAAATTTAATTTGCCCAAGTCCTTCTAATCACCCAAGTGATTCTCAGTCTACCAATCTCATATGAAAGAAAGTAGTAATTCTTATGTATTGCCAAAGAACACTGACAAACAATGATTCAATGACAAAATAATAGTATAATCTAAGTAAAAAGTTATCAATTTATAAAGCTGGTTGAAAGTTATTTATTGAAATATACTAAAAATGAGAAGTTTTAATCAGTGATAAGCTGTGTATTTATGGATTTAGAAAACAGTTAGTATAGTGATTAGGTACACACCCATCTTCTATATCAGACACAACTCTGCTTGAGTCCCAACATGATTATTTGCTTTTTTCTAAATTATTTATTTATTTTTGGCCATGTGGCATGTGAGATCTTAGTTCCCTAAACAGGATGGAACCCATGCCCCCTGCAGTGAAATCACAGAGTGTTAACCACTGGACTGCCAGGTAAGTCCGCGCAACATGATTATTTTCAATAGGCAAGTCACATATCTTTCTCTGCCTCATTTTCCTAGAGTATTAAGTGGGGAAAATGCTAGCAACCAGTGAGATGAGTCACATCAAACATCTGGTGGAATTCCTGGCTCAGTGCAAGTTCCCAAGCAGTGGTTGACCAGTGAATGATGGATCCACAAAGAGTTATCAATGGAAAGAGGGGAGGGAAACTATTTCAATAGGAAATCTAATTGTGACATATTTATATTCAGTATGTCATTAACACCAGAAAGGGGCATTCACAAACCTCAAGTTTACAGGTAAAAAATGGGCATTTTACTCAATTTTAACAAGGCATTAAGTGAATTAAAATATACAGAAGGTGTTTCCAAGAGCTCCTGAAATGTAGTAACTCTTCAGGAAGTGTTCAGTTCAGTTCAGTTCAGTCGCTCAATCATGTCCGACTTTTTGCGACCCCATGAATTGCAGCACGCCAGGCCTCCCTGTCCATCACCAACTCCCAGAGTTCACTCAGACTCACGTCCATTGAGTCGGTGATGCCATCCAGCCATCTCATCCTCTGTCGTCCCCTTTTCCTCCTGCCCCCAATCCCTCCCAGCATCAGAGTCTTTTTCAATGAGTCAATTTTTCTCATGAGATGGCCCAAGTATTGGAGTTTCAGCTTTAGCATCATTCCTTCCAAAGAACACCCAGGGCTGATCTCCTTTAGAATGGACTGGTTGGATCTCCTTGCAGTCCAAGGGACTCTCAAGAGCCTTCTCCAACACCAAAGTTCAAAAGCATCAATTCTTCAGCACTCAGCTTTCTTCACAGTCCAACTCTCACATCCATACATGACTACTGGAAAAACCATAGCCTTGGCTAGACGGAACTTTGTTGGCAAAGTAATGTCTCTGCTTTTGAATATGCTATCTAGGTTGGTCATAACTTTCCTTCCAAGGGGTAAACATCTTTTAATTTCATGGCTGTAGTCACCATCTGCAGTGGTTTTGGAGCCCCCCAAATAAAGTCTGACACTGTTTCCACTGTTTCCCCATCTATTTCCCAGGAAGTGGTGGGACCAGATGCCATGATCTTCGTTTTCTGAATGTTGAGCTTTAAGCCAACTTTTTCACTCTCCTCTTTCACCTTCATCAAGAGGCTTTTCAGTTCCTCTTCACTTTCTGCCGTAAGGGTGGTGTTATCTGCATATCTGAGGTTATTGATATTTCTCCCAGCAATCTTGATTCCAGCTTGTGCTTCTTCCAGCCCACCGTTTCTCATGATGTACTCTGCATGTAAGTTAAATAGGCAGGGTGATAGTATACAGCCTTGACGTACGCCTTTTCCTATTTGGAAACAGTCTGTTGTTCCATGTCCAGTTCTAACTGTTGCTTCCTGACCTGCATATAGGTTTCTCAAGAGGCAGATCAGGTAGTCTGGTATTCCCATCTCTTTCAGAATTTTCCACAGTTTATTGTAATCCACACTGTCAAAGGCTTTGACATAGTCAATAAAGCAGAAATAGATGTTTTTCTGGAACTCTCTTGCTTTTTCAATGATCCAGTGGATGTTGGTAATTTGATCTAGTCCTCATTAATTTGACTAAAATGAGATTCTCTTCTACTCTAATTGTAGATTTGTTATTGATCATGTCCGTCAACCGGGCCCCACCATAAATTAGTATGGTGATTCAGAGATTAGTAATATACTGACTCCTCCCTTAAGATGCTCATGGATCCATAGGGGAAACCATCATATAAACAATCTAAGGCAATGTAACAATTACATTAAAATAGATATACAGGATGCTGAGACAGTACCTAATCATTAATTCTTCCAGAAATCAAAGAAGAACTGCAAAAAAAAATTATAGTGAAAGGTTCGTTGCTTATTTTTTCCACTTTAAGAATGCTTGCAAGTAAGGCCATTGTCAGGAAGCGTTTAACAGGAGGCTTCCTGTGTGCTGTTTTGGATCTGTCAGGAATTCTCTGTTCCTTATTAATTCCTTAATATTCAGGAATTAAGAGGAGAGCCAAGCCTCTCCCGGGGCTGAGGAATCCAGGCATTTCCTTCATTAGTTTTTCTATACGGTGATAAGTACCTCTTCTTTCTTGTGAGCCATACGGTAAAAGTGATTGTTTACAACTCTCTCTCTTTAATATGGATCGCCTATGTTTTGTAAGTCTGGAATATATTTGCTGAGAATAACTACAGTATATATGCCCACACCATATTGATTAAAACACCTTTGCTCCATCAGAGCTTTGGTCCCTGTGTCTAGCTTTCTTTCTCTCTCTCTCTCTCTCAGGCTATTTCTTTGGAGCGCAGAGGTCCTCTGTGTTCACTTTCCTGCCCGGGCTTCTCAGACCCTCTCGAAAAGGTGCTCTGTGCCTTCACCCCATCAAGAGGGCGCCTGAGGCCTTCTTGAACAGAGCAAGCCCCGTGCAGGGGCTTTATTGGCTTTCTGCGTAAACCAAGGAATATCAGCCTCTTTCTCTCTCCTTTACTTTCTTATCGGTTGACTCCAGACCACCAGGTTCCGGTCCATTAAAGGACCTCAACAGGCCATCACATTGTCAAGTAAAATTATTGTGTGTGTGTGTGTGCTCAGTCACTCAGTCTTGTCTGACTCTCTGCAGCCCCATGGACCCACCAAGTTTGTCTGTCCATGGAATTTTCCAGGTAAGAATACTGGAGCAGGTTGCCATTTCCTACTCCAGGGGATCTTCTCGGCCTAGGGATTGAACCCGCTTTTCTTGCATCTCCTGCATTGGCAGCCGGATTCTTTACCACTTAGTGCCACCTATTCTGTATTATGTGTATCATACATATTTTATATTATGTACATACAATACATCCATAATATATATATCATTACTTTATTTGACCCAGGTGTTTAGTTAGAAATCAAATCAAGTAAAATTTGATTCAACCCAGAAATTAATCTGGGTCTTTCATATTGAAGTCATCTCTGACATATTTATTACACTTAGAAAGATGAGTAATATTCCTTAATGTTAAAACACTGATTTTAACCACAAAGTTGATATGAGAAAATGAACCATTATTCATCTTATCTCTATACAGTATTAGGAATAAGAATTAGCCCATGAAAGCAAGAACTTCATTGCCTTAAGTTTTTAAAGGTTGACTCATAACTAGAATTAGACAGAATATAGTAATAAATGTATGAGAGCAGTTTCTACTGAGTGACTGAAGTAGCATTTTGTTTGAGATATGTTATATTTGTCTCTATAAAGTTTGGTTTCTGAGTATGTCAAAAGAGCTTTATTACAAGGCATTCTCATGCATAAAGTTGTACCATGGAAATTACTCCATTCCTTACAATGCAAAGAATGTGATGCATTTTTCCAATAACTGTTAGACTGAGTAGATTTTACTATTTTTTTCCCTTCAACTTCAGACATCAAGTGCCATTGTAACAGCTATGTTGTATAATACTTTAAATAACTATATGGGGAAATTATGGGGTTTGAGATGGAATACTCTTCCAATGCAATAATTTTGTCTGTGGAAGAAAATTTTTTAAATTAGACCTGACTCAGTCATGAAAAAAAATGAACATATTGTTCAGTTCAATAAATGAGATGACAAGGCAAAACATTTAAAGTGTAATTTAAAATAATAAGCCAGTCAAATGTAAAAAGATAATGATGCAGAGAGAGAGTAGCTCTGTGCCCTTTCCCCACACCTTACCTTTGCTTCTCTTCCATCTGGCTGCTCTTAAGTTGTATCCTTTAATAGGAAGCTGGTGATCTATTAAAAAAAAAAAACAAAAAAACATGCAAAGTAAATTCAAGTATTTGTTCACTGTTCCTCGACCACCACCATTTACCAAACTAAGGTGCGCAACAAAGGCCCTCTAGCGGTAATATATTAGGGTTATAGAGTCTTACACTCAAGGGGTAAAAAAGCTCTCCTCTTCCAGAACTATTAAAGTGAAACATATTCCTGTAAATGCCAAATTCTAGGAATATATTTTTAAATCTCCGTGTGGGATGTAAGTAGGAAAATTTTCCTCAGCCAGTGTGGGGTTTCTTTTTGTACCCCTCCATACAAGATATGTCAAGTGAAGATGACAAATCAGGGTACCACATGGTACATCATAATAATGCAGTACTTTTGCCACATTCAATTTTGCAAAAGGTTGTACATGAGTCACAGCACAAAGTTCTGCAAAAGCCACCGCCTCTCTCCCTATTGCACCTCAATTCTTTTCAGCAAGGCTGCTCTTCCTGGAGCCCTCACATCTTCTCAAAAGGACTGACAATTGTCTTAATGTTTCTAAGATGTACAGAAATGACTCTGAAGTTTCAGACCAAAAAGCAAGTGCCGTCACCTCCTGCACTGCCTTCCTCCTTGCAAAAAGCTTCCGGAGTTTTCTTGACAGAATTGCTCCTGAGAAAGCCCTCCCAACACTGAGTGTATTACAACGAATACAGTTTATGTTGTCTACAAGGCATTATTTGGTTCTTGGGCGATCACAAGCTGTGGTCTTTAAAGGCAAAGATGTTGCGGCTCCTTTGGCACTAATGAGAGGCTTGATGAACTTAGTTTTACAAGTTAATGCCTAAATGTAAACACGAATCATAGAATTTAGAAGTTTTACTCTCATTTGTCTTAAGAAATAAAAACAAAGACAAGCAAACATCTCTGCTACAGCAGAACAAATCTATGATCGATATTTAAATCAACTTAGCTTCCAGCTAAAAGATGGTCCCAGAGCTCTGAAATCAATGATATTGAGGAGTGAAAAGTTGGGCATTATATGTGCTTATTCAGGTCACAACTTCCTACTGCACAAACCATGGCAGTTACTGTAGACAGGGTTGGTTCACAATAAACAAGTTAGTAATATTAGAAGGAAGGAGGAATGAGAGGGTAACTGGAGGAAGAGAGGGAGGGAGAAAAGAGTCAGTTGGTCTGGTTTACATAAAATCCTTTTAGAGCACAGTACTTCTTCAAGGCCAATAAAAAGCAGCAGGTCATTTTCTAGTAGTTTACTCCGAAATGCTAAGATGTGTTCTTTTTCCTTCTTTTCTTTATTAAAGTGAAAATCCAGCTCAACAATCAAAATTAAAATGTCATGAAAAAAAATAAATAAATAAAATGTCATGAGACTGTAAAGTCAAATCTAAAGTCAGGTGATTTTTTTACAACCAAAATTTCCTTTACTGTATGTACTTAAAAGAGTTGTGATAATTATTCAGCTTTACTGTTAAAACTAATATCACTTGATATCAGCAATTAGAGACAAATTATGTTCACTTCAAATTCATGATTCTAAAGTCTGTCTTTCAATTTCATATTTTAGAATTTATTTTATTCTATTTTAACACCTAGGACTGTGCTGCTGCTGCGGCTGCTGCTAAGTCACTTCAGTCGTGTCCGACTCTGTGTGACCCCATAGACGGCAGCCCACCAGGCTCCCCCATCCCTGGGATTCTCCAGGCAAGAACACTGGAGTGGGTTGCCATTTCCTTCTCCAATGCATGAAAGTGAAAAGTGAAAGTGAAGTCGCTCAGTCGTGTTGGACTCTTCACGGCCCCATGAACTACAGCCCACCAGACTCCTCTGTCCGTGGGATTTTCCAGGCAAGAGTACTGGAGTAGGGTGCCATTGCCTTCTCCAAGGACTGTGCTAAGGAGTTTTAATTTTCTCATTTTTCAATTTTAATAATATTTATTTTTCATGTAAAAGATGTTCCTTAAAGAAAATATGATACCACATATAGGCAATAGATAAGTTTGTAAATGTGTATATACATTATTTAAACATAAGCTTGCAATATGTATATCTGAAAGTACATACACACATATGCATACACAAACATATGAATCTTGGCTACACCTGAGATATTTAAGATTTTCGTCAATATAAACTTTGCTATATATTTTAGAAATGAGATGAAGTTTGAAGAGGGAAACTTGAAAGGAAGAAAATGAACATTATCACAAATATCTTGCAAAATGCTGGGCTGGATGAAGCACAAGCTGGAATCAAGATTGCCAGGAGAAATATTAATAACCTCATATATGCAGATGATACTACCCTTATGGAAGAAAGCGAAGAGGAACTAAAGAGCCTCTTGATGAAAGTGAAAGAGGAGAGTGAAAAAGTTGGGTTAAAACTCAACATTCAGAAAACTAAGATCATGGTATCTAGTCCCATTACTTCATGGCAAATAGATGGGGAAACAATGGAAACAGTAAGAGACTTTATTTTGGGGGGCTCCAAAATCACTGGTGACTGCAGCCATGAAATTAAAAGACACTTGCCCCTTGGAAGAAAAGCTATGACAAACCTAGACAGTATATGACAAATCAGAGACATTACTTTTCTGACAAAGGTTGACATCTAGTCAAAGCTATAGTTTTCCCAGTAGTCATGTATGGATGTGAGAGTTGGACTACAAAGAAAGCTAAGCACTGAAGAACTGATGCTTTTGAACTGTGGTGTTGGAGAAGACTCTTGAGAGTCCCTTAGATTGCAAAGAGATCAAACCAGTCAATAGTAAAGGAAATCAATCCTGAATATTCATTGGAAGGACTGATGCTGAAGCTGAACTCCAATACTTTGGCCACTTGATGCAAAGAACTGACTCATTGGAAAAGACCCTGATGCTGAGAAAGATTGAAGGCAGGAGGAGAAGGGGATGACAGAGGATAAGATGGTTGGATGGTATCACCGACTAGATAGACATGAGTTTGAGCAAGCTCTGGGGGTTGGTGAAGGACAGGGAAGCCTGGCGTGCTGCAGTCCATGGGGCTGCAAAGAGTTAGACATGTCTGAGCAACCGAACTGAACTGCTCCCAGAGCTGGCTTATAAAGATTTTTCTTTCTGTCTTTAATATAATTGTACAATAAGATTATTTTCATACTTAAAAATATTTAGTAAAATAATCAATGTCATGCATATGAATAGAGCTACATTTAACCACACTCAGATTAATACACAAAAATGCTTTGAATAAAAGAAAACTACCAATGGCACCCCACTCCAGTACTCTTGCCTGGAAAATCCCATGGACGGAGGAGCCTGGAAAGCTACAGTCCATGGGGTCTGTGAGGGTCGGACACGACCGAGGGACATCACTTTCACTTTTCACTTTCATGCACTGGAGAAGGAAATGGCAGCCCGCTCCAGTGTTCTTGCCTGGAGAATCCCAGGGACAGGGGAGCCTGGTGGGCTGCCGTCTATGGGGTCACACAGAGTCAGACACGACTGAAACAATTAGTAGCAGCAGCAGCAGCATGCATTCTTTTAGAGTGTGAAATTTTAAGTTGGATATTTTGTCTAGTTTTTTAGGTCATTTGAGTCCCTGAGTCTTCAGAGATGCTTTACAGATGTGTGGTTAATCCCATGGAAGATGAAGCAGACAGACCTACCTAAGTTGAATTCTAGCTCTGCTACTTAGTACATGTACTTTTAATTCAGATTATTTTTAGTCTCTGAGACGATTTTCTTAATTGTGAAATACTGCCTAACTTCAGGGTTATTCAAAGGATTGAAAGAGGCAAAATATGCCAAGTGCTTTGTTTTTTAAATTGCAGTATAGTTGACTTACAGTGTTTCAGTTTTATAGCAGTGTGATTCAGTTACACATACATATATTGTATATATATATAAGAAATATATAATCTTTCAGATTTTTTCCATTATAAGTTATTATAAGATATGAATATAGTACCCTGTGCTATACAGTATGTCCTTGCTGTTCACTTATTTTATATATAATAGCATTTATTGTTAATTCTAAATTCCCAATTTATCCCTCCCCTCCTTTTCCTTTTGGTAACCATAGGTTTGTTTTCTATTTCTGTGAGTCTATTTCTATTTTGTAAATAAGTTCATTTGTATCATTTTTTTTTTAGATTCCACATATAAGTGATAGCGACTGAACTGAACTGAACTGAATAAGTGATATCATATGTTTGTCTTTCTCTATCTGACTTACTCCACTTAGTACGGTAAACTGTAGTATGGTAAACATGGTAAAATCCATGTTTCTGCTACTAAGTCGCTTCAGTCGTTTCCGACTCTGTGTGACTCCATAAACGGCAGCCACCAGGCTCCCCTGTCCCTGGGATTCTCCAGGAGAGAACACTGGAGTGGGGTGCTGTTTCCCTCTCCAATGCATAAAAGTGAAAAGTGAAAGTGAAGTTGCTCAGTTGTGCCTGACTCTCAGCGACCCCATGGACTGCAGCCCACCAGGGTCCTCCATCCATGGGATTTTCCAGGCAAAGTACTGGAGTGGGGTGCCATTGCCTTCTCCATCCATGTTTCTACAAGTGGCATTTTTATGGCTGAGTAACATTCCATGTGTATATGTATGCATATACATATATATGTATCTGTATACATATACATATATATGTATCTGTATACATATACATATGTATGTGTATACATATACATATGTATGTATGTGTATGTATAGAATGTCTTCTTTATTCATTCATCTGTCAATGCAAACATAGGTCACTTCCTAGTCTTGGCTCTTGTAGACAGTACTGCTATGACCATTGGGGTGTATGTATCTTTCAAATTAGTGTTTTTATCTTTTCCAGATATAAGCCCAGGAGTGGAATTACAATGGCAACCCACTCCAGTACTCTTGCCTGGAAAATCCCATGGACAGAGGAGCCTGGTAGGCTGCAGTCCATGGGGTCACTAAGAGTCGGAAACGACTGAGCGACTTCACTTTCACTTTCGTGTATTGGAGAAGGAAATGGCAACCCACTCCAGTGTTCTTGCCTGGAGAGTCCCAGGGACGGGGGAGCCTGGTGGGCTGCCGTCTATGGGGTCACACAGAGTCGGAAACGACTGAAGCGACTTAGCGGCAGCATAGTAGCTCTCTTTTTAGTTTTTATAGGAACCTCTTTACTGTTCTTTATACTGGCTGCACCAATTTACATTGCACCAACAGTGTAGGAGAGTTCTCTTTTCTCCACACCCTCTCCAGCATTTATTATTTGTAGACTTTATGGTGATGGCCATTCTGACCAGTGTGAGGTGGTACCTCATTGTAGTTTTGATTTGCATTTCTCTAATCCTCAGCAGTGCTGAGCATCTTTTCATGTGCTTGCTGGCCATCTGTGTGTCGTCTTTGGAGAAACTTCTATTTAGGTCTTCTGCTCATTTTCTGATTGGGTTTTTTTTTTTTTTCTTCTTCTTCTTCTTTTTGATATTGAACTGTATGAGCTATTTGTGTGTTTTGGAGATTATATCCTTGTCAGTTGCAAAGTGCCAAGAGCTTTTACACAGAGGATTTTACATTAGATTGGTAGATGGTGATATATTATCATCATTATTATAAGAGAAGAATGAGTACGGCAATAAGATAATTTAGTGCAAGGAAGGGGAAGAAAGATGGAAGATCATGGGAAAAAAGTGCAGGATGACCATCTTCTTTGTGAAGAATGGTATATTTGGGGGGATTGAATTCACTGAATAATTTCTCAGCTCCCCATTTCATTTTGTATTTTTGGTCATAGCCTCTGTGATTTTTGTTTTGTTCATGGACTGTTTAGTCTTAAAAGACTTTCTGGTGAGGTAGGTATAAATGTAGGTAAAATGATCGATAAGACATCCAAAAATTTTTGCAGTCTTATGCACTCCAACAAGAGAGATATGGAATCTGACTTGGAATGTAATGTACTATATTCATTAGTAAATTCAAGTGTTACGTGTATGCATGCAAAATAGATTATAATTATCAGCTTCTGGAATGAAGCAAACATTTGGTTCTAGAATGATTCAGCCAAAATGATACAAAAGATGAAAAGGCTCAGTTATCTGCCTGCTACTGCATCCCTTTCGCACTATCAGCTGTTTTTCAGTACACAAAGTAGAATTGATTTCTAAATATCTTTGAATTCCTCCACTTCATAGATCAGCAGCATCCAAAAATGAGCAGCACTGCAAGCTGATTTCATTAAACATAGGAAAGCAGTCTAGCAGAAACTTAAAATCCTGCAACTCAGGGATTGTCCACAATTCCCTCTCCTTGCTTCTACATCAGTTTGACAATCAACTGAAATTCAAAAATTAAATGGAAGACTCCAGTCTACACTGAGAAATAAAATATTCAATAGTCATAAAATGAGTTTCAAGCTGATAATGTTTTACCCTGTGTTACATATTGAAAGCAAAACCTTAACTTTTGGAGGATCATCAAGTTTGGGAGAAAGAAAGAAATTCCAAAGTTTGAATCACAGCTTAAAGATCAAAGTCACATGAAGTGAATGTTTGAAACACTGCCTTTCACTGAAACAATTATGCAGAGATTAACCCGATAGTGATTTTCTAAGGATTAAATTATATTCAAATATATTGTTTCAGTAATAGCACTAATGGATGGCTTATTCACGAGTTCTGTGTTATAAATACTAGATGAAATTTTGCAAATGATTGTTGCTTTTAAGGGTTTAGTAAGTTTCTTTTTCTTTTAACATATTGAGTTTCTGTGAAAATGTTGTTTTCTAAGTCTATTTATTACCTTTTCCTCTAACCATAATTTAAATTAATCTAATCCTATATTTTTTTTTTTACTCAGACACAATGAAGGACTATGTCAGAAAAGCACAAACTATGTCATCTGTAGACAGAAATTTTGCTCTATTTGTTTTATTATTTGTATAAGAGCAAAAAAAAAACAAATCGGGACGAGAAAAGTAGGAAAACTGGTATTACAGCTACTACCTATTGAGTCAGTGCTTCCAAATATTTGTTTTTTCGTCAAACTTAACTATGTACTTGCATCTCCGTCTAGGTGTCTCACAGACAAAACTCAAATTATTAAAATGTTTCTCTACATTAGATGAGAGGGCTTATTCATTGGGTGTAACGAAATAAATGGAAAATATTCATAGTATGCCATCAAACACTTGAGATATCCACAGTCACCACCCATGGTTTCAAGTGGAAGATTTTCCCTATCCAGGCATTAATACTCAGTCTTGAGTCATTGGGCAGTCTGGGCGAAAGACGACTAGCTATGACTTTCATATTCCAGGACTTGGATGTTTGGGGATCCAATTTTATTTTGGGTTTGCTCTTATAGAAAAAAAGGAGTGCTGAGTAGTAGATTTGATTTCAAAGCATGATCTAATGAAGAAAGCCATCCACTGTATCCTCCCTCCCTGCTGTCTGGGTCTCGGTGTTCTTTTGGATACTCCCACACTGCCTGACTCCAGTTTCTGTCCATCAGAATACATCTGGCTTTTTTTGTTTTTTTTTGGAAACTTCTCTCCCAAGAAAACCCTGTGCTTGGAAGATATGTTTCCAAATAAGAGGAAGCTTATTTTTCATGGACTTATTTGCACCTAAGATCCAGTCTAGGGGACGAAAATCAATATTCTAATGGCTCCGTTGGGCTTCCCTGGTGGCTCAGACAGTAAAGAATCTGCCTGCAGTGCAGGAGACCTGGGTTCGATCCCTGGGTTGGGAAAATCCCCTGGAGAAGTGCATGGCAACCCACTCCAGTATTCTTGCCTGGAGAAACCCCATGGACATGGGAGCCTGATGTGCTACAGTCCATGGGGTTGCAAAGAGTCTGACATGACTGACCTCAGCACACAACAAAGGCTCAATCACTTTGTCTCACTTAGAGTGACAAGGTAATTTAAAGTAAAAATATATTTATCTGACAAGATCATGCTATTTACCTGGAATCCACAAAATATTTTGACAAAAATAACTATCTAAAGAATATATATTATCATGACCCACTTGTGCTTTAAGCACGTTTCTCATTTTTTATGTCTGAATTTCCAAAAGAAACACATTCTCAACTGGAAAAATTAATTAATGTCAAATTCTTCTCATTTCTTATCTCTTAGAATCCTCCCTCTACCCTCCATTTTAAAGAGGCCCCTGACTTCTTAAATCTTTAAAGCCACAGAAGAAAGCCATTTCAGTGGTTACATTAGAAAGGCCATCAATCACACAAACCAGTTAGAGATATCAGTAATCTCTTGCAACTGTACAGACTTGCCTTACACATAGCAGGAAATATGTAGCAGAATAATTTCTTGGAAGATGGTGGTGGAAAATAGCTTTTAGGCTTGACTAGTTTGAGGACTGAGCTTTTTCTGATTTGGGGGAGGGGGCAGAGGGTAAAAAAATTCTCATGGAAGCCCAGTAATGAGTATTTTAGCCCTAAAGAGTCACCTGAAGATATGCAACTTGTGGATGCTGCTGCTGCTGCTAAGTCCCTTCAGTCGTGTCTGACTCTGTGCGACCCCATAGACGGCAGCCCACCAGGATCCCCCGTCCGTGGGATTCTCCAGGCAAGAACACTGGAGTGGGTTGCCATTTCCTTCTCCAATGCATGAAAGTGAAAAGTGAAAATGAAGTCGCTCAGTCATGCCCGACTCTAGCGACCCCATGGACTGCAGCCCACCAGGCTCCTCCATCCATGGGATTTTCCAGGCAAGAGTACTGGAGTGGGGTGCCATTGCCCTCTCCGAACTTGTGGATGGTAGTTACTGAATTCATGTCAGGATATGACATGAAAAACAGTAAGGAAGGAAGACAAAAGCATATATATTTAACTGTATGCTTTTGAAATGTAGGTCACTTTCTTCAGTTCACCTCTGTGGACTACCCACAAAAAAATGTTCCTCTCTGTTTCGATATTCCCTTTCCACCTAAAATGGACTACACTGCCATCTACCTCCTATGTATATATTCAGATACAGTTCTCAGCTGGGGATGACTGGGCATACCCTCTCTCCCCAAGGGACATCTGCTAATGTCTGGAGACACTTTTCATTGGAACACTCAGGGGAACTACTGCCATCTAGTGGATAAAGGTCAGAGATGCTATTAAATATGCAAAAATGCCGGAGACAGCCCTCCCCACCTCTAACGCTCATCCGGCTCATAATATCAACTGAGGTTGAGAAACTGTGACAGAACATTATAAAATACTTGTGTGACATTTGCTACACACTAGACTACGTGTTTTCTAGTTCACCGTCTTATTTCCACTGGCAACAGATCAGAGATATTTTTGTACCTGTTTCACATATTTGGAAACTGCGGTTGCAGCCATGCTCAGGATTGTCCAACATCCCATGACACTCAGGATAGGTGCTAGTTTTGAAGTCTTAGAATGCTAAGCTGAATTGTCTTTCCTCTTTCTCTGTGCATGAGTCTCTTCTGAACTGTATATCCCCAGATCAACTTTTTCTTCTAATGTGCATTTGGAGTACCTCCTTGTTTAATTGGAAGGTCCATATATTTTGAAATAAAAGGGCATGGATTATATTTAAATCTTTATTTTTGCTTTCCAATATTGTCTTTCCTTCTATTTGTTTTTTTTTTTTAATCCAGATGAATGGCCCTTAATTATGCCAATGTTCTAACTGTAAACCTGGGAGATATTCTAAATATCTTGCTTAAATTTTGCTACCCTTCTCCCTAAAATCACCAAGGCCTGGCAATTCTACCTCCTAAACATGGCTTATATTAATTGGGCTTCCCTGGTGGCTCAGAGGTTAAAGCATCTGCCTGCAATGCAGGAGACCTGGGTTTGATTCCTGGGTTGGGAAGATCCCCTGGAGAAGGAAATGGCAACCCACTCCAGTATACCTCCTCTCTATTCTCACTGACACTGCTCTGGTTCAAGCCATTATCACCTTTTCCTTGCAATATCCAATCATTTGCTCTTCTTTCATTCAGGTATTTGATCAATACCACAGATCATTATTGAATACATATCATATGTTCTACTAATGTGAGTAAAAATAAAATCAAAACAGAATTGTTACTCTCAAGGAATTGTCATTATGATGGAAAGAAAATAAAGTCGATACTAGAAATTGAAATTCTAAAGTTGCCCCTTAACGGCAAATATGGGTTTACATAGGCAATGAGGGAAGCACTTTGGAGCACCAAAAGCCAACTTAGAGTCAGGTGAGAATATCTCGAAGATGCAATGGCTGAAGCAAAACCTATAGAACCACCAGGCAAGGCAAGGAATAATGTGCTGTAGATCGTGTTACTGGCCACAGCACTGCTCACTACACTCACACCTTTTGCAATATGACTGTCATTCCTCCCACAGAAGAGACAAAGTATATTTCCACTTTGGAAATACTTTCCACTTTCTTCTTGACGTTGGATACCTACATTTAATTTGCTTTAGTCAATTATTAGGCAGAATTTTTCTTATGTGCTTCCACATTCCCTTTTGTACCTCTCCCATCACTATGGAAAAAAACATGTCTGCAGGATAGTCCATATGCCCAGGAGAAGGAAGAGAGACACAGGGGGAAAATCCAAGCCTAAATTAGCTAACCTGTAGCTGAATCCCAGATGTGTGAATAAATACCACTCAGATTTTTTGATTGCCCAATAAATAGCAAAGCAAGCTAATACAAGAATGTTGGTGTTAGAGGTGGCATTTCAGGGGCATAAAAGAGCATGTTTAAAAGATTGAACGGCACTTGGAGAACTGTAAGTTCTTTAAATTAACTAGAGCTTAACTACAGTTGAAAACTTAACTGAAATTATGGAAACTTTAATATGGAGTAGATTAGGAAGGGCACTGTATGCCACATAAAAGATTTAAGTATCAGTCCTCAAGGATATAGGTGAACAAAAAGAGAGTTCGAAGTAAGAGTAACAAGATGAAATGTTCATTTCAAAAAGACATGCAGACTGCAGTATGGGGAACAGATTAGAGAAAGTGATTGATTAAGGATGGAACGGATGATGTTGGTAATACTGCATAAACAAACAAATGAACAAAAAATGATAATGGAAATGGATGTAGAGAAGAGGGAAGAAATTCAAAAGATGTTAAGGATAAATATATATATAACACATATATATCTTTATGTGGGAAAGACAAATATGGATGAGAAAATGTCAGAAATTATTTCTACACTTTTGACTCGGGCATCTGGGTATACATACCTTCAGTGGTACCATTCAGTGTGTTTTGCTGTGTGAGGTTTTTTTTGAAGGGCAAGCAGAGGAGAAATTAATTCATAGAAAGTTATGTTTAGTCTAAATGCCTACAGACATTAAGATATAGCTATTCAGCAGAGTTGGAAATATGGATCTGCTACTTAGAATACTGGATTTAAAATAAACATTTGTCAGATTGTTTAGAAAAAGATAAGAAAGTTGAAGAAAGATGGCATCAAGACTTAAGGTGATAATTGGGACACAAAGAAAAAGAGAATAGATTTAGAAGGATCTGTCAGAGAGGAAAGAGATAAACTTGTATAACAGTATATAAATAAAAGGCAGTTACATAGTGAAAATTATGTGACAGGCACTATTCTAAACATTTAATCTTCACAGCAGTTTTGTGAAGTAGATACAATAATTATCACCATTTTACAGGCTGGAAACCGAGGCACAGACTCAGTTAAGTCTCACAATTAATTAGTAGCAGAGATGGGATTTGATCTGAGTTTATTATCAACCATTCTGATAGGGAAAAGACAGTTTTAAGAAAAGAGAATGGTCAGGAGGTTAAATACAGGACTGAAAGAATCTCATTGATTTTGCAACATGGACATCATTAATAACTTGTATCAGAACAGTGTCAATGAGGAGATGAGGACAGAAAAGCAGGCTTTGGTGTTGCCCACTGACATCCTCTGTGGTAAATGTTCTGACTTCAGATCCCCCAGTCCTTCCATCAGGTAGGGATTTTTCAGAATCAAGCTGAGACCTTATTTAGGAGTGAGCTGCAGAGTTTCCCTGGTAGCTCAGAGGTAAAGAATCAGCCTGCCAATGCAGGAGATGCATGTTCGATCCCTGGGTTAGGAAGATCCCCTGGGGGAGGAAATGGCAACCCACTCCAGTATTCTTGCCTGGGAAATCCCATGGACAGAGGAGCCTGGCCGGCTACAATCTATGGGGTCACAAAAGAGTCAGATACAACCTAGCAACCAAACAACAAATAACAAGCATGTCACAGATCCACTGTGCAAGGAGTAAGGAAGAAGCAATGTATGAAAAAATAAAAGAGGTCAAAATGCAATTCAGACCTGACATAATTTTAGCCAATCTGATAGGGATATCTGGAGGGATTGTTGAATATTAAAATTGTTCTACATTGGGTTAAAATAGTTCAGCTTTATAACTACTCTTGGCTGAGCACCAGAAGTGATTTTTCCAGGAATGGCATGACCTCTGATGGGAGTTGGGGTAGGGCTTGAAACTGAAAATGTCCTTAAAGAGTTGACAGCCTGAAGCTGTTTGCCCACCTAAGTATCTGCAGAAATTCTTTGAAGAACAATGTCTACCACACCTCCCAATAACTTTTTAAGCTTCTATTTCCTTATATGAAATGTTCGTATTTGGGTAATTAAAGGTGCTTTTTTCCCCTGACACATAAACCTCAAGTAACTTTTGCATTATATTTTAACTATTTCCTTGATATCTGTCTCTTGAGGTCAAGGAACTTAGCTTGTCATTATATTTTTTTCATCATTTTTTTCAATGATAGTCCACTAGGCTCTTCTGTCCATGGGATTTTCCAGGCAAGAATACTGCAGTGGGTTGCCATTTCCTCCTCTTGGGGATCTCCCCGAAACAGAGATCAAACCCTCGTTTCCTATGTCTCCTGCACTGGCAGGTTGATTCTTTACCACTGAGACACCAGGGAAGCCCCAACACAGCAATATGACTCAAAATAAAATGTGTTGAATAGGAGGGGCATTTGAGATGGGCCTTTAAGGATGACTAAGAGTTTGTGAGACCATGTACCTGAAGACTAAAAAATGATGTACAACTTGAGAGTTGTGAGTTAAGTTTTATTTGGGGTAAAATGAGGACTGCACCCCTAGAGGCAGCATCTCAGAGAGCTTTAGGAGACTGCTCCAAAGTGGCAGTTGGGGAAAGTCAATTCATAAGTTTTGGTGAAGGGGAAGTTCAATATCATGAAGCACTCAGTTTACAAAAGGTTTTTTCTTTTTTTTTTTTTTAATTTTATGTAATTTATTACAAAATGAAGACACAGTGTATTACAGTTTGTTCAAAAGAGAATTCAAAGAGCAGAGACATATTGACAATAAGCTATTTTTGCAAACGGGGAAAAATACACCATCAAAAAGGCAATATTCAAATGTGTATTCCTTTGGACACTGATTTGCGCTTCCCTTGATAAAAATCATTCACGTCACTATCAGTTTTCAGAAACTTAGTTTCATCTTGGAGTGGGCATGAGGATCTGGCTTCTACTAATGGGATAATCTCTCTCTTAAAGCACAGAAATAAATGCAGAGAAAAACATGAAAGTCTAAACCAATCTATTCAGACTAAATTTCAGGACTTCAACTCAAAAACTGATGGCAAAAATATGCTCTTTCTCTGAGACAAGAATGAAGAAGAATTTATGCTAGGAGTCATTGACAATACTCATGGGTCCAAAAATGCAGATATTATATTTGATGAGTCTGGATCCTATGCTAAGGCAGACAAGCCAAAAGTATAAAAGCATTGGTTCAAAGTCAGTATTATTTCTGATAGTTCTACAACTATTTCTAACTACTCTTAGAATCTGAACTAGTACAAAATATAATAATAAATTGGACTAAAAGTTTTCTCTATCCAGGGTTGTTAGATACTGCTCGTGTTAGTTAATACTATGCTATATTAAAATAGTTTGCTGGTCATGAGTGTCTAATGGTAAAGAGGAGATGGCAAGAGTGAACGTCGACATTTTAGGAATCAGCTAACTAAAATGGACGGGAATGGGTGAATTTAACTCAGATGACCATTATATCTACTACTGTGGGCAGGAATCCCTTAGAAGAAATGGAGTCACCATCATAGTCAACAAAAGAGCCCAAAAGGCAGTACTTGGATACAATCTCAAAAACAACAGAATGATCTCTGTTCGTCTCAAAGGCAAACCACTCAATATCACGGTAATCCAAGTCCATGCCCTGACCAGTAATGCTGAAGAAGCTGAAGTTGAATGGTTCTATGAAGACCTACAAAACCTTCTAGAATTACACCCCAAAAAGATGTGCTTTTAATTATAGGGGACTGGAATGCAAAAGTAGGAAGTCAAGAAACACCTGGAATAACAGGCAAATTTGGCCTTGGAGTACAGAATGAAGCAGGGCAAAGGCTAATAGAGTTCTGCCAAGGGAACGCACTGGTTATAGCAAACACCCTCTTCCAACAACACAAGAGAAGACTCTACACATGGACATCACCAGATGGTCAACACCGAAATCAGATTAATTATATTCTTTGCAGTCAAAGGTGGAGAAGCTCTATACAGTCAGGAAAAATAAGACAGGGAGCTGACTATGGCTCAGATCATGAACTCCTTATTGCCAAATTCAGACTTAAATTGAAGAAAGTGGGGAAAACCACTAGACCATTCAGGTATGACCTAAATGAAATCCCTTATGATTATACAGTGGAAGTGAGAAATAGATTTAAGGGACTAGATCTGATAGACAGAGTGCCTGATGAACTATGGACGGAGGTTCATGACATTGTACAGGAGACAGGCAGCAAGACCTTCCCCAAGAAAAAGAAACGCAAAAAAGTAAATGGCTGTCTGAGGAGGCCCTACAAATAGCTGTGAAACCATGATGGATTCCCGTCGATGTATGGCAAAACCAATACGATATGGTAAAGTAATTAGCCTCCAATTAAAATAAATAAATTTATATTTAAAAAATTAAAAAAAAAAAGAAAAGAAGCCAAAAGTAAAGGAGAAAAGGAAACATATACCCATTTGAATGCGGAGTTCCAAAGAATAGCAAGAAGAGATAAGAAAACCTTCCTCAGTGATCAGTACAAAGAAATAGAGGAAAATAATAGAATGGGAAAGATGAGAGATCTCTTCAAGAAAATTAGAGATACCAAGGGAATATTTCATGCAAAGATGGGTTCAATAAAGGACAGAAATGGTATGGACCGAACAGAAGTAGAAGATATTAAGAAGAGGTGGCAAGAATACATAGAAGCACTGTACAAAAAGGATCTTCATGACCCAGATAATCACGATGGTGTGATCACTCACCTAGAGCCAGACATCCTGGAATGTGAAGTCAAGTGGGCCTTAGAAAGCATCACTACGAACAAAGCTAGCGGAGGTGATGGAATTCCAGTGGAGCTATTTCAAATCCTGAAAGATGATGCTGTGAAAGTGCTGCACTCAATATGCCAGCAAATTTGGAAAAGTCAGCAGTGGCCACAGGACTAGAAAAGGTCACTTTTTATTCCAATCCCTAAGAAAGGCAATGCCAAAGAATGCTCAAACTACCGCACAGTTGCACTCATCTCACAAGCTAGTAAAGTAATGCTCAAAATTCTCCAAGCCAGGCTTCAGCAATATGTGAACAATGATCTTTCAGATGTTCAAGCTGGATTTAGAAAAGGCAGAGGAATGAGAGATCAAATTACCAACATCCGCTGGATCATGGAAAAAGCAAGAGAGTTCCAGAAAAACATCTATTTCTGCTTTATTGACTATGCCAAAGCCTTTGACTGTGTGAATCAAAATAAACTGTGGAAAATTCTGAAAGAGATGGGAATACAAGACCACCTGATTTGCCTCTTGAGAAATCTGTATGCAGGTCAGGAAGCAACAGTTAGAACTGGACATGGAACAACAGACTAGTTCCAAATAGGAAAAGGAGTACATCAAGGCTGTATATTGTCACCCTGCTTATTTAACTTATATGCAGAGTACATCATGAGAAACGCTGGGCTGGATGAAACACAAGCTGGAATCAAGATTGCCCAGAGAAATATTAATAACCTCAGATATGCAGATGACACCACCCTTACGGCAGAAAGTGAAGAACCAAAGAGCCTCTTGATGAAAGTGAAAGAGGAGAGTGAAAAAGTTGGCTTAAAGCTCAACATTCAGAAAACCAAGATCATGGCATCCAGTCCCATCACTTCATGGCAAATAGATAAAGAAACAGTGGAAACAGTGACTGACTTTATTTGCGGGGGGCTCCAAAATCACTGCAGATGGTGACTGCAGCCATGAAATTAAAAGACACTTTTCCTTGGAAGGAAAGTTATGATCAACCTAGACAGCAAATTAAAAAGCAGAGACATTACTTTGTCAACAAAAGTCCGTCTAGTCAAGGCTATGGTTTTTCCAGTGGTCATGTATGGATGTGAGAGTTAGAGAAAGCTGAGCACTGAAGAACTGATGCTTTTGAACTATGATGTTGGAGAAGACTCTTAAGAGTCCCTTGGACCACAAGGAAATCCAGCCAGTCAATCCTAAAGGAAATCAGTCCTGAAGGTTCGTTGGAAGGACTGATGTTGAAACTGAAACTCCAACTTTGGCCACTTGATGTGAAGAGCTGACTCCTTGGAAAAAACCCTGATGCTGGGCAAGATTGAAGGCAGGAGGAGAAGGAGATGACAGAGGATGAGATGGTTGGATGGCATCACCGACTCAATGGACATGAGTTTGAGTAAACTCTGGGAGTTGGTGATGGACAGGGAGGCCTGGCATGCTGCAGTCCGTGGAGTCACAGAGAGTCAGACAGGACTGAGCAACTGAACTGAGGGTCTGATGTCACCATGAAGGGATTTAATGCTTCTCTAAACTGCACCCCACTCCAGTACTCTTGCCTGGAAAATCCCATGGACGGAGGAGCCTGGTAGGCTGCAGTCCATGGGGTCGCTAAGAGTCGGACACAACTGAGCGACTTCGCTTTCACTTTTCACTTTCATGCATCGGAGAAGGAAATGGCAACCCACTCCAGTGTTCTTGCCTGGAGAATCCCGGGGACGGCGGGGATTCAGTCGGACACGACTGAAGCGACTTAGCAGCAGCAGCAAACATGAAGAACATGAAGAGATGCAAGGATTGAGATCATAAAATCTGTTCCTAAAAACATCCAACTGTCTAAAGACCTGTCCCACCAGATTCCCTGGAGCATGGAGTGCCTCACTCCACACTGAACTCCCTCAGGGGTTGTTGAAGATCAGCAGCCATAGCAGCATAGGGTTCAGTCTCAGTAGAGGCAGATGGCAAATGGGTTGTTGTTCAGTCATTGGCAATGCTTTTGGTAAGTTCCAATTTGTAGTTGACAAAACTCAAGGTTAAACAGCTTGTGTGCTAATTGATCTTATAGTCACAACTCTGTTTTTCTTTGTGTATTTTTTAAATATATTAAAGAATAGTTTCCATTTATTCACTGTATTGTAAATGCTTACTCATTTCCCTAAGCAGAAGTCTCTCCAAAAGCAATTGGAAGAAATGAAAGACACTTATTTTCAGATAATACATTTAAATGTAAATGTTTCAGTGTGTGAACCATTCAGTGAATTTTGAAAAGTTTAAATTGCATTTGTAAATTTTATAGGTTTAAATTCAACATAACATGAGAAAATTATGGTTACTTTTTCAAAGACGTTTTTAAAATTTTTAAATCATTTTTTCTGTTTTATGGTGTAAGATATTATTTTCTAATTTTGTGTGTTTGACTCTATGCTCAGTTCTTCTTCTATAAATGGGATAATAATTTATAGATTTTTATGTGAATTTAAATAACATCTATCTTGGGTATAATAGATCCTAAGAATTGCCTTATTTTTTGTACCTTAATTATCTCTTTATTTAGGGAAGCAACTGCCTTTCAGCTCCATATTTTCAGTATCTAGTACAATGTTTGATGTAAAGTATGTGCTAAAGATTTCCTGGAATGATAGAAAATCAATGAAAGCCGGATCAAAATTATATTCAGAATTTTAAACAATTATAAATCAAAGAAAATACTCGTCTGAAGAATATAAAGTAAGAATTTAGAATTTTTACTGCATTTTCTTTCTTCAAGTATTACTTCACAAATAATGTTTCCCCATCACCCAAACAAATTTTCATTCATAAAGTCTGAATAATGACTCAGGAAGGAAATCTGGGATTACCCACCCCTCCTTTTCAGATGATAACATTAAGTCTGTACAGCTCTATTTGTGGGAGACCAAGGGCTGGAAATTCAGTCTTGAAACATATAATTCACAATCATTCTTTCTCAGTCAAAAATATTGATTGACATTTCTGCCATCTTCTCTCATAGGCTTGTAAAAGATAAAAGCACAAAATAGATTTTTTTGCGTGGTCAAATTATCTTCATGCTGTAATCTATCAAATATTTATTAATAACAGTAAAAACTACTTGCATAATAAATCCATTGGTGTAATACAATATAACCATGGGATCACAGAGTGTCAGACATGACTGAGCGACTGAGCCCACATGCAGGCACAGTTCCTAAACTTCTTCCATTGGCAGTTTTCCCCACTGCCTGCCTAAGAGACTCATTCCTATTGTTCCCTAAATCCTGCCTACCCTTCACTACCAGGGTTGGTTTTGTTTAGCTGCTAGAATATTGAAAAATTACAATATTTGGGTCTCTTCTAACTTAAGGCCATATTATGGGCTTGAACTCTCTCTGTGTATAAAACAAGGATTTATGTACATGATTTCTAAGTTTCTTTCCTGTTTTTGAAATTGTGTGGCCTACAGAGCTTTTGCCTTATCTTACCCTTTCTTTTCTGATTTCCTGCACCATTCTAGACCCACTATCGTATAATTTGGTGCTTGGAAAATTATATATATATTATTATTTTATTATATATATTATATATATAGCTTTGTATTACTTTCATTTTGTTTATTGTCTGTGTATTTGACTTTTTTTCCTAAAAAATATTACATCTATTTCAAAGAGAGGCTGTACTTAATCTCCTTCAATATCCCTCTCAGCTACTGATTAGTAGTACCAAGAATACCCTTGATACTGCCTGATTCCTTTAATAAAGCCAATGTTTAGAAACTAAAGCTTGGGAAACAATTAGGTGAAGATTATTACTATTATTATATGAAAGGAATCTGGTGCTTTATTTCCTTCATCACAAAGTTCATTGCAAAAGGATCGACTGCAAAGAACTGATATTTGAGAGATGTATAGAACTGTCAGAACTTTCCATTGCTTTCTCCTGGCTGACAGACTTGACCAGAGAAGCTTCCTACATATGCCCATCATGCTTCTGTACCCTCAATCTGTAAGAACTACATTCACCCACACCTACATTCCAGGAAATGATTAAACAAAGTTTGAACTATCAGTGCCAACTCTTGCCACAGGAAGAAAGAAGAAACCAGCTGGGAAAATGGCACTTGGATCACAAATGCTAAGAGTTTTCATTATGTCATCTCCCTTACACCACTTCCCGCCACCCCCACCCACCCCCGCCCCTCCCAATTACTCTGGAACAATTCTCCTAGTTGTGAATATGTCTTTCTCTCCTCTACTTGAGCTTAAGGCTCAAGAAATGACTTTTCATGTGCACTTCAGAGTTACAGTCTCATTCAATCCATCTAAGAATCTTGTGGAGAATCATTTCAGTTCAATTGCTCAGTTCTGTCCCACTCTTTGCAACCCTACGGACAGCAGCACACCAGGCTTCCCTGTCCATCACCAACTCCCAGAGCTTGCTCAAACTCATGTCCATCAAGTCAGTGATGCCATCCAACCATCTCATCATGTGGAGAATAGAATTAAGCATCTAAATGGTGCAGAGTGAAGAACTTAAGCATTGAGGTGAATGAAAGTGATGGAGTTGGGGTCAAAATCTAGACTTTCTGAAGCAAATTCCTTCAAGCTATAAAATCCGAAAGCAAATAATAGTAACATATCCTCCTTCTCTACCTACTGTTGCCTAATTTTCTTCATTTTTTATGTTTGTCCCTAAATTTCCTTTGTACTACACTGAGGTTATTTAAACATTAAGTAATAAATGCTTGCATGCATGCTCAGTCACTTCAATCATGTCCATGGGATTCTCTAGACATAAATACTGGAGTGGGTTGCTGTGCCCTCCTCCAGGGGATCTTCCCAACCCAGGAATCGAACCCATGTCTCCTGCATTGCAGGCAGATGCTTTACCACTGAGCCACCAGGGAAGCCTTAAGTAATAAGTAGAAGATAGTAAACACTGTGAAGATAAAAGCTGAGGCATAGAGCTGTCTCTTTTTAGGAAAAGCATTATGTCTTCCATTATGTAAAAAATCTTAATAGACATAATGCATGTTGTAATATGAACAATACCTTAATAAAGGATATTTGTGAATTACATTAATTCAAACATTTCTGAGATAGGCAAACTATAGAGGGAAGGAACTTATTTTTTTGAAATGTTAGAGCCAGTTTCTGCTTTTGCCTCCATTTGGTAAGTGGTTTCCATGGGGATTTTCCCAGAACTGGGAGGAGAGCATGGTGAACCCTCATCTCTCCCACATTCCTGACCTTGGCTTCTTGGAGCATCAGATTTTCTTTTTAAACACAGCAATAAAGTAGTACAACCAATTTAAATGGAAAGAATATATGCCAACTATTTTCCATTAAAAATGTATGATGTTCTCATACCCAGTTGAACTGATGTGCAAACTGATCAACTTTGTCCTTTTCTTTTTGTTAGGAAAGCCTGAAGGTAGGTATCAATCCATTCCAATTAATATCTAATGACAATGATAAACTAAAGACAAAGTCCCAGCTAACAGCTTCCATCTGTGGTTATGCATAAAATATCTGCTTCTGGCAAGTGACACTATATGCAAATTTTAAAAATTTCAATGCTGCAGTAGTTACATAATGTACTCATATATGCCTAAAATAGAGATTTCCCCCCTTTTCATCACCTTTCCTTTCTTTAATGTTCAGGAACCCTATAAACACAGTTAGAAATACATTTTCATCTTTATTTCTGTTTGTTAGTATGCTTCTTTTAAAATTTTCTCTTGTCATGGTTGCCAGTATCATGAATACATTAAAAAAATATTTTGTAAAATATGTTCAATCTAACTGGTGTTAATATTAAAAAATGACATTGCTTTTGGCAACATTGTAACATTCTTAAGGCTGGTGGCCATATGTAACTACTATAGTGTTACCCTAGGACCTAACGTTTAGCATATACTTGTGGCCTTAAGGCGTCTTTGTATTTGCTGGCAGCAAAGTTGTCCATCCATATGAGTCATTGTACTCAGACTTAAAATTGGATGTAAGCAATATATTCCATGTGCATTGATACAGATTTTTTAACTCCTGTTATTTCAAAAAGGAAACTGAAATAGTCCCCCTCCCTTCACTTCTCTCCCTCTCTCTCTCTCTCTGCAGGAAGTTCCTGGTTGATTTGAAATTGCTTCAGTTTTGATGACCGTATGTTTATCTAGTAGTTTAATATTAATTTCAAGAAAGCAACATCTTTAGGGAGTCCTGTCCTTAAGTATGAATAGTAAAATTAATAAATTAGCTTGACATTAAATGGATGAGTCTTGATGACCCTTCAGAGCCCTCAATCCAAGGGCTCAAAAGGAATGGCAGTAACTTGGGAAGTCTCAATGACCAAACCTTTAAAAGCCAAGGTGCTTTTTATGAATGTATAACTGTGACTCTATGTCTGAAATCAAGAAAGATTTAACAGTGCGGCTCTGTTGTCTGCTAGTAAGTATGCCATCTTACTTGATTTAACTGGGTAAACTCTAGAAATTAAAGAAAGAAAAGATGTGAAAAGTGAGATCCCTTTTTATGCATCTAAGAACACAGTATATAACCTCTATATTTTTAAGTCAAGTGGGAGATAGGAAGATAAGTTTCCATTATCTTTCGATAGGCCAGAACAATGTAGTTTTTGTTTTTTTTTTTTTTTAACCACCCTGTGGAAAAGTCTGTGTTTCTCACATTTCATTAACTCCTGAAGTGTGTTCTTTTAACTTGTAAACTATGCAGGCTAAATCTGCTCTCACCTGAGGGATTCAATCACAAAACATAGCCTCAGGTGAGAAAAAGAATTCTAAAGGTGTATTTACAAAGGTATTGTGCTGTGTTTGTGTTGACCTTTAATTTGTTCTTTTTAAATATTCATTGAGTTTAACTGAGCTCTCTCCAAGGTATTAGAATGATGGCAATTTAATGATCCAGAAGTAGAACATTTGAGTTTTGAGAAGCATGGAATGGCAGAGATGTTTATCCTTTCAGATAAGGAGCATAATGAAGACTCACTGGGCAGTTTTTTTAGTCTATGAGAACTCTGAGAGGAACAATTCTTATAGCCAGGTGGATTTTTGGGAGTAGTGAATCTGCGAATGTGGAGAGGGTGACCCTGGATATGACAAATCAAGAATGAATGAATATTCATTCATTAGCATGAAGTCGCTCAGTCGTGCCCAACTCTCTGCAACCCCATGGATAGTAGCCTGCACCAAGCTCCTCCGTCCATGGGATTTTCAAGACAAGAGTACTGGAGTGGGTTGTCGTTTCCTTCTCCAGGGAATCTTCCCAACTCAGGGATCGAACCCAGGTCTCTCACATTGTAGACAGACGCTTTACTGTCTGAGCCATCAGGGAAGTCCAACAAGAATGAATGTTACAGGGATTAGACAAAAAGATATTGAAAAAAAAATACCCTAGAGAAACAGTTCAAGCAATATACCTACTAACCTTCAGAAGGTAGAAATCAACCCATCATTTTGATTCAGGCAGAAATGCTACTTTATTGGTAAACATGATCTTTATAGCAGATACTTTCGGAAATAGTGTCCAGTTACAAGCACAATTTTTTCATCCTGGTTCCTCCACAATGACCAACATTGGCAGTCATTTAGATCAGTACATTCCATATGTTTATAATCTTGTTGATTAAAACAGAGACCCCTCAGAATCTGAGAATATGTATGTAGAAGAGGTCTTTTGGGGTAATTAACACAATAAAGCACAAGTAATGAAGTGTAGAATAGCCATCTTTTATCAGATGTATGAACTAGGGAGGCCAGGAGGGAAAAATAAAGAAGCTACACAGAGAAGAAAAGAGATGTGAAAACAGAAGTCAAGACAGCATGGCAGTCCCTTCTTTCAGCATGTTTCCCCAGAAAGCCATGCTTGCAAGCCATGCTTGCCTGACTTCCTCCCTTGAGTTCCCATGAGGCAGCCCTAATCTATACCACTTCTTCCTTTTCTTCCCATAAGCTAGTATATATAGGTCACTGATAGCTAAATCCTAAAGCTTAACTCAAGTACTTCTTCTGTTAGTCAGTGAACTGCTCGAATTTTTACATTTCCTAATGAATTACATTGCTTCTACGAATAAGTAGAGTATGCAGAAGCAGACAGTATCACCTAATTACATTTAAAGTGAGACATCTATTACTTGTTATTAACAAACAGATGAAATGCAGCAAGCAAAAAATGATTGTTTGTTACTATGACTTTTTACTTCCCTTTTATTACTGATTAATTTCAAAATTAAAGTTAATATAAACTATAATTTTATTAGTAGTATTAAATATTTAAAATACAAAAAAAGGCAAAATTAAGTTTCTTTTAAGAAGATAGATTTTTTAATTTTATAAAGGAGGAAAAAGGTATATATAATTAGATTCAGAAATTATTTATTCAATGTGGTTAACCCATCATCACTTTGATATGTATAAGTACTTAAAAGCTTGCTGAGAAAATGTAGAAAGTGGGAGTACAGGTTAACAATCTTGATACTGCAATGAATACTGTGGTTGAACAATTAAACAAATGGATGGTGGATAGTAGCATCCAGGTTTCTTACTGTCAGAGTGAGAATTTACAGATAAAGCAAGGAGAAAGGCTAGAATGACTCATGTAGTGATGGAATAGAGTTGAAGACATCAGGAAAAGCTCATGTTTAGCTTAATATATTTAGCTTAATAGCTTCAACACAGACAGTTACATACTAAATTACTTATAGATACATGTATATACACAGATTAACATAAACGTATACCTTTTCTTGTTCTGTCAGCTGAAAGTACTTACAAAAAAATGGAACCTCAGGTGTAATGAGCACGCCTAGCACAGTGATCTTGGAGTATAAAGCCATTCTACAACGATAAAAAACAAGGCACCTCAGAGAAATGGCTAATTCTACACTTAGTGCAGGAAAGGTGAGCCCAGAGCATCTCACAGTAACAGAAAGTAAGAAAGTGTTAAAACCAAGCTCATCTTACTAAAGAATATTCAAAGGGGTAGAGAAGACAACTGAAAGAGCCCCCAGTGGCCAAAACTGGAATAATTTGATCAAACAGAATAAAGTTATACAAGATTATAGCCCAAAGTATAAAATAAATATTATTGAATGCATACTGATATAAATAAATGGTTCAATGAAGTATTAAAACCTGGAGAAGGAAATGGCAACCCACTCCAGTGTTCTTACTTGCAAAATCCCCGGGATAGAGGAGCCTGGCAGGCTACAGTCTATGGGGTTGCAAAGAACTGGACATGACGTAGCAACTAAGCACACACGTTACAGCCAGATTCTTTACTTTCAGAGTTACCAGGGAAACCCTCAAAACACATGCACACAAGTATTAAAATGGGAGAGAATGGACAAATCCCCCATATACAACAATTCCAAATAATTTACGTAGATACTCTGCCCTAAGGGGAGTTATGGGCTTAAGTGTTGTGTGAATACAGAAACTTATTTCCAAAAATTGCAGTATGGAAAAAGGGAAAAAGAATAACTTAATAGTGAAGAAACCAGATAAACACTACCTCAGCCAGGTGATCAAGGTTAATACCAACAATCATAAAGTGTATTGATAGCATGTACCCTTGATCTGTGACATAAATGAAAATTTCTCTCTTCTGTTTTCTTCCCCCAAAACCCTCAACCTTAATCTACATATGGAACAACATCAAATAAATTCCAAAAGTATCAATGTTGATACACTGTATGTAATACTGTACCAGCGTGCCTTAAAATTGTGAAGGTCATCAAAAATAAAGTCTAAGAACATTCACAAACAAGAGGAGCCTAAGGAGATGTGACTATTAAATGTTAATAGGATACTGGAACAGATGTGGGACATGAGAAAAAAACTAAAAGAAATCTAAATAAAGTATGGACTTAAGTTGACAGTGTATCGTTGGCTGTAATAACATACCATACTAATGTAAGATGGTCATAGCGAGGGGGGAAAGTGAGGAGCATACCGGGACTTTCTATACTATTTTCCTTATTATTCCGTACATCTGAACTAATTGTTAAAAGACAAAGTCTATTTCTAGGGGAAAAAAGTACATTTCTGAGACCTGCTCAAAAAGATTCTTATGTAAGAGCGCTAAAGCAGACTACTGATGATTCTTCTTTCTCTGGTCCATAACCACATTTGGAGGAAGACTGCTCTGGTGTGTGATATTTTTTCATGGTAGAAGTAGTCTTGTTCATTGGTGTAGCTCTAGACATCAGGTCTAAGTATGTATTTTTGTTGTTATTTAGTTGCTAAATCATATCTGACTCTTCTGCGACCCTGTGGATCGTAGTCTGCCAGGTTACTCTGTCAATGGAATTTCCCAGGCAGGAATACTGGACCGGATTGCCATTTTCTTCTCCAGGGAATCTTGCCAACCTAGGGACTGAACTTACATCTTTTTTATCAGCAGGCATCCTTACCACTGAGCTACCTGGAAAGCCAAGTATGTATTAGGCAATCAGTAAACATAATATCAGAGAAGGCAATGGCAACCCACTCCAGTACTCTTGCCTGGAAAATCCCATGGACAGAGGAGCCTGGTAGGTTGCGGTCCATGGGGTCACTAAGGGTCAGACACTACTGAACGACTTCACTTTCACTTTTCACTTTCATGCACTGGAGAAGGAAATGGCAACCCACTCCAGGGTTCTTGCCTGGAGAATCCCAGGGATGGGGGACCGTGGTGGGCTGCCGTCTATGGGGTCACACAGGGTCGGACACAACTGAAGCGATTTAGCAGCAGCAGCAAACATAATATCTGCTGACCATTGATTTAATTTGTCATTAGTAAATACATTTCAATTACATCTCTGTTTAAGATAAAAATAGATAACTACTTTCCTGCGATCAGCTTCTATTTATAGTTTTCCTATTGTTTTCCTGTGTGGCTGTTCATTTCAGGAAGATCTCTATAATGCTCATGTACATGAAATTTTAATTTCTTCCCCAAAACATTCATGGCACTATTGATAACTGATTGATATAAATTGTCACATACACACATTTAAATAAAAATAAGAATATTTCATAGAAATTTAAATATAAAAATTGCTGTTAAAGGAATCCATATTTTAGGTTACTTTCTTTTCTTTTGAGGATACGTGTGGTCCACCATGTAGGCCAGGATAACTTCTCCATCTTGAAATGCTTAATTATATCTACAAAATCATTTTGCCTTATGAGGCACAATTCACAGGTCCCAGAGATTAGGACACAAATACATTTTGAATGCCATTATTCAGCCACAATCAGTTATGAATCTGAAATTCCCTCCATAGTCTGTCTTGCTGATATCATGACATTATAATCCATTTCTTAACTTCAGATATCATTTCTTGGTTGAGAGCATCAACATCTTTATATTTTCCCCTTTTCTCTCTTCCAAATTCTGCTCTTTCTACTCCAAATGCCTACTCAGACACTGCTACAAGATTTATTTTATATCTTGTAAAATTCAACTAGCTAAAATCAAAGTCATCAATCATCCTTCAAATGTGCCCTCCTACATAATTCAGTGTTTTTTCTTAGATTTATTATAATCACAACCTACTTATATTTCAAACCTTGCCCATCTTTGAAATCACAATATATCCAGTAAGGCATCTGCCAAGTATATCATTTCTGTAAATTCTATAATGTTCAATTTGCATTACATCCAGTCCCCTGGCTTTAAATATCATCTGTATGCTAATGACTGGGAAATGTATACTTCCATCTCTCATGTTTCTCCTTAACTCCAAACTAGTAATCTAACTGCCTTGGCTATATATATCTCCATTTGAATGTCCAAGACATGTGATGAGAAAACAGCTGTTTTGAGTTGCTGCCTAGGCATTTTACAGTATATTTTACAGTATGGCAATCCTACTTCACCCAGAATTTGTATATTTAAATAAGGACCTGAGTTTATGATTCCCGCCACCAGTTCCTTTTTGCTTTCCTGAGGCACCTTTTAAAATAATCTCTTAAAAGTTATGTCCACAAAGAGTTAGTGACCTCTATCCAAATCTTAAAAGTAACAGGTTTTTGCTAACCTGCTCTCTCCCTCCTGCTTGCTCATGACCTGGGATGGAAGACTGCCCTTCCACTAGCTGATTGGATCCCCCACCCTCATTTCTAGAATCTGTAAGTAAGAAATCTGGTGATTTTACTTCCTTTGTGTGGGTGTAATTTCAATCAAAATGACCCAGGGGTTTTTACTTCCCCTGAGTTGGAACTCAGAAGCTGAGGGAGCTATCTGCCAGTGCTGTGTGAGTGACTTATACCTTCTCACTTAACAAGTTATAATCTGCATACTTTTAATTAAATACACCAGTTATGCCCCTCCCCCTGCCCAACACACCAACGTGCTCAAAATGAATTAAGATCTCACCATATTTTCATAAATACTCTTCATCAGGTTAAGAAAGCTCAGGCTAAGGAAATCCTTTTTGTTCCTAATTTGTTGAGTGTGTTTATCATCAGTTTTATCAAATGCTCTTTTTGAATCTGTTGAAATAATCATGAAGTTTTGTCTTTTATTATATTAATATTATAACATTAATTGATTTTAGAATGTTGAATCAACTTTATAGTCCTCAGAAAAATCTGAGGAATAGATTTTATACCACTTGGTCATGGTATAAAAACATTCAGTTCAGTTCAATTCAGTCGCTCAGTCATGTCTGACTCTTTGAGACCCCATGAATCGCAGCATGCCAGGCCTCCCTGTCCATCACCAACTCCCGGAGTTCACTCAGACTCACGTCCATCGAATCAGTGATGCCATCCAGCCATCTCATCCTCTGTCGTCCCCTTCTCCTCCTGCCCCCAATGCCTCCCAGCATCAGAGTCTTTTCCAATGAGTCAGCTCTTTGCATGAGGTGGCCAAAGTACTGGAGTTTCAGCTTTAGCATCCCTCCTTCCAAAGAAATCCCAGGGCTGATCTCCTTCAGAATGGACTGGCTGGATCTTGTTAATTATTTAGTTTACTAGTGTTTTGTTGAGGATATTTGTATCTATATTAATAAAGAATATTGATCTATAATTTTTTTCTCATGATATAATGCCGGGGACCAGCCCCGGCTGATCCAAGGAATTCAAAGCGGGGACGGCGTTGGCGAGGATCAGGAAACAACTGCTTAATTAAACGTTTATTAAGGATATAAAGAGTGGTGAAATAAGGATAGCTCAGCGAAGAAATTCAGTGAAGAAAAGAGGCTGAATAAAATTCCAAAGCAGGGAATTTATGTCACCTACGAAGGCCGCAGGCGTCCTCCCGTTCTCCCGAAGGAGAGGAGACACTAAGGCCTCCCCGGTCAGATCTTAGAAGCCCAGGCAAAATTAGTAGGCTTGACGAGCTTCCCTGCCTCAGAGGAAAAGTTCAGCTAGAAGGTGAAAGAAAGAATGACATGGGGAGACCAAATTCCGGTGAACAAAAGGACATACTTTATTTTCCAAAGCAGTTTTATACCTTAAGTTGTGCATAGAGGATAATGGGGGAAGGGGTAGAGGCATGCAAAGACAGCAGTTCCTGATCCTTATCGGAAGTCAGGCTTTCAAACTTATCATATGCAAAAGTTTAGGTGATTTACATCATCTTCTGGCCAGGAAGCCTGTTAACATTTTAAGAAACTTATTTTTCTCTAAAGGTGATTATTCTAAAGTCAGGCGCCAGCCTCCAAAAAGCATTGGAGAAAGTTGCATTCCTATAGGGCAAAGGTGAGGTGGGCTCAATCAAGAAAAGAATTAACTCAAGGGTCCAAGATTACAAACATTGAGGCAACTGCTTACATTTCTATACACCCATTATATCAATCAATACACCGCCAAGGACACAGTAGGTAAGGGATATGGAGACTTAGCAGCAAACATTGGCCCAACAAGTGAAAAACCCTTCACCAATACAATTTCTAATCAATCTTTTAACTACTCAAAGGAATCTGTGTTTAGACAGTTTAGAACATCTCCTGCCTCTCACAGTTGGGAGGCTCTGAACAATCACATGTTGCCGGAAAAAACCTATTCAGGCAGGCTAGAGGACTTCCAAAGGAGTTTGTAGGTTGAAACACTGTCACACCCAAGAATCATTAACTGGAGCTGTAAGCTAACTCTTTTTTCAGAGAGAGGTAGTGGGGGACAGCCCCCCGTAAAGTCAGAGGTGTAGGTGACAGCACAAAGCAGAAAGTAGGCAGACTCTGGTTTTGGGGGTAGATTGCTCGAGAATTTCCAGGGAGACTCCTGAGGCTTGATCCCGCCTTTGCATATGTCAAGCCTCCTTCCTCATGACCTTTGCCACGGGCAGAGCTCGCTCCCCACAATATAATTTTCTGGTTTTAGTGTCAGATTAATAGAATGAGCTAACTTCTCTTCCATGTTTTAAAAGAATTTGAGAAGGATCGATATTAATTTCTCTTTAAACTTTTGGTAGAACTCACATTTATCAGGTCCTGAACTTTTCTTTGTGGGAAAATTTTTAAATTACTAATTCAGCATATTTATTTATTATTGTTCCCTTAGACATTCTGTGTATGCTCCAGTCAGTTATGGTAGTTTGTGTCCTTCTAGAAATTTGCTCATTTCATCTGCATCAACTAATTTCTCAAGTGTTCACAGTATTCCTTTATAAGCCTTTTTATTTCCATAAGATCAGTAGTAATGGCTCCTTTTCCTTCTTGGTTTACCGTATTTGGATCTTCTCTGTTTTTTTATTCGTCAGTATCACTAAAAATTTGTCAGCACCACTGATTGTTTCTCAAAGAAATACATTTAATTTAGTAGATTTTCTCTTCTGCATTTTCATTATCTCTACACTTAACCTTTAATACTTTCTTCTGTTTTCTTCTTTGGGGTTTAGTTTGTTTTCTACTGTGGATTTTAAATTCAAAACTTAGCAACATTTGACACCGTGTTACATCCCATCCTTCATAGCATACTCTCTTTCCTAATATCTCCTACCCAAAGTATCATTCATCTTTTTATTTCTCTGACCTCTCCTCTCCTTCGAATTCAATATTCCTGGCTTATCCTCACATCCTGGAACTTTAAGAGCTGGAATTCTTCAAGTGTTGGTCTTAACATCTTTTCTTTCACTCATGGTAGATGCTGTCACTCGCTTCTCAAACCCAGCATGGTAGGGCCCATTTTCTAGAACAGCTGGCAGAGAGCCCTTATCTGTGGTAAGAGGCTTCATTCAACGACTCGTCAACATAGGACTGTAAAGGCCTGAAACCTTCCCCTAACTTTGGAAAATGTGAAATTCTGTTTTGGTTTCAGCTTCCATGAGGCCTTTTATATTTCATCATAGTGCAATTTCTCCCACTGCCCAATCCTCTTTTTTTTTTTTTTCTTTCTGATATTTTTTGACCTTAAGAATGCTCCCTTATAAACTTCCTACATGCTAATTAACATAACAGAGTTAGTTTCTTGGGAAATTCAAAGTGAAACATTACTGTATACTCTCTCCATAGGTGATTTCATCTACACCAATAGTTCCTTTCCCCACTATTTGCTAACAATCAGTAATTTCTATCTCTATGCCACATGCCCTCCAAAAGCTAGACAATATATCTCATAGATGTCTCAAAATATTCACTTTAATACCTCATAGTCAGCTAGAAAAAAGCACCCCAAAAATGAAAGTCATGATTTCCACGCTGAAACTTTATCCTCCTTCACGTCTACGTAGTTTCAGTTCAGTGTAGTTCAATGGCTCAGTTGTGTCCAAATATTTGCGACCTCATGGACTGCAGCACACCAGGCTTCCCTGTCCATCACCAATTCCCGGAGCTTACTCAAATTCATGTCCATCACATAGGTGAGGCCATCCAACCATCTCATCCTCTATTGTCCCCTTCTTCTCCCACCTTCAATCTTTCCCAGGATCAGGGTTTTTTCAGATGAGTCAGTTCCTCGCATCAGGTGGCCAAAGTATTAGAGTCTAAGCTTCAGCATCAGTCAGTCCTTCAAATGAATATCAGGACTGATTTCCTTTAGGATGGACTGGTTGGATCTCCTTGCTATCCAAGGGACTCTCAAGAGTCTTCTCCACACCACAGTTAAAAAGCATCAATTCTTCAGCGCTCAGCTTTCTTTATGGTCCAACTTTCACATCCATACATGACTACTGGAAAAACCGTAGCTTTGACTAGATGTCAACCTTTGTTGACAAAGTAATGTCTCTGCTTTTTAATAATCTGTCTAAATTGGTCATAACTTTTTTTCCAAGGAGTAAGCATCTTTTAATTTCATGGCTGCAGTCACCATCTGCAGTGATTTTGGAGCCCAAAAAATAAACTCTGTCACTGTTTCCATTGTTTCCCCATCTATTTGCCATGAAGTGATGGGACCTCCAGATACCATGATCTTAGCTTTCTGAATGTTGAGTTTTAAGACAATTTTTTCACTCTCTCTTTCACTTTCATCAAGAGGCTCTTTAGTTCTTCTTTGCTTTCTGCCATAAATGTGGTGTCATCTGCATCTCTGATGTTATTGATATTTCTCCCGGAAATCTTGATTCCAGCTTGTGCTTCTTCCAGCCCAGCGTTTCTCATGATGTACTCTGCATATAAGTTAAAAAAGCAGGGTGACAATATACAGTCTTGATTTTCTCCCTTCCCTATTTGGAACCAGTCTGTTGTTCCATATCCAGTTCTAACTGTTTTTTCTTGACCTGCATACAGATTTCTCAGTAGGCAGGTCAGGTGGTCTGGTATTCCCATCTCTTTTAGAATTGTTCACAGTTTGTTATGATCCACACAGTCAAAGGCTTTGGCGTAGTCAATAAAACAGAAGTAGATGTTTTTCTGGAACTCTCTAGCTTTTTTGATGATCCAATGGATGTTGGCGATTTGATCTTTGGTTCCTCTGCCTTTTCTAAATCCAGCATGAACATCTGGAAGTTCATGGTTCACATATTGTTGAAGCCTGGCTTGGAGAATTTTGAGCATTACTTTGCTAACATGTGAGATGAGTGCAATTATGGGGTAGTTTGAGCATTCTTTGGCATTGCCTTTCTTAGGGATTGAAATGAAAACTGATCTTTTCCAATCCTGTGGCCACTGCTGAGTTTTCCAAATTTGCTGGCATATTGAGTGCAGCACCCATTTGAATGCAGAGTTCCAAAGAATAGCAAGGAAAAATAAGAAAGCCTTCCTCAGTGATCAGTGCAAAGAAATAGAGGAAAACAATAGAATGGGAAAGAAGAAAGATTTCTTCAAGAAAATTAGAGATATCAAGGGATCATTTTACTATTTGAAATAGCTCAACTGGAATTCCATCACCTCCATTAGCTTTATTCATAGTGATGCTTCCTAAGGCTCACTTGTCTTCACATTCCAGAATGTCTGGCTATAGGTGAGTGATCACAGCATCCTGATTGTCTGGGTCATGAAGATCTTTATTGTATAATTCTTCAGTGTATTCTTACCACTTCTTATTAATATCTTCTGCTTCTGTTAGGTCCATACCATTTCTGCCCTTTATTGAGCCCATGAAATGTTCCCTTGATATCTCTAATTTTCTTGAAGAGATCTCTCGTCTTTCCCATTCTGTTGTTTTCCTCTATTTGCACTGATCACTGAGGAAGGCTTTCTTTCTCTTTTTGCTAGTCTTTGGAACTCTGCATTCAAATGGGTATATCTTTCCTTTTCTTCTTTGCTTTTAGCTTCTTTTCTTTTCTCAGCTATTTGTATGCCTCCTCAGACAACCATTTTGCCTTTTTACATTTCTTTTGGGGGGATGGTCTTGATCCCTGCCTCCTAAACAATGTCATGAACCTTTGTCCATAGTTCTTCAGGCACTCTGTCTATCAGATCTAATCCCTTGAATCTATTTGTCATGTCCACTGTATAATTGTAAGGGATTTGATTTAGGTCATACCTGAATGGTCTAGTGGTTTCCCCTACTTTCTTCAATTTAAGTCTAATTTGGCAATAAGGAGTTCATGATTTGAGCCACCGTCAGTTTAGCTGGAATGTATTGTAAGAAAATCTTTGATTCAGACTTTTCCAAAATCTAGTGACATGTACAGGACTCAATACAGTCACCATAACACTGAATAGATAAGTGGGATCAGTAGTTCTAACATAAGGCATTCTCCTGAGCACTTTACATGTATTAACTCAGTTACTTCTCACAACTCTATTAAATAAATTTTTTCACATTTAAAAATCTTTATAGAAAGTATCATACAAAATGTATATAAATTGTTCAAGATCATAATATCTAAACAAGGATTTGTGCATCAATAATATGTGTCCTAAAATCCCTATGCTAATTATTTTCTTACATTGCCTTACTACACAACTGTTGCTCTGAGCTTTGAATGTATTTGGTCAGAATGGATTGGTAAAAAGCACAGCTACTCATATACATATGTTTTGGTAAGAACCACAATGGACAGCAACATGTGATTTGACAATGCTATAATTTTTATATCTTCTAGGATCGTTGAAAGAAATATCAGCTTTCCATGACCAGAAAGCAAGATTCCTGATCATAGGGTGACCAAAATCTGCCTAAATAAGCTATACTATGTCCTTTTCTGTTAGCTTTTGTAGTAACACTACACAGAATGTAAAACCTATCTAGCACTTATCTATATACTCTCATGTGTGTATACCACAGGCAAAGCCTTATCCATCCATCCATCAGATGAGCAAGCTAGAAGAGAAAATTTGAATGCTATTGAAATCTGTATTTTTCTCTCACTCTTCAAAAGTAATTAATGGTTGAGTCACTATACTATGAGAGCTTCCCAGGTGATGCAATGATAAAGAATCTGCCTGCTAATGCAGGAGGCACAAGAGATGTGGGTTCAATCCTTGGGTCAGGAAGATCCCCTGGAGTAGAAAATGGCAACCCACTTTGGTATTCTTGCCTGGAAAATTCCACGAACAGAGAAGCATGATTGGCTACAGTCCATGTGGTTGCAGAGTCAGACATGACTGAGTGACTGAGCACACACATACATTATATTATAAGTGCTTCTAAAAGTCACTTGCTCCTCTGCATCTGAGACACGATTCTTACCACTACCCCTATAAATGCTTGTAGGACAACCTTTATCTCTGCTGTTGATACCAGCTCCTTACTCATGGATCATGCAAGGATTCCATCCCCGGTGTCCCTCTCTGCTTTTGCCTTTCTAATCACAGTAGCCTAGAGTAGTATTTTTTAAAATGCAAGTCAGATCATGTCAATTTCTTGCTCAAAACTTTTCAGTAAATTTTCTTGCTCTTAAAAGGAAAACCAAGATCTATGATATCACTGGCAAGGTTGCATATGCTGTTTCTTCTTTCCTATCTTTCCAGTGTCAATACTGTTATTACTCTTCTGTCCAATTTCTTTCATTTGGTTTGCACCATGGGAAAGGAGTACGTCAAGGCTGTATATTGTCACCCTACTTATTTGACTTCTATGCAGAGTACATTATGTGAAATGCTGGACTGGATGAAGCACAGGCTGGAATCAAGATTGCCAGAAGAAATATCAATAATCTCAGATACACACATGACACCACCCTTAGGGCAGAAAGCAAAGAAGAACTAAAGAGCCTCTTGATGAAAGTGAAAGAGAAGAGTGAAAAAGTTGGCTTAAAACTCAACATTCTGAAAGCTAAGATCATGGCCCCTGGCCCTATCACTTCATGACAAATAGATGGGGAAATAATGGAAACAGTGACAGACTTATTTTTGGGGGCTCCAAAATCACTGCTGATGGTGACTGCAGCCATGAAATTAAAAGATGCTTACTCCTTGGAAGAAAAGTTATGACCAACCTAGACAGTTTATTAAAAAGCAGAGACATTACATTGCCAACAGAGGTCTGTCTAGTCAAAGCTATGGTTTTTCCAGTAGTCACGTATGAATGTGAGAGTTGGACTGTAAAGAAAATTGAGCACCAAAGAATTGATGCTTTTGAACTGTGGTGTTGGAGAAGACTCTTGAGAGTCCCTTGGACAGCAAGGAGATCAAACCAGTCCATCCTAAATGAAATCAGTCCTGAATATTCATTGGAAGAACTGATGCTGAAGCTGAAACTCCAATGCTTTGGCCACCTGAGGCAAAGAATTGACTCCTTGGAAAAGACCCTGATGCTGGGAAAGGTCGAAGGCAGGAGGAGAAGGGGACGATAGAGGATGAGATTGTTGAATAGCATCACCAACTCAATGGACATGAGTTTGAGCAAGTCCAAGAGCTGGTGATGGACAGGAAAGCTCGACATGCTGTAGTCCATGGGGTCGCAAAGAGTCAGACATGACTGAGCGACTGAATTGACTGACTGATGCCCTTTCCCATATCGGGGCCATGTACATGCTACTTTCTCTCTACAGAATGTTCCCAGTTCTGTATCTGAGTTAACAAATACTTCATTTTTCCACTCAATCAACAATTCCTCGAGAAGGTTTGTGTGACTTCCAGAAGTAGATCAGCATTCCCTAGAACAAACTCTCTTACCACTGTGCTTTTTCTTTCAAAGCTAAATTGTCCAGTAATAGACCATTAAATACTTTTAAAATCACGACCTAACCACATACAAGAACAGCATGAGAAGCTACCCTTAAATTTATTTTGGACATTTTTATGTATTATATTCACAAACAACTAAATGCTTTTTAAAACTTTTATTTGATTTAATGACTTCCACTGGTTAAAACTTTTTATTCCACCTACATTTGACTAGGGCCAAGAAGAAAAGCTGACAGCTCAGTCAGTTTACAAAGACTCCTCTGGATCCAGATTTTCTGTCCTTAAAACCAGCCTTGTTAAAAATAAATCATTAAGCATGTGAGAAATATATCTTAGGCTTTAAAAATCTAAGAAAAATCAACTTATTCATTGCCAAGATTCTGTTTGTTTGATAGAATTGCAGGACATTTGATTCATACTTTATATAATACCAATATACCTCCCCTACTTATGGAGGGGACTGTGGAGTAAAGCTGAATAGTTATTAAAACCAAGGGAAAGGGACAAAGCATTCAGTGGATTTGGGTACAGGAAAAGTCGTTTAGCTGATACTCTAGATAAGAAGCATGTGAGTTAAGGAATCAAAAAGGAAGTAGGACAAGATTGAAAAAAAAACAAAGGTTAAGACTAGCCTTTAAAATGTCTGAGTCAGGACCTTTTTCCTAAAAATGGCTATCCGATATTTCCTTCTGGGTGACACAAGAGAACCAGGTCATGATGCCAATGCCTGTGAGTAGGTTCTACTTAAAGTGTCCTTCATATCATCTCCACTTAGCATTTCCCACATTGCTGTTGCATGGCATATCTTGAACAAAATGTGAAGACTTTAAGGTATGATTACATCTTATCCTTCTCTACTTTATGAACCATTTGTCTTCTCTTGAGGATAAAACATTTCTCAAATCCAGGAAAGAAAAAAGAAATTTTTTTCATTGAGCACCTAGAGTGCACCAGGACAATACTGTCACATTTAATCTGCATGGCATCCTTTGCGCTGGCGATAACAATCTCCATTTCACAGGTTGGGAAACTGAGGGTCCAAAAGAATCAACATCTTTTCTACATCATAAGATTATTCCAGAGTTGAATCCGTGTCTCATCCTTTTGTCCATTTTTTCCCCTCTATATCATGTTAGTATCTATTGCCTTCCAGGTTTCTTTATGGCTCTTGATGCCATTAAAACATAAGCCATTTCTTTTTATTTCACACAATCTGCTTCATACTTTGACTAAAATGACTTCACAACAGTTGGTTGCCTTAAACAAGACATATTTATTTTAAATAGGTCCTGTTTCATGATCTGAAAAAGTTCAAAAATTCAAATTTACTGAAAACAAAGTTCAGACTATAGATGAGCTATGGAGGATTGGAAAGCCCTATTAGGATAAGCTGATTGGCTTTGAAGATTGTTGTTCACTCAGTCATGTCCAACTCTGTGACCTCAAGGATTGCAGCATGCCACACCAGGCTTCCCTGTCCACTATCTCCCGGAATTTGCTCAAACTCATGTCTATTGAGTCAATGATGCCATCCAACCATCTCATCTTCTGTTACCCCCTTCTCCTCCTGCCCTCAGTCTTTCCCAACATGAGTCTTCTCCAATGAGTCAACTCTTTGCATCAGGTGGAGAAAGTATTGGAGGTTCAGCATCAGTCCTTCCAATGAATATTAAGACTGATTTCCTTTAGAATTGACTGGTTGGATCTCCTTGCTGTCTAAGGAACTCTCAAGAGTCTTCTCCAGCACCACAATTCTAAAGCATCAGTTCTTTGGTGCTCAGCCTTCTTTATGGTCCAACTCTTACATCCATACATGACTTCTGGAAAAACCATTGCTTTGACTATATGGACCTCGCTTAACCATTTTTGAGGGTGACTGCAGACTGAAAGTGGGGGTCTGGTCCTGCTTCCCACAAGACTGACTGGCTTTCCAGTTCCAGAGAAGAATGACATGAAGGAAGGAGAGGCAGCAACTGCTCTAACTGCCTGGCTTCGGGCCACTACTGGCTCTCTGCTAGCTGTGGTTCTTTATTCACTGGCTTCTTCCAAAGGGCTTTAGAGTCATATTTTTATAGTTGCAGAGCAAATAGAAATCTCTCAGGAAAAAAATTCCTAAAGTTAGAATCCAGATACCTGCCTTTTTATCAAGCCCTTAAGTTCATTTTGGTAGTGGTGGCAACAAAAATTGCACTTTAAGAAACACTAATTTGGAGAGGGTCCTTTCTGACTGCACAACTCCTGAAAAGTATGTTCCATGCAGATTTCTCTGCATCTCTATGTCTTTTTGCTAAACTTCTACCCACTTTCCTTTCCCCTCTTTCACCAACGCATTGACATTGTTTTAGTTAGTAATTTGTCTTTTATTTGTAAATTGTTATTTGTGTCTTTCTGCTCTATAGATGACATTTTTTTTTCTGTCTCTGTTGAGACAACGCTTGGCAATCATGTAGTAGACAGGAGAGTAGATTTTCTTTATTAAAAGAAGTATTACTCTTTTGGAAAAGTGTATACCCAGGCTATTAATACTGAGAGGGGTTCTAAAGTTGATATTACCTGTCATATTAGGATGGCAAATCGATATTTTTGATCTTCAAAGAAACAGAAAGCAAGTCTGTTGGCCAAGAGAAGAGAAAAACAATTGTATGGGGGGGAGGGAGGAAGGTCAGGATTGACCTTTATCAAGATGATGGATTGAAATGACCCAAAATGTTGACAGACTGCTTATGCTGAGATGACCAGATACCACAGTCACTGAAGTAATTATAGCTCAGCAACAAAGCCAGTTGAATTTAAGTAATTTGCCTAATAAGGGTGGAAGGGAGGCAAGTTGTTATATTTTTTTTTTATCTTATATGGATCAGTTTTGGCAGAAGTATTGAATTAGAGTTAAATTATAGTTTCTCTCTTTTGTTAGCCAGGTTCCCAAATAACAACATTACTATATATGGCATTTAAAGATAATCTCTGAACAGTCTCTTTCAAAGCCTTTGGCTATAAACTCTCAGGAACATTACCTAATCTTATTTTTTCATGTACCACAATTATAAAAATGTCTCTCAAATCTATATCTCCAGTTCTTTTTTTTTAGGATATAGTCTTGAATTCCCTATACAAATTCAACACGACCCACAGAAAAATTAATTATCGTCTTGTCATAATAGCTCCCTTGGAAGACTTAATTCTATTTTTGAAAATGCTACTGACATTCTCTATGTAACTAATGCTTAAAATCGGAGAGGAGCCCTTAACCTGCCCCATGTCTTAGAACCAATCTTTCATTGTTCTTCGAACTTTTGCCTTAAAATATTTTTCTGTTTTTCAGCATTATGACCTTTGACCAAGTCTTAACTTCATCTGGAGCTTTCACACATAACTTCTAACTAGTTTGGGTTTTTCTGGTTTGTTTGCTTGTTTCCCATTTTATTTTTTCTCAAGTATCTTTCCTATTCAGCCATTTCTGGACTCTGCCACCAGACTAGTATTTCTAAATCATAGGTCTCATTTTGTGATTTAAATTTTCAATGTTTTACCAATATGTATAAAATAAATGATTAACCTTAAGCCCAGGTATTGACAGCCACTTATTTTTCTATGATAAAGAAAAGTACATAAAGTTCCCTTTATGTAGAGACTGAAGTCATCTGAGCCAAGAAACACCAGGAGTCATCAGAGGCTGGAAGAAGTAAGGAAGGATTCTCTCCTCAGTCCTTCCCAGGGAATGTTGCCCTGCTGACACCTTGATTTCAGACTCATGGCCTCTAGAACCGGCAGAGAATGCATGTCACTTGTTTTAAGATACCCAGCTTGTGGTACTGAGTTACGGCGGTCCTAGAAACCTGACTCAATATGTTAAACCAAGCCTTCTTAAAGAAGTCTGTTTCTGTGGTTTCCCCTGATGCTCACCATACCTTTCCACCTACTGAAATGATAGGGAGCATTTTTAAGCTCTCAAAATATGAGAGACACAATTTCAAGACTTTCCATATATTAAATTCTTTAAATTTTTCATCAGTCTATAAAATAGGTCTTTTTGTATCTATAGATAACTAGGCATACATTCCAGATCAACTAAAGTTTAACAGACTTAATCTTATTCTAGAATCCATGCTCTTAATGAATCCAAAAACATTAAGGTCAGAACTCAAAATGTATCCCCTCTGTGAAATCTTTTTCAATTACTTGACTAAAGAAGATCTTTATAATTTCCTATAGTTATTTAGGTAAGTAACACTCATGAAACAGTACATACTGCCTCACAGAGACTTTATTTATTCACTCAGCTATATTGTAAAATAAGTAAGTATACCACACAAGTGTGTGTATACACACACACACAGATGTATATATAGGAGAAGGAAATGGCAACCCACTCCAGGGTTCTTGCCTGGAGAATCCCAGGGACAGAGGAGCCTGGTGGGCTGCCGTCTATGGGGTTGCACAGAGTCAGACACGACTGAAGCGAATAAGCAGCAGCAGCATAGATATAATTTTCCTCTACAGAGGCTGACATGACATTTTTCTAGGTTCAAAATGAATAAATCATTGAATAAGTACATCTGGTAGAAGACAAATCAAATGACCATGTTTAAAACAAGTTAAACAGAGGGTGAAACCCTTTATCTGAGGTTATTTAACAACAACAACAAAAGCAGAAAGAGGCTAATCTTCAGATTTCTGAATCACCAAAGTATTGCTCTCTTACCACTTGGTTTCCCCTTACTTTATACAACAAATAGAGAATACAGAAATATGTTCAAAATATTTGGTGACCTTTATTAACAATTATCTCCGTATAGAATAAATGTTTTAAAAGTGAGATTTTTGAATTATTTTAAAATAATGTTCTGGATAAAGAAATGTATTAATATAACTAATTTTTTGGCTTTATTTTCAAATTTAAATATAAGAGAAATCTAAGAAAGTTGATTCTTTGAACTGAATCAAGATACTTATTTCAGTGATTTATTTATTCTGTGTAGGGATAGAAAAAATGACTCACCTCCTTGTTTCCTTTCTAGAATCAGTCATCCTTCTTGAACAACAATTTGTGTGAAAACAGATTCATCACAAGAAAGATGAGAAACACAAACTAAAGTGTTATTTCATGAATTCTAGAAAAAGTTTGTTTTCCAGCTGGAATTTTATAATCTATAAAATTTTGAAAGGTGATAAAGTTGCATGTTTCAGTTCTAAGAGCTAATCAATACTACAGTTATGGGGAAATATCTAAAATAAGCATGACTCTTATTTTTTGGCCCTTATAGAAATAAGGGACATAAAGGAAACATTTTACAGACATGAAGTAAACATTGTAACAAGTACAATGTTAAAGTTATTCATAAAGAAACAGTATTAATCACAAACTCTGAGTCTGCATGAAAAGCATAAAGCTAAACATTTTCTCCTAAGCTTTAGTTCCTCGTCACTGGAAAAAAAAAAAATTGTTTGATGGGAGTGAGGGTCTAACCAAGGAGAAAAGAATAGAAGCAAAACAAAGTGGCCAAAAGAATATATGCTTATATCAGTTAGCAATATTTCAGCTGCTAGTGACAAAATATTCAAATCAGTTCAGTTCATTTCTGTCGCTCAGTCATGTCCGACTCTTTGGACCTCATGAATTTCAGCAGGCCAGGCCTCCCTGTCCATCAGCAACTCCTGGAGTTCACTCAGACTCACGTCCATCGAGTCAGTGATGCCATCCAGCCATCTCATCCTCTGTCGTCCCCTTCTCTTCCTGCCCCCAATCCCTCCCAGCATCAGAGTCTTTTCCAATGAGTCAACTCTTCACATGAGGTGGCTAAAGTACTGGAGTTTCAGCTTTTGCATCATTCCTTCCAAAGAAATCCCAGGTCTGATCTCCTTCAGAATGGACTGGTTGGATCTCCTTGCAGTCCAAGGGACTCTCAAGAGTCTTCTCCAACACCACAGTTCAAAAGCATCAGTTCTTTGGCGCTCAGCTTTCTTCACAGTCCAACTCTCACATCCATACATGACCACTGGAAAAACCATAGCCTTGACTAGATGGACCTTTGTTGGCAAAGTAATGTCTCTGCTTTTGAATATGCTATCTAGGTTGGTCATAGCTTTCCTTCCAAGGAGTAAGCATCTTTTAATTTCATGGCTGCAGTCACCATCTGCAGTGATTTTGGACCCCAGAAAAATAAAGTCTGACACTGTTTCCACTGTTTCCCCATCCATTTCCCATGAAGTAATGGGACCGATGCCATGATATTCGTTTTCTGAATGTTGAGCTTTAAGCCAACTTTTTCACTCTCCACTTTCACTTTCATCAAGAGGCTTTTTAGTTCCTCTTCACTTTCTGCCAGAAGGGTGGTGTCATCTGCATATCTGAGGTTATTAATATTTCTCCCGGCAATCTTGATTCCAGCTTGTACTTGCTCCAGCCCAGCGTTTCTCATGATGTACTCTGCATAGTAGTTAAATAAGCAGGGTGACAATATACAGCCTTGACGTACTCCTTTTCCTATTTGGAACCAGTCTGTTGTTCCATGTCCAGTTCTAACTGTTGCTTCCTGACCTGCATATAGGTTTCTCAAGAGGCAGGTCAGGTGGTCTGGTATGCCCATCTCTTTCAGAATTTTCCACAGTTTATTGTGATCTACACAGTCAAAGGCTTTGGCATAGTCAAGAAAGCAGAAATAGATGCTTTTCTGGAACTCTCTTGCTTTTTCCATGATCCAGCAGATGTTGGCAATTTGATCTCTGGTTCCCCTGCCTTTTCTAAAACCAGCTTGAACATCAGGAAGTTCACGGTTCACTTTAAATAAGATTTATTTGTTTACACTTAATATGGAATCTGAAGGTTGACAACTATTGATGATGGTTCCTCAGCTCAGCAAGATCCAGAATCTTCATAATTCTCTTGGCTTTTCCCTGTGCTCATCTCAAAGAACTAGAGGCTTTAGTTATCTGTCTAAAAGAGTGCAGAACAAATGAGTAAAAGCTATTTCATCAGAAAAGTGAAAAGCTTCTAGGAAACTCCATTTAATTTTGCTCCCTTTGACATTGTATTGGCCAGAGCTGTGTCAAATGGTCACCTCCAGGAAGTAGGCCATGGGAGGTAGGATTTGGATCACCCAAATATCCAAAACAGTGTCTGCTACACAAGCACAGTGGAAAATGACAGCAGTTGATCTTACTGAGAATTTGATAATCGTAACTTGAGGATATGTTTTTCTTGGAAGGTATTTTTAAAGTTAAATTTGATTCTATATATTTGCCTAAGAACTTGAAAGCATTTGATCATTGAAACTTCCTCAACACAATGATATCTGTAACTGCGGTCTGTAACTGCAGTTCATCTTCCCTTTTTGGGAATCATTCTTCTTAGAACCATCCACATGACTCAATACTTGTCAACATTTAAGTCTGAATTCAAATGTTAACTCACTATAGTGCTTTGATGGCATGAGATACACTAACTTCTTTTCCATTCATCATTCTTTTGCCACTATGCTAAATTTGTTCATATATGTATTGCCTTTCTTCCTGAGTAGAATAGAAGCTCCATGAGAGAATGACTTTTGTCTTGTTCATCACCATGTTCCCCGTACTTGGAACAGCATCTTACATAGTACTAAGTATGTTAGTACTACATCTACTAAGTACTCCATAAATTTTGATAGAAAGTATGGCATATGGTCCCATCACTTCATGGGAAATAGATAGGGAAACAGTGGAAACTGTCAGACTTTAATTTTGGGGCTCCAAAACCACTGCAGATGGTGATTGCAGCCTTGAAATTAAAAGACACTTACTCCTTGGAAGGAAAGTTATGACCAACCTAGATAGCATATTCAAAAGCAGAGACATTACTTTGCCAACAAAGGTCCATCTAGTCAAGGCTATGGTTTTTCCAGTGGTCATGTATGGATGTGAGAGTTGGACTGTGAAGAAAGCTGAGCACCGAAGAATTGATGCTTTTGAACTGTGGTGTTGGAGAAGACTCTTGAGAGTCCCTTGGACTGCAAGGAGGTCCAATTAGTCCATCCTAAAGGAGATCAGTCCTGGGTGTTCATTGGAAGGACTGATGCTAAAGCTGAAACTTCAATTCTTTGGCCATCTCATGCGAAGAGTTGACTCATTGGAAAAGACCCTGATTCTGGGAGGGATTGGGGACAGGAGGAGAAGGGAACAATAGAGGATGAGATGGCTGGATGACATCACCGACTCGATGGACATGAATTTGAGTAAACTCTGGGAGTTGGTGATGGAGAGGGAGGCCTGGAGTGCTGAGATTCATGGGTTTGCAAAGAGTCGGACACAACTGAGGGACTGAACTGAACTGAATTGATATGTATTTTTGTGTGCATATCATCTATATCAATATCTATATGCAGATTTGTCTACCAATCATCTTTATTTAGAAAGTTTTGCTAAAAGCTTAATGAAAATAAACTATAGAATTTCTCTCTCATTGTAATAAACTCTCCTGCCACAACTTCTAACCAGCATAATGTGCCTGATGATAAAACCAGTATGTTTGTGCAGATAGAGTGATTTAACATGAAAATTTATTGGTTACTCCTATCTCTGGGCCCTGGCAATTACAAGTAGTACATCAGAGATTAATTTCATATAAATAACAATTTTAAATTAGATTATGATGCATAAACCTCAAAATAATGCATAGAACTTTTAATAAATATAATCATTCATACAACTTCTTACATTTTTCTATTTTCCTTTTGACAAACTTACCAGTTACAGTAATGTGAAGATGCTTTCCATAAATTTGCTTTTAAAAGCTTCTAATTAAAATATATAATTAAATAAATGAAAATATAATTTAAAAAATATATATAATAATGAGAAAAATAAAGGAAATATATATATATAATAATGACAAAAGTTAAAGAAAAAATAAAGCACACACATGCACCATTTTAGTGTGTGTACGTGATTTAACCTGAGGAACAATGATTTAAGGTGGTTTACTTCTCAGTATACTACGGTGACAGCAAAACCTTGGTTTTTAGAAGATTTCTTTACTGATATCTTAGTGATGAGGATGTAAAGCAATTAGGCAGGCAGCTATTTTACCGGAATGAAAATGCAATGAATACTTGACGAAAGTGTGCATGTGAGTATAGGGAACTATAGCACACCATGAGATTCCAACACTCTGTGGCACAGTGGTATTCTGAGATGACCCTGACCTATGGGAAAGGATGTCCAAAACTCTCCTGAGAGCACAGATAACCAGACTTAAGATGCAGACCTAATCACCAAGGCCTGGATTATCTTGAATGGAGTGGGAGAGTCCTGGAAAAGCATCTTGATGGGCAGCTCTTCCTGAGTCTTCCCAGTAGGACATGGGAATGACACAGTGCTCCTTAAGACTGAAGTGAAGATAGCCTAGTCCTTGACCAGATGTCTGAAGTGATGCTACTGGAACAGAGTGGCAGGAGTGATCCTGTGGTGTGGTGACTCAATAGAAGCTGAGATGGCCTTCCATCAAGGGGCACACCTGATGACTAGGCCACCATGGACCTGGAACAGTGGAGGCACGATGGAATCTCTAATAGGAGGAGCAGTGTGTCACACAGGCAAGAGAAGAGGTCATGGAGCCAGCTGTGGTCTGGCGAGGGTGGTGCTCACTGGCTTTGTCCCTGCTGAATCTTTCTCTCCACTGTCTCTGAAACTGCAGTGCCCCTTCCAGCTGTGATCCCCCACTGTAGCCCCAGGGGCCCCTCTGTCACTCAGCATCCCCTGGGTGCTTATCCAGGGAGGCTTGGCATCTGACCCTGGCTCTGCCTGCACCCTTAGCCTGGCCCTTGCTTGTTTCTGGAAGTGAGACATGTCCTCGCTGAGGTCTGGGAGCAGGGCTGACCCACTCCCTGGATTAATCTGCCTTCACACACTCCATCGCACCCAAGAGTGAGAGCTTTAAAACTGTCTCTCGAAAGCCACCTCCAGGGACTTCCCTGGTGGTTCAGTGGTTGGGACTTCACCTTCCAATGCAGGGGGTGTGAGTTCAAGCCCAGGTCGGGGAGCTAAGATGCCACAGGCCGTGTGGCCAGAAGTCCAAAGCGTAACACAGATGTAGTATTGTAACAAACTCAGTAAAGACTTTAAAAATGGTCCACGTCAAAAAATTAAAAAAAAAAAAAAAAACAGAGAGAACAGGTCAAAGAGTCAGCAAGTGGAATACTCTTTAGATAGTCCATCTTGCAATTGTGGCTTATTTTACCTCCAGGTATGAGTGTGAAATCTGCTTGATGCAGGTCAATAAATCTGAAATCTGGAGTTAATCTTGACATGAGAGAAATTAAGACTGAAATGTGAGTCTGAATGTTGGGACTTGAAATTATCTTAGGAAAGTTACCTGGATGGTGGAAAACAAATCTGGTTCATAATATATTCTACTAAAAAATTTAATTAGGACTATTTTGATACTTGAATGATGCACATAATCATAAATTCAGCCAATAGGAACAACTACTTGATAAAAAAGGCAAAGCCTTTAAACAATCGTTTATCAAAGGTTCAGTGATTGAATGACGGTGCTGGTCCTTGGGATGGGGGAAGGTGTTGAAGACGTGTTCTTTCTTCTCTGCTGCACTCATTCTGCTCTGGGCATAAAGGTTTTTGGCTGTTCCTCAAACTCATGAGGGCGTTCCTGCCCTAGGGCCTATTGCCTAGACCTGAAACACTCTGCCCCAGATAGATGGCTTGCTGTTTCATGTCATTCAAGTCTCTGTTTGTGTGTCACCTTCTATATGAGGTGAACTCCCTGCACCAAACACATACCCTGGTATTCCTTACTCATCCTTCTGTTGCAATATCTTTCATTGTACTACTTATCCCCTGATATGCTATTTAATTGATTAGTATATTGAATGGACACCTCCAGCCCATTAACAAGAATATAAACTCTACTGTAGCAAAAATTTTTATATGTTTTGTTTACTGATATGTGTGCAAAGCCTGGCAATAAATATTCAGTGAATACTGGTGAATGAACGAATAAAGATGAGAATGGGGGGAAATCACTGTAACATGAAACTTGAATGAGTAGGAACCAGGAAAAGAATGGGCCTCCCTGGTGGCGCGGTGTAAAGAATCTGCCTGCCAATGCAAGTGATGCAGGTTCGATCCCTGAGTCAGGAAGATCCGCTGGAGAAGCAAATGGCAACCCACTCCAGTATTCTTGCCTGGGAAATTCCATGGACAGAGGAGCCTAGAGGGCTATAGTCCATGAGGTCACAAAGGAGTTGGACATGACTTAGTGACTGAACAACAAATAGAAAAAAGATAAGCTATAAGCGATGGGGTCACAACAGAAAAAAAGCGATTGTAATACAGCAGTGAATTGTTGGGAAGACAGGCCAGAGAAGGAAACTTCTGAGTTGGTCCACAAAGGAGGAAGTGTTAGAAATGAATAAAATTTTATATGTGTAGAAGCAAAAGATTAAGCAAAACCACAGATGAACAGTTAGCTGGACATCTGGAGTTTTGATGCATTTAGAAAATCAGGTGTATGGGATTGTGTAGTGAGAAGAGCTAGAAAATGTGCATGCATCAGCCAGATTGTTCTTGGCTGAGAGGACCAAACCCATGAATGAAATTATATCCTTAAGAACACTGGCATAATCAGTTAGACATTTACTCCCTTTCATGACTGCAAACCGTTCATAGGGATGCCTCAGACTGAGATGAGTCGGTAGTTCAGTGAAATCAAGGACCTGGGTTCTTTCCATCTCTCCATGCCCTTCAATCATTGCATAGGTTTCCTCCTCAGGTTGATTCCAAAATGACCCCTTCAGTTCCAGGTTTCACATTTTCAACATAAACACATCCAGAGGAAGAAGAGAGATTCTTGTCTCTTACTGTGGGTCTAGCTTAAAAATAATGAACCTATATCAGTTCAGTTCAGTCGCTCAGTCGTGTCTGACTCTTTGCAAACCCATGAATCACAGCACGCCAGGCCTGCTTGTCCATCACCAACTCCCGGAGTTAACTCAAACTCACGTCCATCAGTCCATCCAGCCATCTCATCCTCTGTCATCCCCTTCTCCTCCTGACCCCAATCCCTCCCAGCATCACAGTCTTTTCCAATGAGTCAACTCTTCGCATGAGGTGGCCAAAGTACTGGAGTTTCAGCTTTAGCATCATTCCTTCCAAAGAAATCCCAGGGCTGATCTCCTTCAGAATGGACTGGTTGGATCTCCTTGCAGTCCAAGGGACTCTCAAGAGTCTTCTCCAACACCACAGTTCAAAAGCATCAATTCTTCGGTGCTCAGCCTTCTTCACAGTCCAACTCTCACATCCATACACGACCACTGGAAAAACCATAGCCTTGACTAGACGGACCTTTGTTGGCAAAGTAATGTCTCTGCTTTTGGTCATAACTTTCCTTCCAAGGAGTAAGCGTCTTTTAATTTCATGGCTGCAATTGAGGACACTTAACACACTTTCCCTCACATGTCATGGACCAGAGTTGGACCACATGCCCATTTCTGAGTAGCTTCTTAATTTATAAATATTTAGTTAGCCCATCAAATGTCAACAAGCACTGTCCTAGGTATTTTTCAATACTCTAGAAATTAAAACAAAAGAATTCTTGCCTCCACGGAGTTTACATTCTTGTTGGAGAAACTGAAATGATACAAATTAACAAAACATACAATCTCAGGTTATAAATTCTGTGAGCAAAAAATACAGTAGTGCAAGAGACAAAGAATAGATATATCACAGGGAAGGAATCTTAGATTATAAATTCTGTGAACCAAGAACACAGTCGTGCAAGAGACAAACAACAGATATATTACAGTGAAGGAATCTTGGGCCACGTGGACAGAGAAAGAGTCTCTGAGGAAATGACTTTAAGAAGAGACATGAGTGAACTGAAGGAGGGAGCCATGTGACTATCTGAGGAAAGCTGTTTATATACAGAGAGAATGGCAAGTCCAGAGCCTTGAGTCAAGAAACACCATGGAAGGCAAAGTGGCTAGAAGAGAATAAGAAACCTAGAATATGGAAGGAGCTGAGCTCAGAAAGTTAGCAACGGGGGAAGATCATGATGTGTTCTAGGCCTTGAGAAATATACTGGATTTTTTTCTAAGGGGGATAAAGAAAAAGAAAGTGAAGTTGCTCAGTTGTGTCCAAATCTTTGCAAACCCATGGACTGTAGCCTACCAGGCTCCTCCATCCATGGAATTTTCCAGGCAAGAGTACTGGAGTGGGTTGCCATTACCTTCTCCAGGGGATCTTCCTGGGGATTGAACCTGAGTCTCCCGTTTTGCAGGCAGATGCTTTACCATCTCAGCCACCAGGGAAGCCCCTAAGGGGGGTAGGCAGGCATCAAATGATCTTGAAGTGGTGTGATCTGGTTTACATTTTGAAAAGGATCACTCTGCCTACAGAGAATCTACTGTAGGGTGGCAAGTGCAGAATCAGACATAGGAGACTAGAATGGGGGTAGGGGTGAAAAGAACTTTGTGGCTTGGAGAAGGATGCTAGCAGTGAAGATTAGAAGTGGTTGGACTGAGCGTACATTGTGAAGCCAGTGAAACAACTGGCCCTGGCCAGCTGAGTAGACTACCCCTCATTGTTTAAACTGATCTGAAAGGAATGCATATAGAGGATTTGAGCACAATGTCCACTGCAGAGTATATGAGCATCAGCTTATGAAGAAACTTTAGTTATGTGCATCTCAACCAACATTGGTGGAGTAGCCAGTATACATGTAGCAGGTAGATTTGTCTGAGAGGCAGACACTGAGATAGACGACTTAGGGGGCAGGATGAATGTTGGTTGCCCTGGTGGCTCAGCAGTAAAGAATCTGCCTGCAATGCAGAAGCCACCAGTTCAATCCCTGGGTCAGGAAGATCCCCTGAAGAAGGGAATGGCTACCCACTCCAGTATTCTTGTCTGGAGAATCCCATGGACAGAGCCACCTGGTAACCTACAGTCCATGGGGTGGCAAAGAGTCAGACACTTAGCACACATGCGTGACTGTTAGGCCACCCTATGGGCTCTACACTGAGAGAAGCTGGGGCTTCAGCTGTACCTTTCACTGGTTTGCCAAGGCTCTGTCAAGTTGCAGTTTCTGAGTAGTCTGGTCTGAACTATAACTAGTGGTTCCCATAGTTGTAAGCCTACTTCTGCTTCTCCTTTAGTGTAAAATATATTATTCTGGTCTGATTTAATGACATGGGGGAACCTGTTACAGCTTATCAAATGTTTGATGAGCTCTGTAGCCACCATCTGCTGGAGATATATTACCTTTTTACTATCTTGGAGAGGGAGAATTTCAGAGGGTTCTTCTTGGCTTTCCATAGTATTAGAGCTCTTACCTCATAGGAGCAGGACTTGATGTGAGAGTTATCTCAATTACCAAGTGTGCCTGTTAAAATTATACATTCAGACAGTGATAAAATAACCACCATCTGTGTCTATAAACTCGGTGGATCCCGCGTGGGCTTGATCTTGGCCAGAACTCAGTTTATTACCTGGTCCCATATGTCTACACTCAAACAGGAGGGCCATGATTAATAAGTTCAATAGCCCTCCAAATGTACAAGCATCACCCTCTTACAGTGCAGTTACCAGAGGAAATGACCATAGTTACCTCTAGGAATAAATGGGGAAAATCATTACCATGTCCATTTGTCAAACTACTGCAAGATGTTTCCCGTGGGGAAAATCAATAAGATTGGGCCTGAAAATTGGTTTATATATAGAAACCAGACAAATGTGAAAGGTAGAATGAACCCCTAAAGATGTCCAAACCCTAATTCCTGGAGCTTGCAAATATGTTATGTTAAATTGCAAAGGGGACTTTGTGATTGCAATTGAAGTTACAGACCTTGACCTTAAAACCAGGAGATTGTCTTAGATTATCTGAGCAGGCTCAATCTAATCACAGGAGTTTTTTCAAGCAAAGAACATTCTCAAGTAGAGTCAGTGAGATAGATGCTCATGAAGAAGAAGGAAAGAAGGTGCAGGAAAAGGGAATGTACAGAAGAGTCTACGTGGGATAAGTATTCAGTGCTCTCTGAGATGTAGGAGCCCACGTACAAGACTCCTATAAGAACATGCAAGAACAGAGAGTGACTTTGGGATCTAGGGGTAACCCAAAGCTGACAGCCAGTAAATAAATGACAATTTCAACCATACAACTCCAAAGAACTGAATTTGGTTAATACCTTGCGTGAGCTTGGATGCAGAGGCTATGGAAAGCAGTGCGGTGAAATGTCAGGCTATAATTCAAGGCTAGCTCATGAAAAGGCAATGGCATCCCACTCCAGTACTCTTGCCTGGAGAATTCCATGGATGGAGGAGGCTGGTGGGCTGCAGTCCATGGGGTCACTAAGAGACACGACTGAGCGACTTCACTTTCACTTTTCACTTCCCTGCATTGGAGAAGGAAATAGCAACCCACTCCAATATTCTCGCCTGGAGAATCCCAGGGGCGGGGGAGCCTGGTGGGCTGCCGTCTATGGGGTTGCACAGAGTCGGACACGACTGAAGTGACTTAGCAGCTCATGAAAGACCTGAGAAGATAGGGTTAGATTGTTTACGAGCTCCTCAGAGCAAGACAGTCTTAAAGCCAAGTCCATGTCAGGAGCTGGAAGCAAAGAGGGAAAGAAACTCAGAGATCCCCAACTGGGGAATTACCAGTTTAGGGGATCATCTTGGGAAAGGTCAACCAAATACTCTACCTCAGAGTCTCTCATACTTCTACCAAGAGCCCATTTGACAGGGGCCATCAGCAGAGTGCTGGGAAAGTGTTTCTATTACAATAGTAAGACAGCAGGTTCAGAAGTCTCTAACTATTGAGGGGAGGCCTTTGAGGGGGATGAGGAAACTGGTGAGACTCCGAATACTGTTAGGAATAAGAGGGACCTGGTAGGAAATGACTCCAAAAGGATCAATGACTATTTAAAATATATCAAAAAGAAGCTGAACTTTTAAAATCAGAACTGGTTGAGAGTATGCATCCTTTTATGTAAAGATATGCATATATGGTAAGCAAAAAGCTATTAATATAAAAAGTTCATTATGGAGGTCACCTATTTTCTGCTCCCTCAGATTGAATCTGCTTCTTTGCACCCCATCAGTTTTATCATTACTTTACCTTCCTTCATAACTTTAGTTTGTGTATCAGTTTATTGGGCCTTTTCTCTATATCATCACTTTGCACCTTAAACTCACACTGCTCATTGGAAAATATTTCATGTATTTATCATTTCAAATTTAAGTTTATAGATGCAAGAATTGGGCAGACCCAAGTCATCATTTCAAGTCAGGCCAAGAGATGATTGTTGTCTGACCAGCCTATAGTCAAGGGACTTTAGGCTGTTACAAACATAACAACTCAGGCAGCCAGTGCTGTCACAGAGGTAGGTTTGTTTAGAAGTGAGTGTGGTCAAGGAAGCTGCTCCTGCCAGGATATATGTAGCACACTGGCTGAGGCTTCCACGCAGTGCACTCAGAACCCTTTGCGCATCCGGGCCGTCCACAGCTTCCCGTGTTCATACTCAGGGCATGGAAAGTAGAAACGCCCATTGGCTAGATCTTAGGAAAAAAGTATTTCTCTACCAGAGGGGAGAGTTTATACTGAATCTGTTCCCAATTCCTGAATACCCTCCTCACCTTTTCTGGAACTCTTTCTAGAATAAGCCATCAGATGAGGGCCACCTGAAAGCCCCGAGATTCTCCAAAGATTGAGTTTTCACTGCCCTCTAGAGGGAGTGGAAGAGGCAGTTCCATTGCTAATAATAGTTAGGGTGCAGTTTTGAATGGGTAAGCTGGATCCATCTTACTGTCCAAAAAGAACCATTGTGAGTAACAGGGAGAGAAGAGAGTTTTTGTATAGAGCAGTAAGAAGGGAGTATAGGTAGAGGGTGCCAAAGAAGTTTGAGAAGGAAGGAAGGCCACAGAGGATAGCCTGAATGCCAGGAGGGCCAAGCTTGGAGAGCTAACATAAGGGAAGATGAGACCCAGAAAGTACTGATCAGTGAATAGAAAATTATCTGATGACAGGATCTGTGGGGAGGGAGGTAAAGTCTTCACTAGAGGCTTGCTTGCATAGTCTCCCCTGAAGGAGACCATCTATGCAGCAGTCTTCCATTTTCAGCATTTTCAGGCTTTGAACCACTTACACCCAAGTGTGTATCTGGTATACTGTCAAGCCCAAGTTACTTCTGACTTTCCCATGGGATGCTTCCCCACAATATACCTTCAGCTCAGAAATTAATGCCTGGAACTTAATTAATTGCTCAAAAGCTGGTTTCATGAACTGTAACATCAACAGGAACCTCTAGACCCTAAGGAGAATGTTGAAAGGGAGTTCTGTACAGTTTTTTGAAGAATGCAACAGAAATAGTATGGTATCCCGGGCAAAATCTGCATTTGAATTATATTCACCAGAGAAAAGAAAAATCCCAGTGAGTTGAGGTGAGTTTATTCCTAAGAATCTTCTATTCTCATTTAGCTCAATCCACACTCTACTTCAGTTCTTGCTAGATTTAAATGTATAGGGATATCCTAATATCTGTCTTGAAGTGGCTTTTGTAGAACCAGTTTCAATCAGTTAAAGAGCTGTTGCGTGACTGAGACCCAGCCAATCACAGTACCACATTTTCCTTGGCTACAGTGATTGAGCTCAGTTCAGTTCAGTTCAGTCACTCAGTCGTGTCCAACTCTTTGTGACCCCATGAATCGCAGCCAGGCCACCCTGTCCATCACCAACTCCCAGAGTTTACCCAAACTCATGTCCATCAAGTCGGTGATGCCAACCAGCCATCTCATCCTCTGTCATCCCCTTCTCCTCCTGCCCCCAATCCCTCCCAGCATCAGGGTCTTTTCCAATGAGTCAACTCTTCGCATCAGGTGGCCAAAGTATTGGAGTTTCAGCTTCAGCACAGTGTTTGAGCTAGACTGATATAATTCCTCACCTGGAAATAGAGTTTCTATCTTTCCATCAGGATTGTCAGTGGCCATCTTGGAGTAAGGGATATAGCATGTTAATCAAGCTAAGAAGAAACAAGCAAAGCTGGGCAATAGAAATAGAGGATCCTTAGAAGAGGCTGGGGTCGCACAGAGTTGGACACGACTGAAGGGACTTAGCAGCAGCAGCAGCAGCAGAAGAAGAGGCAGAAGAATGCAGACTTAGAAGCACTGATCTTGGAACACACTTCTGCCTTTTTAACTGCAAATTTTCCACATTCCTTGAGCAAATAAGTTGACCTCTTTGAATGTCAATTTATCTCAAAAACAGATATCTTGTGAGAGTGTGAGGATTCTATGAGTTAATATATAGAAAATGCTTAGGATAGTGTCCGATACATAGTAAGTGCTATGTACATGTTGGATATTTTTATGACAACTTTGGTCACTCTTCTACTGTAAAGTGAATAAATAGGTCAAAATATCTTATATCAGCGTCTATCATAATTAATAAATGCAAAAGATACCCACATTTCTCAAACTGCAACTTTTTAGTGCAACAATTACTGAATGTATTGAATCCTGGATACCTTGAAAAAGAGAATAATATTGATACAGTGGTATTCTGCCAGATATACTTAAAGAGCTGTACTTCATCTTCTTAAAAATAAGAGTTACATATTGCTATTTAGTCCTTCACCTAGTATACACTGATGTTATGAATTGGAAAAGCATAAATCAATGATGAAAAACTATATTATTCAAGTATGTACTATATCCTAAACAATAATTACTTTCTTCTTCGTACAAAAGGGAGTTAAACCAAGTTATCTTTTTTATAGATTTAGTTCTAAAAACTATCGAAAATTCTAGCTCTTTAAAAACTTGTATTTTTAGAATCATAATATTCTGCTACAAGAAAACATTTAAGAATCATTAGAGTTTCTCTCCGGAGAAGGCAATGGCACCCCACTCCAGTACTCTTGCCTGGAAAATCCCATGGATGGAGGAGCCAGGTAGGCTGCAGTCCACGAGGTCGGAAGAGTCGGACACGACTGCGAGACTTCACTTTCATTTTTCACTTTCCTGCATTGGAGAAGGAAATGGCAACCCACTCCAGTGTTCTTGCCTGGAGAATCCCAGGGACGGGGGAGCCTGGTGGGCTGCCGTCTATGGGGTCGCACAGAGTCGGACACGACTGAAGCGACTTAGCAGCAGCAGGGTTTCTCTGGGAGAAGGCAATGGCACCCCACTCCAGTACTCTTGCCTGGGAAATCCCATGGACGGAGGAGCCTGGTGGGCTGCAGTCCATGGGGTCTCGAAGAGTTGGACACGACTGAGCAACTCCACTTTCACTTTTCACTTTCCTGCATTGGAGAAGGAAATGGCAACCCACTCCAGTGTTCTTTCCTGGAGAATCCCAGGGATGGGGGAGCCTGGTGGGATGCCATCTATGGGGTCACACAGAGTCGGACACGACTGAAGCGACTTAGCAGCAGCAGCAGCAGGGTTTCTCTGGTGCCTCAGTGGTAAAGAACCTGCCTGTCAATGCAGAAGACATCCCTGATTCAGGAAGATCCCACATGGGGCAAGGAAGCCACTAAGTGGTACCACAACTACTGAGCCTGTGCTCCAGAGCCGGGGAGCTGCAACTACTGAAGCTGCAACTACTGAAGCCCGTGTGCCCTAGGGCTTTTGCTCTATAACAAGAGAAGTCACCTCAGTGAGAAGCTTGTACTCCACAAGTAAAGAGTAGCCCTAAGATCTCCCATGCAGCATGGTCAAAGAAAGACCAACATTCACTAGCCCAATTTTTTCACATTAAAGAGAGAGGACCAAAAGATTTAGTATGATTTCTTCTTGATTGTTCTAAAAATGGCAGGTACTTGACATAAAAGCTGTCAGGAAAGAGAAAGGAGAAAGGTAAAAGGAAAGCATAGTCAAGCAAAAACATACTTAATTTTTAGAAGGCAGAGAAGGGAGAAAAATAAAAATAAAGGTCAGAAACCCTTATGAGACTGCTAGAAAGAGCATTGTAAGAACAAAGTTCTAGAAGGAAGTAGGGTGAGATTGGTTTACAATCCAGGTGGAACAGTTACTTTTATTTTTATTAATAGAATATTCTGGGTTTTGCAAGTATTGGTTGTAGGGGCCTTCAGTTGCTAAAGACACAGGAACATCCTATACTTTTGATCTGCTTCTTTGCTATTAATTAACATTTTGATAAGCCTCTCAAGTTTTGCAGAGTGATTCCCATCTTCTAATCCAAATGGATGCTGTGAAGTATTAAAAATAAAACAAAAAGAGAAACTCATATAAAACCATAGCCATTTACAGGATAAGAATCATTCAATGAATCTAAATTGGGACCATTGTCCACTCAGCCTAGGTCAATAAAATGTCAACATCATGAGCAGTTCCTTGTTGGTTCTTCTTTATAATATGGCCCTTAACCACGCATGGATAACTAAAATCACAAGTCTGTGAAGGTATAAGACACAGCTCTAAAGAAGAGAAAATTTAAGTCTTTCAAGAAATCCTCCATGGACTCTTCAAGATCAAATGCCCTGTCTGGGAAAAAAAAAAAAAAGTTAAATAGTTATTCTTGGAGAAATTTTCTCCTGTGAATCGGAATGGAAAAGTTCTTAAAAGATATAAATATATGTTGATGCAAAGACATGAGGGAATGGGGAGGGAAGAACCTATGCCAAGATGCTGTTTGGCTTCACTTTCTTCACTTCTTCACTCCTATCCGCAATCCTATTCCCTCCCACCATTGGACTATTTCTACTCTTAGTGGATCCGGTTCACCTCCTGCTTTCTGGGACTGATTTAGCTCTAGGTTTCTGACCTTGGAAGACATTATTTGGCATCCAGATCATTCTTGTTCCTGGGCTTTATGTCTACTGCTCAGGCTGTTCTTAACAGTGCCTTCTTTGGTGCCGAGTCCTGACAGTTCTTTGCTTTGGTTCCTAGCCCATGTTTCCAGCCTGTATATTAGATCCTATAAAATCACTCTTCAGATTCTCACCCAGCCCCTCAGTGAGGATCTGTTTAACCTTCCTAAGCCTCCTTCCTTATCCTTGTGACTTAGAATATTATATTCTCCAAGTGGAACGTTCTCAAGCTCTTTGCCTTCATGCAGTGCATGTCTGTCATGACTCCTTTTGCATACACTCTGATCATGTGTTAGATTCTTCTGGTGTAATTGTTTTCCAGTTTCAGGCAGTAGCATCCCAAGCCCTAGGGTTGATTGTTTGTGAGAAATAGTCTCAACTCTATAAAATAATTCTAAATGTCAACTATAAGTGTTGAAGGAATCATGAGAATGAGGACTTCCATTTACACTTTAGCCGATGAAAAATGGCAAGTATGGAGAATTCACTTGGGAATTAACAAGACATGAATAAGAGAAAGAGAGTGAAGTGAGATGAATCACTACAGAATAGGTTATTTAAGTAAGAAGCAAGATGATAATTAAAGTTGCTTATCTTCCTACCAGAAATGAGTATGTGTGCACTCAGTTGTGTTCGACTCTTTCTGATCCTATGGACTGTAGCCCGCCAGGCTTCTTTGTCCATGAGATTCTCTAGGCAAAAATGTTGGAGTGGGTTGCCATTTTCTCCTCCAGGGGATCTTCCCGACCTAGGGGTTGAACCTGCATCTCCTGCATTGGCAGGTGGATTCTCTAACACAGAACCACCTGGGAAGCACAAAGAACTGAGGAGAACACACAAATGATGAGACAAAAGCAATTGTTATCATAAGGTTGACCAGAAACACTTTTACACAGAGTAGAGGGTGGGAGGGTTTGATTATTGGTAAGAACAAGAGATGAAATAGAATTTCTAATAAGCTTTGAAGTTGTAACCTTTTCCTAATGTTTATCAAAATTTCTTCAGTGTTCACTAATATTTTATTAACTTGTCGTTTGCAAAGTTTATTCTGCAAACCATTACTTTAAAAAAAATATTTCGCAGTTTCATAACAACAAAATTCTTGGCAAGTGCAACATGCAAAGTACCTTCAGTAGATTAACTTCTTAAAGTACATATTTGCTTTACAATTCGGGGCTTCCCTGGTGGCTCAGATGGTAAAGAATCTGCACACAAAGCAGGAGACCCAGGTTCAGGTTCTATCCAGGGGTCGGGAAAATCCCCTGCAGAAGAGAACAGCAACCCACTCCAGTATTTTTGCCTGGAGAATTCCAGGCACAGAGGAGCCTGGTGGGCTCAGGCTACAGTCCATGGGGTCACAGAGTCAGACACAACTGAGCGACTAACATTTTCACTTTTTCACTTGTATTACAGTTTAGCACACAAAGCTCTTGCTTTATAGTAGATACTGGGAAGTTGTGTTTAGTCTAATGTGAGATGGTATATGTTGGAGCTCAGATGCCTTTTATGAAGGACAGAAGTGAGATGTAATTTTAATGGCTTGAAACTCTGAAAATTTCTCTTGTCTCTGCTGTGTCTTCATTAATGCAGTACTCTGTTATCAGTTCTGAGAATTGAATTCATAGGCAGTTAGCTCTTTGGTTTTAGGATCACACCTATTAGGTGTGATAATAGCAATATTTAGAAATTCAATTTGTGCTTCTGAAGGTGCATATTGAGTCATGTTCCAAAGGAATCAAACTAAATGTTTTTATTATTTTATAGTTGTTTATTATTTTATAGTTTTTATTATCTTATAGTTGTAATTGAAGCTCAAATATAACCTGTGCATGTTTATAATCTGATTGTGTGTATATAATGAAGAGGGTCTGGTTGAAAGTCCATATAATCTTATCCACAACAGACAGACATTAAAGCAGATCCTGGTTTTCAGCAAACATTTGCTGAGGTTGCCATTTATCATGACACTTCTCATGTCTGAGCAGGTCTGTGTTGTACTAAACGTAAAGAATATTGGTTACACTTTGATTTCATGTACACCCAGTACCAGTTTCAATTAAATCTATTTTGATGGTATTAACATAGATACATCTTCAAACCTGCAAGTGCCCTAATATTTTAGCACCCTAATATGTTCACTAAAAATAAACCAACAAATAAAACCTAGAGTTATCTCCTTTCTGTTTGCTAAATTTTATGCAGTAAAGTAACCCCAAATGAATCAGTCCTGACAAGTTTTCATAAGATTTAGCTGAAGTTGTTAACCCAACATCAGCCTGGTCTGGCTACTTGGGCAACACAGGATTTAGCATTTGCTTGGGGTATGGAAATCAGAACACGGTATCAGGCTATTTTATTTGATCTGAAACTTGTCCGCTAAGGAAGATTTTGCTAGGAGTATCTGGAAGGAAGTAGGTTTGTGGGCAGAAATAGCAACACCAGGAAAACGTCACAGATCTAAAGGTGTATGTCTGGGTCTGGGAAATGCTGAGTGTCCCTGAGTTAGTTTGGAACAAAAGTGAGAATGAGACTGGAGGGGACTTTAATGTTGTAATCAAAAGGGGGGAGGACACTGGAGGTATTTAAAGTGTCAGTTGCTCAGTCGTGTCTGACTCTTTGTGATCCCATTGACTGTAGCCTGCCGGGCTCTTCTGTCCATGGAATTCTCCAGGCAAAAATACTGGAGTGGGTAGCCATTCCCTTCTCCAGGGGCTCTTCTCCACCCAGGGATCAAACCCAGGTCTCCTGCTTTGCAGGCAGATTCTTTACCATCTGAGCCACCAGGGAAAGCTGAGGGGCAAAATAGTCGAAATTTTAAAGATCGGTCTGGCAGATGAAGGGAACGCAGTGAATTGAAAGGCAGGAAAACCCAGGAAGAATTCTTTCCTTACAATCCAGATAAAAATAATAGGTACCTGGACTAAGACAAAAGCAAGTCAAGGTCTTTGACATTTGCAAGCCCTTTCCACCACCCTCCAGGCTCAGTTTCATCTTTTTCATCTTTTTTCATTCTTTCCCATAGGGAGGGGGAGAAAGGAGCATTTAAAAAAATTTTTTTTTCTGGATATTTTCAAAATGAAAAACTTTTCCCTCTCCTTTTTATTCTGTAACAACTGACCCATAGAATTACACTGAAGATTCAATAAAAGAGCACATCTGAACACCATATAACAACATATATATGCTATGCATTTTATGTACGTGTTTCTACATTTGTAACATACACTGATTACTTTCATTTTATGTAACACAAGGATTTTTACTTTATAGGCCTCAAGATTGCTTTTTTAAGCAGATGTCTTCTAAATAATCAGCCCTATTCCAAGTTCTTTCATGATCCGTGTTCAATTTACCAACTTCCCACTCTTACATTTCCACTTAAACGTCTTTTGGAATATATCGTGTGGAAAAGGAATTCGGCTGGTTGCTTCACCTGAATTTCCTATGACCATGAATGGCTCACACGTTCTTTTAGTAACTCAGGCTGTTCATTCTAAGCTTCCTGTGTGTGAAACCTCTACAACTCTTCACACTTCTGTCCACTTTTCCATTTCTCCTGCCACCACCCTTTCATAAGCCTCAAAATCTCTCAGGAACTCTACCCAGATTCCCTGACCTGCTCCATGTGCCTCCTCAGCACTCTGTTGCATGATGACCCCTCCTCATATTATGTGTTTAGTTGCTCGGTCATGTCCAACTCTTTGTGACCTCATGGACTGTAGCGTACCAGGCTCCTCTGTCCATGGGATTCTCCAGGCAATAATACTGGAGTGGATTGCTATTCCCTTCTCCAGGAGATCTTCTTGACCCAGGGATCAGACCCTGGTCTCCTGCATTGCAGGCTGATTCTTTACTTTCTGAGCTACCAGGGAAGCTCCCTCATGTTATGCCTCTGCTCAAAAACCTCCAATCGCATTTAAGAGAACAGCATGGTTTTCAGTCACATTTCCTCTTTCTTACCTTCACAAAGTCTGTATACTCAAAGCATGTTAGATGTTTTCTTAGCATGCCTTGTGTTTTTCTGACTTTGGATGTGTTTATGCAAGAATATCATCTCTCTTATGAAGCTTTTGTCTGAGATCCTTCTCTGTATTATCAAGTGTGGTCTCAAACACCATTAAAACTCCATTGCATTTTTTTTTCTAATTTTATTTTATTTTTAAACTTTACATAATTGTATTAGTTTTGCCAAATATCAAAATGAATCCGCCACAGGTATACATGTGTTCCCCATCCCGAACCCTCCTCCCTCCTCCCTCCCCATACCATCCCTCTGGGCCGTCCCAGTGCACCAGCCCCAAGCATCCAGCATCGTGCATCGAACCTGGACTGGCAACTCATTTCCTACATGATATTTTACATGTTTCATTGCCATTCTCCCAAATCTTCCCACCCTCTCCCTCTCCCACAGAGTCCATAAGACTGTTCTATACATCAGTGTCTTTTGCTGTCTCGTACACCGGGTTATTGTTACCATCTTTCTAAATTCCATATATATGCGTTAGTATACTGTATTTATGCTTTTCCTTCTGGCTTACTTCACTCTGTATAATAGGCTCCAGTTTTATCCACCTCATTAGAACTGATTCAAATGTATTCTTTTTAATGGCTGAGTAATACTCCGTTGTGTATATGTACCACAGCTTTCTTATCCATTCATCCATTGCATTTTAATCCCTTCTTTTTATCCCTTCTCTTTATAATATCCACTATAATTCTTACCCTCAAAAATGCAGTAGACTGTAGACTTCTCATAATCAGAGGTGATGCTGTCCATAACTGAGGCTAGTTTAGAGTCATGCATGCGGAAGCAGTTTTATTTACTTGTACTGAGCATACCCTCAAAGCATGCATTTTCCTAGCCTGGGTACATTTTAGGTGAATGTGAGATTTGCTCAGATATCTTTCTGTTTTTCATTATCAACATCACCAACAGTAGATTCATTATCAAGAAAGAGCCATTGAATGTCTGAAAATTCAAGGTGTGCCCATTTTGGTAGAACTGATTGAGGTCAGCACAGATCCAGTGCAGGTTTTACTCCAGGATTTCATTGTTGGTGATGGTCAAAGTTAAGCAAGTCTTGGCAACAGTGTCAATGCATTTAAATGATGAAATGGGACAGCTACAGCTACTCTTCATATGGATGCAATGCAGACATTTAGGCACTGCCATGATTTTCTTGAGAGATGGAACTACTTCTTGTTAGTTAAGCCTTATTAATTTTGAAGCTTATCTAACATGCATATCTTCTCCATACAGCACATAGCAGCTTTCTTTCACTTTAGAAGCTCTAACTAGCACTTCAGCCTTATGTTTTGGGGCCATTTTTTAAAATTAATTACTTTATTTTAATTGGAGGCTAATGGCTTTACAATATTGTAGTATTGTATGCTATATGTATTGCATTGTCAATTGCATATGCAATGTATATTGCATATACATTGACATGAATCAGCCATGGGTGTACATGTATTCCCCATCCTGAACCCCCCTCCGACCTCCCTCCCCATCCCATCCCTCTGGGTCATCCCAGTGCACCAGCCCTGAGCACTCTGTCTCATGCATCAAACCTGGACTGGTGATCTGTTTCACATATGATAATATACATGTTTCAATGCTATTCTCTCAAATCATCCCACCCTCGCCTTTTCCCACAGCATCCAAAAGTCTGTCATTTTAAGTCACAAAACCACCAACACAAAGCTCAATGCAAAAACACATGGGCACTAAATAGACCTCAAAAAGGATACTTGTTTACAGTGTGAGAGTTGCAATAAGAAGATGGAGTCACCTTGTTTGACCTCAGCTGCAAATGTGCAGGGTGGGTGGCTTAAACTCCTCATCACTCTGCACTTGTTTAGGTAAAGCACCTAGCTGTTGATGTGGGGGTTTTAGATAAATTTTAGCACATGGACAAATTCACAAATGTGGAATCTGCAAATTATGAGGTTCAATTGTATTAAGGATAATTCAACCACCAGGCAGCCAAAGATCATATAATCTTTACTTACTTCCTTAATGAAGTTGAAACGATGTTTAGTAAGTTTCTCAGAGTTTCTCAGCTTGCATTTTCTACTGGTGGTAAGAAGCTGTTGATAGTTGCCATGTATATTCACTGCTATAAGCCTCTAAACTTTTAATTATACAGTACCCTCTGCCTGGAATGCCATAATATTTACTGCATGACTTAATTCCCGTTTAGTCCTAAGAGCTCAAGTTAGCATTATCTCCACCAGGAAGCCTACCAAGTGATCTCTTTATGAATGTATCCCTCTACCTTGGAGGTGGAATTTAATAAATTTTCTGTTACCTCTGTATTGAAAACTTCTCAATAAGACTCACATTTACCCATTTTGTACCCTTAATATCTAGTACAATGCCTGGCACCTAATAGGTGCCAAATATTGCTTTGAATGAAACTGAACTAGGAAGGCTGTAGGAAGAATTGCTAATATTTAAAAAGATGAGAATATAACTTGAATATGTAGAAAAACAACTTTAAAAAACAGGACTGAATTTCATCAGTTTGAATGAAAGCTAGAACAGTGAGGAACAAAAAAAACAAAATTGATTTAAGAAAGACTGAGTGTGCTCAAGTACTGTGGGAGGAGGGGGTGGCTTAATGCTCATCATAGAACACAAATTGATGATTCAGCAGCATAAAGCAATTACTTAAAAAGCTAACATTAGGCTGGAGCATATATGAATAGGAATATGACAAACTTATCATGAGTAGTAATCTTTCTCCCATATTTGGCAATAATCAAGGTTTTCCTGAAGTATTTATGAGAGTTGTAGAGAAATTGGAGCTCATTCAAAGAGGATCAACAGAAATGAAAATGAGACCATTAGAAAAGATGAAAGGGACTCTGGGGACTCCAAGGAGGTCAGAGTATAGCAAAGAGGATCATGAATTAGAACTTATTAAGCCCAGCCCCATACTTGGCACAAGGCTCAGGAAACAGCTCGTTGATTAATTAAAGTATTCAAGCTGAAGCTCACAGGACTGAGGCCAGAGGTCCTGCGTTAGGATACTAGCCAAAACTGGATGAAATAGATTAAAATTCTAGAAATAGATGAAAAGTTACTTGAAGGAGAATCTGATGATACAGTGATTAAACACTTCAAAAACTTCAGCAAAAGATCTTGAAATATTCTTTCATATATATCTATTAGAGTCATTTAGATGACAAACTGCTTTGAATGATTTAACGAAGTTCAGCCTAGGAAGAGAGAGATGAACTCATTGTCCCTTTAACCACTCTAACAGAATTATAATACTTGCTGGTATACTACATTAGTTTTCTGATCTAGAAATCTGTGACTACAGTTTTATTTAATCTGTTTAACCTGTGTCCATCAAGACTATTTTCATATTTCTCACTTTTACTCTCACACATATTTTCCTTGGGAAGGTGACCAAAAATGTCCCCATTTATTTCCTTCTTATTATTCTCACCTGGTAGTAGATTTGAACCAAATTATAGAAAGAAAGACTCTTGATTTAGAAAATTGACACATCTCTTGCATGAATAGTTAACAGCAAGAATTATTTTATTAAGAACTTAAATGTTCCAGGCACCAAGATGGGGTTTACATGCTTTATCTCATTTAATCCTAGCAAAAATTCTCTGAGAAAAGTACTATTATAATCCCTTTTATGGATGAGGATTGGGCTTCCCTGGTGGCTCCGTGGTAAAGAATCCACCTGCAGTGCAGGAGGCCCAGGTTCGATCCCTCAGTCGGGAAGATTCCTTGGAGAAGAAAATGGCAACCCACTGCAGTATTCTTGCCTGGAAAATTCCATGGACAGAGGAGCCTGGTGGGCCACAGTCAATGGGGTCACAGAAGTCAGACATGACTTAGTGACTCAACAGCAACAACAGCATGGATTAGGACTGGGATATAACGAGTTGGACTGTGAAGAAAGCTGAGCACCAAAGAATTGATGCTTTTGAACTGTGGTGTTGGAGAAGACTCTTGAGAGTCCCTTGGACTGCAAGGAGATCCAACCAGTCCATTCTGAAGGAGATCAGCCCTGGGATTTCTTTGGAAGAAATGATGCTAAAGCTGAAACTCCAGTACTTTGGCCACCTCATGCAAAGAGTTGACTCATTGGAAAAGACTGTGATGCTGGGAGGGATTGGGGGCAGGAGGTGAAGGGGACGACAGAGGATGAGATGGCTGGATGGCATCACTGACTCGATGGACGTGAGTCTGAGTGAACTCCGGGAGTTGGTGATGGACAGGGAGGCCTGGCGTGCTGCGATTCATGGGGTCGCAAAGAGTCAGACACGACTGAGTGACTGAACTGAACTGATAATGCTTTGAAGGTACTAAAGCCTACCTACCCTCATGATCCTTATTTACTGGATAAATGGGAGAAACTGGTTTTTCCTATGGCGGATGGTATGTTGTAACAAAGTAAGGTAAAGCAAGAGAGAGGGTGTTCAAGCAGGAAGTTGGGTGTAAGGCAGTTTAGGTAAAGCTTCACTAAACTTTTGAGACATTTGAACACAGGTTGGAAAGAGATTAGGAGGTACATGAGGACAGCTAGGGAAAGAGAATTTATGTTGGGATAAAAGTCTTGTGCAAAAGCCCCAAGCAGAAGTACGACCACAATGTTTGAAGAACTTCAAGGAGAAAGGAGGGGTTTCAGCTGGCCAGTGTGGCCAAATCATAGCTGGCCAAGAACAGAATATTAAGAGATCAAAGCCAAAGAAATAATAGGATATTGGAGCCCAGAAAATGCAGGAGCTCTGTGACTCATTAAGGACTTTGGCATTTACTCTGAATGTGTTTGGAAGTTATTTGAGGGTTTTGAGCAGAGGTGTGAATGATTTGACAAATTTTAAAAGGCTCCCTCTTATGTGTTAAGAACAGACTGTAGAAAGACAAAGACAAAAATAGGATAAGAGTTAAACTATTTCAGTCGCCCTGAAGAGAACTGGTGATAGCTTGGACCACAGTGGTCAGAGTGAAGGCAGTGAGAAGTGGCTGGATTCTTGATTCATTTGGAAGGTGGAATTAAAAGAATTTGCTAATCAAGGCTACTATTTAATTTCTTAGAGCCTTAGTATTCTTTCCTTAAAATATGGGCCAATATGTCTACTCTACTAAGCAGATTGTGAGAATTAAATGAAAAAAATATACGTGATGTGCTTGGCATATTGCCTGGAATACAGTGGATGTCTAATAAACACTATTTCTTTCCCCTCCTTGTCTCTCAGCTTTATCATCTTTTCGTCACTTCATTTGATCCTAAAAAAAAAAAAAAATAAAGCAAACATTGTTAAATTTAATTTATAAATGAAGACATATAAGGCCATTAATCTAAATGATTTATATGAAACTGCAGCAAGAGTTGAAATATCTCTGGACTTAACTTCTGTTACAGCTTACCTTCAAGTGTCGAGTGTGGCTTCTTAACATGTTAATGTTTGAATCCTTCCAGACATCTCATGAGTCTCATAAGAAGCAAAATTCACCCTACTTTTGGAGGCTTTTAAAAATATGCTCTCCAAATTTTAATTTTAAAGGTTTCTTTTAAAGAAACATATGCTCTCCCAGCTGTCTACATCTAATAAAGCAACCAGTGACATCAGGGGAAAAAGGAATGGAATATAACATTTCAGGGTTTCTTCAGATCCACTAGACTTGAATAGAGTGAATCCAGTTACATCAGGCTGACTTGCAAGTGTGGGGATTGTGGGGAACAGTGAAACTGCCTTTAATGCACATAGAATCCCAGACTTTCAAAGGCAATACAGTTTATTATACATATATTATTAACAAGAAAATAAAACAATGGGTTATTAAGCAAAAATGAAATGCTGGATGTTTTTGCTATTGATGTGTTTTATTACCACAACATGTTTATTTGTTGGATGTTTATAGAACAATTCATTATAATAATATTTATAAGGTTCCTCTAATCACTAGTTGAATAATTATAAAGAGAAGTCAGTGCATATCTCCATGTGTATTACTTTCTCACGGTCAGAACAAGAAGTACTGCAACAGTTTATGGATACTGTTGAAATTTTTTTTTTAAGTCACAATAGACAAAAATCAGTTTTTTTTTTTTAAAAAAAAGAACAAAAGCATTAGACTTGCTAATAAATAATGCTGCAGTTTCAAGTTGAGTCAGCAATTTAAATAAGATTATTTTTCATATGATTGACTGGTAATGAAAGCTGACAGTATTGTTATGCACTGTATGATTTATCTTTCAAAGGCAGTTTGGTTTTGGACCCAGATCCTTCTGGTCTCACTCTACTCTCAAAAACGCAATAGTAAAAAGACTGCCATGGTCCAAATGGAAAAATGAGAGCTACCCAAGCAGCCATCTCCCTCTGAACAAGTCTCCCATTTACCAAAAATGTCCAAACAAATACCTACAGAAAAGAGAGTTATGGAAGAGTAAGGTGAGGATCACAACCAGAGTCACTGGTGAGCTTGGAAAAACATGCAGAGTTCCCATGCTACCTGCAAATATTCCCAAATGAGAATTTTCATGGCAAGATCCAGAAACTCTAGATAACAAGAACTCTGGATGATATTTTCATATAATTATTTGAGAACCAAAAATTCTAACTGAAGAAATAACATGAATAAGTTTTTGAGCCTCGCTGGTCCTCAGTTTCTTTATCTGTAAATTGGGGATAATTATAATCATTAATCTAATTACCAGTATCTCCGCTGTCCATGGAATTCTCCAGGCAAGAATACTGGAGTGGGTAGCCATTCCCTTCCCCAGGGGATTTTCCCAACCCAGGGTGGAACCTGGGTCTCCTGCACTGCAGGCAGATTCTTTATCATCTAAACCACCAGGGAAGCCCTGAATTATTCAATATAATTACTGAATGATTCACCTCCTTCAATCATTGTGAAGATTAAATAAGATAAAACCAAGATGAAACATATAAGGCATGTAATATTTTATACTATTTTTGATCATTATTGACCTAGGGTTCAAACAATTTTCTGGGCTGGTTCAATGGAAAAGGAAAGAATTTGAAGATAAATTCAAGAAAGCAGTTCAAGTAATAGATCATGAAATTTAGACATACTGATCAACATGAAGCCAGAAAGGACTTGGCAGAGTGAAAGAAAAATGAGTGTTGGAGTGTTTGAGAGTCTCAAAGAACCTAAACTAAATGTGTAGTGAGCCTTCAGGGAGATTTGGCAGGATGGAGAATGGAGAAGAAAGTATGTCCCTTTTCTTAATTTTCTGGAATAAAAATGTGTGTGTGTGTGTGTGTGTAATAGTTGAAAATGTGATAACATTATCAAAAGTACCTGATACCAACTACAAAAGTTGTGAAATATATGACACAGAATAATTTGATATGGGACAATTTAAAACTTCCAAGACAGAAATCAAAACCTTATTTCTACTGCATCCAAAAATCCATTTCTCACACTCTTTATGAGCATGTAAGGGATGAGAGAGCAGAGCAAGAGAAGAAAGTTGCCAATGTAAGGAGGTTAAATTTTAAGATTTCCTTGGTTTGGTGGCTCTCAATTATGGCAAGACTTGAGTACAACAAATTAAGTGACTAGATAGAGTTGAAGGCGATTGGGGTTGAGGCCAAGGGCCCGTGAAATAGGGATTAGTGTATGATTTCTAACCTACCTAGGAGGAAGGCAGAGTTTGGGGTTGAGAGGAAGACTGTGCTCTAGAGGCAGTCAATGATCAACAGAAGGTGACCAGAATTCAAAAGGCTGACGGGTAAAGAGGAAGTGTAAAGGGGCTGCCCGTCAGTACACTGCATTTACATTAACTTGGAAGAGGAAGGGCAGTTATGGAGCTGGGAGTTATGCCTCCAGGACCCCCACCCACCCCCATTGCCAGGAGCATGTGAAAGTAAGCAGTGTGTGCTAAGGCAACCTCGGAAAATGCCCAGTTCCTTAGGGGAACACCAATTTCACAGGACAGAAGGCTCTGTCTGAGAAAAGGCAGGAAATAGCTGGAAAGCTGCTCACCTTAGTGGGGTCCCCCAGCTTTCTGTGTGGCCTCCTGGGGCCCATAAACAGGGTCTCTCTCTGCAAAGGCACTCTGCCTTCTGTGGATAGCGCCTTGAAATTCTTTTCGATTTTATCTCTGAATCTGTGTTTTGCAAGTGAAATGTGATCCGTGGGATGATGAAGAATACACAGGGGATTTAGAACCTCAGCTCACCTGTTGTCACACCCCCCTCGGCAAGACCTTGGCCACTCGGCTTCCCCTGCCCCTACCATCTGGGGATGCCGCCAGCTCCAGGGGGCCTAGATAAAGGCTTGGGGAGGGATGGGGATCAGGAATACAAGCCCCACACTCAGAGTTGTGGAGCAGGACTTGGGCTGTTGGCCAAGTCTCTACTTGCCCCTTGCCTCAGGGAGCTCAACACTGAATGATAATAAGAAAAGCCACCAGAATGGATTTAGAAAGAGATCACCAAAGGAAAGACAGAAAGCTTCCCCCCACTGTTTTTGCCCAAGGAGACCTATATTTTCATTTGCACTGAGTCCTACAATTTGCACCTGGGGTCCTGACTAGAGGTTTCCAAGGTAACAGGAAGTACACTAGGAGGAGGGCAGTAGTGAGAAGAGGGACTAGAGGGGCGTGGATGCGACTATGGGACAGGATGGAGGGTGGATTATAAATTGAGATAATAGGGGATGATGGATGTTGTATTTTGAGCAGAAAGACATGGAGATTACTCCATCACAGATCCAAATGGATAGGTTTCCATTTGTCCATTTGGATCTGGACAAGTTTTGTGTAAGTGAACTGAATGCCAATACTCAATTTTATTGCTGATTGCTTCCACTCGATGTATCAAACAGAAAGTGGAAAGGTTCTTACAAGCTGGCTCAATAAACCCTTTCCCAGGGGTCATTTAGTTAGAGAAACTTCCCTTCAAATTGGAAACAGTGCCTCTCTCAGGGAATACAACAGTAAATCACAGTATATGTGGGCAGGTAGAAGGCAGAGGGGACAAAATTTGAGTCTCATTGTAAAGAGCTGGATACAACCCAAACCCCTCAGTTTAGAAAGGAAAACGAACAGGCTTTGAGTGATGGCTCTTCAGTTGCCTTTTTTTACCCCGATTATGGACCTTAATTTCTTTGAAATTTATCTATAAAATGGGGATGTTGATAATTCCTGGTTTCTGACTGTCCAGAATTGTGTAAATATCAAAATATTTAATAAAATGTGAAATTGCCTTTCAAATAGCTATGTAAACATTAATTGATACTTTAATTCTGTATCCTTCATTTTTTCTTTTGAAATATTATAGAATATTTCAAATTACTCTGTAACAGCATCTAGGAGAGAGATGCAGCCTCTCAACAGCATGTAGGAGAGAGTCAGACTTCATCATTGCCAGCTCCGTGTCTATTGAAGGTTAAACCTGAAGATGGAGCAGTGAAAAATTTAAACACAAACCAAGCAAAAACAAAAGATAAAGTTCCAAAGCAGAGGACAGCTAAGTTTATACACACACACACACACACACACACACACACACACAGACCCCACACATGAATGTCATGTCTGAAAGGGTGACTGTCTTAGAAAATATATATTAGGGTAAAAAGAATGTAAGAAGAGAAAAAGAATCTTGTGAATTTTAGTATATTTTCCACTCCATTTCATTTTTTTGCATCAAACTAGTCTCTCTTTTTCAATGTTATTATCTCTTTTTTTCAATACAGTATAGAAGTGTCTAAACTGCAAATGGGCTTAGCCCTACTTACCCACCTTCTCTCATTTACCTGTGGTATACCCACAAAAATCAATTGTGAACAGTGTGAAGGAAAGGGAAAAAAGCAATTATCAATCTAAAGAGATCAATGAAGCATTTCATTAAATAACAATGTCAGGATTTTAGAAAAGGAGCTTTAGATAGTTTGGAAGCTAAAGTGAGAGCAACATGCTTCAGTCACCAGTCGATTAATTAAAACTCCAGCTTAATTCAAACTAATGTTTGTGAAACATCTTTCCTCAAAAATGTATTTAAATTTTAAATTAGATAATATCCATCTCTTCAATTTATTGAGATTTTGGAGACAAAATCCAAAATCATACTCTGTCCCCCAAATGTATTTTTTTCTCCCAGTGGAGATGAAAATAGCAAACAAGTTTAGGGTATAAATATTAGGTGCTGATAACCAGTTCCATTCGTTTCGCTGGCGGTGCAGGCAAGGCTTCTTTGACAAGATCGCCACCTGGGGGAAATTATGAGTCAAAGCAACATCTGCAGTACACCACACAGGCTGCATAGCTGATGACATGTTTAAGAATAAAAACAGGTAAAATGTTCCCATGCTTCCCTTGTGGCTCAGTTAGTAAAGAATCTGCCTGCAATACGGGTGACCTGAGTTTGATCCCTGGGTTGGGAGGATACCCTGGAGAAGGGAAAAGCTACCCACACCAATATTCTGACCCGGAGAATTACATGGACTTGTATAGTCCATGGGGTCACAGAGTCGGACACGACTGAGCGAAACTTTCACATACATACATACATAAAATGTTCTCATATTGCAGCAAATGAGGTGGATCACCTATGAAACCCATGCTAACTGGTGGCTCTAGAATTTTTGTGTCTGATTTTATGCTTATTTCGAAGTAACATTAGAACTGCATATAGTTTTTACTTATGCATTAGGGCGTGACTTCTATTTTTTTTCCATATCTAGAAATGTTTTTAGAAAATAGGTATTCTGACATTTGAGTACAGGGGGGAAATTACATTTGGAGAAAACTCATCAATTTAAAAAATTCAGAAATTTTAATTAAGACTCTGAAAAGTTTGAGCCAAATATATTAAAGATTTCTATCTCAATTTAGTTATAAAAATTAACAAAAATGTCTCCTCCTTAAACTTATTTGCTTCTAAGTGTTTCTGCCTATGTCTCAAATCAGAACAAGCGGAGTGAGAGATAATCTAGTTAGTTGATTCAATTGAAAATAGGCTATTTTTCTTTGCTTCAATTTCTGGTGTTTTTGAATCACTGTATTTTCTGAAAGCATATTCAACATGAAGTATAATCCATGTCATACTCTTTGTAAATTATTTTGTAAATAAGGGAACTTAAAGCAAAAAATGTTTAAGGCAGTTCTAAGATGATTTAGCAGCTTTGGGTAATTTATGTCCTATTTGGCTTTATTTGGTTTTTTTTTTAAAGCTTGGTTTTCAGTCACTAAGTCATGTCTGACTCTTTGAGACCCCATGAACTACAGGATACCAGGCTCTCCTGTCTTTCACTATCTCCTGGAGTTTGCTCGAACTCATGTCCATTAAGTCAGTGATGCCATCCAACCATCTCATCCTCTGTCTTTCCCTTCTCCTCCTGCCCTCAATCTTTTCTAGCATCAGGGTCTTTTCCAACAGGTCAGCTCTTTGCATTTCTAAAGCTGCTACGTTCAAAAGTTAATTCTCAAAAATTCTCTTAAAAGTGATTTTGAATTAAATCACATGTTCTGGAGATAATTTTTTTTGTTAATTAGATGCCTCAGGATTGTGAATTTTTAATGCATCAAGATTATGGAATAGGTAAAAGTATGGAGAAAGTAATTTTATGGATTATTTGAAGAAGTTTTATTGCCCTATGCTTACCCTCTTTAGATCAGTTGTCTTACTGTTAGTGAGTGCCTGTTAAGTCTTCAGTCTTCCCCCATTAAAAGGTAAATTCCTCAGAGGCAGAGACTCTGTTTTATGTAGTCATTACCAGGGAGCTATTGAGTCAATGTCCCACCGTATTGATTGGTACCCACTGTAGCAGTGATTAAATATCTTGAATATAACCCATAGATATCTCTATATGACTTAGAATGTACATAATGCCTGACACTTAGGAGTAATACAAAGCATAATGGGTGAGTGAATGAACGGATGGCCTCCAAAATTGAACCTACTGCTGATTTGTGTGTGTTTATTTAATGTACCACTTTCCCACAAAAAAGAGAAAAACATAATTAAGAAGTTAATCTGCTGTAGAAGGCATAATAAATGTTTGTAAGGCAAAGGTAAATATAAATTATTATCATCTCTTTTTAGATTATCACTAGACTAAGCATCTTTATAGGTAATCAAAAGATAATGGCCACCAAAGGGAACTATTTTATCATACAAAAGTGTATGTATATATAAACATGTATAATCTTATAATGATATAGATATATAATTATATTATTATATATACACAAATATAATCTTAGGAATGAGTAGTGTCTTTGGTAATGGAAAAGATTCTTAAATGTATTAAGATGGATTATAAATGTATCTGCCTGGATAACTAAACTTGACATTTGATCACTGCCTAGTGAAATTATTTAAATTACTTGGTGGTTCACATGTAACACCCCTAAGATAACTCCCCTGGTGGCTCAGTTGGTGAAGAATCTGCCTACAGTGTAGGAGACACAGATTTGATCCCTGGGTTGGGAAGATCCCCTGGAGCAGGAAATGGCAACTCACTCCAGTACTGTTGCCTAGGAAATCCCATGGAGAGAGGAGCCTGGTGGGCTACAGTCCATGGGATCGCAAGAGTCAGACACAACTTAGCGACTAACTCACCACCACCACCACCACTCCCAAGATATATTAAATGCATCTAATACCAATTAGATTGCTGTTTTCTAAGCAAGTGTGTTATGAGTTTAAACTTTATAGTGTCCTATAGTTTTTAATGTAAAAAGGGATAATAATAATGAGCACCCCAAATGCTGAAAAACTTTGCATTCTAAAACGTACTTGACTTTCACGATTTTATCAAAATCCTATAGCTCTGCCTTGTATACACAGTCTAGACCAATCAACGTTCTCCTCTTACCCTCTATCAACAGTGCATCACTACACTTGAACACCCATCAAATCTTATTCTCTTCTTTTCCATATGGGTTGGCTCTCTTTCCCTCAAAGCAACAACTTTGCCAAACTGAATAAACAAATCCATGCTAATATTATATATTTATCCGGCATTATTAATTGCCAACTCTCTCCTGACATATACAGAATCTAATAGTTCACCTATAAGGATAAAATTTGTCTTAAGCTAAAGGAGTGGCGAGGCTTAAGGTGAGATGTTTAAGCGGACGAGAACATGAACATGCCATTAACTAATAGAAACTATCTTAAAGAAAGTAGGGTTTAAAAGTACACCAAGAGGTAAACACTGTCTTTTGCCCATGCTTATGGCTAGGTCTGTTGGTAATTATAGGGACACTGATGTTGTTGTTTTTCAGCCACTATGTCATGTCCGACTCTTTGTGAGCCTATGAATTGCAGCACACCAGGCCTCCCTGTCCTCACTATCTCCCCGAGTTTGCTCAAACTCGCGTCCATTGAGTCGGTGATTTGGTCCAACTATCTCATCCTCTGTCACCCCCTTTTCCTCCTGCCCACAATCTTTCCCAGCATCAGGGTCTTTTCCAATGAGCTGGTTCTTCACATCGGGTGCCCAAAGTATTGGAGCTTCAGCATCAGTCCTGCCAATGAATATTCAGGGTTGATTTCCTTTAGGATTGACTAGTTTAACCTCGGAGAAAGCAGTGGCACCCCACTCCAGTACTGTTGCCTGGAAAATCCCATGGACGGAGGAGCCTGGAGGGCTGCAGTCCATGGGGTCGCTAAGAGTCGGACACGACTGAGTGACTTCACTTTCACTTTTCACTTTCATGCCTTGGAGAAGGAAATGGCAACCCACTCCAGTGTTCTTGCCTGGAGAATCCCAGGGACTGGGGAGCCTGGTGGGCTGCTGTCTATGGGGTCGCATAGAGTCGGACACAACTGAAGCGACTTAGCAGCAGCAGCAGTTTAATCTCATTGATGACCATGGGACTCTCAAGAATCTTCATAAGGATATACGAGTTGTAATACCTTGCATGGCATTGTTCCTAGCTAAGTGCTTCGTTTTACATTTCATCCACATTTCCTATTTCCATTTTTACTCTAATTCCTGATACTTTCCTCATAGCAAACCTTTCTCAGCTTATACACTTGGATTCTTCATTAGACCCAGATGCTTTCAACTGACCTCCTGATACTGGCTGCTGCTTTTACTTTTTATACTGTATTTAACTTTTCCCCCTAACTGTCACTGCCAGGTGGCACCCTGGGGCTCTTCTCCTGCCAGTAGCTAGCAATTTTTCATTTCCACCCACTTCCATTAGTGACAGCCGATCCTAATTCAGAGAATTAAGAATTTTGCAATCAGAGTGAGCTTTATACTTTGACCTTAGAAGAAAGGGGAAAGGGGCCAGAAAACCTCTCTAATGATGTGAATATTCTAGTAGTTTTGCACTCTGATTCTTTTCTCTCTTTGAAATTTCTCGTGTCATAAATAATTTATCACAGAAGCTTTGGACATAAATTACTGAGACTCAGCATTTTTTCCAGGACGGTATTATAATATGCAGTATAACTGCCAAAGTTTGATTTTGAATATTGACTCAGAATTATATCCCAAAATAATTTGAACTGAATTTAAAATTTCACCATACTCCCATCCATTTCACAAAGCAGAGTTAATGATATAAGGAAACAGATTGAGTGGCTTCCCATGTCTGTCACCTATTAGCTGTGTGACTTAGGGTAGTTTTCTGAACAGCAGTTAGCATCAACTTTCTCATTGGTAAAGTTCCCTAGTGGATGAGATGATAAAGAACCTGCCTGCAGTGCAGGAGACCTGGGTTCGATCCCTGGGTCTGGAAGATCCCATGGAGAAGGGAATACCTGGAGAATTCCATGGATAGAAGAGCCTGGTGGGCTACAGTCCATGGAGCCCCAAAGAGTCAGACACCACTGTGCAACTAACACTTTCAAAAATAACACTCATGGGCTTAGTCCAGGCCCTGGTTCAGGGTAACAGCTTAGCAGATGCTACCTTAAACATGGAATAAAATAAGTGTTATGCTGTTTTGAATTTCTAAATCAGGTACTTTAAATTGTAGAAAACATTTTAAGTTTATTATAATGTGCACTTAAGAACCATTGCTGTGGGTATTATTAAGGTTCATCCTCCTGATTCTGTGGCCCAGCAACAGAATCTGTTGGCTCTGTTCGGAGCCAACGGCTTCCTTGTTACATTAAAGGATTTTGTGTTCAGTTCTATGAAGATCTGTCTGTCCTGAGAGCTGGTCTGCTCTATAACAGAGTTCAGGCCACAAGAGATGTAGTTGGGTGCCTGCTACTGTAACAGCTCCGTCCTTCCTCTTTGTTCTTTGTGTTTTCCTACTGAAAGTTGTTTTAGTACACACATCATGAATAAGTCACTGTGCTTCCCTGTTAGAACCACTTAATAATCATAGTTCATTTCATACCTTTAGTTTTACTTTTCATAATATTAAAAATGTTTATGAAGGGCTTCTTATAGGCAAAACTGTACTGGAAATAGAAAATCAATTCCTTCCCCTATAGGATTTTCTAGCCAGAAGAGAGCCACAGACAACTGTAATTTTAAAAGGATAATGGAATTATTAATGGAGTGAGCATGAAGGATGTACAAAGCAGGGGTACCTACTCTGGGAAAATTGATGAATGCATTGCTAAGAAAGTGGTAAATGTGGAAACTGTCTGCTAAGGAAGACCCAGTCCTTAGCACTGATTTATGCTTCCAATAGAAGTGGTTAAGCAGTTGGAAACAGCTGGAAATCGGGCTGTAATACAAGTATAAATTATCCTCTGGTCACTTGATCAACAAATAAACAGGTTTGTCTCTTTCCTTAACAAATTGCTCTGTAATTAGTGGCTGTGATCATTAATAAATTAAGTGATGCTCAAGTCCTAGGAGGTAACTGACTATCACAAGTCTTGCATTTGAAAGTAGGCCAATGGATACATAGTTTTATTTTTATTCACCAGGATTAAAGTATTAGGCATTGTTTACTTTAGCAGTCTGGATTTAAATTTTTAAGCATATAAATTCCAAATTTGTTAATTTTCTTCTCTGTTGTCAGTATTAAAAGCAAAACCTATACTGTGAGTGTACATTGCTAATGTTAATTAGTGCAGTGGATGTCAAAGGGAATTCAAAATATTTTCATAGTAATGTCTTTAAACTCTTATTAGCAGTGAAAATTATTATAAGTATAAAAATAATCATTTAGGGAAATCCAAGACCTCTTGTGGGTCTAAGTTTTCCCTCTTTCCTTTACTAACTTTGATAATTTTATATTTGTGGCTTGGTCTCATTGAGCAAATCGATACTATTATTAAACACCACAGCATATGGCAACATTCATTTTGATATTTGGCAAAACTAATACAATTATGTAAAGTTTAAAAATAGAATAAAATTAGAAAAAAAAAGGAAAAAAACCCAAAAAACTAAAAAAATAAATAAATAAAGTCACTCGAGACATAAAAAAAAAATCAAATAAACAATAAAATATTTTAATATGATTGTTCATGCCAACACATTTACAATACTCCTTTTATATGTATCAGTGTATTATGTATCCCACAAAAATGCATCTGTAAACACAAGAGGAACACCACAAGTAGCGTTTTTGTATTCATGTTTTATTTTGCCACTAGGTGGCACCTAAATATTAATAGTTGTTGAGCACACTGTCTGCATAAGAAGACAAAATAGAAAGTAAATAACAGAAAGAAAAGTTACTTTTATTAACTTTGTTTTGTATTTAAATATTTGTGCTAATGTATATACTTTGAGGTCATGAGTTAACTGCAGGAAATAGTGTAGAATTCATAAAATGTATTCTTAAGAAAAAAGAAAATTATTTCTTTTTTTATGGAAAAAATAAAAATCAACATTGACTTTGGAAAATCTTCTGGGAACAAGGGGAAATGTACAGACATTTAGACTTGACCTTATCCTGTTCTTTTATGTTATAATCTCTCAGCTCAAGGGACTGCTACAATCAATAGGAAATTCCAAAAATACATTTATATATAGCAGCATTCTGATTTTGTCTTTGGGAATGCTATTTAATGATAAATGTCAGATAGATTATCTAATCTACCAGGGATTCTGTGAGAACTGATACATTAACATCAGTTAAAAGTCTTAAATTACTAGAACTAAAAGTAATATGCTAAAAGCCTAAACATATTCATAGGAGAGAATACTCAAATATTTCATAACAGAAATATCAATCATCATAAAAAGTTCACATGCCTTATGAAAATATCAGAAGATGCTATTATTAATAGTTTATTTACCCTTAGGTGTTACACAAGATCGAATCTTCAATAAAGTGGCAATATTATGAATATTAACCAGATATCTTATATATCTATAAAATTACCCACAAATTTTTCTGAATGTTTTCAGAAGTAAAATTTTTATTTTACTTTAGTTATAGATGAACAGCATCACAACAATATCTTAGGTTAATTTATTCCACTCCGGTGTTTATTACAACCAAAAGTGTTTATATCGGTATCAATCTCAGTTTCAGTTCACTCTGTCATGTCCGATTCTTTGCGACCCCATGGACTGCAGCACGCCAGGCTTCCCTGTCCATCACCAACTCCCAGATCTTGCTCAAACTCATGTCCATCAAGTTGGTGATGTCATCCAACCATCTCATCCTCTGTCATCCCCTTCTCCTCCTGCCTTCAATCTTTCCCAGCATCAGGGTCTTTTCCAATGAGTCAGTTCTTCCCATTAGGTGGCCCAAGTATTGGAGTAACAGCTTCAGCATCAGTCCTCCCAATGAATATTCAGGGTTGATTTAGCATTGATTGGTTCAATCTCCTTGCAGTTTAAGGGACTCTCAGGAGTCTTCTCCAACACCACAGTTCAGAAGCATCAGTTCTTCGGTGCTCAGCTTTTTTATGGTCCAACTTTCACATCCATACATAACTAGTGGAAAAACAGTACCTTTGACTAGATGGAACTTTATCAGCAAATTAATGTCTCTGTTTTTTAATATGCTATCGAGGTTGATCATAGCTTTTCTTCCAAGGAGCAAGCATCTTTTAATTTCATGGTTGCAGTCACCATCTGCAATGATTTTGGAGTCCAAGAAAATAAAATCTGACATTGTTTCCATTGTTTCCCCATCTATTTGCCATGAACTAATAGGTCCGGATGTCATTTTCTTAGTTTTTTGAATGTTCAGTTTTAAGCCAGCTTTTTCACTCTCCTCTTTCACTTTCATCAAGAGGCTCTTTAGTTTCTCTTCAGTTTCTGTGATAAAGGTGTCATCTGTGTATCTGATGTTTTTGATATTTCTCCTGGCAATCCTGATTCCAGTTTGTGCTTCATCCAGCCCAGCATTTCGCATGATGTACTCTGCATATAAGTTAAATAAGCAGGGTGACAATATACAGCCTTGACATACTCCTTTTCCTATTTGGAACCAGTCTGTTTTTCCATTCCAGTTCTAACTATTGCTTCCTGACCTGCATACAGGTTTCTCAAGAGGCAGGTCAGGTGGTCTGGTATTCCCTACTCTTTCAGAATTTTCCACAGTTTATTGTGGTCCCCACAAAGGTTTTGGCATGGTCAATAAAGCAGAAGTAGATGTTTTTCTGGAACTTTCTTGCTTTTTCGATGATCCAATGGATGTTGGCAATTTGATCTCTGATTCCTCTGCCTTTTCTAAACCCAACTTGAACATCTGGAAGTTCTTGGTTCATGTATTGTTGAAGCCTAGCTTGGAGAATTTTGAGCATTACTTTGCTAGCATGTGAGATGAGTGCAATCATTGGGTAGTTTGAGCATTCTTTGACATTGCCTTTCTTTGGGATTGGAATGAAAGCTGACCTTTTCCAATTATGTGGCCACTGCTGAGTTTTCCAAATTTGCTGGCATATTGAGCATAGCACTTTCACAGCATCATCTTTTAGGATTTGAAATAGCTCAACTGGAATTTCATAGCCTCCATTAGCTTTGTTAGTAGTGATGCTTCCTAAGGCCCACTGGACTTCACATTCCAGGATGTCTGGCTCTAGGTGAGTGATCACACCATCTTGTTTATCTGGGTTGTGAAGATCTTTTTTGTATAGTTCTTCTGTGTATTCTTGCCACTTCTTAATATCTTCTATTTCTGTTAGGTCCATACCATTTCTGTCCTTTATTGTGCCCATCTTTGCTTGAAATATTCCCTTGGTATATCTAACTTTCTTGAAAAGATGTCTAGTCTTTCCCATTCTATTGTTTTCCTCTATTTCTTTGCACTGATCACTGAGGAAGGCTTTCTTATCTCTCCTTGCTATTCTTTGGAACTCTGCATTCAAAGGGGTATATGTTTCCTTTTCTCCTTTGCCTTCAGCTTCTCATCTTTTCTCAGCTATTTGTAAGGCCTCCTCAGACAACCATTTTGCCTTTTTGCATTTCTTTTTCTTGGGGAAGGTCTTGCTCCCTGTCTCCTGTACATGTCACGAATCTCCATCCATAATTCTTTAGGCACTCTATCAGATCTAAACCCTTGAATCTATTTATCACTTCCACTGTATAATTGTAAGGGATTTAATTTAGGTCATACCTGAATAGTCTAGCGGTTTTTCCTACTTTCTTCAATTTAAGTCTGAGTTTGGCAATAAGGAGTTCATGATCTGAGCCACAGCCAGCTCCCGGTCTGGTTTTTGCTGACTGTATAGAGCTCCTCCACCTTCGGTTGCCAAGAATATAATCAGTCTGATTTCGGTGTTGACCATCTGTTGATGTCCATGTGTAGAGTCGTCTCTTGTATTGTTGGAAGAGGGTATTTGCTATGACCAGTGTGTTCTCTCGGCAAAACTCTGTTAGTCTTTGCCCTGCTTTGTTTCGTACTCCAAGGCCAAACTTTTCTGTTACTCCAGGTAGCTCTTGACTTCCTACTTTTGCATTCCAGTCCCCTATGATGAAAAAGACATCTTTTTTGGGTGTTAATTCTAGAATATCTTGTAGGTCTTCATAGACCTGTTCAACTTCAGCTTCTTTGGCATTAGTGGTTGGGGCATAGAATTGGGTGATATTGGATTACTGTGATATTGGTATATTATGTTGGTATACACACACAACATTATATTGGTAATTATATTATATATTATATAATTATATATTATATTGGTATACATACACAATTTTAACCAACAATTTGTTAGATTGTCATCACATGAATTATATAAGCTATTAAACTACTACTAAGAATTATAAATTGAAACACAGATATCGGTGTTTCTTCCTTAGGATCCATTGTTACCAAACCCACATTGAAGAGACTGCATTTTTTCCTACCCTCTTTGGAACTCAAATTAAATTTATTAAAGAATTTTTATTCCTAGCAAACTTATTTTAAATAAAACCACAGGAAGATGTATTCCAATAACATACAGGATCCACAACTTTGAACTCAGAATAGAGGACTCAAAAGTTCCAAAATAATTTACTTCTTTGAATTGAAGGTCCTTCATCTGTAAAAGTAAAATAAAGTATTAGTTAATAGTGTGGTTATATGTGATAATGTGTGTTAAAATCTTGCATATGTTTAAATGATTTTTGAATTCTTAGATCTCTGTTCTGAATACCTTAGGTGTTCTATGTAAGTGGCTTATAGAACGTATTTCATATTTGTTGGAATTTTCATTGTCTTGAGGTATAGCATAAGATAGAATCTTTCTCTTTAGGCATTATGATACATGCATTTTGATTTTTAAAAGATGCATTGCCTGTATGGAAAGGAATTATCTGACTCGAGTGGGTAATTCTTAGCACTACCTATTAGAATATTAATATCAGCCATAAAGCGAATGGAAGTATCATGACCCAGTAAGGGGAAGAGACAGAGGGCAGAAAGTGTACTTGGGGAATGAGTCCAGCTCCACAGATTTAATTGGTTCTTACAGTCCTGCACAATGAAATATGCAGCTCAGAATAACACATCTGACTGCAGTTATCCAAGAGAAAACAAGACATGTAATGAATCAGTTTTTCGAATTGTCTTATTAGATATTACATTTATACTTGCCCTAATTATTAACAAATGATTTTTAGATACCACATAATATGTCAGTGGTCTCATCTGTGCATTTATTAAATACTTATTATAACTGGAAGATATTGAGTATCACTGTTCTGAGAATGTGGTAAGCATTGACTCATTTAATCATCATAATCTCATTTAATCCCAAGAGGTAGATACTACAGATGAGGAAAATGAGAAGCCAGAATTTCAGGAACATGCCTTAGGTTACACAAGTAGAACAAAACAGAAGTATTGAACCCACAAACCACAGTCTTGATTATTAAATTCCCAAAAGGACTCTGCAATGCACAAACCCCTAAACCACAGATCTTCTAGGTCTCTCATGTGTGTGCTTAGACGCCTTTCTACAAAGCAGATTCCAACTCAGTAGATATGGGTGGAGCCTGGGCAACATTTCTAAAAAGCTATTAGGTGGTTCCCATAATACTGGTTCATGGACCACAGTTTCAATACCAAAGTGCCAGACCACTGCATTTGCACATTCCTTATAACTGGAAGCCAAAATTGAATTTCTAGGACCAGCTGGTTCATGTTTAGCTCAGTTGATATTAACTATCTAGATATCTCAGTCCAACAAACTACAATGAGATCTCCTGAGCCTTGTTAATTTAGACCCAATGTTCATAAATTTAGATGATTTGTGTACAATAATTAACAGTGATTTATAGTCTATAATGAAATAAATATTAGGTTATTTGGTCTTCACAACAGGTGTGTTCAAAATTGGGGAAGGAATATGTCAAGGCTGTATATTGTCACCTGCTTATTTAACTTATATGCAGAGTACATCATGCAAAATACCGGGCTGGATGTATCACAAGTAGGTATATCAAGATTGCAGGGAGAAATATCAATAACCTCAGATATGCAGATGATACCACCCTAAGGACAGAAAGTGAAGAAAGGAGAAATATTTCATCAAGAAGTGAAAGAGGAGAATGAAAAGGCTGGCTTGAAGCTCAACATTCAAAAAACAAAGATCATGGCATCCAGTCCCATCAGTTCACGGCAAATAGATGGGGAAATAATGTAAACAGTGACCGAATTTATTTTCTTGGGCTCCAAATTCACTGTGGACAGTGATTGCAGCCATGAAATTAAAAGACGCTTGCTCTTTGGAAAAAAAGCTATGACAAACCTAGACAGCATATTGAAAAGCAGAGATATCACTTTGTTGAAAAAGGTCCATATAGTCAAACCTATGGTTTTTCCAGTAGTCATGTGTAGATGTGATATCACTTTGTTGAAAAAGGTCCATATAGTCAAAGCTATGGTTTTTCCAGTAGTCATGTATGGATTTTGGACCATAAAGAAGTCTAAGAGCTGAAGAATTGATGCTTTTGAACTGTGGTGTTGGAGAAGACTCTAGAGAGTCCCTTGGACAGCAAGGAGATCAAAACAATCCTAAAGGAAATCAACCCTGAATATTCATTGGAAGGACTAATGCTGAAGCTCCAATACTTTGGCCACCTGATGCAAAGAGCCGACTCATTGGAAAAGACCCTGATTCTGGGGAAGGTGAAGGGCAAGAGGAGAAGGGGCCGACAGAGAAGGCGATGGTTGGATGGCATTATTGACTCAATGGACATGAGTTTGAGCAAATTCAGGGATATGGTGATGAACAGGGAAGCCTGGTGTGCTGCAGTCCATGGGGTCACATGACTGAGTGAATAGCAACAACAAATTGGTGTGAGCAGTAATAAGGTATGATAACTATTTCTTTGGAAACAGAGACCTAAGACTACCCATCACCAGTCTCTTAGGCAGCTGTGACAACACAGTTGCCCAAACTCTTCCCTTTCATCAGCTGACCTTGAGCTCAGGTTATGTTCCATTAACTGGCTAAAAGTGAAACTGCTACTACTAGAACAGTTAAGATACAGCCATACGCTGATTTTGCTTTAAATATACAGATAATCAAGGCCAAATTGATTCAGAAGCATTAATATTAGCCACCAGGGAAGCCCAATTTATATTAACAATAATTCTCAATTACAATTATGTTAATGTGAACCTGTATAAATGTAATTTAGCTGCATATATCATTTTATTATTCTGCTAAAATAAAAAATTAAGCTGAATAAGCTGTGTTTTCTTATCCTATTCTTGACCCAAGAACATCTATAGGGTGATATTTGAATCATTTTCTTCCCAGACTCTGTGGGTTTGATATAGCTGAGTTGTTTCACCTCTAGTGTTTATTTTAATGAAACTAAAGATGTTGGAATAACTCTTATCTTCATATGCAAATGTTATGAAACCATTCTCAGAGAATTCAGAGTTGCTCTCCAAATGCCAAGTGTATTTACCATCCTTAGAGGACTCATATTTTCACAGGAAAAAATTCCATTAAGTTACTATGGAGACAAAGTAATGAAGATAAATTAAGAAATGCTGTCAGTCACTGGAAAGGAAAATATCAGAATCTCTTGTGTAAAAACACCTGAGAATAGACAGCAAAAATTTTTATCAAGCCTAGGCCTTATGATTTATAATGTCATTTTTCTGACAGTTGACAAAGCAAATATTACCCCGTACTTAAAAGACACAGCTAAGTGGCAGCTCTTTAGCACTGTGTCCTCTCAAGTTTGAAATGATTTTAAGAACTTTTTTTTTAAATCGTGAATTTTCATCAAGCATACTTACCTCTAAAACTAAAGATGGGGTTTATTCTGAGCCATATGTAACGCTGATACTCTTGAATCATCAAGTGGTGTGGCGCGTCTCCAAGGTGATCCAGTCATGCTGAGCAGCAATGCCCAGGACCACTTCATTACACGGGAGTGGTTGGGTAGGTCTCTGAAAAGTGGAATAGGTGTACTGGGATGTGCAAACCTCCCACCCTGTGACATGATTTAATCATTTCATATCAGCCTTCAAGGTTAGTACAGGGGCCATCACAGTATCTGGCTAAAAAAAAAAAGCTCAGGTAGGGACTCACCAATGACTTAGGTTCTCATTTTTTTTTTTTTTTTTTTTGCTGGACTATTCAGAAGATATGGATAGTGCAGAAATGAGTGGATAATACGGTTTCTCTCTCACTTCTCACTGGCTGCTCCTTCAGGACACTCTGGTGCTTCTGTACTGTTCCTCCAAGGCACCAAGCTCCTCCCAGCTCTCTACCTTTAGCCTCAAGTCACCCTCTCCCCACAGTGAACATTCCCAGCTTCTCTCTTTGGGCTCCCTTGTGACACATTCTTTCATAGTGTTGCACTTCCTTTAGAATTCTGGCAGTGGCCGATTTGACTAACTTCATTTAGTGTCTGTCCTTTGGACTAAACTACAAAAGGAGATTTTGCTTATTTGCCATTGTATCCTAATCACTGTTTGTGGTCCCTGGATCCTGGTAGTTCCATAATTATTTGGTAAATAATCATTCCCAAACTGAACTCTTGAGCACTGCTCATATTTGCATCCCTCCCAGAGACTAGTGGATAATGTCTTATGTATGTGGAGGCAATTAACATGTGCTGAAGTTTGTCATGTAAAAGTGGAATCTTTTGTAAGAATAATTTGAGAACTGTCCAGATATGATTGTGAACTGATAGGACTTTCATTCAGTCCTAAATGAAAGTGTTTCTTTAATGAGAACTTAGCGATTACTTGAGTATCTTGGAGAAAGTATTTTGGACTGTAACTTGTAAGGATTTATTGATCATTATCAGCAGCAGGATTCTTGGTTTCTCCCTGTGCATTAGAAATGTATATGGGTGGTCAATTTTATAGGTCACCATAAAATTGCATCTTGCAGAAAATAATGATTTCTTAAGAGCATAATAAATGTTTGGTTAGTCACTGCTGTAGTTTGGACTGTTTAGTGTCATTAAAAAATCATCCTACAATCTTTGTGTTAGTTTTTCTTCTTACATTCATCCTGTTGACCACTGAATAAGATGTCTGATATTCAAAAATAAGAATTGAGCAGCACAGCAACACTTTAATTATTTTATTATCTTTTTTAACAGCTTAAGCTTATCACCCCCAAAAGCTGCAATAAAATCAGCATTCAGGTAAGAGATGACCCTACAGGTAAAGAAGACCCTACAGTCTTCTTTTCATTAAATACTGAATGGTGGTTCAGACTATACTTAGTAGTATAGTTTGTCAAAAGATGTAATTTTTGATAAGCTGGACTCAAATCCTTCATCTAGGGGAGTTTTGGAAATATACTATGACTGTAACTTTTATTGAGTTATGAGAATCAAGGATCCAAGAACAGTATTACTTCCTAAAAATGTCTGAATAAAAGCTGTTATTTTGAATGTTGAATTCTCCATAGGTAATTGTTTAGACATCAGAAACTAGTTCACACAAGCTTGCACTTAAACATATTTGTTTTACTCTCCTTTATAAGGAAGACAATTGGGAAAGAAAATTTTTAAAAAAGATATTCCACCCCCAAAAGGCCAATCATCTTTAAAAAATTCATTCTGCAAAGTCTATTTTTATTATTCCTGTGAACTTATGACAAGGAATATATCCAGGAACAAGGCTTCAAAATCTATGTTCCATTGTTTGCAGTTACCTTAGATTTTAACTAGGTGTGCAAGTTGACTTCTGACCATGGGGAATCCTCTCCATGCATGGATTTATGGATTGCTGAGGCCATGGCAGATAACCAGTTCCACAGAAGCAACTTCATGTTCTTCTGAGGAAGATCCATAGCACTGTGGAACAAGGAATATAAATGAGCGATGCCACAAGAGACTGCAAACTGGGTTACCAAAATACAGCCCTCAAAAATGAACTCTGAAGGTGGAAAATCTTAAATTATTAAAATAGGCATTTTAAAATGGTTTCAGCTATCATGTTAAAAGTACTGACGAACATTTAATAAACATGGCACATGTTTCTTAGGCATCTAACAGTCAAAATAACTGTTCATCCAAGCTCATTAAGTAGAGATGATGTATAAAGTTGTTTAAAAGGAAACATTTTCAGCATTACCAGAATTATTTAAAAAAAAAACAAAAAACTCAAGCATCTAGAGGAGAAAACACCAAATGAAAATATTCAAACTGTAGTAATAAAATATTTGGCCTTTAATCATTTCCAGTTAAATTATATTTGAAAGCTCTACCTCCCCCACCCATAGTCATACACACAACACACCAATTTTTAAATGTTTTATAATGGCCAAAGATGATAGGTTTATTAATGGAACTCACTTTTTCATTAGTTTTTGACAAGTGGCTAATCATTTTAGCCTTCAATCAGTTCCATAGCATTCCTCAATCCCTTTCCTGATGTCTTAACAGTTAATGTCCTGTACCATGAAGAGAGCTTCCTGTGCCACTTTGGGAATTCCCTGTTTGGGGCTTAAATAGGTACAGTTCATAAAGTTCTCTCTCTCTTCTTCGGCCCCCACTAGGAATGATAAAGGCATTTCCAGAGGCAAATGATTCTCTTCCTCAGTCTGCTCATCCTCCGCCAGCCCCTCTTCTTCCTCTGCTATCTCCTCCGCTTCGTCCTCCTCATCTTCCTCCTCCCGCTCCTCCATGTAATCAGCCTCTTCGCCCTCCTCCTCATCTTTGGCCTCTGACTCTTCGTCCTCCTCATCTTTGGCCTCTGACTCTTCGTCCTCCTCCTGGCTCTCCAGCTCCTTGCCATCACACTCCTCCTCGTCACACCACTCCTCCTCCTCCTCTTCTCTCTCCCCTTCCTCTTCCTCCTCCACCAGCTGTGAGGTGGCCGTCTGCTTTTCCTCATCTGGGTCAGGGCTGAAGACGAGAGAGGGATTCCGCACAAAGCTGTACAGAGTATCTTGCAGCTCCTCGTCTTCCTGGCCACCGCTAGGTGGGACGTCGTTTCCGAAGGCGCCCTCCGGGGAGGCTGTGCTCGCTGCCTGGGCCTGCTGCGCCCGCAGCGCCTCCTGCTGGCGCTCTAGCTTCTCCTGCTGCCGCATGTCCTCGTAGATCTGGTTCATGATGAACTGCGTGGTGTTGCGCGGCGCCCGCATGCCAGGGGCGCGCCACCCGTACAGGTTGACCGGCCGCAGCAATGTGCTCAGATCCACCGGAGGGCTCCTCTGGGCGGAGCGGCGAGGGTGACGGCGCAGGCCGCGGCCCCGGCGACCCCAGCGCTTCTTTCTGCCCGGGGGCCTCGCCCAGCCGGGGTTCCAGGGCCCATGGCAGCAGGAGCAGCAGCAAAGGCAGAGCGGATGCAGGCCGTACACCCGGATCACTTGCACCCGGCCCGGGGGCTTCCTGAATCCCGCCGGAGGTGGGCACCAGGGCCCTCTCCAGCGCCCCCAGTTAGAATACACGGCCCAGTAGGGACGCCAGGGTGGTTGGAACCAAGGGCCTGGACCGTATTGCTGCTTCGCCTGTTTCCTCGGGGGCTCGTATTCGGCCTTGGGGCCGTAGCGAGGCCGCCGCCTGTAAACGGGAGCGCCCCTGCGCCTTCGGGGGCCAAACGACCAGGTGCGTAACGGGGCAGAGGATGCCCAGCCGCCGCCCAGGTTAAGAGGATCCTCTTTTGTGTCGAGGGTCTGGGTCATGATTCAGGGTGCTCCGAGAGGTCGACACGGTAGCGCCCTAGGAGCTGTCGTCGCGTTTGGACAGATCTGACGGTCTCAAGGGCCTCGTTTCTCTCTGCCCAGCACCACGTGCCCGCCGCTGGGATCACGCCTTTGTCTCCAGAAGGATCCCCGCCTCTCTGCTCGCTCAGTCGCTCTCCGCGTTATCTCTGATCCTTCGCACCCGAGTTGTCTCGCCAAGGCGGGTTGGGTGGGACTGGGGCTGGGTAAGGATGGTGGGTGAGGAAGGTGTGGGTGGGCAACGCGCGGTGAGACCCGCTCCCGGGTCCCACTCACACCCGCCTCAGTGGATGCGCAGGCTGGGGCCGGGGGGAGGCAGGGGTCGCGCCGTTACCTTCCTGCTCCCTCTCAACCCAGGTGCTTCACCGTCGCCGTCCGGGCCGGACTGGGGTGGCGTGGGCCGCGGCAGCCTTTAAATACCGGCCAGGGGCCCCGCGTGCCCACCGCATCCTTGGTCGCCCCGGGAGACAGCCAATTGGGGTTGAGGTCGTTCTCCCCGGGCGTGGAGGTGGGGTTCCAGCCGGAACAGGTGCCGAGTGAACATTCGCAGGGGGCTTGTGACGTAGTTTTTGCGGGAGGGAGGGCGGAGGCTGGGTTTGTGCAGCCCACGTTAGGAACCGCCTGAGGCGGTTTTTCCTTTGCCCCCTCCTACCATCTTGAGGTGCTGAGTTAGAGAAGATGCACCTTCAGCCGAACCCAGAGGCAGGGGTTGGGGAGAAACTTGTCTGTTGAAAAACAATATCCTATGCCTTTGGGGTGATGGAAGGGGTAAAGAGAAAGCCCCTGGAGTCGGAAACAGGGTGCCACGCCTTACTTTGTGGCCACTGCTCTAACTCCTGGAGCTCTGTTTCATCATGCATAAAACAAGATGGCAAACGTTTATTGCTTGTGCTTTCTGTGCAGGTGGGCTCGTGGCACACAAGTCCCACACCTGCTCTGTGAAGTAGGCATGGTTACCACATTTCCTAGGTTAGGAAGCTAAGACGTTAATTTACCCGAGCTTGTGAGGTCAGTGAATTTAAGGGCTAGTGTTTAAACGTGTTTGACCTCAGAGCCCAAATTCTTAGTGAGGTTACTGCAGTGCCCAAACACCTTAAACAGGACTGTGATGAAGAGTACAGGGAATCTGTATGGTCAAGCACTGCACTAATTGTAGTATATCATGTAAATGTGCTTTGATTAAACATTACCAGGATGTTTACCATGGGTTTGTTTGTAAGAATGCTACAGTGCCAATTGTTTTTCCTTTTGTCCTTTTGTTAACCAGGCACCATGGTACCTTGGGAGCCTCTGTAATATTACAGTTAAGAATATGGGCTTCAGTTTAAATAGACAAGAGCCTACCCTGAATGATTCCCTTCAGTCCTGTTAGACTCTTTGTGACCCTATGGACCATAGCCTGCCAGTCTCCTCTGTCCATGGAGTTCTCCAGGCAAGAATACTGGAGTAGGTTGCTATGCTGTCCTCCAGAGTATCTTCCCAGCCGAGGGATAGAACCTGTGTCTCCTGCGTCCTCTGTGTTGGCAGGTGGACTCTTTACCACTAGGGCCATCTGGGAAGTCTAGGTTTATCCAAATCTGTAGAAGGTGTAATGTCAAGAGGAGCCCTAATGACCTCTAATAAAAACTATGGACTTTTGTTGGTAATGATGTGTCACTGTAGGTTCATTATTAATAAATAAACCACTCTGGTGGAGGATGTTTATAATGGGGGGAGAGTATATGAGGAATCTCTGTACCTTCTTCTCATTTTGCTGTGAATCTAACATTTCTCTAAAAAATAAGGGCTAAAAAAAAAAATAGTGGCTTCCCTGGAGGCTCAGTGAAGAATCTGCCTGCCAATGAGGAAGACTGGGGCTGGATCCCTGTGTTGGGAAGATCTCCTGGAGAAGAAAATGGCAACCCATTCCAGTAGTCTTGCCTGGGAAATCACACGGACAGAGAAGCCTGGCGGGCTACAGTCCATGGGGTCACAAAGAGTCAGATATGACTTAGCAACTAAACAACAAAAATAAAAAATAGAGGTACTTCAACTTCAGCTCAGCAATTATTAACTTCTGGAAGCCTCCAGTTCCTTACCCATACCGTTGAGTATAGTTATAGTGCCTGTTGCATAGAGTTATGTTAAGGATTAAGTATCGATTAAAGCACATAACACAGGTACTCTGTGGGCACTTAGTAACTAGGAACTAGCATCATTATCATACTTACATGTTTTAGAACTTGTCAAGAAATTGATACAGTACATATAGAGATAACTAACCTTATGCCGGAAGCAAAAATAGACTAGATATCCCCATCCTCATGTCCTTTTTCTTGTCCCACTTTTGAGAAATAGCAGGAAAGTGCCACCAGCTTTGACCCTATAGAAAACTATCGAGTATATTCTTTTATTACCTTCCTGTGCTCAGTGGAATTGTGCAAAATGGAACACTGCCCAGTGGGAACTGAGTCCATACAGGCTTCCATTAAATGACAGAGAAGCAAAATGTAGCGAAGCCTTGATGCTTGCAAAGGTCATTATACTTTCCTGGTTGAAAATTGAGAATAGTACAGGGGTTCTTGGATCAGCACTCCACCCTTTGACATGGGACTTATAGACTCCACAGACATCATTCAAGTTCATTTGCTCTGTGGTTTGCTGAGGAGACAAGTCTGCTTGAGTCCCAGGGCAGAATGCTGACATTTTAAGCCTCCAGTGTCCATTTTTGAACAGAGACTCACACACTGGGTGGTGACTCACCCCCTGATCTGCTGAACTTGGAACTGTGCCATTCCAGATTTATTTTTCTAAGAACATATATGATATATGATATTGAGTTTTAATTGAGATCTCTAGAAATTGAGCATGTTGATTAGTGATATTCCTATCCATTTTTTTTTTAAAAAAAGATTACCTCAAGGATAATTAAGGGCATTTTTTTATTCAGTTGATGTGAAATTTATATAAGTAATACTGACTTTAATACACTTTTTTCATGGTGAAATATATATCTTTCAGACCTATCCTCCCTACTTAAAAACATTAATGCAGAATTGTCTTACTTTTTTTAAGAAAAACAGCAAATTACCTTTTATGATTTTTATTTTTTTCAGTAGATTTACATTATAATACTGACTGGGGTTCATACTGGTAAATTACCCAAGAGAATTGGCACCAGAGATTGTTAAGCACCACCATCAGATATGCAATTAAGAAATTTTAAAGACTTTTAAAATTGACCCATATTCTTCAAATACTGCAAAAGGACATACTTTGATTCAACATTAAAATCCAACGCACCATATTTTTATACATTGTATCCATCTAGATTGCTACATTAAAAATTCCCACAAACTTAGTCATCCATACTTAAAACAACGTGTACATACATTTGTTTTCTCAGCATTTCCAAATGTTGGGATCCAGGAACAACTTAGCTGTGTTTTCTGCTCAGGATCTCCCTGGGGCTATGATAGAAGCATTTGGCTGTGCTCTCATCCTGGAGCTCAATTTGGGAAAATCTGCTCTCAAGATCATTCATGTTATTGGCAGAATTTATTTCCTTGTGGCTGTTTAACTGAGGGCCCTAAACTTTAGCTTTCATGTTGGCTGAGGAAGTCCTCAAATTTGAAGGCTAACTGCAGGTTGGCGAGGACACCAGTGGTTAGAGGCAGCCTGCAGATCCCGGTCATGGGCTTCCTCAACGTGGCCACTCACCCCCTCCTGCTAGCCAAGAGCCTCTCGTCCGTGCTTCCTAGCACGGTGAACACACAGAGACACATATCTGTGTGTGTCATAATCATGGGGCTTGACTTTTGTGACATCCCTGACCTTTGTCATTTCCTCTTGGCTAGAAGCAAGGCCCAGGTCCTACCAGCGCTCAAGAAGAGAGGTTGACACAAAGGCACGAATTCCAACAGGCAGGAAATCACTGGGGATCACCTTAGTCTGCCTGCACATGTTTCAAGCAAAGGCAGTCAAATAGGTCCTTTGTAGTAACTAGTTACAACTTGGGAGATTTTCATGATATTGCTGCATTTTGAAATTCTGATGAGTGCCATGTAACAGCATTAGTTTTGCTATGTTTTATGTTATTCAGAGCGTTATGTTAAGTTTAAAACACTGCAGTCTTGATTGTGCATTTGGGTAACTTGAAAAGAATGAATTCTAACACTGGATGGCAGTAGTAACTCAAGATTCAGTCAGTAAAAGTCCTTATACCAAAGAAACTGAAATTAGACACTTTATAAAAAATATTTTATCACATATATCAAGTTACTCCAGGTTGCCAATATTAATTATCCTTTTTGTTTTCCTGGAGTGGTAGAATCGGGTATATTTATTAGATTAGCATTTTTTTTTTTGACTGGAGTTTGAAAAGCTCAGCTCTGCTAGTTAAACTGGTAAATAAAATTCTTCAGAGAAAAGTGGTATATACCTGATATATTTGGTCAGAGAAATGAAATACAAAGCATATTTCAGATTTATCTTTGTAATCAATGTGTTGCTATGAAAGTGAAAGTGAAGTCGCTCAGTCGTGTCCGACTCTTTGCGACCCCGTGGACTGTAGCCTACCAGGCTCCTCTGTCTATGAGATTCTCCAGGCAAGAGTACTGGAGTGGGTTGCCATTTCCTTTTCCAGGGGATCTTCCTGACCCAGGGATTGAACCCGGGTCTCCTGAATTCCAGGCAGACGCTTTAACCTCTGAGCCACCAGGGAAGTCCCAGTGTTGCTATGATATACATAAAATAATGTAAACATAACTCCTTTTATGCACTCTCAAAAATTTGCCTTTTTCCACCCTGAAGATATTCATGTAATTTAAAATGTAGTCGCCATCTAGTGGTTACAGAGACTAAATGCAAAGTATTAAGCCTTTCTGACTTTGAAAGTGAGAAAAAAGAGATTCAAAATTACTCATTGCTTTCTCTCAATTTGGAAAGTTGTGATGTTTGCAAGTAAATAAGGCACCTTGTGCATCAGGGAATACCACTTGATATTTTCCATTTACGATTCTCATTTAAGTAAATTATGAAGGGAAAGTTTGTAATAACTACAAAGACAGTGTTACAGATTTAAAGAGAAGTAGGGATATGAATTTTACATTTATAATAGTAGTCTGTGTAGGTATTATTTGCTATTGCCTTTTGAAGATATTACTAACCCTACAACAACTCAAGGTTTTCAGAGGATTAGCAAAATATATTGTAGTCCTATTATCTGAGAAATATGTGTATTCAGTGAGAATTACTTAGGAATTTCAATATGGAGATGTTTGCTTATAAATAGTTTTAAAGTACACTATAATATGGGGCAATAAAATGCAATGTCCTCCCCCTTGGAAAAGAACCTGTAATATTTAGAGAAAAAGAAATGTGTATAGCATATTCATAAAGAAAAACTTTTGCTATAAAAAAGATTGTGTTTAATCAGGGATCAATTTTAGATCAGAGCTTTCAATTAAGAATGTGAGGTGTTTAAGGTGGTCATTTAAATAGGATACATTTTAAAGGAATGCCATCATCAGTTCAGTTCACTTCAGTTGCTCAGTCGTGTCCGACTCTTTGCGACCCCATGAACCGCAGCACACCAGGCTTCCCTGTCCATCACCAACTTCTGGAGTCCACCCAAACCCATGTCCATCGAGTCTGTGATGGCATCCAACCATCTGATCCTCTGTCATCCCCTTCTCCTCCTGCCCTCAATCTTTCCCAGCATCAGGGTCTTTTCCAATGAGTCAGCTCTTCACATCAGGTGGTGCGAAAATTGCATGTTTTCAGGGTTATAGTTCTTACTTTGTCCTTATAGAGTTGATGATGAATTACATCTGTAAAGCAGCCTTGTGAGTAGGCAGTCATAATGCCCATGAGAATGTCAACTGACCCCATAGCTTTTGCATAATGATACTCTTTTTATCCCAATATTTCCTTTTCTTTCTTTCTTCCTTCTTTCCAGTCTTTCTTTTTCTTTCTTTCCTTTTCATTCTTTCCTTTTCTTTTCATTCTTTCTTTCTCTCTCTATCTCTCTTCCCTCTTTCTTTCCTTTAACTACAACTTCCTACACCCCACTCATGATTTTGTAGTCATGGTGTGTTGAGAAGACTGTGAGAACAGAGGGGTTTTCTGTGTCATTTGTGGGGAGATCTGAGATCATCAGTAGCTTGTGTGTGCAGGGCATTATGAATTTATGGACCATTTCCTCCATTAAAAAGTGAACGTTATAGTTTATACCATGTTGCTATAAACACTAATATGTTCCAGGCTGGATTCTTTATTGCCTGTTTACTATTATTATTATAATCATGTGTTTTCTTTTTATTGAAAAGCACATGCTAAGTTCCTAAAATGAGTAAGTCAGCCCTGCCTGCTGGGAGTCTTTCTTTACCTTCCTGGTCCAAAGCATCTCAGTCCATCTTTCTGCTGAACTTCTGGAGGCTGGGTATCTGGAAGCCTACTCTAGACCCTAGAAGTAGTAGAAGTTTACTCAAATGTTACTCAAAGGCCTTTGACCATTTGGAAGTCACTGTGGCATACAAAAAGATAACACTGAGCTTGACACCTATGTTAGTCTGTTTGGGCTACCATAATACCATAGACTGAGTGGCTTAAATAAAACAATTTTATTTCTCCTAGTTTTGGAGGATAGCATATCCAAGATCAAGGTGTCAGCTGATTTTATTCCTAGTGAGAGCTTACTTCCTGGATTGTAGATGGACGACTTTTCGTTATGTCATCACATGGCTTTTCTTTTCTTTTTTTTAATTAATTAATTTATTTTAATTGTAGGCTAATTACAATATTGTGGTTTCTGCCAAACATCGATATGGATCTGCCACGGGTGTACGTGTTCCCCATCCAGAACCCCCCTCCCACCTCCCTCCCCATCCCATCCCCCAGGTTCATCCCAGTGCACCAGCCGTGAGCACCCTGTCTCATGCATCGAACCTGGACCTGTGATCCACTCCACATATGATAATATACATGTTTCAACGCTACCCTCTCAAATCATCCCACCCTTGCCTTCTCCCACAGAGTCCAAAAAAACTGTTCTTTACATCTGTGTCTTTTTTGCTGTCTCATATATAGGGTCATTGTTACCCTCTTTCTAAATTCCATATTCATGCGTTAGTATACTGTATTGGTATTTTTCTTTCTTACTTCACTCGTATAATAGGCTCCAGTTTCATCCACCTCATTAGAACTGATTCAAATGCATTCTTTTTAATGGCTGAGTAGTATTCTATTGTGTATACGTATCACAGCTTTCTCATTCATTCATCTGCTGATGGACATCTAGGTTGCTTCCATGTCCTGGCTATTGTAAACAGTGCTGCGATGAACATTGCGGTACACATGTCTCTTTCAATTCTGGTTTCCTCGGTGTGTATGCCCAGCAGAGGAATTTCTGGGTCATATGGCAGTTCTATTTCCAGTTTTTAAAGGAATCTCCACACTGTTCTTCATAGTGGCTGTACTAGTTTGTATTCCCACCAACACTGTAAAAGGCTTCCTTTTTCTCCACACCCTCTCCAGCATTTATTGTTTGTAGACATTTTGATAGCAGCCATTCTGACTGGCGTGAGATGGTACCTCATTGTGGTTTTGATTTGCATTTTTCTGATAATGAGCGATGTTGAGCATCTTTTCATGTGTTTGTTAGCCATCTGTATGTCTTCTTTGGAGAAATGTCTGTTTAGTTCTTGGCCCATTTTTTGATTGGGTTTATTTTTCTGGAGTTGAGCTGCAGGAGCTGCTTGTATAGTTTTGAGATTAATTCTTTGTCAGTTGCTTCGTTTGCTATTGTTTCTCCCATTCTGAAGGCTGTCTTTTCACCTTGCCTATAGTTTCATTCGTTGTGCAAAATCTTTTAATTGGGTCCCACATGTTTATTCTTGCTTTTATTTCCATTACTCTGGGAGGTGGGTCATAGAGGATCCTGCTGTGATTTATGTCAAAGAGTGTTTTGCTTATGTGTCCCTCTAGGAGTTTTATAGTTTCTGGTCTTACATTTAGATCTTTAATCCATTTTGAGTTTATTTTTGTGTATGGTGTTAGAAAGTGTTCTAGTTTCATTCTTTTACAAGTGGTTGACCAGTTTTCCCAGCACCACTGGTTAAAGAGACTGTCTTTTCTCCATTGTATATTCTTGCCTCCTTTGTCAAAGATAAAGTGTCCATAGGTGTGTGGATTTATCTCTGGGCTTTCTATTTTGTTCCGTTGATTTATATTTCTGTCTTTGTGCCCATACTGTCTTGATGACTGTAGCTTTGTAGTATAGTCTGAAGTCAAGCAGGTTGATTCCTCCAGTTCCTTTCTTCTTTCTCAAGACTGCTTTGGCTATTCGAGGTTTTTCGTATTTCCATACAAATAGTGAAATTACTTGTATTAGTTCTCTGAAAAATACCGTTGGTAGCTTGATAGGGATTACATTGAATCTATAGATTGCTTTGGGTAGTATACTCATTTTCACTATATTGATTCTTCCGACCCATGAACACTGCATATTTCTCTATCTATGTGTGTCATCTTTGATTTCTTTATGGCTTTTCTTTAGTATAGGTACACACACACACACACACAGAGTAGTCTCCTTTTTTTCCTTTTCTCATAAGGCCACTAATCCCATCATGAGGCCCCTACGTCATGACTCATCTAACCGTTATTAAACTCCCAAAGGCCCCATTTCCAAACACCATCACAATGAGGAGGGGGTTATTTAGAACTTCAATACACAAATTTTGGGGGTAAACATTCAGCTCATAACAACTTCTCTGTCCAGTCCATACACCATTTTCTTGTATTACAATACAGGGAAAAGACACATCCATGGTATATGAGACAGGACAGTGAGGTGAAGTGTAGAATAGGCGTTTGGGATCAGCCCTTAACCAGGGGCAAGTTGTTTAAGCTCTCCGATCTGTGACTGGAATAGTCATTACTATCTTCAACTCCTAGGATGTTGTGAATTAATACATGCAGAAAACTTTAGTAGATGCCTAGTACATCTTTTGTGTTCAAGAATTGGTTCCTGTTGTAACAATATACATCCTTGTAGTAAGCTGATATCTGTTTTTCAAAATCAGTAGAGCTGTGTGTGCTAATATGGTAGATGTGGTAAGAGTGATCAAGGAGTAGTTTTAAGTGAAACAAGCAAAATAGTGATTATCTATTGTGTTTAAAAATCCATGTTTACATGTACCGACACATACATAATAGTGATATATTTATATAGAGAGATATATTTATATATTTATATATAAGTCATATATCCATATGTATTTTTGTAAAAGAGGAGCAGTTATTTTATGTGCAAGTTTTTGCTTCTTATGGAAAACTTGATAAAATAATGAAAGAAACCATTGACTATTTCCAAGGAGTGGAACTTAGGGTTTGCTGCAGGAAACAAACTCACCTTTCAGTGTATACTCTTTTGTTATCTTTCAGTTTTTTGTACTATTATCACACATTTCAGAAAGTTCAACTTTCTCTCTAGAAGGTACTCCTTAACTTCTTCCCTACTATCATTTTCATATTATTGTTTATATTTTCCATTTTCTACATTTTATTTTTTCCACAGGCACAGAAATATTACCAATTAACTAATAATTTAGGAAAGGTCTAAAAATGAGTTGGCAGGGCTTTAAGATGATAAAATATTATTGTTAAAATACTGAAGTTATATGTATGTTGTGATTATAATGAATATTTTCCACAAGGCCCTTATCATTTTCAAATATTTTTATTCTTTTCTTCATTTTCTTTAATGAATTTGAAAATAAAAACATGCTTTAGTTAAAAAAAGGAAAAGTTTAATTAAAACATTAAAATCTTGGCAATATACCTACACTATTAATTTTTAATTTTTAGTATATGATTAATTTAAAGTTATATAGGATATGAATTCCTAAAACTTGAAAATTACATGTGATTTATAAGAATATCTATGAAATATTTTCTCTTAGTCTTCTATTTCTGTACATTTTTTGGTTTATTTCTGATTAATCTGGTGTTTTCTTAGGCTACTACATTGCTATCATATATTAAAAATTTTAGCTGTATTTTATGTGCTTATATCATCTTCCAGAACGTATTTTGAAAGTATCATGCCGAGTTTTCTTTTTGAAGAGAGCAGGAAGAATCATTTTGTTATAGGAGGCATCATAATGCTAACCATTATCTGAAATCAGACGAGACTCCCAATAGGCAAACGAGGTAGGCACATATAGGCTTGGGGAGTTTTGCTGAGATTGATAGGGTTTCCATCCAGTCGAATATCCTCTAGTGCCTTACGAATATAAGTCAAATTTTTAACATTGCAGAAGGTATCTTCATGCATCTCCATAATGTTGTTATTCTAAAAAAGATTAAGATAAGTTATTAGATGAGTTATCACATATTCCTAGTATTGATGAATAATATAGTCAATTTTGCTTCACCCCTGCTTTTACGCCTTCATTCCTTCTCTCATCCAGAAATGCACATTATGCAACTGTTATATACATCAACACTTTCTAAAGCAGTGAGGATAAACCAATAAACATAATAGACATATGCTTGCCTTTATGAAGCTTATACTTCAGTAATGGGAATATAAGATAATTAGATGAAAAAACAAATTTAAGGAAAACAAATTATTTCCAAAAATAATCTAACCTAAGAAGAAAGGAAAGTGTCTGTGAAAAATTATCTTAAGAGACAGCAGTGGAGCTGAGAATGGAATGACAAGGAGGCATGGGCATGGGAGAGAGCTGAGGTAAGAATATCCCAGACAGAACACCAAGTTCAAATTCTGAAAAATATGCATGGCAAGTTCAAGAATGAGAAAAAAAAATGTCAAAATGGCTATTGGGTTGAAAGTTTTGTACATGACTGTTAGGGCTAGTTGGTATATAGTGTTGCCCAAGTCTTCTGTTTCTTAGTTGATCTTATGGCTAGTTGCTCTATCCATTATTAAAAGTGGAATATTGAGGACTCTAACTATTATTGTTGAATTGTCTTTTTCTCCCTTCAATTCTAATAGTGAAGTCCTTATAAATTTTGAGGCTTTGTTGTTAGGTACATATGTATTTATAAGCCTTATGTCTTTCTGATAGATTGACTCTCTATTTTACAAAGTGTCCCTGAGGGATAATACAGATTTAGTGCCTATGCACTATTCTATTTTCTTTGATAGGTAATACATACACAGTTAATAATTATCATGCCTTATCTTTAAGTCATTATCATGTATCAGTGAATGCAGCACCCAGTTTATAAACTAAAACTGAGATGCAGAGAGGTTTAGATACTTGTTCAATCAGTAAATAGTGTCAAGTAGAATTTCAGCCCAGGGAATCTGCTTTTGCCAGATCTGTCATTCTCATAGTATGTTGGAAAATATTTTTCAAATGAATCACAAAAAGAGATTTTTTATATGAGCATTAAAAATAAATATAAAATGAAGACAATGTAAATTAAAAACAGCCTTATACTGGATATTGGTAAGGTGATTGTGAAAGAGAAATATTTTTAAATGTTCACTTGATACTTTCTTAATCCTTAGAATAGGAAATGTAAAGCCAATCCAAAAAAAAATCTTAGATTATATATGCAATCACATTATGTTTAAATATAACATCAGAGACCTGGCTACTCTGTGGAGTCAATATCATCAGACATAGTAATGAAATTTAATTCAGAATTGGAAAAAAAATTTCCAGTTCCTTTTATGGTTTCCTTGAAAATCCTCTTTCCAATCCTAAACCAGGCAAGAAATTCTCATTGACATAGACATTCACCCCCAGAAAAAGAGAAGACCAATAGAGAGCCATCCAGAAACCAGATAAGGACTAGAAAGGATATCACATTAAGGAAGTTAAATAGTCAGAAAAACTCTCAAGAGATAGGTATCCAAGAGCCATAGACAGATACACACACAAAGACACCAAAAAGAAGTATGGAAAGATGTAAACAGGAATGGAAGAAAGGACACAGAGGTAAATAATTACAGAATCCACAGAGCAAAAAAAAAAAAAAAAAGAATCAGACTTGCTGTCACAGAGCAGAATCACTTCTTGTGATGGTTTATACTTTTCCTCCTAAAAGACTAATATTGCACTATGATATTGTGTCTTTGAGCACATAATGCTTGTGTTCTCTACAGATTTATTCCATAGAACAGATGAAATTATTACAGAAAGTTGATTACAACTGTATACCAAAAGTTACGTCTGAAATAAGAAATAACTTATCTTTCTTTGTTTCAACAGCCAAAAGTGTTTTTTTATTGATCATATTGTAATATACTTCAATGGAATATATTTGGTTGGCCAAAGTTTGTTCGGGTTTTTCTATAACATCTTATAGGAAAAAAAAAAAAAAAAATGAACAAACTTACTGGCCAACCCAGTATTTAGAAAATATCAGATCGTAACATTTTGAAAATGTGTTTTCACTCATTACTTCAAAGATAAAATGTAGCTTAAAGGAATTTAAAATAACGCAAGCTTTCAAATATGTTGGTTTAGAAAAAACTGCATTTTCTTAATCCAGAGAGATGAAAGTCCATCATCTCTCAGCAGATAGGAATGTCCTAGGATTGAATTTAACTCAGTTCATGGAACCTAAAATCAAGAGCTAAAACTGACATTTTTTTCCTCTGAAAGCTGGAAATCAAATTAAATTTTTCTTTCTCTCTTACTCTCTTTCATTTCTAGTCTTCACACATTTCTTCAGCAGATGAAGCTCTTATTTTCTAAAAAAAGAAGATTTGTGTGCCAAAAAGATGCATTATGACTTGGCAAAAAATGAAAATAAAGACTAAAGTTATCAGAAATAAATCAGTATAGATAGAGTCATGAATATGCAAACACCTTGTACTCAGAGTGAGAGAGAGAATAAATGAGAGAAGAAAAAAAAAAACCTGTCACAGTGTATTAACATGCCATTATACACAGCTTTTGTATCGTGGCTTCCTCCCGTCTGCATCTGTTTTCCATGGATGTGTTGGACATAACTTACTAGGAGAAGCCTACCTGGAGGTGAAGGGCTCGCAGATTTTCTGGGAGTGGTAGAGGGATGTGGTCCAAGTTGTTATCCGTGAGGTAGAGATGATGGAGATCATACATATCCTGTAAACATTCCAAATGTAGGGCCTTAATAGAAATTAGTGGGCCACAGTCACACGGTTCATCCCCTGCCCATGAAACTATTTGTAAAATAACACATGCCTGTTCAGGTCTCGTTTTCTAAGTGAGTGAGTGAGTGAAGTTGCTCAGTTGTGTCTGACTCTTTGTGACCCCGTTGACTGTAGCCTACCAGGCTCCTCCGTCCATGGGATTTCCCAGGCAAGAGTACTGGTATGGGGTGCCATGTTTTCTAAAGTTGAGGCAAATTAGTTTCCTGTGTTCCTGGACTATTCAATTGAGTTCTGCAAGAATTGATAGCAAGCAAATATCTCTCGATGTAAATGAAACATCTTTCTTAGTCTCTGGAAGAACCTACTTTGTCCGCTCTAACTTTCTCAGTTTAAGCAAGGCATTGATTTCCCACACAGAGATTCTGCAGTAAAATTTTGAGGATTATGGTGAGAAATAACAAGAATTTCCTTCACATTACAGGAATGGGGAAATGAGAAATTCTCCCCGAGAAAATCCTACCGCCTCCCATGCAAGTAGCAAGAGGGCAGCCTAACAAGACAGAATATACCTTTAGATACAACCAGGTCTACTCCAACCAAATGTCACAGGACAAAGTGTGACTCACTGTCACCCATGCCAATAGACCCTGAGTGAGGGGACTAGATTTGATCTTTGCCAGGCTCTGGTGAGGTGTCCTAACTCCCTTGCCCGCCACAGTGGTGTCACAGGAGCACAGGGGGAGATACAGCCTTTCTACCATTGCCCAGGGCTAGCGAATCCACACAACCCCTTGTAGCCTCCATGGAAGTTGTGAGATGTCCCTTCAAACAATAGCTTAAATGTATTTGTTCAACAGATATTTAGAGAAGCAGCTCGAAGGGAGTTAAGACTGGATAAGAAAGCCAAACTGGTTACTGTTCTCAGACTCTCTGCAGTTATGCCAAGCAAAGCCATTCTAACCCCAAACTTGTTTCCTTCACTTAGAAAATAAAATTCATAAGATTAACTGAATCCATCCCCCTTATAGATAATTTAGAAGGCTTCTACCCTCAAACCACCCTCCACACTCTGTGCAAATAACTGTCCTTCCAACCACACAAAGTACTCTCCTTGAGTGGAGCCTTGGTAAATATGCATCATTTGGCTCATAGCATTCTTAGGTGCAACTTAACAGACTGGTGCTCCACCCACTTCTTATTCCAGCTCTGCTTTCTCTTCTTAGTTCTTGAGCAGCCTCAGAATGTACCAGGACACAGTATTTCCCAAAGGCATGACACATAGTGTTCTAAAGTTTATTTTAGGCATTAAAAGTCTCATCAAATTGAATCCCTTTGTGGAAATAAAAAGACTAGACACTGATTGCAAAGGGAACAGGAAGATTAAAGTATTTCATATTCAAACTTAAAACTCACTTTAAATGCTTCTTGCTTTATTCCTTTCCTTCCAAGTCTATTGTTGCTGATATCAATAAATCTCAAAGTGGTTGGCAATTCTGGGAGCTGCCTAATTTTGTTGTCACGCAGAACAAGCTCTCGGAGTTGAGGCAGCTTTCTGAATGCATCTTCATCAATCTCAGATATTAAGTTTGATGTCAGATCAATCCTTCTTAGATCATCTGGAAAAAAAAAAACACGAGAGTAGTTGAATATGTTTCACTCACATAAAAATATAAATTTCCCACATATAAACAAATATAAACATGAATTAGAGATAGTTAATGAAACAATTATTTCTAACAACTTTATAAAAATTTAATAGACTACTGCTGCTGCTCAGTCATGTCTGACTCTCTGCGACCCTATGGACTATAGCCCTCTAGGCTCCTCTGTTCATGGGGTTCTCCAGGCAGGAATACTGAAGTGGGTTGCCATTCCCTCCTGCAGGGGATCTTCCTGACCCAGGGACTGAACCCCTGAACCTTATGTCTCCTGCATTGGCAGGCGGATTCCTTACCACTGAACCACCTGGATTTCCTCCAAATACTATTCATATTTATGCACTCCAAAGAAAGTGTAGCCTTAGCAAAGAAATTGACCCATTATATTTCATTATATTTAAAATAATTGATCTTTTTCCTATATTCCTCATAAATTTTGTCTGGATCTTACTATTTAAAATATTTTTTATTTTTTCTCCGTGCTGGCAGATTATTATATTTTCTAACAGTAATAGATACATTAGCATTAAAATACACAGGCATTAAAAAGAAATTTTTAAATGATTAAAACACTTAATGGAAGACAAATACCAACTTTTTTCAAAGTTGGCAACAACTTTGGCCAGAATTTAGATTTGCATTCATCAATTATAAAGCAATTGTGCTTTTTTTTTTTAATTGTGCTTCAATGGAAGTCTATTCGAACAACCCAGATCCTACTAAATATATGGTCATGACTTTCTGCTCTTATTGTGATAACATGATAAAGAGTTTTAGCCTATAAAATAGAATTATTTGTGATTTTTGTTTACTTGAAAATAGTGAGAATATCAACAACTATATAGTTTCATGTGCATAAGTCATGTCACTTCAATTGTGTCTGACGCTTTGAGGCCTCATGGACTGGGGATTGTCATTGGGATTCTCCAGGCAAGAATACTGGAGTGGGTTGCCATGGCTTCCTCCAGGGGACCTTCCCTACTTAGGGATCAAACCCGCATTTCTTATGTCTCCTGCATTCGCAGGCAGGTTCTTTACCACTAATGCCACTTGGGAAATCCATATAGTTTCATAACGACCTTTAATGATTCATCATTCTTTCTTATTGTAATTAAAACAAACCTTCAAGCATACAAATAAGTAAAAATTGATTTACAAGACATTTTAATATTCAAGTTTCATTTTTGGTACCAACATTTTATAATGCAAACATTTAGGAAATAAAAGGGAAGGATATTAGTGCCAGCATCCATACTTAGGCTTGCAAAATCATTTTTGTTGATCTTTTTAATTCTGTTAAAACGGGAATAGAAATAAGCTGTGTTCTTGGGCAGCGGAGGAATAGCATCAAGTTCATGGTCATCACAGTATACGGTGGTACTTATACAAGTACACAGAAGGCAGGTTGGAAAGTCTAAAAGAGAGGCAAATAATATATGTAAGCAACAAGCAATTTCTAACAAATAACGGGATTACAAATGTTTATTAAGCAAGATTACAGTCTCATATAGACTATGCTGGCATATTTAATATCTTCTTATGTAGTTTTCTATAAATAAAATACTAAAGTTAAATATAACAACCCAGGCTGCCCTAATAATTAATATAGTCTTTGTAATGTTTTAAAATTTTATTTTAAATTATCTACTGAATATTGCATGATTGTTGCTTTTATATTTATTGAAAATTCTATTTTCAGAAGTAAATATTAAGATTGCAGTTTTTATAAATTTAAAACATCACATATAATATTTTTATCTTTCATTCAGTATTTATACACCCCACTGAAATAAAATCAAGGGAAAGGGTAGGGCAATTATCATTAATATTAATTCACTCAATATGCATTTATTGAATCTATTCTGTGTAAATTGCGCTGTGGTAGCTGTTGGAACAGTGGTAACCACAAAGACACAGTTCTGTTTCATGATCTGCTGTGTAAGACGGATGTTAATCACATAAAATGATGATTGCGGTCAATGTCATGGAATATCATAGAAGCATAAAATAGGAGAATTTGATCCAGTCTGAGAGTCGTGGTTCTTTGAGGAGGTGATGACTGAGTTGAGATCTGCAGGAAGAGCAGGACCTGACTGTTCAGGTGAGCCGAAAGAGTTTGCAGGCCGAGAACGCAGAGCACACCAGGTCCCTTCACTCTGAGGGGACTGAAAGACGGTCCCTGTAGCGACAGCACAGAAGCTCTGGAATGTGTAGGACACAAAACACACAGGCCTACGGGCTGTGTTACAGGCTTGGTCTCTTGTCCTAAGGATGGGCAGGAGTATCACATGATCAGATTTGCGTGTTAAGATATACCCTGCTTGAAGGTGAACTGGAAGACTGATTGATGGGGTAGGGGGCGGAGTGGGATGGGCATAGGGGTAATGAGTTATCAAGATAAAAGATGGTGCTTGCTTGGCTATGACAATGTGATAGAAAAGGCAACAGACCCCCCCCACTAAAAAATTCAAGTTATATTATATCTCCATTTATTAATCTATTCTCTCTCTCTCTTTCACACACATACACAGAGCTCCCTCCTTCACTCTCTACTTATTGGTCTTATTGATCTTATAGAGGACAGAGGGCTTCTAAGGGAGATAGAGAAGCAATGGTCAGAAGAAAAGAAGGATAATAGATGATCAGTATTATGGAGGCCAAGTGGAGAGATAGTTTGAAGGAACAGGGAATAGAAAATAATCTAAATCAGCTGAGATGTTAGTTAAGGACTGTAAAATCTCTCTTGAAGTAGTTATTGTGGAGGTTAAAGGAGACTTCAGTAAGAGCTGTGGAGTGATAAGGCTGGAAGCCAGATCACAGTCCCTGAAGGAGGATGTAGGAGGTGAGGAAACAGTTATACAACGTGCAGACAATGTTTCTGAGATGTTTGACTGTAAAGAAAAAGGAAAGAGAGATAGTGATAACTATAAGACCTATTTGTAGTGTGTATGATGAGGAAATGGACTAAAGTGGGAGAGATTTGAAAAAAAAATCCAAGGGGAGAGAGATTGAAGATGAAAAGGATCCTGAGAGGGCAGCAGGAAATGGAACTAAGAACACGATGGGAAGCATTTATATCCACGTGAGGGAGCACAGACAGTTCTTCTGTTGTAACAGGAGGAAGGGGAAGAGGCGAGGATGTCTGTAAGTCAATTCAGTTGCTCAGTCATGTCCGACTCTTTGCAACTCCATGGATTGCAGCACTCCAAGCTTCCCTGTCCATTACCAATTCCTGGAGCATGCTCAAACTCTTATCCATCAAGTTGGTGATGCCATCCAACCATCTCATCCTCTGTTGTCCCCTTCTCCTGCCTTCAATCTTTCCCAGGATCAGGCTCTTTTCCAATGGGTCAGTTCTTCCCATGAGGTGGCCAAAGTATTGGAACTTCAACTTCAGCATCAGTCCTTCCAGTGAATATTCAGGACTGATTTCCTTTAGGATGAACTGGTTTGATCTCCTTGCAGTCCAAGGGACTCTCAACAGTCTTCTCCAGCACCACAGTTCAAAAGCATCAATTCTTCAGTGCTCAGCTTTCTTTATGGTCCAGCTCTCACATTCTTACATGACTACTGGAAAAACCATAGCTTTGACTATACAGACCTTTGTCAGCTAAGTAATGTCTCCTTTTTAATATGCTATCTAGGTTTGTCATAACTTTCCTTCCAAGAAGCAAACGTCTTTCAACTTCATGGCTGCAGTCACCATCTGCAGTGATTTTGGAGTCCAAGAAAATAAAGTCGGTCACTGTTTCCATTGTTTCCCCATCTATTTGCCATGAATTGATGGGACCAGGCCATGATCTTAGTTATTTGAATGCTGAGTGTCAAGCCAGCTTTTTCACACACCTCTTTCACTTTCATTAAGAGGCTTTTTAGTTCTTCTTCACTTTCTGCCATAAGGGTGGTGTCATCTGCATATCTGATGTTATTGATATTTCTCCAAGTAATCTTGATTCCAGCTTGTGCTTCATCCAGCCCAGCATTTCTCATGATGTACTCTACATTTAAGTTAAATAAACAGGGTGACACTATACAGCCTTGACGTACTTCTTCCCTACTTGGAACCAGTCTATTGTTCCATGTCCAGTTCTAACTGTTGCTTCTTGACCTGCATGCAGATTTCTAAGGAGGCAGGTAAGGTGGTCTGGTATTCCCATCTCTTTAGGAATTTTCCACAGTTTGTGGTGTCCACACAGTCAAAGCCTTTGGCATAGTCAATAAAGCAGAAGTAGATATTTTTCTGGAACTCTCTTGTTTTTTCAATGATCCAATGGATGTTGGCAATTTGATCTCTGGTTCCTCTGCCTTTTCTAAATCCGGCTTGAACATCTGGAAGTTCTCAGTTCACCTACTGTTGAAGCCTGGCTTGGAGAATTTTGAGCATTACTTTGCTCATGTGTGAGATGAGTGCAATTGTGTGGTAGTTGGAGCACTCTTTGGCATTGCCTATCTTTGGGAGTGGAATGAAAACTGACCTTTTCCAGTCCTGTGGCCACTGCTGAGTTTTCCAAATTTGCTGGATGTAGATGGAAATGTAGGTAAAACATGTATGGCGTGGATATGCTGCTGCTGCTGCTAAGTCACTTCAGTCGTGTCTGACTTTGTGCGACCCCAGAGATGGCAGCCCACCAGGCTCCCCTGTCCCTGGGATTCTCCAAGCAAGAACACTGGAGTGGGTTGCCATTTCCTTCTCCAGTGCATGAAAGTGAAAAGTGAAAGTAAAGTCGCTCAGTCATGTCCGACTCTAGCGACCCCATGGACTGCAGCCTACCAGGCTCCTCCGTCCATGGGATTTTCCAGGCAACAGTACTGGAGTGGGGTGCCATTGCCTTCTCCAATGGTATGGATATAGATGTAGGTAAATTATGTGTCTGAAAATAGAAAGACCAAGGAGCCGTTAACCTGAAGACTGTATTTTCTTTGTGTAGGAGGAAGCCAAGCTCTCTGACGAGTTTGAGGAGTTTAGGGAGAAGGAGAGAATGGTTATGAGACATGAGATGGATGGAGAAAGTAAAATAGCCATGAGAGATAGAAGTGATGAAAGACTTTCTTTGAATTGCTTGGTGATCCTCATTTGGCTGAGAGTTTGTTGATTTTAGCATTGGAAGCCTCGTGTCTTGGGATCCCTCACTCCTAGGCAAGTCAGGACCTTTGGTTGCCCTTGTTGAAGGATCCACAATGGTTTGAGATCAAGAATTAGTAATGCACCTACTAAGGTCTTATTGTTGTTGTTGTTTAGTTGTTAAGTGGTGTCCGACTCTTTGCAACTCCATGGACTGTAGCCCACTAGGCTCCAATGTCCATGGAACTTTCTAGGCAAGTATACTGGAGTGGGCTGCCATTTCCTTCTTCCTGACCCAGGGATTGAACCCAAGTCTCCTGTGTTGCAGGCAGATTTTAGTGATTTTAATTATAAAGTTAGGATTCCCAAGAAAACAAGGTCATTAAATAGAAAAAAATCACTTATAACAACTTCAGGAATGAAAGCTATTTTAGGAATGGAAGTTTGGGGAAAAAATTTAAGGGAGAGCTATAAAATATTTAATACTTGCTGCTGCTGCTAAGTCACTTCAGTCGTATCTAACTCTTCACGACCCCATGGACTGTAGCCCACCAGGCTCCTCTGTCCATGGGATTTTCCAGGCAAGAGTACTGCCTGGGCTGCCATTTCCTTCTCCTTAATACTTGCTAATTTCTCCAATTATTATAAATAAATATTTGCTACTCATCACAATGTTTCAAGAAGAAAAGCATTTCATTCTTCTATATATATGACCATGCTAATTTAGCGGTAATTGCTTAGAGTAATTATATATAGTCACAACAGTTGTTTTTAATTCTAGTTTTTTTTCCACTTATAACTCAAGCCTACTCAATGTAGCTTCTAAGTATTCGTTCTAGAAATTGATAGTTATAATAACAAATAATGTTTCAGTTTTTAATGTTTTAAATATTTCCAAACTATTTGACTTAAATAAATTTATGATTTACATTTAAGTTTTAAAGTTTAGAATTTACTTTTGTGCAAAGTAAAATATGAATTAACTTTTTAATTTCGTTACTTAGACTCCTTTAAGAAACAAATATTTTAAGTCATAATTTTTCTTACATTGTTTCAAAATTTACATTATTGAGCCATACATTTTACTAGAGCTTTTCAAAAGATTGGGCATTCTACTCCTCTTAATCTTGGCACATCAGATAATTCCAAATCAGTCAACTTGTGAAAGCTCTGAAATTACTTAAAAGTAAGTAATGTTCTAGAGATATTTAATTTCCCTGTTTTGAGGACTTTCTGCCGGGTGTGCACATTTCCTTCTCATTGTATGTGTCTCTCCCTGGTTCTGTTTTTAGCATGTTCTACCACCCCACAGAAAGTTGACTGTGTGGGAAGAATACAATGTATTCATTAAAGACAGGATTTAGTGGTTTCTGTCTTCATTCCAGCACCATTACGTACCACCTCCATGATCTTGGACCACTTTTGTGGTATTTTGAATTTTAGTTTGCCTATTCATAAAGTGAAAATAGTAATAACTAACACGTACTTAGTACTACTGTGTCTCTTCAAAGACACAATATAAAACACTTCAGTGACTGGTGTATTGGCAGCATTTCACAAAAGACAACTTTTCATATGACTTCTTAGTGAATAGTGAGACACTCATAGAATCAGAGAGTACATTGGTGATTACCAGGGACTGGGGGGAGGGGGGACTAGTTTCAGGTGTGTAAAATGAATTATGTCCTGGACATCTTACAACATGGTGCCTACAGTTTATGTATCATACACTGAACAATTTGTTGACAGTAAGTAAAAAAAATTCTATCAATAATAATGAGAATCGCTACCATTGATGATGTTAACTGTGGGCCAGGCACTAAATTTATTCAGTTAATCCTTGCAACAACTCTATGAGGTGACATCTGTTACTGATTACCCCATTTTCTAGATGAGGAAACAAAGGCAAAAAAATATTGAATGCTTTGCTCAAGACTGAATATCCAGCAAATCTGAAAGTGGGGATCTGAATGCTCTTTCCTCTCTTTTGTTCTCTCATTGTGTTATGTACTGACTTTTTCTTATATTACCTATAACATCTATTGTCTCTAAGTTGCTTTACATGCCTGTCTCTGTACTAAACAGAAATATCTGTGAAAATAGTAGTCATTTAAAACTGTTTTGTATATCCAGAACTTACAGTACAGAGACATTCAATGTAAGTAAACCTTCACAATGAAAACTATTCATTTTTTTCTGCACCCCCTTCATCAGAGCACACATGTGTGTAAAAGTATTCTAGTGTGAGTCCACTTGAATACCTCCCAAGGTTGACACTGACAAATTCTAACATGAAATATAGACAAACTGTAGACTCACATTTAGCACCAGGAATTCCTTTTATCACCCAAAAGGCCCTGGTTTACATAACTTTCAGGTCCTACAAAGTGGAGTCCAATATTATGGAACCCTGTCTTCTCTTGTCCTTTCTCTGCCCCTGGGACTGAGTGGAAAGGCAGCTTGGTTTCCACTAAGAACACACTCAGGAATCAGAACAACTTTGCTTAACACTCAATGTGTGAAACTCATGTTCAGTGATCTCTGGAGAGTTCCAACCCTTTCTGAGCTAGTTTCCTAGGTAATAATGTAAAAAAATGAATACCAATACCTTCACAGGGAGGTTGTAGTAGTCACATGAGATAATGTGACCTGCTGAGCATTATGGCCCCCAGAAAGTGTGTGCTCAATCAATGGAAAACATTATTACTATCACCACCATCATCCTCACCATCATCACTTATCTCCTTGAAATGCTGGGACTTGGTCTCTCGGCCATGGATTCGGATCTTGCTAATAGTGTATCCTTTAGTCTAGAAATGCATTCATTCCACCACAAAGCTTTTTGAGTAATGATGCCAGACAAATATTTTCACCCCAGATCTTTGGTTATTTGATCGTTTCCATCATGCCAAAGCTGAATTATTAAAACTGCTTTATAGTTTAACACAAAATACATGTGTATCTCCTGCTTCAAACCTAGCCTCTAGCAAAGCTCTCTCCTTGGGTCATGTGGGTCCCTGCAGAGTTGGAACTTGGCAGTTTTGAGAAAGAGACACGTGAACAATTACAATCCAGCCCTGATGGACCTGACCTTCATTGGTCTGTGGACCCAGAACCCCGGTGAATTCAGGCTCTTGTGGGGAAGAACCATCGATCAGCCTGGGGGTAGACTCCTCTTCCTCTTCCTCTTCAGCCTCCTCTGGCTGTGGGGGTGGGGTGAGGAGCTCTCTGTTTCCGGAAGGCATCACTGTCGCTATTTCAATCTAAAAAAGAAGCAGAATTTCATCAGGCAGCCTTCTCAATCACCCTTTGTGGCCGTGACACAAATTAAAAAATGTATCCATCTTTGCCACAAGAGGTCGCTGGTGTCCTGAAGTTGAACGCTGTGTGACGCCTGCTTGCCTGGGAAGGCACATGCGGTTCCCATTTTCTTTTTAATTATTTTTGTTTCTCAAATCTTAGTAATAGTTTCCAGTGCCTTTTTAATTATGGTCTTATTGCTCTTTAAAACACCCGCGTATGTTTATTTCATAGGTTTAAAAATAACCTTGTTTATTGTTTTCTAAATACATAGTGTTGCAAGAATGCCTTATTGTGAAAGATTCTGAGAGTAAAATCCAAAATTCCCCTTCCTCCTGCAGCTCCAATTCTACTCCCAATAAGAAACTGATGTGTATTTTCGAGTCCTTTTCATCTTTGATTTTCTAGATTAAAATATTCTGTTCCTTTACAGTGGCTTACACTTCCTTCGGTTGCATTTTTAGTGAAAATAAATGGCAACCCACTCCAGTACTCTTGCTTGGAAAATTCTTTGGATGGAGCAACCTGGTAGGCTATAGTCCAGGGGTCGCAAAGAGTCGGACACGACTGAGCGGCTTTCCTTTCCTTTCCTTTATCCTTTATGCTAAACTAAAATATGTAAATGTATGAAAACTACATGACTTGACCATGGAATACCATTTCTCACATATTTTCACTATTATTTGAATGACAAATATTACCAATAATATTGGGATATTAAAATTGACCTTCTTGAGAGCTTTGACAATACAAGGCACTTTTATAAAATTTGAGAACCTGGTCAAAGATGGCTTCTATTTTAGATTATTCTTGATTTTCCCTTCTTCCTTGCATGTTTTATGTAGTGAGCTTTTGATTCTAAGAACACTGTTTGGCACTTAGAAGAACCCCTTACTCCCAACTTTCTTCCCTTATCTCAGTGTCTGTTTCTTGGTTGTTGTTATTTAGTTGCTACATTGTGTCGGACTCTTTTGCAACCCCATTTACTGTAGCCCACCAAGCTCCTTTGTCCATTGGATTTTCCAGGCAAAAACCTGGAGTGGGTTGCCATTTCCTTCTTCAAGGGATCTTCCTGATCCAGAGATTGAACCAGGGCCTCCTGCATTGACAGGCGGATTCTTTACCACTGAGCCACCGGGGAAGCCCCAGTTTCTTTGTATTGTAAATCCCTACCTCCCTACCCTAATTTCCTGCTGACCTTGAAACTTTGGGTGAGAAATTTGCTCAAGACAATTGGTTGTCAACATGTAGGAACTGGCTCAGAGGTAAAGAATCCACCTGCCAAGCAGGAGACACAGGAGACATGAGTTCCATCCCTGGGTGGGGAAGATCCCCTAGAGGAGGGCATGGCAACCCACTCCAGTATTCATGCCTGGAAAATCCCGTGGACAGAGGATCCTGTGGGCTACAGTCCATGGGGTTGCAAACAGTCAAATACAACTGAGTGACTACACCCGCTCACAGGCTTATGTAGGAATCATCCTTAGAGGACTAGTTTTTTCATGGCACCCTGCTACTGCTAAGTCACTTCAGTCGTGTCCGACTCTGTGCGACCCCATAGACGGCAGCCCACCAGGCTTCACCGTCCCTGGGATTCTCCAGGCAAGAACACTGGAGTGGGTTGCCATTTTCTTCTCCAATGCATGAAAGTGAAAAGTGAAAGTGAAGTCGCTTAGTTCTGTCCGACTCTAGCAACCCCATGGACTTCAGCCTACCAGGCTCCTCGTCCATGGGATTTTCTAGGCAAAAGTACTGGAGTGGGGGTGCCATTGCCTTCTTCACATGACACCCTAGAATTTCCAAAGTCTCCCTTTATCACCTTGATTTTTTTAATCCCTCTTTGTTTTCATTAAACACACACACACAAATTACTTTCTAACTTACTGAATGTCAACATGATATGCAAGCTATTACTTTCATGTTTGAAATATGAAATATGTAAAATAAATAATTACACTAGATACTTTCTGAGTATTTTAGGTAGATGTTTCAGATTATTTTAAAATTTTATGATAGACTTATGATTTAATGTCACTTTTATACACTTGAATACATTGCTTCACAAATGAAAATTATCCCTTTAAAGGAAACTAAACTATTTTTTGGTCAATTTATTTTTCTGGATTGTGTCTCCTTCTGTGCAGCTGTAGTTTCTCCATTTCAGCCCTTCCTGCATTGTATGGTATTGATTCCATCAGGTTTCTGCCAACCCAAGGCTACTTTACAGTACACTTTGTGTTAGGTCTTCTATCTTCGCCCCTCAAGGCTGTAGCATAGTAGGTGATCAACAAGTGCTAATTGATTATAATAAAAAATTTTGCTTGTCCAAAATATATCTAATTCACAGCTCCACGCTTAGTTTTAGACATTTTGCTAAGAAAAATCAACGAAGGTATTAAAGCTTATTTTACTGCATTTAAAGCATGAAGGCAAACCTAAAGCAAATTACAGTATATTGGGTGCATTAGGAAGCCATACATGAAAATATTATAAAACGTGTCCAGAAATCTCTGCTTGAGAAGCACACTTCCTTAAACAGAGAAACATACGGTTTCCATCTGCAGGGTCAGAAGGAGGCAGTTTCAGAAGGAATGGATTTGCAGAGAGACCAAAAGGAGGTTCTGGGAAGAACGGAAATTGAGACAGATGTTTCATGGAATGGAGGCAGCCTAAAGGGAGAAACACATTCCAGACACGTTGCCTTGAATCTTTAGCTTTGTAGAAAAATGTTTGTGCATACTTTTTTTTACAGATAATTGTTTTTCCACTGATTTGACGTGAAGCTGTAAGATCTCAGTTGTCATTCAATATAATGAGGCAAAACAGCTTTTATGTTTATCAAAAACTGTTTTGTTCATGCTTCCTTGCTAATAAAACGTGAATGTTGAGCAGCTTTTAAAACCGAGGAAAAGGAATGTATTTTCAGTTCAGCAAAGTTACAGAACTATAGCCTCAAAGTACTGTGCCCGGAGAGCCTTTTGCACTGCAGACGCATTTATTCTCACCATTGGATAGAAGTGATTTAGGGTTCTGTCTTTTCCTCTTTAACAATTTTCATACTGTGATATGAAGCGGTGAGGCAATGCATGCAGGGAAATGAGGCCAGGGAAACGTAACCACCTGGCTGTCCGAGTAACAGACTTTTATGCTTAATGCTGCAGAAACCTAAATTTGGGAAGAAACATAAATGGCCAGAAAATACCCCTGCCCCCTTTCTCAAATGCACACATAACTGAGCCTCTGATATAAATATTTATTCTTTTGGAGTTTTTCTCCCCTCTTTTTCATTTCGCCTCCTTATTTTATTCAAACTTGCTCCCTACTGAGTTGACTTTTGATCTGATCATTGTATTTCCCTAAATTTAAAGACACAACATAAGGTCATTCCCACGTATCATTACTTCTTGTGCTTATCTTCTTGACCAGTAGGGTATATCTTTGAGTTAATCAGTTGTCTCGTTCTATTTTCTTGTTTACTGGCCTTGGAACTTTAGATAGTTGATGTCACGGCAGACAGTGTTTAGAAGTACCTTCCATATCCATGAAAGAGGTATATTTCTATCAGAGATTACAGATGCATAGCCCACAGGCTGGGTAGAGTGCTGAACTTAGTTGCTCAGTCATGTCTGACTCTTTGAGACCCAGTAAGCTGTTGCCTGCCAGGCTCCTCTCTCCGTGAACTTTTCCAGGCAAGAATACTGGAGTGGGTTGCCATTTCCTTCTCCAGGGGATCTTCCTGACCCAGGGCTCGAACCCATGTCTCTTGCATCTTCTGCATTGTCAGGCAGGTTCTTTACCACTGAGCCACTTGGGAAGTCACAGTGAGGTCTCTGCAAATGTCACACTGAAGAGATAATAGTACCAAGAAGTGTCCTCCACCATCCCTTGACCTCCACACGCAGCACAGCCCTGATTCCATGGAGATAACCTCAAACCTCAATGCAATCTCTGAGAAAACAGGGCTGAAATGACCCTGAGGTGGCTTAGATGAAGTTTCTGCTCCTGGAGAAATAAGGACTCTAAGTGGAAAGAAAGTCAGTTACATTTTTTTTTTTTAACCAGATTATGTGTACTCAGACTTTTACTGGCTGTGTTTATATTGTTATTAATAACACTGAAAGATTTGAGACCTTCATTCTCAAATAGTCAGCAGGCAGGGAGCTTAGCTCAGTGTTCTGTGATGACCTAGATGGGTGGAATGAGGTGGGTAGCAGGGAGGTTCAAGAAGAAAGGGATATGTATTTACATATAGCTGATTTATTTAGTTGGATAGCAGAGACTAAGAGTACTGTAAAGAAATTATACTCCAATAAAATTTATTTTTAAAACATAGTCTGCAGAGTTGCTCACAGAAGAAACTTTCTCTGAAAGCACCCAGCACCATTTTAAGTGACAGTAACATAAAGAAGTGGGGATAAATTGGGAGATTGGGATTGACATATATACACTACTATATATAAAAATGTATAACTAATAAGGATCTATTGTATAGCACAGGGAACTCTACTCAATACTCTGTAATGAGCTACATGGGGAAATAATCTAATAAAGAGCAGATATAATATAACTGACTCACTCTGCTATACTCCTGAAACTAAGACAACACTGTCATCAACTGTACTCCAATAATAAGAAACATAATATTAAACAAACAAACAAAAAAACACAAAAAAATCCTTTTAATCAAATCAATTTGCCCTCTAGCAAAAAGTATATCTAAACGATCTACGCAACTGAATTACTACCATTAAGCCTAAATTTATTTGTCCTAATTTCAGAGTAAAACTATAAATAATTAATATGTTCAGAAACAGCCACACCTCTTCTGATTGTCTTATTTTCCACTGATTCTTTCAGTAGAGACCTGTTGTTGAGCATGCTACTCACACCTGTTCAGGGTAGTCACAAACCATTTTGGTGCTCTTAAGCATTGTTTGAATTAATTAAAACTAGTATATTTTGTTTTTTGATATTTTAATATTTTTCATCTCTGTGCTTAATCTGTGCTTAGGAGAAGGCAATGGCAACCCACTCCAGTACTCTTGCCTGGAAAATCCCATGGACGGAGGAACCTGGTAGGCTGCAGTCCATGGGATCGCACAGAGTTGGACACAACTGAAACAACTTAGCAGCAGCAGTAGCAGTGCTTAATCTGCACTAAATTTCCAGTGAAAAACTCAATGAAAATGTTATACCTGTGAGATGGAAAGGATGAAAAGAAAATATAATACATGTGAGATGGAAATCATTACTTGGGTTCGATTCCTATCTTTATGAATGAATGAAAGGATCACTAAATGAATGAATGAATTTATAAATGATAGAAAGTTTGGCAGTGTTTATCATTATCTAATCAACCAGACTGAATGCCTGTGCCAAGCATTACAGTTAAGCTATGGTCAACTCTCCATTTTCCCTGTCATTAATATTTTCTAAACATTGATCCAAGAATGAAAATATAATCAACCCTATTGGAAAAAAAATAATGCAGATTTTAGTAGATAAAATAGAGTCCAAGAAAGAGTCACAGTGAGATTCCCAGCCCAAGAAACTGAAGTTACTTTAGATTGTTCTTATGATGTAGATCTGATCAGTGAGAAGAGACTGTTTCAAACCCTTGGGAGCGGTTTCTTGACTCATGACTCTTGACTCATTTGTGATGATGATATAGTCAAAGAAAGGAAAGTGAAGTCGCTCAGTCATGTCTGACTCTTTAAGACCCCATGGACTGTAGCCTGCCAAGCTCCTCCATCCATGGGATTTTCCAGACAAGAAAACTGGAAGGAGTTGCCATTTCCTTCTCCAGGGGATCTTCCTGACCTAGGGATAGAATTCGGGTATCCCACAAGTAAACTGAAGAAGAGGGTAGTCTAGAAAAATTGAGCCCGGGGAAATATATGATAGTTTGTTATTGTAGCCATCATTGTTTGGAAGAGAGAAACACTAAATTCATTGAACCTAAAGATATCATCTCTAAAATGGAGAAGAGAGGATTCACTGGATCTCACTATGGGCTAGATGAAAATATTGGGCATGGATTGAATACTCATTGTATATGAACAACTGTTATACTCTTTCCATTGATTTGCATGTATTTCTCAAAATAGCCCTCTGTGGAAGGTGCGATGACTGTGCACATTTAATAGATTTATAAACTGAGAATGGAAGGAGGCAGGGCTGAGTAAGCTGTCCGAGGTCGCACAGCTCCTAGGTAGTCAGCCCAGGTTTTAAATCTGATTATGATTGTCATAAAACTACACAACTTCCTTAATACTTACTGATTCTGTACTCAGCCAAAAAAATTTATGCTGAATAATCTAACTTCTTACATATCTTCATTCTGAGAAAGAGGAGCTCTGGATAGGAGAAGTGAGCATTGTCATCAGTGGAAATGACCTCACATTATAAATTCATAAATGGACTTTCTTGTACATATTTTAAGCCTCATGTGATTTTTTTTTCTTAGTGTCATTTATCAGCCTACCGTCATATCTGACCATGACTGATGACGTTAGTCTGTTGCTACACATGAAGGCTGAACACCCTACCAAGGCCATGCTCCCCTATGAGAGCACTTGGCAGCCAATCAGTCTTTCTCCTGAAATTGACAAGTATAAAATATATCACATAACACTGATGTAGGTAGAATGTAAAATTCAAGCAGCATTGATTGTAATTTTCTCAATTTTGTAAGAAATAAGCTTTTATGTAGAATGAAGCTCTAGTCTGCTTAAGCTATGATAGTTTCATATATTCATTTTCCTCTTGGGCATTCAGCTGAAATCAGTTTTCCACTTTCTTAGACTCTAGATTGGGCCATGTGGCTAGTTCTGGCCAACTGATAGGGAGAGAGAAGGTCATGTGCAACGTCTGGTTCAAATCAGAAGAGCAAGCATTCTTTCTTCAGGTTTTCTCTCTTCCCTTAATCTGTCAACAGAAGATCCACTGTGACTTTGAAGTCCAAAGGTGAAGATGGTGACGTTCTAACATGAAAGATGTTTGAATCCCTGAATAACTACTTGGAAGGCAGTAAACCCCTTGACCTGCATTAGGTAGCCATGTCAGCAAGATATAAATTTCTTATTGCATTAAGCCATTGGGATTTTGAATTATTTGTTACTGCTGCTGATGTAACTTGCCCTAAAATAGACCTTTCCAATTGTTGTTTTATTATCCATTTCCTAATTAAATTAATGAAACAATTTTTAACATTTTTGGAATTTATTTACCTAGCACATTTCTTTGACATTGGAAAAATATACATATGTGCATTTTTTTTGTCTCTTTATCCTCTCTAATTTCTCTTTAACAGACTACTGTTCTTTGATCTAGGTCACTTATGTAGTACTTTGAAATATATCACCGAATTTTACTCAGTTGACCATTATTTCAATTTATATATTTTTAAATCTCAGTATTTTATTAACTTATTTCAAAATTAATAAATCTATATAGTGAATTAATGTCTGAAAGTCTAAATCAAGACTAGTTAATGGCTTTTTTAATCAAAATAGCATACAGTCATAATATTTGATATTAACTTGCTAAGATATGTATGTATTGAAGAAAACCTGTAAATGCTTTCTTTTTTTAAATCTATCCTAATGTACAGCTATTCTTCGTAGATTTGTGTTCAATGCCAAGTTTAAGTGAAAACTGTAACACAAAAGAAACAACAGCTGATGATTTGAAGGTTGCATTTAATCATATCCTCTCTAGCCGGTGTCTCTTCTGGGACCTCAGTGTTTCTTCCTTTGTTCACATGTTTATTTTCTCATTTCCTTTTCTTGTTGTCAGAAAATGGAGATATTTCATTTTTACTTGCCAGATAGACTGTTTTTTACTTCAGTTTTATCCCGATTTATTCAGGACTCTGTTCACCATCACCCCCTTAGGCTCCAGAAACTTAGTAGGTTTCCAATATCTTAGTTCTCACAAAATGTATCATCTAGTTCTAATTGAATGTCTCCAAATGATATTGGTAGGGGATTTTGGCAAAGGCTGTAGAAACATTATCTAATAGCAAAGTCAGTTCATTTTCCCTTTCCCCTTACTGCCCTTGTTCCCCAAGTAAGGTTGCCAGAAGGACAATTTAGCGCAGGCTGAAATCAGTAATCTCTTGAGGATGGGAGTAGGGGGAGAGAGTCAATCACAGTAATTGAAAACAAAGAAGCTGGACTGAAAACCAAGATATTTGGAACCTTTCAAACACTGGCTCTTTATTTTATGATGGAGTAATTTCGTTTTTTTTTTTTTAAGTTTCAATCTTTCCCATCCTAACACAAAGCAAATTGTTCCTTCTAACACAGACTTTCTTGAGGCACAAAGTATAACAAACTGTGCCTTTTAATATGCAGGGCGTCTCTGAACACAACTGCTGTTCATTCATGATGACGATTTACATATTATCAGAGGTGATTATAGACATTTTAAACAGGAAAACTTGCATTTCAGAGGATGTTTCTAGGGAGAAGCAGCTAAGATTCAGTTGTCTTCAAAATAGTTATTACATTATATTTTTTCCTATTGTACAGGATTGGTGGTAAAGCCTTGCAAAATTTTCCAAGTTTATAAATCTGACTTAATCTCTCAGTGGCAGAATGACTTTAAACAAATTCAAAAGACCATTCTAACCTAGTATACTAACCTGAACCCTGTTATTGCCACCAGTATGTTCTCTGTAGTCTCTGTAGCTTCACTTGGGGGCTTAATTATAGTTAAAACTTTGTAGAAACAAAAGCAGAATCGAGGATCCTGTGTATACTGCTGCTGCTGCTAAGTCGCTTCAGTTGTGTCTGACTCTGTGCGATCCCATAGATGGAAGCCAACCAGGCTCCCCCATCCCTGGGATTCTCCAGGCAAGAGTACTGGAGTGGGTTGCCATTTCCTTCTCCAATGCATGAAAGTGAAAAGTGAAAGTGAAGTCACTCAGTCGTGTCCGACTCTTAGCAACCCCATGGACTGCAGCCTACCAGGCTCCTCCGTCCATGGGATTTTCCAGGCAAGAGTACTGGAGTGGGGTGCCATTGCCTTCTCCAGACCCTGTGTATATCAGCTCTATAATAACATAAAGTAACAGATGAATGTTTTTCAAGGGTTTGAAATCCTTGAATTTGTTGACTATCATATGTTTTTGCAGTCATTAGCCTGATAGAAGTCATTCAGTCAACAGAAGGCTGCTGAGTAGTAGTTAATTGACTCTGGTAATATTTGGCTCTATGATCTTCCTTATTAATCTCAGTATCAAAATGTATGGATCTGCTTTAATCTCCATTCTATATATGTGTTATAGATTCAATATAGATATGGTGAAGGACTTTTAAACGTTCTGAATTTGATTTCATATTTATGTCTTTGATCACAGTTTCAATATCATAACTCCAGAGAGAACACATTGAAAAAATATTTGATCCATCCTCAATACCTTCTAGATACATTTCATTTGTTCTTCTCCTTATATGCTTTAAGAAATGGAGTGTTTTATATATTTACACATATACTTTTCCTCTTTAAAGCCCACATTGAAAGTTAGCAAAGATATTGACATGATATCACTGTGATTATCCTTTGACGCCCACCTATCTGCATCTTATATGGAGTACATTGACATCATAAGCCAATAATTGTACAGCCTAATGGATGACAACATTGTTTGACCTCTTATTGTCCTGCCTAGCCTTTTTTTTTTTAAATGCCCTATTTTCATTGGATCTTTCCTAATTCCACACATTTCTCATTCTAACACTCCTAGGGAGTGTTATGGTAAACTTTGTCTTGAGTTTGCTAGGAACAGAGAGGCTTACACTGCATTTTTTAAAAAGGCTATGCAGGACAATAAGAGGTCAGGTCCAATCCTGGGTTAGAAATTAGTGTAATGGAAGAACATGTCTAGTATAGGATTATCCAACTCAGAAATGTGAAGATGTCCAAAATTTCTTTTGAACAATGTTACTTTTGGCAGATTTATCATTTACTGATTTTTTAATGTCTCTGTAGAAGATGCCACAAAACAATATCTGGAGAACTTTGTCAGAAAATAGTGGTTCAGATGGTAAATAATTCACCTACAATGCAGGAGACCCGGGTTCAAACACTGGGTCAGGAAGATCCCCTGGAGAAGGGAATGGCAACCCACTCCAGTATTCTTGCTTGAAAAATTCCACAGACAGAGGAACCTAGCGGGTTACAGTCCATAAGGTTGCAAAGAATCAGATATGACTGAGAAACTAACGCTTTCACTTTTGTCAGAAAAACAAGTCTGGACCGGAAAGAAGAGAGAAGGCTCTCATTACTAGAAGACACACAGTACTAAAGAAGTAAAGGGACCCAACTAAAAAGCATAGTAAACTGGTTAAACACGATAGTAACAGATGAACACTAAAAGAATAGCTGAGGGCCGTCAAATACCCAGTCTGAGTCCTACCCCTAGATATTCTGATTTTAATAATCTAGAGTGTGCTCCAGGCATTAAAATGTTCTTTCTTGGCTCAGACGGTAAAGAATCTGCCTCCCTAGGTTGGGAAGATCCCATAGAGAAAGGAATGGGAACCCACTTCAGTATTCTTACCTGGAGAATTCCATGAACAGAGCAGCCTGGTGGGCTGTAATACAGTCCATGGGGTCGCAAAGAGCCGGACACGACTGAGCGACTTTCACTTTCAAACTCTAGAGGTGATTCAAATATATGGCCAAGGTCAATGTTAATTCCACAGACTAGAACATAGGAGACGCAAGTGCCAATTAAGTCCTGAACTCTGAAATGTTGAGTATAGCCTTAAAACACACAGTAGAGGGATTGATTTTTACTGGCCTCCCAAGGGCCACAGTCATGAGAGATATCAGCTGGCAGTTTCAGTTCAGGAATCTGCGGAGGTTCATTCTCCAGCTTGAAACAAAACAAACAAACAAAAAAAACTGTGGGGAAGCAGTGGAAACTCTCTGGGAGGTAGATTTCTTGAATTTCACAACCTGAAGCAAGGCTAAAAGCCCCTGGGACACAGAGGTTCCAGACTGGAGAAACCCCTGGCTGAAAACCCTTGCATACAACCATCTGTCACTTGAAAGAACACATACTCAATGCAACACCAGCAGCCAGAAAACCAGGACTTAGCAGGAAAATGGAGTTCAAAGCTTTGAATGTGCAGAAAGATAAGCTTCAGATGGATCTGATGATTGGTGGGGTGGTGGTTTAGTTGCTCAGTCATGTCCAACTCTTTGCAATGCTAAGGACTATAACCTACCAGACTCCTGTGTCTGTGGGATTTTCCAGGCAAGAATACTAGAGTGGATTGCCATTTCCTTCCCCAGGGGGAACTTCCTGGCTCAGGGATCGAACCCAGGTCTCCTATATTGCAGGCAGTCTCCTGCAATGCAAGCAGATTCTTTAACAACTGAACCACCAGCGAAGCCATCAGTCACCTCTGCTAAAAAACCGGATGTTTAAAACTGGGCCAAGAAAGAGTAATATCTCCAATGATACTGTGAGAGAAGAGACATGGTGTTTGGGGATGTTTTCTAGTTCAGTGCAGCTCATAGGTACATCAGAATGACCTGGAGGGTGGGTTTCTGATTTGTTAGATCTGGAGTGGAACGTGAAAGTTTGCATACCTGACCAGTTTTCAGGTAAATGCTGATGCTGCCAGCTCAAGAATTACACTTTGAGAACAGCTGCTCTCAAAGTTAAACAGTGCCATAATTTAACTTCTAGTGGGAGATTTCTCCAAATTGTACTTAACCTCAAATTCTGTAGGCTAGAGACAATGAACATAAGCTGACCAATATCTGGATGAGGTTAAACCAAAAGTTCTTCCATCTTCTGAATTCTCAGATACCATCAACTCTCTTCTTGGTCTCTGGCAATAGTATGTACAGGCATGAGGAATACGCTTTTGCCTAGAATAGCTGTTTAGGGACTTAGGATTAACATGTTTCTTAAAATTTGATGGAGGTTGGGGTCAATATTGTGATAATATTGTATGTGCAATCAGTGCTTCATTCTCTTTAAATATCAGGGTCATGGGAGACTTGGTAATGAACAAACAGCAATTTATGTGTCTTTGAAGAACGACATCTGTACTTGGTAGAGTCCACTTAGGTTGTGAAAAAGGGGAGTTTTGGAGTCCATATTCTTCGATCTTTTAAATCATGAGGCAAGTAATTCTGACTTTGTACTATAATCTCTTTGGATGTAAACAACTTTCTACTTTAATATGGGCTTCCCTTGTGGCTCACCTAGTAAAGAATCTGCCTGCAATGTGGGAGACCTGGGTTCTATCCCTGGGTTGGAAAGATCCCCTGGAGAAGGAAAAGGCTACCCACTCCAGTATTCTGGCCTGGAGAATTCCATGGACTATATAGTCCATGGGTTGCAAAGAGTCAGACATGACTGAGTGACTTTCACTCATACTTTCATATGGACTTCCCAGGTGGCTGAGTGTGAAAAATCTGCCTCCAATGCAGGAAATGCTCGTTCCATCTCTGGGTCAGGAAGATCCCCTGGAGAAAGAAATGGCAACCCACTTCAGTATTCTTGCCTGGAAAATTCCATGGATAAAGGATCCTGGCAGGCTATAGTCCATGGGGTTTCAAAACAGTCAGACATATCTTAGCGACTAAACAACAACATGCTTTAATATGCAAGGGACATTAATGTGTACTTGTTAACTTTTCCTCCAAAACTTAATAGAGGTAGGGGAGCTATAGGCAAATCTGTATCCTCTATGTTTCTGAAATTGTCTTATTGGTATAATTACTCAGCATTTCACTTCATTGCAGAAGCTCTGATATTAAATAATGGGGCTTGATATAATTTGAGGTTAGAACATAGAACTGAGAGTGAAATTTCAATCTTTGAGATAAATTCATTGATGTGCTTGGACCTACTTCAGGATTTTGTGCAATCAAAAGCTACAGAGGATATCTGAGAGTGCTGGTTGGCCTCATGCAGGCCTCAAGGGCAGGCCTCAGGAATGTAGGAGCCACTGTCCTAAAAAATGGGCTGACTTCCTCTCTTGATGTGGAGAGCTATATTGAATTCAGTGGCCACGCCTAATGGCTTGTGAGGCCACCGGGTTGGGGATTAGGTCCATCCACTCCTCCTAAGGGAAGAAGAATGGCCAGGGTGATTAGTGAGTAGGAAAAGGAGCTCAGCATGAGTGGCTATCTTCTTTTTTAGAAGAAGTTGCCTGCTTGCCAGGAGCATGCGTTCTGTTTTGCCCCTTCATGCAGACAATAAGGTTTACTGTATGCTGAGGCCTGTGGTTGACTAGCCTTGCCTGTGACTGATGACCTGGTCTATTTCTGAAGTTTTATGTTAAAACCCCCACAGTTGCTTCACACCTAAGTCATATATTGCAACTTAGCCTTTATCAGTAATAAGGGGGATTTTTTGAACTCTATTTGTCTTAGTCTCATTTCTGTCTCTCAGTTGATCCTAAATTTAGGTAGGCCATAGCAGGAACATGTATAAGGTCCCTTAAAACCTAACACTATTGCCCAGAAAATTTCTATATGTATCTCTATGTGTCATATATAGAATAGTATGCATTTTCAAATAATGTACTCAACCCCTGGCTTCATATTATGTTAACAACTTTTCTCTTTGCCTCACTGTCTTAATTTATATTTTATATCATAATATAATACATAATTAATAATATATAAGATGTGATGTGCATAATATAATACAATATACTTTATATATTTTTGTAAACTATTTTATGAGATAATATTATTGTATATAGCTCATGCTATGCTTAGTCGCTTAGGTGTGTCTTACTCTTTATGATGCCATTAACTGTAGCCCACCAGGCCCCTCAGTCCATGAGGATTCTCCAGGCAAGAATACTGGAGTGGGTTGCCATGCCCTCTTCCAGGGGATCTTCCCAACCCAGGGATCAAACCCAGGTCTTCCACACTGCAGGTGTATTCTTTACCATCTGAGCCACCAGGGAAACCCATTGTATATAGCTTATATTAATCTGATTTTATCTACAATTATATTTATCTATATATTTATACATCTATTTCTGTATTCATTATAGCATTTATGCATGTAACTAGACTTACATACTATTCAAAAACAATAGTAGATAAACACAAGAGTAAAATAACTTATATCTAAGATTTTCTGTCAGGTCTGTGACTCATGACAGATTTGGAGACATAATTTCTCAGCACATCTGTATATTTTGCGGCTGAACTCATAGAAACCTTATGTCCCCAAACTATAGATCTTGTTTATACTAAATTTTTTCACTTCCTTTATTGTGTTGAAGCTGTGTGTTTCTAAGATGACTAGACTGAGAGCTACTGAGGGACAGGGAGGGACTTGGTCTGATTTACCTGCTTCTATTCCTGACTTTCAGCAAAAGATTTGTAAGTGGATCCAAAGTGAGCCCATGCCGGTACAGTTAATCTTCATTATAGCACAAATCCTCTCCCTTCCATGAAGGCTTCTCTGATCACCAGTGCATAACCCTCTGTGGCTGTTGACTAATAACTGATTCCATGGTAAAGATAATATTCACTGAACTAAGTTAAATCATTGTTATTTAGTCTCTTAAGTCGTGTCCAAATCTTTGTGACCTCATGTACTGGAGTATGCCAGGCTTCCCTGTCCTTCACGATCTCCCAGAGTTTGTGTCGCTCATGTTTATTGAGTCGATGATGCTCTCCAACCATCTTATCCTCTGTCACCCACTTCTTCTCGTGCCCTCAATCTTTCCCAGCATCAGGGTCTTTCCAGTGAGTTGGCTCTTTGCATTTTTAAAGCTGCTACCTTCAAAAGTTAACTCTTTCAAAAATTCCCTTAAAAATTATGTTGAATTAAATCACATGTTCTGAAGATAATCTTTCCCATCAGGGTGTTTTCCAGTGAGTCTGCTCTTCACATCAGGTGGCTAAAGTATTGAAGCTTCAGCTTCACCATCAGTCCTTCCAGTGAATATTAAGGACTGATTTCCTTCAGGACTGACTGGTTTGATCACCTTGTAGTCCAAGGGACTCTCAAGTCTTCTCCCAAGATATCTTGGGACTCGGAAGCTGCAACTCAGAGGGTTTTTAAGACAGTCCAAGGCCACGCAGTTGGTGTGACAGACTTGAGACTCACACATGAGGAGTCTGACTCCATAGCCCATGTCACTCAACTCTGTGAAAAACTGCCTCTCAAGGATGAATCAGATGTACACATGAGCAACACCCAAAGCTGGTGGTTTCTACCCTCATTCTTTGTAGTGTGCGTGGTAATGATTTAAGTGCCCAGGCAAAGCCAGATTGAGAAGCAAATGTCCTACTTGTTTATTTGCTTAGAGTCTGCACTCTGCCAGTCTATACCTAACCAGTGAACTCCGTTCCTCCAGCACATAATATTTAAATTATAGGCCAATCTCCCTGTTTTGTTAAAGTCTTCAAAATCCTGAATACTATTTGGATTTTTATTCAGCACCAAGTAAAACAGAACAGAATTTTAAATTTATCTTTCTCCCAAATTACCCCACCAGTCAAATCTTGAAAGTGTTGAAAGTGTTCTTTGTTGTCATCATTATATCAAAATTTGGTTCCCAAATAGGCCCTGGGCCATTCATTCAGCCTGAGTTACTAAGAGTATTCTTGTGGGTTCCACATGCTGGCATGTAGGTGATGAAATTGGCTAAGTGTGATGAAATTCTGCGCTAAGCATAAGTCTGGTGCTCAAATTAATTTAAGTGATTTATATTAATTATCTAAAAGAATGTGACCATGAGCACAGGCAATGAAAGCTGTATCTTATTTTCTACTTTATCTTGAAAATGTATGAGGAAGAAATGTGTTTGGCAAAGATTGCTCAATCGCATGTGTTTTACAAAGCTGCTTTGAGTTCAGAAGGATCATCTTTCCTGTCTCTTCCTTAAATACTTTGACAGCTAAGAGAGATACGTAGATAGTGTGTTAATTGTAATCACTAGAAAACTTTTTCTGGTTCCTAATACTCAAATAACTTAATTTCAGAGAAAGTAAGCCTCAATATAGGGCACAGCTAAAAGAAGCAAAGAGGAAAGAGAAGGAATTGGAAAATAATTGAGGTTTTAGTGCCTGGGTCTCTCTGCTTTGGCATCAGAAGAATCTGGTTTAAATTTTACTCTGAAACTTCCTAGTTGAATAAGAACTCTGCTCCTCAGTTGTTCTTAAAAATAAGCCTTATTTCAAGGGCTAGTTTTGATAATTAACTTATATTTGTGGTCTCATAAATAATGTATAGTACAGTTACAAACACAAACCGACCACTGGCAAATAATATCAGTGATCTTTTTCTCCTGATGAGCCTGAATGATTGTACATTTTTGTTGCTTCACTTTTTTAAGGTTTTCCAATAGCTTAAAATAAAAATCAAATGGTTTAATGCTGCTTTGGAAAGAAGCATATGGAAACTCAATCAGACAACCATATTAAAGGATCATCAGCAAAATTCTTTCCTCTCATCCTCAGAGTATCTTTGATGAAAAGGGAGGGTAAAAAGAAAGATTAGCTTTTAATTTTTGCCATAGTCTGAAAAGAATATTTACTTCAGGCTGACTGACACTTTAACAAGTTACTTCTTCCAATAAGAGGTATTTTATATGCCAACCATATATTTGAAACTTTAAAATATATTATATAAATTGGCCAAAGTAAGACATAATTCCAGATACAATATAAAGTATTGCATGCCTTTTTCACCAGAAGAAATAAATAGTAGAAATATTTCTAATTTAATTGTTTTTTGTTCAGAATATATAGAGATGAGTTTTGAGACAAACTATCCTCTAGTATTAATGAAGTTGTACACCAATTCATTATACTTGTATAACCTAATTTTAAGATCTTTTTATATGTCATTATCTAAAATGGACATTGAATTCTGTAAGTAGTTTGCTTACCCATATTAGTTTGCTTCTACTTCAGCAGTTTCAGGTATTACAGGCCATCAACATATATTCTAAATTTTTTTTTTTGCATGACATCCTGTTATGACAAGAGAAAAATCACTGCTCTATTGTTAATTGATACAACTGCCTTCACTGAGTTCTCTCCCATTCCTATAACTTCACTAAATTTAATTTTCATTCCCTTGACAAAGGTTATTGATAAATGCTATTTTTGAAGCTGAATATATTTATTTCAATGGCAGTTTTTTAAGGATAATTTTAAACAATCTGGCCACCTGTTCTTTTTGTGAAATTAAAAAAAAAAAAAGGCCTTAATTTTAAGATCAATGGAGAGTAACAGCAAGAAAAGCGTTCCTCATTCAAGAAACTTACTCTTGGCCAATTATTACTGATGTTTTTTGTTAGTTATTAATGCTATTTCCTTATGAATGCATACTTTCTCTCATTCCAGTAGGTATATAAGGCAATTTTTAAAGCACATATGGTAATATTTCAGAAAATAACCTCCTTGAAGAGATTAGGGTGACGGGAAGATAGAGGTGTGGGAAATAATACAAAGCCAGGGAAGAATGAGGCAAAAATTAAGATCTAGTTTTCTGGAAAAAAAAAAATGACAAACACATTTACAAGATGGATGGCCTAGAACATAAACAAATTTCTTAAAAATTGCAACCTGTTCTGACACTGAGGCCTGAGAGAAATTTTTCCTTCATGTCCTCATGAAAAAGCATTGTGTGATGTTGTCCTAAATGTCCCCAACACCATCCTACAACAAATACAGTCAAGTGCTTCATGGGACCACAGGGTATATATCTCTGCTATTTATTGAAGACATGGGAACAGTGCAGGCTCAGTTAAGTAGAAGTAATTATGCAAGACTAAATAATGTGATAGAGGTATGGAGAAGTCTAATTACCTGGAAGGAGCCAAGAAAATTTCCTGGAGGATTGGAAGTTCATACCTTTCAGCAGAACATCAATAAATATTAATATAGCCACTGAGTATGTTTCTGAGCAAAATCATTTACTCATGGGCAAGACCAATGATTTTTTAGACCTAAGAGAAATGGACAATCAATAATGCAAAAACTGATCCTGAAAATGTGAACACCAAATACCTGCTCGGTCAAAAGCGCAATCTCAACTTAAGCCATTCAAAGAATACAGAATTTTGAACTATTTAGATTTTTTCGTTAACCTTTTAAAAAATTAGTGAAATGTTTCCTTGGACTCTACACACTCAGGTTATTCCTTATAATTTAGATACATACACCTATTCGCAATTATTCTTAAGTAATCTTAAGCCATTTTTTCCTAAAAAATTAGGTAACTGTCAGTTGTCTATAAAGTTCACTTCTAGTTTACCATATTCACCCATCAGATCAGATCAGATCAGTTGCTCAGTCATGTCTGACTCTTTGCGACCCCATGAATCGCAGCACACCAGGCTTCCCTGTCCATCAGCAACTCCTGGAGATCACTCAGACTCACGTCCATCGAGTCAGTGACGCCATCCAGCCATCTCATCCTCTGTCATCCCCTTCTCCTCTTGCCCCCAATCCCTCCCAGCATCAGAGTCTTTTCCAATGAGTCAACTCTTCGCATGAGGTGGCCAAAGTACTGGAGTTTCAGCTTTAGCATCATTCCTTCCAAAGAAATCCCAGGGCTGATCTCCTTGAGAATGGACTGGTTGGATCTCCTTGCACTCCAAGGGACTCTCAAGAGTCTTCGCCAACACCACAGTTCAAAAGCATCAATTCTTCAGCGATCAGCCTTCTTCACAGTCCAACTCTCACATCCGAAAAACCATAGCCTTGACTAGACGAACCTTTGTTGGCAAAGTAATGTCTCTGCTTTTGAATATGCTATCTAGGTTGGTCATAACTTTCCTTCCAAGGAGTAAGTGTCTTTTAATTTCATGGCTGCAGTCACCATCTGCAGTGATTTTGGAGCCCAGAAGAATAAAGTCTGACACTGTTTCCACTGTTTCCCCATCTATTTCCCATGAAGTGATGGGACCAGATGCCATGATCTTCGTTTTCTGAATGTTGAGCTTTAAGCCAACTTTTTCACTCTCCACTTTCACTTTCATCAAGAGGCTTTTTAGTTCCTCTTCACTTTCTGCCATAAGGGTGGTGTCATCTGCATATCTGAGGTTATTGATATTTCTCCCGGCAATCTTGATTCCAGCTTGTGTTTCTTCCAGTCCAGCGTTTCTCATGATGTACTCTGCATATAAGTTAAATAAACAGGGTGACAATATACAGCCTTGACGTACTCATTTTCTATTTGGAACCAGTCTCTGTTCCATGTCCAGTTCTAACTGTTGTTTCCTGACCTGCATACAAATTTCTCAAGAGGCAGATCAGGTGGTCTGGTATTCCCATCTCTTTCAGAATTTTCCACAGTTTGTTGTGATCCACACAGTCAAAGGCTTTGGCATAGCCAATAAAGCAGAAATAGATGTTTTTCTGGAACTCTCTTGCTTTTTCCATGATCCAGCGGATGTTGGCAATTTGATCTCTGGTTCCTCTGCCTTTTCTAAAACCAGCTTGAACATCAGGAAGTTCATGGTTCACCTACTGTTGAAGCCTGGCTTGGAGAATTTTGAGCATTACTTTACTAGTATGTGAGATGAGTGCAATTGTGCGGTAGTTTGAGCATTCTTTGGCATTGCCTTTCTTTGGGAATGGAATGAAAACTGACCTTTTCCAGTCCTGTGGCCACTGCTGAGTTTTCCAAATGTGCTGGCATATTGAGTGCAGCACTTTCACCCACAGAAGAATGTTTTTCTTTCTAAGAGTGCAGTATAAAATGCACGTGGCATTAAGTTCAGCTAAAACTGGTGCAAGTTAAAAGGACGATTAGAAAATGGTAGAAAATGAAGGGAGGATAATATAATCTTTATTAGTTTGTTGGAAATTATATTCTGGTAAGAGAACATCAGGGACTTCCCTGGTGGCTCAGACGGTAAAAGCATCTTCCTACAGTGCGGGAGACCTGGGTTTGATCCCTGGGTTGGGAAAACCCCCTGGAGAAGGAAATGGCAGCCCACTCCAGTATTGTTGCCTGGAAAATCCCATGGACAGAGGAGCCTGGCTGGCTGCAGTCCATGGGTCACAAAGAGTCGGGCATGATTGAGTGACTTCACTTTCACTAAGAGAACATCACTATGATTATATATTATGAATAACTGTAATCTTAGTCAAGCTACCTAACTGCTCTTTGTCTCAATATTCTTATCTATTCAATGGGAATAATAATGGACTTCATTCTTTGGTTGGGAGAAATAAATGAGATAATACGTGTGATATTCCTAGAATGGTACTGACATGCAATAAGCGCTCAGAATTAAGCTATTATCCATCAAGAAGGAAAACATCTGCATTTCAGTCTTATGGCTTATAACCAGTTCCTACTCATATCATTATGGTAAAATGAAAGCTAGAGGTAAAAAGTGCAGCAACTTTATATCAGCAAATTTATCCACAGGATAATTTAAAACATTGTGATGGAATTTGTCATTGTTGTTTATTTACTAAGTTGTGTCTGACTCATTTGTGACGCCATGAACTGTAACCTACCAGGCTCCTCTGTCCATAGGGTATCACAGGCAAAAATACTGGAGTGGGTCGCTCTTTCCTTCTCCAGGGGATCTTCCCAACCCAGGGATAGAACTTGCATCTCCTGCATTGGCAGGTGGATTCTTACTGCTGAGCCACCAGGGAAGCCCAGATGATGGAATTGCTGGGTCTAAAATATTTTTCTAATATATGTCCAGTGGATCCCAGATATTCTAGAGCTTCAGAAATCATGTAAGTCATCAGTCTGAAATATTAACTGCATATAATTTTCAAACCATTGGAAGAAATACTTTCCAACCACTGAGGAAGTAATGAATATACTACTACCAGTAGAAATTAATAAAGCTCTACTGAGATTCTAACCCTGGGAATCAAGGGTGGTTTGGCTCACTGACTAAATAAATCACTGGACTCATAAATGCAAGCCTTGCAGCCTTACAGTAATTCAAATGTGGCTTTCAGAAAAGCAGTTTAAATCACTACATATTTTATTAGTTTTCCGTTGCTGCATTGAAAATTGCTATCTGGGTCAGGAAGATCCCCTGGAGGAGGGGATGGCAACCCACTCCAATGTTCTTGCCTGGAGAATCCCCATGGACAGAGGAGCCTGGCAGGCTACAGTCCATGGGGTTGCAAAGAGTTGGACACGGCTGAAGCGACTTAGCACACACACACACGTAGTAATTTGAAACTATACTCATTTTTAAATTCATAGTTTCTGTGGATCAGAAGTTCAAGAATGGCCTGACTGGGTTCTCTGCTTAAGGTCTCACAAGGCCAAAATAAAGTGATGACCAGGGCTGTAACCTCATGTGGAGCTTGAAGTTTCCTGTATATTTAGAAATGGGTTTCTTCTACCCCCATATACTTGCTGGCTATCAACTTCTCCTCAGCATTTAGAGACTTCCTACATTCCTGCTCCATATACCCATCTATCTTTAAAGCCAGAAACAGATCATTTCCCTTGCACTGAATTACTCTTGTGACTCCAATTTTGTCCCTAACCTCAAGACACTGACTTAAAAGGGCTCATGAGTTTACATCAGGCTAAGATAATCTCCCTTTTTAAATTTCAAGTATGCCATAGAACATAACCTATTACAGGAGTGATATCCCAATATATTCATGGTGTTAAGAATTGTAAAGAGCTTGGATGCCTCCAGGAATGGGCCACTTAGAGCACATCTTAGAATTCTGCCTACCACATATATCAAAGGCCTTAAGTAATAATCATACCAAGTTTAGACCAAAGGATAAACTATATTAGCATAAGTTGCCAAGTCTTAGATTTTATAAGAAAGAAAATTGGCATTTAAAAGCAGTTATCTTGTCATTTTACAATGACAGGATATCTGTCATTGTAAAATGACAATTTTACAATGTCAATTTTAGAATATCAAGTTGTCTTTTGTGCGGATGAAACAAATTCTAGGCTACATTATGCAGAACCACACTCTTGGCGTCAAGAACAAAGGGAAAAAAAAAAAAACAACAACAACGGAAGAATCTGATCCCCTCATTCTCAATGTGCATCATTTGCTCTGAACTTTTTCATCAACGAGACCCCGTATGGGTGTGTTATCAGTGTTCACTCAAAAAGTATCCCATAAGATCAAGAACATGTGGAAACATTGCCTTTAATTTATAGAGATGAGATATATAAGTTTATTTGACCTTCCAAAATCTAAACTTCCAAGACTGCATCCAAGAAATTCATGCCATGTTAATCAGATTCTAGAATCCATTCACATGACTGGAGCTACTGGCTGTATTTTGTATTTTCTTTAGGGAATTATATGGTAGTTGTTTATAACGAAATTTATAGTAATAATTTGTGAAGATCTGAACTAAAGTTCTGAATTTGGTTCCTCATGTCACCTTACCTTATCATATTGATTTGTTTGTTTTTGGATTTTTGCCATAGGTGGTGGGTGAGTGGATTGGTTGATTGATTTTTGCCACTGGACCAATTTCATGAATATCTTTTTAAAATTATATATAGTTTATGTTTTCAAGTGTGTTATACTTTCATAGCAGAAGATATTAAGAAGAGGTGGCAAGAGTACACAGAAGAACTATACAAAAAAGATCTTCATGACCCAGATAACCACTATGGTGTGATCACTCACCTAGAGCCAGAAATTCTGGAATGCAAAGTCAAGTGGGCCTTAGGAAGCATATCTATGAACAAAGCTAATGGAGGGGATGGAATTCCAGTTGAACTATTTCAAAAACTAAAACATGATGTTGTGAAAGTGCTGCACTCAATATGCCAGCAAATTTGGAAAACTCAGCAGTTACTACAGGACTGGAAAAGATCAGTTTTCATTCCAATCCAAAAGAAAGGCAATGCCAAAGAATGCTCAAACCACCACACAATTGCACTCATCTCATACACTAGCAAAGTAACGCTCAAAATTCTCCAAGCCAGGTTTCAACAGTACATGAACCATGAACTTCCATGTGTTCAAGCTGGATTTAGAAAAGGCAGAGGAACCAGAGATCAAATTGCCAACATCTGCTGGATCATTGAAAAAGCAAGAGAGTTCCAAAAAAACATCTACTTCTGCTTTATTGACTATGCCAAAGCCTTTGACTGTGTGGATCATAACATACTGTGGAAAATTTTGAAAGAGATGGGAATACCAGACCACCTTACCTGCCTCCTGAGAAATCTGTTATACAGGTCAAGAAGCAACAGTTAGAACTGGACATGGAAGAACAGACTGATTCCAAATAGGGAAAGGAGTATGTCAAAGCTGTATATTGTCATCCTGCTTATTTAACTTATATGCAGAGTACATCATGCGAAATGCCAGCCTGGATGAAGCACAAGCTTGAATCAAGATTGCCACCCTTATGGCAGAAAGCAAAGAAGAACTAAAGAGCCTCCTGATGAAAGTGAAAGAGGAGAGTGAAAAAATTGGCTTAAAACTCAACATTCAGAAAACTAAGATCATGGCATCCAGTCCCATCACTTCATGGCAAATAGATTGGGAAACAATGGAAACAGTGACAGACTTTATTTTGGGGGGCTCTAAAATCACTTCAGATGGTGACTGCAGCCATGAAATTAAAAGACACTTGCTCCTTGGAAGAAAAGCTATGACCAACCTAGACAACATATTAAAAAGCAGAGACATTACGTTGCCAACAAAGGTCTGTCTAATCATAGCTATGGTTTTTCCAGAAGTCATGTATGGATGTGAGAGTTGGACTATAAAGAAAACTGAGCGCCAAGGAACTGATGCTTTTGAACTGTGATGTTGGAGAAGACTCTTGAGAGTCTCTTGGACGGCAAGGAGATCCAACCAGTCCATCCTAAAGGAGATCAGTCCTGAATATTCATTGGAACGACTGATGCTGAAGCTGAAACTCCAAGCTTTGGCCACCTGACGCGAAGAACTGACCCACTGGAAAAGACCCTCATGCTGGGAAAGATTGAAGGCGGGAAGAGAAGGGGACAACAAAGGAAGAGATGGTTGGATGGCATCACCAACGTGATGGACATGAATTTGAGTAAGCTCTGGGAGTTGGTGATGGACAGGGAAGCCTGGTGTGCTATAGTCCATGGGTTTGCAAAGAGTCAGACATGACTGAGCAACTGAACTGAACTGATAGCACATTTATATCTATATTTCTATCTATACCTGTGTCTATATCTATCACCTACCTAAAACCAGTTTTCTGATGATGACTTTGCCACAAAGGGTTATTAAATCAGTGATGATTGGTATATTTTATTTAACTACAAGGTGTTGTCCGTGACTCTCTGGAACCCGCTGCTGTTTAGGTTTCTGAGCTTGCGTAGGCCATTATGAAAATTAGAAATGTTTGCCTGAAGTAAGGGCTAGAGAATGTAAGGATATAATGCCACCTATTCAGTACCTTACAGAAAGGTTCTTATTCTAGAATAAACAAACACTGAGGAAAAGTTGTCTACTAAATCATCTCTATATGGATATATTGATTAGCTTAATTTTCTTGATGGCAGGAAGAATTTTAGACTTTCATGAGAATGTGTAGGGCCTCTTGGGCAACAACAACAAAAAATCCTGACAGTGAGGAATAACTTAAAAGCAGTCTGCAGATAAAGTTCACTTCCTTCACAGTTTTCCCAGGGCATTGAAAAACGTGAAAGTGTTACTCACTTCCGCGACCCCATGGACTGTAGCCCACCAGGTTTCTCTGTCCACGGAATTCTCCAAGCAAGAATACTAAAGTGGGTAACCATTTCTTTCTCCAGGGGATCATCTCAACCCAGAGATCGAACCCAGGTATCCTGCATTGCAGGCAGATTTTTTTATCTTCTGAGCCACGAGGAAGGCTTAGTCTCAAAAGGTGTTTTCTGTACTGTGCATCTGTTCTTCTGAAGTGAATAATAGCCCCTTGAATCCAAATTCCTCAGCTCTACTTAAAATAGAGAATTCACTTATGGTACTCACCAATCCTATGAAATATCTTTTGGAAGAATGACAAATAAGTTTAAAATCTTTATTTTAGTAGATAACAACACAAACACGCACTGTGGTTTTAAAAAAATTTTATGCAATATGGAAAAAGGAGACGGGCAGATGAGTTAAGTGCTGCAAACTTTCTTCTAATGCTCTGCATTGATGCAATAGAGATATAGACATCACATTTATAGCAAGATAGATATTAATAACTATAAACTCTCCACAGAAGGCCCCCTTCATGTAATAGAAGGCACACAGTGAAATGAATCAACAGTGAATATTAATAAAGATTTAAAAAATCATAACCAAATGTTCAGAAGAAGTCTCCTGCTATCAAGCCTGAAATTTCACTAAAAAAAAGAAGAGAAAGATAAAGAGACAGAGGGCAAATGAGAGAAAGACAGTAAAAGAATAGGGTAGGGGGAGAAGATATAAAAATATTGTACAGTGAAAATCTAACTATTTAATAAGGCAATAAAAAGAAAGATGAGAACATTTAGTATCTTAAAAAAGATGTATCTAAGTCTCATACAATTTAAATACATGCTTTTATTTACATATTTCATGTCCCTATTTATCAAAAGTTATTCTAAGGAGATTTGCACTTGAATGACTGCCCCAAATATGTTCTGATTCTGTAAAGGTGATGTAATTTCCCTTTCGGTTTATTTGTACTTAATTAGTTTTTGTCAATGTTGTGTGTTCATTACACTCCAACATTTCAAGGTCTGCTTGTTTTCTGATTCAGAAAAATTAGTCTGTATCCTTTAGTTATATAAAAAGCCTACCATTTAATTAGGAACATGTCATATTAGATTTAGGTAATGGTCTGTAACCTTGCCAATGCCTACATTACTGCTGTGAGTGATCATTTAGGGAAGCATATTTTCACTTGGAAAACAGTAAAGTTTCAAACCATTGTCCCTTTTTTGCATTCTTTTAGTTTTCTTCTATTACATTTTAATCTCTCACATCTTTTTTCTTCACTTCAAACTTCCCAAACTTCTTTATCATTATAGATGTACTATTTGAATTCACCTTTCTCTCACTGATTGCCTCTTTCTCTGTTCTAACTTGATAGAAACTCTTATTTTTCAACTTTATGAGGAGATGTAAAGAAAATGAAATGAAGAATAAAAAAGAAAAGAGTCTTCCAATGTTAACCTCCATCACACTGAACATGTTCTGGAGAAAATGTTAATATGAAATTATTAAGTCGGAACATTTCAGTGTATGTTCTAAGTCGCTCAGTTGTGTCTAACTCTTTGTGACCCCATGAACTGCAGCCCACCAGGCTCCTCTGTCCGTGGGATTTTCCAGGCAAGGATACTGGAGTGGGTTGCCATTTCCTCCTCCAGGGGATCTTCTGGAACTAGGCACCAAATCTGTGTCTCCTGCATCTCCTGCATTGGCAGGCCGTTCTTTACCACTGAGTCACCTGGGAAGCCAGGACCATCTCTACTTCTAAGTAAACAAAAATCTATTTGAAGAGAAGAAACCCCAATAATCCCTTATATGATGCTTAAAAAATCTCAAGAGTTGGAGGAATCCGTTACCTCAGCTCGCCCCATTGGAATGTTCTCATAGTTGTACAGATGATCCAGGTCTTCTAAGGTGGCATCGTATGTCTCTGAGTTGTAGTTGATGGATTCTAGAGTTGGGGCAGTCACAGCAGCATCCAAGATGAGAAGTCCCACAATGAGTCTTGCTAATGCTTTCATTTTTCAAATTTCCTAATCATAAAACATTGGAACACGTAAATATTTAATTGCTAACAACTTATGAATAGTTTGCACTAAACAAGAATGATACATCACTGTCAATACTGAGAAACTCAAGCCGGTAGTTTTCTTTCAATGGATAATTTATAACAAAACGTGTAACTGTGTGGACTCTGAGGACTACTGCTGCCAGGTATTCAAATTAATTCACAAACCTACCCACATTTTTGCAGTAGATACTGTAATTACAATAAACTGATTTTATTTTACAAAGAAACATGGAGAAAAAGAGATGCAGAAAGACTGTGATAAACTTAGGTTTATCAGATGGTAAAGAATCCACCCGCAATGCAGGAGACCTGGCTTCGATCCCTGGTTTGGGAAGATCACCTGGAGAAGGGAACAGCTACACATTCCAGCATTCTGGCCTGGAGAATGCATGGACTATACGGTCCATGGGATTCACAAACTGTTGGACACGACTGAGCGACTTTCACTTTATTCACAAAAGCCTTCACATTATCTAAGTTTCACCACTTAGTAAGCATGAAGTTATTTCATCAGCTCTGGGATGCAGAGCTGATAATGATGATAATTACTATAACTGTCATACCATTTTAAAAATGAGGAAACCAAGACAGAGCTGGCCAGTAATACAACTAAGTCTGTTTCTTGTTCATTTAAGCCCAAGGCTTTTTCCAGACAAAATAATGAAGACTTTTTTTTTCCTTCTTTGTTGCCTCTGGGTGTCATTAATACACACATAATTTAATATGTACATACATAAAATTAATATTTCATGGCAATATTTTCAAAATTTGTTCTTAACTAAATGGAGGCGATAAGAAAAACCATTTTTCCTTTAGTCCTTGGTGTTTTATTTCAATTATTAATGGCTATTTAAAGTTTAGATTCAGAATCAATGGGAACACATGTTTAAAAGTCACCGTTTAGCAAGATTTCCTTAGAGGAGCATTTGCACACACATAAGATTAGAGCAATGTTTTGTAATTCTTTAATTAATGTAATTTTTATTTTCCATGGTAGCATCACGCATTTGGGAGAATCAGTCAATATCTTATAATTTTAATTATTTTAATTCTGTGTATACTCCTTTGAATACAGCGTAGTTTAGAAAAAAATCTCTTAGCATAATTTTAAATGTTTAAATTAAGCCTATCAAAAGTGTTACCTTGTGATCATTTGTTGAGGAACAAAATATTTGTAAAACTTTTTATCAAGCATGTCTAATTTTAAAGGTTTTGTATTTCAGATACATTTCTTGGATTTACTTATGAACAGTACGTGTGGTTTTGTACCTACACAGACATATAAAAAGGAATTCATGGTAAATATTACCTTTAAACTTGAATGCACTGGCAGACCAACTGACCTTCAGTTACTTGAAAGAAAGTCTTTATGAAGCAGGTTTAGGCAGAAGCATATGGAATTCCTCTGAGAATAAGAAGTAGTACAAGGAGCTCTTTTTTATCCCCTCCTATGCTTTTTTCAAATAAATTTTATTCACGCAGGATAAACTAAACCTCTGTTTTACTTGCCTTTGCAGAAGGTTTTGCACAATCTCAGATTTGAAACTGTATTATGCAGTCACCAACAAAGTCCTGCTTAATAAAACAGTGTGATTTGCAAATCTCTCAAGAACCAATCTCCATATTCAGGGGGGAAGCAGTAACAACGGTCAACACTAGTCTAAGAAGTATACATTTTCCTTGTACATTTCTGGCAAGTTTCATTGTTCAAAAAAATTATGCACTTGCTTATTTTTTCTCACTTCATACTATAAAGATCTGCATATTAGAATTTACTTGCATTTGACATATCCCCTAAAGCTATCACCAATAAGGCAGTCTGTGAACCTTAGAAATATGAAGAACACATATCCATGTGTAGATAAAAAGCATATCTCTTCCTTCAAATACTTACATTAGTGTTTAATGTAGTGGCTTGTTGAAACTTTGAACTTAATGTCTACTTTATGCCATCTAATGATATTTTAATAGCATATACTTATATAAAGCTTTAAAATATATAGCTTAAAAAGGCATTCTAATTGCACAATCCTAATATGATCATCAGTACATTTTAAACACCTGATTCTTATAATTTTCTTCTTTTGCATAATATTTCAATCAGTAACAACCAATAGTACCTGTCAATACTAGCAAAGAATGTGTTCTGTATCAGGGCACCTGATTTAAGGACTATATTGGAAACAACTATAATTTTATTGGCATCTGTCATGGCTATTAAGATAAACTCTTTTGCTGTATTTTTGAATTCCTAAGCTAATTCAGAATTTTGGATTTTCCAAGAATAATATAAATATAAAAGGAGCAAACTAAACCCAATCCATTGAAGTTCACCATGAAACACTAAAGCAAGGTGAATTATTTTTTTTCAAAGGTTGTTATAGTAGGAAAAAAGTCTATAACCCAAGAAGAAGGCAAGTGTAAAAACTTACCTTTGGCTCCGACTTGTTGAAATGGCACGCAGGGACTGAGGATGCCGTCCCAGTGGTATTTGCCCCTGACCAATGGTTGTGAATTCTGGTCTGTTGGAGGTGGAATTTATAACACTCAGTTTTTTGTTTGGAAAAGCTCACCTTGGGAAATGCTTCTCAGTCTTTAAAAAAACCCAAATTATTTTATAATCACTCAAATTAAGCAGCAGAAGCCAATTACATAGTACAAAAAGCTCCTGAAATTATGTTAAAGGAATTCTGATTGCACATGTGTCACCTTAAAAATATTTAATGGAAAAAGTTTGTTTTACCATACATCAACATAAATAAATTTAAATTAAAAAAAAAAGTTTGTTTTAACATATCTCTTCTACAACACATTCACCAGTTAAGGGAAGACATTAATGTACACAGTGATGCTGTAAATGGATATTTCAGAAATGTTCTAAGAAGAAAGAATTTTATCAAACCTTGCATATCTTGAATTGTCTTTTTTTTTTCCAATTTTCATTGACATTAACTGAAATTTAGTAAATGTTGCAAAAACCTTACCTATATAATGTTGGGTAAGGAGAAGAATCAAAAGAAAACAAATTATTTTGATTGCTTGGAATGCTTTGAGAACAAACAATAACCTCTTGCATTATTATCTTTTTAAAAAATTATGCCCAGAAATAATGCATAAATATGATCTGAGTGTTTTTTTTTTTTTTTGATCTGAGTATTTTGAAAAGAAGGCTCCATTTCTTCTCTTTTATCTATCAATCAGAGCCCCAAAAATCAAATTACATTAAAAACTTTTTCGCCCCAGAATACAAGATTTATTTTAGGCTTTTGGTACCTGACGTGTTTTGTGAAGCTGAGTTTTATTACAGGTATATATAGAAAATATATTTGTATTAAATTTCTCTTCTTTGCTTTCACTCACACTGCAAAAGTTCTAGAGAAAACTGAAACTTCCATCTGGTATTCTGGTATGTCTTACGTAAATCTAGGCATCCGGCTCTCACCTGTACACCAGGAATCTTTCCTTCATGACCAGAGGTGAATAGCTTCCCTGGATTTTGAAAGCAGGTTTGATCCTGGACAAACCGACGGAGGAGATGGTCTGTCTTCAGAATACTCATTCCCCTTTCTGGTTCCCTCCGATATTTCGTCCTTCAAACTGCTTTGCCCATCTCTTCAGGGCACTCTCAGTCATTATCCCCATCATCTGTACCTGGTTACAGATAATTTGTTCTCAGTGTGAATTATTGTTCTCAGGGTCAGCTTTATTGATAATGGAAGCAGTGATAAAATGTAAAGTATGAAATCTACACAGACCTCTGGAACAGTAGTGAAGCCATCTTGGAGGCAGTGGTTTCCTCCTGGCAGCCATGCACGCTTTCAGTTTCACCACATCATCTAGAGGCTATTTTCAGAGCATTTCTGGAAAGAGGCATTTCTGTCCTTTAAACCAGGCATCCCCAACCCCAGGGCCACACCTGTTAGAAACTTACCTGTTAGAAACTTACACAGTAGGAGGCGAGCCGCAGGCAAGCTTCATCTTCTCCCCATCACTGGCATTACTGCCTGAACTGTCCCCGACTCTTCCCATGGAAAAATTGTAAAATTGTCTTCCACAAAAACCAATCCTTGATGTCAAAAAGGTTGGGAACTGCTGCTTTAAGTTACTGATGTTTCAGTGATGTCTTCCATAGGCCCCAGAACACTCTCCACGAATGCAGTTTTTTCATGATGATTTCACAGCCAAATTACTTGTGTTATATATAGAATTATATATAGAATTAATATTATGTTGACAATTACTAGTCTTAATATAGAATTGACAGCAAAAATGATCATTTGTGAGTCTTCTTCCAAGTTCTCTTTCTTTATAAAAATGGAAATTGTCATACTGAGTGAAGTCAGACACAGACGAATATCATGTGATATCACTTAGATGTGGAATCTAAAAAAAGGGTACATGTGAACTTATTTATAAAACAGAAGTAGAGTCACGGATGCAGAAAACAAGCTTATGGTTATTGGGGGTAATGGGAAGAGGGATACATTGATAGACTGGGATTGCCATATACACACTGCTATAAGTAAAATAGATAACTAATAGGAACCTACTGTGTAACACAGGGAACTCTACACTCTGTGATAACCTATCTGGGAAAAATAATCTAAAACAGGGTGAATATATGTATATGTATAACTCAGCCATTTTGCTGTGCCCCTGAAGCTAAAACAACTTTGTAAATCAACTGTACTCCAATATTTTTTTTTTAAGGGACAATTCTTAAAGAACTTTCTCTTATTCTTACCTGGACCCTCTCCAGTATTTCAAAACTGTTTTGAACTCTGGGAGCTCAAATTTGTAACAGCCTCCTGAGGATCTAATCTGCACTGAACAATGAGGGAGGATTAATTACCAGTTCTAGCCTTTCATATCCCTGGTAAGTATCTTCTAGTTTCATGATAATTTTCTTAATAGAGCCTGAACTTGGTCATCAGATATGCTCAGGAGATCAGTTATTATGGCCACTTGTATTATCTAGTAACTGAGGCTTTATCCCTTTTAAGTCCCCAAACATTTTATCAATACAAATCCTTTTGGCTATAACTCTCTACACAGTTAATTAAATACCATCCTTCTTGCTGAGACAGAATTAATTTTTAAACAGAATGGTCTTGTACTAATGATTCCCTTCTCTCTGTTCTGTAGCAGTGGTGAGCGGACAGGAGCAGTCACTCCGAGGGCAGCCCACAACTCTCTGCCCTTGTTATCAGTTCCCAAAGACCACATTAGTAAGACTCAGCAGGAGGGTATAGATGTCCCACTCCATTGAGTATAAGAAGTAAAACCATTGCCTGTATGATTAGCTCTGAAGAATCCCCTTGTTGCCTCAAATACCTAGTCATCATCAGACACTCAAAGCTCTTGTAAGTCTTCTAGCATCACCATACACTTATGTATTAAAACAATGGGCTGCCTGTGTTCCCTAGTCCTAGCCAGTCTCCTCTTCCAGTATTCTTTCAAGCCTGATCTCTGATCCAAAAATTCTCCTTTGTCCTCAGTTTCTTTTGAAAAATCCCCCTCTGCTTTTCTTAATCTTAAAAATCTGGCTGTCTCCCAAGAAACGTTTCCCACTGTAGTCCTTAAAGTAAAAGCTGTGCTTCTTCTTTACTCACATGACGCAAAGATGCAGGGACGTTCCCTGCTCTACATCGTCTCTTCCAAATGATTTCTTCTCTTTACTCTTAAAAAAATAACTTTATCCATTCTGAAACTCATGACACTTGGTTTAATTATCTGCAACCTCTTCCTGTCATCAACTGCGGGACCTCCTAGTCAAGCCTCTCCTTGTCTATGACTTTGACTCCTGGGTCCCTCATACTCTCTACTGATACCCCGTGATCATGTCCAATGACATGCTTCTATGTGCATAATCCATGTACCACCGTGGCCTTCAGTTCAGTTCAGTTCAGTCGCTCAGTCGTGTCCGACTCTTTGCGACCCCATGAATCGCAGCAAGCCACGCCTCCCTGTCCATCACCAACTCCTGGAGTTCACCCAGACTCATGTCCATTGAGTCGGTGATGGCACCCAGCCATCTCATCCTCTGTCGTCCCCTTTTCCTCCTGCCCCCAATCCCTCCCAGCATCACGGTCTTTTCCAATGAGTCAACTCTTCACATGAGGTGGCCAAAGTACTGGAGTTTCAGCTTTAGCATCATTCCTTCCAAAGAACATCCAGGGCTGATCTCCTTCAGAATGGACTGGTTGGATCTCCTTGCAGTCCAAGGGACTCTCAAGAGTCTTCTACAACACCACAGTTCAGAAGCATCAATTCTTCGGCGCTCAGCTTTCTTCACAGTCCAACTCTCACATCCATACATGACCACTGGAAAAACCATAGCCTTGACTAGACGGACCTTTGTTGGCAAAGTAATGTCTCTGCTTTTGAATATGCTATCTAGGTTGGTCATAACTTGGAGTTGCCTTATCTTCTCATGTGAAGTTACCCACTATTATTGTCATAACCCCAGCTTGTCATCACCAGGCATGACATAATCCTATTACTGAGGTATTGTTATTTTTCCCTTGGCCTCAGGAAAATGTCATTCCACAGACTCTGTCTCTTTTTCACTATTTATTAAATTTCCTATCTTCAGATTCCTCCTTAGCTTTTAGATTTGATGGACCATTATCATAATTACTCCCTTTCAAGCACTTTCTGCTCTCTTTCTTCTTTTTCTTTCATCAAACTCATTTATGAAAACTTAAATTTTGGTTAAACACAACTCCCAACCCTCTTCTCTCTTGCATCTGAGCAGCTGTATATTACTAATGAAAATCACCTACAGCAATTGATGTCACTTTAAATTCTTAAAAATAAGCTTCAACCCTAGCCAGCAGATCTACCATTTTTCTGATGTTTATTCCCTTCCCAGTACTCTAAGATGACTACATTACATTTCCATTGTCCTTAAACGCATCCTGTATTCTGTTTCTCCTGACAAATATCAGCAGAGTAACAGTGAAAGTCATTAGAGAAATGTTCAATTAACTCATTATAAAACCCACCTGCATGTATGTGTGTTTTTGTTTTGCTTTCTGTGACAGTGAAAGAAGTAAAGTAAATTCCCCAAACAGGATCTAATTCCCTGTTTCTCTTCTCAAGATCTGCTGCTGCTGCTGTTGCTGTGTCACTTCAGTCGCGTCTGACTCTGTGTGACCCCATAGACGGCAGCTGACCAGGCTCCCCCATCCCTGGGATTCTCCAGGCAAGAACACTGGAGTGGGTTGCCATTTCCTTCTCCAGTGCATGAAAGTGAAAAATGAAAGTGAAGTCGCTCAGTCGTGTCTGACTCCTAGCGACCCCATGGACTGCAGCCTACCAGGCTCCTCCGTCCATGGGATTTTCCAGGCAAGAGTACTGGAGTGGGTCTGTGCTTCTTTAATTGTCTCCTCTTGCTCCACTAGCTCGCCTCTCTATTATTGGATGTAGAAACACACACAGCCTGTGCATAGTCAGGCAGATATTCTATGCTGAGTGAAAGTACAAAATACCATGGGTACAGTAGTAACTATCAGAGCATATGCCACTTCTAAAATAAAATTCAAAATCAAATTATTTTAAAACACTCCAGGGTCCAAAACTGTATATCTACAGACTTGAGTCATCCTATAAATTCTACAATTATGACTTCAGATGGTATGTCTCATCGTTAAAAGTAATGGCTCTTAGATTCCACATTTTCCTCCTACTTATATTCCATTTCTTTGTCCCCTTTACAGAAAAAAGAATTCTCAAACTAATGGTTTGCATTTACTGTTTCTTCTTGCTCTTTTCTCATCCGCTCTTCATTCTACAGCAGTTCGGGGTTCTGTATGGATAATTCTCTGGCTTCGTCCCAACTGCTGTCCTAGCAACCCACCGTGCTTTCCATATCTCATTGGCTATGCCTTCTCAATTCCTTTCTCAACTTTCTCTTTCCCTATCCGGCCTATAAATGTTGGAGTACCTTAGCTTTTAGTCTTTGGGTGACCTCATCTCTTTCCACTCTAAAATTACAACAAAAACAAAATTTTAAGAATAACTACCATTGTGAATGCTCACTATGGGCCTGGCATTATTATCCTCACTTACTGGAGAAGTATCTAAGGTCCAGGAAGATTAAATGACTTCAGCTAGTAAGAGGCAGAGCCAGAATCAAAGCTGAAGTCATCTGGCAGCAAAGTCCAAGTTTTTAACCACAACTTTGAACCACCACCTTATGTATAAATCTCCCACTGCTGCCTCTCCAATCTGCACAGCTCAGTCTGAGCTGCCATTTCTTTTCTTTTATGCCATTGACTACTTAGAACTTGACGTCTCCACTTGGGTGTCTAATCATAATATACCCGAAATAATGGCCTTAGGACTCACCCTAAACTCTGTCCCTTTACTCTACACTTTATTAAATGATAATACATCTCTCTAGTTGGCTCCAGCTCAAAGCCTTACAATTATTGTAGAATCCTTCCAATTCTTTACTGTGTCCCATCCAATCCATCAAAGAGCTCAGTTCTACTTAAAATATAGTTCATTCCACTATCTTCTCTCATCTGAACTACCAAAAAAGCATGCTACTGGGTCTCCTTGCTTCCTGTTTTGTGTTTCTATTGTTTATTCTCCAAACACCAGCTGCTGCTGCTGCTAAGTCACTTCAGTTGTGTCCGACTCTGTGCGACCCCATAGACGGCAGCCCACGAGGCTCCCCCGTCCCTGGGATTCTCCAGGCAAGAACACTGGAGTGGGTTGCCATTGCCTTCTCCAATGCAGGAAAGTGAAAAGGGAACGTGAAGTCGCTGAGTCTTGTCCGACTCTTAGCGACCCCATGGACTGCAGCCCACCAGGCTCCTCCATCCATGGGATTTTCCAGGCAAGAGTACTGGAGTGGGGTGCCATTGCCTTCTCTGCCAAACACCAGCAAGAGTCATTTAAAACATAAATACATAAAACTCCACATCTTTTTCACTGGAAGCATTCAGTAGCTTTATATTTCTCTTTGAACAAAATCTAAACTCCTGATCCATGTCCCAGAAAGTTCCCCATCAGCTGGAGCCCACCTCCTTCTCCATGCCTAGATCAAGCACCTCTCCCTCAGTCTGTCTACTGCAGTCATATGAATGACCTTTCTGTTGTCAAGTCACACCCAATCATTGTTTCCTCCAAGTGTTGATTTTCATCGTACCTGTTACAACCTGCTATTATATTTTTTCTTTTCTTATATACATCTCTCTTAGGTGAATACTAGCTTCATGAGGCATCAGCTTTACTAGTCATAGTCACAGTTGTATCCTTAATGTCTAAAACAGTTCCTGGCCCACAATGTGTGCCCAGTGTTTCTTATGTGAATCAGTCAATTAATGATTGTATGAAATCAAATGCATAGTAATTCAAAGTAATAAATAATAAATAATGTAGTTTTTTTTTTAACTACATTTCTCTCTTTCCAGAGAGCTTTCTTTTTGTTGATGCCGTAATTAGTGATCTTCCACATAGAGGTGGTAGCTACATCTGCTTCATACCTTGTATCATTTTAGGTTAATATCAGAGAAGAAGATGAGAATTCTTTGTTCTCATAACCCAAGAAAATATTTTCTTTTCTACTATTGATTCTGATCAAATCATAGGCTCACCACTCAAAAATCAAACTAGCAAAAAGAAAACAATGGGGTTGGGAGAATACAGTGTCTATTTGGTTGAATCCCTACCTCATTTGAGGCTCTGCTTAATGTTACCTCCTCGGTTACTCCTTCCCTGAGCACTCCATCTAAAAGTGAATGAACTTCTTCATAACACTCATAACTATATGACATAAATGCATAGATTATTATTTATTTATTTTCTCCACCAGAATGTTATCTCCACAAAACATGGCTTATCAGTTTTGTTTATTGCTGTACTTCTAGTCCATTACACAGGTTAGGCATTCAGTAAATATTTGTTGACTTAGACCTTTGACCAAATGCTTTCTCCTTGAGCTTGTAACAGACTGAAAAGAGAGTGAATGGTAGTTCCCAGCAAAAACGAGTGAAAGAAGAGTGAATTTGTCATGCATCACAAAGTCTTTGAACTTTTATGCATGGACTTTGTAAAAACTATTTTGGCTGTTTCTTTTGCTCAATTTCTGATTCTTATCTGTCTTCTAACGAATTGGATATAAGATATACATAAATCATTGAAAACCAAAATGTTATGGTAGTATCATTAAATCTCTGCTTCATGTATAGCATATGTATATATTCTATTTTCCTTGTCATTCTGGCATTACTCATGCTTAATCAGTAAAATAACAATTTTAGATACTGTTAATGCTTATTTTATCATAATTTAGACTCTGAATTATTACATTTTACTTGTCATTTTTATGTTGCATTTTTTAAAAAGCTTATTATTTTGGTAGAATTTATACATACTCATCATTATGAAAATTCAAGGACTATAAGTTTTGAGAAAAAGACCCAATAATCATCCACATGCTTACCACACAAAATCTTATTATCTCTGCATATTTAGAGATAAAAAAGGATGAAAAATATAAGTATAGATAATAAGATATAATAATGATATATTACTTATATAAGGAATTGTTAAAAGTTTAATAGACATTTTATCCAAAAAATTCAAAATTATTCATTTAAATATTAAAAATTATGAAATTATTGAGTTAAACCTTTTAAAAATATTTCTAATTTTATGTACTCATTTATATTTGCACTTCTTTTCACTTTCCAATTTTGTTATATTTTACTTATCAAAGACTGGCAATTTTTCTTATTGTCTGAATACATGTTTGCTTACTTTAGCCAACATCATCTAATGTCTCCTGCATTTTTATTTGCAGATTATAGCACATTTAATCTTCAAATCTTCAAAATGACCTCATGAAATAGTTTGTATTATTAATTTGCCCAAGGTTATAGACCTAAGACTTGTCAGAGTTGAAACTATAAGAATGTAGATCCAGACCATTTATTTGTCACATTATAAATTGTATGTCTTGTGTTTGACTTTAGATATATGCACAATAGTATTTAATATGAATGACTCATTCTTTTTTATTCACATCTGCTTCAGTGTTGAATGTACGATTTTGATAGAACTCTTTTGAAAGTATATTCACTTCTTTCTCATATGTGCTATGTTCCCTGAGTACTTGCTTTTTTTTTTCTTTCTTTTTTTTTATATCTGTGAATATTTTACTCTAAGGACAAATTGGTAGAATATTCTTAGGTCACATCTTTCTTAGAATATTGAGACATTGCTTCATTGTCTTCTGGCACTAAAAGTTGCAGTGGAAAAGTCTGAAGCCAACCTAGTTATTTTCCACTGTTTAGGTTACTTACTTTTCCTCTGTGCACACTCAAGATGTTTTCTAGACTTTGAATATTGGTAACATCACAAAAGATGGCTTGACCTTTACAGTTTTGTCAATCTTTACAAAAGAAGAAGGTTCATTTTTCACTTGCAGGTTAATTAGTATTCTTAATTTCAGGACAAATCTCATCTAATATACCTTTGAAATTTTGTTTCTGTTTAATTCCTTGTAATCATTTTCTGGAATAATAATTGTGTTATATTGAAACTCATTTTGCTTTGTTCCATCACCATCAGTTTTTGCTCTAATCATTTTTTTATTATCTCAATATTTTCTGTATATTTTCTTAACTCTGCCACTCTTCCACAGATTTTAGTAAATATTTTAAAGTATGCCCAAAGGAAACTTAACAGTGTCCTCCATGGGGAACTACTCTACCCTATCTTACTTAAGCAAAAACAATCGGACAATTCCAGACCGTGCTAGACTTGTTTGTCATAAACAATGAGAAAATAGGGGCTAAGGAATGTTTTGAAAACCACATTTCAGGGACTATGGTCTATTAAAAATCTGAGATTTATTATAAGAATATAGACTTCTTACCCTTCCCAACATCTTATTGCCACCTCAACAGGGCTTCAATATTAAAACAGATCATAAGTGAGTCACAGACTATAAATGAGAATCACAGATTCTATTTAAGAAGGAGTCCCTAGGGAAACCCAAAAGCAACAGGAATAAAAAAAGTCTGACAAGGAAACTAGAGAAAATCTAGGCTTCTGGCAATTACAATTATGGCAAACACTGAACACAACCCAACTCCTAGTCAGATTAACATAAAACGTCACAGTAAAAGCTTAATTACTCTGATGACTATTACTCAATACATCATGTCCAGCTTTCAGCAAAAAATTACAAGGTATTCTAAAAGATAAAAAACAAAGAAACAATCTGAAGAGACAAAACAAAACAAGTTTTGAGATAAAGAGACAAAACAACCCAACTCAGATATGACATGAATATTGAAATTATCAGAGAATTTAAAACTATTATGTTTAGTATTTTAAAGACTTCGTTGGAAAGCATACACAACTTTCAAGAACAAATGGGTGATATAAATGGAGGGACAGAAACTCCCAAGAAAGAGTATCAGACAATTTTTTTTTTTTTCCCACCACACTGCATGGCTTAGGGGATCTTAGATCCTAACCAGGGATCAAACTTTAGGGCCCCAGCAGTTAAAGCACTGAACTACCAGGGAATTCCCAAAAGGAAAGTATAAAAGTCACAGATACTATAATAGACATGAAGAATTCTTTTGATGGTCTCATAAGTAGACTAAACATGGCAAAGGAAAGAATTGGTGACTCTCAAGATATGCTAATACAAATGCCAAAAGTGAAACACAAAGAATAAAAAAAATAAATAAAAAAAACAGAATAACCAAGGCATGTGGGAGAATTTTAAAAGGTATAAAATATGTATAATAAAAAACATGAGAAGGACAAAAATGACAGGAAGGAGCAGCAGAAATATTTGAAATACTAATAATAGAATTTTCTAAAGTTATTTACAGAACCAGACTACAGATTCAACAAGCAGAAAATAAATACCAAGAAATCTACACCTAAGCATATTATAGTTAAATACCAAAAAAAAAAAAAACAAAGACAAAGAGGAAATCTAGAAAAAAGTATTAAACAGTAGAAGAAACCATCTCTAGAGGAGTAAGAATAAGAATTACATTGGATGCAAGCAAGAAGAGAATGAAGTGAAATATTCAAAGTGTTGAGGGGAAAAAAAAAAAACCCTAAATTCTTGAGTTATGTATTTGTTTAACCTATCTTTCAGGTTTCCCAGATGACACTAGTGGTAAAGAAAGTGAAAGTGAAGTGAAGTTGCTCAGTCGTGTCCGACTCTTTGTGATCCCATGGCTTGTAGTCTACCAGGCTTTTCTCTCCATGGGATTTTCCAGGCAAGAGTACTGGAGTGGGTTGCCATTTCCTTCTCCAGGGGATCTTCCTGACCCAGGGATCAAACCCAGGTCTCCTGCATTGCAGGCAGATGCTTTACCCTCAGAGCTACCAGGGAAGCCCCTGGTAGTAAAGAACCCACCTGCCAATGCAGGAGACATAAGAGATGCGGGTTTGATCCCTGAATTGGGAAGATTCCCTAAAGGAGGACATAGCAACCCACTCCAGTATTCTTGCCTGGAGAATCCCATAGATAGAGGAGCCTGGTGGGCTGCAGTCCATAGGGTCACAACAAGTCAGACATAACTGAAACAACTTAGCACACACACATGCAACCTATCTTTCAAAAGTGAAAGAGAAATAAAGACTCTTAGACAAACATATACTGAAGAAATCTGTTACCAGTAGATCTGCCTTGCAAGAAATATTAAAAGAAGTCTAAAGAGAAGAATGATATAGGTCAGAAACTTGGACCTAAATAAATAAAGGAAGAGCATAAGGGGAGGGATAAATAAAGATGAAATTAAATACTTTATTTATCTTATTCTTAATTTAATACATAATTGTTTAAATAATCATAGCAATAATGTTTTAGGTGATTATAGCATATGGACAAATAAAATAAATGACAACAATATTGTAAAGGATGGAAGGAAGGAGTTGGGAATATCTGTTTACAGCAGTTTTATTTATAATCACCCCAAACTGGAAGGAATCAAGATGTCTTTCAAAGGTGAATAAATATACAGTGCTATATCCATACAATGAAGCATTTTTAAAATAATTTTTTAAATGAGAGATCAAACAATAAAGTAACTTGTAAAAATTTGAATACACATTGCTAAAGGAAAGACGACAACCTTAGAAGTTTACAACAGTGGTCCCCAACTTTTTTTGGCATAAGGGACTGGTTTCATGGAAGATGGCTTTTTCATGGACCAGGTGAGGGGGTGGTTTTGAGATGATTCAAGTGCACTACCTGTATTGTGCATGTTATTTCTGTTATTACATCACCTCCACCTCAGATTGTCAGGCATTTGATCCCAGAGACTGGGGACTCTCAATCTACATATTGTATGATTCCAACCATATGGCAGTCTGCAAAAGGGAAAACTGTGGAGACAGTGAAAAGATCTGTGATGGTTAGGGTTATAGAGGGAGTGAGTAGGGGTTAAGAGGTGAGGCAGGGGGGATTATTAAGGCAAGTAAACTCATCTGTGTAATATTGTGATGGTAAATATATGGCATTATGTGTTAATGTTAAGTCACTCAGTCATGTCTGACTCTTTGCTACCCCATAGACTGTAGCCCACCAGGCTCCTCTGTCCACAGAATCTTCCAGGCAGGAATACTGGAGTTGCCATTCCCTTCTCCAGGGGACCTTCCTGACCCAGAGATTGAACCTGGGTCTCTTGCATTGCAGGCAGATTCTTTACTATCTGAGCCAACAAGGAAGCCCTATATGACATTATGCATTTGCCAAAATCTATAGCACCGTACATCACTAGTGGTGAACTTTAATATAAATGATGGACTATAGTTAATAATAAGGTATTAATATTGCTTCATTTATCGTAACAAATGTACCATGCTAATGCAAGATATTAATAAAATAGGAAATGTGCATGGGGGATGGGAGAGTGTTACATGAAAATCTCTGCACCATCTGTTAAATGTTTTTGTAAATCTAAAACTGTTCTAAAAAATTAGATATCCAGTCTCCATTTCACACCAATAAAAAGATTAATATATTATTTTACTCCCAAATTTGCCTTATTTTCTATGTGCCTATTACATATCAGGCACTGTATTTGGGGTATATGACTTTACAGAATTCTCCTGATGTAGGAAAAACTTAGACTAAATATTCAGTATTATACTGGATTAAAGATCAACTTGGAGAAGGAAATGGCAACCCACTCCAGTATTCTTGCCTGGAGAATTCCATGGACAGAGGAGCCTGGCGGGCTATAGTCCATGGGGTCGCAAAGAGTCAGACACAACTGAGCAAATATCACTCATTCAAAGATAAACTACATTTTAGAATGAGGTAAATATGATTATGGGTACTACCTCTCCCACAGTTACTACTTTAATTACAGATAGGTTCCTACATTAATCTTCAGGGAAAACCCACACACTGTGTACATTATATACCAATTCCAGAAATTTTGTCTCCTTTAGCAAATATTTGCTGAAGGAAAACATTTGAAATCAAAAGAGGCTTTTATCAGAACAGGAAACTGGATCACACAGTCCATTTATGATGTTCTTCCTAGAGATTATTTTCTGACGTCCAACTTTTAAGGTCTACACAGGCATATAAATGCCAACAGTCTTAACACTTCACTCCTAAATTTTCTAACTCTGATGTTTTTGGCTCTGTTACAATTAATATCTAGTCTTTCTTGGCTGAAGTTACTTTATGTTGTCTAACTTGGTTAAATCACTTGTTCTGGATTGAATAAGTTAATTCATGTACTTGTTTACAAGATGATATGTTTTTCTTCTTGGCTTTCACAGTTGGTGTAAGTGAATAGGCTTTTGCTCCAAGGTTGATTCTGATTCCAAAATATCATCCAACTTTCACTCTTTCTGTGTTTCAGACATTAATTTGACTCTGGTGTTTGCCACTTCAGATAGCACTCAATGAGCATTTATAAGTTGCTACTAAGATTTCCACCCCCCTCTCCCTTGTCCTGTAGGTTTCCCAGTTATAATCATTTTTAGGCTTTATATTTTATTATTTAGTTGCCAAAATCATTAACAAAAATAAAGTAGATAATAAAAAAGAAAAATATACCAAAGAAAGAGCTAGAATGGGGTTTCAGTAAGTTTATCAATAATTGATAAAAAATTTTAAAAGCAACTGTATAGTATATTAGGGCTTCCCTGATAGCTCAGTTGGTATAGAATCCACCTGCAATGCAGGAGACCTAGGTTCGATTCCTGGGTTGGGAAGATCCACTGGAAAATGGATAGGCTACCCACTCCAGTACTCTTGGGCTTCCCTTGTGGCTCAGCTGGTAAAGAATCCACCCTCAATGCGGGAGACCTGGGTTCAGTCTATGGGTTGGGAAGATCCCCTGGAGAAGGGAACGGCTACCCATTCCAGTATTGTGGCCTGGAGAATTCCGTGAACTCTGTAGTCCATGGGGTCACAGAGAATGGGATGACTGAATGACTTTCACTTTTATATAGTATATTACATAGAATGGCACCAAACTTAGAGATTTAATTTTATTTTATCTTTTTTTATGATTTAAAATACCAAGTAAACATCTCAAAGAATCAGAAATGCTTCTCTTTACAAAAGGAAATATAAACAGTCTGTTTAAGACAACTAAGGAAATTTTCCATTTGAAGGACTATAAAATTTCTATTTCTACTTAATGCATTGGTTTGAGTTTCTTTAAATTGTCTACAGTGCATTGTTTTACATTGTAATTACTAAAATAACCCTCTGTCAACTTTGGAAACAGTACTGGGTACTGGTGATTATTCAGTTCATCTTGTGTCAGTCTTTGAGCTGATATAGCTTACTGACACTTGGTTAAGTGACACACCACCTAGCTACTCAGTAAGTAAATGTTGTTGGGTTTTCCTAACTTTCCTTCTGTTGAGCATCTCATAAGAACCCTTCTTTCATTCAAGAAGCCTTTTTTTTCAGTTCTGATATGCCAGTAACTTATAGGTCTTATAAAAATTAAAGTGAAAGCAATTATTAATTATTTTTCCAATATTCCCAGTTATAATATCAATAGAAAATATTATGTTTTACTCTCCTGTTTAGGTATTTTGTAATTATATATCTCAGCTACTCGTAAGTGTTGCCAGATCGAAGAAATAAAAACGCAGCAAACACAGTGAAATTTGAATTTCAAGGGAGTGAAGTATTTGAAAGGTGTAATTATGTCTCGTGCAATATTTGAGACATATTTATACTAAATAAGTTATTTATTATTTACCTGAAATTTAAAGTAACTGAGTGTCCTGTATTTTATGGTCAACTCTAATGAGTTCAGAACTTGAACAAGAAAAAGTAAGAGTGGATATTTTTAAACCCAAAAAGTCATTGCAAAGATCCCTCATAGAACCTCAAAAATCTCTAAAAGGACAAGGAATTAAAGGTGTTCTAGGAACTAAAATGTACAATATGTACATAACTCTCACTGGGTATTCAATGAGGTTTCATTGAAGGCAACTAAAACTACCACGAGCAAAAAGAATTTGGGGGCAAGTGTGTGGAGCCTGGGGGCAGTGGGAATGGGCCAGGGCAGGTTTATTCATCCTTTGAAATCTAAGGTGAGATCCTTGAAGTTCCCTGAAATCTTAAAGGCATGTATAGTTTCAAAGCAGCACGTAAGATTTCTGAAAGTATGCATGAAAAAATTCCTTTGATTTTTAATGGCCAGCATGAGTCAGCATGTGCCATAAGATGGTGCCATTTATGAGTTCTGTTATAGCAGTCTAATTTAAGCAAGGAGGTTTTTAACCAGCATCTTTCCTTAAGTGTCAGTGATGTACATGGAGTGTGTTAGAGTAGGTGTGAATGAATGCCCCCTACATCAGTCAGGATTCTCCAGAGAAACAGAACCCAAAGAATGTATATATATGTAAATTATTTTATATATTTATTTATATTATATATATTATATACAAGTTTATTTATATATATTTATATTATATATATATAATTCTCTTCTATATATATGTATATATATATATATCTGTGTGTGTGTGTGTGTGTGTGTGTATTCTATAGAGATTCATTTTAAGGGATTAGCTGAAACAATTGTGGGGGTTGGCAAGCCTGAAATTCTAAGGGCAGGCCAGCAAGCTGGGAATTTAGGCAACAGTTGAGGTAGCCTTGAATCTGAAATGCACAGGGTAGAATGCAAGTTGAATACTGAGGCAGGATTTCTATATTACAGTCTTGAGGATGAATTTCTTCTTCCCTTCAAAACCTTAGTTTTTTTCTCTATAGGCCGTAAACTGATTGGGTAAGCCCCATCCATATACTCAAGGGTGATCTCTTTGACTTAAAGTCAACTGACTATACATGTTCATCACATCTGTTAATATAAAATACTTTCACAGCAACATCTAGACTAGGGCTTGACCAAATGATGGGTACATTAGCCTAGCCAAGTTGACATGTAAAATTAACTATCACACCATGTTATTTCTGCTATTTATTTAAAGATTTTAGAGCATTTTATTCCTAACACAAGGTGAAGAACTTTGGCTTTGGAGTCAGATGGCTCCTGAGATCACTGTTTGCTATGTAACCTTGACAAACTCATTTAATCTATCTTTACTTCAGATTCAGTTCAGTTCAGTTCAGTTCATTTCAGTCGCTCAGTCGTGTCCGACTCTTTGCGACCCCATGAATCACAGAACGCCAGGCCTCCCTGTCCATCACCAACTCCCACAGTTCACTCAGACTCATGTCCATCGAGTCAGTGATGCCATCCAGCCATCTCATCCTCTGTCGTCCCCTTCTCCTCCTGCCCCCAGTCCCTCCCAGCATCAGAGTCTTTTCCAATGAGTCAACTCTTCGCATGAGATGGCCAAAGTACTGGAGTTTCAGCTTTAGCATCATTCCTTCCAAAGAAATCGCAGGGCTGATCTCCTTCAGAATGGACTCATTCTGTAAAACAGGAAAAACAATACCCTTATAGGATTAACATGAAGGTGGTATATTAAAATGATACATCGCATGTAAAAGTATCTAGAACTATTTCCAATGCACAGGGAGCATTTGATAATAGTAATTTTTGTATACATTGATAGTTATTGCCATTATTCTCTAACTTTCAATGAGTCATTATAATTAATGCTGCTCCCTGAGTTATTGAATTAGATATCCGAGGAATGCTGGCACTATCCTTTAGCACTATTCCCCTTCCTTGTAGATTTTCTAAAGGAGCTCCACATACAAGGAACATCAAGAAGTAAGAAATTAAGTACACGTTTAACCTTAACTGAGCTTCCCAAGTGGCACAGTGGTAAAGAATTTGCCTGCCAATGCAGGAGACACCAGAGATGCAGGTCCAATCCCTGGGTTGGGAGATCCCCTGGAGAAGGAAATGGCAACCCACTCCAGTATTCTTTCCTGGAAAATTCCATGGACAAAGAAGCCTGCGGGCTACAGGTCCACTGGGGTCGCAAAGAGTTGGATGCAACTGAGCAGACACAGAAACATACACAATGTCATTCTTCACTGATCTTTTTCCTGACAACTTCAAGCAGAGGTCTTTGGTAAACCTTTTGGGTAATCTCACTCCATTATCTTGAGATGATGATAAATACATGCGTGTGTGCTAAATCGCTTCAGTCTTTTCTGACTCCTTGCAACCTTGTGGACTATAGCCTGCCAGGCTCTTCTTCAGGCAAGAATAATGGAGTTGGTTGCCATGCCTTCCTCCAGGGGATCTTTCCTGACCCAGGGATCAAACCCATATCTCTTATTTCTCTTGCATTGGCAGGTGGGTTCTTTACCTCCAGCACCACTTGGGAAGCTCAATGACAGATGTTGTTGTTGTTGTTCAGTGGTCCAGTTGTGTCTGACTCTTTGCGACCCCATGGATAAGAAATAGAAACAGGAAGCCCATTAGCAACTAAATGAAAATAAATGAATAATATCTTAGATGTATCAACGAGCAATCCTGAATTGCTAATTAGGAGAGAGGATTGTCCAAAAAGTGAAGATCAACAGGGTGATAGAGAGAGGATCTTTGTGGTTGCAGAACTCCATGAAAAAACCACAAACACTGCTTATTCTTAAGTAGGTGGTAGAGTCTTGAAATTCAAAAGCAACATTTTCTTGTTTGCAAAAAAATGGCAACAGGGTACCTGGGGCCCCTGGGGAGTTTCCTTGGAATTGGCCCTATTTTGAGGAAAAGAAGATGGAAAAGGATGTAATCACACAGCTTACATTTCAGGCCAGCCCAAAGAGAGGTGAGAGGCACTTCACGTCGTTGCGACCTGCCTGCCAGTTGCTAACCTCAATATTTTTGGATCAGTAAAAGCTAATAAACTTCTCACATACACCAACCTAGAGCATAAAAACTTTCTCAGCAGCCTGGAATATAATATTGGTCCATCCTTCAGGAAAAGCCCGCTGAGGTCTTAGGGGAAGAGGCTTAATTTCTGAAGGCAGCACAGCAAGTCTTCTCATTGCAGTAGGTTCCAAAGTCAGCTAACTACTCAGAAGACCATCTTCTCCATTTGCCTGAAGACTGCATGCCTTTGTATCTGTAGCCTACTCCTCACTGCCATGCATGCAAATAAATCTGTTTGCATCATAAAAATAAATATATAGATAAATGTGTGTGTACTCCGTTGTACCCAACTTTGCAACCCCATGGACTGCAGCCCACCAGGCTCCTCTGTCCATGGGATTCTCCAGACAAGAATACTGGAGTGGGTTGCCATTTCCTTCTCCAGTGGATCTTCCTGACTCAGGGATCAAACCCGCATCTCTTGTGTCTTCTGCATTGGCAGGCCAATTCTTTACCACTGTGCCGCCTGGAAAACCCAAAATAGATAAATAAATAAATAAGTAAACAACTGTTTTAAAAGAGATGAATCATTGCCCATAGCTACAGCTCTTCAAACACTTCTGGGCTTTGCAGTCATCTGTTTCTGATATAGCTCATATTGCAGGAGAGTTTAAAGATACAGATGTCACTTCAGAATTGAAAAGTAAGATTTGGATGCATTAAGGAATTGCCCATCATTTTATGTATATAATCATCAGAGCTGAGTCCTATTCTGGCCTTTGGATACAACAGATTCTTCAAATCAAGACTCATTGCCTTTAACACATCACTGAAGTTACAAAAACCCAAATCACTGCACAATTAGGATTTTTATAAATTATGACCACAGGACAGGACACAGAGTTGGAATATTAGAGTTCAGGGTATAAAACGTTCCCCCACCCACCTACCACTAGTTTTTATACTAAGGTTTCAGTACTAATTGAAAGAAAATCTATAGTCCTTGTTTGTGCACTGTTAAATCATTAATGCAATATAATTTCTCTAGAAAATGTGTATTTTGATCTTTCATGGAGGGAATATTTTTTCATTTAGAACAAATTCACTTGTTTAGTAAAAGTCATTTTGTAATACGTTTCTTTGCAAAGCGTTGGTTTTTAATTAAAAAATAGAAAAAGAAAATTACCCAAGAATTTGGCAGCTTAAAGCATTGGTTGTTTATTCTCATGGATCTAAGGTTGCCTAAGACAACAGACTGCTGTAACTGCAATGGCTGTGCTCCACCTGAGACCAACAGGTTAGTTGGAGTCTGTTCATCTAAAGAATGGATATTTGGTGGGTAACTAACAGTACCACAGGGGTTAGGTTAATGACTGAATTTAGCAACAAGGGTGACCCTGGTGACACTGATTAAAAAACAAAAAAACGGCTTTAGTGATACTAGTTGGGTTAGGAGACAAATTAGAGAAACTAGAAATAAAGAGAAAGGGAAAAAAAAAAAGAGTATGAGGACGAAATGTTCATGAAATTTGACTCTAAAAATAGCTAAAGGAAGTTGGTATAGGGTAAGCTTTAAACACTACACAATTATATAGACATGCAGTGTTTTATTTTTATTAATTTTCTTTAGATTTACAAAATTTTGAATTAAAATGTATTTCAAATTTTAAAATATGTATATATTCCCAAGTATGAAAATGAATCAATATAAATAGTGACTCAGTAGTAAAGAATCCATCTGCAATGCAGGAGACTTGCAGGAGACATGGTTTGATCCCTGGGTTGGGAAGATTCGCTGGAGAAGGAAATAGCAACCCACTCTAGTAGTCTTGCCTGGGAAATCCCATGGACAGAGGAGCCTGGTGGGCTACCGTCCATGGGGTCACAAAGAGTCAGACACAACTGAGCGACTAAACCACAGCAAATATTTATATGTATAGACATTCGTGACTGTTTGCCAGGTCTTATATGTCTTAAATTGGACAATTAGAGGAAGAGTCTCATGAAAATGACATGTAATAGCAGATCAAGGTTTAACTGAAATCCAGTTTACCACAAATATTCCATGGGAGAACTCCAGTTCCACAGTGGTCACTGGCCTACCTGTGGACTTGGAGGAACACAGTCTATCTTGGAATCCCTTTCTGTTCTCATTCGTGGACGCCTAGTTGAGTGCTTTGCAAATATTATACCCGAGAAACCACATGATGAATTCGGCACTAGTGCTGTTATAAAAGACTTGTAGTGAATACAGCAAAAGTAAATACTGCGTGGAAAGGTTGTAGTGACAGACTCTTCTGTGCTATTTCTCAAAGATGGTAAGGGTTGTGGAATATTTCAGACATGTGGAGTTGGACTGGGAAGTAGGGTGAACTTTTTTCAATGTTATGGAAAAGTTCTGTTTATACAAGTGTTTAAGATAAGTGAGTAGATAAGTACAATCATATCTCTTCCTGTGAGGAATTTTTTGTTGAGGAAAGAGAATTTCCTGTTAATTTCACTGAGAAAGCTTTAGAATTATTGAATTCTAAATTTGAAATTTGCATTTCAAAGTTAAGCCCTTTCCTAGAGATAAAAATCAAAGGAACATTGACTTTCTTTTGGGCTTTGTTTTCTGAATGAAAAATTACTTTTTATTCATTTGGTATTCAAATTGCTTATGCCTCAATTATTTTACTGAAAATATTTAAAGATATGAAACATACTTCAACCCAGCTGGTATCCTATTTTATATTAAAACCAGACACTTTTATATGGTGCTTTTTCTCCTTATTTAATTTTTCTATGCATTTTTTCTAGACACAGTTTGCTTTTAATACTTAAATATTAAGTTATAAGAACATTCTGAATTTAAGCACATACTAAGATTTAGTACAAATAATACTATAGACATCATTCTGGATGAAATTTGTTCTACCATTTTCCACGTCTAAATGTTCATTTCTGCACAGACATTATCTTTGGCTTCAATAAAGATTTATAATCCTTGGAACTGTTTAACTTTATGAAATGAATCACAGTCAATCCAGGGTTCAAATACTTCCCTTATAAGAGACAATTTGCTGATTATTATAACTCTATTCTCGCCTCTCTAGTCTACCTAAATGTTAAACTTAATCAAATATGGCATGTGACAATATATTTACAAAAATGTCAATAATAATTTCAAAATGATAATATTTTCACTTAGTAAGAGTTAAGGCATAGATTTACAGATTTCTTTGTTGGACTTCTTAGATGAAAATTAAAAGAGAAAAATAATGAAGTTTGATGTTTTTAAAAGTAATGTAACCAACTGACTTTCTTCGTCTGAAATAATAGTTTAATGACTATGGTGATATCTTCCAAGCCCACAAACATTTTTAAGGGAAAAACAAATCCACTCTGAGCTTTTATCACAGATTTGCTCTGGACACCTGGTTTTGTACAGTGTGATATTACCGAAAAGCACCTGTGAACAGACAATGACTGAATGCTGCATGCAAGAAGTGTATCCATGCCTGACTATAAGAGTCGACCATGGAAAAATGCCCTGAATGGCAACGTAATCCTTGTCAGAAATCTGAACTAGGAACTATGGAGTATGCTAGCCTTCTTTGTGTTTATGTCCAGTAATTCTTTCCACATTTCTTCTAGGGCTATAATAATTTTACTGTTAGAAACTTACTGGATATGGTCCAGGAGGAGCTGACATTCTCCTTGCTTCTACTGCCATGGGTATGAAACAAATATGGATTTAGAGATGGGCACTTAATATGTTATATTAATTAGAGTCCACTAGAGTACGCCTAGTGGATATTATGTTAAAGCTTTTGGGATATGCACTGTTTTTCATCCAGGTCACTAAGAAAATATGATGTAACTTACTCTAGGAAGGCTAATGTCAATATGGCCATCCCATGGAGCAATCTTGTCTTATCTCTATCTATCAACCTACCTATCTACCTATCAAGGGAGAGAGAGAAAGATTGAAAGAGAGAAATGTTATTTTAATCTCTGCATCAATCATTCCTGAATGCAGTGGTAAGCCTTTACTTATATGTTATATACAACAATAAATCATTTTACATTAATGGTAGTTTGCTTTGCATTTTTATTAATTGCAATTGAAAGTAACCCAACTAATAGAATATATATGCAAAGGCCAAGAAATCTGAAGTTTAAAGGAAACAGAGATAGAGCCACCTACAATGTAAGGTATAGAAAAGGAATCATAACAAAATAAATCAAAGTTTTGAGGAAGCAAAACCTAGAAGAAAATGACTGGTAGGGGGAAAAGAATGAAGAGCAGATGTTGGTAAAAATTCATTAAAGGCTAGTCACTGCTGAATCACCTAGAGCTTTTTAGAATCCAGTTCTGGCTTTTGTGATACCAGGCACTGCAATGATTTCCATTTTACCTCATCAAGTTGTATACCTGAGTGTCATATTTCCTTATATTAACTTATATCCTTACAGTAAGCCCCCCATTATTTGGTGATAACTTAAAAAATTCTGTTTTACTTGAATTTACAAGGGACTAAATAATTTTAAACTTTTTAATGAAATAGTAGGAAATTTCACATGCCTTTTTTACCTGCCATAGATTGATACCAGTTATGAAAACATTGGAAATTGAAATGAGGAAAAATTAATTTTCATCTGTAAGATTTTATATGATGGCAATGTATAAATAAAGTTAATTTTTAACATAAAGTTTCTGGATCTTGGCAATTTCATATCAGTGTTTACTATATTCTTACTCTTTAGTCAAGATGTCCTCAGATAAAAACATGTGAATTAAATTTATGTTGTTATTAGGTAATATTATATAATCAACAACTCAAAATCCAGAGACAAATTAAGCACCAGACTTTATGGAATATCACTCAATAATATAAATAAAAGATTCAGGATCTCTGCCAGTAGATTTCACAAAACCATATGAAATAAAACGGTTACTTAGAAAAGACAAATTGTTAAAGGTGACCAAAAGAGAGAATGCAAAAAAGTAAGAAAAAAATCTGATGTGTCTAATAGCTATGTTTAAAATTAAACTGTTATTGAAAACCTCCCTGTAAATTCGTATTCCCATAATGTTAAAGTAGCTGAAATATGACTAACCCTAATTCAGGTAAAAGTATAAAAGCTGAATAAAATATTAATATTTGAAGAAATAGTGAACAAAGTAGATAAAAACTAGAAAGAGTTGACCCATGAAAGAAGGAAACTCCACTAACTTTTCTCATGAGGTCCCTCTCAAGTTAGTGCACTAGCCAAGCTTTGACTGGGTTGAGGACAGTAAGAAGAAAGATCCAATAAAGGAGTGATTAACAGAAGAGAGAGCCAAATCTGTATATAAACTTTACCCAAATTCTTTGCTAATCATTGAACCTCATATGTTCTGAGGAGAATTCAGATTTCTCACTGAAAAGCACAACCAGAAGACTGAGATAAATGAGTAGTTTCATTGACTCCCCCTTCAGGGGAGCCAAAACCTTGAGTTTGGATCAAATCAATTTAATTGCCTACTATAATAATAATAAATAATTTTTAGAACAAGGTAACAGAATCCAGTTTCTACAACGTGTCATTCACAATGTCCACTATCCAATAAAAAATTAGTCCACAATGAGAAGAAATTATGGGGGATTATGGATGTGAGAGTTGGACTGTGAAGAAGGCTGATCGCCAAAGAATTGATGCTTTTGAACTGTGGTGTTGGAGAAGACTCTTGAGAGTCCCTTGGACTGCAAGGAGATCCACCCAGTCCATTCTGAAGGAGATCAGCCCTGGGAATTCTCTGGAGGGAATGATGCTGAAGCTGAAACTCCAGTACTTTGGCCACCTCATGCGAAGAGCTGACTCATTGGAAAAGACTTTGATGCTGGGAGGGACTGGGGGCAGGAGGAGAAGAGGACGACAGAGGATGAGATGGTTGGATGGCATCACCAACTTGATGGACATGAGTCTGAGTGAACTCAGGGAGTTGGTGATGGACAGGGAGGCCTGGCGTGCTGCGATTCATGGAGTCACAAAGAGTCGGACACGACTGAGCGACTGAACTGAACTGAACTGAACTGAATGGAGGGCAGATGACAGTGAAGTGACATCTTTAAAATGCTGAAAGAAAGTCTACCATAAAGTTCATTCTCAGAAAAAAAAAGTTAAAAAAGTAAAATATTGACTCTGTCAATAATTGAAACCTAAGAGTATTTGTATCCAATAGAACTGAATAAATGAATAAATGCTTTTATGGGCACCATGAGATATGTAGATGTTTTATGTATATGTATATATGTTATTACATTAGATAATAACAGTACAAAGGATGAGAGATAAATGAAACAGAACTCTGTGAAATATTAATTTAAATTTTAGACATGCTACACTTTGTTTTTTTCATTTGCCTCTTTTGTTTTTTTTTGACTTGGATTATGCCGTGTTGCTGCCTTTCTTTGTACCTTGGAAAACATAACTCAACATTCAAGATTCAAGTCAAGTGACTTTCTCTGAGGTAACTTATTAACAATCGCTGAGTAAACAAGTGTTCAGGGCTTCATTAAAGCAACTCTAGCATTACTTCATTTTATTATAACCATTTTGTGTAATATTGCCCCGCTAGACCCTTCAGCAGCAGGCAGTGTGTTTTATCGTTCTTTGTGTCTACCTTGCACCCCACTCCAGTACTCTTGCCTGGAAAATCCCATGGATGGAGGAGCCTGGTGGGCTGTAGTCAATGGGGTTGCTAAGAGTCGGACACGACTGAGCAACTTCTCTTCCCTTTAGCTCCGACCAACATATCTCTTGTTTGTTGAATGAAGAGATAATAAATAAATGAAACAATGCTTGGAGGAAAGGATGTATTGTTGAAGGAAAGGGAAACCAGCACAAGGAAAGAACTTTTAGGGAAAAGAAGTTTGGGCATATTAAGTTTGTGGTGCTAAAGTAGCCATCAGGTAAAGATGTTACAAAAGCTGTGAAATGTGGGTTTGGATGATAAGAGAAAAGCAGGGTTTGAAGACATAGCTAGTGACCATGAATGAGACTAAACCCATTGTAGAAAAATAAAATACAAAAAAAAAAAAAAAAGATGAAACTGTCTCCCAAATCTCTCAAGTTATAACATTTTGTGCATTTATCACATAGCCAGTAATCTTTACAAGTCTAAGACATTTATCCAAAAAATTAGGTATTTTTGTCCTGTAAAAAAGATTTTGAGTATACAAGGTTCATGGAAATATATGTTAATATTTTACAGAGTCTTATTGGGTAATCAGACTTGCCCTGACTCATTACTTCCACAAGTTAATGTCCTACTGTTTAAAATAGAACTTTCTCCCTGTATAAGTTCTCTATCTTCTGTTTTCATGATGAACATCTGGCATCAATAGTATGATAGTTTAGGAAAAAATTTTAATCATAAGGGTTTTTTTGAGGATTTAGTTTGTTTGGGATTCTAGCTTTATTACTTACACATGGTATCTTTCTCTTTAAAATTCAGAATTAAAAACTGATTTTTTTTCAACTCTTGAAGTAAAATTGCTTGTACTACATGGACTATTATAAAAATTTGTGTGAGCTATGTCCAGTTACTTTAATAGATAATTTGGCTTCTCCTGCAAAGAGATTTTGTTTTAGACACATTAATTTATTCATGTTACAGAGGGCTTTCTGATAGTGCAAATGCATTCTATTTTCTATTTTGTGAAAAAACAGTAAGTACGGCAATGAAAATTTTTAGGGCCTGATAAAGAAAAGAGTAAAGTTATTGTACAAATGATAAAAGTGCATTTAATTCTTGATACTTAAACTGGAAAAGTAATTAGTTTCATCAGCAATCCAAGCTTATCATTTCTCAACAGGATTCTAAGGCCCAGACAGAGAGGCCACTCCATTTTGTTATCAGCTAGTGGCAAAGCCAGAAGGAGATAAAATTCAGGTCTTCTGATCAAATTTTGTACTCTTTCTCCTACCAAGACAAATTTGCAGTGCTGCACAAGCACATGATTTTAAGATGACTTTTAAAAACTGTGCCTACATGTCCAGTTACTCATTGAGGCAGTCATGTTGAATTGTCTATTTTAAAGAGATGGAAAGTTGAATTGGTAAAAATATGAGTAGTTATACAAGAATCCCCAGCTTTCTCACCCTTCACTGGATAATTCTGGGAGGACTTCTCCACAGTTTCTCGGAGTCCCCACAGTGTCTGATCACTAATTGTCTCCATGGTAATTTGCACCCTTTATTGGCTTTTCTATTACACATCCCTCTAAATTATTTTCTTTCACATCCAAATCTTTGTCTCAGAATCTGCTTTGAGGGTAATTGAAGTGAAGACAAAGGGAGAATTAGAAACTAAATGTTTAGCCTTTGCAGTCTCTGTAGAGAAGTGGTAACCAGAAAATGGGAATCAGCAACCAGTGTTGACATAAATGACCAACCATTGTGTTGCAGCACCTATTATTAATCTCACTAACAAATAAGAAAATTAAAGTCTAGATATGTTGTAGTTGCATGAAACAATACAAAAAGTCAGTGGTGTGACAGTATAATCTGACGAGTATAATCTGCTATTTACTTGTACCAATTGCAGGATGTGAGAACATGTTCCCCGTGGTTGGAGTCAACCAGAATAGAAATGGGCTGAACTTCTTTTGCTTTAGTTGATCCTGCCACCTCTGTCCTTTGCTTTCCAGATTGAGAAATAGTATCTTTGATTTTTGAGTTACTATAAATGTTGTTAATTTGTTTGTGCAAGTTGTGCAAGTTGAAACTTCTATTTATTACTCAGTTTGTATTTGATACTGGGTATTCATAACATTGTCAATATATATTTAGCAATTTACTTTTGGTGGTTCAAAATAGCAGCCATTTGGAGTTTTTTAATGTGTATTTTTCTTCTTCATTTCAGCTGAAACATCAGGGACTAGATTATATTCTCTTAGACAACAGGCTAATTATAAGAAGGCTGATTATAAGAAACAAATTCTATCAGGAACCAGGACTCTGGTAGGATTTTTAATTCGACTTTCTAATTAAAATAAAATCTCATAAAAACATTGCATAATATTTTTGACACATTATTTTCCATTCAGATCAGACTGATTAGTTTCTTTGCTATGTAAAGGGTGTTAGCTTTTCTTTTTTTTTTTTTATTTTAGCTACTATACTACATAGCCCTTCAGACTTCTCTAGACAAAAATACATAGCTCAAGAAATGCTTTTAAAAAGAATCATTAGTAAAAACTAACTCTTTACTTGGAAAAGAATTTGTCTCAGTCTTTGTTGCTTTTCAAAGATACTGTTGTCTCTTGCAAAAGAAGTGAGAGGATATAGAAAGAGAAACAACAAAGGAACTTTAGAACAGTTACTCTTTTGCATAAGAGTTTTATGTGCTTGGAATCACACAACTTTTGATGAATGATATTGTGCAATATGTACCATCTGGAATTAAAATAGTTATCATTTAGTAAAGTAGATAAAGAACATTTGGACATTTTTGCAATATGTTCATAGAATAAGCAATCTTTTGATTGCAAAAAAAATATATAGAAACCATTTTTTTTTGCCATCATCTAGTTCTTCTTGTGTGCATGAAATATGAGAAATTAAATGTAAGACTAGTTTTCTTGAGAACTTTTTCTTTGGATTTGCCAATAAAGAGACGATATAATTATTTCCAGATCTGCATTGGTTTAATTCTGTTCTGTATGTATCTGTGTGTGTGTGTGAAAATGTTAAATGAACTATCATTTTGGAATATTGATTCTCATTTACAACTGTGCACAATTTAAATTTAGAAGAATTATAACATACTTTTGGCATGAAATCTCTGAACTAATTTAATTGCAAAATGGATCAGTATATATTTATATGGCATCTGTAAAGATCATTTCAAATGGGTGTGAGCTTATTTTCTTATGAACGTGTTCAAATTCATAACTCCAATTCAGAGAGATAACAGAATATTAATTCATTGCCCTCAACCACAGCTGTTTTCTGTTATATAAACACAGAAGCTTTGATTTAGCAATTCTCATTTTATTCTGTTGAGGTCTTTCTCCAAATATTTGGAGAAATATTGGAATATTTGGAATTATTACTTAGGACCAAAAGATTCTGTTAGATAACTTAGGAATTGTTGACTGATCTTGGCCATTTAATATTGTTAATAATTTATATTAACATTCACTCTTCATAAAGTCTATTTGCTTAGATTCTAGAAGTATCAATTTTCATTTTCCTAAGCAATGAACTATTATTAGTTTTAGAGACCACTTCACTAATTAGTTGTATTTCAGAATTATGCATCAGAAATTATGCATTCTGTATTTAAATTTTGATATATTTTGTAGGATTGATAACTGAAGGTTGAATTTAGTAGTGATCAGTGTATTTTCCTTTTTCTGGGCTCTATTGTGTGCAAAGATTTTTATAGCAATAGCTACTAATTCTGTCAGATTTTCCTTTAAGCACTAAAAGCACCTAGCAGATATGCCTATATATATTAATGAATGGTAATAATTAGTATGATAAAATGTGTGGAAAACACTCACATAATCTATTAATACCTTTATTAGCCATTCAATACAGCACTTAAACACTTAAGAAAACATTAAGTTTTCTGATGACTATTATTATAGACTGCACTGTGTCCCCCAAAATTTGTATGTTAAAGCCATAACCCCTAGTACATCAAGTTGGACTGTATTTGGAGATAATGTCTTTTAAAAGGTGAGTTTTTAGCGTATTTTAAAAATAAAAATGCTTTAAACTGCTCAGTTGCTCAGTCATGTCTGACTCTTTGTGACACCATGGACTGTAACCCACCAGGATCCTGTGTCCGTGGAATTCTCCAGGCAAAAATACTGGAGTGGGTTTCCATTTCCTACTATAGGGGTTCTTCCCAACCCAGGGATTGAACCTGCATTTCTTGTGTCTCCTGCATTGGCAGACGAATTCGTTACCGCTAAGGCCACATGGGAAGTCCATTTTTTGGGTAGATTCTTGTCTAATTTGACTGATATACTTTAATGATGAGGGAATTTGAACACCCTGAGGGGCACTAGGGTTCCCAGTGCGCAGAGGAAGGACTCTTTGAAGACACAGGGGCAAAGTGGCTACCTACGAGCCAAGCACAGAGGCTTTGGAAGAAACCAGACCTTCCAACACCTTGCTTTTGAACTTCAGCTTTCAAAACCGTGAGAAAAGAAATTTTTGTTATCTACGCTGCCAAGTGTGTGGTATTTTACTTTGGCAGTCCTAAGAAACTAATATAACTACCAATTATAGAAATATAAAGATTTTGATATTTTGAAAGAAAAGTACATTTAACTACAAATTTTAAAAGAATGATAAGTTGTTTCGAGTTCCATAAACTAAAGGTCAAAGATCATTCAGATTGAGTCACTGTGGTCATGTACCAGGCATAATTCCTTCCCCTTTTTTCTGTGGCTTCTTTATAACTCCCAACTCTATAGACCTTTACCTATAACTACCCCCACATCCTGCCATTTTCCCTAAAATTTCTCTTTCCTGCTTCATTTATTTCACCCCAAGACTCATATGGAGCTTCAACAGTGGCTCAGTGGCAAAGAATTCACCTGCAACGTAGGAGCCGCAGGAGACACAGGTCCAATCTCTGAATCAGGAAGACCCCTTGGAGGAGGGCATGGCAACTTACTCTCGTGTTCTTGCCTGGAGAATTCCATGGACAGAGGAGCCTGGTGGGCTACAGTCCACTGGGTCTCAAAGAGTCGGACATGACTGAAGTGACTTAACACACACGCACAAGACTCCTGAACGCACTCCAGGTAGAAGATTTCAAACAGCAACATGACATTAAATCTTTAGTAGCATAGCAGTGGACCGAGAAGATGCTATCCAAGCATATTTGTCTCACGTTTTCCCAGAATCCCATTGAAATCATTGCACAGAACTTTTATACAGACTAAATCTGTCACAGCAAAGAGAATTGAGGAGGTCAACTGTGGGTGGCAGATTTCAACATCTCTTTGGATAATAGTGGAAATAAATTGTATGTGTGTCAATTGGTGTGTTAGAGAGGACAAAATTACGTTTCAGTATTTGCTGAAGACAGATATGGAAAAGCAAAAGCATCTCTTATCTTAACCTTGGAAAAAAAGATACGTGTAAATCACTATACTCTAAACTGTCTTTATGATAGCAAAGAGAGGGAAGGATTTTCTTTTCACAAAAGTTGAAATAATTTTCTAGAGTTGTTGAAGCTAGAAATAAAACTATAGGTTTTTATTCATGTTTATTACCCAGATTGAGAAATGCAGATAATAAGAGAGCTATCAAAATGCAGAAATAAGGGAGTAAGCAGGTATGAGTATGCTAAATGGTCTTCTATACCAGAGTCAATAAAGAATGCTTAAACACCCTAAATCAAGAGAGATAAAAACACGTTACCAGCAGTGTAAATAAAACTATAAAAACTTAAGCCACTAAATATTTAACTAGAGAATCGGACTGGGTTCAAAGGGTGGGGCAGGAAATCATTGGGTTTTACTTATTGAAAACTTTTCTTAGCTATTTTTTTTCTTTTACCAAGGGTATGTATCACTTAGTTAGAAATAAAATTTAAATTGAAAATATTATATTGATTATATAGCACTGTTTTCAAGATGTAACAGTTTACATCACTGAAAAGATATACAGAATATGAATGAATTATTAAGGATAGGCTGTAATGCCATAAAAACAAATATCACAAGTTTCAGTGTGTTAATACTCTCCCCCAAAGATACTTTTCCTCAATGCTGTCTGTCCTATAGCAGTTAGCAGAGCAGCTCAGTCCCACAGAATCCCCCAGAGAACTACAGAGAGAGATGACTGAGTGGCAGAGAAGATCTACTAACATGGGAACCTGGAGCACGCATACATTTCTTCACCTCACAATAATGGGATTGGAAGGAGTGTTGCCCCTCAGTATGAAATCCTTTGACCTGGAAGTGATACCTGTCATTTCCACTCATTGCCCAGTGGCCAGACTTATCATATGGCTTCTCTTCTTTCTTTCAAGGAGATGGGAAAGTTTAATCTTTCAACCTACCAAGAAAGAGAAGATAATAATTAACATGATTTCTTCATTACAATAAAGAACTTTGCATCTAAGATTTTGATAGCTGCAATATTATAATTAGCATTTTGGAGCTTCAATTTGGTATATTTGCTTTATCACATTTTCTTCCTGATATATTAGTTTAAAACTTCTTTAGCATATTTTTGCTCAAGAACTTCAAATAATATTAAAATACAATCACTGCAGATGGTGATTGCAGCCACGAAATTAAAAGACACTTACTCATTGGAAGGAAAGTTATGACCAACCTAGATAGCATATTGAAAAGCAGAGACATTACTTTGCCAACAAAGGTCCATCTAGTCAAGGCTATGGTTTTTCCAGTGGTCATGTATGGATGTGAAAGTTGAACTGTGAAGAAAGCTGAGCACCGAAGAATTGATGCTTTTGAACTGTGGTGTTGCAGAAGACTCTTGAGAGTCCCTTGGACTGCAAGGAGATCCAACCAGTCCATTCTCAAGGAGATCAGTCCTAGGTGTTCTTTGGAAGGACTGATGCTAAAGCTGAAGCTCCAGTACTTTGACCACCTCATGAGAAGAGTTGACTCGTTGGAAAAGACTCTGATGCTGGGAGGGATTGGGGGCAGGAGGAGAAGGGGACGCCAAAGGATGAGATGGCTGGATGGCATCATCGACTTGATGGATGTGAGTTTGAGTGAACTCCGGGAGTTGGTGATGGACAGGGAGGCCTAGGGTGCTGCAGTTCATGGGCTCGCAGAGAGTCGGACACGACTGAGAGACTGAACTGAACTGAACTGAATACTAATGATAATAATATTCATTGGATAACCAACAAGGATATACTGTATAGCACAGGGAACTATACTCAATATTTTGTAACAAACTATAAAGGAAGAGAATCTGAGTAAGAACATATGTGTATATGTGTATGTATGTATATGTATACATATATATATATATATGGGGGGGCAGGAAATCATTGTTTTTTGACTGAATCATTGTACTGTACATCTGAAACTAGCGTAATATTGTAAACCAATTATACTTCAATATGTATACCTGTGGTGGATTCATGTTGATATATGGCAAAACCAATACAATATTGTAAAGTTAAAAAATAAAATTAAATTAGAAAAAATATTGTTGAGGACCTACTATAGACATCTTAAATAAAGTATTTCTTATCCTCGGAGGACTATCCTGTAAAGTACCTTTGATTCTCTGCCTACTTTAATTAAGGCCTGGTGGGCTGCCGTCTATGGGGTCGCACAGAGTCGGACACAACTGACGCGACTTAGCAGCGGCAGCAGAAGGTGGCACTAGGAGTAAAGAATCCACCTTCCAATGCAGATGTAAGAGATTCAGATTCCATCCCTGGGTCTGGGAGACCCTTGGAGGAGGAAATGGCACCCCACTCCAGAATTCTTGCCAGAAGAATCCCATAGACAGAGAAGCCTGAAGGAGCCTGGCAGGTTACAGCCCATGGGGTCTGAAAGAGTCAGACATGACTGAGCGTCCAAACACTTGAATTAAAGAGCTGATGATCAAAGAGTTTGAGTAACGTGCTCAGGTTCCTTTAGCAGATCTAGGATTCACATTTATTTGTATCTGACTTTACGTTTTTAATGCTCTTACCACTGTATCTCACCACCCTTGATTTTAACATCAGTGACTACCAAGTCACCCAAATCACTTTCTGACTTTCCTCCAAACTACATAAAGACTGTGTGTTTTATCTGAATTTGCTAATCTTATACAGAAAATATGTTTGCTCCATCTATCTTTCCATCCTTCTGAAGGCAATGTTTCTACTTCTCAACTTGGATAGTGTTCCTAGTCTATATTCCCACTAACCAACAGCTTTGTTATGGCACATTCAAGGAAGATTGAAGGCCAGCAAATGGAATATATGGCAGGGCTCTTGCCCTGTTGGAAAAACAAACCCTGGCATCATTACATACACTATAGATAGCTTTTCCTATGAGTTTTGCAAAAGGCATTCCTGAAAGTCATTGTACTCTTCTGATCTTTTTTCCAGGACAATCTTAAGTTGTCTTAAGAAATTTTTAAGAACTGACAATGAGTCTCTTTATTATGCTTGAATTGTGTTTACTCAGCTGAATGCACAAAGAAAGTGATATTTTCCCAAAGGTAGAACAATAAATTCTAAATTGAAGATAATAGTCCTGTGATTTTACAAATTATGTGTTGTATTTACTTAACACTTTTGAATTATACAATTTGCTCACACTATATCATTTTCTTTTTTTTCCTGTACAGAAATATACTGAAAAGTATTCCTGAGATCTGTCTCAAATATATAAAGAACAAAAATTTCCTACAGTTTTTTAGTGAACATGAAATTTTTTTGTTTTGCTAAATTATAAGTTGCCTTCAATATATGCAATGCTTCAGATATTATGCAAAACATCATTCTGTAGAACACAAACTTTTGAACTTGTATTTTAATAATCAATTACTATAAGTATATATATGTATATATACATATATATATATATATAATATCTTAGAGTAACTTTGTTAATTTTTTCTAACCATAATTGTATATTTCATCATGAGGGGTAATATAACATAATGATCAAAATCAAGAGCTCTAGAGAAGTGGTACAAATGAATCTATTTCAGGGCAGGAGTAGAGACACAGATATAGAGAATGGACATTTGGACACAGAGTCGGAAGGGGAAGGTGAGACAAATGGGGAAATTCTGATTGACGTATATACACTTGTCATTGTTTAGTGGCTAAGTCATGTCCTACTCTTTTGCAACCCCATAAACTGAATAGCCTTCCAGGCTCCTCTGTCTGTGGGTTCTCCCAGGCAAGAATACTGGAGTGGATTGTCATTTCCTTCTCCAGGGGAGCTTCCTGACCAGGCATCAAACCTGAGACTCCTGCTTGGCAGGCAGATTCTTTACCATCTGAGCCATCAGGTAGCTAGTGGGAACCTGCTGTGTACCACAGGGAGCTCACTTGATGCTCTGTGGTGACCTAGAGGGGTAGGATGGGGAAAGGCATGGGAGATCTAAAAGGGAGGCGATATATATATAGCTGATTCACTTCGTTTTACAGCAGAAACTAACGCAACATTGTAAAGCAATTATACACTAATAAAATAAATAAGTAAAAACAAGAGCTATTAAGCAAGACTGCCTGGGTTTAAATCCCATGTCTGCCATTCGGTAGCTCCATGACGCTGAACAAAATTATTTAAACTACTTATATTGCTCAAAATTTTTGTCATTTTGCTTTGACTCTTCTCTGAGACTGGAAGCACTTGCCTCTGAGATTCCTACCAATTCATAGTTTCTTGGCCTTTTTGACCTCTGTGACATATACTTCCTCTTTATTTTAGCAGCTCCTTCCCATAGCAACACCCAGAAACTCATTTCTTAGCCCTGGAACTTGGGTTATTCTAAGGTGTAGTCTCCAATTTAGAACTTATAACTTGAATCAGTTCAATCATTTTTCTCAGTTCCTTGTTTATAAAATGGTCTGGTTTGAAGAAAACATGTGCCGTTTTATGTATTCGAGTCCTTGCTAGTAACAAAATTTCTACCTATCAGTTACTGGGTACTTTTAATGTGTCAAGTGACATGAAGTACACATCTGTTCTCTCTCTTATCCTCATAGCAAAAGTGGAAGGTAGTTGATATTGTTCCCTATTTTGCAGATGAGCATCCAATGCTTAGAAATGTTAAGACATTTTCCAAAGATCAAAGAGTTACTAAACAGCACAGGCAGAATTTGAAACTCAATCTTTTCCCTCCAAAGCACAAGTTCCTAACCAGTGTACCATGTCATTATCAATATACAAGGCTTCAAATATACTATTTTATGAGATACTGTCTACTTGCCCTTTTTTTTTTCAAACTTTTGTCCTTGCCTTCTTTTGGCCTTAGTAAATACTCTTTGTAATTCTATTTTTCTCTGTATTAGTTTGAAAGTTTACATGCTTTACCTACATATTGTGGTTAAGTTTATTAAAAAATTCATTCCTTATATATTATGTACAATTCTTACTTTAATCAATAAACTTTATACTTCTCCTTGGCGACATATGATTCTTAGGACATTTTAAGTATCTACATATATTCATCTGTCTTTTATCTATCTGTCTACCTATCTATCAATATCTACACACGCACACATTTACATTCAACAATTTGGGGGAATGCACTGTATTCTTTGACACCAGTTTTTTCAAAGATGTCATCCACCATGTCAGTTGTTCTATCTAGGTTTTGGGGTGTTTTTTTTTTAAGGGAAATCAAATAAGCAATTCTGTTATAAAATCGTTGCTACCAAAAGTCATCTTTATTTTTTTTTAACATTATTGCTTGCAAATACATTGCTCACTGTCATTGGACACTGCCTTTTTCCTTTCTTTTTTTGCGTATGAGATAATTCATGATATTTACACAGAGAGGTCATAGTAACATTGGTTTGTTTTGTTCTGTGTTTTAGTTAGGGCCAAAGTGAGGGATTGAGCATTTATTGCTGTTGTTTAGTCACTCGGCTCTGTCAGACTCTTTTGAGACCCTATGAACTGTAGCCAACCAGGCTTCTCTGTCCATGAGATTTTCCAAGCAAGAATACAGAAATGAGCTGCCATTTCCTTCTCTGGGAGATCTTCCCAACCCAGGGATCAAATCCTTGTCTCCTGCACTGGCAGGTGGATTCTTTACCACTGAGCCACCAGGTAAGCCCCTGAACATTTATTATGATCCCATAATTTTAAAAATGACTTGGGTTCCTCTTCTAGTTATTCTTCTTGCTTTTTTTTTTAATTTTATTTTATTTTTAAACTTTACAATATTGTATTAGTTTTGCCAAATATCGAAATGAATCCGCCACAGGTATACCCGCGTTCCCCATCCTGAACCCTCCTCCCTCCTCCCTCCCCTACCCTCCGTCTGGGTCGTCCCAGTGCACCAGCCCCAAGCATCCAGTACCGTGCATCGAACCTGGACTGGCCACTCGTTTCATACATGATATTATACATGTTTCAATGCTATTCTCCCAAATCTCCCCACCCTCTCCCTCTCCCACAGAGTCCATAAGACTGATCTATACATCGGTGTCTCTTTTGCTGTCTCGTACACGGGGTTATTGTTACCATCTTTCTAAATTCCATATATATGCGTTAGTATACTGTATTGGTGTTTTTCTTTCTGGCTTACTTCACTCTGTATAATAGGTTCCAGTTTTATCCATCTCATTAGAACTGACTCAAATGTATTCTTTTTAATGGCTGAGTAATACTCCATTGTGTATATGTACCATAGCTTTCTTATCCATTCATCTGCTGATGGGCATCTAGGTTGCTTCCATGTCCTGGCTGTTATAAACAGTGCTGCGATGAACATTGGGGTACACGTGTCTCTTTCCCTTCTGGTTTCCTCAGTGTGTATGCCCAGCAGTGGGATTGCTGGATCATAAGGCAGTTCCTATTTCCAGTTTTTTAAGGAATCTCCACACTGTTCTCCATAGTGGCTGTACTAGTTTGCATTCCCACCAACAGTGTAAGAGGGTTCCCTTTTCTCCACACCCTCTCCAGCATTTATTGCTTGTAGACTTTTGGATCACAGCCATTCTGACTGGTGTGAAATGGTACCTCATAGCGGTTTTGATTTGCATTTCTCTGATAATGAGTGATGTTGAGCATCTTTTCATGTGTTTGTTAGCCATCTGTATGTCTTCTTTGGAGAAATGTCTATTTAGTTCTTTGGCCCATTTTTTGATTGGGTCATTTATTTTTCTGCAGTTGAGCTGTAGGAGTTGCTTGTATATTTTTGAGATTAGTTGTTTGTCAGTTGCTTCATTTGCTATTATTTTCTCCCATTCTGAAGGCTGTCTTTTCACCTTGCTAATAGTTTCCTTTGATGTGCAGAAGCTTTTAAGGTTAATTAGGTCCCATTTGTTTATTTTTGCTTTTATTTCCAATATTCTGGGAGGTGGGTCATAGAGGATCCTGCTGTGATGTATGTCGGAGAGTGTTTTGCCTATGTTCTCCTCTAGGAGTTTTATAGTTTCTGGTCTTACATTGAGATCTTTAATCCATTTTGAGTTTATTTTTGTGTAAGGTGTTAGAAAGTGTTCTAGTTTCATTCTTTTACAAGTGGTTGACCAGTTTTCCCAGCACCACTTGTTAAAGAGATTGTCTTTAATCCATTGTATATTCTTGCCTCCTTTGTCAAAGATAAGGTGTCCATATGTACGTGGATTTATCTCTGGGCTTTCTATTTTGTTCCATTGATCAATATTTCTGTCTTTGTGCCAGTACCATACTGTCTTGATAACTGTGGCTTTGTAATCGAGTCTGAAGTCAGGTAGGTTGATTCCTCCAGTTCCATTCTTCTTTCTCAAGATGGCTTTGGCTATTCGAGGTTTTTTGTATTTCCATACAAATTGTGAAATTATTTGTTCTAGCTCTGTGAAGAATACTGTTGGTAGCTTGATAGGGATTGCATTGAATCTATAAATTGCTTTGGGTAGTATACTCATTTTCACTATATTGATTCTTCTAATCCATGAACATGGTATATTGCTCCATCTATTAGTGTCCTCTTTGATTTCTTTCACCAGTGTTTTATAGTTTTCTATATATAGGTCTTTAGTTTCTTTAGGTAGATATATTCCTAAGTATTTTATTCTTTCCGTTGCAATGGTGAATGGCATTGTTTCCTTAATTTCTCTTTCTGTTTTCTCATTATTAGTGTATAGGAATGCAAGGGATTTCCCTGTGTTGATTTTATATCCTGCAACTTTACTATAGTCATTGATTAGTTCTAGTAATTTTCCGGTGGAGTGTTTAGGGTTTTCTATGTAAAGGATCATGTCATCTGCAAACAGTGAGAGTTTTACTTCTTCTTTTCCAATTTGGATTCCTTTTATTTCTTTTTCTGCTCTGATTGCTGTGGCCAAAACTTCCAAAACTATGTTGAATAGTAATGGTGAGAGTGGGCACCCTTGTCTTGTTCCTGACTTTAGAGGAAATGCTTTCAATTTTTCACCATTGAGGATAATGTTTGCTGTGGGTTTGTCATATATAGCTTTTATTATGTTGAGGTATGTTCCTTCTATTCCTGCTTTCTGGAGAGTTTTTATCATAAATGGGTGTTGAATTTTGTCAAAGGCTTTCTCTGCATATATTGAGATAATCATATGGTTTTTGTTTTTCAATTTGTTAATGTGGTGTATAACATTGATTTGTGGATATTGAAGAATCCTTGCATGCCTGGGATAAAGCCCACTTGGTCATGGTGTATGATCTTTTTAATGTATTGTTGGATTCTGATTGCTAGAATTTTGTTAAGGATTTTTACATCTATGTTCATCAGTGATATTGGCCTGCAGTTTTCTTTTTTTTGTGGCATCTTTGTCAGGTTTTGGTATTAGGGTGATGGTGGCGTCATAGAATGAGTTTGGAAGTTTACCTTCCTCTGCAATTTTCTGGAAGAGTTTGAGCAGGATAGGTGTTAGCTCTTCTCTAAATTTTTGGTAGAATTCAGCTGTGAAACCGTCTGGACCTGGGCTTTTGTTTGCTGGAAGATTTTTTATTACAGTTTCAATTTCCGTGCTTGTGATGGGTCTGTTAAGATTTTCTATTTCTTCCTGGTCGAGTTTTGGAAAGTTGTACTTTTCTAAGAATTTGTCCATTTCTTCCACGTTGTCCATTTTATTGGCATATAGTTGCTGATAGTAGTCTCTTATGATCCTTTGTATTTCTGTGTTGTCTGTTGTGATCTCTCCATTTTCATTTCTAATTTTATTGATTTGATTTTTCTCCCTTTGTTTCTTGATGAGTCTGGCTAACGGTTTGTCAATTTTATTTATCCTTTCAAAGAACCAGCTTTTGGCTTTGTTGATTTTTGCTATGGTCTCTTTTGTTTCTTTTGCATTTATTTCTGCCCTAATTTTTAAGATTTGTTTCCTTCTGCTAACCCTGAGGTTCTTCATTTCTTCCTTTTCTAGTTGCTTTAGGTGTAGGGTTAGGTTATTTATTTGACTTTTTTCTTGTTTCTTTAGGTATGCCTGTATTGCTATGAACTTTCCCCTTAGGACTGCTTTTAAAGTGTCCCACACTTTTGAGTTGTTGTGTTTTCATTTTCATTAGTTTCTATGCAAATTTTGATTTCTTTTTTGATTTCTTCTGTGATTTGTTGGTTATTCAGCAGCGTGTTGTTCAGCCTCCATATGTTGGAATTTTTAATAGTTTTTCTCCTGTAATTGAGATCTAATCTTACTGCATTGTGGTCAGAAAAGATGCTTGGAATGATTTCTATTTTTTTTGAATTTACCAAGGCTAGATTTATGGCTCAGGATGTGATCTATCCTGGAGAAGGTTCCATGTGCGCTTGAGAAAAAGGTGAAATTCATTGTTTTGGGATGAAATGTCCTATAGATATCAATTAGGTCTAACTGGTCTATTGTATCGTTTAAAGTTTGTGTTTCCTTGTTAATTTTCTGTTTAGTTGATCTATCCATAGGTGTGAGTGGGGTATTAAAGTCTCCCACTATTATTGTGTTATTGTTAATTTCTCCTTTCATACTTGTTAGCATTTGTCTTACATACTGTGGTGCTCCCGAGTTGGGTGCATATATATTTATAATTGTTATATCTTCTTCTTGGATTGATCCTTTGATCATTAGGTAGTGACCATCTTTGTCTCTTTTCACAGCCTTTGTTTTAAAGTCTATTTTATCTGATATAAATATTGCTACTCCTGCTTTCTTTTGGTCCCTATTTGCATGGAAAATCTTTTTCCAGCCCTTCACTTTCAGTCTGTATGTGTCCCCTGTTTTGAGGTGGGTCTCTTGTAGACAACATATGTAGGGGTCTTGTTTTTGTATCCATTCAGCCAGTCTTTGTCTTTTGGTCGGGGCATTCAACCCATTTACGTTTAAGGTAATTACTGATAAGTATGATCCCGTTGCCATTTACTTTATTGTTTTGGGTTCAAGTTTATACACTGTTTTTGTGTTTCCTGTCTAGAGAATATCCTTTAGTATTTGTTGGAGAGCTGGTTTGGTGGTGCTGAATTCTCTCAGCTTTTGCTTGTCTGAAAAGCTTTTGATTTCTCCTTCATATTTGAATGAGATCCTTGCTGGGTACAATAATCTGGGCTGTAGGTTATTTTCTTTCATCATTTTAAGTATGTCCTGCCATTCCCTCCTGGCTTGAAGAGTTTCTATTGAAAGATCAGCTGTTATCCTAATGGTAATTCCCTTGTGTGTTATTTGTTGTTTTTCCCTTGCTGCTTTTAATATTTGTTCTTTGTGTTTGATCTTTGTTAATTTGATTAATATGTGTCTTGGGGTGTTTTGCCTTGGGTTTATCCTGTTTGGGACTCTCTGGGTTTCTTGGACTTGGGTGATTATTTCCTTCCCCATTTTAGGGAAATTTTCAACTATTATCTCCTGAAGTATTTTCTCATGGTCTTTCTTTTTGTCTTCTTCTTCTGGGACCCCTATGATTCGAATGTTGTAGCGTTTAATATTGTCCTGGAGGTCTCTGAGATTGTCCTCATTTCTTTTAATTCGTTTTTCTTTTATCCTCTCTGATTCATTTATTTCTACCATTCTATCTTCTAATTCACTAATCCTATCTTCTGCCTCTGTTATTCTACTATTTGTTGCCTCCAGAGTGTTTTTAATTTCATTTATTGCATTATTCATTTTATATTGACTCTCTTTTATTTCTTCTAGGTCCTTGTTAAACCTTTCTTGCATCTTCTCAATCTTTGTCTCCAAGCTATTTATCTGTGATTCCATTTTGATTTCAAGATTTTGGATCAATTTCACTATCATTATTCGGAATTCTTTATCAGGTAGATTCCCTATCTCTTCCTCTTTTGTTTCGTTTGGTGGGCTTTTATCCTGTTCCTTTGTCTGCTGGGTATTCCTCTGTCTCTTCATCTTGTTTAAATTGCTGAGTTTGGGGTGTCTTTTCTGTATTCTGGCAGTTTGTGGAGTTCTCTTTATTGTGGCATTTCCTCGCTCTGTGTGGGTTTGTACAGGTGGCTTGTCAAGGTTTCTTGGTTAGGGAAGCTTGTGTCGGTGTTCTGGTGAGTGGAGCTGTATTTCTTCTCTCTCCTTTCGAAGACTTGGGTTGCTGTTCTGGGTGCCTGATGTCCTCTGCCAGCTTTCAGAAGTTGTTTTGTGGAATTTACTCGGCGTTTAAATGTTCTTTTGATGAATTTGTGGGGGAGAAAGTGTTCTCCCCATCCTACTCCTCCGCCATCTTAGCTCCTCCTCTTCTTCTTGTTTTTTTTTTAAAATAATAACAATATATACATTAAGAAGGAGAGCAGCAGGTTTTCCACAAATTTTAGAGTCATTCTAGTCATCTTGTATGTATAATTAAAAACATTAAAAATGAAAGAATTACTGGTAGAAAGCTCATTCTGTTCCTCATAGCTTCATTTATCAATGCTTACAGTTATGTGTGTATTCTCCTAATACATCCTCTGTTCCTGACTCAGTCTTACCTCAAAGGAGGATATCTAAACACAGAATTCTTCCAAAATTATTGGAAGTATCAATAAAACTTAGAAAATTTTCACCTATATGTTTATATATATTCAGGCCTCTCATAGTCCTCATTCAACAACTTACATGACATGTAAGTTGAAATTACAAACTAACCACATCTAAAAGCAAACTCTCAATCTTCTCTTCTAAATATGTACTCCTTAGAAAATGTGCTGCCATCTATTCAATTATGTACACCAGAAACCTATCCCCTCCTTGCTCTCATTCCCATCTGTTCAGTTAACTATCAAATCCTGACAATTTTACCTCCTGATTCTATCCCATTTGTCCACTTCCCTTTAACTCCATGATCAGTGCCCTTATACTTCAAGATACCATGTTTTTCCTAGTTTGTATTAAAATCCTAACTGATCTCCTTACATCTAGTCTTAGTTCCCTCCAAATTGTTTCACTCTGCACCAAGAAAGTGTATGTGCATAAATTTATTGTGTATGTGTATAAACTTTTTGTATATATCTACCATATATCTCTGTATATTATACCTATGTACCCAATGATAATAATAAACACTTATTTATCACTTTCCATGTGCCATGCACTGTTCAAGGCACTTTACCTATTCTAACTCATTTAATTCTCACCATTAGGTGAAGAAAAGAAACAAAGAAAGTGGTCGCTTAGTCGTGTCCGACTCTTTGCAACCCCATGGACTGTAGCCTACCAGGCTCCTCCGTCCATGGGATCTTCCAGGCAAGAGTAACTGCAGTGGGTTGCCATTGCCTTAGGTACTATTATTTGTCCTCATTTTACTGATTAGAAGAAACTGAGAAAGAAAATTTAAAAATTCTGCCCAGGACCACAGAACAGTGAAGCTGGAATTTTAACTCAGCAATTTTAGCTTCAGTATTAATATTCCTTACCACTGCATGATATTACCTCAATGAATGACAGAGGATGAGATGGTTGGATGGCATCACTGACTCGATGGACACGAGTCTGAGTAAGCTCCAGGAGTTGATGATGGACAGGGAAGCCTGGCATGCTATAGTCCAATGGGATTGCAAAGAGTCAGACATGACTGAGTGACTGAACTGAACTGAACTGAACTGAACATAGTCACTTATGATTTAAAACTCTTCAATTACTTCCAAATTGTCACTTCAACTTGACCACAGACTCTGTAATGTTGCGTGGAATATTCTTCCTTTTGACCCTGTGTTTAAATACTTCTCACCTTTTATGTGTTTTCTTAACCATTATTTCTTCAGGGAATCCTCCTTTCAAATTCCTCTGCACCATGCAGCTCTCCATTAATATATTTTATCACAGATGAAATTTTACATTTTTTTGTGATTATTTGGCTAATTTGTGTCTCACCCACTATAGTATAAACCATGCCCACTATTACAGTCCCTGTGTGCACACACTAGTTCCTGTGTACTAGTCTAGTCTAGTATATTTATGGCACTCAATATATATTTTATGAGATAAAAAAGACAGGAAGGAAGGAAACATGGGATGGATCAAATTTCTTAGAGTTGAAAAAGTCTAAAAGGAACATTGTACAACTTTTCTTTCAGATCAGAAGTTCTTTTCATATCCTTTCTCCCATTTTTTAAATAGAAGTATAGTTGACTTTACAACACTGTATGAGTTTCAGGTAGACAGCATAGTGATTCGGTATTTTTGCACATTATATTCCATTATAGATTATTACAAGATAGTGGGTATAATTCCCTGTGCTGTATCTCTTGAATCATCTATTTGAACAATTTCAAATGGGTAACACTACCTCAGGAAAAGCTGCTTCCATCCCTGGATGACTCTGATCAAATATTAGAAAGTTCTTCCTTAGCTAGTGGTGAAATACAGCACCTTATAAATTTCACTCATGTGTTCTACTTTTCATTTTGGAGCTTCCTGGAAAATATGTTATCCTCTTTTTCACGTGGCAGATTTTCAAATATTTAAAGTTATTATGTTTCTCTCAACAAATTCTTTTTCCCCAGCCTAATGAGATCTGATTTCCTGTATTTTTATGACATAATTTATATGACATAATTTTCTTTATGTGCTTTGAAGCCTTCTAAAATTATTCTTTCTTAATGTCTTGCCTTCAGCCAGCATTAAAAACTGTTCAATGTATGTTCATTGTTTTTTCCTCCCACCCCTAAATAAACTTTGGTATGAAAATACAGGGGCAATACTGCACCTTATATTTTCTTTTTGGGAATTTACATAACAACATAACATATTGAGTTTCTGAGAAACCTTGGATTAAAATTACACATTGAACTTTCATTAAAGTAGTGGTTCACAAATGTATATGATCCTTTTTCTAAGGAAATATATCATATTTATAGGATTTTTCAGAATAATGTCTGGAAAATTATATATAAATAAATGTATTAATCTGTATGGGATACTTATTATTAATAACATGTATTTAACATAGTCAGAAATATAGGAAAACTATACTTTGTTACTTAACAAAATTTTGTTTTGTTTTTTGACACATGAGAAACAGGTATTTCTAGTGATCAGAATATAATATTTTTCTTATGTTCATTGAATAAAAAAGGAAAATGGGAAATATATATTTTAATATATTCATGCTAGAAAAGTGGAAATAATTGTTATCATAAGACTTTTTATTAAAAATATATTCTTTATAAAACTTGTGAATAAGCCTCCTAAAATAAATATTTTACTTCTGTTTTGTTATAAAGCATTCATTATTTTTATTTAAAAAATCCAAAGAAACACTGGCAAATATAAGAACTGAAGGATTTGCAATTAAGTGGATTTCAAGTGTTAAAACACTAAAATTCTCTCAGAAATGCGTTAAAATAAATGTAGGACTTTAACTGCAAGAGTACGCTATACTATACCTAAGCACAGCAGGTATAAGAAATAATAATGAACTAAAAATTCCTATTGCTTTGTTATTTAGTATTAAATAGCTAAAATTTTCTTGCTATAAAGTATTCGATGCATTTCATAACAATTCTTGAGCTAAATGTCAAAATGATACTTACAAAAGCTACTTAACAATATGAATCTATTTCTTTATAATTATGATAAAGAAATATCTCATTTTTTTCTTTTTCTCTAGAAATTTCTACCTCTTGTTAGATTGTTGTGTTGTCATGCTTATAGTATCTGCATAAGCAATTTTGAACATTTGCAAATAAATACATCGTTTTTATTCATAACAATGTATTTGCATTAATTGGCATTAGTAAGCTGTGAGAGAGACAAAAAGGAACTATCTTTGAGTTGATAAACTATCATGACTCTGTGTCCTGTTTTATTAAAGAAAAGCAGGCTGTGCTATATATGGGGGAAAGCAACTTTGATTAGAAAAAATAAGTTGTAAAAATAAAAATAGTGGCCATATAAGCAATTAGAAAAGTGAATTTTATCTTACACCTATGAATGGTAACCAAATTTCATGTCAGAAATCTGAACTCATTAAATGAATTTTAGATTCTTGAAGACACATTTAAATAATGACAGCCTGAAGGAGCCTGAAGCAGGTCATTAAATCCATAGGGATTGGTGGTTTGATTTCATTTCCATCCAGACGGAGGTAGCGAAGATGAGGTCCATAACTGAAGGAATCTTCCACAGGCAGTGTGGTAGGAGTTGAAGGACATATTACAGAAACATTCACATCTATGGAGACAAAAATAGTATGAATGAATGAACCAGAATCCAAGAGACTAAGGATGGGAAGACCAACATGCTATTAAACAGTCCTATGGAAGGCATAGTGGCTTGGTCTATGAAGGTGGCAGAGAGACATTCTTTTTGTCTAAGTTGGAAGTTATGGACAGAAAAAAATGTGCAATGTACATATACTAATGTCAGTCCATATTTTGCTATACTTAATACACAACACTAGAAAAGACATATAGTTAAGAACTGTGATGGAAACAAAGGAATATATGATGTATCACTTGTCTTCTTCCTTTGACAGGCCAGAAAAGGTGTGATTAGATTACTGTAGAGAGAGAAAGGTAGTATTGGGGCATCAAAGGTAGAAACAGTGGTTCAGAGCTGGTACTAAATTAATGGGTAGGTACATGGGCAGATGGATGAATAGATGGAAGTTAAGGCAGAGAGTCAGTGTATTATTAGAAAAAGTGCTTGAAAGCTACCTTTAAAATGCAAACACAAACTAATCATGCATGATGACGTTTTTTCTTTTAAAGTACAATTAAAATAACTTTGTATACATGATACTTGCCGAAAACAACCTTGAATCTCCATATTTAAGTGTATTTAATTGGGAAAAAACATTTGCCAAGAATTGAATTACAAAAATTCAAGCCAGGAAATATCCTGTCAGCCTTTTCACATTGTTAGGATGTGAGAAATCGTGCACCTGCCTTGGATCAGAGCCCTTGGCAGCAGTGTCTATACTGAGATTTAGGAGCATTTAGCAGAGAAAGGTGTGTTAAACCAGCAAAATTCTGATGGGTGTGCTTAATAACTGATCTCAAATGAATCCTTATACTCCCTTTATCCCATTTTGCAATTGTGTTGAGCAAGAGATCTTCCCTTAGAAGATAAGACCCACCTAACTTTGGCAATGACCTTCCTTTTGTGTCCTGTGGGTGCACACTGACTCCTGTTGTATTGAAGGGTTTTATGCTTACTGCAGAGGTGCTTTGCTCTGATTGTATACCATTTTGTAAATGTAACTTGCTAAAAGTAATGACTTGCATTTTATAGCAGATTTGTGTTCCTCAAGGTATTTTTCTTCACATACATTATCACCTTATCGTGATGCAACCTTTACTGGGCAACATTCCCTACCCGGGTATTGCTTAAATAGTGACTCAGGTGGGTAAGGTCATGTGCATCAGGTATTTCATTAAGTACGTAGCTGAGTCCCACCCTTTTCCAACTGCACAGGGTCACTTTCCTACTGGGGAGATTATATCCTTTCTGATATGTTATCTCTTATCTTTATTACCCTTATTACCCATAACCCATGCATGTCTGAATAACTAGAATGTAAAAAACAAGTGTTCTAAATGTAATTATATTTTCATGAAATAATTGTAATGTTTCTGAGAGAGTACCAAGAAGCAACTTGTTTGAATAGGTAACATTATTGCCACATTTAAAGTCCCTACGGTATTCAGAAGAAATAAACATTTCTATCATTTTGGATAAACGTTTGCTGTCCTATAAACTCTTCATATAAAAGTTATGTCTCTGGGAAACCAATTTATTAACAACTAGAGTAGATTATGTGGTAAGAGAACTAAGTACTTTAGCAGTCACTATAACGCAGTGTGATATAATCATGAGCCAAGAACTCTTGCCAGGGAAATTCTTCTTTTCCATTTATTTTCTTGGAATATAGAAATGACTGTGCTTGATATCTACATTAAGAAATGAGTAAATCAATTTCTCTATGTTGACTTTGCAGCTGTGAAAATGATTTTTACCTCTGTTGCTAGAAATTTGTCTTAAGTCTTGTACTCTAGAGATGGAAGAAAACGTCCTATGATTATGCTGTTGGACTGAGAAAGATCACCGAAGGGAAACCTTGGATCCAGGCCCTGTCTATTATACTTACCCTTTGTCCTTGGCAAAATACCCTCAACTAGTTGAGCCTCAGTTTTTCTATCTTCAGAAATTCATAATAGCACACAGATTCCTTGAAGGGTTCATTTGTGCTTCTCAAAGTGTGGACCAGCAGTATCCGTACTACCTGAGAACTAAATCCTTAGACCCCACTCCAGACTTACTGGGTCAGAAAGACAGAGGCTGGAACCCAGAAGTCTTTTATAAGCCTTCCAGGTGATTCTGATGCACATTAAGGTGGAAGGCAGGAAAACAGAAAGACATGAGAAAACTTCGATGAAAAAAAGCACTCAGAGTAGAAGAACAGAGTCCTTCGCTCCTTCGGGTAACCTTGTACAGCTATGTAATTACCTTGCATGGGGGCCCAACCATGTGTTGGATTTTACTACCTCACTCCTGAACACTCTCATGCGCATAGACCCAGTTCAGGGGAATCCCCAATTCACAAACAGGGATCTATGTGGAATCCCTTTATAAATTGACTTCCTACCTCAAATGTCTATGGGACTTTTGTTGTCAGGTAAGGAATGCACCTGTAGAAGCATAGAACTTTTGTCAGGAAAAATTACATTTATTTAGGTTGATATTGGGCTTTCCAGGTGGGTCACATGATAAAGAATCCACCTGCAGTGCAGGAGACCAGGGTTCAGTCCCTGGGTCAGGAAGATACCCTAGGGAGGGGCATGGCAACCCACTCCAGTATTCTTTCCTGGAGAGTTCCATAGACAGAGGAGTCTGGTGGGCTACAGTCCATGGGGTCACAAAGAGTAGACATGACTGAGCAACTAACACACACACACACACACACACACACACGCATGCACATACACAGGTTAATATTGGCTGCTGTACTATTTGGTTCAGTACAACAGATTCAGCTATTAAGATATTTTCCTGTTGCATCTTTTGCTTTAACTACAAGATTAAACAATGTGTCTCATCACCATGGCAAAAAAAAATCACTGCTGTGGCAGCATCCTGCTCATAAGTTCCTGGATTTTATGCTCAAGTGTGCTGTTAGGAAATATATATATATATGTGTGTGTGTGTGTGTGTGTGTGTGTGTGTGTGTGTGTATGTATATATATCAAATAACTAAAGAATACACAGTGCAAAAATGGTCTGTTCTTACAAGTGTGATATTTATGTCATTATTTGCTTAAATAAAAGTTTAGTGAGTGATAAGCAGGCAGCACAACCTTCTGACAATTATCTGTGTTACTTTCCTACAAACCATCCAACTGATTCTCACTTTAAGAATGTATTTTATAAAGTTGTTCAGAAGCCCCCCCTCAAGATTATCTTCGGTAAGGGCCTGTTCGAGGATGGAGCATTCCTGGATACTTAACAGGCTGATAGCATAGCCTGTAGCTGGACCAAGACATTGTCCACTTCTACACCAGAGTCAGCCTGGTCTCAGGCATAATTGTGAAGATGCCAAGTTTGCCTTTAATGTCTCCAGCTTCTTCCCTTCACGGCATCTCCACCTCCAAGGCACACTGCACTCATCTCTCTCGTATCAAAGCTATTTTCAGGAAAGGAGTGGGTATTCTACCTTGTTGATTGCCATTAGACCTAAGGAATTGCCACCTTCCAGGGACATTTGTTTTGTTTTCAATTGAGCAAAACCTTAAGGTACAATATTGGTTCCCAATGCATGGTCCCTGAAACAGTAATCTCAGCATCTCTAGGATACCTGCTAGCTATGAAAAGTCTCAGGTCTCACCAGACCTACTAAATCAGAAACTCTGGAATGAGGCCACCCATCTACATACTCCAAAGTTGGAGAAACCCACTGATCTAAAGCAGAAACTTTAATTAGGGTGATTGTAGGCCTCAGCTCTCTGTAGTCTTTAAGGCTGGGGTCCCTTCTTGATACCTCCTAAATCATGTTTCTTCTCTTACTATCCATGAGACTGTTTGTGCCTGGTACACTTTCTTCAGTAAGTCTGTCCACTGAGGCAGGAATATCAGAATCTACTCAGAGTAAAAGAAGATAGAGACATTTAGTTTATCCAACAGGTAATATACCTCTGTAGATTACTAAAATCAACTTTTCAATCTAAGATTTTAACCTCTTGGATCATTGACACTGTGAATAGACAAAACTTGAAAATAATGCTTTAAAAAAATTTAAAAGTACAAGAGTTGGAATAAAACACCAACATTATTGAAACAACAACCACCACAAAAGAAGATATAGAGTAAACTTAATGAGTATCTTAGTCAACGACACACCCTGATGGTTACTTACTTCTAATTTTGTTGTGATCGAGATGAAGGTGCTGCAGATGAGCACTGATTTTGGGGACCTTTGTGAGTTGATTGTGAGACAGTTGAAGATCTAGAATTGATGATACATTAAAACCACTAGAAGGAAGGCCAGCATCAGATAATTTGTTGTGGTTGAGTCTCAGGAAGGCCACTTTAGGAATCACATTAAAATAATTTTCTGGTATTCCTTCAATGGAATTGTTGTCTAAAAACAGCTGCATTGTATTGGCTGGTAATCTTGGCGGCATATTCCTCAGGGCATTCTTAGCCATGTTTAGCTGCATGAGGTTCTTGAGTCCCTTAAAGGTGTCTCTCTGAAAGGCATTGTCTAGTAGCTTATTGTGCTGCAGGTCAAGAAGGGTCAGGTTCTCCAGATTGCTGAAAGTCCCTTGAGGAATTCTGGACACCTTGTTTCTAGCTAATTGTAATTGTTCTAAGCTTCTTGGCAATGGAGAAGGTACCTCCTCTAGCTCATTATCTTCCAGAAACAAGAAAAGCAGCTTCTTCAGTTGGCTCAGGGCTCCCTTTTCAATTCCATAGTTGGTTATTTTGTTCTTGTTTAGGTTTATCCATCTCAGCTGGGTGGCATTCTCGAATGGCTTCTCAGGAATGGTTTCTATCAGGTTGTTTTCAAGATAAAGGTACCAGATCCTTGATGGTATAGCAGGGATTTCTTTGAGACCTCGGTTTTCACAGTACAAAGCAGTAGGGAAACTGGGGGGACAGAAACATTCCCTGGGGCAATCGAAATCATGCATTGTCCAGTCCTCTGGATCACTTGCCTCATAAACCTGTCTCACACTTCGAGTCCACACCGTATCTGTTACGAACAACACCCAGAGGATGAAGCAGATTGTGGATGCCATTATAGTATCTAGAGTAAGGGATACAATAATTAGAGGTTTATAGAGTTTGATCTTTTGATAACTGCATGCACCAAAATGATAGGTAAACACAGCTTCTTTGGTGAGTGGGGAGGGAGGGAGGTAAAGAGTTGACAGCTTTTGATGCATAGTTATCAATCATTACCCATCTATTTAGTGAGCACTATCTGCAAAGCATTTTCGAAAAGTGAAACTGACTCACCAACTTGTAACTTTCCAGTTTTAACACAATCACGATGAAAACCGCGTAAGAAAACGCAAATTTTAGGAACTCTAAGTGCTTTTCCATTTCAAGCTATTTAATACAAGGAACTTAACTGAAACCCAGAGTTGAACACACAAGTACAAAAAAGTGACCTTTTAATAACTCAAATTTAGAGTCTACATTGTTCCTAAGAAGTAGGCATATGCTTTTACTTTTGCTCCTAAATGAGCAGAACATCTGGATGAGATTTCCCAGGCTCTTTGGCCCTTGAACCAAAGAAATAGCGAGATCAAAGAACATTTTAGCAGTTTTTTTTCGTGAAGGAAGGTTTTAGGATTTGAAGAAAAGTATGTGATGAATCTCTTGCTCTGTTGCCCAACTTCTCAGGTAAGTTTTATTTTGGGGGTTTAGGAAAATATTTCTAATATTTTAATACAAGATCAAGCTGTTTAGCCAAGAAATTTGGATTATGAAACTCTCTCTAGACAGATATAGATTTAGACAGACACAGATATAATCACACTTACATAAGTGGCATTACTATGGTCAGTAAGAAAGAAAACAAAAGAACATGCTTAGGGTACAGGTGATCTCCATAGTTTCAGTATGGCTGCTAACAAGCATAGGTTAACACTTACTGATATGTGAGACATTTAAAAGACAGAAATCCTCCCAGCTGAGTATCAGCAAGGCTATGGGAACAAAGAACTATCCTAATGTGAAAAATATGTGTGTGTGTGTGTGTGTGTGTGTGTGTGTGTGTGTGTGTGTATCTATATAACAGTAACATTCATTCTGACCAAGGTACGTTTAGTTCAAATGCTTAGTAATGAAGACCAAATAAATTTTATTGATTCCTTAGGAAAAGATAAAATGAGCACCATTTAGAAATGCTGATCTTTTGATTTTGCCACTAAATCGAGGCAAGAGGAGAACTGCTTCCTCGAGCTGTCAAATTTCTTGTGATTGCGGAATGCTCCTCTGGTTATCCTCCAGACACATTAAAACATTATTTTTTTCAGAATAGGGATTTGCTTTAGTTATTGATGCTGTAACCCTGCCTCAGATGAATCATAACTTTGAATTCTTAACTTTAAGAGTTACGAAAATTGTAAAAAAAAAAATTTACCTTGCTGTCCAGGAATGTATCGCTGAGTCCTGTGTCTGGAGCTGAAGTTTGCTAAAATCAGTTAAGGAAAAAAAAAAAAAAAGAAAACTTTGACTAAGGGAATTTGTTTTTATTTTATGCTGTCAAGCCTCCTCTGAGGAAAAAATACAATCTCCTCTGACCGGTCACCATGAACACCTTTGATCTATTGTTTCCACTTTGACAGAGCCTCAGAACACTGCTTACCTCAGTTCTTGGATCTTCTTCTTCCCTTTCTATTGGTCACTGCTCATTCATAGTAATGGATTGACCCAGGCTCCACGGTTGTGTTTTTATAAATCCTCCCTAATATATATGCATCCATGGCTCCAGCTTTAACCCCTCCAACAACCACAGCACTTCAGTACCTACGCAGCCCAGCACAGAAAATTCTGACTTTAATCTCAAGAACCCATAACAAAAATTCAGTGCCATTTTCAAACTCTGAGTTCATAATCCCAAAGATATGCAGTGATCTGGAGTAACAGCAAGAAACTAAAAGCAGTTTTAATTTCAAGTACAACAAAAAGGAGATTTAAAAGCATTTTTCTCTTTTTAATTGGATACAAAGAAATAAGGGCCAATGTCCTCTTTATATGGAAATCTTTTACTCATTTTTTCTTGTATAAAACAGTTGCTGAAATTCTATTTAGATATATTGATTTTGATAAGGGAAGGAGAGATAGAAAATATATTTGAGAAATTAAAAAATGAAATCTGGAAAGCTCTCCCTGATGTTGGCACTAAATATACTGTTATGCTTTGTTTTACAGAAATAATTCTTCTGTCTCTATTTCATATTGGGAGCTTTATTCCAAATAACTATTAAAATTAGATTTTCTTTTCTCTTTATAACAGATGCTTTGCATCTAGGGCATTATAGGACCTTATGTTGCACTCTTTTGTTTCTTTAGCACATAAGTTTAGGATAATGTTTCTTCTAGTTTTTGCATTTGAGGAAAAAAAAAATGCCTCTTAAGGAAAGACAAAATGTTTTGAAAATCTCATTTTCAGATGTTATCCTATTGATTGATTATAATCATTGTGTTTTCTAAATCTATCTCATTCTGGGAAAAGAAATATGTGCAGATATGACTCATTTGACACTAGTCACTCAAGTATTATCAGAGAGGGAACACAGTGAAGAGCAGAGAGCACTGGACTCACAAAACTTTTTCTGAACCACTTACTTCCTTTCTCTTAAACACAGTCTTGTCAGCTACAACACAGGGCTGGACCCCCTCACAAGTTTGTTGTAAAGGATAGGAAACATTAGCCTTTTTGTAGCATAAACTTTACACTCTCAAATGGAAAATACCCTTCAATTTAAGGGCTTTTATAGCCCAAGATCTAAATCAGACATGATCTCTTGGTAGCCCAACAGGCACATTTATATCTTAAGGGAAAAAATTAAGGGTTATTTGCTTTTCTCACAGGGCTTCCCTTGTGGCTCAGCTGATAAAGAATCCACCTGCAGTGCGGGATACCTGGATGCTATCCCTGGGTTGGGAAGATCCCCTGGAGTGGGGAAAGGCTACCCACTCCCATATTCTGGCCTGGAGAATTCCATGGACTGTATAGTCTTTGGGTTCACAAAGAGTCCGACACAACTTTTTCTCACAACAGTGATCTCCTCTCTTTACTGTGTTTTTCCTTTCTTCTTTCTTCTTTTTGTAAACCCTCATGACATAAACAACAGATAGTCTCTAAACTGCATGACCCCCTTCAGCTACTCTCTTATTTAATTTTCTTTTTTAGCCAACCTTATTTCAGTCACTTCTTAATTCTATCACAAAAATGTTGCTACATGTCCATTGTAGGAAAATTAGAGTCGTACATTGGCTGCCTCTAATCTCCATTTCTAGTCACCATCCCATCCACAATTCGGCCACCAAAACAGAGTTTCTAACCCCTCCTTTTCCCTCACATTGCTCTGACGAAAAAAAAAAAAAAAAGAACAGCAATGATCTTCGTATTTACTAATCTACTGACATCTTTTAGTTTTAGCCTACTTGACTTGTGACTTCTAGCAATGCCGACCCACCCTTTAATGAAATGTTTCTCTCCAAATTACTCCTCTTCTTTCCTTGGGACTTCTCTTTATCTGTATTCTGAAGCTCTGTGTTTCCTGTATCATTTTTTTAAAAAAAGGTATTTCTAGCATTTAAAGCTTTTTAGAGTCTAAGATCTCAAAAATTTTAAACAATTCCAAAGTTTTAAACATTCCCTCCGTTATGATGACTCCTGAGGCTCCTTCTTCACTCCAGCCTCTGGAAGAAAACCTGAACTCCAGTGTGTGTATCCATGCACTATTTAGACATCTGTTGCAGGTCTCACAGCCCTGTATCTTTTACTGCTCTTGTCACTTTATACTTTTGAGTGACACTATCAGCTTATTCAGTCTCCTAAACTAGAAATCTGGAAATCATTCTCAACTCTTCCTTCTTATTTTGTGAGCATGTGATAACATTTGAAGGACCCTGGGAGACGTGATATAAATAAAAAGGATCATCAGCAATGCTTGCCGATGCTTGGTATCATTGTTTCCAGACCAAAACATAGGGTGTTTGCCACCATTAGTGTGATCTCTGTCTGCCTATGTCTTGGTTTTTCCCATAACAATTCAATCTACCTTTCTTGGATCGCTGATTCTTGGAGGATGATTTTAACTCTTCATTAGAACTACTTATGTGGAAGTTCAGTAAATTAAATGAAAATAATGGTAAGAATATCTAAATCAAGCTACTTGATACAAGAATTAATGAAAGACTCTGCTGAGTCATACCTCATTCTAGTAGGAGGAGAAAAGAAGCCTAGTGTTTAATGATGAGGCTTTGGTATTGTCTTTCTAATGAGAGACTCAGTTCAGTTCAGTCGCTCAGTCATCTTCAACTCTTGCGACCCCATGCACTGCAGCACACAAGGCTTCCCTGTCCAACACCAACTCTCGGTTTACTCATGTCCACCGAGTCGGTGATGCCATCCAACCATCTCATCCTCTGTTGTCCCCTTCTCCTCCTGCCTTCAATCTTTCCCAGCATCAGGTCTTTTCCAATGAGTCGATTCTTCGCATCAGGTGGCCAAAATATTGAAGTTTCAGCTTCAGCATCAATCCTTCCAATGAAAATGCAGGACTAATTTCCTTTAGGATGGACTAGTTGGATCTTCTTGCAGTCCAAGGGACTCTCATGAGTCTTCTCCAACACCACAGTTCAAAAGCATCAATTCTTTGGATCTCAGCTTTCTTCATACTCCAACTTTCACATCCATACATGACTACTGGAAAAACCATAGCTTTGACTAGACAGACCTTTGTTGGCAAAGTGTCTCTGCTTTTTAATATTCTGTCTAGGTTGGTCATAACTTTTCTTCCAAGAAGCCAACATCTTTTAATTTCATGGCTGCAGTCACCATCTGCAGTGATTTTGGAGCCCAAGAAAATAAAGCCTGTCACTGTTTCCCACTGTTTCCCCATCTATTTGCCATGAACTGATGGGACCCAATGCCACAATCTTCGTTTTCTGAATGTTGGGTTTTGAGCCAGCTTTTTCACTCTCCTCTTTCACTTTCATCAAGAGGTTCTTTAGTTCTTCGTTTTCTGCCATAAGTGTGGTGTCAACTGCTTATCTGAGGTTATTGATATTTCTCCCAGCAATCTTGATTCCAGCTTGCGCTTCATTCAGTCCAGCATTTCTCATGATGTACTCTGTAACAAAGGTCAGTCTAGTCAAGGCTATGATTTTTCTAGTGGTCATGTATGGATTTGAGAGTTGGACTGTGAAGAAAGCTGAGCACCGAAGAATTGATGCTTTGGAACTGTGGGGTTGGAGAAGACTCTTGAGAGTCCCTTGGACTGCAAGGAGATCCAACCAGTCCATTCTAAAGGAGATCAGTCCTGGGTGTTCATTGGAAGGACTGATGTTGAAGCTGAAACTCCAGTACTTTGGCCACCTGATGCGAAGAGCTGACTCATTGGAAAAGATCCTGATGCTGGGAAAGATTTGAGGGCAGGAGGAGAAGGGGGTGCCAAAGGATGAGATGGTTGGATGTCATCACCGACTCAATGGCCATGTGGTTGGGTAAACTCTGGGATTTGGTGATGGACAGGGAGGCCTGGCGTGCTGTGATTCATGGGGTTGCAAAGAGTAAGACACGACTGAGCCACTGAACTGAACTCTGCGTATAAGTTAAATAAGCAGGGTGACAATATACAGCCTTGATGTACTCTTTTTCTTATTTGGAACCACTCTGTTGTTCCATGTCCAGTTCTAACAGTTGCTTCTTGACCTGCATACAGGTTTCTCAGGAGGCAGGTCAGTTGGTCTGGTATTCCCATCTCTTTCAAAATTTTCCACAGTATGTTGTGATCCACACAGTCAAAGGCTTTGGCATAGTCAATAAAGCAGAAGTAGATGTTTTTCTGGAACTCTTGCTTTTTCAATGATCCAACAGATGTTGGTAATTTGATCTCTGGTTCCTCTGCCTTTTCTAAATCCAGCTTGAACATCTGCAGGTTCATGGTTCATGTACCATTGAAGTCTGGCTTGGAGAATTTTGAGCATTACTTTGCTAGAGCATGAGATGAGTGCAATTGTGCAGTAGTTCGAACATTTTTGGCGTTGCCTTTCTTTTGAATTGGAATGAAAACTGACCTTTTCCAGTCCTGTAGTAACTGCTGAGTTTTCCAAATTTGCTGGCATATTGAGTGCAGCACTTTCACAGCATCATCTTTTAGGATTTGAAATAGCTCAACTGGAATTCCATCACCTCCACTAGCTTTGTTCATAGTGGTGCTTCCACAGGCCCACTTGACTTTGCATTCCAGGATGTCTGGCTCTAGGTGAGTGATCACATCATCAGACTATTATTGTCCAAAGTCCATGGGACTTGGGACATGGTAGGATTCCAATAACTATTTACCAAATTAGTAAATGAACAAACAAATGCATAAGGCACCTGTGTCATTTTGATGACTGATTTTTTTTTTATCAATATAACTATGTATATTGAAACATATTGATGAGCCTTTGAAATATGGTAAAAAAAAAAAAGAGTGACTTAGAGTTTTCCTGTTGCATCTTACTAGTTGTTTGAGCTGGCACCGGCTATTTAACCATCACAAGCGTAAGTCTACTCTTAAAGCACCTGCTCTGACTACTATGAAGGATCATTTGAAAATCAAAGAAGATAATGAACGTAAACAGTTGGCCTAGAAATTTCTTTCAGCAGAGTGTATGATGGTTGGCATATACTCTTGACTACCTAGGTTGGCATACACTCTTGAGTACCTAGGTTGGCATACACTGTTGTCTAGGACTTGACCTACCTGAGAGAAATCCTAGAAACCTGAGATGACATTAAAGTCTTGTTGATTTAACTGCTTTTCCTTTTGTTAGCACATTTCAATGTTTTCTATTTGCTTCTCTTGCTTCTCCTTCTCATTAATAAATAACAATAATAATAATGATAAAAAGATACTTTGCTAAACTCTCTTAGACAAGGGAATTAGTCTTGTTGCATTCCTAAAGATCATTGACATTTAAATAAAGAAGGCAGGGACTTCCCTGGTGATCCAGTGGTTAAGACTTCACCCTTCAGTGCAGGGGATGTGGGTTTGATCCCTAGTCAGGAAGCTAAAATCCCACATACCTCACGGCCAAAAAAAACAACCAAAGCATGAAACAGAAACAACGTTGTATCAAATTCAATAAAGACTTGGTCCACATGAGAAAAAAAAAATGTTAAAAACAAAGGCAATACATGAGGTTATAAAAGACACAAAAGTCTAATAGAATTTCAAATTTGTTGGTATATGTATCTGATGTGTCTATTTTAGCAAAAGTTGAACTATTAGGTACTCTTAGTGAAGTCACTCAGTCATGTCCAACTCTTTGCGACCCCATGGCTCCCTACCAGGCTCCTCTGTCCATTGGATTTTCCAGGCAATAGTCCTGGAGTGGATTGCCATTTCCTTCTCCAGGGGGTCTTCCCAACCCAGGGACTGAACCCAGGTCTTCCGCATTGTAGACAGACACTTTACCGTCTGAGCCACCAGGGAAGTTATTAGGTACTCTTAGGACCTATTTAAGTCCAGTTGATGGTATGTTTGGTAAGAGACATAATTTTCTCTTCATTGATCAATTTTTAGGCTATTAAACTAAATTCTGTAAAATAATTTTAAAATATAAAAGGGATCTGCTGACATATAAAGCTGACACACACATATATACATGTATATTTTTTTCAAATAATACATTTAAAATATAGTAACAACATTTAAAAGGTCAAAATTACTACAAAGCTGATCATGAACCGAGCAGTTCTCTATTCCGCACTTCAGTCCCTCTCCCAAGAGGCCATTATTTTCAACTTTATTATGGGTTTCTTTTAATACTTACTTTAATATTCTTGCTTGTACTTTTTGTTTAACTTATCCATTTTAAACATCAATTATTTTCTTATTAGATAAACATTTAGTACATTTTCTTAGTCCTACGCTTACCCCACCTGCCATCATGATTCCTTTCAATAATTCCTAATGTATGTATAGCACAAACTTAGATTAAATATTTGCTGCATATGTTATTACACAATATAAATATTGTTCCTGCTGAAAAAATAATGCAAAATTACTTTAATTTCTTTATTGCGCTGCACTTATTTGCCATGCACCCATGCATGCATACTAAGTCAGTTCAGTTATACCCAGCTCTGTGACGCCACGGACTGTAGCCCACCAGGCTCCTCTGTCCATGGGGTTCTCCAGGCAATTGGAGTGGGTTGCCATTTCCTTCTCCAGGGGATCTTCCCCATGCAGGGATCCTCTCTTAAGTCTCCTACATTGGCAGGCAGGTTCTTTACCACTAGCACCACCTGGGAAGTCCTTATTTTTTATTTGCTATATATGTATGTATATTTATAATGTTCTCTATACATTCAAAGGGCTTTCCTGGTGGCTCAGTGGTAAAGAACCCACCTGCCAATGCAGGAGACATGGGTTCAAGCTTTAGGTCAGGGAGATCTCTTGGAGAAGGAAATGGTAATCCACTCCAGTATTTTTGCCAGGGAAATCCCATAACAGAGAAGTTGGAGAGCTAAAGTCCACGGGGTTGCAAAAGAGTCATACATGACTTAGAGACTAAACAATGATACATGTAAAACTATTTCAATAATACTTTCCAAAACCAAATTATAAAACCACTTTGGAAGTTTTTTGCACCCAAAGGGTGGGGGGTAACAGTGTGCTGGTTAAATCAGATCTGCTTGGATTTAAATAAATCTCTCTTGTTTACTAGTTATAAAAAATTGAACAGCTATTTGTCTTTGCCTTGGTCTTCTCATCTGTAAATTTTGGATAATAATAATAATGTAAATAATCATAGTACAAATACCCCCTCATAGGGTTGTTATGAAAATCGAAAGACCTACTGTTTTTAAAGCATTTAGAACATGGTAAATGTATTCATAAATAAAATCAGAAATACTAAGTTCACTTTTTTCCTGCTGGGAGATATTTCTCCTGGAATACCATATCTTCCTACTTTAACCTAGTTTGCTTTCTGTTGTAAACCAACCTGAGCAAATATGGCAAATACTATTTTTTAGGTTATTTATGGCACATTTCAGTGGTCTCATGGTTAATGAGGGCTATAGGAGTCTTCCACTACAACCTACAAAGAGGTGTTCAGTTTAATGAAGATAAGTTCAGTTCAATTGTGTCTTACATAAAGGCTTTTATTTTGCACCAAACATCTTTAAAATTCATGAAATGAGTCTCCATTATAAGATATGTTCAAATGTTAACTAAGTTAACCTGTGTCAAAACTAATGCCCATCAGGCTCCTCAAATCATGGAATTCTCCAGACAAGAATACTGGAGTACGTAGCCATTCCCTTCTCCGGGAGATCTGACCAACCCAGGGATCAAACCCGGGTCTCCTGCATTGCAGGCAGATTCTTTTTACTATCTTAGCCACCAGGGAAGTCCAAGCTAACCTGTGACACATTAATGCAAATTCAATATCTTGTAATAACCTATAGTGATAACCTATAATGGAAAATAATCTGAAAAAGAACAGATACATGTATATATGTATAACTGAATCACTTTGCTGTACTTCTGAAAGTAATACAACACTGTAAATCAAAAATATTGAAGAAAAAAAAAAGAAAACTAACACCAAAATCAGCTGTCTCTGCCAAAGTGCAGTCTTTTAAAGTACATTTATGAATAAGAAATAGATGGAACCACGTCTCATGTCTCCTGATTAGCAGGCGGGTTCTTTACCACTAGCGTCACCTGGGAAATCCTTTTGGATAATAGAATTCTTGTTCTCTGAGCTAGTGAGACTGTCATGGTCCTGTAATTCCTTCACCCATCTCCTGGGTTAGATCCCTTGTTACTTTCTGAATCGTGTGTTCTGTTCTTTTCGTGGTTAACTTCAGAACATTGAGGGAACACGGTCTCTGATCGCTTTTTTGTGCACCTGAGTTATTTCTCTCTCGCTCTCTTTGTGTGTGTGTGTGTGTGTGTGTGTGAACTCACATTTATAAATGTATTTACTCAGTTCCCCACCTCCCCACCCCACCTTCCACCCCACCCCCACTTCCCCATCCCCACCCCACACCCCCACTTAACTGGTATTTTGACTAGACGCAATTTTAATTTGAAATAATGTTCCTTACAAATTTTGAGGATACTCAAGAAAACAATTTTCTTGTTGCTTCTGGAGTTGAAATGGAAGAGGTTGATAAAACTGTAATTTTCAGTCTTCAGAATGTGACTTTTTTTTTTCTTTCAACTTTTGAGATTTTCCTTTCATTTTCAGTTTCTGAACTTCTACAACTTCACAGCTCATTCACTGTTACTCAGGGAGCCCATTCAATCTGGAAATTCACATTCATATGGTCCATCAATTTTTTTCCTATTTTCTCTTTTTGTGAGTCTTAGATAGTGCACTTCCTGGTTACATTGTTTAAATTTTTGATTTTTGTTGTTGTTGTTCAGTTGCTAAATCATGTCTGACTCTTTGTGACCCCATGGACTGCAGCACTCCAGACTTCCCTGTCCTCTACTATCTCTGAGAATTTTTTCAAGTCCATGTCCACTGAGTTGCTGATGTCATCCAACCATCTCATCCTCTGTTGCCCTCTTTTCCTTTTGCCTTCAGTCTTTCCCCGCATCAGGGTCTTTTCCTAATGGATTGGCTCTTTGTAACAGCTGGCCAAAGTACTGGAGCTTCAAATGTAATAATCTTATTAGAAGATGGATGAAAATCAATAGCATTTGTCAGCTAATGCTCAGGTATTTTGTCTGTGTCTCTCTTACCATCTTTAATCTCTTCTATTAATATTTCCATTTTCTAAAAGTTTTTATGCTTTCTAACAGAGTTTTGGCTTCTTTAAAATTTCTATATCATATGCCATGTATTTACTTTGGAAATTTTTTATCTGGTTGTTCCCTTCCTAAAGCATTCTTTTCTCTTCTGTGCTTAACTATCTTATCTTGTTCAAAACAAAATTTAAAACTACAAGGTTTTGATAGCATTGTTAATTTTTTTTTGCTCCCTCCAAGAATTTTATTTCCCTTGATATCTTTTTATTTCTTATCTTGACCTATAGCAGTATTTCATATTGGAAATGTCCCCGACATATCTGATGGTGCTTTGCTGAATTGATACTTGAGAGGAGGCACTAATAATCTTATTAGAATATCTATGAGAATCAATAACATTTTCAGCTAATGCTCAGGTATTCTGTCTCTCTCCCCCTTTTATATATACCACACACATGTTGGGAATAAATTGAAAAAGTCAATGCTCATTTTTAGTGTGCTTTTCATAACTTTGATTTTTATTAATACTGCTAATATGCATTTTTTTCAGTTGTGAATAGATAGCAAATAACTTTCCATGTATAGTTTAACTTTTGTATATGAAGCATCCTGAGGCTATGCTATCCAAAATTTATCTGAAACTAGTAGCAAACTCTGTCATTTATAAGCTATTTATGTTGTGATTCAACTTTGAGATTTATGACTCTCTCTGGTGCTAAGTTCTTCCAAGACTCTACAAGAAGACTTAAAAACCTAATTTAAAAAACAAAAATAAAAGTTTCTCTGTGATTCTTGGGTGAGCTCTGTTACCAACTATCCAGAACCACTCAGTTCTAGAATTGTCCACCTCCAGCTGCTCTGTTCCTACAATGTTCCACCTTAGCACTATCGACCTTCAGAGAATACTAAGATAACAGGAAGTGAGCAACTTGAAAGACAATTCATTTAAAGCTCACCTCCAAAGCATTTTGGAAGAGATCTCTTACAAGAAAGCATTTCATCAGAATAGTGAGAGCTATACTCATTAATGTCTCCAGCATGTTGCTCCTGCTGCTGCTGCTGCTAAGTCCCTTCAGTCGTGTCCGACTCTGTGCGACCCCATAGACTGCAGCCCACCAGGCTCCCCCGTCCCTGGGATTCTCCAGGCAAGAGTACTGGAGTGGGTTGTCATTTCCTTCTCCAATGCTTGAAAGTGAAAAGTGAAAGTGAAGTCACTCAGTCATGTCCAACTCTTAGTGACCCCATGGACTGCAGTCTACCAGGCTCCTCCATCCATGGGATTTTCCAGGCAAGAGTAGGAGTGGGGTGCCATTGCCTTCTCCACCAGCATGTTGAGGAGATCAATTGAGTCATATGTATTCTTGTTCTCTTTAGCTTCTTATCAAACTGCCCTTTTAGGGCATCCCAATCAGACCTATACTGTTGCATCATCATACTCTTAATTGGTTCCTACCTGTCATATGATGTCAATTACAATTATATTTATATCCTTCTCAATCAGCTGGTCATAGAGAAAGCCCCTGTGAGGTCATAAGTGGGACTGACGGGAAGAGACGGCAAGGTCCCGCCACAAGATTAGGACCTGTTTGGCCCCATTTTCCTTTATATCATGTATTTGCTGAATCAGTACTACAGAACAATTCAGCTTAAGCTAGAGAGATCAGATAATACTAGATTTATGAGTAGTTAACATCAAATTATTGTTTTCCCTTCCCTTCAGAAGAGACTATTGCTCTTAAAAGATTAATAATTACTTGCTAAATATAAGCATATCCTTGCTTTGGAAATCTAAGAGGTTAATTTTCTTATTAAGCCTTACCACACACTACGTATAGCAACCTGACCTGCTGTACACCATTTAAACATCATTTGATTTGATGAGTGATAGTAAGCAGGATCACTGTGACCTCAATTGTCTGGAGAGCCTTATCTTGTCATGGGACAAACTCAAATCTTACAGGTTTTCAGCACCAGACTCACATGCAGTAACATGTGGCCTCCAAAATTTAAAGAGACTGTTCGTGTTCCTAGTGCTCATGAGGACATAGTGCAAACTGTCCTCCCTCTAGAGAGATAGCTCAGCATTCCTTAGACCTCTTCACCTTATAATAAATCAACCTATCCTCTTCCATTATATTTGTCTCCAATGCTCCGGCATTCACAGGTCTAATTAATGTATCTAGCTAATAAAGTTTACCCTCTAGGTTGTATCACATAGTGTTCCGTGAGATGGTATTTCTGCAGACTATAATTCAGTACTAAGCCAAGGAGTTAACATAACCCAGAAACAGTATGGCAAAATTATATTACTGTTCCTGCCTGGTGAAAAAAAAACAGACTGCTTCTAGTAATTTTGTTTATTGGAAAAGAGGAGAAAGACATTATTCAGATCAGTTGCTTTATACAAAGTACTAAGAACTATAATGATTTGGACCCCATATGGAACAGCAGTTGCAACAGAAGTTGCCATCTAATTAAACTTTGGAAAATCCATTTTTATCTTCTCAAACTATCCTTCCACTACTAAACACAAATGAAAATCTGCTGAGAATCATTAACCCTGCACTTTTAAGTCATTAAAGATGGCACTGATATTTCTGATTTTCATTGAAGCATCACAGTTATTAACTTAATGTTTTTGTAGAAGACTCTGCAGTTTTCAACTTGGTATTTCCAATCAGAATGCTCCTTTTTAATGGGTTACAGATGAATGTGAGAAATCCTTCACTTTTTGAGTTCCTCTATTCCAGCTCTATAAGAACTGGGGGAAAAATATGGGGAGCATATGGGCTGGATAAGGGTAGATTTTCCATTTGTCATTTTAACATCAGAAAACCCTCCATAGAGGATTGCAAAAGTGTCCTGTGTCCCTGGGGATTAGTTGTGTTTCAAAACCATGGTGTCTTCCACAGGGCATGTGTGCGTGTGTGCATACTCAGTTGCTAAGTCATGTTCGACTCTTTGAGACCCCATGGACTATAGCCTGCAAGGCCCCTCTGACCAGAATATTCTCCAGGAAAGAATACTGGAGTGGGTTTCCATTTCCTCCTCCAGGGGATCTTCCCAACCCAGGGGTTAAACCTGAGTATCCTGCATATCCTGTGTTGGAAGGCAGATTCTTTACACTGAGCTACGTGAGACGCTCTCCATGGGGCACAGTTACATTGTAATGACCTCTGGTTCTTTAAGGGGAATACTAGGTTAAAAAAAAAAAAATAGTTGGGATCTTCCCTGGTGTTCCAGTGGTTAAGACCCTGCACTCCCAATGCAGGGGGCCTGGGTTCGCTCCCTAGCTGGGGTACTAGATGCTAAGTGCCACATCTAAGAATTCACGTGCTGGAACTTAAGATCTTGTGTGCCGCAACTAAGACCTGGTGCAGACAAATCAATAAATAAAAAGAAATTTAAAAAAAAAAAAAACAGGAGCACACACTTGAAATATCGGTGCAAAGTACTTACAGTACTTATTTAAGACAAGACGCCTTCTCGTGAGACTTCCCTGGTAGCTCAGATGATAAAGAACCCATCTGCAATGCAGAAGACACCAGTGTGATCCCTGGGTGGAGAAATCCCCTGTAGAAGGGAATGGATTCTGGTAGCTCTAGATCCATGATTTAACTAAGCTTTAAAAATTCAATGGAGGGCAGAAATTCCATATTATATGTCATAATGGCTTACCCAAGCCTCTGAATAATGGTTCTGTGGGTTTTCATTTTTCTTTTTATTTTTTAACACCAAAAATGTTTTGTATTGAGGTGTTGTATGTTAGTCACTCAGTCATGCCCAGCTCTTTGTGACCCCATGGACTATAGCCCGCCAGGCTCCTTTATCCGTGGGATTTCCCAGGCAAGAGTACTAGAGTGGCTTGCCATTTCCTTCTCCATTGTATTGGGGTATAGCCAATTAAAAACATTGTTATAATTTCAGGTGAACAGTGAAGGGACTCAGCCATGCATTACACTTCACAAATCAAATAGCTCCACAGAGGACTTCATGTCTCTTTCATTTCTGAAAATCTAAATTTCAACTGACTATTAAGTTCTTTTTGGATCAGACATTCTGACTTTGTACTTTGTATTTCTGATCCTGAAATTTATTAATGAAAAATGTGTTTATTTTACTCATTGGTAGTTAAATGACACTACATTATCTCTTCCACACCAAATTTACCCTTCCTCACTAACATCATGCAATCAATTTTCATTGCTATGCTTTCCACCATCAACCCATGGGCATCACTAAAATCTTCTAAAGACCCTGGTATTTCCCTCTCTAGTATATGTCTTGATGAAAATGAATGGGTGGATTCTTCATGATGAAAATCCATTTTAACATATAAGAATTCCACTTTGTGAAAATTTTGATTTTGTGCTTCTACACTATACCAAGGAATCAATTTTACTCAATATATGCTTCCACTGAGTTCCATTTTGTGGTAAATGTTTCCGCAAACTAACAGACCCCCAGGTGCTTAAACTATGTTAATGAGTCCAGGCTCTAAAAGTACACTCATATTGCTAAATTCAGCTTGATCTAATATTATCATTTCTCCTTGGTTGAGTACCCTCAGAATCTATTCATCTTTTCGAATGTTTAGTCAATATTAGGCAATTCCTGTGGTTCATTTAGAATAGTATTTCCATCCCAAGATTACACTTTCTAACTGATACCCTGTTGTTCTCAGAGGTGGGAATCAGATATAGGCCAAGGGGAATGGGGCATGGAAAGAATGAAATCCCTCTTAAAAGTTATTCCTTTGAGTTGAAGAAGTAGCAGCATCTTCTAAAAGGAAGGAATTGCTTTACAGATCAAGGAGTGTGGGGTTCTTTCAGCAAACAAAGGAAGTTCAGTGGGGCTGAGAATCCCAAGCAGTCATTTTCATCTGTATCTCATTCTCTAATCCCCGTGCCAATTCTTGGGCAGCCTTGTTTCCAGATCAGTGTTCTAACTCTTTATAAAGAGGCAAGATGAACAGTGCATTAATTCCAATTCAGAATGCATTTGTTGGTTTTTCCTTTTTTTAAAATATATTAGTCCTCTCATCCTCCAATGGAAAGTAATCATTAAAAAGTAATTTTATAAAGCCCCTGTATTTCAACTGAGAATTTTGGGAGTTGAGCTTGCAATTTGTCTCTTGTCCAATGATTTCATGGGTCTTTAGAAGCAGCCATTTTACCCTTCCTGTTTCATGTCCTTCATACTTTCCTATGACGATAACTATATGTGTGTTTTTTTTTAATTGGAGTATAATTGCTTTACAATTGTGTTAGTTTCTGCTGTACAAGGAAGTGAATCGGCTATATGTATATGTATATCCCCTCTCTCTTGGACCTTCCTTGCCACCATCCCATCCATCTAGGTCATCACAGAACACCAAGCTGAGCTCCCGGCACTTTACAGCAGATTCCCACTGGCTATCGGTTTGCAGATGGCAATGTATATATATCAACATCAGTCTCCCAGTTCACCCCACCGCCTTCCCTCCCCCGCCCAGCCATGTCCACGTCTGTTCTCTATGTCCGTTTTTGCATAGCAAAAAAACCATAAATGGGATGAACAGACAGCCTTCAGGATGGGAGCAAATATTTACAAATAAAGCAAATGACAATGGATTAATCTCCAAAATATAAAAGCAGTTCATGCAGCTCAATATCAAAAAACCAAAGCCCCATCAAAAAATGGACAGAAGACCTAAACAGACATTTCTCCAAAGCTATGTGTTTTTTCAAATCCTTACCCTCAGGTGCGGAGAAGGTAATGGCACTCCACTCCAGTACTCTTGCCTGGAAAATCCCATGGACCGAGGAGCCTGGTGAGCTGCAGTCCATGGGGTCGCTAAGAGTCGAACACGACTAAGCAACTTCACTTTCAGTTTTCACTTTCATGCATTGGAGAAGGAAATGGCAACCCACTCCAGTGTTCTTGCCTGGAGAATCCCAGGGATGGGGGAGCCTGGTGGGCTGCCGTCTCTGGGGTTGCACAGAGTCGGACACGACTGAAGCGACTTAGCAGCAGCAGCACCCTCAGGTGATGTGTCATTTTCAGTAACTATACAGGGGATATATCCCATTTTTGCAGGTCACTCTCCTCCAGATAAAAAAGTAACAATCTTTTACCCGGGAATATAATTGCATGATTAAAAGCATGCACAATACTAGACATTTTTCTGCATAGGAACCTTCTCCATGACTGTCCCTTGCTTACTCTAGGACTCCATCTTCATAGGTTCCCCAAACCTGCATCCACAAGCTCTCTGCTGTAGTCTTATCCAGATTTTTGCAGTTTTCTGAATTTACTATTACATCTTCTCTCTAAGCTTTGCTCATGACACTTCCTGAACCAGAAATCCCCATACCACCCATCTATATGTAGAACACACATTCAAATACAGCATCACTTCCTCTATGAAGGCATTCAGTATTTCCTATGCCACACCTTTAGAAATAAGTACATGCTCCTGCGAGGAACTAGTTACCCACTGTAGACTCAATCCCAGTCAAAACAATTTGTGGTTGTTCCTCTCCCTGTCTTTTAGCCTCCACGTTTCTCGATGACAGGCAGTTCCTTTTCTACCTTTTTCCCCCATTGACTAACTTCATTGTGCTGGTATATCATAGGTGTTGATGGATGCTTGTGTGATGAGGAAGAGAAATTAAATTTGGCCAATCGTTCTTATAGACTTTTTAGTCCAATTTACACTCCCTAATAAAATAATTTTCAGCTACCAGTCCCCTTGAATTTTAAGCATTTAATTCTTAACTTTTCTCTCCATTGGTTAAAAATATTTAATAATATAAATAATTAGCATACTTATAATTTATCTCAATAGGAATTTCAGTTCTACTGAGTATAACTACTCTCTGGGATTGAATGTTCCAATTAATTTCTCCCCTATGTATACACTTTTCCTTGTTTTTCTTTTTTTACTAAATGCTTTCAGCATATAGTAAAATTTTTAGGACAAAAATTACTTATGAAAATGAACTTTTTGTATTTTCCTCAAATTTTAAAATATATTAAAGTAAAATAGTTTCAAATAAAAATATTGCTGTAGTGGTTTCTTCACTGGGAGGTAAATTATATTTGTGCGTGCCTGCCAAGTGGCTTCAGTCATGTCCAACTCTTTTGCGACCCCATGGACTATAGCCCGCCAGGCTCCTCTGTCCATGGGATTCTCCAGGCAAGAATACTGGAGTGGGCTGTCTTGCCCCCCTCCAGGGGATCTTCCCAATCCAGGGATTGGACTCAAGTCTTTTATTGTTTCCTGCATTGGCAGGCAGATTCTTTACCGCTAGCTCCACCAGGGAAGGCCAAAGTACATTTGTAAGGATAGCTAAAGATAATATATAATTATTAGATGCTAAACACTGATTTCAACCTTACACAAGATTTCAGTGAGAACTGGAGTATAATGACTAAGCCAGGCTCTAGAGTCAGATGCCTAACTGGTTCTGACTTTGGGTCATTCACTTGGCCCTTTCCATTAGTAAAATAGAGGCAATGAGACACTTACTTTTTAAACCAGCAATTTCTTTTAATGATTCAGCCTTAAAGTGTGTGTACATTTTGTCCACAACCAACAATTGAAAGCCTGACTTTTTCTTTGGCAGATCTTCTTTTCAAAGCAGCTAGGATGTTGTATAACAATGTTCTTTTCGTGTTCTTGTTGGAATAATCATTCATGTTCCTGGCTAGAAACCACATCCACATTTTCCATATTCATAATTTTGGATAAAATGCTTTTTCTACTAAAAGGATGCCACTCCTAATTACAGCATCAAAAAAAGAAATTATCTAAGATTTTTGAAAGGAAAAAAAAAACATTTGGTACTATTGTATGACCGCCATAGTTGGAGTACTGAAGAAGTGTAACACAAACCTACTTTTCTTGAATAAAACCAAATAAAATATGTGTTTGTTATTCTATGTTTGGTGCCAGTGTATAGTAATGGAGATTCCAGAAACCACTGTGAATTTCATTTATTGAATCTGAAGAAATAAACTGTGTTGATGGTAATATACCCAGCTTTTCTTCATCCTCTATCTGCTAAATTAGGGAAGCAGAAATAAAGTGATTGCCATTGTGCTGTGAAAGGTTGAAACAGATACCTTTCATTCTTCCTCCAATTTTTTAAAAGGTACTTGCTAATAGTCTAAATGAAAAGTTATTAACTATCTTTTTGCATTAAAAGATAGTTTTTTACAATTTTTATGTAGTGTAATTTTGTTTCTTTTCATGGTGAGAATACAAATGAAGTAGCATTTAAATGAACTAAAGAGAAAGCAGGAGAAATAACTTGTGTGAGTCAGAAACAAGAATAAAAAGAAAGATTTTTCATGTATTTAAATTTTATTACAAATTACCCATCAGTGTTCAATGCCACAGAAAGTTCAAGGAGGTAAAAATTTTTAAATGATCATCATCTTTGGCCACTTTTCTTGTAATTAATTTAGAATTTGATGGCAGTATTTAATGACCTTAACGTAAGCTGTGTTTTGTGTATTAAAAAAAAAGTGTAAAAGATATGAATAGAAAGTAATAGTGGGGACATTTTTTGACTCTGTGGCCACTAAATCATGTTTTTAAGCCAAAAATGTCACAGTACTTCAGATTTAGATCAATATCAACTCAGGTTAACATTTACATTGCTAAATGCTATAAAGGATACAAATGATAGAGAAGAGATAGTCTACTCCATATTTCATAAGAACTGAGATGTCAAACTACTTCCCCATCCATTTATTGGCTATTTATTCAGTCTCCCAAAGACTAATTTGTTATAATCGCATTGGAAATCTCTGTGCCCTAATTTGTGTTTAAGGCTCTTATGAAATAATTATATGCAGTACATACCGACTGTGTGCTAGGGTATTAGAGAAAAAGAAAAGAAAAGAAAGCTGCTCAGTCGTGTCCAACTCTTTGCAACCCGAGGGACTGTAGCCTACCAGGCCCTTCTGTCCATGGGATTTTTCAGGGAAGAATACTGGAGTGGGTTGCCATTGCCTTCTCCAGGGGATCTTCCCCACCCAGGGATTGAACCTGGGTCTCCTGCATTGTAGGCAGACGCTTTACCATCTGAGCCACCAGGGAAGTCTAATACCCACCAGGATACTAGAGAAGCTTGGAATAAATCCTCTCTGAGATAGTTCTTATCTTTTATAATGGAAATGTCACACCATCCAAACTTTCCTCAAATCTAATTCAAATAGCTATCTTTCCTCAATTTGGCTTTACGAAGATTCTAGGGAATGATACATATCATATCATTTTAATTGTGTCTATTGAATTTGACGGCTTTCCAGGTGGTTCAGTGGTAAAGAATTTTTCTGCCAATGAAGGAAACACCAGAGACCCAAGTTAGATCCCTGGGTCAGGAAGATCCCCTAGAGAAGGAAAATGGCAACCCACTCCCATATTCTTGCCTGGGAAATCCCATGGACAGAGGAGCCTAAGCTATCGTCCATGGGATCTCAGAGAGTCAGACATGACTGAGTGGCTGAGCACACATGCACACTTGATTCTGAAAACCTTATTTCTTGCATAAGGTCTTTTCGTGCATGTGAGAAAGAGTTTGGGTGTGAGATTGCTGTTCACGAAGATGGGTTTACCTTACTAAACCAGTAAGGAAAGACCATTATCCAATTAAACTTTTGTAAAAACCTATCTTTCTAATTATACCTGGGAAAACATAATCACCTGGACCACCTGAGATGGCGCAGGTTCTGATGACAGTCTGAAGCCTTCAGAAATGTCTGTGTGCAGTCTTTGCATACTGAAATTGGACTTAACACCTCAGCAAGAGGACTGATGGACTTCAGATTTTCTTGTTTTTAGGATTTTTTTATAGGAATCATTTTTTTAAAGTCTTTATGGAATTTGTTACAATATTACTTCTGTTTTTTGCCTTGGACTTTTGGCCACGAGGTATGTGGGATATTAGCTTCCTGATCAGGGATCAAACTCACATCTCCTTCATTAGAAGGTGAAGTTTTAACCACTGGACCACCAGGGAAGTCCCTCAACATTGAATTTCAAAATATCTTTTTCCTTGCCGCCTCAAACTACGAAATAGTTTCTTCACATTCACTTGAAGGTTTATAGTGAGCTCAAGCGTTTTGTTTATAGAGAGATCTGTATACAATAAAATAAATTTTTAAAAACGTAAAAATGAACAGATTGTAACTCAACCATACATCAAAAAAAATTTTTTTAATCTGTACCCAAAATGACATGATTGTTATTATTCTCACCTCTGTGTATTTTCCATCATAGTCAAAGTTGTTCTTACATCTGCTTGGGATTTGGCTAAAGAGAATTGTTAGAAAAAAAGAAAAATCCAAGGGAAAATTGAACAAGCATACACATTTTATAAAAAAGAATTCTTGTAAAGTAAAGCAAAGTTATTGGAATCTAATGTGACTTGGCTAAGGAGTACTTGCCACTAAGCATTTTTCCCCTCAGGTAGGGTATTGCAGATTTTATTTGAAACATTATAAATCTAAAAAGAACTGGCTACATAATTCACTATACATTTCACAAATTTCTCCCAAGCCAAACAAATTAATTTCAGATAATATTTTCAGCCAAAGGACAATAAATATTTTCACTGTTAAATTCATTTTCAACTACTCAAAAAGCCTCCAAGCTATTGGTTTCATAAAGTTGACAACATACTCCCTACAATCATTTCTAGGACTTTAACTCAAATCCATAAACTTTATGCAAGTATGTTTGATTTTTTTGGCTTTTTAAGTCCTTGAAAGACCACCTAATTGCAATGCTTTTAACTTATTCACTCTATGACTATTAGGGAATGTATCTCAAAGTAATTTTAAATTCACACTTTACTCTTCTCTACATTCTCAGAACTGTGATTTAAATTCAATTTTTAATAATAATATTCTCTATAAAGCATCTAAAAAGTTTAAAGGAAGCATATCTTTAAATGAAGATTTCTTCTAGAAATTTTCAATATTCTTTCCATACCCTTAGCTAAGAGATTCTTAAAATTGAGAATCATCCAGGGAACCTGTCCAATTTTCACATCCCAAAGCTTCCATTTCAGAGACTGTGACTTAGTACATTTGAAATGGAGCCTAGAAATCTGTACTTTTATCATGATGTCATGGTGACACTGATTCAGACTGATCAAGCAAAATACTCTGCAAATTTTTGTTCTCTATTTTTTTTAATTAAAATGTGCTTCCTGACATCAACCACTTTTTTTTCCCCTTTGTGCTTCCAGAAAGACCAGAGCCTGTGGCAGAAGTAGTCAAAGCTGAGGGCTTTTCTTTAACTATAGAATAATCAGTTGTCAAAGAGTTACTTAAGCTTGAGGTAGAGAAAACAGTGTAGAATTTCACTCTGTCACCTCTGAAATATGGCCTTGTTGTCCTTTAAAATTTAGAACTTTCCATAGCTTATGAGAAGGGAGAGAAAAACGAGAAACCTTGAATGTACCCTCTGCCAGTTGGCTGCTATGCCAATGTGGGGACTGTAATGAAAAATCTGCACGGTTTTCTTTCCATTTTCACCAGATGGAATCTATCATGACAATCCATTTTAAAAGCCCCTCGGGCTGGGAGGGGTGCGCTGGAGACAAACGATCAGCTCCAGCGTTGACAGGATCCCTGTTTCTAGGCATTGCATCTATCTCTTGGGAAACTTACAAACATCTTTGCAAAAGATATTAATTGGTCTTTAGTGTTAATTCATCTTGCTGGCTTCTTTGTTATCATGAGCTTATTCCCGGGTATAGAGAAAGGAAACTTTCCTCTTTTCCCGCTGATCCAGCACAACAGATGCTTTGGCACATTTAGCAGATATCAGTTACAGGTGGGAAGCCACCTTGTATCTGTCCACGAGCCAAGAACACTTTTTGGTAAAAGTGTTACCTTCAGTAATCATCTAAATAGATGGAGATAAACACGGCTTCCATAGAACTCATCTTCCAAAGAGGTGGAGAAGAGATAAATAAACAAACTTCATGCAAGATTCTAAGGGGTATGTGGCATGAGATTGTGGGGAATGTCATAGGACTCAGATTAAGAAAAGAAAAGAAGAAAGCAAGCAATGGAAGTGTAGGGAGAGGGACAGCTGGAAGGAAGGACGTTCAGGGAAAGAGAATATGATTTGATTTCATGATGGGAGACAGTAAAGACTTTATAGAAAAAGTGGTATTTAAATCCCCTCCCCAACCTCCACCAAAGCATTTGGACATGGGCTTGAGAAAGTGTTATAAATTAAGGGTATTGAGGGGTCAAACTAGGTCTTTAAAGAAGCATTAGAATTATTGCTGATGACACCCACTGGATACTACATTCAGTCAATCAGTGAGCCAGGGAGGTTCTCCAGGGCATGAAATATGGGTTGGAGGGAGCTACAGAGCATGAAAATGAATTGCATTAAGCACTTCAGAACTTCTCTTTCTCCCTTAACATTTTAGAGTAGATGATGATAAGGACTCAAATTTATTAGCCAGGGTAGGATTTTTTTCATAAGATATCAATAATGTTGGTTTTTATTAAAAACATGTAATCTTTATAATATCTGAGAATGTCTAGACCACATCACATTTTACAACTTAAGTTGATAATTTCATATGCTTTTACTTTTTTCAGATGTCTTTAAGTGATGATATTTTGTCCCTCTAGGAAGATTCTATAACGATCCATTCCTCAGAGACTAGGGAGAGAGCTGGGGTAGAGAATGGAGAGGTGGTGCTAAGGAATCAAAGATTTCAGTCCAGAAGGAGTAAACTAATAAAAAGAAATGCCCTTTAGATCACAAAAAACTCATAAGAAACTATGGGCCCTTGGTACACCTAAATATATTTCTGATACTTCTCTTAACTAATCATTAGGATGCAAGATCACAAAATTTTCTTTACTCTCTAGTGAAAAACATAAAAAGCAAGGCCAGTTAATCTCTGAAAAGGTTTTTTTTTAAGAGATTTTGCAGATGTTCCATTTTTCTCCTATAATCAGTAAAACTGATTTAAATGTCACAATTTACTGATCCTATTGTGGTTCCTGACAGAAAGGATAAAAAGCACTATAAAGGATCTCCCAGAACAAAAGAAAAAAGTTTTGTGTCATCTAGAATTTGTGCATGTTTATTTTAAACTAACAATGAACTTACTTCTTTGAATGGAATGTCTTGGTGCATTTTTAAAAATAATGTGAGAAAATCTGATGAATTACAGGTGGAATAAGGAATCTTCATCAAGTTGTTTCTGTTTATTATATTTTCTTAGCATTGATCTTTTCTCTTAACTTTTCAATTTCCTGTATCCAAGGAGAAAAAGACATTAAACGATGGCCAAGACCAAGGGCTCACCCTGTCTGTATGTGTCCTGCATTCCACTACTCTTCTCCACCTCAGGCATCTGGAGAATAAATGCACAGAAGTCAAGGTCTTACGCATGCAAATTTCTTTGAAATGGGTTTTTAAGCCCAACATTACGTTACTGTTACTGCATGACAACGTTGGCTCAAGTGGAAGACACCTTTTTTCTTGATGAGAGTCAGACAACAGAGGCTAACAACATTGACAACAGCCTGAGTTTTCTCCAAGCCCACACCTAAATCTTATTTTTCTATTCTGTATTATTAGATAGGTGAGAATGGTAAGCCCTAGACACATGTATAGCAGGGAAAATTTTCTTCTGTATCGTCTTAAAAATCTGTCAGTTTGCAAAGGTGAACTAACAACAAGTTTGGCCTTGTAGAAAAAAGGAGAGAGAGAAAGAGAGAGAGACAAAGAAGAGAAAGAAGAACAGCTTATTATTAGGAGATTCAATGTCCTAAGTAAGGGATATAAATGATACCCCAATACTTTGGTGCCGTAAAGGTCTATGCATCCAAGAAATATTTACAAAGTGGCTTATATGTGCCAGGAGTATGGTAGGCGCTGGAGACAGAGCACTAGAAGTAAAAGACTGAAATATCTGCCTCTGTGAAACATATATCCTGTTAGGGATAAAACAATAAGAAAATACAAATAAATTAAATAATACATATTAGAGCCAAAGAATTGATGCTTTTGAATTGTGGTGCTGGAGAAGACTTTTGAGAGTCCCTTGTACAGCAAGATCAAACCAGTCAATCCTAAAGGAAATCAACCCTGAATATTCATTGGAAGGTCTGATGCTAAAGCTGAAGCTCCAATACTTCGACCACTTGATGCAAAGAGCAGACACACTGGAAAAGTCCCTGATGCTGGGAAAGAATGAGGGTAGGAAAATGGGCAACAGAGGATGAGATAGTTGGATGGAACACCGACTCAAAGGACATGAGTTTGAGCAAACCAGGAGATGCTGAAGGACAGGGAAGCCTGGCGTGCTGCAGTCCATGGGATTCCAATGAGTCAGACACGACTTAGTGACTGAACAACAATGACAATACAGATTAGCTGATGACAAGTGTGGAAGAACAAGATAAGATGTGTGGAGAGATTTCATAAATTAGTTAAGAGAATCTGAGCAAGGATACATTTTATAAAGATGTGAAGAAGTACACTATCCTGAATCAATTCAGCTTCTTTGAGTTATTACCAAAATCAATTCTAGCTAATTTAAACTTAGAAGGTGATTCTTTAGAAGGATACCAGGGTTATTTGCATAGGAAAGGAAGAGAAAACAAATAGGCAAATATGTAACAAACAAACAAAACTTTGGAAGTTTTGTATTCCTAAAGGAAAGAATATTACTGATTCATCTCAGGGCATAGTAAAATCAGGAATCACCGTAGAAGGCAGAGGATGCTTATTACACGGGTGAGAAAGTTCTGTAGGGGTGAGGTCATTGGAAAAAAGTACAATAGTATGCACTGGTCATTTGAATTAAGGAAAGAGTGAAGCAGGAGATAGATGGTCCCTGGGCCGAACAGTTCCTCCCCTGTGGACGGAAATTCCTTAAGAGCAGAAACTCCATTAAAGCAGGATGATGAGGGGAGGCTGGGCCCTGCCCAGATAAGAGATAAAAGACCACACATTCCTCATTCTCAGGGTTAAGGCGACCTCCCTGACTACGCATGCGCAGAAATGCTCCTTGGCGGTCAAGAAGAGTCGCGGCGTCACCTCATGATAACTCATGTGCACTACCCATAGGCCTCTTTACTAGAACCTGTTTTGGCTAAGAGACAAACATACTCACATGAGAGGTTCCTGAGAAATACTAAATATGGACTCAGGACGAGGCAAATAAAAATAGTTTGTCAAAGGAAAACCCGGAAGAAATGCCCCATAAAAGTGACTCAAACTGCCAGGAGGGTGACTTAGTGACTCTGAGCCTGCCCATGTCTATCCACACATATTGTATTCTTTTCCTCCTAGTAAATACTTTGTTTCACTGCTTTCTGTCTTTGTGGGCATTCATTTCTGCCAAGTCGAAGGACCAGGGGCTGGTTGCTGAGCTCTGGTCTAGAGGCCCGGCCTTGGTGTTCTCACCATCCCAACCTGACTTCAATACCAGGAACCGAAGCCCTGCTTCAGGCTGCGGCCGGGGCCACCCGAGATCTAGAGGAAGTGATTTGTTTGTATCTACAAAACCGAGTAACCCGTTTCTTCTCAAGAGTATAAGAACTGAGACAAGCCCATGGGTTACTTTCTATCTGCGTTTTCCTTCTCAGTTCCTCTGAGCAGCCTTCGGGTAGGATAAGGCTCCTGAAGACTGAATGGACAGTCTGGAAACCATAAGCTATAGAGAGACAGCAAAAGGGATAACAACCCAGGATGAGCCAGAGTCTACCGTTACCTCCTTTGCAGGATGGCACATGTCTAGCCCTGCTTCCTGCAATTACCTGGGTGGCCTGTGTCTCTGGTTCCTTCTCATCAAGGGGAACAATAAATAGGAAGAATACTGAGATAGTCAGGTTACCTGGAAATCCCAAAGTCTAGCTCTGTGGCCTTGAATCAGTTAAAAATAACAAAATCTTTGAGCTCCAAAGAATGCAGTGTCACCTATTCCAGTCTTCTTGATTTAGGTATGAAGATAACAAAGATCAAAGAAGTAATCACACAACCAGATACTTAGTGGCATAACCATGACTATAACCCATTCCCACTGAATGTTTTTTCTGCTGTATTAAACCACCTACTTAGCCAGGAAACTTTGCTTCATTTTCTTCCTTTCAAAAATGGGTGTGAATGTCTACCGAATAGTTCATAGTCTTTTGGATGAGACTGATATGTGTTTAAACCTCAGCTGCAGATTTCACCATCTGTATGAAATTTGGCTAGTTAATATAAATTTCCTGAGCCTCCAATTCCTGGTGTGTAAAATAAGGACAAGATTTACCTCATGGAAATCTTATGATATTTAAAGGAGGTAATTATATGAGGGTTTTAAGTAACACTATTAATGATTTTTTTTAAATAGCCTATTTGGGTTGAAAATAAATTGAATCATGTATTTTATCAATGTGGCTTATGTTTGTTGTCATAGCTTACATTCTCACATTATATTGTCTTTGGTGAAGAAAAGTAGATGGAGGAGAAGGGGAGGAGGAAGAGGAAGGAAGGAGGAGCGAGGATGGAGAAAGAAGGAGAGAAAGAAGAAGAAAAAGACTTTCCTGGTGGCACAGTGGATGAGAATCTGCCTGTCAGTGCAGAAGACACAGGTTCGATCCCTGGTCTGCAAGATTCCACACGCCATGGAACAACTAAGCCTATGTACCACAAATACTGAGCCTGTGCTCTAGGGCCTGTGAGCTGCAGCTACTGGGCTTTTTTGCTGCGACTACTGAAACCCACCCACCCTAGAGTCCGCACACGGAAACTGCTGAAGCACATGGGCCTGGAGTCTGTGCTCTGCAACAGGGGAAGTCACGTGCTGAGAAGCCCTGCACCTTAACGTAGAGTAGCTTCCACACACTGCGACTAGAGAAAGCCTTTGTATAGCACAGCCAAAAATATGAACTAGGTAAATGATAATAACAAAGGAAAGAAAAAGAAGAATAAGAAGAGGAGGGGCAAGAGAGAGAGGAGAGAGCATCACAGCTTTCATTCCAAGAGAATAATCAAACCTTCCAGCTTTGTCCTCACTCTAAACTTGAGGTGGAAAAGGTACAAGTGAGAGAGGATTCTTTTATCAGAAGTTAAACATTCTCATTCTCTCAAAGAGGGAGATCTTGGACTCATGCTATTGGAATTTGTGCATTTAATACTTCAGTTCAGCAGTTGCTAGATGGGTTTACTTGAGAAACAAAGAAAGCATTTTACTTTTGCAGTAAAAGAATTATTTGGAACCTGGCTGACTGCTGCCTGATACTTCATCTCTGAAGAGAGAATTAGAAACCCTTTGGGAAAAGTACAAAAATGAAAGACTTCTCTGGTACTGAATGTTGTGACATCTATCATGGTTACAAATAAGACCGAAGTGTGTCTCCAGTTGCTTTACCAAGGTCTAAGTGAAATCGAATTCCACTTGTTTCTCACGTCTGGGGAAGGATAAAGAAAGACTAGAGATAAAGGTGAACTTAGAGTGGTTGCCCTGTTTGAAACTGAGAATATTTAAAAATATTCCTATTACAAAAAGATAAGCTAAAATTGCTGTAGAGTTACTTTCTGGCATTTGTTTGGCTTACTTTTAGGGTTTTGTTTTTGTTTGTTTGTTTATTTACAGTATTACCTTTTTAGCTATTATAAAATTGTGGAATAAGATAGAGGGAAAATACAACCCTAGAACAGCTAAAACAATGCTAGTAATAGTCAAGGAAACCCCAATCTTAGCAAAATCTGAAAGAGCAATGCAAATGGTGCTAACTAGGAGTTAGAGGTAGTTCTCAAGATTATAGTAGTCAAGAAACTCTCCCCCAAGGGTTTTTCAAAGTACATATCTGGAAAATAATTTAAGTGGGTACATCAGCTTCTAAGTGTGGTGATTTATTTGCATTGATGGCAATCTTTCCTGCTAAATTTGGATGTTTATTCGCCAGGCAATGTTTCTCACTGAAATGATCTAAATTGTGATATCTAAGCCATGATCAAAAAGTTTGGCAAGTGACATTCGATTTCCAGTTCTTTTAATTTTAAAATAATCTTTTTTTAAGCAAGTCTTGGTTAAGAATTTGGACAATGTCTTGACATTTTCAAGGCTAAGACATTTGAACACCTATTCATACATCCAAATAGCCATGAAGTCATAGTACTTTTAATTTCCATCTTAGACAAATAAATGTCATTATTTTTTTAGACCAATGAATTTTTAGTAATAAACCTAGAATGAAGATGATTGTACTCAGGATTAAAGGCCATTAAAATAATTTGAAACGGAATCTTCATCCCAGAATTTTCTGGGAAAATGCCAAAAACTAGAAAAGTCAGATGGAATTTTTTTTTTTTTTTTGGCCAGTGAGTTGACAAATTGAAAAAGTGATTGCAAAATCTTGGAAAGCTTTAGTCTTACTAAAGAGAAGAAAAGCCATGTTCCTATCAACAAAATGCTCAGGCCCCATAAAAATGGCCCCAATTTTCAGACTGTGTATTTGTCTGGGGAATAGAATTACTTTAAAAGAATTAACACTGGCCAAGTGTAATTAGCAGAACGAATGATCTCTCCAGTCCTCTCCTTCATCTTTTAACAGCAATATTTTAAACTGAATTGATGTAGAATGGGAATCTATATAACACCCAAGGGAGAAAAAAATACCAAATAATCTCTGAATAGGTTATTTTAAGCCAGGGAATCTACTAGTTTATGAGGGACTTTAGAATGAAAGTTTCTTTGGGTATTACCTAGCCCAAATCTTTCAGTGATGCTTTGACCCTTGAAGCAAAGCAACTCACACTAGAACTAACTCTGGAAACCTGATAGGAACAGTGCTAGAAATGGTTGAAAATACAGGCTCTGGACTCCAAATATGGTTATTCTGAGGTACTAAGGATTAGTATTTCACCATATGAATATTTGGAGGGGCCCAAAGTGAAGAGGAACCAAAAAGCCTCTTGAAGAAAGTGAAAGAGGAGAGTGAAAAAGTTGGCTTAAAGCTCAACATTCAGAAAATGAAAATCATGGCATCTGATCCCATCACTTAATGGCAAATAGATGAGGAAATAGTGGAAACAGTGTCAGACTTTATTTTTTTTTTGGCTCCAAAATCACTGCAGATGGTGACTGCAGCCATGAAATTAAAAGATGCTTACTCCTTGGAAGGAAAGTTATGACCAACTTAGATAGCATATTCAAAAGCAGAGACATTACTTTGTCAACAAAGGTCCGTCTAGTCAAGGCTATGGTTTTTCCAGTGATCATGTATGGATGTGAGAGTTGAACTGTGAAGAAGGCTGAGCACCAAAGAATTGATGCTTTTGAACTGTGGTGTTGGAGAAGACTCTTGAGAGTCCCTTGGACTGCAAGGAGGTCCAACCAGTCCATCCTAAAGGAGATCAGCCCTGAGTGTTCATTGGAAGGACTGATGCTGAAGCTGAAACTCCAATACTTTGGCCACCTCATGCGAAGAGTTGACTCACTGGAAAAGACCCTGATGCTGGGAGGGATTGGGGGCAGGAGGAGAAGGGGATGACAGAGGATGGGATGGCTGGATGGCATCACCGACTCGATGGATGTGAGTTTGAGTGAACTCCGGGAGTTGGTGATGGACAGGGAGGCCTGGCGTGCTGTGATTCATGGGGTTGCAAAGAGTCGGACATGACTGAGCAACTGAACTGAACTGAACTGAACTGAATTCAACCCACAGCAGAAGAGAGGGAGCTGAAAGATTAGTCACAAACACTGCAGTTGTTCAGGCCAGATCAACTGAAGCTTGCATTGTGTTTTTAGTCACTCAGCCATGTCTGACTCTTTGCGAACCCATGGACTGTAGCCCGCCAGGCTCCTCTGTCCATGGGGATTCTCCAAGCAAGAATACTGGAGTGTGTTGCCATGCCCTCCACCAAGGGATCCTCCCGACCCAGGGATCAAACTCAGGTCTCCGGCATTGCAGGCAGATTCTTTTATTGATTGAGCCACCAGAGAAGCTTGCAGTAGGGAGGTAGCAGTGGAGGTGGGAAGAAATGGAGAGATTTGGTATGCATTTTGGTGGCTTATTCATTAGAAATTTCTGATGAACTGAATGTGAGTCATAAGAGTAAGAGAAGAAGAAAGGATGCTCTCTAGTTTGCGGTCTTGAGAAATCTTTGGATATCATTTATTATCCTGGAAAATTAGTTTAACTCTTTGTTCCTCAGTTTCTTCACTGTAATTTTATGATGCATCAAATATGTAGGAATGTTGAGAGGATAAAATCTAAGATATAAAATATGTATTAGGTTCAGTTCAGTCAGTTCAGTTGCTCAGTCATGTCCAACTCTTTGTGACCCCATGGAATGCAAAGCACGCCAAGCCTCCCTGTCCATCACCATCTCCCAGAGTTTACTCAAACTCGTGTCCATTGAGTCGGTGATGCCCTCCAACCATCTCATTCTCTGTTGTCCCCTTCTCCTTCCACCTTCAATCTTTCCCAGCATCAGGGTCTTTTCAAATTGTCTTTCATACAATAATATCTAATGGTATATATTAGATATATTTGGTATATATAATGGTATATATTAGATATATAATGGTATATCTAATATATATCATTAGATATTATTGTATGAAGAACCTCCATATTTTTTTTCCATAGTGGCTTTACCAATTTACATTCCCACTGCACAAGTATTCCAACTTCTCAGCATCCTCAATGACATTTTTTTCTGTTGTTTTGAAAATGACCATCCTAATACTGAAGTAGTATCTCATTGAGGTTTTCTATTGTATTTCTCTAATGACTAGTGATGTTGAGCATCACTAGCTCTCATCACTAATGTGATTATAGGTTATTTGTATGTCTTCACTGACTAAAGGTCTATTCTTTCAACCATTTTTTAATCAGACTATTTGGAGATTTGTTGTTGTTTCTGTTGAGTTGTAGAAGTTCCTATTGTATTCTGGATATTAACTTCTAATCGAATAAGTGATTGGCAGTTATTTTCTTCCATTCCTTAGGTTGCCTTTTCACTCTGCTGCTTATTTCTTTAAACATTCAAAAGCTTTTAAGTTAGATGTAGTCCTTTTGATCTATGTTTTAATTTTGATGTCTGCATTTTTTTTCATAGTCAAAAATCATTGCCGAACCTAATTGCCTTGAAACTTTTCCCCTGTTTTTTCTAGGAGTTTAACAGCTCTATATTTTATATTTAGATCTTTAATCCATTTTGAGTAAAATCTTATGTATAAGATAAGAGTACAGTTTAATTCTTTAGCATGTTAATATTCAGTTATTTTTTTTTCCAGCAAACTTTTTTGAAGGGGGTGTTTTTCCCCCCATTGTACAGTCTTGGCACCCTTGTCAAAAACCATTTAGCCATTAGTGCAAGGGTTTATTTCTGGGCTGTCTATTCTGTTCAGTTGGGCTGTACATCTGTTTTTATGCTAGTGCCATGTAGTTTTAATTACACCTACACAGTAGAAGTGGAAACCAAGGATTAACAAAGTGAAATAAAGATACATGGGACCTCACTCATTTTATATTGTCTAAATTTCTACTTCTCGATGTGTTGCTGTTCAGTTTTTTTGTAACTTTTTAGGAAACACAATCTACTGAATGCATGAGTGAGTGAACAAATATACCCAGCTAGATATTTTAAAAAATTCATTTCTGTCTATTTCATGTACTTGTAGCATGTCTCGGAGAAGGCAATGGCACCACACTCCGGTACTCTTGCCTGGAAAATCCCACGGACGGAGGAGCCTGGAAGGCTGCAGTCCATGGGGTCGCTGAGGGTCGGACACGACTGAGCGACTTCACTTTCACTTTTCACTTTCATGCATTGGAGAAGGAAATGGCAACCCACTCCAGTGTTCTTGCCTGGAGAATCCCAGGGATGGGGGAGCCTGGTGGGCTGCCGTCTATGGGGTCGCACAGAGTTGGACACGACTGAAGCAACTTAGCAGCAGCAGCAGCATAGCATGTCTGGGTTTCCCAGGTGGAGCTAGTGGTAAAGAGCCTGCCTGCCAGTGCAGGAGACTTAAGAGATGCCGGTTTGATCCCTGGGTTGGGAAGGTCCCCTGAAGAAAGCCATGGCAACCCTCTCCAGTATTCTTGCCTGGAGAATCGCATGGACAGAGGAGCCTTGTGGGCTACAGTTCATAGAGTCTCAAAGAGTCAGATGCAGCTTAAGTGACTGAGCCTGCATGCATAGCATGTCTACTTTAAATTTGATAACATTGTTATTTTATACACATATTTAGTTCCTGGTAGTAAAGTTCCTTTAGAGTTCACTTTAACTCAAATGAGCATTTACTTTTACTTGTGAGAACAATGTTAAAAAAGTTTACATGATTGTTGCAAAATTCAACCAAAGAAAAAAATCTAAGGCCATCATTATGATAAAATTACAGCTCTACAAAAAACCGGAACCCAAACCTTAAAAGATCACAAGGAAAAAAATTCATAGTCCTTTATAAAACCAGTCTTAAACTCTCCAGTATTTCTGAAAACAGCTATTACCAGTAGAAGAACTTTTAACTAAGAAATCAACATTCCTCTGGCTCATTTAGTGGTCTATCTTCCATCTGTATTTTTGTACTTATTAGGGCATGATAATTCCTCACAAACCTCAAAACCCAAGTACATCATAGTTCTCTTTCACCATAAAGGCATGACTTAGCATTGATTTTCAAATGGAGATGTTGAAGGACTTTTCTAATTTTCCTTACCCCCAGTCCCCTCCTACCTGCCCTATTTACAGCCTATCATTAATTCTCCAGCGAATCAGTCTTAGTAAAAAATAATAATTCACATGCATAATTGCTTTAATCCACGCATATATCCAGAAGAAGACAAAATCAGAATCACTTTTGCTAGTGAGATAGTAAAGGAAGTTCCTGTTTTAAATTCACCCTGTTTTGACCATTTCCCCTAAGTACCTTCTTCCTCTAGGCACCTTCCTGAACATTTAATCACACTAAATTCTAAGCCATCTCTCTTGATAGATACCTTTGCTTAGAGAGAAAGGAGCACAGGCAGGAAAGAAATATCTATGAAGCCACTCGAGTTAGTTTTGAGGCAGAAGTGATGTACATTATCTTCATGAAGTTACAATTTTTATTTGTTGCTCACAGATGAGGGCTTAAATAAATTAAAATACAGAAAAATATTTTTCTCATGTATGTATGCTGTGAATGACATGCTTTCTTCTATTCTGCTTCCCTAGAGAGGATGTTTCTTCTGTTTCGGATTTCAATGACTGGATCACACTAACTCAGTGTTTTTAAAGATGTGTATTGCTGACCACCAGTGTAAGAATCCCTATGCTCCTTAAAAATGTGGAATCCAATGCTGCTTGACTTAAGGGGTATGCATATCTGGGGCATTGTGCTGGTAATCTGCATTTAGAAAAGCATCTGAACATGCTGATTATACACTTGAGATGTTGGAAAGCATTACAGAAACTGGTGTGGGAGTTGAAGAAGGGAAGGGAGAAGAGCAAATAAAGAGTCTCCAATATCTTTTCCTCCCTAAGGCTGTCACAATGCATGAAACAGTATCTTCCCTCCTCCAGCTCTGCTCTGGAGAGATGGGGTTTGGCTTCTAGAAAGGGGAGCCGCCTGTCCCCAAACCGGATCTAACTAGTCTTCAGATGCTTCCATAAGAAATGTCACGTCGTGTTTAATTTAGTCCTTGTCAACCACTTTAAGAACTACATAATATACCTGTCTCTGGGTTGGGAAGATACCCTGGAGAAGGAAATGGCAACCCACTCTGGTATTCTTGCTTGGAAAATTCCATGGACAGAGGAGCCTGGTGGGCTACAGTCCATGGGGCTGCAAAGAATCGTCCAGGACTTAGCTACTAAACAACAAAACAATATTCATGGCATACATCAGTCTGCCAGATAATGATAGTTGATAAGGGTCCTTTGATGATAAGCCATTTTACCACAAGATAAAGTTCTCTAAAAATGTTCTGTTAAAACATATTAATACTTTAGAGAAAAGTTGCCTTTGTTTTAGACTCCTTTGAGACTATATATGTCCATGGATGAGTGATCTTTGAGTGCACATTTGGCTCCAAACATGTGCTTTATTGTTAACTAGGTAAGGTAGAAGTCATAAATTATATGCCTTATGGTTCCCCATTGTATAGAAACATGGATATCCTTTTCTGCATTATAAACTCTTAACTTTATGTTACAAATATATTGGTTTCAAGATAAATTGATCTTTTAAATCTCATATTCAGAAACATTTGTATATCTTCAACATTTTCAGTCCTGGGAGTGATCGGCCATTTTTGCTTACAACCAGTGAGTGATTGCTGAGATGTTATAGCTGCTTTTTATTTAATAGAGTATCACTGTGTATAAATCAGTAAAACCAGCAGGAATGGAAATAATGACAAATATCCAAGGAAGTTGTGAGATTTAAATATTGTAATACTGTGATTAACAAGAAATATACTTTGGTCATTCAGATGACCAAAGTATATTTCTTACGTATATATTTGGTTCTTACCCCAAGGTTTCTGGCTCACAACTCTTAAAGCCTTTGGAATTTCCTGAATAAGAGCAATAAAGTTATCTTTTGTTATGTTAATAAGTGATTTTGGAAAGCTCTTAGGTAACCTAAGGAGGAGGGGAGGGGGAACTGGTTGCTAAGAGACCCAAAAACATCCTGAGAGTGTCTGAACTTTCAGTCCCTCCCCCTCACCTCCTGGGAGGGCAGAGGTGCTAGAGACTGAGTTCATCTGCCAATGCCCAATGACTATGAAATGAAGCCTGCGTAAAAACCCAAAAGGACAAAAATCAGGACAGCTTTCTGACTGGTGAACCTGTGGAAATTTGGGGAGAGCAGCCTGTGCTTGGAGAAGGCATGAAAGCTTAGCACCCTGTCCCCATACCTTGCCTTGCACCTCTTCTATCTAGCTGTTCCTGAATTGTACCATTTTATAGTAAATGAATAATCTAGTGAGTAAAGAGCTTTCCTGTTCTGTGAGCCACTCTAGCATATTCCTCAAGTCTAGGAGAGGGGCTTGGGAACCTCTGATTTATAGCCAGTTGCTCAGAAGAACATGTAACAACTTGGGCTTTTAATTGGCATATGAGTGTGGAGGGAAGGCATTCCTGTAGGACTGAACCTTTAGCCTGGACAATCTGACCCCATCTTTAGGCACATGGTGTCAGAACTGAGTTAGATTATAGGATACACCTGGGGTTTGCACACTTTTAAGTACATATTGTAAGATGTATTTAAACAGTCTTTACAAGTGGATGCTCTAAGCAGATAATCTAGTTAATGAAAAATTCTATTTAACATAAGCAACATATTTCAGGCTAGAGATTTTTAAAATTCTAATATATTATTTTATCTATTTTTACTGGAGAGATATGAATTTCACAAGAAATCAAACACAGTGATGCCATTTGCTATGTTTTATTTTGCTATTAGCTTGTTAAACATAACATGCAAATAATCAAAAAGAAACATACATATGACTTAGGGTGAAACATAATTCTAGAAAAGAAAAGTTTCATTAGGTAAGTATATATATATTCTTAACACTAAAAATATTGCTGTAAGTATATGTAGTTTCATGAATTTTGTCTAGTATTTTGCAGAATCATTGGTCTCAAAATATACCATCTATTTTTCAGCTAAACAAATTTGAACATTGAAATGTGAACATTTGAGCATTGAGATAATTTGCTTCAGGACTGTAAACATCCATATGCATGTAATCCATGCTTTTTGGCACATTAAGTTAAGATTTAGAAATTATAAAACTTGACTGACGTTCATGAAACCAGTGAAAAGCTTTTCACATCATTTGACAGTAGAGATGAAAAAACCACTAAATTTACAAATAAGGCATTAAGTTTCTTGTCAAGGTGTGTGTGTGTGTGTGTGTCTGTGCTTCTGATGAAATAGGCCTGCCTTTCATCTTCTCTTTTAAAAAAAGTAGTAAAATGTTTACAAAACATTTCCCTTAGAATTAGAAATTTATGAAAGTAATAAACAGCAACAAAAAATGAAAAATATAAAAACTGACACACAAATAAACAGAACCATAAACTGCTGTTCCAGGCTACACCTCAATGTAATCGGAATCAGTAGACGTTAATTAACAGTGATCTCATTCGCGACACGTAGACATTCGTACATATCAGGTGGCAGGCTAGTTTGAGTGATGTGATTGCCATCCAAACGCAAATGTTTGATCTTGGAGTAGGATAGGGGTCCCAGGATCTTACAGAAGCTCTTCACATCAAACTCTGGAAAATTAGAGGGAAACATTTCAATCATTTCTTTCAGTACATGAGCTTGAAACCATCATTTAAAAAAAAAGAAAATCTTTAAGTCTATCATAATATCCAATAGGACTTCTTCCCACTTATTTGATGTATCTTTGAATTTAGAACTATTAAAGGAATATTTCAGACTTCCAAAAGCCCAATAATATTTAGTAAAGAAAAACTATGGTTAAGTCAGAAGATTCAATTAATCTTTGAAGGAACAGAACTTAAGTTCTTAATGAAACATCTTTTTTAGTATTATTTAAGTTCTTGATTTAGAAATACTGGATTATAGAAAGGCATGCAGTGAGCCTATCATGTTATCTAAGCGCTTTTTGAAATATTAAGTCGAGCCCGAGGAAATCTAAGATGGGGTGCTGTTACATGAACAGTCTCAGCAGAGTAAGGATTCTGAGTTTTTGCATCTTAAAATAAAAAGGGTTAAATAGATGAACTCTAGAGAGTTTTCCAACAACCACACCTCATGACAAAGATTCAAAACTCCAAAGCAAAAACCAAATCATGGAATATCCACCATCTCAGTCCACGTCCTTTTCTTCTGGGGTCAAAAAGCTGCCACAAATGAACATCTGATTTAGTTTTTAATGGACACCAAGATGGTTACTAGATAGCGTGACCTGTGTACGTACATTAAAACTGCCTATGGTGGCACAAATCTATTTCAGATTAACCTTATGCTGGTCCTTCATCTTGTTATTTTTCCTTCATTTTTCAACTCTAGCTAACAATGACTTCAGTTGAACCCCAAACATGCTGCAGTCTTTCCCTCTAAGATGTTGTCTTAAATTACTCATCTGTCAAATTCCAGGGATTTTGCTTTCAGTACTGCCTCTGAGAAAGTATGGAACAGTGCAGAAAACATGGGTCTAGGCCTATGTTAGTTTTCTATCTCTGCCATTTACCTTCTGAAACATTTATCAGATTTTAAGTATAACATATCTATCACACTGTGTGGCATGAAGATTTCATCAGCTACGGTATGTAGAGCACTTCACACAGTGCTAGCACATTACTATGTGCTGAATAATTATTGGTGTCCTTTTCTTTCTTTTTTTCCTCTTTTCTAAATTGCTTTATACTAGGAGGATCTGTGGCTAGTCTAATGCTTAAAGTTGCAAGTTTGAGAAATCAGAAATCGTTTTTGATGGTACATTTCCTGATATAAGAAAAGCATTAAGGAACTCTCTTTATCTTACAATGTGGGCAACTGGTATGTGTAAATATGATGCAGCAAGATAAACTAAGTTGAAGACACACAGGCAAAGTCACATGACAGGAATCCCTGAAATGTGCATACCTAAGTGTCAAAGATAAGGAGGGAGAAAAGGTAACTACTCACTTGCAAATGACTAAACGTGCCGGGCACTGGAATTTCAGTCTCAGCTTGGCACTGAGAGGCTGCTGGCATTTCTCTCTTGGTCCATCTGTCCCATCTCCTACACTGGCTCTTTCTTTTTAACTCATACAATGAAAACTGATTTTTCCACCTTCAAATGCCCCTGCATTTATATCTTTCTCCTATCTTGTCTCAGAGTAGGAGGTAGTCTTTCTCCTGCTAACCTCCACCCACCAAATCTAAAGGGTTTCTTCAGCCCTCAACCATCTTAAATTCCATTAGCATTTTGGCCTGTCTGAGTATCCTTTTTCCTGACCACAAAAGTTTATAATGTGGGACCACATATTGCTACATAGTGAATTTTCCCCTGGAAACAACTCTAAGGGTTTAGCTCTGATAGCTTGACTGTATTGCATGACAGGCAAGCTTTCCAGATGCAAGAAAGAAGACGTGGCATTGCAGAGCTGGCAGTCACGATTTCCTTCATGAGAAAACCCCAACTCTACTAGGAGTTACATGAAACTGTTGCAGAATTATAAAGTAGCACATTAATAAGGCACAATGCAATTTTTTCTGATAGGAGTGTCAATATCCTTAGCCAGTATGACAAGGGGACCAAGTTTTATAATATACACATGTTCAATTTCAATAGATTATTTTGCACAAAGAATTATTTACTGTGTGAATCAGTGTTTCCCACCTGAGTTTTCATTTTAAAAACTTCATCTGTGAATTACAGGTTTTTTCTTCTGCCAACTTCCATTAAAAAATAAGGTGAATATTGGTGAATAGTCAGTTTACAATCCAAATCTTTATAGCTTAAATTGAAAAATGTGCCAGGAGATCAGGAGAGTGCATAAACAGCCCAAGTGGATCAGGTCAAACTCGTACCCAGCACATAAATGAAAAATAAACTACAGAAGTAAGAGAAAGGAAGGATAAATGATGGGAAAATCAAATGAGGTGAAGCATTGTAAGAAAAAGGGGCTCTGTAATTCTAGTAAACTATATTCCAAACGCTTATTATAGTCCTCCTTAAACCTTCTCACAGTCCTCCTAAGAACACTGTGAAGACTACACACACCAGCCATACCAGGGAAAACAGAGATAGATGATGGTCATGAAAGTAGAGTAACATGTTGAGTCCCAAGTAAAGATGTCAGAGGAGAGTATGAGTGTATGCAGGCTGCTCTAGGAACAAGCAGGAGAGAGATGTTAAAGTCTCTGATGACTGTGTTTCCTCTGGACTCGGTTTCCCCCTTAGCTACGTATTGTCAAGAAATGAATGCAGACATACAAACTGAAGTCATGAAGGAGGCAAATAATAACAAATGAAAATCAAGAGTTAACACAGCAGAATTAATTAGCCCAGAATATTAAATTTGAAGAAACAAGTGTTTAAATTCTATATGACCTTAATGATTTCTTATCTGGACACTCCAAAGAAAAGCCAGATACTGGATAAACAGCTAAGCTAGAATTTATATTCTAGAGAAATATTTTGTTGGCATTTTTAGTTTTGTTTTTTTTTTTAAACTGGAGCCAATTTAATATTTGCGTCACACAACTTAGGCATTTAATACCTTGAGGAAGTATCAATCAATCATAGGGCACAATTTTCTACTTACTTTCAAGTTCATTGACCTCCAGGTAATAGTTTTCAAGGTTTTCATTGACTGTCGGTATGCTTTTCAGCTTATTATAGGAGAGATCCAGCTCCAACAAAGATGATACATTAAAAGAATTTCCAGGAACTCCACTATCAGCCAGTTCATTATGAGACAAACGCAGATACTGCAATGCACTGAAACGCTTGAAATACTCGTCAGGGATGTTGCTAATCTTGTTGTTGTCTAAGTAAAGAGTTAGAAGAGACACTGGGAGACCAGAAGGTAGTTTGGTCATCTGATTGAAGCTCAAGTCAAGGTATTCGAGTGACTTCAGACCTTTCAAAGCAGCTGAAACAGCATCCTCTTTCAGCTGATTGTGCTGAAGGTGGATGAAGGTCAGGTTAACCAGTCCATCAAAGGAGCCAAGCTTAGAGATCTTGTTGTTAGTGAGCTGCAGGTCCACCAGAGATTTGGGAAGTGGGCCCACAGATTCTGTCAGATTGTTGTAATTTATGTGCAGCTTCTTCAATTGCTTCAATTTAGAGAACACTTTTCCTTTTATCTTGGAATTTTCTAGAAGGTTGTGGTCGAGAATGAGCCACTGCAGATCAGTTACGTTTTCAAAGGCCTTGTCATCAATATGGTCAATCTGGTTATTCCGAAGGTAAAGGTACTTGATTCCAGGAGGCACCATGGGCACACTCTTCAGTTTCAGCTCATCACAGTACATGGCTGATGGATAGCTTTCAGGGCAGTTACATTCTGGTGCACAGTTTGGTGATGACCTCCCATACAGTGCTTGGGGGAAATCGTAATACTCATAGTAATCAGGATAGGTGCTGCTGGCACCGCCAATTAATGCCAAGAGGAGAGGAAACACACCTAGATTCATTTTGGCGAATGCTTTGAATCCTAAATGAAGTGAAAATATGTATTATAAAATAGTATTCTTTCAGGAAAAATATACTAAGAAGAAAGAAAATGCATTCGCAAATGCAAATTTTATTATTTGAGAGTGCTTTTTTACTGCACTAATGATGTCTGTTTAATTTGCTTTTAAGGATTAGGGTAAGGATGTAAGTTTACAATGTGTGGGAAAGGGAACCGATTTCAGGACAGATTGCATACACTGGCGCCCCCTTCTGGGCGAGCTAGGCCTAATTGTTCCAGTCAACCTCTCTCCAGGTCCTTTCCTGAATTACATGGATTCCTGCAAGAGGTTTCTGGGAGGTGCCCATTAACCACCATGTGAAAACGCAGCTTCAGAATACCTTCAAAACCAGAAGAAACAAAAGCAAGAAGACAGTTGTAAACTGGACCCTCTACCCCACCATTCAACATCATTAAAATACCTCATTAAAAAGATCCTTCCTGAGAACATGGGCAATCTGTGATTTTGTCTGGAAGAACATTGTTCTAATGTGTGTCTGCTGGGGGTGGTTGGGGGGCGGTGATGGTGGTGGTAGTGGTAGAGTGCTGGCGAGGGTGGAAAATTCTTTTAGAACTATCTTTATTGTTGACTCTGAAGAAAGGAAACAGACTTCTTAAGTGGGGGTGTGTGCATATTATATCAACTTTTGTTTAACATTCTATACTTTAAGCACATTACAAAACTCTGTTTGAAAATTAGTATTTAGTACATTAGTTTTAGTAAAATTATTATTCGTTAATCAAGAAAATGTCACAAACTCTAAACAGCTTTAAACCTAGAAAGAGATCTAACTGGTAGAGAATGATGTTCTTTTCAAAGTTTTGATTGAAAGCTTTTCTTTCTCTCAGTCACTCACAATTTGTCTACCTTCTTCATGTTAAAATTTGAGAAGGTAGGGTTTGTTTATCTGGGTTTTAGCACTCACACTGAATGAAGATGGGAAAGAGTGGGAACTGAGGAAGGTCTGCATTAAACAGTGAGCATTAAGAGCCATGTAGGAAAGGATCAATTTGGGAATATACATTGAAAACAATTTGTATCAGTGATCTTCACATGTACCTGTTGCTAAGGATCAGTGAAGCACATTTCAATTGCTTGGGAAGTAAAGGGTCAGCAATGTAGGTAAAAGGAAATAGGATATAAGAGTAGGGCTTTTGTAGCATGAAGAGTTATAGCTGAGCAATAGGTCACGCTGGGAGGGAAACTGTTACTGTGAAGCAGCCTCCACATTCCAATGGATCCCATAAAATAAAATCTCTTCCTGTGAGAAACAAGGTACAAGCTTTTGGATCTAGGCAGTTTAGGACAAGCAGGATTTTCTGCTATCAGGAATTTTAAACATCTTTGCTTTAACTTGGAATTATAAAATACTTAATTTTAGCAGATGAAACACTCAAAAAGATTGTTAGGATCACTCTCATAACAGACATAATGTAACATGTAGCCAGACTCTTAGTAAACTATTCCCTAAGATTGTGATGGAGTCATTAAATTTAGTTGACAGGACTTGGCCATGAGAACAATTACATAGTGCTAATTGTAGGATTCTTTATAAATTACAGTATATTAATGTTGTAAAGGTTTGTCTTCCTTTATTAATAAGTCCACCTTATTTTAATTCAGTATACACTAAAATAGACATGGGAACTATAATGTGAGTATTGAATAGCAATGAAAAATGCTTCCATATTTTTTGGCAGAGTCAAAACAAGGGCTCTGAATTCAAAGAGAGTTTGTAACCATATAATGACTCCATTATGAAGCAAAAACACACTTTACTTTCCCCTAGTTTTTTCAAATACCTGTGGCTATGAAGAAAAGGCTTTTTTCCAAAGAGTAAATCATGTTTCCCAGAATTTCTTTAAAACATGTTCCTGTTTCTTAAGACATACATCCACAACCCAAATCTTTAAAATTAACAAAATAGAATTAAGTAATCCTTTTGTTCAGGTTTTATGACAGCATAAAATGTTTACAGCAAATCATAACAAATTATAATGACATACCAGTTGCAAAATATTTTGAATATTGATTGAAATGGCTTTCTTTGTTCCAAATTAAGTTCTAACAAAACTAACATATAGAACTACTTAGCATAAAATAGCAAACATTTTAAATGCCATACTGTTTCTACTTTCTAGTGAAATCTTGAAACTTTTTATAACATCTTTTGCTAAATAAGGCATTATAGACTGTATAAAATGTATCTCAAATTCATAAATCATGGAAAGTATATTATGCAAGATGTGAAAGTAAATGCTCAAAACTGGATTTGCTGTTGAATAGCAATTGGCAAAGTTGCTCTGGAATTTTTTTCTGTTCTTATTACAATAAACACTGTCCCAAACCGTCAGCATCCCCAGTGCTATAGTTAAAACAGCACTTACCTTGCTGTCTTGACCCTGCTTTCGTTAATTCTTAAAGCAGATGCACTATGGACAAGAACCCACCAATATATGCTGTAAACTCTGTCAGACGGAACTGGCTGCCAGATTCTTAGTGATACAAGAGCTGAGTGGGGGGGGGAAACCCAGCCCAGTCACGCCAGTCTCTGAATGGAGTTATGTCATTGTGGGGATCTTGTGGTGTGGCATGCAAACACTCTCTAACGAGGTGCAGGTGGACTTGGTGAGCAAGGACAGCCCAGCTCACTCCCTATGGAGTAAGAGAGAGATACGTGCTAAACCAGCCCAAATAACCTAGCTTTTAACCCCAAATGGAGTCCTGCTGCAAATGAGGCATCTACAGTGAGAATGTTTCTCTTACAAAGCCCTTTACTTCTATAGCTGTGACAACAATTAAATGCAGTTCTCTCACCCAGCTATCATGTTCCGCTAAAGGTCACGTAAATCATCAACTGAATAAACCATTTCAGGAAAATGTAAATGAGCAGACTCAGGAGAATTGAATCCTTTTTGCTCATTACTCTTGAAATGTATACTTACTTGGACCAACTTAATTTTTGGCCAAAAGAGAAACTTAGATTAGTTTCTAAAATACTAAACTGCTTCATTTATACTTTGATACAAGTGATAAGTATCAACATTTCCAGCTTGCTTATGTTAAGCAGATTCATTTTATGCTCTTCAGGTCTGGAACCAATCAGTAATATTCTGCCTGTTTCTTATTTTGTGGATTTAATTTAGGAATTCATCCAAAACCTTACTTGGGAATAGTATTCTATAGCTTATTGCCAAAAAAACATAAAAGAACATGAAAAAAATAAATGTATACTAAAAATATCACAAAGTAATCATTTTTCACTGTCATTGCATGCTAGCAATATTTTTTTTTTCAAAACTGAAAGTTATGCTAAGTTGCATTCTCCCAAAGGCCTGGTTTGACATATGTTTCCTTATCATTTCCTGATGCAGGCTTCTAGAAAATGAGGATCTACTCAATTCCTTGTCTATCAGCTTTGTAGCTTTTTTATATGATTTTTTCCATCCAAATTTTTCATTTTCTCATGTTTATAGGAATTCTTAGAATCAGATACTTTAAGTTGCCACGTTGTAAGATTTTCCCTTTTAAGATAAATATGTGACTTTTTAGCTATGAGACTTTTGAAAATTAATTTAATCTCCATGATCACATTAGTGTAAATGCCTCATTTTTGTCAGAGAACAGTTTAAAAACAAAACAATCTTCTTCGAAGTAACTAATACAATTGTAAGGTAATTCGTAGCATAATGTTTTAAGAAAATTTTAGAAAGACCTCTATTTTACACTGGTCTTCACCAGTAGTTCAGCAGTAAAGAATCTGTCTGCAATGCAGGAAATGCAGGTTGATCCCATGGTCAGAAAGATCCCCTGGAGAAAGAAATGGCAACCCACTCCAGTATTCTTGCCTCGGAAATTCCATGGACTGGGGAGCTCTTGGTGGGCTTGGGTCTGTCCATGGGGTCAGACAGGACTGAGCCACTAAAAAACAACAACAAATACAGTTTTACAATAGAGGACATGAATAAACTTAGAAGAACTCAAGAAAAAAAAAGGGTAAATTGATCAGTCATATGCTATTAAATGTCTCATTGTAAGAAGATAGCTAAAACAATTCTAAGCATTAATTTTAAGTGTGTCAACTTCTATAACCTGCAATTTTGTTTGAAAAATTCCAGCTATATATTCCAAGGATTTTTCTTTTGAGCAATAATGTGTTGTCTGTAACAGAGTTCAAGTGCATTAAGTTGAACTTAGCTTATTGTGAAGCTGATATTGTCCATATACCTTTTTCTATAAAATTAGTTCTGTGAGGCCAATAATTGGATACTATTGCCCATTTTAAAGCATATTTCTTGGGCTTATTAGAAAGAAATGAAATTAATATTTGTGGTGTATCTAATTTATTCCATGCTTTATTCTCAAAATGTTCACATATTTCTAAAGTTTAAATTTCATGCTTTAAAATCCATGTAAATATTATTATCAAGTTTTCAGAGAAGTAAAAATGGAGACTCAGAAAGTCTAAATAATTCACTGAAAGTCACCGAACAAGTAAGTGGAAAAACAAAATCATGAGCACCTTCACCCTCTGGAAAGAGGGTGGACAGGATAGAGCTAGGAAAAGGTATTTAATCAGTTTAAAATATTTTCTAGGCAACATTATTAACAGTTGAGAAAATGCATACATATTAGCCAGGCAAAAGTTTTTAAAAGGCACAAGGTTAGCTAAGCAATAGTTTCTTTCTTTGTACTTGACATACTCACACTCTCCCGTATGCACACATTAGACCTCCTGGGTGAGGTTGGAGCTTTCCAACTCGGTGAATGGAGATTAGGTCCTTTGTGGTAAGGGATGTGGGAGATTGCATCAGACTCTATGTTAAAACCATTGAGTCGCCACGTCAGCCTATCAGCTGGACTCTTTCTGTTACTTGAGACCAGCAAGGGTGATGAAGAACATCGTTATTGTCTCACTCACCTGGTTCCGAATGGGCTCCCCTGGTGGCCCAGATGGTAAAGCGTCTGCCTGCAATGCGGAAGACCCAGGTTAGATCCCTGGGCTGGGAAGATCCCCTGGAGAAGGAAATGGAGACCCACTCCAGTACTCTTGCCTGGAAAATTCCATGGATGGAGGAGCCTGGCAGGCTACATTCCATGGGGTTGCAAAGAGTCAGACACTACTGAGCGACTAACACATCGCTATTCATAGAGTCATAGAACCACAGATTTGGAATGAATCTCAGATATCCTTTAAAGGATGAGTTCTATGAAACCAGTCCCCCAAGTTCTGCAGCTGGATCTTTTTCTTCTCATGTGATGAGCTAAACTAACATGTTACCAGTACTCCACCCAAAGAACTGCAGCATTGTTTTCCCTTTGTGCAGGATGGATGGCCCGACTTCCTTGGTAGCTCAGTTGGTAAAGAATCTGCCTGCAATGAGGGAGACCTGGGTTCGATCCCTGGGTTGAAAAGATCTCCTGGAAAAGAGAATGGCTACCCACTCCAGTATTCCTGCCTGAAGAATCCCACAGACAGAGGAACCTGATGGACTACAGTCCATGGGGTCGCAAAGAATCGCACAGGACCGAGCGACTAAGGACAGCGCAGGATGAATGGCATCTTATGTTTCCCAGTGCTCTGTCTTCTTATGTTTCCCAGTGCTCTGTCTAGGCAGTAAGATATGACTGTGCATCAATGATATGAGGTCATCTCAGAGCATAGAATAGGAAGAAATATAATGACAATTCCCTGCTAATAGAGGAGAAAGTTCTATTTTTACCATTTTACACACTGAGATTTCAAACTCAACTGTCTTCTTATCTCTCATAAAAGTTGTTTGTTTTAGCATATTTAGAAAATGCAGAGGAAAATAAGAATTTTAGGTTAGAGAATAGTTTTAAGGGAAAAAGTAAAAATATATATTCTAGCCCGGAGATTACTATATTATTTTGGTGTTTTTTCTTAAGGTATGAGTGTGTACACACACAAACCAACAGACATTGATTTTCACAAAAATATTTCAACATTACACTTACAGTTTTGCAATGTTTTCCACATGACAGTAAGTTGTGGGTATTTTTGTATATTATTAAATATTATTATCTAATGTCATTTTAATTTAATTAACTGCATTAAATTTTATTATATAAATGTATCATAATGTAGTTGTTATTTTTTAATATTACAATGAACACTTGCTTTCTCTTATAATTTGTAAAGCACTGTCTCCTGCATTGAAATTTCTTTCACCAAATTGGTTGTACCTAGGCAGGAGGAGAAGGGGACGACAGAGGATGAGATGGCTGGATGGCATCACTGACTAGACGGACGTGAGTCTGAGTGAACTCCGGGAATTGGTGATGGACAGGGAGGCCTGGTGTGCTGCGATTCATGGGATCGCAAAGAGTAGGATACTACTGAGCGACTGAACTGAACTGAACTGAATCTGTCTATTCTGCTTATATAATTTCATTTTAAATGAAAATGACATTTTAGTAGGTAGTTTATGTTTTCAAATCAGAAAATAAAGGAATGGATTTCAGTTTTTTTCTCCCTTCAGGTCAATCTTTTTACTGTTCTTAACTTTAGCATTTCTTATGAGCCACGGTTGGAGAAGGAAATGGCAACCTGCTTCAGGACTCTTGCCTGGAGAATCCTGTGGACAGAGAAGCCTGACGGACTACAGTCCATGAGGTCACAAAGAGTCGGAAACGACTGAGCAACTAACACACACATGAGCCATGGAACTGTCTTCATCTTCAGAGTCCTTACACATGGATGTGTATTTTTAAACTCACTCTACAATTGCTTCCATTTCTCTTGCATCTTACATGAAAAATATTTTTAGAATTATCAATAATAAGGATTATTGTATTTTTGCATTAAATAGTTCGCATTGTAAAAATAATATACATGAATGGTATAACATGCTGAAACATTTAATAACATACCAGGATATAATATAAGGTTAAATGTAAAATAACCTCTTACCCAACTGACTTTCCAATTGCACTCCCCAGATGTAATCATTGTTTTCGATTTTTATTACTTCAGGTATTTCAGACATGTTCTATATACCCAACAGAATTTCATTTCTCTATTTCTTTCTCTCTCCCTTTTATCCCTTGTGCTTTACACTTTTCATCTAGATAACTTATTTTATCTAACTAATATATATATATATATATATCTGCACCATGTTTTATATAGTTACAGAACACACTACTGTATGAGTGTATCAAATATTACTTGTGTTTTTGCTCAATGGTGAGTGTTTCAGTGCTTTCAATGTTTGCTGTTTTTTGTTTGGACAGTTTAATCATTATGACACAATATGTGGATCAAATTTTGTGCATTAGTGCAATTTAGCTTTAGGAAAATTCCAAAAGGGAAATCTATGATGAGAAGTGTGTGCACATTTTAACACTTTACAGCTATCATCTAGCTATTGGTCTGATTATCACTGCCATCAACAGTATATGAGAATGTATTTTCACCAATCATTCGTGAAGTTTGCATATAATCAAGTGTAACATTTCTGTAATCTCATTGTTAAGCATTATTTATTAAATAATATTTGGTAGTTATAGTCTCCTCTCTTTATTCCTTAAGATAATAATAGTGAAATCATTATGTAACATAAATAATATTTTAATCAAACCCCATATTTTCCAAAATATACATAGTGAAAGGAGAGGAATTTTATTTTTGTAAAATGTTTAATAAATGGGTTGGTAGGCAAGAGCTGGACTCTTATAGCTACTTCTTTATTCAATCTGTTGTGATATGTTGCTATGCTTAATGCATATGAAGAAAATTTTGTCTCAGATATTAACCTGAGAAAATAAGTATATTAATAGTTTAATAGTTTTTTAAAAATAATTTCAAATATTCATCTTTCAGTTTAGTTCAGTTCAGTTCAGTTGCTCAGTAGTGTCCGATTCTTTGCGACCCCATGAATCACAGCACGCCAGGCCTCCCTGTCCATCACCAACTCCCGGAGTTCACTTAGACTCATGTCCATCAAGTCGGTGATGCCATCCAGCCATCTCATCCTCTGTCGTCCCCTTCTCCTCCTGCCCCCAATCTCTCCCAGCACCAGAGTCTTTTCCAATGAGTCAACTCTTTGCATGAGGTGGCCAAAGTACTGGAGTTTCAGCTTCAGCATCCTTCCTTCCAGAGAAATCCCAGGGCTGATCTCCTTCAGAATGGACTGGGTGGATCTCCTTGCAGTCCAAGGGACTCTCAAGAGTCTTCTCCAACACCACAGTTTAAAAGCATCAATTCTTCGGCACTCAGCCTTCTTCACAGTCCAAATCTCACATCCATACATGACCACAGGAAAAACCATAGCCTTGACTAGATGAACCTTTGTTGGCAAAGTAATGTCTCTGCTTTTGAATATGCTATCTAGGTTGGTCATAACTTTCCTTCCAAGGAGTAAGCGTCTTTTAATTTCATGGCTGCAGTCACCATCTGCAGTGATTTTGGAGCCCCCACAAATAAAGTCTGACACTGTTTCCACTGTTTCCCCATCTATTTCCCATGAAGTGATGGGACTGGATGCCATGATCTTTATTTTCTGAATATTGAGCTTTAAGCCAACTTTTTCACTCTCCTCTTTCACTTTCATCAAAAGGCTTTTTAGTTCCTCTTCACTTTCTGCCATAAGGGTGGTGTCATCTGCATGTCTGCACTAATCATTAGAGAAATGCAAATTAAAACTACAATGAGATAGTACTTAACACCAGAGAATGGCCATCATCAAAAAGTCTACAAACAATAAATGCTAGAAAGAGTATAGAGAAAAGGAAACCCTCCTACACTGTTGGTTGGAATGTAAATTGATACAGCCACTATGGAGAACAGTATGGAGGTTCCTTGCTGCTGCTACTGCTAAGTCGCTTCAGTCATGTCCGACTCTGTGCGACCCCATGGACTGCAACCTGCCAGGCTCCTCAGTCCATGGGATTTTCCAGGCAAGAGTACTGGAGTGGGGTGCCATTGTCTTCTCCATGGAGGTTCCTTAAGAAACTAAAAATAGAGCAATCCCATTCGTGGACATATATTCAGAGAAAAATATGGTTCAAAAGGACAATTCACCCCAGTGCTCACTGCAATGCAGTTTACAGTAACCAAGACATGGAAGTAACTTAAATGTCCATTTACATAGGAATAAACAAGGAAGATGTGATATGTGTGTGTGTATATATATATACACACACATATTGGAGAAGGCAATGGCACCCCACTCCAGTACTCTTGCCTGGAAAATCCCATGGACGGAGGAGCCTAGTAGGCTTCAGTCCATGGGGTCGCTAAGAGTCGGACACGACTGAGCGACTTCACTTTCACTTTTCATTTTCATGCGTTGGAGAAGGAAATGGCAACCCACTCCAGTGTTCTTCCCTGGAGAATCCCAGGGACGGGGAAGCCTGGTGGGCTGCCGTCTGTGGGGTCTCAAAGAGTCGGACACGACTGAAGCGACTTAGCAGCAGCAGCATGTACATATATACTCACAGTGAAATATTACTCAGCCATTAAAAAGAATTGGAGAAGGAAATGGCAACCCACTCCAGTATTCTTCCCTGGAAAATTCCATGGATAGAGGAGCCTGGTGGGCTACAGTCTTTGGAATGGCAAAGAGTTGGCCACGACTGAGAGACTGAGCATGTTAAAAAAAATAAAATAATGCCATTTCCAGCAACATAGATGGACCTGGAGATTATCACACTAAGTGAAGTAAGTCAGACAGAGAAAGACAAATATTATATAATATCACTTATATTCAAAAATCTAAAAAGGATGATACAAACAAACTTGTTTACAAAATACAAACAGACTCACAGATTTAGAGAACAAATTTATGGTTCCAGGGAATGGGGAGGTGGGGGACCAGACAGACTGGGAGTGTGGGATTGACATGTACACACTGCTGTATTTAAAATAGATAACCAACAAAGACCAACTGTATAGCACAGGGAATTCTGCTCAATACTCTAATAATCTAAATGAGAAAAAATCTTGAAAAAGAATAGGTACACGTGTATGTATAATTGAATCACTTTGCTGTACACATGAAACTAACACATTCTTAGTCAACTCCACTCCAATATAAAATATAAATTAAAAATAAATAAATACAATTCAATTTCTTTGCTTGACAGTCTGAATTTTCTCAATTATTTTTTTTCCTTAACATGAATGATATGTTTTGCTTTTTGAGAATATATTTGCGAAATACTCTAATCTGATAAGCTATAGTTCGTCTATCAGTCACATTTTTTAATTAAAAATAGTACTCCATAAACTCTGCTCCATGTTATGTGCCCGTCTGGAAGGGAGAGGGGTTTGGGGGAGAATGGGTACATGTGTACGTATGGCTATTCCCTCACTGTTCACCTGAAACTACCACAACGCTGTTAATTGGCTATACCCCAATACAAAATGGTTTTGGTGTTAAAAAAAATTAAACAGAACAGTACTCCATAAAAAGGTAGCTGGTTCATCCGGAGTCATTTATAGATTTGTCCATTTTTAAGGCAAAAGTACGATTATACAGATGTGATGACTCAGTCTTCATGTTTTGGCTAAATCTTTATCTGGGTGATTTACTGTGATTTCCTTCACCGACATTTCACCCAGCAAGCATGCACCAATGTCATGTTGGTCTCTTCGCTTCTGTGCATACTTTTCAGCCTACGCAGTATATTTTTCCCAGTAAAATGCTCAGTGGCTTTTTATTTCTGGTTTGAAAAGACATAACAAACAATTTTTGACATTTAGAGTCTCTCACGTCTAAGTTAAATACTTAGTTCATTTTTCTTTCAACTTTGAACGATTGGTCTTAAAATGATCTCACAACACAACTGACATCATAAAACTATCTAAAATATTATGTAGCATAAGATAAGACAAAATAAGTTATTAATGTCTATAAGGCCAAGAGATAATATGATTTTCATCATATTTCTGATGCTCATTCCCATTTTCACTAACAATTTTTAGAAGTCTTTAGAGTGGATTCCTTATTCTTTTGATTTAAAAGAGTTCTTTGATATGTTAATTTTGTGCAGTGCAGCTAGAGTTTGAGAAAGAAAGTCTTAATCTCCCTTGTTAATGACAACGAAGTCCTGAAATACAAGAACATATTGATTTTTTGTTTCATTATAGAATAAAACATTTCAAAATTCTAATAATTTTAGATAAAATTTTAAAATTTAGAAGCATTTTTGAAAAAAAAAGTTACAACAAAGTATAACTATTTTCTTTTTGTTCACTTTTATAGTCACAGACAATTTGATGATTTAAAAATAATTATTTATTGAATAACAAAGAAATGATAGTAGGTATAAACAAAGATAGATAACAGGAACACAGTATTGTTGGTGAGAACTTTGATGATTAACTGAGTGAGTACATTACTTAGAATACTGTAAGCATACAGTGATTTATTTCTGTAAGCTGACATATAAAAGGCATAAATGACTAATATTTATACTAATACTGACATTAAACAACATGGAAAAACAAATTAAAAATACAACTTATCTTAGTATTATAAGATAAATTGGTAAGATTTAATGAAAGAGAATATAAGCATTGAAAGCAGAGAAAGGCTGCTTGTTGAGTAAACAAATATTTAAACAGGGTAGCAAAAGGTAAAGAAGTGGAGCAAAGAGTATTCAGTGCAGAGGTTTCAGAATTTTTGAGTGAGGGGTTGATGATAAAAGCTGGATGGTTAAGTAGTATGGAAATTGCAGTTGAACATGTAAGGATGACCAGGTTACACAGGTCATCACAGTGCATGGGATACACTTTAAATTTTCATTCAAGTGCTTTGGAATACTAATGACTGTAGGTAACTGAATGACAAGAGGAAGCAGAAAGGCAAAATGGAGCACAGCAGTATTAGTCCAGGCAAGAATTAAAGATGGTGACTTGAACTAGAGAGGTGGCAATGGACATGGATAGAACATGGTACATATCATGTCAGTATAATCAAAGAATGAGTTAACAGCATAAAAGTATTTCCTTCTGGTGTTTGTAGCTGGAGCTTAATTAAGAACCTTAAAGACTATAGGCCCTGAAAAAAAAATATTATGGAGCTACTCTCAAATACACAATTCAAATTAAAGTAAGTACAAACCATGGAACTTCACTGGCTGTCCAGTGGTTAAGACTTGTCTTCCAGTGCAGGGGGCAAGGTTTCAATCCCTGGTCAGGGCACTAAGATCCCACATACATCCGTGCATGCTAAGTTGCTTCAGTCATGTCCAACTCTTTGCGACCCTATGAGCTATAGCTGGCCAGGCTCCTCTATCCATGGTATTCTCCAGGCAAGAATACTGGAGTGGATTGCCATGCCCTTCTCCAGGAGATCTTCCTGACCCAGGGATCAAACCTGCATCTCTTATGTCTCCTGCATTGGCTGGTGGGTTCTTTACCACTAGCACCACCTGAAAGATCCCATATGCCTTGCCAAAAAATCAAAACCTAAAACAGAAGCAATATTGTAACAAATTCAATAGACTTTAAAAATGGTCCAAAAATATTTTTTAAAATAAAATACATAGCAATAAAATAAGTGTGCAACAATTAAATTCTGATTTGCCCCTTGAAAGAAAACCAAAATTTATTTATCAGTCCACACATAAATGCCTATAGAGACTTAGGCACCATATTGGACTAGAGAGCAGCCCCATGTCCTCAAGAAGCAGAGTCAGTGAGGTGGACAATTTGCAAATAAGCACACAGTTGTGATGTTATATGGCAAATTCTTCTACAGACGGAAGAATAAGAGAGAGTGACAGCAGCAGAACCAGGCCTGATTGATTGAAGAAGATTTTACCTTAGGATTGAAAATCCAAATGAAGTTTTGCAGTGAAGGTTGAACTGGGATTCTTCAGGGAGGAATAGCTATACCAACCTAGACAGCATATTAAAAAAGCAGAGACATTACTGTGCCAACAAAGGTCTATATAGTCAAAGCTATAGTTTCTCCAGTAGTCTTGTACGGATGTGAGATTTGGACCATACAGAAAGCTGAGCACCAAAGAACTGATGCTTTCAAACTGTGGCCTTGAAGACTCATGAGAGTCCTTTGGACTGCCAGATCAAACCAGTCAATCCTAAAGGAAATCAGTCTTGAATAATCATTGGAAAGGCTGATGCTGAAGCTGAAGCTCCAATAATTTGGTCACCTGATGTGAAGAATTGACTCACTGGAAAAGACCCTGTTGCTAGGAAAGATTGAGGGCAGGAGGAAAAGGGGACGACAGAGGATGAGATGGTTGGATGGCATCACCGACTCAATGGACATGAGTTTGAGCAAGCTCCAGGAGTTGGTGATGGACAAGGAAGCCTGGCGTGCTGCAGTCCATGGGGTCACAAAGAGTCTGACATGACTGAGCAACTGAACTGAACGGAAGGGCAGAATTCTTCCTGAAGAATCCCATGGCAGAGGAGTCTGGGTGGGCTACAGTCTACGGAGTTGCAAAGATTCGAACACAACTGAAGCAACTGAGTGTAAGGGCCGAATAGTTCACACCATTTGTGGCAGAGGGAAAGATTTTGAAAGAGGCAAAGGATGGAGAAACCTATTTCTTTAGGAATTAATTGTTTTCCCATGACTGAATTCATGAATAGAAGATCTGTATACACATTAAAAGTTAAAAAATAAATCCCCTTTTCTTCTGATTAACTCTATGATGGTTCAGACATTTTGTTTTCAAAGGAACTAAATTAATCAAGGCTTTATGCACAAATAGAAAAAAAATAATTAAAAATATTTTGGTTTCAACCTAGGAGTCCAGCAGCCGTATCATGAAACTAAATAAAGTTTATAAAAACTGAAATAATCCTGAAGTGTTTAGTTAGTACCAAAGTCATATTAATATTTTGAAAATGACATAATATAGACTCATTATAAGACAAGTTCCACTAAAAACAAATAAACTCCTAACAGCAAGTGGTCTAAGTACTCATTATTTTAGTGTTTAAAACTTTGGTCCTGAAATTTAATGTCTACCCTTCATTCCAAATATCCCCCCTCTATTACATGTGCAAGAAAATGATTGACCTGTAAGATTAAGTAGTTAGTACACTTTCTAATGATACACATTTTCCAGGGCTATATGGTTTCCCCTAAGTTTCAGAAGAGAATTTTAGAAAATAGCTCTGGGGTTTTAAAATACAAGTTGTAGTTAACTTATTCATAAACCACAAAGGTTTTTTTTATGATAATTATTTCAATATTGAAGACTCTAGTGTTCTAGAGTTCCCCTCTGCAGAATATATATTTTTGGATACTCACCCAGACCTATGATATTCTAACCCATACTCAATTTCTTCCTTTGTACAACAATACAATTACCATGTCAATAAAAGTTCTTCTAAAGTTTCCAACGAGAAAATGGGGCAGATCCATTATAGTAATCTTGGCAATGATTTGTTGATTTAAATATTTCTGTATTAAAAAGAAATAGTTTTGGCAAAACTAATACAATTTGTACAGTTTAAAAATAAAATTAAAAAAAAAAAAGAAACCATGGTTTTTGGCTACTCTAGTTAGTTTTGGACACAACTCATATTTCGAAATAAGTTAGTGATCTCCAAAGCTGTTTGTTGATCGACATCATTCAAGGAACTTTAAAAAATACAAATTCCCAAGAGATTTCCCTTGGAGATCCTAACTGAATGTGTGTGACTATGACATCTACATTTTTAGCAAGCACTGAAAGTGATTACAATAAGCAGATGAAAGTTATGTTCTATTCATTTCGCTATTTTTTTGCTTTTCTATGTAGTAGATGATCCAAGACTTGGATTCTACTCATTTCTGTATGTTTGTTTCTTGGTAAAGTGAAAGATATCATCATTGTAAGTTTAGAGGTCTTAGGCTAATTTCAGGCATGGAGAACACCCAACTTTGTACTATTGAAATGATCTTCTCCTCAGGACTTTAGCCAAAAGCCTTGTTTTTTCTGGTCTCTTGTGCATTAACGGTCCCTTCATAATTCTTTGCATTCTCAGTTGTCTTATGCAGATAGTGCCTCTGACTTTTCTTTTTTTTTAAGTAAAAAATGTGTGATTAATGGAGAAAATTCAGGATTAGTGAATCAGGAAGACCCCCAAGGGGAAGGTCTTATCATAGCTTTCCTTATCTATTCAGTCTATTAAATAATGCAAATTTGAGGAAAGAGGATGTTAAAAGACTCAGGGTCTTCAGGGATATTCCTGTTGGTCCAGACATGGACTCTGGCTAACCTACAAGCTAGTTAATCATGGATTATTTATTCATTTTATGTTGATTGAAAATTAATGCACTGTATTCAGTTGAACAAAGAAAATTGAAGGGTTTTTTGTTTGTTTGTTTGTTTTGTTTAATCTCTCTTCCACCAACACTGGATGATAGGAAATCTGAATTTAATAATTATCATTTTGTTAATCTCTATTTAAAAGGCCTCTCTCAATTTGATTGTCCTTTTAGCCTTCCAGAGGGATTCCCCTGGTGGCTCAGACGGTAGGTAAAGCGTCTGCCTACAATGTGGGAGACTGGGGTTCAATCCCTGGGTGGGGAAGATCTCCTGGAGAAGGAAATGGCAACCCATTCTGGTATCCTTGCGGGGAAAATCCCATGGATGGTGGAACCTGGTAGGCTACAGTCCATGGGGTCACAAAGAATCAGACTAAGCAACTTCACTTTAGCCTTGCAGAGTTTAACTCCAGGATGGAATCTGGGTGTGGAGCTTAATATATGTTCCTGGTGCCAGAGGCTTAGGTAGGGCAGGAAGCAGCTACAAGGATTAGTATATAATGGTTCTTTTGTTCCTCCCTATCTTCATTGATGAACCTCTGCACTGGGTCCTGTGCTCCTGAGTCTGTGTTCTCTTTATCTCTGGGTTGGATCCTGTACCCATCAATTCTCCATGAAGACTATCTCACAGCATCTCCAGCTGGCTTTGAATAACTTTCTGATGGTTGGCTATGACTCCCAAACGAATCCCTACTTGGGTGGTTGACTCTGCAGTCACTAAAGTAACAGAACCAAGGCCAGAGTAGACAGAGCGGGGAGAAGGCGGGACTTAGATGAGCTCCAGGATTAGTTTTCCCATTGCTCCGATAATAAATGATCACAAACTTAATGGCTTAAAATAGCATACATTTATTATGTTTCAGTTCTGAAACTCAGAAATCCAAAGTGAGTTTCACTGGGTTTGAGGGGGAAGTCCAAGAGACAATTCATTTTCTTGCCTTTTCCAACTTTTAGAGATATCCATGTTTTTTGTTTTTGTTTGTTTGCTTGTTATTTGTCTCAAGTCCACATCTTCAGAGTTGACAATGGTCACTTGAGTCTTACATCATATCACATCACATCACATCACTGTGACATTACCTTTTCTGACTCCTTCTTCCATTTGTAATGACCCTGTGATTCCATGAGGGCCACACAGATAACACAGGGTAATCATCTATTTTAAGGACCTGTGCTCAGTCACTCAGGGTGTCCGACTCACTGTGACCCCACAGATTGCAGCCCCCCAGGCTCCTCTGTCCATGGAATTTCCCAGACAAGAATACTGGAGTGGGTTGCCACTTCTTCCTCCAGAGGATCTTCCCAGTGCAGGGAATCGAACCTGAGTCTCCTGCCTTGACAGGCAGATTCTTTATCACTGAGCCCCCGGGAAGCCCGTTGTAAGGACAACTGAGTTCTTAATTCTGTCAGCTATTTTAATTCCTTACTGCCACATAATATAACCTGTTCACAACTTCTGGGGATGAAGATGTGCATCTAAGAAGCCACTATTGTGCTTGTAACAGTTTCAAAACATTTTACAAACCTATGAGTTCATTTAAATAAAATCTCCAAAGATGTTTGATTAGAAGATACTCTTCTCTGCAGATCTATGGCTTCCGATATGTTTGATAGAGTTTTTAAAAAATCAATTATAGCCGCATCATATACTATCTTTTAATTTATCCTTTAACATTAGAGAACTAGGCTTTCTATTTTAGCTTTTATTATCCAGTCAGGATAATTAGGCCCTCCCAGGTGGCACAGTGGTAAAGAACCTGCCTGCCAGTGCAGGAGTTGCAAGAGACACAGGTTTGATTCCTAAGTCAGGAAGATCCGCTGGAGGAGGAATTGCAACCCACTCCCGTGTTCTTGACTGGAAAATCCCATGGATTGTTCTGGCTACAGTCCACGGGGTTGCAAAGTGTTGGACACGACTGAGCACACACATTCCACCCCATCCACTTAGGAAGGTGAGCTGAGGTATGACCTTTAGTAGCATTATTCAGCTGTTATACATTGCCAAGTCTGTGTATTTAATATTCCTTTGGGATCAAGGAAAAATAAAGTCATAATGAATTTGTTCCTGGTCTGGTTAATGTCCATTCTGGGAATAGACTTGGGAGGAACTTAGGAAGTACACTGAGACATTTGCTTGTGGGCATGTGGGTTGTTCTTCCCAGAAGTGATGTTGTACACTAGACTTGGCGACCCGTCCCAGGAAGGAGGGTGCGAGTGCTCCCAAGTCTGCATTTATTTCTCTGACCACCATGGCCATGACTCAGAGTGGAATCCCTAAATGAGTCATATCTCATTTTGCTGCTTTGGGAAAAAAGAAGAGGATGAGTATCTAAGAGAAAAACGGCTAGGTGGTTGTGCTGGATCATGGCTCACAAGCACTGAAAATACAAATCCCGAATTTCTAAACCTCAAAGTGCTAATCATTTTGTCCATAAATATTATTAAGATCCTTCTTAACACTGACTCCCTTCTTCCCCCTTTTCCTTCTTGCTTTCCAATTATATTTCCCTGTACTGCTCTTATGATTACTTTGTGATAAATGCAACACTTATTATTATTTTGTATATAATGTGAATACACATAATGTGAATATATTGATACATAGTTACATATTTTAATGATGCTAAAGCTGAAACTCCAGTACTTTGGCCACCTCGAGCGAAGAGTTGACTCATTGGAAAAGACTCTGATGCTGGGAGGGATTGAGGGCAGGAGGAGAAGGGGACGACAGAGGATGAGATGGCTGGATGGCATCACTGACTCGATGGACGTGAGTCTGAGTGAGGCCTGGCGTGCTGCGATTCATGGGGTCACAAAGAGTCAGACACGACTGAGTGACTGAACAGAACATATTTTATAATTTTACATATATACATATAAAATGTAAATGTATATATAAAACATGTATATACACACATATATATACATTTAGTGTGTATATAAATATATATATACATTATGTATATGTATGTTTTATATATGTATTTAGTACATATATTTTCCACACAGAAGAAAACTAAGTAGAACAGAAAAGTAAACAAAGGAAGGGGTATATCACTACTTTTAGATTCACTACTTCAATTTTATTAGCTTTTATATATGGCTCTTACTTAAGGAATACTGTTGTAGTATACATTCGGGGGGCATTCCTTAGAAAAAGTAAAAAAGATAAAGTATTTTTCAGATATAGTAAACCCGTGGTAAAATTTAAGCCCTCTGTCTCCCTTCCTCAATTCCAAATGTCACTTTTTTCCTAAATGAAATTCCAAGGTTTCCCTCTTCCTCTAACACAAGGAGTCTTACCAATTGAAGTGGTGAAATATGTTCAAGACATTATTACATGTTTGCAGATGGGCACCCTAAAGCACAGGTCTCTGTAAACACATCTCACTGTATATGCAGAGCTCCTTAAGCAGTTTATTTTAATGCCTTCTCTCTTAAGAGTCTTTTGTGGTGGTGATATCTAGAGAAATTCACCAGTTTACCGTTCTTGACAAAGCTAATCAAGACCACTAATGTCTTAGTGATTTATAATTTAGAGAGCCCTTTCATGTATGTTATTTGAACAGATCCTTATTAAAACTCAGTGAAGTGCAAATTACTAAGTCTATGTTAAGGATGAAGAAAATCAGACCTCATATACAAGATATCTGGGTCCAAATTCCTTGACTTCTTATCCCTGAGAGAGGAGATACTGTCTCGTGTTTTCCATTTCCTATCAGATACTCGTTCTCTCACCAACCCTTGCCACCACTCCCAACTCAAGTCTTCCAAAGTGCATGCTTTTTATGCTGTTATTTTCTCTGTAATACCTCCATATCACAATCTGGACAGAGTAGGAATTTAAATATTTGTTGAGTGAGTGAACAAGTAGATGAGGATAATGGTTTAATCTACTCATAACTAAAATATTATATATGCTGAAAAAGTCTGAATTTGATTCAGAGTCTGATGAATATCTTTTAAGAATTCAACCATAATGGAGGTAGTTAGTCCTGGGATTATGTGAAGTTTTCCAAAAGACTCTGTGTTAATCCAAATTTCCCCACACCTCTAGGCTGTGTAATGAAAGCATTTAAGTTGGGTCCTTTTGCCTCACAGTACATGTAAGCCCTGGGGCTCTCCTCTCTGCAGGCTGTCTGTCTCAGTTACTCTTTAGCTTTTGTCATAATGTTATCAGAAGTGGGGTCTGGCTGCTTGCTGCCCTAAAGCCAATGAACAGGCAAGGTTAGTGGAAAGAAAAGGTTGATTATTTCAGAGGCCAGCAATGATGGGGCAGAGGCAGACTCCCATCCAAAGGCCAACTCTCCCCAACCCGCTAACCCCACCCCCTAACAATCAGTGGGCAAGAGTTTTTATAGGCAGAGGGAGGGTCTACATGTAGAAACAGCACAGTTAGCTCTGACAGTCCTCTTGAAATCGGTCATGTAGTGATCAGATCAGCATCATCTTGACTGTTAAGTGCAGTTAATCTTTAGTTCCAGGGTTGATTTGGTCCCCTTTCTTAGAGGCCAGCTCTCGGAATTGTGGCAACTTATGTTATGATGTCATGATGTCATGTCATGATGTCATGATATCATGTCATGATGACAGTCTGGTCATCATGTAGTTAACTTCTTCTACCTGATGGGGTTTCAGAATTTGTAAAACATCTCAAGGGATATAACTCAGAATATTATCTATAGCCCTTGAGGCACTAAGGGTTCTTGACTGCTTAGTGACCAAGCTATTGTTATTTGGTCTTATTTGACTGCTTTCCTTTGCTTCTGCATTTTGTCACTTCTCTGATTAAACATATTAAAGTTTTTCTACAGACAAAAGGCAGGCGGAGGACATGGAGGGACTGACTAAAGCGTGCTGCTCCATTTCAATAGCACCTATTACAATTTGCCTTTTATTTATTTCTCTGCTTACTCTGGGAGAAGGAAATGGCAAGCCACTCCAGTATTCTTGCCTGGAGAGTCCCAGGGACAGAGGAGCCTGGTGGGCTGCCTTCTATGGGGTCACACAGAGTCGGACACGACTGAAGCGACTTAGCAGCAGTAGCAGCCGCTTACCGTGTGTGTGTGTGTGTGTGTGTGTGTGTGTGTGTTTGTGTAGTTGGAGTGTGATCCTACTTATTTTTATGTTGTCGTTCTCACTGTAATACCTCCAGCGTCTATCACAATGTTCTGCACAGAGTAGGAGTTTAAATATTTGTTGAATCATGGTTTAACCCACTCACAGCTAAAACATTATATGTGCCAAAGGATTCTGAGTTTGATTCTGAGTCTGATGAATATCTTTTAAAAATTAAACCATAGTGGAAGTAATTAGTCCTGGGATTATGTGAGGTTTTCCAAAAGGCTCTGTGATAATCCAAATTTCCCCATACTTCTTAGGCTCTGTCATGAAAATATTTAAGTTGGGTTCTTTTGCCTCACAGCAGTATCTTTAAACTTCTACTTCTCAACCAATTTGTGTTTCAAAAATACTCTTATTATGAATCTCACAGATTTAAGTTTCTCATTGCCAGTTTAAAACATGATATTACCATATATTTGCATGTAAATGATAAAGAATACAGGACTTGAGGACTGGTGGCAGGATTAGTTCCTTCATTAATTTGCTGGTTTTTTCCTCTCCTCTAGTAGCTTTATTTTTTTAAAACTTCTTTGAACTTTATAATCTTTATTATTATAATGAAGTCAGTAAAGTATAACTAGGTTAAAAAAAAGAAAAAAACAAAAATAATAGTTGTTTAATAAATAATAAGAAAGTTGTTTAATAAATAAGCAGAAAAAAGAATTACTATTTTAGACCTATGAAATAACATTAATTTAAGAAAAATCTTTTCTTCGGCAAAATGTAGTGGAATGTTCAAAGCCTTTGATCCAGTGTTCTCCATATCTAGATATCAAAATATGAAGTGATTTATAATCAGGACAATAAATTTTTATACAGTATATAATTTTTTAAACATTATATATTATTTTATGGTAGTAGAAAGTGTAGGTAGGAAGAGTGTGTGAGCCAATTCAAAGGAAGAATATCTTTAAAAGTTTGTGAGCAAAACTAAAAATTGAAAATTTGTTCCATAAAAAAAATAAAAGAAAATTAAAAGAAATTCTAATTTAAAGGAAAAAAAGCATGTTTAAGTGACTATGGTAAGTAACCTCATATAATGAAATATAATATATTGCTAAAATTATATCCATACCCTAATACAAAATGTTTTCGGTGTTAATTTAAAAAAATTAAAAATAAATAAATAATTTTTTTAAAAAAGAAAGAAAAAAGAGGAAGCATTTTTATTTAAATAAATCAGTAAAAGTGCAATATAAAAATTCATAATTTCTCTTTGCAGTGATATAACTGCATCAGAATACATACCTAACAACAAAGTGTTAAAGTGAAGTCACTGACACAATTATCTCCTTGAACTAAAAATTTCTTTATCTCTAGTCACATAATTTTACATAACCTAATATCAAAATAATCATCTAAGAAAATTCTTAATAATGGCAAATTCCTAAATACAGATACAGAATCCATTATTCTCTGGGTCCTTTTTGTAATTATGATCTAATTCTCTATCTTATTTATGTTTTTTTATTCCAACCAGAAATAAAATGAAGAATTTGCCTGTTAAAGTTATGTGGGCATTTTGGATAAAGCCTTGTGTGTGTTCTCAGTCACTCAGTTGTGTCCAGCTCTTTGCGGCCCCATAGATTGCAGCCTGCAGGCTCCTCTGCCCGTGGAATTTTCCAGGCAAGAGTACTGGAGTGGGTTGCCTTTTCCTTCTCCAGGGGATCTTCCTGACCAGGGATCAAACCTGTGTCTCCTGCATTGGCAGGCGGATTCTTTACCATTAGCACCACATGGGGAGCCCAAAACTTTCAAACTTTTCATTTAATTTTTCATACTTTGACAATCATAGTAGTTTTTAAAAATGAAATTATACTTTGTATTTCAAATTTGAGAAAAGATAAAACAAATAATTTGAATTTTTTAATGCCATGAATTTCTTCACATCACATTTTCTTCACATCACAATATCATAAATGTATCATAAATGTTATGATACATTTTGTCAAGAACATCTTCTCTCATTTTCATGCCCATATTTATTTTGAAGAAAGTACTCTGGGTGCTCAGCATTTCCTCACCTCAAAAAAAAAACGCTGTTTTAAATAGATGTACCATCTGATGACCAAAGGAAGCTTTTCAGACATTATGCCTCATATAAACACAAGCCAACCTCAAACAAATCTTGGCTCAGTTTGCAAAATGGAATCTTTTAGGTGACTGTTTTTAAACTTCATTAACTCTAATTTTCCATTTCTTCAGTAATGATCAGAATTCCTGAGGACTGTTTCCTAAGGTATCTGTCTGTCTAATTCATCAACATTTATAGACCCCAGGACAACAGATGTGATTTCCCCTCATTTTGCTTGCTGAAAATAATGTGGTGTTTCACCACAACTGCAGCTTTCTAGTCTAAGAACCCAACCCAGAGAATTTCATTTGGTTTTCTAATTTAATCCAGCTGTTGAAATGGAGACTTCTTTTCTTTCTTCCTTCTGTCTTCTTCCTTCCTCCTTTCCTTTTCTTTCTTCTTCTTCTCTTCCTCTTCCTTGTCCTTCTACTACTACTATTTTTTCTTCTCCTCCTCCTCCTTCTTCTTCCTCTCTCTCTCTCTCTCCTACCCTCTCTCTTCAGTCAATTATTCTTTGGAAACTTATGGCTAAATGGAAGTAATATTGTTAAAAAAAAAAAAAAAGTGAATTATCAGTACCACAAATCCTACCAGGACACACTTGTTTCATACCGCAGATACAAGAAGTGATGAAAACTTTATTAAATGCTAATCTTGTGTCACCTTGAACCTATTCCTTGCCCTGCCTTCTAGAATCCTGACTACTCCCTCAGATTCTTCTGGAAGATTGTTAAAAAATATCTCTATTAACTGTTTCACTCTGAAGACCAAATTAAGGAAAAGAAGGTAAATAAAAGCAATGAGTTTGCACACTTTTGAATAATAATTTCAAATTTTATGAGTAGCTAGTTGTGAGTGAGAGTATATCATTTAACTGAATGATCTCCTTTGCTCTGGCATTCATTCATTAATTTAATCTTTCATTCATTTGCTCCAGATATGGGGAATGTCCAACTGTGTGTTTACAATTAGCCCTTGTTCTTGGCATATAGCAACAAACAAGATGGACAAGGTCCCTGCCCTCAAGGAGCTTATTTGGAGGGAAAAGATAGTAAACAAGTAAACAGGACAATGTCAGAAGATAGTGTAAGTACTATGAAAAATAAAATAAGGTAAACAGATGGAAATTGATGAAAATATATCCTGTTTTATAAATGATGGGCATGAAAACAGCATTTGAGCATGGATAAAAGTGCCCTAGGCAGAGGAAAGAGCAAATATAAATGCCCCGACGTAGGACCAGCTTGGCATATTACTAGTGAGAGTTAAGTGAAGAGGTTTGGACAAGAAAGTATTCATGTAAAGCCTTATAGATCATGTAGGATCTATAAGTGGGATCTATAAGTGGGATCTTGAAGTGGGATCGAGAGAAAGAGAGGGCAAGTAGAAGCATGAAGATCACTCAGAATATGTCACATCTCAGGTGAGGGGTAATGGTGCTGAACTGGTTGACAGCAGAGTTGATGAAAAGGGGGCTTACTGAGAGGTACTTTGAACGTTATGTTTGTGACTTCCCTGGTGGCTCAGATGGTAAAAGCATCTGCCTGTAATGTGGGAGACCTGCATTCAGTCCCTGGGTCAGGAAGATCCCCTGGAGAAGAAAATGGCAATCCACTCCAGTGTTCTTGCCTGGAAAATCCCATGGATGGAGGAGCCCGGTAGGCTACAGTCCATGGGGTCCCAAAGAGTCGGACATGACTGAGCGACTTCACTACTACTGATGGATTATTAGAAAAGCTTCCCAGACTTTGGGTGAACTAATCAATGCCTCTCTATCATATTGACAAGAAATGTTTGATTATCTCAATAATGTGGAGGGAATGAAAATCATATTTCATTCTCTTGGACAACAAGAAGTTAAGAATATTAATAATGATTAGTTGAAAAACAGGTACACGAATTCCTACTTAATAAGTAAAACTGATACTCCTTGTTTAAAATTCTATGGGTTTGTTACAGTACACCACTGTGTTCCCTAGTGATTTTAGAAGGCTTTCTCTACTCGTATTTTTATCTATTCCTTCTGAATTCAGTTAACAGATATTTATCAATTTCCAAGCCTCAGGGAAATAACACAAAAGAGTACATAGGCATAGTAGAAAAGTTTCAAAATACTAGAAATTTTGCTCCGTGCTCTTCTGGAGTATGGTGCTGTAGAGAAGTCCAAGGCACATGTAATAATTTTCCACCTATGGAAAGACTCTTATTTGTTGTTTGTCCCACATTATACCTGTGTGATGTTTTTGTGGTTGGTGTTATGTTCATTTTTGATATCCAAGTACATTACCAGGTTTCTTTAAAAATCTTTAAAAATTTAATATTTTTTTCCATTCATATTTCATGGGCTCCCCTGGTAAGCTTCAGATTCCAGTCTTCAACTCAGAAGATGTTTCTCCTATTCTGCCTTTATTTATTTTGGACTATTTGATTTAGTTTATTTTTAAAGAACAGCACTTACCTATGGGATAGTTTCCTCTTTCAGTTTTTATTTGTCATCCCATTGATCTATTCACATCTTGGTCTTTTTCCTTTGTTTTATTTCTGCAGTGTTGATTTACATCTCTACTGTTTCTAAAAATATCTTATTTTTCTCATAATGTATTTTCATTTTTTAAGCTCTGTCCATCACCCAGTTCTTTCCTTCTCTGTCTCAGCACCGAAGAATTGATGCTTTTAATTGAGAAGACTCTTGAGAGACCCTTGGACTGGCAAGGAGATGAAACCAGTCAATCCTGAAGGAAATCAACTCTGAATATTCATGGAAGGACTGATGCTGAAGCTGAAGCTCCAATACTTTGGCCACCTAATGTGAAGCGCCGACTCACTGGAAAAGACCCTGATGCTGGGAATGTTTGAGGGCAAGAGTAAGAAGGGGATGGCAGAGGATAAGATGATTGGATGGCATCACCAACTCAATGGATATGAGTTTGAGCAAAGATAGTGAAGAACAGGGAAGCCTGGAGCGCTGCAGTCCATGGGGTCTCAAAGAGTCAGACATAACTTAGTGACTGAACAACAACAGTATCTCTAGTTTCATACATGCTTTTTCAATATCTATTTAGAAGTTTTCAGTTTCTATTTTCTTGATAAATTATTTTCAAAGCAGTGATTCGCCATGCCAATTCAGTTCTCCTTTTCATTGTATATTGCAGAATATTTTCCTAAAGTTCTAGCTATTTTTACAATGTTTTTTCATCCTTGAGTATCCTCCATTCAGACTGGCATTTTGCCTATCAACAAACACTTCATATTCTTCTTCTTGTCTTTTTCTTTCTTTTGGCTTTTTAAAAATAATCCTTTTATATATTGAGCAGGGAAACTAAGTGACATGCAACATTCTGATCTTTCATAATGATTTTTAGAATATGAACTTGCTGAGCTAAGGAAGAAACTTCTGGTTCCATCATTTGGTCATCTTATCTTTCCAGGTACAATAAAAAGAGGAAAGTTTAAAAAATTACTTAGAAATTCAAAAGTGCATCATTTGTGTATCTCTACCAGGACACAAAAACAAAAAGCCTGTATAAGATGTTATGAAAATAAATTGCCTCTCCATTTCCGAACTTACATTGCTGCACATGGAATACCATTTTTGCATGTAGCTTATTGAAACTCCAATCTGCAAGTTCATGCAAAAAAAATATTAACTAAGGCAAAAGTTTAGAGACTATAAAAGTTCTTGCTCTTTCAGAAATTGACTCTAGATAAATAATAGTGTTGGCTCTTTGACAATGGTCTTAGCAAGATTTTTTTGGATCTGTCTCCTTCGGCAACGGAAATAAGAGTAAAAAAACCCCAAAAAAACCAAAAAAATGAGACCTAATCACAAGTAACAACTTTTGCACAGTGAAGGAAACCATCAACAAAATTAAAAGATACCTACTGACTGGGAGAAAATATTTGTACATAATATGTCTGATAAGGGATTAATATCCAAGATATATAACTCATACAACTCATATTAAAAACAAAAACAACAGGCCGGTTAAAAACAATGAGTAAAGGATCTGAATAGGCAGATTCTTTACCACTGAGCCACCAGTGAAGCCCATACAAATACACGTGTGCATGCTAAGTTGCTTCAGTTGTGTCCAACTCTTTGCGTCCCTATGGACTATAGCCTGCCAGGCTGCTCCATCCAGGGCATTCTCCAGGCAAGAATACTGGAGTGGATTGCCACGCCCTCCTCCAAAGGATCTTCTTGACCCAGGGATCAAACCTGCATCTCCTGCAACTCCTGCATTGCAGGCAGATTCTTTACCACTGAGCTACCAGGAAAGCCCTTACACATACATACACACACATATATACACACCCTGGGTAAAAGCACTTTGTTAAATATATGTATTGTAAATGTTTTATCTCAAGCTATCTCTGTAGCTTTCTTTATTTTTCTTAAAATGTCTTCTGAAGAGGAAAAATTTTAGTTTTGATAAAGTCCAGCTTGTCAACTTTTTCTATTATGGTTTATGTAATTGTATCTTATCTAGGAAATCTTTGCTTACCTCAAGTCACAAAGACTTTATCCTATGATTTCTTCTAGAATTTTATAGTTTTAGTTTTTACATTTATGATCCCTTTTGAGTTAAGTTTTATGTAGAGTGTAAGGTGTAAGGTGTAAGGTGGGCTTCCCAGGTGTTTCCAGTGGTAAAGAACGTGCCTGCCAATGCAGGTGACGTAAGAGACAAGGATTCGGTCCCTGGGTGGGGAAGATCCCCTGGAGGAGAGCATGACACCCCACTTCAATATTCTTGTCTGGAGAATCCCTTAGACAGAGGGGTCTGTCAGGCTACAGTCCATAGGGTTACAAAGAATCAGACACAACTGAAGTGACTTAGCACGCACAGTGTTAGGTAATTAATGGTCAATATGCATTGTTTTTCATGCCAATATCCAGTTGTTCCATGACCATTTGTTAAAGTGCCTTCTGTCTCCTTTGAATTGCCTTGTCACTGTTGGTGAAAATCATTTGGCTGTATATGCATGGGCTCATTTCTGGGCTGATCTCTTTTGTTCAATTGATCTTTATATCTATCCCTTCACTAATGCCACACCGCAGCATCATAGAACTTGAAAAAAAAATGAGTATAAATGTTTGATACTTTCCTCGAAAAAAAAAAACAAAAAACCTTTATATCTACTTGGTTGTTTGTATTTCCATGTACACTTTAGAATCAGCTTGTCAATTTCTATATTAAGTTTTTATTAGAATTATGATTGGAATTGTGATGAATCTATTGATTGTGTTAGTTGCTCAGTCATGTCTGACTGTTTGTGACCCCATGGGCTGTAGCCTGCCAGGCTCCTCTGTCCATGGGATTCTCCAGGCAAGAATACTGGAGTGGGTTGCCATGCCCTTCTCCAAGGGGTCCTTCTGACACAGGAAGCAAACCCAGGTCACCTGAATTGTAAACAGATTCTTTACCGTCTGAGCTATCAGGGAAGTGATGAATCTATAGGTCAACTATCTTACAATATTGAACTGCCAAATTATGAACACTGTATACGTCTTCATTCTTAGTGTCTTCTTTGATTTCTATAAGGGATATTTTCTAGTTTTCTGTGTATATGGTCTTACATGTCTCCTGTTAAATTTATTCATAAGTTTTCAAACACACATTTTATAATTCTAAGGTAAACAGAATAAAAGTTTTTTTTTTTTTTTTTCCAGATTTTTGGTGCTAGTAAACACAGACTTGATTCCTGTATATTAACCTTGTATTCTGTAATCTTGCTAAATTCATTTATTAATTTTAATAGTCATCTTAGTATTTTCTATGGATATGTTCACTTTATCCTCAAATAAAAATGGATTTACAGCTTCCTTCTAATCTTCATATTTTTATTTATTTTCTTGTCTACCACATTATCTAGGACTTTCTGTACAGTGTTTAATAGAGTAATAAAGTTTCATTCTTATTTCCTGTCCTTAGAGAAAGATATCCTAGCTTTTAATACGATCACTTTAGATAGGGTTTCAACACATGAATTTTGGAATGTCACAAACATTCAGTCCATAAAAGGGACGCAATAGATAAATGGGAGAATGAAGAAGTAAGCCAGTGAAGGGGTAAGGGAGATCCCAAAAAGATGATGGAATGGGACAGAAGATCTTCCCGGGTTCTGTTACCAGTGTAACCGCTTGTCCCCTGCCAATGGATAATCCTATGTTTACACCTATGTTTAATTTTATTTCTCTATCAAAGCCTTTTAAAATCACTTATTCCTTATCTCTTTTGTGTAGCAGAATGTAAACCAATTCCATTGCTGGTTGTAAAACAGCAATGAGATTATATCAGTGAATACACTTGTCAACCAAACACTGTCATATCAGTGCAGAGAAGCATTCCTATTGCTATTGTTATTATTGCTACTGAGAGAAAACCTAGAGAATGGATATAAATAGATGGATGTTAACTAAACTTATTGTGGTTATTGTTTCACTATATATACTTAGTTGCTCAGTCATGTCAGACTCTTTGTGACTCCATGGACTGTAACCAGGCTTCTCTGTCCATGAGGTTTCTCAAGGCAAGAATACTGGAGTGGGTTGCCATGCCCTCCTCCAGGGGATATTCCCAACACAGGATCAAACCCAGGTCTCCTCATTGCAGGAGGATTCTTTACCATCTGAAACACCAGGGAAGCCTATATATATATATATATAGTATAGTAAACACCAAATCATTATGTTATACAGTTGTCCTTGGTTTTCATGAGGGATGAGTTCCAGGACCTCCCACAGAAACTACAACCTGTGGGGACTCGAGTCCCAGTCAGTCCTCTACATCTGCTCTTCTGTACCCATGGATTCAATCAACTGTGGCTCATGCTATATGTTTTTATTGAAAAAAAATCTGTGTGTAAGTGGACCTGCATGGTTCAGACTAACGTTGTTCAAGGGTCAATTGCATACTTTAAATATAATGTCGTATGTCAATTATATATCAATAAAACAGAGCAAAAATACATGTTTGCCCAGGTGAAAAAAATAAGCTGAAACAACTTCAAATCAGTTTACTATCTGCAGAGTCAAAAAGGACCAAGGTCACGGAGTTCTAGCAACCTACAAAAAGACTGTGTTTATATTATTAGCTGATTTTCACTTCTTGCCCACTAGGGTCAAAGGCATTCTTTCTTAGAAAGGAGTCCAAGGGGGACCCTAGATATCTGAGAAAATGTAGGCCTTATGGATGTGACAGAACTTTGACATCCCAGCTGTGTTGTACAGCCCAGTAATGAATAGTTGTTTTCTGCACTAACTTTCCCTTTCAGAATCTATGAACTCTATTGTCCCTCATCTTAGGTAAACAGATTGCTAATATCTTTATCAATGAGAGTTGCTGAAGCTCAGAAAGAAATACCAGAGTGGGGAGGGGGGTGGAAATCTATGTATCAGTCCAGCTGGTATGAGAAGGATCTTAATCAAAATAACAACATTCATGAACATCTGGTCTCATAAGCTTTGTTTATCATTTCCTAGACCTCAGAAAAAGCTTTGTGAGTTGTAGGTGGCCTGGTGTTTCTCACAGCGTTCCAGATGTTTTTCTCCCGAAGTCAAAGGCAGCCACAGGAAATTTGTTTAACATTATAATTTTTAATCATGAACAGAGACACAATACTTTTGACTTTCATTTCCTCTCAGAATCTTCTCAGATATTATCCTTTTATTCACTTTTAAAGTTTATTGAAATAATATCACACTTTCACATCCCATCATTTTTGACTGCAGGAAATAAAATATACATTTTTTGTTTTTATTTTCTCCAGACCTAGCATAGTTCCAGTCATATTCTAAGTTTTCAATAAATGTGTGAATTAAGTGAATACATGAATGAATGAGCAAATTAATTAAAATTTTCCTTCCTCTCTTGGTGGTGATTTAGTCATTAAGTCGTGTCTGACTCTTGCGACCCCATGGACTATATAGCCTGTCAGGCTCCTCTGTCCATGGGATTCTCCAGACAAGAATACTAGAGTAGGTTGCCATTCCCTTCTCCAGAGATTCTTCCTGACCCAGGGATCCAACCCAATTGCTGGTAGATTCTTTACTACTGAGTCAGCAGGGAAGCCACTTTGTCTCTAATAAGTGTGTTAAGATGACAAGAAGATACCACCCTTCCACAGGCAGACACACTCACACACACACATAACTGGTGTTGTGGAAAGATGAGAAAAAGCAACTTATTTCACAAGAAATGTTTTATATTTTTCACGTATCAACGCCAGAACAAGTGACTTCATGCATTCTTCATAAACCACTGATCAATAGAAGTTATAAAAGAATCGTCTATGCTGGGATTTCGTGAAGTAATGACCAGCTGTGGAACTGGTTCATGTTTTTGTGGTTATCTAGTTAGATGTGCTGGTACAAGGCCTAACGCCCACTGAGACCTCCTGTAGTTTCAAAAATATACTTTCTTTATGGCACAGGACTGTTTACTCATAACTGTCAAACCACCAGCAAGTTATCAATCCACATTCAAGGCAGGCACCAAGCTGAATTTGTGTTAATGTGAACTCTTGAGGGAAACAGAAACTAGGCTGTGTTTTTATACAATTTTAAACACAGAAGAGAGAACACAGGAACTTTTTCAAAAAAAATAAAATAAAATGCTTTCTCCTCAAGAGGTTTTTCCTTCGTGGTGTTGTTCAAGCAAGGACTGTTTTGGAAATGCTGACAGGATCTTAGCAAAGGCATCCAGAGGGAAACATATAATATGTTTATTTATCTTAGAAACCACAAGAACATTGCAAGAGGCCAGAACTGGCCCTATAAAATGTGTTGCTAAGATATACAGTATGACTGCTTAGTTTGGGTAAAATCAAGTCATTTCTGTGCTGATAAAGGAGGGTAATCTATATTCTGATGTCTCCCAAATTTATGTCTACAACCCAACCCTCTCCCTGGAGCTCCAGATGCCTAGATCAAAAGCTTCTTTTATACCTCCTCCTCGAAACTGAATAGGCGTCTTAAAAGAACAAATCCCAAGCCAGACTTTTCATTTCATCCACCCCAGCCTCCTCAGTGTTTTCCATCCCAGTCAAGGGTGACTTCATCCTCCCTGTGGCTCAGGCCAAAATTCTTGGAGTCATCTCTGTCTCTCTTCTTTCTCTCTCACACCCCATTTGATCTCTCAGCCATCCAGTCCTCTGTAGCTTCAAAACATTTCCATATCTTGACCCCATTCTCACTTCCTTGTCTGATACTAACCAGGTCAAAACCATCGTCACTTCTTTCTTGATAAATATCCCTCCTAGGTCCATGCCTGTTGCTCTACAGCCCATGCAACTTGAAGTACCCTTTCATAGACAGTTGAATCAAGTCATTTCTCTACTGAAAACCTTTCAATAGCCTCCTGTCTTGCTCAGAGGAAAAGATAGTCTTAAAGTCCTGTAAGATTTAGGTTCCCATTGCCTCTCTGACCTCATGCCGTATCTTGCCTCTCTTTATTCATTTTACCTGCTCACATTTGATCTCTCTGCTATTACTAGAACCTACCACACATCTTCCTAACTTCTGGCTCCTTTTTTTGTTTTGCTTCCTTCCATTTTTCATAGCTCTGCTCAAATGTCACTTTATCTTAAGGTCTTCTTCTGACCATGCTATATAAAACAGCAAGTTCCCATCTCATACTGTCAATTCCCTGGTCCTTGACTTTCCTCCGTTTTATTTTTCATGTCCAGAAAGTCTCCTCCCACTGTGACATCTGCTGTCTGAGAGTGAGACATCGTTCATTGCTTTATGTCAACCACTAGGGCAATGTGAAACACACAGCAGGTCTTTAATTAATATGTGTTGAATAAATAAGGTGATATGTGTTGGCAGATATATCAGACCTGGATAGAAGGGTTGGATTATTTGACGTCTATGTCTATTTAAAAATTGATTTGTGTTCCTACACTTGTCTGTGAAGGCCTGGGAGTATGAACTTAGCCCTCATAGTCCCTATTGGAATAAGGTGTCTGGCGAGCAAGTTGTCTGTTCATCAATGGTTAATCAACAGTTGAGGGTCATGTACTTGGTAAGCAACTCATCCAGTCCTGTTCTTGTTATCTTGCATTGTGGAGGCGGGAGTGGCAGACATATGGACTTTCTCTTCAAATTTAACTCTACTGGAAGGCTGTTTTACATTCCTGGGTGTTTATGTTTGATTTTTAATAACTTTAGTGTTTTCCCTCTCTTGAGTTTTCTTTTTTTTTCCACTGTTACACCTTGTAGTATGAAATTAACAGTCTGTCACAGACCTGTGACTTGAAATAACTGTGACAGATGGTGCACTAGAATACATGAACAGATCCCCTAAAAGAAATTCTTTTAGCAATGAATATAGGAATTAAAAACTGAGCAGCAAAATCAGAAATGAAATATCAACTCAACAACTTGTAACGTGTGTCGCAGGAGGAGAGTCTGCAGGGCGATGAATTCTTGTCAAGAGTTAACAGTGTACATTGAGGAGCAATCTTGGAACAGCCCTCACTGGAACTCTGGATGAGTGAGAAAGTGTTGTATACGCGTTTTTAGTTTTTAGTTTACTTAAGGGATCAGGCGTTTCCTTGTTAGCCTGGAAGACAAGGCAACGAGATCCTGCAGCTGCAGCTATAAGAAAATGTGGAATAAGGAATTGTATAATGGAGAGGGAGGAGGAAAAAAGAGAAGGAAGGTGTAGGCATGATTCAGTAAAATGAGTGATCCAGGAAAAAAAGTGGACATCCAAGTTACGCCTGATTTATGTGATGAGAAAGACATAGGTACTTTCATTGCCAGGTCAAGGTCATTGATCAGGAGTGCATTAAAAGAACATAAATACTGTGCTCTGGAAATTTTATGGCGCTTGAATATGATAGATGACAGCCCTTAGGATAAAAAGGTGTGCAGCCTAGGCTAGCATGAGTGTGTGGTTTACCCAGTCACAAAGGGTCAGGAGCAAATTCATACTTTCCAACCTCTTATGTAAACCACACACAGTCAAACAAAAGTGTCAATAGAAAGAAAAAGAAATAAAAAATTTTATAAAGATAAAAAGAAAGTGAGTGTTAATGGTTTAATTACATCCCCTCAAAGACAGTTTCAAGATCTAACCCCTAGTACCTGTGACTGTAATCTTCTTGGAAACAGTCTTTGCAGATGCAGTGAAGATAAGGCCATACTGAGTTGGAATGGGACTTAACCCAATACTGTAAAAACAGACACACACGAGAAACAGGCCATGTTGGAGACAGAGGCAGAGATTAGAGTTTATTGCCTCAATATGGGGAGGGAGGAGGGAGGAGGGTTCAGGATGGGGAGCACGGGAATACCTGTGGCGGATTCATTTCGATGTTGGGCAAAACTAATACAATATTGTAAAGTTTAAAAATAAAATAAAATTTAAAAAAAATTAAATAACTCTCCTAAGTCCTGTGAACAGAAAAAGGTAAAATCAAGGAAATGAACTACATTTTTCCTTATTTCAAAGAAAAGATATTCAAGAAAGAAGTTGTGCTGATACCTAAGAGTGGGATTCTGAAGGGTCAGGCCTCTTTCCCATGAATTGGAAAAAAAATTAAAAATAGTTTTACCACTGGAAAAGGTAAGTCTGAGTATCTGCCTTGCAGAGGAAAGTCCAAAATCTTTCCCATGGTTCTCTCTCTATCCATCCCTCCCCCAGCTGTAGGTTAAGCAGCAGGGTAGCTGCAAACATTTCTTCTCCAGGAGGAAGTTTACAGCATGAAGGAGGCTGTACTTGAGAGGAGAGTATAGCATTCCAGCTCTGAAAAAAAAATGTCCAGAGATATCCTTGAACACCAAATGCCTTCCAATAGAAATGACCTTTTCACTGTAGTCATGAGAGTAAGACCTCTTGAGACATATGAGAGAAAAGAAGAAGAAGAAAGACATTTCCTCCTTCCTATTGAACGTTCTGGAAAACTGATATTTTGTGTACCGACAAGACTGTGGAAAGAAAAAAAAAAAGCCTCTTTCCCTAATGTTATCCTCAGCTCTGTGTATACCATAAGTAACTATAAACCACTGCTTCTGCTTCAGAAGAAGGTGAAGAAGTAGCAGAAAGCCTTCCTTTATGCCAGAGGATCAGACAATGTGCTAGGTATACCTCTGAGTGGTTGAACTTACTCTCTGCCTTGAATAGCCTCCAAATCTCCCTGTGGAAGGCTCACACAATCATCAAAACCCATTTCAGTCCCTACCTGTGAAGTTTTTCAGGCTCCTCTGTTCTTATTCTCCTGCTCTTAGAAGAGGTGACCATCCCTCTTGTGAGCCATTGCTGTAATTTGCATACATTCCTATGATAAAATTTATCCCTCTGAATTTCTGTTGTTTGGTTAAAAGATTGTGTCCTTTGTTAAACTCCAATCACCTTAAAGTCAAAGATGGTGTCTTCTTACTTCTTGCATCTCCAGTGTCTGACACGGACCTAGTAAATATTTTTCCAAGAATAGAAATTCACTCTGTACCATGAAAATGATATTTAAAATCATTGTGATTATTAAGAATATGATTTCCATTATTATATCGACATATGGCTATTAACTTAAAATTCATTAAAATTACATAAAATTTAAAAGTAAGTTCTTCAATCATTTCACAGTCATGTTTGGTTAGTGGATACAAGCCTGAACAGTATTGATAGAGAACACTTTCAAAACTGAACAGTGTTGTTGAAGAATATTTTCGATTTTTTATGAACAAATGTATCCTTTTTGAAAAGTGAAGACACTAATTTGAACTGGTGAGACTGTCTATTATTTTATATCTCTACATTATATGGGAGATGTTCGGTGATTCCTCATTGTTGGGTATGATCTATTTTAAAGTAGCAGAAGACAACATATTGAAGTGATGGAAAATTTGCCTTTCTTACTTACAAGCTGTATATCCATGGAAAAATTACTTGACTTCTCTGGAGCTCCATTTGCTCATCTGTAAAAGGGATATTAAATAACCAGAGATAGTCCACAGAGCTGTTGTAAATATTAAATAAGATGCTTTCTGTGTGTGTGTTAGTTGCTTAGTTGTGTCCAACTCTTTGCAACCCTATGAGCTGTGGTCTGGCAGGCTCCTCTGCTCATGGGATTTCCCAGGCAAGAGTACCGGAGTGAGTAGCTGTTCCCTTTTCCAGGAGAGCTTCTCGACCCAGGGATCGAACCTGGGTCTTCTGCATTGCAGGCAGATTCTTTACCGAATGAGCCACCAAGGAAACTCAAATAGGATGCTTTATATACAGGTAAATCATAATATTCAATAAAATACGGTGATTATTTTTATGGAAACTGCACCTCAATACTCTAACCCATTAACACAGAGGAGCTTCTGAGAACCATGAATAGATTCCCTTATTAAAGACTATCACCTTTGCTTTTGACATGCTGAAGGCAATGGCACCCCACTCCAGTACTCTTGCCTGGAAAATCCCATGGACGGAGGAGCCTGGTAGGCTGCAGTCCATGGGGTCGCTAAGAGTCGGACACGACTGAGCGACTTCACTTTCACTTTTCACTTTCATGCATTGGAGAAGGAAACGGCAACCCACTCCAGTATTCTTGCCTGGAGAATCCCAGGGACAGTGGAGCCTGCTGGGCTGCCAGTCTATGGGGTCGCACAGAGTCGGACACGACTGAAGCGACTTAGCAGCAGCAGAACTATATAAATTTTTGCAAAACAAAGGCTGATTCTAACCTGATCAGGACTATGATTCTGACTCTGCATTTCCAATATCTCAATTTCATCATCTGTGAAATGGAATAACACAGTCTTATGGATTTTTTGTGATAAGTAGACATGGTCCCCAAAGAGCCAAATACAAAAGCTGGCAATTTGTTGTATGCACTGAATAAACTCCAGAAATAAATGTCTATTTCTGCTACTGTTATTGTTGTCATTCTTATCTTTCTACCAAGAGTTATCACATGTCTGCAATACATTCACTGCTAGTTTATTGAATAAATGAATGAACAAAAGAATGAATAGAGTATGCTAACGCAGTAAATAGCTTCTTCCAGTTATGGACTGATAACGGATTATGAATAAAAATCACTAGCATAATCACTTCATGGGAGTCTGCCACATAATTAAACTGTTCCTACAGAGCTTTGTATATCCCAGGCAGTAACTGGTATGAGGAGAATATGATTTTAACCAAAACAGCTTAGAGCTCAAGCTTTGATTCTTATGATCTTCATGATTATGCAAATATTATTTTGGTTTTCTGCTATATTTATGTACAATACATAATTGACTGCCCATTAATATTGACAGTATGCGTTTTCTGTTTACGCTTCGATTTTTGACACTAACTACATTTCTTTCAATAAGTAAACTCTGCTTTAGTCAAAGCCATTATAAAAGCAGTCTAGTGTTTCACAACGGAAAATCAGATTTAGCTAATCATTTGACAAAGTTTTGTCAAATATTTTTGTATTTATTAGCACCTCTGCTAATGCATCTCTGCATTAATACTTCTGCTCAATGCAGAAAAGTCTAAAATAATCGGGGTCAGAAAAACTGCCTGGGATGACCTACAATGCAAATGTAATGCTTAGATGAGTGTGTACTAAGTTGCTTCAGTCGTGTCCCACTCTTTACAACCTACGAACTGTAGCCCACCAGCTCCTCTGTCCATGCAATTCTCTAGGCAGGAACATTGGAGTAGTTTGCTGTGCCCGCCTCCAGCGGGTCTTCCTGACCCAGAGATCAAACCTGTGTCTCTTATGTTCCTGCACTGGCAGGCGAATTCTTTACCTCTAAGGCCACCAGGGAAGCTCATGCTTAGCTGGTGGAACGTGTTCAATGATCCTACAGATACGATTACAGTGTTTGGGCTATTCTCTGAATGTCCTGAAGACATCCATTCCCCTCTCCTCCCCACTCAGCCCAGGAGGTGGCTTAATCTCTGGTTTTCTTTAAGGACTGTCTTCCCTTGAGGTTTGACCAGTGGGAGGACCTGAAGTGGGAAGGGAAGGTAGTTACCCTACTTCAGTTCTTCACCTCTGGTGGGTACTGCATCCCACCAGGAGCATGCCTCCCTGGATGCATCCTCTCACTTAGCTCCGGAAATTCAGTTCTTCTCCTGTCCATCAGCCACATGGGTGGGAATGCCTTTCCTCCATTGTCCATTCCTAGGTGCCTCACCATCCCTTGTTTCCTGTGGCTAACTCTGAGCACACTCTAGAGCAGCCCTGTCATCAAATTGCTTTCATTTAAATTCTCTGGGGTGAATTCTGTTTTCTACCAGACCCTGATTTGTACAAAGATTAAAAGAGAAAGCTCTGTTGCCAGGTATTTCCCAGGTATTTGACTATGGGAAAGTTACTAAATTTCTCCTAATTTTAGTTGACTTTTCTACAAAATGGGGATAACAATAGTATTTACTCTACAGGGTTGTGAAGTCTGTATGTAATAGTGAGGGACAATCTCATGACTTTTCCTGGAATTTTGTGTTAATATGCTCTTGTGTTATATGTTAATGTAACACATGTTACATGTGTTAATATGTCTGGGAGTCAATGATGGAGGAAGTTCATATTGTGCAGCCATAAGAGAGGCCAGCCTGAAAACGTAATGCAGGAAGGCAAAGCTGAAAGAATTGATGAGAAACTCTGATAAAGGCTCACCTACTAGCAAGACTGTTTTGTATTTCCCCTCATAGTTTAAACCAGTTTGGGTTGCAGTATTTACAATCAGAAAACATACAAGGTTATAGAAGACATAGACTGTTCTCACGTGTTTGCTTATTAGACATTGATATCACACGCGTACTTTTTGATAAATATTTACTCTTGGTAAAGCAGCCCATTCCCCAGGCTTGTTGAATGATCTGCTTTGATAGCTATTTTTAAATTCGACACAAAAGAATTTATAAAACCGAAGGTTTAGCTAAATGCAGGAAATATTTCTAATACGTCTAGTAAGGACAGAAATGTTTATGTGAGCAGATTGATTATACACAAAGTTTTAAAACGAATTTAGTATCCAGTAACTGAAAATATTCTTTTTTTAGACCAATAAGAAAAAGTCAGTTTTGTGCCTTAGCAGCAGCAGCAGCTTAACACTGAATATAGATTAAGTAAGTTATAATACACAAACATCAAAGGACAGGGGTAGAATACAAACCTGAGAACTTGAAAAGATGTGCTGTTTTTATCAAGAAAGCAATGTCTACTCCCTTCAGAAGATTGAGTTTAGGGAAGATTTAAAATTACGCCTTTATACAATAGTAAGTTTAAATGTACTTGTGAATTTATTTTTTTCAAAACAATGACATTAGCAAAAATTTTACATAGCCTGGATTGAATTCACACACTCAAATGAGGCTTTATCAATAATAATATGGATGAATACATTGCTAGACTATGTCAATGGAGCTAATCCCCCGCCGTGAGTTACAGAAGATTGATACCATTTTTATTTGATTCTTTCCGGAAATTAAATGCTCTACTAAAATTGTTTACTCCAAATTTTACATTTAGTGAAACAAGAATATCTGCAATAGCTCAGTTAACATCAATAATAAGCTTCAAAAAAGGATTCTGAAAATGGCAGGCAAAATATTTTTTTATTGTAGGCAATTACTTAAACTGCATATTTGGCTTTATGCATAATAAGTCATGTGGGAAAAACATCCACATTGCAGATAGATTTCCAGTATCTAGTTTTCTTTTTTTTTTGTTTTTTTGTTTTTCTGAGCAATGACATTAATGGGATTTTGCCAGGTTATAAAAATGAGGGTTTTCTTGGGAGCTACTTGTAGTTTCCAAGCTGAACGGCAGCACGCACATAGACACATCGGAAGGTGGATGGCTGGATCTCCCAGTACTGGACTGGGTTGCTGAAAAGGCTCACTCCTGAATAAGAAGCCTTTTTGGTGTTGTATCCGGGTGGGCAGAAGTCGTTAGAGCCGATTGCAGAGATATTGTTGTTGTGAAGGTAGACAACCTGCAACCCCAAATAATGGCACATGGTTATTTTTCTCTAAATATATGGAGACCGTACAGGTGAACACTTAATTCTTTTTTAGCATGCTCATCCTTCAGTTTAAATATCTTAATACTTATCAAACCAAATGTTTGGTTTCTCTCTCCCTTTTTAATCTTGTTTTTCCCTTCCTTAGTCTTCCTTATCTCAGTATATGGCATTTCAGTCTTTCCAGATGAGTCAGGCTAAAAACATTGCCATTATCTTTGACTCTCCCTGTCTTATACTCTCTGCCTTACCATCAACAAATCCTGCTAGTGTAACCTTAAAAAAAAACAAAAACGTGTAATCCAGTTCTTCTCCCCATATCTACTCCTACAACCTTATCCAAAGCCACTATTATCTCCTTCTAAATTATTGAAGCTGCTCTGATCTTCCTGTTTCCTCATTTGCCTTCTTGAAGTCTGTTCTTTCTTTCTCTTTTCTACCTTCCTACTTTCCTTCCTTCCAACAATTCTTTTAAAAAGTAAGCAAGTTATATCATCCTGACTCAGTACCCCAGCAGCTTCCCGTCTCATGCAGAGTAAAATCTAAAGTTCTCACAATGGCTGGCCATCCTTCTACTCTGAGCTCACCTCCCTTCACTGTTTAGTCCAACCTCCCTGACCTACTCGCTTCTCTTCAACTAGAGCACTGTCCCTCCTCAGGTTGACACACACCACATCCTTCTTTTGCCATAAACTCCAAGGTGTCTGCCAGGCTTACTGACTCATGTAATTCATTTATCCTTACCAAAGAAGTCTTTCTTGACTATCCCATTCTGCTGTTTGCTGTTCCAATTATATTTATTTTTATTCATAGCAATGATCACTATATTTGCTTTTTCTCTGTTTTGCTCCTCTAAAATAAAAGCTCTATGAGGCAGGAAACCTGTTCTGCTTTGTTTGTGACTATATCTCTGGTGTCTGCTAGAACAGAGTGGATGTTCAATAAATATGTGTTGAATGAATAAATGAATGATTTCATGGTTATTTCATAAATTGTATCCACATGGAATATTATGTTTTCAGGGCAAAGACAAAATTATAGACTATTTAAAGAATTAGCCTAAAATAAGGAAGTAATATAGTAAAGTATGAGAGGGTATAGAGTATTAGAATCAGAATTAAAAATCACAAACTCTACGAAATACTTGAATGTCACTGTATTTGGAATAAGCAGACCTAGAAATTTTTAACAAAGATGTATTCTAAGTTATAAGTACTATTCAATGAATATAATATGATAGTTCATTAGAAGTTTTTTTCTGAAATATATTTTATGGTTATGTTTAAGACAATGGCAATTTGTTCATAGATTTTTTTTTAAGCAAAACTAAATATCAGACTTAAAAAGAAGTTTGAAAATGAGTTTTTACTCCCATTATTTATATGTGAATTCTGAAGATCAGAAGTGATTGATCATAAAACCAAGGCAAAAATATAATGGTAAAGTAATAATTTCTAAAGCAAGCTATAAAATCTATGAGGTCCTTCCTTAAAATAACTGACTTGAAATATTGTTCCACCCACCAGAATATTTGTATTCATATGCTGATTAAGAGTCTTGATTAAGAAAAAGGTTTATGAAGAGAACCATAGATGTTTTACAAAAACAGAAACAAGGGATATTAATATCAAAACAATATCTGTAAGGTGTGTGTGTGTGTGTGTATGTGATTCTCAAACTTTGAAAATTTCTTGTTGTCATTTGACAGTCTCCATTGTTTAACAATCATTAAAAAGAAAGGAGAGGTGCTTGGTGAGAGTCTATGGCTAATAGTTAAAATAAGAGAAGGAAATATCAAGACATAAAGCAAGTCTTAGTCTGTGTAAAAAGGAAATTAAATTTCCAAGTCGTTATATGAGGTCAATATTTTCTTACAGCCAGACAAAAATCATCACAATAAAGAAAGCTATAGTCATAATATCACATATGAATATAGACAAAAAATTAACAAAATATTAGGAAATTATATATCACAACATATTTAAAAAAGGACTGTTCACCATGGTCAAAACCAAACATGATTTTTCTCAAGGATGTAAAATTTATTTAACTGGAAATCAATTAAGTTAATATAGCATATTAAAGGAATAAAAGCAAAAATCACATGATCTCAACAGAAAGAGAAAATATTGGGAAAAAACACACATTTATGACAAAAATTTTCAGTAAATTAAAAATCAAAGGAAACATTTTTAACTTGATAAAGAACATGTACAAAAGACCTATAGTTAACATCATGCCTAATGACAAAAGGTTGATTGCCCTTGTAAAATAGGGATCAAACAAAGATATCTAATTTCTTTTTTTTTTTTAATTGGAGGTCACACATACCCCAGTGTTCAAAGATGTCTAATTCCATCACTTCTACCAACATTGTACCATAGATTCCAGCCAATGCAATGAAGCAAGAAAAGAAATTTTAAAAATTCAGATAAGAAAGAATAACTAAAATTCTCTTTATTTACAAATTACAAGATCCTGAATGTAGAATATCCAAAGGAATGTATTAAAAGTACTACAATTAAAAATAATTTTAGCACAGGACCCTAGAACTAGGACAGAAGGTAGATGTACAAAAATCTATTGAATTTCTATAAACTAACAAAAAAACTCAAAAATAAAGTTAAAGGAAACCATCCGTAACAGCACCAAAAATAACACAAAATTTAGAAATGAACTTAATAAATTGTAAAACTTGCATACTAAAAATGCCAAAATATTGCTGTGAGAAAATAAAGACAAAATAGAGATATTCCATGTTTGTGCATTTGAAGACTTGAAGTTATTACAAGGACAATTCTTTCCTGAATGATCTATAGATTCAACACAATTCCTATTGAAGCCCTGGCAATCTATTTGAGAAGAAATGAACAAGCCGGCCCTAAAATTTGAATGGAATGCAAAGAAACAAGAACAGCCAAAATTTTGAAAACTAAGAACAAGGTTAGAGGAACTTCATTTCTAATTTCTAAACATAATCAGAAGTTAGTTATCAAAAGGTATAGTACTAGCAAAATAAAATGTGGTATATCCATATAATGATGCACAAGTCATCAATAAAAATGAATGAATTACTGACACATGCTGTGATGTGGATGACCTAAAATTACTCTGATAAGTGAAAGAAGCCAAAAGCCACACCTTGTATGATTACATTTAGAAAAGAAATGTATAGAGAAGACAGAAAACAGATTAATGATTCCCTGTGCCTGGGGACGAGATTGAGAACAACTAGAAATAAATATATAAGAGGCCTATTTTGGAGGTAATGAAAATATTCTAAAACTAGATTGTGGTGATAGTTGGATAATTACATAATTTTACTAAAAATATTTGGACTATATGGATATAGAAAAAAAAAAAGTAGAGTGGGTGAAACCTCTAAGAGCCTCTAGAAATGCAGGTAATATGAGTACATGGATGCCAACTGGAAATGGGAAACTAAGAGTAAGGTCCTTCTGAATGTGGGGCCCTGTGTAAATGTCCATGAAATTTGCTGATATTCAACAAAGATTTCAAAACGGCATGTTTGATGGTATTTTCTCTGTGACCACAGTAAGACACACTATATGTTGAGCTTTTCGTATATACAATCTTTTAAAAATACACAATTTAAATAACACGTTTGTTTAATTTCCTCAAGATCACAATGGAAATCTTATATTGTTATATATGAAATCACTATGACTACTTAAAGTAATAGGCATGACTTACATTTATAGGTTTATGAACTGTAAAGCTCTATTAGCATAGTGAACCACTGAACCATATCTTCTTATCTTTAAGAATACATGATAACTGATAATTTATATGAAGTTGACTCGGTCACACTGCTAGGTAAACATTGTCTTTTGACCTACAAGATGTTTGTTGAAACTCAAAGTTAAAACTACTGTTTTATTTCATATCTATAGATTACAGATGATATCTAACCACTATAGATTTGTTACACTGATCTGTATCTTGAAACTACCCTGTTTCATAAAAAATAAATGACATTCTGGAAGCAAGTATTATAGTAAGTTCAAGGTAGTAGTCCTAATTTTTAAAAAATTAATACTAATTTAAACCTATATATCTCACAGAACCAGAATGAAAATTCATATAGAAACATCAAAAATATTTCTCTGCAAAAACATTTCTAAGCAGAACTTCCTGCCTCCAGGCATCCCAGTAGGGATGCTTTGCTCCCTAGATATTCCTCACAATAGGTAGTGGCTTTATGTTACCTGGATGTACTTATGATCGGCCAGCCCACCGGGCACTTTGACAAGCTTGTTGTTGTTCAAATGAAGTTCCCTCAAATGAGGAGTGTTGGCCAAAGAGCCATTGTCAACCGCAGAGATGCTGTTGAAACCCAGTCCCAACCTGCAACAGAAAACAGAAATGAATGGATCCACTGCACATGGATGCCTTCTTACAATAGGAAAGGCATTTTTTTGTTTTGTTTTTGTACTTACTGTTACCTCTGCCTAATGTGATTTTTCCCAAACTATTTGAGCTTGGATAGAGCCCATTTGTTCTTAAGGTTTCATCTCAGATACAGTCTGCTTCTAGTGAATGCTCCTATAGCACCCTGTTGTCACCCTCTTGTAACACTCAAGGGGCTGTGCACTTGTGTGTCTTGCTTTGAGAAAAGTGACTGTCTTGTATATCTGGTACTAACCCAGAGCTTGATGTAATGAAGAGTTGATTGTATAATGAATGCAGTTAACTCAACTGAGGCAAAATGAAAGTGTCCCTATTACTATCTTGGTCACTTTGTAAATCAAGCAATTGTATTTTTATTGTATAAATTTATTTGTTGTAAATAAAAAGTGAAAGTTTGTAATGTCAATAAATCTACCTGCCAGAAAGCTTAACAGAAAATGTGTTTAAAACAGTCTATCAATGACAATCTGTTACTGTCAGATTATGCCTGGTGTCAATATTCCTGGCTTCTGACACTGACCTCTGAGCTATGACCCTTAGAGCCCTGATCTCTGACCCTGATCTTGCCCCTTCTTCCACTTCTCATACAATGCCACTCAAGGTTCTGGGTTGTATTTTTTTAATTAAATGTTTAACAAGTGAGAGTCTGCAGCTTTGATGTTCCCTCACAGTGCGTGCTAGGTCACTTCAGTCATATTCGACTCTCTGTGACCCTATAGACTGGAGCCCGCCAGGCTTTTCTGTCTATGGGACTCTCCAGGCGAAAATACTGGAGTGGGTTGTCATGCCCTTCTCCAGGGGATCTTCAAGACCCAGGGTTTGAATCTGTGGCTCCTGCATTGCAGGCAGATTCTTTACCACTGAGCCACCACGGAAGCCCTCCCTCACAGTAAATCAGATTCAAAACTCAGAAGAAGCTGACTTGAAGACAGAACCATTGTACCCAACATTCTCAGAATTAGTATCTGGCAGAACCAGGGTGCTGTCAGTCGAAAAGGGCAGAGAGTGATGAGGCAATAAAGTAGTGGAAGAGAACCAGAAAGCTCAAAGGGAGAGAAAGCAGAAGAATATCTTGAAATCCTGCAAATTTAGTGAAAAAGACTTGGCCCTTTTTGAAGAATGATTCCTGCTTGCCTTCAGTGAGTTGAGATTTTTGAGCCCTTTTGGGATTTAGATGTTGGCGTAGGGCTTCCCTGGTGGCTAAGCTGGTAAAGAATCTGCCTGCAATGCAGGAGACCTGGGGTTCTATCCCTGGGTTGGGAAGATCCCCTGGAGAAGGGAACTGCTATCCATTCCACTATTCTGGCCTGGAGAATACCATGGACTGTATAGTCCATGGGATCCACAAAGAGTCGGACACAACTGAGCGACTTTCACTTTAGGTAACCAAAGTCTTCCAATTTTCATCGTGACTTGGTATTTGAAATAACTGAGATTAAAGTGTGCTGATTTTAGGCTATTGATAACACAGGTGGCTTGCCTTACTTGTTGATTATCAGCCTGGCACCTTGTCTCATAATATTTTGTCTTTCCCTCAGTCTTAAACTTTCATCTGTTTCTCGTCTTTCCTTTTCTATTTCAGAACCTTGACTCCTAGTTCTTATAGCACTCCAAGTCCCATATCCAATTTGGACTAATACATGTCTTAGAATATAATATTCCTAACAATTTAATTGAAGGAAACTACATTTTCAATGATCAATTTATAGTCGCTCATCAAATGTTTTTTAGAACCTATTATGTTAAAGACTTTTGTTCTAGGCTTGTGAGAGCAGAGGAGACATGACTCAAAAACCATGATTCTTTCCATCAAAGAAAATTCCACCTGTTAGGAGAGAATATGGTATATATGCTTAATAAGAAAAAGGAAGTTTGCCTGAAAAATCACTTTATATTCTTGCAGAGGGACATACAGGATTTTCTCTTTACTTGTTCCTAATAACTAATTGGAATATTTGCCCTGCAACAATGTTCTGAGATGAGTGGCTGCTTTTTTCTCCTTTTCACAGTTTTGATTTTTAGCACCAATGTACCTCTCATGTTCCAGAATCAGGGAGGAGCAAACAACATAAGGATTTGATGCTTTATGAGACAGATTTTTCTGAACTGGATTCCAATGAGAAATGTATTTAATCAATTTAAGAATTAAGAAAGTTTGCTTGGCCAGTGAGGCAATTTTCTCTTATTTAATGACTGGAATTCAAAATCTTTTTAAACAAAAATCTTCATTTCTACTGACCTTCTCAAAGTTTATTAGCTCTTTATGCTTCTGTTTGATAAAAAGTATGTGATGTTAATTTTAAAGTGTGGAATCTTAAAGTCTCTATACCACTTTCAGCACAAAATAAACTTACTTTTCTAAAATGGCACAATATTATGAATGATTTACCACATTTAGAATTTTATACTATTGCCAATCCCTACTACTTATACTCCTCCTAATACTACTGATAATAATCCAATAATAATAGCTGTCCTAAGGCTTCCCTGGTAGCTCAGATGGTAAAGCGTCTGCCTACAATGCGGGAAACCGGGGTTCAATCCCTGGAGAGGGGTCGCGAAGATCCCCTGGAGAAGGAAATGGCAACCCACTCCAGTATTCTTGCCTGGAAAATCCCATGGACTGAGGAGCCTGGTAGGCTACAGCCCATGGGGTCGCAAAGAGTCAGACATGACTGAGCAACTTCACTTTCTTTCAAAGACACTTCTACACAGTGAGAAATGCAATTTATCTTCCTATATTCCTCTCTAGCTAGAGAGGCTTAGTCAACATACAAAGGTAGGTGACACTATTTTGAATATTATTTTCTCCATTCGAGACTAATTAAAATTGCTTTAGATAACGGGTTTCTTATCATTTGAGGCACCAGGGTTATATATTGCAGCTACAGTCACATGCATATATCACCTTCATCCCTCACGCTCCCCTGGGTCACCGGGGGATACGCACAGAAACAGGGGAAAACTGCACTATATATGCATCTGCTTTTATGTATTTCTCAAAGATAAATGATATGCTTTGTATTTATTTATCCATGATGAAATTTATGTGCAAAAAAAGGAGTGAGCCAATTTGGCATGACACTATGCTTCTCAGCAAGGACATCAGCAGTACATGTGAATCAGGAGCAGACTGTTCGTGAAGACAGCTGAAAGGGTCTGCCAACACTCTCTTTTTACTGCTTCGCCAGATTACAAATATAAAAAAAAATTGAAATTAGGTTAGAAAGCAGAGTGGGCATTAATGATCATCTATAAGGAAAAAAAGTTTAGAAGGGTCATAAAAAAAATTTTGAGAGTATATGTAAAGTCCAGATAGACATTTTAAACTCTTCAGAGAACAGGAGTTAGACAATCACATGATATGTATTCTAATACATGCTGTAAGATGCCCAATATTTTCATGTCCTGGTAGCTTTCATTTTAATACATTTTCAAATTCTGAATACTATGTTATAATTACTTAGACTTCTGTTTGATACAATCAAGTTAGAACATATTGCATGAGAATATGGATGTAATCAAATACTTGGTACATATGATATATCTTAATCTAAAAACAGTATGGTATTCATAAAATATAAGGCAGATATTAGTGGACTTATGATAAGTACTCTATTTCGTGAGTTTTTTTTTATTTTAAATAATTCAGCAAAAGTTTGTGGTTATTAGTAACAAAAACAAAAATTGTGGTACAGGCAAAAATCAATCATCATGTTTCTAATTCTGAGCGTACAGGCACTAATATACCGATCCATTTCACTGATAGAATATTATGAAATAACATTATTACTTAGCCAAATTATTCAGTCCTTTCAGGCTAGCTGCATCAACTTTGGTGATTTTGTTGCCATCGAGATGTAATTCAGTAAGGGAAGGAGGAAGACCTGAAATATGGAAATACAGGAAGTTAAATTAGCAGAGAAATATAATTAGAGAATGTATGAAGACTTAATGCAGACACATGTCATCAATTTTCCAAATGACACTCAGTTTCAAAGGATTTGCTTTGCATCTTATTCATCAGTTTTGCTTTTCATCTTTTTCCTTCATCCCTTTTACAATAATACATGTTTTCGGAAGTAGTACAAGCCATTTCTACTTTTCTCCTAAACTGCTTTTAACAAACTGTGTTTGCTATGTAGTAGATCATCATGAAGTAGATTTTTGTCCTAGACATTGTCAGTACAGTTGTAGAAGTGAAGACTTCTCTTCTTTGAATCTCATTAGTTTCTCACACCTTTGTTAATGGGCTCACACTGCCATTGACAAAGGATAATGACTCTAAAATGAAGCTTTTGGCATTTGAAGTATAAATTAGTAATTATGGATAAGTTCAACCTATAAACAACCTTAATCATGTATTTCCTTACTGAGATTCATTAATAACTAACACTTATATACTGTGCTGGCTTTAGTTTTAATCAATTTTTCCATAAAAACATCAAATGTTTCTGTAACATGATGTGTAGAAAGAGCTTACTTGATCCTTTTAAATTAAGACTGTTTCTTTATACAAGAGGAATACCGAGTCCTATAATCAAGTGATCTGTCATAGGTAGGGCACCTGGGGAAATCCAGCGTATCAGCTAGACCTCTGGATAGTACCTTGTGAATGGCTATGACCTCTGAAAATGTAGTAATGTTAAGTATAAAAGTTTAAATAGTATATTTTCATTTCCTCTTGCCATCTGAGGATCTATTATGTTTTTTTACAGTTTTTTAAAAACTACATATTGTTCCATTTACAAGAACAGCAACAACTACAAAGAAAATAGCAAATTGGTTACATGGAGAACTAACATCTGCTTAGCAGATAGGGTTGGTTCTTTGTCTATAATGAATAAAATTGGAAAATCACAGGTTATGTTCGGCTTGAAATTTTCATTACATCCCACTGAACTCAGTCAAAACATTCCATTTAATGTAAAAGTTTATTCCATATTTTATTTGAAAATGACTATTAATTTCTCAACAGTAGTATGTTTTATGTGGGAGATACCAAAGAAAGGAACTTCTGCTTTACTGTCTGTTATGTGCTGAACACTGAGAATAGCATTTTCCTAACCTAGCTCATGTAAGTTTTTTCAATATATTAATTTATTTTTCATTAATTCTGTTTCACTGATGAAGAAACAGAGATTCACAGTTACCCATTTTGTAGCTTATCTAGCTACTAAGTGGGGACTGTGGTATGCTCCCAGATGGCCAAAGAGAATAACATGCTCTTCACTGAAGAAAATGAAATAACAATGGCATGATTTTTGCAAATAAATGTCAGGAAATCAAAGTCAATAAGGACTAAGGGATTTCAATCACTTTAGTCTCAGAATATATAAATGTGGATTTTTAAAATACTCTCATAAATAAAGCAAGTGAGTACAGAGCAAGGCAGTGAATGTACATCCTTTCTTCCCTGCCACTATGAAAAGGTGTTTTTAAAAATGTAGTGTCTCTGGAACAACAATCATCATCACATCCCTCATTCTTACCTCATTTCTAAGTGTCTTCCCTTTGGGACATCAGTTTCCCAAAAGGAAAGTTATGGTAAGTTTCACTGTGAAAGAGAAGTTTGCAATAGGAGGGTCAGATCAGATCAGATCAGTCGCTCAGTCGTGTCCGACTCTTTGTGACCCCATGAATCGCAGCACGCCAGGCCTCCCTGTCCATCACCAACTCCCGGAGTTCACTGAGACTCACATCCATCGAGTCAGTGATGCCATCCAGCCATCTCATCAGAGATCCAAATTTATAGAAAACATCATTAGCCTCTGCCACAGTAGCATTTAGCCAAAGATTCTACACCTGTTACTGCTTTTTCTTTTCCTTTTCCATTTTTAAGATAAAATATATTGAGAGCTTACTTTGGGCCAGATACTGTGTATGTACAAGTCTTATTTATATCTATTAACCCTCACAAATATCCTACAAGAGAGGCGTCACTAATACCACCATTTTATAGGTAGCAAAACTGAGGTTTTAGAAGTGTGGAATAATAAGCCTGAAGTCACAGGATAACTAAAAGACTGAGCCAGTCCTCTCACCCAGGAAGGTCTGACTTCACAGTGTGAACATAAATCTATACTCCACTCCACTGCCTTTTGATGTCACTCAGTGAACGGAGATAACATGTGCTAATTAAGACTCCTGGAAAGAGGCTACGTTCAGGTGTAAGGGTACCAGTCTAGGAAAGCTAGACTCTTACATGACACAGGTATAGATATGCACAGGAAGAAGGACTTAAGATGACAGCAGAATGAAACGGTCAAACACATGAGTTACGGCATCAGCCCAGCACAAGCCAGCCGTGCCACTGGCTAGCTTGGAGGCTTTGGTCACAATTTACTTTATGTCTTTCAGATTTATTTTCCTCAATTATAAGACAGGTGTGATAATACTACTTAAAAGGGTCATTTTGAGATTCATATAACAGAAGCCAAGAAAAGCATTTTGCATAATATAACAGAATTCATGAAAAGCATTTGGCATAAGTGCTTAATAAAACTGAGTTATTATGATTTTAATACTATTAAGAGTTTAATAAATAAAAGCAAGTAGAAAAGATGAGAAAAGAGCCCTCGCATAGTAATAAACAGATATAAGAAATCAAGGAAAACTGATCACTAACTGATGAAATGTGTTATTGAGCTATATTTAGGAGATGTAATTAGAAGGACAGCAAAATCAAAGAATGTGCTTTAATGCAAGTCATCTGGTAGCATGAAGTAATAAAAAATACCTGGACTTTAAATTCAAGCTACTTTACTTTACCTCCTACAGCTCTAAGGCTTTAGAGAATATATATATATATATATATATATATATATATATATATATATAAAATAAAATGTACTATTTTAAATGTATAGAAAAGGCAGAGGAACCAGAGATCAAATTGCCAACATCCGCTGGATCATCAAAAAAGCAAGAGAGTTCCAGAAAAACATCTATTTCTGCTTTATTGACTATGCCCACGCCTTTGACTGTGTGGATCACAATAAACTGTGGAAAATTCTGAAAGAGATGGAAATACCAGACCGCCTGACCTGCCTCTTAAGAAATCTGTATGCAGGTCAGGAAGCAACAGTTAGAACTGGACATAGAACAACAGACTGGTTCCAAGTAGGGGAAGGAGTACGTCAAGGCTGTATATTGTCACCCTGCTTATTTAACTTCTATGCAGAGTTCATCATGAGAAACGCTGGACTGGAAGAAGCACAAGCTGGAATCAAGATTGCCGGGAGAAATATCAATAACCTCAGATATGCAGATGACACCACCCTTATGGCAGAAAGTGAAGAGGAACTAAAAAGCCTCTTGATGAAAGTGAAAGTGGAGAGTGAAAAAGCTGGCTTAAAGCTCAACATTCAGAAAACAAAGATCATGGCATCCAGTCCCATCACTTCATGGGAAATAGATGGGGAAACAGTGGAAACATTGTCAGACTTTAATTTTTTGGGCTCCAAAATCACTGCAGATGGTGATTGCAGCCATGAAATTAAAAGACGCTTACTCTTTGGAAGGAAAGTTATGACCAACCTAGATAGCATATTGAAAATCAGAGACATTACTTTGCCAACAAAGGTCCGTCTAGTCAAGGCTATGGTTTTTCCTGTGGTCATGTATGGATGTGAGAGTTGGACTGTGAAGAAGGCTGAGCGCCGAAGAATTGATGCTTTGAACTGTGGTGTTGGAGAAGACTCTTGAGAGTCCCTTGGACTGCAAGGAGATCCACCCAGTCCATTCTGAAGGAGATCAGCCCTGCGATTTTTTTGGAGGGAATGATGCTAAAGCTGAAACTCCAGTACTTTGGCCACCTCACGCAAAGAGTTAACTCATTGGAAAGACTCTGACGCTGGGAGGGATTAGGGGCAGGAGGAGAAGGGGACGACAGAGGATGAAATGGCTGGATGGCATCACTGACTCGATGGACATGAGTCTGAGTGAACTCCAGGAGTTGGTGATGGACAGGGAGGCCTGGCGTGCTGCAATTCATGGGGTCACAAAGAGTCAGACACGACTGAGTGACTGAACTGAACTGGACTGAAATGTAAATTAAAATATATTTACAAATATAAAATCCGTACACTGGTGATGTAAAAATTACCTATTACCGTGTAACAAGTCAGAGACTCAAAATGAAAGTACTTTGTGAACTATAAATCAATCTCCCTTCATCTATCTATCAGTCTATCATCTGTCTATTGATCTATCATCTATCTATCTATCATCTATGCCAGTAGTTGCTATCAATGGGTATCAAAAACACTTTGTCGCAAAAATACAATAGAGAGGGCAAGGGGTAGTAAGAACCATCCTATGGACTAAGTACTCTCTAGACCTGAAATTTCAGTAGAAGCACAATAAAGGATAATTGTTTTCTGTGGGCAAGTACCTATATTTTGTATCAATTCAAGAACAAGACATCTAAACTGAGGAAAGGCCAGATTGAGGAGAAAATTTGAGAATACGGAGGAGGCTTTGTGTGACTGAAATAAATACCTGGGACCAGAAAACTGTGAAAATTAGAGAAACTTATTTTTGCTGATTTGTTGGCTTAAAAGCCTCTCCTGACTAAACCTTAGAATGGTGAGCTTATCCCTGTGACTGTGATGATGGCTGTTTACTTGCCTGGCTCTGCTCTAGGCAATAAGCTTCTTGAAGGCAGGCCTATATCCTATTCACTGCCCTTTCTCCATGCTTATACTTTGCCTGAGCTACATGAGTGTTTAAAAAACTTTTAATGAGTAATAGAAGGTAACAGTAACCCACTACTTATTTACCGGCCAGATATTTTTCTATTTATTTAATTTTAAAACAATCCAGTGAAGTGGATACTAATATTATTACCACTTTACAGATTTTACAAATGTGTCATAGATGTTAAATAACTTGTCCAAGATCATACAGCCAATTAGTGACAGTCTGAACTCAAGCAGACTCCAAAATCCACACTCTTTACAACATATAACCCCCACTCTTAGAGTGTGACCACTGTGGATCCTGTTATTCAGATGGTAGTGACTAGAATGTCCTCAAATGCAATGGAATTCACTAAGGGATTAGAGACTCAGTAAAAATTGGCTCAATTTCAGATGTTCTTCCATGGTATCATTTTTTAAAACAAAGTACTACAAAAGCAGTCTATTTTTTAAATAACCATAATTTTTTCTTTATGATATCACAATTCTATAATATAAAATCATTGTCTGTTAATTTGCATCTTATATTAGATGTAAGTATCTTTATAGCTGAAAGAGTCTAGCCATCTCTACAGTCAGCCTGGATGGCCCAGTGGCCAGCTAGTTTCACTGAAATACTTCAACGGATAGAGAATTTACTAGAAATAATGTTGGCCACTTGAGTCACCATTCAAATTTTCAAAGACTTTTTTTTTAGTGTCAAGGCCTTTGGATTTAGATATTCAAATTGCTTTGAAGACCCGTGGCTGATTCAAGTCAACGTGTGCCAAAAACCACTACAATATTGTAAAGTAATTAGCTTCCAATTAAAATAAATAAATTAATTTTTAAAAGAATATCAAATGAACAAAATATATATTAAAAAAAAGAATTTTCATCACCTTGAGGGATGGTAGTTATATTTGTGTCAGCAATGCGGATGTAGGAGAGCTTCTTCATTCCCTGAAAGGCTCCATTTTCAATGCCTGAGCTCTTCAGCGGGTTGGTGCCAAGTTCTACAAATGCAATAAGTGCAAAACTTTTAGAGGACAACCTGAGGAAACTGCAAGCCAGAGTAGTGTCTGCTCAACAAGAAAAAATTTGGATCAATAACAACTTGAATGAAAATACAGAAGAGAAATTAAAAAGCTTGTGTCTCATAGGGATGGCAAAATGTGGTAAAAGTTTCCCTTATTAAAACAACCAAAAACAGTAACAACAACAAAAGTGATTTAGGAAAAAGTAATAATATGAAAAACAATAACAACAAAATTATTTAAGGTCCATAAACCTGTTTGTCAACAAATCAACAAAAGTGAGTGTTTATAAATCACACTTGTTATGGGGCAATTACTAAGATATATTAAAATACTGTTAAATAATATGAATCTAGCATTTGGTAAGCCAATTATAATATGACATATTTTACCACATACAGAGAAAAACATTACAACACATTATTTAAAGCAAATGATTTATAGATGTTCAGACTAGAATTAATTCCCACAATGTAAAGGTATTCTCCAAATATCTCTAATTAAGCACAGCTTAATTCTATCCTGCATCTTGGGTGCAGTAGGTAGTGTAGCATCAGCCCTAGAGACTTCTTCCTACATTTTCAGATGCTCAAGTCCAAGAATTAAAATTTTGTAAGGCACAGATTCAATACCCATTTCTCCTGGTCCAGCTACTGTTATCTCTACATGCTTTAAGAGCTGTAAATTCTAGCTAATTTACCTTCCTGTAGCTAAAGCTTACTTGTAATCTCTTAAGGTGAACCTTGAATCCTGGTTTTAGAGCTATAAGAATATATGTACCTACGACGATCATCTGGTTCAATCCATTGAACACAGACTTTCGCACTTTGGTGATCTCGTTCTCATGGACACGCAGCTCCTGAAGAGTTTTGGGCATTTTCTCTGGCAATTCCTTCAGTTGATTCTTGGAAAGATAAAGTCGTTCCAATTTCACCAAAGGAGCAAATGCCCCAGGGCTGATTTTGCTAATTTTGTTGTTGATGAGAATCAGTGTCTGTAGATAGTGAACAGAAGCAACATCTTAATTCCAGAACCTTCCACACATAAAATATGTATGTCCAGCAAGTGTGTAATTTCATTCCATTTATGGGACTAGCAGAGAAATCTGCAAAATTAGAAGAAATTGGAAAGAAGTTAAACTGATCTGATTACTTGAAAAGCACATGAGAACCTGAACTTCAGGAGAGAAGGGGAGAGAAATTTGATAAAAAGCAGATTATACATAGAGAGATATAGCTATTTAATTTTTAAACAATAAATGCTCCAAAATATTGAAATTACTAGAGTGACCTGGAAAGAATCTAGTGCCAACGACATCCATTCTCCAGTCAGCTTTTCAACCTCTAAGTCCGTCTTCATTGGCTGTTGTCATGGAACCCACTACAAAATGGTGGCAGTAATTTATACCATCACCAACACTGCCGGAGAGCAACATTATCTCGCAGCCTCGCAGAATTTGATATAGTCATTTTCCAAAAGTTTGCAAATCAACACATTATGTTGTAGCTTATTGCTTTACTTTGCACTTTCTTGTCTCTTAAGAGGTTAAAGAAATTTCCTTTTATTTTGTTACCATTAGCTTTATTTTTTGGAGGAAAAGGATTGCTTGGTCACAAAACTTCTCATTTTTCTTAATGTTTAATGTATTTTAATAAATGATTTATGGATACATTATATTTTTCTTCTGTTTCTGCTCATTTTGCACATAATGCTTTTATGTAGTCAAATATGTTAATTTTTTGTAATTTTAAAATGTGTGTTTCTAAGTTCTCTTAATATAAGAAATTATTGGTAATCCATTATTGTTATACTATAGATACTGCTACACCTACTTTTGGACTACCTCAATTATCTTCCAATGATCTGTGTGTATACAGAACCACACTGCATTATATCAACTTGTTGGCATATCATAAAGAATTTAGGATAATTTTATCAAGATCTAAGAAACTTCTATTTTCAATTGTGATTTGTTTTTAGGCAGATGTGAAAATGCAAAGGGGCAAGAAAGGAACAAGAGGAATAGAACAGTGGGAACTTTCCATCTCAAAAATATGACTATTTTTAGAAGGTAATAGCTAGTTTAATAACCCATGGACATTCTCATGTAGTTCACATTATTTGATTAATTAAACCTTATTACAAATAATAAGTTAATAACCTTTTTAACTAATCCTCACTGGTGAATTGTTTGATTAAAATAAAATCCTAGGTAATTTCAGTAACTATTATAGAAAGTTAAAAAAAAAACATGAAGGTTAAAGTCTTAGGAAATTGATATTAATAAGCAAAATGTCCAGAAAAATCAGTAAAAGCCAGAGCTAGAGGAGAGAAGAGAGGACTTGCATCATTTAAAAACAGTCAAAATGGTGGATGCTTAATTGTAAACGCAGGACGTCCTTAATTGCCATCCATGGAAGGAAATTCTGAAAGGCTGATATAATGCATTTAATTATTAAATGCATTAAACCTGGTCTGAAAAATCTGTGTTATTTTATGTTGAATAAAATATTCAACCTATTATGAAACCTATTATGAAGAGTCAACCTGCTGATGTATTACCTGCCATTTTGGGTAATAAAATATTATTTCTTTTACTAGATAATAACTAGACAATGTCTCTACTGGTGAGTATGCTATAGTAATAACTGCTGCTATATTTTGGAGGTGGTGTGACATTTGTCCCCAGTTTTTTCTTCAGTAAAGCAGAAATAATAATAATACCTACAGGGGCTTGTTGTGAGGACTAAAAGTATCAATCATGTATATAGACTGCTTTCTTGCAAAGCAACTTTCAAATAGCATTGTTTGTAGAAAAGGTCTAGTCCAGCAAAAAGAATCTCCACTGAAAAATAAATAAACTACAAATTTTGATCATCATGACATAAAGTGAAGTGTTAGTTGCTCAGTTGTGTCTGACTCTTTGTGACCCCATGGACTATAGCCCTCTGGGCTCTTCTGTCCATGGGATTCTTCAGGCAAGACTGGAGTGGGCTGCCATTCCAGGGAAGCTTCCCGACCCAGGAATTGAACCCAGGTTTCTTGCATTGTAGGTAGATTCTTTTCCAAGACCTGTATAAATTAGAGTTTCATATAAAACAGATACATGTGTGAAAAAAGTTACTCATGTATATATAGTACTGCTGAGAATGGCTAACATTAGTTCTATACACAGGGATAGGTATTTAAGAAAGCATAGTTTATAAAATTTTATGGCAAATGTTGATATGGAAAGAAGTGGACTAATTACATTGACTAATGACAAGGCCCAGATAAACCAGAGAAAGAGTCAAAGGTAAACCACATATATTGTTCAGGAGATCAGCTGATGAAAAGAAGAAAGACAAGCAGAAATGGACTATCATTATTTAGATAACGGGCTGAGAGAACCTGAATTAGGAGGGACACTGTAGCTTGAGCATCATAAAATGCCCTGAGTGCCATTTAACCTAAAACTGAAGCACAGGCTCAAAAAATCAGAACTACCTACTTCTTTGTAACTAAAGAAAAAGTGATATAGCCTGGTAGTAGGGGAGAGATGATGAAAAAGTGACTGGCAATAGAAATAGGGTGGAAGGAGGAGTAAAAGCATTTTCACCACCTTCGTCAAAGAAAGTAGTCAAAAGGTCCATACTTCCAGTTTTAAGACCAGTAAGTACTGGGAATGTAATGTACAAAAAAAAAAAAAAATGACGACTATAGTGAACACTGCTGTATGGCATGCCTGAACATTGCTAAGAGACTAAATCCTAAAAGTTCTCATCACAAAGAAAACATTTGTTCTTCTTTTTTTAATATCTGTATGAGATGATAGATATTAATTAAACATGCTATGGTAATCACTTCATAATACATGGATGCCAAGTTATTCTGCTGTACTCCTTGAAGTTGTATGAAAGTGAAAGTGTTAGTCGCTCAGTTGACTCTCGGCGACCCTGTGGACTGCAGCCCACCAGGTTCCTCTGTCCACAGATTTCTCAGGCAAGAATAGTGAAATGGGTTGCTATTTCCTTCTCCAGGGGATCCTCCCAACCCAGGGATCGAACCAAGGTGTCCTCCATTGCAGGCAGATTCTTTACTGGCTGAGTCACCAGGGTATCCCCGGTGAAGATATATAGTGCTGTATATTAATTATAGTTCAATAAAATTGAAAGAAAAAATGTTGAAACCCAACTTAATAGTATGTTCAACTTTCCCCAAAGCCACTAATGTAGGGCTCATACTGTACCAGGGGTTGTTTTAAGGAATTTTATTGTTATTATCGTATTTACAGGCAGTTATAAACGCACAGACTTGAGCCAGACTGCTCCTGAGCTTAGATCTCAAGCTCTGGCTATCATTTGCTGTGTGACAATGAGCAAGTAGCATAACCTCACTGTGTCTGTGTGCCCTCATCTGTATTAAGGTGTTATCTAGAGTGTCTACTTCATTAGAATAACTGTAAGAATTAAATAAGTCAATGAATAAACGAATATAAGATGTTAGAAACAGTGCTTAGTATGTGTGTGAAAGTCGCTCAATTGTGTCTGACTCTTTGCGGACCCCATGGACTATACGGTCCATAGAGTTCTTCAGGCCAGAATACTGGAGTGGGTAGCCACAGGACCCCCTTCTCCAGGGGATCTTCCCAACCCAGGGATTGAACTCAGGACTCCCGCATTGCGGGTGGATTCTTTACCAGCTTAGCCACCAGAGAAGCCCCATAGTAATGACTAAACAAGTGCTTTGCTTTTTGCAAATTAAAGCACTATAGAGTTTAAAGACTCTTTCAATCAATTAAAAAAAAACACATATTAAATCCAAAAAAATAACAAATATTTGCTATTATTCAATCCTTGACAATGTTTGTTCATTTTAAATTAAAACAAAAGTTTTTTACTAGATTTATTTCCCAGGTGACCCAATGGTAAAGAATCCACCTGCCAGCACAGAAGACACAGGAGACATGGGTTCAATCACTGGGTTGGGAAGATTCCCTGAAGGAGGAAATGGCAACCCATTCTATTATTCTTGCCTGGAGAATCCCATGGACAGAGGAGCCTGGTGGGCTTCAGCCCATGGGATTGCAAAGAGTCAGACACAACTGAGCAAGAATGCAACTAAACTTTAATTCAAAGGAAATACATAGAATGTTGGATTATAATGTTTAACTTTCCATTATTTTATAGAATAATTATTTATTTTTATGCTATTTATAAGAATACAACTACTCTCAAGCAGTACGTACCGCTCAAAGGGAGGCGCAGTGTAAACTGAAAAAATTCAAAATCGGACACGACTGAGCAACTGAACTGACTGAGGGAAAAAAGCAACATTTTTCTCTTAAATCCTTTCCATTGTAATCCTTGGTAAATTTTTATTTCTCTCCCTTCTCATTCAAGGGTGGCTTTCTTTGCTAAAATTACGATGTTTATTTGCATAATAACAAGGATAGAAATGATCATGAATGAAAGAGTAAGAGAAAAATAGCTTTTTAACATCCTCTAAATGTTTAGAAGCTCTAATAAACTCTCTCTCTTCTTCCAGTATATACTTTAAATTAGAAAGAAAGGGATTGCCAAGATGATAAGTTGCCTAAAAACATACTTAGGAGGGGATCAGGCAAAGAAAGGACACATTATTACAAACATCAGATTTAGTGAGAAAGTCACAGAAGCTAGGTATCTCTTGTTTAAGGTATGAGGAGTTTAAACAAACTTTTGAGATAATATTTAAACAAACAGGAAGTTGAAATCAAGAGGCTTTTCCTTTCTTACAAAGTAGCTTGAGGGTAATTTATGCAAATAAAATGAAGCATTTTATAGTTTTGTTTATTGAAGCTAATATATTCATTTTTTTTTATTATTGCCTCTTTTAACTTATTCAATAGTTAGTTTAAATAATCACTAACAAACTTTGTTGGCATCTCCATCAGCTCACTCCCAGTGAAATCATAACATGAAAAACGGAGGAAGGTGAGTAGGGTCCCATGTCCTCTGTCCTGGCAGTGGAGAAGGATCCCACTGATCCAGGGTTCATCTCCAGCTCAGGCCTTAGCTTCCACTATTTTGGAGCCTGCATCTTTCACTTTAGCCATCTTCTATTCTTGTTTCTCGCTCATTTTCTTCTGCCTTTCCTTCCTCTTGCACAGAAAACTCTCTTCTCCTTTCAAAATTCTGCTAATCCTCTATGACCCTTTTGTCTCTTATTATCTCAAAAGACTATCTGGGTAACCTGATGTAGGAACATGTCTCTTTTTTTCTCATCATTAGTGCCCATAATATTAACTACTTATATCATAATGTGCTTACATTACTTCAGTAATTTGATGATGTCATTTTGTTATGTGCTATTATTTTTATTAACTGTTTCATGAGCAATCTTAAAATGTCAAGGAAAAATTCTTTGCTTCCTTTTTAAAATCTGGTAAATTTTCTCAGAGAAGGCAATGGCAACCCACTCCAGTACTCTTGCATGGAAAATCCCATGGATGGAGGAGCCTGGTAGGCTGCAGTCCATAGGGTCGCTAGGAGTTGGACACAACTGAGCGACTTCACTTTCCCTTTTCACTTTCCTGCATTGGAGAAGGAAATGGCAACCCACTCCAGTGTTCTTGCCTGGAGAATCCCAGGGACAGGGGAGCCTGGTGGGCTGCAGTCTATGGGGTCGCACAGAGATGGACATGACTGAAGCGACTTAGCAGCAGCAAATTTTCTCCTACTGGGTAAATGTTTATTGCTTTTCTTATCTTGGCTGTCTGAAGGTTGATAAGTAGATACTGTCTTGATTATAATATCCCTTTTCTGCTGGAATCCTGACTGGTAGACTGTGTTACCTTATAATAGATTAGAGGGAAGTGAAAAATCAGAATATACAGACAGATACAGATAAGGATTCAGCATGTGCATGCTCAATCGCTCAGTTGTGTTCCACTCTTCCTGACCCCATGGACAGAGTCAGCCCGCCAGGCTTCTTCGTCCATGGGATTCTCCAGGCAAGAATACTGGAGTGGGTTGCCATGCCCTCCTCCAGAGGATTTTCCCAACCTAGGGATCAAACCCATGTCTCTTGAGCCTCCTAAAGAAAACAGAACAATGAAATAAACTAAGATCAGTCCATTTTGTTCCACTGTTGAAATACGTTCTGGAAAGATATTGGAAAGAGAAAGATTGTTATCGATGAAATGTGAGAAGATTAAGATATAATGTGTCTTTTAGACAGCGGATACTAAAGCTATATAGGAGTTGTTGCTGGTGGTTAGTAGCTCAGTCATGTTTGACTCTTTTGTGACCCGATGAAATGTAGCTCGCCAGGCTCCTCTGTCCATGGGATTTCCCAGGCAAGAATACTGGAGTGGGTTGTCATTTCCTTCTCCAGGGGATCTTCCTGGCCCAGGGATCAAACCCAAGTCTCCTGCATTGGCAGGCAGATTCTTTACCATCTGAGCCACCTGGGAAGCCTATATAGGGGTATATGTGAGAAAATTGGCTCTGATTTTTAGGGGTTAATATCCTGCTTTACTCCATCACTCCCTAAAAAGAGAATTTAATAAACACTTATGTGCTTGTGTATTACCATAGAGCACTCTTGACTTTACCTACATTTTGTTTTCAAAAATACTTTGAGTCAGATCTTGTTATAGCTCAAGAAAATAGCAATTCTTACATGAAGGTTCTTCAGGTTCTTAAAGTCTCCATCTTTGATCTCAGTTATTTTGTTGTTTTGCAGGTCCAGCAGCGCAGTATCAGGAGGAAGGTCTTTTGGCACTTTTTCCAGACCTAGAAGGAGAGAAAAAGCAACATGCAGTCATTAAAAAAGGGACACATGACCACAGAGTCACAAAGAATGTGTTTACAAAGACATTAGTATTTCAGTGATAGTTTTCCACTATCATATTTGTCTTCTTCTAGGAATTATATTCTAAAGGAGATCAGTCCTGGGTGTTGGAAGGAATGATGCTAAAGCTGAAACTCCAGTATTTTGGCCACCTCATGTGAAGAGTTGACTCATTGGAAAAGACTCTGATGCTGGGAGGGATTGTGGGCAGGAGGAGGAGGGGACGACAGAGGATGAGATGGCTGGATGGCATCACCGACTCAATGGACCTGAGTCTGAGTGAACTCTGGGAGTTGGTGAGGGACAGGGAGGCCTGGCGTGCTGCGATTCATGGGGTCGCGAAGAGTCGGACACGACTGAGCGACTGAGCTAAACCGAACTGAGGAATTATACCAACTGTTGTTTAAAATATCTGCTTTACCTTTTCTAACAAAGTCAAAGGGTTTATTTAAAAAAAATCATAAACAGAGCAAACTATTTACCCATGTAATGATTCTTTTGCATAAAATAAAAATAAGATTTTTGCCAGGTATGGTTCAAATGTCTCAGTACACAGTGTGTTTCACCTCATTGTTCTTATTTTAGAGTCATTTCTTTGATAAGTGTTAAGTGGGAGTGATTTGTAAATCTATACCTTTCTATATAAACATGCTTTCAGTAGACAACTTTAACCACATCATCAAATATTCTTTTGATAAACTTAGCACTATCACAGATCTACACATAAAATTTAAATTATGTGAATATGTAACCATGCTGTTGTGTCAACAACTTGAAAATTTATTCAAACTCTTGGGAGAATGGTTCTTTCAGTTTTAAATCACAAAACAGTATCAATTTTATGACTATTAATCAGAATAAAATGAATAAAATTTGTGATTCTAACTTCTCTAAAGTGTATTATACAAAGCATTACCTTCAGACTTAAATTTGGATCTAAATGACTGAGGTTTTAGTTTATAAATGTAAATACATTGAAAAACTAAATGTTCTATGGCATTAAAGAAACATTTTCATAGTCATTCCACTAGATGTATAAGGATAAATTGCTTTTATTCAAAAGGTATGGCATTTAAAATAAATTATCATGCTGAATGTTAATGGAGATAATATTAAACTATGAGGCCTTTTGCCTTGTTTGTTCCATGGGCTTTGTCCCATATTAATATAAGATGATACTTTATTAACTCAAATTCATATGATCATTTTCATATTAATATTTTAAGATTGTATAACAAATCAGAAATGCTTTTTAACCTCTTCTGAAAGTTTATATCTGAAACTTGAAGTGCTGAAGATCATTCTTTCATTCATTCAATAAAGGCTTATTGAATATTTTTAGACATCATTAATTTATTAGGCAGGCCCTGCCTGAGGATATAGCAGGCACAAGATAGAAATTGCCCAAATTCTCATGGAAAAAAGAATTCAATCTACAGTTTTCAATTAAAAGGAAAATTACAACAGAGTATTTAATAACTAGGTTGGAAAGATATCTTTTTGATTTTTATTATATATAAGCATATGAAGGTAGATTATCAAGGTTACCATATTTCTATCTTCATATGTCCTTGGAAATTACAGAAAATGTATCTGAAATCACCAACTTCTAATTTCTTTCCAAAGAATTTTTCACATTATCACTGATCTGATGATAGTGGGAAAAAGTCTATAGTTTCCAATTCAGTGGTCAGCTATGGTTATAAATTTGAATATCAATAATGCAGGTGATTCTGCACATGCATAAATATATTCTAAGAACTAACTACAGAAATAGTTCACAGAAGAATAACAGAAATGAAGTGTTTTCAGTGACAAACAGCAAGCCACAGAACAGCTACCTTGTAGGAGGATATTTAACTGTACTATATACTCATGATCATTGCCATTTTCAGAAATGTCAGTTTGCTAATTTCATGCAATTAAAGAGTGTCAGACTTCTGCCAAATCTTTGATAATTAGTGTTCTTTAATGAAGAAAAGACACGTTTCCTTTCATTTGGAAAAAAGTTACTGCCTACATTTTATTATTACTTCATGCGCTTCTTTGTCCAAGTCTTAATTCCCACTTTTGCTTACTTTTATACATTGTTGAATGTGAATTCTAGTGTTCAGTGTCAAAGTTGCCTTAACAGTTGTTCAGTGCCAAAGTGCAGGTTCATTTCAGATGTGGACAAAAAATGATATATCTGGATGGCTGATCATTTTGATTATGTTGTCATTCTAGAATATTATAATAACAAGACCTACGTGGGGTGAATTATATACATTGTTCCCCTGATGATTTACCACAGAAAAAAATCAGGTTTGTGGCTTTTGCAGCTTAGTTGTTAGAGAGTCATCTTAATGATTAAAATCATAACCCTACAATCTCTGAATTGCTAGAAAATTCATATTCATTTGAGAGACTTAACAGATTTGTGTTCTATTATTAAAACTTTATATTTACATAGCTTTACAACTTATAAAAAATGAAAATATGTTACCTCATTAATCTCACAGCAACCAAATGAAATAGGTAAGGCACTATGAAAATTTCGTTTTTTCGATGATTTTTAGAAAAAGTTAGTTGACATGAACGAGCTCATGTAACTGGGGTGACAAAATGCAGATGAAAAAACTATTTCTTGGTTTCCAACAGGATATTGTTTTTTTCCTGTCATCCCTATTCGTATCCCTAACAAGAACTGTTCTGACATCAGACTCAATAACATACTGAAAAGGGCTAGACAGGCATCAGAGTGCTAAGTGAGCTCACTCAGAAATTACAGGAAGAATAGGAAGGGGAAATAATCCTAGATACGTATTCTTAGAATGTCACAAAGGGAAGGACCATTAAATATCAGCTAGTCTTTGATTCCTAAATGCTGATCAGGTAGACTCTATGATGATGTTCTTATTAGTCTGTGTCAAAATCAGAAACCTATAGGGAAATTTGGTTAGTTTTGATATAAATTACCAGATACACATATATATGTGCACACACACCTTTGTGAGGATAGCTCCTGCCTCCATTTAAAATAGACCTTCTTTTTAAAAAGTAAGTATTTGGCTGCTCCAGGTCTTAGTTGGAAACTCGGGATCCTACATATTTTTATTCAATACACACTTGTCCAACCCCATTGAAAGATGGAGTCAAATTCTTCTCCCTTCAAATTTGGCATGGCCTTATGATGTCTCTCAGAACCAAGGGGCTGTGGCGAAGGTGACATGGCATGACTTTTGGAACTAGGTCAGAAAAGGCTGTTTCTATCCAATTCTTCTGGCATGCTTGCTCTGGGGAAAGTGTGGGGTCATGTAAGTTGAGTCTGTCTACGATGAGACCACTGAGTTGGTGAGGCAACCTGAAGACACTCCAGATGACAGAAGAGCTGAGCTCCCAGGCAACAGCAGCACCAACTGTCAGTCACTAGAGTGAGCTGTCTTGAGCTGACCCAGACTGGGTCAGCCTCACCACGATTACGGCCTCAGCCAACATGCATGTGTGCTAAGTCACATCTGACTCTGTGACCCTATGGACCATAGCCCGCCAGGCTCCTCTGTCCATGGGGTTCTCCAGGCAACAATACTGGAGTGGGTTGCCATGCCCTCCTCCAGGGGATCTTCCCGCCCCAGGGATGGAACCACACCTCTTATATCTCCAACACTGGCAGATGGGTTCTTTACCACTAGCGCCATCTGGGAAACCATGGCCACCTGACTGCAAATGCCTAAGAGACCACAAGGGAGAGCAGCCTTCTAAGACCTGCTCAAATTTTCTGTAGCTTAAATTATGAGCAAATAAAATTATTTTTAAGTAACTAAGTTTTGAGGTAATATTTATTCAGAATAGTAACAGGAACAAAGTGGTTTCCTAAATCCAATTATTTTTCAATAAGCATTCTTTAATAGAATTCTAAATCTTCTGTTAAAATGCAATTGTTTTCAAGGCTAAACTGAATTATTTAGTTGCTCTTCCAAATTCAGTAAAGGAAACTTTATCTTCTTTAAAATTGGGTTATTAATTAAAATAAATAATTAATTTTAAAAAATTAATTAATTAATTAAAAATTAATTAATTAATTAAAAAAATAAAATAATTAAAATAAATAAAATAAATAAAATAAAAAACTCTATTTAAGACATTACCAGGAACTCATTTCTGAAATAAATGCAAATAAGAATTGTATTTTTAAGAAGTGTATTTTTTTTTCTAGTTGTCTCGGTGATGAATGGTATTGTTGTGCTAGTAAATTTCAGCAATCTGGTAAACATCATGTTGGACAAAGGCCAGGATGTCCTAAAATACCATGCCTTTTTTGTTGTTCTCTGACCTGTGGCAGGGGTCCAAACTGCAAGATTTATTCTCGTTGACTTCCAACACTTTTTAAATATTTCTGTCTCCAGTGTAATAATCAAGACAATGGTGATACACTTAGTTTTGACACATGACCAGTATAATATAATGGAGTCCCAGATCCATCAAAAAACATTTCTGCTAAAGGCATGCGCGTTTCCTTCTTCTCTTAAAAATGGTAATTTAACACTGATGGCAGTTGGATTCAGAAATACTAAAACTTCCCTTTAATTTAATTCTCTTTCCAAATAACTTAAGGAAAGTTTGAGCTTCCTGATTCTGAGTGTGTGTGTGTGTGTGTGTGTGTGTGTGTGTGTGTGCTCAGCTGTGTCCAACTGTTTGGGACCCCGTGGACTGTATCCTGCCAGGCTTGTCTGTCCATGAGATCTTTCTAGGCAAGAATACTGGAACAGGTTGCCATTTCCTTCTCCAGGGGATATTCCTGACCCAGGGATCAAACTCGCATCTCCTACATTGGCAGGCAGGCTCTACCCCTGAGCCACCTGGAAACCTACTCCTGGTTCTATGTGTGTGTCAGTCATTCAGTCATGTTTTACTCTTTGCAACTCCTTGCACTGTAGCTTTCCAGGCTCCTCTGTCCAGGGAATTCTCCAGGCAAGAATACTGGAGTGGGTTGCCAGTCCCTTTCCCAGGGGATCTTCCTGACCCGGGGATTGAACCCAGGTCTCCCACATTGCGGGCAGATTCTTTACCCCTGAGCCACCAGGGAAGCCCACTCCTGGTTCAACAGTCATCCTCAAAAAGAATAAGAAAGGAAACACTACAGTTTCCTGACTCCTAATTTCTAGGCAGTCATGTTCTATCCTGTTTCCAGCTTGATAGAGTCAAGAAAATAAAATTAAGCACTCATTCAAGCACTAAGGCATGTATATGTTAATTTATTCATATCAAGCATTTACTGATGTTTGAGAACCTACCAAGTATAACTTTTTGGAGTGGAGGGCCAAAAGATAAATTATCACCATGCTTTACTTCTGGTAGGGAAAGTAGATATTTATTTTTATATAACAATCTAATTACATTTTGTTTGGTTGGTTTTATTTTTTTATTTTTTGTGTCATGCTGTGTATGTAGCATGTGGGATCTTAGTTCCCAGACCAGGGATTGAACTCTTGCCCCTGTTTTGGAAGCACAGTCTTAACCACTGGACCACCAGGGAAGTCCCAGAAAGTAGATATTTAAATAGGTAATTAAAGGTAATGAATAATTACCATCTATTTAAATGTAATTAATTGATTATTGTAGTCATCAAGGCAAATAAAGATTACAGTGAAAACATGGAAGTAGACAAGATGAAATAATTGCCTGAAAACCATCTTCAGACTAAGTCAAGGGTTAATTGAATCTTGAGTGTTACAGTGTAGCTGCTACAGGGCTTCTTCCTTTTATTAAGACTGGATTGCAAACTGAGTTAATTCTCCTTTGTGCCTATTTTCAAAGAAATATATAATTTTCTCGCTACTCTTTTGAAGGAGAAAATTAAGATTAGAGAGTCTTCTGCATTTCCTCTTTCATCCAGGAAATTGATATTCTGGCTAACCTATTCCCATCCTGTCCTCTGGAGCCAGGAATGATCTTCCAGAGGAGAATGCATCACAGCTGCAGTCTAACCAAATGCCTTGATCCCACACAGCTGCCTCCTTCTCCCCTCTGGGACTAAGAAGGAAACCAGGGATATGTTAGTTGTCAGTCAGATCAAGGAGACAGATGCTTCCTTTGGCCTTCTCTGACTCCTCTCTTCCTTCTCTTTAACCCCTTGAGTCAGAGGCTTTGGTTATCTGGATCATACCTGAGTATTCCTCTTGCTCTACTCCTACCCCAAACTACTTTAGGCAACCAATGGGCATGCTCCGTGCACAGCCTCCTGCGTGTACCACATCTTAGAGATACTCTTTCGATGCATTTGAAACTCTGAATGAGGGTCATCCCTCACCCCTGCTGATGTGAAGCTAGATATAAATTATGAAAGCAACTAAGCCTTCAGCATTCTCTCTGACCCTTGACAAAGAGGACTAATTTATTCTTCCAAGATGATTTCACAGAAGAACTCTAATGGTTCATTTACCTCATACATAAGGTTTGCTTCTAAAAAAACAGTTTCCCCTTAGATGTTGTGGATCTAAGTACCAAGTGGTGACCACTAACAAAATTTTCCTAATTGAAGCAAAATGATTTTAAAAAGAAGTAAACTATGCAATTTAAAGGGTTGTACATTTTCCTGAGATTTTAGACAAGTAAAATATTATTTGCATCATGAGATACATTTTAAGAACATTAGTTATTCATAATGCTTTTGCCTGGAAAAATAAAATGCTCCACCTTCTGGCCTCTTCTTTAGAGGGCTAACTATATAGGTTGTGAATCATTTATGATTATAAAATAGCCAAACACTTTATTGTTCTCTAAATTGGTTCGGTTCTCAACCAAACCAATTTAGTTCAAAGGAATAGTCTTTGGAGAATACTATTTTGATAATTATATTAATTTGATAATTATACAATTTTCTAATTTTTGCCTATTTATATTTGGTTGTGATATGGCTTTCTTTGGGGAAGGAGGGGAGAAAAGGTGCTATTTTGTATCCAGCTTGGCAAGCCATATACTTAGTGTTTTTTAATTTCATATAAAAATAAAAACCATACAGCCATGAAATTAAAAGATGCTTACTCCTTGGAAGGAAAGTTATGACCAACCTAGATAGCATACTCAAAGGCAGAGACATTACTTTGCCAACAAAGGTCCATCTAGTCAAGGCTATAGTTTTTCCAGTAGTCATGTATGGATGTGAGAGTTGGACTGTGAAGAAAGCTGAGCACTGAACAATTGATGCTTTTGAACTGTGGTGTTGGAGAAGACTCTTGAGAGTCCCTTGGACTGCAAGGAGGTCCAACCAATCCATTCTAAAGGAGATCAGCCCTGGGTGTTCTTTGGAAGGAATGATGCTGAAGCTGAAACTCCAGTACTTTGGTCACCTCATGCGAAGAGTTGACTCATTGGAAAAGACTCTGATGCTGGGAGGGATTGGAGGCAGGAGGAGAAGAGGACGACAGAGGATGGGATGGCTGGATGGCATCACCGACTCGATGGATGTGAGTTTGAGTGAACTCCAGGAGTTGGTGATGGACAGGGAGGCCTGGCGTGCTGCAGTTCATGGGGTCGCAAAGAGTCGGACACGACTGAGAGACTGAACTGAACTGATGAGAAATAGCCTCATGTTATTAGCTTACTTAAGTAGTAAACTGGACATAACATTTACTATGAAAAATATTTTGTATAAATATTTTCTATTCTTACCTAATGAAGTAAGAGATATTCCCATTTATCCAGTGAGGAGACAGGCTTTGAAAGTTTCAAAGTTATAGGTCTCAGTCTTCATGTTAGTCACTCAATTGTGTCCAACTCTTTGCAACCCGCCATGGACTGTAGCTCGCCAGGCTCCTCTGTCCATGGGATTCTCCAGGCAAGAATACTGGAGTGCGTTGCCATTTCCTTCTCCAGGGGATCTTCCCAACCCAGGCATCAAAGCCAGGTCTCCTATATTGCAGGCAGATTCACTGCTGTCTGAACCACCATAAACGGTAAAGCTGAACTCGAGTCCAGAGATATCCTTTGATATCCTTTGATATCATTGGATATCATTGATAACCTTCAATGTCAATGGAGAATTCATAACTTTCTTAGGCTAAAATATATGTCGAACTTCATAACCCAAGATCTTCCCATGATCAAGTGTTTTTAAGGGTATTTCAAGTCTTTTGAAAGTTGTTTATAATAAAAATTTTAATAAACATTGCTTTAATTTGGAAGAATAGTCAAAAAGCAATATTTATGCTTATGTCACCAGTTAGGGCTGATCTGTCTTTAATAAACGAGATGAAAGTACCAAATAATGCTTCTTGGTGACACTTGATCCAAAGATGAATGGCTGGGCCAAAGAGTACATAAGTAAGGGAACCGTCTTCCCTTAAGGTACTAGGTACGTAAAATAAAGCATCTTTTCAAAAGATCTGACAAGAATGAGTTACATTGTGGGTTTCTTATTTTAAGGAAATCCATAGGTTTCTGAATTTGCTAACCCTACATTTATTTTTATATTGATATTTTTATAAATGCTATAATTATGAGTATATTTTTATGCCTTAAGAGGCTAGATAATGAAAAGAATATATGTGTCTCATAAAATTATGGTTCAAATTACAAATTAAATACAAGCTCAGCCACATAATTTGGTCAATATCAATGGAGAATTCATAACTTTCTTAGGCTAAAATATATGTTTACTTTTTCAATCCCCCATGCTCTAGAAAAACATACGATAATACTATTCAGATAAGTTGGAACTAGGAACTAAAATAGTCAATGGGTCTTCTTGAACACTTCAAGCTTCCCATGGGCTGATTATTCATTATTCATTTCACAGTTTTTACATCTCAGCTTTGAAAGAACTGTTTAATGATATGTTGTTTAACTTTGTCAGAAATACTTCTTACTGCAAAATAATCAGACATTTTAAAAAGAAACGTTTGCTTACATTAAACACTGTTTGGATAATAAGATGACAAAGCACTATTATCCTTCAACACTGAAGCTCCTCCCTGTTCATTAAAAGCTCTGGTAAAAATAATCCTTAAGAAAACATTAATTGTTTATATGATAAGCATTCACATTTCTTATCCCAAAGTGCACTGTCTTTTTTCTTTGCTTACCAACTGAAGAACAACAAATGATAATAATTCAAGCTTCATGTTCAGCTCACTAGAGAATTTAAAAAATAAACTGCATTGCCTTTATTTTAGGTTTCCCAGGTGGCGCTAGTGGTAAAGAACCCACCTGACAATGCCAGACCCCTGGGTCAGGAAGATCCCCTGGAGGAGGGCATGGCAACCCACCCCAGTATTCTTGCCTGGAGAATCCCATGGACAGAGGAGCCTGGCAGGCTACAGTTCATAGGGTTTCAAAGAGTTGAACACTACTGAAGTGACTTAGCATGCATGCTTTTACTATGAATGAAATTGTCCACTTCTTTGCTTTTTCCTATGCTTCTTTCATTTTTCCTCCATCACACAGGATCATCACACAGGAAAAACCTATTGAACCTCTACTATGGGCCAGGTACTTCACACAGATAGTAAGATCTTTAGGACTGTGATTTCTTTGCAGATAAAAATGTTAAGACTCTGAACAGCTTACCATGATCATAAAGGGAGCAGAGGCTATGTTGTCGTTGAAAATGTGAATGCAGTGTTTTCTTTAAAGGCAAGTGGATTGCTTTTCTTTTTTAAAAATGTATTTTCTGTTATAGAAATACCTGACCAATTTTTGAATATGTGTTTAACTACTCATCTGTGAAATTAAAAAAAATAATAAAAGTAACTTGTATGAGACCATTCACTGCTCACTGGAACTCAGGGCTCCTCTTCAAACATGGCTCCCCAAAATGAATCATTATTTCAATCTCAGCTACTTCTGTAAATAAGATCATTAAGCCCAAAGGAATACTGTATTCTCTGAAATCTTAGAGAAGAAGATAACTTGGAAAACTTTCTCATTTGAAAACAACACAAAATAAACAAAACAATCTCAAGGACAACCAAGAAACTGTATCACGAAACAGCCACATCAATGACTTTATGTTTCCTAAGGTTACATTTTTCTGTTTAGTTTTGAACAATAGGCTTGGGAAATTTTCATGATAGACAATAATAAACTGTCCCAATGCTTTCATCAGAGTCAAGATTTATGAGTTATTTATCAAGAAAGCAAAGTAAAACTATATGGAAAAAAATAAAACTTCAGTGAAGTGACTGGACCCATCCTCCTTAAAAATATCAACTCTATTGTTGACAATATATGTAGTGAGGGGTAATTATGGATCCTTTTAAACGTGTCCTCAGGCAAAGTGAGATTCCACTTTTGTCACACTTCTTAGGAACCCAGCCATTTTTGCAACATTTGAAAATTTTTACTACTGGTATATCCATCACATGTTTATTCTCTTCTTTAGATATCTTGTCTAAACCAGTTATGGAGATAATCTCTAGATGCTATAAAAGTTTCTGTAGAATTTGGTAGTAATCTAATCCCCTTTGTCTTGAATATATAATTCAAAAAAGGAAAGTCATCACCAGTGGAATAACAGACCCACAAGAACTGGGACCATATTTGTCTTCCTCATTGCTTTTTCCGCAGGGCCCAGAACAGATCTGACCCATTATAAGATCTCAAAATATCTGCGGAATGAAAGAGTAATTAATTAATCTAATGGCATTATCCTGTAGCCTTTTACAAAATCTCCCTTTACATTTTTCATTTGGGTTTAAATGGCGATACAGTACATGTTAGCATCGAAGAATCTAGTTCAAAGTGTTTGCATTTCAGCAGCTGTTACTATTTAACATGCTTCATGTTTTCCTGGGTTCCTGTATGTGTTTATTCCAGCTCTAGGAGTTAGTGGAAAATTTTCCTGCAAAATACCCCTAGAAAGCATATTCTGAATAACTATCGGATTTCTCAAATAAGTACTCTACAAAGCTACGGGGTTTATTCTATAAGAAAATGCTCCATGGCAGAATCATCCTGTGAGGTTTTTTCCTTCTTTTTTTCTTTCCAGTAAGAAAATGAACCAAAAGAAGAGAGGAATGTGAATCAGCTGCCATGTAAGCTAAATTCATTTCCCTTCGGCTCATCTGCTAGGGCTCCAAGCTTTCTGGAGATTTATCTTCTGAGTATATGGCTCTTGGAATTCCCAGGCCAAATTTTTCTTGAAAGATAATAAATCAAAATGCATCTGCAGTGTTAAGCTAAAGATATAGGCTTCGTGATCATATCGAATATTTATACCACGACTTAGTTATAAAGATTTTCTTTGAAACTTTCTAAAGAATATAAACAGCTAGATTACAAAATTCCAAAGTCAGAGACAAAACTAAGACCCAGGGATTATGAGAGTATTTTGGTACTTGAAAGATAAATTTTTGTTCTAAAAGTTTACTGGTTTTGCTTTTGATAACACTGCATACTTTACAGTTTTGTTCAAACCCTGCTATCTGGGCTAAGCCAAGAGTAGAGAGATCACCCGGGTTTTCTTAATATCTAAGATTTCATGGGAGCAAATCACAGACTTAAAATAATCTATCACCTTGGAATCATAGAACACAAGATATTATTTGTTCAAAATTTTATTTTACATAAGGGGAGCTATGAACCTTAGAAAAAAATTTTTTTAGTGATGTGTCCAAGATTGCAGAGCGATGCTTCTCTGACTTAAAAAAAAGAATCAAGTCTCCTAACTTCAAACTTAACTTCTTTCACTTCTACTCTGCTTCCCTAACTCCTCATTAGGTGGCACTGTCTCTCACATTTGGAATTGCAGAAATTAAAACTGAAAATGCTGCGCTCCCAGGGAAGCCATTCCCATGAATAAAGCAGACAAGGTAGGTAGACAGCCGGCATCCCACTCACCCAGATCAGAACACTGGACAACTCGCAGATGGCACTGACAGCGGAAGGGGCAGACTGGGCCCATAGGCTCTATTTCAGGAACTTCAGGAAAGTGCTCTTCCGGGCCTATCCCAGAAGCCTCATCTTCCAGCATAAAGTCAAATAAGCCTTTCTGTTGAAATGGTCCAGCCCAGGAAACTTGTGCAACCAAGAGAAAGATGATAGTTGCCTTCATGATTTCTCTTGTATATTTTCACAACCGAGGAACCTGGGAAATAGCGGAAGGTTTAGAAGAATAGCCTTGCCTAATGTATGTGTTATATAAGTGGAGTGCACATAGAAAAAAGCATTAAAAAGTAATATTTTATGTACTGTTAGGAGCAGAACATTAGAAATATATTTGGAAGGTAATAAGGTTCAGTAGAGATGAACTTGCACTGTTTACTTATGAAGAAAAATTTAAAAAGTATTTGAATCACTTCATTGAATTTGGGGTCTGAATTAAGACCACAGATTATATAGTCAACCTGTAAAACTGTTGAGATGATAAATCACATTGAAATTTTCAATGCTCACTCAACACAAGCCATGCCACAGTTAAACAAGTTTTGTCTGTACACATGAGAGTCTCCAGTTCCTGCTCAGAAATATCTCTAGAAGCCAATCTGATTTCTCCATCCCACTGTATTTATCCCAGTCCAGACCCTTCTCATCACTGAACAAGAGCCTTCAAATAGTCTCAGCCTCAAATATTTCTTCCACTCCAGGCCATGTTCCACTCTGCTGCCCAAGTCATCTTCTAAAAATTCAATTTCATTGTATTAATTTTCTACTGCAAATCCTTTGCTGACTTCTCACAGCTTGCCAATAAAGTCTCCATCCCCTTTGTTGCAAATAAGACCATGCACGACTTAACACCATTTCTCTCCATTTTCTCTCTACTCCCAGTCCCCACCTCAACCCTGACACTCAAAGCTAATCACCATTTAAAATACCTACCTTGTGAGAGTGTTGTAAAGGCTAAATAAGATAATGGGTTTCCCTTGTGTATTCCCGGGCATCCGGGCAGGATGCTGCGTTCTCCTTCTTCTGTGCTCCCAAGGCACGTTGCTTACCTCTTTTAAAGAACTTATCACATTATATTGTAATTTGTTTTGCGTGCTTGGCCTGCCCCCCCACTCGAAGATGTACTCCTTCAGGGCGTGTCTGATTATCCTTTGTTCTGTACCGGGGCCTTGCACAATATTTTGCCCATAAATGACTCAGTTGACCGTCAATTTATTAATAATACAAGTTATTCAATTTGTTCTAAGCAACCAAATTTGATTTTTTAAAATATGGTTATCTTTGTTTAAATAGTGAATTTCTAGCGTAAGAAAGATATCAAATTGAAAACCTGAGCTTGATATAAGCATGATTCAGTTTTTAACATAAATCTTTTGGGTGGTTTCTCAAATGAATCCTTTTTAAGGACTGTGTAAACCAGTAAACACATATGGAAAATCCTATCTGGTTTTATTTTATTTTATATGACATATGTTATCTAATTTTACCAATAGGATTATTTTGTAAACAAATTGACAAAAATATGATTTCAGCGCATCTATACCATTTTTATTCATTCATTTAACAAGCCCTTCGAGATATATATACATCTCTGTTATTGAGTTGGTTGTTTAGATGGCTGAAGTGAACTAAATGAATCTGAATAACAAAATCTTAATAAATCTGAATAATGAAAAGTAGTTGATCATGGATAGAACAGTCTATTTTGAGTTGTTATATTTTCAAACTCCATTAAAACTGCTCAATATTCCCCAAACACATTGTAGATATGATCTTTAGTCTCATCATCTTTAATTATGTTATTTCCAGTCACTATCCAAATGATAGCAATACAGAAAAGATAAAGTTTTCATATGTGCTAACTTTAATATATATTCTGGAAATGTTTGCCTAGATCCACTAGAGGGGAAACAAATGTTTTAAAATTTCTTACACTTTTATTCTTAGTTGATTACTGAAGCACGTCAAAGGCAGCACGTTTGCAATACAGGCTAGTGACTTTAACATAATACCACGAAGATTATTATTCACACTGCCCCTTTAAATTCAGGATCAGATTCCCTCTGGAAACCCATTCCCACTCAGTTACTGCATTGCCTTTTAAAGGAGACCCTATTGTTTTGGCAGGGTTCCCTTGGACTGGATCTCAGGGAGTGGTTTTCTGTCTGTTTCGCATTAAAATGCAATGTTTACGGTTTACCACAAGTTTGCTAGCCTTGCATATTTCATGTCTTGCAAGTTTTGAGAAAAATGAAGCAAACTAATTGCAGATTTAATAAATAGCAATGAGAAATTAATGCAGATGTCTGTTTCTGATCTTTTCTCCAGAAAAAAAAAAAAAGAAAGCCTGGTTCACGAATCCAAAAAACAGAATATTAAACATTAGCTCAGGGGAATATTATCATTTACATTTGTTTACTCTTGTTAAAATGGTGCAAATTCTCTACACAATATTCTTTTGGGTTGAATCTGAACTCAAACAGACAGTTTTTAGCTTCCATTACTTATCATTTTCTTGGGTGTGTGGCGGGGGGCGGGGGTGGGGGGGACATTTTAACCCTGAATGTCCTGGGGAAAAATAATATGGCCAGGTATTTTCCACAAATTCCTCCATGAAATAACTTCTTTTAGATTAGTATCATAATACTTAAAACACAGCATCTTAAAATAATTAATCCAGGCTACTGACAGTGATAGTCTCTTTATCATTTCCTTCCTCTCTTAATAAATCAGGAAAACAAACAAACCTATAGCAGTAGCCCAAGTAGACATCAAGGAGACTGTTACTGAGATGATGTACTATTAACATTTTATTTCAACCGTTTTAAGTATTCTCAAAATGTATGCCTATTTCCTAAATACTAATTGCTAAGAATGTCACTACTTCAGTAAAGTTCATTGCCATAATTTAATGTGTTCTATCAAAAATAATAATTTTAGGTTTCGTAAACGACATCCCATTAAATTATACCATTCAGATCAGCATTTGTATGATGTCATTTACGCCTTTGGCGTGAATTTCCAAGTCAAAATTTATACCTCAGGAGATAAGTGAAGCTCTAAATACAGAGCAAATTAAACCCCCCAGCACTGGGTGAATTAAAAGCCTCAATAATAATAGAAATAAGTTAAAAGTAAACAGTAAAACAGTATCCATCTATCAATAAGGGGTACTATAGGAGGCATCTGATTCTTTTTCTGGTCAAAATAGCAATTCGAAGAAAAAGCCGCAGGTATTTATATCACTGGGAGCCCACTTAATCAGTGGTCATCATGTTACCCTGTTTTGAAATTAGAAAGGAAAATAACCCACACTTTCATTCTATAGTGAATGTATCTTATGATAAAATTTCATTTGCAGAAAAAATTCTGGCAGAGTCTCTTCTTTACATTTTAGTAACTATGTAGCTAACTGTGAGATTAGCTTAGTTAGGTCCTTAATAATCAGCATAAATAGAGTCAGTGTTGGTTTTCACCTCTCTGGTGACAGTTTCTATTATTTTCTAAGTTGTAGAAATATACACTAGACTTCTATAACTAATCACCAAAGTTCACTTCTCTGAAGTGTAAAAGTTCTTAAAATATACAAGAATTCAGGAGGAGAATAAATTCTTAAATATACAATCCAACTATGAATAGCATGCCAGTCTAGAATACTTTTCTATAAACATTTCCTAAACATTTCATAGTAAAAACCCAAAATATATCAATAAAGAGAGTCACCGTGTTAGGTTATAGTTTCTCTAAGAAACATCTTTGCAAAGAACAGAGAGAAAGAACTAAAACAATGCATTACAACCATTTTACCAAATACTTCGTTTCTGTTTTCAAGCAATACTTGTTTAAAACACTGCATAAACATTACTAAAAGTTCAGTACACATTTTTTTTTCTCTTTTTCTCTTACCAAATAACTCCTTTTTTCTTAACTTGATCAAAGTTTTATTAGTCTGTAGCAGAGTTCAGGACAATTATTGAAAACCATACCTTTTAATCCGGGGATTTGCCACGGGAGCCCTCAAAGCTGAGATGTAATTACACTAAATATTCAGCCCAAGCAAAAGAGTTTGCAGGTGTGGAAAGGAGGAGGGGGAAGGTGCTGCTCTGTGACTGTCACTAGGCTGAAAACCTCCTGCTTCTACTCCATAGCACAGTTGAAAAATAAGGTTTCCCTCAATGAACACAATCCGGCTGACACCCACATTAGATCATATGGTAATGATATGTCTCTTGTATTGTAGCCAGAAACTTTATCGGCCTTTTTTTCTCCCCATTTAAATGCTTTATTCCTTTTGCATCTGCTTAAAATTCTAAACTGCTTCTGTAATATAGTAGTGGAGCAACTTGACTTGGAATTTGTTTCATTGTGTCCACTCATTTCCCTGAAATTGTAACGAAAGGGTTTATTTCCCCACCCCCAACCCTACTCCTTTATCCACTCTTTCTAGTCTTCTTTATGAGTCACATTTATCATACTTCCGAAATGACAGTTTGTTTGTTTTGTTTTGTTTTTGCTTTCAGGATGTGTAAGTCTGGCAAATGGAATGAAATTATTTTAAGTGTGGGCTATGAAAATAAATGAGTACTCATTCGGATTCTTACTTGCCTTGGGCTATTTGTGCACATTCAAAAATTCAAGTACTATGCTATGGAGGTTTTCTATATATCTTGAACATATTTCTAAAGTTCCCTGGAAGTAAGCCATGACTTTATATGAAAAGCACACCATTTATTACTTTCCTTACTTATAATTTAAAACCTTTCTTGTTGTCTACCAGTTATGTGTGTGTTTTTTTTTAAATAAAGCACATAGATACTAAAAGATGATCACAATTTAATTTAGCTTGTATATGAAAAATTATATTTTCGTAGGCTATATTTTTATGTAATCCAGAACTTTGAAAAGGCAATAAAGTCTATGGCTCTTTCCAAATTCAGTAAATAGAAAAAAGAAAGTGCAAATACAAGGAAAGATATTTATTCAGCCTGTGAAAGCTTTTTTGAGTTTTTGTAATTCCCTTGCTGGATGCTGTCAGTTCTCTGTGTGATTCTATGTTTTGACTTGTATCTTTATGCCCTGGCCCCTGGGCTGTTACCAGGTGGAAACTTGAAATCAACATCTGTGAAACATGAGAGGATAACCCTTCCATTCTCCACCCTCCCTTCTTCCCTTCTCTAGCCATCTAAGGACACAATTCTACAGTAAATATATTTTGCCTTGATGAAACTTGAAGGGATTAAATTTTTATGTGTGTTACCTAAAGAAGAGGGGGTAAGGCTGTTATCACATGATACTTGCCTTATTTTCCAAGCCCAGTGTCCATAATGTTAACACCTTACCCCACTCTTCTTCTTGGCATTTAACCCCATGCCTGGTTAGTCTGATGATTTAGATCTGATTTAAATCTGATGATTTAGAAGAAGATGATTTAAATCTGATGATTTAGAAGAAGGCAAATATTTTCCCTGGACCTTGGTGCAAAATCCATGATCCCCTTGGTGGTGGTTTAGTCACTAAAGTGGTATCCGACTCTTGGAACCCCATAGACTGTAGCCCACCATGCTCTTCTGTCCATGGGATTCTCCAGGCAAGAAGACTGGAGTGGGTTGCCATTTTCTTCTCCAAGTGATCTTCCTGACCCAGGAATCGAACCCAGGTCTCCTGCATTGCAGGCAGATTCTTTAGCAGCTGAATGGCAAAGGAAGCCCTATGATCCTCTTGGAAGTGAAGTCATTCAGTCGTGTCCGACTCTTTGCGACCCCATGTACTGTAGCCTACCAGGCTCCTCCGTCCATGGGATTTTCCAGGCAAGAGTACTGGAGTGGGTTGCCATTTCCTTCTCCAGGGGATCTTCCCGACCCAGGGATCGAACCTGCGTCTCCCACATTGTAGACAGACGCTTAACCATCTGAGCCACCAGGGAAGTCCGGAATCAATTAATTTTTTCCTCTTGCACTCCTCTTACATTTATCTCATTCTTATAACATGCAATCATTTGTTCATATTAGGGTTATTTATGTACATCTTTCATCTCAAGGAGATGATCCCTGGGTCAGGAAGATCCCCTGGAGAAGGAAATGGCAACCCACTCCAGTATTCTTGCCTGGAGAATCCCATGGATGGAGAAGCCTGGTGGGCTACAATCCACGGGGTCGCAAAGAGTCAGACACAACTGAGCGACTTCACTTTTCATCTCAAGGAATAAAGCACAGCCTCTTCATAGTTGTGTCCCCACTACCAGCACAAAGTAAATTCTCAAGAAACGCTTCGTGAACGACTATAACATGAAGAAAGATCATTGACTAAGGATGATTATTGTTTTACCTGGGTCTGGTTCACTCTTTATCAAAACCCAATCTGGGTTTCCCTGGTGGCTCAGTGATAAAGAATCCACTTGCCACTGTAGAAGACACGGATTGCATCCCTGGTCCAGGAAGATCCCACATGCTGGGGAGCATCTAAGTCCATGTTACAACTACTGAGCCTGTGCTCTGGATCCCTGAACCTTAACTACTGAGCCCCCGCGCGGTAACTGCTGAAGCCTGTGCACCGTGGAGCCTGTTCTGGGCAACAGGAGAAGCTATCATAGTGAGAAGCCCACATAACAGGACAAAGAGTAGCCCCTGGCCACTCGCCGCAACTGGAGAATGCCCACGCACAGCAAGGAAGACCCAGCACAGCCCCAACATAAATAAATAAATAAAAATTAAAGAAAAGAACAATCTACTGCAGTACTACAGGGTACACGATGAGTAACAGCAGCGGTTGTTACCAGAGAGAGAGGTAAAAGGAGAAAGAGAAGGGGAATAGGGCATTAAAGAAAAAGAAGAACAATTAGAGCAGGAGGAGAAGACACATTATCTTGATATGCAGACCATCTTAATTTTATAAAGCAGAACCGTTTTAGCTAAGTTTCACATCCAGTTTCTTTCCTCTGATAGTAAGCTGTATGAACTCAGCACACTCGACCTCTCTGAGTTCCCATATCTGTAAAACAGGTTAAAAGTAATACCTAATTCATAATGTTGAAATAAAGATGAAATGAGGCAAAGGTTTAAGGCATGTAATTCAGAGCATGGCTGTTATCCCAGGAAATTAAGCTTCCTGTAAATGTTAGCTTTTATTGTTTTCTGATATATATCATAACAATCGTTTAAGTTGGGCAAGGGAAATCATTTTACTGAAGTCCAACGACCTGCCCAAGCTCACAGAGCCAGTAAGAAGCACACAGGAGTAAATATCCAAGTATTCTAGTACCTAATCTATTTTATTGTTTACTATACTTCATTTTAAGAAAGCTCAAACTCTTAAGTTATAGAAAATTAATAATAAAAACTTTGAGTAACATGTCTTTGTAGACTTGTTTAAAAACTGTGACCAGGTTTTACAATTCTTTTTAAACTTTATCTTTCTGGAGGAACAAACATTTCTATCTTTTAAGTTTTAGTAAGACCCTCACCTCCCAAATCCTAAGGACTTTACTGAATGTTAGTTTATTTCAAATGTGTGCCTTTAACCGGATGTTAAATTGCGTCTGTTGTCATACCTATTTTTAGATAGAAGAAATGAAGTTACAAAAAGTCACACATAGCAAGTCATAAAGATGCCATAGGGACCACTGTCAAAATCTAGGTCTCTTGCAATCAAATGGGAAATGAAACAATTTTGAGGCAAGAAGCCATGCATGTGCGGAGAAGGCTGAAACTTATCCTGGCTTGGAATGTTTGGGGGTAGGGTTCACTGAAACCTTGGCTGCTGTTATAGATATTTGAAATATTCAGATTCAGAGCAGATACCACATCTGCTGTAAAAACCACTTAAACAGTGATTTCTACTGACAACTCACTAGTTAACCGGGTGACTATATTCTGCATGTTGTCAATGTTCATTTCAAGCTAGTCACTCTTTCCCACCAACATCAAACACAATTGGTCTAAACTGTACCTGCACACTAAGATGTGAAGAATGCCAGAGCTTCGGAAGGTTGTCTTCTGACACCCTTTATTTTCGAAGAGGTCTGGAAGCAAGTGATTATCTTTACAAACCTGTGACTGGTTTATTCTTAGACTGACTCTTCAAAGTAAGGTCAGCAGCTGGAATGGGTGTCTGGCTCTTTATTAGCCATCCTAGACAGTTTTTCTTCTTTAGCCAAGAAAGCAAGCTAAGGTGGAATTCAGGCCAGCCTAGCATGCAGGATGGACTGGAACATTTCTTCTGTCTTCCCCATATTACTCCACCCCCCCACCCTATCAACACTGTGTTTAGTGTCCCTGAGCTGTGCATATGAGTAACTTCACCTCTCTGTGTTCTAGGGTTTTAATCTATAAAATATACCTAACCTTAGTACTACCTTTGTTTACTTGCCTGGTGGCTCAGACGATAAAGCGTCTGCCTGCAATGTGGGAGACCCGGGTTCGATTCCAGGGTCGGGAAAGCCTGGAAAATCCCATGGACGAAGGAGCCTGGAAGGCTACAGTCCATGGGGTCGCAAAGAGTCTGACACGACTGAGTGACTTCACTTCACTTGAGTACTACCTACCTTATATATTTGTTGTGAGGTTTAAAAACAAAAAAACATAATACATCAAGCACTTAGAGCTGCATCTGACATATCTCAAATAATATATACGTGTTCGTCATTGTTTCTGCTATGGCCACTCCTGCGGGCGTGGTTGTTACAGACCTTTCCTTGGACATACCAGTTTGGTGATAGGATCACATCCCGGTCCTAGCCAACAGATGTTATCTGCCTAGCAACTCAAGAAATCCTATAAATGCTATGATATAATAAATGATATAGCTGGAAAAACAGGGACTTTTCAGTTAGATAAGCTTGGGTTTAAACCTCTACTTGTAAAAAAAAACTGTCTAGTTTTCTTCTTCTAATCCTAGAATGCATGACATTGTGCTGGTTTCCAAAACTTGACAAAATCCATTTGTAGGACTGTATAAGGATCCAGAGATTCCAGGTAAAGAATCTCTACTCTGAAAAATGAAGGCAAAATGGGAATAGAGACAAGGACTGGGCAAGAGATGAATTAAAATAAAGCTACGGAGATACGTGCCTCTCTTTCATGACAAGGAAGCATTCAGTTGCTTTATTCTCTGACTCCTGAATGTTCAGGAGCATCTCTTTTGTCAATTGCAGTCAAGAGATTTATTATTTTTTTCATAAGTTCGATAAGTTGTACTGGGACACCAAGCCAGCATATTAAATATCTGAATATCTAGTAATCTACTAAATAATCAATGAATCAGCACATATTGACTGAGGAACAGCTGTGGGAGAAAATGTTGATCCTAGGACTTGTAGAGGATATTAATAAACAGAAAATAAAAAGTGAAAGGCATGACCTCAAAGGACTTTCACTGCAGTAAGGAGGTAGGGTATAAGCTATATTATATTATATACATCTATATATGATATTGTTTTAGAGTTATATATACACATATATGGGCTTCCCTTGTAGCTCAGTTGGTAAAGAATTTGCCTGCAATGCAAGAGACATGTGTTCAATCCCTGGGTTGGGAAGATCCCCTGGGAGAGGGCATGGCAACCCATTCCAATATATTTGCCTAGAGAATCCTGTAAACAGAGGAGCCTGGCAGGCTACAGTCCATAGGGTCACAAAGAGTTGGACACGACTAAAAGACTAAGCACAAACACATATATATAAAATAACATTTTAGAGTTATTTGTGTGTGTGTGTGTGTGTATATATATATATATAAAATAACATTTTAGTATTGCAGTATCAGAAAAAGTATAATGTACTATATAATTATAACTCCTGGCGAAAGTAAAGTATGATGTAATTAAAAATAATTGTCTTAGCAAGTGAGAAGAGGAATGGGGGAGAGATCACTTTACACATGGGTGGTTAGGTAAGTGTTTATGCAGAATGAGGAACAGTTCGAGCTGAATCTTGAAGGATAAAAAGAATGTGAAAGTTGAGAGGCAGCTTTTTAGGCTGGAGGAACAACACTATCAAAACCTTGGCAATGGGAAAGCAAGAGACAATAAATCAGTCAATTTGGCTTAAAAGGACTCTATTCAAAGACGCTCTAAGCTCTTTTCTCATCCTTGAATATTCAACAACCACTCTGGTATCTGACATGTCGATGTCACACAGTAAATGAATGTTCCGTGTTTATGGTAATAACTAAAGGCAGATAAGGAAAGAAATGAGTGCAGAGTCTGACTGTGACAGGACTTGAAAGTCTCCCTTGGGGCACTTATTTATTCATTCATTTGTTCAGCAAATATTCATTTGATGATGACTGTGTGCCAGTTTCCTGTGCTAGCAGCTGGATGTCCTCAAAGGTACTTGAATGAGATATAAGATGATAAAATGTTATTGTAACAAATCACATCTAGCAAGTGTATGCAGTGTGATGAAACTGGAATCAAGAAACTAGTTAGACGGTTATTGCTTTAGTGTTGAAGTATTATGAATAATACCTTAGCAACAAGAAAATGAGCTGGCAAAAACTTAGGCCACTGGTCACAAAGCTGATATGATATATTAAAGATAAATGTTTAGACCATGTGTTTTGTGCCAAGCACTGGGTATGTTCTCAAAATTCATTAACTCAATTGAGATTCTTGATAACCTTATCAGTTAAGCACTATCATAATTAATTTTCATCAGTTCAGTTCAGATCAGTCACTCAGTCGTGTCCGACTCTTTGCGACCCCATGAATTGCAGCACGCCAGGCCTCCCTGCCCATCACCATCTCCCGGAGTTCACTCAAACTCATGTCCATCGAGTCAGTGATGCCATCCAGCCATCTCATCCTCTGTCATCCCTTCTCCTCCTGTCCCCAATCCCTCACAGCATCACAGTCTTTTCCAATGAGTCAACTCTTCACATGAGGTGGCCAAAGTACTGGAGTTTCAGCTTTAGCATCTTTCCTTCCAAAGAACACTCATGGCTGATCTCCTTTAATTTTCATAATCAGTTTTAAAAGCCTGGAACTACGGCTTGAAGAGGCTCTGTATGTGGCCTTTGTCATGTAAGCAATCCAGGAAAATAGTTAACTTCCTTGCTTGCATCTTTATCTGTAAGAAGAACATTGTTAAATGGAAAAGACCAGCAGAGATGATTAACTAAAGCTCTTGATGACTGCAAAAGTCATGAGAAATTAACCATTTTATGTGAGTACCACTTTTAAGGCATTAAGATAATCAGTAGTCTTGATAGCAACTTTAGTGTGAGTAATTATGGAGAAATCATGCAATCTGAAGTATGGAATTAAAAAAAAAAAGAAAGGATTTACATCTAACCTTTGTCTGTGAATTCTCACATGGGAAACGCCCTTGGGTTGCACCAAGTCTTGCTTCCCACAGAGTGATGACAAAAAGGTGACATTTTACAGGTGAGAGCACATTTGGAGATGTACCTATCAAAAGTGAGTGGGAACTACCAAAGAAAGAGATAAAAGAAAGACCACCCCCAGCCTTGCTCCTGCCTGTGTGCTTATTAACTAGTGCTGCTGGAAATAAGACCTGCTACTGTAAACACACCAAAGTTTGGCAATGCTGTACTTTCTTTTCAAGCAAAGAAAAACATTCTGCCTAGACAAAAGTAAACCAAGTAGAAGATGAGAAGACAACAATAATGTGTAATGCCTGAATTGTGAGTTGAGCACACAGGCCCTGGGGCCAGAATGCTCAGGTTTTGATTCTTGGCTCTGTGATCTCACTGATTACCTGTGTGATCTCATGCAATTTCCCCATTAAGGACCACAGGTTATCACACAAGGGTAATGATCGCACTTTATTACACAGAAGGATAAAATGAGTCTGTATTTGCAAAGGGTTTAGAACAGGACCTGTCCTGTAGGATAAGCTTTGTGAGTTTCTGTCGAGCAATGCAAATTTCAGAACAAACTGAGAACTTAAGAAATGTTCTCCTTCGTCTTGTTTTATTCATGCTCTTGCCTGAAAGTTCTGTCCTGTTTGGTTTGGAGCATTCAAATGCCGGTCAGGTCTGTGCAGTGTACTTACTGCAGGGCACCTATTTGGTCTGTAAATATTCTACTTTGAGTTTACCTTGTATCCTAGGAAAAAGAAATGCTCCACCACAGGATACAGTCCTCTACACTTTAAGTAGGCAAATGAATGAAAAGTTCGATTCTAATGTCTGTACTGCAAAATAATGGCTTTGCTTAGGAACTTTTTCTGGGATAATTATAGCCCCTTAAGAATTATTTGACTTGATTCAAGTTATCCTTTCAATAGCAATAATTCATCCCTTGTAATTTGTCTTATTTAGGTTATTTTTAAGTAATTCATGAGATGAATTCTTTGATGCAGATAGATACTAACATGAAAACAAAGTGAACTGTGCTCTCCTATTTAAGTCTCATGAGTACTTTTATTTTTTTGGAACCAATTCTTTTTTATTTTGAATAAATCCACCTTAACTTCTTGAAGAAATATTATTGTTTAGAAGTAATTTATGTGCCCATTTTTTGGAGAATGATGTCTGAGCATATTATTGATAAAAGCAATAAATCACCAATGTGTGAGCCTACTTTAAAATGATTATGAGTCTATGGTGAAAAAAACAGAAAATTGGAGGCATAATCACATTTGTTGCTTCATGTTTAAATCTCTTTGGAGCTTTCTGTATCAAAAGGTTGGCTTCTTATGAAACATCTTCCTTCCTGGAGGCCAGTTTCGATAACTTCTCTGGCACTAGTCAGCGGTCTGAGACAATAAAAAATTTAAATAGAAACAGAGTACTTAATTCTTCCCATAGGCCAAAAATCATACAAATTGGTTCTATCAAACCAGCTCCTAATGGATTCCTACCTACTAAATGACAAGAACATTATGTGCCTGTCTGAGAAGAGTAAAACCACAGTGAAAGCTGCTCAGAGAGAACAGGAAATACTGGGAAGATTTTTTGTTTGTTTGTTTTTAATCTATGTAGTTGCAAACGTTGATGGTTGCCAGCTGGCAATTAATACCTAATGGCATCAACATTATATTAACAAGTACTTAATGATGCCATGGCAGATCTGTGGTGTTAAGAGCTTTATTTTTTCTGTGTGTTTTTACTGTTGTAAAAATATAAATAACATAAATTTTATCATATTTACTTTTTAAGTGTTCAATTTAATGTCATTAAGTACACTTACAATGTTGTGCAACCATCACTTCTTTCCATTTCCAGAACTTTTTCATGTTCTCAAATAGAAACTCTGTATCCATTTAATAATAACTACACATTTCCTTCACCTTTCTGTCCCCAGTAATCTCTGTTTTACTGTCTCCATGAATTTTCCTATTCTAGATACCTCACATGAAGGAGAATCCCAACAACTTTGTAATTTAAGGGAAACTAAGTTTTTTTATTTTTTTTGCTTTTTTTTTTTTTTTAAGTGTATTTAAATGGAGGGAGAGTAGAATGGGAAGAAATGAGCAGGGGCACTGAAACAGCTGTAACTATGGTGCTTCAAGGGATGGGTTTCTTCAAGGAAGAAATCCCTGGCCTCAGTCATTAAGCCTGATAAGTGGGCCTGGGAGCTTGCTATGTTTATGTCAAATAGGAGCTACCCCACATCCAAGGTCAGGGGCAGTGGCCGAGAGGAACTACCCCATGTCAGAGGTCAGGGGTGGCGGCCGAGAGGAGCTACCCCACACTCAAGGTCAGGAAGGGCAACTCATCCAGGGTAAGGAGCAGCGGCTGCACTTTGCTGGAGCAGCTTTGAAGAGATACCCCACGTCCAAGGTAAGAAAAACCCAAGACGGTAAGTATTGTGAGAAGGCATCAGAGGGCAGACACACTGAAACCATAATCACAGAAAACTAGCCATCTGATAACACGGACCACAGCCTGGTCTAACTCAATGAAACTAAGCCATGCCGTGTGGGGCCACCCAAGACCGGAGGGTCATGGTGGAGAGGTCTGACAGAATTTGGTCCACTGCAGAAGGGAATGGCAAACCACTTCAGTATTCTTGCCTTGAGAACCCCATGAACAGTATGAAAATGCAAAATGATAGGATGCTGAAAGAGGAACTCCCTGGGTCGGTAGGTACTCAATATGCTACTGGAGATCAGTGGAGAAATAACTCCAGAAAGAATAAAGGGATGGAGCCAAAGCAAAAACAAAACCCAGTTGTGTATGTGACTGGTGAAAGAAGCAAATTCCGATGCTATAAAGAGCAATATTGCATAGGAACCGGAATATTAGGTCCATGAATCAAGGCAAATTGGAAGTGGTCAAACAGGAGATGGCAAGAGTGAATGTCGACATTCTAGGAATCAGTGAACTAAAATGGACTGGAATGGGTGAATTTAACTCAGGTGACCATTACATCTACTACTGTGGGCATGAATCCCTTAGAAGAAATGGAGTAGCCATCATGGTCAACAAGAGTCCGAAATGCAGTACTTGGATGCAATCTCAAAAATGACAGAATGATCTCTGTTGGTTTCCAAGGCGAACATTCAATATCACATTTCCAGAACGTTCAATATTACGGTACCCAAGCTTATGCCCCAACGAGTAATGCTGAAGAAGCTGAAGTTGAATGGTTCTATGAAGACCTACAAGACCTTTTAGAACTAAAACCCAAAAAAGATGTCCTTTTCTTTATAGGGGACTGAAATGCAAAAGTAGAAGTCAAGAAACACCTGGAGTAACACGCAAATTTGGCCTTGGAGTATGGAATGAAGCAGGGCAAAGGCTAATAGAATTTTGCCAAGAGAATGCACTGGTCATAGCAAACACCCTCTTCCAACAACACAAGAGAAGACTCTACACATGGATTTCACCAGATGGTCAACACCGAAATCAGATTGATTCTATTCTTTACAGCCAAAGATGGAGAAGCTCTATACAGTCAACAAAAACAAGACCAGGAGCTGACTGCTGCTCAGATCATGAACTCCTTATTGCCAAATTCAGACTTAAATTGAAGAAAGTGGGGAAAACCACTAGACCATTCAGGTATGACCTAAATCAAATCCTTTATGATTATACAGTGGAAGTGAGATTAGATTTAAGGGACTAGATCTGATAGACAGAGTGCCTGATAGACTAGGGACGGAGGTTCGTGACAATGTACAGGAGACAGGGATCAAGACCATTCCCATGGAAAAGAAATGCAAAAAAGCAAAATGGCTGTCTGAGGAGCCCTTACAAATAGCTGTGAAAGGAAGAGAAGCGAAAAGCAAAGGAGAAAGGAAAGATATAAGCATCTAAATACAGAGTTCCAAAGAATAGCAAGAAGAGATAAGAAAGCCTTCCTCAGTGATCAATGCAAAGAAATAGAGGAAAACAACAGAATGGGAAAGACTAGGGATCTCTTCAAGAAAATCAGAGATACCCAGGGAACATTTCATGCAAAGATGGGCTCAATAAAGGACAGAAATGGTATGGACCTAACAGAAGCAGAAGATATTAAAAGGTGGCAAGGATACACAGAAGAACTATACAAAAAAGATCTTCATGACCCAGATAATCACAATGGTGTGATCACTCATTTAGAGCCAGATATCCTGGAATGTGAAGTCAAGTGGGCCTTAGAAAGCATCACTATGAACAAAGCTAGTGGAGGTGATGGAATTCCAGTTGAGCTATTTCAAATCCTGAAAAATGATGCTGTGAAAGTGCTGCACTCAATATGCCAGCAAATTTGGAAAACTCAGCAGTGGCCACAGGACTGGAAAAGGTCAGTTTTTATTCCAATCCCAAAGAAAGGCAATGCCAAAGAATGCTCAAACTACCGCACAACTGCTCTCATCTCACACACTAGTAAAGTAATGCTCAAAATTCTCCAAGCCAGGCTTCAGCAATACGTAAACCGTGAACTTCCAGATGTTCAAGCTGGTTTTAGAAAAGCCAGAGGAACCAGAAACCAAATTACCAACATCCGCTGGATCATCGAAAAAGCAAGAGAGTTCCAGAAAAACATTTATTTCTGCTTTCTTGACTATGCCAAAGCCTTTGACTGTGTGGATCACAATAAACTGTGGAAAATTCTGAAAGAGATGGGAATACCAGACCACCTGATCTGCCGCTTGAGAAATTTGTATGAAGGTCAGGAAGCAACAGTTAGAACTGGACAAGGAACCGCAGACTGGTTCCAAATAGGAAAAGGAGTACGTCAAGGCTGTATATTGTCACCCTGTTTATTTAACTTATATGCAGAGTACATCATGAGAAACACTGGACTGGAAGAAGCACAAGCTGGAATCAAGATTGCCGGGAGAAATATCAATAACCTCAGATATGCAAATGACACCACCCTTATGGCAGAAAGTGAAGAAGAACTAAAAAGCCTCTTGATGAAGGTGAAAGAGTAGAGTGAAAAAGTTGGCTTAAAACTCAACATTCAGAAAACGAAGATCATGGCATCTGATTCCATCACTTCATGGGAAATAGATGGGGAAACAGTGTTAGACTTTATTTTTTTGGGCTCCAAAATCAATGCAGATGGTGACTGCAGCCATGAAATTAAAAGACGCTTACTCCTTGGAAGGAAAGTTATGACCAACCTAGATAGCATATTCAAAAGCAGAGATATTACTTTGCCAACAAAGGTCCATCTAGTCAAGGCTATGGTTTTTCCAGTGGTCATGTATGGATGTGAGAGTTGGACTGTGAAGAAAGCTAGTGTCGAAGAATTGATGCTTTTGAACTGTGGTGTTGGAGAAGACTCTTGAGAGTCCCTTGGACTGCAAGGAGATCCACCCAGTCCATTCTGAAGGAGATCAGCCCTGGGATTTCTTTGGAAGGAATGATGCTAAAGCTGAAACTCCAGTACTTTGCCCACCTCATGTGAAGAGTTGACTCATTGGAAAAGACCCTGATGCTGGGAGGGATTGGGGGCAGGAGGAGAAGGGGATGACAGAGGATGAGATGGCTGGATGGCATCACTGACTCGATGGACGTGAGTCTGAGTGAAATCCGGGAGTTGGTGAGGGATAGGGAGGCCTGGCGTGCTGCGATTCATGGGGTCGCAAAGAGTTGGACACGACTGAGGAACTGAACTGAATTAAACTGAATTATCTGTAAAAAAAGTTCACCAAGGAAGCTTTCTTATCACCAAATGTTTGTTTATAAACATTGAGAATGTAATTTGCAGGCCAGTTAATGCATTGGGAATGATGGTACTGACACTCTTTAGCAAGCATTCATTTTCAGTTCTTTGCTCAGTGCTGGTAACTGAGCTTTAGCAAAATGTCTGTGTCTTGTCACAGCAGTTCTGTGAAATGAGGAACAAAAGGGTATGTTTTGTGACTATAAAATACATTTAAACTAACATGGCATAGCCAAATAAAACCTTTAATCTTGGTCTTACTAGAGATACTTTCTGCACAAACTAGCTATTTTTATGAAAGTACTAAAGATAATATCTTCCTGAAAGAGTAGCATCTATTTATGTAAAATGCTTTTAAAATTTCTTTTTAAATCATTGTATATGTTACAATTAAACACAAACCTCTTAAATATTTAATTCCAAACAACAGAAATCATGTGCAAAGATTTTTAGGAAAAAAATCTCAGTGCCAGACAAAAACCTACCTTGGGAAACGTGAAGTTACTCTCATTCACAGTTTAAAACTCATAGCTCAGTTTCTTCCAAATTTAATTTATACTAAGGCATCCTAGTTGAGGGTGCCAGAATGAAAATTCCATCAAAGAGGGGATATTTGCCCTTTGTCTCACTGCAATATTTCTTGTGTTTAAACAGGCATGGCCCATGGTAGACCTAAGTCAAGAGTTGTTGAATATTGGCCCTGTAGAGTCTGATGTTCCCCAGCTTCAGGGCGTACAACATTCAATTCTTCCATGCTACATCGTTAAATATCTGGAAGAAGCTGTCTTCACTGGTAAAGACCCGTAGTCGGCACAGGATCAAGTTCAAGTTGCTCCTTTCAGATTGATAATTTTGGAGATTTCAGTCCTCTCAGCTTTCCCTGCCATGTTCCAGGGTTCAGACTTCACCATCCCTAGTTGCTCTCTGAAGCCCCACAGATGATCCCCAGGTACCCATACAGAGAATTGCAAATCCTCTTCTGTTTAAACTTTCTTATGTTCTTCTTTACTTCCATTTCTCTATCCAAAGTTTTTTTTCACCCTGCCTCTTTCTTTCAAGACTGTCATTTCCCCTTTAACTCAGTGATTTTCAAAATTTAGGAAGTTGATTACGGCCATCATAGCTTTCTATCTTCGCTGTTTTGCTCAATAATTATTAACTTTACTTGATTATTAATTATTCACTTAATGACTATTATTCCAAATAATAATAAAGTCTAAAAAACCACATGGTAGTTATTTTTTTAATATATTTAAAGAAACTTAGCATATTAAAAAACAGAGACATCATTTTGCCAACAAAGGTTCATATAGTCAAAACTGTGGTTTTTCCAGTAGACATTTATGGATGTGAGAGTTGGACTGTAAAGAAGGCTGGGGGCCAAAGAATTGATGCTTTCAAACTGATGCTGGAGAAGACTCTTGAGGGGCACTTGGACAGCACGGAGATCAAGCTAGTCAATCCTAAAGGAAATCAACCTTGAATATTCACTGGAAGGACTGATACTAAAGCTGAAGCTCCAATACTTTGGTGATCTGATGGGAAGAGTGACTCATTGGAAAATATTCTGATGCTGGGAAAGATTTAGGGCAGGAAGAGAAGGGTGTGACAAAGGATGAGATGTTTGGATGGTACCACTGACTCAATGGACATGAATTTGAGCAAACTCCGGGAGATTGTGAAGGTCAGGGTAACCTAGTGTGCTGTAGTCCATGGGGTCACAAAGAGGCGGACACAACTTAACAATATGTTTAAGCAAATAACTAGTATAGTTAACTCCTTAAATGCACGTTGCTTACTATCAATGAGACAGGCTTTACTCTTTTGGAAAATACTTAGTAATCTTACCCAGTGCTTTTAAAACTACACTTCAATACTTTATACTTAATTTGATATTAGTAATGGTTAATCCGTAACAGATAACGGGCATATCGATATTTGAGGTTTTCCTACGTGAGGCCCCATTAGTTTGTTGGAACTGGGTCAGAAACATGTCCCTAGTTTTCCATGTTTGTGAAGTCATTCAAATCTCTTTCTCAGTGTCACAGACATTCCCAATAACAGCAATCTAAAGACTAGACTAGTCTTACTTTCTTTGTGTTAAATCTACTCTGTATGGATCCTGGGCTAGTTACCTACAATGCTCTTATTGGATAAAGTTACCTGGAATGTTATTTTCTAATACCCTGGAAATCCAGCATTGGATTTCCAGGTAGTTGGTTAGTCACTAAGTCGTGTTTGACTGTAGTCTGCCAGGTTCCTCTGTCCATGGGATTTCCAGGCAAGGATACTGGAATGAATTGCCATTTTCAACTCCAGAGTATCTTCCTGACCCAGGGATCGAACAGGAGTCACCTGCAGTACAAGTGGATTCTTTACCAACTGAGCCTTCAGAGAAGCCTTAAATCCAACTTTAGACTTGCCTAATAGATTCCCTTAATATTGCCTTATCTTATTTACAAGGTTGCCCCCCAATAGTTTCTTTAACAGTGAAGACTCTTACCTATCTGTATACTTAGAAATTTCTTAGGTCAGGTTCATCAGAAAGTAGATCCTAAGACAAATCTTTCTGGCATAAAGATTGATTGGAAAAATAGCTCAGAAACAGCCCTCACAAGGGAGAGAGGGAAGCAGAGTTGTAAGGGAGAAAGGGAAGACACCCTTATAAGGGAGAGAGGGAAGACAGAAAAAGTTGAACTGTGTTGAGGTCACAACTGCAATACTGGCAGATCCGATGGAAAGCTCTGGAGCTGAGTGAACTTTACACTTGACTCCAACTCAGCAAAGCAGCTGAACTCCTGTACCCCAATAGCAGACAGATAGTGTGTAAGATGTCTCTGAGAAGTGACTTGACCTTGTGCAAGGTAACGACCTTCACCATAGGACCACCTTGTGAACCATCAGATGACAGAAGTTCTGGCAGCACAGAAATCGGTGCCTCAGTACTAAAGAGGAGACCTGGGCAATGACTCATAACCTCCACCCCAAGAGCTTCCTCTCCTATAATATAGGAAAATGCAAACTGAGTTTTTATATGAATCAAGTTCACATTTTCCATTATTTTGAAAGTGTCTTTGTAACTGTGTATCTCACTAAACCATGAGTTGATTGAAGGTCAGGGACAGGACTTTTCCACTTTTAATTTCTGACATCTGGCACAATATGTATATAGCTGTTCAAAAATTGTTAAAATATTGAAACTAAAAAACTGGACATTTGACACAAGTCCATAAATAAGCAAATTACAAAAGATTAAGAATACAATTGAACTTTGAGCAAACATTAGGGTTACTGGGCCCTCCATATACTTGGGTTCTCTGTACCCTAATTTCCTTTACCTCTGCAGATTCAATGAATCACAGATACTGTGGTTAAGTAATATGTATTTATTGAAAAAAATAATGTATAAGTAGACCCTTGAAGTTCAAACCTTTATTGTTCACAGGACAGCTTAGCATAGTTCAGTCACTTAGTCGTGTCCAACTATTTGCAACCCCATGGACTGCAGCACACCAAGCTTCCCTGTTCATCACCAAGTCCTGGAGCTTGCTCAAACTCATGTCCATGGAGTTGGTGATGCCATCCAACCATCTTATCCTCTGTCATCCTCTTTGCCTCCTGCTTTCAATCTTTCCCAGCATCAGGGTCTTTTCAAATGAGTCAGTTCTTTGCATCAGGTGGCCAAAGTATTGGAACTTCAGCTTCAGCATCAGTCCTTCCACTGCATATTCAGGACTAATTTCTTTTAAGATGGACTGGTTGGATCTCCTTGCAGTCCAAGGACTCCCAAGAGTCTTCCTTGGCACCACAGTTCAAAAGCATCAATTCTTTGGTGCTCAGCTTTGGTTATGGTCCAACTCTCACATCCATACATGGCTACTGGAGAAATCATAGCTTTGACTAAATGGATCTTGGTCAGCAAAGTAATGTCTCTGCTTTTTAATATGCCATCTAGGTTGGTCATCGGAGAAGGCAATGGCACCCCACTCCAGTACTCTTGCTTGGAAAATCCCATGGACGGAGGAGCCTGTTAGGCTGCAATCCATGGGGTCGCTAAGAGTCGGACACGACTGAGCGACTTCACTTTCGCTTTTCACTTTCATGCATTGGAGAAGGAAATGTCAGCCCACTCCAGTGTTCTTGCCTGGAGAATCCCAGGGACAGGGGAGCCTGGTGGGCTGCCGTCTTTGGGGTCGCACAGAGTCGGAAACGACTGAAGTGACTTAGCATAGGTTGATCATAGCTTTTCTTCCAAGAAGCAAGTGAAGTGGCTCAGTCATGTCCAACTCTTTGTGACCCCATGGACTGTAGACTACCAGGCTCCTCCATCCATGGGATTTTCCAGGCAAGAATACTAAAGTGGGTTGCCATTTCCTTCTCCAGAGGATCTTCCTGACCCAGGGATTGAACCTGGGTCTCCCACATTGTAGGCAGATGCTTTACCATCTGAGCCACCGGGGAATTTCATGGCTGCAGTCACCATCTGCAGTGATTTGGGAGCCCAAGAAAATAAAGTCCACACTGTTTCCATTGTTTCCCCACCTATTTGCCATGAAGTGATGGGACTGGATGCCGTGATCTTTGTTTTCTGAATGTTGAGCTTTAAGCCAACTTTTTCACTCTCCTCTTTCACTTTCATCAAGAGGCTTTTTAGTTCCTCTTCACTTTCTGGCATAAGTGTGGTGTCATCTGCATATCTGAGGTTATTGAAATTTCTCCTGGCGATCTTGATTCCAGCTTGGGCTTCCTCCAGCCTGGCATTTTGCATGATGTACTCTGCGTATAAGTGAAATAAACAGGGTGACCATATGTAGTCTTAACATACTCGTTTCCCAATTTGGAACCAGACCGTTGTTCCATGTCCATTTCTAACTCTTGCATCTTGACCTGCATACAGATTTCTCCAGAGGCAGATCAGGTGGTCTGGTATTCCCATATCTTTAAGAATTTCCCACAGTTTGTTGTGATCTACACAGTCAAAGGCTTTGGCATAGTCAATAAAGCAGAAGTAGATGTTTTTCTGAAACTCTCTTGCTTTTTCGATGATTCAGCGGATGTTGGCAGTTTGATCTCTGGTTCCTCTGCTTTTTCTAAATCTAGCTTGAATATCTGAAAGTTCACAGTTCCTGTACTATTGAAGCCTGGCTTGGAGAATTTTGAGTGAGCATTACTTTGCTAGCATGTGAGATGAGTGCAATTGTGTGGTAGTTTGAACATGCTTTGGCATTGCCTTTCTTTGGGAATGGAATGAAAACTGATCATTTCCAGTCCTGTGGCCACTGCTGAGTTTTCCAAATTTGCTGGCATACTGTGTGCAGCACTTTCACAGCATCATCTTCCAGGATTTGAAAGAGTTCAGCTTGAATTCCATCACTTCCTCTAGCTTTGTTCATAGTTATCCTTGAGTTCACACTCAAGGATGTCTGGCACTCTGTTCAAGGGACAACTGTATATAAAAATCACAAATTTAGTTAAAAGACTTATACATGACTGTTTATATATTATAGCATTTTATTATCAAATGTGATGAAGTGTAATCTAACCCAAGGATTTTCAAGCATGCTAACACTTGAGGGGTAAGGAAAGAGGTAGCTGATTCTCCCCTAATCCTCCCCTGCATTTGCGACAATACTGAAATTTTATGTCCACATCATCCCTTCACTGAAAAAAAGTCCTTAAAGAGCTAATGGTTCTCAATAGTTATTTCATATAACTGTTGAAAAAAACACAGTGCTTTAATCTATGAAGGCTGCTCTAACAAATGTCAGGGACTGGATGGCTTATAAACGAGAGACATTTATTTCTTACTCTCCTGGTGGCTGGGATGTCCAAAATCAAGGCTCCAGAGACTGTGTATTTGGTGAGGACTTGCTTCCTGATTCATGGGCGATTGTAGTTTTGCTATAACCTACATGGCAGAAGCGGCAAGGGACCTTCTCTGTCACCTGATTTATAAGAGCACTAATCCCCATCATGAGGGAATCACCCTCATGATCTAATCACTCTCAAATTCCTCACCTCTTAATGCCATCACCTTGAAAATTAGATTTCAATATATGAGTTTTGAGGGGCTACAACCATTGAGCTTATAACAGGCTTTATTATGATTTCTCATATTTACAAACAGCTCTAAAGTAAAACAATTACAAGAATATACAAATTAGACATTATTATCATGTCATTTTTCAAAAAATGGCTGCTTACAAGAGTCACAAACATTTTAAAAATATTGTGTCTAGTTTCTTAAGATGAAATACATGCACTTCATGCTATAAATTTCTTCCCATCACTGCTTTTTATTGCATTCCACAACTTTTGATAAGTTGTCTTTATATTTTTATTCTCTTCAAGTAATTTTAAACAATTATTTTCTTTGACTCAAACATTTGTCTTCTTTAACCTTAAAGTTATTAAAAAGCATATTGTCTAACTTCAAATATTTGGGGATTTGACGTCTATCTTTCTGTTTGATTTGTACTGTAATCCCTTTGGGTCTGAAAGCGTACTTTATGTTTTTCTGTTCTCTTAAATTTGTTAAGACATATTTTATGTCCTCCCAGAGTGTGGTCAGTCTTGATGAATGCTCTATGTGAGCTTGTGAAGGATGTGTACCTTGCTGTTGTTGGCTGAAGTAGCCCATAAATATCAATTGGTTCAAATTAACTGACAGTGTTTTTCAGGTAAAATATATTCTGATTTTCTGCTTGATGGTCAGTCAGTTGCTGAAGGAACAGTGTTGAAGTCTTCAGCTACAGTAATGAATTTGTCTATTTCTCCCTTTCATCTTATCAGTTTTTGCCTCTCTTTTTTTGGACACACTCTTGTTAGGTATACACATTTAGGAGAAATTAAAATTGACTTCTTTATCATTATATAATGCCCATTTATCCATGATAACTTTCCTTCTTCTGAAGTATGCTTTATTTGGAATCAATACAGTACTTTAGTTTTCTTTTGATTATTGTTAGCACAATGTCCATTGCTCCATCCTTTTTAACCAATTGGAGATTTTATTTTTAAAGTTGACTTCCATCAGACAACATAAATTGAGTCTTGCTTTTATACCCATTCTGACAATCTTTGAATTTAAATTGGTGCTCTGACCATCCACGTTGAGAGTTATTCTTAATACAGTTGGATTAATATCTAACATGTTTGTAACTTTGTTCTATTCATTGAGTTTATTCTTTTTCCCCTTTTTCTGCCTTATCTGCTACTAAATGAACATCCAATATGATTCCCTTTTACTTCACATCTTAGCACATAAATTAGTTTTTTTTAATGTTGCATTTGCCTTAGATTTTCCAATATACATTTTCTTTAACTGCCCTGTCTGATAGTCTTTATATATATATAAAGCAGCAACAACCACAAAGAATTATATATAATTTTTTTTTATGTATTTACTTCTGGCTGTGATGGTTCTTTGTGGTTGCTGCTGCTTGGGCTTTTCTTTGGTTTCGATGATCGGGGGCTACTCATGGGGCTTCTCTTTATGGTGGCTCCTCTTGTTTCTGAGCACAGGCTCCAGGTCATGCGGGCTTCAGTAGTTACAGCACATGGGCTCAGTAGTTGTGGCTCCTGGGCTTTAGAGCATAGGCTCAACTGTTGTGATGCTTGGGCTTAGTTTGCCCCATGGCATGTATGGCCTTCCTGGATAAAGGATTACCATGTTTCCCATCTTGGCAGGTGGACTTTTTTTTTTACTACTGAACCATCAAGGAAGCCTCCCAATATGCATGGAATGATACTCGACCACTTCACTTGTAGCAACAGAATATTTCCAATCCCTGTTTCTTCTCCCTGTGACATTGCTGTCATTCACTATCTATCCATAGGCTATACTCACACAGAACATTGTTGCTATTATTACTTGAAATACAGTTATCTTTTATATTAAATAAGAATAAGAAAAATAAAATATTTTTAATCTTTTTTTTCTCTGACATGTTCTTTTCCTTTAAGTAGATTCAAGTTTGTGGTGTATCTCATCTTTCTTCTGCTAAGCCCCCCAATATACATTTTTAATTAATCTAATTGTCATTAAAATACTAGACCACTTCACTTGTAGCAACAGAATATTTCCAATCCCTGTTTCTTCTCCCTGTGACATTGCTGTCATTCATTATTTATCCATAGGCTATACTCACATGGAACATTGTTACTATTATTACTTGAAACACAGTTATCTTTTATATTAAATAAGAATAAGAAAAATAAAATATTTTTTAATCTTTAAAAAAAAATTTTTTTCTCTGACATGTTCTTTTCCTTTAAGTAGATTCAAGTTTGTGGTGTATATCATCTTCCTTCTGGTTAAGAAATCTTTTAACTTTTTTTTGCATACAGGTATGCTAATAATGGGGTTTCCCTCATAGCTCAGTTGGTAAAGAATCCGCCTGCAATGTAGGAGACCCCGGTTCGATCCCTGGGTCAGAAAGATCCACTGGAGAAGGGATAGGCTACCCACTCCAGTATTCTTGGGCTTCCCTTGAGGCTCAGCTGGTAAAGAATCCACTTGCAATGTGGGAGACCTGGGTTTGATTCCTGGATTGGGAAGATACCCTGGAGAAGGGAAAGGCTGGCCACTCCAGTATTCTGGCCTGGAGAATTCCATGGTTTGTATAGTCCATGGGGTTGCAAAGAGTCGGACATGACTGAGCGACTCACACTATGCTAATGATGAATTCCTTCAGTTTTTGTTTGTCTTAGGAAGTTTTTATATTTCTCTTTCACTTTAGAGAGTAATCTTTCTGGATACAGAATTCTTGGCTGGTTCTTTTTATTTTTCTTTCAACACTGAAGATCCTACCTTCTTTCTTGCATAATTTCTGACAAAAAGTCCATTGTATCTTTGTTCCTTTATAAGTAAGGTTTATTTTCCCTTCTCTAGATTCTTTTAAGATTTTTTTTTCTGTCTTTCTCTCTTTATGTTGGAGGATGCTGCTGCTGCTAAGTTGCTTCAGTCGTGTCCGACTCTGTGCGACCCCATAGACGGAAGCCCACCAGGCTTCAGCATCCCTGGGATTCTCCAGGCAAGAACACTGGAGTGGGTTGCCACTTCCTTCTCCAATGCATGAAAGTGAAAAGTGAAAGTGAAGTCACTCAGTCTTTTCCGACCCCTAGTGACCGCCATGGACTGCAGCCTCCGTCCATGGGATTTTCTAGGCAAGAGTACTAGGGTGGGTTGCCATTGCCTTCTCCATTTGGAGGATGAGGGTTTCTTAATATTATGTGCGTGGAAGTAGTGTTTTGGTACTTTTTTTTGTTCTGACTTTCATGGATGTGTGGTTTGGTGTCTATCATAAAGTTTGGGAGCTTCTCAGCCATTATTACTTCAAATATTCCTTCTTATTATGGTATGCCAGTTATGTGTATCTTATATCTTTTGACATTATTCCACAGGTTTTGGATGTTCTGGGTTTAGGTTTTTTTCCCTTCTTTTTGAATTTCATTTTGGGAAGTTTATATTGATCTGTCTTCAAGCTCACTGATGCTTTCCTCAGATTTATCTAGTTTATTGATGAACTTATCATAGGCATTCTTAATGTCTATTATAGGGTTGGGTATTTCTAGCATTTCCTTTGAATTCTTCCTCAGAGTTTGTAGCTCTTTGCTTACTTTACCCAAGTGTTCTTGCACATTATCTAACTTTTTAAATTAGAGCTCATAATGTTTTGCCAAGAGTTTTAAAACATTTCCTGTGATAATTTTAACATCTGTGTTACATTTGAGTCTAGTTCTGAAGCTTACTTTATCTCTTTAGACTATTTTTTCTTGCTTTTTGTCGTATATTAAACAAAGATTACACATCCCCTTACCATTCCAGAGCCTTTAGGGGATCTTCACCAGATCTTCAACTGAAATCTGGTAGATTTTCTACAGGTAAAACCCACAAAAGGTCCCCTAAAACCTCACAACCTAAGAATTTCTCATTTTCATGCTAAGTCACAGAATTAATACATAAATGTTGGCCCTGATGCTGGAAAAGATTGAGGGCAGGAGGAGAAGGGAGTGACAGAAGATGGGATGATTGGATGGCATCAACCAACTCAATGGACATGTGTATGAGCAAACTCTGGGAGATAGTGAAGGACAGGGAAGCTGCAGTCCATGGAATTGCAAAAAGTCAGACACGACTTACTGGCTGAACAACAAACAACAACAATCAGTTTATGGCTACCTCTGCGTCTGCTCTAGTTAGCAGATTCCAAACTGCAAATCTCTGAATTCATCTGTCTAAGGCAATGACAACCTACTCCAGTATTCTTGCTTGTGAAATCCCATGGACAGAGGAACCTGGCAGGCTACAGTCTACAGGGTTGCAAAGAGTCAGACATGACTGAGAAACTAAAAAATAACAACAAAGCCAGTATAGTATTTTCCCTGAAACCTGCATTGTCTGATGAGTTCAAGAAAAGTCATTAATATTCTTTTTAAAAATTGTAATAGCAGTTATTTTCAAGCTCTTTACATGTTATTGCTAAAACTAGAAACCTCTTAGTTCTTTTAGGTGAGTGAACTTTGTCTTTCTTTCTAGTTTCTAAATTTCTATTGCTGTAGTCTTAGTTCTTCTTTTCATTGTCCTTTTTTGATGTTGACTCATTTTTTTTTTAACATTTTTATGGGATTTGGTGAAAAGTAGAGGTTAATACATTTGTTCAATTTCCCACCCAATTCTTTCAACTTTACCATTATATTCCCTCAGAACTCCATGAAACATAGTTTCCTCAATTAGGTCAGTAAGTATATTAGTTCCTAGAATCATTACTTTGTTCACTTTTATATATTCAGGGCCAAGACAGTGCTTGGTAAATAATAAGTACCTCAAAAACTTGACTAAATGGCTGAATGAATGAATGGCTACTTTCTTTACTGCAGTTACAGGTATGCCTGAGGAGAAGAGTCTTCTCCTCAAACTACCTCATCATTGGTCTGCTTGTGCTGGAAGCTCCTTTGGAGCTTCATAGGTGTCGGTCTGAAAGCATTTTCTTGTTTCTGGAGTTATGTGTTCATGTTGAATGATGGGAGAAATGAGAGAGAAGACAATATCATGTAACATTCCAGTAGAAAATTTGCATGAACCTAAATAAAATTGTTTGAAAACTGTCAAAACTGGCCAAAGTCAAATGTTTGTCTTGATAAGATATTCTTCTTGTAATACCTTGAGGGGAAAGCAAAATGTCTTTAATATTATCTTTTTTCTTATCACAATTATACTTGCAAATATTTTTAAAATGCTAAATTATTACTTTTACTGAAGAATTTCCATATCTCATTTGTTACTCTAATGTCTGGCACAGAGATAGTTTTTAATAAATAATATTTTCTAATTGATCAAATGAATGCATTCATTCACACCTTGTGTTGAGGGATGTGTATTTATTATAGATTTCTGCTCTAGAACAGAAGTTAGCAAATTTTTTCTAGGTAAAGGGCCAGGTATTAAATATTTTTTATTTGTGGGCCATAAATCCCTGTTGTAACTGTTCACCTCTGGTATTATAGAGCAAAAGCAGCCACAGCCATGTGTAAATGAATAACATCATTGCATGCTAATAAAACTTTATTTGAAAAATTAAGAAGTGGGCTGGATTTGAGCCATGTACCCTGGCTTGGCTATCCCTACATTAGAGTCCAGATATTTGACCCAGATATATACTCTATAATTTTATATTCCTCTTTCTACTGAACATTCCTTCTGGGATGTCCATAGGTACCTCAATCTCAGCATGCTGAAAACTGATTTTATCATTATTCACCTGCTTTGAAGTGTTCCCTGTATATTTTCTACCTCAAGAAATGACAAAACTTTCTCCTCAACTAATAAACAGTCTAAGATTGCCTATGTTCACTTAGTTGTTTTTTTTGTTTTGTCTTGTTCCTTCATCTGGAATATGTTTCTTTACTATTTTATTTTGTTTAATAGAGACCAATATCCCTTTCATTTTATAGGATAACATTTTAACAAGTCGTGTGTGTGTGTGTGTTCAGTTGCTCAGTCATGTCTGACTCTTTGTGACCCTATGGACTATAGCCCACCAGACTTCTCTGTCCAGGGGATTTTCCCAGCAAGATTACTGGAATGGGTTACCATTTCCTCCCCTGGGTGATCTGCCCAACCCAGGGATCAAATCTATGTCTCCAGTATCTCCTGCATTGCAGGCAGATTCTTTACTGTTGAGTAACCAGGGAAGCCCCTATTTTAAAAAGTAAGATACATGAAAATAGGATTTGAAATCAGCTATGTTTTAAAAGACATATGACCATGATTTCCTTTAAATTTTATCACTGTATTCCTTTTTTTTTTAATTTTATTTTATTTTGAAACTTTACATAATTGTATTAGTTTTGCCAAATATCAAAATGAATCTGCCACAGGTATACATGTGTTCCCCATCCTGAACCCTCCTCCCTCCTCCCTCCCCATACCATCCCTCTGGGTCGTCCCAGTGCACTAGCCCCAAGCATCCAGTATCGTGCATCGAACCTGGACTGGCAACTCGTTTCATACATGATATTTTACATGTTTCAATGCCATTCTCCCAAATCTCCCCACTCTCTCCCTCTCCCACAGAGTCCATAAGACTGTTCTATACATCAGTGTCTCTTTTGCTGTCTCGTACACAGGGTAATTGTTACCATCTTTCTAAATTCCATATATATGCATTAGTATACTGTATTGGTGCTTTTCCTTCTGGCTTACTTCACTCTGTATAATAGGCTCCAGTTTCATCCACCTCATTAGAACTGATTCAAATGTATTCTTTTTAATGGCTGAGTAATACTCCATTGTGTATAGGTACCACTGCTTTCTTATCCATTCATCTGCTGATGGACGTCTAGGTTGCTTCCATGTCCTGGCTATTATAAACAGTGCTGTGATGAACATTGGGGTACACGTGTCTCTTTCCCTTCTGGTTTCCTCAGTGTGTATGCCCAGCAGTGGGATTGCTGGATCATAAGGCAGTTCTATTTCCAGTTTTTTAAGGAATCTCCACACTGTTCTCCATAGTGGCTGTACTAGTTTGCATTCCCACCAACAGTGTAAGAGGGTTCCCTTTTCTCCACACCCTTTCCAGCATTTATTATTTGTAGACTTTTGGATTGCAGCCATTCTGACTGGTGTGACATGGTACCTCATAGTGGTTTTGATTTGCATTTCTCTGATAATGAGTGATGTTGAGCATCTTTTCATGTGTTTGTTAAGCATCTGTATGTCTTCTTTGGAGAAATGTCTATTTAGTTCTTTGGCCCATTTTTTGATTGGGTCATTTATTTTTCTGGAGTTGAGCTGTAGGAGTTGCTTGTCTATTTTTGAGATTAGTTGTTTGTCAGTTGCTTCATTTGCTATTATTTTCTCCCATTCTGAAGGCTGTCTCTTCACCTTGCTAATAGTTTCCTTTGATGTGCAGAAGCTTTTAAGGTTAATTAGGTCCCATTTGTTTATTTTTGCTTTTATTTCCAATATTCTGGGAGGTGGGTCATAGAGGATCCTGCTATGATGTATGTTGGAGAGTGTTTTGCCTATGTTCTCCTCTAGGAGTTTTATAGTTTCTGGTCTTATGTTTAGATCTTTAATCCATTTTGAGTTTATTTTTGTGTATGGTGTTAGAAAGTGTTCTAGTTTCATTCTTTTACAAGTGGTTGACCAGATTTCCCAGCACCACTAGTTAAAGAGATTGTCTTTAATCCATTGTATATTCTTGCCTCCTTTGTCAAAGATAAGGTGTCCATATGTGTGTGGATTTATCTCTGGGCTTTCTATTTTGTTCCATTGATCTATATTTCTGTCTTTGTGCCAGTACCATACTGTCTTGATAACTGTGGCTTTGTAGTAGAGCCTGAAGTCAGTGTATTTCTATGACAGTGGATATCTATGACTACGTTTGGAAATAGTATAAAAAGCCAAAATTTGGAAAGTTGTGAATGTCAAATCTGTAACCAAATGGTCTTACCATACATCTTATCCCCATAATGAGTTTTGCTTTTTATATATGAAAGCATAAAGATAAGGAATATATTTATTCATGCATATGTAAAATTTCTATTTTTGAAATTTTATGCTTTATTGAGGGAACATAAAAATTGATGGGTTAAGATTTTTATAACACTGTTTTGAGCATAACATTATATATTATTTAAATTATTAACTTGAGGTACCATATTTCTTACCAAAACCTGCTTGCTCTCTAAAAGAAATCCATTTCCCCATATGTTTGTGTGAACTGAACATGATGTTTGTGTGAGGCTATTAATCATGAAGACACATAATTTATGTATTTGGGGTGTGTGTGTGTGTATCTCAGTCACCGAGTCATGTCTGACTCTTTTGCGACCCTACGGACTGTAACCCATCAGGCTCCTCTGTCCACGGGATTCTTCAGGCAAGAACACTGGAGTTGGTTGCCATTTCCTCCTCCAGGGGATGTTCTGGACCCAGGGGTTGAACTTGCATCTCCTGCACTGGCAAACAGATTCTTTACCACTGAGCCACCTGGGAAGCCCTTATGTATTTGGACAGACGCATTAATGCATGTTTTCATTTGAAGTTAAATTTAAACCCAGAAGATAACAGTAACTTTACTCAGCTGTATCTTTTTTCACATACAAAATTTGTAAAGTAAGCCTTTTAAAACATGAAATTCATGATAAAGGACCTAAAAGTACCCATGGGTCATGATCTGGAGTGAGATGTTCCTGGAGTCAGGGGAACATCCATACTCAGCTTTCAGTTCTTCAAAAATAGCTGTGAATTTGTGAAAACAACATCTCCTATTTATTAATACCATCTTTATTTACCCTGTATGTGTTTTTCCTGGATGATTGCTCAAGATTTTGCAAGTTAGTCTGTGAATGAATACATAAGAAAATATTTATCACTAATCACATGTGCTCACTCACTTAAGGGAATTTCCATTTCATAGATGAGTGTGTTCCAGATGTGTTTCATAAGTTGTTTCTCCTAGAGACATTGGTAGAGAAAGAAAACTCAGAAAACTCAGATTAAATTGCCATCCCAGAAGTCCATGTTTTGTCTGAGAACAGAAGTAGGGGTCTTAGAGGGCAGAAGCCTTTTGAAATTCTTTCCAAATTTTAGCTTCCAGACAGCAAGGAGAGGCAATGGTGGCCAGAGAAGGGTGAATGAGCAAAAGAAAACATAAGGATCCAGAATTCTGGGTCAATGCATAGCCAAGCATCTCCCACAAACTAGTTTTAAAGGAGCAGCAAAAAGAATTATGTACAGATAAACTTATGTAAAGTTCTCATGCATCACTGTAAATTGCTTTGAAGAGACCAAGTTTGATTCATATAATTTAGTTTCTTAATGCTCTCCCACCTGAACCCCATGATACTTTATGTTCTCTGGTTGGTGCTGGTTCCTTTCCAGGTAGAACCCAAATAAAAGGTACAATTTCAACTCAGGGGAATGGATACAAGGCAGCTCTACTTCAAAAGGTCAACTTCTGTCCTAAAGACCATAATTAGCCTAAACTATTAATAGTCACTTTTACTAGTTTCTAAAATAGAACAAGTTAGTCTTACTGTTGGATTTCTTCACAAAAGCTTTTGGTTTAGTGCTAGATTAAAAGGTAGAGTTAAATGGACACTATACGTTGCTTTGGAGTTCTTTTGCGTTGGAGTAATCTGTATTTTGGTAACCAGTTTTTACTGACAGAGCCACAGAATGACAGTGTGGTTTAAAATTGCCTACGAAGCACAATGTGTTCATGAAAAAATGTTATAGAAATACTCTGCCTTTGTCATTTTATTCAGGGTCTCCAAAAGCTGGCATGTCACTGAGGTAAAAGGGTTGACTCTTCCATTGTCTTTCCACCAAAACCTCCTATATAATATTTCTCAAAGCAAATTAGTGGCAAACAACTCATTTACATCAAGATATCTTTCTTACCACTCCTGCACAACTGGAATTCACGCCATGTCACCTTCTAATCCAGCCTTAGATATTAGCCTTTGATTCCATGCTTGTTCACTTAGGTAAAGGAAGAGTGTGTTGTGGGCAAGAAGGGTTTGCCTTTCACATCTCTATTAGTGCCCTATTGCTGCTGTAACAGAGGACCACAAATCAAATGGCTTGAAACAACACACATTTATTATTTTACCATTCTGGAGGTCAGAAACCTGAAATGGTCTCACTGGTCCAAAATGAAGATGTCAGTGGGGCCGTATTCCTTTCTGAAGACCCTAGGTTAGAATGGAAAAATCAGAACATTTGTGCCTTTTAGTAGTGCTGTGGCTTATTAAACATCACAAGCTGTGCCTGGCATTGTGCTCAATTGTATGTTGTTGCTAAGTCAGGTTTGACTCTTTTGTGACCACCATGGACTATATAGCCCACCCAGGCTCCTCTGTCCATGGAATTTCCCAGGCTACAATACTGGAGTGAGTTGCCATTTTTCTTCTCCAGGGAATCTTCCCAACCCAGGGATTGAACCCATGTCTCCTGCATTGACAGGCAGATTCTTTACCACTGAGCCAGGAGCGAAGTCCCTGTGCTCAACTAGATGGAACTAAATGACTCTCAGTTCATAGGCCCTGGGGAGTGCTGCTCCATTCATTCTGTTTCCTTCCACTTTTATTCCAGACCTCCAAGTGGCAGCAAGTACTGATAAGTGGGTTTGCCTCAGTAGACCTCAAATTTTCTTTCAATGGACTATGCCACTGTTTTAAGAGAGGTTGAGGGTGTATATAAAGAACAAAGGGCATTCCCAAACTTATTTGGCCATTATCCTAAGTCATATCTTCCAATACAGTTTTTATTAGCAATAAAATTGGCATATCCATCCTATCAATTTATCTCCTATATATAAGATGAGTTTTATTTGTGACTCTCATAAACATTTAATATCCCTTCTATGTAGAACTTCTGGATCTACTCATATTACCAGCTGGGATTCAAACATAGATCTGAGTCTTTGGTTAAGGCCTTCCTTATTCTTTACCATAAGTCACCTTTGGCTACATACTATACTTATTTTAAAGTTTAAATAATTTCATTAGCTATATCCCACACATAAAAGATGTTCAATAATTGTGAAATTTTCTCCTCCTGTTTTATGAGTAAAAGGAGAATCAAGTAAACTAGAAATTTTAAAATATTGTATAAGGTAATTTTTATATTAACCAGCCCTCAGCAAATAATTTTCAGTCTAAGAGGTACGTGATTTTTTCATTCACGAATTGGTCCCTTCATTTATACATTCAATTAGCTTTTACTTTTTCAAGAGAAATATAAGGTAACATGAATAAGACCAAATTTAGCTTTGAGAAGAACATTCATGTTTTTAAATCAGCAACATAGAAGAATGGAATTCAACTGTGTCCCTGTAACTCTCAAGGCTAATATTTCTATTTTTCCCTGATACAGAATAACATAAGCAAAGAAGATGAACTGTCTGAAACTTATAATAAATAATGCCAACTCAGGTGTATAGCCATAACTTTTATTTCTCTAACCCCAACATGAATTCATCCTTGTATCTTTTGACAGTAACATACTTTGGCATAACTCTGTCTGTCTGAATATCATAATCCCTATAATAAGTCAGTAAGACAAAATTTTGTTTGATTAAAAAAAAAATTGTGGACAGGATACTCTCCAGTATTATTAGGCTCCCAACGCTTACTGAACAACTAATGACAGGTTTTTCTCTGTTGCAGCTGGCGAAAAGTTTTATAGATCGGTAGATATTTCTCAGGACATCAAATGCAGGATGAGATCAGTCTGTCTCTTTGGGATTAGGCTGCAAAGCTATTGGTGTTTCTGAGGAAAAACAGTGACAGATGTTGTATCATTCACTTTGTTGTTGGGCAGATTTATATAGGCATCTTACTACCACGTAGCTAATGTTAAAACCAGAATTTCCACATGTGAAAATATACACTGTTGGCTTAGCAAGTACGAATACTTGCTGTATCATCTTATGGTGTAATAGTTAAGCAGAATGTGGAAATTTTACCCTTTTGGAAATACAATTTGGAAAGCCAGACTTCATTTGATTTTTTTCAACTATGAAATTTTCTAAAGCTTTGCACATAGGCTCTTTTGATATTTGCTAGAGGATGTGATGATTTACAATGTAGATCATATAATAAATGAGACTAAACTCTGGAGTCAGAAAATCAGAGCTTGAATCCTGGTTCATCCATTTGAGATGCATGACCTTGGTGAAACCAATCAACATTTCTAGTATTTATTTGTGAATAATGTATATCAGCCTCAGACATTTACTATAAAATTTTATCTCATTTTTACTTATAATATTTGGCATATAGTAATACTTACTAGCTATTATTATTACCTTATATTAAGTTTTGAGCAGCAACACATCCAAAGTATTGAATTGAAAAAGACTTTATAATGAAGGAGCCAGACAGAGGTGTGTTCAGGAGATGAAGTAGAGAGAATGATTGATTATCCCTAACAAGCAACAGTTGCAAGAAATGACCAACCCTGTAGAGAAAAGGGGAAGAGACTGGTATCATCAGAATCCAGGAAAATCTGTAGCCTTGGGGATGGAGGGTCTCTGAATAAGCGTGGCAGTAGAAGCAGAGACACAGGGCCATTGAAACAGCCACAGTTAGTGGGGAGAAAGGTGAAGGAATTCAATTCTCCATCTGCCTGGCAAGTTGCTCTCATTTGTCCGACCCAGTGAAAGCCAGAGATGAAGGAAACAGCATAAGGAGGTCCATAGGGGACAGCCCACTGGGGCTCAGGACAGGATAAAGATGGTAAAAGAGGATAGCCAGCATGATATTAAACTTAACCATCTCCTCAGGGCCCACGTCTCCTCATGAATTGTGATAATTTGGGCCTGCTTGCCAAGCAAACACTTGCTCTGTCCCATTCAGGATACAGCTGTGGCCTCCTTGGAGCCCCCACTGCTCTGGACGCCAGTTTCTCTCTCTCTCTCTCAGCCATGTGGAATTCTTTCAAATCCAAGGTCTTGAGGTCAGAAGTCCACAGAACTTCCCTAAACTGGAAGCCTTCTGAATCTGGCCTCCTAATGGAAAATCATTGCCAAGAGCGCTCTGATGTGAAAAGGTGCAGGCATAGCTGTGTGACTCTACTGAGTCACTTCCAACATCAGCTCCCAGACCACCACCACGTTTTACTCTCCTAAACACACACTTTTGAACACAAGTAGTTTTTAACCTTTTTCCAAATAGAAGAGGGTAAATTTATCAAATATAAGATACTTGTCAGTAGTTGCCCTTTCTACCAGTACATTTAATTTAGGAACTTCTTTCATGGGAAATAGTTGGTGATTTCAGACTGTTCCATAACAGTATCTCAGGGGAATAAGGTACTGGTATGGCATATGATTAAACAGAAAGCATGTTTTCGGAATGTCTTTCCTCTCTTGCTTTAAAGTAGCTAGATATAATTTAAAGCAGAAGATTGAGATCAGTTTCTGACTCCACCAGCCCGGAGAGCTCCCTTAACCTTACTGGGTGGCCATGCTTTCATCTATGACATTAGCATATGAATATTTTCCCTGCTCTTGAGTAGAAATTACATAACAGATATGAGGATCTTTTATGTAATCATAATTTATGTGAGAAATTCATTCTTTTTTCTTTTCTTTGTCTCTGTCCCCTTCTCTCTCTTTCTTTTCTGATAATATGAACTCTGCTGTCTTCTAACTCAGGGAAAGCCTCGGGTTTTGCTCAAGAGTTAGACAATGACCAACTTTGAGACTCTGAAGAAGTCACATGATGCTAAACAGATAATAGATACTTTAAAGATATATTATTTTAAAAATCCCTTTGAATAAAATATATTTAACTTTGTCTTTAATTCTGAACTTTAACTGTACAAAGTTGTTTAACAATGATCATATTCAAATATTAATTCTTTTTTGAGATACAGTTGGTTTCCCAGTTCCTTGCTAAGTTAATAAAGAATAATATTATTTCAAATAATTGATTAATCATGCTTAATTCAGTTATGCTGTTAGTATAACTTTTAAAAAATGCTTACCCTCATCACAGAAGAAGAATGATATAATATACCAGATGGAAATCCACTTACTCCTTAGGGGTCAGGAATGCAAATAAAATAACTATGTAATAATATGGTCCAGCTGCACTTTGGATTTAGCAGAGGCCCCAGTTGTGATGTGACATCTGAAAGATTTTTCACAACATATTTTTCCAGCTGAAATTTGTCTTGTCCAGATACAGAATCTGCCAAATTACAAAAATCTACATAGATGCTAGATTTTGAAAAAGAAGGGACTGTACAAGTTAGGAATTTTTCATAACTACTCCTTCTGTCATCCCCCTCAAAATGCAATACAGCAACTCAGATAGTCTTCAGTGAATCAATCAAACAAGCAGGTTCTACCTTGCTCTGAGTATATTTCTTTATAGGAGACACATCAAAAGCCCCTGACAGAGAGTGTTTGTAGTTTGTCTGTGAGCATGTTTTCAAAATATGGACCATTACTGGAAAACCAAAAAGCACATGGATAATGTACACTTACATTTTCACTGCTGTTCAAAGGACCTCAACCTTTGATTTGTATCCTTGATCCTTTTACAACTAGAGTCAGTTGGTGTACTGAAGAGTCTTATGAACTACATGTCAAGTAAATTGAGTCCAAAGCCAGGTTCTCCCGTTTGCATGTTTTGTGGCCATGGGGACAGGCATTAAACTTCCTGAGTGTGAGATTCTGAAGTAAACAAAGTCATGCTTAAACCTGGGCTTCCCAGGTGGCGCCAGTGGTAAAGAGTCTGCCTGTCAATGCAGGAGATATAAGAGACATAGATTCCCGACCCCCGAAGTAGGAAATGGCACCCACTCCAGTATTCTTGCCTGGAAAATTCCATCAGCAGAGGAGCCTGGCAGGCTACAGCCCTTGGGGCCACAAATAGTCAGACATGACTGAGTAACTGAGAAAATGCTTTACTAGAGAATCTCCAGATTCCTGCTAAATTCTGAAATGTATTGAAACTTAACGCTTCGAATTTTAGAATTCAGCTATCCATGGCATAAGCTGCCCCCAAATGGCCTCAAAATAATTTTTTTCTTTAAATTTTAATATATTTAATTTTTTTAAAGTAGTTTTAGGTTTTCAGGAAAAAAATGTTCAGAAGTACAAGGAAAGCCTGTATACTCTCTGCTCCACTCTCATGGTTTCCCTTATTATTGACATCTTGCATTAGTTTGGTGTATTTGTTACAACTGATGAACCAGTACATTAGCTGAATTCCATAGTTTGCATTAGAGTTCACCTCTTATGTTGTGATGGTGGTATAGTTGCTAAGTTGGGTCCAACTCTTGCAACACCATGGACTGTAGCCTGACAGACTCTGATTCTTCAGGCAAGAATACTGGAGTGGGTTGCCGTTCCTTCTGCAAAGGATCTTCCTGACCCAGGAATTGAACCCAGGTCTCCTGCATTGCAGGCAGATTCTTTACTGACTGAGCTATGAGGGAAGCCCCTTGTGTTGTAGTTTTGACAAATGCATAATGGTTTGTGATCTCATTATAGTATCACACAGAATACTTTCATAAACCCTAAAAGTACCCTGTGCTCCACCAATTCATTCCTGTTTCCCTCCTCCTGAACTTGGGAAACCATTGATTTCTGCCCCCCTCAACTCTATAGTTTTGCCTTTCCCATAATATCATATGGTTAGGATCTTACAGTATGTAGCTTTTTCAGGTTGGCTATTTTCTTTTAGCAACATGCATTTAAAGCTCCTCCATGTCTTTTTGTGGCCTGATAGCTTATTTATTTTTTATCATTGAAAATATTCCATCACATAATTGTATTACTATTTGTTTATCCATTGTCCTATTGAAAGGCGTGTTCATTGCTTCCAATTTTTGGCAGTTGTGAATAAAGCAACTACAAGCATTAGTGGGCAGGTTTTTGTGTGGACACAAAATTTTAACTCATTTGGGTAAACATCTAGGAGCAGGATTGCTGCTGTATTTTAAGACTATGTTTAACTTGTAAGAGAGTGCCAAACTGCCTTACAAAGTGGTTGTTTCATTTTGTGTTCCCACCAAAAAAGAGTGAGAGCTTCTATACACAAATGTTTTTATTTTAAGAAATGCAATATAAATAAAGTTGGTCCAAATTGCTCCTGAGTGTGAATAGTTTAATAAATAAATATCAATTAACTTATACTTCATATCATAGGAATTCTTGATTACACAAGATAAAAAGAGTTTGATGTACGTTTAATAATGTTGTTTTACAGACTTTACTATCTCTTAAACTATTCCATATAAACAAAAACTGTTTCTACATAATCTCCTTTAAGAACACTTTAGCTACATGTGATAATATTTACTACATTTCATGTATATTTATATTACTATAAGTTAGATATGCCACTGATGAGTCCCAGGAATTTCTACAGCACTTCTGAGATAATCACAAGTCGTGTTGGTTTTATTGAGTCTCAATATTTGACCTCTGCTTGATGCAGATGTTATATGGTGATCAGACACATCTTGGTGAGATCCCAGATTATAGCATTTAGAATATCATTGTATAAGAAATTAAATTTTTTGGCCTAAAATATAAGCTTTGGAGCATGAGACCCTTAGTATAGCTCCTGATTTCCTCTTTGTTTTCATTTATTTCCACTCCTGCTCTTGTCCAACATTCCAGATATAAAGAAATATTGTGCTGTGCTTGTTGTGCTTAGTTGCTCAGTCGTGTCCAACTCTGTGTGACCCCATGGACTGGAGCCCACCAGTCCACGGGGATTCTCCAGGCAGGAATACTGGAGTGGTTTGCCATGCCCTCCTCCAGGGGATCTTCCCAACCCAGTAATCGAACCTAGGTCTCCCACATTGCGGGTGGACTCTTTACCGTCTAAACCACCAGGGAAGCCTAAAGAAATATTATTCAACATGAAAATGTTTGCTTTATGGGTCCTGGAAGTTCAGGGGTTGGGACTTTGCCTTCCCATACAGGGGTGCAGATTCGATTCCTGGTCAGGGAGCTAGAAAGCTAGGATCCCACAAGCCTTGTGGCCAAACAAAACAAAACAAAGCACAAAAGAGAGGCAATATTGTAACAAATTCAGTAAAGATTTTCAAAATGGTTTGCATCAAAAAAAATCTTAAAAAAAAAAAAAAAAATGTTTGCTCTAGTCCCAAATTCTGGAAGCCGGTAGCATATAGTGGGTCCTAGAGTCAAAGTGCTGGTTCAGTTCCCAGGTCTGCAATTTCTTAGCTGTTTGAAAATGGGTTGTCATATAATCTTTATTTTCCTCAGTGGCCCCATTGATGTAAAGTATTTACTTCATAGAGTTGTTCTAAGGATTAAATGAGACAGTATCTGTAAGTATTTGAGCACAGCAGAGAGATAGCAGACAAGAAAGATTAGCAAGTACTATCATTAAGTGCTGGACTTGTTACTTTCCACTGACTCTCCTTTTTCTCTGCCTCACTTGTTTATAAAAAGTGTTCAGGGATCATCTCAAAGAAATCCTCTTGGTCAATCTGTCGTTGCCCCTTCCCACAACCTGAGTGAGTTCTCCTTGCTAGATGGAGCCTTCTCTTTCTTTTTATCCTAAAACTTATCACTCTATATAGCTTGTTTCTTTTCCGTTTGTTATTTTTTTTTCCCTAATTTTATTTTATTTTTAAACTTTACATAATTGTATTAGTTTTGCCAAATATCAAAATGAATCCGCCACAGGTGTACATGTGTTCCCCATCCCGAACCCTCCTCCCTCCTCCCTCCCCATACCATCCCTCTGGGCCGTCCCAGTGCACCAGCCCCAAGCATCCAGCATTGTGCATCGAACCTGGACTGGCAACTCGTTTCCTACATGATATTTTACATGTTTCATTGCCATTCTCCCAAATCTTCCCACCCTCTCCCTCTCCCACAGAGTCCATAAGACTGTTCTATACATCAGTGTCTCTTTTGCTGTCTCGTACACCGGTTTATTGTTACCATCTTTCTAAATACCATATATATTTTGACATGTAAATCCCTTGCAATCACAGACTCTGTCTTACCCCCTTGTTATCACCAGTACCGGGTACTTAGGAATCCTTTCATTGAAGTAACAGAAGACTTTACTGAGACTGAGGCTCAAAAAACAGAGGAATCTAATGGGCTAAGTAGGTGACCATCAGAAGTATGTCCAAATTTAGTCAAGGTTTGATCAAATGTTCTTGATAATATCAAAAAAGACTCTTCATTTCCATGCCTTCTTGGCACTTTTCTCATGCTGTTTCAACCTAAGGCTGCCTTTCCTTGGGGTTGCAAGATGTCATCCAGGGTCTGTTAGTGGCTACCAGTGACTCATTTACTTTGAGCAGACAGAGAGAATGTTGGTCCAAGAAGCTGTCTTGGGAAAACGTGAAAATTTCTTTCTCAGAAGCCCTCAAAACCTCTCCTCCCATCACACTGACCTGAAATGGATCATGTGCTTATCCCTGAAGTCCAACAGCATGGATTGTGCCTATTGGCTTAGGTCAGTTGGGTCATACCTACAGCTGGGTTTGGGCTAGTTCAACTTGCCTGCACTGCCCCGTGTCACATGAGCTGTGCAGAGAGAGAAGAAAGTAGGATAAAATTAACAGACTGTTACCAAGAAAAGGGAGGAACTAATGTGATAAACATAATTACACCCTCTCTTTTCAAAGACACAAAACTGGATCAGAAGACATCTTGTGATCATTAATGCTATGGCATCTATGAAAGAAAGTGTATGCCTAAGTATAATTTTCCCCAGGTCTACCTCTTTGAAATGAGATTTAGATTAAGTGTATAGGAGCTAACCTCCCATATGTACATTGTGAATTGCACATATTGTTTGATATGAGCTTCATGAGAGTAGGTTCCTGATTTACTTGGTTTCCTGCTAAATCCCAAGTCATAGAACAGTGCCTGACACATAGTAGACATACAGTAAATATTTCTTTAATTAATTCATATTTCTAATGTTGGAGGTTTACCAATGTAAAGGCTACAAATGCAGATGTTGGAGTAAAAAAAATCACATCTGTTCTGTCTAGATTATTAAAGTGTCCAAATCTCTTCATTATGACTAATTTACATGGCATTAGACTAAAGAGAACAAATAAAAACCATGTGCTCCAAAAAACTTGCTCAAATCATGTGAACAGCTTCATCATAAGATGACTGATGAAGAAATTCAAATTCGAGGCAATAAGGCAACTCTAGACTTGCATGCTGGGGTAGAGAAGGGTTAACCCATTCAAGGCTATTTTCAGTGTAACAGTCTGAGTGAGGTGTTAAAAAAATCTAATTCACAACGCGCAACTTCTCTTTGCAAAACACTTACACTGGCTCTGTATTTCTATTAAAAGGTCAGCCAAAAATTTGAAAAGACCTATGAAATTCTATAAACAATCCCTCTCCCCCAACTTCCACTATAACTTCTTAGATTTATCTTGTGATATTCTCTCTCTGGTTTAAGGAGATCAAACCAATCAGTCTTAAGGGAGATCAACCCTGAATATTCACTGGAAGGACTGATGCTGAAGCTGAAGCTCCAGTATTTTGGTCATCTGATGTGAACAGATGACTCATTGAAAAAGTCCATGATGCTGGGAAACACTGAGGGCAGAAGGAGAAGAGGATGTCAGAGGATGAGATGGCTGGACTGCATCACGGATGCAATGAACATGAACTGGGGCAAATTCCGGGAGATGGTGAGGGACAGGGAAGCCTGGCATGTTGTAGTTCATGGAGTTACAAAGAGTCAGACATAACCGGGCAACTGAACAACAGCAACAACAATTCTCTCCCGCATTCACTCCCCTCCACTATTGTTAATACCTTGCTGTTGCTCAAATAATACAGGTAGTGTCTTGCATTAGAGCCTTGGCACCAATACTTCCATTTGCCTGAAAATCTTTTCCCTTACATGTACGGCTCTGCTCAGTGTTACCCCTGTGATACCTAACGGTGCTGTATTTAACACTGTATCCTAGTCCTCCCTTCCACCTTGACACTAGACGTCCATATGCTATTCTACCATTAATATTTCCATTGCGTGTCTTAAGTTCTCACATACAACATAATGTACTTTTATCATTGTTATTCACTTTTCATTTCCCCCATTAAATGCAAACTCCATGAGTACAGTGGTTATTATTTTGACCACTGATTGATTCTGAAACATAAACTAAGACTTGGAACATAATATACTAATATGCTCAATACATATGGTTGAATGAGCTTATGTATTGAATGAGCAGTCATGTGTGTGTAGTCGCTCACTTGTTTCCAACTCTTTGCGACCTTTTGGACTGTGGCCCGCCAGGCTTCTCTGTCCACATAAGTTTTAAGGCAAGAGTACTGGAGTGGCTTGCCATTTTCCTCCTCCAGGGTATCTTCCCAAGCCGAGGATCAAACCTGTACCTCCTGTGTCTTCCTGCATTGCAGGTGGATTCTTTACCTGCTGAGCCACTGGGGAAGCCCATACTATATTAACCATATATTCTAGTCAGTAGTTCAGGGTTATCCTATATATAATAGTAACCCAATAAGGCAAACTGAGTGTCTGTTTTCATTTTCCAATATGTTGACTTTTATTTATCTAGAAAATATGTTGGAAAATATACTTGCCAAGCAAAATATATATTAAGCATATTAATACTCTGAATTTTTTCTGCATTTTAATAAAACCCAACTGTCCAGTGAAACCAAACAATGATATGATAGGCATAACAGTAACTATATCACAGCCAATTTTGGATTTTTACGCATTTGCCCAATGTCCAAATATTTAACAAAATTTTGGCAGAAACTCAAATATATACTTTATTGATTTATTGTGTGACCCATAATGGTTGAAACTTGAGTTTTCCAGCAGGACATTGCTAAGTATGAAGATTGTATGTTTTTCACAGAATGGCACTTACCTTTTTCTAAAGAATAGTAATTTCTAACAAGTTTTATGATCCTACATTCAAACTTTTTAAAGAAGAGCTAGCCAATAATTAATCTCTATATTAGTGAAATATTAATTGTACAGAAACTAGCATGTATGTAAGAGAAATAAGTTCTTCTTGGTATTTTTTTCCTGATTGGATTCTTTCTTTTAAACTTTATTAATTGATACTATTGATAGCCTCTTACTTGGAAACTAGTCAGCTATTTTTATGGATGTGATTATCTCAGTTCATCCAGGCTACCAACACAAAAATATCATGAACTGGGTGGCTTATGAACATTTATTCTGAAGACAGGAAAATCCCAGGTCATGACATATTTAGTGTCTGGTGAGAGCCTGCCTTCTCACTGTTAACCTTACATGTAGGAAAGAGTGAGGAATCTCTCTTGGACTTCTTTTATAAGGGTACTAATCACATTTACCATGGCTCCACCCTCACGACCAAACACTTCCCAAAGGACTCACCTTCCAATATCATCTCTTTGGGGGTTAGAATGTTAGCATATTAATGTTGAGTCATCATGGGAGTCGATACTTATTTGGTGTTCCCCAGATTAGCTCCCATAGCTGGAATCACCTTGACCAGAAACAAACCCCACTAACCCTGACCCAAACTGCCAAATTGTGTTCAAGTAGACAAAACAGATCACTGATCCTCAGTGATCAGTGCAAAGAAATAGAGGAAAACAATAGAATGGGAAAGTCTAGAGATCTCTTCAAGAAAATTAAGGATACCAAGAGAAGATTTCATGCAAAGATGGGCACAATAAAGAACAGAAATGGTATAGACCTAACAGAAGCAGAAGGTATTAAGAAGAGGTGGCAAGAAAACACAGAAGAACTATACAAAAAAGATCTTCACAACCCAGATAATCTAGAACCTAGAACCAGACATCCTGGAATGCGAAGTCAAGTGGACCTTAGGAAGCATCACTATGAACAAAGCTAGTGGAGGTGATGGAATTCCAGTTGACCTATTTCAAATTCTAAAAGATGATGCTGTGAAAGTGCTGCACTCAATATGCCAGCAAATTTGAAAAACTCAGCAGTGGCCACAGGACTAGAAAAGGTCAGTTTTCATTCCAATCCCAAAGAAAGGCAATGCCAAAGAATGCCCAAACTACCACACTCATCGCACATGCTAGCAAAGTAATGCTCAAAATTCTCCAAGCCAGGCTTCAATAGTACCTGAACAATGAACCTGCAGATGTTCAAGCTGGATTTAGAAAAGGCAGAGGAACCAGATATCAAATTTCCAACATCCACTGGATCATCGAAAAAGCCAGAGTTCCAGCAAAACATCTACTGCTTTATTGACTATGCCACAGCCTTTGACTGTGTGGACCACAACAAACTCTGGAAAATTCTTGAAGAAATGGGAATACCAGACCACCTTATCTGCCTCTTGAGAAATCTGTATGCAAGTCAGGAAGCCACAGTTAGAACTGGACATGGAACAACAGACTGGTTCCAAGTAGGGGAAAGAGTACATCAAGGGTGTATACTGGCACCCTGCTTATTTAACTTATATGCAGAGTACATCACGAGAAACACTGGGCTAGAAGAAGCACAAGCTGGAATTGAGATTGCCGGGAGAAATATCAATAACTTCAGATATTCAGATAACACCACCCTTATGGCAGAAAGTGAAGAAGAACTAAAAAGCCTCTTGATGAAAGTGAAAGAGGAGAGTGAAAAAGTTGGCTTAAAACTCAACATTCAGAAAACTAAGATCATGGCATCTGGTCCCATCACTTCATGGCAAATAGATGGGTAAATAGTGATAGAGTTTATTTTGGGGGGCTCCAAAATCACTGCAGATGGTGACTGCAGCCATGAAATTGAAAGACACTTGCTCCTTGGAAGAAAAGTTATGACCAGCCTAGACAGCATATTGAAAAGCAGAGACATTACTTTGCCAACAAAGGTCCGTCTAGTCAAGGCTATGGTTTTTCTGGTAGTCATGTATGGATGTGAGAGTTGGACTGTGAAGAAAGCTGAGCACTGAACAATTGATGCTTTTGAACTGTGGTGTTGGAGAAGACTCTTGCGAGTCCCTTGGACTGCAAGGAGATCCAACCAGTCCATCCTAAAGGGTATCAGTTCTGAATATTCATTGGAAGGACTGATGTTGAAGCTGAAAGTCCAATACTTTGGCCACCTGATGGGAAGAACTGACTCACTGGAAAAGACCCCAATGCTGGGAAAGATTGAAGGCAGGAAGAGAAGGGGATGAAAGAGGATGAGATGGCTGGATGGCATCACTGACTCAATGGACACGAGTTTGAGTAAAGTCTGAGAGTTGGCAATGGACAAGGAGGCCTGGTGTGCTGCAGTAATGGAGTTGCAAAGAGTTGGACACAACTGAGCGACTGAACTGAAGTGAGACAGAAGGATTGGTGTTCTAAGGTACTAAGTGTTAGGGTCAATCGTCATTTGGCAATAGATAACCAAAGCACAAGGTATTTTCAGATAAGGTTAATTGGAAAAAAAGTCAAAACTCACCAAATATCACCACCCCAAATGCTGTTATTTACAAATTTGTAGGGAAAAAAATGCACTTAACAGCAAACATATAAGAAATAACCACATTTAAGAATATTATCCACTTGTATGTATTTATGCATTTATTTACATGTATATGCATATACATGGCTTCCCAGGTGGCTCTGTGGTAAAGGATCTGCCTGCCAATGCAGAAGCCACAGTTTTAATCCCTGCTTTTGGAAGATGCCCTGGAGAAGGAAATGGCAAACCACTCTGGTGTTCTTGCCTGGGAAATCCCACGGACAGAGGAGCCTGGCAGGCTATAATAATCCATGGGATCACAAAAGAGTCAGATACAATTACCGACTAAAACAACAATGACAAATATGCATGTACTCACACATACTTTTACTGCTTCATTTATTCGTATCTATTTTAATAATAATTGAGTACCAAGTTAGTATCAGGCACTAGACATATAAACTATTGAATAAAACTAATGTATTTCCCAGAAACTGTGAAAGATAGTAAGTATTTGCAGCATTAAACGACACTATGTTTTTGGTAATTTGTTACAGAGAAATAGATAACTAATTGGGGAGCTCTATTTCTAATAACCCCAGGGCCCACAACTTTGTTGCTTACAAAACATGGATTCTGAAATAAGATAGACCTGGTGTCTGATTACAGATTCATGACTTCCTATTCTTGTGTTCTGGAACAAGTCCCTCGACAGTTTAGAGTATCTTTCTGCATGTTTGAAGAATTGGACTGTAACATTTATTTCTTGTGAATGCTTTGAGGGCCTGATAAGACAAACATGGACGTGAGTCTGAGTGAACTCCGGGAGATGGTGTTGGACAGGGAGACATGGCGTGCTGCGATACATGGGGTCGCAAAGAGTCGGACACGACTGAGCGACTGAACTGAACTGAACTGACTGAAGACAAACATTAATATAAGCTCTGTTGTCATTTCTGCTCACATGACATGTCCCTTTAGAAGAAATTCTCTAACTGCTAAATTAATAGTGAAATTAGGGAGTGGGGATCAAGAACTGATATGAGAAGACAAGTGATTAATTGCCTCTGGGGCCCAGACGATGCGTAATGGTGGCTCAGGGAGAGTTGGATCAAAATAAGACCCCATGAGAAACTAAAAGGAACAGAAATTCTTCTTGATGATATCCATTAATTTTTAAAACTTTTATATTCCTTTAAATAAGGCTTCACATCTTTAGGCTAAATTTTTCTACTTTCTTTAAATATTTCTCATATACCATTTTAGTCATTCATCTATAAATGCATTTTAATCCTTCTAAATGGCTCTAAATGAAGGTACCCAGAACTGAATGAAATAGTCCGAGTACTGAATAATCAGTACAGAGTTAAAGTGTTGCTTCCCTAATTTTAACTACAGTACACTTCCCTTAATAAAGTTTGAGATGGTATTATCTTCTTGGTGACAAAAGCACCCCTTTATTTGATATTGAATGTGCTGATAACTATCAAGTTGCCAAGTCATGGCTTCCTTATTTTGTACCAGTGAATCCTGTTGTCTGCACATGCATGGAAGTCTCATATTTACCTTTGATAAATTTCACCTTGAAACACTTCCTATATCCTCAGTCCATCACCACCTTTTTGTAGACACACTGTCCAGAGACATATTTGTTCTCTTCCTTACAAGCTCACCATTAATTTCAATTTGGTTAATTTTACCAAAATTAGAGCTAAATGCATGGATGCCTTTAATCCACGTGTAGATGAGGAAATATTAATGACTAGAGTATGATCAGCTTCAAAATGTATTTGAATATATCTAAAAATCATCTCAGTGAGTGTAAACGAAATAACCAGGTGTGAGGGATTCATAGTATTACGTTTATATTTCTTTCATATAATACACTGATGAGGAATTTATTGATTTACTCATTTTTTTAGTGTGTGCTGTGTTCTTTGCTGGGTGCTGGACATACAGTAATGAACAAGACAGATTAGGTCTGCAGTTTTATAGATTTCATGACAAGCAAACAATGGCAACATGCAGTAGACTCTATTTCACTGACAACCGTCACATGAATTCTGCACGTGTAATCAATTTTAATTGTCAGATTAATAGCAACCTCACTGCATTAAAATAAATTTCAGAACATTTTCTTCTACTGCTGAGATGAAACTACTTGGTCTATAATTTGGGGTCATTTTTGAAATGCCATCAGCCTATTTCAGAATGTTTTATTTTTACAGCACATTTACAATATCAGTCTTGGTTTTCATGGATTGCATGTGTCTATTCAAATAAATCTAGCCTGTGCCTCTGCTTTGGTACATCAGCTTTTTAAAAGAGTTGATATCATTATAATGGTTAAATAGCCATGTTTAAAAGAACTAGTCCATTGTAAGTTCTATTTTCTTTTTTAGGTTGGTTATAATTTTGCCTTTGTGGTGTAGATAGATTACATCCAAGTGTCTATTTAGAAAGAGAGAGATCACTGAAGATGTGAAATGCATTCAGTGGATGACAATGACCCAACATATACTAACTACAGCCTAGTGTGTAAAACTAGATGGTGAAGAAAGCTTAGAGATATTTGGTTATATATGGCTCATGTTGTAAATGATTTATGGAGAAAATAGAGGATTCCCAGGATCAAGCAAAGACCTGAACCCAGATTTTATGTCTTGCATTCAGTGATGTTTCCAGTACGCCGTGTTTCATGCTCATACCAGGAATGCTAGGGATGTTTATACCAGGACAGACACAAAGGAAACAAGATTGGCCGTGTCCTAGTTCTGGATCATTGTTCAATATGGTAATCTCAACCTTTGTTAGAAATTTTCTACATAAGACATTTAAAAGTAAGTATAATAGAAAGAGATCACCTCTCATTTAGCATGATATTATAATTTATAATGTAGAGGCTACTGAATATTACATAATTTTTGAGGAAAGTAAGTACAGATTAGAAAATATTTGCCACTTTTGGGCACATATCCAAATAAAATCAATCTAGAAAGAAGAAAGCAGAGGGACCTCCCTGGTGGTCCAGTGGCTAAGACTCCACGTGCGTGCCCAGTGCAGGCGGCTGGGATCCAATTCTTGGTCAGAGAACTAGATCTCACATGCTGCAACTGAGACTCTGCATGCCACAACTAAAGATCCCACATGCCGTGTTGAAGCTCCTGAGTGTTGCAATTAAGGTCCAGCACAACCAAATAAGTAAGTAAATAAATGTTTTAAAAAGGAAGAAACTAGAGGCTATTCTAGGAAATTAGCATGCTATAGAATCATCCCTTTCTGCTATGGTAGAAACTTGTTTTTGTTTTCATGTCCACTGAATTTAGTACTGTTGATAAATTGCCGTTTCTGCTGCTGCTGCTTAGCTGTTCAGCCGAGTCCAGCTCTTTGCAACCCTGTGGACTGTAGCCTCCTCAGGCTCCTCTGTCCATGGAATTCTCCAGGCAAGAATACTGGAGTGGGTTGCCATGCCCTCCTCCGGGGGATCTTCCCAACCCAGGGATAGAACCACGGTCTCTTGCACTGCAGGCGGATTCTGGTAGCTGTGCTACCAGGGAAGCCCTTGCTGTTTCTGTGATGTCGAAAATGTCAATACTTGTGGCATTTTATATAGCATAGTGGTTCATTTCATACTCAACCGAGTAAAACATTAATCCAACAAAATTCAACTAATTGGGACCCTACATTAACATCTTGTCCAATTTTCTGTGCAAGAGTAAAACAATCACAAATAGATAAAGAAGATATATTCATTGAAAAATAAATTCTAGGACATGTCTTATGATTTCTACAGACTTGGTACACCTCTTGGTACACCAAGATTTTATTGCAAGTAGATGGTCCTAAGAATAATAAAGATACAACATTTCTAAAGGAAAATTGTGTTGGTAGTTACAGTAAGGGCTTCCCTGGTGGTTCAGCTGGTAAAGAATCTTCCTGCAATGCAGGAGACCTGGTTCGATCCTGGGTCAGGAAGATTCTCTTGAGAAGGGAATGGCTACTTATTTCAATATTCTTGCCTGGAGAATTTCATGAACAGAGGAGCCTGGCAGGCTATAGTCCATGAGGTCACAAAGAGTAACGTGACTGAGTGAAATTACAGTAAATGAATTCAGGTCACAAAGTATGTTAAATACATTTTAGAAAGTTGCTAAAACAAGGATAAAAAGGGGAAAAAAGATTCCTTTGTATATTCTTGCTAACTAGAAAATTTTACAAAGAGAACTAATCATATTATATGAATTGGGGTTATTCAGTGAGCTTCAGGGTACTAATTCTATAGGACAAAGTGCATGACTCCAACAAATGCAGTGCTGATAATATCCCTGAGTGTCGAGAATGCTCACAAAATTTTCCTCATGTCTTATCTAATGTTTATGGCAGAGAATAAAGAAATGGAAAATTTTTGCCAATGACTTTAAGGATAGTGGATTGCTAAACTCTTTCCCAGATTCAAGACTATTCTTGTTGCTTAAGGCACCGCAATTCATATTTTTTAAATTACTCATTCTTAAGAGCCTGGTGTGTCATGAAACTTGTGGCCATAACTTTGAAAATTTATTTTTTCCAGAGTTTTCAAAATGAGTAAAAATATTATAGTAAGCCACTGAACTTTTCAGACTTCTTTACAACCACAAACTGCCAGCTCTCTATATTTCATCTGAGATGATTCAAAGATTGCTCACCCAGCGTACATCCCCAAATTCCCAGCTTGAGCAAGCATAGAACAAGGATAGACATTTGATGAGGAGTCAAACCCAGAAGAGCACGCCTAGGCTTTTTTGCACATGAAATTGCTTAAAATTAAGACTAACTCATTCAGGGACCCCAGCCCAGGTAACAATTCTTTTACTCTTTGATCTCTGCCACTGCAAGAGAGAGATTGTATTCATTCATTTATTCATTCATCTGTTCAATCGTTCATTCATTTATCAAGTACTTATTCGTAGAAATCAATCCCCCTTGTTACCATATGAGACACACTCTGCTGGGTCTGGCCGACAATAGTATATAAACAAATAAGCAAGGTGATTTCAATAGAAATAAGTGAAAATTTATCCCATCTCCTTTCTTCTAGTTGTGTGAATTTGATAGTTTCCTAACTTTTTTTGATATATTAATTTTTAAGATGTTAATGTTAGCATTTCTCCTAGGCTTTGTGAGAAGATTAAATTAGATTAGGCAACAAAGTTCTTGGAAAATAATATGTGCTTCGTTTGCATAAGATGCATGCTAGGATGTCTGCAGTGCTATTTTTAATGTTGGAAAAAAATGGAAACAAGCCAAATTTCCCCAGAGGAAAATGGAATGGATAAATAATATGTATTATATTTGTATGATGCTTTGCTGCCCAGCTATTGAAAGGTACATAGTACTTGATTTTAAAAACTATAGACCTTAAAATATAATTGAATTTAAAAATGTGGCATTAAAAATAGAGAGAAACATAAAACGTTCATTTACATATAGGTATGTATGCAGCAATATTTTAAAAGGAAAGAAAACATATATATCATATTTATGATGGTAAATATACCCAAAAAGAAGGAAAAGACACTATGACCAGGAAGAGGATAGAGGAATTTAGAGTTCTATACTTTATCTGTTATGTATTTTTTACTTTGAAAATAAAGCACATGATAAACTGCGTTAAAAATAGTAATAGGCAAAATGGTAGGGGAGATAAAATCAATTGTATGAATAACTGAGATACAATATGAAAAAAAATATTCAGTAAATCAGCCCTGAGTATTTATTGGAAGGACTGATGCCTAAGTTGAAACTCCAGTACTTCGGCCACCAGATGCGAAGAACTGACTCATTAAAAAATACGCTTATGCTGGGAAAGATTGCATGCAGGAGGAGAAGGGGATGACAGAGGATGAGATGGTTGGATGACATCACCAACTCAATAGACATGAGTTTGAGCAAGCTCTGAGAGTTGGTGATGGACAGGGAAGCCTGGTGTGCCACAGTACATGGGGTCGCAAAGAGTTGGACATAGCTGACCAACTGAACTGCACTGATATGAAAAAAAAAATGGTCTTGTGAATGGAAAATTCTTTGTATATTTGTGGCCATCCTTTCTACAGCCAGTTACTTTAAGTTTGAAAGTTCTTTTTCTCTGACTTAGCAAAATTTTGTGAAATGGATGTGCTATTGGGTTTTAACTCCCATTTTTGAGTTAAAACATATTTACTTAGGATAATAAATAAGATTTTTCTTGATATTTCATTTTTTATTATTGCATTTTTATACTTAATGTTTTACTTAAGTAAACATTTTTGCACAATGTTTTTCGCCAGGGACTTCAGCACATCTGGGTAATGGCACAGAACTCCTGACTGCTATTCTTGATCTGAAGAAGAAGTCAGGGTGTTTCAGTGAATTGTCACAGAATAGCTGGCACATGATTTCTCCCTGCCTCACATATTACAAAGACTTGATTGACTTTTACAGATTTCAAATGGTCATTCTTCATGGCCTCATTGTATTACTAAATATACACATTTGTCTATCATTGCCAGCCTAAATTCTTTCCAACTCTGATGGCTTTTAACTTTCACTGAGTACCAACAGTCCATGCACATAGTCACTAAGTGAGATTGTTAAATTTCCATTTTCCGTCTGACATAAATAGCTACTCAAGCAGATGTGGACTGGGATGGGTATTCCCTAAACCAAAGCTATCTGGCAGAGATCTGTCTTTCCTTACACAAGAGAAGAAAGGGTTTTGATGACTAACATCTTGACTCACTGCATTAATACTTTGTGAAAACAGATCTCCTCAAAAATAGTTTTTGGGAGACTCAGGGTAGGGAGAAACTACTTCTAGATGGGAATCAAGATATCTATGTGGAGAAAGTAGAATTTGACTTGAGAGAAGTTTTCATTCATTCATTTAACACATATTTTTTCAAGCAGCTAAAATTACTTTGCATTGTGACTAACACTGGGCTGAAGAAAATTTTACTAGGTGAAGAGAAAGGGATAAAAATCAATGAGCAGATGAGTAGTTTGAGTAGTTACAAGAATGCTTGAGCAATAGCAGTGAGTCAGTCTAGTGTTCAATTATCTGTTAATACATTCAGCAAAGAGTTATACCACTTCTATATGGGCTTCCCTGGTGGCTGAGCAGTAAAGAATCCGCCTGCAATGCCAGAGACTGCCTGCAATGTAAGAGGCATGAATTTGATCCCTGGGTTGGGAAGATCCCCTGGGGAAAGGCGTGAAAACCCACTCCAATATTTTTGCCTGGGAAGTCCCATGGACAGAGGAGCCTGGTAGGCTACAGTCCATGGGGTCAAAAGAGTTGGACACAATTTAGTGACTAAAATCACGTAGTTGATATTGGATTAACTTCTTGGAATACAAAAATGACACAGAACAATACTGTCTTTTTGCCAAGAATTCAAAATGTAGTGAGACAAATAAAAAATTTTCAGAAGAAAACATGTGATAACCACTGTACATAAGTAGCCATGCACCCAGAACTAAGCAACACCAGAAAAAAAAAAAAAAGGTAAATTTCCTGCCCTTAGTGAGAAACAAAAAAGGTAGTATAACTGATATAATAAATATTGAGATTAAGGATAGACACAGGTAATATTTGCTTTGGGGAATTTGAAAAAATGTTGGGAAAATTTTAGGAGATTATAGATTATAGGAGAAAGAGACCATGGCTAGATACTGGATTAAAGAAAAACAAGAAGTCCAGGTCAATGAGGGCCAGGCAGTCTGAACTTAAGGCTATAACCGGTGGAAATCTTTGAATTTTTAGTCATAGATGTGATCACAATGGCCAGTTTTGATGGTCAGCTTTACTTGTGACATAATGCAAAAGAAGGAAGGGACAGTTAGCAGTCCAAAATGTCCAGGGTTGGTTTAAAAATGAGGCTATGATGTGGTAGAGGATACCACAAACGTTGGAGTAGGCAGGGAAATCAATAAAAACTTGCTGAATAATTGATTCAACAATTCTTTCCTGGTTTCTTGCCTGAGAGAAGAAAAGCACAAAACTTGGAAGATTTTACTTGTATCTCAGTCCAAATTCTGCTGGAGAGGAGCAGGGACACAGGAGGAAGGAAGGGCACAGGGCCACACCACATGGGCCACGGCTGTCGGCAAATCTGCGTCCATCTGGTCAAAGGGGAAATTGGTTGGCCCGAGGTAAATAAATGGCCCGAGGACCATTTATTCAGAGTAAAGTAACAATTTTCTTTTTGGGAAATTTACCTGTTATCATAACTAAAAAGTAAAGTTCCACATACAGTGGTTCATAGCTTCACAGTAGCTATTCACACAGCTTCTGTTCAACATTCCAGAAAGTTCTGCTTTGCTTTTCCGGTTCCTTTCTTACTGAAAGTATTTGGAGGTAATTGAGAGTGGGGAAGTCTGCATTCTGAAATCTCCTCTACATATGCCTTTTTGCAAAAACACTGGCATCTCAAATTCTGTGTTTTTTCTTCACTTGAAAAAATATCTCCACGTCCCTTTTGGTTTTAATATTTTATAAATCTCTTATAATAACCTATGACAACCATTTTACTTGAGAAATCAAGTAATCCCAAATACTTTCAACATCTCCTTTTAGTTCTTACTATTTTATCATCTTAACTTCACTCAACTTACATGCTCAGTTGATCAGTTGTGTCCGACTCTTTGAGACTCCATGAACTATAGCCTATCAGGCTCCTCTGTCCATGGAATTCTTCAGGCAAGAACACTGGAGTGGTTTACCATTCCCTTGTCCAGGGATTGAACCTAGGGATTAAGCCAACCTCTCCTGCATTGGCAGGCAGATTCTTTACCACTGAGCCACCTGGGAAGCCCTTCACTCAATTTAACCATTCTTTTTATTATTGATGCTTTTGAACTGTAGTGTTGGAGAAGGCTCTTGAGGGTCCCTTGGGCTGTGAGGAGGTCCAACCAGTCAATTCTAAAGGAAATCAGTCCTGAATATTCACTGGAAGGACTGATGCTGATGCTGAGACTCCAATACTTTGGCCACATGATGCGAAGAACTGACTCATTGGAAAAGACCCTAATGCTGGGAAAGATTGAAGGCGGGAGGAGAAGGGGATGACAGAGGATGAGATGGTTGCATGGCATCACTGACTCAATGGACATGAATTTGAGCAAGCTCCTGGAGTTGGTGATAGACAGGGAAGCCTGGCAAGCTGCATTCCATGGGGCTGCAAAAAGTCAGACATAACTGAACAACTAAACTCAACATTTGACTTTTTATGTCTTCTGTTGTTTCTTTATTTTTCTTAAACTAACTTCATTGACAAATTTTCTAATAACTTTTAATATATCATACTTTGGTTCCCAGATCATTTTATTGTCATTTAAGTCTTAGTGAAATTTTATCCTGTTAAACAGATTGTCCTTGATTTTTGTATGATCATGCAAAGCTACACACCAAAACATTCCATCTGAATTCATTCAACTTGAATGAGTTTGTTAGTTAGGCTAAATGTATTATTCAATTAATCATATATTCAAAGCTACACACACACATATACAAACACACACACCCCTCTGACATAGTACTCATTTGTCTTGTTTATCTATTACACTATTAAATGTCTGAGGACAGAGATCTACCTAACTTAATTCTATTAAAATAATGTAGAACTAATATAGATCCACATTTATTGTAAGTGTGAACTCATTATAGGATAATGATGATGTTATGCATTGTTATAAGATCTGTGTCCAATTATCAGAGTGATTGAACTGGATAAGATGTTGTCAAACTTCTTGTACAAATACGAATAAATGGAATTATATGTTTAGAGGGAAAATGTATACCCAAAGAAATTTTAAGTATTAAAAAAATTATCCTCATACACTTACACCATTTTTTTCTAGGAATAATATGATTTTAAGGGACTATCTGAGGAATACACAATGAATGAGATTAAAAACAAGAAATTAAACATTTAAGTACATATATTATAGTGCTCGGAGAAGGCAATGGCAACCCACTCCAGTACTCTTGCCTGGAAAATCCCATGGATGGAGGAGCCTGGTAGGCTTCAGTTCATGGGGTCGCTGAGTCGGACATGACTGAGTGACTTCACTTTCACTTTTCACTTTCATGCATTGGAGAAGGAAATGGCAACCCACTCCAGTGTTCTTGCCTGGAGAATCCCAGGGACGGCAGACCCTGGTAGGCTGCCGTCTATGGGGTCGCACAGAGTCGGGCACGACTGACATGACTTAGCAGCAGCATTATAGTGCTAAAGGGCTTCCCAGGTGGCTCAGTAGTAAAGAACCTGCCTGCCAATGAAGAAGACATAGAAGACGTGGGTTCGATCCCTGGGTCAGGAAGAGCCCCTGTAGAAGGGAAAGGCAATCCACTCCAGTATTTTTGCCTGGAGAATGCAATGGACAAAGGAGCTTGGCAGGCTACAGTTCACAGGATTGCCAACAGTCAGAAAGGACTGAGTGAATGAGCACGGATTATAGCACTGTTAGTCGCTCAGTTATGTCCGACTCTTTGTGACCCCATGGACTGTAGCCCATCAAGGCTATTCTGTTCATGGAATTCTCCAGGCAAGAATATTGGTTTGGGTTGCCATGCCCTTCTCCAGGGGATCTTCCTGATCCAGGGATGGAACCCAGGTTTCCTGCATTGTAGGCAAATTCTTTACCATCTGAACCACCAGCACTAAAGAGCTACATAAAATTTTAATTATAATATTCATTTGAAAAAAGCAATTTTATTTTTCTCTCCCTCATTTATTTCTGAGGGGGTTGATATATATCTGTAGGATGGGGGATAAATATTAAATTTTGTACCCAAACCAGACTTTATCACTAACAACAGGTCAGTGGAACTCTTGACATGTCAGCAGGAATCCCCAACTACAGATTCAGTTCATTTTATCTGTCTCTCCTTTTGTTCTTTTTCTGAATATGAGGTTGTCATTGGCCCTAGGATAAGTATACATTATTGGGGTTTGGTTTATCCAAAACAGCATATGTTCGACTACGCTAAGTAGAGGTTTAAACTTGAAAATGATGTTGAAACACTACTTTGGTTGTAGACACGTGGAAAAAAAAAGAAGAATTTGCCTTTCCATTGCCAGTGTTTTCCACATCAAGGAGACTGGGCTACAGTTGTCACTGGTGTGTTTCCTTTTTTATTTTGCACCTCAGAAGCTCTTTCTCCCTTCTTTTCCTCACTTTTCCTCATGTATGAGAAAGGTCAAAAGGCCACAAATGCTTCTCCTTTTAGAATGAGTAGCCATGGGCTTCTTTTGTAGGTTAAGAAAGAGATGTAGTATCTGGAGAGACCCTGTGCTTAGCTCTGACTTACCAATGAGTATCATGGTAGGGTCATAGGTTAATTCACTAATACAACAATTTCTGTTTTGTTCTTGTTCTGAATTCCCTCTGTTTGAACAAGACAGGCAGACACTTTGTACTCTTTCACCCCAGAAGAGTCTGTGTAGTGTACTCTGCCTCAAATATCCCTTTCTTTTTTTTTTTAGAAAATGAGGCTATTTAAAAATAAGATTGTAGGGATGAGAAGAAAGAGGGAGAAATGGTCAAAGGGGAGAGTTTTCTTCATTCCAACTCAGGGACTAGAGGCTCACTGCCTTGTGAACAGGGCAGACCAAAAGCCTTGAGGGACCCAGAGCAGTAGGAGGAACAACATATTCCTGGAGGCGTCACTTGACTTCCAGCACAAATTGTGCTTTGCTCAAGAATCGTAGACGTAACCCGAGCATTGGTGCTCAGTAAGGTACTTTATGATCTTGGACAACGGATGTCTAAGGGGTAACTCAGTATGAACAAAAGGCCCTTAGAGCTTAAATAATCTGAATGGGAAATAGGGAATAAGTTAATGATTCAAATTCAGTTTTTGCTGCATCTAAGGGACAGAGCCTTATTGTCAGATTTATCAGGATTTAAAGGGTGGTTAGAATCCTACCCTATTTATATAATACACATACAAATAAAGGGGTTGAAAATTAAATAAGATAATATTAATATAAGAATTCATATAGCAAGTGGATGCCTCATAGCAGGTAGTTAGCTAATCATTGCATAATTCTTAGATATAATTGCAGAAAGCTGTCTGATCCTTTATAGGACTAGGTTCTGGGCCTTAAATAGTTAATATATTAAGTCCATTGTTAATTTCTATTAATATGACTTTGGAGTTTCACAGGATGGTAAATGTCAAGCCTGAATGCTGGCTAATAGATTTTGTCCTTGTGGGTATTTTAGCATAAACCTAACAGATTGTACATCTCCTGGGGAGAACTGAATAGTATTTCCATAGAGTAAGGGAAACTATAGGCAAAGGTTGAAGTAAAACTTCTAGCAAAATAACACAGCAGCTTTCACAGTTATAGACTCTGAAAATCAAATACCCATAGCATACCTTCGCTTTTCATTTAGTCATTAATTAATCTGTTTATTTATTCATTAAGTAAACATCTATTTGGTTAGTCTCTATTAAAGTAAGTCTCCCCAACTTACTGGCTGAGGACTGGTACCTCCTGTTGGATCAGAAGTGGCATTAGATTAGAAATAAAGTGCACAATAAATGTAATGCTACTGAATCATCCGAAAAACCATCCCCTCTATCCCCAGTCCGTGGAAAAAGTGTCTTCCTTAAAACCAGTCCCTGGTGCCAAAATGGTTGGTGACAGCAGCATTAAAGGATAGGAATATTTGTGATAAATTACTGAACAAAATAAGCAGTGGAGTGACCTTGTGGAGTTTATAGTCTAGAAGGCAATTTACCCATAGTGAGATACTTTTTTTGGAACAACATAAGAACACTTAATTGTTAACTATAAGTCTAACTAGAAATAGCAAGCTCTGAAATAGTAAAGGAGATAATAGTCTGTCCCAAATCTGTGGTTGTTTGGCACTGGAATTTTGAGCTGATTCTACATGCATAAAGATCATTTAGCATTTATTCTACAATTTATTAGCCTTGATAGACCGTGTGCTAGCTATTGCAAACACAAAAAGACAAAGTCCCTGCAATATAGGCATAATGGCTTATGAGATAAATGTTATTTTCACCATTCATTTTGAAGATCAAGAATAAAGATGGTGTAGAAAAGAAAGGAAAATAAAGAAAAATAGAGAAGTCCCTATTTATGAATCACATACTTCAGGTCTGATACTATGCTGAGCATTTTATAGATTACTTCACTTAAGATCTATAACAGCCAAGAAATATATTATTATTCCATATTCATGATGAGAAAGCTAAAGGTGAAAAGATATGTTACTTGCTAAAAACTATTTAGTTGGTTAGTAGGAAATCTAGAATTTGAAACCCAATCTGTATTATTTTTTCACCTATATCTTGAATCTTAGCAATAGTACAAATTTCTATATGTCATGAAAATATTTTAAAATGTCTAGTGCATTGGAATAACAAACTAGGTAAAATGTGAACTCCATGGCTGAAAATTGTCCATAGATATTCAATTTGAAAAAAAAAAAATATACACACACACACACATAAGTCAATCCAGTAATATAGAAAATTTAAAAATATCTCAGCACCTCCTAACTTAGTTTTAAATGGATTATCTAGTTTTCACATAATTTTATGTTATAGTCAAGCAAAGATTTTTAAATTTAACATAATCTGCTTCAGGGCAAATTAAGCATTGCTTAATAATCAAGGAAAGAGTTATATTTAAAAATCTAAATAAAAGTATACCTTTTGGTTACCATTTTCCTTGGGAGGAAAATCATGTTAATTTCAGTATGAGTAACATATCTTATAATTAGCTTATAATTTTCATGTATTACTTTTTCTAATATTTGAGTTTTTAACTGAGTATATGAAAATGTGTCAGCCTTTGAGAGTTTGAAAAAAAATCTAAAATTTTAGAGTCTCTGGTTAGCTTAGGGATAGAGTTATGCAAAATACTTTTCACTTCTGGCAAAAACAACAGGAAAAAAGCATTAGTCTCTCCAGGGTGATTTGGTACTTCCTCCTCCAGGGTAGTCCAGAAACAAAATGAGGTCAGAATTTTTCACTAATTTCTGGCCTTCTGTTCTTCCACATTCTGGCAATGAAATGTGGAAAACATATTTGTTCAAGGGCAAAGTGAACTTTTTCTGAACCTCTCAAGACATCCACTCTTAGTCATAGGAAAACAGAACTTTTTGGTTCTTTTTTAACTTCAACTACTGAAACCGCTAATGAATCGTACAATGGCTTCTCCCAGTCTCCACTCAATCAGCATTTTCCTTTATTTACTTATCACATTATAAGTAATATTATGCCAAGGTGTGGATTTATAGAATGCTTGATCAGAGACAGGAAATCAGTTTTGTTTTCAGAATGAAACAGCCGATATAATTAAAAATGTTCCCTTTCTGCCTCCTAAGCTATTTAAGCCAAAACTACTAATGAAATAGAAATCATGGTTAATTGACTGAGTAGGATGAATTCTTTTCTAAAAGGTCAGAGCCTATTACCATGTTTGTCTCTATTAGCTGCCAGAGTTATTTGCTTATTTGAGGATGGTCATGGAAAGGAGTTTGAGGTTGTTTTTTATTTTATGAATGAAAAAAGAAAACTGACATCAAAACAGAAGGCAATATTTGTTTAAATAAGTGTTACACTATTGGCTGGAGTCCCAAGAGTTTTTCAAATATTAAATGCTTCTTCTAATACAGTAATTAATAAAAGCAGGAATCTGCACAATGTCTAATTGCAAAAGAATTTACATACACATAAACTAAAAAGTAGGAGCCCTCTAGGAAGAGACAAATATGCTGAAGAGAAATCAACAGTGTCTCTGAAATGAAGAAACAAGAAAAGAAAGCAAAGAGAAATTACCTTTCCATCCATCTTCCCCCAAATCGTCTGCTTCACTACTTGAAGGGGTGTTGAGTAACTTTCAGGGATTCCTATTACAAGTACTCAGCTGAGGATATTATTACAGGTTGTGAAAGAGAGCCTTAGGTATACGAATTTTTATTTTATTTCACTCATTCCTTTGGTAGAGTTCTTCAGTACTTCATTTTAAGAAAATGCACTGATAGCATTACTGGTAATAAATTTATTTAAATTCTTTTCAGAAATATCAACCTGACGTTTATATTTTTGTTTGACTTTTTAAAAAAGTGAATTTAGAGCTTAATATTACAGAATATAAAAGGTGAGCTACATGATTTGGGCACACACTGATCCAGACCATATGTTCTACCCAGTTTAAATGTCATGCTCCTTGCTGTTTCTATTGTGTTGTGACTTGAGAAACACCAGGTTTCCATTCCAATTTTCTTATATAGCTTCAGGGCTTAAAAGCACAAAGAACAATTACTTTAGAAATTCTTTGAAAAGTTATTTAGTTTGCTTTCCTATTTTCAAGAATTTTCTAAAGTCATGAGCGCATATACCTTGGATTACAATACACCAGAGAAGAAATTCTCTTTACTACACGACGTGTCTTTGTGAGTGCACGCTTGCTAAGTCACTTCAGTCGTGTCCAACTCTTTGTAATCCTAAGGACTATAGCTCACCCGCCTCTTCTGTCTGTGGGATTCTTCAGCCGAAAATACTGGAGTAGTTTGCGGAGTCTTCCCTATGCAAGGATCGCACCGGGGCCCTTCTGTCTCCTGCATCGGCAGGTGAGTTCTTTAGCCCTAGTGCCACCTGGGAAGCTGGCCTTTGTGCAGTGGCCAGTAAACATTTTCTGTAAAAAAAAAAAATATTAAGCTTTCTGCACAGTCACCTATTTGCACTTCAAAGAACTTTCACTTTCCACAAAGTATTATTATTTTTTAACCTTTAAATGATTAAATATATAAAATTATTCTTAGCTCATGGACCATATGAAGAAACCAGGCTGAAGCTAGATTTGCCCCTGGGTTGCAGTTTTCTGACCCCTGACTTGGTGCACTGGTTAGAAATCTTAGTCTTGAAAGTAGCTAGTCTTGAATATAATGAAAATTCTACCATTTATATTACAAAATAAAACTCTCTGTATATCCATTTTTACAAGCACAGCATCTATTTTGCAATATGAGGGTTAAGTAAAGTGCTTATTGTACACTCATTAAAGTAGGTTCATTATTGGGCTATAACTTTTTCAAGCAGAGAAGGAGACCTGCATCACCCTGCTTCAGTCTCTGTATAAACAAAAAATAGCCAACTACTATCACTGGCAAATAATATTTTGCAAAACTTGAAACTTCATGTCATTCTCCTTCCTACTTCAACCAATGCTGATTCTTCCAGATTTAACTTAGAGATATTTTTCTTCCAACTCTTTACTCATGTTCTGAAATTCTTGTAAATGCTCTGAGATAATTCATAATGCTCTGAAATTTTGACATCAAGAAAAGACTGAATTTTTTGACTAAATATGAAGCCCTATTCAAAGTCATTGCTTAACCACATGAAACATTCCCAGAAGAATTGCTGGTTGGTATTTTCTGAAAATTTAAGTTACATATCTAACGCTTTATATTATTAAGCTTTCATTGTGTTATTTATATTACAGTAACATTTGCTGTTTTTATACAAATTCAAAATCCTGTTGATGTTTAAAAGGATATCTTGTTTGATTTTTTATTTCTTCAACTAGTTACCTCAGTAGTGCTCTTGAGAATTTCCCTTTTACCTTTATTTCCTCCTTACTATTGCAAATATAACTATAAATTATCACTGCAAGGAGGGCTTCCCAGGTGGGGCAGTGGTAAAGAATCCTATCTGTCAATGCAGGAGACACAAGAGACTTGGGTTCGATCCCTGGGTTGGGAAGATGCCCTGGAGCAGGAAATGGCAACCCACTCCAGTGTTCTTGCCTGGAAAATTTTATAGACAGAGGATCCTGATGGGCTACAGCCCATGGGGTTGCAAGGAGTTGAACACAACTGAGTGACTAATACTTTCACTTTTTTCTTTTTAAACTTATTAATATGATTGATTACATTGATTGATTTTTGAATTTGGAAACAACCTCCTTTACTTGGAAAACACCATTTGGCCATGGTGTATAATTCTTTTTATGCGTTGTTGGATTCAATTTTCCCTTATATTTTACACATTTATTATGAATAATATTGGTCTGAATTTTTAATTTTATTTTGTTTTGATTTGTACTGTTTTTGTCTAGTTTTGCTACCAGGGTAATCTGGCATCATAAAATGAAGAGACATTTCTCCTCCTTTTCTTCTTCTGAAACAGATTGGGTAGAATTAGTGTTCATTCATCTTTAAATGATTGGTAGAACTCACCACTGAAGTTTTTGGTCACAGAGATTTATTCTTGATTGGGTTGAATTAGTATTCATTCATCTTTAAATGATTAATAGAATTCACCACTAAAGTTTTTTGGTCACAGGGATTTATTCTTCACGAAAGTCTTAATTATTAACTCAATTTCTTTAATGGTTATAGGACTAGTCAAAGGATCGATATGACTTTAATTAAGTTTTTTTTATATTTTTTGGCTTACAATGAATTGGCCTATTCATTAATCTAGATTGAATGTGTGAGCACAAGTTATTCATTGTATTCCCATTTTATCCTTTCAATGGCTGCGGGAACTGTATTTAGAGCCCATATACATGTAATTTGTATTTTTTCTCATCTCACTTTTGTCAGTTGTGCTAGAAATCCATCAATTTCATTTTATTTTCAAAGAAAGAACTTTTGTTTCATTGTTTTTCTCTACTATTATTTTCTGATTTTTGGTATCATTGATTTCTGCTCTTGTCTTTATAATTCTACTCTTTTCCTGCTTTGCATTTATTTTACTCTTGGTTTTCTAATTCCTTGAGTTAGTATTTAGATTTGCTCTTTTTTGAACACAAATATTTTGTGTTATAATTTTTCCTCTCAGAATAACTTTACCTGCATCCCACATATTTTGATATTTTGTAGTTTCCTTTTTGTTCAATTCTGTGCATTTTATTTCCTCTGACAATTTCTCTTCAAACAATGATCATTAAGAAGTATATTGTTTAATTGCTAAGCGCATGGAGATTATCTTGTTGTCTCTATATTTTTAGTTTTTAGTTTAATTGCATTATGCTTATTATGATTTCAGTTCTTTTAAAGTTGAGGTTTGTTTTATCACCTAGTATTTGATTTGTCTTAAAGAACGTTTCATGAGCCCCTAAGAAAAAGTGTATATGTAGGTGTTTTGTCCTATAATTGCCAATTATACTGTTGTGTTGTTGTTTGACTGTGTTCTTCAGATTTTCTATATCCTTGTTAACTTTTTCCTTAGTGTGTGTGTGCTTAGTCACTCAGTCGTGTCCGACTCTTTGCAACCCCATGGACCATAGCCCACCGGCTCCTCTGTCCATGGGGCTTCTCCAGGCAAGAATACTAGAGTGGGGTGTCATGCCCTCCTCCAGGGGATCTTCCCAACCCAGGGATCAAACCCAGGTCTCCCACATTGCAGGCAGATTCTTTACCACATCTGAGCCACCAGGGAAGCCCTTTCTCCTTAGTGGGTCTACCTGTTTCTGAGAGGGGCATTGATTGAATTCCCCAACTATAATTATGGCTTTATCACTTTTTGAAAAGCATTTATATACAAGCTTAATCACTTTACAATTCTTAGAATTATGACGGAATGTGATTTTTTCAAAAATTGAGGCATAATTGACATACGACATTGTGTAAGTTGAAAGTATACAGTATATTGATTTGATACATTTACATGTTATAATATGATTACCACCTAGAGTTAGCTAACACCTCTATCATGTCACATGTTTATCATTTCTTTTTTGCGGTGAGAACATTTAAGCTCTAGTTTCTTGGCAACTTTGAAGTATATAATACAATATTGTTGACCTTGGGCTTCCCTGGTGGCTGAGCAGTAAAGAATCTGCCTGCAATGCAGGAGATGCAAGAGAAGCAGGTTCAGTTCCAGGGTTTGGAAGATCCCCTGGAGGAAGGCATGCAACCCACTCCAGTATTCTTGCCAGGAAAAATACCATGACAGAGGAGCCTGGTGGGCTATAGTCCATGGGGTTGCAAAGAGTTGTCCATGACTGAAGCAAGTGAGCATGCATGCATGTATGCATTGTTGACCATAATCTCTACACTGTGTTTTAGATCTACAGAAGAATGTAGTCTTGAAAGTTCTTTTACCACTGCACATTTCTTACTCGGACAGTAGAAGGAAACAAAATAACAGAATTTTGATATAGTCCACATAACTAGTGACCAAACACACAACTTGGTGTTGGAAAAAGTAGCAGATTTTAACCAGTTGGTGGCTAGAAGTCCAAGCATATGCTGAAGAAGTCAGTTCTCTGTAGCTCTTCTGGTCCTGTATAATATGCATGTATATGTGAAATTTGCACAGCATTTCTTAATAGACAAAGTTGCCTTGACTTTTTGTAATAAGTAAATACTGAGTAACAGCAGTTACACTAGGGCATACGACAGAGCAATCACTAACAACGTTGTGAGTGGAACCCAGTTTATCTAATATTTACACTCTATTTACTAGACTCAATGGCCTTACATATGTAAGTCTATTTTACCATCTCATTATAGAGACTTCTACTAAATTTGAAACGAGAAGACATTTTTCTTGATTGGGCCTTTGTTTTCCGTAGTCACGAAAGACCTATAACTAAGGGAAAACAGGAACATTCTTCCTGGTAGTGCTATTATCTAATGAATCACATCTGATTTTGCTGGATAAATAGTCTCAGAAGAAAATTTTATAATGTATCGAGAGTTTAATAATCGCTGATTCAGTACATCTTTATATAACAGGAAAATAAGAAAACTCTGCCGTAAGCATGTTGAACAAGTTTTTAATTAAAAGCAGTTCTACAGCTGGCAGCAGACTCTGCCCTAACTGTGCTTTTATAAAAGTCTTCAAAATATTTTAAATTTCTACCTTTATGTGTTATAAAGCCTGTTTTGCATTCTTCTGACTGATATAAATAAGAATAATTTTCAGCTCATGTAATTAATGGAGTAATAAATTTACTTATATATTAGAGTTAGCCAGCAATGGGTGTGTGTGAAATAAAAAGCCCACTCCTATCTCCCTGGTGTATGACCTCAACTTTGGAGAAGATAATAGAAATGGCTTATGTAAGAGATTAGTTCCTGATGTTTGCAGACTTAAAATCCACAGAATGTGCTCTTTGTTCGAAACCAGAAATGGGAGCTTGCTCTTGTAGCCGATGCCTTATTTATATGTATACATATGTCACGTTTTTAAATATGTCTTCAAGTATAAACTCTTTTGCTTCCAACTTCCATCTCACTGTTGTCTTGTGACAAATTTTCTTTCTCATCCTCTCTTATTCCTATTTATAGCAAGTGGTAATCTGACATTACATGGAAAAGGCTAATCAAAAAAGCCTGAAGCTTTTTCAATTTTTAAAAAGAGAGCACTGTTTGAGGTTTTATAAGCCATGTTAAATGTCCTCAGTTCTCCAGTGACTTTGACAAACGACTTTAAAGAAGTTTTGTTATAACAAAACAAATCCCCAGGATATACATTTCTCTTGTAGCCTCATCTCCTTATTTTTCTCATAATTGCCCTGGGACTCTTTGAGAACATCTGGGAGAGCTCTGATTACAAAATCCAAACTGTTTTGAGCACAGAGTAGTTTGTAATTCTGATTTGCTTTGTTTGTAATTCTGAATCTTGTTGCGTTCTCATCCTTTCTTCCCTCTTTTCAGATAGACACCAAGTCCAAAATGTCTTTTAAATGGGTTAAGTAAACTTAGGTTCCATGGAGTTAGAATTTCTCATCACTTAAGGGAAATCTGACATAACAGTTATCATTACATGTCAGTTGATGTCATGTAGGATGAGGCAATTTAATATAAAGAGGGACGAGCGCTGTACTACAGGGATCTTAGGTTGCAAAGCCAATTTCTTAATTTCAGTATGATAGCACCTGGTGAAGTTCCTGTAAGAAGTGATTCATATATTATTAGGAACTTTTACTCAAAATGTCATCTTGAAATTCATTAAAGTTAGAGAATGGATTTTGCTTTATTCCTATGTGAATTTCTAGTGCCTAACCCAGAGACCAGCACAGAATATTCAATAACTATTTCTTGAATCAAATTTATATACAGTTGATATATAGATAAGAAGATAAAGAAATAATTATTTTTTAGATTGTGAATTCATTATCATTCTAAAGATATTTAGTAAAATTTAAAGCACCAAAAGTTAAATTTATAGGCATAATTTTTAAGAACCTGTTTTTGTCTATTATATGTGATATTAAGATAAAATTAGCATTATCAGCTTGATATATAACAGCCTTATACTGAGTGGTATAATAATCATCATAACTATCACTTATTTGTATTTTACTCTATGTTCTTGGCATTTTACAGCCATTATTTAGCAATCTCAAAACAAGCTATGAGTTAGGGTATTATTATTTCATTATGTGGCTCAGTGGTAAAGAACCCATCTGCCAATGCAGGAAATGCAAGAGATGTGGGTTTGATGCCTGGGTCTGGAAGAGCCCCTGGAGGAGGGCATGGCAAGCCACTCCAGTATTCTTGCCTGGAAAATTCCATGGATAAAGAAGCCTGGCGAGCTACAGTGCTTGATGTCACAGTGTCAGACATGACTGAGAGACTGAGCACGCATACTCACAAGAAAAAAATTCAAAACTGAACATTTTAAATAACTTTCCTAAAGCTCTCTGGCTGAGATTTGAATTCAGATATGTTTGACTCTAAAACTTGACTTGAATCATTATTGATGAAACTAGTACTGGATTGAGAACGGGACCACATTTTATACTAAGCTTTGATAATAGCTCTGTGTCACTTTGGATAAGTGATTTAAAATTCTCTGACCTCTTTCTGATTTTGAAAATAAAAGTAGAACTAGTTAATATATAAAGTCCTTTCTAGTGTTAAATGTAATTATTCAGTGATCATAGATTGTTGTTCATTTTAGTCACTATTATTTCTTTTCTCTGATGGCTCAGATGATAAAGAAGCCACCTGCAATGAGGGAGACCTGGGTTCTATTCCTAGGTTGGGAAGATCCCTTGGAGGAGGACATGGCAACCCACTCCAGTATTCTTGCTTGGAATCCCCATGGACAGAGGAACCCGGTGGGCTACAGTCCATGGAGTCGCAAAGAGTCTGACACAACAGAGTGACTAAGCACAGCACAGTTCTTTTCTACCAAGGACAAAATCATGACCAGGGCAATGAGGCTGCAGTGATTCCTATGCACTCTCACTTGTGAATACATAGGAAATAAGTAACTTATGAAATAAGTAACTTCTGACTGTAGAGGAAAATAAAATCAATTTAAGACAGGAAGGGACCTAAGAATGCACCCAGTTAAAGGCCCTAATTTTACAAATAAGGAAATTTGGGACCTACAAATTTATGACTTGCCTAAGTTACTTAGTTACTTTGCCAGTGACTGGACTATATCCAAAATCTTAATACATTATTCTTTCCACTATGGTATGATGATGATTTCATCATGAAGATCTTAAAATTCAGAAGTAGCAATCGAAGCATAAATAGTGTTACACACACACACACACACACACACACACACACAGTGAGAAATCTGCCTCCAAAACAAATACATTCATCTGTGCATTCAGTCAAAAAACATTCATTGACAACCTCTGTTTCAAGACTGCTTACATTAAGACGTGACACCTGAGACAACGAAGAGCTTCCTGCTCAATGCAAGAAGCAGATAAGTAAATAGACTGTTAAAAAAGTAGTAAATCCTATGGGAGAAAGCACAGGCTACTCCAAGATAGCCCATCTTACCCAGATTGTGTGGTTAAAACACTGACCTACAGTATTTTTTCTCATTTACCCTGTAAAAAGATTATAAAATCCTGTACTCTCTTGTCTCTTTTAAACTGATATCTGAAATTTTTCATCAGCAATATTATAGTTACAAAGGATTTCATTTATATTATAAATATTGATTTTTAGAAATAAAACTATGTCTCTCTTTTAAGTATACTATATCCAGTGGAATTCAAATTGCAAAGCAGTATGTCACCACACGTTCCATTAACGTACACATGAACAAGTTGTTCTTTGGCAGTCAGAAATTTTCCATCATTTTTTAACATTTTTGAATTCATATTTCCTTTTCAATTCTTCTACTGAAGTTTTTGAAATACAGACTTACACCTAAAAATATTCTCTTGATTGTCCTAATATCATTTCTACAACCAAAATATTTCATAGATCATACAAATTTTAAGTAAATTCTAATGTATAATTTTATATATAAGAACACTTGGTATATAGTATGCAATATAATTATATTTAAATAAAATAATGTATATAATAATATGGGGCTTCCATGGTGACTCAATATAAATAAATTATAAACATTTTAATTTATATGTATGTTCAATTTCCTAGACTTACAGCAGTAATGGCTAAAACATTTTGTCTAGAGTTATTTATTTCATTTTAATCTTTATTACTGGTAACTGATAAAATAAACATGTGACTAATTTAATGACATGGATAAGAATAGTTTTCATTTAGTATTTCACATATTCATTCTTGAATATTAATTATTGCTTGAATAAAGCAGATTACAATGTGAATTTTAATTCTGATTTTAAAAATTCATGTTTATAGAAGCTAACACTTATAAATGTTGTTTACATAAATGCATATTTGTGAATGGAAGGAACTTCATGGAGAAAAAGAACCAATTAAAAATTTTTTTCTGTCTATATGCCATGAATCACATAATAACATATCATCAAATATTTTGAATGAACCAAAGCTCAAATAGGCATTTCTTAACTTTGTTAAAGGCAAATAAATGAAAACTATCTGGCATTAAATGAATTTGTTATCAAAAGTCACTTGCTTTATTTCTGAAAGATATATGTATAAGGCTTAATCAAATCGCATCAAATTATTACTTTATTTTGCTTACTACCTTTTCATTTAGAGGCACATTTATTAAGCCAAATTCAGGCAAAACTGAGAACAAAATTTCATAAGATTGGAAATTTCACATTTTAGTATTTTCCCCCTCTTTAAAATGCATAAGAAATGGACAGAAAAACAATATTTGATAATTGCACTAATTATTTCTCTTTATGGTTGAAAGAAATCCTATTCATAATCATGCCTTTGGCAGAATTAATATGGCATATATCAACTGAGGAAGAAGGAACGTGATCCTACTTGAAAGAAACTGATTTTAAGGCTCAGAACATATTTATACATGGATAACCTTTTTATCATAATCCCTTTGTGAAAATTAACACGAAGGAATTAAAAACCAAAATATTGGATCTCTACTAAAACAGCTGTGAAAGTGTAGTAGTAATTATTGTATTATCAGTTGCTGATTGTATTCGTAGATTTCACAGTATTCTATATATAATTAATGGAAATGAATAATGAACAAATGTATATATGATTGCAAGGAATCTTGGCGATATGAAAAATTGCCTAAATTTAAAAAATAGATATACTAAATGTATCTTTAACTTTAGAAGAAGCCACCACATATGTCTTTTCCCCCAAAGAATTGTATTATTTTTTATTCCTACTGCATAAAATTGTCAGTTTTCCCGAATCTTTGTCGACACTTGTTATCACTAGCTTTTTAAATTACCACTCTTGTAAGCATATAGTGTTTTATATCATTGTGTTTTAATTTATATTTCCCTGATAATTTATCACTCAGAATATTTTAATGGTTTAGTTTTTGTTTATATGTATTGTTTGGTCATATATTTGTTTAATTCTTTGGACTTAAAAATTTTATTATTAGGCTGTAAGAGTTTCTCATATGTTTTGGATCAACGTTTTTTTCTTTTTGTTTTTTTTAGTCAGGAATAAGCATTGCTAACATTTTCTCCCAGGTTATAATGTGTCTTTTCATTTTTTAAATAGTATCATTTAAAGAGCAAAGTATTTCCAAATTTTATGCATCCAAATTTGTTGTTTTTCAATATTTCACCTTTAGATGTTTACCTAAGTTTAGAAAGTTTTATTCATAATAGCCCCAAATTGAAACAACCCATACATCTATTGACTAAATATTTCATATCCATACAATGGAATACTACCTAGGAATAAAAATAAACTGCTGAGATACACATAACATATCTCAATTGCATGAAAATAAAAAGTGCCCAACTGAAAGGCTATATGCTATTTGATTCTATTTTATGAAATCTTGCAAAAGACAAAGCTGTTCAACAGAAAGCAGATCATTGTTCCCAGAATGTGAGCATGTGTGTGTGTGTGTGTGTGTGTTTGCTGAGTCCCAGCTGACTTCTTGTAACCCTAGGGGACTGTAGTCCACCAGCCTCCTCTGTCCATGGGATCTTTCACACAAGACTACTGGAGTGGGTTGCCATTTCCTGCTCCAGCGGATCTTCCTGACCCAGGGATCGAACCTGTGTCCCCTGAATTGGCAGGAAGATTCTTTACTGCTGAGCCACTGAAGAAGGGTTTTGACTACAAACAGGCACAAAGGGACTTTTTGTAGAGATGCAGTTATTCAATATCATGATTATGGAGGCTTGTAAAAGGAATGCATATAGCTGTCAAAACGTTGAATTGTATATTTAAAGTTGGTGAATTCTATTACTCATAAATTACAAATAAGTTTTTAAAAACTGAAAAAGTATAGATTTATATCACTTTATTATTTTTTATAAAAGCTTCTGTAATGTATTGTAAATGTAATGAAAAATATCTTTCCTCCAATAGATATTCTCTTTAACCAAGAACTAATAAATAAGGTTAATTGGTAAAAGTATCAGCAAATGCATAACAAAGAAGAGTCAAATTATTAAAAAAAAAAAGTTATCACTTCCACCTCTTCACTATACTGTATCTGAATTTGAAACATTTCTAGGGCCACACTTAACCCAGAAGGGAAATGTATTTAAGAGAAAAAATTAAGTCCTATATCAATTGATTAAGAATGATTCATCAACACCCAGTCTTCTAATAGGTTCTTTAGTGTTCTGAAGGGTTTTATGTCCTGGAGCAAGAAAAGGACAGATGCATAACCAAAACTGTCTAAAGCTCTTTCACTAAAAACTCTTGTTGGACATCAGGTTCTTAGGATGTCATTGCCTCTTAATAGGATGGGGCACAACAGGAGGTGAAGACTATTTTACTCTGGAGGTCAAATGTCATGGCCTGAGAGTAATTCCTAACAGCTTTCACCTAAATTAAGTGAGAAGAAAGAGTACAAAATCCTTCAGAGGCTGACAGAAAAAGAAGCTAGGGCTGTTGATAAAACACTTCTGCAAGTCTTCAAAAACTAGATGCGAAGATGTTTGAAAGAGCAGGACATATAACATTGGACAGAAAGATGAAAGATAATTTTAATTATCCCCCCCTCTCTCTACATATATACATAAAATTATTAAAAGAAAAGTATATATCCCTCCCAACATCATTAAAAGAGATGAAGAAATTTCAAATCATGCTTACTCCTACATCTCTGTGTGTTGCACATTTTCAGGATGTAAATAGATTCCAAGCTTAATCTTTCTCAGTTGAAGACCCTGAAGGTAACGGTTCTTTATAGTTAAGCTATTTTGAATCCCTCGTGTTCATTTATTAGCCAACTATGTGAGTGCAAGTTCGATCACTTCGTTTTGGTGATGTCTTTCTCCTCCTTATCCAAGGTTTGCCTCTGCATCCTCTCCTTATTTCCTTACTATACCCTGGGATTAGCTCAATTAAATTTTAATTAAATCATCATTTTCTAATTTGTTTTGGTTTCCAATAAAATTAATGAAGAATTTAATTTGGTAAAGATTAGCAAACAACTAACATGTGTAAGACCCTGAGCTAGACATTGTCCAGGATATAAAGGTGAATAAGGTGAAATTAATCTACAAAAGGACATCTAGTAAGAGACGAGGGATACATTTAAAAAAGAAAATCTAACACAACGTATAATGTGATGTTTGCAATATGAGAGATATAAAACGCTATGAAAGAACCTAAGAGGAAGATATTATAGAATAAAGATGTTTTAGATATAGGAGGGACCTTGGAGATCATCTAGTCTAGTGATTCTCAAACTTTAGCAGGCATTAGAACTACCTAGAATCTGTGTTAAAGCACAGGTCACTTGGACCCATCTCCAGAATTCCTGATTCATTAAATCTGGGATCAGCACTAAGAATTTGCATTTCTAACAAATTTCCAGGCGATGCTCATGCCGTTGGTCCAGGGACTACACTCTAAGGATCACTGATCTAGTTCATTTAGACTTAATTTACAGAGGAGGAAAAACTGAGTCTGGAGAGGTGTGCTGTGTGCTGTGCTAAAGTGTTCAGTCATGTCTGACTCTTTGCAACCCTGCCAGGCTCCTCTGTCCATGGGGATTCTCCAGGCAAGAATATTGGAGTGGGTTGCCATGCCCTTCTCCAGGGGATCTTCCCAGCCCAGGGATTGAACCCAGGTCTTCAGCATTGCAGGTGGATTCTTTACCATCTGAACCACCAGGGAAGTCCCTGAGAGAGGCGAAAACTAGTCAAAATGTGCATAGCTTATTAGAGGCTTCCCTTGTGGCTCAGTTGGTAATAGAATCCATTTGCAATGCGGGAGACCTGGGTTTGATTCCTAGTTTGGGAAGATCCCCTGGAAAAGGGAAAGGCTACCCACTCTAGTATTCTGGCCTGGAGAATTCCATGGACTGGATAGTCCATGGGGTTGTTAAGGGTCGGACCCGACTGAGCAACTTTCACTTTCACTCTATTAGAGGCAAAATTGGGATTAAGATCCAAGGCCCTTGACTGCAGTTGAGTTTTCCTTTTCTAAATGCATACTTCTTTGAAATAAGATGTGAAAGGAAGGGAAAGATTTCTAAAGATTGAAATTCATAACAAGGCCTTCCCACACCCAGGAGCAGGAGCCCAGGTAAATGGTACAACAAGCACAGTATTTCAGTTTGGCTGAATTCATTGGTTAGTGCATGAACTGTGACAGAATCGTTCACTTAATCAGTTATGTACAGAGCAAACTGAGGGAGAAAACCACCTGAGAGCTAGGAAGTTTGCAAAATCTGGTTGAGAGGTAAAAAAGGACATAGCTAATATTAGAGCAACAATGAAGTAACAAACTGTCTATGGCTCAGAAGGTAACCAAGTATGTCTTTTTGGCTAGAAAGGATCCCTAATTATAAATTTAGAGTAATACTGAAATTCAGAAGACCTTGAGTGTAAAGGAAAAAAAAACTCATATTCAATTGAATTTTAAATATCAGGATTAACTCTCTAATGTTGCAGAAGAAATATACTCTGAATATCTCAACTCATAATAAGTTAGAGTGATAAATAATTTGAAAAGAATCATGAATTTCCTAAGCCAGGTCTAAAATCTTTTTATTAATAACTCAAAAGAAACAGAAATGGTATGTCTTCTGGCTCCTGCTATCCATTTTAATAAAATAAAGTAGAATAGAATAAAATAAGTAGAAAAGATAAAAAATTGAATAAATTCTAAGTTCAGAGATCTAAATATTTCTTGTTTAAGGGGTTGAAAATTTTAAACTTTTGAGGCTGGTCTTAGTGAATATAAACTTCAAAATTATGCTTTGTCCAAAACTACATGAAGAGTTTTATTTGAGGGGAAATTAAAAAGGAGGATTTAGCTCAAGAATTTAATTTCCTAAATCTGACTTTCATTCTTATTTTTTTTTCCCACAGAAGGTCAGCACAAAATTTCACAAGTAGAACTCATCTGGCATTATTTTCTACAGGAAGACTAAAAACTAAAGTATCTGTTGTGTAGCTAAAAGCCCATTTATTTATTTATTGGGGTTTATATTCATGCCTGTGGGATGGTACCTTAATATTCTACCCAGTGTTTTGGAAGACATCAAGAAGCCAGGGGAAATCATGAGGTTGGAAGAAGTATCTCTGATGTTCCTTGAATTAATGGATGATTTTCAACCCTTCTGAAAAATCAGCAAAATTAGTACCATTTCCTCTTGCTCCAAGGATCAGACTGTTCCATTAGTCATCCATCCCAACACTCTGAAGGACAGCTGCTTCTACACAGTCTAGAAAGTCATGGAAATCATACCCTGTGACTCCCATGGCCACTCCTGTGAAGTGGGTGCCTCGGTCAAAGGCTATTGTGTGAGAGCTCCCGTTTGTAGATCTACACTACATTAGCCCTGGAACAGTCACGCTGTGTGAGGCTCTATGGAGATAAAAAGCAAATCTATATCTGAAATGTGTATACCTTTCTGTGAAGGTAAACACTGGCCCTTCTAGAATGAAGGGGACCCAAATAGATGACTTGCCACCAGTGGGCAGCTGGTCTCCTTGAGGAACAGTGTCACGGTAAGTCTCAGCAATGGGTTCTGTGGTTGCTGCTTTGGACTTACAGAAATGTCTGTAGTCTAACTCAATGGACATCCATTGGGCCAATTGCATAGCTTCCACTTTTGCCACCATGGCCTCTCTGTCCAAGTACCCACTGTGTCAGTTGTAGGATAGCTGAATACAAAGACTGGTGGAATCATTTTACCTACTCAGTATTCTGTGCCTCTCAAGGGTGAATGTTTTCTGGTGGATATTAATATGCAACAACTCAAATCTTCACACAAGTCCTATTTCATTGTGTTCATTCACAAGTCTCCACTCCAGACATCCTTGTCCCTGATCCTCCAGTAGGTTTCCTTCCAGTATGCCTGTAACACTGGCCCTGTTCATTTGTGGTTTGAAGCCAAATATCATGCCAATCCCTCCATAAACCAAACTCAGGCTTTTTATTTTTCTTTGATCTGGATGTACAAGACCCTTATATGGCCATGGCAAAATGAAAACTGAAGGACGGTCCCAGAAGCAACTCTGGTGGGTGATATGGGAATCTGGGCCATGCATCTTATTCAGGCCTTCTGATCTTGCTCAAACTCAGTTACATTTTCTTCTTATGATAGACCATCCGAGGCCCTTCTGACATTATGCTTGGCAGGTCTGACAGAACCTAGCTTATGATGAGCAGCTTCAGAAACATGGTTACTTGGCGTGTGTGCATGTGAGCTCAGTCGCTCAGTGGTGTTCGACTCTTTGCAGCCCTGTGGACATTGCAGCCTGCCAGGATCCTCTGTCCATGGGGATTCTCCAGGCAAGAATACTGGACTGGAGTATGCTATGCTCTTCTCCAGGGGATCATCCAAACCCTGGGATTGAACCCACACCTCTTGCATCTTCTGCATTAACAGCTGGATTCTTTCTAATAACCCCACCTGGGAAGCCCTGGTTACCTGATACTCTATGGAAATTCTTCTACATCTTCCAGGACTCAGTCACTTACAAGAGGCTGCTTCTCAAAAGGAGTATAATTCTCCTCTGTTGTTAGCATGGCCCTGGTCTAGAACCCTAGGAGATTGTGTCAGGATCCTCCTGCTAGGGCTTGTCCTAAAGCCACACTGAAACTCTTTTACCCACTTACTCTTCAAACACAACTGGGGTGGATCATCTGACCCAAATGGCAGGGCTGTTTGACAGCAGCCTAAATTCTCTGCTGCACCCTTTACTGCTTTTGGTTCTACTCAGTTCTGACACCCTTTTGTGTTCCCTGGTATATCAGTCAGAGAAGTAGACCTACATGTAAAACCTGTTGCCTCTAGAACCCAACAACCCCTCCAAGCATTGTACTTCCTTCTCTGTAATAAGGTATCAACATGTAGGAATTTATTTTTTATTTTGTAGGGGTTATATCAGCATATCCCTCACCATGTGTGTGTGTGTGTGTGTTTGTGTGTGTGTGTGTGTGTGTGTGTGTGTTAGTCGCTCAGTCATGTCCAACTCTTTGCAACCCCTTGGACTGTATCCCGCCAGGCTCCCCTGTTCATGGAATTCTCCAGGCAAGAATACTGGAGTGGGTTGCCATGCCCTTCTCCAGGGGATCTTCCCAACCCAGGGATCAACCCCAGGTCTCTTGCATTGCAGGCAGATTCCTTATCAACTGAGCCACCAGGGAAGCCCCAGCCCTCACTATAGACCCTTTTAAAATTTTGCTGAAGCTATCTCATTGCCTCTGAAGTGCACGTGTCTTACCCAGCCTCCAGAATCTTAATAAACTCTTACTCATTCTGATTGAATCACAGAATGTCAACAATCTAATGAATCAATGTGATATTCTATGCGGTACTTCTTTCTTTCACATGGTCTACATCTCCTTGGACTACATCATGGCAAAGGCTACCAAAGTTAACCTATTTCTGGGGCAGAATTGTAAATGCATATTACTATTTGTCTCCTGTGAAAGTGTGCATTCTCTGTTGTTCTTTGTTAACCCCACAGAAAAGAATGCATTTGCCAAGTAAATGAATGGCCACATATCATATGCCTGAAACTCTATTAGTTGTCTCTTGCAAGCATACCATGTTTAGCACAGCACTCTGATCACAGGTTTTCATAGACTACAGCAATTCTTTAAGCTGGGCCAGTTTGCATTGAGACTGGAATAGAACGCTAAATGAATATATGATGAGAACCATCACCAGGGCATCCTTAAAGATCGTAGCTCTTGTTCCACAGGCTTGAGGCCCAATAGGTCACAGTGATGATCCATCTTTCCAGGTATTATATCCACTTATATCAAATGTCCAGTGGTCTTTGAAATATCTAAACAGTATATTTACTCCAATATGCAGACATCTGAATAAATGGCTGTAGTTCCCATTTCAGATAAAGAAAAAATGGAAAGCAGAACTGGTGGTTTAGTCGCTAAGTTGTGTCCGTCTCTCACAACCCCATGAACTGTAGCCTGCCGGACTCCTCTGTATATGGGATTCTCCAAGCAAGAATACTGCATTGCCGTTTCCTTCTCCAGAGGATCTTCCTGACCCAAGAATTGAACACAGGTCTCCTGCATTGCAGGCAGATGCTTTACCAACTGAGCTATAAGGGAAGCCCATTAGGGAAAGCAGACATAACAAACAGCTAATAACTATCCTGGCTGTAAATGGACTCATAACTCATGCTACTCTTGCTATTTACCTTAGTGATTCATTCATGCATACAAAAAACACCAAGGCCCGTTTTGGAACTCTGTACTAGATGCTTGAGCTCATGTGAAAAGGAATTCAGGTACCAGGCTAACAAGTTCTGAAATTTGCCAAACTTCTCACTTGGCAGGGTATACAAATTTAAGAAACAGTTTTTAAAGATAGTTGTTGTTAACTTAAAAGGATATAAGCATATTTTATTTATGATATTAGTTTACATTCTTTCAAGGAGTTTTAAGTTCTCACTTATGCAATTATTTTGTTATTCATTTTCTAAAAGGGCTCTCAGTTCAGTTCAGTTCACTCAGTCGTGTCCAGAAACCCCATGAAACCCAGAACACCAGGCTTCCCTGTCTATCACCAACTCCTGGAGTCCAAACCCATGTCCATTGAGTTGGTGATGCCATCCAACCACCTCATCCTCTGGGGTCCCCTTCTCTTTCTGCCCTCAATCTTTCTCAGCATCAGGGTCTTTTCCAATGAGTCAGCTCTCTGCATCAGGTGGCCAAAGTATTGGAGTTTCAGCTTCAACATCAGTCCTTCCAATGAACACCCAGGACTGATCTCCTTTAGGATGGACTGGTTGGACCTCCTTGCAGTCCAAGGGACTCTCAAGTGTCTTCTCCAACACCACAGTTCAAAAGCATCAATTCTTTGGCCCTCAGCATTCTTTATAGTCCAACTCTCACATCCATATATGATCACTGGAAAAACCCATAGCCTTGACTATTTGGACCTTTGTTGGCAAAGTTATGTCTCTGCTTTTTAATATGCTGTCTAGGTTGGTCATAACTTTCCTTCCAAGGAGCAAATGTCTTTTAATTTCATGGCTGCAATCACCATCTGCAGTGATTTTGGACCCCAGAAAAATAAAGTCTGACACTGTTTCCACTGTTTCCCCATATATTTCCCATGAAGTGATGGGACCAGATGCCATAATCTTACTTTTCTGAATGTTGAACTTTAAGCCAACTTTTTCACTCTCCTCTTTCACTTTCATCAAGAGACTCTAGTTCTTCTTCACTTTCTGCCATAAGGGTGGTGTCATCTGCTTATCTGAGGTTATTGATATTTCTCCTGGCAATCTTGATTCCAGCTTGTGCTTCCTCCAGCCCAGCGTTTCTCATGATGTACCCTGCATAGAAGTTAAATAAGCAGGGTGACAATATATAGCTTTGATGTACTCCTTTTCCTATTTGGAGCCAGTCTGTTGTCCCATGTCCAGTTCTAACTGTTGCTTCCTGACCTGCATACAGGTTTCTCAAGAGGCAAGTCAGGTGATCTGGTATTCCCATCTCTTTCAGAATTTTCCAGTTTATTGTGATCCACACAGTCAAAGGCTTTGGCATAGTCAATAAAGCAGAAATAGATGTTTTTCTGGAACTCTCTTGGTTTTTCAATGATCCAGCAGATGTTGGCAATTTGATCTCTGGTTCCTCTGCTTTTTCTAAAACCAGCTTGAACAACTGGAAGTTCACAGTTCACATATTGCTGGAGCCTGGCTTGGAGAATTTTGAGCATTACTTTACTAGTGTGTGAGATGAGTGCAATTGTGCGGTAGTTTAAGCATTCTTTGGCTATTCCTTTCTTTGGGATTGGAATGAAAACTGATCTTTTCCAGTCCTGTGGCCACTGCTGAGTTTTCCAAATTTGCTGGCATATTGAGTGCAGCACTTTCACAGCCTCATGTTTCAGGATTTGAAATAGCTCCACTGGAATTCCATCACCTGCACTAGCTTTGTTTGTAGTGATGCTTTCTAAGGCCCACTTGACTTCACATTCTAGGATGTCTGGCTCTAGGTGAGGATGAGTGATCACAGCATCATGATTATCTGGGTTGTGAAGATCTTTTTGTATAGTTCTTCTGTGTATTCTGCCACCTCTTAATATCTTCTGCTTCTATTAGGTCCATACCATTTCTGTCCTTTATTGAGCACATCTTTGCATGAAATGTTCCCTTGGTATCTCTAATTTTAGACCCTTTAAAAAAATTGCACCAGGGACTTCCCTTAGAGTCCAGTGTTTAAGATGCCATGTTCCCAATACAACGGGAAGAGGTTCGATCCCTGGTCAGTGAACTAAGATCCCACATGCTGCACAGTACAGCCAAAATAAATAAATACATAAAATGAAAAGAATAAAAAGACTGAGAAAAAACATTGAAGTTAATGGATTAAAATAATGTAGATACTGACTTGTGTTATTACATGCACCACTGCAGCACTGCAGGAAGCTCCATTCACGAGGACTGACATGATTAATACCCACTATGCTGTGCAGCACACAGTCAATAAAATTGCATAGAAAGGTCCTATATTTCTGTTACTTGCAATCATGATGTAGCCAGCGCCTATCATGCAGGAATTAATAGGAATGTTTTGCCTCATTCTCACATTTGAAACCCTGAAATTTAACATTTGGGTAAATCCGAATGAGGTGATGTACTCCATTATTATAATGTTATGCTCTATAAAGTTTTAATTTGGTGAATGTAAATATTTAAAATGTGCAATGAATTTTTAAAACATCACTACTTTGTTCTTTAGCAAACAGCATTAGAAAGTAATTGAGCAAGCAACAATAAACAAACAAAAACAGAAAGGTCCAAGCTTTAGTACATGCCAGCAAGGTACAGAGATTATTACCATTACCATTTCCATCTATCTAAAAAAAAAAGAAGTGAATTGCAGAAGACCAGGTGTTGAATTACAAATGTAGCTTCTTTAATGTTAGTTGATGTCGTGATGCATCTCTATGAGGAGATAAGGAAAGAAAACAAAAATTGCCTAACCTGGCAAGGCAGGTGCTAGCACTTTGTACTCCTGGGAAAATAACCTGTTTCATAAACATGTATTGTTCTCAGTTGGGGGATAGAAAAAGGAATATATCTCCTTTCTCTTGAAATTTAGACTTGTTGAGAAAGACCAAAAATATGGTAATTATTTCTATATACTTTCTACATATTCTATACATAGGGCTTCCCAGGTGGCTCAGCAGTAAAGAATCCACCTGTCAAGCTGGAGATGCAGTTTGATCCCTGGATCAGGAAGATCCTTGGAGACAGAAATGGCAACCCACTCCAGTATTCTTGCTTGGAAATTTCCATGGACAGAGGAGCCTGGTGAGCTACAGTCCGTGGGGTCATGAAAAAGTTGAGTTGGACCCGACTTAGAGATTAAACAGCACAACAACAAAAACAATTCTGTATATAATGTACATGGGCTGTTTACTCTGTATAACGAATGATAACCGCGTGCAGTTACGTAGGTCACATACCCAAGATACGTTCCTGCATAGTGAATTCTTCTCTGAAACACTACTGAACCTATAGTATTAAGCATTTTATTGACTCCTTGGCATTCATTCCATTTTTTCCCATCCATTTGGTTAAGGTAGAATTGATGCCACCCTCAGATCCGAGTGGATCCTAATTGATATGAACCAATCATTGTAATCTTATCCCCTTCACCTCAGTAAAACATGCAATAATCTGAGTTATAGGCCAAATAGTCTTAAGCTTAAATCTAGACCAAAGTGATCTGTTCAGATTGGTCCAATCTTATTGAAGTTCAGAACTGTTATTTGACTGGGAAAGAAGGTCTTTCTCTTGGTGGTATGATATGCAGAAATGAGGTTGAAATTTCTGTATGCCATTTCCTTTCCATGAAGAAAGCCAGGCAGAGGACATAGGTCTCAAATATCTTCATGTCCCATCCTTTCAAGTCTTTGTTTATAAGCCAGTGAAAATCCATCAAGGCTCCTAAGCATGAGGAAAGAAGTAGATTGGACTTTGACAGGTTTACAGCAGGATTTCAAAATTTCAGAAAAAGAAAATGAAAAAGGAGACTACTGGATGATCAGTGTAGAGACGAGTCATGCAGATGTAGTAGTAGAAGAAAAACAATATTTTAAGAACAAAACAGCAAGTGTAAATCTGTAAACTGGCTGTTCTCAAGATTGAATGTTCCCCTTTGGTCCCTCTTAGGACTTTGGTAAATGTCAACTGTCAACTGCAAGTAGGAATTTTGAAGAGGGAAAACAGGAAATCCTGAGAATTTGATTCAGTAGGAAGAGGAGAGGGGGAAAATAAGAAAGAATACAATTAAGAAAGAAAATGACAAGAGACTACTTATTCAATTATACTTCTGAGGTGGAAAATGACATAAGAAATAAGAAAAGTTTATCATGACAAATTTATGATGAATAGGGCAAGAACACTTACTCTGCTCCACTTGATACACTCCCTCTTGCCCCTAGTAAAACTGAATTCCAAATCTGTGCCCCCTCCAAAAGCCCCATCTAATCCCTGAATGTCCCACTACCAGAGGTCAAATGACCCAGCTATTCTGCCGTTCTAATGACAATGACAATACACATCTCCATACACAAGAATCTTTTCTTCTCTCAAGTCGCCAAAAAGAAGGTTCTGTATATCTTTGTGCTCAGTCACTCAGTCGTGTCCAACTCTTTGCAACCCCATGGACTGCAAGCCTGCCAGGTTCCTCTGTCCATGGGATTCTCCAGGCAAGAATACTGGAGTGGGTTGTTATGCCCTCCTCCAGGGGATCTTCCTGACCCAGGGATCAAACCCATGTCTCCTGCATTGCAGACAGATTCTTTACCATCTCAGCCACCCAGAAAGCCCCTGTATATCTATTATTGAGGCTAAAAAACCCATTCATACTCTTCACCTTATTTCTAAACCTTGGTTTATCTGTTTTCCCTTCAAACTCTCTCATTTTCTGCAGAATCCTTCCTTTCAGCTCAGATATGTGTTTAACCTCTCCATCTTTGAGAAATTTCTTCAATACATTATATTGCTTTCTAGCTAACCTTTTAGAAAAAATAAAACTTTACACTTGCTTCTTCCACTCATGCAATATTATAAAAGCCACATTTTCAGATAATGATCTGATGACCAAATCCAAAGTGTAGTCTCACTATGATGCTTTATTTTTTAATTACTCCTTTCATGTAGAAACCCTATGCCCTCTGTTTCTCTGACATTTGCTTTTGGTTCTCTTCCTACGTATATGATTCATTTGCTGCAAACATTTTTGCTTGCTCTTTAAATATCTATGTTTTTGACCACATATGTCTTTTCAGTCTCTCTCTTCTTCCCTAGGAAACCTAAATTCCCCAAATTTACATGATGGTACCTTTCATCTTTATATTAACATCTCTAGATTTTCATGCAAAGTGTCTGACCCAGAGAAACTATTGCTTACTAGGTATTTGCACTAAAATATCTCACTAGAAGTTATATCGTCTCCAATAATCACTGAGATCTTATCTTATCCCCTGGCTTACTTAGGGACAGATAGTCTCCCAAGCAAGAAAGGTGGGAATCAAGTCAACAGTTACCCTTCTTTAGTTGCTATGACTTTACCATCATATACATATCTACAATGTGGGATACCGGGGTTCAATCCCTGGGTTAAGAAGATCCCCTGGAGAAGGAAATGGCAATCCACTCCAGTACTATTGCCTGGAAAATCCCATGGACAGAGGGATAGGCTACAATCCATGGGACTACAGTCCATGGGGTCGCAAAGAGTCGGACACGACTGAGCGACTTCACTTTCACATACTGTTAAACTAGCCTTCTTACTTTCAATCTCACCTTCTTCCATCCTTTCCTCTACAGGCTGCCAAGAAGCATGTCTCTGATACAAGTAAAATATAAGTCTGATCATGTCATTTTCTTGTTCAAAATTTCCCAACAGCTTCCCATCACCTGCAAAATTAAAGCTAAATGATGGTTAAATGTCTTTGACAGACGTACAAGAACCTGCATGTGCTGGTTCCCACATACTTGTCCAGCCACATCTAGCTTACCAAGTAACTGCTTAAAATTCTCTACTTGTTACTGCTTCAAGTACTTGGAACTTCATGCACACTATTCCCTCTGTTCTGACTGGGCATTTCTATCTCTTTTCAACTCTGAAATGTTCTTATGTATCTTTTGAAACCTAGCTAAACATCATCCACTGACCTCTTTCTCTAGACAAAATCCGCCCCCCACCCACTGTATTATCATTGTATCTTATTCTTGTACTTTGCACAAAATACTGCAATTTTTATTCACTATCTTTCTCTCCTGTTAGTCCATAACTTTTTGAAGGTAGAGCCTTTGTCTTATCTATTTCCATAAACATAGAACAGCCTGATTCATATTTCATCTCCACAAAGACTGGTTCAAATGAATTACACTTCATATACAATTATGTAAAGTTTAAAAATAAAATAAAATAAAAAGAAAAAAAATGAATTACATTTCAATCCATTCAAGACTCTTATTTTTTATTTTATTTTTTTGTGTGTAATAAAGTTTTATTAAAGTATAAAGGAGATAGAGAAAGCTTCTGACATAGGCATCAGAAGGGGGCAGAAATAGTACCCGCTTGCTAGTGTTAACAATGAGGTTTATGTAATCCAAAGAATGTCTGGAGGTTGTAAAGACCTCCTACTCAGACCTACTCCCATAATTTACATTTTAAGATAACAGAATTAGCCAGAAGGTTTAATCCAAAGACTGTCCTTAGGCAGGATACATTATTGTTATATAATCCTAAGGAATGTGGATTATATCCTTTCTTCCTCCTTGAGAATTCCAGACTTCTCTCTCCTTGGGGACCCCTAGACTCTTTATCAACCTGCTTAGGAAATGATTCTCTTATTCCCCCCTTTTCTTTTAAGAGAATTATGTTGCCTAGGGAAAAGGGGCGTCGTTCTCGTTCCATAACTGCTTCCGAGCTGACAAGGGGCGTTGTCCCTAAATTGGTGAGGCAACATATTCTCCTATGAATACACTCAAGTTAGTAAAGGAATGAGAGGAACTGCTACTAATGGGTCATTTAGGAACCTGAATTATTGTGTCATATTTAAGGTCCAAAGAATATTCTATGTAAGCTTCCAAAGAAGCTTTTATGTAAGCATCAGAGGATGGGAGAACATGGATTTACTTTGGAGACTGTACAATTACAAAAGGATTAGGGCTTCTTCCACATAGCATATCAAGAATAAAAACTTCTGTTCCTCATTTTCCCAGTTTTGAAGGGGCAACTGGGTCTGCGTAAAAGGATATCAAGGTATAGCAATGGTTCAGGAAAAGAAACAGATGGATTAAGAGTTTTAGCTTTAGAATAAGTGAAGGTAAGAGAGTTGTTATAAGGGCAAGGTAATGAATATAGCTTAGCTGCCAGATATTGTTTTAATCCATTTACAGTGAGAGCTTTTGGTAGGAAAAGGAACTAACTAAAAATACTGTATAGAAATGGCTGAGGAAGTATACGAAAAATCAGTTAAGCATGGGTCATTCTGTAACTTATTTTATTGAAGCATATTGTTTATTTACAATGTTGTGTTAATTTCTGCATATAGCAAACTGATTCAGTTATACTGATACATATATATTCTTTTCCATATTTTTTTCATTACCATTTATCACAGGATATTGAGTACAATAGTTCCCAAGTAGGACCTTGTTGTTTATCCATCCTACATATAGTTTGCATTTGCTGGTCAAGCATGAGGTGTTTTTATTTTATACAATAAAAGCATTGAATATGGGAGTGAATTTTAACTAAATCTTGGTAGAACTTTGATAGCACTGAAAATAAATCGTATACATAGAGGCAAATAGGAATTAAAGATTTTCTTTCAGAGTTGAGAAAATGAAGTTGTGGGCATCTCAATAAATAAAAATTGTGAAAAAAAATTACAATTGTAAACAAAAATGACATGTAATCGAGTTCATTTTCTGCATTTGGTCTCTACAGCCTTTTCCTCTTAGGTCACTTCTACACCTGGTAAGCCTTGGTGAAGACACAGATGGCCTCCAGTGGAAGCAAAAACTCATTTTCCGAGACAGTCTCACCAAGGCTTCACAGGTGGTGTGGTGGGAAAGAATCTGCTTGCCAGTGCAGGAGACGCAGAAAACAGAGGTTCGGTCCCTGGGTCAGGGAAGGGCCCCTGGAGGAGGAAATGGCAACCCACTCCAGTATTCTTGCCTGGAGAGTCCCATGGACAGAGCAGCCTGGCCAGCGACAGCCCATGGGGTTGCAAAAGGTTGGACACAACTAAGTACACATTCAGAGCACACACAGCAACCTCAGCAGATTCTGACTTTTCAGTTCAAAGGTGTTGAATTCAAAGAAGCAGGCTGGTGAGCAATCCATGTAGGCAAAAGTAGGCCATCAAATAAAGATGCACAAAGTTTCAGAGCAGGCAATGGTTGTGATTTGGTCAACCTGTCCAAGTTCTAACATTCATGATTTTCATAGTACCACAGCTCTGCCAGTGTATGATTGCATAGAGGTCCGTGCATGCTTAGTCACTTCAGTCGTGTCTGACTCTTTGTGATCTCATGGACTGTAGCCCACCAGGCTCCTCTGTCCATGGGATTCTCCAGGCAAGAACACTGGAGTAGGTTGCCATTTCCTTCTCCAGGGATCTTCCCAGGGATTGAACCAGCATCTTTTACATCTCCTGAATTGGCAGGTGGGTTCTTTACCACTGGCGGCACCTGGGAAGCCCACATAGAAGTCTCAGTTCAGTTCAGTTCAGTCGCTCAGTCGTGTCTGACTCTCTGAAACCCCATGAACTACAGCACGCCAGGCCTCCCTGTCCATCACCAACTCCCAGAGTCCACCCAAACCCATGTGCATTGAATCGGTGATGCCATCCAACCATCTCATCCTCTGGCGTCCCCTTCTCCTCCTGCCCTCAATTTTTCCCAGCATTAGGGTCTTTTCAAATGAGTCAGCTCTTCACATCAGATGGCCAAAGTATTGGAGTTTCAGCTTTAGCATCAGTCCTTCCAATGAACACCCAGGAGATCTCCTTTAGGATGGACTGGTTGGATCTCGTGGCAGTCCAAGGGACTCTCAAGCATCTTCTCCAATACCACAGTTCAAAAGCATCAATTCTTCGGCCCTCAGCTTTCTTTATAGTCCAACTCTCACATCCATACATGACCACTGGAAAAACCATAGCCTTGACTAGATGGACCTTTGTTAACAAAGTGATGTCTCTGCTTTTTAATATGCTGTCTAGGTTGGTCATAACTTTCCTTCCAAGGAGTAAGCGTCTTTTAATTTCATGGCTGCAATCACCATCTGCAGTGATTTTGGAGCCCATATGGACCCAATTCCCTGATATCACTTTAGAGATCATTCCTGGTAGTCTGGTCTGTAAACACAAGTTCTAAATATTCTTTTAAAATTAATTTTCTTTTTTTTTAATATAAATTTATTTATTTTAATTGGAGGCTAATTACTTTATAATATTTTATTTGGTTTATGATATCTAAAATGAAGAACTTTGACTGATCATCTACCTAACAAATCCAGAACTGTAATCTCCTATTGAACCTTTGCTGCACACACAGGGAACTACATTATGTATTGGGCTGAGTGGGTGTGGTAGAGGCAAACACCAAAAATGTAAGACACAGGCGAGTTCTCGGGGGCAAGAAGCATAAAATAACCACATATTGGGGCAGGATGTAGTACTCCTAGGCTGTACAGGCTGTGCAGTACAGAAGAAGTAACAATCATTGCTGACTGATGGAAGCATGGGGGTGTCACAGAAGAGATAGATCTTTAATAAAGTCTAAAATAATGAGTAGGATTTTTAATATGGAAATGCTTGGAGTGAAGAAAGTAGGGTTTCCTATTGAGGGATGCTAAGTTTAAGGGACATTATCATCAAAAGCAAAGAAGAGGAAGTAGAAAATGTGATGGATCAAGATGGAGGCTACTGTTTAGTCCAACTATAATCAGGCACTGAGGAACATAGTCCACTTTCAAAGTATAGTCCATTTCAAGGTGGCCTAATTGTTTTTAGAAGCAAGAGAGTTCCCAAGCACACACACGGAGGGCCTGAGGTTCTGTCACAAGCCTGAGTTCTAAAGGTGCTATTTCCAGGCCTCTGGAAGGTGTAAACAATTCAGTATCTTGTAGACCCAAGTTCCTTGGGTAGCTTCAGGTATACTAAACCCACCTCAACCCGAAGTTTATCTCATGTTTTTCAGAGTTGCACAAATCATGAGCCAAATGACAGTTTTCAAATTTGGGGGGGTAGGAATAATTTCTTCAAAATACTATTCAGAAGTCTAACATTTAAAAGCAATAAATATCTTCTCTGGTGGATGGAAACATGGGAGAATCTCACAGCCTTGCTCCCTGTTCCTGTTCCCCTCCTCACCATATAATACTCTTTGACACTTTACCTTGGAATTTCAAAGAATTTGGAGAACTAAAGTTTCTAAACCACCAGGTTATGAAGAAATGGAATTCCATACAAAAAGCCAGAGACTGCCTTAGGAGGAGATATGATGGAGGAAATCACACTGACATGTGCTGGATTTCTAAATGGGCTGTCCAAAGACTCCTGGAATCACCTAATCTATATTGTGATATAGAAAAGAGAATGAACAAATAAGTTACATGTATAGAGTTTATGGGAGCTCAATAAAATTATGAGAAAAAGAGAAAATATGTTATATTTTGAGAGATTAAGGCATTTTTAGAAATAAATGATAATGATAATAAAGACCAAGATACAGCTCTAAAAGGGCTTCCCGGGTGGTGCTAGTGGTAAAAAACCTGCTTTGGTCATGCAGGAAACATGAGACGCAGGTTTGATCCTGGGTCAGGAAGATCCCCTGGAGGAGGGCATGGCAATCCACTCCAGTATTCTTGCCTGGAGAACCCCATGGACAGAGGAGCCTGGTAGGCTACAATCCATAGGGTTGCAAAGAGCCGGATATGACTGAAGCAACTTAAAACATAGCACAGTACAACTGTGAAAAGCTTGTTGTCAATGGCTATAGAATTAAAAACATAGGCATAGATATGTATTTATTGTTTTATAATAAATCACCTGTGATGATTATGCTTGAAGTTATCCTTTTAATGCTAACAATGTATAAAATAATATAATGAGTGAATCTTTTATTTCTTTGGGTTCAAGACAGTATGAAGAATACACTTAAGCTACCAACGCGAGGATTCTAGTGCCAGACCACCCAGGAGCTAATTAGGCTCAATAAAGGGTGTGTTCTGTTTGGCTGGTTGTGTGTCTGTATTCCCAGAGAAAGAAGTTTTCAGAATGTGGTACATTAAATTATACACATATGCCCTGAAGCATGTAGAAAGTTCAAGCACGTTTGTACCCTCTTCTATGCCAAAGCAGGCAGGGAAAGATGTTTCTAAATCTTTAAAGCAATAAATCAAGGTGCTTTCCTGAGAAGGATTCTTTGGGGAATGGTGATCTAGGGTCCTGGTTTACCACTTAGGAGTTACACCAAGTCACTTACAGATTAACCCATTTTTTTTTTTTCTTTTGCAATAAGCTGCAGTTGTGCTTCTCTTCAAGAAGTAAGAAGACTAAAATGGAAGAGTAAAAAAGAAAGGGAACTAAGGTGTCATGGAGGATAGGCAGGATAAATTAATTTTTCCATAATGTTGGGAATAATTTCCACCTATAAAAATAGGTATGGTTAAGTGCATGTTTATATAAAGCTCTCAGAATGTTGCCTAGCACCGTTTAGGGACAGACAAAATGCTTACCTTCTAGTAGGGTAAGAAGGTCAATAAATAGGAAAACAGAAAGATGACCTCAAAATGCAATGACTGATTTAGAGAAAATACACTGAGTGATGTAATAGTAACAAGGAAAGGGTTTTATTTCTTAAAGTGTTTTCATTTTCTTAATAATCTTCACTATAAAGAGTATTGTGAGGGAAGGCCTTTCTGAAGAGGTGCTTCCAGTGCACAGAGCTGAGTAAAGTGAGGTTGGGTATCACTCGAAAGCTCTAGGGGAAAAAACAGTTTAGGCAGAGTGTCAGCATATGTAGATCTCTGAGAAGGAAATTGTTTGGTATGTTTGAGGAGAGGGTATGAAGTGCAAGAGCTTCCCCTATGGCTCAGTGGTAAAGAGTCCACCTGCAATGGAGGATACTCGGGAGATGGGGGTTCGATCCCTGGGTCAGGAAGATCCTCTGGAGGAGGAAATGGCAACCCACTTCAGTATTCTTGCATAAAAATCTCATGGACAGAGGAGCCAGGGAGGCTACAGTCCATGGTGTTGCAAAGAGTCAGACACAACTGAGCACATTACAACACGAAGTGCAAAGAGTAAGGTAGATAATGCTGAAAGGAGGGTGGAGAGCTAAACAGGGGTCAGGCCGTGCATGACCTTTTAGGCCACAATCATTGTTGTTCGGTTGCCAAATCGTGTCAAACTCTTTCCTGCAGACCCCATGGACTGCAGCACGGCAGGTTTCCCTATCCATCACCATCTGCCACAGTTTGCCCAAGTTCATAGCCATCGAATCGGTGACGCCATCCAACCATCTCATCCTCTGTTGCCTTCTCCTTCTGCCTTCAATCTTTCCTAACATCAGGCTCTTGTCCACTGAGTCCGTTGTTTGCATCAGGTGGCCTAAGTACTGGAGTTTCAGCTTCAGCATCAGTCCTTCCAATGAGTATTCAGGGTTGATTTCCTTTTGGATTGACTGGTTGGATCTCCTTGCAGTCCAAGGGACTCTCAAGAGTCTTCTCCAATACCACAATTCAAAAGCATCAATCCTTTGGTGCTCTGCTTTCTTTACTGCCCATCTCTCACATCTGTACATGACTACTGGGTCACAATGAAGAGCTGAATTTAACTCCAAAATATCTGGAAGACACTTAAGGGTTTTAGTAGGAAAAACGACCTAACCTGGTTCACTCTGTCAAAGAACACTGTGGTTGCCGCAGGGAAAATTAAATATGCCAGTGGAATGTATGGGAGAAAGGAGATTAACTAGAGGCTATTGGAAGATGGCATATTCTAGAAGCACACTGGAGGTGAGGCTGATGAGCTTTCTGACAGTTTAAATGTGGCAAACGGGTCAGAGGCTCCCAAGGGGAAAGGGGAGGCTCGCTAACAGTCACAAGTTTGGCTTAAACAACTGGATGTACTTGCCTTCCATTTACCGCAATGGGGACGGGTATGGAGGATAATCAGGTTTGTGGAAGAAACCAAGAGTTCTATGTTGAGTCTGAGATGTTTCTGAAACATCTAAGTAAGATGCCAAGCATACAGATAGATCTACCAGCAGAGCTCTCTCATATGGTGCTTAGGCAGCTGATACATTACACAAAAGCACCCAGTGGCAAATCCTCAGGGGCGGCACTTTTTAAAAAACTCTACACAATAACTCTGGATATGTAGATGCATCATGGCTTGATTTGGGTCTGGATTCTAATGCTCAGTACCTAAAGTATCGTCCAAGTCTAAAATCCATTTGCAATATGCAGGACTTATAAACATTAGAATTGTCCTCCCTTTAAAAATTCTGATCTATAACATGCAGTATATTTCCATTATGTCCAATGGGAGATATTTTATTACTTACCCTTTACCTCAGGTGGCCTGCCTGCTGTTATTTTCAAAAGATGAATACTAGGGGGTTGTATTGCATAAGGCTGTTCTTTATTTGACCTGAAGCATGCCTTCACTCCTAAAGACAGACAGCATGTGTCCTAATAGGAAAGGGTTCACGAAGCTCCAGCCCCAGTGCAGCTGGCGTCCATTCCCTGCCTGTTGCTGCCAAGGCTGGGAGATGGCTGCTCCTCTGTGCGAGTCAGACTCTGCAGCTGGGAAGGTGCAATTCTCTGGGAATAGCTCCTCGCTGGGTCCCCAAAGTGGGTGGTATGTTTATCTTTCCCCTTGAAAAACAAAAGGTCAACTAGGAACACATGTTTCTATGACAACAATAAATTCAAAGGAGACGCTAAGTCCCAGCAAGTGTGCATGTGGGGGGAGAAGGAGAGAGAGGTTGGCCCAGTTCTGGAGGACAGGTCTTGATTGCACACTGAGTTTCTTTTTAGTTCAGCTGATTCCCTTCTGAATTTATACAGGATGAAAGTCTTTGGTGAAGAAAATATATGAAGAAATGATTAATGCCCTAAAGATTGTGATCTGTTCACCACTTAAGAGGGAGGTCTTCATTTGGTAAAACAAGCTAGTGACCTTACACCAGTAAAGGAATGCTATTGATTCTCAAATGGGTATCTTGTCAGTATCAGAAGTGACTCAATCTAGTCTGCCTTCTCTGCCTTTATTGAAAAACATCTGTAAATGTGTGATTGAAACCCTTTTTATATTTCCCTTTGCATTTTCAGTGGTCCAACCTATTTTACTCTGCCACAATTTTGCTGTATTTTTTCAGTACACAGGCACTAATATATGAAACGTGGAATACTGTGTCAACATTGTATAGTAAGATAATAGGAGGAAAAAATGAAAAAATCAAATGCAAGGAAAATCCTATTCAGAATTCTTTATATTTAAAATGAAGAGAGAGATTAGAAGTGATAAGCATATAGAAAAATCATACTACAGAAAAATAATACTCCAGAAGAGTATTATGTGTCATTTCTTTTAATGTATGAAAATGGAAAGAAATACTCCACTGAGTGTCACAAAATATTCTCTCCAACTGTCTTAGGAATCACAACAACAAAAAATCACCAGATAGAATTTATTTTATTTTAAAAATCACAAATCTAATGCATACTTATCGTGAATTCTTCAAAAAAAAAAAAAAAAAAAGTCACAGGAAGATGGAGAGAAGGTAAAATTCTCTTCACTGCCGTCTCTTCATTCCCACTGTAGAAACATTATCTCTGTCAGAAGTTTGTTGTGTAGTTTTCCAGAGCTGGTCCAATTACACTTTAAGGGGACTTGGAAGGGAGGCAGCTTGAGGTAGTGGAAAAGCACCAAAATGGAAAAGTCACTTCCCAGGTCTGCCACTCTGTAGCTTTTGCAGAATCAATTAGCTTCCTTGGGACTCTGTTTACTGACACGGAACCCAAAGTGGCTCTGGGGAAGGTGACTTTGGGGAGGCTCTCCCAGCCATTTTGAGAAAATTGCCAAAGTATTTTGATACTATGGGGTACTGGGAGTTGGTAAAGATATTTTGGCAATTTTCCCCAAATGAGTAGAAGAACCTCCTCAGGTTTGTTTCCCTGAGAGCCGGGATGCCAAACATTTCCAAACACAATAAAGAATTCTCTCAGTCTGAATCTCAGTAGTAGCCTCGATCCCAGAAAAACAATCTAGGACTTAACTGGAGTCTCTTCTAATTGACCTGCCATAGAACAGTTATTGGTGATATGAAGCAACATCAACACTTGTTGGCTTACAAAGTGAACTTCCTACTTACAAAGAATATGTTTGCATTTTTGTACATATCATAAATGGTATGATAGTGGGGTTGGTGGTTTAGTCGCTAAGTCGTGTTTGACTCTTGCGGCCCCGTGGACTGTAGCCCTCCAGGCTCCTCTTGTCCATGGGATTCTCCAGGCAAGAATACTAGAGTGGGTTGTCATTTCTTTCTCCAGGGGATCTTCCCCACCCATAAATCAAACCTGGGTCTCCAGCATTGCAGGCAGATTCTTTACTGACTGAGCTACAAGGGAAGTCCATAAATGGTATAGTTACATTAAAATGGTTTTCTTTGTTTTCTAATTCAATAGGAAAGGTCATGAATAAGTTTAGATCTATTACTTATTTTTGGTGATCTCTCAGCTTGCATTTTGCTTTTATTTACATTAAGATCCTCTGCTATAGAAGCAGTTGTTTTTATTTTTCTTTTCCTTTTTTTTTTCCTTTTGGTATTATGTGCATCTCATTAGTTCATTTTTTTTCCACAGAATTTTGTCTCTGTTATCACACATGCTAATATCAAAAATAACTTTATTATACATACTAAATGTATACTATAACCTAGTAGCCTCAAAACTAATATTGCAACCAAGTGATTTTTAAATGATTATTTAATATTCAAATATTTTCTAAAATGCTCTACATGCTCATGAAGGCCCGGTGTTCAAACCTTCCTGTTAATTTCATTTCAGGAAAGCAAGCTTTATAGACTGGCCTAATAATAATAATGGCAATAATCAGCTACAGAGCAATACTTTGTAGAACACAGATTAAAAACCTAGAGCTTATTTATTCTAATGCCATCAGAATAATTATCTTATGTGATACAACAAACTCAAGAGGCTGGGTAGGCTCAATATTACTATTTTCACTTTGTATTGAAGGAAAGGAACAGTAAATAGTTAGCTTGATGTCCAGAGCAACTTCTTATAACAATCTAATTTTCTTCAAGGGTTTAAAAAATACCAATGTGAACTTTATTTTTTCTTCTTTTTTGCAAATACGCTTAATCTGGCAAGATTCTTTCACAGAGCAATAAATAGTATTTGTTATCTTTGAGGGAAAGCCAGCTGGTCTCCTTCCTAGTCCTCAGATAAACAGCAGGCTGCCTGCTTGCCTTGGGTTTGCTCTTGCTAATTAGAGAATTTGTGGTCTGTTTCACTTTAAGGACCTTCTGGAAAATAGTAGTTCCTTTTTCCCTCAACTTTCTACAGAGCTCTGTGTTGGAAATGTCTCCTTGAGTACTCTTTTCTCTTCCATGGGGATGACAGTGAGAAAATGCCTAAGATCCAGGGATCTTAGTGAGCAGGAGCAAAAGAATGTCTGGATAAGGAATTAATCCATAGATGGAATGAAGGCCTTGAGTTTTCATCTGTATTCCAATTTAAGCTAAACAAAGAATGAGCGTTGACTTAATGTAAATACGTCTCATTAGTTTTTTAGTTGAAACTCTTAAAGATCAACTGAAAAAATTTTCTCACCACCTTCTACTCAAGCCCTCTCTACAAATTAATTGGCCAAGAGTAAAGATATTAAACCTTGAGTTTTCACAGCCTAGTTTCCTCCCCACTTCAGCTAAAGAATATTCAGTCTTGCTAAGAGGTTTCTGGATACTTTTATGTAAATGAAGATTGTAACAGATGAGGGGGTAGAATAATGGCAATGGAGGAAAAAAAACATTTAAGGTTCACACAAAGGTGAAGGGAAAGTTTTAGGGAAGATCAGAAAGAAGAAGAGACATTTGAGAGAGCCACTTCTTGGTGGGAGATACTTTAAAGTAAGAGATATGATGAAAGGACATTTATGAGAAGTTTTTTCTAAGAGTTAAGAATATTTTCTCCATTTCCCCATTTTTGGTAATTCTGAGAGAGAATTCAGTAAAAATGCAATATGCTTTGAACTCTCTGTTGACAGGCTGTTGTTTGTTTGAAAGTGATGCTGGCACGGGACAATAAGAAAGCTTGTTTTTAGACACATTTAAAGGCTGACAGTTTCTTTGTGGAAAAGTCATCAGTGCATTCATCATACATCCAAGAAAGTCAGCTGTCTACTCCCCAGAGATGAAATTTTTTCACATAACTACTATCAAGAGACGCTAAGAAGAAAAAAAAAAATGACGAGTTACAAACACTAATGACAAACATGTCTATATTCATTTTTATTTTTACTTAACTCTCCAGATTATTTTTTCTGTTTTCCAGTTTTACTGTGATATTATTGCTTAAAGTGTACAATATGGTGATTTGATACACGTGTATATTGTGAAACAATGACTATAGTCCCCTCACAGAATTATTTTTTTTTAATTTTTTTTGGTGTTGATGATATTTGATATTTACTCTCAACAACTTTCAATGATATTATCTTTGAATATTTTACTTAATCTTTTTTTTTAAATTCTTTTTACTCTCTGAAACTTTTCCTGGTATTAGTACTCATGTTGTAAAAAATGTAAAATTTGGAAAATAAGCACTATTGATGATTTTGAAATCAATTCAGTGTTTGAATATCCACTCTGTTTCCATAATGTGAGGGATATCCACTCTGTTTCCAGAATGAAGCATTCACTTTTACTTTACTAAGGAAATTTTATACAAGTACATTGGCACACATCATATACAATGAAATAAGATAACTGTTTCAGACACTAACGCAAGTCTGGAAAGAGAGGAGAACTAAAATAGGCTCCTTAAAATTAGGCTGTTACCTCCCCTTTTTATTCACTGAGTCCTGAAAGAATTTGGGAAGACAAGACATATGTCGATTTCCTCCTTACTTTATGACTTTTTTTTCATTAAAGAGTCATTTTTAGTTGGGCTTCCCCAATGATTCAGTGGTAAAATCTGCCTGCAATGCAAGAGACACAAGAGACATGGGTTTGATCCCTGGGTCAGAAACATTCCCCTGGAGGAGGAAATGACAACCCACTTCAGTTTTCTTGCCTGAAAAATCCCATGGACAGAGAAGCCCGATGGGCTACAGTCCAAAGGGTTTCAAAGAGTCAGACATGACTGAGTAAGCACACATGCATCTTTAGTTAGTTTTATTTTTTTAATAAAATGTGAATTATTTATTTCTCCCTCAAGTCACATATGCTGACCAGAAGTCTCTACTATCCTAGGAATGATGTGATTTTCAAGAATCACCATTTCTCCTAAGAAAACTTCCTGGAACTTAGGGAAATTGGGTAGAAGCTCTTCAGTGTCCTCTTGAGTTATCATTTCTTGACCTGTCCAAGTGGTTGTTTTTCATCATTGTTTTTCACATCTTTCCCTTCAGGCAGTTTGATGAATTGTTGCTTTTATACCTGCTTATGACCTCTCTTCTGAAAAGTAAAATCAAATTCAAAAAGATGTTTACAATAAGGGATGTCTATCATGGGAGCCAAGACAAGGCTCTGTGTGTTTTATATTCAGACCAGTTATGAAAACTTGGCATCCCTGTGTCTCTACCTCCAAATCCGTGAACACATATGAAAAATGATTAGTGTGTGTGGTTTTAAAAATAAAACCTTGGAGGCCAAACCATAACCATTTCTTGTGCAGTTGACAAATCACTGGGTACCTTGTAACTGACTCACTGTCAGTCATCAACAAAATTTGCTACCTTTAATTTTGACCCTCTGCCTTTATTTTTTTTACTTTAGTTGAATTACAGCTTCCCCTTGAGGTCACTGTTTACTTAACAGCCCTCACAAGCTGTGACTGTGTTTTCTCCCACATCCTTCATAATCCTAGACTGCTTTTTTTTTTTTTCCTCTCCCAATCACTCCAACCAGGTGTCTTCTCTTCTCTCTCAGAAGTTGCTCCTTCCAGACCACTCTCTCTCCCTCTCTCCATAAAAACATCTTCCATCAAATGTCTTGTAATCTGAATACTATACCAATTTTTGGATATTCTCATCTTTGAGGCCCTAGGTCACTCTATTCATTTTCTAAAGAGTTTCTTACATTTTTCCAACATTTCTTTCCAACATTTCTTATCTGATCATTCATGATGATTTCAATAGCCACATAAATTATCTTTCCAATTTTCTGGCTTATTTGTTCCCTCACATCCATTTTTTCCTTTGTCTTTGTCCATCACTCTATTCTCATAGTCAGCCTAGCCCTTCTCCAGCAGATCTTCCTGACCCAGAAATTGAACCAGAGTCTCCTGGAATGCAGGCCAATTCTTTACCAACAGAGCTATCAGGGAAGCCCCAAGTCATAGTTTAGAGTTGGTCATTATCAACAAATGCCACTCCTTTTTCTTAATTTCAGTTAGCCCACTTTAAAAAAAAAAAAAATAAAAATATATATATATATATATATATATTTGTATATATATTTGTATATATATATTTATTTGGCAGCTCCAGGTCTTAGTTGTGACATGCACAATTTTTGATCTCCATTGCAGCTTGGGGATCTTTAGTTGTGGCATGTGGGATCTAGTTCTCTGATCAGGGATCAAACCCAGGCCCCCTGCATTGGGAGTGCAGAGTCTGAGCCCCCGGACCAGCAGGGAAGTCCCAGTTAGCCCACTTTTGATCTGAATTTCCCTAGTATCCCATCTCTGGCAATCCTATAATTACTTGCCCTGTGACCTTTTCACTATTCCTGTCATGTCCATCAGTCAGTTCAGTTCAGTTCACTCAGTCGTGTCTGACTTTTAGAGACCCCATGGACTGCAGCATGCCAGGCCTCCCTGTTCATCACCAACTTCTGGAGCTTGCTCAAACTCATGTATATCGAGTCAGTGATGCCATCCAACCATCTCATCCTCTGTCACCCCCTTCTCCTCCTGCCTTCAATCTTTCCCAGCATCAGGGTCTTTTCCAGTAAGTCAGTTCTTCACATCAGGTGGCCAAAGTATTGAAGTTTCAGCGTCAGCATCAGTCCTTCCAGTGAACATTCAGGACTGATTTCCTTTAGGATGGACTGGTTGGATCTCCTTGCAGTCCAAGAGACTTTCAAGAGTCTTCTCCAACACCACAGTTCAAAAGCATCAATTCTTCAGCATTCAACTTTCTTTATAGTCATGGTCATACTTTTCATTTACTTTTGATTTCATTGTCTACATCACAGTCATTACTTGACACATATTTTCATTCCCATCGTCCTCACCTGGGTAGCTATACCCATAACCTTGGTTAAATCCCCTTTCCTATCTACTCAGCACCTGGATCCACATAATCAAACATACTGGAGAAAAAGAAAAACATCCAAGCTTTCCTCCACTGGAGGAGACACCATGAAAGCAAAACCCTGTTTTATTGACTTTGACAAGAGATACACTCTTAGAAACAATGACACATGCTTGGTTTTCTTCTGAGACAATCAGCCTTATTTTCTTGAGAAGGTAAGACCTGAAACAAACAAATATTGGACAAAATTTTAGTTATTCAAGGATTAAGGATTCACTCTCTAATCAATTCATCACTGTCATGTAACCCCTTCCCTCCTGCATTTGTGTGATTTCAAAGGAACACATTAGTGCCTTCCTCTGTTTCTGAGTTGTAAGATGCATTCATCACTATGGGACTTGTCAATAATTGCAAACTCCCAACAATTAATCCCTGTGGTGTAACAACTATTAGCCACTATTACAAAATAATAATAATTCATTTTAAAGTCAAATTTATTAATTCAATCAGCAAAAATACTACTTGTATACTTTTAGTTATGAGTTAGATGTAGCTTAAAACTAATAAAATTTGGTTAATATAATGGATTTAATAATATTTTGGCCAACGGTTGCTATTAAAATTCAACTCTAAAAATCAGAGCTTGGTAATAAATTCTAGGATAAAATAAAACATATTCCCATGTTTCTGAATATTATATAAAAACAAAAAATTATAGCAATAATACTATTTATTTTTTTTTATGAGCTGACACAGTGCCCCAAGAGCAGTGTTAGTTTTTTTATCTACTTATTGCTATAATGCTTATACTTATTAGTATAAGGAAAGACTTCAGAAAGTAGCAAGATCTAAGCTGATACACGTGATTTAGTAGGAAACAATTTAAAAAGTGATTTGGGCTTTGGGTAGGAAGCAGGTGGGATGAATTGGGAGATTGAGATTGACATATGTATACTATTATCAATATATAAATGGATAACTAATGAGAACCTACTGTACAGCACAGGAAGCTCTACTCAATGCTCTGTAGTAACCTAAATGGGAAGAAAATCTGAAAAAAAGTGCATATATGTATATGTATAACTGATTCAATTTGTTGTATAGCAAAGGTACCTATAAAAATAGCAAAAATTCTTAAAAAAATACTTGCAAACTAAATTCAACAGTGTAAAGGATTATGAACCATGACCTTATGGAATTTATTTCTGGAATGCAAGGAACATTCAACATGTGAAAGTTGATCAATGGAATACATCACTTAACAGGATGAAGAGAAAAAAAAAAAACAAATGATCACCTCATTTGATGCAGAAAGAAGCATTTGACACACAATTCAACATTTCATGATATAAAGAAAAAACAGAAATAGAATAAAAATACCCCAACATAATAAAATCTATGCATGAAAAATCCACAGTGAACATTATACTCAACAGTGAAATACTGAAACCTTTACTTCTAAGATCAGGAACAAGGCAAGGATGATTTCTTTCACCACTTCTATTCAACATAGTACTGGATGTCCTAAATAGCAATTGGGCAAGAAAAAAATAAATAAGAAGGCATCCAAATTAAAAAGGAAAAAGTAAAATGATCTCTGTTAGATGATATGATCTTTTATAAAAAAAAATTTTTTTTGAACTAATAAAACAAATTTAGCTAAGTTGTGGAGTACTAAGTCAACACACAAAAGTCAGCTGCATTTCTCTACACTAACAATGAACCGGAGAAGGCAATGGCACCCCACTCCAGTACTCTTGCCTGGAAAACCCCATGGATGGAGGAGCCTGGTAGGCTGCAGTCCATGGGGTCGCAAAGAGTTGGACACTACTGAGCGACTTCACTTTCACTTTTCACTTTCATGCATTGGAGAAGGAAATGGCAACCCACTCCAGTGTTCTTGCCTGGAGAATTCCAGGGACGGGGGAATCTGGTGGGCTTCCATCTATGGGGTCGCACAGAGTCGGACACGACTGAAGTGACTTAGCAGCAGCAGCAGCAGCAACAATGAACACTCTGAAAGGGAAATTAAGAAAATGATTCAATTTACAATAGCATATAAGGATGTTATGGGCTTCCTAGGTGGCACTAGTGGTAAATAACCTGTCAATGCAGGTGACACAGGTTCGATTCTGGGTCAGGAAGATCCCCTGGAGGAGGGCATGGCAACCCACGCTAGTAATCTTGCCTGGAGAATCCCCATGGACAGAGGAGCCTGGTGGGCTACAGAAAATGGGGTTGCAAGAAGTGGGACACGACTGAAGCAACTTGGCATGCCCATAGCAACCCTCTAAAACATCACTGGAAGAAATGAAAATCAAAAGTAAATGGAAATACAATCCACGTTCATAGATTGGAAGATTTAATATTAAGATGTCAACATTTATCAAAATGATCTACGGAGTCAATGAAATCCCAGTCAAAATTTTAATGACATTTTTTTGAGAAATAGAAAAGTCCATCTGAAATTCATATGCAATTTCAAGGGACCCCAAAAAGACAAAACAATTTTGAAAAAGATCAAAGTTGGAGGATCTGTACTTTCAAATTTCAAAACTTACTACAAAGATACAAACTTACTGCAAAGATAATCAAAATGGTGTGATGTTGGCCTAAGTACATATAGAAAACTGGATTAGAACAGAGAGCCCAGAAATAAACCCTTACCTAAACAATCAAATTATTTTCAACAAGGCTTCTAAGATCATTTGAAATTGGATATCCAAGTGCAAAAGAATGAATGTGGACTTTACCTAACATATATGCTTAAGTTGACTTAAAATGGATCAAATACCTATTTATAATATCCAAAACAATAAAACTCTTAGACGATAACACAGGGCAAACTTCACAACATTGGATCTGGCAGTATTTTTTTTTTTGATATGACAGAAATATCAAGACAATAAAAGCAAAATTAAACAAGTTGAATTTAATAAAAGTTACAAATGTTTGTACATCAAAGAATACTATCAACATAGTAAAAAGGTGATCCATGAAATGGGAAAAAAATATTTGCAAATAATTTGATAAGAGGTTGATATCCAATATTGGAGACATCTTAAAACTTAACAAGGACTTCCCTGGTGGCTCAGATGGTAAAGCGTCTGTCTACAATGCAGGAGACCTGGGTTCAATCCCTGAGTCGGGAAGATTCCCTGGAGAAGGAAATGGCAACCCACTCCAGTACTCTTGCCTAGAAAATCCCATGGATGGAGGAGCCTGGTGCAGGCTACTGCCCATGGAGTCGCAAAGAGTCAGACATGACTGAGCGATTTCATGTTCACGTTTAAAACTTAACAACAACAAATAAACTTATTAAAAAATGTGCAAAAGACTTGAGTTAATATTTACCCAAAGACGTGAATGGCCAATAAGCACAGACAAAAAATGTTCAACACCACTAATCATTAGGTGCTAAGTTGCTTCAGTCGTGTCCGACTCTGTGTGACCCCATAGACAGCAGCCCACCAGGCCCCTCTGTCCCTGGGATTCTCTAGGCAAGAACACTGGAGTGGGTTGCCATTTCCTTCTCCAATGCATGAAAGTGAAAAGTGAAAGGGAAGTCGCTCAGTCGTGCCCGACTCTTAGGTAAACACAGATAAAAATCAACAATTGCATATATGATAATCCAAAACTGACAACTGTCTTTATGCCCATTAACAATAGAGTGGATATATAGAAGAGTGAAAATAAAGTATCTAAGTGCACACTATGGATCTGAAATACATACATGAAAGTCACTCAGTCATGTCCGACTCTTTGTTACCCCATGGACTGTAGTCCATGGAATTCTCCAGGCCAGAATACTGGAGTGGGTAGCCTTTGCCTTCTCCAGGGGATCCTCCTAACCCAGGGGAAAAACTCAGGTCTCCCGCATTGCAGGCGGATTCTTTACCAGCTGAGCTACAAGGGAAGCCTGAAATACGTAATGCTGCCCCAAATAGCCAGACAGAAAAGAACAGATGTCATATTATTCCTTGTGGATATAGTTTAATTGAGATAATACACAAAAAGCAAAAGTATATAGTATTCAAAGTTAAGAAAGGAGTGACCTTTTGGGAGAAGGAAGAGTTAGCAATTTGGAGGTGGCATGTCAGAGAGCATTTTGGGTGGTGGTGATAACCTATTTTCTGACTTAAAAGCGCTAAACATGGTTACTTAGATGTATGCTTGGTATTGACTCACTGAATTGTACATTTATATTTTCTTGCACTTTTGTACAGATGTGCTCTACATCTTAATAAAAAGACAGAAGATCTAAATACAAAAGAGCTATAAATACCTGTGACAAAATGAGTAATATAGGTAAGTTGCCTACATGCAATAAACTACAAAAGAAAACCTGAATAAATTAGGAGGCGACCTACGTTCCAGAATACACAGAGACTTCCTACAAATTGATACAAAACAATCAAAATGGAGAGCATCAATTGGTGAAAGAGATGGACAGGCAATTCACAGGAGACACAATTCAAAGACTAAAAAAAATAATTTCAAAGGTGTCAACCAGAGTTCAAAGAAAAACTCAGGAAAGTGCAGGTCGCAACAATAATAAAAGACCTATAACATTCAAGTCTAATAATGTGAAAAAAAACAGAAACGTTCTTAGTCTTATTGCTAGTAAGAAGGTGTTAGCTGAAACTTTTCTTGAAAATAGTTTGGCAATATCTATTATAATTAAAATTTTGTAAGCCATTTGTTTTGCTCTACCAAAATGATAGTGGCGTATGTAAAAGTACCTACAATGTTTGTGTTTGTTTGTACCCCTGCTTATAATGGCAACACTGGAAACAGCTGGAGTGCTCATCACGGATGGAATAAATCTTTGCCTACTCAACTAAAGAGCTGCCATAATCCACTGCAAAATGAAAAAAGACAGTTGCAAACAAATGTGGTCATATCTCGGTTCTGTAAAACTTTGCCACACATACCCACTTATCTGTATAAGGATTTGTAAAAGACACAGTTAATCTTCTACTCCCACAAGTATGGAAGTAGTGGGGGGTGGTGAACTGGAAATGTTTATTTCTTGCTTATATTCTTCTTTTATTGTTTCATTTGTGACAATGTACATGTATTTATGTTTCTTCAAATCAGGATTTTATAAAGAAAAATGTTTCCTTCACTAATCAGCATGGCACTTTTCTTTCTTTTCCATGTAACCTCATCCTTTCAGCTTCACCCACCGAGAGCTCCCAGGACCAGTTGTTTCTTGCCCATTTTCATCTACTTCCCTTGAAACTGGCCTAACTGTGCCAGCTTCTCTTTTATTATAATAGTTATTTACATTCTACAAGTATTTATAGCTTGTTAAGATGGCTCTGTGGCCTGGTTTAAAAGGGGATTCTGGTAAATCCCTTCCACTTACAACACTTTTATCTATTAATTTGCTGTAGTTCATTGCTCTACTTTTGTTTACGTAAAGATTTCATCTAGGTTCTTTAAGCTTTGCCAGCACCCAAAGGCACACTTTTCTCTTCGTGCATTCCAGTTGCCATAGTACTGTTTGCTGGCTTGATTCTCCAAGAGACAATCCTTTTATTGAATTCAAAGACTCTAGATTTAACCCAAGATAAATGTTGAATATTGCTTGGGGTCCTGGAAAGCATTAGACACTCTGTGAAGGAGTGGCCCTATCTCTAAGTTAAAAGCAGCCTGTTTGAAGTTTCAAATGCACATTCTGTGCCAGTGTACACTGTCGCCATAAGATTTCTGTACCCTGGGCTCACCTTGACAACCTGAATCCTATTCTTTCTGGATCAGTTTCTTTCCTCTGGGAATTCATAGACTTTAAGATTACTCGGTTTTCCCTCATTGTTTAAAATAAGCTTTATTCTTCTTTTAATTCCACGTTTTCAAAGTCACAGCAGCCCCAACCATCCTCATGGTCAAAAACAGACTCTTTTTATGACTCTGCACATGCTACCTATGACTCTCCACATGCTACAGAGTTAGCTTAACCCAGTAAAATCCCATCTAGAAAGCTCAATCCAACCTGTTGTCTAAACAAATTTGCCTCATATCACTTCCTCCTCAACATTCAATGGTCCAAGAGTCTGATAGAAAATATCCAATCTAAACCCTGCTCTCCACCCCACCCAGCTCAATGACCGCTAGCTTGTCTGGATTTTTTTCAAGTGTCTCCTGATCAATATAATAGTCTTCTCCCTGAGCTGCTTACTGCTAATCTTCCCTATCATACTAATCCTGCAATATATGACTGTCAAAGTTACTTTTTTCAAAAATAAGAACCCAGACTTTTGACTCCCTCCCTAAAGAATTTCCACGTTTCCATAATACCTAAAAGAAAAAGACTGAAAGGCCTCAATATGTTACTAAATTCTCTCTGAAAATTCATTTCTGCCCATCTTTCTCATCTTGATGCATATACTCTGCCAGCATTGCTATCCTCTCAAAGATGAGAGGCTTTGTCAAGCCTTCTTGCATTTGGATATGCTCTTTGCTTTATGGGGTGTTTTTCTGACCCTCTTCTGCTTGGTGGCATCTAATTCATCTTTGCAGACTCTACTCAAGTGTCACAAGCTCTGAAGCCTTCCAAACTCCTTTGGGCAAATACCTGTTCTTTGTTTTTGTCTCCATAGTACTATTCAGAATTCTCTTCTAGAATGTATCAAATTGTGCTTTAACCATCTGACTCTATACCTCACCTGATTCCCTCCTTAAATCATGAACTCCTCAAGGGCAGGGACGATAACCTTATACCCACAATATCGGGTCCAGTTCCTGACATGGAGAAGGCATCCAGTGTGTGATTATTTGAGGGTTACAAGAATAACAGAATAAACAGAGTTCTTTCACAGAAATCAGGTGTCTCAATATTCCACAGACTCTTGTTAAAACTTGACTAAGTAAGATCAGGAAATGAATCAGGGAGACGTCTCTGTTATTTTGTTTAAAGAACATCCTCCCATAAACTTCTGTTGAGGTTCAGTGGAAAATGACATGAATTTCCATCACTTCAATTGTGGACTAAATAATATTACCAAAACATCCACTCTTAAAAACTGAAGATTTGGTTTCCAGACTGCAGAATGTCTCAAACCCTTGTCTCCTTTCACTATTAATAAATCAAAGTTGCATTTTGCTTTCCACTCAACATTTGATTTTACTGCAGGTTCTTAGAGAAACCTCTCATGTTAGTGAATTTGTATTTAAAGTGCAAATCCTGCTGATCAATTTGTGATATTTTTCTCCTTCATCATAACTATGATTTAGCTGTTATAATCATAGTATATAACTTGCTAAAGAATGAATTTTTTTAGGCACTGTGGTAGAATATAGGTATATCTGAAAAGAGAAAAAAAAGATTTAAATCTTATATGTATACATATTGCACTAGTGGTAAAAAAAAAAAAATTGGCCTGCCAATGAAGGAAATGCAAAGACTCAGGTTCAATCCCTGGGTGTGGAAGATCCCCTGGAGGAGGAAATGACAATCAGTTCTAGTATTCTTGCCTGCAAAATGCCATGGACAGAGGAGTCTGGTGGGCTACAGTCCATGGGGTCACAAAGAGCTAGATGCAACTGAGCACACACAGCACATGTCTACGTTTCAGATAAAGGATCTAAGACTCAGGAAGCCTAAGTCACTTGTTAGTGTGAAGAGCTATCCCAACTTACTCACCTCCAGGGGATCTTCCCAACCCAGGGATCGAACCCGGGTCTCCTGCATTGCAGGCAGACGCTTTATCCTCTAAGCCACCAAGGAAGCCCAACTTACTCAAGATAAACAGGAGTCTTTGGACACTGGGCTTTCAATTTTAAAACCAGGAAACTCCCACGTAAATCAGGAGTAGTTCACTCTGTCATTTATTCAAGGTCATACAATAAGTTGTAGATGCAAAATTCAAATTCAGTCCTTCAACATGCTCCCAAATTTCATATCCGTTTACATGCTGCCTCTTTGATTTGGACTTCATCCATAATATTTATTTCCACATTGAAAATCATATGGTGTCAATAATTAAGGTTTTCAAGAGCAATAGAGAAATGAAAAAATTCTAGTGAGGTATTTTAACAGAATTTTAAATTATGTAGTATTAGCATACTTTGATTTCAGCTACAGATGTTCATCTTCTAATTACTTGCCAAAATTACTAGCTAATACATTTATTTTGCATACTGCTATATTATAAAATCATATCTAATTATTCATGGGCTTGTTGAGACTCTCAAATTAGACTATCATTCCACTTCCGCTGTGAAAATAGTAGTTCTTAATAATTTTTTGTGAATGTTCAAAAAGATTTAATGTCCCTCATTGTGCCTCCATTTCCAATATCAATATTAGAGACATTTACAATACATAAAGAAGAGACAAAATACTAACATTTGAACTGTTTTGAAGATAAAGGTAGCAAGCTAATGGATATGTTATGGGGAATGAGAACGTGTATCAAGATAAACTGGAGGAGGGGACAGTTAAACTTTAGAAGGATGGCACGTCCCACAGAGTAGTTCTAGTAATCTTCTCCAAGAGACATATGAGCTTAATATATTTTTCCTTGTGAAATTTTACCACCAACCTCTGTGCATTTCTAAGGAAATACTGCATCTTTTCTTGCATATAGTTTGTAAAGCTTCAATTACATTTGATTACTTTCTTTCCAGGTATACTTGAATAAAATGTTGCAGATATGGTTATTTTTCCAAATGTGTCTTTAACAATAATCTAAAATTTGTATCTTAATATTAAAAACATTGAGAAAAATGGGGAAAATAACATTTATAGCATTGTACATTAAACAAACAACAGCATGATAATGGTACAAATTTTAAGCCAAGGATTAAGGATTTCCAGTATTTGTTTTCATTCTATTAAAACTTGTGACTAGCTACCTGGTTAACCCTGAAAAAATCATGTAATTTCTCTTTTCAGTTTTCTATTAGTAAAGTGGGGAATACATTTGCCCATAGGCATGGAAAGAAGTTAATCTGTGTGACCATGATGCATGTTGGGAAGGAGAGTGTTTGGTAAATTTGAATAAGGAAAAATAATAATATTAATAGTGACTTCAATAGCTATATGTAAACCCAAAGAAAATCTAGGAGGCTTTTGAGGCAAGATAGGTTCAATACAAATCACAAGATACTTGAGCTCACTCAGTTAATTCTTAGGCACTTTCAAGTTTGTGAATATTGCAACACACTGGCACTTCTTAAACTTCAATGTGAGTACATACTACCTAGAGAATCCTGTTAAAATAGAGATTACAATTCAAAGATCTGTGTTTAAGCTTGAGCACTTGCAATTCTAACAAGCTCCCAGTTCAGTTCAGTCACTCAGTCATGTCCAACTCTTTGGGACCCCATGAATTGCAGCAGGCCAGGCCTCCCTGTCCATCACCAACTCCCAGAGTTCACCCAAACTCATGTGCATTGAGTTGGTGATGCCATCCAGCCATCTCATCCTCTGTCATCCCCTTCTCCTCCTTACCCCAATCCCTCCCAGCATCAGGGTCTTTTCCAATGAGTCAACTCTTCACATGAGGTGACCAAAGTACTGGAATTTCAGATTTAGCATCAGTCCTTCCAATGAACACCCAGGACTGATGTCCTTTAGGATGGACTGGTTGGATCTCCTTGCAGGCCAAGAGACTCTCAAGCATCTTCTCCAACACCACAGTTTAAAAGCATCAATTCTTTGGTGTTCAGCTTTCTTCACAGTCCAACTCTCGCATCCATACATGACCACTGGAAAAACCATAGCCTTGACTAGATGGACCTTTGTTGGCAAAGTAATGTCTCTGATTTTCAATATGCTATCTAGGTTGGTCATAACTTTCCTTCCAAGGAGTAAGCGTCTTTCAATTTTATGGCTGCAATCACCATCTGCAGTGATTTTGGAGACCCAAAAAATAAAATCTGACGCTGTTTCCACTGTTTCCCCATCTATTTCCCATGAAGTGATGGGACCACATGCCATAATCTTCATTTTCTGAATGTTGAGCTTTAAGCCAACTTTTTCACTCTCCTCTTTCACTTTCATCAAGAGGCTTTTTAGTTCCTCTTCACTTTCTGCCATAAGGGTGGTATAATCTGCATATCTGAGGTTATTGATATTTCTCCCGGCAATCTTGATTCCACCTTGTGCTTCTTCCAGCCCAGCGTTTCTCATGATGTATTCTGCATAGAAGTTAAATAAGCAGGGTGACAATATACAGCCTTGACATACTCCTTTTCCTATTTGGAACCAGTCTGTTGTTCCATGTCCAGTTCTAACTGTTGCTTCCTGCCCTGCATATAGGTGTCTCAAGAGGCAGGTCATGTGGTCTGGTATTCCCATCTCTTTCAGAATTTCCCACAGTTTTTTTGTGGTCCTCGCAAAGGCTTTGGCATGGTCAATAAAGCAGAAGTAGATGTTTTCCTGGAACTTTCTTGCTTTTTCCATGATCCAGCAGATGTTGGCGATTTGATCTCTGGTTCCTCTGCCTTTTCTAAAACCAGCTTGAACATCTGAAAGTTCATGGTTCACGTATTGCTGAAGCCTGGCTTGTAGAATTTTGAGCATTACTTTACTAGCGTGTGAGATGAGTGCAACTGTGGGGTAGTTTGAGCATTCTTTGGCATTACCTTTCTTTGGGATTGGAATGAAAACTGACCTTTTCCAGTCCTGTGGCCACTGCTGAGTTTTTCAAATTTGCTGGCATATTGAGTGCAGCACTTTCACAGCATCATCTTTCAGGATTTGAAATAGCTCGACTGGAATTCCATCACCTCCACTAGCTTTGTTCATAGTGATGCTTTCTAAGGCCCACTTGACTTCACATTCCAAGATGTCTGGCTCTAGGTGAGTGATCACACCATCGTGATTATCTTGGTCATGACTGTTTTTTTTGTATAGTTCTTCTGTGTATTCTTGCCACCTCTTCTTAATATCTTCTGCTTCTGTTAGGTCCATATCATTTCTGTCCTTTATCGGGCCCATCTTTGCATGAAGTGTTCCCTTGGTATCTCTCATTTTCTTGAAGAGATCTCTAGTCTTTCCCATTCTGTTGTTTTCTCTATTTCTTTGCATTGATTGCTGAGGAAGGCTTTCTTACCTCTTCTTGCTATTCTTTGGAACTCTGCATTCAGATGCTTATATCTTTTTCTCCTTTGCTTTTCGCTTCTCTTCTTTTCACAGCTATTTGTAAGGCTTCCCCAGACAGCCATTTTGCTTTTTTGCATTTCTTTTCCATGGGGATGGTCTTGATCCCTGTCTCCTGTACAATGTCACGAACCTCCATCCATAGTTCTTCAGGCACTCTATTTATCAGATTTAGTCCCTTAAATCATTTCTCACTTCCACTGTATAATCATAAGGGATTTGATTTAGGTCATACCTGAACGGTCTAGTGGTTTCCCCCACTTTCTTCAATTTAAGTCTGAATTCGGCAGTAAGGAGTTCATGATCTGAGCCACAGTCAGCTCCCGGTCTTGTTTTTGTTGACTGTATAGAGCTTCTCCATCTTTGGCTGCAAAGAGTATAATCAATCTGATTTTGGTGTTGACCGTCTGGTGATGTCCATGTGTAGAGTCTTCTCTTGTGGTGTTGGAAGAGGGTGTTTGCTATGACCAGTGCATTTTCTTGGCAAAACTCTATTAGCCTTTGCCCTGCTTCATTCCGTATTCCAAGGCCAAATTTGCCTGTTACTCCAGGTGTTTCTTGACTTCCTACTTTTGCATTCCAGTCCCCTATAATCAAAAGCACATCTTTTTTGGGTGTTAGTTCTAAAAGGTCTTGTAGGTCTTCATAGCACCATTCAATTTCAGCTTCTTCAGCATTACTGGTTGGGGCATAGACTTGGATTACTGTGATATTGAATGGTTTGCCTTGGAAAGGAACAGAGATCATTCTGTCGTTTTTGAGATTGCATCCAAGTACTGCATTTTGGACTCTTTTGTTGACCATGATGGCTACTCCATTTCTTCTGAGGGATTCCTGCCCGCAGTAGTAGATATAATGGTCATCTGAGTTACATTCACCCATTCCAGTCCATTTTAGTTCACTGATTCCTAGAATGTTGATGTTCACTCTTGCCATCTCTTGTTTGAACCACTTCCAATTTGCCTTGATTTCATGGACCTGACAGTCCAGGTTCCTATGCAATATTGCTCTTTACAGCATTGGACCTTGCTTCTATCACCAGTCACATCCACAGCTGGGTATTGTTTTTGTTTTGGCTCCATCCCTTCATTCCTTCTGGAGTTATGTCTCCGCTGATCTCCAGTATCATATTGGGCCCCTACTGACCTGGGGAGTTCCTCTTTCAGTGTCCTATCATTTTACCTTTTCATACTGTTCATGGAGTTGTCACTCAAGAATACTGAAATGGTTTGCCATTCCCTTCTCCAGTAGACCACATTCTGTCAGATCTCTCCACCATGACCTGCCCGTCTTGGGTGGCCCCACAGGGTATGGCTTAGATTCATTGAGTTAGACAAGGCTGTGGTCCATGTGATCAGATTGACTAGTTTTCTGTGATTATGATTTCAGTGTGTCTGCCCTGTGATGCCCTCTAGCAACACCCACCGTCTTACTTGGGTTTCTCTTACCTTGGACGTGGGGTATCTCTTCACAGCTGCTCCAGCAAAGTGCAGCCATTGCTCCTTACCTTGGATGAGGGGTATCTCCTCAGGGCCGCCCCTCCTGACCTTGAATGTGGAGTAGCTCCTCTTGGCCCTCCTGCGCTCACACAGCCGCCGCTCCTTGGATGTGGGGTTGCTCCTCTCGCCTGCCTCCCCTTACCTCAGGCGTGTGGTAGCTCCCAGGGGATGTTAATAGTACCTGGATCACATACCACATTTGAGTACAAGGTAGAAGGCTATTTGGTTTCCCAAGTGCTTAGGGGGGTGATGAAGATAAGTGGCACTGTGATGCATAAGCAAGAGTCACTCTGATGTACTGGATATTACAATATGAGACTGATTTGGACTTTGGATAAAGGAATATGAATGTGAAGTAGTAATATGGCAAGAGAGAGCCTGAAAAGGGTAAGGGACATCCAAGAACAGACTGGAAAAATCTTCCACAAATCAATGGTTGAGAAAAGTTGGAGTATCTAGAATACAGAAGCAACTTGCTTAAAAACAAAGCAAACTCAAACAAAACAATAAGGCAGAGAGTGGTTCTTGACCAGAGAAGAACAAATTTGAGCAAACTTCTTATTAATAAGTTAAAATAAATGGAGACAGATACAGTTGGATCATCTTCAAGGTCTCAGAATGAAGGAGGAATTTACAACACTGAGTGGTAACATCTCCACATGTAGGGAAGAACCTAAAGCCATTAACAGAAAAGGACAGAGGATGAGGGGGTTTTTGAAGAGAAAAGAAAAACTGAGATGCTTTTCAGGTAGTGATATGGCAAAAAGGCAAAGGCAAACAGGCTCATGATTGATGTTGCAAGTCACTCCTTGGGAAATAGAACCCATTCTTTGAAGAGTGAATAGCAGAGGGCAGTCCTTCTGAATCCACTGGGAAGGAAAGAAGAAATAAGAGACATTATCTAGACCAGCAGTTAGGGGGAGAGAGCCTACAGAAAATGAAATGTTCCCTACTGGGTTTCAAGCTAAGATGATCAAAGGAGTCAGTGAAGGAGATGAGCAGGAATAGATCCTGAATCAAGAAATAAATGCAGAATTAAAAATTCTCTTGTGAAAAAAAAATCACATTCAAAGGGTGTCTTTACAAATTAAAATCACAAAAAATTGATTGTTTTATGATTCCCTATTAAGAAGGGAGACAATGACATCAGTTCCAAGTTTTGACAAATTCTAACTAACCAAATTAAAGACTGATGGAAATGGATTGCATCACAAGAATAGAAATTGTTTTAAAATTGAAGAGAGCAACATGATTAAAGAACACGTTGAAATAAAGTGGCAGGGCAAAGAGTAAAAACCAACGACCAACTTGTTGGAAAGCATTATACAGAGAGCAGAGTAAAGAAAAAGAATCTGTAGATGTAAAAATAAGAATCTGAAGGAAGTTGGGAAGTTTGTTGAAGCTTGTCTATGACACAGACACATTGGAGTGTTCTTGACCCTTGATGAGCCCCGATAGACTTCCTCCCTCTTTGGTTCTTTTCCTACCTTCTCACCCTTACTCATTTGTTAGCAATATATTGCCCTATCTTCTTTCCAAAGATATCTGAGACTGTTTAAAAAAATCAGAGCCAGAGAGTAGTTGGCTGGTAAAAGTGGTAAACAAGACAATTTTGTTCAATTCTATTACAATAGAGGGAATGAGACCTCAATACAGAACTGGGTTCAATTCCAAATACAGCAGTGAGGATTGGGAGGCAAGAAGCGAATTTACAAGGATCAGTGGGAATTTACAGCAAGAAGCAGGTTATGGGGAGGGGTGAAGAGACATGACTAAGAGGAGATTTCAAGGCTAGGGGGAATTCTTGACGGCTAGATCTAAAAGGATTCTTGCTGAAGGCAGCCCAGGATAAATCAGCTGCCACCTTGATGGGTGGGAGAATGAGGGTTTTCATCAGATATCAAGAACGATTCGATACTGAGGATGAGGGTTGGGCATTCTCACTAAATTGACTAGCAGGATTCTTGCTAAAATTGAGTTATGCAGATGTAAGGGCAAAGCCCAAGGATAAGGTCTACTGACAGAAGCACTTAGAGGAGGTCGGCTTAAGTTTGGTCAAAAAGAGTTTAGTCAGTCACAGGTGCAACTCCGCTCATATTCTACCTAGACTCTCCTGGCCTTCCACTTGTCTGGCTTCACCACTTCTTGAAGACCTTTACTTTTCATCTCTGCCAACAAAATACCAAGGTTTTTCTATTCTCTGGGTTTCCTTCAGGTCCTAGTAGATAGCTCATTGGGCATTTGATAGATGAATTTGAGTTAAATGCTTAATTGTAGCTTCTATCTCATCCCTTCCAGACATGTTTGTAAGACTAAGTAAGTGATGTCTGCATTGGGATTATAGGACCAGAAAGCAGATAACTTCATTTTGAGGATATTTTTAGCTGCATGTACTCCCTGGAAAGAAGATCAGTTCTATGTAATAGGCAGAGCACTATAATTTTTAAACATCTAATTGGACTTGGTCTGTATCCAATCTGCCATTAGTCAATGTTCTCAAATGTATTTCAGAATTTGTCAGAGGAAGAGAGGGGAAATTATCCAAAAACAAATAACCACATGAATCATTACTGATTATGATGTGTCTCATTAAAAAAAAAAAAAAAAAAAAAACCTTTGAGATGCACAGAAAAGTAGACCAGAGGGATAATCAACGACTATCATGTTAAGGATAAAAGGAAAAATGATCAAGCATTGAAAATAATTTTAAAAATAATAATTTTAGCATAATACACACATAGAACTAGCTGGCATCTTTCATTATAGTCATCATAAGAGATATTGTACAATGATGATTCTATTGCTCATGACACTTTTAAAACAATTTCTGGGAATTTTCATCAGGACTATTTCATAAGTTATATAAGAAAATTATTTCTGTAAAATTATAGTCATTGCCTGCATATTCACCATAGCATCTGGATCTTTATTCTTAAAAGCAAACAAATAAAAATGCTTATTGTTGAAAATTTTCTGAGTGAATATAAGCGAAAGGATCCATGTGACTGGTTGGAATAGAAACCTAAGTAACACTGAACACAGTTTTCAATCTCAATATTCTTTGAGAAGCAAATTTCCTTCTTATTGATAGTGCTTTCAATGGGCATTTGTTTTCTAAGGCAAGAAAGAAAATAAACTTCATTCACAATTTCTTTGGAATAAACCGGATGACATATTCCCTTTGTGATTTCTTTAGGCATGAAAAGGAAATAGCTCTGCAAAAGATTAACTTGGAACAACATATTCATATACTCACCATTATCAAAGCAGCAAACTAAACTAAACTTTTGGCAATTTCAAAGAGTCATTTTCAGAATGGAAATTACAATGTGTTTGTCTCCCAGCATGAACAAGGTGGAATCCCTATATAGGCATATCACTCTGATGTCCAGTTTAGAATTTGGGAAGCACATTGCATGTCGATCATTGTGTTATGTATCAACATAATATTTTTGTGTTCCTTCCTCCCAGTGTGAATCAGAACCACTCGATATGAAAATATTTCCCTTATAAGAGGAGAGTTTGATCATAACCACATGTGTAAATTATTCTATTTTTTTGGTATGGATTATTTTAATCAAAAGATCCCTGATTAGATGTTACACATAAGGAAGTCAAATTAAGATTATGTCAATAAAAAGTTTATTTCCTTAAAAAAATTCCCTTTAAACATTCACACTAACTGTCCTCCTCCCTTGCATTTTACGTTAAGTGCCATTTGGTAATTGTTTGGGGACTAGCCAAGGAGAAATGGAATAGTCACCAGGTTTTGAACAAAACCACTATCTTTGCGTTCCATCTACAAACACAGAGTTGTAATAACATTAAGTCCTGGCATGTCTAAAGTAGTTTATAATCTTTGAAAGAGAAAAAAGGTGGGTGTTTATATAATTGTTAGGAATAATAAAATGTACACACCATCTTTGTTAGGAATAATAAAATGTATACACCATCTCTTCAAAGAGGTATAGAAGTCACATGGTTAAGGCTGTGGACTTTGGAACACAGACCTGATATTAGATGAAATCAATCTTTTCCCACTAACCAGCACTGTGACTTTTTGAGTAGGTTACTTATCCTCTCTGAGCCTTGTTTCTCAAATATCAAATGCAGATGACAGCACATTTTTAAGACATTTATTATAAAAAATTATTAAGATAATACATGAAAAGTGCCTACCAAAGTAGTGGGCCTCATACATTGTAAGTAATTCATAAAATACTGGTAATTCATAAAACATAAATATATGTGTTCATTATATATCCTCTTTAGAACAGTTTGTTATATGTTGCATTAGTCAAGTCCACTTTAGAACTGATTTCAAGGCCTGCTGAGGGAGAGGAGAATATAATGTTGTTTTCTGCTTCTATTTCTACTTTAATAAAAAATGAATATACTAATAAATATCTGGAAGAGCTTTTGTAAAGCACAAACATCTCTACTACAAGATTCATTCATTCAACAGAGACCACTTTAGGTATCCAAGAGAAGTTGGATGGCATTTTTTTTTAAACCAATAAAGACTTTTAAGCAAAGTGGCATGATATGTTTAAAATAATTATTTTGCTGCCATGTGTAGAAATCCTTGAAGGTGAACAGGACTGAAACTAGCATGGTCAGTTAAGAAGTTTTCTCAACGGCTTAGACAAAACATCATGGTAGTGAGTGGGGAGGGACTTGGATCTCCACCCATGGAGCAGATAGGATGTACTGATAATTAGATATCAGGAAAAGGAAAGCATGAACACTCTAGGATAATTCCTCAGTTTGTATCTCGATCAACTGCAGTAGATAACAGTGCTATTTCATGAAAGAGAGATGACAGAGAGAGAGAGAGAATTAGGTTGAAGAAAAAATGAATCAAGCATTCTCAGTTGGTCACATTAAATCTGAGATTCTTACTCGATACCTATAGGGAGATGTCCAGGCTACAGTTGGACATACAGGTATGACATTAAGGAGAGGGGACAATTAGAAATAAAAATATAAGAATCTGCATATCATTGGCATAATCAACTTAATTAGATGAGTTTAACAAGGAAGAATAGGAGCAGGAAGTGAACTCAAAACATTCCCAAATTAAAGGATGATAGACAAGAATAAGTAAAGAAAAAGGAGAGAAAAGCCATAGCAGCATGTGGTGTCAGAGAATCCTAGAAGGGAAAATGTTCTTCAAAACGGAGAATGGATGACAGTGTCAAGTGCTCCTGAAAGGGCAGTAAATGAGATAGTGCTTGTGAAAGCATCTGGTACACTTAATGACACATAGTAGGTGCTTAATAAATACTATTCCCTTTACTTGCTTAGTAATTAAGAGCATAGGCTTAGGAATCAGTCTGCCTAAGTTTAAATCCATCCTCTGCTGTCCCATAATTGTATGGCCTTACACACAAGTCATTTTACCTTTCAATAGTTTGGTTCTTATATTTTAAAGTGAGGGCAATGGCAATGCCTATTTCATAGAGATAAAACTAACGCATTGCTATCAATCACTCAGAATAATTACTATTTTCGTTCCTATTTATTTTTTCCATGTTTAGTATTTTCAAAAGCTATCCAGTAATAAATATGAATTACCTTTTGATTTCCATAATGAATACTTGGTTGAGTGACAATAATTAATTTTATTCCCATAGCTAGAGAGACAAGGAGCAAATTCCACCTTCCTCTCACATTGTGCACATGTCTGCCTTTAAAGAATAAAGTTATTTTCATTGATTGGAGTCCTGACAATGTGTGCACACGTTAAAGGGAGAAAACAAAGACTGGCAACGTACCCAGAAAATTGCAACAACAGAAGGTCATTTCCATCCATGATACCCAAGGAACAAGAGGAAGAAGCAATGCTGCTGGAGGTCACCATTACTAAAGACCTGGAATTGCAAAAGAGTGGGTTCTTGGTGGGAAAGAGGAATCTGATGATTACCAAGGACAGGGTGCTGGTAAAGGGAGGGAGAGGGGATGAAAGGTATAAGTTTCTAGTTTTTTCACCTTCATATCCCATTCCACTGGGACCAGTGATGATTCTGAGAAGTCAGCTGGCAAGGGAGCCCAGGGAAGCATCTTCAGATATTGCCTTCACAGCCCAGAAGTCTAAGGCCCAGCATGGAGCATAGACTAAGAAGGCAGAGAGAGGACAACCCAGAATGCTTTGTTATCCTCTTGTGTTTTGTTCCTGGCAAAGTCCTAGTAAATGATACCCAAATAAGGGTGAGTCCTTCACATCTCAATACCTTCCTGCCATGCTGGTGGACAAAGCACCATCAGCTTCTAAGTTGGATTAACATCAACCAGGTTTTCATAGATATCAAACAATATGGAATCTCCTTAGTACTTTGCTTCTAACTTTAATAACTATACACACACATATATACATCAGTTGAAAGAATGTAAGTTATAAAAATGAAAAGCTTATCTAAACTTTTCTGAAGCATAAGCCAAATATTTTGTTTGTTTCAAAGATTTGGACAGAATTCCTTGAGTTGATGACATCCCACAAGAATGCCTTCATTCCTGGTTTTTACTGGAAACTCCTAAACTGTTGACACCATGGATTTTAAAAAGTAAACAGATGGGCATGTCTCCATGACTTCATTTTATGTTGAGAATATAAATATTCAGAGAGGCAAAAGACAATGTCCCTACTTTTCAACGTTTGTAAATAAAAGAATTTGCCAATGTCATTTTATCCATCCATCCATTGCCTGCTTGTTGATGTTTGCCTATGGCTGTGTTGGGAAATTCTTTAATCATTACTCATTCTAGGTAATTTAGAGTGGTTTTTTTTTTTAATATATAAAGGAAAGAAAATTTTGAAAATACGCTCAGAGGTCAAAGTACCTAAAAATGTGAGATTAGTGAAATTTGTTACAATCATGACAAGATGAATGAAAAATCCTTTTCAGTGAAAATAACTTTTCTTTATAAAGAACCCCCTTTTTTTTCATTTTACAGGCCAAAAAGAAAAGGTATTTGGCATAGAGTGGTACTGGACTTTAGCCAGAGGAGAGTTTGTTCAGAACTTTGTCCCTCCTTTAATCTGGGCGAGTTCGAGCTACAGCAAAATTATAGTTTCCAGTATCCCTTGAATTTCCAAAGAGTTCTGCTGAGGAGGAACCTCAGAAGATAATGACTCAACAGTGTTAAATTAGAGACAGGGAAGCATAAAAATCTTGGCTGTTTAAATAATACCAGAAAAACAGTTTGCTATCTCTCTTGCTATGACATTTGAGATGAACAGACCATAGCCCATAGATGCAAAAAGTCACCATCTTCCCAGTAAAAGACATTTTGGAAAGTAATGGACACTATTTACTTTCATATAATAAGCTGGCATACATTACCTTGTCATTTTCAAACAAGATCAGTTCTTACACAGTTCTTTCATTTCAGTGGATACTCCACCATCACATTCTGGTGACTGATTATAAGCTGCATTTTGCCAAATAGAATCAGAGAGCAGCAAAGGTCTTTCATGACAAATTAGTAAGCAATTATTATAGACCAGCTAAGTAAAAAGGCACATAATCAAATTAATAAAAGCAAACAGTTTATGTTAATATGTTCCTTTTCTATATTTCTCAATTTTTTTTTAATTTTGCTTAAGAGTAGTTTGTACAAATTATTTTTTTTTTTCTGCAATGTAATGCCATTAAATTTATATCTTTGGAAGAGGATATGGTCTTCTGGCCTCTGGTTGGACCTTTGCTCACGTCAGAGATGCATCATAACCAGATAATGCACTTCAGGATCTAGCATCTTGTCTGCCAAGAGCAGAGCCATATTAAAGAGAAAAGCCATGAGGGGAAGAGCAGTAAGATAACAGCCAACAGGTGCTTTAAATATTCATAGAGTAGGTGGTGGTGGTCCGACTAAGTCTAAGTCGAGTTCGGCTCCTGTGACCCCATGGACTGTAGCCCATCAGGCTCCTCTTTCCATGGGATTTCCCAGGCTAGAATACTGGAGTGAATTGCCATTTCCTTCTCCAGGGGATCTTTCCTGATGCAAGGATGGAATCCCCATCTCCTGCATTGCAGGAGGATTCTTTTACCGCTGTGACACAAGTGAAGCCCCTCATAAAGGAAGGGGAGCCCAAATATTCAACAAGTTTCAAGATTTGAACTGATGTCACAGCAAGATTGAGTGGATAGCCCACGGAAGTAACTTTTATTTGGAAGCAAAGCCTACAAAGAGGTGGTCTGGCTATTTTGGTTTCTAAAATACTTTAAAATTAACAACTCAGATTTAGAACCTGTCTGTTGTACACAAAATTTTTCTTTTAAAATGAAAAGTTGCACATTTTAATGTGGTCAAGGTACTTACTTTAAAAAAAAAAAAGCCAAGTTGACTAGCTGAAATATGCTGTGGCTATGAGAGAGGAACACGTATTGGAGGCTTGACTGGGAGATAGTCAGTTCTGTGCTCATAGTTGATGGAGAGATTCCCAACCACAGAATAAATACAAATGATTCCAGCTGAGACAGGCATCAATGCCATTTTAACTATAAATCCAATTTCTGGGTGTGGATTATTAAAGGATATTTTTTCAGCATTTTCTAATGCTGTGTAATATAAATTGGAATATATTTTAATGGTACAAATTCACTCTTCAGCTAAACATATATGGATTATCCCCTATTTTTTGTAGCTAGTATCAGAGCATATTTATTTTGCAAAATGCCCACCTCTAGTTTTCCAGCTGCTGCTGCTAAGTAGCTTCAGTCGTGTCCGACTCTGTGTGATCCTATAGATGGCAGCCCACCAGGCTCCCCCGTCCCTGGGATTCTCCAGGCAAGAACTCTGGAGTGGGTTCCCATTTCCTTCTTCAATGCATGAAAGTAAAAAGTGAAAGTGAAGTTGCTCAGTCGTGTCCAACTCTTAGTGACCCCATGGACTGGATCCTACCAGGCTCCTCTGTCCATGGGATTTTCCAGGCAAGAGTACTGGAGTGGGTTGCCATTGCCTTCTCCGAGTTTTCTAGCAGAGAGTCATAAAAGACCTCAGGAAAATAACGAATTTTATCTTTGACCAAATGCTTTTGTTTTCCAAAATTATTTTCTTTAGTGATAATACATTCTAGAAAATGTTTTGAGTTATATTATCAAACAGTCTATAGCAAAAGATTTACTAGCTACTTTTTTTTTAGATTCTCTTAAAATTAAAGAAATATAGAGTATAAGAAATGAAATTTTCTTTTTATTATGTTTTTTCCAATTAATTTTTTTTACACGAGGACATTATAGTCCAAAATAATAAATTCATTTTCCCAAAGCCACATAGGTAGGGAGTATCTGCTCTGAAAAAGTTACGGCGCTTCATTACGCGGGGCAGCATATATATTAGTTGATACATTAATACACTTTTGTTATGCAAGGAGAGTGTATTGAAAAATGCATGAACAGTATTGTTGGTTATGAAAGCCTTTAAATTCTAAGACTCTAGAGAACAATACTGAAAGAGAGAAATAAATGAATTGTAGACAAGAAAAGGAAGATTCTATCAATTGATGGGCTGGGAAGAAAAGAGTATGACACACTGATATGTAGAAAATTCATTCTAAAGATGATTTTTGCTGGGTTGTTTGTTTTGTTTGCTTTGTTTTGGTAGAAGAGTATGACAAAGTGAAACAGATGATGAAATCAGGGAAGTACTCTATAAGGACTGAGAAAAGGTGTCAGTCAATTAAATTCTGTATAGAAAACTGGATGACTAGGATAAGAAAACATGGAAGGTTTATTGAAAGTTTCTATTTGATGAAGCGAAAAGCAAAGGAAAAAAGGAAAGATATAAACATCTGAATGCAGAGTTCCAAAGAATAGCAAGAAGAGATAAGAAAGCCTTCTTCAGCGATCAATGCAAAGATATAGAGGAAAACAACAGAATGGGAAAGACTAGGGATCTCTTCAAGAAAATCAGAGATACCAAAGGAACATTTCATGCAAAGATGGGCTCGATAAAGGACAGAAATGGTATGGACCTACAGAAGCAGAAGATATTAAGAAGAGATGGCAAGAATACACAGAAAAACTGTACAAAAAAGATCTTCACGACCCAGATAATCACGATGGTGTGATCACTGACCTAGAGCCAGACATCTTGGAATGTGAAGTCAAGTGGGCCTTAGAAAGCATCACTAGGAACAAAGCTAGTGGAGGTGATAGAATTCCAGTTGAGCTATTCCAAATCCTGAAAGATGATGCTGTGAAAGTGCTGCACTCAATATGCCAGTAAATTTGAAAAACTCAGCAGTGGCTACAGGACTGGAAAAGGTCAGTTTTCATTCCAATCCCAAAGAAAGGTAATGCCAAAGAATGCTCAAACTACCGCACAGTTGCACTCATCTCACACGCTAGTAAAGTAATGCTCAAAATTCTCCAAGCCAGGCTTCAGCAATATGTGAACTGTGAACTTCCTGATGTTCAAGCTAGTTTTACAAAAGGCAGAGGAACCAGAGATCAAATTGCCAACATCCGCTGAATCATGGAAAAAGCAAGAAAGTTCCAGAAAAGCATCTAATTCTGCTTTATTGATTATGCCAAAGCCTTTGACTGTGTGGATCACAATAAACTGTGGAAAATTCTGAAAGAGATGGGAATACCAGACCACCTGATCTGCCTCTTGAGAAATTTTTATGAAGGTCAGGAAGCAACAGTTAGAACTGGACATGGAACAACAGACTGGTTCCAAATAGGAAAAGGAGTTCGTCAAGGTTGTATATTATCACCCTGTTTATTTAACTTCTATGCAGAGTACATCATGAGAAACGCTGGACTGGAAAAAACAAGCTGGAATCAAGACTGCCGGGAGAAATATCAATAACCTCAGACATGCAGATAACACCACCCTTATGGCAGAAAGTGAAGAGGAACTCAAAAGCCTCTTGATGAAGATGAAAGTGGAGAGTGAAAAAGTTGGCTTAAAGCTCAACATTCAGAAAATGAAGATCATGGCATCTGGTCCCATCGCTTCATGTGAAATAGATGGGGAAACAGTGGAAACAGTGTCAGACTTTATTTTTCTGGGGTCCAAAATCACTGCAGATGGTGACTGTAGCCATGAAATTAAAAGACGCTTACTCCTTGGAAGGAAAGTTATGACCAACCTAGATAGCATATTCAAAAGCAGAGACATTACTTTGCCAACAAAGGTCCATCTAGTCAAGGCTATGGTTTTTCCAGTGGTCATGTATGGATGTGAGAGTTGGACTGTGAAGAAGGCTGAGTGCCGAAGAATTGATGCTTTTGAACTGTGGTGTTGGCGAAGACTCTTGAGAGTCCCTTGGCCTGCAAGGAGATCCAACCAGTCCATTCTGAAGGAGATCAGCCCTGGGATTTCTTTGGAAGGAATGATGCTAAAGCTGAAACTCCAGTACTTTGGCCACCTCATGCGAAGAGTTGACTCATTGGAAAAGACTCTGATGCTGGGAGGGATTGGGGGCAAGAGGAGAAGGGGATGACAGAGGATGAGATGGCTGGATGGCATCACTGACTCAATGGAGGTGAGTCTGAGTGAACTTCGGGAGTTGGTGATGGACAGGGAGGCCTGGCGTGCTGCGATTCATGGGGTCGCAAAGAGTCAGACATGAATGAGCGACTGATCTGATCTGATTTGATCTGATTTGATGAAGATAAGGACAATCTCTAGCTAGGTTTCTTTTATAAATAAATGTAGTCCTATCTCACTGTCATACAATTTGTGATTAAAATAATTGCAAGTAACACAGGGTACCATGAGATCCATTGAAACATAAAAAGTAAGATTTGGCTGATAACTTGAATGTATGAGGGAAAGTCTTATACTAGTCTTCATACAGAGTGACATGATGTGTAGGTAAAACCTTGCCAATACTATGGTGTGGCGATGGTTAGTAATGGGCTGCTACAGCCAACTACCAAGCCACTACAACGATGGGATAGTGGTATCACATTCCAAGCAAAGACTACTGGAAAGACAAAGTCTATGTAAGACCTAGATTTTGGAAAACATCTGGATTTAGGTTGAATCATTCATTTATGCAGAAAGGCACGGGCAGTCCCAAAACTCAAACGTTGCCTATTACTGATATTGTCCTGATTGCCTGCAAATGGTGTGATTTTTCTTCCTCTGCCAATTAATAAGAATTACATACATTCTTTTTTCCCTTAAGAAAGAACATTTGTTTAATCTATATTTAAGTTCTTTCAACCCTTACAAGTTCTAAGTGTTACTGATAATAGAACATCAAGCACAGGTCAATTCCACACAAGGACCTTCTACAACCACTTAGCTGAGAGTTCCCAAAAGAAGCCTATATAAAAACACAAATATAATTCTGACTTTATTCAAAGGAATCATAAAAACTGGACTTAAGAGAATGTTGATGTATGGAAGGCACAACTTATTTGAGAATTCATTGGCAGATGTCAGAAAAAATTAGGAAGTTGGCATCTGGTCCCTTCACTTTGTTGCACATAGATGGGGAAATAATGCAAAGAGTGAGACACTTTTTTGGGGGGTGGGGGCTCCAAATCACTCCAGATGGTGATTGCAGCCATAAAATCAAAAGACACTTGTTCCTTGGAAGAAAAGCTGGACAGCATATTAAAAAGCAGAGACATTCATTACTTGACCAACAAAGGTCCATCTAGTCAAAACTATGGTTTTTCCAGTAGCCATGTATGGATGTGAGAGTTGGACTATAAAGAGGGCTGAGCACCAAAGAATTGATGCTTTTGAACTGTGGTGTTGGAGAAGACTCTTGAGAGTCTCTTGGACTGCAAGGAGATCCAACCAATCCATCCTAAAGGAAATCAGTTCTGAATATACATTGGAAGGACTGATGCTGAAGCTGAAACTCCAATACTTTGGCCACCTGATGGGAAGAACTGACTCATTGGAAAAGACCCTGATGCTGGGAAAGATTGAAAGTGGGAGGAGAAGGGAATGACAGAGGATGAGATGGTTGGATGACATCACCAATGTGATGGACATGAGTTTAAGTAGGCTTTGGGAGTTGGTGATGGACAGGGAAGCCTGGCGTGCTGCAGTCCACAGGGTCACAAAGAGTTGGACATGACTGAGTGACTGAATTGAACTGAACTGGCATAAATCAATCTCTGAGTTGGTCATAGATTTGAAAAGGCACAGACTTGGTGTAAAAAGACATGAATTCCAGTAAGAGGATAACTTTCATTACCACCTGTATTATTTTGGCCAAGTCACTAAACTTTTCATAATAAGCTTCCATCTCTCTTTTTTTTAATTATTTACTTCTTTTTTTTTTTTTTTGCATTGGTAATTCCATATATTCTATAATGTTGTTAGATTTTATCAGAACATATAACTTTTGTTTCATTTTAATTGTATTGCACCAAAAGGAATAAATTTAAAGAAAACTGAAAACACTGAGGCAGAAGACAGTCTCTCTGCGAAGGAGCCAGTGAGGTATTTAGATATTCCCTCAACATTTCAGTGTTAACATTTGACAATGTTAAGGTAACATTCAATGCTTGTTTAGTCAACAAATAACTACTGAATATATTCTAGATGCATGGCCATTTTCCAGGTTCTGAGCTAAAAACGGTGTCCAGGAGATGTGGTCTTAGTCCTCATGGAATCAGGTCACAGCATCAGTCCAATGGAAATGGGATTTATTTTTATAAATTAGTGGAAGCCTAGTTTGAACTTATAAGCTATACTAAATATACTTCAGGACAAGTACATTTAGAAGCAGCACAGTCTGAGGTCCCAGGACTGTGAAACAGTTTTCAATAGGCATCTTCTTGGTTGCATTGAGTCTTTGTTGGTGTGAGCTGGTGTTACTCTTTATTGCACTGCGCAGGCTTCTCATTGCAGTGGCTTCTCTTGTGGAGAAGCACAGGCTCTAGGTGCACGGGATTCAGTAGTTCCAACATGCAGGCTCAGTAATTGTGGCTCCCAGGCTCTAAAGTATGGGCTCAGTAGTTGTGAAGCAAGGGCTTGGTTGCTCCAAGGCACGTGGAATCTTCTCAGATCAAGGATTGAACCCATGTCCCCCGCACTGGCAGGTGGATTCCAAGCCACTGTACCACTAGACAAGTCCAAGCTTCCATTTCTTAATCCACGTAATTATTCTAATACTACTTGCTTTTGCTAATTCAGATAGTTAGAATAGCTCATTCAATATCTGAATCAGTCTGGAAATGTACTTTCCTCCTGCCTGATTCATTATCACAGAGCATCTAAGTCTTCCTTTTTAGTTACCTAGTGCAAAGTCTGTCACACAGTAGGTACTCAATAAACATTGTGAAGTGTAATTGAATAATGCACAGAAAAGGAATATAGTACTTACAAAGTTTTCTCGAACACTAATGTGAAGAATATTGGTGAAGGCAAAAGTACAGTGAAAAAGGGAGGGATGGAAGACCTAAAAATACAGAAACCTGCTAATTTTTCAGAATTGGTTGTAAATCTGCTTATACACCCATGTAACAAATGCCTTTAGCCTTTACACACTGGATTACCCCATGATACTGTGTACCTGACATTCTGTTGCACTCTTTTCATACTTGCTACAGTTAATGATCTGTACAAGTGTTGTCCAAGAGAACTTTCAGCAAGGATGAAACTCTATGTGTACCCTGCCTTGTTAGCAGCCACTTGCCACTTGGAGCTGTTGAACACTTGAAATGTGGCCAGTATAATTGAGGAGTTAAGTTTTAAACTGTACTCAATTTTCATAATTTTAAATTTCAATTAAATAGTAACATGTGGCTAGTGGCTACTGTACTAGACATGACAGATCTAATAAGTTATATGGTTAATGAATGATCATATTCCTTTTTGGAACAACAGACTGGTTCCAAACAGGAAAAGGAGTCTGTCAAGGCTGTATATTGTCACCCTGCTTATTTAACTTCTATGCAGAGTACATCATGAGAAACGCTAGGCTGGAGAAAGCACAAGCTGGAATCAAGATTGCCGGGAGAAATATCAATAACCTCAGATATGCAGATGACACCACCCTTATGGCAGAAAGTGAAGAATAACTAAAGAGTCTCTTGATGAAAGTGAAAGAGGAGAATGAAGAAGTTGGCTTAAAGCTCAACATTCAGAAGACAAAGATCATGGCATCTGGTCCCATCACTTCATGGCAAATAGATGGGGAAACAGTGGAAACAGTGGCTGACTTTATTTTTCTGGCTCCAAAATCACTGCAGATGGTGACTGCAGCCATGAAATTAAAAGATGCTTACTCCTTGGAAGGAAAGTTCTGACCAACCTAGATAGCATATTAAAAAGCAGAGATATTACTTTGCCAACAAAGGTCCGTCTAGTCAAGGCTATGGGTTTTTCCAGTGATCATATATGGATGTGAGAGTTGGACTATAAAGAAGCCTGAGTGCTGAAGAATTGATGCTTTTGAACTCTGATTTTGGTGTTGGAGAAGACTCTTGAGAGCCCCTTGGACTGCAAGGAGATCCAACCAGTCCATTATAAATGAGATCAGTCCTGGGTATTCATTGGAAGGACTGATGTTGAAGCTGAAACTCCAATACTTTGGCCACCTGATGCGAAGAGCTGACTCATTGGAAAAGACCCTGATGCTGGGAAAGATAGGGGACAGGAGGAAAAGGGGACAACAGAGGATGACATGGCTGGATGGCATCATCAACTCGATGGACATGGGTTTGGGTGAACTCCAGGAGTTGGTGATGGACAAGGGGGCCTGGCGTGCTGCAGTTCATGGGGTCACAAAGAGCCGGACACAACTGAGAGACTGAACTGAACTGATTCCTTTTTGGAGATGGAAAAGGCTTCTAAGACAGCATAGTGACTCAAAATTATATGTGCCCGAAAAAAAAAAAAAGAACCATGGTTAAACAGATTCCAATTTTCAAAACTATCTGAGATTTTGTTTTCTACAGCTTGTGACTTAACACGTCTCTTTGACAGGTCATTGCATTCTTTCACCAGAACACACAAAATTCAGTTGCATTGCATTGAACACTTACCCTTTAGCTTTCTGGGACTCATTTTCTTCATCTGTAAAATGAGGTGGTTGGACTTCCTTAGATCATATTTGAAATTCTTTTCATCTATAGGGACAGGGAGCAAACTTGCTTGAATTGTTGGAAAGAATCTGCTAGTTTAAGTCTCATTTGTTAATTTCTGTCTCATCATCAGAACCTCTCCAATATGTTTTCCTTTCCCTCTATGCCTCTCACCCTTTCTTGTCTGTTCACAGTTCAAAAGACTTCTCCTGTCCGAATGATTTATCCTTCTGGATTTATGCTGTCAGAAAGGCTTGTTTAGATAGAATCCAGACATACTCATGTGTTGCTTATGCATTCTAATTAAGAAGGACAACTTCAAATGGATCAAGGTTATCTTAAAAAAGAATTAGAACCTTAGTCAAAGATCAGAGGAGAAGAAAAACATTATAAAACAAACTTAGGATAAAAAATTCCAAAGTTTAAATCAAACTAAGACGGGAAGCATGTTTTTCTTTCTCCAAATCAGACTCATTCTTATTTGAAGGGTTTTTAAGAGCACAGAGTAGCTGCAGTTGCAAAAACCCAGGTTTCTGACGTGGCTATTTGGAATTTGTTAAAGAAAAACAATTCTGAAAATTCACTCCGGTCCCTCTGGCTCCCCTGGTTCTCTGCACCCTGAGAAAGAAAAAGATTACACAAGCGCCATCTTTTGGAGAAAACAGCAATAGCAGCAGATGCCAGATTTTAAAACATTAATTCTATTTATCTCTCAAAGGGAAAAATGAAGTTGTAAATATCATTTTAATCTTATAATAATGTTTTATCTAAGAGTTTCTAAATCATCTGATTCAAAAATAAGAGTAAAAGCTAAATTAAACTCTGGCTTTGGTTTTCTTCATCTTTGAATTATGGTAATGAGGCATATCAGATTCTATTTTAAAACAATGTTTGAGATAACCACAAAAGAACAAAATGCTACCCCAAATCCTGATGTTATTATGTTTTTTTAGGCTTGATCATGGATAGAGATCTACTGGGAATATTCATTGCTTGCACCCAATGACTCTGCCCTAGATTAGGTAATCCTTAACGTTATTCACGTAGTGTCTTGTTTTCAGTGTTTAGAAGAGAAAACCAGAGAAGCAGAGAATTCTTATTTATTTTATCCAAAACAAGGAAAAATTGGTGCCAGGAATCTGCTAAGTTTCTTGGACTTGGATAGTGAAAGCTTTTGAAATCCTATAAAGCTTGTAGAGGATGTAAGCATACTTATTGTTTAATTTGTGCAAACAGCCTTCACACGTCCTGAGCAATCTGGGCGTGCTCTCCCCTGGTACAATGACTGTCTAGCACAAGATGCTGCAACTAAACAGATGAGGCTGACCTTGGATGTCTGAATTTTGCTTTAAGCAATGTTGAGATATCCCAAAATTTGACTTAGCAATAATTCTCATTTTACTGATATATTGAAATCATGAGTGTAAAGCACCCCTCCTTCTATATCTTCTTCTCTGAGGACTTCCCAGGAGGTGCTAGTGGTAAAGAAACCACGTGCCAATGCAGGAGATGTAAGAGACACGGGGTCAGTGAAGCACCTTTCAGACATAAGCTATTGAAGGCATAGAGGTAAATCTGATACGTGGCTGATGGCTTCCATGTTTGTCTGAGTTTATTTTCCCAAACTATTTTCTTGGTGTAACCACCTACTCACACAAATTTAATATGCATACAAGTTTTTAATGTTTACCTTAAGTCATACTCCAAATCAGATTCTACGTTATTCCCTAAATCAAGTATCACAAAATCTGCTGTGAATTTAAAGTAAGAAATGAAAATTGCCCTTCTAAACCGCCATAATATTCTGAAGAGCAATTTATTACTGAATATATGTCCTATATTTTTTGTATCAGTTCCTTCTCCACTCTGCCCTGTAACTTTTAACAAAATTGTTAGGCCTGAAAATAAATACTAAACAAATTACTAAAACAGCATTTTGGGTTTTATGCTTTGCCAATATGAGACTGTTAGGAGTTGGAGTTAAAATTCTTCGGCACGCCCTGTTGTGGTTGTCATTCATATCTCTCCCTTTCCGAAAAACCTCAAAATAGCTTATAATGCCACGTACCATATGTGGAGTAATAATTAGGCTTACCAGGGTGCTTTCTGCTGGACAGTCTCGTTGGCATAGACAAAGCCATAAAATCCAGCTTTTTACATAGTGTTATCCAATTTTTTTCAAATGCTTTAAAGACCATAACTGTAATATCACTTGACAACTTTGGCATGCTCGAAGCTAACTAATGGGCACTTTTAGATCTGGGGTTTTTTAATCCATTTTTTTTTTCTATTGGGACAACTACCAGAATTTGGGAATTGAATCAGTAGTACACATCCACAAGCCTTGAACTCTGAAAAATTAAAGTGAAGACATGTAACTCCTGCAACTGACTTTTGCAAAAATTATTTGTAATTTCAAATTAAAAGTCAATATAAAGACCTTCCAAGGAAATGTAATATTTTTAATGAGCTTCTGGGAGCAATATATATTTATCATTTTCCTAATTAGAATCCTTATATCTGGTCTCTACTAATATGTGTGTGTATGTGTGTGTTTCTGTGTGTGTGTGTGTGTGTGTGTGTGTGTGTGTGTGCTCAGTTGCTCAGTCATGTCTGACTCTTTGCAACACCATGGACTGTAACCTGCCAGGCTTCTCTGTCCATGGGATTTTCCAGGCGAGAACACTGGGGTGGGTTGGAATTTCCTACTCCAGGGGATCTTCCCAACCCAGGGATCAAACTTGGATGTCTTGCATCTCCTGAATTGGCAGGCAGATTCTTTACTACTGCACTACCTGGGCTTCTCTGGTGGCTCAGAAGTAAGAATCCACCTGCCAATGCAAGAGATATGCATTGAATCCCTGGGTCGGAAAGTTCCCTAGAGAAGGAAATGGCAACCCACTCTAGTATTCTTGCCTGGGAAATCTCATGGACAGAGGACCTTGGTGGGCTACAGTCTACTGGGTCACAAAAGAGTCAGACAGGACTTAGAGACTAGGCAGCAACATTGCTGGGTACATAAACCTCTGTAATTTGGCCACATAGAAGTCTTTCGGGGGTTTGCTCTTTGCATCCCAAACAGTCACAGAGCGCTTGCATCAAAAATCGGTGTCCTTTGATTCTGTCACATCATCAGGAAAGCCAAAGAATTGTCAGAAATAAAAGAAGATTCAAACATTTAAAGAGTAAGATCAGGATGGTTGAAGTTTGTTTTTTTTGACATCAAGAAAAGGGGATGGGTCTTAAAAGTCTGTGCTTTACCTCTTCAGACATACACAGACACTCAAGCACACACATCGAGGCATATTTGCTTATATAAGCAAGTCTAAGATAGGGTTCTTTAAGACTGCAAGACTATGATGATGTCCTGAATAAAGTAAGAGAAAACTACTCATAACTGTTTGATAAATTCATTTTCTATAAAGTGCTGCTTGCTGCTGCTAAGTCGCTTCAGTCATTTCTGACTCTGTGTGACCCCATAGACAGCAGCCCATCAGGCTCCCCGGTCCCTGGGATTCTCCAGGCAAGAACACTGGAGTGGGGTGCCATTTCCTTCTCCAATGCAGGAAAGTGAAAAGTGAAAGTGAAGTCGTGCAGTCATGTCCGACTCTTCGCGACCCCATGGACTGCAGCCTACCAGGCTCCTCAGTCCATGGGATTTTCCAGGCAAGAGTACTGGAGTGGGGTGCCATTGCCTTCTCTATAATGTGCAGCTTCCATCAAGTTCCTGTTTCTTCTGATATATGTTTTATTAAAATTCATAGGGGGCATGGCAATAAAGCAGAAGCAAGGATTTGCACTTTCAACCAAAATATTCAGAATGTTTCTGATTGTTTTCACCTTAGCTTAGAAACTGGTCTATTTTGTAGTTAATTTTCAAGTACTTTAGCCCATATGTTTCAGTACTTGAGTAAATAAGCAGTCAAAAATCATGTTTAATATTTCGTTTTAAAACTCAGTTAAAAAAAAATAAAATGTACACACACATATACACACACACACACACGTAGAGAGAGATATATTCACATATGGACTTCCCTGGAGCCTCAGACAGTAAAGAATCTGCCTGCAATACAGGAGACCTGGGTTTGATCCCTGGGTGGGGAAGATCCCCTGGAGGAGGGCATGGCAACCCACTCCAGTATTACTGCCTGGAGAATCCCCATGGACTGAGGAGCCTGGCGGGCTGCAGTCCTTGGGGTTGCAAAGAGTCAGACAGGACTGAGTGACCAAGCAGAGCACATATTCACATATATATAGAAATAGATGTGTATATATTTGTATGTATGTATGTGTGTGTCTGTGGTGTGTATGGAGTGTGTTTATGTTATATGAGTTCCTCATATTTTACAATGTTGTATGTAGGAAGGGTGGGATATAGACAGTTTGGGGAAAATGTAGAGCCTTTTATGACCCAAGTAGAAAATGTTATAAAATGAATACACAAAATTAAAAATTATTCACATTCTCAACAGGAAAATTATTAAAATAGAGGCTCTTTGGCTACTCATACTTCTATAAAATGCAAAATGCAATATTTTGTTACTTAAAATTATATAATAGGAGAACATGGGTATTAAACCATAAAGTCTGGGGTTTGAAACTTATTTGCAATATCTTGTGTAATAGTCAAGATCTTGTGATCTTGGGCAGTTATTAAGCTCCTGAAGCCCCAGTTTTCAAGTAAGAAAATTCTGACTTTGTGGGTTATGGGGAGGATTTAGTGCAATTTCCTGTGCCTTTTCCACAAGGGATACTTAGTAAATATTAACTCTGCTTACTTTAAAAGTCTAAATACTTTTCAGTGAAACCACCCTGATATATAAGGTAAATGAGCATCATTGGTTTGCTAATATTGAAATGGAAATGAGAAAAAAAGCCCTTTAGAAAGGCTTTCTTGTTGGATTTTGCAAACCCAGACTCCTTTCTTCCAAAGCTTTGTAAAAAGGCTCTTCCTCCAGGCGATCTGTATAGATAATCTCCACCCAATTCAATTAGTCTCATTCATCCCAGCATAAAGTTAATTAATTTAAAATCTTCAAAAGAATAAATCACTTCTGAGATTCTGCCCAATCATATCTGACGAGTACCAGGGGGACCATAGGTCCTTCATTTCTTCCCCTCACCCTTCCACTCATTTCTTCATCATTCAATCAGCCATTTAAACATTAAATACTAAGATCTGGGTGTGTAGAAGCGTTGGATTTCTCTAGAAAAGATAAAGAAGAGCAGGGACACAAGTCTTCTGAGCTTCCCTCTGTTCATTTCACACCCTTGTGTATGAAGTAATCATATGTGAAGAGGATGATACCTCCATAACTGTAGGGTATTTCACTGTTTATGAAGGGCTGTTGGCTTATTTGGGGCTTCCCAAGTGGCTCAGTGGTAAAGGATTCGTCTGCCAGTGCAGGAGACTCAGGTTTGATTCAGGGTCAGGAAGATCCCCTGGAATAGGAAATAGCAACCCACTCCAGAATTCTTGCCTGGAAAATTCCACAGAGAAGACTGGTGGGCTGCAGTCCATGGAATTGCAAAGAGTTGTACATGACCGAGTAACTAAGCATGCATGTTGGTTTATTTGATCTTGACAACCCCATGAGACCATTATTCTCAACTCAAAAAGGCCCAGAAACAGGGGCCCAGGATGACAGTAAGTGAAGCTGGCCTCAGTGCTTAAGCCTCAGAAGTTGATTTACTCTGAAGACACTATAACAAGTTTTCTAATTTTCTATCCCATAAAGATCCCAATATGTGTGGGTCTCAAGCCATGTAAACCTGATCAGCCTCTGCTAGACCTGTGCTGCTTCTTTTTTGTTTTGTTTTCACTAATGTTATGAAGATAATGCTTTTAGCAACTGTATTTAAAATATCCAAACCAGTGGTTCTCAGCTATACTGTGCATAATATTTATCTGGAGAATTGGTTCAAATATGATTCCAAAGTTCCTACCTTGAAGAGCTTATATTTTAGTAGTCTAGTTTGCAATTTTAAGAATACAGATCTTCCTCAACTTATGACAGGTTCCCAGCTGAAAATATCCTAAGTTGAAAATGCACTTAATACGCCTAACCTATCAAACATTAAAGCTCAGCCTAGCTTACCTTAAACTTGCTCAGAAAGGTTACTTTAGCTTACAGTTGGGCAAAATGATCTAACACAGAGTCTATTTTAGAATAAGGTGTTGAATATCTCATGAAATTTATTGCATGCTGACTCTTTGAGCCCCCATTGACTGTAGCCCATCAGGCTTCTCTGCCCATGGAATTTTCCAGGCAAGAGTACTAGAATAAGTGCTGTTTCCTACTGCAGGAGATCTTCCCAAACCAGGAATTGAACCTGCATCTCCTGTGTCTCGTGCATTGGCAGGCAGATTCTTTACCGCCGAGCCACCTGGAGAGCCCATTGCATTTTGCACTGAAAATGAGAACCAACGGTTGTAAGTGTATTGTTTGCTCACCCTCGTGATCATGTAGCTGACTGGGAACTGTGGCTCACTGCCTCTACCCAACATCACAAGAGTATCTTACCTTGGGAAAGGATCAAAATTCAAAATTTGAAGTACAATTTCTACTAAATGCAAATCACCTTTGTACAATCATAACATTGAAAAATCATTAAGTTGAACCATCATAAGTTGAAAACCATCTGCTGCTGCTGCTGCTAAGTCACTTCAGTCGTGTCCGACTCTGTGCGACCCCATAGACGGCAGCCCATCAGGCTGCCCCGTCCCTGGGATTCTCCAGGCAAGAGTACTGGAGTGGGTTGCCATTTCCTTCTCCAATGCAGGAAAGTGAAGAGTGAAAGTGAAGTCGCTCAGTCGTGTCCGACTCTTAGCGACCCCATAGATTGCAGCCCACCAGGCTCCTCCATCCATGGGATTTTCCAGGCAAGAGTACTGGAGTGGGGTGCCACTGCCTTCTATACGTTGAATATTAGATGTGCTGTATATGCAATATATGTCTAGTCAAAGCTATGGTTTTCCAGCAGTCATGTATGGATGTGAGAGTTTAACCATAAAGAAGGCTGAGCACCAAAATACTGATGCTTTTGAACTGTGGGCTGGAGAAGACTCCTGAGAGCCCCTTGGACAGTGAGGAGATCAAACTGACCAATCCTAAAGGAAATCAACCACACATATTCATTGGGAGGACTGATGCTAAAGTTCCAGTACTATGGCCACCTGATGTAAAGAGCTCACTCACTGGAAAAGACCGTGATACTGGTAAAGATTGAAGGCAAAAGGAGAAAGAGATGGCAGAAGATGAGATGGTTAGATGGCATCACTGACTCAATTGACATGAGTCTGAGCAAACTCCAGGAGATAGTGAAGGACAGGGAAGTGTAGCATGCTGCAGTCCATGAGGTCACAAAGAGTTGGACATTGCCTATAAGATGTATATGCAATATATTTGTGTGTATAACATAGGATCATATGTATCATACTATATGCAATATATTTGTGTGTGTATATTTATGATACCTAAATATCTGCACCCCAGCTAAGCCTGATTATCTTGGATCACATGTTAAGAATCAAATATAAGCTAAGAATTTTAAACCTGAAAGGAGCCCCAGAATTTGTCTTCTACTGACATTTTTCATTGAAAAATAAGCTGAAGTTTTTGCTGCTCTGTTGAGTGACTTCCTTATCTGGAAATGACGACAACTGTAAGGTGCTAGGGAGGGGGCACAAGGTTCAATTTGTAAGCACTCTTTCCAAAAGTAGCCCTTGAGCACTAATTTGGGGGTATTGATTCTACTCATTTGAACTCTGTCACAGACACACCTGATCATTCAGAACACCATTAAAACTCCAGTTGCAATTTCACAGCAATCACAATAAAAATGCTGAAGTAGTATGCTATGCTATGCTATGCTAAGTCACTTCAGTTGTGTCCGACTCTGCGACCCCATAGATGGCAGCCCACCAGGCTCCCCCGTCCCTAGGATTCTCCAGGCAAGAACACTGGAGTGGGTGCTGAAGTAGTATAGATTGACCTAAAAATAAAATGTAAATAGTTGCCACATCTCCACTTTGCAGACTCTGCTTAACAGCAGTTTTAGTCCTATTCACCTTATTTCGCTTTAACTGCTGTCTTTATGTTAACCCTTGTTCCTTCCACAAGATCCCTAATTTCTGCCAACAACCTGATTCTCTACCTCATTCCAACAGTTCCCAGCCTCAGCCACTCCACAATTCCATCCCATCTGCCATGAAGCAGTCACTGCAGTGAAACAGTCATTAAAATCTGAGAGATGCCATCTGCTACCTAATAATTGCTTATGAATCATTCAAGATTATAAATATTACCTTTGCATTGTAGACCTGGGACCTTTGAAAGACTGGCTCAAATAATTTGACATCATAGTTATCATCAATGGCCTGATAAACTACAACATTCAAATATCATTTCACCAAAAATAGCAATGGCTTTTTAAAAATTACAATACTCTCTTTTTTCCTTATCTCCTTCCCACTCCAACCAAATACACAGCTGGAATGAAAACTGGAAAAACACCAACACTTTTAAGCTTCACTAAAAACCAATAAAGAGCAGAAATATAGCCAAAACTCAAAATAAATTATTTAAAGACATTAAATAGAGTGGAACAGGAATGTAGATTGTGAGTAACATAAAGTATATGGTGCATTATAAGGTTGATTGAAAGTTTATTAAAAGCAATAACTGTACTCAATTAAGAATTAATTGAAAGAGTGAGACAAAGCTTTATTTTTCCATCCATTCTTTTACCACGTGAAAAGGACCCTTTAACATTATGGTTTTTATAATTATTACAAATTTGGAGTATATTTTAGATAATAATTAATCCAAAATATTAAATGATATTTATTACCAAACATGTTAAAATCATTTAAATAATTGTATAACATACCAAACTACATAGAATGATTTAAAAATATGTGTTTTATATATATATAAAGTCATTTTCTTTCTTCTGAAGGATTTATATATATGCAATATTTTTCAAGTAATATAAGACTTCATAAAGTATATTATTTTATAAAGTAAATTTTAACAGGATGATGTAACTGGTTCAGAAACCAAAATATATATTACATATTATTTTTCATCAACAGCCAGATTTGTAATTAAGGATTTCAATTTAATAGAATGACCCAGTACCGCCACCTGCTGTTTAAAATAGAAAATACAACTTAATGAGTTCAATTTACAGAAAGGAGAGCTCAAAGCTTGGCTTAATACCATCATTATGATTATCTCTCAGATTTTAAGATTTTTAACTAATGTATTGTTTGAGCATATGTTAAGATCTTTAAATATACTGATATTATGAAGAAGGAAAGAGATCAGTGGAATGAAACGAGTAAAGCCAAGTGAACTAAATAAGCACAACTTGAGTACTGTGGTGCACTCTAAAAATAAGAGAGAATTTGATTTTTCTGCCACGCAATCTCATCAGCTTTTACTGGTCTCACAGACTATACAAGTTTATTCCTCTATATATTTATTACTGGTAGCAGGTATATTATCATTGTAATGCCGAGAGACATCATGGCCTTTTCAGTTAGGACAAACTTGGATATGTATTCCAGAGCTTCTGCTTCTTAGCTTTGAATTCAGTTCAATTATGTAGCCTTTTCAAAACCCCTGCTGCAGATTTTAAAAATTGAGACGTCAACATGGACTTTGTAGAGTTTTATTAGACTTTCAAATGTTATATGTAAGGTACTGGGGCTACATTTTAGGCACTGTATAAATGATATCTCTGGCTTTATTTCCCCACAATTTTTGTATTTAAAAATATGAAAAACTATACATCTTCTGTAGTTTCAAATAAAAGCTTATTAGCACTTCAATTTTTGAAATGTATGGCCATGCACTTAGGTTAAATTGACTCAGTTGGTTTCATATGTAATCACTTGAGTTCCAACCTGTACCTTGGCAATATGATGGAGCACCTCACTAATATCCCAAATTTGGGAAGTTTAATGGACAGATGTCACAAATGTCATGAGAGGATGTAAGACATCTTAATCATTTGAGCAAGTGTAAAGCATAGGACTAATTAGACACTCAATCTAAGAAAAATAGCAAATTTACAATAGTCAGGACTTACAGTTTCAGCCTAAAATCCAATCAGCGATTATTTTTGACAAGGAGACTAGGCGAGGATTACAGACAATCTAAATTCATGTTCCTTAATAGATGTGGATTCATCTGATGACGTGAGGTCATTTTGGAAAGTACGAATCTCTCACTTATGGACGAGCCTCCAACAGAGTTTTAAGAATGGACTTTATCCTGTTTTCTGATGTAATCCCATGAAAAAATAGTAATTTTTTAAAACCTCAGAGAAGGCGATGGCACCTCACTCCAGTACTCTTGCCTGGAAAATCCCATGGAAAAAAAAAAAAAAAAAAGAAAATCCCATGGACTGAGGAGCCTGGTGGGCAGCAGTCCATGGGGTCGTGAAGAATCGGACACGACTGAGCGACTTCACTTTCACTTTTCACTTTCATGCATTGGAGAAGGAAATGGCAACCCACTCCAATGTTCTTGCCTGGAGAATCCCAGGGATGGGGGAGCCTGGTGGGCTGCCGTCTATGGGGTCACATAGAGTCGGACACGACTGAAGCGACTTAGCTGCATGAATATTTAGTTATCCTTAGGGAAATGATATTTTGAGTATGATCATCACTGTGAGTTTTCTGTGAAAATTCAATTAGGTGAGAAAAATGAAATAGGTCTATACCATAGGGCTTTTTGGCCTTCCCCAGTGGCTCAGTGGTAAAGAATCTACCTGTGATGCAGAAGATGCAGGAGACCTGGGTCTGATCCCTGGGTCGGGAAGATCCCCTAGAGGAGGGCATGGCAACCACTCCAGTATTGTTGCCTTGGTAATCCCATGGACAGAGGAACCTGGCGGGCTGCAGCCCATAGGGTCACAAAGAGTCAGACATGACTGAAGTGACAGAGCACGTGTGCATGGAGCTTTTTGGTACTACATGGAATGATGCCATGGGTGGATTAAAAATGACTAAAGAGATGGGTGGATTAATATATGGATTAACAGATGAGGAGAGCTCAGAAAAGAAGTTTACCAGGGGAGAAAGGATAGCTCTTCCTTACAGTAGAATTCCTACTAATCAAGGTGAAAGGAACTACAAAAATACATAAATCACTGTTTGGAAACCACCTTAGTACCCCAACAATAATCAAATCAAATGAAAAGCATCAATGGATTTGTAGATAAAAGTATGGTGAGAAGCAGGATGATGATATAATCTCAAAGTAACTCTCAACAAGATAGTTATTAATGACAAAAGGGGAAGTGGTAACTTTACATTGGAGAAAATTGCAGGTACCACATTTATCTAGTGGACAAAGTTAAATTGTGTGTGGTGTGTGTGGGCGCTCAGTTGTGTCCAACTCTTTGCAACTGCATGAAGTCTAGCCTACCAGGCTCCTCTGTCCATGGGATTCTCTGGGCAAGAATACTGGAGCGGGTTGCCATTTCCCTCCAAGGGATCTTCCCGATCCAGGAATGGAACCTACATCTCTTGTGTCTCCTGTGTCTCCTGCACAGGCAGGTGGATTCCTTATCGCTGTGCACCCAGGATTACTATCATAGTGATGGTATATCATGATGCATTGAGAAAGACACATCATCCCAATGGCATTCTTTCCCAAAATGCACGACCTGAATCTAATTAAGGAAACATCAAACAAACTCAAACAGAGAAACACTTTACAAAGTACCTGCCCTGTATTCCTCAAAAATATTTGTCATGAAACTCAAAAAGCAAACCAACAAAACCATTCATATACAAAATTTAATAAAACGAGGATCTGTTCCAGATTAAAGGAAGAAAAAGAAACGTGACAATATACTACATGTGATCCTGGATTAGTTAAAAACATTAGTAGTACAGATCGCTGAATCTGAATATGTTTTACAGGTTAGACACTAGTATTTCAGTTTCTTTAAAAATTTTCTAAGTTTTACTGAGAAATAATTGACATAAATGACTGTATATATTTAAGGTATATAGCATGATGGTTTGATTTACACGTATTGTGAAATAATTATCACCATAGATTTAGGTAACATCTATCATCTCATATAGATACAATGAAAAAAATAAAAAAATCTCCTTGTGATGAGAACTTTCGGTATCTACTCTCCTACAAACTTTCACACATAAATATCACTCAGCAGCGATAATGATAGGCATCATGTTGTTTTGTTACATCTCTAGTACTTATTTATCTTAAAACTGGAAGTTTGTACCTTTTAATTCTCTTTCTCTAAGGCCTTGTTTCCCTCTCCTCTGATACACACAAATCTAATCTCTTTTTCCATGTTTTAATTAGATTCCATATACAAGTGAGATGATAGAGTATTTGTCTTTTTCTGACATTTCCCTTAGCATAATGCCTTTAAGTCCATCTGTGTTATTGCAAACAGTAGGATTTCCTCAGTTTTATGGGTAAATAATATTCATACATATATATATATATATATGATGGAATTGTTAGTTTCTTGACTATATTCATGAGATGTGATTACATAGCAGAAAATATATACTAATAAACTTAGATGTACAGGGTATCATGTCTACGACTTACTTGAAATATTTCAGAAAAAATTTTTAGATACAGGTATATTGTCACCAACACTTATATCTTTATCCAGGGCTTCCCTAGTGGCTCAGTGGTAAGGAATTCACTTGCCAATGCAGGAGGTGTCAGCTTGATCCCTGGGTCGGAAAGATCCCCTGGAGAAGGAAATGGCAACTCACTCCAATATTCTTGCCTGGGAAATCCCATGGACAGAGGAGTCTGGCGGGCTACAGTCGGTGGGATTGTAGAAGAGTCAGATATGACTCAGCAACTAAACAAGAACAACGTCTATATTCATAGCCATGTCCATGGTGTGTTGGGGAGACAGACAGAGTGAGTACAAGCAATGCTGATAAAAAGAACTCTGGGTTGGGGCATATGGGAATTCTTTGTACTAATTTTGAAAATTTGGGAGACATCTGAAATTATTTCAAAATTAAACACTGAAAATGGTAAAAGAAGTGGGAGAGAAAAGCAAAGAGAAAAAAGTGGAAGATGAGGAGGAAAGAAGAGGAGGGAGATGAGGAGAAAGGCTTACCTTCTCAGAAGATCTATACCGAAATCCTCTCTCTCTGAGCTGTTCCATAACCTCAGTAATGTAAGTGTGAATTTACTGAATTAAGATAATTTGGATGGAAATGAGGAATGAAGAACTAGAAGCTTGAGTCTGGAGTAAACTGCACATCTAATTGAATGCATTAGCTATTTAAGGGCAAAAAGCCAATCAATTTTTTCCTCACTCTTGTTCATCAAGCTCCAATATGATGCCCAACACACAGGAAATGTTTGATGAATATGTATGAAAGGAATAATGTACAACACCTGCTTTGTGATTTGCTCAACTCTTATGCTCCTATTTTGAAATAATCTTAATGCCTTCTTAAAATCTGTCCACCAACTGTCTAGGGATATTAAGTATATAATTATTCGCTTGAGTAGCCTTTTTAAGAAAGGAAAATCAAAATGTGTGAGACAGAGAAAGATGAAATCTAAGAACTCATTAGCAACAAAACACTGGAATCTCTTTGCTGACCAACACTAACAAGAAGGTTTGTATTTTATTCCTAGTGAGTAATTGTAAACTTCCTTGAGCATTAATTCAATATAATAGCCTTAAACAGCTGTCAAGTGTTGTGGTAAAATAAGATGGCTGGTAGAGTGTAGGATTACATTTCAAACAAAGTTCAAAGTCTCAGCAATATCTACTTCTTTGGAATGTGGAATGTGAAATTTGAAATTACCAGGATAAATGGAAACGCTAAAAAAGTTTAACGAGGTCACAGCCAGACTGGACCTGCAAACCAGCCTGAGGGGCAATGAGTGGTAAGAAATGTTTCAAGCCTAACTCACTAATTTTCTGTCTATTCTTGGTGACATTTGCATTTTCTTTTACATTAGAAAAAACAGACCAAGTCTGAGAAAGCCTGCAACCCTTCAACCTAAGGCAACTTTCTTAAAGAGAAGTCTTCAAGATGACAACATATGGATACTACATCTCCACGCCTTACCCACAGCTGGTAAATTCACAGTGAGCCCTCTACCCAATGCCAACCTATCCATATAGTCAGTGACACCTATGCAGTGGTCGGGAGCAAAAGACGGATGACGGCCTTTATATTGCTTTGTGTGTGTGTGTGTGTTTAAAAGAATCATTGAGACATAACTGACATAAAACAACTGCACATATTTCTATATTTATATCTATATCTGTATCCATCTCCAGGAGGCCATTGCCACAACAGAGATGTTGAATGAAACTGTCACTTCTAAAAGTTTCCTGTTGCCCCTTTGTAATTCCTCACTCTCGCTCCTCCTCACCTTCCTGCCATAGAAGGCAGCCACTTGCCAGCTTTCTACTACTATACATTAATTTTCATTTGCTATGGATAGAACCCTACACTATGTCCTATTTTATATAGCTTCTTTTACTCAACATAATTATTTTGCTAACATTTACATCCATGTTGTAGGATAGATTCCTTTTTATTAATGACTAATACTTTATTTTACAAATGTGCAGATTATTTATCCACTCAGTTACTGATGAACGTTTGAATGGTTTCCAGTTTTTTACCTATTACGAATTGGGCTAATAATTAACATTTACATAAAAGTTTTTGTAAAAACATATGCTTTTATTTCTCTTGAATAAATGAATAGGAGGAAAATAGCTGAATTTATGTTTAATTGTTTAAGAACAGCCGAACTATTTTCCAAACTGTTTGTACCATTTCACATTCTTCCCAGGAATACATGACAGTTCTAAATCCCCAGCAATGTTGCCAACACTCTGTACGGTAGGTCTGTTTTATTTAACCATCCTCATGGAAACACAGTGTTAGCTCATTGTATTATCTCATTAATTTGTACTTCCAAAATTAATCATCAGCATATATCCTTTACTGAACTATTTATTCAAATTTTTAGTTGTATTGTTCATTTTCATTATTATTCTGTTGTAAGTACCCTTTATATTCTGAAGACATAGCCTTTATCAAATATCATAAATTGTATATATTACATGGAAATATATATATATAAAACATGCATATATATATATATATATATATATATATATGTTGTGCAAGCATTTTCTCCCAGAATGTGACTTGCATTTTCGTTCCTTTAACAATGTCTCATGAAGAGAAAAAAATTTTTTAATTATATAATTACTTATTTATTGGCTGTGCGTGTCTTGATTGCTGACCGTGGGCTTTGTCTATGGTGGGGGCTCCTCTGCAGCTGCAGTATGAAGCCTGCTCATTCGGTGGCTTCTCTCGTTACTGAGCACAGATTCTCGGGTGCGGAGGCCTCAGCAGTTGTGGCGCATAGGCATTGTTGCCCAATGCCATGTGGAATCTTCCTGGACCAGGACTTGAACCCGTGTCCCTTGCATCGGCAAGCAGATTCTTAACTGCGGGACCACTAGACAAGGCCAGAGTAGATGTTTTTAATTTTAATGAAATTCAACCTATCAATTTATTTTTCTATAAACCATGTTTTTATTTTATCATGGTGCTGGAATAGGTGTGGATTAGGACTTATGAAAGGGCTAAAAAGTGAGGAAAGATCCAGTTCATTTAAAAGTTTGTGAAAACTTTCTACTATAAGTTGTACTCTAGGACCCAGAACATATCCCCTTGATATGAATACACAGCAAGAGGTCAATAAAGCTGCTAAGACTTACTCTCTAGATTGGTCACTGTTTGTTAGTCTTCATTATGCTACGTAGATGACTCCATAACCACTGGGAGGCCCTGCAAATGGCAATTGGTGTCACCTACAACCAAATGCGTCAGGAAGATCAGAATACCAATATAAAGTTCATCTGTCAAAACCTGCATCAGGCAGAAGGGCTCCTGGATAGCATAGCTGCTTTGAGATGCTCATTGGTTATAAAGCACATTAAATCCCCAAACAATATGCTCTGGAACAAAGTGAAATTTGTAATAAGAGTATCAGGACACATCATTAGCACCTAATGAAATACACTATAGACAATTCATCAGAATTCTCTAATCTTTTTGGATTATGCAGTAAGAATGAACTATATAAATAGCAGAAAGATACCACTGCCATTTTGGAGAAATCTTCAAAAAAATTGGGGCAGGGAGAGTTTTTTAAAACCTGGGTCAAAAATCCTGCAAAACCACCCTCTTCCATTTAATCTAATGACATACTCAGCAGGTATCATAATATTTGAGGTTCATTGACAAGATTTCCCTGAATGATAGAAAAGATTGTTTAAATTATTTCTCTATTCAACACATATGCATTGGGCCCTGTAGAGTTCCAGGCACTGTTGTAGGCACTGGGGATACAGCAGAGAACAGATTATATATTAGGTGGAGATAAATATGATACAGAAAAGAAAAGCAAATTAGAAAGTTAGAGGTTGATAGGGATGTGCTGTTTAAATAAAAGGGTAGAAAATTTATATCTAATAAGGTAGCATTTGAACAGACATCTAAGTAAACTGATGGAGTGGACTCTGTGACTATTTAGGGGAAGAATTTTCCAGATATGGAGAATAGCAAATGACAAAAAATCCAAAGCGGTAACATGTTTGGGCATATTCAAGGAATAACACACTGACCAGTGTGAGCTGGAGTAGAGCATGCCAAAAATTCAACTTAGACTGGAGGTGTCCTTCAACCCTCTACTTCCCATCAAATTTACCTTCTCTCTCTTTAAATTCAATAACCACCTTGCAGAATAAATTATTTCAAAAATTCTGATTCTTTCAAGTTCCTGTCATCCGTGGCTTTTCACATGTATTTTACGAATTTTGACATGTCTTTAATCTTTGGGTATATTCAATACCACAGGAAAAATCCCTTTGTATTTGCCACAGGCTTTTTTTCTTCCTGTTTTTTGATGTCTATGTGGACATGTCCATCTAGGAAAGGCAAAGACAGGTGCAGCTGATAGAAATGAGCTCTGATATGTTCAGATTCAATCCATAAAATTTCAAGGGCTTATATTTCGACTTTGCATCATCCACCGAAAAATAGAAGAAAGATAAAAGGAAAGAGCTGGATTTCAACATAAGAAAGATAGATAATAGCTTTATTTTGGAAAACTTTTCTTGGGAGTCAGTTTAGAATTGCTGGCAACACTTGTTATTGAAAGAATAAATAGAAAAATAAAATCTGTCCATAACTACTTCTGTTAACTTACTGTGAAACCTAAATGGTAAAAAACATAGCGAAGAATTTCCGTCATATAAAGTTGTCCTCTACAATACACTTTTTGCTTTCTTCTGTTTATAAGAGCTCTTGCAATATTTTGTTCTTGGTGTTTTTCAAGGAAGAGAGGGAAAAAAAAAACAAACACATCATACAAATTCCTTACATTGGCTAAGCAAGGGAGATCTTTGTGTGTGTAAACAACCAGCAAGCACAAAGATGATATGACAATTTATAAACATTTTGATAACATTAGGTTTTGACCACACTGAAAAACTAAACTTCCTCTACTCTGTTTTTGCTACATATCAAATAGTTCACGGGCTCTGGGCGGGCCTTTAATCCATGGTGATTTCATATCTCCAATTGTAAAGGAATGCTTGTAATTTAATTCCAATCAATTTCACGATAAGTAACATGGACTTATTTTTTTATGATATTTCTTTCTCCTTGGTCACAAGTTTTCAGACAAAAATAAAAGATCAAGAAGGGGTTAGGGGCAAATGCTGGAGAAGTTGTCAAGAAAAGCAAACTCTTATTACTGTTGGTGGAAATGTAAATTGGTGTAGCCACCATGGAAAACAGTATGGAGGTTCCTCAAAAAGCTAATAGCATTGCCATATGATCCAACAATCCCACTCCTGGCGTATACTCAGGCAAAACCATAATTCAAAAAGATACATGCATGTATCTTTCTGAATTATGGTTTTATAATATATATATATATGGTTTATGGTTTTATATATATATATATATATATATATATATGTATATATATATGGCTTTCTTGGTGACTCAGATGGTAAAGAATCTGCCTCCAGTGCAGGCAACTTGGGTTCAATCCCTGGGTTGGAAGATTTCCTGGAGAAGGGAAATGGCAACCCACTCCAGTATTCTTGCCCGGTGAATTTCATGGACAGAGGAGCCTGGTGGGCTACAGTCCATGGGGTTGCAAAGAGTTGGATACAACTAAAATGGAACATTACTCAACCATAAAAAAGAATGAAATAATGCCGTTTGCTGCAACATGGATGGAACTTGAGATGACCATACCAACTAAAATTAAGTCAGAAAGAGGAAGACAAATACCATATGATATCACTTACATCTGTGATTTAAAATATGACACAAATGAACATAACTGCAAAACAAATATAAACTCACAGATATAGAGAACAGATCTGTGGCTTCCAAGGGGTGGTACAGGTGAGAAGGATTGGGAGTGTGGGATTAACAGAAGCAAACTATTATATATATGGATAAATAATAATGTCCTACTCTATAGCACAGGGAACTCTATTCAAAATCTTGTGGCAAACCATAATGGAAAAGAATATGAAAAAGAATATATACAATACCTGTACATAACTGAGTCACTTTGCTGTCTATAGAAGCTAACACAACACTATGAATCATCTATACTTTAATAAATTTTGTTTTAGAAGGAAACTCTTTAGCTGTAAAAAGAAATGATAGAAAAGGTTAAGGGAAGTAAGGCAAATTTCCATTTAAAAATAAAGCCAGCAACATAAAGGAGTAAATGAGATTAATTACATGGATGAGTCTTTCTTCATGAAGAAAACGTGCTCTAGGACACTTTCTGTTTAAAACACTCATAATAACCAGTGGATTCAAAGTACATTTGGGGGATAAACACATTAAAAAACACTGGGGATTCCTAACCCAGACAGTAAAAAAGCTCTAATACATGGCCTACCTGTCAACGCGGCACTTACCATTCTACGTTAAAAAGGGTTGAATGTTTATATTAGCTTTACTTAGAAGGTATAGCTTGGGATATTGAATCATGTGGCTTAACTCACAAAATTGAAAACAAAGTCATTTCAACATGATCTTTAAGTAAATACAATTCAGTTAGAATTCAGTTTTCTGAATATAACCAAAAAAAAAAAAAGCTTACCTAGAATTGTATTCTCATCTCTCAAGTTGCAAGGATACATATTTCCTTAAGAAAAACAGTTCTTTGGGATTCTGCATGCCCCAGCATTTTCTCTGCTTTCTCATTGCAGATAATTCAGGTCTTTTAGGAAATTCATGAATTAAAAAAACTATTACATTCCTTCCATATTATATAATATTTCTATCATTGTGTATAACTTAATGCTAGTTTCTGCATCATCCATCTATATTACAAAAGGCCCAATACACACTAGAGTTGGGAACATTTGTAGATTTTTTGAGATATTTCTGACATTTAGTTGGCAAAAATCACAGTGTTGAAATTGTGTCAAAGATACTAATGTTTCACAGAATTGGAATGAACTTTAGCTGTGTTTTTCTGGCATGAGTATAAATAAAAAAATTTTCTTCCTGTTTTAGCAACTACTTAAACATAAATCATTTATGTTCAATCAAAATTTTTCCTTCACATCGAGGCATACAATACTGCAATGAGTTTTCTATAATCCTTTTGTTGTCATGACTGTTTTCCCTTGTTCACAGTTTTGCTAAATAGTTTTTCTTATTGCTCCACTAGCGTTATTTTAAATCTACATGTTACTTCTTCCTTTTACATGTGCCTTTTAAATCCCATTTCAGGGCATGTTCCAGTGCATCAACTTCCCAGGTCCTATTAGACTTGCATCACATAACTGAGCTCTGTAGACAGTCTTGAGTACTATAGTGTATTCAGTGCCTGAGCAACGCTTTACTATTAACTAATAAATATTTTTTAAAAGACCTTCAATTTAATAATAAATTAGCTCATCAGAAATGGCCTAGAAGAGTTTGGGGAACAGTAACAAACCTACAGGAAATCAGTCATCACAGATCCTGAGTGGTTTCTGGAGGGCGATTTGCTCTTCCCATCCCTTTAAGTCCTGTGGGATCCTTAATATTATGTATTTCCCAGAAGTGGAAACATACCCCTGTAAGGTATAAAGTGAAAGATAATTTATATAATATTTATAATAATAAACTACAAGACTTTCAGTTTCCGGAAGAGAATCTGAATGTACACACATTAAAGGTGCTTCTCTTTTTATCTATCTTAAAGAACATACACACATTTTCTAAGTAAAGGAACAATTTCAATTTTTTCCAAAAAATTGTTGGCAACTATAAATCATGCTTGACGCTGACCAGAATACAGCTGAAAGACCAAAGTGAGTATATAAAATAGAAATGTTAAAAAAGAAAGAGAAAGTCGTTCAGTTCAGTCGCTCAGTTGTGTCTGACTCTTTCGATCCCATGGACTGCAACACACCAGATCACCCTGTCCATCACCAGCTCCCGGACTTTACTCAAACTCATGTCCAATGAGTCGATGATGCTATCCAACCATTTCATCCTCTGTCTTCCCCTTCTCCTCCCGCCTTCAGTCTTTGCCAGCATCAGGGTCTTTTCCAATGAGTCAGTTCTTCCCATCAGGTGGCCAAAGTATTGGAGTTTCAGCTTCAGCATCAGTCCTTCCGATGAAAATTCAGTACTGATTTCCTTTAGGATGGACTGGTTGGATCTCCTTGCAGTCCAAGGGACTCTCAAGGGTCTTCTCCAACACCACAGTTCAAAAGCATCAATTCTTTGGCATCAGCTTTCTTTATAGTCCAACTCTCACATCTATACAGGACTACTAGAAAAACCATAGCTTTGACTAGATGGACCTTTGTTAGTAAAGAATGTCTCTGCTTTTTAATATTCTATCTAGGCTGGTCATAACTTTTCTTCCAAGGAGTAAGCATCTTTTAATTTCATGGCTTCAGTCACCATCTGCAGTGACTTTGGAGCCCCCCAAAATAAAGTCTGACACTGTTTCCCCATCTATTTGCTATGAAGTGATGGGACCAGATGCCATGATCTTCGTTTTCTGGATGTTGAGTTTTAAGCCAACTTTTTCACTCTCCTCTTTCACTTTCATCAAGAGGTTCTTTAGTTCTTCTTTGCTTTCTGCCATAAGGGTGGTGTCACCTGCATATCTGAGTCTATTGATATTTCTCCTGGCAATCTTAATTCTAGCTTGTGCTTCATCCAGCTCAGTGTTTCTTATGATATACTCTACATATAACTTAAATAAACAGGGTGACAATATATAGCCTTGACGTACTTCTTTTCCTATTTGGAGCCAGTCTGTTGTTCCATGTCCAGTTCTAACTGTTGCTTCCTGACCTGCACACAGATTTCTCAAGAGCAGGTCAGGTGGTCTGGTATTCCCATCTCTTTCAGAATTTTCCACAGTTGATTGTGATCCACACAGTCAAAGGCTTTGGCATAGTCAATAACGCAGAAATAGATATTCTTCTTGAACTTTCTTGCTTTTTCGATGATCCAACAGATGTTGGCAATTTGATCTCTGATTCCTCTGCCTTTTCTAAATCTAGCTTGGACATCTGGAAGTTCACAGTTCATGTACTGTTGAAGCCCAGATTGGAGAATTTTTGAGCATTACTTTACTAGCGTGTGAGATGAGTGCAATTGTGTGGTAGTTTGAGCATTCTTTGGCATTGCTCCTCTTTGGGATTGGAATGAAAACTGACCTTTTCGAGTCCTGTGTCCATGGCTGAGTTTTCCAAATTTTCTGGCATATTGAGCAAAGCACTTTCACGGCATCATCTTTCAAAGTATGTGACTCTAAATATTTTTTATCAACATGAATGTATTCCTACCTACATTGAACACTCAAAAAAAAAAAAAGAAAGAAAAGAATTGTATTTGAGAAAGATCCAATATAAACTAAAAGATCTAACATAAATCGAAACTCCTACATTTAAACTAAAAAATAAGTAAAAGGTATAGTCTATGTTCTGCTGCTGCTAAGTCACTTCAGTCGTGTCCGACTCTGTGTGACCCCATAGATGGCAGCCGACCAGGCTCCCCTGTCCCTGGGATTCTCCAGGCAAGAACACTGGAGTGGGTTGCCATTTCCTTCTCCAATTCGTGAAAGTGAAAAGTGAAAGTGAAGTCGCTCAGTCATCTCCGACTTTTAGCGACCCCATGGACTGCAGCCCACCAGGCTCCTCCGTCCATGGGATTTTCCAGGCAAGAGTACTGGAGTGGGGTGCCATTGTTCTACTCAGAGGCAAATGGTGAATATATCTGAGATATATTTTATAAGAAATAAATAGCAATTGAGTTGTTTTTAAAACACAGTCTGGAAAATGTGGCATATAGATACTTTACCCTCCAATTTGATTCCTTAGAATCTGGACCATAATTTGCTGAGAATTGAAGTTGGCTAGGCAAGGGGCTGTCAAAAACCCAGGCAACCAGTAAGTGAGTTTCGTTTGTTAGATCAAAAGTATTCCTCATAGTCCTGTTTCTGAAATTGCCAACTTTGCAGATTGGGACAAATGGGAAGATGTGAATTGTTGACACCCTGCCATGTGCATTTCACATAAAATGTACATGTAGAGCTCACACCCGCCTCTGAGCTGGGATTCACCGTGCCTGATCAAGGATAAGGAGACAACAGTTTACAGAGAGATTAGAACCCTTGCCTCAAATCCTCCAGCAAGCAAGTGATGGAACCAAGATTCATGCTCAGGTCTATGTGATTCTGAGGTCAGCCTTTTCCCTTAAATCCTATTGTTTTGCATTTCATAGGCAGGTATTCAGTACCTTTGAAGACTGATTTCAAGGATCAGGGTGCCTATGAGATAGGAAAGACTAATTAACATTCCAAAGGGAGGCAGGAAGAGAATAGGTGGTTTCCTGCAGTGTGAACTGTGGACAGTGGGTGATGATATGGTCCCTGAAGCAGCCATGGCACTTCTAGGGCAGAGTGGAAAATTGGGATACGGAGAGTCTGCTCAGATCAGAGAAAGACTGAGGAGGTGGGGGAATCTAAGAGAGATAAATAAATAAATAACAACTCTCCTAGAGTCTGATTTATTCCAGAGTCAGGCCTGGTTTTGTATGTGTCTGTCTCCGCCATGCCTTTTATTTATGGGGTAGTTGTCTTCTCTCCCTCCATTGATTATATTATTTAATCTATCTCAGTCAAAGCCAAAGCCTTCCTTTTTCTCTGAAGTTCCTGGAGGGAGAGTACAGTGGTCAGATAAAGCCGGCCAGATGACTAAAACTTCCAGAAGGCCCGATGGCACAGAAAGAAATGCTTTGCGAGTGGCACAACAAGAATTTCCTTCCATGGAAGTAGGGCTTACCACCACATGCTGACCCTGGTGGCTCAGTGGTAATGAATCCACTTGCAATGCAGGAGACACAGGAGACCAGGAGACAGGGGTTTGATCCCTGGCTCAGGAAGATGCCCTGGAGGAAGAAATGGCAACCCATTCCAGTATCCTTGCCTGGAAAATCCCGTGGACAGAGGAGCCCAGTGGAGTATAGTCTATGGGGTCGCAAGGAGTCTGACACGACTGAGCAACTGACACACCGCATGCTGATGTCAATAACCTTCCCTCCCCAGCCCTCCAGGGAAAACAGCATATCAAAGACAGGAATCCTGGGGTACTCTGTTTTGGTAGACTCCCCCCTCTACGTGGGTTGCTGGATCTGATTTTTTTGCACAGGGCATTCATCTGTGAGGGTAAACAGCGGGACCCTGGACCAGGTCTGCTCAGTGGCATCTTTGACCATATGTTTTCCCTATGCTTTGTTTTTGCTGATTCACCAGTGACCCGATTGTATTCCAAGTCATCATTCTCTCTGATGCTCAAATTCAGACCACCTTTAGTGCTCCAGCCTAGTTCAGGTAGGATGTCAGGACTCCTGACAACTGTTACAAAGTACTTTAAAATTATCAAGCTCTAATATCTATCTAATTTTATTGTTCAAAGCTGTCATTGAGAGCTGAGATACTATTTTTTCCCCAATTATCAAGATGTGGAAACTGAGGGCCAGAGCTGTCACATCTTTTTTCATAACACCTCACGGATGACTTAGGAGCCAGAAGTTTCCATCTTCACTGCTAGCCTGTCTTATGCACATGACTTTATAAATATGATCTATAGAGTATTTCTACACAGATCCCTGCTTTTAAGTGGCAATTCTCCCAGTGTTGAAAACTTTTGAATTCCTGTTATGTTCTGCTGCTGCTGCTGCTGCTATGCTAAGTCGCTTCAGTCGTGTCCGACTCTGTGCGACACCAGAGACGGCAGCCCACCAGGCTCCCCCGTCCCTGGGATTCTCCAGGCAAGAACACTGGAGTGGGTTGCCATCTCCTTCTCCAATGCATGAAAGTGAAAAGTGAAAGTGAAGTCGCTCAGTCATGTCCGACTCTTCGCAACCCCATGGTCTGCAGCCTACCAGGCTCCTCCGTCCATGGGATTTGCCAGGCAAGAGTACTGGAGTGGGGTGCCATTGCCTTCTCCCCCTGTTATGTTTTAGCACCTTCCAAAGCAAATGTAAAACGAGATAAAATCTGACTTGTGGAAATAATCACAGAAACTTGAATTGATTTCTTTTCATGTTTAAGAATACAAGTAACCCAGAACACAGTCTTGGGAGATATTCTAAATAAGGAGTCTGAAGATAAAGTTGATCTCATTAGGAAAGTGTGAAGACAATATCCAAAAACCAAACCATATGCCATGTAATAGTCTGGAGATAAATAAAGAAAAGCTGCTTTGGTGTTTAGAAATGAGAAAGTCATAAATAAATACCAGTTGGCATCAAAATATTCACCTCTATAACTCATAAAACAGATTTAGCCTATACCAGCTTGAGAAAGAGGTAGGTCAAACCATGGACAAGGACTTGGCTCACAGTCAAAGTTTAACTGATGTTCACTGGATATATGAATGAGCATATGGATGGGATTATTGTCACAGACATGGTGAATAAAGAATAGGAGGTACTTCCCCCCAGTATGGATATAATTCTGTGCCATTCGACAATTTATTCCTCAACTGGTTTTTTTTTTTTTTTTTAATCTCTGCTTTTCTCTAGCTTATGGATCTATGGGTCTCATCTAGTTCTACATAGACTGAAGAAATGTTCAACTGCAGAAAAATTAGACTTATGATGATTGTAGTAGAACAGAGCTGAGAGAATATATCTACAGAGAGAGGTTCAAAATTACTGATATTAGCTGCCACTATCTCCCTGTGTGCTAGCAGCTTTATCACTGCTAACTTGAGTAATTCTCCAAATTCTTGGAGGTAGATATTTCTACTCCCAACTTATTTGTCAAAAACTAAAGACAGAAGCATCATGTACAAAGGCAGCAAAGCTGAAATTCTAACATATGTCTATCTGAATTCAATGCTCCCTGCGATTTTCACTAAACCACTCTCAGACCATCGAAATAACCCAGCTTCTGCATTTTGCACATGAGCAATAAAGGGTTTGCCAGGTGGCATGGTGGTAAAGAATCTGCCTGCCAGTGCCGGAGACACAGAAGACGTGGGATTGATCCCTGGGTTGGATGATCCCCTGGGATAGGAAATGGCAACCCACTACAGTATTCTTGCCTGGAAAATCCTATGGACAGAGAAGCCTGACTGGCTCAGTCCATAGGGTCACAGAGTGTTCAACGCAAATTGAGCACGCATGCAAGCAATGAGAGAACATTCCACTGATGCCAGAAGACTGCAAGTAGTTATGGATCCAGATACTTTAAATCCTTTCCTGGCCCTTTTTGTAGTATACCAAAGCTAGCCATTGGCTTATTAGTGGAAGACGAATCTAAAATGTATATCAGATATACAGATTTAGCATTCTTAATAAAACTGCTAGCTGTGTTAGTAAAAGACAAACGAGTTTCTCCTACAGAGCCCTTGCCTCCAAATGTCTTATCGTGAGGGTGGCCTGTAGCTGCTCTTCTAAAAAGCTCTGTGGAGCTCAGTCCTGGAGAACTTGGCAGAGGATCTTGGCTCCTGGTATCCCTTATCTTAGTAGCTGAGTACCTTAGCACCTGGGGTATCAGTTTCAGAGGGTTGCAATTTATGTACATATCTTGCATTTCTTTTTTCATTTTAGGTGCCATAAAATGTAGGTAATTATTTATAATTCTTGAATTAATCAAAATCACAGAATTAAACTAAATCAAATTTGCTTTTCTTCTTCCCTGTTTCTAAAACTATAGTATTACAGTAAAAGACATTTAAAATTGTTTTTCAAATACTCTATCTGGTATCTAAATCCATCCAAAAATGCAAAATTCTATAGTTTTTAAAAATATTTCTTCAAACTACATAATTCTAGCCTTTGTAAGTTTTCACATATTTGCTAGTATAAATTTGATCTCAAAAGTTAGCTGTTTTGATTTATTTAGAGGAAAATATTTTTTATGATTATTTATTGAAATCATTTTGACATAACTGTCAAAATAACCTTGAAAAAACAAAAAGTGATTTTGGAATACTGTTTAGGGTCTTCCAATTTAAAATTAAAAGGGAAAATAGAAACTGGCATATGCTTAGAGATATTAATGATAGGCTTAGATTGCTGAATACTCCCCCAAAAGCAACAGAACATTTTTCCTTTGAAATAGCAAAATAATGGCATTAACAGTCCACAGTTACAGTGAAAAACTGGAATAAGAAGACAGTGGGAAGAAATTCCAAGGTGAATGCCAAATGCCAAGGTGAAATGAAAAGAATAATAATGGTTCCTTCCTTTCCAAAGATGAGCTGACCAGTGCCCCTGGGAATAAGTATGGAAGTGCGTTGTGTGGGTAGAATGCATACCTAGCCATATGTAAAGCTTGCTGAGAAGAACAATTACAAAATCCTAAGTAGCAGTTATTCTTGAATGTTTGCTCTCAAATCTTATTACTTAAATTCAGAGTGAGGACACGGCTGTTAGTTGCTAAAATGAGTCTCTTCTGGTCCTAGAAAATGGCTATGAGATCTCAGACTCTTGGAACTCAAATAAATGGTACTCACAGGAAATCAAACAGATCTACCCTTGTCAGTACAAAGAAGTGGATGTCCTTGGCTGGCTTTGGGAAGATGATGGAATCGTTGCGTTCACACCTGCCTTCTTATATGCTGGAAATTCGACCTTAAGTAGTGTACCTATTCAATATAAATTCCCCTGGCCCCACCACAAGTTAAAGAGGTTTAATCTCCTATCCTATGCTGACTCTGTTAGTAAGTAAAAGTGCCTAGAGGATGCTTGAGGATGATTTTGAGAATAAAAGAAGGCTTAGTGTGAAATACTGCTATGATAAAATAGTCATGTCTGTTGACTGATGGCAAAGACAAGGGGAAGAGGGATTGGAGAAGCCTTGGTGGAGGGTAGGGGAGCAAAGACACTTAAAATGCTTATTTTCCAGCTCTCTTTCAAATCATTAATAGTGAACAACTAACAAGATGTCATTAATGAGTAGGTACTTGTTAAGTTTAATTTTATCTATTAACATCCCTAGAGAAATGTATCTTTATGATGCAAATGAAATGAGACAGTGTTCATCTAACAGACTATGATGTAATATTTTCATATTTTAAGGGGAGCTGAACACCCATCAGAAGAGCATAAATGAGAGATACTTCTTGTCATGGGGCATCAGGAGCACTTCCTTTATGTATTCTAACTAAAGAAACAATAAACCCAAGACTTAAGTTCTAGTCCAAGCTTGTGAATTTGGAGAAGTCTCTTCTTTTTTTCTTCAGCTGTTCGTTTGGAGTTAGCTACATGTTTTGGTTGCAAAAGCTCTGCCTCAAATATCACGGGCAATGTTTTTACCAGATGCTTTGCCACAGTACTTCAGGCATCATCAGGTCTCTGGGCTGGAATAGTTATTTGTTTACCATTCATTGCTTGACCGCTGATCAACAGCTATGTGTTTTTTGTTATAAAAATGAGGAACATCCAGACACTTATTTCTATAGTAGCTAGTTGTGTAACAAAGTACTTTTAAATGCAGTAGATGTTATAAGACAATAACCTATAAGTCACGCTCATAACCAGTGATGAGCTCTGGAGGGCTAGGGGCAGCTGCTATTAACGCTTGTTTTCTAGTCCTTGCATCCAAAGAAAGAGGGTGCATGGAAGCTGGGCATGTTACTTGCACTCATGTTCCACTGGGGGTCTGGGAATTCAGTCGTAAGGCTTCACTTAAAATTAATGGCTTTTATTTGGGGCTTCCCTTGTGGCTCAGCTGGTAAAGAATCTGCCTGCAATGCGGGAGACCTGGATTCGATCCCTGGGTTGGGAAGATCCCCTGGAGAAGGGAAAGGTTACCCACTTCAGTATCCTGGCCTGGAGAATTCCATGGACTGTATAGTCCATGGGGTCACAAAGAGTCCGACACGACTGAGCGATTTTCACTTCTTCATTTCATTACTAAAAGGAAATAAAAAAGAAGAAATACTGAAAGATCATTGGCAATCTCTTCCACAGTGGGCTTTAAGTCAAAAGTAAAGCTAAAATTGTGTATTTACAATCTTTGAGAGTATTTGTCTCCTAGATACAGGCCGAGTGCTCTCCCCAACCTCTGTCCCTCAGTCCGTGTTCCCTACTTTGAAGTCATTTGAAAGAATTAGCCTGCGAGATAGAGGCACAATTCTAATGAACAATCTCTGCTACCCATGTGTGCATAAAAAGTGCCACTTTGTTGAGTCAAGGCTGTTTTATTGGATTTATTCCTACTATCTTTTTAGCTTTCTAAAACAACAACAAAAAGCTGTGTTTTCAGTTCTTCAATGTTTCATGTTATAGTACTCTGTTAATATTAGATTACAAGACATGGGCAAAAGATCTCTCTTTTTTTTCTTCCTCTTTGTTTCCAGAAATGTTTCCTCCAGTCTAGGAACATAGGGAAAAAAATGTATGTATATGTGAATATATATATATATATATCTCCATATATATGTTGATATATATATGTATTTGAGATGTGATGCTACACCCAAGAAGGTGAAAGTTGCTTAGTCATGTCCAACTATTTGCAACCCCATGGACTATACAGTCCATGGAATTCTCCAGGCTAGAATACTGCAGTGGGTAGCCATTCCCTTCTCCAGGGGATCTTCCCAACCCATGGATCGAACCCAGGTATCCTGACTTGCAAGCTTTAACTGCTGAGCCATCAGGGAAGCCGTGTGTGTGTGTGTGTGTGTGTGTGTGTGTGTGTATGTAAACAAAAGAAAGCAATCAAATTGAGGCCAAACTTATAAGTAATCTAGCAACTTGGTAGAAGGAATATAAACTTTTTAAAATACTGTTTTATTTATTTCTTTGGTGGCACAGGGTCTTACTTGGCAGCATGCAGGATCTTTGGCTACGGTGTGTGAACACTTAGCTGCAGCACATGGGATCTAGTTCCCTGATCAAAGACTGAGCCCAGTTCCCCTGCACTGGAAGCGTAAAGTCCTAGCCATTGGACCATTAGATAAATATCAGAAATATAAACTTTAAAAAATCACTATGTTTAAATACTGATTCAACTCAAGCCTGAGATAAGGGTATCTCATCATATCACCTTGAGAACTTGTCTCTTTGGCTTTTCTCTAGCCTCTGCATAGGTTAGATAAGCCTTCCCAAGGAAATAATATCTCCCAGGGTACAAGCACAATAGCAAGCACTGCAACTAAGGCATTACAATTTTCTAGGTTTAGGATCACCAAATGAGCCAGCCTAAGACACAATCCCAAAGAAAGGCAATGCCAAAGAATGCTCAAACTACTGCACAATTGCACTCATCTCACACGTTAGTAAAGTAATGCTCAAAATTCTCCAAGCCAGGCTTCAGCAATATGTGAACCATGAACTTCCAGATGTTCAAGCTGGTTTTAGAAAAGGCAGAGGAACCAGAGACCAAATTGCCAACATTCACTGGCTCATGGAAAAAGCAAGAGAGTTCCAGAAAAGCATCTATTTCTGCTTTATTGACTATGCCAAAGCCTTTGACTGTGTGGATCACAATAAACTGTGGAAAATTCTGAAAGAGATGGGAATACCAGACCACCTGACCTGCCTCTTGAGAAATTTGTATGCAGGTCAGGAAGCAACAGTTAGAACTGGACATGGGGCAACAGACTGGTTCCAAATAGGAAAAGGAGTTCGTCAAGGCTGTATATTGTCACCCTGTTTATTTAACTTCTATGCAGAGTACATCATGAGAAATGCTGGGTTGGAAGAAGCACAAGCTAGAATCAAGATTGCTGGGAGAAATATCAATAACCTCAGACATGCAGATGACACCACCCTTATGGCAGAAAGTGAAGAGGAACTCAAAAGCCTCTTGATGAAGGTGAAAGAGGAGAGTGAAAAAGTTGGCTTAAAACTCAACATTCAGAAAATGAAGATCATGGCATCTGGTCCCATCACTTCATGGGAAATAGATGGGGAAACAGTGGAAACAGTGTCAGACTTTATTTTTGGGGGGTCCAAAATCACTGCAGATTGTGACTGCAGCCGTGAAATTAAAAGATGCTTACTCCTTGGAAAAAAAGTTATGACCAACCTAGATAGCATATTGAAAATCAGAGACATTACTTTGCCAACAAAGGTTCGTCTAGTCAAGGCTATGGTTTTTCCAGTGGTCATGTATGGATGTGAGAGTTGGACTGTGAAGAAAGCTGAGAGCCGAAGAAGACTGCAAGGAGATCCAACCAGTGCATTCTGAAGGAGATCAGCCCTGGGATTTCTTTGGAAGGAATGATGCTGAAGCTGAAACTCCAGTACTTTGGCCACCTCCTGGGAAGAGTTGACTCATTGGAAAAGACTCTGATCCTGGGAGGGATTGGAGGCAGGAGGAGAGGGGACCACAGAGGATGAGATGGCTGGATGGCATCACTGACTCGATGGACGTGAGTCTGAGTGAACTCTGGGAGTTGGTGATGGACAGGGAGGCCTGGCGTGCTGTGATTCATGGGGTCGCAAAGAGTCGGACACGACTGAGAGACTGAACTGAACTAAACTAAAGACCATCCAGCTATGAAGAACTTGGTAGACAACAGCTATGGTGAGACAAATCAGAAATTCTACTTTTTCCCTATTCTGAACCAAAGGAAATGGTTTTCAAGAACAAATATTGTGGTCTGAACGGGCACATCTAGTTACTCTCTGAAGTCATATCTGTTAGATTTGTTGGCACGTGTTTCTCGTTCATCAATATGCTCCTAGTCTTATTATTGTAAAAACTGGAATTGGTGATCTTGGTAGTGACCTTAGCAAATTTCCTTAATCTCTCTGTGTCTCCCTTTCATTCTTTGTAAAATAAAGATAATAATCCTTAATATGTAGTGTTTCCATAAGGATTTAAGTAGTTAATTATTAGAGGGCTGGGCACAGTCCCTTGCAATGAATAAATAATAGTAGCCTTTTGCTTATGGATGGCTAGCAACCTAAAACACTTTCTCTTGGCAGAGGATGTGGTGGATTCTCAACTATAATTCATATCTATCTTTCAAAAACTTCGGCCTGTGGGAAACTACCTTGGTCACAGCTTTCTTCATTAAGTAGGAGTGCAGACCCAGGCACTGAGTTGAGCTGCATCGCCATCTAGTGGTTGGATTATGTGGTGCCCAGGTCGAGAGTTCTCAACAAGTATGTGAGTGAGTAGGTTTCCTAAGTCAGGTAGAGTTGAAGGGAACTCTTGACTACTTTCCTTATTAAACATAAGAAAAATGAATCTGAAACAAAGGAATGACCCAAATTTTATGTTACAGAGAATGGTCTGCAGAAGTGCTATCCCACTTAGCTGCTATTTCCCTCAACGGTGTGGAATAGAGGTTGCGGCACTGTGGGTGCGTATTTGCATTTTCTTTCATGCAGCTATATAACCTCCTGTGAACCTGAGTGTTTTTTTAAGATGCGGATGATGTGGTTGTTCTAAGTATCAATCTAATAATAGGATATATAAAGTGTTAGTCGCTCAGTCGTATCCAACTGTTTGCAGCCCTAAGGCCTGTAGCCCGCCAGGCTCCTCTGTCCATGGAATTCTCCAGGCAAGAATACTGGAGTGGGTTGTCATGTTTTCCTTCAAGGGATCTTTCGGATCCAGGGATCGAGCCTGGGTCTCCTGCATTGCAGGCAGATTCTTTAGTGTCTGAGCCATCAGGGAAGCCCACATAAAAGGGCTTTATAAATAATGCATTATTTAAAATAAATATAAATTAATATATATTTTTAATTTTTTTGGTATGGAAACAGATGTATCTCATTCAAAGCTGCTCTTGCAGTTGAGAGTCACTCACTCATGTACTCATAGCTTGCTTCCACAAGTACATGTTGGGTGGCTGCTATGGCATCATCATAGGGAAAGAAGACACAGGACCAAGAAAACACAGACTTTTCCCTTGAGGGAAACCACAGTCTAATAATGAAGACAGACATCAATACATGCAATGTGTTGTCATACAGATATTAGAGTAGAGACTGGTACTAACTTCAGTGCTTGCTCATAAAATGAGAATACTCACTCCAGCTAAGTTGGGGTAGAGAGCGGTTGCAGAGACAGAAAACATTTTATATAGGAAAAAATAAAGTAGGATTAAGTTTAAGAGAAACACTAGAGGTATTCCAGAGAAATAGATGGGGATAGGTGAGAGGTAGAAATCCTAGATGTGGAATATGAACACCCTGAAAAAAATTTTTAAAAGAACAGTATCATCCTACAGCCATGAAAACATTCCAGTTCTGGTACATATGTCTTCATAACTCTTAGGTGGGATCCAAACAAACGACAAATTAATCTGGTTTGGAGCCAATGTTTCATAACATAACAAAATTTGATACATTGTTTGCAGTTATGAAAACAAAGATTATTTTTAATTGTGAAATAGAATATAATCTAAAGAGCCAATAGAAAATTATGAGAACTGCATGATTTCATGAAAGTTCATCTAGACTAATCATTCATTGGTTTCTATATTGTATATCTGTCCTTCAGTTCTATGTGTTCATGGCTGTTGGGATTTTTTTCCTCCCTTTCTCTCATCATGCTGAATATTTGAAAAAAAAATCTTAATGGCCTAGGAGTCATACTTTCTCTTTTCAAATCTCTCCTAGTCTTCCTCACCATCTCCTCACATTCAGAGAATTGCTATCTAGACAGATTGATTGACAGTCATCTATCCACACATCATTCATTCCAAATGCCTCCCTTCTGGGCCCTATCAGGGTAAGAAGTGTTGATTAGTCCTTCAAAACATATCAATAAGGACAAGTCTGTCAAAAAGACATTTCCATGTACAGTGAAAATCTACAATTACATTCTTCAGAGGTGGGTTTTCCTACACTTCTGCATGTCAAAGAGAACCATTAAAAAAAAAAACAAACATTTTTTTTATTAAATAAACATCAATGTCACAAAATTATCAAAAGAGAAAGAAAGCAATTTCCTTTGATTAAGGGAATAGGGGCTTCCTAGGTGGCACAGTTGGTAAAGAATCTGTCTGCCAGTGTAGGAGACGCAAGAGACGAGGTTTCAATCCCTGAGTCAGGAAGATCCCCTGGATTAGGAAATGGTGACCCACTCCAGTACTCTTGCCTGGAAAATCCCATGGACAGAGGATCCTGGAGGGCTACAGTCAGGGGGTCGCAAAGAGTTGGACGTGACTGAGCACACACACACACATACAAGGAAATAGGACATTTCCAAATTGCACACAAAAAAACTGTGTTTTAAAATCTGGTTTTGAACCTCTCTTCTTCATTTGCCCACCACAAACAGCATCATTTCCAACAAAGTGCTGTGTCCTGATTTCATGCTCTGTTAGGTCAATCTTTCTGCCTTGAAGTGCCATCCTCTCCCCTGACTTTTCACTTTTTCAGTGACAACTCTCATTCCAGATGAGTCCTGGAACTCACATTCTCTGGGAAATATCCCCTGACTTCTTTTCCCTAAATATATTCACATTCTTTCCACTCCCTCGGCACCTTGTACGGTCTCACTGCGGCGGATTGATTGCAAGCATGGCCCCAGTTGTTCATGCCACCCTCTTTCATGTTCTTTAAAATGAAACTTTGGACCACTTTCCATTGAGTCTATTTCCCCATCCTTTGAATCTGGGTTAGCTTTGTGACTTTCTCCGGCCAGTAGAATGCAGAGGAATAATTTGCCAGTTCCCAGCTAGATCTCAGAAAGACTGTATTGCGTGGAATCAAGGATTTGTGAGATTCGATCAGCAGACACTGATTCACTGCCTGGGTTCTTCACCCAGTAGCTTTCAGGCATCTCCATCATGGTGGTTCATAAAAAAGATGACAAAATACAGACATATTTGAGATCTTCCTACACTGAATAATTTCACTGACATTGACCAGGAACTGTACCCTGAGGCCAAATGGCCTTGGACAGGGTCTTTCAAACCAACTGGTTGTCAGGCTGATCCTGAAAACTGGATATTATCAATATGTATGACTAATGAGGGGAGAACAAAAGCAAGCAAATTGTTTACATATATACCCCGTGGGATTCTCTCAGTCTTAAAAGGATGCTTATAGTGAGCTGTTTGACCACTGTCAGTGTTCATTAATTAACAGAAAAGATTACTGGGGAATATGAATTACTTTGTCGTGTTAGCCTACTTAGTGACATAATTGGTCTTGGCAGAACTCTGAAAGGACTCAAGGTGCCAGCTGCCTTGAAATTGAAGGCTTAAAATTGTCCCTTGGTGATTGACAGTTCAGGCAAAGCTCTGTGAAGAGCACTGTGCATCTAATATTCCAACAAGGAGAAATCACTACATCAGGAAAAAAAAAAAATCAGTGTCCAGCAATGTGCTTGGTCCCATGAATTAAAGGGAACAAAATGTTTTCCATGTGGGGAGAGGGGTTGTGGCTCCTATAGGAGGTTTCAGACTTCTCTCAATTATCAGAGTCAAGCTGGGGCATGGGGTTCACAGAAGAAGAACGGTGAGGTACAGCTGGAGCTCGCTTCTCCTTCTCTCCCCTCTCCCTGAAGCTTCTGTACTAATCCTGTGTTCTTCAGTTGCTTTCAGTCTCGGGCTTCCCAGGTGGCACTAGGGGTAAAGAACCTGCCTGCTGACACTAGAGACGCAGGTTCAATCCCTGGGTCAGAAGATCCCCTGGAGGAGGGCACAGCAACCCACTCCAGTATTCTTGCCTGGAGAATCCCATGGATAGAGGAGCCTGGCAGGCTACGGTGGCAAAGAGTCAGACACGACTGAAGCGACTTAGCAGCAGCAGCTTTCAGTTCAGAGGAGAAGCGTGGGCATGCCAACAGTCTTCACCATCTGGAAATTTTTTTTTTTTTAACATCAGACATACTATCCTCTTCTCAGATTAATATTTCTAGCCTAAAATCTTTCCATTACAGAAAGTTATGTTGGTGGAGCTTTTGAATTATAGCATAACAACAATTCATATGCATGCAAAAATACCAATGCTTAATTTCCCAAATGGCAATGATAGACAGAGTGTGTGTGTGCTAAGTTGCTTTGGTCATGTCCAACTCTTTGAGACCCCATGGATCGTAGCCCATTGGGCTCCTCTGTCCATGGGATTTTCCTCTGGGCACCTGGCTCTCTTAGCATATCTTCATAAGGAGTCCAGGAATTATGCCACAAGATTTCCTTCTTCAATTTTGCCATTCAAGAAAATCTTATATGTTACCATTCAGGTGGTTTGCTTTTGATTTCTGCTTCGAGGTGGGTGACAGAAGAGTGATATGTGAGCATCCTTTTCGGTGTTCAATTTGCTTTAAGAATGCATTACAGAAACGGAACTTTCTAAGCTCTAACACAGTTTAATGCAATGCAGACCACAGCAGTCAACACTCTGATGGCAGGGTAAAGTGTCCAGTTTTGCAAGGAGAGGGCAGAGTATTGCTGTACACTGAGGACTTCCGGATTAAAGACAAATAGCTGCCAGTGGGAATCCTACCTCCTTTCTAATTTCTAGCCAAGGGTCAAACTGCAGGAGAAAAATAGATCTGACCAAGTAAAGGAATTTCACTGGAGTGGGGGTGAATTTTCCTGAATAAAATTATTTAGACGATAAACTGTTCTCACTGAGAGAGTTGAAAGTAAGCTCGATGGAAAGAAAATGGGAACCTTTGACCCTTCTGTACCAAGGAATTAGTAAGCCAAGTGAAGTAGTAGAAGATGGGCGCATTAGCAGGCCTGCCTATGGCCATATGTCAAATCCCACTGCAGAGTGCTGTTCTGGAAGACAAGGCAGGGAAAAACAAACAAACAAACACTCTGGGAGAGGGTGCTTTAGCCTAGGAATGTGCCTGGGGAAATAAGCAGTTATCCTCAAAGGAGCAATTCACATTCAATCACCTGATTCTGGGAGAACAGAGGGGAAACAGGGCTCACACTGTCTGAAGTTTCTCTGAGAGAGGAATTTATTGTCTTGGAGTGGCGGTTTAGTCTCTAAGTAGTGTCCAACTCTGTGAACGCATAGACTATAGCCTGCCAGGCACCTTTGTCCATGGGATTTTCCAGGCAAGAACACTGGAGTGGGTTGCCATTTCCTTCTCCAGGGAATCTTCCCAACCCAGGTATCGAACCCACATCTTCTGCATGGCAGGCAATTCTTTACCAACTGAGCCATCAGGGAAGCCCCCTTGTCTGGGAGAAACCAATTCAAGACATTTTCCTACTCTCAATGAAAGTTGAGCATCTAGAGAACTCTGTACTATTTTGCAGGGGTGCTGTTTTTCAGGAGATATGCAGGGATAATATTTTGAAATACCTCATACTATTTATTTCTTTCTTAGTAATTCATTTTCCTGCTCTTCTCTCCTCCATGTGGAGTTGAACCCAGTGTTTCTAGAGAAAAGTATGATCAGGCAGAAACTAGAGGGAAAAAGAGGTGTCTTTAACGTAAGAAAGATACCAAGCATTTCTTTCTGTCATTGGGAGAGCGCTTGTTTAGAAAACATTTTCCCAGATAGTAGAAGAGAAGGAAAGACAAAGAGGGCAGAGATGAAAAGACTGATAATGTTGGGGTTCTGTTTATGGGATTGCATGTGTAGGGGCCACACTGGCAGAATGTAAAGTGCCATAGCACAGGGATACCCATGAAAGACATTGTTTGTATTCCCAGGGGTTGTAGGGAAACTGATTCAGCATATGGCCAACTACCCAGCCTCACCCCCAGTAAAGACCATACACAGAATCTGCCCTGGGTCTATACTAACTTCTTCCCTCCAGCATTGGAGGAGGATTCCCTTTACAATAGCCATATACAGATGAAGAGTTCCTGCTTCATGATGTTGGTGAAAATACACTGCATCATAAACAGAGTGGTCACCTCTCTTACCTACCGACTCCTCTACTTCCCCAGTCTCACCTGACTCCACGCTACGTTTCTCTAACTGCATTTCCCTTTTCTGTCACAGGCCATTTACACACGCTGTCCCTGATGTCTGGAGTACTCCTGTCACCTATCCACTTGCCCCTGCCACTTTCTCCTCTAACACATATATGTTCAAGGTGTTTATTCTTCAGATCTCAGCTGAAAGGTGTATCCTTGGGGAAAACCATTTTATTAACTTTTAAGAGCATTTAGATTCTAATGTACATATACACATACTTGAACTGTCATTCTTAACAGAGTGAAGCCTAGATTATAATTGTGCATACATTATTATTAGTGCAATTGTGTGATTCATGTCCCTCTGTTCTATCTGGCCCTAAACACACTGAGAACAGGGATCACATCTTTTTGGCAAACACTGTATTGCCAGCACACTACATAATACATGGCAAACCTGTAGCTGCTCAATAAATATTCCATGGATGAATAGATGCATCTTTATCTAATAATGTCCCTGGCATGTATATAATACACACACATTTATATACAAACATATGTGCATATACATCTTGCTGCTGCTGCTGCTAAGTCGCTTCAGTCGTGTCTGACTCTGTGTGACCCCATAGACGGTAGCCCACTAGGCTCCCCCATCCCTGGGATTCTCCAGGCAAGAACACTGGAGTGGGTTGCCATTTCCTTCTCCAATGCATGAAAGGGGAAAGTGCAGGTTAAGATATGTTAAATAAATAAATTCATGAATGATTTGTTTAAGATGCCATGTGATACAGTAAAATAAACATGAACTTTTCAACCAAGCAAGTAAGGGTTGAACTGCAGTTCTTCAACTAACTGACTAAGTTTGGGAAAAATATCTTTTAATTTTGAGCCTCAGTTTACTGACCTGAGGGAAAGAATAACAACTCTGAACAATGCTTGTCAATGTCAAATGAAATAATGTACAAAACTGCCCAGGCTGGTGGTTAGTATTAATATATACTAAGTGCTCAAGAAATCATGGCTATTGAAATGATTGAATTAGTGTAAATTAGGATATAGAGCTCAATTTAGTTCAGTTGCCCACAAAACAGCGCTGGATACATAAAATAGATTCAATAAATAGGATAAACAAGTGAATAAATGCATGTTTAGAATGACTTGAAATCTCTATTGTGTGAGCAACTCATTTTTCAAGTTTCCTAGAACTATGCAGAATCCTGCCGCTAGGGGTCAATAAATAGACACTAAAAAAACAAGGCCTCAGATGCCTAGATTCTGATAACTGATGTAAAATTTTTTTGTAAAAGTAATATTAAGGCATGACAAATATTTATATAAACAAAGTAATGTGCTCAGTCAGTTATTCAAAAGTTCTCAACTATCTAACACTTATCTATCAAGTAAATCATATATTCACAATCTTTCTTTCTTCCTCCCTCCCTTCCTTCTTTTCTTTTCTCCCTAATCGACCTCTCTCTCCCCCTCTCTCCTTCTTCCTTCGTATCAGGAAACAAAGAACAAAACTTCTACCTGAATTCTCACTATAACTTTATAAGGCATTGTTGTTGTTCAGTCGCTAAGTCACATCCGACTCTTTGTAGCCCCATGGACTTCAGCACGGCAGGCTACCCTGCCCTTCACTATCTTCCAGAGTTTGCCCAAACTCATGTCCATTGAGTCAGTGATGCTGTCTAACCATCTCATCCCCTTCTCCTTTTGCCTTCAATCTTTCCCAGCATTAGGGTGTTTTCCAATGAGTCGGCTCTTTGCACCAGGTAGCCAAAGTACTGGAGCTTCAGCATCAGCCCTTCCAATGAATATTCAGGGTTGATTTCCTTTAGAATTGATTGCTTTGCTCTCCTTGTAGTCCAAGGGACTCTCAAGAGTCTTCATGCCCATGCATTAACAAGGAAGCTGGCTCTAGAGCTGGCCAAAGACTGGGCTAAGAATGTGAACTTTCCACTCTGTCTCAACTGCCTTCAGTTTGCACCAACTCCAGTAACTGTTTAAAGGTCACTCCACCTCTTTCTCATTGTGGTTCAACTTTCTTGATGTTTTCCTCCAGTTCATCCATGATTCAGATTTCTTCTATTTTCTTCGATTTACATCTGGGTAAAGACTTATCTCTTCTTTGGCTCTGTATTTAGAAGGCATCCTCAACAATGTCTGATTTTAGCCGTCCCTCACTAGATAAGGATTCTGAGTTACATGCTATATTAATTTGCTACAGCAGCCATAACAAAGGATTACAGACTCTCTGGAAACTGTTAATGCAACTTCAAGAACAAGATATCTGAAGCGATGGTTTTTCCAGACCTCTCTCCGTGACTAATAGATGGTCATCTTCTTCCTGTATCATCACATTGTCTTTTCTCTGTACATATCTGTATCCAAATGTTCTCTTCTTATAAGAACACCAGTCATACTGGATTAGATTCCACGCTAATGACTTCCGTTTAACCTATTTTCTTCTTGAAAGACTTTATCCCCAAATACAATCACATTCTGAAGTACAGAGAGTAAGGACCTCAACACATGAATGAAGAGACACAATTCAGCTCATAACATAAACCTTCCCAGCACCCCAAAATTTCTCAATTGCACTTATCACAACTGTAATTTTTTACATGCGGAAGTCATTCTAAATGTGTGAAAGTTTCTATAAGGGCAGGAATCAGTTAGGTTGGCAACCTTGGTATCTGCAAGTGTACCTGGTACCTAGTACACAATACACAGCACATTATCTTATTTACACTGCTATTAATATCACCCTCTTTATTATTGTTTCCAACGTAACTCCGGTTTCTAGCACAAAGTGGCTGAGTAAACATTTAAAGACACGTAATCGCAAGCAGCTGAAAAGAATGCTCTGAACACTTTTTTTTTTCCTTTTTAATTAACTATGTACTTTCTTAGAATGCCAACCCACTGATGAGGCCGTCCTGTCCTGGCTACACATTTGCAGCAGCAAACAGAGGAAGGATCGTTCACACAGTCAGGTGTGCTTCATAAAAGTGAATTCGTGGCCGCGTTGTGATTTTGATGGCTCACTAAGTACACAAACTGTGCTGCTCTGTGACCATAAGCAGGCGTCCTGTGGCTCCAGACTCAGTTCTGCCCGGGAGCCCAGGTCCTGGAGCTGCCGGCCTGGCTTGTCCTGCTGCTCTGCTAGCTCCACTTCTCTCTACAGATAGGAGTTTATGCAGCAAAGGTGCACCGGACACCTGTTACCCACATCCCCTATCTTTCTAGACTTTTCTCCAGTTACTTAGGACCCTGAGTTTCCCTGCTGGAATTCCCTGACATTGCTTATGGGGTTTGCATAAATCCCTTTCCCAGATCCTTCCTATTGAGAGGACCCCAGACCTAAGAAGGGCTTCCCAGGTGGCTTAGTGGTAAAGAATCTGCCTGCCAATGCAGGAGACGTTCAATCCCTGGGTCAGGAAGATCCCCTGGAGGAGGAAATGGCAACCCACTCCAGTATTCTTGCCTAGAAAACTCAATGGACAGAGGAGCCTGGCGGGGGTAGAGTCCATGAGGTTGCAAAGAGTCGGACGCAGCTGAGCATGAGTACGAGGGCACGATCACTGGCCTAAGAAACGTCCAGTGATCCCTTACGGTGTAACCTCAAGAGCCAAATTTGGAAGGAAAAGGGGACAGGGCGTGGTCAAAGGTCCCTGTGTGATCTTAGTTCTGTCTCCTGAAATATAGGGGCAGGCCTGGATGTCTTTGCATATTTTATATTCTGGTGTCTCACCTAACCAATTATACTAAAATCCACAGGAACGTTACCCAAGATGCAGCCCCAGGAAATCGTATGCCTCTCTGGAGACGGAGTTGTTGAACGTGTTTGTTGCCTGGAGTCAATCAGGCCTAAACCTGAATACCAAATCTACCAGCACCATCTGTGTGACTTTAAACAAACTGCTTAAACTTTCTGAGCTACAGTTTTCCAGTGAAAAATAGATTTGAGGGAAGTTAAACATGGTAATATGTTTATGACAAAATTTTGTGATGTTTTCTGTTGCTCTAGGGTTGATTGCTAGAACCTAAAGCTGAGGAACAAGAGGTATTATGTATCCGCACTAAAAGGAAACATCAGGTAACTGTGTATCCACACCTGGGGCCCAATACCCCTGACAGGGCATTTAAAGAGACGGCCAAACCCTCTCTGCACTCCGTTTTATTCAAAAGCAGAGGCATTACTTTGCCAACAAAAGTCTGTCTAGTCAAGGCTATGGCTTTTCCTGTGGTCATGTATGGATGTGAGAGTTGGACTGTGAAGAAAGCTGAGTGCCGAAGAATTGATGCTTTTGAACTGTGGTGTTGGAGAAGACTCTTGAGAGTCCCTTGGACTGCAAGGAGATCCAACCAGTCCATTCTGAAGGAGATCAGCCCTGGGATTTCTTTGAAGGGAATGATGCTGAAGCTGAAATTTCAGTACTTTGGCCACCTCATGCGAAGAGTTGACTCATTGGAAAAGACTCGGATGCTGGGAGGGATTGGGGGCAGGAAGAGAAGGGGATGACAGAGGATGAGATGGCTGGATGGCATCACCGAGTCTATGGACGTGAGTTTGAGTGAACTCCGGGAGTTGGTGATGGACAGGGAGGCCTGGCGTGCTGCAGTTCATGGGGTCGCAAAAAGTTGGACACGACTGAGAGACTGAACTGAACTGAACTGAACCCTCTTCCTCAGCATAATCCTGGCAAGAGTAATTAAAGAGGCCTGAGGAATGCATGAAGAAGTAAAATATAGCAATTGAAAAATGCATACAAAGAAGACAAGCAGTAGGAAAAACACTGGTAATGAAATGTGGAAAATAACAGACCTGGGGTTCTTAATGAGTCATAAAGTAAATGGCAGTGAGAGGCAGTGTTTGCATTTCAAGCAGAATCCTTCCTTTTTAGGCTATTGTACCTGTGTCTTTTTCCATTCATGCTGGGCACACACACTAAGTGAAATGAAGTCTCATTTTTAGCCCCTGATATTGAGAACCCAGAGAAAAGGTGAAGAGATCATCAACCACCTGGGGAATAAAAGGATGAAAAATGAACAAATAAAAAAATTCAGTGAAGGAGGACATGAGCAGAGAAGCAAGTTCCTTCTCCCTGTATCTAAAAGTACAATTCTTTTAGGGTCCTGTGCAGTCTTAAGAAAAAAAAAAAATCAGAGGAATTGAATTTCTAGAGAGTACTAGGATTTGGGCCAATGATACCCAATTATTAACCAGAAGTATGCTCTGAACATCTGAAAGGACGTTTACCATTATACTCCTTTGACACTTTCTCTAAGTCCATAAGTTCAGGCATATGACATATGCCTATCTTGTTACCGAGATGAATGTGCCCAGAAAGTCTTCTAATTGTAAACAATTTATCTAAATTAGGAAAGTAGTTTACTGATTAGAATACTGAAAAAGAGCAAGATGCCTGATTCAAGTGGGAAGTTTCAGCTTTGTGTTCACATCTCGGCTCTTCCTGCTAGCTGAGCAATTTCAGGTGAGTCACTCAAAATTTCTGAGCCTCAATTTCCCTTTTAGAACGTGGGATCACAATCTCTACCTAGCAGATATGTTGAGAGTGTTAAAAGTGATTTCACGTGTAAAGAGCCAAGAGTGCGCCTTGCAAAATGCAAATGCTCCAGTCAATTCTGCCCCAGTAGTTTTGAATTTCTGTACTACAAATAAAATGGAGACTAACTCAGTACCATTTACAGAACTGGTAATTCCTGAAACGTTAACTGTCGTTGTTGTTCGGTTGCTAAGTTAAGTCTGACTCTGCGACCTCATGGACTGCAGCATGCCAGTCCATGCCAGTCCATGCCAGTCTTCCCATGTCCTTCACAATCTCCTGGAGTTTGCTCAAATTTATGTTCATTGAGTCAGTGATGCTATCTAACCATCTCATCTTCTGCCACCCTCTTCTCCTTTTGCCTTCAAGCTTTCCCAGCATCAGGGTCTTTTCTGGTGTTATTATCTCTTCATATTTAAGGAGATCAAATTAATTCCTTTTTTTTTTTTTTGAAGTCTTGAACTTCTAGTTATAAAATAAATAAGGTGTACAGATATAATGTACAGTTTGAGAAATACAGTCAATAATATTGTATATTAACTTTATATGGTAATTGAAAGTCATATCCGACTCTTTGAGACCCCACCGACTCTCCAGTCCATGGGATGCTCTAGGCCAGAATACTGGAGTCTGTAGCCTTTCCCTTCTCCAGAGGATCTTCCCAACACAGGGATCGAACCCAGGTCTCCCACATTGCAGGTGTATTCTTCACCATCTGAGCCACAAGGGAAGTCCAAGAATACTGGAGTGGGTAACCTAGCCCTTCTCCAGGGGATATTCCTGACCCAGGAATTGAACTGGGGTCTTCTTCATTGCAGGCAGATTCCTTACCAACTGAGCTATCAGGGAAGCCCCCTTTGTAAGCTAATTGGATGGTAATTAGACTTACTGTGGTGACCATTTTGCAATATATACCAACATCAAATCACCATGTTGTACATCTGAAACAAACCACTAATTCTTATACTTTTGAAAATTGACATCATTTAACTTATATATTAGAAGAATGAAACCTAGGAGAGTCAAGTTACTGATTTGGGGGCATTGTAGAAAGAGCTAGGAGTCAAATTCAGCCCCATACTGTCAGGCAAAAATGAGCTCTTCTTTTAATTTGAGTAATAATTAACTAAAGAGAAAAATAGCTTTGCCATCAGTACTCTATTAAACTGATAAAATAGTCACTTTTTCATTTAGCCCAGAGCAAGTGAGAGTTCTGTGTGTCTGAGTGGTGTGTTACCACATCCTGATCCACTCACCAGCAGTGGCACCTCTATCTCAGCCTCATGTCCTGAGATGGTAGCTGCTCACAGTTGTCCCCTTCTCTGGAGAATTTTTCTCTTTAATCCCATACTGCCTAGCCTGAGAGGCTATGCCCACCCCACTCTACCCTTTTGCAACCCATAGCCAATGACAGACTGCTGTTATTTTGTCGCCAAGTCGTGTCTGACTCTTTGTGACTCTGTGGACTGTAGCCCGCCAGGCTCCTCTGCCTATGGGGTTTCCCAGGCAAGACTACTGGAGTGGGTTGCCATCTCCTTCTCCAGGGGAATTTCCTGACTCAGGGATCAAACCTGTGTCTGAGACCAACCAGGGATAAAAATGATAGAGTGCTTGCCTCAATGTGAGGTACGATTTAGGCTTCGGAGATCCAGTAGGAGCTGGCTGGAGTATCTGCAGCCGAGTGTCCCATGTTTAGCTCCTCCTCCGGCCTGTCTTGCTTCTCTCAACTCCCTTCTCTTGAAGGCTGTTTGTTGATTAAATACCCCCATCTGAATTCCTGTCTCCAGTTCTGCTCCCAGGATACCCAGTCTAAAACACTGAAGAAAGGAGATTATTAATGATTAATTTTATATTTGAAAGAAATGGATTCAAAGAATAAAAATTAGGATTCAGTTTCAATGCCAGAGGAAAAGCATTTAAAACTTGGAATCCTAGAACAACTTTAAAATCTTATTGTCATTTGAATAGACAAATTGTAGAAAAACTATGAATGCAAAATGTTAAAGCATTCCCATTACATTTATCCCAGATCCATAATGGCATAGAATTGGAATTTGCCATCTAAAATAGCCCATTAAATTTCTCAGTGTTTTTATGGTTTAGGGAAAATACTTTCTATATCTCCTCCCTATCAATCCCGAAGATTGAAGCCTCAAATTTCCCAAGTTTTGAGAAAACATTAGTGACTCTAAGTGGCCAGCAAGGGAACTTTTGATCAAACTCTTAAATAAAAATGACAGATATATCTGCTATCCTAATGTATACAGATTTTCTTTTTTGGGGAGTATACGTGGTTTATACACTGTGTCAGCCTCTGCTGATATACTGTATAAGACTTCAGCACTCAAATATCTTTTTATTAAAAGACTAAAATTAAAAATTGCTTAGAAAGCCACTCAAAGTCTTTGAGAATGAGTATCTGAGATAATTCCAAAAAGGTATGGGATTTCAAAATTGTAAAAATTGAGAAAATTAAATAAGAGGAAATTAAGGTCTTAGTTTACTAATGTACATGATTTCCAACTTCTATGTTCTTTCATAAGTAGGTAAAAATAAGTTAAAAAAAATGCTACCCTATAACCAAATATTCAGAATAGCTCATTGCTAAACACTGACCTAAAATGCTCTATTTTTCTATGTTCTTTTAACCAAAGTATTTTGCAATTGCAACTAATGTTCTCATAAGATCTGTTGTCACGGTTCTTCGACAAATCCAGACAGACATTTGTACAAATAAGTTGTGAAGTTGCCAGTGAACCTGAAAATCATGTCTAAGAAGAAACCAATACCCAAAACTCATAAAACAGTGTGAGTGTGAATAACAGCATTAGCCCTAACTGGTCACAGCGAGGTTGGTCAGTACTGATGAAGGACACCTCAGGTCTTAAGACACTCGCCAAAGGCAAAGTGACCATACCGCCCTGTGTGCTCTGGAAAGTCCCTGGAATGTGTCTTCAACATTGTCAGCCACGCTCAGACAGCCTAAACTGATGAAGAGAAAAGCAGCCGAAGATAAGATAAATTGGCTAGTTCCTAATTTTGCTGTGGGAAAATCTTCTTCCTTCTCTGGTTTTTGATAGCTGAAGAATTCAACAAATATCTTTTGTAAGACATCAGAGGGCAAAGAAGTTCATCCAAAGTGAAATGAATGGTTTGCTTCTCTTTTTCCAGTCTGTTCTTACTTCTTCAGTGAAGAGACTGGATTATTGCTGAAAAGAGTTGTGGGAGGAGAAACTCTTTTATAAACTGAAGGATTTTTGTATGATTTCTTGGTAGAAAATATCTGATCAGTTGTCTTCAGCCTCCGTATTTCTGCTGGCTAAATATTGTTTATCTTCGTGGAAGACTTTGGCAGGTTTTCTATCCTTAGGAAATGAGTCAGGAAACAACAGTGAGACTTCAAAGGAAGGCTCAGGGTTATCTTCTGATTTATGAAATGACTATTTCCATCACTTATCAGAACACTGAGTCCTTCCTGTGGAACTATAATCCTAGCATGTAAATAGGATGGGGGAACTTCTGGGTATCACAGTCGTTGTAAGAAACATCACTCCTGAAAGGTCCATACCGAAATGGCGGGAATCCTAAAAGCCACATGAGGTTCAACCGAATGCTTAGTGAATCTAAAATCTTGGAGCTTGGGGAACAAGCTTTTTTCCTTTCATTTATGTTGTTATACTTTTGTCCAAATTAGGGCATTAATTTTCTCTCTGAAGTTCCTGTTGATTTTCCCCATTTCTTAATTCCCTTGCTCTCAATAACTAAGAATGAAGAATAGTGGGTCTCATTCTGGTTGTGTCTCTGTCTTGTTATCTGAGCTTGAGAAAGTTATAAGATGCCAATAGTCCTTAATTTTACCACTCCTTACATGGAAATCATAGGCCCCAGAAAGCTCATAGTAAAAAAGATAAAAATAAAATAGAAATCCAGATGCTGCCCCTAGAGATTCTGATGTAGGAGACCCTGGTCAGCTTGGAAAATAAATAGAAGTAAATATATAGAGAGAGAAATAAAAATATAGAGAGCTGCCTTGATGACTTTGATCATGAACTAGTTTCAGGCACCACTGGACAATATTAGATAAGCTCTGAGGACTTTCATAGACTTATGAATATTAAATATATTCTATGATAAAAGAAAATTCTGATGTAAAATAATTTCCTCACTTCAAGGTTGCCAATTCTTCAAATGGCAACTTCAGAGTCATTCTGCATATCCTTGGTAATATTAAATAGCCACTCATCTCAATGAGAATGGAGAGACAAGAAAACAAGGGGAAAATAAAATCAATTAAGCCTGGCAACTCTGGGCACAATGAACTTCTAATTTTTCCTCAGTTATGTTGTTATATAAGTGTATCAATCAGGGTATCATCAGAATATAGTTGTGCTTAAGTGGGATAATTGAGGGAAGTTTTACAAAGGGACTCTCTACTCAAATGTGGGCAGTGGGAAGGGAACCCCCAAATCGATGGCTCTGTAAAGCATGGAGAACGAACCATTACCAGCATCTAGAGATTTGAGGTTGTCTGGTAAGAAGTGTTGGAGAAGGTGATGGCACCCCACTCCAGTATTCTTGCCTGGAAAATCCCATGCTCGAAGGAGCCTGGTAGGCTGCAGTCCATGGGGTCATGGCCTTTAGTAGAGGGATAAAGCCAGCCTGTAGTAAAAGTAGCAGCGAGAGGCTCAGGGGACTGCAGTCCTGGCTTAATTGCCTCCCTTCTCCCAGTGTGCTCTTGATGTCCACTGTTTCCTATAGACTGATGCCAAACAGGAGATGGAAGACTAGGATGCGGCAATGCCTACTTCATGCCAGTCCCCTTGGTGAGCGGGGAGGGTGGTGGGACACAAAGCAAGATATATAGGGATGCTTCAGGACAAACGTGATTAACCTGCCTGAAGACCTCACTCTTCCCCAGTGGTTTCTAACTTATATAATTTGATCTGAATCTTCTTTAAATGTTTCTTATTTTATTCATACAAATGCTTCCTGTTTAGCTCTGTAACTCAACTCAGATGTCTTCTGTTCTGTAATGTCTTTGCCTCTAGCCTACACAGGCAGTAGCAAGTCTAAGAACCAACTTTTACAATTGCTCTTCTCACATTACATTTTAGGCCCATACTTAAATTATTTTTGAATCTCTCATATTTTGAATAATCTATGTCAACATGTCCTTCAGGTTTGTGGTTGAATTTAATTGAGGAGAGGGGTCTAATAGATTAGACTGCCGTTTGGTTTTCATTGACAAAAAGACAGCATTTGTTGCTGGTTTGTTCTCTCTCCCTTTGTCGAAATGCCCACCTGAGAAGTCACATACTGTGGTTTGGGAGTGCAGAAAACTAGACGGACCTTGTAGAACAACCTTCCTGGCCAATGTTCCCAGCTCTGACATCCTGATATCGTCACCTCCACTGTGTAGGTGGGTTAGCCAGAGAAAGTCCAACAACCATATCAAATGATTACAACCCCTTCTTCACCTCTGGCCCACCATCTTTGTTCTAATTGTCATTAGAACTTAATCTCTATGTCACTGCATTATTTGAAATAAGACAATTTTTCTGTAAAGGGAATATTGCTTCCTTTCCATTTAAATACTGCATCTTCAGTCACAGTTCCTGTGGATAATTCTGATCACTTATGTTGAACTTAGAAAGCACCCTGCTAACTAATACTGATAAAACTATTTCTTAGAAAGGATTATTTTGGATGAATATACTTGTTTTTGTGAATTCTCTTGAAGTTACGAATTTAGGTATGTTTGAATGATTTTATTTACAGATAATAGTTATATGTTGGTAGTTTAGTTGCTAAGTCATGCCCGACTCTTGCAATCCCATGGACTGTAGCCCATCAGGCTCCTCTGTCCATGGGATTTCCCAGGCAAGAATACTGGAGTAGGTTGCCATTTCCTGCTCCAGGGAATCTCCCAAAATGAAATCATGTATAAGAAGACATTAATCTAAATATATGATTTATAGAGAACTCTCAATAAAAAAGTAACTATGGTTATATTTGGAGTTGATAACAGTAGCTTACATTTGTAAAACTGTTGCATTTTTTGTTGTTTTAATACATATTATCTCATTGACTCCCATGAAGTAGGTATTAGCAGACCTCCTTCACTATTGAGAAAGTTAAGATTGAGTGGTTACCTGATCTTCTCAAACAAGATCACATAAGAGAAAAGCAGCAAATCTCATATTCAAATCCAGCTATTCTGATTTCCAAATGTGGTGACATTTTACTATACAGTTTCCCTCTGTGGCAACCAGTTTGCATCTCTCTGCACACTTATTATGTCATGTTATCACATTTTCATTTTCCACACCTGTGAGTTTATGATGCCCCAGGTACAGAATAAATCCCTTTCAGTTGCAGGAACTTTGAGGAGTCCCATATAGGGACTTGATGTGTTGTGACAAACCAGGATATATTCTTACATGGACCCGTTTACTCTAGGCACAAGGCTCGTGACATCTCTTGGCAAACACTGCCTTCTTGGATCCATGTCTTAATTAACTTCCAAAGGACTCCATTTCTTCTGAACGTTGAGTCTTGCTTGTTATTGACCTCTCTTATAGGCTGAACTGTGTCCTTCCAAGATGCTTATGTTGCAGCCCTGACCTCTAGTATGTCAGAATGTGACTATATTTAGATACTGGTCTTTAAAGACATAATGCAGTTGAAATGAGGCCATTAGGGCTTCCAACATGACTAGTGTCCTTATAAGAAGAGGTGATGAGGACGCATAAAAGGACACTTGGATGTCTGTGCCAAGGCATGATCTTGTGAGGACACAGAAAGGAGGCGGCCGTCTGCAAGCCGAGGAGGGAGACCTCAAAGCAATCAGCCCTGCCGATGCCATGCTCGTGGACTTCTGGCCCGTGGAGCTGTGGAACATTATTTCTGTTAGTTAAGCCGCCTTGTGGGTTTTGCTACGCTGTGCGTGCGTGCTTAGTTGCTTCAGTTGTGTGGGACTCTGCAACGCTATGGACTATAATCCACCAGGCTCCTCTGTCCATAGGATTCTCCAGGCAAGAATACTGGAGTACATTGCCATTTCCTCCTCCAGGGAATATTCCCAACCCAGGGATTGAACCCATGTCTCCTGTGGCTCTTGCATTGCAGCCATATTCTTTACCACTGAGCCACTGGGGACTAAGATGCCATCCACTTGAGGAGTCCTAATTGGAGCTCACAAATATTTTCTGGATCATCCTTCCTTCTGACCTTCTTCCTGTCTGACTAGAGAGATCCCAAAGGCTCCCTAACTCGATGCTCCCGGCTGTGCCTCTTTCCTCATTGGTTTTATTTTGACTTACTTTCCTGATGTGTAAAACCAACCCATTACCTCTGATAGCAGCTGTGATTTTCATTATACTGTTGTTTGTGGATGTGATGGTAGGCATTGCCTGCCCTTGGATAAGAGATGTAAACAGTCCTAACCCATTACTATGTGAAGTGCCCGCCTCTCTGAATTCCTCCTGAATTCTGAATAAGCTCTGATATTTTTCACTTCTAGCCTGTTTCAGGATATATCTCCTTGGACTTGATTTCGGCCCTCTCCCACCTTCCCCTTGCTTGCCCACTTTCTACTAATCCATCAATTCTTCATTTAGAAATAACTTATTTGGGAAACTTCCCATGACTCCACAATTGAGTTAGCCGCTTTGCACATGTTCTCCCATACCACCCAACACTTATACCTTATTATATTGTAGTTTGGTGATTCTCAAATGAGTGGGCCTCAGAGTCAAGCATAGGCTTGTTAAAGCAAGGACCATTGGGCCCCAACCCAGAGTTTCTGGCTTTACAGATTTGGGACAGGCTCAATAATCTGCATTTTTTAGTAAGTTCCCTGGTGATACAGATGCTTCTGGAACTGAGACCACCCTCTGAGAATGACTGCTACAGATAAATAGCCTGTGTTTATGGTTCCTTCCATTAACCTCCCCCATTTACCTATGATAAATTGTACACCCTTTAAGAGTAAGGATTTTGTCTTTCAAATAGCTATGAGCCCAGGATTTTGCACAGTTCCAAGGGCATGATAAATATTCAACAAATAACTGTTTAATACATGAATGAATGGAAATGAGAATTCTTCACATGTTTTAGAGTAACAGCTTGCTCAAAAATTCTTGTTGTACCAAGGCTAATTTAAAATACACAAACAAGAAAATCAGTACTCATTTAGAAAGGACTAAGGGTCTAAAAGCTTAATGTTATTTATACTGGTCTGGTATGTACACAAAACTGTTTTATAAGAACTTTGACTAGGGTTATTTTGCCTCAGGGAAATGTAAAATGTATAGCTCAAAAAAAGAAATGTGAAAGATGATGTGAAAATGAGTCATTAGGAAAACAGGTCATTATCTAAGGAACAGGGAATGGAGCTCAAAAGCTAATACAAAATGGACGAGCCTCCATGACCCAGGATTCCTCCACTGGTAAAATTTCAAATCGCAAATCAAGAGTCCAGAAGATAAAGGAAATAAAGCCAAAAGTTTGACTGTGAAAACATTGTATGCTAAAGCATAAACAGCTGCAGTTGCTTGAGGCCCAGTCACTTTTACAAGAGTGATTTTCTGGACATTTTAATGTGCCCTGCAGCCCGCCTTCTTCCCTTTCAACCTCCTTTTGTGGCCCCACCAGCCCACTAAGGCAGAGAGCGTAGTGCAGGGCTTCAGCAGGCCTCACATCGCTGAATCAGCTGAGCTATGCAAATATTAGTGGTCTGAGACCAATGAGAAAAAGGAGCAGTGATTTGCCAGCTCCTCAGCCCTTTCCCCGATATTTTTCTTTGAGTAAAATGTCAAGACAAGAAGCCTTGTTCTGCTGACTAGCTAGCTCACCAGCAAATTATATTTTGAGGGATGTAAAAGAGCAAAGCCATATCACTTCTTGAGCATCTGAAGGGGTGAAAAGTCTGGGCTCATGGATTCACTAACCCGATTGAGTGTTTCTTTAGCAATCCAGGAAAAAGGGGGCCCTTGGGTTCACATCACTAGCAAAAAGTTCCTTCTAAATGCTAGTTCTCAATGTCCAGAAATTTAATCCAGCCTTCACACTGGTATCAGAGTGTTATCAATCTAAAAATTACAACTCATATCAACATTTTCCTCTTCGGAATCCTTCAGTGGTACCCTTTGCCTAAAGCTAGGGTAACCATGGGTCTCAGTTCAACAAAGACATTCCCGGTTTACATTCTCATCAGGGGAAACACTAATAGCACCCCTCTATATCTCACAAAAGCATCCTAGTTTAGATTATAAGTTACCTGGTCACCCTAAATATAGCACGACACAGTGGACTTTTTAGGATGTGGAGCTGCTTTCAAGTCTAGGTCACCAGCTATTCCTAATACAGTATTTTCTCTGAATATATTTCACCAATGCCTTTGCCCAAGGAGTTCCCTTTGCCAGGATGTCCTTTCTGTCCTCACTCAACTGAACTATCCCCTATGAAATATCCACTTGTCTTCCTGGTTTTAGTTTAAAGGCTTCACGATATCTTCTCTCATGTAAGTATTCCCGTTTAATGCCCATAGTGTATAGCAAACATATGTTTATTAAGGTATGGGATATTTTATTTTCTAAATATTTCCACAATAATCTGTATCCCAACCATAGGTAATTCTCAAGGATAGCAGTTATGCCTTTTCATCTTTACATGATACCTCAATGTTGAATGAATGAGTGCATATAAAGAATGTTCTGAAAATAAGCTAAGGGAAGTCAGAAATAGTCTGGAAGGAATATTTAGTTCTGAGTGTTCTCCGAGTCCCCCTTCTAGTTCAAGCGCTTAAACCAATCTGGAGCAACACGTACGCCATGGGCTCTGTTTAGAAACATCCTCATATGTCCATCTCTTGCAAGAAATTGGATATCCTTCCTAAGCAGGGAAAGCTCTGTTATCACTTCCTTACATGGTCTTGGTAGTTCGCCATCTTTCTTACAGCCCAAGTTAGCTAACTTAACCTTATCAGGAGCCACACCAGTGGTCTGATGGACTTACCTTTTACTTGCTCCTAGAAACCACCAACCCACCCTGCCAAACAAATTCCTTCTAAGTATTAGGATAACTCTCTGAGCAGCCTTCCTCGCTTGTTCTTCAAGTTGTATGGACTGTGCTAGCCTTGGGTTATGACTATACTATTTGGTGAGAGTATAATATATGAAATCCAAATTGTGAACATACTACCTGACTCCTGAGAGTCCTGAGAAATTATATTAAATGAAGAAAAATAAACTGGCAAGAGGAGAATTCTAAAATAGATTGGATTAGAAGCTTATGATTTTTCTTTCAGCTTCCTTAGTTCTAAGTGTGCTCAGCAAATTCTAGCATAAGGTGAAAGGTTAGAGATTAATTTCTTGCATTTCTCAGCCTTTAGAATGTGGAGTGACCACACCTTGTATATTTTCTGCCAGGCAGCATTAAGTACTTCAGTGTCCAGTTTCCTATGCTGTCTCATTGCCTTTTGATACCAATTGGGTACCTTTAAAGCAAAATTTACACAAAGTCTGGGATGATTTTAATGAAGGAGATTTAGTCCCAAAGGTTAATGGGGGTTCTCCATTGTGTAAAGAGTAACTCCTTTCAATGGTGACGAAAGTGATTCTCAGCAGCTTTCAAGCCACCTCATCCATCATCAATTTGAATTGTGTTTTGCTACTGATGTAAAGTTTAATATAGAGTCCATCACAAAGCATCATGACTCCTTTTCCCAAGCTGACCCCAGGGGCATATGTCAGCCAACATCTGGGCACTACAGCTGTGACGTTTTCGAGAAGCCTGGGCATACGTCTCTTTCCAGGAATAATTTGCTGAATAGCTCATGCGCTCATCTGAAGCCTACATTCTGGCGCCACAAGCACCGGTCCTATTGTGATGGGTCCTATAAAATATTCAATCATGCATTTTATTATTTTAATCAAAGGAAGCAGACCATTGACATTCCAGTAAATAAACATAGGAACAAAGCAGGACCTTGACATGGACGTTAGTACTCACACCCAAATGGAAAACAGATTAACAGAAGCCCTTTTCTAAACAAACCTAAGTCATTATGTGTCAAGACAAGCTACAGTTGTCGTTCTGCTTTTAGGGACTCCACAGAAGGACAGAGGTGTTCCAGTCAAAACAAAAAACAAAAGAAAAAAAAAAGTTTAAGTGACTTTCACAGCATTTTCCCAACAGTCCGTGCTTGGCACAGTCTTTTAAAAGCATTCTTTTGTTACTTCTGTCAGTAGCTACCAACAAACCCCACTTAGAAATTACAAAGCCTTTCAAAATGCAAGAAAGGAAAGAACTGCCATTGGAAGGGTCAGCTGTAAATAAGACTCTTAGGCATACAGCTAGCATGAAGACCATTCATGGTGTCGATTCACGCTGCTGCTTTCATTCTGAACAATTTCCAAAGGGGCAGGAGGACCTCACCTAGGAGCTCTATAATCTCTGAGGCTCATCAAATTCATACTTATGGATGACCAACACCCAGTCATATACCTTCTGAATCGATCACATCTAATTCTATGATAAATCTTGACATGATTAAGGATCTTAGATGTTGTTGAAAAAGAATGTTTAACTGCTATTTACAGATTCATTCAAATTATTGTTACTTCAAAATTGTTTACATGATTTTGCCCCACCTAAGTTTCTCTTCACCTTCTTTATTTACGTTCTTCCAGTATTTTTCCTTAGCGTAAAAGCCATAAAGATAAGCTCTGTTTTTACTAAAAATACAAGTAATATTGGGATTTTTTTTCTGTTGCTCTGAGGTCTGTTTTTCTACTCTTCAACATCCACCTTTGAAATCTAGTATGCAATGTAATGTAAATACAATTATTTTTTCATTTGGGAAATATAATTTTGAGTAAATGCTAGCAATATACAATGTATCATTTTATAAAATCCAGAAGATTAAGACAAAGCAAATTCCAATTACATGTCCTATTTTTACTTTAAACTTGATATTTTGCTTGTTCCCATGATTAGTGTTATTTTCTTTTTCTTCAGTTCAGAGTTGTAAAAATTTTAATGACATCTATTTGCTCCTATATCACTTGTCACAATAAAATCTTCATTTTCCCCGTAGAATTTTACCTCATTCAAGTTAAAGGGTTGATTTAGACAGTTTGTTTCAAAATTGTTGTTGTTTCAATTTGTAGGCTTTGTTGCACTGTCAGCCTCTAAAATTTTCAAATGCCAGTCATCCTTGCACAGCCTTGCACTTTAACTTAAACCATTTCCCCGAACTTCCCCAGATGCCAACCTAGGATACCCTCATGTCACTGAAGATCCCTATTTCCTATAACATACTCAAAATTTTGTGGAAAGTTACCTCACTCACAACTAATCTACTAAATCACACATATGATTCTAATTTTCTTCTCATCTTTTATGGTTTCATATTAATATTGCACAAATTGTCTGCCCAACAGTGAACCATTCACAAGATTTTTTTTCAAGATCAAGAGCCAAGTGACAGGCAACTATTAAGCCTATTATGGTGAAACTGTTAAGCCTGAAAGTATATTTATATAAACTAGCTTCCTGCACAATGGACTCAACACAGCCAACATAATTCACACAGATTTTCTGTGAGACCACAAATTAACCAGATTGAAAGGATGACAACCCAGGAGCACAAGGAATGTGTTCTGTGGCATGCATGTGTGCACGCACACACACACACATTTGTGTTCCACAAACTTGTGTTCAATGGCACAGTAACATACACAGACACACATACAAAACTGAAAAATAACAATTTTAGAAACAGCTACCATATTTTCAATTGAATCTAAATGAGAGAAAAAGAAGGCTTTTCCATTCACTTCTACCTGCAAACTTGGAAGATGGGGAAGGAGTGTTTGGGGCCCTGGGGTAGTCTTGGCCTGTGGTAAGGCTACACAGAAGGGAGAATTAAGACTTGAAAGCACTGCATTCATGAGGTGAGAAGAAAGCAGGAGATGCCAGAAGTACCCGTGAGGAACTTGGCTTACTTCACTGTTTCACCAAAACACAGGAAACTCTGTACTCTAAGAAAATATCTACTTCATTGTAGGTGAACCTAGAATTTGACCTGTTATAGTTGTGTGTGCTTGGCTTATGGGATCTATACATTTGTAGCCATGAGTTGTAAAATCCAGTTATTTCAGCTTTTCACAATTAACATTGCAACAATTATCTATCAATTAGTAGCGCGGTGGTAAAGAATCCTCTAGCGCGGTGGTAAAAAATCCTCCTGCCAATGCAGAACACACTGCATTGCTAGAGATACAGTTTCAATCCCTGGGTCTGGAAGATGCCCTAGAGTAGGAAATAGCAACCTACTCCAATATTCTTGCCTGGAAAATTTCATGGACAGAGGAGTCTATGGGGTCACAAAGAGTCAAACACAACTGAGCGTGTACACACACACACACACACACACACAGAGTAATCATTCACTATGGTCACAGGTAACAGGATCACATGTAGGTACAGAAAAGTAAAATAAGCAATATTACATTTTGGTAACCCACTCCAGTATTCTTGCCTGAAAAATCCCATGGACAGAGGAACCTAGTAGGCTACAATCCATGGGGTCGCAAAGAGTCGGACACGGCTGAGGGACTTCACCTTCAGTCAGTCCATAGTTCCTCTGCCCTTTAGGTATCTTTCAAGACCCTTTCCCTTTTCTGCTCACAACTCCTCTGGAGAAGCAGTTAAATGCAAACTTGCATGTTTCTCCTCCCACAAGGAACAATGGTGGTTTAGTTGCTAAGTCATGTCTGTCTCTTGTGACCCCATGGACTGTAGTCTGCCAGACTCTTCTGTCCCTGGGATTCTCCAGGCAAAAATACTAGAGTGGGTTGCCATTTCCTTCTCCAGGGGATCTTCCTGACCCAGGAATCGAACCTGGGTCTTCTGAATTGCAGGCAGATTCTTTACAAACAGCTACGAGGGAAGTCCCACAAGTGCCTCAGTTCCCACAGAAAACAAAATGCATACCATCCAAGTTTAAGACTAACCAAATGCTAGGTAGGAAGGTTATGATAGAAAAGGAGTAACAAATTCTTGTTTTATTTAATTTGCTTTAAAGGAGTTTAAATACAAATGCATAGAGAACATTAGAAATAAACAGATTATAATGTTATTATTACATTTATTTATGTATTTATTTTTTAAGCAGACAAGTATAAAACTAAGGAATTGCCCAGATGACCAAGTCTGGAGCCAAAACACCTGGCACAAGAAAGTGAGAAAATAAAATGTAGGTCTTAATGGAAAAATCAGTTCAGTTTAGTCGCTCAGTTGTGTCTGACTCTGCGACCCCATGGACTGCAGCACGCCAGGCTTCCCTGTCCATTAACAACTCCCAGGGCTTGCTCAACCTCATGTCTGTCGAGTCAGTGATGCCACCCAACCATCTCGTCCTCTGTCGTACCTTTCTCCTCCTGCCTTCAATCATTCCCAGCATCAGGGTCTTTTCCAAGGAGTCAGTTCCTCACATCAGGTGGCCAAGGTATTGGAGCTTCAGCTTTAGCAATCAGTCCTTCCAATGAATATTCAGAACTGATTTCCTTTTGGATTGACTGGTTTGATCTCCTTGCTCTCCAAGGGACTCCCAAGAGTATTTTCCAACTCCACAGTTCAAAAGCATCAGTTCTTCGGCACTCAGCTTTATTTATGGTCCAACTCTCAATACAATGGTTTAATTTCTGCTAGGCTTCAACATGCTATGCCATGACACACAAATAAGAATCTCACTGAGTCTCAATTTATCAGATTGCTTTAATTTACTAAGACTGCATATTAAACTATTAGCAGCTGGTTGTCTACAAAAACCTAGCTAAACTCCTGGGAGCCATTGTATAGCTGCCTTCTTAAAATCCGTCCCAGTGTGCATCAAATTGATGTTGAAAAAAGAAGATAACCCTTCCCAAAGTGCCTTATTTGAGTTTCATCTTCATAAACCCAGGGGACATATCCCCTCAATACTGTATTCTGTACCACTTAAAGTAAGGAAAGTTTACTTTTAAAACTGTCTTGTGTTCCATTCATTCTGGTATATATATATATATATATATTTTTTTTTTTGCATCACTTGGCCTATACCTGCTGCATACTTGGCCATCCTTGCTCATAGAAGACCATCATAAATCACTTATGCAATCCCAGGGTTGGATCTTAAATCTTCTCTCCTTCTTGAAGTCTTCCAGTTTTCCGGATATATATACTCCTATCACAGATTCCCTGTTATTATATGTCTTAATGGCATTCTGATCTCTTGCAACCAGAAGTAAAAAGGGATTTTTCTTAAAACAAGCAAGCAACAGCAAATGAGTTCACAGTCCAAGCCTGAGTCATAAATATCAGGAAATCTACAACCTCAGCAGATTTTTAAGAATTAGACATAGATGTGCTCTCCCTCCCCCCTCAGGAAGTCTCCTTTCCTGTTAATAAAATTGCTTTATGCTATGAAATTTTGGTTCAGTCTAGCCCTGCCTCCTTCTTGCCTAATTAGATAGATGGCTGATGGAAAACTGGTTTCAAACCTGAATTTTCTCATTTGACAATTTTCATTTCCTGATAATATTACATAATTAACAACTTGTTTGGGCTTCCCTGACAGCTCAGTTGGTAAAGAATCTGCCTGCAATGCAGGAGACCACAGTTCAATTCCTGGGTCAGGAAGATCTGTGTTGTAATGCTTCAACACTTAAAGTGCATTTGGGAAAAAATACTCTTGTACCTACTGAGTAATAGCTCACATGAAAGAACACGATCAAAAGAATGCTTAATTGCCACGCATAAAACACACTGAATATTTATTATTTTAATTGCTACACACCATGTGCATACTCGTCTGGACAGTCATATACATCTCTAAAGGTCAGAGGAAAAGGGTGACTTTATGCCTTTTTAAACTCATGATGAGCAAGCCCTTTAAATTTTCTATTAACTTGAAATGATAATTTATAGAAATTCTTCAAAGGAAAAAAAAAAAGTGTTAGTGTTCTGTGTATGATAACTGGCATTTTTGTGTATTTGTGAAATAGATGCTTTGGATTAAAAAAAAAAAAAAGGAGTAGTGACTATTTATTTGACTTCATGCCTCTTTATTAAAAGGATAATTTGGAACTAGAAAATGTAGTTCTATTCCTAAATTTATTGTTTACCAAAACACATGCTAATATAACAGCGTATGAGTAATTAAAGGAAAAATGCCAAACACGTTCCCACAGGCAAAATGTACTTAGCTGTTTGCTTTAACTATGCTACTTTCATTCTGCAGCCTACCCTCTCCAAGACCAAGTATTTTTGAGAGTGAGGCTAAAAATAGCCAGTCAAGCCTAACAACTAGCTTCTGATTGGCTAGGTGAAAAGGCCACCCAGCCAATGAGAGCTTCTGGGAACAAAAGCAATTCTTTTGTGTGTGAGATGCTCAACCCACGGCAAAACAGCTTCAGGCTGCAGAAATGATTTTGGTTGAGATTTAACAAGGTAATAATGCATTGCAGCTCTCTGAAAGGTTTGAAGCAGAACAAAGCGGGTAGTGAAATCTACAAAACAAATGGAGCGCTCAGGCTTTCAGGAGATGAATCATCCCGGAGCATGAGCTACAGTAAACCCAGAAAAGCAAGAGTACTAGGATTCTTTTTTTTTCTTTCTTTCTTTCTGATATTTTACATTATTTTCCAAGCTTTTTTTCTGCCCAAGGAAAAAGCGAATCAAAGGCGTTGTGTTCTGACTATGCACAAATGTGTCATTACGCTGATATTTCTGATAAATAGAAAGTAATTCATTCATGATACCTTTAGATCGCACAAAGAGAAGATAAAAATTTATGTGCCATGTAGAATAGGTAGTAAAGCTCTCGAAACTTTGGACTTGGACTTCTAGGCAGCAAAAATACCTCTTGTTCTTAAAATAAAGGCAGTTCTGGATTAATACTGTGATAGCTCTCGGGATAAACACAATAAAGCGAGACTCGATTTGAGGCAGAAGCTTTGATCTTTGAGAGGTTTTGGCCACTGGCAAGGCATTTCGCCTCTAGGGGTCGCTGTTGCACAGCTGACGAACCTCTTTAGCGTCTCCTCTGTTTAATCCTAAATGAAAGGAAAAAATGGGCTTCGTAAGTGCCTTTCAGGTCGGACAAAAGGGAGTGGGGAGTCAGTGTTTGAAACCCTTAAGGATGGTTTATGATCATCAGCATGGGACATGTATCCTGTAGCAATACAGATTACTTCACATGGAACTGAAATGTACAGGACAAAGTGTTGCTACAGTAACCACTGGAAATGTTACATAACATATAGGAACCCATAAGCCATTTCAAGGTTCTAAACTGGCTTTATTGAGCAGATAATTCAAAGATAGCGTGATGCTCCAAGCTGTAGGAAATACACAAGAATGCACGCTTTAACTTCTTGAATAGAAAACCTGTACTATTTACTAAGCCCAGAACATTGTTGACAAGGAAACACAGATTGCAAACACATTATTTGTGCATTTGTTCTCTTTCCAAGAAACCACAGGTTCAATGCATTTTTGTCTTCAATATAGCTTTTCTGATAAATGATTATTGAATGAAGCCTTAACCTTTATTCTTGGTGTGACACAAAAGACCTAAATAAATCAAACATCGTAGTAAAATGGAATTACACTTTTATTATGTGATCAGGTGTAATCAGAGAGCATTATTTCTTTAAAAGTTACCTGTTTAAGGAAACGCATAGTCGTAAAAGATTGCATTTGCTAATTGTTGGTTCCAACTGCGTTTAGGAGCCTAAATAAATCTTTTGCCATAAAACCTGGATGGGAGAAAGGAGGTTTGCAGAGAGGTGTATCCTCTTCTCCTAACAAATAAAGCAAAAACTAGAGAGGTAATATACCATTTTTGTACTCACTTTAAAATAGTCTCCTATGGGGGAAGATCAACCTAGAAATTATATTCCTGAACAACTAAATCCCCAGAGAACTGTGTATATGTAGTTTTTAGCATTCTGTGTCTAGAAAGTACTGTTCTCTTGCAGTACTTTTGTGAGGTTTATAGTCTTGGTTTTATCATGTGGGCTCAGAGCCTGTTAAAGAAATTCAGCCCCAACTGTGTAGTTACACTACCCAAGAGGGAGTGTCCAGCACGTAGTTTCGAATGGGTGGTTGCAGTGGAAGAGGCTGGGAGAGCAGTCTGTGCCTCGTCTCCCTGTGCCTATCAGCTGTTGAGTTGCTCAAGCCCCAGCCCTGGTAGCTGTCCCTGTGTCAGGGTGCTCTGTAAGAGAAGAGAAAAGAAGGAAAGCAAAAAATCCTCCCCTGTCTGCCAGTGCAATTCTTTCACTGGGGTCAAATGCGCAGAGTAAGCGCCTTCCCACCTCTTCTTACAGGCCAGAAGTATCCCTCACAGAAAGTAAAGCCACTTTCTTTCCTCAACTTCTCATCAATATGAAGCCTTATATGAACGTCTGCATAAATTGTGTTTTAAAAATGTTATTTCCCTCCCTTGTTTCCCTTCTGTTTTGCACCCCTGCCTTCCATTCTAAGGAGTAACAGATTCTGTGGCTCAGGTTCGTCTCTTCAGAGAGGAGGGTGGTAAGGCAAGAAGCAGCAGATGGAAAGCCTCTCTGGCTTTGGTTCCCAGGCCTATTCCAATAATTAAGAAGAGACTCTTATTGACGATGGGCCTCAGGGCAGTGGAACCAGAGCCCTGGTCCTGGAGGAATGTTGGAGAGGCAGGATGACTCCAGAGTTCAACACTAGATACTGGAAGCCCCCAAGAGTAAGGAGGATACAGGGAATTGTGACTACACCCAGGGTCCCGCCTCTTTAGAGAGTCCCACTGGAGAACATTAGACAGCGTGTGAGAGCCACCAGACCTCATGGGGATCTCTTGGGTAGTAAGAAAAATCAAAAGGGACCATGTTAGCTGGGATGTGACAGTCTCTTCCTTGTGTTCAGGGAGATTTAAACTTCCCCAGTTTCTGATACTACTTTGAGAAGGCTACAAAAATCCTTGACATTATGATGGAATTGGGTCTTGGAGTAAAAAGTGGGTTAATTGAAGAAAAATAACACAAAAGTCCTTTCTTGCATACCTGAGATTTAAATCATACAGAAACCACACTTCATATTTTCTAACGATATTACTGGTTACTTCATCTGATCTTCAGTGCAGTCCTATAAAGGAGTTAGGTGTTTATCATTTAGCATTAATAAAGCAAGTCATTTTCCTTTTTGTGTTATTCTTCAAAACATTCACAAGGATTTTTCATTGTTATAATCTCCATTCAATAAACATTTTAAAAGGTTGATAAACACTAAGTTGAGGGATTTGGTGATCATTCAGGCTCTCTCTTCTATGCCAGAACAAAATTGATACTTGAGGTATATTTCTGGGTTGTTTTTTTATTTTCAAGTTCTCCTCTTTTCTGAATTACCTGTAGCACTTACGTTTTATTGTTCTTTTTGGAAACAGAACCACAGGCTCTAGAAGGAGTACCAACTTGGAAGTTGGATTTTGAGATTAACTGTTACATAAGTTCTTAGGATGTCATCAGTTAAAGGTGTCAGGGAGAAAGTGGTCACGGCTGGGACACTGGGGGTGAAGGCCAAAGGATGTAAAAGACAAGAAACCACGGCCATGCAAGGCATGGTCGCCAAGGCCAAAAGCCTAGCCACTCTATAGTTAACCAAGTTCCTTCTCCACAATTAGCAGAATTGCTGCTACAAAATCACGTAAGTAACTCAACAGAGAAGTCCACAATTATGACATTATCGCTAGACAAAGAATCTAGATACTAAGAAGCACAGCTAGAACTGGAAGTGTGTGTGTGTGTTCTCTGTCACTTGGTCATGTCCAACTCTATGCAACCCCATGGACTATAGCCCGCCAGGCTCCTCTGTCCATTGGATTTTTCCAGGCAAGAATACTAGAATGGGTTGCCATTTCCTCCTCTAAGAACTGGAAGCAGTAGGTAACAGATCTGAAGTCCAGAGAGTCACAGGGGTGGCTACATGGTTAGCAGGACACATCTTGGTTACTGGTGCATCTGAGCATCATTTTCTGTGAAGCCAAGAAGCAGCCTGAGAAGGCTTCTCAACAGTGCCCCATGAAACCACAGGTAATCCATTGGAAATGACAATTTTAGGTCTATATAAAGCAAATAAATCAGTATATCCTACTAGACAATGAGAATCATGGTTCTATAGGGTAGGGTAACTATACATCCTGGATTTCACAGAATGGTTCTGGTTTATATCTCTTATTACAGTGTAATTATTAATATCATTTCATTCATTCTCAAAAGTGTTCCAGTATGAACTACAAATTATATGGTCCCTCTATTGGGCGAATATCAAAGCATCTAAATCCTACTTCTGACTGATCATGTAATCTTCAGCTTGTGTAAAACTAAATCAGTGAAGAAAGCAGACTCCCTGAGTATTTGATACTATGGAGACAGCAATTGTCTTATGCATGCCTATCCTGTCTGTACAGACTCAGATTCCCTTCTAAAGGAAATTAATACCTGTATCCAAAACTAAAATGGAGTAAGTAGTGACATAAGAGGTACTCGGTGGGTTTTGTATCATTTAGACCAGAGGCTCTGAGGGCTGGTAAATGATATTTCATCTATTAAATAATGTCACTGGATAAATTCCAGGTGTTATTACAATTTGTTTAGCTTCTGTGTTCCTTCTCTGAATAGTTACAGGATGCCTAAAGAGGCACATGTCCTGCCATTTCCAGTTTCCTGCTCCCATGGCAGACCTCACCAGTTGATCATGGAATTCTTTTCCTCTTAGAACAAGTTCAACATCAGGATCCTCTTCTACAAGAGCTCCTGGCAGCCACACCAGGAAAACAGAATTGATATTAGAGCTAAAGCTAACTTTCTGTTCATCCCTGGCCTACTATATGTCAGACACCATGTCAGGAAACATTAGTAATTGCCATTGCTTGGAGGTTCCTCGTATATTGAAGGAAGGAAGCAACTAGACCATTTATTGCAGTGGTAGGAGGACTCAGGGTTGCCTGTACAACAGATACCAATCACATCATTGTCTACTGATGATGGACCTATGTATAAAGTCTAGAAGAATTATAGATGAAACTCTGATGAAAGTCAGAGGAAAGTCCAGGGAAAGCTTTGCAGTTAGAAGTTACTTAAATTGAAAGTTAGAGTACGTAGGAATAATTAGACTAAGAAGAGGGAAGGGATTTCAAAGCAGAAGAAACAGCATGTGCAAAGTCTTTGTAGACCAGGATGAGAGGGAATAGGATGAGGTGGGACATGAAGGCGGTGAGGGAGAGGTTGGCATGCTGATACAGAAAGATTTGGTTTTGAGGGTTTAGTGCAAAATACAAATTAGAGCACATTGAATTGTCCATGTTGAAAACAACTCACTAGGAATTTAAAGATTCACCAGTTAATTGATAGTTCTGCCTACACAAGAATCTATTTTGATGGAATCTTTTTATAATGAACTAAACAATAAAGAATTTATTAAATCAACTGCTCTCTCCCACCATCACTACCACTTTGGCTTAATGTAGCCACAGATACAAATTCCATCATTTCTTGTTTGGTCTTTTGCTTCTTTCTCCTGAAATTCCCATCTTAAGTGAAGAACAGATAGTACTGTCTTCCTTAATACATTAGTCAGGTCTTAATGTTTGTTTGTCGTTTATGTTTTTCCACCTAAGATCAAGTCAACTTTAGCTATGATATCTATATTTAAATCTAAAACATGTATTTGCTGAAGACCAAGTGAAAAATCATGATGGTATTTTATTTTAATATGTGGAAGTTTCAGTTAATGATTCCTAACCTTCAAATCAGAGAAGGCAATGGCACCCCACTCCAGTACTCTTGCCTGGAAAATCCCATGGATGGAAGAGCCTGGTGGGCTACAGTCCATGGGGTCGCTAGGAGTTGGACACGACTGAGCGACTTCACTTTCACTTTTCACTTTCATGCATTGGAGAAGGAAATGGCAACCCGCTCCAGTGTTCTTGCCTGGAGAATCCCAGGGATGGTGGAGCCTGATGGGCTGCCGTCTATGGGGTCGCACAGAGTCAGACACGACTGAAGTGACTTAGCAGCAGCAGCAACCTTCAAATATTATTGGAGATGTAACCTGGCAGGCTACAGTCAGTGGGGATCGCAGGACTTGACTTAGTGACTAAATAACAAAAACAACCTGTCGGTAAGCCCACAGGCCTTCCAGACCAATCTTCAGAGTACTTAATCAAGCCCCATTCTTTGGACTCTCTTGCTTGCTTTATCCAGTAAAATTTATTTAGCTTTGTGGACTGCATTGCCACTAATTTTAATCCATATTTGTCATAATGTGTATCTACCTATCTTATACAGCTAGCTTTGGGTTCTATGCTACCCATTACTCTGGTCTACCACCAGAATTACTCAAAATTATCTTCTAGAACACCTGGAAAACCTCTGTTTATTTCCAATATCCTCAGTTCCATCCCAAGTATCCTGGGGTTTTGTCTTTGTTACCTAAAGATTATGTCCTCTTAAGACATTTTTAAAATTTTGTAGATTATAAATATCCTGAAATAATTGAGTGAACCCCTTTAAGGGGACTATTCATTATTCTCCCCAAGTTTCATCAAAGCACAGTAATTTATAAACCTATCTGTACATGTGATACAGTATAGTTTGTAGATTTAAAGGTAGTTTTTCTCAACATAAATATTAAAAGTAAATTATAGTCCGTTTTTTTTGTAGAAGGTTTTTTTTTTTTTTTCTTTTTTATAGTGCTCTGATGGTTATGACTGATATGAAAACCTCAAAATATTTTGGGTTTGGTTCAGATAAGCATCTGTGACTTTGAATGTTATTCCAAACTCTTGAGTCCATAAATTAAAAATGCATGAGCAAATGGCTTATGCCAGATTTTTACTCTCAGATATAATCAGCTTCAGCAACAAAGCATGAGAATGACAAGTGCAGTATAAATTGTTTCTGATCCATAGGCAATCTCATGCTTATGAGGTTCTTTCCCAAGAGTTCATGTGTAAGTTGCTTAGAACTCAGAATCAGGTCCTCATTGAAACAGCGCTACAGAGTGGTGAGGTACCTAGCATCAGAGCCCGGCATGGAGTGAGTGCAAAAGCTTCTGATTACCTTCTGCCTTGATCTCTGAGTTGGAGAAGAGTAATAAGGTAGTGGATTATTCAACTCTACATGTATTACTTCCTTTCGCAACAACTCAGAGATAGGTTTTACTTTCATGCCGAGTTTATGAGAACAAAGCAATCTAGTCACCTACACATAGACTCAGTTGATAGAGGCAGAATTTAGACCCAAGTATTCTGGCTTCAGGGCTAATGTTCTCAACCACTTCTTCCAGAAAGGGTTGGGAGATGGGTAGGGTGGGCAGAAGAAGCTACTAGACCAAATGTGTAAATGAGAGGAGAAGACAATGGGGATGATGAGTTGAGAACAGCTAGCTGCCTAGGGTGGAGAAGGCAATGCACCCCACTCCAGTACTCTTGCCTAGAAAATCCCATGGATGGAGGAGCCTGGTAGGCTGCAGTCCATGGGGTTGCTAAGAGTTGGACATGACTGAGCAGCTTCAATTTCACTTTTCACTTTCATGCATTGGAAAAGGAAATGGCAACCCACTCCAGTATTCTTGCCTGGAGAATCCCAGGGATAGGGGAGCCTGGTGGGCTGCACAGAGTCGGACACAACTGAAGTGACAGCAGCAGCAGCAGCAGCTGCCTAGGGAAGGGTATTCATTTTTTAACAGGGTAGGAGTTTTCCCTCATTCTTTTTTCCTATTCCTAATATGCAGAGTACATCATGAGAAACGCTGGACTGGAAGAAGCACAAGCTGGAATCAAGATTGCCAGGAGAAATATCAATAACCTTAGATATGCAGATGACACCACCCTTATGGCAGAAAGTGAAGAGGAACTAAAAAGTCTCTTGATGAAATGAAAGTGGAGAGTGAAAAAGTTGGCTTAAAGCTCAACATTCAGAAAACGAAGATCATGGCATCCGGTCTCATCACTTCATGGGAAATAGATGGGGAAACGGTAGAAACAGTGTCAGACTTTATTTTTCTGGGCTCCAAAATCACTGCAGATGGTGACTGTAGCCGTGAAATTAAAAGACACTTACTCCTTGGAAGGAAAGTTCTGACCAACCTAGATAGCATATTCAAAAGCAGAGACATTACTTTGCCAACTAAGGTCCGTCTAGTCAAGGCTATGGTTTTTCCTGTGGTCATGTATGGGTGTGAGAGTTGGACTGTGAAGAAGGCTGAGTGCCGAAGAATTGATGCTTTTGAACTGTGGTGTTGGAGAAGACTCTTGAGAGTCCCCTGGACTGCAAGGAAATTCAAGCAGTCCATTCTGAAGGAGATCAGCCCTGGGATTTCTTTGGAAGGAATGATGCTAAAGCTGAAACTCCAGTACTTTGGCCACTTCATGAGAAGAGTTGACTCATTGGAAAAGACTCTGATGCTGGGAGGGATTGGGGGCAGGAGGAGAAGGGGACGACAGAGGATGAGATGGCTTGATGGAGAGTGTCTGAGTGAACTCCGGGAGTTGCTGATGGACAGGGAGGCCTGGCATGCTGCAGTCCATGGGATCGCAAAGAGTCGGACACGACTGAGCGACTGAACTGAACTGAGCTGATCCTTCCTTATTTTCTCCTTCCTTTCATTCTTACACTGCTGCAGATTCTACCTACTATTAAAGGCAGAATTGGATTTGGATGGATAAGGCTGACCCCTGTTTTGGTGTGCCCATGCCACAGCAATTTCTGAAGACACCAGATTTTTAGTCTGAAACCAGGAAATTCCCTGGCAAACTAGGACTAGTGTGTGTATGATGGGAAGAAGACTCTACAGAGAGACAAGGAGGAACGAAAGAACGACCAAAAAGAATGCTCCTGGAGTGACCATGGGAAATTGCTATGAGCTGAACTTTAAGCAGTTGAGTTTCAAGTTTTGAACTCAAAGCGCATTGGGAACATTAAGCAAAAGTATTTAGACATGTTAAATTTGGCTTCAATCTAGGTCACAAGGGTTTAAAAGAGGATCGGGTAGAGTGGGAACCAACTTTAATCTGATGAAAGCAACTGGAAAAACAACTCTGTTAAAAGTTTCTTGTCCCTACAGGAAAGAAATATTCAGATTACTCATGGCATGTTTTTGTTGTTTTTCTTATTTAGTGATTGAGGGAATAAGCAACATTGCTATTCACTTAAGTTGCATACATAAATAGTTTCTGTTATGATTATTAAGTTATATCTTATTAAGAAACTGTAAAATTCTATGCTATCTACTATGTTCTGGTTTACCTTAAAGTACACATTTATTAGCTATCACTTGAATTACTGTCCTTATCTGTTTAAAAATATAATTCGTTGAGAGTTTATTTTTTAGTATTTTAAAATATTATTAAATGAATGAAAATTGTTTACCATTTTTGACTTAAATGAGGGCTATCTTTCATGAAAATGAATTCTGAAGAGGTTTACAATAAGAAAAATTCCCAAGTCTACAAAAATAATAACCTTTGAAATGCTTTATTGATTGTTCAAAGGCCCATATTAGAAAATTTTTTTTGCGTTTGCAGGTTTCAGATAGATAAACTTCCTAGACTACTCTTCATGAAATACTTTTTAAGTTGGAAATATCATGGCATAGTAATGCAGTCTGTCTAGTTAAACAGAAATGTGAAATGCTCGCTATTCAAGATTTTTATAATGAAAATTCTATAACATTTTGAATAACAAAGGTGAGCCTTCTATTATTTTCTCCCTTTTGTCACTAAAAAGAAAAAACAGAATAAGATTTTTTTAAAAAAAATCTATACAATACCCTCAACTCAAACCTTGGTTAATATATCAGTCAATTTTGGGTGAAATAACAAACAATTCTAAAATACCAGTGACATGACATAAACATTTAGTTTCTGTTTATGTTACATGTGTACTAGGGCCCAACTGGGTCTTGTTACTGCACATCTTATCATTCGAGACTAAAAAAGCAGCTGCTCTCTGGGACTTGCTATTTTCATGGCAGACGGGAGGAACCCAAGTGTGAACTGAGTTTGATGCAAACACCTGGGGTCACATATTATATCACCCTAACCTATGTTAAAAAAAAAAAAGAAAAAACACAACTCCTGGGTTTATTCTTTATTCTCACATTATTGCCACACTCACAACATTTTTGACAACAGATGGGTGGGGGAGGTTTTCACCCAGCAAGCAATTCTGAGCCACCAGTTGGGTGTTCTACAATTGAACTCAGTTCCGACAGTACCTACCTTTAGATAGAGTCGACAGCTTAAGGGCTCCATCTCACAAGACTGCCCCCACCCCTTCAGATGATTGCAATTCCTGGTTGTCACCTGCGCTTCTAACTTTAGGCACTAAATCAGGTTCCCACCACTCCCTCCTCACATTCAGTTAATTTGCTAGAGCTGCTCACAGAACTCAGGAAAACAGTTACTGTTTGCGTTTATTATATAAGTACTTGGCAAAACATGCAGATGAACACCCAGATGGAAAAGATACATAAGGCGAGGTGTGGAAAGAGAGGCAGTGAGCTCCCTGAACCTCTCTGAAGCTCTCTAGACCCTGTACAGTATTTTGGGGATTTTTATGGTGGCTTCATCACATAGGCATGATTGATCATTAACTCCATTTCTAAGCCCTCTCTCTTCTGTAGAGAATGAGGAATGAGTCTGAAGATTTCAAGCTTCTAATTATGATTTGGCCTTTCTGGTGACCAGCTCCCATTCAGGAACCTCCTAAGAGTCATCTGTTAAAACATGGGCTTCGCTGGTGGCTCAGAGGGTAAAGAATCTGCCCGCAATGTGGGCAATCCCTGGGTTGGGAAGATGCCCTGGAGGAGAATGGCAGCCCACTCCAGTATTCTTTCCTGGAGAATGCCATGGACAGAGGAGCCCTTCAGGCTACAGTCCATGGGGTTGCAAAGAATCGGACACGACTTAGCAACTAGCACTCTCACTTTAGAACAAAAGATGCAAATATCACCTGGGAAATTTCAAGGGATTTAGGAGCTCTATATTATGGTCAAGGGCCAAATATTAAACTATGGTGAAGGGCCAAATATTAAAACAAAAGATGTTCCTGTGTGCATTCTTATTACTTAGGAAATTAAAAGAATTGTGGCAGGAACTGAGGGCAGAGACTAATATATATATACATATATATATTTCTGTTTCTCAAAGCCCACTTCTGACTCACTAGACATGTGGCCCTCAGCCTTCCTGTCTCTGGACTTCCTCTGCAGCCCTGGTGGTCCATTTAGCCTGCACACATTCTTTGCAGAGCATTGTCTCCAAGTTGGTGCTTCAGCTTCAGCTTCAGCTTTCAGCAGACCATTCCCAGAGTCTTTTACTCCTTTTCACGCCTCTGCCATTTTGCTTGGCAATTCAGGAATTCTAATATTATCAAGACTTTCTGAGATTTTTACCAGAACATTAAATCCCATTTTTCAAGGGAATGGCTCCACGTCAATAAATTCTTTTTTAGTCATGAACTTCCTGAGCTGTTGACCACATACTCTGAAAATCGAATCCCAAGGATCCTTTCCTGACAGGCTAATTCTTGAGGATTCACAGGGTAATTATCTCTTTTCTTGTTCAGTAGTCCCAGTACATTTCCATCTCACTGCTTGGTAATACTGGAATTTCACCATACTTTTCAGCCTAGAAGCCAGGAGAGAAGGCAGGCAAATCCTGAGGGACATACCTTTGTAGGAACAACCTCTGAACTATCCTCCTGCAAGGGAAACTGTCTAGCTCTTCTCTGAAGTGTTTGGACCAACTCTGCAGGTTCTTGGGTTGTAGCCCTTTGGGGGGATTCACCTAGAGGCACTCATTATATGTATCCATGCTCCAACTTTTCCTAAGCAGACCTCTGGCCTTATCATAAGAATGTTCCTCGACAGAACACACTGAATCATCTTTGCAGCTCAGTGACCCTAAATATCAGATTCTGAATTTTCTCTCCAGTTGTGTGTACTCTCCTTTTGCAAAAGATAAGAAACTGTTTATAAGCTACCCAAGAAGCCTTCATGCTTTCACACTGACATTTGAGCTATTTCTTCACCATGTTCATTTTCTCATTAACTCTCTATAGATCTACAATATAACTTACTAATAATCAGCCATTCCACTGTCTTTATACTGGTTCTTTGCACCACGTCTTTTCAAATGCCTGAATATTGTCCTAGCTAGGGAATTCACATTCAATGAGACATTCTCCAAAGTCACCACTGTGAAATCTTTATCAACTGAACTGCTGCTCTGAGCCAGAAACTATTCGTGATCCATATACCTCTTGGGGAGGGATCCTCATTTTCTGGTAGGTGGCAAATGATCCAGTTGCCAAACTTTACCTTATTCACTGAAACCATAAACTGCTTCCAGTGTCAGCCACGCCAGTTTAGTTCTTTTGGAAAGCAGAAGCCATTAAAATTGCATAACAAAACCAAATGCCCAAAAAATGCATTGGGAAAAAAATCCGCAAAGCATAAAAAGGCAAAGGGGGTAAGAACATCCAACGAAAGCCTTTAAATGATGATAAATTTCTGGCTCTGGTCACAGAGAGAAAGGAAAGCCAGAGGATTGGGTAGGGTGAGCCTCACACAGCAGCGCAGCTCAGAACATCTCAGCTGACCTCAGGGGAAGCTTCTTTGGAAAGGCTGCTTTTGGGGGAGTCCTGTGCTGCCTTCAAGTTGAGGTTCTCTTCCACTGCCATTTTCAGGGGCTGAGCATTGTGTTGGAAACATGAGGCCTCGGCTCCTGTTTGGGGTCGGGATAGCCTGAAGGCACCTGGACCGGGAAGCTGTGAATTGACTGTACTTCTGTCAGATTTTTTTTTTGGCGGGGGGGAAGGAAGTCTGTGCATCATATCTCCATGGCTGCCTTGAAGACTTCTGACTAACACAGAGTCATTTCAACAATTTATTCAAACAGCTAAAACATTCACCACAACACAAAATAGCTTCAAAAAGTACAAGATTAAAGAAAACCATGAATACCTGTTTTGCAATAAACTCCTTCACACTATTTGCTACTTTTTTCACTTTTCCTCTACTCATTGTCTCTTAATATCCTCCTCGTTTTATCCCCTGTTGTGACAAAAATGTGCCTTCCATCTTTATATTTCCTTGAAGTAAAACCTGTCATTATATTCCTTTTCTTCTCATAGCTGTGATACTGTTTTTATGTAAAATCTCTGCTTTTTGTTCATCTTTCTAAGGAGCAAAACCTAACCAATATGAAAAGAAGGTTTAGCGCATATACACACACACCTCTAACTTCTACAGAACATTGAATTATAGGAAATAAAAGAAATTTCTTACTTGGTATCTTACTCCAAGAAGCCCACGGTTAGCTAATCAAAGGGTAGAATTATGCTATCTTTGCTTCCCTCCATCTCTCATATCATAAAAATAACATTGCCCTTTGTGGAAGATAAAGACAGTATCCTTTTTCCACTTCCTGCTCAGAGAGATTAATTTGCTAGGACGTGAGGATGTTGATCTTCATGAAAGCTAGTCTCTTGCCTAATTAGGAAAAGTTTTCTTATCCATATTACTAACTGGCTTCCTGCTTCTCTTTAGTGATAAATAATTTTTTTCTGGGTGAAATTTATCTTTTCTACAGCCTTAACTCTGTATCTCATCTCAAAGTACAAAATTCAATGATCATATCATAACATTCTGAGACACACTTATTCAGAAGTTGTTAAACACTTTGAGAAAGTGATTCCAAGTGTGTAGGCTTTTAAAAGTTTTAAATGAATACCCCAAAAATACTTCTGGGTGGATGATGCTATTTTAGGGACCCCAACTTGCTTCCTAACAAAATAATATTCTTATTCAAACATGCAATGACTCCAAATCATGAAATGCATTCGTTTTTGTACTTATATATTTGTTTAGTTATTTATGCCAAACATTGAGCTAAATACTCTGAAATTTATATACTAAAAATATAAGCTGGGTCTATGTTGCCAAAATATGCAGTAGATATCACTCATTCATCCTTTCTAAGAAGAAGATAACAACACAACTAAAATTGCTGATGTTCCAGAATGCAAATGAACAATCAATTTTGAACTAAGTAAGTGGCTATCGTATATATGGCTGGTCATGAAAAATGCAAAAACCAGAAGACATGTTCCTTTGAAAACACATTCATTCACTTCTTTCTTTTTTTTTTAATAGGTTGCACTTTGCACCTCTGCTTTAGGTATATCACATAGAACAAGTTAGTGGTTTAACTACTCCTGTTTTTCTCGCCTACCCCAAACCTGGCTCTTTTCTAAAATAGAATGTGACTAATGTGCTTTAGTTGGGAACATGTGCAATTATGCTGGCCCTCCTAGTTTGACTGCTGTCTAGAACACTGCTTCATAAAATCTATTCACAGTGAACTTGCCTTCCCTTTGAAATATGGAATAAACTTCTATTAAAGCCTTGAGACGATCAATAAGGTCAGTGGAAATTTCATCAGAATTTCTTCCATTTATTTGTGTTATTCTTTGGCCAATTTTGAATGTAACTGAAGCTAGAGATGACCCCAAAATTAAGCCAAACAATGAGTGGAAATAGCAAGAAAAAGTAATAACATTTGTTTGGAATGTTGGCTTCTTGAGAACAAAGGAATTTTAAATATGGTGAGGTGATACAGAGCAGAGTTTAAGATGAAGGACTTTTGGGGTCATATTGACAGTGGGGCTTTGTAGAGTTTATCTAACTCTTCTGAACTTCAACTTCCTAATCTGTTCAAAGTATCAATAATACCTTTGTTATGGAGTTGTTTTAAAGATCAAATTAATTTATGTCAGCACTGACACATTGCTTTGCATACAGTAAATGCTTAGTAAATTGTTATTAACCATTATCAGTATAACATACATTTCCAGAATATTACACTTATTAGCACAAAATAATTTGGCAAAAAGTGAACTCTTGCTTTTAATATTCTACCAAAATATATCAAATTATGTTATAGGCAAGTTATTAAAAATACGTCACTTACTATAAATTTGCTCAAATAAATATATGTTAGATTGCTAGGGCCCATTTGGTAACAATAAAATAATAATTAAATAGCATTAAGGTCAGCCAAATGGAATAAAGGTGTTTCTACCTTATTGCATGGAGTGAAAGGAAATGAGAAGACAATTCCCCAAAGTCCTGGAACCCTTTGAATATCTTTTTATCTCTTGATTTTTCTATGTGAAGATGTACATGAGAAACTTTACAAGCTTGAAAGTCATGGCACACACACTTTGTTTAAAATGTTTTGGAGTAGAGGCCATTTAAAAGATACATATAGGGTTTGTGGATGAGTTAGTCTGCTCACCCTAAACAGTCAATTCTTGCTTGGTAACACAGTTACTTGGCTTCCCAGATGACTCAGTGGTAAAGAATTCCCTGCCAAAACAGGAGACACAGTTTGATCCCTGGGTCAGGAAGATCCTCTGGAGAAGGAAATGGCAACCCACTCCAGTATTCTTGCCTGGGAAATCCCATGAACAGAGGAGCCTGGCGGGCTATAGTCCATGGGATCCAAAGAGATGGACACAACCTAGCGACTAAACAACAACAACAAAATGGTAATTTACTTGATACCAAGGGGTCTTGTTTTGGGCCTAGAGAAGAACTGTGGGGAAGAATTAGGCCTTATTATCTGCGTACAAAGTTTTTGTCCCTGAAGATCAGGATGATCCCTCAGTGAATCTGAATCACTTGCAGGATCAGTTTCAATTTTTATGACATGGCCTAATGTTAATAGTGGTTTATGTGAACTTAAGATCCAGCAAGCTGACCTGATTTAGAGTAAAAAAGTGTCTTAGGATACAAGGCTTAGCTTTCTATCAGTCAGTCCAAATGCTGACTACAGAATATAAATTCAGAGTTCACAGACCATGTCTGTTCTGTAGAGGACTGTACTCCCCTGTCTGCTGATGCCAAGGACAGAGTAGGCTTTGAATGAATAAATGGATCCTGGCCCTTTTCTGGTTGAATTTTATGCCTAATCAAGGTATTAAGATTTCAACTCAGCTGGATGCCAGTTGGCCTCTTTGCTTTTACTGATGGGGCTTTCAGAATATCGTGGAAACCAATTCACAGGTTTCTCTTTGGATCTAATCCTTGGTCAGTTCCTTTTAAGCCCTGGGCTGCTTGATACTTCCAAGGTAAATGGTCTCAACGTATAATCAGACCATTTCCATTTGCGTTTAACAGCTCAACATAATTTCTCAACTCTCCCTCTAATCTGTTATTCAAGAAACACTCCTCTCCATCCCATCGCCTCCATCTCTACCATGGGAATGGCCTTTGAAGTTTTACAACTTAGAAACATTATAAACAAACCCTGCAACAGCAGCAGAGAAAATTTATTACTTCCCAGAGCAAATATTAAGTCAGTCTTAATGCTTAGCTAAACCAAATAATTCCTGACTTTTCATTTTGCTACCACCAACACAAAACCATGAATAAAGACAACCAAAGATGGTAGCAGAAAGGGCTCCCTATATTAATTTGACAGAGGCCCACAGTTTAATTCTGTTCCAGCTTAGAAGATCCCATTCAAATTGCCAAGTTAAATAATCCTTACTTAGTAAGAATTTCCTTATAGGCTTTGTTTTCTAAGTTCATTATTGTATCTTTATCATCATTATAATTTTCTTCTTCTGCTTATTTGTCTACCATCTATCTTCAGAGAAGAGTCTGTTCAAACCTTTTTTTTTAAAAAAAAAGCAAATTGTTCTCTAATCATTGAATTTTGAAAGTTCTTTATATATTACAGATATGAGTACTTTATTAAGTATGTGATTCACAAGTACTTTCTTCCAGGGCATAGTTTGTCTTTTCATTTTCTTAAGAGACTGGACATCAATTCCTTGGGTATCCTCTCCATGGAAAAAGCTCACTTCTGTGACTTTCACAGAGCAAAACATGTTTACTTATTTTTTTTCAAATTTTGGTATAAAGTCCAAAATATGGTTTGTTTAAATTAATCACACATTGTATCCTTTACCTAATAGAACTTTTATGGTTTTAGATTTTATGCTTAGGTCTATGGTTTATTTTGTGTTAATTTTTGTGTAAGTTGCAAGGTATATATGATACTTACTATGCCCATGGATATTCATTGTCCCAGCACCATTTGTTGAAAAGATTATCCTTTCTTCACTGAATTGCTTTTGAACTTTGGTTAAAAATTAATTGAGAATTTGTGTGTAGATCCATTTCTAGATTCTTTTCTATTATTATATTGATCTATGTGTCTGCCACTGCTGCTGCTGCTAAGTCGCTTCAGTCGTGTCCGACTCTGTGTGACCCCATAGAAGGCAGCTCACTAGGCTCTGCCATCCCTGGGATTTTCCAGGCAAGAACATTGGAGTGGGTTGCCATTTCCTTCTCCAATGCATGAAAGTGAAAAGTGAAAGTGAAGTCGCTCAGTCATGTCAGACTCTTCTCGACCCCATGGACTGCAGCCCACCAGGCTCCTCCATCCATGGGATTTTCCAGGCAAGAGTACTGGAGTGGGGTGCCATTGCCTTCTCCGTCTACCTTTTTGTAAATCTCACACTGTTTCAATAACTACAGATCTATAAGTCTTAAAGTCATACAGTATACATTTTTCTATCTTATTACTATTTTATAAGGTTCTTTTAAATGATTTAATTTTTTTTTCATTTCTCTATGGATTTTAGAATTACTTTGTCACAGTAATGTGTTATTAAGTATTCCTTCCTCTTCAACTGTCCTGAAGATTTTATGTAGAATTAAGATTTATCATTTTTTTTCCCCTAAGTGTTTGGTAGAAATCATAGTGAAACCATCTGGGCTTGGACTTAACTTTGCATTTTGAGGGTGTTTGACCAAGGAGGGCAAGAATCCATTGATGTAGAGACTCTCTCTTTAGGACAAACAGTGTGAAACCTTGCCAATGAATCCTGAGGTAAGAAACATGGAAAATGATGGCCAGCACTGAGCAAAGTGGATTTCTTGATGCCTTCACAGACAGTAGAGGAAGGGATAAAGAGACTGAGGAAAGTGGGCCTGCTGTGAGGTCAGAAGGCTAGCCAGAAGATTATATTTTATGGGAGGTCCCAGAGAATACCATGTGCCGTGATTGTCAGCAATGTACTGGTGATTTTAGCTCCAGCGAGACTTATGAGGTCGGTATAGGTTCTTCTCTGCAGACCAGCTCTGAGCATGTAATGTCATTGGGAACAATGGGACTGCAAAGAAATAGAGGTCAAACAACAGCTCTTAACCACCAGAAGCCTGGGGACCACAATCATCATTAATACCAGCAAGGTCAGAAGGGCAGTGAAGGGGGTGTGACCTCTAGGGGGTAATGGGTATAGTTAACTGAGCATGGTGTCCCTAAAAGCAGAATACACAGGCAGCCAAAAGATGGCTGATTAATATCTACAACCAGAAACAGTCAGGAATGGAGAACTAGGAAGTTGACAATAGTCTTCCAGATAAAAAGTCACAATTCCCTGTTTAGTTGCTAAACTGATTTTCAGATCTAGAATCTACTGACTGAAAACATAATTAGGTCTCTAGTATGAAGGACTCTGCAACATTAAAACAACTAAATAATGTAATGGTCCCCTTAGTCCTCTCCTAAAAGGACTCATGACCACCTACACAAGTGGGAAAGATAATCAGGAAGTACTGGACACAGGGTGTGAGCTGATGCTGATAGCCAGAGATTCTAACCATTCTCACGGCCCTTCTGTTAGCGGAGGATCTTGTGGAAGCCAGATGATAAGTCCTGACTAAAGCTCAGCTCACAGTGGACCACTGGGCCTGTGGATCAACATCATCATCATTTCCTCAGATTCTGAGTATAGAAGTGGAACTGAGACAGTGGGGATTAGAGTAACTGCCATACTGGGTTCTTGACTGATAGGGTAAAGCTATTATTGTGGTAAAAACCAATTGGAAACTTCTGAAACTGACTCCACTGGTCCAGATAGGAAATTAAAAACCAAATCACATTGTGGAATAAGGATAAGGTAGTGAAGATTAGTGCCATTGGTAAAAAGTTATAACTTTGGATGAAACGTATTTGCTGAAATGCTTTTTTGGGTCAAAGGGGAAATCCTGGAGACTGACCTTGTTTTATCAATCTTTGTGTCCCTGTTATTAGGGACAGTAACTTGCTATTATGGGAACTCTAGTCAATGTGCCAGAGTATTTCTTTAACCATGGTGACCAGTTTAAATTCCTAACAATTGCCAAGGATTCACGACTGAGCAACTTCCAAGATCTATTCTAGTTAACTAATGACCTAAAGGAAGCATTAGCTGGAGATTACCACTTGCCAGTGAATCTGAAGAACTAAAAAGATACTGAAGTCATAAAGTACATGGCTTTCAAGACAGATTTCCCCCAAGCTTATATGATATTTTCACAGGGAAAAGCAGAGATAAATACATAAATATCATGTAATCTTTTATTTCTCAGACAGAACATGATGATATGTCTTCAATACCCAAACTGTTTTTCATTTGTTATCATTTTATGGAAATCTTGTAAAAAGCATTATAATTGTCTAAGCTTTATCGAACAGAAATTGGCACTTTTGTTAAAGAAACACGTCATGATAAGACACAGAAAGCTTATGATCACTATCATATTTCCTTTTCTGCTGGTGTCTGGTCCCAGCAGAAATAAGATGGATGCTAGAGATACCCAAACTCAACCAATTACTAGTACTGATCACAGCTGGTGTGTGTAATGTGGGATCATTGCTAGAGCAAATTAATAAGGCCTCAGGTTTATGGCCTAAAGTCACTGATTTGTCAAATGTGTTATTTTATATTCGCATTGGAAACAAGGATCACGAACAGTTTGCTTTCACATGCAACAGTATTCATTCACAGTTTTGCATCATGGCTGTATTAACCACACTCCCTACCATGACATAGTATAGGGTGAAGAGCTCTAAACCATAGGGACATTGGGACAGGAAGAGAGATGTGGCTACCATACCAGAAATCTTGGCAAGACAATGTGCACATCATAGAATAGGAGATAAAACCTAAGAAGAATCTTGAATCTGCTACTTAAGTATTGATTTAGGGGATTATTGGTCGTGGGTGTGCTGGGATATTACCTCAAAATTGAAAGACATATTGCTGAATTTTGCATCTCCTACAGCAAAGAACATAGCACAGTGTCTGATAGACCCATTAGGGTTATGGTGACAACACTATATTTAGGAAGAGGGAGATAAATAGAGAGAGAGATTTGTGCAGCGACCAGTTACCTAGCCATCTGGTCAAAGTCCTGGTAGAAAGGGGGTTAGAAGATTGAAATCAAGAACGTCTGGCACAGAGGCAAGTGGCTGGACATACTGGAGTGGAAACTCAATGTGAAGAATTTTGTATCGTATGGCAATGGCTACTAGAAAACATCCAGCATGGAAAAGGCACTGAATACCATGTACCCATGGTGATTCAGCCATTGGCATTAGACGGCCTTAATCACTGGCTTCCCTGGAACTGGCATGATGGGCAAAAGAATGCAACGAACATGGTGGGAGAGATGCAGCCTATACCTGGTACCAAAGGCATGGGCTTCAACCTGCGAAGCCCATTCTACCGACTGCTGCCTTTCTGTGGCCAGCAGAGACCAACTCTGAGCACAGGATCTGGCTCTTCAATCCTCTAACCTATCTGCTAGTTGCAAGTTGACTACATCACACCTTTTTAATGGCTGATTTTGATAGGGATAGTTGCCTATTACACGTATTGATTACCTTTTGTGCTTCAGTCGTTCAACAGTCCAACTGTCAGTTCGACTGCCAGGAATGCCTGACCCACAAACACTAAATCCCAAACAATAAACACCCAACCAACGAGCCTACTTTATCACAAAGAAGGTGCAGCAATGGACTGCATCCTATATGACAAGATCTTAAAGTAACTAGGAGCAGAGATCTGGAAAATGCTTCTGAAGACCAGTTGATGTACTGGCTCAGCATAAGCAATCTGAAAGAGAGGCGTGCCACCCTTCATAATGTGGTATAGACCTGAAATCAGAGGTCTGTATACTGCTTTGTGTCCCAAAGAGGAAGACTGTATGGGATACGAAATCCAAGGGATGGAAACAAGGGCGGTTCCACTTACCATCACAGTTGGGAAGGGGAATACTGGCATCCTCTGTGCAGAAGCCAGTGATGCTGCTAAACATCCTACAAGGTGAAGGACAATCCTTCTACTACAGAGTTTTATCCAGCCCCAAATGTTGAAAGTGCTGAAGTTGAGAAAGCCTGCCTTAAGGATGCACATTTATTAGGGAAACAGCAAGAGTAGTAATGAACTACACACTGCTGTGTTACCAGGGCACTTAGGATTCCTTGTGTCAAGAAAAACAGCTGCCGTCATACATTAGAAATTGACCCTCAGTGGTAGGAAGAGGAGCATGTGTGGAACTTGGGGGCTTTCTTACACTCCCTTGTTCCACTCTGGTTATGGTTGGATAGGAGCAACAAATCCTGCTAAGAATGGTTGCCCAGGGCTCCGATCCAGTAGGAATGAAGGTTTAGCTCAAGCCATCAGGTAAGATACCTAGAACTGCTAGAATCTGGAATGGATGGTGAAGGAGAGACTGGATAAGTATCCACTGCTGCCCCAAGAGCAACTGTGGTGATGGGAGTTGCAGTCCTTCCATTAGCCTCGTTTTAATTTTTCTCTCAGGAAGCTGCAAAGTCACTTCAGTTGTGTCCGACTCTGTGCGACCCCATAGACAGCAGCCCAACAGGCTCCCCCATCCCTGGGATTCTCCAGGCAAGAACTCTGGAGTGGGTTGCCATTTCCTTCTCCAGTGCAGGGAAGTGAAAAGTGAAAGTGAAGTTGCTCAGTCGTGCCCGACTCTTTGCAACCCCATGGACTGCAGCCTACCAGGCTCCTCCGTCCATGGGGTTTTCCAGGCAAGAGTACTGGAGTGGGGTGCCATCACCTTCTCCGACCAGTTATGTTAAGCCACTACTAATTCATGTTGATGATAGATTAGCCTGTTTTTCCAACTTTACATGTATTCACCGCACTTTATATCAAGTAGAGAGAAAACAAAGCCAGCGACAGCAGCTGAGGCAGGTACTCCCACATGGCAGCCAGTGACATTTAATTGCACCCTTGTGACAAGTCCTTCCTTGAAGGCAAGTCTGACCGGACCTCTTCCATAGCTATCACAGTCTCACCTTGTGCCACTTCTCCCCATATTTGGGGGAGTAGCTCCTTAACAGTCTTTGTGGGCCTCTCTTCCTGAGAGAAGGAGAAGGCAATGGCACCCCACTCCAGTATTCTTGCCTGGAAAATCCCATGGACAGAGGAGCCTGATGGGCTGCAGTCCATGGGGTTGCTGAGAGTCAGACATGACTCAGTGACTTCACTTTCACTTTTCATTTCATGCGTTGGAGAAGGAAATGGCAACCCACTCCAGTGTTCTTGCCTGGAGAATCCCAGGGACTGGGGAGCCTGGTGGGCTGCCATCTATGGGGTCACACAGAGTCGGACACGACTGAAGTGACTTAGCAAACTTAGCAAAACATAATTGGTAATGGCTTGTCAGATGTCTATGATTCATGTTAGCATACAGCTTCCTTGTTAATGTGCCCCCCCCCAAGAAAGAATAATTCATTTGCATTTCATTTTATAGTTCTTTCCGTACACTCTGTAATGGACAGGAAATGCACATTTAATTGTAACTTTCACCTGTAGAACTTCATTGGTTAATCAAAGGAGATGAAATTAACAAAAACAATAATTTGGAGAGAAATATTTCTGCATTTTGTTTAGACTCCTCGTAGACCTGATGTATACTCTGTCCCTTTGCATACTGGTTATATTAGACTTCTATTCAATGTTGATTATTGACCATTTCTGAGTTGTTTCTTATTTTAAAATGACTGTGGTATCTTAGCAAATCTGACCTGTGATACACAGTTTATGAACCTGGATATCTATCTTTAAAATTTAGGATATCCTAAATATCCCCAAAGTGGGATATCCCACTTTTATTTAAAGTGTTTTTGATCATGTTTCAACACATGTGCTTAAAGAATGATTTTCTTTTTTAATAGTTTTTAAAATTTACTTATCTCCTGCCTTCCTTTCCTTCCTCCCTCCCATCAATATTTATTGAGCTTCTGCCTAGAATGCCTCTGTTCTTTTTTCTTTGACATGTAGCTCAGTGGAGCCTTACAGCCATTCATCACAGAGCTTTATCTGCTTGCTCAGATACAATGATATAATTAAGTGTTTTCTTCTCATTTTCTTTATTTAATAAGTAAAAGTGAAACCCTAAGAAGTAGATCAGCAGCAGCATAAGAGAAACAGAATTATCTCCCACTAATTTAGCATGAAGAGGTAGAAAATTGGAAAAAATAATTAGTAAATAAAAGGCACAGATATATCCAAATTGAAGAAGACTGGGGACATTTAACTTTGGAAAGTGATGTAGCCCAGTTGATACAATGTTACAAGACAGTAAAATTCTGGTGTATAGGCAAATAAACACTTGCACTTTATGAGATAGAGGTGTTAATAAATTTGTCACAAATTAACTCTCCTGTAAAAATAACTGCAGATAAAGTTAATCAATGATAAGTCAATTTGTTGGCTCGAGTAACATTGTTTAATGTTTTTTTTTTAAAATTTTTTCAGTCTGCAGACAACTCGCTTGATTAGAGAATTAACATAGCAAAGAGGGTTTAAAAAAAAAAAAAGAAAGAAATAGTCTTGGGAATGAGAATAAGCACAAGTATAATCCATCAGTGTCTGATGTGAGAATTGAACCCACCTACATCCTTATAGCTTAATTATTAGGAATGAGAACTGAGCCCACCTATGTCAACATGACTTAAGTGTTTGTTCCAGAAAAGTTCTCACCTAGGAAGATAAGAATACAACCAATAAATAACTTCACTCTTGGCTTTGGGAAATTTGTGCAAACCAATTTGGGCAAATAGTTTGCTCAAGTAGGTAAACAGCTCTCCTATCAGGACAATAGATTGCTCACCTGGCCAACTACTCACTTATCAAACAATATTTTACTTACTAGAGCTGCTTCAAAGCTCTTGTATAAAACTGCATCCACTAGATTTATGCCACCAACTGTGTCCAATCTCAATCAGTTTTCCATCTTGAAAGAGCCACTTTAAGCAAACTGGATCTCAAACCTAATAGCTATCCCTCTCTGACTTTGCCCTTCAGAGACCTAACTAAAACTGTCTAGGTAGGGACAGGGGAGCCAGATGGGCTGCCCCTATGGGGGTGCACAGAGTCGGACACAACTGAAGTGACTTTGCGTCAGCAGCAGCGGCAGTGTTCCTTCTTACTGCAATAGATCTGATATGTCCCTCTGTCTAACTGACATATATTTTGTGAGTTTTGAGGGGGAGTTGATGAAATTCACCTAGCACCCCTTCCCTTTCCTCCACTGCTACCAACACCATTCATGTACCACCATCAACTAGATCAAAATTAACTGACTTCAGTTGAACTAATACAAAACATACAAAATACAGAAACACACACACTAAAATTAAGAAAAGAAAAATTATTCTATAAGAGAATGAGGCTGCTTTAGGCATGGAGATGCTTAAAGTACACATATCTTGCTAATTCTACAGTTAGAATGTGTTTGGATATGAACAAACATGAACGTGTTTGGATATTAACGAAATGTGGGCAAATTCTAATATGATACACACAAGAATTTGGACTGGTGATTTTGGGAGGAGTCTTTAGGAGCAGGTGACTGATAGGGATTAGGCCATATCTGTTGTGAGAGTTATGGACTGGTGGGCACAGCGAGGCAAGGGGCTTGGTATGAGTATTGATCCAGAAGCAGTTAGTCTTGCTAAATAAGTTGCCCATGAACTATATGAAAGGCAAATGATAGGATACTTAAAGAGGAACTCCCCAGGCCAGTAGGTGCCCAATATGCTACTGGAGATCAGTGGAGACATAACTCCAGAAAGAATGAAGGGATGGAGCCAAAGCAAAAACAATACCCAGCTGTGGATGTGACTGGTGATAGAAGCAAGGTCTGAGCTATAAAGAGCAATATTGCATAGGAACCTGGAATGTCAGGTCCATGAATCAAGGCAAATTGGAAGTGGTCAAACAAGAGATGGCAAGAGTGAATGTTGACATTCTAGGAATCAGCGAACTGAAATGGACTGGAATGGGTGAATTTAACTCAGATGACCATTATATGTACTACTGCAGACAGGAATCCCTCAGAAGAAATGGAGTAGCCATCATGGTCAACAAAAGAGTCTGAAATGCAGTACTTGGATGCAATCTCAAAAATGACAGAATGATCTCTGTTCGTTTCCAAGGCAAACCATTCAATATCACAGTAATCCAAGTCTGTGCCCCAACCAGTAACGCTGAAGACACTGAAGTTGAACTGTTCTATGAAGACCTACAAGACCTTTTAGGACTAACATCCCCAAAAGATGTCCTTTTCATTATAGGGGACTGGAATGCAAAAGTAGGAAGTCAAGAAACACCTGGAGTAACAGGCAAATTTGGCCTTGGAATACGGAATGAAGCAGGGCTAAGACTAATAGAGTTTTGCCAAGAAAATGCACTGGTCATAACAAACACCCTCTTCCAATAACACAAGAGAAGACTCTACACATGGACATCACCAGATGGTCAACACCGAAATCAGATTGATTATATTCTTTGCAGCCAAAGATGGAGAAGCTCTATACAGTCAGCAAAAACAACATTAGGAGCTGACTGTGGCTCAGATCATGAACTCCTTATTGCCAAATTCAGACTTAAATTGAAGAAAGTGGGGAAAACCACTAGGCTATTCAGGTATGACCTAAATCAAATCCCTTATGATTATACAGTGGAAGTGAGAAATAGATTTAAGGGCCTAGATCTGATTGATAGAGTGCCTGATGAACTATGGAATGAGGTTCGTGACATTGTACAGGAGACAGGGATCAAGACCATCCCCATGGAAAAGAAATGCAAAAAAGCAAAATGGCTGTCTGGGGAATCCTTACAAATAGCTGTGAAAAGAAGAGAAGTGAAAAGCAAAGGAGAAAAGGAAAGATATAAGCATCTGAATGCAGAGTTCCAAAGAATAGCAAGAAGAGGTAAGAAAGCCTTCCTCAGCGATCAATGCAAAGAAATAGAGAAAAACAACAGAATGGGAAAGACTAGAGATCTCTTCAAGAAAATGAGAGATACCAAGGGAACATTTCATGCAAAGATGGGCTCGATAAAGGACAGAAATGGTATGGACCTAACAGAAGCAGAAGATATTAAGAAGAGGTGGCAAGAATACACAGAAGAACTATACAAAAAAAAGCTTCACGACTCAGATAATCATGATGGTGTGATCACTCACCTAGAGCCAGACATCCTGCAACGTGAAGTCAAGTGGGCCTTAGAAAGCATCACTACGAACAAAGCTAGTGCAGGTGATGGAATTCCAGTTGAGCTTTTTCAAATCCTGAAAGATGATGCTGTGAAAGTGCTGCACTCAATATGCCAGCAAATTTGGAAAACTCAGCAGTGGTCACAGGCCTGGAAAAGGTCAGTTTTCATTCCAATCCCAAAGAAAGGCAATGCCAAGGAATGCTCAAACTACCACACAATTGCACTCATCTCACACACTAGTAAAGTAATGCTCAAAATTCTCCAAGCTAGGCTTCAGCAATATGTGAACCATGAACTTCCAGATGTTCAAGCTGGTTTTATAAAAGGCAGAGGAACCAGAGATCAAATTGCCAACATCCGCTGGATCATGGAAAAAGCAAGAGACTTCCAGAAAAACATCTATTTCTGCTTTGTTGACTATGCCAAAGCCTTTGACTGTGTGGATCACAATAAACTGGCAAATTCTGAAAGAGATGGGAATACCAGACCACCTGACCTGCCTCTTGAGAAATCTGTATGCAGGTCAGGAAGCAACAGTTAGAACTGGACATGGAACAACAGACTTGTTACAAATAGGAAAAGGAGTATGTCATGGCTATATATTGTCACACTGCTTATTTAACTTCTATGCAGAGTACATCATGAGAAATGCTGGGCTGGAAGAAGCACAAGCTGGAATCAAGATTTCCGGGAGAAATATCAATAACCTCAGATATGCAGATGACACCACCCTTATGGCAGAGAGTGAAGAGGAACTAAAAATCCTCTTGATGAAAGTGAAAGTGGAGAGTGAAAACGTTGGCTTAAAGCTCAACATTCAGAAAACGAAGATCATGGCATCCGGTCCCATCACTTCATGGGAAAAAGATGGGGAAACAGTGGAAACAGTGTCAGACTTTACTTTTTGGAGCTCCAAAATCACTGCAGATGGTGACTGCAGCCATGAAATTAAAAGACGCTTACTCTTTGGAAGGAAAGTTATGACCAAACTAGATAGCATATTCAAAAACAGAGACATTACTTTGCCAACAAAGGTCCATCTAGTCAAGGCTATGGTTTTTCCTGTGGTCATGTATGGATGTGAGAGTTGGACTGTGAAGAAGGCTGAGCGCCGAAGAATTGATGCTTTTGAACTGTGGTGTTGGAGAAGACTCTTGAGAGTCCCTTGGACTGCAAGGAGATCCAACCAGTCCATTCTGAAGGAGATCAGCCCTGGGATTTCTTTGGAAGGAATGATGCTAAAGCTGAAACTCCAGTACTTTGGCCACCTCATGCGAAGAGTTGACTCATTGCAAAAGCCTCTGATGTTGGGAAGGATTGGGGGCAGGAGGAGAAGTGGGCAACAGAGGATGAGATGGCTGGATGGCATCACCGACTCAGTGGACGTGAGTCTGAGTGAACTCCGGGGGTTGGTGATGGACAGGGAGGTCTGGTGTGCTGTGATTCATGGGGTTGCAAAGAGTCGGACACGACTGAGTGACTGAACTTAACTGAACTGATATATATATATACACACAAAATACACATATATGGTATTTTATATATATTTATATGCTATATGTATATTTTTTCTTCCTCTTGACTTCCTCTGAGACTCTCCTAAGACTATGGTACTCCCTTTTACTGCAGTTGTTCAGTCAGCAAGTCATGTATGACTCTTTGTGACCCCCATAGACTGCAAGCCAGGCTTTCCTGTCCTTTACCGCCTCCCAGAGTTTGTTCAAATTCATGTCCATTGAGTTGGTGATGCTTTCCAAATATCTTATCCCCTGCGACCCCCTTCTCCTTTTGCCTTCAATCTTTTCCAGCATCAGGGTCGTTTCCAAAGAGTCGGTTCCTCACATCAGGTGACCAAAATATTGGAGCTTCAGCTTTAACATCAGTCCTTCCAAAGAATATTCATGGTTGATTTCTTTTAGGATTGACTAGTTTGATCTCCTTGCAGTTCAAGGGACTCTCAAAATCTTCCGCACCACAATTTTAAAGAATCAGTTCTTCAGCACTCAGGCTTCTTCATGGTCCAGCTCTCACATCCATACATGACTACTGGAAAAATCATAGCTTTGACTACACAGACCTTTGTCAGCCAAGTGATGTCTCTGCTCTTTAATATTCTGTCTGGGTTTGTCATAGCTTTACTACAGTAGGTTTAATAAATTGAGTTCTGCTGGCTCAGCTGGCTTTTGGGGGCTCCTTATTGGGGCTGACAGATAGCTTAGGCCTTCTGCTAAATACCATATATGTATTAAATTCTTTAATCTTCAAAATGTCCGTATGAGAAAGGTAATAATAGTATTATTATCCGCATTTTACAAATTAAGAAACAGATCTCTAGAGTTTAAACAACTTAGGTAAGTACTTTTTGAGGATTAAATATAAAAATGCAGAAAAAAGTACAGCACAGGTACTAGCACAAAGTAAGGTTTATGAAATATGACTATTAGTTTTCTGTTATATTAATAATATAAAAGAAAAAAAAATAAGCAAGTCAGCCAAGAGATCTCTACCATGAATACTTTAGTGTTGGGAGAATTGTATACATTTTTCAAATACCCCAAATGTTTGGTCACAGTGAAGCTAGAAGCTGGGAATTTTTCACCAAGTGTTCATTTTTGACTATCATAGGAAAAATAACACATATTCATAATATATGTTTGTTTGCTAATAATATCTTCTTTTTAAAAAAATATTCTCCTAATCCTTGATCTAGAGAGAGAAGGTGACACTCAGCAAGCTTTTGTTTTATGGCCAGAGCTGAGAAACTAATGGTTATTAGCTACATACCATCTAGATCAGGAGTCAGCAATATTTTTCTGTAAAAATCCAGGTAGTAAATTGCCCTCCCTCTGATCTCTGTCACAATTACTCAAAGTTGCCACAGTAGCACAAAAGCAAGCCTTAGTTTTATATGGAGGAATGGGTGTGGGTGTGTTCTAATAAAACTTTATTTAAGAAAATGGCGGGCTCTTTTTAGTCTGTGGACCATAGCTTGTCTACCACTCTTCTGGCGGGACTTTGAAAGCATGGGGCTTCCCAGGTGGTGCTAGTGGTAAAGAACCAATGCAGGACATGTTAGAGACGCAGGTTCCATCCTTGGGTAGGGAAGATCCCCTGGAGGAGGGCATGGCAACTCACTCCGTTATTTTGCCTGGAGAATCCCAGGGACAGAGGAGCCTGGCAGGCTACAGTCCATGGGATCACAAAGAGTCAGACACAACTGAAGCGACTTTGCAAACAAATGAAGCCCTATGCTATTTGATTTCCTTGATTTCCTCCTCCGGTCTGACAATCCCAGAAAGCACTTATTCAGGGATACAGCATCAGTTCTCCGTTCACATACTTTATCACTAACTTTTCTGGGTTGTCATGACATTTCATATTGTACTTTGATGGCTTCTGTGACAAAATAAAGATATCATAAGTAAACCCTGGCTGAGAAAGCAGTTGGCTGCCGTTTTATGTGAGATCCGAAAGGCTGAATAGCACAACACTGGCGTCACCGGGGCTGGGCTTTAGAGAGAGCAGTCTCTGTGGGAGATTAGACAACTTCACTAGGGATAAACGAACTATTTTGTGAAATTCAGCACCCAATCTGGTTCCATTATTTTAGAATATAAAAGTGTATGGTGATTAGCTTTGTTTACACTTGGCAAAGTATTGCTTCCTTTTCTGAGGGGAGAAAAAGGACAAAAAGGCTCATAAAAATTTCAAAAGGCTTTTCACTTCAAATAGTTCTTGCAAAACTACATTTGGATGAGTTAAGTGTAAAGGAATCAAAACCATATGGATTGTACTTCTTTTAAAATAAACACTGATTTAAAAATTGAGGAAAAATTCTTGGAAAAAGTAGGCTTTAGTCTTCACGGACTCCAGATACTCAAAAACAACATCGAGAAATTTGATCAAACCAAAGCACAGCTGGGTTTACCCATTCTTAATTATAGTGTTTTCATTGTATATCATGTAAAAATAAACAGCCTCAGGAGTGGCCTACATTCAGTTATTTTAGAAGAGGATGGGGATTTTCATGTATCTCTAGAGTAACCTCTGCCCAAATCCTGGATTTGAGGTAAATCGCATTATAGTATTTGAAAAGCTAAAATGTTAAGCACTTGTGACTCATCATATTTTATTTTCAAATGTCCAGTCCTTGCTCTAAATCAGAACTAACAAAATGTTGAGAAAGGCCTACACTTGATTCTCATAAGGTGACTTACTCTGATTAAATCTATATGCCTAGATATTTAGTCATCAAAAAATGAGAACCTGGTACCCTTAATTAAACGACATTTCTGGATAGGAATTAATGCTCATCACAAATAACCAAAACCAAATTTTCTCAACCACAGTCTTAGTTCCAATGAAATCAATTCAAATAACCATCAATTTATTCCTTCCCATGTTGCAGGACCTTTGCTATGCTTCCAAAACAGGAAGACATAGTATATCAGAGAAGCAAAAGGTGAAATGTGGTTAGGCAAATTATTACAAGACAATGTGATATTCTTTGTAACACATGTAAATATAAATTATTATGACTCCAGAGGAGAGTTGACCAGTTTACTGGAGAGAAAAAAGGTAAAGATGTCTTACATGAAGGGACATTTAAATGGGCAATGGCAGGTCAATAAAAGTTTACCTTATGAAAAAAAGGAAGTAAAGCATTCCATGTACAGGAAACAGAACATACAGAAAGTAAGATACTTTGGGAGAACCTGGAGGATCTCTGTGTGGTTGGAATATAGGCATAACAGAGATATTGTGGATTTGGTTCCTGACCACCATGGTAAAGTGTGTATCGTAACAAAGTGAGTCATACAAATTGTTTGGGTTTCCCAATGTATATAAAAGTCATGTTAACACTATACTGTAGTCTAGCAAGTGTGTGATAGCACTGTGTCTAGAAAAACAATGTACATACCTTAATTAAAAATATCTTACTGTTAGAAATGCTAATATCATCTGCGTCTTCAGCAAATTGTTATCTTTTTGCAATGGTAATATCAAAGATCACTAATCACAGGTCACCATAAGAAATATAATGATGAAAAAGTTTGAAATATTGCAAGAATTATCAAAATGTGGCACAGAGACACAAAATGAGCAAATGTCATTGGGAAAATTGTGTAAACAGACTTGGTAGGATTGCCACAAATGCCCAATTTGTAAAACAAAAGAAAACAATATGGTATCTGTGCCAAGTGCTATAAAACAAGATACACCTGCACAGATGGGTGGGGAGTGGTCAGAGATAAAGCTGGAATGTCATGGCTAAATCACATAGAAAAAGACTGTGTATGTCATGCTATGGCTTCCCTGGTAGCTCAGCTGGTAAAGAATCTGCCTTCAATACAGGAAACCCCAGTTCGATTCTTGGGTCAGGAAGATCTGCTGGAGAAGGGATAGGCTACCCACTTCAGTATTCTTGGGCTTCCCTGGTGGCTCAGCTGGTAAAGAATCCTCCCTCAATGCAGGAGACATGGGTTCAATCCCTAGGTTGGGAAGATCCCCTGGAGAAGGGAAAGGCTACCCACTCCAGTATTATGGCCTGGAGAATTCCATGAACTGTATAGTCCATGGGGTTGCAAAGAGTTGAACATGACTAAGTGACTTTCATGTACTTACTTACTATGTCATGCTATGGAATTTGTAGTTAATGGGCAGTTATGTACTATTTTTAAGGCCAGATGCAGTGAGAAAGAATTCTGATAGCTAGGGGATAATTTTTAATGCTAAGTCACTTCAGTTGTGTCCAACTCTTTGCAACTTTATGAACTGCAGCCCACCAGGCTCCTCTGTCCATGGGAATCTCCAATCAAGAATACTGGGTGGGTTGCCATGCTCTCTTCCAGGGGATCTTCCTGACCCAGGGATTGGACCTATGTCTCTTGCATGTACTGCATTGTCAGGCAGGTTCTTTACCACAGCCATATAACAGTCAGGAGAGATGGGAGACCCTATTCAATAACTGGGGATCTTGTTAGGATTCTCTGAACATGCATACAGGCTACTACAACATTTGAAATTGCAACTTAAAAGTAGATTCTGTGAAGGTAGGGGCTATATCTGGCCTACTTACTGCAGTATTCCCAGCCACCAGCATAGTACCTGCTACATAGGAAATTAGTAGTAAGAACCTTTCCAGTGAATAAGTGGAAAGTGGAAAGACAGGTGCTCACTCTTACTACCCTGCTCACCTAGCAAAGAGAGGAAAAAGACCTAAGAAACTGTTGTGAAGTTCATAGATCTGTAGCAAAGACTGACTATAAGACTGAAATTTCATCATAGGACTACAGAATTTTTCTCCCATTCCACATATCACTAATATATTACTAAAGACCTATTTAGAGCAGTTCAGCATGCATTGCATGATGCATTTACAGCAGTGCATCATGTCCACTAACCAGTCTGAAGACACAGAGCAAGCATAATGTCAGACATAGCAGGGATGCTGGAATTATCAGACTGGGAATTTAAAACAATTCTGCTAAGGTATTTAATGTATAAGCAACATGCACAAATGGATGAGGAATGTAACCAGAGATGGAAATCCTAAGAAGGAAGCAAAAAGAAATGCTAGAGATAAACACTGCAAGACAAGTGGAGAATTCCTTTGATGGGCTTATTTGTAGGTTGAACTCACCTGAGGAGAGAATCTCTGGGGACACATCCATAGAAATCTCAAAAACTGGAAAACAAAGAAAACACACAGAATTAAAAAAAAAAAAGAACACAATATTTAAGAACAGGGACAACTACACAAGGTGTAACATGTATAATGCTAACACCAGAAGGTGAAGAAAGATAGAAAGGAACAGAAGAAATATTAAAAAAAAATCACTGAAATTTTCTTCAAATTAATAGCTATTACCAAAGAGCTGATCCAGAGAGTTCAGAGAACACCAGGCATTATAAACACAGGAGAAAAAGAACTGTATGTAGGCATTCATTTTCAAATTACATAAAAAATAAAGAAAAAATTCTGAAAGAAGCTGGGGTCATGGAGGGGACAACTTATCTATAGAGAAACAAAGATAAGAATTACATCTGACTTATTTTGAGAAATGATTCAAGCAAGAAGAGAATCAAGTGAAATATTTTAAGTGTTCAGGAGAAAAAGATATCAATGTAGAATTCTGTACCTTGCAAAATTATCCTTCTAAGTGAAGGAGAAATACTTTTTCAAGCAAACAAAAACTGAGAGACTGTTTTTGTCAGTTGATCTGAACTGTAAGATATGATGAAAGAGGTTTTTTTGGCAAGGTGGAAAATAATACAGGTCAGAACTCAAGTCTACAGAAGTAAGAAAGAGCATCAAAGAAAGAATAAGTGAAAAGGGAGGTGAAATTTTTCTTTTTCTTAATTGATACCAGGTACTAGTTTGTTGCACGCAATCTCAAAAATGACAGAATGATCTCCGTTAGTTTCCAAGGCAAACCATTCAATATCACAGTAATCCGAGTCTATGCCCCAACCAGTAATGCGGAAGAAGTTGAAGTTGAATTGTTCTATGAAGACCTACAAGGCCATCTAGAACTAACACCCCAAAAAAGATGTCCTTTTCATTATAGAGGATGGAATCAAAAGTAGGAAGTCAAGAAATACATGGAATAACAGGCAAATTTGGCCTTGGAGTACAGAATGAAGCAGGGCAAAAGCCAGGAGAATTTTATCAAGACAACGCACTGGTCATAGCAAACACCCTCTTCCAACAACACAAGAGAAGACTCTACACATGGACATCACCAGGTGGTCAACACCAAAATCAGATTGATTATATTTTTTGCAGCCAAATATGGGAAAGCTCTATATAGTCAGCAAAAACAAGACTGGGAGCTGACTGTGGCTCAGATCATGAACTTCTTATTGCCAACTTCAGACTTAAATTGAAGAAAGTAGGGAAAACCACCGGAGAAGGCGATGGCACCCTACTCCAGTACTCTTGCCTGGAAAATCCCATGGAGGAGGAGCCTGGTAGGCTACAGTCCACAGGGTCGCTAGGAGTTGGACACGACTGAGCGACTTCACTTTCACTTTTCACTTTCATGCCTTGGAGAAGGAAATGGCAACCCACTCCAGTGTTCTTGCTTGGAGAATCCCAGGGACAGAGGAGCCTGGTGGGCTGCCATCTCTGGGGTCACACAGAGTTGGACACGACTGAAGTGACTTAGCAGCAGCAGGAGAGTGCCTGAAGAACTATGGACATAGGTTCGTGACACTGTACAGGAGACAGGGATCAAGACCATCCCCAAGAAAAAGAAATGCAAAAAGGCAAAATGGCTGTCTGAGGAGTCCTTACAAATAGCTGTGAAAAGAAGAGAAGTGAAAAACAAAGGAGAAAAGGAAAGATATACCCATTTGAATGTGGAGTTCCAAAGAATAGCAAGGAGAGATAAGAAAGCCTTCCTCAGCGATCAATGCAAAGAAACAGAAGGAAACAATAGAATGGGAAAGGCTAGAGATCTCTTCAAGAAAATTAGAGATACAAAGGGAATATTTCATGCAAAGATGGGTTAGATAAAGGATAGAAATAGTATGGACCTAACAGAAGCAGAAGATAATAAGAAGAGGTGGAGGATACACAGAAGAACTATACAAAAAAACCTTCATGGCCCAGATAATCATGATGGTGTGATCACTCACGTAGAGCCAGACACCCTGGAATGAGAAGTCAAGTGGGCCTTAGGGAGCATCACTTTGAACAAAGCTAGTGGAGGTGATGAAATTCCAGTTGAGCTATTTCAAATCCTAAAAGGTGATGCTGTGAAAGTGCTGCACTCAATATGCCAGCAAATTTGGAAAACTCAGCAGTGGCCACAGGACTGGAAAAGGTCAGTTTTCATTCCAATCCCAAAGAAAGGCAATGCCAAAGAATGCTCAAACTACTACACAATTGCACTCATCTCACGCTCTAACAAAGTAATGCTCAAAATTCTCCAAGCCAGGCTTCAGCAGTACGTGAACCGTGAACTTCCAGATGTTCAAGCTGGATTCAGAAAAGGCAGAGGAACCAGAGATCGTATTGCCAACATTCGTTGGATCATCAAAAAACCAAGAGAGCTCCAGAAAAATATCTACTTCTGCTTTATTGACTACGCCAAAGCTTTTAACTGTGTGGATCACAACAGACTTTGGAAAATTCTTAAAGAGATGGGAATACCAAATCACCTGACCTGCCTCCTGAGAAATCTTTACTCAGGTCAAGAAACAACAGTTAGAACTGGACATGGAACAACAGATTGGTTCCAAATCGGGAAAGGAGTATGTCAAGACTGTATATTGTCACCCTGCTTATTTAATTTCTATGCAGAGCACATCATGAGAAATGCTGGACTAGATGAAGCACAAGCTGGAATCAAGATTGCTAGGAGAAATATCAATAACCTCAGATACGCAGATGACAGCACCCTTATGGCAGAAAGTGAAAAGGAACTAAAGAGGCTGTTGATGAAAGTGAAAGAGGAGAGTGACAAAGTTGGCTTAAAACTCAACATTCAGAAAATTATGATCATGGCATTCAGTCCCATCACTTCATGGCAAATAGATGAGAAAATAATGGAAAGAGTGACAGACTTTATTTTTCTGGGCTCCAAAATCACTGCAGATGGTGACTGCAGCCATGAAATTAAAAGACACTTGCTCCTTGGAAGAAAGGTTATGACCAATCTAGACAGCATATTAAAAAGCAGAGATATTTTGCCAACAAAGATCCATCTAGTCAAATTATGATTTTTCCAGTAGTCATGTATGGATGTGAGAGTTGGACTATGAAGAAAGCTAAGCACCAAAGAACTGATCTGTTTGAACTATGTGGTGTTGTGAAGGCTCTTGAGAGTTCCTTGGACTGCAAGGAGATCCAACCAGTCCATCCTAAAGGAAATCAGTCCTAAATATTCATTGGAAGTACTGATGCAGAAGCTAAAATTCCAATACTTTGGCCACCTGATGGGAAGAACTGACTCACTGGAATAGACCCTGATGCTGGGAAAGACTGAAGATGGGAAGAGAAAGAGACGACAGAGGATGAGATGGTTGGATGGCATCACAGACTTGATTGACATGAGTTTGAGTAAACTCCCAGAGTTGGTGATGCACAGGAAGACCAGGTGTACGGCAGTCTGTGGGGCTTCAAAGAGTCAGACACGACTGAATGACTGAAACGAACTGAACTAGTTTGTTGAGGTTTCCCGGGTGGCTAAGTGATTAAAGAATCCACCTGCAATGCAGGAGACACAGGAGACATGGGTTTGACTCCTAGATTGGGAATATCCCCTGGAGGCGGGCACAGCAACCCACTCTAGTATTGCATGGACAGTCCTATGGAGAAAGAAACCAAGTGGGCTACTGTCCATAGGATCGCAAAGATTAAGACATGCGTTAAGTGACTACGAGTGCACACAGCACTAGTTTGTTAAAAGTAAAAATACCAACAATACATTTGATTATGAATGCTTGTATATACATTTTATATATAAAGACATGCTTATGCATACTATGAGCTTCAAAGGTGACACAGTGGTAAAGAATTCACCTGCTAGTGTAGGAGATGTAAGAGACAAGGGTTCGATCCCTGGGTTGGAAGATCTGGAGCAGGAAATGGCAACCCACTCCAATATTCTTGCCTGGAAGATCACATGGACAAGAGGAGCCTGTGGGGCTACAGATCATGGGAAGGCAAAGTGTCAGACATGACTAAGTGACTGAGCATGCACACACACATATATGCTTATATATATAAGTGAAATGAATATCAGCAATGGTAAAAGGTACAGGAGGAAGAAATAAAATAATTTTGTAATTATAAGGTATTCACACTGGCTCAGACAGTAAAGCGTCTGTATAGAATGCGGGAGACCTGGGTTCCATCCCTGGGTCAGGAAGATCTGCTGGAAAAGGAAATGGCAATCCACTCCAGTACTATTGCCTGGAAAATCCCATGGACAGAGGAGCCTGGTAGGCTACAGTCCATGGGGTCGCAAAGAGTCGGACACGACTGAGTGACTTCACTTTCACACTACCCATAAAGTGGTATAGTGTTATTTTAAAGTGAAGCTAGATTAGCTGGTAATATCTGTGTGTTCAGTTACCAAGTCACGTTCAACTCTTTGCGACCCCATGGACTGCAGCATGCCTGGCTTCCCTATCCTTCAGTGTCTCCTGGAGTTTGCTCAAATTCATGTCCATTGAGTTGGTGATGCTATCTAACGATGTCATCCTCTGCTGCCCGCCTCTCCTTTCACCTTCAATCTTTTCCAGAATCAGGGTCTTTTCCAGTGAGTTCTCTCTTTGCCTCAGGTGGTCAAAGTATTGGAGCTTCAGCTTCAGCATCAGTCCTTCCAATGAATATTCAGTGTTGATTTCAAGATTGACTGGTTGGCAAATGTCTAGTGCACACTTTAGAGTAGCCTCTAAAAACAGTAAAATAATAATGTTCCAAGCTTAGTCACTCAGTCATGTTCAACTTTTTGCAACCCTATGGACTGTAGCCCAGCAGGCTCCTCTGTTCATGGGGATTCTCCAGGCAAGAATACTGGAGTGGGTTGCCAAGCTCTCCTTCAGGGGATCTCACCAACCCAGGGATCAAACCCAGGTCTCCAGGATTGCAGGTGAATTCTGTACCCACTGGGTCACCAGGGAAGCCCAAGAATACTGAAGTGGGTGGCCTATCCCTTCTCCAGTGGATCTTCCAGACCCAGGAATCAAACCAGGGTCTCCTGCATTGCAGGTGGATTGCTTACCAGCTGAGTTACCCGCGAAGTCCCAAATAATAACAAGTATAATTAATATGCTAAGAAAGAACAAAATGGAATCATAAAATACTTGACTAAAGTCCCAAAGGAAGTTAGCATTCTTGAGGGGCAGACGGGGCTTCCTTTTACTTTCTCCACATCTTTTTATGCTTTTTGTGCTGAGAAGGCAAGAACTCGCACCCCAACTTATTTAAAGACAGAGTAAGAATAATGTCAGTCTACAAACAAACATCTAAAAACAATTGCTAAGACTTTTATAGCTGGCAACAATTTCCTGGCCTCCTTCCCCATCCACTCTTCCCTGCCCTAAAAAAAAAAAAAAAAAAAAAGGAAATACATAAAACCACAAAAGTAGAGAAAGTAGAAATAAGAACAAAAAAATGAGGGCAACAAATATGGTGAAGAGTAATCTATGTCAACAATCATGTTGAATGTCAATGGTCTAAAAGTCCCAATTAAATGACAGACATTTTTGGATCAAAACCTATGACTGATTCATATTGAGGTTTGACAGAAAAAAAAAAATCTATAAAGCATTTATCCTTCAGTAAAAAAATGAATAAATTAAAAAAAACCCTAAAAAACAAAAACACGCAACCATATACTGTGTATAAGAAACCCCACTTCCAACAGATATACAAGTATAGATTAAAAGTAAATGGATGGAAGAAAATATGCCAGGCTAACACTAATCAAAAGAAAACAGGAGTTACTGTATTAATTTCAGACAGAGCATCTGTAAATAGATGTTCACTATAAAATAATTCTGACTTTGCTGTTTGAAAATTTTTATAATAAAATGGAGAAAGATTCAGTAAATAATGTATTTAATAATATGATAATACCAAAGAAATGTGAATGCAGACTGGATGTTTGATGATATTAAGGGCTTCCTTAGTGGCTCAGACAGTAGAGAATCTGCCTGCAATGCAGGAGACCTGGGTTCAATCCCTGGGTCAGAAAGATCCCCTGGAGAAGGAAATGGCAACCCACTCCAGTATTCTTGCCTGGAAAATTCCATGGACAGAGGAGCCTGGCAGAATACAGTGTGTGGGATCACAAAGAGTTGGACAGGAATAGCAACTAACACTAATCAGAACTACTATATTTATTTTTGAGAGTGATAATGGTATAGTGGTTATATTCTTTAAAGAAATCTTATCTTTCAGAGATACATTGCAAAATATGAAAGCCCTAGGCTTCAATAACCCTAGGCTTATTGAGACCAACAAGTTTTGAGAACAAAACTTTGACAAGTTTTTCTTTGTTTGTTCCTCAAATTTATATTTTTTAAACTCATGTAATTGACCTTAAGGTCTTCCCAGTTATCTTCTTTTTTCCTATGGCTATAACCTATTAACCCTGAAAACAGTATCTGTATTAAATCACAGGGCAAAAAATAGAGCAAAAGAGTGATTGTTAGTGTAGGAATTTACAAGTTAAAGCATATGAGCTCAAAAAGCACTGGACTTAAAAGAAGAGAATCACTTCATATAGTCTATCACATCGAACGGCTAAAAAAAGAAAAATCTCATGGTCATATTAATAGACACAGAAAAAGCATTTGACAAAATCCAGCACCCACTCATGATGAAAACTTGTGTATAGAAACAGCATGGAGTTGGAAATAGAACAATTTGGATTTATATCTTAGTTCCCTCACTTAGTAGTTGTATGACTTGAGGTAAATCACTTAGTTTCTCTGCGATTCGTAAGATGAGCATAATAGACTACACATTACAGAGGCTTTATAAGGATTAGATGAGCTAGTTCATTTCTTTTCATTCATCCAACAAAATGAGCACCTACTATGAGTCAAACACTGTGTTTAGTCTAAAGGATACAACATTGGAAGAGAGAGGGTGCCTAACCTCAGAAAATTTTACATGAGTGCAGACAGGCAATAAACAATTAAACAATTAAAATTTTGTAGATTGTTATAAATTTTAGGAAGAAAATAGACAAGGTACTGTGCTAGATGATGATGGGAAATGATGTATGATATCTAAGGTGACTGGAAAACATGTCTCTGCGGAACAGCTGAACAGTGCATAGTATGTGCTCTGAATCAGTCGGGGTTAACCAGTGGAACACACACACACACACACACACACACACACAATTATATTGTGCACTTAGTCCTCAACAAAAAAGAAATATACATTATTTATAATTAGACACAAAATACTCTAACTGAAAACATACATATATACTGCATAAGTGTGTGAATGTATGCTTATATGAATATATATATATTCATATATAATCTAAATGATTCATTGCAAGGATCTAGCTTATGGGATTGGCTAGCAAGGCAAATCCAAAACCCGTTGTTTCAGGCTGGAAACTCTAGAGCAGAAGCTGATCCTGCAGTCACAGGTGGAATTTCTTCTTTTTCAATGAAATCTCAGTTTGTTTTTTTCCCGAGATTTTCAACTGATTGGATCAGGCCCACCTAAATTATCGAAGATAATGTCCTTTGCTTAAAATCAATTGATTGTAGAGTTAATCACATTTACCAAAAAATCTTCACACCATCACCAAGATTAATGTTTGTTTATTGGAATAGCTGGGTACTCTAGGTTATCTAAGCTGTTATGAAATTAATTCATCACATGATCTAAGATTCTAATTTTTTTGCCACAAATGACTTAAAGTATACTTTGGAGGACCTGGATGTATAGTCATCTTTCTAATGAAAGTCATTCTCCCAAGGCTTTTAGACCATCTCTCATATCAAAACCACCATAAATAAGGATTTTGAAAAGACATATGTTTCATTTAATGAACTGAAACAACGCCCTAGACAATCTTTCCTGTTGTAAGATTCTATACCATGACAGCTGAACAGGTTGAATTCCAATATGCTCATTATTTTTAAATATGAAAAAAAATAGTAGAAAGATTTCACTGCTCCAAAAGACCCAGCAGGCAGTACAACTATCAGATATCTTTAAATGATTAATGGCAAAAAAGCTATGCTTCCTTCCTTATGATACTTCATATTTTTGATTCTAGAGAAATATGTTTTTAATATTCATTTAGTATTGATCAAATACCCATGACTTTCATATTAAAACAAAATTGAAAGCACATTTATTTTGCAAGTTAATATTATACAACATATGAGTTGGAAAATCCAAGTTAAAAATCGGTATAGAAAGTTTGTTAAAATAAATCACATGTAAAATGAACTAGAAATATATATACTCTTATACCTCTTCATTTATCAGGCATGAATGCTCTTGTGTGTGTGTGTGTGTTTTTCTTTACATGAAAAAGTAATTTTAAAGTAATGGATGCTTGTTTACCTTTTTTCCTTTCTTGGTTCTTGAATTGCAAACAGTATAGTCTTAAGTTCTTGGTTTCATAAATGTGGACAGACCTTGGTACATCTTGCCAACTTTTCCCCTGGAAATCAGGGAACATCACTTTGGCAGAGCTCCAGAAAGATGATAAATAACCATATTAACTTAAAAAAGAATTAATAAAATAGCTCCTAGACTCATTGCAATTTGTTATTGATTATGACTTTCTGTCACATTGACTGGAAATTTATGCTTTCACTAGAGTTTGAAGACATTCTTCCTTTGGGTATGAGGGAGCTTGGTTTACTCTAACTGTTGAAACTTTTCAAAGTGCTTACCTTCCTCCTAGTCTGACCACAGTGTTATGTATCCTCATGCAGAGTACTTCCAGTCATCTTGAACATACTAGCTAGAACCCATAATTGGTACTTTGAGATCAAGTTTTCCCCTCTGACCACAGAATGGAAGATTGGAATATTCCTATAATTCAGAGCTATGCTCCCCTCCAAGATGATTTTGTTTTTTTTAACACTATTCTCACCCCTGTTCTCTCTTTCAAAATTATTGTTAAAATACATGTTACACTAAAAGTAATTCCTCGTGCTTCTAGGAGAAAGCTATTTCTCAAGTTAAGGAATATTGTGTTGAAATTTTGGTGGTGCTAGTGGTAATGAATCCACCTGCCAGTGCATCAATATTGTCGCCTGGGAAATTCCAAGCACAGAGTAACCTGGTGGACTATAGTTATGGGGCTGCAGAGAGTCAGACACCACTGAGCGAAGGAGCCTGCACTTGTACAACTGTTATAATGATGAATATTAAATAAAGATAAAAAATCATGAATTGATATTTTATTGAGTAGCAAAATCTGTGCTAAATTTCAAAGATGAGAGTGGACAACTATACACAAAACAGATGAGGAAACTAAGTAATGGGAAGGTATCTGAATTACTGGAGACCCCATGCTAGGCATGGCAATTTTTAATGCCTTATTCCTTGCTCAGGGCTTATACCATGAGACTTGCAGGTCTGGTAAATGCCATATGTTGTAATTTCTTCCCTGTGATATATGATGCATATTAGCATATTAAAGACTTCAAAGTGAAGAACTCTGAGCGTGTGTTGCCTAAATTTACAACTTTTCCTTGGTATCCCTGGGGGATTGCTTCCACTCCACTGATAACCAAAATTTGTAGATGCTCAAATCCCTTGTATAATGTGACATAGTATTTGTGTATAACTTACACATATCCTCCCATATACTTTAAATAATTTCTAGATTACTTATAATACCTAATGCAAGGTAAATGCTATATAAATAGTTGCCTGCAAGAGACAAGTTCAATTTTTACTTTTTGGAGCTTTCTGGAATTAAAAAATTTTTTTCTATCTGTGATTGTCTGAATCCACAGATGTGGAACCATCGTATATGGATGGCTAATTGTATCTAATAATATTTCTCCTTTTTTTTTCTTTTTCTTTCCTGAGGTGCTGTGGCTTTCTGGAGTATGTTTTAGAAGATATTGTGCTAGATCTTATGGTGGTGTAAAATATAGTCAAAGATTTGGGAATTAGAACCAGAGATATATAGTCCCCAGGATTCAATGAGGAAACAGAGATTACAGAGGGAAAAGCAATGGAGAAATTAAAAAAAATCAAAAGATCAAGAAGAAAAGAACCAAGGAAAGGAATATTAGGTTTTGATCAGGATGGGAACACTAGTGACTAGTGGTGTTAAGTTGCAGGCCAAACTAGATCTCAGAAATGTTAGTGATAAAATGTATTAAGAGCAATTCAACTCCATTGATTTAGTTGTGAAAGAAAATAAATAACTAGTTAGAAAAGATAAATGTGTTAAGTGAACTGAGTATTGCTTATTTAACAACAGTTGAAGCTTGCTATGTTAGAAGTTAGAAAGGGAAGGCTGATTGTTCAGTTCAGTCACTCAGTTGTGTCTGACTCTTTGTGACCCCATGGACTGCAGCACACCAGGCTTCCTTGTCCATCAGCAACTCCCAGAGCTTACTCAAACTCATGTCCATTAAGTCAGTGATGCCATCCAACCATCTCATCCTCTGTCATCTCCTCCTCTTGCCTTCAAACTTTCCCAGCATCAGGGGCTTTTCATATGAGTCAGTTCTTCCCATCAGGTGGCCAAATGATTGGAGTTTCAGTTTCAGCATCGTCCTGCCAATGAATATTCAGGACTTTCCTTTAGGATGGACTGGTTGGATCTCCTTGCAATCCAAGGAACTCTCAAGAGTCTTCTCCAACACCACAATTCAAAAGCATCAATTTTTCAGCACTCAGCTTTCTTTATAGTCCAACTCTCACATCCATACATGACTACTGGAAAAGCCATAGCTTTGACTAGATGAACTTCTGTTGGTAAATTAATGCCTCTGCTTTTTAATATACTCTAGGTTGGTCATAACTTTTCTTCCAAAGAGCAAGTGCCTTTTAATTTCATGGCTGAAGTCACCATCTGCAGTGATTTTGTAGCCCAAAAAATAAAGTCTGTCACTGTTTCCACTGTTTCCCCATCAATTTGCCATGAAGTGATGGGACCAGATGCCATGATCTTAGTTTTCTGGATGCCAAGTTTTAAGCCAACTTTTTCACTCTCCTCTTTCACTTTCATCAACAGGCTCTTTAGTTCTTCACTTTCTGCCATAAGGGTAGTATCATCTGTATATCTGAGGTTATTGATATTTCTCCCTGCAAACTTGATTCCAGCTTGTGCTTCATCTAGTCCAGCATTTCTCATGATGTGCTCTGCATATAAACTAAATAAGCAGGGTGACAATATACAGTTTTGACATACTCCTTTCCCGATTTGGAACTAATCTATTGTTCCATGTCCAGTTCTAACTGTTGTTTCTTGACCTGAGTAAAGATTTCTCAGGAGGCAGGTCAGGTGGTTTGGTATTCCTATGTCTTTAAGTATTTTCCACACTTTGTTGTGATCCACATAGTCAAAGGTTTTGGTGTAGCCAACAAACTGCCAGAGATGCTCGGAGGACTCAAACAATCCTCATGCACACCAGGACCCAGAACCCCACAGAGACTGAGCCAGAATGGTGTTTGAGTGTCTTCTGCAGTGGTATGGGTCAGTAGTGGAGTGCTGCATGGGCAGGGGCTCTGGGTGCAGTAGATCTGGGAATGGCATAAGCCCTCTTAGAGGAAGTTGCCATTAACCCCACCATAGAGCCTCCAGAACTTACACAGGACTGGGGAAACAGACTCTTGGAGGGCACAAAGAAAACCTGTGTGCAACAGGACCCAGAAGAAAGGAGCAGTGACCCCACAAGAGACTGACACCGACTTACCTGTGAGTGTTCAGGAGTCTCTGGCAGAGGCGTGGGTCAGCAGTGGCCTGCTGCAGGGTTGGGGGCACTGAGCGCAGCAGTGTCTGCATGGGACCTTTTCAAGGAGGTCACCATTATCTTCATTACCTCCACCATAGTTTGGCTTCAGGTCAAACAACAAGCAGGGCACACAGCCCCTCCCATCAACAGAATATGGATTAAAGATTTACTGAGCATGGTCCTGACCATTAGAACAAGACCCAGGTCCCCCTCAGTCAGTCTCTCCCATCAGGAAGCCTCATTCCATAAGCCTCTTATCCTTCTCCATCAGAGGGCACACAGATTGAAAACCACAATCACGGAAAACTGACCAATCTGATCACATGGACCACAGCCTTGTGTAACTCAATGAAACTATGAGCCATGCCACGTAGGGCCACCCAAGACGGACAGGTCACGGTGGAGAGTTCTCACTAAACATGTTCCACAGGAGAAGGGAATGGCAAAACATTTCAATATTCTTGCCTTAAGAATCCCATGAACAGTATGAAAAGGCAAAATATAGGACACTGAAAGATTAACTTTCCAGGTCAGGAGATGCCCAATTTGCATTAGAGATCAGACTGATTGTGGGAAAATAAAAATTAAAGATCAGAAACAAAGCTTCCAGTAAAGAGATCAGATAAAAGCACATGAGTTTCTCTTCTTTCCCTTCCAAAACCCAATATTACTAAGATTGGGCTTGGGAGATTCATTATTGTTGAGGTGTCAGTTATTCTCAGACTGGTCTATAGATTCAAAGCAATCCTCATCAAAATTCCAGTAGGCAATTTTATAGAAATTGGCAGGCTGATTTTAAAATTCATATGGAAATGCAGAGAACCTAGAATGGTCAAGAAAATTTTGAAAAATGAAAAAGTTGGAGGAATAACATTACTGGATTTCTGGACTTACTATAAAAGTACAGGCAGCAAGACAGTGTTGATTTCATGTCATAATAAGGAATTAAGTCAATATCTCAATATTCCAGAGATAGTAAGATATTTGAGTCTTTATATTGAGAAATCTTCCTGAATATTCAGCACAATCTACACTTATGTAAAAATTGCAACATTTTAGAATATTTCAACCCCAATTCCTAATAACTGAGCACAACATCCAGATCCTAATTCCTATTCATCAATAATCTTGGTGTTCTAAAATTTCCTATATTTTTTCTATAAATCCTATCAGGAAGTAGGGTTATTCAAAATAAGAACAGAAGTCCAAAAATTATAAAAACTCCATTTCTTTCAGGGTTTCAGGAAAAAAAATAATAAAGGGTTAATGATGTAGAGAGATAGGGATGTGCTATGTACTCCATTTCTCCAAGCACAAAGGGGAAGATTTAATAGAGGATTTCATGCTGGGTGATATCAATTTCAGTACAAGAGTATAATGTCCCTAGTTTTAAGAAAGAATGTTAACATGGAAATTTAGAGAAAGGGCATCTTCTGGTAATGTCATCATGGGAAGAGAGACAAATCAGTTCCTCCAGTTACTTGGATTAGACACCACGTGTTTCATTTGTGACACCCTATTTTGCTCAGCTGTTGTAAAGCCTAAGTTAGATGAATACTTCTTATCACCTTGTAAGGAAATGCAACCAAATAAATGGTTTGTTTTTAGATGCTGGATTCCCTTGGGCTTTGCTTGGTGATACTGGTGGAAAGCAGTGAAACTGGGCAGGGAGGGATGGCAGTTCAGGGAAATCTTGCATTCTACTCTCTTGAGAACAGAAAATAGCCTAGAGAGAGAGAGCCTTGGCTCCAGGATCAATGTACCATAAAAAAAATTAGGCTTAGCCCTGCTGTGGAAACAAGGCCTGGGTGGCTTCTTTGTCACTGGTTTTTAAGACATCATGTGTTGTAAAAATTGTGTGCAATATTGAAGAAACTCATCTTAGCACCCGTGCTTGGTATTCTCATAATCCTTAATCATTGACATTCACTGCAACTTTGATCACACTTCATCACCATTCTTTATCGTGTATCAGGATTTTTAGGATCTTTATTGCTGACAAAGATCTGCAAATATTCTCATAAAGAGATGGTGTTATTTTCATAGGGGTTGCATGATGTTTTGCATCATCATAGCATAAGTTGGGTCTGGAGAAGGCAATGGCACAAAGTCGGATACGATTGAAGCGACTTAGCAGCAGCAGCAGCATAAGTTGGGTAGAAAACAAAAAGTATTTAGTCTTTCAGTTAAAAATTCCATGAGGTTCTGTATTATTGGAGTGGAGTTTTCAGGTTAAGTATGTCGTGAACTGACCCCTCCTCAAGAGAAATTTGTTAACGAATCCATGAAATATTCACCCATTTTTATTTAATCAAGGTACATTTACAGAACACCGAAAATGTGCACAGCAATATGAGATGTTCTGGAAAAGACACAGAGAGATTAAGAACAGACAGAAATATCACAGAATTTTTGAAATGATATTGACAAAGAAGTTCTATAATAGAAGGATGTAAAGAGTATTATAAGAGCACAGAACGGATCCTTTAAACTACTTCCTGGAGGATAAATACAAATTCACTTGAGGAATGTCATGGATAGAAAACAAAAAGACAAGAACTGTTCAATGGAACAATACAAGATCATGGTTTTGGTGTTTTTAAAACAGCACGGATTTTACTAAAGTTAAACAAAAGTTGAAACTAAAGTTTCAGTTCAGTTCAGTCACTCATGAATCGCAGCACGCCAGTCCTCCCTGTCCATCACCAACTCCCAGAGTTCACTCAGACTCACGTCCATCGAGTCAGTGATGCCATCCAACCATCTCATCCTCTGTCGTCCCCTTCTCTTCCTGCCCCCAATCCCTCCCAGCATCAGAGTCTTTTCCAATGAGTCAACTCTTCACATGAGGTAGCCAAAGTACTGGAGTTTCAGCTTCAGCATCCTTCCCTCCAAAGAAATCCCAGGACTGATCTCCTTCAGAATGGACTGGTTGGATCTCCTTGCAGTCCAAGGGACTCTCAAGAGTCTTCTCCAACACCACAGTTCAAAAGCATCAATTCTTCAGCGCTCAGCTTTCTTCACAGTCCAACTCTCACATCCATACATGACCACTGGAAAAACCATAGCCTTGACCAGACGGACCTTTGATGGCAAAGTAATGTCTCTGCTTTTCAATATGCTATCTAGTTTGGTCATAACTTTCCTTCCAAGGAGTAAGCGTCTTTTAATTTCATGGCTGCAGTCACCATCTGCAGTGATTATGGAGCCCCAAAAAATAAAGTCTGACACTGTTTCCACTGTTTCCCCATCTATTTCCCATGAAGTGATGGGACCAGATGCCATGATCTTCGTTTTCTGAATGTTGAGCTTTAAGCCAACTTTTTACTGTCCACTTTCACTTTCATCAAGAGGCTTTTGAGTTCCTCTTCACTTTCTGCCATAAGGGTGGTGTCATCTACATATCTGAAGTTATTGATATTTCTCCAGGCAATCTTGATTCCAGTTTGTGCTTCTTCCAGCCAGTGTTTCTCATGATATACTCTGCATAGAAGTTAAATAAGCAGGGTGACAATATACAGCCTTGACGTACTCCTTTTCCTATTTGGAACCGGTCTGTTGTTCCATGTCCAGTTCTAACTGTTGCTTCCTGATCTGCATATAGGTTTCTCAAGAGGCAGGTCAGGTGGTCTGGTATTCCCATCTCTTTCAGAATTTTCCAGTTTATTGTGATCCACACAGTCAAAGGCTTTGGCATAGTTAATAAAACAGAAATAGATGTTTTTGCTGGAACTCTCTTGCATTTTTGATGGTCCAGCAGATGTTGGCAATTTGATCTCTGGTTCCTCTGCCTTTTCTAAAACCAGCTTGAACATCTGGAAGTTCATGGTTCACGTACTGCTGAAGCCTGGCTTGGAGAATTTTGAGCATTACTTTACTAGCGTGTGAGATGAGTGCAATTGTGCGGTAGTTTGAGCATTCTTTGGCATTGCCTTTCTTTGGGATTGGAATGAAAACTGACCTTTTCCAGTCCTGTGGCCACTGCTGAGTTTTCCAAATTTGCTGGCATATTGAGTGCAGCACTTCCACAGCATCATCTTTCAGGATTTGGAATAGCTCAACTGGAATTCCATCACCTCCACTAGCTTTGTTCGTAGTGATGCTTTCTAAGGCCCACTTGACTTCACATTCCAGGATGTCTGGCTCTAGGTGAGTGATCACACCATTGTGATTATCTTGGTCGTGAAGATCTTTTGTATAGTTCTGTGTATTCTTGCCATCTCTTCTTAATATCTTCTGCTTCTGTTAGGTCCATACCATTTCTGTCCTTTATCAAGCTCATCTTTGCATGAAATGTTCCCTTGGTATCTTTCACCATTTCTGTCCTTTATCAAGCTCATCTTTGCATGAAATGTTCCCTTGGTATCTCTCATTTTCTTGAAGAGATCTCTAGTCTTTCTCATTCTGTTGTTTTCCTCTATTTCTTTGCATTGATTGCTGAGGAAGGCTTTCTTATCTCTTCTTGCTATTCTTTGGAACTCTGCATTCAGATGCTTATATCTTTCCTTTTCTCCTTTGCTTTTTGCTTCTCTTCTTTTCACAGCTATTTGTAAGGCCTCCTCAGACAGCTATTTTGCTTTTTTGCATTTCTTTTCCATGGGGATGGTCTTGATCCCTGTCTCCTGTACAATGTCACGAACCTCCGTCCATAGTTCATCAGACACTCTATCTATCAGATCTAGTCCCTTAAGTCTATTTCTCACTTCCACTGTATAATCATAAGGGATTTGATTTAGGTCATACCTGAATAGCCTAGTGGTTTTCCCCACTTTCTTCAATTTAAGTCTGAATTTGGCAATAAGGAGTTCATGATCTGAGCCACAGTCAGCTCCTGGTCTTGTTTTTGTTGACTGTATAGAGCTTCTCCATCTTTGGCTGCAAAGAATATAATCAATCTGATTTCGGTGTTGACCATCTGGTGATGTCCATGTGTAGAGTCTTCTCTTGTGTTGTTGGAAGAGGGTGTTTGCTATGAGCAGTGCATTTTCTTGGCAAAACTTTATTAGTCTTTGCCCAGCTTCATAAACTAAGGTTTACCAGTGGTATATTGCGGCAGGTGGGGAAGAAAGACACATGAAGCCAGAAAGGTAGCTTCAGAATAATAGTAAAAACAAACAAAGGAACTTTCTTTACATTAAAGGTGAAAAGTGAAAGTGAAGTCGCTCAGTCATGTCCAACTCTTTGCGACCCCATGGACTGTAGCCTACCACTCTCCTCTGTCTGTGATTTTCCAGGCAAGAGCACTGGAGTGGATTGCCATTTCCTTCTCCACATTAAAGGTAAAAGGGAACTAAAGGTGCTTTCTAAGGAAAAGACCAACATGATTAAACAGATGTAGAGCCTAGACACATTACTACAGTAGAGTGAAAGGTAGCCTGGAAGGAGTGGTAAACAGTAGGAGACAAACAAAAATGCAAATGTCTGAATTGACATTTTCTGTCCCAAATATTTATAATTTCTAAAATATAAGAGGTTTGATGTTTGGAGGAAATTCATGAAGCATTTTCTAGATCCAGAACTGCTGATAAATGCATTTCTAGAAGATCACTTTCTAAAGGAATAATTTTGGCAGCTATTGTGTTTGAGGAGTGCTGGCAGCCGAGAACCAACAAAAGGGGCATCTTTCGAGTCAGTCAAAGAGCAGGCAACATAATGGTTTTCACAAGCAACTGGGGAATATTCTAGATGTCTAAACTGTTTTGTGTTGGACCAAGAAAGGCTTCCTCTCCAAGATGCGTTCCAAGAATTACTTTTTCTGGGTGGAACTGTATTATATATTATGACAACTTTTGGCATGTTTCAGATCTGATACCGTTTGGATAAATACCTTTAAAAGCTAATTAAAAAGGGTTGCTGTTGTTTAATGATGATATGGGATAGGAAAAACACTGTTGTATTCTTTAGGAAAAATAATAATAACCAGATTTCAGCCGATGAGTTTTATATTTATAGTGAAACTTTGCAAAGCTCTCTGCTAGAAGAATCCTGTACCCCGAACTGTCACTAAGCTCCCAGCATGGTCACTGTAAAGGTAGGAAAAACGCTTTCTTTTTAGCTCTTTAAACTCCTAAATTGGACTAACTCTACGATTAACCTATAACTCATTGCAGAGAGCTTGGTCATTTAAATATTTATATATTTGGGGGTCCCAATGCCTTGGGAAATGCAGATCTTGCTTAAGTTTAGCCTTCTACTCAAACCAAAACCAAATTACAGCACATGAGGAAACCTCATATTTTTAGTTTTTCAATTTATTTCCAAATGACTGCTCACTGAACATTCTCCAGAGATTGTTATTTTTCTCTACTTCTTGAAGGTGATATTTTGCTTAAATAATTCAATTTAAAAATTAATACTCACTATGAGTTAGATGTCATGCTGGACACTAATTCAAGGATGACTAAGACCTGCCAAGAAATTGTCGATAAATGCTTGTGGGAGAGTGAACTACCGTGCCGTCTTAGAGCTATTAGGCAATCAGTTCAGTTCAGTTCAGTCACTCAGTCATATCCGACTCTTTCCTATCCCATGGACTGCAGTGTACCTCCCTGTCCAGCACCAACTCCTGGAGCTTACTCAAGCTCAGGTCCATTGAGTCAGTGATGCCATCCAATCATCTCATTCTCTGTCATCCCTTCTCCTCCAGCCTTCAATCTTTCCTAGCATCAAGGTCTTTTCCGAAGATTCAGTTCTTCTCATCAGGTGGCCAAAGTATTGGAGTTTCAGCTTTAGCATCAGTCCTTCCAATGAATATTCAGGACTGATTTTTTTTTTAAATTGACAGATTGGATCTCCTTGATGTCCATGGGACTCTCAAGAGTCTTCTCCAACATCACAGTTCAAAAGCATCTATTCTTTGGTACTCAGCTTTCTCTATGGTCCAACTCTCATATCCATACATGACTACTGGAAAAGCGATAGCTTTGACTAGATGGAATTTTTTTGGCAAATTAATGTCTTTGCTTTTTAATATGCTGTCTCAGTTCAGTTCAGTTCAGTCACTCAGTTGTGTCCAACTCTTTGCAACCCCATGAATCGCAGCATGCCAGGCCTCCCTGTCCATCACCAACTCCCAGGGTTCACTCAGACTCATGTCCATCGAGTCAGTGATGCCATCCAGCCATCTCATCCTCTGTCGTCCCCTTCTCCTCCTGCCTCCAATCCCTCCCAGCATCAGAGTCTTTTCCAATGAGTCAACTTTTCTCATGAGGTGGCCAAAGTACTGAAGTTTCAGCTTCAGCATTATTCCTTCCAAAGAAATCCCAGGGCTAATCTCCTTCAGAATGGACTGTTTGAATCTCCTTGCAGGCCAAGGGACTCTCAAGAGTCTTCTCCAAAACCACAGTTCAAAAGCATCAATTCTTCGGTTCTTAGCCTTCTTCACAGTCCAACTCTCACATCCATACATGACCACAGGAAAAACCATAGCCTTGACTAGACGAACCTTTGTTGGCAAAGTAATGTCTCTGCTTTTGAATATGCTGTCTAGGTTGGTCATAACTTTCCTTCCAAGGAATAATCCCTTAACTACAATTCTGAAAGGCAGATAACACTGAAAACCAGATTTGCTGCCAAGACTTGCCTTGAAATGATGGAAATTAAGTTATTTATGATCTTATTCTATTTAACAGGAAAGTTCATACATTTTGCTGTGTAGATGCTAACATGTTTAATTACTGGGCATTAACCCAGATAACGGAGAAGGCAATGGCACCCCACTCCAGTACTCTTGCCTGGAAAATCCCATGGAGGAGGAGCCTGGTAGGCTATAGTCCATGGGGTCGCTAAGAGTCGGACACGACTGAGCGACTTCACTTTCACTTTTCACTTTCATGCTTTGGAGAAGGAAATTGTAACCCACTCCAGTGTTCTTGCCTGGAGAATCCCAGGGACGGGGGAGCCTGTTGGGCTGCCGTCTATGGGGTCGCACAGAGTCAGACACGACTGCCGCGACTTAGCAGCAGCAGCAGCAACCCAGATAAGACTCCTAGTGATTGACATGATTTATGTCACATGTCTTGTTATTATTACCTCATCAAAATATGAACAATTCTCAATTCTGAAACAATCTGAAATTGAAAATTTTATCTAAGTGTTTATGGATCTATATTTCCCTCTTCCAATGTTATCAAACATTTTGGGATGTAAAATGAGCTGTGTAAATAAAACTCTTAGCATTTACCCCAAATCTTTTGTTTTATAGACAATTTTAAACAGTAAAGAATCTACAGACCTCCTACACAGCTAACTTAATAATGCTAAAAAAAAAATACACAGAAAAAAGAAAACCTCATTATTGTGTTTTAAAATATTTAATTTTTTTTAATGTTACTTTTTCTATAGTGAGAGTCCTCTTTTCACCCATTTTTTTCCCTTTGTTACTTGTATTGGGTATTGTTATGCAGATCGCTATGGAGGACTTTTATGGAGCCAGAGGACCCACATTGAAAACCACCATTGGAAGGGACTATTTTAGATGGTGTATTAAATAGTACAAAAGCAATTTTGTGTTGCTGCCCCTCAATTTTGTATGTGGCACAGAACCAAGACCTTCCTTCACTCTTAACTGGGACCCGTGTTAAATTAGTTCCTTATGTGCCTGGTGTTTTTTAGTTTTTCAGTTCATCTTGTGCAGTCATAGAAATTTATAATAAAAGCTAAGTGTAACAAGGGAAAAAAACCACAACAGGATTCAAGAGAAGATAATTAAATCCCTCAACAGCTGTAAGGCCAATATTAAAAATATGAAGAAATTGGTCTCTCTTTTATATTTTAGCATGTCTCTTCTATCATCTGCACAAATGTAGCTTCTTAGCCAGAACTTACTTAATCAAATGACAAAACGACTTAGAGGCTTAGTTCAAGGGCTTAGTCATAGTTTTGAATTCAAGCCACACGAGGAATAAAACAAACAATCAAATTTATAGGAAAATCTTCTTGCCACCGAATCCAAGTTTATGATTTTCATGACTGGACTTGCCTTAAAGTGACTAATTTGCATATGGATGAAGGTTGAAGATAATATCGCTAATTGAACATTCTCTTCCACTAAGAAAATATATTCAAGGAAAAATTAAATGATTGACATCCTTAGGTACCATAACCAAGGATTAAAATGTTGAACACCAACTATAATCTCACCACAAGCGTTATGTGTTATTTACTTCCAGTTCTAACCATATTCTTTTTTTACCCCCATACAAATTGTCTGTTTCAAATGATATTTTTACCTTTGGTATGAGCCATTGGCTTAGGAATTTCCATTATTTCTCTACAACTCCAGGATCAAAATATTTTTGATGTGTGTCCCATAGACATTCTTTAGGGTATGTATTGGCTACAGATTATTTAGAGAAGTGTGAGTGTGAGAGTGTGTTTTTGTGTATTTAACTCCCTGATGCTTGCCAGCTATCTGATGTGAAGATCTACAGCTTAGGCAGAGTTTCAAAAGGATTACAGTTCTTAAATAAAGGGGGTTAGTTGTGGATGTGCTCTTTTGAGAGGTGATTTTCACACTGTTTTCTATTGAATCTTTGTTCTTAAAGGTGTCTTGAAAGGTTTATTGACATTTGATTCCAATTTAACATTTTGACTGTAATAAATTGTTGAGACACACATTAAATGTGTTATATACTGAATTTCAAGACATTGCAGACCACCAGCATACTGACTTTTGCTGCCACGTGAGTTCATTTTTGTGCATGCTTAACATAAAACCTTGCTTATCATCTCTGGGACTATATTTGAACTTGTAGACATGTGTCCTTGATTAAGATGGTTATAGTGGTGCTGTTTTTTTTTTTTTTTGTAACTGATATCTACGTATGCCTGGATACACACACATGCATACACACACACACACACACACACACACACACACAAATACAAGGTCATACCCTCCTGGTCTGTAAGAGTCAAGATGTTCTATTCCTAAACAACTGAGTAAATTTCAAAAATAAATTGAATGTCAAGGCTAATCAGACTTCAGCAATCACCTAAATTACTATCAAAAAGTTTTATGGTTGTCAAAGACAATCTTCACTGTTTCTATGTTGTGTGTTTCCATGCTATTTGAATGTTTACAATATACATGCATTATTATTGTCAAAAAAAGAATAAATATTACATGATAAAATGCAGTCTCTTTTGCATTAGATTTATTTTTTTAAAATATTTCACTGCTAAAACATTTGAAAAGACTACTTTAGATGAACTGATTTTAAAATGTACTTACAGTCATGCTAATTTGTAATTGATAAATACTCAGGCAACTGATTCATATTGCTGTTGTATCTCTTTTATTAGCTTTGTGTACCGGGGGAAGAGACAAGAGTATTTCTAAGCTACCTCCTCAATAGTAAAATATAGTTAATAATAGTCACCTCCGTGGTTGTTGTAGGGTTAAAATAGAACATTTAACATTGTTCCTAGCCCATAATAAGTCTTTAACATATGGAATAAAAGAATCAAATGCACTGAAATTATTTTGAAATACTAAGCAATTCAAAATGCATGAAGCTTGATGCTGTAATGTGAAAAAAACAAATAAGCAAACATAAAAGCTGTGTTAATTTGGTTTTCCACAGCATTTATTCAAATAGATATAAAATGGTTAAGAGCTGGATTCTACTGAAAATATGCTAAAATCAATTATATTCCACATTTTCTCAACTTCTCTAAATTGAATTTCCCAGTTTGCAGATGGCATTAAGCTTTCTCTGAGTAGTGAAATGCCAGACAGTGGGGTGGAGGGGGATGCATAGTATTACTGTAAGTGGGTAGAAAAGAGCTTGGATGAGTTCCAGGGAAAAAGGTAACCTGTTGAAAGGGAAAAACATGCACCATAGGAGGTCCAAGAAATGATTCTTCTAAGCAACCCCTCATAAAACAGGAGTGGAGAGGTTGCTATAATGGGAGTTTCTCCCACGAAATGGGTTTTCAATGCTGCTGACAATTAAGTGTTAGACATCCACAATAAGTTTTCTGGACATCCAACCGAAGAATTTACTTTTACCTATATTCAAAACTATGGTGTATCTACATCTAGGGCATTGTTTGCAAAACTGACCATTTGCAAACTGACCAATAAGGAAAAAAATATGCAAACAGATACAAACTGACTACTAAAATAATTATGTGCTTAAGGGGATATTTACTTGACTGTAAAACTGAAATTCTTAAAATCATCACAAGAGCTGTCTGGAGGCAAAATCATGGCATAAACAGAACTTGCTTCAAGATGGCTTTCAGGAAATACCTGGCAGTAACCTACCAGCAAAACAAGTGACATAATCCTAGCCCATGACTATTCACAAAGCAATTGTTTGCCTGCTACCCCATTTTGTCTTCCAAAGAGTTCAGAAGAGCTCCAGGTGAGGTGAAAAACTGGCCGGCAGGGAGGATTCTGTGTATTCTCAGCCATTTATAGTGTGGAGCAGCAACAAGAACGGTAATATTCTGTGGAGGAACAAAGGATTCTAAGACAAGAAAATATTTTTTATACATAAATCTTTGAATTCCTCTAGTGATTTTACTGGAGAAGGAAATGGCAACCCACTCCAGTGTTCTTGCCTGGAGAATCCCAGGGACGGGGGAGCCTGGTTGGCTGCTGTCTGTGGGGTCGCACAGAGTTGGACACGACTGAAGTGACTTAGCAGCAGCAGTGATTTTACAAGGCTTTACTAAAAAAAAGTATTTTTCTCCTAAGCCCATATCATTGTGGGATTCCTGTAGGTATTTTAATTACTTTTAGTTTGTTAAATACAAATACAAAATAGCTTATTGTATATGATTACTTGGAGAAGGCAATGGCACTCCACTCCAGTACTCTTGCCTGGAAAATCCCATATGATTACTTATTTTTTCAGCTATTTCTTGGGGGGGATTGAAATTTGTATTTGGAACCAAACATTGTTATCACCCTCTCCCATGCCAGTCTTAAGCTAAACAAATAAAATGCCATAAATCTGTGGTCTTCCATTTCTTTATGTAGTCAAAGATCATTCAGCGTGCCCAGTACTAAAAGTTTTCTTCACATCCATTCATTTTGATATTTTGTTTTTGGTGATTCCGAGTGATGGGATCCAAACTGAGATTAAAACCAATTAACCTTGAGGTCATTGAAATGCAAAACAGAATTTTCCAAGACTGGGCAGGTGGCCTGAGCTTCTTGTTTATTTGGATTTAAATGGTCTCAGGACATTATTTTATATCAAATTGATATAGTGGAACTAAGTAGTCCGATTAAAAACCTTTGATTTTTATTCAAAATTGTCATACTCTGAGGACAAAAAATGGATATTCCTTGGCATAAAATAACTCCAGGAATGTTTTTGTATCAGGACACAAGGATGTCTGAAGTATTCATCTATGTAAAGATGAGACTTAAATATACCCCTCTCTCTGGGGACTGCCTTTCAAAGTCCTCCTCTCAATGTTATTAGAATTGGACCAGAAATTCTCTTTTTCTCCACTGACTGGTGTAGCAATTGTAACAAAATGATGCTTAATGATGGTTAAAAAGTGCCAGTAAGCACACAAACACACAAACAAAGAACGGTGACAACAAAATCCAACTTAAGAATGTCAGATGCAATATTTTTAATCAAAGAAATTTACCTCTTTCGTTCGTTTTGCCTCTATTTCCCCTTATTTTTATGTGTCATTATCATGCCTATTTTCAAAAATTTTGACCCAGTTTTTCTTATTAGAAGCTCAACATATTTTAGTCACTATTCAAAGCCTTTCAGATCACTAGCAAGCCATGAAAAAAGTATTTCAATATTTCAAACAGAAAAATAAAAAAAAAAATATTATAAAGTTCAGAAAAAAGGAGACTCTGAAAACAGGCAATTGAAATGACATATTCTATATTGGGGAGTTCAGAAGCACTGAATTTTGATATTTTGATGATGAAGGGGCCTGTGGAATTAGGTAGCTCCCTAATGTTTTCAGCCCATGTTAAGCATAAGGACAGAACCTAGTAAAGAAAACCAAAACTAGTTCTGTGGTACTGAGAGTATATAATTTTTTCCTTCTTGAAATCAGGCCCAGCAATAAATAATGCACACACTTTTGAACAAAGCACAATTTAATTAGGAAAAAAATGAATTTTGTGTCATTCTCTAAATGAGGACTATTCTGTGTAATGTACATAATATACATTATTAATTGCTCATTTTGGGATAAAATTACTTCCATTTGGAAAGTTTTTTTTCCCCCTTGAGGTCAGCAGAAAGTATAATTATGCACATTTTAAATAAAGGTATATATTTATTTATGCCTGGAGTATGTTAGAAATTATGAAATGTTCATGTAAAAGTAAGATGAATAACAGCATCAAAGTATGTATAAAACTATTGAAAATGCCCTGCTTGAATAAGCAACCATTTATGAATAGTGTGAACACAAAGACAGGAAATACCACTGGAGGAGAATGCTGGAGCTGAACCTGATCACAGGTGTAAAAACCTGGCTGAAATGGGCAAAAGGACTGTTTCAGGTTTGGCGATGGAAACAGAGGTGAAATTAGGAGTGAGTTTGGAATGAGAACTTTACTTGCCTATTTCCCATTTTCTGAACACACTTTGTATATCCTGCCTCTGCAGCTTTGCTGGACACAAGTCAGTGGGCCTTGGATGCTTATCAATTATCTTCTCAAGATTTCTCATGTGGAAATACTATACAGATGTTAAAATCAAACTTAAATGCCACAAGCCCCACAGAGGTTTTCTAATCCTTCAAGCTATGCTCTCTACCATCTCTAAATTCTTATAACACTTTACAAAACAACTCACATTAATTAGTCATTACTCTAAACTAGGCAAGACATTTACACATGTACCTGAATTCACTGAATTTTTGCCCCAGGACTTATACATCTATTATTCTCTTTTTAAAGATATGAAAATATGCCTAGCAAATTTAATAACTTATTTAAAGTCTCATAGTTAGGAAGTGAAAGATTTGGAGTCAGAACCAAAGTTAATTTTATAAAAAGTTTTATTGAATCCTCTTTTATGTAACAACTTCTTGTGAATTTTTTTTTTTTAACCATGTAAACCATTTTGAGATGCAAGCAACAGAGATCCTTTTCAAACTAAATTAAACTTAAGTTGTTACAATAGTACCATATGGGGTTGTATCACAGAATTCAAGGGCAGAAAGGGCAATGGAACCTCATGAAGGAGTGACATGAAAGTTAACCAGTAAAGAGATGGATTGGGACCTGTAGATCTAGGGTTGGCTCCTTGCATTTCTTCTGCCACTGCCACAGTGTGGTTTGACTAGGATCAACATTAAACTCTGATTCAGGGAGCAGTCTGTTATTCTAAGGGTTAAGGTTAGTCAAGGGCTCATCACGACCCTAGGTCTCAGACAATCAATATTTGGCCTTTCCTGGCCACAGTGATGTCTTCTGGGTTGAGCATATGACTTAAGTGGGCCCAATGAAAATGAAACCCCAATCTTTTTTTTATGATGGTTAGAAAAAAAGACATTCTCTTGTTTTGATGGATAATTTCTGGACATGAGACATAGAGTGATCATCAGTTTACTACCATGAGGTAGTAAATGAGGGAGGGTAGTGACTCAGGGAAATGGAGTTGGCCCTTGATTAAACTGTATCTGACTTGTATTCCAAGTGGCAGGTAGCATTAGTATTTCAGAGTATTCATTGCCTATCCCTCTAAGAACTATACTTACCACTGCCTTGACATCAGTCATTACCATGCAACCTTCTCTATGAGTTGAAAAGAGCATGTGATTTTTGAGAAGAAACTTTAGAAGCCAATAGATAGTTCCACCATTTCTTTGTATTATTCCATGAGATATCCTAGGTAGGGGCTGCTCCTTCAGCCTGCTTATGAAGGTAAAGTAGAATTTTGTAGAGTACTAGCTTCCTTCAGAGAAACATTTACAACAAACTACTGGGATTTTGGAATTCTTTCTATAGCATAACCTGGTGAAAAGTGATTACTACTATCTATCATGTCTGACCAACCTAGATAGCATATTCAAAAGCAGAGACATTACTTTGCCAACAAAGGTTCGTCTAGTCAAGGCTATGGTTTTTCCTGTGGTCATGTATGGATGTGAGAGTTGGACTGTGAAGAAGGCTGAGCCCCGAAGAATTGATGCTTTTGAACTGTGGTGTTGGAGAAGACTCTTGAGAGTCCCTTGGCCTGCAAGGAGATCCAACCAGTCCTTTCTGAAGGAGATCAGCCCTGGGATTTCTTTAGAAGGAATGATGCTAAAGCTGAAACTCCAGTACTTTGGCCACCTCATGAGAAGAGTTGACTCATTGGAAAAGACTCTGATGCTGGGAGGGATTGGAGGCAGGAGGAGAAGGGGACGACAGAGGATGAGATGGCTGGATGGCATCACTGACTCGATGGACGTGAGTCTGAGTGAACTCTGGGAGTTGGTGATGGACAGGGAGGCCTGGCGTGCTGCGATTCATGGGGTCGCAAAGAGTCGACGACTGAGCGACTGATCTGATCTGATCTGATCGTGTCTGATCTTTGCCATTGAAAAAGCCAGTGCATGCCCTCCATTGTTGTAGCCAGTATGAGTTTGTTGTTGTTGTTTTTGTTGCTGTTGTTCTGTATTGAAAATACCTCAACTGACAAACCCATTTTAGTCAATTGAATAATGTTGTTAACTCTCTGTGATAGCAGAAAAGTCCTTTAGCCTGAAAAGTTCCAAAAGACACATCATTATATAATCTTGTGTCTGTAATGCCCAAAAGCTTAGTTTGGGGTAGTTGTCACTTCCAGAAGGGAGGATCCCATTTCTGTGGATGTTCACATGGAACAGAAAAGAACTTTCCAGTTTCTGTAATCATCTTAATGAAATCATGTAGAATGAACTTATTATAATGAATAAAATTTTGCCATGTTTATTATCAAGAATTTTTTTCCTTCCATGCAAACTGTGTTCTCCCTCACAGACAATAAAATCAAAGCTGAAGCACAAAAGTGAATCCCTTTGATGCTTATTTCAAAGCATTTCAGAAGAATTAATTATAGTAATGCACTAAGAAATATTTAAGTGTTATTATTTCTCTTCCATACATGGAATGGTGGAAGCCCTGAGAGTTTAAATATCTTTCCTGGAGACCACACAGGAAATCACTGGCAGAACTCAGTGTTCCTAACCTCATTGACCTCTACAGTCTCACTGTGGTCTCTAACCTTTTACATCAGAACATTCACAAGAAGAGGAGACTTTTTTTTACCAAAACACTCTACTAACAGTAAACAACAGAGCTTGTTTTAGTGCTTATTGCCATTTATAACCTCATTTGAGTCCACCCTTAGGATCAATAAGATATTTGAATTAAGTTACTGCAAATTCTGCAAATTAGCCAACGCCTGTTCTAAATGCCTTTTAGGAAAAAACATACACCGGAAAAGACTTTGTTCAAGTATCCTTTGAACACATTCTCTTCCCTTCCTTTAATTCAACTGAGTTGTCAGAGTAGAGTTTAAAGAATGAAAGAAAACAAAAAGACCTAATGAGGAAAAAAATAAGAATGCATTACCTCCAGCAAAATAATAGTAATGTTAATAATAAATTGCTGTCATACTTGGTCTTATATTACTTAATTGTTCAAATAGACTATGTAAATAGTAATGATTTAGTTATCAAGAAAAAATGAATTTAATAGAAAATGGTGAATCCCCAGCCATTTATAGAGTTGAGTCCCAAGTGTAAGGGGTCAGGGTTCTAATTAAAATTTGCAAACTTTCATAGTGAGCTTTGAATTGACCTTGCAAACTGTATCATCTTTTTTAGGCCATACAGCAAAACAGAATATAAATCTAAAAATACATACTATTTTGCTTTGGTAACTTTTCCCACGACAAGGATACTCTACATAAGCATGATACATTTACTGCTCAGCTATTATGCTTGTACATATATCTAAGCCAAAAGACTATTAGGCACACTATTTTAAAATTTGAGATCTTAATTTTAACAGAGAAAATATTTTTATTGTTGTTTTAGCTTAATATTCTAACTATCTAAAAATTGTAGTACTGAGCCTACTTTTAGCTTGCTTCCCTCCCCTCAACCCCCCAGAAAGGTTTAATTCTACTTAATTAATCAAGGAAAATAGAACAGGTCTTAGATCCATAGAGCTACCTGAGGGAAACTAGCACTCTTTCTCAGCTCTCATTAATTCCATGGAATGTTTCATGCAACTTATTTGCATCTTACTTTATTTTTCCCATTGTGCTAATTTTACAAGAGCCTAAGTAAATTTTGTCAGCATCATTATAGGAGCCCCAGAGGTCTGCTAGAGAAGCAAAATCAGAGAACATACATATGTGTATACAAAAATGGAAGCCCAAACTTTCAAAGAAACAGTATAAATATCAATCTAAAGATAAACAATTTAAAAATCATTAATCTTTGTTGATGCCAACATCTGGTAAGCAAAACAGGAATAGTGGATACAAATAATTGCATTCTGCTGTACTATTAAATGTCAAGTTTTATGATCTATACTCTAAAAATCAATCCATGCACATGTAGAAATATTTTATGCCATGAAAAATTCTGAGTATAAGCTCTTGCCTTTGAAATGTCACTTTTGGAAGAGCTAGATATTACATAATACCTTACTCATTTTAACTAACTCATCCATTATTTATATTTTTTTAAATAAAATTCCAAGCAAAGAGCTCTGTAATTGTGGAAGTGAGGACTAAGTAATAATGGTGAATTTTAGGACACAAGAGGCCTGTAAGCTGTCCCAAAGTTTCGTCGATAGATGCTTATCTTTGATTTTGGAGAATTTACAGTGTTATGAACTTTGACTTTTGTTTACACATTCTGTGAATTGTATGAGATTGAGTAAATTATGAAATGGGTTATGGGTAGAAGGCAATGCCCTGACAGCAGAAGCCAGGAGAGAACACTGGCCTTTAAGTTGGGAAAAATAATCTTGTGATATTTGTAAAAGACACTGCCAAATTCCATGTGTGTTTTGTCAAAATATAATAGTGGCTGTGGCAATTGTGGATGCAGCTGGGGATACCGTTCTTTCAGTTCTTTTGAAATATTTAGCACTGCAAAGAATAAAGATTTCTAACATTTACCTTTCACCACAGCCCTGAAATGCTACTATTTATATTGGAAACAAAGATCATAACATATTCTCTTAGAAAAAAATTCATGATGTGAAATGTAATTTTGAAATAGCATCCTGTGAACACTGAGGAATTTAAAGCAAAGATGAAGGGAAGGGAGAGAGAGTTCACACACACACACACACACATACACCCAATTTTACTGAAGATACTGATTCTTCCAAAACCTGATGTGGATATTATTTCACATTTTAAAAACCTTTTCCAGTGTGCTCTAGGAAAGATGAAAGTGGATAGGGATTACAATGATATATATTGTTCATTCATGTATTCGTACATTCATCAAACCTTAATTTAGCCCATGCTATGTGCCACATTCTGATGATACAAAATCAAGCACACATAGCCCTTGCCTTTTGGGAATTCATAATCCATTTGAGAGAAAGACAGATTACTCATTATAAAGATTACTGCATGAAAAGTGCTAACTCGGGGCTTTCTAAAGATTGTTAAAAGAGACTAGAACAGGGGCACTTTAATCAAATCTGAGTATTAAATATTCAAAGAAAGGGCATTTTTAGGCTGGTTTTTCAAGGATTTACCCATATGCATTAAAGAGGTCCAGCAGGATTAGCAGGAGTGCATTTTGGCCAGAGGGAACAGCATGTGGAAGGAATGGAGCAGCATGGAGTGGCATCATATGGTGGGGGAGGTACAATAGGATATTGGCTGAAAGGCTGGAAATTAGACTGAAGGACAGGCTGAAGCCAGACGAAGGAAGCCATTACCTGACTAAGGGGACTGAAGGCTGTGGAGAGCACTGACGCACTGTCAGCCCTGTGTTTCAGGGAAGGTTTGCATTTTAGCAAGGTTATCCTGGGAGGAGAATAGGAGATACACCATAAGAGGATCAGTCAGCAGGCACTTCTGTTATTCTGATTCTTCTATCACATTAAGAGCACATTTGATCTGCAAAGGAGAGTTTCTTTGTATTTGTTCAGATTCTGCCCTCTGTGGCAGAAAAATCTACCTATGTACACAGAATAACCAAGTGTCTCCTTTCTGAAATCCCCTTCATTCATACCAATGAAGAAGGTTAATTTTAAGAAACAGAATTAAGCTATCATGATATCTCAAAGAGCCAAAAATGAATTATTAGCACATTTCTGCCCCTGCCAGTTCACAGAGATCTGAATGTGTAAGGAAGAGAATTTGCAGTTCAGTTTTTGCCCCACTGGAGTTTCAGTGATGAGGAGGGAGAGGTAGAGGGGAACAGCTGGGAAAGAAGAGTTTAATATCATGAAGTCTCCCAAGCGATGGAGAAAGGAAGAGGGCAGGCTGGAGAACCTCCAGGGAGTGGGCCCCAAATGATGAGTTGGGGCAGGCTCCAAAGGAATACTCAAGGTGCATGATGGGAAAAGCTGGGAAATTTGAATCTTCATTCCCATTTGAGAGTTAATTTTCTTTTCTACCTTGGGAAAAGCACTTAATTCTCTTAACCTGTTTGTTTCTAAAGAAAAGTAACATAGGAGTAGAGAATATCTGAAATCCCTTCAAGGTCTAATATTCAAATGTTCAACTCCCTGACTTATGATGGTTTGACCTAGATTTTTCAATTTTACGGTAGTTTGAAAGCAATACACATCCCACAGAAACTGTACTTTGAATTTTGATCTTTTCTCAGGCTAGCCGTGTGTGGTGCAATATTCTTTCACGTTGCTGGGCAGCAGCAGCAAACTGGAGCTCCCAGTCAGCCGTGCGATCACGAAGATAAACCATCTATACCTTTATCACCACTTTGTCTTCCACTTTAAGTACAGAAGCTTCACGTGTGAGACCTTCTCAGGCTTCACCCTATGTGTCTCTCTGTTTGGCTGGTGCAGATTTGTATCCATTTGCTATGATAAAAGTGTAATCATATGTAAAAATACACAGCATTTTCCTAAGTTCTGTGAATTATTTCAATGAATTACTGAATCTGAGGTGTTAGTGGAAAGCTCCAAATTGGTAGCCAGTTGATCAGAAGTATAAAAGGGCCTGAGTGAGTGAGTGAAGTCGCTCAGTCGTGTCCGACTCTGCGGCCCCATGGACTGTAGCCTAACAAGGTTCCTCTGTCCATGGGATTTTCCAGGCAGGAATACTGGAGTGGGTTGCCATTTCCTTCTCCAGGAGATCTTCCCGACCCAGGGATTGAACCCAGGTCTTCTGCATTGTAGGCAAACGCTTTACCGTCTGAGCCACCAGGGAAGAGGGCCTGGGTGGCCCCCTAAACTTGGCTGATATCTGACGTAAGAGGAGTTCTGTGGGGACTGTTTCTTTAATCTGAGAATTCTGCGCTAGATTTGGATAGTTAGCATCAAAATTGCATTATTAGGGTTTATGGGATATTTTGGCAGATTTTTAAATTAATTTTTTAAAAATTTAGATATATTTTTACAATTAAACTCTCTGGAGTGCAAATGCTTCATTACAATATCCATGAAAGAGTTAAATGTGAATTCAACAGAAGTACATAGCCTCTTGAAAAGAAAAAATGAACAGTATTGAATTGCTGCCAGAAAAGAAGATTAAATGAAGAGGTATCTTTGCAACTATCAAACAAGAGAAAAGGACAGAGAATAATGTTTTTAATAATGTTTTTAAAGAGGGGGGCAATCAAACTTCTCACAATTTTTTTAAAAAAAAAACAGACCCAATAGTGTAAAATAAAGAAATAAATAAATAAGAAAAGTTGATATCCAGGTTCATCAGAATATTATATAAGGTCAAGTATGAGAGTTTAGAGTACAGTTCACTGGGAAAACATAATTATATTTGAAAAATCTGGTAAAAGATAAGCATGGTAAGGCTTTGTGAGAAATTTCACTACTTTAGCATAAAGAATGTTGGAATTCATTTATAGTGAGATGTAATCGCGACAGCTGAGGCTCCAGTATTTTAGTCATCTCATGTGAACCAGCTCATTGAAAAAGTCCCTGATGCTGGGTAAAATTGACAGCAGTAGGGGAAGAGGGCGTCAGAGGATGGCATCACCGATGCAATGAATGTGAACTTGGGCAAACTTCAGGAGATGGTGAGGAACACCGAGACCTAGAGTGCTGCAGTCCATGGGGTTGTAAAGTTGGAGATGACTGGGCAACTGAACAATTGTGACAGACAATTGGGATTGACATAAAATCACTACTACATGTAAAATAGATAACTAATAAGGACCTATTGTATAGCATAGGAACTCTATTCAATATTCTGCAATAACCTATATGAGAAAAGAATTTAAAAAAGAGTGGATATATGTGTATGTATAACAGATCCACTTTGCTGTATACCTGAAACTAATACAACATTTTAAATCAATTATATTCCAATAAAATTTTTTTTAAATGTGATATGGCTTTTTCTCACAGAGGGAATAAAAATTTCCAAAAAAAAAAAAAAGTAATGTTAGGACAATTCAATTGCTTTTTCAAATAGTTAATTTTTTCAGTAATGCAAATAAGCTGACATCTGTATATTGATTTCATGAGACAGTGTAAGTTTAACCTAAGAAAACTGAATCATCATGCCCTTTTTCAGAAGTATGTAACCAAATGTAACTTTGTTTCCTGATTGGCAGTTTTAGAAGGCAGCATTCAATTCAGAGGAGAGGGCAATCCATGGGGTATATAATTGCAGTCATTAGAAAATAGAGGAAGAACACTTAGATGAATCATTAAAAGCACCATTAAAGTTTGTTCAAGTATTTTTTCACAGACTCTGTATGCAGAAAAGAAAAAAAAAACACAAAACCTAGAGTTCTTTTAATTGAAACATAGAGTGTACAGGTGAGTCAGTTGTCTGTGCTAAAGTACTTGTCAATTCTAGAAGTCTGGTGGCCCTCCTGGTGGGATGTGGGAGTGCAGCTAAGTGATCTGACTAAAAGAGAATATCTATCAATGACGTGGCTGATCACTGCTGCTCTCTGTAGAGCTACCACTAGCTCTTTCTGGAGGGAGCCTTTCAAGTTGTGAAACTAGAGAACAGTCTTTCATTGGTTCATTAATCCTTTTGACAAACTCTTATTCATCATTTAAGGCCCATAAGCCACATTGGCAAACTTAATTACACCATTAATTAAGGTCCTATAGCTTTTTATACCTGTATTCTCAAAGGTACATGCACCTACTTATATATTCCCTCTTCATAAATGTCTTGCCTGACCAAAATGTTGCACATTGATCATATGTGTGTGAGCATGTGTATAAAATATTAATGTGCATTGACATTGTTTTGTTCCACAAAGACAAATAAATTCAGGGAAATTGTCACTGACCAAGTTATTCCATCCTCTTGTTTTCCTGTCCTGCAGGATGTTGCCTTTCTTGGCACTGCTGGAGCTAGATCATCTCTGTGATCTAGCCCACAGTAAAATGCAAAGGAAAAATACAAAAGAATCTGCTCTTTATTTTAATGCAGTGCTTTTGAAGTACCATTCATTACTCCAGTAAGTTCATTACTAAGCTTTGTCACAAGTGCACATCAATCTGCAATGGAATCTGGTATGCTGCTGCTGCTGCTAAGTCGCTTCAGTCGTGTCCAACTCTGTGCGACCCCATAGACGGCAGCCCACCAGGCTCCCCCATCCCTGGGATTCTCCAGGCAAGAACACTGGAGTGGGTTGCCATTTCCTTCTCCAATGCATGCAAGTGAAAAGTGAAAGTGAAGTCGCTCAGTCATGTCTGACTCTTAGCGACCCCATGGACTGCAGCCTACCAGGCTCCTCTGTCCATGGGATTTTCCAGGCAAGAGTACTGGAGTGGGGTGCTATTGCCTTCTCCGGGAATCTGGTATATGTAGTCTCTAATGGAGTGGTCGTGTACACTCCATTACCATGGAGAAAGGATAGAATGGTTTTCAGGGTAAATCCATAAATTTGCCACATTTACTACATATACAACATAAAATGGAAAAAAACCCAAAGAGTAATTGAGAAGAAAAAAACCTGAATGTTCTCTGGCAGTGTTTCTAAACTAAGTACATTTTGTCTCCCCAGGGAACATTTGACATGTCAAGGGATATTTTCAGTTGTTACAAATGGAGGTGGGTTGCTACTGGCATTTAGGAGATAAGAGGTCAAGGATGCTACGAATCATCCCACAATACATAAGAGAACACCTACATCACAGAGAAAATTATCTGGCTCAAAATGTCAATGTCAAGTTGAGAAACTTCACTTCATATAATAATCTTTGTATCTTCAAAATATTGCATGCCATTTTGAACAAATCGGGAACACAGAAGTTATGTGAGGATAATGTGTTCGAGATACTCATGTTTCTTCTACTGATTTCCTTGTGTCACCCCTGTTTGACTTGAAGCAATTTGAGATTAGAAAACTTGTTCTGTTCTTGTTTTCATTACAGGCACCAGGGCAATCAGTTCACGGTCTTGGATGAATAACAATAACATGGAGCATCTTTTCTGTGCAATGTTATGTACCAGACTCTCTGGTGGTTGCTACAAAATCCATGGACCCTGTTCCTGAGGTCCTTGTTATTGACAGTCATTATTTTTGCTACTTCTGCTTCTTTATTCTCCCTCAATATGAGCAATATCTCAACTCATTTTTATCACATTCACAGGATATCTATGTATTAAGATTACTTCCAACACCATGGCCATCTCATTTGGAAAGTCCAAGTTAGTGACCCATAGCCATGTCTATCACATTAAGACACCGGTTATCTCAAATGTTTTCTGTCAAAGAAGAATTCAGGCAAAGCAGGAAATATCGCTGAATTATTAACTGTTTAACAACTCAGCTCTGTTGAAAATAGAATTAAGATTTAAAAGACAATAAAGAGGACGGTTGTTATTTAACTATTCAAAGTGGGAAATGGAAAGAAAATCTTAAGTTTTGTAAGATGCTGTGGCATAACCAGAACACTCAAAAAGCTAAGAGGAATGAATTAGGGAAATGAGCAGAGCATTTGATGAATTTCATATGAACTTTTGACCTTTTCAAGGGTTGCGAAATGTCTTTCCTACCCTGTGATCCAGTCTCCCCAGCAACTTCCATTTTTTCTTTGTATTCTCTCTCTTTCTCTGTCTTTTTTTCTGTCTCTCTTCCTCTCACTTTCTATCTTTCTATTTTTCTCCCTCCCTCACTTTTCACGCTGTCCAGTCTTTATTTCTAGGCCATCAATTCAGCTTCTCTTCTACCTAACCTAGTGCCTTTTGCAAACTGTCTTAATCCAGGTCAGAGGTTATAAAATACGAAGGCTCATTTCTCTCAATCTTCATATATCCTCTGACTTTCAGAGCCCAAGAGTGATTTTGCAGCACTGCCTCGGTGTTGTACATTAAGGGAAAAAAAAGTATTACGATCATGATCAACCACACCGTGAGGAATCATATAAAAGGCCGCATACTGCATGAAGCTTATTGAATTGCAAACAGCTGTCTCTGAAATTAAGGCTGCCCCCCTGATGCAAATCAGATGCTTACATAATGCTCCTTTCTTGGAGGATGACGAGGGAGTGATGGGATTAAGATGCCCCTTTGTGGTGTGGCAAAGCTTTTCTGTCTTCTTGCTTAAAGCAGAACATTTTGACATATTAACTGGATGGGCAGAAAAAAATGTATCTAAAGCTATTGAACGCACCTATTTTCTTGATATAATTTATACCAAACCTCTTTCCAAGAGTTTTGAAGCACCTGGAAACTACTATAATGTTTCTGCCCTTTTCCCCCTCCCACTTGTCTGTCTCTCCATATCCTTCTCCACCCTTTCCATAATCCTTAGATATGCATGCTTGAAAAAAAGAAAAGCTGATCACAGCATGAACGAAAACGACATCCATCTTTTTCACTGAAAGAATGAAAAAGCCACACAGGCTTTTATAATTTAATATCATTTTGTAATATCAATAGTACAGATATGGGCTACAGTGTTTTTTTGTGTTTTTTAATGGATGGCACACTGAATTAGGACCAGTGGTCCACCACCGTCTTTGCATAAAACCAAATTCCAGTTTGACAGGCGGTATGCATCACCACACATCCTGAAGAAAAATGCTCTGTTGTGTTTACATGTGTCTTCCCAGCAGCTAATTTCTGAATTTGGGCGCTGGTGCATGGCATGTATTAGAGATTGGACTACACCTCTATTGTGCAATCCAAATAAAGCAAACTACATTTCCTATAAGATTACCCTGCCTTCCTTTCTTTTCTTATGTTATCATCCCTTCACTTTCTCCTATTTTCGTCTTTCTTTCCTTTGCCCCTCGTCATTCCTTCCTTTAATATTTTCCTCTTTTGATCATATTTTCCCCTTTTCTGCTAATCTAGAGACTCCTTGAAAATAGCACTATATACCTTTATATTTTTCAGGGTCTGGCCATAAAAGGGTGTCAATAAATATTTATAAAATAAACTGTGATACTATTTCCAATAGTTAAAAGCATATTTATTTAAGATGATGGCATAATGCTAATACATAGAAGTGTTACCTTTGTCATTGTTGTCACAGTTACCACTTGTCATCATCTTTGACATTATCGTCATCGTCATACTGTATTGAGTGCCTACTTTCCATACTTAGTACTATTTCATTTTACTCTATTGTGACCTTGTTAGTATAAAATGGAGATAATAATAATATCTTCTCCAGAGGTTTCTTGTGAAGATTATATGGAATGGTATGTATAAAGTTCCTAATAAATTACTTGAATAAGAAATATTCTATAAATGTTAGCTATAGATATAATGATTATTTTAATCCCTTGCTGCTGCTGCTGCTAAGTCGCTTCAGTCATGTCCGACTCTGTGCGACCCCATAGACGGCAGCCCACCAGGCTCCCCTATCCCTGGGATTCTCCAGGCAAGAACACTGGAGTGGGTTGCCATTTCCTTCTCCAATGCATGAAAGTGAAAAGTGAAAGTGAAGTCGCTCAGTTGTGTCCGACTCTTAGCGACCCCATGGACTGCAGCCTACCAGGCTCCTCCGTCCATGGGATTTTCCAGGCAAGAGTACTGGAGTGGGGTGCCAACCTTACACCTAAAGAAATAGGAACAGAGAAGTTAGGTGATTACCAAAGGTCACTCAGCTGGTAAGCAACAGAAATTAGAAACAAACTCCCAATTCTGGCTCCAGAGACAAGGCCATTCCAATATTGCCTTTCTGCCTCCAAAGTTCTGGACAAGAGTGGCAATAAAAAAAAAATCAAAAGAATAACTGTGACAAGTTAGAGAAAGAAATATTTTTCTTAAAAAAAAAAATGGTAAAGAGGGAACAAATTTCTAAATGAAAATAAATAATGTCCAAAGTTTTAATCTTGACCATGAAAGTCTTTATCACAGTTTGGGAGCACAACACAATTATACTTACATCAGAAGTTTATCTATGAAGTTACTTTTTCTGTTAAAGCCATAATAATCTATTCTTATAATTTTTATACCTTGATATCAAAGTTTTGAGTAAGTGATAAATATAATTTCTATAGCAATGTCAAAATAATGAAATCTGCTCTAAAGAAGAAATGTCAACCTGTCTTACTCTTTCTTTCTTTCTTTTTTCCTGCTTTGCTGATTTCTGATTTGTTTAATGTTTGTTGGAGTTAATGAAGGAACTTTGTTTTGTTACACAGGCAAAATATCTAGATGATTATAGGTTAAAAAACATATTTAAAAACTCAAATAAATATCTATATGATGGGGGAATTAACACATTTTTAAATTGTAATAAACAGTTTAGAAGAAAAAGAAATCACAAAAGAAAATTAGAAGTGAGTTTAAAAGCTAATTGTTAAAATTATTTCAAATAAACAAAACATTTATCAAGGACCATATTTTAGTGATTCTCCTACCATTGGTTATTGTTGCCATCTCATTTTCTGTACATGAAAGAAAGAAAAAATTCAGCCAATCAAGTGACACAACGCCTTCTTATCACTTAGACTTTTAAACTTCAAGTAATAAAAGAGTGTTTTTAGACATTTAGACATAATTGTGACCCTATTTATCTTTTATCTACATAAAATAAATCAGAAAATGATACTCTAAATTAAAGTATTCCTAAAATGTCTTTCTATTCAGAATCTGCCTTTTTAATCAATTTCTGAACAGAGCCATCATTGTCCATGTTTTCCCACATGATATCCTCTATGCCAAAAGAATGTTGGTACAGCATTTCTTAACAGAGTCTATATGGAAATTAAAACTACTGATGCTTGGTTTTTAAACCACATTGTAATTACCTAGGATCACTCTGCTGCTGATTTCAATTTCAGAATGCTGCTACACACTTCTACTTTATGCCTCCCACTGCTCCTACCACATTATGTATGAAGTGTTTAAAAAGTGTTTCACTAGTGTATTGTACACAGGTTTTGGGTTTTGTGTGTGTGTGTGTAAAGACAAGAGTAAATTAAACTTAAGGTAAGCAGAAGAAAAGCAATCATATAGACAAAGACTTTGTCAAACAAACAAAAGCTTACAGAACTCATTGCCAACATACCTATACTACAAAAAATGTTAAAGCATGTACATCAGGCAGAAGAAAATTAGAATACATATGAACATTTGAACTTATATAATTAATCCTAGAAATCATATAAACTAAATTGCATAAGTTTTTTTTCTTATTTTATTAGATTAAAGAGCTAAATATCTCTGAAAAAAATAGTAGCAAAATATTATGGGTTGTTTAACATATATAGAAGAAAAATATAGCACAAAAATAGCAAAATGGATGGAAGTGAGGAAGTGGAAAGATGTGAAAGTATACAGTTGTAAAACAAAGTGAAATGGAATAATATAATTTGCAGTGAGAGAATATAATTTAAAGGTAGAATATATCCTAAACCACAAAAAATAATCAAATAGAGGAAAAAGCAACAGAAGAGATAGTATAAATATAAAATAATAAGTCAGTACGTTTAAATTTATTTACCATTTATGTTTAAAATATGGCCTAAACCCCTCAACTAAAAGGTAGAGAGTGTCAGATTGGATAAAAAAATTAAGATCAAATGCCTCCCACATAAAGCCCATCTTAAATATAAAAATATTGATAGGTTAAAAGTATAATATGGAAAAATATACCCCAAGCAAATACTGATTGAAAGGAAAGCAAGTGACTATATAATACGCAAAATAGAATATAGAAAGATCTTCAAGCATAAGAAGAGATATAGCTGGAGAACAATTCTCCATGTGTCTCTAATATATCTTCACATCTTGTGGTTTCATTTATTATGGATAATCCTTTTAAGAATTGTGTCTGCCTTCATCTCCAGGGCATAAGGAAGATTTGTTTGCTGTCTAGGATAATAAAGATAATGTCCTCCAGGGAAAATGTTGGGCAGGTCTCCTAGCAGCCTTCTTTATAGGATTGGGATTTCTCAAGGTCAGGGTTTCTCAACTGGACACAAACCCATTGTGGGTACAGCATCTTACAGCATCTTCCTGGGTTTACACTTTGTCTTGCACGCATAAGAGTTAGGGGAAAGGAAGAGTTCGTACTATTTCCTGTGCTGTGAATAATAAAAAGTTTTATCTCTGATTCTTGTGTCTTCTGACAGAATCTATGAAATTACTGTCTTCTACTGATAAAGGAACCAATTCATCAAGAAGATATCACAATCCTAACCATATATTCACTTGCAGATTATCAAAATATACAAAATAGAACAGCTTCCCAGGTGGCACTAGTGGTAAAGTGCCTGCCAATGCAGGAGACATGAGTTGCGGGTTTGATCCCTGGGTCAGGAAGATCCCCTGGAGGAGGGCATGGCAACCCATTCCAGTATTCTTGCCTGGAGAATCCTACGGACAGAGGAACATGGTGGTCTACAGTCCACAGGATTGCAAAGAGTTGGAGACAACTGAGGAGTTGGTGATGGACAGGGAGGCCTGGCATGCTGCGGTTCATGGGGTTGCAAAGAGTTGGACATGACTGAGTGACTGAACTGAACTGAACTGAGGCGATTTAGAGTGCAAACACATACACACACATGAAACAGAAACTGACAGATCTAAAAGGAGAAGGAGACAAACCAACCATCATAATTAGAGAGTATAAAATTTCTTTCTAACAATAAAACAAGAAGATAGAAAACAATTAAGGGTATAGAGGATGTAAAAGAAAAGCACTATCAAACACTTTTTTCTAATTTCATTTACAGAACATTGGACCCCAAAGAAACAGAACATACAGTATTTTAATATATGCAGAGAACATTCACCAATATAGATCATCCTATGACTCATAAAACAAACAAGCACATAAATCAAACAAAATTAGTTATCCGGGTACAATGGAGTCAAAATAGATATTGATAGTATAAAAAATGTGGAAAACCCTGAAATATTTAGATGTAAAGAATATAATTCAAAATAACTAGTGATTCAAAGTGGGGAATGATAAAATACTTTGCAGTGGAATAAAATGAAAATACAATATACTGAATTTTGGGGACAAAGCTGAAGAGTACCTGGAAACACTTATAACAAAAATTATAGTAAAAATATCTCAAATTAGTAAATTAAGCCATTACTTTAAAAAATACAAAAAGAGGAGAAAAATTAAAACCAATGCAAATAGAAGAAAATAACAAAGAATATAAGTAAATTTAATGCAATCCCTACCAAAATAATGATGGCATTTTTCATGAATTAGAACAAAAAGTTAAGTTTGTATGAAAACACTTAAGACCCTGAATAGCCAAAACAATCTCAAGAAAGAACAGAGCTGAAGGAATCATGCTCCCTGACTTCAGACTGTATTACAAAACAGTATAGTGCTGGTACAAAAACAGATCACAGATCAATAGAATAGGACAGGAAGCCCAGAAATAAATCCACACACTTATGGTCAATTAGTCTACGACAAAGGGGATAAGAATATACCATGAGAATAGGACAGTCTCTTCAAAAAATCATGATGGGAAAACTGGACAACTACATTTAAAAGAATGAAATTAGAACATTCTCTAACATCATATAGCTAAATGAAATCAAATGAACTAAAGACCTAAATGTAAGACCAGGTACTATAAAATTCCTAGAGGGAAGCATAGGCAGAATAATCATTGACATAAATTGCAGCAATATTTTTGGGGATCTATCTTCCATAGCACAGGAAATAAAAACAAAATAAACAAATGAGACCTAAATAAACTTAAGAGCTTTTACAGAGCAAATAAAACTATCAACAAAATGAAAAGGCAAGCTACTGAACAAGAGAAAAGATTTGCAAATGATATGACTGATAATATTTAATATACATACACTGCTCATACAAATCAATATCAAAAACACAACCTGATTAAAAAATAGGCAGTGGAACTCAATAGACTTTTTGAGACAGGAAATGCAGGAGGGCAACAGGCACATGAAAAGACCCTCGACATCCTTAATCATCAGGGAAATGAAAACCAAAACCACAATGAGATACCAGTTCACACATGTCAAAATAGCTGTCATCAAAAAGAACACAAATAACAACATTGGTGAGAATGTGGAGAAATGGGAATCCTTGTACATTGTTGGTGGGAATGTAAATTTGTACAGCCACTGTGGAAAATGGCATAGAAGTCTCTCAAAAAACTAAAAATAGAACTGCCCTTTGACCCAGCAATTCCACTGCTGTGTATATATACAAAAAACCAAAAACACTAACTCAAAAAGATACGTGCATCCCAATATCCACAGCAGCATTATTTACAATTTCTAAGGTAAGAAAGCCACCCAAAGTGTCCATCAACAGAAGAATAGGTAAAGAAGATGTGGTGCATACCTACATAATGGAATACTTAATGGCACCCCACTCCAGTACTCTTGCTTGGAAAATCCCATGGACGGAGGAGCCTGTTAGGCTGCAATCCATAGGGTCGCTAAGAGTCGGACACGACTGAGCGACTTCACTTTCACTTTTCACTTTCGTGCATTGGAGAAGGAAATGGCAACCCACTCCAGTGTTCTTGCCTGGAGAATCCCAGGGACCGGGGAGCCTGGTGGGCTGCCGTCCCTGGGGTCGCACAGAGTCGGACACGACTGAAGTGACTTAGCATAGCATAGCACTCAGCCACAAAAAAGAATAAAATGTTGCCATTTGTAGCAACATGGAAGGATCCAGAAGATATTGTACTGAGTGAAATGAGTCAGACAAAGGAAGATAAATGCTGTATGGCATCACTTACACATGGAAGCTAAAAGATACAACTGCTGCTGCTGCTGCTAAGTCGCTTCAGTCGTGTCCAACTGTGTGTGACCCCATAGACAGCAGCCCACCAGGCTCCCCCGTCCCTGGGATTCTCCAGACAAGAACACTGGAGTGGGTTGCCATTTCCTTCTCCAATGCATGAAAGTGAAAAGTGAAAGTAAAATCGCTCAGTCGTGTCGGACTCTTAGCGACCCCATGGACTGCAGCCTCCAGGCTCCTTGGTCCAAAGATACAACTAGTGAATATAAGAAAAAAGAAACAGACTCACAGATATGGAGAACAAACTGGTGGTTACCAAGGAGAAGGAGGTACAAACTGCTATGTATAAATAAGCTACATGGAAGTGTTGTACAACAAGAAGAATATAGCCAATATTTTATAATAAGGATAAGCAAAATGGGGCTTAGGCGGTGGCTCAGCGGTAAAGAATCCACCTGAAATGCAGGAGATGCATGTTCGATACCCGGTTGGGGAACATCCCCTGAAGGAGGGCATGGCAATCCACTCCAGTATTCTTCCTGGAGAATTCCATAGATGGGAGCCTGGTGAGTTACAGTCCATGGGGTTGCAACCAGACAACTGAAGTGAATGAGCACGCATACACAGCACGCATAAGTGAAGTATAACCTATAGTTTGTGAATCACTGTGCTGTATACATGTAACTTGTCTAGTGTTGAACAGCAACTACATTTCCATTAAAAATAAATAAAATCAATGAATCTAAAAACTGGTTCTTTCAGAAGTTCAATCAAATTGATAAAGTTTTACCCAGAGTGTTGAAGAAAAAAGAAAGTAGGTAAAATTACAAATATCAAGAATAAAAGAGAACATAACTACAGATCTTAAAAGGATAATGATAGAATATTATGAACAACATTATGCCGATTCATTTTAAAACTTAGATAAAGTGGATAATTATCTGGAAATAAACAATTGAATGTCACTCATGAAGAAGGAGACAATTAAAACAGCCTGGTATCTATACAGTAATATTAATTTGGAACTTAAAATCTTCCCCCAAAGTAAATTTCAGGCCCAGGTGGCAGCATGTATAAGTTTTATGAAACATTTAAATAATTATTCTTTTAGAATAAATTCCTTTAGAATACAGAAGTGAGAGAACATTTTCCAACTCATTTTATGAGACCTGTTGGTACCAAAACCCAAGAAAAGGAAAAACAGACCAATAAAAAAAACAGTATTAAAAACAAACAAACAAACAACATTACCCATTCTTTTCATCTTAAAATAGATGCAAAATTCTTTAAGAAATTCCTAGCAAGTCTAGTTTAGAAACAATAACAAAAAAGAATGATATAAGAATCAGTGACATCTACTTTAAAAAGTCACATCTATTTAAAATAAAAAAATCTCTCAGCAATCTAACAAAAGAAGGGAGCTTCCTTAACTTGGTAGAGTACACTTAACAAAACTCATAAGTGACAGCATATTTAAATGAACAATAATAGTACCTTTTCCCTAATGTAATGAATAATAAGACATCCAATCTCACCACTTCTATGCAACATTGTAGAGGAGGTCACAATCAGCGCATTACAGACTTGCAAGGAATAAACACGACTATAATTACCTTCAGAAAATTGCAGTCATCTATGAACACAATTTCAAAGGATCTACAAAATACCTCATAGAATCTGTAAATGAGTTTAGAAATGTCACTGGATGCGCAGTCAACTTATAAGAATCAATTATATTTTTATATACTAATACTTAAAATTTGGATATTGATGATACACATTTTTAAAAACTTCATTATTTATAATAGCACACAAAAGGAAACATGAAACATCTAGAGCCAACTAACCTAATATGTGCAATAATTTTATGCTGAGCATAAAAAAACTGACAAGAGAAACAAAATGATCCAATAAATTGAGAGATATGTTTTTGGATTGGAAATCTCAACATTGTTGTCAGTTTCTCCTAAATTGATATATAGGTTCAAAAAATACTAATCACAATCTAAGAAAACTTAGTTTTGGAAATTGGGAAAACGATTCTATAATTTATGTGGAAAGGCAATGGCGTACATAGTCCAACAAAATTTAAGGAGGAAGAACAAATTGAAAGACACACAAATCAGGTTATAGTAAGCCTTATATAAAGGCTTACTATAAATATTCAGTAATCAAGAGAATGTGGTTTTAGTGATATTGACTGATGGAACAAAATAAAGAGTCTAAAAATAGACCCGTATTTCTATAGTCAATTTATTTTTGACAAATGTAGTGTTCCAAGTGAATTTTAGAAAGTCTACACTTTTCAACAAATTGTGTGCTAGTGGGAGAAAAAAGATTTCATTTCTTCATTTCATGCATGTGTTAACAAAGAAAAGATTAACATAAACGGATCATGGAACCTATATGTGAAACTCAGAAATATAAACATAGGAAAAAATACAGGAGAAAATCTTTGTGATCTGGGGTAGGCAAATATTTTTATCTAGCACACAAAAGTACAAACCATGAAACAAAAGTTGAGAATTTATACTTCAAAACGAAAACTTTCTATTCTCAAAAGAATTCTTAAAGCACAATATTCATATGGCACACAATTCAATATAAGTGGATGAAAGTTTTAAAGAGAAGCTTCATACACACACAAAGAAATTTTATATATTAAACATATAAAAAGATGTTTGGTATTATTAATCATTGGGAAAATTAAAATCACAACAAGATATCGCTATATCATACTACCAGACTGGCTAAAATCTTCACCCTAACAACCTCACCACTATATATATATATATAACTGGTAAGGATGCAAAGGAAATGGAAAACGGTATAGCCCATTTAATAAACAATTTGGCACTGAGGTACACAGTTACATATATACTTAGTATCTGAACCAACTGTCGCATTCCAAGGTATTTTTTACGTGTGTTGAAAATATCTCCACACAATACTTGTATCTGAACGTTAATAATTACCCCAAACTGCAAACAATTTAAATCCTATTAACTGGTGAATGGATGCACAAATTGTGGTTCATCCTCTCGTAGAATAGAACAGTACTAAGCAAAAAAGGAACAGACTAATGACGCATCAACAACATGATGTTCTTAGGATTAAACTCAGTAAACGAAGTCAGTCAAGAAAGGTCACACACCCTATATTTCCATTTATATGATATATTGGAAAAAGCAAAACTATAGCAACAAATCAAATTAGTGGTTTGTAGGGGCCGAAGATAGATGAAACCTACCTTCCTACAGAGATTTACAACATAACTTCATAGAGTGACAGAAATATCTATTATATAATTTATTGCTGTTGTGGATACACATAGTATACATTTGTCAAAGTCATCAAACTACAACTACAAAAAGAAAATTTTTCTGTACATCAACTATGTTTCAATTAGCAATAATGAAAAAGATAAACAACAAAAAAGGGAAATCAACATTATAATGCTGTCAAGTTTACAGATTTCAGTTATGATTGCCAGAAACTTTGGGGGAAATAATTTGGCATTATGTATCAAGAGTCTTAAATATGTGCCTACATTTCACCCATACAACTCCATTCAAGCGTCCAAAGAAAATAATCTAAGATAGTAAAAAATTATACCCATAAAGATGTTTACTACATCATTATTTAAATGGTGACAGCATATAAGTTAACTTAAAGATCTAATAACCAGTGAGCAATTAAGATTTAGTCAACATCTTGATTCAGACTTTAAATAAATGTGAAGCTTGCCAATTAAAAAGTCATGATACAATATAAATTAAAGAAATTGGGAAGTCATACTCAATTTTATTGAAGTTCTTCTGTTAAATAATGGCTGACCAAATATCATCCCCTACAGTTGCTATCGTTGAAAGTATGGAATTAGAAATAAAATCTCTCATTTTTATTGATTCCTTTTTGTGCTTCAACCTACTCTCAATGTCTGTTTTGCATCTGAGGTATCCATTCACAAACCAACATTCCGTGAACTGAGTTTTAGTCACCAAGTCACCTGGGTGAAATATTTTCCTCAGCTCTTTTTTTCTGTTGTGAATTTAAATAATAAGTCTAAGGCTATACAAATGAACCATACAAAAAAATTAGCCAACACACAATAAACACAAAAGCACTCCATTGCATTAAAAGCAATTTTATCATGAATAAAAATATCTGTCTGATTGTTGCATTAATTGCAGCATTGATTTGATATAAATTGATCAGTTACTGATGATTAAAAATGACTAAAAATTGTTGATGTAGTAAGTATGTATACATGCAACTTAGATGTCATTTTGAGCTTAAATACAAGGAGATGATTTTCAAGGGAAAAGTTGTCTTTTTGTTGTAAACATTGTATTTTCAGGATTAAATAATCAGATTACCAAAAAGCATTTAGGATTCTAAACCAACTGTTTTTCTTTTCAGCTTTATTGAGGTATAAATAACCAATAGAATTGTAAGATACTTAAAGTGTACAGCATTATCGTTTGATATATTATATATGTTCTGAAAGAAGTCCTAGAATTGAGTTAATTAACATTTTTTTTCTTTTAGTGAGAACGCTTAAGTTCCACTTTCAGCAAGTTTTAATTAAACTACAGTATTCTCAGTTACAGGCTACTCTGGTGGCCCAGTGGTAAAGAATCTGCCTGCTAATCAATGTAGGAGACACAGATTCTATCTGTGGGTCAGGAAAATCACCTGGAGAAGGAAATGACAATCCACTGCAGTATTCTTGCATAGAGAATCCCATGTACAGAGGAGCCTGGTGGGCTACAGTCCGGGGCAGGGTATGGGTGTCACAAAAGAGTCAGACATGATTTAGGGACTAAACAAAAATAAATTCTCAACTATAGTCACCGTGCTATATGTTAGGCCTCAGACCTTATTTATCTTGTAACTGAAACTTGAAGCCCTTTTCCAGTCTCTCCCTATCTCCCTTCTGGTCCTGGCAGCCATAATTCTACTGTTTATAGTTCAACTATTTTTTAGATTCCACATGTAAGTGATACCATGCAATATTCACTTTTGTCTGGCGTATGTGAGTTAGCATAGTGCTCTACAGGTTCATCCAGAGCAGCACAGTGCGGTGCTTAGCCCTTCAGTCGTGTCCGACTCTGCAACTCTATAGACCACAGCCCACCAGACTCTTCTGTCCATGCAGATTCTTCAGGCAAGAATACTGGAGTGAGTTGCCATGCCCTCGTCCAGGGGATCTTCCCAACCCAGGGATCGAACCTGGGTCTTTAACGTATAACTCACCAGGCAAGCCCCAGGTTCATCCATGTTGTTGCAAAGGGCAGAATTTCCTTCCTTTTTTTAAGGCTAAAAATATTTTATTGTGTATACAATTGACAGTTGGACACTTCTGGCATAGAGGCACCAACTCCATGCAGTAGAAAATCAGAGTGTAACATTACTGCCAGTCCTTCATATCTGTGGTTCCACATCAGTGGATTCCACAAACCATGGATGCTGTTGTACTGTAGTACTAACTGGAAAAACAAAACAAAACAAAACATTGTATAAGTGAACCTGCACAGTTCAAATGCATGTTGTTCAAGGGTCAACTGTGTATATATTTCTTTATCTAGCCATCTGTCAACAGACACTTAGGTTGTCTCCATTCTTTGCTTGTTGTGAAAAATGCTGCAGTGAGCATGGTAGTGAAGATCTCTGTCCTAGACACAAGGGCATAATATACAGCACAGAGAATATAGCCAATATTTTATAATAACTTTACATATCACAATTTTGTACACCTGAAACTAAAATAACACTGTAAGCCAATTATACTTCAATTAAAAAAAATACAGTAGAGAAGTCAAAAGCATAAAACCAGAAACAAAACAAAGAACAAACGCCTCATGGGTTTTCTATGATGGTTAGTAACCTTGCCCTAAAATGAGCCTTCTTTATTATGGTTTGAAGAGTTCTACACGTTCAATCTTATCAGTTACCCAAAACACTCTAGAGAAAGCTTTAGGGTAATCTACTTTTTAGATTTTTTAATTGAGAATACTCTGTCAATGACTTCGGAGAGCTATATAAACTTATTCCAGCATATTTTCTATGTAAAAATTCTACTAGTTTAGAAGAATCTTTTTCCCCCCTTTTCCCTAACAATTACCATTTTATTCCCTTCTCTTCTGCCCATTAAACTGTACAACCTTTCAGGCTTTAAAATGTGCCTTTACCAAGAACCACTTCAAAGTAAAAGAAATCAAGTGAACTCAGGTGATATTTTACAGCATAATTGCCTTCTTTTCCTATCAATACAGTGGTGTCTCATGTTGACTTTTCCTGGCTAGTACACATACTATAGGCAACTCTGTCAACATTTAGCAACCTTCAATTATGCTAGGCACTAATATGCACAGCATACACATTACTTTGCCAACAAAGGTCTGTCTAGTCAAGGCTATGGTTTTTCCTGTGGTCATGTATGGATGTGAGAGTTGGACTGTGAAGAAGGCTGAGGATCGAAGAATTGATGCTTTTGAACTGTGGTGTTGGAGAAGACTCTTGAGAGTCCCTTGGACTGCAAGGAGCTCCAGCCAGTCCATTCTGAAGGAGATCAGCCCTGGGATTTCTTTGGAAGGACTGATGCTAAAGCTGAAACTCTAGTACTTTGGCCACCTCATGCAAAGAGTTGACTCATTGGAAAAGACTCTGATGCTGGGGGGTATTGGGGGCAGGAGGAGAAGGGGACAACAGAGGATGAGATGGCTGGATGGCATCACTGACTCGATGGACATGAGTCTGAGTGAACTCCGGGAGTTGGTGATGGACAGGGAGGCCTGGCATGCTGCAATTCATGGGGTCGCAAAGAGTCGGACATGACTGAGCGACTGAACTGAACTGAATATGCACAAAATAAATGTTTCTGTACTCAATAACCAACTTTTAAAAGGATCTGTGCTCAATGTGCATATTAAAATGCCTATTTTCTCTCCCAACAATGCCATGTGTTGAAAATGGATAAATATTGAATATGTTATGTATATTGGCAAATGATAAACTAGATAGAATGCTTTAAATGAAATCTAATGAAAGGATCATTTTACAAGTTCTTACCACCATCAGCTTGCTCTAACCCTCATTCTGTAAAGATACAACCTCTGAGTGTAAAAGAGAAACATCATAGTTGGAGTATGGCAGGAAAAAGAATCTATAAAGCAAGCAATTAATCCCTTTTTAAAGTGTATATATAAACAATATTTTCCTCCTTGCCATTTTAAAGTTAGAGAATATGGATCAAGAGGTGACATTAGACTCAAGTAGTAAAGGTAATTCAGTGGTATTACCTTTATTTTGGTGGGAGAGAGGGCTAGCATTTCTGCAATTTTCAGTGGTAAATGCTTTTTATCAATCAATATTGGAATTTATACAATAGAAAGTGGAAGTTTTTCCTTTCATCACCACTATTTTGAGTCAGCTAAATACTTTTCTAGAATTGCATATATATGAACACATACACAGAGACATATATTTGTGTGTGTGTGAATGTGAGTTTGTGTGTGTGTACAGTATCCTATATAGAAATTCTAATGTGTTCCATAAATTTGGTAATGCTTTTCTGGCAGTATGTAATAGAGATACCCACATCACTGAAGGGAGAACAGAGAGGCTCTTAATTGCCTATCACATTACTTTTGGAGCTAAATGGATGTTACATTATCCAGGATTAAGAGAGATATTTCCAAAGCACCAAGCAAGATGGATGCCTTAGAATCCCTCATTTGCTCCATAAGCTGTTAATTGTTTGCCTCTCCTTTGCTTTGTCATTGCCACAGTGAGGGATACCTTTGGTGCACAATGTTGTTTGTAGGACCATTTTTGCCACACACAAAAAAAAAGGCTTAATTTTTTCCTGCCATTTCCTATTTTCATCACCAATTTCCAACTGTCATGAAAGTGAGCTCTGTTTTCACACGACATTCCATTCTTATTACCATCTTTGTCCCAAGAATGAAAGTCTGTAATGAGAGCAAAGCCATAGCTGGCATCAGAGGGCTGTTATAATTCACTCTCATGACAAAGATAGTAATGAGAAATGACAGTGGCACAAAATGAATCCTTTCCGATCCCAGCCCCTTGGATGATAATGAAAACAGAAGATGGCACCAACTTTATTCATCTTCATGACACCAATTGTGACAGGATTGAAAGCTGCAGCAACAAACCCATCTGAAGTTACAATTCCCCCGTCTCATTCCCGTCGTGTTTAAAAAACAAACACACAAAACAAACCTCCATACCACCATTTCTCCTGAGAATTCAGTTACAGGGTGGCTTTTGGAGGTTGCAGAATTTTCTTTACTATCTACAACTGAAAGCATTTCAGAGAGCATACAATGCTTCCATCTCTTAAAACTATGTTTTCTCTTTTTTATTTTGAAATCATCTTATAAATTCCTCTAAAAGAAGTGATGGGAAAGAGGAGGGGGAGAATATAAAGCCACTTCTTGACTTCTAATTGAATTCTCTGACTCTTCTGAAAAATACAAATTTAAAGTAGAAAAATTTGTCTAATATAACAAATACAGAATCTTACTCTTTCACATCATGCTCCTTTCCTTCTTTCCCCTCCCTTCTTCCCCTCTCCTCTTTCGTCCTCTCTGTCTTTTTGAGCTATGATTGTGTTATAAAACCTAAAAGGGAATTTAGAGCTAAGTTGAACCAAACTCTGCATTTTGTAAATGAGAAAAAGGAAGCCTAGGTAAATGAAGCAACTTATTCATGTGTGTGTGTGTGTGTGTGTGTGTGTGTGTTAGCTGCTCAGTCATATCCGACTCTTTCCGACCCCATGAACTGTAGCTTGTCAGGCTCCTCTGTCCATGGAATTCTCCAGGCAAGAATACTGGAGTCAGTTGCTATTCCCTTCCGCAGGGGATGTTCCTGACCCAGGGATTGAACCCAGATCTCCCACACTGCCGGCAGATTCTTTACCATCAGAGCCACCAGGGAAGCTCCAGTACCACTAGGTAGTCCCAGAATACTCATTCACAGTTTTTCAATCTAATCTTTCTAGGATCTAAGTTGAAAATGCCAAAGACAAAGGTAGCACAGAGTATTATGTAAATATTATGCTCGATTTCTTTGCAAACTCTCTATAAAAGGAAGATGGTATTCTCTCAAGGCATTAAAGGCTACTGCTTTGTCATTTCAACCTCTGTGCCTTTGGGCCAGTTAACTTTGTGGTTTTCAGTTTCCTGTACTGTAAAACAACTGGTCTACTAAACAATCTATCTTAAATAGAGTCAATCACTATTCTTTTCTCTCCCGGCTGACTTCAAATAGAACTTTCTTTTACCTCTTTTACCACTTTGCTTCTAACTATTCTGTGGTCAGGAGCTGGGGAGGAATGCACAGAAAAATGACAAAGTTTCTACTCTCTTACTGTGTATCTCTGCACCACACGATCTCACGGCACAGCTTCTAAACCCTTTACCACACCATCCCATGGCACAGGTTCTAAACCCTTTGGATGACTACAACTGCCCTTCCACTCCCATAGCAGTAAAGCAAAGTGGTCCATTTTTCCTCTTGGCAGACACCTGAGTCCTTTCAAAAATATTCAAGACTGGTTACTTTTCTGGGTATCCAAGGGATAGATGTGAAAACGCATACCACCTGGCCCTGACATGCTCCATGAATGAGGCCAATTTGCTACATGCTTTATTCTTTCTCTGCAATGAAACCTGTTCAAGGCAATCTCCAGTATTTGGAATTCTCTGGGCAAGAGACAAGCACCCTTCTCTGTGTGCAGAAACTGCAGGGAACACTTGCCAAGCGGGAGGTATCTGTTCCATAACAGCATGAGCAAACCTATGCATTTTGTGCAGCTAACAAGCATTTGGCAAGGAATTGGGATTGTGTTAGTGTGTCTCTTCAACAGACATTTCAATCTCTGAGTGGTTATTGGGAGGTCACTTTACTTGACTCGAGGGAAGAGGGAATGTGATAGTCATATATATACCTATTTAATCTCTTCATTGATTTTGCTCTTCAGCAAGTCTCCATAAACTTTGCTTGCACTAACTGCTGGGAATGATGACAGCTGGACCAGTCTGGACAAATGGAAATGAATCTGTTGTTTTTTTTTTTTTTAGGTAAGTAACAAAACCTGACCTTCACTGTCTCAGCTTTCAGACTTCAGATGAAATTCAGAGATCCAGCAAAAGTCTCATTGCATTCTGTACAGACCTCTCATGGCTGTTGTAATAAACATAACTGTTTGATACTGTGATAATTTATTTTGTAGTTCTTGAAATGCTGATATAACTCTTGAGTTATGGGGCATGAAAGTGCTTTCTTCTGATGCAAAATATCAGCCCTTTGAGTAAATCAAATATTTTACCTAATATATAGTAAGAATATTACGTCACAGCACACATTTTAAGCAATCAGAATATCGAGGAGTCCTAGAGCAACCTGTGCCTTATGATTTCTGTGACATTATGAAGCTCAACTATACTCTGTGTTTTATTGAACAGATCCTCTACACTGAAGATACAGCATGCCTTCAACCCAATCCGAGTTGACCAGAGCTCTTGCTCTTAGGAAATTACTTCCCTGTAAATACCTCTCTGTGCAAAATGAAGCATTCATGGTTCCAGTAACAGCTGGGTCCCACCAGATCTGTGCAGTAGTGGTACTTGAACTGAATATTTTGTCCTTCCCTCAGGATAACATGCTGAGATCTCTTCCATATTTTTTTAATACATTTCTTGACCTGCCCCTAGACTTTTTGGGGTTGATTTTTATAATGAACATTTTTCTTTTATACTTTCTTTTGAACACTTCCAGACAAATGAAGAACTTCCAGACAAATGGAAAAACAAACAAACAAAAAAAACAAACCTATTAAACAACAGTGATTTTGGTGAGAAAAAAATGCTCCAGATATTTTAGGTCTGCCTCTTTTGCTAATATAACAACTAACATGTAATTTATATTTTAAGACCTAATGTGTGCAAGACTTTGTGTTCTATAGCTTTGGATAAGTAACTTCATCTCTTTAGGCTTTTGTTGACTTGTGGGTAACTTGAGAGAGACTGGAATTAGATTTGTGGTTTGCAATCTGTTCTGAGGACTCTTGTGTTCTGTTGAGATGTTCAACAGCTCCCACAGAGAAAGAAGGGATAAGACAAGTGAATTGTAGGTGCTTCGCCGGAGCCTTTCACTCAATCAGTGGAGGAGTTCTACTTGTATCATTTTATGTTTTGGGCAGCTACATAAGATTGATACTTGAAAAGGGAGTTCAACTCTAAAGCCACTGGATTAGAATTTCCTTCTGACTCTACATGAAATAGTTCATGATTGTAAAAACCTAGAGCAGCAAAAGTTAATTCACATTCTCTTCCAAGGCATAACGTGGGGTTGGAGTCATATGAAACTGCTCTGATACTCAGCTTGACATCACCTGCTCAACTTTGTTTAGTGAAGCATCACAAGATCTGTGACAGTGAGCAAATAGCACAAAAAAGGATGCTCCTTTGCCATAGTCATGCAGGCAAGAAAAATCTTCATTTGAAATGCATATCATGGATTCAAAGTCAGCTTGGAAATTGGCATAAATTTGCCACATGGGCAAACAGACCTTACCACAGGAAGACATGGAAAGAAGTCAGCCATGATGGAATCATACAGCTATCATGTTTCAACGGGAGCCATTTCCATGGTTCTTGATCTTTTAAGAAAGGAACATTAATGTGCAATTTATTTCTCAATAAATTTATTTTAGCTTAAAGATAACTGGGTTATTTTTAGTAATGTGGGTAAAAATAAAAGTCATGCTAATAAAGTGCTATGGATATCATCTATAGTAATTCAAATTAAATAGAGTTAATATAAGAGGACAATATTTGGAAGAACAAAGATTAAATGCATACAAAATCTTTAATTCTATTTATACACCTGTTTTGTACTCAAATAAGACATGTGCAAGAAAAATATTTCATGTATTGTGTTAAGTCACCTCAATTGTGTCTGACTCTTTGTGACCCCATGGACTGCAGCCCACCAGGCTCCTCTGCCCATGGGATTTCCCGGGCAAGAATACTGGAGTGAGCTGCCATGCCCTCCTCCAGGGGATCATCCTGACCCAGGGATTGAATCCGAGGCTCTTATGTTTCTTGCACTGGCAGGCAGGTTCTTTACCACCAGTGACCCCTGTGAAGAAGACATGTGCAAGAAGAACATTTCATATTAATTTTTGATTTTCAGTCAAAATTTTTGATTTTTCAGTCCAATTTGCAGTCTAGAAGATTTGCTAGAGAGTATGTGACATCTTTACATAGTTTTGATAAATTAATCTTAATTTTGGCAGTTAAGTTATCTAGAAAGTTAAAAAAAGTGACTGGAAAATTCCATTCTTGGTGACTTAGTTTGAAATCACAATTATTGCTTTGTCTTTCTACTTGGTTAAATGCAGTGCTCCCAGTACATATGGATTGCTATTATAAGTGAAGCTTAAGAAAAATGTATATACAAAACCTTGCTTGCAATTACTTTGCCTGACAGTGATGCAAAATGTAATTAGAAGGTTTGAATTGTACAGGTGCTGAAAAGAAGTGTATCACAAAATAAGCAAACCATAATGTTAAGAACTCCAGTTGGGTTATTAACATGTTATGATCTTAATTATGACATTCCAGCACTATAATCCTAGATCTATTGCTAAAGAGAGGAGATTATAAACGTAGGTTGTCAAAATCTTTATCAGAGGAGCTATTTTAACATCATTTTTAAAGGAAATTTATTGTTTAATTATAAAAGTAATATAACTACAATCTAGGAAATATGTAAAATGGTAAAAAGTAAAACAATTACCTATTATTACTGTACTCAAACTACCATTATTATTATTTTGGTGGAGTTCCTTCCAGGCTTTCTTCATATGCTTTAAATTTTTTGTTTACAATTCTAATGTGTACACATAATATTTTGCTCCCTGTCTTTTCACTTTATATATATGTAATAGAGTTTCATATTTTCAAAAGCAGTCTAGTTTGTATTTTAGCAAATTACTTGGTTAAGAGACAGTGGTGGGCATGGCACTGAGCCTCAGGTCTGGTCTAGAACGTAATTCTGCTTTGCTGTGAGGTTCACAATAACTAGGCATTTTCATTGCCTGCAACCATTTCATGAGAAATGCTTTGCTCTGTGCTGAATACTAAATACAGGACAAAGTTCCCATCAATTAAGTTTTGGAATGAGGCCAGACCTAAATCACTGGGGTAGAATCTTTGCATCTCAGCTTCATAGGGATCACCATATAAAGAGACCAGATGATACGAGACACCATAATTGCTGCCCACAGAAGCCAAGGGAGGGCATTTAAACCCACAGAGATGAAAGTACTTCTTTCAAGGACACCTGAACGCATGTTATGAAACCAAGAACTACAATAAAATCAAAATTACTTAGGAAACTAGCTGTAATGTATGAACTATTCTATGAGTGAGTGTAACTCACATTTTTTCAAAAAAAAAACCTGTGATTTTGTTATCTGAGATGGAAGAGAGTGAATATTGGAAAAAGTATAAGACCTATAAAATATCAACCTTATGTACATATGTGTAGGCAAAATTTGGCATAAATATGCATGGGAACACTATCTTAGTAATATCCAAATTAAAAACTGTATTTTAATCCAAAATAAAAACAGACCAAAGTTCATGAATAGTTTCAGAAAGGCTCACTCTCTCCAAAATGTCCAGCAGCTTCATTCATCATTCAGAAACCACAACAGATTAAAGAGGTTTAAATATTCCACTACTTGGAATGCCAAAGCCATATCAAGATTTGTGACAGTAATTACAAGGCTGTGGGGGAAAGGTGCAAATTTTCTGGATAATAGATTGAGAGTTCACATTTAATTATTTAAAAATCTCAAAATGTTCAAATCTATAATTTTACTTCTTAAACTTCTCCCGCTCTTGACACCTCTTAAGATTTAACTCTTTTTTTTTGTTTCTTCTAGTTTTATTGAGATCTAATTGACATATAGCACTGTATAAGGTATACCATGTAATCTGACTCACATGTACCATGAAATGATTTCATAATAATTTTAGTGAACATTCATCATCTCATACAGATACAAAATTAAAGAAATATAAAAAAAATGTGATGAGAACTCTTAGGATTTTCTTCCTTAACAACTTTCATATATAACATTCAGTTCAGTTCAGTCGCTCAGTCGTGTCCGACTCTTTGCGACCCCATGAATCACAGCACGCAAGCCTCCCTGTCCATCACCAACTCCCGGAGTTCACTCAGACTCACGTCCATTGAGTCAGTGATGCCATCCAGTCATTTCATCCTCTGTCGTCCCCTTCTCCTCCTGCCCCCAATCCCTCCCAGCATCAGAGTCTTTTCCAATGAGTCAACTCTTCGCATGAGGTGGCCAAAGTACTAGAGTTTCAGCTTTAGCATCAGTCCTTCCAAAGAAATCCCAGGGCTGATCTCCTTCAGAATGGACTGGCTGGAGCTCCTTGCAGTCCAAGGGACTCTTAAGAGTCTTCTCCAACACCACACTTCAAAAGCATAAATTCTTCAGTGCTCAGCCTTCTTCACAGTCCAACTCTCACATCCATACATGACCACAGGAAAAACCATAGCCTTGACTAGACGGACCTTTTTTGGCAAAGTAATGTCTCTGCTTTTGAATATGCTATCTAGGTTGGTCATAACTTTCCTTCCAAGGAGTAAGTGTCTTTTAATTTCATGGCTGCAGTCACCATCTGCAGTGATTTTGGAGCCCCCAAAAATAAAGTCTGACACTGTTTCCACTGTTTCCCCATCTATTTCCCATGAAGTGATGGGATCAGATGCCATGATCTTCGTTTTCTGAATGTTGAGCTTTAAGCCAACTTTTTCACTCTCCACTTTCACTTTCATCAAGAGGCTTTTGAGTTCCTCTTCACTTTCTGCCATAAGGGTGGTGTCACCTTCATATCTGAGGTTATTGATATTTCTCCCGGCAATCTTGATTTCAGCTTGTGTTTCTTCCAGTCCATACAGCCGTGTTAATTATCATGTTGTATATTACATTCTTAGTAATTACTGATCTTTTCACTGGAAGTTTATACTTTTCCACTCTAAAGATTTCACTTTATCTTTGGTTCTTAGTAGTTTAACTAGGAAGTCTCTAAGTGTAATTTTCTTTCTGTTTATACTCTGTGGGGCTTGTAGACCTTCTTGAATCCATGACTTGATATCTAGGCATGTCTAGGAGATTCTAAGCCACTATTTCTTCAATTACTGTCTCTCTGATTAGACCTGTTAAACATTTTCCCTCTGTTTTACATGTCTCAAATATGTTTTGCTGTGTTTTTTCTCCCTGTGCATTGCTGTGAATATTTTCTACCTCCTTATGATCTGATATACTCATTCTTTTCTCTGTTTTTTTTGTTTTTGTTTTTGTTTTTTAGGGTAGGGGGGCGCTATTTCTAATGCTAATAAACTACTCCAGTAAAATTTTCATCTTAGTCATTATATTTTTCAGATGTAGATTTCCATTTGACAGGTTGTATGTGTATGGGGAGTACTCTAGGTATTTACTGTAGTTTCCCATTCTTCCCTCTATTTTCTTGAATTATATCAGTTATGTTATTTAAAAATATCTGATAATTTCAGTATCTGATTCACCCATGGGTCTATTTCAATTTTTTGTTTTTTTTCTTGTTTTTTTCAATTGGTGCTATTTTTAACATGCTTTCAATTTTTAATTTCTTATTGGAAATAGTACATTAAAATTATACAGTGTATGGATAACATATCTTCTTCCAAAGACAATTTTTTTTAAATGGAAGGCAGATAGAATATCAGAAGATGACTTTCATCCTTTCACAAGCTGATTTTAGGTTTTTTTTTTTTTTTAAGATTATGGTTTCATTTCATCCTTGTTATTCTGTCAAGGCTTTTCTGGTAACTCAGAGAAAAGCCCTGGGTATTTAGTAAGTTCTTCTGATTTGGTGGAACTTGAAGTTCAATCTTATTCCTCAGAAGTAGGCAGATATGGAAATCTGTTTTTTGTTTTTGTTTTTTCTTCCAGCTAGTGCTTTCCTTAGGTTTTCCAGAATGTATAATTAGGAATCCATCAACATCCTGAAGAGAACCAGTAGAAGATTTTTGACTTCTCTGAAGTCTCCAAATTGAGACAATCTGAGATATTGCCATTCTATTTGTAAGCTCTCTCACAATCTTAAACTTCGATTTCTGTCCCCTTAGTCCTTTAAGATTCTTGTTTCCTGCTTTGGCTCTATTGCCTCTTATGGCAGAAAATTTCTAACCACCCTCAGAAGACAAGCCAGCTAAATATGGAAATCTTATGTTCTTTCCATCTTAAAATGATTGTAGCCCCTCCTGTCTCTAACTACTTTGGTTGTATTCCAGCGCCTTCAAACAGTTGTATTTTACATCTTGTTCAGCATTAATAATTGTAACAGCAGAAAAGTTAGTCCAATACAAGTCACTCCTTCATGATTGGAATCAGAACTCCACTTCTAGAAAATAAGTTATTCAAAGGAAATAATTATGAATGTGACTGAGATTTGGCTACCTGGATAATCTATAACAGCAATTTTTCTATCAGTAAAAAAATCAAATGCTCTATAGGTCCAACAATGTGAAATTATTTAAATAAACTATAATATATCTACTATGAAACAATCAGAATTGTTCCCACAATTAGTGGGATAACTGAGGTGATAAATATCAAGTGTGACCAAGCAGTTTGTGTGTGTGTGGATCTTCTTCCAGTCACATTTACTCCACAGGTACAAACATAAATAGGTTAAGAGTTGGACTTCACCTGACCATACTTACTCCAAAACCCCAGCCAAGGCCTATTTCTATCTAAGAGAAACAGAATGTGTTAAAGCCCATGGATGACTCACAGAACCTGGTCGGACAGAGGAGTAGGGATGGGGGATATACTGCTAGGAACAGCTTCAAAAATCACATGTAGAACTGCTTCCATGAAGACACCACTGCTGATATCTCTCAGCAGAGATACTAATGCTGGTCTCCTTGACATCACTGATATTTGACACTAGAAATAACTGCTAGCCACATCATCAGTGCTGCTTTAGAAAACTAGAAACAGCTTTAACCACTGTGGCAAACCATTCCTGAGATATTCTACATTGTTCTTAATAACTATGACTTGCTTTTTTCAAATAGGTACTACCTTCCAAAACCAACTACTTTCAGATAGTGTCTGTAATGGGACAGCCAGCATCATGTCTGTGGGCCATCAATAGTTCTCCATAAATTATTTAGTTTTTGATTCTCTGAGCCAACTAAGACTGGTGCTGCAAAGATGCTCAGCATGCATCATTCCTCTCCTCCATTTTGCCTTTCTGAAACGTGGTTTCTGGCAGATAAAATTTGTCTGTGCATAATCCTGGGTTTAGCTCAATCTTCCTTTGTTCTTTAAATTTTCAAGTTAAGCTGGGTCCAAACCACGAGTTGTCAGATTCCACTAAGTCTAGATTTAGGCTATTTAATTTGGTGAATGGGGCAGCTTTTTCTAAAGTCTTCAGCCATGTACATTACCTCTTGATAGGCTTTTATTTTTCCTTATGATAGTTACTAAATTTAGCAGCCCTTTCACATACTTTGCAACTTTTTCTTGTTTACTGCTGTATATCCTAGTCAGTATTTGGAACATGTAAGTCACTCAATAACCATTTTAATAAGATTTTATATAACATTTTATATAATTAATGATTAAGTCAGATCTCTCTCTAGTTTCTTTCAAGATATCGTTTATATTTCTATCCCCTATTCTCCTTATATTTTTACTTGGCTTCCTAGAAGAAAAGGATGGCATTGCCATCTTCATTATCTTTAAAGCCACACAAACAGCCAATTAGTAAATTTATCAAGCTGAAATAACAATGCTAAATGGCCATCTGTAGGATAAGTCTAGGGGAAACCTCATTTATGCCCCTAATCAAAAATTAATATCATTGATTATTGAATAATTCATTTTCCTTTACTTGCACCCATACTAAGGAAGAAAAGAAAATGAACATTAAATATTCTGATTGTTGAATACTGTTGACTGATGAGACTGTGGGGATAAAAAGGTTAAGTCAAAATTTCTCTACTCTGTACAAACTGTTTTGGGGATATGCCTTTTATCTAACTATATAACAACAAATTGTCAGACTTAAACCACTTTGGAGCAATCTGGAAACCCTGCCTCTAGTTTTGTAAAGTTTGATGGGAACTAGAAAGAAGCAAATGAACAAAAATAATCAAAAAAACCTACAGTCAATTGTTCATAACTTGTACAGAATTTAGATGAAATCACTATTCTTGCTCAGTTGCTGTCATGTCAACTCTTTGGAACCCCATGGATTGCAGCCCGCCAGGCTTCCCTCTCCTTCACTATCTCCAAGAGTTTGCTCAAACACTACTGCTGACATCTCTCAGCAGAGACTCTACTGCTGGTCTCTGATATCACTGATATTTGATACTGGAAGTAACTGCTAGCCACATCATCAGTGATGCTTTAGAAAACTAGAAACAGCTTTAATCACCGAGTAGATGTCCACTGAATCAACAAATGCCATCCAACCATCTCATCCTCTGTCACCCCCTTCTCCTCCTGCCTTCAATCTTTCCCAGCATCAGGGTCTTTTCCAATGAGTCAGCACTTCTAGTCAGGTGGCCAAAGTATTGGAGCTTCAGCTTTAGCATGAGTCTTTCCAATGAGGTTTGATACCCTTGCTGTCCAAGGAACACTCAAGAGTCTTCTCCAGCACCAGTTTGAAAACATCAATTATGGTTATGGAATATCCTGTGTTAACAACCTGCCCATTGGAAAAGATATCTGTTAGAAAATTCTTAAACATTACAGCTTAACCATTAAACTCAAAAACAAATTGATATTTTGGAGCCAGTATCATTTTTGCCTTTGGCAAGAGGTAACAAAGAACATGTCTCTCAAATTTACGCTTGTTCTAAGTAGCTTGACTTTTGTCAACATTTAGAATTGTCATACTTCAAATTTAGTATTTCTGGTGAGTTTGTAGCAATATTTCATTATGGTTTTAATTTATAATTGCTTGATTACTGAAGAAATTGAGCTCCCTTTTATCTACATTTTATTATCTTTTCTCCTAAAGTATTTGTTCAATACTTGTAGACTTGCATGTTGGTTATCTTTCTCACATTCCTGTGTAGGAGTTCTTTGTGATTCCCAAATACATGATCTTTGAAAGTTATATATTTTGCAATATCGTTTCCTGCTCTCGAGTTAACTGTTTTGCTTTCTAAATAGTATCTTTACTAAGCTGAAACCCTTAATTTTTATGAACAATTGAAAATATTTTCTTTTGTTATTCTTTTTATATCTGTAAAAACACACACTATTGTTTTTCTTTACACTGTACACAATACTTTGAATGCTGCTGTACTTTGGTCACCAGATGTGTGTGTGTGGGTGGGGATAGGGGTTCTCATACCAGACAATTCTATGGCACCAGGTTTGAGGACCTACGTGCCAGGGACTAGAGGAAGACCAAATATATATTTCTTATTATGAATCACAATATCATAGTATCTTGTTTAAGAAATTTTCTCTTTAAGGCCTTTAAATTAATATCTTATGTCTTTTTTCTAGAAGCATTATTATTGTGCCTTTCATATTCAGAAATCTAAATATACCTAAAATAAATTTTTTTGAATGCTGTAAGTGCTAATTTTTAAAAACAGAGATAACTAAAGGCTTCAGCAACGTTTAATGAAAAGAGATAGATAATGTTAGCATAACAAATCAAGTGCCTGAAAATGTGTGGCTGTGTTTCTGGATTTTTTTTCCCCTTACTTTGGTCAATTGTAATTTTGGGACCAATATCATACAGTGTTAAGTTTTATAAATCTTGTTAAAAACAAGACAATAGGCCCAAAATGGAGTTGCTTATGCTAATCACCATGTCACCAAAGTAGATTTAACTTAATTACAGTTTCGGTTCTCTCAGAAATGGAACCTTAAACCAGTCAGAATCTCCTGATCAGCACTAGCGGGGTCATCTGCCTGATAGACCCTTGTCAATCCCTGAAGGAAAGTAACTTCTCATTAACTCACCGCTTCTCAGCCTAGTTTATTTTTTTCTTTCCTGCTCCCTTCTGTCTATAAAAGTCTTTCATTTTGAACAGCTCCCCGGAGCTCCTATCTGCTCGACTAGATGATGCCCTATCAGAATCGATCTTTGTTCAAATAAACTCTTAAAAATCGTAGTATGTCTCAGTTTATCTCTTAACAGTTCTGTTAGTAACAGTAAGAAGCAGGAATGGAAGGAGAACTTGACATTCCTATGAGTGACCAGCCACCAGACATGGTACCTGCTGAGCCCTGACCTTGGGGCCTCTGCTGCCTGAGGAACCGCTGGGTCAGTCAGAGGCTCCGCACCCGTTGTCTGAAGAGCTTTTAGGCTTTATTTGAGAATTTCTTTTCCTCACCGGGTCTGGAAACGACTGGAGTTAGCTTGGGTCCATCCTAGAAACCCGACAAGTTTTATGGGGTCCTACTTAGAAAGCCAACCGGGTGGAGGCTCAGACCACGCACGGGTTAGAAACCAGATTGGTTCCGGGTCCGACTTAAGCCAGTCTAGGCCCAGCAAGAGGTACATGCAGTTCTGTTTTAAGGCCAACAAGCATGTTAACTTTACCAAAGATAATCCGGAATTACAGCGGCCACAATGGAGATCTTTTCACGTAGGTTAGTTTATGCATTCAGGGGACGCATCAAAGAAAAGGGGTCTCACCTTAAGCCCTCACTGTAAAGCGTAGAGGAAAAAAATTTTTCCTCCTCTTCAGTTTCTCATGACCAGAATGAGACCCATTGGCACACCCCACTGGCTCCAGAGCCTGCAGAATCCTGGGGAGACTGACAGACGCCAGCAAATGGTAAGAATTCTTATCAAAGTCAGCCTTCCTAGGTCTCTATCGGTGGTGCCTGGTTGAGAGAAGGGAAAACATCACGTTGTTCTTTCCTTTCAGACTGCCAGGCAAAAAACATGTGTAAGAATTAAATTTTTGACTCAGGACTCCTGAATTCTCTTTCAGATACTTGCTGGTTGTGGAACTCTTTTCTCTCCACCTATCAATAACTGTTTAGTTCTAAACCTTCACATAGATTATTTTGTTCATTTCCCCAACCCCCAGGTTTTCTAGTGTTTCCTCAACAGGAGGATTGTTTTGACTTATTCAGTAGTTACTGGAAACAGACGTTTATCTCAAGGGCTTAAAGGTTATTTTTCCCAACAAACCAAGTTTCTTCCTGAAAATAATGATGTTATGATTGCTGCTGCTGCTGCTAAGCCACTTCAGTCGTCGGACTCTGTGTGACCCCATAGACAGCGGCCCACCAGGCTCCCCTGTCCCTGGGATTCTCCAGGCAAGAATATTGGAGTGGGTTGCCATTTCCTTCTCCAATGCAGGAAAGTGAAAAATGAAAGTGAAGTCGCTCAGTCGTGTCCAACTCTTAGCGACCCCATGGACTGCAGCCTACCAGGCTCCTCCATCCATGGGATTTTCCAGGCAAGAGTACTGGAGTGGGGTGTATGAGTGCAGGTGTTAACAGATACTGCCCCTCATTAGTTAGAAAGCCTCTGATTGAGGGACACCAGTTTCTGAGTCCATCTCCTGCTAGCTTCTTTCTTAAGATTATGTGAGAGATTTTGAACTATTCTGTAGAAACTTTATGATGCCTAAAACAGGGAAAATGTACAAAATTTGGGATATGTAAGTGGCCTTTCAGAGAAGGCAGCAGAATGTAGGTCCTCTAAAAGGTTTGAGGTAATGGCATGGATCATGCAATTCATTGGAAGAGGCTGGGGTATCAGAACAAGAATCAGGAAGAAATGTAACAATTTAATATACCAAGATATACTATCTTATGCCTTCTCAAGGGCAGAAGAGACTCTACCTTTGCTGTGTACCTGGCATGTTTTGTGGGGAGGACGGGCAGTGATAGTGAACTGTTGAGATGTGTAATCAAATTCTGCTTGTGTTTGAGAACTGGGTGGTTAAGCTAATGGCTTTTCTGATTAGTTAGGAAACTTCAGCAGGAATAGTGCAGAAGTGATGGTGCAGAGTCCTAACCACTGGACCACCAGGGAATTCCTCGGGAAACTTATGTTTAAATACGGCAATAAATAAAATAATCTTCCTAAAGGTGTTTGTGTTTCAGTGCTGCTGATTCCCTCAGCAGTTGGGGGTTAGCTGAAGAGAATGGATCATAGCAGGGGGGTGGGCTGAGAAACTGGAGTAACAAAGAATGTTAGAGAATCCCGTGGTCCTCTAGATGTTTATAAGTAGCTGGTGGGAATGGAAGGGATTAGGGTGAGGAGGGCTCAGTCATATGTATTGATTTTGTTGCCATAAAAAGGATACCCACATCTGTTCTATTATTCTTTGCCAAGCTAGTGGGCTAGGACAAACCTCTTAACAATAATGCAAAAGGATAAGTACTATAAAAGAGGCTAAATGATAAGCCCCAATAAGAGAAGAAGGGTCGTGTCGGACTTTGCTCACAAAAGAACTGCATCATGCCCAGTGTAATAAATAGGTAAGAAGGAAAGAAGAAAGGAGGTAGCAAAGGAAGATTTGTGTCTTCAGGGGTTCCACTAATTTTAAGGCATCTGGTATAATATTTATTACTGGGAAAGGAGAAAACAAAAGAGAATCCATGAATTGCAGGTCTTCATTCTTGCTAAAGTATTCAGTCCAATTAAATGCATTTGCCTATTACTAATAAAATATTTTTGTTGTTGTTTTCATTTGTTTCAAAAGCAGCTATCCTGTTACATCAGAGTTACCAGGTGGTAGTGTTAAGGTCAAAGCAATAAATTGCTAATTTGTATTCTTTTTCATTGTATCATAGAAGCAGTATTTCAGACGTAATCTTCGCTTCCATACTTTGAAGCATAAAATGCTCAGCTAGCTAATGAGTGTTTTAGAAATTATTTGAGCAGACTTGAATGTCCCCTTTTACTCCCCTTTTCCTGCTTTCTCCCCATATCCTCTTACCCTGCCCACACACAAACACATCTTTCTTCCTGTGTCCCATCATTATGCTTTCTGGAAATTATATGGCTTTCTATCTGGGTGAGAATGCAAAACAGACTCCAGACATTCCAGAAGATTTTATAAACTCTGCCATCTGCACATCTGGTATGTAAGATGCCTGTAGTGCTCTTTAATCAGCAACACAGATATCTGTGCTCTGGGCACTTGTCAGAGTCACACCACAAATTGTCTGCAAATCACCAGGTCTTGTCAAAATTTACTTGAACATGGGATGATTTAAAGAGACAAGACAACCAGCTATTCTTAAATATTCTCCAAGCTCTGACCTATGTTAAGAACTAAAATCAGCACAAAATATTGCTGAATAATGTCATTCATTTTCCCGAAGTTAAAATTGGAGTATGAGTAATATAAAAAAAGATTCTTTGTTATTGTCAGTAGCTTCCCCATATGTATATGTATTGTTTAGGTTTATAACAATTGAGGGTAAGGTACAGAGATTCCCTATATTCCCTTTCCTCTTCTATTTTCAATATCCCACACATGAGTGGTACAATTGTAATAATATGTAACTTTTCCAGACTGACTTCTTGCACTTAGGCATTTAAGGTTCCTCCATATCCTTTTGTGACTTGGTCTTTTTTTTTTAAGTGCTGAATGATATGCCATTGTCTGAATATACCTGTTGATTTATTTATTTGGCTAGTGGAAAACAGTAGGTTCCAAGTTTTGGCAATTAATAATAAATGTGCTATAAATATCCACATGCAAGTTTTTGTATGAGCATAAGTTTTCAACTCCTTTTGGTAAATATCAAGAAACTCTGTTCATTGGATCATACAGTAAGTGTATATTTAGTTTTATAAAAAAACACCAAACTGTCTTCCAAAATGGCTGTATGATTTTGCATTCTCATCAGCGATGAATGAGAGCTCCTGTTGCCTTAAATCCTCACCAGCATTTGGTGTTGTCAGTGTTCTGGATTTTAAGCATTCTAATAGGTGCATAGTAGTATCTCATTGTTTTTATTTGGATTTCCTTGATGACATATTGTAGGAAGAAATGGCAACCCATTCCAGTATTCTTGCTTGGGAAATCCCATGGATAGAGGAACCTGGTGGGCTACAGTCCATGGGGTCGCAGAGTCGGACACGACTGAGCTACTTTGACTTCACTTCAGGATACACATAACTTCAATATACACATATGATGACATATGGTTTGGAGCATCTTTACGTGTATTTGCCGTCTGTATATCTTGGTGAGGTGTTTGTTAAGATCTTTGGCCCCTTTTTCAATCAGGTTGCTTGTTATAGTTGAGTTCTAAGAGTTCTTTATATATTTTGGATCATAGTCTTGTATTAATTGTATCTTTTGTAAATATTTGCTCTCAGTCTGTGACTTGTTTTCTCATTCTCTTGACAATATCTTTAGCAGAACATAAGTTTTTAATTTTAATGAAATCCAGCTTATTAATTATTTTTTTCTGGGATCATGACTTTGGTGTTGTATCTAAAAAGTCATCACTATACACATGGTCATCTAGGTTTTCTCCTATGTTATCTTCTAAGAGTTTTATAGTTTTTCATTTTACATTTAGGTCTGCATTTCATGAATTCATAAATTTTGTGAAGAGAATAAGGTCTGTGTCTAGATTTATTTTTTTGCTTGTGGATGTCTAGTTTTAACAAAAATTAAAAAAAATCTTTTGGAAAACTGTTTTTACTTGTCCAATTATCATGTGGAAAACTTTATATTATGATCTATGAGATACATGTATCCTAGAAATCAGAGTAAAATATATAATTATTCCAAATAACTTTATGTGTTTTATTTAATGGACAGTTAAATTATTTAACCCTATTTTTCCTTTTAGTTGTCAAGAAATTTAAGAGAATAATTTTGTATCATATTTCCATTTAGTACAACTTTGCTAATACATGATGAACATTGAAAAAGGGAAGAAACTATTCTGGGTGTTTCAGAGGAGACAGTTAGTGGCCCAATCAGTGTGTTAGACACTGTTGGGGAAAAGAGAGGCTAAGACAGGTGAACAAATAAGGTTGAGTAGGAAAATATTGCTGCTGCTACTGCTGCTGCTAAGTCACTTCAGTCGTGTCCAACTCTGTGTGATCCAAGAGATGGCAGCCCACCAGGCTCCCCCGTCCCTGGGATTCTCCAGGCAAGAACACTGGAGTGGGTTGCCATTTCCTTCTCCAATGCATGAAAGTGAAAAGTGAAAGTGAAGTCGCTCAGTCACGTCCGACTCTTCATGACCCCATGGACTGCAGCCTACCAGGTTCCTCCAACCATGGGATTTTCCAGGCAAGAGTACTGGAGTGGGTTGCCGTTGCCTTCTCTGGAAAATATTGCTAGTGGTTCTTAAAGACTGACTTAAGAGAAGGGCAAGGAAGAAAATAAAATATCTAGATCTGAGACTCTGCAGTGTGTATGAATAAGCTTAGCATTTTACCTTGGCTTCTATTGAAGATTTGGAGAAGAGGAAAAAGTAGTTCAGATAGAAAAAATAAATAAATAAATGAATTATACAGGAATTATTAAGTAGTCTTATTTGGTTGGAGCACAAATGCTTGATATTATAAAATGTGAACTAAACAGGGACAAGTGGGTTTTTCTTTACTTAGTGTATGGTTATGAAAGCTATGGTGAAGAATTTCAGTTATTAATTCATACCATTCATTTTCTTATCGTTCTGATGAAATGTATTCCATATGTTAATTTAGAAAATGTCTAGTAGTTGTGTTTCCTGATTTTAAATTTAAATTTTCAATGATTTAAATTGCCTCTCGTTTTGATGAGAGCAAAGTATAAGCAGCACAATGTGTAAATGTTGGTAAGAAAAAGACTCCAATAACATTCATTTTAAAAATATTATTTAAAACAACTATCTGATGTAGAATAGAAAGGGAACAAAATGACAACTAAATTTGTCTAGAGGCTATATGTGGGGTTTCAGTATTTTATTTATTCATCATGAAAATCTGTTTTTCTGGCATTTTTATCTCAGTCTTATAAGAGATGTCTTAGAGCCTAGATAAATTAAATAAGTTTACCAGAGACCCACAGCTCAAATTCAGATTGAAAGGCTGAACTTTAACATTCATTTTCTTTCCATGTTAATGTGCCTTAACCAATATAAACTAGTGATTAACATGCCTAATTTTCCCAGTTAAGCCGATTGTTCTGACACAAAGTTGATGCACTTTCATATAAATGTAACATAATTAATACACATTCAGGTTTTAAATAAATACACAAAACAAACTAGGAGAGAAAAATCTAGAATAGGCAATCATTTTTGTTTTCAAAAATGTGTTGACTATAGATACAAATTGTCAACAAAGTCAACTGATGCAAAATGGAAACTTGGATGATGGCTGTATTTAATATTTCAATATTTGAAAATTTTCAAAACAGATCATTTTGAGACTGGATGCTGCAAAGGAACAGTTTCTGTACCTATTGAGGCTGCTGTGTGATTGTTCTCTGCAGTTGTTGATTGGCTACATTTGTTGCTGTTGTTCAGTCTCTAAGTCATTGTCCAGCTCCTTGCTACCCCATGAATTGCAGCACACCAGGCTTCCCTGTCCTTCACTATGTCCTAGAGTTTGCTTAGACTCATGTCCATTGAATTGGTGATATGCCATCCAACCATCTCATCCTCGGTCGACCTTCTCCTCTTCCCAGCATCAGGGTCTTTTCAGAGGAGTTGTCTCTTTGCATCAGATGGCCAGAGTATTGAAGCTCCAGCTTCAGCATCAGTCCTTCCAATGAATATTCAGAGTTGATTTCCTTTAGGATTGACAGGTTTGATCTCCACGCAGTCCAAGGGATTCTCAAGAATCTTTTCTAGCGCCGCAGTTCAAAAGCATCAATTCTTTGGTGCTCAGCCTTCTTTGGGGCTTCTCAGGTGGCACTAGAACTCACCTGCCGATGCAGAAACCACAGGTTCACTTCCTGGATTGGGAGTATCCCCTGGAGGAGGGCATGGCATTCCACTCCGGTATTCTTGTCTGGGGAATTCCATAGACAGAGGATCCTGGTGGGCTACAGTCCACAGAGTCACAAAGAGTTTATGGACATTCTATCATTTAGCAAATTCCAGACTTCAGGGCCACATGTACAGAAAGTATGTGGGAATTCGTTGTTCTTTGGACTGTAGAGGATATAGCTTGGTTCTGAACATGTGTACACCTGTGGTGGATTCACGTTGATGTATAGCAAAACCAATACAATATTGTAAAGGGAAAAAAATAATAAAATAAAAAATTATAAAAAATAAAATAAAAAAATAAAAGCTCCATTCTATTCACCAGGATGAAGTAAGATAATTGACATTAGCTCTTCCCATACCTATGACTAAGGTAAAAAAAAAGTCCCTAAAGGTAATATATACATCATGACTGAAATACTCAGTTCCTTCTGTGCATTTATTTACCATTTCAATGCAGAATGAAATAAGACTTATTCTCTAGAAGTGGTGGATGGAAGGAAACCAGCTCTCCACCATCACCTTCCAGCTCAACACCTTCAGGGATGACCAGTTACTTCAGAATAAAGCTCAATTCCTTACACTGACATTGACTGTTCTCCATCTTCTGTCTTCATCTGTTCATTCTAATAGTATCCCCACTACAGTTTTCCACATACTTAGTATAGAACCTAAATGGAAATATTTCTTTCCCCAAATATCATTGTATCTTTTGGGTAAGTGGTTATAAACATGAATGGCTGGGACCTTACTCTTACGGAACTTATCTTTAATCTTCTGGATACATAAAGCAGATCTTACAAGGCTTCCCAGCCTATGCATATAAAAGGTACCACTCTAGTAGTGATAATAGTCACATTACCCATTCTAGCTAGCAGACTGTTGTGATGCCTTCAATCTTCTCTAGTTTTTTTTTTTTAATTTATTTTTTTATTGACGGATAATTGCTTTACAGAATTTTGGTGTTTTCCGTCAAACCTCAACATGAAACAGCCACAGGTATACATATATCCCCTCCCTCCCATCTCCCTCCTCATCCACCCCTCTAGGTTGATACAGAGCCCCTATTTGAGTTTCCTGAGACATACAGCAAATTCCTGTTGGATACCTATTCTACATATGGTAATGTAAATTTCCATGTTACTTTTTCCATGCATCTCACCCTCCTCTCCCCTCTCTCTGTGTTCATAAGTCTATTCTCTATACCTATTTCTGTTTCTCCATTGCTGCCCTGTAAATAAGTTCTCCAGGCCAGGCTTCAGCAATATGTGAACAGTGAACTTCCAGATGTTCAAGCTGGTTTTAGAAAAGGCAGAGGAACCAGAGATCAAATTGCCAACATCCACTGGATCATGGAAAAAGCAAGAGAGTTCCAGAAAAACATCTATTTCTGCTTTATTGACTATGCCAAAGCCTTTGACTGTGTGGATCACAATAAACTGTGGAAAATTCTAGAAGAGATGGGAATACCAGACCACCTGACCTGCCTCTTGAGAAACCTATATGCAATTAGAACTGGACATGGAACAACAGACTGGTTCTAAATAGGAAAAGGAGTACGTCAAGGCTGTATATTGTCACCCTGCTTATTTAACTTCTATGCAGAGTACATCATGAGGAACGCTGGGCTGGAAGAAGCACAAGCTGGAATCAAGATTGCCAGGAGAAATATCAATAACCTCAGATATGCAGATGACACCACCCTTATGGCAGAAAGTGAAGAGGAACTCAAAAGCCTCTTGATGAAAGTGAAAGTGGAGAGTAAAAAGTTGGCTTAAAGCTCAACATTCAGAAAACGAAGATCATGGCATCTGGTTCCATCACTTCATGGGAAAGAGATGGGGAAACAGTGGAAACAGTGTCAGACTTTATTTTTGGGGGCTCAAAAATCACTACAGATGGTGATTGCAGCCATGAAATTAAAAGACGCTTACTCCTTGGAAGGAAAGTTGTGACCAACCTAGATAGCATATTCAAAAGCAGAGACATTACTTTGCCAACAAAGGTCCATCTAGTCAAGGCTATGGTTTTTCCTGTGGTCATGTATAGATGTGAGAGTTGGACTGTGAAGAAGGCTGAGCACCAAACAATTAATGCTTTTGAACTATGGTGTTGGAGAAGACTCTTGAGAGTCCTTTGGACTGCAAAGAGATCCAACCAGTCCATTCTAAAGGTCAGTCCTGGGTGTTCATTGGAAGGGTTGATGCTAAAGCTGAAACTCCAGTACTCTGGCCACCTCATGTGAAGAGTTGACCATTGGAAAAGCCTCTGATGCTGGGAGGGATTGGGGGCAGGAGGAGAAGGGGACAATAGAGGATGAGATGGCTTGATGGCATCACCAACTCGATGGACATGAGTTTGAGTGAACTCTTGGAGATGGTGATGGACAGGGAGGCCTGGCATGCTGCGATTCATGGAGTCGCAAAGAGTTGGACACAACTGAGCGACTGAACTGAAATAAGTTCCTTAGTACTATTCTTCTAGATTCTGTGTATATATGTGTTAGAATATGATACTTATCTTTTTATTTCTGACTCAATTCACTGTGTAATAGGTTCTAGGTTCATCCACCTCATCAGAACTGACTTAAATGCATTCTTTTTTATGGCTGAGCAATATTCCATTGTGTATAGGTACCACAACTGCTTCATCTATTCATCTGATGATGGACATGAAGGTTGCTTCCATGTTCCAGCTATTGTAAATAGTGTTACAGTGAACAATGGGATACATGTGTCTTTTTTGTTTTGGTTTCCTCAGGGTATATGCTCAGGAGTGGGATTCCTGGGATATGGTGGTTTTATTCCTAGATTTTTAAGGAATCTCCATACCGTCTTCCATAGTGGCTGTATCAATTTACATTCCCACCAACAGAGCAAGAGCGTTCCCTTTTCTCCACACTCACTCCAGCATTTATTGTCTGTCAACTTGATGATAGCCATTCTGACCGGTGTGAGGGGATATCTCATTGTGGTTTTGATTTGCATTTATCTAATAATGAGCAATGTTGAGTATCTTTTCATGTGTTTGTTAGCCATCTGCGTGTCTTCTTTGGAGAAATGTCTGTTTAGGTCTTTTTCCCACTTTTTGATTGGGTTGTTTGTTTTTCTGGCATTGAATTGTATGAGCTGCTTATATATTCTGGAAATTAATCCTTTGTCTTTTGTTTCATTTGCTATTATTTTCTCGAATTCTGAGGGATCTTTTCACCTTGCTTATAGTTTACTTTGCTGTGCAAAAGGTCTTAAGCTTAATCATGTCCCACTTGTTTACTTTTGTTTTCATTTCCATTACTCTAGGAGGTGGGTCATAGAGGATCTTGCTTTGATTTATTTCGAGTGGTCTGCCTATGTTTTCCTTTAAGAGTTTTATAGTTTCTGGTCTTACATTTAGGTCTTTAATCCATTTTGAGTTTATCTTTGTGTATGGTGTTAGGAAGTGTTCTAGTTTCATTGTTTTACAAATGGTTGACCAGTTTTCCCAGCACCACTTGTTAAAGAGATTGTCTTTTCTCTATTGTATATTCTTGCCTCCTTTGTCAAAGATAAGGTACCCATAGGTGTATGGGTTTATTTCTGGGCTTTCTATCTTGTTCCATTGGTCTATATTTATGTTTTTGTGCCAGTACCATACTGTCTTGAGGACTGTAGCTTTGTAGCATAGTCTGAAGTCAGGAAGGTTGACTCCTCCAGCTCCGTTCTTTCTCAAGGCTGCTTTGGCTATTCAGGGTCTTTTGTATTCCTATATGAATTGTGAAATTTTTTGTTCTAATTCTATGAAAAATGCCATTGGTAATTTGATAGGGATCACATTGAATCTGTGGTTTGCATTTGGTAATATAGTCATTTTCACAATATTGATTCTTCTTACCCAGGAACATGGAACATCTCTCCATCTGTTTATGTCATCTTTGATTTATTTCATTCAGATCAGATCAGATCAGTCGCTCAGTCGTGTCCAACTCTTTGCGACCCCATGAATCGCAGCACACCAGGCCTCCCTGTCCCTCACCAACTCCTGAAGTTCACTCAGACTCACCTCCATTGAGTCAGTGATGCCATCCAGCCATCTCATCCTCTGGTGTCCCCTTCTCCTCCTGCCTCCAATCCCTCCCAGCATCAGAGTCGTTTCCAATGAGTCAACTCTTCGCATGAGGTGGCCAAAGTACTGGAGTTTCAGCTTTAGCATCATTCCTTCCAAAGAAATCCCAGGGCTGATCTCCTTCAGAATGGACTGATTGGATCTCCTTGCAGTCCAAGAGACTCTCAAGAGTCTTCTCCAAAACCACAGTTCAAAAGCATCAATTCTTCAGCGCTCAGCTTTCTTCACAGTCCAACTCTCACATCCATACATGACCACAGGAAAAACCATAACCTTGACTAGACGAACCTTTGTTGGCAAAGTAATGTCTCTGCTTTTGAATATGCTATCTAGGTTGGTCATAACTTTCCTTCCAAGGAGTAAGCATCTTTTAATTTCATGGCCGCAGTCACCATCTGTAGTGATTTTGGAGCCCCAAAAAATAAAGTCTGACACTGTTTCCACTGTTTCCCCATCTATTTCCCATGAAGTATTGGGACTGGATGCCATGATCTTCGTTTTCTGAATGTTGAGCTTTAAGCCAACTTTTTCACTCTCCACTTTCACTTTCATCAAGAGGCTTTTTAGTTCCTCTTCACTTTCTGCCATAAGCGTGATGTCATCTGCATATCTGAGGTTATTGATATTTCTCCCGGCAATCTTGATTCCAGCTTGTGTTTCTTCCAGTCCAGCGTTTCTCATGATGTACTCTGCATATAAGTTAAATAAACAGGGTGACGATATACAGCCTTGACGTACTCCTTTTCCTATTTGGAACCGGTCTGTTGTTCCATGTCCAGTTTTAACTGTTGCTTCCTGACCTGCATATAGGTTTCTCAAGAGGCAGATCAGGTGGTCTGGTATTCCCATCTCTTGAAGAATTGTCCACAGTTTATTGTGATCCACACAGTCAAAGGCTTTGGCATAGTCAATAAAGCAGAAATAGATGTTTTTCTGGAACTCTCTTGCTTTTTCCATGATCCAGCGGATGTTGGCAATTTGATCTCTGGTTCCTCTGCCTTTTCTAAAACCAGCTTGAACATCAGGAATTTCACTGTTCACATATTGCTGAAGCCTGGCTTGGAGAATTTTGAGCATTACTTTACTAGTGTGTTAAATGAGTGCAATTGTGCAGTAGTTTGAGCATTCTTTGGCATTGCCTTTCTTTGGGATTGGAATGAAAACTGACCTTTTCCAGTCCTGTGGCCACTGCTGAGTTTTCCAAATTTGCTGGCATATTGAGTGCAGCACTTTCACAGCATCATCTTTCAAGATTTGGAATAGCTCAACTGGAATTCCATCACCTCCACTAGCTTTGCTCGTAGTGATGCTTTCTAAGGCCCACTTGACTTCACATTCCAGGATGTCTGGCTCTAGGTCAGTGATCACACCATCGTGATTATCTGGGTCATGAAGATCTTTTTTGTACAGTTCTGTGTATTCTTGCCATCTCTTCTTAATATCTTTCATTAGTGTCTTTTAATTTTCTGTGTACAGTTCTTTTGTCTCCTTAGGTAAGTTTATTCCTAGATATTTAATTCTTTTTGTTGCAATGGTGAATGGTTTTGATTCCTTAATTCTTTTTCTGATTTTTCATTGTTAATATATAGAAATGCAAGTGATTTCAGTTTATTGATTTTCTATCCTACAACTTTGATAAATTCACTGATTAGCTCTAGTAATTTTCTGATACTATCTTTAGGGTTTTCTATGTACAGTATCATGTCATCTGCAAACAGTGAGAGCTTTACTTCTTCTTTTCCAATCAGAATTCCTTTTGTTTGTCTTCTCTGATTGCTGTAACTAGGACTTCCAGAACTACGTTGAGTAATAGTGGTGAAAGTGGACACCCTTGTCTTACTCCTGATCTGAGGGGGAATGCTTTCAGATTTTCACCATTGAGAATAATGTTTGCTGTAGGCTTATCATATATGGCCTTTACTATGCTGAGGTAGGTTCCTTCTATGCCCATTATTTGAAGAGTTTTAATCATAAATGGGTGCTGAATTTTGTCAAAGGCTTTTTCTGCATCTATTGAGATTATCATATGGTTTTAACTTTCAATTTGTTAATATAGTATATCACATTGATTGATTTGTGTATATTGAAGAATCCTTGCATTCCTGGAATAAACCCAACTTGATCATGGTGTACGAGCTTTTTGATGTGTTGCTGAATTCTGTTTGCTAAAATTTTGTTGAGGATTTTTGCATCTATGTTCACCAGTGATATTGGCCTGTAGTTTTCTTTTTGTGTGTTGTCTTTGTCTGTTTTTGGTATCAGGGTGATGGTGGCATTGTAGAATGAGTTTGGAAGTGTTCTTTCTTCTGTGATTTTTTTGAGAAAGTTTTAGAAGGATAGGCATTAGCTTGTCTCTAAATGTTCGATAGAATTCTCCTATGAAGCCATCTGGCCCTGGGCTTTTGTTTGGGAGATTTTTGATCATGGCTTCAATTTCAGTGCTTGTAATTGGGTTGTTCATAATTTCTATTTCTTCCTGGTTCAATCTTGGAAGATTGAACTTTTCTAAGAATCTGTCCATTTCTTCCAGGTTATCCATTTTATTGCCATATAGTTGTTCATAATAGTCTCACAATCCTTTGTATTTCTGTATTGTCTGTTGTAACCTCTCCTTTTTCATTCCTAATTTTGTTGATCTGATTCTTCTCTCTTTTTTTCCTTGATGAATCTGACTAAAGGTTTATCAGTTTTGTTTATCTTCTCAAAGAACCAGCTTTTAGTTTTATTAATCTTTACTATTTTTTTTTTCATTTATTTCTACTCAGATCTTTATGATTTCTTTCCTTCTACTAACTTTGTTTTTTTTTTTTCCAGTTGTTTTAGGTGTGAAGTTAAGTTGTCTATTTGATGTTCTTCTTATTTCTTAAGGTAGGATTGTATTGCTATAAACTTCCCTCTTAGAACTGCTTTTGCTGCATCCCATAAATTTTGAGCTGTCATGTTTTCATTGTCATTTGTTTCTAGCAATTTTTTGATTTCCCTTTTGATTTCTGCAGTAACCTGTTGGTTATTTAGAAACATGTTGTTTAATATCCATGTGTTTGTGTTTCTTACATTTATTTATTTATTTTTTTTCTTGTAATTGATGTTTAGTTTCATAGCATTGTGATTTCAATTTTCTTAAATTTCCTGAGGTTTGATGTGGCCTATTCTGGAGAATGTTCCATGTGCACTTGAAACAAAGGTGTTTTCGTCTGCATTTGGATGGAATGTCCTAAAAATATCAATGAGATTCATCTCATCTAATGTATCATTTAAGACTTGTGTTTCCTTATTAATTTTCTGTTTTGATGATCTGTCCATTGGTGTGAGTGGGTTGATAAAATCTCCTACTATTATTATGTTACTGTCAATTTTTCCTTTTATGTCTGTTAGCATTTGTCTTATGTATTGAGGTGCTCCTTTGCTGGGTGCATAGATATTTAAAACTGTTATGTCTTCCTCTTGGATTGATCCTTTGATCATTGTGTAGTGCCCTTTCTTATCTCTTGTAATCTTCTTTATTTTAAGGTCTATTTTGTCTGATATGAGGATTGCTACTCCAGCTTTCCTTTGCTTCCCATTTGCATAGAATGTATTTTTCCATCCTCTCACTTTCAGTCTATATGTGTCTTAAGGTCTGAAGTGGGTTCTTGTAGACAGCATATATATGGGTCTTGTTTTTATGTCCATTCAGCCAGTCTGTGTCTTGTGGTTGGAGCATTTAATCCATTTACATTTAAAGTAATTATTGATATATATCTTCCTATTGCCATTTTCTTAATTGTTTGGGGTTGATTTTGTAGATCTTTTTTCTTCTCTTGTATTTCTTAATTATATAATTTCCTTTAACATTTGGTGTAAAGTTGGTTTGATGGAACTGAATTCTCTTAACTTTTGCTTGTCTGAAAAACTTTTTATTTCTCCATCAATTTTGAATGAGATGCTTGCTGGGTACAGTAATCTTGGTTGTAGATTTTCCCCTTTCAGTACTTTAAATATATCCTGCCATTCCTTCTGACTTGCAGAGTTTCTGCTGAAAGATCAGCTGTTAAGCGTATGTGGTTTTCCCTTGTATGTTACTTGTTGCTTTTCCCTTGCTGCTTTTAATATTCTTTCTTTGTGTTTAGTCTCTGTTAGTTTGATTAGCATGTGTCTTGGTGTGTTTCTTCTCGGGTTTATCCTATATGGGACTCTTTGAACCTCTTGGACTTGATTGACTATTTCCTTTTCCATGTTGGGGAAATTTTCAACTCTAATCTCTTCACAAATTTTCTCATACCCTTTCTTTTTCTCTTCCTCTTTTGGGACCTCTATAATTTGAATGTTGGTGTTTGATATTGTCCCAGAGGTCTCTGAGACTATCCTCAGTTCTTTTCATTCTTTTTACTTTATTCTGCTCTTCAGAAGTTATTTCCACCATTTTATCTTCTAGCTCACCGATTCGTTCTTCTGCTTCAGATATTCTTCTCTTGATTCCTTCTAGAGTATTTTTAATTTCAGTAATTGTATTGTCTCTGTATGTTTATACATTAATTCTTCTAGGTCTTTGTTAATTGATTCTTGCATTTTCTCCATTTTGTTTTCAAGGTATTTTATCATCTTTACTGTCATTATTCTGAATTCTTTTTCAGGTAGTTTGCCTATTTCCTCTTCATTTATTTGGACTTCTGTGTTTCTAGTTTGTTCCTTCATTTGTGTAGTATTCCTCTGCCTTTTCATAATTTTTTTAACTTATTTTGTTTTAGGTCTCCTTTTCCCAAGCTTCAAGGTTGAATTCTTTCTTCCTTTTGGTTTCTGCCCTCCTAAGGTTGGTCCAGTGGTTTATGTAAGCTTCTTATAGGGTCAGGTTGTGCTGAGTTTTTGTTTGTTTGTTTTTCCTCTTATGGGCAAGGCTGAGTGGGGTGGTTATCCTGTCTGCTGATGATTTGGTTTGTATTTTTGTTTTGTTTGTTGTTTAGATGAGGCATCCTGCACAGGGTGCTACTGGTGGTTGGGTGATGTCAGGTCTTGTATTCAAGTGGTTTCTTTTGTGTGAGTTCTCACTATTTGATCTGCCTGGAATGCAGGAGACCCGGGTTCGATCCCTGGGTCAGGAAGATCCCCTGGAGAAGGAAATGGCAACCCACTCCAGTACTCTTGCCTGGAGAATCATATGGAGGGAGAAGCCTGGTAGCCTACAGTCCATGGGGTCGCAAAGAGTCGGACACGACTGAGCGACTTCAATTTCACTTTCACTTTAACTTTCAGGGCATTGGAGAAGGAAATGGCAACCCACTCCAGTCTTCTTGCCTGGAGAATCCCAGGGATGGGGGAGCCTGGTGGGCTGCCGTCTATGGGGTCGCACAGAGTCAGACACGACTGAAGTGACTTAGCAGCAGCAGCAGCAGCAGAGTTAGTTTTCTGATAGTCTAGGATCTTGGAGTCAGTGCTCCCACTCCAAAGACTCAGGGTTTGTCTCAAGTTTTGCGTGATTCTATATATTCTTTTCCACTAGTCAGATACTCCCGTCTGCTCTTACCTGGTGTCCTGCATGCACTTCTGTGTCTGAAGGTGTATTTATGATGTATCTGTGGAGAGAGACGTACTCCACATCCACCTACTCCTTTGCCATCTTGTTCTTTTTTCTTCTCTAGTTTTATCTGAGGAATTCCAGAAAATTTTCTGACTCACAAATTGTCATTTTCACTAGCATGTGGTCCTGGCCATATTCTTTTTTGGATCCATTGTTGACTCCTCCAAAGCTTTAAATTATTCACATACCAAAACAGCATTGATTTCCCCAAATCATTTGTGGTCCAAACAGGAAAATATCCTTATTCCCAGGTCACATTTTTCCATATAAGCATGAAAATAGGTGACTTACCAACACATATCTCATAGAATCCTTCATAATATAGTTCCTGTCTCCATATAGCTGAAGTGATAACCTTTTAACAGTAAGTAACAAAGATACTTTCACAAGAAATAAGCATATATATTTGAACAATATTAGAGATATTAGATTAGATAAGATAAGATTAGATAAAGATTAGAGATGTTTAAAGTTATTCTGTGTTTTGGTTACAAGTGGTCTGTTCATCTTTTAAATCTAGTATGTTAGTGTGTCAGACAACTTATTTCATTTTTCTTACATAGTTTGAGAACCAGTGTAGAACCAAACTCTGAAAGACTACCCTGCATTGAGAGGGTTCAATAGACTGTGTATGAAATTATTTGAATATAGTAGACTTTTAATAAAGTAAAATGATCATTTATGAGATTTTATCTTAAAGTCCAAGGCACCAGTCAGGGAGACAAATCTTTGAAGTAGCTGCAGGCTTCTATGCCAGCCCAGTTTCCTTCATCTCCACCTAATACAATGTGAGAGCCCAAGCTGGCTCCTTCCTGCCCCTTTAGTCCCAATTCCTCAAGTGAAGTGGTGCAAAAAAATTTCTGTTGATTCCTTCCTACTGTCCAAGGAAGTTCAAAACACAGCAATAAGCAGAAGCTTGGCCATAGCTAATACCTTTGTTTGTTTGTTGTTTTTACATACATAACTTTTTATCCTTTCTAGCTTGAGATTCGTTAGGAAAAAAAATTGTATTTTGTTCATCACTGTATCTCCAGGGATGCCTTGCACAGCGTACACACTTGAAGAATGATTGTTGAGTTGAATCCTTTTGCCCATATTATGCTCACTAAATCCAATTATCTTAAATTAATCATCACTATGTATATTTTTTATCTAACCTCTTATTACTTCTGCAAGTATATAAACTCATACATAATTCCAAAACATAAAGCTGATGACTTGTTGTTTTATGATAATTTTTCTACTCTTTAATCAAATGTATGTTGCATAGACACTGCCTTAACAGCAGCTACTGAAACACAGTATTATGTTACTAGTCCATCTGAAAGAAAAACAATTATATTACTGTAACTCACCTGATATTGGATAAGGAATGATTAAACCATCAGTTCCCTGGAGCTGCTTCTGAGCTACTGTTGCTGTACTACAGAGGAAGTATTATGGTCGCTATATTTTGCACAATGAGGGGATTCATTTTTGGAGGGAACTCTTCCAAGCAAATTAGCTTTAAAATAGCATTGTCATCAGAAGTAGTAAACCTACAAGAGAATGCAGCCAGCAAAGGAAACAGACTCGGGATTCTCAGGGAAACAGAAAGCTGAAGCCTCACAGTCTTTGCAACATTTTGCAGAATATATTGGAAAGAAGTGAAACTTCCAGCAGACAGCAAAACATACAACTTTTGCATTTAAAGTAGGTACTTTGAGACTAGGCATTAAAAAGAAAAATTAGACTTGGTAAGAGTTACTCTGAGTTGGGACAAAGGAAGCTTCATTCACATGGAAGATCCTCTCAACTTAAGTGAAAATATTGATGGCCAGTCTGGTCACGTGTTATCCTCCTCTGTTTATTGACGAAGAATTGGAGAATGGTCTCAGAAAACCAGGAATGTATTTTAGAACATTCCATATTGTAAAAGAAGAGAAGGGGTTGACAGAGGACGAGATGGTTGGATGACATCACTACCTCAATGAACATGAGTTTGAGCAAGCTCTGGAAGATGATGAAGGACAGAGAAGCTTGGCGAGCTGTAGTCCATGCAGTTGCAGAGTCAGACACGACTGAGGGACTGAACAACAGCAACATATGGTAAACTACATATGTTCCTCATTATATTGTTCATTTAGATCCTCATATAGTGTCCCTCGTATAGAGTTCATTTTTCTTAATGAATCCTTTTGTTGCCTGCATAAAGCCCTAAGGTGAAAAACACCTTTGCTTATCATTATAAATATATAGCAGATTAGAGCTATGGAAATTTCTAGTCAGTATGAGTGGTGTTAAACAATGCCCCTTAAAGAATTCTGCCTAAATGAGGCATCTTTCTTTCTGAATTTATTTTAGATGAATATAGGTTAAAAAAAAAAAAAAAAAACTATTTTGAAATGAGTGTGAAGAAGCAGAAAATATAAAATTATTCCAAAAAGTCAAAAAGAAAAGTTATATAAGATATAACCCAGAGGGAGTGTGCTGTGGAGAAACTCTGAGAAGGAAGCAAAATTGAGTTCTAGTCTTGGCTCATCTCTAACTAATTCTTTGGCCTTGGTTAAATTCCCCAGTCCATTGTGAATCCTTGTTTATCCCTTAAAGGTCAGAACAGACCACTGTTTCGAGCACACTTTTCACCTTGAAAGCTATACTGTATACCTTTCTGGTTGTCATTGGCACCAGTTCTTTCCCATTCTCAGGGCTCAGAAAGGTGCACAGATGACCCACACACTATTGTCATATCTGAGCTAATTCAATCAGCTGCTCCTGACTGAATATCTTACTTTGGTCCTCCACTGAGCACCACCCCATATGAGGTTAAATAAGGGAAGGTACACTTTCAAAAATAAAACATTTTTGGCTTCATATAGTACCTTTGAGCCTTTAGCTGGTCTCCTGATGCCTCATTTGAAATTGTTAAAAAAAAAAAAAATGCATTTTGAGATAGAAATACACTAGTGAGACTTTGAAAAGGACCACTATTTGAAATGATGATTCATAATTCTAAGAATATAGAATTAGTAGTGTTTCCCAAATAAGTAAACAAGAATTATCTTAAAATATTTTTTGCTTGTACATTAAAATGCATTCAGCTGTGTGCTCTGTAAAAACAATTTTTCTTCCTAGAATAAAGACTTCCCCCCACCCACGTAGACCCTAGATACCAACTTATTTGGATATTTTACCTATAAAACTAAAAGTTAGGTGTCTGGATATTTTAAACATGTTCATAAATATTTAAATTTAGGCTGTCAAAAAATTAAAAGCTTTTGACATAGAGATGTAGAAGCAACATCACATAGCTGAGGAAAAAGGGACTAAAAGATAATCTAATGTAAATATTTTATGTTATAAATGGGAAAACCCAGGATGAGAAAAAAAAAATTCTGATGTCCTCCCTGAAGGCTTTTTATACTCAGTACCTCAAAAGTGTTGGTCTTTTGACTTATCGACCATTTTTTAAAGCTTAACATAATTACAGTTATTTCAAAGAACATTTGTTATATAACCTCAACTAACTGAAACAGATTTGAGAATCAGTAATTTAAAAAACTGGAATCAAAAGGTACAAATTTCCAATTATAAATTAAATAAGTCCTGGGAATGTAATGTACGGAATGATGACTACAGTTTATAATACTGTATTGCCTACTTGAAAGTTTAAGAGAGTAGATCTTACATGTTCTCATCCCAAGAAAAAAAAAATTGTAACTATGAATGGTGACTGATGTTAATTAGACTATTGTGGTGATCACTTGGCAATGTATGCAAATATTGATCATTATGATTTACACTTGAAGCAAATGTAATATGTCAACTACACATCAATTTAAAAACATAGTGCAAAGGATCCTTAATGAACTAAAATCAGCTCATTAAATACTAACATTAAACGGCTTCACTTAATCCATAGGTGATCTCTCAGTCCCTCCCTCAAAAAATATTTATAGTTGTTTCAGGCTATTATAATAATCTCACTTCTCATACTCTGCAATCATATTAGATTCAAAATAGCAAATACAGAAAGGTAAACTAAGCACATACTGTAAGAAAGGCATGCAGTGAGTGTGCAGAAGTGATTAAAAAAGAACAGCTATTGCTCCTGCTTTCGTGGAGGAAATGAGAGCATCCAAATGCGCAAGAATACTAACAGGATGCCTGTTAGGATAGCTGCAGGAACCTGCAGAGTGACAGGATGAAAGGGAAAAGAAAACTGTAGAGAAGTAGATGCAGGGTTCTAAGTAGCATCGTATTCTAGGCTCTTTTAGCTTAATGTAACATTGCCCTGTATGTGTGAGGAGTTCCTAAGAACATTTTCCAAAACAGTATTTTGTAGTATTTGACATTGTAAATGATGGACTAGGCTATCAAGAAAATACTCAATAAATTCTGTCCTCTAAAAAGGCAGAAAAATGTGGGTTGTGGTAGACATCTCTAGTAAGGTTCTCGTCCTGAGCCAGGTCTGAGTTTAAGATAGAGGTTCAGGGATATTTGGTTATGTCTGAGGAATGCTAGAGGAATCGAACAGTGTTGCACACTAAAAAGAGATCTCTTATAATGGAGCCCTAAGCAAAGAAAGATGTAGCCAGGTACAACATGCTGACTCAACAATAAGCCTCACATGGCAAACTAGGTACCACTCTTAACTCACTTCTTTGTATATTCCATTGTTCATTGCAAATTGCATAGCCACATCTAACTTGAAGGGGTGTGGAAGCACAGCACTACCTTATGCCTAGAAAGAGGAGAGGCAGAAAGACTGGTAAACATCTGTACTTTGTCAGATAATTCCAAGTGTTAGTATAGTGTGGATGTAGAGAGAAAGCCTCATGTGGTGTCAGGAACGCAGACTAGAACTGCTAATCTAGAGGACAATCTGGAAGCATATACTTAAATAAAGTGTGTATATTCTCCATCAATTCTTCTAGGTGAAAGTGAAAAGTGTTAGTTGCTCAGTCATGTCCGACTGTGACCTCATGGACTGTAGCCCACCGGCTCCTCTGTCCATGGGATTCTCCAGGTAAGAATACTGGAGTGAGTTGCCATTCTCTTCTCCAGGGGATCATCCTGACCCAGGGATTGAGCCCTGGTCTCCTGTACTACAGGCAGATTCTTTACTATCTGAGCCACTAGGAAGCTGGCACAGATAAATCCTCACACAGGGCCACAAGGGGATATGATCCCTCCTGTAAAGCAGTATTAGTTGAGATGGTGATGAGTTGGCTGCAATCCATGTATCTATCACTGGCAGCGGATAGGCAAAAACGCGATGTTTACGCATGTTGGGGCACCGTGCAACAGTCAGAAACAACAGACTGGATGTACATACAGCAAACATGAAAGCATAGTGACAAGAAAAAAAAAATTGTTGGACTATATGGTCCAAAATGACATTTGTTCAAAATAACAATATACATTTCAAAGACATAGTTATAAGATCAAAAGAATGTGCATTAAATACATTAGGATTATAAACTGTGAAGAGGGAATGGAAATGAGTAATGGAGATGAAGGGATGTGTATAGATATGAATAAATTTGAGGGGGACTTTGTGATGGAAGTGATTAAATCAAAGGCCTGGAATTAAGATGCAGCAAAACAAAATAAGCAAAATAAATAAAACTTGAAGTTATTTCAGCTAAGCTGTATAAAATCTCAATGCAAATATCATTATTTTAGGGTTCCTCTCTCTCTTGTAGGCTTTCCTGGGGCTTTGGCACAATGAATGTGCAGGCAGCCATCAGTGAGGCCCCGGAAGAGCAGCAGTAAAGATTTTAATACTCAAAAACACCAGAATGGAATAACCAGTGGGATCCATACCCTGCCCCACCCCCAGCAGGGACTGGAGCTAAGGAAAGGGGAGAAGGCAAAGCCCATTTGGGGCTATAGGGGTAATGGTGTAGTGGTGTCACCATCTGGCAAAAATGTTGGGAGTCCAGTGGTGCAGGGTCGGGACAGCCAGTGAAGAAGCAGTCCCAGGGGCAGGAGATCTGGAACTTTCCAACAGAGTTCAAGGAAGAGTGCAGCATCCACTAGAGCAGCATCAAGACTATGTTAAATGTTTCTGGAGATACCTAGAATTTAATGTCAAAAACTACAGAATGTGTGGTTAGAACTATAGGACGTCAGCAGAAGGGGATAAAGGAGTCTGTAAAACTCAGATATCTCATTGTCCTGGGTAAATTTAGACTCTAAGTAGCTAATACAAAAAAGTTGGTGTAAAAGGAATATATTTAAAGTAGCCAGAAAAAATCCCCTTACATCAAATTTCTCATTTTATGACAACATTCTGACCATAAATTCAATTGGTTAAATGTTTCAATTAATTCATCCCAACCTTTTCAATGAGATGGGAAGGTGTGACCATTACATGTCAAACTAACAGTCAGCGTGTTGGAGATTACACTGATGTTCTCTTTTCCTGAGAACATAAATATATGCAAGCTGAATATCTGTCTCCAGATAGCTCTTCAGAAAGGAAAGAGGTAGAGACAGCATCAGGAAACTTTGTCAGGAAAACGAAAAAGAGAGATTGGATTAATCCATTCTGTATGTCAAAGATAATTAAGAAAGAATCTCAAAATCACACTGAGGCTGACATCTTCAGTGACATGAAGAATGGGTCCATTATTAACACTAAGACGGAATAAAGAAGAAAGGATGCTTGGAGAAAAATAATATAATTTCAGTTTTTGAAAAAAAAATCATGAGTACTCAGGCTCAGAATATCCATAAGTTGAGAAGATAATTGAAAACACAATGAGAGATGTCAAAGGGGAAAGGTATTACTTGGAAATGATGAGCTCAGTTCCTTGGATACTTTCTGCTGCCACAGATCCTGATACTGAAAGTTGGGGGATAATGTCTCCAATTTGCCAAATATGTAATTACATGTGTGATTAAATATATAATATACTCATCTACAAATTCAGTATTACAGGCTTAATGTATATATGAAGAGTAGTAGAGTGAATGGAGGAAAATGAGAAATGGAACAGAAGAAAAAGGATTTCACCATAGATCAATTATTGGAGGTCCTTGGGCAAAGAGCTTTGCCTCTGACCTTCAACATTCTGGACTATAAAATGGAAATAATGACACTATATTAGAGTTACTTTAATGAAATCACATGTTTTAGTTTTTTCCTGCAGTCAAAATATGAGACAAAACATTACTTATTGATATCATTCATAGTATTTCTTTTCCTACAAACTGGAGTTAGTGAGATGGACAAATTGTAGGATTGTCTACAGCAAAGCCCGAGAGCATTCAATAAGCCAAATCCTAGATAATATATTATAACTGATGTTGCCTGTAACAGTTAACAAACATTGATCCTGTTAAAGAGACTGGAAAGAAGAGAAAGGAAAAGTCAGGAAAAGTGTTTACAGCAGACATCCTTAGGCAAATCACAGATGAAATGCCCTAATTCTTGAGCCAGAATATAATTATAAAAGGGACCTATAAATATATTATTTTTAAATCTGAGAAGTATTTAATTTTTGACTTTTCACATGAAACTTTAAAATCATATTAACACTTAAAGTTGAAAATTTACATTTCAACAGATCCTGGATATGAAGGAAAGCATCATGTTTTAAAAATGTATATGTTTGCTAAAGTTGCACTTTTTTTAAAAAACAGACCATATGTTAAGCAGTATGTCCCAAGATGAAAATCAGTAGAACAAGTGGTCTTGATAACCACTAACAACAGAATTTTACTGAGACGACAATCCAGCAGATTGTAGAGAAATTTACAGTAATCATAATATCAATAAGAACAACAATGACAGAACTTCATTAAAGCTAATTGAATTGGTTACCATATTAATTATACATTTCAGAGAAAACAAGGTATGAATGAAATACCTTGATCCATAGCATTAACCCATTGCATTCCACCTACATGAAATTCTCACTGTGACCCACAAGATCCCGTTGGGTCGCATCTCTGTATTTTCCTAATTGTCATCACACATCACTATTACCTTTTCTCTCTTAATTTCGGCCATAATGGCCTACACTCAGTCTCTTTGTGTACTATACTCTTTTGTTTTCCAGAAATTTTGAGCACTCTTGTCTGCCATGGTCTTCCTCCCATGCTTTACGTCACTAACTCTGACTTATTCTCATTTTATCTCAGTCTCCTTTATTGAAACTATCCATATTCCTCAAATTTGGCTGGATGCTCCTATTCTCTCATGGTGTCTGATGTGTTTCTTGCTAGCACTTATTTTTATACTTATTAGCGCCTGTTTCTCCTACAAAGTAATAAATTCCTTAAGAATAAGTCCACATATATTTTTTTCATTATTTTATCCCTAATACCTAATGACAGGCTTGCATTTAATAGGCAATTTATAAATATTTATTAAGGAAAGAACTAAATATTTAGTCTCTAAATGGCAGAGACCCCATACAATTCTCAACTTACATGTAAATTTTTTTTTTTTTTGGAAAGAAAGAAAAGTTTTATTCACTGTTGATATGATTGCCAGTATAGAATATCAGATGGAATCTTTAAAGCTAGTAGAATAAGGGAGTTTATCATGGATGGAGGATAAATTGCATACATAAATCAAATGTAATTCTATATATGAGCAACAAGCAATAGAAAATTGAAATTAAAATACAATTAAAAACATAAAATTTTTTTTTTTTTATTCTTCCAATTTTATTTTATTTTTAAACTTTACATAATTGTATTAGTTTTGCCAAATATCAAAATGAATCCGCCACAGGTATACATGTGTTCCCCATCCCGAACCCTCCTCCCTCCTCCCTCCCCATACCATCCCTCTGGGCCGTCCCAGTGCACCAGCCCCAAGCATCCAGCATCATGCATCGAACCTGGACTGGCAACTCGTTTCACACATGATATTTTACATGTTTCATTGCCATTCTCCCAAATCTTCCCACCCTCTCCCTCTCCCACAGAGTCCATAAGACTGTTCTATACATCACTGTCTCTTTTGCTGTCTCGTACACCGGGTTATTGTTACCATCTTTCTAAATTCCCTATATATGCGTTAGAATACTGTATTTATGTTTTTCCTTCTGGCTTACTTCACTCTGTATAATAGGCTCCAGTTTCATCCACCTCATTAGAACTGATTCAAATGTATTCTTTTTAATGGCTGAGTAATACTCCATTGTGTATATGTACCACTGCTTTCTTATCCATTCATCTGCTGATGGACATGTAGGTTGCTTCCATGTCTTGGCTATTATAAACAGTGCTGCGATGAACATTGGGGTACACGTGTCTCTTTCCCTTCTGGTTTCCTCAGTGTGTATGCCCAGCAGTGGGGTTGCTGGATCATAAGGCAGTTCTATTTCCAGTTTTTTAAGGAATCTCCACACTGTTCTCCATAGTGGCTGTACTAGTTTGCATTCCCACCAACAGTGTAAGAGGGTTCCCTTTTCTCCACACCCTCTCCAGCATTTATTATTTGTAGACTTTTGGATTGCAGCCATTCTGACTGGTGTGAAATGGTACCTCATAGTGGTTTTGATTTGCATTTCTCTGATAATGAGTGATGTTGAGCATCTTTTCATGTGTTTGTTAGCCATCTGTATGTCTTTTTTGGAGAAATGTCTATTTAGTTCTTTGGCCCATTTTTTGATTGGGTCGTTTATTTTTCTGGAGTTGAGCTGTAGGAGTTGCTTGTATATTTTTGAGATTAGTTGTTTGTCGGTTGCTTCATTTGCTATTATTTTCTCCCATTCTGAAGGCTGTCTTTTCACCTTGCTAATAGTTTCCTTTGATGTGCAGAAGCTTTTAAGGTTAATTAGGTCCCATTTGTTTATTTTTGCTTTTATTTCCAATATTCTGGGAGGTGGGTCATAGAGGATCCTGCTGTGATATATGTCGGAGAGTGTTTTGCCTATGTTCTCCTCTAGGAGTTTTATAGTTTCTGGTCTTACGTTTAGATCTTTAATCCATTTTGAGTTTATTTTTGTGTATGGTGTTAGAAAGTGGTCCAGTTTCATTCTTTTACAAGTGGTTGACCAGATTTCCCAGCACCACTTGTTAAAGAGATTGTCTTTAATCCATTGTATATTCTTGCCTCCTTTGTCGAAGATAAGGTGTCCATATGTGCGTGGATTTATCTCTGGGCTTTCTATTTTATTCCATTGATCAATATTTCTGTCTTTGTGCCAGTACCATACTGTCTTGATAACTGTGGCTTTGTAGTAGAGCCTGAAGTCAGGTAGGTTGATTCCTCCAGTTCCATTCTTCTTTCTCAACATCGCTTTGGCTATTCGAGGTTTTTTGTATTTCCATACAAATTGTGAAATTATTTGTTCTAGCTCTGTGAAGAATACTGTTGGTAGCTTGATAGGGATTGCGTTGAATCTATAAATTGCTTTGGGTAGTATACTCATTTTCACTATATTGATTCTTCCAATCCATGAACATGGTATATTTCTCCATCTATTAGTGTCCTCTTTGATTTCTTTCACCAGTGTTTTATAGTTTTCTATATATAGGTCTTTAGTTTCTTTAGGTAGATATATTCCTAAGTATTTAATTCTTTCTGTTGCAATGGTGAATGGAATTGTTTCCTTAATTTCTCTTTCTGTTTTCTCATTATTAGTGTATAGGAATGCAAGGGATTTCTGTGTGTTGATTTTATATCCTGCAACTTTACTGTAGTCATTGATTATTTCTAGTAATTTTCTGGTGGACTCTTTAGGGTTTTCTATGTAGAGGATCATGTCATCTGCAAATAGTGAGAGTTTTACTTCTTCTTTTCCAATTTGGATTCCTTTTATTTCTTTTTCTGCTCTGATTGCTGTGGCCAAAACTTCCAAAACTATGTTGAATAGTAATGGTGAAAGTGGGCACCCTTGTCTTGTTCCTGACTTTAGAGGAAATGCTTTCAATTTTTCACCATTGAGGATAATGTTTGCTGTGGGTTTGTCATATATAGCTTTTATTATGTTGAGGTATGTTCCTTCTATTCCTGCTTTCTGGAGAGTTTTTATCATAAATGGATGTTGAATTTTGTCAAAGGCTTTCTCTGCATCTATTGAGATAATCATATGGTTTTTATTTTTCAATTTGTTAATGTGGTGTATTACATTGATTGATTTGCGGATATTGAAGAATCCTTGCATCCCTGGGATAAAGCCCACTTGATCATGGTGTATGATCTTTTTAATGTGTTGTTGGATTCTGATTGCTAGAATTTTGTTAAGGATTTTTGCATCTATGTTCATCAGTGATATTGGCATGTAGTTTTCTTTTTTTGTGGGATCTTTGTCAGGTTTTGGTATTAGGGTGATGGTGGCCTCATAGAATGAGTTTGGAAGTTTACCTTCCTCTGCAATTTTCTGGAAGAGTTTGAGCAGGATAGGTGTTAGCTCTTCTCTAAATTTTTGGTAGAATTCAGCTGTGAAGCCGTCTGGACCGGGGCTTTTGTTTGCTGGAAGATTTTTGATTACAGTTTCAATTTCCGTGCTTGTGATGGGTCTGTTAAGATTTTCTATTTCTTCCTGGTCCAGTTTTGGAAAGTTGTACTTTTCTAAGAATTTGTCCATTTCTTCCACGTTGTCCATTTTATTGGCATATAATTGTTGATAGTAGTCTCTTATGATCCTTTGTATTTCTGTGTTGTCTGTTGTGATCTCTCCATTTTCATTTCTAATTTTGTTGATTTGATTTTTCTCCCTTTGTTTCTTGATGAGTCTGGCTAATGGTTTGTCAATTTTATTTATCCTTTCAAAGAACCAGCTTTTGGTTTTGTTGATTTTTGCTATGGTCTCTTTTGTTTCTTTTGCATTTATTTCTGCTCTAATTTTTAAGATTTCTTTCCTTCTACTAACCCTGGGGTTCTTCGTTTCTTCTTTTTCTAGTTGCTTTAGGTGTAGAGTTAGGTTATTTATTTGACTTTTTTCTTGTTTCTTGAGGTGTGCCTGTATTGCTATGAACTTTCCCCTTAGGACTGCTTTTACCGTGTCCCACAGGTTTTGGGTTGTTGTGTTTTCATTTTCATTCGTTTCTATGCAAATTTTGATTTCTTTTTTGATTTCTTCTGTGATTTGTTGGTTATTCAGCAGCGTGTTGTTCAGCCTCCATATGTTGGAATTTTTAATAGTTTTTCTCCTGTAATTGAGATCTAATCTTACTGCATTGTGGTCAGAAAAAATGCTTGGAATGATTTCTATCTTTTTGAATTTACCAAGGCTAGCTTTATGGCCCAGGATGTGATCTATCCTGGAGAAGGTTCCATGTGCGCTTGAGAAAAAGGTGAAATTCATTGTTTTGGGATGAAATGACCTATAGATATCAATTAGGTCTAACTGGTCTATTGTATCATTTAAAGTTTGTGTTTCCTTGTTAATTTTCTGTTTAGTTGATCTATCCATAGGTGTAAGTGGGGTATTAAAGTCTCCCACTATTATTGTGTTATTGTTAATTTCTCCTTTCATACTTGTTAGCATTTGTCTTACGTACTGTGGTGCTCCCGTGTTGGGTGCATATATATTTATAATTGTTATATCTTCTTCTTGGATTGATCCTTTGATCATTATGTAGTGACCTTCTTTGTCTCTTTTCACAGCCTTTGTTTTAAAGTCTATTTTATCTGATATGAGTATTGCTACTTCTGCTTTCTTTTGGTCCCTATTTGCATGGAAAATCTTTTTCCAGCCCTTCACTTTCAGTCTGTATGTGTCCCCTGTTTTGAGGTGGGTCTCTTGTAGACAACATATGTAGGGGTCTTGTTTTTGTATCCATTCAGCCAGTCTTTGTCTTTTGGTTGGGGCATTCAACCCATTTACATTTAAGGTAATTACTGATAAGTATGTTCCCGTTGCCATTTACTTTATTGTTTTGGGTTCGAGTTTATACACCGTTTTTGTTTCCTGTCTAGAGAATATCCTTTAGTATTTGTTGGAGAGCTGGTTTGGTGGTGCAGAATTCTCTCAGCTTTTGCTTGTCTGAAAAGCTTTTGATTTCTCCTTCACACTTGAATGAGATCCTTGCTGGGTACAATAATCTGGGCTGTAGGTTATTTTCTTTCATCATTTTAAGTATGTCTTGCCATTCCCTCCTGGCTTGAAGAGTTTCTATTGAAAGATCAGCTGTTATCCTTATGGGAATTCCCTTGTGTGTTATTTGTTGTTTTTCCCTTGCTGCTTTTAATATTTGTTCTTTGTGTTTGGTCTTTGTTAATTTGATTAATATGTGTCTTGGGGTGTTTCTCCTTGGGTTTATCCTGTTTGGTACTCTCTGGGTTTCTTGGACTTGGGTGATTATTTCCTTCCCCATTTTAGGGAAGTTTTCCACTATTATCTCCTCAAGTATTTTCTCATGGTCTTTCTTTTTGTCTTCTTCTTCTGGAACCCCTATGATTCGAATGTTGTAGCATTTAATATTGTCCTGGAGGTCTCTGAGATTGTCCTCATTTCTTTTAATTCGTTTTTCTTTTATCCTCTCTGATTCATTTATTTCTACCATTCTATCTTCTAATTCACTAATCCTGTCTTCTGCCTCTGTTATTCTACTATTTGTTGCCTCCAGAGTGTTTTTAATTTCACTTATTGCATTATTCATTATATATTGACTCTTTTTTATTTCTTCTAGGTCCTTGTTAAACCTTTCTTGCATCTTCTCAATCCTTGTCTCCAGGCTATTTATCTGTGATTCCATTTTAGTTTCAAGATTTTGGATCAATTCCACTATCATTATTCGGAATTCTTTATCAGGTAGATTCCCTATCTCTTCCTCTTTTGTTTGGTTTGGTGGGCATTTATCCTGTTCCTTTATCTGCTGAGTATTCCTCTGTCTCTTCATCTTGTTTAAATTGCTGAGTTTGGGGTGTCCTTTCTGTATTCTGGCAGTTTGTGGAGTTCTCTTTATTATGGCGTTTCCTCACTGTGTGTGGGTTTGTACAGGTGGCTTGTCAAGGTTTCCTGGTTAGGGAAGCTTGTGTCGGTGTTCTGGTGGGTGGAGCTGTATTTCTTCTCTCTGGAGTGCAATGAAATGTCCAGTAATGAGTTATGAGATGTCTATAGTTTTGGGGTGACTTTGGGCAGCCTGTATCTTGAAGCTCAGGGCTGTGTTCCTTTGTTGCTGGAGAATTTGCTTGGTATGTCTTGCCCTGGAACTTATTGGCCCTTGTGTGGTGCTTGGTTTCAGTGTCGGTATGGAGGCATTTGATGAGCTCCTGTGAATGAATGTTCCTTGGAGTCAGGAGTTCCCTGGAGTCAGGGTTTGGACTTAAGTCTCCTGCTTCCGATTATCGGTCTTATTTTTACAGTAGTTTCAAAACTTCTCCTTCTATACAGCACCATTGATAAAACATCTACATTAAAGATGATAAGTTTCTCTACAGTGAGAGTCACTCAGAGAGGTTCACAGGGTTACATGGAGAAGAGAAGAGGGAGGAGGGAGTTAGAGGTGACCCAAATGAGATGAGGTGAATCAATAGTGGAGAGAGTGGGCTAGCCAGTAGTCACTTCCTTATGTGCACTCCACAACTGGACCACTCAGAGATGTTCACGGGGTTATACAGAGAAGAGAAGAAGGAGGAAGGTAACAGAGGTGGCCAGAAGGATAAAAGGGGGGATTGAAAAGGAGGGAGACAGATCCAGCCAGTAATCAGTTCCCTAAGTGTTCTCCACCATCTGGAACACACAGAAATTCACAGAGTTGGGTAGAGTAGAGAGGGGTTAGGGAGGAGACACAGGCGACCTGGTGGAGAAAAAGGAGGGTCCAAAGGGAGAGAGAGCAGTCAAGCCAGTAATCTCACTCCCTAGTGAAAAATGGGTCCTGAAGATTGGGTCCTTAAAGGTACAAAATTGGTAACAAATACATAAAAGCAAAAATTAAAAATCTAGAGTAGAGTTTGGAATTTCAAAAATACGATGTTAAAGAAAAGAAGAAGGAAAAGAAAGAGAGAAAAAATGAACAAACAAAAACAAACAAGGTCACGAAAATTATAAAGAAAGTACAGCTACAAAATTGATAACTAATACCAGAAAGCAAAATTTAAAAATCTAGAGTAGAGTTTGGAATTTCAAAAATACAATGTTAAAAAAAAAAAAAAAAAAAGAAGAAGAAGAAAAATAAAGAGAGAAAACAAACAAACAAATACGAACAATGTCACAAAAATTATAAAGAAAATACAGGTACAAAATTGATATCAAATACCAAAAAGCATAAATTAAAAATCTAGAGTAAAGTTTGGAATTTCAGATATACAATGTTATATAAAAGAAGAAGAGAAAGAAACAGAGAAGAAGAAAAAAAAAAAAAGTCACAGAAATTATATAAAAAAAAAAACAAAAAACTATAGGTACAAAATTGATAACATATACCAAAAAGCGAAAATTAAAAATCTAGAGTAGAGTTTGGAATTTCAAAAATACAATGTTAAAGAAAAGAAGAAAAAAACAAAAACAAACAAACAAAAAAAACAAGTTCAAAAAATTATAAAATATATATATATGAAGTTTGCTGAAGAAGAAAAAAATAGGGTCTTTTTTTTTTTTTTTTGCAAAGTAATAGGTTATAAAAGTGAAAATTAAAGGAACAATAGAGGACTTAAAAATTTTTTTTTTATTATTAAAAAAAAAAAAGAAAGAATGATCGTAAAAATAATAAAAATATATCTAGGACTTTTTTGTTGTTTTTTTTTTGTGGGTGTTGTGGGTTCAGTTCATTTTTGGCTAGTTCCTTGGTCAGATTTATATTTCTCAAGATCTATAGGCCCCTTCCTATGTAGTCCGTAGTAACCACAGGGTTTTGATCTATTGCCTGTAACTTCCAAGGCGTTTCCCTCTGTTATATCTTCTTCTGTTTGCTAGTCTCTTCAGTATCTGGTTTCCGCCCTGACTCAAAGGGCACGGTGGAGGACACTTTTTTTTTTTTTTTTTTTTTTTTAGGCTTACTTGTTCAGTCGCGCTGTGCGGAGGGAGGGAGGGATGCTGCAAACAAATAACACTGGCGTGGGCTCGCAGTGCCTCAGCCACCCTGGGTCTGCCCCCGCTCACGGCGCGTGTAGCCTCCCTGTCCACACTGCTCGGACTCTAGGTTGTTCCGCCGGGAACAATCCGAGGCTGGCCCTGGGCTGCATGCACCTCCCAGGTCCAAGCCGCTCAGGTTCAGGCACTCGGGTAGTCCTCAGAGGCGCAGACTCTGTTGGGCCTGCGTTTTGTGCTCTTCCCAGGTCCGAGCGCCAATTTGCTCTTCCCAGGAGAGCGCCAATGCTGCGACTTATCGCCTCCCCGCCACTCGGTTATCTGGATGTAAAACCGGCGCACCTTCTCAGGCAGATGTTGACCGTCCAGACCCCCAAGAAGTTTTAGTTAGCAAAGAAGCCTGCTTACAATTTTATAGATAATGTCTCTCTGGGGCTGCGATTGCCCCCTTCCGGCTCTGGCTGCCTGTCACCGGAGGGGGAAGGTCTGCAGCCGGCTATCTCTGTTCAGTCCTTTGTTCCGTGCGCGGGCCTGGCGGTCTTAGGTTAGGGCTGGCTTTTCGCGTGGTAGGTATCCCACAGTCTGGTTTGCTAGCCCAAATTATTTCGCTCAGATAGCGCTCAGGGTATTCAGGCCAGATTCTTACTCTCAGCGATGCAGCCCACGCCGCGCCTCCCTGCCCAGCCCCGGTTTGCTAATGGCGGATGCAGGCGTCTGCGCTGCTTCTCCGCTGGGGGAGTTACCGTAGGGCTCGAAATCTGCGAGTTTTAAATTGTTTATTTATTTTTTCTCCCTGTTATGTTGCCCTCTGTGCTTCCAAAGCTCGGCACAGATTCGGCAGTGAGAAGGTTTCCTGATGTTTGGAAACTTCTCTCTTTTTAAGATTCCCTTCCCGGGACGGAACTCCGTCCCTCCCTCTTTTGTCTCTTTTTTTTTGTTTTTAATATTTTTTCCTACCTCCTTTCGAAGAGTTGGGTTGCTTTTCTGGGTGCCTGATGTCCTCTGCCGGCATTCAGAAGTTGTTTTGTGGAATTTACTCGACGTTTAAATGCTCTTTTGATGAATTTGTGGAGGAGAAAGTGTTCTCCCCGTCCTACTCCTCCGCCATCTTGGCTCCTCCCCCAACTTACATGTAAATTAATTCATCCATTCCTTCAGGTAAATCCAGATGCTAAAAATCATTGTATAATATTTATTTTCATGATCATGTTAAACTCACTATATGAAATCCATGGTAGAAGGGAAATGACACAATTTATGTTCAAACAACACTTTCCCTCAGTGTGTAGAGCACATAAGGACAGGCTGCTCCCTTTTCTGTTTAGACTCACTTCCCACCTTGGTTACCTGTGATGGGAAAGTATTCTTGTACATAAGCTGAGGATAAAGTTGTCCTGATATTTCAGCTTCATTTTTATTTTTGTTTGTATGTGGCATATGTGCGTGTACATGCATTTGTATATGAGATACATTAGATAAATAGATACATGCATACATAGAAAAATCATCTGTGATAAGCTCTTGCAATGATTTCCAAAAAGCAATTTGTCCTTTCATTTGTGTGAAACTCAGAAATTCTCATAGCAGTCAGCACACAAGAACTAATCAATACCTGGCTTCTCTCTGAAGATCTGCTCCTGAGTTTTATTATATTGTGGAGCCATTGTGCTCAGACTAAAATAAGATGCCCAGTTTAATGGGCATGCTCTAGTTTTCAAGCCATATCAGCCATGCTGGTATAAGGGCTCCTTTGGAGAAAGGAGTGATAATAATATCGCTCCAGCACCATGTTTCATAGTGGTGAATCAGTAGGAATATTTAGATCTGTGAAGTTTTAAAAAAATGTCATGAATGAAGCAGAGTTGAGAAACTCTTCAGTTGAGCCCAATCCCTTATGGTTTGAAAATAAATGAGGGAAAGCAGCACGGTGAAGCAGTATCTACTTAAGAGTCCCGATCTAGTTGAATCCCAATGTCAGTTTCTTAATAGCTGCATGACTTTAAGTATCAATACATTTTTTACCTCTCTGAGCTTTACTTGCCTTTATGTGTTATATAGAAATGACCTCATGGAGTTCTTCTTAAAAGACTTACTAGTGCCTACCAATATACATTTACCTATAGTTTTCATTTAAACTTGCTGTAAAGTTGTATTAACATCCCCAGGTTACAGTGATGTTCAAAGGCCTCAAAGCCACACAACTAAAAACAGTCAGAGCGAATAGTATTGAATGGGATCTTTAGGGGCCTCTATCAAAACAAGAGAGTCTGTTTTGCTGTTTCACAGTTGCTGAGGCTTCAGACCAATTTCCAGCAACCCTGGATCAAGAAATGATTCTCAGTGGTCTCTGACCTTGACCTTGCCTTAATTGTTGCAGCACTGTGGTTGTTTGCCATGGGAAGTGCCATGTGATTCCTTATCTACAGGGCCCAGTTCAGTTTCTCCAAACATGAAGTGAATAGAACGGGGACTCTCTCTCTAAATACGGTGTGCCAACAGTCCTCATAATCGTTCTTCTACCTGTATGTTGGGTAAATTGTAGAATTTTTTTTTAATTCACATAAAAGGCATATAATGTTCTTTGGATTTTGAGCTTATCATATTTAAAAGTGCTCGATGAGATGGGCATGTACACACTGCTATTTTTAAAATGGATAACTAACAAAGCCCTACTGTATAGCACATAGAAAATCTGCTCAATGTTACATGGTGGCCTGGGTGAGAGGGGAGTTTGGGGGAGAATGTATGGCTGAGTACCTTCACTGTTCACCTGAAACTATCACAGTGTTGCTTGTTAATTGGGTATACCCCAATACAATGTAAAAAGATTTTTAAAAAAGGGCTTAAGGTCTAGGTACACCTCTTCACCACGCCCGCTTGCCCGCACATTCATTCACTCTGCCCCAGCAAAGACACCATGTGTGACAGGCATAGAACAGAGTGAGAGAACAGTAATGCAGGTTAACTCTGTGGGAAAGTAAAAATGCAAAGTTCTGAATATGTAGAAAATATTCAGAGCGTGTATCAAACATATAGGGAAGGCGGCCCGGGTATCTGAACAACTACTTGGAAGTCTTGGTTCCATCATATATTAGTTGTTTCATTTTGTCCAGTTACAAAACATCAGCCTGCTTCCTTACTGTGAAATATCCGTAATGATACCTTCCTAGCCCGTCTTTCTAACTGTATTAATAGGACAGTTCAAATGAAATGGCATGAGACAGTGGGAAAGGATACAATTCCCATATTATTGTTTTGATTTTATTCCATAAGCTCTTTTGTTTTAGGCAATATATTCCAAAATGTGTTTGGCAGAACACAAGGAAAGTTAAAAAAAGCAATGGGAGATATATTATTGGGGTTTTGTGTTTGAATATGTTTGGAAATTCTGGATTAAATAAAGTTAACCCCTTATCTCAAAACTTCCCAGAACTTCTGATGGACTAAGGGAAACCTCCAGAAGGGGAAAATGTGATTCAGTACTTTCTCAAGTTTATTTAACCTCATAACTTTTATCTTTCAAAATTAATATTATTCTAATACGTATTTTGGGAAACAGCTCTAATGGATAAATACTATGTTGAAGTTTGGATTTTCGGGTGAAAGCTTTTCTGTATTTTATAATAAGAGCTGCCTCATACTGAGTATATTTTATGTGCCAAGAACTGAACTAAATGTTTTACATCTTATAACATGACTTAATTGCTTAAGAATCATTTGAATTGCATTTCTCATGCCCCTCTTAAAAGTGCATGAAATGAAACTTAGAGAAGTTAAGTATTTTAACCAAACTAATGAACCCCAAGGCCAAGATTCAAATTCAAACCAAAGTCCATGGCCTTGTTCACTGCTGAGCATTTGCTTAAATGACTGGATAGATGAGTTACGTGATCATATGTGAGATTTATTTTTTGCATTTTCATGAATATATAATTGACATACATCACTGTGTAAAGTGTATAGCATGATGGTTTGACTTACATGTATTATGAAAGTATTACTGCAGTATGTTTAGTTCAGTTCTGTCGCTCAGTCGTGTCCGAATCTTTGCGACCCTATGAATTGCAGCACGCCAGGCCTCCCTGTCCATCACCAACTTCCAGAGTTCACTCAAACTCATGGCCATCAAGTCGGTGATGCCATCCAGCCATCTCATTCTCTGTCGTCCCCTTCTCCTCCTGCCCTCAATCTCTCCCAGCATCAGAGGCTTTTCCAATGAGTCAACTCTTCGCATCAGGTGGCCAAAGTACTGGAGTTTCAGCTTTAGCATCATTCCTTCCAAAGAAATCCCAGGGCTGATCTCCTTTAGGATGGACTGGTTGGATCTCCTTGCAGTCCAAGGGACTCTCAAGAGTCTTCTCCAACACCACAGTTCAAAAGCATCAATTCTTTGGCGCTCAGCTTTCTTCACAGTTCAACTCTCACATCCATACACGACCACGGGAAAAACCATAGCCTTGACTAGACGAACCTTTGCTGGCAAAGTAATATCTCTGCTTTTAATACGCTATCTAGGTTGGTCATAACTTTCCTTCCAAGGAGTAAGCGTCTTTTAATTTCATGGCTGCAGTTACCATCTGCAGTGATTTTGGAGCCCCCCAAAATAAAGTCTGACACTGTTTCTACTGTTTCCCCATCTATCTGCCATGAAGTGATGGGACCAGATGCCATGATCTTAGTTTTCTGAATGTTGAACTTTAAGCCAACTTTTTCACTCTCCTCTTTCACTTTCATCAAGAGGCTTTTTAACTTTCTGCCATAAGGGTGGTGTCATCTGCATATCTGAGGTTATTGATATTTCTCCTGGCAATCTTGATTCCAGCTTGTGCTTCTTCCAGCCCAGTGTTTCTCATGATGTACTCTGCATAGAAGTTAAATAAACAGGGTGACAATATACAGCCTTGACGAACTCCTTTTCCTATGTGGAACCAGTCTGTTGTTCCATGTCCAGATCTAACTGTTGCTTCCTGACCTGCATATAGGTATGTTTAGTTAGTCCCATCAACCCATATAGACACAACAAGTTATAGTTTACTTGTAGTTTGTTTCCTCCTGGTACTCTGCACAGAAAAGCTTTCACAAGATATCTACATATTAGTCACACTGCTTCTCCTTTAGTAGAAAAGCCCTTGCCAGGCTGAAGCCTTTTGTCATTGATCCTTTTACCATCCGGGACACATGCTGAATAATGAGGATCTGCCAATGATCCCTTAGCAGTTCCCAAGGTTTATGTTTTCTTGATTGAAATATTGCAAAAATCAGGGATGATAACAATTTAAAGTTCTCAGCTTATTCTGGAATGTTCCAAGTAATTAGAAAATGTTTCTGACAATAATGACATTTTTAATGAGGGCTTTTTTCATATATCGTATTTTTTAAGTATTCAAATTAACATGCACATACACAGGTCCTTTCACATTTTCTGTCCTACTTGTCTTCCAGGAGTACTTTGTTGCAGCAGTCCTAGGATATTAATACAATAACCCTGTCAAGACTTGCTTGATTAGGTGGATCCATATTAAATGCAATGGCACCCCACTCTAGTACTCTTGCCTAGAAAATCCCATGGATGGAGGAGCCTGGTGGGCTGCAGTCCATGGGGTCGCTAAGAGTTGGACACGACTGAGCGACTTCACTTTCACTTTTCACTTTCATGCATTGGAGAAGGAAATTGCAACCCACTCCAGTGTTCTTGCCTTGAGAATCCCAGGGACGGGGGGGCCTAGTGGGCTGCCTTCTATAGGGTTGCACAGAGTCGGACATGACTGAAGTGACTTAGCAGCAGCAGCATATTAAATGCTACTTTCTAAATCAAAAGAGTCAAATAATGGCCATTTCATAAGATTAGCTGATACATATTAGCTATATATATAGTAGACATTTCTGTGGCTTGTTATCTACAAAAGAGGGTTCACAATTTAAGGAGAGAAAGAAGTTTAGCAAACTTTAAATCATAATACTATATAGTCTTTCTTACATGAGGCATGAGAAGAATGTAAAAACGTGTTCTACTATATACTGTATACATTGTTTTGTAAGTATTTAACTTTTAGCACCATAGAAATGCATCTTAAAACTTTGTACTACTTAGAGATTTATTTTTGAGCTACTTACGTGACCAATTCCATATGAAGTAAAGAGTCTTTACATTTTTCTGGATCTGACATCATGATTTATTTTTCTGATTATTGGTCTTCTTCCTTCACCCAATGAACCTGAAATTCTCTTAGTATGATTTTAAAATCTGGAAATATCTTTGCTTATGGTTATCTAGTATACTGAGTTGTTTATTTATAACAGTGTAATATACAAAATGACATTGCATCGCATACTGAGTGTTAGATATGTAATTTGCTAAGAATAAAGCCTTCAAGATGTAGCTACCATAGAAATTGATTATAACTTTCAAAGGCAGAATGAGCAAGATTTGTACAGACCAACTTGTCATGGGTCCAGACATGTTACTGCTCCCAGTAGTGATGCAGTGACAGTTTGAAATAGCATTCACATTACTGGGTGCAAATTAAAGTGGACTTTGAATAAACGAAAGTAATTGGGGCATTCATTCACTAATATTTATTATTTCCTGATAAAAATGTGGAATATCTAGGCCATTTTCCCAAGATTTGCTGAAATACTATTTAAAAAGTGACATATCCTTTAAAACCTATTACAAAGACTAACCAAACTTAACATTAAAGACATTTTCTTTGTTTCATCTAATTCCCACCAGCTGTAATTTAAGCTTCTTTCAGTCAGTCTGTTCTTTCTCATATTTTAATTGGTGTTCACAAAGGATATTCTTAACATGGATTTCCGAGGAACCAAAGTCCCACTCAAGAAAGTTTGGCGGCCTGAATGTTAAAGGAAAACTCCAAAGGAACAGTGAAAATAGCAAGATTGCAATTATATTAGAAGATTATAAGATAGAAGAAAGAACAAATCATAAAAATCTGATGGAAGAATCATAACATTCTTTAACTTTGCATAGAATGTTGTCTATTTTTATGTATCTCTTCTCCATGACATCTTAGCAAAGGGGACAATTTAAAATTTTGTGCCTACGGATAAAATTTGAAAAATTCTGCCTTCAAATACAATCTAAACAATGTTTTTTTTAAAGGCTCTTTGGAAACAGAAGTGAATGACATTCTACAGCTTGCCAGGAAAAGAGTTACTTTCTGGTGTCTTCAGCAATCCTAAGATTTTTTTTTTTTTTTTTGTATGTCTCATATTGTACTTCCTAAATCTAATTCGAATTTGGACAAGTATTGAAATCTTCAGAGATCAAGGAATTAAACAAAACAGGGATTAAGGGTTTTGATCATACAACGGCAGAATTGACCTATTATCTTTAAGAATGTTTTGGGAATTAAAATTTTTAAAGAACAAATGCTCTTCAGAGCATTATGGAAAGATGCATTGGTTGAGTTTGAAAATATATCTCTTTATTGTGAGCATCTAGAAAAACTATGACTGAACAATCCTAAATAATCCCCCTCTGAAGATTAAAGAAAAACAAATTTAAAGTTATTTAATCAGCAAGACCCATTCTAAAACAGAAAATGACCCTTATAGATTTAAAAGCATTTACACATTACTTTAAAAATATAATCTGGCACAAATAGCATTATTAATATGTAAAATTAAGTCTCCAGTTCTCCTTTAAAACTCTTTCAATAGTACAAAATGAAGCAAAATATGACCCTCTCAACCAACTGTGACTTAACTAACTTCTTTTTCTAAAGCTGCAGTTTAGAAAGAAAAGCTGTAGAAATGTAGCTTTCTTTTGGTGGAATTTTGGACACTTGGCTAAATAAAAATGGTGATATTTTAGTATTTAAAGATAAACATAACTGAAATTTTAAATGCTCAGTATATATCAAAGATGAGTTACCTTAAGGTACTCAGACTTCTTTTCAATTTTGTACTTTCATAACATTTTTAAAAATTAGATTTAAAATATATTCATTTGAGAACTGACTATAAATGTCTGAATAAATTTGATAATCTTTCCCAGTAAAATTGTGTGTGGGAATGGTTTGGACTTGGAAATCCAAAATGGATTATCCTAGTGTAACCTGACACTTTAGATGTAATTAAACAGAGGCTCCATCACTGACAAATCTGAGGATGTGACACCAGGGTCCTGCCTCTCTGCCTAGTACTCTTTTCCTCTCACACACTGCCTCCACCCACACATAAATACTAAAGAAAATATTATTTATTTAACGTGACTCCCCTTTTCTTAAAGTAAATGCTCTAAAACTTCAAAAGGGTAAGCTTTTTGTTTCCTTAACATCTCTCTCCTTGCCCAGAAGATGAGCCAAGAAGAAAATGTCATAATGCATGCTCATGAGAGAAGCACGCTATAGATCAAATGTGAATAAAATGTGCATTGTTTCTTTTCAGGATTTGAGCTCAAGACAAAACTCAGTAAGGCACTGATCTGCTTTTAACTCTTTATTCATTACAGTGATATACTAAAATAATAAAGGTCAACATGGTGACATTCCCATAAAAAGTTCCTCAATGGATGCATTAAATTGATATTATAAGACTGCTGCTACTGCTAAGTCTCTTCAGTTGCGACCCCAGAGACGGCAGCCCACCAGGCTTCCCCGTCCCTGGGATTCTCCAGGCAAGAACACTGGAGTGGGTTGCCATTTCCTTCTTCAATGCGTGAAAGTGAAAAGTGAAAGTGAAGTCGCTCAGTCGTGTCCAACTCCTAGCAACTCCATGGACTGCAGCCCACCAGTCTCCTCCGTCCATGGATTTTCCAGGCAAGAGTACTGGAGTGGGGTGCCATTGCCTTCTCTGATTACAAGACTATAAAAATATAAAATTGTTATATGGGAAACTTTAATCAATGCTTTTAGGAAACTCTAGATAGGAAATAAATCAAGGTAACCAACTTAGTAGAAGACCTAGGAAATTACTTAGTGGCTATTAACTATTCCACTGTAATTAATAAGTCTTTTCTATTGCAATTAGACATTTGTAGTGGTCATGATGCCAATATAAATATTATCCTGTCTCCTCTGGTCTTATTACCTATCTGATCAAATAACAATGGCTTATTTTTACAAAAAGTTTTCAGAAAGAGAGATATGGGATATTACTCATTTGTTTTTATATTTCACTTGCAAAGAATAAAATGAAAAATCAACTATATTTTTGTTTGGAGAAGACTAGCAGGGAATAATTGGAGCCCTTAACATTTGGCTTTTTTATTTTCCATTTGGCTTTTTTATTTTCTTCTAATTTTTTTCATGAGATGGCTATAATTTTAGGAAATTGAAAATAAAATGGCACAGAACTTTAGAGTTTTCTGGTTTATAAATGCATTTTAAGCTGGAGAACTTTTTTCCCAAAGAAAATCTTAAGCATAGCTCCAATATACAACAAAGTTAAGTGTTGAACTTTTATCTCTAAAATGGATTGGGAGAGATCAGAGCCCAGGAAAATCTAATTTCTGCCTCTGTCCAGCATTAGCACCTTTGCAGGATCCCAGGTCTGTACAGAATGCATCTTTAAAAGTGTGGGTGAGAATCATACAAAAGACTAAGCAAATAAGTTGAAGGACACAGTCTATAAGTGTCACTTCTTTTTGAGAGACTAATAAAAATTGTTTATGTGAGAGAAACAAGTCCTTAGGAAACCTGATGCATAGAGATAGAAATTTGAGCTCAAATGGCTTAGAGCTTTTGACTAAAACTAGAAATGAAAATGAACTTAAAAGAAACATTCTAAATGAATTAGTACATATCATGGTTACATTAAATTTAGAAAGAATGATTAATGAGAATAGGAATCACTAGCTACTTTAATAGTTGTTCAATAAGATGTTCCTCTGTAATCAAATAATATAGATCTTTTTGCAAATTATTTGTTTGGAATTTTCTGTCTGGAAATCATTGGACAGGCCAAAAAAAAAAAAAACAAAACGCAGCCTGAGTTCTTAATATTGGCAAATATTTTGCAAATACTTTTTATCTGTAGACCAAAAAAAGGCCAAGGTATAAAACTAAAAATAATATGTGCCAATGAAGAATCAATCTTAATATCTATATTAAATCATTGATTGGAATATACAGTCCTTCCTCATTAAAAAGGGAATGAACATCTTTTCCACATTAGGAATGAGTTATATTAATTGGGGCTTCCCAGGTAGCACTAGTGGCAAATAATCTGCCTGCCAACGCAGGAGACACAAGAGACCCAGGTTCAGTCCCAGGGTCGGGAAGATCCTCTAGAGAAGGGAATGTCAACCCATTCCAGTATTCTTGCCTGGAAAGTCTCGTGGACAGCAAAGCCTGGCAAGCTACCATCCATGTGGTTGCAGAGTCGGACACGACTGAGCAGAAGCAACAGTACTACTGCCTGACACCTCATGGTCATGCCACTTCATGTATTAATGGAAATTCTTAATGTATTTACTAGATTTGATGAGGATATTGGTATATTATTAAACATATGTTTAGGTCTTAGAAAGATCTGCGTTATGTTACTTTTCTCCAAAAAAAAAAAAAAATGGTGGAAGAGAAGCTATGTTCCCTAGTATCCATTCCCCATTTTTCCGAGTTTTAAAAAGTTTAATTTGGTGAGCAGGACACATGGCCATTTAACTAAAGACTGTATTTTCTATTCTCCCTTGCAGTCAGCAACTGTGTTTGGGGTAATGGGGGAAACTGAAAAAAACATGTGCAATTTCTAGATTATTTCCTTGAAGATAAAGTTGCTGTCCCAATACATCCTTATTTCTTTTATTCTTGGCCAAGAGCAGCCCCTAGAGCAGATCTTAGACCCAAATATGGAAGCCATATTTTGATGATGGTATAGCCACCTGATCAATCAGAGATTGATAAGAGAGACTATTCTTCTGCCTAATTCAAGATCTTGTATTTTGAGGTTTCTTTGTAATAAATCTTTAGCCTATGCCTTCGCTAATAAAGAAATTGGTGTCATAAGAAGTGTGCTGCCATACAAAAAAAATATGTAGCATTGTTTTAGCCATCGAGTTGCAGACTAGAAAGACGTAAATCTTGCAGCTTGGAAAGCTAATGACTTGTGATGGCATGGCAGCCTATTTAGTAAAACTATCAATTTTAGTAAATAATAGAAGGTCATACCTACAAATTTGGTTGCAGTAAGGGAGATTAGGAAAAGGCTAAATATTTGTCTATATTAGCTCCCTTTTGATACTTAAAAGTATCAAGAAATATAGAAAGAAAAGCTTGAATAAGGATTGCCCGTGTTTGAGTAGAGATGAAAAGGAATAGATCTTGCTAAGAGAGTCTCTGACAGAACTCTAAACATTCACTTGACCACATATAGATATCCTTTTTAAAAAGGGAAATCCCTTGTTTGTATGTAAAAGAAGATACATAGCAGAAGATAAGATTTTGCAATAGAAAGTTTGGGTCGCTCCAAAATCTGTATGTTGAAACCTAATCCTCAGTGTGATAGGATTGTGAGAGAGGGAGGAGGTCTTTGAGAAATGATTGCCAAAATCATTGTCTAGAGCTAGGCAATGAAAAAAGAGACCCTCAGAGGGCCCCTTTTCTCCCTCTGTCAAATGATGACTTAATAAGATCGCTGTCTATAAACCAGTATGCTCTTACAAGCACTGAATCTGCTGGTGCCTTGATTTTGAATTTCTCACCTTCCAGAACTGTGAGAAATAGACGTTTTTTAGTGTAAGCCGCCTAACCTATGGCATTTTTGTTATGTTAACCTGAGCAGACTAAGACTTGCTCAGAGCTCTTCTCAATAACCTCCCACTTGTATTTCATAGCCAGATAATAGGAGCTCTGACCACTTGCAAAGATCAGATAAAACCACAGTAGCTTCAGCACAACCTATAAACTATCTCAGAAAGATAGTCCTTAGAACAGAAACCAGAAACCAGAGTGAGGAATCTTCAAGTCTAGGACTATTCAGGAAAGATCAAGTATTATAATTCTTATATGGAATCTGATTGAAAAACAAATAGAACCTTCACTAAATTTGAGGGGAATGAATATAGCTTTAAAAAAGAAAAAAGCCACAAGATTGTCCAACAAGCAAGACCTAGGTTCCCAAGTGTGTATCAGCCAAAGATGTAAATTATATAGGCTACAAAGAAAGCATACCCTCCAAAACTCACTTTGGTTTTGGCCAAAACCACAGTGTATAATATTCAAGGGAAGACTTCTAGAGGGATCCAGATGTTATGAAAGAAAATGACCAAGAGAGTGATCCAAAGAAGAAGCAGGGAGAGCTAAGCAATATGTTTCAAAGTTCCTACACACTAGGATCTGGAAATTATGGACCACTAAAGTGCTTTATGTTTTCTATTTTTACCTTCATGAATGAATTATTTTTTACTCCATTATGGAGTATTAAATGATGAGGCTGAGTGAGGAAAATAACTTGTCTCTTAGTTTATTTATAGATTAGGGATCACAAGAAGCGGATGGCACTTAAGAGATTATGGGCTTCAAACTAGATGCGGAAAATCCATGAGGCATAGGTGACTCTACTAAGGATGATGAATATGTTCTGTGTGTCCAGTAAAAGGACATGCCAAGGGGCAGAATTTTGTCGGCAACCCCCCACTGTCTCTTCTGCTTTTATCTCCTTTAGCAGTCCAGATGTGTTGAAGGCACAAGGCTAGACAAAATGATACACAGAAAGAGATCAGGTTTCCTGACAGTGCGAGCAACTAGGGTGGCCACGTGATTAAGTTCGGGCTGTAGATTATGAATGAATGTTAGATGTGGATGAATATATGACTGTTGAAAACTGTCCCTAAATACAGGGGAAATATGCTAAAACTAAAAAAAAAAATGTATGAATTGGAATTATGATATAATGCAAAGAATCACAGTTCCTCACTTAAGATTTAAATTATACCAGAAAATTCTCTCTAAAATGCCATCAAATCTCTCAGTGAACTAACAATCAGTTGATGATTTAGATTAGTTTGTATAATTTGAATGATTCCTGATTTCTAACTTTAATTCAGTTGGAAGGAAAAACATTTCATTTGGAATTAAACATTTTTATTCTTTTTGTTTCTTCATGCTTCAGAAATTGAGCATAAATTAAAAAAAAAAAAGGCTAGCAATTAGATAGCAGACCCAAATTAGTTTTCGCTAGTTCAAATTTTTGAACGTATACTCTAAATATTAAATCTTTGTGTTTACTGATTTCTAGAACTTATTAATATAATTCTCATTCTACTTGACATGGCTTATTTAATTACATTTCAACATTTTAAATTGCAAGATTTGCTCAGTATGTTCTTTTTAAATTTCATAGAAAACCACAGGTGCAGATGGTCCATTAATAGCAATAAAAAGGCAAATTAAAATTATGCAAAACCCTTTGGAAAGCAATTCATTCTGCAGCTATCTCAAGGAAGTGTCTGTGTTTTAACATCTAATGTGAAAGGACTTCCTGCTGATATGACAAGTCACCCTAAAAGAAGTGTTGTATCATCTGAATTATCTGCTTTTGGCAAGAAGGACAGACTACCTAATTGATTTTAATAAACAATGAATTTTTTATGAAATTAAAATTATGAATAGGATCATCTGTCCTGGTTAAATTCTGATTCCTTATATGATTTGATAGACAATGACATTCAGAACCACAAATTTTTGAATCCTCTGTCTACTCCACTGATGTCTCCCTACTGATAGGATAGAATTTTTCTATCGCTCAGGGTTCTTATACTCACTAATATTTCTGTAGGGGTAGTGGTTTAAGAAGTTTTGATTGCATGGGGCACTGTGATGCAATGTACCAATGAACTTGAAACCAAAATGCACAAGGGTTCAAATCTCTCCTCTACTCTTTGTTATTTGTGTCTGCTTGGGTATACCTCTATAAAATGAAGAAAATAATTAATAGCATGTCTTTAAAGAATTTTAAATATTGTAATTATAGATGTGAAAATAATTCAAATATTTTAAAGTCCAAGTTAATATTAATTAGTATGATATGGCCAGATTGGGACAAAAGGAGGCAAAGTAAACTAAAGCCTGTGGTCTTTTAGTTAGAATTAGTCTTTCAGTTAGACTTTAATCTTTAGGTTAGAATCTGATCTAAGTGACTATCTTTGAGTTAATTTTCTTAGAGTTATGGGGAATGATATGAAAAAAAGCTTGAGTCAATGGCAGAAAAGAGGAAACATGACAAATTTCTGAAGAGAAATAGATGAATGGAGATGCAAATTTGAGAAAAAGCCAATAAAGCAAGAATGGAGTAGCGTGAATAAGGAAAGATATTTGAGCAAATGAATAAAGCTTTTTCCACTGATGCCTCATCAGAATATTAACATGAGAGAGGAAAGACTGGCACAGTAAGGAATCCTGATAGATTATTCTCTGGCAGAAATTTATTCTGTCGATACCCCCCAACTGTGATCTTATCTACATGAGTAAAAGGATTAGGCTAAAACTGTACAAGACAAATCCCATTCTTAAAGTAATTAGCCAGTAGACGTGGAAATGTCATACTTCAATGAGAATTTATTTTTGGAGATGGAGGGACCAGAGATACTTCAAGCAAGGAGCATAATCAGATTATATCTGATCAACAAAGAAGAAAGCAGTGTACCTTCAAGTTTCTGGAGCAGCTGTGCAGTAGTTATAATTAATTTCCTTTGTGCATGCGTGTATGTGTGTGTGTGTGTGTGTGTGTGTTTTCTCCTCAGGATTTTTTTTTCTCCATTTTATTCAGCATTTAAAAGAACCTTAATTTCCTGGAAGTTGTTTAGGGTTTATTATATTCCAGGATGCTGAAATGCTGTGGAGAGCAACTTCCTTTGTTGTTTCCTGTAATGCTACAGTTGAATTGCATTCCTTGTACAAAATGAATTTGAGATTAAAAAAAAAAATCAGGAAAAACCATTCTTTATTCATAGCACAAAAGGAACTGTATACTGAGCAGTCTCATTTCTGATATGACTATGGAATTCTGATATGAAGTCAATCCAAAGAAGGTTGTTTTTCCGAGGGCTCATTTTCTCTTAGCTTATTGCTTAAGACCTTTTGAAAGATTTCACAGGGATTAATAGTCAACACCCGGGGAAGAATTGGGTCTGTTTCAGCACTTCTGGGCTTGGCTGACACAGAATTCATTCTTCAGTGTTTTGGGGTACCAAGCACACATTTTTAGCCTTCATCACCATCCTAAAGAGATGAAAGCCTAGTCCCTTGAAGTCAGTGGGGGATTCATTTTAAAATTAGTTCTGTAGGAAGCAGAGTAATTTGAGAAACTGGGCTGCAGATAGTATTTGAATAAGGCAGATACATACAATGCCAGCTTTGTTATTTGAACTCTGGTTTTGGTGTGGGTGTCTGTGTGTGTGTGTGTACAGGAGACATTGTGGGAAGTGTGCTTTTGAGTTATTACATTGCTTCAGAAACTTCAGTAGTTCAGGAAGCCTCTCAGCATTTGTTTGTACAGTACCTGCATGCACATCATTTTGCATAAATATCAAACCTGATGGCCATCAAGAACAGACTGAGAGTAAGCTGTGTGCTTGTGTGGATTTACATCCTCAAATTATGGATTATTTATGTTAGTTTATGATATGGTTCTCCTTGGAAGAAACTGATATATCAAAAGATTTTTCAGACTAGATTTTAAGAACCTAAAATGAAGCAAAAATAAGGAGTGCCATGTATTGGGAAGAAATCAGGACATGTTTATCTCTTACTGCAAACTCCCAGCAATAGCTAAGTTGAGGGACGATACCATGCGTCCATACAGTGTGGTTCTCCTTTTGCTATATGGCAGAGAGGGAAAAAATAAAAACCTACAATCTTTGAAACTCCCTCAGCAATTGACATTCGTGTGTGTGACATTCTCCGTATTGTAAGGGGGAAAGAAAAGATATGAAAGCTTGCTTTGAGAGGTGATCTGGGTTTGGAGGGAGCAGAGTGTTTGTAAATACAGCATGAACATATAATGAGTAGAAATAAATATGTTACTACTTCAGTCAATCTAGTTTTCTCTAATGAGGTGCTGTTCATTGGGACTATGTATCAATGTCACATGTCATGGAAAAAATGAGAAACACATTATTTCAGTCTTGCATTCCACCATGGATCAGTCTGCTTTCACAGAAGTGTGTGACCCTGCCTCTCCATTTCCTTCTTGGAACCCGTTTAGTAATTGCAGGGGAGTATCCCCAGAGGGAGAGTTCTAGAGGGAGCTGTCATCAGCAAGAGAGACTCTGGGAAAGAATTGCAGAAGAGACATTTTCACAGATGCTTACTATGGAAGCTAATAAAGGTGGCTTTATTAGGAAAACATGTAGATCTTCACTAACCATTTCAGTAAACTGAAGATCATTTTAAAAAATCGAATCTGACATCGCTGGGTACGACTAGCTCGCTCTGAAGGGAGAAACAGAGTAAAACTCAAGACTGATGTGCCCGTGTGTCAGTGTATTTCCTCAGTCAGGCTTCTTGGAGTATTTGAGTCCAAGGAAGAGTATTAAAGGATAGGAGAGAATTACTCTAAGAATGGGTCATTGTGAAGGACTCTGGAGTTAGAGTCAATGGTAGATGCGTCACGTAGGCAGGAAATAGAGCAAAAGGCAGTTCAACGTTACTGCCTGGATGTGGCAAGAGATTGAGAGTCAGAAGTCTGATTAGCTATCAAATGTATAGTTACAAAAATGCATGGATACATATCTATACATATAAGAGACTGAAATATGTGTCCATATCCAGGTAAACATAACTCCCATAAATCCTTATTTTTTTCTCTTGCTTTCCCTTGTATCCATGTCTCTTCAAACAAAAGAGCTACATGATTTACTCACACTTTGGCATTTCTTTCAAGCTCCTTGCATAACGCTTGGCCCATAGTGGGCTCTGCATCAGGATATGTTTACTCACACGGTGACTGGAGTGTTTTCAAACATTTTGGATTTCAACTTTGGGAACAACAATGCAGTTGACATGCAGAGGCACAACAAATCGATAAATCAGACAGTTCTTGATTGGAGAGGCAAACACACTTAAACAATTAGCAAGACTTCTATAAGGAGTCAAGGACTTGGGTGGATCTTCTTGTCTTCATCACCATTTCCTATTCATTAGTCCATATTCATAGGATCACCCAACGTGTTTGTGGAAGCAAATGAATACATTTAGGACAATAAGTAAAGAACCTACCTACTCTAAGGAGGAAAGAAGAGATATGAAACTTGCTTTGAGAAATGATCCAGGTTTGGAGAGAGCAAAGTGTTTGTGAATACAGCATGAATATACAATGAGTAGAAATAAATATGTGTTACCACTTCAGTCAGTCTAGTTTTCTCTAATGAGGTGCTATGCACTGGGACCACTGAATTACATATATCAGTATAATCAAAGCCTTAAAGAAGAAATCATATTATGATCATCTTTCTGTCATGTTGCATATGCCCTTCCCAGGAGAAGTTAATTCCCCAAGCACCTTCATTGATTTACTCTTTAAGTAAAGGTGGCAGGATAAGTAGGATTGTAATGTTAACAGCTGGCTCAGAGTTGCCTTTGGGGAGAAAGCTATCTTTGTTTAGGAAAACACCTTGATATTCTGCTTTGGATGTGTGTGCCCTAAGGACATGTTCTGGAAGGATCCCAGAAGAAAAAAAGGAAAGATAAATTTCTCCATCTAAAAATGTAATAAAATTTTAGAAGAAACAGGGGAGGGCAGAAAAGCAGACCATATTCCTCTGAGGTGGAAAGAGAGAGAGAGAGGGAGGGAGGGAGGAAGGGAGACAGCACTCAAAGTAACAAGTAGGAAGCTAGAGATGTTCTCTGTTGTTATTGAGGAATTCCTGCTAGATAGCTGGTAACCCAGTTCAGTTCAGTGGCTCAGTCTTGTCTGACTCTTTGAGACCCCATGGACTGCAGCACGCCAGGCCTCCCTGTCCATCACCAACTCCTGGAGTTTACTCAAACTCATGTCCACTGAGTCGGCCATGCCTTCCAACCATCTCATCCTCTGTCGTCCCCTTCTCCTGCCGCCGTCAGTCTTTCCCAGCATCAGTTCAGTTCAGTTCAGTCGCTCAGTCATGTCCGACTCTTTGCGCCCCCATGGACTGCAGCACACCAGGCCTCCCTCGCCATCACCAACTCCCAGAGCTTACTCAAGCTCATGTCCATTGAGTTGGTGATGCCATCCAGCCATCTCATCCTCTGTCATCCCCTTCTCCTCCTGCCTTCAATCTTTCCCAGCATCAGGGTCTTTTCCAGTGAGTCAATTCTTTGCATCAGGTGGCCAAAATATTGGAGTTTCAGCTTCAACATCAGTCCTTCCAATGGCTGGTAACCATTCCAGTGGCTTCTAATAGCCCATAACCCAAGACTCTAAAAAACAGGTCTGTCTAATATTCAGTATATTAAAGAGTTTGGGAATTTTTGCTGGTATGCAGCCCTCTTCTTTTGCCCTAATTCTTGGTAAAATCTGCTGAACCTAGAAATGTCTCATGTGAATGGCACTTTGGAGAAATTAGAGGTGGATATTCCACTTTTAGGTTAGCACAGGCCAGAGCCATGAACATATAGGGGATGTGAGACACATGGATATAACAGTACAGAGAGAACAGGAATTCAACCCCAGAAGTAAACATGAGACTGTCAGTTGTTGAAATCTTGTTGAGAACCTCAGACTTACCAACTAGGAAGAGGGACTGTGGCAATTTTCAGAAAACACAGAACTATTGGACACAATAGTTTCAATTCAAACAATTGCTTGATATTGAGAACATTATTTAACTTCTCTGAGTTTCAGTTTTCTCATCTCTATAACAACAATGTTTGTCCTCAGGATGTGAAGAAAAAATAAGATTATTCCTGGCATATAGTAATGCTTAATGTGCTGTGCTTAGTCTCTTAGTCGTGTCTGACTCTTTGTGACCTGTGGACTGTAGCCTGCCAGGCTCCTCTGTCCACGGGGTTCTCTAGGCTAGAATACTGGAGTGGGTAGCCATTCCCTTCTACAGGGGACTTTCCCAAACCAGGGATCGAACCCATGTCTCTTGCACTGCAGGCAGATTCTTTACTGTCTGAGCCACCAGGGAAGCCTGTTAATGCTTAATGCACACCAGCAATTATTGGTTTTAAGACAATGATTTGCCCCCAAGAATGGGGTCATATGGGATCAAACATCAAGTCAGAATCAGAAGAGTCCACTTCTGGGCTATTAGAAGTGGACAAAAGTGGGGATGCATAGTGGTAAACCCACTGATGATCCTATCAGAGCAATTCAGAGGGTAGATCTGTTAATGGGGTATTCTCCCTCTCCCTAAGAATATAGCAAAAGCAATGTATTTGCTGTTAACATTGGAAAAGGCTAGAAAATCATCAGGTGGATTTATAGTGTGCGTGCATGTATGTGTGTATGCTTAGTTGTGTCTGACTCTTTGCAACCCCACGGACTGCAGCCCATCAGACTCCTCTGTCCCTGGATTTTCCATGCAGTAATATCAGAGTGGGTTGCCATTTCCTATTGCAGGGGATCTTCCTGACCCAGAGATTGTACCGACATCTCCTGCGTCTCCTATATTGGCAGGCAGATTCTTTACCACTAAGCTACGTGGGAAGGGATATGAAACATCCATTGATGATTTGTCCTAGCCTCATATACACTGATGTGAAAAACTGAGGAAAGAGGATCAGAAACAGTTTAATTTATTGCCTTTCATCCATTTCTAATTTTTAAGAAGTAGTTTTATACTTTTCTTATGCTTTCACATTTTTAGATTTTTCCCCTTTGGGAATATACTTATCTGCAATCTTAATATTTATTTATTCTTGGATGACTCATCTGACAATTATGTGTTAAATCCTTCTTATATTCCTATTCACTAGGTAGATGTAGAAATACATCAGTGAATAAGAAAGATGTGGTTCCTGTCATCTGAGAATTTTTACTTTAGTTAAGAAAACAGAGGAATGAATAGGAAATTATTATGCAGTGTTACAAGTATTCCAGTAGGGGAACTATATGTTGCTATTGAAGCACAAAGGAAAGGCATATAACCAACATGGGTCTCAGGGAAAGTGATAACCCATGTGAGAGGTAAAGGGTGACTAAGAGCCAAGCAAAGAAGAGAACCTATTGGATGTGCTGAAAAGGAAATGTACCAAAAACCACCGGAGGCAAGGGAGTACAGCACATCTGACATGCAGATGGAGAAGTGAAATCTCTGTGGCCAGAGAAACAATTGCAGAGATCTCGGAAGGCTAAATCATAAAAAGCCTATAAACCTAATCATGAAGCCCTCTCTTTATCTGGACCCACTAATGGATTTTGAACAGATATATATATATATATATATCTTTAAGTAATCACTCTGGGTCGGGGGTGGAGAATGGTTTGGAGGAGAAGTAAAACCAAACCTTGGGGATTAGGAGCCCTGCTAAAAATCTGCCCTGAGGACCTAGGTGTGGGACCCACACAAGGGCTCCCTCTAAGGCACTGCATGGAGAAACAGGAAGGTGGATGGATTAGTGAGTGAGTTACTTATAGCGCAGACACCATAGAAGTTGTTGATTAAGGAGATGTGAGGCATAAAGTAGAAAAAAAATCAAATTTCAGGCTTAAGCAGCTATACAGATAGTGATGTCATTTCACAAGACAGTGAATATAGAAACAGTAGCAGAGAAATGGGTGTCCAGGATATGATGACTACTTTGAATCTAAGTGTAGGTGTCCTGAATGCAATTGATTGCAGTGACCTGGCTTTTGGGGAGAGATTTGGCCACTGGAGATGGAAAATATTTACTCAGTTATCCAGATGTTTTCTTTTGAGTCCAAGTATCTGAATATTCAAATTAACTTTTCCTCTTCTTTCATAAGTTGGGTAATTCAAAGCCTGTGAACCTCACTTACAAACACAGCCTCCATATCAGATTTTCAGCTGTTAAGTGTTGATAGTTTATCTTTTATTTAACCTGTGTATTTCTCTCAGAATCAGAATATATGTGGACATTTTTCAAACTAATTCTCCCCCCTAAAACCTTGATTCCTTATTTTTAAATTCTTAAACTTGATGTGTTTTCAATAATGGGTGAATGAACTCTTTGAGCAAGTTGATTTTCAACTGGCAAAACTTCTTGTTCATCATTATTAATCCACCAGTATTTGAACCAATTTGGAGTAACATTACAGATGTTGCAGATGGAAGGTTATCAGCCCTACTTAAAAGATATGAGGTGTGTTTTTCAATAACAGAAGCTTTGCTACAATCAAGCTGACTGTTTTTCATGATGAGATCATTATGCAAATGCAAACTGCAGGTGAAGAAAATTGGCTGACTAAGACATATCTGTAGCATAGAGATGCTTTTCATTAGCAAGGAAAATAAAGAAGTTCATTCCTTGTGTTTAAAATGAATTATTTCCAAAATAAATGGCAAAGAGTAACATTTAAGTAGAGGTGACATGAGACGCCTCTAGGATGATTTAGAGAAGGGAGAAAAAATTCACACATGTTCATGGTTAGACGTTAATGGACAGTAAGGTTGCATAATTATTTGAGTCCCTCTGCCAGTTCTAATGGAGAAGGCAATGGCAACCCACTCCAGTACTCTTGCCTGGAAAATCCCATGGACGGAGGAGCCTGGTAGGCTGCAGTCCATGGGGTTGCTAAGAGTTGGACACGACTGAGCGACTTCACTTTCACTTTTCACTTTCATGCACTGGAGAAGGAAATGGCAACCCACTCCAGTGTTCTTGCCTGGAGAATCCCAGGGACGGGGGAGCCTGGTGGGCTGCCGTCTCTGGGGTCGCACAGAGTTGGACACAACTGAGGCGACTTAGCAGCAGCAGCAGCAGCAGCCAGTTCTAAAAACACTAGAAAAAAAGTCATATATTGGATTAGAAGAAATAGAAATTTAGACATATAGACTTTGATTGTAATTCCTGGGAGGATTTTGTTCCACCCTCCTGCACTTATCAATATCATTGAACTGGTTCCATCAGTGAGCCCCCTGGAAAAGTTTAAGAGTGACACTTAGAATAAGGGCCTTATATCAAAGCCTATCTTATTTGATTTAGCTGGCACAGCAAGTGTGAGAACTTAGAATGTCATTCTCACAAATGATTAATCATAATTCTCCCCTCGAAATTTCACCCAGAGTAAATTTCCAGAATTCTTTTAGATGGAAGCTATTTAAATAATGGGCTGTTTACAGCTGAAGAAATATTTATGATACTAGACTTGAGAAAAGAAATGGAAAGAAATGGAGAAGATGAAAGATTAAGAAAGTGGTAATGTCAGTGAAGTGAAATAAATTTATGAGGCATGCATTCCTTGAGGCTTGGCTTACCTTTCTAAAAATATCATGGAGGCTCCAGAATGGGAGAACTCATGAACTGTAGGCCAAGTAATTAAACACCTTCGAATATTTTATTGAAGTCCTTGTCTGGTAAAAATGGAACTCATGATCAAAATAAAATGTGTAATTGGGCACACACGAGCTATGTAATTGTAGGCAAAATACCTAACTTCTGTGAATCAATTTCCTCATCTAAAAACAGAAGTGGTAAAATCTATATCATGGGGTCACTGCCAGTATTAATTTATTTTGTCTACAATTCTTAAAGTAGGGCTGTATACTGTGTACTAGGCACTGCTTAAAGCCACCTAATAAACATGACACATTATTCAATGGTAAATAATTTGAAACATACTTGAAGCATATATGGTTGGAGTAGTATTCAAGATAAAGCCTGAGAGTACAAAGATATCAATATTAGGCTTGCAGTGATCTTGCCAGGCTGCATATAACCCCTTCCCAAAACTTTAGGAATATGGAATAAATATCCTTTCTTGTTAGGGTAATTTTAGGAGAAAAAAATGAGGGATATTGTTTTATGTGTACCTAGTACACAGTAGACCTTCTGTAAACTTTTGAAATAATAGTGAAAGTTTAGCTATCAGGAGGTAAATATTCAGTACATACTAGGACATGTAAGTATACTTCCTGTGTTTGAACTGTCTCATTGAATTTTTGTAACAACCCATGCGATAGGTACAGTTATTACTACTTAAGAGATAAAGAAATTGAGGGGGGGGGAAGGGTAAAATAATATGTCAAAGTCCAGATATCTAATGAGTGAGAAAAGCAGGATTCAAGATTCAGGCCATTTGACCTCTAAATTTATGCACTTAGCAACTGTGCACTGTGCGTGTGTGTGTGTGCGCGTGCTCAGTTGCACAAAGAGTCGCTGACTCTTTGCAACCCTGTGGACTATCGCCCGCCAGGATCCTCTGTTCGTGGAATTTTTCCAGGCTAGAATACTGGAGTGGGCTGCCATTTCCTACTCCAGGGAATCTTCCTGACCCAGGGATCAAACCTGCATCTCTTGTGTTTCTGCATTGGCAGGCGGATTCTTTACCACTGAACCACCCGGGAAGTCCCACTTAGCAACTGAATTGTACTAAGAAGTCAAATCATGGATCTACAGAATCCTGGAGATCAAGGATTCATCATTTAAGGGCCTGAACATGTGCAGGAACAAAGTAAGCCTAGGAAAAACAATGCAGTGACTTTGGTAAACAGAAAAATGTCCTAGGAGAATAACCTGCAAGACCAAAGATCACTGCTAGGACTTCTTTCTGCCTCTCTCAAGCCACTTCTGGAAACATTTGAAAAACTCCTCTGCATTTCTGTATGTAACGTATTTAGTCCTTGGAGTACATATATATATATGTATCTGAGCCTGAGTTATACATCTGATTCTTGGCTTTCAGGGTGCATAAAGTTTTTCATCCTTTGGGATTCATTACTAGGAAGCTGGATCCTACCTTCTACTGAATCATATAATTTGTATTATTTCTCTAACATAGGAAGGAGCATCTGATGCTGGGCAGTTAAAAACAATCTGCAGTTTTTCTACTCTATATAAAGAAAATACTGTTTGTATAGCTAGAGGCCCATTTGTTCCTCAAGGGAGACAATCCAAGACTTCAAGTCAGTATTAACACACAATATATGTTTGTCCTTTAATCTTTCACATCTCTTCTGAATATTCTGAAACCTCTAGACCTGCATTTTCTAAAATGGTATCCATGAGTCACATGAGGCTAACTCTTAATTATTTGAAATGAAACTAGTACATGTTGAGATAAGCTATAAACGTAAACTACACAATGGATTTTGAATTCATGTATGTTGAAATGGTAATATTTTAAATATATTTAACTTTAAGTAAAGTATATTATTTATTGTGATTTTGCCTGTTTTTTTTTTTTTACTTTTTTAATGTGCATACTTGAAATTTAAAAATTACAAATGTGATTCACAGCGCTATTCCAGACTCAGTAAAATTATTAATATATTCACAAACACCAACATGTCCTACACCAAATACACCAACACTGTATTTGGAGTCAGGTAGGAAAATACGGTGTTTACTTAACATGTGTAAGTGTGTATGTTACAACTACCAATGACCATGGGAAAGTGCCAGATTTAAACTCACATACCCACAGAGAATGACTACATATGTTAGATTAAGAGCTTCAAAGAACAGATTGAAAGCGTCAGTGAAAAACTAAAGCTGCAGGGAATTAACAAGCCAAGATCTTCGAGGAAGTAAAATGCTTTCTGTTGAACTCAGTAGTCTCCTGGCCTTTTCCCCTCAAGGCTCGGCTCCTAAGTTGCAAGTGTGCCAAGGGTAGCACCGAGCAACTCTTTTACATTGTCTCCTGAGGCTGGAGACATTGGAGTCACCACACTGTACATTAGATCCCCAGAACTTATCATCTGATACCAGAAAGTTGGTACCTTTTAATCAATATCTCTCTTTCTGCCACATCATAAACCCTGGCAACCACCAATCTACTTTTTCTGTGAGTTTGATTTTATTTAAATTCTACATATAAGTGAGATTATACAGAATTTGTCTGACTTATTTCACTTAGCATAATGCCTTCAAGTTTCAACCACATTCTCACAAATAGTAAGATTTCCATGCTTTAATGGCTGAATAATATTCTATCGAATGTACATATTCTGCATTTTCTCTATCCATTCATCTATCTATAGGCTTCCCTGGTGGCGCTAGTGATAAAGAACCTACCTGCCAGGAGACATAAAAGACACAGGTTCCATCCCTGGGACTGGAAGATCCCCTGGAGAAGGAAATGGCAAACCACTCCAGTATTCTTGCCTGGAGAAACCCATGGACAGAGGAGCCGGACTGGTTACAGTCCGTAAGGTCACAAATTGTTGAACATGACTGAAGCAACTTAGCACACTCAGCACACATTCATCTGTCTGTTGTTTCCACATCTTAGCTATTATGATAATGCAACAATAAATACAAGGATGTAATACCTTTAAAGGAGAAGGCAATGGCACTCCACTCCAGTACTCTTGCCTAGAAAATCCCATGGACGGAGGAGCCTGGTAGGCTGCAGTCCGTGGGGTCGCTGAGAGTCGGACATGGCTAAGCGACTTCCCTTTCCCTTTTCCCTTTCATGCATTGGAGAAGGAAATGGCAACCCACTCCAGTGTTCTTGCCTGGAGAATCCCAGGGACGGGGAGCCTGGTGGGCTGCCGTCCAAGGGGTCGCACAGAGTCAGACACCACTGAAGTGACTTAGCAGCAGCAGCGATACCTTTAAAATAGTGACTTCATTTGAAAGGCTTCCTTTTAATATTTTCTTGCAGTTCACATCTTCTAGCATTGAATTCTTTAAGCTTTTGCACGTCTGGAAAATCTCTTCATTTCAGTTGTATGTTTGAAAGTAATTTTTTTTTAATATACTTGAAGTTTTTTTTTTAATTATATTTTATTTTTAAACTTTACATAATTGTATTAGTTTTGCCAAACATCAAAATGAATCCGCCACAGGTATACATGTGTTCCCCATCCTGAACCCTCCTCCCTCCTCCCTCCCCATACCCTCCCTCTGGGTCATCCCAGTGCACTAGCCCCAAGCATCCAGTATCGTGCATCGAACCTGGACTGGCATCTCATTTCATACATGATATTTTACATGTTTCAATGCCATTCTCCCAAATCTTCCCACCCTCTCCCTCTCCCATAGAGTCCATAAGACAGTTCTATACATCAGTGTCTCTTTTGCTGTCTCGTACATAGGGTTATTTTACCATCTTCCTAAATTCCCTATATATGCGTTATTATACTGTATTGGTGTTTTTCCTTCTGGCTTACTTCACTCTGTATAATAGGCTTCAGTTTCATCCACCTCATTAGAACTGATTCAAATGAATTCTTTTTAATGGCTGAGTAATACTCCATTGTGTATATGTACCACAGCTTTCTTATCCATTCATCTGCTGATGGACATCTAGGTTGCTTCCATGTCCTGGCTATTTTAAACAGTGCTGCGATGAACACTGGGGTACACGTGTCTCTTTCCCTTCTGGTTTCCTCAGTGTGTATGCCCAGCAGTGGGATTGCTGGATCATAAGGCAGTTCTATTTCCAGTTTTTTAAGGAATCTCCACACTGTTCTCCATAGTGGCTGTACTAGTTTGCATTCCCACCAACAGTGTAAGAGGGTTCCCTTTTCTCCACACCCTCTCCAGCATTTATTATTTGTAGACTTTTGAATCGCAGCCATTCTGACTGGTGTGAAGTGGTACCTCATAGTGGTTTTGATTTGCATTTCTCTGATAATGAGTGATGTTGAGCATCTTTTCTTTTTCTGGGTTAAGAATTCTAGTTTGAGAACTTCTATCTTTCAGTACTATAAAGTATATAATAATGTTTTTTTCCTCTGGCTTTTAAAAGTTTTGCTCTTTCTTTCTATTGTAAGCAATTTTATTTTATGCTTTGATGTTTTCTTCATATTTCTTGTGCTACTAGTAACTATGGCTTCATAGTTTTCACCATTTGGGGGAAATTTTCATCTATTATCTTTTCACAAATGTTTTCTGTCAGACTCCCCCACTCCCAACCCCTGCCACTGTGAAAAGGAGCAAGAATTTGTGTTTTTTTTTTTCTTCCAGTTTAAATAATATAAAAATTTTAAAACAAAGTGAAGAGTGAAGAAAATATGACCTTTCCCTCCTCACTTGTTTTTTGGAAGCTGGATAATGTCCAGTTTCTTCCATCCCATCCCATCCCCTAATCAGGGGGCCCAGGCATCTGGGGTGGTATAGAAACCTGGTAAGAACTGAAAAGACTTATGTTCTTATTTTGCATTTAAAAGCAGTGATTTAACTTCCCTGAACTTCTACCTGTAAAAGAGAGAGTTAGGCAAGTTGATATTTCACATCTCTAGCCCCAAAGTAAAGTTCAGTCTTGAAATCAACTTATTTAAACTGGAAACAACAATCATTTTTAAGAACCATCAATTAACACCCTTAGGAATCCCCTCTGACTGTGGATCCCAGTGGTTATAATTTATTTATAATTATTATTTGGAGCTGATGTCTAACAGCCCCCCAAGGTCTGTATGGCTCTCCTTTCCTAGAGTGCGGTTTTCTAAATAAGTATCAGCACATTTCCTTTGGGTAAGGCCATTTCCAAAGACATACTCATGATGTTATTCCAAAGACCCTTCAGAGAGGATGCCCATTCATACTTTATTTTGGGACTCGAGTCTTAGATTTGGGTAAGGGCCATGACTCTCTAAAACTGTGACGCAAGAAAGCCTCTCTTCAAGTCAATGTGGTTGTCCTTTTTCTGTGCCAAGCAAGAGCTTAGCAGGCTGCCTGCATATTCAGCTCCTAGGAATGTCATAATCATTAATCATCAAGAAATCTGTCTGAGGACTATATTCGGACTACTACATAGGCTTTGTTGATTATTATAGGAAACATGCCCAATTTGCTTTCACCAGTTAAATGCCATGACATGGTCATAGCCATCTCAGAATCCTCCTGGCTTCTGTAGAATTTTACTTGTAGAGTCTCCCACCTCCTCTCTGCGTGGCAGTGCTCCCCTTACCCATGTAGATCTCCAGGTTGTGGTGATGAGTGAGCTGGACTCCCTAAGAGAATACAAGTGCATGATGGCCAAGCATGATAATTCCTTGTGTTGCATGTGGTATATTATTCTAGAGGAATTTCTTTAATTTTAACTTCATTTAGTTTGGATCACCTCTGAATTGGAGTTGCTGTCATGTAGAATCTTAGCATCAACTTCAGAATCTCTGATAAATTCATCAGTTACCCATAAAATTAGCCAGATCTTTGGGTGAGCATCCCAGAGACCCATTCCCACATCCATTACTGCAATTTTTATGAATAAAATTTACTTAAATCTAAAAGTCCTGTGTATATAAGCCTTCTTTTTCTAGATTTAAATTTGTCATTTGTCTTTACGGTCATGCTGATATTTTCCTATTTCCAACTAAAATATAAACCACATAAAAATAGAACCTTCGTTCTATTCATTGCTCTGTGGAGATGCTATTTAATGAATGAAATAATAGATAAATATTTTGTTTTATAGATTTAAAAGAAATGAGATGGTAGAATAAGAGAAGTATTGACTCCTCCTATAGGTACAACACACTCAGGGAAGAGATATTGCAGTGTATCAGCACTTCTGTAAAATTTATATGCAGTATTCTTTTTGTGTTGAATCCTAGTTGACAACCAGAATATGCATAATATAGCTTTTCTTATTACTAGAGATTGCTTGGTCATTATGTTTGTTAATGTTACTCCCCATAGCTTTTGTTCTCTGTGAGAAGTAGATTAAGCAATAATTTTCTTAAAAATGTAGTATTATAAGTATCTGAATAAATGCAGTGTTGGCATTCAGAGCAATAGATATAAAAGTTAGAATGACATAGTCTCAGGCAAGAGTCTTTCTGTTGAGAATCTCCTAAAACAAGTTTTCTGATGCATGCTCCAAGATATAAGTAGCATACCTTGAACAACTTCTTTGGATTATATATTAAGATGATCCTTTTAGCTCCTTCTGCTTCCCTGTAAGATGCTGCAATTTTTCCCAAAGCTGAGATCTGCAGAAAGTAGACCTTGACCTTATTTAGTCAATTGCTGTGTATTTTAACTTGAAACTTCTTAGATGAAAGAAGTTGCAAAGTCTCTATTATGCTTTCACTACTCCCTTTTTTACAAAACAGAAGGATATGCTGTTGAACTGGGAGAAGACTAACCTACCAAGCAAACTTAAGTCAGTCTCTTATACCATTGCTTGGCAGGTTGCCTGGACTTGTCCTAGCTATTTAGTGATAAAGAGGAATTCATCTTTCATTTCAGTTCATCTGAAACCAAAAAAGCAAAGCACTCTGGTTTCCTATACTAGCATTTTTTTCTTATATCCAAAAAATATGAAAACTTCTATTGTCAATTAAACAGTGTTTCCCCCTGAAGCCTCTTTCTGGAAACTCCTCTGTTTAGAAGATGATAGTATCTTCAAAAGCATCATCCTCCATGAAATTCCTTTTCCAATCTGAAAAAATCTTCTCTGTGATTTCTTACTGCCTAAAATTGCTTTTAATTACATTCCTGTTTGCTTTTTGTCTCATCTTCTGAATTAAATTTAGTATTAATATTATAGGCCCCAGCAAGCTATGTAACTTTATTACTTTTGCAAGCTGGAATAATTTTTTAACGAAGAGAAATTTTCATGGCTCACATTTCCTCCTACTTTCATCCCCATCAATGAACATTTCAAACCTGGTTTGAATATGTAAATATGTAAAACAGGATAGTGTAAGAACATTCAGAATAGCTTCCCATATTAGCTAAAAGTTAAAGCTGGTATTAAAATAAAAATACTTCTCAAAATTGATGATACTCAAAAATTAGAAGACAATTTTAACATACAAAACAAGCTGTTAATTTAGAATATTCAGTGCTAATTAGCTCAATCATTTTTTTTGTTTTTGAGGACATGGGGTATATTAGTTTTCTATTGCCATGTAATGAAGTACTGCAAATTTAGCGGTGTAAAATAATACCCCACATCTCTGTAGGTCAGAAGTATGACATGATATAGCTAGTTCTATTTCAGGGTATCACAAAGTTAAGTCATGATTTACAGGGCTGATTTCTTGTGTAGATGCTCTGCAAGAAAATGTGTCTTCACATTCATTCTTACTGTTGGCAGAATTCAGTTTCTGCCATTTCTATGACTGAGGTCCATACTTCCCTGCTGGCTGTCATCCAAGGACTGTTTTCAGCTCTTATAGGCCTTCCACATTCAGTCTTTGCTATGTGGTCCCCTCTGTCTTCAAATCAGCAATTGCATGTTGAATTCTTCTTGTGCTTTAAGACTCTGACTTCCCCCATCTCTGTCCTTGAGACCCAGATTTAAAAGGCTAATGTGATCAGATAAAGTCTGCTTAGATAATCTTGCTATCTTGAGATGAACTGATTCGGGAACTTAATTACATCTGCAGAATCCTATTTGACATATAACTATGGGAATGATGTCTGTTCATAATCACAAATTTTACCAATGCTCAAGGAAAAATTGTACAGGATCTAGCTTCATTGGAAGCCATCTCAGGATTCTGCCTACTTCAGGGGGCAATGTATGAATTTGATGAAGTCTGAAATTTTCCCTTTTTAACTAGATTGTTTTTCTTAGACAATGCCAGAGTGATTATTTAATAAAAAAAAAAAAGCATTATTGGATGATACAGAAATTTACACAGCTATTGAATACTAAAGTGAAATCTTAGTTTTATTTTTTAATGTAATTGGAGTAAAAATCAAATTCACAAAAATATGCATAGATGTGTTGCCAAAATGGTCTCAAGAATCAACTTATTTTATTTTATTATCTATTTATTTTAATTTTTTTATTGTGTGATTCCATTCATATAAAATATCCACAAAAGACAGAAGGCAGATTATTGGGATGTCACGGGGCTGGGAGGAAGACATATGGGAGTAAATGGGTAAAATAGGAGTAAATGGGAGCTAATGGGCTTCCCTGGTGCTCAGATGGAATTCAGGAGACCCGGCTTGTATCCCTGGGTCGGGAAGATCCTCTGGAGAAGGAAATGGCAACCCACTCCAGTACACTTGCCTGGAAAATCCCATGGACTAAGGAGCCTACCTACAGTCCATGGGGTCGCACAGAGTCGGACACGACTGAGCGACTTAACTTTCACTTTTCACTTTCATGCACTGGAGAAGGAAATGGCAACCCACTCCAGTGTTCTTGCCTGGAGAATCCCAGGGACAGGGGAGCCTGGTGGGCTGCCGTCTATGGGGTCGCACAGAGTCGGGCACGACTGAAGCGACTTAGCAGCAGCAGCAGCCAGTACTCTTGCCTGGAGAATCCCATGGAGGGAGGAGCCTGGCAGGCTACAGTCCACAGGGTCGCAAAGAGTCGGACAGGACTGCGCGACTTCACTTTCACTTTCAATGGGTAAAATGGGTATACAGAATTTTTTTTTAATTGAAATACAGTTGATAGATAAATATTACATTAGTTTTAGGTATATTACATAATGACTTGATATTTGCATACAATATAAAATGATTATCACAGTAGGTCAAGCAACTATTTGTTCCCATACAAAGTTATTACAATATGATTGATCATATTTCTCATGCTTTATATTAAATCCCTATGACTTAGTTAATATATAACTGAGGGTTTAGACTTCTTATTCCCCTTCACCTATGACACCCACTCTCTCAAATCCCTCCCTTCTGGTGACTGCCCATTTATCGTATGTGTCTAGAAGTCTATTTTCACTTTATTTGTTTTGTTTTTTTAGATTCCACATATGAGATCATATAGTATTTGTCTTTCTTTGATTTATTTCACTTAGCATAATATACGCTCTAGCTCCATCTATGTTGTTGCAAAGAGGCTTATTTTTTTAGTGTCTCAGTGATATTTCAGTGTGTGTGTGTATGTGTATACACCATGTCTTTTTTTTATCCATTCATCTATTGATAAACAGTTAATTTTCTTCCATATTTTGGCTACTGTAAATAAAGTTGCACAGAACATTGGCATGCATACATCTTTTTGAATTAGTGTTTTTGTTTTCTTCAGATAAATACCCAGAATAGAAATTACTGGATGGAATGGTAATTGTATTTGTAATACTTTCAGAAACCACCATACTGTTTTTATCATGGCTGCGCCAATTCAGTCCAACAGATAGTGCATTTGTTATTTGTTGTCTTTTTGATAATAAACATTCTGAGAGATGTGAGGTGGTATCTCATTGTGGTTTGATTTGTATTCCACTGTATTAGTGAAGTTGAACATCTTTTCATGTGTCTGTTAGCTATCTGTATGTCTTTGTAAAATGACTGTTCAAGTCCTCCACCCATTTTTTGGTTGGGTTGAGTTATATGTGTTCTTTGTGTATTTTACAGGTCAGCCCCTTATCAGATATATCATTTGCAAATATCTTTTCCCATTCAATAGGCTACTTTTTCATTTTGTTGAAAGCTTCCTTCCTTTGTGTAAAAGCCTTTTAGTTTGATTAAGTCCCATTTGTTTATTTTTGCTCTTGTTTCCCTTCTCTGAGGAGGTGTATTCTAAAAAATATTTCTAAGATTGATGGCAAAGAGTGTACTGCCTATGTTTTCTTCTTTGAGTTTTATGGTTTCAGGTCTTACACGTAACTTGTTAATCAATTTGGCTCATTTTGTTAAGTGGTATGGAAAAGTAGTCCAGTTTGATTTTTTGCCAATATCTGTCCAACTTTTTCCAACAGTATTTATTGAAGAAACCGTCTTCTACCTACTGTGTATTCTTGCCTTCTTTTTTGTGGATTAATTGGGCATAGAAATGTGGATTCCTTTCCTGGCTCTCTAGTCTGTTCCATTGATCTTTATGTCTGCTTTTGTGCCAGTGCTGTACTAGTTTGATTACTGGAGCTTTGTCGTATAGTTTGAAATCAGGGAGCATGATAACTCCAGCTTTATTCTTTCTCAAAGTTGTTTTGGTTATTTGGAGTCTGTTGTGTTTCCATACAAATTTTAGAATGATTTGTTCCAATTCTGTGAAAAATGCCATTAGTACTTTAATATGGATTGCATTTAATTTGTAGATTCCTTAAGTAGTATGCTCATTTTAGCGAAATTAATTATCCCACAGTATAGCTTTCCATTTGTTTGTGTCACCTTCTGTATCTTTCATCAGTGTCTTATAGTTTACCAAGCACACATCTTTTACCTCCTTGGTTAGATTTATTCCTAGGTATTTTACTCTTTTTGATGGAGTTGCAAGTGGAATTATTGTCTTAATTCCTCCTTCTGATGGTTCGTTGTTATGTAGGGAAATGCAGCAGATTTATATATATTAATTTTGTATTCTTCCCATTTTTACTGAATTCATTGATAAGTTTTAAGAGTTTTTTGTGTCATCTTTAAGTTACAGTACGATGAACCCTACAAACAGTGACAGTTCTACTTCTTTTCTAGTTTGAATTTTCTTTTTCTTGTCTGATTACTGTAGCCAGGACTTCCAATGCCATATTGAATAAAATTGGTCAGAGTGGGCATCTTGTCTTATTCCTGATCTTAGAAAACACACTTTCAAGTTTTCAGAGTTGAGTAGAGTTGAGTTTATTGGTTGTATGTTTGTCATACATGGCCTTTATTATGTTGAGGAATGTTGCTTCTATATCCACTTTGTTGAGAGATTTTTAAAATAATAAACAGATGTTGAATTTTGTCAAAAGCTTTTCCACATCTATTGAGATGATTGTGTTTTTCTATAATTTGTTAATATAGTGCATCACATTGCTTGATTTGTAAGTATTGAACCGTGCTTATATCACTGGGATATGTCCCACTCAATCATGATATACGAACCTTTTAATATATTGTAGAATTCACTTTACTAATATTTTGTTGAACATTTTTCACCTTCATCAAGAGGCTTTTTAGTTCCTCTTCACTTTCTGCCATAAGGGTGGTGTCATCTGCATATCTGAGGTTATTGATATTTCTCCTGGCAATCTTGATTCCAGCTTGTGTTTCTTCCAGTCCAGCGTTTCTCATGATGTACTCTGCATAGAAGTTAAATAAACAGGGTGACAATATACAGCCTTGACGAACTCCTTTTCCTATTTGGAACCAGTCTGTTGTTCCATGTCCAGTTCTAACTGTTGCTTCCTGACCTGCATACCGATTTCTCAAGAGGCAGATCAGGTGGTCTGGTATTCCCATCTCTTTCAGAATTTCCCACAGTCTATTGTGATCCACACAGTCAAAGGCTTTGGCATAGTCAATAAAGCAGAAATAGATGTTCTTCTGGAACTCTCTTGCTTTTTCAATGATCCAGTGGATGTTGGCAATTTGATCTCTGGTTCCTCTGCCTTTTCTAAAACCAGCTTGAAAGTTGGCTTAAAGCTCAACATTCAGAAAACGAAGACCATGGCATCCGGTCCCATCACTTCATGGGAAATAGATAGGGAAACAGTGGAAACAGTGTCAGACTTTATTTTTCTGGGCTCCAAAATCACTGCAGATGGTGACTGCAGCCATGAAATTAAAAGATGCTTACTCCTTGGAAGGAAAGTTATGACCAACATAGATAGCATATTGAAAAGCAGAGACATTACTTTGCCAACAAAGGTTCGTCTAGTCAAGGCTATGGTTTTTCCCGTGGTCATGTATGGATGTGAGAGTTGGACTGTGAAGAAGGCTGAGCGCCGAAGAATTGATGCTTTTGAACTGTGGTGTTGGAGAAGACTCTTGAGAGTCCCTTGGACTGCAAGGAGATCCAACCAGTCCATTCTGAAGGAGATCAGCCCTGGGATTTCTTTGGAAGGAATGGTGCTAAAGCTGAAACTCCAGTACTTTGGCTACCTCATGCGAAGAGTTGACTCATTGGAAAGGACTCTGATGCTGGGAGGGATTGAGGGCAAGAGAAGGGGGTGACAGAGGATGAGATGGCTGGATGGCATCACTGACTCGATGGACGTGAGTCTGGGTAAACTCTGGGAGTTGTTGATGGACAGGGAGGCCTGGCATGCTTCGATTCATAGGGTTGCAAAGAGTCGGACATGACTGAGCGACTGATCTGATCTGATCTGATCTTGCATCTATGTTCATCAGTGATGTTGGCCTGTAATTTTTTTTTTTTTTTTTGTGGTTGCTTGGTTTAGTTCTGGTAGAAACATGAGGCTGGCCTTGTAGAAAGAGTTCAGAAGCATCCCTTGCTCTGCAATTTTTGGAATAGTTTGAGAAGGATAGGTGTTCATTCTTTTTTCATTGTTTGGTAGATTCACTAATGAAGCTGTCTGGTTATAGATTTTTGTTTGTGGGGAGTTTTTTGATTACTGATTCAGTTTCATTGCTGGTAATTGGTCAGTTCTTTTTTTTTTTTTTCTTCTAGTTCTTCCTAATTCAGTCTTAGGAGATTGTACTTTTCTAGGAATTTATCCATTTCTTCTATTAGTAGGTTTATCCATTTCTTCTATTAGTAGGTTGTCCATTTTATTGGTATATAATTGTTCATAGTAATCCTTTATGATCCTTTGTATATCTCTGGTATCAGTTGTAACTTCTATTTTGTTTCTGATTTTATGTGGGCTCCTCTCTTTTCTTTATTGGCTAAACTTTTTAAATTTTTATTATCTTTTCAAAGAACCAGCCCTTAGTTTCATCAGTCTTTCTTATTATATTATAATTTTAGTCTCAATTTATTTCTGCTCTGATATTTGTTATGTGTTTTCTACTATTTTGCAGTTTTGATTGTTCTTTTTTCAGTTCCTTGAGATGTAAAGTTAGATTGCTTTTTTGTTTATATATATTTTTAAGATTTTTCTTATTTCCTGAGGTAGGCCTGTAGCTCTATGAACATTGCTCTTAAACTGCCTTTTTTGCATCACATAGATTTTGTAATATTCTGTTTCCATTTTTATCTCTGGATATTTCTTTGTTTCCTCTTTGATTTCTTCAGTGACACATTGGTTGGTTTGGTTAGTGGCATATTATTTAGCAGCCAGGTGTTTATTATTTTTGCACTTTTTTTTTCTTATAGTTGATTTCTAGTCTTATACCTTTGTGGTCATAAATGATTCTTTGTGTGATTATAATCTTCTTTAATTTATGGAGACTTGTTTTGTGGCCTAGAATGTCATGCACAGTGGCTTCCAGTCCATTGGTGGATGGAGCCAGGTTGCAGTATACTGACTGTGCAGCAGGGGTTGAGGGTAAGGTTGATTCTAGCCCACTGGTGGGTGGGACTAATTGTGGGGCAGCTGCTTGCAATATCTCGGGTGGGTAACCAGGGCTAGTGCTGGCCTCCTGGAAGAATCAGCTTCTCTTAATTTTTTTTTTAATAAAATACTTTCAATGTATTTAAATCATGCTAGCTTTAGCATTCTCATATAGAAATATGACAGCTAAGAGCTAATTCATGCAACAGAATTTTCATCACCTTGTCATTTGCTGCCTTCTCTGCCACCACCTCTGCTCACCAGGGAATTAGCTATTTGAAGAAAGGTCAAAGGGCTTGAAATGGTGTTGGAGCTTGCATGTGAAATGACACCATCTTGACTCAATGTGCTGGAAAAGAGTAAATAGCCAGAAATAGTTGGCAGCTCAAAAGTAATAAATTTGAAAAGGAAAGCAATATGTGATACGTGCAATTATCTTAATAAGGAAACAAAAATGTATTGCTCCAACTTTAAGATTTACATGAAAGAACAACAACAAAAAAATGCAGACAAATTAGAAATATGTCCATATATATTTCTGTGTTCACTATATATCTTTAACATTTCTTAGGGTGTATCCGTAAAGATTGCTAATGTAAGGATTTTTTTATCTAACAAACAGTTAAGCATTTATAAAATAACAAAGCATACTTATAAATATTCTCCTGAATTTAAAAACGTTTTCTCTGTTACATCAGAAGTTGGATTCATTACTCCTTGGACTCTGAGGAGACTGCTCAGTACTCTGGGGTTGTTGGTACTTCCCAGTTGTTGGTCTAGGTATTATATATAATAGCTGTTACTGAATGACCACTATTATGTACCACAGACTGTGTTCAAAGCTTTCCTCTCCAAAACCATAAAAATATTATCATTCTGGTGTAAAAAATATTAAAAACTGAGATTAGAAACATTTGGTGGTTTTCCCAAAGTAGTAAGTGGCAGCATGGGAATTATTTATATCTGAATTCAGAACTCTTCTAATATTTAAGAATACCCAATTAAAAAACATGAAGGTCTAAAACAGAAGAAAAAAATAAAATCATCTAACTGGATATGGCAGTCATCATTTGTTTTTAGTGAAAACATCTTAGGCTTCTCAGTCAGCACTCCATGTACCACATTTTTTTTCTTTTTCAAAATATTTTGGGTTTGTTTTATGGCTACTGTCTTATTAAGTTCAGTGTATTTAAAATCTTAGAACAAAAAACTCTCTTTCTAGAGTAATCAACATTTCCCAAAATGAATTCATTTATTTTAAACTTTTAAACGTATTGCCTTTTGAAAATTGAAATATAGTTGATGTAGAGTTCAGTTCAGTTCAGTCGCTCAGTCATGTCTGACTCTTTGCGACCCCATGAACCACAGCATGCCAGGCCTCCCTGTCCATCACCAACTCCTGGAGTTTACTCTAACTCACGTCCATTGAGTCGGTGATGCCATCCAACCATCTCATCCTCTGTCGTCCCCTTCTCCTCCTGCCCTCAATCTTTCCCAGCATCAGGGTCTTCCCAAATGAGTCAGTTCTTCACATCAGGTGGCCAAAGTATTAGAATTTCAGCTTTAGCATCAGTCCTTCCAATAAATTTTCAGGACTGATTTCCTTTAGGATGGACTGGTTGGATCTCTTTGCAGTCCAAAGGACTCTCAAGAGTCTTTTCCAATACCACAGTTCAAAACCATCAATTCTTCGGTGCTCAGCTGATGTACAATATCATGTTAATTTCAGGTATATAACAGTGATTTTTACATTTAAATACATGACAAAATGATCACTGTGATAAGTCTAGTAACCATCTGTCACCAAAGTTAGTATAATATTATTGACTATATTTTTTATGCTGTATATTACATCTTTGTGACTTATTAACTTTATAACTGGAAGTTTATAATTTTAGTCCCTTTCACCTATTTTTAAAAATTTTTTATACAGTTTTAAAGGTTACAATCCAATTATAGTTAATGCAAAATATTTACTGTATTCCTCCTGCTGTATAATACATTCTTACAACTTATCTTACACCAGTAATTTTTACCTCCCACTCACCCACCCCTATAGAGTAATCAACATTTGAGAATTGTTCCTTCAAATAAGATTAGAGCACCCTGCAAGCAAGGGGCACAGCAATTAGTCTCTATGACAGCTGACTGTCATGCAAAGAGAATGGTGAATATGAAGGAGGATTTGAAAAGAGTTGCAAACAATCTGTGTAAATTGTGAAGAGTCCTAGAAGAGATCCAGATTGCACTTGGGGTCTTTTGGGGGGCAAGGAAAGATTAATGAAGATGCAGATAATGAGGGTTCTTTTTTAAAAAATTATTTATTTTAATTAGAGGTTAATTACTTTACAATATTGTAGTGTTTTTGCCATACATTGACATGAATCAGCCACAGGTGTACATGTTCCCCCCATCCTGAACCCCCCTCCCACCTCCCTCCCTACCCCATCCCTTAGGGTCATCCCAGTGAACCAGCCCTGAGCTCCCTGTCTCATGCATCAAACCTGGACAGGCGATGTATTTCACATATGGTAATATATATGTACAATGCCATTCTCTCAAATCATCCCACCCTCGCCTTCTCTCTCAGAGTCCAAAAGTCTGTTCTTTAACTCTGTGTCTCCTTTGCTGTCTCACATATAGGGTCATCATTACCATCTTTCTAAATTCCATATATATGAGTTAATATGCTGTATTGGTATTTTTCTTTCTGGTTTACTTCACTCTGTATAATAGGCTCCAGTTTCATCCACCTCATTATAACTGATTCAAATGCATTCCTTTTAATAGCTGAGTAATAATCCATTGTATATATGTACTACAGCTTTCTTATCTATTCATCTGCTGCTGGACATCTAGGTTGCTTCCATGTCCTGGCTATTGTAAACAGTGCTGCAATGAACATTGGGATACACGTGTCTCTTTCAATTCTGGTTTCCTTGGTGTGTATGCCCAGCAGTTACTTTGTTACTTTGCCAACAAAGGTCGGTCTAGTCAAGGCTATGGTTTTTCCAGTGGTCATGTATGGATGTGAGAGTTGGACTGTGAAGAAGGCTGAGCGCCGAAGAATTGATGCTTTTGAACTGTGGTGTTGGAGAAGACTCTAGAGAGTCCCTTGGACTGAAAAGAGATCCAACCAGTCCATTCTAAAGGAGATCAGCCCTGGGATTTCTTCAGGAGGACTGATGCTAAAGCTGAAACTCCAGTACTTTGGCCACCTCATGTGAAGAGTTGACTCATTGGAAAAGACTGATGCTGGGAGGGATAGGGGGCAGGAGGAGAAGGGGACGACAGAGGATGAGATGGCTGGATGGCATCACTGACTCGATGGACGTGAGTCTGAGTGAACTCCGGGAGTTGGTGATGGACAGGGAGGCCTGGTGTGCTGCGATTCATGGGGTCGCAAAGAGTCGGACAAGACTGAGCGACTGAACTGAACTGATGCCCAGCAGCGGGAGTGCTGGGTCATATGGCAGTTCTATTTCCAGTTTTTAAAGGATTCTCCACACTGTTCTCCATAGTGGCTGTACTAGTTTGCATTCCTCCCAACAGTGTAAGAGGGTTCCCTTTTCTCCACACCCTCTCCAACATATATTGTTTGTGGATAGATAATAAATAATAATAAATTATTATTTATTGTTTACAGACTTTTGGATAGCAGCCATTCTGACTGGCATGAGATGGTACCTCACTGTGGTTTTGATTTGCATTTACTGATAATGAGTGATGTTGAGCATCTTCTCATGTGTTTGTTAGCCATCTGTATGTCTTCTTTGGAGAAATGTCTGTTTAGTTCTTTGGCCCATTTTTTGATTGGGTCATTTATGTTTCTGGTATTGAGCTACATGAGCTGCTTGTATACTTTTGAGATTAATTCTCTGTTGATTGCTTCGTTTGCTGTTATTTTCTCCCATTCTTAAGACTGTCTTTTCACCTTGCTAATAGTTTCCTTCATTGTGCAAAAGCTTTTAAGTTTAATTAGGTCCCATTTATTTTTGCTTTTATTTCCATTACTCTGGGAGGTGGGTCATAGAGGATCCTGCTGTGATTTATGTCGGAGAGTGTTTTGCCTATGTTTTCCTCTACGAGTTTTATAGTTTCTGGTCTTACATTTAGATCTTTAATCCATTTGGAGTTTATTTTTGTGTGGTGTTAGAAAGTGTCCCAGTTTCATTCTTTTACAAGTGGTTGACCAGTTTTCTCAGCACCACTTGTTAAAGAGATTATCTTTTCTCCATTGTATATTTTTGCCTCCTTTGTCAAGATTAGGTGTCCGTAGGTGCGTGGATTTATCTCTGGGCTTTCTATTTTGTTCCATTGATCTATATTTCTGTCATTGTGCCAGTACTATATTGTTCTGATGATGGTAGCTTTGTAATAGAGCCTGAAGTCAGGCAGGTTGATTCCTCCAGTTCCATTCTTCTTTCTCAAGATTACTTTGGCTATTCAAGGTTTTTTGTATTTTCATACAAATCGTGGAATTATTTGTTCTTTTTAACAGTAAAATGTTTATAGAAATAATGTCATGAGGGTTGTTAAACCCAGAAAAGTCATTGAAGGGAAAATTCAGATTTGGAAATTTTGAATAGTTTAATCCAAGAACAAATTGTTCAAAATAACTTTTGATATACTAAAAGAAAATCAACACATTGACAAACTGATGTTGAGTAAAAATTTTTGGATGAATGGTATGCATCCACATTTCTGTAGTGAGTTAGTGTTTTGACTGTGGCTATTTGGATTGCACCAGAAAACTAAATACTACAACCATTAAGAACCAGTATCTGACTTCATGAGTCATGATTAGTATAAACCATCTTTTCTATTTTAAAGGAAATATATGGTCTCCTTCTACTAAGAAGACTTATATCTTTCATGAAACTCTTGTGTATGAATTTTCATATGTATATTTGTCTTTTAGATTCTATTTTAAATGTAGTTTTTATCTACAGTAGCTTGCTCATGTATAACCCAGTAATGAAAACGAATGGGAAACTTAAGGAAGAGGAATATTCCTGAGCCACTGGGCTTCCTCAGTGGCTCAGCAATAAAGAATCTACTGCAGTACAGGAGACACAGGACATGTGGATTCGATCCCTGGATCTGGAAGATCCCCTGGAGGAGGGTATGGCAACCCACTCCAGTATTCTTGCCTGGAGAATCCCATGGACAGAGGAGCCTTGAGAGGGCCAAGGCTTGAGAGAAGCCAAGTCCAGGGAGGCACAGAGTCAGATATGACTGAGCAACTGAGCACTCACTCAAGGAATAGGAAAAAATATTCATAAATGGTAAAATTCATTTTTTGTATAAGTCTGTAATTATCTTGTAGCATGTGTGATTTAGAAGTTCAAAATTCAATTAGTCTGGCCTAAAGTATGTCAGTTAGAATTTGGCCTCCTGCTTCAGTCATGGGCTAATGATGATCAGGATCATGATATTATTATTTTACCATTTTAGTCCAGGGAAGATTTAGGTAACTCCCTTAGATGCTTTTGAACTGTGGTGTTGGAGAAGACTCTTGAGAATCCCTTGGACTGCAAGGAGATCCAACCAGTCCATCCTAAAGGAGATCAGTCCTAGGTGTTCATTGGCAGGACCAATGTTGAAGCTGAAACTCCAATACTTTAACCACCTGATGCGAAGAGCTGACTCATTTGAAAAGACCCTGATGCTGGGAAAGACTGAGGGCAGAAGGAGAAGGGGATGACAGAGGATGAGATGGTTGGATGGCATCACCAACTCGATGGACATGGGTTTGGGTGGACTCCGGGAGTTGGTGATGGACAGGGAGGCCTGGCATGCTGTGGTTCATGGGGTCGCAAAGAGTCAGACATGACTGAGTGACTGAACTGAACTGAACTGAATTCAGATCAACAAATTATTATGTTTTTGATGGTGAGACAAGACTTTGCCTTCCACATGACTTTGCTTGTCTAGCTTCCTGTGGACATTAGCATGCAGTCCTACAGATATGATAGATTTAACAAGGAGGTAAAATCATGGAACTTAAGTGATCTTCCTTTTTACATTGTTTTTTGTTTCCAACTACCATAAAATATTCTAAGGTCAGTTTATTGTTTTAAGCAAAAACCCACTTGTAGAATAAAGTATAACTTCTGTGTTACTCAATAGCATATGTAGAACTAACATTCTCAGTAACAACTCTTTCCAGAGGAGGCAGATCTGTATCTCTACTCTTGTTTTTGTCTGAATCAGCAAGATTTCTTGTAAAACCATTAATCAAGAAGATGTATATAAATTTACAATATGATGATTTTGTTTGCAAAATAAGGACTTTTTAGAAGAGGAAAATATTCTTTTCAAGTTAAATTTTAGTATAAAACAAATATGTGATTTATGGGTATATTTAATAGTTACTTTTTAGCATATTCTATGTGCTATAATTTGGAAGAAGGGCTTTCCTGGTGGCTCTGATGGTAAAGAATCTGCCAACAATGCAGGAGACCCAGGTTCAGTTCCTGGGTCAGGAAGGTTCCCTGGAGAATGGCATTGTAACCCACTCCAGTATTCTTTCCTGGAGAATTCCATGGACAGAGGAGCCTGGTGGGCTATAGTCCGTGGGGTTGCAGAGTCAGCCATGACTGAGCAACTAATACACGTGTTATAATTTGGAAAGACATAGGTCTCTATGTAATAGTGGAGTCTTTTGTATGAAACTATATCTAATATTAGAGGCAGAAGTGTTAGCAAAATACTATAAACTGCTACTTGCCCTGCCTTTGCTCACTTAATCTCAATAAATAAGAGAAATGTTAGCTAGAAACGTAAGGCATTAGCCAACAGGCAATTCTTACAAAAAATACAATATTTTCTTCATAAGATTAGGTAAAATTTTTAAGATTTTTAAAACTTAGCCTTGGCAATGTTGTGGGGAAATGAACAGTGATGCATCATATAATGTTGGCAATAATATTTTTTCAAGTTAACATTAAAAACATTAAAAGGATATATGGGTTTATCAACAGTTTTACCTAGGGAACGGTTTGAAGTTGTGAGATAATACATATAAGAGAGGTCATTACAGCACTGTTTATAACTTGTAAAACCCTTTGAGGTACAAATTTATCAAAAGAGCAAATTTTTAAAAGTTATCCTATATCTGTATGAGTAAATGCCTTACAGTCATAAAGGCTGAGATACTTCGCAGTCATCATAAGGGAAAAGGAACACCTACTGGGCTTCTCAGGTGACGCAGGGGTAAAGAATCCACCTGCCAACCTGCCAGTGCAAGAGGTACAAGAGATGTGGATTCAATCCCTGGGTCAGGAAGATCCCCTGGAGTAGGAAATGGCAACCTGCTCAAGTATTCTTGCCTAAAAAATTCCATGAACAGAGGAGCCTGGAGGGCTGCAGTCTACGGGGTTGCAAACAATTGAACGTGACTGAGAGACTGAGTGCACATACACATCGTTCCTGACACGGAAAAATTTTCAAGCACAGGTTAACACAAAAGCAAGACACAGAAAGAATGCATAGTGTGATCTCACGTACTTAAAATATTGCAACTGCATTGGTTTGCAAATATAGAGAATGAAAACAACAAGACTTGCTCTAAGCAGGACACAGTGGTCATATCTGATGTGGGACTTGGGAAGGAGAGAAAGGAAAGTGAAGGATTTTACTTTTCAAATTATATAATCCAATACTGTTTGACTTTTTAGAACTAGAATGTATGCATTTGTAATATAAAATATGTTTATAATTTTGTATATAGTTTCTATATGTAGTTTCTAATTGTAAGTGTTAAAGTTTATATATGTAATAGGATCGTGTGATTGATTTCTTCTGGCTTTGTAATTAAGTACTGATGTTTCGACATAAGTAATGTCCCTGAGCTGTTTTACTCTCCTTCCTCAGCCACAATTTATATGAAAAACTAATTTATCTAGTCGGTTATGCAATTTTTCTTTCTTTCAGGTGAAATGGTTGATTTTGATTGATAATTGTTCCTCAAAAGTCAGATTCAAACAAACCACATGTAGACTTTGCTTTCAGGTAGCTATAGGTGTTTCAAAATTTTAAATTATAAGTACAAATAATGCTTTTGAATATTATAAAATTTATAATTATTTGAAGAGGAATTTTTTAAAATTATGAAATTGTCCTTTAATGTAAGGTCAAGCAGGGATTACATTTGATAGACAGAGTGCCTGAAGAACTATGGATGGAGGTTCATGACATTGTACAGGAGGCAGGGATCAAGACCATCCCCAAGAAAAAGAAATGCAAAAAGGCAAAATGGTTGTCTGAGGAGACCTTACAAATAGCTGTGAAAAGAAGAGAAGCAAAAGGCAAAGGAGAAAAGGAAAGATATACCCATTTGAATGTAGAGTTCCAAAGAATAACACAGAGAGATAAGAAGCCTTCCTCAGTGATCAATGCAAAGAAATAGAGGAAAACAATAGAATGGGAAAGACTAGAGATCTCTTCAAGAAAATTAGAGATACCCAGGGAACATTTCATGCAAAGATGGGCTCGATAAAGGACAGAAATGCTATGGACCTAACAGAAACAGAAGATATTAAGAAGGGGTAGCAAGAATACAGAGAAGAACTATACACAATAAGATCTTCATGACCCGGATAATCACGATGGTATGATCACTCACCTAGAGCCAGACATCCTGGAATGCAAAGTCAAGTGGGCCTCAGGAAGCATCACTACGAACAAAAACAAAGCTAGTGGAGGTGATGGAATTCCAGTTGAGCTATTTCAAATCCTAAAAGATGATGTTGTGAAAGTGCTGCACACTTGAGTGATGCTGCACTCAATATGCCAGCAAATTTGGAAAACTCAGCAGTGGCCACAGGACTCGAAAAGTTCAGTTTTCATTCCAGTCCCAAAGAAAGGCAATGCCAAAGAATGTTCAAACTGCTGCACAGTTGCACTCATCCACATGCTAGTAAACTAATGCTCAAAATTCTCCAAGCCCAGGCTTCAATAGTACATGAACCGTGAACTTCAGATGTTCAAGCTGGGTTTAGAAAAGGCAGAGGAACCAGAGATCAAATTGCCAACATCTGCATCATCAAAAAAGCAGATCAAATTGATCAAATTGCCAACATCTGGATCATCAAAAAAACAAGAGAGTTCCAGAAAAACATCTACTTCTCTTTTATTGACTATGTCAAAGCCTTTGACTGTGTGGATCACAACAAACTAAGGAAAATTCTGAAAGAGATGGGAATACCAGACCACCTGACCTGCCTCTTGAGAAATCTGTATGCAGGTCAGGAAGCAACAGTAGGACTGGGCATGGAAAAACAGACTGGTTCCAAATCTGGAAAGGAGTACGTCAAGGCTGTATATTGTCACCCTGGTTATTTGACTTCTATGCAGAGTACATCATGAGAAATGCTGGGCTGGATGAAGCACAATCTAGAATCAAGATTGCCAGGAGAAATATCAATAACCTCAGATATGCAGATGACACCACCCTTATGGCAGAAAGTGAAGAGGAACTAAAGAGCCTCTTGATGAAAGTGAAAGAGGAGAGTGAAAAAGTTGGCTTAAAGCTCAACATTCAGAAAACGAAGATCATGGCATCTGATCCCATCACTTCATGGGAAATAGATGGGGAAACAGTGGAATCAGTGACAGATTTTATTTTGGGGGCCTCCAAAATCACTGCAAATGGTGGCTGCCATGAAACTAAAAGATGTTTGCTCCTTGGAAGAAAAATTATGACCAACCTAGACAGCATATTAAAAAGCAGAGACATTACTTGCCAACAAAGGTCCGCCTAGTCAAGGTTATGGTTTTTCCAGTGGTCATGTATGGATGTGAGAGTTGGACTTCGAAGAAAGCTGAGTGCCGAAGAATTGATGCTTTTGAACTGTGGTGTTGGAGAAGACTCTTGAGAGTCCCTTGGATGCAAGGAGATACAACCAGTCAATCCTAAAGGAAATCAGTCCTGAATATTCATTGGAAAGACTGGAAGCTCAAATTCCAATACTTTGGCCACCTGATGCAAAGAACGGACTCATTTGAAAAGGTCCTAATGCTTGGAAAGATTGAAGGCAGGAGGAGAAGGGGATGACGAGAATGGGATGGTTGAATGGTGTCACCGATTTAGTGGACATCAGCTTGAGTAAACTCCAGGAGTTGGTGATGGACAGGGAGGCCTAACGTGCTGCAGTTCAAAGTGCTGGGGTCACAAAGTGTTGGACATGACTGAATGACTGAGCTGAACTGACACGCAATTATTTAGTGAAACAATCAAACCACATGGGTTCAGGCTTTAGTTCTATCTTATAAAATATTTGCATTAAGTTCTTTATAACAGATGTTTCATCATATGAAAGTTTAGTTGCTCAGTTGTGTCCAACTCTTTGTGACCCATGGACTGTAGCCCTCCAGACTCTTCTCCCCTCTTCATTGAATTCTCCAGACAAGAAAAATGGAGAGGGTAACCTATCCCTTCCCCAGGGTATCATCCTGACACAGGGATCAAACGTAGGTCTCTTACATACAGGCCCGTCTGAGCCATCAAGGAAGCCTCATTCTTTATAACAGATGTTTCAAGACATATTCACTGGCATTTACCCAAAACAGAGCATAGTACCGGACACATTGTAGATCTGAATGAATATTTCTTGATTGATTCATTTTTATTGACCATCAATAGAAAATTGCCTTTTGGCATCCTTTGTATTGATGAAAACCTACTTCACTAGAAAAAGAATGATGTTCAAAATAATAAAAATATAAACCTCTGCCTGTGTTAAGACACAAGATTATGAAAATAATGATGTATTCTGCCCTCAACTAATCTCTCATATGTACTAGTTAGAACTCAAAAAACACTAAAGAAGTAGCACATCAGGATTTTATATCATCAGTGTCTTATATCTCTTTTCTGTTTATAGCTTCTCAATTTTCACTGACTTCCCACTATCATCCATACATTTCAAAATCCTGGCGTGTCAACTAGAGTGGATTCATAGTGTGGAGCTCCCACTATGTGACATGGGCTCACTTCACATCCATGTCATGCTAGCTGCCTTCTACCCTACTGCATTGCTGTTTTATCCCTGTTTCCCATAGGGTCTCAGAGAAAAAAAATGAAACCTACACCCATCCCATTTCACATCCCCTAAAGGATAAAAGATGAGTTTGAATAAATAAATACAGAACTCTGCCATCAGAAAATCTAGAAAACTGTTTTAATCTCAGCATGCATGTAAATCCTGTATCATTTTTTTAAATAGAATTTAATTTTAATTTCTTGCTAAAAATCTTTATCTAGTCCTGTCCCACCAGTTTTACTTCTAGTCTTAAAGTGCATTTTCTTGATCTTTCTCACCGTGTCTCAGCCTATCCAGACTTTTCTTCGTTTTACCCTTTGCCTGGCTGGCTCTGTTGGTAAACTACAGAACCAAATAGAATAAATTATGTTCACCATCTGGTAGAAGGCTATTAATTTATCTTTTTGGCCACTGATACGGCTGAAAATGCCAAAAGGAAGAGTGGCGTTGAACAATGCTCCCCACTAAGCAGTCTTTATTTAATTGGCATTTCAGGCATTTTCAAAAGATGCTTGGTCAAAGAGATGTATAGGAGTCTTACAATGAGCACTATTTAATTATTTCAGTGCTCATCTGTCACATTAGCACTCCTCTGTCTCATTTCCAGTGCCCCCAAAGCAATGCAGTTGATGGATTATGGAAAATAAATCTAGTGTGGAAATACTGATAATTTGCTCAAGGTAAAAAAAAAAAACAAAAAAACAGCAAGAGTAATTTGCGACTACTAAACCGCTAGATGTAGTTCTTGCTGCTCGTAAGAGGTGGGAGGGGGAGTTGACAAGACTCTTTAGAGAAATATGCAAATCAAAAATTTACCACCTTTATAAATCCTTTTAATCCATCAGTTAATCTCAAAAATGACCCAGTTTTCAGAACATTGAATATGCTTGGCTCCCTAATCACATTATCTCACTTTTCTGCAAACTTTGAAGTGGGAAGCTATAATGTATAAATGAAAACATTGACAAAGCACAGCTGCCTGTCATATTTCCAATCTTCTCAGAAAAACAAGTGATTTATAGCATGATGAGATCAAATCTTCCTCCATAACATGCTAATGGCTATATTTTAAAACTCAGCAGAACTCGTGCAGTAGGCCAGACTGATGACATTAACGTCAAATCTTTGAACAAATCTAGTTAATGTGAAAGTAGAAGAGAAAGATGATCTCATTTTGGAAACAACAATAAAAATGATGCCGTTTGGTGATAAATTGAGACCATGAGAGTTTAGTGTTATATCTTTGAGCTTGTCTTTTATTAGCCAGCTTTCCACTATAAAATACATTAACATTTTATCTATGAAGAGTATAGCTCAAAACAGTTATAAATCAGGTGCCTTTCTGAGGAAAGATCATCACATGGTTGGCTTGTTTCTGTCTACATCCAGAAGTGTTTATTGAAGGCCTACTGTGTTCAGTGTATAATGCAGGTGATTATAAAAAGACTACCAAGATGAGGAAGACCATAGCTTGGCTGCCAGGATTGCTAAGTGGGAAATACAGGATATATAAACATATCTTACTTAACATACATGTAGTTAGATATAAACACATGTCTGTTATTTAATAGATAATCTGATGGTGAATATATTAGTTCAGGTTCCCTAGAAGCAGAAGCTAATATGTGGATTTTTATTTAAGCAATTTACTGAGAACCTCTCTCAGGAGAAAGGTGACAAAAGCAGCATAGAACAACGGGAAAAAGCAAGGAGGTAATCTCAGATGGAGACTAGTTTCAGTCTGATCACTCGGGCAGGTTTTGGAAAAAGATTGCACTTCAGCATTGTGTCCGCTTTGAGAGAAGGGGATCAAAGTTTTGTATTTCATGCCAGTCAATCATAGGCCACACTTTGACTCCAGGAATTTATGGATAGAAGTGGGCAACGGGACCTCCTTGACAAGGTGTCTTCATTTGGCTGAAGGCAAATTTCTAGCAAAGGGGAGAGTTGTGAGTTGTCATCAGTTAACTCAACAACAGGGAATGGTGTACTGGCTGTTAATAGGGGATCAGAATGGGGCACATTCAGGCACAGCTTCTTTGAGCTATCTATCTGTTGGTCACAGGTCCAGGAAAATTTTCAAGAGATTTACTGGGATAAATTCCAAACTGTACTGCTACAGTTGATCCTTAGGCCGTAATGAGTACTACTCATTAATATATCTGTCTTTTATCACCCATTCTAGATTGTCCTGGAGAAGGCACTGTCGACCCACTCCAGTACTCTTGCCTGGAAAATCCCATGGATGGAGGAGCCTGGAAGGCTGTAGTCCATGGGGTCGCTGAGGGTCAGACACGACTGAGCAACTTCACTTTCACTTTTCACTTTCATGCATTGGAGAAGGAAATGGCAACCCACTCCAGTGTTCTTGCCTGGAGAATCCCAGGGATGGGGGAGCCTGGTGGGCTGCCGTCCATGGGGTCGCACAGAGTCGGACACGACTGAAGCGACTTAGCAGCAGCAGCAGATTGTCCTCCTTGTCATCCAGCACTTCTGTTGGTTTGGACACTTTGCCTGTTGGGTTTACTTAGAGCCTCATCCTTGAGAGTCCTGAGTTCCTACGTACTGCACCCCAACACACATTGTTGATGTGTTTGTATGTTTTTAATTATCTTGGGCCAGAGAATACCATGAACCTACCAGTGGATCACCTAGGTGTTGTTGATACTTATCTTTGCCCTCTTTATAACGAACACTTCCATTTCTCCGTGATGATCATAATCAATTACCCATGCTGATATAGCAGCTATTTTCTTTCTTCCCAGTCTGCTGGCACAAAGATCCCAAAGTAATCAGTTAATAGTCAAAATTCTTTTGTTTACTGTGACTCTTTCTGTGTCACCTGGTGGATCTCTATTTTCACTGGGAGTCAAAAATTCTAGACTCACAGAGCTAAAAATAACAGAGTGAAGAAGTGAGTGTTGGTACTATTTCCTTACCTCCTGACCTGTATATTCTATCTGCTGGTGATACAGCAGTATAGTGTTGATTGAGTTGAAGCAAAGACTGGAAGATAGTGAAGTGCTGCAGTTCATGGGGTTGCAAAGAGTCAGACACTACTTAGCGACTAAACAGCAACAAAAATGTGTACAACTCCATGAAGCATAGAGCCCCATCTCTGAACTACATAATCTCCAAAATGAAACTTTCAGCTGCTCCTTCAGAGGGTCATTTCATCTATCAGGCCAGTAGCTTCTGCTTCTGGATAGCGCAACATATGGTAGGACGAATGAATCCTATGTTGTATGCCCATTCTCACACTTCTTTGTCTGTAAAGTGGTTATTTATCCATGTCAAAGGATAAGATACTCTGAGCCCTTGGATTGTTGTGCTGTGTGATATATTATCGGAGAAGGTGATGGCACCCCACTCCAGTACCCTTGCCTGGAAAATCCCATGGACAGAGGAGCCTGGTAGGCTGCAGTCCGTGGGGTCGCTAAGAGTCGGACATGACTGAGCGACTTCACTTTCACTTTTCACTTTCAGGCACTGGAGAAGGAAATGGCAACCCATTCCAGTGTTCTTGCCTGGAGAATCCCAGGGATGGGCGAGCCTGGTGAGCTGCCATCTACGGGGTCGCACAGAGTCGGACACGACTGCAGCGACTTAGCAGCAGTGATATATTATAAGCAAGCAAAGCAAAGTCATTTATAGATTATATGTCAATCCCATTGTGACAGCTACCCTCCTCTAAAGATGTCTATTTCCTACTCTCTAGAATCGGTTGTGATGGTTAATTTTATGTGATAACTTGAATGACCATGGGATGCTCATATTAGACGTTATTTCTGGGTGTGTCTGTGAGAGTGTTTCCAAAAAAGAGATATATCTTGCCCATAAAGCCCATAAGAAACAGTTCGCTTTCAGTAATATACCTTCCCTTTTCTACCATAGGGTATATCAACTCTCCAGCCATACATCATAATTTACTTTGCAAGGATCTTGATCACCTTTCCCTTCCACAAGATACCTGCCATCATCTGCAGATAACTGCTTTTTTCTTAAGAAATAACTTTTGGCTTACTGCTATACCTTAGTAGAAACTGACCGAATGCTTAACCACATGCCACCAAGTTATGGCGTGAGCTGCCATCATCACCTGCATGTTAACTGATTTCCTAAACTGTGGGCGTGTACAGCAAACACTCTACCATTAAGTGGAAGTGGCTGAGCGGGCCCTGAAGGCACATGTAAGTTATATAAAAAGGTGGCCTAAGAGCCCATGGTCCCTACTGCTGCTGCCTTCCCTTTTCTCTCTCAGCCTGCAACCATGGCCTCAGGGGGAGTTCCCTGTAATCAACCAGCAGAGGAAGAGAAGTCTCAAATCCTGTTTACAGATGGTCTGGTCCAATATCTAGGCACTACCCAAGAGTGGACAATGACAAGTTCAAGGGCACTACAGCCCCTTCTTGGGGCTGTCCCTGGTGGACAGTGGTGAAGCAGAATCTTCCCAGTGGGCAGAGTATCTGATTTCTTACTTTGCTTGGAAGGAGAAATGGTCCTAGGTTCAATTATATAGTAATTGGATAAAGCTGTATGAAAGAGCCAACCCCAATTATGTGCTGCTTGCCAGAAACACATTTTAAACATAACGTATGTATAAGTTGAAATGAAAATGATGCAATAATAAGCACAAGAAAGCTAATATGGATAAATGAATATTAGACAAAAGTATGGCAGAGATGATGAGATATTCCATAATGATGAAAGGGTAAATTATTCAAGAAGTTACAAAATCTCTAAATATATATGCACCTGATAAAAGAGCTTCAAAATAGATGGTGCAAAAATTGACTGAAGTATCAGAAGAGTAGAAAAATCCACAGTTATAATAACCTTTTATGAATAATTTTAGGAAAAAAGATCAACAAAAATACAAAACAATTAAAAACTTGCCTAATAGACATTCTGAGAACACACCACTTAACTAAAGAATACATGATTGCAGGTAATAAGTGTGGAAGAAAACCTTCAGATGGGGAAAGTCTTAAGAGACGGAACATGTAGTTTACATCAAGATAAAGTACTTATATTTAAGCCAAAGAGCAATGAGAAGACATTGAAGAATTTTAACAGGGACATAAATGATGTAAACAAATTATAAATTGTATTATCATTCACATTCTCCCCAAATATCGTCATGTGAGGAATAAGCAAAACCTTTAAATAGGTTTGAGACATAAAGAAGGTTCAAAAAACAAAATGAAACAAAAAGTAGGTCATTTGTCAATACCAAATGACTTTAAGCATGTTAAAGTGAAATTCACATAATGAGATTTTTTGATAATGTTTAGGTATTCATTAGGCCTAATAATGAATGTGTAATAAGGAAAGAGGTTCTAGCTTAGTGCCATTCCCAAAGCACACATGTTTAGGCATGCTACTGCACACACATGCACACACACAGCTGAGTCAGCAGGAAGAATTCGTCCTGCCTCAGATCTAAGATATTCTAGTAGGACAGATAAAGTTTTATGATCTGGGGAGTCTCCTTTGGCCACAAACTCCTCAATTCCATCTCATTATAATTTTGTGAAATTTTAGTCATTGTTAGAGTAAAAGAATGTAGAGACAGTTTATCAGACATTGAATTTGCTTCGAGATTTCTCTTTTTAAGAATTCTATATTTCTAGGCCAACAGTTGATGGATAACCTCACAGACCACTGCCTAAGCTAGAGGCACATGTTTAGACCAAGTACAGTTAGAAAATAAGGGCTGAACACAGAGATTTGACAATGACAAGTTCAAATGGATTTTCTCATATTTTGGATATATTGGTCTCTTAAATTTAAAGGCAAACTTAGATCACACAAAACATTACCTCTTCCCTGTATAATTTTTTTTTCTTCTGTATTTAAGACTCACAGTTTCACGGGGCTATCCAGAAGGATCCAATTCCTGGCTGGTTTCCCCTATGCCTGCAACGATCTTTTAACCTTTATATTTCCAGTCCAAAGAAATTGACAAAGCAAGATCTAACCTGACTTGAAACGTAAATGTTGACCCAGTTTCCTCTTTCATGTTGTTCCCTCAGTACTGATTTGTGTGAAATAAGAACAGATGGCAATGCGTCACTTGTGGGGAAATTTTTAATTTTACTTCTAAAATGCTCCCCTTCACTCAATAACATATTGCTGTCAATAAATGTTTCATTTGCTTCATTTAATTACCCTGGCCCAGATTCCTTCAGCCACACAAGTCTAATAAAAACTCAAATAGATGATATTGTTCTGGAAGGAAAGTGGAAATATGATGGTAATATAAACCATTTTGATAGAGAAATATTGGAGACTGAAATCTTCGTGTCTCAAACTAAAGGGCAGTTGAAGAGATGGTCTCAGGGGCAAGTTTCAAAATAAGCTGCGGAATTAATAACATACAACTCTGTATGTTCAGCAGCGAACACAACGCAGACTTGAAGTAAACCAAGGACTGAAGTATGCAAGGGAGCTTGAGTAGACCCAAAGTGTGCAGATGTTGGCTGACCAACACAGACCTCAGAGTGGATATAAGCATACAAAATAGTTTATTGAAAAACAAACCTAACATTTCAAATTATCCAATAGAATTTTAAAAAATAATATTGAACTGAAAAATGAGAGTTCTTTTGGAATAAGAATTCCTATAGTGATGGACTAAAGGGAATAGTCAGTTGCTTCACTTAAAATCTCCCTTGAAAGTGAAAACGTTGATCACTCAGTCATCTCTGACTCTTTGCGACCCCCATGGACTGTAACCTGCCAGGCTTCTCTGTCTACGGAATTCTCCAGGCAAGAATGCTGGAGTGGGTTGCCATTCCCTTATCCAGAGGATCTTCCCGACCCAGGGATCAAACCCAGGTCTCCTGCATTGCAGGCAGACTTTTTACCGTCTTGTGTATGCTTTTCCTTCCAGAGAAAGAGCATGGACAAATGTTTTAAACCCAAGTTCCCTAGTGGTCACATCAGGGTAGGATATTGGTTTTCTTTATTTTAGCTTTCCTTATCTTTCCTTCCTTTTTTCCTTCATTCCCTTATTTTCCTTCCTTCAACTCTGCCTTCCTTCCTTCCTGCCTTACTTCCTTCCTTCTTACTTCCTTTCCTTCCTTCTTATCTCCCTGTCTCTCTTCCTTTCTTCCTTCTTCTTCCCTCCCTTCCTTCTTCCCTTCTTTCCTTTCTCCACAGCTTTAAAGCTTAAAAATAACTCCATTGACTAAAGGCATCACATGAAAAAATAGTTTATTTCTCCCTGTATCATTGGACCTAATGGACAAAAGTTCTGGATGACTCATACATTGGTGTCATTTTGGTTCATGGTGGAAACAGCTGGTTCAAATCAACAGCGTTTACAGAAAAGACTACTCTTAAAGTTCTCCAAATTGAATTTCCTGATCACGGTCCCAAGATCCAGTTTCTAAAACTGTTGTGTGGCTATATAATGAGCTGAAAATGTGGCAGGGCAGTCATACCAAATCAGATCATTGTCAACCCAATACTCTCCTGGAATCAATTCGAGTACTTTTTTCTCACATGGTTTGCTGATCTGATTTAGACTTCTAGGAAAGCTCTGGACAGATTATGACAAAAGACTGCTGCTGCTAAGTCGCTTCAGTCGTGTCTGACTCTGTGCAACCCCATAGATGGCAGCCCACTAGGCTCCTCTGTCCCTGGGATTCTCCAGGGAAGAATACTGAAGTGGGTTGCCATTTCCTTCTCCAATTATGACAAAAGACACTGGTGGCATAAAGAATATGATGCTGTTTGGAATATAAGAAGACCTAGACTTGAATCCTCTCCTTCCACTAGATACTGAAATGTAGAAAAGTCATGTAAACTTCTCTGGGTCTCAATTTATTTATTTATAGACTAGTGGTAGCAACAGTTCATACAAAAAAGAAATAGTCCGAGTATTAATTGATATAAAATATGTGCAAGTTCTACGAAAGTGCTCTTTGCTTATATTATGTGTTTACTCTTTGTGAAGCAGAGCTAGGATAAAAGTATTGACTTTACTGTTCATAAGGCACACTTTAGATTCTCACTACCTAGTCTTTTGGAATTCTGACTTTACCGCTTACTAACATAGTCCTCGCCAAGTTATTTAACCTTCCTACTCATATTTTCCTCATCCATCATTGGAGGGGTTTGTGTGAAATTAATGAGATAATACATTAAAATTTTTTAGAACAGTGTCTAGCACATGTTTAATGTATAGAAAGTTCACATGTGGATATCAGTATAAAAATGGTTCCTGCAAACATGAAGACACAAACTATATGCCTGTTTAGATTCTCATTTTAACTGTTCACAGCTGTTCCTGGGCTTAAATTCCTTTGCTGAAAAATAGATATTTACTAACAACTTCTTTTGCAAAATGCTCAGTGCATCTCACAAATGTTCTGCTTGAGACTTGAAATTATGCTGAGACAAGCTCTGGCTGCATACATGCAGTGCAAGCTCTGGCTGCATACATGCAGTGCAACCGGGTTAGAGGTGAATGTTACATATTTGTGCGCTGTGTTTGTCTCCATTTTCCAGACTTCACAGCCAACAAATTCTCTCATATAGTTTTCATCTTTTTTATTTTACACTCAGAACTTTTTTACTTTTAAGTTTTTTCCTATACAACACATATTTCTGAGTTTATTCCATTTATTTTATTGTTTCTAATGCTAATTTTAATTCTACTATTTTAAAAAGTCCTTGTAACATTTTCTTACCTCACAAAACTTTTAGGATTTTTATTAGAGTCTGACAATTTTTCAACTAACTTTTTTCAACTGACTCCTTTTATATTATCTCATTTTAGCTCTTTTATTATAATTCATTATCTTAGAGTTTAATTGCAAACATGCAGCGGTTGTTTTTAACTTTGCTAAGAGCCGGATTCTGGAATCAAGCTACCTGAGTTGAACTCCAGCTTTACCATTTACAAAGCCACATAGCTGGAAGCATGCTGCTAACCTTTTGTAAAATGGGAATGATATCATAGTTTTATGTGAATTTTAGGAAGCAATATACATTAAATTCTGTTTAAACATTGAGACTATGATAGTAATGATAGTAACTATCATTTCTGAAATTGGTTCTTCTCTTCATTGTCAATATCTATGTTTGTATAGACAAATACATTTATGTTGTTGTTCAGTTGCTAAGTTGTGTCCAACTCTTTGTGACCCCATGGACTGCAGCATGCCAGGCTCTTCTGTTCTCCAATCTCTTTGGGGTTTGCTCAAATTCACGTTCATTGAGTCAGTGATGCTATCTAACCATCTGATCCTCTGCTGCCCCTTTCTCCTTTTGCCTTCATTCTTTCCCATCATGAGGGTCTTTTCCAATGAGTCGGCTCTTTGCATCATGCAGCCAAAGTATTGGAGCTTCAGCTTCAGCATCAACCCTTCCAGTGATTATTCAGGGTTGATTTCCATTAGGATTGACTGCTTTGATCTGCTTGCAGTCCAAGGGACTCTCAAGAGTCTTCTCCAACACCTCAATTCAAAAGCATCAATTCTGCAGCACTCAACCTTCTTTATGGTCCAACTCTCACATCCGTACATGACTACTGGAGAAACCATACCTTTGACTATATGGACCTTTGTCAGCAAAGTGATGTCTCTGCTTTTTAATACTCTGTCTAGGTTTGTCATAGCTTTCCTTCCAAGAGGCAAGCATCTTTTAATTTCATGGCTGAAGTTACCATGCTGCTGCTAAGTCGCTTCAGTCATGTCCAACTCTGTGCGACCCCATAGATGGCAGCCCACCAGGCTCCCCCATCCCTGGGATTCTCCAGGCAAGAACACTGAAGTGGGTTGCCATTTCCTTCTCTAATGCATGAAAGGGAAACAGGAAAGTTAAGTCACTCAGTTGTGTGAGACTCTTAACGACCCCATGGACTGTGGCCTACCAGGCTCCTCCATCCGTGGGATTTTCCAGGCAAGAGTACTGGAGTGGGTTGCCAGTGCCTTCTCCAGAAGTTAGCATACATACATATTTATGTTCCTGTGTATATATGTACACACACATATATAGTTCCTCTTCTGCGTTTAAAAAAAAAAAATTAGCCACATCCCATGACATGTGGGACCTTAGTTCCTCTATCAGGGGTTGAATCCGGGTCCCTATATTGGAAGGCAGAGTCTTAACCCCTGGATCGCCAGGGAAATCCTCTTTTCTGCGTTATTTAGTGTTATGTTTACAGTCTTTTTTATGTTGTAGGTTTTTTCTTTTTTTTCCTGTATTCTCCTTAAAAGAAATCTGTTTAGTTCTGATGTTTGCCCATAAAACAGTGGACGGATTCTCCTTGGCTGCCTTCATGAGCCACCTGACACTGTGAGAATGCTTCTTTTCATTGCAACTTGGGTGCTGGTTGATCTCCAGGCACCAGATACTCTCTGATATTTTAGACTTTGATGTGAGGTGTGTTTGTTGGCCTAAAAGGGATTCTTCTGATGTTGCTATTTGCTTGTCTTACTATAAAGAATAGTATTTCCCCTTGGTAATGGTGTAGGATCTTCCACATAGATAAGAGTAAATTAAAAATGTAAACTTGTCATGTGAAAGAGTACAGGTCACTATTTTCAGAGACATCTTCTGCTCAGTTCATTTCTACTGCTTCCTCCTCACCCCCACCTTTTCTGATTTAGGACTTTAATTTGGCTTTTGCTAAAGAAAATAGCTATTGGTATCTTGAAGGTAGTTGACTCTTTGTGTCTAGTGGTGCTTTTCTAGATAATATATAGCTCTAGATATTTTTCTAGGTTCGTGGATACAAGGCTCAACAATAAAGACAGTTCCTAGGCTCCCAGAATTTGACAAGTCTTTTTTTTTTTCTTTTTGGTTTGTTTATTAGATGTTGACAATTTAAAAAAATTTTATGGTGATAAAATACATATAACATAAAATTTACTATCTTGGCCATTTTTAATTGTACTGTTCTTTTTAAGGATCATAAAATATACCATCTAAACCATTCATCAGCAGATGAATGGATAAGAAAGCTATGGTACATATACACAATGGAGTATTACTCAGCCATTAAAAACAATACATTTCAATCAGTTCTAATGAGGTGGATGAAACTGGAGCCTATTATACAGAGTGAAGTAAGCCAGAAAGAAAAACACCAATACAGTATACTAACACATATATATGGAATTTAGAAAGATGGTAACAATAACTTTGTATACGAGACAGCAAAAGAGACACTGATGTATAGAACAGTCTTATGGACTCTGTGGGAGAGGGAGAGGGTGGGAAGATTTGGCAGAATGGCATTGAAACATGTAAAATATCATGTATGAAACGAGATGCCAGTCCAGGTTCGATGCACAATACTGGATGCTTGGGGCTGGTGTACTGGGACGACCCAGATGGATGGTATGGAGAGGGAGGAGGGAGGAGGGTTCAGGATGGAGAACACATTTATACCTGTGGCGGATTCATTTCAATATTTGGCAAAACCAATACAATATTGTAAAGTTTAAAAATAAAATTAAATTAAAACAACAACAACAACAACAACAAAATAAATGTACATTTTTGACTGTATAGGTATTTAAGCCGTTCACATAATTAAGCAACCATTATCACTACCTATCCCTATAACTTTTTCAACTTGTTATACTGAAACCCTATATCCATTAAATGTTAATTCCCCTCTTCTCCCCTTTCCCCAGACCCTGGTAGCTACCATTCTACTTTCTGTCTTTATGATTTTGACTGTTGTCAGTACCTCATATAAGTAGACTCATACAGTATTTGTCTTCTTGTGACTGTCTTGCTTTTTACTTAACATAATGTCCTCAAGGGACATCCATATTGTAGCAGATTGAGGAATTTCCTTCCTGTTGAAGGCTGAGTAATATTCCATTGTTTAAGTATATACCACATTTTTCATAACTATTCATCTGTTGATGAACACTTTGGTTGCTTTCATGGTTTAGCTATTAGGAATAATGCTGTTATAACCATGGGTGTACAATATCTCTTCAAAATCCTACTTTCAATTCTTTTAGGTATGTACCTAGAAGTGGAATTGCTTGATGACAGTAATTCTGTTGTTAATTTTTTGAGGAACATAATCAAAATTGTCATAAGCTAGGAGCTATGTGAAAATGTGAAAAACAATCTTATGCTAATAAATTCAATATCTAAGTGTAATGTTCAAAATTTTTAAAAGATACAAGCTACCAAAACTCATTTAAAAATGATAACATAAATAACCTTATATTTATTAAAGAAACTAAGTCTGCAGTTTAACACTTTTGAAAAGATATAGCAAAAATACTGCAGATAGATTTCCCTCATAAAAATACATCCTGAATTTTTATGAAACATGTAAATAAAAGCTGTGTGTATGTGTGTGTGTGTCCACATGCATGTGTGTGTGTTCTCAGTCATGTCTGACTTTTTGAGACTGTATGGACTGTAGCCTGCCAAGCTCCTCTGTCCATGGGTTTCTCCAGGCATGATTACTGAAGTGGGTTACAATATTTCCCCCTTCAGGGGATTCTCCTTACTCATGAACCCATGTCTCCTGCATTGGCAGGCAGATTGTTTACCACTGAGCCACCTGGGAAGCATATATCTATATCTATATCTATAGCTTTGTATGAGGGATAAAGAAGAAAGAAGAACAATATTGTTAACTTGTTTAAGGTGGGGAGATTACTGTAGTGAGGAAATAATTGAGTTTTTCATCTCTGTTTTGCTTAAATTTTACAGTATACATTAGTTTTTATTTTTCAATTTAAAATGTAACTTTAATAAAAAAGAAACACTGGAGGTACTCTACTTTGTTATTTATGGCAAGAGGAAAACTTGAAATCAGCAGATCTGTTTCATGCACACTAGGCCCAGCCTCCATGTGTGGTACTGGTGACCCAACAATGAATAAGTAAAACACAAATACGGTATCAGTCTAAATGATTCTTAATATAACAGAGTGAGAAGGAAAGTAGGGAATTAAGTCATGTCCAGACTACAGATGTAATTAGTATGCATGGTCATTGAGAGCATGGCTCTCCTCCTTTATTAGGTCTTCAGTTCAGTTCAGTCACTCAGTTGTAACTGAGTCTTTGCAATCCTATGGACTGCAGCACTCCAGGCTTTCCTGTCCATCACCAACTCCCAGAGCTTACTCAAACTCATGTCCACTGAGTCAGTGATGCCATCCAACCATCTCATCCTCTGTCATCCCCTTCTCCTCCTGCCTTCAATCTTTCCCAGCATCAGGGTCTTTTCAAACGAGTCAGTTCTTTGCATCAGGTGGCCAAAGTATTGGAGTTTCAGCTTCCACATCAATCCTTCCAATGAATATTCAGGACTGATATCCTTTAGGATGAACTGGTTGGATCTCCTTGCTGTCCAAGGGACTCTCAAGAGTCTTCTCCAACACCACAGTTCAAAAGCATCAATTCTTTGGTGCTCAGATTTCTTTATAGTCCAACTCGCACATCCATACATGACTACTAGAAAAACCATAGCTTTGACTATACGGACCTTTGTTGGCAAAGTAATGTCTCTGCTTTTCAATGTGCTGTCTAGGTTGGTCATAACTTTTCTTCCAAGGAGCAAGTGTCTTAATTTCATCACTACAGTGATATGCAGTGATTTTGGAGCCCCCCAAAATAAAGTCTGTCACTGTTTCTCTTGTTTCCCCATCTATTTGCCATGAAGTGATGGGACCAGATGCCATGATCTTAGTTTTTTGAATGTTGAGTTTTAGGCCAACTTTTTCACTCTCCTCTTTCACTTTCACTTTCATCAAGAAGCTCTTTAGTTTTTCTACACTTTTTGCCATAAGGGTAGTATCATCTGCATATCTGATGTTATTGATTACAGCTTGTGCTTCATCTAGACTGGCATTCACATGATGTACTCTGCATATAAGTTAAATAAGCAGGGTGAAAATTTACAACCTTGACATAGTCCTTTCCCGATTTGGAACCAGTCTGTTGTTCTATGTCCACTTCTAACTGTTGCTTCTTGACCTGCATACAGATTTCTCAAGAGCAGGTCAGGTGGTATGGTATTCCCATCTCTTTCAGAATTTTCCACAGTTTGTTGTGATCCACACAATCAAGGGCTTTGGCGTAGTCAATAAAGCAGAATTAGATGTTTTTCTGAAACTCTCTTGCTTTTTTGATGATCCAAACAGATGTTGGCAATGGATATTGATCTCTGGTTCCTCTGTCTTTTCTAAATCCCAGCTTGAAGATCTGGAAGTTCACAGTTCATGTACTACTGAAGCCTGGCTTGGAGAATTTTGAGCATTACTTTGCTAGCGTGTGAGATGAGTGCAATTGTGCAGTAGTTTGAGCATTCTTTGGCATTGCCTTTCTTTGGGATTGGAATGAAAACTGACCTTTTCGAGTCCTGTGGCCAAGGCTGAGTTTTCCAAATATGCTGGCACATTGAGTGCAGCACTTTCACAGCATCATCTTCTAGGGTTTGAAATAACTCAACTGGAATTCCATCACCTCCACTAGCTTTGTTCATAGTGATGCTTCCTAAGGCCCACTTGACTTCGCATTCCAGGATGTCAGGCTCTAGGTGAGTGATAATACTATCATGATTATCTGATTATTAAATCTGGTTATTAGGTCTGGCACATCATGATTATTAGATCTGGCACATAATAAGTATTATTTAATAGTGTTCAATGAACAAATTAATGAATGATGCCTGGGGTTCAGTAGGATACACAGAGAAAGTAGGAAATGAAAAAGAAAGGGATATATACTGGAGACACTTTCTTTATACATACCGGAATAGATGCAGGAAGTTTCAAACAAAGCAAAATATATATATGAAAATGTGGGCAACATACGACATGATTAAGGAATGGGTGTTATCAAAACCATTGCCGCACATAGTAAAAAGAGATGGTCGGGTTTGGAAATAAATCAGGAAAGGTAACAGGAAATAGCATCATTTGCCATGATAAAGCATTTAGATTGGATTTAAGGAGATCAGAGAGAGCACAGGAGTAGGGCTCTCAGAGGTAAAAGAGTATTTCTGATTGTGTATGTGGGGACCAAGATTGTTGGTTACACTTTTTCTATGAAATAGTGAAACGGGAGATAGGAGAAGGGTCCTCCACCAATAAATAAATGTGGCGATAGCATGAGTTAGGGTGCTTGAAGAGAAAAGAGAGGATTTGTTATTACTGTATTTATTATATGATTTTCATGAGTCCTCGAAAGGTGGTACCAAAAAGTCAACCCCAAATATCTATCATGGTGTCTTATCATGAAGGGAGTGACATAGCTGCTGCCTGACAAAGCAACGTTCCAACACCCTGTCTGAACTTCTGGCTTTTATGATAAATAGCTTCAACCCTTTCACTGAATTGGAAACTGTTTCCTACAAATGATTCTCATGAGTGAACATGAATGTGCAGATTATAGTATCTAGAATTCATTTTTCATTTATCTTAGAAAATTTCACCTAACTCCAAGTGAGGATATATTTTGAGATTGATAATCTAAGGCTAAATTCTATTGACTTTAGAGTTTTAGGTTGAGAAATGAGAAATTTAGTGAATGGTGTTGAATTGTTTTTCCCTTTTCATTTCACAGTAAACTGTTGGCTCAACTACTTCCTCATTCCTTATATTTATAGATATTGTGATATAATGGTGGAATTCCTGAAACATGTATGAATCTCAGTACAAAAATACGATTGTCTAAGTAACAAGCTGTGGCTTCTCTTCTACAATTTGATTTAATTTCTCACACAGAACCCCTATTACACCACTGATGGGAACCTTAGCCTCCTAAACTATTAGGATATCTTTCTTGCGATCACTACTTTAGGGCCAGCATCACACAGGTCGGGTAGTTTGTAAGGGTGGAAAATTTAGGCAGAGGCAGGGAAGAAGCAACTGACTTTCAGTCATTTGTCCACACTTATTTTCACTAGAACTAACGTTATTTTCACTAACACCCACAACATGGGCGTTATCCCCATCTGCCTGGTTCCTTTCAGATCTAGGGATGCTCTGCTATTCTGAGCCATGAGTCTGGCATGATTTTTTTTTTTTTTCCCAGATCGCCTGTGGGGCCATCTGCCCTGTGTGGCCCACAGCTGTTTTCTTCTTGGGCCCATGGCCTTCCCTTCCCAGCAGCAATGCAGTACATGCCTTTCCCTCTGCTTTGGGAACACATAGACCTCTTTATTTAGCTTGTCCCTTCTCCTCTACCCTAATCCAGAGGTCTTTTAATAAGGATGGTGGGAGTTATTTTTTATGTGCAAGTTTAATTCAAGATAATCCATCTATCCTTTCCAATTCCTCTTGTATTAGATGTTTGTGAACCAAAACCCAGAAAGACTTGTGGGATGTCATAGAAAGAGAAAAATGTTTGCCCACCATGTTTTTATATATTGTAGCTATTTTTTTCTGTTAGAACAGTGAAATTGGCAAAGTTGGGCTTTGTTATCCATAAATATCCTTTTGGTAGGGGAGGAAGAAAATCATACCAAACACCTGTGGATTCAAGGTCAGTTTTATTAACCAGTGTTTACTGGGTATTTGCTGTTTGTAAGGTACTTTGCATAACACAAAGTCAAAAACAAGATTCCTGTCCTAGAGAAATTTGTACTCTGGTGAAGAAGGAAGACTAGAACATAAATAACAGTAATGCAAAATCTGAAATGATTAATCTGCCTGCATGAGTCATAAACAAAGAGCTTTGGGAGTAGTGAGAAGGCGATTAATTTTAATCCGGGTATTGGAGAAAACTTCAGACCTAGCACTGACTCATAGCTTACCAGTAAACAGAATATTAACAACTCTCTGGGCAATTTGGGGTGGGGTGCGGAGGATTACTCACAACTTCTTCAACCCCTGAACAAGCACGTTTGTGTGGCTTGGAGGGTCCAGAACTTCTTGTTAAGGGAGTCTTCATACCCGTCCTCACTCACTGCCAGAGCCCCTCTCTGCCTTTATCTACTTTTCTAAAGCTTATGCGTTGCTGGTCGGTGATTCTCTTGCCTGCTTGTCTTTTGGTGGTGGTGTTGGTGTTTGTGAGTTCTCCACCCTCTCTGTATAATATTTCCTTTCTCTCTTTTTCACTTGAGAAATTGATTTCAAATTCTGAACTACCTTGTGCTTGGCATTTTCAGCTAAACCTTGTTCATAAGCCCAAAGAGTCAGAAACTTTAGGAAAATGAAGTGATCAATATGGCAGGAGAGAAAAATGGGATTTATTGTTTTAAAAAATGCTAAAAATTTTAAAAAGCATATTAATAAGTGAAAGAAGGTAATCTGGAAATGCTGCATACTGTATGATTCCAACAATGTGACATTCTGGAAAAAGCAAAACTATGGAGACAGTAAAAAGATCTGTGGTTGCTAGAGGTTGGGAGGATGAGTGGGAAGGGATGAATAGGCAGAACACAAAGGCATTTTAGAGCAGTGAAAATACTCTGGATGATAGTACATTGGAGGATATAAATCATTATGCATCTGTGCAAACCCACTGAACGTATTCAATACAACACCGAGAGTAAACACTGCTGTGAACTCTGGACTCTGGGTGATAAGGATGTGTCAGTGTGAGTTCGTCAGTTGTTACAAATATATTACTCTGGCAGGGGATATTGGTAGGGGAGGAGTGTCTGCATCTGTGGAGCCTGGGAATATATAGTAACTGTACTTCCTACTAGTTTTTGCTGTGAACCTAAAACTGCTCTAAAAAATTAAAGCCCTTAAAAAAGTAGTGTGCATTGTATCCTCCATCCCATCAGTCAGGGACCGCTCTTATGTTCCTTTAGCCATGGAGGTGTCTTCCGACTGTGCTAGTCTCATTGTCTGTCAGTGGTAGTGAGTAAAACTGTCTTTCACTTGAGCAGAACATCAGTGGTAGGTGACTCTTTCACTATCCTGCTCCATATATATATATATATATTTAAGATTCACTGTATTTTTGCTTCCTGTGATAAGCATGAAGCCTTGATGTATACTTCAAAGAGATATGACACAGATAAGAAAGGGCAAAAACAAGGAAAAAATCAATACAGGGAAATATCATTTCTGATTGCTGTGACCAATTTCAGTGTTTCCTATTTGTTTTATTGTTCCAAGAAAAACTCTGATGGCATACAAGGCTTACTTAGCGCCATACACAGTGTGTTTGTGATGCTGAGAGAAGCTCGTCTGTCCTGGCCAGTCACCATGGTAACCTCTAAAAGCAAAGATTATGTCTGATTAGGTTGCCCCTCTCAGGAAGAATTGACCAGAAAAAAGAAATCATCTGAAAAGTTAAAAATGGAGGGTAGGAAGATACTGGTTCTAATTTTGCACAGCTGCTCTCCTCCCTGGCTCTCCTAATAAGAATGACTCAGGCTATTTTCTAGAACCTTTCCCCAGTCCCCATAGAGAGCTTCCAGGGATATCCTCCCCTTGTCAGAAATGTACCTCAGTTCAGTTCTTTGTGGTTATTGTCTCCACAGTCCATAATCAGAATTCCAGATATCTTTGTGATTGCTTATAGAGAGATTAATGAATATTCTTTTAAAAATAAATTAAAAACTGAAACACAGTCTGTTCTAAAGAAGTTGTAAAAGGAAGCAAAAATTCAATCATGTTTGACTGATAATGATTTGGGAGGCAGGCAGGCAGGCAGCAATGAGGTGGAAACACTGAAGAAGCCAGAGGACTGCTTTATATTAGAATTATTTTTGTGGAACCTCTTAATGCTCTCGGCCTTAAAAAAATATCCTTTTAAACAGGATTTAATTTTTTCCCTAAGTTTCTGCTGCCAGTACCAGCGCCTTTAAAGCACAATGTGTATCAATTATTCTGCTTTTCCTATTTCATTTCCTAAATAATGTAATAATCAGGTGACTTTATTGGAGGCTGACTAATGTAAAACGGAGCATCTAGTAGAGGAAATGGTAGTTTTATTCCTACTTAACTGAGAGGGGAAAATCTTATTGGACTGATAAAACGTTCTATATTGGTGGTCTTGAGAGAATTCATATAATCTGCAAAATATTTGCAAACCTTTCAGTGCTTTGTAAATCTAAACACCGACTGGTATGAAGAGTCATTCTGATGTCACTTACACTGACACAGTAAACAATGAAGGGATCATTTATTCATACTATTGTAGGAAAAAAAAATTTTTTTTCTTGGCATTTGAGCAAAAGGTAAGAACTAAGAGTCATTATTTTTTGTCTCTTTATGGAAAGAAAGTAGCTTTCCCCCTCCTGGCTATATATGATTATTATAATGAATGCTGGAGAGAAATGTGGTAATATATATCAAAATTTAAAAAGCACGATTCCTTTGCCTAGAGATAGATTTCCACATGTACACATGGAAATGTGTTCCAAGATTCTTACTGAATCACAAGATAGGAAGTTACCTAAAAGTATTCTTTGGGCAGGAGTTAAAATGATAGCATTAGCCATGCAATGTATCACTGTTTTTTGTTTTAAAAGAGTGAGGGCGCACTATATAGACCAATAAGGAATAATCCCACAAATACACTCAAATGATGACAGAGCAAATAGGCATGTCCTAAGTGCATTTTGCAGGGGGGTCACTTCCCTGGTGGCTCTGACAGCATGTGCCTGCAATGCAGGAGATCTGGGTGCAATCCCTGGCTCCAGAAGATCCCCGGGAAAAGGAAATGGCAACCCACTCCAGTACTCTTGCTTGGAAGAATCCCATGCACGGAGGAGCCTGGTAGGCTACAGTCCATGTGGTTGCAAAGAGTCAGACAGAGATGGGTTGCAAAGAGCGACTTCACCTGTTAAAAGTGTTTTTGCGTATTAACTTATCGGATCCTCAATGCTACCCCCGCAAATAGGACTCCTTATAATCCCCATATTATAGATTAGTTTAGCAGACACAGGATGTTTAGGTAGCCTGCTCAAGATCACACACATTAACTAGTTAAAGCTAGTTAATGTTAGGATATGATCTCAGACAGTCTAACTTCAGAGTCTGTGCTAGTAAATACTGACCAATATTATAGAGTAATGTTCAGAAATACATTATAATATATTGCTAGTGTGTGATAGAGGAGATGAATGCATATATTCATATATATGCATACAGAGCACACACACGCGTATAACAGCCAACACTCATTATTTGTAGATTTATCTTTGTTGCTATTTAGTCACTAAGTCGTGTCTAACTCTTTGCAATCCCATGAATTGTAGCACGCCAGGCTTTACTATCTCCTAGAGTTTGCACAGACTCATGTCTGTTGAGTTAGGGATGCTATCTAACCTTCTCATCCTCTGCCGCACCCTTCTACTCTTGCCCTCAATCTTTCCCAACGTCAAGGTCTTGTCTACTTGCTAAATTTATTTATAACCCCAAAATCAATACTCACAGAACTTCCTAGGTTAAACAAGACAATGTTCTGCTTTCTTGCTTCTGCTCCCATGCTGTAAACAAATGTCCCTTTTGCACTCTATTTAAATGCATGGCTTTTCTCATTTTTGTGACTTTTGTTGGTGATTTTGCTGGAGAAGGGAATGGCAATCCACTTCGGTATTCTTGCCCGGGGATCTCATAGACGGAGAAGCCTGGTGGGCTACAGTCCGTGGAGTTACAAGGAGTCAGACACGACTGAGTAACTAACACATTGCTCTTTAAAATGACCATAAACTGAAGTTCTGTCTAATATTCCTAAACAGAAATATGCTGTGATGTGCTTTACAGAGAAAATGTTAGATAACTTTTGTTCAGGCATGAGTTATAGTGTTGTTGGCTATAAGTTCAGTGTTAATGAATAGTAAGTAAGATATCTTCAAACAGAAACACACATAAAACAAAGTTACATATTGATCAGTTGATGACAGCATTGTAACCAGAGGCTCACAGGAACCTAACTCCATATTTTCCCTAGGAGTAATGATACAATAGTTGCTAATTCAGTATTCACAGATACTATGAAACAGGACTACTGTGAATAACCAGTCAATTATATACATATTTATTGTGCATATGTATGCTTATTTATGTATCATGCATAGACAAGTCTTAAGATGATAAATTGTATATAGTGGTTGTTTGGGGGAGCGAAACTAAGATAGTGGAGTTTAGAATTGGGAAAAAGACTTACCGCCTTATAAAACTTTATAATGTATATTACTTATTGAATTATTTTATGCATGTAGTACAGAAGAAATAAAAAGCTCCCCAGAGTTCTGGATAATCTCATCTTCCTGCAAATATTTTCATAATTTTCTAGGATTTTAAAATGCAAATATAATACACATGATCATATTCTACTATATCTTGCTTTTTTAAACTTTATGTGTTGAACTTCTTTCTAGGTCAAAACATACAGAATTCCCTGTTTCTCCTTTTCCTTCTATGTCCTACCACAAACACAGTCCCATATAAAATACATACATTACAGATTTCTGTCTTTCCAGTCTGCTCTCCCACAAATGAAATTTCTGTAAGGACACAGCAGCAACATTTTGAACACAAAATCATGCTGTCAGTCTGAAATTTAAAATAAGAGCAGAGAAATTTAGAATAAGAACAGAAAATAAGAGCAGGTATATCAAAAAATGAGGACACTCTCCTGAAAAGTTTTACAAATTTTTATGTTTTTACTTTGCAGCCTGAGTCAGAGAATTTTTATTAAAAAAAAAAAAAAAAAAAAAAGGAAAGGAAGGAGTAAAGCCATTTTCTCGGAGTCAGTCACATACCAGGCAATCAACATATATTTTTTGATCCTGACACTACTGTAGATAGATACAATTACTCCCAGTTTACAGATAGAAAAAATAGGTTTCCCCAAATCAAACTATTCATGTCTCTAGAAGGAAGAGAAGGGAGCCCTTTTCTCTATATTCATCTTCCCTTGAAAGAAGATGGATATTTTTGTCCAAGTCCTAATATTTGACATTCCTGTTTTCAGGGTATTAGGACAGTTTTTATTGTTATATTCAATTTATATATATTATATTATAGCTTTCAATTTATACAACATTAAATGGCAGCCAGTGCCCTCAAATACTACATAGCAGATGTAATATGATCCTTAAATACAATAATCAGACTGATGGAATCACAAATGCACAACACTCACTGTATTAGACACTTAAATTCTAACCTTTTCAGTACAATCCACCTTTCTTAATGAAACTGCTCTTCATTAGAGTTAATATTTTGGTTTTACTATTAGAAAGCAAGCAAATAAACCAAACCCCAAAAACCTTAAGATAGTGACTTTCTGCCTTAAAGAGAAAGATGCTGAAAGTTTAGAGCTACTTAAGATAATGGCTAGGACTAAGTTGAATATAAATGAAATCAAGGAATTATTCTCATGACTGTGTTTCAGTTAAGGCCTGCTGGTATCTTAATAGATTTTAACGTTTGAATTGTAATACCACTGATTTCCTCTAGAGGGAGAATGAAATAAGACTAGACAGGAGTATTAAAAAGTGGATAATATAGAATGATCCTGAAGATTGCCCCCTTGAAAAGAGAGAAGACATTTTGCCAGGGCTATCATAAGCAAAACCAGAGTGGTTGGTTTTATTGTGATGTATTTTCTAAGTTTAGCTGAATCAACTTCTAACATAAAAAGGATCATACTTTTAGTTTTCTTTTAATTTTGAATTAATAGAAAAATCTATATGCACACACACACGTACACACATAATTACACACATACACACATAATTTCACCCACTTCACTCTTTATAAGTTACAATGTCTATATTCTAAAAAAGATGTAAAGTTACTTAAAATACATTAAAACTGCATTTAAGTCTAGTATTCATGAAATAAATACAAATTCATCTTCTTAAATATTAAAAAGCAGAGCAGTCTGTGAAAGAAGGCTTTCTGCAAAGCAAATTACCCAGTGCTGTATAAAATGCTGCATAAAATTAAATATCATATGCTTTCCCTCCTCTTTTGACAATTTCCCTAGGATGTCAGTATTCTGCTAAAATGATTCAATCTTTTAAAGTTTAGAGACCCATAGAAAAAGTACTGAAATAAGTGTTTATGTGCATTGTACAAGACCTGAAATCCAGGTAGTGTCACTGTTATTACAGAATCTGAAGAAATAAACATCAAAGGGACATGAGATCACTATCTTCCAAAAAAAAAGTTTCCACAAGAGAAACAATTGTGGAAGAAAATTATCCTCTTTGCTAACAATATGGTGATCAGCCTTTCCTGCTCTCTGCTGATGATGAGGTGATGTCACTGGTCAGAAGTGCTGGCCTATTTTCTGTTCTGCCTATGGTGGGTTGGATTGGATGAAAATAAACATCTTACATAACAGGCCGGCTGTGCACTTGGTTTTGTTTTGTTTTGTTTTTTTCCCCAAGAAGATTTTCGCAGCATGAATTCTGCATGTGAATTCTGTACAATTAACACTGGTGAAATTTCAGCTAAAAAATCTGTTAAGTTTATGAGCAGATTAACAAATACAGTCCCGTATGCTGCTTTCTGCTCCGCCTACCTCTTTTACACATGTACACACACACACACACACACACACCATCACCACCTATATCACCACCACCACCACCACATTATCATCATCTCCCTCACCTCCACCCCTCCTGTAATCAAAACATCTTTGTACTGAGAGAAGGGAAAACAGGCAAATTAAAATTAAATTTAGTCTTCAAATAGTTGTAACAAAATTGAAGATTGCAGATTAGAATCCTTGTCTTATTTCAGTGATGTAAATCAGATCCTCCTTGGGGTGTGTTTTCTCAAAATTGAAGATGAATCAAAGATTATGAGCCTAACCAACAAGATGAATCCCTACCTTTATACTCATAAAAAGAGCAAACCCAGCAGAAAGAATTTTCCATTGTAATTTGTAATAATTTACAAAAATCTTGGAGTTTTCTGTCACAAATCTTGTTTGCTAAGGAGTAGTTTATGAATTTGTAAGCTTTGGCATTTATTGTGGAGGCTACTTTTGGAGTGACTATCGTAAACTGAGCATTCAACTTGATTTTCCTAATTCCTGAAAGTACAAAAAAATCAGAGATGCCAAAGAGGTAAAGGAAACATATACTTGAACTCCCTTGGTGGGAGCTGATTTGAAACTGGTAATATAATTCACAGTGGTTTATAGGGACCCTGTCAACTGATCTTAGTTTAAAAAAAAGTCATCACATTGTCTTTGCTCAGTAAATATTTGAGTATCTATCAAACACTTAACACAGGACAAATGTTGAATAACAGGAACAGTATGGAGTTGAATTTAGACAATGTTTCTTTTTTTTTTTTTAATGTAGTTCAAGAGAGGAAAAACATTTAAAGAGAAAGTAAAAGAGTAGATAATGAACTAAGATTATCTGATCCTTCCTGTCACTATTTTTTGATCCTAAGTATAAACCACTTTGAAAAAGCCAAAAATGAAACTCTCTTACTTATTGTAGGTATCAGATGCCAAATCAAGAAAGCAAGCCCTATACCTGTGTGGGAATTACTGTGTATCCATTTAGATGTGTTCACCTATGCTTTGGAGCCTAGAGTGCTGCAGTCTATGGGTTTGCAAAGAGGTGAACACAATTCAGCAACTGAATAACGACAATCTATGCTTAGAGGCTACTCTGTCTTCTATAGGCTTCTCTGGTGGCTCAGACTGTAAAGAATCTACCTGCAATTCAGGAGACCCAGGTTCAGTCCCTGGGTTGGGAAGATCCCCTGGAGTAGGGAATGGGAATGGCTACCACTCCAGTATTCTTGCCTAGAGTTCCATGGAGAGAGAAACCTGGCAAGCTACAGTCCATGGGGTTGCAGAGAGTTGGACACAACTGAGTGACTGACACTTTCACTTACTTTTCAGTGTATACACAATATACATTAGTAATACTTGCTTGTTTGAATGGAGAATATGTAGGTATTAATAATAAGTCAGCTGTGTTACTTGGGAAAGATAACTGAATTTGTATTTAAAGATTTACAATTAAATATCAACTTTGATTTTTACTGTCCGTAAGATCTTAGACAATTAATTTTACTTTTCTAATCCTGAGCTTTCTCACTAAAATGTGAAGACATTGATGTTTTTCTGTTCAGTTCAGTTGCTCAGTCATGTCTGACTCTTCGAGACCCCATGGACTACAGCATGCCAGGCCTCCCTGTCCATGACCAACTCCTGGAGTTTACTCAAACTCATATCCATTGAGCCAGTGATGCCATCCAACCATTTCATCCTCTGTCATCCCCTTCTCCTTCCTCCTTCAATCTTTCCCAGCATCAGGGTCTTTTCAAATAAGTCGGTTCTTCCCATTGGGTAGCCAAAGTATTGGAATTTCAGCTTCAATATTAGTCCTTCCAATGAATATTCAGGACTGATTTCCTTTAGGATGGACTGGTTGGATCTCCTTATGGTCCAAGGAATTCTCAAGAGTCTTCTCCAACACTACATTTCAAAAGCATCAATACTTCAGCGCTCAGTCCGAGTCTCACATCCATACATGATAAAAACCATATCCTTGACTAGATGGACCTTTGTTGGCAAAGTAATGTCTCTGCTTTTTAATATGCTTTCTGGGTTGGTCATAGCTTTTCCTCCAGGGAGCACTGAATTCAGTGAATTCACTCAGTCATGTCCGACTCTTTGCGATCCCATGGACTGTAGCCTACCAGGCTCTTCCATTCTGGGATTTTCCAGGCAAGAATACTGGAGTGGATTGCCATTTCCTTCTCCAGGAGATATTCCTGACCTGGGGATTGAACCCAGGTCTCCCGCATTGTAGGCAGACGCTTTACCGTCTGAGCCACCAGGGAAAGACCTTCCGAGGAGCAAGTGTCTTTTAATTGCATGGCTGCAGTCACCATCTGCAGTGATTTTGGAGCCCAAAAAAATAAAGTCTGCCACTTTTCCATGGTTTCCTCATCTATTTGCCATGAAGTGATGGGACCAGATGCCATGATCTTAGTTTTCTGAATGCTGAGCTTTAAGCCAACTTTTTCACTCTCCTCTTGCACTTTGATCAAGAGGCTCTTTGGTTTTTCTTCACTTTCTGCCATAAGGGTGGTGTCATCTTCATCTCTGAGGTTATTGATATTTCTCCTGGCAATCTTGATTCTAACTTATGCTTCATCCAGTCCACTATTTCTCATGATGTACTCTGCATATAAGTTACATAAGCAGAGTGACAATATATAGCCTTGATGTGCTCCTTTCCTGATTTGGAACCAGTCTGTTGTTCCATGTCCAGTTCTAAGGGGTGTTATAAGGAATAAAGAAGAAAATGTACTGAAATATCCTAAACAGTTCATAGCAAATAATTGAATATACACATGTACGTATCTTTGAATGATCAAAGATATATAAATATGTATGTATCATATAAATGACCAAAATCGGGGTATTCAGTATTTTCACAAAGAAACAAGATCAAATTATTTCATATTTATTAAGAAATGAAAAAGTTTTTTGACTAGGGTAATTATTTACTTAAAGAATGATAATGGCTCATACTTTTTGTGTACGTATGTAGAGTGATTTACATTAAATGAGTAGCATTTAAATTAATTTATTATTGTTGAACCAATCAAATGTAGTTTGAATGCCTGTTTTAATGTTTAATAATAGAGAGTAGCAATATTTTTTTCAGTAGTTTATTGTCTTCCAGGAGATTTCAGAGCTCTCGAGGAGATGATAAAGAAACAATTACAAGATATTAAGTAATAATTATCTTAATATTACTTAAGATATAAGTGCTCTAGAAGCTAAGTGGATATTTTAGTGAATTAGAAACAGTTACTGCATCCACATGCATTTCCAAGATGGCAAAATCTCTTTCTTTACATGTGGGAAAGAATTCTTCACAAGGTTTTGATACAGAATTATGATCTCTTGACATAGTTTCATGAATTTTTGGAGAAAAAGTATTTCTTCAAGTAGTGTTTTTGGCCAGTGTCAAAGAATTCAAATCTAGGATGATTTACTGCTGATGATACTTTAAAATTTTCAAAATGTCTCAGTTAAATAGACAAGTATATGTCTTTTAAAAATACATGTACAAAACAAGAACTTGAGATTTATAGAAATATTGTCATGTTCTAGCTATGTTAGAGAATTTTTTAAAAAATATGGCATGTGGCCTTCTCTATAAGCTTTGGATCATGAATGTAAAAAGTTGGTGGTGAAAGCTTATTGACTTTAGAGTTCAAGGTTTTATTTTACTGTTTCTGAGGACATTTTAGCTGAAGAAAATTTAGGTTTCATGGGCCCTAGAAAAGGACAAGGAAACCTAGCTTTCCTTTGTGTAGAATCTCAAGTCCAGATGCTGGCTTTTTTCTTCATGAAAATTCATAATGTGTCCATTATAGCTTCCTAATTAAAGTCACACATGTATGAATAATGTTTTGAAAATCAGTTACTATCCACTTTACATATGTTAACATATATTATGGTTTAGAGCCATTTTCTGCCAAATAGCTCAGTGTGCTACATAACTTAGAATGGAGTAGTGGTATCATTATTTTCTTTTTACTCATTGACTAGATGCAGGGATTTTATTTATAATGTTGAAAAGTGAAAGAAGCTAGAGTTACTTATTTTCCAAAACTCAAACTTGGTGACTAAAAAAGAGTACTGTGTTTTATTTCTTATGTTTCCAAAGAATTGTAACTTTTAATACATTCAACATATAATTTTTTAAACATCTACTTAATATCAGTCACTCTGAAAAGCATCTGGAATATATCTGTGAACAAAGAAGAAAAAAGCATCTCTCCAGTAGCTAATATTCTGAATCAACAGTAAACTAAAATAAAACAAATATATTAATTATATAACATATTAGATGGTAATAAGTGCTGTGCAAAGCAATAGAACAGAGATGTTCAGAGAAGGAAATGTAGTTTTGAATGGAGTGGTCAGGGTTGGCCTTACTGAGAAGCTGTCATTTGAACAAAGATGTGAATGAGGCAAGGAAATGAGATTTGAGTGCCTTCCTATCATAGGACAGAGCATAGTACCAATTATCGGGAATCAGACTCTCAGTTATTTAACTTCATGATCATGGCCAAGTATTTTGCTTCTTTACCTATAAAGTAAACATAGGGACTATGTCTACACAGGAAAAATAAGACCATTTATTTCACAGATATGTTGTTCAGTGGCAACTGGGAGCTAGGTACTCGGAGTGAACACCACCTAATCTTGAGGAACCTGCATTCTAATAATGATTAGGTTATAGCCATGAACAATGACAGTGTATTTCAAGGCTTTTTGGAGATTGCCGTGTATTTTGTAATTGAATAGATATTGAAAAGCAGAATTGCCTTTTCCGTGTGTTACCCTTTTAGACCTCAGCATCATTCATCTTGCTGAAGCTTCTCCTTTGCTGTCTCTCTATAGCTTTCTCCTACCTCTCAATCACCCATTCTCCATTTAATTCACTGATTTATTTTCTTTTTTCAGATCCTTTATAAATAATATGTTTTTAAGAATTCTTTCTTAGTCCTCTCTGTTTTTGTCTAGTCATTCTTTTCATGGACAAGTATTACTGATTTTAAATATCACCTCTTAAGAAATACCTACCTCTCTGCCTTATTCAAATTATCTGTTCTGTGTTTAGGTGCTCAGTAGTATTCGACTCTTTGTGACTCTTTGGACTGTAGTCCACCAGGCTCCTTTGTCCATGGGATTCTCCAGGCAAGAATACTGGAGTGGGTTGCCATTTCCTTCTCCAGGGTATCTTCCCAACCCAGGGATCGAACCTGTGTCTCCTGTGTCTTCTGCATTGCAGGCAAGTTCTGTATTCACTGAGGCATCTCGGAAGCCCAAGTTATGGACTGAGATAAAAGACAGTAGTCTACAGATGGAGAATAATTTTTTATGGTTAAGGCAAAAAAAAAAAAAAAAAAAAGATGCAGCTTTACATGTGAAGCCAGTGGGCTGGCTAACTGAACCTCATAATTCCTTGCCAGTAGAAGAGGCAAAACTTTACTTCTACCCTCTTAGGATCTCTACTGGTCCTGAAAATTAGAATTGACATAGGTGTATTAATAGGAAAAAAACCACACTGATTTTTACAGATGCATTGGCGGGGGGGTCCCCATAGGAAAATGAAGACTGAAAGAAGTGGCAAAAACCTAAATGCTCATACACTAAGTTGATCAGAGACAATAGTGGATAATAGCTAAAATAAATGGGGAGATTAAGACAACTTAGTGACTGAACAGCAACAACAAAGGAGAGTAAGAGTTATTCTAATCAGTTCTGTGTGTACAGCATTCTCTTGGCCTGACATCCCGCCTCTGGTGATAAAACTGTTTCTTCCTTCCTAGTGTAAGGAGGGCATCTTTCCCTTGGGAGTTTTATCTCTCTCTCTCTCTCTCTCCTGCTTTCAGGAAAAAAAGGGGAGGTCAGATAATCCTTCTTGCACCTGCTGTTTCTCAAGTGTCTTTAGCCTGAAATAATCCTAATGCCACTCTCCACAGCTATAGACCATGGAAGCCCTCTGCACTTTGATTATCCTCCTGGTACTTTCGTAGACAGAGATAAGTTTGATCAAAAGGTTCTGTCCATAAGGCTGAACTTTTGCTCCCTATTCTTTTTCCATCCCAGATTTTGTCCAGCCGCATAGTCTAACACAGCATGTCAGAGATACGACTTCTAATACAACATTAGAATTCTCATATAATAAAAAGCATAACGATTCTCTAGTTTTAAAAAAAAATCACAAGAGAGAGAGGTCCCAAATGTGGATATAAGCTCCCCAACAGTATCAAATTTTCAGATAGGAGTTAAAAATTAAATGGGCTTTCCAGTTGAATTCTAACCATCAATGGCCTTGAATTCAAAGTAAAATCCCACATTAATTACAAGTTTACAGAAAGAAGAGTCAAAAATTCATTTACAGCATCTCCTAACCTTTTCAATAATTGTCCAGAGAGGTTCTCCATGCCCGGGCAGAGTTGAGCCTCCTTCAGCAGCTCAAAGCTAGGCTATTGTTTGCTAGAATGCTGAGAGTTCTTTTGAAGCTCAGAGTTCTTTGCCTCATTTTTTAAAGCAGAAGTTTTTCAATTTACATTTTTATTGAAGCATAATTGACAAATAATGAAATGTACAAATTTAAAGTTGACAGTTCAATCAGTTTTGACAAGTATATACATCCTACATCCATCAAGAAATGGATATTTCTTGTCACTCCAGGAAATGCCCTATTGCTGCTTCCCAGTGAATCCCTGTCCTTCAAGAAGCAGTTGTTCTGCTTTCTCACCATACATCAGTTTCCTCTAATTTACAAATGCATGTACATAGCATCATAAAGTAGGTATACTCTAGTCTCTGGCTTCTTTCACTTAAGGATATTTTTGAAATCCATCTATGTTGTCATGTTTCAGCAGTGGATTAGTTTTTGATACTGAGTATGGCACCCCACTCCAGTACTCTTGCCTGGAAAATCCCATGGACGGAGGAGCCTGGTAGGCTGCAGTCCATGGGGTCGCTACGAGTCAGACATGACTGAGTGACTTCATTTTCACTTTTCACTTTCATGCACTGAAGGAGGAAATGGCAACCTACTCCAGTATTCTTGCCTGGAGAATCCCAGGGATGGGCGAGCCTAGTGGGCTGCCATCTATGGGGTTGCACAGAGTCAGACACGACTAAAGCGACTTAGCAGCAGCAGCAGCAGCAGGAAGGAATATGGAAGGAGTGTTAAATGTAGGAAGATGCCACAGTTAATTTTTTTAAGTCTGTTTTCCTGTTGATGGATACCTGAGCTATTTCCAGCTTTGAGTATGTTGTGAGTCAAGTCAGCATGGACATTATTGCACATAGAGTTTTGTGTCTATATCTTCATTTTTCTTGGATAAATACCTAGGAGAATTCCTAGGCCATAGGATAGAAGAATATTTGATTTTATAAAAAACTACCAAGTTTTTTCCAAAGTAAGATATATCATTTTATAACTCCATGACAGTATTTGAGAGTCCTGATTGCTCCATATCCCTGACAACATTAGACAGCTTTTTTTTTTCATTTTATCCATTTTTAGGTGTTGTATTATGGTTTTAATTTTTTGCCTTACAGTAATGGAATCCAGACATCCAAGATTATTACAGTACTGGCCTCACACCAATTTTTTTCTTCAGATAATTCAGTCCACAGCTACAGTTTTGCTCCTGGTAAAAATTATAAACACACTATTCAGCAATATTAGAAAAATAGCAAAAGCTCTTTGGTATTGGAGTGAAACAAAGAGTAGATGGAGAAATTCTGCTTGTTTTTAAACTTGTTAGGATGCTAGTCAATCTAATCTACTCATAACCCATAACCTATCGATTTAATCTCGACTGGAAGAAATCTACCTTCAAGAAGCTAAATTAAATCCTAAGCATTTACTGTTTCTGGAGAGGCGAGAGCTACACATATGTTACATCTTAATTTTAATTTTACTTTTTAGTCCCATCATCTTCACCAGGTGCATTCCGATGTTCCTTGTTGATCTGGCCAAACTGAGGAAGGGAAATAAAGCAGAGAAGATGATATGAGAAAGGTTTGCAAGAGGCAAGTGGAAAAATGTACACCATCACTTCTCCTCATAGTCTGTTAACTAAAATGAGGGCATAGGACTGCAAGGAAGACTGGAAAATGAAATCTAGTTGTTCTCTGGAAGAAGAGAAAACCGGCTGAGACTGAGTAGCGTCTCTACATCCCTAGACCTAGCCTGCAGTGGCAGGTTATACCGTGCTAGATAGCCGTCTGCAGTGTCTCACACCCTGAAACTGCTTGTGATTCTCAGAACAGCCAGCAGTTTGCTGGAGTCTGCTGGCCTGGAGTTCTCTGACACTATCTAAAAAGTCCTCAGACCTTTACTGGTCCTCCTGGCTGCACCTTTAACACCTGAGCACTTTTGCCAGGACCTAAGTGACTTTTCTGTGGTCTGAGTGCATTTTTTTAAGGCCCACATTTTCTCAGATCCCTGCCTCTTTGGAAACGCTTTCTAGAAACCTGCCTGTGGCCAAAGCTGACATAGTCTGAGGTTACACACCAAAGTCAAAATACCTTTCACTCAGAGTTTTAAGCTTTTGTTAAAATCTGGCTCAATATAAGCTTCTGAAAGTGACTAAGGTTAAAACATTTAACTCGCACATCAAATTCAAAGCCTAGAACCATACGCCTGGCCACATTAGACACTCCATCACTTCTCATGTATATTTTACTCCCCTGAATTTCTCTTGTTTCATTTTCCAGTGTTTCCATTCAACATGAAAAAAGATGCAGGATCTTAATGTTGTTTCTTCAAACGCTACAGTCCTCAGTCCCTCACTCTGCAGCACAGAGCCTACCCCAGCACAAGTTCCAGGATATGGGAAATAATGGAAAGCATGTATTGACTAACAGGGATGAAAAAGGGCAAAACACAGCCATGTTTCTTCCTTACACATTTAACAATTGGATAAACTACTCATATCCCTTGGTATTGAGTGAGTGAAGGGGTTGCAGAGCCAGTATTATAGTACTTGAGCTCCCATTATATGGAAAAAACATCATTTAAGAAGTGGTTCCCCACCCTTTAAAACAGTAGCCATTTCTATTTCCCTAGGCCTTATGCCCTCTTAACCTCAACTACTCAGTGGATATCTTCATTTGCACATCCCAAGAGCATCTCAAAAGATGGTCAGAATTTCTCCTCCTGGTTCCCCCATTCTCATAGTCATCCAAGCTTGGAAACTTAGAGCCAACTATGATCTTTCCCATTTAAAAAAATGTGATGTAGATAGTCTTCCTCAAACTATTTCTCATATAGGTCATGTTTTTTCTACTTCCAATTCTCTAGTTTTGATATTTAGTGCCTCATTAAAACTTTGCAAAAGCCTCCTATCAGATTTCTCCTGCATACCCATTAGCCTGCATATAATTACCAAATTTTATCTTCCTAAAGTATAGCTCGTGGGTCTCTTTCACTCGCAGATTTTAATGACTTCTGCAAAATTGAATATAGACATTTTAATGGACTTTTACTTCTTTTTGGTTATCCAAGAACTTCAAATGCTTAGTTTATATTTGAGGAATTCTCCATCTTAAAAATTCATGTTTCTCTAAGATATGCGACCAGTATGACACATCCCTGGAGATTTCAATTTAGAAGGCAGTGACATAAAGAGGGAGCATTCATTCCGAAGAGAAGGAAGAGCTAGGTAGGCAGCACTCTCATTTCAGAGACAGCTCCTGCTGAGGTCTACTAGCAGCACCCTGTAGCCAACAGCAGTGATGACGTCTGAGTTCTTTTCGTAGCAGCAAGGGTGGCAGTAGGGGCTGTAATACAGCAGCCTTCTAGCATCTGGCTGTGTACTCTAATTCTCCTTTCAGTAATTTTACTTTCTGTTTCAAGTACTTCGTATTGTTATTCTGTTTTTCTGTTAAAATTTAGTTATATCTTTAGAAGTTTTTCTAGTTAGACTAGATAAAGTAGATTTCAGTGTTTGCAGTTGAAAACCCTGCTTGATATAGGATCTCTACCCTGCTGACGTCCCCTTTTAGAATCATTCAATGGCTTTTTATTGCTCTTAGAGTAAAGGTCAAAATGCTTTAAGTAGATCCCAGGACCATGCGTGATTTGATCCTAACCTGGCCCCTGATTTTATTTCTTTTTCTATTCACTCTCATCATTACCACTCACCTGCTGCTGCTGCTGCTGCTAAGTCACTTCAGTCATGTCTGACTCTGCGTGACCCCATAGACGACAGCCCACCAGGTTCCCCTGTCCCTGGGATTCTCCAGGCAAGAACACTGGAGTACCACTCACCTACTTCCTTGATTTTCTTTCTTTCTGTTCACCCTCTTCACTACCAGTCACCTGCCAAATAGACTTCCGTTCAGGTCCTTGAATTACGATTATACCTACCCCAGGACCTTTGAACATACTACTTATCTCTTCTGTCTCCTGAATTAGCAGGTGGGATCTTTACCACTAGTGCCACCTGGGAAGCCCTGCAGATCTTTTGGGCCTCAGCTTAAATGTAACTTCCTCAGAAGTGTCTTCCTTGACTCCTTAGAGGACATATTATGTTAGTCGCTCAGTGGTGTCCAACTCTTTGCGACACCATGGACTGTGACTTCTCTATTATCCACTTTCACATCATTTTTTATTTTCCTAAAAGAATGTCTCACAACTAAAACTAATTACTTGTATAATTTTTTGACTTACTGTTTCTTTTCCACTGAAAATAAGTGGTAGAGAATCAGTCTACTTTAGACTGTTTCCCTTACAATTCAAGAGAATAGCCAGTATTCAGTAGATGTTCACTAAATACTTGTTGAATGAATGTGCCTAAACTTCAGGACTCCCCACAGTACCTCTGTTAACAGTTTAGTCTTTCAAAAGACTAAAACTAGGTAAGTTTTCTCAAACCCGCTTCGGAGTTCTACTATAGATAATGTGACTCATAAGTACTCTGGTCCTCAGAATATCCTTGACATTTTTGTCTGGGTTTGAAAGTCCTCTATCTTTATATGTCAACTAATGAAATTACAGTTTTCTCCAAAGATCCATTTCTGATGTCCTTCACGAGTGGCCATGTGTCCCTTCTTTCTTTAAACTCAAACAGAACTACATAGGTTCAACACATTCTTTGTAGAGTGGCGATTTGTTTTCCTGCCTTAAACCTCAGTAAGACTGTAGATTTCTTTAGGGCAGAGGATTCTGCCACAGTGCCTAGTACAAAGCGATTGCCCAACCAATACTACCTGAATTTCACATTACAGGAAATAAAGCTAAACATCACTCAGTCCCAGACTTCAAAAGTAATTTAATGAAGTCCAAGATATAAAGCCATTAGCCTCAAGACTGGATTTATGTCAGTCCACTGACTGTGAACTGAGCCCTTACTGCTTTTGTGAAGGCTCTCCTTTCCTTTTCCTTATTTTTTGTCCTCATGTTCTTTAGAGTATAGACAATGATGGTGCAATTAAATAAGCACTTAAAGTAAGGAAAGTCTGTATTGGGTGTTAGCTTTGTTCCTGACCAAGAGCTGACAGTTCCAACTAGATACTTTAAATTCAATATCTTGCATTTCTAGAGCAAGATAAAAGAGTTGATACACTCTTTTCATTGACATTTAATGAATTCTTCCCTACATCCTATGAGGATGCTTTAAAAAGATCAAATCGTCTTTACCTCAGAACCAGCTGCCTGTACTTATTAACCTATTTTCTTTTTCAATTATTCCACTGTCTCTCAGGCACTGAAGAAGGAAAACTGGTGTCTCACAGCTAATGAGTACTCAAGTCCTAGAAACTGCTGTTTCATAATTTCTTCTCTTTCCACTTTTACTGCTGTCCCTCCTATTTGAGGTCTTTGCCCATTCAAATCTGAATTGATATGAATAATCTCAACCAAACTACTATCTATGTATCTGGGGAGAAAATTATAGTATAATCTCTCTAATATCCTAAAACACAGTCTTCATTTGACCACTCCAATTGGAAAAGAACTTAGTGACTGCTCTCTGAGAATAATCTACAGCTTGTGCCCTCTAATATGGAAGCCATTGGTCACAGGTGACTATTTAAATTAATTAAACTTAAGTACAATTAATTCAGTTTCTCAGTTGCATTAGTAACCACAATTTCAAGTGCACAGTAGTCAGGTGTGACTAAGGGCTACCATATTACACAGTGCAGATATAGAATATTTCTGTCATGGTAGAAAGTTCTATTGGACAGTGGTTATTTTCTCTAAACAGCTGTTGCACATATGAGTGTCTTTTCAGACACTTGATGACCTTAACCTTGTACTGTTATTTGATCAGTATGGTGTCATGAATGGAGAAGACAATGGCACCCCACTCCAGTACTCTTGCCTGGAAAGTCCCATGGACGGAGGAGCCTGGTAGGCTGCAGTCCATGGGGTCGCTAAGAGTCAGACATGACTTAGCGATTTCACTTTCACTTTTCACTTTCATGCATTGGAGAAGGAAATGGCAACCCACTCCAGTGTTCTTGCCTGGAGAATCCCAGGGATGGGGGAGCCTGGTGGGCTGCCATCTATGGGGTCACACAGAGCTGGGCACGACTGAAGTGACTTAGCAGCAGCAGCAGCAGCATGGTGTCATGAAAAAAAATTTTTTTTTTCATTCAGAAAATGTGCTTTTGCATGTTGGCTCCATCACTTCCTAACCACATGACCTTGGGGAAATCACTCTAGTTTCTACATCAGTTCAGTTCAGTCACTCAGTCGTGTCTGACTCTTTGTGACCCAATGGACTGCAGCACACCAGGCTTCCCTGTCCATCACCAACTTCCAGAGCCTGCTCAAACTTATGTCCATCGCGTCGGTGATGCCATCCAACCATCTCATCCTCTGTCGTCCCCTTCTCCCCTGACTTCAATGTTTACCAGCATCATGGTCTTTTCCAATGAGTCAGTTCTTTGCATCAGGCGGCCAAAGTATCTACATCTATGAAATGGAGTTAAAAATAGTACCAAGACTATTTATTCCACTGAGTTTTTCTAAAGTTTAATGTGTGTGACTGTGAATGTTGCAACACCCAGTACAAATAATGGTGGTATTAGAAGTCATAAATGTTTCTGTTGTTCCCAGTATGATATCATTTGCTTATCATTTTCAATAATAAGATCATGTTGAATTGTGCATTCTACCACCAGCAGCCCCATGCAGAAAGCACGTTTTCAGTTGAGTTCAGTTCAGTCACTGACTCACATCTGACTCTTTTCGACCCCATGAACCGCAGCACGCCAGGCCTCCCTGTCCATCAACAAGTCCCGGAGTTCACTCAGACTCACGTCCATCGAGTCAGTGATGCCATCCAGCCATCTCATCCTCTGGCGTCCCCTTCTCCTCTTGCCCCCAATCTCTCCCAGCATCACAGTCTTTTCCAATGAGTCAACTCTTCACATGAGGTGGCCAAAGTACTGGAGTCTCAGCTTTAGCATCATTCCTTCCAAAGAAATCCCAGGGCTGATCTTCAGAATGGACTGGTTGGATCTCCTTGCAGTCCAAGGGACTCTCAAGAGTCTTCTCCAACACCACAGTTCAAAAGCATCAATTCTTTGGCGCTCAGCCTTCTTCACAGTCCAACTCTCACATCCATACATGACCACAGGAAAAACCATAGCCTTGACTAGACGGACCTTTGTTGGCAAAGTAATGTCTCTGCTTTTGAATACGCTATCTAGGTTGGTCATAACTTTCCTTCCAAGAAGTAAGTGTCTTTTAATTTCATGGCTGCAATCATGAAATTAACATGATTAATAAATCATCTGCAGTGATTTTGGAGCCTAGAAAAATAAAGTCAGCCGCTGTTTCCACTATTTCCCCATCTATCTGCCATGAAGTGATAGGACCAGATACCATGATCTTATATTTACTGAATTTGAATATTAAAATATATTTTTAGATAATATATTAAATATGTATATATTTGTTTTGTTGTTGTTCAGTCAATAATCGTGTCCAACTCTTTGCAACCTCACAGACTGCAGCATGCAGGCTTCCCTGTCCTTCGCTATCTCCCAGAGCTTGCTCAAACTCGTGTCTGTTGAGTCGGTGATACTGTCTAACCATCTCATCCTCTTTCATCCCCTTCTAGGGAGTACAAACATATTAATGCATAATACAAATATATTTGCCTTTTTTTTATTCAGCTAAAATAAAGAATATAAATATTTTAAGTGTAAACTATTGAGAAGCAAGTCATAGCTTGGAGTAATGATTAGTAAAATATTAGTTTTTTTATCTCTATGATGATAAGAAAATGTACAAAATAACTTATCTGGATAATTCTATCAATTCTTCCCCACTCTGTCCTTATTCCAAAATTTCTAAACTAACCAGATGTGAGGGAAAACTGAACTCAAAATAGTCTGGGGAGGAGTTAACCAAATATTCAATTCCAGGTATCTAACTTTTCATTTAGATTCATTCTATTCATTAATCTGAAATGCTCATGATTATTTCAATTTTTCCTTCCTTTTCTGAATTTTGAAAGACTAGACTTAAAGCTGATGGTTAAAAACCCTACAGATTCCTTACCGACTGTTCTTTTTTGGTTGCAGGGGCTAAAGAAAGTATTAAAATCACTTTCTGTAGGGTCAAAGCAGAAGGGCGTATTGTATGCCTGCAAGTGCTCAAGAAAGTATGTGATCTGCTTCAGCAATATGACTCAACTTTATGGGACTCTTCTGGCAAGCAGGAGAACCCATGCACACATGACAAGCTGGCGATGAAGGCTTGCAGTTGAGAGTAATATTTGGACTGAGTGAAAATCATCTCCTGTGAAAGATTAGGATTGAAATCAACTCTGAGAGAGCCCTCATGGGACTTGGCAAAAGTTTGCCTCATACTTTCTCTTTAACTCAAAGGGCTAGGGAAGGCAAAATGAGAAAGATATATGTTTACGCTCCAGAGAGGGGAGAATGACCTAGATGGCATCCTTCACCCGCAAAGTACTGTGCATTGATTGGCTCAGCATCAAGAATTAGTCTGCTACACTATTCCTTATCAGAAAACAAAATTTTGAGAATCAAAGAAGGTAGCGATTCCAAGGGTAATTGAGTAGGCTGAAAAAGACTCCACGGGCAGTAAGATTACAAAACCTCACCTTTTTGTCTCTTGAATTAAATCCCTTTTTCATGAATATCCATTAGGCAGCATGATTTCATGTTTGAGTAAGTACTAACCAGAAGAAGAACAATTAGGCCCTCAAGAAATTCCTAATCTATTGGCTCCAAGGCCACTGATTGAACTCAGACAGCTATAAACTGCTGCCTTTGTGAACTGGACAAAGTCTGATTGTGTCTGGTCTTACAGTTCCTTCTCAAAGGAAGCTTCCTCTAAAAAAGACTGGGGAATCAGCTTTGAAGGTGGGGAGAAGGGGTTACAATTCAATAGCTATATAGCTTTATGAAAAGAGGAGTAAGTCTAAATCTTCCCAGAAGTGGAGGGAAGAAATGAAACCATCTTTCCTTGTCTCTGGGGAAAATGTTCTCTTTAATTCATAAATGACACAGAAGCTGAAATACAGTTTGGTTTGTCATAAGTGGTGATCCCAGAAATAATCTCAGGATTGCTTGACATGTTGGTAAATGAATGATTGAGAACCAAATTAGCTAGAGCATGTAGCATCTATGTCTGATAGATTCTTAACAGTCTAGTTGGCTTCAAGTAAACAAAATGTTCAGAGATGAAGTTAAGAAGGTGATGGTTTGCAAATGCTTCCCATATGGAAAGGAAATACCAAATATTTTCCTCGGATAACTGTCTTATAATTTGATATTTTTGGCTACACACACACAAAAAGGATATATATACACATATGTATGCACATCTATACACATGTATGTTATGTAATGTGTATGTATATACATATTTACATGTGTGTTTATTACATACTTGACTGTATGTCTTTTGTAGATATTTTAAATACAGATCATGTAAACAATGCAATACTGCTATATATGATTATGATTTCTTACAGTGGGTAAAATAGCATTTACCTCATCATGTGTCTGAGTTATTTGTGTTCAGTTGCTAAGTCATTTCTGACTCTTTGTGACCCCAGGAACTCCAGTACACCAGGCTCCTCTGTCTTCCACTATCTCCCAGAGTCTACTCAAATTCATGTCCATAGAGTCAGTAATGCTATCTAACCATCTCATCCTCTGCCGCCCCCTTCTTTTGCCTTTAATCTTTCCCATCACTGGGGTCTTTTCCAATGAGTTGGCTCTTCACATCAGGTGGCCAAAGTACTGGAGCTTTAGCTTCAGCATCAGTCCTTCCAATGAATATTTAGAGTTGATTTCCTTTAGGATTGATGGGTTTGATCTCCTTAGAGTTCAAAGGACAATCAAGAGTCTTCTCCACCGCCACAGTTCAAAAGCGTCAATTCTTCTGTGCTCAGCCTTATTTATGGTACAGCTCTCACAACCATACCTGACTGCTGGAAAAATTATAGCTTTGACTGTAGAGACCTTTATCTGTGAAGTGATGTCTCTGCTTTTTAATACGCTGCCTAGCTTTGTCATAGCTTTTCTTCCAAGGAGCAAGTGTCTTTTAAGTTCATGTCACCATCCATGGTGATTTAGGAGGCCTGGAGAACAAAATGTGTCACTGTTTCCATTTTTTCCCTATCTATTTGCCATGAAGTGATAGGACTGAATTCCATGATCTTAGTTTTTTGAATGTTGAATTTCAAGCCAGCTTTTTCACTCTTTTCTTTCACCTATCAAAGAGACTCTTGAGTTCTTCCTTACTTTCTGCTGTTAGAGTGGTATCATTGCTTACCTGAGGTGGTTTATATTTTTCCCAGCAATCTTGATTCCAGATTGTGGTTCATCCTGCCCGGGATTTTGCATGATGTACTCTGCATATAAATTAAATAAGTAAGGTGACAAAGTACAGCCTTGTCATACTCCTTTCCCAATTTGGAACCAGTCTATTGTTCCATGTCCGATTCTAACTGTTACTTGTTGACCCACATACAGGTTTTTCAGGAGACAGGTAAGGTGGTCTGGTATGCCCAACCCTTTAAGAATTTTCCAGTTTGTTGTGATCCACATAGTCAAAGGCCTTAGCATAGTCGATAAAACAGAAGTAGATGTTTTTGGGGGGAATTCCTTTGCTTTCTCCATGATCCAACGAATGTTGTCAATTTGATCTCTGGTTGTTCTGTCTTTTCTAAACCCAGCTTGTACATCTGGAATTTCTTGGTGCACATACTGCTGAAGCGTGGCTTGAAAGACTTTGAGCATAACCTGGTGAGCCTGTGGAATGACTGCAAATTTTCAGTAGTGACTGCAATAAAAAGTCACTTTATTTTTATTTTATTTTGGGATTTTATTTTGCTTTTCTTTGGGATTGGTATGAAACTGACCTTTTCCAGTCCTGTTGTTACCAAGTCCAAGCTCACTCTGTTAGCTACACAACAGGCTAATGAATCTGAGAGTTGAGGGGTCGAGATAAGGAAGAGACTTTATTCGGGGAGTTGGCTGACCAAGAAGATGTCAGGCTAGTGCCTCAAAATAATCATCTTATTGGAGTTTGGATGCCAAGTTCTTTTATAGATCAGAGATAGGGGGAGTTGAGGAAGCAAAGTAAAAAGGTCATTAATCTTGCAAACATCTCCCAGAATGGCAAGCCTTGGGAGGGGATGTGTTAATTTCTTCCTTCCTGCTATCTACAGGTGGACAGGGTTCTGAGCAAAGGCACTTTACCAGTCAGGCAGAGGGGCAGAATGCTGAGGCAGGCCATTCTGTATGATCATAATAACAAAAGCAACCAAAAGCAAGTCAAAGAAACAGTTCCAACATGGAGTCCGAATTGGCTTCTTCTGTACAACACTGTGGCCGTGCTGAGTTATGAGAGTTACAAAAACAGACTAAAAATTTACTCTTTTGCCTGAGAACTGTATAAGTCTTATACTGGAGAAATAGGTAGAATATAAATTAATCACTTAATGAGTCATAGATATTATTCATGTTTCTATGTTTACATATAATGTACATGTGTACATATGATGTATGTATGTGTATATATAACACACACACATAAAACTGGTTATACACATGTATCTGTGGAGAAGGAAATGGCAACCCACTACAGTATTCTTGCCTGGAGAATCCCGTGGACAGGGGAGCATGGTGGGCTGCCATCTCTGGGGTCACACAGAGTCGGACAGGCCTGAAGCGACTTAGCATGCATAGTATGCATGCATCTGTGTGTGTATACACACAGAGGCATATTATTAATAAAAGCAGTTTTAGCAATTATGGCAAACAAAGCTTCTATCCTTGGAATTTCAATTTAGTGCATCGAAAATATTTTTTCCCAAGAATTTTCTCTAATTAGCCACCCCGTACTATCACCACTTGCTTGATTTTTATTTATTTACTTCTTGGCCTGTTAGCATCTATTTTCCCTCTTCTGATGGAAATATCCCCCATTTAACATATTGATTGGACTGAACTGACCCAAATCCCAACTTCTGGGAATATGACATAAGACATAGTCTGTGCTGTTAGCAATGGTGACTGGCTCAAATATGGGCCTGGAATTCCACTTGGGACAGTGAACTTCAAGTCCAAGACTAAGTTAAGTTTAAGTGTTGATATTATAAGCCATTTTGCCTTCACAAGGAAAGAAACTGGAAATGGCATCAGTTTAGGGAAAAGGCGAGCCAAGGGCTGGAGAGATCCCAGGGGCCAGTGTAGACTTTAGAGTGGGTGCCCACAGAAAATTGAGGGGAGAAGTCCAACTTTGGAATATAATGTTGTCCAACCAATACAATGTGAATAGTATGGATCATTTACATGCTGTTGGTAAAAGATGGTTTAGAACTGTATCACTTGACTGGGTTTGTCAATGTATATCTTAATGCATAGTGAGTATGACATAATGATGAGGTAACTGATTTTTTTAAGGCACTTGGAAATAATTGAGTAGTATTGTGTCTATCCTAAACCTTCCTCCCCAGGTAAGGTCCCTTTAATGTCATATAATAAAGCTGTCAATAAAAGCTCAGAACAGTGATACAGTTTCACTTTCTTCCTGTCTAAGCTGTAACAGAGCCTAAGGAAACTGAATCTCCCAGGAGGATGCAGGGAGGGATCATCAAAGCCCCTTCTTGCCCTCGGACCTCTCCAGTTGTGGGCAGTGTTAAAGAGGCAGCATTATCAAAGCTGCCATGGAGGTTTGGAGCCTTCTCTTTAGGAGGGACATGGTCTTGGAAACACAACAGAAGCCAGGGTGTATCTGTCATGTAACTGAGGTTTAGGATTTACTGTAGACCTGGGGCTTTACAGGAGACAGTAAAAAAGAAAGGAGGTTGCATTTCTGTTGCTTGGTTCCACTTAGCAGGAAAGGAAACCATATCAAGAATCAGTGGATGCCCTATTTTAGACATATTTGTTTACAAATAATTAAAATAGATGATGACTAACTTAAACCACAAAAAGGAATATATTGGAAACAAGTTTGGATAGCTCATGGAATTTAAACAAATATTGAACTAAATCACTGGAATGGCATGAACTAATATAGTTGAAGAAGTCTAATAATGGAAAGTTGTGAAACTTCCATCTAGAGAACTGGCATAAAGATGAATTAGTTGGTGCTTTTCCATTCAGGATTTTAAGTTCTTGGGAGAAACAACTCGCTTCATCCTGTATCTGTAGAAGGAGGTCACAGTCACCTTGGACCTAACTTTGGTTATTGGGGATGGTTGCATAGGTGAGAAATTGTAAACAGGGTCAAAATGGCTTAGATTCTAAGGGGTAAGATTTGATTTTAAAGAACAAAAAAGAATGTACATTTGCCTAGAACAATCCCGTATTATATCTGGGAGGCCTGAGAGAAGTGGTAGATAGCTGGATGGGTTGCAAAACCAGTTAGAAAGGAACAGCACCTGACGCCCACCCCTCAGCCCCACTTTCCCACTGAAAGTGAAAATGAAAATGCTCAGGTATCAGTCTTCAAGCCACAAATGAATAGAGAGATTCTGAATTGATCACAACTTGCTCCATAGGCATTCTTGAGTGGGGAACAGATGCAAAGGATAGAAAAGTGTTTAATGAGGAAAATAAAACTTTAGTCCTTGAGTGTAAGGTGGAGATAAAAGAAAGGCACAAGATGCATCAGAGGTTTTGAATCAATTTGGGATTTAGTCAAGAAAAAGTTTCTGATTCAGTTATGCCTGTGGACAGCATAGTGCAAGCCACAGGGATTTTTACAGACTTCTTGGTAGCATCACCCCCTCAAGATCTTCAGGCTCTCTTTGCAGTATTCATATGTAGACCTCAAAACTTCAAGTGACTAATTCTGTCTCTCTTGAGACCATAATAGCATAGAAACAAAAAGGGCCTTTTAACATATACTAGGGGAATTCTACTCTGCATTGTATTGGTTGCTTTAGGACTCGGTGAGATAACAAATGAAAAATTCTGCAGATAGAACTGGCTCTCAGCATGTATTAATAACATTTTCTTTTTCTTGACTTTCCCCTGGTACTGCGAAAGAGATGCCCAAGAGAACAGATGTTAATATTCTGTGCCTGGAGAGGTACATTATCTATTAATGCATACTAGCAAATTTGGGAGTAAGTTTATAGGGAAATCTTGCCAGAATTTTCTTATTATGGGTCAGTCTTGCAGAATATCTGAGCAATTAATTTTAAAAAATTTATTGGAGTATAGTTGATTTATAATATTGTGTTAGTTTCAGGTATAAAGTGAATTAGTTATATATACATATATATCCACTCTTTTTAAGATTCTTTGTCTGTATAGGTCTTAACAAAGTACTCTGTAGAGTTCCCTATGCTACACAGTAGGTCTTTATTAGTTATCTATTTTATATATAGTAGCCTGCATATGTCAATCCCAATCTCCCAATTTATCCTTCCCCATCTTACTTTCTCTTCTGGTAACTATAAATTTAATTTTTATATATGTAACTCTACTTCTGTTTTGTGAATAAGTTCAATTATATCCATTTTTTTTAGATTCCATATACAAGTGAACTTATTTTCTGAATAAGTTTCATTGTATTAATTTTTTTAGATTCCATACTATCACTTATATATGGTATTTATATCATATATCACTTTTATATGGTATTTGTCTTCCTCTGTCTAACTTACTTCACTCAGTATGACAATCTCCAAATCCATCTATGTTGCTGCAAATAGCATTATTTTGTTAATTTTATGACTGAGTAATATTGTATATATGTACCATGTCTCCTATATTCATTCATCTGTTGATGGACATTTAGGTTGCTTCCATGTCTTGGCTATTGTAAACAGTGCTGCAATGAACTTTAGGGTGCATGTACCTTTTTGAATTATGGTTTTCTCCGTATGCGTGCCCTGGAGTGTGATTCTGGATCATATGATAGTTCTTTTTTTAGTGTTTTTTTTTTTTTTTTTTAAGGAACCTCCATACTGTTCTGTATACTGGCTTTATCAATTTCACATTGTCACCAAGAGTGTCGGAAAGTTGCCTGTTTTATCTACATCCTCTCCAGCATTTGTCTTGCTGGGTAGCTCAAACAGTAAAGAATCTGCCTACAATACAGGAGACCTGGGTCCGATCCTTGGGTTGGGAAGATCCCCTTGGAGAAAGCCATGGCAACCCACTCCAGTATTCTTGCCTGAAAAATTCCATGGGCCGAGGAGCCTGGCAGGCTACGGTCCATGGAGTTCCAAAAAGCTGGACACGACTGAGCGACTTTCACTTTCTCCAGCATTTCTTGTTCGTGGGTTATCGATGATGGCCATTCTGACTGGTGTGAGTTGATACCTAATTATAGTTTTGGTTTGTATTTCTCTAGTAAATGGTGACATTGAGCATCTTTTCATGCTCTTTTTCACTATCTGTATGTTTTCTTTGGAGAAATGTCTGTTTAGGTCTTTTGGCTATATTTTGATTGGGTTGTTTGTTTTTGCTTTTATGTTGAATTGCATGAACTGTTCATGTATTTTGGAGATTAATACCTTGTTGGTTGCTTTGATTGCAAATATTTTTTCACATTCTGTGGATCATCTTTTTATTTTGTTTATGGTTCCCTTTGCTTGTAAATTTAATTAGTTTCATTTGTTTATTTGGTTTTTATTTTCATTACTCTAGAAGGTGGATCAAAAAAGACACTATTGCAGTTTATCTCAGAAAGTGTTCTTCCCATGTTTTCCTCTAAGAGTTTTATAGTATCCAGCCTTACATTTAGGTCTTTAATTCCAGTTTGAGTTTATTTTTATGCACAGTGTTAGAGAGGGTTCTAATTTCATTCTTTTACATTTAACTGTCCAGTTAAATATACAATGGAGAAAAGACAGTCTCTTCAATAAGTCGTGCTGGGAAAAACTGGAATTTTAAAAAGAGTGGATATATATGTATATATAACTAATTCACTTTATACCTGAAACTAACAATATTATAAATCAACTATACTCCAATAAATGGTTTTAAAAAAGAAATTAGTTGCTCAGATATTCTGCAAGACTGACCCATAGTAAGATAACTCTTGTGTCATAGACTAGTTGACCATAGGTGCATGGGTTTATCTCTGGACATTCTATCCCATTCCATTAATCTATATTTCTATTTTTGTTCCAGTACCAAACTGTTTTAATTCCTGAAGCTTTGTAATATAGTCTGAACAATTAATTTCTAGATGTTAAGTACAACAGTATCTGCCCTCTTTCTCCCTATTTTGTCTTCTAAAAAATTAATTTATGTTTTAAACACTTCTGGTTCATGAAATTCAAAAATTTGAAAAGCACTGTGTGAGACAATCTATAGGATTCTTTCCAGTTTTAATTTTTAATTTTTCCAGTGGTGAGGATGATCTGTTTCCCTTCCCACCAGTAGTGGGGATAAACGAATACAAGCTGTCATTTGTCATAACAAAGATGCTTTCTGGGGGCTGAGCCACGGCTTGATGAAGACTTTCTTCTGCTTGGCTCCTAAAAGCTTAAGGCCTGGCAGAGTCTATAGTCAAGAGACAGTGTTGCTACTGTTTGTCCCTCATCTTTTGTTGTTGCAAAAAGGTGTTGCACATAAAGCAAGCTGCAAGGTTATACCCTTCTTTAAACACATTTTAAAAGTCCAATGTGCTATCCATTGCACCATGGAGCCACCTTAAACACATTTTAATATGACACTATCCATGTACCAAGAGGCATTCATACTCCTGGATCATTTGTTAATTTCAATCATTGATGAGATCACTTGAAATCTAGAAAAGGCAGTGCTGTTGTGTATATTCTGACTGTTTTTAGCTCAAGTGAGGGTACTTGGCTTCTATCAAATAGAAGTTTCTTGGTTGCAAGCAATATTGCAGGGTCTCTTAAGTACTAGAGGTATCCAGATATACATGTGTATGTGTACAGTACACAGCTGATGTATCCTTAAATTTTTATTAGTAAAATTGAGTAGGGGGTGTAATTCTTGAAATGTACTAGAGTAGTTCATCATTTGAAGCCACCCACAAAAATATCCCTTTGTCAAATGATTTTAAATATTGATTTTTTAAAATATTGGTTTTTCTAAAATATATAACTCATGCTTCATGTGAACCTATAAAATCTAATATCAGAGGGAGAGCGGCTCCCTAGTGACCATCAGTATGCATGCACACACACACACACACACACACACTCATTCAGTCTCCCAAAATATCCACAAGTAATTGACCTAATGAATTAATTTAAAGCTCAAACAGTTTATGTGGCCACTGGTGAAGAAATTTGCTCTGCTACTTCAAATAAACACAACTAAATGCCTGCCAGGGATTGTAGCAGACAAACAATAGCAACACTGTCTCCTGACTATAGACTCTGCCAGGCCTTAAGCTTTTAGGAGCCAAGCAGGAGAAAGTCTTCACCAAGCCGTGGCTCAGCCCCCAGAAAGCATCTTTGTTATGACAAATGACAGCTTGTATTCGTTTATCCCCACTACTGGTGGGAAGGGAAACAGATCATCCTCACCACTGGAAAAATTAAAAATTAAAACTGGAAAGAATCCTATAGATTGTCTCACACAGTGCTTTTCAAATTTTTGAATCTCATGAACCAGAAGTGTTTAAGAAATATAAATAATTTTTTAGAAGACAAAATAGGGAGAAAGAGGGCAGATACTGACATAGGACTTTTTTTTTTTTTTTGAAAAAAAGTTTTTAAAAATACCACTGCCAGTTTGAAGATGACAGCTTAGATTAGCATCTCCCTCTTTTTTCTTAGAACTCATTGAAAGCAGAAAGGAACCTAGGAAGCAATAGCATAAAATATGCCTTTAGTAAAACCAGGAGACAGCTAGAACCCCAAATTCTGGAGTAGGTGAGGAGTTTCCATTAGCAGTGGTAATGGAACAGCAGTTGACAGAAAACACAGAAGCTACAGATCTCACAATATCAGAATACTTTTCTCAAGTCACTTTCTGATCTTTGCACCATCAGAGGTGGGTGTATGTATCCACAGTACTAACATATCTCAGTTTTAAAAGGTAGAGGCAGGCTGAATGATATGCTCTAGTTGAAAATAATCTCATGAAACAAAATAGAAGATGGGGGAAGGGAGGGAACTTTTACAGTTATCCCCATTGGCTCAAGTATAAACAAACTTTCTCCCCAAATCCTGAGTCTTAGGAAAATTTAGGCAAATTCCAGCTTGTCATTATGAACCTAGGACCAGTAAATGGTACAGAAAATACACAATAATTTCAAAATTAAGTACTCAAAATATAACCCAGAAATGATTGGTAGAAGTATGCTTCAAGAATCAAAAGAAAGTAACAGAAAAACAGGTTTAATTTCTCTCACAAGAAAATTATTTTCATGGAGTATGTTAAAGTTGAGACTAAGAGGGCTAAATGGCGAGGCTGGAATTAACATATACACATTACTATATATAAAATAGATAACCAATAAGGACCTACTGTCCTTATTGGGCTTTCTTGGTGGCTCAGACAGTAAAGAATTTGCCTGAAATGCAAGAGACCTGGGTTGGGAAGATCCCCTGGAGAAGGGATTGGCTACCCACTCCAGTATTGTTGCCTGAGAATTCCATGGACAGAGGAGCCTGGCAGGCTACAGTCAATGGGATTCAAAGAGTTGGACAAGATGAAGTGACTAACACTTTCACTTTTCAAAGACCTATTGTATAGCACAGGGAACTCTCAACTCAATATTATGTAATAACCTAAGAAGGAAAATAATCTGAAAAAGAGTATACACACATACACTCATATATATCATGTAAGTTTCAAGTGTACAGCACAGTATTCTCTGCTGTACACTTGAAACTTACATGATATTATAAATTAACTAAACTTCAATAAAAAAAATTTTAAATTGAGACTAGGTATTTGACCATCATTAAAAAAGATACTGCACTCATCTCACACACTAGTAAAGTAATGCTCAAAATTCTCCAAGCCAGGCTTCAGCAATATGTAAACCGTCAACTTCCTGATGTTCAAGCTGGTTTTAGAAAAGGCAGAGGAACCAGAGATCAAATTGCCAACATCTGCTGGATCATAGAAAAAGCAAGAGAGTTCCAGAAAAACATCTATTTCTACTTCATTGACTATGCCAAAGCCTTTGCCTGTGTGGATCACAATCAACTGTGGAAAATTCTGAAAGAGATGGGAATACCAGAACACCTGATCTGCCTCTTGAGAAATTTGTATGCAGGTCAGGAAGCAACAGTTAGAACTGGACATGGAACAACAGACTGGTTCCAAATAGGAAAAGGAGTTCGTCAAGGCTGTATATTGTCACCCTGTTTATTTAACTTATATGCAGAGTACATCATGAGAAACGCTGGACTGGAAGAAACACAAGCTGGAATCAAGATTGCTGGGAGAAATATCAATAACCTCAGATATGCAGATGACACCACCCTTATGGCAGAAAGTGAAGAGGAACTAAAAAGCCTCTTGATGAAAGTGAAAGTGGAGAGTGAAAAAGTTGGCTTAAAGCTCAACATTCAGAAAACGAAGATCATGGCATCCGGTCCCACCACTTCATGGGAAATAGATGGGGAAACAGTGTCAGACTTTATTTTTCTGGGCTCCAAAATCACTACAGATGGTGACTGCAGCCATGAAATTAAAAGACGCTTACTCCTTGGAAGGAAAGTTATGACCAACCTAGATAGCATATTGAAAAGCAGAGACATTACTTTGCCAACAAAGGTCCGTCTAGTCAAGGCTATGGTTTTTCCTGTGGTCATGTATGGATGTGAGAGTTGGACTGTGAAGAAGGCTGAGTGCCGAAGAATCGATGCTTTTAAACTGTGGTGTTGGGGAAGACTCTTGAGAGTCCCTTGGACTGCAAGGAGATCCAACCAGTCCATTTTGAAGGAGATCAGCCCTGGGATTTCTTTGGAAGGAATGATGCTAAAGCTGAAACTCCAGTACTTTGGCTACCTCATGCTAAGAGTTGACTCATTGGAAAAGATTCTGATGCTGGGAGGGACTGGGGGCAGGAGGAGAAGGGGCGACAGAGGATGAGATGGCTGGATGGCATCATTGACTCGATGGATGTGAGTCTGAGTGAACTCCGGGAGTTGGTGATAGACAGGGAGGCCTGGCGTGCTGCGATTCATGGGGTCGCAAAGAGTCGGACACGACTGAGTGACTGATCTGATCTGATCTGAAGTATTAATATTTCTTCTTCCAAAGTAACGATACAAAAAAGGGATGTAATAGCCTAAGGGGAATATGCCAGTGAAAGATGTGGATGTAAAATATGAGTTAATATAACTTCAGAAAGAACTGAAATTAAAAAAATAGAGGCAAGAATAAAGATGAATTTGGAAGATCTGATATATACATGATTAAACACTGAAAAAATATAGTTGTCGACAAAGCAAATATGAAAAATAATTTTTAATCTGGCATGTGAAAAAGTACCCAGAATTATTAGTTATCAGGAAAAATAAGTTTAAGTCTCAGTCAGATACCTCTATACACATTAGGATGGCTATAATTAAAAGACAGACAACCCCAAATACTGGGCAGGTAGAGCATCCTGACTCTCATACATTGCTGATATGAATGTAAATGACCCAATCACTTTGGAACAAGGTTCAGTAAATTCCTAGAAAGATAAATGTGTATGTTCCTAAGACACAGAAATTCTACAACTGGATACTGATCCAATAGAAATGAAAACAAACGTCTGTTAAAATGATTTTTGTTGAAGAATATTTATGCCAGCTTTATTCATAGTAACCAGAGGCTGGAAACAATCCAAATATATCTTTACAAGAAAAAAAAAAGGATTACAAAAATATTTATTCTGTGAATAATACTAAGTCATCAAAAGGGATAAACTGCTAGCCTTTCCAGTGTCATAAATGAAATATGACAGATAATGTGCTGAGTCAAAGAATCTGGATGTAAGATAGCATATACTCTGTGATTTGATGTATATGAGTTCTAGAACGGGCAAACCTAACTATATATGTATTTTAATTGAAATAGTGGTTGTCTATGGGGGTAGGGGAATATAGATTTAAAAAGACATCAGAGAATTTTCCAAAATGATAGAAATATTTTGTAGCTTGATGTGATGTGAGTTAAAGAAGTGTATCCATTTGTCAAAATTAAATAGTCATAGTTTGTGGATTTAAATTTATTACATATATGTATTAACTTAAAAATGTATTCAATAGTAATGAATAATGAAGTGGAATTTGGGCAGTGGGTGCAAGGACAGAAAAAACAAAAATGATGGAATGTTGTTAATTGTTGAAGCTGAGAGATAGCTGCAAGGAAATTCATTCAGTCATTTGCTTTCTTCATATTGACTTGAATTCTTCCCAAATAGTTGAAACTCTAAAATAAGGAAGAACTTCATTCAAAATATAGAATTAGCATAATGCTCCAAAGAAAGATGCTTTTTTTTTGGCCTGAATTCTATTTTATCTGTTATTAAAATCATGAGTCATATTTCCTTTGTACTTATATTTGCATGTTATTTCTTTGCCAATTATTTTCATTTTAACCATCTAAATTTCTTTAAGTATATTTCTTTACATGGTCTTGAGTTGGATTTTGCTTTGTTAGCCAAACTAAAAAAATTTTTCTTGTAACATGTTATAAGCTCACATTACTTATGTGACTGATAGATTTAGTCTTAGTTCTACAATATTGATTTATTTATTTATCCTTTATTTTATATTGGAGTATAGTTGTTACTTTTAATGTCTTTTACTTTGCCAGTTTATTCATGTTTTTTATTTCTATTGGTGCCTAGAAGGTATATATTTTTGCTCTAGTAGTTACCTTTATATAATAATTTATATAATACATTTACTCACCTGTTTTTTGGAAACTTAGTTTTTACTATGAGAAATCCTAAAATTAAATTATACCATCTTCTTTCCCCATTTCTCTGTTTGTTCTCTTTCTTCAGTTTTAATCATTGGTAAAGTTCTAGTTTTGATATTTTATCCCTAAATGTATTAACTTCTACTTGATTTGTGAATTTCAAGTTATCCTATTATCAGTTCAGTTCAGTCGTTCATTCGTGTGCAACTCTTTGTGACCCCGTGGACTGCAGCACGTCAGGCTTCAGTGTCCATCACCAACTCCTGGAACTTGCTCAAACTGATGTCCATTGAGTCAGTGGTGCCACCAACCATCTCATCCTCTGTCATCCCCTTCTCCTCCTTTCAATCTTTCCCAGCAACAGGGCCTTTGCCAATGAGTCAGTGCTTCACATCAGGTGGCCAAAGTATTAGAGCTTCAGCTTTAGCGTCAGTCAGTCCAATGAATATTCAGGACTGATTTCCTTTAGGCTTGACAGGTTGCATTTCCTTGCAGTCCAAGAGACTCTCAACAGTCTTCTCCAATACCACAGGTCAAAAGCATCAGTTCTTTGGTGCTCAGCTTTCTTTATAGTCCAACTCTCACATCCATACATGACTACTGGAAAAACCTTAGCTTTGACTATGTAGGACCTTTGTTGGTAAAGTAATGTCTCTGCTTTTTAATATGCTGTCTAGGTTGGTCATAGCTTTTCTTCCAAGGAGCAAGCGTCTTTTAATTTCATGGCTGCAGTTTCCATCTGCAATGATTTTGGAGCCGAAGAAAATAAAGTCTGTCACTGTTTCCATTGTTTCCCCATCTATTTTCCATGAAGTGTTGGGACTGGAAGCCATGAACTTGGTTTTTTGAATGTTGAGTTTTAAGCCAACTTTTTCACTCTCACTTTCATCAAGAGGCTCTTTAGTTCCTCACTGCTTTCTGCCATAAGGGTGGTATCAACTGAGGTTAAAGATATTTCTCCTGGAAATCTTGATTTCAACTTGGCTTCATCCAGCCTGGCATTTCACATGATGTCCTGAGCATATTAGAAATAAGCAGAGTGACAATATACAGCCTTGACGTACTCCTTTTCCTATTTAGAACCAGTCTGTTGTTCCATGTCCAGTTCTAACTGTTGCTTCTTGACCTGCATACAGATTTCTCAGAAGGCAGGTCAGGTGGTCTGGTATTCCCATATCTTGAAATGTCCACAGTTTGTTGTTATCCACAGTCAAAGGCTTTGGCTTAGTCAATAAGGCCGAAGAGATGTTTTTCTGGGATTTCTTGCTTTTTCTATGATCCAATGGTTGTTAGCAAATTGATCTCTGGTTCCTCTGCCTTTTTTAAATCAAACTTGAACATCTGGAAGTTCACAGTTCATGTACTCTTGAAGCCTAGCTGGGAGAATTTTAAGCATTACTTTGCTAGTGTGTGAGATGAGTGCAATTATGCAGTAGTTTAAGCATTGTTTGGCATGGCCTTTCTTTGGGATTGGAATGAAAACTGACCTTTTGAGTCCTGTGGCCACTGCTGAGTTTTCCAATTTGCTGGTGTATTGAGTGCAGCACTTTCACAGCATCACCTCTTAGGATGTGAAATAGCTCAATTGGAATTCCATCGCCTCTACTAGCTTTGCTCGTAATGATGCTTCCTAAGGCTCACTTGACTTTGCATTCCAGGATGTCTGGCTCTAGGTGAGTGATCACACCATTGTGGTTATCTGGGTCATGACGATCTTTTTTGTATAGTTCTTCTGTATATTCTTGCCACCTCTTCTTAATACCTTCTGCTTCTCTTAGGTCCATACCATTTCTGTCCCTTTTTTTTTTTTAATTTAAATTTATTTATTTTAATTGAAGGCTAATTATTTTACAGTATTGTATTGGTTTTGCCATATATCAACATGAATCCACCACGGATGTACAGGTGCTCGCCATCCTGAATCCCCCTCCTCCCTCCCTCCCCGTACCATCCCTCTGGGTCATCCCATTGCACCAGCCCCAAGCATCCTGTATCTTGCATTGAACCTGGACTGGCGATTCGTTTCTTATATGATATTATACATGTTTCAATGCCATTCTCCCAGATCATCCCCCCCTCTCCCTCTCCCACAGAGTCATTTCTGTCCTTTATTGTGCCCATCTTTTGAAATGCTCCCTTGGTATCTCTAATTTTCTTAAAGAGATCTCTAGTCTTTCTCATTCTATTGTTTTCCTGTATATATATATATATATATATATATATATATATTTTTTTTTTTGCAGTGATCATTAAGGAAGGCTTTCTTATCTCTCCTTGCTATTCTTTGGAACTCTACATTCAAATGGGCTTTGCTTTTCTCCTTTGCCTTTAGCATCTCTGTTTTTCACAGATATTTGTAAGACCTCCTCAGACAACCATTTTGCCTTTTTGCATTTCTTTTTCTTGAGGATGGTTTTGATCATTGCCTCCTGTACAATGTCACGAACCTCTATACCTCATTTCAGGCACTCTGTGTATCAGATCTAATCCCTTGAATCTGTCACTTCTACACTGTAACCCTAAGGGATTTGATTTAGGTCATACCTGAATGGTCTAGTGGTTTTCCCTACTTTCTTCAATTTAAGTCTGAATTTGGCAATAAGGTGTTCATGATCTGAGCCACAGTAAGCTCTTGGTCTTAATTTTGTTGACTATATAGAGTTTCACCATCTTTGGCTGCAAAGACTATAATCAATCTGATTTCGGTGTTGACCATCTAGTGATGTCCATGCGTGGAGTCGTCTCTTGTGTTGTTGGAAGAGGATGTTTGCTATGACCAGTGCATTCTCTTGGAAAAACTCTGTTAGCCTTTTCCCTGCATCATTTTGCCCTCCTTCATTTTGTATACTATTAAACTTCTTATTAATAGTTATAAAAATACCAGGGAACTAATTTTACTTTATATTAATTCCCTCCCTTATATTTTTTTAGTTGTGGAATATCTCTTTGCTTAGAGTGTATTACATTTATATACTATTCTGTCAAGATTTTTTTTTTTTTTTTTGGTTTTTTTTGTACAGTTAAATGTATTCAGTTTGAATCCCCATGAGCCTTACCATGGAGTATCTCTAGTAATTTTGTTGTGGTAGAAGTTCATTCACTAGTAGGTTCCTGAGGAAGAGCCCATGGGAATGATATTCCCGGATGTCTAGCTTGTTCCTAACTTGATTTGATTGCCTTTTCTTTGAAGGATATAAAAGTCTGTCTCATATTTCTTTCCTTAATTGTTATAAAAAATAGTCTGTTGCTTTCTTAACCTAAACATGTATTTTCCCTTGTTTTGTTTTTATTGAGGTAAAAGTCACTCTTTTCAGTGTATGGTTCTGAAGCTGCCAGATGCCTTCAGGTAGGTGTCAGAGTTCAGCTGCTTGTGGCTGTACTACTGAGGTCCTCATCTCCTTACTGTCTGTGAACGAGGGGTTGCTCTCAGCTTCTAAAGTCTGTCTGTACTCCTTGACTCATGCCATCTCCCTCCCAAGGCCAGAAGCGATGGGTTGAGTCCTCCTTGTGCTTTGATTCTCTCTGACCTCCTCTTTTACCTCATTTATCTTGCCTCTTTGGCTGCATTTCTCTGGCTAACTCTTCTGCCTGCCTTCCTCATCTTTTTTCCAAGGACTTATTTGATTAAATTGGGCCTACCCAGGTAATCCAGGACAGTCTCTCTTTTTAAAGCTGGTTGATTAGTAACTTTAATTATTTCTGCAAAGTCTATCCACAACAGTACCTAAAAATAGTGTTTAAATAGGATATCTTTGTGACATGAATGAGAATTTTAGGGAAACATCTTTAGAGTTCTACCTAACATACTTACATAACAAAAATTCACTGGATTTCACTCATAAGGAACATATAAATTAAACATATACTGAGATACCATGTTTCACTACTGCATTAGCAAAGATCAAATAGTATAATATAGTGATGAAGAAGAGGGGTACCAGAACTTGGATATATTGGGAAAAGGAGTTATAAGTGATAAGACACCTATAGAGGTAACATGGCAAAGTCTATCAAAGTTAAACACACTGATACCTATTTATTCAGAAATTCAACTTCTGGAAAAGTTTCTATAAATATCACATATGTGTAATATGACCTATGTACAAAGTTGGTTACTGCATCTTGATTTTTGTAGCAAAATACGCAAGGAAACCTCAAGATCTAGGGGATTTAATAAGTTAATGTAGCTTGATATCAATAGAACGCAGTACCTAGAATTCAATAAAATGCATACAAACAATGATGAATCTCTTCATATATTATTATGTGATAACAAGCAGTATATGTTATTTTAAAGAGACATTCTAGAACAGTGGATATTGTATGAAACCAAGAGAAGTATAATTATACATACCTATTTGGATGCTTTCATGGAAGAGAAATCGGTGGCACCTGGTAGCAAGGGTGGGACCTTTTGGAACGTTTTGAACCTTGGATCACATGAGTGCACAATATCTTCAGTAATTAAATGAACAAACTTTGTAAAGTTCTTTCTACTATCATCTCTTAAAGGAAATATTTTTTACTGGAGAAGCTATTAAATAAGCACTTACTATGTCCTAAGCAGTCTGCAGAAGACTTTGAGGGCATCATGTCTTTCCATCTTTACAGCAGCATATATGGTTAGTTCTGTTCTCCTATTTTACAGAGCCCAATCTGCAGTCACATGCTGAAGTCTCTTGTGTTACACCTCCCACAGAGACTCCTTGAAAAACTTCAGTGTCGATGAATGTTCCAGGAAGTGATTTTCTCACTAACCAGTCCACTCATGGATTAAGGCAGGTTTCATGCTAGAAAGTTTGTCTAAAACATGCTCTCCTTACGTATGGAGAGTGTAACCTTCCATGGAGCCACCATGAAAGTTCTAATTGATCTCTATTGATTATGACAGCTCTTCAGACATTCTCTTTCAATGTCAAACTCTCCAAGATTCTCTCTCTCTCATACAAGATTTCAGTTTTGTTTTGTTTTTTTTTACTTACCTGCATAACAGATAATTCTCAGGGTGCTCCACTCCAGTTTGTCAATGTTTTTGATAGAATATTTGCCAGGGCATATTGACCAGCAGCAAGTAGACAGAAATTATTACCTCCTGTATCATCCTGTTAACATAGAATAAAATACATTATCTTTATGACAAGAGGATCAGGCTGCTAATTTGTATAGCGCAGACAAGCATATACAACCTTTAATTATTTTTCACATTTGCAACTCATAGATCTCCCATCTCTGAGAACAAGATGGAGAGAGAAGAGAATGAAGATTCTTTGCCTTATGGACATGGTGTTAATATTATACCTATTCCAATTAGATTAATTCTTCATTGGGACTAATTAGTCCCAATTCCAATTAGTTTCTTTTAGAATCAGCTTGTTAAAAAAAAAAAAAAAAAAAACAGTCTAAATTCAGAAAAATGTAGTGGAAAAAGTAGGGGGAAGTTAAAAATGAAAAAAGAAATATCAGAAAAAGCTAAAAATACATGCCAGTGTGAATAAAGGTAGTTGTTTTCATTAATGAAATATCCAGTGAAGCTTCAGGATTTTCATAGTAAATATTTGAAATACTTGATTAGTGTTGATTTCAGACCACTAAAAATTTACATCAGTAAATTATATAAATAGCTCACATTTATAGAAGCTCATTGTATACCAGTAACTATGAGGGCTTTCCGTGAATTACATTATTTTGTTCCCCAAAAAGCATGTAATGTAGATACTATATTGTTAATACCTCCATTTTTGAAGATGAGGAAACAGAGGCCTGGGGTTACCCTGGAGCAGTTAACTAAGTTGCTCAAGACCACAGAACAAATTATCAATGAAACTGATATTCAAAACCAATAAGTTGTGAAGTAAATGACATATGGATAATTATATAATCAGTCTGTACAGGGCCAAGTTTGCTTGAGTTTATTCTCAAAATAGGTAAAAATATAAAAATTCGGGAATATGCAGAATCATTAACATCTATAGACAAGAGAAAAGTTGCATTAGAAATAGAAATTCAGTCATAGAAAGGAAACAGTGGGTGCAGTGGTAGGCTTTCAAATCCTGCAGTCTAGGTTTGAATTCAACTCTGCTCCTCACCAGAAGTGAGACTGTGGGCAGATGACCGAACCTGGGGGAGCTCAGTGTCCTCGTCTGTGAAATGAAGGTAATAATATCTCCTTCAAAGGACTCTTACCAAGAACAAATGCAATAATGTATGCAAATCACTTCCCAGTGCTGGACACATAGTATGCACTTAATAAATGATGGCTATTATATTATTATTATAGTCAAGTTTGAGTCATGACACCGGAGGAAGCTTATTCCTAGTAAATTCAATTTTCTCCCTCAGTGAAGTTGCTCGTGTCCCTAACCTTCAGTAGTGTCTAATTCAGGAATGTATGCTCAATAATTAATCATATATTATATTTTATTGCATTAGCTAATGTTGCTTTCCACTTTTAGCTGTTTCAAAACTTCTTGGCGAATTTGTCATTTTTTTCATTAACTGAATGAAATTGTAAAATAAGAAATGTAGAGAATACTTTTTTTCCTACTATTTCTAAATTAAAGGGTACTTTTCCTTCCATAGAAGAACATTTATCTTTTATTATAAAGTCCATCAAAATGTCTCTAACAATGTCAGTTTCTATGACTGGAGAACAAATATAGATTAGGGTCAAATTTAGCAGAGTATGTAACTAAGAGCCTGGGAGAGTCACAGAACTTTTATCAATGCACAGTCATTAGTGCATGTAAAGGAAATAATTTTGTTCAAAATGAAGTTATTATTTACTTAGCTTTTAGTACTCATTTATTTTTCACACTATTTGCAGCACTGTTAATTGTTAACATTGTTAGGCACAATCCTCAGAAAGTTTTCAGGTTTCCAAGGATTTATCTCTCCCAGAAAAGTCTTTCCAGGCACAAATGACAAAGGACCCTGCTGCTGCTGCTGCTGCTGCTGCGTCACTTCAGTCGTCTCCGAATCTTCGCGACCCCATAGACGGGAGCCCACCAGGCTCCTCCACCCCTGGTATTCTCCAGGCAAGAACACTGGAGTGGGTTGCCATTTCCTTCTCCAATGCATGCATGCATGCTAAGTTGCATCAGTGGTGTCCGACTCCATGAGACCCTATGGACAGCAGCCCACCAGGCTCCTCTGTCCACAGGATTCTCCAGGCAAGAATACTAGTGTCAGTTGCCATTTCTTTCTCATGACTCAGACGGTAAAGTATCTGCCCGCAATGCAGGTGACCGGGATTGGATCCCTGGGTTGGGAAGATCCCCTGGAGAAGGAAATGGCAACCCACTCCAGTATTCTTGCCTGGAGAATCCCATGGACAGAGGAGCCGGATAGGTTACAGTCTATGGGGTCGCAAAGAGTCGGACACAACTGAGCGACTTCACTTTCTTTCTTCCTTTTCTCCAAGACCAAGGACCCTAGAAATTATCAATTCATAGACAAGTTTCACTTCAATTCAAGTAGAAAATTTATATAATGATATTTTAATGTTTTTTAAGTTATAACACAACACAGTTTTACTCATGAAAACTATATCATTGAATAGTGTGGTCAAAATTAAACCATATATCCTGTAACTTTTCTGCATTAAACCAGATTCAGTTCAATTCAGTTTAGTCACTCAGTCATGTCCAATCATGTCCAATCCTGCAATCCCATGAACCGTAGCGTGCCAGGCTTCCCTGTCCATCACCAACTCCCAGAGTTTACTCAAACTCATGTCTGTTGAGTCAGTGATGCCATCCAACCATCTCATCCTCTGTCATCCCCTTCTCCTCCTGCCCTCAATTTTTCCCAGCATCAGGGTCTTTTCCAATGAGTCATCTCTTCACATCAGGTGGCCAAAGCATCAGAGTTTCAGTTTCAACAACAGTCCCTCCAAAATACCCAGATCTCCTTTAGGATAGACTGGTTGGATCTCCTTGCAGTCGAAGGGACTCTCAAGAAGTCTTCTCCAACACCACAGTTCAAAAGCATCAATTCTTCAGCACTCAGCTTTCTTTACAGTCCAACTCCGACATCCATACATGACTACTGGAAAAACCACAGCCTTGACTAGATGGACTTTTGTTGGCAAAGTAATGTCTCAACTTTTTAATATGCTGTCTAGGTTGGTCATAACTTTCCTTCCAAGGAGTAAGCATTTTTTAATTTCATGGCTGCAGTCACCATCTGCAGTGATTTTGGAGCCCCCCAAAAATAAAGTCAACCACTGTTTCCACTATTTCCCCATCTATTTTCCATTTAGTGATGGGACCGGATGCCATGATCTTCGTTTTCTGAATGTTGAGTTTTAAGCCAACTTTTTCATTCTCCTCTTTCACTTTCATCAAGAGGCTCTTTAGTTTTTGTTCACTTTCTGCCATAAGGGTGCTATCATCTACATATCTGAGGTTATTGATATTTCTCCCAGCAATCTTGATTCTAGCTTGTGCTTCATCCAGCCCAGCGTTTTTCATAGTGTACTCTGCATAGAAGTTAAATAAGCAGGGTGACAATATATAGCCTTGATGTATTCCTTTTCCTATTTGGAACCAGTCTGTTGTTCCAGGTCTAGTTCTAACTATTGCTTCCTGACCTGCATACAGATGTCTCAAGAGGCAGGTCAGGTGGTCTGGTATTCCCATCTCTTTCTGAATTTTCCACAGTTTATTGTGATCACACAAAGGCTTTGACGTAGTCAATAAAACAGAAATAGATAGTTTTCTGGAACTCTCTTGATTTTTCGATGATTCAGCAGATGTTGGCAATTTGATCCCTGGTTCCTCTGCCTTTTCTAAAACCATCTTGAACATCTGGACGTTCACAGTTCATGTATTGCTGAAGCCTGGCTTGGAGAATTTTGAGCATTACTTTACTAGTATGTGAGATCAGTGCAATTGTGTAGTAGTTTGAGCATTCTTTGGCATTGCCTTTCTTTGGGATTGGAATGAAAACTGACCTTTTCCAGTCCCATGGCCACAGCTGAGTTTTTCAAATTTGCTGGCATATTGAGTGCAGCACTTTCACAGCATCATCTTTTAGGATTTGAAATAACTCAACTGGAATTCCATCACCTCCACTAGCTTTGTTCATAGTAATGCTTCCTAAGGCCCACTTGACTTCACATTCCAGGATGTCTGGCTCTAGGTGAGTGATCACACCATCGTGATTATCTGGGTTGTGAAGATCTTTTTTGTACAGTTCTTCTCTGTATACGTTCCACCTCTTCTTAATATCTTCTGCTTCTGTTAGGTCTATACCATTTCTGTCCTTTATTGAGCCCATCTTTGCATGAAATGTCCCCTTGGTATCTCTAATCTCTTAAAGAGATCTCTAGTCTTTCCCATTCTATTATTTTCCTCTATTTCTTTGCACTGATCACTGAGGAAGGCTTTGTATCTCTCCTTGCTATTCTTTGGAACTCTGCATTCAAATAGGTATATCTTTCCTTTTCTCTTTTGCTTTTGGCTTCTCTTCTTTTCACAGCTATTTGTAAGGCCTCCTCAGAAAGCCATTTTGCCTTTTTGCATTTCTTTTTCTTGGGGTTGGTCTTGCCCCCTGTCTCCTGTACATTGTCACGAACCTCTGTCCATAGGCACCATCCATAGGAACCTCCATCATGAGGCACTCTGTCTACCAGATCTAGTCCCTTAAATCTAATCTCACTTCCACTGTATAGTCATAAGGGATTTGATTTAGGTCATACCTGAATGGTCTAGTGGTCTTCCCTACTTTCTTCAATTTCAGTCTGAATTTGGCAATAAGGAGTTCATGACCTGAGCCACAGTCAGCTCCTGGTCTTGTTTTTGCTGACTGTATAGAGCTTCTCCATCTTTGGCTGCAAAGAATATAATCGATCTGATTTCGGTGTTGGCCATCTGCTGATGTCCATGTGTAGAGTCCTCTCTTGTGTTGTTGGAAGAGGGTGTTTGCTATGACCAGTGCATTCTCTTGGCAATATTTTATTAGCCTTTGCCCTGCTTCATTCTGTACTCCAAGGCCAAATTTGCCTGTTACTCCAGATGTTTCTTGACTTCCTACTTTTGCATTGCAGTCCCCTATAATGAAAAGGACATCTTTTTTGGGTGTTAGTTCTAAAAGGTTTTGTAGGTCTTTATAGACTCGTTCAAGTTCAGCTTCTTCAGCACTACTGGTTGGGGCATAGACTTGGATTACTGTGATAATTAATGGTTTGCCTTGGAAACAAACAGAGATCATTCTGTCATTTTTGAGATCGCATCCAAGTACAGCACTCTTTTGTTGACTATAATGGCTACTCCATTTCTTCTAAGGGATTCCTGCCCACAGTAATAGATATAATGGTCATTTGATTTAAATTCACCCATTCCAGTCCATTTTGGTTTGTTGATTCCTAGAATGTCGACATTCACTCTTGCCATTTCGTGTTTGACCACTTCCAATTTGCCTTGATTCATGGACCTAACATTCCAGGTTCCTATGCAATATTGCTCTTTACAGCATTGGACCTTACTTCCATCACCAGTCACATCCACAATTGGGTATTGTTTTTGCTTTGTCTCTGTTTCTTTATTCTTTCTGATGTTATTTCTCCACTGATCTCCTGTAGCATATTGGGCACCTACCAACCTGAGGAGTTCATCTTTCAGTGTCCTATCTTTTTGCCTTTTCTTTTTTCTTTTTACTGTTCATGGGGTTCTCAAGGTAAGAATACTGAAGTGTTTGCCATTGCCTTCTCCAGTGGACCACATTTTGTCCGAACTCTCCACCATGACTGGTCTGTCTTGAGTGGCCCTACATGGCATGGCTTAGTTTCACTGAATTAGTCAAGGCTGTGGTCCATGTGATTAGATTGGCTAATTTTCTGTGATTGTGGTTTCAGTCTGTCTGCCCTCTGATATCCTCTCTCAGCCCCTACTGTCTTACTGGGGTTTCTCTTACTTTGGACGTGGGGTATCTCTTCACGGCTGCTCAAGCAAAGTGTAGCCGCTGCTCCTTACCTTGGACGTGGGTTGTCTCCTCAACAGCCGATCATAGATCTTAGATCATCTAAAGTCATACAAGACTTGTACTTGTATGACCCTTCTTATCATTCCAGTCTCAGCTCAGAGACCTTTGCCTCAGAGATCCCTACCTTGATCATCCAATCTAATAAACTCAGTACCCTGCTCCATTCAAACACAGGGAAAACTCCTAGTTACAAAATTAATATTTGAAATCATCTTATGTACTTGTTTGTAAGTTTATCATCTGCCTGCCCTAATAAAATATAAACAATTTGAGAGCAGTAAAGGTGTCTCTTTTGATCAGTTAAACCTCGGGGCCTGTTGGACTAGCTGATTCATCATATATTCTCAAAACATAGTTGTGCAATTAATAACATATGAGGGATTTAAATTGCAGTTTTCTGTGTGTGCAAATGAGCACAATAGCTTGATGGTTCCACCTACTCTTTAATTAGAGTGTGTAGGTTTTCAGACTCTGGCTCTACCATTTAAACTGTTCTTTATTATGTTTATCTGCCAGACAATACCTATCTCACAGGGTCATTGAAAAGATTTCTGGCAATCATGAATGTTAAGTACTGAGTATAATAAGCTGTAAGTTAATATCATCTATGATTATGTATTTCTTTTGTGTCACAAAGTCTTGTTGTTTTAAAAATTTTATTATACACAAATCTTGAATAAAATTGTTAAGATTCTCCTGGCTAATGAGCATGTTTTTTACTATTATCAATTCATGTTTGCTTTATCCTAGGAATAGCAAACATACTACCATCCTCTTTTCTCTTCACAATTGTCATATCCTAGAGGTACTCATCCACTTTTTGGATATAGCTTTCCTGTTTCTGTGCCAATGATTCTCGATGCTCCATTCATATACCAAATAGGTAAACTATTCCATGGAGTAGTATTGTGCTAGAAACTAGAGATATGATCCCAAGCTACTTAAGAGAAGATAAATATTTGTGTTCACACATTAAGAAATTATATAATTGCAATCTAAGATTAAGTTCTGTGAAGGAAATATGAAAGGACTATGAAGGTATATCATAGCAAGATCCAATTTAGTTAATGGGAAAAAATTATAAAGAAATGTTAATAGAACTGAAATTAAAGACAAAGTACATGTTAGCTGAACAGAAACCAGAATGGTTTCACTTCACTGGACCTAGAGAAAGAAGTGATTTGGGATTCATTACATTTGATATAACTGCTGATCTAGAAAATATATTTGATTGGAATGTTAAGCAGTTGTTTCTTTATTTATCAGCTGAATATTCAACAAAAAATAATGCTCTGAACCAGGTTGTCCTTTGGGACAAGATTGTTCTGAGAGGTGATAATCCGAAGCTGCTGTTAAAAGATATGAAAACAAAGTCTTTTTTCTTTGATGATGGAAATGGTCTCAGAATGGACTGTGTTCTATAGAAAAGGAAATGAAATTTGCAAAGTTCCTAAGAAATAAAGTACATTTCCCAGGTGGCTCAGTGGTAAAAGAATCCTCCTGCCAATGCAGGAGATACAGAAGATACTGGTTCAATTCTTGGGTTGGGAAGATCCCCTAGAGAAGGATATGGCAACCCATTCTAATATCCTTGCCTGCAGAATCCCATAGACAGAGGAGCCTGGTGGGCTACAGTACATAGGGTGGCAGGAGTCAGACTCAACTGAGCACACATGCCTAGCCTAGTCTAAGAAATAAAAGAATTGAAAATTTAAAGGAAAAGAAAAATATTTGATGGGGGTATAATGAGGTGGGAGCAGAGGGTTAGGGAAGAGATTATAGAGAAGACTGAGCCCAAGTTCTGAGTATTTTGTGGACAGTTCAGTTTAGTCACTCAGTCATGTCCAACTCTTTGTGATCCCATAGACTGCAGCACTTCAGGCCTCACTGTCCATCACCAACTCCCGGTAGCTTACTCAAACTCATTTCCATTGAGTCAGTGATGCCATCCAACATCTCATCCTCTGTCATCCCCTTCTCCACCCACCTTCAAACTTTCCCAGTATCAGGGTCTTTTCAAAGAGTCAGTTCTTCCCATCAGGTGGCCACAGTATTGGAGTTTCAGCTTCAACATCAGTCCTTCCAGTGATTATTCAGGACTGATCTCCTTTAGGATGGACTGGTTGGATCTCCTTGCAGTCCGAGGGACTCTCAAGAGTCTTCTCCAACACCTCAGTTCAAAAGCATCAATTTTTTCGTGCTCAGCTTTCTTTATAGTTCAACTCTCACATCCATACATGGCTACTGGAAAAACCATAACCTTGATTAGGCAGACCTTTGTTGGCAAAGTAATGTCCTTGCTTTTTAAGATACTGTCTAGGTGGTCACAGCTTTTCTTCCAAGGAGCAAGTGTCTTTTAATTTCATGGCTGCAGCAACGATTTGCAGTGATTTTGGAGCCCCAAAAAATAAAGTCTGTCACTGTTTCCCATCTATTTCCCATGAAGTGATGGGACCAGATGCCATGATCTTAGTTTTCTGAATGTTGAGTTTTAAGCCAACCTTTTCACTCTCCTCTTTCACTTTTATCAAGAGGTTCTTTAGTTCCTCTTAGCTTTCTGCCATAAGAGTAGTGTCATCTGCGTATCTGAGGTTGTTGATATTTCTCCCAGTAATCTTGATTCCAGCTTGTACATAATCCAGCCCAGCATTTCACATGATGTACTCTGCATATGAGTTAAATAAGCAGGGTGATAATATATAGCCTTGACATACTCCTTTTCCTATTTGGAACCAGTCTGTTGTTCCCTGTCCAGTTTTAACTGCTGCTTCTTGGCCTCCATACAGATTTCTCAAGAGGCAGGTCAGGTGGTCTGGTATTCCCATATCTTTAAGAATTTCCAGTTTGTTATGATCCACACAAAGGCTTTGGGATAGTCAATAAAGCAGAACTAGATATTTTTCTGGAACTCTCTTGCTTTTTTGATGATCCAGCAGATGTTGGCAATTTGGTTCCCCTTTTCTAAATCCAGCTTGAACATCTGACGTTCTCAGTTCATGTACTATTGAAGCCTGGCTTGAAGAATTTTGAGCATTACTTTACTAGTGTGTGAGTTGAGTGCAACTGTGCAGTGGTTTGAGCATCCTTTGGCATTGCCTTTCTTTGGGACTGGAATGAAAACTGACCTTTTCCAGTCCTGTGGCCACTGCCAAGTTTTCCAAATTTGTTGGCATATTGAGTGCAGCACTTGCACAGCATCATCTTTCAAGATTTGAAATAGCTCCACTGGAATTCCATCATATCCACTAACTTTGTTGATAGTGATGCTTCCTATTTAACTTACATGCAAAGTACATCATGAGAAACGCTGGACTGGAAGAAACACAAGCTGGAATCAAGATTGCTGGGAGAAATATCAATAACCTCAGATATGCAGATGACACCACCCTTATGGCAGAAAGTGAAGAGGAACTAAAAAGCCTCTTGATGAAAGTGAAAGTGGAGAGTGAAAAAGTTGGCTTTTATAAAGCTCAACATTCAGAAAACGAAGATCATAGCATCCGGTCCCATCACTTCATGGGAAATAGATGGAGAAACAGTGGAAATAGTGTTAGACTTTATTTTGGGGGGCTCCAAAATCACTGGAGATGGTGACTGCAGCCATGAAATTAAAAGACGCTTACTCCTTGGAAGGAAAGTTATGACCAACCTAGATAGTATATTCAAAAGCAGAGATATTACTTTGCCAACAAAGGTTTGTCTAGTCAAGGCTATGGCTTTTCCTGTGGTCATGTATGGATGTGAGAGTTGGACTGTGAAGAAGGCTGAGCACCAAAGAATTGATGCTTTTGAACTGTGGTGTTGGAGAAGACTCTTGAGAGTCCCTTGGACTGCAAGGAGAGTCAAGCAGTCCATTCTGACAGAGATCAGCCCTGGGATTTCTTTGGAAGGAGTGATGCTAAAGCTGAAACTCCAGTACTTTGGCTACCTCATGCGAAGAATTGACTCATTGGAAAAGACTCTGATGCTGGGAGGGATTGGGGGTAGGAGGAGAAGGGGATGACAGAGGATGAGATGGCTGGATGGCATCACTGACTTGATGGACGTGAGTCTGAGTGAACTCTGGGAGTTGGTGATGGACAGGGAGGCCTGGCGTGCTGCTATTCATGGGATCGCAAAGAGTCGGACACGACTGAGCGACTGAACTGAACTGAACTAAGGCCCACTTGACTTCACATTCCAGGATGTCTGGCTCTAGGTGAGTGATCACACCATCATGATTATCTGGGTCATGAAGATCTTTTTTATATAGTTCTTCTGTGTATTCTTGCCACCTCTTCTTAATATCTTCTGCTTCTGTTAGATCCATGTCATTTCTGTCCTTTATTGTGCCCATCTTTGCATGAAATGTCCCCTTGGTATTTCTAATTTTCTTGCTGAGATCTCTAATCTTTCCCATTCTATTGTTTTCCTGTATTTCTTTGCATTAACCACTGAGGAATGCTTTCTTATCTCTCCTTGCTATTCTTTTGGAACTCCGCATTCAAATGGGTATGTATTTCCTTTTCTCCTTGCCTTTTGCTTCTCTTCTTTTCATAACTATTTGTAAGGCCTCCTCAGACAACCATTTTGCCTTTTTGTATTTCTTTTTCTTGGGGATGATTTTGTGGACAATGTTAGGCATTTGAGATGCTGTCTTTTAAGCAGTGGAAATCCATGAAGATTTTATGGAGATGAGTGTTCAAATCATATGTGCTCATTTGGAAGGTCACCTTGGCTATGTTGTTGAAGATGCAGAAGAACCAAGGCAGAGGAGGGCAGCTCACTAGTCTCTGGCAGAAAAATACTGGCTTAAATCAAGGAAGAATGATGTGAGAAAGAAGGGAATGGGTTCAAGAAATATTCAAGACACTTTCAGTCTTGAAATATCAGAGGTTAGCATGAAGCTTGTTGAGTGTCAAAGGCCTATAATTAAATAACTATGATATTGAAAAATCACTGAGCTAAAATCACTAATTTGTCAACCCACAAATAGTTATTACAGTAATTGACTGTTAGGTAGAGAAAGACTATGGAAGCCCTCATTAACTCCAGCTAAAATAGGTGTGGAATAGTCATATTAGTAACTGACCTCTTCGAAAATGTTTTAACTTAAATCTAGAATATGTATTCTGATTGGTACTTTTTTCTAGATATGAAATACGGTTATGTCTGAAAACTATTGCTTTCCAATGTATATATAAATAAATTGCCATCACTGTTCTGTAAATTGAATGTGTATTCTCTAGCTATGAGAAACAGGATGGCAGGTCAACAAACAGCATGTCAACACTGCCTGTATGCCAGCTGCTGTGATATGCAGGAGTAATACAAAGATCAAAGACATGTCTCTACTAAGGAATGCAGCAGATGCGCCTTCATCCTGGTGCTTGTAATGGTTTATTATCTTAAACTCACTTTAGGGAACAGCTAACTCTGCTGGCTAACTATTCCCAGGATGACATTTTGATAGCAGTTGTGCTAACAATCAAAGTCACATTTGTTGAATATTCTCCAAAACTTATGTGAACAAAATAAAAGATAAGTACTCAGAACAACTACTGTGAGTTCCTTGAGAATAGGTGCTGTGTCCATTTTATTCAATACTGCATTTTCAAAATTTAGCTTATTGTCTGGGACATGGTGCTTATGTGTTAAATTCATGAATGGCAGAATAAATAAATGTCTGAATTCTTCTCTTTGAGAAAATAATTTGAAACTCCTAATTCTGAAAGGGGTCATTAGGATACCTACTTACTCAAAATCATATCTTTAATAAGCTTAATTGGTAAGAGTCACCCTTTACCTTTCTTCCAGAGAAAATTTCCTTCTGTATTCATTTCAGGCCAAAACTCTGGGTTCTTAAGTGGGAGTTAATTGAAATTATTAGCAAATACGAAAAACAAAAGAAGAAGGAGAAAACATCCTGTTCATTGGTTTTGCTAAGGCCTACTTCTGTGTAGGAATTAACTTTCTACACAGAAGTTCTGGGTAAGACTTTAAGTCAGGCATAAGCTTTCATGAAACTATCTCTCCTAGGTCTGGTATTTAAGTCAATTCATTGGCAGAAGTATGTAGCTACTCTGACTGCTGGAAAACAAAAATGAATAAAATGTGTCTTGAACTCAAATATGTCAGAGTTTGTTTGGGGAAGACTGAGAAGTAAACAAGCAGTTATAATGCACTGGGGAAGGTTATGATAGAATAAAAGAAAGAACTCCATCAGAGCCCTGCAAAGGTGTGTGTTAGTCAACTCAGACCACCGCAAACAAAATACTATAGGCTGGATGGATTAAACAACAAAAACTAATTTTGTCACAGCTCTAGAGGCTGGAAAAATCCAAGACCCAGGTTCTGGCAGAGTTCAGATTCTCTTCCTGACTTGCAGCCTGCTGACTTCTCTGTGTGTCCTCACATGAGGGAGAGAGATAGAGATAGATAGAGAGAGAGAGACTTCAGGCCTTTCTTCCTCTTCTTATAAACACTACAGTCCTGCTGGGTTAGAGCTTCACCCTATGACCTCAGTCTCTCCTTATAAACCCTATCCTTCTCCTTATAAACCTAGTGGGAGACAGGGTTGCAACAAAAGAATTTTAGAGGAACACAATTCAGACCATAACAAGGCACCTAAGGCAGAAGGAGACTCATAGACACCATGGAGAAAAGAGGTCAGCTCTTTTCTGACCTCTTTGGGGTCAGCTCCAGATAGAAATAAAGCCCCTTGGGGCTTTCCAAAGCATTTCCCTGCTCTAAATCCACACTCTGTTCTGCAAGTGTAAGTTTTTGTTTATGTCTAACACCACCTAGAATGTGTTTGGATATTTAAAAAAAGGCAAAAAAGTTAACTGAAAACTGAACAAACCCACATTTTGAAATATAAACTATATATAGTTTACTAAACAACTTTCGAAATATACATTAGTCCTACACATTAGTCCGGGAAATGGCTAGAACCTTTCAGTTAGAGGGGACAGTGCAAGCACATATGGGAGCAAGAAATTAAATGATGAGCATCTGTGTCATTTGAAATGTGAATCAGAGAATGAGGCCACTGTTGGGGCCCAGAGGTCTCAATCCAAGAGTCAGCAGCTTGTCAGAATGAATGAGCTCATCACGTAGTGCATACACATAAAGGAAATGTCAAGGGATTAAGTCCTGGGTGGCACATGGACAGGGCGAGTTCGATTAAAGGAGAAGGAGAGTCCAGCAGAGGAGAGTGAGGAGGGCTGACCAGTGACGTAGCTGGGAAGAAAACCCCTGTGTGTGTCCTAGACACCAAGCGACTCCTGTTTTGAGAAGAAGGGAGTAATCAAGGGTATTGAATACTGCTGATAGATCTAGTAAGATGAGTTGACGACTGACATTAGATTAGCAAAATGGAGGTTGTCGTTAGCATCTTGGACCAAACAGTTTGCCTGCATTCATGGAGTAAAGGCCTGTCTGACGTGGGCTCAACAAAGAATGAGATAAGCATTGGCCAAAGCAGACATAGACAAGCCTTCTGGGAACTTTGCTCTGAAGGGAAAACGAGGAGGGGCATACTGTTTGGGGTCAGCTCCAGATAAAAATAGAGCCCACTGGGGCTTCCCAGAGCATTCAGATCAGAGCAGATCAGTCGCTCAGTCATGTCCGACTCTTTGTGACCCGATAAATCGCAGCATGCCAGGACTCCCTGTCCATCACCAACTCCCAGAGTTCACTCAGACTCACGTCCATCGAGTCAGTGGTGCCATCCAGCCGTCTCATCCTCTGTCATCCCCTTCTCCTCCTGCCCTCAATCCCTCCCAGCATCAGAGTCTTTTCCAATGAGTCAACTCTTTGCATGAGGTGGCCAAAGTACTGGAGTTTCAGCTTTAGCATCATTCCTTTCACAGAAATCCCAGGGCTGATCTCCTTCAGAATGGACTGGTTGGATCTCCTTGCAGTCCAAGGGACTCTCAAGAGTCTTCTCCAACACCACAGTTTAAAAGCATCAATTCTTTGGCACTCAGCCTTCTTCACAGTCCAACTCTCACATCCATACATGACCACAGGAAAAACCATAGCCTTGACTAGACAAACCGTTGGTGGCAAAGTAATGTCTCTGCTTTTGAATATGCTATCTCGGTTGGTCATAACTTACCTTCCAAGGAGTAAGCATCTTTTAATTTCATGGCTGCAGTCACCATCTGTAGTGATTTTGGAGCCCAGAAAAAATAAAATCTGACACTGTTTCCAATGTTTCCCCATCTATTTCCCATGAAGTGGTGGGACCGGATGCCATGATCTTCGTTTTCTGAATGTTGAGCTTTAAGCCAACTTCTTCAAAACTCTCCACATTCACTTTCATCAAGAGGCTTTTGAATGCATATATATGGAATTTAGAAAGATGGTAACAATAACCCGGTGTACGAGACAGCAAAAGAGACACTGATGTATAGAATAGTCTTATGGACTCTGTGGGAGAGGGAGAGGGTGGGAAGATTTGGGAGAATGACATTGAAACATGTAAAATATCATGTAAGAAACGAGATGCCAGTCCAGGTTCGATGCACGATACTGGATGCTTGGGGCTAGTGCACTGGGACGACCCAGAGGGATGGTATGGGGAGGGAGGAGGGAAGAGGGTTCAGGATGGGGAACACATGTATACCTGTGGCAGATTCATTTTGATATTTGGCAAAACTAATACAATTATGTAAAGTTTAAAAATAAAATTAAATTAAAAAAAAAAAGAGGCTTTTGAGTTCCTCTTCACTTTCTTCCATAAGGGTGGTGTCATCTGCATATCTGAGGTTATTGATATTTCTTCTGGCAATCTTGATTCCAGCTTGTGTTTCCTTCAGTCCAGCATTTCTCATGATGTACTCTGCATATAAGTTAAATAAACAGGGTGACAATATACAGCCTTGACGTACTCCTTTTCCTACTTGTAACCAGTCTGTTGTTCCATGTCCAGTTCTAACAGTTGCTTCTTGACCTGCATACAGATTTCTCAAGAGGCAGATCAGGTGGTCTGGTATTCCCATCTGTCTCAGAATTTTCCACAGTTTACTGTGATCCACACAGTCAAAGGCTTTGGCATAGTCAATAAAGCAGAAATAGATGTTTTTCTGGAACTCTCTTGCTTTTTCCATGATCCAGCAGATGTTGGCAATTTGATCTCTGGTTCCTCTGCCTTTTCTTTTCTTTTTTTTTTTTTTTTTTATTTATTTTTTTATTTATTTTTTTTTTCCTCTAATTTTATTTTATTTTTAAACTTTACATAATTGTATTAGTTTTGCCAAATATCAAAATGAATCCGCCACAGGTATACATGTGTTCCCCATCCCGAACCCTCCTCCCTCCTCCCTCCCCATACCATCCCTCTGGGCCGTCCCAGTGCACCAGCCCCAAGCATCCAGCATCATGCATCGAATCTGGACTGGCAACTCGTTTCCTACATGATATTTTACATGTTTCATTGCCATTCTCCCAAATCTTCCCACCCTCTCCCTCTCCCACAGAGTCCATAAGACTGTTCTATACATCAGTGTCTCTTTTGCTGTCTCGTACACCGGGTTATTGTTACCATCTTTCTAAATTCCATATATATGCGTTAGTATACTGTATTTATGTTTTTCCTTCTGGCTTACTTCACTCTGTATAATAGGCTCCAGTTTCATCCACCTCATTAGAACTGATTCAAATGTATTCTTTTTAATGGCTGAGTAATACTCCATTGTGTATATGTACCACTGCTTTCTTATCCATTCATCTGCTGATGGACATCTAGGTTGCTTCCATGTCTTGGCTATTATAAACAGTGCTGCAATGAACATTGGGGTACACGTGTCTCTTTCCCTTCTGGTTTTCTCAGTGTGTATGCCCAGCAGTGGGATTGCTGGATCATAAGGCAGTTCTATTTCCAGTTTTTTAAGGAATCTCCACACTGTTCTCCATAGTGGCTGTACTAGTTTGCATTCCCACCAACAGTGTAAGAGGGTTCCCTTTTCTCCACACCCTCTCCAGCATTTATTATTTGTAGACTTTTGGATCGCAGCCATTCTGACTGGTGTGAAATGGTACCTCATAGTGGTTTTGATTTGCATTTCTCTGATAATGAGTGATGTTGAGCATCTTTTCATGTGTTTGTTAGCCATCTGTATGTCTTTTTTGGAGAAATCAACACACAGAAATCCCTTGCATTCCTATACACTAATAATGAGAAAACAGAAAGAGAAATTAAGGAAACAATTCCATTCACCATTGCAACGGAAAGAATAAAATACTTAGGAATATATCTACCTAAAGAAACTAAAGACCTATATCTAGAAAACTATAAAACACTGGTGAAAGAAATCAAAGAGGACACTAATAGATGGAGAAATATACCATGTTCATGGATTGGAAGAATCAATATAGTGAAAATGAGTATACTACCCAAAGCAATTTATAGATTCAACGCAATCCCTATCAAGCTACCAACAGTATTCTTCACAGAGCTAGAACAAATAATTTCACAATTTATATGGAAATACAAAAAACCTCGAATAGCCAAAGCGATCTTGAGAAAGAAGAATGGAGCTGGAGGAATCAACCTACCTGACTTCAGGCTCTACTACAAAGCCACAGTTATCAAGACAGTATGGTACTGGCACAAAGACAGAAATATGGATCAATGGAATAAAATAGAAAGCCCAGAGATAAATCCACGCACATATGGACACCTTATCTTCGACAAAGGAGGCAAGAATATACAATGGATTAAAGACAATCTCTTCAACAAGTGGTGCTGGGAAATCTGGTCAACCACTTGTAAAAGAATGAAACTGGACCACTTTCTAACACCATACACAAAAATAAACTCAAAATGGATTAAAGATCTAAACGTAAGACCAGATACTATAAAACTCCTAGAGGAGAACATAGGCAAAACACTCTCCGACATATATCACAGCAGGATCCTCTATGACCCACCTCCCAGAATAATGGAAATAAAAGCAAAAATAAACAAATGGGACCTAATTAACCTTAAAAGCTTCTGCACATCAAAGGAAACTATTAGCAAGGTGAAAAGACAGCCTTCAGAATGGGAGAAAATAATAGCAAATGAAGCAACCGACAAACAACTAATCTCAAAAATATACAAGCAACTCCTACAGCTCAACTCCAGAAAAATAAACGACCCAATCAAAAAATGGGCCAAAGAACTAAATAGACATTTCTCCTCTGCCTTTTCTAAAACCAGCTTGAACATCAGGAAATTCACGGTTCACATATTGCTGAAGCCTGGCTTGGAGAATTTTGAGCATTACTTTACTATTGTGTGAGATGAGTGCAATTGTTAAGTAGTTTGAGCATTCTTTGGCATTGCCTTTCTTTGGGATTGGAATGAAAACTGACCTTTTCCAGTCCTGTGGCCACAGCTGAGTTTTTCAAATTTGCTGATATATTGAGTGCAGCACTTTCACAGTATCATCTTTCAGGATTTGAAATAGCTCAACTGGAATTCCATAACCTCCACTAGCTTTGTTCATAGTGATGCTTTCTAAGGCCCACTTGACTTCACATTCCAGGATGTCTGGCTCTAGGTGAGTGATCAGACCATCGTGATTATCTGGGTCATGAAGATCTTTTTTGTACAGTTCTTCTGTGTATTCTTGCCATCTCTTCTTAATATCTTCTGCTTCTGTTAGGTCCATACCATTTCTGTCCTTTATCGAGCTCGTCTTTGCATGAAATGTTCCTTTGGTATCTCTGATTTTCTTGAAGAGATCCCTAGTCTTTCCCATTCTGTTGTTTTCCTCTATTTCTTTGCATTGATTGCTAAAGAAGGATTTCTTATCTCTTCTTGCTATTCTTTGGAACTCTGCATTCAGATGTTTATATCTTTCCTTTTCTCCTTTGTTTTTCGCTTCTCTTCTTTTCACAGCTATTTGTAAGGCCTCCCCAGACAGCCATTTTGCTTTTTTGCATTTCTTTTCTATGGGAATGGTTTTGATCCCTGTCTCCTGTACAATGTCACGAACCTCATTCCATAGTTCATCAGGCACTCTATCAGATCTAGGCCCTTAAATCTATTTCTCACTTCCACTGTATAATCATAAGGGATTTGATTTAGGTCATACCTGAATGGTGTAGTGGTTTTCCCTACTTTATTCAATTTAAGTCTGAATTTGGCAATAAGGAATTCATGACCTGAGCCACAGTCAGCTCCTGGTCTTGTTTTTGCTGACTGTATAGAGCTTCTCCATCTTTGGCTGCAAAGAATATAATCAATCTGATTTCAGTGTTGACCATCTGGTGATGTCCATGTGTAGAGTCTTCTCCTGTGTTGTTGGAAGAGGGTGTTTGCTATGACCAGTGCATTTTCTTGGCAAAACTCTATCAGTCTTTGCCCTGCTTCATTCTGTATTCCAAGGCCAAATTTTCCTGTTACTCCAGGTGTTTCTTGACTTCCTACTTTTGCATTCCAGTCCCCTATAATGAAAAGGACATCTTTTTTGGGTGTTAGTTCTAAAAGGTCTTGTAGGTCTTCATAGAACCGTTCAACTTCAGCTTCTTCAGCATTACTGGTTGGGGCATAGACTTGGATTACTGTGATATTGAATGGTTTGCCTTGGAAATGAACAGAGATCATTCTGTCATTTTTGAGATTACATCCAAGTACTGCATTTTGGACTCTTTTGTTGACCATGATGGCCACTCCATTTCTTCTGAGGGATTCCTGCCCTCAGTAGTAGATATAATGGTCATCTGAGTTAAATTCACCCATTCCAGTCCATTTCAGTTTGCTGATTCCTAGAATGTCAACATTCACCCTTGCCATCTCTTGTTTGACCACTTCCAATTTGCCTTGATTCATGGACCTGACATTCCAGATTCCTATGCAATATTGCTCTTTACAGCATCGGACCTTGCTTCTATCACCAGTCACATCCACAGCTGGGTATTGTTTTTGCTTTGGCTCCATCCCTTCATTGTTTCTGGAGTTATTTCTCCACTGATCTCCAGTAGCATATTGGGCACCTACTGACCTGGGGAGTTTCTCTTTCAGTATCCTATCATTTTACCTTTTCATACTGTTCATGGGGTTCTCAAGGCAAGAATACTGAAGTGGTTTGCCATTCCCTTTTCCAGTGGACCATAGCCTGCTGTAAAATCCACATTCTGTTCTGCGAGTGTAAGTTTGTATGTATGTTTAACACCACCTAGAATGTGTTTGGATATTAAAAAAGCAAAAGAAGCAAAAAGGTTAACTGAAAACAACCAAACAAACCCACATTTTGGAACGTGAGCTATATATAGTTTACTAAGCAGCTTTCTATATAAACATATTTGCCTGATAGAAAATTACATTTTTGGTTTTGGTTTTGATTTCCAGTTCCTCCTCTATATAAAAATAAGTAAACTCCTTAGCTATATCTCTGGCTCTATTAAAATCTAATTTTTTTAATATTTGGAGGCTTCAGTCTATCTCTTTCAATTATTTTCCCCCTTTTGAATTAAAATGGTCATTTTTTACAGAAATTGCCACTTTTTTCTGTTTTTTGTTTTTAATTGACTCTGGATAATTCTTATCACTTTGGGTATTAGGCAGATGTTTAACTAAATACTATATCTTCATCAAGCGTATAACCTATGATTTTTGTTTTTATGTGCATGTATGCTGAGTCGCTTCAGTTCAGTTCAGTTCAGTCGCTCAGTCATGTCTGACTCTTTGCGACACCATGAATCGCAGCACGCCAGGCCTCCCTGTCCATCACCAACTCCCGGAGTTCACTCAGACCCACGTCCATTGAGTCAGTGATGCCATCCAGCCATCTCATCCTCTGTCATCCCCTTCTCCTCCTGCCCCCAATCCCTCCCAGCATCAGAGGCTTTTCCAATGAGTCAACTCTTCGCATGAGGTGGCCAAAGTACTGGAGTTTCGGCTTTAGCATCATTCCTTCCAAAGAACACCCAGGACTGATATCCTTCAGAATGGACTGGTTGGATCTCCTTGCAGTCCAAGGGACTCTCAAGAGTCTTCTCCAACACCACAGTTCCAAAGCATTAATTCTTTGGTGTTCAGCTTTCTTCACAGTCCAACTTTCACATCCATACATGACCACTGGAAAAACCATAGCCTTGACTAGACGGACCTTTGTTGGCAAAGTCGTGTCCAATTCTTTGGGACCCTATGGACTGTAGCCAGCGAGGCTCTTCTGTCCATGGGATTCTCCAGGAATGAATACTGGAGTGGGTTGCCAGGCTCTCCTCCAGGGGAACTTCCTGACCCAGGGATCAAACCCTTGCCTCTTACATCTCCTGCACTGGCAGGCAGGCTCTTTACCACTAGCACCACCTGGGAAGCACTTCCATTCATATGCTCTCTGATAAATCATGAGTTTCCCTCAGTATGGCTTACTATGGTCTGCATGTAATTCTTGTGACTTTATGACTTTTTATTTCCAAGTGTGGCAGAGACATCCGAAGGTGACCCCCAATGATCTACAGTGGTGTGTGATTCTTTCCCCTCAGGTGCCAGAGAAACTTGTGACTTGCTTCTATTCAATAGAGTATGACAAAAGTAATAGGCTGTCATGTCTGTGATTGTTGCTGTCTGACTAGAAAGATTCTCCTGATGCCCTCGAATAAGCCAGTAGCCATGATGTGAACTGCCTGTGGAGAGGTCCACAGGGCAAGGAACTGTGGGTGGCTCCTAGCATCTGAGAGTGGCTCCAGCCATAGCCAGAAAGAAGCCAGAGCCCTCAGTCACACAGTCACAAGGAAATGAATTCTGTCAGTGACCAAATTGAGCTTGAAAGTGGATCTTCCTTGATCGGACATGCTTGTGAGACCCTGATATGAGGAACCAATTAAAAAATGTCCAGACTTTCCTGCAGAAACTGTGAGATAAAAGATGTGTGATGTTTTAAGCACACTAAGTTTAAGGCAATTTGTTAAGAAGCCACAGAAAGCAAATACACAAAGCTTTCTGTGTTTGTTTTTTATTAAGAGTATGTCTCTTTTTAATGGTACCTCACTCCAGTACTCTTGCCTGGAAAATCCCATGGATGGAGGAGCCTGGTAGGCTGTAGTCCACGGGGTCGCTAGGAGTCGGACACGACTAAGCGACTTCAGTTTCACTTTTCATTTTCACTTTTCATTTTCATGCATTGGAGAAAGAAATGGTAACCCACTCCAGTGTTCTTGCCTGGAGAATCCCAGGAACAGGGGAGCCTGGTGGGCTGCCGTCTATGGGGTCGCACAGAGTCAGACACGACTGAAGCGACTTAGCAGCAGCAGTAGCAGCATGTCTCTTTTTATGTACACACCACTTGGCTCTTTTTCAGACATAATCTGATCATTTCTGTCATTAAGGAAATCAGTCCTGAATATTCACTGGAAGGACTGATGTTGAAACTGAAACTCCAGTACTTTGGTCACCTGATGCAAAGAGCTGACTCATTTGAAAAGACCCTGATGCTGGGAAAGATTGAGGCTAGGAGGAGAAGGGGACAACAGAGGATGAAATAGTTGAATGGCATCACCGACTTGATGGACATGAGTTTGAGTAAGCTCCAGAAGTTGGTGATGGACAGGGAGGCCTGGTGTGTTGCAGTCTATGGGGTTGCAAAGGGTCGAACACAACTGAGCGACTGAGCTGAACTGAATTGTCTAGTTAGTCATCTGCTAAACCTGTTTGGCATATACACTGGATCATGGCATGTACACTGGACCATGGCATGTACACTGGATCATGGCATGTGCACTGGTTGATGGCATATACACTGGATCATGGCATGTACACTGGTTCATGGCATGTACACTGGATCATGGCATGTACACTGGTTCATGGCATGTACACTGGATCATGGCATATACACTGGATCATGGCATGTACACTGGATCATGGCATGTTCACTGGTTCATGGCATGTACACTGGTTCATGGCATGTACACTGGATCATGGCATATACACTGGATCATGGCATATACACTGGATCATGACATATACACTGGATCATGGCATGTACACTGGATCATGGCATGTTCACTGGTTCATGGCATGTACACTGGATCATGGCATGTACACTGGATCATGGCATGTACACTGGATCATAACATGTACACTGGATCGTGGCATGTACACTGGATCATGGCATGTACACTGGATCATGGCATGTACACTGGATCATAACATGTACACTGGATCGTGGCATGTACACTGGATCGTGGCATGTACACTGGATCATGGCATATACACTGGATCATGGCGTGTACACTGGTTCATGGCGTGTACACTGGATCATGGCATGTACACTGGATCATGGCATGTTCACTGGATCATGGCATGTACACTGGATCATGGCATGTTCACTGGTTCATGGCATGTACACTGGATCATGGCATATACACTGGATCATGGCATATACACTGGATCATGGCATGTACACTGGATCATGGCATGTTCACTGGTTCATGGCATGTACACTGGATCATGGCAGGTACACTGGATCATGGCATGTACACTGGATCATAACATGTACACTGGATCATGGCATATACACTGGATCATGGCATATACACTGGATCATGGCATGTTCACTGGTTCATGGCATATACACTGGATCATGGCATGTACACTGGTTGATGGCATATACACTGGTTCTAGATTGTTGTAATTTTGGTTGTGTGGGAAGCCAGGAGTTTCTTCTTCAGAGGGGGGTTGCTTGCACAACCCCCGCAGGGTGAGCACCTGTGCTTTGAAACACCTGGTCATATGTGCATTCCAGGTAAGGATGTGAAAACTGTGAGAAGTTTACCACCTTCTCATTACTATTTAATTTTTGTATTATGTCCTATATCTAGAACCACTGAATAAATCAAATCTGTATCAGAATTAGAAGTCACAGCTCTTGAACCTCCAGCATGTGCCTGAATATCAAATCCATTGAGTGAGTCCTAGAGCACCGAGGCAAGGTTATCTCACCTCTCCCATTCCTTACTCTGACTCTATATGTAAAGATTGTGCTCGTAAAATGTTCCAATTATTTATTTAGCTAAAGTATATTTGGTGTCACTGTTCCCTAAGTACCGGAGTAGATGATGGGGATATAGAAATAACCAACACCAAGATTCCCTACTTCTTGGAATTTATAGTTTATGAGGCAGACTTTGAGCAAATAATTATAAATATAATGAATGCTCTGAAAGGGAGGTACAGAGTACTGTGGAAGTGTCAAAAGGACATTTTAAAAGGTGACTTCCTGTAAAGAACCAATGTGGGAAACTGAGATTTCACATTAAAATCAATAGGGATAAAATTGTGTGCTTAATTTTTTAGAGGTCGTGTCATGAAGGGCCAGGCTTCTTAAACCAGAATACCCAGGAGGCATATAGAAAGCCACAGGATAAACACCATGCATATTTCTGGGGCTTGAGTTTCACTTAAAGATTTGGGAAAACAAACATATTTTGTATTAAAACAAATATAGATATATTATGGAGTAGACTGTATGCATGTTAAAGATAAAAGATGAAACTTCAAAGAAATTTCACACTTGCTGTGATTCCCTTTGAACTAGACCCGCAGACTCCCTAGGGGTGTGTATTCATTCTCTTCTGCCTTCAGGGATACTTTATTTTTAAAAAGATGTTTAGCAAGCGGTAGAAAGAGCACAGAGTCAAACATATTTGAATTTGGGGCCTGGTGCCATTGAGAAGAGCTGGGTAGTCTTCATTAAGCTAGGTAACCTCTGTGGCTCAGTTCCCTTGGAGCTAACACAGAAATAATGTCTACCTCAACATTTCTGGTGAAGATAAAATCAAGCAGCAAATGGAAAAATTTCAGGCACTGTTTGCTACAAAATGGGCACTCAATAAATGTTAGCTACTCCTTCCCAGTATCAGTGAAATAAATAGTTTCCTAACATTCTCATTTCTTAAACTCAGCACAGCTAGAATCACAGAAGGAACAACCAAAGAAAGCAGGTTTTAGAAGCCCCGTGTTATGTTCCCATCTGTTGATCCATTAGCATAATAGCTACTGTAATGAGAACTAACAAATGTGAGTGTATGTGTGGTGAATCTGAAATGCTTATAAACTGTAATTTAAGGAAACAAAACAAACAAACCTACCCATTTTCCATATGCTGGTATATTTTTACTCTCTTGCTATTTTTAACCATTTTTGTATTGATTATGAGAAAATTAAAAAAAAAAAAAATGAAAGGACTGCATTCACTCCTCTTCCAAATGGAGTATAGGATGAAATCGTATCAGAGCTCCTGGTGAATTGTAAATCAGGATACAATTAAGTGTAATTATGATTATGATTATAAGGATATGCTAGTAAAGGACTCACTGGTTCTCAATATTCACTTTTTCTTAAACTCACTTTTAACTGATCCTGCTCTCTCCTTCAATGCCCTGCGTGCATGCATGCTAAACTGCTTCAGTCATGTCCAGCTCTTTGTGATTCTATGAACTGTAGCCAGCCAGGCTCCTCTGACCATGTGATTCTCCAGGCAAGAGTACTGGAGTGGATCGCCATGCCCTTTTCCAGGGGATCTTCCCAACCCAGGGCTTGCACCCGGGTCTCCTACATTGCAGATGGGTTCTTTACCATTAGCCCCAGCCAGAAAGCCCAACTTCAATGACCTAAGTCCTAATAATGAGACAAACTAAAAAGTTTAGGGAAATTAACTATGGATAAGAGAGGAAAGTCTGACTATAGCTTGCTATTTTTCAAATAAGAAGATAGATATCAGATTCATTTATTTTTTTTCCAAAATATTTCATATCTCAAATGGAATTGAATGTCTTCATACTGAAGCAGAATAATTAGTTTGCACTTGTTTCACGTAATGAGACAAAGGGAAAAGAAAATACATCAGGGTTGTATTGTTTCTCAAATCTCTATTTGTTACTTAAAATACATTATTGTATAATTAAAATCTATGATGTAAACTTCCGTTGTCAAGTAAAGGTCTGCTTATCAGGATTTGTGATGAAGCAAATAAGAGAAGGTTCACTGGGAACATGGTGGGTCTGAGCCATGGCCAATGGAGAAGGTCAAGTTTAGTTCACTAAGGATTAATCACACAGGACTCATCACCTGCATCAGAGAAGGTCCAAAGAAGCGATTTCCCAGTGTAGATGAACATGAGTGTTTGCCAAGTTCTAAATGATACAAAGTGAGGCTTCAGTTCCTCATGGTCCTTGACATTGAAATAATAGAATTACGGTCTTTCCAGTGTCTAAAGAATCAGGAATTTTAGTTGCCTCAAGGCAAGACTGTAAATAACTGTCTTTGAATTATTATAAGTGGGTAGATCTCTGATGTTTCCTTGAGGTCTTTGATAGTGGCTATTCTATATTACTGCTTACTTGTAGTACTGAACTACTCTAACAGCTATATGTGGGACAGAAATCACTGTCCACTTAACCAAATGAGCAATTATAGCAAACACATTAGCTTCTGACCCCAACTTAACCAGTTGAAACAAAAACTATTGCCAGTTTTTCCCTCATTACAGTGTCGTGGCCAGCCTTCTCTGCTGAAGTTTTTCTTCTGTGGCGGCCTCATAGGAAGGTGTCATCCTCATCTTACCATAAGCCACACCAACTTCAGTATTTGCAGTGGACCCTGCATTCTTGCAGCAAAGATCTGGCTCCTCCCCCATCTGGAAAGCTTCCCACCAAGGCCTCAGACCCATGGAGAAAGGCAGAGCTCTCTTTGTTGAAAGTGAAATTCCATAGCTGTTTTCTCCATCCATTCTTTGTCATGGATATGTAAAGAGCCAGGTTCTTTTACAGGACTTTTTTGGTTTCTGGAAGCTCTTAAACTCACTTGGCAACTTCAGAAATCTCAACTGTAGACTGGAAGTTACGCTGTGTTGCTTACTATGTGCTGTGCTTAGTCACTCAGTCGTGTCCGGCTGTAGCCCGCCAGGCTCCTATGTCCACGGGATTCTCCAGGCAAGAATGCTGGAGTGGGTTGCCATGCCCTCCTCCAGGGTTTCTTCCCAAAACATGGATTGAACCCAGGTCTTGTGCATTGTAGGAGGATTCTTTAAGCTACCAAGGAAGTTACATATCATTAATAACACTAAGACTCTTGGTTAACGCACCTTTCTTTTCTGAATAAAAATACTAAAGAGATCTTTTCATTATTCTGTACCTGTAAGTATTTCTTAAAGTGAAATTTATCTCCATGGGTAAAAGATAAGCATGCTCTAATTCTGAGCCTTTGGTAGACTCAGTTTAAAAATTAGTTAGGATTCTTTCATTGTAAACAGCAGAAACTGACTTTAGGTAGCCTAAGCTAAAAGGATGGAGAAGGCAGTGGCATCCCACTCCAGTACTCTTGCCTGGAAAATCCCATGGATGGAGGAACCTGGTAGGCTGCAGTCCATGGGGTCGCTAAGAGTCAGACACGACTGAGCGACTTCACTTTCATTTTTCACTTTCATGCATTGGAGAAGGAAATGGCAACCCAGTCCAGTGTTCTTGCCTGGAGAATCCCAGGGACAGGGGAGCCTGGTGGGCTGCCATCTATGGGGTCGCACAGAGTCGGACACGACTGAAGCAACTTAGCAGCAGCAGCAGCAGCAATCTAAAAGGAACATCAGGAATCTAACAAAAACAAAACTGAACAACAAACCATTAGAAATAATGACAGACAGGCAGCTTATTGAGTTAGAAAGTAGCTGGATATATCATCTCACCGATAGAAATCAGGGTCTGTTAGGAAGCAAGAATGAATGATTGGTTAATCATACATATTCTGCTTTTTCAGAGAGTACAGTATTCCTGACAAATTGTGTTATAGATTTTTTCCATCCTCAATCATTTCACAGAATTGGTGTTGAATAGTTATTGATATTAATAATGATTAAAATTTCTTAAGAGTAAACCTTTAAATGCAGTTTTTCACCAGAATTGGGATTTTGGATGTCTGTGGTATGTCATATAACCTCTCCTTCATGAAGTCTCTACTTTCTTTATGAGAGTAATACTACCAAGTAACAATTACTATGAAGAGAACCGAGAATTGTTGCTTTCTCACAACCATAGGAATAAGTCAATTAAAGCCAAGATTTTCATCACAGATATTTATAAGAATAGTGAATTAAATGAACACCTATCTGTGATTTTAACTTTGCTCAGTTGCTCAGTTGTGTGTGACTCTTTGTGACCCCATGGACTGTAGACCACCAGGCTTCTCTGGCCATAGAATTTTCCAGGCAAGAATAGGGTAGTGGGTTTCCATTTTCTGCTTCAAGGGACCTTCCCAACCCAGGGATCAAACCCACTTCTGTATCTGCTGCATTGGCAGGCAGATTCTTTACCAGTGAACACCTGGGAAGCCCTGATTTTAACTCAGAGACTTGATACAAAGTTTCACCAAAACTTCAGAAGTGAGTAACTGGTATCATGCATAAATCCAGAAGCTGTAACAGCATCCTTTCTCTAGGCAACATAGCTCTCTATTCTTGTAGTAACAACCCACCTTCTTCCCTGAGTTCCGGTAGTCTCCAGGCTCTGAAATTCTCCAGAATTGATTGGCATCTGCCTACATTTTTGATTACACTTGCTCTGTGTCCCACATGAAGGCTTCTCCTTTTCACTTACATTTTCTTCTCATTTAGTTTCTTCTTTAGGAAAGGGCTCTAGAGAGCAGCACAACTGAAATTACGTCCAGTTAGTTTCTCGTGTTGCTCTTACTCTGCATTGGCAGTAATAAATCTTTGAGTCTTTGTCCTCATGCAGTTTGATCTCAGAGGCGTGTAGAACGTTAACTTCGTTTTAAAGTGAGTTAGGACTGTATTGATTGATTTAGTTTAATTTGAACATCAATCCAACTGTCACCTTGCTGTGAAGAAACTTTTGAGAGGTATGAACCAAGAAATTGTGTCAAGAGGCAAGGATTTTACCAGATAAAACTTTAGAGAGAGACTTTTACGGGCCTGAAATTTCAGTGATGAGCCACTCATCTTACAAGGTGATTGTGTAAATTACCTGATATGATTTATTCACTTATTCAATACATTATTATTCAGGCTCCTAGTGCATGCACACTCAGTTGTATATGGCTCTTTGCAACCCTATGGACTGTTGTATTCCCCAGGCTCCTCTGCTCATGGGATTCTCCATGCAAGAATACTGGAGTGGGTTGTCATTTTCTCCTCCAGGGGATCTTCCCAACCCAGGGATCCAACTCATGTCTCCTGTGTCTTCTGCATTTGCAGGCGGGTTCTTTAGCCCTTACTCACCTGGGAAGCCCCATTCAAGCTCCTACTAAGCAGCAATCCCATGCTAGGCACTGGGAACATGGAAGTAAGTAGAACAGACAGATCTTGTCTCATGAAGCTTACATTTTATTGAGAGAAGAAACATTAAACATATAAATATAAATAGGATAATTTCAGATAATGGGTTATTTTATGAAAATAAGACAGAGTACAGGAAAGGGGTGATGATACCTAATTTAAATAGGATGGTTAAAGAACACATCTCTGAGTAGATAACATTTCGGTAGAGCTGTGGATGATGGGAAGATGTTGGTCAGGCAAAGGGTTAGGGGGACTGTTTTCTGGGCAGAAAAGAGAGCTAGTGAAAAGCTTAGGAGAAAGGGCTTGGTATATTGTAAGATTATTTGCCTCAAGCAGGATGGGCAAGACAATTAGCAATAGGAGATAATGAGGGAGAGGTAAGCGGAGACCAGACATTGAAGGATAATAAGAAATTTGGATTTTATTCTGATCATGATGGAAAACCACTGAAAGATTTCAGTCAGGGAAATAATAAGATTGCAATACTAAGATCGTGTTTTCTGCCATTTTAGAATTGGTTGTAGAAAAGGAGAGTGGAAACTGAGAAACAAATTAGTATGCTTTTGCCCCAGTATAGATTACCCAGGGAACTGAATGTAAGGCCATGAACATAGTGAGACGTGGTAGAGCTCAGGGTAAGAAATGAGAATTGGAAATAATAGCCCCTGATATACATGTAACAAGTGCCAAGTCCAGCCAGCCAGCCGTCTGTCTATAGTATTTTCTAAGTATTTATCTTCTTACCCCCTATCTATATAATTATTTGTTGTTATAGATATTCAGTAAATGTGAGTGGAATCTGAATCACAAAAATTGTATGAAATACAGATTCCACCATTTTTTTTCCATGTAATCCTTCAACCTTATAAAAACTGAAGTCAACCACATAAGGTATAAATCTTTCTAAATATTTCCAAGAGAACCTGCATTTCAACAGCAACTGAGAACTAGCTATAACTGAACTTCATTTTAAAAAGTAATTTACCTGAAGGATGGACAGGGTTAGTGGTCTCGATGTGCTGCCACTCAGTCGTGTCCAGCTCTTTGCAACCCCTTGAGCTGTAGCCCGCACTGCTTCTCTGCCCATGGAATTTTCCAGGCAAAAACACTGCAGGGTATTTTCCCTACCCAGGAATCAAACTCACATCTCTTGTGTCTCTTAAAGTGGTAGGTGGATTCTTTATCACCAGTGCCACTTGGGTAAAGAAAGTATAGCATTAGTGGTCTAATCATTAGCTTAAATTTGTTTTTTTTTTTTTTCTGTCAGGCTTTCTTTAATTTATTTTTAGGATTAACATTTGGAAAAGAAACGTGGAGACCTACTTAGGAAAGATGAGAGAAAAAATTTTAAAATAGTGGTCATTTACAAGAAAAAAACTATGATTGAAAAACCTAAAGACAATTTGTCATCAGCTTCACATTCTGGATGTACATATACAGAAAGAGAGAGAATGAAGAAAGCGATGGTCGTGTACGGCAAACACTTGGGACTTGGAAATACCTTCTGTTTCTGAGATGGAGAACGGGAGGCTGGGAATGAGCAAGTGTGAAATGACTGAGAAGTAAGCAGAAGGTGACAACTACAAAAAGATTAATAGGGTTCTATACTGATAAGCTGGGGGGATTTTTGTTGAGAAAACATGCAGTCGCTGGAGGAATTTTATTCATCTACACAATTTCAGGCTTTTTGGATTCAGAGAATATAATGCTTGCAAATCATTTGAACCATAAGATAACATTTTAATGAGGATTACATGATTTCACTGGAAGGGAAAATGTTCTTAATCCATCCACTCAAAATTGACGGCTTTTATTTAAGACTGTCTGACACGTCCTAAAGTCTGAATATACGTTCAATACTAAGCAGGCAAAGCCAGGTCCGGTTTTGACAGATTTCTTCCCGAACTGCGTTGTTTGGTGGTAGAAACCTAGATGTTTGTTGTAGTTCTCCTTCTTCACATTAGGGCAAGGAGTCTAAAGCATTGGAAGTAATGATATCAGAAATGATCTTTCACACTTTGTTCCCAGCCTGAGCCCCATGGGCAAAAACTGTTCCCATGCTGCCTGCGTGGCATTTCCCAGGCTGCCTATCAGACTGTGAAAGCTTTTCCAGAAGAGAGAGCATAAGTGAAGAGCATTGCCCGATGAGTACACATGAAGGACGAAACTAGAGCAACATTCAGCTGCAGAAAGGAACCAAATGTGGCTGGAAGGAGCCAGTCATGACTGTGGGGGTGAATATAAAAATCACCAAGGTATACTCAGTGGCAATACATGGCAGAAATTAAGAGCTCAGGCTTTGGGATCAGATTGCCCACCCTTCCCCGGTTCTGCCTCTGAGTAGCTGTGTGACCTTGGGCCAGTAGCTTAACACCTCATTCTCTTGAGTCCCCAACAAGGTAATGAAGATAGTAGTAGGCCCTACCTCACAAGCTACTGTGAGAGTTAAATGAGTTAGTGTGTTAAACTGATTTAAAACAGTACCAGGCAAGTAATGAGCCCTTAGTAAATATGTAGCTTTCATTTTAAAGACTCAGAAGCGCTTTAGGAATGAATTAGAAAATTATGCGAGGTAAAGTTTGAAGTGATATTCACAGTTAGTCTTTACCCTTGCTCAAGGACATTCTTAGTAGGAATACACACACACACAGTCAATTCAATCATGGGGAATAAGTGAGGTGGTGTGAAGAATACACTTAAGGAGTAGCCTGTGTGCTTCAACCTAAAAATAATAACCAGAGATTAAAGAATGCAGTTATGACTCCAGAGGAAAAGTAAAAGTAGACCTTCCTTCAGGGCATGCTATTGATATTTTATGAGAATTTGATAAGGCAGAGCATTAGAGAGTGAGTGCTAAATTTGTGCAGGGTAATAAAGACTTCAGAAGGTAATAAGAATTTTGGACCCTGCACACATAAGATGCTCTAAGAGGCTTAGTAATTACTTAAATGAAAGGATGCTGCCATTTCCATAATCACAATTCAAATCTGGGAGTCAGTTATGGTCGATAATATTATTGATGCCATTCCATCTAGCTAAGAGCTTTTAACATGAAACAGCTTTACAGCAGTTTCCTGTATCATGTTCATTTCACCATCATTTCCATGAGGTGTTTTAGCCTCGTGTTTAAAATATTTTAAATACTAGAGCTTCCACATGGAAAAGTTTTGTGGTCCAAATATAACGTGAAGAATATGAATGCAAGTAACAAAGAAAATTTAATGAAAACAGAGTAGGACTTAAGATAGTGATTTTTTTTTAATTTTTATACTTCTGGAAGATGGTCACATGCAAAATTATAATGTCTTGTGATCTTCAGGTGACTCTGGCGAATTTATGCTAAGTATATTAAGATACACTAAGACACACTAACACTAAACTACTCCTGTATACTTGAAATTGTTGTAAGTAATCCTCACCAAAATTACATGACAAGATCATTACTCTCATGCATTACTATATCAGTAATCCATGCCCAATGTTTCTTCATAGGAAATACGTAGGTAATAGGAAGATAATTCCCCAATAATTTACTGTGTTAGGGAACCCCAAGTTTGATGATTCCCTATAAGGACTCATAAGGCTCAGCCTATAGTCACACTCATGGCAAAGATTTATTATAGTGAAAGGATAGAAAGCCAAACTCAGCTAAAGGGACCAGCACACAGGGTAAAGTTCAGAGGAAATAAGACACAAGCTATTATACCAAGAGCCTTCTCCCAGCAGAGTCACAAAGACTGCAAGTGCTTAATTTCATCATTCAAAGAGCTGTAACAATGTGTGTGCAATGTTATCCACTAAGAAAGCTTGTTAGAGACTTGGTGCCTGGGATTTTCCTGGAGACTGGTCACATGGGCACCCTTTGCATAGCATGAGCCAAAATTGCAGACTTCTGAGGAAAGCAGGTGCTTAGCATGAACCCACAGTGAGCCTCACTTACCATTTAGAGAAAGTTTTATGTCATTGTAGGGAGCTATTTGCCAGTCAAGTTGCTAGACACCAGCCCAGGAACAATTTTGCAACCAGAACTTTCTAAGGATAGCAGTCTCAGGCTCTCTTCTGCACACGTACCAAGATAAACTTTGGGACCAGTTTTTAAGAGTAAGGAGAAGGGAATTTAGCTTTCCTGACAACTCTGAACTTGACTTAACCTAATGAAACTGTCAGGAATGGTAGCACAGCTCCGCTATATAGGTCACTGCCAACTGACAAGTGTATAGACTCTGCTAACACATTTTATCACTGCCACCTAGCCATTCCTTTTTTTCCTTTTTTTTTTTTGCCTCTAAGGAACCATTACTCACCATGACCCATTTTAAGAAAAGAATCTGATGGAGCACTTATAAAGATCAGAATCCTATGTACCAAAAGTATGTCTATCTACTTCTACTAAAGGGCATCTTCACGAATATCAAAATAAAGAGGCAAATTTCTGTAAAAGAGATTCAGGAATCTTAAAGAAATTGCAATCAATTCTAATTTTTTTCCAAAATCTTAAGTTCCAAAGTGGGAGACAAGAAATGTAGGGGGCATTTTTGACACTCCCCCTTCTGACACTTTTATTGTTAATTATTAATAAATGTGCACCAATGTCAGTTCCTGAAACATCTCCCAAACTGTCTATTGCTCTCTCGATCCACTCTGTGCCTCCTGTCCAAGCTGCCATTATTGATGGATGCTATCGTGGTAGAGACTCCTAACTGACCTTTGTGTACCCCACTTTGATCCTGCCCTAGCCATTTTCTATCTTATAGGCAGAGTGATCTTTTAAAAACACGACTGTCTCAGGTTTCCTTTCAATATTCCCATATATTGATAACAAAAATCACCCAAACCGTTATTGGTGTCTGCATTATCGTAGCCTGACTTCATGCCTTGATGTCATGTGCTTTCTGAGTTGCAGCTATAGAGGCCTCATACCACCAAGGATCGGCTCACCAGCTATTCTTGCACCTCTTCCTTGTTTTTTAGTTGGTTTCTACTCATGTTCCTAGTCTTGACTCAGTATTACCTCCTTGAGGGTTTCTTTCCTGTTACTTTCCTCCAAAGTACATTCATGAACACACACAGACATTCTTGTTTCGTATTCTTCCGCTAGAATATTCTGTGGCATCTTGCAATTCTCCTTCCCCGGAGGCACAGCGGTAAAGAATCCACCTGCCAGTACAAGAAATGTGGGTTCAATCCCTGGGTAGGGAAGATCTCCTGGAGAGGAAATGGTAACCCACTGCAGTATTCTTGCCTGAAAAATTCCATGGACAGAGGAACCTGGTAGGCTACAGTCCATGGGGTTGCAAAGAGTTGGACACGCCTGAGCTACTGGGCATGACCTCTTGAATTCTCCTTCACAGATATATCAGAACTATAACTGATTATCTTTATAATGATATGTATGTTGTATATATTTCTAGAATATTAGCTACCTGATGAAAGATTCATCTCATTTATCACTCTATCCCCAGTGTCTATCACTGTGCCTTACACTTACTAAATGCTAAATAAATACAGATTGAATGAATGACTCCATCAATATCTCTTTATTCCCTATGTTTCACAGTCTTTAATATATCACTAAACATAATCAAAATGGACCTAACAAGTATAGATGGATTACTTGTTATGTGCAACCTCATGAGATTCCAAGTTTATACTCAGAATGCCATATTTTCTATTTATTGTTGTTTTTATTTCAGTTTTGTGTTTATAACGAAAAGACTTCTCAGACATACCGAAAAGAGATGACAGAATGTAATGATCATGAAAAAAAAGGAGGAGTACCTTTTTTAGTACCTACATCCTGCTATGTGCAAAGTCTAAAATATGTGTTTTTCCACATTTCCTACTGAATGTTTAGATGAGTTTCATCTGTTTTTCTCAATGAACCACTTCTGCCACCTGAACCGGATGTCTAGGATGCACCTGTGGGTCTTTCTTATTTCCCATCTCAAAGGACATAAAAGACATAATAATTTCCTGTGATTATCAATCACGATCTCATTTCATTTGGGACTTACTCATAAATGTTGAACTATGAATGTTGCCTTTGTTTCCCTGTCTGTATCATCTTCCTGCTTATTCATTTTGAAGACCAAGGCATTTATAAATCCTCTTCCTATTATCTTGGATAGGGCTGAATTAGAAATTTTTGAGTGTTGTCTTTATACAAGTGTAATTCATAAATCAAAATATTACTAACTGCAAAGCAACAAGGTTTCATGTATTGAAATTAAAATAGTCTATTAGTGTTCTCCAGAAAAACATAACTGTATGATATTTATCTGGGGTCTTTCCGGGTGGCTCAGATGGTAAAGAATCTGCCTGCAATGTGGGAGACCCAGGTTCGATCCCTGGGCTGGGAAGATCATCTGGAGGAGGGCATGGCAACCCCCTCCAGTATTCTTGCCTGGAGAATCCCCATCCACAGAGGAGCCTGGCAGGCTACAGTCCATGGGGTCGCAAAGAGTTGGACACAACTGAGCAACTAACACACAATCACAATATATATCTATATAGATATATCTATCATATCTATATTATATAGATATCTGGTGGGTAATACACAAATAAATAGATTTATACAGTTTATTGTAGGAAATAGGCACCACAATTATAGAGAAATCCCCACAATCTGGGGTAGGCAAGCTGAAAACCCCGGAGTTCAAGGAGTGTCCATCCAGTATGGTCAAGAAAAGACCATAATCCCAGCTCAAACACAGGCTGAGAGAGAGCAAATTCTTCCTTACTCTGCCTTTTTGCTCTATTCAAGCCATCAATGGTGTCCATCCACATAGAGGAGGACAATCTTCTTTATTCATACTAACAATTAAAATGCTGATTTCATCCAGAGACGTCCTCACAAACACACCCAGAAATAATGTTTAACCAACAACCTGGGCAATTCAAGTTGAAATGTAAAACTAACCATCACAAATAGTATCTTCCTAGATGTTCTAATTGCAAAACTTCCCCATCTTTCTCTTCCTGCCAAATAAGAGGCACATAATCTGCTCAATTAGGTAGTACAGCATGGGATATAACCCTGAAATTCTACCATATCTATTAACCAAACCATGCTTTCCAGGACTTTTCTTGTCTGATGTATATGAAATCTAACCACCGTGTTATGCTTACACAGCATTGTGAAAAATTTCTTTAGGGGCTTTAGTTTTCATTTCATCTATATGACAGTTGACACCATGGTCACTTGTTTTTCATGGTTGGAAACCTTTTGATATGTTAAGTGATATGACTGACCTCTATCCCAACTGTAAAAACACCTTATTACAAGGTGATGGGTAGAAATTATTCATTGATCACAGCAAAGAAATAGCAGGATAAAGACATCTATATTTATTCTCCTCTCTCAATTATTTAGTAATTTATTCCTACAATTGAGCCTGACAAATTACTAATACCATGAATCGCATCTTTTTCTAGTTATTACCACTGAGGAGAACAGTTGCATTGGAAATACTTCTAAATACATCTAAATATTGTATACGAAAGAACTTGTTGTTCAGTCGCTAACGTGTGAGTATGCCAGGCTCCTCTGTCCTCCACTACCCCTCAGTCAGTTAGGCAGGTCAGTTGTTCAGTCGTGTCCGACTCTTTGCGACCCCATGGACTGCAGCGTGCCAGGCCTCAATGTCTATCAACAACTCCCGGAATTTACTCAAACTCATGCCCATTGAGTCAGTGATGCCATCCAACCATCTCATACTCTGTTCCCTTGTCCTCCCACCTTCAATCATGCCCAGCATCAGGGGCTTTTCCAATGAATCAGTTCTTTGCATCAGGTGGCCAAATTATTGGTATTTCAGCTTCAGTATCAGTCCTTCCAATGAATATTCAGAACTGATTTCCTTTAGAACTGACTGGTTGGATCTCCTTGCAGTCCAAGGGACTCTCAAGAGTCTTCTCCAACACCACAGTTCAAAAGCATCAATTCTTCGGCACTCAGCTTTCTTTATAGTTCAACTCACATCCATACGTGACTACTGTAAAACCATAGCCTTGACTAGATGAACCTTTGTTGGCAAAGTAATGTCTCTGCTTTTTAAGATGCTGTCTAGGTGGTCACAGCTTTTCTTCCAAGGAGCAAGTGTCTTTTAATTTCATGGCTGCAGCCACCATCTGCAGTGATTTTGGAGCCCCCCCAAAATAAATTCTGTCACTGTTTCCCATCTATTTGCCATGAAGTGATGGGACCAGATGCCATGATCTTAGTTTTCTGAATGTTGAGTTTTAAGCCAACTTTTTCACTCTCCTCTTTCATTTTCATCAAGAAGTTCTTTAGTTCCTCTTAGCTTTCTGCCATAAGGCTGATGTCATCTGTATATCTGAAGTTATTGATATTTCTCCTGGTAATCTTGATTCCAGCTTGTGCATCATCAAGCCCAGCATTTCATGTGATGTACTCTGCATACAAGTTAAATAAGCAGGGTGACAATATACAGCCTTGATGTACTCCTTTTCCTATTTGGAACCAGTCTGTTGTTCCATGTCCAGTTCTAACTGTTGCTTCTTGACCTGCATACAGATTTCTCAAGAGGCAGGTCGGGTGGTCTGGTATTCCCATCTCTTTAAGAATTTCCACAGTTTGTTGTGATCCACACAAAGGCTTTGGCATAGTCAATAAAGCAGAGATAGATATTTTTCTGGAACTCTTTTGCCTTTTTAATGATCCAGCGGATATTGGCAATTTGATCTCTGGTTCCTATGCCTTTTCTAAAACCAGCTTGAACATCTGGAAGTTCACAGTTCACGTGCTGTTGAAGTCTGGCTTGGAGAATTTTGAGCATTACTTTACTAATGTATGAGATGAGTGCAACTGTGTGGTAGTTTGAGCATTCTTTGGCATTGGCTTTCTTTGGGACTGGGATGAAAACTGACCTTTTCCAATCCTGTGGCCACTGCCGAGTTTTCCAAATTTGCTGTTCACAGCATCATCTTTTAGGATTTGAAACAGTTCAACTGGAATTCCATCACCTCTACTAGCTTTGTTCGTAATCATGCTTCCTTGGGCCCACTTGACTTTGCATTCCAGGATGTCTGGCTCTAGGTGAATGACCACACCATCGTGGTTATCTGGGTCACAAAGATCTTTTTTGTACAGTTCTTCTGTGTATTCTTGCCACCTCTTCTTAATATCTTCTGCTTCTGTTAGTTCCATACCATTTCTGTCCTTTATTATGCCCATTTTTGCATGAAATGTTCCCTTGGTAACGCTAATTTTCTTGAAGAAATCTCTAGTCTTTCCCAATGTATTGTTTTCCTCTATTTCTTTTTATTGATCACTGAGGAAGGCTTTCTTATCTCTCCTTGCTATTCTTTGGAACTCTGCATTCAAATGGGCATATCTTTCCTTTTCCTTTGCCTTTCACTTCCCTTCTTTTCTCAGCTATTTGTAAGGCCTCCTCAGACAACCATTTTGAGGTTTTGCATTTCTTTTTCTTGGGAATGGTCTTGATCACTATCCCTCAGACTTTGCTCAAATTCATGTTCGTTGAGTCAGTAATGTTATCTAACCATCTGATCCTCTGCCACCCCCTTCTTCGTTTAGAGAGAGTCAAATCCTAGGCAGATTTATAAGAAGTCCCAGAGTCCCTGAGGAGAGAGGGCTCTGGGGTTGTCGAGTAGGTGATAGGGGTCTGGAATTCTCAAGGAGGAGGAAGAGACAAACTTATTTTTTTTCTCTACATTTCTTAGTCTTAGTCACATAAAACGTTTTTATTTTCTTTAAGCCTGGAACTGATGATTACACAATAAGCAACTCAGTTTAAACTCTGTGCTAGGGATTACATAACAACAATGCATCCTGCTTGAGGACAGTCTCTCCTTCCTAAAAACCTTCTGACTAATCCTGATATTTTAAAGTGTGTATAAAAAAACAATAAAGTGTATATTATGGGAGTGAGTCTGATAGGATCTTTCTATTGTTAAGTTCTGATACTGTTATCCTAAAATGTAAATTGTGGGAGTGGATCTGGTAAAATTTTTACAACCTTGAGACATTCTTTTGATTTTTTGTAATAACTAGTTTAAAAAGTATATATTTCCCTTGCTAAAGACTAGCAAGTGGGGCACTCTCTGCCCCCCTTCTGATGTCTATGTCAGAAGCTTTCTCTCTCTTTTTTCACTGTAATAAAACTTCTGCCACACAAGAGCCCTGAGTGGTCAAGCCTGGTCCCTGGTCCTGAAGCTAAGATTTCTTTTTCAGAGATCACAAATCCGACATCATTCACTGTAAGCTATCACTTTTGCCTTCAGTCTTTGCCTTCAATCAGGGTATTTTTCCAATGAGTTAGCTCTTTGCATCAAGTGGCCCAAAGTATTGAAGCTTCAGCTTCAGCATCAGTCCTTCAAGTGAATACTCAGGGTTGATTTCCTTTAGGATTGACTGGTTTGATCTCCTTGCAGTCCAAGGGACTCTCAAGAGTCTTCACAATTTGAAAGCATGAATTCTTTGGCGCTCAATCTTCTTTATGGTCCAACTCTCACATATGTGCATGACTACTGGAAAAACTATAGCTTTGACTATACTGACCTCTGTCAGCAAAGTAATGTCTCTGCTTTTTAATGTGATGTCCAGATTTGTCATTGGGGGAGGAAATGACAACCTACTCCAGTGTTTTTGCCGGGAGATTCCCATGGACAGAGGAGCCTTGAGGTCTACAGTCCTTGGGGTCGCAAAGAGTAGGACACAACTAAGGTTACTGAGCATGCAGGTTTGCCATAGCTTTTCTTCCAAGGAGTAAGCACCTTTTAATTTCATAGTTTCAATCACCAGCTGCAGTGATTTTGGAGCCCAATAAAATAAAATCTGTCACTGCTTCCACTTTTTTCTCTCCTATTTGCCGTGAAGTGATGGAACCAGATGCCATGATCTAAGTTTTCTGAATGTTGAGTTTGGAGCCAGCTTTTTCACTTTCTTCTTTCAACCTCATCAAGTCTCTTGATTCCCTCTTCACTTTCTGTCATTAAAATGGCATCATCTTCATATCTGGGGTTGTTGATATTTCTTGCAGAAATCTTGATTCCAGCTTGTGATTCATCCTCCCTGGCAATTTGCATGATGTACTCTGCATAGAAGTTAAATAAGCAAGATAACAATATACAGCCTTGTCATACTTCTTTCCCAATTTGGAACCAGTCAGTTGTTCCATGTCCAGTTCTAACTGTTGCTCTTTAACCTGCATACATGTTTCTCAGAAGACAGATAAGGTGGTCTTTTATTCCTATTTCTTTTAGAATTTTCCACAGTTTATTGTGATCCACACAGTCAAAGACTTTGGTGTAGTCAGAGAAGCAGAGGGAGATGTTTTTATGGAACTCTCTTGCTGTCCATGATCCAACAAATGGTGGCAACTTGATCTCTGGTTCCTCCACCTCTTTGAAACCCAACTTGTACATCTAGAAGTTCTCGGTTCACATACTGCTAAAGCCTAGCTTGAAGGATTTTGAGCATAACCGTACTAGCAGGTGAAATGAGTACAACTGTGTAGTGGTTGCAACATTCTTTGGCATTATCCTTCTTTGGGATTGGAATGAAAACTGACCTTTTCCAGTCCTGTGACCACTGTGTTTTCCAAATTTGCTGACATATTGAGTGCAGCACTTTCACAGCATCATCTTTGAGGATTTGAAATAGCTCAGCTGGAATTCTGTCATCCTCACTAGCTTGTTTGTAGTAATGCTTCCTAAGGCCCACTTGATTTCAGACTCCATGATGCCTGGCTCTAGGCGAGTGACCACACCTTCGTGGTTATCTGGGGTCATTAAGACATTTCTTGTGTAGTTCTTCTGTGTATTCTTGCCTTCTTTTCTTAATCTTTTCTGCTTCTGTTAGGTCCTTGCCATTTCTGTCCTTTATCCTACCCAGTCTTTCCTGAAATATTCCCTTGATATGTCCAGTTTTCTATAAGAGATCTCTAGTCTTTCCCATTCTGTTGTTTTCCTCTATTTTGTTTTATTGTTCATTTAAGAAGGCCTTCTTATCTCTCCTTGCTGTTCTCTGGAACTCTGCATTCAGTTGGGTGTATCTTTCCCTTTCTCCCTTGCCTCTGGCTTCTCATCTTTCCTCAGTTATTTGTAAAGTCTTCACTCTGTCTACCAAATCTAATCCCTTGAATCTGTTCATCACCTCCAGTGTATAATCATAGAGGATTTGATTTAAATCATATCTGAATGGTCTAGTTTTCCCTACTTTCTTCAATTTAAGCCTAAAGTTTTCAATAGACGGGTCATCATCTGAGCCACAGTCAGCTCCTGGTCTTGTTTTTGCTGACTGTATAGAGTTTCTCCATCTTTGACTGCTAAGAACATGCTCTGATTTTGGTATTGACCATCTGGTGATGTCCATGTGTAGAGTTTTCTCTTGGGTTGTTGGAAGAGGGTGTTTGCTATGACCAGCATGTTCTCTTAGAAAAATATTTTACCCTTTGCCCTGCTTCATTTTGTACTCCCAGGCCAAACTTACCTGTTATTTCAGGTTTATCTTGACTTCCCACTTTTGCATTCCAGTCCCCTATGATGAAAAGGACATTTTTTTTTTTTTTTTGGTGTTAGTTCTAGAAGGTCTTGTTGGTCTCCAAAGAACCATTCAACTTCAGCATCTTTGACATTCGTGGTTGGGGCATAGACTTGGATTACTGTGATATTGAAAATAAACTGAGATAATTCTATTGTTTTTGAGATGGCACCCAAGTACTGCATTTCAACTCTTTTGTTGACTATGAAGGCTATTCCATTTCTTCTAAGGGATTCTTGCCCACAGTAGTAGATAAAATTGTCCTCTGAATTAAATTTGCCCATTCCATTCCATTTTAGTTCACTGATTCCTAAGATGTTGATGTTCACTCTTGCTATCTCCTGCTTGACTGCATCCAATTTACCTTGATTCATGGCCCTGACATTCCAGGTTCCTATGCATCGGACTTTATTGTCACCACCAGACGCATCCAGAACTAGTGTTATTTCTGCTTGGCCCAGCTGCTTCATTCTTTCTGGAGCTATTAGAAAATACCCTCCACTCTTTCCCAGTAGCATGCTGAACACCTTCTCACCTGGGTGCTCATCTTGTGGTGTCATATCTTTTTGTCTTTTCATAATATCCATGGATTTCTCTAGGCAAGAATACTGGAATGGGTCACCATTTCCTCCTCCAGTGGACTATGTTTTGTCAGATCTCTTCACTATGACCCTCCATCTCGGGTGGCCCTGCACAGCATGACTCATAGCTTCATTTATTTATGCAAACCACTACACCATGACAAGGCTGTGATCCATGAAGGGGATTAAAGAACTTGGCTTCATGCAAAGAGGTCTAGCATATTTCCCCAGCCCTTGGGAGAAAATCTCTAATCTTTAAAATTCTCTTGGTGATTGGAGCCTCTTTGTTATTCATGATTGGCTCCTCTATGGATATTTGGTAGTTTATGCTAATGAAATGACCCATGGTGAAGCACTCTGGCCAGCTGAAATCAGCCTGACCACTGAAGAAAGGGATGGCCGGATGGCTGGAAACCAAGCCCAAACACATGGACAATCTATCAATCAATTATGCCTATGTAAGGAAGCATCAATAAAAACTCTGAATACCAAAGCCTGAATGAGCTTCCTAGATTATCAATACTCTTTGCACATTGTCAAATGTTGACAGTAGGAGAGTAAAGTGACTTGAGAACAATAGAAGCTTCAAGTGCACAACACTCTTAGACTCTAAAAACAAAACAGAAGAAACATCTTACATAAATAGTACCAATACGGGGAAGTGTTTATTAGGAGACACATGTCAAGGAATGAAAAAAAATTCTTAATATCACAAATTAGTAGGTGTTATAGCTACAGGGTGCCCCACAAAGAAATCCATTCCATACCATGTAGCCTTTTCTGATGTATACTCTTTATCACCACCTGTTGATTTGCTTCTGTTTGTCTCAGTGTTTATTAGAAAAAATTTCATAAACGTTTACAGGAAGTTGTGAAGCAAAGATTTATTGCCTGAAAGCTTGAAAAATACCCGTATTTGAAAAAATACATATCTATTAACATCTTTATCTTAATATCTTTGGTATGTTCATCCTCATTGTCTATTTCTCAACACATAATCTGGTCCTAAGTGACTATGTAGTATTTTCTCATTCCAGGGCTTGACATACATTTTCACTGCTTCTGGAAAGATTTCTTTCCCATTCTTGGTCAGGTTAACAGCCACCTATCTTTCAGGTTTAAATTAAAATTTTTAAAATATATTTATTATAATTTATGTTTGGGCATATGTTTATGATTTTTATCTATGTATGTATTTCATTGACTACTTAACTATAAATCTTGATCTGTTTTATTCTTCATTATAACTTCATGTGTTTTATATAATACATGAACCATAAGAGATGCTATTGAAAAAATCTTGCCTGTCTTAACTATAATCTTTGCAAAATGGTTTTAGGGATACAAGCTATTTGGTTGACAGGACATAGCAATAAGGAATTGGAAAGCTTAGTAATTGTTTGTCTCTGGAGGTGAAAAGATGGCTGAAAAAGAAGCAGAAAATGCCTACAGAAAATGAAGAGACGTGTTCAGGATCTATACATTCTTTGGGGGTAAGAAGACTAGAAATCCAGAAGTAGGTCCAATTTGACTAAGACAGAGAGAGTGTGCTTAAAGAGCTTCTGGGCAAGAGATTTGTAGTAAAGCAGCAGATAGCTCAATGTGAAGCAATTTCTGATGGAATCAATCCATCTAGATCCAGACTGTAGTGGGTAGACTGGACATTGTTCTTTTCCAAGCCCTGGGGCTGAGAAGAGGAGCTGTTCTTGGGCCCAAATCCAGCTACAGCTATGAAATAAGACTCCTATGTTAAGCCAGAACAAGCTAAATTCTTTGACAAGATGTGTGCACTTATCCTTTATCACCTGTTTATAATTTGTGCCCCAGGATTGATAATGCAAACTTGTAACTCACTCAGACCGTTTTTCAGTTTCTCTATGACACCAAGCTCGTAACCACCCAAGAACTTACACATGCTCTTTTCTGTGTTGGAGCATCCCCCCACCTATCTGCTTAACTCTTATTCATCCTTTATGCGCCACATTCAGTACACTTCTTTTAAAAGATTTTCTCCATTGTCCCCACTTTAAACCAGTGTACTGCTGACTTTACAACAGAAAATACTGATTAGATATTTATATGCTTATATAAATTCATGAACATTTATATGCATTTTTGTGTTTGTTGAACAACTCGGTTCCCTACTAGATTATTAAGGTTAGCATTATGGCTTAGAGTTTATGTCTGTTTTGTTTACAACTGTATCTTCTAGTACTTAGCACACTGACTGATACAATGAATAATAAATACTGATTGAATGAATGAATATGTTACAAATGTGTAGTGGGCTAATAATCTCATATGGAGGAGGAATGGAAAATTGTCAGAGGCTGTGGGAACAAACTCTCAACACATACAGAAAATTTCTATTAAATATGAAATAATAAGGTAGTCAAGCCTGGCTACCTTTCTGCTTTGGGCACCTTGATGGTTTCAATATAGCTTAACTATGCTATTATTTCTCTAAAATATAATCACAGTTTCGGAATTGCAGACTGTGAGTTTACATTAACTGGTCTCGTTGCAAGTTAGTAAGTTCATTATGTCAGTTTTATAGTGTACTATCCAAAGAAAGTCTGTTAGGTGGAAATAGAATAAATTTAATTAATCCCACTAAATAAAATCAGGTGATCCAGAAAGCCATAGTTTGAAACAGGCTTCATTTATGCTGAATGAGTAAATTGCCCTGTCTGTGTTCTCTAATTTTAGTAACAGAAGAAAAATAAAAGCCCCATGAGTTCATATTAAGTTAGATGATTTTTAATCATGTTTTTCAAAAGAAATGGATTAAAGATGTGGAATAAACTTGATTCTCTTAATTTTTTTTTTCTTGAGTAACTATATACCAAATATCTGCTTTCATTACCTATTGTCATAAAACCCATATTAAATCCTACCAACGTTGGTGAACAGCCAATGTGGGTGAGACTAATGGGGCCCTACCTTCTGTAATTAGAGATGCCATCTAACTTTGTTACTGCCTTAGATCAGTTCTTAACTGAAATCACTTACATGTGATTGTTACTGTTAATGGGAAAGGATATTAAATATGGATTATATCTTTCATAGGCTAGCTAGCTGGGCATCTTGGACTTAATACTCCCCATCTGTGACCCTTTACAATACATTAAGCACACCTTTCAGCAGCAGCCCTACCACAGTTAATCATGCTGGGGAAGAGATTGCACTGAATGTATTAGCAAGACACTCACATTAACCAAACGCTAGTCATATGTGTCAAGGAACAAAGAGCCAAGTCTCGACTCTGTATTTTCAATGGACTTTGAGCTTGTAAGTCAAGGGTATCTGAGTCTTTCCATCCATCAGGATGGGGATTGCTGGTTTCTCAAGTTACAGTGATATGTAACTTCGTGTTTTGTTAGTAAAACTACAGTAGCCAACTCATCTACTTGTTTAGGAAATTTCAGTGCAAAATTTTCTGTTTGTTTCTCTGTAATATGCATATCCTTTCAGTAAAAAGAAATTCACAGAAAGTACATGGAGTTGCAAAATATAAAACAAGGTTTTAAAATTCTTCAGGACAAAAATTCAAATAATAAGCACAATGATAATCTTAGCAACATACTGAATGCACTGTAATAATACTTTTTATTTTTGGAAACTCCATTGCCTCTTGTAAAAATTAGATAGATGATATAGCCTTATGTATGAAAAATGTAAATGTTAATGGAAAAGATATATATATATATATATATATATATATATATTCATACTAAGGGAAGAATATGTTTCTGAGAGCCAGAAATGGAGAGGAGAGGAGAGAGTTACTGTTTAGGAGCCGGGGAACCTGGACATGCATGTGTCATGGATGATTGTTAAGCTGAATCATTCTTGCTTAACTTTATACAGTAAAATCATGGATAGAACTGGCAGGCAGGACTGCCTTGTATTAAGGATAGCATGAGGTTCAGAAATAAGCTTTTAACAAAGAACAAATGTTCCTAAGGTTTAGTGTGGGACATAGCCCAGAGTATAAGGGGAAGTTGATTTATAGAGATTGTAGATTGGGGCTATTTAGGAAGAACATATTATTAAAAAGATTCTAACCTGTCTACATGTAGCTTAGAGCTTCATCTGTTCTCTGTGCTTCATTAGTAGCTGTGCATAGTCTATTCCATAGAGTAGCTGTAGTTCTTCTTAAGGAATCCTTTGTTATATTTGTAGGGTCCTAAATTTTAAAAACACATTTCTGTATTGGTGTTTTTCTTTCTGGCTTACTTCACTCTGTATAATAGGCTCCAGTTTCATCCACCTCATTAGAACTGATTCAAATGTATTCTTTTTAATGGCTGAGCAATACTCCATTGTGTATATGTACCATAGCTTTCTTATCCATTCATCTGCTGATGGACATCTAGGTTGCTTCCATGTCCTGGCTATTATAAACAGTGCTGCGATGAACATTGGGGTACACATGTCTCTTTCCCTTCTGGTTTTCTCAGTGTGTATGCCCAGCAGTGGGATTGCTGGATCATAAGGCAGTTCTATTTCCAGTTTTTTAAGGAAAGAAAAACACCAATACAGTATACTAACGCATATATATGGAGTTTAGAAAGATGGTAACAATAACCCTGCGTACGAGACAGCAAAAGAGACACTGATGTATAGAACAGTCTTATGGACTCTGTGGGAGAGGGAGAGGGTGGGAAGATTTGGGAGAATGGCATTGAAACATGTATAATATCATGTATGAAACGAGTTGCCAGTCCAGGTTTGATGCACGATACTGGATGCTTGGGGCTAGTGCACAGGGACGACCCAGAGGGATGGTATGGGGAGGGAGGTGGGTGGAGGGTTCAGGATGGGGAACACATGTATACCTGTGGCGGATTCATTTTGATATTTGGCAAAACTAATACAATTTTGTAAAGTTTAAAAATAAAATAAAATTTAAAAAAACCCCACACATTTCATCTTTGCTTTGTATATTTAAAGCTTTAGTGTTTATATAACCTTTCTCTCAAAAATTCTACTCCTAGTGATTATAATTTTTATTAATAAATTATTGAGTTCAGTTTAATTCAGTCACTCAGTCATGTCCAACTCTTTGTGACCCCATGAATCGCAGCACGCCAGGCCTCCCTGTCCATCACCAACTCCCGGAGTTCACTCAGACTCACATCCATCGAGTCAGTGATGCCATCCAGCCATCTCATTCTCTGTCATCCCCTTCTCCTCCTGCCCCCAATCCCTCCCAGCATCAGAGTCTTTTCCAATGAGTCAACTCTTCACATGAGGTGGCCAAGTACTGGAGTTTCAGCTTTAGCATCATTCCTTCCAAAGAAATCCCAGGGCTGATCTCCTTCAGAATGGACTGGTTGGATCTCCTTGCAGTCCAAGAGACTCTCAAGAGTATTCTCCAACACCACAGTTCAAAAGCATCAATTCTTCAGCACTCAGCCTTCTTCACAGTCCAACTCTCACATCCATACATGACCACAGGAGAAACTATAGCCTTGACTGGACGGACCTTTGTTGACAAGTAATGTCTCTGCTTTTGAATATGCTATCTAGGTTGGTCATAACTTTCCTTCCAAGGAGTAAGAATCTTAATTTCATGGCTGCAGTCACCATCTGCAGTGATTCTGGAGCCCCAAAAAATAAAGTCTGACACTGTTTCCACTGTTTCTCCATCTATTTCTCATGAAGTGATGGGACCAGATGCCATGATCTTCGTTTTCTGAATGTTGAGCTTTAAGCCAACTTTTTCACTCTCCACTTTCACTTTCATCAAGAGGCTTTTTAGTTCCTCTTCACTTTCTTCCATAAGGGTGGTGTCATCTGCATGTCTGAGGTTATTGATATTTCTCCCTGTAATCTTGATTCCAGCTTGTGCCTCTTCCAGTCCAGCGTTTCTCATGATGTACTCTGCATAGAAGTTAAATAAACAGGGTGACAATATACAGCCTTGACGAACTCCTTTTCCTATTTGGAACCAGTCTGTTGTTCCAGGTCCAGTTCTAACTGTTGCTTCCTGACCTGCATATAGGTTTCTCAAGAGGCAGGTCAGGTGGTCTGGTATTCCCATCTCTTTCAGAATTTTCCACAGTTGATTGTGATCCACACAGTCAAAGGCTTTGGCATAGTCAATAAAGCAGAAATAGATGTTTTTCTGGAACTCTCTTGCTTTTTCCATGATCCAGCAGATGTTGGCAATTTGGTCTCTGGTTCCTCTGCCTTTTCTAAAACCAGCTTGAACATCAGGAAGTTGACGGTTCACATATTGCTGAAGCCTGGCTTGGAGAATTTTGAGCATTACTTTACTAGCATGTGAGATAACATGTATATATTATTTACCATGAGTCAGTCAAGGTCTACATACTATATACACATCTACAACCTCAAGAATGTGTCCTTATCTTGCCTGGAGAAGGGCATGGCAACCCACTTCAGTATTCATGCCTGGAAAATCCCATGGACAGAGGAGCCTGGCAGGCTACATGTCTATAGGGTCGCAAAGAGTCAGACATGACTGAAGCAACTTAACACACCAACCTCAGTTAATTCTCTTTAAAAAATATATTGAAGTATCATTACATATGTATACAATATGCATGCATGCTCAGTTTTGTCTGACTCTTTGTGACCCCACACACTGTAGCCCACGAGTTTCCTCTCTATCCATAGAATTTTCCAGGCAAGAATATTGGAGTGGATTTACAATATAGTGATTCACAATTTTTAAAGGTTATACTGCATTTATGATTATTATAAAATATTGGCTATATTCCCTGTGTTGTACAGTATATTCTTGTATCTTATTTTATACCTAATAGTTTGTGCCCCTTATTCCCATACTCTATATTGTCCCTCTCCCCGTCATTCCCCACACTGGCAACCATTAGTTTCTTCTTTATATCTATGAGTCTGTTTCTTTTTTTATGATATTCACTAGCTTATTGTAGTTTTCAATTCCACGTATAAGTGATGTCATACAGTATTTGTCTTACCTGACTTAGTTTACTTAGCATAATGCCCTACAAGTCCATTCGTGCTGCTGCAATTGGCAAATTTTGTTCTTTTTTTTATGGCTGAGTAATACTGCATTGCACATAGATATCTTATCTTCTTTATCCATTCGTCTGTTAATGGGCACTTAGGTTGCCTCCATACCTTGACAGTTGTAAATAAGGCTGCTATGAACGTTGAGGACATGTATCTTTTTGCATTTGTGTTTTTGTTTTTTTCAGATATATCCCCAGAAGTGAAACTGTTGGGTAGTATGATAATTCTACTTTTAGCTTTTTGAGAAACCTCCGTATTGTCTTCTATAGCGGCTACATCAATTTACATTCCTGTCAAGAGTGTACAAGCGTTCTCTTTTCTCCTATGCTTGTAGACATCGGTTGTCTGTGTTCTTTTGCTGGTAGCCATTCTGACAGGTATGAAGTGGCATCTCACTGTGGTTTTGATTTGTCTTCCCCTGATGATTAGCAGTGTTGAGCATCTTTTCATGTGCCTATTGACCATCTACATTTCTTCTTTGTAGTAAAACTTAGTTAATTCTCAAGCAGCCTAATGAAAAGATCACAATACATTTCACAGTAACTAAACTAAGACATGGAAAGTTCAGGTAGCTTCCCACAGCTATTGGCACACAGGAGGTCTGATTTCTGGGGATTGTGCTCTTATCCACTGGAGAATACTGCTTCTCATGAGGATGGGAATACCAGCTAACTAAAATGAGGAAACCATCTTAGATGCAATGACCAAGGCTTTCTTTTTTTTGTTTTTTTTGGGGTGTTTCTTTTTTTTTTAATTTTATTTTATTTTTAAACTTTACAAAATTGTATTAGTTTTGCCAAATATCAAAATGAATCTGCCACAGGTATACATGTGTTCCCCATCCTGAACCCTCCTCCCTCCCCATACAATCCCTCTGGGTCGTCCCAGTGCACCAGCCCCAAGCATCCAGTATCGTGCATCGAACCTGGACTGGCAACTCGTTTCATACATGATATTATACATGTTTCAATGCCATTCTCCCAAATCTTCCCATCTTCTCCCTCTCCAACAGAGTCTGTAAGACTGTTCTATACATCAGTGTCTCTTTTGCTGTCTCGTACACAAGGTTTTGTTACCATCTTTCTAAATTCTATATATATGCCTTAGTATACTGTATTGGTGTTTTTCTTTCTGGCTTACTTCACTCTGTATAATAGGCTTCAGTTTCATCCACCTCATTAGAACTGATTCAAATGTATTCTTTTTAATGTCTGAGTAATACTCCATTGTGTATATGTACCACAGCTTTCTTAAGAAAATTATGGCATATAATAGATGGCATAATGATTATTTTATGCTATGGAACATGCTCATATTATGTTGATTAACCAGAGAAAGGCCTTTCATCATGGAGTATGGATGTTGTGGAGCAGAATCCGTAGCTAACCATCTGAGATCATGTAGCATGAACAGGAAATAAATCTGTGTTGCTTAAGCCACTGAGACTGTTGGTTGCTTATTGTGATGCTCTAAGTACAAGACGGAATTTGAGGAAATAACCTCACTATAGTGGTGAAGGTGGATTCTAACTATCCAAAAGGATTGTACTGGAACAGAGAGGGAACAGAAGCACTTCAATTCAGTTGTCTATGCTTAGAATTAGACACCTCTGGTTTTATACACCACCTTTTTAACTGTTACTGATGCTTAACTTTCTGTCTTCTTGTCTGAAAAAGTGAATAATCTGCTGTGAGAATTCAATGAGATAAAATAGGTGAGGCACTTGGCACAAAGTCTAGCACACAATAATAGTTCGAACCATAGTAGCGCTTCTCATTCATGGGGTACCATTTCAGCAACATGGTAGAGCAACAAGTTGGAACTAAAGTTGTCCTGAGAGGAGATCAAGTATCACAGGGTTTGGAGATTCAATGAATGGAGTTTCACAAATTAAATTCCAAATAGATTAGAATGTCAGTTAATGGGTAAGTAATAGAAATGTCCTAATTTGGAAAATATATGTATAAAATTGTATAATATTATAAATATATATATATATGTGTGTGTATATATATATGTTCAACAGTAATTGCAGCCTCACAATGCTCAGCCCAGACTGCTCAGAAAAACTTCCCAGGCAGCCCATGAAACTGTGGGCTACATAAAGTGATTGCTGTTTTATGCCACTAAGTTTAGAAATAGTTTGTTACACAGTAAAAGCTAACAAATACAATATTTTTAGAAAATTTCCAGATGCCTAGCCAATACTGGTAGAGCTAGCAGTTCTATCCAAAGAGGACGTTTGTTTTAAGCTTAAAAATATTGACATATAAGCACAGCTTGTTCTTCCAATACTCTAATTACTGGTCTGTTTGTTTTTTTCCCCTAACAAAACTGCAGAAACCATACCTTACTTGGCAATGTGATGAGCGGTCAAATTCTACCAGGAATCTTTGGGAAAATACAAAGCATAACACACGGGAACACAAGGGAACATTGATTGAATTTTTTATCAAGTGCTGGGCATTGAGCTAAGTACTTCCCATGCATTACCTCATTTACCCTTCCAAAATGTCTTATTTTTAATCTCCACTTTAAAGAAAAAAATGAGGCTGTTTATGTTATTAGCCCAAGATAACTCAACCAGTAAGTTGATGAATCAGGGTCCAAATGCAGATTTGTCTGACTCAGAAAGTGTGTAAACATCTCCCAACATGCAAAACCTCTTACAGTGTGTGTGAATACCTAAGACTATTAGAGCTTAAAGAGATTTTTAAAATATGTAAATATAAAACTTTCAAAAACAGAGTTTTTTAGGATGAAGAAATAATAGTCTAGAGAGGATACATTCAAGATTTCAAAGATAGGCAGTGGCACAGCAGGAACTAGAAGGTTCATCATAGGAAATTAGCATCTCAGGTCTAACATGATTAGATATAATTCCTATATACTGGCTACTTTGAGTCTCAGCTTTTGTGTAATCAGGACCGAAGGTGATAGTGGGTTGAATTACAGGTAGGGGTGGTAATGACACAAAAAATACCCCATCAAAACATTTGAGGTTGGCAGTTACCAGTTTCCCTGCTAACATTCCAGCATCAGGTCATTGCTTATCTAACGAAATCTCAAATTCCTTGGGCTTCCATCTTAAAAAGTTTCAAGGAGACAATTGCATGAGCAGTTTCCTAAACCTAGCGAAACACTTTCTCTCTGTTTTCCTTTTTTGGGATGAAAACACAGTTGATATTTTGACTTGCAAGGTTAAAGCAAATTCAAACAAGATTTTTTTTTAATCAGTTCAAGAAGAACTAGAGCCAGAATTAATATTTTAAACATAACACTTGAAAAGACTCCTTTAGTGTTTGGGAAAACAAAATGTCAGTAACAGATTTTGGCACCAGAATGTCTCTGATTAAAGAGCAGATGTAAGCTGTTTCTTATCTTTCAAACACCTATCCCAGATTTCTAGATTACCTCTGATATTGTGTTCTTATATGTTTTTTCTTATTGTCTGGCCTCTATAATATTAAGTTTGGTAGTATAATTCAACTCAAGTAGGAAGAAGAATTGCATGATTTAGAAGTTTAATATGTAGAAAAAAATTTTTCTTCCTGATCTTATCCACAACTTGAATTACTTTACATGTTGTGCTGAGAATACCATGGCTAAGGCAATGTGGTAGTAGAAAGGTTACATTGTCTTTGGAATCATAAATATGTAAAAAACACAGGCTATTCTCAGACACTGAAGGAGCAAGTGTCCTCCAACCACACTTCACACTTAGATTTTGGTTTGATAAACCTAAAAGTCCCTTTCAACACTGAGAACTTCCTTGATATAAAATTGCATGATTTATTCCTTAAAAAAAAAGAAAAAAAAAGAAAATTGCATGATTTGTCCCATGATTTGTTAACTCTGATCTTTTTTTTTTTTTTTCGTTTTTGGTCTCTATTATCATTTGCTATACAATATATTACAATATATTTACTTGTTTACTTTTGCTGCTGCTGCTGCTGAGTTGCTTCAGTCGTGTCGAAATCTATGCAACCCCATAGACGACAGCCCACCAGGCTCCCCCGCCCCTGGGATTCTCCAGGCAAGAACACTGGAGTGGGTTGCCATTTCCTTCTTAGCTCCGTATATAATGTTCTATGTGGTCAGCCATGTTACCTGAGGTCAGCTCTTAGGATAACTTCCCCTGGAGATATCTAGTATAGTAGTTACATTCTCAGAGTCTAAAAAGTTGGCTAACACATGACTAAAATAGTGGTCAATACATATATTACGTGAGGTCGCTCAATTGTGTCCAACTCTTTGCGACCCCTGTAGCCTGCCAGGCTCTTCCATCCATGGAATTTTCCAGGCAAGAATACTGGAGTGGGTCGCCATTTCCTTCTCCAGGAGATCTTTTCTACCCAGGGATTGAACCCAGACTAGTTGGATGGCATCACCAACTCAATGGACATGAATTTGAGCAAGCTTCAGGAGATGGTGAAGGACAGGGAAGCCTGGTGAGCTGCAATTCTTGGGATCATAGTTGGACAAGACTTAGTGACTGAACAATAACAATGACATATTAACTAAAGAATAACTGGGGATGTATACAAACGTTTAGAATTATGAATTAATACCCTTTCTACTTTTCCTAGTTACACATATAAAATCCTATAACATTTAAAAACTTCAGTTTCTGGAATAAAAGATTTGAAGTGCAAACTCTGTTCCCCAGCTTCTGTTGCATGGTATCTAATCCTATTAGCCTCTTCTCACCTCCTATCCCTTCACACTTGTGGGGTTTTTGTGCTTTTTTTTTTTCATGATACGTATGTACACTCTCGCACGTCTCCCATGTCCTAGGCCTAAACTTTAGGCTTCTAAACACAAGAGCTATAAGTCTATTCCTTTATTGGAACAACAAGGGAGGGAATTACATAGCAGAAACCAGTTCAGTTCAGTCACTCAGTCGTGTCCAACTCTTTGTGACCCCATGGACTGCAGCACGCCAGGCCTCTCTGACCCTCACAAACTCCCAGAGTTTACTCAAGCTCATGTCCATTAAGTCAGTGATTCCATCCAATCATCTCATCCTCTATCATCCCCTTCTCCTACTGCCTTCAATCATTACCAGAATTAGGGTCTTTTTCAATGAGTCAGTTCTTCGCATCAGGTGGCCAAAGTATTAGCATTTCAGCTTCTGCATCAGTCCTTCCAATGAATATTCAGGACTGATTTCCTTCAGGATGGACTAGTTGGATCTCCTTGCTGTCCAAGGGACTCTCAAGAGTCTTCTCCAACACCACAGTTCAAAAGCATCAATTCTGCCACACTCAGCTTTCTTTATAGTCCAACTCTGACATCCATACATGACTACTGGAAAAACCATAGCTTTGACTAGATGGACATTTGTTGGCAAAGTAACATCTCTGCTTTTTAATATTCTGTCTAGGTTGGTCATAACTTTTCTTCTAAAGAGTAAGCGTCTTTTAATTTCATGGCTGCAGTCATCATCTGCAGTGATTTTGGAGCCCCCCAAAATTAAGTCTGTCACTGTTTCCCCATCTATTTGCCATGAGGTGATGGGACCGGATGCCATGATCTTAGTTTACTGAATGTTGAGTTTTAAGCCAACTTTTTCACTCTCCTCTTTCACTTTCATCAAGAAGCTCTTTAGTTCTTCTCTTTCTGCCATAAGGGTGGTGTCATCTGCATGTCTGAGGTTATTGATATTTCTCCTGGCAGTCTTGATTCCAGCTTGTGCTTTATCCAGCCCAGCGTTTCTCATGATGTACTCTGCATATAAGTTGAAAAAGCAGGGTGACAGTATACAGCCTTGACATACTTCTGTCCCTATTTGGAACCAGTCTGTTGTTCCATGTCCAGTTCTAACTGTTGCTTCTTGACCTGCATACAGATTTCTCAAGAGGCAGGTCAAGTGGTCTGGTATTCCAATCTCTTCAAGAATTTTCCACAGTCTGTAGTGATCCACACAGTCAAAGGCTTTGGCATAGTCAATAAAGCAGAAATAGATGTTTTTCTGGAACTCTCTTGCTTTTTTGATGATCCAATGGATGTTGGCAATTTGATCTCTGATTCCTGTCTAAATCCAGCTTGAACATCTGTAGGTTCATGGTTCATGTATTGTTGAAGCCTGGCTTGGAGAATTTTGAGCATTACCAGTAAAGAACAGAACCAGTAAAGGAACAGATTTATAATTATAGCTCTTGCCCAAGATGCAGCACCAAGAACTGCTGGGACCACATGACCAGGAGAATTAGCATCCAGAAGTGGAGCGAGCACCATCTCTCTCACCCTCATACCCCAGCTGCCCCATGGAGGAAGTGCACCAAATTCCCAATGCGCAAAAGTGTTTGGGCTCTGGACCCACCTTTCCTGAGCTTCACATTAACATCCCGATTCAACTGTGGACTTCATCATTGGGACTTCTGTCTACCACTGAGTCTGCTCTTTCCCTGAACCTCAACACACAACTGCTCGACCTAACTCTCTCAAGCTTGTCTCCACTTTTGCCCCTTTCTCCATACTACAGCGCGATTACTTTTGTCTAGTCGGCCCTCACATCTCACCTGAAATCCTATAAAAAGCTTCCTAATTTGTTTTCCAGGGACCTGTTTTTCCTCTTATCCTTCTGAAATCCATGTTTCACATATCATTTTTAAAAAATCCATGTTTTTTTAATTGAAAAAAAAAATTGAAAAGTACATCAGATCATTTCATTCCTTCAGTAATATCCATCTTATCCTATCTCTTAAATCCGACCCCCTCCTACTTCTCTGACCTTATTGCCTACCTCTGTCCTCCTTGTCTACTACCCCTTGCGATATATTGTGTGCCTTTTTTTTTTACCCCTCAGTTCTTTTAAAATTCCAAGTCCTTGCCATGTTAACTCTCCTCTCTACCCAGAATGCACTTTCTTCTCATCTTCCCATAGCTACTTCTTTTTGTCATTCAAATCTCAACTTAAATATTCAAAGTGGTCTTTCCTGGAAGTAGATTTAAAGTACCCACCCAGGTTTTCTCCATCACACACAATCTAACTCTTCGTACTGATAAATATTTATGATATATTTGTTTGCTTGATTGCTGTCTCTCTTCTCCATTTGGTAGTAAGCATCATGAGAACAGAAAACCTTTTTTCTCTTTTTCAATGCTGTTCCTTTTGTCTGGAGCGATGTCTGGTACATAATAGCCACTAAGTTTGATAATGAGTGGATGAATGAATGGATGTCTTTGAACTTACTTGGATCCTATCTGGCTTACCATTTTCTGTGTCCTGGGTTGCTCACAAGTACTTGCAAAAAATAATGCTGGAGGGGTGGTGGAGGTTTGAAAAAAACATTCCCCCACTCTTGCCCACACACAGGCATGTGTTAAGTGATACTAAAGGAAACCAGGTAAAAGTCTGCTCCAGGGTGGTTCGGTGGGGAAACACAGTCCCATCACTGGACAGAGCTGTCTATAAAGCAGGAAGGAGCTCAATAAAACTGTTAGTTGCCTTTTTCATTTGTTTTTTAATTCATCTGCTTACATACAAAAGTAGAAACATGTGATGCCTCACACTTTAGAATTGGACAACTCCTGTCCAGTACTGGCAATTATTGATCATATAGTATCAGGCTTTTTTGTTTTTCTTTTGAACTTTATGTGATCAAACATCTGTATAAAGGGAAACTAGAACCAGAGTTAAGATTTTTGTGAAATTAGAAGACATAATGCTTAAAGTAATAAAAATGATGCATTATCATTTGATATAGTTATCAGTAATTATGTTATCACTAATGATAAAAGTTATTATTAATAATAATTAAACTATTATTAATGCTATGAGTTATTAATAATGATAATAGCTATTAATAGTTAGCATTGTTAACACTGATGATAATAGATATTTTAAAGTACTTAAAGTGTGTAGACAATATTCTAAGTACTGTACACATATTAAGTCTTCACAACAGTTCTAAGAGATTGGTTTTATACTGGTTTTAAGAAACCAAGGCCCAGAAACTTTTAAGTAACTTCTCTAAAGTTCAGCTTGCTGGAGCTAGAATTTGAACCCAGAAATTCTGTCTTCAAAGTCTGTACTTTTAGAATAGAGCCTTGCCTATGGTAAATATTAATCAGTTTAACATGCTTTCTATCCCTTTTTAACTAATTTAGATTACTTTATTAGTAGTATGAGCTTTTTACAGAGCTTTTGTCATATTTGTCACCAAGCAAGATTTTTTTCCAATATCACAACAAAATGTTAACTGTAAAAGTGCAGCATCTAAAGAAGTGTTTGAAGTCCTTTAGTTATTTACAACTACAAAGAGGAAATCCTTTGTGTGTGGGGAACAATGAAAGGGAGAAGAGTTTAAAATCCAAAACCTTGGGAGGAGCCAAGATGGCGGAGGAGTAGGACGGGGAGAACACTTTCTCCCCCACAAATTCATCAAAAGAGCATTTAAACGTCGAGTAAATTCCACAAAACAACTTCTGAATGCCGGCAGAGGACATCAGGCACCCAGAAAAGCAACCCAACTCTTCGAAAGGAGAGAGAAGAAATACAGCTCCACCCACCAGAACACCGACACAAGCTTCCCTAACCAGGAAACCTTGACAAGCCACCTGTACAAACCCACACACAGCGAGGAAACACCACAATAAAGAGAACTCCACAAACTGCCAGAATACAGAAAGGACACCCCAAACTCAGCAATTTAAACAAGATGAAGAGACAGAGGAATACTCAGCAGATAAAGGAACAGGATAAATGCCCACCAAACCAAACAAAAGAGGAAGAGATAGGGAATCTACCTGATAAAGAATTCCGAATAATGATAGTGAAATTGATCCAAAATCTTGAAACTAAAATGGAATCACAGATAAATAGCCTGGAGACAAGGATTGAGAAGATGCAAGAAAGGTTTAACAAGGACCTAGAAGAAATAAAAAAGAGTCAATATATAATGAATAATGCAATAAGTGAAATTAAAAACACTCTGGAGGCAACAAATAGTAGAATAACAGAGGCAGAAGACAGGATTAGTGAATTAGAAGATAGAATGGTAGAAATAAATGAATCAGAGAGGATAAAAGAAAAACGAATTAAAAGAAATGAGGACAATCTCAGAGACCTCCAGGACAATATTAAACGCTACAACATTCGAATCATAGGGGTTCCAGAAGAAGAAGACAAAAAGAAAGACCATGAGAAAATACTTGAGGAGATAATAGTGGAAAACTTCCCTAAAATGGGGAAGGAAATAATCACCCAAGTCCAAGAAACCCAGAGAGTACCAAACAGGATAAACCCAAGGCGAAACACCCCAAGACACATATTAATCAAATTAACAAAGATCAAACACAAAGAACAAATATTAAAAGCAGCAAGGGAAAAACAACAAATAACACACAAGGGAATTCCCATAAGGATAACAGCTGATCTTTCAATAGAAACTCTTCAAGCCAGGAGGGAATGGCAAGACATACTTAAAATGATGAAAGAAAATAACCTACAGCCCAGATTATTGTACCCAGCAAGGATCTCATTCAAGTATGAAGGAGAAATCAAAAGCTTTTCAGACAAGCAAAAGCTGAGAGAATTCTGCACCACCAAACCAGCTCTCCAACAAATACTAAAGGATATTCTCTAGACAGGAAACACAAAAACGGTGTATAAACTCGAACCCAAAACAATAAAGTAAATGGCAATGGGAACATACTTATCAGTAATTACCTTAAACGTAAATGGGTTGAATGCCCCAACCAAAAGACAAAGACTGGCTGAATGGATACAAAAACAAGACCCCTACATATGTTGTCTACAAGAGACCCACCTCAAAACAGGGGACACATACAGACTGAAAGTGAAGGGCTGGAAAAAGATTTTCCATGCAAATAGGGACCAAAAGAAAGCAGGAGTAGCAATACTCATATCAGATAAAATAGACTTTAAAACAAAGGCTGTGAAAAGAGACAAAGAAGGTCACTACATAATGATCAAAGGATCAATCCAAGAAGAAGATATAACAATTATAAATATATATGCACCCAACACGGGAGCACCACAGTACGTAAGACAACTGCTAACAAGTATGAAAGGAGAAATTAACAATAACACAATAATAGTGGGAGACCTTAATACCCCACTTACACCTATGGATAGATCAACTAAACAGAAAATTAACAAGGAAACACAAACTTTAAACGATACAATAGACCAGTTAGACCTAATTGATATCTATAGGTCATTTCATCCCAAAACAATGAATTTCACCTTTTTCTCAAGCGCACATGGAACCTTCTCCAGGATAGATCACATCCTGGGCCATAAAGCTAGCCTTGGTAAATTCAAAAAGATAGAAATCATTCCAAGCATCTTTTCTGACCACAATGCAGTAAGATTAGATCTCAATTACAGGAGAAAAACTATTAAAAATTCCAACATATGGAGGCTGAACAACACGCTGCTGAATAACCAACAAATCACAGAAGAAATCAAAAAAGAAATCAAAATTTGCATAGAAACGAATGAAAATGAAAACACAACAACCCAAAACCTGTGGGACACGGTAAAAGCAGTCCTAAGGGGAAAGTTCATAGCAATACAGGCACACCTCAAGAAACGAGAAAAAAGTCAAATAAATAACCTAACTCTACACCTAAAGCAACTAGAAAAGGAAGAAATGAAGAACCCCAGGGTTAGTAGAAGGAAAGAAATCTTAAAAATTAGAGCAGAAATAAATGCAAAAGAAACAAAAGAGACCATAGCAAAAATCAACAAAACCAAAAGCTGGTTCTTTGAAAGGATAAATAAAATTGACAAACCATTAGCCAGACTCATCAAGAAACAAAGGGAGAAAAATCAAATCAACAAAATTAGAAACGAAAATGGAGAGATCACAACAGACAACACAGAAATACAAAGGATCATAAGAGACTACTATCAACAATTATATGCCAATAAAATGGACAACGTGGAAGAAATGGACAAATTCTTAGAAAAGTACAACTTTCCAAAACTGGACCAGGAAGAAATAGAAAATCTTAACAGACCCATCACAAGCATGGAAATTGAAACTGTAATCAAAAATCTTCCAGCAAACAAAAGCCCCGGTCCAGATGGCTTCACAGCTGAATTCTACCAAAAATTTAGAGAAGAGCTAACACCTATCCTGCTCAAACTCTTCCAGAAAATTGCAGAGGAAGGTAAACTTCCAAACTCATTCTATGAGGCCACCATCACCCTAATACCAAAACCTGACAAAGATCCCACAAAAAAAGAAAACTACAGGCCAATATCACTGATGAACATAGATGCAAAAATCCTTAACAAAATTCTAGCAATCAGAATCCAACAACACATTAAAAAGATCATACACCATGATCAAGTGGGCTTTATCCCAGGGATGCAAGGATTCTTCAATATCCGCAAATCAATCAATGTAATACACCACATTAACAAATTGAAAAATAAAAACCATATGATTATCTCAATAGATGCAGAGAAAGCCTTTGACAAAATTCAACATCCATTTATGATAAAAACTCTCCAGAAAGCAGGAATAGAAGGAACATACCTCAACATAATAAAAGCTATATATGACAAACCCACTGCAAACATTATCCTCAATGGTGAAAAATTGAAAGCATTTCCTCTAAAGTCAGGAACAAGACAAGGGTGCCCACTTTCACCATTACTATTCAACATAGTTTTGGAAGTTTTGGCCACAGCAATCAGAGCAGAAAAAGAAATCAAAGGAATCCAAATTGGAAAAGAAGAAGTAAAACTCTCACTATTTGCAGATGACATGATCCTCTACATAGAAAACCCTAAAGAGTCCACCAGAAAATTACTAGAAATAATCAATGACTACAGTAAAGTTGCAGGATATAAAATCAACACACAGAAATCCCTTGCACTCCTATACACTAATAATGAGAAAACAGAAAGAGAAATTAAGGAAACAATTCCATTCACCATTGCAACGGAAAGAATAAAATACTTAGGAATATATCTACCTAAAGAAACTAAAGACCTATATATAGAAAACTATAAAACACTGGTGAAAGAAATCAAAGAGGACACTAATAGATGGAGAAATATACCATGTTCATGGATTGGAAGAATCAATATAGTGAAAATGAGTATACTACCCAAAGCAATTTATAGATTCAACGCAATCCCTATCAAGCTACCAACAGTATTCTTCACAGAGCTAGAACAAATAATTTCACAATTTGTATGGAAATACAAAAAACCTCGAATAGCCAAAGCGATCTTGAGAAAGAAGAATGGAACTGGAGGAATCAACCTACCTGACTTCAGGCTCTACTACAAAGCCACAGTTATCAAGACAGTATGGTACTGGCACAAAGACAGAAATATTGATCAATGGAATAAAATAGAAAGCCCAGAGATAAATCCACGCACATATGGACACCTTATCTTCGACAAAGGAGGCAAGAATATACAATGGATTAAAGACAATCTCTTTAACAAGTGGTGCTGGGAAATCTGGTCAACCACTTGTAAAAGAATGAAACTAGAACACTTTCTAACACCATACACAAAAATAAACTCAAAATGGATTAAAGATCTAAACGTAAGACCAGAAACTATAAAACTCCTAGAGGAGAACATAGGCAAAACACTCTCCGACATACATCACAGCAGGATCCTCTATGACCCACCTCCCAGAATATTGGAAATAAAAACAAAAATAAACAAATGGGACCTAATTAACCTTAAAAGCTTCTGCACATCAAAGGAAACTATTAGCAAGGTGAAAAGACAGCCTTCAGAATGGGAGAAAATAATAGCAAATGAAGCAACCGACAAACAACTAATCTCAAAAATATACAAGCAACTCCTACAGCTCAACTCCAGAAAAATAAACGACCCAATCAAAAAATGGGCCAAAGAACTAAATAAACATTTCTCCAAAAAAGACATACAGATGGCTAACAAACACATGAAAAGATGCTCAACATCACTCATTATCAGAGAAATGCAAATCAAAACCACTATGAGGTACCATTTCACACCAGTCAGAATGGCTGCGATCCAAAAGTCTACAAATAATAAATGCTGGAGAGGGTGTGGAGAAAAGGGAACCCTCTTACACTGTTGGTGGGAATGCAAACTAGTACAGCCACTATGGAGAACAGTGTGGAGATTCCTTAAAAAACTGGAAATAGAACTGCCTTATGATCCAGCAACCCCACTGCTGGGCATACACACTGAGGAAACCAGAAGGGAAAGAGACACGTGTACCCCAATGTTCATCGCAGCACTGTTTATAATAGCCAAGACATGGAAGCAACCTAGATGTCCATCAGCAGATGAATGGATAAGAAAGCAGTGGTACATATACACAATGGAGTATTACTCAGCCATTAAAAAGAATACATTTGAATCAGTTCTAATGAGGTGGATGAAACTGGAGCCTATTATACAGAGTGAAGTAAGCCAGAAGGAAAAACATAAATACAGTATTCTAACGCATATATATGGAATTTAGAAAGATGGTAACAATAACCCTGTGTACGAGACAGCAAAAGAGACACTGATGTATAGAACAGTCTTATGGACTCTGTGGGAGAGGGAGAGGGTGGGAAGATTTGGGAGAATGACATTGTAACATGTAAAATATCATGTAAGAAACGAGTTGCCAGTCCACGTTCGATCCACGATACTGGATGCTTGGGGCTAGTGCACTGGGACGACCCAGAGGGATGGTATGGGGAGGGAGGAGGGAGGAGGGTTCAGGATGGGGAACACATGTATACCTGTGGTGGATTCATTTTGATATTTGTCAAAACTAATACAATTATGTAAAGTTTAAAAATAAAATAAAATTTAAAAAAAAAAAAAAAAAAAAAAAAATAAAATCCAAAACCTTGGCAAGCCTGTGAACACTTTAACCTACGTAAGTAACTAGCCTCCCTCAGTTCTTCTGCCGTCCATGAACAAAGCCACATGCCCCTCAAAGTTCTAAAAGGGCTCTTTTCATTTTGGAATATGATTTTAGGTCTGGGTATTGACATCTGCTAAATTTGAGAGACACAGTGATCCGGGTCATGAAGTGAAGGAAGCTAAACCAGAGCTGCAGCCTCTGGCCAAATTAACTCTCTTCCATAAGCTTATACTCAGTGGCCTCTGTCAGAAGCATGTCGTGTCCAGTATTTGTCTCATTATCTTCAACTTGTGTTTCAGAAATGCATCTGGAGGTGATGCAGCTCCTCATGAGGGGAAAAGATATGATTTGCTGGGCTGATGAGACACGGTGGGAAGACTGGACACTTTCTCTTCCAGTTTCAAAGGACGACGGCAATAAGCTTTTTCTGAGCTTCAGTTATGCTGCGCTGCAGTGATCTGCCTCCATCCCAGTAAAGACTATCACTGCGTATGGTTCTAATCAAAAATAAGATCTGGAGATAGTTCAAGGTCAGAGTAGGGTGGGGGTTTCAGAAGAGAAGAAAGACAAATTTCTGAATTTAACTCTAAAAGAGAAAACTCTAAAACCTTTATCAAAGAGTGTAATTACACATGTGGATGGTTAGTGAACCTCAGGACTGTGGCTGATTTTCCAGGACACACTGGTTTTAAATAGTCAAATTTTCTTTCCAATTGTCTCCCATATATTTTAACCACATCTTGAATTTTTGTCCCAAAAGTATTTCTATGAGACATACTTGGTTTGTGAACATCACCCTTTGGCTTCTAATTGAAAGACCAAACATAAATATATGCAAATAAGCTTATGTTTGCAATGTGAAATAAAGCAAAATGTGAATATTATTTGCCTTCCTGAATATTGTTATTTGAAAACAAAGACAGAATTCTAAGACTTTGGAGGGAAGAAGGGGTAATTTCAGTTTGCAGCATATCAGGAGAAAAAGCAAAAATAAGATTCTTAAACAATGCAATACATATTTTAATACAATGTAAGCTGACATACAGTATACAGAATTTAACAAGACAGGAAATAAGCTTGACTTTTTAGTAATGATTATATCTTTAAAAGGAGAAAAATATTTTTCAGTAATTTATTTATGAAAATACATTTTATTTTTCTCTACTTAATGAATTCTTTGTGTAATTCCCTATCTTTGGTTTTCAGACTTTAGTATACTACTGATGACTTGAGGTGTTTGTTTGAATTGTAGATTCCTAGGTCCCTGTTTTCGAGTATCTAATCTAGTAGGTCTGGGGAAAAGCATGAGAATCTGCTTTATAGACAAGTATTTATGGAACATTACCCATATCTTTATTTTCTACCTGTGGAAAAAAATCTCACTTTCACTGAATGCCTACTATGTGCCTCTTTTACAGATAATTTATCTCTTTACTCTTTATACCAGTCTTTTGAGTTAAATATTATTACCCATGTTTTATTGACAAACTGAGGTGAAGGAAAAATACATTACTCATGATGATACAGCATATAAAAATGAAGTCAAAATTCAGTGACTGGTCAGACCAAAGACGCAGTTCTTTCCTATTTCCTTTTTATTATCATGATAAAGACACATTCATAATCAATACTAGGAGTACAGTTTTTTTTCCTTCCCATTTTGGATAAAAAAAACATTAGGTAAAGGATAAAATGAAATGTCAAGAAGATGACAACCTATGTAATATCTTCTAAATTCTCATCAGAAAAATCATAAACCATTGGAAATAAAAAATAGACATTTGATTAAGAAAGTAGTTTAGAAGGAGAAGCCAAATTACATTTTCTAATTGAAGGCTACTTATGAACACTCATGCCCATACGCTGGTGATCAAATTCTGGTTAATCACATTCATGGGCTTAACAGAGTTGGCTGCTCACAATTTACTTACAGAAAAGTATATATGTTGTTGATCAGTGGCTAAGTCATGTCCAACTCTTTGCGACCCCATGAACTGCAGCACGCCAGACTTCCCTGTCCTTCACTATATGTTTGTGGATTAAAACAAACAAACCACAGCAAACAATGTTCCTTGAAAGAGAAAGTCACTCAGTCATGTCCGATTCTTTGCGACCCCATGGACTGTAGTCCATGAAACTCTCCAGGCCAGAATACTGGAGTGGGTAGCCTTTCCTTTCTCCAGGGGATCTTTCCAACCCAGGGATTGAACCCAGGTCTTCCACATTGCAGGGAGATTCTTTTCCAGCTGAGCCACAAGGGAAGCCTGTTCCTTAGTACAAGCTAAGTACTTCTTTAATGTATTCATTTTCACAATTTTGAAATTTGTTAAAAAGATGGAGTGGCATCACTTTATAAATTCAGAATTTATTGATATATAATCCTCAAGATACGCACCTTCTGGAGTGCACACACTGCATAATCCCCTTCCCTTGAGTGTGGGTGGGCCTGACCTAACCAGGTGATGACGGTCAGCAACAGAAGAAGCCAGAGTTCAAAGTATGACAGATCCTATAGAAAAGGGCTTCCCTGGTAGCTTGGACGGTAAAGCGTCTGCCTACAATGCAGGATACCTGGGTTCGATCCCTGGGTTGGGAAGATCCCCTGGAGAAGGAAATGGCAACCCACTCCAGTATTCATGCCTGGAAAATCCCATGGACCAAGGAGCCTGGTGGGCTACAGTCCATGGAGTCACAAAGAGTTGGACACGACTGAGTGACTTCTCTTCTCTTCTTCACTTCATAGAGAAGGCCGTGGCACCAGAGACTATGTAGAAGCTCTACAAGCCGAGAGCAGCCTCTGGTCAATAGTCACCAAAAAACAGGGTCCTCAGTGTTAAGACCATATCCAACTTAATTCTACCTGCAGCCAAGTAAATTTTTCAAAAGATCCACAGCTTCAGAAAATAACACAATCCAGTTGATAGCTTGATTGCAGCCTGAGGAGAACCTAAGGAGAGAATCTGTCTTAGCCAGGCCTGGACTTCTGACCAACAAAACCATGAGATAATAAATTTGAGTCGTTTTAATGCCCATGGCAATTTGTCTGTGTGTCTTTGTTGCACAGGGATTAAAAAAAAAAAAAAAAACTAAGCATTAGTGATGAGTGAGTGAGAGTTGATTAGTGATGTGAGAGTTGGACTGTGAAGAAAGCTGAGTGCCGAAGAATTGATGCTTTTGAACTGTGGTGTTGGAGAAGACTCTTGAGAGTCTTTTGGACTGCAAGGAGATCCAACCAGTACATTCTGAAGGAGATCAGCCCTGGGATTTCTTTGGAGGGAATGATGCTAAAGCTGAAACCCAAGTACTTTGGCCATCTCATGCGAAGAGTTGACTCATTGGAAAAGACTCTGATGCTGGGAGGGATTGGGGTCAGGAGGAGAAGGGGATGACAGAGAATGAGATGGCTGGATGGTATCACTGACTCAATGGACATGAGTCTGAGTAAACTCTGGGAGTTGGTGATGGACAGGGAGGCCTGTCGTGCTGCGATTCATGGGGTCACAAAGAGTCGGACACGACTGAGCGAATGAACTGACTAATGCAAGCAGCTCCAATGTGCCAGTGCTGAACCACGCATATGGGTAAAACAGTGTACTTGACGGACAAGAATCTCTGTCCTAATGGAACTGAGATTATAATGGGGGTAAAAAATGATAATATGAAAATACACACATAAAATAGAATAAATGTATATATAGATTCTCAAGAAAGGCATGTTCTACGAAGAAAACTAAAATAGGGCAAGAGTTAGAGATTGACCTGATGGAGATTGAGGTGGTACTTTAACAGGACAGTGAGGGAACAACTGTCAGGAGAGATGAGAGTTGTGTCACAGCCAACGTGATGGAAAAGAGGCACCATATGAAGACAGGAGTTTGGATCTTATTCTAAATCTTTTGGAGAGTTTTAGGCATGGGGAGGTGTTTGAGTTACTCGTCAAGAAAATATCTCAGTGGAGAATGAAGTAAAGGGGGTGGGAGTACGGAGCCAACAGTGGACTTGTATCTAAGAGAAATCTTGTTCATTACAAAGATTTTTGTTATCACCCATGAAAGATCATGCAGGATCAGACTGGGGTGATAATCCTCGGGCTTGAAAGAGGGTGTTCCCATAATGTTGTCATGAATCACATAGTGTAGAAATTTTCTCCCATAATTTGTAATAAATAAGAATTTTTCCCCTAGGGTATTTCCAAATCCAGATAATACAGACCTTTTTCCCAATAAGAATGGGAGGGAGGCACAAAGGGGAAAGAAAGATGAAGGCAGAAATTTTAGTAACCCTAGTTATAAAGCAAAAAAAAAAAAAAAAAAATGACCTAATGTTTTTCAACAAATTAGTAGATCTAAGGAAACTGGACTTTAAATGTTTACATGCTTAGAATATTCCTCAAGATTATCCAAAGTCACAGTCAAAGCCTAACAATATTTTTTTTCCTAGTAACAGATCATAGGAATTCAGTTAACATTCTTTGTTTGGCTAAGGACATAAATGTCCAAACTATATAGTGAATGCTTCTTGTTCAGAATAAAGTTAAAATAAGAATAAGTGTTAGACTTCCAAAATACTAGAAACTTCTTCATACACATGCTTCTTAATAACATGTTATGCAATGAAAAAAAGTAAGCACAGTATATATTTGCACATATTTTTAAAAGTGAGCATTTTTCTCTACATGTCTAACTCTCAAGACTAATATAAAAGAATAACTCTATGCATAGAAAAGTAAACCTAAGGAATTTTCTCCAGAGTTAATTAACTACAGCATGCACAATTTTAAAGAGCTTTCCAATAAAATTCCCAGCTCTAATTAGTCCCAAAGAGAAAAAGAGATTACAATGGAGTGGAATACAGTTTTCTCCTCTCACTCCTTGCTTTCATCTATCTTTTTCTATTTCATCCCTTGAGCATGCTTCTTATAGACTGAATTGTGACCCTCCAAAATATATGCAGAAGCTCTTTCAATGTGACTATATTTTGAGACAGGACCACCTGGGAAGCTCTAGGGAGGTAATTAAGGTTAAATAAGGTCATAAGAGTGGGGCTCTAAACTGATAGGACTTGTGTCTTTTTAAGAGGAAAGGCCATGTGAAGACACAGTATTAGAAGAGAGTTCTCAACAGAAACCAACCCTAACAATACTTTGATCTTAGATTTCTAGCCTCAGGGACTGTGATAAAATTAATTTCTGTTGTTTAAGCCCCTCAGCCTGTGGAATTTTGTTGCAACAGCCAGAGCAGACAGATATACAGACTGAACTAAAAAATCAGAAAAAAAAAAAAAACATATAATCTCTTATTCAGAACACCCATGATGCCAATAACTTCAAAGAAGTTGAATTTTACACAAATAAATCATCTTTAATTTACCAGCTAGTGAACGTTTTGCTTCTGTTTAGAGTCACAAACATGGGACCCCCTGTCCTTTGGGAATGTTAATGCTGAATTGGCCTTTGAATAGCACTTTTGTTTGTAATACCTAGGACTCTGACCTGCTTTGGTGGTGTTCTTAACAAAATTAACTTTGCCCTGTTCTGAATTGAAGATTAGTTTACTAAATATATTATTAGAAAGAATAAGAAAGAAAGTAAAGAAAGTGAAGTTGCTCAGTCGTGTCTGACTCTTTGAGACCCCACGGGCTATAGCCTACCAGGCTCCTCCATCCATGGGATTTTTCAGGCAAGATTACTGGAGGGGGTTGCCATTTCCTTCTCCAGGGGATCTTCCTGACCCAGGGATCAAACCCGGGTCTCCCGCATTGTAGACAGATGCTTCATCGTCTGAGCCACCAGGGCAATTTTTTATATTAAAGTAGTAGACATTGATTAAATTCTCCTTACTCCAGGGAGTTGCTTTTGTAATTATCTGAGAAGGAATCACACATAAACAAATAAAAATAGACAAAAATAAGCAACAACAATAATAATGATGAAAAAGAAAAGATTATACCTACATTATATGGCTTCCAGGTGACTCAGTGGTAAAGAATCCACCTGTCAAATCAGGAGACACAGGTTGGGTCCCTTGCTGGGGAACATCACCTGGAAGAGAAAATGGTAACCCACTCCAGTATTCTTGCCTGAATAATCCCATGGACAGAGGAGCCCGGCGGGCTACAGTCCATAGAGCCACAAAGACTTGGACACCACTGAGCAACTACTAAGCATGCACGGATACCTGCATCACATTAGTGTGGAGGAGGAGGACGAGTACTAGCAGCAGTGGTAGTAGTGGTAGCAGCAGTAGTAACAGTAGTAGTGAGAGTTTAGTTTTTCTACTTTAGCATTATTGACTTTCTGGGCTACTTCTTTGTTGTGGGGCTGCCCTGTGCATTAAGGGGTCTTTAGCAGGGTTGTTGTTTAGTCGCCCAGTCATGTCCAACTCTTTGTGGCCCAATGGACAGCAGCATGCCAGGCCTCTCTGTCTCTTACCGTCTCCCGAAGTTTGCCCAAGTTCATGTCCATTGCATTGGTGATGCTACCCAGCCACCTCATCCTCTGACTCCCTCTTCTCCTGCCCTCAATCTTTCCCAACATCAGGGACTTTTCCAGTGAGTCAGCTGTTCGCATTAGATGACCAAACTACTGGAGTTTCAGCTTCAGCTTTAGTCCTTCTAACAAGTGTTCAGGGTTGATTTTCCTTGAGATTGACTGGTTTTATCTACTTGCTGTTCAGGGGACTCTCAAGAGTCTTCTCCAGCACCACAGTTCGAAGGCATCAATTCTTCGCGCTCCGCCTTCTTTACGGTCCAGCTCTTACAGACGTACTGACCACTGGGAAGATCATAGCTTGACTGTACAGACCTTTGTCAGCAGAGTACTGTCTCTGCTTTTCAACACACTGTCTATCAGCGTATCTAGCCTCTACTCACTAGATTCCAGTAGCATTCCCCCAGTTGTGACAACCAAAACCACCTCCAGGCAACAACCAATGTCCTCTGAGGGACAAAATTAACCCCCTTCCCCACTGGAAAACCACCAATCATAGCTGATCTGTATTGGGCACATTCTATATGCTAAGCAATGCTTAGGCATTTTACAAGTATAAATTTATTTAATCCTGAAAACAAACTTAAATGTAAATATTGTTATTAACCCTTTGTTACCAATGAGAAAATTATGGCACAGACAACATGAATGAACTCCTTGAAGCTGTACAGCTAGTAAGTGTCTTTTTTATTTTTCTCATGAAGTGTGATGAAAATATTTTAAAATAAATATTGTTAAATCTCTGAGACATTCTATTTAGCATATAATTGAATTATTTTTGTATGCAACATGATGATTTAATATAATATTGTGAACCAGTTTTCCTTATCAAGGTAACACATGCATCATCGCATTTTTTTAATCATTTTTGTCAGTGAGAACATTTTATTACTTCCCTCTTGGAAAATTTCTGCGACCCCATGGACTGCAGACCACCATGCTCCTCTATCCATGGAATTTTCCGGGCAAGAATACTGGAGTGGGTTGCAATTTTCTACTCCAGAGGATCTTCCCAACCCAGGGATCAAATGCACAACTCTTGCATCTCCTGCATTGGCAGGCGGATTCTTTACCACTGAGCTACCTGGGAAGCCCCTCAACTACACAGTACAGTGTTATCAACTTTAGTTACCATGTTGTAATTAGATCCTCAGACCATACCCATTTCAAGACTGAAATTTTTTACCCTTTTATCAAGCTCTCTCTATTTCCCCACTCCCAAGCCTTATAATTGATACCATGCAGCATTTATATTCTGTTTGACTTATTTCACTTAGCCTAATGCCCTCCAGTTTCATCCATGTTGTCCCAAAGAACAGGATTTTCTTCTTTTTAAGGCTAAATAATATTCCATTGTACACGTGTACCACATTCTCTTTATCCATTCTTCTGTCAACAAGCACTAAGATTGTTTCCATACCTTGGCTATTGTGAATAATGAGTTATTATCTCTTGGAACTCAAATTTAGACATAGATGATCAGTGTACTTTGTAGAGGAGAGCTATAATCATTCATTCACTTAACAAAATTTCATAAGAGTTTGACACATAGAATATGAAGAAGGAAGGTAAAAAAGAAAAAGTAAAAAAGCCTTAATTCTTGATCTTAAATTTCTCATCAAAAATTTCTCATCATAGCAAAAGTTAGAGGAAGTTGTTGATGTTTGAAGAAAGAATAACAATGGAGTTATCCTTTAGATTATAGCTGGTCTCTCTTACCTTCCTCACTCTGCAAACTTTTTCCTCAACATAGCTATCTTCTTGGTCATTGTCCAGCCCCAGCCTAACTATCTGCTTCTGCACCCTGAGTAGCTGCTATCTGGTGGCTCAACCATGAGCAGAAAGGAGGTTAACAGTATCATTCCCCATTAGCAGTGTCTGCCTCTCAATGAAGAACTTGTAAGTAACAAACAACTTTCACAGCTCTATAAGAATTGTCTTATACTAGTGGGATGAGTGGTAATGTTGGGAAGAATATTTACTGGAAACCCTCATAAGGAAGAGTAGTGAAATTTGCTACTTGCTCATAAGGAAGTAGTAGCAAAGAGAAGTGAAACTTCATAAATCTTTAAATTGAGTTTTAATTTGAGCCCCACTCTTAGCTAACTGGAAAACTGAGAATATGTAGGCATCTGTCTTGCAGTGTGAATTTAGAGGACTGAACTAAATAATACCTAAGGTCTATTCCAGTTTTAACATTCTATGAATCTATGAATTTCATGACTATGAAGCATACTTACCTAAATTATCCCAAAACATTTATCTGAAATTAAATAGACGAGTCATTGTTGGAGTCAGTTTTAGGATTTATCATTTTGAAGAATTTGTTTTATAGTTTAAAGGTTTGAAAACCCTTCTGTGACCATTCATCAATCTTCTTCTATGGACAGTAAGAACATATGGTTTGAGGATATATCGTTAATGACCACTTGTTAATTTCAGTGACTTCTAGAGATATGTATATAGTCTGTGGAGCAGTTTATGTATATGGAATATTTTAGCACAGTACTGTAAGCTATTTGTATAAGCAATTTGATATCCTCCTATGTTTTGTTTGCAGAAACAACAGAGAAATGACCACTTCAATGACTAGCATGAAGTTAACTGACAGAAGAGTGGGAACAAAGAAGTCAAATGCACAGAGCAGGCACATTTCAATGGTCATTTTACCAGTAACAATAGGAGAAAAAATATTTATTCTCTAGATTTTATTTTATCCAGCCTTAAAATCAATTGATTTGCCAGTTTAAATCCATTTTGTTTAGCCCACTAAAGTTTATTATAACCATAATCACTATAAGAAAAGAAAATATGAAACAAATCCGTTTACTTATTTTTAATAACGTCTTTAGACAAATTAAATTTAAAATTCTCCATCTACCATTTTTAGAGACTCATTCAAAAATAAAAAGACTAAATAAAACTCTCTAATTCTCTCAGGTCTCTGTTCATGCACTGAAAACTTATATTTGAATAAAGGCTAATAAGCAAAATATATCATATAGTAGCAGAACTCTAAATCTGTAGAAAATTCTATAGGAAAAGATTTTCCTTTAAAAAAAATGTGAACTGGGCTTCTCAAGTATATTTAGATTGTGGTCAAACTTCTTGAACAACCCACGGTAAATGGCAAAACCAATACAATATTGTAAAGTAATTAGCCTCTAATTAAAATAAATAAATTTAAAAAAAAAAGATTTTTATAACGATAAAAGAGGAACTTTCATTTAAAGCTTGAGTAATGCTATCACATATATCCCCATTTCATTTTCTAAGATAATTGTATGCACAGTTCTTTGAAGTAAAATAGCATGTAAAGCAACTTTATTATGGCATACATGGTGCTCAATCGTTCAGTTGTGTCTGACTTTTTGCGGCCCCATGGACTATAGCCCACAGGCTCCTCTGTCCATGGAATTTTCCAGTGAAGAGTATTGGAGTGGGTTGCCATTTCCTACTTTAGGGAATCTTCCCAACCCAGGGATCAAACCCATGTCTCTTGCATCTCCTGAATTGGCAGGCATGTTCTTTACCACCAGCGTCAGCTGGGAAGCCCCATGATGGCATATACCTTTTGACATATATAGAGAGATTTGATATTTGACAAAATATATTTTTCTTGATAAAAACTTTCGAGTTCTCTAATATTATAGGTACTATATATGAAAAAGACACCTGTATTCATTTCCTGTTGCTGCTGTAACAAATTACCAGAAACTTAGTGAATTAAAACAACACAAGTTTATCATCTTATATCTCTGGAGGTCAGAAGTCCAATAATGGATCCTATCGGTCTAAAAGCAAGGTGTCAGGAGGCTGGTGTTTACTCTGGAGACCCTGGAGAATAATCCATTCATTGCCTTTTGCAGCTTCAGGAAACTACCTCCATTATTTGGCTCGTGGTTCTTTCCAGCAGTGTCATCCCTTTGCTTCCCTCATCACACCTCCTTTTCTGACTCTGATCCTTCTAACTCACTCTTACAACAAGTCCTGTGATCCGATTGGACCAGGTAGTCCAAGATAATCTTCCCATCTCAAGATCCTTAACTTAATCACATCAGCAAAGTGTCATGTAAGATAATATATTGACAAGACATGGCCATCTTGGATGATGGGCAATGCTTTGTCAGTCACAGCACACCTGCCCTAGTATGCTCTAGTTTTTATGGGTTTAGGCAGGTAGAATTTGAACACATATGATGTGTAGTTCGTGTTAAATGAGACCATATAAAAACCTTAAATATGCTGATGAAGAAAATTAACATGTAAATTCTTAAGTCTTTTAAAAATTTTTTTGTGAAAACTGACATTGTTCTTAGAAAAGCTACCATCTCCCAGAGTTTATTGTAACCCTCTAATCTCTTAAAGTCATTGTAAAAGTACCTTGCCAATATTTACACCTTTCCAAAGGGAAGTTCTTAAAATATTGAATATTGATGTGAGATGTGTCAGCCAAGAGTTAAAATAATTTAGAAGATTCTTCCTTTTTGGGAAAAGTATGATTGTGCTCTGAGCTGTTAGGTATCCATGTTTCTCGAGTTGATGCATTAGTAACAAATTAATTGATGGATTTTTACTATTATTTTTACTATGTACACTCTCCACATGCATTTTCTCATTGTGTTGTTCAGTTGCTCAGTCGAGTCCAGCTCTTTGCAACCTCATGGACCGCAGCGTGCCAGGCTTCTCTTCTCTCACTATCTCCCAGAGTTTGCTCAAACTCATGTCCATTGAGTCCATGATGCCATCCAGCCATCTCATCCTCTGTTGCTCCCTTCTCCTCCTGCCCTCAGTCATTCCCGGCATCAGAGTCTTTTGCGTTAACTGCTGCACTAAACCCATTACATGCATTTTCTGATTATGTGGAATATGGCACTATTATGATTCCATTTTACCAATGTAGAAACTTAAGTTTTAGAAAAGCAAGTGTTCTTTCCTATTATTACACAAGTGGAACTGGCATTCCAACTCAAGTCTGCTCACAATTAAGTGATGGGACAAGATGGTTTCAGTGACCACTAAGTTTTCATCATAAAATGCACTAATATTTCTGAACCACCCTGAAGATATTGTTTTTCATTTATCCTTCACACTATCCTGGGAAACTTTGTATTATATAACCCATCTTTTAGAGTAAGAAGCTAAGTAACTGTATTTCAATCACTATTCCATTTTTTAACTTTCTGAGTAGTAGCATGCTTGTCTGTTTAGTCAGTAAGTTGTGTCCGACTCTTTGTAGCCCGCCAGGCTCCTCCGTCCATGGGATTTCCCAGGCAAGTATACTGAAGTGGGTTGCCATTGCCTTCTCCGGGGAATCTTGCCGACCCAGAGATCAAGCCCACATCTACTGTATTGACAGGCAGATTCTTTACCACTGAGCCACCAAGGAATCCTGAAATAGTAGCACATAATGCCTGAAAATAAACTTCACATCAGATCTTAATATGAAAATGTGGCTTTCCCTTGTGATATATATAATATATATATTATATTTATATATGTAAATATAATATATACAATATTATTATAATATTGAATGATCTGCCTCTTGAGAAATTTATATGCAGGTCAAGAAGCAACAGTTAGAACTGGACACGGAACAACAGACTGGTTCCAAATAGGAAAAGGAGTACGTCAAGGCTGTATATTGTCACCCTGTTTATTTAACCTATATGCAGAGTACATCATGAGAAATGCTGGACTGGAAGAAACACAAGCTGGAATCAAGATTACCGGGAAAAATATCAATAACCTCAGATATGCAGATGACACCACCTTTATGGCAGAAAGTGAAGAGGAACTAAAAAGCCTCTTGATGAAAGTGAAAGTGGAGAATGAAAAAGTTGGCTTAAAGCTCAACATTCAGAAAATGAAAATCATGGCATCCGGTCCCATCACTTCATGGGAAATAGATGGGGAAACAGTGGAAACAGTGTCAGACTTTATTTTTGGGGGGCTCCAAAATCACTGCAGATGGTGACTGCAGCCATGAAATTAAAAGATTCTTACTCCTTGGAAGGTAAGTTATGACCAACCTAGATAGCATATTGAAAGGCAGAGACATTACTTTGCCAACAAAGGTTCGTCTAGTCAAGGCTATGGTTTTTCCTGTGGTCATGTATGGATGTGAGAGTTGGACTGTGAAGAAGGCTGAGCGCCGAAGAATTGATGCTTTTGAACTGTGGTGTTGGAGAAGACTCTTGAGAGTGAGTCCCTTGGACTGCAAGGAGATCCAACCAGTCCATTCTAAAGGAGATCAGCCCTGGGATTTCTTTGGAAGGAATGATGCTAAAGCTGAAACTCCAGTACTTTGGCCACCTCATGCGAAGAGTTGACTCATTGGAAAAGACTGATGCTGGGAGGGATTGGGGGCAGGAGGAGAAGGGGACGACAGAGGATGAGATGGCTGGATGTCATCACTGACTCGACGGACGTGAGTCTGAGTGAACTCCGGGAGTTGGTGATGGACAGGGAGGCCTAGCGTGCTGGGATTCATGGGGTTGCAAAGAGTCGGACACAACTGAGCGACTGATCTGATCTGATATATTTATTTATAATTAAACTATATATTATATATTTATTTATTTATAATGTAATAAATATTATATATTTATTTAAATATATAATATGTGATATATTATATTTTTATATATTATATATATTTAATTTTGAACTTGGTCACTTGTTATTCTGGAAAAAGCACTGGTTTTGGAAAAAGCATTAATTGGATTTGAGTTTGTATTTTGTAGTTTTCTCTATATGTGAAAAATACTTCCCAAAGCTTTAGATTCCTTATCTTTAAAATGGGGGAAATAATACAGGTCTCATGAGATTGTTATTTAAGATCTCAATAAAGCTAAATTCCCTCTCTAATGGAGTATTGTTTTTCTAACATTCTCAAAAGGCAGAACTTTCCCCCTTTCCCTGATTATTTTGCCTCTTATAAAGATTTTCTAAAGCCTTTGGGATTGGGGATGGAGGAAACCACTTTTTCGTTTACTGTGTTGAGTAAATCATTTCCCAAATACCATTTTGTTCCTATATATGTTTTAAACTATATTTTCAGTTGCTCTGAGCCAGGCTGGTCATTATTGCTTTGTAAATGATTCTGGAGCATTTTCACAAAGAACCAACTGCGGTGAGATTCGTTAGGAATTTTCAAGTTTGCCACTTTTCTACACGTTCTTTCTTTCTGCCCTCTGCAGAGATGCCGACATACTTAGCTTGCATAAAGAGCCAAGAGGCTTCTGATTTGTTGAGCTTAGTACTATGCAGAACATATGAAAAACCAACAATAGTAGCTTTCTTAATGCAGTTTTTTTTTTTTTTTTTTTTTGGCAATAATGCAGTTTCATGTTTTAATGAACCCAAGCTGGAGTAATAAAGGTCTCTTCTAGACACCGAAGGCCAGCAGTAACTAGAGGTCGAGCTAGAGGTCGAGCTCTGATTGAATTTTGAGACAAGAAAGACACATCTCAAAACAGTATATTTTAGAAACATTTTATTGACTTTCCAAAACCCTTCTACGAACATTTACTTTATCTCCCACTGGCTTGGTGCAGACAAGCAATTACTCCATAGTGATAGTGCAATCAAATCTGCAAACAGTTATTACATTTCAATTAGAGCTGCATGAAACTCTATATGTTTGGTTTGAAGGAAACTAATGCAAATCGTTTTTGATGTTTCAGTTCACAAGGGGTCCTACCCAACACTTTTGGCCTCAGCGATGCTCAGACCCATTCAAACATCAAAGACTATTTTTCAGCATAAAGTATTTGGCCTGGGGTTAAATTCTCCTGAAGTATTGGTCTGTATTCAAACTCCCAAATCTTCCAGCAACACCAAAAGTGTTGCCAAGTGAACTATCTAGTATAGAAGAAAAAAAAAAATTGAGGTAAATCTTTTGCGTAAAACCTGTACTTTATCACACTCATGATCTTGGGTGAATGCTCATAAATCATTGAAACACAAAAATGTTTCATTATTATTAACAAGAGCAACAGTGAGGTGGAGGGGTCAGAAGAAGGAAACTAATATTTGTTAAAACACCTATGATGCTCCAGTCACTTTTCTTGGATTATCTCTTTAAATTCTTCCATCAACTCTGTGAGGCAGGTATCACATACCACTGTTCTCCAGATGGGAAAATTTAGATTCAGATTAAGAAACTTGTCCAGATCTGCTAGGTAGATGGTGGTACTGGAAACAAACCCAAATCTCTTTGCCTCCAAAGTCCTCAATGATTCTTTTGTCGTTTCTGTCTCCTACTGTGCAGAGAATTGGAGAATATGCTTACTTTCATCTTTTTTTTTTTTTTCCTTTTTGTTCTCATTGCCCCACATTTCTCTTAAATGCCTTTCAGAATAGCTCAGTTAGTTTGTCCACTGTTCATATTAGTAACACTGATTCTCTTTGAAAATTTTATGTTACTCAAGGAAAAATGCAAGCAACAAAGTCAAATGATGAAGGAAGTATTCTCCCCACTCTCAAAATGTGTTACATGTGGTGGTGGGGGAAGGGATAGCGAGACCTCAGGCAGAATTTACTGAGGGGGACTTCACACTTCCATCGGTTACCATGAAAGATAACATATGGGCTGAACATTTACTCCCAAGCAACAGATTTGTTTCTAGTTACTCCCCAGCAGTTGAATTAAAAAAAAAAAAGAAAACCTCTTTTAACAGTCATCTGAAAATACTCACAAATGAGAGAAATACAGTTGATCTTTTTTCAGACTACAGAATTAAATTTTTAAAAAATTAAAAAAATTAAGTCATAATGATTCCATTTAAATGCACTTATTGAGCTTCTAGCCCCATGACTTCCTCTCTGTTAGGGATAACATGCTACCTCTTCTCAGAAGCTTAGGTTCTTTTGTGGGGAGGAAAGACTAACTTACTATAGTAGACTTCTTGCACTTCTTGTTTTTTCTATTGGTAGTTTTTAAATTATTTACTCTGTTATTTTAATTAGTTATCTCATGTAATCAGCTTTTTCTATATGATGACAAATATAAAAATATGTTAAGAAATGGGGGCACTTTCCTGTTTTCCATCATTTTGTTTGTAATCAATCATTTGCTTTGTGTCACCGAAGTTATTGGCTTAAATCTGGAAATATTTATAACTTTTGGCATTGCAAAATTCTTCAGGCTGAGAAAAAAAGGCGTTGTCAGGAAACCAAAATTAAAAAGTTGGGTTTAAAATTGTTTCTACCCTCCAGGCTCCTGACATATAAAACTTTAACAACACATGTCTAGGTTAAATTTTTAAACCACATGAGAGTTAAGTTAAGTAGGAAGATCCTCTTCAAAATATTGTATTTTTTGAAAAATAGAAAATGAAAGAGAAAGCCTACAATTGCCTTCAAAAAATACACATATGAACTTCCCTGGTGCGTGCAGGCAAAGCAATTTTATAAATGGGCCCTCTTCTGTTCTTGGGCCTTTCTTTGCTAGCTGTCACTCCTTTAAAAGCAAAGTTGAACATTCTTCACCTTCAAGAATCAGTATCTGATAAACTCATTCCTTCTCCCCTTGAGACTTTTCTGCTTTTTCTTATCATTGTTAGTTTGTGTACATGAGGTTCTATTTTGCTTTGTACTTTCTCCTTTAAATAACTATTTATCTGACCTTCTAAAAAAAACAACGTTCTTTTGGAAATTCAGTGAGGTTGATCATAGGAAAAAAAGATGACAAAATGTATACCTTTATGGTCCGAAAAGACAATTGCTTATCAAAACAAAGTAAGTTTAGGATGAATGTGAAAATATCATCAAATTCTGTTGTTAAGAAAAATAAAAGAAGTATTCTTTTAATCTGCAGTGAAGAAGGAATTCATAGGGCCTGGACTTCATCTTAGGCCTGTTCATGCTGATCATGCGCGGCCACCTTTACAATGGACTCTGAACTGTGTGTTCAGTGCCTATGAAAACAACAGAAGGATAAGAACCCCTCCAGACAGGGGAACCTTGAAGATCCTATCTAGGTTACTCATCGCCTAAGAGAAAACATACAGTAATCACCCCTTCCTCCAGACAGGCCATAAATTTTTCTGTATCTGTCAGAGTGTAATCTCGGGTTTATTGATTATTGGCTAATTGTTTGACTGTTTGAGCACATGAGCACATAGCACGTGAATGACGGGGTTATTGGGATTGTATTTTCCAAGGGATTTGGAGTGGTGGGTTCAGACACGTACACGTGGGGTATAAAAGATTTTCACAAATGCTGGTCGGGGTCCTTGGCTAAGAGGAGACTCTGCCTTGGGCCTGCCGGTGTAATAAACTGCACTCCACTATCTGCATTGTCCTCCTGAGTGAGTTTGTTTCCCGGAATGCGTGGCTACAACAGCAGTAATAGGGCAAGATAAAAAATTACGTTTTTAGGATACAAATAATTTAAAGAATCTAATGTGTATTTTCAAGTGCTGGTGAATATTTTAGAAACATTCTCTTGTCTTGACACTGGCATTGCTATTTTTCTAAGAAACCCAGCCTTCCTATGCCATACACTTCCTTATTTAATTATTTTATTGTATTTTTTGTTTCTTTTTAGATTTTTAATTGGAGGATAATTGCTTTACAATGTTGTGTTGGTTTCTGCCATACAACAATGTGATTCAACCATACGTATACATATATAACCCCTCCGTCTTGAGTCTCTCCCCCACCACCCCCCCATATTGAATTTTGCATTTATTTTTCTTCCACATTAGATAAGGGTCTCCATGAAAATAGAACTTTTTAGCTGTTTTGTTCACCACTGTATCCCAGCATCTAGAATTGAGCCTGATACACCATAATGATAAATATTTGTTGAAATGGTGAATGAAGAATTACAACATTACACACTTGGTGAAGGAGATCTCTTAGTGTATCCCATCCCAAATATCCAAGTCCTTATGAAAACAGACTCACAGGCTTAGAGAATGAATTTATGGTTACCAGGGGAAGGGTCAGAGAAGGCAGTGGCAACCCACTCCAGTACTCTTGCCTGGAAAATCCCATGGACGGAGGAGCCTGGTAGGCTGCAGTCCGTGGGGTCGCTAAGAGTTGGACACGACTGGACGACTTCACTTTCACTTTTCACTTTCATGCATTGGAGAAGGAAATGGCAACCCACTCCAGTGTTCTTGCCTGGAGAATCCCAGGGACGGGGGAGCCTGGTGGGCTGACGTCTATGGGGTCGCACGGAGTTAGCAGCAGCAGCAGGGGAAGGGTGGGGGAAGGGATAGACAAGGAATGTGGGATCCACATGTGCACACTGCTATATTTAAAATGGACAATCAACAAAGACATACTGTAGAGCACAGGGAACTCTGCTCAATGTTAAGTGGCAACCCAGATGGGAGGGCAGTTTGGGGGAGAATGTATACATGTATGTGTATGGCTGAGTCGCTCTGCTGTGCTCCTGAAACTATTACATTGTTAATTGGCTATCAGTTGAGTTCAGTTCAGTTCAGTCGCTCAGTTGTGTCCAACTCTTTGCGACCCCATGAATCGCAGCACGCCAGGCCTCCCTGTTCACCACCAATTCCAGGAGTTCACTCAGACTCATGTCCATCGAGTCAGTGATGCCATCCAGCCATCTCATCTTCTGTCGCCCCCTTCTCCTCCTGCCCCCAATCCCTCCCAGCATCAGAGTCTTTTCCAATGAGTCAACTCTTCGCATGAGGTGGCCAAAATACTTGGGTTTCAGCTTTAGCATCATTCCTTCCAAAGAAATCCCAGGGCTGATCTCCTTCAGAATGGACTGGGTGGATCTCCTTGCAGTCCAAGGGACTCTCAAGAGTCTTCTCCAACACCACAGTTCAAAAGCATCAATTCTTTGGCACTCAGCTTTCTTCACAGTCCAGCTCTCACATCCATGCATGACCATTGGAAAAACCATAGCCTTGACTAGACGGACCTTAATTGTCTATGCTGCTGCTGCTAAGTCAACTCAGTCATGTCTGACTCTGTGCGACCCTTTAGACAGCAGCCCACCAGGCTCCCCCATCCTTGGGATTCTCCAGACAAGAACACTGGAGTGGGTTGCCATTTCCTTCTCCAAAGTATGAAAGTGAAAAGTGGAAGTGAAGTTGCTCAGTCGTGTCCGACTCAACTCTGCGCGACCCCATGGACTGCAGCCTACCAGGCTCCTCCGTCCATGGGATTTGCCAGGCAAGAGTACTGGAGTGGATTGCCATTGCCAAAAAAGATTTTAAAAATCCTTATGGAAACAAAAATTTAAGCTAAAAAAAATATTTTAAAGACCCCAGTAGTTCCACTATCCAGACTCCACTCCTTAAATATACATCCTATTTCTCTATTGCCATGATGGAAGTAATATAAGGGGAAGAAGAAAAATAGGAAGGAAAAATAAGGTGAGAAAGATTCAAAGGGGACATTCTGGCTTGCCTTGCTAGCCTGGAGTGATCATCCTGGAAGAAGTCAGCCGGTGTATTGGGGTGACATAGGAGCAGGCCGTGGAGAGGACACTATTTAGGGAAAAACTGAAGTCTTTTGCCAACTTCCAGGAGCATATGAGTGAGCCTTCGTGAAAACAGAGCCTCCCTGAAAACAGGCCCACACAGTCTTCAGATGATGCAGCCCCTTCCTATGCCTTATCTGCAACCTCAAGAGAGACCCTGAGCCAACTAAGCCATGTCAGAAATCTTGGCCTAAAGAAACTGTGAAATAATAGTAAATGCTGTTGTCTTAAGGCACTGAGCTATGGGGTAATTGTTATGTGGCAATAGCTTACGAATACAATGGTTTTTGAAAAATAAGCAATAAGCATTTGTCTAGGAAACCGAAGCATAAAACCAGTAGTTCAAAAATAAACAAAAAAAAAAGGACATTCTGGCAGTAGCTTGATGAGAAATGTAGCACAATTTTTTTCTTTCTTTCCTATACTCTCTTATGACTATCCATGATCATATATATTTAGAAATTAGGTTTTTGCTACTTTTCTGATAGAGCAATATGCCATGTAACAGAAGAAAGCATGGTAAACTAGGAGGAGGTTAGAATCAATGCCATTTGAATACATCAAGGACAACTTTGATAGGACACGCCAGTGAAGACATGCTCGTAGCAGGAAGGATTAGCGATAAGGTTGTGCTTCTCTCCACTGGTCATCGTTTGGTTGTGGCTCTCTACTTTCTTTGTTGTTTGTAATCATCAAAATATCAGCTGTCCCTTTCTGGAAAAATTCTTTAGGAATCACAGACTTGAAGTTTGTCCACTGAGGATTTGGGCAGAAAGAATGTAGATTTGAAATGAAAGATCCTGGCTTCTGTTTTGCCACTTCAGGACGTTTGGTGTGAGAGAATTTCAAATTCTTCTGTCCTAAGTGTTTTCATTTGTAAAATGAGAAGGTAATGCAGATGCTGTTTTAGCTTCCTGGAGCTTCCTAAGGTCTCAGAACTATTTTAGAAAATTGGAAGTGCCATGTATGCTGCTTCTTACCAATAAGATATTAGCCTCACTAAATTCAGAGAAAAGATGTGATTGTCCCAGAATAATCATTTATCAAACACAGTTCTCAGGAAATAGGCATAATGAGAGAATTACCAAATATGTAAATGGCATGAACCTATCTTTGGTGGCTGCAAAACCAAACCTTTGTCTCACTGAACAGCCTCTGTTTTGTAACACTAAGGATCTATATTTTATCCTAGGTAATGCTTTCTGAATTGATATTTTAAAATTGGGAAGCAATTTAGCGTTTTGCGTTGTCCCGATTTGTTAGCCCAGGCCAACGTTAATGACACATCTTAATAGAATAATGGTCAGCTGGGCATCTAAACTTTACCCTGCCATGGATCATTTTTGGCAGCTGTTCTTTTTATTCATCAGTCTGATTGAAACCGCTTTCCTGACAGAAGCAAAGATAGTCTTCTTTGTTCAAAATTCCCATAAAAGACAAAATGGAAGTCTTTGCAGACAGACTGGCATGCCTGAATAAATTTATTTTCCTAGGCTTCTAGCCACAACAGTGAGCAAACAAATACCTTTTACCTACATCTTTAAGTACACTCTACACTCGCACATTTACAGGATTAAATAATGCTCTTTACTTTGACTTCTTCCTTGTCTGTGTTAAATCATTGCCCAAACTTGCATTTTTAAATCTTTCCCTTATAATGCTTAACCTTTAGCCCTGGGCTATTAGAGCAATCTATGGCTGTGTCTGTGTTTATCCATGTCTATGTGTGTACACATACACTGTCTATGATGTTGGGGGAGGAGGGCTGGGATTTCTTTCTAATCCTCTTTCTTTATAGAGAACAGACCTCAAAGGGTTTCCTTTCCTAGCTTCTTAACTTCTCTTCCAAGCGTAATGATTCTAGACAGACCAAACGACTGACCAGTGATCCATCGTATTTTTAATCATTTACAGTCTGATTCCTACACGGTGGTGCCTGTTATTTGGTTTTGAAAAATGCTTGCCTGAAGAATACATTCAACCCAGCATTTCTGAGCAATAAATTACCTGTGTTGGGGGCCCTTGACAGCCTGTATTATTTTGCCCTTGTTGAAAATAATGGATGATTTGGAACAAAGCTCCCCTTTGAATTAAAATACAAAAGGTTAGAGTTTTAGAGCCCAAGATAATAAGTAACCCCTCAGCAAACAGACTGGACCCAAAGCTCCCCCATAGAGGAAAGATTTGAGGGGTTAAAACATGGGGGACAGAAAGCATAAACATAAGCATTTGTACAGACACATGACTTTTTTTTTTTCCCAGAACTGGGAAAATCTTTTTGTGTCCTGCACTGTCCCAGATGCTCAGTCAACTATAGAGTTATAGTTATACTAACATGAGGCAAAGCAGAGCTTTGTGTAAATATTATGATCATCCCGAATCACCCAAGAGAAATCTGGTCTCCTGTTTGGATGTTGAGCCAACTTCTTTCTATCCCCAACTGGGAGGTGGAGGAGTGGAGGGCGGGGGTTCTGCAATTGTTGGCACTGTGGATAGATCACAAGGGAAGCTTAATTTTAGCTGAACATGCATTTGTTTATACATTCATGAAAATTAATTATCATATATTAAATTATAACACTATTGTTTAAATGCATGTAGATGAAAGGAACAAATATTTTCATATGTAAGTATGTATGTACCTATAGGTAGTCCATGGAACAGAAAACAATCCCAAAGTAATGATGTGACATAGAAATGGAACTGTCTTTTGATTGATGTATTTAATGTTGTAAGCAGTGGTCAGGTTTCCAGGCAAAAACAAAAGTGATCTGAAATTTCTAGCTTATTTAAACTAGCCTTAAGATCACTGTCAAAGAGGCAATATGCCACATGACTGAAGAATCAGGATTCCTACTTTTGAGTCTGGGTTTCCCCCACACCCTGGGAGTGTCACTTTTGGAAAGTTTTGTGACCTCTTTGAACCATGTTTCCTAGTCTGTATATTACAGGAATCAGCAAACTAGAATCTATGGGCCAAATCTGGCTTGCCACTTGTTTTGACTTGACTTGCAAGCTAATTTTTAAAAATATTTTTAAGTATTAAAACTAAAGGAAGAATAATGCTTCATGACATATAAACATAGTGTGAAATTTAACTCTCATGATCCATAAATAAAGTTTTACTGGGACACAGCCAAACTCATCTGTTTACATATGGTCTGCTTTCTATGTTGCTTTCTTGCAACCAGGCAGAAAGTTACAGTAGGGACCGCATGGCCTGTGGAGCCCAAGATAATTAATCTGTGGCCCTTTACAGAAAACATTTGTCAAACCCACTGTAATATCTTCCTTGCAGTTTTGCCATAAGGATTGACTATTATATAAAGTGTTTAGTGCAGGGACTTAAAGTAAGGAGCCCTGGGCTAATGCTGTCCCTGGAAATGAATATGTGGTTGTGTGTGTAGACTTCCCAAGGACAGAAAAAAGAGACAAACTGGGAAGTAATCCCAACATACTAGCATTTTCTTTCAGTTTTATAAGAACACAGGATGGTGGAAGAGGGTATTTATAGAAAAATGGAAATGTTGTGATTTTGTTTTTCTGGTCTAGCCTAACATCAACTGGACTACAAATTGCCTATAATAAATTCAGCATCCATTTTAATAAGAGGTAAAATTTTGGCATAGATAATATTTTATTAGTTATTTTTTATTGTTATTCTATTATTGAATATTTCATGATGGGATGGGAATCTCTAAATATATAGAAGCATCTATATTCAATATCCTATGATAAACCATAATGGAAAATAATTTGCAAAGAAATGTGTGTGTGTGTATATATATATATTACATAACTGAATCACCTTGGTATACAGTAGAAATTAACACAACACTGTAAATCAACTATTTGTTGTTGTTGTTCAGTCACTAAGTCATGGCCAACTCTTTGTAACTCCATGGACTACAGCCTGCCAGGCTCCCCTGTCCTTCACTCTCTCCTGGAGTTTGCTCAGACTCGTGTCTACTGAGTCAGTGATGCTATCTAACCATCCCATCTTCGACTGCCCTATTCTCCTTTTGCCTTCAGTCTTTCCCAGCATGAGGGTCTTTTCCAGTGAGTTGGCTCTTTCCCCAAGTGGCAGTAGCATGCTTCATTCCCACAATGAATGAATAACAGTTCTTATTTTTCAACATCCTCATCAGCATTTGATAGTGTAAGTTTTTTTATTGTTTCCCTTATTGTTAATTCTTTGGGATTTTTGTATAGACAATCATCTCATCCATGAACAGAGTTTTGTTTTGTTTTCCTTCCCTATCTGTGTACTTTTTGTTTTCTTTTCTTATCTTACTGCAAAAACGAAGACAGCTACTGCAGTGTGCAGGCATGAGTGGTAAGAGGGCACATTTGCCTTGTTCTTGATCTTGTGTGCTAAGTCACTTCAGTTTCCTGTCTGACCCTTGCGAAACTATGCAGTGCAGTCTGACAAGGGATTCTCCAAGCAAAATTCCTAGAGTGGGTTGCCACGCCCTACTCCAGAGAATCTTCTTGACCCAAGGCTCTTAGGGGGAAAAAAGCCTCATTTCTCAGCATTAAGTACAATGTTAGCTGAGATTTTTTGTGAATGTTCTATATCAAGTAGAGATAATTCTATTCTTAGATTGCTGAGTGCTTTGTTTGAGGTTTGTAGCTTTTTTTGTTTGTTTTGTTTTTACTCATGAATAAGTGTTCAGTTTAGTTCAGTCACTCAGTCGTGTCCGACTCTTTGAGACCCCATGAATCACAGCACGCCAGGCCTCCCTGTCCATCACCAACTCCTGGAGTTCACTCAAACTCACGTCCATCGAGTCAGTGATGCCATCCAGCCATCTCATCCTCTGTCGTCCCCTTCTCCTCCTGCCCCCAATCCCTCCCAGCATCAGGGTCTTTTCCAATGAGTCAACTCTTCGCATGAGGTGGCCAAAGTACTGGAGTTTCAGCTTTAGCATCATTCCTTCCAAAGAAATCCCAGGACTGATCTCCTTTAGGATGGACTGGTTGAACCTCCTTGCAGTCCAAGGGACTCTCAAGAGTCTCCTCCAACATCACAGTTCAAAAGCATCAATTCTTTGGCGCTCAGCTTTCTTCACAGTCCAACTCTCACATCCATACATGACCATTGGAAAAACCATAGCCTTGACTAGACGGACCTTTTTTGGCAAAGTAATGTCTCTGCTTTTTAGTATGATGTCTAGGTTGGTTTATCCTGTAAATGTGATTTATTACATTATTTGATTTCAAATATTGAACTAGCCTTATATATCTAGAAAAAATTCCACATGGTTGTCTTGTATAATTTTTTAATATATTGTTGGATTTGATTTGCTAATATATTTTGCTGAAGCTGTTGTATCTATGCTCATGAATAATATCTAATTTTTCTTTCTTGTAATGACTTCTGGTTTTGAAGAATCCAGAATTTTGCCCCAATTTTTCCCTTGATTTCGTGCTTTGAGTATTTCTCTTGAGAAGTCCAACTTGATCATAAATATGTTTTCTTTCAAATATGAACTTTTTAACTTTGCTATTTGAACATTTCTGCTTATGTTCAGTATTGCCAGTATTTTAACCTCACACCGGGCCTTGGTGTGATCATGTTTTTGATAGTTCTACTAGATGTTTTTTAGGCTCTTCTTATTTGGAAACATAGGTGTTTTAGTTTTGGGACTTTTGATTATTCTTTGTTAATCAAAAGTTTGATTATTCTTTACTAATTTCCTCTCTTCTTTTATCTTGTTTCAGGAACTCTTTTTGGGTCAGCCTTTGGACTTCCTCAACTGATCTACTAGTAATCTTATCTTTTGATGTCTATCATATTTTCCATTTAATTTTTTTCTGCTTTCTATGATACCTTGGTTTTATTATCTGCTCTTTGGATGAGTTTTTTATTTCTATATTTATATTTCTAGTCTTAAGGAGTGCTATCTAACTTGACAGTTCAATTTTTATAGTATCCTGTTGGATGAAATGATTTATTTATCTGAAAACATAATAATAGTTGTAATTATAGTCTTCATCTGTTCTCTGCATTCCTGTTTTCTACGGGCTCTTTTTTCCTTTTTAATGTGTTTACTTTTTGGTGGGACTTTCCTCAATAGCCAGGGATTTTTGTTACCTGTTCATTTATAAGGTTGGGCATCAGAAGCTTGAATTGAAGATCTCTGTGAGGGCCGCCCCAGTGGCTTGTGCAGGCATGCTAAGTCACTTCAGTCATGTCTGACTCTTTGTGACCCTATGGACTGGAGCCCGTCAGGCTCCTCTGTCCACGGGATTCTCCAGGAAAGACTACTAGAGTGGGTTGCCATTCCTTCCTCCAGGGGATCTCCCCAACCCAGAGATCAAACCTGCATGTCATGTCTCCTGCATTGGCAGGCAGGTTCTTTACCACTAGCACCACTTGGGAAGCCTGCCCTGGTGGCTCAATGGTGAAGAATCTGCCTGACGTGCAGAGGAGGTGGGAGATACAGGTTCAATCCTTGGGTCGGGAAGGTCCCTTGGAGAAGAAAATGGCAACTGACTGCAGTGTTCTTGCCAAGAAAGTCCTATGGACAGAGGAACCTGGTGGGCTATTGTCCATAGGGTCACAAAGAGTTGGACACAACTGAGCCTGCACGCACGCACACACGAGGATATGATATCTTCCAGCTGAGAGACTTCTTGAGAATGAAATATTAAGAATGCTTTCATTTCATATTGAGAACCCCACCCCACAACACAAGCCACCCAATTCCCCCCACCAAAATAACCCTTCGGTCTCCTGGGAAGTATACGCCAAGCATTATTAGGGGGTAACAGTTGCATAATTCAATGTGTAAACTTTTATTTAAGCATCTATTTTCTATATGGTTCTTCTCTTCTGCCTTCTGTTCTGCCTCATCTCTCTGAGCTCTGTGCCTCTTATTCTCTCTCTTTTTTAGTAGAATATCTCTCCATTTATATAAATTTTCTTTGATTTCTTCCATTAACATGTAAGTTTTACCTTATAAATCTTGTAAATGTTTTGCTAGACTTACACCTAGGCAACTAATTTATCTTGGTTTCCATGTTTCCACTGCTAGCATACAAAAATGCAGTTGATTTTTTATTTAATTTTTTTCCAGCTTTGTTGACATATAACTGACAAATAACATTGTGTAAATTTAAGGTGTACAATGTAATGCTTTGATGCTTGTGTATTATGAAATAATTACCATAATAAGATTAGTTAATACATTTATCATCTCTTGAAAATGAAAGTGAAGTCGCTCAGTGGTGTCTGACTCTTTGTGACCCTATGGACTGTAGCCCATCAGGCTCCTCCATCCATGGGATTTTCCAGGCAAGAATACAGAGTGGGTTGCCATTTTCTTCTCCAGGACCCAGGGATTGAACTCAGGTCTCCCACATTACAGGCAGACTCTTTACCCTCTGAGCCACCAGGGAATCCTATCATCTCGTACCTTTTTGTGTATATGTATTACGACAGCATTTAAGATTTACTCTTTTAAGAGCTTTCAAATATATTATACAGTACTGTTAACTATAGCTACTGTGCTGTACATTAGATCCCCAGAACGTATTCATCTTATAACTGGAAGTGTACCCTTTGATCGACATCTCATTTTCCCACCTTCCAGCCCATTCTACTCTTTTCTTTAAATTTATTTTTTAATTGGAGATAGTTGCTTTTCAATGCTGTGTTGGTTTCTGCCACACAACAGAACAATATGAATCAGTCGCAGCTATATGTAAATCCCTTCCCCCTTGAGTCTTCCTCCCACCACCCCCATTCTGCCCTTCTAAGTTATCACAGAGCACCAGGCTGGGCAATTCTCTTCTTTCTATAAAGTTTTTTAGATTGGCATGTGGGTGATATCTTACAGTATTTGTTTTTCTCTGTCTGGTTATTTTGCTTAGCATAATGCCCTCGAGGTCTATTCATGTTGCACAGGAGGGTCTCTTATTCTGATGCAGGATAAACCTACGGTCTCCTATTACACTTAGGACGGGTGTATCTGTTGACTGTACACACCAGAAAAGAAGAGTTTACCTGTCTCTAGAGAGGCAACACCTTCCTGACTGTAGCACCATACTTTCCCTGCTTGGTGTAATGCCCACTCCCAGAATCTGTGCAGGGTCCTGGAGAAAGATCTAAGCACAGTTCTCACTCTCTTTCTCTCCAGCCAGTACTTTTACCCAGCTTTCTCAGCAGCACTGACTCCCCCATTCACTTTTCATTTACTGCAAGTAGTTACCATTTCAGTCTACTATTGTCTCTGCTTGCATTCTTTTGCTTGTGTTTTTTACTATTTTTTATTCCTTTACTTTTATTTAAATGAGACTCGAGGAGAGAACTGAAATGAAAACCATGTGTTTAATCTTTGTATAATCAGAAGGCTACTGGAATCATTACAAACATACAAAATAAAAATTTTAAAGATAGCTTACTATGTTATTCCAGATCTACCAAGGACTAACCTAGACATACACTTAATTTAAGCAAAACCAAAATTTGGTCTGAACATTCATGGTATTAAACACCACATTTCCTAAACTGTATAATTTGTGTAATTCTCTATCCCTAAAAGTGCTGTAGTAAATAAAGGAAGAATGATTTCCTAGTTGTCTCACATTGACAATATATCCTTTCCTATAGTATCATTTAACATGAGATCTTATGAAAGTCTAAGAAAGCTGAATTTAGTGATGTTGGAGCCCATACACATCATAAAGAGGAGAAACCCTTTCACCCTTGGCTTACCTCCGAGTCTGTCTTTTCATTCAAGGAAAAATGAAAGTGAAATGATGCAACAAAGGATGTCTTTAGATCCCTGGGAACGCAGTGGGTCTTTCTCAATATTTTCCAATATTTAAACTTCTTTTTAATTGTCTTCTTCCATTTTCCCTTTGGGGAATGCTCCACCATATGCAGTGCACACTTCCCACTAAGAATATCAAATAAATCATATCTTCTTCCTCTTTCCCTTCCTGTTTCAATCAAGCACATTCCCAACCTCAAAGTTCTGGGGAAGATCATGCAGGTTGTACCCTATTCGTAAGAACACCCTGTCAGGAAGGTCAATGGGCATTGAAAATCAGCTGGGGTTTGCTTGCCAAGCCTAGCACCTGTGGGACTGCCTGTCCCTGGAGGTGATGCCATATTCTAATTCACACAAAAGTTCAGTTTGAGCTAATAGAAGTTGTGGTCATTCAGATCTTCCTCCTGGGGCTTTGCATCTAAAAATGCCCTCGTATGCACCTCAGCTATAGCAGATTGTGGATCAGACAGAGTCTACAGCATCACTTTTGATGAGATTTCTACTGCCCAGCCCTCAAATATTCTTGGATCTTATCATTTCTCTACACTTGCCTCCCATTAATATTGTGAGGCCACATAAATAACAACTCAGCAAATTTCAGTTTAGGTTAAGAAGCCAGAGTAGAAGATGATCACTTAAAACCAAGACTGATACAGAGGATGTGCAAATGCAGGGATGAGATAGTATTACCTGTTTGGTTTTTTTGGTTGTTGTTTGTTTTGAGGAGGAGTGGTTGATGGTGCAGTGTGAGAGGAAATGAGGAGGGTAGGGATATGAGGCAGAAAGGGAGGTTGATAAATTATTGAAAAATGTTAGCTCTGGTTCTTTTTTGTATTCTCTGTCAAAGACTTTCCCACCACCGTCTCCCTACCTTGCCTGCCCCTTACCCCAGCTCTCTGACATGCAGCCTAGTGACAGAAGTGTGAGCTACCTAGCGCTTTGGGCATAAAGAAATTGCTCTGGTTGGCTTTATCCTGGGGATGGCTCTGTCAACACCAATAAGAGCCGACAATAGTAATAGGAGTGTACAAGATGGTAGGGGGGCATCAAAGCAAAGAACAACATTCAGCTTGAAACAAGGTCACTTGCTTTAGTGTGGGGGCTGGGTGGGAAGGAGGATCAGACCACAGGTTTTTTAAATGATCAAGAAACCAAATAGTGGTGCTTTTCTTTTTTAATTGTTTTTTGGCAGAACTCGGTAAAATGAGTGTTTGCAAAGTGAAATGTAAGAAAATAATCAAAAGCCAAAGTTTTTTCCTTAAGTCTGAGACACCACAGGAACAGGAGAGCCTGGTTAAAACGAGCCATTTTACCAAATACTTATGTTATATTATTAATTCCAGTGCAGAGTGTCCAAAAAGGAGAGAAAAAGATTTCAAATGAGCACTCTTAAAAGCGGTGCGAGCTTGGTTTCCTTGGTAGTGTTACCCATAAAGGAAAGAGCAGATAAGCAAATTCAGTTTGGAAAATAATGACTCATATTATGAACTGGGACCCATGTGACAAGCTGTTGATACAAAATGTAGCACCAAGTCTGTATCATACAGCCTTATGCAATTGGAACCTTTCAAAATGATAGAGTACCTGCTGTTTTGCTGTGTTGGCTTTTTTCTTCCTATTCTGTGAGCCTCACTGGGCAATAACATACACCAGGGAATTTATTAAGAAAAAAAATATTTTGAAGTAGATGTAACGGAAAAAAGATATTTTAAAGTAGATGTGAGAAAATGAAAGCATGATGACTGTGGATGTAGTGAAGGGTGAGGTGTGTACAGAAGTTCAGTATGTAAGGAGACCCTCTGATTGGCATTTCATTAATTGCAGTAGGAAGGTCCTCTGGTAATTCGCACAGAGACTAGACTGAAGGTTTCTTGGCATCATTCGCTTCACTGTAAGCCATTTGTGGTCCTGCTGATGGACACATATGAGGTTAGCTAAGTAAATCAATTCAGAAGATGTTCGGAAAAATGCACTGTGGACCAAGTGAGAAAGAAACTGATGACCTATAATATACAGCAGTGCATTCTGCTGAGGCCTAAATCTGAATCGCGGGGTCTATAAAGTGGAGAGCCCAGAGAGTCATTTGGTACATTTTTGTTGTTCTTTCCATATCTTTAAATAAATAGTACCTCTTGCCTTTACATAAAATCAAGATTTTGTTTCACCCCAGGAAAACAGCTGGATGGTAACTGCCTATGTTTAGAGAATAAATTTTAGAATGATGGAATGTCACTTTGGGATCCTTTGGGGGTAGTTCAAACAGATAAGTTGTTATCCTTTAGTTAAAACAGAGGACAGATTTTGCACCAAATTTTAAGAATATACTTATGTTTGACTTAAAATGTTGGCTCCCAGACTTCCCTAGTGGTCCAGTGTTAATGAACCCACCTGCCAATGAAGGGGACACAGGTTCCATCCCTGGTCCAGGAAGATTCCACATACTGAGGGGTGACCAAGCCCCTGAGCCACAACTCCTGAGTGTGCGCTCTGGAGCCCACAAGCTGTAACTACTGAAGCCCACACGTTTTAGAGCCCCTGCTCCACAACAAGGTAAATAACCACGAGGAGAAACCCGCACACTGCAACTAGAGTAGCCCTGCTTGCCACAACTAGGGAAAGCCCGAGTGCAGCTACGAAGACCCAGCAGCCAAAAACAAATACATAGAAATAAAATTAAAATAAAATATTGGCTCTCTGGTCAACACAAAAGGCATTTCGCAGAATGAGAAGCACCAAAACATAGGTAACTGTCCTCACCAGAGGAACTGTAGTAGGAGCCTTACAAGGAACCCACCTGGGGGACACGGAATATCTACTGTGAGTCCCACATTGAGAGGAGTCACAAAAGCTGTTGCTCTTATTTGCAGGTTTTATTTGAAGAGTCACTGCTTCTCACATGAGCAGCTTCTAGGAAATATACTCCAATGTTGAGCAGCTCCAAGTGGTTCATTACTAAACAGGGATTAATAGTTTGTCAAAGCAGTTGTAGGTAGGTCATCTTGGAGAGTGATAAAATGTTTGGTCTTTTATTAGAAATGGTTCAGAAAATAAAAGACAACAGTTGGTTCTGTTGGTAACTTACCTTCTTCATGAAAGAAGGTAAGCTAGAGTGCACTATTGAATGCAGTAGTAGCTCCCCTCAGAGATGTAATTAATTACATTAACGGCAATGTTGGAAATAAAGAAACAAGAAAAAAGAGTGTTATTTGTTAATTGAGAGACTTCCCTGTAGTCTTAGGCTGTGATCACTTTGCACATGAAGGGGAAATCATAGTGTAAACAAGGCTTGAAAGGGAATTTGTCAGCTGCTTTTGGGATCTTTTGGATTTTAGGTACACAGAGGCATCAGAATTCACAGATTTGACTTTTGCCAGCTAGCCCCTCACCCAGCATTCCAGCTGGAACCCTGAACTAGCTATTTAATATCTCTGAGCATCATTGTTTCATCAGTGATACAGGGCTCAAAACACATATTCCTTACAGAGGTGCTCACACTGTTAAAAAGAAATAGGGACTTTCCTGGTGGTCCAGTGGCTGGGATTCTTTACTCCCAATGCTAGGGGCCTGGATTCAACCCCTGGTCATGGAACTGGATCCCACATGCTGCAACTAAAAAAGACCCCCCATGCTGCAATGAAGATTGAAGATCCCATGTGCAGCAGCTAAGACCTGGCATAGCCAAATAAATAAATAAACAAAAATATTTTTTAAAAAATAAAATAATATCCAAGAAACTTCTTTATGATCTCTATTTTACCATAAAAAAATAACAAACTATGACTATTTCATGATGAATCCATATGCCAACTTCAAAGTCTTCCAGCCTGTTCCCCCAACAAATTTATCAACAATGTCTATTAAGTCATTTTCAGCTACCTTAGTCCTAGTTATTCTTTGATAGTCAATGCAAAACTACTGCTTTTATGAGCACAGCTATATAATTCACACCACCATTTGACTTTTCCCCCAATTAGCCCTAAAAGAATTGATTACACCCATTGAAAGAGAGTCTCACATTTCTTCATCACGGGTGCTTTGTCTGTTTCCTGCCGTCCCAGCTAATTCCTGAAAAATAAAACATGTTTTAGACTTCTTTTCTTTTTCTTATACTTTGTGGTAGGAAAAAAATAATAGCCTCCTAAAGATGCCCCTGGCTTAATCCCTGGAAGCTGTGAACATGTTACTTAACATGGCAAGAAGTGCTTTGTAGGTGTGATTAAGTTGAGGAACTTGACATGGTGAGAATATCCTGGACTATGCAAGTGAGTTCATTGTGACTTACAGGGGTCTTGTAATAGGGAGGCAAGAGAGTCCAACTCAGAAAAGCAATGGGGCAACAGTGGCAGAGATTGGAGTGATGTGGAGCCAAAAGCCAAGGAATGTGGGCAGCTTCTAGAAGCTGGAAAAGGCAAAGAAATGGATTTACTCCAGAACCTCCAGAAGGAGTGCATCTATGCTGACCCATTTTCCTACCTCCAGAACTCTAAGTGAATCAGTTGACATGCTTTAAGACACTAAATTTTTGGTAATTTATCACAGCAGCAGTAGGAAACTAACACAGCTATTTTTATGAGTTATTTTTTATTTGTTGGTGGAGGGGTGTTGGTGTTGGTGGTATAGGTTTTATAATTGAGTCAGGAAACCAAAAACAAAGAAAATGTCAGTCAACCAAACCAAGAGCAGCTATCAGGGCTTCTCTATCTCCCACATAGGTTATAACAATAAGCAGGAAGTTGGCAATTTAGGGATTCAAAGAACCTCAAAATTAAGAAAAGCCATACTGAAATAGTTGCTAAAATATTATCAGCTGAGAAATTTATGGAAGGATGTAAATGGTGTGTAAATACTGTAAACTCTGTTATTAAAATCTTAATTTTTTTTTTTTTTTACTGTATACCACTTCCATTTATACCAGGCCAATCATTTCCCATTTAACTCTTCCAGCAACTCTGGAAACATATGTGGTTAATATTCTCCATCCTAATGGGGAAATTGGGGCTGAAACAAAACAAGTTATGTAACTTAGCTGCACAGCTCATAAGTACTAAGTTCCCATTAGAGTCCAAATTACAGCAAGTTGAAACTGTACTTTTAAAATATCAGTAATTTCCTTGTCTTTGGGAAAAAAAGATACTTAAAAAAAATTTTTTTTTGTGACCCCTGCTACATATGAGACACTTAATTTGCTGGTGAAATAAATAGATGACATAGCTATTCTGTGATTAATTCTTAGGTTGAAAAAATGAACAATTCACTGGGTTTGGATCTCTGCTATAGCATCTCATCTGATAAGTTCCAACAACACTTTGACTGCACTCCATGATACCTGTGGAGATATAAAAAGACCTTTGTTAAGATTCTTTTTAATGAATCACTTAATATACAACAAAATGTGTAGCTATTTAGTTTAAAATGCATTTCTGGTTTAGTCAGAAGTCACTATTAGGTTAAATAATGCAATAATAATGACTCCAAGAAGAAAACAAAGTAATAGAGTTTCTTTAACAATGTGGTAAGAAATTCACAGGAGTTAAATTTTTAATCAAAAACACTCAATAAAAGTAGAATTGCTCCTGAAAGCTGGGTTGCATTTTTGGTGGATTAGCTAGACAGATTCCACAAACATTTGTCTAAGCCATTATCTGGAAAATCACTTTCAACCCTAATACAATGAAAATATATTATACATGCTAATAACAATGTCCCATCTGTTTAAGCACTTTACAACCTACTGAAAGCCATACCTGCAGAAAGCCTTATGGCTCTGAATTTAAAAACAGTTGCAAGTTGAATGCATGTGGCAGAATTACCTGGTAAACAGGCCCTATGAGCTTCCTGTTAAAGGGCTTCTTTGGTACTGTGAGCTGATCTTCCAGAATAAACTACTGGAATCAGCCAGCAGCATATTTTATAGGGCCATTCATTATGTCTAACCACTGATAAGTGACCACTCGGTTCTAATATATTTTATTTTATTTTTGGCCACACCACACAGCATACGGGATATTAATTCCCCAACTGGGGAATCAAACCTATGTCCCCTGCAGAGGAAGCACAGAGCCCTAACAACTAGATCACCTGGAGTTTCCTCTAAGATAGTTTAGTGTATACATGCTTCTTCTTCATGATTGAAAGGCATCTGATATGAAAGCCCAAAGGATAATCAAACAGTACAACCCCAAATAAAGTCTGTTTATAAGCCATGAGTGTTAATGCTCAACAAACAGAACATTTATCAATCCATCTAGTTATTCAAGGAATACAAAAAGTTGAAGGTGAAGGTGAAAGTTTCAAGCCATTATGTCAAATTTAAATCACTTTAAGCAAGCAGGTAAGCATTTCTTCCCTCACTGAGCAAGAGAATGTGACAGAAATATTTCAGTTTGGTAGCAAACTGAGAGTAAACCAATGCAGAAATATCCAAGAGATACATTAAACAAATGATTAAGAATATTAATACAAATGGTGAAATAGTCCTATAATATGAAGAAAAAGTACTCCCTTTCATGGGGAAAATGTGGGTCAGTGTGTGAATGTCGGATACTAATATTATTTTCAAAATTATGCTTTCAATTTGAAAAACATGTTAAATGACTTTTTATAACAACTCTATGCAGTAGGTAAGTCTTGAACCATTTTCACTTTCCAAATGAGAAAGCAAAGACTTATTATTAATTATTGACTTAGTTGTTGTCCAAAGTTACAAATTCTAAGAGGCAAAGTAGAAGACTTTGGTCTAAGCCTAATGTGCATTTCTCAACCTTTGCTCCTTTTTCAACATTTCCCCCAATCTTACTATATTAATCAGTAGAAATTTTAAAGGGGTTGCCTACATATAATATTGCACCAAAGAATAAAGGTCTTCAGTTCAGTTCAGTCGCCCAGTCGTGCCCGACTCTGCAACCCCATGAATCGCAGCACGCCAGGCCTCCCCTGTCCATCACCAACTCCCAGAGTTCACTCAGACTCACGTCCATTGAGTCAGTGATGCCATCCAGCCATCTCATCCTCTGTCATCCCCGTCTCCTCCTGCCCCCAATCCCTCCTAGCATCACAGTCTTTTCCAATGAGTCAACTCTTCGCATGAGGTGGCCAAAGTACTGGAGTTTCAACTTTAGCATCATTCCCTTCCAAAGAAATCCCAGGGCTGATCTCCTTCAGAATGGACTGGTTGGATCTCCTTGCAATCCAAGGGACTCTCAAGAGTCTTCTCCAACACCACAGTTCAAAAGCATCAATTCTTCGGCACTCAGCCTTCTTCACAGTCCAACTCTCACATCCATGCATGACCACAGGAAAAACCATAGCCTTGACTAGACAGACCTTTGTTGGCAAAGTAATGTCTCTGCTGTCTTCAAATTCTAAAAACATCAAATGTATCAAATTCAAAAATATTATAGTACTTTTTTGGATATACTAAAAACATACTATAAGATGGCAATATTCCTCATGGTAGACTCAAACTGAAGCCTGAGTAATTCTTCAAAGCCAGCTAAAAGAAAGCAGTTAAGAAGTGATATATCAGACTGCTTAATCAGTGTCCAGTTTGCTAAGTACATGGATGCTGCTGCTGCTGCTGCTGCTGCTAAGTCGCTTCAGTCGTGTCCGACTCTGTGCGACCCCATAGATGGCAGCCCACCAGGATCTGCCATCCCTGGGATTCTCCAGACAAGAACACTGGAGTGGGTTGCCATTTCCTTCTCCAATGCATGGAAGTGAAAAGTGAAAGTGAAGTCGCTCATTCGTGTCAGACTCGTCGTGACTCCATGGGCTGCAGCCTACCAGGCTCCTCTGTCCGTGGGATTTTCCAGGCAAGAGCACTGGAGTGGGGTGCCATCACCTTCTCCAAAGTACGTGAATACAAATGCAATAACTGTTGATGATGTGAATGTACAAATACACCTGAACAAAAATTCTGGTAAAATATTATCCCTCCAAACTGCTGAAGAAGGAGAAAAAAGAAAAGTCAAAGAAATATGTTTTAGAGTGAGCAAAGAACTAATTTGATTGTAGCAAGAATACTACTAGTGAATTCCTAGTGCTCAAGGGAAAGCTCTAAGCATGGACCAAAAGCATCTAAGTATGTCCAGAAACGTGCATTTCCTTCATAGTATTGAAGCTGATGAATCAGGCAGGAGAGAATTGTTGAAGGAAATAAAAGGCCCAACTCTAGTTTGCCATCCAAAGACCTTTATAAGACTACCTTATATTAAATTTTTAGTAGAACTTTGGGGACAGATGATAATATCTTTAGATCCAGTTCTAAGAGCTTTGTGTCCTGAAAAATCTCAACGTTTAACCTAGGGAGATTCTGGCTAATTTGGTGTGCTCAGCCCAAATTTACTAGATTTATACTTTAAGAAACTGCAGCTGATTCATCTCAGAGCATTTCCCCAAAGAGAACATTTAAAGTGTGATTCTTATATTGTTTGATTGCTTGCTTAATTTTTTATTTTCTCATCAATTGTTTCTATTTTCATGGCATGAAGTGTGTTTTTAGAAAAAGAAATACAAAGTACAGCCTTTTGTCATTAGAAAATATGGTTAGCATATGACAACCAGGAAAACCTGGGTCATTAGTTGGAGAGCACCTGTATTTTTAAGGTCAAGGTGAACTTTTCTTTCAGCATGAATTATAGGAGTACAGAGAAAGGAATAAAATGGTATGACCTGAGCCAAAAGGTTAAGAAGAGTTTCATGGAAGAGGTGAGACTTAAGAAGAACTCTGAAGAATGAGTAGGATTTGGCTGCATGGAGAGGATCAGGGAGTTTTTCCAGGCAGGGAGAAAAATGAATAAAACCTTTTAGTCAGAAAGGAGCACAATCCAGAACTCTGAGAAAACAAGTCAGTCTAAAACAATGAAATTATTTTTCCTTTTCATTTACTCAGTAGATATTTGCTGAGTAATTACTAAGTTTCTAGCAGCATACTGAGTAAGAGAGAAATAAGATAAATAATGCATAGTTTTGCTCTCAATAATCTCATTGACTAGCTAGAGAAAGAAACTCTGTTAGTAAGAAATCATGTTCAGCTCCTTCAAAAAACAATATGACTGTTGTGGTTTAGTCCAAGATTCCCAACACGTACGCTACACAGTACATTACTGTTTAGCCAGTGTGTTATAGGTGTGACAAGATGATGCACTTCTCCTTGAGAGCAAAGAGGGCAGTCTGAATATTCTGCTTTGTCTATGAGTGGCCTTTTCCTTACAAGTAGCAAATGCTATCATTTTCTATATATTTTGTGATGTGAAAAATACCAGGAAACATGAGCTTTATCAAATTGGTTGGTATTTTATCCTATAGTTTTTTTAAAAAATCCATAGTACACAGCTAAGCACAGTACAGGTATTACATCATTATAGCTTCTTTTTATGTTTTTGTTTCATCATCCTCCAAATACAGTTTTTATTTTCATGGTTGCCATATAACTTCGAAATGGCTGGCCCACGTCTTTGTTGCTGCTGTTCAGTCACTAAGTTGTGTCCGACTCTCCACGACCCCATGGACTACAGCACTCCAGGTGTCCCTGTCCTTCACGATCTCCCAAAGTTTGCTCAAATTCATGTCCATTGCTGCCCCCTTCTCCTCCTGCTCTCAATCTTGCTGAGCATCAGAGTCTTTTCCAGTGAGTTGTCTCTTTCTCTCATCTGTATTCCAGTTACAAACAGGGAGGTTATACCTACATTAGGAAACCAAAATCTATTCAGAAACCACCAACAATGTTCCAGTTATTCTCTTGATCAGAACTATGTCGTATGGATAGCCTTGGCTGCAAAAGAGTCTGTAGAATATAGGTTTTTAGCTGGTTACAGACTATTCAAAAGAAGAACAAAGTTATTTTGGTAAAAATAAAGCTGGGGAGGGTGGTGGTAATTGGATGTTTTGGGTCTGCTCCAGAGCCAAATACATGAGCAAATAATTTTGCTGTAATGTATTAACTTAAGCAATTTATAGAATGTCTTAGGGAAAAAGGTGGAAGGATACATTAATTCTGACTGAAAAATTAACTAGTGTTTTACAAATGGCAGGAAAATTGAACAGTGTTGAGTCTAAGGGATTAACTTAATGTAAACCTAAATTAAGACAGAACAAAAATATTGAGGAGGCAAAGTCTATGTCTGGAAATTTGAGTTTGATAACCCAAAAGTCAAAAACATTTGTTAATCTCTGGGTTTTGCGGGGAGTGGGATGGGGAGGGGTGGGCTAGAAACGTATGTGATGCCAAGGAAGCTCCTTCTGTGGTTTTGGATCTGCTCTTTATGGCTAGGGAGCCAGTGCCAGAAGAAAGAGTCTACAGAGAGGAACAATGGCAGACCCTAGTAAGAGTAGTGGAACACACCCTCTAGGCTGGACACTATAAAAACAAATAAACATCAAGGGCTGATAAGGGTCTGGAGAAATTGGAGCCTTCGTCCAGGGTTGGTGGAAATGTAACAAGGTACAATTGCTGTGAAAACAATATGGCATTTCCTAAAACCATTCAAAATAAATTACAGTATGATATAGCAATTCCACTTCTGGTTATACACGCGAAGGAATTGAAAGTACACTCTCAAAGAAATATTTCTATATCCGTGTTTTTAGCAGCATTATTCACAGTAGAGAAAAGATGTAAACAACCTAAGCTGAATACCAGATAAATAGATAAACAAAATGGAATGTTATTCAGCCTTAGGAGGAAAGGAAATTTAGGTGCATGCTACACAATGAATGAAATTTGAGTAGGCTACACTAAAGGAAATGAGTCAATCACAAGAAGAGAAATATTGATAATTCCACTTATCCTAAGCACCTGGAGAAGTCAAATTTATAGGGACAGAAAATAGAATGGTGTTTGCCTAGGGATAGGGGGAGAGTAAAACGGGATATTGTTGTTTAATGAGTAGAGAGATGTAGTTTTGCAAGGTGAAAGAGTTCTGAAGGGTGAATTCATAGCAATACAGAGGTACTCAACACTATTGAACTTCACACTTTAAAAATGATTAATATGGTAAAAATTAAAACGCAATTAAAAGTTGAATGCCTCACATGGTATTAGGCTTCTATTTTTTTCTAGAGTTTTGTGTTCCTAGGACTTTTGTAATAGTGTATGGAGGGATTGGGGGCAGGAGGAAAAGGGGACGACAGAGGATGAGATGGCTGGGTGGCATCACTGACTCGATGGACGTGAGTCTGAGTGAACTCCAGGAGTTGGTGATGGACAGGGAGGCCTGGAGTACTGCAATTCATGGGGTCACAAAGAGTCGGACATGACTGAGCGACTGATCTGATCTGATCTGATCTGTTGTGTTGGTTTCTGCCATACATCAACATGAATCAGCCATAGTTATACACATGCCCCCTCCCTCTTGTACCTCCCACCCTACCCCTGCCCTCTGGAGTAAGATTGAAATATATACACCAGGTCAGGTCAGGTCAGTTGCTCAGTCGTTTCTGACTCTTTGCAACCCCATGGACTGCAACACGCCAGGCCTCCCTGTCCATCACCAACTCCCGGAGTTCACTCAAATTCACGTCCATAGACTTGGTGATGCCATTCAGCCATCTCATCCTCTGTCGTCCCCTTCTCCTCCTGCCCCCAATCCCTCCCAGCATCAGAGTCTTTTCCAATGAGTCAACTCTTCGTATGAGGTGGCCAAAGTACTGGAGTTTCAGCTTCAGCATCAGTCCTTCCAATGAACACCCAGGACTGATTTCCTTTAGGATGGACTGGTTGGATCTCCTTGCAGTCCAAGGGACTCTCAAGAGTCTTCCCCAACACCACAGTTCAAAAACATCGATTCTTCAGTGCTCAGCTTTCTTCACAGTCCAAGTCTCACATCCATACGTGACCACTGGAAAAACCATAGCCTTGACTAGATGGACCTCTGTTGGCAAATTAATGTCTGCTTCTCAATATGCTATCTAGGTTGGTCATAACTTTCCTTCCAAGGAGTAAGCATCTTTTAATTTGCTGGCTACAGTCTCCATCTGCAGTGATTTTGGAGCCCCCCAAAATAAAGTCTGACACTGTTTCCACTGTTTCCCCATCTATTTCCCATGAAGTGATCAGACCAGATGCCATGACCTTCATTTTCTGAATGTTGAGCTTTAAGCCAACTTTTTCACTCTCCTCTTTCACTTTCATCAAGAGGCTTTTGAGTTCCTCTTCACTTTCTGCCATAAGGGTGGTGTCATCTGCATATCTGAGGTTATTGATATTTCTCCCAGCAATCTTGATTCCAGCTTGTGCTTCTTCCAGCCCAGCGTTTCTCATGATGTACTGTGCATATAAGTTAAATAAGCAGGGTGACAATATACAGACTTGATGTACTCCTTTTCCTATTTGGAACCAGTCTGTTGTTCTATGTCCAGTTCTAACTGTTGCTTCCTGACCTGCATATAGGTTTCTCAAGAGGCAGGTTAGGTGGTCTGGTATTCCCATCTCTTGAAGAATTTTCCACAGTTTATTGTGATCCACACAGTCAAAGGCTTTGGCATAGTCAATAAAGCAGAAATAGATGTTTTTCTGGAACTCTCTTGTTTTTTCGATGATCCAGAGGATGTGGCAATTTGATCTCTGGTTCCTCTGCTTTTTCTAAAACCAGCTTGAACATCAGGAAGTTCATGGTTCACGTATTGCTGAAGCCTGGCTTGGAGAATTTTGAGCATTACTTTACTAGCGTGTGAGATGAGTGCAATTGTGCGGTAGTTTGAGCATTCTTTGGCATTGCCTTTCTTTGGGATTGGAATGAAAACTGACCTTTTCCAGTCCTGTGGCCACAGCTGACTTTTTCAAATTTGCTGGCATATTGAGTGCAGCACTTTCACAGAATCATCTTTAAGGATTTGGAATAGCTCAACTGGAATTCCATCACCTCCACTAGCTTTGTTCGTAGTGGTGCTTCCTAAGGCCCACTTGACTTCACATTCCAGGATGTCTGGCTCTAGGTGAGTGATCACACCATCGTGATTATCTGGGTCATGAAGATCTTTTTTGTACAGTTCTTCTGTGTATTCTTGCCACCTCTTCTTAATATCTTGTGCTTCTGTTAGGTCCATACCATTTCTGTCCTTTATCAAGCCCATCTTTGCATGAAATGTTCCCTTGGTATCTCTAATTTTCTTGAAGAGATCTCTAGTCTTTCCCATTCTGTTGTTTTCCTCTATTTCTTTGCATTGATAGCTGAAGAAGGCTTTCTTATCTCTTCTTGCTATTCTTTGGAACTCTGCATTCAGATGTTTATATCTTTCTTTTTCTCCTTTGCTTTTCACTTCTCTTCTTTTCACAGCTATTTGTAAGGCCTCCACAGACAGCCATTTTGCTTTTTTGCATTTCTTTCCCATGGGGATGATCTTGATCCCTGTCTCCTATACAGTGTCACGAACCTCAGTCACTCAGTTCAGTCACACAACCTCAGTTCATCAGGCACTCCATCTATCAGATCTAGTCCCTTAAATCTATTTCTCACTTCCACTGTATAATCATAAAGAATTTGATTTAGGTCATACCTGAATGGTCTAGTGGTTTTCCCTACATTCTTCAATTTAAGTCTGAATTTGGCAATAAAGAGTTCATGATCTGAGCCACAGTCAGCTCCCGGTCTTGTTTTTGTTGACTGTATAGAGCTTTTCCATCTTTGGCTGCAAAGAATATGATCAATCTGATTTTGGTGTTGACCATCTGGTGATGTCCATGTGTAGAGTCTTCTCTTGTGTTGTTGGAAGAGGCTGTTTTATATGACCAGTGCATTCTCTTGGCAAAACTCTATTAGCCTTTGCCCTGCTTCATTCCGTATTCCAAGACCAAATTTTCCTGTTACTCCAGGTGTTTCTTGACTTTCTACTTTTGCATTCCAGTCCCCTATAATGAAAAAGACATCTTTTTTGGATGTTAGTTCTAAAAGGCCTTGTAGGTCTTCATAGAACTGTTCAACTTCAGCTTCTTCAGGGTTACTGGTTGGGGCACCACCATGTGTCAAATAGCTAATGGGAAGTTGTCGTACAGCACAGGGATCTCAGCCTGGTGCTCTTTGCCTATCACTTTTAAAGCCATAGTGAAACATTGCTTTACACAGTGAAATACTATCTTGAAATGGAAGTTATTACTCTAGAGATTGATTCAAAACTTGGCTGGTGATCAGAAGTGACAACTACCAGAAGGAGAAGTGAATTGTCTTTACAGAGGTCCATTTATTTTAATGGGAAGAATGAAGACAAGGAGGAGGATGGAGAAACAGTGTTCCTGGCAGAGGCGAGACCGGATGGCATTTCAGAACGTGAACACAGGGCAATACGCAGAGTTCTTAAGGTACGTGAGAAAGGATTATTGAAAAGGAGACTCAGAAAGGTGGGTGGAGATGTTGAGTGCTCAATATTTGCCCACTGGCTACATGTGTCATCTCAGTTAATTGTTACATCTCCCAGGAAAGAAGTGTATATAATGTTCCCATTTTATAGCTGAATGAAGTAAAACTTGGGGTGATAAAAAGTAACTGCTACTGCTAAGTCACTTTAGTCCTGTCTGACTCTGTGCAACCCCAAAGACGGCAGCCCACCAGGCTCCCCCGTCCCCGGGATTCTCCAGGCAAGAACACTGGAGTGGGTTGCCATTGCCTTCTCCAATGCATGAAAGTGAAAAGTGAAAGGAAAGTCGCTTAGTCATGTCCGACTCTAGCGACCCCATGGACTGCAGTCTACCAGGCTCCTCCATCCATGGGATTTTCTAGGCAAAGGTACTGGAGTGGGGTGCCATTGCCTTCTCTGGATAAAAAGTAACAGTTAATACTATAAGAATGATTTGCCTCAGGCAGCAGGGGGTTGAATTGTCTGGTCTATAAAAATATTGTCTTTTAGGAAAAAAGACAATTCAATTTGGCCAATTGGTAACACACACTTTGTTGTTGTTGTTGTTCAGTCACTCTTCGTGTCACCATGGAATGCAGCACACCAGGCTTCCCCGTTTTTCACTGTCTTCTGCAGTTTGCTCCAATTCATGTCCACCCAACCATCTTATCCTCTGTCATCCCCTTCTCCGCCTGCCTTCAATTTTCCCAGCATCAGGGTCTTTTCCAATGAGTCAGCTCTTTGCATCAGGTGGCCAATATACTGGAGCTTCAGCTTCACTGTCAGTTCTTCCAATGAATATTCAAGGTCGACTTCTTTAGGATTGACTGGTTTGATCTCCTTGCAGTCCAGGGGACGCTCAAGAGTCTTCTCGAGTACCTCCATTCAAACATATCAATTCTTCGGCATTCAGCCTTCCTAATGGTCCAACTCTCAATTTGTACGTGATTACTGGTAAAATGATAGCTTTGACTATATGAGCATTTGTTGGCAAAGTGATGTCTCTGCTTTTTAATACATGGCCTGGATTTGTCATATCTTTCCTTCCAAGGAGCAAGCGTCTTTTAATTACATGGCTACAGTAGCTGTCTGCAGTGATGTTGGAACACAAGAAAATAAAGTCTGTCACGGAAAAGTGTTTTCACTTTTTCCCCTTCTATTTGGTATGAAGTGATGGGACTGGACTAAGGATGGGAAATGACTAGGCCATTCAGGTATGACCTAAATCAAATCCCTTATGATTATACAGTGGAAGTGACAAATAGATTGAAGGAACTGGATCTGATAGACAGAGTGCCTAAAAAACTATGGACGGAGGTTTGTGACATACAGGAGGCAGTCATCAAAGCCATCCCTAAGAAGAAGAAATGTAAAAAGGCAAAATGGTTGTCTGAGGAGGCCTTACAAATAGCTGAGAAAAGAAGGGAAGTGAAAGGCAAAGGAGAAAAGGAAAGATATACCCATCTGAATGCAGAGTTCCAAAGAATAGCAAGAAGAGATAAGAAAGCCTTCCTCAGTGATCATTGTGAAAAATAGAGGAAAACAATGGAATGGGAAACACTAGAGATCTCTTCAAGAAAATCAGAGATACCAAGGGAATATTTCATTAAATGATGGGCACAATAAAGGACAGAAATGGTATAGACCTAACAGAAGCAGAAGAGATTAAGAAGAGGTGGCAAGAATACACAGAAGAACTATACAAAAAAAAAGATCTTAATGACCCAGATGACTACAATAGTGTGATCACTCACCTAGAGCCAGACATCCTAGAATGTGAAGTCAAGTTGGCCTTAGATAGCATCACTATGAACAAAGCTAGTGGAGGTGATGGCATTCCAGTTGAGCTATTTCAAATCTTAAAAGATAATGCTCTGAAAGTGCTGCACTCAATATGCCAGCAAATTTGGAAAACTCAGCAGTGGCACAGGGCTGGAAAAAGTCACTTTTCATTCCAGTCCCAAAGAAAGGCAATGCCAAAAATGTTCAAACTACTACACAATTGCACTCATCTCACACACTGGCAAAGTAATGCTCAAAATTCTCTAAGCCAGGCTTCAACAGTAAGTGAATGTGAACTTCCAGATGTTTGAGCTAGATTTAGAAAAGGCAGAAGAACCAGAGATCAAATTGCCAACATCCACTGAATCATAGAAAAAGCAAGACAATTCCAGAAGAACAATTACTTCTGTTTCATTGACTACACAAAAGCCTTTGACTGTGTGGATCATAACAAACTGTGGAAAATTCTTCAAGAGATGGAAATACCAGACCACCTTACCTGCCTCCGAGAAATCTGTATGCAGGTCAGGAAGCAACAGTTAGAACTGGTCATGGAACAACAGACTGGTTCCCAATCGGGAAAGGACTATGTCAAGGCTGTCACCCTGCTTATTTAATTTATATGCAGAGTACATTGTGAAAATGCCAGGCTGGATGAAGCACAGGCTAGCATCAAGATTGCCAGGATAAATATCAATAACTTCAGATATACAGATGACACCACCCTTAGGGTAAAAAGCAAAGAGGAACTAAAGACCCTCTTGATGAAAGTGATAGAGGAGAGTGAAAAAGCTGGCTTAAAACTCGACTTTCAAAACACGAAGATCATGGCATCCAGCCCCATCACTTTATCTCAAATAGATGGGAAAACAATGGAAACAGTGAGAGACTTTATTTTGGGGGGCTCCCAAACACTGCAGATCGTGACGGCAGCCATGAAATTAAAAGATGCTTGCTCCTTGGAAGAAAAGCTGTGACCTACCTAGACAGCATATTAAAAAGCAGAGACTTTACTTTACCAACAAAGGTCTGCCTAATCAAAGCTATGGTTTTTCCAATAGTCATGTATGGATATGAGAGTTGGACTACAAAGAAAGCTGAGTGCTGAAGAATTGATGCTTTTGAACTGTGATATGGAGAAGACTCTTGAGAGTCCCTTGGACAGCAAGGAGATCCAACCAGTCCATCCTAAAGGAAATTAGTCCTGTATATTCATTGGAAGGACTTATGCTGAAGCTCAGACTCCAATACTTTGGCCACCTGATGCAAAAAATGGACTCATTGGAAAAAAAAAATAAAACACTGATGCTTGAAAAGATTGAAGGCAGAAGGAAAAGGGGACGACAGAGGATGATATGGTTGAATGACATCACCGACTCGATGAACATGAGTTTGAGCAAGCTCCAGGAGTTGGTGGTGGACAGGGAAGCCTGGCATGCTGCAGTCCTTGGGGTCGCAAAGTTGGACATGACTGAGCAACTGAACTGAATTGATGGGAGCAATGCCATGATCTTCGTTTTTAGAATGTTGAGTTCAGCCACTTTTTCACTCTCCTCTTTCATTCTCATCAAGGGCCTCTTGAGTTCCTCTTTGCTTTCTGCCATTAGATTGGTATCATCTGCATATTTGAGGTTATTGATATTTCTCACAGCAGTCTTGATTCCATCTGTGATTCACCCATCCCAGTATTTCATATGAGGTACTCTGCATATATGTTAAGTAAGGTGATTATATACAGCCTTGACATACTCCTTTCTCAATTTTGAAGCAGTCCGTTGTTCCATGTCCAGTAGTAACTGTTGCTTCTTGACCTGCATACAGGTATCCCAGGAGATAGTAAGATGGTGTGGCACTCCCACCTCTTTAAGAATTTTCCACAGTTTATTGTGATCCACATAGTCAAGGACTTCAGTGTAGTCAATGAAGCAGAAGTAGACGTTTTTCTGGAATTATCTATCTTTCTCCATGATCCAACAAATTTTGGCAACTTTATCTCTGGTTCTTCTGCTTCTTTGAAACCCAGCTTGGACATTTGGAAGTTCTTGGTTCATGTACTGCTGACACCTAGCTTGAAGGATTTTAATCATTACCTTGCTATTGCATGCAAAATAGTCTAATTATCCTTTACATGTGCATAGCAGTAGCATGCATAAATAAATTTCCAGCACTAGAAAATAGATAGGTAAATGGAATTCTTCCCAGTTTAGAGGGTCCCATTTAGAGAGTTAGAGTTATCATGGAGCTATGAGTACCAGAGGTATAACCTGAATCTTGGTTCTCTATATTTTTCTACTAAACCTCACTGCCTCATTTCTCTGTTTTTTCCTCACGTTCATCACCTCTTTATGCCAGTCAGAGGTTGTGACACCTTGGCCTGTTAGTGATTTCAAAGACTGGTGGTAGATTCTTACTCTGAGATAAAAACTAAAGTCAGTAGCTATTTCTATTTGCTTGGTGAATTCTGTTATTAATTGCTAACTTTAGTCCAACTACATTCTCGTCCAAAGCAAATGTGTGATGTCCATCCTATTTCAGAAATACCTCTAACTCTGTAATTCAAGCTATGTAAATCATATTTTTAAAATTATACAGGAAATTGTCAAAAGACTTTATTGGAACACTGATGATAAAGAACTACTGAGCCAGGTTTAATAAATAATTAATATAGAGAAGAGAAGAAATAAGTGACATAGTATAATTCATGGATAACTTTAATTTGGATTTAAATTAAATTATTTTTAGAGAGGAGGAAGCATTATTGAGAATTAATATGTGAACTGTGAACTTCCTGATGTTCAAGCTGGTTTTAGAAAAGGCAGAGGAACCAGAGATCAAATTGCCAACATCCGCTGGATCATGGAAAAAGCAAGAGAGTTCCAGAAAAACATCTATTTCTGCTTTATTGACTATGCCAAAGCCTTTGACTGTGTGGATCACAATAAACTGTGGAAAATTCAGAAAGAGATGGGAATACCAGACCACCTGATCTGCCTCTTGAGAAATTTGTATGCAGGTCAGGAAGCAACAGTTAGAACTGGACATGGAACAACAGACTAGTTCCAAATAGGAAAAGGAGTTTGTTAAGGCTGTGTATTGTCACCCTGTTTATTTAACTTATATGCAGAGTACATCAGGAGAAACGCTGGACTGGGAGAAACACAAGCTGGAATCAAGATTGTCGGGAGAAATATCAATAACCTCAGATATGCAGATGACACCACACTTATGGCAGAAAGTGAAGAAGAACTCAAAAGCCTCTTGATGAAAGTGAAAGAGGAGAGTGAAAAAGTTGGCTTAAAGCTCAACATTCAGAAAACGAAGATCATGGCATCCAGTCCCACCACTTCATGGGAAATAGATGGGGAAACAGTGGAAACAGTTGTCAGACTTTATTTTTGGGGGCTCCAAAATCACTGCAGATGGTGACTGCAGCCATGAAATTAAAAGACGCTTACTCCTTGGAAGGAAAGTTATGACCAACCTAGATAGCATGTTGAAAAGCAGAGACATTATTTTGCCAACAAAGGTTCCTCTAGTCAAGGCTATGGTTTTTCCAGTGGTCATGTATGGATGTGAGACTTGGACTGTGAAGAAGGCTGAGCACCGAAGAATTGATGCTTTTGAACTGTGGTGTTGGAGAAGACTCTTGCGAGTCCCTTGGACTGCAAGGAGATCCAACCAGTCCATTCTGAAGGAGATCAGCCCTGGGATTTCTTTGGAAGGAATGATGCTAAAGCTGAAACCCCAGTACTTTGGCCACCTCATGCGAAGAGTTGACTCATTGGAAAAGACTCTGATGATGAGAGGGATTGGGGGCAGGAGGAGAAGGGGACGACAGAGGATGAGATGGCTGGGTGGCATCACTGACTGGATGGACATGAGTCTGAGTGAACTCCGGGAGTTGGTGCTGGACAGGGAGGCCTGGCGTGCTGTGATTCATGGGGTCGCAAAGAGTCAGACACGACTGAGCGACTGATCTGATCTGATCTGATAGAAAATATTAAAATATTTCTATTAAATTATTTCATCCATAATTAACTGGATTTAATTAAGCACCTACCGTATACCAGATTATGACTTAAGCACTTTCTATCCCCAACCTTGGCTAGGAAATTGTAGGTGAAATTGTCACAGAGGGGATACCAGGCATTACAGAAGGCAAAGCAGAGGGGCCAGTCAATGTTAAGTGAGTGGGGTGAGCCCTCCAGCCCTGTGTGCTGTGTAACTATCAGAATACTTGCAACCAAACATGAGCCTCCCTCACCTCTGCTCCAAGTAAGCATAGGCAAAGAGGTCCCTCGGAAAATTAGAAATGGAGCAATCTGAGAGATTAGGGGACAATATTAAAGCAAGGGAAAATGGTATTTCTGGATAAGAAGGAAGAAGAGGAAGGAAAAAGAAAATCAGGAGATTGAACTGTAATGTCAGATGTCACAGAGATCATGTGGAGTGAGGCAGGGAACAGTGCTCTCATTTACCAGTTAGACGGTCTTCCTTGATTTCAGTGGGAGCACACATTACTAGATTTCCCTGGTGGCTCAGACTGTAAAGACTCTGCGTGCAATGTGGGAAACCCAGGTTTAGTCCCTTGGGTTGGGAAGATCCCCTGGAGAAGGGAGTGGCAACCCACTTCAGTATTCTTGCCTGGAGAATTCCATGGATAGAGAAGCCTGGTAAGCTACAGTCCATGAGGTTGTAAAGAATCAGACATGACTGAGTGATTAACAATATATTAATAGAAAAATGTGGCTAGAAGCAATAGGCAGAGAACAAGCAGAGGATGAGAAAGTGGAATTGGTATGAACCTCTCTTTAACAAGTTTTTGTTAAGAGAGAGAGAAGATGATTTATGAAGATTTCTGCTAATTCTGGCCTTTATCTTTTTTATGCAATAGAGACATAAAGTTTTCTGTTGAAAATAAGGATCATGAAGGTGGGGTATAGAAGTCAGAGAATAGCTGAGAACCAAAGGGAGGATGTGAGCTGTAATTTAAAAGGTAAGTATGATTTCCATCAAGATGACAAGAGAATTACTCTGTTTATTTCTTAAAAATTGAATCTGTGGACTGTATGTCTCTTCTGCTATGTATTTTCATGTGCTGTTACTGCACTCAAACTGGAAGCAGGGAGTTGTTTGTTCCATGTGCCACAGGATTTCAGTTCCATTAAAGCCGTATTATCTTCAATGTTAATGCAAAATGTCTGTGATGCACAATTCCCAGACCCTGAGAGCACACTGTGACAGACGCACATGTAACAGAGGGCAGCATATCAAAAATCAGTGCATATACTGATTATCAAAAATAAATGTATATACTGGTCTCTCCCAGAAGGCCAAAAAGACCTATCAAGGCAGATTGATGGGTTACAGACACTCTTTTCTAAAAAGGTGAAGAATCCATTTAAAACTATTTCATTAGACCTGTTTGATCTCAGAACCATTCTACAGTAGACAGATTCATTCATTCATTTTCAATTACCAGGTCCTACTTGGGTAACTGTGAGCATGAATTGTCTTTAATCTGCCCTTGGAAATGTACAAAGTGCTCCAAAGACTTACAGTAAAATTAAATTGCCTTCAATTTGCAGAACAGACTAAAGTATGAGCTGGGAAATGCCATATTAATAGAAGCCTATTTTTTAAAATACTAGCCTAAACTGAAATTGCATATTGTGGTTTTCTTACAATTTACAACATAATCTTCACCTATTTAAATGTAACTTTGCTACTGCTGCTGCTAAGTCACTTCAGTCATGTCCAACTCTGTGCGACCCCATAGACGGCAGCCCACCAGGCTTCCCCATCCCTGGGATTCTCCAGACAAGAACACTGGAGTGGGTTGCCATTTCCTTCTCCAATGCATGAAAGTGAAAAGTGAAAGTGAAGTCGCTCAGTCGTGTCTGACTCTAGCGACTCCATGGACTGCAGCCTACCAGGCTCCTCTATCCGTGGGATTTTCCAGGCAAAATTACTGGAGTGGGGTGCCATTGCCTTCTCCAAAATGTAACTTTAATCTACAGATAAATAATTTTCTTCCCAAATGAGTGGATCATGCCATCATCTGTGGGCTACAAACCTCTGTCAATCTGTACCAGACAGTCTGTCCTTTCTGTCTTCCTTGTAAAACTGCCATGGGTGAGGTCAAGTCACAATTCCCCTTTGCACACCAGATAATGAGCTGGCACATGTAGAAAAGATCGATGTCAAACCGGAGGGGGAGATAGTTTTGAAGCTATCACTTTCGGTTGCCATCTGATTCCATTTGCAGAAATCAGTCTCTTCCTCCTTGACAACTCTGTGTTATCACTGCAGCTCCAGCTTATTGGATAATCAAATGCCCTCTTTCACTCTGGAGAACGGTTTCCACTAGAATCAAATGGAAATGGAGTATTTTTGCAGCAAAGGAGAGAGAATGGAGAACAAGCAAGTAATCTATTATATGTATGAAAATGGAGTGTCCGTGAGTGTGTTTGTGCACATGTGTTACCACAGACTGGCTACCCATGTGTATGAAAATAACTGGAGAGCTGATGCCAGCTTTCAGCGTTTATTCCTGAAAACGATGTGCTTGGAGACTGAAGACAACTGCAACTGGGTCACAGCTTACTGTGCTAAATTTTCACAGACATGTGGGTAATAGATGTTAGTCAACTTGAATTCACTGTGCTAATCCAGGGAGCAGGAGGGAAACCCTAATACCTGTCATTTGTGGTGGTGTTTTTACATTTTCGGAAGGAACATCACCTAGTGATCTAAAAGTGGATAATAAAAATAATGAGACCACATGCAAGCATCCTAACAACTGCATTTGGCAAGAGTTGATGAACAAAGAATAGACTCAAATAGACTCCAATCAGAACCCAAAGGATCATAATTGTAGAAGTCAGGGGCCAAGAGAGGCTGGAAAGCATGTGCTTTCTCTGAACCCCTGCTTCTGAACACCCCTTGTAGCACAGAGTGAGAAGGTCTAATGCGTATCTTGGAAAGGCCCCAAGAAAGGAAAATATAGCTAGAAAAGAGAAAGAGGCTAATCTATGCAGAAGTGAAAATTAAGACAGGTAGAGGGTCATATCAGAAGGCAAGGAAGCAGGAAGAAAGCAGTGTTCAGTAGGTACAGTGTCATTTCAGAAAACAGGATAAATTAAGTTGGCCAAAAAGGCAAATTATTTATTTTGGTTACATTGAAAATTAGCCACTATCAACCCACACTTCTTGGGGTAAAGGCATATCCTTCCTATTCTTAAAGGGTCCTGTTTCTGTCCAGGGAAACACGCTGTGTGTGTGCTAGTACCCGGTTGTTTTGGTCACCCCCTACTCACCCCATTCATAAGGGAGAAATCCTTGCCCTAGAATTCTGGGGATGGCCAAACATACAACACCTGACATCCAACAGATGCGCTTGTTAACAATTTATTAGTCACATATGCTCACAGCCCAGAGGAGGGAAAGACTGCATCCTTTGCAGGGCTACATGAAGGGTGCACTCGGACGAATAGCCAGGGCCTGGGGTCGGCAGGCTTTGCAGTACCAGAGGGTGGACTGACCTCCAACCTGTTTCTGTGGGAGGATGTCATTGGCTTGTTTGCATAATCATCCCATAGCCTAGAAAGGAACTGAAACTGACTTCTCAGGCATAAGCAGAAACTTCAGTTGGTCGCGGTCGTCTTGATTAGAAGGGTTGCTTGGCTAGGAGACCTTATCCGTGGAAGCAGAATAGGGAGAGAAGCTTGTGGTTAGGCTATTTGAGGTCCTCCTGGTTTCACCAGATGTTAAGTCAGCACATACTATCAAGCCTTAATTTTAGCCGTACACACTAACACACCTGAAGTTGGCAAACATATCGCTCCTGCTTCCTCCATTTAGAGCATCCTTGTTTCTTAACTCCTCTGGGAATACATAACCTGTCTAACTGAGACAAATTATCTACCTAATCACTCATCGCTCCCCCAGCACCCACAGTTTTCAGGAGGGTGCAAGAAGGAATTAAACTTTTGGTTTCAAGCAATTTGCTTGCTGCTTTCAAGGCTATATGTGAAGCAAAAAGAGGCAGAAATAGGACAAGAAGTCCACAAAGTTCTTAATTAAGTAAAGTAGGTGATAGCAGCAGTAAGCGTTTGAAAATAAAATTTGGTGTATATGGATTGCCAGAAAAACACTGCCTGGAGGATGTGGGCGCTTATTGCTATATTTTAAATATACGTTGACAAATTCTCACTTGCCTATAAAATATTAAAGAAGATGGAAAGCAAATCGATGCCCACTGAATTACCCATTGGATAATACATTATCCAAAAAAGGTGGTAGAACTGATTGGACCACATGCAGGATGTGAGAAATGCTTTACTTACAGCACATCTGGTGCATTGATTCTTCTATTTGTCTGTAAAATTCCTGGAAATAATCTTGTAAATGTGTGTCATATCTATGGTGCCTTTCTGAAGGTATCCAGTTTAACTTTCAAAGATCTCATACACATTTATAAGATTTTTTTTCATAAATTTTACTCTAGTAATTTGGCATCGTTTTTACACTAAAAATAAAATACTATCAACTTCAAAATTTTAACAGCTTCTTTACCAATTCCCTCAAGTTGAAATGACTGTGCCATCAGCTGATATTTAAAGCACTCTGTTCTTCCTTTATTATAGCACTTACCATACAGTATAGTAATTATGCATTTATATGCCTGCCTCTTTCTCTCTGGAAGGTGAATATTTTGGAGTAAGAGATGACCTTACTTTTTCTTTATATTAACATCCCCACTGCTGGTGCAATTACCTCACATATAATAGGCTTTTAGTAAATTTTTGTGTAATAAGTGAATGAGTTAGTGAGTTACATCATCCTAAACTCTGAATTTATATATTCAAATTCCTATTTGACATTTTCACTAGAATATCTATTAGATACCTCAAACTTCAAGATATTCCCCCAAATATATTAATATGCATTCCTTCACATCTTCTTTTGTTTTTTTTTGCTTTCCTCTTATTTTTTTTCTTTTTTTTAAATTTAATTTTATTTTATTTAACTTTACAATATTGTATTGGTTTTGCCATATATCAAAATGAGTCTGCCACAGGTATACATGTGTTCCCCATCCTGAACCCTCCTCCCTCCTCCCTCCCCATACCATCCCTCTGGGTCGTCCCAGTGCACCAGCCCCAAGCATCCAGTATCGTGCATTGAACCTGGACTGGTGACTCATTTCATATATGATATTATACATATTTCAATGCCATTCTCCCAAATCATCCCACCCTCTCCCTCTCCCACAGAGTCCAAAAGACTGTTCTATACATCAGTGTCTCTTTTGCTGTCTCGTACACAGGGTTATTGTTACCATCTTTCTAAATTCCATATATCTGCGTTAGTATACTGTATTGGTGTTTTTCTTTCTGGCTTACTTCACTCTGTATAATAGGCTCCAGTTTCATCCACCTCATTAGAACTGATTCAAATGTATTCTTTTTAATGTCTAAGTAATACTCCATTGTGTATATGTATCACAGCTTTCTTAAATCTTCTTCTTATTCAGTACTTTCTATTTCAGGAACTGATAGCACCACCAGCAGCCACTAAGGCCAAAAATGTGCAAGTCAACTGGGGGGAATGTTCCCCAACTCCTTAATCCTGTCCAGCAGCATGTCCTGTCTATGTCCAAAGCATAACTCACATGCTTTCACTTATTTACATACCCGTTACCATCACCCTCAGGCCACCATCACTTTTTCATCTAATCTCCTCTTTCACTCTTGCCCCAGCCTATTTTCGACATATCATCTGAGTGATCTTTAAAAGATATAAATTGTATGTTGTCACTTTTCTGCTTGACTCTGTCCATGAAATTTCCATTTCTCCTGCAGTAAAGTACACTACACTTTGGCCTAAAGTGCCTTTTATGTAGATCCTCTCCACTTCTCTTTAACTCCCACTGCCTGTGTTTCCCTTGGTCTCCTCTGGCTCCCCGGCCTTAGAGATCCTCAGATAGGCCCAGCTCATTCCATCGTGTTCTTTTATTCATGAGTCATTTCCTTTGCATGAATTATTTGTCCTCTAAATACATTCTTGACAAGTTCCTTTTTGTCATTGAGGGGTCAGCTTAAATTTCATCTCTTTATTAATACCCTTCTGATCTCTCAATCTAAAGCACCCCCTAGATCATTCTCTTTTGCATCATTTAGCTTTATTTTCATCACAGTATTTACGGTCATCAGAAATTTTCCCATTTGTTCACTTATGCTGGTCTTTAATGTCCACAGCTAAATTTCCAGGGCCTCAGATAGTGTCTGGCACATAAAAGACCTTCAGTAATTGACATTTGGGAATAAATATGATCATGAAGGTGTTAAGATACTGAGTCAATGAATATATAAATCCATTTGTGAATAAATGCATGAATAAAGGAATTTTATTTCTTGACATTTACATTATTTTGATTATATCAGTACTAATATCAAAGAGTATGTCTTACAAATCATAAGCTATTCATCTCCGTAAACTTTATACGGCATATATAAATTTATGACATCTGATAAGAACCAATCTTATAAACTTAGATGTACGGAGATTAAGAAAACCCCTTGACATAATTTTTTCCCACTGTCATAATTCATGTCAATTAAAAAAAAATTCTTTTGCAATTTTTATTCTATTTTTATTTACCTTCTTTTTCTCTAATCTTTGTAAGTCTCTAATGCTAGAGAATTCTCCTTTTTCCAGTTTTATTCAGAAGCAATATTATCAGTTAAGCAGTATTACAGAGGAGTTTGGTTCTTCTCAGATAATCTGAATAGTCCTATATTTATTGAAGAAGTTAAATTTCAAGTTAAAAATTTCAAAATATATGTATATGTATATATATATATTCCAGTCCCAGATAGATTCACTAACACCAAACATTTAAGAAGAAAAAAAAAAAAAAGCACATCAATGCAGATTCTGCCAGAAAATTGCAGGGGATAATCTTTCCAACTCATTTGTGGGGCAAGTATTATTCTAATATCAAAATCCTGGATAAATATTATAGGAAAATAAAGCTATAGACTAATATTTCTCATAAAGGATACAAATATTTCTAGTAAAATGTTAACAAATTGAATCCAGCAATATATTAAAGGAATAATACACCGTGACAAATTGGAATTTATCTTAAATGTGAGGCTAGTTTAACACCTTAAAACAAACCAATGCAATTCACTATATTAACAGATTGAAGAAAATATATCCTCAACTCACTAGACACAGAAACATCATTTGACAAAATCTAATACCCATTACTTATTAAAAAAAAAAAAACCTGTCAGCAAACTAGGAGTATACACTTTTTAAAAAACATTTAATAAAGGGGATCTATAATAAACTTACATCTAAAGTTATTCTTAATTGTGGAAGACCAAACTTACTTCCTAAGATCAAGAACAAGGCAAGGATATCCACTCACAACCACTTCTATTCACAATGGTACTGGAGGTTCTAACTAGAGCAATAAGGTAAGAAAAAGAATTAAAAGCACCCCACAGCAAAAAGCTTTAAGACAGTATATTATTTATGTGAAGATAGGCAAATAAATCAATGTGAAAAAGTAAAGTCCTGAAATAGACACACATGTATATAGTCACTTAACAAAGGAGAGAAGACTATTCAGTAGAAAAAAAAGGGGGGGGGGGATTGTAATTTCAGTAGATGATAATGGAATGATTGGATTTCCATATACATAGGGGGAAAAAAACCCACTCCAGTGTTCTTGCCTGGAGAATCCCAGGGACAGTGGAGCTTGGTGGGCTGCCATCTATGGTGTCACACAGAGTTGGACACGACTGAGTGACTTAGCAGCAGCAGCAGGGAAAAAAAGAAAGGCATTTGATCTATACCTCAAATCATATATAAAATTTAACTCAAAATTTATAATATACCTAGATATAAAACTAAAAATTATAAAACCTCTAGAAGAAAATATAGGAAAAATTCTTTGTGACTTTATGTTAAAAAAACAATATGGAAAACATTTCAGCATCTGTGGTTCTTTTTAGTAAAGTTTAAAATGTGCCTAGTAAGTTCTTCCCTAAGAGAATAAATTTATGGATTTTAATAACTCACAGAAATAAGTCACTGGATATATTTGTTTAGAATTAATAAGAATTCTGAACTAAGGTTGAATGATTTTTAAAAATTTCTTCAATTTTCTGTTAGCATCATAGGGCTAAAGTCAGCTGTGCATTGGTTTAATAAAATAAAGATAAACAGCTGATTTATTGAGCAGAATTAGTCTACTGTTTCTCAAGAGTTCTACCTAGACCGTTGTTTTCATCCACTAAAATTCCTTGGCTCCTTCTCAACCTATATCCATGACAAGTTCCCTTTGGCTTACAGCTTCTGTCAGTGATGACCAGAACAGATAGGAAATGCACCATCTAATAGTGTTCCACAAGAAAGCCCAGAGACACTTGGTTTTCCAAAGTTCTAAGGAATGTACTCTTGAAAGGGGCACCAGCATCACTGAGAAGCCTGCATCTGATGGTAGAAGATGCTGTTACAGACTGATAACAATGGGACATGATAAGATCTCAAAAGAATAGAGACCAATGGGTGGTGTTTAACTGAGAAGGCAGGTGGCTGCAATTATAGAAATAAGCAACAAGATCTGAATAGCAGCCAAAAAATGGGGGTGGAGCTGACCTAAGGAGAGCTATGGAGATCTACCAGCAATATGGAAGACTATCAAGTTTGAATTGGGCTCAGAATAGAAATGGGGTTTTCAACAAGTGCAAACATTCCTGTCTCTTGGGTCATCCATACGGGCAAACTCTATGGTATTAGAGATATCTGGGATGAAAAGAATGCCTTGTAGAACTTATGGAAGCATCAGAAGGAGTATCACAAAGGATTCTGAAACAAGGTCATTTCATCTGTGGCAGAGAATTATATATCATTTGAAAAACACCTCCTGGCATGCTGTTGTGTTCCAGTAGAGCAGGAACACCTAGCCATGAGACATCAAAGGACCATGCATTCATACCACCCATTATGAGATGGGCTCTCTCAGAATCAAATTATAAGACCATGTGGTCCTGAAGGCAATCCATCGTCAGATGAAAGTGGTGTGCACATCTGAGATTGAGGACTGGCTACAACAGAGAGCGCACGTGAACCACAGGAGCAGGCATCCCAGAAACAAGTCATCCTCCACTGCTGTCTTTACAGCTCTCTGTCTCTCTCTGCTGGAACTAATTCCACATGGGAAAGGAGACCTTTATTACCAGTTGATTGAGAAAGTTAAACTTGATTCATAGATAACTTGGCTCAATATGTTGATCAAAGCCAAAGAACATACTGTATGTATAGTACAGCCCTACTCCTTGATGGCCCTGAGAGACAGAAGTGAGGAGAAATCCTGCTATTGGGAAGAGCTCTGGGAAAAGTGTCTAACTATTCACTTTGTGTAAACCATTTAGATTTATGGGCATGTGGTAAATAGCCTAGAAGCTCCATCAGGGAGCTTAAATTTTAAAAAATATTGCCGTAACTAGAAGAAGGAGGACTTGGGAAGAAGCATACAGATGGACACATCAAAGTTTTAACAAAGCATGAGTTATATTTTTTCTGATGCCTACTGTAAATTGAGCATCATGGACAAGGCACTAATCAACTAAACAACTTGGCCACTTGAAGTCCATCTGTCCTTGGATCAGCTACTCTAGTGTTGGCACAATGGCACACATGGTGATCAGGATGGAGGGTATCAAAGACCAAAACTATGTGTGTGCGAGTCATGTATGGGTTTTGCGACCCTATGGACTGTAGCCCACCCAGCTCCTCTGTTCATGGGATTCTCCAGGCAAGAGTACTGGAGTGAGTTGCCTTGTCCTCCTCCAGGGATCTTCCTGACCCAGGGATCAAACCTGCATCTCCTGCATTGCAGGCAAATTCTTTATCCCTGAACCACCAAAAGTATAGGTCTCACCAAATGTGATCTAGGTACCGATACTGCAGAACATCTACTTTTCCAGCAACTGAGCTTCTGATACGGTACAATGCCTCAGTGAGACCAAGCAGCATATCAGCGGCAGGTTGATTCATTAGTTGGACCGTTTCTACCATGGAAGAGGCAGCAACTCATCTAAGTTGTTGACATATATTTTCAGAATGAGTTTGACTCTGCAGCTCATGGGGTCTTAGCTCACATCACTGTCTGAAGGTTTGTAAATTTTGTTGCATCAGCAAGAAATCCCACAAAGTATCACTTCAGTCCAAGGGATTCCTTTCACAGAAGAGGAGCCCTAGCAGTGATAGATGATCATGGAGTCCACTGGTCTGACCACATGCTACACCACTGAGGCACCAGCTTGGAGGAGATAACCATGAAGAATAGGGTTTCATCTTCCAGTTACAGAATTTACTCTAAGTCAACAATGTATGTTGGGGTGCTGTGACTCTAAACAAATAGAGTATAAGAATCCAGGAACCAAGGGATAGAAATAGGATATTTATCATCAAATTCAGTGACCCATCTGGGAAACATATGATTTCCATTCCTGCAACTCCAGGCACTATGGATCCAGAGGTTCCAAATCCCAGATCGGAACGCTTTCACTTCCATGAAATTTTAAGCCACCACTAACCCTCTAATCACTTCAAGCTCTTCACGCTAGAAAATGAGCAGACCAGGGAAGGAAACACCATCTTGTTGGAGGTATTTGACCCTGATAATCAAAGGGAGGTAGGGCTGCTGTTACACCTGGAGGCAGAGAGACTCTATGTGACAGTTATCCATGGTGGCATTTCTTGGTACTGCCCTAATCAATCTCAAAAATAAATGAAAAGTAACAGCCATATCAGTGAAAAGTAACAGCCATATCCTGAACTAGGGACTCAGATCCCGTATGGACGTCAGTGTCACCAAAACTAGCAGAGATGCTAGAAAGTTATACATTACATTTTTATACTATTTAAAATTGGGCTTGATTCAAGACTCATTTATGTTTTAATATTTCATTCCAATTTTCAAAATGTATTATTATTTCTTCTTCATGGAAAAGTGCTTAGCAGTGTGTGCTACTCCTACTTCATGTTTGTGCCATAGAATTTTACTTCTGGATTGTCCTACGTACACAATTTTAGGCTACATTTTTAAAGAAAAGATTCAGTTCAGTTCAGTTCAGTCACTCAGTCGTGTCTGACTCTTTGTGACCCCATGAATTGCAGTACGCCAGGCCTCCCTGTCCATCACCAACTCCCGGAGTTCACTCAGACTCATGTCCATCGAGTCGGTGATACCATCCAAACATCTCATCCTCTGTCATCCCCTTTTCCTCCTGCGCCCAATCCCTCCCAGCATCAGAGTCTTTTCCAATGAGTCAATTCTTCGCATGAGGTGGCCAAAGTACTGGAGTTTCAGCTTCAGCATCAGTCCTTCCAAAGAACACCCAGGACTGATCTCCTTCAGAATGGACTGGTTGGATCTCCTTGCAGACCAAGGGACTCTCAAGAGTCTTCTCCAACACCACAGTTCAAAAGCATCAATTCTTCGGCGCTCAGCCTTCTTCACAGTCCAAGTCTCACATTCATACATGACCACAGGAAGAACCATAGCCTTGACTAGACGGACCTTTGTTGGCAAAGTAATGTCTCTGCTTTTCAATATGCTATCTAGGTTGGTCATAACTTTTCTTCCAAGGAGTAAGCGTCTTTTAATTTCATGGCTGCAGTCACCATCTGCAGTGATTTTGGAACCCCCCAAAATAAAGTCTGACACTGTTTCCACTGTTTCCCCATCTATTTGCCATGAAGTGATGGGACCAGATGCCATGATCTTTGTTTTCTGAAAAGATTAAATTATCCTAAATTATTTAATTGTCCTTAGTTCTCATAGATCTTGTTTCATCCTACCAGAATTCTTCCTCTTGTTTTTTTCTTTTTTTTAATCACATGCAAGTAGTTTATTTTGGAGGTGAGTCCAGGAAACTGGTGATAGATTGAGGACACGGGATGCAGCAGAGGGGGCAGTTTATAAAGGTTTTGTTGGCAGACAAGTTACCACCATGGACCTGGAGCTTCCTCTTGTTTTTTAATGAAATACTTCAAGTGAGATTCCTTTTAAAATTAGTAAACTGAATTGGTATAACTTCTGAGGTCTTATATGCCTGAGAATGATTGAATGTTACACTCACATTTGTATTGAGTTAGACAAATATAAAATTTTATATTAGAGTTTCTTTTCTTTGAAAATATTATTTCATCGTATCTTTCATATTAAAGCTTTTGAGAAGCCTGATACCAATTCAAATATTGTACCTATGAAAATCATCTATTTCTCTCTATATAAGCTTTTAGAACTTCTCCTTCCCTGTCTTTTATTGATATTCTTAAGCTTCAGTTTAATGTTTCGAAGGGTTTTTAGGGGGTGTAGTTTTACTTTTTTCTATTCATTATTTTTTGTTTGGCATTCCATGTGCTTTTTTTTAATGACAGTTTCTTTCCTCTTTTTTAATCTGAGCAATTAGGGTAATTTATGTATCTATTGAGAATTCCTCTAGCCTCCATATGTCTTAACCTAATTTCCCATCTTTCTATCCCTTACTGATCCTTTCCTAAGATACATGAAAAGAGTTTCTAAATCTGATCTTTGAATTTACTAATTCATTCTTTAACTTTTTTTCTGCTGTTCATCCCATTCATTAAGTTCGTATGTTCAAATTACTATATATTTCATGCCCAATATTTTTGAATTAATTCTTTTTTATAACCATTTATTCCTGTTACACCAGTTATCTTTTTATCTTTTGAGAATAATTTCTTCTTTTTAAATCCTTTCTCCATCTGATCAAGAAATTCTGCTTCTTTTTTGCAAGATGTTGAATATCTGTCTTCTGTAGCAGTTGTCTTCCTCAGATACATTTCTGTACTTCCCTTGGGTCAGCTTTCCCCTAGACATATCAACCTCTGGGCTGTTAATGAGTGTGGGGGGAAGTAAGCAACCCAGGCCCTCCTTAGCAGACAACCATAAATTTAGTAGTTGGGAATAGAAATGTCTCAAGGCAGAAAGTCTTAACACACTGTTCCACCTCTGGCAAATTTATCTTACAAGGAAATTCTGTACCTCCACCATTATTATCTTACTGGGATATAATTTTCTCACCTTCAGTTTCATAAAAAGGTGGAGATAAGTAATAGATGGCAATGGCCAGCCAATCTACTTCTATTTCTTATTATCTACACCCCATCTCAGTTAGATTATATTACAATATGATCCCACCCCCAGCCCCCAGCTAGAATGGCACTGCTATGTTTCTATCTTGTGTTAATTACTGGCTGGGCAGTGGTTTTTTTCAAAGCAATACCAGTGGAGCAGGGAAACATCACAACTAGGAGTTTGTCTTTGAACCTCTCTCCCTCTCATTTATTTGAACCTGGTTCTCTTCTACTTTGGAGGACTGTTTCCCTCTTACACTAGAACATAACCAATTTCTGTTTCCCAAGAGTTTTTGTAGTAAACGAATACTCCTACCAAGAAGTGAAAAGTATTAAACATTTAATGTGTATAATGTAATTATTCTACCTAAATCCATCAACCTCCTTCCCACTTCTCTATATCTCTAGGATTGAGCTAGGGAGTGAGGCGCAGCAGCTCATGTTAATTTGTCACCTGTCCATCATCATTTGATCAGTGTCATTTAGACATATTTCTTAAAAAAATCTGATTTCTGAAAGCTTCTTTCAATTTCTCAAACTACAAAAAAAAACACCCATTACTGTATGTGATTTTTCATTTTCTATCTGAAAAACCAATATAATATTGATGTATATACCTTATTTATAAGAAAAAGGGACCAAGAAAACAACTTGAAACTAATTAAGCATAAAATACCTCCAGCTTTAAGTCTGGTGCTATTTCAGTTTTCAGTTCTTTGTTTATGATTCATATAATAGTTTGCTTTAGACAAATTAATTAGTTGTATGTGTCAAGCTAGCTAAATGCATGCTAAATATTTTCCCAAGAGAACTAAGTTGAAACTGGGTGCTATTAAAACCTTCAAATGAACAAAATCTGTTTTAACAAGTCACACATTATTAATTGGAACTGGAGAGTGAGGCATATTTTTGGATGCTTGCCGAGAATAATTATGGAGTTTCTTTTATTTTTTATTGGAAGATGACAAGTTAATCAAGAAAAGCTAATCCAGCTCATTATGGCCAAAGCTTGAAAACATGACCATAAACTACTCACTTTACCAGTTTGGATTAGGCTTAATAATGTAAGTGAGCGTCAGGAATCATGCTTATGCTGTACTTGATACCTTAGAGAGATTTCTGCCCAATTTATTCATTATAAGTAGGCAAAACATTGGCCAGCACCCCCCCAAATAATATTATTGACCCAAAATCACACAACTGCTTAGTGGCAAGGCCAGAATTATGAAATGTTTATTTTGCCATGGCCAAAAGTGGCTAAAAAACAATGCTTATTCAGTAAGTGGTATTATAACTTTCTACATTAAACCTGAATAATACTTTAAAAAACTTACTATAAATGTGTATAATTTTTTAATAAAAGTATTTTTCCAAATAGTGGAGTCATTGCCAGGAATGATTCATTTTTTGCCATAATATACTTTTTTCCCATTTGTGTTTGCTAGGCTGCAGTCCATGAGGTCACTATGAGTCGGACACGACTGAGCGACTTCACTTTCACTTTCATGCATTGGAGAAGGAAATGGAAATCCACTCCAGTGTTCCTGCCTGGAGAATCCCAGGGGCGGGGGAGCCTGGTGGGCTACCGTCTATGGAGTCGCACAGAGTCAGACACGACTGAAGCGACTTAGCAGCAGCAGCAGCAGCAGCAACAACAGCCACTTAATCTTCTTCTTTTGGTACTTTAAGGAATTATCTTGCCTCTATTATGCATGGTCATTCAGTGTATTACTGCCCACCCCCTAACTCAAGCCTGTTTAATCAGATTCTCTCTTTCAAGACTTTAAATCTTGAAGTACTTGATGTTGGTACAGAAAAAAATATCAGGAAAAACATGTTCATTTGAAGTTGCATACATGCCTCCAAGTCACTTCAGTCATGTCCTACTCTTTGTGACCCTATTGACTGTAGCCCACCAGGCTCCTCTGCCCATGGGATTCTCCAGGCAAGAATACTAGAGTGAGTTTCCATTTCCTACTCTAGGGGACACGACTGACGTGACTTAGCAGCAGCAGCAGCAGCAACAGCACTCTGGGGGATCTTCCCAAACCAGGGATTGAACCCATGTCTATAATATCTCCTATATTGGTAAGCAGGTTTTTTTTTTTTGTTTTTTCTTTTTACCACTGGTGCCACCTCTAAACTCACAGCTCTTCCAAGCTTTATCTTTCTAGCAACTTGATTCATTAGCCTTCTCATCACTCTTCTGACTACCTTCCCATTGCTCTTCTCATCACCCGGCTAATTGATCTCCATTTTCTTCTGTATGACTTAGCTAGAACTCGTTTCTGTTGCTTGCAGTCATTGGGGTCTAACTGATCACTTAGTATCTCTGGGTTTGAGTCAAGATGTAATCTGAACCACATTGTTGTGTGTGGCCAGGAATGATATTATTCCCAATAAGAATTGATCTGACACTCTTCATTTGTCCTGCTGTTTCATTTGCTTGATCTTATGTTTTAAAAAGCAAGAGTTGGCATAATACTTTCACTTGTTAGCAAAAGTTATTTATGATTACTATACATACCTAACCCTAATACTCACTTTAACTGATTATTAAATGAAAAAACTGCCCTTATGCCTGAGGCTCAAGAGGAACTCAGGTGTATTAAGAGAACTTTAAAGAAGATGCAGATTAAAAGTCTTAGACACTGAGACGTTTCATACAATCCGCTTTTACTGCTGAATTTTAAAAATTTGGTTTCCATGATGATATCTATTTTAAAGAAATGGAAAACTGAGTACATGTGCTACAAGAGACTCTTCTTAGTCATTCTGTTGGACTGAGAGTGAGATCTAATCATTTGAAGCAACATGTTTACTGAGCATGAAAAGATGGTAAACAGAATTATAAGTGCATGAGCTGGATTAAAATGAGACATAAAGTTTGTACTAATCTAATAGAAAACACATTTGAGTAAAAGAAACAAAAATTAAGATCTACATTGGCATGGATGAAATTTTAAATGAGTCTTTCAAAATGGTTCCAAATTTTTATCCACTCTCCACATCAGAAGATCTTAAAAGATAAAAGCACACACCAGCAATTTATAAGTATGCCTGGACTGGAGGGCCCTGATGATTCTATTAATACAGGCTTTGAAGTAGCTGAATATAAAGCACATACGTTGTCTATAAATATAGCTTATGGTTGGCAAATATTCTAATAAAATTGATTTTGTTCATACCAAGGGAAATGGCTTTGCGGTGGATTAAATGGCCTTTAAAAATGCAGCAAGGCATTTTAGTATCTCTGTCTGCTTTCAAAACTTACAAAATGTCATCCAAAATAAGCCTGTGACTCTGTGTAGCCAAATCTTTATCAAGTGTGTCAGCAGAACTATGATATGTTTGTACGTCAAGTCAAGTTGCCCAGGCAGCACAATCAATGGTATCACAATGTCAATTTCCAAGATTTTAAAACATCTACTTTTACTTTTAGGACAAAACGTGAAATAAAAGTAGCAACTATCATAGAATGGTTAAAATAATAGTGACGACGTTTCCCAGGAGAAAAATACAGCAGTGGCTGGCAACATTTTGTACTATAATAATAAAAACCTAACAAATTTAAAAAAGGAATTGTGATACCCGAGATTATCTAGGATGTGAGGAAGTAGACATTCTCAGAAATTACTAGTGGAAAGCAAATATGTAAGTCTTTTTGGAAGAAATTCAGCATATTCAATGCAACCTCATACAAAGTACCCCTGTGCAAGGAATATGCGGCATCACCTGGGGAGAGTAAGCAAGGAGTGTCAGCTTTGCAGGGTTGTTGTGAGATTCAAAGGAGATTATTTGTATAAAGTGCTTGGTGTAGTGTTTGGCACACAGTAAACTCTCAGTAAATGATAGCTATCATTGTTTATCAAACTCTACAGAAAATCAGTGTTTGAAGAAATTTATTGTGTTATGTCGGAGAAGGCAATGGCACCCCACTCCAGTACTCTTGCCTGGAAAATCCCATGGACAGAGGAGCCTGGTGGGCTGCAGTTGATGGGGTCGCTAAGAGTCGGACACGATTGAGCGACTTCACTTTCACTTCTCACTTTCATGCATTGGAGAAGAAAATGGCAACCCACTCCAGTGTTCTTGCCTGGAGAATCCCAGGGACGGGGGAGCCTGGTGGGCTGCCGTCTATGGGGTCGCATAGAGTCGGATACGACTGAAGCGACTTAGCAGCAGCAGCATTGTGTTATTTATTACAGCATTACTTTTAAAAGTAAATGTTTTCAAGTAATCTATATACCCTTCAATAAGGGGTAATTTGAGCAAAATCTAGTATAGACTTGGCATTCTGTAGGTTTTATTTTCTTTTTCTCCAGTGTTTTGTTGAGATAAAATACACAAAACACCAAATTTGCTAGTTAACCATTTGAAAGTGTACAGTTCAGTGGAATTAAGAACATTCATGTTGTTGTGTAGCAAGTACCACCATTCATGCCAAGGACTCTTCATCTTGCAAAACTGAAACTCTATAAACTTAAAAAATGGTGGGATGGATCTATGGGTAATAAAGTAGAAAGATGTCCATGGTATACTATTAGAAGGAAAGTTGGAGAGTGGTAGAATAATCTGAAACTATTTTCCAACAAGACAGAGAGAGAGAATGTGTATTGAAGGGGATCCTGTCAGCACTAATTTTCTGGAAATAGCCTTTCCTCCCATTCAGTGGTTAGGAGAGAAGCTGCCCTGTAACGCAGTAAAATAATCCTCATTGCTATCTCATTATTATGCTGATTAAATGAATTAATACTTGTATAGCATTTACATCACTACTGGGCCGTTAGTAAACATCACAGAAATGTTTCTGTTCTTGATACAATGAAAGTTTGGGAAAGATCTTCTCAACATGCGTTTTCTAAGATAGAATAATAGCCACTGAGAAAATGTTACTAAGAGTAACAGTGACAAAAAAGCTACATGAAAGGAATAACTCATGTTTCTTGAATATCCCTTATCAGGCACTGAGGCAGTACTTAACCAGTGTAATCTTCATAAGACTATGGAATAGATACAAATACTCTTGTTTCATAGGTGAGGAAATGAAAGGTTAGAGAGTTTAATTTTCCCAATAGCTGTGTTAGAAACAGGTTATAGAGTCACAGATGTCCTATTTCTAGAGGGGATTTCTTGATTATCACTAAGTATTATAACCCCATAATATACTGCATATAAATGTAAACACATGCCTGTTTACTGCACATATGTGCATACCTATGTATGTAGTGTGCAGAGGAGGCAATGGCACCCCACTCCGGTATTCTTGCCTGGAAAATCCCATGGCTGGAGGAGCCTGGTGGGCTGCAGTCCATGGGGTCTCGAAGAGTCAGACACGACTGAGCGACTTCACTTTCACTTTTCACTTTCATGCATTGGAGAAGGAAATGGCAACCCACTCCAGTGTTCTTGCCTGGAGAATCCCAGGGACGGGGGAGCCTGGTGGGCTGCCGTCTATGGGATCGCACAGAGTCGGACAAGACTGAAGCAACTTAGCAGCAGCAGCAGCATGTATGTAGTGTGACAAAGAATTATATCCAGGTATGTGTGAAAATTTAGAATGCTAAGCCATTAATATTTTCTAGAATGTCATCTGAGGATGCAAAGGTACACACCCTACTTCTCACTGTAGTGCACCCATTTGTGTGTCATCTCTCCTGGACAGGTACAGTTTTTCTTCATCTGTGTATACTTCTGGCTTAGCAATTGTGTGTGTGTGTGTGTGTGTGCTCACGCACATGTGCTCAGTTGATCCGTCTCAATTGCTCAGTCATGTCTGACCATCTGCAACCCCAGGAACTGTAGTTTGCCTTGCTCCTCTCCCCATGGAATTTTCCAGGCAAGAGAATACTGGAGCAGGTTGCCATTTCCTGCTCCAGGGGATCTTCCCAACCCAGGGTTGGTCGATGGTATACTATTCTAGTCACTGTATTGCATTCTGGTCAATGCCTATTTACCATGATCTCTGCCTGCGTCCGTGCCTCACTTTTCTAGTTCTGCACATTTTTGGACACCTTTGGACACATGTTGGACACCATTCTGCTTACATTTTTGGACACCTTTGCCTTAAAGGTGTCAAAAAACTTAACATTGTTTAAAGGTAAATGGTAAAGAATCTGAATATTCCTGGACTCCTCTTTGTGTCTGATGCCTTCCACTAGACTGACGGATCCACACTGTTTGCCAGGGTGATATTAGGACCTTTGCAAGCACAAAGATGGAAAAGACCATGGTCTCTTGCATCTCCTGCATTAGTAGGGGGATTCTTTACCACTGTGCCCCCTGGGAAGCCCTGGCCTAGCAAGTAGTGAGTCCATAATAAATTTCACTAAATTTTACAATAGTGAAATAGAATTTAGAAATGTTTTAGACAGGAAATCCTATAGTATCCATTCTGCTTACATTTTTGGACACCCTTGCCTTCGGGAGTTGACTGTCAAACTGAACCTTTGATGTTTGCAGCTTCCTCAGAATTACTTTCCTTGTATGATTTCTCACATATAAGGTGACCTGTCTGCCCCCTCCAGTCAGAATGACTGAGTCCTGTCTAGACAGTTCTCAAGATATTTTGACATACTCAATTCACGAATTTGTTTTTCCCAAACTAAGCTGTTAGGATTAACTCTTTACCCCTAAATGTTGTGGTTGTTGTTCGGTCATTAAGTTGTGTCCGACTCTGCAACCCCATGGACTGCAATATGCCAGACTTCCCTGTCCTTCACTGTCTCCCAGAGTTTGCTCAAATTCTTTACCACTGAATATCTATTTTTAATTTGAGTTATCCACCAATTAAAAAAACCACTAGCATACCTATTGCTGATTCATGTTGATGTTTAGAGGAAACCAACAAAATTCTGTAAAACAATTATCCTTCAAATAAAAAAATAAATAAAATTTAAAAATTACCACTAGCCAAAACAGAACTCTTCAAAATACCATTATACAGTCATTCTTCCATTCACATCCCAAGGAAGTCCTCCATACCTTTACATTGTCAGCTGCATTTCCCAAGCTCCCTCCAGTGTAAGGACAAACCTTTAGAGACAAGGTCTCTGCTTCTTCTCTCCTAGCATGAGTTTCGCAATCTGCTTATAAAACTTAATTGAAAGAAATGCTGCATAGCACCTTGTAATTTTTCTGCTATTTTATTTCCTCCAATGTACAGTACAAAAAATGTAAAGAATAAAAAAATCATGTACATAGGTGTGTAGTAAGCTGGGTACCTGTAAATCTTTGGATTACTATTTCCTATCCAGGAGGAACCCACAGCTACCTTCATAACTCTTTATACACGTGGGCCATCCCTCTGGCAAGGGTACTCGATTTATATTCTGTTATTCCTTTAAAATAGTATACAAAATAAATTTTGCTCAGAACTTGATATTTTTTAAGGTAAATATTTAAGATTTTTATTTTAAAGCAAGAAAGACGGTGATATTCTCCAACAGCCATAAGAATAATAGTTGTGATAATAATAATAGCCTTCTAATAATTGAGACCTTGCACATTACATGTATCATCTCAATTAATTCTTACAACAACCTGATTAAGTAAATAGTTTTATCCCAAATTTATTGCTAAGGAAAATTAAGACCCAGAGAGATTAATTGCCAAAGATCACACAGATAACAGGTGGTAAAGAATCCGCCTGCCAAAGCAGGAGCCTCAGAGGATGCAGGTTAGATCCCTGGGTTGGGAAGATCCCCTGGAGGAGGAAATGGCAACCCACTCCAGTATTCTTGCCTGCAAAATCCCATGGACAGAGGACCCTGGTGGGCTACAGATTATGGGATCTCAAAGACTCAGACACAACCGAAGTGACTAAGCAGGCACACACACAGCTAACTACTTAACAGAACTTACTTACCAGGTTTCTTTGATTCTAACACCTACATCAAGTATTTATTATGGTTCAATAGTTTTAATATAATATGATAGAAATCAGGAGTAAATTAATAATCTCCAGGATAAAGTGAACCATTAGAGGGAATATGCTATTACATAACGTATCAATGGCTGTGGAGTTTTAAAGGGTAAAAGGACTCTGATCTGAAGAGGCAAGCACTGATACACGTAGGCCAGCGTTTGCCGCTATTTGCTCTGTTTCCAAAATGAAACACTAGCCAGTTTAACCAAGGTTTAAAGAACTGGTTTGCCTTCTAACCTCACCTCCTCTATTAATATTTGTTCCTTCCTTTACTTGTATCTTCCCTCTTTAACACAAAGGTCTTACTCTTTCCCTAACACACCTGTCTCAATAATTTGACACACCATTCCCATCTTCCCCCATATTTACACAGTTGACTCTTTTTTTAATCCTTCAAGCTTTAATATAATTGTCACTTCCTCTGAAATGCTGTTACTGGTCTCTTTAAGAAGAGTCCCTTTTTTTTTCACCCTGTTTGTTTTGCTCATAAGCTATAATTTGCTGCATTGGGGGATGGGGTACTTACTTGGTTTATTGTCTACCTGGAAGCTCACTAGTAAATCTAGTGTCTCTTTTTTCACCACTGTATACCCAGAGTCTAATTAACCTGCTTACTAGTTGTTGAATGAATAAATTATATGCTAAACATAAGCTTATAATGTACAGAAAATAACAATAAATACTAACATTTATATACAATGTCAAGCCAACCTCTGATATCTTTATTTATCATATCTCCATTTGTGACTTCACATTTTTAAAATATTTCTTATCATAAATAAGATTCCCTTACAATAATGACCAAAACTCATAATCTCACCACAACAGTGAAGTCCAACTGACATTGACATCACCCAGTAGTCACTGGGTCAAAGTAACCAGAGGTGATGAGAATGAGAGACAGTGATTCATACGCTGGAGAAACTTTTGATTACATAAATGCGTGGATGTAAATCTATAAAAACATTTTACATATCAGAAAAAAGGACCAGTTGAAATAGATCAGAACCCTGCAGGACCTTCCCAGTGGGCAGACCACCTGCTCCCTACCTTGTCCCCCACCTTAGTTTATAGAAAAGCTTTCGCCTTCTAGGCCTTCTCTGAGTTTCAAAGAGAAAATTTAATCAGAGAAATGAGAATATGCAGAAACAAAAAAAAGTAGTCAAACAAGTAAAAATAATAGTTTAGCTGTTAAACAAAGTCAGGGACCTCTGATTCCTCTTCAAGAGCCATAGATAATATCCTGAGCCATATCTGTGAGTTGTTTTGCAGATACTAAAACCCTACCGGCGAGAAGTTAACTGCATACTGACCACCAGCACATAGACTCCAGACTGGTGGAAACGAAAGGGTTAATGATTGAGATTCCTGACACATCACCCCGTTGCCTCCCCATCAACCTGTCAGAGAACTGTGCATGAGCTGATTGCATACCTTGCGGTCCTCTCCCTCACACTGTCTTTAAAACCTTTCCCTGAAAGCCAACAGGGCGTTTGTCTCTTGCGCACGAGCTGCCCACTCTCCTTCCCTGGCCCTGCAGTACGCACTATACTTGGTGTCAGTAGACTGGCTTTGCTGTGCATCAAGCGAGTAAATCCAAGTTTGGTTCAATAATACAGTGAGACATCAAAGGAAACTATTTTCAGGACAAAATTATTTTCTTTTCTTAAGAAAAGAAATGAGTTGGCATCAGAGAAGATTTCAACATAAACTGCAAGCACCAAAAACTCCTGCGCCCTCACTCATTGCAGCTGCACTTGTATCTACTGTCCAGGAGCCATTTAGGCTGCGAGTCCCAGGCCTTCTTATTTGACTTAGTGATTTCAAATACTCAGAAGACATTAAAAACACTGAATCTTAGTTCTGAGGGGGAAAAGTTCTTACCCTGCATGTGCACGGTGCTGTGTCAAGACCCGATTGCTCCATGGCTGTTGTGTCGTTAGCAAAAATCCGTGGTCCTGAATCAAGGGCCACAGGTGTAGTGAAGTGTGAAGAGACAGATCTGAAAACAGCTTGCTGCATTGTGTCTGAGTGTGTGTGTTGATAAGGACTTCATGCAATGAACCTTAGGGGATTAAATTGTGTCCAACCTAACATCCACCATGCCCAACAGATCTGCTCTTGCTTTCGCTATACTTTCTGGATGGATCTGGTATCTGGTAGGTGCATCTCGCAGTTCTCTGCTCCATGTACTTATATCTTCAATTTTTTTTTTAATCTGCAGTCCACTCCTCCACTCTCATCTGTACAAATTCGCATTCAACATTACTCCCTGGAAACATCAAGATTAACGTGCATGAAATGAACTCTGAGCTTCAACATCCCCCAAATTTTACCCTCCTCGTGTGTTTTCTACCTCAGCAAATGACACAAATCAAGGTGGCTTTCTTGATCTCTACTTTATCTCTCTATATTCAATCATTTATTGAATTGCATAAGCTCGATCTTTATGTTGTATTAAAGCTGCTCCCAGTTCTTCACTATACATATGTAAGCCACCATCATATCTCCTCTGCACCATTAGAATAGCCTCCTTATGGTTTCCCAATTCAGTTTTGCATCATTTATTATGCATTTGCCCACACAATAGCCAAAATGATCTTTTAAAACATGAATTACATAAAGACAACCTGTTGTCCACCATAGCCCCCATGGCTTTCTGTATCATTCAGAACTTAGTCCAAAGATTTGACCATGGCCTACAAAACTCTACATGATGTAACTCTCTTGGCACTGACCACATCAGCTTCCTGGTGCTCTTCAAACACACCAAACACACTCTCCCTCCCTCACCACTCTTGGAATAATGTTGTTCCCTCTACCCTGGAGAATAATTCTTTCCCAAAGAGTCCCAAGGACAATCCCATCATATGATTTCCCTAGTCTCTTCTTCAGAGACACTTCTTTCCAAGTTATTTAAAAAAAAAAAAATGGGGGAAAAAATCACCTCTCCATTTTGTTCTATCTCTGCTTTATTGTTTTCTACCTAAACTTAAAATGGGCTTCCCTGGTGGTTCAGACAGTAAAGAACCCGCCTGCAATCTGGGAGACCTGGGTTCGATCCCTGGGTTGGGAAGATCCCCTGGAGGAGGGCAGGGCAACCCACTCTAGTATTCTTGCCTAGAGAATCCCCATGGACTGTAGCCCGCCAGGGTCCTGAAGAGTTGGACATGACTGAGTGACTAAGCACTACCTTAAAATAGTATGTACTTGATACTATGCAGTGTTATTATTATTAATTGACTACTCATTTCTCTATATTATGTTTCATAAGGAAAGGAAATTTTTTTGTTCGCCCCAGCATCCCCAATACCTAAAATAATGTCAGGAACATGCTAGAGATTCAGAAAATATTTGTTGAATAAATACATTAGTCCAGAAATGCGCTGTAAATCTGGTTATCCCAGAATTACCAGGTGGTTTTTATAGCAGCTCAGTGGGGACCCCTGGGCAAATCCTCGGGTCACCACATAATTTTGTGAAGACCATGCTGCTGGAATTTTATTCTAGCTCTGGTTTATTTCCTCCCTACTTGCTACTATAACATGTTAGGTGACTAAGTGTGGACACTAAGTAACCAATGCCCTGCTTTTATTGTTTTTACCCTCTATAAACTTATAATAAAGAAAGCAAATCAACTTAGATACAGCATGATACTATAGAATTAGATAACAAATAATAAAACCTTCCAATAGATATTTTAAAAGTTCTTAAGTGCTTTTTCACTTACTCTGGTGACTTTCCCATTATTCAATTGTCTTAAACATATTTCTAGGTTAACTTAATAGTTCCTGTTTTCCTGTTATGAGGAAAAGGTAGTACTAACACCTCAAGATGGTACTAACAGCTCAAGATGGTACTAACTTCTGGGTGAAAATGCAACTTGATCCATTTTATTAGCTTCAACTTAGAAATGCAGACTTTGATTGCTACACAAAGAATATGCCATATTTTTGCCAAAACTGCTGCATATTTGACTACTGAGCAAACTACACTTGAAGCTACGAGTAAATAAATAGTGATGGTCAAGGACCAGAAGAAGGTGCCTAAGGCTTCAAGGAGCAGCAGGGATTAGCAGGGCTGGGGCAAATTGAGACAAAAGAAGAGGTCAGAGAGTGGGGGAAGGTCTACAAATGATGGTCACCTAGGTTGCTGTGGACTTGAACTTTTAAGTGACATGGGAAATCATTGTAAAATTTCTAGCAAAGAAGTGATGTGCTCAAACTTATATTTTAAAAGCTGCTCGTTTTGGCAGCTGTGTTAAAACAGCCCGCAAAATAAGACAAGGGAAGAAGCAAAAACAATAAATATGCTCTTGTCCAATTCAGATGCAAGGTGAGAATAGTTTTAATGGCAACACTGAAATCTACAACTGGTCAAACTATGATAGTAGAGTCAAACAAATATGGCGATAGACCACATGTGGCATTTGAGGATAAGAAGTGGGTCAAGGATTATATCAAAGTTATCTGAGCAACTAAAGAAATAACATTTTGTTAGGTTAAATGAAGGAAAGTTGAAGGACAAGTTAAGAGTGAACAGTACTAATATTCGTTCAGTGTGGATCATGTTAAATTTGAGATGTGTTTTTGACATCCAAGTGAAAATGTGAATAGGCTGTTGGATTTATGAGTTTTGAGCTCGGCTTGTGCTGGGGAAATAAATGTTGGTGTGGAGAAATAAATGTTCAAGATCTAAATAACATTAAAAGTCATCAGAGAGGATGAGATCACCAAGGTGGTGGATAGTTTGGGAAGGAAAGAAGTCCATGTCCTAATCACAAGGACACTGTAGGCTCAAGAGGACAAGAAATGATGAAGAATCACCAAAAGAGATTTGAATAGTGTCTATAAGGGTAGAAGGGCTTCCCTGGTGGCTCTGCGGTAAAGAATCTGCCTGCATTGCAGGAGACATGGGTTCGATTCCTGGGTTGGGAAGATCCCCTGGAGAAGGCACTGGCAACCCACTCTGGTATTCTTGCCTGGGAAATCCCATGGACAGAGGAGCCTGGAGGGCTACAGTCCATGGAGTTGCAAAGGATTGGACACAACTTAGCGACTAAACCACCACCACCACCATAAAGGCAGAAAAGAGCAAGAGTCATCGCTGTGTCACAGTTCCGGATGTGTAAACTGACACCTGGGAACTGGCTACTGAATCTAGCAACATAGAGTTTTCTTCTGCATAAAAAATGTTATTTACCCAGATGACTCCACATATTTGTATCAAAATGAATCATCAAAAATACAATGAAAAGGGGAATGCAATTACTTATGTAATTTTTCATTATGTCTGCTGCTGCCTCAAATTCACCTCCACTGGATTCTGAGCTGAGATGCTTGTAGATTTATATTGGCATCTGACAATTTCATACAAATCACCACCATTAAAATAAATTACTGATATATGTAGAACGTTTAATGTTTACAGTGGCATCCAAGTGCATTATTGAATGTGTAATATACAACATATGGAACTAGTAAATATTATTACTATTAATGTCATTTTACAGATATGGAACAAGAGCCTTTAAAGAAGGCAGTTTCACTTTGCATGTGTTGAAAATAAAATTGAAAAACCGTCATCTGGCTCCACAAGTCAGTTTTTCCCTCTTACACCGTAATGATTTTGCATAACAGTTGTTTGACTCAAAAAAAGTAGAATATGCATGTATATATGTGAATATGGGCATATAATAGTTTGTGTATATGTTAGCATTTGTGTATATAGTGTGTGTGTTGTATATTCATGTATATAGCTGTTATTGTTTCTCTGGCTTTTTGTTCATCTGCTCACATTCTCTTAATCATTTTCCCCATGGCCATCAGCAAGCAGGCAAGTATTTGGGAAAGAGACAGGAACTACAGCCTCTGTTGCAGCAAACAGAGCAAGTGCTTTGGAACTAAGGGTTAAAATGTCAGCTGTCACAATTTCTACCTGTATGACCTTGGTCTGGTCACTTACCATTTCTGGCCTTAATTTCTTTATCTGTATAATATAGATTGTCATATTTACCTTAAGATTTTAAACAGTCAAAACACAGTGTGTAAATTGTCCTTTTAACCCTTCTAAGGGTAGGCTGGTTACCATCAGTACCTGCTTCCATACACTCCTAAGTATTTATTACACGCCACTGTAACTATGAACCTCCTGAATTAGCATTTTGAAGACAATAACTTTGCTATTTTTTTCCATTTTCTCCCAATAATATGGTGAAATGGCACCTATACAATGAAAGAATAAAGGCCATGGCATATGTCAGGTGTATAATATATAATAAATAGTCATATCATTAATGCCATTATTATCTTGATCCACAAAAAGCAGACCCATAATTTGTTCCCAATGGCAAGAAAGTTAATTAACAAAACTGCATTACCACCATAAGCTTTGCATCCAATCTGGACTTTTATTTACCAAATGCTCATGTTAACTAGTGATCTCCCAAAGTCAACTGAGCAATGCTACTAGAAAAAGTCACTGTAAGTTAACCCTACAGGTTAGCAAAATTCAAATTAAAGGCATTCAACTTCAGCTGATATTTATCATCTGGATAATATATTCACTTACCCTTAATGTAAAACCTCATGACCTCCAAGTTTCTGGGGCCACCTTTTCTTTTAATAGCTAATGAATCTGTTCATTAGCTGATCTTAAAGAGGAGCTGAGTACATGCTAACTGCTAAACCAAAGCTTGTTAAGAGAATTACAGAATAAGTCAATGAATAAATACATGTGACAATGATAATTATTAGCAGAAACAAATAACAAAAAATATAAAAATCTTTTAGGTTATCAAATTCCAAAAGAATGACCTTTGTGCTTTTTTTTTCTACAACAAACATAAGCTTTTTTTTAAAGCTGTTCATGCATGCCGTGCAATGTTTTTCTCTTATTAATTTCCTTTTTACACTCAGTTTTTAGACCATTGAAAATTATGAGTTTACATTACAAGAGGTACTTTAGGTTCATGTTTTATGGCTGAGTACTACAGCATGCACTATTATGAAAACAATTCTAAACTGTGCTTCATTATATTATATTGTGTACTTTATATTCTGAAGATGCTATCAGCACCAGGGAACAGACAAATTTAATAAAAGACACAGTGTTCCTGTTGCCGTAATGGTTATTAAACTGAAACTCTTCCCAGGAGACATTTACAGTATCTTTTCGAAGATATCTGCATACTTTGACTAATCAATTGGGGCCTCTAGATATGAATAGAAGCATCACAGATCTTAGAGACATACTGTACTAAGCTAGAAGGAATTATGATTACCCAGGCCTGCTCCTTCATTTTACGGGAGAGGACATGAAGAGAGAGAGTAACTGATGCACCCTCCTAATTCATGTCTAATTTGTGATTAGGGACCAGAGGCGCCTTTACATCTAGCCAAGGATTCCTCCCACTTGGGAGGCATATGGGTGGTGCCTAATACATCATCCCTAAAACAACTTCAGAAAGCAGACAAGAAAGAGCTTTTTTTTTTTTTTCTTAACCATTTCTCATAGTCTTGAGGGGATAAGTACCTTCATTATTATCTACCATTATTTTGATTATTTATCTGCTTATTATTATTATTATTATTATTATTTTGTCTATCTCTTAGTAGACTATGTTCTCATTTGGGATACTGCAGAATTCCCTGTGCTTAGAGCTTTCTAACACATAGAATTCATTCAATAAATATTTGTGAATATATAAATAAAAGTTTAATAGATATAATGTGTGTCCTTGTGCTCAGTCGTGCCTGACTCTTTGTGGCCCTACGGATTGTAGCCCTCCAGGGTCCTCTGTCTATGGCATTTCCCAGGCAAGAATACTGGAGAGGGTTGCTGTTTCCTCCTCCAGGAAATTTTCCTGATCCAGGAATCAAACCCACATCTCCTGCATTGTAGGCAGATTCTTTATCACTGAGCCACCATAATAGGTGCTACAAAATAGGTTAAAAATTAGGACTGACCTCTAAGAGATATAGTCAAGAACTACACACACACACACATATACACAATATAAAGCAGAATATATTAAATGCCACACAAATGGCATAAATAAGTTGTGAAGTAATTAAAACAGCCATGTGACTCTGGCAACAAGGAGTGTACAAAAATTTCTAAGAAGCTATGAACCTTAGGTAAGTTACAAAGTAAGATAATCATAGAGGATATAACAAAGTTTTGTGATACCCTCAGCTCAGCTGGTCAGCTCTGAGTACTGGAAGGTAAGAACTGGCAGAGCTGATGTAAGGAAGCTGAGCCTATAGGGTGCCTACAGGGTGAGTAGAAGTCAATATAAATAATGAGAATATTTGAGAGACTAACAAACAGGTTGCAGCCTGAGAATGGTTAAAAGGTGTTTGAGAAATAAACCAACCCACTCCAGTGTTCTTGCCTGGAGAATCCCAGGGATGGGGAAGCCTGGTGGGCTGACGTCTATGGGGTCGCACAGAGTCGGACACGACTGAAGTGACTCAGCAGCAGTAGCAGTAAAAATGGTAGGCAAATATTAAATAAGAGGCTGTCAATAATAAGAGATTGGTTGTGACATATGGTCATGACTCTGAAGAGATGAAGGAAGACAGTTTCTAATTTTAGCCACGTAATTTCCTAGTTATCTTACCTTGAACAGATGCCTTTCTGTATGTCTCTGAAACTCATTGTCTCACTGTAAAACAAACTAAATAATGCTTTTCTCATAAGATGGTTTGACAACTAAAGAAGATGATGCAAGTAAAGCCGTTAACACTGTTTGAACCCAAACAGTGCTCAAGATTAAGTGTAGCTATAAATATCAATTATTATATATTTTTGCAATAATGATAACAGTGAAGACACTCTATTAAATAAATAAAAGAACAATTGAAACACAGTCTTTGACTACAAGAAACCTATGGTGCAGTGCCACCAGAATCCTGGTGGTTTTCAGTCTTGGAAAAAATTGGATGGAAGATTAACTAATCAGAGACTTTGAATACTAACCCAGCATGCAGACAGCAAAATACAAGATTACAAATAAATGGAAATAAAATATTTTGACATATAAAGAGATAAACATATAGCCGTATTCAAAATGTTCATTAAGGCTATTTTATTTTAATTGGTTGAAAATCGTGGAATGGAAATGGTCAAAACACAAAATGTATTGTACATTAGATGTCATAACTCACTTGATTATGAAAGAACACATTCTTCATTAAAAATAAGCCATGTGCATTTTCTGTCCACTGATGTGCAATGTCATTTAAGACATTCCATCATTCTCTGCTTGAGCACTCTTCTGTAATCTGATGAGGTGGCCAGGGAAGAGACAATGATAGCCAAGGCATTAAAATGTAATCAAGATATGCAAATTTATATCTAAATGTGATTTGCTGGGAAAAAGAAATTAATCTAGGCATGGTCAAATAAACAATGCATAATATGGATAATTAATCACCAAATTAGCAACTTTGGTCCCCTGAGGAAATTATGCAAATTGAAAAGGCCCCCATCCACTGACACAATTAGACCACTTAATGGCCAACTCTCAACAAAATAACCCTGGGGAACATCACTAAACAAATAGCCCAATCAACCTTAGTGTCCCAAACTCCATGGCAGTATTTAGTATTATTTAATATTGTTTCTCCCCGGTTTGAACTTATTCAGAAAGATTCCATCACATTTTGCTAGAAAATATTGGAAGATCCCACATTATGGATGATCCATTATGTGATTCTCTTGAAGTCTAGTTTTCTACTTGTCAATCAAATTATCTCATTATTGAAATCTGAAATCATACAAATGATAAGCCTTCACGAATGAGCAGAGGTCAATTATATATCTCCAATCACTAACAGCAAAATCAAGGAAACATTGATGTACTATGAAAAAGGATGTCCCCTGTGGCTTGATGTCACCTGCTTACTATACCAGCAGCAAAGAAAGGATCTCTACACTTCCCTGATAATAAGTATTGTCACTTCAGGTGGGAGTATCTTTTGTCTCTAAGAATGTTAGGGTGCTATCCCACACCTGCCCTAGACCCTGTACCAGGTAATCCTACCTCTCTTCCTTAACTCCACCTACATAAAACTGGAGACAGAATTATCCCTGCAGAACCCTTTGAGACTGGGCCGAACAGAAGCAGTGAGACTCTGGTGCTATGTCCCCCCACCAAAACCTGACTCCACCTCTAGAAAGATCACAAAGCTTCCTGGATAGAAATAGAAGATGCTTCACCCCCAGAAGCATGTTTATCAGATATTTGCTATTATAGTTTTGCTGCTGAAAAGACTAGTCACAGCAAAGAAATTGTATTAGTACTATGATTGCTGGTGGGTTAGTGGTACCTTATTTATAGATCCTATTATATTCCTTGGCTGTATGGTTTAGTGCTGCCACTTAGCTCATTTACTCCTCCAAACACCCTAATATGCCCAAGGTCAGAAAACTAAGAATTGGCAAACCAGGGCTGCCGATTCTAGGTCTCTTGACTCTCCAGGTAGCATGCTAAATACCATGCTAAGTCAAATGATATACACCCAAAATTCCAAAGTCAGAAAATAGCCAAACTGGGAATAACAACGAGCAGTACTGTCCACTCTACTCGGCTTTGCCGTTTTCAGAAAAGCATATCTGATGTGACAGCAGATTGTTGCTTATATTGCTAACGTCCAATCCTTCAGGCCATCTGGAGGGACTGACCGCCCCACCCTGGAAAGCAATGAATCCCCTGGCCCTGGGAAAAGGGAATTATAACCTTGACACATATTTTTTCCCTCTCTAATTCTCATTCTCTATCACACCCCCAAACTGAAGAGTCCTGTAAAAGTCAGATGGGGGCGAGGACCTTCTTCCCTGTAAGAGTTATGCAACTCAACCATAGGCAAACATTGTAAACTAGAGCAAAGACACACTCCCTTTACCTTTATTATAAAATGTAAAAAGCTGCATCTAGAACCACAGTCACCTGGTATTTTTAGCAGTGAAAGTATTGTGGCAAATCATCTAATCTAGTGATTTTTAACTAATGCTCTATAGATCATGAGGGACTTGGAAGTGTACCTCAGGGGCTAACTGTGGGGTGAGTTGGAGAAGACAGGAGTCTGGGTCCCCCACCAACCTTCAGCAACGTGTACCTCTCTTACAGACTGGGTAGCCACAGATGACAGCTTTTGAAGAAAGGGCTTTGCAGCTCAAAGTAGTTTTTAAAGCCCTCCCTCCCTAGTGTAACGTCCTCACTTTATCTTAAAACCATCCTATGTAATAAAAGCTGACTCCCTAAGGCCACACCCAAGTGACCAGTGTTCCAGCACTCTGTCAATGCCTGTTGCCAGATTGGTATTAAATCTTGTCTATGATTCAGCAGTGCCTGTAACTCTGTACAAATGCTATACACATTTTTCTCTTTAAGAGCTTGAGAGTCAGGCTGGATCCAACATCAATTTGACTGGTAAATCTGATGACCAAGTTCTTCCTTTGACAGTCCAGATATTCTGCACAGACACCAAGGTCTCTTCTGACTCTGTACCTTTATATCAACATGATAATTGACTTAGCACACTCCCAACTCAGAGCCCCTCTCCAGCACTTTTCCATAAGGACCCAGGAGTCTTCTGCTTGTTTGGAGCACTCTAGTCTGATTACTCAGTCACTCTGACCATTGGCTCTATTGCTTGTGTGTGGTCTGACTCTGGTCTTTTAGATCTCATCTACATATTTGATTTACCCAGTTTTTGAATCTAAATTCTTACTCAAGAAGTCAATTCTAACTCAAGAACCAGAGTCCTGGTTCTACCCCTTATCAGCTGTATAAACTTGGACTAGCATTATTTGACATACATTGCTGCTGCTGCTGCTAAGTCGCTTCAGTCGTGTCCGACTCTGTGTGACCCCATAGACGGCAGCCCACCAGGCTCCCCCATCCCTGGGATTCTCCAGGCAAGAACACTGGAGTGGGTTGCCATTTCCTTCTCCAATGCATGAAAGTGAAAAGTGAAAGTGAAGTCGCTCAGTCGTGTCTGACTCTTCGAGACCCCATGGACTGCAGCCCACCAGGCTCCTCCATCCATGGGAGTCTCCAGGCAAGAGTACTGGAGTGGGGTGCCATTGACATACACTAGATAATTTCTAATCATTGTCCCACTGCTAAAATATTACTTATTTAAAATTCCTTGGCTCCTGATTTTATGGTTGGCAAAATTACGATAAGATCTGCTCCATCTTTCTTTAGAGTTGCTGTAAATATGCTATTAGCTGATATATATGAGTGTTCTTTGTAAACTGTATTTTGTACCCAGGGGAAAAAAATGTATTGTGATTTCTGGACCTGGTCTCAGTTCTGTCACTCCCATGAGATACCATAAAGCTGCAAGGAACACCTGGCTATCAGAGTTGTATTACTCAACTGTTTCTTTTAAATCTTGCTAAACTTTATACCCCTGAATTTTTTTGTACACTAAGATATGAAATCTCTGGGCTTTGTGACATTTCTTTGATCTGGGAGAAGAAAATAACACAAGAAATCCTATCTAAGGACGGAGTCAGAGACATCAAAGCAGATAAGTACAGTATGAGAAGAAATGTTCATGCTGCAAACATGTTGACTGAAATCTGTCTTGTCGCAAAGTAGTGGTAGTGATCACATTCTTTCAGAACAAAGTCTAAAGGTAAGGCTGTGAGTCCAAAAAAAAAAAAAAAATAGAGGCTGAGCAGGAAAACCTACAAAACTGAATAGGAGATTTGACTGTGCCCAATCTCAAATTAGTTTAAAATTGTTTTTGCACCAGAATCCATACACACAAACACATATAACAACACACACACATACACATATTCTGTATACCCTTCTACATGCTGAAGCAATCTAATAAATTGTATAACCATGGGTTTGCTTAGATGAAGAATATTATGTAAATAAGAACTAGGTGACTTGCTTAGCACCCCCACTGGACACATCTACTGAAATAAGTTGTGATGAAGAGAACCTTATTCTGCATATTAATTAGGTCAAGCCATGTGTCTTTGATTCTAATATAAATGTAATATTCTCACTCGTGGATGAATCTATCAAGTTTTTAAATGTCATGTAAAGAGATCCAAACTAGAAGGTAACTGCTGCAATCAAACTGCTGGAGAATAAAAAAGTTAAAAAGACCTAGGAAATCACGAGTATTTGGTAGTAAAATTATCTCCTTAATTTTTGTTTCTTTGGCAGAAGTTCCTGTGGCAACATGCTTCTTTATTGTTCTCTTTCCTTTCTCCTTTCTTCTGGGTTTTTACCCATTCTCTCTCAACTGTGGCTTTTTAGTAAAATTATTATTACTATAATTATAATATTTATTTTTATATAGTTGTTTGAGAAGAAGATAAACAAGAAATCTTCAAGTATACCTAGTGTTTAGTTTAACCTTGGATAGAGAACATGACTTATAGAAGGAAGAGTCTTGAAGGATAGAAGCAGACCTGTTTCTTATTTTATTTCTATATGATGGATGCTTTGGATGGGAAGATGACATAGCAGCACCATACTGCGGAATAAGTCCAATAAGTGGAATAAGTGTGGTGCATTTATTTTGTTACCTTTTTTTTAATCCCCAAAAATGTCTTAGAAGAGGAATATTTGGTGACGAGGCTTGTCTACATCTCAAAAATGACCACAAACGGTATAGTCTACTGTGGACTTTCATTGCTTAATGAATTAACCGGCTCACTTCATATTTGACTAGTGCAGATTCTACTGTGAAAATGTCTGAGATTCTCTAAGGAAATAGCCAATGTGGATATTTCACCAGTTTGGGGAGCAAAAAATCAATAGGAGAGTCATCCAGAACTGAGGCATAAAAATGTCTTTTTTTTTTTCCACTTGCAAAAAAAGTAGAATTGATACTCAAGTAAAACCTGCCTCACATGCTTCAACAGTACAAATGTCTGTTTGACTTTCAAGGTTTGGTACAACTGACATGTATATGTGCTTTTTATTTTTCAAACTTCGTTGTCATACTGGAGATGATTAGGGCTCACGAAGGACTGAAATTGTCATTATGTATTTCCACCTTATATTGTTAAGACTATAGCAAATAGTTTTTGTGAATATAATTTTAAGCAAATGTTTCTTTTTCTCCTGTTTCTTATTTCCTTATAATGTAACACAAGATGTTGATAGCTTGATTTTATGTTATAGTATGTAAGTATTGCTAAGTTTACATCATTGTATTTAAATATGGGACATTGAGAAGAGATAACATCACTCAAGTACTTTACATCCTTTCCTGGGAAAGAAGTTAGTTTTCTGTTATACGGATAGTTATACCATTTTATGTAGAATGATGACCTAGGTATTGTCTTTATTTGAAGGATAGTATGGCTTAAGGAGATTTGTATGGGTGCCCAGTTGCAAGGCATAGACTAGTGATAGTTAATTTTATGTGACAACTTGACTAGGCCATGAGGTGCCCAGACATTTGGTCAAGTATTATTCTGGGTATTTCTGTGAGAATGTTTTGAATGAGATTAGCATTTAAATTGGTAGATGATGAGTAAAGCAGATTGCTGTCCCTGATGTGAATGAGCCTTATTTAATCAGTTGAAAGCTTGAATAGAACAAAAAGACTGGTCCTCCCAGGAGTAAGAGAGAATTTTTCCTGCCTGCTGCTGCTGCTGCTAAGTCGCTTCAGTCTTGTCCGACTCTGTGCAACCCCAGAGACAGCAGCCCACCAGGTTCCCCAGTCCCTGGGATTCTCCAGGTAAGAACACTGGAGTGGGTTGCCATTTCCTTCTCCAATGCATGAAAGTGAAACGTGAAAGTGAAGTCACTCAGTCGTGTCTGACTCCTAGCGACTCCATGGACTGCAGCCTACCAGGCTCCTCTGTCCATGGGATTTTCCAGGCAAGAGTACTGGAGTGGGGTGCCATTGCCTTCTCCCTGCCTAACTGCCTTCAAACTTGGACATTTTTTTTTTTTTTCCTGTCTTTGGGCTAGAACCAAACTATTGGCTCTCCTGGTTTCCAGTTTGCTAATTTATCCTATAAATCTTGGGGCCTGCTCACCCCCATAATCGTGAGAGCTGATTCTATAACTTATATTAATAACAAATCTCTTGATGATGAAGATGATAGATAGATGATCAATCCATTAATCTATCAATGTCCCATTGATTCTGTTTCTCTGAAGAAGACTTACTAATACAGATTTTGATACCAGTAGTCAGATTTCTCCTCCATCCCTTCCTCTCCCTGTTGCAGTGAATAGGGAAATCATGATCTCCATGCAGTATAACTCAAAGCACCTGAGTGAGAAACAAACCTTTGTATGACACATCACTGAGACAGCTAACATCAAATATCCTGACACGACATTTGGGGATCTAGGCTTTATTCTGACTTAATCTAGAGATTACAACTAAGATAGGCTAAAACATACAACCCCCCAAATATTTAAACCATTTTATCTGCTGAGTACAAATAAACCCACACATAAACTCAATAAACCCATATCCCTATAAAATACTCTCAGTTATTCACACAGAACCACCAGGCTCTTTATGATTTCCACATGTTTCCCAGGACATCCCCCCAGCAAAACTTATCACCGTGTTTGCAACCCAGACTATCAGCTCCAGTACATACGTGACACCCATCACGTTCTGCTTCGGCTCCGGATCTTCCTTTTGAAGAATGCTACCCAACAAGTCACTTGAAGAGCCTTTTCATTGCCACCACCCCTTCAAAGAACTTTTGCACAAAGAAGGCTGTCTATCAATGTTACTGAAGCCACAATATTATAGAATTTTCAGTATAGGTGGTTAGAATCGCCGTCTCCAAAATTTTTGCTAGCTTTTGTCATCTGGATCCCAAAACAAAGTGTTCTATACATAAATTTCCAAAGTCTCTCATCAAAATAGCTTCTCTAACATTAAGTGATGAAAAACAATAACAAAAGCAGAGAATCTGAAGAAACAAAAGCTATGCTGGCCCCCTCCATTCATTTTCCTCTCTACTCTAAAAGAACTGCTTCAATTATATTCTATTGATTTAAAAAATAAAAGCCCACATTTAATTTAATGAATGCACACATTTACTGATGCATACAGGCAAATATAAGAAAGAAACTAGCTATTAAAAATTCTCCTTTTCAATGTTAAAAAGTAAAGCTATTCTTAAAATTCGTGTGACTAGCACAAGGCAAATCTTTTCCCCAATTACTCCACATTTTATCTAACACTTCTCTATACCTGAGTATTATCATGAGGAGGAGTATTATCATACACCGTCACCTAGCCATAATAATAAACTAAGCTACCTAGGCATTGAAAAAAATACAAATTACAAAAAACATCAAAAGAACAAGTGATATTTCATGCCCCAAAACATCAGAAGGCAGCACAACTTTAATTACGTCCCTCAATAATCATTTGTAATGGTTCACCTCAGAGTCATTCCAAAGGAAAGACAAAATCTGCCACAGGAGAAAATGATTTTATATGAAACTTATGATAAGTTTTTCCATGGTATGATCACAATGATTGCATTTTTGTCTAATTATTATTGAAAAGACAATGTTGCCCGGCACTCAGGACCATTGACTTACTGAAAGTGAATTCCTTCAGAAGAATATTTTAATTAAGATAAAAGTGCTATATTTTCCCAAAATTTCTAAATGATGCCATTATACACTAATGATATATAGAGAGACATTTTCCAAAACTTATATCTATATAAAAGATCACAGTGTTAGTCCTCATTAGTTGTCATTAATATCAAAATTTGCACTTAGAATGTTGATTTTTACTTTGTATGCTACTCACTAGTTTTACTACATAGCAGTATGCCAGTGCAAAGAAGGCAATGGCAGCCCACTCCAGTACTCTTGCCTGGAAAATCCCATGGACGGAGGAGCCTGGTGGGCTGCAGTCCATGGGGTCACTAGAGTCGGACACGACTGAGCAACTTCACTTTCACTTTTCACTTTCATGCATTGGAGAAGGAAATGACAACCCACTTCAGTGTTCTTGCCTGGAGAATCCCAGGGACAGGGGAGCCTGGTGGGCTGCCGTCTCTGGGGTCGCACAGAGTCGGACACGACTGAAGTGAATTAGCAGCAGCAGCAGCAGCAGCAGTATGCCAGTGGGTATACCAATGTGGAAATAAACATTTCTCAGTGTTCTGGAAAGACTCATGACATGAAAATGCACAATGAGCATTTTTTCTTGATTTTCCCTCTTGTACTATCAAAAACCATCAAACACCAGGACGTGCAGGAAGAGATTAGAACTAATAGACTATTTGGGAGCTAATATAACAAGAAAATGCACAGTGACAATGCAACAATTTATTTTTAATGGTGATTACTTAATTAGTTATGATTTCTTTAGATGATCTCTCCATGCTAACATGTTGCCATCCTTTCTGTCCGTATCTTTTGCTTTTCAGGAAAGATGTGAGGCATGACTGCTGACGCCTGCCTTTGATTTTGATTATGTATTAATGTTGGAATCTGATATTCAAGAAAAATTTGGTTATGCTGATTGGCTACCCTCCTCTCCAAGATTCTACAAGTCAGAAGCTGTTTCACTGAGGTAAGTCTTGAAAATTCAGATATTTTAAAAAATCCTATACCTATATGTGCTGTTGTGACATTCCTTTCACCTACAGAAATTGTAAGGTCTCAGAGTGGGTTTTCAGGTTTTTTCATATCAAATCTTAAAAAAATATGTTGCCTATAATTTCTTTTCACTTAATTTTGCCTGTTTTTTCTTCCTTGCACTCACGAAGGCTTCAGTTCAGTTCAGTTCAGTCACTCAGTCGTGTCCGACTCTTTGCGACCCCATGAATCGCAGCACACCAGGCCTCCCTGTCCATCACCAACTCCCGGAGTTCACTCCAACTCATGTCCATCAAGTCAGTGATGCCATCCAGCCATCTCATCCTCTGTTGTCCCCTTCTCCTCCTGCCCCCAGTTCCTCCCAGCATCAGGGTCTTTTCCAATGAGTCAACTCTTTGCATGAGATGGCCAAAATATTGGAGTTTCAACTTCAGCATCAGTCCCTCCAATGAACACTCAGGACTGATCTCCTTTAGGATGGACTGGTTGGATCTCCTTGCAGTCCAAGGGACTCTCAAGAGTCAATTCTTCGGCGCTCAGCTTTCTTCACAGTCCATCTCTCACATCCATACATGAACACTGGAAAAACCATAGCCTTAACTAGACAGACTTTGTTGGCAAAGTAATATCTCTACTTTTCAATATGCTATCTAGGTTAGTCATAAATTTCCTTCCAAGGAGTAAGCGTCTTTTAATTTCATGGCTGTAATCGCCATCTGCGGAGAAGGCAACGGCACCCCACTCCAGTACTCTTGCCTGGAAAATCCCATGGATGGGGGAGCCTGGTAGGCTGCAGTCCATGGGGTCGCAAAGAGTCAGACACAACTGAGTGACTTCACTTTCACTTTTCACTTTCATGCATTGGAGAAGAAAATGGCAACCCACTCCAGTGTTCTTGCCTGGAGAATCCCAGGGACGGGGGAGCCTGGTGGGCTGCCATCTATGGGGTTGCACAGAGTTGGACACGACTGAATCGACTTGGCAGCAGCAATCACCATCTGCAGTGATTTTGGAACCCCCAAAAATAAAGTCTGACACTGTTTCCACTGTTTCCTCATCTTTCTGCCATGAGGTGATGGGACCAGATGCCATGATCTTTGTTTTCTGAATGTTGAGCTTTAAGGCAACTTTTTCACTCTCCTCTTTCACTTTCATCAAGAGGCTTTTTAGTTTCTCTTCACTTTCTGCCATAAGGGTGGTGTCATCTGCATATCTGAGGTTACTGATACTTTTCCCGGCAATCTTGATTCTAGCTTGTGCTTCTTCCAGCCCAGTGTTTCTCATGATGTACTCTACAGAGAAGTTAAATAAGCAGGGTGACAATATACAGCCTTGACGTACTCCTTTTCCTATTTGGAACCAGTCTGTTGTTCCATGTCCAGTCCTAACTGTTGCTTCCTGACCTGCATATAGGTTTCTCAAGAGGCAGGTCAGGTGGTCTGGTATTCCCATCGCTTGAAGAATTTTCCACAGTTTATTGTGATCCACACAGTCAAAGGCTTTGGCATAGTCAATAAAGCAGAAATAGATGTTTTTCTTAGGACAACCTAGAGAACCTAGAATGTATTTCTGTTTATACTCTAAACTGATGGTCTTGATTTTTACTCTGAGCTGTACTGAAAGGATTAATTATTTCCACTGGGAAAACTAGTTCCTGTTTGGGGGTAAGCAATTCTCTGGTTTCACTTAAAATAGTTGCAGTATGATTTGCTTAGGATGTGTTAAAACTTTCACAGCGATAGAATTCAGCATCTTTAAAATCAAGCGGCAGCAGTTTAAGCATGCTTTGGAAAAGTTGATGACCACTTTTCAGAAGTAGAGTGTAAAAGTAGAAATTAGCAAAATGGGCAAACATGGGAATTCACAGAGTTTTCTTAAAAATCAGTCCTAAGAAAGGAGAATGAATACATATTAATTTCCTCTTCTCAGTATGCCTTAAAAGAAAATGATACAAAATGATTTGGTTCTATTTCCCTTATCAAATGAAAATAGGATGGCCTTAGGTAGTCAGTTGAAAAGCTTAATGAAAGAACTAAGATGGTAAAAATGTGAACTACTTTTTACTCAATTAAGGACTGAGTATCTGTATAAAAGCCTACCAAAAGTAGATATGCATTAAGTTTTAAAATACCACTAGCTCCTGGCACAACACTGAAAGATTTATGAAGTTAAAGGGTAAAAGTCAGGCTATGGAAATTAGTTGTGAGAGAGTATCAGAAGTCTGATTTTATATACTTACATATATATGCATATATATATATATGCAGATATATATGTACATACACACATATGGTTGAGAGTAGAGTAAATGCTTAATCTGTGCTTACCCAATTGTAATTGCTTAAATTTTGCTCCATTTTATGTTTTTTTCCCTTAGACCTTTCCTTTGCAGTTTATTTTAGTCAATATTTACACTGAATATTTTATTTAGAAGTTTTATGTTTATAGAAAAGCACACTTGATTATAAAAAATATTGATTTTATGTCCTGCTTCCCAATCTATGACTAGGCAGATGAATAATGAGGTTAACACACTATGCCATATGGTAGTAACGATTCGTGTTTCAAGCAGGGGTCTAGGAGGTCATGGCTTGTTTGAAAGACAATGTATTTTCAGACAGATATATCACAGAAACCACCCCCCCAAATCAGAGACTAACAAAATGTACATGGGAATAGCTTACCACGCACATGAGTTGAAATAAATAGGACCTCAGCAGCAAATCAACAGGATGGCCAATGGTGGTAAAGAGAGATCCCCCAAAGAAACAACCCATAAGTGAGTGGTCAGAGCCTAGGAGAGTAGCAAGACAAGCTAATACTCTGGGGCAAGGTCAAACTAAACTTCTAATACTGGAAAGATAAAGTGAGCTAAGCACGAGGTAATGCACGTATAAAGTTACAAACTGCTTAGGCATCATAAGAAGTTCCATACCCATTTGGCAATAGTAGATTTCTCTCAATATGATTAATACACAGCAATTGTAATTATTAAGGCTATGCTACTAATAGCTTTGTTATATACTGATACAGTATATCAGTATATATTTGTTATATGCTGATACTGATCAGTATCAATAACCTCAGATATGCAGATGACACCACCCTTATGGCAGAAAGTGAAGAAGAACTAAAGAGCCTCTTGATGAAAGTGAAAGTGATGGGCATCCAGTCCCATCACTTCATGGCAAATAGATGGGGAAACAGTGGAAACAGTGGCTGACTTTATTTTTCTGGGCTCCAAAATCACTGCAGATGGTGACTGCAGCCATGAAATTAAAAGACACTTGCTCCTTGGAAGGAAAGTTATGACCAACCTAGATAGCATATTGAAAAGCAGAGACATTACTTTGCCAACAAAGGTTCATCTAGTCAAGGCTATGGTTTTTCCAGTAGTCATGTATGGATGTGAGATTTGGACTGTAAAGAAAACTGAGTGCTGAGGAATTGATGCTTTTGAACTGTGGTGTTGGAGAAGACTCTTGAGAGTCCCTTGGACTGCAAGGAGATCCAACCAGTCCATCCTAAAGGAGATCAGTCCTGGGTGTTCATTGGAAGGACTGATATTGATGCTGAAACTCTAATACTTTGGCCACCTGATGCAAAGAGTTGACTCACTGGAAAAGACCCTGATGCTGGGAAAGATTGAGGGCAGGAGGAGAAGGGGACGACAGAGGATGAGATGGTTGGATGGCATCACCGACTCAATAGACGTGGGTTTGGGAGGACTTCGAGAGTTGGTGATGGACTGGGAGGCCTGGCGTGCTGCAGTTAATGGGGTTGCGAAGAGTCAGACACGACTTGAGTGACTGAACTGAACTGATACTGATACAGATGATGCTAACTAGGGAGATGGGATTTGGGAGCTTATGAAGTTATGCGAATTCTAGTCAAAGGAGCCCAGTATACATTTTGAGAGGAACTTTACTGTGTAAAGAACCACACTATCTTCAGAGATTGGCCTTAAATAAATTGTGTATTTGCCCATTATGTTCTCATATAGGGTTCTTTTCAAGAATTAGCAACCTATTGCCTCATCTTGTTCCTCTAGAATCAGAGACATCTAGGTTGTCCCATGGTCTGGTTTTAGACCTTCCTCCACTCATCCCATGGCTCCCCAGTACGGTAAAACACACTCACTTACATTTCAGAAGACATGAAATGGGAGTTCTTTGTCAAAATCCGTTGTTTCAATGTGGGTTCACTGTGAAGATAACCATCTGTAACCTATTTCTCAAGGAAGCTGGCCTTTGTAATGCGAATAGGACAAAACATCAGCTATGCAAGATACATGTCCACAGCTCTAAAGGGAATTCTAGCCTTCCTTTATGTGCTCCCAAAAGGTTTAGGGAATTCCATCTGGGCTTATGCTCACAATTATCACAATGAATTAAAATCGTCCCTTTCTGTGATGCCTCGCATTAGATCGTAAGTTCTTTGATAAAGAAATGTCATCCTTGATTTATGATTTTATTCAAATCCTGCATCTAATTCTTGAGAAGTTTCCATCCTCTCTAGTTGTGAAATATATCTCTGTTCTAACTCTTTCTCACCAACTTCACCAGTACAACCCTACTTCAAGGTACATCCCTACCCCAACCATCTTTGTTTGGATTCATCTATTAGAAGCCACCTAAGTAGCCTTCCCGATTCTGTTCTTATCCCTCTGTAATCTGCCCTACAGAATTCAGCCAGAGCTATGTTTCTAAAACTTATATTTAAGTTATTATTCCTTTAAAAAAATCCCTAGGTAACTTCCTATGAAAAGAATGTTAAAAGCCCAGCTCTTTACCCACTTACTTCTCTAAAATGTTTCTTTCATTTTTCCCTTAGTTCATACACTTTAGGGAAATAGCTTTCATTTTCTTTCTTGAACTTTCTACATTATTCCCAACCAGGGTCTTTGTCCCTGGCTGCCCTTCTGCTTAGATTCTCTGCTGCAAGACCTTTACATGGCCACTTTCTTCTAGTCACTCAGCTCTCAACTCAAATGTTACCCCCCCAGGGAGATCTTCCTTTACTCTTTAGATACAATTGCCCACTGTTCCCAGTCACTCTCATATTTTCCTACTTTAATTTTTTTCATAGCACATTTTGGTGTCATTAATTATCATATTTGTTAATGTGTTTATTGTCTATCTCATGTCAAAGAAAATAAACTTTGAAAATAGAGACTTTATCCTGTTAATTACTGTATTCTCACTCCTTGAACCTGTGCCTGATAAATAGTAGATGTTTAATAAATATTTTGACTTAATGGCAGAGTTTTCTTGTTAACCACTTTACCTCCAGTGGCTAGGACAATACCAGACACTTTCTAGACACATAAGAAATGCTTCATTGGTTGGATTAAAATATTTTCTGAGAATTAACTAATGTTCTTGACAATATGTGGTTTTATGGGTTGAATTGCATCCCCCAATGAATTCCTAACCCCCAGTACCTGTGAATGTGATCTTATTTGGGAGCTAAGTCTTTTCTAATTAATTAAGTTAAGATGAGTTCATTCTTTATTAAGATGACTTTTAATTCAGTATGAGAAACTTTATTTTGGGGGGCTCCAAAAGCACTGCAAATGGTAACTGCAGCCATGAAATTAAAAGACGCTTGCTCCTTGGAAGAAAAGCTATGATCAACCTAGACAACATATTAAAAAGCAGAGACATTATTACTTTGTCAACAAAATTCTGTCTAGTCAAAGCTATGGTTTTTCCAGTAGTCATGTGTGGATATGAGAGTTGAACTATAAAGAAGCTGAGCACCGAAGAATAGATGTTTTTGAGCTGTGGTGTTGGAGAAGACTCTTGAAAGTCCCTTGGACTGCAAGGAGATCCAACCAGTCCATCCTAAAGGAAATCAGTCCTGAATATTCATTGGAAGGACTGATGCTGAAGCTGAAACTCCAATAATTTGACCACCTGATGTGAAGAACTGACTCATCTGAAAAGACCCTGATGCTGGGAAAGATTGAAGGCAGGAAGAGAAGGGGATGACAGAGGATGAGATGGCTGGATGGCATCACCAACTCAATGGACGTGAGTTTGAGTAAGCTCCCAGGAGTTGGTGATGGACAGGGAGGCCTGGCGTGCTACAGTCCGTGGGGTCACAAAGATTCAGGCACGACTGAGTGGCTGAAATGAACTGAACCGAACTGAGTATTCTTATAACAAGAGATAAAGAGACAGACACAAAGGGAAAACATCATGTAATGATGGAGGCAGTGACTGCAGTGGTATGTCTTCATGCCAAGCATTGTCGGTAACAACAGAAGCTAAGAGCGTGAGGCAGACTTTCCCTCAGTTATCTAGAAAGAGACAGCTTTGCTAGCACCTTGATTTCAGACTTCTGGCTTCCAGAAGAGTGAGAGAATAAATTTTTGTTGTTTTTAGCCACACAACTTGTGACACTTTGTTAGGGAAACACTAGGAAACTAATTGCAGAAGGAAATGGCAACCCACTCCAGTATTCTTGCCTAGAGAATCCCATGGACAGAGGAGCCTGGTAGGCTGTTGTCCGTAGGGTCACAGAATTGGACACGACCTAGCATGCATGCATGCATGCACTGGAGAAGGAAATGGCAACCCACTCTAGCGTTCTTGCCTGGAGGATCCCAGGGACAGAGGAGCCTGGGGGGTTGCCGTCTGTGGGGTTGCACAGAGTCGGACACGACTGAAGTGACTTAGCAGCAGCAGGAAACTAATGTATATGTCAAAGAGAAAAAGAAAAGGTTAGGAAGGTGCTGCTGCTTCGGGGGCTGCTGCTGCTAAGTCACTTCAGTCGTGTCTGACTCTGTGTGACCCCATAGACACAGCCCACCAGGCTCCCCCGTCCCTGGGATTCTCCAGGCAAGAACACTGGAGGGGGTTGTCATTTCCTCTCCAATGCAAGGTGAGTAAGGATTAAAATGTGAGATGCAAATTTTCTTTACTATCATTCCATTTATGAGATATAAGAGTGTGCTGGTTTTTGTTATTTACTAATCATGTGATTTTAGATATATATACTTGTTAATCTCTCTGAGACTGTTTTCTCATTTCTAAAATGTGGTTTATAATATCCATCCCATACTGTTATTGTGATATTAATATAGTTAACTTATATAATGAACTTACAACAGTGTCCTGTATATAGTCAATATTCAAAATGTATTAGCCATTATTCTTACTCAGGGACTATAAACTGTGACTGTGGGTAAAGATTGGTACTATAGCCATTAGCTACATAAATTTTCCATTTCACTCAGCAATTTATTCCTCCAGAAAACATTTATGAGTCCAAATATTATACTGTTCTCACTTTTCCCAATGCCAAGTTGAGCTCTTTAATAAAGTTTCCTCATAATCTTTTCTTTGCAAGGATTAAAGAATCTGGTGTCAGATTTCAGCTTAATATAAGATTCAGCATAATAATAATTGTTTTCTGTCTAAACTTAGAAATACTCATAAGATAATGACTTACTTGAGTCTGCATGGTAATTCATCAGGAGAATGTTTTTGAAATTCATGAATAGATCTGGTAAAGCAGGCACATTGCCCTGTGTAGTGGACACTGTAGTATGCTGCACAGGGCCCCTTTCAGAACTGAAGGACAGAATTCCCCAGAGGCTGCAAGTGCTTCTGGTTGTCACTCCCTTCTGGGAACTGCTTCTGTCTGAAGAAAGCCAACTCACCTAAAGCCATGTCCTATTCCCTGGGGAAGACTGAATGCAAGATTGGCTATTGTGAGAATACAAAGCCTCAGTCCCTCCTCCCCGGTTCAGGAGAACTCTGAAGGATCATCCCATAGTAGAGTTACTCATGGGAGCAGCTGAGTTCAATTAAAGTGACTCATTTCCCCTTTCCCCAGTCCTGTTTCCTCCTATTTCCCCTCAGATGTTGAATTCGAGTAATTCCTAATAGCCTTCTTATATTCAACTCTCTGTATCAAAGTCTTCTTCAGGGGAAAACCAACCTCTAATGCCATCTGAAACAAACCGACCAACTTCTTACAGGTTCATTGACTCTAAATATGAATAAGATGAGCTCATTTACCACAAAGGGGAAAAAGGTAAAAGGGAAAAACAATTGTCCATAATTTATTCACATAAAAATAAAATGTGAATGCATCTACCTTTCATTGTATCATTCAACAGTTCAATCTCATGGTAAAATTTGCAAGTCAAAGCTTATTGCTTTTTATGTTGATGGACACGTGAAAATGGATGAATGAAAGGGAAGCAGAAGATGTCCTAACCCTTGCTAATACTACCTCTACATTTCCATGGCACACTGGCATTTAGAAAGCCTTTCATATGCATGCTTTAATTTGAATTTTATTCTAGAGCTGACAGAGGCAGAGAACATTATCATTATTCCCTTTTCAGAAATTAGAGAACTAAACTTCTGAGGTTTTTTTCCTCAAAGTTCAGTGGAAGAGCCAAGAATCCATACTAATATTCTGACTAACAGCCTGTTACTCTTTGACTCTTCCTACATAAAACAACTGCACTGCAGAGAAACATATTCTTCATAAAATAATTGGGAAATAATGAAAAGGTTTTGATTACATGGACAGATACCCATTAGATACTACTAACTCTGAATTCATAGCACTGAAGAAAAGTGAGGGGGATGTTAGAAGGGGATTAGTAAAATGATTACTTAAGAAGACTGTTGTCGATGCTACTATATCCATATGCTAAAGCTAGCATTTGTTTTCAGGTATTTGTCCTGTGTGTTCTACATGCATTAAATAATTTCATCCCTGAAACAATCTATGAGGTAGGTGCTAAATAGCATACTGGAAATCAGCGCAATAATTAAGGTCAAGCACTCTGGAGGGCTTGTTTTGAAATCCTTTCTCCGTGCTTGTACAACCGTGATCAGTACCTGACATCTCTAAGCATTTGTTGTCTCTTCTACAAAGGAAGGAATAAATGTATAAGTATGCCTACTTCATAATAGTATCATGAAGTTTAAGAGAAATTAAGTATGAAAGTACACACCTAATAATAACTTCAATAAACAATGGTTGTATTCGTTTTACAGATGAAAGAGTATGGGCTCATCAAAATTGATAACTTGCCCCAGAACATATGGCTTGCTATTGGCAGCGGATTTTCCAGGCTATCAGGTCCCCTTAGTCTAATGTTCCTGTTGTTATGGAATTTACCATTAAGACCATTTTCCTGATATCTTTAAAAGAAACATTGTTGGGGCACACAGAAAGTGGTCCCCGTGGTCACATTATAACTGGGACTCGGCTCGATGGGAACTAACAAAGGGTCCCTTCTGCTGTGAATTTCTTCTCCAGTTCAGCAAAAATCCAACATTCTCTAGGGCTTCTCTCCCCCATGGTACCCCAGGACTCTGGTTGGCAACCACTGTCTCAAGCTATTGATGTCACAGGTGTGTGGAGAGGCAGGGGACGCCTGGGAGAGAGGAAAGGGAAGGGTCCTTTGTGGATTGGCAGATGGATTCAAACTTGGAAAATACAGAAATCTCATTTGGAAAGGGTATTGGTTCAGGACGTGTTTCATGTCCAATATATTCATTTTCAAAGCACTGTAGCTTTTCAGAATGGAAATGTGCTTGAAAAAAATATTATTTTTAATTCTCAAAATAACACCATTATTAAGCTGATCTTAATTAACATACTTTCTATTAACTAGAATGATCTGAAATTCCAAATCCACCATGCAAGACATGAATTGAATTGGACTGCACACTAAAAACATGCAGACTTCAATTCTGTGCATTTGCCTAGATCACCTTTAAAACAATTAGGTAGTGACTGTGTGACTAAATTACCACACTGTGTTCTCTGTTTAATTTCAAGGTTGAAGTATCCTTCTATCACGAATGTGGGTAAAATCCTAGAATGCTAGGGAACAGAATGGGAATTAATGGTTCTTTCTGTTGTTTTGATTTTCACATATTTTATGGTTTTGCATAATTTGAATAATTGGCAGCTTCCAGCACACTAATGCGTACCTACATTATTCATTTGCATGAAATGCTGATCAATTAAAGCTTTTCTAGGAAAAAAATTCATCATCCCATCCTTCATCAACAGAACTTAGGCCAACTAGCTGTCTGTAAGGAATCTCATCAGTAAATTCCTACAAATCTTTTCCTTTCTGTTCTTATCTTGACCTAGTCTATGTTCTATTGTTCTTTATTTCACTCTTTCAGTCTGATTACTATACTTTTAACATTTATTTCATAAAAGCTTTTAATAAATATGACTATTATTGGGAGGAGATTGTTAGTTCTATGGTTTTTGATTTACCAGTAACAACAAAAATGCGTACACATAAATCCACCAGTGATGAAATACAGAATTGCTTCTTAAGATGGAAAAATTGGCTTTTTCCTTTGTCTTTTCCTGTAAGAAAAGTGTGATGGTTAATTTTATATACCAATTTGACTGGGCCATAGTGCCCAGATGAGTAACCCAATATTATTCTGGCTGTTTCTTTGAGGGTATATTGAATGAGATCAACATTTAAACCAGTGGACTTTGAGTAAAGCAGTCTGCCCTCCCTAATGTGGGTGGACTTCATTCAATCAGATGAAAACCTGAATAGAACAAAATACTGATCTCCCCCAAATAAGAAGGTATTCTGCAACAGATGGCCTTTGGACTTGAACTGCAGGCTTGGCTACTGTGTGGGTCTCCAGCCTAATAGCTTACCCTGCAAATTTTAGGCCTGTGAGCCTTCCCAATAGCCTAAGCCAATTCCTAAAGATCTCTCTCTCTCTTTCTCTCTCTCTTTCTCTCTCTCTTTCACACACACACACACACACACATCCTGTTTGACCTGTTTTTCTGGAGAACCCTAATACAATCAAAACTCTAATACAAACACAAGAGAATGACTATTTTACAGCTATAAAAAGAAGCACTAGGGTAGCTTAAATGTCTAGAATGCTTCCCTGAAGAAGGTAATAGACATTTCATGTAAAAAGTTTGTGGCCAAATAAGTTTGATAAAATATGGAATGAAAGAAAATTAATCATGTTTTCTTTGCAGTAAGAGTCTATAGTCAAAAAGGAACAAGATGGTCTAGGGAAACTGGGGAGTTGGGTAGGGGTAGTAATCATGGCAGGAGGATGTGTCACACAGGGCAAGCAAGTAAAAAGGGGAGTTGCATGGGGTTCAGTCTCCCCAGAACCTGGAAGAGGCGGGTAGATCAAAATTGTCCCTTGGAAACCCACTCCAGTGGCTTCCATTGCACTTAGAGTATCCATCATACTTCTTGCTGTGGTCTAGAAGAATCAATAGAATCTTCCCTTTGCCTAGCTGTCTAACCTCTCCTATTACTTTGCTTTGTGGGGGCTTGTTCTCTGTTCCCCCAAGAGCTTCAAATTCAGCCTCATCTCAGGGCCTTTGCACACCTTTCCCTTGTACTTCTACCACTAAATGAGATCAGCTCATTTTTGGCCTTTTCTCATTATTCAAGTCTTCTTCTCTCAAGGAGATATTCCCATCCATCCTACACAGAAAATAAAAATCTTCTTATTTCTCTTTGTCTGTGTAATACTTTAAGTGTTTTATTTTCTTCATAGGAGGAATCAGTATTGATATTATATTTATTTGCTAATTTTAATGCTATCATTTGGGCACTTAAAAGCCACCTGAATATACTATGCAGTGGCCTGAAATCATTTATTAATTTATCTATCAGTCAAACATTTTACTGATACCACATCTATAAAGGGCATTATGACTGAAGGCTGTTCATAAAGATGGTCACATTCAGTCGGCAAAGAGGGAGGAGAGCTGGGACCTAAAGGTCCAAGTGCCTTTAGGAGCACTAAGGCAGAGTTCCAAATTCCGCAGGTAAAGTTCACCCAGAAATGAAAGCTGGGGAAGAAGCTCAGTGGCGAATGGAGAGAGGGACAAGAAAAGATACAGAAGAGAGAAGGTGACCCAGGCTGCCCCTGGGAAAGGAGTGCTGAACTCGTCGGTCTGCTAAACATGATGATTTGAGATCGTGCAGACATACCGGACGGGAAGGCATTGGAAAGAGGCATCTGACTGGAGCAGAAGATTAAAACTGGTAAAAGCACTGCATCCAAAGTTCAGCGTGGCGCAAGCAACGTGTATGGCAGAAATCAGCACAATGTTGTTAAGCAGTTGTCCTCCAATTAAAAATAAATTTTTTAAAAAGTTCAGTGTGTGTAGTACCACCGGCAAAGTGATTTGAGGTTAGTATACAGATAGATTTTTAAAGAAATTATTAGTTGGGTATTTACTAATATGTACTAGAACACCTTAATTCATATTTCAAATTGATGGTTTTACAATATTATGAGTTAGAACCATGTGAGGTTTCAGAAAGCATCAGTTTAACGAAGGAATAAGTTGAGTATATAACTTTACAGCTAATATGCAACCATGACCAAAAATATTCATGAAAGAGGCAAAAAAAGAATTTAGGATACAAGGTTAAAGAAGTTAGAATATATTTTACCTCTGCACTATTTTCCTAAAGAGTGTCCCTATCTCCACAAATAAAATCGAGACCTGGATCCAAGGCATGCTACCGTCTTCCTGTAACCTGCCATCCAAATTCTAACACTTTCCTATCACTATTGACTTAAGTTTGGTACAAAGAAAGAACCTTGAACTGAGTAGAAGTTCAACTTAATAGAAGTGTAATAGAACTTAATGGCTCTGCCACTTATCAGATGCATAGATGGATAATATACAAGAAGACACTGGAGTCCTCTAATTGCCACTCCCTCATCTGTAAAGGCTGAATATATGCCTGTTGAGTCTGACCTCAGTCCATACTCTTGCAGCCCATCACTGCCATTTTATCCCTTCTGCTTTCCACTGCCTCCTCCCCATTTGCTCTCAAACTCCAACATCTTATCAGAAGCACCTGGGAAAGGTGGAGGATCTTGGAAAGGTGAAGCATCCTGGAATCATACCCAGAAATTCTAATTCCCATGGGACTGTGGTTGGGTCTGGTAATTGCATTCTAGCAAGCACCCACTTTTGTGTTTCTGAAGCAGAGGTGACATATTAAGATATCTTCCTCAGCTACAGTACTAGCATGAGGTGTCATGCTAGTGTCAATGGTGTAAATGGTGTCAAATTAGAGTATTGTTTGAGCATCTCTGAATCAGTGTCTAATCCCTTCCCATCCTTTGTCTCCTAGGTCTCATTCTGTTCCTAACTATTGTATTGTCCCACTTTCTTTTTTCTTTCCATATGGTTTAGTCTAGCCACACATCTTGACCTGTCCAGCTCATCTTCAATCCTGATATTGTCTTTACCATTCCATCCATATCAATAGATCCACAAGAGAAAGAAAAGTCACAATTGCTATAAAAGACACATAATGAACTACATGGTCTGACCTTGGGTGAAGAAATAGCAGTCATCCTTGAACCCAAAAGCTTTGGTCTATAGATCCATGTTTCCCGAGTCTGGAGCAAATCCAGCTCACCCTGGATAATTGTTCAGCTACCTGTGTCAAAGCCTGTGTATAGATAATCAGAGATGCCTGGCTCAAAAAGGCTAATAAGATTAATACCTACTTCTAGGAGGAAGTATAAGGAGAGGAAAGCAGAGAGGAGCCATAATTGGCAGCTTGGGAGTGGTCCTCTTTTCTTTCCCCAGGGCATAATCTAAAATTGATTAAGGAATCTTGGGCAAGCGCAGGCTGAAATGCTGGGGTTTGAACAGTGTACTAACAGAACTTGAGGAAGGACAGAGATAGCCTTCTCTTCCACCTCCCCTTTGTTGAAGCTTGTTCTGTTCCCCCAAGTCCCCCCAGAAGATCTGAGCACAAGCTCTTTTTATGCACATGCATCCTGCTGAGGGCTGCAGAGTCACAAAACAGCCCAGGAAAACAACACCCAGCACACAATATGCACATTGTTTTGATTGAGACATTGCTGTTTGAAATGCATTTATTTCTGCCTCTCGTAAATACTCCTCTACAGTGAAAGAAAAAAAAAAAATAACACATGCATTGTAAATAGAGGCCCAGACGTCTGTCTTACACTTAAATTACAGTCACGTTATCCCAGTCCTATCCGATCTTTCAATTATAGTCATTAATTGAGGATGTAACCCAGAAACAATTACATCCATGAAATTCTAATGAGTCTCCTGCAGTTAATATAAAAAGAAAACAATGGGAAATGCATGCTGATGCTGGAGTCTAATCCAATTCTGTCGATTAAAATAAAGAACAGCATTTTTGTAACATGTAAATCTGATTCTTTTTCCTCCACCAGTTTTATTTCTCCAGGAGTGACAGACTCTCTGCATAGATTTGCTTACCTAATAAGTTTATCAAGCTACCCTCCCTCAATTATGTCCAGAGCACATCTTGAAAAGTCACCAGTGGGGAATATATTTTGCCCAGGGACCATGTTTTAAGGAATCTCATATTTCCACATGAAAAGTCCATTCTTCACCTGACTTAAATGGAAATGTCCTTCATATTTTCACTGTAACAAAAATAATTATATTAATTATGATTCTCGAAGAGCATGGCAGCAGCTCAATTCTGAATCTTTCTGCTTGTCTTGGAAATACAGCAACAAGATAATGAAAAGAAAAAGAACAACAACAAAAAAATCACAAGCTCTAGTTTCACTTAAAAATAGGAGACAAAGAAAGCCTATAAACTTCAGATTATGTGTGCATGCTGCCAAAAGCAACTGAGACCAGCAGAGCCAGACAGGAAGGCCCCAGGGAAGCCATGATGCAGTGGTTAGGAGGATTAGAGAGTGCTGATATTGCAGAAGCCTGTCCCAGAAACCAACAGAAAAATACAAATCTACTCTCCACAAGGTGAGGGCCCTAAACTGTAGGCAAGTGTCTTGAGGAGCACTAAGAGACACCTGGACATGAGCACTGGGGACAGAAGGAAGACTGAAAATTGCCCAGAAATAAGCGTAGAGGAGAGTATATTTAAAAAATTTCAGTAAAAATCTACTTTCTAAAAGTGAGTGGATTACAAAGGACAAGACCTGTGTCCCATGGTAGCAGCAGCCCACAAAATAGGCAGAGGAGACACAGGGCTGGAGGAAAAAGCCCCCCAGACCCAACTTAGATTCCAGCAGCACAGGAAGGATGCCAACACGGAAGCAGCACAGTGTAAGCAAAGAGTTTTGGCCCAGTCCTACTCTTTGCAACCCCGTGGACTGTAGCCTACCAGGCTCCTCTGTCCATGGGATTTTCCAGGCAATACAATAGTACTGGAGTGGATTGCCATTTCCCTCTCCATATATATATATATATATATATATATATATATATATATATATATACTGAAATGGTTAGCTAATGTATCTGCTCTTTTTTTTTTTATATTAGTTCCCCAGCCAGGTATTGAGCCTGGGCCCATGGCAGTGAAAGCACTGAGTCCTAATCACTGAACCTCCGGGATATTCTTCATGAGATAGCTGTTCTTACTGATCAATTTACTTATTATCCCAGTGTCCATACCTTTCTAGCAGGAGTTGGGAACCAGGGAAGCTATTCCTGCTCTTACCCCACTCTATTCCATGCTCACATCCAGGGACATTTTGCTCTAATCTATATACAACAACCAAAAAAAAAAAAAAAAAGACAAAAAGGAAAATAGTGTAAGAAAAATGTAAAAAAAAAGATTATACAGAACTCTTTCAACACAAAGGAACACTCACTAAAATGCTTCTATACTGTATAGCAGATAGGGGCTTCCCAGGATAATGGCAAAGAGACCACCTGCCAATGCAGGAGATGCAGAGACACAGGGCCGATCCCTGAGTCAGGAAGATCCCCTGCGGTAGGAAATGGCACCCAAGTTCAGTATTCTAGAAGACTCCATGGGCAGAGGAGCCTGGTGTGCTACAGTCCATGGGGCCACAAAGAGTCAGACACGACTAAGTGACTGAGCACACACATACATACATATAGCAGATAAAAATTACAATCCAATATTTCAGTACTAATTTGTAAATAACAGTGAATTATTTGCAACTATGAAGAAAGATTACAAAACTGAAATACAGATGTTCTGAACTAGCAGAGGTAATGGCTAGAAAATAAGGAGAGGGAAAAAGGAATTGACGGAACTCAGGAAAAGAAAACTAACGGTGACATGGACACTTCGGTAAAAGGTCTGACAAATCGAAGAAGGGAAACAAGCAAATGAGATGGAAGAAAATAAATCTTAGATGGTGGATATAGAAGACAGATAAAGGAAATTTAGTGAGTGCAGAGCTGAAGCTTCCAAAGAAGAAAAGCAATGGGAGAGAATTAATACTGTAAAGCATATTTTAAAACCTGAACTAAAGATGTGAATCTGTATATTGAATCTGTGAACCAAGACAAATTGGTCCCAAACATATCCTAATAAATGTATTGGGCTTTAAAGATAGAGAAAATTTTCATTGGATAGACAAAAACATCAACACTCTTATAAAAGGAAAATAATTAGGCTGGTGTATGCTATTGGCTGAATGTTTGTGTCTCCCTAAAAATTTATATATTAAATCCTAATGCCCAGTATGATAGTATTAGAAGGTAGGACCTAGAGGTGATTAGGTCATAAGGGCAGAGTCCTCATAGATGGAATTAACATACTTTAAAAAGCAGCTCTGGAGCGATTTCTAGTCTATTCTCCATGTGAGGATACAAGGAAGTCTGCAGTCAGTAAAAGGCCCTCACCCAAGCATGCTGGCACCTTAATCTTAGCTTTCCATTTTTCAGAACTGTAAGAAATAAATTTCTTGTTATTTATAGGCTACTGCAGTCACTGGTGTTTCGTCATAGCAGCCCAAACAGGCTAAGACAATGACGGGCTTTTCAAACAGTATCTCTTAATGCCAGAAGACCGTAGAGCAACATCTACGGGGTGTTTAAGAAAAGTATAAGCCATAAAAGAAAACCAGAGTTGGTGAGCTTAATATCGAATCAGGTAGAAATAAGACCAAAAAATATTAAGGAAAAGAAAGAAAGAAAAAGACAGGCACTTTATAATAGTTAAGATTGTGATTCAAAACGAAAATCTGATAGTAAAGATTATTTCTGCTCAAATACCATAGCACAACTTTTAAAAAGAAGAAGATAATAGAGAAAATATTCTTTTCGGTTGTAGCATTTTACTTAATGGAAAAAAAAAAAAAGACATGTCTTCTACAATCAGGAAAAAGACAAGGATATCCATGGTCACCATTACATTTTGATATCATGTTGAGGCTCATAGCCAACACAATTTGCAAGAGTAAAAGTTTAAAAAGGCCTCAAAAATTTGAATGAAAGAGATAAAACTCTTTATTCTGATTATATAACCAATTACCCAAAAGAATCAGACACAAAAAAGAAATGGACAGAGTTTAATAAGGTTGCAGGATATAGAAGTCATATATAGAAATCAGTAACATTCATTAAATGAAAACAAGTAGTTAGGATATAAAATGAAAGAAAAGGCCCAATCTTTTATTGCCTTTATGGCAACAGGAAAAAAAGAAAAATCCTCTGGCTCACTGTATTCTCAAAAAATGACTTCAGCAATATCATTCATCCCACATACTCCTATACTATGACTTAGACACTCCACTTATTGAAAGAGCTGGGAACCATGCCCCTCCCCCGGAAACTGGATGGCCTTGTGACTGTGGCAGAAGGAAGTGGTACAACGTGACTTCTAAAGGTAGATGATCAAAGGTGATGGTTTCCATCTGGTCCTCTTGAGACACTCGTCTTTGGAGCCCTGAACATCATGTACGATGTCCAAGGCTGTCATGCCGATGATATAGAGGCCAATACAGGTTTCCACATTACAGCCCCAGCTGAGATTCCTGACAACAATCAGACTCAACTCCTAGGTTTATGAGTGAAGACTTTCCCTTCAGATGATTCCTGTCCCCAGCAGTTGAGATATCTCAGCCTCTGGTTCTTTTCAGTTGACATCATAGAGAGGAGGGAGTGAGCTGCCATCACTCTTTTCTTTTCCCAATTCTTGAACCATAGATTCTATAAGCATAATAAAACGGTTGGTTTACACCACTAAGTTGGGGTGGTTTTGCAGCCTAGTAGTATTGCAGCCTAATAGTTATTACTATTAGAAGTGCTTAATAGGAAATGTCCGAATTCTTTGCAAGGAAAATTTTAAAACAGTTTGAAAGACTCAAAAGTATGCTTCATCAAGGGAAAGATAAGCCATATCCTTCCTATTTTGGATTTATTTTTTAGCAGGGGATGCTGTTTGTAACTGAGAAAGGTGATTCAAAAGTTAAAAAGTAAAATATTTTGGAAAATTATAAAAAATAATAGAGATATTATTGCTACTAACCCTACCAAGTATTAACTCATACTTGCAGTATATATCCAAAGAAATCTTATTTTCAACCTGGTTCCTTCACCTTTACACCTGCATTTTCTGTGTTTTTGTTTTTTTTTTTTTTCTTTCACTTAACTAAAGATTCAGGAGTCACCTAATATCAGTATAAGAGATTTCCTCATCATATTTTACAGAGGATTAATACTGTATTATGTGGACATATACTTTACTAAACCAGTTCACTGTGGATGGACATGTGTTGTTTCTAGGCTTTCACTATTTTAAATATTGTCAGCATCAATATCCTTGTATGTATATCATTTTGTATTTTTGCAAGGGGATCTTCAGGTAGATTCCTGGAAGGAGTTACAAGATACAAGGACAAAGACATGTATTTTGCTGGTTATTTCTAATTCCCTTAGAATAGCATTTTGCATTTCCACTACCAATAAATGAAAGTGCCTGTTTCCCCAGAGCCTTGCCAAAAAGTTAATGGGCAAAGGTCCTTGGTATTTGCCAGTCTAAAAAGTGCAAAGTATTATCTCACTGTGGTTTTAATTTGTAAATCTGTCATAAAGAGAGTGCAAGCACCTATGTATTTTGAGGCTATTTGCATTATTTTCATTGAGTTGTTCACTGTTAGTATTTTTTCCTCATTTTAAAGAAATTTTATAAAGAATTTTAATCTTTATGTTATACAATGAAAACTATTTTCCTGATTGGTCATTAATTATTGCATTTTATGTTTTTTTAATGCAAAAAGGTTTTTTTCACACTGTTTTGGTGTATATTTTCAATTTCTCTGAGAGAAATATGGCAACTAGAGAATATGAAAGAAATAAAATACTCTTTAATATATTAGATAATCCAAGCAAAGCTCTGAGTCCACAAAATTTATACCTCCTAGAGTGTTGTCTTCAACACAACTTTGTTAGCATCCTGATGATATATCCTCACTTCCTCAGTGATCAATGCAAAGAAATAGAGGACAACTATAGAATGGAAAAGACTAGAGATCTCTTCAAGAAAATTAGAGATACCAAGGAAACATTTCACGCAAAGATGGGCATAATAAAGGACAGAAATGGTATGGACTGAACAGAAGCAGAAGATATAAGGAAGAGGTGGCAAGAATACACAGAAGAACTATAAAAAAAGATCTTCATGACCCAGATAACCATGATGGTGTTATCACTCACCTACAGACAGACATCCTGGAATGCAAAGTCAAGTGTGTCTTAGGAAACATCACTATGAACAAAGCTAGTGGAGAGTGAGCTATTTCAAATTCTAAAAGATGATGTTGTGAAAGTGCTGCACTCAATATGCCAGCAAGTTTGGAAAACTCAGCCGTGGCTGCACTGGAAAAGTTCAGTTTTCATTCCAATCCCAAAGAAAGGCAATGCCAAAGAATGCTCAAACTACCATACAAGTGCACTCATCTCACATGCTAGCAAAGTAATGCTCAAAATTCTCACAGTCAGGCTTCAACAGTCCATGAACCATGAACTTCCAGATGTTCAAGCTGGTTTTAGAAAAAGCAAAGGAACCAGAGATCAAATTGCCAACATCTGCTAGATCATCTAAAAAGCAAGAGAGTTCCAGAAAAACATCTACTTCTGCTTTATTGACCACACCAAAGCCTTTGGCTGTGTAGATCATAACAAACTATGGAAAATTCTTCAAGAGATGAGAATACCAGACCACCTGACCTGCCTTCTGAGAAATCTCTTTGCAGTTCAGGAAGCAAAAGTTAGAACTGGACATGGAACAACAGATTGGTTCCAAATAGGAACAGGAGTACGTCAAGGCTGTATTTTGTCACTCTGCTTATTTAACTTATATGCAGAGTGCATTATGAGAAATGCTGGGCTGGATGAAGCAAAAGCTAGAATCAAAATTGCCAGGAGAAATATCAATAACCTCAGGTATGTAGATGACAGCACCCTTGTGGCAGAAAGCAAAGAACTGAAGAGCCTCCTGATGAAAGTGAAAGAGGAGAGTGAAAAAGTTGGTTTAACAACTCAACATTCAGAAACCTAAGATCATGGCATCTGGTCTCATCTCTTCATGGCAAATAGATGGGGAAACAATGGAAATAGTGACAGACTTTATTTTTGGGGGGCTCCAAAATCACTGCAGATGGTGGCTGCAGCCATGAAATTAAAAGACGTTTGCTCCTTGGAAGAAAAGCTATGGCCAACCTAGATAGCATATTAAAAAGCAGAGGCATTACTTTGCCAACAAAGGTCCAACTAGTGTGAGCTGTGGTTTTTCCAGTGGTCATGTATGAATGTGAGAGTTTAACTATAAGGAAAGTTGAGTGCCGAAGAATCGATATTTTGAACTGTGATGTTGGAGAAGACTCTTGAGAGTCCCTTGGACAGCAAGGAGATCCAACCAGTCAGTTCTAAGGAAAATCAGTCCTGAATATTCATTGGAAGGACTGATGCTGAAGCTGAAACTCCAATACTTTGGTCACCTGATGTGAAGAACTGACTCATTGGAAAAGACCCTGATGCTGGGAAAGATTGAGGGCAGGAGGAGAAGCGGATGACAGAGGATGAGATGGTTGGATGGCATCACTGACTCAATGGACACAAGTTTGAGCAAGCTCTGGGAGTTGGTGATGGACAGGGAAGCCTGGTGTGCTGCAGTTAATGGGGTCACAAAGAGTGGGATACAACTGAGTGACTGAACTGAACTGAACTGATATCCTCACTACCTGGAAGTATGCTTGAAAAAATCAATGATTTTTCATGTAGTCAACCAACCCATAACATGTTGCCAGTGTTTTACTGATGTGAAAAGAACACTAGGAGATTATGTTTTGCAAATTCTTCTTAGTTTTTTTTTTTTTTAAAAAACAAACTTAAATTTTATTTTAGCTTTTATTTTCCTAGTGAAAATATAATCTTAATAGAGGAAAACTTGAAGTATCAGTTAAACTTTCATTGCACATATACAACTTTGATTATAAATATTAACTCTAGAGTCCTACTCAACTATATGCCCAAAAAGCCATCCCCAGGATGTTGGTTACATAATTTTTGATAATGGTGATAAAATTGAGAGTTAATCTAAGTTTCATCAGGAGGGTGTCATATAAAACATCATGCAACAATTAAAAATACCAAGGAATTCTATATGTATGAAAGTCTCCAACATATATTTTCAATGAAAAAGTAATCATGTGGGAGAACAATACGTACAGTAAAAACCATTTATGCTTAAATACTACATAAATGGGCTTCCCAGGTGGCTCAGTGGTAAAGAATTCATTGCCAGTGAAGAAGGCCCAGGACACCCATGTTTGATTCATGGGTTGGGAAGATCCCCTGGAGAAGGAAATGGCAAACCACTCCGATATTCTTGCCTGGGAAATCCCATAGACAGAGGAGCCTGGCAGGCTACAGTTCATGGGGTCGCAAAGAGTTGGACACAACTGAAGTTACAGCACACACCCCCTATTGTATATTCTCAAGACAGTAATTAAAATGATCCTGTTAAAATGGTGATCAAAGAATTTCTTCCTCCTGCTAAAAACATTCAAATTCACAAATGAAAGTTCAGATCATCCCACTGACATACAAGGCCCTATACAATCCCGTCCCTTCCCACCTACCTCTTCAACTTCAGCTGCTACTACTCTCCTTCTTATGGAGCTTGATGGCAAAAAGACTGGCCTCCTTGATATCTCGGGAATGTACTAGCTAGGGTTCCTCTTCAGGGTCTTTCCCACTTCTTCTCAGTCTGTCTGGCTGTCCTTTCCAAAGATACCAGCATGATTCACTCCCTCACCTATGTTAGATCTTTATTCTAAAATCTACCATGTAAATGAAGATTCTCCTGTCTACCTCGGAAAAATTATGCTGCCAAAACTTCAAATTCTCTCTGTCTGAGCTAGTTTCTCCTTGACATGAATTACCTATATGAATTTAACTTTACTTTAGGACTAGATAAACTATATACTTACTTCTCTTGCTTATTATTTTTTTCTACACACACACATCCCACAACACATATATGTTCCTAAGGACTGTTGGAGGTTTTGTTTATTTCTGTTTATTTGCCAACTGTATTTACTACACCTAGAGTAGTATCTTTCATAGAGCCAAGACTCAATACATACTGTTGAATAACTAAGTGATTGAATGAATAAATGAAGTTGATGAATAGATGGATAGTGAAAACAAGTCAATCTTTTTCTGTAAAACCTTATTACATCAAAAGGTTATTTTTCCATCACCACTCCTATTACTTCAGCCCTTTTATGTCACATTTGCAACTTGATTGATGAATTCATATTTATAGCTCCTAAATTATAATTGCTGATTTTTTTTTCTTTTACACTAATCACAATGAGAAACAAACAGAAAACCTTGTTTTCTTGGTTCAAGAAAGAAGAAATAGTATTGAACAATGAAAATAACTAACATTTATTTTAAGTGTTTACTAAGCCCTCAGTGCTATAGCAAATTCTCATAAAAGCCTTGAACAAGGACACATAACTATCACATGTAGAACATAGATTCAAACACAGACAATCCAAACCCAGAATCAATGTGCTTAGCACTATCACAGTACTGTTTGTATTCATATGTTGTAGAAATTATTACTCCTCCCACTTTAAAGATGGGAAAATTGCACTAGATTTTAAGAACCTTCCATTTTTATAAAGTGAATAAGCACAATCAGAGCTAAAGCCAGGATTTTACCTATAATGTATACTAACTTTCACTATGATATTCTTTTACAGTAAAAGATAAAAGTTATAATATGCTGTACCTAGATAAATGCATCCATCCATTTATCCATCTGTTTATTCATCTGGATAGTCTTAATATATTTACTGAGTAGCTATTATGGAACAGATTCTATACTTGTCAGTGGGTATAAAAAAGTGAACAACACAGACATAATTCCCATCTTCAGGGAGTTTATAATTTAGGAAGGTAATACTTCAGAGTATTTAAGAAGCTGGGAACATGACAACCATTCAATGCATCCATGGTAAGCCATTTATTATGCTAGCATATTTTGGTGCCCAAGAGACTTATTTAATTTATAACTATCCTACAAATTTTAAAATTTTTGCCTAAGCAGCTACATTAGTAACACATTTTATGCAATATTAGTGGCCTTTTTGACACTTACCAATCAAGGATTAACATTTGCAAAGAACCAAAGAGTAATTAGGAAAAAATTATATATCATTTCATTTCTGGTTTAGAAATTCCTAACTGGAAAGAACAACAGACTTCTGAGAAATAGCATTTTTTAAGCCCTGAGTACATTTATTTTCAGAACTTTTTCACTCATGAAAAATTAGCTGCCTTTCTTTAGTAAGCTGTGAGAATGGGCCTTATAAATATAGTAGAATGACACTTAGGATTCCTATGAAAAGAAAAGCAAATAAATAATTCCCCTTCAGCTAAAGGGGCCAGTAAGTAAACAGTTCACATAAAATCATGTGCAATTATAGTCCTTCTAGTACTTTGGAACTCTTCTAAATGTTTATGTTCTGCAAGGTTCAAGAGTTGAACAGGAATTACATATGCTGTCCTCCTACATAATCATATAGAGGCAATGTTATTTCTAATACTGTCCCACGGTTTGGTGAAGTGTGGAGGCTAACCATCTGTCATCAATAATGCTGTCGAGAAGATTTGGAAAGCGTTTGATCGGGTTTTGGCAGTGTGTTATCTGTTAAAATATTGTTGGAGGCAAACCTGGGAAGTTTTGATGAATTTAAAGGAGACACAAATGTCTCAGCACATGGGCGGCCTGATACGAGGATGGTGAAGTGTTTTATTTAGTAGAGGCACAGATTTCTGTGCAAGTCAATAAAGAAAAGAAGCATTGCTGTGTTTGTATATTCAAGCATATCCGCTAGGCTCCACAATAGAGCACTTTTCAGCGCTCTGAAAAGATGGCATTGGGAGGAGGCATCTGTTGAATGCATTAAGGAAAACTCCTTTTGCACTGAAGGAGAAACTGAAGAGAAAGAGAGATGAGAGGAACAGCCTGGTTGGAAATTAGGCATTAGGAGACATAGAAATAACGTTCAGCATATCAGTCAAAGGAAAATGGGTTTGATAACATTACAGCATTTCAGCTCCCACGTTGTTAATATTAGTTTGGAAGAAAAGACAGAAAAGTCGGGGTGGGGATAAAAAAGCAGGGATATGAAGGATGAAGTGTCCAGTTAAACATACAACACGGATCATTTGTAAGAACTTGATGGAACCATCAGGGAACATTTCTTTTCCCAGATCCGGAAAGCAGCCAAACTAGGCTGGCCATGGTTATCAAACAATTACCTAGTGGGGATCTAGTGGGCACATCTTTCAAAGGGTTTCTGGGTTTGTAGCTCAACTGATTTTTACATACAGAAATATTGGCAATAAGGGCCTACTTTAATCTCTGTTTACCATAATGTACCAATGGAGTATAATTCTAAGCAGTTTTTATTTAAACATGAAAGAAATTTTTGACAGAAAAGATAAGATGTGAGAGAGAAAAATGATGCCAACTGAGGATTTCCCTCTATTCATGATAGCTTTGTGGGAAATGGTTTAGACTTTTTTAAAAATATTAATTTTTTTTTTAAAAAGCAAAACCCTTTTTTTAAAAAGTTAATGATCTGTGGAATGAAGGCATGTCCGTGCCTCATTCCTTTCATTCTACAAAATAGGGTAGCAATTCTGATTTCATAAGCCTGGAGTGAGGTTGTCCTGTCAGAACTCAAAAAGAAGAAAATACTTAATGCAAAGTCACATGTTAAAACTTAATTTGAATTTTTTAAAAAAAATAGCACATCACACACACACGCACACACACACACACGTATGTACATATATAGGTAATGACTCCTTAAATGAGGCATCTTTCTTCCTGGAAATTTACAAGAAAGAGATCAACACTCATCAATCTGTATAGACTTAATGAAGCCTGATTGGAAGAGGGGAAATGACTTAAATGACTTCAGGAATATAGATCCTTTTAACTTATATTGCATTATCCTCAGTTTATCATTTATGCTTATAGGTCTTTTATTATTATAATTTAGTGAAAATTGTCTGTTTCTTGATCCACTGGTAAATCAGAAATTCTTTTGCCACTGATAAAAGAATGAAGATTATTTCATCTACATCTTTCAAGTGCATTTGATTGCCAAATTATTAGTAATGATATAAAGACAGAACTGAATGAAAGAAGATAGAAAATGTCTTCATCATCAATCTTTCACATACTCAAAGCGAGGGAAAAAAGAATGTTTTCTTTCAACATTTAGTAAATGCCTTAGGGACATAATGTTTTATCAAGAAAGGGCAAGATGAATTCAATTCCATCAGTGGAAAACAGAAAGTAATGAGGAAAAAGCAAAGTCTTACAGGATTGATGTGTGAAACATACACACACATTCATTCCTTTCTTCCTGATTGACTTTCCTATCTTATTAACACAATTCTGAAACAAATCATTAAATAATAAACAGGACTGTGCTAAGAAATAAAGGTTGATTTAGGTCTTCTTTTAGATTAAGGCTTAAAACACACACATATTCCAAAATAAATCCACTAATTCCCCCTAAATCATGTGGTCCGGTACCCGGCCAAACAAAATGTCTTTTGAGATCTTTCTTTTTGAACTACTTTTTCTTTCATAATAAGGAATCCCAGAGTTGGCTCTAATTATGTGTGTTTGCATATGTTATAACTCAAAACAGAATGCTAGCAACCCCTCTGCAAGGAAGAATAGTTAGTAAACTCAAAAACAATATTTTTATTCCCATAAGTAATTAATTAATGCTTTCTATCTTGATTATAGCTTTATTAAATGAAAATGTCTTTCATTTTTACCTATGTATTTGAACTTTCCACATTTCCTATATCCTAGAATCAAAGTAAACAGATTTACTGTTTACTTTGTAAACAGTAACAAAGTAAACACATGATAAGCAACCAAAAAATATCACCTTAGGAATACACATATGGTATCACTACATCAAGATATATAAGCCATCCAAAAAAACTTAGTAATTGAATTTCTTTATAACAAATATATTATTGTGCTTTAATTTTTAGATTATAGGAGCTGCAAAAAAGGATAATTTCTATTTTTTCGGTAAATTAACAAGGGGAAGTGAATAAACTGAAGCAATTAGGCAGACGGAGCAGGCTTTGTAAACATGACGGTTAACATTCACTGAGCACAGACTGGGCTTCTCAGGTCACACTAGTGGTAAAGAACCCTCTTGCCAATGCAGCAGACATAAAAGATGCGGGTTCAGTCCCTGGGTAGAGAAGATCCCCTGGAGGAGGGCATGGTAACCCACTCCAGTGTTCTTGCCTGGAGAATCCCATGGACAGAGGAACCTGGCAGGCCCTAGTCCATAGAGTTGCCAAGAGTCAGACAGGACTAAAGTGACTTAGCACACACTCACGAGCACAGATTATATGCCAGGCACTGTTTTAAGCACTTTACATGTTTTCATCGTAAAACGTAATCCTCACAACAGCAATCATATAAGGTAGGTAGTTTGACCTCATTCTACAGTGAAGTCAGAGAAAACCAAGAGGCTAAGTAACTTGACCACGGTCACCCAACTGCTAGAGCCAGAACTCAAACTCACATTCAGGGTGACTTCAGGGTTACTGGGTCACAAACACACCTTCACAAATAAATATTTCCAAACCTAAACTCATAAAGTTTATTTATAACTGTTTTTGTGTTGTTTTGTTTTAGAAACTTTTGTGTGGAGAGAAAACCATTGAAATATTTCAGTTGACAAAAAGTTTGTGTTGACTATTGTATTCATCAGGGTTCTCCAGAGAAATAGAAGCAATAGGATGTGCAAATAGAGATTGTTTTAGGAATTGGCTCATGAGATTGTGAAGGATGCCAAGTCCAAAATCTTGAGTAGGTCAGCAGGCTGGGGATCCAGGGAAGACTTTCAGTTTGTGTTCAAAGATGTCTTCTGGAAGAATTTCCTCTTCTTCAGGCAACATCAGTCTCTCTCCTATTAAGACCCTCTACTGTTTGGATGAGGCTCACCCACATTAGGAAGGGTAATCTTTATTCAAAGTCTGCCCATTTAAATGATATGTATAGAACAGTCTTATGGACTCTATGGGAGAGGGAGAGGGCGGGAAGATTTGGGAGAATGGCATTGAAACATGTAAAATATCATGTATGAAACGAGATGCCAGTCCAGGTTCGATGCACGATACTGGATGCTTGGGGCTAGTGCACTGGGACGACCCAGAGGGATGGTATGGGGAGGGAGGAGGGAGGAGGGTTCAGGATGGGGAACACATGTATACCTGTGGCGGATTCATTTTGATATTTGGCAAAACTAATACAATTATGTAAAGTTTAAAAATAAAATAAAATTTAAAAAAAATTATAATCTCATTGTTAAGTATCTCTCCACAGAGACATCTAACTGGGTACTGTGGCTTTTATGTTGATGTATAAAATTAACCATCACAATTGTACACTTGTATGTGTTTGTATATTTATACGTTAAGGTTGAAAACAAACTAGCAAAATCCTTAATGAGGAAGAAGAATTTATCCAACTCTGAAACAGTACTTACTGAGCACCTATTTCCTGGCTATCACACTGTAAAGAACGTTCCAAGTTTATTAATTCCCATAATCTGGATGGGACAGTTCGAGGAGAGACAGATAGACTGTATACAGATAACTGTGCTACACTGTGCCGTTTAAATGAAGAGGTTGTGACAGAGTTCCGATGGGAGAAAGAGTTATGGACTCGATCATGCCCACCCCAGGGTCTGAGATGGATTTCAAAGAGAAGACACTTGAGTCCCATTGAAGAGGAAGAGGACTCAACCAGGAGGAGAAAGCTTAAGAAGACGGATATGAAGACACAACCATAGAGATGGGGTTTAAGGATTTGTAGGAAATCCAGTGAGATTGGAGTGTGGCATTCATGATGGGAAGAGATTGGAACGACTTCATAGGTCATGGTATAAAATTTGGGTCTCGTCTTTAAGAGTTGAGCAGTCGTGTTCTTACAGGACAAATGTGGAAGAATGTTCTAGGCTGAGTGGAAGGCTGAGCACAGTTCATCTTGGACATGAATTTTGAGATAGAGGGGACAAAAGTTGAAAATCGTTGTGATCTCATTGTGAATAAAATCGTTGTAATATGAATCTCATTGTGAATAAAATAAGTTGTAAGATCTCCTGATAAAATCAAAAAGGCAGTGGTGTGGCTGAAGGTAAATACTGAAACCTTTGGAAAACCTTCGGATGAAAAGGGGAAGCGAGGTGCCTGGGGACAGATGAATGTGAATGGCTGAGTGGAAAGAGGGTCCATTCTTCCCAGTGCGTTGGTGGTTTGTTTACTTTGGAGCAAACTTCCTAAAAGAAGGGATTCTGTGGCCCGATGCTTTAAATACAATCCAGGACAAGGTAGCTCTATTAATCAAGAAAGCTGAGGGTGGAGTTTCTCTAACCATTATCAGTTTATGGCTAAAATGGAGCACAGACCGGCAGGAACTCTGAGTTCACTGGTGTTTGCTCCCACCTGCTGAATAGAACTTTCCATGAACTAAATATTCAAGTTGTGAGAGTTGTGAAGTGCCTCCAAGAAATTTATAAAAGATTATAAAAGATTCAAGTTAAACATGTGTGAGGCAGAATGAGCCCTGCCACTGTTCTCAGGGGACAAGGCTGAGCTAGCATGTCTTGTCCTTTGACAATCAAATATTATGGAAGTCTACTAAGCAGGCTTACTGGCCTAATTTGATTTTCTACTTCTTTCCCATTGTGTGTAATATGATCAGTTTTGAGGAAACTTGTGCAGCTCTATCTGATTCTACTGCCACCAACATGTTTAGAAATTATTGAAAGGGCCAAAATAACGTTTTGATGGCAAGGCTGGTTTGACATGAAACCAAAACAGATGGCTCAGTGTATTTCTCCTGTTTTCTCCACATGATGTCAAATGATCAATTCACCTGACTGGGGCAGGAATTATGTGTGTGTGTGTGTGTGCGTGTGTGTGTGTGTGAGTGGGGAGGGCCAGCGGGATAATCAAAGAGTTTTGTTATCCTTTTCTTTAATTAAATTGGTGAAATTGATGATCAAGCCACTGTTGGGTGTTTTGGAAAGTCACACTAAGTGGGGAAATGAAATTCTATGATTTCTGGACAAAGTAGCTTAGTTTCTTTAAAAGGCATCCCTGGTTCAGGAAGATTCCCTGGAGAAGGAAATGGCAACCCACTCCAGTATTCTTTTTTTTTTTTTTTCCACTCCAGTATTCTTGCCTGGAGAATTCCATAGATAGAGGAGCCTGGAGGGTTACGGTCCATAGGTTCAAAAAGAGTTGGACACGACTGAAGTGACAAAGCAAGCAAACAAGCAAGTGAGGTTAATAGCTACTGGAAATTTGTAGGACAGTTTTCTGAACAATGTGAAATGCTGTGTATAATTAAGGTTCTTCTTCTATTAGCAGATGGCCATAAAAGCCTTCTGCTAGTGAAGATTTATTAAATTTGACTTATTTGAATTTTGCAGCCAGGGCCCTGATCCTAAATTGTAAGCCTTCAAGGAAAGTCCTAGAAAAGGCATTCTCATGAAACATGCCGCTTGAAGAAATGACTCACATCATGCCTCCAGGAATGTATGCAGTCGGTGCTTATGGTGTCCCTGAGACACCAAGAGCACCCTGAGCATGCCAAATCTCTAGACTGGCACTGATTCAGTCTCCAAAACACAATGAACTCTTAAAAAGTTACAAGCTGTGTTAGAAAAATAGATTAATACTTTCCATAAGAAGGCGTAGAGACCTTGGGTGTTGATTTATGCCTTTTCCCTATCAAAAAGCTGGGGGTGGGTGGAGCTGAGGATAGAGGATTTTATTTTGGAAACGGACCCAGTTCCACTGTGTCACATTTGTTTCTTCCCAGTCTGATTTCTGTGACCAGTCATAAAAGGTACAGTCCACCTTTCCTAGGTAACTAATGCCGGGAACATTGATTATACCTAGCTCCTTAAATTATGAAAATGACAAGTACATGAAATTTTTTATGCAAGCACTTCTGTGGCTGAATTAGCAAGCATACTGAGCTAAGTAGAAACTGAATGAATTCTACTGCTGGGTTCTACACACCAAAATTTAATTAAGTCTCTGATCTAAAGCCCCTGTTGTTTTATCGATTAGGGAAGTCATGAGTGGACCATGTCATTCTCAGGACAGTGCAATTGTGAAATCTGAGCAGTCTGTATGTCTTTTTTTTTTTTGCCTGAATGTTCCTTTCAAGTCTCATTAGATTATTATGAGTGTTACAGCTATACTAATCTTTTTTTCTGGGAAATGAACTTTTAAAATTGCACATTTTAAAAGTGACTTCTAGAGTTACCATGGCAGCTTCATTATAATGCACAGAGATGAGCATTATCACAGTTCGGCCTGATCTTTCCAGGGCTGTCAGGAAATGAGAATTCCACATAAAGTGAATCCTCCAGTAGGGCTCATAAAACTTGCCAGATCAAGTGCCTAGTCTTTCAGTTTAACAATTTTAAATGAAAAGCTTTCTATCATATACTGCACACATCTCTGTTTCCTTCAATGTGTTCTTGATGACTCAGGATCTCTGTTATCAATAGCTTATTGTACTTAGAGCTGCACACAGTGCTGTTTGATTTTTTAGTCTTCTTTTCCATTTCAGTTTGCCAGAAGTTTATGATGACCAGGGACACTAAGAATCATTTCAGACTCTGAAAGGGTTTTTGTCCTCCCACCTCCCAGCAAAGATAGATCTATAAAGATATGTCACCCAGGGCACCTAGGTCCTTTGCTGAAGTCTTCAGGGGAAGAAATGACAGATTCATCACTAATATGCAATGCCGTTGGTTCCAGAACCATCTTTCTAGAGGCACAACTGGTATTTTGTCCTGACTTCCTGCCCCTAGTCCAATATAATTCAGTTCAGTTCAGTTCAGTTCAGTTCAGTGGCTCAGTCATGTCCGACTCTTTGCGACCCCATGAATCGCAGCATGCCAGGCCTCCCTGTCCATCACCAATTCCCAGAGTTCACTCAGACTCACGTCCATCGAGTCAGTGATGCCATCCAGCAATATAATTACTCCTTGCCAATTTCTAGATTTATCATATTCTGATGGGCTTTTTCTTACCTCTGCACTGAGTACCTTAAGCAGTTCCTTACACAGAAGTTTCTAGGGCTCCAAACAAGGGGCTAAGACTCACCATTCATTGTGAAACTTAAGGATACAGGCCTGCTTAACCTCCTCGGGCTTGTTTTCTCATCTGTAAAATGATGTTTTTAAGATAAAATTCAGTTATATATTTGGAGTACATAGTATAGTCTTCAGCTTATAGTAAGAATTCAGTCTGAAAGCAACTATATGTATGGAATATGATGGTGATTGTATGTAAAAAACAGAAGCAAAACACCACAACTGATAAACGGTAGTATCGTAGACTGTTTTAGGAACTTGAAGTTGTAGTATGGTTTAAGTATTGACCGGCCATCAAACAGCATTTACTTGTCTGTGTGGTCTCTTTTTGTGTTTGTTACTACTGTATAAAGTCTGTAATAAGACTTTTGTGTACTCCATCCCATAAGTAAACGTGTAATGAAATTAGAGATTACAAGTAAGAAATCTGTATGCAGGTCAGGAAGCAACAGTCAGAACTGGACATGGAACAACAGACTGGTTCCAAATAGGAGAAGGAGTACGTCAAGGCTGTATATTGTCACCCTGCTTATTTAACTACTATGCAGAGTACATCATGAGAAACGCTGGACTGGAAGAAACACAAGCTGGAATCAAGATTGCTGGGAGAAATATTAATAACCTCAGATATGCAGATGACACCACCCTTATGGCAGAAAGTGAAGAGGAACTAAAAAGCCTCTTGATGAAAATGAAAGTGGAGAGTGAAAAGTTGGCTTAAAGCTCAACATTCAGAAAATGAAGATCATGGCATCCGGTCCCATCACTTCATGGCAAATAGATGGGGAAACAGTGGAAACAGTGTCAGACTTTATTTTGGGGGGCTCCAAAATCACTGCAGATGGTGACTGCAGCCATGAAATTAAAAGACGCTTACTCCTTGGAAGGAAAGTTATGTCCAACCTAGATAGCATATTGAAAAGCAGAGACATTACTTTGCCAACAAAGGTCCGTCTAGTCAAGTCTATGGTTTTTCCTGTGGTCATGTATGGATGTGAAAGTTGGACTATGAAGAAAGCTGAGTGCCAAAAAATTGATGCTTTTAAACTGTGGTGTTGGAGAAGACCCTTGAGAGTCCCTTGGACTGCAAGGAGATCCAACCAGTCCATTCTGAAGGAGATCAGCCCTGGGATTTCTTTGGAGGGAATGATGCTGAAGCTGAAACTCCAGTACTTTGGCCACCTCATGTGAAGAGATGACTGATTGGAAAAGACTCTGATGCTGGGGAGGGATTTGGGGCAAGAGGAGAAGGGGATGACCGAGGATGAGATGGCTGGATGGCATCACTGACTGGATGGACGTGAGTCTGAGTGAACTCCAGGAGTTGGTGATGGACAGGGAGGCCTGGCGTGCTGCGATTCATGGGGTCGTAAAGAGTCGGACACGACTGAGCGACTGAACTGAACTGAACATACATAATGCACTGAGTTCAAATTGTGGGGGTAGTTTAATAAAAAAAAAAAAATGTGACTTTTGCTTCTGAGAGAAGCCATCTCATCATCTTAGACCCTCCATTTCCTTATCTCTAAAAGCAAGGATAAAAGTACCTTCTTCCAAGGTTAGAAAAAGATAAACTTTGTACATAGTAAGCACATAATAAAGTTATTATCATGTTTAATTTCTAGATGTAATTACATATAAAATAAGAGCAACTGAAAAATGAAATCTGAATTCACTCCCAGCTGAATGTATCGCTCACCAGAAAGGTTAATATGTAATTTATAGAGTGGGATTTTACACTATCACTAAAGCAGTGGATCAACAATCATATTGCAAGTTAGGAGAACATCTCCCTCCCTTGCTCTTCCTTAAGTGTAAAAAACTAGTCCATTTATAATTGCATCAAAAAGAATAAAATACCCAAAGCACCCAGGAATAAATTTAACTAAGTGGAAAAAGACCTGTAGTCAGAAAACCATAAGACATCCTTGAAAGAAACTGAAGGCAACACAAACAAATGAAAAGATATACCGTTGAAAGAATAAATATTGTTAAAATGACCATACTACCCAAGGAAGTCTACAGATAGAAAGCATTCCCCATCAAAATACTAATGGTATTTTTCACAGAAATAGAACAAATAATTCTAAAATTCATATGAAAACACAAAAGACCCTGAATGACCTAAATAATCTTGAGAGAGAACAAAGCTGAAGTACCATGTTTCCTGATTTCAAACTACACTATGAAGTTGCTAAAATCAAAACAGTATGGTACCGCCCTAATAAAGACACATAGTGAGTAGTGAAGTCTCTCAGTTGTGTCTGACTCTTTGCGACCTCATGGACTGTAGCCTACCCGGTTCCACCATCCATGGGATTTTCCAGGCAAGAGTACTGGAATGGGGTGCCATTTCCTACTCCAGGAGATCGTCCCAACCCAGGGATTGAACCCAGGTCTCCCACATGGTAGGCATTGTAGGCAGACGCTTTACCGTCTGAGCCACCAGGGAAGATAATAAAGACACATAGATCAACGGAACAGAATAGAAAACCCATAAATGAATCCATATTTGTAAGGTCAATAATCTATGACAAAGGAAACAAGAACACACAGTGAGGGAAGACAGCCTCTTCAACAAATGGTGCTGGGAAAATTGGACAGCTCCATGCAAAACAACCAAACTGGACTATTTTCTCATACTACATGTAAAAATGAACTCAAAATGAATTAAAGACTTACATAAGACCCGAAACCATAAACTCCTAGAAGAAAACATAGGCAGTATACTCTTTGTCTGAGCAATATTTTTTGGGGGGACATGTCTCCTCAAGCAATGGAAACAAAATCAAATTAAACAAATAGGATTATATCAAACTAAGAATCTTTTGCACAGTGAAGGAAATGATCAACAAAATGAAATGGCTACCTATTAAATGGAAGAAGATAATAACAAATGATATCTCATAAGGAGTTAATAACCAAAATATACTAAGAACACATACAACTCAATATTGAAAAAGCATGATTAAAATGGGCAGATGATGTGAATAGACATTTTTCACACAAATCATCAGTCGGGAGAAAGATGCTCAACATTACTAATCTTCAGAGCAATGCTAATTATATCACAATGAAAGGTACTACACACCTGTAAGAGTGGCTATTAAGCAAAAGACAACATATAACAAGCGTTGGCAAGGATGTGGATAAAAGGAAATCCTCATATACTGTTGATCAAAATGTAAATAGGGGCAGCCACTAAGGAAAACAGTATGGAGGTTCCTCAAAGAAATTAAAAACAGAACTACTATGCAATTCAGCGATTCCACTTATGGGTATTTTTCCAAAACAAAAACAAAAACATTATTTTGAAAAGATATGTGCACCCCTACCATGGAGTAGGAAATGGCAACCCACTCCAGGGTTCTTGCCTGGAAAATTCCATGGGCAGAGGAGCCTGGCAAACTACAGTCCGTGGGGTCACAGAGTCAGACATGACTGAGCACACACACACATGTTCACTGCAGCAGTATTTACAATAGTCAAGATATGAAAGTTACCTAAGTGTCCATCAATAGATGAATGAAGAATATATATGGTATATATAAAATGGAATATAACTCAGCCATAATTAAGAATGAGATCTTGTCATTTACAAAAACATGAATGAACCTAGAGGGTATTATGCTAAGTGAAATAAATCAGATAGAGAAAGACATATACCGTATGATTTCATCTTATAGGTGGAATATAAAAGAAAATAAATGAAAAAAAAACCCAGAAATGTATGCATAGATACAGAGAACAAGTGGTTGCCAGAAGGGAAGAGAATCAGGAGATGAGTGAAATAAACAAAGGAAATTAGCTACAAACTTCCAGTTACAAAATAAATGAGTCGGTGGTATGAGACATACAGCATAGGAAACATAATAATAATGTAATATCTTTGTATAGTGACAGATGAAAACTAGACTTATTATGGTGTTCATTTTCTAATATAGAGAAATAACAAATCATTATATTATTCTCCAGGAACTAACATGCTGCTGCTGCTGCTGCTGCTGCGTCGCTTCAGTCATGTCCGACTCTGTGCGACCCCATAGACAGCATATTGTAGGTTAATTATACTTTATAAACAAACTCATAGAAAAAAGATCAGATGGCAGTGGGTGAGAGGAAGAGGGATTGTATGAAAGTGGTCAAAAGGTACAAACTTCTGGTTATGAAATAAATAAGTACAAGGGATGCAATGTAAACATGATTAATGTAATTAACACTCCTGTATATTACATTTTAAACTTATTAAGAGAGTAAATCCTAAGAGTTCTCATCATAAGGAAAGAATTTTTTTTTCTTTTTACTTCATGTCCCTATGAGACGACGGATTCAGTAGTCTTATTATGGTAATCATTTCATGGTGCATGTAAAACAAATCATTATGTTCTATACTATAAACTTACAGAGTCAACTGAAAGTCACTCAGTCGTGTCCAACTCTTTATGACCCCATGGACTTAGTCCATGGAATTCTCCAGGCCAGAATACTGGAGTGGGTAAGCCTTTCCCTTCTCCAGGGGATCTTGCCAACCCAGGGATCGAACCCAGGTCTCCCATGTTGCAGGCAGATTCTTAACCAACTGAGCCAGAGTGCTGCGTGCCAATTCAGTTCAGTTGCTCAGTCGTGTCTGACTCTTTGTGACCCCATGAACTGCAGCACACCAGGCTTCCCTGTCCATCACCAACTCCTAGAGCTTACTCAAACTCATGTCCATCGAGTTGGTGATGCCATCCAACCATCTCATCCTTTGTTGTCCCCTTCTCCTCCAATTATATCTCAATAAAACTGAAAGAAAAAAAGAAAAATAGTAAATACATAGAGAAGATTTACATGTATCATTCACAAGCTGAAACAATTAGGCTTTCCACTACCTTCTACGACCTTTCTTGCTTCCTACAGATCAGATCAGATCAGTCGCTCAGTCGTGTCCAACTCTTTGCGACCCCATGAATCACAGCACACCAGGCCTCCCTGTCCATCACCAACTTCCGGAGTTCACTCAGACTCATGTCCATCGAGTCAGTGATGCCATCCAGCCATCTCATCCTCTGTTGTCCCCTTCTCCTCCTGCTCCAAATCCCTCCCAGCATCAGAGTCTTTTCCAATCAGTCAACTCTTCACATGAGGTGGCCAAAGTACTGGAGTTTCAGCTTTAGCATCATTCCTTGCAAAGAAATCCCAGGGATGATCTCTTTCAGAATGGACTGGTTGGAGCTCCTTGCAGTCCAAGGGACTCTCAAGAGTCTTCTCCAACACCACAGTTCAAAAGCATCAATTCTTTGGCACTCAGCTTTCTTTACAGTCCAACTCTCACATCCATACATGACCACAGGAAAAACCATAGCCTTGACTAGACAGACCTTTGTTGGCAAAGTAATGTCTTTGTTGGCAAAGTAATGTCTCTGCTTTTCAATATGCTATCTAGGTTGGACATAACTTTCCTTCCAAGGAGTAAGCGTCTTTTAATTTCATGGCTGCAATCACCATCTGCAGTGATTTTGGGGCCCCAAAAAATTAAGTCTGACACTGTTTCCCCATCTATTTCCCATGAAGTGATGGGACCGGATGCCATGATCTTTGTTTTCTGAATGTTGAGCTTTAAGCCAACTTTTTCACTCTCCTCTTTCACTTTCATCAAGAGGCTTTTTAGTTCCTCTTCACTTTCTGCCATAAGGGTCGTGTCATCTGCATATCTGAGGTTATTGATATTTCTCCTGGCAATCCTGATTCCAGCTTGTGCTTCTTCCAGTCCAGCGTTCCACAACTGATAGCCCTACTTAAAATGGCAGCCATCTACCTGCTCCCAACCCTGCACTTTACGGCACTAATCACCTCCAGCCTCCTATGCAATTTACTTCTCTTGAGTATTTATTTCTGATGTTTCCACACAAGGATGTAAGCACCACAAAGGTAGATTTTTTTTTTTCTTTACAGATTATATCCTAAATACCTAAAGCAGTACCTGGCATTGAATGACATTTATTGATTATATGAGCAAAGTTTTACTATTGCTTCTCAGACCCTCTATCTATCTACCTATATATAATTTAGTATTATTTGGGAACTAAAGTTACAAAAGTTATTAAATACTAATTTTAATTAATAAATTAGCAATATAAATTATAAGGTACAACAAAGCACGTCTGTTTTTATTCATTATTTTGAGCCCTTAATTTTCTTTTTTGCAACAAAAACTTCTGGTTTTAGTTGAATCATACTCCTGTCTTTATTTGGTCATTCTGCAGTAATGTTTTCTGCACAGGGATCTTAACAGAGCTTCGAGTGTCTTTTTACTTTCTGCTTTTGGATTAGTTTTCCTCAAGGACATGTTCTCCCATACCTGTCCTGCTCAGAGAATTTACATGGAGTGCCATAGTTTTGAGGACAGTAAATACCCCTGGTAGCTGGAAACATTTTGTGTTTCTAGGTAACATCACAAAGGTGGCCTGGATTAGTGTTCCTTAAGTTTTTCCTGGGGCCCCCAGGTGCTGCAGAGGTAAAGAATCCCCCACATGCCCATGCAGAAGACAAAAAAGACACAGGTTTCACCCTAGGTCGGGAAGATCCCCTGAAGAAGGGAATGGCAACCCACTCCAGATTTCTTGCCTGGAAAATCCCATGGACAGAGGAGCCTGGTGGGTTCACCAAGAGTCATGCAACTGAGAATGCAAACTTTTTGTGTATGGAAATTAGCTGCGGGTCTTGTAAAAATGCATTATCAAGAGTAAATAGCCCTCCAGTAGGGCTCTAGATTTTTCATCTCTAATCAAAGCCCAGGTGATATTGACACTGTCGATGCAATAAATATCCCTTGCCTAACAAGGATCTAGGTTAAACTGTTTTATTGTCAATTAACCTGTTTCTCACCTTAATTAAACTTCAGTTTGATTTCTTAAAGGACAACAAGGAGAAAGCAGACACTTTTTCTTTCAGTTTAAAATTGTCCAGCAACATTTTTACTTAGTAATATTAACCATGAATTTCAAGTTCATGTACAATAGCACTTACCAAGAAACAGGAGAATGTTAGTTTTTAGGAACAATCTAAAGACAGGTGTAGATTTTATTCTCTAACAATGTTCAAATTTAAGATTGTAATGAGCCTCGCTGAAAAGTGAAGCCGGAAATGGCAGATTTGTTTTGATAGAGACCGAGAATTTCAAATGTGCGTTAAAGACTTGACATGTCTTTGAAACTCTGTGCTGTGAAAACACAGGAGCCAGGAAATGAGCCCAGCCAAGTGATTCCACTCTAAAGATGTCAGAGTCCATTCTCTGAGATGTCCAACCGTTCCTTTCAGAGATGAAGGGGGAAGGGCCTCAGTCTTCCTGTAGCTGAGTAAACCAAGAGCACGTTTTTTCATGTAAATCAGTCCCAGTTCCTTAAAGAAATGCATTCTTCCTCTCCTGTAGGCAGCTGGAACTTACATCTTTTCATCTAGCTCAGGCTTTTTTTTCTCAGACATTGGAGAGGAGGACTATTGAAATTAATTTGTCTTTATTCTCTTCAGGAAAATGAACGAGCTTAGAAAACAGAAAAATTGGGGTGTGTATGTGGAAGAGAGACCCTAATGCTGGTGTCTCAGGCACCTCACAGTTCCTTGGTTTGAATCGGATTTATAAACCAGCCACTTCTTTGACCTAACTGCTGTGGGGGAAGGGGGCTGTTCTGAGTCCCCCATTGGTCACTGGGAGAGAAGGTCTGCTGACCGAGCATTCTCCTAGCTGTTTGTAACTGTCTTCACTTGGAGTTCTCTTTTATGATTCAGTGCTACTCTTATGTTGGGTTGGGCAATATTCAAGTTCTTACTTAATCCAACCTGATGCAATCTGAGTGGAAACAGACTGTGTTCCCTTTTATCTTAAAAAAATTTTTTTTGGTAATATCACTGTGGCTGGAGCAGTTAGGGGAACTTCGAGAAGACAATAAGAAAATCATGGCTTAACTGGGGATTTTAATGTGACAGAGTGTGGGGCTTCTTATAGTCATACAAGTGCACTGACATTGAAGTATTTGCCTTTGAAATTAGGTAAACTGAGCTTACAATTTTCAGAGGGGCAAATGAGCATGTAGTATCTCAAGATCTCATAATTCTCCTTTCAGAATATGTTTCCTGAAGGAAAACTGGCAGATCATGTTGCACCTAAACGTTGAGATCCTCTGGGACAAAATCAACCGCAGTAGTCAATAACACTCTAAGACAGGGATTCTTAAAGTTGGGATTATTACCAGAAGCTTCAGCGATTACATAGAGCATTTGTACAGTTTACTGGGAGAGGGTATGTTAACTTTCATCAGATTGTCAGATGATTTCGTAATTTTCCCAAAAAGGTGAAGAACCATCTCACTTGTATCTCTCAAAATAAATGTTTGTAACATTGAGCTAAACATTCCATTTCCAGGAATCATACTAATGAACAATTTCCAAATTGTTTGTAATAGTGAAAGAATAGGAAAAAACCTTAAAGTATCCATCAATAGAAAATAGTTCAAAATATTATAGCCCATTTATATTATGCAATACTATATGTACACTTAGTCTCTCAGTTGTGTCTGACTTTTTATGACCCTTTGGACTGCAGCATGCCAGGCTCCTCTGTCCTTGGGATTTTTCAGGCAAGAATACTGAAGTGGGTTGTCATTTTCTCCTTCAGGGGATCTTCCTGATCCAGGGATCAAACCCATGTCTCCTGAGCCTCTTGCATTGCAGGCTGGTTCTTTACCCACTAAGCCATTAGGGAAGCCATTGTGGAACACTATACTGCCCACAAAAATAAGGAGTTTCATGGGGGAGAATGAATACATGTATATATATGACTGGTCACTTTGCTTTATGCCTGAAACTATCACAACATTGTTAATCAACTACCAACTATACTCCAGTATAAAATAAAAAAGTAATAAGGCTCATATCAAAAATTGTTTAAGATAGCTCGTTAACTTAAGGGCCATCTGTTCATTAGGTGATCAATTAAGAATCCATGATGCGCTCGACACTGTGTTTGATACCAGGGATAAAGGTAAGGAAATACCCTTTTCGAGTTTCATTTCACTTAAGGTCTAGATGAGATCAAAACGTATTTATAATATGTGGATAAAGATGTAAGTGCTAGTGTTTTCTTGCATGTGTGTATTGTCATATAATACTGAAAGTTTGGATCCAAATAAATCAAGAAAAAAGATTTTATTATCAGGGATTTGAAAAGGGGTCAGAGATGTTCAATTTTTCTTTCTTTGAATTTACTTAAAAGCATCTATTTCTTTTGTAACACTTAAATATTTTTAACCATTTACTTAAAATTCACTCTGGGGGAAAGCATTGGTTTTAAGCTGAGTATATAGCTAACCATCAGAGTCCTCATATAGTAACAAAGCAACTTGTAAGTTTCATTTTTTTAAATAAAATTTTGACTTATACTAACAGCCAGTTTGGGCTCCCCAGGTGACACAGTGATAAAAGAATCTGCCTGCCAATGCAGGAGACGCAGGCTGAATCCCTGGGTCAGGAAGATCCCCTGGAATAGGAAATGGCAACCTACTCCAGTATTCTTGCCTGGAGAATCCCATGGACAGAGAAGCCTGGTGGGCTACCAGTGGGTCTCAAAAAGTTGGACACGACTGAGAGACAGCACACACACACACCAGCCAGTTTAACTATCTTTTTGTATTTAAGACAATATTTAAAACTATGTCTCTATTCTACTCCCATGTAACAGTGATTACACATGAAACCCTCTTCTTCTCCCTCTTCTTTGAGTCTAGGGCAGACATATCAAGTAGTTTGAATCCACAGTGTTATTTGGTAGACAAAATACTGACATCAACCTGGAAGAATTAAGAGTTATTTGGGTTAAGTTCAAAAGCGTTTTGTTCAATATCTAACCACCAACCACATACTCTTGGAGACCTTTTCGGCCGTGTTCAATTCTCCCAAGTGTATTTTTTAACTCTCTAAAACTCAGGGATCAATGTTTGAGTGCAGTTTATATCATATTTTACTGATATAAATCTTTGTGGGAAGGGCTAGGGCTTCTCTGGTAGCTCAGACAGTGAAGAATCTGCCTACAATGCAGGAGACCTAGGTTCGATTCCTGGGTAAGGAAGATCCCCTGGAGAAGGAAATAGAAACCCACTCCAGTATTCTTGCCTGGGAATTTCTTGCCCATAGACAGAGGAGCCTGGTGGACTATAGTCCATGGGATGCAAAAAGTCGGACACAACTGAGCGACTAACACACTCTACAAAAGATAGTGTGCCTATTTCGTGATCTTGTCATTCATTAGCTTTTCCATGAAAAGAATGCAGATGAATCGGTTGAGCTGCAATGGGGAAGCATGACAGGAGAGCTGACGTGGAGGATTCCATAAATGGTATTTGAGCACTACCTAAAATGTTATAAAGAAGCATATGAAAAAAATGATTCATACGTCACCTCCAGCGATTAACACCTCTGATGTTCATCACCATCAGTTCTCTCCTTCTGAGGGCATAGGAGTGTCACACATTCCAGCTACTTTGCAGTTTGGTGGGGTCACAGGCTAATTCTGGCCAAAGGGTGGGAAATTAACTAATGTGTATTAATCCCAAGCTAAAACCCTTGATTGATAGAGAAAACCCTTCCCACACACCTTTTCCCTTCCATGGTGATTTCGAAAGCCACCACAGAGCGGGTAACACAACTGCAAGGTGGAGCTGCATCACGGTAATATCCTTGTCAGCCTGGACCCCTGGGTGGCTTCATGGACTCTCGCTGCTCTTGGAAAGCGGCCAGGGCTATGAGCATGCTCAACAGGCCTATATTGTAACAACCAAGACTTCAGTGGCATTTCTTCCTGCTGCAAATACAACCTATTTTGACTAACATAGCCATACTCATGTCCAATCATATTTCAGTTTTTTTAAATTTAGTTTAGTTTAAAAGATTAATTTTTTAAGAGTCTCATATGTACCAGGCACTGTGTTGGGTACCAGGAATACAAGATGGAAAATTTTTATTCTGAAGGAGCTCTTTCATTATAACCACCCAGAGTGCTGCTAAAAAATAAGAAATTCCTCTCATCAAATTCAGATTTATTGGAAGAGAAGTCTAGGCATGAGCACCTGGAACAAGCTAGTCAACTAAGTCTTGGTCATCTTTATGTTTGGATTGATCTAATGGTAGATAAGGACACAAGGTTACTTTGACTCCTTCTGTTGTACCTGCTGCATGAGAACTATGAGACCCCTGCTAGAGTTCTGCTTAACTGACTGGCCCTTACTGGCACTGTTCAGTTGTGTGTTTGGGGCAGGACTATTTCAATGACTGCACAAAGACAACTTTGCTTAAAACAAAAGTAAGATCTCCGTTTCCAGAATGAATGGAAGAATTGAAGCGATTTTTCATTGTCATAGAACTTTCACTAATTTAAATAAAAAGAAAAACACTGATTTTTTACTGACTATAAATTTCTATTCATAATTTATAAATGTATACATTTTAAACACCAATAACAGGGTTGTAGTGCAATAGCTGGAGTGGTAATAAACATTTTGAAAGTAGCTTCTTAAATCAGGATTTGGGTATGGAAACAGAAACCACTAAACTTTAAACATTCATGTGTTAAAAGAAATTGAAACAAGGAATTCTTACTCTTCTCGCGGGAACATTTCAGCTCTGTCCATGCTAGGAAGATGTTCTTGTCCATGTCTTCAATATGATTGTATGAGCTTTCACCACATTTGTGCCTTTATTCTAGTACTGATCCAAATCAAATGCATTTTGCAGATCAATAAATAATCATCATTCACAGAATTTATTTGTACCCATTCCCATCACTTAGCTGTCTGCAATCTGTCAACCTCACTTAGGCAGAATTTAGAATTTGAATTAACATAATTGCAAATAGCTTCTTATGATCCGTAAAGGATTTTATGAAATGGGAATGCAGGAAAGCCCTCTTTTTACAGTCCTGATGACAGCAGAAACTGGAATTACCTGGAAAGTAAACAAAAACTTAGCTCAATAGTCTCAATTTCCAGACCCACTGTATATTGATTTTCCATCAAAAAGATGTACAGTTCTTGGAACATGCTGCCTGTATTCTTACTTATTTATATATTTATTTACTCATTCATTCGTTTTGCAGTGGGGTGGTTATGGCTGCAAATAAAATAAGCTTCTGGAGTAGTAGAATATATCAATGCTTTTAAAATGAGCACCTAATATGGGAAAGCACTCCTTTAGGAGTAAGGAAAAAATATTATGGGTGGTAGATGATTCCTGTCTGCTGTGAGCTTTGCATGGAGGTGACTATGCATACCTGCTGCTGCTGCTGCTGCTGCTAAGTCGCTTCAGTCGTGTCCGACTCTGTGAGATCCCATGGACTGCAGCCCACCAGGCCCTTCCGTCCAGGGGACTTTCCAGGCAAGAGCACTGGAGTGGGTTGCCATTGCCTTCTCCAATGCATACCTATAACTCACTAAAAAATTAAGTTTTTGGAATTAGTCAGGATTCCACAGTAGATGAAATACTCTAGGTACAGGGCAGTGGAAATGTACCAAGAAATCATACACTGCTACCTAAATCCCATTTGAGCTCATCTTCTTATACCTTTTTTTTTTTTCCTCCCAGTTAAAATAGCTCAGTTGTAAAGAATCCGCCTGCAATGCAGGAAACCCTGGTTCGATTCCTGGCTTGGGAAGATGCCCTGGAGAAGTGAAAGGCTACCCACTCCTGTATTATGGCCTGGAGAATTCCATGGACTGTATAGTCCCTGGGGTCGCAAGGAGTGGATAAGGACTAAGCGGCTTTCACTTTCACTTTAGAGAGAAATAGTGAAGTGGTCATAGCTTCAACTTCCTATCAGTTCAGTTCAGTCACTCAGTCATGTCCGACTCTTTGCGACCCCATGAATCGAAGCACGCCAGGCCTCCCTGTCCATCACCAACTCCTGGAGTTCACGCAGACTCACGTCCATCGAGTTAGTGATGCCATCCAGCCATCTCATCCTCTGTCATCCCCTTCTCTTCCTGCCCCCAATCCCTCCCAGAATCAGAGTCTTTTCCAGTGAGTCAACTTTTCACATGAGGTAGCCAAAGTACTGGAGTTTCAGCTTTAGCATCAGTCCTTCCAAAGAAATCCCAGGGCTGATCTCCTTCAGAATGGACTAGTTGGATCTCCTTGCAGTCCAAGGGACTCTCAAGAGTCTTCTCCAACACCACAGTTCAAAAGCATCAATTCTTCGGTGCTCAGCTTTCTTCACAGTCCAACTCTCACATCCATACATGACCACAGGAAAAACCATAGCCTTGACTAGACGGACCTTTGTTGGCAAAGTAATGTCTCTGCTTTTGAATATGCTATCTAGGTTGGTCATAACTTTCCTTCCAAGAAGTAAGCATCTTTTAATTTCATGGCTGCAGTCACCATCTGCTTAAAAAAGAAAAAACACTGTAGCGAGACAATAACTTAATTCAGAAGTTCTAAACATTGGAGATTTATGTGGTGAATACTAACATAGTAAAGGCTCTAAGAGGTCCTGTGGGAATGGCCCATGTTTCCTAAATGTATTCAAATATTTTTCAACCTCCGACTAACTTCCCACAGAACACATTGAAAATAAGACCACATTAGCTCCCCAGACTCATCTCTTGCCATTCCAAACCTTAAAATTGGGTCATAGACTCACATCTCTCCATCTCCACAGTTTTTACACATGCTGTTCTTTTTATCTATATTTTGTTTTATTTTCCTAAAATTTTTTTTCCCCTTTCTTATTATTGCTATTCCAGCTTTAATGGGATAAACCTTACCTGTAGTCTGGGTCACAGCTTAGCTGTAATTTTTCCTGGGAAGCTTTTGCTAAAGCCCCAATTACAAACAGCGTGCTGTTTGTCCACTTAATCCAGCATCTCTTCATAACTGCAGGCACCTTTAGTTGTAATTGTGTGTTTAATGATATTGCTTTCCTGCTAGATGTTAAACTCCACAGACCTGCATGCTCTGTTGTCTTATTCAATATTTTAGCTGCAGCATCTCACATGGTTCTTGGCACATCTTAAATACTAAACAGATAATTATTAAACTAAAATGAATATCTTGAACCACTGGTTTATAGAAATGTTCTTGAGGCTTTCAGATTAAGACAGCCACAGATTTGCAGTAAATTGTTATACTTTTTGACCTGAGAGAATTACATTGGGCTATATAAATTGGTTCATTTTATTTTACTTTATTTTTTGCTTTATCTTTTAATTTTTTAATTTTATTTTATGTATATGCCTAAATGGCAACCCACTCCAGTGTTCTTGCCTGGAGAATCCCATGGACAGAGGGGCCTGGTGGGCTGCAGTCTATGGGGTTGCAAAGAGTCGGACCCGACTAAGCAACTAACACATACACACACACACACATGCACACACACGCATCTTGAGGTCACAGTATAGTTTACCAGCTAAAGCCAGAGGTTTCTAGACTTTAAGAACTGTAACACCTTGCTTTACTTGGTGTAATTTCATAATATGCACATTTCTCCCTAATTAAAACCACACAGTTCACATTTATTTTTAGATAAGTTTATATGGATATGTTTATGCACCGTGTGCCGTGCTCAGCCACTCAGTCATGTCCAACTCTTGGCGACCCCATGGACTGTAACTCGCCAGGCTCCTCTGTCCATTGAATTCTCCAGGCAAGAATATTGGAGTGGGTTGCCATTCCTTTCTTTGGGGGATCTTACCAACTTAGTGATCAAACTTGGGTCTCCCACATTGCAGGCAGAATCTTTACCATCTGAGCCCCGTTTATGCACTATAACTGCTCTCAAACTACTGAGGTGTCCAATGGAATGCTTTCAAGCATAAGTAGGCTTGAGCCTGGTTCGTGATTCTTGCTCTACTTCTAATATCCAGGGAAAGTAAGTCTTGACTCTCTGAGGACACAGCCAACAAGAAGTATATCTAGATAACTGATATTTCTCAAATGTTTTAATGTTACTGCTATGGAGTAATATCATGACTAATGCCCTGACCAGTCTTTGTTCTTGGAATAATTAGAAAACTCTGACATCTTTCAACAGTCTGTCGCAGTACTTCAGTTTCTCTGGAAAATGTTTAATACTGAACCTCTGTGATGGTTAATTTTATGTGTCATCTTGACCAGGCTAAGAGATACCCAGATAGCTGGTGAGATACTATTTCTGGGTATGACTGCAAGGGTGTTTCCAGGCGAGATTAGCATTTGGTTTGGTAGATTGAGAGCCTGGATAGCACATAAGGGTGGAGAAAGGGAAAATTTGGTCTCTGTCAATTCTGGGATATCCATCTTCTCCTGTCCTCAGACATTGGCTCTCCTGTTTCTTAAGTCTTCAGATGCAGCCTAGGACTTAGACCATTGAATCCCTGGTTCTCAACCCTTTGGCCTTGGACAAAACCACACCTCTGTTTATCTTGGGCCTCCAATTTGCAGAGGGCAGATCATGGGCCTTTTATCCTCCCTAGCTGAGTGAGCCAACCCCTCATAATAAGGCTTTTTCTATCTATCTATCCCCTATTGGTTCTGTTTCTCTGAAAAACACTAGTACAGCCTCTTCATAGATCGACTTATTTATTGTTAGTAAGTATTTTGAGTAAAGGTTGATAATTTCTGAGAAATACGGATATAGATATTGTGAAAAAAGAAGTGCTATAAATTAAAATGGCATAGATGAGAAAAGAGATTATACTTGGCAGCAAGAGTTGTTACATTGAATTATAAAACGATACCTGTCATTCAGTAATGAACAAAGCAGTGCATGTACTTGAGAGTCAGTAGAAACTTTCCATCTTTGGAACTGAATCTTTAATGCTTTCTAGTGGTTATATCTACATGATTGCCTCTGCCTGGTGAGAGCATTTCCTGAAATACATTTATATGATTTAGAAAAAGATATGGTATTTTCTGTGAGCTGTCTGGAGCTCCAGTTTCATATTTGGGTGTGAAAATCAATGGACTAAAGAGAAAAATAAGCAAAACAACAACAAAACAGGATTTAGAAGCATTGTTTCATAAAATTTAGGGGAAAAATGAATAAAATTTAAAAAATAAAAATCATTAAATTGTTCAGGGTGGTTATCTGTGATAGATCTTTCTTACTATTATAAATTTTCAAAATTATTTATAGTGGCAAGGACTTTCAAAATTTAATACAGCTTCTTTTAGTCACTTTCAATTATATGATTAAGGTGTGCATTAATTTTATAATTGAATACAATGTACAGTGCTTTGTTTTTTTAAAAAATATTAGGATGAATTGTTTAGATTAAATATGAGTACTATAAGCATAATGTAACCTCTGTACTATCCCTAGAACATGTACTTTGACATGAAAGAGTATTAAGGGTCTACAGATCCCAGCATCAGTGCCCTGGGAGCATTCTATAACTGCTTACACACTGTCCCTACCCCCACCCCAACCGCCCATGCACACACCCTCTGTCTCTGCCCTAATGCCTCATAAAAACCTGTCTCCCTCAATTATCCTCTTTAGCATCTCCACAGCATACTCATAAAACTACCTTCCTCATCTTTTGAACCTCTCTTCTTAGGCACATGTAAACACACTCAGAAGCATATAATTTTCATCCATCATGATAAAGAACACTGCTGCATGGATAGAGTCTGCCTTTCACCTAGCCCTCCTCTTATCATTTACTAAAACTTATTAATGGGTAGTTGAAAGGGAAAAAGCTCAAACAGAAACCTACCCATAGAAAGTGAAAAATGGCCCTCCATCTTTCTAATATGCATCAAGCTAATTACAATAATAAATAAAATATGAATATTGGGAGTAAACCAAGTCAATTGTTTCCCATTATTATTTAGTATAAATGTTTCATAGTGAGAGATTATAACATACATACATATGTGTACTACTACCAACAACAGTGTGCTAAAACTATTTCAAAATAAAATATTTTTACAAATAAGAGGAGGCGAAGGAAAACCCGAAGCAAGAACACGATGAAGCAGAGAGCAAGGGAGAAGGTGTAAACAAGTGAAATGGGATTTTAAGGACCAAGAGACAGAGGACCTTCATACATTAAAAGAACGATCATGCCTGCATTTGTATTTGGCTGACAATTTGTAGCAATCAGTTTTTAGTACTAAGATATATTAATAAGGACTTATGTGCCTCCAAGTCAATTAAATTTGGTTTATTAATGCATAATTCAATATTGTTGTATATAGCAGAATGCTTAAAAGGATTTTAAAACTGTGTCTTATGATGTGGCCGGAAATATTTCAAGGCAACTCCCATTGTCAAGTGAGTGAAAATGAATAATTATGGGAGCCCTAAAACCCCACAGTTGAGCAGACAAGACAGCTGCTATTATTAAGCACTCCAAATTGAAAGTATGGATTCTATCATTATAAGAACAAAGACAGTGCTGTGATAATTATGGAAATGCTATAGCTTCCCATTTTTGCTAATGTTTTCAGTGGAATATTTAAAGCCACAAAAGGTTCAGATAGAGAGCTCAGTCTCTGTATCTTGTTACTCACTTAGATGAATGCAATTTTTTTTTACCAATTGTAGTCATAACAGAGCTTGCAATCCCTGCAACATCATGATAAGAAAGCAACAATTTGGGCAAGAAATTAAATGATAATAAACATGGTGTAGACTCAGTGGGGGTGATATTGTTTAATGTCAGTGGTGATTGAAACTACCTTCTAGATGACTGAAGCTTTGTTGGCCTCGTCTGTTTATATTAATTTCTCCTTTTCAAAGTCCATTATCTTAAATTGTGTGTTATATAACTCGTGCCGCCTCCCTCCAGCCGACAGCACCACTTCTAAAGCAACTTGATGAAGCATATTGTAGGAAAAAAATATCTTCCCTAGGGTCAGCATCCAAGGAGATTACAATCTTGAGACGGTAATGGGAATGGATTAAACTTTGTACAATTTTCTTTTGTCACGTGAATTGAATCCTGTTGTGCTATTTTCTATACTCCTTTCAATCTCTGTCACAAAAATGATCTCCAAAAATGTTAGCACTGCTTAAGCAGCCCTGGCCTGGTTTTAACCCACTCAGGATTTTACAGTTTGATTGGCTCTGAATCTCCTTCCCTGAGAAAACAAAGGAAGAAGCCTGAGACAAATGTACCCAGCCGATGATAGAACGCGGAAAAGGTCACTGTCCTTTGGTTCAGGCAGGCTTAACAGGGACAGTCAATGATCTTCATGTTGCATGATCACATACAAAAAAATTGAAAGGGAAGGGGAAATGTCACAACATAAATCCAATCTGGTGAGAGCACTTGCACTTCTGTGCAAGAGGGAGACTGAAATAGTACAAAGGTCCCGGCTTCAGGTTTTTCAGATTCCAATCACAGGCTCTTCCTCAGATGTCAGACTTTCCATGCTTTCATTAACTGCCACTCTTACCTCTGAGGTTAAGATGGAGTCACTCAAACATCGACAGCATCCACAGACTCTAACATTGCCTTGAAATGACCAACACCAACAAAGAAAACAAAATCACGCTTGTTAGGAAGGAAAATAAGAGAATCACTCCTCAGAACTTGATTTTGTTTTGATCTCCAGAGTGTCTTTGAAGTCAGGCAAAGCTGCTGCATGCAATGCAGTCTTCAGAACTTTGGTCGCATGCAAATTAAACTCATTTTGTTCAAGTTGAAAAGTAAAATACTTTTGTTGCTTATTTTTATATTGACTTCAAATAATTCTATGACCACCAATAAATAATTTCTCCCAGTAAAATCCATAAAATTCACACCATTAAAGTACAAAGCAATAAAGAACTACATGCTTTAACTTAGCTGAAACTTAAAATTGTTCATCTTTTATTATATGACCTTGTTTTATAATAATTAATTTGCAGGAACATGTTTTACAAGTGGCACATGTTTTCCAAGTGCCTACTTGGTACACAGGATCTGAGGTAAGGAAACTAGGGTTATAGGTGTTAAAATCTTGGGTGGGTGAGCTATTTTTACCACATGATATCAGAAACCACCATTACCCAATGGACCATAGATTTAGTCTGTGTCACTGTCTTAGGACCAACTTGGAAATAATCCCACTAGACTTTACTCCTATCAAAAATCACTAGAGGAACCCCCTGAATCTTTCTGAAAAATAGATTTGCCAACAGACTACTTTTCAGATCCCCTTTACTTTGTTTTATGCTTACATGCCATGTTGATTCAAATCTGAAATAGTTTATACAATCATATGGTACTTCAACCAGAGTGGTCACAAAATGACTTAAATGGTATTCTATTCAGACCTTATCCCTTTTTTCACTCAGGAGTTTACCTAGAAATAAAAACTGCTGGAACTGAAGAGCCAACCGATAATATCAGTAATATTTACTGAGTGTGTGTCCTGTGTTAGGCACCATCTGAGTTCTTTACATGTGAATCCCCTTAAAATTCTACATCATTTACAAGGAAGATACTATTATTGCACCATTTTATAAAAATAAATAAATAAATAAAGCTCAGCTAGATTCATATTTAACCCATGAAGCGACTTAGCAGCAGCAGCAGCACAGCTAAGAGGTTTCTCTGGTGGCTCAGACAGTAAAGAATCTGTCTGCAATGCGGAAAACCTGGGTTCGATCCCTGGGTTGAGAAGATCCCCTGGAGGAGTGCATGGAAAGCCACTCCAATGTTCTTGCCGGCAGATTCCCCATGGACAAAGGAGCCTGGCAGGTTGCAGTCCATGGGGTCACAAAGAGTCAGATACGACTGAGTGACTAAGCACAGCCGGCACAGCACACCACACCTAAGAGATAGGCAGGTTAGGTCCAAAATTAATGCTTAATCAGTAATTGTACTGCCTTTCTATGCTTCCTTTTGTTGTTTATCGTGGGCTATCTTGTTGGTTGACTGATAGAAACAATTGTCTAGGGCCTTCTAAATCTTTGACTTTAACTAAATTTTCATTTATGAAATTAGATAGATATATATGAAAAAGTATAATATATGAATTTTATATATAAAATTATGAAGAATCTGGATGTGTGCAGATTCTTCATAATTTCTATTCAAGCAGTTAAGGCTACATGATTGAAGTCAGTTGCTATATCTCTTCTGATGGTTGGGTCTTTTTGTTGACTCCAAGGACCAAAATATTACTTGTGCTGCCACAAAAAAAAAAAAAAAAAGAAAGAATAAATAATTATAAATATAGGTGGTCCTATGGTCGAGAATCTGCCTGCCAGTGCAGGAGACACATGTTCGATACCTGGTCCGGGAAGATTCTACATGCTGTGGAGCAACTAAGCCCGGGCACCACAGCCACCGAGCCTGCACACACTAGAGGTGGTGCTCCACGAAAAGAGAAACTGCCACAATGAGAAGCCTGCGCTCTGCAACTGGAGAGTAGCGTCCGCTCACCACAGCGAGAGACAGCCTGTGCGCAGCAACACAGACTCAGTGCAGCCAAAATAAAATAAATAAATAAATAAATATAAAGATATGGATGTAAACACAGGCTCTAGGACAGCCATCTAAGTGAGAAGATGGGAAAATCTGCTTTTTGGCAATCATAACCAAATCAGACTCTGAAAACAGTCCGAATGCACATCTCTCAAACTTACAGTTAAACCTGTTCATACTATACTCTATTATTTCAGGTTATAATGCGCAGCAACTGTTTGGACACCTTTGAATAAGCCTGCTTTAGCTAATCTTCAGATCCTATATTTTATCAGGATTATTTTTCTTCGTATGTGGACTTCCCTGGTGCTCTGACATCAGGGTTATCTGGTAACAAGACTAGACCAATGCATAGAAGCTCCCGCTGGAAACCAGTGTTTCCATTTAGTAATAGCTCTTGCCCTTTAAAAACTTACATAACTTGTACCCATACATGAAAACTTTCATAATCTCTCAAAGTCTTGTAACAAAGTTTAAGCATTTCCTAAAAAAAACAGTACTTATATTACATTGTTTCTGTGCCTGAAACCAGTGTCAATTTTTCAAATAAAAAATGACAAGTAAACAACTCTTTAGATATCACTGTCTCTGCATTTTGGAGTGCTAGGAATTACCAATAAGATTTTAAAAGATAGTTATATGGTATTAATAAACAATACACATAATAAATATTTATACATAAAATTATTTTATTAGGGACTGCTGCTGCTGCTAAGTTGCTTCAATCGTGTCCGACTCTGTGCGACCCCATAGACGGCAGCCCACCAGGCTCCCCCGTCCCTGGAATTCTCCAGGCAAGAACACTGGAGTGGGTTGCCATTTCCTTCTCCAATGCGTGAAAGTGAAAAGTGAAAGTGAAGTCGCTCAGTCGTGTCTGAATCTTCGAGACCCCATGGACTGCAGCCTAAGCTCCTCCATCCATGGGAGTTTCCAGGCAAGAGTACTGGAGTGGGGTGCCATTGCCTTCTCCGATTATTAGGGACTAATGATTATCATTATTATACTCCACGTCCGAGGTCAGGGGCAGCGGCCGGGAGGAGCAACCCCGCATCCAAGGAGTGGTGGCTGCGTGGGTGCAGGAGGGCCTAGAGGAGCTACTCCACGTTCAAGGTCAGGAGGGGCGGCCGTGAGGAGATACCCCTCATCCAAGGTAAGGAGCAGCAGCTGCACTTTGCTGGAGCAGCCGTGAAGAGATACTCCAAGTCCAAGATAAGAGAAACCTAAGTAAGACAGTAGGCGTTGCAAGAGGGCATCAGCGGGAAGACACACTGAAACCATAATCACAGAAAACTAGCCAATCTGATCACACGGACCCCAGCCTTGTCTAACTCAATGAGACTAAGCCATGCCCTGTTCTGTATTCCAAGGCCAAATTTGCCTGTTACTCCAGGTGTTTCTTGACTTCCTACTTTTGCATTCCAGTCCCCTATAATGAAAAGGACATCTTTTTTGGGTGTTAGTTCTAAAAGGTCTTGTAGGTCTTCATAGAACCATTCAACTTCAGCTTCTTCAGCGTTACTGGTTGGGGCAGAGACTTGAATTACTGTGATATTGAATGGTTTGCCTTGGAAATGAACAGAGATCATTCTGTCATTTTTGAGATTGCATCCAAGTACTGCATTTCGGATTCTTTTGTTGACCATGATGGCTACTCCATTTCTTCTAAGGGATTCCTAATGGCAGTAGTAGATATAATGGTCATCTGAGTTAAATTCACCCATTCCAGTCCATTTTAGTTCGCTGATTGCTAGAATGTCGACGTTCACTCTTGCCATCTCCTGTTTGACCACTTCCAATTTGCCTTGATTCATGGACCTGACATTCCAGGTTCCTATGCAATATTGCTCTTTACAGCATCAGACCTTGCTTCTATCACTAGTCACATCCACAACTGGGTATTGTTTTTTGCTTTGGCTCCATCCCTTCATTCTTTCTGGAGTTATTTCTCCACTGATCTCCAGTAACATATTGGGCCCCTACTGACCTGGGGAGTTCCTCTTTCAGTATCCTATCATTTTGCCTTTTCATACTGTTCATGGGGTTCTCAAAGCAAGAATACTGAAGTGGTTTGCCATTCCCTTCTCCAGTGGACCACATTATGTCAGACCTGTCCACCATGACCCGCCTGTCAGCAGGGGAAAGGCTAATAGAGTTTTGCCAAGAGAATGCACTGGTCATAACAAACACCCTCTTCCAACAACACAAGAGAAGACTCTACACATGGACATCATCAGATGGTCAACACTGAAATCAGATTGATTATATTCTTTGCAGCCAAAGATGGAGAATCTCTATCCAGTCAACAAAAACAAGACCAGGAGATGACTGTGGCTCAGATCATGAACTCTTTATTGCCAAATTCAGACTTAAATTGAAGAAAGAAGGGAAAACCACTAGACCATTCAGGTATGACCTAAATCAAATTCCTTATGATTATACAGTGGAAGTGAGAAATAGACTTAAGGGACTAGATCTGATAGATAGAGTGCCTGATGAACTATGGAATGAGGTTCGTGACATTGTACAGGAGACAGGGATCAAGACCATCCCCATGGAAAAGAAATGCAAAAAAGCAAAATGGCTGTCTGAGGAGGCCTCACAAATAGCTGTGAAAAGAAGAGAAGTGAAAAGCAAAGGACAAAAGGAAAGATATAAGCATCTGAATGCAGAGTTCCAAAGAATAGCAAGAAGAGATAAGAAAGACTTCCTCAGAGATCAATGCAAAGAAATAGAGGAAAACAACAGAATAGGAAAGACTAGAGGTCTCTTCAAGAAAATTAGAGATACCAAGGGAACATTTCATGCAAAGATGAGCTCGATAAAGGACAGAAATGGTATGGACCTAACAGAAGCAGAAGATATTAAGAAGAGGTGGCAAGAATGCACAGAAGAACTGTCACAACCAAGATAATCATGATGGTGTGATCACTCACCTAGAGCCAGACATCCTGGAATGTGAAGTCAAGTGGGCCTTAGAAAGCATCACTATGAACAAAGCTAGTGGAGGTGATGGAATTCCAGTTGAGCTATTTCCAATCCTGAAAGATGATGCTGTGAAAATGCTGCACTCGATATGCCAGCAAATTTGGAAAACTGAGCAGTGGCCACAGGACTGGAAAAGGTCAGTTTTCATTTCAATCCCAAAGAAAGGCAATGCCAAAGAATGCTCAAACTACTGCACAGTTGCACTCATCTCACATGCTAGTAAAGTAATGCTCAAAATTCTCCAAGCCAGGCTTCAGCAGTACATGAACCGTGAACTTCCAGATGTTCAAGCTGGTTTTAGAAAAGGCAGAGGAACCAGAGATCAAACTGCCAACATCCGATGGATCATGGAAAAAGCAAGAGAGTTCCAGAAAAACATCTATTTCTGCTTTATTGACTATGCCAAAGCCTTTGCCTGTGTGGATCACAATAAACTGTAGGAAATTCTGAGAGATGGGAATACTAGACCACCTGATCTGCCTCTTGAGAAACCTATATACAGGTCAGGAAGCAACAGTTAGAACTGGACATGGAACAACAGACTGGTTCCAAATAGGAAAAGGAGTACGTCAAGGCTGTATATTATCACCCTGCTTATTTAACTTATATGCAGAGTACATCATGAGAAACACTGGGCTGGAAGAAGCACAAGCTGGAATCAAGATTGCAGGGAGAAATATCAATAACCTCAGATATGCAGATGATACCACCCTTATGACAGAAAGTGAAGAGGAACTAAAAAGCCTCTTGATGAAAGTGAAAGAGGAGAGTGAAAAAGTTGGCTTAAAGCTCAACATTCAGAAAACGAAGATCATGGCATCTGGTCCCATCCCTTCACGGGAAATAGATGGGGAAACAGTGGAAACAGTGAGAGACTTTATTTTTTGGGGGCTCCAAAATCACTGCAGATGGTGACTGCAGCCATGAAATTAAAAGATTCTTACTCCTTGGAAGGAAAGTTATATCCAACCTAGATAGCATATTCAAAAGCAGAGACATTACTTTGCCAACAAAGGTCCGTCTAGTCAAGGCCATGGGTTTTCCAGTGGTCGTGTATAGACGTGAGAGTTGGACTATGAAGAAGACTGAGCGTGGAAGAATTGATGCTTTTGAATTGTGGTGTTGGAGAAGACTCTTGAGAATCCCTTGGACTGCAAGAAGATCCAACCAGTCCATTCTAAAGGAGATCAGCCCTGGGATTTCTTTGGAAGGAATGATGCTAAAGCTGAAACTCCAGTACTTTGGCCACTCATGCAAAGAGTTGACTCATTGGAAAAGACTCTGATGCTGGGAGGGATTGGGAACAGGAGGAGACAGAGGATGAGATGGCTGGATGGCATCACTGACTCGATGGACGTGAGTCTGAGTGAACTCCAGGAGTTGGTGATGGACAGGGAGGCCTGGCGTGCTGCAATTCATGGAGTCGTAAAGAGTCGGACTGGACTTAGCGACTGAACTGAATGATTATCAGTGGAATTATGGTTTAATTTTCTTTTAGACATGGCAATGGCAATGGTTAGAACAATGAGATAGCTCTGTTACTAAGGGGAGTTTTAGAATTTTATGGAAGACTTTTTTGATTGTATCAGTGATGAGTGTGCTGAGACAGTGAGTGGAAACGATGAACACTAAGTATCCTGCAGATGCACAGAGTTGTCTTATTCAGTTTTTAAATATTTTCCCAGATAGTCAAGAACCGGCATCAGATGGAATCATTTATGTTCTACTGTAGTTGTTAATACTATTTTAATATAAATACTTTCCTTTTATTTCTTAAAATTGTTAAAGCTAGGATATTACATTGACTTAAAATTACATTATTGGGAGTTTTGTCATCTATTCATTTACAAAAACTGAAAATATTCGTTATAAAAATATTTTATTATCTGACAGAGCTGAGATCTACAGGGTAAGATATGAAGAAGGCTAGGAAACTCCTAAACTAGAAAATATCCAAAGAAATGTTATGATGACAACTTATGAGGGATAAAATTTGCTGATATGTTATAATGCCCAGGTTTGTTTAATAGCTTGACCTTCTCGGATCTCTTAGTGAATCATAGAGTCAAGTATTGATTTAAGTGATATTTTTTCAATAGTTTCTAAGAGTACCTTTTCAAACTGTTCAGAGAAAAGTTTTTCATTGATATTTGTCCATGCCAAGTTGTTATGTGTTCGTGGTAGAGGCGGCTTCATGTCACTTTAACCCCTCTTGAGAATTACTTGTAACATTTCCAAATGAAACTCCTCAGTTAAAGCAACATCTAAGAAGTCAGTCCACGAATCCTTGTATTAACAGCTCAAACTTCGAAGTACTTACATTCCTTTGTATTTTAGCCCATCTGGACTATATGACTGAAGTCTTGCCTGAAAATGTGACCTTTTGAATAAGCTTCAAATACTCAGTGGGCCTGTTGGAACAAGTATTCCTCGGCATCAAAGAACCCTCTTTTTAGAGAAGCCTCAGAATGAAGGGATGTAACCATCCCTAGTGGGATTCTGCCTAGCTTCTTAATAATTAAATCACCTAAGTAATCAAATTGCTTAAAATATGCTCACCTTTGTACCTCTTTTGCTTAGTAAACAAACATTCATATCTAGTGATATATTACAGAATTATCTTGAAAGAAGATCAAGTCTTTTTTCCTCTGAAGCCAAATAATGATTAATCCAGATAAGACATAACTTGAGAGAAAGTGTCTCATTAATTAAAATCCTAAATTGAACATAATAAGATTGTGTCTAAATATTAACATAATGTAATTTTTATACAATACACATGAACATATGAAGTACCCATAACTTGTTGCCTGGATGAATGAATTAATCAATAGAGTATTACTAAGTACTAAGTAAAACTCCATTTTAAGGACTTCCCTGGCAGTCCAGTGTTTAAGACTCTGAGCTTCCACTGCAGGGGACATAGGTTCGATCCCAGGTCAGGGAACTTAGATCCTGCATGCCACACATTGTGGCCAAAAAATAAAAATAAAACAAAACTCCATTTTGGGCTTATGAGTTAAGCTAAAAATGGCAACCCACTCCAGTGTTCTTGTCTGGAGAATCCCAGGGACGGGAAGCCTGGTGGGCTGCTGTCTATGGGTCGCACAGAGTCGGACACAACTGAAGTGACTTAGCAGCAAAACATAAATAACATTCCCAATATGCTTTTTTATTATAGAAAGATTATGAAAAGACCCTCATTAATCATGTTAATGCAAATAATTATACAATTATTAAATTTAAATATACTTGGTATACTTGGTATATTTAAATTTAAATACACTTGTGTGCCTGGTGGGCTTCTCAGGTAGCACTAGCGGTAAAGAACCTACCTGCCAATGCATGTAGATGTAAAGAGACATGGGTTTGACCCCTGGGTCAGGAGGGAGGGTCCCTCCTCCCCTGGAGGAGGGCATGACAACCCACTCCAATATTCTTGTCTGGAGAATCCCATGGACAGAGGAGCCTGGTGGGCTATAGTCTTCTTGCTTTGGAGAAACCTATGGACAGAGGAGCCTGGCAGGCTACAGTCCATGAGGTCGCAAAAAGTTGGACCTGACTGAAGAGACGTAGCACATGAGCCTGGTAGTGTTATTCAGATTTCATACCTATATTAAATAATTTTATCCTCACAATAACTCTATGATGTACCATTTTAGAAGCTAAGGATCTTGTTAAATGATTTGCCCTAGGATACAGATGACTTTGCATGAGTGCATGTGTGTTCAGCTGCTCAGTCGCGTCCAGCTCTTCATGACCCCCATGACTGTAGCCCGCCAGGCTTCTCTGTCCATGGGATTTCCTAGGCAAGAACAATGGACTGGGTTGCCATCCCCTCCTCTAGGGGGTCTTCCCAACCCACGGACTGAACCCGCCTCTTCTGCCTTAGGGCAAATTCTTTACCACTGTGCCACCTGGGAAGCCCACAGACAACTTCGTAATTCATGAATATAAAGATTCTATTAACTAAACTAATAAGTAAGAAGATCAGGTGTTTTGACAAAAGCTCGAAAGTATAGACTTGTCATAGTTAGTACTTTGCAGTAAGTATTAGAAACATAAATTAACCTAAGCAAACAAACAAAAAAAAATGTAGTGATGCTCCTGGAGATGTATTGCAGACCCCAAGGGTAGGATGATATCCAGGCATGCTGAAAGGACCAGAATCAAAAATAGGAAATCTGTCAGGAGCGTCACAGGATCTTTTCTGTTCCTCGTATTTGCCTCTCTGCTTAACTGTGGCATTTCTCTTTCTCTGCTCCCCATGAGTCCATGGCTTTCAAACTAACGTATTATAATTCCAGCCACAAGGAACAACTAAAATTCTCAATTCAAATTTCAGATTCCTGGCGAAGTACCTTGAATTTTCCAGGGTGAATCAAATGACAACTCTTGCTTCTTATTCCCATCAACAGTGTGCAGCTGTGTGATTCTGTCTATCTTCTATCCTCAGCTATTTACCATGCAGTATATAGCTGAGGACAGAAGTCATGCAGAACCAAGATGCTTGCTGGGAGCTATGCCTGTGACCATGCAGAGTGATTGCATCCCCAATTTCAGATAATAGCCTAGTAGGCACCTAACTTGGAGAAGGCAATGGCAATCCACTCCAGTACTCTTGCCTGGAAAATCCCATGGATGGAGGGGCCTGGTGGGCTGCAGTCCATGGGGTCGCTAGGAGTCGGACACGACTGAGCGACTTCACTTTATTTTTTCACTTTCATGCATTGGAGAATGAAATGGCAACCCACTCCAGTGTTCTTGCCTGGAGAATCCCAGGGACGGGGGAGCCTGGTGGGCTGGCGTCTATGGAGTCCCACAGAGTCGGACACGACTGAAGTGACTTAGCAGCAGCAGCAGCAGGCACCTAACTAGGAGAAGGCAATGGCACCCCACTCCAGTACTCTTGCTTGGAAAATCCCTCCAAGCCTGGTAGGCTGCAGTCCATGGGGTCGCTGAGGGTCAGACACGACTGAGTGACTTCACTTTCACTTTTCACTTTCCTGCATTGGAGAAGGAAATGGCAGCCCACTCCAGTGTTCTTGCCTGGAGAATCCCAGGGACAGGGAAGCCTGGTGGGCTCCCGTCTATGGGGTCGCACAGAGCCAGACACGACTGAAGTGACTTAGCAGCAGGCACCTAACTTAAGAGTGAGGCATTCAGATGTCAAATATTCAAGGGAAAGTCTTGGCAGTTGCTCCACAGGTCTCCCAGGCAGATCTGTAGTGTTGTGATATCATGCAGATGTATCTGGGTCATATTATCAGGTTTTATGAACAGAAACTACACTTGATCAACTTATCTATATAGAGTATTTAAAATCCTAGGGAATTCATGTTAAACTTACTCATAGGAGACACTTAAAAAAAAAAAAAAAAAACTTTAGCCCCAATTTAATACAGTGAAAAAAACAGACCTGAGTCAAGAATCATGACTGATCCTGTATGTTAAGACCTCTCAGGAGACTAAGTTATAGATCAGCTGCTTGTTAAAATCTGGCACAATCACATCAGATAATCATTGGCAGGTGAATTGTCCTTTCTCTAAGGAAAGAACACTTCTGTCTAAATAAGTAGGGCACATCTCTCGGATAAGGGAGCAGTTTCCACCAGGTAGTAGAGGATAAACACTGAAAATTCTTGTGTTTCCCCATTTTGTATGCAGTCTACCTTCTCAATAAAAATTGGTTTAGTTACATTCCAAACCTAAGGATGCCATTGTGGTGGAGTATTTCATGTACTTAGTCGCTCAGTCGTGTCTGACTCTTTGGGACCCCATAGACTGTAGCCTGCAAGGCTCCTCTATCCATGGGGATTCTCCAGGCAAGAATACTGGAGTGGAATAAACCCAGGGATTAGAGCCAGGTCTCCCACACTGTAGCAGATTCTTTACCAGCTGAGCAACAATGGAAGCCCAAGAATACTGGAGTGCATAGCCTATCCCTTCTCCAGGAATCTTCCTGACCCAGGAATCAAACTGAGTCTCCTGCATTGCAGGCAGATTCTTTACCAGATGAGCTTTTCTTCAATAAAGTGTTTGTAAACATCTTTCAAAGTATTTTATTCTTCAAGGTATCATTTTTATTCTGATTGTTACCAGTTTTACATCAGAAAGTGACCTTTTTTGTGTATGTATGTGTGTCTATGTGTATGACATATGAAATATAGCTTGAGTACTATCATGAATACTCTGTAAACAAAGAACCTAAATAAAAAATATAGTCAAGAGTCAGGAGAGAGATGGGATCAGAATCAAAGTGCAAGTGTAAAAACAAGTGAATGTGGGGACTTCCCTGGGGATCCAGTGGTTAAGAATCTGACTTCCAGTGCAGGGGATGGAGGTTCGAGCCCTGGTCAGGGAAATAAGATCTAATATGCCATGGGGCAACTAAGCCCTTGCACCACAACTAGGGAGCCCATGCACCCTAGAGCCCCAGCTCCTCAACAGGAGAAACCCTTGTGTCGCAACAAGAGAGAAGCCCCTGTAAACCGCAGCTAGAGCAAGCCTGCATGAATAATCTAGGCCAACTAAAAAAATAAAATAAATAAGTGAAAATGGCCAAGGTTGGGTGTCATGTATTCTACTGGTGTAAGAGCTGCCATCCAATGTGCAAACTAGTGTGTCTGGAGATGACAGGTTGGATCAAAATACAAGATTGAGCTGTACCTGGGCAAACACAGCTTAGCATGGGATGGCCAAGAACCAATGGATTGGGATTATGGGGACTCAATCATATACAAAGTACCAAAAGCATTGTATGTGGTTGTACAAGTGGTTTACTCCTGGAGACGGGGGGAGATGCGCACTTCACAGAATAGTTGCAATATATTTTTATATTTATTACAAGTTTATAACATAATGAGAACATACCCTGAGGAAGGCATGCCATTTTCAAATTCACATGAAGCTGCTATAGAGGCTACAGTAGTGCCAACTATTGTTTTTATATAGATAATACACAAAGAAGACTAGCGATTATAAAGGAAACCCAGTTATCATAACCTCAAGTCAATGTTAGCTATACTTTTCAAGAGTGCACAACACATTATGTGGCAGGCATGAAATCGGACATTTCATCTTTGTCCACAACCAGTGCAGACCACCAGGTTATCCACCCGTCTTTAGTACCCAGCACTTGGTAGCTTATGACTTTGGTTAGGTAGATTCTGAGCCTACTATCTGATTCACAATAGTTGAAATTTCTATCCTCTTAATTTTAAAATGTTCCTGTTTCAGAATTTTATTCAAATCCCTAAAGAAATCCTTCATATTCCTTTCATCCTATCTCTCTCCCCTTCCTCCCCTCTTTGTCTCTCTCTTCTTCCCTTCCTCCCTATCTCCCTCTCCCTCTGCTTCTCCCTTTCCCTGAGATACACTGTGAGTTTTTAGGGCTTTGATTTTTCTTAAAAATATGTGATTTGTGTAGTGGAGACAGACCAGAGAAAGAGATCATAAGGGAACAAGCTTCAGTAACGGGGCTTGAGATGATGAGAAAAGGAGGCAGAGGCTGCCTCTTCTAGCAGGGCTTTGACAGCGTGGTTCCTGTCACCCCCACCATGGGACTGGCTAGCCAAAATGGTTTATTTTGTAATTTGAAAGTCCAGCTAAAGGTGAAAGAAAGCTCCTTCTGTCTTGCCAGTAATTCCAGGCTTGGAGATGCATGTATTCCTATGGGAGGCACGCAGCAGGTGAGAGAGCATGGGGCTATTGCTGCTGGCTGTTGATTACTCTTCGTGTAATTTGAAAAGCTTTCTATTCTCACAGCTCTATGTAATATATCAACAGTAATAGGTTCATAATCATCAATCCAGCCTACCGGAGGTTTGGCCACCATAACAGATGTCTGCTCAATTTCATATTGAGGGTTTTCATTTATTTCCCCCCTCCTCTGGAAAACCTTTTATATAAATATCTAACTTTAATGTATCTAATACGATGTTTACATCCAATATTGACATCATTTGTCAACCTCTGACTTCAAATGAACAGTTAATTAATGATAATGAGCCACACACATCAGGACCAATTCAGCACCCTTTATCTGCAAAGATTGCTGTATGATAAACAATTAAACTCTGAGACATACTTTTGTTTTTAGTAATTGGAATGATCCACTCTTTTGGTTATACATTTATAGGCTGTATTTAGTCTCAGAGTCTTAAAGACTTTGTCTTCCTTTTTTGTGTATTAGACTTGTGTCTTAGAGATAGTCCATCAGTGCATGAGAAATAAAGAGTAGCCCTCGGACATCTCCACCAGATTCAACAGTAATCTCAAGACAGAAAATGTTGCCTGTACCACCTAAATTGACAACTCTTTGCAAGGGAAATTCCACGCATGCTGAACACACTGCAATATTTTCATCTCTTGTCCAGTGGACTTCTGGTAATTATCAATATATAAGAAAGAACCAACTACATTTCCCTCTATCATTTAGTTTTTTGAGAAACTCTTGAGTTTAAGGCATATATTTACTGCAAATATTCATGACAGTAATTGGGCTTGAATTGGACTTCAGGGTTTTGATGTTATTTTATCATTGTAATTCCTTTAGTTTTGAATAAAATTTGTTACTATTGTTTTTAAGACTTACCCCCTGATTTGATTTGTTTCATCCAGTGGCTGCCTCCGTTTTTATTTTCCTTGTATTTTTAATATTTTGTACTAATCGCTTCTTTTGAATAATTTTCAGAATTTTGGAAGCAAGCTTGGGTGATAATAATGAGTTATATACAAGAGCAGGAGGGAGGGAAAGCGAAGGAGAAAGAGAGCGTGGAAAAAAAGCAGTAGCTTTCCACAGAAAGCAAGTAGGTCCTTTGCATACTGAGTATTTTTAGTCTTTTGAGTTTATCATCAGATCACCCAGAAAGGACAGGTTAAAGCTTAAAAAAAAAATTTGTCTCCCTCAGTTGTATTTGAATGCCTTTTGAAGAGCTTACAACATTTCTTAAAACATTTGCAGGTTTTCTTACTGCTCTGACAGTAAGTGGGAGGCAAGCTGGAAAGAACTGTGAAAAATACACGCTTGGTACAGATGAGTCTGAGATTTCCATAAGCAGTTCCATTTTCTAGCCTCTGAGATCAATTTCTTATAATGACATTGAATGGAAACCTGTTAAAGTACCACTTGTAAGATCTAAAGCTGCCTATTCTGCACAATGTATCTCCCATTGACTTTCGTGTATCCTTTACCCCATTAAGAAGTGTAGTTAGTTGTATTAAAATTAATTTATTGAATGACACTGAGAAATGCATCTAAATATTAAGATTGCTTTTTGTATAATTCAAAGGTCCTGTGTCTAATTGGAGAACCAGTGACACTCTTCTGTTAGAATATAAATATCCAGAGGAGAGAGAGGACAACAGAAAGCATTTTCCATCAGTATATCAAAGGTTGTTTACCTAGAGATTAAGGCCATGGGCTCTGGCAATAAGACCACCTGCTTGCATATACCAGCTCTTTTGTTTAAATCCTATGTAGCTTTGGGTGATATGCTTAATATTTATATTCCTTGATTTTCTCAACTATAAAATGGGTATAATAATAGTATGTGGAATTACTATGAGGTTTTACTACAGTGTTCTTGAACAGTAAGTACTGAGGAGCATTATCTTCTATACTGGATGAGTATACAGAACATTTAGAAAAGTCAGACTTAGTCCATTAGGAGCTTGGATTAACTCCACTCTCTCAGAGCTGGTGGGAGGGTTTTCATTTGAAATAATGCTTCAACAATAAAACCATGAGAAAAATGGAACACAGCCAGAGTTCCATCACTGAAAACTCCATCACTTTCCATTACTGAAGTGCTTCAATGAAGCTTTTATCATGGATAATGAAGAGATACATGACCAGGGAACCCCTCTAACTGGAAGATTTGATGGTTGTTCCCAGGTTTTGAGATTCCTGAAGGGGGGAAATCAGACGACCCCTAGGACAGATTAGCATATGGGGGAATTATTTGATAGCAAATTTTTAAAGGAAAATTCCTTTAAATTGTGATGTTAAATTGTGATGTTCTTTTTTTCCACTGGGAATCCTAACAAAACTGAAAGGATTGACTCTGTGACAGCAGACTTACAAATGTGTCTAGTACAATTTTGAGTTCTACCATATTTGAGTTTCTACCATTAAACCCCCCAGTGACAGGAGAGGTGGTCAAATTCTGTCCATTACCTGAAAGAAATCAACCTGTCCTCGACATGACCACGCAGGGTCTCTCAGGCCACAGACAGTCCATCTTACCTGTATGCCTGTAGCCCCTTAATCTCCTTCTCTTTTTTTTCTTTTGTGTTTTTTCTTCAGCATCTAGATTCCAGCCTGCTTCAATAAGTTGTATCAGAGTTTCAACCTAAAAGGATCCTTATACTCTTCAGAAGGGATCAGCTACAAAACAAACAAAATCTCATTACTAACATTATGTCCCTTCTAGCAAAATCCTAATGCTTTCCTCTCTCCATTGCAGTAGTGAGGGTATAAGGAGCAAAGGCAAAATAGAACCACAGCTTGTCACAATTCGACAGACACAGGAGTGCTTCTCTAAGATCGCGTTCAATTCTACAATTCTTTACTTTCATCTATACAAAAAAACAAAAAACAAAAACCCACAGTCTTGTTTCAGCTAAAGCCAGGATCCTCTATAATCATACAGACGTAAGTTGCCCAGAACTCAGTGCTCCGGTCAACTTTAAGGAGACTTTTGGGTGATCTAAGAGTCTAGATTATAAAGGAGTTGTGGTAATGAGAAGAACAGAGAGAGGGGAAAGGAAAAGAATGAAATAAAAGGAAAGGGAAACAAATAAAATCTATCGCCTGAATAAACACAATCTATTCCAGTGCAGAGAACTAACCTTGCTATTTCTTAAGGTAATTTCTATGTTTCATATGGTTTAGGTATACTATTTGGCATTGTTCCTTTTTCTCTAAATTGTATTTCAGTGATTTTTAAAAAGGGAAGAAAAAACTCTTTTTTTCCATTTAGATTAAATAATTCAGTGTAATGCCTCAAAAATGAAATCTAATCTCGCATGACCTCTAGGGTCTTTTTGATCTCTACTCTTCAAGATACTAGAGGTCTATGAAATGCTAAACATGCAACCCAAATCTGCCATGACCAAGTCGATTTCAGATTTCCATTGTCACCACGCTTGCGGACTAGATGGATACGAGCTTCGTAGAGTGGTTTATAATTTATCTGGTTGTCTTTCTATGCCTAATCCATCTGTGGGAGTGACAGCTTGACATAATCACTAGCTTCAAATAAGTAATTCCATTCACTATCAGGTTTTAATTTTATTTCCTCATTCCTTTATTGATGCAGTAAAATGCTGGTTAATCTGCAGAGCCCAGGAAGCTGAGTGTTGTCAGTATTAATTTCACACTACTGCATCTTCATGTCTGGGCCTTTACAGTAATTAAAGGAAATCATTATAAAGTTGAAATTAAGCTGGATATATAATCCTTGGTTTTAGTTTGCATGAGACCAATAGACGGATTCATAGCAATCTTTATTATTTTCTTCACAGAGCCAAGATTTTCCTTCTCTAGTAAAATATTTAGTTACATGGATTTCTTTGTTAAAGTCTCTTTTATAATGTGCAACCTCCCACCTCCCTGCCCCCCAAAAACAACCTATCCCTTAAGAAGATGGGAGTTATGCTTTTAACTCTGCTAAGATCCATGGATGTCAAAGTGTGGTACCCAGAAAAGCAGCATTAAAATGATATGGCTTCTCAGTCAGTTCAAGTACTATAAAAAATTACATAGATTGGGCGGCCTATAAACAGCAGAAATTTATTTTTCACAGTATTGGTGACTGGAAGACCAAGGTCAGGGTACTGGCATGATCAGATGAGTGCCTTCCTCTCCATTGCAGACTAACAACCTCTCTTCTCCGTGTATCATCAACATGGTAGGAAGAGGGTGAGAGAGCTCTCGAGGGTCTCTTTCATAAAAGCACTAATCCCATTCATGAAGATGCCACCCTCATGAACTAATTACCTCCCAAAGGCCTCACCTCTTAATGTCATCACATTGGGGGTTAGAGTTTCAAAGTATGAATTTTAGGGGGACATAAGCATTCAGTCTCAGAGAAAGCAATGGCACCCCACTCCAGTACTCTTGCCTGGGAAATCCCATGGACGGAGGAGCCTGGTGGGCTACAGTCCATGGGGTCCCAAAGAGTTGGACATGAGCGACTTTACTTTCACTTTTCACTTTCATGCTCTGGAGAAGGAAATGGCAACCTACTCCAATGTTCTTGCCTGGAGGATCCCAGGGACAGGGGAGCCTGGTGGGCTGCCATCTATGGAGTTGCACAGAGTCAGACACAACTGACGTGACTTAGCAGCAGCAGCAGCAAACATGCAGTCCATAACACAGGTGGTCTTGCTAAAATGCAAAATCTGCTAAATCAGAAATTTGAGGGGGTAGAGTGGGACCTAGCAATGTGTCTTAATAAGCCTTCTTAGTAGTTCTAATGCATGCTAAAGTTCGAGAACCACTGATTCAGAGTTTTTAAAGCATTTTACAGACTATGTTTGTTTTGCTCCTCATGACAGCCTCCACAATGGTTTCACTAACCCAACTTTATAAATGGAGAAAGGGAGGCTCAGAAAATCTCAAGGGTTTGCTTAATTTCACAGAACTGATAAATTGATGCACCAGGATTTAAATCTGCAATTTCACAATGCTCTTTCCACCACATCCATAGATTTCAAATATATCTCAAAGGAAATATGTATAAATTTGGTAAAAATAAATTATTGATTACTTTATATTATTTTTATATGAAAATTATTTTTTTCTTACGTGGGAATACAACTTCTATAAAACTCTACACCCCCGCATCTCCATACACACACTGTCACCTTTTCTCACGAGCCATCCATTAGTGAATTCTTCAAATTGTAATACACAGGCTCCACTTTAAATTCTGTCCAGACTGGTATCTTCAATGTTGTGCTAAAAAAAGTTTCTTTGCATCCAAATCAGTGAGTCTGCTCTTTTGGGCCACAGATGGATACTTTGTTATGGAGGGAGGACTGGAATTTTGCTGGAGTTCCACCAATCTAGAAGCACGGAAAGCAGTGACTTTAAATGGGATGAATAATGTCTCATTCAGACACAGAATATAAATCTTCAAATATCTAGTGACTAATAAAATATCTGTTTATCTAACAGTACACTAAATTCCAAGTAATTTTAGTCACCATGGATTTTCTCAAGTCACAGATACCAAAAGTTTAACTACTAGAACATGGGCATTTGCAGAATTTATTGATGTTCAAAGGGAAATTCAGACTCAAAGTTTGGTAAGACTTGCCATATATCCTCCTTCTTGGTTCTCTATTCTCCATACCTCCTGTCCTCATTCAATTCCAAGGCTTAATTTCCCTAGATGATGAAAACAACTTGGGTGATCATACAATTAATCATCTAAGAGAGGCCACTATTAATAATTACATCAGGATAGCTATGGTAAACCAGGGCAGCCCTGAGCAAACCGAGAGCTGTATGATTCCAGCAGAAATGACTTCCTTCCCTAACTGTCCTCTCTCCTTATACCCAACATATATAAATTTTCAATAAAATAATTTTCATATGGTTTTCATGGTTAATGCATAAACCCAGTCATCTCACTTCTCCCCTCATTCCCAGACACAATAAAATTTGGGTTCTTTATGCTAGCACTTAAAATCCTGCTCTATTTCAGGATTTTTATTTCAATCAGTTTCTCTAGTCAAGACCAGCTGCATAATTTTGGGGGGAAATTTGTACCTCTTAACTGCCCTCGCCTATTTCTCTCCTCCCCTGACACTCCCCCCGCTCCGGCAACTGCCTGTTTGTTCTGTGTCTATGACTGTGTTTCTATTAAGTTAGTTTTGCTCATCTGTGTTTCAGATTCCAAACAGCTGGAATCATACAGTGTTTGTCTTTCTTGTTCTGACATATTTCACTCAGCATAGTATCTTCTGGGTCCCCCCGTGTTGTTACAAATGGGAAGATTTCATTCTTTATTTATGTGCTTAGTCGCTTAGTTGTTTCCAATTCTTGTGACCCCCAGATGGACTGTAGCCTGCCAGGCTCCTCTGTCCATGGGATTCTTCAGGCAAGAATACTGGAGTGGGTTGCCATTTCCTTCTCCAGGGGATCTTCCCGACCCAGGGATCGAGCTAGTGTCTCCAGTGTCTCTTGCATTGCAGGTGGATTCTTTACCTGCTAAGCCATCAAGGAAGCCCAGTATATATGTGTGTCAATATATATGTGTGTGTATACCCACACACACACACATACTTATATATAGAGAGAGAGACACACGCATACACACACACACACACACACACACACACACACACATATATATATATATATATAGCTCATCTTCTTTATCCATTCATTACTGATGGGCACTTAGGTTGCTTCTCTATCTTGACTATTGTGAATACTGCTGCAGTGACCATAGGGGTGCCTCTATCTTTTTGACTTAGTGTTTCTTTTTCTTTGAATAAATACCCAGGACTGGGATTAATGGATTTATGGTAGCTCTAATTTTAATCCTTTGAGGAACTGGCATACTGTTTTCCATAGTGGTTGTACCAATTTACAATCCTACCACCCATGTTTGAAGGTTTCCCTTTTTTCATATCCTTGCCAACACAGCCCTCTTTCTCGAGTCCTCCTCCGAGAACATTATCCCTAATTTCTGTCCTTTGAACCTAGGGATATGGCATTCTATTTCTTTCTCTATAAAGTTTGGCTTAATTCTACTAATTTCTTCTTTTTTAAAACCCCCAGGTTCTTATTTTACCTGAATCACCTTCCCCTTCAGTTTAGTTACATAAACCTAGTAAGAATCTCAAGAACATTTGCAGAATGTACACATTAGTAAATTTTTAAAATTCACTTTCTTACCAGATATGTAGAATATTATTATTTGCTGACGACAATCCAAATTTCATGATACATTTTTCAACATTGCCTAAATGTAAAAATATATCCTCATACGGGGCAATTCTTTAACATATACTTCAACACAATGTACTTTTTCTAAGATTTCCTTTGCTCTTGGAGCTTATGGAAAAGGGAGATGCTGTTCACTAGGCACATATCAAATGCTAATTAATAAATAACAGCATTCACAAAATACATCCCATGCACTGCTTGTGAAACCCATGCATTAGTATGTCCATGTTACAAATGAAATAAAGATCCCAGGGGTAAAGTCACCTGCCCCAAAATACACAGCCTGTGACAAAGTCAGGTTTCAGAATGACATCTGCCTGTCCCCTCTCTGCACCTCACACCATCAATACTGCTTTGCTAAGAGCAGCTCATTAGCTGACAGGTGGCTACAATCTGTCAATTTTACATTCGGTTTATTAAAAGGTGAAACAAAACATCAAGGCCAGTGACTGGGCATTTTCACAGGGGTGTCCACCTGACTGTATCTTTCCCCTGTTCTAATAATGAGATGGGCCATCTTCAGGGTAGGGTCAGTTCTGAGACCACTGTAGGAGATTGGGTGGCCTGTCAAGGGGTTCAGAAGTAGCCCCACAATCCTCATCTCTTCTCCTTTCTGAATATCACGCAGACTTTGTCATGTCCTAGTAATGCTCTGCAGCCTCTAAGTATGTTGGCTAAAAATGAATAGATAGTATAAAACTCTTGGGCTTCCCAGGAGGCACAGTGGTAAAGAATCTGCCTGCAATGCAGAAGGCACTAGGGATGCGAGTTTGACCTCTGATCAGGAAGATCCCCTGGAGTAGGAATTCCAGTATTCTCGCCTGGAAAATTCCATGGACAGAGGAGCCTGGTGGGCTACAGTCCATGGGGCTGCCAAGAGTTGAACATAACTGAGCAACTGAGCACGCACTCACACATAAAACTCTTTGGATTCCCACAGTTGACTCTAATGAGAAACACATTTCAACTAACAACTCCAGATGGAAAAAAACACCAAGGATGCCACAAGGATCCGCAGAGCCCCTCCCCCACTCAAGACTAGCCTCCCTTGGGCAAGACCAGTTTCTTTGCAGAGCTCCAAATCTTGATTACAACATATCCTTAGGCACTGGGTCCTTGGTGATGTTGGACCAGATTTTGCCTTTGGACCAGAATTCATAATCCTGATTTGCCTAATAGCTGTGCAGTCCCCAAAATTGTCCTCAGAATCTACAAATTGCCATTTGCATTTAGCAATTAGGAAATAACTGATGCTCCAGAGAGAGAAAGTATAGTAGCTGTGAGAAAGCTCACTTTAGAGCAATTACTCCAGATGGAAGCAAGGCTCCAAGGTCCATAGGATGTAGGAAGAGTTCAGAACAGTCAGATTAAGGGTTATGCTTAACTGACTAATTAGAAACCTCAGTCTTTAAAACAAGTAGGCCTTTGAAAACTAAACAGTGCCCTTGGGGTCAATAGGGCTTTTAATGCATACTTCAGAAACTCGCCCCCTTTGCCCCTTTTCTGTTCAGGGAGAAAGGAGTTGGTGTTTATCACTTCATTTCTAAGGGCAGGTGACAGAGACAGCAGAAGAATCAATGAGACTATTTTTGTTTCTCTAATTTTGACAGTGATCCACTCTGAGTTTCAACTCCAGAGTCAAAGCTCTCTGAAGTTTCCCTCAATTACCAAGAAAAGGATACAAAAGGCTACAGTAAGAAAGAGTATGGATTTGGGGTTCAGTTCAGCTGTTGACTCTTTGGTCTATGTGCTGGTGACCCTGGGACCATGAGCTAACCTCTCTGAACCTCAGATAGCTCTGATGGTGATCCGTACTCACCAAATCAGATTTGTATGTGATGACACTTGATGAATAAATGCTAGCTCCCTTCCCCTCACAGCATCCCCACTGAAACGAGTATTGTTGTTAACACACTTCAGACCTTGTCTTATAGCAAGATTTTAATATACATGACTTACTTCTCTTCTGTGATGCAAAGTGCTTTTCAAAAAGGGGAGATGTGCATCTCTGTAGGAGATGCATCTCTCTAAGTTTACCTTCTGCTGCATGTGTTCAGTGCATGGTCTTTGCAAGGAATTAAATAATTTTGATTCATGGATAGGGAATGAACTTGCTTCAAAATGCAAAGTAGATAATCATTAGTATAGACTTTTCTCCAAAGAAGACATACAAATAGATAAAGTTGTATAAAAAAGTGCTCAACAGCATAGATTATCAGGGAAATGCAAATCAAAAATCACAGGGAAATCACCTCACATGCATTAGAATGGTTATTGTTTTTTTAAAAGAAGAAACAACAAGTGTTGTCAAAATGTAGAGACACTGGAACCCTTGTGCCCTATTTATGGGAATGTAAAACGGTGCAGCCATTATGGAAAGAGTATGGCAGTTCCTTAAAAATTAAAACTAGAACTACTACATGTTCTGGGTATTCATCCAAAAGAATTGGAAACAAGATCTCCAAGAAGTATTTGCACTCCAATGCTCACTGCAGCATTCTTTACAGTAGCCAAGAAATGGAGACAAGCTAAATGTCTGTTGACAGATGAATGAATAAAGAAAATGCAGCTTATGCATATATGGGATATTACAATCTTAAAAAAAAAGGAAGTCCTATCATAAGCTGCAACTTGAATCTTGAAGATATTATGTTAAGTGCAGTAATCAACTCATAAGGACAAATACTGCACAATTCCATTTATTTGGTGTATCTGAAGTAATCAAGCCCATAGAAGCAGAAAGTAGATTGATGATTGCCAGGGACTGGGGAGAAGGAAACAGAGACTCGCCTTTGAAGTGGGTGTAGAGTTTTAGTCATGTGAGATGAGTGAGTTCTAGAGATCTGTGTACAATGATGTACTACACTGTACACTTGAAATATTGTTAGGAAGGTAGATTTCATGTTATGTGTTTTTTCCACAATAATAATTAGTAGTAGTAGTAATCTGTTGCTGATCCTAATTGCTTGTAAATCTTCTTACATTTAATACTTTCTTTAAAAAATGTGGAAGGAATGAAAATATTTTTAGTGCCCTGCTACCTTAAACCCTAGGATTAAGGAAGACAAAATGTATTGTCTGATCAGCTTTTTGTTGTTTGATTGCTAAGTTGTGTCTGACTCTGTGACTCCATGACTACAAACTGCAAGTCTTCTCTGTCCTCCACTATCTCCCAGAGTTTGCTCAAATTCATGTCCATTGAGTTGGTGATGCTTTTTAACCATCTCATCCTCTGCTACCACCCACTTCTCCTTTTACCTTCAGTCTTTCCCAGGATCAGGGTCTTTTCCAATGAGCTGGCTCTTCAACACCAGTTGGTCAAAGTACTGGAGCTTCAGCTTCATCATCAGTCCTTCCAGTGAATATTTAGGGTTGATTTCTTTTAAGATTGGTTTGATCTCCTTGCAGTCCAAGGGACTCTCAAGTTTTCTCCAACACCACAATTTGAAAGCATTAATTCAGTGCTCAGCTTTCTTTATGGATCAACTCATGACTCAACTAAACATTTGTACATGACTAATAGAAAAACAATAGCTTTACTACATGAATCTTTGTTAGATAGAGCCTGGCACATTATGGTTTATAGGGTCACAAAAACCTGGACACAACTGAAATAACTTAGCACGCATGCCTTTGTCGGGAAAGTAATGTCTCTGCTTTTTTTTTTTTTTAATTTATTTATTTTAATTGGAGGCTAATTACTTTACAATATTGTATTGGTTTTGCCATACATCAGCATGAATCCGCCACGGGTGTACACGTGTTCCCCATCCTGAACCCCCCTCCCACCTCCCTCCCCATACCATCCCTCTGGGTCATCCCAGTGCACCAGCCCCAAGCGTCTCTGCTTTTTAATACACTGTCTAGGATTGTCATGGCTTTCCTTCCAAGGAGCAAGCATCTTTTAATTTCATGGCTGCAGTCACTGTCCGCAGTGATTTTGAAGTGCAGGAAAATAAAATCTGTCCCTGTTTTCACTTTGGCCCCTTCTGTTTGCCATGACATGACGGTACCACATGCCATGATCTTAGTTTTTTGAATGTTGAGTTTCAAGTCAGCTTTTCACTCTCCTCTTTCACTTTCGTCAAGAGGTTCTTTAGTTCCTTTTCGATTTCTGCTATTAGAGAGGTATCATCTGAATTTCTGGTATTGCTTTTCTTTGGGATTGGAATGAAAACTGATTTTTTTCAGTCCTGTGGCCACTCCTGAGTTTTTTCAAATTTGCTGTCATATTGAGTGCAAATCTTTCACAGCATCATCTTTTAGGATTTAAAATAACTCAGCTGGAATTTCATCACCTCCACCAGCTTTGTTCATAGTAATGCTTCCTAACGCCCGCTTCACACTCCAGGATGTCTGGCTCTAAGTGAATGACCACACTATCATGGTTATCTGGGCCATTAAGACCTTTTTTGTATAGTTCTGTGTATTCTTGCCACCTCTTCTTAATCTCTTCTGCTTCTATGAGGTCCTTGCTGTTTCTGTCCTTTATTGTGCCCATCATTGCATGAAATGTTCCCTTGGTATCTCCAATTTCCTTAAACAGATCTCTAATCCTTCCCATTCTATTGTTTTCCTCTATTTCTTTGCATTGTTCACTTAGGAAGGCTTTGTTACCTCTCCTTGCTTTTCTCTGGAATTCTGCATTCAGGTGAGTATATCTTTCCCCTTCTCCTTTGCCTTTCACTTCTCTTCTTTTCTCAGCTATTTCTAAGGCCTCATCAGACAACCAATTTGCCTTCTTGCATTTCTTTTCTTGGGGATGGTTTTGGTCACCACTTCCTATACAGTGTTATGAGCCTCTGTCCATAGATCTTCAGGCACTCTGTCTACCAGATCTAATCCCTTGAATCTATTTGTCACTGCCTCTGTATAATCATAAAGGATTTGATTTAGGTCATACCTGAATGGTCTAGTGATTTTCCCTACTTTCTTCAATTTAAGGCTGAATTTTGCAATAAGGAGCTCATGATCTAAGCCACAGTCAGCTTCCCAGTCTTGTTTTTGCTGACTGTATAGAGCTGTTCCATCTTCGGCTACAAAGAATATAATCAATCTGATCTCGGTATTGACCATCTGCTGATATCCCTTTGTAGAGTCATCTCTTGTGTTGTTGGAAAAGAGTGTTTGCTATGACCAGTGTGTTCTCTTGGCAAAACTCTGCTAGCCTTTGCCCTGCTTCATTTTGTACTCTAAGGCCAAACTTCCCTGTTATTCTAGGTATCTCTCAATTTTCTACTTTCGCATTCCAATCCCCTATGATGAAAAGGAAATTTTTTTTTTTGGTGTTAGTTCTATAAAGTCTTGTAAGTCTTCAAAGAACCATTCAGATTCAGCTTATTTGGCGTTGTGTTGATGGGGCATTAACTTGGATTACTGTCATATTGAATGGTTTGCCTTGGAAACAAACTGAGATCATTCTGTTGTTTTTGAGATTGCACCCGAGTACTGCATTTCAGACTCTTTTGTTGACAATGAGGGATACTCCATTTCTTCTAAGGGGTTCTTGCCCACAGTAGTAGATATAATGGTCATCTGAATTAAATTCACCCATTCCTGTCTATCTTAGTTCACTGATTCCTAAAATATTGATGCTTATTCTTGCCATCTCCTGCTTGACCATGTCCAATTTATCTTGATTCATGGACCTAATATTCCAGGTTCCTATGCAATATTGTTCTTTAGAGTATCAGACTTTACTTTCACCACCAGGCACATCCACAAGTGAGCATCATTTCCACTTTGGCCCAGCCTCTTCATTCTTTCTGGAGCTATTTCTCTGCTCTTCCCTAGTAGCATATTGGACACTTCCCAACCTGAGGGGCTCGTCTTCTGGTGTCATATCTCTTTTTGTATAATTTTTCTGTATATTCTTGCCACTGCCTTTTAATCTCTTCTGCTTCAGTTAAGTCCTTAACATTTCTGCCCTCTGACCAGTACTTAGCTCTAGAACAGTGGCATTTGACCTAAATGTTACAACAGTTCAACCAGGAAGGGCACCAAAAGTAAAGCCACACATGAAAGAAAAGTTGAAAGTTAAACTCATGACAGAGTTTAAGTTGCTCTGTCATGTCCGACTCTTTGTGACCCCGTGGACTGTAGCCCACCAGGCTCCTCTGTCCATGGGATTCTCTAGGCAAGAACACTGAGTAGATTGCCATTTCCTTCTCCAGGGGATCCAGACCCAGGGATTGAACCCAGGTCTCCCGCATTAGAGGCAGATACTTTAACCTCTGAGCCACCAGGGAAGCCCAGGAAAGCCATACATAGTCAAATGATTAAGGGCATAAGCTAAGGAGACAAATCCCAATCTCATATCTGGCTGGCTTTGTCATTTGAGGAAATTACCTGGGATTTGGTGCTTCACTTACTCAGATGTAAAACAAAAATCATAATAATGTTTCTCTTGCAGCATTATTGTAACAGTTAAGTGAGGTATACACCTAAAACACTCAACTTAGGCAAAATAATTATTACTTTTCATTTGTACTCACAGTAGATAAAGAACTCAGGTTGCAAATGATTATATGTATATGTGCATGTACATGTAATTGGCTAGTTTTATATAAGTGAACTGCATGAAAGCATGACCTTCAACATTTCTGTTATGGTTCAAATAACTATTTCATGATATATTTATCTTGTCAAGTGCAAATGTTTTTTCAAAGTTGATCACTTTAATTTTAATCTACAAACTGCAGACTCATTTATGACAGATTATGTGTGTTTTTTGTCTTCTTATCTCCACCCCAGTATCTAACAAAGTAGATTGTCTACTGTAGACTCAGTAACATTTTGAAAAATGAATTAACATTTTAAAATTTAATTTTGGAAAAAGGTACTGCAAGTATTTCATTAGAAGAGAATAGAACTTTCTCATTTCTTGTCCAACCATTTCAAAATCAAAATCCTTTAACTGGATTATTTATGTAAGCATTTGCCTTCTGAGGGAGCTACTGATGGGAGAGTTTATTTTATAGTACTATATGGCTCAGACGGTAAAGAATCTGCCTGTAATGTAGGAGACCTAGGTTCAGTCCCTTGGTCAGGAAGATTCCCTGAGAAGAACATGTCAACCCACTCCAGTATTGCCTGGAGAATTCCATGGACAGAGGACCCTGACAGGCTATAGCCCATGGGGTTGCAAAGAGCTGGACATGAGTGAATGACTAACACTTTACACTTTACATGCAGTCAGGAGGATTATAAAGGCCTGGAAAGTTCATTTATTATGATTTCCAGCTTTATAAAATAGGAAATTAAAATCCAAATTGACCTAGAGGCTGGACTATCAAGGGCTCAGGCAATAGTCTTCTGGCTTAAGTAATCCAGCTACACTGAATCAAGACCCCTGGCTTCATTAGAACTGAGACCGTAACTAATAGAACAGCTTTCAGTGGACTTACGAGTATTTCTGTCTGTGAAGAAAGGAATACGTTAGCATTTATTCCATCATACCCTCTGAAAGTCTTTCCCCTTCTCTCCTCTCAAAATTACACACACAGACACTCACACTCAGTTTTTAAAACACTCAGGCAAGAAGCACATGCAAAGTCCATCTGACCACTAGGGGGCCACCATGAGAACGGACAATCCTATAAGAAACTGGTATCTAAGATATCCCGGTCTTTCTGTCAATGGAAAACAGTGCTATGGATTACTAAAACATGAAAAATATTCCTTTCCAGAAACTGCAGCCTTTGTTCGGATGACAGTGCTTTAGCTGCAAAAGTCACTCCTGGTAAAATACAGTGCAGTCCAAGATTTAGATTCAATATATTTCATTCACTAACAATTCAAATGGTAATTTCCCTTCCACCGTGGCATGATATTTTATAATTTTTAAAAGTTATTATTCATTTTTGTTGAGATAAATGGTATGGTGGATAGTTTTCTTTGTAAGTCCTTGGCCTTTAAAAATATATTTTAACTGTTTATTTCAAAAAGAGAGAAGTATATAGGAAAACAGATTAAAGAAACATGGCCATGTGCATCATATAATATCCAAACAATGCAAGACATTTTATATTCCATAGGTCTATTTATGTAATATGGCTTTATATTTAAATGGCGTAGGTAGATGGATAGAAAGAAATGAAAATCTCATGACAAACCTCAACCGTAAATAATAGCCAGATTTGTAGGACATAATTACAGATCTTTAATAAAACCAGAAAGACACTATATACACAAAGTGTTCAAAAAGAATGAATATTTAAACCATTAAAAATTATGTAAAGGTGAATATGTGTTTATATAGCTACATCCGTTACTCTGTTCTGCTAGACAGTGTGGCCATGTCAAACCACTGCTGGAATTTAATGATAGGTTAGATGTTTAATATGCAAACTACAGGCAAATTCCTTCCTCCCTCCAAGTGTATTTCTGTCTTAAGGACTTAGAATAGTGCTTCTAACCAAGGAAGATCCCTCCCACGCCGGGATATTTGGCCGTATTTAGCCACATATTTATAAAACTGTGAAGAAATAAAAGAAAATGATTATCATACAGGAGAACAATTTCCTTTAGGAAAGAGGAAGAATGTTATGATTGAGACCAGATACCTGGAGGATCCAGACTCCATTTCTTAATCTGAGTTAAATGCATCATAATAATCCATTAAGCTCGAGACATCGTTTTATGCAGCTTCCTGTCTTTTTATAATAGATTATTTTTAAAATCTCATAGCAAACATTATATTAAAGGTTTTATTCGATAATAAATCTTTTTATAAAAGCAAGCCACTCATTGCCCAACGTTTGTTCAGATATCTCAGATGATCTCACACACAAAATTGAAGGAATGACACAAAAGTCATACAAGGTAACCATGGTGCCGTAGAGTAGACCTTGCGCTTGCCGATGACGCCATGCAAGCAAAGTTTGAGTTGAATGTTCATAAACCATACTTTCAACACACATCCTTTGCCTCATATTCATAGTCCCTTACAATTTTAATTGACACAAGCTGGGGGAAAAAATGACTTTCTAATATAAAAGGTAGGTGTTCCCATAATTGTAGTGCTTAATCACTATTTCTATGACAGTTTACTACCATCAGAAACTCGTATTTCCAATCTGTCATGTGTAATGACAAGTACTGCATGTTTAGCAAAATTACATTAGCATTTCATTAAATATACACAGTTAAATGGGTGACATTTCAAAGGCCCTGAAGACTTGCCATTTGCAGGGATTGTTTAGGTCAGTAATTCTAATCATACTGCTCATTTGCAGCCAAGTCTCAATTATCCACTTGTAGACTATCCACAAGAGACGTTGCATGATAATTCACATCAACAGTCCCTGCTTTTTGTCTATAAATGTGAGTCCAGGTCCAGAGGGCAGGCAAAGGGAGTGGATGCTTTAGAAAGCATTTGCTCCGATACTTAATGAGGAAAATGAGACTGAAAATGGTTAAATGACTTGTCCAAGGTCAATCATTTAATAAATAGTAAAAACATGGAACCAGAATCCAGGTTTGTTGCTAGGACCAGTGTTTCTAGCACCTTTTGAATAATTTACACACTGTGTTCTTTGTGGGCTGTTTCACGATTCAACCTGTTTTTAGTAATGTTTACACCACATGTGTTACTTGTGACCCCAAAATATTACCACTACCACACTATGTGTAGAAAAGTTGTATTTCAGTGGAAAAGCACACACTGTCTATAGCACACCCCTCTCCATTTAAAAATGTTGGTTCTGTGGAAGCTCTTTTACAGCTCTGTAAGCTATAGATAACTGAGAGTAATACAAAGATTAATCTGGTTTTCAGGAAGAGGTCAATTTTGCCTCCATTTTCCCATTCGTTTTGATATTCCTTATTGATAAATATCTCTAGTCTTTGGATTGTCTTTTGAACTGGTTATAGCATTTGCTTGATCCCCTCACCCATATTAACAAGTTAAATAAAATTTAACACATGTTCATTTGTACATCTTAATGAAAGTCATGAGTTACTTGTTTTTTGAAAATTATCTTTTAATTACAACAACTGCTACCAGCACTATTATGATTTCTACTAACAGAGATATCAGTGCTACTGAATTTGCTGAGGCATTGTGTCATCAGAGAGGAGGGCACAGCAACCCACTCCAAGATTCTTGCCTGGAGACTCCACGGGTAGAGGAGCCTGGTAGGCTACAGTCCATAGGATAGCACAGAGTCGGACACGACTGAAGTGAGTTAGCACGCACGCATGTGGCATCAGGAGTTCACTATAGTCTTCAAAGCGGGCTAATGTTTTATTTGCACTAACCGATGTCATCCTCACAAAAATCCTAAAAGGAGGTGAATCTTATTATTAGCCCTCCTTTTCAAATGAAGAACCTGAGGCTCAGAGAGATTATTTCACTTGTACATGGTAACACAGGTGATGTCATTACTAGATCTTGATGCCCAATTGTTTCTGACTCCAGAATTCATGCTTGAATCATAACATATATTGTCATAAGCCAAAATATGCTCTCTGCTGGAGAATGGAACCATAGACACCAACTATATAGAAAAAAAAAAGGATAACTCAAGTTAAGCTGATGTTTTGTATCAGTTTATTACTTGATTGTCTTTTAATTGTGCCTGAAATATGAAACTTAATCTTGTCAGGGAAAGGGGAAGATCAGCACAAGCTCAAGACAATAGCATTGAATCTATTTAACACTTCCAAACTCTTCCAAATCTCTTTAACTCTTCCAAATTTAACTCTTTAACATGTGTGATGTAAACATTATTAAACGGTAAATCCTGAAAAGGCCCACAAAGAACACAGTGTGTAGATTATTCAAGGTGCTGGAAACTCTGGTCCTAGCATCAAACAAACCTGGATTCTAGTTCCATGTTTTTCCTATTTATTAGATGATTGGCCTTGGACAGGTCATTTAATCACTTTCAATCTCGTTTTCCTCATTAGGCATTGCAGCAAATGCTTTCTAAATTGTCTCCACCATTGTATTAAAAATAATGTTGAATACCTAAGTGTGGATCACAATAACCTGTGGAAAATTATGAAAGAGATGAGAATACCAGACCACTTGACCTGCCTCTTGAAAAACCTGTATGAACGTCAGGAAGCAATAGTTAGAACTGGACATGGAACAACAGACTGGTTCCAAATAGGAAAAGGAGTACGTCAAGGCTGTATATTGTCACCCTGCTTGTTTAACTTATATGCAGAGTACATCATGAGAAACGCTGGGCTGGAGGAAACACAAGCTGGAATCAAGATTGCTGGGAGAAATATTAATAACCTCAGATATGCAGATGACACCACCCTTATGGCAGAAAATGAAGTGAACTAAAGAGCCTCTTGATGAAAGTGAAAGAGAAGAGTGAAAAAGTTGGCTTAAAGCTCAATATTCAGAAAACGAAGATCATGGCATCTGGTTCCATCACTTCATGGAAAATAGATAGGGAAACAGTGGGAACAGTGAGAGACTTTATTTTTGGGGGCTCCAAAATCACTGCAGATGGTGACTGCAGCCATGAAATTAAAAGACGCTTACTCCTTGGAAGGAAAGTTATGACCAACCTAGACAGCATATTAAAAAGCAGAGACATTACTTTGCCAACAAAGGTCCGTCTAGTTAAGGCTATGGTTTTTCCAGTGGTCATGTATGGATGTGAGAGTTGGACTATAAACAAAGCTGAGTGCTGAGGAACTGATGCTTTTGAACTGTGGTGTTGGAGAAGACTCTTGAGAATCCCTTGGACTGCAAGGAGATCCAACCAGTCCATCATAGAGGAGATCAGTCTTGGGTGTTCATTGGAAGGACTGATGTTGAAGCTGAAACTCCAATACTTTGGCCACTGGATACAAAGAGCTGACTCACTGGAAAAGACCCTGATGCTGGGAAAGATTGAAGTCAGGAGGAGAAGGGGACGACAGAGGATGAGATGGTTGGATGGCATCACGGACTCAATGGACATGGGTTTGGGTGGGCTCCAGGAGTTGGTGTTGGACAGGGAGGCCTGGCGTGCTGCAGCTTATGGGATCACCAAGAGTCAGACACAATTGAGCAGCTGAACTGAACTGAACTAAAGGTATCACGACTCTAAACAATAAGGTGAAAATATGCAAGAAAAATATTTTCCACGTGGCATTAGAAAACATTCTGTTAGAATTTTGCTACCAGGGGTTATTTCCTTCTTCATTATTAAAAATAATGGTGAGACAATATCACCAAATCCAATAAAATATGCCTAGACAGTGGCAGACTTTATTTTCTTGGGCTCCAAAATCGCTGCAAATGGTGCCTGCAGCCAGAAAAAAAAAAAAGACGCTTGCTCCTTGGAAGGAAAGCTATGACAAACCTAGACAGCATATTAAAAAGCAGAGACATTACTTTGTCAACAAATGTCCATATAGTCAAGCCTATAATTTTTCCAGTAGTCATGTACAGATGTGAGAGTTGGACCATTAAAAAAGGTTGAGCACCAACGAATTGATGCTTTTGAACTATGGTGTTAGAGAATAATCTTGAGAGTCCCTTGGACTGCAAGGAAATCAAACCAGTCAATCCTAAAGGAAATCAATCCTGAATATTCATTAGAAGAACTGATGCTGAAACTGAAGCTCCAGTACTTTGGTCACGTGATGCGAAGAGCAGGCTCATTAGAAAAGACCCTGATGCTGGGAAAGATTGAAGCCAGGAGGAGAAGGGGATGACAAATGATGAGATGGTTGGATGACATCACTGACTCAATGGACAAGAGTTTGAGCAAGCTCTGGGAGATAGTGAAGGACAGGGAAGCCTGGCGTGCTGCAGTCCATGGGGTTGCAGAGTCAGACAGGACTGAGTGACTGAACAACAATAGCAACTGTTGCTGAAGTTGAAGCTCCAAAGCTTTGGCCACCTGATGCAAAGAGTCAACTCATTGGAAAAGACTCTGATGATGGGAAAGATTGAAGACAAAAGCAGAAGGGGCTGGCAGAGGATGAGACGGTTAGATAACATCACCAATTCAATGGACATGAATTCGAGTAAACTCCGGGAGATGGCAGAAGACAGAGGAGCCTGACGTGCTACAGTCCATGGGTTTGCAAAGAGTTGGACATGACTTAGCAACTGAACAGCAGCAACAAAAATGCAGATGTACATTTATTTATCCAACAAGGACACTTTCCAAAGGGTATTTTTAAATATTTTCTTGCAATAAAATAATAAGTAGCTCTCTGATATTATTACTTGTTCTTATTAATCTTTATGCATTGCCATCTTTTGGTCTTTTATCTTTCATTTCTGAATCTTACCAAATTTCTCCATCTTCTAGATTTTCATGACATTCTTTTATTATTTTTCTCTTTTGGAACTGAACAGATTTCATATTTATTTACTGTCAGGGCCATTTCCCCCTGAATTTTTACCTGCAGGGCCACTAGCCTGAGGATCACAAAGTGATGCAGTAATTTCAAGTCAGAGGTACAAGTTTAGTCCACTAACGAATGGATCACTTTTATGTCCACTAACTGCCCCACTAAGAATTTGGACCTCAGATTTGGCAGAACCAAAAGTGATGGGAAACATAAATCCACAGAAGGGTTGGTCTTAAAGAATGATGATGAAGAGAGGCCAATGGTCCTTCTCTTTGGTTTCCAGACTCATGTATTCTAGCTATTAGGCCAACATAAATCAGTTATTGGTTCAGTCTATATCCCACACTCTGCAAAGTGTTGACCCTGAGCACCAGCAGCATTTTCTACACATATCCTTTCAGCCACACATTCCATTGTTTATTGAGTGTGATGCATTTTGCTTCCTAAACTTTTCTCACACTTGAACCCAGTACTACTGCCTGATTCCAGTCATTATCACCTACCTGAATTTTGCAGTGCTTTCTAGGTGGTGCTTTTCCATCTTGTCTCATCTATTTTCACTGGTGGCAATCGTAATCCAAAGGAAATACCCTCCCTTCCAACTTACTTCCAGATCTGCCTTTGACATCCTTCCAATCCCTATTGACGTTTCACTGAATTCCTCACTATCCCACCCACAGATTCAGCTGGCTCTTCAAACCTGACCACTAGCATTGCTTTCTGCTTACTTTGGATGCATTCGTTTGCTGTGTTTCAAAACCTCCCTCTGCCTACACTGTCTCACGTTATCCTGGTCTGGTCTATCCTGGACAAGGACCATAAGTCTGGGCTAGAGTAGGGTGGACTGTTCTCTTGCCATGTGCGCCCTCACCTGCCAGGAGGGATCTAGACACTTCTTGCCACTGAAGTAAGTGGCGGTTCCTTTATTCCAGGGATGTTTTGTACATGCCATCCCCTCTGTCTAAATGTCCTTCCCTTCTTCCTACTAGCAGGATCACTATTCAAGAATCAGTTCATCTATTACTTTCTCTAGTAAGCCTCCTGTAGGTGTAATAAAAAATATTCAGCCAGTCCTGTAATTGACACTTAGCAGAAATAGGATACCTGTCACATTAATAATAACAATGCAAAAATAACACAAAAGCACACAGGTTATTAAATGCTTACTACATGCTGTTCTCTGTGTTTGTCACAGGTGTTGCACTGGCCTGTGTGAATCAGTCAGCATCCAGACTGTGGGCTTCCTAAGCAGAATCTGTTCTCTTCCCGTTCAGTGTCTAACACATAGTCTAATTCAAGGCGTCATGATTGGTGTTCATAAATAATTTCTGAACTGAATTAAATTAAATCATTGGGACACACTCAGTGTACCATCTCTCTTTCTACACAGATCACAAAACAGTAATTCTTTCATATTGTGTCACTTAACACATTACAATTTCAAACTTAATTCTTGCCTAAGAGTCTTTCTTCCTAACAACCGGCTTCAGTATTGCGTAACAGTTTTGTTTGCCCTGATGGTAGGGTTTTGTCTCCACAATAACAGCTTCCAGGACAGCAGAAAGGACTTTAAAACTCATGATTCCAGTAGAGACTGGTGGAGGTGAAGACAGAGGAGAGCAGGCAAAAGCCCCATCGTGTTTGGCACATGGAGTGTTTGCTGTACTTTCTGCAGTGTGTGCCAGCGCCCCTGTTTAACTGAGTTGAGGATTAACATATTGAACAAGCAAAGGATTGCTCAACCTCCTGGGTACATGGGTCTTGTTCCGTGTATGACAGGTAAGCCTATTATTTGAGTATGAGCTGTACCTGCTGGAAAGTCTCTGTATGTCCTGTGCACGAAGTCTTCGCTGCTCACCCAGAGTGAAAACATTTAGTAGTCTGCTCAGGGGAAACAGAGTCTGCCTTGCCTCCAGGCATATCAGCCTGAAACAAATTAAGTTTCCATCTCTCCCCTGGCTATTTGGGTTTGAGCAATCTTGAAAGCAGCCTAGTAAACAGGCAGACAAGACTCCACTTGAGTTGCAACCCTATTTATAATTTAAAGTCAAGGACTTTTGTGGAATCCCAGACCAGGCTGGGGCATGTTAGATGGGTAATAAAGAATCAAAGAACTGCAATTTAGAGGTAGGGGTAGGGCACGACAGTGCTGTTGAATGAAAACGGATGCAATTGTCAACATGACTCCCTGTGAGAAGGAGGTCAGAAAACTGCCGAGTGGTCAGAAAGTGATCTGTGTCAGAGCAGAGTGGCCAGGGGCTTATGCCAATGAAAGATCTAAGCCAATGTAGAAAGCACGTTTTTAACAAGTAAGTAGTGCTATTTAAGGAGACCAGTTGCAAAAGCAGTCTCATTGCCTAATTGGAGAGGGCTTGTTGATCATGCAACACATATTTGCCACCTGGCCTTGGAGCTGACACTGTATTACATGCTATGCAATGGTAAGCAATAACCCCTGTCCTGGGGCGTCAAAATTTTTAAATAGGACACTAACAACAACAACAAAAGGAATATAAAGAGATTTTTTAAAAACCTACAATTTGTAATAAAGGCCTGAAAGAAACAAGCAACAGAAGGTGCTGTTCTGCTTCTATTCATAGGTCACTTGGGTAAAGGGTACAAAGATATTCAGATCTATCTCTGTGCATGCCCTCCCCACAAAAAACTCCTAACGCACACACACACCAGAGCCTAATCCTCATGACACCTCATGACACCTCATGTACGGTCTGCTCCAGCTATAAGTTTTGACTGTTCTGGACATTTAATCATTCAACATGGGAGACCAGAGAGTCTGAATTTTATTTATGAGGAATACAACTCCCTATTGAGATATAGCTCTAAACTTAGAGTTCAGAGGTTTAAATTGTTCAGATAAAGTTGATATAAATCACATAAAGTAAATGACTGACCAGTTTTTCCATTTCATTCAGTCCAGGTAGCCATGGATTCTGATTGCTTAATATAAGTAATAGTTATAATATTACCTTTACACAGACTGCAGTCACTTCTTAACAGGACGAAAGAAAAAAATACAGATGGAGAAAAAAAGAATGGCATGCTGCAGTCCATGGGGTCGCAGAGTCAGACATGACTGAGTCACTGAACTGAACTGAACTGAATGAAACTTACACAAGGTTGTAAGAAACACAATCATCATTAAAAGATAAAAACCGAATAATATCACATAGCAGACTCAATCCCTACTGACAGAATTATCTAGATCTTATTTTAATGATATGTCATTTCTCTGAGGGATCATTCCTGCCCATCCTCTTATTCCAAACAAAATCCTAATAGAATCTGGATTTAGAAGAGTCAAGTACCTAGCTGTGTGCTGCACATTCTGTGATTGTTCATAATGACATGAGATTGTAAGTCCTCCAAACATAAATATCTATTCAATTGCTGTTTACATGTATTATAAGTTTATACAATCAGGTTCATTCTGCCTTTTATTTCTTCAACTGGAAAAATTAAAAATTAAACAGAGAAAATCAGCAATAGCTTTAAAAATGTTTTTGTTCTCATGCTTGATTTTTAAACAAACCTGTGTTATACAGATTTGAATTAATTCATGAGTCATGATACACTATTAACACTGATCCATGCATGACCCTCTTTTATTTTACCTAGTTCATTCATTCATTCATTCAACAAATAATAAATATTTGTGAACTCAACATCCAGGGAAAGAACTAGAACACTGATGATTTTTCACATGTATCTTTTCATTCCTCCCCATTCTGTCCTCTTGTCTATAGCTCCAGTCCAAGTTATCTATCATACTGCTTTTTGTACTTTTTTCCTCTTGTTTTGAGATGTAATTAACATGTTAACTGGACTTACTGTGATGATTGTAGCTTTCTGTAAAAAAAATGGTTTTTATTATGAACAGCAGATGATTAAGCATTTTTTTCATATTGAGTTATCTTTTTCCTTTTTTAAAAAAGTCTATTAGACTATATACGACTTCTGAGATTTTCTTGTCATTCAGCAATAGGTATGCTTCATCCATGTTGTATATAGATGTGATTCATTAATTTTCCTCCTATGCCATATCACATTCTTGAATGATTCTTTGTATCCATTCTGCTCTTGATGGCTATTTGGATTTTACACAGATATTTAAATGATCTTTCTTTTCCTTATTGTGAGCAGTGCTGCTATGAACATTCTTATACATGTCTCCTGGTAAATGTTCATTTTCACAAGACAGTGGCCAATTGATTTCCAAACTGGTTTTACCATTTTATCTTCTTATTAACCATGTACGATACATTATTGATCTATATCTCTCCATTCATTGACATTGTTGAACTTTTCACTGTTTTAATCAGATGAATGTAAAATGGCATTTCCTTGAAGTCATGATTTATGACAACTTGATTACTAATTAAGGTAGCTATCTTTACACATGCTTATTGTTTAATGGCTTTTCCATAGGTTCATTAGACAACTGTATGAAGCAGTTATCTGTTTGAAGCAATTATCCTAACAAAGAATAATTGATACTGGGTAAAAAAGTATTTCTGACCAAACACTTCCTAATTTAGTTTCTAGAATATTAGCTTTTTCATAAATAATAAATTTATAGGCTTTCTATCCATATTATTTGACCTGTGAATGAAGTGAAGTCGCTCAGTCATGTCTGACTCTTTGCGACCCTGTGGATTGTAGCCTACCAGGCTCCTCCCTCCATGGGAGTCTCCAGGCAAGAATACTGGAGTGGGTTGCCATTTCCTTCTCCAGGGGATCTTTCCAACCCAGGGATTGAACCCGGGTCTCCCGCATTGCAGTCAGAAGCTTTAACCTCTGAGCCACGACCTGTAAGGCAGATCTATTATATTTGCCTCTGCTGTTTACTTACACTTTGACTATGTGACAACTCCAGAAATTCCAGAATTAAAGTGCAAACACAAGGAATGATTTCTGAATGTTACTGATCCTCTCATTCATATATGGAAGTTAGTTGCAACTTCTTGGAAGTTTATGTGAATTATGGAGCTGAATTATGTTAGATCTAAGATCTGTTCTTGTGTGAGTGTAAAGTTTTTTTTCTATGTCTTCAAATATGTCTGTGCTTATTTGGGGACTGAAATACACAGATCAACATTAGAGACCATGCAAAAAAGCTATATTTTCCTTTCCTATGATACAGGGGTTTATTTGATTCCTGAAAGATGTCATTTATAAAAGAATTCAAGAAGTCTAAAAATTTCTAGGGAATCTATAAATCACTCTTCTACTGGCATCACCATGCTTAGGAGGATAAGAAAATATCTACAATTCATTTCATGTACTCCATCACAAAAACATTAATTAATTAGCATCATATCCAAAAGGTTGTAGGATGTGATCTTATATGTTGCATATTTACCAACTTGGTTATCCAGTCTCAACAAATATTCTCATCTTTGTTATGTATCAGGAAAGCGAGAGTAGGAAGTGGAGAAGAGAATGTAAAAGACTCACAGGATCATGAGACACACGTGGTCGCCACCCCAGTTCTAGAGGCACTGCCTTGCGTGAGGGCCCCTTGCATCTCTTCAGGTAAAATGATAACATATTCATATCTTAAGTGACTATATGGCCTTACTGGGGGAAAATGTAATTATATAGTCAAAACTCAATTACTATCTTCTCAAAATAAAGAGATTTCCTTTTGTAACGACAATTTGCTATCAATTTTGGCAAAAATTAAGAATCAGATTTGTTTTTGAAACTCATTCCAAATGTATTTTTGTTATGTACTAATCAACATAGAATTGTTTGGTTGCTTTTCAGGAAAAAAAGATATTTCAGTTGCAAATAATATCCTCTCACAAATTTACTTTGTCAGTTTGAACAATAATCCTTAGATTTCTTACATTTTTTTTATTGTATGGTTTTATAACAAACAAAAATGGTATCATTTAGTTGAATGTCTTATTTCTCCATTTTAATCAGTGTAAACTTTCATGATTTTTCCATAAACAGAAATTAACCTTTAAATAAATTGAATCTCTTCAACAAATTGGTTATAGTATATATTTTGACTTAAAAGTGTCTGTTATTAATGTGCAACTTGTTTCAAGGCACCTGTTATATTTATAACAAACTGTCTTCAGTCAATGCAAGAAATATTGCACAGTAGTGCCAGGGTGGTATATGACTGGAACAGAAGAGAAACAGATTGGAGCATAAGTGGTTAGTCATCATGGCAAATGGACCTTTAGCAATGGAGCAGTATACTCTGCAAACATTCCTCAAACCACATCCAAAGAATCAAATTCCTGACACAATTAATGTGAAGACAAGCAGCAGGTACTCAGTGAATTCTGACTTTGAGTTAGAAGATACATTCTTTAGGTTTCCACTCTTCAGGGTAAAATACAGATTTTAACCAATAAATCAGTAAGTATTTACTAAGTATCTATGATTGCTAGAAGAGTGCTGCATTCAATATGCCAGCAAATTTGAAAAACTCAGCAGCAGCTGCAGGACTGGAAAAGGTCAGTTTTCATTCCAATTCCAAAGAAAGGCAATGCCAAAGAATGCTCAAACTACCTCACAATTGCACTCATCTCACACACTAGTAAAGTAATTCTCAAAACTCTCCAAACCAGGCTTCAACAGCACCATGAACCATGAACTTCCAGATATCCAAGCTGGATTTAGAAAAGGCAGAGGACCCAGAGATCAAATTGCCAACATCCATTGATCATCAAAAGAGCAAAAGAGTTCCAGAAAACATAATTCTGCTTTATTGACTATGCCAAACCCTTTGACTGTGTGGATCATCACAAACTGGAAAATTCTAAAAGAGATGGGAATACCAGACCACCTGACCTGCCTCTTGAGAAACCTGTATGCAGGTCAGGAAGCAACAGCTAGAACTGGACATGGAACAACAGGCTGGTTCCAAATAGGAAAAGAAGTATGTCAAGGCTGTATATTGTCACCCTGCTTATTTAACCTGTATGCAGAGTATATCATGAGAAATGCTGGACTGGAAGAAGCACAAGCTGGAATCAAGATTGCTGGGAGAAATATCAATAATCTCAGATATGCAAATGACACTACCCTTATGGAAGAAAGCAAAGAAGAACTAGAGAACCTCTTGATGAAAGTGAAAGAGGAGAGTGAAAGAGTTGGCTTCAAACTCAACATTCAGAAAATGAAGATCATGGCATCTGGTCCCATCACTTCATGGCAAATAGATGGGGAAACAGTGGAAACAGTGATAGACTTAATTTTTTTGGGCTCCAAAATCACTGCAGATGGTGACTTCAGCCATGAAATTAAAGACATTTGCTCCTTGGAAGAAAAGCTATGACCAACCTAGATAGCATATTAAAAAGCAGAGACATTACTTTGTTGACAAGGTCCATCTAGTCAAAGCTTTGGTTTTTCCAGTAGTCATGTTTAGATGTGAGAGCTGGACTATAAAGAGAGCTGAGTGCCAAAGAATTGATGCTTTTGAACTGTGCTGTTGGAGAAGACTCTTGAGAGTCCCTTGGACTGCAAGGAGATCAAATCAATCAATCCTAAAAGAAATCAGTCCTGAATATTCATTGGAAGGACTGACGCTGAAGCTGAAAATCCAATACTTTGGCCACCTGATGCAAAGAACTGACTTATTGAAAAGACCTTGATGCTAGGAAAGATTGAAGGTAGGTGGAGAAGGGGATGACAGAGGATGAGATGGTTGGATGTCATCACCGACTCAATGGACTTGAGTTTGAGTAAAGTCCAGGAGTTGGTGATGGGCAGGGAGACCTGGCATGCTGTAGTGCATGGAGTCGCAAAGAGTTGGACACAACTGAGCGACTGAACTGAACTGAACTACCGTGTGCCTAGCACTTTGACAGAAACAATCAAATAAATCCTATCTTTAAACAACTCACAATTTACATGAAAAATAATTATTTTTAAGTATAGAATTAATGGTTTTCAATTTTTTACTATGTGCATTCTTTTCCTTTTCTCTTATTCATTTAGCTCTTCAACAAATATGTGTTTATCACATATTTAATGCAAGCAGCCATGAACCTAGAAAGTGTATTAAAAAGCAAAGATATCACTTTGACAACAAAAGTCCATATAGTGAAAGCTATGATTTTTCCAGTAGTACTGTATGGAGGTGAGCGTTGGACTGTAAAGAAGGCTGAGTGCCGAAGAATTGATACTTTCAAATTGTGGTGTTGGAGAAGACTCTTATGAGTCCCTTGAACAGCAAGTAGGTCAAACCAGTCAATCCTATAGGAAATCAACCCTGAACATTCAAAACTGATGCTGAAGCTGAAGCTTCAATACTTTGGCCATCTGATGCAAAGAGCCAACTCAATTGAAAAGACCCTGACGATGAGAAAGATTGAAAGCAAAAGGTGAAGAAGGTGGCAGAATGAGATGGTTGGAAAGCATTACCAACTCAATGGACATGAATCTGAGCAAACTCCAGAAGATAGTGAAGGACAGAGAAGCCGGATGTGCTGAGTCCATGGGGTCACAAAGAGTCAGACACGACTTAGCAACTGAACAACAAGCAAGAAGTACCAAGAAGCTCTGTAGGGGATAAAAATATAAATGATATTATGTCTCTCTTCTTAAAAGTTTAAAGTCTAGGGAAGTTAGATATATGCATATGAGTAAACACAATAATACCACCAACTATAATTGAAAAAGACACATGTACCGCAGTGTTCATTGCAGCACTGTTTACAATAGCTAGGGTATGAAAGCAACCAGATATCCATTGACAATGAATGGATAAAGAAACTGTGGTACATATATACAATGGAATATTACTTAGAAATAAAAAGAATGCATTTGAGTCAGTGCTAGTGAGGTGGACAAGCCTAGAGGCTATTATACAGAGTGAAGTAAGTCAGAAAAAGAAAGACAAATATCATATATTAACACATATATATAGACTCTAGAAAGATGGTACTGATGAATCTATTTGCAGGGCATCAGTGGAAACACAGACATGGAGAACAGACTTATGGACATGGGGATGAATGGGTGGGGAGGAGAGGTTGGGACGAATGGAGAGAGTAGTGTGGAAACAAATACACTAACATATGTAAAATAGCCAGTAGGAATTTGTTGTATGACTCAGGGAACTCAAACTGGGGCTCTGTGACAATCTAGAGGGGTGGGATGGGGTGGGAAGTGGGAAGAAAGCTCAAGAGGTTGGGACGGATGTATACCTATGGTTGATCCATGTTAATGTATGGCAGAAACCAACACAGTATTGTAATTATCCTTCAATTAAAAACAAATTTAAAAATAATACCATCAATTTTGGGGTTGGATCAGATGAGTTGATAAAGCGAACATACTCAGAACGCAGAAGTGGAAGGTAGGAGAAGGGAGAATTGAATGAAGACAGTCAAAAGCTACAAACTTTCCGTTGTAAGATAAATAAGTACCTGAGATGTGATGTACAACATGACTATATCTGACACTGTGTGATATATGGAAAGCTTCCCAGATGGCGCTAGTAAAGAATCTGCCTGCCAATGCAGGAAACATAAGAGATATGGGTTCAATCCCTGAATTCAGAAGATCCAGGGCATGGCAACCCACTCCAGTGTTCTTGCCTGGAGAATCCCCATGGACAGAGGAGCCTGCGGGACTACAATCCAAAGGGTTGCACAGAGTCACATACGACTGAAGTGACTTTGCACGCACACATGATATATGGTAAAGTTGTGAGAGTAGATCCTTAGAGTTCTAATCACAAGAAAAAAACATCTTTCTCTCTTTTTTTTTTTTTGTATCTTTATAAGATGATGGATGTTAACCAAACTTATTGTGATAATCATTTCATAATGTATATAAGTCATTATGCTGTACATCTTAAACTTATATCTCAATAAAACTGGAAAAAACAACATTTAAATAAGCAAAATGATAATTTAATATGAAAATAAAAATACAAGGCTCAGAAAAGTGCTTATATATATAGAAAAACTCATTAATTAATTTACTATTATTATTTTGCTAGTATTATTAGACCTGGATCTACAGAGATTTGTAGGAGTTTGTCAAAAGGAAAGATAGTAAATATTCTTTAAGAAGTGGAGTGCTTTTACAACCTCCACTTTTCTCCTAAATTTCAGGTATACAGTCTCAACTTTTTATGGCCCATTTCTCTGATGACAGCATACAGGCCCCAGAAGGAAACATACAATGTACAGGCAATGGGAGAAGACAAAGAGGAGTGATTAAACCATTAATAGAGTATAGAAGGAAAAAAACAAAGGCATAACTTTGGAGATCCTCTACATTTCAGGGATAATTAAAGAAAAAATAAAATAAACATGAAGAAGAAAACAGACCTGGAGCTCTCAAGGATGGCAAAATATCACAGATGCCAAGATGAAGACAGAGGCTTTAGGGCAAAAATGAAGACATACAGTTAGCCTCCTTCTTACATACTACAGAAGGAGCTATTGTTTTTTTCCCCCTACTTTGAAGCAACCCAAACATAAGTCTGATGTTTTATGAAAGTTTGTGCAGTTCAAACACGTACAATAATAAAGTACCTATATACCCCAACCTCTCTTAAACCTAGGATACTTAATCATTCATAGAACTTGTGTGATTATATTAGATACACTTCATACCAGCATCAGCAGCCATTATGCAGTGATTTAAATCTTGAAGGCAAAATCAACAGCTGGTGAGGGCATTGCTGCTTATATTGCAGAGCTGTGCTGTCTGTTTCCATAGCACAATTTGCAACATTTCTTAAATGACATATTTCATGATCATTTCATATGTGGAATTCATGATAAATCCTTCTAGTAGTGTCTCTGGTTGAATAAAATTGGCATTTATTATAGTTTTGAAAAAAAAAAAAAACACCCTATCTCACAAGATGGTATTACTGCACATCATTGAAATTAAAATAACAATATCATATAAATATCTATAATATACAAGCATAGTTCTTGACACTGAGAGCTGCTAGAGTAAAATCACATCATCAGAGATAATTCGCATTCATGGTCTCCAACCTCAGTTATTCCTAGGCTATATCTCCTTGTGTCATCCCCAGTTCCCTTTCACTTTTCCCTCAGAAGGACATGTTACAAAGTGTTCTTCCTCCTCAAAACCCAGATTTGATTCCTCTTCCCCCACTCTTACTTATGAAGGTTTTCTTTAGTTTGATCAAGGTGAGACTACAAACAACAGCTCTTTCCACCTTTGTCTGCTAGAGCCTAGAGTGTGTCTCATCTATCTGCATCCGTTCAGCATTCCCTCCTTTTCTTAGTGAAAGAAGATGTCTTCTTTCTCTCTGAAGTTCTTTCTCCTGCAAATTCCAATTTCTCCTCAGGAATCTTGTTTCTCCAGTTATCCTACCACCTCCCCATGGTCACCCAGCCTCCTTTTCCTCTTCTTCTCTCCCTTCCTGTTCCTCCTCCTTGTCTTTCTCTTGCTCTTTCCTCCTATCATCTTCTCCTTCACCCTCTCCATTTTCTTTTCTTCTCTTTTCAGTTTCTTTCCCTAAAATTGATATACATGTTTATGTGTATATAGAGTTAAGTTTCTCCAGTCTTGAATAAAGAAATGCTTCTCTGTGACCCCACACTACTCTGCTTTTTTACTATCAGACTCCTTAGAGAATTTCATGCTACAAGAGGGCTCTATTTCCTAATAACCAATTTAGTCCTTGCCCTGCTGTGATCTAGCTCTTGTTTCTTGTGCCCACTGGTATTGCTCTTGCGAAGGTCGCCAAGGGCTTTTATATTTCCCATAATGATGAGTGATTCAATTCTTATCTGACACGACTGTCTCAGCATTTGCCCCATTTGGTTAGTCTCTCCCTGTTCTAAAACCTCTGTCCTCTCTATGTCTCTGAAACACCATGCCTTTTTGGTGCTTCGTCTCTTTATAGATATCAGGCCCTCTTAGTTTTCATGGGACTTGATTTTCTCCTCTCACCTTGGTTTGACCGGTGACCTGGTTCCAAAATATATGGAAGAGACTCATGAGTTTGGTTTTGTGCTTGCACCAGAGCTCCCATGCATTCAACATTTTTCCATCACAACTGTTATTTTCTGAACTACTGCCTTTAACAAAGGAATCTAGACAATGCAGGCCAGACCCCTATCAGGTAGAGAGATACAGAAAAGAATGGAGGGACTGATGTGTGTTCTGTAACTAGCGATGTAGAATTAAGTCTTCTCAATGATTAATTAAGATATGCTGCTTGTTTGGCTTCCCATTCTGGGTCAGTATTGATAAAATGATGCAAAATCATGGGACAATTAGGGGCCCCCTTAACATGTGGTTTATTATGGAGTTTAGGAGCTCAAACCAAAGAGTAGCAGGAGGTAAAGATGAACACATTGAAAGCAGCCTAATCATGAAAAGCCATGTATATCATGCCAAAAAAGTGATTCTGTGCATAATAATCAAATCATAAATGTTTGGAGGTTTTAAAAGACATGTTATTTTTCATACCCAGACATTTGGAATCATTTGGTCTCAGTTGAAGTTCAACTGTGGAAAAACTTGAAGGAAAAGGTTCTTATGTAATTCTGAAGCAGATCTTCATGTGAGAATCATTAGGCAAAGGAGTTTGGGTTTTAAGAGAAAATTATATAACTAATACAATTGACATAATTAAAAATTCATGATTACCCACTTCAATAGGGTTCTCAGCACCACTTAGCAATCTCTCCAGATCTCTCCAAATAGCTTTTACCCTCCTCACTCTCTATGAGTTGTAGCCATCAAATACAGACTTTCTCATTTTCCCCCAAAGAAATTCACAAAACATGTCTGGATACATCCTTTCCCACTCTTCTGCCTGTAACTATAGAATTAGTGTCCCTTCCCTCTCTAAAACTCAACTCTCTGCCTGTGTTGTAGATGCCATTCCCTTCCATTCTTTTAGGAACACTTTTTCTTTGGTAATAATTCCTCATGATTGACTCTTCTTGATTCTATCTCTCTTTTTTCCACTAGCACCTTGAAGAAGTCCCTTGACCATATAACTCACTCCAATTACATTCTTTTTCTTAATTATTTTTCAGAACAAAGTAACTTTAAGAATTGCTTCTTTTTACACCCCATTCTGTCTTCACTCAGCACACTACTAAAACTTCTCTTACTAAGATCACAATGACCAACCTGTGGCTAAACATAATGGATACTTCTCAAACTGTTTATACCTGTCAGCAAAATTCAACACACTGACTATTCCTTCCTCTGAAATCTCTTCTTTAGACATTTAGAATTCCTTCTTTCCTAGTTTCCCTCCTATTTCTTTACTCCCTCTTTCTCAAGATACTTTTCTTGGCTCATCCTTCGCCGCTGCTGCTGCTGCTAAGTCGCTTCAATCGTGTCCGACTCTGTGCGGCCTCATAGACGGCAGCCCACCAGGCTCCCCCATCCCTGGGATTCTCCAGGTAAGAGTACTGGAGCGGGTTTCCATTGCCTTCGTCACATCCTTCGCTGCTGCTGCTGCTAAGTTGCTTCAGTCGTGTCCGACTCTGTGTGACCCCATAGACGGCAGCCCATCAGGCTCCACTGTCCCTGGGATTCTCCAGGCAACAGTACTGGAGTGGGTTGCCGTTGCCTTCACCACATCCTTTGCCACTTGCCCTCTCATAGTTAGACTTCTCTACAGCTCTACCTGGGCATTCTTTTCTCTCATCTACATTTGCTAAATTCTTGACTTTTTTTACTCTTATGATTTTAAATATTATATCAATACCAATGGATTCCAAATGTATGCCTTTTCTAGATCTCTATTTTAAGTCCAGACCTATATACTCAACTGCAGTTTCACACACAACTGTACCTTTGCTCTCCTTTTCAACGTGCTTCCGTTCCCCCTTTGCTTCATGGTCCAAAAGCCAGGATGTCATCTATAGAAACACTGTATGTGCCTGTTTATGTCTGTTCAGTTCAGTTCAGTCACTCAGTCGTGTCCGACTCTTTGCGACCCCATGAACTGCAGCACACCAGGCATCCCTGTCCATCACCAACTCCCGAAGTCCACTCAAACCCATTTCCATTGAGTCAGTGATGCCATCCAACCATTTCATCCTCTGCTGTCCCCTTCTCCTCCCGCCCTCAATCTTTCCCAGCATCAGGGTCTTTTCAAATGAGTCAGATCTTCGCATCAGGTGGCCAAAGTATTGGAGTTTCAGCTTCAACATCAGTCCTTTCAATGAACTCACAGGACTGATCTCCTTTAGGATGGACTGGTTGGATCTCCTTGCAGTCCAATGGACTCTCAAGAGTCTTCTCCAGCACCACAGTTCAAAAGCATCAATTCCTCAGCACTCAGCTTTCTTCACAGTCCAACTCTCACATCCATACATGACCACTGGAAAAACCATAGCCTTGACTAGATGGACCTTTGTTGGCAAAGTAATGTCTCTGCTTTTTAATATGCTGTCTAGATTGGTTATAACTTTTCTTCCAAGGAGTAAGCATCTTTTAATTTCATGGCTGTAGTCACCATCTGCAGTGATTTTGGAGCCCAAAAAAATAAAGTCAGCCACTGTTTCCCCATCTATTTTCCATGAAGTGATGGGACCAGATGCCATGATCTTCGTTTTCTGAATGTTGAGCTTTAAGCCAACTTTTTTACTCTCCTTTTTCACTTTCATCAAAGGCTCTTTAGCTCTTCTTCACTTTCTGCCATAATGGTAGTATAATCTGCATATCTGAGATTATTGATATTTCTCCTGGCAACCTTGAAACTAGCTTGCACTTCTTCCAGCCCAGTGTTTCTCATGATGTACTCTGCATATAAGTTAAATAAGCATGGTGACAATACATAGCTTTGACGTACTCCTTTTCTTATTTGGAACCAGTCTGTTGTCCTATGTCCAGTTCTAACTGTTGCTTCCTGACCTGCATATGGGTTTCTCAAGAGGCAGGTCAGGTGGTCTGGTATTCCCATCTCTTTCAGAATTTTCCACAGTTTATTGTAATCCACACAGTCAAAGGCTTTGTTTTGTATTATGTCTCGTTTTATGTCTATTCAATATATAAACATATCTTAAATATTTCCACCTCCCTATGATACCATAGTTGCCTTAGTCTAAGCCACCATAAAGAGTCTAAACCATAAAGTTCTCACACTTCCAATTTTAAATATTCAAATCCATTATTTTTAAATCACTCAACCAGAGTGATTCTTATAAACTACAGCCTGTCAGATCTATGAGTTTTTAAAAGACTTCCAGTGAGACAGGTCATTGTGAAAATATAGAGCACTAAAGACAAAGATCTGGCTGTAAAAGCTTCCAGAAAGATTAAAATATGTCACAAACCAAGGAAAAAATCAGGATGACACAGGATTTAATAACCACATTGGAATGTTTTTAAAGAATGGAGCAATTACTTCAAAATTCCAAGGAAAAAAGTAGTTAAATCTGGAATTTTATATCCAGGCATGCTAGGTGGAGCATTAAAATAGGATAAAGATTTTTAGATGAATATGAATTAAAAATGTGTATCTTTCCTTAAGTCACTTTTAGGAGCCTACTCAGTTCAGTCAGTTCAGTTCAGTCGCTCAGTCGTGTCTGACTCTTTGCGACCCCATGAATCACAACATGCCAAACGGAATGACTAAAACGAGAGAAGTTAAGACATAACCCAAGAAGAGAAGATCTAACACAGGAGAAGCAAAGGAATTTTCCAGAGTAACAGGTAAGAAATAAAAAATAAAAGATCTTTTTTTACTTAAAAAAAAAAAGTCACAAAGCACAAAAATGAAAACAAATTTAAAGCTTTTATTTACCTTCCTCTGTCAGAAGAAAAGGCAAATATTCATTAAATAAACAATTATGTCAGCCTTAAAAATTCTGAGTTTCACTTGAAAGATAATTGGGAGGTTTTGATTTGTGATAGAAATAATTTTAAGTTGGTGGTCAAGATTTACGCTCAGCATATACAACCTCTATAATCTTCTCTTGAGTGTGGATGAGATTCATGAATACAAGATTTCATTCTTGTGTTTACTTTATATTACATGGCAAATGAGAAGGAATTTTGTAGATATAATTGAGGTACCAAACTGAGATAAACAAAAGAGAACTTTGCCTGAGTGGGTCTTTAAATTAGAATCTAGGAACTTCCCTGGCAGTCCAGTGGTTAAGACTCCACGCTCCAATGCAGACGGCATAGGTTTGACCCCTGGTTGGGGAACCAAGACCCCACATGCTGCATGGCTCACTGAAAAAAAAAAAAAAATTGTAGGCATAAAAGAAACTATACAGTCTTTAAAAATAAAAGTGAATTTAAAAAATAGAATTTAAGCTTTTCTTAAAAGACAGCTTCACAACAAGATAGATTCTCCTGCAGCATAAAGAAGCAAACAATCACGTTGTGAGCTGCCTGTCTAAAGGACCATGTGGCAAGGACCTGAGGGCAGCCTTTAGGGACTAAGAGCAGTCCCCAAACCACAGCCAGAGAGAAAACTGGACTTCAGTTTCAGAAAAAGGACTTCAATCTTACAACGACAAGGAACTGAACTCTGCCAACAATCAGTGTAAGCTGTGAAGGTGATCTCAAGGCTCAGAGGAGATCAAAGTTCTGACCTACATTTTCCAAAACTGGGAATAGAAGTGCCATACAACCCAGCAATCCCACTGCTGGGCAAATACCCAGAGAAAAGCAGAATTGAAAAAGACACTTCTACTCCAGTGTTCATTGCAGCACCATTTACAATAGCTAAGACATGGAAGCAACCTAAATATCCATTGGCAGATGAAAGGATAAGGAAGTTAGGGTACATATCATATTCAGTTCAGTTCAGTTCAGTCGCTCAGGCGTGTCCAACTCTTTGCGATCCCATGATTTGCAGCACTCCAGGCCTCCCTGTCCATCACTAACTCCCAGAGTTCACTCAGACTCACGTCCATCGAGTCAGTGATGCCATCCAGCCATCTCATCCTCTGTCGTCCCCTTCTCCTCCTGCCCCCAATCCCTCCTAGCATCAGAGTCTTTTCCAATGAGTCAACTCTTCACATGAGGTGGCCAAAGTACTGGAGTTTCAGCTTCAGCATCATTCCTTCCAAAGAAATCCCAGGGCTGATGTCCTTCAGAATGGACTGGTTGGATCTCCTTGCAGTCCAAGGGACTCTCAAGAGTCTTCTCCAACACCACAGTTCAAAAGCATCAATTCTTTGGCACTCAGCCTTCTTCACAGTCCAACTCTCATATCCATACATGACCACAGGAAAAAACATAGCCTTGACTAGACGGACCTTTGTTGGAAAAGTAATGTCTCTGCTTTTGAATATGCTATCTAGGTTGGTCATAACTTTCCTTCCAAGGAGTAAGTGTCTTTTAATTTCATGGCTGCAGTCACCATCTGCAGTGATTTTGGAGCCCAAAAAAATAAAGTCTGACACTGTTTCCACTGTTTCCCCATCTATTTCCCATGGAGTGATGGGACCAGATGCCATGATCTTCATTTTCTGAATGTTGAGCTTTAAGCCAACTTTTTCACTCTCCACTTTCACTTTCATCAAGAGGCTTTTGAGTTCCTCTTCACTTTCTGTCATAAGGATGGTATCATCTGCATATCTGAGGTTATTTGTATTTCTCCCAGCAATCTTGATTCCAGCTTGTGTTTCTTCCAGTCCAGCGTTTCTCATGATGTACTCTGCAGAGAAGTTAAATAAGCAGGGTGACAATATATAGCCTTGACGTACTCCTTTTCCTATTTGGAACCAGTCTGTTGTTCCATGTCCAGTTCAAACTGTTGCTTCCTAACCTGCATATAGGTTTCTCAAGAGGCAGGTCAGGTGGTCTGGTATTCCCATCTCTTTCAGAATTTTCCACAGTTTATTGTGATCCACACAGTCAAAGGCTTTGGCATAGTCAATAAAGCAGAAATAGATATTTTTCTGGAACTCTCTTGCTTTTTCCATGATCCAGCAGATGTTGGCAATTTGATCTCTGGTTCCTCTGCCTTTTCTAAAACCAGCTTGAACATCAAGAAGTTCACAGTTCATGTATTGCTGAAGCCTGGCTTGGAGAATTTTGAGCATTACTTTACTAGCATGTGAGATGAGAGCAATTGTGTGGTAGTTTCAGCATTCTTTGGCATTGCCTTTCTTTGAGATTGGAATGAAAACTGACCTTTTCCAATCCTGTGGCCACTGCTCAGTTTTCCAAATTTGCTGGCATATTAAGTGCAGCACTTTCACAGCATCATCATTTCAGGATTTGAAGTAGCTCAACTGGAATTCCATCACCTCCACTAGCTTTGTTCGTAGTGATGCTTTCTAAAGCCCACTTGACTTCACATTCCAGGATGTCTGGCTCTAGATGAGTGATCACACCATCATGATTATCTGGGCCATGAAGCTTTTTTTTGTACAGTTCTTCTGTGTATTCTTGCCACCTCTTCTTAATGTCTTCTGCTTCTGTTAGGTCAATACCATTTCCGTCCTTTATCAAGCCCATCTTTGCACAAAATGTCCCCTTGGTATCTCTAATTTTCTTGAAGAGATCTCTAGTCTTTCCCATTCTGTTGTTTTCCTCTATTTCTTTGCATTGATCGCTGAGGAAGGATTTCTTATCTCTTCTTGCTATTCTTTGGAACTCTGCATTTAGGTGCCTATATCTTTCCTTCTCTCCCTTGCTTTTTGCTTCTCTTCTTTTCACAGCTATTTGTAAGGCCTCCCCAGACAGCCATTTTGCTTTTTTGCATTTCTTTTCCATGGGGATGGTCTTGATCCCTGTCTCCTGTACAATGTCACAAACCTCATTCCATAGTTAATCAGGCACTCTATCAGATCTAGTCCCTTAAATCTATTTCTCACTTCCACTGTATAATCATAAGGGATTTGATTTAGGTCATACCTGAATGGTCTAGTGGTTTTCCCTACTTTCTTCAATTTAAGTCTGAATTTGGCAATAAGGAGTTCATGATCTGAGCCACAGTCAGTTCCCAGTCTTATTTTTACTGACTGTATAGAGCTTCTCCATCTTTGGCTGCAAAGAATATAATCAATCTGATTTCGGTACTCAGCTACAAAAAGGAATGCATTTGAGTCAGTTCTAATGAGGCCTATTATACAGATTGAAGTAAGTTAGAAAGACAAAGATGAATATTGTATATTAACACATATATGTGAATTTAGAAAGATGGTACCATCGATCCTACATGCAGGGCAGCAAAAGAGACACAGAGGTAAAGAAGAGACTTTTGGACACAGCAGAAGGCGGCGAAAGTGGGATGATTTGAGAGAATCCCACTGAAACACGTATACTACCATATGTAAAACAGATGATTAGTGCAAGGTCAATGCATGAAGCAGCACACCCAAAGTCAGTGCTCCGGGACAGCTCAGAGGGATAAGGTGGGGAGGGAGGTGGGAGGGGGATTCAGAATGAGGGAGACACATGTATGCCTATGGCCAGTTCATGTTAATGCATGGCAAAAACATCACAATATTGTAAAGTAATTATTCTCCAATTAAAATAAATTAATTAATTAATAAAATAAAATCCCAAGACAAAGGCTCAGTTAAAGTGCACTGAGACTATAGAAACTGAGATAATAAACATGTATTAAGCCCATAAGTATACGATGGTAATTTGTTACTCAGCAACAGAAAACTAATTCATCATCAGCTCACAGCATTGGCTTAGCAACCAGAGATTTCAATTGTCTTAAAGCCTAGAGATGAAGGCATCCAAGAAAATTCTCTAACTACCATAGCTATCATTTGGCGTCTCTTTTTATAACTGGTGTGCCACAGAAAGTAAAATTTAAAGAATTCATGTCCCCTGTCAGTTTAAAGCCTCCCACATAGGTGTCTATACCACTTGGTTTATTCATTCAATCTGTTTCATTCTATACTGAATTATTTTCATGCTTTTCCTATATTAAAATAATATTTCCAATATTCATATGATGAAACAATATGGCTGAATTTTTGATACTTTCATAGTTTATACTGTCTCTTAACTACTCTATTAATAAGACGAGACGAACAATTTAAAATTATAAGAGGATATAATTAACAGTGTCAAATCTAAAGAAGATCAGAAGGGCTGGGGTCCAGAAAAGAGGTGAAAGGATTAGCATTAAACTGAACCATGGATATGATTTGCACTAAGCTTGGAGGGGAACATACAGAGAAGTGACTGTTATAAGGGATCCACTACAAGTTAAGAAAGCCCCTGCTGAAAAATCTCGAATTTATCTTTGAAGTTGGAGAGTGACTCTTTTACTTAGAATAAGGTAGGTTAATGGAGAGATTGAGATCCTGAATGAAATTGTAAATGACTTTGGAGGAAAATCATAAAAATCAGTAATTGGAGGTACATAGAAAGAACGAGGGACAGCTGAGAGGATCCAGTGAAAATTTGGAATATAGTGTACCATTGTTTGCCTCTGTCTACATAAGGAATATACTTGCTTCATATTGTTTGGCTTAGTCTTTCTTTGGGCGGTAGAGTGCATCTGAAAGGACAATGGGAGAATGGCATTGAAACATGTATAATATCATATATGAAAGGAGTCACCAGTCCAGGTTCGATGCATGATACTGGATGCTTGGGGCTGGTGCACTGGGACGACCCAGAGGGAGGGTATGGGGAGGGAGGGGGGAGGAGGGTTCAGGATGGGGAACACAGGTATACCTGTGGCAGATTCATTTCCATATATGGCAAAACCAATACAATATTGTAAAGTTTAAAAATAAAATAAAATTTAAAAAAAAAAGAAAGAAAATGAAAGGACAATGTGCCAGGTTTGATTCTAAGTAGTAAATATGGTGTTTATTTCTACTCATGGTGTCTCTGGTATTTCTGACCCCCATCGGGAGAAGAACATGCCTCAGGTGGTTGATGCCCCTTCAGCCTGGGCCTTAGGAAGAGAAACGAGAGAACTATAGCCAGGAAGGAAGCCTGATCAATCTATAAACCTATCCAAACTAATACAAGCATCACCTGTGAGCTCACAGCAGCATCCTAGAAGCCTGGGTGAATTTTATCTGGCAGTGATCAATAATTCATTGTAGAGTACAGAGAGATGAATGGTTAGGTTGGCCAGGGGCACAGTTTTGCCAGTATAAAGCTAAAAACAAAACGGTAATTGAGGGTAATGGCACAGAGCCTTGGAAATGATGAATATTCCCATCTTGGCTGAATGAAAAAGAAACTGAAAGCAGAAAGGAAAAGTAGGTTAAAGAAACATAGATCCACACACCAAGCTGTTTTCACATCAAGGAGACACCCTCACTCATTATAAAGCTGATACAATTAGTCAATTTCAAGTTCCTTTTTCTTCTCACATTTCTTCTTTACATCTCTCCAGCCTTTAAGCCTTCAGTTCAAACATTTACTGAGTGCTTGGCATTGGGGATATAGAGAGACCTAAGTCAACTTCCTTGAACTTGAGTTTCAGATGAGATGATAGACAGTTAAAAAGGTAACTACATAGCAATGAATGTGGACAATTGTGCGTTCAATAGATATCCAGACAGTATCTGCCACCCACACGCTCTTTTGCAATAGCACCTTCCTACAGCCCATAAAGAGGCTGAGTTTGTGAGCCCTCTTTCGGAATCTGGATGAGCTTTTGATTCCTTTGATCAATACAGTATGATGGAAATAACTACAAGTGACTTGGATGCTCCCTCTTGGAACTAGTCTCATTCTATGAGAAACCCAAGAACTTACGCATATAGGCTCTACTCAGCAATGAAAAGCATGCCCAACTTTTGAGTCATTATAGCCTGGGTACCAGTCATGTTTCTTAATAAGTTTCCATATGATTCCAGTCCAGCCCTCTTTATGATCCAGCTCTCACACCCATACATGGCTACTGGAAAAACCATAGCTTTGACTACACGACATTTGTTGGCAAAGTGATGTCTCTGCTTTATAATACACTGCCTACGTTTGTCATAGCTTTTCTTCTAAGGAACAAGCTTATTTTAATGCCACGGCTGCAGTCACCAACTGCAGTGAGCTTGGAGCCCCTCCAAAAATAAAATCTGTCACTGCTTCACTTTTTCCCCTTCAACTTGCCATGAAGTGATGGGACCAGATACCATGATCTTAGTTTTTGAACACTGAATTTCAAACCAGCTTTTTCACTCTTCTCTTTCACCTTCATCAAGGGACTGTTTAGTTACTTTTCACTTTCTTCCATTAGAGTGGTATCATCTGCATATCTGGGGTTGTTAATATTTCTCCTGGAAATATTAATTCCAGCCTGTGATTCATCCAGCCCATCATTTCACCTGACATACTCTACATATAGGTTCCCAGATGGCTCAGTGGTAGCGAATCCACCTGTCAACGCAGGAGACATATATTTGATCCCTGGTGTTGGGGAGATTCCCTGGAATAAGAAATGGCAGCCCACTCCAGTATTCTTGCCTGGGAAATTCCATGGAGAGAGGAACCTGGTGGGCTACAGTCCACGAGGGTCTCAAGAGTCAGACATGACTTAGTGACTAAACAGTAACAAACTAAAAACCATCTATATAGAAAAAAAATCACTGAACCTCAGTGAGACAGTGGGTTATCTGTCATCTTGACTTAGGTTATACTTACCCTTTCACTCCCAGCTCAGTGACATCCTAGACAAAAGCTGACGACATTGCTGACAATGGAGAAATCTGACATCTTGTGGAAGTCCAGTAAAAGTATCATCCAAGAAAAAGGTCAATAGTCTATTCAAAATTGCAGTGCCCTAGAAAATCTCTGTTCCCAGAGTATGTTGGCTCTTTGATTTGACTCAGAGCTCAGCTTACCTGAGGCCTATCTCCAGGGCACTTCTAACACAATAACAAACTTCTAGAAGCAACTGCTTATGCTTATGACTTCAGCAATGGAAAACAAGGACCTCACCTGAAATTTTAAATGAACTGCTAGAGAAGTAGATGGCTATAGAGGAGTTTGGCATATTTCTGAGGACCAAAAGGCCATATGCACACGCAAATCTGGGTGCATGAGCAGAAAATATGTAAGAAAAAAGACAGTACCAATCACTCACCTCCAGCCTACCTTGAGGAAGAATTGAAACTATTTCTATTTGCAAGTGACTTGATCTTGTATATAGAAAATCCAAAGAAATTCATTATTAGTACTAATAATCAAATTCAATTTTGCACCTCAATATAAGCTCAAAGTACAAAAATAACAAGCCACAAATAATCCAAAAATTAAAATAAGAAAATAATTCCACTTACAATAGTAGCAAAATATATCAAATAAATAGAAATAACATTTTAAAGTATAATGCTATTACTGAAAGAAATTAAAGATCTAAATAAATGGAACAATATCCTACCTTCATGGATGAGAAGACTTAACATTTTTAAGATGTATTACTACTCAGTAAATTAATCTACCAATTCAGTGTAGTCCTTTTCAAAGTATAGCTGATTTTCTTGCAATAATTGACAAAATGATTCTAAAATTCATACAAAAAGCCAAGGGACTCAGAATAACCAGAAGAATCTTGAAAAAGAGCAAAATTAGAGGACTTGTATTTCTCATTTTCAAAATTTATTTACAGTAATCAAGACAATGTGGTGCTGGCATGAGATTAGACATATATATTTAAATTGACAGTCCAGAAAAAAAATCTTTACATTTATGCCCAATTTATTTGCAACAAGAGCACCATGACAATTCAGTGAGCAAAGGACAGTCTTTTCAGCAAATGGTGTTGGGAAAACAAGATGCCCACAATCAAAAGAATGAATTTGTGTAAAACAGGGCAGGCATTTTAGAAAATAGTTTGAAAGATCCTCAAAATGGTGGCTGTGGAATTATCATAAGACCTATCTATACTAATGCTAGATAGATACCCAAGTGAAATTAAAACATATATCCACACAAAAGCATGCTCATGAATGTTCATTACTATGAATAACGATTATTTATAATGACTAAAAAGTGGAAACAAGCTAAATAACCATAAACTGATGAATGGATAATCAAAATGTGGCATATTCATGCAATAGAATGCTTCTTAGCAATAAAAAAATGAAGTACAGATACATGCTTTAAAATGAATGAGCGTTGAACATATCATGCTAAATGAAAGAAATCACTCACAGAAGACCACACATTGTGGGTAATTCCATTTATTTGAAATGCCCTAAATAAGCAAATCCATGGAGGCAGAAAACTGAATATTAGTAGTTCCTCAGTTGGGGAATGAAGAAAGATGGCTAATGAATACGGTTTGGAGTTTCTTTTTTTAGGGAGTTTGTAAATGTTCTGAAAATAGACTGTGGTGATGGTTATACACTGAATTATAAGACAAGCAAACATGCAAACCCAGTTAGTAGTAAATAACAACAGAAACAATAACAAATGCTTGCAAAAACTCAACCCAGTACCACAACATTTTAAACAGTTAAGAAAAGGCAGAAACTGTATCTCAATGCATGAAGACTGAAACCAACTGATGCAGGCCCAAGCATGCAGATTTATTGTCCAATAAATCTATGGTGATTCCAAGCTCCTTGATCTGGCAAAGTCATCCTGAGATCAGAACTTACATCCCTCTGCCCCATAAAACCAAGCCCAGATGGGAGGGTCATTTTCAGTGCTCCTTTTAGAGCCATACCAAAAAACAGTTTCACATCTTCTTTTGGCATGGTGACTGGATCCAAGGGGGATGCTAAGTGGCAAGGGCAAGAAGTTCTTCCCTATGCCTTTATCAACATAACATCCAGTGCCCAGAAAAGCAGCTCTTGGTGAGAGACGGAGGTAGGACGATAGATGTCCAGCTAAATGCTTCAGAGGAGAGTGTTCAGGATACTGAGTGAGATTTAGAAGATGCAAGAAAGAAAGAATAAGGCCAACTGCAAGCAGAGTACCAAACAGGAGACAAAGGGGATAGAATAGTGACAGAAGCATAAAAGGATAAATCAGAGAAACTTTGATAAGGCTGAAAAGGGAAGGAAAATAGAACAAAGATACAACAAATAGAAAGAAAAAAGAGAACAAAGAATTTTTTTTTAACACTCCTAGCTTTCTTTTCTACCAAATATTGATAAATATGGAACAAAACAAGACCTTTGGCCCTTTCATATGCTCTTGGCTACACCAAAAGACGAAGCACTTTAAAATATAATACTCAGAGTGATGGAGAAACATACAAAAGAGATGGGTTAGCAATACAGCAGTCCAATCCTGTATCATACAGTAATCCTGCAATAACTGGTGAATTGTTTAGTACTTTCTCACAAATTTGCTAAGAAATAAATACAAACTGTTTTGCTCTATCCAATTCATAATGAATATTAATGATAAAATAAGCATACAAAGCAAAACAAAAACTACATACGGTAAAATTGGTTGTTGACTAAAAATTGACAAAAGCAAAATGTTTTCATAAAATTTCTCTCTGCAGAATTTGACTGAGAATAAGTGGACTTGGTAGGATGTCCATAAAACAAAATTTCCAATTGTTGCTATGAACAAAAAACTTGATTAGCAAGAACTGGTTTTCATTGAAAAGCTTACCTGGAAGATAATGATTCTGATGAGAATAATTTCAACAAAATAAAAGTGAACATTAAAATAGTGGGTATGATTTGAGTGCTAGGTAGGAAGTTGACTAAGAAATTAAATTGACGTAGTGGTGAAAAAGAGTCTTCTCAGAGCACTTTTCTTTGATTGGAGTACATTCTTGTCCATGTGCTCTGGATACATTTCTGAATATGTATGCTGACACATAGTGAGCCCCTCAGCGTCTATTTCTGAGGAAGCTTGATTTAGTCACTCTTCCGATAAACAGTGTAAATTCAAGATGATCAGCAGCCCGCCTTCCCTGGGCTTGACACGAGGAGGGAGCAGATGATCTGATAAGTTTTATTGCCTCTAATTTTTGTGACTAATATAGAGGTTCTGTTTTGAAAGCACCCAGATCTGGCTCCATTCTGGCTTAGCTAAGAACAGATTTGGAACAAAATGTACTCTCCCAAGAGCCAGGCTCTCAGAACTCTCCTAAGGATAATTTTGAAAGGCATAAGCAAACCAAGAATAGTTCAGAGTGGCCATGAAGCTTGCCAAAGGCTTAAAGAAAATCGAAATGGCCTAATTGAATTCAGACAGTGAGGCTAATAGGAGCCCTTACATGTCAAAAGGAGGGGCTCTTCCTGTTTTCTGTCTTAAGATTTCCCTATGGAGGGACCACTGCTGAAGAAACAGTCCCATGGCCTCTCTTACTCTTCTTTATGTGATTGATAAATTGAAAGAAGGAACAGGAATCCTCCACGTAGCTCCCTCTTGTAACTCTTCGGAAGCGAGTTTTCCCTCCAGGAAGGTGCTATCTGTGCTTCTTGTTGCTATAAAAGTTACAGGGGCACATACCACTCCTGGCTTCCCTGGTGGCTCAGCTAGTAAAGAACCAGCTTGCCAATGCAGGAGACACAAGTGAACCAGGTTCGATCCCTGGGTCGGGAAGATCCCCTGGAGAAGGAAATGGCAACCCACTCCAGTATTCTTGCCTAGAGAATTCCATGGACAGCAGAGCCTGGCAGATCACACACACACACACCACTCCTATCACTATTTTCATGTCAGGAACACTGTGAGTTTTCTACCTCTGCCTGGTGTATAAAATTAATGGCTTTTTGTCACATATGTAAGTCATTCTCCGATCCAGATTTTTGTATCAGATAAAGTTGATATTTTGATTATTATCCTTAGTCCTGTGTGCTAGATAGTTTCAAACTCAGCCAGGAAAGAGAAGAATGTTATTTATTAATTGTCTAAATTCTGACATACACCCCACTTTTTCCTCTTTTCTGTATTCCCTTTAGTGGAAACCTCTGGAATTTGTTTATGGGGCGTGTATGTGTGTGTTGTTTGTTTTTGTCCAGTCGCTAAGTCATGCCAGACTCTTTGCAATCCCATTGACCACAATACACCAGGCTCCTCTGTCCTTCACTATTGCCCAGAGTTTGCTCAAACTCATGTCCATGGCGTCAGTGATGCTATCTAACCATCTCATTTTTTGCCACATCCTTATCTTTTTGCCTTCAATCTTTCCTAGCCTCAAGTCTAGTAGGCTCATTGTATGTATTTGGGCTCTTTTTTTAGGCAAAGAAAATAAAATCACAATTTGGGGATACCGTTAGCATTTTGGAGCTCTTATAGAAATTAAAAGCCATAGGCTTCACAAAATTTTAAGGAAAAAAAAAGAGAGAGAGAGATGAAAAGTTTCAAGAACCTGAAGTAGGTGGGGCAGGAGACGTGTGTTTACCAAGAATAGGCTTATTTCATGCAGGAAAGACATTTGAAATAAATATGACATATTTTAACATGTACTCTGTGGGTAATATAAAATAACATTCTTTTAAATACATTTCCTCTTAAAATCTCACAGCACAACCATATATATTTTTGTGTGTGTGAAACTGATCTCAGATTTAGAAAACTGGTTTGAATCTCTAAAACTTAACTTTTAAATAAAATAGGCATACTTATAGTACTCATTACTTAGCAAATAAGTTGGTAGGTTTTCCTGTAACCCCAGACTATATTGGTTGTATTCAAAAACTTAATGAAAAATATTGTTCAAGGGAAGTGTATGTACTCTAGGGAATAAAATTACACTTGTATTCACCATTAACATCAATAAACATCTAAAATTGTTACAGCAATTAAATATAGAAAACAATTCAAAATTTTTGAGAAACAAAAGGAAAAGCTCTGAAATATGAAAATGAAGAGCGCATCTCAGGCTACACAGAGTGGCCCCAGAGGAAATTGCCTAGTGGGTGAAGCTTGTCTCTCAGCTTTGGGTTCTTCTCCATAGGTATTTTATAATTTCATGCTTTCACTCTTTCAGGACTTGGAACTTGGCCTATCTTAGCTGAGACGAGAGACAGAGAGCTTTCCCCCGGACATTCCAGGCCATTTCACTTACTTCTACATGTCCTTCAAGAATTAGCTGAAAGGTTTCCTTCTCTCTGGGTTGAAAACCTGCTATTTCTACAGTGTCCTGTGCGTACCCAAATAGGGGGAAATAGAAGGGATGTCTTCGCTCAACGATAAGCTGCGGGTTTAACCTTTGTGGGTGAAGGAAGAGTGTGAGCAGATAGGGCCTTCTCACAGTCCTGCAATACTACAGACATACTTGTCTGCTCTGCCTTTACCAGATCTAGCCTTGCTCTGTTATTCCATTCCAAGTTGAGAGAAATTGAGAGATAAAAGCCCTCGACATGTGTATTCCTATCCATAAGAAGAGCATCCCTATTCACAGAAAATCCTCCAGATGTTTTAACCTATGTCTAGTGCTAAGTTTCATTGAGATTACTAACAGGTACAGAGCCAATTAACTGATTTGGATTTTATCATCGTCACCGGCATTGTCAACAGACACTTAATGAGTATCCCTAGAGCACTGCCCGTCGCACTTGATGCTAAGAGCTCATCTTCTTTCCCCTGGAGGACATTTTAATGAACAATGAAATAGCTAAAAACTAGACATGAAAGAGGAAAGGCTAGAGAAATAAAAGGAATAATAATTGGTCCCCAAGTAAAGAGCTTCCTGACTTTCCTCATTTCTCTTTTGATCGTGGTGGTCATAAGTTATTTAAATATATAAAGAGATCTATTGATACACACAAACTGAATAGAGAGAGAGGACAATGCTATAGATTGAATATTTGTGTCCCCCCCAAAGTTCATGTTAAAAATACGATGCCTACGGTGACGATATTAGGAAGTGAGACCTTTGGGAAATAACTAGGGCATGAGTGTTCTGCCTTCCTGCATGGGATTAGTGTCCTTATAAAAGAGGCCCCAGAGAGATTGCTTGCCTAGCTTGCCATGTAAGAACACAGCAAGAAGTCATTGTCTATAAACCAAGAATAGATCGTTACCAGACATCAAATCTGCTGGCATTGTGATCTTGAACTTCCCAGCCTCTAGAATTGTAAAAGATAAATGCTGTTTATAAGCCAACTATAGAAACCTGAAAGAACTAAGACAAATGATTTTGGTGGTGATGATGATGTCGATGATAGATATACATAGATGTAAATGACATGCAAATGTAAACGACATGCAAAGATCTTTAGTCTAGACAGAGACTACGTATATATATATGTTGCTGCTAAGTCACTTCAGTCGTGTCCAACTCTGTGCGACCCCATAGATGGCAGCCCACCAGGCTCCCCCATCCCTGGGATTCTCCAGGCAAGAACACGGGAGCGGGTTGCCATTTCCTTCTCCAATGCATGAAAGTGAAAAGTGAAAGTGAAGTCGCTCAGTCATGTCTGACTCTTAGCGACCCCATGGACTGCAGCCCACCAGGCTTCTCTGTCCATGGGATTTTCCAGGCAAGAGTATTCGAGTGGGGTGCCATTGCCTTCTCCATATAAATATATAGATATATCTATATATATATATAGACAGAGAGAGAAAGAAGTGTCCAAAAAATCTTATTAGAAACTCTTTATATTAATATATATAATTAGAAGCACATAATAATTTTTATTGTACTGATTAGAATTATTGACTGGAATTAAGAATTTTCTTCAAACAACACTTGAAATTCCCAATTCAAATGTAAGTTATGGTTAGAAAGAGGATAGCAGTCTTGGATAAAATCCAGACAAGAGTAATAATCTTGACTGAGAAACTGAATGAAGAAATGTTAAGGCCAAATACAAATGGTTAGGGAAAGATGTAACCCTAAATATAATTTAATTCATGAGCCCAAAAGTAGCATAGAATTAGTTAACCTAGTATAAATGGATTCTCTGAAAGGGCTTTAATTTTAGCCTGAATAACGGGAAGTGACTAAGACCAGAACATGTAGCGATCTGAACCACTGGTTAATAAAAGAGTTTTCCCAAATAATATGTTAACACTGAATCCATTTTAAACAAAACTGAATGAACATATTACATTCCTGAGATACAATCTAGTGATTCCTGGATGGTGTACCAGATAACTAAAACAGCTTCATCACTAATGCATGATACATTTATCTATTCATTTTAATGTGTGATACATTTATCTATTCATTTAAGTAGCATGTTGTTTTGTTTAAGGTAGGGTCTGTTTAAGGGCTGTTCAAGGAACAAGAATGAAGCCTAAAGATGAAGTGTAGGTTGCAAAAGCCCCTTCATGGATCGTAGCCTTGTTGTGGCAAAGAGGCTTGCATAACTCAATAAAACCATAAGCCATGCTGTTGCTGTTCAGGACCACCCAAGATGGACAACTCATAGTGAACAATTCCAACAAAATATGGTCCCCTGGAGAAGAAAATGACAACCCACCCCAGTACTCTTACATAGAGAAACCCATGGACTGGCATGAAAAGTATGAAAAGACAAAAAGCCATGACATTGGAAGATGAGCCCACAAGGTCAGAAGGTGTCCCATATGCTACTGGGGAAGAACAAAGGGCAATTACTAATAGCTCCAGAAAGAATGAAGTGGATAGGCCAAAGCAGAAATGATGCACAGTTGTGGATGTGTTTGGTGGTGAAAGTAAAGCCCAATGCTATAAAGATCATTATTGCATAAGAACCTGGAATGTTAGGTCCATGAATCAAGGTAAATTGGACATGGTCAAGCAGAAGATAGCAAGAGTGAACGTTGAAATCTTAGCGAACTAAAATGACAGGAATGAGCAAATTTAACTTAGATGACCATTATATCTACTACTATAGGCAAGAATTCCTTAGAAGAAATGGAGTAGCCCTCATAATCAACAAAAGAATCCAAAATGCAATCTTGCTTGCAATTTCATACACAACAGAATGAACTCAGTTCATTTCCAAGGTAAACCATTCAACATCACAGTAATCCAAGTCTATGCCTCAACCACTGATGCTGAAGAAGCTGAAATTGAATGGTTCCATGAAAACCTACAAGACCTTCTAGAACTAACACCAAAATGGTACCTTTTTCATCATAAGGAATTGGAATGCAAAGTAGGAAGTCAAAATATACCTGGAGTAACAGGCAAGTTTGGCCTTAAGGTACAAAATGAAGCAGGGCAAAGGCTAACAGAATTTTGCCAAGAGAACACATTGGTCATAGCAAATATCCTCTTCCAATGACACAAGAGACAACTCTATACATGGACATCAACAGATGGCCAGTAACAAAATCAAATTGATTATGTTCTTTGCAGCCAAAGGTGGATAAGCTCTATACAGTCGGTAAAAACAAGACCTGGAGCTGACTGTGGCTCATATCATGAGCTCCTTATTTCAAAATTCAGGCTTAATGTGAAGAAAGTAGGGAAAACTACTAGGCCATTCAGGTATGATGCAAATCACATCCTTAAAGATTATACAGCGGAAGTGACCACTGTATAAGTGATCAGTTCTAACTGCTCCTTCTTGACCTGCATACAGGTTTCTCAGGAGACAGGTAAGGTGGTCTGGTATTCCCGTCTTAAAGTGGAGATTTAAGAGATTAGATATGGTAGACAGAATGCCTAAAGAACTATGGATGGAGGTTCATAACATTGCACAGAAAGCTGTGACCAAAATCATCCCAAAGAAAAAGACATGCAAGAAGGCAAAGTGGTTGTCTGAGGAGGCTTCACGCATAGCTGAGGAAAGAAGAAAAGTGAAAGCCAAGTAGAAAGGGAAAGATGTACCCAGCTGAATGCAGATTTCCAGAGAATAGGCGGGAGAGACAAGAAGGCCTTCTTAAATGAACTATGTAAAGAAATAGAGGAAAATAATAGAATGGGAAAGACTAGAGATCTCTTCAAGAAAATTGTATATATCAAAGGAACATTTCATGCAAGAACAGGCATGATAAAGGACAGAAATGGTATGGACCTAACAGAAGCAGAAGAGATTAAGAAGAGGTGATGAGAATATATAGAACAATACAAAAAAGGTTTTAATGACCCAGATAACCACGATGGTGTGGTCACACACCTAGAGCCAGACATCCTGGAGTGTGAAGTCAAGTGGGCCTTGTGAAGCATTACTATGAACAAAGTTATTGGAGGTGACAGAATTCTAGGTGCACTATTTCAAATCCTAAAAGATGATGCTGTTAAAGTATTGCACTCAATATGCCAGCAAATTTGGAAAACTCAGCAATGGCCACAGGACTGGAAAAGGTCAGTTTTCATTCCAATCACAAAGAAGAACAATGCCAAAGAACGTTCCAACTACTGTACAATTGTACTCATTTCACATGCTGAAGGTTATGCTGAAAATCTTTCAAGCTAAGCTTCAGCAGTACATAAACTAAGAACTTCCAGATATACAAGATGGGTTTCAAAGGGGCAGAGGAATCAGATATCAAATTTCCAACATTCAATGGATCATGGAGAAAGCAATGGAGTTCCAGAAAAACATCTACTTCTGCTTCATTGACTACACTAAAGCCTTTGACTGGGTGAATTACAACAAACTGTGGAAAATTCTTTAAGAGATGGGAATACCAGACCACCTTACCTGTCTCCTGAGAAACCTGTATGCAGGTCAAGAAGGAGCAGTGAGAACTGAACATGGAACAATTGGTTCAAAATTGGGAAGTCGTATGACAAAGCTGCATATTGTCACCTGCTTATTAAACTCACATGCAGAGTTGCGTGCTTGCATGCTCACTCGTGCCTGACTCTTTGTGACCCCTATGGACTACAGCCCACCAGGCTCTTCTGTCCACAGGAGTTTCCTGGCAAGAATACTGGAGTCAGTTGCCATTTCCTCCTCCAGGGGATCTTCCTGACCAAAAAATTGAACCCTTGTTTCCTGCATATCCTGCATTGGCAGGCAGATCCTTTGCCACTGAACCACCTGGTGATCCTATGTACAGAGTACATCATGCAAAATGGCAGGCTGGATGAATTACAAGCTGGAATCAAGATTGCCAGGAGAAATGTCAAAAATCTCAAATATGCAAACATACTACTCTAATGGCAGAAAGTGAGGAACTAAAGAGCCTCTTGATGAGAGTGAAAGAAGAGAATGAAAAAACTGTTGAAACTCAACATTCATAAACCTAAGATTATGGCATCTGGCCCCATCACTTTATGGCAAATAGAAGGGGAAAAAGTAGAAGCAGTGATAGATTTTATTTTCTTGGGCTCCAAAATCACTGCAGATGGTGACTGCAGCCATGAAATTAAAAGACACTTACTCCTTGGAAGGAAGGCTATGATAAACCTAGACAACATATTAAAAAGCAGAGATATCACTTTGCCAGAAAAGGTCCGTGTAGTCAAACCTACAGTTTTTCCAGTAGTCATGTACAGATGTGAGAGTCGGACTGTAAAGAAGGTTGAGAACCAAAGAATTGATGCTTTCAAATTGTGGTGCTGGAGAAGACTCTTGAGAATCACTTGGACTTCTAGCAGGTCAAACTAGTCTATCCTAAAGAAAATCAACCCTAAATATTCATTGGAAGGACTAATGCTGAAGCAGAAGCTCCAATACTTTGGTCACTTGATGCAAAGAACCAGCTCATTGTAAAAGACCCTGATGCTCGTAAAAACTGAAGGCAAAAGGAGAAGGGGGCATCAGAGGATGAGCTGAATAGAAAGAATTACTGACTGAATGGACATGAATTTGAGCAAACTCCAGGAGACAGAGGACAGGGAAGCCTGGGGCGCTACAATCCATGAGTTTACAAAGAGTCAGACAAGACTTAGCAATAAACAACAACTTCAGGTCATAGAAGATTTGTATCACAAAATACAAGTGCTTCAGCTGATTCTTGAAGAGAAAGGGGCCAAGCGGAGATCCAGTAAGGATCAGAATTATAGGAGAGAAAAATGTTTCAGACAATGGGAATGGAATTAACAAATGCCCTGAGGCATGAGAGAGCTTGGTTTGTTGTTTGAGAAGAGTTAGGTGTGGCTAGATCTGACTCTCCTTGTTGTAGGGCAGAAATCAACACAACATTGTAAAGCCATTATCCTCCAATTTAAAAAAAATTTTTTTAAAAGAAGAAGAGTGACTAGATTATATAGCTCATGAGGAAATAAAAAATATCAGAGTCTGAAAAACTGTACATCCCACACTAAATTCCCCAAGTTCCACAGGCCTAAGAATCCCATCTTAGTAATAAAATTAAGTGACACTCCTCACCCTCACAGGTGAGGGTGTATACTATTTAATATCTGATGATTTCACCTCTGTTACCAATGGAATATTCATCAAAACCCAAATGCCAGTTGATAAATAAAATCTCCCTTGGTTATAAAATTACAAAAATAATTTAAGTTGGAAAAATATATATATATATGGATCAGCTGGTAAAGAATCCGCCTGCAATGCGGAAGACCTGGGTTCGACCCCTGGGTTGGGAAGATCCCCTGGAGAAGGGAAAGGCTACCCACTCCAGTATTCTGGCCTGGAGAATTCCGTGGACTGTATAGTCCATGGGGTTGCAAAGAGTCGGATACAACTGACTCACTTTCACTCACGAAAACAGGCTTCCATTTTTACCAAATTCTCTGTCTACTAAGGGACCAATTTCACTTTAAGTCCCAGTGGTATTCTATCTTTCCCACAAAAAAGAGAGTGGGAAAAGATAAATTTCCAGACATGATTTTGCACACAAATGGCAGGCATAGGTTTCTAAAGGACGGTTTCCAACCTGTTAATAGTTTTCAATACACAGCAGCTGCAATCCATGAAAGAGATAAATATTCATGGCACAAAGCATTTATATGTATCAAATGTATATTCATGAACAAATGGCTTCCCCTGCCTTTAATAATGTTTGCTGTGCAGTCAGTGAAGAATGGACCAAGCTTCCCCCGGCTGCTACTGGGGAGTCTCTACTGCTACGTCTCCTGAATGTCAGTTCTGCCTCAGTTACAGACAGGACAATAGCCATGAAAAAAAGCCAAAAACGGTGCCCGGACTCACGCCTCACTCATTCCAGATTGGATAGCAGCCCCTCCCTGCACCAAATATTAACAAATTCTATGTGGCTGCCAACTTATTTTTCAGGAAAAAGCATTATATAGTCAAGCCTTGTGTGGCCATATGTGCATGGTAATATCCATGGTTGACCATCCTCTTTCAAATATGCTTTGTCACAGTACTACCCTCCCAATGGGCTTTACTCAGAATACTGGAGAGAATTTGCATACCCTGAATAGTGCTCTCAGGTGATCATTGCAGTCCAGTTGTCCTGCCCTCAATCAGAGCATTGTGTGCAGCGTGGATGCAAAAGAATGACAGAGCAAACTGTTCACAGGAGTCTTTGTTATTCAGCAAGGTTTGGTGGATGGCATGTGCTTTTGAAAATTGGCGTATTGTTTGATAAAAAAGTGCTGTTTGCTCTGTTAATTTCTCCAGGAGGCAGGCAAGAATAGAATCAAGTGAAGAAATGTGCCTTTTGTTGAATAAGAATAAGGAGCTATCATAAGGTTTTAGGGCACTGAACAAAGCCTGCTAAAAATAAAAAATAATCATAATCATAAAATGAAAGGATTTAAATTGTATCATGCAGGCAAAGGAACCTGTCAGCTTTGCAGGCAGGTCTCCTTGCTCTGCCTCTCAAGTCTTGGTCAGCTTCCAGCCCTCCTTTATAGGATCACAGGATAATAATTCCAACTCTGTCAAACATGCCAACTTTCCCCTTTCTCTCTCTTAGCATTTGCTGTTGATCCACTCAAAGAGATGAACTTTTAGGACCGTTATGATAAACTGAAAATAGGATCTGATACCATTCCCTCCTACACGTTTTTATAAGGATACCTAGATGTATCTGAATTTTAATTTGCAAAGTTAAATTACACCCGATTCCTCTCAGTAGTTTATACAATATATTGCATCAGAATCCAAGTGGTAACCTACTATAAAATGTGAAAAGATTTTAGCTCTTTGTGTTATGAGACTGAGACTACATGTAACAGCCAGTGGGGAGGAAGCATCTTCATGGGTCTGTCAAAGATCCAAAAGCATCATGAATTGTAGCTGGACTCAGCAAGGATGACATCATACCTCACTATAAATGATATGGTTCCAGTATTTAAAGTATAGTTTCAGTGTTTAAAATAAAGCTAATTTTGCCTTGAATTGTATTAATGAAAATCAAACCTTCCATAAGGAAATGTCCCTGAAATTTCTATAAATAAATAGGAAAAACTCTCTAAAGAATCTCTGAAGGTCTCCAGTTAATTCCCTAGCCTCTTCCCTCTTCTAATTATTATAATTCAGAGCATGTTGTTTTCATCTTTTTTCTCTGTCTCAATGAAGAACTTACTGTATGTACCAGACTCCTCTGTGCCAACTTCATACGTCCTAACTAATGAAGAGCAATCCATATTGTCATTTAATACCACACCATGAGTGTTACTTTATCAGAAGTAACAATAATACAAAAGGCATAGGAACTGACCTCATCTAAGTCATCCATTTGTTTGAATTATTTCTTCTATGCCTATCATCTTGGAATACGCTCTTTGCTATAGACACAGAATTTCTCTCAAGATGTGTTAAGTTTAATGGGGAAACCAGATGAAGTATCCATGCAGTTAGAAGGCAGTGTTCTAAGTGCTCCAGTGGAAGAAGTTGTTGTTGCTTAGTTGCTGTCATGTCAGACTCTTTGCAACCCCATGGACTACAACAAGCCAGGCTTTCCTGTCCTTTACTATATCCCATGAGGTCTTAGGATAAGGTAATTAATTAATCATGGCACTAACCATAACATTTCACAATGCTTCACAATCGCTGCCAGCCTAAGAACTGTCTTCAAAAGCTTGACTATGGAAAATGACTTCTTGCCCTTGACAAACATTTTCAGAATTAAAAGGAAGGTCAGGAAGGAATGGAAACTAGGATGTGGAGAGAAATGTGACTAACTATAAGCCAGTACCTGGAGAAGGCAATGGCACCCCATTCCATTACTCTTGCCTGGAGAATCCCATGGATGGAGGAGCCTGGTAGGCTGCAGTCCATGGGGTTGCACAGAGTCGGACTCCATTGAGTGACTTCACTTTTCACTTTCATGCATTGGAGGAGGAAATGGCAACCCACTCCAGTGTTCTTGCCTGGAGAATCCCAGGGACGGTGGGCTGCCATCTATGGGGTCGCACAGAGTCGGACACAACTGAAGCGACTTAGCAGCAGCAGCAGCATAAGCCAATACCATGCCAAGCACTTTCTAATACTTCTTCAGCAATTCAAAATAACCTTTACAAGCAGGTATTATTGGTTGAGAAAAAAAGAGGTAGTGGGGTTAAATATCATCCTTGAGGTCACACAGCCATGAAGAGCCAGATGGAAAATTTAAACTAAGTCATATGTCCTTTCCACTACTGATGCTTGCCTTTGAAGACAGATGTGTCCTGACTCTCAAGCTGAAAGAGTGGATGAATTCACCTTTCTGTAGAAACTGAAAAGCAGCCTAATGTACATTTTCTATTCTAAATTCAGGATGATAGACCAAATACTAAAACAGAATAGAAAACACATGAAATTTACTGAAAAGTTATGCGTGTAACTCAAGGAGTTCACTGCCTCTGAGTCACCAGGAGAAGGTATGGATTTAGGCTCCCTGTCCCCAGCTCCTGGGAAGGACTGTTGTCCATTTCTCCCTGGAGCTTTCACTATAGGGGAAGCCACTGAGTCGGAGAAGGAAGGGTGTTTGTCTAGACCCAGCTTCCCACTCACTCTGTAACTGGATTTGCAAAATCCCAAATATCACCCAAACAGGATCCCTTTGTAAGTGCTGGTTCTGGACTGGAAGTCCAGGGGGCTGGGAGAGGCATCAGCTAAAGATTAAATGGGAGAGGTGAGCAGGGAAATAAATGGAAAGGAAAACACTGAAATGGGTAGTTTCTGTAACAGTTTCTGTGATTAGTTCAGGGTGATTACCTTACCCTAAAACATAATGGATTGCTACCAAACTAACAATAGGTTTCAAAAATAACTGCTAACATTCTGAGTTATAAACATTTACTTCTTTTAGAACTTAACTCTTGTTAACAGGGAATTTACAAGCCTTTCATTTTGTACATACATATATTTATGTATTTTGTATTTGGTAGATATATTATACATGTTTGTATTTTACACATATACATTATATATATGTAAATACACACAAATAAATATGTATATATAAGCATATTCATACATATTTATTTATAAAATTAGCTAACCCTCAGTTCAGTGCAGTCACAGTCGTGTCCAATTCTTTTCGACACCATGGACTGCAGCATGCCAGGCTTCCCTTTCCAACACCAATTCCCAGAACTTGCTCAAACTCATGTTCATTGAGTTGGTGATGCCATCCAATCATCTCATCCTCTGTTGTCTCCTTCTCCTCCTGCCTTCAATTTTTCCCAGCATCAGGGTCTTTTCCAATAAGTCAGTTCTCCACATCAGGTGGCCAGAGTATTGGAGTTTCAGCTTCAACATCAGTCCTTTCAATCAATATTCAGGACTGATTTTCTTTAGGATTGATTGGTTTGATCTACTTGCAGTCCAAGGGACTCTCAAGAGTCTTCTCCAACACCACAGTTCAATAGCATCAATTCTTCAGCATTCAGCTTTCTTTACAGTCCAACTCTCACATCCATACATGACTACTGGAAAAACCATAGCTTTGACTAGACAGACCTTTCTTGGCAAAGTAATGTCTCTGCTTTTTAATATGCTATCTAGGTTGGTCATAGCTTTTCTTCCAAGGAGCAAGTGTCTTTTAATTTCATGGCTGCAGTCACCATCTGCAGTGATTTTGGAGCCCAAGAAAATAAAGTCTCTCACTGTTTCCATTGTTTCCCTATCTATCTGCCAAGAAATGATGGGACCAGATGCCATGATCTTCGTTTTTTGAATGTTGAGTTATAAGCCAGTTTTTTTACTCTCCTCCTTCACTTTCATCAAGAGGCTCTTTAGTTCCTCTTTACTTTCTGCCATAAGGGTGGTGTCATCTGCATATCTGACGTTATTGATATTTCTCCTGACAATCTTGATTCCAGCTTGTGATTTATGCAGCCCAGTATTTTGTATGATGTACTCTGCATGTAAGTTACATAAGTAGGATGACAATATACAGCCTTGACGTACTCTTTTCCCAATTTGGAACCAGTCTGTTGTTCCATGTCCTGTCCTAACTGTTGCTTCTTGACCTGTATACAGATTTCTCAGGAGGCAGGTAAGGTGGTCATCTCTTTAAGAATTTGCCACAGTTTGTTGTGATCTACACAATCAAGGGCTTTGGTGTAGTCAATAAAGCAGAAGTAGATGTTTTTCTGGAATTCTCTTCTTTTTCTATGATCCAACAGATGTTGGCAATTTGATCTCTGGTTCCCCTGCCTTTTCTAAATCCAGATTGGACAGCTGGAATTTCAGGGTTCACATAATGTTGGAGCCTTGCATGGAGAATCTTGAGCATTACTTTGTTAGCATGTGAGATGAGTGCAACTGAGCAGTAGTTTGAACATTCTTTGGCATTCCCCTTCTTTGGCATTGGAATGAAAACTGACCCTTTCCAGTCCTGTGGCCACTGCCGAGTTTTCCAGATTTGCTGGCATATTGAGTGCAGCACTTTTACAGCATCATCTTTTAGGATTTGAAATAGCTCAACTGGAATTCCATCACCTCTACTAGCTTTGTTTTCCAGATTTGCTGGCATATTGAGTGCACCACTTTTACAGCATCATCTTTTAGGATTTGAAATTGCTCAACTGGAATTCCATCACCTCTACTAGCTTTGTTTGTAGTAATGTTTCCCAAGGCCTACTTGACTATAGCCCACCAGGCTCCTCTGCCCATGGGATTCTCCAGGCAAGCTTACTGAAATCGGTTGCCATTTCCTACTCCAAGGGACCTTCCTGACCTAGGGATCAAACCCAAGTCTCTTATGTTTCCTGTATTAGCAGGCAAGTTCTTTTTCTTCAAGAAAATTAGAGATACTAAGGGAACATTTCATGCAAAGATGGACACAATAAAGGACAAAAATGGTATGGACCTAACAGAAGCAGGAAAGATTAAGAAGAGGTGGCAAGAATACACAGAACTATACAGAAAAGATCTTCATGACCCAGATAACCATGATGGTATGATCACTGACCTAGAGCCAGACATGCTGGAATGTGAAGTCAAGTGGGCCTTAGGAAGCATCACTATGAACAAAGCTAGTCGAGGTGATGGAATTCCAGTTGAGCTATTTCAAATCCTAAAAGATGATGCTGTGAAAGTGCTGCACTCAATATGCCAGCAAATTTGGAAAACTCAGCAGTGGCCACAGGATTGGAAATGGTCAGTTTTCATTCCAATCCCAAAGAAAGGCAATGCCAAAGAATGCTCAGACTACTGCACACTTGCACTCATCTAACACGCTAGCAAAGTAATGCTCAAAATTCTCCAAGCCAGGCTCCAACAGTACATGAACCATGAACTTCCAGCTGTCCAATCTGGATTTAGAAAAGGCAGAGGAACCAGAGATCAAATTGCCAACATCCGTTGGATCACAGAAAAAAAAAGAATTCCAGAAAAACATCTGCTACTGCTGCTGCTAAGTTGCTTCATTTGTGTCTGACTCTGTGCAACCCCATAGACAGCAGCCCACCAGGCTTCCCCGTCCCTGGGATTCTCCAGTCAAGAACACTGGAGTGGGTTGCCATCGCTTTCTCCAAAGCATGAAAGTAAAAAGTGAAAGTGAAGTCGCTCAGTCATGTCCGACTCTGTGCGACCCCATGGACTGCAGCCTACTGCTTTATTGATTACACCAAAGCCTTTGACTATGTGGATCACAACAAACTGGAAAATTCTTAAAGAGATGACCACCTTTCCTGCCTCCTGAGAAATCTGTATGCAGGTCAAGAAGCAACAGTTAGGACAGGACATGGAACAACAGACTGGCTCCAAATTGGGAAAAGAGTACGTCAAGGCTGTATATTGTCATCCTGCTTATGTAACTTACGTGCAGAGTACATCATACAAAATACTGGGCTGCATAAATCACAAGCTGGAATCAAGATTGTCAGGAGAAATATCAATAACGTCAGATATGCAGATGACACCACCCTTGTGGCAGAAAGTAAAGAGGGCAAGCAGATCCAATCAGGCCATTCTAAAGGAGATCAGCCTTGGGTGTTCTTTGGAAGGAATGATGCTAAAGCTGAAACTCCAGTACTTTGGCCACCTCATGCGAAGAGTTGACTCATTGGAAAAGACTCTGATGCTGGGAGGGATTGGGGGCAGGAGAAAAGGGGACAACAGAGGAAGAGATGGCTGAATGGCATCACCGACTTGATGGACGTGAGTTTGAGTGAACTCCAGGGGTTGGTGATGGACAGGGAGGCCTGGCATGCTGCGATTCATGGGGTTGCAAAGAGCCGGACACGACTGAGCGACTGAACTGTACTGAACTGAAAGAGGAACTAAAGAGCCTCTTGATGAAAGTGAAAGAGGAGAGTAAAAAAACTGGCTTATAACTCAACATTCAAAAAATGAAGATCATGGCATCTGGTCCCATCACTTCTTGGCAAATAGATAGGGAAACAATAGAAACAGTGAGAGACTTTATTTTGGGGGGCTCCTAAATCACTGCAGATGGTGACTGCAGCCATGAAATTAAAAGACACTTGCTCCTTGGAAGAAAAGCTATGACCAACCTAGATAGCATATTAAAAAGCAGAGACATTACTTTGCCAAGAAAGGTCTGTCTAGTCAAAGCTATGGTTTTTCCAGTAGTCATGTATGGATGTGAGAGTTGGACCATAAAGAAAGCTGAATGCTGAAGAATTGATGCTATTGAACTGTGGTGTTGGAGAAGACTCTTGAGAGTCCCTTGGACTGCAAGTAGATCAAACCAATCAATCCTAAAGAAAATCAGTCCTGAATATTGATTGAAAGGACTGATGTTGAAGCTGAAACTCTAATACTCTGGCCCCCTGATGTGAAGAAGTGACTTATTGGAAAAGACCCTGATGCTGGGAAAGATTGAAGGCAGGAGGAGGAGAGGACAACAGAGGATGCAATGATTGGATGGTATCACCAACTCAATGAACATGAGTTTGAGCAAGTTCTGGGAGTTGGTGATGGACAGGGAAGCCTGGCGTGCTGCAGTTCATGGGGTCACAAAGAGTCAGACATGACTGAGCAACTGAACTGAAATGACTGACCTGGGAAGATGATCACCATTCAAGTACCAGGGAATCTTTGCAGGACAACCCTTGATGCCTCAGTGCAGAGGGAGCAAAGCTTTCACTTGCAGGGTGTATTAGGTTTTTCAAAGAAACAGCACCAGTGGAATATATCAATATATATAAAAAGTATATAGGTGTGTAGAGATTTGGTTCACACGATTATGAAGGCTGAAAAGTCCTGCAATTTGTTTTCTGCAAGCTGGAGGTCCAGGAAAGCCAGTCGTGTCATTCCCATCCAAACCCAAAGGCCTAAGAACTGGAGCCAAGGTGAAACCCCTGTCTGGGTCCCACGACCCGAGAACCAGGAGTACTAATATCCAAGAGCATTAGACGATGGATGTCCCAGGTCAGTAGAGAGCACTTTTTCCCTTTCTCTGCCTTTTTGTTCTATTCAGGCCCTCAGTGGTTTGGATAATGCCTAACCACAGTGGTGAGGGTGATCTTCTCTACTCAGTCTACTGATTCATATGCTAATATATTCCAGAAACACCCTCCAGAAGCACCTAGAAAAATGTTTTATTTTTTTTAAATATCAAGATATTCTTTAACTGTACTGACAGGAGAATTCTGTGAACATTGGTCAGATCAGTATCAAGGAAAGCAAATAAGCTGATGTTTCACACACTGCAGAGTCTAGAGGCCAATGTTTGCAGATGAAAATGAAGAGAAATCCCCCACAACTGAAGTGCTAAACAATGACTTAGAACTTGTGGCGGATTCATTTCCATATTTGGCAAAACCAATACAATATTGTAAAGTTTAAAAATCAGTAATTACCTTAAATGTAAATGGGTTGAATGCCCCAACCAAAAGACAAAGACTGGCTGAATGGATACAAAAACAAGACCCCTACATATGTTGTCTACAAGAGACCCACCTCAAAACAGGGGACACATACAGACTGAAAGTGAAGGGCTGGAAAAAGATTTTTCATGCAAATAGGGACCAAAAGAAAGCAGGGGTAGCAATACTCATATCAGATAAAATAGACTTTAAAACAAAGGCTGTGAAAAGAGACAAAGAAGGTCACTACATAATGATCAAAGGATCAATCCAAGAAGAAGATATAACAATTATAAATATATATGCACCCAACACGGGAGCACCGCAATATGTAAGACAAATACTAACAAGTATGAAAGGAGAAATTAACAATAACACAATAATAGTAGGAGACTTTAATACCCCACTCACATCTATGGATAGATCAACTAAACAGAAAATTAACAAGGAAACACAAACTTTAAATAATACAATAGACCAGTTAGACCTAATTGATATCTATAGGACATTTCATCCCAAAACAGTGAATTTCACCTTTTTCTCAAGCGCACATGGAAACTTCTCCAGGATAGATCACATCCTGGGCCATAAATCTAGCCTTGGTAAATTTAAAAATAAAATAAAATAAAATAAAAGAAATAATATTGTGCCAGATAGCTCAGTATCCTTTAACCCAATCAAGTTGACACCTAAAATCTTTTAGTTTTTAAATGTGAATTCTCACATGGATTAGAAGTTGCCTGATCAACAGAATATGTACACACTCATTTCACATAACCGGTGGAATTACTCAGAGCTGTCATCCTGAGCTCAAGATTCCTTCATGGTGAAAATTCATCTCTATAGGAACTATAGGACTGTAATTCATCTCCATAGGAACAATGGATTATATTCATTGGAAAGACTGATGCTAAAGCTGAAGCTCAGTACTTGGGCCACCTGATGTGAAGAGCCAACTCATCAGAAAAGACCGTGATGCTGGGAAAGACTGAGGGAAAGAGGAGAAGGGGGTGACAGGATGAGATGGTTGAATGGCATCAGAGACTCAGTGAACGTGAACTTGCCCAAACTCTGGGAGATAGCGGGGGACAGGGAAGCCTGACCTGCTGCAGTCCATGGGGTCACAGAGAGTCCAACACAACTTAGTGACTGAACAACAAAATAGGAACTATCTGCCTTTGGTCACCTAGGCCCAAGCATAATCAGTTTCTCATTGGAACATTCCTCTAGCTTGTAAGGATTCTGGGTTTACTGTGGACAGAATGGTCTACAATCTGATTTTTGCTTTGATAAAAAAAGTGACATTTCTTGTTTCCACATCACAGAATACAGCAGCAAGAACATTTATCCACTTTTCCTATGTCTTAAAAGTCCATGCAAGTATAAAAACAAGCCAACATAGCCAATGACCAAAATCAGTATTAATTAATTGGTTTTAGTTAATAAATCCTATAGCTATGCCCTCAAGTAGAAAGACATGACCAGCTAGGGGCAAGTATGCCTTTGGAAAAAAAACTTTCCTGATGAAGGCTGGCATGGGTGTTTGTCCACAATGGATGTGACCATGACTTTTTTCAGAATTAGTGGCTACAGAGGCCTGGGCAGGGAGTCTGAAGTCAGTCTTCTTGTCGAGTCCTGTCACTTCCCATTTTAGAAACCCCATCAGTTGAAAGACACAGTAAGCAAGCAATTCTTCAGGTAGACTCATGTCGTGGTAAGAGGACCAGCTGGAGCAGCTGGCTCTGTTGTGAAACCTCATCCCCCTCCTGTTTTCAAATGGGGGTGGAATGCCCCACCTCTGAGGCAAGTCAGCAGCAGGTGTCAGAGCAAGGGTGTTGATACAACAATATTGGCACAGCAAAAGCACTGCTTACTATACACATTACGGCTTTTGTACACTCAAGGTGAAACAAAATAAAAGCAGTTAACTAGCCCATGTTATGGTCCTCTAAGAAATACAGAAAAATTCCCACTTCAACTATATAGCATACAGAAGTCACAGTATATGAACCCAAGGGGACTGCCGTTTAAGATTTAACACCCGCCCCTGGCCTTCCATTCCTGGGTGAGTACGTGCTTGCTTTGTGTTTCATTTACGTTTCAGCATTGGTAAACTCAACTTTCATTTATATAAATGCACACTTTACAACAGGATGTTGTAGCAGTCTCAAAGGTTCTAGTCACCATTATTTGAAATAGATTTATTCCCCTTCAATGACTCCTGCCAGAAAAAAATGCTAGTGCTTTTTTTTTTTCTTTTCTTCATGAGGCAGGAGCCACTTTGGGGTTGATGCAGCCCAGTTATTCTCTAATGTATAAATTACACTTCTTTAGTCCTGGGGAGGAAAGTGGCTGGTAAGTACATACAGGTCTCACCCTCCCAGGGGCTCTTTCATGTGATTTCATGTATGTCTCACTAAACCCCACAAGATACGTCATTTTACGGGTCTCATTTTCATAACGTTTAATAATTAAGAAATGAAAGCACAAGCAAAGTCCTGTCCTCATCTAGCAAGTAGTGTACCTGGGGGTTCAGCTCTCCTGTTATGAAAGCCAGTGCTCCTTTCAGGACACCACACTGCCTGCTTGCATTATTTGTGTGTGTGCTGAGTTACTTCAGTCGTGTCTGACTCTTTCTGACCCCATGGACTGTAGCCTGCTAGGCTCCTCCGTCCATGGGCTTCTCCAGGCAAGAATACTGGAGTGGGTTGCCATTTCCCCCTCCAGGGGATCCTCCCAGACCAGGGATCGAACCCACGTCTCTTGCATCTTCTACACTGGTAGGCGGCTTCTTTACTGCTGAGCCACCAGGGAAGCCCTCTTCCATTATAACACCTGTGTTTATTGTTCTCTCACTCCCCCAGTCCCCCACATCAAATATAGGGTAAACCATACTATGGATGTGGTGTTTTTAAAGGGCGGGAAGTGCCAAAGAAGCAGCTAAGCCCCTAGATTAAAAAAAAAAAAAAGGTAATAAAGTAGAGTTATTGGGAAACCTTGTAAAACAAGGAAGGAGAGAGTCAGGGAGACAAGGGATGAAGAGGAGAGAAAAGGGAAAAACTTGAAATGCTGAGGGCTGGTTTCAATTTATTTTGAAATGAAGGTCAATGAGAACTAATACCATTTCTTTTCTGATTTCTTGTAACTTCCCCACTGGTTGTGTTTTTTGTTATCCTAGTCTTGTACCTACTTGACGGGAGAAAAAAAAGTCCTTTCAAAGATTAAAGAATTTTCCTGTAGCTCTGCTGAGCTGAGAAGCAATTGGAAATTGAATTAGGGGTATAGTGTGTCTGACACCTGCTGAAAGTGAAAGTGAAGTCGCTCAGTCGTGTCCGACTCTTTGCGACCCCATGGACTGTAGCCCACCAGGCTCCTCCGTCCATGGGATTTTCCAGGCAAGAATATTGGAGTGGGTTGCCATTTTCTTATCCAGGAGATCTGCCTGACCCAGGGATTGAACACAGGTCTCCCGCATTGTAGGCAGATGCTTTACCGTTGGAGCCACCAAGGAATGAAGACATCTGGTGGAGGCACCTAAATGGAACAGCAGGCAATGACCTTGGAAAAGGGCAGATTTGATCACCCCAAGACTTTGGGATAAGAAGAAAAGAGTTGCTCTATTGCTTTTCAATAATACAATGAGTTAGTTGACATTTTTTGAGTATTTCCATGTTCCCAAAACTGTTGTAGGCATATGCTATCTTTTCATTTAATTCTCACAGAATCCCACGTGATAAGTTCAGTTCAGTTCAGTCGCTCAGTCGTGTCTGACTCTTTGCAACCCCATGAATCACAGCACGCCAGGCCTCCCTGTCCATCACCATCTCCTTGAGTTCACTCAAACTCACGTCCATCGAGTCAGTGATGCCATCCAGCCATCTCATCCTCTCTTGTCCCCTTCTCCTCCTGCCCCCAATCCCTCCTAGCATCACAGTCTTTTCCAATGAGTCAACTCTTCGCATGAGGTGGCCAAAGTACTGGAGTTTCAGCTTTAGCATCATTCCTTCCAAAGAAATCCCAGGGCTGATCTCCTTCAGAATGGACTGGTTGGATCTCCTTGCAGTCCAAGGGACTCTCAAGAGTCTTCTCCAACACCACAGTTCAAAAGCATCAATTCTTCGGTGATCAGCTTTCTTCACAGTCTGACTCTCACATCCATACATGACCACTGGGAAAACCATAGCCTTGACTAGATGGACCTTTGTTGGCAAAGTAATGTCTCTGCTTTTGAATATGCTATCTAGGTTGGTCATAACTTTTCTTCCAAGGAGTAAGCGTCTTTTAATTTCATGGCTGCAGCCACCATCTGCAGTGATTTTGGAGCCCCCCAAAATAAAGTCTGACACTGTTTCCACTGTTTCCCCATCTATTTCCCATGAAGTGATGGGACCAGATGCCATGATCTTAGTTTTCTGAATGTTGAGTTTTAAGCCAACTTTTTCACTCTCCTCTTTCACTTTCATCAAGAGGCTTTTTAGTTCCTCTTCACTTTCTGCCATAAGGGTGGTGTCATCTGCATATCTGAGGTTATTGATATTTCTCCCGGCAATCTTGATTCCAGCTTGTGCTTCTTCCAGCCCAGCGTTTCTCATGATGTACTCTACAGAGAAGTTAAATAAGCAAGGTGACAATATACAGCCTTGACGTACTCCTTTTCCTATTTGGAATCAGTCTGTTGTTCCATGTCCAGTTCTAACTGTTGCTTCCTGACCTGCATACAAATTTCTTAAGAAGCAGGTCAGGTGGTCTGGTATTCCTATCTTTTTCAGAATTTTCCACAGTTTATTGTGATCCATACAGTCTAAGGCTTTGGCATAGTCAATAAAGCAGAAATAGATGTTTTTCTGGAACTCTCTTGCTTTTTCGATGATCCAGCAGATGTTGGCAATTTGGTCTCTGGTTCCTCTGCCTTTTCTAAAACCAGCTTGAACATCTGGAAGTTCACGGTTCACGTATTGCTGAAGCCTGGCTTGGAGAATTTTGAGCATTACTTTACTAGCGTGTGAGATGTACTGTTATTATCCCCATTTTATAGGGAAAGAAACTGAGTCCCAGAGGAATAACTTGCCCACAATTATGTCAGCTTTTTTTTTTTTTTTTTGGAGTCTTTTTTTTTTCTCTTCTCACCTCCCATTTTTTCAACCATTTCTTGAAGGAGAAATAGGAATTTACTTACCTTCCTCTTACTCTTTAATCCAATAAAATGTAGCTTTCATCCCTTCCACTTGCCCCCAACAATATACACAAAGGGACCTTTGAGAAGCATCGCCTATGATCTCAACTTCCAACTCTAGTGATCTGTTTTTATTCCTCATCCTGTTTCACTTCTATGAAGCATTTCATAATGTTGATACTCCTACTCCCTTTAAATGCACAGGAGCCTCCTATGCCTGGCTTTGCTCCCATTTCACTGGCCACTTGCTTTCAATCCTCTTTTCACATTTTTGGACAGTTCCTGGCTCTGTCCTTCACCTCCTCTCTTCTAGTTACAAGTGGGTCTCAGTAAGACATCAGAGGTGGGAACAGAAGGACATCAAAATCATCAGGGAGATTTTTAAAATTATTCATTCCCTCTTCCAAGATCCTGGGTGGTCTGATACATCCCACATCCTGATGGGGAGTGGAGGCAGGGAGATATATGTTACCCTTATGGAAATGCCAGTGAATTTAACCAAGTAGACATTTGAGAAGAAAGAGCTCATCTTTCTTCCTTTCCCCCCACCCTGCCCCCAAAAGGTTATACCTCCCTCACTCCCACCTCCAAAATAGATACTACCAAGAATCATGTTTGCTTTCCTTTCCCTCAGTTTTAAAAGTCTTTTACTTTGTGCATGTTGAAAATAATGAAAAGAGGGAAGTAGAGATGGGGAAGAGAAAGGAGAGCAATGGATGGCCCCGGCAGTGTGTTTATGAGGAACAACATTAGGGTAAATATATAAAGGGAGCTGTAGCCCTGGAATCTACATTTGTTCATCACAGAGAAGTGGGCTGAGACAGGTAATAAAGTCGGATCAGTCCAGGATGTTCTGCTATGGGGAGGAGCTGGGTTATGCCATCTGTTGAGATGAGAAAGGAGTATTTGAAATTTCAGCCTTCATGTGTACAAGCGATTCCCTCCCTTAATTCCCCCTTCACTTAAAAATAACGGTGAATCACCTACTTGACTAGTTGTGTGTCAATGAGCCTAGTTCATTAAATAGTCTTTATAAATAGTAAAACTTCTCTTTATTGGGCCATGTAATTTGCTAAGAACCCTATGGGTATTCGGAGAAGGCAATGGCACCCCACTCCAGTCCTCTTGCCTGGAAAATCCCATGGGCGGAGGAGCCTGGTAGGCTGCAGTCCATGGGGTTGCTAAGAGTCGGATACGACTGAGCGACTTCCCTTTCACTTTTCACTTTCATGCATTGGAGAAGGAAATGGCAACCCACTCCAGTGTTCTTGCCTGGAGAATCCCAGGGATGGGGGAGCCTGGTGGGCTGTCGTCTATGGGGTCGCACAGAGTCGGACACAACTGAAGCAACTTAGCAGCAGCAGCAGCAGCAGCTATGGGTATTATCTCACTTAATCTATCCAACAACTCCATGAAGAAGATACTATAATTTTATTTCTTTTGCAAAGAAGTCAAGAATCTTGCCAGGCACATTTATCCAGAGAAAACTCTAATTTGAAAAGATGCATGCACCCCAGTGTTCATAGCAGCACTATTTACAACAGCCAAGACATGGGTACAACTTAAACATCCATTGACATAAGACTGGATAAAGAAAATATGATACAATGGAATACTACTCAGCCATATAAAATAATGAAATAATGCCATTTGTAACATGGTGGACCTCGAGATTATCATACTAAGTGAGGTAAGTCAGACAAAGACAAGTATTATATCACTCATATGTGGAATCTGAGATATAATACAAATGAATTTATTTACAAAACAGAAATAGACTCATAGACATAGAAAAGAAACTTATGGTTACCAAAGGTGAGTGGGGTAGGGATGGATAAAATTAGAAGTTTGAGATTACCAGGTACAAGGTACTATATGTAAAACAGATAAACAACAAGGTGTCTAACTGTACAGTACAGGGAACTATATTCAGTATTGTTAGTACTCTATAATGGAAAAGAATATGAAATATGTGTGTGTGTATATAACTGAATCTCTTTGCTGTACACCAGAAACTAACACAACATTGTAAAACAACTATATTTCAATTTAAAAAATAAAATAAGAATCTTGCCAGGGAAGAGTAGAGCAAGGATTTGAACCAGGGTCAGTTCAGCCTATTCACTTAAGCAATGTTATTCCACATCTAAATATTATTACCCAATGTCATTAGTCATCCAGGAAATACAAATGAAACCCAGAGTGAGACGCTAGTACACACTCATCCGAGTGGCTGAAATTAAGACTGGCAACACCAAGTGTTGGAAAGGATGTAGTGCAACTGTAACTCATAAATCGTTGAAGAGAGTATAAAATGCTCTGAGCACTTTGGAAGAAGTTTGGCAGTTTCTAGCAAATTTAAATATGCACTTGCCCTTTGACTCAGCAATCTCACTTCTATATGTTTATCCAAGAAAAGTATATGTACACATCAAGATGGACATATTTAAGAATGTACATAGCAGCTTTTATTCACAATAGCCCCAAACTGGAAACAGCCTCAGAAGAGATCTTAGACCCAGGTAACTTTGCAATTTCAGCCTGGTAAGACCCTGAGCAGAGAACTCAGTTTAACCCACAGGAACCTTGAGACAATAAACATGTGTTGTTTTAAGTCACCAAGTTGGCAGTTATTTGCGATGCAGCAATAGGAAATAAATATTCCCTCCTCTTTCTTCCTTCCTTCCCTACTCTTCTCAATGCTTCAGTCACTCTGAACTTTTCCTCAGTTTCTTATTGACTGTGATTTTGCAAGGAATGCGCACTTTGCCTCTTTCTTCTTGTTGAACATCACCCACCCTTCAGCACCCAGATCAACTAGTCCTTTCCTGGAAGCCTTGACTGATTGCCCCGCACGGACTTCATTCCTTTCTGTTCTGTACTCCACCACCCCTTGTGAACTCTCTCTCTCTTTCTGTGTCTCCTCCCTCCTTCCCTCTCTTCCCTCCTTCCCTCTCTTCCCTATCTCTCTCTGTTTCTCTCTCTCTCTCTCTCATATGTGATTTAACTGAGACCAAGAACTTACATTATTCACATTCATGACACTTAGAACTAGGACAGTGCTTAGACCATAGAAGCCATTCCGTACATTGTTGTTGGGTTAATGCACCTATTATTTCCCATTCAAATGCTTCTGAAGTTTTTTTAGTTTAACAAATATTTATTTTGAGGGCCTCTTATAGCTGCCATGGACAATAAAAAAACTAGGGGGTCATGTTCCCTGTTTCAAGGAGGAGGCATAAGGTTTGCACACAAACAGTAATTGTAAGAGGCAGAACATGACCTGTGTCACCTAAAGAACTGAATCTGCACTGCGGGGGTCTCACGGAGCGCGAGATGGGGTTCCGCAGGATGGAAGTGAGCACATAGTTCATCTTCCAGCCTCATCTGTGCTTTAGGGAGCAACATCTTTCCATCATTATGAAACAGGTTGGAACAAGGAAGGGAAAAAAGCCTGCTCTTATCTCTCAGGTATAATAGATGGCTGGTGAGTTCCGGTCTCCCCACCATCTGCTGCTCTTCTGGGCAGGCTGGAGCAGGACAGCTGTGAAAAGGCGTAGCAGAAGAGGCAGGTCACAGAGGGAGAGAGGGAGGGGTGTTGGGCAATGTCAGCTTTGCCCTAAGACACTGTGGACAGCAGGGCCCTGAGAGCAACGCGAAGCCACAGAGACATGCAGGATGCGATATGCGGTGCGACTCATATTGCGGGCTCAGCTGCTGCTGGTGTGAAACCCAAGAAAACGTCCCCGCAGCTGCTGATGTCAGCATCGCATCATGCGGCCTGCTTGCATTGTGAGTCAGACACCCACATCCTGTTGCCTTACAATCACATTCATTTTATTCTTTGAATGATGTAGGGAAGAGGATATGTCTTTTTTCATTTTTTCCAATAGTCGTCTTATTTTTTAGCAGAAAGAAGATGTGGGTAAGTTCTGCAGAAATCCACCAAATGTGGGCCAGGCTTATTTCCCCCATAAAGCTCCAAAACCTGTGCCACAAGCCAATTGGTAACTCAATAGGCTTAATCATTTGGTATCACTTAAGCACATTCTTCTTCCAAAAACTCTCTTCTAGTTACTTTGTACCATTCAAATAAACTTGCCGAGAATTACAAAGAACATCTGTAATATTAAAATCCACTTAAACTTTAAATGAATTAAAACATTTTGACCCAGTTGTTTCTCTGAGCTTACAAAATGTTGTGAATATAAAGTTGCCATTATGTTTAACTCAACTCCATGTTTTTGAATCTTAGCCACTGAATTAACCAGGCTCAAGCAGTTAGCAGATAATTGGATCAATGTAGGTGCTCATAGTGAGCTCTTTATTTTGAATTGAACTTTTTTAGCTCTGGAGGGGAGAGGAGGATGAAAAAAGAAGTCAAGACTTATTGGAAACAAACCAAGACTGTACTAAAACTTATACTGTTTTCTCTGGTTTGGGAGTATTTCCTCTGTTCATACTTCTTTGAATCACTTATGAGCTAAATTTGATAGTACCCCGGTTACCTGGGGTAAGTGTCACAGAGAAGAACCCACCTTGTCAGCCACCTCACTGGGGGACCTTCCAGCACTTTCCCCAGTTTCTAATGCACTCATTATAGTGATGATGAAACATGTCTTGGCAAAACATCTCCATGTTCAGAAGTAGAACAGCTCCAATGTTCTTGATTCTATTTTAGACTTGTACTAAAGTTATCTGCCCACCGCAGTCTGACTTTTTTAAGCCTCATCTGATTTTTTCGGACTTAGTTTGGTCAGCCATACTAATTTCATAGGATAGAGAGATAATATTGCCTTCCAGAGTTGGAGCTAAATATTAGTGACTATACTGTGGTGTTGCTGCTGCTGCTGCTGCAAAGTCGCTTCAGTCGTATCCGACTCTGCATGACCCCATAGATGGCAGCCCACCAGGCTCCCCGATCCCTGGGATTCTCCAGGCAAGAACACTGGAGTGGGGTACCATCGCCTTCTCCGATACTGTGTTAAGGCATACATTTTCAAACCTGGTGGTCTCATTTATGTTGGTAGATGCTTCTGAGGCTAGCATTGGTTTTCTCACAAAATGGCACATGAAACACAGCTTATAAAAATATACTCTCATGATTTGGACGGTATCAAGGAGTCCTTACAAAATGTTCTACATTTTGCTTCTGTTCCTTCACTAGTTTTAACTTTTGTCAGTGGACTTTTGTAATGAACCATAGACTGACTAAACTAAATTCCAGAGCTTCAGAGATCATTTGTGATGGGAACAGAACAAATAAAATGGATATTATGCAAACCAGATAATCCCTCACTTTCATAAATTAATCTCACACACACAAAAAATCATCATACTTTACTGTATAGTAACATCCCTTTTGGAAGTAGGTAGATCAACTGATAAATGAAAAACCATTTTTGATTTTCCAATGGAGGGATACTTTTTCACTCATCAAACATTTTAGGTTTGGAAACATTGATTTTTGTATAGCTGAGTTTGTTTTTTCACATCCCTCTGAAAGTTAATAAATAAAAATAATAACATTATGAACTGCAAACTTTATAAATCCAGTATGATTGAATAGACATAATATCATTATGCTAAAATAGCATTAGATAGCTATTGTACTAAATCAGGTCAACTGTTTAAGAAAAGTAAGTCACCAAAGATTATTCTAATAGCAGGGACTTATTTAGGAATATCATATTTACTTGAAGCTCTGAAAATAAACTAGTATCTATTCAGTTTTCATACTTTAGATTGTTGTACTTACTTTCAGAGGCACATAATGTATAAAAGAGGTGTTTATTATATTTGTTTAAAAGATATGTTTAGAAATCAGAACAAATCTGAGTTAAAAACCAGCTCCTCCACTTACCCAATGCCAGTTATTAATTACCATTGAGTCTTAGTATCCTCATCTGAAAAAGATCACCAAATTTGTTTCTTAGAGTTGTTTTTGAAAGGAAAAAAAATAACATATTTTTGGATATAGAAGACCTATCATGGTACTTAGCATGTATATGTGTGTGTGTGTATATATATATATAGAGAGAGAGAGAGAGAGAGAGAGACAGAGAAGGCAATGGCGCCCCACTCCAGTACTCTTGCCTGGAAAATCCTATGGATGGAAGAGCCTGGAAGGCTGCAGTCCATGGGGTCACTAAAGGTCGGACACGACTGAGCGACTTCCCTTTCACTTTTCACTTTCATGCTTTGGAGAAGGAAATGGCAACCCACTCCAGTGTTCTTGCCTGGAGAATCCCAGGGACGGGGGAGCCTGGTGGGCTGCCGTCTACGGGGTCGCACAGAGTCGCACTCGACTGAAGTGACTTAGCAGCACAGAGAGAGAGAGAGAGAGAGAGATCATATAGGTGTTTGTATTTATTTTACATATGTACTAGCTGCAGACTAATTTCTGAATATATTCCCAAGATAAACTGGAATGGATTTACTAAATACTAAATAAATAGCAGAGCCCATTTTATGCCAGTAAACCAGGGAATAAGAAGTATTGTCATGCACTGGAGAAAATAAGATTCATTTACTCTTAGCCACTGTGCCAACACCTTGAGAAAGCTCACGGAGCCTCTTCCTGTCCACCTGGGTCCCCTGACCTACAAAGACATGCCAGGCAAACATACTCTGGCTCATCTCTCAGCCAGCTCACCCAAACAAAGAGTGGAAGCATCCTACGTTAGTCAGGGTTCTCCAGAGAAACAGAACCAATAGGATGTGTACAAACTGAGAAGTTGCATTTTAAGGAATTGGCTCACATGATTATGGAAGCTGCAAAACTGAACTCTGCAGGTGGGCCAGCAAGCTGGAGAGCCAGGGGAAAGCCAAGTTGCAGTTCAAGTCAGAGCCTGTCTATTAAGGCCTTGAACTGATTGGATGAGGCCCACTTACTTTATGGAAGGCAATCTGCTTTAGTCAGTATCTACTGAATCGAATGTTCATCTCATCTCAAAATACAGAAACATCTTCACAGAAAGAGCTACAAAAATGTTTGACCAAATATCTGGGTACTGCAGCCTTGTCAAGCTGACACATAAAATTCACCATCACCCATTCCATGGACATGATCCTCAAGAGTTAAGATTACAAGCTTCAGAGCCAGGTAGAAATGTGTACGAACTTTGAATCTTCAATTTATCAGCTCTGTGAAAATTCTGTGGATTTTCTAAGCCTTATCTGTAAAACAGGAACTGAATGCCCATAGCAAAGGATTCTTAGAATTATTGTAAGAAAAAAGTTATATCACAATGCAGGTGATCTGTTTAGAATTATACCCAGCATACACTACACATTCAATAATGAGTAGCATCTTTTCCTGGTAAAGACAAAATAAGAAGTTTTGTTAAAAGGAGACAAGACCTGAAGATCTTCTGATGATTCTGTCTTACTTGGCTCCTGGACCAATCTCAAATTATAGTTCCTCTAAGTAGTGCCTTTTTTTGTTGTTGTTGTAAAAATAAAGTAAATAAAACACTCCACTTCCTATTTTGTAAAATGCACTTCCCACCCAATCTGTCTTCCTGTACCTTTTCCCTCATGTCTGTCTGCTCATTGCTATTCTCTTCTACATATTTTCGTTCCAGAGAATTGCTAGGTGTAGGTCAGTAGATGTCACAGGGATGACAAAGGTAAGGAAAAGCTTTCTGCACTTCTCTCCTTGTAAACACAAAAATTAATCATGCTTTCTTTATCAGTAAGGAGGCCAAACAAGTTAACCCTACACTTGAACTTATTCCCCCCTAATAAAGTGTTGAGGTGGGAATGTTGATGAATGTCTTCAAACAGAAAGGTAATAGTGTGACTTTCAAAAGCAGATCACTGTCTTCATTTCCTTACAATTGGACCCACCAGTATGCACACAAACACACAATCACAGTTCACACCAGTGTTACAGAATGTCTTAGCAATGGCCTGTTTTTACCCAAATGGAGAGTAGCAGTTTCATTTGTGTGCTAATCCTCAAATTAACTTTGCAACAATCCATTCTCTATCCCAACCTACATCACCAGGAAAGTATGCTGCCGCTGCTGCTAAGTCATGTCCGACTCTGTGCGACCCCAAAGATGGCAGTTCACCAGGCTTCCCCATCCCTGGGATTCTCCAGGCAAGAGCACTGGAGTGGGTTGCCATTTCCTTCTCCAAAGCATGAAAGTGAAAAGTGAAAGTGAAGTCACCCTGTCATGTCCAACTCTCAGCGATCCCCTGGACTGCAGCCCACCAGGCTCCTCCGTCCATGAGATTCTCCAGGCAAGAGTACTGGAGTGGGGTGCCATTGCCTTCTCCGAGGAAAGTATGAGTGACAGAGTAAAAAATGTTTGACCTCAGACTTTTCCCAAGTTTACTATAGTTATATATGCTGTGGACATTGCTCCTAGACCGGGTAGTTCAGATGAGAAATTATAATTAGCCTTTGTAACCAGGGAGTTTAAAATAACAGCAGCTACTGAGCATTTACTATGTGCCAGATACTTTTCTAGTAATGTGTGTGTGTAACTTAATTTTCATAACAACACTCTGAACACGGAATTATTATTAGGTTCCTAGCACAGATGGGAGGGCTTCCCAGGTGGCAGTAGTGGTAAAGAACTCCCCTGCAATGCAGGAGACAAAGGGATGTGGGTTCGATCCCTGGATCAGGAAGATCCCCTGGATGAGGAAATGGCAACTCACTCCAGTATTCTTGCCTGGAGAATCCCATGGACAGAGGAGCCTGGTGGGCTATGGTCCGTGGGGTGCACCACAGATGGGGGTTCCCAAGTGGCTAAGTGGAAAAGAATCCACCTGCTGGTTTTGATCCCTGTGTCGGAAAGATTCCCTGGAGAAGGACATGGCAACCCACTCCAGTGTTCTTGCCAGGAAAATCCCGTGGATAGTGGAGCCTGGTGGGCTACAGTCTGTGGGGTCACAAAGAGTTGTACATGACTGAGCATGCATGCATGCATACCACAGATGAGAAAACTGAAGCTTTTAAAGATAAGGCGCTGGACAAGGTCACAACAGTGCTAGAAATAGGCTTCAAGTCAGGCATTCAGGTTGCAGCAGTCCAGGCACCAACTTCCCCCATCTTCAAGGTTAGGACTTGAAGAACCCACCGGCTCATTTTGTAGAAGATGACCCTGAGGCAAAGCAAATGCAAAGTTCCCTAAAATACTAGACGCATACAAGATGTCTGCCCTACCATCAATGTTTTCTTCTCTAAAGGGAGACAGTAGCCAAGAGAGCAATAGGAAATTGTTCACTTCAGTGGAAAGCCAGACCCAGATAGGGAGATTAGAAGCCTGTTACAAACATAGCTTTGGGGCTGATGGAAGAGAGAATGTGAAGCATATAGATAAAAGGGCAGAGAACCTTAAAGAGGTGAAGACTTTAATTTCTCAGTTTCCTTTTTCTCTGCATTATTCTAGAAAGGATAGCTGAAGGCTGGGAAGTTCTGTTTGAGCTTTGGTGTCAAGCCTGAGCCAGGATCCCAGGTGTACGAGGATCATGAAGCAAGACTTAATCAAGTATTTCCACTCCACGCTTAGATTAAAATATGGGCCTTTTTTTTTTCTCCTTTCTGGATATACTGTTTTGAACTCTTCCAACACTTAATTGCCACAATGAGAAATCATGAGAAAATGAATAATAAAACGATGCTTTTAAGATTTTCCTGACAAGTTTGAAAAGCAGATCTAGCTGTAGACGCTTAGCAGTGATGAACTATTGAACCCTGGGGAGTGACTGGTTGATCCTTGGGAACAAGTTACAGTCACCGACAGCTGATGACTTCCAAGGAAGTCATATGGTGACAGTTAAGTATTAGCCTTCAGTTCAAATAATTTATTTTACATTTTGGCCAGTTCACTTGGGAAATTTCTGTACCTTACATGTAAATCAATAAAGCATAGCTCTCAAAAATTTAGAGAAACATATAACAGTTTTATTTGAAAATTGAGAAGATGGGAATTTGACTAACATAACTCCAGGGGGTAGGAAAAACAGAAGAAAAAAAATTGAATCACTTATAATGTTAAAAATCCACTCTTTCAGTTTTGTTCCAAGTATCACAATCTGAGGAAGGATAGTTCATTTGTGTTGGGTTATTTATTCATTCGATCTTTAAAATAATTTTAAAGTACTTTCTTTCTCAGCACTATCCCCAGGCATAAGCACAAATCAAAAGAAAATATTAATTAAATTGCATAATAGTCAATACTGTTACAATTTTACAGCTTAAAATTGTACATGAAAATAGCTTTTTAAAAAATGCTACCATATTAAAAGTTCCCATCTTATGGAGAATTCTGATTTTTAAAAGGTGCTTTGCATTGGGCCCTGATGACCAGAAACTGGGTTTATGTCAAACTGACCCAGGGCTATAATCTTACTTCTTTTGACAGAGAAAAATAAGAGCATGATAATCATGGGGAGCATTTCATCCACAGCAGCCGAGCTGTATTTATTTCCATCCCAGTGGAGAGTCATTCTGCAAACAGTATTGTTTGCTTCTTTGTAGGCCTGACTCCATGGGGAAGGAGTTTCACTCACTCACATCTGTATCTCTCTCAAAAAAAGTCTTATACAATGTAAAGGCTTAATACCAACTAGAGTAACTACCATTTATTATTAATAAGTACCTACTATGGGTCTGTAGTCCTATTTTCTCTTTTGATCCTCGTAACATTTTAGGAGTGCATTAGTATCCTCATTGTACAGATGGAGAAACTGAGACCTCAAGAAATTACACATCTTGATTAATTAACTCTTACAGTGATCATGCCTATGGTCATTATTAGTAAAACATGAAATGACTTGATCCTGGAGTGGTGTTATATCATAAAAGCTAGAGGCTCATTATTTCACACAATGGATTATCTTATTCCCTGAAACATTAACATCCATCTGTGATTTTGCATGGGCTTCCCAAGTGGCTCAATAGTAAAGAATCCACCTGCCAATGCAGGATACAGGTTCGATCCTTGGGTGAGGAAGATCCCCTGGAGGAGGGCATGGCAACCCACTCCAATATTCTTGTCTGGAAAATGCCATGGACATAAAAGCCTGGTGGGCTACAGTCCATGGACTTGCAAAGAATCATAACATAACTGAGCGACTGAGCACACAAACACACACATGACTTTGCATAAGGGGAAAAACAGCTCTGGAAAACCAAGCAGGAATCCTGACAGTTGTTAACCTTTCAAATATATATTTGGACAAGTTTCCTAGGAATAGTAAACCACAGAACTGTGTTTTGAAAAGTCCGTCCATGATGTAAGTAATGATCTGTCTTCCCACTGCAACCTCTGCAGGTATAGGCCATCACTGTTCAGTGTGTCTAGAAGGGAAATCTCACAGTCGAACAGATTTTTGAATCAGAACAGAACAATAGGCCAGACAGTACAATGCTGGGAGGTACTTCCCACAGAAAACTAGACATGTAGGTCACTGTCGAACAATAGAATCTGTGCCTACAATATAATTTGGTTATTTAGCGTCCTCGAGCCTCAAACCTCCATGCCTTTCCCTGGAGGTCTGTAAAGGGATGGTATATTTCACCCCACTTTATTAAAATTAAAAACAAAAAAAACTTAATTTGAGCATAAGAATGGGAGTCAAGTGATTCCCAATGAACCACGTGCCATTTTGAAACAATGCCTTTGCCCAGTTTGACATGAAATGCATGACATGTCACACGTGTTTCTTCTCTAATGAAAAGTACAACACTATCCACCACGTACTTGGGGCCCTTCCCTTCTTCCTTTTCTTTTCAAGCTTTTATCTTTTTTGTGTCAACCTTCTCATTTTGCAGTGTTAATCTCTAAAGTCACTGGGTGCTTATTGTTGTTTTCTTTTTTTTTTTCCATTTAAATAAAGCATTATAAAAGGAAAACATTGTTAAAAAACTAAGATCATTGATATTCAAGTACACACCCAGAGCAAATGAAAAAGAATTTAATCAAGCCATGCTGTTTGCTGCAAAGTGTTAGATTGGCTGACAAGAGACTGTTTTATAATTTTACCTTATGCTTTTTATAGATTTTTTTAAAAAGTATCCTTATCTAATTCTAAAGAATGAGCAATTCGACTTTTTTTGGAAAAACATAACTTACACAAATCTGTTCAAAAGGAATAACTATAGTAACATTTAAAGCGTGCTTCCAGAATATACTTTTTAAATAGTTTAAGAATATTTTATTTAATGTCTTATATTTGAATGTATATTTTAATAGCTCAGTTTCTGAAAAAGAAATGTAATATTTAAATCTTCATCAATAGTTGAGAAATCATTCAGAAATACAGTAAGTCCTAGAAGTGCAAAATGAATTGTACCCTTTCCCAACAAATCCTTTCATAGAGTTTAGCAATATATTTGAAAAAAAAGGGTGGTATTAATTGTTTGATAGGGCCTCTCTGAATTCTGAGATTCCCATGCTTTTTTCACTTTAATCAAAGTGAAGTTTACCCTGATACAGCACAGACCTCAGGCACCACTCGATTGTTGCATGGAACAGATGTTTTAGAATTCACATAATGATAGATGGACTTCTTTTATGAAAGGTTCCTAGAATGAGGACTTTGGAGAAACTGGTCATACTTGTATTAAAGCTTTTCATTCAGCAGGACAGTATTTGCATTTTTGCATTTATCTCATCTGGCAATCGAAGAAGGCAATGGCACCCGACTCCAATACTCTTCCCTGGAAAATCCCCTGGATGGAAGAGCCTGGTAGGCTACAGTCCATGGGGTCGATAAGAGTCGGACACAACTTCACTTTCACTTTTCACTTTCATGCATTGGAGAAGGAAATGGCAACCCACTCCAGTGTCCTGTCTGGAGAATCCCAGGGACGGGGGAGCCTGGTGGGCTGCCGTCTATGGGATCACACAGAGTCGGACACAACTGAAGTGACTTAGCAGCAGTAGCAGCATCTAGCAATCTCATCTTGATTTTTTTAAAAAAATCAAATTTCTTTTAACTTGACTGTATATTCTATTTTTCTCAAATTACATTCCTAACATTTGGAATGTTGAGTCATCAGGGCTGAATCTAAGAGTTAACTTTTTTTTTTTTTTTTTTTGAGCTATCATCTCAGATAATAATCAAACAAAGAAATAGTGTCAATTAGAATCCAGCATAAAACAAAGACCTTTGAATAACTGGCACCCCAGCCTCTAAATAAGCCAGAGACAAATGGGTGACCTCTCCTAGGTTAAACCCTAGATGACCCCAGAAGGGTATAAAAGGGCACATGTCTCTTGTGTAAAGAAAATAAGATTCATCCTCTCAGAGTTGAAGACTAATGCCAACTCACTCCCTCACCAACTCTGCAACCTGTGAACCAATCCCTCCCACGTGTCCTGGCCTGGATTGTTGATGAGATTGTTGAGAGTTTGAATATTTTTTGTAATCATCTGCTACTGCTAATGTTTACTTAGCCAGTCCCTGGGTATGGGGTATTTTCAGAGGCATGCTGACTCATTTATGTTCTAAAGTACAATTTAGGACATTGCGCCCATACTCTAGTAAATGCCACCTGGGTGTGTGCTTAGGCAAACTGCATCCCCAGTTTCCATCTTTGATTTTACTGAACCGGAGGAAGGTCAACACATGGCCTTTACAATAGAAAGGTCTGTGCTCATTCTTGTTTGAGAATTGGAATTCAAAATTTTCTGAATTTTACCTAACTTTAATTCCTATTACCCAGTGGACTCAACACATTATTCCCTGATTTTACGTAGTTCCAAGAAGCAAATGCAAAGCACTGCGCTCCTGGAACTGTGTGTATATATAGAAGGAACCACAGTTGCCAAAGGAAATTGGCTACTTGTAGCCATCTTTTCTCTAGTCATACCGGAACTAATGGTTAAAATCTTCATGTATAGCACTAGTTCACTTACATCTTGCCTTTTATCAGTCTAGCGACTGGGCTGTAGATTTGTTTCCTGGTTTCTAGAGTTTTTGCCAAAAAATTTTTACAAATATGCATTTAGTCAAGGTTGCATAATATCTGAGGTGCAGAAAATCAACTGCAAAGGAGACAGAACCTTGTTTTATGCTCTTAAGAGTCTTACATGTGTGTTCTACTTTAGATCTACTACATACATGCTGAAGAGTAAAACATTCCGTATTGGAATATTCATCCATGATGCTACATTTCAGAGAAGTTACAGTGAAATGCTTTCAGCTATAAGTATTTATGGTACATTTTACAGGATGGCATAATATTCTAAATATATATTTATAGATAAACTCATAAAACTCCTAGACTCCAGGCTTCGTTAAACTGTTAAAGTATGAAATAAATAATCTCAAACTGGCAGAAATCAAATTGCCAAGAGATTCTCTAATTCATTGTTCAGAAGGAAATAGCACTTTCGTTATTAAATGCTTACAAACATAAGCCATATATCAATTGTTTCATATGCATTAAAGTATATAAACCAAAATAAATTGCTTTGAAAACTATTACATTTATTTGTCAATCAAAGAGTATTTAGATTTTGGCCTAGAAATTAGAAAGTATAAAACAAACTTAGATGTAAGTGGGAAATTTAAATTTAAAAATCTTCAATAACTGACCATGTTAAATTTTTTTTTATTGAAAGTGTTTTGGGTTGAATAAAAGAAACTGAAAATTCACTTAGATATTCTCCAAATATTAAAAATAAGTGTTAGTCATTTAGTTCAGTTCAGTTGTTCACTCTTGTCTGACACTTTGCAACCCCATGGACTGCAGCTGGCTTCCCTGTCCTTCACCAACTTCTGGAGCTTGCTCAAACTTATGTCCATCGAGTTGGTGATGCCATCCAATCATCTCATCCTCTGTCATCCCCTTCTCCTCCAGCCTTCAATCTTTCTCAGCATCAGGGTCTTTTCTGATGAATCAGTTCTTCTCATCAGGTGGCCAAAGTTTTGGAGCTTCAGCTTCAGCATCAGTCCTTCCAATGAATATTCAGGACTGATTTCCTTTAGGAAAGACTTGTTGGATCTCCTTGCAGTCCAAGGGACTCTCAAGAGTCTTATCCAACACCACAGTTCAAAAGCATCAATTCTTTAGCACTCAGCTTTCTTTATAGTTCAACTCTCACATCCATACCTCATTGCTGGAAAAAGCATAGCTTTGACTATACAGATCTCTGTTGGCAAAATGATATCTTTGCTTTGTAATATGCTGTTTAGGTTTGTCATAGCTTTTCTTCTAAGGAGCAAGCATCTTTTAATTTCATGGCTGCAGTCACCATCTGCAGTGATTTTGGAGCCCCCCAAAATAAAATCTTCCACTGCTTCCAGTTTTCCCCCATCTATTTCCCATGTAGTGATAGGACCACATAGCATGATCTTAGCTTCTGAATGTTGAGTTTTAAGCCAACTTTTTCACTCTCCTCTTTCACTTTCATCAAGAGGCTCTTTAGTTCCTCTTCACTTTCTGCCATAAGGGTGGTGTCATTTGTATATCTGAGGTTATTGATATTTCTCCCAGCAATCTTAATTCCAGCTTGTGCTTCATTCAGTACAGCATTTCTCATGATGTGCTCTGCATGTAAGTTAAATAAGCAGGGTGACAATATATGGCCTTGATGTACTTCTTTCCCAATTTGGAAACAGTCCGTTGTTCCATGTTCGATTCTAAATGTTGCTTTGACCTGCATACAGGTGTCTCAGAAGGCAAGTAAGGTCACATGGTATTCCCAACTCTTTAAGTCTGTTGTGATATACACAGTAAAAGGGCTTAGGGTAGTCAATGAAGCAGAAGTAGATGTTTTTCTGGAATTATCTTGCTTTTTCTATGATCCAGTGGATGTTGGCAATTTAATCTCTGGTTCCTCTGCTTTTTCTAAATCCAGCTTGAATATCTGGAAGTTCTCAGTTCATGTACAGTTGAAGCCTAGTTTGGAGAATTTTGAGCATTACTTTGCTAGCGTGTGAAATGAGTGCAATTGTGTGGTAGTCTGAACATTTTTGGCATTGCCTTTCTTTGGGTTTGGAATGAAAACTGACCTTTTCCAGTCCTGTGGCCACTGCTATGTTTTCCAAATTTGCTGGCATTCTGAGTGCAGCACTTTAAATGCATCATATTTTAGGATTTGAAATAGCTCAACTGGAATTCCATCACCTCCACTAGCTTTTTTACAGTGATGCTTCCTAAGGCCCACTTGATTTCACACTCCAGGATGTCTGTCTCTAGGTAAATGATCATACCATCATGGTTATCTTGGTCATTAAGATCTTTTTTGTATAGTTCTTCTGTGTATTCTTGATACCTTTTCTTAATATTGTCTGCTTCTCTTAGGTCCATAACATTTCTGTCCTTAACTGTGCCCATTTCTGCATGAAATTTTCCCTTGATATCTCTAATTTTCTTGAAGAGATCACTAGTCTTTCACTCAATCATGTCCAACTTTTAAAGACCCCATGGACTGTAGCCACAAGGCTTCTCTGTCCATGGAATTCTCCAGGCAAGAATACTAGAGTGGGTAGCCATTCCCTTCTCCAGGGGATCTTCCTGACCCAGGGATAGAACCCAGCTCTCCTACACTGCAAGCAGATTCTTTACTATCTGAACCACCAAGGAAGGTGAATATCACCCTACTGTCTGCGATAATTTGCTGTCATTTGGGGTTGACTTGACAGAGTAGTTTACACAGCAACCCAAAAAGTAAAATAAAATGCAAAGCAATATTTAAGTGCCTGAAATTATTACTGTCTCCATATGTGAGAACAATAAACTTCCTCAGTCTTTAACTTTTCCAGATTGCAGATGTCACTTGCCATGAGACTTTGGCCAAAGGATGGGAGATTACAAAACAGTGTAGTGGGTGAGTCATGAGAAATGAAGCAATGAGCTTATCATCCTTTTCTGGAATATTCTTTTACTGTGAAAGCAGAGAAAGGAAATCTGTACATTGAAAAGCCTTAGTCAGCAAAGAAAGGAATATACGTTAAGGTTTCATTTTCCAGACAAGATCGCTTTGTGTAACTATAGAATCCAGTAACACAGACACAAATATGTCTATGAGTTCATGTGAAAACAAGCCCTACCATGCTAAGTAGTACAATGTCTTCCTTTTCAGAATTACTTTATAAGAGAAGGTGAAGACAGGTAGTTTCTCCTTCCTGTGACTGATACCCAGTCTGAATTACTTTGGAAGGACCACGAAGCAATGTTGATAATAATTCAAATTTCAACAAATATCCCCTGTCTTACAAAATGATTGCTTCTGTTTTATAGCATTTAATCCCAGATTTTGGGTAGGTGTTGCTGTCACCCCTAAAAAAAGAGCCAGAAGTTTGAAGGGCTAAGTAACTTACCCAAGGTCACATGCCACAGCCATCACTCGGGACTCTGTTCCTGGATCTAAGCCTTCAAAGCCTCCGATGAGCTTCTGCATAAAGGATAAATTCCTTCCCTTCATATATACAACCTAACTTTAGAAAGTTTCAAAAAAAAATTGTAATATATGAATTATACTAGAAAATTCCTGTATTTTAAAATTATTTTCCTCTCAAAAAGCTTATCAATCTTTTAAGATACCCCCAAGAATTACTGTCAAGGTTGTTCTCAAGTGGGCAATTTATGGAGAGATATAGCAACAAAACAAAATGAAGCTTATGTCTTCTGTCTGTTTTCATTCAAACATTCAAAAATAAGAGTGATATAAATCCCTGTATCGAAATAATGAGAGCAGATGCTGCAAATCTGCTCTGTCCAAAACAGTATCCATTAACCTTATGTGGTTATTAAAACAAATTAATTTTAATAAGTTAAAAGACATAAAAATAGCAGTCCCTCCATCACACTAACTATATTTCAAGGATTTTGTAGCCACAAGGGGCTAGTGACTATTGTTTTGGACACCACAAATATAGAACATTTCTCTCATTGCAAAAAGTCCTGTGGGACAGTGTCGGTCTAAATTCTAGCTGTGACGAGTATCAGCCTACTCAAGCAACTCTAACTCAGTGATGCTGTCCTCTAAACTGAATAACATCAAAAGGGTGTGCGTGTGTATAAAATGAACCATTCTATTCTCCCAAACAACACTAGGAAAACCAGCAAGTCAGAAATAAATATGGGCTTTTTATGTGGCTTCCCTTATGTTGGAAGAGACTAAAATCTTTCTCTTACTATCAGTCAGTTCAGTTCAGTCACTCAGTCGTGTCTGACTTTTTGTGACCCCGTGGACTGCAGCATGCTAGGCCTCTCTGTCCATTCCAACTCCCGGAGTTTACTCAAACTCATGTCCATTGAGTTGGTGATGCCATCCAACCATCTAATCCTCTGTCGTCCCCTTCTCCTTCCACCTTCAATCTTTCCCAGCATCAGGGTTTTTTCAAATGAATCAGTTCTTCACATCAGGTGGCCAAAGTATTGGAGTTTTAGCTTCAGTATCAGTCTTTCCAATGAATATATAGGACTGATTTCCTTTAGGAAAGACTTGTTGGATCTCCTTGCAGTCCAAGGGACTCTCAAGAGCCTTCTCCAACACCAGTTCAAAAGCATCAGTTCTTTGGCACTCAGCTTTCTTTATAGACCAACTCTTACATCCTTACATGACTACTGGAAAAACCATAGCCTTGACTAGACAGACCTTTGTTGGCAAAATAATGTCTCTGCTTTTTAATATGCTGTCTAGGTTGGTCACAGCTTTTTTTCCAAGGAGCAAGTGTCTTTTAGTTTCATGGCTGCAGCCACCATCTGCAGTGATTTTGAAGCCCCCCAAAATAAAGTTTCTCACTGTTTCCATTGCTTCCCATCTATTTGCCATGAAATGATGGGACCAGATGCCATGATCTTCGTTTTCTGAATGTTGAGTTTTAAGCCAACATTTTTGCTCTCCTCTTTCACTTTCATCAAGAGGCTCTTTAGTTCTTCTTTGCTTTCTGTCATAAGGGTGGTGTCATCTGCATATCTGAGGTTATTGATATTTCTCCCGGCAATCTTGATTCCAGCTTGTGCTTCTTCCAGCCCAGTGTTTCTCATGATGTACTATGCACATAAGTTAAATAAGCAGGGTGACAATATACAGCCTTGGCATACTCATTTCCTGATTTGGAACCAGTCTGTTGTTCCATGTCCAGTTCTAACTGTTGCTTCCTGACCTGCATATAGGTTTCTCAGGAGGCAGGTCAGGTGGTCTGGCATTCCCAAGCTTTTCAGAATTTTCCACAGTTTATTGTGATCCACACAGTCAAAGGCTTTGGCATAGTCAATATGGCAGAAGTAGATGTTTTTCTGGAACTCTCTTGCTTTTTCGATGATCCAGTGGATGTTGGCAGTGTTGGTTCCTCTGCCTTTTCTAAATCCAGCTTGAACATCTATTAATAGCAGTCAACCCTTAAGACCATTTCAGTGATACATTGTATATGTGTGTGTACACACACACACACACATTTTTACATTAACAGCTTGTATGATAGAACACCCTGATTCTGAACAGAGAAACTCCAGTTTCTGAGGTTTTATGGAGAGGGAGAACAAATAAGAGGGATTAGCCTTCGGAGATGGGTTGTTTGGGGCATGCACCAGGGAGAAAGATCCTTCTCATGAGAAAGGCTCAGGAAAAAAAAGCCAGCATAGTACAAGGAGCATCCAGGGAACATGCTCCATCAGCTCTACCTGGGGTTTTTCCCTAAGGAACCAGATGGTTGCCTTGGCTGGAAGAGTGAAAATAGGCAGAAAGATGAAAAACTCCATAGAAAACGCTGAATACTGTTGTTACTGAACTGTCTGTCACAGATGGCCAGGCATTCCTGAACTTTTAAAGTAGGTTAATCTGAAGAGGCAGTGGTTTGGGGAACAGGAAAGCGTTCAGGCCAGAATGCTCCATCTGCCACTTTGTATCTCCCTAGCTTTGGCCACATTTAACCTCTCTGAGCCTTAGTTTGAAATCTTATTTGTTCTACTGAAGGCTGCTGCTGCTGCTGCTAAGTTGCTTCAGTCGTGTCCGACTCTGTGCGACCCCATAGATAGCAGCCCACCAGGCTCCCCCATCCCTGGGATTCTCCAGGCAAGAACACTGGAGTGGGTTGCCATTTCCTTTTCCAATGCATGAAAGTGAAAAGTGAAAGGGAAGTCGCTCAGTCGTGTCCGACTCTTAGCGACCCCATGGACTGCAGCCCACCAGGCTCCTCTATCCATGGGATTTTCCAGGCAAGAGTACCGGAGTGGGCTGCCAGGTAAAAAAACATGGTATAACAGAAGGGAAGGAATACAAAGAGCTCACACAATTAAATAATCACCCTATCATTCCATGAATGTGATGACCAGCATAGGCACAGTCTCGAAAGACTTTGTGGTGGAGGAAGTGGTATCTGGGCTAAATTATTAAGGATGAACAGTGGCTGAAGAAGGAATAGGTAGCTCATGGAGGAAAGAGGGTGAGCACAGAGTGGACAAACATATATACAAAAAAAAAAAAAAATCCTTCTCTGGTATGAAAATAGAGAGCCATTTATAAAGTAGGAAAACACTTCATGCCTGAACATGTGAAGAATTAAAGAAACGGGGGTGGGGGGGTGGGGGCGGAATCGTTTAAAAAGGAAAGAAAAAAAAGGAAGAACTGGCGATCCCAAATAAATTCCTTTGACACTAAGAAAAGCCTTTTCTTTCTTTACATTCTGCTTCCGCTTTTGTGATTTATTTGCAGCTACACAAGGCCATTTAGCAGCTGTGTTCATAGAAACTCTTTATTTCTGGTGGGACAGGTTGCACCAGTGAATTTCTGATAACAGACAAAACTAGGCAGGCGCGACTCTTCCAGATCCCAGTAGCAGCCGCCCCTTCCCCCTCCCGCCCCCCACCACACACACACACAGCTTCTCACTGCGGTGCCTGTGTGATCCCGTTTCACCTGCACTGTGAATCCTTCTCCCATTGCTCTCAAAGTGAAGGCTGAACAATGTTTGACCCCTCTCTCTTATGGCCAGTGCAGATAATTGAGCAAGAAGCTTCTCTTGGATTCCTTTAGATTTCATTGATAATCAGAATCTACACCCTCGCTATTCACCTCCTTCAGACTCCAGATGTCTCATGAGGCTTCATGAGTTTTTGGCGTCTAGACACGTATTATTTGGAACCACAGGGTCCCTGGGTAATGTTCAGAGACTAGCAACTCACTGATTGACCCCTAAAGAGACTCCATGTGAATCACTGACCCATTTCCCACAGGAAATGTTTTTCTGGAAGCAAAGAATGACACACTCTCATGGAGAGCTGTCCCACTTGGTGATCTCTATTTATTTTTTTATTAACAATAACAGCAAACCAAAAAAAAAAAAAAACCAAAACAAAACTGAAAAACACTAACTCATTTCTGACACTATTTGCTATTGATTATTTGTGACACTTAAACAATCACCTTTAAACTGAGACTCCTTGAGAATGTTAAATTAAAACAAAGATATTCATATTCTGGCTAGGATTGTTGGTGGATAGGGAGTGGTGGAGAGAGATGGTCTGTATTCATCCTCATGGCTCTCTTTACTCTCCTCCCTGCCACTTCTGCCATCCAGAAGCAGGAGAGACAGATCAGCATCACACTCACACTTGGGGAAGGGCCTTGGGCCACTGGCAAACGTCAGTAAACTTCAGTCTGCAGGCCAAATCCAGTCCACCACCTGTTTTTTGCGGAGGGAGTTGTTTTTTTTTTTTTGGACTATAGCTGCCTTACAATGTTGTGTTAGTTACTACTGTAAAGCAAAGTGAATCATCTATACTTTTACATATATCCCCTCTTTTTTGGATTTCCTTCTTATTTAGGACACCACAGGGCATTGAATAGTTCCCTGTGCTACACAGTATATTCTCATTAGTTGCATATTTTATATACAGTATCAATAGTGTATATGTGCTAATCCCAGTCTCACACCCACCCACCCCTCCTTTCACCCTTGGTATCCATACATTTATTCTCTAGGTCTGTGTCTCTATTTCTGCTTTGGAAATAGAATTGTCTCTACCGGTTTTGGTTTTTTTCCCAGATTACACATATATGCATTGATATACAGGATTTGTTTTTCTCTTTCTGACTTACTTCACTCTATGTGACATCTCCAGATCTGTCCACATCTCCACAGATGACTCAGTTTCATCCCTTCTTATGGCTGAGGAAGGTTCCATCTTACACATGTGCCGCGTCTTCTTTACCCATTCCTCTGTTGTTTAGCTTGTTTCCGTATCCTGGCTATTGTACGCAGTGCCGCAGTGGGCATGGTGCTTGCTGCATGTGTCTTTCTGAATTATGGTTTTCTCTGGGGGTATGTCCAGGAGTGGGATTGCTGGGTCACACAGTAGTTCAATTTTTAGATGTTTAAGGAACTTCCACATTGTTCTCCACAGTGGTTGCATCAATTTTCATTCCCACCAACAGGGCAAGAGGGTTCCTTTTTCTCCACACCCTCTCTAGCATTAATTGTTTGTAGATTTTGTAATGATGGCCATTCTGATCAGTGTGAGGTGATATCTCATGGTAGTTTTGATTTGTATTTTCTGTCACTGTTTTTTTTAATAAATACATCATCCCTTGGTGTTTACTAGGAATTGGTTCCACAACACCCTGAAAGATACCAAAATCCATGAATGCTCAAGAGCCTTATATAAAATGGAAGGATACAGGCATAGCTCATTTTGTTGTGCTTCTCTTATTGCACTTTGAAGATATTACATTTTCTACAAATTGAAGGTTTGTGGCAACTCTGCATCAAGCAAGTCTATCTGCACCATTTGCCCCACAACTTTGTTCACTGCATGTCTTTCCATCACATTTTGACTTCATTCATTTGTTCAACCTCTCAGTCGTGTCTGACTCTGTGACCTCATGAACTGCAGCACACCAGGCTTCTCTGTCCTTCACTGTCTCCCAGAGTTAGCTCAAACTCAGGTCCATTGAATCAGTGATACCCTCAACCATCTCATCCCCTGTCATTCCCTTCAACTCTTGCCTTCAATCTTTACCAGAATCAGGGTCTTTTCCAGTGATTCGGTTCTTACCATCAGGTGGCCAAAGTATTGGAGCTTCAGCTTCAGCATCAGTCCTTCTAATGAATATTCAGTGTTGATTTCCTTTAGGATTGACTGGTTTGCTCTCCTTGCAGTCCAAGAGATTCTCAAGAGTCTTCACCAGCACCATAGTTCAAAAACACTATTAATTCTTCAGCACAAAACCATCTTTATAGTTCTCACATCCATACATGGACTAGGAGAAAAAATATAGCTTTGACTATACAGACCTTTTTCGGGAAACTGATGTCTCTGCTTTTTCATATGTTGTCTAGGTTTGTCACAGCTTTTCTCCCAAGAAGCAAACTCTTTTAGTTTTATGGCTGTAGTCACTGTCCACAGTGATTTTGGAGCCCAAGAAAATAAAGTCGCTCACTGTTTCCATTGTTTCCCCATCTATTTGCCATGAAATGATGAGACAAGATGCCATGATCTTTGTTTTTTGAATGTTGAGTTTTAAGCCAACTTTTTCACTCTCCTCTTTCACTTTCATCAAGAGGCTTTTTAGTTCCTCTTCACTGTCTGCCATAAGGGTGGTATCATCTGGTAGTATCGTAGGGTGGCATCTAAGGTTATTGATATTTCTCCCAGCAATCTTGATCCCAGCTTGTGCTTCATCCAGCCCAGCTTTTTTGCATGATGCACTCTACATATAAGTTAAATAAGCAGGTGACAGTATACCACTTTGACATATTCCTTTCTCAATTTGGAGCCAGTCCATTTTTCCATGTCTGATTGTAACTGTTGCTTCCTGATCTGAACACAGGCTTCTCAGGAGGCAGGTCAGGTGGCATCATATTCCTATCTCTTTAAGAATTTTCCACAGTTTGTCGTAATCCACACAGTCAAAGGCTTTAGCATAGCCAATGAAGCAGAAGTAGATGTTTCTATGGAATTCCCTTGCTTTTTCTATGATCCAATAGATGTTGGCAACTTTATCTCTGGTTCCTCTGTCTTTTCTAAATCCAACTTGTACATGCCAAAGCCTAGCTTGAAGGATTTTGAGCATTATCTTGCTAGGATATGAAGTGATTGCAATTATGCATTAGTTTGAACATTCATTGGCATTGCCCTTCCTTGTGATTGGAATGAAAACTGACCTTTTCCAGTCCTGTGGCCACTGCTGAATTTTCCAAATTTCCTGGCATATTGAGTGCAGCATTTTAACAGCATCATAATTTAGGATTTGAAATAACTCAGCTGGAATTCAATCCCCTCCACTAGTTTTGTTCATAGTGGTGCTTCCTAAGGCTCACTTGACTTCACACTCCAGGATGTCTGGCTCTAGGTGAGTGATCACACCAATGTAGTTATCCAGGTCATTAAGATCTTTTTTTTTTACAGTTCTTCTATGTATTCCTGCCACCTCTTCTTGATATCTTCTGCCTCTGGTCCACACCATTTCTGTCCTTAATTGTGCCCATCTTTGCATGAAGTGTTCCCTTTGTATCTCTAATTTTCTCAGTTTTGTGTAACTTAATGAAACTATGAGCCATGCTGTGTAGGGCCACCCAAGACGGAGAGGTCATGGTGGAAAGTTCTGACAAAACATGGTCCACTGGAGAAGAGAATGGAAAAACATTTCAGCATCTGTGCCTTGAGAACCCCATGAACACTATGAAAAGGCAAGAAAATATGACACTGAAAGATGAACCTCCCAGGTCAATAGATATTCAATATGCTACTGTAGAAGAGTGGGGAAATAACTCCAGAAAGAATAAAGAGACTGAGCCATAGAGGAAACACCAGCCAATTGTGGATATGTCTGGTGGTGAAAGTAAAGTCTAATGCTGTAAAGAACATTATTCCATAGGAACCTAGAATGTTAGGTCTATGAATCAAGATAAACTGGACATGGTCAAGAGGAGATGGCGAGAGGTGAACATCAACATTTTAGGAATCAGTGAACTAAAATGGACCGGAAAGGGTAAATTTAATTCAGATGACCATTTTATCTTCTACTGCGGTCAAGAATTCCTTAGAAGAAATGGAGTAGCCCTCACAATCAACAAAAGAATCTGAAATGCAGTACTTGGATGCAATCTCAAAAACAACAGAATGATCTCAGTTCATTTTAAAGGCAAACCATTCAGTATCACAGTAATCAGTCTACACCCCAACCACTAATGATGAATAAACTGAAGTTGCACGGTTCTATGAAGACCTACAAGACCTACTAGTTCAGTTCAGTTCAGTTCAGTCACTCAGTCATGTCCGACTCTTTGTGACCCCATGAATTGCAGCATGCCAGGCCTCCCTGTCCATCACCAACTCCCAGAGTTCACTCAAGCTCATGTTCATCAAGTTGGTGATGCCATCCAGCCATCTCATCCTCTGTTGTTCCCTTCTCCTCCTGCCCCCAATCCCTCCCAGCATCAGGGGCTTTTCCAATGAGTCAACTCTTCGCATGAGGTGGCCAAAGGATTGGAGTTTCAGCTTCATCATCAGTCCCTCCAATGAACACCCAGGACTGATCTCCTTAGGATGGACTGGTTGGATCTCTTTGCAGTGCAAGGGACTCTCAAGAGTCTTCTCCAACACCACAGTTCAAAAGCATCAATTCTTCAGTGCTCAGCTTTCTTCACAGTCCAACTCTCACATCCATACATGACCACTGGAAAAACCATAGCCTTGACTAGACGGACCTTCTAGAACTAACACCAGAAAAAGATTTCCTTTTCATTATCAGGGACTGGAATGCAAAAGTAGGAAGTCAAGCGATACCTGGAATTGCAGGCAAGCTTGGCCTTGGAGTACAAAATGAGGCAGGGCAAAGGCTAGCAGAGTTTTGCCAAGAGAATTCATTGGTCATAGCAAATACACTTTCCAACAACACAAGAGACTACTCTACACATGGACATCACCAGGTGGTCAATACTGAAATCAGATTGCTTATATTCTTTGTATCCATAGATGTGGAGAAACTCTATACAGTCAGCAAAAACAAGCTGTGGCTCAGATCATGAACTTCTTATTACCAAATTCAGACTTAAATTAAAGAAAGTAGGGAAAACCACTAGGCCATTCAGGTATGACCTAAATCAAATCTCTTATCACTGTACAGTGGAAGTGACCAATAGATTCAAGGGATTAGATCTGGTAGACAGAATGCCAGAAGAACTATGTATGAAGGTTTGTAACTCTGTACAGGAGGTGGTGATCAAACCATCCCCAAGAAAAAGAAATGCAAAAAGATAAAATGGCTGTCTAGGGAGGCCTTACAAACACCTGAAAAAAGAATAGATGTGAAAGCAAAGGAGAAAAGGAAAGTCATGCATATCTGAATGCATAATTCCAAAGAATAGCAAAGAAAGATAAGAAAGCCTTCTTAAGTGAACATTTTGATTTTTCTCAAAATATTACCCTTATATTTGCATATCCTCCCAAATACTTTAAATCATCTCCACCTATAATAATACCTAATACAATGTAATTTCTATATAAATAGTTGCAAATACAATGTAAATAGTACGGAAATAATTGCTAGTGTGAAGCAAATTCAATGTTTGTTTTTGGAACTTTCTGAATTTTTTTTTCCTAATATTCTTGGTATGCAGTTGGTTGAATCTACAGAGGCAGAACCCATAGATATAGAGGGCAGGGTATAAAGTTTAATTGCAACACAGCCATACTCATTGGCAAACCACCACCACCAAGATAAAGCAGAGACATACATGGGAAACAATTTGCTCAGTATCTGCCACATTTGGGTTCATCTGACAAATATTCGTGAAGCACTTCCAGGAGGGAGGCCCTGAGGGTACAACAGGGAACAGAGCCCATAGAGTTGATGCGTCACAAAGCTCGCAATTTTCTGAGGCTTTATTGTCCAACTTTTTTTTCTTCTATGTTTGTTAAAGGATACAGACAAGTATTATGACTCAGTAATAGGCATGGAAAAGGGTACCAACTGGAGTTATCAAATTAAATATAGGATGCCCAGTTAAATTCAACAAATATGTACTAAGCTGAAATAGCTACTATGAATGAAGCTAAGGGCTGTAATATTATCCTCTTTCTCAATGGCCATCAAGAGAGGGCCAACATTCAATACATTTAGGATGTCTTTACCCCATTATCAAGGAGACAGAGGGTAGTGATAGACAGAGGTGACTGATGGGTTGTAGGGCTTCCCTGATAGCTCAGGTGGTAAAGAATCTGCCTGCAAGGCAGGAGAGCCTGATTCGATTCCTGGGTCAGGAAGATCCTCTGGAGAAGGGATAAGCCACCAACTCCAGTATTCTTGGGCCTTCCTTGTGGCTCAGCTGGAAAAGAATCTGCCTGCAATGTGGGAGACCTGGGTTTGATCCACAAGGACAGAGCTAGTTCTATGTAGATGTATGTGTCAAGCTATTTTAAAAATGACACTAACAAATATTCCATTTTAAAAAGTACTAGTAAAAAGAGGAAATATAAAAAAAAAAAAAGAAAAAGAAAAAGAAGAAGAGGAAGAGGAAGACAGAACTCTTTCCTCCTTTCTAGTAGGAGGGAGAAAAGAGAAACTTATACACAGTGCATAGAGAAAAAAGGCCCAGTTGAATAATTCATGAGTTTTGAGAAATGTGAGGAGTGCTCATGTGTGCAAGTATATGTCTCATACTGAAAATACCTGGCTTAACAAATCTGGGATCTTAGTCTTGTAATAACAAGAAAAAAGAACGGAGGGGAGAAAATCTCGTGGTGGCTGAACTTGTCACATATGTTTAAAACCTATACCCAGAGTGTTCGGATGGCCAGAATGGAAACCATCCTAGCAGTGTGACTTTGAGTCTTGCACAGCCAGTCCCTAGAGATAGAGAGCATGCAAAAGGTCATGTGGTATTTATGAATGCATCTCATCAAACTAATATTTATGTTTACAGGTATCAGTGGATAATTTAACTCACACACAGAGATAATATATAAAACCAAACACAGAAACAGAGTTTGTTGTGGCATTTTAAAAATCAAACCTAGACCATATTAGCTAAATATTAAGCAGTTCCTAAATTTAAACCGTAACTAAGAAGTGTCTTGTTTCCAGGTCATCCCTGAAGGATTTTCATCAGGCCTTCAGTTTGCCACAGTAGCAGATTGTAGATTTCTTCCTCCCAAGCATTTCCCAAGAAAGACTTTCTGATTTGTCACACATGTTCCTATTCATTGGTCCAGTGCCCTGGCAGAACCAGAGATTCTAAACTTGTCCAGAAAAGGTTTCATAATTCATCGTGCATACCACTCGGCTCAGCTCCAAGAGCAGTGGCCTGTTCCAAGTGCATGCTCTCAGACATTCACGGTTGACTAAAAGGACCAGATTTTTGATAAACTAATGTAGGACAAAGGGAAAGAGCCTGATTGCATAGAGCCTGAGGCTGAGACAGAGGAGGGGGAAGACAGAGGTGTGGAGTGAGGCTGCAGTGCAAGGAGAATTGGGTCTCCTCTTAATGGGAGTCCTAGGAGACAAATGTGTGACTGCACTGGTTGAGGAAGCTTGCTCCCTGAAGCGGGAGGGGGTGTTATGCTAGTGAGAAACTTAGAAGGATAAGAGAGAGGAGGACAGGAAAATGGGAAAGGGAGAGCCTGGAGAGAGAGCAAATGTTCCAGGACAAATCATTTTGGAAAACATGGTGCCTGCCAGCCAGCCCAGGAAGTTCATGTGGAGGGCCATTTTCTGTACAGGGTAGCCATTCACCTTGGCTTTGACAAGGCTGGAAAAGAGACAATGGAACTGATGCCCGGGGCCCACATCATGCTAATATTCTTTAAAAATGCCCATTTGACTATAGAGGTAAGACATTCTAAAGTTTCTCATTTCTGCTGTGTTGGTAATGACTTCAGCAGCGAGCCATCTGAATTCAAAATTAAGATTTACTTTGTTTGAAATGTTTCACCTTTAGAAAGCTGCAGCAGAATCATAAGAAAAGGAATATGTTTAACTATTGTTGTTAAAGCTAAGTATTCAGTCAGCCTTCTTCTCCTGCTGAATATTCAAATTGGAGAGCCACAGAGGACAAAGAGAAAAATAAATGCATTTCTGATTAGAAAATGCAAATTAATGGCTGCATTCTGCCTAAATTCCTCCAATATATCCTTTCAGTTGTTTTCTTTCATTACCATCTAACTAGAAAACTTACATCATCTTTTTTGTTGTTGTTGGTAGGTGAGTGGGAGTCTCTTTGTAAATGTTCCTATTTAAAAACCCTTACACTAATAATTAAAGAAATGCAAACTGAAGTTGCAAAGTAACAATTCCCCTATCAAAATGGTGAAGATCCAGAACATTGATAATTCTCCAGACTGGTATAGCTGTGACAAAACAGAAACTCCATAAAGTCTCGATGGCCTTATCTAATAATATCACAGTTTGGAATGACAATTTGGAAATTTACCTACACTCTAAATAAATCCATTTCTCCCAAGAATTCTACATCACTGGATTTAGTCTACAGAAATATTAATTTGCCCTGGGATTGATCATACATATGAACAATATTCACTACTGAATATTTCATGGGTACAAAGAACTAGAAATGATTAAAACATTCACCATGAAAGAACTAGAAGCATTATGTTATCCCCTCCACTGCCTTCACCAAAAATTCTGCACAGCATTTAAAGGAATTGTTGCAGGAAGGGGGACCCCTTCCAGGGCCCGAAACTGGGCTCTTGTCTAACACTCGGAAATGAATTGTCCAAGGAGACACATCTGCTGACAAAGCAAGAGATTTTATTGGGAAAGGGCACCCGGGTGGAGAGTAGTACCGTAAGAGAACCCAGGAGAACTGCCGTGCTGCGTGGCTCACAGTCTCAGAGGTGATGGGATTAGTTTCCAGGTGGTCTTTGGCCAATCATTCTAATTCAGAGTCTTTCCTGGTGGCACACACATCGCTCAGCCAAGATGGATGCTAGCGAGAGGGATTCTGGGAAGTGTACGGACATGTGGTGTCTCCTTTTGACCTTTCCCGAACTCTTCCTGTTGGTGGTGGCTTATTAGTATTCCTTATCAGGATCTCCTGTCATAAAACAACTCATGCAAATGGTTACTATGGTGCCTGGCCAGGGTGGGCAGTTTCAATCAGTGTGCTTCCCCTAACAACTCCCCTCTGAGAGACTTCATACTCAACATACTTCTTGGGAATTGAGGCGGAGGGCTCTTTCTTCTGTAACTTCTTCCTGCTGTGCATGGGCGTAGGCCTGCCTCACAGAGCAGAAGTCTCTCTCTACCTGATCTAAGTCAAGGTATTTTTTGCCTGAAACCAGTATTCACCCTTGTAATAACAGCAATTTAGTTTAAAACTGTTGGCCCCTCTCAGAGATGAAATAGACAGGGGCCAAACCGGAGACCTAACAGGATGGTCATCTCTGGTCCCCGGAAACAGAAGGCAACATTTGGGGTGAGGGCTGCAGGGTTTGTGACCCTTTTTGATTTGTTGGTGATGAGGCAACAGAGCTGTGCTCCAGGAATCTTGTGTTCAGTCTGAAGTTACCATCCTCCACCTGGGTGGGGGCTCCACTTCTGTAGAAGAACTCAAAGACATTGTTACGCATATTTCTTTGAGTAGGAACCAGGACCCTGTCTGGAGGCTGTACCAACCTTTGATTGTTTCTCCTCTGTTTCTGTATCCCCTCCCTTCCCTGCTTAGCAATCGTTTGAATCCACCCTTTGGAACTCAGGGAAGGTCAAGGAGGCGGAATGAAGCCTATATCCTACAGACAAGCAATGGAGAACACAGAACAGATCTCTACTCCAGAGCCCCACAGAGTTCTACTCAGTTTTAATTTAGGGAACAGGGCAACTATGACTGTGATAACGTCCTATCAAAATGGAGCATAGGACTGCCTCAGCTTGGAGAACAGACACTGAATTGGAAGTATTTATGAGTTCCAAGTTCTAGATCTGAGTCTTATATGGTTAGAATCTCAATCCCTTGGTCTGCCGTTTTGCTGTAACAGACCCAATTAGAAGTAGTTGGAGGAGTGATAACCAGAATTTAGTAGACAAAATAAATCTCATTTCTTTTTAGAAGAATAGGCCTGAAACCCAGTCTGGACCTGGCACTTCGGGGAGACTTGTAGCCAGGTAGTCAGTTGCCTAGTTTTATAAAAAGTAAGCAGACATTGTTTTGAGAATGGTGGCATCCAAGCCTGACACGACTCAGAAAACTCAAGTGTTGAGCAATACAAGGTCTAACCTGAAAGTACACCCATAGCATCGCCTAGTTATTTCCCAGGATATCTGAACCATAGCTACTCTATTTTGACTTTTAATTGTAAACTTTTCCTTAATAGCCAAAGCAGATTTTACCATTAATGACGTCAGTGTTTCTCTAGGTATGAGAAGATGCAAGAATTGGGACTCATAAAATCTTCTCCTGAAAAGATCTAACTATCTGAAGGTCTGTTCTGCCAGTTTTTCCCAGAGCACAGAGTGCCTCATTCCTGATTTTCACCCTAAACTCCTTTCAGGGGCATTGAAAGTCAGCAGTTGCAGTGGCCATGATTTAATCTTTGTAGATGTAGATGGCAAGTGTCAGTCTTCAGTTGGCAGAGCCCCTTTTTGCTCATAAACTTGACCATGATTTTGAGGAGGGCATTTCATGACCATTTTATCCCATGGTGCTGAGAATGTCCATTCGCAGGTTTGGCAAAGACTTTGTTGACAGGCCACTCAATGTGCTGTGGACTAGGCCATAAAACAGTATCCAAAATTCTCTGGACCACCTGTCTTACTAGCCTCTTGGTCCAGGAAAATATTCCCTCTTGTTGCTTCTTCCCATATCTAGAGTTACACTGTTACCATCATTGATCTCATATGGAACTATATATTATTCTATTAGAGGCCTCAGACACACATTTGACAGTGTAATAAACAACAATTTTGTAAAACAGGTGAAATACAAATAACATCGCCAGCAGTATTAGTAAAGTCACAAGTAAGACTTAAGTTAAGAGCTTCCATTAAATGTAGCCCAGTATATCTCAGGTCATCTGACCTAGTCTGCTCTGTAGACTCTTTATCTTCCAGGGAAGTTATATATTGGCACCGTCTATAAGGCATATAGCCCAGTTTTCTAGTGTTATTAGATTGATTGTCCTTGCTGCTGCTGCTGCTAAGCTGCTTCAGTCATGTCCGACTCTGTGCGACCCCATAGACGGCAGCCCACCAGGCTCCCCCGTCCCTGGGATTCTCCAGGCAAGAACACTGGAGGGGGTTGCCATTTCCTTCTCCAGTGCATGAAAGTGAAAAGTGAAAGTCAAGTTGCTCAGTCGTATCAGACTCTTAGCGATCCCATGGACTGCAGCCTACCAGGCTCCTCCGTCCATGGGATTTTCCAGGCAAGAGTACTGGAGTGGGGTGCCATCGCCTTCTCCCAGATTGATTGTCCTTAGTATGATTTAACTTTAAGCCTAAATTACCATAGCCTGGTGTTATCTATATAAATCCATCCCATAATTGTGGGAGATTCTGTCCTCCTTTGCTGAAACATTTCTTGTTGCTCTGATTGAGCTTGAGTAATAGAAAAAAGCTCAAATTTATGGCCAGAGTCAGAGAAGGCATTATTAATTGGCCTGGTGTGGTGATCCCATCTAGTAATATCACAGTGACCTGAATATGACTATAATTTTTTTTTAATTAAATTTTCTCAGGGCCAACCAGTTAGAATCTTGTAGTCGAGAAATTTACCAAGGTAACCCAGAACTAGACACAGGTAATTGGCCACAAACCCAACAATTGAATTGATTTCTAAAACTAGCAAAGAATCAGGCCTATGATAGAAAAGCATTTGATTTATATGCAAAGGTCTAAGAAGTCAAGAAAACATAAATGATCATATGAACCAGGTCCAGCATCTTGGGCAAGCTGTCTACCTCTGATGTTGTCGTCTTCTCATCCTGGTGTAGTGTAGTTTCTCCTGCTTGAGCATCATTTTAAGGTAAGATCAGGTTAGCTGTCTTCTCTATAGACCAATCCAGTGTAGGGGCCTTTGGAAGTGGGAATTAATCTAAGAGTTAATTTCCCTTCAGTTTCATTGTGCATGAGCTAGTTAAGAGTACCTGATAAAAAAGTCCTTCCATCCAGGTTGGAGACAGTCCCTTAAATTATGTCTTTTTCCAGTCCTGGTTGCAGGTCATGAGGCATCTGATATTCATCCAAAGATAGACTACTGAGATAAGCTTCAGAAACAAACTTAGGGTGTTCTTTAAGAATTCAATTAAATTTACATTAATATTACGTAACAGCAAAGAAGTATCTAAGAGATGAGTCCTACAGATGCAGACCTCCATTAACAAACTGGGATTCAACATTTTTTTGAAATGTCTTTTTCTCCCTAAAGTTACCCTCATTTTTATCAAATATAACCAAATTAAGGCTAGTTTGTTTGCAAAATAGGTCTGTTCTCAGTAATTTTGGTCTGATGATTTATATAACCATAATTGATTACAGACTTTTTATTTTGCTGAAACATTTATAGAATCTCAGACTGAACTTTTAAAATAAAACAGGGCTGGGAAACTGACACCAAAGGCTTATCACAGATTTTGCCTAACAAATCTAGGTGAATTCTTCCCGTTTTAAGGTCTCAAAAATTTCTTGAGACTTTTGTACCCGTGAGATAACCTTCCTAACTTATTTGATAAACTTACTGGAAACCTAAGAATTTCCAATTTTTGGAGGAGTCAGATAGAAAATATAATTGTTTTGTTTATAATGTTTAATTTTACCAAAGTATTGTCATAATTAGTTTGAGAGGAAGGTTTTCCCTACTCACTGAAAACATAAGATTCAAACCCGTAATTTTTCAGATAGAAACTGTAAAAGTTATAAGCATATTCACTGGTTCATTCAGTCCTTTTGTTAACTTTTGTGAAGTCATCAGGTTTTCCATTAGAATACCAGGACATATCAGAATGTTAAGAACTCCATATAATTTCTAGGATATCTGTATTAGTAATTTACCATACATTATAACACGAGCAGATTTATTACTCATTTGATAATCTTTTTCATGTAATTTAACCAACCAAATAAACACAGTTTAATATCTCTCTTTGGGATGTTTCAGGGGCCCTCTGAAGCACCCCAAAGTTAGCTAGAGGTCAAAAGAACTTCAAAAGAATTCTATTTAGGAAGTTTTATGGAAAAGATCAATTAAAAGGGTTTAGAACATTGGGTCAGATTTAGTCAATGCTAATGGGTGTATCATTTAGCTTGTTGATCTATCACAATAGGCCTAAATACCAAGGCTCAAGGTCTAGTAAAAGTCAGCTCTGCCATCTTGGACCCAGTTGACTCTAACCAGTTTTCTTATGGCTGTGTCATTTCTAATGAAATCCACTTATCTAACTAATTGTAATCCAATTTTAGAAAATCCTGATCATGCATAACTCTTTTTAGTGTTTTTTCATACCTTTTTCTTTCTTTACTGAAAACACACTTCCTACATTCCTTTAGCAACCAAGAACAACTTTATATTAGCATTTTATAGATTGGTGAGCATAAATACCAGTGATAATTTCTAAAACTCTTGTTTTCTTAGAACATTTTAGGATGGCACCAAACATTTTTCATTTATAGTCCCAAATCTCTTTAGTTTCTCTGTAAAAGGAAATTAGTGTTTAGTAGTAAATGTTTCAAAATCTTATTTTATTTGGAAATGACCTAACAATTCAATAGACTTCCAACACTTAGCACACTTGGCACAACCCTTAGAAATTTAAGTTACGCCAATCTGTAGAGACTATTTTAGACAGATTTCCTAAAGAATAATTATTCTTAATAGAGTTTATATAAAAGCTCATATCTCATTTACATTTTTAGAAGTTTCTTCACTCGAGGTAATTTCCTTGTTGACAAACTTGTAACAGATATAATATTTAACTTATATTAAACCTAGGTACAATGAAAATATTCTACTTAATGTTAATTACTCTAAGACATGTCTTTATTAGATAGGTCAACAAACAAGCATTAATATCAGGTATTTAATACTGAATATTTCCCAGTTCACATGAACCCGGAATTTATTATTTAATTTAGAATTATTTGATTTGTAAAGCTTACCTTTTTTTAAGCCAAATAAATAGAGCTCATTTACAAATTAACCTCAAAAATATTACCCAGAGACAAAGACATACCAAGACATATTTAGACAGACACAATGCAAGATATAGCTTCATTTTCTAAGTTTAGTACTAGTTTATAAAAAACAGTTGGAATAAATAAAGCTTTTAAAGGCTTTTTCCCATTTTTCCTCAGTGTCAGGAGTTAGAGATGGTCTAGATAAGTATTCCTGAGAGCCCTGGTCTCAAGACACGGGGAAAGAAAATCTAGTTCTAACAAAATGGTGGCAGGTCTAAACCAAATGGTGGCCAGACAAAGCAAAATGGCCATCAAAAATCACAACACAGAACACAGAGTTAAAACACACACATATAAACCCAGCAGTCCTCATCATACACTCCCTTAAATACAAGAACTAACAGCTTCAAAGATTTCAAAAGGAGGAAAGGAAGCCAGGTTGAAAGAAGAAGGGGGAGGAGGCGGGAGAGGGGGGCAAAAGGGGTGGCCTTACAGACGTCTCCTGCCACCTCCAGATACCCAGGCATTATGGAACTTTGCCCTGAGCCTCCAGAGAAAGGAGGACTGGAACTTGGCCCTACCAGAAATCAGACCAGACCAGAAAAGGAGGTGATCAGTCTCCAACCCTCAGCTCAGGCTGAGGCTCTTTGACCAGATTCCTGCATCCAGGACCAGGGGGCTAAAAAAACGGGGAAGGATAGGAAGGGTTAAGGAGAGGAAAGAGAGAGGGAAGGGGATAGAGGTCAATAAAGTCTCTTGTTCCTTACCCAGTCGGGGCACTCTGGCCAGCTGTCCACATCAGGAGGAGACCAGGGACAAAAGGGTCCTAGTTGCAGCCGCTGAGTCTGGTCCATTGGCAGGCAAGCTGGCCCCTGAGTACCCTGAGTGGTCAGGATGTCAGTTTCAGCGAAGAAGAGTCCCACCAGAGTCACCGTTTGTTGCAGGAACGGGGACCCCTTCCAGGGCCTGAAACTGGGCTCTTGTCTAACACTCAGAAATTGTCCAAGGAGACACATCTGCTGACAAAGCAAGAGATTTTACTGGGAAAGGGCGCCCGGGTGGAGAGCAGTAGGGTAAGGGAACCCAGGAGAAATGCTCTGCCGTGTGGCTTGCAGTCTCGGGTTTTATGGTGATGGGATTAGTTTCTGGGTGGTCTTTGGCCAATCACTCTAATTCAGAATCTTTCCTGGTGGTGCACGCATTGCTCAGCCAAGATGGATGCTAGCGAGAGGGATTCTGGGAAGTGGACGGACATGCGGTGTCTTCTTTCAACCTTTTGCGAACTCTGCTGGTTGGTGGTGGCTTACTAGTTCTGTATTCCTTACCAGAATCTCCTGTCATAAAACAACTCATGCAAACAGTTACTATGGTGCCTGGCCAGGGTGGGCAGTTTCAATCAGTGTGCTTCCCCTAACAGAATGAGCTACAACATGGTTCAGCATATATTATATATCTTTTCAATATATTACATATCTTTTCAATATATTAGATGGGGGATGGGCAAAGGGAAAAGATCACAGAATAGCATAATATGATGATTCTAATCTTATTTTTAAAAGCATTATCAGTGGATAGGTTTCATGAATATTTTACAGAATTGTTAATGCCAAGAAAACTTCGGCTAGGATTCACAACAAAATGTAAGCAGTGCCTACTTGTGAAAAGCAGCAGGTTGAGTTTGTAGAGATGGGGGACTCTTAGTTTCTTTTCTTACTCCACTGTGTATTTCCTTTGTATCCATAGGCCTGTGTGATTCCACTATTCACTAATATCAATGAATATACTCAGATATTTTAGTTTACTTCTTTTCTGCAAAATCCCAGAATTTGCAGATTCTCCTAGGTAAGTGTCATCATACCTTAAAAGTGCAACGTTGACCATTCAACACCAATCCTGGTACTTTATTTCAGTGATTTTTTACTCCCTGGAATTCATAGAATTGTCTCAGTTCAACTCTCTCATCCCTGCTCCATTCCTTCACAGACCCCTCTACCATAATCCCCTCTACCAAAGTCACATGCAAGCTTTTACTGAGACTGATACAGAAAGCAGGGTGAAATTCCAACCCTCACTTCCAAACTCTCACCAAGACAAAACTCTGCAAATTTTATCTCTGGTTGTAAAGGTGGATGATCTACCATTATATAAGAACCACTGTTGGATCAGAAAATAAGTGAGCTAGAAAATGAACATTATCCAGGTGGGTGGTACTCAACCTACACTGCATGATAGAAACACCCGAGGAGCTTTGAAAGCATAGAAACACTTGGGCCATCCCTAGACTAACCAAAACAAAGTCTATTTTGAAACTTATCAGAAAGATAAAGACACTGAGTAGCAGAGAGGATGAATGACTTGCCAAAGGTCATTGAGGTGCCAGTTGGAGGATGTGTTAATAACGAGATTTTATTTGCTTGTCTAGGATGCATGGCAATGAATAACATAGATACTAGAATTAAGCATAAACTTTTTATTAAAATTAGAAAATCAGAAGATATACTTTTCTACTCTGGGGTATACACTGCTTGAAAATTACCATTATTAATGACACTAGTTCATGTTAGTCCAATATTAGAAAAATAGATTTTATGTTGCCTGATTGTAAGTAAATAATTTCTTAGAACCTTGTCTCTAGAAAGTTTAATTGCCCTAATGGTTTGCATCATAACTCATCAGCCCATCAAATTCATCAATATGTAGGCTCAACAGTAGATGTAAATACCTTAATAGAATATTATAAGAACCTATATTACTCTTTTTATAGCTCAGCATAAATTAGGTCAGATGTAATTTTTAAAATCATCCCCATATGTTTAAATCTAGAAAACCATCTAAAATTAATCAAATTCCCCCAGGAATTAATGCACAAGTCTTACGTTTTAGTTGTTCTGCCAACAAATCCCAGGGCATGCCTAGTTATTATGGATATTTTTAAGAAGCCATTTTTTCTCTCAGAAATGTTTGTATCTCAACCCCTTATACAGTGAAGAATTTGAATTCAAGTTCTCATACTAAAAGTAAAAGGACCTCTCCAGACATCCACACAACATTGTTGCACAGCTCAGAAATCGTAGTTGTTCTGCTTTCCCCTCAAAGAATTTGGGGAACCAGAGTTTACTACTGAAACCAAGAAGTACCCTGTAGGGCTCCTGGGCACAAAAGCCCTTTTGTCCCGCATTTCATACAAGCAAGACTCCAGCCACCCTGACCTTCCCTGAGCTCCAAAGTGCATCTTCAAACAGTTGCTAATCAAGGGAGGAGCAGCCAGGAAACCACCAGAGGCAAGATTAGAGAACAGAGAGACTCCTGGAGATTAGGAGAGGACCACCTGAGAGGAGATTAAGGGAGTGCAGGCTCTGCACACACCCTAGTTTTATCAGCACCTCACCTTGAACTATTGCTATAAAACTCCTCTCCAGATCCTTCTGGGTTGGGACCCATAGTTTTTGAAGGCAGGAGCCTACTGTGTCACCCTTTGTCTGGAAAACAAATGATGATCATCTTTTCTGTTTCATCCAAAACTCTGTCTCTGAAATTCAACTTGGCACGGGTGCAGAGAGGCTGAGCTTTTGGCATCACTGTTGACAGTTTTCAGGCAAAATTATACAATTTCTCCTGTAGGAGTCCCAGCCTCAAGAGCTCCGATCCCTGCCTCATGAACCCTGTGTCATAACCAATACTCTCAGTTGAATAAGAGAGAATCTTTAGAGGAAAGACTCAATAACCCACAATTAACTCTTTGGGATATATTTCATCAAATATCTCTTAATCCAAACATGGCTCAAGCTAGGACATAGGGTATAAGGCAAGAAAGGAAGAAAGTTCCATAGTGGAATCATAGCAAACTTGTGTCCATAGAAATTGGAAAATTCACTTATGTCCCTCGTCCTAATATGTATGAATCAGCCACTCTAAAGATATAGGAAATGTCTTTGATCTGCTGCTGCTTTTTGTTTGTTTGTTTTTTCAGAGAAAACATCAATCCCAATGAACTTTTCAAACTTCTCCATGAACAAAATAAATAAAGCTAGGTTCCAGCTTTAAGCAGTAAGTCCTCACAGTTTCCTGCTCTTTAAATAAGGACATTTTAGTCACTGCCCTGAGAGAAGCCATTATCTTGCTGTTGTTTTGTTCTAAAAACTCATTGTTTTGTTTATATTTGTTTTTGCTCATTGCTTTCCCACACGAGCAAATAGTTAACTTAAAAATGAGCTACTATTGGTAGTTGGGGCAGCCTCATTAAATCTTTCAGAACATTAAATTCTCCATTTTTTATTTTCCTTTCAATACTATGATAAATCCTGTGGATCTTTGCCTGAACTAGACAATGTGGCATTTATTTAATCAAAAACATTTCCCAGGAACTACCTAAAAAAGTTTCTAAATTCCTTAATAATATTATCCTAATCCATCATGTTGCTCGCTATTTGCATAGTCATTTCATTGAATAGTTTATGATAAATGGAAGTGAAAGGATTTTCTTACACCATCATTTTTCACAAGGCCTGCTTTCTGATTAGAACATGAGAGGCGGTTTCCTTCCAAAACCCCTGAAGTGAGTTTCAACTTTCTAAAGAGATTCGGGGCTGTGCTGGCAGCCTGCTGATCTTATATACTGATCTGTCCTCCTCTGTTAGGCTCCTCTCCCACTTTGACTCCCCAAAGGCCATCTTCTGGAAAAAATAATCATGAAACCTCCCATTCGAGTCTATGCAGCCAAGAGCACAAGTGCTCAAGATTCTGTCACACCCAAAGCTTCTGTGAGTCATTGTACTTCTTCTGTTACCTCTTCCCAAGTAGCTTATGACTAGTGTGGCCTGTCCAAACTTCCCACAGCATATTCATCAATGGCTAAAGAGCATTTCTGTTATGGACTTTAGTTATATTCTCCCCAAATTTGTGTGTTGAAGTCCTATTCCCCAGTACCTCAGAATGTGATTGTATTTGGAGATAAGGTCTTTAAAGAGGTAATTAAGGTACAGTGAGGTTATTCAAGTGGGTTCTAATCCAATGGGCTTCCCAGGAGGCACTAGTGGTAAAGAACCCACCTGCCAATGCAGGAGACATAAGAGTCATGGGTTCAATCCCTGGATCAGGAAGATCCCCTGGAGGAGGGCATGGCTAATCCACTCCAGTATTCTTGCCTGGAGAATCCCATGGACAGAGGGGCCTGGTGGCCTATGGTCCATAGGGTCACAAAGAGTCGGACAAGACTGAAGTGACTTAGTACATACACATGCCTAATCCAAGGTGTCCTAAAAGAAAAGGAGATACAGCAAGACAACAGACGTGCACAGAAGGAAGACCATGAGAAATCCTAGAGAGGAGTTGGCCATCTACAAGTCACAGAGAGAGGCCTCAGAGGAAACCCTGCCCAAACCTCCATCTCAGATTGCTCGCCCTCAAAACCAAGAGAAAATACATTTCTGCTGCTGAAGCCTCTTAGTCTGTGGTATTTTGTTCTGGCAGCTCCAACAAACTAATACAAATATTTTTCTCTAATCAAGTTTTAGCACCTATTTGAGGCCAAGGGGAAACATGGGGAAAAGTAAGACTGAAAGAAGGACTGAGCCAAGATCAGATATAGTCTTACAGGTATGAAGAGGAATTAGAACTTAATTCTAAGTGAGATTTAGATGGAGGAGGGATATGGGATTCAACAGTATAGCCCAATTCCTTTGAGAAAACAAGATTTGAGCAATTTTGATAGGCAATGATGTCAGCCAGACATGCAGTGGATTAAAAAAATCTAAATGGGTGGTAAGAACATGAACTCAGGGAACACAGGTGACCATGAAACGACCTATGTCTTTCCTCTAACAATAACCTACATCACACCAGTGAGTATTTAGTATGAGAAATTCAGTAAAAGTTTAATGCCTTGATCTAATATAAACAAGTCTGCTTCCTCAGTGAAAAAAAGCAGCAGCAGCCCCCTGACAAACGGCAGCACCTACAACCGAAGCAAGCACGTTCCTTTCTCTTGCAAAGTTGACTACTTGCAGAACAAATTATAATTTCTCCACATCTTACTTACATTTAGAATAACCTAAAAATATTTTCCCTAGAGACAAATATTTATGGACTCACACCATTATGCTAAATAGATGTAGAATGTTAGGAAGCTGTAGGTCAGAAGATTTAATTTTCTCTTGCCATTAGTCATTAGGTGCCATTAACGTTACACCCCTAGTCATTGTAATTCATAAGTGAAAACTAAAAATCATAGTTGTGCTACTTATGACTATTCTTTCTCACATCAAAATTCTCAGGTGACTATGTGAAACCTTAAATAGGTCATAATAAGGGCCAGAGATTATCATCTGCTTGCCAGTGCAGTCTTAGAAGAGAGTTCTGAGTTTTATAAACAGAAACTTTTTTTTAAGCTCACCTGGCTGACAGTAGTCATAATACGATGAGGATTTCACTTGAAGGTCTGCGTGATAGCCAGAATCAAGTCTCCAAAATTCCCTCAGATGTTGTCAAAGTATATTAAGTGTTGCCCATTGCTTTGCTATTTGGTTGATTGGTTGTGATTTAGACTTCTAAAACTCACTGAGATAACCATATCTCACTATGCAAAATGCTTAACACAATGTCTGGTAGACACTCAAAAAAATGTGTCATGAATGAGTTATTAAATGAGTAAATAAATACATCATAGTTAGAATAAGAATGAACATTGTTATCAAGGAAACAAACTATGTCTTAAAAGGTTGCCAGGAACTCATGCCCATATATTTTCAATGAAGCCATTATTTCAGCTTCATTGTTCTCCGCTACCTGGCTTTCTCTGCCCTTCTGTTCCTATGGGTTTCCTAGTGCTCGAGTTTAACCCTTTTAACATGTCAACATATTATTATTTATCTACCATTCAGAGATTATTTCTTGTTCCAAGTTCTAAAACTCTGTGATGATATGATTGGTTCAGCTTAAAGCAAGTGCTACCCAGGGTCCAGCTGACCTTCATCAGGAGAATGGGTTTGCACGTGAAAATCATAGCTCCTGTGTAAAGTATCTACATAAACGAAACACCAGTTTCCAGAGAAAAAAGAATTGTTTTCAGTTGAGCAGATAACCAAATGACATCTTCTGATGATTGTGAGGAGGCAAGTTAAATTTTACTGAAAGATAAATAAATGAAAATACATCAGAACAAGATGCAAAGAAAAGATGAGAAAATGATGATTGAATCAAAATCGAAGAATGAGATTTGGAGTCAATATAAAAGATCAATCATTCCTAACTGAGAATGTCATCTCTCTGCTCACAGTCCTACATGAACTTTAAGTTTTGCCAAATATGTGTTTTAAATTAATTGTATTTTAGAAATTCCATTATATTTATCTTACTATGATATACAAGTGATTTGTTGTCAAATGTATATACATAGTATATACTTACATGAGCATTCAGTTAGTTCAGATCAGTTGCTCAGTCGTGTCCAACTCTTTGCAACCCCATGAATTGCAGCACGCCAGACCTCCCTGTCCATCACCAACTCCCAGAGTTCACCCAGACTCACATCCATTGAGTCAGTGATGCCATCCAGCCATCTCATCCTCTGTTGTCCCCTTCTCCTCCTGCCCCCAATCCCTCCCAGCATCAGAGTCTTTTCCAGTGAGTCAACTCTTTGCATGAGGTGGCCAAAGTACTGGAGTTTCAGCTTTAGCATCATTCCTTCCAAAGAAATCCCAGGGCTAATCTCCTTCAGAATGGACTGGTTGGATCTCCTTGCAGTCCAAGGGACTCTCAAGAGTCTTCTCCAACACCACAGTTCAAAAGCATCAATTCTTCAGCACTCAGCTTTCTTCACAGTCCAACTCTCACATCCATACATGACCACTGGAAAAACCATAGCCTTGACTAGATGGACCTTTGTGGGCAAAGTAATGTCTCTGCTTTTGAATATGCTATCTAGATTGGTCATAACTTTCCTTCCAAGAAGCAAGCATCTTTTAATTTCATGGCTGCAGTCACCATCTGCAGTGATTTTGGAGCCCAAAAAAATAAAGTCTCAGTGATGGGACCAGATGCCACGATCTTCATTTTCTGAATGTTGAGCTTTAAGCCAACTTTTTCACTCTCCACTTTCACCTTCATCAAGAGGCTTTTTAGTTCCTCTTTACTTTCTGCCATAAGGGTGGTATCATCTGCGTATCTGAGGTTATTGATATTTCTCCCGGCAATCTTGATTCCAGATTGTGTTTCTTCCAGTCCAGCGTTTCTCATGATGTACTCTGCAGAGAAGTTAAATAAGCAGGGAGACAATATACAGCCTTGATGCACTCCTTTTCCTATTTGGAACCAGTCTGTTGTTCCAGGTCCAGTTCTAACTGTTGCTTCCTGACCTGCATACAAATTTCTCAAGAGGCAGATCAGGTGGTCTGGTATTCCCATCTCTTTCAGAATTTTCCACAGTTTATTGTGATCCACACAGTCAAAGGCTTTGGCATAGTCAATAAAGCAGAAATAGATGTTTTTCTGGAACTCTCTTGCTTTTTCCATGATCCAGCGGATGTTGGCAATTTGATCTCTGGTTCCTCTGCCTTTTTTAAACCAGCTTGAACATCGGGAAATTCACGGTTCACATATTGCTGAAGCTTAGGAAACATGAAATCAGCTTATAAATATTTTTACATTTTGTATTCCAGTACATTTATAAATCAAGAGTAGCACAACACTCCACTTCAGAATACATTTTTTACTTTCCTTAAATATTGAATGAGAGTAGGTTTTATATGTGTGTGCATATATATATATATATATTTTTTTTCTTCTTTTTAAATCAGCTAAACCTTGGTTTGTTCTGAAGCAGCTGAGGATCCAAGATGCTCTAGGCTACAAGCTGAAGTTTGGAAAAAGTTGAACCTGCTGACTTTTATCCTTTCTTTTGGATAAGATGGTTACGGCGAATTTGGGCCTCTGGCAATAAAACATGAACCTGTCTATCTGCATTATTATGGATGCTTGATGGGAAGAGCTAACAGTGATTTTGGTTTCTTTACAAAGAGACTGAGAGGAAATTTATTGAAATGGAAAAAGTCAAATGGGCAGAAATGTGATGATAATAACAATGAACATTTATAGATTGCTTATGTTGTGCCAGGCATTGTGTTGAGTTACTTCAAATGATTCATTTGATGTAATATGTACAATTAACCTATGGCACAGATACTGTCATTACCCCCATTTTAAAGGTTAGAAAACCAAGTCTTAAAGAAGCTGAGTAGCTATGCAAGATTACAGCAGCTAAGAAAAAGGTGGAACTGCAATTTCATCTCAGGTAATACAGCTTAAGAACCATCATTCTCCTATGCTGCTGCTGCTGCTAAGTCGCTTCAGTTGTGTCCGACTCTGTGCGACCCCAGAGACGGCAGCCCACCAGGCTTCCCCGTCCTGGGGATTCTCCAGGCAAGAACACTGGAGTGGGTTGCCATTTCCTTCTCCAGTGCATGAAAGTGAGAAGTAAAAGTGAAGTCGCTCAGTTGTGTCCGACTCTAGCAACCCCATGGACTGCAGCCTACCAGGCTCCTCTGTCCATGGGATTTTCTAGGCCAAAGTACTGGAGTGGGGTGCCATTGCCTTCTCCATCATTCTCCTATAGATCTTAATATATAGCTTTACTGCATCCTTCAAGTTGAAAATTAAGTTCCTGGCAGAGCCAAAAAATCATGCAAGTCCTGGGCTGAAATTTTTCTCTCTGGGCTAAACTATTTCTTGATTTTCTTAAGCATGAGATGAGGAGAGGGCTGTAACATAAATGATGCGGAATACAGATACAACTAAAACCACTTTTAAAAATCCCCAGAACAAGTAGAATGGATACACATATGTGTATGATTGAGTCCCTTTGCTGTCGCCCTGAAACTATCACAATGTGGTTCATCAACTATACTCTGATATAAAATTAAAAGTTTTTTTTTTTTTAATTTAAGAAAGAATTTAGGGGGAAAAAGTCTCCAAAACAGTTTTCAACAAACAGTTGAAAAAGTTTCATGTGTCCTTATTCCCTGGTTAATATAATACACAAACAGCTTTTAGATATTACTTGTACTTCAGCCATTTCAATTTTTATGAGGCCTGAAACTGAAATTCTCATTCCCATATAGGAAGAGAAGCAGCAGATTGATAGAGGGGTCATGCCAAGACTGTAATTAATTCTCCACAGGAAACACCCAGGAACTATTCCACAAGACGGGGAAACATCTTCCTCTTTACTCCATAAAGAGGAAGAAAGTTCTGGGTAGATTGTAAATGCAGATGCAAATTTACTCACAACCTCCAACCATTCATAATAAAATCCAACTATGACATCCATCCATGGTGAAATCATAGTATAACTTTCTTTTGCTTTATTTTACGTAGAAATGAGGATCCTTATCCTTAACCTATGTATATACAGTTGTCACTCAGTATCCATAGGGAATTGGTTCTAGGAGCCCCCAGGACACCAAAATCCGAGGGTGCTCAAGTCCCTTTTATGAAATGGCATAGCATTTGCATGTAATCTAGGCACATCCTCCCTCATACCGACAGCCCTCCATAGCTACAGATTTCACATCTGTGGATATGGAAGGCTGGCTGTACTCATTGTTCAGTGGCATTTTATAAAAGGGATTGGAACATCTGTGGATTTTGGTGTCCACAGGGGCTAGAACCAACCCCTGAGAGATTCAGATGGATGACTACACTTTAAACCATCTCAAGATTTCTTATAATTCCTAATACAGTGTAAATGATAAATGGTTGACAGTGCACATAAATTTAAGTTTTCCTTTTTGCAACTTTTTGGGATTTTTAAAAATATTTTTGATATAAGATTGGTTGGATCTGCAGAGGCAGAACTTGTGGATATAGAAGACCAACATGTAAATGAATATGAATATGGCTCTGTAGAGATACAGGGCCTTCCCTGCTGGCTCAGCTGGTAAAGAATCTGCCTGCAATGCGGGAGACCTGGGTTCAGTCCCTGGGTTGGGAAGATGCCCTGGAGAAGGGAAAGGCTATCCATTCCAGTATTCTGGCCTGGAGAATTCCATGGACTGTATAGTCCATGGGGTCGCAAAGAGTCAGACATGGTTGAGCAACTGTCATTCCACTTCACTTCAAAGGTACAGATATATCATTTAAAATGGATAACCAACAAGGACCTATTGTATAGCTAAGGGAACTCTTCCCAATGGTACGTGGCAGCCTAGATGGGAGGGGAGTTTGGGGGAGAATGGATACCTGTATATGTATGGCCGAGTCCCTTTGCTGCCCACCTGAAATTATCACAACATTGTTAACTGGCTATCAGTTCAGTTCAGTTCAGTCACTCAGTCATGTCCGACTTATTGTGACCCCATGAATCATGGCACGCCAGGCCTCCCTGTCCATCACCAACTCCCAGAGTTCACTCAGAATCACGTCCATCGAGTCGGTGATGTCATCCAGCCATCTCATCCTCTGTCGTCCCCTTCTCCTCCTGCCCCCAATCCCTCCCAGCATCAGAGTCTTTTCCAATGAGTCAACTCTTTGCATGAGGTGGCCAAAGTACTGGAGTTTCAGCTTTAGCATCATTCCTTCCAAAGAAATCCCAGGGCTGATCTCCTTCAGAATGGACTGGTTGGATCTCCTTGCAGTCCAAGGGACTCTCAAGAGTCTTCTCCAACACCACAGTTCAAAAGCATCAATTCTTCAGCGCTCAGCTTTCTTCACAGTCCAACTCTCACATCCATACATGACCACTGGAAAAACCATAGCCTTGACTAGATGGACCTTTGTTGGCAAAGTAATGTCTCTGCTTTTCAATATGCTATGCTCCAATACAAAATAAAAAGTTTAAAAATAAAATAAACTGATACTTTAAAATAAAAATAAAAGAACCAGAATAGTAAAAAAAAAAAAAAAAAAAAAAAAAAAGTTTAAAATAAAAACAAAGATACAGATATATCAAAAATATTCTGAACAAAAAAGGAATTTGCATATTTTTATCATTTCTAAATGAAATAAGCAGATATCTTACTGATATGATCTCTGTGACCTTAATAGTCATACTTTGCTTAAAATAATGGTAATAATTTATTATTTCACCTATTCTTTTTTTTTTTTTAACTTTATAATATTGTATTGGTTTTGCCATATTCACCTATTCTTTTAAGAAGAAAAATATCAGTATATGGGTGTTCCAGGAAATTCAGGCCCCTCTGTTTATTTTCTGTACACTTCCCTCCCACAAGCTTCTAGATTTGCTCCTGGAGTGTGACTGGGAATATAGAGGAGACAGAACCTCTCCCAAGGGGCACACTGAATATGGGACAAGAGCAAAAAGGGCAAAGAGAATTTCAAGGGAAAGAGCAGATGGTTTGGGGTTTAAAAGTTAAAAACCAAAATCCTGAAACACAAATTCTTCTAACCCTACTGCAGAAGTCTTCATTTTGAATACTCTCTTTGGTTTTAAATCAAAGTAAACAGCATTCATCCTAAGCCTTTTTCAAATGCACATGTTCCCCCCTAGGCTAATGTGCAGATTCAGAATTGGAAAACATAATTAAATTGTATCACATAAAGTATTTTTAAGTATTTTATAATACAAATTTGAAGAGAATTTGAATGGGTTTACTGGCTGTTAACTGGGCTTCCCCCGTGGCTCAGCAGTGAAGAATCCGCCTGCAATGCAGGAGATGGGGATTCGATCCCTGAGTGGGGAAGATCCCCTAGAGGAGGGCGTGGCAACCCATTATAGTGTTCTTGCCTGGAGAATCCCACAGACAGAGGAGCCTGGTGGACTCAGTCCATAAGATTGCAAAGAGTGGGACACGACAGAAGAGACTTAGCATGCATGCAGCACATTGGCTGTTAGCTATGCTTCTTTGCATCATTTTTTAATGATTGCTTTGGAATTACAATATACACCTGTAACTTTTCACAGTCTGCTTTGAGTTAATATTGTGCAATTTTCAGCCATATAGGTCCATTCACCCCTTTCCCTGTCCTGTGTATCATAATTGTCATATTCATTAAATCTTCATGCAGTAAATACCTCATAGACGATATAGCAACTTTTTCTTTAAACAGCCACATATATTTTAAAGAAATTGAAAATAAAATAGTCTTTATGCTTATCTAGACCTTTTCTAATGCACTTACTTGCTTCCTGAGTATCTGAGTTTCTATCTGCTTTTATTTCTCCTAATTCTGAAGAATTTCCTTTAGCCATTTTTGTAGCACAAGTCTGCTTGGTAACTGATTATTTTTATTTTATGTAAGAAGGCCTTTTTTTTGTTCTATTTCTTCAAAGCAATATTTCTTTTCCTGAAAATAGAATTCTGGGTTGAAGTCTCAATTTTCAGCACTCTTAAGTATGTTGTTACTCTGTCTTCTGGCCTTCATACTTTTTACTAACAAATTAGCAAAAATTGATCATTGTCCCACTATGGATACATGTCGTTTTCCTTTGGCTACTCTCAAGATTTTCTTTTCAACTTTGATTTTCTAGCAGAATGACTCTGATATACATAGGTATAGTTTGATTTGCATTTGCCCTTTCAAGATCACTGAGCCTCTAACACCTGAAAATTTGTCTTTTACCAAACTGGTTAACAATTTTGGCCATTATTTCTTAAAATATATTTACTGCCTTATTCTTCCTTCTCCTTCAGGAATTCCAATTACATATATATCATATTATACCCTTTTATACTGTTCCTTGGGTTCCTGGAACTCTATTTTGTATTATTTTGTTTTGTTTCTCAAAATAAATAACATATCTCTCAATGTCCATTTTTACCAGTTTATTTCTCTATCATTTTTATTCTCCAATTAGCCTATCCAGTGTATTTTCATTTTAAATTGGAAGTTTTCATTTATAGAATTTACAAATGGTTCTCTGATATATTTTCAATTTCTCTGCTGAGTTTTCTAGTTTTCATTTCTTATGTATATATTTTCCTTTATTTTATCATGCTTAGTTGTAACAGCTGCTTTAAGTTCCCTAGTTTGTGAATTCTAACATCTGATGTATTCTTTACATTGGTCTTGGTTGACTGTCTTTTCTCTTAAGGTTGACCTATACTTTCCCAAATCTGTGTACTTCAAATTATCTTGAATAGTGTCCTAAACATAGTGAATGATCCAATAACGATCTTTGTTGTTCCTATTTTAGCAAGCAATTAATTTTCTTGCTCTCACACTGGAACTTATGTCTTTTGAGTGGCAACTAAAACATCAGTTGTATTCTTTCATCCTCAGTTGGACTGCTTTAAGTCTGTCCCACAAATGTGTAGTTCAGGAGTCAGTCTAAGGTTTGGGTAGAATGTATGTACAGAATCTGGAACCTCTCACCTCTAGCTCTCTTCTTTCCTGATTCCCTCTCCCTTCACTTTCCCTACAGCTGTGCTTCCCTTCATCTCTGCCCTCTCATTTATCAGGCCAGAAAGACTGATTTCACACGTAAAAATGAAACACTTACCCATGTCATTCTATTCATGCAAGGGTCAACTACCTCCCAGAATTTGCTCGACATTCTCTATTCTCCAGTATAGTAAAAATTATGCTTAAAATTTTGTCCAGAGTTATTATCTATAAGAGGGTTAGATCAGTAAGAGATGACTCATACCAGAGGCCAAACTCAAGGTTATACAGTATAGACACTAATTGCTTTTATTATTTCTTTCTTTCTCCTCCTCTTCTTCCCTTAAACACACACACACACACACACACACAACAAATTGCTTTATTTGATTGTAGAAAGAAACTTTAAAGAGCATAGTTCAATGATTTGGTGGGGGGGTTGTGTTGTTATTTTAGTTTTTCATCTCTTTTTAATGAAATGGGTAGTTTCTCTTCTTCTCAAATACATAAAGTGAATTTGCTATGAAAATTAATGTGTTTGAAGAGATTGTAATCAAAGAAAAGGAAGCATCACAACAGAGTAGAGTAGGAGTTTACTCCAAATACATTGATGACACATCACGTAACAGAGCAGTGATAAAGACGGAAAGTGAGCCAAGAAGAATTTGGCTCCAGGGTGCATGCTCTTGACCAACCATGCTATACTGAGAAAGCATATTAAAACTGAAGATGGGAAAACACCATTTAACATGGAAGAGAAGAGAGAAGCTGGTGAATCTTTTTTTTTTTTTTTTAATTTCCCAAAGACTATCAAGAAATCAGCAAAAAAAATTATTTTAGAAAGTAGTGCTGTTTGTATTACCTAATAACAAAAGCCAGTTTAAAAGTGGGTTTCTGAATTCTAAAACTGAAATCACAAGTTCTTTGCATAGAACTGGGCAAAGATCTTGAATACTGCAGAAAAAGAGCAATGAGATTTATTAAATATATTTAAATAAACATTCTTCCTCTGGGGTATCATCTTTATTGCCCTTTATTATGATTTGCTATTATTGTAGAAAATAAATATATTTTGAGCATCTACAAAAACTTCAAGAATCTTGATTCCTAAAGACAGTTACAGCAACTTCTTTAGAAATACCTATTAGTTTATCAACAGAAAAGCTCTTTCTGACCAGCTATTTACATGCATACTCTGCTGTTGAGTCATTGACACATTAAAGACCACATTGATGTAGGTTGACAAAAACAACCTACTGATCAACCTGAACAAGTGTTTGCATTAAATAATAATTTATACTGTGAAAAGCAAAGGTAGGTGCATTCACGGTAGGGTGGCAGATAGAGAGACTAGCAATTTCTTGTTTAGACAGAACGACCTGACAAGGAAGAGCTCATTAGGGTCTCTGGAGAGTGGCTGACAGCTAAGGAGCTGTCAGCTCTGTCAAAAGACCTTTGAAAATAATTCTTGTTTTCGAATCAGAATTTTCTGAATCACCAGCAGGAAGCCAGAATCACATTTGTTTGCTTCCTTGCCTATTTCCTCAGCCTTCAGTACTGGTAGAATTTGCCCAAAGCCTTAGCTGCCTTCAAAACTTTTTTTGCTTTGGTATGCCTGCCCACAAACAAACTGGAATTTGTTTTCTCAGAAATCCCTTTATTTATCCTTGCTTCCATTCTGGCTAATTAAGTCAGTGCTTGCTTTGAAATATGTCAGTGTGTGCATAAGAAAGACACACACACATACAAACACAGAGATTAACCTTGACTTTATGTCTCTAAAAATGAATAAAATAAAGATTACAGGAATACAGTGCTAGATTTACAAAAACAGAGCTTATTCAAACGGCTAGTGTAAAACCCCCAAATCCCTGCAGACAAATCCAGTGTAGGTTACATACTTTAATGGCCTGCCTCTCATATTTCTTCTGCTTAGGCATAACAGATTTTAATTTTCTATCCCAGAACCAGGATAGAATTCGAGATACACACACGTCAGACCTCAGTACCACCATTCCTAGACTTCTTGTCTATTCAGCTTGGGTATCTTATCTTCCCACAGAGCTTCATCCCTGCCCCTGACACATGTACTCTTAATATCTATCCTTGGCACATCTACTCTCAATATTACCCCCATAGCAGTGTACCCACACCTCCACTAGCAGCTTTGTATGTCCCAACAGCTTATACTAGCACTCAGCTTGGATAGGAAGAGTCATTTTCATAAATATGCTTATATACCATTTTGAATTCTTTAATAACAGTTATTATAAAAGATAGAAGAATCACTTTACAGTGGTGAGAACTGAGGAATGTACATCACTAGCTCAAGGTTATAAAGCCAATAAGAGACAAAGTCTAGATTCCTACTTGGTTTTGGCTCCCCAAATCTTGCTTTGTTTTAGCCACTACACCAGAAGCAAGCCTCTTTATGCTTGACGGTTGTAGCTTCACTGAAGTTAGAAGATACATGGGACCTCGCCTCCAAGATTCTGAGTAGTTCAGAAATGCCTCCTTGATGACCCTACCACTGCTGGATGCATCCCTTTAAAGAAATCACAAAACTTCTGGGGCTTTCCTGGTGGCTCAGACAATAAAGAATCTGCCTACACTGTGGAGACCCAGGTTTGAACCCTAGGTCAGGAAGGTCCCCTGGAGAGGAGAATGGCAACCCACTCCAGTATTCTTGCCTAGAGAACTGCATGGACAGAGGAGCCTGGCAGGCTATAGTCCATGGGGTCACAGAGAGTTGACCACGACTAAGCAACTACCATGACTACTACAAAACTGTGTCAGCTTAATGTGTGGTTTCCTTGATTTTCTTTACTATCTGACTGCTCTGGAGGCATGGTAGTGGTTGAGCTACTGATCAACCTGAAACAGATACAGTCATCTTTTCCACTTCATAGACAAAACAATTGAGGCTTAGTAGAGTGATGTGCAGACTAGATCAAAGCTGCGGTCTACTTGTCAACAAAACTACAAGTAGAGAAGCTCATCTTTATGTTACTCAGAGCTCTGGTTCACACCCAAAATATTTGCTAACTTAAATTACCCTAAATAACTACTTTCAGCACAAGCTCTTTCCTGTGCCAATTCTTTCATGCCGAGTAGGAACCTCTGTGTTTCAACACATTCTGACATCTCTCAAAATCTTTTCTTCCCCGCTGTATCAGTTAAAATCCCTATAAGGAAAAAAAAAAATACTCAAAGGTTTTAGATTTTTATAGAATTACTTTTTTTTTTTTTTTCAGGAACGTGCGTGGGGCTAAGAGTGCCATGCTAGATGGAGAAGAAGTGCAACACGAGCATCAGCAGTTCTCCATAATCACCCTCTGAACCTAAAAAGGCGGGGATGAAGAATGCTGTTTGTAGAACTAGTGAGAGCCAAGGTCTTGGAAGAGTGACTGCCCAACAGGAGCTGTGTCTGTCAAAGCTTGGGACCTCTCTCTTGGTGGTGGTGAAGTAGGGAGACGACAGAAGGAATAAATACTCTGAGCTCTTTCTCTCTGTTCCCCCACTGTCCAATCAAATGCTGGGGATCCTGTTGACTAAATCCAAGCAGGAGCCAAAGTATAAGGAAACTGGAAACTAGAATGATTCAAGACACAGAGTAGGAAGAGAAAAGCATCGATCTATAGGGGCAAACAATGCACCACCAGTACCGTCCCGTCAAAAATACCCCCACAGTAAGGCCACGGCACCCCCTCCAGTACTCTTGCCTGGAAAATCCCATGGACGGAGGAGCCTGGTAGGCTTCAGTCCATGGGGTTGCAAAAAGTCAGACACGACTGAGAGACTTCCATTTCACTTTCATGGATTGGAGAAAGCAGTGGCGGCCCACTCCAGTGTTCTTGCCTGGAGAATCCCAGGGACGGGGGAGCCTGGTGGGCTGCCGTCTATGGGGTCGCACAGAGTCGGACACGACTGAAGTGACTTAGCAGCAGCAGATAGTCTGGGCACTTTCTACTAAAGCTAAACCAATGTATATCCTATGGTCCAGCAATTCCACTCCTTTGTATAAATGTGAGTGTGTGTGTGTGTGCACGCATGCATGTGTGAAAAATGTGTGCATATATCCACCAAGCTACATGGACATAAATGTTCATATTGTAAATAATCAAAAACTAGAAACAACCCAAATGCCTACCAACAGTAGAATGGTTAAATTGTAGCATAGTCATAAAAGAGTATACACCAATGAAAAAGAACAAGCCACTAATAAATGCAACAGCATGAAGGGATCTCACACATATAATATGAAGCTGAAAAAGCCAGACACCAAAGAGTACATACTGAATGATTCTATTTATAAGAAATCCTAAAATAGGCAAAACCAGGCTGTGGTGATAAAAGTCAGAATCGTGTTTACCTTTTGGTGTGTCAGGGAGAGGAGACAGAGCTGTGTATTGACTGGAAAGGGAAAGGAAAGCCTCTGGGTGGTGGTTACTTGGCTAGATATACGTGTAAAAATTTATTGAGCTGAACACTGCTTCACTTCATGCAAGTTAAATTTCAATTCAAGCAATAATAACAAGCACCACTGCTATTATTACCACTCTCCCATGTAGCAAAGTCATTCTGAAATAGATTGTCTGCCAGGTGAAAACAGCAAGTGATAAATAACCAGAAAATATTCTCTTCTGGTATGTAAACTGGATATATCTCACTGATAACAAAAAGAACAAATTATTGATAAGCAAACAGAGATAAAAACCCTTTCAACTCCAGAAGAGATTTAGGGAGTGAATTCAACTTTTAGGAACAAGAAGACCCTGGGTAGAGTTAATATTTTGCAATGGGCAGGCACTGGAACTCCTCACATCATGCCTGGCTAGCTAATGCCTGCATAAGCCTGACTCACAGCTCTGTCCTAAAATGTTACTATGTCACATGGGGTTAAAGCCTCAGAGAACTGTGAGAGATAATCCATTTTCATGAAAAGTGGCCAGAATATTGCATGACTGATTTTCAAACATAATTTATTTTTTGCCTGGTAAATTGTGTAGAACATAAAATTGAGTGAAATTATACAAACCCCCCTTGCTTGATGTTTTCTCATTTTTTGCTAGCTTGGTTTTCAATACAATCATTATTAATATTTCTAAACAGGAGTTCCAATTACATGGCATTTTAATATCCTAACCCATAGATAAGAATTTAACAGAGATCTTTGCTATGCTGCTATCTCAATGATCCTGAGCCTGTGATGGAAAATAACCCACCCTGAGAGCAAATTGTTCCCTGTAAGAGTGGAATTAATGTTTCTAAGCACCATGGCTCTATTTTGTAAATTGCTTCTACATGGTACATTACTGGGCAACCAAAGAGAAGTGTGTAGAATTGGAATACAAGAAAGGAGACAACTGGAGGTGATACTCGACAGAAGCAAAGATTTTAAGGTTGCTCTCAAGGCCAGAAGGAGAGTCAGGCCTGTCATTTTTGTGTAATTTACATAATCCATGAACCCAGGGCCATAGTAGTTTGTAGACACAGTGTACAGTATTTCTCCCATCTGTTCCCACTATATGTATGAAAACTTCACCCCAAGTTCCTGTCAAATTCATATTGAAGTTCCCAGGAGTCCTCTCTTTGGGACCTCATGAACAAACTTCCAAGACTCCCATCTGTCCTTCACTATTTTCCTCCTTTCTACCCAGATAAATCCAGGCATGTCTCCTGCTGGTCTAGCGCTGTCTTCTACAGCACATACATCTGTGCGGAGTGCACTGTCTTAGTTAGCGTGGCCCTGTACACAATGTTGCTGCTGATGTCTGACTGCTTGCTCAAGGTCCTAGAGAGAGTTCAGTGAAATTAACATTAGGGGGCTTGGAGTTTGTTTGTTTTTAGCTTCTTATAAAATATATGACTATTACCAAAAAGTATCATTTATAATTACTCTTAAATAATAATACTAATAAATAAAATGAGGCTCCTGTACCCACAATTTAGTTTGAAAAAACAAAACTTTTTCATAGCTTTGAAGCTCCCCCTACATTCCTAAACCCCTTCTTTGGCTCCCACGTTTGCAATTAAACTTTATCCAAGACAAACTCTTTCAGGTATTGTTGATTTTCAAAGTGAAGGGAGAGTTTTATGAGTACACCCCCCCCCCAAAAAAAAAAAAAAAAGGTTGGCAGAACTAGAGAGGAGCTTACACTGGAACAGCAGAGACTTGGATGTGGCAGCTGGCCTGAAGCCTGGATTCCATAGCACACAGCTGTTGGGACACTGAGCACAGAGCCAGAACACAGGCGATGAAGACTAATTTGACCCTAAAACCTTAAGGCTACAGTGGTGTCTTCCTGGCTACTTGTGAAAACAGAAGCAGAAATAGAAGCAAACCCCCTTCGAAAGAAAGATGCCTTCATTTCAGTGCATGGACGTCACACGTATTAAAATCAAAGTAAGTTCAAAATCACAGAACACCAAGTACACTAGAAGGCAAAGCTACAAAGACTATTAACAGAAATGTAAACAATAGTTACGAATGCCTCCCCCTTCAAAGATGGGAAACACTGGAATTATTAGGTATGAAATAAAAACAAATATGTAGGAAATGCTTATTGAAATCAAAGACACAAAAATTAAACAGAGAAACAAGAATTATCTGTTTTTTAAACGATCTGAGCCTAGCATTTTTAATCCCTTTTGTGTGTGAGAGTATTTTTTTCTGCTGTTCTGATTTCATTGCTCCTTTAGGAACATTCAAGTTTCTATACCTTTATGTGTCAACTTTAATAATTATATTTTTCTGTGATGTGTTCTTCCAAACTTATAAAGTTGTTCACATTTCATTACATTTGTTATCTTTGCTGCATTTTTCAGCTACATGTTTTTCATTTCTAATATTGTTTTTTCTCTCTTTTCTGCCTCAAACTTGCTGAAGTTTTATTGTATTCGTTTTTTCAAAGAATAAAAATTGAGTTTTGCTGGCCCTCTTCAACAAATGTTCCTGTTCTATTGTATATGTTTCTTCTCTTCCCTCTCTTATTTCTACCCTATACTTTCTTTTGACTTACTCTGTTGCTATTTTCTGAAATCTTCCACTGAATACTGTGCCAGGTACTAGGTTCCAAATTTTACACTCTGCTTTGTGATGACAGTTCTGCAAACAACAGGCAGTTCACTGTATTGGAAACTCTACTGTTTCCTTCAATAGGAGGAACTAGTGGGGACACTGGATGGCAGGAAGAAAAAAGGGATTTGTCTATTTATGCTTGCTGAATTATCCTATCGGGTCACCCTACTTGCCTTTTATCCCAGCAGCAGAAGGATAAAAGTTTACAGTAGCAGTTGGACAGTGCCTACCCATGACGTCAGAACGACACAAGACCTCTTTTAATCTGCTGAAGGACCAGCACCGGTTGGGCATCATCTGCTCAGAGCATCCCCTGTTCCTTCTTTTAAGCCCCTAAGATACCAGCAGCAGCCAGCAAGGTGGCACCCTCCCTTGCAATCTTGAGTCCTAACCTCATAGGCTCCTACCATGAAGCTTCTAGACGCTGATAATCTCATCCTCTTCTTTTGACCTCTCCACCCCTAAGAGTGAGAGCAGCTTTTTGTATTGATCCTTTCTACTGTTCTCATTTTCCTCTTTCAGTTGTCTAGCCCTTGATTAGCAAATTCCTTCTGTTAAGTTCTTTCTGTTGAAACACTTAAGAGTAATTTGTTTCCCTGAATGAACCCCAACCAATGTTCCGTTTATTTATTTTCGTACCTTTTCTTAAACATTTGAAGATTATGCTAGAAATTCTCTGTTGCAACTCCTTCCTTGCTATACCTGTATAGCAGAGGAGAATCTGGGAACTATATCTCCCAGGATAATCATATCCATATGTTCTGTATGCGAGTGTGGGTTAGAGTTTTCTTCTTTAAGAAAAAGAGAGGCTATTACTAGAAGCACGGGCATATACCTGATGTAAAATTCACAGTGCTCTCTGGGTGGGCTAGGCTGTTCCTGTGCTTCAGGATGCTGAAATAATAAACAGGGGCATCCTGGAGGGTTTTTTTTTTTTTTTTTTTTAATTATTTGGGGCTTCTGGGAAAGCTCCTGAGAATCAGCTGTAAGAGGAATCAAATGTAAGAGGAATTCCTCTTACATTTGTGGGTTTCTTTTTCTTTCATTAAAATAGTCTGGCTCATTCTCAGGCCATACTTACTATTTCTTTGGGCTTCCATGGTGGCTCAAATGGTAAAGAATTGGTCTGCAATGCAGGAAACTTGAGTTTGATCCCTGGGTCAGGAAGATCCCTTGGAGAAGGGAATGGCTACCCACTCCAGTATTCTTGCCTGGAGAATTCCATGGACAGAGCAGATGGTGGGCTACAGTTATGGGGTCGTAAAGTCAGACATGACTGAGTGACTAACACACAAGCAAGACAAGATTATTTCTTTAGGGTTATTTTTGTTTCCCATTTAAATATAACCATATTGAGATAAACTGATTGACACCTCTTATTTTTTTCTCTACTAATTGACTTGTTATTATTGAAAGAAAGAAAGTGAAGTCACTCAGTCGTGTCCAACTCTTTGGGACCCCATGGACTGTAGCCTACCAGTCTCCTCCGTCCATAGGATTTTCCAAGCAAGAGTACTAGAGTGGGTTGCCATTTCCTTCTCCAGAGGATCTTCCCAACCCAGGGGTCAAACCCAGGTCTCCCTCATTGTAGGCAGATGCTTTACCCTCTGAGCCACCAGGGAAGTCGTTATTAGTGAAGGGATTTCTAAAAGGCTATTGACAAGAAAGTGTACTGAATATATAGACGTACGAGCATTTAGAAGTCATACTAAATAAAAAATTATGAGCTCGTTTTTTCAAGATTACACATACAAATTAAAATACACAAATAAGCTCCCCCTGTATTAGCTTATAAATTCTTAAGCAGCAGCTCTAAACTGAAACTGATCATCAGAATAACCATGGGAAGTTTTTAATAGATGCTTGGGCTTTATTCCTGGAAGCTCTGCCTGAAATTGGGTTCAGGTTTATATGTATATGGGGCTTCCCGGTAGCACAGTGGTAAAGAATCCCCCTTGCAATGCATGAGACACAGGAGACTCAGGTTTGATCCCTGGATCGAGAGGATTCTCTGAAGGAGAAAACGGCAACCCACTCCAGTATGCTTTGGAGAAGGCAATGGCACCCCACTCCAGTACTTTTGCCTGGAAAAATCCCATGGACAGAGGAGCCGAGTAGGCTGCAGTCCCTGGGGTCACAAAGAGTCGGACATGACTTCACTTTCACTTTTCACTTTCATGCACTGGAGAAGGAAATGGCAACCCACTCCAGTGTTCTTGCCTGGAGAATCCCAGAGACGGTGGAGCCTGGTTGGCTGCCGTCTATGAGGTCGGACATGACTGAAGCGACTTAGCAGTACAAGCAGCCAGTATGCTTCCCTGGACAATTCCATGGACAGAGGAGCCTGGCAGGCTACATACAGTTCATGGGGTTGCCAAGAACTAGATATGACTAAGTAACTGAGCACATTATATATATATATATGTATATATTATATAAAAGCTCTTCAGGTGAGTTTGACTGACCAGCCTTGTTTTGAAAGCACTACTTTGCCATCAATATTACCTTTAAAATAGTCCTGTGATCATGTGTTCTTAAATTTAATCCCAAGTTTTCTCTGTCGCTTGGTTTTTTTTTTGTTCTTCATTGGCCTCAGTATTGAAGCATATTTCATAAAGTCACTTGTAAACTAGTGCTTTAGGAGGTAGATTAAAAAAAAAAAGACTTCTACTGTCTGACATCATCTCCCAAAACAAGGATTCCTTATTTTGTACATGATGTCCCTGACTATGTTTATTTCAGAATGAATGATAATGATAGGCTTGTGAAATCAACATGTTGGACTACATATTTCTATTTTATAAATGCAGAATACATCAGGAATGCCAAGTGGTGATGTCACAATCCTTCTGTTTTCTGCCAACTTATTTGCCTTATGGACTCAAATCTGTTGCTCTTGAAACAGATGGCTCTCCGTACCCTCCAGGTCATTACATAAGAAGGTGAGGTGCGGTGGGTTGGGTATGTTCAGTTTCCAGGAAGACCGGCACAGTGCATGTGGCAGGGCCCCAGCTTCAGAGCCAGACATGCCTGGACTTAAAGCTTGGCTCTGCCTCCTTCTGATCATGTGAACTTCAGCAACTTGGCTTGTTTAGCCTCCACAGCCTATTCTCTATAAGAATGGAGATAATATTTCCTTTGTGTTCTTATGGAAAACTTGAGTAATATATATATAAAGCAAAGGGCAAATAAAGGATTCACAGTGAAAGATTTGCTTTTTAAGAATTTCTATATGAAAAAAAAAAAAAAATCAGGATTTCTCCTAAGCTTCCTCCTGAATAGCATTTGCTCTGAACTGAGGAGGTTGCCTGCTAGGATTTAATGTAATCGCAGGTCAGCAGTTCTTTTGCAGGACTATGTCATGGTGGTTGTCATAACTTGAAGCCCACACAGACAAGAAAATGCAGTCTGTGAAAGAATGATACTTATCTGAGTTGGCTCTCTCAAGGCACTGAAATCATGACTCTGGTGATCTGCTTGAGCTCAGCCTTCCAATTATCTATTTAAAAAAAATCTATGTGTGTGTATGTATACATTGTGGTTTTGGAGGGAGACATTGTACTTAAAAGAACTCTCCCTCAAAACTGATGAAACTACTGAACTCACTGAACTGGATGAGAGCTGCATGAAAATAAGTCAACAATTTATTTAAATGCACTTACATAAAACAAGGGCTTCCCAGGTGGTGCTAGTGGTAAAGAACCCTGCTGCCAATGAAGGAGGTGAAAGAGACTCAACTTCCAGCCCTGAGTCAGGAAGATCCCCTGGAGGAGCACATGGCGAGCCATTCCAGGATTCTTGCCTTGAAAATCCCATGGACAGAGGGGCCTGGTGACCAATGGTCCATGGGGTCGCGAAGAGTCGGACACGACTGGAGCACGCATGCATGCACAAATAACAGATGACAAATAATTTGAGTAATTCAGAGTAATTTTTGCTTTTGCTCTAGCAGAGAAATTAGTAAAACTATGGTGATAATCAAAGAAATAGTTCCATTAAAAAATGTCTTGTTTCATACGCTACTCAGTATTTTATGCGCACTGCATCCATGCCCTGCGTAAGCAAGACGATGTTTTATTGAATTAGAGCCTCCGCATTGTTTTCAAATTTTTATCTTAAGCAATTTGTTTTCTTCTTTTGGGGGGCGGGGCGGGGAGTGTTGCACTGGGTCTTCGTTGCGGCACGCAGGCTTTCTCTAGTTGTAGCGAGCGGGGGCGACTCAGCTGCAGCGCGCAGGTTTCTCGTCGCGGTGTCTTCTTGCAGAGCACAGGCTCTAGGCACACTGGAGTTCAGTAGTTCCAGTTTGCGGGCTTAGTTACTCCACAGCGTGTGGAATCTTCCCGGAGCAGAGACCAAACCTGTGTCCCCTGCATTGGCAGGCAGATTCTTATCCACTGTGCCACCAGGGAAGTTCTGTAAATTTTTAAGGTATTTGTATTAAGTATTTCTTGAGCTATACCTCAAAGCTTTTACTCCATCACAGTGGCTACAGTCACCTTTGGGAAGATAAAACCTGTTAGCACGTTGCTTCAGCTACATCTTGCCTTCTGGGCTTGGACTTGTCTGACACTTGACCTCTGATGCCTGTGGAGCTCCAGCTGGCACCCATGCATGCGTAGAGCTGGAAGATCAGCATCCTATAGGGTAAACCTTGAGTCAGTGCAGGATCGGACACAGTGGGTAAATGCCTGCTCTTCTGCCCCATCCTCCTGACAATTCAGAGGTGCATCTACATGATCTTCAGACAGTGACAGCAAGTGACAGCCTCCGCCACCCACAGCTTTGACCTGCCCCAAGATGCATCCTTATTTTGGCAGTCCCTTCTCCCCCATTTCATTCTTCCCAGCCTTTACTCGTGACTCCCTGAGATGACGTTCTCTAGTAAACTACCTTCATGAAAGATAAGTCTCAGACTGCTTTCTCGTGGGAACCCAGGCAAAGACAGTGTCACTAAGCCCAAACAAATAAAGCACAATCGCTTAGTGCCTGAGTTTACAAACCACAGTTCAGTGGCTGGCTTTTGCGAGAGCATGCCCTCTGTCTCTCTAAGACGACTGGTGTATATTTTCTCCCTCTGCTTTCTGTTCCTCTAAAGTGGTAGAGAAGCTGACGTGTCTCTCTGTTCAGTGGGTACCTGATGCTCCACTTCTACTGGGATCTAAAACCTTTGGGTCGAAGCATGGAGTCATCACCCTTGCTGTGTAATACCCCACCAGTACTCTAGTAGAATTAACTCTGAGACTTTCCCGTTTAACCGCTTTACCCACAACATCAGGTAGCTTAACCATTTCCCCTCAGACTGAAGGTCCCATAACATCCTCTTTCACCACCCCCCACCCCCAGTAAAACTAGAACATGTTCTGTTAAATTGTACCCAGCGTGGGTTTTCTGTCAGCCGAACAGTGTCAACACACACTCAGAAATAGAAAATGATGACACCATGTGGCACATTCTTGGCAAAATTCTTCTCTACCTTCTTTCGCTTGCCTGCTGGAGGACTTCCCAAGACCTGCTCTCCTCCCCATCTGCTTGCAGCCGGGGAGAGTTGTCTGCACTGTGCTGGTGTGTTTACATGTTACTCTGAGTTGTGCTTTTCCCTGATGTACCCTTAGGGGCGGGACAGGAGAATCAATCTGCAGGAGGTCAGAGCCACCCATATTCTGCATATTTAGATCTGGCCTTGAAGAGATGACTACAGATGGGGCTTCTTCCATGCTAAGCTCTATTATCACCCAAAATATCTTCCGTTCTCTAGTGAGCTTCCTTCTTTTAATCAGCCATATGTTTTTGCTGGGTTTGGTTTTGTTTTCACCACAGGCGATTTCCCCCACCCTCCTTGCAAAAGACAAGAATTTTCCCCTGATGGTTTTGTTATCTTGCTTCATCTCCCAATATGACCTCTTTTGTTCACTTTTCCATTTCTTGCCTCTCGCACACAGAAGTACGGAGAGAAAGTGAACTTTGGAGTCAGACTGGCTTGGGTTCTAATCCATGCTCTTTTAAACTCTTGTCTCTGTGATTCTTAAGCACGTGTTTCTAACTTTTGATCCTAAATGTCTTCCCCTGTGAAAATAAAGATAGTAATGTGTATCACAGAGCCACAGAATTTTGGCAAAAAATAAATAGCATACAGGGTAAATGCTCAGAAAATGACTGTCTTCTTTTTTTGTTACTGTATGTTACCTGAAGATACAGTCAGTCTGCCTTACTGGAGGTGTCTGTTACAGCTTAGTCTGCTTTTCCCAGCCAAGCATGCTTCCTTTCCCCCAGATTTCATGCTCACTTTGTTTAAGACCACCCTTTGGTCAGTTTACAATGAATGTTTTTGACAGAGTTATTCACTCAGCCATGTCCAATTCTTTGCAACACCATGGACTGTAGCCACCAGGCTCCTCTGTCTATAGGATTCTCCAGGCAAGAATACTGGAATTGGTAGCCTGAACTGTGGTATTGGAGAAGACTCTTGAGAGTCCCTTGGACTGCAAGGAGATCCAATCAGTCCATTCTAAAGGAGATCAGCCCTGGGATTTCTTTGGAAGGAACGATGCTAAAGCTGAAACTCCAGTACTTTGGCCACCTCATTCGAAGAGTTGACTCATTGGAACAGACTCTGATGCTGGGAGGGATTGGGGGCAGGAGGAGAAGGGGACGACAGAGGATGAGATGGCTGGATGGCATCACCAACTCAATGGACGTGAGTCTGAGTGAACTCCAGGAGTTGGTGATGGACAGGGAGGCCTGGTGTGCTGCGATTCATGGGGTCACAAAGAGTCGGACACGACTGAGCAACTGAACTGAACCTTCTCCATGGGATCTTCCCAACCCAGGGATTGAACCCAAGTCTCCCGCATGGCAGGCAGATTTTTTTATCATCTGAGCCACTAGGGAAGCCCCAGTGTCTTTGCCATTATGAAAAGTTTTGTATGTTATTGTAGGAGTTGTTCATTGTGGAATGACAACAAATTCTATCACCTCATACAGCTTCTGATCTGATCTGATACAGCTTCTGAGAGTCAGGAAGCCAGGAGCCATCTTAGCTGTGTGATTCTGACTCAGGGTCCTTCCCAAGGCTGGTTCTTCGGGGCATTACAAGGCTCCATGGAACTGAAGGACACAAAATACAGTATCTACAATAAAACTCATCTCAGCAATTGTCAACCATGTGACCCCAAATTGTGGTAAATGGGGTACTTATTGATTCACTCATTGTGGGTTTACATTCTGGCTCATCTCACCTAGACAAGAAATCCTTAGATTTGGATCAAATGGTTTTTCTAGTCTGGGGACTTAAGGATTTTAAGTTCACAAAGCCTAATTGTACTTTTGCACGGTAAAAGTCTACTCTGTATCCATAGGAAAATGACTTGCAGGAAAGCCAGGATTTTTCTCAGGAAATAATTCACATGCATGCCTGGTAGGTGCAGAGTTCTGCTAGAGTTGAACAGAGGTGGTCTGGGCTTGCAACATATTCAAAGTCAGTTTTAACTGTTTCCTTATCTGGGAAAACCTCAGTAATTCTGATACTGGCTGCTTTCTGTTTGTTCTTCCAAATCTATTCTTCAAGGTTCTGGGCTCTAAAATACTGACCTGCATGGACTTCATGAGCAGGCTGTCTTGATCACAGGCTTCTCAAGTAAGGTCTGGCCAGCTGGAAGCCCTGGGAGGAGGGTTAAAAGGGCAGGAAGATAGTGAGGTTGGGTTATTTCCCCAACTCCTTCCTGGAGCAGCATTAGCTATGTCTCAACACCAAAGATGACAGTCTCTGTCAGGAAGTCTTCTCTGAATAGCTCCCCATGCCAGGTTTCTAAAGCCACGCTCTCCCCCCTGCTCATTTGGGCTTAGAAGTGGTAACTGTGGTCCTATATTTATTAACTCCAGGGTACTTCTTTATCACTCTTTCCCCCCTAAACCTGCCTACAACTTTCTAAATTGTCTTTTATTAAACTGTTCTCCATACTCAGTTGGAATATGTCATCTGTTTCCTGCCAGGACCCAACTGATAGCTACTGGGAAGTGGCTGGTTTGATTATCTATCTATCTACCTACCTACCTATCTATCTATCTTCTAGTTTTATTGAGATGTAATTGACACACCTCACTGGTTAAGTATAAGATGTACAGCATAATGATTTGTCTTACATATCATTAAATGATCGCCACAGTGTTTAGTGAACATCCATCACCTCGTGTAAATGTGAGGTATATTATTTTTGCTATTTTGACAGTTGTGAAAACCGAGGCTTAGGGAGGAGAAATAACTTGCCCAGTGCTGCACAGACAGCCATTGATGGAGCTAGTATTTAAACCCACACTATTAGAGTCCAGAGTCTACTCGCTTCTCAATTTCCTCCTTAGTTAATGAGGAAATGATTAAGAAAATATGACAAAGGTATGTTTTGTTCAAATGGAAAATATCTGCAAATTCCTGCATGGTATAAATAGACTGTTTAAAATTATGAATTATACTACTGCTTGTAAGACTTCTATTTATTCCAAGCCTGTTTGTGGATTTTATGCAATAAAGGTTGCCAGAGCTATTGTGAATGTTAAGTGTAGCCCACAAATACAAATACTTCTGAATTCACCAAACACACACACACACACACACACACACACACACACACACGAGTCTAACTCTACTTACTCTAGTGCTTAGCAATTCCTCAAATGGGAAGTGGTTAGTCTTGATCTCCTTATAAATCTGCTTATAAATAATGGTTGTGTTTACACACCTGGAAATACTGGATTTTTCCCTAAATGAATCGTTGTTTTGGAATAGTATAAACAGAGTCAGTGTTAAGGAAGAGGATTTCTTTGTCTAGTGAAGCTTTGAGCATTTAAACAGCTGCTTGGTTTCACTCCAGAGGTGTTTGCATTTCATTGACAGATGGAGTAATTTCCAAATGGTTTTCAATCAGTGTATACTAGACATGTGGTTGAGAATTATCTCTTAAGAGAGAAAAAAGAAAAATGCAATTTAACCATGGTGTCTTATTTATTTATTTATTTTTAAAGCATCTGTTATTAAGTAACTACCACGGAAACCACATGTTGGGATATGAAAGTCTATGCAGTGGTGTGTATTTAAAGCTGTTTATTTTCATGCCATTTGGCAATTTTTATTTGTGTGTTCTTACAATTTTTTTTTAAAGAAGAAATAATATGTGTATCTGAAGCATGGCTTTTTGTCCAAATTTATATCCATGTTACTCTTTACTTTGGCTTTTCTAGGAGGTGTCAAATTTTATTTTGAGTATTTTATATAGTTCAGATATTTACAATACTTCCAGGGATTTTTAAATAAAACCCATAAGACATTATTATTGTTATTTTATATAGCAATGTTCACATAGATTTACCCACATGTTAACCATATTTGTTTCTCATTTCTTCCTGTCTTCATCTCGAGCATTTTCCTTTTACCTAAAATACATCCTTAAGAATTAGTCACCTTATTGAGAGGATGCTGGAGGCAAATTCTCTCTCTCTCTCCTGTTTTTTTGTTTGTTTTTTAGCTTTAAAATGTGTTTATTTCACTTTGATTCATGAAGTACAACAGATGAATACAGAATAGCAATTAGGGAATTACTTTCTCAGCACGTTTCTGATATTACCCACTGTCTCTGACTGCCACCGGAGCTGTTGATAAGTCAGCCATCCCTCATTGCTTTTTAAGCCAGAGTGAACTCTCTTCTGTGTTATCAGAATCCCTTTGGGATGGAAGGAATTTTACAGATGCTGAGAGTGCTACCTGCTGAGAACCCATGGCTGTCAATCTTGCTGGAAATTGCCCTCAACTCAGTAGACCCATCCTCAACCAGGTTCATGTCTTGTCTTTGAAGACTTTCACTATCTAAATAGCCCTCTGACCCATGACCCAGGTGACATGAAAGATGCTAGCTTTGGCTGAGGGCCGGTATAGGAAATGGCTGTGATATGTGTGGTCTTGCCATTTGGGCCATTTGACTCTGTAGACCTGAAGTTATTAGATGTATCAAAGTTAACAAAAGGTGCAGAGGTGGAGGGTTAAAGCAAGCAAAATAGGAGAATCACCTTCAGAATTCTGAAACAAGGCAACGCAATGGGTAGCATGGGTTGTGCTGCATATAGTTGCTCAGATCAGATCAGATCAGTCACTCAGTCGTGTCCAACTCTTTGCGACCCCATGAATCGCAGCATGCCAGGCCTCCCTGTCTATCACCAACTCCCGGAGTTCACTCAGACTCACGTCCATCGAGTCAATGATGCCATCCAGCCATCTCATCCTCTGTCGTCCCCTTCTCCTCCTGCCCCCAATCCCTCCCAGCATCAGAGTCTGTTCCAATGAGTCAACTCTTCACATGAGGTGGCCAAAGTACTGGAGTTTCAGCTTTAGCATCAGTCATATCCAACTCCTTGCAACCCCTTGCATGGCGGCCTGCCAGTCTTTCCTGTCCATGGAATTTTCCAGCCAAGAGTATTGGAGTGGGTTGCCATTTCCACCTCCAGGGAATTTTCCCAACCTAGGGATCAAACCCAAGTCTCTTACATCTCCTACAGTGGCAGGTAGCCATTACCGCTGAGCCATTGGGGAAGCCCCCTTTCCAAAACTTGCTAAAGTGTGCTACTTGGCCCTGGTAAAGACTAAGTGCGTGACCATAAAGCTCAAAACAACTATGAGTCAAAATTTCCCATTAGGAGCTGGGTTCTGCCCAACACACCAAATCAGGCACACCCACCAGAAATGGATCATTTCTGGAACAGAAATACTAGGATCAAAGCCAAGACATAGCCAGAAACACAAGGGGGTAGAGCCATGTCAACCGTCATGATCTCATTAGCCCTCTTCCAATGGCAAGCTTGGTTCACAGATGGCCTATCTCTTGACCCTGAATGTGGGTCGGTATGTGGGAACTGCTGAAAATGGACTTGGGCCACACTGTATCTCCATCCAGTGATGGTCTGGAAGATAAGGTCTGTGAGGTAAAATTTCCACCATAGGCAGATATTTAGGCAACATACCTGATCTTTATGTGGAAAGAGAAATAGCCTAATGTTAAATGCACATGGATTCAACAAATAGCCAGTTTGGTCAGAGGCCTGGAAGAAAAAGATATTAAAAGATCAGAGACAAGAAGGTCTGGAATAGGCATATATGAACAGACTTTGGGGCTTAAAGAGAGAAGGTCTTTGCATTTGCTTTACACATTGCCACCGTCACAGAATATCATCTAAGGAAGAGGCACTAAACAATCAAATAGAGAGAATGACTTGGCCAGCTGATGTCAAACAGCCTGTGTCATCTGCTTTCCCAGGGCTGGCATGATGGGTTTGTAAATGGAGAACCATGGTGGCAGAGAAAGGCTATACATGGACCCACAGTCATGGGTTTCTACCTACGAAAGTCTAACCTGTCAGCGGCGCTGACTAATACTTGTCCACTTACACAAGAACATCTGTCAAGAATATCAACAATCCGCTTGGTGGTAGAATTCGCCTCCATTGGTCTTTGCTATTCGAGAAGGAATATAAATTCATTTTGACTCTACAGCACATATTCCAGGTGTGAGTTTGACTTTTCATCCACAGGGTCTCAGACCGCACTATTATCTGCAGGCTTACAAAATTCAAGCCACCCAAATGGGATTCCCTCACAGCATGACATCAGATCAATGAGCCCACTTTATGACAAATACTATGGCACAATTGGCAAATACTATGACATCTAGCTACAGGCCTGAGAGCATATGAATTCTGAGTGGTCCAGGGGATGAGAGGAGACTTAAGGTCGAAGAAGAAAAGGTTTAAGGAGTCTACATCTTGTTACAGCAAGGCATGGGCAAGGCTGTGGATATCAGTAGAAAGTTCTGGTACATTCCCAAAGGCTTGGCTATGCAGTTTGGGCAGACATAGTAATAGCAAGTTTCATGTCAAAAGACCAAGCAGAGGTAGCGGGGACCTGAGAAGAATGTGGAGACAAACCACACCTTCCCAGTGTCATGATGCATGTACCTTCCTGGGATGGAAGGAAGCAGTGGGGAGAGCCAGGCCCAGAACAACTCTAGAGGGTGGCTTGACCTCTGAATTAATTAGTTTAAATCCCAAATGGAATGAGCAATTTTTAATTACCTGTTACTATTTAAACCAGAGAGATCATATTATTCTTCAGTGGCAAAATTAGGAAATTTTTAACATCAGCAAAAATGGGGGCACCAAAGCTAAGTTGAGCTCATTAGTAGAAAACGTAAAGTTACATTTCCACACAGCTAAGCTGTGACTATTTCAAAATGCTACACATATACTCTTCCTATATTAGGGTGCCCTGACAACAGCTTTCAGAACGTCCTCGTGAAAGTGAAAGTTGCACAGTTGTGTCTGACTCTTTGTAACCCCATGGACTATACAGTCCATGGAATTCTCCAGGCCAGAATACTGGAGTGAGTAGTCTTTCCCAATCCAGGGATTGAACCCAGGTCTCTGGCATTGGAGGCAGATTCTTTACCAGCTGAGCCACAAGGGAAGAGAACCAACTCAAAATTAGCCATCATGATCCTTTCCCCTGCCTGCAGGAGGGAGAATTTAATCAAGAAAGAGGAGATAAATTAATCTCATTTTAAAAATATGGACCAGCTTTCTTCCCAGCCATCCAAATGTCATTTAATGATTCACTTTTAGGCATAGACACCTTTACAAAACCCTCTTTTTTTCAAAATTTTTATGGAAATATAGTTGTTTCACAATGTTGTGTTAGCTCCAGGCGTACAACAAAGTGATTCAGTTATATACATATATATATATATATACACACACATATAGTCTTGTTTCATTCTCTTCCATCATAGGTTATTACGGGATATTGAGTATAGTTCTCTGTGCTGTACAGTAGGTTCTTGTTGGTTATCTGTTTTATATATAGTAAGGTATACATTTTAATCCCAAACTCTTAATTTATTCCTTCCCACCCACCGAAAAAAAAAAAAAAAAACATTTAAAATTCTCCAATTCTCATCTTCATACATTACTGATGGGATTGTAAAGTCATTCACCCACTACGGAAGATGGTTTTGTGCTTTTTCAATAAGTTAAACATAGAATTACCATATGATCCGGCAATACCATTCTTATGTATACTCCAAAGAATTGATAACAAATAAGCAAGCAAGAGCTTAGCACAAATACCAGCGTAGCACCACTAATAATAGCCTAAAGTTGGGACAACCCAAATACCCATCAACAGAAGAATGGGTAAATAAAATGTGGTGTACCCATACAGTGGAATATTTTTCAACCCCAAAAAGGAATGAAGCATTGATTTATGCTACAACACAGATGAAACTTGAAAACATGCCAAGGGAAAGAAGCCAGACACAAAAGGCCTCACATTGGATGATTCCACTTGTTTGAAATATCCAGAATAGTCACATCCAAAGACACAGAAAGTAGATTCACATTTTCCAGGGGGGAAAGGGGAGTGGCTTCTAATGAGTGTGGAGTTTCTTTTAGAGGGATGAGAATGCCCTGGAACTAGATAGCGGTGATAGTCACATATATCGTGGCTACACTTCAGGCCCTGAATTGTACGTTTTAAAATGATTCAGCTAGTAAATTTTATGTTGTGTGTATTTTACCACACACACAAAAATAATTCTCCAAAACCCAGTTAACAGGGACTTTCCTTATTCTCCCAAAACCATTTTAGATCCCAAGGAAAGTTTCCTGCAGTTCTAACTGAAGTGCTTCACCAGCTTTTCCTTGTGGGAGGCAACCCAAGACTCTGATTGCGCTGAATAAAGTTGTTCAGCTGTTTTACAAGGAAAACACCTGGCACCAAATCCTGGGCTCTTTACAGAACTGCTCACTAAGCCTCTTCCCCAGGGTCAATTTGGGGAGAAGCACGAAGAGTCTGAACTTGCTAGGTTCACCGGGAACCACACCCAGCAGCTAATAAGTTGTTCCGAACTCTACATGCCCCATCTTAATAACTAGTTCTCTTCCCAGTTTGTAGGTTCCCATAATCATGTGGCTACTCAAATGAGAACAGCAAAAACCACTAACAATTTGGAGACGAGACAGAGTCCAGAAAAGGAAGCAAAGTCATGAAAATATAAATTTAGCTTGAGGTGTTCCATGAACACAAGGCAGAGACCTAGAATTAGGGCTTGTCCTAAATTTCAAAATTGACAAAATAGTGACTTCTCTGAAAGCAGAGTCAGTTGAGTAAGGATATCCCTCAATATCTCAGGAGAGATCTCTCAAGATGTATCAGAAGCTCACAGGAATTGATCAAAGAATTCAAAACTTTCAGATTTCAAAAGAAAAGACTCTTTGATCCGTCTGGTGACAACTGGTCAGAACAATGTGCCATAATGTTAGTCTGAGAACCAGTATTCAGGTTCCAAGAGAAACTATAGCTTCCTTTACCCTCAAAATGATAGTTACAAATGCTAGCCTATAAGAATTTGGCCAGTAGTCAGCAGGGAAAAAAAAAAAAAGTATACATATATATATATATGTATGAAGAGGTAGGCAGGAGCCAGATAATGTAAAACCTTGGAGTCTGGGATTTCTTCTAAGTTCAATTAAAAGACACTGCAGAGTTTTGAGACCTTCCCTGGTGGCTCAGATGGTAAAGCGTCTGCCTGCAATGTGGGAGACCAGGGTTCGATTCCTGTGTCGGGAAGATCCCCTGGAGAAGGAAATGGCAATCCACTCCAGCACTCTTGCCTGGAAAATCCCATATCATATAATTTACGTTAACAAAACATCACACTCTCTGGTTCGGTGGAGGATGGATGGATTGCCAGGAGCAGGAATAGTTGCCAGGACAAAAGTTCAATGATGGTGGCTTGGACCAAGGGGCTAACAGTAGAGATCTAGGGAGGTGAGTGGATTCAGAATATATTTATGAGTAGAATCTATAGGACATGGTGATGGAATAGAATGTGTGGAAGGGAAACAGAAAGGAAGGAGTCAAGAATGACTTCTAGATCAAAAGAAAGGCTGTAGCACCTGGATTTTTGGTTGCAATAAGCAAGATCAGATCAGATCAGATCAGTCGCTCAGTCATGTCCGGCTCTTTGCAACCCCATGAATCGCAGCACACCAGGCCTCCGTGTCCATCACCAACTCCTGGAGTTCACTCAGACTCACGTCCATCGAGTCAGTGACACCATTCAGCCATCTCATCCTCTGTCGTCCCCTTCTCCTCTTGCCCGGAATCCCTCCCAGCATCACAGTCTTTTCTAATGAGTCAACTCTTCGCATGAGGTGGCCAAAGTACTGGAGTTTCAGCTTTAGCATCATTCCTTCCAAAGAAATCCCAGGGCTGATCTCCTTCAGAATGGACTGGTTGGATCTCCTTGCAGTCCAAGGGACTCTCAAGAGTCTTCTCCAACATCACAGTTCAAAAGCATCAATTCTTTGGCGCTCAGCCTTCTTCACAGTCCAACTATCACATCCATACATGACCACTGGAAAAACCATAGCCTTAACTAGACGGACCTTTGTTGGCAAAGTAATGTCTCTGCTTTTGAATATGCTGTCTAGGTTGGTCATAACTTTCCTTCCAAGGAGTAAGCATCTTTTAATTTTATGGCTGCAGTCACCATCTGCAGTGATTTTAGAGCCCAGAAAAATAAAGTCTGACACTGTTTCCACTGTTTCCCCATCTATTTCCCATGAAGTGATGGGACCAGATGCCATGATCTTCGTTTTCTGAATGTTGAGCTTTAAGCCAACTTTTTCACTCTCCACTTTCACTTTCATCAAGAGGCTTTTGAGTTCCTCTTCACTTTCTGCCATAAGGGTGGTGTCTTCTGCATATCTGAGGTTACTGATATTTCTCCCGGCAACCTTGATTCCAGCTTGTGTTTCTTCCAGTCCAGCGTTTCTCAAAGCCGTAGGAAATCTATGCATTATATGCATTAAAATATTTTCCTATATAATTCTATTTATACAGTTTTCCTATGGCTCAGATAGTTAAAAAACTGCCTGTAATGCAAGAGACCTGGGTTCTACCCTTGGGTTGGGAAGATTCCCTGGAGAAGGGAATAGCTACTCACTCCAGTATTTTTGCCTGGAGAATTCCACAGACAAAGGAGCTTGGTGGGCTATAGTCTATGGGGTTGCAAAGAGTCAGATACAACTAACATTTTCATTCTATTTACAGCAAATATCTATGAGATTAGTATTGTGAATTATTTTATTATCATTGCCACTGTTGAACTTTTACTCTGGAAGGTTTTATATATATATATAATATATTATATATATATATATATAATATATAACTTCCAGGTTCTATACATACATACAGCTTTGGTACTTCTTGTGTTGTCAAACAAAATTCAGGCAAGAATGTTTTAGTTTCTTGTATCACAAAACTAAAACGTTGATGAAAGAGGAAATAGCATGACAAAATAACAATTCTAATAGGCAAAACGAAATGGAGAGAAAATTATGGCAAGAGATTTTAAGAACTGCTCAGATTTTTAGTTTCAGTCGAACAAGATAATGAAGCCTGTTAAAATCTCAGCTTATTTGTGAAACTCAGTGTATACCTGTCTCAATAGAGCCCCATTTATTCTCTGAAATCATACCTTTGTTTTGAAGACTAAATCATTCCAGTTACAACAGTATCTTAGAATTGTCTCTCTTTTCATATGAAAATATATTTGTGTTTGTAGGTAAGATATTTTTAAGTGGCTAAGTAAAAATAATCTAAGAATGGCTGTTGCTTAATTGCCATAGTACATTTATTTTAAATGCATAAAGTACTTAGAAGAATAAAGGGATTGCTATCCTACTATTTAGGGCTTCCCTGGTGGCTCAGATGGTAAAGAATCTGCCTGCAATGCAGGAGACCAGGATTTGATCCCTGGGTCAGGGATCAAAGAAGGAATGGCTACCCACTTCAGTATTCTTGCCTAGACAACTCCATGGACAGAGGAGCCTGGCGGGCTACAGTTCATGGGATCACAGAGTCCCAACATGACTGAAGCGACTCAGCACGCATGCGCGCGCGCACACACATACACACACACACACATCCTGTTAATATTGTTTTCATCACTGTTGGTGGTAAGATTCTGTAGAAACACTGGAATAGAGAGCAAGGCCATCATTAAACGCTTTTGATGTAATTTCACAGCCCTCGGCCACCTGCCTGGTTCCTCCAGCTTATTCCCCCAGACTTGGTGTCTTCTTGTGCAGCCAATCCTGTTGTTAGCAGAAAGAGGCAGACTTAAGTAACTGCAACGTTCAGGAACCAGACTGTCATCCAACACAACCCTGTTTGTCCTTTTCCAGGGAAGATTTTAAATAATCAAAAATTTTGTCTCTCTAGTCCTCTCTTTTTCAGGACAAAATTTCCATTTCCTTTAACTTGTCCTTGTCTAACAATATTTCTAGAAATAATACCTCCTGGCTTCTCATTTTTACATAGTGTAACTCGATGAAAATGAAAGAGGAGAGTGGAAAAAGTTGGCTTAAAGCTCAACATTCAGAAAACGAAGATCATGGCATCTGGTCCCATCACTTCATGGAAAATAGATGGGGAAACAGTGTCAGACTTTATTTTTTGGGGCTCTAAAATCACTGCAGATGGTGACTGCAGCCATGAAATTAAAAGACGCTTACTCCTTGGAAGGAAAGTTATGACCAACCTAGACAGCATATTAAAAAGCAGAGACATTACTTTGCCAACAAAGGTCCATCTAGTCAAGGCTATGGTTTTTCCAGGAGTCATGTATGGGTGTGAGAGTTGGACTATAAAGAAAGCTAAGCACCAAAGAATTGATGCTTTTGAACTGTGGTGTTGGAGAAGACTCTTAAGAATCCCTTGGATGCAAGGAGATCCAACCAGTCCATCTAAAGGAGATCAGTCCTGGATGTTCATTGAAAGGACTGATGTTGAAGCTGAAACTCCAATACTTTGGCCACCTGATGCAAAGAGCTGACTCATTGGAAAAGACCCTGCTGCTGGTAAAGATTGAAAGCATGAGGAGAAGGGGACGACAGAGGATGAGATGGTTGGATGGCATCACTGCCTCAATGGACATGAGTTTGGGTAAACTCCAGGAGTTGGTGATGGACAGGGAGGCCTGGCTTGCTGCGGTCCAACGAGTCACAAAGAGTCAGACACGACTGAGTGACTAAATTGAACTGAACTAAACTTAATTTTTAAAGCAAAATATCTTGCCTTTTCTTTACTTTCCTTTAATGTGTATTCTTTCCATAAAAATTGGTTTAATTTACATAGCTACTATTTTGGAACTAAAAAAATTGAGCATTTCTTCCAAAAAAAACTCTTTATTTTTAATATATTGCTTTTAATATATGTTTGTTATTCCCAGTAAACAATGAAGAAAATTTTATCACATATGGAGAAGGCAATGGCACCCCACTCCAGTACTCTTGCCTGGAAAATCCCATGGATGGAGGAGCCTGGTGGGCTGTAGTCCATGGGGTCGCTGAGGGTCGGACATGACTGAGCGACTTCACTTTCACTTTTCACTTTCATATATTAGAGAAGGAAATGGCAACCCACTCCAGTGTTCTTGCCTGGAGAATTCCAGGAATGGGGGAGCCTGGTGGGCTGCCATCTATGGGGTCGCACAGAGTCGGACACGACTGAAGTGACTTAGCAGCATACATGAACAAGAGAAAATTTTAAAAATTAGGATAGTGTACATTTTCAAGAGCATTGCTTTATAGAGAACACAAAGTAATGGATTACAATGTAATTCCTCTTTATACAATATAGACTGATTACGTTATCTGAGATACTCCACAATTTATTTGTTGGTGGTGGTGTTCATTCCCTAAGTTGTGTTCAACTCTTTGCAACCCTGTGGACTGTAGCCCTCCAGGCTCCTCTGTCCACAGGATTCTCCAGGCAAGAATACTGGAGTGGGCTGCCATGCCCTCCTCTAGGAGATATTCCCGACCCAGGGTTCAAACCTGCTTCTCTTATGTCTCCTGTACTGGCAGCTCTTTACCACTTTCCATTCATGGGTATTCTTTCTATAAAAATTAGAAAAAGAAACACCAATACAGTATATCAGAAAATATATATGGAATTTAGAAAGACAGTAATGATGACCCTATAAGCCAGACAGCAAAAGAGACACAGATATAAAGAATAGACTTTTGTACTATGTGGGAGAAGGTGAGGGTGGGATGATTTGAGAGAATAGCATTGAAACATGTGTATTACCATATGTAAGACAGATGACCAGAGTAAGTTCAATACATGAAGATGGGCACTCAAAGCCAGTGCTCTGGGACAATCCAGAGGGATGGGGTGGGGAGAGAGGTAGAAGGGAGGTTCCATGGGGGATTATGTCAATGTATGGCAAAAACCACCATAATATTGTAAAGAAATTATCCTCCAGTTAAAATTAACAAATTAATTTAAAAATTAGTTTAATTTACATAGCTATTATTTCAAGAACAAAAAAAAATTGGGCATTTCTTCCAAGAAAAACTCTTTATTCTTAATATTAAAGAAATTAGTTATTTAATAAAGAGTTTTTAATAAAATACTCTTTAATAAAACATTATTAAAGAGTTCTTTACCACTAGTACCACCTGGGAAACCCCTGGGTGTGCTACTATTAATGAAAATAAATCACATTATTTTCATGAAATCCAAGTAGTTCTGACTTTTGAGTAGAATGCCTCTGTTGATATCTTTCCATACCTTTAGATATTTATTTATTCAGAGTAACTTTTAGTGATCGAAGATATATGCTCTGAATATGTACACATATTTCTTCAAAGGAAATAAATATGTCTTCCACATTGTTTAATGTCTTATGTCTCATGTGACTAGTGAATTTAGGGGGCTGGGTGGGAATGAAAGATGGAAGTGTACATGAAAATTCTATAAGTATTTCTTCATAGCATAAATATAGAAAAGGGTTAGAATCTTCATCTGTTGAAATTCATATGATTTTAAAGCACAAACCTGAATCTGATATCAGTGTCAGTGCTTATTTATATGTATTATATATTTCACATCATGAGTTACAACAAAGTATGGTTTTAAAAAGTCATTTAGAACATGATATCATATGACTGAAATAGATAATCATTTCATTATTAATCTTATTCCCCATCTATATAATGTTCAATTTTTATTTTCTCTTAATGACACAAGGGAAATCTCTCAGGAACTGAATGAATCAGGTCAAAACTGGGGCCATGATGATTTACTTACCTATCCCTAATTCAATATGCAGTTCATTATTTCAGTTAAACTATAATGAAAATCTTTATTCCATATAAATATTTCAGAGGACCAGATACTAGCTATGCACTCAATCATGAGATATTATTTTTTAGCCTATTTTATATATCTCTACTTCAATTTAGTGTTACAGTTCCCAGGGCCTCAGTGTGTCCTATTTCTGAATGCTGAAAATATCTTTAGCCTAATCTGGTATTTTCGCTTGAGTCAGATAATTTATTCTTAAGTATGACATGCTTCCCTCAAGTTATGAAAGAAAACATTTTCAAAAATAGGTGTAGCCAAAAAAGAAAAGAAAAAAATCCCTCATGTCTCCAAGTAAGCCAAGGCTATGACTCTCCCAAATGATAAACTAGCTACCTGCTGGGGCATGCTAGGGTCTAATTTTTATAATTCATCTTATAATTAGCCATGTATGGTGATTTTCAGCACAATGTCAGACTATATGTCTTGACAAGGATAGTCTAAAATTTACTGAGGTTTGCTTCTAGAAAACTGTGTACCTTATAAGTAAGAGAGGATGATTTTATACAATAGTAATGAAGGCCAGACATGGAAAGGGTAATCTGCTAGGCCAAGAGTAACCAAAACACGGTCTTTTTTTTTCCAAGGAGGTTGCAGTTCAGTAGGAGTGAATATAAATCATTATGATACAATGTGTGGTCTACATGGAAAATGCATGTCTAAAGAGTGATTAATTTTGACTGGAGTAGGGGTTGAGAAAAGCTTCCCAGAAGGAAGTAACCTGAATCTGGCCTCGGAGGATCAATTAAGCACAAAGAAGGGAGGAGAAACCTTGAAGGCTGGGATTGGTAATTTCAACAAAGATGCAGAGTCAGGAGAAAAGTAAGACATATTTAAGGAGCACAGTTGTTTATTACAGGTAAAATACACGGTGACTCGGAGAGCAGAAGGCCAGACTGGGGTAGAAAGAGGGCAGAGATGCTGAAGGGCCTGAGGAACAGACAGAGGAATGTAAATCGTATTCTATAATCAGTGCTCTAAGCAGGGAAACAGCACAATCAGTTTGGGGTTTGGCAAAGCCAGTTCTAACGGCAGTGTCTACAGGCAGTTAGGACGGAGAGAGAGAAGCAGCAGGCAAAGCAGTGGAAAGTCAGTTGCAGTTGTGTGGGTGAGAGGAAACGAGGTAAAGGGGCTTGAACTGAGGAAGTGGTAATGAAAACAGAAGACGGAAGGTCTTCTGAAAACAGAAGACAGGAGGTGATTCAACAGATTGGTTAGTTCAGTTCAGTTCAGTCACTCAGTCTCATCTGACTCTTTGCAACCCCATGGACTGCAGCACGCCAGGCTTCCCTGTCCATCACCAACTCCCGGAGCTTTCTCAAACTCATGTCCATTGAGTCAGAGATGCCATCCAACCATCTCATCCTGTCACCCCTTCTCCTCCTGACTTCAATCTTTCCCAGCTTCAGGGTCTTTTCCAGTGAGTCAGTCCTTTGCACCAGGTGACCAAAGTATTGGAATCTCAGCTTCAGCATCAGCCCTTCGAAGGACTGATCTCCTTTAGAATGGACTGGTTGAATCTCCCTGGAGTCCAGGGGACTCTCAAGAGTCTTCTCTAACACCACAGTTCAAAAGCATCAATTATTCGGCGCTCAGCTTTCTTCACAGTCCAACTCTCACATCCATACATGACCACTGGAAAAACCATAGCCTTGACTAGATGAACCTTTGTTGGCAAAGTAATGTCTCTGTTTTTGAATATGCTATCTAGGTTGGTCATAACTTTCCTTCCAAGGAGTAAGCATCTTTTAATTTCATGGCGGCAATCACCATCTGCAGTGATTTTGGAGCCCAGAAAAATAAAGTCTGACACTGTTTCCACTGTTTCCCCATCTATTTCCCATGAAGTGATGGGACCAGATGCAGTTTTCTGAATGTTGAGCTTTAAGCCAACTTTTTCACTCTCCACTTTCACTTTCATCAAGAGGCTTAATTCCTCTTCACTTTCTGCCATAAGGGTGGTGTCATCGGCATATCTGAGGTTATTGATATTTCTTCCGGCAATCTTGATTCCAGCTTGTGCTTCTTCCAGCCCAGCTTTTCTCATGATGTACTCTGCATATAAGTTAAATAAGCAGGGTGACAATATACAGCTTTGACATACTCCTTTTCCTATTTGGAACCAGTCTGTTGTTCCATGTCCAGTTCTAACTGTTGCTTCCTGACCTGCATATAGGTTTCTCAAGAGGCAGGTCAGGTGGTCTGGTATTCCCATTTCTTTCAGAATTTTCCACAGTTTATTGTGATCCTCACAGTCAAAGGCTTTGGTATAATCAATAAAGCAGAAATAGATGTTTTTCTGGAACTCTCTTGCTTTTTCGATGATCCAGCAGATGTTGGCAATCTGGTTCTCTGGCAACCAGGATCTCTGGTTCGTCCACCTTTTCTAAAACCAGCTTGAACATCTGGAAGTTCACAGTTCATGTATTGCTGAAGCCTGGCTTGAAGAATTTTAAGCATTACTTTACTAGTGTGTGAGATGAGTGCAATTGTGCAGCAGTTTGAGCATTCTTTGGCATTGCCTTTCTTTGGGATTGGAATGAAAACTGACCTTTTCCAGTCCTGTGGCCACTGCTGAGTTTTCCAAATTTGCTGGCATATCGAGTGCAGCACTTTCACAGCATCATCTTTAAGGATTTGAAATAGCTCAACTGGAATTCCATCACCTCCACTAGCTTTGTTTGTAGTGATGCTTTCTAAGGCCCACTTGACTTCACTTTCCAGGATGTCTGGCTCTAGGTGAGTGATCACACCATCGTGATTGTCTGGGTCGTGAAGCTCTTTTTTGTACAGTTCTTCTGTTTGTACAGTTCTTCTGTGTATTCAGGGCTTCCCTGGTGGCTCAGAGGTTAAAGCGTCTGCCTGGAATGCAGGAGACTGGGGTTCGATGCCTGGGTTGGGAAGATCCCCTGGAGAAGGGAATGGCAACCCACTCCAGTACTCTTGCCTGGAGAATCCCATGGAGGGAGGAGCCTGGTAGGCGACAGTCCACAAGGTCACAAAGAGTCGGACATGACTGAGCAACTTCACTTCACTTCTGTGTATTCTTGCCACCTCTTCTTAGTATCTTCTGCTTCTGTTAGGTCCATACCATTTCTGTCCTTTATTGAGCCCATCTTTGCATGAAATGTCCCCTTAGTATTTCTGATTTTCTTGAAGAGATCTCTAGTCTTTTCCCATTCTGTTGTTTTCCTCTATTTCTTTACATTGATCACTGAGGAAGGCTTTCTTATCTCTCCTTGCTGTTCTTTGGAACTGTGCCTTCAGATGCTTATATCTTTCCTTTTCTCCTTTGCTTTTCACTTCTCTTCTTTTCACAGCTATTTGTAAGACCTCCCCAGACAGCCATTTTGCTTTTTTTGCATTTCTTTTCCATGGGGATGGTCTTGATCCCTGTCTCCTGTACAATGTCACGAACCTGATTCCATAGTTCTTCAGGCACTCTGTCTATCAGATCTAGTCCCTTAAATCTATTTATCACTTCCACTGTATAATCATAAGGGATTTGATTTAGGTCATACCTGAATGGTCTAGTGGTTTTCCCTACTTCCTTCAATTTAAGTCTGAATTTGGCAATAAGAAGTTCATGACCTGAGCCACAGTCAGCTCCCAGTCTTGTTTTTGCTGACTGTATAGAGCTTCTCCATCTTTGGCTGCAAAGAATATAATCAATCTGATTCCGGTGTTGACCATCTGGTGATGTCCATGTATAGAGTCTTCTCTTGTGTTGTTGGAAGAGAGTGTTTGTTATGACCAGTGCGTTCTCTTGGAAAAACTCTATTAGCCTTTGCCCTGATTCATTCCGTACTCCAAGGCCAAATTTGCCTGTTACTCCAAGTGTTTCTTGACTTCCTACTTTTGCATTCCAGTCCCCTATAATGAAAAGGACATCTTTTTTGGGTGTTAGTTCTAAAAGGTCTTGTAGGTCTTCATAGAACCGTTCAACTTCAGCTTCTTCAGCATTACTGGTTGGGGCATAGACTTGGATTACTGTGATATTGAATGGTTTACCTTGGAAATGAACAGAGATCATTCTGTCCTTTTTGAGATTGCATCCAAGTACTGCATTTTGGACTCTTGTTGACCATGATGGCTACTCCATGTCTTCTGAGGAATTCCTGCCCACAGTAGTAGATATAATGGTCATCTGAGTTAAATTCGCCCATTCCAGTCCATTTTAGTTCACTGATTCCTAGAATGTCGACATTCACTCTTGCCATCTCCCATTTGACCACTTCCAATTTGCCTTGATTCATGGACCTGACATTCCAGGTTCCTATGCAATATTGCTCTTTACAGCATTGGACCTTGCTTCTATCACCAGTCACATCCACAACTGGGTATTGTTTTTGCTTTGGCTCCATCCCTTCATTCTTTCTGGAGTTATTTCTCCACTGATCTCCAGTAGCATATTGGGCCCCTACTGACCCGGGGAGTTCCCCTTTCAGTATCCTATCATTTTGCCTTTTCATACTGTTCATGGGGTTCACAAGGGAAGAATACTGAGGTGGTTTGCCATTCCCTTCTCCAGTGGACCACATTCTGTCAGCCCTCTCCACCATGGCCCACCCATCTTGGGTGGCCCCACACAGCGTGGCTTAGTTTCATTGAGTTAGACAAGGCTGTGGTCCATGTGATCAGTATTAGTTGATACCAAAGAACTAACCTTATTAATTTTTATTAGAGTATGATGATAGCACTATGTAAGAACACGTTCATAATATTGAGAGATATTTACAGAACAATATGTGGGTGAAATGATATGTCTAGATTGCTTTAGAACAATTCAGAAAATACAAAAACGATATACAAGGAGGTAATTAAAGCACACGTGTCCAAAGATTGATGAGTAGGAATCTGAGTGAAGGTATAGGGGGATTCGTTTTACTACTCAATCTATGTGTATGTTTAAATTTCAAAATACATTTTACAAGAACTAGTTAGCAAAAAAAATTAATAATGACATAGATAATATCAAACTCTCTACCCAATCTACAAAAAATCTTGTTGCCTTTAATTTGAAAATCCATCCACAATATATCAATTCTTATCACTTCCATTGCTGCCTCCCTGAATGAAGCCACCTTCATCTCTCAGCAGAACTATTACAGGAGGCTTTTAAGCATCCTCCCTATATCCACAGTTTCTGTGTGGTGCCTACATTCCTCTCGAAATTCAGAACCACATTTTCAATAAATAAGTTATAATTCACATATTATTCTGCTGCTCAAAATCCTCTGATTTCTCATCTCTTGAAAAATAAAAGTCAAATCCCTTACCTTGTCTTTGAAGCACCTCAGTGAACTTTTAAAAAAATATTTTATTTATGTATTTATTTATGGCTGTGCTGGGTCTTGCCACACAAAGGCTTTTTCTAGCTGTGGTGACTGGGAGGAGGGTTACCCTCTAGTTGTCCTGTGACGGCTTCTCCATTGCAGTGGTTTCTCTTGCTGCAGATCATGTGCTCTGAGAGGGCACCTGGGCTTTAGTGGTTGCAGAACACAGGCTTAGCTGCCCTGCAGCCTGTGGAATCTTCCTGGACCAAGGATTGAACCCACGTCCCCTGCATTGGCAGGCAGATTCTTAACCACTGAGCCACCAGAGAAGTCCTCAGTGGATTTGTTTTCATGCATGCTCTTTGAACTCATCTCCTACATTCTCCACTTTCATTCACTCTGCTTCAGCCGCAATAACCTCCCTGTTATCACTCAGGAAAAAAAAAAAAAAGGAATAGAAGCCTTTGAATTTGTTCTTTCTTCCCTTTACATGGAAAACTCTTAGCCCAGGGGGCCACACAGCTCCTTTCCTCAATCTCTGCTCACGTGTCACATGAGCAGAGAAACTTTCCTTGACACCCATAGGAACTTGCACCGTCCCACCAACACCACGCATGCTCTGTTCCCTTTCACCTGCTCTTTCTTCCTATCCTTCATCATTATTGGACATGGTATGTGTTTTCTTTGTCTCCTCTGGCTAGACTGCAAGTTCCTTGGGAGCAGGGTCACCTTTGGGTTTCCTGTGGAATCCCCAGCAGCTCGGATACTGTATGGCTCACAGCAGGCTACGAAATACATGTTCATTATGAAAAATGAGTCAGTTGGGTCACAGTACTACCTTTAATTGTGAATATAGAAATTCGGCTTAGGCCCATGAACGAAAGGATTCTGTATCCCTCTCACCCTAAAATAGTGTTACCCACCCAGTGGCAGGATGGAGAAGCCATGACTAATTGAATTCATTCACCTATTGCATGGCAACAAGATTAGGATACAGAGTAGACAAGATCTCAAATTAAGGATGGGCAGGCCCCAGGGGACTCCCCACTGGGTCCAGCCATTCTACAGGCAGATGATTCACTCCTCCCCAGGCAAGGAGGAGTGAAGCTGGGGGTGGGGAACTCCCGTGTTTTCTTCCTAATATAGTCAGGAGGGCCAAGTTCCCTTTTGTGGGCCAAGAGAGAAATACTGGGAAAGGGAAAGAACATTTCCTACCACAATGAAGATAATAGTTATGACTATAATAATAAAGAAGACAATGACGAGCCTTTTTCCATCCCCAATTCCCTCTGAAGCCTATCAGAAACAAATTACATTGTGATCTGAAAACCTCTTGTTCCGTGATCCTTAGTTTTATAATTTTGTTTATTCTCTTTCTATGTGCATGAATTATGGAATAACATATTCTTTGATATCCCAAATAAGGTAAAATAAATATACTCATTCACCGAAAAAACAAAACAAATTAGGTTATGGGAATGTTTTTTCTTCTCCACCCACCATAGTTTCCATCACTGGTACTCTAAGCCCAGGAACTCTGCCCACCCACCAACAGATATGCATGCAAAGAGGATTGGGTGTGTTGTATGAAGGGAGATGATGATCATTTCTGAGAAGGATATGGCTGTATGTTAGGTAGGACAGTGATGGTTAGAATTTGTGCTAACTACACACGAGAATTTTCTACCAAGCCTGATAAACATTGGAAGTGAAAGTGAAAGTCAGTAAGTTGTGTCCGACTCTTTGCAACCCACGGACTGTAACCTGCCAGGCTCCTTCGTCCATGGAATTCTGTAGGCAAGAATACTGGAGTGAGTAGCCGTTTCCTTCTCCAGGGGGTCTTCCCAACCCAGAGATTGAACCAAGGACTCCTGTATTGCAGGCAGACTCTTTACCATCTGAGCCACCAGGGAAGCCCGTATCGCTTACTAACTGTACAACCTTACACAAGTTATTAACAAGTTATTAAAGTATTATTCTTTATCTGTCTTAGCGTTAAAACAGATAAAGAAGAATACCCCCTTCATAAAGTTGTTCTAAGGAATATATATCTTTGTATAATATATTTATATGACACCTAGAAAAGAGTCTGGCACTTGTAAGGTATGTACATGTGCATATATTATCAATTTAAAGATTTCTACAATCCAAATTTAAATGATGTTTTATGAGTTTCTAGGAGATGTGATTGTATATTTGCTTGACAAATAATGAAATATTTTTCCTTGGAGCAATGATAAAGAGAAATAGTGTGTTACAATGATTAATACAGGAGCTCTGGTGTAACCAATGGAAAGTGGTGGTGCTCTTATATTTTATTCCTCCATTAACAAATAAAATGTATTCAGTCCACTTAATTCTTTGGTGAGTATTCAGTGGTGAAAGAATGAGACTCATGTAGTAGCACAAGATTTCATTAAAGATTAGTTTTACACTGTCTTTTAATGAAGACATTAGGTAAGACATTGGCAAAAGAGGAGATATAAGACAGTAGGTAGAATCAAATGCCTAAGTTCCATCTGAAATTGAGCTATTTGCAAAGATACTTAATTTTTGCAATTTGTTAAAGAAAAAAAAAAAAGAACGAGACATTAGGTGCTGGATATTACTCATTAGCTCTAGAATTCTAGCCTAGGATTCATCTTATTCAACATTTGCCATTAATGATTTGGATCGAGACTAAGATGGCATGCATGCCTAATTTGCCAGTACCACAAAGAATGGAAAGATAATGAATAGCATTGATGGTCAACTAGAGAACTAAAAAAGCAGGACAGCCTGGAATGTTGGACTAAATCAAAACTAGCTATAATAAGAGATGAATGTAGAATGATGTAAGTAGCAAATCACCCTATAGTGGTTAATCATTCATCTAGGCCCTTTGTTAGGAGATATAGATACAAAAAAATGAAAAATATTTTATCCCAGTTCCTCATAATACTCAGTTTAACTGAGGAATGTGTGTGCTTAGTCACTCAGTTGAGTCCAACTCTTTGCAACCCCATGGACAGTAGCCCATGGGATCCATAGGCTATAGCCATGGAACCTACAGGTTCCTCTCTCCATGGAATTTTCCAGGCAAGAATACTGGAATGGGTTGCCATTTCCTCCTCCAATAGCTGAAGAGAGAGAATCATAAAAAGTGCAGTGATAGGTGTATTCACACAAGCACAGAGAAGTAACATCTAATTCATCCAATGGGGAAAGTGAAAGTTGCACAGTCATGTCCAGCTGTTTGCAACCCCATGGACTATATAGTCTATGGAATGCTCCAGGCCAGAATACTGCAATATGTTCCTTTCTCCAGGGAGTTTTCCCAACCGAGAGATCGAACCCAGGTGTCCCACATTGTAGGCGGATTCGTTACCAGCTGAGCCACCAGGCAAGCCCATCCAATGGCGAGTGAAGGGATTAAGGAAGGTGTTCCAGTGAAATAGGCTCTCAAGCTAAGCAGGGGTTTTTTCCAGCCAAAGGACACAATCTGACAGAGACATGCATTGAAAACCAATATGGTGTATGCAGAAAAATTTAGGAACTAAAATGCAGTGCAGGAAATGAGAGATGATACTGGAGAAGTAGCGTGACCCATGGGGACACTATGTCACGTAAAGGAACAGGATTTCGTCACTTAAGCATGAACAGCTGAAGCAGAAATTCAGCCAGGAAGCAGCAAGTTCAGACTTGCATTTCACATGATCATTCAGGAAGCAACATGGAGGGTGATTGTGATGGGCAAAAAAGGAGAAAAAGACAAAGAGGAGAAAACTAGAGCCCAGACCCAGGTGAGAGGAGCCAAAGATTTTATCAACAGTCTAGTGTTACTGTGGGTACTCCAGGTTTTAAGAGCCATTAAGAGGAACAGAAATCCATAGATAAACTGGAAAAGATGGTTAGAGAGACAGGGAGAAAATTTTAAGGATCTTGGGCCATGAAAGCCATGGAAACAGAATTACAAGAAGGAAGAGTGATTTATGTATCCAATATAACATATAAGATAAGGACTTTAAAATGACCTTCAAATTTCACAATCAGACCAATTGTTAGACTTAATAGGAACAATTTCGGTAGAGTGGTTGAGAGGGAAGACAAATTAAAGTATATTTTTAAAAATAAATGATAAGTGAGTAAGTATAGCATGCACTTTTTTAAAGACATTGGTAATAAAAGAAAGGAAAGAGATAAGGTAGTTGCTATAAGACAGATTGTTTCATTTATAATGGAAGAGATTTGAAACAGTTTAGAAGTAAAAGTGGCAAAGCCAGAAAGAGAGAGAGAAAAAAAAAAAAAAAAGAATTAAAGCAAGCTCCCAGAGAGAAAGAAAAGAGTGAATTACATGGGTGGAGAGGTTAGTTTTTATTAAACAAGAGGATCAACTTAGCCTATAAAAATAGGGAGGAGATGAGGGTAAGGTGAAGCTAGGCCAATGGGTATAGAGAAAGTATAAGGTGACCAATTTTCTCAATTATATGCTACTGTTGTGATGGTAGTTACATAAGTCCTACATTTCTTGTTTTAAACTCCTACTATAGAATTCAGAAGTCTTAACTTGACAACATAAAATGAGAAAGATCTTAGGAGCCAACAAGATGATAAAAGTCTTTGCAAAATATAGTCCTTATATACTTCCAGAGAGATGGACATTCCAATCACATTCCAATTATTATGTTCAATTTTCAAGGGCTACATTTTAAAAAGGCCCTGTGAAATATCGTCATAGTCGCAAGAAAATGTTAAGGAATATGACCCCATAAACCCACTTAACAAAAAACACTTAAAGGACTTTTGATGATTTTACTCTAATGTGTCTTAGAGAAGGTCTTTTGCATCGAGATTACTTCTAGTGGTGAGAATACCATAGGGTATACAGGAATAGAAATATAATGTTGTACACATGAGGTGTATATAATGATATAAACAAATGTTGCCTCAATAAAAAAAAATCTAAATTTTTTTAAAAAGGTGGTCAATATTGTTTACCCTAAGAAAGAAAAATTGAGAGATGATGCTGTTGTAGAGTAAAGGGAATATATTTGCTCTAAAGGGTTCTATGGGGGCTGAGTTTGGATGTGACAAAGAGGTAGGTTTTATTTTAATGGAAGGAAGCACTCATGAAAGCCACACAGCTCTCCATGACGGAGAGTATATGAGGTTAGATGGCCAAAAAAAGCAGGAAGGTTGTAACAGGGACCCCTGCAAGGGGAGAAAGTTGGATATCTCCCAACTCTGAATTTCCATAATTCTATTTTTGAACATCATTCACTCATCCTTGAGAAGTTATGGGATGAGATATGGAGCGTGTCAGTCTTGGTATCTGGTGGGACAGGAAAGCAGATAAAACTGGAATGTTTAAGGTCTACACAATAGGGATTTGGCAAAGCATTTTACTTTTTTTTTTTAACTGCGTGAGCAAGTAATTTACTATTTTAGAGCAATGAACTTCAGAGAATTTCAACCTGTGGTAAGGATGTTTGAGGACGATGACTGGAACTTTGTCGAGACCTGGAAATTTACAAACTGTTAAAAAAAAAAGTGCATGAAGGTGGAGGTGTGGGGGCAGGAGAGGGGTGTGCAGATGTGTAGAGATGGAGAGAGAAGCGTGAAAAAATAAGCACATATCTAATCCAGCATCCAAACCACCAAGTTTACTGCAGAGGAAAGGATAAAGAAAAAAAGGAAGTTGATGGACTATAAAAGGACCTTGGGCAGCCAGATAAAATGGTCATAGATCCAACAGTCCTATGGGAGAGGAGCTGAGTTGCCTGTGGATGTTTTCCTTCACTCAGTGAGATGATTCCCTGCAGCTAATTCAAAAGCATGGAGCCTAGCTTGAGTGAAAAAGGGAATTGTATAGGGCCATAGGGTGTCCTAAGAAGTAGGACTTTGGGAAAGAGCTTGGGAAGGAACTAGGACCAGGAATTAGAGTAAGTCAAGAATTTGCATTTCTTAAAAGTCGCCAGGTGAGGTCCACATGGCAGAACCAAGGACCTCGCTTTGATAGCCGCTGCTTCAAGTTTGTGAAGCATCTTTACAGGGATTATGTTATTTAATCCTTGCCATAACTCTGTGGAGGAGGTCTCATTATCCTCATTTTGGGGGAAAGGAAGCAAAGGAATAAAGAATTTCAACACCCAAGCTCTTACAGCTTCTAACCAGCAGAAAGACAGAAATCTGGTTCTTATATTGCCAAATTCCATTTTTTTCTCTCTACCCCTTAGCTGTTTGGTGGGGTTAATGGCCAATATCTACCAGAACGTGGTGAAAATCGTTAATAGCACATTACTAATTCCACTTGTTCAATAATAACACAGCTGATGGAAATGTTGTTATACTTTTTAGGGACAATGGCTGTTATATTTTTATACTGCTAAGAGTGGGATTCAACGCTAATTTCCTTATTAGTTTCACATGCTTTTATATCAGAACACAAGTACTACAAACCTAAAGAGAGCACTGGGACAGCTACATTAATAGACGAATTAAATTCCCTGTAGTTTTGCTGGCTTCTTTTTCCTTTCAGCGACTTTTTCCCTCTATCTTGTACCAGCAACCATAATTATGTTAGAAAGGCTTTAATGTCAATGAAAATAATCAGTAATCAATCAGTCAATAATAAGAATAAAAAAGAGTTTTATTTGAGCCAAACTGAAGACTATAGCCCAGCAGTCATGAAACTGCTCCCAAGAAGCCTCGTTTTCAGCACAGTTTTATATCTTGTCAGAACAAACTTTAAACAAGTCAGGGATACATATCTTCAAGATTTCCAAAAAAAAAAAAAAAAAAAACCCCAACATGTCCAAAGTGGGTCAGTATGACCTTCGTGCCTGGAAGGGAAAGATCAAGCATTGGTGTCCCGGGAAGGGGAACATTTAATCCTTCATTTTAACATGGACATGCTTTACTTCAGGTCGATGTGTCATTTTCCTTAGTAATTAAAGCAGATGTGCAGTATCTGTTTGATGGGCAAGAAAATAGGTTGTTTTAGTTAGCATGAAATTCAACTTAACTCTTGTATAAGTCATAATGACTTCTCCATACCTCAATTCATGAAAATTTCTCTTTTTGCTAAGTCGCTTCAGTCGTGTCTGACTTGTGCAACCCCATAGACAGCTGCCCACCAGGCTCCCCTGTCCCTGGGATTCTCCAGGCAAGAACACTGGAGTGGGTTGCCATTTCCTTCTCCAATGCATGAAAGTGAAAAGTGAAAGTGAAGTCACTCAGTCGTGTCTGACTCGTAGCAACCCCATAGACTCAGCCCACCAAGTTCCTCCATCCATGGGATTTTCCAGGCAAGAGTACTGGAGTGGGGTGCCATTGCCTTCTCCGTTTCTCTTTTTAGTTGCTCTCAATTAAAATAAGTTTCTGTGTGGAAGTTTCCTTTGCCAAGCCAACTTCTTTATTCTGGTCCTTCATAAGTTTCCGGAAACCATTATCAAAAAGTGGTCAAGATATTCAGGCTATTTTTCAAGATTATTTACTTTCTAATTTAAGGTTGGGCCTGATTTTTAGTAATCTGAAAAAAAAAAGATACATATTTGAACTATATAACCACATAGTTTAAGAACAGCAAACATCGTCTTTCTGGAAACTTGCAAATCATTACTAAAGGGGTAGGATGGGTAAGAAGAGCTGATAGAGGGGTCTTCAGACCCTAATTTCTAGAATCTCCAGTTTCAGCTTCAATTTTTTAAATTTAAAGATAATTTGATGAACGTATATGGAATCTAGAAAGATGGTACTGATAAACCTATTTGCAGGGGAGCAATGGAGACCAAAGACATAGAGAACAAACTCGCGGACACAGTATGGGAGGGAGAGAGTATCACAAATTCAGAGAGTAGAATGGAAACATATACATTACCCTATGTAAAATGATAGCCAGTGGGGATTTGTGTGTGACACAGGGCGCTCAGCCCAGTGCTCTGTTAAACCTAGAGGGGTGGGATGGGGTGGGAGATGGGAGGGAGGTTCAAGAGGGAGGGACATATGTATCCCTGTGGCTAATTCTTGTTGACGTACGGCAGAAACTAGTGCAATATTGTAAAGCAAGTATCTTCCAATGGAAAAAAAAAAGAAAAAAATGATAATTTAGTGAAGGATAAAACTTCCCAGGTGGCGCTTGTGGTAAAAAACCCACCTGCCAACGCAGGAGACATAAGAGACACAGATTCGATCCCCGGGTCTGGAAGATCCCCTGGAGGAGGACACAGCAACCCACTCCAGTATTCTTGCTTGGAGAATCCCATGGACAGAAGAGCCTGGTGGGCTACAGTCCACGGGGTCATGAAGAGTCGGACACAACTGAAGCAACTTAGCACGAAAAACTGCACTACCAAGCAACTTTCATAAAAACAAACACAATTCTTTAAGGACACGTAGAATGTGAACAGTCATAAGAAACAACTAAAGCCAGTAAGTTCAGAGGAGTTTCTAGCCTTGTAAAAGTTGCGTTTATGAAGGCTGGTTCTGCCACTTTTCATTCAGTAAGCATTTATTTGGTATGTATTTTGTGTGAGACAGTTTGCCAGCATTGAATCACCATACCAGAGCAAGCAGGACCAAGGTCCATATCAAGGCCGTGGATAAAAAGCAGATTATGCTGCCAGACTCTGCAGCTTGAATCTGTACTGCCCATGGGACTTGAACTCCTACATGGCCCAAAGAGTTTGGACATTTCAAGCCCAGAATTGGAGTAAACATCAGCATGAAACTGTTATCTTCTCCAGAGTTCCAGAAAGGTATGTATGACATTGTCATGCATGGGATGCCCACATAGCACTGTCATGCCATATCTGCACACAGACCATAGCCTACCATGCCAAAATGTAAGAATATCAGAAGGAGAAACTGCAAGAGAAATTATACCCAAGGGATTTCAGGATAGAGCAAACAGAATGCAGTCTTAGAAATAGTATGTTTAATTATTCAAGGGATAAAGGAAGAGAAAATAAGGCAAAAAAGAGTAAATGATTATTTTTAAAAAGTAAAAAGCAGATTTTAAACATCTAAATAGAAATTCTTTAAATAAAAAATTAAACTAAGCACAGCTAAAGAGAGAATACAAATATATCTGAGAAAATCACCCAGAATACAGGTGAAATATTTAACTGAAAATTTAAGTGATGAGAAAATACTATTGAAAATTTAGAGACAGGAAGTATGGAATGAGAGGTTCTAACATATGCTTTAATAGGTATTCCAGGAGAAACTAGTATAAGAAATGGCGGAAAACGATATTTTATTTTAAGTGATGCCTACTTCAATATATCCATGAGCATCTAATTCAAAGTGATAGCTTAACATCAAATATAATCAATAAAGGTAAGTTCCTCCATCAGTGCATAATAGTGCAAGTACAGAGCGGGAAGGATAACCAGATTCTTCACCTGGTCCTAAAAGTTGCCAGAGAGAATGGACAGATGGCCAACTGAGGGATGACAGTCAGAGGGACACCAGCTTTCTCACTGTCAACAACCAGAGTCTCCCTTCAGCTAAATCATCATTTAGGAATGAAGACAAAAATTGTAACTTTTCTCATATGTACAAAATGTAAACATCTTTACTCCTCGCAGGCCCTCATGAAAGTACAGAAGGACACACATCAGCAAGAAAGAAAATGAACCCCAGGAGTAAAGGTACCAAAAGCAATTATGAGGAAATCAATCTAAAGAAAATATGTGGACAATTAACATTATACAAGTAATGTTATACAAGTATCGTAGCAACAGTGTGAGAACAGTTTCATACTGTATTATAATTTCATTCTGTAGTACAATTATCTTTAGCAGTCTTCTTTCAAAAACTATGATAATAACAGCAGTTAATAGTTATAGATATTTGTCATGTTTCAGGTGCTATACTAAGATTTTTATGGACTATCTCATTTATTCCCCACAACAATCTTGCAATACTTATCTGCTTGTTCCCATTTTACAGATGTCAAAACTGAGGCATAGAGTAGTAATTTTTTCCAAAGTCATCCAGAAACAAACAATGGAAATGGATTTGTGTTGACCTAGGATGTCATTTAGCATTAAAGTGTCAAAACCCAATTTCCTCATCTGTGTGAAGAAGAGGTGGATATTTGCTCTGACCATATTACAAGGTTACATGAAGATGAAATAATGCTATTATCTATTCAAGTGTTTTAGAAATTGTAAGTGCATGTGTGCTCAGTTCTGTCTGACTCTTTCCAAACCCATGGACTGTAGCCCACCAGGATCCTCTGTCCATGGAATTTTCCAGGCAAGAATACTGGAGTGTGTTGCCATTTCCTCCTCCAGGGTATCTTCCCATCCCAGGGATTGAACCTGAGTCTCCTACATTGGTAGATGGATTCTTTACCACTGCAACACATAGAAATTGTAAAGTACTTTACAATTTGAAATTATAATAAAAATAAAATGGGATATGTGTATCAAATTAAAAAGTAATAATAATTAGGCCACGTAGATAATAGCATTTTAAAATCATCCATTCAAAATATTTCTTTAGAGCTTCAGTCAGTAGGCATAATCTGGAAATAGAAAAGATAGTGTTTCATGTATTTGTTTGCTTACTTGCTTGTTTCTAACCCATCTTGATCCAGAAAAGATTTTCAGGCAACTAACAAAGGTATACAAAATTATACAGAAAAAGGTATACAAAAAAATTTAATATATAAAGATTCATCTAATTTTTCATTTTAAAAATATACCCCAGATTTAATTTCTAAATATACACACCCTTTCCGAGAATAACTTGTTATTAATTTAAAATGTAACTGTACTCCACATATCCTCGGTTACCACCCCCATCCCAATAGACATGTGGAACAAATTTAAGCAGCAGGAAAAGTTCATATTGTCTCTTTTAAAAAATGAAAATTGTTCATTTTCATACTGCTTTGGTATGGTTCAAGTTAATGATGTGCTAATGTGATATTAAAGTAGTAACTCCTGCAGTTCTAACAGCCTAATTGGGCCACTGACATCACAGCAGCATAACTAAAATGTTGGCTTTTACTCCATTTCCATAAGTGAATGGAATCTGAGACTCATTGCATGTTAAACGCCGCAGTTTAGTAGGTCCCTTATTTATTTTGGATAAGCATTTCATTGGCAAATAAAGAATTAAGTGAGAAAACGAGCCAGAATTCGATAGACACTGGTGAAGAGTGATTTCTTTTGGCTCCCATAATAAATAGGGACTTTTTAAGCCTATAGAAAATGAGAACAGATGTGAATAATGACACAATTTGTTACTTATGAAAGCAAGGTTTTTCTGAAGATTTGGGAATTATCATGAGAACTATTCATTGAAACTCAAAAAAATCCATAAATATTAATATCAGGATGGAAATGTTTGCACTATAATTTGAAACATAAAGACTATTTACCCATCGTGCCTTTGAAAAATTCACATTGCCCTGAATCCTTAGGAACTCTATGTCATCAGATGATTCAGAGAGGGTCTCTGAAATATTTAGAATTCTCAAGCAGATTAGGAAAAACACACTCTTGGTAAAGGAAAGTGTGTACATTGTTCTGTCTGTATCTTCCCTGGCTTTTTGACTTATAAAAAGAGGACTGAACATGGTATCAAAAAAACTGGGCTTGCATATTGGCCTTGCCACTTAATAGCCAATGTGATTTCAGATCTCTTTAAAGATGCAGTTACATTTTCTACATCTGTAAAATGACCATAATGGCCCCTCCTATAAAGGGTAATTTGAAGATAAAGTGAGAGTAGAGTTCAGTTCAGTCACTTGGTCACATCTGACTCTTTGCAACCCCATGGACTGCAGCACCCCAGGCTTCCCTGTCCATCACCAACTCCCGGGGCTTGCTCAAACTCATGTTCATTGTGTTGGTGATGCCATCCAACCATCTCATCCTCTGTCGTCCCCTTCTCCTCCTGCCTTCAATCTTTCCCAGCATCAAGGTCTTTTCCAATGAGTCGCTTCTTTGCATCAGGTGGCCAAAGTATTGGAGTTTCAGCTTCAACATCAGTCCTTCCAACGAATATTCAGGACTGATTTCCTTTAGGATAGACTGGTTGGATCTCCTTGCAATCCAAGAGACTCTCAAGAGTCTTCTCCAACACCACAGTTCAAAAGCATCAATTCTTCAGCATTCTGCTTACTTTAGAGTCCAACTCTCACATCCATACATGACTACTGGAAAAACCATAGCCTTGACTAGACGGACCTTTGTTGGCAAAGTAATGTCTCTGCTTTTTAATACGCTGTCTAGGTTTGTCATAGCTTTTCTTCCAAAGAGCAAGTGTCTTTTAATTTCATGGCTGCAGTGACCATCTGCAGTGATTGTGGAGCCCAAGAAAATAAAGTCTCTTACTGTTTCCATTGTTTCCCCATCTATTTGCCACAAAGTGATGGGGCCAGATGCCATGATCTTAGTTTTCTGAATGCTGAGTTTTAAGCCAACTTTTTCACTCTCTAGTATCCAGTTAATTAAATCTGATTAGAATTGAGGATATTCCACAAAAACTTTAATAATTGACCTTATTCACTCTGGGAATTCTGCTTTGACCTGTATGGAGTTGATGACATCTTTCTGGTGGAAATCAAGTGACAGGTCAAAAACATATACACTGTCTCCACTTCGCCAGTTATGATAGCTATGGTTGTACAGGACTGATTGGAGATATGAAAGTGAAGTAGAAGTGTTAGTTGTGTCCGACTCTTTGTGACCTCACAGACTGTAGCCCACCAGGCTCTTCTGTCCATGCAAGTCTCCAGTCAAGAATACTGGAGTGGTTAGCCATTTCTTTCTCCAGGGGATCTCCCCAACCTAGGTCTCCTACAAACCAGGTCTCCCACATTGCAGGCAGATTCTTTACTGTCTGAGTCACCAAGTCAAGCTCTTATGACATATTGGTTCTTTCTTTTAATGAGTTTTGAGCAATGGTCACTAAGCATATTTAATTGTTCAAATAGACTGCATCATTCTATCATTCTTGTCATAAAGAATACTGTCTGGGCTCTTTCTGAGAGAGACACAATAAACTATGGGTTTAATAAAAAAATCATCAAGCCATTACACTGTAGAAACATCCACAGAGCAGAAAGACCTGTCCAGAGCATCTTGGCAATCATCTATTCCCAGGCTCTGCTGAGTCCAAGACATCATAGGAGGTGCTTGAGCAGCCCTGGGAGGTGGTGAGAGGGGTGGTCGAGGGGTTGGCTCCTGCTCCACTTGCTAGATTTAACCCTACCAGCTCTGCTTTTATCATTTTCCAAACACTGACTTTTTGTTTAAGTTTTCATTTACACAAAGGGTTGGGTTACTATAAAAATGTTTAACCAGCTGATCTAGTCCAATTTTCTCATTTTAGAGATGAGGAAATTGAAGGCGGGAAAGATGACACAAATATCCCTCAAAAGTCAATCCTCCAATCAGGACCAGATAAAATTCATCCATATCCCCAATCTAGGTTATTTCCACCACACTGTCCTCATGATAAGATTTATCCCCATCCTCTATTGAACGTTGAGTTCTGTGCTAGTTATTCTACCTCTATTTACTAATGAATACAGCAAAATCTCTAAATATTTTCATCATTTGAAGATGAGGCTCGAGAATATCAATTTCCCAAGCCTGCATTCAAATCCAGTCTAACTCCCAATCTTGTAAGTGTATTTGCTGAGTTTCACTAAACTTACAGGCTTTTTATCAAGCATCAAAACAACAGACCATTATAAAGCAACCCAGACGAACAAATACGTAAATGTTGGATATTTAATTGCCAATTTTGGGCTCTACTTTTTTTTTTTTTAAACTTTACAATATTGTATTAGTTTTGCCAAATATCGAAATGAATCCACCACAGGTGTACATGTGTTCCCCATCCTGAACCCTCCTCCCTCCTCCCTCCCCATACCATCCCTCTGGGTCGTCCCAGTGCACCAGCCCCAAGCATCCAGTATCGTGCATCGAACCTGGACTGGCAACTCGTTTCATACATGATGTTATACATGTTTCAATGCCATTCTCCCGAATCTTCCCACCCTCTCCCTCTCCAACAGAGTCCATAAGACTTTCTATACATCAGTGTCTCTTTTGCTGTCTCATACACAGGATTATTGTTAGCATCTTTCTAAATTCCATATATATGCGTTAGTATACTGTATTGGTGTTTTTCTTTATGTGTACTTTATAAAAATTGAGGTACAACGCATATGGATGTAGAAAGGCTAAATGAAACCTTATTTGAGAATTGCTCTTGTCTCTTTCTGGACTGAGATTATCAAAACACCTCTTATTTTATGTTGGTTCTTTAATTTATTAGAGTAAGCATGTGGCTTTTCCATTCTTTTTTGTATCATATATCACGCATTTGCACATATTAATTTTTTTCCTCATTCAAAAAGTCTGCTTCTCATATTACAAATCAGATTTGTACATGTACTCATAAGAGGGGAATAATGCAAAGACGTTTTCCCCCTGGCATTGTCAATTTTTCAAGTTTCATGTTTAAAGCAGTTTCTTTGCCTTGTGTATTCTCTAACACAGCTAAGTAAGGCAGTTTTCAGTGCAATGAGAAGCCTGCGCCCAGCAACAAAGATCCAGCACAGTCAATAAATATATAAATAACTTATTTTAAAGAAGAGGCTAGAAGTCAAAGTTATTTAAAAAAAAAAAAACAGCGCAGAGGAATCTTAGAAATTATTCTGTGTGATATTAAAATGGAAGATAGATCCAATGAACCCTGATGTAAACGATGGTTTTGGATCATTTTGATGGAGGTTTATCAGCTGTGACAAGTGCACGGCTCTGATTTGGTGTGTTTATAGTAGGAAAGGTTGTGCCTGTGTGGGAGGAAGGGCTATATGGGAACTCTGTGCACTTTCCACTCAATTTTGCTATAAACATAAAACTTTCCTGAAAAATAGAGTCTATTTAAAAAGGAGGAAAATGCAACACCTAGGCCCAGGAATCTAGACAAACCTTATACAACCTCAAAATGTATTATTAAAATGGAACACCAAATTTGAGAAAATGGATAATTACCTGAACAAAAACCATGCAGCCAGGACTGTGTAAAATATGCTTGGAGAGTAGTAAGAGGCAGGAAGTGGGAACGTCTCACCATCCCAGACTGCTGGAAACACCTGAAAAGCAGGCAAATTAGACCAAATGTGTGGTGTCCCAATTAGATGTAGAAATTTGCAGTATCAGCTAAGGAGCTCAAACTTAGAGAAAGCAATAAAAATTCTGTGTGGGTGAGTGAGATGGGGAAGGCTGTCCTTTAAGAAAACGTGTCTGGCGGCCTGAGTGACACAGAATGAAGGTAGGAGAAACCAGAATCAAGGAAATGAAATATTAAGTTATTATAATAGCCTAGGAGTAAGGGGGTTGGGAACTAAATTGGGATACTAGCGTTGCAAATGAGGGAAGAAAGGAACCATTGGAGAGATACTGTAGGCAGCGAATTTACAAGACTGGTTGACTGATTTGATAAGAGTTAAGAAGGGAAAAGAGAAATCAAATATGCATGTCTTCATGCTGGGATAATAGTGCTACAGCCTTCTCACCACTGTCTTTAATCCCTCCCTTGCCCAGAGTTTTCTCCTCTGCCTTTATTTATTTTTTTTTTTATTTTTAATCTGTTTTATTGAAGTATAGTTGATTTACAACACTACTAATTTCTGCTATATAGCAAAGTGACTCAATTATGCACATATATATATATACTTTCTTTTTCATATTCTTTTCTTTTTTTTCTGATTTTATTTTATTTTTAAATTTTACATAATTGTATTAGTTTTGCCAAATATCAAAATGAATCCGCCTTTAAACTCGCCCAAGCTTGAATTAGCATAAACGTTTGGAAAAGGTAAAAAACATTTATCCTCAAAATGTTCTTGAGGTAAACCATTTCTGAAATATGAACCTGTTTGCCAGCCAAAACTATATTTACATTCAAACTGTGGTTTAAACACTCTGTCCAAACATGACAGATGTTGGAATCAATTGATTTGCAAGTCTTTTTTTTTTTTGTCAGCTTCAATAAACAAAATCTTCTGAAATTATCATCTGTCAAGTATATTTACCAAATCTATGCAATGCATATGGACTTCTATAAAGTTAATTGAAAATTAAACTCTTGGCCTTTAGGAGTTAAAAAGAAAGGTAATTTTTTAAAGGGGGAGGCTTTAAAACTGGCAAGAATAGACCAAAAGCAAAGCAAAACAAAACAATTAAACAAACAAAAATACCCTATACAGACCAAAAAAAGAATTTTCTCTTGTCACTACCTCTCTAAAAAATTTTCCCAAGTTTTTTGCCTAAGGTTCCAAAAGAAATTTAAGATTGTAATCCTAAAATCATGTAGCTTTTTTTTTTTTTTTGTCCTTTTAAGCTCAAACTTTGAAATCATCATGTTCAGACAAGGTCCTATGTCATCATAAATAAATCACGTAGCTTTTTAAAATCAGATCCTATAAATTACATAGAAAAGCTTGACTTTTATATAATATTGTATTCTAATTCAATGATTTAAAGTACCTATTTTCATAGTATCCCTAGATTAGATAACTCTAATGCGCTAGAATCTGCTAAACGTAATACTGTAAAGTGAAATGAATCTGACACTATTTCTATAGATTAGAATAAACAACAGGGCTTTCCAGGTTTTGCTAGCGGTAAAGAAAGACAGTGCTAAGTTGTCTCCAACTCTTGCAATCCCATGAACTGTAGCCTACCAGGAACCTGCCTGCCAATGAAGGAGATTCAAGAGATGCTGGTTCAATCCCTGGGTCAGGAAGATCCCCTGGAGGAGGACACGGCAACCCACTCCAGTATTCTTGCCTGGAGAATCCCATGGACAGTGGAGCCTGGTGTTACAGTCCATAGGTCGCAAAGAGTTGGACATGACTGAAGAGACTTGGCATGCATGTGTGCATAATAAATGATAAATACTTATTGATTCTTACCTTGATAAAGATAATGAGAATAACAACAGGCTAATTCCAATAAGGGCTTCCCTGGTGACTCAGTGGTAAAGAATCCACCTGCCAAGCAGGAGACTCAGGTTCAATCCCTGGATCAGGAAGATCTGGAAAACAAAATGGCAACCACTCCAGTATCCTTATCTGGGAAATCCCATGGACAGAGGAGCTTGGCGGGCTACAGTCCACAGGGTCTCAAAAAGTTGGACACGACTTAGCAACTGAGCACACACACAAATATGATAAATACAAAAAGAATTGAGAGAGAAAACTCAGCCACAAAGCCACCTAACCTCCCCTGCTACTTACTCATCTATAAACCTAGGGTCTTAATAGAACCTAGTTTAAAGGTTTGTGGGGATTAAATAAAATAATATGTGCAAAGTACATAACATGGCATCTAGCATATAATAAATATTCAATAAATATTATCTAATATTATAATATTAAATATTAGATAATACTTATGACAAATCTAGACAGCATATTAAAAAACAGAGATATTACTTTGCTGACAAAGATGCATTATAGTCAAAGCTATGGTTTTTCCTGGTGGGTCAGATGGTAAGGAATCTGCCTGCAATGCAGGAGACCCAGGTCAATCCCTGGTAGGGGAAGATCCTCTGGAGATGGGAATAGCAACCCACACCAATATTCTTGCCTGGAGAATTCCATGGACACAGAAGCCTGGTGGGCTATAATCCATGGGGTTGCAAAGAGTCGGACACAAATGAGTTACTAAGCACATACGTGGTTTTTCCAGTAGTCATGTACAGATGTGAGAGTTGGACCATAAAGAAGGCTGAGCACTGAAGAACTGATGCTTTCAAATGGTGGTGCTGGAGAAGACTCTTAAGATTCCCTTGGACTGCAAGGAGATCAAGCCAGTCAATCCTAAAGGAAATCAACCCTGAATATTCATTGGAGGGACTGATGCAGAAGCTCCAATACTGATGCAGAAGCTCCAAAATTGACTCATGGGAAAAGACCCTGACTGGGAAAGATTGAGGGCAAGAGGAGAAGGGGGTGACAGAGGATAAAATGGCTGGATGGCATCTCTGACTCAATGGGCATGAGTTTGAGCAAACTCTGGGAGATAGTGAAGGACAGGGAAGTCTGGTATGCTGTAGTTCATGGGGTTGCAAAGAGTTGGACATAACTACAACAAATATCAATGTTAACATATCCTTTAGTTTACCTAGTTATGTTTATTTTTTAATATCTCTTCATGTTAACTACCTATTGGGATCTTAGCATTTTAATTTAGATTTAGTATATTCTTTTTGTTTTAAAATATTAACCCTTGGTTATACTTACTGCAAATCTATTACCAATATTTTGTTTTGTTTTTAAACACAAGTTTTTTTTCTTTTAGTAGAATTACTTCTCTTAATATTTTCTTCTTGATATTTACCATTCCTTTTAAATGTAGAAAGTCTTCACTATTCCAGAATTACATGATAACATATTTCTTTGAAGTTTTTCTTTTTTGTGATAATAAGTGAACATTTTACATTTAACTCTTTAATATAGCTGGAATTGGGGGAAGGGAATAAAATGGGGACCAAATGTTAACATTTCATCAAACATTGGTGACAATACAAGCCTCACATGGTGAAAAGTCTTTTCCTTCACTATTGTTTTATATTACAGGCATGCCTCAGAGATATTGCAGGTTCAGTTCCATAAAACCACAATAATGTGAATATCACAATAGAGCAAGTCACATGAACGTTTTGATTTCCCAGTGCACATAAAAGTTATGTATATACTGTACTGTAGAGAGAAGGCAATGGCAACCCACTCCAGTATTCTTTCCTGGAAAATCCCATAGATGGAGGAGACTGGTAGGCTGTAGTCCATGGGGTCATGAAGAGTCGGACACCACTGAGCGACTTCACTTTCACTTTTCACTTTCATGCATTGGAGAAGGAAATGGCAACCCACTCCAGTGTTCTTGCCTGGAGAATCCCAGGGATGGTGGAGCCTGGTGGGCTGCCGTCTATGGGGTCGCACAGAGTTGGACACGACTGAAGCGACTTAGCAGCAGCAGTCTATTAAGTATACAAAGCATTATGTCTTTAAAATGCATACCTTTATGTATTTTTATTATAATTAATGTGCATACCTTAATTTTAAAATATTTTACTGCTAAAAAAATGCTAACCATCATTTGAGCCTTCAGTGAGCCATAGTAGAAACGTTAAAGATCACTGATCACAAAGCACCATCCCAAATACAATAATGATGGAAAAGCTTGATCAGAGAAGAGGAAGCTGAAACCTCACTGTTGGCTCTGGTGGTGGTTCTCTATCTTGAGTGCACATTAAAATGACTTGGAAGATAAAGAAACAAATCTGGAGGCCTGGATCCCACTAGGCATAAATATTTAAAAATATTTCTAGGTATATGGCAGTTCCTATGAAATTAAAAGACACTTACTCCTTGGAAGGAAAATTATGACCAACCTAGACAGCATATTAAAAAACAGAGACATTACTTTGCCAACAAAGGTCCGTCTAGTCAAGGCATGGCTTTTCCAGGAGTCATGTATGGATGTAAGAGTTGGACTGTAAAGAAAGATGTAGGCTGCCAGACTCCTCTGCTCATGGGATTCTTCAGGCAGAAGGGAAAGAGACACATGTACCCCAATGTTCATCGCAGCACTGTTTATAATAGCCAGGACATGGAAGCAACCTAGATGTCCATCAGCAGATGAATGGATAAGAAAGCTGTGGTACATATACACAATGGAGTATTACTCAGCCATTAAAAAGAATACATTTGAATCAGTTCTAATGAGGTGGATGAAACTGGAGCCTATTATACAGAGTGAAGTAAGCCAGAAGGAAAAACATAAATACAATATACTAATGCATATATATGGAATTTAGAAAGATGGTAACAATAACTCTGTGTACGAGACAGCAAAAGAGACACTGATGTATAGAACAGTCTTATGGACTCTGTGGGAGAGGGAGAGGGTGGGAAGATTTGGGAGAATGACATTGAAACATGTAAAATATCATGTGAGAAACGAGTTGCCAGTCCAGGTTCGATGCACGATACTGGATGCTTGGGGCTAGTGCACTGGGACGACCCAGAGGGATGGTATGGGGAGGGAGGAGGGAGGAGGGTTCAGGATGGGGAACACATGTATACCTGTGGTGGATTCATTTTGATATTTGGCAAAACTAATACAATTATGTAAAGTTTAAAAATAAAATAAAATTAAAAAAAGAAGAAAAAAAAAAAAAGAATGCTGGAGTGGGTTGCTATGCCCTTCTCCAGAGGATCTTCCTGAGCCAGGGATTGAGCCCAAGTCTCCCTCATTGCAGGCAGATTCTTTACCTGTGAGCCACCGAGGAAGCCCCAGAATTACCATATCATCCAACAATTCCACTCCTGAATATATGCTTCAAAGAATCTGAAGTAGACACTCAAACAGATATTTGTATATTCTATTTGTACCCTTCATAGTAGCATTATACACAGCCAAAAGATGAAAGCAATGCAAGTGTCATCCATATATATATAGAGAGAGAGAGAGATATAGATATATAAAATTCAGCATTAGAAAGAAATGAAATTCTGAGACCTGCTAAAACATGGAGGAATCTTGAAGATTCTTAAAAATAAAAAGCTTGAAATATTGTGAGAATTATCAAAATGTAACAGAGACACAAAGTGAGCAAACGCTGTTGAAAAAAAAAAATGGTGCTAATAGCTTGCCTGATGCAGGGTTGACACAAATCATCCACCTATGAAAAAAAAAAAAAATGCAGTATCTTTAAAGTGCAATGAAACAAAGCACAGTCAATTGAGGAATGCCTGGAGATGTTCAGCCACTGGCTTTAAAAGATCCAGCTGCTCAAACCCAAATCCCAACTAAAAGTCCAAGTTTTGCCTCCCATTCTCCGTTCTGAATCCATTGGCTCTGGGCTGAGCACTTGGTCTAGTCCATGGCTTTACACGAGATTTTCTTCTCTGCCTACAACCAGCACCTTGGTGTTCTACTTAGGTTGAACTTAAGTCTCAGACTTCACTCAGCTTCTACTGACCCATCTGCCCAACATCGCCTGTGACGGTGACCAGATCTGATGACGAACCTGGCGTGTTTTGGGAGGTTCTGAACTTTCACTTAGGTTCCCCTTCATAATGAGCCCTTCAAACCCACAGCTGTGTTTGACAGCTTAATTTAAACTAGATCAGCAAACGTCCTCAGAGCTGAAGCAGTGATCTGCTCACCTCTCTAAACCACAACTCTTAAATAATTCCTTGCCATCCCATGTTACATCTTCAATGCTTTTAGGAAAGAATTTTGTATTTTATCTAGTAATCTTAGTTGCTCTGGGCCTCCTCTTACTTGAAATGGTCTTGCTCTGTGTTACAATTTATCTTTTCAATTAAGTGCATGTGAGTTAATTTCCTAACTAAATCATACATTTCTTCAATGCAAAATTATTCTTGGTACCTAAAGTGAAAGTCACTCAGTTGTGTCCAACTCATAGTCCATGGAATTCTCCAGGCCAGAATACTGGAGTGGTTAGCCTTTCCCTTCTCCAGGAATCTTCCCAACCCAGGGATCGAACCCAGATCTCCTGCATTGTAGGTGGATTCTTTACCAGCTGAGCCACAAGGGAAGCCCAAGAATACTGGAGTGGGTAGACCTATCCCTTCTCCAGGGGATCTTCCCAATCCAGAAATTGAACCAGGGTCTCCTGCATTGCATGCGAATTCTTTACCAACTGAGCTTTCGGGGAAGTCCTCTTGGTATCTAATGCAGTGCCTAACCCATGGTAAACACTTTAACGTTTGCCCTCCCAACCCCAGGAAGGGTATGGGTAGCTCTGGGAGGGCATCAGATTTGTAACCCTCCCCTTCTAGACCTATAACCTTCCCCTTTCAGAAACCCTCCAGAAAATGGGGAACTCTGACCTCTGAATATGATCTACTTGCTGGGGTACAACTGATCCCTTTGACACCCCACAATCTGAGAAGACTCTGTCTGAAAAGATTGAATGTGAATGGACAAGACACCCGCTCTTTTGCCTAAATATAATCTCCACAACAGCTCTAAAAAAAAAAAAAAAAGGAAATACAAACATGAAGTGAGTGAGAAGAGGCACCATCATAAATATGTTTTTTCTCTACTCCAGCAAGAGTTGGAGGTTATATCCTGCTAAAGCCACCCTAAGTTAGAAATACCATATATCGATATCACATTTAATGCACTTCACCTTCTGAATATCAGAGCTTAGCCTATGTGCTCATAGCACTTTCATGAGCCTTCAGTTGGGCAGAATCATCTAACACAAAGTCTATTTTAGAATAAAGTGTTGAATAGCTCATGTAATTTATTGGATACTGTACTGAGAGTGAAAAACAAACTTGGGATCTGGATCCAGGATGGTTGTCAGTGTGTAGGCTGTTCACCCTCATGATCGTGGGGCTGACTGGGAGCTGCAGCCTGTTCCTGCCCAGTGCTACAAGAGAGCCTCGTACCAAATATTGCTAGGCTGGGAAAAGATCGAAATTCAAAGTACCATTTCTACTGAATGCATTTTGCTTTCACATCATCTTAAAGTAAAAAATAAAAAATAAATTTTAAAAACTCAAAACAACAAAATCTTACATTGAACCATCATAAGTCAGGCAAGACATTGTATATGTCTATACAATCTGATGTGATTTAGTCACTAAATCGTGTCAGAGTTTTGCGACCCCATGGACTGTAGCCCGTCAGGCTCCTATATCCATGGGATTCTCCAGACAAGAATACTGGAGTGGGTTGCCATTTCCTTCTCCAGGGGATCTTCCCAACCCAGGAATCAAACCCAGGTCTCCTGCACTGCAGGCAGATTCTTTACCAACTGAGCTACGAGGGAATACAATCTACTGGATCGTAAGTCCACAAGGAAAGGGAAGTTTGGTTTGTTCATGACTATTCACAGTCCTGAGTTCTTTGCTTAGTGCAAAGCAGGTGCTAAACAAGTTTGTATTAAATGAATACGTGGACGCGATACGTTCAGAGGCACAAGACCTGGTTCCACCTCAGGGAATTTAAAATCTCCACAGGGGGAAAGGGTGAGAGGCTCCCATTTGTTTGGCTTTTTCCACATGCCCGTTTCCACGTATTAAGTCATTTAAGGTTTGCATGGACCTCATGAGACAGCTATTATTACAATAATTTGTAAGCAGTGCTATCTGCTTCTCAAGATGAGGCAGTTGAGTCCTACAGAAGACATGGAGTTTGCCCAGAGTCACATCATTTTTAAATGGAAAAGCCCATATTTGTCTGAATTCAGTGTTCATACTCCGTCTTGGATTCCAGGATGTCTCTCTACAAGTGAAACACAAGTGATAAAATACAACACATAATTAAAATTTAAAATGTCCAGAGGTGACTATAAATGATTTAGAAATTCAAAAACTGAGAAGAGTGAAAATAAAGTAGTCAGAACAGACTTATGAGGGAGTGGGGATTTGAGTCAACTCCTCAGGTCTCTAGGTGGAGAGTAGAGCAGAGGTCACTTCAGGAAAAGCAATTTCAGAAGTCCCATCAGGACTCTTTAAAGTCAATAAATGTTTTTGATTTTTTTAATGGTATTGCTTGATAAGCACTATAAATAATGTGAAAGCCGGAAATGGTTTACTCATAAGCCACCTAGCGAAGCTTAAGAGTTATATGGTCATATGAAGAATGAGAGTGATACAGTTTTGGCTTTTGCCCTATATATACTGAAAAACAATTGAGAGGGAAATGCTTCGTATATTCACACAATTCTTCACTAATCTAAATGATAATATTCAGTATCCGAGTCCGTGTTATGCCTAATGATGACTGCATAGAAAAGCATGAAGAGCCACTAATACGCCCTGATCTGCAAAGAGCTAACATGGTAATTTCACCACTTGACGAGAAGGAGGATGCTAATTGTCCAGTGCAAAATAGCAATGACCTCTATGATGCTTTGAAGTGACTGGGCTTTCTAGATTCAGACAAAATGCAGACAGGATATCTTATTAGTTAAGCATTTCTTTTTTCAAAGTAATGCTTACTGGCATTATGCTGATTTAAGAAACCCCATTCTGACTGTTAATGAAAACTTAATGGAGCTGACATAAATAAGATGATCTTAAGCTTGCCTCACTCTAAACTGCTTTTTTTGTTGTTGTTGCCTTCTGGAAAGTTGCTGGATCATTGAACACTAATGTCATGCCAGGGTGTAGAAGAAAAACTGGTAAACAACACTAAGAAGGTGAAGTAGGTCCAGAATTGGGCCAGGCAGATCTTAGGGTCATATAAAAGATGAAGTATCAGCCAGGACATCGGAGCAAAAGCTAAGAAATTAGTAATTTAGAAGTGATCAAGACAGACCTAATTTTGCTTCCCAACTCTGCTACTTAATGATGCTGTTGATTTGGGGAAATTACTTAACTTCTCTGATCTTTAGTTGCTTCAACACAAAGATAGATTATAAAAAATGGTATCTACTGAAAATGCTTCGTGTGAGGATTAGATAGAAAAAATTAGGTAAAACACTTGGCAGTATGCTTGACACATAAATTTATCAAAAAAATGATGACTTTCTCTTATCATTATCAGCATCAGCAACACTAACAGGAACAAGACAAATCTATAGAAATTAAGATATGTGAAAGAAGGGAATTCCCTGGTAGTCTAGTGCTTTCCCTGGACTCCGTGCTTTCACTGCTGAGGACACAGGTTCAATCCCTAGTTGAGAAACCAAGACCCTGGAAGCCACACAGTGCCGCCAAACAAGCAAAAAAGATACAGTAAGAAAAAGAAGGAATAACAAATGATACTACATTGAGACAGGAAAAGGCAAAAATTCTAGCACCGCACGTCCTAGAATCACAAAACAGAAGGGAATTTAGAGATCATCTAATCAAACATTTGGAGAAGGCAATGGCATCCCACTCCAATACTCTTGTCTGGAAAACCCCATGGATGGAGGAGCCTGATAGGCTGCCGTCCATGGGGTCAAGAAGAGTCAGACACGACTGAGCGACTTCACTTTCACTTTTCACTTTCCTGCATTGGAGAAGGAAATGGCAACCCACTCCAGTGTTCTTGCCTGGAGAATCCCAGGGACGGCGGAGCCTGGTGGGCTGCCGTCTATGGGGTCTCACAGAGTCGGACACGACTGAAGTGACTTAGCAGCAGCAGCAGCAATCAAACATCTTCATTTTACAAATGAGCAGCGCAGTGCTAGGAAACATCTCAGTGGTACAACTATGTTTGAAAAGAGTTTGGCAGTTTTTTCTAAAATTCAACATGAACTTCCCATGTTTACAAGGACAACCTAGTAAGTCCAGTCCTAAATCTCTACCCGAGAGAAATAAAAACTTATGTTTACACAAAGCCTTGCACAGAAAGAGTTACAGCAGCTTTATTCATAACAACCTAAACTGGAAACAGTCAAATGTCCATCAGCAGGAGAATGAATAAATAAATTTCATACAACAGAGCATATTCAGCAATTTAAAAAATGAACTTCTGGCACACACAACAGCATGGATGAATCTAAACACATCTTGCCGAGTAGCAGCAGCAGTACAAAGGCATGCGTACTGCCTGATTCTATTTATCTGAAGTTCTAGAAAACACAAACTAATCTCTAAAGACGCAAAGCATAGAAGTAGTTGCCTGATTCCTTGAGGGGGAGAGAGGTAGGGAGTGAGAATTTGACTGTGAAGGGGCACAAAGGAGCTTTTTGGAGTGATGGAAATATTTTATATCTTTTATAAAATGTTTTATATCTTAATTGTGCCAGTGGTTACAAAGTACATAAATTTGTCAAAACTCATTAAAACTGCATGCTTAAAATGGGTATAGTTTATTGTATATTAATTATATCTCACTTAAATTGATTTTAAAACCAGAGCTAGAGAGACAAAGAGAGATGGCTTGATGCCTTACTCTTTTCAGGGGCAGAGCTAGGATTCCAAGCCAGGTCTTTGCTAGCTATTTAGCTAAACTAGCACTTAGCTACTGTTCATGAGGCTGAGCTTTGCTCAGTAAGCAGTACAATATCTTGCTCTGCTTGCTCTTTTTCTGAGAGCTCATCTAATAAAATGGCATCGGTCTTGGCTTTGGCACGAGGATATGGTTTGATGTCATGGCTTCCCTTCTTACTTGTTGGGTGGCCCTGGCCAGATTGTTAGACCTCTCTGAGCTACCTCTTACTCATTTTTTAATCGGGGATAAAATTATTATCATAGAATTCCCATAAAGATAAAATAATATAGGTACTATCTGATGCATAACTGACCAAAGTTTTAAAATGAAAGCTATGAAATCTCTAGTCATGTCCATCTGGAAATATATATGCATGTAATGTATGTAGGTAGGTATGAAACAGACCTACAGTCCAAAAGGACTGGGAAATGGCGATGGGCAAAACAGTCCTTGCAAGCTAAGGACCAAAGGCCCTGGGGCCTGAATCCCAGAGACAAAAGGAAAAAGAGAGAGAGACAAAACAATGTGATACAAAAAGTGACCAGAAAATGACAGGTACTTAATAAATTGTTTCCACGACTTCTATTAATTTCTTAAAAAGAACATCCCAGACCTGAAGCAGTACCAAAAATAAGTCTTGCCTTGTGAGGTTGGAAGATAAAGTCTCCAGACTGCCTGTATTCACTCATTCCATGACTAATACTCAGTGCCTCTGCTGTGCAAGGCATTGTTCTAGTCTCTTAGAATTCACCAAAGAACAAAAGAAAGACTTAAAGTCAATAAGCCAAAATAAAAATATGTCAGGTGGCAATCTGTGCCAAGAAGAGAAATAAACCGAGTAAGAGGAACAGAGAATGACTGGGGGTGATAGGAAGATGCTGTTTTACACAGGGTGCTTAAAAGTAGGTGATCTATTGATGTAATATTTGAACAGAAACTTGGGGGGAGAAGGAGTGGAGTTATGCATAAAAGTAGCTGGGGGGTAGGTATTGAAGATAGAGGAAAGCGCAGGCAAGAGGCTCTGATGCCGAAGTCTGTTTGACCCATCTGAGGATCAGCAAGGTGACCTGTGGGCCCGCGTGTGTTGTTTTCACGACTGGGCAGTGTGATGCTACATAAAATTCACCAACTGTTCAGAACATTGAACTTTACCTCTCTACTATTTGTACTTGGGCTTGTCACATAGTCACAAATTTTCACATCAAATAATTATTGTTATTGTGCTTATCAGCTGATGGCTTTGGTGCTAGGAGGAAATAGTTTCTTATCTATGTACACTTTATAAATAGTAACCATTTATTTGTCATTGTTGAGTCACTAAGCCATGTCCAACTCTTTACAACCCCTTGAGCTGCAGCATGCCAGGCTTCCCTGTCCTTCTCTATCTCCTGGAATTGGCTCAAATTCATGTCCACTGAGTCAGAGATGCCATCCAACTATCTCATCCTCTGTATTTCAAAGATACTGGTCCAAATCAGTTGCCTGTTTATCGAAGAAGATGTAAATCACACTCTCAGCTTGAGGAGGAACAGTTGAATTCAAGGGTGCCCTTTGTCATCATGGGAAATGATGTTGTCCATTCCCATGATGCACTGGGGAGCAGGGAACTCAGAAGACTGTGATGGAGGACAGAAGTGGACACGCACACAGTTCCAACACTTCATGTTCTGATTGTCCCCTGTGTCTTAAGAATGAAAAGCGCACAATCCCCAAACAAGCTCTACACTAGGGCTTCTGTTATCTGAGTGGGGCACAGTGAACCAAGTGCTGCACCAACCCCTCAACCTCGGGGTTGAGGTCAGCCAGGACATTGAGCCCCTTTAAAAGTGACACCAAAAGACTTGCCTGGCAGTTCAGTGGTTCAGACCCTGCACTTCCTCGGCAGAAAGCATGGGTTCCACCCCTGGTTGGGGAACTAAGATCCTGCATGCCACACAGTGAAGCCAAAAATAAATAAATTTTAAATAATAATAACAAAACTATATAAAAGAGAAAATGACCCAAGATTTTCTTTTAAAAAAAAAAGGCAACACTAGAACCCTGAACACAGACCTGATGGCAACCTGTGACTTCTCTCACACAAGCTATTCCTGCTGAGTTTCCTTCCAGAAGGGGAGGACAGGGGAGGACATAAACTAGAGGTGCTTCCTTATCTTCTGCTACGAGCACAGGCCACGGGAACACTGTATTGCTCTCTGACCACAACTGGAACGGGGTGGAATGCAACCCCAAGAAGTTTGGGAGTCATTTCTGGGAAGCACCAAGGTAAAGTCTGATGGATCATGGTCCAGGGTGGTTAAGCAGTGCAAACAGGGTGTGAGCAGACACCACCAGAAACAAATGTTACCATCATATAAGAAGAGTGAGAAAAAAAAAAAGAAAAAACTATCAGCAAAAAAAAAAAAAAATGAAGAACCAGGTGGAGATTCAAGGGAGCAATCCTGTTTAGTTCTCAGGGAAAGAATATTTTGGTGAGAATTCTTTTAAAAGCCTGAGAAAACTCAATTCTCTTGCTTTGTATTTTAAAGCAATGTTTCACAGCTGATCTCATTCACCTTAAAGTAATCTGCACCTAAACTTTGCTTTCATTAGCACAGTGAAAGCTGGTTATGTTACCAAATGTTCTGAAGAAAAAATAAAATAAAGAAGATAGACCACAGTAAGGGACTCAGTTTTCTGTGGGAAGATCTTGAGTGTTTAGTCAATGTAGCCCACTCACATAGACTAAACAGTAAATAAACTGATTGCAGTTTATTTGGCTATTGCTAAACCACAAAAGCTGCACAGGCACAGGAGGGCCTAGAGGAGCTATCCCACGTTAAAGGTCAGGAAGGGCGGCGTTCAGGAGATACCCCTCGTCCAAGGTAAGGAGCAATGGCTGAACTTTGCTGGAGCAGCCGTGAAGAGACACCCCACGCCCAAGGTAAGAGAAACCCAAGTAAGACGGTAGGTGTTGCAAGAGGGCATCAGAGGACAAACACACTGAAACCATACTCACAGTAAACTAGTCAATCTAATCACACTAGGACCACAGCCTTGTCTAACTCAATGAAACTAAGCCATGCCCGTGGGGCAATCCAAGATGGGCGGGTCATGGTGGAGAGATCTGACAGAATGTGGTCCACTGGAGAAGGGAATGGCAAACCACTTCAGTATTCTTGCCTTGAGAACCCCATGAACAGTATGAAAAGGCAAAATGATAGGATACTGAAAGAGAAACTCCCCGGGTCAGTAGGTGCCCAATATGCTACTGGAGATCAGTGGACAAATAACTCCAGAAAGAATGAAGGGATGGAGCCAAAGCAAAAAGAATACCCAGCTGTGGATGTGACTGGTGATAGAAGCAAGGTCTGATGCTGTAAAGGGCAATATTGCATAGGAACCTGGAATGTCAGGTCCATGAATCAAGGCAAATTGGAAGTGGTCAAACAAGAGATGGCAAGAGTGAATGTCGACATTCTAGGAATCAGTGAACTGAAATGGACTGGAATGGGTGAATTTAACTCAGATGAGCATTATATCTACTACTGCGGGCAGGAATCCCTCAGAAGAAATGGAATGGCCATCATGGTCAACAAAAGAGTCCAAAATACAGTACTTGGATGCAATCTCAAAAATGACAGAATGATCTCTGTTCGTTTCCAAGGCAAACCATTCAATATCACAGTAATCCAAGTCTATGCCCCAACCAGTAATGCTGAAGAAGCTGAAGTTGAACGGTTCTATGAAGACCTACAAGACCTTTTAGAACTAACACCCAAAAAAGATGTCCTTTTCATTATAGGGGACTGGAATGCAAAAGTAGGAAGTCAAGAAACACTTGGAGTAACAGGAAAATTTGGCCTTGGAATATGGAATGAAGCAGGGCAAAGACTAATAGAGTTTTGCCAAGAAAATGCACTGGTCATAACAAACACCCTCTTCCAACAACACAAGAGAAGACTCTATACGTGGACATCACCAGATGGTCAACACTGAAATCAGATTGATTATATTCTTTGCAGCCAAAGATGGAGAAGCTCTATACAGTCAGCAAAAACAAGACCAGGAGCTGACAGTGGCTTAGATCATGGACTCCTTATTGCCAAATTCAGACTGAAATTGAAGAAAGTAGGGAAAACCACTAGACCATTCAGGTATGACCTAAATCAAATCCCTTATGATTATACAGTGGAAGTGAGAAATAGATTTAAGGGCCTAGATCTGATAGATAGAGTGCCTGATGAACTATGGAATCAGGTTCGTGACATTGTACAGGAGACAGGGATCAAGACCATCCCCATGGAAAAGAAATGCAAAAAAGCAAAATGGCTGTCTGGGGAGGCCTTACAAATAGCTGTGAAAAGAAGAGGAGTGAAAAGCAAAGGAGAAAAAGAAAGATATAAACATCTGAATGCAGAGTTCCAAAGAATAGCAAGAAGAGATAAGAAAGCCTTCTTCAGCAATCAATGCAAAGAAATAGAGGAAAACAACAGAATGGGAAAGACTAGGGATCTCTTCAAGAAAATCTGAGATACCAAAGGAACATTTCATGAAAAGATTGGCTCGATAAAGGACAGAAATGGTATGGACCTAACAGAAGCAGAAGATATTAAGAAGAGATGGCAAGAATACACAGAAGAACTGTATAAAAAAGATCTTCATGACCAAGATAATCACAATGGTGTGATCACTGACCTAGAGCCAGACATCCTGGAAAGTGAAGTCAAGTGGGCCTTAGAAAGCATCACTACGAACAAAGCTAGTGGAGGTGATGGAATTCCAGTTGAGCTATTCCAAATTCTGAAAGATGATGCTGTGAAAGTGCTGCACTCAATATGCCAGCAAATTTGGAAAACTCAGCAGTGGCCACAGGACTGAAAAAGGTCAGTTTTCATTCCAATCCCAAAGAAAGGCAATGCCAAAGAATGCTCAAACTACCGCACAATTGCACTCATCTCACACACTAGTAAAGTAATGCTCAAAATTCTCCAAGCCAGGTTTCAGCAATATGTGAACCATGAACTTCCAGATGTTCAAGCTGGTTTTAGAAAAGGCAGAGGAACCAGAAATCAAATTGCCAACATCTGCTGGATCATTGAAAAAGCAAGAGAGTTCCAGAAAAACATCTATTTCTGCTTTATTGACTATGCCAAAGCCTTTGACTGTGTGGATCACAGTAAGCTGTGGAAAATTATGAAAGAGATGGGAATACCAGACCACCTGATCTGCCTCTTGAGAAATCTGTATGCAGGTCAGGAAGCAACAGTTAGAACTGGACATGGAACAACAGACTGGTTCCAAATAGGAAAAGGAGTTCATCAAGCCTGTATATTGTCACCCTGTTTATTTAACTTATATGTAGAGTACATCATGAGAAACACTGGACTGGAAGAAACACAAGCTGGAATCAAGATTGCCAGGAGAAATATCAATAACCTCAGATATGCAGATGACACCACCCTTATGGCAGAAAGTGAAGAGGAACTCAAAAGCCTCTTGATGAAAGTGAAAGAGGAGAGTGAAAAAGTTGGCTTAAAGCTCAACATTCAGAAAACGAAGATCATGGCATCCAGTCCCACCACTTCATGGGAAATAGATGGGTAAACAGTGGAAACAGTGTCAGACTTTTTTGGGGGGGGCTCCAAAATCACTGCAGATGGTGACTGCAGCCATGAAATTAAAAGATTCTTACTCCTTGGAAGGAAACTTATGACCAACCTAGATAGCATATTCAAAAGCAGAGACATTACTTTGCCAACAAAGATCCTTCTAGTCAAGGCTATGGTTTTTCCTATGGTCATGTATGGATGTGAGAGTTGGACTGTGAAGAAGGCTGAGTGCCAAAGAATTGATGCTTTTGAACTGCGGTTTTGTAGAAGACTCTTGAGAGTCCCTTGGACTACAAGGAGATCCAACCAGTCCATTCTGAAGGAGATCAGCCCTGGGATTTCTTTGGAAGGAATGATGCTAAGGCTGCAACTCCAGTACTTTGGCCACCTCATGCGAAGAGTTGACTCATTGGAAAGGACTCTGATGCTGGGAGGGATTGGGGGCAGGAGGAGAAGGGGACGACAGAGGATGAGATGGCTGGATGGCATCACTGACTCGATGGACGTGAGTCTGAGTGAACTCCGGGTGTTGGTGATGGACAGGGAGGCCTGGCGTGCTGCGATTCATGGGGTCGCAAAGAGTCGGACGTGACTGAGAGACTGATCTGATCTGATCTGAAACCACAAAAGCACTGGAATTCAGTGAGCTGGAATCCAAATTTAATTTTAGACAAGCATGAAGACAGGACTGTGCTTAGTTTCCTGAAGTACACTGAGTATCCCCTACGACTGCCCTACATGGCCAACCAGTGGTGACCATGATACATCTCACACTTGCAGGTAGAATTCTAACAAAAGCCGCTGTTGAATCTACATTTATTTGTATATAAAGCTATCAAAAACCAGAAAATTAAAAGGAAATAGAAATATTCTCAGAGAAGGGAATGGCTCCCCACTCCAGTACTCTTGCCTGGAAAATCCCATGGATGGAGGAGCCTTGTAGGCTGCAGTCCATGGGGTCGCTAAGGGTCAGACACGACTGAGCAACTTGACTTTCACTTTGTACTTTCATGCATTGGAGAAGGAAATGGCAACCCACTCCAGTGTTCTTGCCTGGAGCATCCCAGGGACGAGGGAGCCTGGTGGGCTGCCGTCTATGGGGTCGCACAGAGTCGGACACGACTGAAGCAACTTAGCAGCAGCAGCAGCAGAAATATTCTAAAGTAGTACCCAAGTTAAGTAACACTGCATATAAATGATACTGACAGTACATAGAAAGCTCTGCATTTTAAAACTTCTATTCAAAATTGAAAATAAGTGATCATCATCATATTGATGGATAACAATAGATACCAACTGGGTGTTTCACATTTTATAAGTACTCCACTTACCATTTATCAAAGATTGCTCATATTTCTCAGTACATGACAATTTTAAAGTGTCGTCAGAAAAGTTCACTCATTTAACCTCATAAAAACCCTGAGAGATAAATATTACCATGCCAGCCACTTTCCTGAAGAAAGCAAGACTTTCTTGCTTGGTAAACTTTATCTTTCTTGCTTGGTAAACTAATTTCCCAACTTCTACAGGCAAGAACCAGTGGCACACCAAGATTGGTACAAAAGGATTTTGATTCCAAAATCACTTTCAAGTTTCCCATTCTGCCTTTTCCAGTAAAACCTGGAGACAAGTTGGCACAAATAAAATAAGGCATATTTCATGATCATAAATACTAAATAAAACTGTTGTGTGTGTGTGTGTGTGTGTGAAAGAGAGAGAAGGGCAGCTCTCAGGGAAGGGCAAGAACTGTTTCATTTAGTCACTTACGCCTTTCTCTGCAGTGATGCTAGTGATAAAGAACCTACCTGCCAATGCAGGAGATCTAAGAGACATGGGTTCGATCCCTGGGTCAGGAAGATTCTCTGGAGGAGCGCATGGCAACCCACTCCAGTATTCTTGCCTGGAGAATCCCATGGACAGAGGAGTCTGGTGAGCTACAGTCCATAGGGTTGCATAGAGTTGGACATGAGTGAAGCAGTTTAGCATGCGTGCATGCCTCTCTCTGCACCACCCCCTCCCACATGCTTTTTTTTTTAAACCATTTTTGTATCTTAGAGTTATCCATTTCCCTTACCAAATTCCAAAGCTAGTTTGCTATCATTTTCTAAAATCCATATAATGGTACCTCTCAACATTAAAGAGGTTTTGCTGATATCTATTCTAATACATGGGTCTCTGGTGTAAATTAAATGGTGCATTTTAAGACTGGTTCACCCAACCAACAATAACTATGCAGTTTCACTTCACTCATTATCTTAATTAATGCTTTTATTAATTTAAAATATATGAGTTTTCAGGTAAAGCACACACATGTGAGAAAATCTGCTGTAACATATGTACGGCAGTAAGGTAAAACAGAATGCCATGTAGTGTGAAGACGGTGAAAAGATTTCCATTACAATCCTACTCCAACCAATTGATAGCTGCTGCCTGAAGCAGTGTTTTGTAAATTAATCTGAGCCTAAGCCCGGGACCCAGGAAAAGGAGAGAAGAGATTGATTAAGAATGTCTGTCATTGCTTCAGGAGTAGGGAGTGACACTTCTCATCCTGAAGGCATTCTATCTTGCCAGACTAAGAAATAAAATATTAAGTGTCTTTCATTAAAAGGCAAATTCATAATTTACATGTCAGTCTATAAAGAGAATCACATACTTATTTTGAACTCCCTGAGGTCGACTTCAGGATGGACTCCAAGTAATGGTTTTAATCAATGGCACACTGGTTAATTTTACAGCCTGAGAATAGCTTCAGTCCAACATCTGGGCATGTTTCAGTATGTGGGGCAGTAAAGCAGTGATGTTGGAAAAGAGAAAAAGGAAGGGAAAAGAGTGTTCTTCAAGACCGATCAGGATATTTAGAAGTGTGCTTGCTAAATATCAGCAACATCTGACATGAGGGCTACCACATCAAAGTTCAACACGAGAATTCAATGCAAGTGTTTAACATGTCACACGTAGCTCTCCTTCCTACCTTCGCCCTTGCCTTCTGCCCTTGGACTCTTCCCAGCTCATTTGTGACCCTGTTTTAACCTACAGAGGTTCAGCATGAAGTTTATACACTGACGCTGAAATGCAAAACAGTTTAATTAAATGAAAATTGCAAATCGTTCTCTTATTTTTCTCCTAGTGTGATTTCACTAGGTCCATCCAAGTTTGGTTTACTTTTCTGAAACTGTCTACATTTGCAGAGTTGCCCTTTAACTTTTCTATGGGTTTGGATAGAGAGTTGGTTATTTGTTTGCAGTGTCTGAGCATCCAGAAGACAAAGAATATAAATGAAAAGTTGAATGAATATCCAAGCCTTCCCTTCCCTTCCAATTACCAAGAAAATGCAAGTGCCTCTGTGTCTCCTTTATTTGGCGTTCAAAAATAAAAGCAGATTCTTCTTAGGAGTTGGTGTGAGGTGATAAAATCACCAAGGTATCCCTGACTTAAATCTCAAATGTGCCAGCTTGACAAGCAAAGTACAGTTTCAGAACTCAGTCCCCTTTTGATCATTTCAGCTTTCAAGATCTTTGGTGCTGGAGGTAGTTACACGAATATTCAGTAGTCAGATACAATCATTCCTGTTTATAAAGTTCCTGTAAGAAAAGAAAGCAGACCAAGGCTCCCTGCTGTGGATTGTGGATTGAAATATATTTAGCCAATGAAAACACAAGCCACAGAAAACACTGCAGAGAGGGAGAGCGTGTATCTCTTGGCCAGGAGGTCACCAGGCCTGGAAATACAAGGAGTTAAGAGGAAACTTTGCTCACTGCAGCCTCTGCCAATTAAACCCCCAGGAAAATGCTCTCATTAATCACTTGCTACTTCAGACATGACTTTCTAGCCCCTCATTTCATGTTCATAATCATATTCCTCTTTTCATCATACAAACATCTTTTGGGGACTGTAAATCTAGAAGCATGTTGGGGAAACATAAATAAACCAAGCCGTGCCTTTAAAAAAGAGATCACATTTTTTGTGGTGCAGAAAATAATGTTATTTAGCCAGGTCTCTGTTCATAGATCCCCTCTGCAGAGCAGGTTTCCATCACTCTGCCACTTAAAATAGCAACTCCCTGATGTCCTCTATTTTCTTCTTCTGTGTTTTTTTTTCCCACTGCTCTCATAACTTCCTGGAATTACATTACATTTGTTTATTGTCAGTCTCCAATAGAATGCAAATTCCATGAAGGTAGAGATTTTATAATTTTATCTGTGTTGTAAATGGCTGTATTTTCAGATCCAAGAGATGTTTTGCATACAGGAAGCTCTCAATGAATATTTGCAAGATGGATGAATGAATGGGTACATGGGCCGCAGACAGCTCACATGGTGGTTAAAACTTGTATTCTGAAGTCAGACATCTGGGTTTGAATTTTGTTTACACACATTACCTTGGGAGAATTATTAACTCACCTAAAGTGTCAATTTTCATTTTTCTGTTATATGAAGATAACATTAATACTTAGCTCATGAATTACTTGTGCCTAATGTGTAAGTGATAGCATATTGAAAAGCAGAGACATTACTTTGCCAACCAAGGTCCATCTAGTCAAAGCTATGGTTTTTCCAGTGGTCATGTATGGATATGAGAATTGGACTGTGAAGAAAGCTGAGCGCTGAAGAATTGGTGCTTTTAAACTGTGGTGTTGGAGAAGACTCTTGAGAGTCCCTTGGACTGCAAGGAGATCTAACTAGTCCATTCTGAAGGAGATCAGCCCTGGGATTTCTTTGGAAGGAATGATGCTAAAGCTGAAACTCCAGGACTTTGGCCACTTATGTGCAGAGTTGACTCATTGGAAAAGACTCTGATGCTGGGAGGGATTGGGGGCAGGAGGAGAAGGGGACGACAGAGGATGAAATGGCTGGATGGCATCACTGACTCAATGGACGTGAGTCTGGGTGAACTCCGGGAGTTGGTGATGGACAGGGAGGCCTGGGGTGCTGCGATTCATGGGGTCGCAAAGAGTCGGACACGACTGAGCGACTGAACTGACTGAACTGAATGTGTAAGTGTGGGTATCCCAGGTGGGGCAGTGGTAAAGAATCCACCTGTCAGTGCAGGAGATGCAGGGGTCAAGGGTTCGATCCCTGGGTCAGCAAGATCCCCTGGAGTAGGAAATCGCAACCCATTCCAATATTCTTGCCTGGAGAATTCCATGGACAGAGGAGTCTGTCAGGCTACAGTCCATAGGGCCCCAAAGAGTTGGACACGACTGAGCACACCAAAAGAAAAAGAAAAAATGTGCTAATTAACATTCAATAAATATCAGACATTATTATTATAATAGAGGCATGAACACAACACAAGAAAGCACAAAGTCAGAGAACACTCCAGCTGTGTCTTAAAGGCATGGAGGGTACAACCTCCAGAAGGGACAGCATAGAAAAAAATTCATGGACATGAAACAATTCGAAGCTTTTAAGGGCAATGCAATGAAGAAGCTAAAATAGCAATACAGAATGCCCCAACTATCCAAAGCTAGCCAAGAATGATATCACAATCCTGGCTGGCCAAGAGCCTAATAACATGCTTTTGTCAATCACAGAAAGGAAATCCTATCTTCTCTCTTCAGTGATAGGACTCAGCAATAATTTAATAAAATGAGAAGCTCTAGAAGAGCCTTTTCTCTAATCAAAACCATATGTGTTCCTAAGACTTATGATGAGGAGATGCGAGATGGTAAAGGACAAAGAATATGAGCCTACCCCACTGGCCACAGGCCCTTTAAAGTTCCTCCAACCTCCCCACCCCATGTACCACCAATCTGAAAAATGTGAGTTACAAAGAGCAATGATCATTGAAAGAGTCATCTGGATCTCCCTGTCACCTATCTTGACCTCCTTGCCCTCTGGCCTGTTTTCAGCTACCTCTGAATTCTTCCTAAGTAATTCAGTCACAATCCCTACTTCTTGTTTCTCTGACCATGCAGTCTTATATGCCACCACTGGAGTTTGGGCTTCTTCTGTTGTAAGGAGGCTTAATCTTTTGGCTCCCAGGATCCTTTACTACATTGGGCAGAAGCATCTTGCTGGAACCTCAAGCCTTAGATGCCAGACCTTACCTCTATCCATGAAGTCTACACCTCAACAACTAGCCCTAGCCATCATCTTTCAGCTTCACCTACAATGAAGATGGTAGATTCAGAAGCATGGGTTCAATTCCAATTATACCTCTTATAATTACACTCCAAGACCAATACGGGATTTCTCTGGTTAAGGATACCCACCAGGTAATGCAAAGGAGACCAAGAGCTGTGATCATTCTCCCACTTGGAGGGCAGAAGAGGTAGGCACCAAGGCTCCGACAGGGGCCCCTGACTGCCTATGTTGGAAGAATGTCCAGGTGGGCAGGTAGAGCATGGTATCTTGAGGAACTGCAGTGGCAAGCAGGTAAAGACTTCCATAGCGATTGCTACTGGAGGACTGTGACACAGGGTTAAAGAAACGCTAACTAATTAGGTAGCCTGAAATCACAGGGGCCACACACATAGTACTGCTCAGTACAAACTGGAGAAGCAGGGGCATGGAGCAGTAGGCAACTCCAGCTTCCTGGTGACATGAAAGTTCTAGTTTTTTCCTTGTGACACTGGAAGAAGCACAGTAGACCACTAGTTTGAGTCGCCATGTGACCAAGGAAAGGACTCCTGCATGGGGGACAATATTGAAGTTTATTTACCGGAGTATGTAGCGGATACATAGAGATAAAAATCTTGATTTCCGGCAGCTCATCTGCTCCACATCTTTTTTTGTGGTTTTTCACTTCTCAATCTCCATTTCCTCATCTATAAAATAGACTCAAAATGTTTTCCATCTGACTGAATTTTGGAAGGATTACAATGACATTCAAGGTAAAGTCTTATAACAGTGCATAGATTATATACTGGAGTGGGGTGCCATTGCCTTCTCTGATGGATTATATAAGCACTTGATAAATGTTCACTTTGATTAATAGTTTATAAGATAAAGAGACCAGAAAACCAGAATGCCCTCTCTGTGCATGCCTATGTACTCAGTCATGTCCAGCTATTTTGAGATCCCCTGGACTGTAGCCTACCAGGCTCCTCTGTCCATGGGATTTCCCTAGCAAGCATACTGGAGTGGGCTGCCATTTCCCTCTCCAAGGGATCTTCCCAACCCAAGGACTGAACCCGCATCTGCTGCCTCTCCTGCATTGGCAGGCAGATTCTTTACAAACTACGCCACCATCATTAATTAAGATTTAATTAGCAATTATTTTTTGCCAGCTGTTCTAAGTCCTTTATATAGATTTCTTCATTAAATCCTCAAACAACCCTGTGAAATCTGTATTATTATAATCTCCGCTGAGCAGATAGGGAAACTGAGGCACATCCAATGAGAGCAACTGGTCCCAGGTCACACTATTAACAAAAGGCAAACTGAGGCATAGCCCGGGCAACCCAATTTCAAAGCCTGAGTTCTAAACACTCTGCTGCCCCTCTAAGAAAAGGGTATAGAGCTGCCCTCTGAATGTTAAGCTATGAAATAAACACAGAAATGTACAAAATCTCTCCAAGGAGTCAGAATCGCCATCTGGCTAGAGTCAGCCTTTCCTGTAAACTCATTAGAGTTATTAATGTGGTGGTCTTAAAAGAGGAGTTGGTCAACCATGGAACACAGAAAAATGAGGCTCCTGGAGACAAAGACTAGCAGTGCACATACAACTCCAACGAGGGGTGGGGGAGCTCTGGTCACCAGACAAAAATATTAAGGCCCATACTCCTAGAGAAGACAAAAAGATGCCCTAGTTGTCTTAGCTAAGGTATTCTTAAGATCAACCAGCTCTCTTTGCTCTGATGTTATGCTCACCAAGCAAATGTTTGATTTGTTTGCCTATGGGGGGGAAATGTGTTGCAGTGGGGATTCGAGTACTTTGGGTAACTTTTTTAAAAAAAACAATATTCTTGCTTAAATATCAGTATTTTCTGTATTTATTTAGTGTACTCTTGCCCTGAAAATTTTCTCTGCCATCAGTTAACACAAAATAAGTCTTTGAAGTGGGAGGCCAGACATAAGCAATTATACAGAGAATCCACTAAGGTAAAGGCTGTCACACAAGGGCTCTTACAGTAAGCTGGTCAACCTCCCTGGGTGAGATGTGTTCATCCCATTGACCACCTTTGCAACGTCATCGTGGCTCAAGGTAGGACAAAGTCAACCACAACATCATTGCTGCTGAATCCGGGTGTTAGACCAGGGAATTGTAAATCCTTCAGTCTGCCCTCAGATTGGGGTTGGTGAGACTGAGCCTACACATGGGTGCTTGTGGCTTCAAAAATTAGCTGTGGTTGAAGATAGGGAGGAAGAAACTGAAAACAGGGAAGGACCAGGTTCCTGCTAGCAGTGGCACCAGACAAGTCATGTAACTGCTCTGAGCTTGTTTCCTAATAGAAAGCATTTTAGATGGAATGTCTGCTTCACTCACATCTATAAGCACTTCTTATAGAGAAGCAAAATCCATGCAAAACCATTCTGTGAACCGTATGTAATTACATAAAGCTAAAAAAATGCTAACGTGAACCCTCAATATATGATGTCTCTCATTTACTCAGCACTTACCTCACACCAGGTAATGTTCCAAGCGTTTTCTATGTTAATTTATTTCATACTCACAATCACCCTGTAGTTAATGCTATGATGTGTCACCTAAAAAATGCCTGCAGGACAGTCAGGCAACTGAGACACTCATTTCCCAGGTACCACAGCAGTCCTGATGACTGACCACTCAGAGCCAAGTTGCTCTCAAAAAATTGCTTTCAGGACTTCACTGGTGGTTCAGTGGTTAAGAATCCACCCGCTAATGAAAGGGACATGGGTTCGATCCCTGGTCAGGGAACTTCTTACATGCCAAGGAGCAACTAAGCCCATGCACCACAACTACTGAGTCCCATGTTCTAGAGCCCAGAAACCCCAGCTACTGAGCCCACGTGCTGAAACTACTGAAGCCTTGTTGCCCCGCAACGAGAAGTCACCACGATGAGAAGCACGTGCGCCGTGATGAAGAGCAGCCCCCTTTCACTGCAACTGTAGAAAGCCTGCACAGCCACAAAGACCAAGCACAGCCAAAAATAAAAAGGGGGACTACCTCACCAACCGCCCCTTGACGGGGGTAACCCACTCTTAATGGCTAGTTGCCAAGAGAGGGGACAAAGTCTTAGCCCCCTTGCTTTAATATGAGACCACTCTGAAGGGCCATTTAGTTCCACGCCTCCCCATGGGAAGGGCTGAGGCCCCAAGTGTACCTGATTCACGTATCAACTTCTCACTCGACCCCTTCCTGCGCCTCGCACTCCCTTTCGTGTTACTCCTGGGAGCCTTCTTCACTGCATCATCTGTCACAAATACCTGCCTCGGAGTCTGTTTGAGGGGTCACCAAACTTAAGACAGACCCAGTGAATTATTATTATTATTCTTATTTTAGAGAGATGAAGTAACTTGTTCAAGTTCACACAGCCAAGTAGCAGAGCCAAGATTTGAAGGCACACCATCTAGAAAATGTTCTTACTGTAATATTTGGCCCAGGAATTTCTCTAAGTGAATGGACTGCTTGTGTTTGATGCGTATTTTGATTAATGGTTGGGCTAGAAGCTGAGCCCTAGGAGCTAGACATGGGTTGTTGCCATAACTTCGGAGGAAGAAAAAAGCTACTCTGAAAAAAATAGTGAGACAAACTTGTAGCTGAGTATTTAGAGATTAACCCAGAATGGAAGAGATGAGAAGGAAAGAAGGTGGAGGGAGAGAGGAGGCGATATAATTAGGGGGAATGCTGTGGGCTGTGTGATGTGATCCCTCCCATGACATTGCTCCATCTAAATATCTTCAGTAAAATCTGCCCATCTCAGGACATGTTTGGTGGTGTATTGCTTTACCAGAGCTGCCATAGCAAAGTACCACAACTGACTAGATACAGAACAGAAATTTATTGTCATGGTTCTGGAGGCCAGATGTCTAAGACCAAGGTATCAGCAAGGTTGGTTCCTTCTGGCTGTGCAGAGAAGATTGCTCCCACGCCTCTTCCTCAGCTTCTGGTGGTCTGCTGGTGATCACTGGAGTTCCTTGGTGTGTAGAAACCTCACCCTGATCTCTGCCTTCATCTTCACAAAGAGTTCTCCCTGTGTCTGCATCTGCTCCAAATTTCTCCTGTTTAGAAGGACACCAGTTATACTTGATTAGAAGCTCACCCCATTCCTTTATGACTTCATCTTCTTTTATAATAGCTGCATTTGCAACAGCTCTACTTCTAGACAAGGCCACATTCTGAGGTACAGGGGTCAGGACTTTAGCACATGAATTTTTGCAGTATACAATTCAAGCCATTACTGGTATGGATTGGCTTCCTGGTGGAAACCTGTAAAGAGTGTGACTTCTACACCTGGGTTGACATGGAAAGAAATGGAAACCACCAAACCTGATCAATAGGACTGTGAGAAGAAATTCTGTAGTGGCCTAGTGCTTTCTCAATGTGAGGCATTGGGATTAGAGACAAGCCTGCCCACTTCTGATGGACTGGCATGCAGGCATGCTAAGTTGCTTCAGTTGTGTCTGACTCTTTGTGACCCCATGGACTGTAGCCCACCAGGCTGCCCTGTCCACGTGATTCTCCAGGGAAGAATACTGGAGTGGGTTGCCATGCCCTCCTCCAGGGGATCTTCCCACCCCAAGGATTGAACCCATGACTCTTACATCTCCTGCACTGGCAGGTGGGTTCTTTACCACTAGTGCCTCCTAGGAAGCCCAAGGACTGGCAGACCCACCCAAAATCCGATGAAAATATCTGGCAATGAAGTCATTTCAAGGACGACTATCCATTGCCTCCCCACTGTGACCCTCAGATGCTATAGAACCAACTCTATCTTCCCAACTCTCCAAAATAATTATCTACTTCTACAAATCTTCAGGTCTATTAGAGGGAAAATTTCTATTTCTTTTATGTCTTCTGCATGTCTACCACAGGGAAACATCCTACCACACACAGGCTGATTACTACACGATTTCTTCAAGGGAGTTCATAGTACCTAGATGGCTTGTGAACATATGCAATTTTTGATGATACTGGATTGATATACATCAATCCAGATGATTGATATAGATTGATAGATTGATGGCTAGATTGATATACATCATTTTTCTTAGTCTCTGATCTAAAGAAAATCTTATAGTACAAGAAATATAGTATATATATACAAGAAATATAGTAGTTTATGAAATAGGAATTTCCTACTTAAATGGTCTGAGCTAAAAATCCAGCTCTATCACTAGTCACTGTGTGACTTTGGGCAATTTACTTAATCTCCCTGCACTTCAGTTCCCTCGTCCGTAAAATGGGAATAGCAATATATCTATCTCAATGGGCTGTTGTGAGAACTACGTAAGTAAAGTGTATAGCATGTTGGCTCTCACATAGTAAGCTCTCAATAAATGGAGGCTATTATAATGTCACAATAACCACTCTCCTTCATTCTATCAAAATGGGGTACTGGAACAGTTACAAGAGATGATAAAAATAAGGATCGCACTTAAAATTAAGTAGAAGAGAGGAAACAGCTCTGTCTTGTAAGACTCATAACCACAGGTAAAACTTAAATCATTGGTCAGGGACCAGGCGGTATTCACCAGATACTTAGGCCATTACACATATTTCAGATAGAAACTTCTGAGCCCAGAATCTACATTATCAGCCAACTCAACTACATAATCAAAATAAAAGTTCATGGCTCAAGCACAGATGATAAAAATTTAATTATTTGTTTAATCTACCAACATCATTAAATAGACAATCTGATGGCTTCCCTAGTAGCTCAGATGGTAAAGCATCTGCCCGCAATGCATGTAGACCTGGGTTCAATCCCTGGATTGGGAAGATCCCCTGGAGAAGGAAATGGCAACCTACTCCATTGCCCTTGCCTGAAAAATCCCATGGACAGTGGAGCCTGGTAGGCTAGAGTCCATGGGGTCACAAAGAGTCAGACACAACTGAGCAACTTCACTCACTTTCTGATGGTTTAAGAATATAAATCCCAGGCACCAAGATGCAATTTCAGAGTAACCATTACTTTCCTTGCACTTTAAAAATGTCTGGGGTGAAAAAGAATACACCTCATAGACAAGGGTCATTACGAAAAAAACTTGTAAATGGAAGTGAGGTATGGACTTGATAATAAAAGTCAAAGATCTGATATACTCGCCAGGTTTAATTCTTAAAAAAAAATAATAAAAAAACAAAGTGAGGTAAGACAGACTTGTCTTAGCAAGTCTGTCATGAACTCAGACATTTCTCAGAAACACCACCATTTAGAAGACAGCAGAGGTTCTTCGTCTACCAATAAGTATTTCAAGGCATCACTGAAGGATCAAAGTGAGATAATTTCCATAAAGGCAATTTGAAAACTATAAAATGTACATATTGTTCTTGCTTAGTCAAGTCTGACTCTTTGTGACCCCACGGACTCTAGACCGTCAGGCTCCTCTGTCCATGAGATTCTCCAGGCAAGAATACTGGAGTGGGTTGTCATGCCCTTCGCCAGGGGATCTTCCCGACCCAGGTATCGAACCTACATCTCCTGCATTGGCAAGTGGATTCTTTACCACTGAGTCACCAGGGAAGCCAAAATGTACATATGCTAGTTAGAATTATGACTACTCGATAATTACTAGACACTATTATATGACTTCACTTTCGCTTTTCACTTTCATGCATTGGAGAAGGAAATGGCAACCCACTCCAGTGTCCTTGCCTGGAAAATCCCAGGGATGGGGGAGCCTGGTGGGCTGCCAACTATGGGGTCGCACAGAGTCAGACACGACTGAAGTGACTTAGCATTATATGAAAATGGGCTTCCTGAGCAGCTCAGCTAATAAAGAATCTGCCTGCAATGCAAGAGACCCCAGTTCAATTCCTGGGTCAGAAATTTCCCCTAGAAAAGGGATAGGCTACTCACTTCAGTATCCTTGGGCTTCCCTGGTAGCTCAGATAGTAGGGAAGATCCCTGGAGAAGGGCAGGGCAACCCACTCCAGTATTCTTTCCTGGAGAATCCCCATGGACAGAGGAACCTGGCAGACTATAGTCCATGGAGTCACAAAGAGTCCGACATGACTGAGTGACTAAGCACAGCACAGCACATTATATGAAAACAGAGTAAAATAAGTTGAGTAACACATGACTACATTTGAAGAAACACTGTAGTTTGACTGGTTACCACAAAGAAGACAGAAGCTCAAGCTACCATACACACTCAGCAAAAGCAGGATTTGAACATCCTTTTTCTGATGCCTGGTCTTGGCTCTGTCCCTCATGCTTCCTTTAGAAAAGGAATATGCATGCGTTACCTTGTGCTTCAGTCTCTCAACAGCATTTCCTGTCATGGTTGTGCACATCTTTCTTTTATCAGTAAAATGAAACATAATTCAAGCTAAGCTCCTCCCTTTTGTAAGTGAGAGTCAGCTCAAAAATGTGGAAGATATAGTGAGATGCATACCTCTCCCTTAATATCTTACCTAATAACTTCCAGGGAGAACCTAAACTAGAACCATTTATCTGAATCAAAGCTCGGTGTCCAGAAGGCCATTACAACATATACCTATGCTGAATAACAGAGCACCCCAAAACTAAGTAGTCTTTTTTTTTTCAATGAGAAAGGAATTTTTTTGTGTTAATTCATGACGTTGTTGAGAAATTTGTTACAGCATTAACAATAAATCCCTGATTAGAGTTTAATGCTTATACAAAAAACAATTCCCGATTTACTTCCTCATCCAAAAAAAAGGAATTCTGATTATCTATCAGTTACTTAGGTTAAATATCTTGTAGTCATCATCCTGGACTCCTATCTCTCTCAAATCTCACCCCAGTTTACCTACAATTCCTATCAGAACAACCATTAAAATAAATCCAGACTGTAAGCATCTCACCACATCCTCTGATCTGTGCATCAGAGTTAATGCATCTTGTAATAACTGCAGAAAAACTTTTCTAAAACTAAGCAGCTTTGATGTTGTTGTTGCTTAGTCTCTAAGTCATGATCGACTCTTTGTGACCCCATGGACTGTCGCCTGCCAGGCTTCTCTGTCCATGGGATCTCCCAGACAAGAATACTGGAGTGGGTTTCCATTTCCTTCTTCAAGGGATCTTCCTGACCCAGGGCTTGAACCCACACCTCCTGCATTGGCAGGCAGATTCTTTACCACTGAGTCACCAGGGGCATGTATTATTGCTGAGAAGTTTATGGCTGAACTGGATAGTTCTCCCAGTCTCAGCTGAGTTCACAGGTACATCTGTGGTCAGCGATGGGTTGAGTGAGAAACTCTGCTGCTCTTGCTAGTGCTTTCACACAAGTCTATGGGATGACTTGCCGTGGGCTAGCCTAGATTGGCCTCGGCTAATGTAGTTGGGACAGCTCATCACTCCCAGTGATGCTTCATCATCCAACAGGCTATCCCAGGCTTGTTCTTTATGGTGGCAGCAGCAGTCTGAGAGAGGAAATAAAAGTGGGTACGTCATCTTGAAGGTTTCCCAAGTGGTACTAGTGGTAAAGAACTTGCATGCCAATGCAAAAGACACAGGAGATATGGGTTCAGTCCCTGGGTTGGGAAGATCCTCTGGAAAAAGGAATGGCAACACACTCCAGTATTCTTGTCTGGAGAATCCCATGGACAGAGGAGCCTGGTGGGCTACAGTCCATAGGGTTGCAGAGTCAGACCTGATTGAAGCCACTTAGCACACACTCACACACAGCCTGTTGAGGCCAAGAGGTAGAAATAGAATTTTGTTCCTTCTACTGTGTTCTCTTAGCCAAAGCAAGTCACAAAAGCCAACCCCAAATCAGGAAACAGAGAAAGAAATTCCACTTTTGGATACATTCAGCTGGAAAATCACACAACAAATAGAATGTATGGGGAGAGTTGAATTGGCCATCTTTGCAAGCATTCTACTGTAGCCAGTGGTATGTTTTTAGTATATCAAAGAGGATGGGGGCCTAGCATGTTAACACACATATTAGACATTTGCATTGATCAGTTGGTCTTCACTTTGCAGGATAGAAATCTCTCAGTTCATCAGGCAAGGGATTTGATCATAAAATATAATTTACTCATCTTTGTATTCCCAACACTTTGCATCTCATCAGGCAGATTGTAGGCATTCCACAAAAGTTACTAATAATGATAAAAGATCTCTCTTGGTAAATGTCACATTGCTACTGAAAAAAATGACACTTATTTTCAAATACCTTTTGATATTGATTTCTCACATAATTCCACAGTGATAAGAGAGCAGACTCTGTATGCTTTCAATACCTTTAGATCATGCAATTTTTGTACTTTGTTTTATGTCCCTGGATATATTCCAGTGTCTCCTGGTTTATAACCTATGGGAACTTGGGTAGAATTTGTATCCTGATGTTGTGTGAAAATTGTATAAATCTTAACTATGTTGAGTTGATTCATAGTGCTTTTCAGGTCTACTATATCCTTCTAGTCTTCTGTCTACTCATTCTATTAATTTTTGAGAGTTTGATATTGAAACTCCAACTAAAAATATTAATTTATCTATTTAAAATAATTCTAAAATAAAGTGGAACATAACTTTGTTCTGCAAAAAAAATTAAAAGTTGAGGAAAAAGAATCTAAATACATTTGAATAAACCACGGGTAAATACAAAACCACAGAAACGATCATGGAAAATTACTCCATTAGAAATTAGGAGTCAGCTGAATCATAATTCAGCTATGCCAGATTACCTGTGCGACTCTGGAGGGAAATAATTCAGCCCCCCTGGGATTTCTAGAGACACACTGGCCATTCTCTAAACTATTCTTTCCTTCCTTCCCTTCTTCCTTCCTTCTTTTCTTTCTTCCTTCCCCTCTTTCTTCCTTTTGTTTTAAAATATTAAGTCTGTAAGAACCTTAGAAATTATGTAGATGCAGCCCACTTATTATATAGAAACTAATGAATCAGTTTGCTTAAAAACGCAGATGGTTGACATCAGAAACTAGAGCTCCGAGTTCCTGACTCCCGGCTCATCTTCCCCTAGTATTATTCCAGTACACTTCCACTCAGAGTGCTTCCATGAGCCAACAGCATCAGCATATGGGAGTCTGATAGAAATGCAGAATCTCAGACCCTCTCCCAGGCTTCCTGAATTGGAATCCGGATTTTAACAAGATCCCCAGATAATTTGTACATGTGTTCAAGCTGGAGATGCTCTAGGCTTCCTAATAAATGCTTAATGGCTAAAAAAACTAAAGTGTCTAGTTAGAAGCCTGTTCCTTTGGATACATTAACACTGACACCATATTTTTGCACACCTCTCACTAATTTATTTAACAAATACCTCCTGAGACAGTCTGTCTGAATTGTTGTAAGAATTTGTTCGAGAGCAGGTTTTGCCCTTCTGGAGTTCACTAGTCCCAAGGGAGACAGGCCCCTTCCCCTTGTCCCACATCTTCCTTCCTTCCTCTGCGCCTTCTCTTTGCTCTTTACCTTCCCAACCTCTTCCTACTCCTCATTTTTAATGATTCCACAACCGAGATCTAATTTCTGAAGTTGTTGGTTTAAGAGCAAAGCACTTTATTCATTTGAAATTCCAATTTCAGAATAGTGATTTAAGATGTTGGAAAATTTTTATTTGGCTCACTTCCAAGTGGCTTACATTATAATATCAGCATGACCCTAAAACTGTGTATGAAAATGCCTGAAGTACTCTGAACATTTCGGGAGGAAATTCTGTATGAGCATAGTACAGGTTAATCATATGCATTAGTTATTGCTTTTGTCTTTTTCTAATGCAGTCTTTTTCTCAAAGAAGATAAAAGTTTGGGAAGCTGAGATATTATCACAAAAATACAAGAAGATTGTATTTTTCCCTCAAATATTTAAATCCCACACACACATCATTGAGATGCAAAGGAAAATTTTTCAATATCAACAGATTAATTTCATTCAAGAACTTAGTGTGAAACAGAGACAATTAAACAGAAATCCAGTAAATTAACTATTTTCCAGTGAGTAATATGGAAAATGATGTAGTATGTAAGATGGGGTCTTTATGTTAGATAATTGGATCACAGGTAACGGTTGTATGATGATATTCAATCCCTTTGAGGCTTATATGCCTGGCATTTTAAGTTCTGGTGATTAAAAATATTGTACTTCTCTCTCTGTGTGTCTTTTTTTTTTCAATACTCCTTCATAGTCCTGAAAAGCCCTGAGCTCATTTTATTCTTCTTTCCTTTCCTTGTCTTCTCCCTCTTCAAAGATATTCCATGATGATTTCGCTTTTCAAAATCAAGACTGCTTGAACTTGAACTGAGAGTAATGAAATTTCAATCCTTCACACAATGGCAGCTACATCTTCTTTCTGCTCTCTCGGTGTTGTCAGAATAGCAACTGCCCAGCGTGAACAATAGGACTACTTTCAGTTCTAAGGGGTTGGCCGTTGCTGAACAGCAGTGCATAGAAATAATCCTTGGCAATCCCATGGGTGACATTTCTCCTTCCTTATCTCCCATGCTGCATGCGGCCAGAACTTGATAAGACACCCAGAAAGAAGATAATGGCTGCTATCAAGCTGTCTAGGTAGAAATAATAATAATAATCTGTTTATGGAAAAGCAGCTGTCCTATTGTTTTGGATTTCATGAAATCTCAGAGTCAGATCCTCTCTCCCATGCCAGCCCCATTCCTGGTCCCCATGCCAATCCAATCACTTTGGGGCTTTAATGATGGGCATTTTGTTTCACGATCTTTTGATACAATAGACAAGAATGCATGTAAATATCCCATAATCATATTCAGTCACAGAACATAGTTAAAGACTAGAGAAGAAGCATTTTATAGGAAGATTTGGAGGCTGGGAGAACTTGGCAATGAATATGGGACAGCCCAGTATCCCTTTTAAAATATCAAAAAAAAAAAAAAAACCGGAATAGTCCAGTGATCATTCTAGTCTGAAATCTTAACCTTGCAAACTGCAAAGTCTCAGCTTCTCAGAGTGAAACCCCAAAGAACTGTGATATTGTGATTGCCAAATATGTGGGCTCCATCCATGTTGATTGTTTTTATACGTCCTAAACAGAAGAGCCTAAGGCTCAGAAGCATCCTGGCTGAAACACTATTGTCCTCCTTTTCTTTGAGCTGGATTGCTCCCTTGGCTGGGACTGAATAGGTGATCACTTTATTTCCCAGTGTCCAGCTAGACCCTTGCCTTTAAAACAGTCATCTTCACGTAGGGTTATCTGTGGATGCTATTTCTGTTCTTTATCCATCCCTGTGTCTCTGGTGAAAGAGTCAGGCAACCATGCCTTTCAGGGTCAAACATACAATTGAAAAGAACAAAGTGCATCAGTTCCTTTTTCCTTCCTTCACTTGGTTCTAAAACACAGCCAAAGGCTGCATTTTCACATCCAGGGCTGGCTGATATCTTCATTCGTGTGACAGTCATCCCATAAGGGTCCCACCACTGCAGTAAGCAGAGACAGATTACCTTTACTCCTTTTCCTGTAGTCACCATATGTCATCACTTGTAATTTACCCCAGCTGAACTCACTTTCTCCCTACATCCTCTTTTACTAAGACGTGGCAATGCCATGAGAACAAAGAGGACGGAGATCTGGGCCTCATAAATAGAGAAGCAACCTTGAAGAATCTCCCACTGCTACTGCTACGGTTTTGTGCATAGACTCACTCTATGTAAGTCAGGTCTCTTTGCCTCTGATAAGTCCGGGTCTCTTTCTACACAGAGCTTCCCACGTGGCTCAGTGGTAAAGAATCCACCTGCCAATTCAGGAGACGCAGGTTCAATCCCTGGATAGGGAAAATTCCCTGGAGTAGAAAATGGCAACCCACTCCAGTATTCTTCCCTGGAAAATTCCATGACAGAGGAGCCACGTGGGCTGCAGTCCCTGGGGTTGCAAAGAGTTGGACATGACTGAGCAACTAAGCATGCTTCCTACACAACAAAGCACACCCTACCGGATCTCTCTCTCTCTCTCTCACATCCCACTCCATAGAGGAGTAACTCAAATACTACTTTCTCTCTGGGGCCTCACTCTAACCCTCTCCCTCCTTCTTCAGCAGACTGTTAATCATGTAGATAGCTGTGCACATTGCTGTAAGATACCCTTTTCCATTCTGTATCACATGCCTTTCTCTCCAACTGGAATGTGAATTCCAAGAAATTGAGTAAAATGCCTTTTTATATTTGTACTCGTTTTCAGGAAGGCAACTTAGGCAAATGAATGGGGAAATGGTTTAACATCAGGTAGGTCTGGATGTGAATCCTAGCTCTGTTAACAATCAGCCACGTGTCCTTGACTTTTCTGAACTCATTTTACTAAAATGTCAGATGGGGCTGTTTCATAAAGTTGTTGCTAAAGAATTAAGTGAATTAAAGTACATGTATGTAAGATGTTTAACATAATACCGACAGGCAATAAGCTCTAGATAAATGGTAGCTATTATTATGAGTGCAATTAACTTAGTATCCCCAGTCATCCCATAGTAGACTATCAATAAATATTTATTAAAGAGTAAAGGAACAAATGAAACACACACATATATACACAGAATGTACATACAAACCATCATCCACCTACTATAAATTGCATTGTTCTCTGCTTGTCTGAGCTCTCAAAATGGGATGTTGACCTGTGGGGTATGTGACTAGGGAAAGAAAGGATCACAAAAGAGTTTGCAGGAATTCTCTTTTCTAGCAGCTTTACTGTAAATGGTGACCTCAAGGAATCCACATATTTTTCTCTGAAAGTGCTGAATTGGCCCTTGTGACATCCAGCTGAAAACACAGGTGGAGCAGGTGGTAAGAGCACCGTGCCTCTTACCAGCAGCAGAGCTGCAAAGGGAGACGCACAGGAGTCAACTCGGTGTCCACTTGCTAGAATGAGTCATGGCATAATTCAAGAAACACGGAGATGCAGCCTTGAACTTGCACTTCCTTCTCGCAATTGTCCTTTTTTGCACAAGTCATTACAAATCGCCTGGTCTCACACCTAGTGACTGTAAAATCCTGGAAGCGTCTGGATGCAGACTTGTCACTTCCCCGCTAAGACACCAAAGGGGTTAATGTCTGAACAGAAATCAAAGTCTGGCAGCTTCCACCCCACACATAATGGGCATTGTTGTTCCTGAGAGTGTGTCTGTTTTTTCTGGCAGACTTTACCATTTGGAACCGACTCTAAAACAGAAAAAGGAAAAGTCAGTCTGCTTTTTTTAAGTGCATAGGCAACAAAGCATAGGGCTGGTCACAGAACTGTTGTTTTGCTAGATTTCCAGGAAAGTTGTTGGCCTACCACTATTCAGAGAAGATGAATTGTCAACTTAAAATTCATTTACCTCAAAAGGAATTCGTTTGTATATGTGCATGAGTCACACATAATATCCTGAGGTGGTCTCCTTGTCTCAGAGATGAAGCAACACATTACGACTATATTAGCAGGTAAGTGAACTACGGCTGCCCATGCATCTGCATATGAAACCCATTTGCATGACGTTATTAATGGGCTCACTCATCAACCTTTCCAGGTCAGTTGCAATCCCAGAACCCGTTCTTCACTCCCACCTGATGGGCCCCCAGATGTTCTCATGTAAAACCGCATGAATGTGTCTTACAAAGTTATCAATACAACAAAATCCCCCTACAAAACACCAAACTCTTTCCTGGTGGGAAAGGCCAAGGATTTTTTTTTTTCCCCAATCTGTCATAAACTAAGGCTTTTATATATACCAAAATCATGCACTTGGATGTCAACCGCACATCAGATTGTTATAGATGTTTCTAAAGACTGTTCGTTTCTGCAGAAAGTTTTCAATTAGCAATAACCATGCTTAGAATAAACCTCATTGGTTATGATACTGCTACTGTGCAAAAGCTGCTTTTAGCTTCTGCACTTTGCTTCTCACAGATCAGTAACAGATGGTTTGTGAATCACACTGGCCCCTGGACCACACTTTGCTGGATTGTGGGCTTTGTTATATTGCTGACAGACCATCTTTTAGATAAAAGTTCACCAACTTTTATGTAAAGGGCCAGAGAGTAAAATTGTAGGCTTTGAAGCCTGCACAGACTCCCTAACTCCTCGATTCTGCTGTTATAGTGAGTGGGGGCAGCCATGGACAAAAGAAAATGAATGGGCATGGCAGTATTCCAAGAAAACTGTATTCACAAAAGCCAGTCACAGGCTGGGTTTGGCCCACTTGCTGTAGTCTGCCAACCCCCGAATGATGACGATGATAACATACATTTACTAGGCAACTCTTAGGTGTCAACCTTTTCTATCTTCCCACCATAGCCATGAATTATGTAACATTGTTTTAATTTTACAAACAATGGAACTGTGGTATTAATAAATGAAGAACTTATTTCAGCTTATTCTGAAAATAGGTGGCTGTTTCAGGATCCAAATCACAGTCCCTAGGCTCATACTATATACCACATATGCACAATGAGTGGTATGTCTTTTTCACTATGGATGGAAAACTTGAAATATTAGTATCATCTTGATCATCTTTTTCCCTTTTTTCATCTCCCTACCCACAATCCACCTCAAACAGTAACAAGGTATTGGAATTCCCTGGTGGTACAGTGAATCAGAATACAGCTGCCAATGCAGGGGACATGGGTTCAATCCCTGGTCTTGGAAGATTTCACATGCTGTGGAATGACTAAGCCCATGTGCCAAAGCCAAGTACTAAAGCCCATGCACCTAGAGCCTGTGCTTGGCAACAAGAGAAGCCACCACAATGAGAAGCCCAAGGAACACAAGGAAAAGCATCCTGATAGCTACAGCTAGAAAAAGCCCACGCATAGCAACAAAGACCCAGCACAGACAAATGTAAACAAATAAGTAAATAAAAATAAAGGTCCATCTAGTCAAAGCTATGGTTTTTCCAATGGCCATGTACAGATGTGAGGGTTGGACCATAAAGAAGGCTGAGCACCAAAGAATTAATGCTTTCCAAGTATGATGCTGGAGAACACTCTTGAGAGTCTCTTGGACTGCTAGGAGAGCAAACCAGTCAACCCTAAAGGAAATCAACCCTGAATATTCATTGAAGGACTGATGCTGAAGCTCCAATACTCAGGCCACCTGATGCAAAGAGCCGACTTACTGGAAAAGACCCTGATGCTGGGAGAGATTGAGGGCAGGAGGAGAACGGGGCGATAGAGGATGAGACGGTTGGATGACATCATTGACTCAACGGACATGAGTTTGAGCAAACACCAGGAGATGAGGATGGATAGGGAAGCCTGGCGTGCTGCAGTCCATGGCGTCACAAAGGATTGGACATGATTTAGCAACTGAACAACAACAACAGCCAATGTCTTAGTGTTCAATCAGCCTGTAGAGTCCCTACAGCATCAGGGCCAGGCCTGGACAGTCTCCACGCTCATCGAAACACTTAAGTACTCACCAAATATATGTTGAGAGTTTCCTCTGTGCCAGACACCATTCTCAACAATGGGGCCATAACAGTGAATGAAATATACAAGTCCCTACCCTTTACATTCTAGTAAGGGGTTATTTTTGTTGTTCAGTCACTCAGGCAATAAACATGTAAAGAAATATATATCATGTAGGGATATCATGTAAGGAAGTCAGGCTTGGAAGAAAAAAAAAGCAAAATAAGAGAGCAGAGAGTAACAAGAAGATGTTTCTCTTTTATCTAACTCTTGTATCTTTTCTTTACCAAATTAGATCCAAAGAGGTCTATAATTTCAAGTACACCTACTAGATGTAAACACATTATACTTACAGGATTTTTATAACATATTTTTATCAACTATTTTCCCCATAGTTGTATGGGAAAGGACACCAAGGAAGAAAGGAGTATATTCATTCATACTGTCAATATTTATTAAGTGCCTACTTTGTGTAATGTTTTTAGAACAAAGAATCCAAAATGAGCAAAATACACAGATTCTTGCTATCATGGGTTTCCGTTATGGCCAGAGGAGTCAGAGAATAAACAAAAATAAAATAAACATATGTTAGAAGGCTGGAATAAGTACAGTGGAGAGAAGAAACCGCAGAGAAGAAGACAAGGAAGACCTGGGGGCAGAGGCCAGGCTGTCGTTTTAAGTAGCAAGCAACTGTCCCTTGATCAGGTAGAATGCCACGAAAACAACACCTATGCCAATAGCAAGCCTCAGGTTTTAGTTCGCCCGTTATTATAGTCAGAGTGTCATCAATTAAAAGAAAACACAGGCAGGATGTTTTGTGTTGAGCATTCTATTTAAGTCCATAGAAAGAAATGTTATTCTTTCAAACTCATTTTTGCCCTTCCCTTTCCCTTGCCTCCGAGAAAAATGAGGGGTTGGCAGCCCAAACAATGTAGGGATGGGAGAGGGGAAGGGAAGGAAAAACTAAGGGCCAGCATTCACGCCGGCGGACTGTTTTAACAAGGATGTAGCTGTGACCCAGCCCTCCTGGGTCCCCAGACAGCCTTGTTAAGGAACCCACAAAAACAGAGCTGGCAGACACCAGGCATTTTCCATTAAGCATGGCATGCACTTTTTTCAAGATGTAACGAGATGTTAATATAGATTTGAATTTTAATCAGATCCAACTTGGGAACACAGTGCTTCTCTATAAATGTGAAATACTTCTAGGCTTTTAGGAAAATGTCATCCATATAAAGGCTAACTACTGTTTTACATATAAAACTGCCATTCTTCATTGATTTTTTAGGAAAGAGAAAAATACGATAATAAAATGAAACATCACCACAAAGACTTCTTACTTTCCTGTGAACATTGTTTCCAAGGATATATTTTTTTCAGAATTCTTACATACTAGGAAGAATGCTTTTAGGCTTAAGGCAAAAATTAGGGAATTTCAGCTTATAAATTATGAAAACAGACATTACAAATCTATTTCTTGATAATAATAGTATTAACTTAAGTACACAACCAATAAGGGTGGATTCTAATCCCCATATAATTTTTTCTAAAATCGGCATCTTAAACTAAACTTCCCCCCTTTTTACTCTTTTTATTTTCCCCCATAATCTTTCATGGATATGTACTTCTTTTACAGTTAAAAAAAAATTCCCTTTTGGAAAATAATTGTTGTATAATACATATATTACACTTAGTTGATCACCCCATCAGTTTGTTCCGATAAAATTCATAATTACCAAGTGTCTTTGTAAACCTCAGAATAAAGTCCTGTGGGATGTGATGTGGCAGGCTAGGTCCTGGGAGTCACTATTACCTCTCTTAGATAAATCAAGCTTTTTCCACGTGACAAGTCTATCCCGCAATCCACATCCACAGTCAAACAAGGAATAGGAACCGCCCACTCCCAATCCACTTCCTACCCACCCCCTTGAGAGTTCCCTTAAGACCACTAAAAATCAACAAGACGATGTCAGAGTCAACAGCTGGTAGAAATCAGGAGACTAGTGACAAGAATTCCCTAAGCCCCCTGAACTGAAGTCTGACATTCGTATTCCATAGAGAAAGGAGAGACGAGTTCCACTGAATGCTCGTGTTCAGAGGCTGGGCTTTCTTGCAAGCTTGATATTTTCCATCTGTGCATATATTTGGATATCTAAACATGTATTTATAACATACAATCCTATTATTAAACATCTAGAGAAATAAGACAAATGCATTGGAGGGAGGGGTGTTTATTTACTCTATTAAAGCATTTTCACATGAAATTATAAATCCCTATTGCATTCTTTGCAAAGTAAATTGCCTGAAACTCTGAGGTGCCAGATTTCTTTTCCTAAACCAAGACAGAACACACAGACTGAGAGCATAAACCAAGGCAACTATGGCAAAGGGGAAGAGGGGTGTAGACAGACAGGTGTTCTGAGAAGTCCCCCTAAAAATAACCAGCCCCAAACATCCTAACTAGATTTCATTTTTCCCTGTAGCTCAAATGTAAAGAATCTGCCTGCAATGCAGGAGGCCGGGGTTCGATCCCTGGGTTGGGAAGATTCTCTGGCGAAGGGAATGGCAATCCACTCCAGTATTCTTGCGTGGAGAATTCCACGGACAGAGAAGCCTGGTGGGCTACAGTCCATGGGGTCACAAAGAGTCAGACACGACTGAGCGACTAACACACACACACACATAGAAATTAAATGTATCCATTTGTAGAATCACACGTATCATCTACAGGAAGATGCACCTCGGTAGTAAATTTGAGTATTTGTATCAGTGAAAGAGAAGATGGATCTGTGGATTTCAGGTTTGGCATCCATCCGAAGCACTTGGAGTGGTCTTCAACTTGTGCCATCTGAGCCCACAGCTGAAAATTTTGATTCAGTGAATCTGACGGGATCCAGATTCAATCCAGAACAAGTCGTTCCCCTGGATCCATCCACCAGGCTACATGGATCTGTAACATAATGTTTTTTATTTATAGCATATATTTGGTTTAAAAGTAAAAGGGAAATTGGTATTCTTCTGTTGAAACCTTCTCTCATAACAAACCTTGGCCTTATTTTTGAACTACCTTACCCATTCTCCATATTTCTAATATTGCAATTCTTTTTTTTTTTTTTAGTTCCCCAACCAGGAATGGAACCACGCCCACTGAGGTGGGAGTGCAGAGTCTTAACCTAACCTTGGACTCCCAGGGAAGTCCCTGCAATTTCTGATACAGAATTTCACCGGTGAAGATCAAGAGATACCTCTAAGAAAAACAAGAACATGAAAACCATTATCTGTTCTTAACACTCATTAACAAATGACTCCTGTGCACTGTCAGTCAGCTGGACCTACCATAATCATGGGTGGTTTAAGCAACAGTCATTTATTTCTCACGGTTCTGGAGGCTGGGCGGTTCAAGATCAAGCCACCAGCCCATGCGGTTCCTGGACTCTCTTCCTGGCTTGCAGATAGCTGCCTTCTCACTGTGTCCTTACATGGCAGAGAGGGAGAGAGAAAGAGGGAGGGAGAGGAAGAGACAGAGCCAGGGAGGACAGTGAAGCGGTAGGGGTCGAGAGAACTCTGGCATCTCTTCCTCTTCTTATAAAGTCACTAATCTTATTATGGGGGCCCCAACCTCATGACTGCTTCTGGAGCTATCACTTCCCAAAGGCCTCACCTCCCCACCTCTAACTATCAGAACACTGGGGGTTAGGACTTTAACATGTGAATTTTGGAGGAGCACAAACATTCAGTCCCTAGCGTACACAGGATAAACTTTACGCTCTTCAGAGGAGAGGCTGTGAGCATCACATCGATGTGTCAGTCTTTGCTCCCTTCAAATGAGTTCTTTGAGGTGAGAAAGTTAACATACTTGAGAGAATGTAAATCAATCTTATACCCACCCCCCCAAAAAAGATGCTGGTATTCAGTTTTTACTACATTGATAGGCAAGCATTTGTGGAAACAAGGATAACAAAGAATGAAATTCAAGAATCTAGTTGTCTACTTGGTGATGATTGCTTGGCTGGTGGCACTGACTGTTCAAAATGAAGTAGTAAAGAACGACTGTAGTTATCTAACCACCTTTTAATTCTTTAATTCTATCCATAAATTATCCATTCTACTTCATACAACTGTCTTTCCTCTTCCATTTTTTTCTCTTATGTCAGACACTCTATACTACTGATTTTATAAAAGTGTTATACCGGCTGGTAAACTGAGAAGTACTTCTACTTAGATATGCCAGAGACAGAGCCGTTTTCTGCTCCTTTTGTATTTCTATTAGCTGGTACTTAAAGAGGCTGGTGAAAGAGGGTATATTCTATCATTTTATCATCTGCTTGCTCCCCTCCAGCCATCACTGGAAAGATTCTGAACACAGACATGCTATCAGATCTGTAGTCCTGAAAACGAGGAGTTTGTGCAGTGAATAGCAGTTACATTCTAATTATATTAATTCAGACTGCAATTTCTTTGAAATATAAAGGACCTGCTGTCAGGGTGGTGTGGACAATGGAGGCTGAACATGTCAATGACATGACAAATTCCTCGAACAGAGTGCCAGATGTATTGTTGCCTGGGATTCTTTTCTGAGAACAAATTCAGCAAGCACTACCAGCGTCAACTCCGGAGCAAGGAACTGGTTCATTTGTTATCTTTCCAAGTTGCAGGTACATCTGCCAGAAGAGTATGCCAACAGATGAACTGGTAATTAAAATCATTTCCGTGGTTGGAGGAGTGATTCCAAAATTGTGCCTCTTTGCTTTCTCTCTTTTCCTGTGCAAGATAAAACTCTGGTGAATGCTGATATCGATTTGCCTTGGACAACACTAGAATTGTGTGGTTCACTAGGCTCTCACTGCTCACTTTAGTGCTTCAGCATCTTTACTGGGACTCACCGTTAAGGTTTTTTAACAGATTTTTCAAGTTCTGTTCTTTGCTAATATCATATCCTCCCTTGTTTTGTAAAAGTTCTTCACAGATGTTTGCAAAACCTAATATGGGTCAAATACATCTAATTGCTCAACTGACAGAAAAGGTTTATTGTATCTCCTCTCTATGCCAGATATGTGCTAGGATAAATAATGAGTGATGGTCATAGATTTTAAAAACATTAAAGTTGATAATAAATTGCATAATATAAGACAGATGCTAGTTCGGTACCTGCCTCTAGTAGTTATTCAACAAGTATCGGTTTCTACTATTCTTCTCTTCTGCATCGAAAGAGAGACCCTACTTTGTAAATATTCACATATTTACACATCAGCATCAGCATCACTACGACAAGAAAACCAACTAGTGTTTACTTTATCCTTACATGTCTGTGCTATTTTATTCCTATTTCACTGGCAGGGAAACCGAGCCGCAGAGAAGTAACAGTGGGTGAGTTGACAAAACTAGGAAGAACCAAAACTAGAGATTTGGCCCAAGTGTCTGAATATCAAGGCTTCGAGCTTAACCACGTCACTGTAATGTCACATGACCCTATGTAAATAAATTAACTGCAATAATTTCCCCAGACTATGCAGTAGCCTGTTAATTAATCAGCTTATATCTTTTACAATGTATTTATTTTCGATTGCACTGGGTTTTCACTGCTGTGTGTGGACTTTCTCTTGGCGCAGAGCACGTGCTCTAGGTGTCTGAGCTTAGTAGATGCAGCTCATTGGCCCTGGAGCTCCCAGGCTTCAGTAGTGGTGGTACATGGGCTTAGTTGCTCTCAGCATGTGGAATCTTCCCGGATCAGGAACAAACCCATGTCCCCTGCACTGGCAGGTGGATTCCCATCCACGGTACCATCAGGGAAGCCCCTAAAGTGGCTTATATGTTAATACATATTTGCTTGCTCTGGTTTTTATTTCTTCTTCCTTTCCTCCTCCTTCCTTCCTTCTTTCTTTCCTGCTCTTTTGTCGATAAACCCAGCTGCTTTTGTTTTTCTAGCAACAGAGGAAGGTTTTCTACCATCCTCAGAGACTCAGAGGAATCTTTTTAAGAATCAGTAAGTGGAAAAGGATTGTAAGATAAAATGTAAAATCACCACAAGAATTATTTTCTCCAAATCAAAACACCAAAATAATGTAGATTTATAGACACTGGTAACCTAGAAGTTTACCAACAAGTTGTCATGTATATGTATATTCACATATAGAATAGAGTATTGAAACATCAACTATGCTTAAATGCATCATCTCTTAGTGACAGTGATAGTAGCAGTAAAAGCAAAAGCAACAGCTTTGCTCACTTCAGAGAGTACCAAAGAGAAGCAGCTCCTTATTCTACAAACTAGTAGCTAAAAGCAAAGAACAAAGCATTTGTCCTGTTCATATTTATATGCATTTATCAGTTCAGTTCAGTTGCTCAGTCGTGTTCGACTCTTTGCGACCCCATGAATCGCAGCACGCCAGGCCTCCCTGTCCATCACCAACTCCCAGAGTTCACTAAAACTCACGTCCATTGAGTCGGTGATGCCATCCAGCCATCTCATCCTCTGTTGTCCCCTTCTCCTCCTGCCCCCAATCCCTCCCAGCATCAGAGTCTTTTCCAATGAGTCAACTCTGCACATAAGTGGCCAAAGTCCTGGAGTTTCAGCTTTAGCATCATTCCTTCCAAAGAAATCCCAGGGCTGATCTCCTTCAGAATGGACTGGTTGGATCTTCTTGCAGTCCAAGGGACTCTCAAGAGTCTTCTCCAACACCACAGTTCAAAAGCATCAATTCTTCAGTGCTCAGCCTTCTTCACAGTCCAACTCTCACATCTATACATGACTACTGGAAAAACCATAGCCTTGACTAGACGGACCTTTGTTGGCAAAGTAATGTCTCTGCTTTTCAATATGCTATCTAGGTTGGTCATAACTTTTTCTTCCAAGGAGTAAGCATCTTTTAATTTCATGGCTGCAGTCACCATCTGCAGTGATTTTGAAGCCCAAAAAATTAAAGTCTGACACTGTTTCCACTGTTTCCTCATCTATTTCCCATGAAGTGATGGGACCAGATGCCATGATTTTTGTTTTCTGAATGTTGAGCTTTAAGCCAACTTTTTCACTCTCCACTTTCACTTTCATCAAGAGGCTTTTTAGTTCCTCTTCACTTTCTGCCATAAGGGTGGTGTCATCTGCATATCTGAGGTTATTGATATTTCTCCCGGCAATCTTGATTCCAGCTTGTGTTTCTTCCAGTCCAGTGTTTCTCATGATGTACTCTGCATATAAGTTAAATAAGCAGGGTGACAATATACAGCTTTGACGTATTCCTTTTCCTATTTGGAACCAGTCTGTTTTATGTATATATATGAACTTTACTTCATAAAACCAAATAGGTAATGAGAGGGAAGTTTCTCAGTGTAAAAGGACTCTGGTTAATAAAATAAAATCACTGATGGATACATGCCATTATATATTTATCAAAACCTACAGAACATACAATACAAGGAGTGATGTCATGTTAACTACGGACTTTGAGTGACAATGAGGTGTCAGCGCAGGCTCACTCCTTGCCACACGTACCACTTTGGTGTTGGATGCTGAAAGTGAAAGAGGATGGGGCGAGGGGAAGGGGAGTGGAGGAAGAAAGAATATACGTGTACTTTTCACTCAGGTTTCCCATGAATCAAAAACTACTCTAAAAAATAGTCTATTCTTTTTAAATCATAAAATTAGGACATCACAACTTTACAGTAGCTAATGAAATAATGGAACCAAGCAACAAGCCTCAATAATTGATAAGATTACACACACACACACACAAATACATTTCTACAGATGAAAATATATACCACAATTAATGACTTAGCCTTGCTAAAAATATGGAACCAGAATCTAACAAAAACTCTGTCTTTACCTATAAATGTATAAGAAGTACAAAATACAAGGCAGTAAATATATTTGAGAAAACCTCAAGGAACAGAATCAAGAAAATTCAGATTGTTAGGAAATTTCAGGGAAAAACAATTCAGAATATTAGAAAGTTTCAGGAAAAAGCACTCTCATTTTTTCAGCCAAAATCCTAAGGAAAAAAATAATAGAGTTAAACGAGGAACCCACAGATTTTAACGAAACCTAAGAGACTCACAAGCAAGCACAGTGCATGGACCTGTTTTGGATCTGGATTCAAATGAACTTTAAAAAAAAAAATATTGTAAGACAGTTGGGGATAGGTGAGTGCTAACTGCATAATTGTTGATATTACTATATGTTGTATTATCGTTAATGTTTTAGATGTGATAAAAGTATTATGGTTATTTTATTTTAAAGAATCCATATCTCTTCAAGACTCTTATTGGAAGATATATAGAAGAAATGACCTATATTTGCTTGGGATTTGTTTCAAAATAATGGGGTGGGATAAGTGTCAGTCCTGAGTGGGTCAAGTAAAATAAGCCCAGAGGTTCATTTTACTATTTTATCTCTCTCTCCTTTTTTTTTTTTTTTTGCATGTATTTGAAATGTTTTATAATACAGGTTTGTATAACTTATAAATTTACTTAACCTGCCCAACATTAGTTTTCGTTTGTAAAACAGAAATAATATTATCTAGAGCAGGAATAACATCTCCTTACAGGATTTTTGAAAAATTTAAAATATGGATTTAAACACTTGGCATGCTGTAGATAATTGAGAAATTATTTTTTAGGGGCTCAGATTTATCACTTATTACTGAATTAACTGATCTAAGCTTAGCAGAGTTTCCACACTGTCTCTGAAGTGTAGTAAGACTGGGAAGGCTTACTACTACTACTAAGTCACTTCAGTCGTGTCCGACTCTGTGCAACCCCATAGATGGCAGCCCACCAGGTTCCCCCGTCCCTGGGATTCTCCAGGCAAGAACAGTGGAGTGGGTTGCCATTTCCTTCTCCAATGCATGAAAGTGAAAAGTGAAAGTGAAGTCGCTCAGTCCTGTCCGACTGTTAGCAACCCCATGGACTGCAGCCTACCAGGCTCCTCCGTCCATGGGATTTTCCAGGCAAGAGTACTGGAGTGGGTTGCCATTGCCTTCTCCAGGAAGGCTTAGGAGGGGACAAGAGTTTATATCCTCATGTGCCACCCTTTTGGGAACCATGAACATGCTGGTTGGACTTGTTTGTTTTGTTTTTTTCAGCTTCAATCTTGTCCCAAGTTACAGTTTTTAGTCTTGCTGATCCTGGAGCCCATGTAGGTACACCTGTTTTGTTAAATATCTATTCAGTTCTCGGCAACCACAGGTGCAAGTGTTAATCACTCAGTCATGTCTGACGCTTTGTAACCTCATGGACCATAGCCCACCAGGCTCTTCTGTCCATGTGATTCTCCAGGTAAGACTACTGGAGTGGCTAGCCATTCCATTCTCCAGGGGATCTTTCTGACCCAGGGATCAAACCCTGATTTCCTGCATTGCAGGCAGATGCAAGTTCAGTTCAGTTCAGTCGCTCAGTGTGTCTGACTCTTTGCGACCCCATGGACTGCAGCACGCTAGGTTTCCCTGTCCATCACCAACTCCAGAACTTGCTCAAACTCATGTCCATTGAGTCGGTGATGCCATCCAACCAACTCATCCTCTGTCATCCTTTTCTCCTCCGGCCTTCAGTCTTTCCCAGCATTGGGGTCTTTTCTAATGAGTCAGTTCATCGCATCAGGTACCCAAAGTATTAGACCCTCAGCTTCAGCATCAATCCTTCCAGTCAATACTCAGGACTGATTTCTTTTAGGATCGACTAGTTTGATTCCCTTGTAAGAAGAGGGTGCAAATAAACCACATTTCCCTAAACCATTTACTCCAGCTCCACCTACACCAAGACAGGCACTTTTGTTTGATGAAATACCAAAAGTTATCTGATTATCTTAAAAACTACTAATGCTAAACCCACCCACCAGTTTTCACAACTCATTGTAACTCTTCAAGATCATTCTCTTTGCACCCCTGTTCTACTTATCCTCACAAATCCCTGAGAGACCAAAGTTTAAAGGAAAAAGTATATGAAAGTGAAGAACAGGGGCCCACAGGGCAGAAAAGATGAAACTGCTCAGAAAAAGGCAGTCTGCTCTCACAGATGACACGCCCCAAGCAGGAATTCTTCTGGTTCGTTTTTCAATGGCTGGATTTTTTGGCTCTCCGAGTCCTGCTGGAGACTTGAGTTTGTCAAGGGCTGAATCTGGACTTTCTCCAGGTCATGGCTGCATGTCAATTCATCTGATTTCTAATAAAGCCAATTTTTATTTTTCTAACTTGCTTCCAATTCTCAAGTTTAGCTCCAAAGAAAACAGAAAGTAATTAAAATGTCAACACTTCCCTGAAAAGGAACATAAACTCTCTTTGGATTTTCTTCCCACTAGAAATGCTGCTTTTCTCCAAGGCACCAGCCCCATGTGTGGCAAACAGCAGTCACCCGCAGCAGAGCGGGTTGATAGGCAACGCACATAAATCCCCCTCTGTCCATTTCCTTGTTTGCATCTCTTCTTCTCCCGTGCCATTTTCCAAATGGAGAGATCCTATCAATGAAGTACTTAAGTCTGTCTCTTATAATGGACTAATATCTACTCCATTGTAATATATCCAAATTTTATGCGATATGAAGTAAGCTCCAGCAGCAGTAGGCTATTTGATCTAACGTGAAAAACATAATGTGGAGTCTAACAGCTTATTATTCAGTGCAGTGCGATAAATTAACTAAGCACCATTTTGCATAATGGGAGCCTGATTATTTCCTTTCCCTTCATTTAAGTGGTTTGGATGCATTATGACTTTCTTCAGGTTTACATGAAATAACTTCTCCTTTCAATGTCTGATATTAAAGAATGAAATAAGAGAGAGGAAAATATGGGATGACATCATTTTGTGATTTTGTATTTTGTAAGGTTAGTCCTTCAAAAGAGAGGAAAATTGTGTGATAATTGGCCCAAGAACTGCTATGATCAGTTTTGGAAAAACAAATGTTCATGTTTATCTTCCACTCCGGCCTCTTTCCTGCTTTCTTCCCTGAGATCGCTGCCAGTTCCTTGACTCAATTTTGAAAAATACTTTTTAGTGAAACTCTTGATTCCATCTTTTGGATATCTCTCTGACTCCCTGACTCCCTGAAGATGCCAGTTCCTTGACTCAATTTTGAAAAGTACTTTTTAGTGAAACTCTTGATTCCATCTTTCGGATATCTCCCTGACTCTCTCTCCTCTGCATACCCAATTCCTTAGCACTCTGGTGCAAATAGTAGACTGACTGTAACCACTGGTCAGGAGTCCAGAGGCTTCATCTAGAACCACATTCCCTCCACCTACCACTAAAGGTCTTAAAAATACATTAAAATGCATCAAAACACATGCCAACATTAAAGGCTGCTGCAAATTCTCACACCCATCACTTTTGAAAACTAAGCATAAATCAGGCAGCTCTTTAATTTTTTTGTGCTCTGTGCTCAGTTGAGCAGTTTGTGTCCGACTCTTTGCAACCACATGGACTATAGCCCGCCAGGCTCCTCTGTCCATGGGATTTCCCAGGCAAGAGTATTGGAGTGGGGTGCCATTCCCTTTTCCAGGGGATCTTCCCGACTCAGGGATAGAACCTGTGTCTCTTACCTCTCCTGCATTGACAGGCAGGTTCTTTACCACTAGCACCAACTCTATTAATACCATTTTCCCAATTTAACAGGTGGAAACTGAGTCTGATAGAGATTACTTCACCAAATTTGCATAGCAAGTGAAGTTAAATCTGGATAACTCCAAAGTTCATGTGACATGTTAACATTATTTGCTGGAAAAAATTAGCAAAAATAGTACTTCTATGTTTCTGCATTACTGTAGAGGAAAAAACAACAATTCAAAATGGGTTTTCTTGACAGTGAAGCTGAACCTTCATCATCATTGCAGATGAAATTATTTTTATAGTACTTAAAATATGATAAATATGTGGTCTGCCAATTTTGCTTTTTAGAGAGACATTTGATTGTCTTTTCTGGATTGTAAACCACTTGAGGCATTAATATGCAATATTTGTTTTTCTCTTTCTGACTTCACTCTGTATGACAGGATCTGGGTCCATCCAAATCACTACAAATGACCCAATTTTTCCCTTTTTATGGCTGAGTAGTATTCCATTGTGTATATGTACCACATCTTCCTAGAAAATAGTACTGATGAACCTAGGTCTAGCTCAGGAATAGAGATGCGGCTGTAGAGAATGGGCATGTGGACACAGGGGCAGAAGGGAGCGTAGAAGACATTGAGAGGGTAGCATTGACATATACACACCACCAAGGGTAAAACAGATAACTAGTGGGAACCTGCTATAAGCACAGGAGGGTCAGCCCGGGGCTCTGTGATGGCCTAGATGGCTGGGACTGGGGGAGAGGTGGAAGGGAGGTCCAAGAGGGTGGGGATAAACCAGTACCTATAGCTGAGGCCCTTCACTTACAGCAGAAGCTGACACAATTTGTAAAGCAATTACATTCCAATTTTTTTAATTGCTTTTTAAAAGCAATTTTAATGTTTAAATGTCCTGACCCTATTTCATCCCTTTTTATGACTGAATAATATTCAGCCATAAATATTGACGTCAGGACATTTATTTCTACTTTTATAATCAGTAGAATCAGTGTGATATGGCATTTGAGTCAGAAAATCTGAGGTTTCCATTTTGACTCTATGTACTACTAACTGTATAGTGAGTTCCAGTTGGTTTAACTCAAAAGTAGGTAAATATGCTACATAGGAAAGGTTAAATGAAATAAATTATATAAATGCATAGCACAGAGGACATAATCAGTGCATTCTGTTTCTCTCTCTTCATAACTATCCCACCCCTATTATCTAAGTATCGGTTTTCCACGCATGGAGATATTCCAAGGAAATGTCAATGGGACACAGAAGTGTTATAACTGAACAATGTCCTGATTAAAACTCTTCTTCCATTATTTTCCCTTGAAGTGAAGTCGCTCAGTCGTGCCTGACTCTTTGCGACCCCATGGACTGTAGCCCATCAGGCTCTTCCGTCCATGGGATTTTCCAGGCAAAATGCTGGAGTGGATTGCCATTTCCTTCTCCAGGGGATCTTCCCAACCCAGGAATTGAACCCGGGTCTCCCACATTGCAGGCAGATGCTTTACCATCTGAGCCACCAAGGAAGTATTTTCCCTTACTATTATTCATTTCACACACATTTAGCCATCTCACCAACATGAGATTTTTAAAAGATGATTTTAATTCTAAAACTAACAGTAATAAAGTGAATAAAGGTACTTGGCATTCATCTCGACATTTCTTTTCTTCCAATTCTTGCTTTCTTGTTTCTTTACTTCTTCTCCCCAGGTTGTGACAGTAAGTGCTACTGATAATATAAGAAAGCTTCAGATCAAGATCAAGGACATATAATCTTAAACTTCTATCTGCTCACTTCTCTGACATGAAACTCTCCTTTTGAGGGTAAAATAGCAAAAGTTGAATCTTTCGTTTTTCAAAAATTTAAAGAGAACTCGAAGAAAAAAATGATTGATAATCCTGTGAACAAGAAAAATCTTATATGGCAAAGCCCAGCTATAAGTGGTTTCAAGCTTTAAAGATATATAAGGAGGAGGACATTTTTTGCTGGAAATAGTTTCACTTTGTTGGGATCTGAATGAAGTGTTTGATAAAAATTATTATTTTAATGAATGACAACTTATGTCATCTTTGACTTATGACATCTTTTCCTCTGGAGAACTCAGAGAATTTGATATATGTCCTTGAGGTATATAACAAGAGTATTATTAGACAGAATTTAAGTTGATAAAATGAAAATTCAGAGAGGCTAAATGAAATATACAGGGTCACACAGCATATTAGTGACAGGAATTCGATACTTTGATACTTAAGAGAGTACAGAAACTTCACAGTGAGAAACCAGAGGTAAGTTGCTGTGGACAGAAACTTTGTTTGCTTGAGGACAAAAACTTCGCTCTTGAATCCTCCTCTCCATACCCTAAAGGAAAGCACAATCTCATCAGAAAGGGGGTGCACAATGCGGCATATGTGAGATAGTACTTGGCCTGGAAAGCTGACGAGGGGTACAAAAGTAACATACAAGGTGAGCTTTGATGGAAGAGTAAGAAGAGAGTTCCAAACAACTATTTCTGCTTTATTGACTATGCCAAATCTTTGACTGTGTGGATCACAATAAACTGTGGAAAATTCTGAAAGAGATGGGAATACCAGACCACCTGACCTGCCTCTTGAGAAACCTGTATGCAGGTCAGGAAGCAACAGTTAGAACTGGACATGGAACAACAGACTGGTTCCAAACAGGAAAAGGAGTACGTCAAGGCTGTGTATTGTCACCCTGCTTATTTAACTTACACGCAGAGTACATCATGAGAAATGCTGGACTGGAAGAAGCACAAGCTGGAATCAAGATTGCTGGGAGAAATAGCAATAACCTCAGATATGCAGATGACACCACACTTATGGCAGAAAGTGAAGAGGAACTCAAGAGCCTCTTGATGAAAGTGAAAGAGGAGAGTGAAAAAGTTGGCTTAAAGCTCAACATTCAGAAAATGAAGATCATGGCATCTGGTCCCATCACTTCGTGGGAAATAGATGGGGAAAGAGTGGAAACAGTGTCAGACTTTATTTTTCTGGGCTCCAAAATCACTGCAGATGGTGACTGCAGCCATGAAATTAAAAGACGCTCACTCCTTGGAAGAAAAGTTATGCCCAACCTAGATAGCCTATTGAAAAGCAGAGACATTACTTTGCCAACAAAGGTCTGTCTAGTCAAAGCTATGGTTTTTCCTGTGGTCATGTATGGATGTGAGAGTTGGACTGTGAAGAAGGCTGAGCGCCGAAGAATGGATGCTTTTGAACTGTGGTGTTGGAGAAGACTCTTGAGAGTCCCTTGGACTGCAAGGAGATTCAACCAGTCCATTCTGAAGGAGATCAGTCCTGGGATTTCTTTGGAAGGAATGATGCTAAAGCTGAAATTCCAGTACTTTGGCCACCTCATGCGAAGAGTTGACTCATTGGAAAAGACTGTGATGATGGGAGGGATTGGGGGCAGGAGAAGAAGGGGACGACAGAGGATGAGATAGCTGGATGGCATCACTGACTCAATGGACATGAGTCTGAGTGAACTCTGGGAGTTGGTGATGGACAGGGAGGCCTGGAGTGCTGCGATTCATGGGGTTGCAAAGAGTCCGAAATGACTGAGCAACTGAACTGAACTGACTGAAGACCTCCATGGTCCATGCCTGGAGTAGGCGTGGGGAGGGAAGGCTTGTTCCAAGCAGATGGGAAAGTTGTGCAGGAGCATGAAACCATGAGTGTAAATGAGCTGTGTTGTGAAAGTTGAAGGGGGCCTGTAGACAGAGTGTTTATGGCCCCCAAATTTATATATTGAAACCTAAACCCCAATATGATGATATTTGGAGGTGGGGACTTTGGGAGTGATTAGATCATTTGTGCCCATATAGGAGATGTGGTATATATGTCCAGTGAAATATTACTGAGTCATAAAAATGAATGAAATCTTGTTTGGGGCAACATGATGGACCTAGAGGACATATTCTAAGTAAAATAAGTCAAATAGAAAAAGACATACTGTGTGACTTCACTGATACAGAGAATCTAAAAGCTGAAAGAACAAACAAAACAAATGAAACAGAGCAAGAACGGAGCAGGACCCTATGGGCCTTGCTCCCCCCGCCCCCACACCACCATGTCCGCTGCCTGCCTTTTGTTTGTGGAAAACTTTAGTCAAAGAATAAATTTAATCAGAGAAGTGAGAAATGCTGAAACAAAGGAAAACAATCACAGACGACGTAATAAAGTAGTCATTAAGCATCCTCAAGGACCGTTCATCTTTTCTCAAGGGCTATGGATAATATTCTAAGCCATACCCTGTGATCTATCTTATAGATATGAAAATGCCCTGATGGAGAAGTTAACTACATGATGACCAGACTGTACCCAGGACATGAGCTGCAACAATTCCGAGAATTAGCCTCAGAGAAATGGGAACAAATGGAACTGAAGGTTAACTATTCAAGATGACACTACTCAGACCACCAATGGCCAATCTGAAGATGACTGATAGAGATGACTGTGCTGTTTCTGCATGTAGTGCCCCCCCCCCCAACACACACACACTCTGTTTTTAAAAGCTCGCATCCCCTGCTTGTTGGGTCATGGGGGGAGGAGGGCGAGGCAGTTGACTTTTGGACAGATGTCTGCCACCCTCCCCATACCTTCCCACCAGTTGCCAGCGTCTGAAATACAGCAAATGTTCCTTTCCACAAACCTGGCCCGTTTATTGACTTTTGAGCCGAGAGCAGCTGAACCCCACCACACACTGTTTCAGTAACAGAAAGACTCATATACACAAACTAGGCTTGCCAGGGGTCGGGGAGGCTAGGGAGTGGACAAAATAAATGAAAAGGATGAAGAGGTACAGCTTCCAGTTAGATGACATAAATCAAGACAAAAGACATAAGTCACTTGCCCTTTTCATCATGTACGGACACAGTGAGAAGACAGACATCGATGAGCTGGGAAGAAGGCCCTCATTCAGCCATGCCGGCACCTTTATCTAGGATTCCCCAGCCTCCAGACTGTGAGAAATAAAAGTCTGCTGTTTATAAGCCACCCAGTCCGTGTTATTTTGTTATAGCAGACTGAACAGACTAATACAAGGGGATAGTAACTAGATCCTGATCAGGTTTGCCCTTTCGAAAGCTGAATACGGTGAGAGGAAAGAATGGAGCTAAAGCTGGGAATAGAGAGATCAGCTAGGGAGTCCTCATCATCACTTGAGGGGCTGCAGGGGGATCCCTGCTGTGATGCTCAGTCAGTTTAGTTCAAGTGTAGATTCTTGGTGGGTGGGCCACCATCAGAGGTGTTCCTCATGCTCGCACATCATCTGCTTATCACATTAAGCCACATTCGCATCTCAGCAGATTCCAGAACATGTTATATACCTTTGCAATTACTCTAAGCAACAAATCAATAGAAGCCATAGTTGAAAGTAAAGCTAGAGAGACAAAAGCATGCCGATTTGAGAAGGGGTGAAAAAGAGGCACCCATGAGGGCAACCTAGAAGGAAAAGCCAAAGAGTAAGGAGGAATTTGCAGAGCTAAAAAAATGGAAGTCAAGAGAGAAGAAGGATGTCAGACACAGGGGGAAAAGGGTCATGAGCACCAAGTGCAGGGAGGAGGCCATGTGAGAGATGCACACAAACAGGGGAAAGTCTATTAAAACGGAGACTATGGGGTCACTGCTGAACCTCGACAAAAACAGTGTGTGTGGAGCAAAGAGTACAGAGGTCATTTTACAAGTAAATCGAGGGAATGTAAAGGGAAAGAGACAGCATAAATGAGCGTCTTTAAAAGACATTTAAGTTATGAAAAAGGAGAGGGAGGGGCTACAGCTACAGATGGAAGAATTTGTAGAATGAAAGCGGGGACTTTTTCACTTTCGTTTTTAAATGGCAGAGAGCTTGGAACCTGTTTAAGTCACAAGGGTAAGGAGTCTGGGGAAAGGATGTAATCAGGGAACCAACAGAAATACAGATGCTAAAAATGAAGAATTTGAGTGGGGCAGGAGATGGTTATCTGTAATTTAAAAGGGGAGAATTAAAAAGGGCAATTTCCTCAAAAGAAGCAAGGAAAGCCCTGGGAATAATATACCTCAGAGAACAAGTGGAAATAACCGTTTAGACTCTTAAAGCATCAGACACATCCACCATCAAAGCTCAGCTGCATCTCCTGGGAGCAGTGTTACCCCTGACGACATGTCTCACCTCTCTAAGATACAGTTCCCTTATCATAAATGGTGACAAACATCCCTACCTCAATGAGTCATGTGAGCACTTTCATCTCAGCATTCCCTACCTTTTCCCAGCTTATTTTTTGTTTCCCCATTAATACTTACACCTTTTTATTTATCTTGCGTATTATCTTTTTCTCCTATTAGAATGCAACAAACCACAGAGTGTGAATTTTTATCCACTGCTATATCCTTAGCAGTGCAGTACCTACACATCGTAGATGCTCCATAAATAATTACTGAATGAGTAAATGAATGAATGATTGGGATGTTGCAGAGCAGTTTCTCAACTTTAACACTGCTGATATTTGGAGCCAGATAATTAGTTTGGGGGCCTGTCCTAGGCTCTGTGGGATGTTTGGCAGCATCACTGGCCTCTAATCATTAGATGCCAATCACACTCCACCGCAGCTGAGACAAGCCAAAATATGCCCGACGTTGCCAAATACCTCTTGACTGGCAAAAGTTCCAAGGTGAAAACATCTGCTTTGGGAGTCAGTGCCTTAAGTGCTACTCTTTAATATTGTTAGAATTATTATTAACACTGTTAGAATGGGCTAAAGAATAAGAAATGAAAGTAGCACTCAGTCACCAAATTCTCCCACAATCTGTTTGACTTGAGGTGGAGAAAAATACTGCTGCTGAGATGGGTATTGGTTTCGCAGCACACTGTCATTTGAGTTATTTTACCAAAAAACTTGTTCAGGAGAAAACAGTTCATAAATCGAGAAAGCGCCTCCTTAGTCTCTCATCTGTTAGTTGCACGTGACATATTTTCTTCCTTGTTACCTCTCTGAATAAACAATAATAACACAAATAATTACCCCTACCCATTTAGTCAGGTATCATCCAAGTTAATCACGGATGAGACAGAATTTAAAAGCCAACCCTTTAAAGAGAATGATGTCTCCACCTCCACATTCTAACTAATAAAAGATTATAAAAAGTCAGAATATACAGCTCAAGCTTTCCTTTCCAGGATGATCTCTCCCTTCAGATTTTCTGTTTTACCATCCCATTCCTTTACTTTGAATAGAAACCGACTGTCTTGTACTCAAATGGCTACTTGAGTGGCCTTACAGAAACATGAGGATTACATAAAATGGGGACTGTTCCAAAAATTGCTTTGGGGAGCATAAACACATAATGCCATAAAAAGACCCAAAAATGCCTTGGCCACAGGTTCTTCCCCCTTAAGTATACACCCCATGAACTGGGGAGCAGTGTTAGACCAACAGGGAGCTCATGGTTAGGGCACCCCTATGTCTGTCCCTGGGTCGGGAAGATCCCCTGGAGGAGGGCATGGCAACTCACTCCAGTAGTCTTGCCTGGAGAATCCCATGGACAGAGGAGCTCGACGGGCTATAATCCATCGGGTCACAGAGTCGGACACAATGAAGCAACTGAGCATGCACGTCTGAGTCTGCCTGAAGCAGTCTCAGTTGATCCCTGCTGTCCCGGGACACTCATGACGAGCAGCGTCTCCCATCTTCAAAATGTCTGGGTCTGGATGTGACATATAGATTCACATTTACACTGAGTTAGTGAACATTTAACTCGTCACAAAAGAAAGGCAATGCTGAGAACTGGCCATCTGTTTTCCTATCTCTGGATCCTGACCACACCTCAGATTTTTCTCCGCACCCTGGCAGCCTAGCTTCTGGAAGAGAACTTTCTGTAACACAAGCTCAAAGATCAACTATCTGGGAGTCAATAAATGAATCAGTCCTCCCAGCTTATTGACCTATATGTCACTTATCTCTCTAGTCCCAGGAAAAGTGAAACGGTAATTAGATGGTCACATCCCAGAGTCTAGCAATTAAGTGATCATGTCCCTGTATCCTGATTGCTCGGGATTCCCAGAAGGCACTTAGAGCCAAGGCCAAGTTCAGTGAAACTTGACCCTCACCAGCCTTGGCCTCAGATTCCTTGGCCTGTTAAAAGGGCCCCAGACTGCCAGGTGCTGGCTAGAAGAGCCCCTTGATAAGAGCCTCCTTGCCCTGGAGCCCAACCCCACCTTAGATAAGAGGAGGGCTGATATTTACAGACAGCCAACTGACCGAGAATGTCCTGGCATGTTACTAGTAAGATAAGCCTTCCCTTTTCAGGACCAAGAACACAGCTTAAAGGTTACATGCAAATCAGGAGTTAGCACCATAACTGTAAGCCCACTCAGATCAGCGTCCCTTGAGGAAGAAGGAACTGAGAACGTGGGAACAGCTAAAAGGTAGCTGGGAATTCAACAATGTCTGCTAGGAGGGTACCCAACATTTCCTGGACCAGCAGTCCTGCTTACCTCCAGTTGCAACTCTCACCACAGATCAGATCAGATCAGATCAGTCTCTCAGTCGTGTCTGACTCTTTGCAACCCCATGAATCGCAGTATGCCAGGCCTCCCTGTCCACACCAACTCCCGGAGTTCACTCAGACTCACGTCCATCGAGTCAGTGATGCCATCCAGCCATCTCATCCTCTGTCGTCCCCTTCTTTTCCTGCCCCCAATCCCTCCCAGCATCACAGTCTTTTCCAATAAGTCAACTCTTCGCATGAGGTGGCCAAAGTAATGGAGTTTCAGCTTTAGCATCATTCCTCCCAAAGAAATCCCAGGGCTGATCTCCTTCAGAATGGACTGGTTGGATCTCCTTGAAGTCCAAGGGACTCTCAAGAGTCTTCTCCAATACCACAGTTCAAAAGCATCAATTCTTCCATGCTCAGCCTTCTTCACAGTCCAACTCTCACATCAATACATGACCACAGGAAAAATCATAGCCTTGGCTAGACGAACCTTTGTTGTCAAAATAATGTCTCTGCTTTTGAATATGCTATCTAGGTTGGTCATAACTTTCCTTCCAAGGAGTAAGCGTCTTTCAATTTCATGGCTGCAGTCACCATCTGCAGTGATTTTGGAGCCCCCCAAAATAAAGTCTGCCACTGTTTCCACTGTTTCCCCATCTATTTCCCATGAAGTGATGGGACCAGATGCCATGATCTTTGTTTTCTGAATGTTGAGCTTTAAGCCAACTTTTTCACTCTCCTCTTTCACTTCATCAAGAAGCTTTTTAGTTCCTTTCACTTTCTGCCATAAGGGTGGTGTTATCTGCATATCTGAGGTTATTGATATTTCTCCCAGCAATCTTGATTCCAGCTTGTGTTTCTTCCAGCCTAGGGTTTCTCATGATGTACTCTGCATAGAAGTTAAATAAGCAGGGTGACAATATACAGCCTTGACGTACTCCTTTTCCTATTTGGAACCAGTCTGTTGTTCCATGTCCAGTTCTAACTGTTGCTTCCTGACTTGCATATAAATTTCTCAAGAGGCAGATCAGGTGGTCTGGTATTCCCATCTCTTTCAGAATTTTCCACAGTTTGTGATCCACAGTTGTGATCCACACAGTCAAAGGCTTTGGCATAGTCGATAAAGCAGAAATAGATGCTTTTCTGGAACTCTCTTGCTTTTTCCATGATCCAGTGGATGTTGGCAATTTGATTTCTGGTTCCTCTGCCTTTTCTAAAACCAGCTTGAACAATTGGAAGTTCACGGTTCACATATTGCTGAAGCCTGGCTTGGAGGATTTTGAGCATTACTTTAATAGCGTGTGAGATGAGTGCAATTGTGCCATAGTTTGAGCATTCTTTGGCGTTGCCTTTCTTTGGGATTGGAATGAAAACTGACCTTTTCCAGTCCTGTGGCCACTGCTGAGTTTTCCAAATTTGCTGGCATATTGAGTGCAGCACTTTCACAGCATCATCTTTCAGGATTTGGAGTAGGTCAACTGGAATGCCATCACCTCCACTAGCTTTGTTTGTAGTGATGCTTTCTAAGGCCCACTTGACTTCACTTTCCAGGATGTCTGGCTCTAGGTCAGTGATCACACCATCGTGAATATCTGGGTCTTGAAGATCTTTTTTGTATAGTTCTTCTGTGTATTCTTGCCATCTCTTCTTAATATCTTCTGCTTCTGTTAGGTCCATACCATTTCTGTCCTTTATTGAGCCCATCTTTGCATGAAATGTTCCCTTGGGATCTCTACTTTTCTTGAAGAGATCTCTAGTCTTTCCCATTGTGTTGTTTTCCTCTATTTCTTTGCATTGATTGCTGAAGAAGGCTTTCTTATCTCTTCTTGCTATTCTTTGGAACTCTGCATTCAGATGTTTATATCTTTCCTTTTCTCCTTTGCTTTTCGCTTCTCTTCTTTTCACAGCTATTTGTAAGGCCTCCCCAGACAGCCATTTTGCTTTTTTGCATTTCTTTTCCATGGGGATGGTCTTGATCCCTGTCTCCTGTACAATGTCACGAACCTCATTCCATAGTTCATCAGGCACTCTATCTATCAGATCTAGGCCCTTAAATCTATTTCTCATTTCCACTGTATAAGCATAAGGGATTTGATTTAGGGCATACCTGAATGGTCTAGTGGTTTTCCCTACTTTCTTCAATTTCAGTCTGAATTTGGCAATAAGGAGTTCATGGTCTGAGCCACAGTCAGCTCCTGGTCTTGTTTTTGCTGACTGTATAGAGCTTCTCCATCTTTGGCTGCAAAGAATATAATCAATCTGATTTCAGTGTTGACCATCTGGTGATGTCCATGTATAGAGTCTTCTCTTGTGTTGTTGGAAGAGGGTGTTTGTTATGACCAGTGCATTTTCTTGGCAAAACTCTATTAGTCTTTGCCCTGCTTTATTCCGTATTCCAAGGCCAAATTTGCCTGTTACTCCAGGTGTTTCTTGACTTCCTACTCTCACCATGGATCCCCTCAAATTCCAGAAGGAACTGCTTTCAGTTTCTCAGGTCCGTCACAGTGACTCTCTTCTTCAGTTCAGTTCAGTGGTTCAGTCATGCCGATTCTTTGGACTGCAGCACACCGGGCTTCCCTGTCCATCACTAACTCCTGGAGCTTGCCTCTTAGTGCCTTGGAATATGGAGTTCTTTAGCGCACATTGCAACCTCTAATCTGTATTTTACTCATCTCTCTAGTCTCAGCGTAGGTATGATATCCTCCCAGGAACTCTCACTGAAACCCACCAAATTGGAATCACGGTATCCCTCCTTCTAAAACATCCATTTTGTATTTCCTGCTATCAATGGACTTAACACATTTGGTCATAACGGTCTCTTTATTTGTCTATAACCTCTCCTCAGTTATAAGCCCTTTGAAGTTAGGAATCGTGTCTTGCTCCTTGTTCTCTGTTTTCTCCCAAGTAACACACACAATACCTGGTATGTAGCAGATACTCAAAGAACATATTTTGAAGGAATGAATGATCAGTTTCACTTTGGTGGCAGGAACTGTGCAGCCTAATGCATGAAAAATGACACCTGACAATTAAGGAAGCACTTATTCAAAAAAAAACATGGTATAGAGAGCACCCAATATTTCCATTACCTTGTTACTTATATGTCACCTACCATGTACCAGACATTATACTTGCAAAGTTATTGTGAGTATTAAATTAGATAATGCACATATTTGATGTTTAATAAATAGTAGCTGATGTTGCTATATTACTTAAACTTCCCTACAACCTTATGATGTAAGTAAGCATTCATGATCTGCCTTTTAATACTTGAGGAAAGAGCCCGAGAAAGGTTAAAGTGGCTTGATAGAAAATGGAATTGTCAAGATGCTAAATAATAACTGCTTCACCCTAAAATCCAAGATCTTTCACTGTAGAATACAGCCTGTTTATGAAATGAAAGGGAGGGAGGGAAGGAGGAAGGAAGGAAGAGAAAACAGGAGGGAGGGGAGAAGAGATATAAAGAAAGAAGAAAGGAAACAAGATTGAGAGGATTTTTCTTTTAAATCTGCTTAAACCTTATCCTTGCAAAATTCCTCAACCAACATCACTGCATCAATTTCCATATAGGACCCAGCTCCACCTATCAGTCATGGTTTATGAAGGAATATTATATTAATGATCAAAATCCCTGATCTCACTGAGCTGTGACATTGCTTGGGTATCATAACCAACGTGAAGCTCTAACCACACTGACTCTTCTTGCCACAGCATCATTGATGGGTGTGTTCTGAATCTGTTACCTTTATCCTGGCTCTGGTGAGATCTCTCTGGCTTGCTGGTGTTGATCCCCTCATTCTTGTGGAGGATGGTGAATCAGAATGCATGGTCAAGTGCTTTAGCAAACTGAGATTAAGCATCTATATCAAAAGTCATAAAAGTTTGTGGGGAGGTAGAGGAGGAGGCATCATCAATTGGCTGTTCACATCTGGTTTACAAGCAGCCTTTCTACACAGATGACACAGGAAAAATAGATAAACTGTTTAACGGAGAAGGCAATGGCACCCCACTCCAGTACTCTTGCCTGGAAAATCCCATGGACGGAGGAGCCTGGTGGGCTGCAGTCCATGGGGCCACTAAGAGTTGGACAGGACTGAGCGACTTCACTTTCACTTTTCACTTTCATGCATTGGAGAAGGAAATGGCAACCCACTCCAGTGTTCTTGCCTGGAGAGTCCCAGGGACTCGGGAGCCTTGTGGGCTGCCGTCTATGGGGGCGCAGAGTCGGACACAACTGAAGCGACTTAGCAGCAGCAGCAAACTGTCTAACACCTAGTAACTGTGGGAAATTTATCAGGCCAGATCAACGCCATCTTTATTCGCCTCTCCAAAGAGAAAAACCCTAAGAAAATGCTTCCAGAATCAACAATACATTCCAGAGAACTCAGAAAGGAAGGTGAGTCTCGTACTTGCTTTCAGAAATGTTCTTGGAGGATTCAAGGATAACCATCTCGGTCAGACCTGTAAAACCATACTTCTTCCTTCATTGAACACACCCTAGATGCCAGGCACTACATGGAACTCTACGATTGAATTGTTAACTATACAAAAATATATCTGCCCTCCTGGGCCATATAGTCTAGTATGAAGACAGGTAATCAAATAATCACAGAAATATATATATGAGTACAAACTATCAATAGTTTGGCCACCTGATGTGAAGAGCTGACTTATTTGAAAAGACCCTGATGCGGGGAAAGATTGAAGGCAGGAGGAGAAGGGGATGACAGAGGATGAGATGGTTAAAGAGTCAGACACGACTCAGCAACTGAACTGAACAAACTATCATATTCCTCTTGAAGAAAATAATTAATTAAAAAATATATAATGAGCAAATTTTTTTCAAAAAAGGTATAATTGAAATTCTGTCTATGATAACCAAAAAGCTACTAATAACTCCCCAAAAGATAGAGCTTGCTGGGTTGATGAAGATAAAATTATTCTTAAGTCTAAGCCTGTCCAGTAAGAAAGCCTATTTTCTCATGTACTATATTTCTTTCCAAGAAGAAAGTGATGTAAAAAATCATTCTGATATTTATGGCTACTAAATGTTATCTATTTATTTTGTGAGGATCAGTGAAGTACAAATACTTTATTTCAGAGAATTATGAAACTTTAAAGTTGGGGAAAGGTTTTGAAAGTAAATCCTATCCCCCTTTATAGTTTCACAGATGAGGAAACTAAGATCCAGAAAAAGCAAGTGACTTGCTCAACATCACACAAATATATGTGTGTAAGAGCTGGAAGTGAAACTTGGGTTTCCTCATTCAGGGTTCTTTCCTCCAAACCAAGTTACAATAAACCCCTTATTTTTTTGTAAGGGTGTTAATTACCCAACAGGTCAGAGTTTGCTTTTAAAATCCCCCCCTCTCTCTCTCCCTCTTACACACACACACACACACACACACACACACACAGAGAGAGAGAAATAAAAGAATATGCTTAAGGCAAAAGCTATCAACTAAATAGTAATCTAGCTTTCCACTACTAGAATTACACAACAAACAGAAAAAAAAAAAAATATGTATTCTTTGTTAATTCAATCCCTAAATGAAGCTTTCAGACAAAGTCCAGTCAATTACCCCAGATTCTTTGCTGTCTGCGTGTGGTTTGTTTGATTTTATACAGAAAATGGTTTAGTTAGTTCCACATAAAAGCTCATGTGGAACAGACGGGAACTTTTTCAAAGACTCAAAATATTATATTATTATACTCAGCCTTTGACAAGCAAAATTTTTTCCCAAGGTGACATTCATGTACTTTCCATACTGTGGTTATTCAGAATTTGTCTTAGCAACTTAATTTATTTTACATATTCAAATAGCATAAGCTTAGATGATTAAGAAAAAAAAGACAATGCAAAAACACAAAATTTAAGTGTAGATTTCTTCAAAATCAAGGTAGGAGTTTAGTATGTATTATCCACATTCTAGAGCTAAAGACATTTTTAAATCTCCTGAAATTTGGCATCATCTTAACTTGAATCATCTGCTCAAAAAGCAGGGACAGGAGTAAGAGATACCAGAAAACCTAATCTACCCACCAAGGGTGTACACCCTTTCTCATTAGTGTGAGCCTGTCATGAAAATTTAACCGAGCATTTTTTGTTTTAGGCTTAAGTTTTCTCATGGAAACAATGAAGAGTGGGATAAATTACCTCGTTAGTTCCTTGTAGCATCAGAATAGCCTGTTCTTTTTAATTCTCACTTTTATTATTTGCTCCAAAATCTAAATAAGACTCAACATATGTCCCAGGAACAGAGAGAACTGGCATAAGAATAAAGCAGAAAGCAAAGGAGGCTTCAGGTAAGAATCTAAAGGTACACATGAATCACACGTATTAGGGAAAAAAGGCTCTGTACTCTGTGATGACCCAGATGTGTGGATGGGGTGGGTGGAAGGGAGGCTCAAGAGGGAGGGGATATATGCATACTTACAGCTGTTTCATAGTTGTTCAGCAGAAACTAACACAGCATTGTAAAACAATTACATTCCAATAAAAAGAGAGAGAAATGATAAAGTGACACTCAGAAGTTAAATATATCTCAAGATGCTGGTAAAACTGTACTCTCAAAATACAGATTTCAAGATGTTAAAAGCATTAAATATCTACAGATTTTTTTTTTTTTTTTTACAAACTACTGTTGTTTGTGTACTGATCAGTTTTCTTGAATTTACATGAATAATACTGGAACTTCAAGTATGTTTGGAGAATTTGAAAGGAAAATACCATTCCTTTGCTCTATGAGAATTGCATTAATTTAGGTAAACCACACTTCCTGGTATCCATTTATCACATACAATATAATAACATTATCACTAACCTTAATACTCATGCCAAAAATGCCTAAGATGAAATAATATAAATTAACTTCTATTCTAAGGTTTTACATTATAATTTCAGAGATAGAATTGCAGGGCAAAAGCAATAACTGGAACCAATAAATGAGAACAATTTCTCTTAATGAGAACAATTTACCTTAAAAAGCACAGAAATATATATTTTTTAGCTTAATAAAAACTTTATAATAGTTTTTTATAGAAAACAGTAACTCTCTGATAAAATATTAATATTCTTTGCATGATTCCAGTAGCAAACAAGAAAAGTTGACAATGCAGTTCCAGAAAATAAGGTGATTGCCAATTGAACATGTGGGAAGAGAAAGTATCCATTTCGCTGAAGGAACATACAGAGTCCTTTTAAGATAAGTACATTTAAAGAAAACCATTTTGGACAACATTACCTCCATTGTACGTTTTTGGCTTTCTTTCACAAGACTGTGATTTTACAGATGCTCTTAGTACCAGTAGGGGAATCTATACTGGAAATTCTTTCTTTGCCATTTGGCAGAGTACACATAGTAAATAAGTAACAGAGTTAAGATTTTATTTTTGGTTTTTATGTGTGGCTGGCTGAAAAGACAGACTTTTACCATCATGTTGAATTATACTCAACAAAAATAAGGAGAAACAGCTAAGAAAAAAAAAAAAAAAAGACAAGACGAAGGGAAAGGAAGAACAAATTAAAAAATTAAAATTTCTTTTTGAAACAACACAGCAAGAGTAGAGGAGCTGGTTAGCAGGGACATTGTTGCATACGATATATATGTTAGCAGCATTATTACATGTTATGTATGTAATCCAGAAATAGGAACAAAATAGTGGAATGAACACACACTCTCTCCCACTCTGTCTGTGATATGATCAAAGAAATATATTCATAACAGCACTGGAGAACAAGAAAGAGTAATGTCAACACCAAAGAGGAAGATCATCGTAAGAGATATGGAGCAGAGAGGTTTGAATTCTCAGGGAAACAAGACCAGAGAATAGCACACAGGAGAGAAGCAGTGTGGAATGAGAGTGATTACAGGGAACTTCAGGCAGAAGGAGGTCAGGGAGCAATTGTCACAGTGATTAATTGGGGCAGTGCATTCAAAGGAACTAGGCTTGTCAGCCAGCCCCCCACCTCTTGAATACATGGAGCTAGACAGAGCAGTGATTGCCCACAGGCTAAAATACAAGACTGGGCTCTGAGACCAGAGAGCTGGGGCAGTTCATTGTCACAAGCAGCCAGAGATATTCACATGTCCTCCTTGCAGGATGTCTTCTTCTGTCTCCACAGTCGCTGGGATGAGCTCCATAATCTGAGCCAATTTCTACTAAAATGTGAACAAGTTATTCAATCTTATATACCAATGAAACTAAGAAGCTGAGATAAGGAAAGATGTGGGATATAAGAAAGCATGGTAAAAAGAACAAAAGAATTAAAAGTGTATTGTTGAACTTAAATTGTTATGCTTAATAGAAAAAAAAATTGTACTAAAATTTCAAATGATCCGCAATTGGGAAGTGATGAAACACAAGGAAATGAAACAGTATTAACATTCTTATTTTGTTTTCTGGGAGCATATAATGCTGATGAGCTCTATTTGTTATCCAAAACTAATTATGTTTAAAGCTATCTCTTAAGAATTTAGGAAACTTACTGGCAGTCCAATGGTTAGGACTCTATGCTTTCACTGCCAAGGGCCAAGTTTCAGTCCCTGCTTGGGGAACTAGGATCCCACCAGCCACGTGGTATGGCCAGAAAAGTAAAATAAAAATAAGTAAATAAATAAATTTAAAGGTAAATCTACTGATTAAACATAGTGAATTAAATACCCATATTTATTTTATTTCCTTTGAAATGCTTCTAAAAACTTTAAAGGAAATTAAGTGCATACATGCACACACTGACACTCTAAATCAATAATACTAATAGCAAAGAACTGAGGAGGAAATGATAGCAAATGAGGTATGGGAAACAAAGAGAGGAAAGGAAAACAGTTGAATAAGTGGTAACATATTTGATAGATTAGATAAAGCTAATTTTTATGCCTGAAGAGAGGAATGCTAATAGGAAATAAGACAATTTGTGCAGAAGAAACCCAGAATGCTTTAGGAACTGAAGGTTCCAAGTATCTCTGAAGATAGGGATGAGAGGGTAAAACTAGAGAAAGGACTCTTCAAAGAAAGTCTAAATAAGGAGCAGTCAGACCCCCAAAGTCCTCCCCTATACCAGCAGCTAGGTGAGTACCTCTTACACATCTAAAAAAGATAGTAGAGATAGAGAATCTACATTTTCTTGTATTAAAATACATCACAACTTCAACTGACAATTACAACACAAATTCAAGCCCACAGGGTTTTTACTTAACCTCTTTGATCTTATATTTGAACGACCTTCTTCCGTGCCAAAAATCTAATTCCCAACACCAACATAATTTCTCATTTTTTTATTCCATAGTATACACATAGTATTCCCTGGTAGCCCAGTTGGTAAAGAATCTGTCTGCAGTGCAAGAGACTGGGGTTCAATCCCTGAGTCGGGAAGATCCCCTGAAGAAGGAAATGGCAAACCACTCCAGTGTCCTTGCTGGAAAATTCCATGGACAGAGGAACCTGGTTGGCTGCCGTCCATGGGGTCACAAAGAGTCAGACACAGCTGAGCGACTAACACACAGAGGGAGGGAGAGAAGGAGAGAGAGAATCTAAAACAGTAACAATACTATCATCAACAATAAAATTAGAAAACGCAGTTTAAAATTTTTTTGACATTCCCCCCACCCCACCCCCGCTCCCTTAGGGTATTTCTACAGATGAGTTAGCCACTTGAAGTACTTTCTCTCTGAGTTTATGGTATTAATTTGAGACTCGTGTTCATTTGTGCCATTTTGCTTTCAATTTTTAAAGATTGCTTTGTCTTGAGATTAGCTTTGCTTTACAGTTATGTAAAATGCTTGTGTGTTTTTTAAATTTAAATCAGAAACAAAAATATATTCACACATTTACCTTTTAACCCTGTCCCCTCTGACCTCATTTCCTCTCTCACTCCCTCAAAGTATCTTCTTCCTGAGTCTTTTTTTCAATATAAGCAAATTTATATTCAGACTACCTTATTCTCAGAGCAGCATACCATAAACACTTCTTGCACCATGATTTTTTTAATTAACAATAATTGTAGAGATCATTCCATAAGCTTACTAATTTTTGAAAAGTATGTTATTTTGTAGCCCACGTGAAAAATTTGGCTATAAAATAGGAGCATTAGTGGCCAGCTGCTGGAAAAAAAGATTTAATCCAAATACTTAAAAAATATATATATGCAGATTTTTGGAGCTTTGTAGTAAACCTTTAAAAAATGACTCACCAGATTCACAGCATCGTGCTGGGAAAAATTAGAGTAGGTGGCTTTGCTTCTGAGAGGCATACACAGTGTACAATTTTACCATGCAAAATGCTTCTGCTACTACAATTTTCCTTTGCTTTGCCTTTTTGAAAAGTAATGTTCCTTCCTATTTTAGCAGCACCATTTGCATGCCTATTATTCACATTGAACTGGGATTTCCATTTTTATCTTCCTTTTGTTACTTGTTTTCATTCCAGCACTTTCTCTTCTTGCTCTTTGCCTTTCCTTTATCTTGCCCTTAAATGGAGGCCTCATGCTATGGGAAAAGTGCCATGACCTTATCCTCCATCAAGCCAGGCCTTGTCCCAATTTAATAAGATAAGTTCCCCTGAACCACTGCCAACAAAGCTAGGATGTCCCACACATGTTTGCTATGGAAACACCTTCATGACTAACAGTCTCTCAAATTAAGGTATTTTCAAATCGAAGCAAGAAGTGGTTTTCATTTTTTAAAAAAACATATCCTGCAGCTAAGGAAAAAATATACTAATTTTCTAAAAGTTGTAAGTTGCTATACTAATATATCCAGCTTCTCTGAGAAGTAGAATCTTAAACAACCCTGACTCCAAGGTATATACATAATAAAAGCAAGAGTTCATGAATACTCACCTGTGTCTTTGAACAGCCTCTGTTCTCTTCTGTTGTGTGTTTATATGGTCATGTGTTGGAGTTGTGCCAAGGTCTTTCCTTAGAACAGAAGTGTGGACACTGAAGACCCCGCATGATTTGGATGCCGCCAAATCACCAGATATCCCACCACTTTCCATCTCACACTATAATGGCACGTTATTGATTCATAAACTTCTATAGACCCACAGGCCATTTTGCCTTTGTTCAAGCTATTGCCTTTGCCTGAGAAGACTGGATCTATTTTCCAGGTGAATCTCCCTTTCATTCTTAAACACCTTGGTCAGGCACTTCCTTCTCTAAGATTTCTCTGGCATACCCTTTTCTCCTGCCCAGGGACAGCTGATTATTTCCTTTTAATTTCTTACATGCCCTTAGAACTGGGGCCATTTAGAGGGAAGAAGAGACTGTGTTTTATTTATTAAGTTCCCCAACCCCTACCCCCATACCCAACAAGCATGGGTTCTGCTCAATAAAAGATGCTGAATTAAATGACTGAATGAGTAAATGGGCATGTGGTATCCTTTGTTTTATTGTTTAGTTGTGAAAGTGAAAGTCGCTCAGTCTTGTCTGACTCTTTGTGACCCCGTGGACTATACAGTCCATGGAATTCTCCAGGCCAGGATACTGGAGTGGGTAGCCAGACAGCCAACCATCTCAAGAATCCTCTATGTCCATCTAGGGCCTTCATATATGATTCTACCATGCTGCTAACAATCAGTCCAATTTTGCTTCTGCCATGTCCCTCTAATCTTCACTTTTCATACCCTGCCTTCCACCCCTAACTGAAAGCTGGCCTGTCCAATAGGTGATGCCTACAGATCTCAAATGGCAAGTTACTAATCTGATCAATTTATCTATCCCAAGGAGGGAAGAATAGAGTGGTGGCTCCCTAGCTGATTAAAATAATCACCCAGATGAAATTATGAATGGCTTTGTTCTTACCTGGTGCTATTCAGTAGGTCTCAGTTTGACAAAGGATCTCTCTGTCCTTTTTAAAGCATCTTCCTGATTCCAGTGATGAGGCAAATTTTGGAACTGCTCAATGAGAAGCACAATCACAAGAATAGATACCATCTTGCTTTCTAATAAAAGCCATTCAAAAAACACACCTACTATGTTGTCCATCTCCTGGATGGCAAAGCAGTGACTCTGCAACTCACTGAAGACAGAAGGGGAACAATTTCCTTTGTAACTGACTAGCAGAAGTCATTTCTATTCTAGTTATGCCTTCAGAATCTCCAAATACAATGAATTAATTTTGGGTCAGCTCCCTGACCACAGAAGTGAGATTCTATTCCTTATTCCATTTGTGCCTTTGTAATAGATGTGATTTTTAGGCCCAAGGTCATTTGGAAACTGATAAGTATATTGTGTAAAAAAGTCAGCTCTAAGCGCTCCAGTCCCCTACTGAAGGGATGGATCCAAAGGCAGAAATCCCAGTCCCTAGGATGATCGCTCTTACTCTGCTTTTTCTCAGTATCAGGTGGCATCACACCTTCCCCCAGCAGCCACTCTTCCTCTTCTGACTCCGTAGCTGCAGGTTTTGACAGAGCAGACTTCTCCTATGCTAAACAAATGACTTTTTTGAGGCACATTTCCCACTCACTAATACTCTGTGGGCTTCCAGTAAAATTTTAAGTTTGCCACATATCCCAGAGGCATTAAAGACCTAATTTTAGAGAAGATGGCAAGGGCCACTGGGAAAACCCATCCTTAACCGTAAGAGTAACGAAGGAGGAGGTGGCCATGGCCCACTTCCTCAGTCTCACAGAGCAGCATCTTTATGAAAAATGAGCTCAGCTGTTAACAGCCCAGGGAGGGACTGCTATCTACCACATCACAGCCAGCAGAGAAGAACAGGATGTTATGAGTACAGCGTGAACCTCACAGCCAGAGTCAAAACCATACTCGGCACTTCCCAGGCACATGTTTTCCCTTGTTTTCTTCAAACTTCAAGAGAAAACTCTTCCGTTCTGTAAAAGTGTAAGAAAACGCTACCCGGGGAATGGGGCAGCACAGAACTGATCCATCTCCTTGTTTTCATGTCATCGTTGAAAAGAAAGCCCGCTCTGGTTTATAATAACGTAGCGCCAAAGTGGCCCGTAGCTCCTCCTTGACTCTTAAAGGACTTTGTCTCCAGGTCTGTTTCTCTGTGGCCCAAGGAGCCCCAAAGCCCTTGTTGTAGGTGCACCTGCAGGTCAGCTCGTTTCTGCCAGACTCTTTGACTAAAACCGGAAGACAGTTAAGAGCTTTCCATTAAATATTGTTCGGTAGTCAGAAAACAAAACGAAGTGATAACAAGGGGGCACCGACCACTCCACTGAAGGTGAAGAAAGTTTAACCCCCTAAAACTGGCCATGCTGATTAAATACTCATTTGTTCTCCTCGGTACCTCCCTCTGTAAAAATGAACAGCACACTAGCTGGCAGGCCTGACTTTCATCCAGTATCCCTGCAAAGTTCAGAGTATGCTCGTTAGGAATGCCAGGCTTTAGACATATCTGGGTTTGAGTCCCTCTACTACTTGCTCAGCGATCTTGTGCTAGTTACGTAACCTTTCTGAGCCTCAGTTTCTTTTCTTAAAAAGACAAAAATCTATCATAAGAATTAAATAGGAGAATCTATATAAAGGATTTACACAAGATCTGCTCTTTGGGGAGTTCTCAACAGGAATTATTGCTTCCCAGATGGCATAGTGGTAAAGAATCTGCTGGCCAATGCAAGAGACACGGGTTCGATCCCTGCATTGGGAAGATCTCCTGGAGTAGGAAATGGCAACCCACTCCAGTATTCTTCCCTGGAAAATTCCATGGACAGAAGAGACTGGTGGGCTACAGTCCATTGAGTCGCAAAGAGTCAGACACAACTGAGCACACACACAGTCAATAGGTATTATTATTATCACAGTAGTATATGAATGAGGATCCAATAGGCTGTAAGTGAAATAGCTCTAATACAAGCTGACTTAAACAAAGAAAAAACAAAACAAATAATTCCCACACACAGTGGCCACTTTGGTTCAAGCAGACACTGATCTACTGAAGCCCTAGGACTTGATTTCCTACCCCGATCCCTCCCTGCCTTCTTCCATCTGCCCTGCTCTTTGGCATTCACTCTTCTGCAGGATCGTTCAAGGATTCCAGGTTTCCATAAAGAAACCACGGTGTAGAAATCTCCATCAAGAGCTATTCCTTTGTAATCTCATTGATGGGATGGATCATTTGGGCATCCCTGAAGCCATTGGCCTGAGAGAGAGAGAATGCGCTAATCACTCAGGCCTGGGTCACATGTTTGTCTTGGAGAGGAGGGTGATACCCGCCCTCCAGCCTCACAGAATCTGTGGCCACTGAGGCTGGGAAAAGGCCCTTCTCCAAAGGAAGATGAAGGCACCCTACCACCCATGAAAAGGGGCATGGATGCCAAGTAGATACCACTGCAGTTCCCAAACTAATTTCTCTTTCATTAAAGACTCTTGCCTGTGAAGAGGGGATGTGTGAACTTAACCTTCGAGTTGTGATAGCAAGGTCAGAAGTAGTGAAACAAGTTCTCTCAGCTGCCTTCTAAGATGCAAGACAAGAATGTCAGACCCGTAATCTCTCAAGATATTGAGGTGTCCTAGGTCCTCAGGGAGGGCAGATCCTTCATTTGGGGGCTTCGCTGGTAGCTAAGACAATAAAGAATCTGCCTGCAGTGAGGGAGACCAGGGTTCCATCCCTGGATTGGGAAGATCCCCTGGAGAAGGGAATGGCAATTCACTCCAGCATTCTTGCCTGAAGAATCCCATGGACAGAGGAGACTGGTGAGCTACAGTCTATGGGGTCGCAGAGTCAGACATGACTCAGTGACTAAGCACAGACCCAGAACAGGTCCCCAAAGGCCACTCTGGGAGTGGAAATGCTGGTGGTGACAAGTTAAAGGTTACTTATAAACTGACTTTTCTTGTGCACTCTGTGTAAGATTAGAATTTTTTAATTGGTTCTGATTTAAATTTGTTTTATCTGTGGATTTCGTACTGAAAATAAATTTGTCAGTGTGGTATCTTCTTATTTGGCCCTAATTAAATGTCACTTGGAAATTGTGTCCCTTCATCCTAATGTCCCTTCCTTCAAGCATTTCATCGTTTGCTGAATAAAGAGCAGTGCTAAAAATGTCCCCAGGTTTTTAACACACTTGCCAAAAAAGATTACAACTTCTTAAAGAAAATTTAAACAAACTTATAGGAACTAAAAAGCCTCTTGATGAAAGTGAAAGTGGGGAGTGAAAAGGTTGGCTTAAAGCTCAGCATTCAGAAAATGAAGATCATGGCATCCGGTCCCATCACTTCATGGGAAATAGATGGGGAAACAGTGGAAACAGTGTCAGACTTTATTTTTTTGGGCTCCAAAATCACTGCAGATGGTGACTGCAGCCATGAAATTAAAAGACGCTTACTCCTTGGAAGAAAAGTTATGACCAACCTAGATAGCATATTCAAAAGCAGAGACATTACTTTGCCAACAAAGGTCCGTCTAGTCAAGGCTATGGTTTTTCCTATGGTCATGTATGGATGTGAGAGTTGGAATGTGAAGAAGGCTGAGCACTGAAGAATTGATGCTTTTGAACTATGGTGTTGGAGAAGACTCTTGAGAGTCCCTTGGACTGCAAGGAGATTCAACCAGTCCATTCTGAAGGAGATCAGCCCTGGGATTTCTTTGGAAGGAATGATGCTAAAGCTGAAACTCCAGTACTTTGGCCACCTCATGTGAAGAGTTGACTCATTGGAAAAGACTGTGATGCTGGGAGGGATTAGGGGCAGGAGGAGAAGGGAATGACGGAGGATGAGATGGCTGGATGGCATCACTGACTCGATGGACGTGAGTCTGAGTGAACTCCGGGAGTTGGTGATGGACAGGGAGGCCTGGCGTGCTGCAATTCATGGGGTCGCAAAGAGTCAGACACGACTGAGTGAATTTCACTTTCACTTTCATGCAACATATGAAAGCAATTCTGTGGATAATTCTAGAAAGGCAGAAGCTACAAATAAGTACACAGAGACTATTATCATCCTCCAGAGAAGCTGTGGTTAAGCATCTTTGTGTTTAGCCTGTCAAAGACTTTGTGATGACACCTTGGCTTCTGGAATATTTTAAGCTAAAGGAGTTCGCAAACAAACAACAGAAACTGGAAGGTCACCCTGACCTCTTCCTCCTTCACCTTTCTTCCCCAAAGAGGCTTAAAACCCTCCAGTGAAAGGGCTCCCCCAGCACCCAAAGGAAGGAAGCACCCCCATCTCTGGAGGCAAGGGAACACCATGAAGAATCCTAGAAAACTGGCTTTGCTAAGTTTCCCCAGTTTGGTGCAGGTACCTCATACTCTTTAACTTATCTTGTCCTCTTTATTGAAGCTAGAATAAAATATTCAAGTTTGTTTTTTGCTTGGGTGTTCATTTCCTTATGAAGGTTGCCGTAACATGTAAAGCTGATGTTAAATAAATGTGTTTATTTTTAATAAATGTATTAATAAGTGTGTTAAATAATGTGTTTGCTTTTCTTCTGTTAGTCTTTGTCAGTTGAATTTTCAGACCCAGCAAGGGATCCTAAGAACACTGAGAAATACTTGTTTCTCCCAATACATATGTAGGTGAGTTTTTTTTTTTTTTTAATGACATTTTAGACTTTTATAAGCTGCTTGTTCCACTACTCCATATATGAATATTACTTCTACTAAATTCTTGATATTGAGTGCTCTTAACCTTCGAGATAGAGAAGTTTATGCTGAAATCCCCTGAAAATATTGAGCATATAGACATTGTTGTCTGAGGAGGTGGTTGATCACTTTTATCAAGCTTGCCAAGCTCATCAGAAATTTAAAATTAAAAACCCACTCTTTTACATCCTCATTTTATATGGTAGAAACAGAAATATCTGCAGGGAAATATACAGATAGATATCATGATCTGTTTAACCAAATTATTCTTATAAGACATTTAGGTCCATTCCAGTTTTTGGCTGATATAAATAATACACAGTGAATACAACTATTGCTTTAGAGTTTAACCACATAACTCTGTATTTTTCCTGTAAGACTGCAAGACATGAAATGGCTGAGAATTTTTTAAGTGTGGAGTAACACAGATGGACAAATTATCACAGGTCTTAGGAGATGACTGTCTACCCTAGGGACCCCTCATTGCTAGAACACTGCCACCCAATGCCCCAGAACTCTTACAGAGAAAACCCATCCTCCTGCAAGTACCAGCTACTCAGGGAAAGGAACAATGTTTCCTATCTGTCTCCCTTTGTTTCTTGACTTGAAGTCCTTCCCCTCACCCCAGGGCAGAGCTGCAGCAGCTCTGTTTACATTTTTTTGCGCAGACACGTGGGCAAGCCCAGGCAAAGCCAAATAGCACACTGCTCATTGATCACAGACTGAAGCGTCTGGTGATCCCCTTTGGGGAAAATAGAATGATTCTGAGAGTTGGGTCACCGCCAATGGAAAATTCACACAGAAGGGAGCCACAGGAGCCTCTCTGCTCATAGTTTCAGAGGCGTGGAGGAGGGAGGAGGCGGAGAGCAGGTAAACAAGATGGTGACAGAAAATCAGGGTTTCTGCTGAGTTTGCTCCTAAGCTTGGAAAAGTCCCTCCAAAGCAACGAAGCTACCCAGGTGTTAGTGGTGGTTTATAATCTGAGGCTGAGCACATAGGAATCTGCCTTTTCTCACTGTGAAAAGGTTTAGTTCAGCCTCTCAAATGGTATCCTCACAACAAAACAACAGCATGAACAAGCAAGCCCTCGTCAAAGCCCTTGTCAAAGACTTCCTAACGACATTCTGGAAGGAATTACCAGGAGTGCCCCCTCCCTTCCTTCAGATCTGAAATTTCCTTGGCAAAGACTTTGGCTCAAATTTGCCATAAAGCTACTATGCCACCTCCAGATTACAATCTCTGGTAAACAACGATCAAGAGTTTTTGCAAAAGCCTCTCGAGTAACACACCTTCTGTATCCTTCCTAAGAGCTCTTTCTTTAGAAGCCCACTGTGCGTTATCATGCTTTCACAGATGGGAGAAACAAAAACACAACAAGGTTAAACGGCCTATCTAAGATGACCTAGCAAGTCATCCACCAAACACATGACTCCTGATCGCTTGTGACACACAAAGGCTTCCACTGACAACTCAGCCTCTCCCTTGCGTCTGTGCAGAAAAATAAGGGGAATCGTTTATTGGCCCCAAAAGACCTCACAATGTTCTATGAGGATGGCAGATTCAATCAGACCCTCATTAACTGGATCCAAATCGGGCCTGACAGAGAGGCTTCATTAGACCCAAAAATCCTGTCTGAGGTAGCTCCGAGTCTCACAACTTGTTCATATTACAGCAAACTGACTGTTGGAGAGTCAGGGAGAGCTCTCCACCAAGTGCTTACAGATGACAGTCATCCCGGATGACATAAAAAGCTGAAGTTCAAAAGGGGGGTGCGGGGGGAGACAGTGCAGCAACGGCAAAGCCAGTCCAAAGAAAGGGCCTCTCAACTGGCCTGGTAATGGGGAGAGGAAAACCCAGTTATTTAAATGAACTTGCAACAATAACAAAAAAATTACAAAGACACTGTTCTATCATGGAAACTAAGCTTCTCTTCTGAAGCTGAATTTCACGTCAGCTAAGTTCCATTTCACATATTTTATATTCCCAGGTCAGAGAAATGGCACCTTCTACATCTGAAAGAGTTCAGCTAGCCTCAAATGAGCCATTTTCTTCTTTTCTTCTCCATGGAATCAAATCCATCACTTTTTTTCTAACGTGGTGCCAGTGAGACCAGCCTTTCAGATAAGCAGAGTCCGTGGCCATTGAGTTAATGTGACTTGAGAGGAGCCAAAAAACTTGGCTGCCAAGGTGCCTAAGGCTTCCACCATTAAAGTCACCCCAATGAATGGGGCATTGCATTTCCAAAATGCTCCTGTCACAAATACTAATGTAGGTCTCACGCAGTGCCCAGACCATCTCAGTCACTCGGTGTTTATTGAACAAATAAAAGAATGATTGTTGCCTGCAAAGGATAATAAGCTGTGATTATATTGGTTAGAGTCTATGCCAAATATATGTGAGTCTCTGAAACATATTAACTCATTTGCTCCCACTACCACGGTCTCCCCTTTACCACAGGGCATCCATTCCCAAGACCCGCAGTGAATGCATAAAACCATGGATGCTACTGAATCTTCTCTATATTATGTTTTATGTTTTTTCCTTTACATACTCAGAGTTTAATTTACAAATCAAGCACAGTGAGAGGTTAACAACAATAATAAATGGAACAATTATAACAATATACTGCGATAAAATTTATGTAAATGTGGTCTCTTTCTCAGAATATCTTATTGGACTAATATAATGCCTTTTTCCATCTTAACTAAGCACTTATCACACTGTGGCCATGGCTTTTGCAGTTTAAGATGTTACAACAAAACCAACACAGATTTCTTTTTCTTTGTCATGATTTCACAGATAGAAGATAGATTGTAGCAACCTTGGCATAGGATATTTTTTTCTTCCCTTATTAAGTGGAGAACTTTCACCCTTTTACTTAATGGAAGCACTTTACCTGCTTTTTTTTGGCATATCCGAATGACATCACTGGTCTTGTGCTTTGGGGCTGTTATTAAGTGAAATAAAAGTGACTTGAACACAACAGTAGATCTGATAACCAAGAGGCCTACTAAGTGACTAAGCTGTGGGATGGGCTGGACAAAGGCATGATTCTCATCCTGGGCAGGATGGAACAAGCCAAGATATGAGGTTGCATCACGCCACTGAGAATGATGGCACGCAATTTAAAACTCATGGTTTATTTCTGGAAACTTTCAATTAATGTGTTCAAACTATGGAGTTTTCCAGGTGGCTCAGTGGGTAAAGAATCTATCTGCTTGCAATGCAGGAGATATAGAAGACGCAGGTTCAATCTCTGGGTGAGGAAGACTCCCTGGAGGAGGGCATGGCAACCTACTTCAGTACTCTTGCCTGGAGAACCCCACGGACACAGAAGCCTGGCAGGCTACAGTCCATGGGGTCGCAAATAGTCGACACAGCTGACGCAACTGAGCGAGCACACATGCATGTTTAAACTGCGATTGACCACAGGTAACTCAAACTGTAGAAAGTGAATCTGGATACAGGAGAGACCACCGTATATGTAGTTATGAAGTAGATTCTCAAGTGGGCCGCATGCTAACTAGCCAGAGGATGCGCTTAGAGACATGGAACATCAAGAAGGAAAGCGGGGGACTGCGGCAATGAGATGTGAGAACAAGGGGCTGGAATGATCCTGAGGTTTGGTAGAGGGAGAAGAAACCCAAGAGATAAGCCCAGTAGCCCAGTGTCTTTGCAGCCAGCACAGCCTACACCATTCTCCTCACCACCAAGATGAAGAGTTTGTCCAGGCAGAGACACTACTGATCAATGGTTTTCACATAAGCTTGGGAGGTCAAACCCGTACTCTCCTGTTCCCAAGATTTAGAACAAAGTCCTTAACTTTTGTTGCTCTGAAACGAACATAAGAACTCTCTCCTTGGGCTGCTGTAGGAATTAAATAATATATATAATAAAGCCCTTAGAAGAGTGCCTGGCTTAACCCAGGAAATAATCAATTCATGGTTGTTACTATCATTTTCATGAACACCTCTACAATCTACTCTTAGTGTAGTGTAAGATATTGGGAATGAGCAGTTTATTTCCTACCATTACAATGTTTATAAATACACAATAGAGAAATTAACCAACTACCTTGGTGGCCTCCAGGTCAGATCTGTGTGTCATATGAAAGTGATAAATGTGAGATTTTACCTCTATACACCTGCCGTAGACCTCTTCCTGCCTCAGCCGCTCAACCGAACACATGAACAGTAACAGTACATGTCTCATTGTCCCAATGAGGAAAGAAGTTTGATGAGTTAATGCTCAAACAGGTCTGGAACAGTGTTAGTCACTCAGGCATGTCTGACTGTTAGCGATCGCATGGATTGTAGCCCTCCAGGCTCGTCTGTCCATGGAATTCTCCAGGCAAGAATTCTGAAGTGCATAACCTTTCCCTTCTCCAGGGAATCTTCCCAACCCAGGGTTCAAACTTGGGTCTCCTGCATTCCGGACAGATTCTTTACCGTCTGAGTCAGCAGGGAAGGGTTTAGAACAGTGTCAAGCATATGATAAATATGATTATTACTTCACATGTGCATCTCACATTTTTCTAGAGATGAGGATGATGCTGATAATCCATTTTCAATTTTAAAAAAATCTATCACATGGATATTTCCCATACTTGATTCTTTCATTGTATAAAGTGCAGTTGCAACTAGTCTGATAATGTTAGGCAGGCTCTGTATCTTCAGCTTGGCATTCTCACTGAACTGGTCTGAGTAATAAGTCCTCATTCAAAGTGTGGCTCTGGTTTGAAATTGCTGTTTAATGCTACTGTGGTGATTAAGGGCACTGAAATATATATATTTCATATACATATATATATATATATTTCATATATATATATACATATAGTGCATTATGCTAGAGGGACTTCCCTGGCAGTCCAGTGGCTTAGACTCCGCACTTATACTGCAAGGAGGGCAGGTTTGATTCTTGGTGGCGAGCTAAGCACCCACATGCCACGCAGCCAAAAATAAAAGCAATAAATTTCACACACACTCAAAAAACACTTTGCCAGGGCTTGTCAAAGAAGGTTAGAGATGATCACTCAATTAATTGGTGGTCCTCACTTTCTGGGCATCCATCTAGGATCAGGAAACTGTATCCAATCGCATCACCCACAGTGACCCTTAGGCAAGAGACTGATGTGCCCATTTATTTCCAAATGGGTAAAATGGAAGGATTCTTTCCAACTCTGGGAAAATGCTTAGGTAGGAACAGGGTGATAAGCAAAGGAAACAAGTTTGGGGTTTTTTCCCCCACTGAGTTTTAAAGTCAGTGTAAATAGCGATTATTTAAAAAAAAAATTTTTATGTAAACCTACCTCATCTAATGCAAACAACTTAAAAAGTCCCAAATGCTTATTCTGAGCATACTTCTATAAAAGAAAAGTACACATGTATGTCCATAAGACAATGAGAATGGGCGATCTATTTCTAACCCTTACAACTTCTACACACACACAGTAGATAAGTTGTGTTAACTCCTCGGCATCTACTGCCTGTGCTTAGTGGATGCATGTCTGTATGAAAGAGACAGACGTGTGCATTTCCCATTTAAATCCCTCAGTGCCGTTCCCAGGTCAGGGAAACCTCAGTGCTGTGTAATAGCTACAGCAGAGAGACGTCTGCTCATTGATAACGCAGATGACAATAGCAGGCATTCTGCTGTGTTGAAGGAATCCCATGACTGGTTTCACCACAAGCAGGTTATTACAGTGAAACAAGGCTATTTTGTCCATTATGAAAAGCACTATCCTGTCCCAGTGAGTGACACATTCAGGGCTATTTACATTTCTGCAGACAACCAACAATAAATCAATATGAATACTCCTTCAAATCCATTTTGTTTTTTGAACAACAATGGCTGTTCAAAATCACGGGGTTAAACAAGAATCTGAATCAAGCAGAAATAATAAAATATCCAGCATTTGGCCAATCCTATGTATGTTAAATCATTCATAAGTAAAGCATCTCAAAGCCCTGGCATAGAGTTCAAAGTAATCTCATTTTGAGGCCCTAGAAATTAAGATTCAACTCTAAGTAATAACAATAACTGCAAGTAGCTACAGTTATCATGTAATATTTTTATAAGTATTTACTACATGATGGAAAATACTGTATGTACGTACTTATTCTTTGAGATAGGTGCATTACCTCTTGTTGTTCAGTCACTCAGTCGTGTCCAACTTTTAACAACCCCATGGACTGCAGGACACCAGGCTTCCCTGTCTTTCCCTATCTCCCAGAGTTTGCTCAAACTCATGTCCACTGAGTCGGTGATATCATCCAACCATCTCATCCTCTGTCACCCCCTTCTCCTCTTGCCCTCAATCTTTCCCCAAATCAGGGTCTTTTCCAGTGAGTCAGTTCTTTGCACCAGGTGGCAAAAGTATCGGAGTTTCAGCTTCAGCATCAATCCTTTCAATGAAGATTCAGACTTGATTTTCTTTAGGATTGCCTGGCTTGATCTTCTTGCTGTCCAAGGGACTCTCAAGAGTCTTCTCCAGCACCACAGTTTGGAAGTATCAATTCTCTGCTGATCAGCCTTCTTTATGGTCCAGCTCTCACATCCATCCATGACTACTGGAAAAACCATAGCTTTGACTATTCATAACTTTGTCAGCAACGTAATGTCTGTGCTTTTTAATATGCTATCTAGATTTGTCACTGAATCTTCACAATAACTCTGTGAGGCAGATACCATAATAATCTTCATATTAAAGGTAAACTAAGACTTAAGGAAGTTCAGTAACTTGTCCAAGACCAGAAACTAGCATATGAAAGACCCAAGTTTCTAATCCAGGATTCCTATCTGCACTAGAATGGAACTCTTTACTATTACCTACACATCCTCTCTACAGAGATTCAGTGATGGGAATCAGATTACAGCTAGTAAAATATCCTGGGGACTCAGAATATTTTGCCTGAGTTGGATCAAAGATAAATATATATATATATATTTCAATTTATGGGAATATTACTAACTTCAATTTCAAAATCATTGTGAATGATCAAGTTATCTATAATAAATTGTATTATTCATTCACTTTTGCAACAAATATTTACTGAACAGTTAATAAGGCTCAGGTACATGCTAGAACCTGCAACTGCAAGCAGTAATGAGACAGACATAGCCCAGATTTTACTTGATTTACAGTCCTCTAAATGAAAAAGATAATGGCATGAGACAAGGCTGCACAATCAGGAAGGGCCAGATCATGCAGGGACTTGAAGACCATGTTAAAAATCTTGGATATTTTCCTAAAGTTAATGTAGAGTTTCTGATGTCTGTCATGAAAAAATTTACATATAAAAAAATATTCATGTGTAAAAGAAAAAATCATCAAAAATATATGCCTATATATATTATACATATGTGTATATGCATAGACTATCTCTGCAAAATCAACAGTAAGTTGGTGAACGTGGTTGCTTCTTAGGAAGCTAATGGAGTAGAGAGACTGCTGATTGCATGCAAATTTGAATTTTTCTCTATGTTTTCTTATCTACATTTATACATTGTATCTAACTATTTTTTTAATAAAAAAGCAAATTGTTTCAAGTTATTAGTCTGTCCATTGAATAGAAAGAAACATTGAAGGTGGGAAATAGTACAAGGGGACAATTAAGAAGCTACTGCAACTGGCCAGGCAGGAGACATTGATCACTAGGCTTCTGATGGTACAGAAATAGAATTTGAATCCTGTCTCCTAAAACTGAGGCTCCTGCCCTTTTCCACCACCACAGTAAGCTTTGTGTTTTTAAGGGAGGCACACGGGGCAGGGCAGAGTGAAATGGCTACGGAGCCCAAGTCATTTCTGAGCATGAGATGCAATGTGGGGAGGTTTGAGGAAGAGCCAGAACCGAAGGAATGGTTATAAGAGGATGATGGGGGCCTGGGGAAAGGGAGCTAGTTTTTATTTGTGCAGAGGCACAAACTTATTTGATTTACCTGAACTACTGATATCCCCAGATGTAAAATTATGCAAATGTAACACCTTTGAAAATGAGACTCTGCATCTGAGTTGAACTCTCGAGACCCCAGATTGTGATGTGGAATGGGAGCCTTGAAACGTTCTAGCAGGCAGCCCACAACAAGCAGGAAAATGGGAATCTGCAGCCTACTCGTCCTTTGCAGGCTGACTTTACATTTGTGCTGTTGAACTGAATACTAGAGAATGTGTTCACATCACTGGCACAAGTAAAAAAAGAAATGATTATTAAAAAAATGAATGAATGTCAGCAGCATGAGCTCTCTAGGATGCTGCCTCCCGGGCTGCAGTCCTCATTTTGCGCCAAATAAAACTTAACTCACAACTCTCAAATTGTACATCTTTTCTTAGTCGTCAGTTACGGCGACCGATGAAACAACCCAGAGTGGACTTCCTTCCTGTGACTGGACTCCTTGAGGAACCGGAGCTTTGGTACCACCCCTTGCGCCCATCCACCTCCTCGGGGAGTGCAGATGGATTTGGACCAAGGAGTGGTGGCTGCGCAGGCGCAGGAGGGCCAAGAGGAGCTACTCCACTTTCAAGGTCAGGAGGGGCGGCCGTGAGGAGACACCCCTTGTCCAGGATAAGGAGCAGTGGCTGTACTTTGCTGGGGCAGCCGTGAAGAGATACCCCAAGTCCAAGGTAAGAGAAACCCAAGTAAGACGATAGGTGTTGTGAGAGGGCATCACAGGGCAGACACACTGAAACCATACTCACAGAAAACTAGCCAATCTGATCACACGGACCACAGCCTGGTCTAACTCAATGAAACTAAGCCCTGCCGTGTGGGGTCACCTAAGACGGGCGGGTCATGGTGGAGAGGTCTGACAGAATGTGGTCCACTGGAGAAGGGAATGGAAAACCGCTTCAGTATTCTTGCCTTGAGAACCCCATGAACTGTATGAAAAGGCAAAATGATAGGATACTGAAAGAGGAACTCCCCAGGTCGGTAGGTGGGATATGCTACTGGAGATCAGTGGAGAAATAACTCCAGAAAGAACGAAGGGATGGAGCCAAAACAAAAACAATACCCAGTTGTGGATGTGACTGGTGATAGAAGCAAGGTCCAATGCTGTAAAGAGCAATATTGCATAGGAACCTGGAATGTCAGGTCCATGAATCAAGGCAAATTGGAAGTGGTCAAACAGGAGACGGCAAGAGTGAATGTCGACATTGTAGGAATCAGCAAACTAAAATGGACTGAAATGGGTGAATGTAACTCAGATGACCATTATATCTACTACTGTGGGCAGGAATCCCTTAGAAGAAATGGAGTAGCCATCATGGTCAACAAGAGTCCAAAATGCAGTACTTGGATGCAATCTCAAAAAGGACAGAATGATCTCTGTTCATTTCCAAGGCAAACCATTCAATATCACAGTAATCCAAGTCTATGCCCCAACCAGTAATGCTGAAGAAGCTGAAGTTGAACGGTTCTATGAAGACCCACAAGACCTTTTAGAACTAACACCCAAAAAAGATATCCTTTTCATTATAGGGGACTGGAATGCAAAAGTAGGAAGTCAAGAAACACCTGGAGTAACAGGCAAATTTGGCCTTGGAATATGGAATGAAGCAGGGCAAAGGCTAATAGAGTTTTGTCAAAAGAACACACTGGTCATAGCAAACACCCTCTTCCAACAACACAAGAGAAGACTCTACACATGGACATCACCAGATGGTCAACAGCGAAATCAGATTGATTATATTCTTTGCAGCCAAAGATGGAGAAGCTCTATACAGTCAGTAAAAATAAGACTGGAAGCTGACTGTGGCTCAGATCATGAACTCCTTATTGCCAAATTCAGACTTAAATTGAAGAAAGTAGGGAAAACCACTAGACCATTCAGGTATGACCTAAATCAAATCCCTTATGATTATACAGTGGAAGTGATAAATAGATTTAAGGGACTAGATCTGATAGACAGAGTGCCTGATGAACTATGGACGGAGGTTCATGACATTGTACAGGAGACAGGGATCAAGACCATTCCCATGGAAAAAAACTGCAAAAAAGCAAAATGGCTGTCTGAGGAGGCCTTACAAATAGCTGTGAAAAGAAGAGAAGCTAAAAGCAAAGAAGAAAAGGAAAGATATAAGCATCTGGCACCCCACTCCAGTAACTCTTGCTTGGAAAATCCCATGGAAGGAGGAGCCTGTTAGGCTGCAATCCATGGGGTCGCTAAGAGTCGGACATGACTAAGCGACTTCACTTTCACTTTTCACTTTCATGCATTGGAGAAGGAAATGGCAGCCGACTCCAGTGTTCTTGCCTGGAGAATCCCAGGAACGGGGGAGCCTGGTGGGCTGCCATATATGGGGACACACAGAGTCGGAAACGACTGAAGTGACTTAGCATAGCATTGCATAAGCATCTGAATGCAGAGTTCCAAAGAATAGCAAGGAGAGATAAGAAAGCCTTCCTCAGCAATCAAGGCAAAGAAATAGAGGAAAACAACAGAATGGGAAAGACAAGAGATCTCTTCAAGAAAATGAGAGATACCAAGGGAACATTTCATGCAAAGATGGGCTCAATAAAGGACAGAAATGGTATGGACCTAACAGAAGCAGAAAATATTAAGAAGAGATGGCAAGAATACACAGAAGAACTGTACAAAAAAGAGCTTCATGATCTAGATAATCATGATGGTGTGATCACTCACCTAGAGCCAGACATCCTGCAAAGTGAAGTCAAGTGGGCCTTAGAAAGCATCACTACAAACAAAGCTAGTGGAGATGATGGAATTCCAGTTGAGGTCTTTCAAATTCTGAAAGATGATGCTGTGAAAGTGCTGCACTCAATATGCCAGCAAATTTGGAAAACTCAGCAGTGGCCACAGGACTGGAAAAGGTCAGTTTTCATTCCAATCCCAAAGAAAGGCAATGCCAAAGAATGCTCAAACTACTGCACAATTGCAGTCATCTCACACGCTAGTAAAGTAATGCTTAAAATTCTCCAAGCCAGGCTTCAGCAATACATGAACCGTGAACTTCCAGATGTCCAAGCTGGTTTTAGAAAAGGCAGAGGAACCAGAGATCAAATTGCCAACATCTGCTGGATCATCGAAAAAGCAAGAGAGTTCCAGAAAAACATCTATTTCTGCTTTATTGACTATGCCAAAGCCTTTGACTGTGAGGATCACAATAAACTGTGGAAAATTCTGAAAGAAATGGGAATACCAGACCACCTGACCTGCCTCTTGAGAAACCTATATGCTGGTCAGGAAGCAACAGTTAGAACTGGACATGGAACAACAGACTGGTTCCAAATAGGAAAAGGAGTACGTCAAGGCTGTATATTGTCACCCTGCTTATTTAACTTCTATGCAGAGTACATCATGAGAAACCCTAGGCTGGAAGAAGCACAAGCTGGAATCGAGATTGCTGGGAGAAATATCAATAACCTCAGATATGCAGATGACACCACCCTTATGGCAGAAAGTGAAGAGGAACTCAAAAGCCTCTTGAAAGTGAAAGAGGAGAGTGAAAAAGTTGGCTTAAAGCTCAACATTCAGAAAATGAAGATCATGGTATCCAGTCTAATCATTTCATAGCAAATATATGGGGAAACAGTGGAAACAGTGAGAGACTTTATTTTCTTGGTTCCAAAATCACTGCAGATGGTGACTTCATGAAATTAAAAGCTGCTTGCTCCTTGGAAGGAAAGTTATGACCAACCTAGACAGCATATTAAAAAACAGAGACATTACTTTGCCAACAAAGGTCCATCTAGTCAAGGCTACGGTTTTTCCAGTGGTCATGTATGGATGTGAGAGTTGGACTGTGAAGAAAGCTGAGTGCCGAAGAATTGATGCTTTTGAACTGTGGTGTTGGAGAAGACTCTCGAGAGTCCCTTGGACTGCAAGGAGATCCAACCAGTCCATTCTGAAGGAGATCAGTCCTGGGTGTTCATTGGCAGGACTGATGCTGAAGCTGAAACTCTAATACTTTGGCCACCTCATGCGAAGAGTTGACTCATTGGAAAAGACTCTGATACTGGGAGAGATTGGGGGCAGGAGGAGAAGGGGACAACAGAGGATGAGATGGCTGGATGGCATCACCAACTCGATGGACGTGAGTTTGGGTGAACTCTGGGAGTTGGTGATGGACAGGGAGGCCTGGCATGCTATAATTCATGGGGTCGCAAAGAGTCGGACACAACTGAGCGACTGCACTGAACTGACTGAATATTACAACTGTACATAATAGTTACTGGTGTACTTGTCATATCCCTTATTTGGATTAATGCACTGTAACATATCTGAGATCCTTTTGCAGCATAGTGTATTAGTCACCAATTGCTGTGTAACAAACTACTTCAAAACTTATCCATTTAAAATAACATTATTAAAATAACAGAGCATTTATGATCTCAGTTTCTGTGAGTCAGAAGTCTGGGCATGGCTCACAGTCTCTGGCAAGGCTGCAGCTGAGACATTTCCCAGGGCTGCAGCCGTTTTAGGGCTCAATTACGGAGAGATCCACTTCCAAGTTCACACATGTGACTCTTGGAGTCCTAGGTCTGCTGGGGGTTATCTGGCGACACTGGTTCTCTGCCACGTAGGCCTCTCCAAAGGATAGCTCACCATATGGCAGCTGATTTCCCCCCAGAGCAGAGATTCTCAGAGAGAGAGAAAACAAAACAGAAGTCAGGGGTTTTTCTGTAACCTAACTTCAGAAGTGAGAACCCATCATTTCTGCTGTGTCCTACTTGTTAAAGGCAAATCAATATATCCAGCCTCTTCCAGAGGAAGGAATGACACAGGACTTGGACCCTAGGAGGTAGGGGGTCCCCAGAGTCCATCTTAGAAGCTGTTTCCACACATAGCAAGAAATCGGGGAAATGTGCAGTTATTAAATGTGGGTTATCCTTACTGATAACCCTTGTAATTCTGAAATCCAGCCATCCGACTAACTGAGCAAGAGACTTGCATAGGCAATTATGCCTAAGAGAAACACGCATTTGTTTTTTTTGGTCACTTAATAAACACAGGTTGATCCCCAGGGTCATGACAGACACTGTGTGAAGAATTAAGGATACTAAGATTTTTTAAAATGGATTTTAGAGCTGGATAGGATCTGACCCAACTTTCTCATTTAACAAATAGGGAATCTGAGCCTGAGAGAAGAAAAACCAGTTGTCCCACGTCACACAGTAGCAAAATTGATGTCGAGACACATGTCTCCTGATTTGGGGCTTTCTTCTCTGATGGAAACGTGGAGGTCCCCTGCCACACTGTCCTGTGTAACCAGTTCCTCCACTTCTATTTCCATGAATTAAACCAGAAAGAGCTGAATCAATGAGACATCCCTTCTCTTTAGAAGCTTGTTGTTTAATCGCTGTCCCGCTCGATTCTTTGTGACTCCATGGACTGCCAGCATGCCAGGTTCCTCTGCCCTTCACCATCTCCCAGAGTTAGCTTAGATGCTCATAGTTTTATTCAATTCAGTCATTCACACTAAGACAGTCTTAAATAAAGACAAACTGTAATCCCTGGAGTTCCTACATTCTTGACATAGATCTTCACTGCCGCCATTCTTATCCGTCTTCCCTTGTGCTGGCATTTCTCTGAAGCTTCACTCCATCACCTGACAGAGATAATGAGGGAGACATTACCTGAGTCAGACAACCTCATGGAAACGACCAGGTGCCACTCTGCTGGAGACACAAACACACACGGCCCCCCAAACCATCCGAGCTACAGCTTCCGCCTTTCACTTCCTTATTAAGGCTGGTGTTCATTTTCTGCTTTGTTTTGCTTCCCTCCATCCAGAAAGCAAAGCTTACGTGTGTCAGATTCAACAATGGCAGGTCCCCTTGCTGGAAAAAAATGAAATAACCCCCACCCTCCTCATGCCTGCGAATGGAATTCACTTCAAGAAGCAAATACAAGAATTTCATGTGATATAAATGGACTCCATCAATTCAAGGAGCGGGAGTTGAAACAGGAACACTGACAGGTAATTATCAAAAGCACCTTAGAAAAGCAAGTTTCTGTGGACAATAGCTGCAATTTATTATTATTATTGTTGCTAGCCTCCCCAATGCTCTCCATTTATGATTCGGGTAATCTTGTCTCTTTTGATGAATATACCTTTTGTTTTTCATTAAGATGTCAATGCATTAGACAAAAGGCCTGCTGAATACGACAAAACCCATGGTCACCTGACAGAGGAAAACAGAACTGTATACCTGGAAGCTAAAACGCAATTGTCCCTGCAGGGTGGAAATGCATGAACCCACAAGCACACAGCCACATACACACACACACACACACACACACACAAATTGTTCTTGACAGTCCCAGAGATGACACTGGGAATCTTTTAGCCGGGTTGAAGTGGAATATGTCAGGTCTGAACATCTAAACTACATATAGCTGAAATCTGCCACCTCCCACTCCTTTTTTTGTGTGTGATTTTGCTAAAACTCTACACTGATCTGAAAAGAGTAAGAATCTCTCTCCTTCAAATAATCTCAGGCCCCTTCACCCAGCTGGAGATCCTGAGCTACACAGGATGTTCCTCCAAGTGTTATTTATTCCTAAAGTGTCTGCCCCGATGCTTGAGCAGCTACTTTTCAAAACCTTCCCACCTTCTTTGGGGTGGGGAGAGGTGGGCCAGTCAGTAGGGGTATGAGGCAGACCTGTGGTCTGAGCAAAACCGGAGCCAGCATTGGGTGTTTAGGGAATCGTTTCAATAGGTTCTGAAGAAGTCAACCCAATATGGACTTCCCTGGCAGTGCAGTGGTTAAGATTCTGCCCTTCCAATACAGGAGGCGTGGGTTTGATCTCTGATCAGTGAACTGAGATCCCGCATTCTGTGCAGCGCAGTCAAAACAAAAAACAGTCCGTCCACTGAGATATGTGAATTTTTTTTTCCTATCAATCTAGTATCATGGGCCAGTGACACTATCTCGGAGAGCTGTCAAAACTAATAAATTTTCACAATAATATCCCGGATGGTGAAGTGGAAATGAGATTTTCCCAGGGCTCAGGGATGAATAACTGAAAAGAATTAAAAAATAATAATTTAAAAAACACTTAAAATTGGAAGAAAAGATAGATGTAAATCAAACTCCTCCCACCCTCAACCTAGGAAAAATGTTACATTTATGTGTCCCAGAAAGGAAACTTTCAAAAGAAAAGCTCGTATTTTAAAATATATGCAAAGTATTAATTTTAAGGTAATTAGGAAAAGCTATTTTGTATTTGTCAGAAATCAAAGGTATGTGCATTCTGAACAAAAATTTTGTGCTACTAAGCTCTAAATAGCCTTGAAGTATTAAGCAGGCTGTCCATATTATATAGCACTTTGAATTCTAATTGATCCTAAGAAAAAAATGTAAAAGTGGAAAACTGGATTTTTGAAAGAAGCTATTTCCCCCGCCATGTAACCTCCATTCCTCTAGGTATTTTCATTCAAGAAAAGGAAATATTTTAAAACAAAGAACAAAACTAGAAATTGCATCCACTGTCATATTCTAGCTTTCTTTCTGTTCATTCATTCATTCATTCATTCACTCCACAAGGATTCATAGCGCTTCCCTTTTGACTAGGCTCTATGCTGCTGCTGCTGCTGCTGCTGCTGCTAAGTCGCTTCAGTCGTGTCCGACTCTGTGCAACCCCATGGATGGCAGCCCACCAGGCTCCGCCGTCCCTGGGATTCCCCAAGCAAGAACACTGGAGTGGGTTGCCATTTCCTTCTCCAGTGCATGAAAGTGAAAAGTGAAAGTGAAGTCACTCAGTCGTGTCTGACTCTTCGTGACCCCATGAACTGCAGCCTACCAGGCTCCTTCGTCCATGGGAGTTTCCAGGCAAGAGTACTGGAGTGGGGTGACTAGGCACTATAGTAGGAAGTAAAAGATGAGTGAGTTGCACAGAGCCCCCACTCAGAGAGCTGCTCATCTGTTAGTGAGAGCGGCACACACAGGTAAACAAATAATTATGTTCTACTTGGGAAGGTCATAGACACATTTCTATACTCAAAATGGATAACCAACAAAGACCTACTGTACAGCACATGGAACTCTACTCAATGATATATGCCAGCCTGGATGGGAGTGGAGTTTAGGGGAAGGATGGACTCATGCATATGTATTGCTGAGTCCCTTCACTGTTCATCTGAAGCTGCCACAACATTGTTAATTGGCTATACCCCAACACAAAATAAAAAGTTAAAATTTGAAAAAAAAATAATTATGCTCTAAGTGCTACATAAAGACACAGCATTATTGAAGTTCAAAATGCTGAGTGTCCAACCCAGTGGGACTGAACAAAAAGTCTTTACAGAGGAGGTGACATTTTAACCTAAGTTTTAAAATACAAGTAGGAGTTGGCCAGGTGGTAGGATGGGAGCTTCATGTATATTTCAGAGAGGATGAAACATCTGATATGATTAAAGCAGAGTATGTCTGGGATGGATGGAGGAGGTGGTGGGAGAAGAAGCCACATGGGAGTCAGATATCCATGGACTCGTATGTCATGCTGAGGTTTTCAGATCCTACCACACACTTAACAGAAAGTCACCACGGACTCCTAACAAGGAAAGATCTCACTGTTTACAAAGACGTTGAATTTTATTTGCTTGTGTTACTTTTGGCTGCACCGGGTCTTTGTTGCTGTGTGCAGGCTTTCTCTAGTTGCAGTGAGCTGGGGCTTCTCTCTCGTTGTGATGTGCAGGCTTCTCATTGCGGTGGCTTCTCTTGTAGAGCACAGGCTCTGGGATGCATAGGCTCAGTAGTTGTGGCACTCAAGATTAGTTGCCTGGAAGCACGTGGGGTCTTCCCCGACCAGGGATCGAATCTGTGTCTCCTGCATTGGCAGGAGGACTCTTAACCACTGGAACCACCAGGGAAGTTCAAGATCCCACTTTTATTCAAATAGTTCAGGCGTAGACTTCCCTGGCAGTCCAGCAATTAAGACTCTACACTTCCAAAGCTGGCGGGGGTGGGGGGGGTGGGGGCGCGGGTGGATATTGATTCAATCCCTGGTCGGGGAACCAAGATCCCACATGCAATGTGGCCAAAAAATTAAAATTTTTTTTTTAAAAAGTCACGTGTTGTCACACTGGAAAGAGAGAAGTTTCAGTGAGAATCAGTATTTTACATGGCTGCACTCAACCTCCCCCTGACCCAGGCCAAACCCAGTTTCTGTGCAAGCGGGATCCTGTATGTTGCATCTTCCCCTTTTTGTAATCACTAACCCACTCACCCTTACTTATCTGCTGTTAGTCATTCATTCAATCAATCATTTCATCATTCAACAAGTATTTATTGAGCCCTTCTAAAATTTCAGGCACCATGTAGGGGCTGGCGATTAATAACACATCAGAAGGACAGTGTCTGCACCCTGGCAGAGCTTATAGTCTAGCAGGGCTGACAGATCTGTTCATTTATTTATTTATTTTATTTGGCTGTGCTGGGTCTTAATTATGGTCTTCGGGATCATCGACCTTCATTGTGGCATGCATGATCTTTAGTTGCGGCAAGTGGGATCTAATTCCCCGACTAGGGATCGAACCCAGGCCCTCTGCATTGGGAGCAGAGTCTTAGCCACTGGACCACCGGGGAAGTCCCCTGACAGATCTGGTTAAACGTAAGCAATTGCAATGACGTGTAATGAGTAAGGTTGTTGGGAAGCAATGGGGGCTTCCCCGAGGAAGTGATGGGTAACTTGTAACCTGAGGATGAGTAAGCTTTAGCCAAAGTGTATGTTTTAGAAGTAGGAGGAGGAAGAGGCAGACAGAGCCCAGCAAATGGGAAGCAGCCAAAGGCAGGAGGAAGCACAGCGCCTAAGGGGAAGTGAGAGGCAGCTCCATGTCTGGAGTGTGCAACGAGCTGGAGAGATGGGCAGGCCTCAAACCTCACCATGCACATGCTCGACCACTCTGTGTGGCCCGTGGGCATGGAGGAACACGTGTGCGTGAGGAGGTCTGAAGGAAGATTAGCACTTCGTGTTACCATATTCATCCTGTGCTCAGGCAGGAACTCTGACATACATTTGTTGCTCATCTACATTCTTAGAATTGGAAAAGGGGAGGGCAGAGAAGGTCCTTAGGAACTATTCAGAACAGCTTTTCTCAAGGCACGCCATGTGGGCTGACTAGGAATCCCTGAAGATGGGGACAGAAACCTGCCTTTTTAAACAAGCATCTCAGGGGATTCTTCAACAGTCTTACGATGGAAAACCACTTGTTCCCATTTCGAAGCAAGAATATTGAGTACTGAAGAAAATCAGTAATTTGTCCAAAATGGTATCTTTTCTTTACTGACTTGATTTTATTGGAATATAACTGCTTTATGAGGTTGTGTTAGTTTCTGCTGTCAATGAAATAAATCAGCTGTGAGTATGCATGTAGCTCCTCCCTCTTGAGCCTCTTCCTCTACCCCATCAGCGGCACTGACATTTTGGACTGAGTAGCCCTTTGTTGTTGGGGGGCTGTCCTGTGCACTCTGGGACGTTTAGGAGTGTCCCCAACAATTTCCAGACATGGCCAAATATTCCCTGGAGGACAAAGTCAGCCCTGATTGAGAACCACTGTGTAAAGTCATGCCAATAATCAGAAGCAAAGGCACGCGACAGCACTCAGGAGTCCTAACTCACAGCTCAGCAATGCCCTCGCCCCCCTATATCTGCTGAATCCTCTTTGGCTGTGTGAAGCGGGGGTAGAGGAAGGGGTGGAAGGGTGCGGCGGGTTAGAACAGAACTCGAGGCTGGTGCAGGCTTCAGCAGTGTTTGTTTGTTTGTTTTTCAGGAACTTGAGACATCCCTCCTGGCTTTTTCCATGACTTATTGTGCAGTTAGTCATCCCTATTTCTGTTTCTCCACCTGTTTCAACCTTGATCTTCCAGGAGAACTGGCAAGATTCAGCTTGGCAACATCTTGGAAACCCACACAGAAAGGTGCCATCCAAAAAACTTTTTAAACTGAGACTGATTTCAAAGTGGGCCTGTGTAAGAACCAAGAGCGTTGTGTTCTAAATTTAGCCAGCAAGAGGAGTGTGGTGGGGAGCAAGGTAAAAGGAATCAGGAAATGCGGCTGCTGGCTCCAGCTCTTTCCAAACTACCTTTGTGGCAAATCACTTGGGCTTTCTGGTCTAGGAGCAGCTTCTCATCAGAGGAAGGGATTAAAATACACTGGTCCAAGGTCACTACATCCAGGCTTGACCCGCGCAGCATTTCCTACCCAAGAAGACCTACCACTGGTCATCAAAAACCCAACTCTATCTTTCCTCCAAAATCCAGCTCCATCATGACTCCTCACTTTCTTCAGTGATAGTGATGTTGTGGTTATACCAGAGAAGGTCCTTGTTTTTAAGAGATGCACACAGATTATTCAGGAATGTTATCTGCAACTTACTCTCAAACGCTTCTGAAAAATATGTAATATGTATATATGTATGCATACAGAGAGACAGTAAACATCAAAGCAAGGCTGAATGTTGAATCTCACTGAAGGGTATACAGCTATTCATTTTATAATTCTTTCCCTTTTTCTGCCTGTTTTAAAGTTTTCAAGATCAATTTTGGAGTGAAAAACAACTCCAATTCTATCTCCTACACAAAGCCTTTCCTGAATTCGCTGAAATACTTCCTCCGAATTCCCGTAACACTTATGTACTCTATGTTTATCACTTCTACCTTGCATTATAGTTATCTAAGTACTCACATAGTGGGTCATAAAACTGCTAACCCAACACTCAGCTATGCAGAGAACATTTGTTCTAAAACTGTTCTTTATTTAGTCTACAACTTTTCTGTTCTTCCTCATGAGACTCTATGCTGCTGCAAGCAGTGGAAAAAAATCAAAGTAAATTTTAGTCCAATCTTGTTATCTCAGATTGATCATAGAATTGAAATAGTTGCCTTAGATAAGTCAGGAACATTTGGATAAAGGCCAGACCTTAGATCTCCCAACTCCTCTTCTTTTTTTCCCCCAGGATGGCATTTGGATGCAGGAGAGAAACTAACCTTTTTTGGGAGAAGTCACAGGAAGGGGTCCCAAAGATCAACTTACAAAACTGGCTTGTGACGATATACCTGTTATGCAGACATTAACTCTACACCTGGCAGTAAAGTCCTTGAGGGATGTTTCGGTGTTTCGAGAATCAGTAGGAGGAAGGTTTTTTCTCTGTGTACCCAGCAAGCCTGGCTCATGCTTTATACTTACAGGTCCTCCATAAATATTGGCATCCATTCTCCCCCTGGCCTGTTGCCTCCACCTCCACAGTGGCCTCTGTTAGCATCACCAGCCGAAACATCACAAAGTTAAAAACAACAATTTGATGTGAATAATAACTAATGTACTGAGTGCCTGATATGGGCCAGGCACTAGGCCAAGCTCCTTACAAATAATATTTCATTTAATCTTCACAACACTCAGATGAGTTAGTACTCTAATTATCCTAAAATAAGGACAATGATGGGTCTCTTCATTGCCCGATGACTAAATTAGCCTTTCTTCAACCTCTCTTCAGGATTCCATCCTGCTGACTATCATGTTATATTTGAAACTCCCATTTTTTGTGATCTCTTGATTTACCCACCCAACCACCTCTCCTCCAGCTGTATCACCTTCCTTTTCGTCTTCGATAAATGTTGTAGGTTTTCTGACCTACCTACTTTTTAAAATCACCTTTTGCTTTTCCCTCTAGTCTCTTTCGGGCTTCCCTGGTAGCTCAGTTGGTAAAGAATCTGCCTGCAATGCAGGAGACTCCGATTTGATTCCTGGGTTGGGAAAATCCCCTGGAGAAGGGAAAGGCTACCCACTCCAGTATTCTGGCCTGTAGAATTCCATGGACTGTATAGTCCATGGGGTCTCAAAGAGTCGGACACAACTGAGTGACTTTCACTTCACTGCCCCTTCAAAATGCATTATCAAGGATCAACTTTCATTCGATCATTCAGTACATTTTAAAGGAGTATCCACTTAGTGCTCCAATCTGTTGTCCTCAGCCCTAGAGAAATAATGCCAAGGAAAAGAAAGGCAGGCACAATTTCTACCATTGTGGAATCTGCACTCCTGTGACTGTCTAGGCTTCACTCTTACACAGTTCTTCAAGCAAGAAATAACCTCTCTTGCACCTCCTTTCAAATCTGCATTGTATCTATACCACCCACTGAACACTCACCCAACACGGCTTTGTAGAGTGAATCATCCTATTCAGGGATTCGTTTGAGGGCAACAATAATGGCATCAGTAGCTTTCACTGACTGAAGGTCCTCTATGCCGGGCACTCAGTCTACTTATACTGTATCTAGTTTCCTTGCTGACATTGCCAGAAGGGGATGACTTTTCTCTCTTGAGCAGTGAAGCACTTGAGACACAGAGTTGATAAGTAAACTGCTCAAGGGTTCATAGGTAGTAAATGACTTTATTAGCGTGAGAAGCCAGGTTCTCTAGCTTAGACGGCTCTCTCCACAACACACCGTGCTGTCTGAACATCTTCGTTGCACCATGCATAGAGGTAGGGAGATGTCAGTAAAGAGCAGGCAAGGTAATGGCAAGGAAAGAACATGATTTTGGACCTAAACAGATTTGTGTTCAATTTCGACTTCCCTGGTGGCTCAGACAGTGACTTCCCTGGTGGCTCAGACAGTAAAGCGTCTGTCTACAATGCGGGAGACCCAGGTTTGATCCCTGGGTTGGGAAGATCCCCTGGAGAAGGAAATGGCAATCCACTCCAGTACTATTGCCTGGAAAATCCCATCGACAGAGGAGCCTGGTAGGCTACAGTCCATGGTGTTGCAAAGAGTCGGACATGAATGAGCGACTTCACTTTCACTTTCACTTTCGAGCCATACCACTTACTGATTGTATGACTTTGGGCAGATTCCTGAAACTCTTTGTACTTTGATGTCCTTGTTTTAAAATCACCATTGAAATAAATAAATAAAGCCACTGACTGCACAGAGCTGCTACCAGGATTAAATGAATGCTAAATACCTAGAAAATCACCATGTGTGTCATCGGTTCCTTCTCTCCTCCCTTTTTGTTGATGCAGATCCTTTAAAAGTTTGCCACCCACCTTATTGTTGCTGATGGAAGTTCCTAAGGACATCTACAGCAGGGCCTTTCAGGGACCGGCAAGTAAGTGTATTAGAGAGGCAGATAACAGGCACTGAGAGATAAAGGCAGTGCTGTGAAGAAGAGATGGAAAACCAATCCAGAAACCAGGCAATGGGAGGCAGTGTGGTCCCTTTTGTTAGGAGAGCTTTTCCAAAGCAGAGCCCTGGAAGCCTTTGCATGTCAAAAGCATTTTAAATGCTTTCCTCAGGTGCACACATATGGTATTGCTTCTGTGGCAAAGAAAGCGTGGTCTTATCAAAATGGAATTGATTTTTTCCAAAGGAATCTCAAGACTTCGTTAATGGAACATTGCAAACAATATCAAAAGCCAACTCTTTTTTCTACAAGCTGGCTACGCACTCTAGGACATAGCATAGCTAATCAACTAAACTTCCATGCTTATTAAATTTTTACTGAGCACTTTGAGAGATCTCATACATCAATCACTTCATTAATCCTTTAAAAAAAAAAAAGCCCTGTGAGGAGATTATTATTTTGTATGTTGCAAGTGAATAATCGGAAACTCAGAGAGGTTAAATGTCTTGCACAAAATCACATAGTCAGAAATTGTTGGTGAGATTTGAGCTGATTTGGTCATTTAGTCAATAAATATTTACTGAATGACTACCAAGTGCCAGGTCTATGTTTCGAAAGCTAATGTTCTTTCCACTAATTCTTCCTAGTAAAATAAATATAATAGTGTTCGTATCATTAATAATGTTTTCTCCAAAAGTGAAGCAGTTTGGCCTTATAGCTCAGGATAAATAATCAGGCTGATCATCTTGGCCAGGCAAGTATCCACATGGCTCAACATTACTTCACGTGTGCTCTTTTCAAAGCTGGATGCTTAAAAAGAATGGTCTTCTACAGTCAGAAGTGCCTTTCTCAGACAGTATATGGAAGTGTCTGCACTTAATGGTTTATAAAGCTTTGGGTGGATGATACATTTTAGAATGTGTACTTATTTCAAAGTTGAAAAAAAGCTAAGATAATGGACTTCTCTGGTGGTCCAGTGGTTAAGAATCTGCCTGCTAGCGCAGGAGATGCGGATTTGATCCCTGGTCCGGGAAAATCACACGTGCTTTGGAGCAACTAACCTCATGCACCACAACTACTGAAGCCCGAGTGCCATAGAGCCCTTGCTTCACAACAAGAAAAGCTATAGCAACGAGGAGCCCTTGAATCGCAATGAAGAGTCGTCCCAGCTCAAACTAGAGAAAGCCTGCACACAGCACTGAAGACCCAATTCAGCCATAAATAAAGAAAGAAGCAAAGATTAGTATATGCCACTCACTAAAAAATGGAAAATCCAATTGTTCTAGTGCCTTGCATTTATACACTTTCCAGTGTATGATAATATAAACAGTGTCATTTTAGCCTCATATCCATCTTCTGTGAGATCCACAAGGTGATGGTCGTTGTATCCATTCCTGGGGAAACCGAAGTTCAAGTTGTGAAGGTCACCAATGTTTTAGAAATGTCCAAGTTCACATCACTATTTAAAGGCAGAACCAGGATTTGAACTTAGGTTCTGTTCACTCTTTCTGGTATGCAGTCTGCATGAGCCAGGATGAGCAAGATTACGTTGCAGTAACAAATGGACTTCAGATCTCAGGGGCTCACAGTAATATAGCTTGATTTCTTGCTCATGTCCCATGTCACCTGTGGCTTTGGTCTACTTTTTGTTTACAGGGGGATCTGGATGACAGATCCTCTACCTGGAACACAGGCGGTTATGGGGCAGAGTGAAAAGCAGGAGTGACGGACCTCACACTGGCTCTGAAATCCTCTGATAGAAAGTGGCTGTCAGTCTCAGTTCATTGGCCAAATCAAGTCACATGCACTTACCCCATATAATAGAGCAGAGATGTTTTCTCTTTCCACAGGGTGGGGCCCCAAACAGGAGTAAAAATGTTTCAATTTATGTTAGGGTAGTGATAGATAAAGTCATTTTATCCATCATCTTCTTGTACCATGAAGGTATTCACTAATCAATGTGGTACCGATTAAGAAACATTTCAGATAGGCTCAGCCAAGCAGTCATCTTATACAATTTAAAAATAAAATAACTAAATAAATTTAATATTTAAAAAATAAGCTCTAAAATATGCCTATTGTGCATGAAACCTCCTGCATTTTCAAATAAAGCAACTTTAGCTCTGGGAATAAACTTCCCATTGTTGGCAGAAAAATTGTATACTAACACTGACGTGATCCTGTGAATGGTCATCAGAGTGTCATATTTGAATGTGCAATGAATAAACATTGACAGAAATCCCCTTTGCCATGTGACTTCAAAACAGATACCAGTCGGTAGGGAACTACCGTTGTGCTGAGTAGGGGAAAAAAAAAAAAATGTTCATACACTCTCCCTCCATGGAGCAAAAATCCCCTGCCAAAAATCACCTCTCCAGAAAACGCAGGACACACGTGGATTCTCACATGTGTTTGAGCACGCAGCCCCACCCCCTGGAAAGTCCTCCTGGCAGAGCCATTTAAACAAAGATCAGAGGAAGACAGAAGTAGGACATGAAACGGAGTCCAGGCATTCACAGAATCTTGCCTTCCCTTGAATCAACTGGGGCTCTAAAAAAAAAAAAAAAAAAAAAGAGAAAAGAATCATTCAGCAAGAGTTTAAAGTAGACAATTTCTAAGGTTGCCTGGCTTATAATGTCCCTGACAATTTTAACACCTTATGATTCTGTACATTTCTGGGATGAGAAGAAGCAAATCTATTTTCTCATTTAAGTACAAAAGAGAAAGAGGAAAAGGACTGCTTTATGTAATAAAATTGAGCAAGGAACAATACTGAAAAAGCATGTTCTAGGAACTATAAAGTTGTCTTGGGTTAGGCAATCTGCATATAAAATTCTGTTCCTTAAAGTTGCTTTGGCATTGAGTCCAGACTTGGTTTGTAGAAGTGACACTTCTCTAATACTTCTTTGAGAGAAGTGAGGGGAAGGAGGAATGCCCTGACTTAGAACTTTACCTTAGACTTTTTATAAAGGTCACCGAAGGGAAAAACTCATAAAGAATCATTGCCCTTTAGTCACTTTCAAGTATGAGACACGTTGTCCTTGGATAAAGGAGAACAGTTATAGCGTGTTACACTTTAGGTTAAATAATTAAATTGCTATGTCTTTTCTTTCCCCTGTGACTTTATATAGAATTCATGTTGAAATAAACCTAGATTATTAGGAAATATTTCTAAGTACATATAATTGTGCTTTTCTGAAATGCTTGGATGTAGCTCTTTGATTTTACTGGCATAACTGTCGCCAGCAAATCTCCAAAATGAATATTCACATTTTAATGTAGCCATAAGCAAAATGGGGTTTCAGGTACCAAAACACCAAAATAGGCTATGTGATGAAAGATGTTAAGGAGGAAAACGATACATTAACTATTTCTTCTCTAACAACCAATCTGAGAGTCTATTGCTTCTGTGGCTGCTTTCTATAGAAAGAAAGTGAGGACAGGAGTTGTGTCGACTCTTTTGAGTCCAACCCGACATGAACAAACTCATGTGATGGCTAACAGAGGTAAGTAGTACAAGAACAACATCCATGAAAAAAGATAGTGGCTCGTTTTGAGAAGAGAGGATGAATTATAGTGTCACAGGGTCAAAAGATTTAAAAGGAAATGTTGGGGTTCTGGGGGCTTAAACATAGCTTTTTCCTTTTCAAACTAATTCAGATTTCTCTTCAAATCCTTAATCAAATGTTTTACGAGGCCTACAGGTAGTAGTGGAATTCAGTGAAACTATACAGAGAATCAAAAAATTTTGTATACATATACATACCAGTATGTATATATATATACACACACATATATTTTGAGATATATTATAATTATATATGGATATATGGGCTTCTCAGGAGGTATGGTGGTAAAGAATCCATCTGCCAATGCAGGAGATGCAAGAGATATGGGTTCCATCCCTGTGTTGGGAACATTCCCTGGAGTAATACCCCACTCCAGTATTCTTGCCTGGAAAATCCCATGGACAGAGGATACCACTGAGCACACACACACATACACACATGGATGTATATCTATTCATATACCTATATGGAGATGCACACACACACACCATACATACTTATACATATATGGACACACACACATATATATATATGTACAGACATACATATGGTATATATACACACATACATAATGATTTTCCTTAATTTATGATTGGATTACATCCTGATAAACCTATCATAAATTGAAAATGCCATAAAAGTCAAAGATGCATTTAATACACTTAATCTACCAAACATCACAGTTTAGCCTAACCAACCTTAAACGTGCTCAGAACACTTGCGTTAGCCTTCAGTTGGCAAAATCATCTAACACAAAGCCTGTTTTGTAATAAGGTGCTGGATATCTCATGTGATTTATTGAATACTGTACTGAAAGTGAAAAACAGAACGGTTGTGTGGGTCCAGAATGGCTGTAAGTGTATCGATTGTTCACAGCTGTGTTCGCAGAGCTGACTGGGAGCTGCTGTCGCTGCCCAGCATCTTGAGAAAATATCAGACCACATAGCACTAACCCAGGAAAAGATCAAAATTCAAAGTACAGATTCTATTGAATGCATATCACTTTTGCACCATCATAAAATCAAACTCTTGTAAGTCAGGACCATTTGTATATGAATACATATATGTGCACATACATTCATATATGCATTTAACTGGTTATGGCACAGCTATTCAACTGCATTTAAAAACAATTGAACTCAGTCTTATATCAGCTCCAAAAATAAATGACAAAATTAAAGACAATTGTACAAAAAAATACTTTCAAGAAAATCCAGCACATTATATGTGCTTATATGTACAAACCACCAGTGAAAGCCAACTTTCTTGACTGATGCATTTCTTGATCTAATACAGAAGCTATAAAGAAAAGATCAGGGAGGTCCCTTGGGGAAGGAAATAGCAACCCACTTCAGTATTCTTGCCTGGAAAATCCCATTGACACCCCATGGGGTCATAAAAGAGTCAGACACAGTTTAGCTACATAACAACCAACAAATTTGCTCATATAAGGATTTAAAATCTTTTTTTGACAAAAGAAAGTTTCCCTTACCAGATAAATCGACAAAGGATAGGTTCAGGAATATTTGTACCACAGATGACAACAGTTTTTGTTTTGTTTTTACAAATTGACAAAAGTAGACAAACTCATAGGAAAATGAATAAAGAAACAAGAAATTCACAGAGGAATAAACCCACATGGAAAACAAAAACATGCTCGCATTAAATCAGTCAGGGAAATGCAAATTAAAATAACAACAATGTATATTATACCCATCAGACTGGCAAAAAAAAATGAAATGATCAATAAGCTCTACTGGTGATGGCTATATGGAAAAATTGCTGCTTATACATTGCTGTGAGGAATTTAGCTGTTAAAACTTTTTGACAAGCCATTTAGCAGCATATATAAAAAATTAAACACATACCTATATGTGCCATTCAACATTGCAATCTCCTCTTGACACCTCCAAGATCATCAGAGCACAGGGGCGAATGTAAGAGAACACATATTCATAGCAAGAAAAGGAGAGGGGGACAGGGATCCCAGTAAATGTTCAGCAGTGAGAACATCTAAATAGATTACAGCTCATCCATACCATGAGTTATTACATATCCACTCCAAAAAAAAAGAGTTACAACTGAATAGTCACTTTGGAGAGATTTCTGTACATACATCATAAATGAGAAAAATAATAATAACAGGGTGGTCCAGTGGCTAAGAATCTGCACTCTCAATGCAGGGGGGCTGGTTTCAACCTCTGGTCGGGGATCTAGATCCCACATGCCACAACAAAGATCGAAGATCCCGTGTGCCACAACTAAGACTCAGAGCAGGCAAAGAAATAGTAAAAACTAGCAAGAGAAAGAAAATGTGCATATTCAGTGCTCATAAAACAAGTTAAATAGATCACCCCCATAAACATGTGTAAGTGTAATATGTATATATGTGATCATATGAGCGAGGGGGAAAACGTGGAAGCATGCATCAGGTCACTAGCAATAGTTCCATGCCAGAGAGGGGTGCAGAGGGGATGCAGAGGAGAAAAGAGAGGGAAGATGAGGCTAAACATCAGGAATAAAACAAAACTAACTATGCTCAATATTTTGTAACAGCCTGTAAAGGAAAACAATTTGAAAAAGTATATAATGATGATTCAGTTATCATTATATACTTTTTCAAATTGTTTTCCTTTACAGGCTGTTACAAAATATTGAGCATAGTTAGTTTTGACCTGTTGATATGTTGTAGACCTGAAATGAACACAACTTTGTGAATCAACTGTATTTCAATAAAAAAAAGAAAGAAACAAGGCTTCTCTAAGCAACAGATAAATATATGTGTGAAATAACGGATGCATTTATGCAAAACTATATAATGTGTGCATGTGAAAAATTATAAACAGAAAAGAAAAACTATTTCAAAAGCAAGCTCAAACATGGTAATATAAAATCTAATACTTACTGAGCCCTCACTGTTGACAGGCCGTGTCCTAAGCATGTATTGACTTATTAATCCTCACAGCAACCCTACAGTGAAGATATTAATATCTTTACTTTCGACAAGAGAGGAGTCCCACTTAAACCTCTGTTAACTTGAGAGCTGAACATTTGAAAAATTCAAATGAAATCATTCATCTCATTTGCTTTTTTAGTGATGGCGCTTTGTTTTCTTTAGTGTCTGGATCTAAAAGGTGGAATTCAGCAAGTTACCATCAATAAAACTACAGTTGCCCAACAAGTCAAGGTTGGTGTGAGTCATCTAGATCAAGGGCAACGGCCTTCATCATTAGCCTCTTCTGTCGCTTATTTGTTCAACAAGGAGCCATTGAGCAATTGGTGCACGGTGGTGGCCATGACAGCCTCTGAGTGTTTGATAACTTGGGGTGGCTATCAATTCACATCACCTGGAGCACGTTGACCTCTCATTCTGAAACTGGGTGGGAAAATGATCTGGCCTTACTTTGACAACACTGTTGGACAAAATTTTGATCATTCCTGAGAAAAGGACAGCTTCCAGTGATATAGCCATGTTACCAACTGCTCAGTGGAACTAAACGGTGAAAGTGAACAGAGCTGGGGACACAGGCTTCACCTGGCAGCCCACCACTGGCACTTAACAATTTCTTCACTGGTGTTTTAGAGAGAAGATAGGGACCCTCGGTTCTTCTTCTATTTTTGTATCTAACTTAAGCATTCTTTGACCTCCCGTCTTGGTGCAGCATTGCCAAGCACCAGACCATGGACAGCAGTGCTTGATGCTCAAACACACTCCTTCTCTTCCGCCCCCTCCATTCATCCCCATTCTCTTCCAAAACCCACTGTACGTGATCCCTTACTAAGGTCACAACATCAAAACAGTGACTGGGATTCAGATAAGGCTGCAGAAAGTCACTAATCAATTTTATCTATCGAGCAAGTAAACACCACTGAGAAAGCCGAGAGCCTTGGTCCACTCTTCTCAATGTGGATCCTAAATGAGGTCCTGACGCCGTAAACACACAAACGGAGAAAGTGCTTCTGTGTCTCACGGCTCCATCTGTCCAAGAGCCAGGACGTTCGATCACGCATATGTGTTTTCACAGGCCCCTGGCTTTCTCCTCTCATCCTTCTTTTGGCTGCCTCTCACACCGTTTCTGGCAAGGAACACATTGGAGAGGCCTGGATAAGGTTCCATCCAGTCACTCCCCTTGGTTAATCATTAACAGCTCTGGCGAAAGTTGCTGGTGGAGCCGCTGGAAACAACTTTTCATTTAACCGTAGAGCTCATTCTTTTGGGGATTTCCAAAATCATGTGCTTCTTAGCTGAGGTAACACGGGCAAAGGTAAAACATCCAGCTAAGAAATGATGTCAAGTCCCTCTTCTGGGACTAATTAGCTGAGTAACCTGGTCTGAGGAGGAAAGGTAACTCACAAGGTGACACATTAGGAATGCAGACCATGCTTTCTCATTAGAGCCCCATAACAACCATCACCTGCAGTGTTCACCTATTAGTATCTCCATTTACAAAGTTAGAGACATCGACCCAAGGTCCCGAAACTTTGCGTTAAAGCATACAGCCCCATGCATTTAATTTACCCAAGTGTCCATTTCCTCGCCTAAGAAGGCAAGACAGTTGAAGCGGTTGCTCTAATAATAAAGTCCTAACTCTGTAAGCCCAGCAGGCAACGGACAATTTCTCTCTTGAAACTTCCACATACCTTCTCCCCTCTCAGCCTTAATTTCCAAGTAAGTTTTGTGGGCAAGTTAACAAAATGGTTTTCCAAGCATAAGGATGCTGAAGTAGCCATTCACCCATTAGTCGTCAATAGATCTCGGCCCCTTTTTCCCCTGAAGCTTTGGCTTCACCCTTGTTTACATTGCTCAGTTCTGTCAGTTTAGAACACATTAAAAAGCAGAACTGGGCTGGCTGGTTTACGTTGGTGGTGAACTTTGTGCCTCAACTGTATCGTAACCCCAGAGTTTACTCAAGCCCACCTGGCAGCTCGGCTCCGTGAGATAAAGCAGGTTTTGTCTGGCGGAAACCAGTAGAGGTTTATCTTTTTCCTCTCCTGCTGGCAGACAGCTGGTTGGGCATCTAAGAGACGATCATCTACCAGTGAAGGCTAATAAAACACACATGCACACGTACACACAAAACCAAACAGACAACAACAACAAAAGAAGATAAAAGAAATCCTTTATATCAGAGGAATTAAAACCAATACCTTGTTTGGGTAGCCTTGTTTCAGACCAAAGCAAGGTCCTCTTTTGAGAAACCATACTTTGTGTGTGTGTGTCTGTCTGTCTGCATGCAGATGCATGTGTGTGCTTTAGAATTATATGAATGCCTGCATGGGATGGAGATGGGGAATTGTGAGTGAAAGAACAGCTAGCAAGAATCTAAAAGCAATCCTTACTTGCTGAAGTACTGTGTGGTTTGGATCAATTTCTCATACTTGAAATGGAAAATTTCATTTCATTCATCTTTTCCAAAACCATACACAGTCATTCCCTTGGAGAAAGTTACACTGATAGTAACAAAGCAATAAGCAATTTTATATAGGAGAATATAAACACAAGACAGGTGGAAAAGAGCAGCCTTTGCTGTGGTGAGTTGTGATGCTGAGCAACAGGCAACATTCATGCACAGCCCCGAAACTTCTGCATCCAAGTTCAGCGCAGGAGAATAAAATGGATTTTTCCATCTCCAGTCAATCCAAGTGTTATGAGCTGAATGGTTTCCTCCCAAAGATGTTGAGGTCCTAACATCCAATACCTGTGAATGTAATCTTATTTGGAAACATGAGTCTGCAGATGATCATGTTAAGGTGAGGTCATGAGGTGGGGCCCTACTCCAACATAACTGTGCCCTCGTTAAAGAGGAGAAATGTGGATACAGAGACAAATAGGCACACAGGGAGACAGCTAAGTGACTATGAAGGCAGAATTCAGGATAAAGCACGCCTAAGCCCAGGAAGACTATATATGCCCAGCAAATCCTCAGAAACCAGGAAGCAGGAAGGGAGCAGATTCTCTCACACAGCCTTTGTTGTTGTTGTTGAGTTGCTAAATCATGTCCAACTCTGCAACTCCATGGACTGTGGCCCGCCTGGCTCCTCTGTCCATGGGTTTTATCAGGCAAGAATACTGGAGTGAGTTGTCATTTCCTTCTCCAGGGGATCTTCCCAACCCGAGGATCAAACCAGCATCTCCTGCCTTGGCAGGCAGATTCTTTACTGAGCCACCGGAGAAGCCCCACTGCCCTTAGAAGAAGTCAACCCTGTTGGCACCTTCATCCTGGACTCTAGTCTCCAGATCTGTTGTTTAAACCAACTACTTTGTTATGGCAGTTCTAGAAAATAAATACACTTGGATTTTCTCAAGGTCACCTCCTGCAACCACACATCTTTCCTCTCACTCCTTTATTCACATGGCATCTTCAAAGGATAGAGAAATATTTGAGAAGAAATAGGTTATCCCCCCATCTTCTCCTCCTCCTTGAATCCTGCTGCTGCTGCTAAGTCGCTTCAGTCATGTCCGATTCTGTGTGACCCCATAGACGGCAGCCCACCAGGCTCCTCTGTCTCTGGGATTCTCCAGGAAAGAATACTGGAGTGGGTTGCCATTTCCTTCTCCCTCCTCGAATCCAGTCTTTCCTGATTTCCAAAGAGGTGTTCATAAGAAACTTCCAACATAACAGTTAAGTGGCTAATTCTACCCAAGAGCCAAATAGGAAGAAAGATAAAGAAGAACTATTTTAACTATTTAAAAATAAGGAATAACTTTATTTTTTGATTAATTTTATTGGAGTATAGTTGCTCTACAATGTTGTGTTAGTATCTATAAGAATAACTATTGATCTGGGAGCGTTTCTCCCCCAAAGGCTTGCGCTAAGGACTTTTATGCCTGGATGATCCAGCAGCAGTTGATGATGAGAAAAACAGGATTTGGCTCTAAAGTGTCCTTCAGTTCAAACCTCGTATCAAAGAACCTCATTAGACTCAGATATTCTGTTAGGGATACACACTTCAAGATTGCAGCACTGTTTTTAAGCAACTTATTTGAGCTATACATACACTGAGACAAGTTTGGTTTCTTTGTTGCGTTGCTGTTGTTTCCTCCTAGAGAGTAGTGGATGGAGCCCGATACTGCCTAAAACATCTAGGCAAAGGACTGGCATTTGGAAGAAAAGATTTTAGAATTAATTTAGAAAGGGGAGTGGATTCAAGCAGCTGAGAGGTGAACAGATGGCAGTGCATGCTGGGAGTTCCTGGCAAGGAGTCAGTCACTTAGGAGGGGTGGTTGAATGAAACGCTTTTGTATCCAGGTTGCAGGAGAAACAGGAAGCTGAGACTGGATTTGGCAGCTTCTAATGCAAAATTTATTAAAGGGGAATGAATTTGATTATAAACAAACGACAATTTATTTTTCATATCTCTGCTCAATTTCCTTGGAGAAATTTCCTGTTAAGGGTTGAGCCTCTTAAATCACTATTCTAAGAGAGGAAGAGATACAAATATGACAATGAGGTTTCAACTTATCCATATCAATAAGCTTCGAAAAGATGGCAGAATCTAAGAAAACTATCCAAACACAAAGAAGATTTGTTCCTTTCCAGCTATGACAAAATCACAGAAAAAATGCCGTATAGAATGACATTAATAAAAGGTGGGCCCTTGATCTGCCAATGAGAAAAGCAGAGGTTCTCCAGTGTTCTAGAAAAAGGGAGCTCGCACTTTTGTGATGAGGTTTCTTCTGCCAGATAACATGTGCAACTGAAAATCCAGTGTTGCCACTTGGCCTGTTCCTCCAAGCATACATCTGACAGAGACACTTTAGAGGTAGCAGTGCTTTTGAAACCTAGGTGGTTTCAAACACTTCCTAGACCAGTATTGGACCACATTGCCTTCTTGACTGTGAGAGTTAATTTTTTGTGTCAGTTTGGCTAAGCCGTGATGACCAAACATGCAGTCAAAAATTATTTTGGATTTTTCTGTAAAGGTATCTTTGAACGAGATGGCCATTTTCAATGATGGGTTTTAAGTGAAACAGACCCTTATAGTGTTGGTGGGCCTCATCTCATCAGGTGAAGGCCCAACTAGAACAAAAGACTGACCCTCCCCAAAGAAGAAGAATTTCTGACGACAGGTAGCCTTTGGACCTCATCTGCAGCAGTGGCTCTTCCTTAATCTCCAGCCTGCCAGCTTACTCTGCAGACTTTAGACTGGCTAACCTCCATAACCATGGGAGTCTATTCCTTGAAATAAATCTCTTTCTACACGTATGCACATCCTGTTGGTTCTTTTTTCTCTGGAGGACCCTGACGAATACACTCACTTAGCGATTTGTCCCCAGAAACTGTCTAATAAATCTTCTGGCAGATATCAAAGATAATTTAAGTTCAGTTTGAATAATGCTTCAGGGTTAGCTGCAGCAGCTAGTGCTACAATGACACACACACACTTCAAATAGACAAGATGTTTGAGCAAGGCTTGAAAACATCAGTTCTCTTTTCAAGGGAAAGACAAGTATGTCTACTGATTTTCTCCAGGGTCGTCATGTAGCTGCACCCAAGGAGAAAACTTTCACAATGTCTATCTACTTCATATTTGTCATCCATCCCTAAATCCCCAGCAGAATGCCTGGCATGAAGCAGCTAATCAATGAAGGGATGGAATTGAATTGGGGATGGTATATACTGAGTAAGTGATCCCCACACTGCTCTCCTGATATTTACCAATCACATTCCCAGAAACCAGGCAACTGCAACACACACACACACACACAATATTTAACGTGTATTGAGCAATCACTGTATGCCAGACTTCGTTAATAATCAAATACATCACTTTACTTTTTCCTCAAAGTCACTTTATGACTTGCATTATCTCCATCTTACAACTAAAAGAAACAGAAAGGCAGAAATTAAGTGACTTGCCAAGGTCTCATATACGTGTTTAGTTACACATCCAGTAAGATGCAGAGCTGGGATTGGAACCCCAATGATGGCTTCTTAGGTGGCATTAGTGGTAAAGAACCCACCTGCCAATTCAGGAGACGTAAGAGATGTGGGTTCTATCCCTGGGTCGGGAAGATCCCCTGGAGGAGGGCACAGCAACCCACTCCAGTATTCTTGCCTGGAGAATCCCATGGACAGAGAAGCCTGGCAGGCTACGGTCCATAGGATCTCAAAGAGGCAGACGTGACTGAAGCGACTAAGCATGCACACATGATGGATCTAGAAGATTAGTGATTTTCAGAAGTGCCTAACCTCCTCTGTGCCCTGAAACACTGGAAGACTGGTGTGGAGGATTAAATTCACCGTAGTAAGAAGAACTAGAACACCCCCAATTCAGCACTTAGTGCAGGATCAGGTAACCCTTTGTTGTGGGGAGTGTCCAGTGCACTGTTGCATGTTCAGCAACATCTCTGGCCTCTACTCACTAGATACCTGATATCTCAAGTTATGAGTTAAAATTATCTTCAGTTTTTGCCATATGTCCCCTGTGGGTGAGGAAGGATCACCCCCATTGAGACCATTGGCTTAATGGACTCTCTAGCTCACCATCCCCTGCTGTTGCTGCTGCTAAGTTGCTTCAGTTGTGTCCGACTCTGTGCGACCCATAGAGAGCAGCCCACCAGGCTTCCCGTCCCTGGGATTCTCCAGGCAAGAACACTGGAGTGGGTTGCCATTTCCTTCTCCAATGCATGAAAGTGAAAAGTGAAAGTGAAGTCGCTCAATCTCGTCCACCTCTTCGCGACCCCGTGGACTGCAGCCTACCAGGCTCCTCCGCCCATGGGATTTTCCAGGCAAGAGTACTGGAGTGGGGTGCCATCGCCTTCTCTGCACCATCCCCTAATGAAGCATTTTATCTAAACCCAGTGTAATTACAGTATCACTTCACACAATTATTTACACAAGTTCCTCAAACACTTTTATTCAGCATTTCCCTGGGGACTGTTTATGCAGCTGCCCTAAAGAAGAGATTTTTTTTTTCTGAAGTGGCTAGAGCTAAAAGGAGAGATGAAATAGTAAAATGAAGAAGCAGATATGGGTGAATTTCCATTGACCTCTTTCCCTGGTCTTCTTTGTACTTAGTTGAGGCCAGGCTGCCTGGGGCGCTTGGACTTCCCTTGATGTGAAGCAGCTGACAGGAGGGCCCTCGGTGGTGTCAGAACTTCTCCCACTGTTCCCAGAACCCTTTGAGGCTGATGAATCGAGGATGGAAGTCACTGTTGTCTGCTGCTATGTTTTTGCATATTCGGTTCCCTCTGTCAATGCCTGGAATTCCCCCACCTCCACCTCATTCTCATCACTTGCAATCATAACTCCCAGGTCTATTTCATTGGTAAACATCACCATCAGAAATCACCATATTTGTTTATTGGCTTATCTGCTGAATGTCCACCACTCCCCACCCACCACTAGGATGTAAGCTTCATGGATAAGGGGCCCATTACTATCTCTAGTTCCTAGGGAAAAAAACAGGGCCAATACATACCAGGTATTCCGTACGTGGATGCTGAATGAAGTAACTATAGATGCCACCTTGTACTATTCAACCTTCTTGCAAGTTTTTTTCTAAACTATAAACGGTTCAGGAAATTATCTTTATGGGGCAATAATGATCATGAATCAAAAAGAGTCTTAAAAGTTGAGTCATGGGATGTGATATTGTTGTGTGATTAGGGGGCATGGTTTAGGCACCCCAGTGACTTCAGAAAACACTCACAGATAAACTCTTGCTAATCTGCCAAGAGCTTCTGATCCCAGTGTGGAACCCTAGTCCCCACATGACTCAGCCACCATGTGCTCCCACCAGGCACACACTCCACCCCTGTTGTTCCTTCATGTGTGAACAGCTTTAGGATTTGCCCCAACTCACTCCATGCTCAGCACTTCATTGCTTTGTCCTCTCTTCTTTCCCATTCATGAATTCACTTGGAGAATAGAATACTCCATGTGGGATAAAGAGAAACACGTATGTAATAGAAAAACAAAACTGTGAAAAGAAAAAAAAATGTTTTAAATCAACCTATTAAATGACTATAGGTTGATTCATCAGCAGGAAACACATGGAAACAATTATCCCCAAATTCAAGTTATGAAACCTGAAACTGTCTTCAATATTTTGTTCAGAATTATGTATTTGGCCTTCAGGAATTCGTGGTAATTGTCTGTTCAGATACCAAGGAAAACATCTAATGGGTTGATCAAAAGACTTATAAATGATCTTCTGAATTAATATTGGAGAAACAAGAGGCAGACCACCGAAAAGGAGCCTTAAGTTGATGCCTCTGCAGCTGGGAAAATTGAAAACCAAGCTTGTTTTATATCCAAGATCTGGAACGAGGTTAGTAGGGATGTAGCAGCAGGGAGCAGTTTGCTACTCTGACCTTGGCCTTCCCCGCCTATTCTAGGTATGGCTGCCACTGTGCAGCAGCTCAGGTCACCTCAGGCAGTCAGAGACTAAATGCTACCTCATACTTTTCTTTCTAGCTTTGATTTCTAGTTTGCTATTCCTCTCCGGGCAGAATGACCATAATGATACCATATGGATAGAGTTGACCTAGTTAACCAGTGATTCTACAAACTATCCCCAAAGGTGACACAGTAACCGTAAGCAAAATCTTTTCACGTTAGTTAGTACATCACCAGAGCAACAGAATTCCAAACCTCTGTGAAACTTCCATGCAGGAATGGTAAAGGAGGAATAGTTTTGTTCTGCACTTTCCTAGTCAGACAACGACTACACAGTACTCGTTACATTTGGATACTTTCCATGTCTCTCTCTCTCTGTTTTTCTCTCTCTCATAAAATGAGTAACTCTCATCTCTAGGGTCTTCGGATTCCTTTGCAATCATGAGCTCTTTGCACACAGGCTTTGGGCTCTCTGCTTGAATTCCTCCACCTGGACAGAAAAGGGCAAAAAACTGTCACCCATGTTTGTAAAGTAAGCTAGCCTATCTGAGAGAATAAAAGAAGCTGTAAACTTAGACAAAACAGGACCTATCTGGTAACTCGGCTATGCCAAATATTGTTGACAGTACACTCTTTTAAATGTAAACATTTTTAGTCACCAAAAGTCAAAGGTCTTACCAGATAAGTGAAAATAAGAAAGCGAAAAGTTAAATTTTGGTATAATAAACTCCTGTGGTCATGTATGGATGTGAAGAGTTGGACTGTGAAGAAAGCTGAGTGCCAAAGAATTGATGCTTTTGAACTGTGGTGTTGGAGAAGACTCTTGAGAGTTCCTTGGGCTGCAAGGAGATCCAACCAATCCATTCTAAAGGAGATCAGTCCTGGGTGTTCATTGGAAGGACTGATGCCAAAGCTGAAACTCCAATACTTTGGCCACCTCATTTGAAGAGTTGACTCATTAGAAAAGACCCTGATGCTGGGAGGGATTGGGGACAGGAGGAGAAGGGGACGACAGAGGATGTGATGGCTGTATGGCATCACCGACTCGATGGACAAGACTTTGGGTGAACTCCAGGAGTTGGTGATGGACAGGGAGGCCTGGTGTGCTGCAATTCATGGGGTCGCAAAGAGTCACACACGACTGAGCGACTGAACTGAACTGAAACATCATGGCACAGAAATGTTTTCCAGGGGTGAGCTTCAGGGGACTAAGCAGGGGAAGAGATATAGAAACATGTTTCTGCAGAGGAAGAAAATGGAAAGGCGAGTGCTCAGGTGATGGGTGGAAATGAACACTAAGATTCTTGGCTCCACACAAAGTTAGAGAAAATTCTGTGAATGATCTGTATGTAGACTTTGTGGAGCAAGGAGTACCCTGCTGAAAGGTGCCCGCCCACCGCACTGCCTGGCGGCTCCCAGGCTATCTAGAATAGAGCATGGCACACTAAGGGCATCAGGAGGATTTCAGCAAGAGCTCCTGAGTGAGCTTCTCTGATTCACAGGACACAGTGGTCATGAAATCAGGAACAAGTGAATATCTCAACATGCATTCAGTAAGTATTTATGGAGAGCCCACCATGCTATAAGCACTGTTCTAAGTTCTTAAGACTCACCCGTGAACAAAACACAGTGAAAAAAAAAATCTGCCTGCATAAAGCATGTATCCCAATGGGAAGAAATAGACAATCAAAAGCAATGAATAAATAAGATGTGGTAAGTTATATGGAGGCCATAGAGGAAAACAGATGCCATGGAAAGAGACTGGGAAGGTTGGGGGCTGTGGTAACATTTTAAGTAGGGTGGTTAGGAAAGACCTTAAGGAGACGTGACATCTGAGTCAAGATCTAAATGCAACTGGGGCCTGAACCTAGTGGCGACCTACGTGAAGAGGCTGATACATGCAGCTGACTTATTTCTGAAGCAATTGCTGATTGAAGGCTGGGGGCTATGATTCTGTGGACATGCTCACATCCCCCTCATCTGGTTATCTTCCACTCTTCCCTCAGGGTTCAGCTTAACTATGATTTCCTTGGAGAAGAATTTATTTTTTTCTTGTTCAGGTTAAAAACTCTTTCCTCCTGTGTCCCCACAGCATTTCTACTTCCCCTATCAAAGTACTTATCACACTTCATGAAACAACTTGTTGAATGTGTTTTCTTTCCATGCCATGCTGAAAGGAGTGAAAAGACCTCCCGTCCTGCCCAGCGGTAGGTTATAAAACCCAGCCCGGTGCACAGCAGACAGCGTTGTGCTGGGAATCAGCCCACTTGGGTCCACATCCTGGCTTTATCACTCACCTAGGATGTGCCTTTGGGCAAATTACTGAACCTGTCTAGGGCCCACTTTTCTCATTCTTCAAATGAGAGAATAGATCTAGCAAGTGCCTGGCAAGTAGCAGATGCTTGATAAATGAGTCACGTCCTCCAGGAGGACTTGAGATCCACAGGCTACACGTCTATGTTGGCACATCAACGACAGTGCATCCCAATGAGATGAAGTTGAATTTTCAACTCAAGTGAACCTGAGTCAGTTGGAATACTGAGTTCAATGTTCCAGAATACATAGATGGGGATAATCTCTTTCAAAAGTTTGTTAAGGATGAAGAGAGAAAACATACACTAGGAGCCTGACATTAGTGGGGTACTCAGATGCTGCTTCTGCCATCACCATGACCCACGCTTTCAGCTATTATTACCCTCCACTGACACTGCCTTGCATGACACTTTATAAACACCTCTTGTCATTTCACCTTTTCTTAGGCCCATGCTGTCCCCCAGAAGATTGTAAATTGTGAGTGAGACTCTGCATTTATTTCTCAGAGATTCCCATAATGCCTTCACAGAGTCATTCTCAGAGTAGACATTTAATATGAATGGAATGAATGATAAATAGGGGGAAGAGAGGGAAGGGGGAGCAGGGGGGAGAGAGAGAGAGAGATCTTGTTAAGTCAGGGGTTATATGGCGAACAGAGACCCAGGAATGGTTCATGGAAATCAATGTAAATGACTCATGCAAATGAACTAGCTGAAATATATTTAGGGCTCCCTTAGGGGGGACAAAATTCCATTTCCATCCCTAGGATAGATATTTATCTGTTCAGAGTCTCTTAAATACATTTCTGCTTGAAGAGAAAGATGGCCTGTCAAGATCCTTTCTTAGTCTCTCTGTCTCTCTCTCTCCTTCTCTCCTTCTTTCTCTTTCTCCTCTTTCTTAAAATCAATTTATCAATAAATTTTGACAGAGATGAGACAACAATATTATCTGAAAGAGGTGCATATTTTCCCTCTTGTACAAATGAGTTATTCCTAGAGATAACACAATTACATTTTAAGATATTACTAACAACTAGTTAAATTTGTATTAGATTAAAAAAAAATATATCACTGCAGATAAACCAAACTGCTATTTCATCCTAAACAGAGTAAATGTGAATCATGCAAAAAAAAAAGGAATGCAGAGCTTCTGGTGAATATAGAATGCATTGCTAAGATCTTATTACCTATTACTAAAAAATGTATTACTTATTACTAAAACATCACTTAGATACAACAATACATCATTCGTGGGTTACTATTTGGTAACCGAGTGCTGAGAGAGAAGAAGTTTGAACAATACAAGGGAAGGTGGCTCAGCACATGGGAAAAGAGGTCTGTTTCCCAAAATGGACTTACCAAATTTAAAGCCACCCAAAAGCACACATGAAGAAAATCTACGGATCCCCTTACCGACTTCTTAAAAAGTCAAATACAGCAGTGCTTCTCACTCTGAGACCCAAGGGTTCATGAATCACATCAAAGTTTTTAAACGTTTGCATATTTACATTAATTGCATATTTTCCCACTATTTTACAATTGTAACAACAGAACTGTATTGGCTTTCCCTTGCTGCTGCAACAAATTACCATAAACTTAGTGGATTAAAACAACACAAATTCATCATCTTCTAGTTTGGAAGGTCAGAAGTTTGGCACCGGTCTCACTGGGCTAAAGTCAGGATGTCAACCAGGTTGGGCTCCTTTCTGAGGGCTTTAGGAAAGAATCCATTTTCTTGCCTTTTCAGCTTTGAGAGGGCATCCACATTCTTTGGCTTGTGGCCTCTTTCGTCCATCTTCAGAGCCAGTGATGTAACCCTGCTTCTGCTACCGCATCTCTTTCTCTAATCATAGCCTGGAAAGATTCTCCAAGTATAAGGAATTCAGGTAATTAGACTGGGCCCAACTGGAAATCTCCCTACTTCAAAGTCTTTAAACTTAATCACATTTGCAAAGTCCCTTTGACCATATTTACAGGTTTGGGAGATTAGGGTATGGGTGTCTTCTTGGGAGGAGGGTGGGGAGGAGAGGCAATATTCTGCCTAACACTAGAATTCTTTTTCATTTATACTTAGCAACTACAAAACAATTTCTTAGGATAAGATTTTAGCCTCATAAATCAGCACTTTTCAAATTGGAGTGGATGGACACACAATCATGAAAATCTACATTATTTTTCAGATATATTGTAGTTTCAGAAACACATTTAGCTTGTTTCCAGCAGTTCAAGACTTATTGTCTAATCAGAGATTGGATTCCCGTGGGAACCAGTTAACTATATTTAGCTCTACCGTCAAAGACTCCATCAGATGGGCATGTCATTTTGTAAATATATGTAAATACTTTGAATTCAAGAGAGTCCATGTTCAGAAGTACAGATAGTCATATACAAGATGTCTTAACATTTCATCTCAATAATCATTTTCTACTGTTGTGCATATGTATCATCACCACCAGGTAGAAAGAAGAATGCATTAGACACCACTTCCAGAATAACATGGGGAAAAGATTCATACTAAAGGAGTGTAGAACTGGAGAAACTTACACCACCTGCTCTCCTATGATACAAAAGAAAATAGCACACCTTTGTTCAGCCAACACTAGAAACAGAGCAATTTGCCACGTTGCAAATGAAAGATGCTATAAAAGGACAAGAAGGGATTTCCCTGTAGTCCAGCAGTTAAGAATCTGCCTCCCAATGCAGGGGATCCAGGTTCGATCCCTAAATGGAGAACTAAGATCCCACATGCCGCAGAGCAGCTAAGCCTGGGCACCTCAGCTAGAGAGCTGGCGCACCACAACCAAAGACCCCGCCTGCTGCTCTGAGACCTGATGCAGCCATAATGAGTAAATAAATATTTATAAAATAAAAAAGGACAAGAAGCCAGGGTGTGGTGCTACAGGTAAATGGGGAGAGGAGGTCACAGGGGATGGTGGTTTTAACCAGGGATCCATAGATGAACTTCTGAGGATCTCAGAACACTTAATAATCTGACTACGTGTGAATTAGGACCAAGATCCTACCATTCACAGGATTCTCCGAGGTATGTGACTCCCCAAAGGTTGAAAACCACTCTTCTCACATGGAAGAAACAGTAACCTGAGAATTTTGAGAGATATGACAACCAATCAGTAAACCTGAAAATTGGAATGAATGACTTGGAAGAAGAGAGGGAGGGTGGCAGTCTTATTTATATCTTCCTATGAGTAAACAGTCATCAAACAATTGTTTCTAAAATGAACAGCAAAGGAAATGGAAATCTCACCGAGCTTTTGACATCACCAGCTGCATTTCTCTCTTCCTCCCACCACACTGCACAGCCCAACCCTGTCACCTGGTTCTCCTAGCAACGTGGCATCTGGCCTTTGCCTTCAGTTCTTGGCACTGCTTGGGACAATGGTCTCAAATATGAAGGGACTGCATTTATAAGGCAGTAGCAGCTCAGATGTTCTAAAGACACAATTACAGACACATGGACACATGGCTCTTTGCAAAAGGGGCCATTACTGCAGCAAAAAAGGAACATGAAGCTTATTCACAGCTCCCCCAAGATCTCTTTCTGATCAATTTAACCCAAAATAGAAAGAGAAAAAGAACCACTCTGAGATACACATTTTATTTATAGCCCATTTTTAACAGTACAGTTTATAACCACCACCACCCCCAAAAGAGAATGCCACACCAGCAAAATGCAGTGGGATGCTACCCCAGAAATAGAAAGGCTGTGGGACCCATCTTCTGGAAATATTTACTCACATTCACCTATGTTTACTGTGTTAAATGCCAAATTCTACAACTGAGTCAGTACACTCTGATCTCTCACTGTGTCTTTTTAATCACTTTCTCTCACATAAATAGTTTGGGTTTCCAAATCTCTGTCATTTCATTATAAATACAGCTCATTCACATTTTGTTAAAACACTCCATGTTACTTCTTGGATTCCAATTACCCAACAGAAGGTGCATTGAATTTGCCTGGGAAACAAGGACAATGTCTGTTTGTAAAAATTTATGGCATTCCCTCCCTCCCCTCAGAGTGTTTTAGACATCTAAGAAAGTCAAACCCTGAGGGAAAATATAAACAAGCTGCTTGGAATAGACATACAATTACATATCTTATTTGTAAAAAATACTGCCACCATCTTGCCAGGCAGTGCAAAAGGAAAACATTTATCCCCATGTAACTCACACAAACATTTTTTTCTTCATCCTCACCAATGTCTAAATGGTGTAAATGATAAAAACATCATTTGATGGAAATATACCACAGTTGCAAATGTTAAGATTCCAAGTGTAAACTGGTAACATTGCATCCTACTGTTATTGATAAGTGAGGCAGTAAATACTAGCAGGATCAATAAGCCTCCCAGAAAATAATAACACAAAAAATTTCTAAGAATAGCAGAGCAAGAGAATATTTTTAAACAATCCTTTCCAGTGGTTGGAAAGTGCATTTAATTTCTTAGAAAGCAAGAGACTTCACCATATATACATATATATGATATATGCATCTGTATATACATGCATATATATATATATAGATATATTTCATATGGATTTTGTACCTGTAAGCGCCTCAAAGGTTAAATAAATTTGATTACATAGTGTGCCCAGCAGAAAGAATTCAGGATTTGGGATCAAATAGATTTGGGTCAGAATTCTGTATTTACTGCTCATTAGCTGTTCAGTCCAGGATGAAATATGTTGCCTTTCTGAGCTATATTGCTTTCCTTAAGTATAAATAAGGGAAATGTAAGATTGTTGAGAAGGTTAGTTGTACCTGGCATATGGTGGGCACTGGAGAAACAAAATCTGTTAGCATTAATCATTTAATTGCTTAATTCATTCACCAGACACTGAGTTCCTACTCTCTCTCTTTCCCTATGCCTTCAGGGGACCCCAGACATACGTTGGTCTTAGTGTACCAGGTATACATTTCAACTGATGTATTTTTTTTTTCTATTGCTCAATTTAATTTACACTTTGAATATCTGAAAGTTATTAAGACAGTAAATCCTATCATTTTGCAATGTATACATATGTTGAGTCATTATGCTATACACCTTAAACTTACACAGTGTTGTATGGCAGGTCTATCTCTATATAACTGAAAGAAAATAAAGTAAAATTAAGGACAAAAATTTTTTTTTACATTTTGAACCTTCCTTCTGCCTGTTGATAGATACTGCTGCTGCTGCTGTAGCTCAGGCAAATCCAGGTACTTCCTTCATCTTTTCTCTGGGGTTTTGCCCTGACTTAGAAGCTATCATAAAGGAAAGGTAGAAGTTTTCCTTTAATGTAATGAATACTATTGTCCAAATAAGATGGAACCATGACAGTGAGATAAAGATATATCTCTAGAACCCCCAGGTTTTGCCCCGCTGTAGCATTATGGGATTCATTGCCAAAGGCTGTGATAGCAAAAAACAGGGTAAAAGTTTTTGAGTTTCAAAAGGCTAGGCCTGAGGACATAGAGACAGGATGGGGTTAGAGCGAGACTTCCCACACCCTCCCCGCAACCCTCCACCCAACTCAGCGACTGTTGAATAACATTTCCTCAGAGTGTGGGGAGGAAGAAGAGTCAGAAAAAACACAGGAGAACTTACATGCAGCCAGGACTGCGAAAAGGGTCATGGACGGGGAAAGACCAAATGACGGGCTCCCACACATAACTGAGAGCTCCCGGAACGCAACAGTTTGTGCTTCAGTGTCTCAGAGAGCCCAGGAGGAGCATTCAGACCCCACCGAAGAAATGCAAGCTGTAACTAGGAAAGCCTCACTGAGTTAACAGAATGGGCTTATGTTTCTGAGAGTGATCCAGAAAGATGCAGGCCTTGGCACCCTAAACTTTCCCATTGCCCGGCACAGCCTAGGAACATACATGTCTGAATGCCCAAGAAAAAGGGCACCAAAACAGGGCATTTGCTAAACCTGAGAGGCCTTCAAAGATGGGAGGGAGAGTGATACCATAGCCACCTCTCTGGGCTGATAGCCAAAGGACATCAGGCATCAAGTGGAGGCCAGCAGGAAGAGGTGATGGCCAAGACCACACTCCCCAACCTAAGTGCTCTGGTTTACCTGAGCCATATAAACTCAATGGATTTAGACATAAGCCCAGAGAAGAGATGGGAGAAGTACATCGCTTTACCATGTATCCAACAAGAGGCAGAGAGTTCAAAATGTAAATTAAATTGGTCAATAGAAAAAAAAAAAAAAAAAAACCTGTCAGCTGAAATGTGTACCTATTGCACTAAGATTAAAGCATGCCCAAGGTTCCATGATTTCAAAGAAAAGAGGCTGGAGAAATTGGAATAGCATAACTTGACTTTAGCACTGAGGATGGAAAGGAGCTCCCTGTGGGACCCAAAGGTTTTGGGCAGAGGGGAAATCTGAGCAGAGGCACAGTTAGGAAGGGTGACTTGGGGGGACAGCAAGTGATTGTCTGTGGCTGGTCTTAGGGGACAAGTTGGGGAGCGGTAGAAGGTCTGGCTGGGAAGGAAAACCTGGGTCCAATGGTGAAGATTATTATCCAGAAGTTCCGGTCCTTTAGAAGGAACATTCTGGCAGTAGTGCGTTTCTGGCAGAAGTGATTTGGATGGGAGGGCAAAAGGCCTAAAATTAGAGGCCGGCAAGTTCAAACTAGCTCAGATGGAAAATGAAAAGAGAAGTGACTACAGGATAAAGCACAAAAGAATGAGGCTAAAGAAGACGCCCTAACACCTGGGAGGAATAAGCATGGAAGAATAAGCAGAAATAGATCTAAAGGGCGTTTGGCATACTAATAGGGATCCTGGTTGTGTATCGAATTTTGGTTTTGCTTCTCTTCTGGACTTTCACAATCAGAGTGGGACACAATCACCTGGGCTGATTAATTAAGCGTGTGTGGTAGAGTTTGTTACACTAGCTCTCACTAGCCATGATCATGCGGAACACCAAAAGCAGGAGGAAAACCCATGTGCCCATGGTCGTATCAGGGATTCTTACAGACCCTTTATTTTTAGAAAATATTTTAGAGAGAATAAAATTGTAGTGGAACAACTCTGCACAGTTATAAATTAAAAGACTGTTCTAGAGCCCTCGAATTTGATCACTCGGTGGCTGTGTGACACTGGGCAAGTGACACAGGTTCTCTAAGTTTTAGTTTCCTCATCTGTCAAACAGGAAAGATAACGGAGCCTCCTCTTTAGGGTTCTCATAGAAGTAAATCAGGATAATATGTCTGAACAGTGCCTGACATTTACTAAGTGCTACTGGCCATTATTCTTCTGAGATTGAGACAATCCATATAAAACACTTGGCGTTCAGCCTGGCACAACACCTGCAATCATTATATGCTGGACGTCACCATAATTATTAGCTGAAGTCACTCAGTACACCCTCCTCCTTATCCAGCTAGGAAGAGGCAGCGAGGGAAGAGCAGGGCAGTGGGCCCTTGAGGCTACAGCAGCTGTGCTGAGAAAACAGATTCAGTTGCAATTGAGCTGTCCTCCCAGATAAGGCAGGACTCGATACAGCCCAGCTCTGATAAGGGAGGGGAACTATCTCCCAAAAAAGCCTTTTGGAAACTCAGAGTGAGAAGCATACATCTCCACTCTCCTTCTTTGGCCTTGTTGGAAGAAGAGACTCAGGAATAGGGTGAGGCTGGGAAAGCTTAACCTGCTATCTGAATGGCCCTCAACAGGAGGACACTGCACAGTCCTTACCGAGAAGCACTGTCAGTCTCCTCGGGGCTGCTGCACTCAGGCCTTGTCACCATAGCTGCTTTGCTCTTTCCTTCTTCTCCTTTCCTTTCCCGTGGAGCTGAGTGTTAGTCTTTCTAGGATGTGGTGATGACACCCTTTATCATATCAAAGAATTTCCACAAGAAGTCACCTCAAAAAATCCATACAAATGTCATATCTTTACAATTTCTTAATTCTTCTTTATTGCTGGCTGTGCTGGGTCTTCGCTGCTGCGCACAGGCTTCCTCTACGTGCAGATGGCCAGCTTCTCATTGTGGCGGCTTCTTTTGCTGCGGGCCACAGGCTCTGGGTGTGCAGGTTTCAGTAGTTGCGACACACGGGCTCGGCAGTTGTGGCTCCTGGGCTCTAGAGTGTGGGCTTGGTAGTCATGGCACATGGACTCAGTTGCCCTGCAGCATGTGGGACCTTCCTAGACCAGGGATCGAACCTGTGTCTCCGGCACTGCCAGGTGGATTCTTAACCACTGGACCACTACTTGCATTTTTAATAGACTTTATTTTTAGAGCAATTTTAGGGTCTCTGCAAATTGAGTACAAAGTATAGAGATTTCCCATACACTCCCTGTCCTAACAAAGACAGGCACAGCTTCCTCCACTGTCATCTCCCACGACTGTTCCAATCCACGAACCTACACTGATACATCATTATCACTCAAAGCCCACCTACTGTACTCAAAGTTTACCGTAGGGTTCATTCTTGGTGGTGGACATTCTATGGGTCTGAACAAATGTATAACAACACACATCCACCATTTTAGTGTCACACAAAATAGTTTCACTGCCCCCAAATCCTTGGTGCTCAGGACCACACACCCCTCCCTCCTCTCTGGTCCTTTTCATCTTGTCGATGATTTTGCCTTTTCCAGAACATCATATAGTTGGAATCATACAGTATGTAGCCTTTTTAGTTTGGCTTCTTTCACTTAGTAATATGCATTTATGTTTCCTCCAAGTCTATTTTAGGACTTGATAGCTCAATTTTTTTTAGCACTGAATAAATAGTATTCCATAGTGTCTAGGCATACTACAGGTTATTTATCAATTCACCTGCTGAAGGATATCTTGGTTGTTTCCAAGTTAGGGTCATTATGAATAAAGCTTCTACAAACATTCTTGTTGAGACTTTTGTATGGACATGATTTTTCAGCTCATTTAGGTAGTTACCAAGGAGTGCCATTGCAGGATCATTTGGTAAGAGTGTGTCTACTTTTGTAAGAAATTGCCAAACTGTCTTCTAAATGGCTAAACCACCTTGTATTCCCATCAGCGAGGAATGAGAGTTCTTGTTGTTCCCATCCTCACCAGCATTTGATGTCAGTGTTCAAGATTTCGGCCATTCTAATAGGTATGTAGTGACATCTCATTGTTGTTTCGACTTTCAGTTCCCTGGTAAATATGGTGTTGAGCATCCATCCATATGCTTATTTACCATTTGTATATCTTCTTTGCTGAGGTATCTATCTGGGTCTTTTTCCCACTGTTTAACCAGGTTTTTTTCTTTTCTTATTGTTGAGTTGTAGGGGTTCTTTGCATATGCTAAATAGCAGTCTTTATCAGACATGCCTCTTGCAAATATTTTCTCTGCAGTCTGGTTTCTCTTCTCATCTCTTGATAAAACTTACATTTTTCACATCTATTGCAATTTTTATTTCCAGCCTGCCTATTGCTATTCCTTTTTCTGTAAGCCATGAAAGTAACACACGCAAAAAAAGAAATGACAGAAAGGGAGACCACGATAAAAGAAACAACACACATTGCAGACACACTCAGTAAGCACAGACTAGCAACCATTGATCAAACACACATAATCTAGTTTGCTGGGTCAGCAATATGTGTTCATGCTGTACTGTAATAAATTATTACATATATTTTGTTTTAGGAAAATATGTCACAGACAAATATCATTCTGATGAGTCAATCACATAAAAACCACAATAAGAAGAATATTTTGGATGGGTGGGGAGTGAGTTTGCAGGACCCCACTTCCTTCTGAAGTATTGTCCTTCCAAGTTGAAACAAAGCCTGGCTGCAATAAAGCAAATGGTCTTCACGGAACCCTAAAGACCTCCTGAAACCAGATAGGAATTTATCTTGATTTGGCTAAGGAAGCCAAGAAGGCCATGAATCCCTGAATCTGTCATAGAGGAAGAAGGATATGCTCGGTCTGATATCGTCTTTGTGCACTGTGCTCAAATGCATGGAAATTTTCAAGAAAATATTCCCAGAGGCAGGTCTCAGGTTACCTAAGTGCATTGTGTGTAACACATGGAAATTGTACACGGACGTATTTTAGGTGTTGCCCAAATCGTGCAGAAAGCTTGAAGGAGATACTGGTCTCTATGATGCAATGCCATATGTCAGACACACATTCACAAATTTAATATAAAATGCTGAGCTCTGATACTCCTCATAGGCAAAACAGCTATGAAGACCTCTTGTTGGAAATACCAACTGTTAGGAGAGTCTAGGTCTCAAGATGCCACACGGGGGACAGGCCACTTCTTTGGCCCGTTCTCCCTCCAGTTGAGCACTACGGAAGGGCTGTGCAATCCTGAAAGTTCAGGAAATGAGTCACAGGGCTTTCCTCTCTTTCAGGGATCTTATGCTCACATTATCATAATGCCACAAAGGCCAATACAAGTGAGTGCATAGACTCTCCATTCTCAGTTTCGAATATAGACAGCTGTGTTAAATATGCTCCTGGAGCTGCTCTTTCAACAGAGTTCCCCAACTCCAGGCTGGAAATTCACCCAGCAGAGAATTCTGATATAATCCCCTTTCTTTGTCTCTTTCTTTCAATAGCTTATCAAGTAGAGGAACAGTAAATCAGAGTACAAAGTCATCTGGGACTGATCACACCAACTTCCAAGAAACTTGCATTTTAATCCTATCCTCAAAAATTCATGGGATTTCTCTGTTGGTCCAGTGGTTAAGACTCTGAGCTTTCACTGTAAGGGTCGTGAGTTTGATCCCTGGTTGGGGAACTAAGATCCCACGTGCCACATGGCTAAAAAAAAAAAAAATTCATGTTGGCCCTTATGGCAAATATCAACAGCCATAATGAAGACTAAATTCTCTATTTTTACTTTTTCTTCAACACATTTTATTTGTAATATCATACTATAATAATATAATTTAAGACTTTAAGAAATACACTTAGTATAAATTAGATATGACAAAGTTCATGGGTCTAATCTTTTAATTTTTGAGAAAGAGAAACGAGATATAATAGAGATGAAGTTACTTTCCCCAGCAAGTTTGTGATAGATGCAGCTCTATTAACGATTTCATTTAAGGAGACTTCCCCAGGAATCCAGTGGTTACAACTCCACCTCCCAATGCAAGCAGTGTGGGTTTGATTCCCCCACCAAGGGGTTCAGCCAAAAATTAAAAAAAAAAAAAATCATTAAAGCTTCAAGACAAGATATAATGGACTCCTTCTGCTTTTGCTCTTCTAAATCCACTCACCATGCTCTTTGTTCCCCAATTTTCCCTAGGGGAACACCCCAGACACTCTCCTTTAAAAAAGTAAAAAAGACACATGTTTACTTTTGCAGTCCCTGCCATTCCAGTGGGACAAGTAAAACAAGTATAAAACAATCAGCACACAGCATTTACTCTGATCACAAAAACTGATTCAGAAATCAGCAATGCGCCAATCAGAGCAAGAGGCAATAGAAGATTTCTGCTGGTGATGCTGACACAAAGTCCTTTACTCCTTCCCATAGAGTTGAAGTACAAGGATGTAAGAACAGGAGACACAACTCTCTTACCACTATAAAAGACCAATCTATGTAATAGTGAAACCAGCAACTAGAGAACAGAAAAAGAATATGTTTTCCCAAACTCTTTATCAAACCATGCCTGAACTCTTGAGTTTTCAGATACCATGAGTCAATAAATAGGTTTTCTAACTTAGAATTCATCTTTGAACCTTGCATTCTTCCTCCTGAAACACGCTTCCCCCAAATAACCACACAGATAAGCCTTCCTTCAGATCTTTACTTAAATGTCACCAACACAATGAAACATTTCTTGATGATCCTATTTAAAACTACAACCCTCCTCTTCAACATGTTCATTCTCCTTCCTCCCCCACCCCTCACCACCCATGTAGCACTTAACAGCATCTAAAAATGTATAGATTTTATTTATTTACTTCACTGTGTTTTGCCACTAGAATGCTAGCTCAGCAAAGGCACAGATCGTCACTGTGTTCAACACCAGGCTCTGGAAGAACCCCTGGTACAGAACAGGCATTAAAAAAAAACTGGTTCAATTAATTAATTAATCATATTTAACAGTTTAGTGAGTTCAGTTCAGTCGCTCAGTCGTGTCTGACTCTTTGTGACTCCATGGACTACAGCACACCAGGCTTCCCTGTCCATCACCAACTCCTGGAGCCTACTCAAACTCATGTCCATCACGTCAGCGATGCCATCCAACCATCTCATCCTCTGTCATCCCCTTCTCCTCCTACCTTCAATCTTTCTCAAAGTCAGGGTCTTTTCCAATGAGTCAGTTCTTCACATCAGGTGGCCAAAATATTGGAGTTTCAGCTTTAGCATCAGTTCTTCCAATGAATATTAAGGAGTTATTTCCTTTAGGATTGACTGGTTTGATCTTCCTGCAGTCCAAGTGACTCTCAAGAGTCTTCTCCAACACCACAGTTCAAAAGCATCAATTCTTCAGCATTCCGCTTACTTTAGAGTCCAAATCTCACATCCATACGTGACCACTGGAAACACCAAAGCTTTGAAGAGATAGACTTTGTTGGTAAAGTAATGTCTCTGCTTTTTAATATGCTGTCTAGATTGGTCATAACTTTTCTTCCAAGGAGCAAATATTTTTAATTTCATAGCTGAAGTCACCATCTGCATTGATTTTGGACCACCCCCCCCCAAAAATAAAGTCTTTCACTATTTCCATTGTTTCCCCATCTTTTTTTGCCATGAAGTCATAGGACCAAATGCCATGATCTTAATTTCCTGAATGTTGACTTTAAGCCATCTTTGTCACTCTCCTCTTTCACTTTCATCAAGAGGCTCTTTAGTTCTTCTTCACTTTCTGCCATAAGGCACTTTCTGTCATCTGCATATCTGAGGTTATTGATATTTCTCCCTACAATCTTGATTCCAGCTTGTGCTTCTTCCAGCCCAGCATTTCTCATGAGGTACTCTGCATATAAGCTAAATAAGCAGGGTGACAATATACAGCCTCAATGTACTCCTTTTCCTATTTGGAACCAGTCTGTTGTTCCATGTCCAGTTCTAACTGTTGCTTCTTGACCTGCATACAGACATCTCAGGAGATAGGTCAGGTGGTCTGGTATCCCCATCTCTTTCAGAATTTTCCACAGTGTGTTGTGATCCACACAGTCAAAGGCTTTGGCGTAATCAATAAAGCAGAAATAGATGTTTTTCTGGAACTCTCTTGCTTTTTTGGTGATCCAACGGATGTTGGCAATTTGATCTCTGGTTCCTCTGCCTTTTCTAAAACCAGTTTGAACATATGGAAGTTCACGATTCACGTACTGTTGAAGCCTGGGTTGGAGAATATTGAGCATTACTTTGCTAGTGTGTGAAATGAGTGCAATTGTGTGATAGTTTGAGCATTCTTTGGCATTGCCTGTCCTTGGGATTGGAATGACAACTGACTTTTTCCAGTCCTGTGGCCATGGCTGAGTTTTCCAGATTTGCTGGCATACTGAGTGTAGCACTTTTACAGCATCATCTTTTAGGATTTGAAATAGCTCAATTCCATCACTTCTACTAGTTTTGTTTGTAAGGCCCACTTGATTTCATATTTCAGGATGTCTGGCTCTAGGTGAGTGATCACACCATCATGGTTATCTGGGTCGTGAAGATATTTTTTGTACAGTTCTTCTGTGTATTCTTGCCACCTCTTCTTAATTTCTTCTGCTTCTGTTAGTTCCATACCATTTCTGTCCTTTATTGGTCTCATCTTTGCATGAAATGTTCCCTTGGTATCTCTAATTTTCTTGAAGAGTTCTCTAGTCTTTCCCATTCTATCGTTTTCCTCTATTTCGTTGCATTGATCACTGAGGAAGGCTTTCTTATCTCTCCTTGCTATTCTTTGGAACTCTGCCTCCAGATGCTTATATCTTTCCTTTTCTCCTTTGCCTTTAGCTTCTCTTCTTTTCTCAACTATTTGTAAGTCCTTGTCAGACAACCATTTTGCCTTTTTGCATTTTTCTTGGGGATGGTCTTGATCACTGCCTCATTTAAATGTCATGAACCTCCATCCATAGTTCTTTAGACACTCTGTCTCTCAGATCTAATCCCTTGAATCTATTTGTCACTTCCACTGTATAATCATAAGGGATTTGATTTAGGTCATACCTGAATGGTCTAATGGTTTTCCCTAGTTTCTTCAATTTGTCTGAATTTGGCAATAAGGAGTTCATGATCTGAGCCACGTCAGCCCCCGGTCTTGTTTTTACTGAATGTATAGAGTCTCTCCATCTTTGGCTGCAAAGAATAGAATCAATCTGATTTTGGTATTGACCATCTGGTGATGTCCATGTGTACAGTCGTCTCTTGCATTGTTGGAAGAGGGTGTTTGCTATGACCAGTGCACTCTCTTGGCAAAACTCTGTTAGTCTTTGCCCTGCTTCATTCCGTACTCCAAGGCCAAACTTGCCTGTTACTCCAGGTAGCTCTTGACTTCCTACTTATGCATTCCAGTCCCCTATAATGAAAAGGACATCTTTTTTGGGTGTTAGTTCTAGAAGGTCTTGTAGGTCTCAGAGAACCATTCAACTTCAGCTTCTTCAGCATTACTGGTTGGGGCATAAACTTGGATTACCATGATATTGAATGGTTTGCCTTAGAAATTAACAGAGATCATTCTGTTTTTTGTGATTGCATCCAAGTACTGCACTTTGGACTCTTTTGTTGACCATGATGGCTACTCCATTTCTTCTAAGGGATTCTTGCCCACAGAAGTAGATACAATGGTCATCTAAGTTAAATTCATCCATTCCAGTCCATTTTAGTTCACTGATTCCTAAAATGTCAATGTTCAGTCTTGCCATCTCCTGTTTGACCACTTCTAATTTTCCTTGATTCATAGACCTAACATCCCAGGTTCCTATGTAATATTGCTCTTTACAGGATTGGACTTTACTTCCATCACCCATCACATCCACAACTGAGTGTTGTTTTTGCTTTGGCTCCATCTCTTCATTCTTTCTGCAGTTATTTCTCCACTCTTCTCCAGAAGCATATTGGGCACCTACTGACCTGGGGAGTTCATCTTTCAGTGTCCTACCTTTTTGCCTTTTCATACTATTCACAGGGTTCTCAAGGCAAGAATACTGAAGTGGTTTGCCATTCCCTTTTCCAGGGGACCACGTTTTGTCAGAACTCTCCACCATGACCCATCCGTCTTGGGTGGCCCTACACAGCATGGCTCATAGTTTCACAGAATTAGACAAGGCTGTGGTCCATGTGATCAGTATGGTTAGTTTTCTGTGATTGTGGTTTTCATTCTGTCTGCCCTCTGATGGAGAAAGATAAGAGCCTCATGGAAGCTTCCTGATGGGAGATATTAACATATTGCCCATGAATAATTTTCATTTTAAGCATTTTTCTAGTGGTCCGAATGGGGATGGAAAAGGACCACCACAGCAAACCTGGAGGTGACAAAAGTCTCAGAACCTGACAATGATCTCATTGTCCTTTTTTCTGTCCTGTAGAATCTGACCACCCCACCACCCCGCCTTGAGCAGGTTACCTGAAATCCCAGTGATCTCAGCTTTTTTTTTTTAGAGCACTGAAATCTGTCTTCTCGCTCTCCTGGCCCTTGTCTTCTGGGAAAGCCCTCCCTTTATTAAAGAAACAATTAAGAAACACACTAGGTGCTATGATCAAAATTGAGGAATTTGCATCCCCGACACCCATGGAGATTGGAAAATACCTTTCCTGACTTTCAGAAATATATCTCTTAGGAATTTTTCTCACAAGAACAAGAAAGATAAATGAGTACATTTTCTGTTATTAAAACCTACACACACACATACACACACCCTACCTTTCTAATGGTTAAGATAAGAAAAAGACAGAACGCCATACTGAGTGAAGAAAGTCAGAGAAGGAGAAATATCCTATTACACCCCTTACATGTGAACTCTAAAAAGAGATGATATAGACGAACTTATAAAACAGAAAGAGAATGAACTATGGTTGCCAGGGGGAAGGAATAGTTAGGGAGTTTGGGATGGTCATGTACACACTGCTATATTTAAAATGAATATAAGTAAGAACCTACTGTATAGCACATGGAACTCTGCTCATTGTTATGTGGCAGCCTGATGGGAGGAGGGTTTGGGGGAGAATTGCTTTTTGTTCAGTCACTATGTCATGTCAGACTCTTTGCAACCCCATGGACTACAGCACACCAGGCTTCCTTGTCCTTCACTATCTCCTGGAGTTTGCTCTGACTCATGTCCATTGAGTCAATGATGCCATCCAACCATCTCGTCTGTTGCCCTCTTGTCCTCAATCTTTCCCAGCCTCAGCGTCTTTTCGAATGAGTTGGCTCTTCACATCAGGTGATCAAAGTTTTGGAGCTTCAGCTTCAGTATCAGTCCTTCCAATGAATATTCAGGGTTGATTTCCTTTAGGATTGACTGGTTTGATCTTGCTAGCCACAGGACTCCAGTCTTCTCTAGCACCATAGTTCGAAAGCATCAGTTCTTCAGTGCTCAGCCTTCTTTATGGTCCAACTCTCACATCCATACATGACTACTGGAAAAACCATAGCTCTGATTAGATGGATCTTTGTTGACAAAGTGATGTGTCTGTTTTTGGATACATGTATATGTATGGCTGAGTCCCTTCAGGGACTTAAACTATCACAACATTGTTAACCGGCTATACCCCAATACAAAATTAAAAGTTCAAAAAGAAAAAAATAGAATGCAACTTTGCAACACACCATTGCTATCTACCTCCATGGCAGCTGCAGGTTAGAGAATAACTTTTCCCGTCCCTTCCCATTTTCTTTACTGTGACTTCAAACTAATGCATAGACCCCAGGAAAGTCTCCAAACTCTCTGTGGCAATCCAAAGCCAATTGTGTTACATACTTTTCTGAGCATTTCTTGATGGCTTTTTAAAATACATTATCCTATAGTCCAAAATGACATAGTTGGCAAAAGCAGACTGAAGGACAATTCATTTTGCTGTGAGTAGAATTAAGAGAAATAAACCTGCAGTGCAGGGCTTCCCTTGTGGCTCAGCTGGTAAAGAATCCATATGCAATGAGGGAGACCTGGGTTCGATCCCTGGGAAAATCCCCTGGAGAAAGGAAAGGCTACCCACTTCAGTATTCTGGCCTAGAGAATTCAATGGACTGTGTATAGTTCATGTGGTCACAAAGAGTCGGACATGACTGTGCAACTTTCACTTTCATTTTGGTTAAACTCAAGGACCACCCTTCTTTTGTGAAAACAGACTTAAATAGACAAAGGCCAAATTTTTTCATGAATGTTTAGGTCCTCAGCTAGGGTGAAGTTGATAGGATAAACACAGATTAGTTAAGCATCATTTCCTACCATTTCCTGATTATCATTACGCACTAGAATTTGTTAACAAGATTATCAAGTGAGGTATGCAAAAGAAGACCAAATAAAAACGTAAGAAGATATTCTTAACCCACCAGCACCAGGGCATAGGTTTCTACTAGCAGGAATGGATCCCCACTGAACCCATCACATATTCCATTCCAGTCACTCTAATCAATATCCTCACACATCTGTGAATTGACTCCTAAGATTGAGGTATAATTGGAGGACACTGGATCAGACAGGCTTCTGACCCTAACTTGATGTCATTAGAAGCGTGATATAATACTCAGAACATTTCATATGGAACCAATATTTCAACATTTGCAACCTTTATGGCTCATTCGCTTGAACAAAACCTTGTGTTAGTGTTCTTCCTTAAACACAAACTTGATCATTCTTCTGTCTTCCTAGCAGGGTCTATGGTGGAGATAAGACAGATAACTATTCTCTAGAAACTATCACCTACTGGAGAATAGGTTACATGTGGTGGGATGAGAGAGAAAGAGATGAATTCTGGGACTTCCCTGGCAGTCCAGTGGTTAAGACTCCTACCTTGCACTGCAGAGGGCGAGGGTTCCATTGCTGGCTGGGGAACTAAGATCCCACATGCTGTGCCACCAAAAAAAAAAAAATTTTTTTTTATAAAGAGATGAGAGATGAATTCGAAATGAGGGCTCTCAGATTGTTTCTGAGATAGGGTAAGTAGCAGGCCAAGACTTGTGTAGACAGTGTCAGATTCATTCACTAAGAATTTAGTGTGTACTCCTACGCAGGGTATAAGGGGTGATTCAGTGGTGAGCAGAGTGGTCCAGATCTCTTTATCCAGAGTTTAAAGTAACGTGAGGGAGCCAGTTCCTAATCAAATAATCCCATGAATATGCGTATAATAGTGCGTACTTTTTAATACTAGAGCGATGATCTGATCTAGATCTATTTCATCTGACCTAGATTAAGAACGGGAATCAGGGAAGGCTCTCTGAGAAGGAATCGTGGAAGGCTGTCCTGTGAAGTGATTTTGGAGTGAGATCTGGAGAATGAATGACAGTTAAACAACCAAGTACAGCTGGCAGACCAGCCAGGGAGGACACAGCTGGCCAAGTCTACAGTGGGAGAGGCCTTGGAGGCAATTAACTGAAAAGAGCTCAGAGAGATGAACAAAGATCAGCAATAGAGATGGTCGGGTTTGTCCACGGAATGGCAGTACACTGTTGTTGTTTAGCCACCAAGCTGTGTCCAAGTCTTTTGCAATCCCATGGACTGTAGCCTGCCAGGCTCCTCTGTCCGTGGGATTTCCCAGGCAAGAATACTGGACTGGTTTGCAATTTTCTACTCCAGGGGATATTCCTGACCCAGGGATCAAACCTCTTTTCCTGCATGGTAGGTAGATTCTTTACCATTGAGCCACCAGGGAAGCCCCAACAGTACCCTACCCAGGCTAGAGAAAAATGTGCATGGCAGGAGACAGAATAAAACTGGAAATAATAATTGGGGTTCTTCATGTTGTAGAAGAATATGCAAAGTGGGTTGGAGGGTTTGAACTGCATTCTAGAGGTAACAAGAAATCACAGGCGTATAGGGATGTGGTCATACTTGTTTAAGGGTGGTTGTTCTAGAAGCAATATTAAAGTGGATTTTGGTGAGATGAGAAGGAGGAGAGAAGGAAGGGATAATGATTAGGGGGAAATATGAGCAGGCAAGAGAAACAAAGCAATGTCTTGAACTAGGGCAGTGGGACTCATAAGAACAGAACAGGTGTAGAGATATTGTAAAGTAGAATTGACACGTTAGGCAATGGCACCCCACTCCAGTACTCTTGCCTGGAAAATCCCATGGATGGAGGAGCCTGGTAGGCTGCAGTCCATAGGGTCGATGAGAGTCAGACATGACTGAGCGACTTCACTTTCACTTTTCACTTTCATGCACTGGAGAAGGAAATGGCAACCCACTCCAGTGTTCTTGCCTGGAGAATCCCAGGGACGGGGGAGCCTGGTAGGCTGCCATCCATGGGGTCACACAGAGTCGGACATGACTGAAGTGACGCAGCAGCAGCAGCAGTGGGTGTGAAGGCAGGTGGGGAAGAGGGGGATCACAATGACTGAAAAGGGATGAGCTTCAACACTGTGAGGAGGACATGCTCAGAATTTGGGAATAAGAAGAGTCAAAGGCTTGGGGGTGTCAGATTCGTTTCAGATATGCCATAATGACATCTGGGGCAGACAAATAGCTAATTGTGAAAAGCTGGCTCTTTTCAAAAGTTGTATTTGGAAATAAAAGAACACAGGTCAGTCAACCAACAATATTTTCTGGGTACCTACTATATGCCAGGGAGTGTATTTCATACACTGAATAGAACTAAGAATTAGAACTAATTTCTGCCTTCATGGAATACGACTTTTATATGAAAGAGGTTTTGCAAAAAAACAAACGGAAAAAAAAAAAACAAAAACACAGAAACCCAAAGGTCACATGATGAACCCCCTAATAAACCATAAACAAGTGATACATAAGTGAAACAACAGTTCAAAGAATTGTCCGTTATCTAGTATCACATCTGTAAAGTATAGCACTGTGAAGGTTAAGGCTCTCCTCTTAGGAGAGACATTAGAATGCAAATTCAAGTCACCAGCTCTCATCAAAGGGGAGGTAGACTTCAAAAGCTCCTTGTGAATTTCATCCAAGAATTTAGAGGACACAGCAAAGGACAGGATAAATAATAGATTCTTATTCTTTGGAAAAGAGAAAGAAGACAGGGAAATCCCACTAGCAAGGACACTTAAACATCTTAGCCCTTCATCAACACTCAGAGGACATACTGAATTTCAGGGAAAAAAAAAAAAAACCTTTGCCACTTTTATTTCCAAGTAGATGCCAAAATTATCTCATATTGAAGATCCTAGGGCTCTCAGGCCTTACCATTTTTGGAAATAAACAGATACTGGACAAAATATAGTACCAGAAATTATCTTCAAATGAAATGAACAACAAAGGATCATTAAAGGCTCAAAATGTGAAAACAAGCCTGGGGAACTATATCCAATACTTTGTAATAACCTATAAGGGAAAAGAATAAAAAAACAATATATGTATATGGATAACTGAATCACTTTGCTGTGCACTTGAAATTAACACACTGTAAATCAGCTATACTCCATAAATAAATAATATATATAAAAAAGACATCTGAAACTAAAAATAGAATAAATATATTTGATTAATTTAAGAGCTAAAAACCAAACATATATATACACACATTTATATCTACATATATATCTCTCTATATGCAGATGTAAAGATATATAAAGATTAGATGTATCTGCTCAGTTCTGTCTGACTCTTTGCAACCCCATAGATTGTGCCCTGTCAGACTCCTCTGTCTGTGTAATTTTGCAGGCAAGAATACTAGGGTGGGTTGTCATTTGCTGCTTCAGAGAATCTTCCTGACCTAGGGGTCAAACCTGAGTCTCCTGCATTGGTAAGGGGATTCTTTACCATTGCTCCACTTGGGAAGCCCAAAGATTAAATAGATCTAAATACATATAAAATTAATCCAAGTGGGAGATTAAAGCTAAAATTTCTATATCATGAAGCTTGTCAAGGGGTTCCCTAGTGGCTCAGAGGTGAAGAATCCACCTGCCAAGCAGAAGATGCAGGTTTAATCTCTGGGTCAGGAAGATCCCCTGGAGAAGGAAACAACGCACTGTAGTAGGAGGAGCCTGGTGGGCCCCAGTCCATAGGGTCACAAAAGAGTCGGATGCGACTTACTGCCTAAACAACAACATGCAGCTTGTCAACGAGTTATTAAAAATCTGGCTTATTTAGAACCTTCCCTGGTGGTACAGTGGTTAAGAATTCACCTCGCGATGCAGGAGACTCAGGTTCAATTCCTGGTGAGGGAAATAAGATCTCCCATGTTACAGAGCAACTGAGCCCACACACCACACACCACAACTGCTGACCCCACATGACACATCTAAAGGGTCAATGCACCACAACGAGAGATCCTGCATGATACATGAAGATCCCAGGTGCTGCAACTAAGACTCGACAGAGCCAGACAAATACACTAAAAAAAAATCTGGTGTATTTAATTAACTGATGCTGAAGTTCCTTAGAAGAATAAAAGTGAGAGAGCAGCTAAGAACATGTTGAAAAATAATTCTATTAGAGGTGCAGAAGAAGCTTCAGTTCAGTTCAGTCGCTCAGTCATGTCCGACTCTTTGCAACCCCATGAATCACAGCATGCCAGGCCTCCCTGTCCATCACCAACTCCCGGAGTTCACTCAGACACGTCCATCGAGTCAGTGATGCCATCCAGCCATCTCATCCTCTGTCGTCCCCTTCTCCTCCTGCCCCCAATCCGTCCCAGCATCAGAGTCTTTTCCAGTGAGTCAACTCTTCCCATCAGGTGACCAAAGTACTTGAGTTTCAACTTTAGCATCATTCCTTCCAAAGAAATCCCAGGGCTGATCTCCTTCAGAATGGATTGGTTGGATCTCCTTGCAGTCCAAGAGACTCTAAAGAGTCTTCTCCAACACCACAGTTCAAAAGCATCAATTCTTCGGCGCTCAGCCTTCACAGTCCAACTCTCACATCCATACATGACCACTGGAAAAACCATAGCCTTGACTAGACGGACCTTTGTTGGCAAAGTAATGTCTCTGCTTTTGAATATGCTATCTAGGTTGGTCATAACTTTCCTTCCAAGGAGAAGAAGCTTACTCACTAGTTATCAACAGTACTTTAAATCTACAATAATTAAAACAGTGCAGATTAGGCAAGCAGACTGATGAAATTAAACAGTTCAGATCTAGACCCAGGTATGGGAATTCAGTGAATGCAAAAGTTTCATTTCAAAGCAGTTCTAAAGACTGATCAGTGCCTACATAAATGGTGTCAGAAAAGTAAGAAACTCATTTAGAAAAATAAAGGATGATCTCCACAAAAAGGAGCATCTTAATGCCATTGATATGACCACAAGAGCCTTTTCACTCTGGTTTTATCAATAAAAATAATTTTTTTTAAAAAATAATGCTTTTAGGGCTTCCCTGGTGGCTCAGTGGTGAAGAATTCGCCTGCCAGTGAAAGGGGCACAGGTTTAACCCTGGTGTGTGAAGATCCCACATGTCATGGAGTAACTAAGCCTGTGCACCACAACTACTGAGCCTGTGCTCTGGAGCCCGGAGCTATTGAGCCCACGTGCCTCAGCCACTAAAGTCTGCATGCCCTGGAGCCCATGCTCCACGGCAAGAGAAGGCACCACGAGCTGAAGCCTGTGGACTGCAGTAAGGACTAGCCCCTGCTCGCCACAAATAGAGAAAAGCCTTCGATGCAACAAGGCCCAGCAAAGCCAAAAGCAAATATATAAATAAATAAAATTATATTTTTTATTAAATAATTATTTTACCAACACTGAATGAATTTCCCTTGGAAAATTTTCTGGAATCAAACAGTTTTAATTTTCCTTGATGAATTTGCTATACAACATACTTAAAACATTTCTCTAATTATCTATCATCATTTCCATTTTTCTTATCAAAAATGATTTTAATTGAGACCAAAAATTTATGTCATGTGAATCTTATAAATGGCTTACACAGCATTGCTTTATCTTTACCAGATCTTACTAATTAAAACTTCTGCCACTCTTAGCTTTTCTCTATGACCATGGTTTCTATCAAGTCCAATTTTCCCCAAGTCAAATACTGCAGATATAAATTTGTCAAGAAGATTTATTCTTCTGGAAGCAACTAGTTAGTAACTGATTTTACTGTGTGCACTTGTAACTGTCGGCTTTAATTTGTGTTGATTATAAAATGGTGGGATCAAAACATCCTACATCCGATTCCTACTTCACAATTTATACACTTATTAAATTCCAGATGGGTCAGAAATTGCGCAATAGCACAAATAACAAAGAAAAACATAGCCGACTATATATACATAATATAACCTGGGAGTAAAGAGAGTTTTCTATGCATAACTCAAAAATCTGAAGCCATAAAGGAAGTCTGATTCCCTTTCCCATCCCAGAGGAGCTGTAACACTAGCAGTTTTCAAATGTTCCATGGAGGGTGACTGAGGGCTCCAAGAGTCAGGGTGGGAGGCTGGGAGTGAGGGACTGATTAATAGCAGATGTAGGTGGGGACAAGAGACACTCCAAGCCTCTGTGGAAAAAATGTAGGATTGGAGCTTTAAAATTATTTTCAAATATTGTTTGCCATTCCAAATGCAATACTTTATCGCAACTAAAAGTTTAAAACAATTCAACAAGTTTAGCATAAACTAAAAGTACCCATCCCCTGTAAACCTATGTACAGAGATACTTACTGCTGCTAATTCTATGAGAATCATTACAGGTCTCTTTTTCAGTGTTTTTCAGCATTTTACTTATTGTCCTTGGAAACTAGAAGTCCAGGTTTGTTTGGTTTATAACACAAATACAGCAGTCTCAGACATTATGTCTCTCTCACACATAATTTTTTTATGAAATCATAATATACAAAGTTGATCCATTTAGTTTCATGGGTTTAAATACTATTTATACACATCTGAGCACACTTCAAGAAGAGGTGGAAGGAAGGAAGGAATTGAGACACATCAGTAAGTGGCAATTGTTACCAAATAGTATTTTAAAAACCTTTTCCCATTTTTTCCTTTTAAAACCTTTTTTTTTTTCCTCTTTGATATAAAAGAAATCCATGTTCCCCTTTAAGAAACACAGAAAAGCACAAGAAATAGTCATCCATAATCTACCATATAGAGCCAACTGCTATATCTTTTCATGAAGAAAGATTCTATGTTTTATACGTAGAACAGCTGTGGCCCACAATCTCGCGAAGCCAGGGTTCAAGAAGAAGGTCCCAGCGTTGTAAGATAAAGTGGAGTAGGTAGGAAGTTACAGACCACATGCCCAGAACCCTCTGACAAACAGGATGAGGAGGAAACAAAAACATGGTCAGTGACTTTTTTGAAGAAGACACTTTTGAAACTAAGACAGGCAGAGCTCCGAGCAGAAACAGACACTAGTGATGGGATGGGCAGATCCATTTCTGTTGGCTCAGATAAGCTTCCAGCCTTGAGCTGCGAACCCAAGGTTGTAGACTGGCAGAAGGCGTCTGCAAAGCGTAAATGCCACAAGAAGCAGCTTTATCGTCAGATTCCCCCCACACCAACTTTCCCCCACAGATTTCCACTTCAGCTGAACAGACACCCTGGGGACATTTCAGACCTGAAGTATTTGTTTAAAGGCCACACAGTTTGACAGCGGAGAAACAAGAGTACAGAAAGGAAGCTTTAGCAAGAGCTTCAAAAACTGGTTCCATCTGAAGCTAGAAAGGAAGGAAAGTGTCTCAAATGGTGACACTAACAGCCTTTGCAGATAAAGATGATGCAAACACTGGGATTCTGGAGAACTTTTCACCCAGCTAAACTTACTCTCAGATTTCAGAAAGGATGGGAAAGGTGTATTAAGCACCCCCTCTGTGGCTCTTCAGAAGGCTTAAGGCAGGAATCCAACTTTTTCTGTAAAGGGTCAGATAGTAAATATGTTAGGCTTGGCGGTCCATTCTAGTGTCTCTGAAGCAACTGCTCAGCCTTGCAGCTGTGGTGAAAAGCGGCCACAGCCCATACATACAGTGAGTGAGCGGGGTGGCAGGGTGCCAATCAAACTTTACTTCTCGAAATGAACATTTGAATTTCATAGAATGATCTTGTGCCACCAAATATTATTCCTCTGACTTTTTCCAATCCTTTAAAAATATAAAAACTCTTTTTAGCTCTCTGAGCTGTACAAAAAACAGGTGGCCAGCTGGAGCTGGTTCCAGGGCTGGCCTGTCATTTCCTGACCTTTGGTCTAAAAGGAGAGTTTCTGCCCTGAGTTTATGTTCTAACAACATAGATAAGAGCACAGACTAGAGAATCAGGAGGCATTTGAAATAGGGTTTCTGTTTAGCTGGGGGAAGTCTGGGTGGTAGAAGAAATTTTGGTGGCCAGCACATGAGTGGAGGGTGGGGTGGGGTTGTGGGACCAAGGGTACAGGAGGATTTCCCAACTGGGCTGCTACCCACCCGAGGTGTACCTCCATGGAGCTGGCCTGTAGCATCAGGGGAGAGAGGGGTGAGCAAACGCCTCCCTGTCCAATTATGCATGCTCTACTTTCCCAGTGAATCAGGCCAGTGAAAAGATTAGCGGCAGCAAAGTCAAATTTAATTCAAAAGACTTTTTTTTTTTTTTTTTTGCATAAAGATGAGGCCCAACTTTGTAGAGAAACAAAAACTAACATTCTCAGGTCACCTCCACTTCGGTCCAACTTTGTTTACCTGTGTGTACCAGGCTCTTATGCAAATTCCAGCAGCTGCTTCAAAATCAGCCTGAGCTTGGCCTTGATGGATTTATTTCTCATTTGCTGCCGGCACAGACCACATCTATTGAAGGGAGAAAAATACCAGCCACTCCACAGCCACTTGCCCAGGAGTCCCGGGCCTGCCTGGCAATGAGCCTCTTTACTCCCTGTCCAGCCCCGGCCTGCCGTTACCTTGCCATTGAATAGTCTGGAGGAAGAGTTCAATGCAGGGTTTGCACTTTCCCAGCCATTAGCCAGCTGCCAACGCATTTCATTATCTTAGGAGTGTTTTGTACATCAAAGCGCATCCCAAACAGTGTGATCAAGTGGAAGTAACAGTGCCTGGTCAACATTATAACTTGCAGCATTTTTTTTTTTTTTTTCATGGATATAATGCCATCTGGCACCCAGGAACAGACAAGGCCAGTGGTGAAAAAAACCCTGCCGCCCTGTTTTGCCTCTTGGTGTAACAGTTAATCCCAACAAAGGCCAAGGCCTTAGAGTAACTGCCCTGTTGCTATCTTGCGTATTTATTGTCTTACACAGGGCAAGCCGCCCCGAACCTGCAAAATCCAGGAGATCTGCGGAAAGAACGTGGTCTTTTTGTTTAGCAAACACACACACACGTACACACAAGGAGGAGACCAGGATTTAGAGATGCTCTCCTTTCCAAGCTACAAGACTGTCTGGGAAAACAAAGTACCTGGCCTTGAAACCCCCTATTAATAGTAAGAGTTTAATATCTTCTGCACCTACCCTGGTTTCAATAATTTTGAAAAATCCCTCCCACCTTGGATTTGATATCACAAACCACCCACCCTCTCCCATATCAGAGACTCCTAAACTGATTTCCGGTAACAAGCTTCTCCATGAGACTGCCATTGCTCTCTTAAAATTAAAAAGAGAAAGAATTTTCTGAAGTCACAACTCTCAAAGGTTCTGAATAAAACTCATCTGTAGCACGCGCAAAATCCCACCACCTCAGAAGTGGATTTTCAATTGACAAATTAGGAAAGAAAAGACCAGGAGTAGCTCGGTGCTTTCATTTTGACATCAATCTTCAAAACATAAAAGAACAAGACACAAAATGGGCAATCTCCTTCTCTGCTGAAATGAGGACAAATGATTGAGTTTATGGTTTTGTGTCCCCCCAACCCCCACCGGAAAATCTCAGATGCAGTGGCCTCAATGCACTGTGACTGTTTATAAACTCTTCAATGCTTTTTCCACTCATTACACAAAACCCTCCCTCTTCCAACCTTACAAATATCCCCCATCCCTGCTTCCGTCTCTGCAGGAGGGAAAGCCTGAAATTTCAAGTAGCATTTTTCCTTCTTTGGGTTAAGTTCACATCAAGGGATGGTTTTGCAATCTGCATAAGCAATTATGTAAGCTTTCCCAAAGCATAGAAATTTTCTAGGGCAATTTTTGCCTATACATAGAATTCGTGCGTGCTTGAGTGCGTGTGCATGCTGAGTCGCATCAGTCATGTCCGACTCTTGTGCAACCCCATGGGCTGTAGCCTGCCAGGCACCTCTGTCCATGAGATTCTCCAGGCAAGAATACTGGAGTGGGTTGCCATTTCCTTCTCCAGGGGATCTTCCTGACCCAGGTATCAAACCCGCATCTCCTGCGTCTCCTGCTTTACAGGCGGATTCTTCACTCACTGAGCCACTCAGGGAAACCCTAGAATCCAGATGATTTTAAAAAGGAGATATCACCCAATAACCAACCTGTGGTTTGAAATTTTCTCAGAAAATCCAATGTTGTCTACCTTCTCCCACTGTGTCTCCTTTCACTGTCATAAACTATAGTAGAATTACAGCACACTTAAGAAACCAGGTTGCTACTTTAGGCTGCTATGGAAACAACTCAGAGAAATGAAGCCCCTAGCAGCCAGTATTCCAAACTACTTTTTTAAAAAAAAGAAAAAACTAAACTTTCCTGACCTTTGATATCCTCAGTACAGTGACTGCTTTCCTCACTTCTTTTGTTACCCTAAGAATCTGTGGGAAAGAAAGAAAATGAGCCAGAAAGGAGAGTAATTGAAATCTTTGCCAAAATAAGAAAAAAAAAAAAGTTCACTAGGGATGTCTCTGGTGGTCCAGTGGTTAAGAATTCACCTTGCAATGCAAGGGACGAGGGTTTGATCCCTGGTCAGAGAATTAAGATCCCGCCTGCTGTGGGGCAACTAAGCCTGTGTGACCCAACTACGGGACCCACGATCTAAAGCCCGCACTCCACAACAAGAGCAGCCACACAATGAGGAGCCTGCGCCCCACAACTATGGAGCAGCCACTGCTCAACGCAACTAGAGGAAGGCCCAACATGGCCAAAAACAAATAAAAGCGTCAAGAAGAAGAGATTCCTGCTTTCAAGGAACTCATAACCCAATAGTGGAGACAGGCATACATAGACGGGGATTTGCAACAGAGGGTGGCAGGTACTGAAACAGATGGGGTGGGACAGCGGTAGCAAAACAAAAAAATAGATCGGTTCTACGAGAAAAGGTCTTTCATGGTTCTGCTGCTGCTAAGTCGCTTCAGTCGTGTCCGACTCTGTGCAACCCCAGAGACGGCAGCCCACCAGGCTCCCCCGTCCCTGGGATTCTCCAGGCAAGAACACTGGAGTGGGGTGCCATTTCCTTCTCCAATGCATGAAAGTGAAAAGTCAAAGTCAAGTCGCTCAGTCGTGTCCGACCCTCAGCGACCCCATGGACTGCAGCCCACCAGCCTCCTCCGTCCATGGGATTTTCCAGGCAAGAGTACTGGAGTGGGGTGCCGTTGCCTTCTCCGCTTCATGGTTCTAGCTTGACACTGATGTTAAAATAGTGACCCGCTGTTTTGTTGGAAGTCAAATAACCTTTTGTCCTCAGATTATCCTCGAAAGAGAATCTATTACTTGTGACCAGTCTTAAATTCCACTTTAGATGAAAATCTATCTGTTTTGTGTTTCCTCTGATTATTCTCAGTTTGTTGGTGCATAATTTTAAAGAAGTGGAGCTCTGTGGTTTCCCCATTTAGATTGTTCTAAAGTGACGTGCACCGCAGGATTTGGCTGACATGCCAAGCAGCTGAAATTTGGGAAGGACTGGGCAAAAAGAGACTGGTGCAGATGAGAAAATTACACATCATTTTGTTCCTCTCATTTTGTAAAACTCTTAAATCCACAGTTGTTAGGGATTAAAAAGAACTTTACATGAATCCCTGCTTATGCAAGGTTGTTTTTTTTTCTTCTTAAAAATTTTTAATCTAAGTCCAAAATTTAAATTTCTAAATGGACAATTCCATCACAATTTCTCTGCAGAATTAATTACAATCTTAAGGGGCTGTCCATTAATATATTCCTAAAAGTACTTGGAGAGCCTCAAAAGTCCATTTCTAATTTTTCCCATAACCAGCTAAAAGTTCTATGTGGAAAGTTAGTGACTGTCTTGAGTTGGTACTTAAGACCCTGATTTTGTGCAAATGCAGTGAGTGGTGAGAAGAATATTGCATTATAGCACTTACTTTGAGTCTAGCTTTATAGGCAAGGACAGAAGACAAACTCTCCATCTGCTTTAAACCCCATGTGTCTTTCAGAATCTCTAATTCAGCACCTACCAATCTCTACCTAGGCAAAATCAGCAAGACAGAATAATACTCTTCTATGATAGCATTGCCTTTTTGTTTTTTCTCTCTCTCTAAATGACTTTTAAAAACAAAACTCAAACTGCAGTTAGGGATAATAACTTCACAAAGATCTTCCTTTTCCCCATTCCCTCTTCTCTCTCTCCTTGTCTTTGCCTCTTTCCCTCTCCCTCTCCTTCTGTGTTTTTGTCTCTCTCTCTTTAGCCTATGGCACAAAACTAGAGAAAAGATGCGCATTAAGGAAAATAAGAGGCAGGTGAGGTCCACTGTGCATATAAAGAAAATAACATAACCTACCGTTACCGCTGGTTTAGTGTTTTCACTGGCTTATAAAATGTTTTCTGATATGCATAACAATAGTATCTGTCTCAAAGTGAGGACTAAATATGCTAATGGAATTAAAAGATCCTACAGTAAGTAATTCCTGATGCATAAAATGCTGCCAATCAATGTTAGATGCCATTATTATTCCTCATGCTATTATTTTCATCACTGTTATTACAGTCACAGCTTGTATGACTTACATCTGGCTTGGGTTCAGAGATTTAAGAAACTCATCATTCATTGTCTCTTTAAATATTGTTCTTCCCTTATTGTCTCTCTCTTCTCCTTCTGGGAATCTTAATACATAGGTTAAAACTTTTCCCTAGTTCCCCTATGCTTCTTTCATTGTTGTCCCTCTGTGTTAATCTTTTCATCTTTTCATACTTCATTCTTTATATTTTTTCACATTTATCTTCAGCTCACTAATTCTCTCTTCTGTTTGTCTAGCTTCATGTTAAACCTATTCATTGAAGTCTTGATTTCCATTTTTCCTGTTCTGGAATTTCCATTGTGTATGTTTTTGTAATTTACTGTTATCTGTTGAAATTACCGATCTCATGTTTTATTATCTCAGATATATTCATTATATTTAATTTAAAATCCATTGCATGAAAACTCCAATTTTAAGATACCTGGTGGGCTCCTTACACCAACTGCTGTTTCTTTTGATTTTCCATTACACTATCTTGATTCCTTGTATGTCTGGTTATTTTTGACTGAGTGTCAGATGTGTTGTATCTGAAAAAGAGTAAGAAGTAATTTCTGTATAAAAACTAGTCAGAGGTAATGTTGCCAACAAAGGTCTGTCTAGTCAAAGCTATGGTTTTTCCAGTAGTCATGTATGGATGTGAGAGTTGAACTATAAAGAAAGCTGAGTGTCGAAGAATTGACTCTTTTGAACTGTGGTTTTGGAGAAGACTCTTGAGAGTCCCTTGGACTGAAAGGAGATCCAACCAGGCAATCCTAAAATAAATCAGTCCTGAAATATTCATTGGAAGGACTGATGCTGAAGCTGGAACTCCAATACTTTGGCCACTTGATTCCAAGAGCTAACTCATTGGAAAACACCCTGATGCTGGGAAAGATTGAAGGCGGGAGGAGAAGGGGATGACAGAGGATGGGATGGTTGAATGGTGTCACCAACTAGATGGACATGAGTTTGAGTAAGCTCCGGGAGTTGGTGATGTACAGGGAAGCCTGGCATGCTGCAGTCCATGGGGTTGCACATAGCTGAACACAACTAGGTGACTGAACTGAACTGAACTGAACATGAAATGTTACCTTCCTTCAGAGAAGACTCTATTTGTTTCTGACAGGTGGCTAGGGACACTGACAATCCTAAATAATGCTAATTCAATCATAAGATAACAAAATCAGTCCCTTCTGGGGAAGATCTATTTAGGACCACCCTTATTCATGGAATGTAGCTCTTTAGTTTGGAGTCCTAACCTAAAACCTATGAGTTTAGGTTTCCCTCCTTGGCAACACTGAACTTCTTTTCCTCCCCTAGGTCTTAAAGTTTAGTTTACTAGACTTTAAAGTTTCAGTTCACCTTATCAGCCTCCTGCTTAATATCCAAAATTGGTAGATGCCCGTAGGGTAAAGCAGTCCCAAATGCAAAGCTCAGTTCTCTGGGAGTGTGCAGGTTACTCAGTTGTGTCCAACTCTTTGTGGCCCCATGGACTGTAGCCCACCAGGCTCCTCTGTCCATGGGATTTTCCAGGCAACAATACTGGAGTGGGTTGCCATTTCCTACCCCACGGGCTCTTCTCAGTTCTCTGGGTTTCCTTTTTCTTTCTTTTTCCGCCCCCCCTTTTTTCTTTGACTTGTTAGCTCACTGGTGATTTAAATGGTTTTTTCCTCTTAAAATTTTGTTCAGATTTTATAGTTTTCTTAGCTAGAGGGAAAGGATTGTTTGATAATATATTTGTTTTCACGTACAAAAATTAAAACCTATATAGTCATATTTCTTGATTGGTTTTCCCATCATTCATAGAAAGGCCTACTCTAATTTACAGTTTAATTACATTTGGTACTGATTTTAGTATGAGCTGTAAGATAAGGATCTGGCTCTGTATTTTTTCCCAAATAATTAATTATCATCTAATTACATATTGAATAATTCATAACTTTTGGATTTATATACACCTCAGATATGCAGATGACACCACCCTTATGGCAGAAAGTGAAGAGGAACTAAAAAGCCTCTTGAAGAAAGTGAAAGTGGAGAGTGAAAAAGTTGGCTTGAAGCTCAACATTCAGAAAACGAAGATCACGGCATCCAGTCCCATCACTTCATGGGAAATAGATGGGGAAACAGTGGAAACAGTGGCAGACTTTATTTTTGGGGGCTCCAAAATCACTGCAGATGGTGACTGCAGCCATGAAATTAAAAGACGCTTACTCCTTGGAAGGAAAGTTATGACCAACCTAGATAGCATATGCAAAAGCAGAGACATTACTTTGCCAACGAAGGTTCGTCTAGTCAAGGCTATGGTTTTTCCAGTGGTCATGTATGGATGTGAGAGTTGGACTGTGAAGAAGGCTGAGTGCCGAAGAATTGATGTTTTTGAACTGTGGTGTTGGAGAAGACTCTTGCAAGTCCCTTGGACTGCAAGGAGATCCAACCAGTCCATTCTGAAGGAGATCAGCCCTGGGATTTCTTTGGAGGGAGTGATGCTGAAGCTAAAACTCCAGTACTTTGGCCACCTGATGGGAAGAGTTGACTCACTGGAAAAGACTCTGATGCTGGGAGGGATTGGGGGCAGGAGGAGAAGGGGACGACAGAGGATGAGATGGCTGGATGGCATCACTGACTTGATGGACATGAGTCTGAGTGAACTCTGGGAGTTTGTGATGGACAGGGAGGCCTGGCATGTTGCGATTCATGGGGTTGCAAAGAGTCGGACACAACTGAGCGACTGAACTGAACTGACTGACACACACATATACATACATACTTAATGTGTTAATGTTCTAAACCATCTTTACATTACTTTAGTCTTTCTCTGGATTTTTCTTTTGTGTCTGGCTATTTTCTTTATTTGCTTTTACACCAGCACACCATTGTTTTAAAATACTCTAGCTTTATACTATGTTTATGTATCTGGTAACAAAGGGCTTTCTTCTTCCACCCAGGCCCAAAACATGTTTTGGTTTTGTTTTTAGAAATTTTCTGGATAGTATAACAATCTATTTTATCCAATGCACTTTTACATCTTTTATCTCAGCTGCTAAACCTCTTGCCATCAAACACACACCCAGAAAAGAGTATTTTAAAGAGGACAGACAACTTTACAAAACTAAGTTTCTCTAGCTAGAAGCATCTTAAATCTAAAAACTCACATGGTTTGATATAAATACTGCATATTTGTAAATAAATATATTCCAATATATTTTTATACTTTTTATAAATTACTTTCTTCAGTTATATTTTCTAACTGATTATTCTTTCTAATAGGAAAACTATTATTTTTTCCTTGTGAATGTTAATATTGCAACAATCTTATTTATTATTTTTAATTTATTTCTGGGATGTTTTATCAGTTGACCCTTGTGACTTCTGAAGATATACAATGATTTTGCTATTTGTTAGTGAGAATGGTACTAACTTCTTTCTATACAATACTTACTTACTCTGCTGTCTTGAATAATGGCACATTAGTTTGGCTGGGAATTAGTCTCAAATTTCAGTTTTAGGGTTTAGATTTTTTTTCCAGCCATGCCATGTGGCAGACAACCAGGGATCAAACCCATACCCCCTGCAGTGGAAGCTCAGAGTCTTAACCATTGAGCCACCAGGGGAGTCCCATAGGTTTGAAGCTTATTTCACCCAAACTACCACTTAACATAATACCAATCTCTTCACCAAAGTGACTGGTTCAAGGATGAGTAATACAGGCCCAGACTCAATCGGGCATGGCACACCACTGGTCAGAGTGGTTTTTTTTTTTTTTCCCAAAAGGGTTTGACACATGATTAAAGAGTTGTCAAGGTTTTCAGAAGAGTTTTCTCCTTCTCTGAACTGTGAGGTATAAAGACATGGGGGACCTGGGACCTCTCTGGCCATTCTGCTCCCATGAGACAAACAGTCCAATACACAAAGGAACACAGAGCTGAAAGAACTCAGAAATCAAGCAGCAAAACCGAAACAAGCCATGCTTGAAACGAAACCTATCTTGCAACTATATAGGACCAAATATATCCTCCTCTATCTTTTGAAACCAGTGCACCTTATTTGCAACCCAAACTACCCTAACAGATATACCAGCCCTGTGTGGTATTCAAGAAACATTCCTGAAACAGATTGATGAAAAAAGCTTGAAAACAAAAGCTTGTGGAAAATTATACCAGGCAAATGTAGGCAAACAGCAAGCAGAAATGGCAGAATCAAGATCAGATAAGAAGAATTCAAGACCATTAATCAGGGAAAAGAGGCATTTTATGAGGTCTACAAGTATAATGAATGAATTCCTGTAGACCAAAAACTACAGCAGCAAAATATATAAAGCAAAACTCTGACAAAATCAGGTTTAACCATCATAGAAGCCAAAGCCAGAGTGGGGAATTTTGCATAAGAATTTGATGAATCAAGCAAATAGAAATAAGCAAACTGGACATCCCTGGTGGTCCACTGGTTAAGAATCCATTTGCCAATGCAGGGTACGTGGGTTTGATCCTTGGTCCAGGAGGATCCCACATTCTGTGTGGCAACCAAGCCTGCGCACCACAACTGGAGAAGCAGCCCCCGCTGGCTGCAACTAAAGAAAGCTTGCATGCAGCAGTGAAGACCCAGTGAAGCCAAAAAAAAAAAAAGCAAAGACATGGAGATATAAATAATACAAAAGAGAAAATGTAAAACAAAAATAACACTTTCTTTCTCTTCTTTACCAAAGAAGAAATTAGAAACTCATGAACAATTTACCATTAGAAAGTTCATTTTACTGCAGAATTTAACTAGCAAAATAACAAGTAAAAGTTCAGATAGTTCTCTTTACTAACCTCAGCTCTCACTATACAATTTAGGAGCTGAATATATTCAGAAAACTTTAACAAATTCTTCGGTCTCTCAACTTTTAAGAACAGATTATTTGGTTTTCTCATCCAGACTTTAGAAACCAAATATGATCAGATATTGCAGTATTTTTCATGTCCTAGATGGAAAGACTTAATGTCATTAAAATGTTAACCTTCCAAAAAGAATATAAAATTAATGTAACTACAATTTCAGGTTTTCTTTAAACCTGGTTATAGACTTTATGGAGAAGGCAATGGCACCCCACTCTAGTACTCTTGCCTGGAAAATCCCATGGACGGAGGAGCCTGGTGGGCTGCAGTCCATGGGGTCGCTAAGAGTCGGACACGACTGAGCGGCTTCACTTTCACTTTTCACTCTCATGCATTGGAGAAGGAAATGGAAACCCACTCCAGTGTTCTTGCCTGGAGAATCCCAGGGATAGGGGAGCCTGGTGGGCTGCCGCCTATGGGGTTGCACAGAGTCGGACACGACTGAAGCCACTTAGCAGCAGCAGCAGCATAGACTTTATAAACATTTTATAATAGAAAAATGTTAAGATAAAAATAGAAGAAATTCTGAATAAAGAAATTTTTGAATATGAATTTTGAAAATGCTGAGTTCCAGAAATAATTTACTAGAACTCCTAATCAATAAAGTATGAGGAGGTCTGGTCTACCACATCTTCATGAGCATAAAACAAAGAGCTATAAATAATAATACAGTGAATACCCACCCTCCCACTACCTTACCTGAAAGATAAATAAGACATAACCAGTGCCATCACCCTCTGTACGGTTCAGATTCCATTTCCCAATCCCTTAAGGTAGTCACTCTTTCAAATTAGGAGTTATTTCCATCCATTGCTTTATATTTTCACATGTTATACATATAGAAGTATGTTTTTAAGCTTTAAAAACAGCTCATTCTAGATTTTCATCGGCCCTGTGTTGGGTCTCCAGTTTTATGAGCTCCAAGTTAATTTCTTTCATTGCCCTCTCTTTTTCCACTGCCTTCTGTGTGGTTTTTCTCATGCCTGCCCTCCATAACTCTGATCTTCTTTCAGTGTTGATTCTGCTCCTCTCTGCTTCTAAAGCCATTTTCATTTCAAAACTGATCGTATTCTTCCCTTCAGTTTCCTTCTTCAGTATTCCAGCTCGCCTATTCATTCACCAGCACTAAAATTCCTCTGAGAAGATGGAGGAAATTTAGTCTATTGTTTTTAATTTCCTGAAGTAAGTACTATTTTAACATGTATTATGTGTCACCTTTCTTTTACATTTGCATTCTTTTTTCATTTTTTTTTTATGATTTGTAAGGAAATTCCACTTTTTCCTACTTACTCGACTTTTATTGGACACCGTTTCATCTGGTCCTGATATTGCCCAATAGCTTTGAAGATTACCATCATATCCGTTCGATGATTCCTGGTCCTCTTGAATAGTTCTTGAGGACTCTGGGTGGAAATCTGAACATTTGAGAGAATGTAATGTGGTTTATTTTCAGTCATTCGGAAAACTGAGGAGGGAAGGGAAGGTAGACATAGGTTCCTCTCCAATCAATGTCTTGATTCCCATCCCAGTCAATCCCATTAAGAAAAATACCTCCTAAGTTCTTGTCATTTCCCCCTTTCTTGGCAAAAAGTTAACTGACAGGAATCCAGGTCAGTGAAAGAGCTCTTGACTCATAGGCCTTTTGTTAGTTCTTATCTCTGGTCAACTTTGCTCAGTAGATGCTTGACTCTTAGGTAATCCTCTCCCCAGACCCCTTGATTCTTTTCTAGGTTGCCCCTTTAAAAAAAAAAAAGATCATTTATTCATTTATTAATTTGTCTGTGTTGGGTCTTAGCTGTGGCACACAGGGTCTTCCTAGCCTCACTTGTGATGTCTCACTGCTGGGCTCTGTAATTGCAGTGTGCAGGCTCAAGTGGCCCCGAGGCATTTCAGATCTTAGTTCCCCAACCAAAAATGGAACCAGCATCTCCTGTGTTGGGAGGCAGATCCCTTTTTTTTAACTTTTTGTTTTTTATTGGAGTATAGCCGATTAACAATGTTGTGATAGTTTCAGGTAAGTAGTGAAGGGTCTCAGCCACACATATACATGTATCCGTTCTCCCCCAACTCTCCTCCCATCCAGGCTGGGAGGCAGATTCTTAACCACTGGACCACCAGAGAAGTCCCAGAGGTTGCGCTTTAAGAGCAGGGTAAAGAACAGTGTTCCTGGTCCCTAGATTTCTCTTCCCCTCCAGCCCCTCTATTCCTCTGTGGTATGCAACTATGTTCAAGGTATGGATCTATTCCTCTGTTCTCATCTTTCTGGAGTTGTTAGGCCTTAAAAACCATGTAGTTTTTTCCCAAGAACTGTACTATCTGAAATAGGGCTGCTGCTGCTAAGTCGCTTCAGTCGTGTCCGACTCTGTGCGACCCCAGAGATGGCAGCCCACCAGGCTCCCCCATACCCGGGATTCTCCAGGCAAGAACGCTGGAGTGGGTTGCCATTTCCTGATCTTTGTTAATTCTGTGTCTTTGCTGAAATTGTCTTTAACTGGCTGATCCTCAATTTGGGGTGTGAGGCTGTGGCTATTCCATAGTTGGAGCATTGATACAATCATGAAGTTCTCATGGGGAACAAGGAACTGTGTGCTCTAATGTGGATAGGACTCACTCAGGGATCTTGTTAAAACTGCAAGGTGGGACCTGAGTATGGGTATTCCTAATGAACTAGCAAGATGATGCTGATGTTGTTTGCTGCAGACCACACTTTGATTAGAAATGCTATGGACTAGTCAGGGTTCTCGTATATATATATATATATATATATATATATATATATATATATATATGTATATATATATGTATATATATATAAAGAGATTTGCTGTGAGGAATCAGCTCATACAATTATGGAGGCTGAGAAGTCCTGCATGGGCTGTCTGAAAGCTGGAGATTCAAGAAAGCCTAGGATGTAGTTCAAAGGTTTGATCATCCTCAAGGGCAGAAGCTTGTGATCCTCAGCTCAGTCAGCAGAACAACCTTCCTCAGCCTTTCTGTTCATTCAGGTCCTCAGTAGATAGGATGATGCCCACCCACACTGGAGAGGGCCATCTGCTTTATTCAGTCCACACTGTTGTTATTGTTCAGTGGCTCAGTCGTGTCTTTGTGGGCACCTATTCAAATGCTAATCTCTTCCAGAGTCACCCTCATGGATATAACCAAAAACATACATACAACCATATATCTGAGCATCCCATGGGCCCAGTCAAGGTGACACAGAAAACATCTACAGTCTTATCAAAGGTTGGCATTATGCGGCATACAAAGCAGGAAAGTGCTACAAGGCTCATCGAAAAATTTAAAAAAATAGCCAGTATTTCTTAAAATGTGACTACATCCTAACCACAGTTCTAAATGCTCTCCATGGATTATGTCATTTAATTTTCACAATACCCCTGTAAGATAGGTACTATATTGTTTCCATTTAACAGAAAAGGAAATTGAGGCACTGACGGGTTGAGCAACTAGTTTGAGATTAAAGATACAGTAAGTGGCAGAATTGAGCAATCTGACTTCAGAGCCTCAACTTCAAACACCATCTCCGGGTGCAATCCTAAGAACATCCCTTATACCACTCTGCCACCGAGAGCAAGGGTCCCACCATGCTTTTGTAATCACTAGGTTTCTTGCTTCATGAAACTGAAGGGATGTTGGGGAAGATGACCTGAGAGTTTCCTCTGGAAGGTAAAACAGCGTGGACGCTGCCTACAGGGCCCAGGCTGAGAAGCAAAAGGACCTTTGCTGAGGAAAGAAAAGAGATAAATACCAAAAATAACAGTGAGAGAAAAAAACTGAGACAAATCAGGAAGAAAAGAAAAAGCAGAACTCGGCATCCTTGCACTTCAATTCAGAGAAGGGAGAACTACTGCCTAGCAGAATCTGGGAATAAAATTTCCTTAGAAAGTCCCAGAAAAGTTGTGTGTCTGTTATAAGTTCAAAGGACAAGGGGAACTTGTATGCACTTTCCCCTTATTAATATTTCTGTGGGCAAAGTACTACTCCTTCCAGTTTCAAATCTCTGTGAAGCTTTCCAACTAACCCCCAGTCTCCATCACAGTTAGGGTTTCTTCTTCGATGTTCCAAAGGTCTTTGTGCATAACTCAGAGTGCAAAATGTACTTGCATTCATTCGTTTATTTACATTTCTCCCTCACCAGACTGTGCTTTTTTTTTTTTTTAGGACAAGGTCTTAAACACATACCTTGAGCTCTAGGTACACTGGAATACTCTGTTCACTGAACTCAAGCCTTCAGTCTTGACATCATTCCCTTTTCACTATCAGCTTCCCTCAACCCATCAGGTTTCTTTAAATGGCACTTCCCTTACGAAACCTTCCCTAAGGTAGACATTTCACTCCGTACCTTTATCATGACACAAAATACTCTTACTGTGAGATTCTGTCACATCCCTTTTCTGCATTAGATTATAAACCATGTTGTCATGACCTTTGAATTCAACTGAGCCGAATCCTGCATGTTGGCTGATGCTCATAAAATCGCATATTGAATCGCATATTGAACACACGTTTACAGAGAAAGGAAGGACTTCCCTGGTGGCTTAAGACTCTGAGCTCCCAACGCAAGGGGCCCGGGTTCGATCCCTGATCAGGGAAATAGATCCCACATGCCACAACTAAAGATCCCGGGTGCTGCCATGAAGACCCAGCACAACCAAATAAATAAATAATTCTTTTAATTAAAAAAAAAATTAAAGGAAAGGAAAATTGGTTTAGATACAATGAATAGGCCTGGACTGGTTAAAGTGGACCCAACAACAGCTTGAAACAAACCTCAAAGTTTGTTTAACAACCTCAAAGTTTAACAACCTCAAAGTCCTCTCTCAAGAGATTGTGCAGATCCTTTCATATATATTAGAAACATTGCAGATCCTAACTTCTTTTTCTACTGAATACATCACTCAAGAATGAGCCATTTTCTCCTTATTCTTTGGAAAGTTATCATGGATGTGTTTTCAGTACAGAAGGAGGAGGTGGACACTGGGAGGTAGATTTTACCTTTTATCAAAAATACAAATTAAAACAGTCATTGAATGAAAAAGAAAATTAAGAAACAGAGACTCAGAAATTTTAAGACATTTAAGAAACAAGAGATTAAATTCTATTGTGTTTGAGGGGAAGATCAGACTTCGTCTGGTGTGGTACCATACCTGAGGACCGAATATAAATGCAGCCCTGATCACTTTGGGTGGGGGCTGGGGGAGTGGGTAATACTGATTTATTTTCAACTTGATTCCATGGTCTGTGCGTACCCTTAGAGAAGGCCAACAAAAACATGGTTACCTGTGCTCTTCTGTTACAGGAAAAGGAGTGAGCTCTGGTGATTTTCTCCTTTTCCTTAACACCAATTGTGAGTGCTTTAATTTTCAACAAATTCTCTATTTGTCTTGAGACAATATAATCTAGGGAAGTGGGGGAGCTGTATGCCATTCAGAACTCAGAAAGCCATGACAATTAAAGAGAAAAAATACAGATTCTACGGAAAATTCATAGCAACTGTGCTCAAGACAAATTTATTTCTTTGGCCTGTAAAACAGCTGTCGGCATGAAAAGACTTGTGGCTGAGTTTACAAAGTAAATGTAAAACATTATTAAAATTTTAAGTTCTTGTTGCTGTTTACATCTCCTTTCCACTTGTTATGATTTATTTTGCTCATTTACATTTTTTGTTTTGCTTTTGATGAAGAAAACATAGAAATTCAGATCTTAGAATCTGAGATTCCAAAATCGTAACAAAACACAACAAAAACAAAAATACTTCTAACACCTTGAAATATTTGGTAGAATGCATGTTCAGAAAACAGTCTCCATTCAGGAAGTTTGGGGAACAGGTTTCAACAGGCAAAATGAATCCACTACTCTCTGCCTGTTTTTCCTTTCGTTTTTCACTAAACACCAACATTTCTCACAATGGAAGGATATTTTGATTATCTTATCACCGTGGGACAAAAAGTGCTTAATTTTTTATTTCAATCAATCAAGCTCTTCTACCTTAGCTCCCTTTATTCTTCCTCATACTCAAGCTCCTAAGTTTATGTGCAAGGAAAAGAATTTTAGCTATCTCAGGCAACAGACTATACCATAAAGAAAGCATCAAACAGAATGCCACTCTCCCGCAATCAGTTTATATTTATAGCCAAAGGTTTACATCGTGCGTGTTCATTTTCCGTTTCCCCCACTAATTTGTCCCTGATGAGAAGTCCTTAGCACCTGCCTCTGGAGAAACTGTGCTGAGAGCTTTTCTGAATTACTGTTTCACATTTAGCATCTTTTGGCCATTAATCATCACTGTCAGAGAAAGGCTCTGCAGCATCACCAGTAATCAGCTCTCTGGTTCCCTGTGATCAGGAAGAAAGGGCATTTAAGTGCTAGGAGAGAGAGAAATGGGGGGAAAAGAGAAAATGCTATTTTTCCTCATGAAAAAAAATGGAGTTAGAGAGCACTGAGAAGCCACCCCCAAGAAAATCACAAGCAAATTCAACACTGAGGAGCACTGACATATATACACCACCACGTGTAAAATAGCCAGCTAGTGGGATAGCTAGTGGGGAGCTGCTGCATAACATAGGGAGCTCAGCTCGGTGCTCTGTGATGACCTAGAGGGGTGGAATGGAGGCTCAAGAGGCTTATAGGTTATACTTATATATATATATATATATATATATATATATACTTAGAGCTGACTCATGTTGTTCTATGGCAGAAACTAACACAACATTGTAAAGCAATTATACCCAATTAAAAATAAATCAAAAATAAAATAAAAATTCAATATTTAAAATTTTAAATAAAATATTTTGTCATTAATATTATTTATTAATATTATATAATTTAATAATAATTTGTTGATATTATATAATACTAATGATATTAATATATTATTATTAAATAATATACAATAAAATTTAAAAATTCAATAATATTTTTAAAATTTATTCAAAAATAAGCCGATGTATAAACTGCAAGCTTGCAGGTACTTCCTAAAACAAAATTTTGTAGCTATTCTTTGACCTAGACATAGCCTCCCACTGTCATTCAAGAGCACAGTGTGATGGCAAAAGTGGCCAGCACTAAATGATCATCTTCTAACCCCCTCACAGCTATTAGCTATCCCCTAATACCCTCTGAGGGCTTCCCTGGTGGGCTCAGAGGTAAAGAATCCACCTACCGGTGCAGAAGACATAGGTTCGATCCCTGGGTCAGGAAGATCCCTTGGAGAAGGAAATAGCAACCCACTCCAGAATTCTTGCCTGGGAAATTGCATGGACAGAGAAGCCTGGGGGGGCTGCAGTCCAAGGGGTCGCAAAGAGTTGGACACGACCGAGCGATAAACAACAACAATACCTTCTGAGTTGGATAACTCTATTCCACACCTAAGGGCCACTTGAGTTTCTGCAATTCAGCACTTTTCAGATGTTGGAGAGTCTATACGGATCATGTATCACATGGTATGAATGCCTTTCCTGGGGACTGGAACTCAACTGTGTGAACATTCCTGCAGCACCATGTGTAGACAGACACAGAAAGAAGAAGGCTGCTTCTTCACATCAGGTCAGGTTTGATTGCCAAAAATGTTTTTGCCAAACCTGGATGGAAGAAAGCCCCAAATCTACTTTCAGAGGTTGAATTTCAGAGTTAAAAGGTTGGATGTATTCTCAACTCTATTGTCCAGGTCAAGAACCCAGTGAGGATGAAATGTGCCTTGTCCTTTGGCACTAGCAGCAGGGCTTGGGATCCAGAAGTGACCAAAGCATTAAAAAAAAAAAAAAAAAAAATCCTAAGAATTCACAGTGTCTTTCTTGGCTGCTGCAATGTCAGTCTCCTCCATCTTCTTGTTCCTTTGCTAAAGCTGGATGCACAAAGAGATGCTTCTACTTCTATGAGAGAAGATCCCAAAATGCAGATAAGGCCAAGCTCCAGGGCTCGGTGGCACAGTCCATGCAGGCTACTACAATGCTAACCCAGTTGACCTCATCCAGCAGAGGTAGGGTTCTAGGGGAGAGTTCAGAGGAGAGGGTGTGCTGCCTAGGAATGTGAGAAAACTTTTGAGAATGACACTGGACTTTATCCCACCAGAAGAATGCAGGTCTGATCGATCCAGCTCTTGAGCTCCCAGGTGACCCTGGGTGGCATCAAAGTTATAGTAGGTACCGTGGTGTGTGGAGGGTTAGCTTTTTTACATACAGAGATAGGCTACTTACAACACCATTACTCTTCCCTCCTATGTTCTAATATGTTTCTCCCAGGAGAGAAGGGAGTGTATCCAAAATTACACATAACCCTGAAATGATCATGGGAACATGTGGTCTGTGACTGCTCTTTGCCAGGGCCTAGAAAAGCAGAAGAGGGTTGAGACAAGTATGAAACGAGTTGCCAGTCCAGGTTTGATGCACGATACTGGATGCTTGGGGCTGGTGCACTGGGATGACCCAAAGGGAGGGTATGGGGAGGGAGGAGGGAGGAGGGTTCAGGATGGGGAACACAGGTATCATTGGCATTTTAAATTTGAAAATCCTAATAGCAAAATTTGAGCTCAGTGGCCAAACTAATGCCAAAAAAACCCACACAAAACCCCAAAAACCCAAGCCCACAGAATCAGAGGCTTGCATGGGCACAGCAGCCTTCTGTCCTTGAAATTGGAGCAGCCCACCTTATAATCAGATTCCCACGTTACTATCTTGGGAGTTGAGTTCATAGATGGACATTTCATCCAGGTCTAAGGATAAAAGGGCAGCTCTAACTTCACCTCTTCTTTCTGTAACGGGAGGTTCCACTTGCTAGTCTGTCCTCTAACGCTGTAGCTTTTAGTCTTTCACCACCAACACTGACTAGGACACCTTTTGAGTTTGCCAAATTGTTTCCAACATGGAAAACTCAATTCTAAGAAGGAGAGTCCCTGCTATAGTAGGCACTTCCTAAAGGTTGGTGGTTTGAAAAGCTTATGAGAGTTCTATCCTCCTGGTTCATACACTTTGTCAGGCGCTCCAGTCTCAATCAAACAGGATAAGGTTTTAAGTGGTATGGACCCTGGGGCATACTTTTCTGGTGTGACGATAGACTGGGGTAAAAGAAATATTTTTCTTTCTCTGTTACTTGCTTTTATCAAAATCAGTAGCCAGGCATCAGTATAAACCCTATTAAAAAAAAAAAAAAATTGAAGCTTATCAGCACATTTCTTTCCCTGCATTAAGACCATACATAGTCATACACATGTGACACCCAAAGGATGCAGAAATGTTCCTTTTGTACTATTTCTTGAATTTTACCCTCTTTTTCCAATGCTTACTCTCTACCCACCTCAAACCTCCAGCAAACATATGTAACACACCCACTCACACAACCATGCTGGGTTTTATTCCCCCAAAATAAATTTCTAGTGAAATGAGAGTTTTCACAAAAAAATACACTAGGTCAGAGAGTTATACTCAAGATACTGAAATATAGTTTTACTCTAACAACACCCTAAAGCCTTTTAACTATGAAAGACTCAACTAAAGAACTCCATCTCAGTTAGCTTTATCAGAACTTTAGTTACTGCCTAACACAAAGTGTTACACCAAAAGGTTAAAAATAAGTTTGTCCAACCACACTTTTAAATGTTTTTACTTTATTCTACACAGTAGTGTGTCTTCCTGTCTAAATTGACAAGTTCAGCGTGAGTAGGTGGAAGGAAGAAACACAAGGGAACGTTCATTTAGAAATGAAGGCAGGGTTTTTCTCATGGAAACAGAAGGGCAAAGACACACCTTTCATAGCCAGAGACTCAGAGCCAGCATCTTGATAAGAGAATGAATGTTAATCCGCACAGATGAATCTGGGAAATCTTTCAGGAGAGAAGTCATAGATTATTGCAATAATTATTGTTACCAGATTCACAGGCTCTAATCACTGCCTGTATACATACCAAGTTTCCGATAACATGGCTATCTTACTTCTGTCCCCAAATGCAATATTAGGGAACTTTGGTTGTGGGTCTGTCATCATCAGGCCAATACACAGAACTCAGATAATCAGATAGTACAAGACAAGTTAGCATTTGCAAGAACAACAAGTCTGGGGGAGTCTACTTATTTGACCCCCACAAAGGCCTCATGGCACTTTTGGTAAATATTTGCTTTGGACAGGGCTTCCCAGGTGGCACTAATGGTAAAGAACCTGCCTATGTAGGAGACTTAAGAGACGTGGGTTTTGACCCCTGGGTAGGAAAGATCCCTCGAAGGAAGGCACAGCAACCCACTCCAGTATTCTTGCCTGGAGAACCCCACGGACAAGGGAGAGGCTGGCGGGCAACAGTCTATGGGGTCACAAAGAGCTGGACACAACTGAAATGACTTAGCACTTAACACAATGCTTTAGATAAAAAGTTTCTAAAGTTCTGCATGAAATCCTACCTAAGATCACCATTGCTTTTCAAAGTGTACTTCCCTTTTAAAATTCCTTCTCTTCGCCTTTCCCCACAATTCCACCCCACCATATTTAGTCAAATGGCCAGAATTATCTTGTATTTACCTGGACTCAACAATGCCTAAAGCACTCCAATTTTTATACAGCAAAAGGAAGACGACCTAGACTGGATGGATACAGCAAGTTTCAAACTGAAAGAATATATTACTTCTTGGGCTGGGATCAAGGATGGGGTAAAATTCATGGGGAACGTATTTGAGAAAGTACATTTCATTCATCTTTGATAAGGCAAGTGGAACCAAAGAAACGTCCATTTTCATATCTTAACACCAGGGACTTTCTGTAACTCAAGAATAGACCAGATTCCGCTCCAGAATCTTAAAGAGTAAGTATTCCATGATTTTTAAGCGATTGTATGATGAAGGTAATGTTACCCTTGGTTTTATCACATCTCATATATGAAAGACCTGGGGCTCTAAATGATAACAAGTCTCTGTAATCTCACATTCTGTAAGAACTAGGCATTTTGGATAACTGAATGTTCCAGTTATCCAAATGTCAGCACGAAAAACCTTTGTGTTTTCAGAGCTTGTGTGTCAGCTTGCCTAGCTAAACATCCTAACAAAATATTGAGCACCTTGCTTAATCATACCGAGCATCAGTTCCCATTTCATATTTATTGTAGATACAGAGTTTAAAGAAACCAGACCCTTTTTGTAAAAAGTTCAAGTCTTCTTATCAGCCTGTTTATTATGATTTGCAATTCTAAGATGGAGAGAAGGAAAAAAAAAAATCCAGCTGAGTTTTCCAGTAATCAAAGTTGTACTGATTCCTGGGGCATACACCAACCAGAAAACTAAGTAACAAGTGATCAGGAAAACATTGCCATAAACCAGGTGAGTTGACTTTAGAGCGGCGTCCAAGAATGCCAAATTACAATTATGTACTTGGGGAGAAATGAGCCTAGAGGGATTTGGGAATTCATTCAATTATTTGAATGGAATGTTCTTTTCCCAGATATCTCCTAGGGTGTTTCTCTGGTCTCCTTCAAGTTTCTGCTCAAATGTCACCTTATCAGTAAGGCCTTTCCTGACTATATTACTTAAAATAGCAATTTGCCCCCTCTCTCCCAAGCACCCCTTCCCTAGATCACACCCTTTTCTGCTGGGCCCCCACAGAGCAATATCCGCATACCAACACAGCAGCCCTGTTCCTAAGCACCAGCAGTCTGAGATACCATACATTTTACTGGCCTCCTTCCCTCCGGTTCTAAGGGTACGATTTTGCTTTGGTTCGCTGCTGTAACTCCAAGTGCCTAGAATGAGGCTGAGCACAGAGTAGGTGCTCAATAAATACTTATGAATCAGCACATTAACCAATTGTAGCCTCTTTTAAAGCTCTGGCTGAGTTTCCTGACCTTTAGATTTTCCATCTAATGGGAAAATCAGACATGAATACAAACCATTACAATACCATGGGCTCAGACAGCAAGACACTGGGATGTGGTATCAGTCAGAAGCCAGTGCGTGCATTCTCAGTCGTGTCCAACTCTTCACAACCCTATGAACTGCAGCCCACCAGGCTCCTCTGTCCATGGAATTTTCCAGGCAAGAATATTACAGTGGGTTGCCAATTCCTTCTCCAGGGTGCTTGACCTCAAACAAACCTGGATTCCAGCCTCAAACTGTCCCACAGCTGTTTTATAACATTGCTACATCACCAGAATCAGAAATGACGACAGTAACAATTTGTCTATCTTAGAGGCCCGTGATGGAGTCAGTGAAGGGACACACATAGGTGCCCAGTCCTGGCACTCAGGAAGTCTACAGGAAGTGCCTGAAGCTTCAGGTCTGATTTTTATGGAAGCAGAGAAGCGGAGCAGGAAGTCTAAAGCTGTCTGGTGCTACCAGAAGGCTTGCCAGTAAGAGGATTGCAGTAAGAAGGAAGGAAGATTCCTCAATGTACATACAATGGAAATGCTGTATTCAATTTTCCTGTGCTTAATGCACAAAAGTTTTTGAAAATGAGGAATGAAGCTGCTAGTAATATGTGATCAGAGTAGCAGCCTCTCCAACTGGAAGTGTTATTGACAAGCCTCATCTTAACCAAATATGGCTTTAACCTTCCATACATCTAAACTCACTCTGTTTAAAATACAGTACAGGCGGTGGGGGGGAGGGGGGGGGGTGGGGAGTCCAACTAGTACTGAAATATTAGGTGGTACTGCCCTGAGAAAGAAATGTCTAAGCCACTAACCACCATCACCATCACAACACAGCACTACTTTGGCAGCAGAGGGCTTGCTAAGAAAACACATTATCTTCCTCAGGAAAAATAAAGATAGTTAATTCAAGATCTGCTTCCAGGGACTTCCCTTGTAGTCCAATGGTTAAGACTCTGCCTTGCAATGCAGGGGATGTCGGTTCAATCCCTGGTCAGGGAACTAAGACCCCCACGTGCCCCAACTAGAGAGCCTGTGTACCGCAAACTACAGAGCCCACGGGATGCAACAAAGACCCGGAACAGTTGGAGGAAAAAAACGGTCTGGTTCCAGATCAGGCTACAAATTAGAACATTAAAGCTACAGGAAAAGAGGGAGTAAAAACTCCCTTTTCAATCACTGATGAATTACCCTCTTTCCCCGTCCCTCCATAGATCCCAAACTCATTAACAGTCTCTTCAGAACAAGTCTTTCCATCTCTACATTTAAGAATCTTTAAAGACAGTGACATACAGCTCTTAAGTTCAATCAATTTCACAACTAATTGTGCTATAACTCAGGTCGATATTCTAACTGCTCCTTGGCAACTGGAGCTGAGAACATTGAGATGGAAGTACTCAAGGCTAGGATTCAGCTCTACATACAGGTTTAACATCGGCTTGTCTCCTCTCCTTATCTGCAGTCTACTACAGACTGACATCATTGGGCTAAACAAAAAAGGTGGGGACCAGGGGAGAATATTATGTAAATTTGGCATTATCACAATCTTTTTCTGTTGCTCAAGATTCTAAAATTTCAGTGTAATAATAAACACTAGCAACCCTTAGTAAGTTTCTGAGTCACTGATAGAGATATGACTCAAATGTTACTACTCACTTTAAAAGACTAAAAAGCCATAGCCAATTGGGCAGGGATGAACCATATTAGTAACCACTAAATCATAACTAGTTGAAAGGCAACAGTTTCTTCTGGGGACAATTTCCTTCATGTTTAAAGAAACCACTACCGCATGTTTAGGAAGCAAAAATAACATTATAAAAGGAGAGAGAAAACAACTCATTTCTAATTTGAGGCCTGGCTCCACAACCTTATTTCTTAATCAAATTTTAAGTGCCTCAAAAGGGAGTATTCTGGGGTAAAAGAGAGATGTTACATCTCTGGATCTGAGTGTGGATCACATGAGGGTGCAAAATTCACTGGACTTGACACATTTAACTGTATATAAAGTTTTTACAGCAATTTAAAGGAAAAAAATTTAAGTGGTTCACTTATACTCAACATGTAAACCCAGAATGAAACTTTAAAAAAAATTCATTTAAATAAACACTCATTGCAAATGACAAGTGCTGTAATAACAACAACAAAAAAAAATGTGGAAAATACTCGAGAAATGTTTGAATCATATACCACGGAAATACCTCACGTGAAAACCCAACTTTCCATGCTAAATGTTTATAACATGAAAGTCACTTATGTCCGTACTAAAGCAAATCATAAATCTAGCTGTTCTGAAAAACACTCCTTTGAATTCTATTTGAGTTCCTTTTGGACTGGATAAGGCGTTCTAGTTCTCTGACCTGTTCACCAGGAAATACAGGCACTGTTGGTTGCCCTGCCCTTATTCAAAGAGATGCTATCAACATGGCTCATAAAAGTGAGCATGTTCTGGCCGATGCTCATAGTCTGCGTTTAATTATTAACAGCACCCTGTTGTATTCTAAAGAGTCACAGTCTGGTTGATAAACTTATTGATCAAATTACATGGGTACTCCTCTACCTAGAAACCCCACATGATTTGGCCTCATTCCTCATTTCCTCTCCTCTCCAGACACACTGGTCTTCCTCCGTATACCTGTGCCAAGTTGCTTTCAGTCATGTCTGACTCTGTGAGACCCTACGGACTGTGTAGCCCACCAGAGTCCTCTGTCCATGGGATTCTCCCAGCAAGAATACTGGAGGGGGTTGCCATTTCCTCCTCCAGGGAATCTTCGTGATCCAGGGATCGAACCTGTATCTCTTGGGTGTCCCACATTGGGAGGCGGATTCTTTACCATTAGTACCACCTGGTAAAGTACGTGAACCGTGAACTTCCAAATGTTCAAGCTGGATTTAGAAAAGGCAGAGGAACCAGAGATCAAATTGCCAACATCCGTTGGATCATCAAAAAAGCAAGTTCCAGAAAAACATCTATTTCTGCTTTATTGATTAAGCCAAAGCCTTTGACTGTGTGGATCACAATAAACTGTGGAAAATTCTGAAAGAGTTGGGAATACCAGACCACCTGACCTGCCTCTTGAGAAATCTGTATGCAGGTCAAGAGCAATAGTTAGAACTGGACATGGAACAACAGACTGGTTCCAAATTGGGAAAGGAGCACATCAAGGCTGTATATTGTCACCCTGCTTATTTAACTTATATTCAGAGTACATCATGAGAAACGCTGGGCTGGATGAAGCACAAGCTGGAATCAAGACTGCTGGGAGAAATATCAATAACCTCAGATACGCAGATGATACCACCCTTATGGCAGAAAGCAAAGAAGAACTAAAGAGCCTCTTGATGAAAGTGAAAGAATGAACAAGTTGGTTTAAAGCTCAACATTCAGAAAATGAAGATTATGGCATCTGGTCCCATCACTTCATGGCAAATAGATGGGGAAACAATGGAAACAGTGACAGACTTTATTTTTGGGGGCTCCAAAATCATTGCAGATGGTGACTGCAGCCACAAAATTGAAAGACACTTACTCCTTGGAAGAAAAGTTATGATTAGACAACATATTAAAAAGCAGAGACATTACTTTGCCAATAAAAGTCCGTCTAGTCAAAGCTATGGTTTTTCCAGTGGTCATGTATGGATGTGAGAGTTGGACTATAAAGCTGAGCACTGAAGAATTGATGCTTTTGAACTGTGGTTGGGAGAAAACTCTTGCGAGTCACTTGGACTGCAAGGAAATCTAACCAGTCCATCCTAAAGGAAATCAATCCTGAATATTCACTGGAAGGACTGATGCTGAAGCTGAAACTCCAGTACTCTGGCCACCTAATGCGAAGAACTGACTCATTTGAAAAGCCCCTGATGCTGGGAAAGATTGAAGGTGGGAGGAGAAGGGGATGACAAAGGATGAGATGGTTGGATGGTATCACCAACTCAATGGACATGAATCTGAGTAAACTCCGGGAGTTGGTGATGGACAGGGAGGCCTGGCGTGCTGCAGTCCACGAGGTCACAAAGAGCTGGACACAACTGAATGACTGAACTGAACTGAACCACCTGGGAATGCAGCCACACACTTAACTCTTCCCTGCCTTTTTCACTGAAAACCCCTACTCATCCTTCAGTCTCAGCTCAAGTAGCCCTTTCTCTGGGAAGGCTTTCTACAGTAGTCAGGTCTCTCAGGACACCACTCCACCATGTTCCTTCCCTGAGTATCTCTCAGGTCCAATTTTTACGTTTGTTAGGTAACTCTCTCTCTGCCACTAGACTCCAAGCCCCTTGAGAGCAGAGACAGTGACTATTTTTGTATCCTCAGTGCTTATAGCACAGTACTTAGCACATAGAAGGGCTCAGTATTTGTTCAATAAATGTAACAGATACAAGACAAAACACTGATCATTCGTTAACCACTAGAAAGGATCCCAGCAGACTTAAAAGGTCAGGGAAATGAGGAAATGCAAGAATCTGGGAAGTAGAAGACAGCAGACATCTATTATTTTAATATTGCACAAGTACCCCATCTCCAACTCCACAACCGTAACTGCTGTCTCATGGGATAACTCATGACTCACTGATAGCACTGGCCACCCAAACCTTGTTTCAGTTAGTTCCCAGCTCTTACTCTTACCTCGCAACCTTAAACATGACAGGAACACAATGACTCATTTACAAAGCTACACACAACTCCAAGCAAGGTCTGAACCACACAGGGACTTTAAGATGCAAGACTTCTGAAAGGGTTTAAGGAATTTTGCCTCTAAGTCTCTTGAAGCCTTTTGTTTCCTATATATATATATTTCCAATAGTTTCCAATATATACTATTGCAAAATAGCAAGAAGCTCTGCTGGCTCAGTGTGCCTCCTTCATAGAGCTATGCAGTGTTACACTATCTAGCTCAATGAAGACACCTTCACAGAAAAAGGGACTTGAGTTTAAACCAGAAAGAACTCATGGTCATTGAGTCACCAATGGCTGACTAGAAAAATATCAATTATATTGGTAGTGATTCAAGCAAAGGTTTTATCAGGTTACATCACAAGGAGAAACTCAAACCCAAACTGATAACTTATTTAAAAAGACTGCTTTTCTTTGCAGTAAAGGAGGTACTCAAACCACTCTAGATTAAGGAGATTGAGAACCACTGAGCTCTGTTTGAAAATCTCTTGCAAAAACACAGTCAAATACATATGGCTCAAAGGACTGCAAACCCTGGGAAAAGTCAACTTCTTTTAATATAGCAAAGAGCTATAAGGATTAAACAAGATAATGGATGCAAATGTGCACCATGTGGGTTCCACTGCTATACACTATACACAGATAGTGGTAATTGATCATTTCATTCCCTGTCCCAACTTAAAGTATCTTCAATATAAATAAAAGATCTGAAAAATGTCGTCCCCCCCAACTTTACTGAGAATATAGCTCTGAAAACTGCAATGTTAAGGGAAAGTCTGTAAAATAAATGTACAAGTCCTAGGTTATCTGTATCTTCACCCTTAAAAGACAGAGGGGAGCAGGGGGACATTTTCCTTCCTATATTATTTCAAAAACACAAGCATATTTCTCACAGCTATTGGAAAAGCAAGACTTTCAAGAAACTCCAAGCACTGGCAGGTGACACCGTCTACTTTTCAAGAAAGCAAGAAAACCATCTTCCATACTTCATCTGCTTCCGTGATACAGAGCATCCATCCCACCATAGTTCATCTGCTCCCATGATATGGAGTGTTCATCCCACTTCTAGGAATCCAGCCATTCGGTGCTTGGAGTTTTCCTAGGTGTTTGACCTTAACAACAGACTGGGTTTTATCTCCAGTTTCACAGATGAAGTGAAAAGGCCCACAGAGACTAAGCAATTTGTCCAAAGCCACAAGGTGCGAGCCGTACACCTTGGACTCCTATTCATTCTTTGAAGTCCAAGATGGCGTGCTGTGCTTGGTTGGTCAATCGCGTCTGACTCTCTGCGACCCCAGGCTCCTCTGTCCATGAGGATTCTCCAGGCAAGAATACTGGAGTGGGTTGCTATGCCCTCCTCTTCCCAACCCAGGGACTGAACCCAGGTCTCCCACACTGTAGGTGGATTCTTTACCATCTAAGCCACCAGGGAAGTCCAAGACAAGTATTCTTTATACTAAATTCTAACTGCCTCCCAAAGAAAGAAGCCTAGTTTAAGACAGTTTTATGCTTCCTGAGCATAGAGGGTAAAAAGATTATGATTTCAAGGCTGAAAATGACCAAAGATGACTAATTAGCCATGAGAAGTTAAGGCATGCATGTTCTAACAATGTCAAAACAAGGTAAATCAATCTATATCACAATATACTAAGAGTTAACAACTTGGATTCTGGGTTCAGTAAGGCCTGAGTTCAAATTATGAATTAACCATTTACTAGCTATTTACCTTTGGTGCAAATTTAACTCCCTAAACCTCAAGTTTTCTATCCATGAAATAAAGATTAAAAATACCGATCTACCTCTCTACCGATCACCCAGTTGTTGGGTGGTCAAATAAAAATGTACATTGGTAACCTGAAGGCTTACAAGTGCAACTTATAGAAAATACAACTCCATTTAGTCTATTGACTTGAGGGGACAAACTGCCATAAATCAAGACTGAAAAATGCACTCAGTCTAACTTATAGCATAACTGTTACATATGACCATTTTAGGTTTATGCCCATATATAGAATCTTCTCAAATAAAGTCCAAATGGTTAGTCATTTTTCTTTCCTAAAAATTTAGGGATTGCTCAGAACAAGAGGGAAAAGAAACAAGATTTCTGGCTAAATCATAATTGCAAAAAGTAAATAAGCACTGACCTACTACTACATTAAGTCCATTCTTTTACAACCATGCAAATAAATGAAATGTTACAAGAACCCTAATGTTTAAAAAGAAAATTTCTAAGAACATAAAATGTGAATTCTAAAACATGTCAATACATAATTTAATATATAGGAGCACATGGACTTTGAATGGGTATTAGCACTTAATTTGGGGTACCTGTTGGGTGTTAAAAGATGTCTTAATTTTACAACTAAGTACTCAAGCAGATTAACGAAAATTAAACAACTTTCTCTGGATTGCTACCACAGCTTCTTTTAAGACAATATCATCACTTAAAGAACATAATGATCAACTTACTCTCGAGAGAAAAAACACTCATCTACTTTAGTGATAACCTAGAGAAATAGTTTCAATTTTTTGTTCATGCACCCCATCAATACAATTTTTAGTATAGCCCTAATATACATGGATTTATAAAATGTACCACGTGCTTTTGCATACACACATGAAAACACAAGCAACAATATTTTAAAAGAATGACATAACTTTGGGGACAACCTATCTAATTACTAAAGAATACCCATGAGCAAACATGTCTTTATCAATGTACAGTTTGAAATAATTAGTGTTTGATGTAATATTCTCCAAACACAAGAATGCAGTTAATGACAGTTTTTCTCCGTTGTGTGGCCCCTGTTATGAAGATAGGTGTCTGGCCTACACTCAATTATCCTTCTATCATGAGGAATGCAGTCACAAACGCCTTCACAACTTAAAGGTACCAGGAACGAGGCTATCACCATCAAAGTCTAGTAGACAGCTTAAATCTTCTCCCTTTATAAAACACTGAGACAAAGGCATTGAGCGCTACATTTGAACTTCTTTAAAAATGCCTGTAGGAATGTGGTTTATTTATGCGTCTCATCACTCTTACCCCAAGCTCAGTCTCTACCTAATATGGGCCATAAACCTCACTACCACTTTGACTTGCTTGTTCACAAACAAACTCAATGTAGACTTTGTCCTCGATTCATGAATTACAGAATCCCTACAGTAGTATTTCCCAAACTCTCTGCCAAAGACCAAGGTGCACAAACCTCTCTTGATGAACACCTATGACCACAGCAAATTCATTTTTACTACTAAACCTTTCAATTCCTCCATTTCAGCTAAGTTTCCTACTTTTCATTTTCTCCATTCTTTCCCTTTTTATCCAACCCTGGACGTGAATCAGTTCTCTCAATATTAATAATCTATAATTATAGAATTCCTAAAAGATCACTGCATCATCCACACTAAAACAACAAATTAACATGAAGACTCATTATAAAAGTCAAAAGTTGAACTTCCAAATGTTCCCCGTAAGATTATTCAACTATGAGATGACAAAGCATTAAGGAAAAAAAAAAAAAAAGAAAGAAAATTGAGTATCCTGTGACAGAAGCCTTACCATTTTTCCACTCCTGTTTGACACACTGATTAATGCCAAAAAAAAACTGGTACATCAAGTCAAGATGGCAGTTAAAGTAACTGGCAACTATACTCCACAAATTGTCTGTTGAGGAAATGGTGCCAACCCTCACTATTAATACAATCTAAGGCTCACTTGCTCAGGAGCATCTCAAAATCACCAAACGTAACATCTTGCTTAATGACTTTCCTTCACTTTCAGAAGAAAACAAAGATTCATAGAAATAACGAGAAGTAACTGAACCTATGAATTCCTCTGGCCCCTTTGTATTCATGTGAATGAACTAAGGACTCCGTGAAGCAGCTTGGTTTGGATTTGGTTAGTAGCACAAACTACTAACCATTTCACCACAAAAGATTTTTTTCAAACTTATGTTTCCAAACAGGAAAAATAAACCATTGCTATACTTTTGGCAGCAGTCATATACAAAAGTTTGATTGCAGAGACTGAGAGACGAGACTAAATTATTTGCATACCTTCAGATAAGTACAAAATTCAGCATTTCAGACAATCCAAAATACACTTTTTGAAGTATATATATATATGTATATATATATTAACTATGGACAAAATCTCCCCACAAAGTTTATCAATAGCCTCTTCTCATATCGCCTGAAATAAGAAGGCAAAGGGGAGAGGCAGTATCTTTAAACTTCAATATACTGAAGAAGACTGTTGCAGTTATCTTATTTCTCTTCTACAAAGAGGAAGGACAGTATCAGATATGTTAAAAATCGCCAAAGAAAATGTCAATAGTAGATATATTTGTTTCTAAGATTAAAGGGAGTTTGAAACCTTTGGTCATGAAACTCAAGAAGAGTCAGGCATACTGCTTCTTTTTAATTTGAAGGCCAATCCTGTGATGTCTAACACCTATACAAAACAACATTACTTGCAATTTGAGTTATAGTGACTTAAGGACTTCCCTGGTGGTTCAGACGGTTAAGTGTCTGCCTACAATGTGGGAGAAATCATTTGTGCAATTGTACCAGAAAGCAATTTTCTAGTGGCCTATCCAGTCTATCATTACAAAAATATTGGAAATTAAGAGTGATTAACATGTGACTGTCATTCCAGATTGCAGGGGGAAAGCAAACAGCCCCATTATCCTGCAGGAAATAGGGTAACTCTGTCCATACAATCCACTTTAAGCCTTCTTCATTCTTGCATTATAGAGCAAGACAGTATTTACATTTGAAGAAAAGAAAGCAATTTAAAAACTACCTGTTAAAATTCAAAGTAATTATTTCTAAACTTAGTGCTAATAAATACGAATCTTGGGGCCAGTGGCAACTAACAATATTGAAAGCAGTTAAAGAGAAAAAAAGCAGATCCTTTTAAGATAGGATCCCTAAGAAACTCTTCACTCAAGCAGTGTAAAATGCCCTTTAAATTCTATCAAAGTTTTTTTAAAAAGTACACAACACAGTTACAAATGTCTATGTGTATAGGCCTGACACACAGGTGTGCATACAGTAAAACATTCTCAGAAGCAATGAAAAAGATGTATTAAATAGTTACTAAACTGGAGACAATTGTCCAGGGAATGTTAAGGTTAAAGTCACAGGAAACAGCTGGATGCTAGGTCTTAGTGATGTTTGCAAGCCTTTTAAAGAGGAAATTTTACCAGTTCCTTATACGCCAGGCATCACCTGAATTGTTTTAAGTTCTCCTTGCTTCAAATTTCTTTAAAATACCAAAAAGTTTGATGCAGTATCTTCAAGAATGACTCCCCATCTGAGAAAAGCCTTGACAGAAGTTTTAGGTACTAAAATATATCCCCCTAAACTGTCCGAAAGTCATCCTTCGCCCCAGATCCCAGTGTGCAAAGCTTTACCAGTTACTGGCTTCTGAACACAGGCACACACAACTTCAAATGAGTTACCAGATGAATTGGAGTTGGTAAACAGTAGCAGTCAGCACTGGGTTAAGATCTGTGTAAAAACTATACTACCAGCTATTTTATTGTATTGTTTGAAAAACTAGAGGGGGTGGGGATAGGATTCCGAAAAACAGACTGAAAAATAACACCATTAGTAAGTGGCAAGGATAGTCCATGTGCTGTGGTTTTAATTCAAACTCTCAAGGGCAGCCTGCTGGTAAAAGTACACAAACACCCTCTGTATTCTTAATACCTGCTTGTTTAGCCGGGTAGTCCTTTGTCTCTACAAAAATCAGAATGTACAGGGAGAAATGAAACTCCATATTTCAGACTACCGATTTCCAAATAACCTAGATTGTGTTATTTCCAGTTTGAACATGTTTACATGGATACCACCCCAAAGACACTATGTTAGTAACATACTTGCGTAGAGAAAAACTCAAGAAATTTTTCATTTTCAACTTGTACTGAAAAACCATGTTATTCTTCCTACAGCCAAAGAATTATTAAAGAGCTTTATCATACGGGTTAGTGGGGCAATCTACACTCCAGCAAGAAGTGTTCATTTGTTTCATTTAGGTTCTTTGTATTTATCTGAAGTCTGAAAATGATGCATCAAGAACTCAGCATTTCAACTTGAGAATAAAAATGCAAACATACCTTTTGTTGAATTCCAGCTTAAGTGATTTTTTATGTAAATCTTGCAGCTGATGAAAGGCAAAATAGCAACCAATCTCTGCAGTGATTAGTCTGGTCTTTAAGACTATGGGTCACCTGCCCCAGGATTTTCTAAATGAACAAGGAATCCATGGGGCAAAATAACTTTTTCAAAGGTGGGCCAGAATGGAACGTTTCTCTCTTCACTTCAACAGGGAAGCAGTGAAATGTAATCCTTTGAGTAACTCTTTTTGGTTGATGTTACCTTTGTCTCATCCTCATTTCATGCCATTAGCTTGGGACTGGGTCCAATATTTCAACTTTAGAACTTTTCTTAGAAAAAGTATGTTACCCCTCTAACACCTAAATTTGTATACAAAAATCATCTTTACTCCTTAACAAATGTTTTTCAGCATGACCAGTGTGCAACTGACATTCACATGGCTTACAGAACCTGAGTCTTTTGAGAAATGTATTTCTTTTAGCTGAACCTCTATAATCATGACAAGAGATTGATTAAAATGCCAAGATAAGAAACAATTTATTATAGAGAGAAGAAAAATTTCTCATCCAAAATATAGAAATCTGTACAACTTTGCCACAATCAATATACATGAACTGTACAAATTTACACCAGTTCATAATTTACCAAATAAAAGATGACTAACAAAGTTCACAAAATAGATGGTGGTTTGTGGAAAAGACTTTTACCCAATTAAGTACAAGGAGAGTTACAAACCAGACCTCCACTTTCTAAAAATAAGAAGTTTACTCAGTCTTAGAAAACTACAAGCTAGCAAATGTACAGAGAGCTGGCTGGTGCTAACACCACAGTTGAGACAGTGTCTTTTTAAGGGTCTTTTTTTTTTTTTAAAGCCTGTTGCCAAGGCAGATTCTGGTCACTTGCTACTTTCAAGGCCAAAAACACAATACAAGGTCTGACCATTTCCCCAGGTCATGCTTACTAGTTTGTCTTATATACATTTATACATATTTAAGTGCTAGGTAAAAGTCTTGTCATAAAATTTCCAGTATTTCCATGTTTAAAATGTTGAGCTTTCCTATTGAGCTGCCAAAAAGGATAACAAGTTTTAAGAGTAATAGTGCAAATCTTCTCTGCAAGTTCTACTGCAAAGAAATACAGATTTGCATTAAAGGGACTGACGTAAAAATTTAGGTATCATGTCTGGGAGAAACTGAAACCATCCTAGGACTTCACTCCTAGCAAATAAGATGATCATTTACTTGGACTCACAGGCTATTAAAATCATTGAAAGGTACTGTCCAAACTATGGCACTGTCACTTAAAAAAATTTTTTACCACTCTATCTTGTGCCAGATCTTCACAGCTGTGACATGGTTTAAATTCCATAATCCATCCCCAAGGGGAGCCCACCCAAAGCAAAAATCAAATTTATCCATCCATTATAAGATGATCCATCCATAGACTATATCTTAACCTGATACAGTCATCATATTGTAGTTTTTCGAAGGGCTTGTTCTGCCCAAGAGAAGTTCCTCCTTACAGCTGATTCTGCTGTCTACCATTTGCACGTTGGTGCTGTTTTGGGTGCTACCTCCTGCTGGTGAGGCTTCGTACAGCACACAGATGGAGCCATCCTCGCCGATTCTGTAGGACACTTCGTACGGGTCAACCCAGAGCGTGAGTTCACTTGGGAGAAGCCTGAACAGCTCCTGACTGCTCAGTCCAATCCGCTGCGCTGCCTGTCCAATCAGAGGATCCATTTTATGGTTGATGCGAATACAACGGTAACCTGATCCCTTGCAGGGCTTCTCTGGGAACCAGTGATGTTTATAATGTTCTACAGAAGAAAAGAGAGAAAACAATGCTTAGACGCCGTTACTGCCGGCTCCCGCCTTAGTCTCCTCCTTCCGTTGGCTCCTTTGAGTGAAAATGCCGAATATCAACTTTTTTTTTTAAAGCCCAGCATCGCATTCGCGGATGTGTGTGGATGGAAAACGAGCAGGGCAGGGTTTTAGAAATAACAGTTGCACGGGACAAAACAATCTCCGGGAACCAACCGGCTGAGCCGCCAAAACGGGAATCAGGCGCGCAGCCTGCGCCAGCCGGACGGCACCGGCGGCCAGGCGGGAACCTGTTTACTTTCTCCACCCCACCCTGGCCGCACACAATGGGGTTTATGACTTTGGAGGAGAAACGCCACCGGAGTGTTAACCCCGAAGGGAAGGAAAACAAGCCACCCTAAACCACACTCTGGGCAGGGCTGTAATTGTGCCGGTGACAAATCCGATGATTAATGGGCAAGGTTAGGAGGCGCGGGGAGACCGCACGTCCGTCCCGAGCGGGCTTCGGGGCAGCCGCGCCGTTTTACCCCCGGGCCCGACAGCCGAGCCCGCAACGGTTGGATCGGAGTGGGGGGAGGGAGCGTCGAACCCACCCCAGCCCCGCGGGTCCTTTGTCCCCCGAAATCCGCGGAACGTCCGAGGACCGCAGCTCCCGCCTCGGTCGGCTTTAGTTTCTTTGTTGTGCGTCAGTTTTCTTCTCCCCTCCGTTAGCCAACCGTGGGGGGACAGGGAGCGCCCTCGACCCAATCCCCAAACCCTCCCCGGGACCCGCCGTTAGCGGCCGCCCGGCGCGCCAGCCACCATCCCGCGGCCGGACTCGAGCGCGGTCGCCCGGGGCGCTACGGACACTCCCGCGGCCCCGACGGCCCGGCCCCGGCAAGTGCGGCCGCGTCCCTCCCCCCGCGGCGTCCCTCGCCCTCCTGCCACCACGGCCCGCTCACCTGCCAGCAGCTCCTGCAGGCTCTGGCTGAAGGTCTGCAGTTGTCGCTCGCTCGTGAGCCCCTTGGTGCGGAGGAACTTAGAGATGAAGGACACGGCGGCGGCGATCTCGCCTATCATGGTGGCGGCCCGACTGTAGAAGGGATGCATGGGGGCGGCGGGCGGGGGCGGCCCGGGGCGGCCGGGGCTCGGCGGCGCGGCCCCGACGGAGGAGCGGCCACCCCGGGCTCCCTCACAAGTCAGAGGGCTGAGAGGGAGAGAGGGCGTGAGCGGCGTACGGCTACTTTTTTTTCTCCTTTCTTTATAGTAAAAAAAGTTATTTTCGACACAGGAGGCGGCAGGAAAGTGGAAGAAACGAGCGACGGCGGCCTGGTCACATCGCTCGGACCTCCCCAGCCGCCTCCGCCTCCAGCTCCGCAGCCTCCGAAGCTCCCAACAGTTGCATTTCCAGCTCCGACGGGCTAAGAGATAAAGGGGTGGTGCAGCACTTTTTATAAAGCCACGGAAAGGAAGTGGCGTAGCTGGAGCGTGACGGCCGAGTCTAGCCAATCCAGAGATCGCACCATTGTGACGCAAGCAGATTCGGAGTCGGAGGGGGCGGGAAAAGGGGGCCAGGGGGCGGGTCCATAGACTGGGAAGAGAGGGAGGAGCTGACGTAATCCGCTTGTAAACAAATAAACCCCGGAGTGGCAGCAGGAGAAGGGGGAGCAAGTGGCGGGGGAAGGAAGAAACTGGGGGTGCCCGTGTGAAAGCCCCGCCCCCCCCCAGCCCTAGCTCCTCCTTCCCGCTCCAGCAACTCCAGGCACCGCGCCAGCGCATCCTCTGCAAGAGTACTCTGCCCGGGCTAGCCTGCGAGGAGGCTTAATGCTGTGCAGATAAAAGCAGCCCGGCTTAGGCTGTGTACACCCGCGCCAGCGGCACGGATACGTCTGCATGGCAGTGGCCCGCTGACTGTACTCGGTGTTTACATCCTGTCCCCGACGCCTAGTCTACGTGGCTGGCTCCACGGACAGGATGAGCAGCGGGGTGCGGGTACCAGTGCTGAGGATACAGGGAGTGTGGAGAAAAGTGGAGCGAACCGGCTCTCGAGGGTTAGTAAGCCTTTTATGGTTGCTGTTCAGTGACATCAAGAGTCAAAAGGAGAGAAGAATGGAGTCCTTACTGAACCCATCTTAAAACTGATAAGAAAGCCTGTTACTGAAGATAAGTATGGTAACCGTAACGTTTAATCTATAAACAGAAAAAAATCTATATAATGCGTTTTACACCGTTTACGCACAAAACCGAAGGTTGTTTCTTTTTCTAAGCTAAGTAACTGTCTCAGCCTTCGCCTTTTGCTGTTCTTTATAAAACAAGAAAATAAAGATAAAATTTGAAGGCTGTGAGAGTACTAGGGCAGACATTTAAGGTTACTTGAAGTCCTACTTGCCAAACTCGGGGGCCGGGGGGTCCGCGGGAATACGAAGGCATGAGCCTGCTAAAGCGATTAGGCCTGCGAGAGGGTTAACCCGAACTCCATTAAAGAGGAGGGGAAAAGAAAAAAAAAAAAAAAAAGATGGTGAGCTGGGCAGATGGAGAAAGCAAACAAGAGGCAGAAGTTGAACTCTACCAGATGGAAATAAATATCCTGAGCTTAGCTGGTCATCAATATTGCAAAACACTGCTGAGCCAAAGGGTATAGAAATGAAGGGGAAAGTACAATTCACCATAAAGCAGTAGGAGAAAAATACTTGTTGTTTGAATGAAATATGTTAAACTGGGCTTGAAAGAATAGCTTTTAGGTTATTTTTTCATTTATACACAATAATTACACGTGAAATAAATACTTTAAAAGATAGTAAAACTGAATTATTTAAAAGCGTTGACATGAAAGTGTTTTCTTTGAATAAATGCATCAGTGCATAAAAAATAATGGTAAATAGATATATTCGTTTCCTTCTAGGACTCTGCAGATAGAACTGTGCTTAAAAGTAAATGTCATGGTAATTACTTCCCTAGGGATGTGAAACCTCTTGCATTACTCAAAATGGAGATAGGAAAACAAGTAAATCTTTAAAATTACCATAGCCCTAGATTTAGATTTTCTGATATCCTTCTAACCCCCACCACCCTTACTCATCTGCTCTGTTCGTTTCCATACACCATCAGTCATTCGAGCATTAGATTAGAAGTCAGGTGAGTTTTTCTTCTTCAAAAATTTTGAGCTTGAACTGACTCATCTACAAAATAGAAATAATGAAATTAACAAAATGTTAGGATCCGAATTCATTCCTGTCTCCCAGCCCATGTTTTCTCCACTGCTTTTTTTTTCTTTCATTGAAATGTATTTGAGGTACAATATTATGCTAGTTTCAAGTGTACTACATAGTGATTTAGCATTTGCACACACTATGAAATGGTCACTACTTTTAACTGCCTTCCCAGACAGCAGCTGGACCCTTTCTAAATGCTTCTTAAAATCAGTAGAATAGAGTTTAACAGAAAGTTGAACTCCATATTCTAGAAGGGGTTTTCCTCCCACTGTTTTCTATTGTATGTGTGTGTTTCCCACTTTAAATCATTCCTTTAAGAGAGAAATGGATTTAAGAAATTACTCTTTTAGACTAGGGTGATCTAGGGAGTACTCAGGAGGGAAAAAAGGAGGTAAATATTGGTCCTAAATGCAAGCTTTAGATAGTGGACAATGTTAATAGCTAATGGTTTTCAAATCTGGACATATATATGTTTAGTAATATTTTTTCCAGAAATTTGGTGAGGCTGTTCCCATCCAAGAAACTAGGAGGTATTTCTTGACATCTTGAATTTGTAAAGGCACTTTCTCATCTTGTTAATATGCTAAACTATAGGGTACTCCCAACTACTTAGAAACCCAACTCTTCATTCTGTGTCCTTAGGCAAGTTATTTAACTTCTCTGCATCGTAATCTCTAAAAAATGTAAAGGTTGTTATGAGGACTAAGTGGAATAACTTTGTTGTTTAGTAGCTCAGTCGGGTCTGACTGTTTTTGACCCCATGGACTGGCAGGCTCTTTGGTCCTTGGGATTTCCCAGGCAAGAATACTGGAGTGGGTTGCCATGTCCTCCTCCAGGGGATCTTCCCAACCTAGGGATCAAACCCAGGTCTCCCACTTTGCAGGTGGATTCTTTACTATCTGAGTCACCAGGGAAGCCACATACATAGACAGAAGACAGGCAGAGTGGGGCAAGGAGTGAGAACTGTTCTTGCTCCTCCTGCCTTCTGAAAATGTCACTCAGTCGCATCTGACTCTTTGCGACCCCATGGCCTGTAGCTTCTATCCATGTAATTCTCTAGGCAAGAATACTGGAGTGGATTGCCATTCCCTTCTCCAGGAGCTCTTCCCCACCCAGGGATCGAACTTGGGTCTCCCACATTACAGACAGCTTCTTCACTGTCTGAGCCACCAGGGAAGTCCTTAGATAGATAGATAGGTATATTAAATTGCCTGTGATATATATAATTATCAAATTAATTTCTAAAACCTATAAAATTTTCAAAGCACTATTAAAAAAAAAAAAAAAAAAAACACTTTAAGGAATATGTCAAAACAATCCAGAAACCTGGGTTTCAAAATAAATCTGCGAGTGACAAATGTCAGATCTTTGGAATGCTTAAGAGTTCAGAAGGTACTTTCTATAGAGGAAACAATCAAGCAACTAGAGTCCTCAAAGGGCTGGATTATATTCCCATCCCTTAGTTCAATTGTTACCTGAACAGTTTGCTCTGAACTAACAAATCATAGCACCCTGTAGACTTTTTGAGTAATTGTGTTAACCAAGAAAGGGATAGATAAAAAAAGAAAATTTTATATAGGGTGAGGGAATGAACTTCTTTCTCTATTTCATAGACTAGTAAAATTTAGGAATCAACACAAGTTTGAAAATCTTATTTTGCCAAAGACGTTATTTAAAGAATTACATTATCATCTGCTGTCACTATCATTTTGGGGCAAAGATGATGTTTTAACACGCCCAAAGTAAGAAAGGTATCCATATCAGAAAATAAAGCATGGTCTTTTTAAGTTAATACATTTTAAGTTACTAAATGTCACCTTTTGCATTTCAGCCTTTGGGAACTCATCAAAACTATTAATCTATGAACAAGAGAACACTAAATTAGGCTTTTATGCTATTCATTGGATATGCTATTCCTACTGCCTGGAAGATCCCCTCCCCTTTTTTTTTTTTTCCCTAGCTAATATCTGCTTATCGTCCAAGAAGACTTCCCTGACTCTCTGGACTTGTGTAAGTGTCTACAGTATTCTGCTTCCCCTTGCCCTCGCCCTGGTACTGATCAGACATACTAGATTTACTGTGTTTATTAATCCCTTTTCCTTTCTGGTCTGTACATTCTCACAGGGCAGGCATCTTCTGTCATTCACTATTGTGAATGCCTAAGAAACAGGCCAAGACATAGTAAATGCTGTTGACTGATGTTAAATAGACATCTAAATACAAATGAGTCCATCAAAACCATGACTTGCAAACACACACACACACACACAAAACCCACAAAAAAACAAACAATAACAAAAAACAACGTGACTTGCAGTTTGTCAGCTGACAGATCACACAGAGCAAGTTGTCTTGCTTAAAATCGGACAGTCAATATTTGAGAAGTAACTCACCTCTGTGGCACTGTCTTTCTGGCTCCCATGAGTGTTAGATTACTCCATGGTGTTTTAGATAAATGTTGTTTTAGGATAGGCTGCATTTCCAAAGCAAATGAAATGGAGACCAAAGTCACTTGGATATGCTGCTTAAGAAACACTGTGGAAGTCTCCACATCGCTCCCATTTAAGGTTTCTTATCTTATTTCTCCACGTGTTATGTAGACACATTTTAGTATTTTTATATATCAGATTACACAGGACTGTCATCTGCCAGTCTCTCACATTACCCTTCTCTCCTGAAGTTGTTCACAAGGAGTCCTTCCTAAGCTCCGGGCTTCCACTTCATCCCTGTGATCCTGGCTTCCTGCATTATTGCTAGGAAAGTCCCAGATTTTTTTTTTTTTTTTTTAATGGCTGTATTACAGTTCACAAGGTTGTCCAGTAGGCCTCCCCCACCACCCTTTCATGTCCCCTTCCTTAAATTCCCGCTCAGCAAAGGTTTTACTCTTTATCTGGCCCCTCCCTCTCCAAAGGCACCTTTAGGCCCAGAGACTCCCTTGCTGAGCTGGATGAGCCTCCTTGTTGCTGAAGGCATTCACTAAAGTATTATCTATTGTGTCCTCTGTTGTGAATTTACTTCCAGAGTCCTAGGTGTCCTTGGTGCTAGCTTTAGAAAACTCACAGCTGGTTCAAGCAGGAGAGATCTTTACAGACTGTTAATAGCAAATAGAGACAGGGTATTTATTTTGGGGTGTGTATGGGGACAGAAGGAGATAAGGAAGCCAGTCCCCAAAGTGAGTGATCTCTGCTAAGTGATCTCTGGTCAGTGAAGTTGGCCCATAGATAAGTCTCTGGAAGGAAGAAAAAGAGGGGACCTGATCTGGAAGTATTTTAAAGACTTAAACCACTATGAGGAAGATAAACATTGCTGAAAAAACTGGTGAGTAAATAGGGCCATAGTTACCTGGCAGTGAGGGGAGAGTGAGTGTTTTGGGCAGGGAAGTGAAATGATCACATTTATTTTTTGGAAAGTCCTAAGGATGATGCCCATCAAAAAGACTTCCCTGGTGGCTCAGACGATAAAGCATCTGTCTACAATGTGGGAGACCTAGGTTTGATCCCTGGGTCGGGAAGTTCCCTGGAGAAGGAAATGGCAACCCACTCCATTACTCTTGCGTGAAAAATCCCATAGACAGAGGAGCCTGGTGTCTCTGGGGTCACAAAGAGTCGGACACGACTGAGCGACTTCACTTTCACTTTTCAAGGATGATGAATTAAATTGGGGTCATTTGAAGTGACATATCTTTGTCTCTAATTCTTATTTAAATCTTTAAATAATTAAGCTTTCATCTCTTCAACTAGAGACTTAATGCCTTTTGTTTATTCTTTTCTTGATTATCCATGGGAATCAGACCACTTTTAGGAGCCTCCCCACCTGCCAACCTGCTTTGCTTTGCTTAGATATGAATTCAAGGGCACAAACTAAGAGCCTTGTACTAGGTTTAGATCAAGAAACATAAGAGAACTAGAAATCAGACAGTGACAAGTATAGATTTGGGGCAAAACTGTTCTTCTTGTTAAAGCAATTGGGAAAAAGGATTAAAGAGTTGCTTCTGAGTAGCAGTAACAATTTGGAAAACTCAGCAGTGGCTACAGGACTGGAAAAGGTCAGTTTTCATTCCAGTCCCAAAGAAAGGCAATGCCAAAGAATGCTCAAACTACCACACAGGTGCACTCATCTCACACGCTAGTAAAAGTAATGCTCAAAATTCTCCAAGCCAGGCTTCAACAGTACGTGAACCGTGAACTTCCAGATGTTCAAGCTGGTTTGAGAAAAGGCAGAGGAACCAGAGATCAAATTGCCAACACTCGCTGGATCATCGAAAAAGTAAGCGAGTTCCAGAAAAACATCTATTTCTGCTTTATTGACTATACTAAAGCCTTTGACTGTGTGGATCACAATAAACTGTGGAAAATTCTGAAAGAGATGGGAATCCCAGACCACCTGACCTGCCTCTTGAGAAACCTATATGCAGGTCAGGAAGCAACAGTTAGAACTGGACATGGAACAACAGACTGGTTCCAAATCGGAAAAGGAGTACGTCAAGGCTGTATATTGTCACCCTGCTTATTTAACTTACATGCAGAGTACATCATGAGAAACGCTGGACTGGAAGAAGCACAAGCTGGAATCAAGATTGCGGGGAGAAATATCAATAACCTCAAATATGCAGATGACACCACCCTTATGGCAAAAAGTGAAGAGGAACTCAAAAGCCTCTTGATGAAAGTGAAAGAGGAGAGTGAAAAAGTTGGCTTAAAGCTCAACATTCAGAAAACGAAGATCATGGCATCCGGTCCCATCACTTCATGGGAAATAGATGGGGAAACAGGGGAAGCAGTGTCAGACTTTATTTTCTGGGGCTCCAAAATCACTGCAGATGGTGACTGCAGCCATGAAATAAAAAGACGCTTACTCCTTGGAAGGAGAGTTATGACCAACCTAGATAGCATATTCAAAAGCAGAGACATTACTTTGACAACAAAGTTTCGTCTAGTCAAGACTGTGGTTTTTCCAGTGGTCATGTATGGATGTGAGAGTTGGACTGTGAAGAAGGCTGAGTGCCGAAGAATTGATGCTTTTGAACTGTAGTGTTGGAGAAGACTCTTGCAAGTCCCTTGGACTGCAAAGAGATCCAACCAGTCCATTCTGAAGGAGATCAGCCCTGGGATTTCTTTGGAAGGAATGATGCTAAAGCTGAAACTCCATTACTTTGGCCACCTCATGCAAAGAGTTGACTCATTGGAAAAGACTCTGATGCTGGGAGGGATTGGGGGCAGGAGGAGAAGGGGATGACAGAGGATGAGATGGCTAGATGGCATCACTGACTCGATGGACGTGAGTCTGGGTGAACTCTGGTAGTTGGTGATGGACAGGGAGGCCTGGCGTGCTGTGATTCATGGGGTCGCAAAGAGTTGGACACGACTGAGCGACTGAACTGAACTGAACTGAAAATCACTGCAGATGGTGACTGCAGCAATGAAATTAAAAGATGCTTACTCCTTGGAAGGAAAGTTATGACCAACATAGACAGCATATTCAAAAACAGAGACATTACTTTGACAACAAAGGTCTGTCTAGTCAAGGCTATGGTTTTTCCAGTGATCATGTATGGATGTGAGAGTTGGACTGTGAAGAAGGCTGAGTGCCGAAGAATTGATGCTTTTGAACTGTGTTGGAGAAGACTCTTGAGAGTCCCTTGGACTGCAAGGAGATCCACCAGTCCATTCTAAAGGAGATCAGCCGTGGGAGTTCTTTGGAAGGAATGATGCTAAAGCTGAAACTCCAGTACTTTGGCCACCTCATGTGAAGAGTTGACTCATTGGAAAAGACTCTGATGCTGGGAGGGATTGGGGGCAGGAGGAGAAGGTGATGACAGAGGTGAGATGGCTGGATGATATCACCGACTCGATGGACGTGAGTCTGAGTGAACTCCGGGAGTTGGTGATGGACAGGGAGGCCTGGTGTGCTGTGATTCATGAAGTCGCAAAGAGTCGGACATGATGAGCGACTGAACTGAACTGAACTGAACAAAGATCATACAAATTAACATCATTGAAGGTGAACCAGACACTGTACTAGGTATTTTATTTAATTTTTTGCATTTGCAAAATCAATTCAGTCATGTACGACTATTTGTGACCCTATGGACTGAAGCCCGCCAAGCTGCTCTGTCCATAGGATTTTACAGGCAAGAATACTAGAGGAGGTTGCCATGCCCTTCTCCAGGGGATCTTCCCCATCCAGGGATCGAACCTGCATCTCTTACATCTCTTGCATTGGCAGGCGGGTTCTTTACCATTAGTGCCACCTGGGAAGCCCATTTTATTTTTACTTTTTATTTATTTATGTATCTATTTATTTTTGGCCATGCCACTCTACTTGTGGGATTTTAATTCCCCAACCAGGGAAAGAACCTGGGCCCTCAGCAGTAAGACCATATAGTCCTAACCAGTGTACCAGCAGAGAATTCCCGTGTACTAAGTATTTTAGAGGCATCCCATTTAATTCTCCCAGAAATACCACCAGGTAAGTATAATTGTCTGCATTTAACATGTGAGGTTTCAGTCCTAAAGAAAATAAGTAATTTACTCAAGGTCTTAACAACCAGATTTAAACCCTCAAGTCTACACTACAAAACTTGGAGGCAAATTCCTGATACCTTTTCTAAAGGGATCATGAGAAATAAAATCTTATAAAGGTATAAAACATTTTGGAAATTAGTAGAGATGGTAGAAAGGAAAAAAAAAAAAAACTCAAGGCTGCTTAGGAGAGTTCTCATGGCTGACATATCCTGGAAAATACAGCTATATTTCTTAAAAGGCTCCCTGAAAAATGAATCAAAGGACATATTAAAACATTAATCTGCCAAATAAAATAAGTTCACTGGAATGAAAACTATCCCTAGGGGCAGATAAGAGAAAGTAGAAAAAAAAAAATACCTTCTATTTTAGACTATTTTAGCATCTCGCTTCTCCTTTGACTTAAATTGGCAGAAGGAACTAGGAAGTGGGTCGGCCCCACAGTCCTCCAACAATTAAGTGGAGTCCAGTGAGCTTTGAGGGCTTTGGTGAAAGAGCTGGAGAGCAGCAAGAAGGGTTGCTTTTGTGTCTATCTCTTCTTCTCGCCAGCTTCCCTGGTGGCTCAGTGGTAAAGAATCCTCCTGCAATGCAGGAGATGCTAGAGACAGGGGTTCCATCCCTGGGTGGGGGAGATCCCCTGGAGGAGGGCATGGCAACTCACTCCAGTATTCTTGCCTGGAGAATCCCATGGACAGAGGAGCCTGGCGGGCTATAGTCAATAGAGTTGCAAAGAGTCAGACACGACTGAGGGTGTAACACGCTGCTGCTTCTCATCCTTCCTTTTAGCAGACCCTATGATTTCACTTACTTTTTTTTCTTTGTAAAGCTGCCACCATCTACTCTGTCTCCTGGGGCAATCCCCCACTGTTCAGGCTTATTGGATGTTTATCTGCATCTTCCCAGCACCAACAGTCTACTTCAGTTTTACAGTTTAACAACAGTGTGGGGAAAGAGATGATAAGAATCAACTTTGGAAAATTGAAAGCCTTAAGGAATCATACAAAGTTCTTATAAGTTATGGCCCTGGCCTAACTATAGTAGTTATAACTTTCTGAATATGGAAGACACAGATCTCCCTTTCCTGCCAAACCCATAGGGCAGCCAGGTTTCAAAGTGTGAACCCAGGCTAGCCATCTCAACATCACCCCAGGAAACTGATAGAAATGCAAACTTTGGGCTCTAGACCTGCTAATAGAGAAACTCGAGGGGTGGGGTTCAACAGTTTAGCACTAATGTTCCAGGACAACTGCTTTAAAAAGTAAGGACAACATTTCTAATTTAAGTTCAGCAAATAGGACTTACTTCCCGGTGGCACAGTGAATAAAGGAATCCATCTGCCAATGCAAGGGACATGGATTTGATCCCTGGTCCGGGAAGATTCCACATGCCTTGGAGCAACTGAGCCCCTGTGCAATCACAGCTGCTGAAGCCCGTATGCCTAGAACCTGTGCCCCACAAGAAAAGAAGCTACAGCATTGAGAACCCTGCGCACTGCGACAAAAAGTAGCCTCCGATCACTGCAACTAGAGAAACCCCACATGCAACAGTGGAGACCCAGGTCAGCCCAAAACTAAGTAAATAAATAAAATCTCTCTTCTCACTAAAGATAAATAAATAAAACCAGCAAACAAACTTCATAGCCAGGCATATACTATCTCAAATAGAAATCTTGTCCCTTAAAAGAAAAAAACTAGCATACTCATTTAATATGTAAAAGCTGCCTTTTAAGTATCAAATATGTTCTAAGTGAGTGGTTATTTGCTTTTCTGAGGTTCTGCAGTCTGGGTAAAATGCATTTTTCTCAGCTTCTGAAACAATAGGCAAGTGAGAGTGTACAGTGATGTCCCTATGTTACTCTCAAAAGAGAAGCTAATATTCAGGAAGCTTGATAAGATAATCATCTCCTCAAATGTTGGTATAGTCCAGGCCTTTATTTTCACTTTTAGGAAAAGCAGTAACGTCCTTTTTAAGGAACTTGAATTTAAAATAAGTAGGGACTTCCCTGGAGGTCCAATAGTTAAGACTCCAGGTTTCCACTGCAGGGAGTATGGGTTTGACCCCTGGCCTGGCCCACATGCAGACCCTACATGCCAGTCTGTGTGGCCAAAATAAATAAATAGATAAAATCTCAAAGTAAATTAAGGTTTACATGCATTAAGTAATGTCGCTTCATCCCTTTCTAAATGTCCAGCTAAAACAAAGGAGCATCCAAGTTGCAAAAGTAAGTGTGATAAATAAATACGAAGCCCTACATATAGATATCCAATGTGATTGTGAAAACCATCATCACGCATTTGGATATACTTTAGCAGGAAATTCAAGGGTTGAAATCCCATTGGAAAATGCAATTTAGGATGTATTCATCTATAAGGCATAGCAAGTTAGATACAAATTTCTGAAAAAGACTATGTTCTAGCTATAGAGAAGTCCTCTAAAGAAAAAAAAAGGGAATGGGGAGGCTATGATTAGCATGTCAAATTGCATTATATTTTCTAAAGGGAATAAAGTAAGAAACTTCCTATTATGTTCTCATCCACTTGGCTAGTAAATTCTTATAAATGAAGCAAAAGCAATCTTCAGCCTAGATAATAGTTATAATACAGTTTGATGTAGTCAAATGCAAAAGTAAAGGGTCCATCATTAGCATTACTGCATGTGCTGGAAACATTCTATATTTGCATGTGTTTTAATAGAAGTCTCTTTAAGTCTTTCCATCATTTTCAACAAAACATAGGAAACATTCTCAGCTTCTGAAAACTGATTTGAAGTTTGTGGTGACCACCGTCAAACTCAAGAAATGGTCTGTCTCCCTGTTGTTTATAATGACTGACCTTACTCTTTATTGCATAAGTAGATTTCAAACATTGAAACCGTAGTAAGAGATACAGCACTCAGGAATGGATCTCCCTGTAGAAACAAACCTCTCTGTACAGTCTTTAGATGGTGGGAGCTGTGAGAGTTAAAATGAGCACTTTTATCTTTATCCTTGAAATTTCTATCCTTAGTCCCCTTGAATGGATGATCTCACCTTTTGGAAAAAGAGCTTTATTGAGATATATTTTCCATAAAATTCATCTGTTTCAAGTGTACCTTTCAATAATTTTGAGATCACGTATCAACTTGTGCAACCATCACCATAATCAGTTTCAGAACATTTTCATCTCCCTCAACAAAATCTCAATCTTAACCTTGGCCCTCCCAGTCCCAGGAAACCAATAACCTACTTTCTGTCTATAGATTTGCTCATTCTGGACATTTTCTGTATGGAAATCATAGAATCCATGGCCTTGTTGCCGGAGAATAGAACACAGAGAGGATGGTCATGTCCCAGGTCTCAGGCGAGGCCCTGGGACAGGCCACCAAGTGAGGTTCCTTGGCTTCCATCAGGAAAGAATTCAAAAGCAAACCATAGGGATTTATTTAGAGAGATACACATTCCATAGGCAGAATGTGGTCCATCTCAGTGGCTGCTGCTTAGTCATTCAGTCGTGTCCAACTCTTTGTGATCCCATGGACTATAGCCCACCAGGCTCCTTTCTCCATGGGATTCTCCAGACAAGAATACTGGAGTGGGTTGCCATTTCCTTCTCCAGGGCATCTTCCCGACCCAGGGGTCAAAACCCATCTCTTACGTCTCCTGCATTGACAAGCGGGTTCTTTACCACTAGCACTACCTGGGAAGCTCCTCAGAAGGCAAGTCAGTCAGTTCATTCACTCAGTCATGTCTGACTCTCTGCGACCCCACAGACTGCAGCACACCAGGCTTCCCTGTCCATCACCAACTCCCGAAGCTTGCTCAAACTCATGTCCATCAAGTCAGTGATGCCAGCCAACCACCTCATCCTCTGTCATCCCCTTCTCCTCTTGCCTTCAATCTTCCCCAGCATCAGGGTCTTTTTCAGTGAGTCAGTTCTTTGCATCAGGTGGCCAAAGTATTGGAGTTTCAGAAGGCATGCTGCTGCTGCTGCTGCTAAGTCACTTCAGTCGTGTCCGACTCTGTGTGACCCCATAGACGGCAGCCCACCAGGCTCCACAGTCCCTGGGATTCTCCAGGCAAGAATACTGGAGTGGGTTGCCATTTCCTTCTCCAAGGCATGAAAGTGAAAAGTAAAAGTGAAGTCGCTGAGTCGTGTCCGACTCTTAGCGACCCCATGGACTGTAGCCCACCAGGCTCCTCCATCCATGGGATTTTCCAGGCAAGAGTACTGGAGTGGGGTGCCATTGCCTTCTCCTCAGAAGGCAAGAGTGGCCACCAAATATGGGGTGGTTAGTTTTTATGGGCTGGGTAATTTCATAGGCTAACAAATGGCAGGATTATCCCAACTATTTTGAACAAGGAACAGTGATTTAAAGAATTTGGCCACTTTTTGGCTTTTCATGGTTGGCCTTGGAACTGTCATGGTGCCTGTGGGTGTGTCATTCAGCATGCTGGTATATTACAATGAGCATATAATGAGGCTCAAGGTCCACAGGAAGTCAAATCTTCTGCCATCTTGTACCTAGCAGGTTCTAACCAGTTTATGTTGCATCCTTAACAGCTGTGTCTTTCTTTTAATGATTGTGCCCTGTCCTCTTGCCCTCTGTCTCAGACCTGTATCTTGTATCACACTTCTTCCACTTAGCATAAAGTTTTGAGTTTCATCCACGTTCAGCGTGTTGTTTCTCTGTTTGCTTGCTTGTTTAATTTATTTTTCCTGTTGTATCATACCAGAATTTCCTCTTGAATGAAATGCTACGTTAAGAAAGCTTCTTGTTATAGTTGCCTCCTAGGCTGACGGGCGGAGAAGACAATGGCACCCCACTCCAGTACTCTTGCCTGGAAAATCCATGGACGGAGGAGCCTGGTAGGCTTGCAGTCCATGGTGTCGCTAAGAGTCGAACACGACTGAGCGACTTCACTTTCACTTTTCACTTTCATGCGTTGGAGAAGGAAATGGCAACCCACTCCAGTGTTCTTGCCTGGAGAATGCCAGGGACGGGGGAGCCTGGTAGGAGGCTGATGGGGGCCAGCTCTGGGGGCTTCTACATCCTCTTTCCATGCCCCTTCCCCTTTAGACTTTTGTGTACCACCTCTAAAGCCTTCGGTATGTCATTTTTTCATGGGTAGACTGAGTCACTCCTCTCTTAGGTCATTGCCTGCTGCAGAATTAATGACTTACTCACTTAAGGTGCCTGGCATATTCCCCACACCCACACCCCAACATCACACTCCACGCAGAATAAGCCAAATGAATTGAAAGAAAAAGCCCTTTCCTCAAGATACTTACTTCAGAGGAGTCCTCAGGGGAGGCAGACATTGCAGGTAGGAAAGAGGATAATAAGGGCACTCCAGTTACATAGCCCAACTAAGAATGAAAATTGCCAGATAATTTAGCTGAGAGGACTTAGCTCAACAGTTAAACTCTTAACAGAAGCTTTATTTAGGCTCATTCTAACAAACAGGATCAGCAGACAAGTTCTTTTTAAAGAAAGTTCTCTTTCATCTGACTAAAAAGAAGGAACACATTTAAACCAAAACAGGAACTACTCTGGCAATATATGTGTAAAAAAAATAAGCACCCTATGGGGCTCTTTTTAAATTAGCCAGAGCGCACAGAGAACTCTTTGAAAAGAAAACTCTGGGGGGAAAATATTTTTCTTGATTTCATAAACACTCATTGTTTAATCATCTGAAGCAAGTGCAGACTTGTGATTAAGTTCCCCCACCTCCTAAAGGGATGAGATCTTTTAAGTCACCTCCTCTCCCATCCACCCCCATCCCCTGGCTCTATTTAAGGAGGCAAGAGAAGTAATTTGAAAACCAGCCTATCATGGAAGCAAGAAGTGACCCAGCAGGTCCTAGTTTCAAACTAGATACACAGAGGCAAGGCTGTGTCCCACACTTACGGCTCAAGAAGCTCTGGGTTTTTGCTGAATTGCTTCCGCAGTGCACTAATCAGTACTAAGTTGTTCGAATTCCATGAGGAGTGGATAACTGACTCCAGTTTAGTTTGCTGCTTTAAAAAAACAAAAGTGACTTCAAGGACACCATCCCTCCCCAGCCCCTCTTTCCCACACAGAAGGCAGTCATATAATTTAATTCAGGACACTCAGAACCACCAGGTGTAGCTTTCATTCCTAGCAGTTTTTCAGATCTGGACTTGCTCTAATGAGAACAGTTATGAGTCTTAAACAGGATCAAATTATAATTACTCAAAATTGAGGCAACTTGACATGAAGCAAATATCTAACAGATTTTTTAAGTGAATAAAAGCCTAACACAACATGTAAAGAAAGAAGAAAGAATTTTTACCGGGAATCTGGGTTTGAAGAACATTCTTGTAAATAAGAAATAAATTTACTTTTGAACTTCTTGGCGTCCAGGAGAAAGAGAAACACAACAAACTATATTGTTCTTTTGCTAACTTAAAAAAAAGACACTATTCCCTCCAAACTATATTAGCATTAAATTCTGATACATTTATCAATTTATAATATGGAACAATTTTACATAATTTTATAAGAAATTCAGGAAAACATTTAGGTGGTACATTCTTACTTTGACCCTCCTCGCAAGAGCTGAGAATAAGTTCACTGTTAAATATCTGATGTATGAGTGTTCTGTGATATTCATAAGTTCATTTCATAAATTTGATTAACTAATAAGGTACTAGCTAAGCATTGAAGATCTGGCCACAAACAGAACAGAATGGTCCCACACATTATGGAATCTGATAGGAAGACAGAAATTAAATAGTGTAAGTGTGACATTTTTATAGCAGATTCTGAAAATTACTGTAAAAGAGAAATTTGTTGTTGTTTTTAGGCACTAAGTCCTGTCCAACTCTTTTTGTGACCACCACAGGCAACTCTGTCCATGGGATTCTCCAGGCAAGAATACTGGAGTGGGTTGCCATTTCCTTCTCCAGGGGATCTTCCCAACCCAGGGATCAAAACTGCACCTCTTGCATTGCAGGTGGATTTATTACTGCTGAGCCATACAGGTGCTCTGAAAGTCTAACTTTTAGAGAGATGGGACAGAAAAAACAATCAGAAAAATCTTTCCCACAGCAACAAGAAGTCAGAAATCTGAAAATGAGTAGGAATTAACCCACATAAGACCTGGGGGGGTGAAAATTACTCTCTAGACTAAGGAAACAAATTTACAAAGAGGACACAGGTTTGCCCAAAGCAGGATCATGTGGTCCTAACAGGGGGAGTGAGAAGAAACAGACCAAAAGTATGTGAGGCTAGAACCAGAGGCACCTTGTAAATTGCATTTAAGGTGCATTTAAGATGTTAATCTTATCCAAAAGAATAAGGAAGAAGTCACCCTAGAGTTCTAAATGTATTATTACACCCATTAAGCACCAGAGCAATGAGAATTCTGGTATTAGTATTAGAAAATTAGAAAGTGACAATTCATTCTTAAGAAGTTTTATTTCTTATTTGCTTTGTAAGAGAGCTATAGGAAAATCTGTAACCAAGGCCGCTTCTCTTAAGAAGCTTCTTTAGTGAGTGAGTGAAGTCGCTCAGTCGTGTCTGACTCTTTGCAACCCCATGGACTGTAGCCTACCAGGCTCCTCTGTCCATGGAATTTTCCAGGCAAGAATACTGGAGTGGGTTGCCATTTCCTTTTCCAAGGGATCTTCCCAACCCAGGAATCGAACCTAGATGTCCTGCATTGTAGGCAGACGCTTCTTTAAAAGTGTCTTTAAAGAAGCTTCTTTAGATCTGCTCAAATATTCAATAACACTTGCAACTCTAGAAATTTAGGTCAGATGGGCAAACTTTTTAAAATAGAGAGTCAGAATATACATTTTGACTTTGTGGCTAGAGGATCTTTGTCACATGTATTCAACTCTTGCTAGTTTAGTGTAGAGGCAGCCATCAACTATATGAGCTTGGCTGTGATCCCATGAAACTTTGTTTGCAAAACACAGGCGGTAATGGGTTTAGCCCTGGGGCAATACTTTGCCTATCCTTAATCTAGATCAAGTAGCATCAAAGACGATCTGGATGGAAGATTTTGGAGGCTATGGTAAACATCTAAGTAAACGAACCTTTAACAGAATAATTGTACTTCCTTGGGACTTTGATTTTGAGGAGGACTGTGTTGGGACTTGGGACTTGGGACTATAAAAAAGGAACAAATTGCACCTCCTATGAGCTGAACAAATTGACCTTGTGAACGGAATTATCATCTGTGTAGATTGTGAGGAATATGAGATCCTTAGAGGCAAGTATTTGTGTCTGTTTTGTTCAGTTTTTCTTTTTAACCCCTAGCTGAATCCATGGACCCTCAAGTTTTGTCTATAGAATCATATGCCAATGGCTAATAAAAGATGTATCTCACCAAATGAATGTTCAGTTAATGACTTTTCAGCAATATAACTCATAAAAAAGTCTTTTGGCAAACTTCATTTTATGCCCAATATAAAGAAAATTTTACCCAAAACACATGAAATACACACAGTATGAGAAATTGTGTCAATATTATAATTGCAGGCAAAGACACACTCATCAGTTCACTCAAAAGAGGTTTCTGTAGTCAGAGTATCTTGGGAAACAAATTTATATCAGAACAAATTGCCCTGTTCTGATGAACACAAACATGTTTGCTTTGCCTGTGAATGGACATGAACTTGAGCAAACTCCAGGAGATAGTAGAGGACATAGGAGCCTGGCGTGCTACAGTCCATGGGGTCGCAGAGTCGGACACAGCTTAGCAATGGAACGATGACAACCGAGCAAGAGATGAAGACATAGCATCTTCATTTCTTACAACCCTTTGGTCTGTTGTGTGTATGTGTTTTGCTTTTTTATTTTTGCTGTAGAGATAAAATGTTAAGCTTATTTTAAGCAAAATTTGACCTCAGTAACAATGAACCTCCAGAAGATTGAAAAGTCTATGAAGAAAATAATGTACAAAGAATAATGAGATTTCTAATGTCAAACGCCCTCATCTTTCCCTGTACATACAGCATCCATTATCCAGTCTTCACTCCTTCTTTGGATGAGTACAATAAGCCTTCATTGGATTATTTGTTAGCTTACTTTCAAATTAGTTGTTATTGCTTATACAAAGTTTTATTACATTTGCATGTCTGGTTATATAGGATATATATCTGTATAAATATCCCATATATATTTAAATCTTTGAAAATTATTTGAATGTCTTAGGTTAAGATGTAAGATGTAATACATAATAAAATTTCCCATTAAAATTAATAGTTTTTTTAATTTAAAGACAATATCAGGGCTTAAATAAATGAGTTAACATTGTTAACCAAGGTATAGGGCAATTGGTTTTCTTTGCAGCAGAATGTATTTTAACTTACGAATTTATAAAAATATTGTTCTAAGAAGGAGTTCATATATTTAAGCTAAAGGAGTCCATGGCAGGAAAAAAAAAAAAAAAAAAAATAGCCTCTGGGTCTAGATCCTAGAATAGTGTGTCTAACATATAATAAGGACTCAATAAATATTTTTAGAACACCAAATGATCTTTAACCCATATCAACAATATCAACAATATTAGTTCTGTTAAAAAGACACTAAACTATTCAGACAAAAATCATTTGGAAAGTGCCATGGTGGTGCCTACAGCATTAAATACCTTCTCTTTTCAATAGGAAAAGATGCTGAGCTTGTTGTTTCTTGTGGCAGGAAGACATAAGGGAGGCTAAATCTGCATCAAATATTTAAATAGATGCTTCAAAGGAGAGTTGAGGACAAAGTATGTTTTTAATCACATTTGGGATTAGAATTTGTTCAAAGCAATCCGTAACTACCCAGCATTGTGATGATTCTGCTCACCAGTATATACACAGTACTTAACACAGGGCTTGGTAAACAGTGGCATCAATACATATTTGAGGAATGAATGAACCCTGCTTGCAATTCTGTAGCAGTAAAAGCTCTGAGGGAAGATTAAAAACCTTGAATCAATATCAAAATCATATGGCTTGGCTAAGTGGTACCTGTCTATGGAATCAAAGATTGATGAGAGATCAATAAATATTGCAGGAGTCTTCAGTTATTTTTAACTATATCTATCCCCAAACCTCCCATAGATTAAAAAGCACCAAAAAAGGTCAGCAGTAGAACAGTGGTACTTTAAATTCTCCTTTTTCATGCAGGGAGGAGTCAGACCTGCAACTCATTAAGAAAGCCAGCAAGCGCAGAATGTTGAGAGACTGTGGAGCTGACTGATGGAAGGTGACCCAGTAGAAGGCTGTCCTTTTTTATAGAGGCAGGTACTGTGATTCCCTTCTTGGGGAATTGAGTAAAGAACCCTATAGAGATTTGGGCTCACCATTCAGAGCAAGCATCCCTGGTGGCTCAGTGGTAAAGAATCCGCCTGCAATGCAAGAGATGTGGGTTTGATCTCTGGGTCGGGACGATCCCCTGGAGAAGGAAATTGCAACCCACTCCAGTATTCTCACCTGGGAAATCCCATGGACAGATGAACCTGGTGGCCTACAGTCCATGGGGTTTCAAAAGAGTTGAACACAACTTCGAGACTAAACAACAGCAATTCAGAGCAGGACCTAGAAAGCTGGGGCAACTGAAAATGTTACCGTGGGGACTTCTTCATCTGGGAACAGTTAATTGGCTATGGCTTAATGAGTCAGATTTGTCAATTCTTAAGACAGCATGCTTTTAAAAGAATGAGGTGGAGCCATACTCTGGAGTTCCTTCTCAGCATTTTAAGCAAAGAAAGCAAAGTGAAGAAGAATAAAACAAAAACACCATGGTAAACATGTAGTATTTGTGTGTGTATGTATGTGTGTACATGTAAACACACACGCATACACATATCAAAGGATTATATGTGCATAGGAAAAAGTCTAAGGTTAACATTAAACACTGCAGAAAGGTGGAGATTGATTTATTTTATATAGTCCTGAATAATGGGTTTCCAGTTGCAAGTTAGACTGCTATATTATATACAAAATAAAATCCACTTGGACTACATCACTGAAATAAAATCCAGTAGAAGAAAAGTTTTAAAATGTGTAGATAGATCCACAAGAGTAGGGATGGGTGGGAAATTTTTCTTAAGGCTGGAAGATAAGCATCTATAATGAAAGTGAAAGTCACTCAGTTGTGTCCAACTCTTCGCGACCCCATGGGCTATACAGTACATGGAATTCTCCAGGCCAGAATACTAGAGTGGGTAGACTTTCCCTTCTTCAGGGTATTTTCCCAAACCAGGGATCGAACCCAGGTCTCCCACATTGTAGGTGGATTCTTTACCAACAGAGCCACAAGGGAAGCCCAAGAATACTGGAGTGGGTAGCCTATCACTTCTCCAGCAGATCTTTGGTGACAGAAAAACAAGAGATTTTTAAAAGTTAATTTATCTTTTGGCCATGCCACAGGCACTCGTGATCTTAGTTCCCCAACAAGGGCTTGACCCAGTGTGCCCAGAGGTGGGAGCACGGAGCCCTAACCACAGGACCACCAGGGAGTTTTACCCCAAGAAATTATTAATATTAAATATATAGTAAAAATTAAAGTGTGACAAATTAATATCTTTGCACAATGAACTCTTACAAGTTGACAAAAACCAACAAGAGAAAAATAGCCAAAATACAGGAACAGATATTTATTAAATAACAAGGAAAGTGGATAATTAATAAAGTAGAAGATACTCAATCTTACTAGTAGTCAGGAAAATGCAAACAAGTTGCATTTAATACCTATCAGATTGATGAATATTAAAAAGATTAATGATATTAATCTTAGTTCCCAGACCAGGGATTGAAGCCACAACCCCTGCATTGGAAGGGCAGAGTCTTTACCCCCTGGACAGACTGGGAAGTCCCCTTTCCACCTGTGCTCTGACAGTAGTACCTCTGGAGCACTCCAGCTCCCCAGCCCCCAAAGTCCTGCCCTGAAGCCCATACCTACTTTGCTCTATTCTACTTCTTTAGGACTGACTTTTTTGAGGAAAAAGGAGAGAATAGGAAGGTTCTTAAGAGTTTCCTATAGAACATCAAGAACACACAATAGGTGGCATGTGGTTAGAGATCAGACAAGCAAGTTCCTGACTCTGTGTCCATTGTCATACTGCTAAACGCTAGGAAGCACTCTGCTGGTTTGGGCTATTATAGCTATATAATTACGTATATATACAATCATGTACATATATAGTTATAATATTTAAACTGTCTTTTATTAATTATATATTTTAAGATTTATATTCATAATGGTTTTCAAAGCAGGAATGCAAGAAACTCTTGATGTGGAAATACACTCTAACGAGAAGCATAGATTTGACTGCATGAAACTTTAAAACCTCTAGCCACCAAACCCCACAAGGAACAAAAGGAAGGACTAATGACAACAAAGCAAAAATATTTTTTAAGCTTTAACAGAGTTGATATTCTTAATGTGTTGGCCTAGACAGAATGAACAAAGAGCTGACATTTTTTTTCTTCCTATTCATCTAAAAGAGCCAGTGTCCAGGGGCATATATTCTGCATTCAGTTCAGTTCAGTTCAGTCGCTCAGTCGTGTCCGACGCTTTGCGACCCCGTGAATCGCAGCACGCCAGGCCTCCCTGTCCATCACCGACTCCCGGAGTTCACTCAGACTCACTTCCATCGAGTCAGTGACGCCATCTAGCCATCTCATCCTCTGTCATCCCCTTCTCCTCCTGCCCCCAATCCCTCCCAGCATCACAGTCTTTTCCAGTGAGTCAACTCTTCGAATGAGGTGGCCAAAGTACTGCAGTTTCAGCTTCAGCATCATTCCCTCCAAAGAAATCCCAGGGCTGATCTCCTTCAGAATGGACTGGTTGGATCTCCTTGCACTCCAAGGGGACTCTCAAGAGTCTTCTCCAACACTACACTTCAAAAGCATCAATTCTTCGGTGCTCAGCCTTCTTCACAGTCCAACTCTCACATCCATACATGACCACTGGAAAAACCACAGCCTTAGCATCACATAAAGTGGCAAGAATAGGTGCTAGTAGATAAGTGCACCTGAAAAGAGTCCTTTCGGAGTCTGTCTGCGGCCTGAAGAGATCAATCAGGGAGCTAGCACTGTATTGCAAATGATAAATCACACAGAAAAGCCAATTTAACACATGCAGTGTACATCCACGAAATGGGCAGAGGATATGAACAGATAATTCCCAAACAAAATCGAATGATGAGGGAGAGAGGAATAAGTAGCAAGAGAAGGACAGTAGGGACCATGACACTTGCTGGAGGTCTTGCTTTTGGTCCATGTACGGCCTCCGGGGCATTTCATTCTGGCAATTTCGAGAGTTTAGGGCTATTTGCACTTCTCCCCAGAAGTGTAATTTGTGGTCTTCCTAAATTACCTGGATGAATTTTTTAAAAATATTTACTTATTTTACTCATTTATTGGCTGTGTTGGGTCTTAGCTGGAGTAAGCAAAATATTCCTTGGGGCATGTGGGATCTTGCGTTGCAGCGCCCAGGCTCTCCAGCTTGGGCTCTTAGTTTCCCCAACCAGGGATCGAACCCTCATCCCTTGCAATGGGAGTTAGATTTTTAACTCAATGGACCACCAGGAAGTCCCTGGATAATTATTTTTCGCAACATGCAGGATCTTAGTTCCTCTACCAGGGATCACACCTGTATCCCCTGCAGTGGAAGTGTGGTTTCTTAACCACTGGATCACCAGGGAAATCCCCTGAATGAATATGTTTAACCTGGGCCTTTGGGGTTCTCTAGCAGACCTGACAGGAGGCTATAATTTGAAGCACAGGAAGGAAGGCTGCAGAACCACCTTTGGGGCAGACACTATTCTCTGAGGAGGTACTTCCTCTTCCCCATGGTTAAAAGTGAACTGTTAAAGGGAGATTAAAATAAGCTAAAAATTTAATTAACAAAGTAATGAGATCATCAGAACCAGCAGATATATAATCAAAATAGTACGGATCCACACCCAGCCAGGCCTAAATCAGAAATAGCTAAAGGCATTGTGACTTATCCTGAGAAACAGATAAGATAGGCAGGCAGGGGCATTTCTTAATCAGGTTACAAGGCAAGGTCCTTAATGCCTCAAGTCTCAGGCCTTAAAACTCTCTTTGACTGCCCTAAGAGCCTGTGCATTCTGATTTACTCTTGGGTTTGAACAGCCTTATTTGCAAGTTTTAAGCTGTTTGCAAATTCTCTGAACTTTTCCTTAACCCCTAAAAAGTCACATGCAGATTTCAGAACTATAGAGCTCTTGTATGTTTCCCTAAAAAGTGAGGTTTACATACCAGTGGTACAAACAGCTCTCTTATTTTAGACTCTGCTCTTGGGGAATAATTATCTGGACCTACACCCCATTTCTCAGAGCATCCAAATGCCAGGTCCATAAATGACTTCTGTATGGTGTTAGAAGAATAACTTAGGCATATTACAAATGTTGAGTTTATTTGATCAAAAATCTATTAAAACCAGGCAGCAACAAAACAAAAGTGGTTAGAAGTGCTCCAACTACAGGAGCCAGGGAAAGACATAGAGAAAAGGAAAGAGCAAAGCAAGGAAGTTCTTTGATTACAGCTTAAGCATGATTTGGGACAATCCTAGCTGGGTGTTTGTGATTGGTTGTCCTGAGGTTTCTATTTCTTAATCATGAGGCATTTATAGTCTTAGGTTTTGGTTTGTTCATGTAGGCTTTTAAGGTGTTAGAACCACCTCATCTAATGGCCTCCGTGTTTAATTAATCTAACAAGGACCCAGGATATGGGTGTCATGGCATTTTTCAGTCTCTATTACCTGTCTCAGAGATGGCCATCCTAACTGGAAATATCCCAGGCTCTTCTGTGCATAACGTCTCTTTAGAATGTTATAAAAAATTGGTTTGCTACAGTGGGAGGTAATCGTATTAAAGTTATGAGCAAGAATAAGTGATGTCCCAGAAGACAGCTTTCTTTGAAAGTGGGGTCTGACATTTTGCTAATCTGCAAGCACATTTCAAAGCAGCTGCATATTAAACTACTGTAGAAATGGCTGATTGCAGATATTAGTGACCACATATTTCAATTACGGTTAGGTTTCAATTAAAAAAATCATATCTGTTGGCATGGTACTCTACCTGTAAAAGTGCTGCATTAAATAAATTACATATTTGGTGTTCACTTCTCTGCGCGATAACTATGGTATCTGTTGTGCTCAAAACAGCCAGCTCTGTCAGAGGAACTCAGGCTTCATTTGAAACCTTCTAAATCTTTACCAGATTGTAAGTGAGCAGGTAAAACAATAGAAATGACATTCAAATCCGTTGTTCTGCCCAATAATTTCTTCTTGTCTTTTTAGAGAAGACTAAAATGTAGCTTGAATTTACTTGCAGACTTTAGTCTTTCCTGCATTGTTGCCACACAGAGACTCTGAAGATCTGCGCTTGGTAATGACCAACATTATCCTCATTTAGTTTCCTTTCAAAATGTAAAAGACAAATGAGGATAGGTGATAGGCGAACTAGACCCACAGGATTTGTTTTATAGAAAAATGAAGTTAAAAAGTCACATCTGTGAGTAAAGGGAAGAAATAATATGTCCTCCAGTCGCTAACAGTGTTATGTGGGATTGCAGTGGCTCAAGTGTCCCATTCAGCAGGGAGGGTCTGTGTCGGAGGGGAGTGAGTTAGTACAGTCTGGCAGGGGGTGTTTGGTTTTCTAGGGAGTTTACCATGTTCCTCTGTGATCAGGATTACACAATAAAGAAGATGCTCTAAGTGTGTTGATGTCACTAAACTTGAATGCCAACTTATTCTGTAGAGGTCGCTGGGGTAAGGGTAAGGTTGCTAAGTAAAATACAAGGTGTCCGGGTAAGTCAGAATCGGATAAACATCTTTTTTTTTTTTTTTTTTTGGTATAAGTATGTCCCACACAACATTTGGGGCACATTCATACTAAAAAATTGCTTGCTATTTATCTAAAATTCAAATTGAACTGTGTGTCCTGTGTTTTTTTATCCCTAAATCAGGCAACCAGAGATAGGGGAGTTATGAAGGAAAAGAATCTAAACAGTGATTTTTACTTAAAAAGGTAGGAAATTTAGAGTGGGAAGCATCTTCTTTTAGAACTCAAAATAATCCAATAAATACTTAGGTTGAAACACAATGAAGTTGAGTGGGTGAAGAATGTAAGACAGAAAAGAAAATGTGGACTCCCCTGGTGGTTCAGTGGTTAAGACTCTGTGCTTTGATGTAGTGGGTGCAGGTTCGATTCCAGGGAACTAAGATCCCACATGCCATGCAGCATGGCCAAAAAATGAAAATATATAAATAACAATAAGATGATAAAATATTATTTAAAATAAGCTGCTGTTTAAAAAAGATAGGAAAACAATGAAACTTTTGATTGTGAGCTCCTTAAGGGTAGTTTTCTTTTTATTTCCAGGCTGCAACATGAGCATTAAGTTGTGTTTTGACTGAATGAATTCTTTCCTTAAAGATATTTCTTTCCAGTGCCCTCGTGTGTGTGTGTGTGTGTATGTGTGTGTGTGTGTGTGTATGTGTGTGTGTGTGCGTGCACACTCAGTCATGTCCGATTCTTTGCGGCCTCATGAACTGCAGCCCACCAGGCTCTTTTGTCCATGGAAGTTTCCAGGCAAGAATACTAGAATGGATTGCCATTTCCTACTCCAGGGGGCACCTACAAGGTTCTTAAAAAACATTGGCTTTCTTTTATAAGGAGTTCATGGGCTTCCCTGATAGCCCAGTTGGTAAAGAATCCGCCTGCAATGCAGGAAACCACAGTTCGATTCCTGGGTCATAAACATCCGCTGGCAAAGGGATAGGCTACCCACTCCAGTAGTCTTGGGCTTCCCTTGTGGCTCAGCTGGCAAAGAATCCGCCTGCAATGCGGGAGACCTGGATTTGATCACTGTGTTTGATCCCTGGGTTGGGAAGATCCCCTGGAGAAGGGAAAGGCTACCTACTCCAGTATTTTGGTGTAGAGAATTCCATGGACTGTATAGTCCATGGGATCACAAAGAGTCCGACATGACTGAGTGACTTTTACTTTCATGACACTTACCTGTTCCTTAGGAAAAAGATCAATGAATCTGTGTTCTGAAAAAGTCCCCAGAGCCATTAAGTAGTGGTCACCCAGCCCATAGGAGCTCAGGGATGCCAAGTATCTACTTGAGATAAATCTTCTCCTAGGATTACTTTCAAAATACTCTTGAGTTTTTCCTAGGATGAAGGAGAAAGAATTCAACTAGTTCATCAGAAGAGATCCATCTTGAAAGAAAAAAAAAATCAGGCAGCAGCGTTCCTATAACCCTCTCAGCAAGGAGTGAGGGCCTTTTAAGGGCTGAGCTTTTTAACTGCCCTATTATTGTTTTTGGAATCCTCCTGCTATTATTTCCGCACAGTGCTTTTCCATAGGATTGACAGACAGACCTCTAAAATAAGAAGGATCAGTGGGTCTGTCTGCAATGACAACTTGAAAGAAGATATTCAGAAGCTAGTCTGAACTGGGAGAGGAGAAGTATTAATATTACTGCCACCCCAGCCCCAATCCCCTGGTGTGTTTGAGTCTAAAAGTGGTAGGAGAATGGGCTTGATCCTTGGGGCAGGGAGATGGGGATCTATTAAAAATCCACTGAAAATATTTTAAAATTGTACTTATGCATTATTTTGATAAGAAAGTCCATATCTTCTATCATATTTTAAAGAAATAGTAAAGATGGCTATGACTAAAGGTTGGATAGGTAAAAATTGGCCTTGAAGGACACTTGTGAAAAACTCTGCTTGCTCTTGGAAGCAATAAGATGCCATTGTTGCATTTATTTTTCATGGCAGCCATATTGGTTCCTTACCATTTTTCTAATTCTTAAAACAAAAGGTTAATTGCAACTTTAAGTATATTCAAGGCTTATTAACCGTCTTTGAAAATCTTGGTGTTCTATTCGCCTATTCAGATACTGAGTGTAGAGCAAAAAGAAGCAAGAAGATGATGAAAAATTTTACATACTTCACAATTTCATTCAATGTCTGTCCTCTCTGTTTAACTACCTCAGATTAAAAAATTACTGTTTAGAACTTCCCTGGTGACGCAGTGGATAAGAATCCACCTGCCAATGCAGGGAAACGGGTTCAATCTCTGGTCCAGGAAGATGCCACATGCCACGTAGCAGCTAAGCCCATGAGCCACAATTACTGAGCCCTCACTCTAGGGCCTGTGAGCCGTAACTACTGAGCCTATGTGCTGCAACTACTGAAGTCTGCAAACCCTAGAGCCCACATACCACAACTACTGAGCCCTCATTCTGCAAGTACTGAAGCCCACACACCTAGAGCCTGTGCTCCTCGACGAGAGGAACCGCCTCAAGGAGAAGCCCTTGCACCACAACGACCAGTAAGCCCCGCTTGCTGCAACTAGTGAAAGCCTGTGCACAGCAACAAAGACCCCACACAGCCAAATTAACTAATTAAACAATTACTCTTAGTAGATACCAAAGCAAAGAGCGTCTTCAATATGGCTCCAAAGCTTGGAGTGCCATAGCCTAAGGCAGCTATGAAGTAGTCATTGTAGAAATACAATAGAATCCTTGTGACGCACATTGCACATGCGATTTTGTCTGAGGACACATCCTCTATCACAAAATACATAACACCTACACTCACTACGAATCTAGGTGGCGTGAGGGAAGTGGGGGTGAGCTTCACAAAGTCTAGAGGTAACACATTTGTCACCTCCAAAGCACTGAAAATAAGTGTTCTTGCACCTCCAAAGTTATTCTCACAAAATTGAGGTGCAATGACAAGTTAACATCTAAGTTACCAGTTAGCTGCAGGGGCGTATTTTAAACTATCATATTTATGAGGTTATAAAAAAAGAAAAGAAACATAACCATAAAGAGAGCTTATAACACTGTGTATTATGGCAATCTGTAATCAATTAAATAACACAGAAATCAGTGACATTCTGTCCCAGTGAAGTAATAATCAGAAATAGAAACATTTTGCAATATACTTTCCCCTTTTTAAATAAATATGTATTTCTCATGCTTAGAAGAGTCAACATCAATGCTCTATTTTAAATTAAATGTCACAATGCAGCGTTCTAATTTGCTATTCGTTGATATTCATTTCCCTGGAATTTTGGATGCGATTCTATGTGACGTACGTTGGTTGGGTACTAGTTGTTGGCTAGTTTTGTATTATCCAGAGGGAAAGCGCGGCCTGTCTGATCAAGTTCATTTTTTTTCTTTCCTCTCACATACCCTCATCTGACATGTGTACTTCGAGTATAGACGAGCCAAGAACTTGTGACAGCTGCAGGTTTCACTTCCTTCAGGAAGCTCTCTCTAACCACTTGGAGATAAAACCCCACTTTTCTCTCTCTGTCACTATAGACTTGTTTAGTGTGCATCTTTCTCAAAATATTACGAACTCTTTTAAGGAACTACCTTTGTGTCCCTGGATCTGACACACAGTAGGTACTCCCCAAATGTGTGTTCAGTAAATGGGTTGAAGTAAAAGTAAGATAAATGGCAAAGAGTCAGAGGTGTCTGGAAATGAGTGAACCCCGGGAGTTGGTGATGGACAGGGAGGCCCGGCGTGCTGCAATTCATGCGGTCGCAAAGAGTTGGACATGACTGAGCAACTGAACTGAACTAAACTGAGTGAGCTAGATACTATAGTGCCCTCCCCCAAATTAATTTCCACCCAGAACCTCAGAATGTGACTTTATTTTAAAATAAAGTCTTAACAGATGTAATCAGTTTAGAATCTCCAGATGAAACTGTACTCGATGTCATGTCTGACTCTTTGCGACCCCATGGACTGTAGCCTACCAGGCTCCTCCGTCCATGGGATTCTCCAGGCAAGAATACTGGAGTGGGTTGCCATTTCCTTCTCCAGTGAATCTTCCCAACCCAGGGATCGAACCCAGGTCTCCCACATTGCAGGCAGACTCTTTAACCTCTGAGCCACCAGGGAAGCCCATACTCAATTTGGGGTGGAGTCTAAATCCAATGACTAGTGTTTTTATAAGAGACTAGTGAACAGATAGGAGGTTGGAGACAGGACACAGGGAAGAGGGCATCCCTGGTGGCTCAGCGGTAAAGAATCTGCCGGCAATGCAGGAGATGCGGGTTCAATCCCAGGGTTGGGAAGATCCCCAGAAGGAAATAGCAACCCACTCCAGTATTCTTGCCTGGGAAATTGTAGGGACAGAGGAGCCTGGCAATTGACAGTCCATAGGTTCACAAGAGTCAGACATGATTTAGCAACTACACCATCACTACAACATACAGAGAAGATGGCCATGTGGAGACAGGAACAGAGACTGGAGTTATTCAGCCAGAGACCAAAGAACACCAGAAACCACCAGAAGCTGGAAGAATCAAGGAAGGATTCTCCCCAAAGGCCTCTAGAAGGAACATGGCCCTGCTATAACCTAACCTTGACTTTGGACTCCTGGCCTCCAAAATTGAGCAAGAATACATTTCTGTTGTTTCGAGCCGTCTAGTTTGTGGTCCTTTGTTATGAAAACTAATTCACCACCATGTTGACTGCAGCTGTGACCCTAGATCATTGCAAAGCAACTCTCAGCTCAGTTTCCCATCTCACTTTCAAAGAATTAAGAAAACATATGAAATGTGTGCATAATATCATATGCTGAGTCACACACATAACTTTGTATGTGCCATTGCTACAATCAGTTCCCTATTTGACAAATGAGGACATTAGGGTTGAGGGAGTTTAAATAACTGATATCATCAAAAGTAAGTAATAACATTAGCTAACATTTGAGTGCTTGGTGTATATTAGGCATTGTGCCAGACTCTCTGTATCAATTATGTTATCTCATCTTAACAACAAGAGTGTAAAGGTAGGTACTCTGAAAATTTTCCCTACTTCAAAGATGAAGAAACCAAGGCACAGAATATAAACTATGTGCCTGAAGTCTAGTACTTGGCAAAAGCAGGACTTGCACCCAAGTGGTTCTACAGCCCAGGTGCCTCAGATGTCCGCTGTGTTGTATACGGATGCTGTGTGCTCGTCACCCCACCATTCCTACCTCTGATTCCAAGGGCAGCCCATGCACAGACTAACTGCCCTTTAGCATCATGCACGCATAATTACATAACCTCGGATGGAGGTTATATAATTTCCATTTCCAACAGGATGGTTGGAAATGGAATAGAGGTTATCCATTTCCAACAGGATGCTTTTTTTTTTTGGAAACCTCTCACTGATACTCCTAGTACACCAAAAGTGCAGAAAAAAAAATGCTTATTTTCTCTGATTTCAGAGCTAATTTTTATAAAACACTTTTTTAAATATAAATTATTTATTTTAATTGGAGGCTAATTACTTTACAATATTGTATTGGTTTTGCCATACATCAACATGAATCCGCCACGGGTGTATTGATACACAAAGCAAGTCTGATGGTCAAAATATAACCATCTGGGTGTCCCCTCCAAAAAAGAAAAAATAAATAAACATACAACCTTGCATCATTTGTTTCGTTTGGATCCCACTGAGAGGGCAGCAAAGCCACTTTGTTTTGTGTACATTGTTTGATCGTAGTCAGTGTTCTGCTCTTTTATGTACTGGCAGTTCTGAAGGGATCTTTTCATGTGTCACAATTACACAAGTGTAACTGGAGAAACACCGTAGCTTGGTAAGTGCTCACCATCCTGGTTTAACAACTCATCGTACATCCGCCCCCACCCCCCACCCCCACTTTGCTGGAATTTTATCAGTTTTTCTACACATGTAGGACAATAGGCAGAGAGTGGAGGCCCAAAGGAGCCTGTGATACAATGGGAGTAAGAACCTTCAGTTGGCGTAAATGTCAAACCATATCCTTCCTGAATAATCAAGCATGTCAGTGTCCATTACTTTCCACTTCTTGGCATGTACCTTGCACAAATGCCAAGTTTTATATGATGCATTTTCTAGGTGGGAAATGTTTTAAAGGTCTTTTTTCCCCCCTATATTTACTTTTTAGAGTAATGGTGCCTGTTAGATTATTCATTCAAATAGAACACATATTAGCAATTCAAATTATTTAAACAATAGGCCAAAGTGAGCAAAATTGTGAAGCAAATTACAAATCTACCTTTTCCAGTCTTCATACCTACTATAAACACTGCTGCATTAGTACACTGGATCCAAGCAAGATCAATCACAATCTCTTCCTTGTGTTTCCCTCCTGAGAGAGATGATGGGTTCAGAGATGGGCTTCTGAGCCTAGATCAGCCAGTCTGATTCCTGCCATGATAGTTTTGAAAATGTGCCTAAAAAGACATTGATTTCTTTCTGTATGACAGAAACAGAGAGCAGGTAAATGCGGGAACTATTGGTATATTTTGCACTGAGGAGAAAGCAAAGTGGTTTGGTAACGAGAGCTCAGTGAGACAGACAACCAGAAGAAAAGAGAATCAAGGAGCAGAAAGAAATATTTTATAGATTCCCCCAGTGTTCCTGCATTCTGTTGCTGACTGTATTACCTATTGTCAGGTAACACGTTATCTCAAAACGAAGTGACTTAAAACAACAGCATGTATTATCCCACAATTTTGGGGGTCAGGAATCTAGACATGGCTTAATTGGACCCTCCATCTCAGGGTCTCTCACAAGGTTACAGTCAGGGTGCTGACCACAGCTGTGGCTTCATCTGAATTCTCACCTCGGAAAGGATATTTTCCAAGCTTTCACATGGTTGTTGGCAGGATTCAGTTCCTCGCAGACTGTTACATCAAGAATCTGAGCTCCTCTAAATTGTGGGTAGAGGCTGTCGTCAACTCCTTGCTATATAAGCTTTTCAGAGGGCAGCTCACATCACAGCATCTGCCTTCATCAGAGTGGAAAGAGTAAGAACAAGGTGGAAGCTACAGAATTTTATAACTTGATCTTAGAAGAGACATCCCATCACTTTGCTGTGCTTTATTTGTTAGAAGTCAGCATTTCCAGTCTACACTCATGGGGAGGAGATAATACACGGTGTAAATACCAGAAGTCAGGGATCATTGAGACCATTTTAAAGGCACCCTAAAACACTAAGAGACGTATCTTAGCTCTTAGGTACCATGAAATAATCCCAGTTACTCTACAATGAAGCTTAATTTTTTGCTTAAACTAACCAAAAATTGGTTTCTATTATTTACAGCCCAAACTTTTTTTTCCTCCAGTTTTTTTGAGAAGTAATTGGCATACAGCACTGTATAAATTTAAGATGTACAACGTAATGATTTGACTTACATACAGTACAAAATGATTACCACAAAAATTTAGTGAACATCCATCATCTCATATAGATACATACAATGAAAAGAAAAACATTCTCTTTGTGATGAGAACTCAGGATTTACTCTCTTAATGACTTTCATACATAATATACAGTGGTACTAATTCTATTAATCATGTTGTACATTACATCCCTATTTATTTTATAATTGGAGATGTGTAGCTTTTGACTGCCTTTATTGAGTTTTTTCTCCCCCACCCTCATCTCTGGTAACCATAAGTCTGATCTCTTGGGGTTTTTTTTACATTTTTATAAAAATTTTAATTTTTTTCTGTTTTCCGGCCACACCGTGTAGCATGCAGGATGTTAGTTCCCTGACCAGGGATTGGACGTTTGTCTCCTGCAAAGGAAGTTCAGCAACTTAAGCACTGGACCACCAGGGAAGGTCCTCTGATCTCTTTTTCTACAAATCTGTGTATTTGCTTTTTGAAGTACAATCAACCTACAACACTATGTTAGTCCCACACCCACATACACACACACACACACACATCTAACAGATTATTTAATAGTGATAAAGGCTGAGACATGAGAAAATTATTAAGGACTCTTACCAATAGGAAAATCAATACAAGAAAAGAAAAACTCTGAAATCTTCAAGTAGTTGGTGAGTATATGACTTATTATTAGTGGCCTTTTTTTTTTTACCCCTAAATGGAGGACATTTATTTATTTATTTATTTATTTTGCTTTTGCTCTTTGAAACATCTTAGTTTTCTCTAATCATATTGTAAAATGGAAAGACAAAAAATTTGTATAACACTGTGACTAATTTGAATATTTCCGCTTCAGATTATGGGATATAGTTTTGTGTTCATTATAAAAACTGACAAAAATTTTGTGAAAACCCCTTATCTTAGGGTTACTACCTCAGTCTGTAGAAAGTAGAGCAGCTTTTCAAAAAAAACCTTTAGCAAAAAGTCCCCTCCCTGGTTTTTCCTGTGAACATTAACCTCAAGCATTCACTTCCTTCCATATTATTTATACATGTAACCTCAAAATTTCATCTAAGAAGTCACAAGCAGATATAAGAACAAAAATATCAGCCATCCGTAGACCAGACCTGACAAGCTTCATGGTGGAGATGAAAACGTCTCATGTCAATGAACTGAAAAAGGGCTATTGTATCCACCAGAAGCTGGACTGCTGATCTTCTGGGTCTCACCACCCAATCAGGAATTCTATAAATGTGCACCTCAACCACATAAACATTTTCTTTCCAGTTTCTGGATTGGAGTTTATCTTTGCTGTGCAGAATCAATTTAGCTTTGGACAGAAAAATTTGCAAGAAATGAAAGAAGCAGGTTTTAAAAGCAAACAAAAAGACATAATGGGTGTAATTTCCCAAACATGCCTGAGCAGGACCATGTGTTGGATTTTATTTAAGAAAGCAAAGCAATCCCCAAGGGATTACTTGAGTTGGTTTCTTATTTTGGTCATGATTTCTTGTGTCTATTGGTTCTGTCAATTAAAATAGAGCTTGCAGGAAACAAAGTTATTATATACCATGTCCAAAAAACCTTGGAATGAGAAAAAGAAATTTGATGCCCAATAAGGGTTAGAGGGTCAGGAGAATGTGGTAAATAAAAATCACCCTACCCAGGTGCCCCCTCTGGCTTTTTTTTTTTTTTTTTAAGTCTTTTTAAAAATACATATTTATCTGTTTATTTGACTGCACCAGGTCTTGGTTACAACACAGAGGCTCCAGAGCCCATAGGGAGTTGTGGAGTTGTGAGTTGTGCTCCGGCTTAGCTGCCCTGTGACACGTGGAACCTTAGTTCCCTGACCAGGGATCAGACCAGTGTCCCTTGTATTGGAAGGCAGCTTCTTAACCTCTGGATTTTGACAATTAAAAACCAGTAGAGAAAAAGAAAAAGGACACAGGTTCCCACTGACAAAATGACATCACGTTTCTTCTCCACTCAGTCAATGAGCTTCCCAAGTAACACACATAAGTAAAAAATCCTTCTTAAAAAGCAAATGTTTTCTATACTGCCTGTTTTGCATAGCATGTAAGTATTGGATGAGGCTCAACTGGTTGATCCTGCTGATTTTTTTCCAACAGAGCATCCCCCACCTCTTCCAGATTGGCAGATCTTCTTTAAGTATGTGATGCCCTGCCTCACAGATAACACCAGATGGGCCAGTCAATTTCAGTCTTGACTCTACCTTAAAATCATCTGGAAAAGCGCTGGCAAAAATAATCCCAATATCCAAAATGCCCCCTGGACCAATATCAGCAGAATCTCTGTGGTGGGATTCAGGCATTCATATTTTTTAAAAATTCCTCAGTGACTATAATGTGTAACCAAAATTGAGAAACCATTGATAGGTACCGTTTTGGTATACTACTGATAACTGTGATCTTAACTGATGAAAGCCGCTGAACTGCTGGGGGGTTTAAGAAATCATGTTATGCCAATTATATCTCAAATTTTTAAATAAAGGCAAAAAAATAAGTTTTTTTTTTTTCTTGAAATAGAATGTCCACTCACTAATTTAAGGCAATAATGCAAACTCATTGACTCCTTGCTATTTTTTTTCAGGGAAAACATTCCACAAAATTCCACAAATTGTGGTAAATATGCCCTTCACTCTTAGGGAAGAATACCCCATCAGGTTTGTTGAATAAAAATGATGGTGCTGCTTTTGATATACTACCAAAGAGAACATTCTAAGAAAAGTATACATTCCTAATTGAGGTAAAAGCACTTATCATATAACACAGGGACTTCCCTTGCAGTCCAATGTTTGAGACACTGCACTTTCATTGCACAGGGCTCAGGTTTGATCCCTAGCTGGGGCACTAAGATCCCATATGCCTCACTTTATAGCAAAAAAAAAAAAAAAGAATGACATAAATGTGAGAATTTGTACCATGAAATTGACCCTAACAAAGTAATAGAATACTGAAGTCTGGAAGGAAACTTCTAAGATGTAAAATCAATATTGATCCAAGCCTAGAGAAAAGCAGGACCAGAGATAAGTAACTAGTCTAATGTTTTACTGCTCTTGAGGGGCATTATAAAATTCACCTTGTCACTCCTAGTTCAGGGATTGTGTTTGAAATGTATATGAAGCATTACATTTCCTGCCTCACCCATAGTAAATGCTCAATAAATTGTAGCAATTGGTAGAAGTAATGGTGGTGGTAGGGATCACATTGGTAATAATGTCCTCAAACAACTGTTTTTTTGGTGGATGACATCTCACTTATTTGAAACATGGGAAATAATAAAATAATAATAAATATGGAGGAGTAAAAAAAGGTTTTTTATTAGAGCTGCAATGAAAACTTAAAATAACCTTTTACTATTTAATGACTCATTGGTTGAACATTTTATGCAATTAATTATAAAATATGTATAATCTGATCTGACTTTATCCTTTATCTAGATGATCCTAGAGTATCGTTTGATGAAAATATGTTACCTATTTGCACATACATTAGAGAGTTAAAAGTACTTTTATATATTAATTTAATTCTCACACAAAGCAAGTATTGGTATTATTACCACTTCTTTACACTTAAAAAACATAAGCTCAGGGAATGAGAGGGACTAAGCTATGGTGGCTCTGCTAATAAGTGCAGGGCTAGTATTTCATTGCCGGTTTTCTACCTTTGAGTGCTTCATTAGGTTACATACTTGGACAGAGTCACTACAGCCTTTTGAATAATTGACTTTCCAGAGCCACTGTGTAATGCTATGTCCTTGGCTTTCACTGAGCAGAATGTGTACCAGCTCTTTTTAAAAACTTGCTTTAAAAAAAAAAAAATAGGACCTCATTATGTTGCTCAGTCTTATTTAAAGGTCTTGGAGACAAGTTCTTTTGAGAATTCAGAGCCAGAAAAGTATCTATATCATCCAGCAATCTGGGAACTTCCTTTGTTTAGATGAGGTGTTTTCTTTCCATTGAATGTCACTCTGCCTTGGCTTCTAAGAAACTCAGAGCAAAGTTTTATACGTGATCATTCCGGATTTTCTCAATCCATATTTCTACGACATACCATCTCCCCTGCTTCCTCTTATTCTCAAGACTACCCCCTTGTTTATACATGACTTCCGCTTTCTAGTGTTTGTCAGTGGTTCAGTTTTATTGTACTTGGGTTGTGGTAGACACCCATAGTGTTCAACTACATTAAGGATATTTCCCTCTTTTGTGATAATGGAATCTCAATGCTTCTTGCTTATTGTCTTTATCCCAATCTCAGTCCTTGTGGCTTAGAGGGAATTCATTCTGGTTTTTTAGAGCCGAGGGTGGAAACCTAACCCAGGCCAGGCCATTGACTGTGCTCTATTGCCCTGGCCTCAGTAATTGGATCAAGAATGAAGCCATGACATGACACAAATCAGGCCCATCAGAGGGCATTCAAATGTTTTTATGGGCATCACTGTAAAGGAGGTGTTGATTTTCCAGTAGAATGGCCAACAGGATGGGATGAAAAAACCAGAGCTTCTGAGTCCCATCTTATTCCTCAGTAGAATGCCTGAGAATGGGGCCAGCCCAAGGGAAAGCAGATCTGAGATATGAAGACAGGCAGACCAAGGCCAGTTGACCTCTTTGAATTCTTGTGTTAGATGTGGGTTCTACCTCAAGACTTCAACTATGTGGGCCAATAAATTCCCTTTTATGCTTAACGCATTGGGGTTGGGGTTTTCTGGATCGTGCAATCCAATATGTGTTGACAAATATAGTGATTTGTTTATTTATTTATTTTACCACCACAAATTCTAGTTGAAAGCAGGTAGGACACAAATCAAAATAAATACACATTATGTGCAAGGTTTTATCCTTAATATCACAACTAACCAAGACAAGTTTTTGATTATCTGGTGGTTATATTGGTCATCAAACTTTGTTTACAAGGCCCAAAATAAAGCAGCATTACAGTATATGCTTCTTGTGGTTATTGTTACTATTTAGGTCTGTGCTGGGTCTTTGTTGCTGCGTGCGGGCTTTCTCTGGTTGTGGTGGATGGGCGACCCTCTAGTTGTGGTGCACGGGCTTCTCATTGCGGGGCTTCTCTTGTTGCAGAGCGTGAGCCCGAGGGGCCCCAGGCTTCAGTAGCTGTGGCGCATGGGGTTAGTTGCCCTGCTGCATGAGGAATCTTCCCAGTTCAGGGGTTGAACCCGAGGCCCCTGCATTGGCAGGCAGATTCTTAACCACTGGACCACCAGGGAAGTCCCTCTTTGTTTGGATTTTGCTAATTAGGTAGAAGACAGCAAAATGTAAAACATGCTCATTTTTTTTCCACTTTGGTAATAGTTGAGAGAGTAGTTTTAAATTTCAAACTTTATCTATTTCTATGAATACTGTGCTGCTGCTGCTAAGTCGCTTCAGTCGTGTTTGACTCTATGCAATCCCATAGACGGCAGCCCACCAGGCTCCCCTGACCCTGGGATTCTCCAGGTAAGAACACTGGAATGGGCTGCCATTTCCTTCTCCAGTGCATAAAAGTGAAAAGTGAAAGTGAAGTCGCTCAGTCGTGTCCGACTCTTAGCAACCCCATGGACTGCAGCCCACCAGGGTCCTCCGTCCATGGGATTTTCCAGGCAAGACTACTGGAGTGGGGTGCCATTGCCTTCTCTGATGAATACTGTACCCTTTTAAAATAAAGATGTTTCAGTTCTTATAGCTCCAAAATACTCAAGTTAAATTCAAAAGGCTCTTCTGGGCCAGTTATATCAGTGTTTGACTTTCCCGCTGACTTATTTATGTCTGAATATTTCTGATTTCTTTAAAAATAATGTTAAATGCATGATTCATTCCAGTTTAGCTTTCTTTGGTCTTCCATTGTGGATTGTTTATTTCAATTATTCAGATGTAGTTCCTCAAGATTAGGCATAATCTCATCCCTGACTTTTCTTGTCAAAGGTGTGGAGTATGACAAAGTCTAGTATGTATGTGTGGGTGTTTGTAAAATAGAACTGGTTTTATTTCTTTTAGTTATACATCCTATTATGAACTGAATGTTTCTGTCTCCCCTCTGCCTCCCCTGTGGCCGACTTCCAAGCCTTATCTTGAAGAGCTAACTCCCAATGGGATAATATTTGGAGATGTGGATTTTGGGACCTTTGTAGGCAAATCTGGGATAGGAGATGACAGAGTAGAAGGATGTGTGCTAATCTTCTCCTGTGAGAACACCCAAATTGCAACTAGCTGTTGAATAACCATCAACAGGAGAATGTTGGAACCCACCAAAAAAAAATACCCCATGACCAAGGGCAAAGGAGAAGCCACAACAAGATGGTAGGAGGGGCACAATTGCATTTAAAATCAAACTTCATATCCACCAGAGACGCTTGGAGGGCACAAACAAAACCTTGTTCATACCAGGACCCAGGGAAAGGAGCAGTGACCCCCACAGAGACTGAGCCTGACCTGCCTTTAAGTGTTGAGGCAGAGCATAAGTCAGCAGTGTCCTACAGGGAGGATAGAGTCTCTGGCAACAGCAGTCCTGGGAGGCACCTACAAAGGTCTGTCTAGTCAAAGCTATGGTGTTTCCAGGAGTCATATATGGATGTGAGAGCTGGACAGTAAAAAAGGCTGAGCGCTGAAGAACTGATGACTTTGAACTGTGGTGCTGGAGAAGACTCTTGAGAGTCCCTTGGACTGCAAGGAGATCAAACCAGTCCATCCTAAAGGAGATCAACCTTGAATATTCATTGGAAGGACTGATGCTGAAGCTGAAGCTCCAATACTGTGGGCACCAGATGCGAAGAGGCAGGAGGAGAAGGGGGTGACAGAGGATGGCATCACCGACTCAATGGACATGAGTTTGAGCAAACTCCAGGAGATGGTGAAAGACGGGGAAGCCTGGCATGCTGCAGTCCATGAGGTCGCAAAGAGTCAGACAGGACTGAGCAACTGAACAATGGCCTTTGGGAGGTAATTGGAGTTAGAGTAGATCACGAGTGTAAGGACCTAATGATAAGATCATTAAGAAGAAGATGTTTCAAATAAGAAGACTCTTGAGAGTCCCTTGGACTGCAAGGAGATCCAACCAGTCCATTCTGAAGGAGATCAGCCCTGGGATTTCTTTGGAAGGAATGATGCTAAAGCTGAAACTCCAGTACTTTGGCCACCTCATATGAAGAGTTGATTCATTGGAAAAGACTCTGATGCTGAGAGGGATTGGGGGCAGGAGGAGAAGGGGACGACAGAGGATGAGATGGCTGGATGGCATCACTGACTCGATGGATGTGAGTCTGAGTGAACTCCGGGAGTTGGTGATGGACAGGGGAGGCCTGGTGTGCTGCGATTCATGGGGTTGCAGAGTCGGACAAGACTGAGCGACTGAACTGAACTGAACTGAATGATAAGATTAGTGGCTTTAGATGAAGAAGAGAAAGACAACTCTCTGCAACATAATGATACAGCAAGAGAGGCAGCTTTGCAAACCAGGAAAAGAACTCCCACCAGCTGACACCTTGAGCTTGGACTCACCAGTCTCTAGAACTGTGAGAAATAAATTTCTGTTTTTTAAGCTACCAAGTTTCTGGTACTTGGTCATGGCAAGCCCAAGTTGACTAAGACACCTCCTATGGACATTTCCAGTCTGGCCTCAAATATATTGTAGTCTGTACTTTTTTTTTTCTTTTATATACTAAGTTTAGTAGTTTAGGGGGTTAAAGTCTGCTAAAATTGACAACAAATAACCAAACTTGTGAAGTTTTATTTTAATTCTATGATGGAAAAGAGATTTCCCACTAAAAGGCAAATCTTCTCTTTGAAAAGTTTGAATAGAAGGGCTCTTTAAAAAGAATTACAACTGTTTAAATATAGGTTGCTGGAGATACAAAATTCTCAGAAAAGTTTTTGGCTTTTATCCCGTAGTATTTTTATGTGAAGATGAATTGAGTTCATTTTAATTCATGTACAACTCTGAAGTTTCTCCCTCCCCTTTTTCTTCCCCCTTTCGTGAACATGCAAACAAATATATATATATAGTCTTAGTATTATTTCCATTCTTTATCTTATCTATTTTTTTCTGGAGGCAGTGTTGTGTAGTGAAAGAACACTGGTTTCAGAATTCAAAGACCTGTTTTCATTCTGTTTTATTAGCTGAGATGGTTTGAGCAAATCATTTCATTTTTCCTTTGTTTTCTTATCAGTAAAATGAGGCCAGCTTCCCGGTGGCTCAGTGGTAAAGAATCTGCCTGCAGGTGACATGGGTTCGATCCTTGAGTCAGGGAGATCCCCTGGAGAAGGAAATGGCAACCCACTCCAGTATACTTGCCTAGAAATCCCATGGACAGAGGAGCCTGATGGTCCATGGGTTCACAAAGAGTCCGGCACAGCTAAGGAACTGAACAACAACAAAATAAGATCATTAATACCTGAAAAGGGCTTCCCTGGTGGCTCAGATGGTAAAGAATCTGCCTTCAAGGCAGGAGACCCAGACTCATTCCCTAGGTCTGGAAGATCCCTTGGAGGATGGCATGGCAGCCCACTCCAGTATTCTTGCCTGGAGAATTCTATGGACAGAGGAGCCTGGCAGGCTCAATGGAGTCTCAAAGACTCAGACACGACTGAGCTACTAACACTTTCACTTTCAATCCCTGAAATTTAGTTCCTGGGATTTCTGTAAGGATTCCATGAGTAATGCTCCATCCATGAAGTTGCTCAGTCGTGTCCAACTCTTTGTGACCCCATGGACTGTAGCCCACCAGGCTCCTCCATCCATGGGATTTTCTAGGCAAGAGTAGTGGAGTGGGTTGCCATTTCCTTTGCCTCAACAAACACAACTAACCAAGTTTGCTAAGTGTCTGCCGTGTGCCATGCACAGTGCAAGGCTCTAGGAACAGATTGTTAACAAATAGACGTTTTTAAGCAATTATTTTAAATAACACATTGTTTTGGTCAAGAATCTTATAGACTGATAAGAGAAAGCAGACAAATTAACACGAATATGCAAGGCTTATAATGCACTCTCTTGGAGTACTTAGTCTTTCTAGCTTTATCAAGGCTTTAACTCTATTATTATCTATGTCCTTCTTCTCCTTCTCAAGTCTCTTTTCCTTGCAAGGTTATGGATTCCATGAGGGCATTGTCTGTCTTTGTTAGCTGCTCTATCTGTGGTGCCCTCGGCAATTATTTAGGAACCGGGAAATAAAAAAGTCTGGGGAGTCCACTTGAGAAATTCAGTGTGATATTATTTCCAAAAAGCCTTTCAACATTAAATGATATTTGCAATTTAATCCTGAAAGGAGAGGCAAACCATCCATTCTTGCACCACAAACAGAGAGCTTTGCCTCCTTCTCATTCTTTGCAAATCAGTTAATTACATATCATCTCTATCAACTGGACCCAACTTTTCCTCGGCCCTGATTTTACATAAGTAAATAATAAAGTCAGGTACCAGTTTTCATCCTCTCAGACTAAATTGCATTAAACTAACAACAACAATGAAAAAGAAAAGCAGAATTGATCAGTTTCATTTCCTGGGTACGGAATGATGCTCTGAAGAAATAATAGCCTTAAGTATTTCACGGTTAGACTCTTTCCACACATTTCTGGTTTCAAGCTGCAGCTGTGCCCGGGTTGTCCTTGCAGTAAATATATCACCAGGGTGCGTAATCTTGTTCTGTAACCTCCTGCAAATCCCAGAGATGTGCAGAATTCATCAGCTCCAAGGTATGTGAGGCTGGAGTTTGAAGAGAAAATCCCCTCTCTCTTACAATTCCAAACATATTAATGAAATGCCCCGAGCAGGGATTTTTACTGATATGTTCCCTTTACTGTAGTGAACTTTAATTTTTTTACCAAGAAGAGTTTGCAGAAACTGGGTCCTGAAGGAACACAAAATTTTGACTAGTATCTGCCATTAATTTATTCTGCTTTCTAAAACCTGATCCCCAGAAAAGAGATCCATTGGAAATCATAATTGAAAACAGTGAATTCTGGTTGGGTTGAGACTCTATTTTGAAAAGAAATGCATTTACACTTATATTTATTGTGCTATACAAATTAGAGAATAAAATCAAAAGGATGTTCATAATTTGGAAAAAAAAAATCTCAGACATTCTCCAAGTTTATTGATTTTTTAAGGCAAGGTTGACGGGAGTATGTTGTTTTAAAACAAACAGGCTCTTTGGCTCTGAAAATCAGCTCAATAGTAAATAGCTGAGTTTTTCTAGATATTTTGACCTTATTTGAGAAGATTATATTGCTTTGTCAGGTCAGAATTTGTGTCAGAGAGCCAAGTGTCAACTTTCCCCTTAAATATTAGGCAAGCAGGAGTCAGTGTGTCTGGTCACACAGGACACGGTCTGCTCTTGACTTGCAGAATTACACTTTCTTTGCTGCAGAAACAGGTTTCCATGAGATCTCTGAATGGCACTGATGTGTAGGAAAGAAACCTTTATTTCATTATTTCCCCCCAAGCAGCAGATGCCTCTATGATAATAGGAAAATAAGAATATTATTGAATTTTCCTAATGGCGTCAACTTACTACCCTCAAGTCTGGTATTTTTCAAAGCCCATTAAAGGCTGGAACTCCATGTCTCTTTCAGAAGCCCTTTCTCATTCTCCAAAAACACAAAGGAGATCTACTATTGTGTTCACTAGAATGACATGTCTCCAAAAGGTTTGAATAATCATTTCTTATTGAAGAGTAATCTAACTTCATCACATTATAACTTTCCGTAAGAGCAATTTATGTTGTCTGTGAGAGAGAGAGAGAAAGAGGGAGAGAAAGAAAATAGGATGGGAAAATTACTAAAATCTCTCAACTGTATAAGTTTCTTGGGGTAATTTGATCTTTTCCTCTGGGGCACAAAGGGAATAGTATTTACTGAGACTAATGTTATCAAGATGGTGAAAATTCGCCCTTGATCTATAGGCTTTGAAATGCTAAATGTAAATATCTAATGCTCACTTCTGTTACTCAGTTACTCAGGAAAGACTATAGTCCCTGTCTCCTTCCCCACTAACACTCCTTTCTCAGCATATACCCTCTGCCACACAAAGTATATTTGAAATTTATAATCAAATTACAGGCAGCTGGAGAGCCCAGCCACTGAAGAAAATTGTTTTCCATAAGTCATCTTCGTGATTTGCAAATGCTGGAAAAGCAATGCTAAAGCTGTAATTTTTAATGACAGCTCACCATTGAAAGCATTTAATTTAGGAGCAACATACATAATCCCAAATCCTATACCTGGCATGTTTCATTTGGCTCTCTTTTTGAAAAGATCCATTTTCTTTTATACTCAACTCTTAATTCATATCATGAGAAGAACTGGGATCAGTAAAACCTAATTTCAGTGGAATACTTCTGAAAATGCTTACAAACTGATGTTACCCTTTAATTCACTCAAAGAAATTGAATAGGTTCAGAAATGTTGGTCTGAATTCAACTTACCATATGTCCATTTAATGATAATTCAGAAACAACAAGGAACAGACCTCCCACAGACAACTCTTTATTACTAGAATTCTTCAAAGCATGGGCTTAGAATACAATGTGTTTTGAGCTTGAGAATGGAGAAGTTGGCCTCAATAGACTAGTAAATGAATTTAACTGGTCCCTTGCATAGTTATCCAGGGAGACCTTTTTACAATATATACAATGAGTTGTAGCCTTTTATCCATTTGTATTCAAAAGCATTATACATCCAATATTAGAAAACATGGAAGGAAAGGGTTATAATGGCAAGGAGAAGTGGTGAAATCTATCACGTAAAATTTTTACAGTACCAAAGAATCCTGACTCTGGAGAGAAACGTCTGGATTCAAGTTTGGCAAATTATTTAAGTTTCAGCATCTTAATTTCTAATATGGTGATATAATAATTGTTTCTTTTGATTCCTGTAAGAATTAAAATAGACGATATATAAAAGTGGTGATTTACAGGGCCCTAGACAAATAGGCTGGAGTTCTAGATGGTGGCAGCAGACAGCTGAACAGCAGTGGAGAGAGTAACTTTGATTTATTGAGCATTTACTCCGTGCCAAGCACCATGCTAGGCACTTCCCTTCCAAGATCAGATTTAATACTTAAAAAGGAAGATATTATCTCTGTTTTAGAAACACGGTGCAAGGACTTCCCCGGTGGCCCAGTGGTTTAGAGGCCACCTTCCAACATTGAGGACTTGGGTTTGATCCTTGGTCAGGGAACTGAGATCCCATATGCCACCAGGCAACTACTGGGTAACAAAGACCCCATGTGCTATAACGAAGACCCATTGCAGCAGGGAAAAAAAAAAAAAAAGAAATGAGGTTTAGAGAAAAATCTGTTATGAGTGAAGCTAAACGTTAAAACTCTTGTCTTTTTTAATTCCAAGGATGGTCTGGCTCAACACCATGTTGATGAGCGCTATTCCATGTTCCCGCCGACATTAAATAACCCTCTGTCCCCATTTCCCTCTCCAAGAGGCTCACCTTCTCCACAACCCTCACACCGCTGCTGAAAGGGAGGAAGGCCCAGAGCCCAAACAGCCAGAAACCTCCAAAGTTTCTAATATATTCCCAATCCACCATCTCAAAGCTCTGTACTGAGAGAAGAATGAGAAAAGCAAAACAGTCATACAAACAATGGAGACAGTACATTGCAGTCTCTTATCGAATGTCACTGACCTCATCAATTTGACCAATTTAAGGTGAACCAATGGCTGGATGCGTCAGTATCAAGGGTGAATAGCCTGAATACTCAGATTAAAACTCAAATTGGTTTTGAAATTCAGAATTATTTTGATATTGGCTATTTTCACGGTTAATGGCACTGAAAGACCTCACTGCATAAATGCTTTGACCTCAGAAATCTGGTGAGATAGAGGAGATTACCTTTATGATCTTATTTTTTCGAGCTGTCTGATGGAGAAAGTGGATGGATGATTGACCTCTGCTATAGAGGACATTCCAGCAAGAAAACGGTCATTAGACTCTTCATATAGCTTTTTCAACTAGGCAGCCAAGTTTATCAAGGATTATTATGTTCTCCTTTGAATCTTCAGGAGGCCACTGTATAAAGTCTGGTCTATTTGGGAAACATTTTACAAGGAGCTTACTCTAGGAGGCTTTCTTGGGGAGAGAAGATGGCCAGGGGTCAGTTTTGGCAGGATATTTTCAGCCCATAGATTAGGTTGTTTATAAGCCCACAAACACATTCCTTTCTGTTAAATAGAGTGAAACAAACTTACATCACTCTCCATAACATTTTCTAACATATAATGTTTCTTTCTTTGACATACAATTTTGTAAGATGGCACACATCCAGCAGGAATTGCAAAATTCAAGCAATTTACTCAGATCTTCTAACCCCAAAATATTTTAATATTCATTTCATTAAAATATTTTGCAAATGGCCAGATAATTTGAATTTTTGGGAGACCACTGTTTTTTACAGTGGTTTTGCAGCTTTCATCCTAAAAACAATATCATTTAGATGGTGCTTCAACTTAGGCCTGGGTAAGTGGTATTATAATTCTTTTTTTTTTAAACAACATCTTGTTTTCAGTAAAAGAGTTCAGGAACTTGGTGATAATGGATTGTGAAAACAAAGACACAGCAACAAGAAAAACTACCCAATAGTGCCTTTATCCTAGTTTCTCTTGGCTCAAAACATCTTTAAAAGTGGCAAGCATTTCCCCAGGGGGATCATCCAACCAATAGCTTGAAAAAAAAAACTGTTTTTTAGAAGCCTTTGGTTGTGAGAATGAATTGAGGTGATTACTAGGGTGCTTGTTTGGCCAGAGTCTTTGTTCCATTAATAAAATGGCAGCAGTCACTATGGAAGAAAAACACATTTTAATAAAAGGAAAGCAACTCAAAAACACAATGCGCTGGCTCTAGTGGTCCTTAGGTTCTGGTAAATTAGGGCAATTGTCCCCAGTGCCCATGTATAGGGTGTGTGTGTGGCGCAGGCACGTGTTGGGGGGAGGGGCTCTACTGCAGCTGGGTATCTGGAGGAGAAAAATCTCTCCAGCTGTTGCTGAACAGGAGTGGGGTCTGATTCATACATAATGCAGGCAGTCAGTATGCATGCCCACGCATATTATCAGACATATATGTCGCAGAGGGAACAAATAGCCATTTTCCACCTCGAGTCCTTCTAGGGAGGATGGAATGAAAGGCCCTTTTGTTCTCTTGCGCAGTGCGAAGGTGGGTGTGCGACTCAGTCCGCAGCTGGGCCTGGAGAGAAACCCTGCTCCTCTGGGGAGCCCCTTGGGCCAGGCTGGAGTGGAAATGGTTTGAAGCCTATGTTAATAAAGTATATATCTGATTATTAACTCACTTCCAAGGGAGGCATAAGCTCGCTTCTTAATTTCTCTTAGAATTTCATGCACAATACCATCAGAAAAATGTATCTTAAGCTTTTTCATTACCTACTCTTTCAATCTCCTTCAGTCATCGTCATCAAGAAGAAATTAATTTCCGGCTTAAGTGAGGCAAGTTTTAGCTTCCCCAATGAACCAGACTTTACTTCCTGCTTTATCTTTTCCATCCTTTTCCTTTGGGTTGTGCGTGTGCGAGCGTGCGCACACACACACACACACACACACACACACACACTCTCTGTCACAATAAGGTTATAATCTTAGAGCTGCTTTCCAAGCTAAACCTGCCTCCCCTCTTTCACTGAATTGAGAAATTGTACAGTGATATGTTTCGGAGATATAATGAATCTATATGGTGATATTTATTAGCTTCCTTGCCCCCTTTCCCTTTTTCTAGAATCTTTACTCTCTTCTTACTGCTTCTATCCACAGGGTATAGTAAAGATAAACATATTACATTGTAATTCTGATCCCAGGTCAGAGGTGACTGGTTTGGGGTTGGCTAATGAAGTGGGATATTTTTTTCCCCTTGGGACAAAGAAAATAAGCTGGTCTTTCTACTCAGAGCTGTAAAGTTCCAAAGATGTTGGCTATAATGTTTTCCACATGTGGCAAAGAGAAAGTGAATTCTTAAAGTTTTGTTGTCCGTGGTTGCAGATTTTCTCTGAGATCAAGTAATATCTTTTCTTAGATTCCATGAAACATCTCAGTATCCTCATTCATAATAAATTATCGTCTAAGCTAGTTTGAATTGAGTCTCTGTCCCTTGCTGGGAAAAGAGTCCCAAGTATTACAGTAGCTATCTTTCAAAAGAAAGCCAAACTTTGTTCCTGGTGTGGGTCTGAGTTCCTCACTGAGAAGAGAGGCAGCACCTTACTTAAAGAAAAGACAGCAGGATTTAGTGCTAAAGCTTATTTTAAATTCTTGTTTTGTCTTTTGTCTAGCTCTGTGCCTTGGGTAAATCACTTAAGTTCTCTGATAATATTATCTCCCTTGCAGTATTTTTTTTTTAGGTTTAGAAATAGCACATGTAAAGTAGTAAGTCTATAATTGGTATCCAATGAATGGTAACTATACTCTAAAAATAACTATTGCAATTACTTAAAAAGAATTCTTAAAAGTGTAAAACTGCAAAGCAGACTTTGTTTATTCAGCTCACATTTTTCTTCTTCCCCCTTGCCTCTTTGCAATAAGGAGTTCATAATCTGAGCTTGAGAGTCCCTTGGACTGCAAGGAGATCAAATTCTGAGTATTCAGTCCTGAGTATTCATTGGAAAGACTGATGCTGAAGCTGAAACTCCAATACTTTGGCCACCTGACATGAAGACCTGACTCATTAGAAAAGACCCTGATGCTGGGAAAGATTGAAGGCAAGAGGAGAAGGAGACAACAGAGGATGAGATGGTTGGATGGCATCAGTGACTCAATGGACATGAGTTTGAGCAAGCTCCGGGAAATGGTGAAGGACAGGGATGCCTGGCGTGCTGCAGTCCATGGGGTCACAGAGTCCAATACAACTGAGTGACTGAACAACAACAACTTGTCTCCTTTCCTGCTTATATCCCTTTCCTCTTTCCTTTTCAATTTATTTCCCTTTGAGAGAACCAGAGATTGTGCAAAATTTCAAGTGTTCATTCATTTGGTTGCTGGGAAGTAGAGAGAGAGTAAGTGTAGAGCTCTCTTTGAATGCACCTTCTTGCCAGAATAATTTTCTCAGCTGTTTCAGATCCACTGCTTCTGGGTCCAATATTTTCAATATAATCCTCTGTCTTTGGTTGGGGTACTCAAGGAGTCTGAGGCAGTGATGTACGTACCCGTAGTAACCTGGGGAGTGCTGTGGGAACAACACCTGTGGGTGCGTGAGCAACAGGCTGGGGCAGGGGGAGACTCTGACCTGTGACGCAGGTGCCATTGGGGCCTCTATCCATCCTCCACCCGAGAAGCTCTAGTGCCGGGATGGCCCGTCAGAGTTGTCCCAAGTAGAGGCAAGGCATGCGTGCCTGCGTGCTAAGTCATTCAGTCATCCCCAACTCCATGACTCCATGGACTGTAGCTCTCTGGGCTTTTCTGTCCATGGGATTTCCCAGGCAAGAATCCTGGAATGGGCTGCCATTTCCTTCTCCAGGGGATCTTCCTGACCCCGGGATCGAAGCCAGGTCTCTAGCATTGCAGGCAGATTCTTTACCACTGAGCAATCTGGCAGCGGAGCCTTTGTGCCCCGCAATCCAGGATGAATCCAGGCTGCAGACTCATTCAGAAGAGTATGTAGAATGTAAAGTTGTAAAAAAAAAATTTTTTTTAAAAAAAATTAAAAACAAGAAGAGTATGTAACCTGGGGCAATGCAGGGCCCTTTAAAGTCAGCAGCCAGCATTCTTAGCAACTGAAAGAGTGGGTCCCTGGGTCTGAAAGGGTATACCTGACCTGGGCCTCACAGCATCCACCACTCTGTGAGTCAGGCGTGTGTCTTTCAATCCATCACTGTATTAACTGGGCCTCCCTGGTGGCTCAGGGGTAAAGAATCCACCTGCCAATGCAGGAGATGCAGGTTCAACCCCTGTGTCAGAAGATGCCCTGGAGAAGGAAATGGCAATGCACTCCAGTATTCTTGCCTGGAAAATCCCATGGACAGTGGAGCCTGAGGTGCAGTGGAGTTCATGAGGTTGCAAAAGGGTTGAATATGACTTAGAGACTAAACAACAACTAAATATTGACCAAAGGGCTACTTATGCAATAGAGAAGTCAATTGTGAAAATATGCAAATAGCATATTTTTAAAACATTTCCCTTAGCTCCTTTAATCTCAGAGTATCCACTGGCTCCTATGGCTTGGAAAAGATTCTTAGTCATAGTCCACTACGTGGAAAATATTCCTTTTGGCAAAAAGTGCTTGTAAGATTTACCAATTATAGTCTCACTTCCACTGTCCAAACGAGGTGCTAAAATCCATGTGTTGAGGCCATCACTTCTATTTTAGGATGGTGCATTTTAAATCTCTAAACAGACAGACCCCAGGATATGTATCAGTAATCTCTGTAATCCAATAGGGCACTGAGACAAGAGACCTGTGTTGTCAGCATAGGTTGGGAAAGGATTTGATGTACTAAAACGGATGAGGCATGACATTCAGAGCCTTTAAAAACTGGATGTAATGGATTAATAAAAAACAGAGAAGTAAATAGAGGAGAATTTTAAAATTTACCCTACTTTATTTTTTATCTCATTCAATAAACGATGACAACATGCTTCATCATTTCTAATCAAGTTGGAAATAGATCTTTTTAGAGGACATTTGAATGATTCATTACAAGCTTTATTTGGATCCCAAAGCTGAGGCATTTACCCCTAAATGTTGTGGGATTTCCATGCCCAGGATTTTGTTGAAGATTCAGTTATTTTCCCACTTAGATGGGAATACCAGACCGTCTGATCTGCCTCTTGAGAAATTTGTATGCAGGTCAGGAAGCAACAGTTAGAACTGGACATGGAACAACAGACGGGTTCCAAATAGGAAAAGGAGTATGTCAAGGCTGTATATTGTCACCCTGTTTATTTAACTTATATGCAGAGTACATCATGAGAAACGCTGGACTGGAAGAAACACAAGCTGGAATCAAGATTGCCAGGAGAAATATCAATAACCTCAGGTATGCAGATGACACCACCCTTATGGCAGAAAGTGAAGAGGAACTCAAAAGCCTCTTGATGAAAGTGAAAGAGGAGAGTGAAAAAGTTGGCTTAAAGCTCAACATTCAGAAAACGAAGATCATGGCATCCAGTCCCATCACTTCATGGGAAATAGATGGGAAAACAGTGAAAACAGTGTCAGACTTTATTTTTGGGGGGCTCCAAAATCACTGCAGATGGTGACTGCAGCCATGAAATTAAAAGACGCTTACTCCTTGGAAGGAAAGTTATGACCAACCTAGATAGCATATTCAAAAGCAGAGACATTACTTTGCCAACAAAGATCCGTCTAGTCAAGGCTATGGTTTTTCCAGTGGTCATGTATGGATGTGAGAGTTGGACTGTGAAGAAGGCTGAGCATGGAAGAATTGATGCTTTTGAACTGTGGTGTTGGAGAAGACTCTTGAGAGTCCCTTGGACTGCAAGGAGATCCAACCAGTCCATTCTGAAGGACATCAGCCCTGGGATTTCTTTGGAAGGAATGATGCTAAAGCTGAAACTCCAGTACTTTGGCCACCTCATGCAAAGAGTTGACTCATTGGAAAAGACTCTGATGCTGGGAGGGATTGGGGGCAAGAGAAGAAGGGGACGACAGAGGATGAGATGGCTGGCTGGCGTCACTGACTCGATGGACGTGAGTCTGGGTGAACTCCGGGAGTTGGTGATGGACAGGGAGGCCTGGCGTGCTGTGATTCATGGGGTCGCAAAGAGTCGGACATGACTGAGCGACTGAACTGACTGACTGACTGATGACAGTAAAAGTCATTGGGTACTTCTATTTACGTTTTCCAAGACTTTTTTTTTTTTTGCTACCACCATGCCTATCTAAACAACTGGTCAAATGACTAAGTTTAGAGTAGGAAGAAACATTAAGTTGACATCATGCTTTCCAAAAATTGTGTCAGTAAGAAAATTATACTTTTAAGCTAACCATATAGATTTACGTACTATGGTAGATATTTGTAGGCTTGGATGCCCAGAATTTTATTTTATTTTATTTTTTTCTTCTGGAAACTACTGGCCTTCTAATCTCATCCATTTGGGTGTATAAGGAATACAAAGTTTTTACACAACCATGCCCTGCCTGTGCTGTAGTTGACTGTTTTCAGTATAAGCATCTGAGCAAGCAAGGTAGAATCAAAATGTTTTCTTATTCCAGAATCAAAAAGACTGGGTTGAGGGCAGAGAAGTCAGACTCTCGTTGGCTGTGGGACCCTCCAGGTATAAACCTTGGGGGCCATAGATGGCTTGGTTCCTGTACTATAAGGCAGAGGTTGCCAACCCCTCAGCCATGGTCTATGGTCTGTTAGAAATCAAGCCGCATAGCAGGAGGTGAGTGGCAGGTGAGTGAGCAAAGCGTCATCTGCATTTCCAGCTGCTCCCCATCACTGGCATCACCACCTGAGCTCCGCTGTCTGTCAGATCGGCAGTGACCTTAGATTCTCATAGGAGTGTGAACCTCACTATGAACTGCACGTGGGAGTGGTCTAGGTTGTGGGCTCCTTATAAGAATCATCCTGAAACCACATCCCACCCATTCCTGCCCTACTCCACCCCACCTGGGTCTATGAAAAAATCGTCTTCCACGAAACCGGTCTCTGGTGCCAAATAGGTTGGGGACCGTCCTCTGCTGTAGAGCATGCCATTTTGCACAGAGAAGGAGAGAAGAGAGAAAACAATAGATGGGGATGGAGAAAAAGGGTGGGCAGTGTATAAACACCTATTTCTGATTTTTTCTAAAGCTTAAATCAATCCCTAATTTTTGCAAAGTTTGACCAATCAGCCTTTATTTGATTACTTCAAATAGCTCAGTATTCTTCCCATGAATACATTTTGCTGCCAGTTCAAATTATATTCCTATCGTCTGTGATTAAATAACAGTTATATCTAAATAAATATACATACAATATAAACTGAAGTTTCTTTTCACCTGAGACAATTGGTGTGTTAGTTTCTTAGGGCTGCCATAACAAATAACCGGACACGTAGTGACTTAAAACCAAAAACTTATTCTCTCACAATTCTAGGGGCCAGAAGCCCAAAATAAAGCCACGAAAGGGAGAATTCTTTCTTGTCTCTTCCTGCTTCTAGCAGCTGAAGGCGTTCTTTACTTTGTGGTGGTTTACATGTTTCTGCCTGTGTTATTAGTATCGCTCGATCTGAGTTCCTGTGACTCATCTGTCTCTCTTAGAAGGACAACAGTCACTGAATTTAGGGCCCACTTAAATCCAGGATTATCTTATCTTGTGATCCTTACCTACATTTGTAAAGACTCTTTTTTCCAAGTAAGATCACATTTACAGGTCACTTCCTGGTGAAATTATGGTTTGAGAGATCACTATTCAACTCAATACAATTGGTTCTCAAAGCAAGGGTAATTTTTCCCTCCAGGGTCATTCTGTCTGGAAACATTTTTGATCTGCTCTACTTGTGTGGGTGGTGGTATGGAATATGGGAGACATTCCTGGCCATAGTCAGGAATGCTGCTCAACATCCTAAAATGCACAGGACAGTCCCCTACAACAAAGAATTATCTAGTTCCTAACGTCACAAGAGGGCTTGCCAGGTAGCTTAGTGGTAAAGAATCTGCTTGCCAATCCAGGAGACATGAGTTTGATCCTTGAGTAGGGAAGAGATACCCTGGAGAAGGAAATGGCAACCACTCCAGTATTCTTGCCTGGGAAATCCCATGGGCAGGGGAGCCTGGCAGATTACAGTTCATGTGGTCACAAAAGAGTCAGCCATAACCTAGTGACTAAACAACAGCAGCATCGTGAATGGTTGAGAAATCCAGCTTTACATCCATGACCATTGTGGTAACAAACCAACCTGACTCATATTGACTAAAATAAGTACTAACTAAATACTGAGACTGACCTTACAGAACTGGCTGTCTATCACTGAGGGGAGTCATTATGACATAATGTAATTAAAAAAAAATTGCACTAATATAAGTGCTATGAAGCAGAATAGTCACCTAATTGTTTTATGTATAGTTCTCAAAGATCTTTTATATGCTTGTTACCACAAGCTTAAAGTGAAAAAGTGAAAGTCACTCAGTTGTATCTGACTCTTTGTGAATCCATGGACTATACAGTTCATGGAATTTTCCTCCAGGCCAGAATACTGGAGTGGGTACCCTTTCCCTTCTCCAGGGGATCTTCCCAACCCAGGATTGAACCCAGGTCTCCCACATTGCAGGTGGATTTTTTTTACCAACTGAGCCACCAGGAAAGCCCTCTACAAGCTTAAAATGAGTATTTTTCATATGTTAATCTTTCTGAAACCTTAATGTATATAATGTGTACATTTAAAGTTTGCATTCAATGTGGCACTGATTCATTATTAAATTGATGATGCTTCTTAAAATGTATGTTATCTTAGAATCAAAGACATATTATCATTGTTTATATTTTCCTTCTAAAAAGCACTGAAGTGGATAGATAGAAAGTACTAAGTTCTTTTTTTGGTACAAATTGGAAGGCCTTGTGCAAGATGTATTGGATGAGAATCCCTGGAAGCAACATTTTAACAGGTTTTTCAAGTGATTCACCTTTAGATGATCCAGGAGTTGTTCACCCTTCAGACTTGGAGTAATAAGAAGAAATAAGAATAAAACACTAGGTTTGGAGAGAGAGTTTTAGTCTTCCACTAATACTCTGATCTTGGGTATCTAACCTCTCTGGAAATTATTTTCTTCATTCAAAAGTGGTTCTCAAACTTCTGTATGCATTGAGATCAACTTGACTGATGCAAATATTATCTCTGAGAATCCATGAGTCTATAATGATATACATTAATAGATGAATAGATAAATGGGAGAGAAGAAACAGCTCTACCTTACAGTAGAATGCCAGCTACTACATATGGAAGGAACGGTAGTTTAGGTAGTTAGAACAGGAAAAAGGAGTCCAAAATGGCAATGGCTAAAAGAATGAAAGGGAAAAGCCTGTGAAAATGGAACAAAAGAAAATCCATGGACTGGAGTGAGAACCTCAGGTGGAACAAACATGCCCCTTTCCTAGCTAGCTCAATTTGCATAGGACAGGCTTAGGGGAGAGGAGACAAAACCGTGTAAAAAGAGGAAGCCAAGCCAAACTGGGGCTTCTCCTTTGGGGTCAGCCAGCCCTCACGCCTCGAGGGTGTACTATCCTTTGTGGAATAAAACTCTGAGCTGCAACAGAGCTGTAACACTGGCCCGCCGTTTCAAATCTTTGCTGCAGTGAGACAGACCTGAGATTATTAGAGTTAGAAAATCATCAATAAATGCTGAAAATAGTGGTAAAGATTTGATGAAGAATGGGATATTTATATACTTTCAAATTATTTATTAATTACAAAGGAAAAAATAGTAACTCTATAGTAAATAAATCTGGCAGACGCCAACTTAGCTGAGTGACCAAAGCTAGTATCACCAAAATCAGGATGAAGTGACATGATGCATCAAGAAAAACACAATGGTGCTTGGGTAATATTCCTCTCAAAATGTACAACCTGAATTTAACTAAGAAATCATCAGACAAACCCGCACTGAAGGACATTCCACTAAATAACTAAAAGTGAAAGTGGAAGTCACTCAGTTGTGTCCAACTCTTTGTGACCCCATGGACTATACAGTCCATGGATTTCTCCAGGCCAGAAAACTGGAGTGAGTAGCCTTTCCCTTCTCCAGAGCATCCAACCCAGGGATGGAACCCAGTTCTTCCACACAGCAGGCAGATTCTTTACCAGCTGAGCCACAAGGGAAGCCCAAAAATACTGGAGTGGGTAGCCTATCCCTTCTCCAGCAGATCTTCCCAATCCAGGAATTGAACTGAAGTCTCCTGCATTGCAGGTGGATTCTTTACCAACTGAGCTATTATGGAAGCCAAGAAACTAAAATGTACCCTCAAAAAATATCAAGGTCAAGGGATTCTTTACCAACTGAGCTATTATGGAAGCCAAGAAACTAAAATGTACCCTCAAAAAATATCAAGGTCAAGAAACACAATAAAAACTAAGGAGGTCTTCCAAATTAAAGAGACATGAAAACTAAATACAATGTATGACCCTGGATAGGACAAATGACAAAATGTGAGTAGACTTTGTGGATTAGATAATATATAGTAGTGTATTAATATTAAATGCCCTGATTTTGATCACTAAAGTGTAGCTATGTAATAGAATTATCTTATTCTTAAGAAGTCCATACCAAAGTATGTAGGGGTGAAGGGATATGATTTCTGCAATCTACTCAAACAGTTTTGAGAAAGAAAAAATTATCTCTCTCTTCATCATCTCCTTTCTACCTAGACGGAGATACCATAATGAAGCAAATTATGCCAAAATGTAAAAACTAATTAATCTGGGCCAGAGAGGCATTGCTTATACTGGCCTTGAAACTTTAAGTAGATATCAAATAAAAAGTTAAATAATAACCTGATTCCTACTCTTTCCTCATTTTCAGGAGATGAATACTGCCTCTGTACGTCCTGGAAAGAATAAAGGCAAAAAGAGACTAGGAAGAGTAATTGATAGAGTTTAGTTGAAAGGTTTTTTTTTCCTGATTAAAGATTTTTAAAAAATAATTTTATGGATGTATTTATTTTTGGCTGTGCTGGGTCTTTGTTGCTTCTGGGGTTTTTCTCTAGTTGTGGCAAGAAGGGGCTACTCTTCCTTGCAGTGCGCAGGTTCCTCATTGAGGTGACTTCTCTTGTTGTGAAGCATGGGCTCAGGACTACAGGCTCAGCAGTTGTGGCACAACGGCTTAGTTGCTCTGTGGCCATGTGAGATCTTCTTGGACCAGGGATTGAACTAGTGTCTCCTGCACTGGCGGGTAGATTCTTTATCACTGAGCCATTATAGGGAAGCCCCTTGACTAAATATCTTTATTTATTTAAAATTTTGGGGGAGGTGACTGGCATACTCACTATCAGAAATTGAGTTCACATGCCAGAAAGGATGGACATCAAATGCCAAGAGCAGAGCTTTGAGGGAAGCTCTTCAGAAATGTCCTGCAGCAGGGCTCTCAAGCTATAATGTGCATAAAAATCCCTGGGGACCTTGTGAAAAGGAGATTCGGATTCAGTAAGTCTGGAGCAGACTGAGATTCTATATTTCTAACAAGCTTCCAAGACGCTGCTGTTTTGAACACTTGGAAAAGCAATTCTGAGTCTAGAGTGTCATCAAGTCTACGACTTGATTTTGTCGTTTTATCGGACACTCAGCCACAACCATGTCCTTACCTGCTGTCTTCAGCAGAGTTGAGCCGTTGCAATGGAGACCATTTAGGCGACTACCCCTAAAATGTTTATTACCTGACCGTTTTACAAAAAAAGTTTGAGGACCCCTGGTTTAGCTTGATTAAAAATGACAGAATCTGGAATCAGGATGAATGAGTTTGCATTCTGGCTTTGCCTTCCATAAACTTTCTGCCTTGGGCCACTTTCTCAGAGTCAGTTTCCTGTTTAGGGAGGGGATAATAATAATAGTACTTGTTTCACAAAAGCTTTTGAAAGATTAAGCAAAACAATACAGGTAAAGAATTTAGCATACAAATGTAAGTGTGCCTACAATATCTGGGGAGACGGTTAAAAGTCTAAATTCCTAGGCTCCTCTTCTATTGCTCTGATTCAGGAAGTCTGGGGTGGGGCCTGGGAATATGTGTTTGAAACACGCTTCCCAGGGGATTCTCAGGCAAGTGATTCATAAAGCCACACTTGGAGGAGAACATCCAGCAAGTTCTTGTGTTCACTGCATGCTCCTGACCACTCCCCTCATGTTTTCTCCTTCCCTTCCTCCCTCTTCTCATTTCTTGGACATGCCCAGGCAAGTGAAGGGCTGCCCTTCATCTCCTCTACTCCAGGAGCTCTAAATCAACCAACCCTTCCAGCCAAGTTTGCTCTCCCACTTGTGCCCACAGTTCCAGCTTTAGACTTTTGTTTCTAACTTATCAATCACTCTCTGGAATGGACCTTTTACTCACTTCATGCTCAGAATTCCTTTTAGATGATTATGATTTTAACCCCCTTCCATATCTGTTCTTGCCCTCTCTTGACTCTTTTTTTTTTTTTTTTTAATTATTATTTATTTGGCTTTGCCAAGTCTTAGTTGCGGCATTAGGGATCTTTAATTTCAGCATGTGAACTCTTAGTTGCACCATGTGGGATCTGGTTCCCCAACCAAGGATTGAAATGGGGCCCCTGCCTTGGAAGCACTGAGTCTTAGCCACTGGACTATCGGGGAAGTGCCCCTTGACTCTCTTAACACAGTTCAGTTCAGTCCCTCAGTCGTGTCCAACTCTTTGCGACACGCCAGGCCTCCCTGTCCATCACCAACTCCTGGAGTTCACTCAGACTCACGTCCATCGAGTCAGTGATGCCAGCCAGCCATCTCATCCTCTGTCGTCCCCTTCTCCTCCTGCCCCCAATCCCTCCCAGCATCACAGTCTTTTCCAATGAGTCAACTCTTCGCATGAGGTGGCCAAAGTACTGGAGTTTCAGCTTTAGCATCATTCCTTCCAAAGAACACCCAGGGCTGATGTCCTTCAGAATGGACTGGTTGGATCTCCTTGCAGTCCAAGGGACTCTCAAGAGTCTTCTCCAACACCACATTTCAAAAGCATCAATTCTTCCATGCTCAGCCTTCTTCACAGTCCAACTCTCACATCCATACATGACCACTGGAAAAACAATAGCCTTGACTAGACGAACCTTTGTTGGCAAAGTAATGTCTCTGCTTTTGAAAATGCTATCTAGGTTGGTCATAACTTTCCTTCCAAGGAGTAAGCGTCTTTTAATTTCATGGCTGCAGTCATGATTTTGGAGCCCAAAATAATAAAGTCTGACACTGTTTCCACTGTTTCCCCATCTATTTCCCATGAAGTGATGGGACCGATGCCATGATCTTTGTTTTCTGAATGTTGAGCTTTAAGCCAACTTTTTCACTCTCCATTTTCACTTTCATCAAGAGGCTTTTGAGTTCCTCTTCACTTTCTGCCATAAGGGTGGTGTCATCTGCATACCTGAGGTTATTGATATTTCTCCTGGCAATCTTGATTCCAGCTTGTGTTTCTTCCAGTCCAGCGTTTCTCATGATGTACTCTGCATATAAGTTAAATAAGCAGGGTGACAATATACAGCCTTGACTAACTCCTTTTCCTATTTGGAACCAGTCTGTTCCAGTCTGTTGTTCCATGTCCAGTTCTAACTGTTGCTCCCTGACCTGCATACAGATTTGCAGCTGCGACGGGCGCACTAAGAGCAGGCGGCTGCAACCAAGCACACTAAGCGCAGCCAAGAGGAGCTACCCCACGTCCAAGATCAGGGGCAGAAGCTGGGAGGACCCTATGCCCGAAGGGCGGCTGCCAAGAGGAGTTACCCCATGTCCGAGGTCAGGGGCAGCAGCCAAGAGGAACTACCCAGTCCCCACACTGGAGGCCAGAGACAGCGGCCGGGAGGAGCTACCCCACGTCCAAGGAGCGGTGGCTGCACAGGCGCAGGAGGGCCTAGACGAGCTATCCCACATTGAAGGTCAGGAAGGGTGGTGGTGAGGAGATACCCCTCATCCAAGGTAAGGAGCAATGGCTGCGCTTTGCTGGGGCAGCTGTGAAGAGATACCCCACGTCCAGGGTAAGAGAAACCCAAGTAAGATGGTAGGTGTTGCAAGAGGGCATCAGAGAGCAGACACACTGAAACCATACTCACAGAAAACTAGTCAATCTAATCACACTAGGACCACAGCATTGTCTAACTCAATGAAACTAAGCCATGCCCATGGGGCAACCCGAGACGGGCGGGTCATGGTGGAGAGATCTGACAGAATGTCACTGAAGAAGGGAATGGCAAACCACTTCAGTATTCTTGCCTTGAGAACCCCATGAACAGTATGAAAAGACAAAATGATAGGATACTGAAAGAGGAACTCCCAAGGTAAGTAGGTGCCCAATATACTACTGGAGATCAGTGGAGAAATAACTCCAGAAAGAATGAAGGGATGGAGCCAAAGCAAAAACAATACCCAGCTGTGGATGTGACTGGTGATAGAAGCAAGGTCCAATGCTGTAAAGAGCAATATTGCATAGGAACCTGGACTGTCAGGTCCATGAATCAAGGCAAATTGGAAGTGGTCACACGAGATGGCAAGAGTGAATGTCAACAACTAGGAATCAGCGAACTGAAATGGACTGGAATGGGTGAATTTAACTCAGATGACCATTATATCTACTACTGAGGGCAGGAATCCCTCAGAAGAAATGGAATAGCCATCATGTTCAACAAAAGAGTCCGAAATGCAGTACTTGGATGCAATCTCAAAAACGACAGAATGATCTCTGTTCGTTTCCAAGGCAAACCATTCAATATCACAGTAATCCAAGTCTCTTAACACAGTGCTCTGCAAATTCAACCTGGTTGTGAACTAGACTCATTTCTTAGCTGAGACTTGACCATCATTTAGTTGGAGGAGTTGGTAGGGACCACTGAGAGTGGGTGAGTGGTTCCTATTTTCATTGCTGGAAAACGGTTGATGGAGCAACTGAACATCTGGTCCACAGGGATCTAAGAAGGTTATTGTCATTTCCCAACAAATAGTCTCTTCCTCTGAAAGTACTTGACCCTGGAAGTAGCATATTCAAAGTGTTTTGAAAATTAGTGTTATTCCTATCCTACCGGAAAACATATATTCACTAATGTAACAGTGGACTTTGCAGGTTTCTCAACTGCCTCTTCATCCCCACTTACATCTCACACACAAAAAGAATAAAGCTTCACTAATTTGAACAGATTTTAATGTTTCTGAAGAAAGTTATGAAATGAATATTAGAAGTCTTATTTATCACAGTTTCTTAAGAATGTTTTTACCTGTCAAGAATTCAGGGAAATCTAGTAATTTTTCATTATGTACCAGTAATTAGCTTAGAATTTTTAACAAAATCAGACACAATCTTTCTGAGTAGCCGCGAATTACCCTTTGACATCTCAATTACTGGAAGAACAAAAGGAGTCACTTCTGAAGATATAGTTAAAGAGTGTTAGAGCTCATTTCTGAGCTAACTGAAAGTCATATTTTAATATCTGTTTTACAGTTTAGAAATTCTATTCTCGATTTACCTTTGACCCCTGGTTAGACTATTCTCAGGATGTGATATTTTTATCCCCTCATCTACAAACTATATCAGGTGGAATACTTTGCTTAATGAAAGTCTGAGAAATTTTGGAAATGCTTTGGGAGGTTTTTTTTTTTTTTTTTCTCATAAAGTAAAAGAAAAAGTCATATTTGTTTCACCTTATTTCCAGTCATAGAGATGGTTGTTGCTTTAGTTTGAGAAAATGAGGCCTTGAATATAGATACAAATTATTTTTCAATTCTCTTAATGAAGCAGAAATGATATTTGGCTGCGATTTTGATATTATCCCTTTTTAGCATAAGATGTGGTCATTCAGGACTTCCCTGGTGGCACAGTGGACAAACCGTGAAGCAACGAAGCCTGTGTGCCACAGCCTCTAAACCTGGGAGGGGCAACTACAGAAGCCTGCGTGCTCTGGGGCCTAGGAGCGATGACTGATGAATCTCTGCGCCACAACAACTGCAGCCTGTGACCCTACAGCCTGTTGTCTACAATAAGAGAAGCCGTCACAATGAGAGGCCCATGCTCCACAATGTAGAGGGGCCCTTGCTCTCCACAACTAGAGCAACGAAGACCCAGCATAGTCAAAAGGAAATAAATGTATACTTTTAAAGATGTGGTCATTTAACTTAGCCCATGCAGAGCAAGGAAGACCCAGCACAGTCAAAAGTAAATAAATATATACTTTAATTTAACTTAGCCCATGCATAGCGACGAAGACCCAGCACAGTCAAAAGTAAATAAATATATACGTTTAAAAATGTGATCATTTAACTTTTTTTTTTAAATTTTTTACTTGCAGCAGCATGTTGAATGGTAAATTTACTCTCTTCTTCTTTATCTGGATCCCTCTCACCTCATTCTGTAGGTATAGAACACATCAGGCATTGAAGTAGAAGTGTATAAAGATGAAAAGCTGGAAAAATAGAGAGAGCATGTTACAGATGATGAGAGCTTAAGGAAGAATTTAGACTGTATCTGCAGTTTTTTTAATCATGAAAACAAAATATGAATAAAATAGGGGGAAAATCAACACTCTTTCCAATCTAAGAGAAAAACTTGTTTATCACAGCAACAGTAGTATTTTTTGATTACTTTTTGCCAGGTGATGTGCTAAACAGTTCATCTGCTCACTCATTCATTCACCTTTTCAGTAATTAGAAAAATATTTGTTAAGCCCCTACTCCATGCATTATTCTTACTACCAAGGAGCTGGGGATGAAACAAAGTTTTTTCTCTCATAAGAGAAGACTTTTTTTTTTTTTTAAACTTAGTGGCTTTAAAGAAAAATCATGAATTTAATTTATTTACTCATTTTTGGCCATCCTTCAAAGCTTGCAGGATCTCAGTCCCCCCTGTCAGGGATCAAACCCATGCCCTCCACAGTGAAAGCTTGGAGTCCAACCATCGGGCCACCAGGGAATTCCCAAGACATTTGAATCTTGGAAGAGAGACAGTAAGCCTAGAGGCAAATATACAATGAGTTAAGTGAGATATAAAAGGGAGTAGAGAGAAAGGATGACTAGGAGGATCTTCTTGGATAGGTCATTCAACAAGGGCTGTTTAATAAACTGGAGTTTGAACATAGATCTGAAGGCAGTAAGAGAGGGATCCTGAGAATATCTAAGGGACAAGTGTTCTAGGCGAAGGGAAGAGGAAATGTGAAAGTGCCTACATATTAGAGAGTTAATACGGCAGCCAGTGTGGTTGTAAGGGAGTGAAGAGGACGGAGAGTGGTAAGAAGTGAATCAAGGCAGTTGGTAGAAGGTAGATCGTATAAACCTTGATAAGCATTTTGGAATAAACAGGAAAGGAGGAAAGCCATTGGAAGGCTTTGAGCAAAGGATGGACACAATCTGAGTTAAGTTTAAAAGGATCATTAGGTTGATATATTGAGAAAAACCTGTAGAAACACAGAAGTAAAAACAGGAAACCTAACTGCAAAAGGTTTGTTAATTAAAGTCTAGATTGAAAGTCAAAGAGATTGCCTACCTATTTACCAAATTGTTTTCTCTTCTGTAGTTTTCCCAACCTCCCTTGCAGTTAAGGATGACCCTCCCTAGGACTAATGAAATGTGAATAATAGTGATGTACACCACTCCCAGGACTGACCCACAAAACCTCCATGCTCTTTTGCCTCTGCAGCTTTGATGCCAGTATGGAAAGTCAGAGTCACAAGAGTGAAGGAGGCTGGATCCCAGAATCACTCCAGTGACAGCTGCCCATTGATCAGGAGTGTAAAACAAGCATCTTTGGTGTTAAATTTCCGAGATATTCCGATGTACCATCAGATATAACCTAAACTAAATGGTAGGTCATTTTCCCTTGGATCAAGGTGTGAGAGGTGAAGCCAACGAGGAGTGCTCAGATTCTACATATATTTAGCACAGTAACAGGATTTTCTGAGGATTTAGATGTGGTAAGAAAGTAAGAGAGGAGCCAAGGATATCTGCATGTTTTTGCCTTGAGCATTTGGAGGAAGGAGCTGCCATTTGTTGAAATGGAAAAATGGGAGGAGAAATAGCTCTGTAAGGTGGAAAATCAGGAGTATAACTTTGGACATGTAAGACTGTGATGGGACTTCCCTGGCAGTCCAGTGACTAAGATCTGAGCTCCCTTTGCGGGGAGCCTGGGTTTGATCCCTGATCAGGGAACTAGATTCCACATGCCTCAGCTAAAGTTTCCACAAAGTGTTGGTCACTCAGTCCTGTTTGACTCTTTGCTACCCCATGCACTGCAGCCTGCCAGGCTCCTCTGTCCATGGAATTCTCTAGGCAAGAATACTGGAATGGATTGCCATTCCTTTCTCCAGGGGATTTTTCTGACCCAGTGATTGAACCCAGGTCACCTGCATTGCAGGCAGGTTCTTTACCATTTAGACCAAACTATTAGGCTTTGAGGGCTTCCCAGGTGGCACTAGTGGTAAAGAACCCATCTGCCAATGCAGGAGACATAAGAGATGTGGGTTCAATCCCTGGGTTGGGAAGATCCCCTGGAGCATGGCATGGCAACCCACTCCAGTATTCTTTCTTGGAAAATCCCATGGACAGAGGAGCCTAGCAGGCTACAGTCCATAGGGTCACAGATTCGGACCCAACTAAAGCAACTTAGCACGCACGCACAGGAGGCTTAGAGCCCAAAGGAAGGACACTGCAACTAAGGGGAAGCCCATGCCATGACCTCTCTGTTTGCTGTTTGCTACTAGGCCTTATTTTTGGATCTGCCATCAACTTTTTAGTAGGGTTTCAACTTTTACCTTTGTTCTGCATGGAGAGAGACCTTGAGACTATTCTTAAGTGAGTGAAAGTTGCTCAGTCATGTCCGACTCTTTGCAACCCCATGGACTCTACAGTCCATAAAATTCTCTAGGCCAGAATACTGGAGAGGGTAGCCTTTCCCTTCTCCACCCAGGGATCAAACCCAGGTCTCCCACATTGCAGGCGGATTCTTTATCAACTGAGCCACCAGGGAAGCCCTGAGACTATTCTTAAGGTGCTCTGGAGAATAGAGTGAGAAGTCACCTGTTCCACACCACTAGCCTCAGAACCTCTGGAACTTGTCTTGCATGGTTGGGAGGGCTTTCCAGAGTCAGCTCCGATGGGAGAGGGTTCCAAAATGCACCCTAGAGGTCCCATTTTCTCAGGAGTAGAAACAACAACAACTAAAATTAAAAAAAAAAAAAAAAAAAAAAAATGGGAAGAGAGACAAGCATCAACTAGATAAAGAAAAACTGACCTAAGTGCAAGAAGGAACTTTCAATGTAACATCAGAATGAAAAGACCAAGCAGAAAAACAGAAGGGAAGATTTTATTTACATAAGGAAAATCAAATTCCATCTAGTCCATCTGACTATAAGCAAAGTTCAGAAGCAGAAAGCTTTTTGTAATAAAAAAAATTCTGTTGTGGTGCTATTTACATTTGACACTGACTTTTAAAAATCATCAAACATATGCAAAAGAAGAGAGAAAAGTGTAGTAAATCCTCAAGGACCTGCTATTTTTAAAGAAAGAAAGAAAAGACCTTCCACTTTGGAAATGGAAATGTGTCTAGGACTCCTAAATTTGCTAATATTTAGGGAAAATTCCACTTAGATGATATCTGCAACAAATAATTTGTGGTTGCTAACGTTAGAAATCCTGGAGAAGGATATGGCAACCCAATCCAGTATTCTTGTCTGGAGAATTCCATGAACAGAGGAGGCTGGTGGACCACAGTCCATGGGGTCGCAAAGAGTCAGACGCGACTGAGTGACTAACACAATGTTAGAAATACACTTCCTTTCTCATTCTTATCCTCCAAATTTTAAAACTGAAATGTAATTGACATAACATTATATTAGGTTCAGGTATACAATATAATAATTTGACATTTATATATACTGCAAAATGATCCCACAATATGTCTAGTAAACATCCATCACCACACACAGTTACTTTTTTTTTTTCTTCTTGTAATAAGAACTTTTAAGATCCACTCTCTTACCAACTTTCAAATATACTATACAGAATTAGCAACTACAGTTACCAGGCTGTACAGCACATTCCAAGGACTTATTTTATAACTGAAGTTTGTACCTTTTGGTTTCCGTCACCCATTTTACTCCCCTTCACCCATCTGTGGAAACCAACCGCATTTTCCCCTTTTCTGCGGAGCAAAAGGAAAGCATCCAAGTAGGAAGGACTAACTCTGAAGCTAATGCAGGTTAGGCTCCCATTCTGCATTCAACGTACAGCTGTTCACTGTGGTTCCTCTCCTACCATATGAGGGCAATTAGCCAAGTCATTCTGGAATTCTAAAAGAATTCTAGTCCTTTCCTCCCAACCCTTCTTTAAGGACTAAACTTTTAAGCAGGTTCTGAGAATCCCTGTTTCAGCTGTGCTCGCTCTCTTGTATTCTAACACATTGAGCCCTTCTCCTCCTTCCTTTGTTTAAGTAAACTCTTCTTGCTTAAGTAGGCAAATGATAATAACAGCTGATAACTACTGAAAATTGACTGCTTGCTGAATTCTTTAGGTGGATTTCCTAATTTAATCCTCACACTAACTCTATGAAGTACTATTATCAGCTCCATTTTGCTGATGAGGAAAATTGAGACATGGATGGTTGATTATCTTAGCTAAGATTTAAAATTTATGGAAAACGGCTGTGTTGCATTTTGAACCCAGGCAGGATGACTCCAGAGTGTAAGCTCTTAGATATAATATCACAATATCTCCTATATATGAAAGCACATGGCTCCACACTTAATTAAAAGTCAATAATAACTAGTAAACAACAGGTCTATCTACCTTGAAATAATTTGCTTCAAACTTTTTCTTTTTTCTTTTTGTTGGCCAACTCTAAGCTTTTGGTTCTTCTTATTCAAGTTTATAGTCCAGTCCCATACAGGCTGTGATAAGAGTGTGTGTGTGTGTGTGTGTGTGTGTGTGTGTGTGTGTGGAGTCATATCTCTTTGTGACCCCTTGGACTGTAGCCCTCCAGGCAAGAATACTGGAGAGTGTGGCCATTCCCTTCTCCAGGGGATCTTCTCAATACACTGATAGGCTTCTAATGGATTATAGTTTTGTTGCTGAAGTTTAAAAGTTTTTTAACAACTTTATTGAGATATCTTTAACATATAGTATTCTTGAAATTGAACTAAATATTAACATTATTTTGAATCTAACAGTCAAAAAACCTAAATATAATTCCTAGTGAAAATGAATAATCAATTCGTGGCTCTCCTTTAACAGATAAGGAGCATCTGCTGTCATTCATTTGCTGTTTTTTATGTCACATATCTCCAGTTCCAGTTTTCTAAAAACGTTCCTAGTTTGTTAGCTTTGATGACAAAAATACAGACCATTAATTTATCAGATAGTTTTTGATTGACTACTCAGTGCTCATTAGTCTTTCACTGGCGAGACAGTGATGAATAAGCACAGCCTATGACTCAAACTAATGATACCAGTTCAGTGTGCAACATGCTGAGGTCCAGACACAGCTCTTAGGGATTAGAGTAGCACAAAGCAGAGAGGGAAGGGAAGGACATAATCTATTCAAGGACGAAGACTCAAAACAGGGTTTAGAGAAGAGGTGCCTTTTTTTTTTAAGTTTTATTTATTTGTTTATTTTTGGCTGTGCTGGGTCTTCATTGCTGCATGGGCTTCTCTCTAGTTGCAGCAAGCAGGGGTTACTTTCTAGTCGAGGTACATGGGCTGCTCATTGCCATGACTTAGAGATGACTTCTTTTAAAGGTAGAGGCTTTTCTTTAATTGAAGGATAGTCAAGTACTGATCAAAAGGTGGTGGCTGGTTGTGGGTGTATAATCATGGGGGTACATTCCATGACTGGAATGTGATGAAAAGGCATGGAAACCAAAGGACTTGGTGTGTTTACAGCACCATGAATATTTTAGTTGGGCTGGGACACCACATTCAAAGTCAGAGGTGGTAGGAAGAGGAAACTGGAATGGTAAAGGGAGGTCAGCAAGTGCTTAGGAAAGGTCGCGGGTGAGATGCTGGTGCTTTCCACTGCTTATACTCATAAACGATTCTAAAATAACACAGTGACATGACCTTTGACGTTTAAGGACAGTATCAGCAGTGATTTTGGAGTATGGAGAGATCAGTTATGTTGGATGCCAAGTCTAGGCTTGGCATAATTTTCTGCATTTATGGTGCTACAGATGATCCTTTTCATAGGACTGATGCTGATGCTGAAGCTCCAATACTTTGGCCACCTAATGCGAAGAGCCAACTCATTGAAAAGGACTTTGATGCTGGGAAAGATTGAAAGCAAGAGGAGAAGGGGCGACAGAGGATGAGATGGCTAGATGGCATCACTGACTCAATGGACATGAGTTTGAGCAAACTCCAGGAGACAGTGAAGGACAGGGAAGCTTGGCGTGTTGAAATTTGTGGTTGCAAAGAGTTGGACACGACTGAACGGCTGGACAACAGCAACTAAGGTGATCCTTCGCAAGCTAGTATTTACAGTGGGGTCAACATTATGTATTAGATTCATTTCCTCATGACGCAAAACACCACTTTCAGTATGTGTTAACAAACAATATAGGTGTCTTCACATGTGAGAAAAGAGAATCAGACAGATGACTCCATAAGAAAAGTTGAAATGAAAGAATAAGACACGCCTGAAGAGCTGCATGCCAAACCAAGCCTTATTGTTAGTAACTCCATGAAGGGACCATCTCAGACCCTCAGAGATTGTAATTTCAGTTTTGGGGAACTTCAGAATCATCTAACACTGTATAAGAGGTGGATTAAATCATTATTCAACATTAAATTCTGTCCTAAGTAATGACTCCCTCATGCCATTTAATGACACTAAGGTATACACATCCCTTCTCATTTCTCTTTAAAGTTATTTATCCAGCTAAAGGAAGCCATTATTTCCTGAGCTAAAAGAAAAAAAGATGAATGGGCTTTCATCTTAGGAAAAAGTCCATTCTTATTCTAAATCCTAGCCAAGGAGCCCTAGGAATGGCAAGAAACTGTGCATCATCTTTCACCTGCACACCAACTTCTCATAGATTTAATGATAAACCAACTATTTCTTACTGCCAGCTTTTTAACAGAAACATTCATAGTTAGAAGCATTTTATTATGGTGTCAAGGGAGTTCTATGGGTAAGAAAAAATAAGTTTTTCTCTCTATTGGAACAAAGCTGAATTGTGTGTGTGGAAAATTACACAGAGATAATCCTATATTGCACAGCAGAAAGAGAGATGTAGTCATGTGCCAAGACTGGAATTATGAGATCAGGGATTGAAAAGAGTGAAAAGAACTTAGACAGCTGCAGTAGGCAGCAGTGGGGACTTTGACTTTGACATTCCCCATGGTACCTACATAATGGAGTTCACAGTAGAATGAGGTTATGCTATAGGGAAGAAGCATGAAAGGAATAATTAGAAGACCTGTGAGGATGGGGGCAGGATGAGGAAGGGCAGAGATCTTGGCTGAAAATATACATGTGCACAGCAGGGCTAGAAGAAGCTGGAAATTTAGAAGGCAGCTCGCTGGTAGGTAGCAGAGGAGGAGTATGAAGTGGGTAGGTCTCTTTGGAGAAGGGATTGAACAGGATGAAAAATGCAAGTATGTACAGATTCAAATCCACCCTGGCAGATGAGAGCATGTTTGTGGGCAATGGAGCAGGTTCCTCTTCTAGAGGCGCTTTCAGAGAGCAAAAGAAAAGTTTCCTGGAGGCTGGTTATCAAAGGGCTTAGATTTAGGATTCAGGTTCAACTGATGTTTATTGAGGGCCAGACATCTTGCAACGGGTTTTCAAATAGCTCAACGAACTCATGAAATTTTTGTAATAATCCTATGAGGTACATATCAAATCAAACAGGTTTACAGATTAGGAAACTGAGTATCAGAGAGGTTAGGGGACTCACTCTCAAGATTAAAGAGATGATAATTTGAGGACTGGAGGTTCCAACCCAGGACACTTTCCTAGCTGAGCTGGGTGCCTCTCCTGTCCACTCTCTGATGGAACTGCCTCTCCTTGTTCCATTCCTGCCCTGGGATTCGGTAAAAACAGAAGCTGTGAAATGCACATGGTCAGAGTGACTGGCAAGGATGGCTCTCTGTTTGCCAAGTCTCAGGAAGCATGTCAGAGCCAGAAGGCAACTCCCAACAGGGCCAGCTTGGGAGAACTCAGGCAGATTAAGAGATGAGTTACAATCCAGGGAGTGTTCAGGTCCAAACTTGGGATAAATGTACTTGCTGGCTCAAATCTTCCCCCACCTCTGCTGCTCTTGGAATTTGAGCTACACTCAGATGTAACTCTGAAAGCTCTCTTGCACATAAGCCCAGAAACTGAATGTCAAGAAACAAAATTTAACAAATATTGCTTGCTTAAGAATATATTACATTTAAAACCCTCAGAGTGGGAGAAAATAATAGCAAATGAAACAACGATAAGGATTACTTTCCAAAATATACAAGCAGCTCATGCAACTCAATACCAGAAAAACAAATAACCCAATCAAAAAGTGGTATGAAGACCTAAACAGACATTTCTCCAAAGAAGACATACAGAAGGCTAATAAACAAATGAAAAGATGCTCAACATCATTCATTATTAGAGAAGTGAAAATCAAAACTGCAATGAGATATCACCTCACACTGGTCACAATAGCCATCATCAAAAAATCTACCAATAATAAATGCTGGAAAGAGCATGGAGAAAAGGGAAACCCCTGCACTGTTGATGGGGATGTAAATTGATGCAGCCAATTTATTGATGGAAGACATACATATTGATAGAAGAGAGTATGGATATTCCTCAAAAAACTAGGAATAAAACTACCGTATGATTCAAATCCCACTAGTGGGTATAAACCCTGAGGAAAACATAATTGAAAAGGACACATGTACCCCAATGTTCACTGAAGCACTATTTACAATAGTTAGGACATGGAAGCAACCTAGATGTCCACTGACAGATGAATGGATAAAGAAGCTGTCGTACATAAACACAATGGCGTATTACTCAGCCATAAAAAGGAACACATATGAGTCAGTTCTAATAAGGTGGATGAATCTAGAGCCAATTATATAGAGTGAAGTAATTAAGAAAGAGAAAAACAAATATCATAATGAATGCATATATATAAAATTTAGAAAGATGGTACTAATGAACGTACTTGCAGGGCAGCAATGGAGACGCGGACATAGAGAACAGACTTGTGCACACGGTGGGGAGGAAGGAGGAGGGGGCATGAATGGAGAGAATAGATAGAAACATAAACACTGCTATATGTAAAATAGATAGCCAGTGGGGATTTGGTGTGTGACTCAAGGAACTCAGACTGGGGTTCTGTGACAACCTAGAGGGGTGGGATGGGATAAGAGATGGGAGGGAGTTTCAGGATGGAGGAAACATATGTATACCTATGGCTGATTCATCTTGATGTATGGCAGAAACCAACACACTATTGTAAAGCAATTATCTTTCAATTAAAAATAAGTAATTGCTTTATTCAAAAAAAAAAAAAAAGACTAATTAGCATTTAAGAATTAAGTTTGGCCTGGACCTAGTGGTCCAGTGGTTGAGAATCTATCTGCTAGTACAGGGGACATGAGTTCAATCCCTGGTCTGGGAAGATCCCATATGCTGTGGAGCAACTAAACCCATGCATCACAACTACTGAGCCTAGGTGCTGCAACTGTTGAAGCCCGTGTGTCTAGAGCCTGTGCTCTGCAACAAGAGAAGTTACTGCCATGAGAAGCCTGCATATCGCAACTAGTCACAACTAGTGAATAGCAACAGCTTGCTGCAGCTAGAGATGGCACGCACATAGCAACAAAGGCTCAGTTCAACCAGAAAAAGAAAAAGAATTAGATCTGGCCTCCACCAAGCTGAATCAAGTTTGTGTTTTGAAAGCAGCTATTATGGCAACCCACTCCAGTGTTCTTGCCTGGAGAATCCCAGGGATGGCGGAGCCTGGTGGGCTGCCGTCTGTGGGGTCACACAGAGTAGGACATGACTGAAGCGACCTAGCAGCAGCAGCATTACTATTAATATTACAGTAAGAGTAACAGTAGTAACAGTAGTAATACTTGTAGTAGTAGTACTAGCTCACACAGACCGTGCTTATCATATGGAGGCTACATGTATATTGTTATAACCCTCACAACATTATGAAGTAGGCACCATTATCCCCATTTCTCAGGTAAGAATAATAAGGAAAGAATGAGTAACTGCTCAAGTCACATAGCTAGTCCAGCAGAACTAGGATTTCCACTCAAGCAACTAGAATCCGTACTCTCTATCATTAAGCTGTACTGATGATAATGATTTAAGTATCTTAATAATAATTTTAAATTCCTTAGAATAATAGTTTTAAAATATTAGCAACAATAATAACTAAATTAATTGATGTCTAGCATGGATCAGTTCACTTCAGTTGCTCAGTCGTGTCTGACTTTTTGCAACCCGAAGGACTACAGCAAGCCAGGCTTCCCTGTACATCACCAACTCCTGGAGCCTACTCAAACTCATGTCCATCACATCAATGATGCCATCTAACTATCTCATCCTCTGTCATCCCATTCTCCTCCCGCCTTCAATCTTTCCCAGCATCAGGGTCTTTTCCAATGAGTTAGTTCTTCACATCAAGTGGCCAAAGTACTGGAGTTTCAGCTTCAGCATCAGTCCTTCCAATGAATATTCAGGACTGATTTCCTTTAGCATGGACTGGCTGGATCTCCTTTCGGTCCAAGGGATTCTCAATAGTCTTCTCCAACACCACACTTCAAAAGCATCAATTCTTTGGCACTCAGTTTCTTTATAGTCCAACTCTCACATCCATACATGACCACTGGAAAAACCATAGCTTTGACTAGACAGACCTTTGTTAGTAAAGTAATGTCTCTGCTTTTTAATATGCTGTCTAGGTTCATCATAGCTATTCTTCCAAGGAGCAAGCGTCTTTTAATTTCATGGCTGCAGTCACCATCTGCAGTGATTTTGGAGCCCAAGAAAATAAAGTCTGTCACTGTTTTCATTGTTTCCCCATCTATTTGCCATGAAGTGATGGGACCGGATGCCATGATCTTAGCTTTCTGAAAGTGAGTTTTAAGCAAGCTTTCTCACTCTCCTCTTTCACTTTTATCAAGAGGCTCTTTAGTTCATTTTCTGCCATAAGGGTGGGGTCATCTGCATATCTGAGATTACTGATATTTCTCCTGGCAATCTTGATTCCAGCTTGTGCTTCATCCAGCCTGGCATTTCACGTGATGTACTCTTCATGTAAGTTAAATAACCAGGGTGATGATATACAGCCTTGACATACTCCTTTCCTGATTTGGAACCAGTCTGTTGTTCCATGTCCGGTTCTGATTGTTGCTTCTTGACCTGCATACAGATTTCTGCATCCCATCTTTTTAAGAATTTACCACAGTCGGTTGTGATCCACACAGTCAAAGGCTTTGGTGTAGTCAGTAAAGCAAAAGCAGATGTTTCTCTTGAACTCTCTTGCTTTTTCGATGATCCAGTAGATGTTGGAAATATGATCTCTGGTTCCTCTGCCTTTTCTAAATCCAGTGTGAACATGGTTCACACTGAAAGTACATGGTTCACACTGAAAGTTCGTGGTTCACGTACTGTTGAAGCCTGGCTTGGAGAATTTTGAGCATTACTTTACTAGTGTGTGAGATGAGTGCAACTGTGCAGTAGTTTGAACATTCTTTGGCATTGCCTTTCCTTGGGATTGGAATGAAAACTGACCTTTTCCAGTCCTGTGGCCACCGCTGAGTTTTCCAAATTTGCTGACATATTGAGTGCAGCACTTTCACAGCATCATCTTTTAGGATTTGAAATAACTCAACTGAATTCCATCACCTCCACTAGCTTTGTTCATAGTGATGCTTCCTAAGGCTCACTTGACTTCACATTCCAGGATGTCCAGCTCTAGGTGAGTGATCACACCATCATGATTATCTGGGTCATGAAGATCTTTTTTGTATAGTTCTTCTGTGTATCCTTGCCACCTCTTCTTAATATCTTCTGCTTCTGTTAGGTCCATACAATTTCTGCCCTTTATTGTGTCCGTCTTTGCATGAGATGTTCCCTTGGTATTTCTAATTTTCTTGAAGAGGTCTCTAGTCTTTCCCATTCTATTGTTTTCCTCTATTTCTTTGCACTGATCACTGAGGAAGGCTTTCTTATCTCCCCTTCCTATTTTTGGAACTCTGCATTCAGATGGGTATATCTTTCCTTTTTTCCTTTACCTTTTCCTTCTCTTCTTTTCACAGCTATTTGTAAGGCCTCCCCAGACGACCATTTTGCCTTTTTGCATTTCTTTTCCATGAGGATGGTTTTGATCACTGCCTCCTGTACAATGTCATGAACCTCTGTCTATAGTTCTTCAGGCACTCTATCAGTCTAATCCCTTGAATCTATTTCTCACTTCCACTGTATGATCATAAGGGATTTGATTTAGGTCATACCTGAATGGTCTAGTGGTTTTCCCTACTTTCTTCAATTTAAGTCTGAATTTGGCAATAAGGAATTCATGATCTGAGCCACAGTCAGCTCCAGGTCTTGTTTTTGCTGACTGTATAGAGCTTCTCCATCTTTGGCTGCAAAGAATATAATCAATCTGATTTCAGTATTGACTATCTGGTGATGTCCATGTGTAGAGTCTTCTCTTGTGTTATTGGATAGAAGTCATTAAATTTCTGGGACTATGCTTTGCACAGTGTACTTTGTCCAATCCTGTTGGCAATCCTCTAAGCTAGATATTACTATGATCCTCAGTTCTACAGATGAGGAAACTCAATAAATAGACCAAGTGGCTTGGTATGGAGTGTATAGCCCTAAGGAGGAGGAGTGGGATTTGAACTTCGATAGCGAAAATCTAGAATTCGGACTCTTAAAAATGCCTCTTTAAAAAAAATTATTTATTAATTGAAGGATAATTGCTTTACAGAATTTTTTGTTTCCTATCAAACCTCAACATGAATCAGCCATCAGTTCAGTTCAGTTCAGCAGCTCAGTCATGTCTGACTCTTTGCCACCCCAGGGACTGCAGCATGCCAGGCCTTCCTGTCCATCACCAACTCCCAGAGTTTACCCAAACTCATGTCCATTGAGTTGGTGATGTCATCCAACCACCTCATCCTCTGTCGTCCCCTTCTCCTTCTGCCTTCAATCTTTCCCCTCATCAGGGTCTTTTCATATGAGTCAGCTCTTCGCAACAGGTGGCCAATGTATTGGAATTTCAGCTTCAACATTAGTCCTTCCAATGAATATTTAGGACTGATCGTCTTTAGGATGGATTGGTTGGATCTCCTTGCAGTCCAAGGGACTCTCAAAAGTCTTCTCCAACACCACAGTTCAAAAGCATCAATTCTTTGGTGCTCAGCTTTCTTTGTAGTCCAACTCTCACATCCATACACGACCACAGGAAAAACCATAGCCTTGACTAGACAGACCTTTGTTGGCAAAGTAATGTCTCTGTTTTTTATTATGCTGTCTAGGTTGGTCATAACTTTCCTTCTAAGAAGTCAGCATCTTTTCATTTCATGGCTGAAGTCACCATTGCCGTGATTTTGGACTCCCCAAAATAGGTATACATATATCCCCTCCCTTTTGAACCTCCTTGCCATCTGCCTCCCCATTTTAACCTCAGGTTTTTGAGACACCAGGCCTTGTTATCTGAGAAATAATCCACAAGATGCACTTTGCATGTTATTGCATGTTTAGCATCCCTTCTATGGAAGACAAAGAAGGATCAGCCAATGAAGTATCATATTAATATTTTAACATGATGGAAAAGCTCTTAAAATAACAGCAATGAGAGACCATGTGCAATGAGAACTGATGCTGGTATACTAGAATCCTAGCAGTAAATCCTATAGGAATAGAGGAAGAGGAGATGGATCGGAGCACATTAGACCTATGAAGACATGACAGAGGAGGCAGTCGACCTTCTCTATCTCCTGATTCATTCACTTAAACTGGATTAATGCCCAAACTGAATTAACTTCATCAAAAAAGCAGTGGGACAATCTATTGAGTTCTGGTTTCTCCATGATGGATTCTAGTTGCCCTGGCTGAAATCTTCAGCCCCTGGTAAACTTCTGTGAATGGGCAGTTGGGCAACTGATCCTGAACTCCTGTGATAGCAGTTCAATTTCTCCCTAAAGCTAAACTGGCTGAAACTTTATTGTACATGGGAACACCTGGGGAACTCATTGCCTGAGAATCTTTCTCCATCAGTTTGGGATGACTCAGAAAAGCTTATGTTTCTTCCCTGGTACTTCAATCAGTTAAGAATCCACCTGCAATGCAGGAGATCAGGGTTCAATCCCTGGGTTGGGAAGATTCCCTGGAGAAGGAAGTGGCAACCCACTCCAGTATTCTTGCCTGGAAAATCCCATGGACGGAGAAGCCTGGCTGGCTACAATCCATGGGATCACAAGAGTTGGACATGATTGAGTGACTGAACCACCATCAAGAAATAACAATCATGTTTCCAAATCCTCAGGTTGTACTCAGGACACTGATAAAAATTCAAAGTTATTTTCACATAGTGATGGTGAATAAAATTCTTTTCTTAAGGGTTTTGTGTTTTTATATTTTTAAATATTTATTTATTTGGCTGCATGGCTTGTGGGATCTTAGTTCCCTGACCAGGGATCAAAACCAGGCCTCCAGCATTGGGAGTGTGGAGTCCTAACCACTGGACTGCCAGGGAAGTCCCCCTTTATAGCTTTTTCTAGAACCCTTCTGTGGCAGGTATTATGCTAGGTGATTGAGATTTAGTGATAAGCAAGTGGGGCAGGTTCCCACTCTCAGGAAGCAGCAAGATAAATATTTTTACTTAATTTAACTCTGGTTAGTGTTGTGAAGGAAACATTCAGTGCTATGAAAATTTATGAAAGGAGATATCACCTAGCCTGGAAAATGACACAGCTCTGCATCTCAATTTCTTCACTTAAAATATGGGAAGGATATTTCCTGCTTCACCTAATTGTTGTGAAGGGATACAATGAGTGAATATATGAGTGAAAATGAGATATAAAAATTAAAAGTACATACTTTTTAAAAAATTAGCACAATTTCTAGGAAATGCTAACATCCTTGATAATCTACTTCAAATCTGACTTTACTATACACCAGTATTCTGCACAGGCTTGTTACTTTCTAGATACTAAAAATCTTGGTAGGTGGCTGATAATGGCTATTAGGCTTTCTGGTCAGAGGAGAGGCTCTATATAGGAAAGAAGTTGGAATAAAAAGGTAAAAATGATAGTCTTTTCCTTTCTGTACCTGAATCCATGTTGCTTGAAAAAAAAAAAAAAACTTGCATTATATAAGTATATTCATGTCATCTAATTATATTTCATAAGTCATCCGACAGCATACTTACATGTCATCCAATAATTTTTAAAATCTTTTTAAAACTTAATTTAAATATTTTTATTTAAAAAAATGTGTTTTCGCCACTCCGAGAAACATGCACGATCTTAGATCCTCAACCAGGAATTGAACCCAACCCCCTGCAGTGGAAGCTCGATGTCTTAACTACTCTACTGCCAGGGAAGTCCCAATCATTTAAATCTTTTAACCAGACAGTTTTTCTATTTGATTTCGCTTTTTAATTACATGCATGCATGCTGAGTCGTATTCGACTCTGTGACCCCATGGACTGTAGCCTGCCAGGCTCCTCTGTCCATGGAATTTTCCAGGCAAGAATACTGGAGTGGGTTGCCATTTCCTTCTCCAGGGGATCTTCCCACCCCTGGGATTGAACCTGTGTCTGCTGCATTGACAGGCAGATTCACCGAGCCACCTGGGAAGCCCTTTCAAATTTTATACGTACAAAATTTAAAAAATATATATATATATATTTTAAAAAACATTCTCTGATGAAACATCTTTGATTATACATTTTGAATTCAGAATTTTAACATGTCTGGCAGTCAGAAATGTCCCAGAAGGCAACAAGATTCATGTCCCTATGTTTTATAACCTCATGTTCAAGTTCTGTAGCCAATGTAAGTATTTTTTTCTTGAGGGTAATTAAATATTATTACAGTGGCTACTTCTGCCTAAAATAATTTCTTAAACTTGGAATTCATTTACTATGAATTCAGCTAGAGAAACAGAGGGTTCAAGTTCCCCAAAGCCCAGATTTCCACATATGTACTTTATTCTTTTAATGATGAAAGAAATAAAACCCTTTGTACTTTTAAACAGAAGAAACTTGGGCTTTTAAATTGCAGGGTCCTTTTTATGGCTACATTAAGGCATTCTGCTGAAATCTACCTTAGTTATAGGGCCTGGTTTATGGTTGAGAATAATAACCAGCATAGTAGAAGAAAAAAGAAAGTGAGAGAGACATAGTTTATACTCACATTTAAATGGTTTATTGCAGCAATCTTTCAATTTGGGTTTGTGAAAAAAGTTTTTTGCTTAAGCTCTGTTGCTAATGTCTATGTGTATTTGTATCTATAACCATCAGTCAAAGAGATCTTCTTGGGTTCTATTGAAGTTCCTTTTTTTGTTTTTAAATAAATTTATGCATATTTATATATACCTAAAACCAGATTTCTGGGTATGAGTTCACAAAGGAAAAGTTTGACCTTTCACAAAGTTTCTCTTTGAGAAAACACAATACTTACATCATTTCATCTCATCTTTGGATCCTAAACTGCCACTGGGATCCTTTGATACCAAGTAAGAAAGGGAAATGCTTTAAAAATGCCCAAGGCTCTCCCTCCCTCGGTTTATTTACTTTTTTTCTCCATTTTCTTTCTGGCCCCACTGTGATTTTGGTGATGGCTGATTCAGGGCATGGATGATGTCAAGCTGCTATCAAGCCATTTGCCTAGACAAAGAAGAATTAACATGTTTTCCCTTCAAAATGATTGATTCCACGGCTCCACATTCATCATCTGGCTCATCATGGCCAGCTCTTCTCAGCCCATTGCAAGGTGACCTTGTTAGCACGGCTGTGCCCTTGCTCCCACAGCGGCTGCCTGGAGGCTCTGTATGTGTGGTGTGGGCTAATGAGGGTCTGAGTCATCCAGTTAGATGCTCACCTTCCCCACTATCAGGCCCGGAAGCCCTGGAGGAAGGCAAAGGGCTCACACTTAGACATGTGTCCACGGGCAAAAGGGGAATGGCCTCATCTTCTCCCTGAGATCATCACAAGACCTGTGCTGAATGGTTGTCAGACAGTCAAAAGGCCCTGAGCCGGTGGTAAATTCACCAACTATCTGGGGGTACATTCATCATCAAAGACTGCCCGCTTTGCAGACTGTAATGTGCGCATACCCTTAGCAGGAGACGTAGCCCCAGGAGAACACAGTCTGTGTCCCTGGAGCATCTGTTTTTATTATACTGGGAGATTTAAAGCCTTCTAAAGAAAACTAATGGTGTTTGGTGTCTGATGCCAAAGTTGGATAAATCTTACAGGTGAAATAAAGAAACTTGAACAAAATTTTGCTCTTGGGTGAGGCCCTCATATTCCTTCTCTTAAACCTCTCCCCCAACCCCCACCTCCAAAACTTTCCCTCTCCCCTGCTGCCCTGGGTACTTCAATGGGAAAGTCCGAACAGAACATTCTAAGATAGTGTTTTCCAAACAGCGGGTCATGACCCACTTGTGGATTGTGAAAATAAATGTAGTGGGTCACAAATAACATTTTACAAATGAAATAAAATAGAACCCTTAGGTTGCAGTGAAATGCATTCCTTACTGGGATCATGGTAAAAAATGTTTCAAAGCTGCTGCTGTAAGTGATAAATCTCTGTAACTTCTTCCTGTATATAATACAATCACTGCAAAAATCCTGAAGATGATTAAAGCAAATATTTTATAATGATTAACATTGGCCATATCTGATGATGAACGGGAGCAATAGGAAATTACAAGCTTACCCTAACCTCAGCCTTACTATCTTGTTTTTTTTTCTTCCTTAAAGCAACCTCTAAGCTGTCCATTTCTACATGGTGGAGAATGAAAGTAATCTGGGGCGTGGCGTGTGTGTGTATAAGACTATTTAATCTGGCTCCTATGGAGAGGAAAATACACTACTAGAGAATGAAATCCTTGGCTGTAGTCGTCTATTTTAAGACTTTTCAGTTACATGTCCTCTTTAAAAAGTTTGACATGTAAAATTGTTTGGACATTGGCATCCAAGTCATGTAGTTTTCTTCCAGATGTCCTGCTTATTTATGTATTTCTTTTAAAACCTGTATGTATAACCCAAACACTCAGGAATATTGGTGTATGTTCGAATCATCTGTTTCTATGACCTTTGCCTTTATTGATTTATTTTCCTTTTCTTTATTTTTAATGTTGCCTTTGAGAGTAAAGTCATTGTTCTTCTGCAATAGTAGTCGAATGGTGACTTTGCTGTTAAGAAAGAGAAATTTTGATAAGGAAAAAAAAGATGGGCTCCATAAGGTATTTTGAAAACAAAAACCTATGCAGAGAGCAATGAGACATAAATGTTGTTTACCTCTCTCATGGAAACAAAAGTTAGGGCAGGAACCAAAAATGATATCAATAACAGCTAACATTTATATGCACTTACCATAATGCTGGGCTTCCCTGGTGGCTCAGATAGTAAAGAATCTGCCTGTCAATGCAGGAGACACAGGTTCAATCCCAGGGGCGGGAAGATCCCCTGGAGAAGGAAATGGCAACCCACTCTAGTATTCTTGCCTGGAGAATTCCGTGGACTAGGAACCTAGCGGGCTATCCATGGAGTCACAAAAAGTTGGACACAACTGAGTGACTAACTCTTTTACCTCATAGTCCCAGTTATTGTACCTAGCACTGTTCTAAGCAAGTTAGAGGCATTATCTCATTTAATTCTCACAACAAACTTTAAGTACAAGACACTAATATTATCCCAATTTTTCTGAAACTGAACTGAGATTTATAGGGGTTAAGTAGTTAGACCAAAGCTCTGTAAGTAATAAGCAAGGATTTCAGAAAGTTCCAATGATTCCCCTGACCTCCTTCCCAACTGCTGACTCCTTGCTAAGAGTAATCACCATACCCCACTGCCTCCCGTATAGAAGTAAATAATGCAAATAACAGATAGTATTTCTCATATTCAATTTAACAAATATTTGTTGACTGCCTACCAAGTACCAGGGTCTATGTTCAAAGCTAGGAATATACTGATCAGTTGAGTCAGAGATAATAAATCTATAAAATATGCAAAGATATGTATATTTTCTAGGCTCAATTCCAGTCATAGTTCTCTGTGAACTATGTAAGTGACTGGGAGGGAGGAATCAGGAGGAAAGGTACATTCTGTGAAGGCAATTTTAAGAACTTTAATGTAGCAGCCATTTAAAAGTGCATCACAAATTAATTTTGCAGCCAGCATGCAGTTACTCCTAGACATTATCTCTCAGAAGAATTATAAGTTGATGGAATTTTACAGCTTATTTGCTTAGCTTTATTACTGTATTGAAGTGGTTAATAAGCTAGCTAATTTTTTTTCTTTTAATAACATCTCGTTCCCTTGTCTGGGGAAACTTGAATGTAGCAGCAGCAAGGAAAGAGACTCCAGTGAGTTTCTTTAATCATCCTTCTAAGCAGCATGGGTTTCTTCACCATAAAACACAGGCCCACTTGGTTTCCTCCTTTTGACTCCATTCCTATTCAGTGGTGCATAGTCCTTTTAATGGTGCGTAGTCCTAGGGAGGGGGCTTCGCAGGTGGCACAGTGGGAATCCGCCTGCCAATGCAGGAGATGCAAGAGACCCAGGTTTGAACCCTGGGTTGGGAATTTCCCCTGGAGGAGGAAATGGCAACCTGTTCCAGTATTCTTGCCTGGCAAATTCCACGGACGGAGGAGCCTGGCGGGCTACAGTCTATGGGGTTGCAGAGAGTTGGACAGCACTGAGCACACATGGTCTAGGGAGATACCATATCGCCTTCTGCATTCCTAGACAAACTGTATTTCCCCGTGAACACGTCAGCATCGCCGAGCTGGTGCAAAAGGTATAACAGCAGAGAGAATGCAGTTTTGGGGATCAACAGACTTGGGGTTGAATCCAGTTCTGCCTCGTCTGTAATAGCTGTTGACTTTCCATGTTGCTGAACTTTTATTATAAAATCCTTACAACATATTTCAGCCCACCCCCCTCCCAAAACGTGTAGGGAATGATATGATGATTTACCCATATGCTCAATTCTTAGATTAAAAGTAAAGCATGGCAATGGAATGAAAGCCCTTCTGTGTACTTTCTCCCCATTTTCAACTCCACTGGCAAAGAATCATGCTGTTTTATTTATTTATGTATTTGATGGCTCGGGTCTTCCTTGCTGCGCATGGGCTTTCTCTAGTTGTAGCAAGCGGGGGCTACTCTCGTTTGTGGTGCATGGGCTTCTCACGGCAGTGGCTCTCTTTGTTTCTGAGCACAGACTCCAGGCCCTAAGGCTTCAGTACTTGCACCACACGGGCTTGAGAGCTCAGTAGCTGTGGCCCATGGACTTAGTTGTTTCACAGCATGAGGAACCTTACCAGACCAGGGTTCGAACCCATGTCCCCTACATTGGCAGGTGGATTCTTATCCACTGTACCATGCAGGAAGTCCAAGAATCATTTTAAATTTGGTGCTTGTTATTCCTACTCATATTCTTAAACATTCACTCTATCTGCATTTGTGTCTAGGGTGTATGTATATTGTTTGGTAGGATTTGAAATAAAATACTTAGATAACGTTATGGGGATATCCTCTGTAATTGCTTTTTTAAAAAAAATAACTTAAACATTTTATTTATATTTGGCTGTGCTGGGTCTTGTTGCTGCTCAGGCTTTTCTCTAGTTGCAGCAAGTGGGGGCTATTCATCATTGTATCGTGCAGGCTTCATATTGCAGTGGCTTCTTCTGTCATGGAGCACAGGTTCAAGAGCACCGAGCTTCAGCAGTTGTGGCATGCAGGCTCAGTTGCAGTTCCCAGGCTCTAGAGCGTAGGCTCAATAGTTGTGGCCAACAGATTGAGTTGCTCGGCGACATGTGGGATCTTCCTGGATCAGGGATCGAACACAAGTCTCCTGCATTAGTGGATAGATTCTTTACCATCCAGCCATCAGGGAAGCTCTTGTAATTGCTTTTTTAACTCAACTTTCTGTTTGGAAGATTTATTTATCATATAAACTCTTTGAATCTTAGTTTCTTCCCCTATACGATGAGCACAGTAGACATATTGCCTAAGGTTTCCATGAGATCTTAATAAAATAAAAGATTAAAATAAAAAACAAGGATTTACTATATAGCACACGGAACTACATTCAATATCTTGTAATGCCCTATAATGGAAAAGAATCTGAAGATATACACCTGAAACTAACAAAATATTGTAAATCAATTATAGCTAAAAAAAAAAAATTTAAACTCAAACAGATGAATGGATTAAGAACATGTGGTATATACAAACAACAGACTACTACTCAGCCATCCAAAAAGAACGAAAATTTGCCATTTGCAACAATGTGGGTAGACTTGGAGGGTATTATGTTAAGTGAAATAGTTTAGACAGGGAAAGACAAATACTGTATGAGATCACTTATGTGTGGAATCTAAACAATATAACAAACTAATGAATTTAACAAGAAAGGAGCAAACTTACAGACTCACAGAAAACAAACTAGTGGCTACCAGTAGGGAGAGGAAAGGGGGTAGGGGAAAATAGGAGTACAGGATTAAGAGGCATAAACTATTATACACAAAAGAAGCTACTAGAATATACTGCACAATACAGGGGATACGGACAATATTTTACAATAATTATAAATATTGTATAAGCTTTAAAAATTGTGAATTACTATAGTGTACAGCTGTGACTCCTACTGTTCATCAACTCTACTTCAATCAAAAATATTTTTAAAATAACATAGGCTGTGAGTGGCAGAGTATCTGGCACATGGTACGCACTTAAGAGAATGCCATTTTCTTTTCATTCCTCATGAAACAGTTGTTCTACAGCAGACAATCGGAGGAAGCAGCCACTTGGCTTGCTCAGCTGTCATATTCATATTACAGTGGGCCACTAAACATTCCCATTGAGCTCAAAATGGTCCCACAAAGGACAGCCAGGTTGATGATAAGCATTAACATCTAATGTTTCCTGAGAGGACCCAGCCTAAGCATGCTGCTTTACATAGTTATAGTCATCATAATTCTCTTCTGGTTTTCAAAATCAGAGTTAGATATCTGAATATGGAAAATATAAGAGCATCATTCAAGGGCATGTTATGTATATGGAACACTCCGAAGATTCCATGTGAATCATCTCTGATGACAATGTAGAAACATAAACAAACAGGAGTGTAATTTAATATATTTCACTTCTATTTTTCCTCAGTCTATTCTTTCCACACTCTTGTGTACAATTCTCTATTTTTGTTATTTTAATTGCTTCTGCTAAAGCAAACATATTGCAGAATTGCCAGTTGCCTTATAAATTATTCAAATCATGCACTGCTCTCATTGAGATGGTTTTAGTTTTTCTGGAATCGCAACAAATTTCAATCAATCATTCACACTACAAAAACGTGGTAGTTTAGAAGTCTTTGAATAATTTGTCTGAGTTTTAAGGTTTCTTCTATAACATTTGGTCTGTTGGCTGAAGGGATGTCTACACAATGTCAAAACAGGTGGAAATTCAACCATTTCAGTACAAACTGCTGTCGTTTTGCAAGGGAAATACAGGCAGGGTGGGGGAATCAAATTGATTTTTGAGTTTTGTACAGAGTAAGCAACTGATTTATGAATGAAATATTTTGCTTTTCTCCAGATTTTTTATTTGTTGTGCAAATGTAGGCACAATTGTGGAGAACACAAACATTTACTTGCAATAAATAGCATTAAAAAAAGAGAAATTCTTACAATCTCAATATAGCAAAACAAGTTGAATCACATCAGTTCAGTTCAGTTCAGTCACTCAGTCATGTCGGATTCTCTGCGACCCCATGAATCACAGCACGCCAGGCCTCCCTGTCCATCACCAACTCCCAGAGTTCACTCAGACTCATGTCTATCGAGTCAGTGATGCCATCCAACCATCTCATCCTCTGTCATCTCCTTCTCCTCCTGCCCCCAATCCCTCCCAGCATCACAGTCTTTTCCAATGAGTCAACTCTTCTCATGAGGTGGCCAAAGTACTGGAGTTTCAGCTTTAGCATCATTCCTTCCAAAGAACACCCAGGGCTGATGTCCTTCAGAATGGATGGTTGGATCTCCTTGTAGTCCAAGGGACTCTCAAGAGTCTTCTCCAACACCACAGTTCAAAAGCATCAATTCTTCAGTGCTCAGCCTTCTTCACAGTTCAACTCTCACATCCATACATGACCACAGGAAAAACCATAGCCTTGACTAGCCGGACCTTTGTTGGCAAAGAAATGTCTCTGCTTTTGAATATGCTGTCTACGTTGGACATAACTTTCCTTCCAAAGAGTAAGTTCTAGTCTAGTTCTGGGTTGAATCACATACCGATGGTAAATTTTGGTGGGAGGAATAGAAGTTGTACTTCAAAAGTATTATTTCCTAAGTGAACTTGACCTCCAAGTAAAAGCCAGCACCTAGAGAGAAAAGGAAAGATACACCTATTTGAATGCAGAGTTTCAAAGAGTAGCAAGGAGAGATAAGAAAGCCTTCCTCAGTGATCAGTGCAAAGAAATAGAGGAAAATAATAGAAAGGGAAAGACTAGAGATCTCTTCAAGAAAACTAGAGATACCAAGGGAACATTTCATGCAAAGATAGGCTTGATAAAGGACAGAAATGGTATGGAATGAATATAACCAGAAGATATTAAGAAGAGTTGGCAAGAATCTACAGAAGAACTGCACAAAAAAGATCTTCATGACCCAGATAATCATGATGGTGTGATCACTCACCTAGAGCCAGACATCCTAGAATGTGAAGTCAAGTGGGTCTTAGGAAGCATCACTACGAACAAAGCTAGTGGAGGTGATAGAATTCCAGTTGAGCTATTTCAAATCATAAAAGATGATGCTGTAAAAGTGCTGCACTCAATATGCCAGAAAATTTGGGAAACTCAGTAGTGGCCACAGGACAGGAAAAGGTCAGTTTTCATTCCAATCCCAAAGAAAGGAAATGCCAAAGAATGCTCAAACTACTGCACGATTGCACTCATCTCACACACTAGTAAAGTAATGCTCAAAATTCTCCAAGCCAGGCTTCAGCAATACATGAACTGTGAACTTCCAGATGTTCAAGCTGCTTTTAGAAAAGGCAGAGGAACCAGAGATCAAATTGCCAACATCTGCTGGGTCATCGAAAAAGCAATTGACTGTGCCAAAGCCTTTGATTGTGTGGATCACAATAAACTGTGGAAAATTCTTAAAGAGATGGGAATACCAGGCCACCTGACTTGCCTCTTGAGAAATCTGTATGCAGGTCAGGAAGCAACAGTTAGAACTGGACATGGAACAACAGACTGGTTCCAAATAGGAAAAGGAGTACGTCAAGGCTGTATATTGTCACCCTGGTTATTTAACATATATTGAGAGTACATCATGAGAAATGCTGGGCTGGATGAAGCACAAGCTGGAATCAAGGTTGCTGGGAGAAATATCAATAACTTCAGATATGCAGATGACACCACCCTTATGCCAGAAAGCCAAGAGGAACTAAAGAGCCTCTTGATGAAAGTGAAAGAGGAGAGTGAAAAAGTTGGCTTCAAAGTCAACATTCATGAAACTAAAATCATGGCATCTGGTCTCATCACTTCATGGCAAATAGATGGGGAAACAATGGAAACAATGGCTGACTTTATTTTGGGGGGCTCCAAAATCACTGCAGATGGTGATTGCAGCCATGAAATTAAAAGATGCTTACTCCTTGGAAGGAAAGTTATGACCAACCTAGACAGCACATTAAAAAGCAAAAACATTACTTTGCCAACACAGGTCCATCTAGTCAAGGCTATGGTTTTTCCAGTAGTCATATATGGATGTGAGAGTTGGACTATAAAGAAAGCTGAGTGCCGAAGTGTTGATGCTTTTGAACTGTGGTGCTGGAGAAGACTCTTGAGAGTCCCTTGGACTGAAGGGAGATCCAACCAGTCCATCCTAAAGATCATTCCTGAGTGTTCATTGGAAGGTCTGATGTTGAAGCTGAAACTCCAGTACTTTGGCCACCTGTTGCAAAGAGCTGACTCATTTGAAAAGACCCTGATGCTGGGAAAGATCGAAGGCGGGAGGAGAAGGGAATGACAGAGGATGAGATGGTTGGATGGCATCACCGACGCAATGGACATGAGTTTGGGTAAACTCCGGGAGTTGCTGATGGACAAGGAGGTCTGGTGTGCTGCGGTCCATGGGGTGGCAAAGAATCAGACACGACTGAGTGATTGAACTGAACTGAACTGATCCTATAATGTGAAATACCCAGGATGGCAGTTGTGTGTAAATCTAATTAATAACTTATCTAAAAATCCTACTTATACAACTGATTAAAGATGAAGCTGGTCATCTGATTAAAGGGAAACACTCTTATCTCTAAATTATACACATAGGCAGAGAAGGTAGTTATTAAGAAGATAATGCGTAAAGCACCAATTGGTAGTACTTTCTTGAAATGAGCTCAGCACAAGGTAAATTAGTAATGATTTACAAAACAACCATAAAGAATTACTACCCCAAAGCCCTTATTTTTCCTTAATTCTTTTTCCTTTTGGCAATTATGATACAGTTTCCTATTGTAAAGGAGATGTTAAACATTTCTCTCTCATCTATACCAGACATGATTATTCACAAGTGGTAAGAATGATCTATAAATTGTGGAACATATTACTAAGATATTTATTTGAACTAAAGGTTTTTAGCCTAAAATTCAGTGAACATTGGTTAGCTTGGTGCTAAGACGTCTCATAGCTGATGGGATAGAATTCAAAAACTAGACGTCTTTCTTCAGTGACTTGCTCTCTCCTGTTCCACCAAAATAACTGATTGCCTTAGAGGACTTCAGATGGGATCAGAACTCATGTGTAATGGTTACCTCAGGTATGGGTTAAACAAGTAATTGTATGAAAATGATATCAGTAATTTTGTTATCGGTACAGCTATGCACTGAGAGAGAATCTTTTATTGATCAATTGGCTGACTGGCTGCATTGGGTCTTCACTGCTGTGCAGGAGCTTTCCGTAGTGCAGCAAGCAAGGGCTCCTCTCTGGTTGCGGTGTTCAGGCTTCTCATTGCAATAGCTTCTCTTGCTTGGATCTGGGGCTCTAGGGCACTCAGGATCAGTAGTTGTGGCTCCCGGGTTCTAGAGCACTAGGGTTCAATAGTTGTGGCACACGGGCTTAGTTGCTCTACAGCAGGTAGGATCTTCCTAGACTAGGGATTAAACCTGTGTCCCCTGCATTTGCAGGGGGACTTTTTGCCACTGGTCCATCAGGGAAGTCTGAGACCAGTAAATCTGGATGGATTTTTTTGGCAATAGACAACACAAAATTACCCTAGTGTTCTAAAAACAATGAACCTCTTCTTAACACACATTTATTGTTCTTGTCAATAGTCCAGAGATAACTGCAAGTTCTCATCTTCCATGGGTTACACAGTCACTCCTCACTTCACATACTGCCGGATGGTAAAAATTAGAGGCAAGCTGAAATGTGCAAAGCTATCTTAAAAATCAACTAAGAAATTATTATTGTTATGTGACCTTTAAAATTGTTTGTTGAAATATTAACATTATTGCTAATGTTACTATTAACATAACATTAAGCTTACTAAAGAGCCTCTTCATGAGAGTGAAAGAGGAGAGTGAAAAAGTTGGCTTAAAGCTCAACATTCAGAAAACTAAGATCATGGCATCTGGTCCCATCACTTCATGGGAAATAGATGGGGAAACAGTGACAAACTTTATCTTTTGGGGCTCCAAAATCACTGCAAATAGTGATTGCAGCTATGAAATTAAAAGATGCTTACTCCTTGGAAGAAAAGTTATGACCAACCTAGACAGCGTATTAAAAAGCAGAGACATTACTTTGTCAACAAAGGTCCATCTAGTCAAGGCTATGGTTTTTCCAGTAGTCATATATGGATGTGAGAGTTGGACTATAAAGAAAGCTGAGCGCCGAAGTGTTGATGCTTTTGAACTGCAGTGTTGGAAAAGACTCTTTAGAGTCCCTTGGACTGAAGGGAGATCCAACCAGTCCATCCTAAAGGAGATCAGTCCTGGGTGTTCATTGGAAGGACTGATGCTGAGGCTGAAACACCAATACTTTGGCCACCTGATGCAAAGAGCTGACTCATTTGAAAAGACCCTGCTGCTGGGAAAGATTGAGGGTGGGAGGAGAAGGGGACGACAGAAGATGAGATGGTTGGATGGTATCACCGATGCAATGGACATGAGTTTGGGTAAACTCCGGGAGTTGTTGATGGACAGGGAGGCCTGGCGTGCTGCGGTTCATGGGGTGGCAGAGTTGGACACGACTAAACTACTGAACTCAACTGAACTGAAGTTTACTGGTTATAAATGTAAAAGATCATTTAGAAAGCAGTAAAGTTAACATTTATAGTATAATTTAAAACATTAGAAACATTGGAATTAAGGTATTTTATTTCTTTGTAAAAACAACATATCAAGAGTAGTTTGAGCAGTACTTGTCTTATTCTCTTCAGATAACTTACTATATGGAGCAAACATCATTTCTATGCCTTAGCTAATTGGGACTTCCCAGGTGGCTCATCGTGAAGAATCTGCCTGCCAAGTAGGAGACTTGAGTTCGATCCCTGGGTTGGGAAGCGCCTCTGGAGGAGGAAATGGCAACCCACTCCAGTATTCTTGTCTGGGAAATCCCATGGACAGAAGAGTCTGGTGTGCTACAAATAAAAATTGTTACACACCTTTTGAAGTTTTCCTTAGCTTCCAATATTTTATCTTTCATAGTGAAATATCTCTGATAGTTTCTGTAATGTGAAGATTTTTGCTGGGGTTTCTTCCTCTGGGACATCTTCATTCTTTTGTCCCAACCCCTTTTCCAATTTATGTTGATAAATTAACTACACTAAATTCTGGGCTGCGCTGGGCTTAGTTGCTTCAGTCATGTCTGACTCTTTGTGACTCCGTAGACTGAAGCCTGACTGGCTCCCCTGTCCATGGGATTCTCCTGTGAAGAATATGGGAGTGGGTTGCCATGCCCTCTTCCAGGAAATATTCCTGACCCAGGGACCAAACCTACATCTCCTGCATTGCAGGTGGATTCTTTACCACCGAGCCACTGGGGAAGCCTTTGCTAAATTCTACCTAGAGCTTTAGAGACTCTTCAACTGCAGTGGTATCAACCCTCTCAGAGTCAGCTGACTTCTTCTATAACTCTATTTACAATAAGGTCAAAGTTCACATCCAGTGAATAAAACCATTTGTTTCTTTGTTACATTTCCATCACCTTATTGGCCAATTCCCTCTTTTGATTGTCTGTTTTTGTAAAATGCTCGTTTGGGTTTATCACTGGGAGAGAAGGAGGTAACACAACTATATGCTTTGCTGTCTAGATGAAAACTGAATAACAAATGTTTGAGGGCGAATAAAATGATAAATTAGAAAAGGTGACAGGCTTAGTCACTAATCGTGATATGAATCTATTATTCACACAGTGATTTTCGGACTGAGGAGCTACTGGTGAAGTTTGAACTTTATACAATTACTCACAGCTAGAATACCATGGTAACTAAAATTTGAACCAAGGCGTTGGGGGACTGGTGTTATTTAACTAGACCATGGTAACTGAAATATGTGTGTATCAAAACCATGGAAAGTAAGGGCTGCCCGTATTTAATTCTTTAACACAATTGTTGTGGCAAAATTTAAATGCCATGGTTGGTATCAGAATATGAAAACCTAGAAACATATATTTTTGTGTATCACAAAGCGTATGTCTCAATTTTTAATCACAAATAAAAGTGTGATTTTCTTCCCCATTTTTTTCCAGTGTGGACAATTAAGAAAAAAGCTAATCTAATGGCCAGTCACTCCTTAGAATTAATAAATATAAATATCAATCAAACTCACAATCAAAATGTTTTGGATTGATGCACAAATTAATTTTCCTGGAATCACATTTGAGTAATGCACTATTACTCCTAATATGATTTATTGTACATTAGCAAAAATAAACACACACGCACACACTGTCTCTTACTTGTCCATTCATGCTTAATGTTGTATAGGAAACGATAACACTAAACTCATAGGACATACAAAGTCAGCTCTCAGATGCAGGAATAACACTTGCATATGAAATGTATATGTGGAACTATAACATTATACACACATACGGAGTCAGCTCTGCTATAATGCGTGTTTGAGAATATGAATTTGTTCCATTAGGGAGCAATTTGAGCATAATGCAAACTTTGCATTTGCTTAGGTACCATTTCACATGAGAGAAACACTACGTGAGTGCAGAAAACTGTACCCAGATGAACTAAGCTACATACGAATACGTCAAGTGCACACACGCCTCCAACATTTACCAGCTATTATTTCACCACTTGTGAGCTACATTCATCCAAACCTAGCGTTACCGCTTTCTGTCACATTTCAGATAACTCTCCACTGTTTCACAGTAACTCACAACTACGGTTCTTTTGATGCTCACTTCAAACTTCAATCCCTTTCAAGACAAAATGCCATAAGTGCTGTAGCATTTGTGCACTAACTATTTTGGATGGGGGGAAAATGTATTACTGCTTTTATTAGGTCCTTTTCTCTCTCTCTCTTTATTGGGCCATGCCATGTGGCTCATGGGATCTTAGTTCTCTGACCAGGGATAGAACCCAGGCCCCTAGCAGTGAAAGCACCAAGTCCTAACCACTGGATTGTCAGGGAATTCCCTTTTTTATAATGTGTCACTGACAACAATGAGTCCAACTTCTTATTGCCTGTGATTTTTATTGCATGGCTTGCTTTTAAAAAGCATGTGTCACAGTATATACATATTAATGCATATATAGTCACAAGAAGGCATATGACTTTTTCTTCCCAAGATAAAATTCCTAAGTATAAGACATTTAGAGTCTGACTGGTTTGGTCCTTTTTAAGATGTTGCTTTTCAAGGCTTTAAACCTTGTCTATGTGATAAAGCTGAATTGGACAAATAGTCAAATGATGACCTCTAAAAACAGACCTGTGACGGTGGAGATCATTTGCTTCGCCTGGCAGTAAAATTGGATCTGATAAGGGGAATTTTTAGCTTCTACAGAGTAAGGTTCAAGCTATCCTGCTTTCAACTATCTAAACCAGGTGTTCTCAAACTTGAGTGTAGTTTGGAATATCCTGGAAGTCATGTCAAAACATACACTGCTGAGCTTCTGGTCATTAACTCTAGGGTAGGACCAAGAATTTTCATTTTCATGTTTCCAGGTGATGCCGGGACCAACTTATTCACTAGGCACAGTAGGCAGAGGGCCTGTGGCTCACTTTACTTTTCAGAGGCCCATGAAAAGCACTTTTTTAATTCATTTTTTTAAAACTTTTCATTTTGTATTGGAGTATAGCTGATTAACAACGTTCTGATAGTTTCAGGTGGACAGGAAAGGGACTCGGCCAAACATGTATATCCATTCTCCCCCAAACTCCACTCTTGAAAATAAGAATATACAATGATGGATCCAAGCTGGACTATATTCATCTTTGTATCAATGAAGTCTGAAAATTTTCCCTCTTATTTATGTATCTTTTTTTTAAAAAAAATTGTTTTTATTTATTCATTTGAGTCAGTTCAGTCACCCAGTTGTGTTCAACTCTTTGCAACCCCATGGACTGCAGCACACCAGGCCTCCTTGTCCATCACCAAGTCCCGGAGCTTGCTCAAACTCATGTCCATTGAGTCACCGATGCCATCCAATCATATCTTCTGTTGCCCCCTTATTCTCCTGCCTTCGATCTTTCTCAGCATCAGGATCTTTTCCAGTGAGTCAGTTCTTTGCGTCAGGTGGCCAAAGTATTGGAGCTTCAGCTTTAGCATCAGTCCTTCCAATGAATATTCAGAACTGATTTCCTTTAGGAATGACTGGTTTGACCTCCTTGCTGTCCAAGGAACTCTCAAGAGTTTATTAAAAATTATTATTTATTTTTGGCTGTGCTGCATCTTCCTTGAGACAGGTGGGCTCTCTTTAGGTGCAGCGAGGGCGGGGGCTACTCTTCAGCTGTGCTGTGCAGCCCTCTTGCTGCGGTGGCTTCCGCTGCGGAGCACAGGCTCTAGGTGTGGGCTCAGTAGTTGTGGCACAGGAGCTTGGTGGCTGAGAGGCACGTGCAACCTTCCTGGAAGGGGAATCGAACCTGTGTCCCCTGAATTGGCAGGAGGATCCCCAACCACTGGATCACCATGGAAGTCCTATTTATCGATGTATTAATTTAATGAAGGGATGGGCACACGAAGGCAAAAGGGTCCCTTGCCCTCAAAAGTCACCATGTGGCCCTGAGTGCTGCTGCTGTAGCTGGTAGGAAACACACTGAAACAACTGCACTGAACTAACCGATCTTCTGGGATTTGTTAGCGTTCTACTTTTTATCCTGAACCGTTTTGACCCTGTGCTGTTTTTACTCAGAAGAAAGACACAGTCAATTGAACATGCTAATTTAAGTTTGAGAGGAGACGTGGAGCACAAGAAATAGTAACGTGTATCTGAAGTGGTTGTTTTATTCCTTACTCAGATGGAGTTGTGCATCCATGATTACAAAAGGACCAAGTTTAAATATTCCACCAGTCTGGACAGAATCACACTGTCCAAAAAGGACTTTCTAATTTCAGGTTCATTCCTTCCTCAAAACCACCTGTTCAGTGGGTGTTGCAATATTGTTATATTTGGTAGCAATAAGAATAAACAAAACCATCCCTATCTCATAAATCAATCAAGGATAAAGAGTTGAAACAAGCAACCCTTTATTAATAAGGGGCAACTCCAGTGTTCCTCCTCCTTCCAAAGTACCCTAGTGAGAACTACAGAACTCAAAGATGAAATAAATGTATTAATATCGCACCTTCTTCCCCACTTAATATAATCACCAATGAAAAGGGTTTTCATTAAAATGAATAACATTTTTATTGTATTTTATTTATGTTTCAAATGTTTTAGATTTGTTTTGAAAAATATAGAACCCACTTATTGACAAGCAAAAGAGAGAAAATAAAAACAATACATAAGACCACTTCTCAGAGATACCATTGGTAATATTTTGATGCTATTTATCAATGTTTTTAGTTGTTTCATATTCAGTGCTTTTGAAAACAGATTTTTACTGTTTGCAATTTTACTCTAAGTTTTAAAGCTGCACAGTATAGTACAAGGATAATAAATAGGTCATATGGTTAAGTTTTCCTGTGGTACTCCATATGGAATTTTTGTTCATTAATATTCAAGATTTAGATTGCTTCCTATTTTCTCTGTTGTAAACAATGCTCAGATGAATAACTTGTGTGTATGTGGTTGAAATTTTGTTTCTTTAATTGGTTATAGAATTGGAAGTGCTAGGTTAAAGAGAGAGGTATTTTTAGGGCTTCTAATTCATATTTTCAAATTGTGCTTTACCTCTAAGACATCCCCAAGTCACACTGAAAAGAGGTACTAATGTAGCGAGGTGGCGCTAGTGGGAAAGAAACCACCTGCCAATGCAGGAGACGCAACAGACACGGGTTCAATCCCTGGGTTGGGAAGATCCCATGGAGTAGGGCATGGCAATCCACTTCAATCTTCTTGCCTGGAGAATCCCATGGACAGAGGAGCCTATCAGGCTTCAGTCCATAGTGTTGCACAGAGTTGGACACAACTGAAGTGACTTAGCATGCATGCAATGTAGTGAGACTAGTTCCATTATCTAGTAGGAAAAAAAAAAGAAAAAGAAAAAAGACCAAGCAACTCTAGAGATACATTTAGCAATAACTGGGATCTTGTTGTTCAGTTGCTCAGTCATGTCTGACTTTTTGTGACGCCATGGACTGCAGCACACCAGGCTTCCCTGTCCTTTACTATCTCCTGAAGTTTGCTCAAATTCATGGCCATTGAGTCAGGGATGCCATCCAACCATGTCATCACCTTTCTCCCTTCTTCTCCTGCCCTCAGTCTTTCCCAGCATCAGGGTCTTTTCAAATGAGTCACCTCTTCGCATCAGGTGGCCAAAGTATTGGAACTTCAACTTCAGCATCAGTCTTTCCAATGAATATTCAGGACTAATTTCCTTTAGGATGGACTAGTTGGATCTCCTTGCTGTCCAAGGGACTTCTTCTCCAGCACCATGATTGGAAAGCATCAATTGTTCAGCACTCAACCTTCCTTATGGTCCAACTCTCACATTCGTGCATGACTACTGGAAAAACAATAGCTTTGACTATAGGGACCTTTGTCAGCAAGGTGATGTTTCTGTTTTTTAATATGTTGTCTAGGTTTGTCATAGTTTTCCTCATAAGGAGCAAGAGTCTTCTAATTTCATGGCTACAGTCAACATTCACAGTGAGATTTTGGAGACCAAGCAAGTAAAGTTTGTCGCTGTTTCCATTTTTTTCCCCATCTATTTGCCATGAAGTGATGGGACCAGATATCATGATCTTAGTTTTTTGAATGTTTAGTTTTAAGCCAGCCTTTTCACTCTCTGCTTTCACCTTCATCAAGAGGCTCTTTAGTTCCTCTTCACTTTCTGTATTTCTCCCAAGAATCTTGATCTGGGGCAACACAAACATAGTCTGGAGTAACCCGGGGTATTTCAAAGCAGACTGTGGATGGGAGAGGGGGAGCAGAAGAGGAGACAGGGAACTTGAGCCATGGACAACCTACCCTTGACTTCTGCTCTCTTCCATACAGTACATCAGCTACTGAAGGGTCTGTATATGGCCACAAGAATCTTTTCCCTATAGCTAGAGTCAGTAATAGAAAAGGAAAAACTACAGAATCTTTAAAATTTTTACTCATTAAATTTTGGTGTCTTGAGTCAAAGTCCTGACCAGCTCATCCAAGTGAGAACTCTGATGCAATTCCCCAAGACCAAGGAGACTTACTGCTTCTGTCTTAACCTTGTGGTTCTGGAGAAGTGGTACAACCCAGCCTCAGGGTCAGATGACCTTCAAGAGATGCTTCCAATGCAGAATGATAACTAAGCTTCACCCTTAATGCCAATGAATGGCTGCCTGAAGTGCTGCGTTGAGAAGGGCCTTGAAACTGCACCCGTGAAGGGGCAAGACAGTGCCTGGTTGGCGGTATCTTTTAAGGGCACAGGAATGGAAATCAGCACCACAGGTATCCCGTATCAGTTTCTTCTAAAAGTTCTGGCTTAATTAATGCCTTCCTGTTAGTCAGCAGAACAAACACCCTGGTGAGTTGGCCACAGTCTCATCTTTGTCCAGTGCACACCTTGCCCTCAATTACAGTGATAGAAACCCATCTGGGCAAACCTTCATATTCCTTCATGTTAAAAAAAAAAAAAATAAGTGAAAAGCACTTTATTTGTATTTTACAGTGTTTTCCCAATCTTTTTCTTTTTTAAAGAAAGAAGATGAAATAGTAAAAAGCCTATTATAAATTTCATGTTATGAACATTTGATATGAATTAAACAAAAAGATACATGGGAAAAAGGAAACAGAGGGAGACAGGAGAGAGCCCAAACGTGAGAGAGGTGCCATCTGGGACTGGAAGGAAGGAGAGAAATGTGCCACGTATGCGGCAAAGGGGAAAAATGAGGGTAAAGACGGAAAGAGGGGGAAAAAAAAGGAAGTGAGGGAAGAAGGAAGAGATCTCACAGTTCCTGAAAAGAAAAACTATTCTCATAAAAAAGAGCAAAGAGTAAGGGAATGAAATCTCGATTTAATCTTATGCAGGTCAGTTGAAGTGAGCTTTGCCGTTTTGTCTCAGTGGGAGCTCAGAAGGACTTCTGTTGAATATGCAATTATACACTGAATGAAGACTCTAACAAGTTGTTTTGGCCAATTTCTTCTAACAACTTGCTTCAGGGCATCCTTAGCTTTTATTAAGGCTATTAGTTTGCTTAATGAATCACAATGGTGACATCTCGTAATATTCTCATATACAAATTCCCTAAATTCAATAGAAATAAATGCAAATCCACTGTCAGAGGCTACAGCATCGAGGAAGACAAGGGATGTAAGTAATTGCTGTGGGGCTGTCATTGGCATAGCAGGCACTTAAAATGGAACTCTCGGCACTGAGGTTAGCCCTCAGAATAATCCTGAAATATCAATGTATAATTTTGATCAAAAATGTCTTGAGTCACTTTCTGTGGAAATACTGTTGCTTTTGGAGAGTTATTTTTAATTTTTTGGCAAATATGAAGTCTCTATATCGTCTTTTGTTTTCTGATTCTTTCAAAAATCAAATCGGTTTAAAATGTTAAAAGCCAGTCCCATCTATGTTAAGATTAAAAAAATACATCAGTATATAAAATTAAAACTGAAATCTCTAGGACCTACTGTATAACAGGGAAATATATTAAATATTTTGTAATAACTTATAAGGGAAAAGAATCTGAAAAAATATATAAATATAGATAGATCAAACTAACTGAATCACTTTGCTATATCCCTGAAACTAGCACAAAACTGTAAATTGACTATAATTCAATTAAAAAACAATCTGACTGCTTTTTCAAAAAGAAGTAATTTTTTCCCCCATTCCCCAGAAACAACTACTGTTAAGAGTTTGGTGGGTACTTTTAGACCTTTTAAGATCCACATATAAACACATATAGTTAAATAAATATATAAGTTCTTTTCCTACAAATCTCCTCCCCAACTCACTCTGCTTCAGCCACTCTGCCCTCCTCAACCCCTTCTCTAAGACCTCAGGCACACTGAAGTGTGCTCCTAACCCTAGCCCTGACCCCAGGGCCTTTGCACTTCCTATTGTCTCTACCAGAATATTCTTTTCCCAGTTATGCCCTCTCATCCACATCAGGTCATTACTTAAATGTCACCTCTCAGTGAGCCTTTCCTTAACCATTCTCTCCAACACGGGGGCCCCTGAACAACACTCTCTACCCCTTTTCTTCATACTTAGTGCTCTTCCTACTCTTAACATACTATATGTTTGACTAATTTCCTTCATTGTCTGCCTTCCCTCCAATGGAGGGCAAGCCCCACAAGGACAGGGATTTTTGTCTGTTTTGACTCCTGCTAAATCCCTAGAGCCTAGAACAATGCCTGACACATAGTAGGTACTCAATATATTTGTAGAATACACACATGAATTCTCATTTATTTTCAGAAATATTGCAATTTATGTTATGTACAGTTTGACACATTTTTTTTCCCCCACTCAAAGGTATGTCACAGATATCTTTCCATTTTGGTATTTCAAGATATTCTTCATTCTTTTTAATGACTATATAGTTTTCCTGATAAAACAAGTACTCTAATTTAATCACATGTCTTTTGATGGACATGTACAAGAAAGGTCTTAATGACTTGGAAAACCATGATGGTATGATCACTCATCTAGAGCCAGACATCCTGGAGTATGAAGTCAAGTGGGCCTTAGGAAGCATTACTGTGAACAAAGCTAGAGGAGGTGATGGAATTCCATGAGCTATTTAAAAATCCTAAAAGATGATGCTATTAAAGTGCTGTGCTCAATATGTCAGCAAATTTGGAAAACTCAGCAGTGGTCACAGGACTGGAAAAGGTCAGTTCTCAAAGAAGTGCAATGCCAAAGAATGTTCAAACTACTAGACAATTGCACTCATTTCTCATGCTGGCAAGGTAATGCTCAAAATCATTCAAGATGGGCTTTAATAGTATGTGAACTGAGAACTTACAGATGTACAACCTGGATTTAGAAAAGGCAGAGGAACCAGAGAGTAAATTGTCAACATTCTTGGATCATGAAGAAAGCAAGGGAATTTCAGAAAAACATCTACTTCTGCTTCATTGACTACTCTAAAGTCTATGACTGTGTGGATCACAGCAAATTCTTCAAAAGATGGGAATACCAGACCACCTTTCCTATCTCCTGAGAAACCTTTATATGGGTCAAGAGCATCAGTTAGAAGTGGACATTGAACAGTCTGGTTCAAAATTGGGAAAGGAGTATGATGAGGCTATATATCGTCACCCTGCTTATTTAACTTACATGCAGAGTACATCATGTACAATGTCAGGCTAGATGAAGCACAAGCTGGAATCAAAATTGCCAGGAGAAATATCAACAACCTCAGATATGTAGATGCTACTGCTGCTGCTGCTAAGTTGCTTCAGTCGTGTTCGACTTTGTGCGACCCCATAGACGGCAGCCCACCAGGCTCCTCTGTCCCTGGGATTCTCCAGGCAAGAATACTGGAGTGGGTTGCCATTTTCCTTCTCCAATGCAAGCATGCATGCTAAATCGCTTCAGTCGTGTCTGACTTTGTGCGGCCCCATGGACAGCAGCCCTCCAAGCTCCTCTGTCTGCAGGATTCTCCAGGCAAGAATACTGGAGTGGGTTTCCATTTCCTGCTCCCAGATATGTAGATGATAACACTCTAATGGCAGAAAGTGAAGAGGAACTACAGAGCCTCTTGATGAGGGTAAAAGAAGAGAGTGAAAATAGCTAGCTTAAAACTCAACATTCAAAAACTAAGATCATGGCATCTGGTCCCATCACTTCATGGCAAATAGAAGGGAAAAAGTGGAAGCAGTGACATATTATCTTCTTGGGCTCCAAAATAGCTGCAGATGGTGACTGAAGCCATGAAGTTAAAAGATGCTTGCTCCTTGGAAGGAACACTATGACAAACCTAGACAGCATATTAAAAAGCAGACACATCACTGCCAACAAAAGGTCCATTAGAGTCAAAGTTATAGTTTTTCCAGTAGTTACATGCAGATGTGAGACTTGGACCATAATGAAGGTTGAGTGCCGAAAGATAGATGCTTTTTAATTATGGTGCTGTTGAAGACTTGAGTCCCTTGGGCAACAAGGAGATCAAACCAGTCTATCCTAAAGGAAATTAACCCTGAATATTCATTGGAAGGACTGTCACTGAAGCTGAAGCTCCAGTACTTTGGCCACCTGATGGAAAGAGCCGACTCATTGGAAAAGACCGTGATGCTGGGAAAGATTGAAGCAAAAGGATAAAAGGTCAGCAGAGAATGAGGTGGTTGGATAGTATCACTGACTCAAGGGCCATGAATTTGAGCAAACTCCAGGAGATAGTGGAGGACAGAGGAACCTGACATTCAAAAGACTTGGCAAAAAGGAGTTTAGTAAAGAAATTGTTTACAAAAGTGTGGGCAGGGTTAAGGAAAACCAACAAGATTCAGTGAAGCACCAGAGGGCTAGCATCAGTGGGAAGATGTTATGAGTTTTAACTGAAGGGGAAATAGGAGTGATTACTGGAACCCAGTGACACCTGCATTTGAGCAGAGATGCACTCACTAGGAGCTGTGCCCTCAAGTAAAATTATATAGCCACTGCTGAACAATGGCCTGGCAGAGAAAGCTGAGAGGAATCCAGACTTGGATCTCTTTCTCTCCCTACCCTTCAGGTTCTGAGTAGAGGCTGCCATTGGCTCAACGCAACCAGAAGCCACAGGACAAGGAAGCCCTGTTAAACAGCCCATAGACTGTCAGGCCTCTCGACCCAGAGCAGAGTGGAGAACAGCCGGGTGTAGATCAGGGAGACAAATAGGAAATATTTAACACCAATAGTTTCTCTTTTAGTTTTACTTCCTACCTTCACATTTGATTAGCTTGATGGACATAACCAGGGGACTCTATTAACAATACCAAAGTGTCCATAGCAGATGAAACTGCCTATGAGTACAGCATATTCAGGACAGGTTACTAAAGGCACCAGAATTTAGGCTCCCAGAGCAGAAAGCAGCTGTAAGCACTCACTGAAATGATCTCATGATGCAGAATGGTAGCATCCTTTAGGATGCCCACTTACTACTCATTTTTCTTTAATTTACTTATTTTAATTGAAGGCTAATTGCTTTACAGAATTTTGTTGTTTTCTGTCAAACATCAGCAAGAATTACTACTCATTTTTAAAGCATGACTTTGGAACCAGATAATCCCAGGATTGAATCCCTACTTCTGATATTCGCTAGCTACATAAACTTGGTATTAGAACTGTGCTGTCCAGTATGGTAGCCACTAACCACATTGGCTATTTAAATGTATATTTACATAAACTTACAATTAAAAAAATTTTTTTAATTGTATTTATTTATTTGGCTGTGCTGGGTCTTTGCTGCTGCACTCGGGTTTTCTCTAGTCATGGCAAGTGGGGACTACTCTTTGGTTGTGGTGTAAGGGTTTTCTCATTGCAGTGGGTTCTTTTGTTCGGAAGCACAGGCTATAGAGCACAGGCTCAGTAGTTGAGGTGCCCAAGCTCAGTTGCTCCGTGGTATGTGGAATCTTCCCAGACCAGGGATGGAACCCATGTCCCCTGCGTTGTCAGGCAGTTTCTTAATCACCGGACCACCAGGAAAGTCCACAAAAAATAAAACATTTAAATACAATTTAAATAAATAAACATCAGAATTTAGTTCCTTGTTTGCCTTGCCACATTTCAAAAGCTCAGTAACTAATGCGGTTACTGAACTGGACACACAGAACCTTTGGTTAAGCATCTAGCATCCAGTACTGTCAGACAGAACTTTCTACAATGATGGAAACGTCCTACGTGTCTAATAGACCGATTTTTACTCATACAATGCATATGTTATATATGTAATACAAACAACACATGCATTGAACTCATCAGACAGTAACATGATGAGTCTGAGACTTGTCTGAGGATTAAATATGACAATATGCATAAAGTTCCCAGTAAACTGCAAGGCACGGAGTAGGCGCTCAGTAAGTGGAGCGATAGGAACAGCAACACTAACAACAGCAGAAGCAGCAACATAATTGTTGTTGTATCACATCCCTGGTAGATAATTCTGGCAGTATCATTGCACAAGGCGCTTTGCCAACACATTGCGGCTGCCAGGCCTTAACAATGATCACACAGCTGTTGCTGACGAGGGCTATGTGTCATGGAGCTGAGAGGCTCCTTGTTATGAACGATGCCCAGCGTTGCTAGGAACTGGTTAGCAGGCTTCCATCTTGCAAGTGCGGTCATGTGTGCCTTTGTTGAAAATATGGCTCTATCCCAAGACATTCTGTCCTTAGTTTTTTGAATATGATACGATCCCTAAATTTTTCTGGTGGTTTGGAATGGCATGCTTTGTCAACATGCTTGTTCTCACAGAATATGATTTTGTTTTCCTTACATCTACAAAGGAGATGTGAGTCCATCTTCTGTAGGAACTCTATCAGCCTAATCTTATACTCAGCCACCCTCTTGCCTCTCTGTATCATGTCAAATGACCCATTTGAATTCATGTTTTAATGCTACTCTTCAGGCATCTTACCGTCTAATCTACAGAATATACTAGTGATTTGAGAGGATTGGTTTTACAGTCTCTAGAATGGATGTTCTATTCCTTAAGTGGAGTGAGGAAACTATTGGTTAGCAACCAAACGTAATCCATTCCGTTCTAGCTTTCTCCATTTCCACGTCTCCATCTCTATGTTACAAACCACCATTATGTTTCATCCTCCTGCAATCAATTTTCCACCTGGTTTAAAATATACAATAGCTTCCTGATGCACTTACAACAGAATCTAAATGCCCATCCATGCTCTTTTATTTTCTTCATAGAACTTATTTCTATCTGTAATTACTTATTTGATCTCCTGTTTAGTTTATTTTCTTGGGCTCCAAAATCACTGCAGATGGTGACTGCAGCCATGAAATTAAAAGACGCTTGCTCCTTGGAAGAAAAGCTATGACAAACCTAGACAGCATATTAAAAAGCAGAGACATTTCTTTGCTGACAAAGCTTCATCTAGTCAAAGGTATGGTTCTTCCAGTAGTCATGTATGGATGTGAGAGCTGGACCATAAAGAAAGCTGAGCACCAAAGAATTGATGCTTTTGAACTGTGGTGTTGGAGAAGACTCTTGAGAGTTCCTTGGACTGCAAGGAGATCCAACCAGTCCATCCTAAAGAAGATCAGTCCTGGGTGTTCATTGGAAGGGCTGATGCTGAAGCTGAAACTCCAATACTTTGGCCACCTGATGCAAAGAACTGACTCATTTGAAAAGACAGTGATGCTGGGAAAAATTGAGGGCAGGAGGAGAAGGGGACAACACAGGATGCGATGGTTGGATGGCATCACTGACTCAATGGACATGAGTTTGAGCAAGCTCTGGAATGGTGATGGACAAGGAAGCCTGGCCTGCTGCAGTCCATGGGGTTGCAAAGAGTCGGACATGACTGAGCGACTGACCTTACTATCTGCCTTCTGCCCTCCTCATTCCTCTGGACAGAAGCTCCATGTGAGCTCATTGAACTGCTCCTTATCTGTTCACTGAAATCATCATCTCAGCACTTGGTAAAGTGACTGGCACAGAGCAGAGGCTTTCAAAAGGCTTAAAACCCATCCTTGAGCAGAATGTAAAGAGTAAGCCACAAACTTCAAAATTACAGTCTAGTGTCGTGTTTACCACATTCCAGTGTCGTTCTCCAAAAGATCCAATACACTTAAAGGGATTCTTAAACATTTCACATTCGAGCCATGGCCCCTGGGGTGGGGGGTAGGGGGAGATGTCTGATGAGTCCTGTGGATTCCTTTTCTGAATAATGTTTAAATGCACACACACACACACACACAGACTACAAAGGAAGCCACTCCTGCTATATACAGTTATCAAAATAGTATCTGAAAACATTATATTTATGAAAGAGTATTGGCTTCCCAGGTGCTGCAATGGTAAAGAATCTGCTTGCCGATGCCAGAGACGCAAGAAACGTGGGTTCAGTCCCTGGGTTGGGAAGATCCCCTGTAGAAGGGAATGGCAACTTACTCCAGTACTCTTGCCTGGAGAATTCCATGGGTGGAGGAGCCTGGTGGGCTACAGTCCACGGGGTTGAGAAGAGCTGGACAAGATTGAGCAGCTGAGCACACAGTACACAAGTGGACGTGCTTCTTTATCACCGTGTTAAAGAACATCTAATGGAGAGTCTGAAATGGTTTATTTTGAGGACAGAGACATTCATAAATAATGTTTTGAGATGTCTCTAACAATGGCAGTGAGATATGAAAACAGCTATGATTCCTACTGGTAACAACGTTGCAGGTACTACTAAGAATTCTGAGATTTGTCCCCACCCCCCTAATTTTAGAAATGGCTACATTTCAGTTAGAGGTTAGAAGAAGTATAGATGTGATTTTTTTTTTCCTTTCAAGTTCACAGACTCCCTTACCTTTACACACCGATCTTTGCATATTCCTGGGCCCCAGATGAAGATAATAGAATGAGACGATGAGAAATGGCATGTGCTCAGGAGGGCATGCATGTGAATCTTGGCTGTAAGTGTATTCTCAGCCATGGAAGTCACCTTGGATAACATCTGCAGCCTTAAATAAGGTCCTAGGCCTTTTTTCAGCAACTGCATTTATTTATGAACTTTTATTTAAAAATACTGAAAAACACATGAAAAGCATACTCACCTGTTATTACACCATTAAAAAATAAATACAAAGCAAGAAGTGAGAATCACCCCCTTCTCTACCAATTCTATCTCCCAAAGATAATCACTGTTAAGAATTCGGTGAGTACAATGCTTAATTTTTAACATTAAAAATTAACTGTGTGTGTACATGTGTGCTAAACCTATATATTCACAGGAATGAAATAATCCTGAACAAATCTGTTTGCTCCTGGACTTTTTTTTAACATTGTTTTAAAAAATCATCTTTCGATTTTTATTTCTTTTTTTTTAAATTTTTTTAAATTTTTAAACTTTACAAATTGTATTAGTTTTGCCAAATATAAAAATGAATCCGCCACTCACAAACAACAACAACAACAAAATTTTAAAAAATCATCTTTCATTGACTTAATGAGTCTTTGAAATTCCATTGTATGAATACACCACATTTACTGAAGTTTTCTAGTAAGTTCTTTTATTTGTCATTGCAAATAATGCTACAATGAATATCCTGTATACATATTTGCATGTATTTTGTCTAATATTAGGGAAGCCGAAATAGATGGGGAAACAGTGGAAACAGTGGCAGACTTTATTTTTTTGGGCTCCAAAATCACTGCAGATGGTGACTGCAGCCATGAAATTAAAAGACGCTTACTTCTTGGAAGGAAAGTTATGACCAATCTAGATAGCATATTCAAAAGCAGAGACATTACTTTGCCAACAAAGGTCCATCTAGTCAAGGCTATGGTTTTTCCTGTGGTCATGTATGGATGTGAGAGTTGGACTGTGAAGAAAGCTGAGCGCCAAAGAATTGATGCTTTTGAGCTGTGGTGTTGGAGAAGACTCTTGAGAGTCCCTTGGACTGCAAGGAGATCCAACCAGTCCATTCTGAAGGAGATCAAACCCTGGGATTTCTTTGGAAGGACTGATGCTAAAGCTAAAACTGCAGTACTTTGGCCACCTCATGCGAAGAGTTGACTCATTGGAAAAGACTCTGATGCTGGGAGGGATTGGGGGCAGGAGGAGAAGGGGACGACAGAGGATGAGATGTCTGGATGGCACCACTGACTCGATGGACGTGAGTCTCAGTGAACTCTGGGAGTTGGTGATGGGCAGGGAGGCCTGGCGTGCTGCGATTCATGAGATCGCAAAGAGTCAGACACCACTGAGCGAATGAACTGAACTGAATGGCTCAAGAGGTAAAGAACCTGACTGCAGGGCAGGAGATGTAGGAGACCTGGGTCGATCGTGGATTGGGAAGATATTATGTAAAATAGGTGCTAGATGTGGAATTGTTAGATTAAGTAATATACTTATTTTAGATTTTAGCAGAGATTACAAATGAGTCAGCAAAAAGAAATCTAAACTTTCACACTCCAATAAAATTGTTATTTTTTCACACTCTTGCCAAAATGTGATGAATGTGTTTGTGTAATTTTTGTCAATTTGATGGGTGAAACTTAGCTGGCTGCTTCAGCTTATTTACTGTTCCTTGAATACTAGTGAAGTTAGCTATCTCTTCATAGCTTTATTTATATTTCTTCTTCTGAATTCATAATTTGGTCTCTGAATTCATACTCTTCATGAGTATTTTATATGAAGTGTCTATCCTATACATATTAATTTGTAGATGCTCTTTCTATATTAAAGACAATAATTTTTTACCAGTAGTGGGTGCTTCCAATATTTTTCCCCAGTCTTTGTTTATCTTCCTCTCTCCATATATAACCATGTATGTTTATGAATAGGTGGTCTTAAGGAGATCTGATACAATAAGTCTAAATTAAGTGACTCCACTTTAAAAATAGAACAAAATATCATGGAAAATACATTTTTAAGTTGATTTAGTCTTAACCTTAAAATAAAATGATGACAAGGAATTAAGGTGCTATTTTTCTTATATTAAGTTTAATTCTAAAAATTAGCCAATTACAAAAAAAATTATTGTTTTGCCACACCATGAGGCAAGTGGGATCTTAGTTCCCTGACCAGGGATCAAACCCTCACCCCCTGCAAGAGGAAGTACAATCTTAATCACTGGGCCACCAGGGAAGTCTCCCAATTAGCTAATTTTAAAACATCCAAAGACAATTATTTTATTTTGATAGTAGGTTAGGTGTAAGTCTGATTGTACTCTAGCCCTTTAAAAAACCCTCCACGGAATAAGTGCTTTCCCACTATGATCATAAAGAGGATCTATTTTGTAGAAATATTAGAGGGTTTTATTCTTTTGCCTAAGGGTCTCTAAAGTAGCTGTTAACTGCTCTGACTCTTCTGGATCATCATTTGTCTGCGACATTGCTTATGATTCAAATAATTCTCCAACATTGCTGTAATCACTTAAGTGAAAATCCTAAAACATTTATAAGATTTGTAACTTCACTTAGCAATCAGGTTGTTTTGAATTGTTTATTCACTGTTTGCAACATCAGACAATAATTAGTTCACTGACATAATGGGTAAAAATAGGTATTAGTATACCAGTTAGGGAAGGGCTTCCCGGGTGGCTTAGCAGTAAAGAATCTGCCTGCAACGCAGGAGACACAGGAGACATGAGTTCAATTCCTGGGTCAGGAAGTTTTGATCCCAGGATGGGGAAGATCTCCTGGAGAAGGGAATGGCAACCCACTCCAGTAATCTTGCCTGGAAAATCCCATGAACAGAGGAGCCTGGTGGGCTATGGTCCATGGGGTCTCAAAGAATCAGACATGACTGAAGCAACTGAACATGAATACTATTCAGGGAAGGAGCAGGGGTGTTAATATTTAATAAACATTTTTGTATTATGAAAATTTTGACTTCTGCTGAAACTGAAGGAACTTGGATAATAAACTTCCTGAGACCTAAAACTCTTAAGGTCAAATCTGTACTTTCATATTTTTTTTCCATTATGTTTTCTGAGTTTCCTGTCTTACTTAGAAGTTTTCCTCAGTCTGATGATAATACTTTTACTACTTAGTTTTCCCAATGGCTTTTACTGTTCTTCCTGTTACAATGAGATATTTACCCCACTGGGATTTAACTGTGAAATACCTATGAAACATTATTATTTTTTACATTTTATACAAAGAATAATTTTCTCAACACATTTTTGAATAAAATTTTTGATAAAAATTTTGAATTTTATAGACCAGCGAAGTCTAGATAATTGTGGAGTTGACACATAGTTGTTAATCCTTCAGTTCAGTTCAGTTCAGTCGCTCAGTCGTGTCCGACTCTTTGCGACCCCATGAATCACAGCATGCCAGGCCTCCCTGTCCATCACCATCTCCCAGAGTTCACTCAGACTCATGTGCATTGAGTCAGTGATACCATCCAGCCATCTCATCCTCTGTCATCTCCTCCTCCTCCTGCCCCCAATCCCTCCCAGCATCAGGGTCTTTTCCAATGAGTCAACTCTTTGCATGAGGTGGCCAAAGTATTGGAGTTTCAGCTTCAGCATCAGTCCTTTCAGTGAATATTCAGGACTGATTTCCTTTAGGATAGACTGGTTGGATCTCCTTATAGTCCAAGGGACTCGCAAGAGTCTTCTTCAACACCACAGTTCAAATACATCAATTCTTTGGCACTCAGCTTTCTTTATGGTCCAACTCTTACATCCATACATGACTACTGGAAAAACCATAGCTTTGACTAGATGGACCTTTATTGGCAAAGTAATGTCTCTACTTTTTAATATGCTGTCTAGGTTGGTCATAACTTTTCTTCCAAGGAGGAAGTGTCTTTTAATTTCATGGCTGCAATAACCATCTGCAGTGATTTTGGAGCCCCAGAAAATAAATTCCGTCACTGTTTCCATTGTTTTTCCATCTATTTGCCATAAAGTGATGGGACCGGATGCCATGATCTTAGTTTTCTGAATGTTGATTTTTAAGCCAACTTTTTCACTCTCCTCTTTCACTTTCATCAAGAGGCTTTTTAGTTCCTCTTCACTTTCTGGCATAAGGGTGGTGTCATCTGCATATCTGAGGTTATTGATATTTCTCCCAGCAATCTTGATTCCAGCTTGTGCTTCATCCAGCCCAGCATTTCTCATATAGGTTATATATAGGTTATATATATATAACCTATATATAGGTTATAACCTGCATATAGGTTAAATAAGCAGGGTGATAATATACAACCTTGACATACTTTTTTTCCCGATTTGGAACCAGTCTGTTGTTCCATGTCCAGTTCTAACTGTTGCTTCTTGACCTATATACAGATTTCTCAGGAGGCAGGTCAGGTAGTCTGGTATTTTTATCTCCTTGAGAATTTTCCACAGTTTGGTGTGATCCACACAGTCAAAAGCTTTGGCATAGTTCATGAAGCAGAAGTAGATGTTTTTCTGGAACTCTCTTGCTTTTTTGATGATCCAGTGGATGCTGGCAATTTGATCTCTGGTTCCTCTGCCTTTTCTAAATCCAGCTTGAACATCTGGGAGTTCACAGTTCACATACTGTTGAAGCCTGGCTTGGGGAATTCTGAGCATTACCTTGCTAGCGTGTGAGATGAGTGCAATTGTGCAATAGTTTGAGCATTCTTTGGCATTGCCTTTCTTTGGGATTGGAATGAATATTTCAGACTTAAATTGTTAATCCTTAGCTTATCCAAGTAGGGATTTGAAAACCAACATGTTAGCATCTACAGTCTCCACTGTTTCATAGAATGACTCCAAGGAGTGGAATTTCAGAATTAAAATAGCTTACAGTTATTGAACCTCCCTGACTTAACCTTATTTTTCCTTATTTCACAGTGGATGGGTAAGAATTTGATCACAGAGTGAAATCACTATGGGTCCCAGTAAGTAGAATCAACTATTTTAAATAATAACTGAACTCTGTGATTGGTTCTAATTCACAAACATTAATCCTTAGTTAGGGAGGCCATGTAACCCCTGCATCTCAGAGCAGACAGATCCCCACCCAGAACAGAGACATGCTGTTATACATGATAATGGCAACACTCCACCCTTTATCATATTGTAAAGATTCTGAAGCTCTAAGCATGCCCAAATTACTGGAAGAAATGAAAAACTGAAATGGATGGGACTCATGGGGGATCATGTAGAAGACACTTGCAATGGAAAGCACCTACTACTCAGCACAGTTCACAAAACTCAATTATGAACAACTGGTTGTGCTGAATGAGGTCAGTCCCACCACTGACTGATCTGATGAGAGGTCATTAGAAATCTCTAGTTGCTCAAATAAAGGAAACAGCTAAAACGTTGCAAGAAGAATAAGATACTCTTAGTGTGTGTTTTCGAGGATTCTATTGTTGCAGGATAAATTGTTGAAAATTTGTATGTGGCGATTTTTTATTCTGTGCCTCTATACACATTTATAGAAATTATTTCACCCCATACCTAGGAAGATTACATTACTGCAGTAATGCGGTTTGAATGTCAGTTGACATGTTCCTTTGTTTATCACTAAGTCTGGCTGTGTAAGCTACTTATTTACATAGTAGTGCTGAATAGTACTTGTAAAGCTATCATTTTATTCATCTCGAGTTCTCTGTTATCCAAATAAAAACAAATCTCCTCAGGCATCAGTTTGGGAATGTTGCCTTTGAAATCTAATAGTGAACCGGCTGCCTCAGCATCTGTGGAGCCCAATTCATTCCATCATTGTCCAGAATTATAATTCTCCATTTGGACGCTTGGAAATGTAGTGATTGGGGGAAAATCGCATTTAGAAAAGTGACAACCGATCAGAGCATTCATAGTGCTACAAGAGGAATTTTTATACCTTTTTCCTTTTAGTCCCTTGGTCTGAACAGGTGTTGCATTTTGCAGAAGAGCATGCCTTTTAAAAAGTTGTCTGTAAGGTGAATTTCAATATAGCAAATCATAGCTGTCTATTTATCTGTAAAATTAAAGGTATGTTTGTCAGGTGGAAAAAAATCAACCCTCCTTATTAAAACTTATATATGCCTCACACCTGCATTTAAAAAGAAAAACCTAAAAATTTTAAACAAAACATGAGGAATAACTTCAAGAATAAATTACAGAATGAGAACGCAAAGGAGCTTGGATTGTTTTGCATTTGGAATAAGAAGCATGAAGATTTAAAAGAAAAATAACAACATCATACTGAACAGAACACGCCAGGGGCAGAGCTGAACAGTCTTATGAAAGACATTTTTCATCCTTAACCAGAGTATGCTTGTGTGTACCAGACGACAAAATAATCGAGTGAAGAGTGAGTAATTCATCTCATCAACAGGTTGTTTCGTGTTGAACCAATGCAATGCCAAGCAGTTAGTTTGCCTATTTTCCCCCTTGGGATATTTGTCTAAACAAATACTCTTAAAGGAAGAAAGCAGCTGCATTTCAGTAAAATGAGCCCCGAGCATAGATTCTGAAAGCTTGGATCATGTGCCGAGATGTGTACTTCTGGGCAACTTGCTTGAATTACCCATTTCCTGACCTGGAAATGGAGGACATGACCGCTTCTAAGGGCTGTGAGGGTAAACTTAGAGAAGGTGCATTAAAGTATCTGGTAAATAATATACCCTCAAAACAGGGCTCAGCGATGGCCCAAGCACTTGTTTTTTATGGCGTGTGCTGCGCATTTCATAAAATTTTGCATAGTTTGTTTTCTGTATTAACAGTTTGTAGATGACCTACCAGGAGAACCATGTGGTAAGAATACTGCATCTTCTGAGTGATGAGCCAAGGTGTGTCCTTAGATCAAAAGGAAAACTTGGATACCACTTAGGATAGATCAACTACCGAATAATTTGTAATCATTCACTAATTCACTCCCCAAAGCACATACTTGTTGTCTACCCTATGCCACACATCTGCCAGGGCTGACCAGGCCAGCGTCTGTCCGCTATGCCCTTACAATCTCTTTGGGAAGAAGGGTGATATGTAACAAACTTTGATTAAAATGTCATAAAGGCTACAGTAGAGGTTGGAATGAAGTATACGAAGAAGAAATTTGTATCATTTTGGGAAGTGTCACATAGAAGCTGATATTTAATAATTTAAAAAATGCTTTCATTTACAATTTTAAAAATAGATTCATCTATCATGGCTTTTCCAGTAGTCATGTATAGATGTGAGAGATGGACCATAAAGAAGGCTGAGTGCTGAAGAACTGATGCTATCAAATTGTAGGGATGGTGAAGACTCTTAGATCAAATCAGTCAATCCTGAATATTCATTGGAAGGACTATTGCTGAAGCTCCAACACTGGCCACCTGGTGAGAAGAGCTGACTCATTGGAAAAGACTCTGATGCTGGGAAAGATTGAAGGCAAAAGGGTAAACAAGGGGCAGAGGGTGAAATGGTTACGTAGATAGCATCACTGACTCAAAGGACATGAATCTGAGCAAACCCCGGGAGATAGTGAAGGACAGGGAGCCTGACGTGCTGCATTCCATGGGGTCTCAAAAAGTCAGACAACTGAGTGACTTAACAACAAAATCATGGAATCATCTTGCTATTCCTGTATGTATGTGTACATGCATGCATGTGAATGTATGTGTGTGTATTTTCATTTTTATAATTTATTTTTTACCTTGGATAATTCAGAAAGTCTTTCTGAAAGCTCAGTGCTCACTGACTTAACTCCCACATGAACAGTGATGCTAGCTTTTGTATAAGACACAAAAAACAGTAAAGCAGCTAGTGGAATCCTTTCTTTCAAACACTATTCTGATATGACTAATCTTGCTATTTGGTCAAATAATGCAGCTCTGTGCTAACTGTACTAGTTCATTTATACAGCTTAGAGGACTGCTGTTCAAGGCAGAGGAAAAAGAAAACAGAGAATTAGCTGTGGTGTATAATCTATATATGATCTCTCTTCATATATTTTTATGCCTTGACATTCAGAATAAACCGCAACCATCAATTCCCCAGACTCCTAGATCATAATTACCTGGAATATTTGATTCTCTGAAAGATGTGAGAATTTCTAAGCTTATCTGCTTTTATACAAATTTATTTGCTAAGGAGATTTCATAAAAAGCAATTTAACTCTGGGTCTCTTAAGGAGATATATATATATATATATATATATATATATATATATATACATAAAATGAAAGAAAAGCATTCAATTTTCAGTTTTCTTCCCTCCACCGACTTCATTTATCTGCTTTTACTTTTTTAATCCACAGAGATTCTGAAGGCAGTGATCCAAGGAAATGATTTTATCGTATCGTCACATCGTTTGCATCTGGGCTTGCCCTGTACCCCAGGTGTGTGAGACCACACGTGGTGTGGAGGAGCAGAGGGTGGTGGGAAGGTCTGGACTGGGTGAGTATCAGAATCGTCAGGAAACCTTTCCAAAGTGCACATCCTTCTTCACCTCCCTCGTCACGCTCAACCAGTTGCAGAACCAATGATCAAATGAACTAAAATGGCCAGGGAGTATGTTCCTACAGGGAGCAAAGAGCCGTAAACCATTCAGGTACAGACATTATACATCTTGTCAAGAAGCGTACTTACAGGGGCAGAGGAATGTGAAAGAATAGCTATTAATTTGTTAGTGTGGATTTTTGTCATCAAGGAAAGGTTTTAGTTGTCATTTACATAAGAACCATGAACGGCCAGCCAGGAAACTTCTGAACCAACTTGAGTCCTCTTACTTAGCAGTTCACTAAAGTTCCCTTATGAGTGCAAAAGAAATGTTTACACAAATATGTTGGTAATAGCTTCCATATAGGTATCTATTCACATTGTTATAAAACCACTGTCAAAGCCAAATCAACTAAGTCAGATAAACTGGATTATTCCTTGTGCACAGTCATACAGACATGTAAGATGCAAAACGATGATGTACAAATTTTAAAAAGGATTCGCTAATTCAGACTCATTAATAGGAAGGGCCAGCCTGGAAACCTCCAGAATCTGATCCTAAGTCAATCTTGTGTGTGTGTAGTTATTTTAGAGAGGTGATTCCAGGGAGCAGAAGTGAGAGACAAGAGAACTGAAACAAGGAAGGAGGGAACTTGACACAAAAATGACTTTTCCAGTTCACCACTGGTACAGTTAACTGGTGCTTGCTGCTACAGAATCTTTGGAGGAGGTTTAACAGAGGCATCTGGGAGCTGGCCATGGGTGATGTAAGGAGGAAGTGCTTCATTGGCTCCCATCCCACACTAGTCAAGGGTGCACTCATGGGCATTAGCTCCCGGATACTTCTGGATTGTGCAAGAATGAGTGGCATGGTTTCCCACAAATGTCCTAAGTATCAGAGAACTGAGATGAGATACTGCCAGCTTGCACCTGCTAAAACTGGTCAAAGCTTCATGAAACTGGTTATTGCATCTGAGGTTAGATAAGAGGGGGAGTTGAAAGGACTTAAAATTCACATGAGAGATGTCCAGTGCATTACAAATTGAACATCTTTTAAAACTAACACAAAACTTTTTCACAATGCGTATATTCAGTACCCAGGAAACAATGGAACTCTGAATGGAGAATCTTTAATAAATAGGAAGCATGGGAGATGGGTTTAGAGTAAAATATGACAGGCCCTAAATCTGATTCTTTCTGGCAGTATGAACTTAGACCAGTTACATTCTATTTTGCTGAGCCTCAGTTTCCTGATCGCCAAAGACAGGGGTAAATGATATCTTTCTCATGGGATCCTTGAATGCTAAATGAGATGCTGAATGTAGCAGCATGGTTAGCATTTCAGAAAAGGGCACTCCTAATAATAATTATTAGCATTCAATCAAAGTCAGCACACAAGGCAACTTGGAGGGACCCTGCCATTGTTAGGGGCTGTGGATTTCAGTCAGCAGGGAGCAGGGGAGAGACAGAACAAAGGTGGCAACAGCTGGTGGGAGCTAGTGGAAGAGCTCTTCTGCGCCCTGGGAACTATAGATTATGCAGAACAATCAAAACGGAGTTGGGAGGGTCAGGGGTCACGCTGAGGTCAGAGGTCAAGTGTGGTGACCTCTGATCCAAAGCTAGGAAATAGAATGCTCAGAAGTGGAGGTCAAGTCCTGTCAGGAGTCAAAGACAGGCAAACGGTTGTGCCAGCCCACATGTTGCTCTGTTACCAGCCTTCCTTGTCAGGAAGCTTGCCATTGCATTTCCCACCATACTGAATACAGATAAGACTTCCAAGGTGTGGTCAGCCAAAAGTCTGAGAGATCAAAGATACCAGTCCCACAAATGCCTAGATTATGCAGCAGATAACAGGAAAAGTTCTATTCAAAACATCTGTATTACGTACTTATTCCAAGAAGTCATGCACTTTCCCCCAAAGATGTCTATAACTTGAGTTCTTAGTTACAAGCTGTGACAAATTTTTCTGATATTCTTTGAACTTCCTATATCCTTCTGCCCTGGCCCTGTGCCTTTAAATGGGTATTGTGAACAGAACTCAGTTAAAAGAAGCTCTTTAACGTCATGCTTGTAAATGTCTTAGGTCTTAACATGCTTTACATTGTTCCATACTTCAGATCAGCCCTGGGATTTCTTTGGAAGGAATGATGATACAGCTGAAACTCCAATACTTTGGCCACCTCATGAGAAGAGTTGACTCATTGGAAAAGACTCTGATGCTGGGAGGGATTGGGGGCAGGAGGAGAAGGGGACAACAGAGGATGAGATGGCTGGATGGCATCACTGACTCCATGGATGTGAGTCTGAGTGAACTCCAGGAGTTGGTGATGGGCAGAGAAGCCTGGCGTGCTACGATTTATGGGGTCGCAAAGAGTCGGACATGATTGAGCGACTGATCTGATCTGATCTGATACTTCCTTGATTTCAAACAACCAACCATCCATCCACCTACACATTCATCTATCCATCCATCTGCCTTAGTCCATTGGGCTTCTATAATAAAATATATAGTAGACTACCATAGACTGGATGGTTTAAACAACAAACATTTATTTCTTGTCGCTCTGGAGGCTGACAGATTCCATGTCTGGTGAGGGAGGGCCTGTTTCCTAGTTCATAGAAGGCTGTTTTTCTGATGTGTCTTCACCTGGTGGAAGGGTCAAGGGAACTGTCTGGGTCTCCTTTATAAGAACACTAATACCACCATGAAGACTGCCTCAAGACCATGTGTCTCCCAAACACGCCCAAATACCATCACATTAGGGATTCGTTTCCAACATAGGAATTTTAGGGGGACACAAACATTCGGTCTAGGACACCATCCATCTATTCATTCAACTATTCAATAATCTGATAATTTAATCATTTAACTAGAAAACATTGATTATGTGCTTTCTAAATTACTGTTGCAAAGTGTTGTGAGTGTATCTGACAAATAGTATAAAGCGCAGGGGTGCCTCACGCATTTGTCCCTTAGATTATGCTGTATATTTTATAAATTTTCATACTTTGGTTTCAATATTAAGCCCATAGGTTACATGTGACATTTAAGTAGGTAATTGTGCAGTACTATCTCACTGAGGTTTTAATTTCATTCAAAGGCTAATGATGTCAAACATCTTTTCATGTATTAATTCCTTTCTGTACGCTCTGTGAAATGTCTCTCCATCTCATTTGCTCATTTTCTAACTGGATTGTTTTTTTACTATTGAATTTTGAAAGTTGTTTGCATATTCTGTACACTTGTCCTTTGGATAGGTGGTTTGCAAATATTTTTTGCCAGTCTGTATCCTGTCTTTTCATCCTTTTAATAGGATTTTTCACAGAGCAAAAGGTATGATTTTGATCAAGTCTAATTAAGTTTACATAATAATTTTTTTCCTTTTATAATTTTTGCCTTTGATGTCAAAACTAAGCATTTTTTGCCTAGCTCTAGATCCTGAAAATCCTCTCACTGCTTTTCTAAAAGCTTTTACATTTTATTTTTTACATTTAGGTCTATGATCTATTTGGAGTTAACATTTGGATAAGGTGTCAGACAGGTTGAGGTTCAGTTTTTGTCTGTGTATCTCCAATTGCTCCAGCACTAATGAAAATGCTGTCTCTCCTGCTTTGAATCGCTTTTGCACCTTTCTCAAAAATTGGTTGAGTATATTTGTGTGAATTTACTTCTGGGTTCCTTCTCTATTCTGTCCCACTGACACATTTATGTGTCTATTCCTCTGCCATGACCAAATATTCTGATTATTGAAGTTTTATGATATGTCTTGCAATCAAGTACATGATTCCTCTTACTTTGTTTGTTTAGGCCATGCTGTACAGTTTCTGAGAGCTTAGTTCCCCAACCAGGGATTGAACTCAGGCCCCAGCAGCAAAACTCCAAGTCCTAACCATTGGACTGCCAGGGAATGCCCCACCCCTCCTCCCACTTTATTCTTCTTCACAATTAGTTTATCTATCTTAGCTCCCATGCCTTAAAAAAAAAAAAAAAAAAAAGGAAATAGTCTTGGCTACATCTACAAAACTCTTGCTGGGATTTTGATAGGAATTGGGTTAAAAGCTGTATATCAATTTGGGGAAAATTCACATCTTTCTTAGGCTGAATCTTTTAATACGGTATGCCTCTCCATTTGATTAGGTCTTCTTTAATTTCTTCTGTCAGCATTTTGTAATTTTTAGCATGTAAGTTTCATACACATTCTATTAGATTTGTACCAAAGTGCATCATTTTTGATTGACTGTTCTTCCCTGATGATTCAGATGGTAAAAAATCCACTTGCAATGCAGGAGACCCAGGTTCAATCCCTAGGTTGGGAAGATCCCCTGGAGAAGAGAATGGCCACCCACTCTAGTATTCTTGCCTGGAGAATCCCATGCACAGAGAGGCCTGGAGAACTATAGTCTATGGGGTCACAAAGAGTCAGACGTGACTGAGAGACTAACACACTCACATGCATATAGTATTTGATTTTTAGTTTAGTGTTTATGTGTTAATTGCTAATATATAGAAATACAACTGAATTTTTTATGCTTTTTGAATCCTGCACCTTGAGAAACTCATGTATTAGATCTAGGAGGTTTTTTTTCCTTTGTAGAAAATCACATCATCTGGAAATAGGGGAAGTTTTATTTCTTTCTTGCTAATTTGTATGCCCTTTATTACCTGTTTAAAATGTAATTAGCTTAAATATTTCCTCAGTAAACATTTGGAACCACATGAGACGTTGTTATAATTTTTGCTCCAACCATCAAACATAATTTAGAAAACTGAAAAGTTTATTGTAATTTAATCTTATTATTGCTAATCATGTTCTTTCTTTTTTTCCTAACATTCTAAAGTCCATCTTTTATCATTTCCTTTCCTTAGAGAATTTTCTCCAGCCATTCTTTTTTATTTGTTTATTTTAATTGGAGGCTAATTACTTTACAATATTGTACTGGTTTTTGCCATACAGTGACACGAATCAGCCATGGGTGTACGTGTTCCCCATCCTTCTTTTAGGAAGTTCTGTTGGTGAGAAATTCTCTTTGTTTTTATTCATCTGAGAATCTCTTGATTTCTCTTTCATTTCTAAAAGGTATTTTCACCGGATATAGGATTTTGCAGTGCCAGTTCTTTTCTTTTAGCGCTTGAAAAATGATGTACTGCTTCCTTTTGTCATATTTCTGATGTGAAATCCACTTTTATTCAAGTTGTCTTTCCCCTGTAGGTAAAGTATTGTTTCTCTCTCACTGCTTCCAAGATTGTTCTTTGTCTTTAATATTTAGTAATTTGACTATGATGTGCCTTTAATGCGGATTTCTGTATTTCTGTGTTTGTGGTTAGCTCAGTTTCTGGAACCTGTAGGTTATGTCTTTTGCCAAATTTTGGAAGTTTCAGCCATGGTATTTGAGCACTTCTTCAGCCCCATGTGTTTCCTTTCTCCTTCCAGGACTCCAAGGACAATATTAGATCTTTTGATATTAGTTTTACGTGTTTCTGAGATTTTTACTCATTTTTTTCCCAGTATATCACCTCTTTGTTCTTTATACATTTATTTTTCTAAAGAGAGAATTATATTCAAAAGTCAAAAGGTAAAATATTTCAAATGCTTCCTGATGAGATTAGAAAGCCCTTTAGCCTAGGATGGCTATGAATTTCAGCCTGATCACATGCCAAGCAGTAGGATGGGCTTGGATCCCCTATTTTATTGAAGCTGTTGGTGCAGTGAGGGTTTAAGCCACACAACATAGGAAGTACCACTATTATTACCATTTTACAAATGAGTAAGATGAGGCTTCGAGAGAGGTAGAGTAATTTGCCAAAATAACACAGCTAATTAATGGTGGAGCTAAAATTTGAACCATGGGGCACCTGTGATCTCCAAGTACAGGATGTATCACTGACCAGGGTGCCCAGCTACAGCTCACTGAAATTTATTGCAGGCATGCTGTGCAGGGCCATTCCTGGATGACATGGTTTCTCTGACAGCTCACTTTGCCTTAAGAACTCCTTAAGATCCTTGCCACATCTTTATTGGACTTCACAGCAGATTAAGATGCTTCCACCCAATTTCCCTCCCTCTCTCTTCATTCAGGGTCAGATATGCATCACTGATAATGGCTCGCCCAGCCTATCCCAGCTCCCTCTCTTGTTTTCTCCAATTTAGGCATTTCCCTTAAGAAAACTCTTGCTTGTTGAATCCATTTTGGCATCTGTTTTCTGGAGGGCCTAAAGTAACACAATCGGGTAATCTGATTTAAGAGCCCGAGCTATTGACTACCCCTCCATAAGCAGTGGAAAGAAATAAATACTTCTGAGGAATTACTTGAGATTCCACTGGGGCGCTCAAATAAAATAATATATGTGGGAAGATTTTATAATCTCTTAAATTGAATGCAAATGCAAGTTGTCCTTATTATTTATAGTTCACACAGCGTAGTTTGCCTTGGACTCTGCCTGCTCTCAGCCCCTGGCCTAGATGTGGATGATCTTCAATTTATCATATAATCTGATGATTGCTGTCTCATGAGAATTGCAGACTTATCACTTTAATTTTTATAACACTTACCACAGCCATGATTTATAAGGCATGTATGTGACATTACAACCCTAAGTCAGTTTTTATCCAAATAAACTGAAATTTGACAACAACTTTGTAAAAATTGATGTAATGTACATCTAGGAATGATCCCATTCATCACTATCCCCATTTTCTAAATTGCCTTTAAACAAGGGTGTGGTGAGTTCTTGGAAAACTGACAATAACCTCCACAAACTGTTCTATCTGGCCCACAACAGAGATAATTGAAAACTTTACCTGTTATTATCTGGCTTCTTTACCTGGGAAGCAAGATACTGACTCTGAGAAGCTCTTATGCATTTATGCCACAAAAATAGGTTTGAATAAATCACTTAGCTATCCTCAATAACTAATATAAAATGCCTCTGTTTTTATTGGTAAACAGACTCTTGACATTGAGTCATGTCAGAATGAATTAGAGTTTGCCAAAATGCCAAGAATATTAAATAGAATATTTCAAAGTGTACTGGAAACAAGAAGAAAAACATAAGGATAAGCCCACTTGGGGTAGAGGGTACATGATTAATATGTGGCAAAAACAAGTTAAAGTTCTCCACTCCTTTGTGCTTTCTTCTTTGCCATCAAAAAGTAGCAAACTGGAAAATATGGAAAATAGAAATTCTGGTCAAAGGAGAATCAAAGCCCAAGATAGACAAGAAAGCATATCACAATTATATGAACTCCAGTCTGGATGAACTGCATTCTAAAGTAGTGATAGTCATGGAAAATACTGATTATCAGATTTACAGTTCTGCTCTAAGTGCCTGATATATATATACCCTAACTTAATTCTCACAAAAACCTAGAAGGTAGTATATTCCCACTTTTCAGATGTAAAAACTGAGGCCCAGGGAAGTTAAATAGCTTTTTCACAGCAGGCCTGGAATTTGAACCCAGACAGTCTGATTCTAGAGCCTTCCAGTCAGCATACAGTTCACAAATCAGGAGCATTTTTATTACCCACATGCGTGTTAGATGTGTGGAATCTCAGACCTATGGAATCAAAATCTGCATTTTAATATGATCTCCAGGTAATTCTTACACACACTGTATTGTGCTGGGCCATGCTAGGCTAAGTCACTCCAGTCATGTCCAGCTCTTTGCAACCCTATGGACTATAGCCCACCAGGCTCCTCTGTCCATGGGGTTCTCCAGGCAAGAGTACTGGAGTGGGTGCTGTGCTCTCCTCCAGAGTCACATTGCATTGCACACTGCAGTCAGAATTACTGCTCCAAAGCCCATACTGTCACTCAATCATATGGTTTGCTATCTCCTTCACACTAAAGACCAGATAAATGTGAGTGTAGGACTCTATAAACAACCTTTCAGAAGTCATGAAGTATGAGAGGGATAGAAGGAGAGAGATGATGAACGAACTCCATGGTTTTCAAAAAGATTGTTTGAGGGAAGGGGGATCAACAGAATAAACTCTAGTGCAACTGACAGAAATTTCTGGAAAATTTAAATTAGAGAGCTAAAGGATGATCTCAAGGAACCAGTGTGGGGTCACTAAGGAAACGTTCTGTCAAATGAATCTGTTTCCTTTTGGATGGACACATGGATATCAGGAAAACACCACAGCTGTATCACACATGAATGTCAGTATCAAGAATGAATTTTGGGAAAGTCATTTTTTTTGGCCACCTACGTGGCATGTGGGATCTTAGTTCCCTAACCAGGGATCAAACCTATGCCCCCTGCAGTGGGAGCACAGAGTCTCAGCCACTGGACCTCCAGGGAAGTGCTGGCAAAGGCTTTCTTGCTATGCCTGTTGCTAACATGGACATACAAGCAGAACTGGTAGCTAACTAAATAACTATATCCAAAGGGGGTTGATTAACAGATCATTGTAAATAAGCAAAAAGGTATTATTCTTTCGTTCATTCAAAGAATGTTTATTGAGCATCCCTGTAGTCTAATGTTCTTCCAGGTGCTGGGGATACACTGATGAACAAGACAATATTCTGCTCTCATAAAACAACTAAATGCATAAAGATAATTACAGATGTCAAGTAAAATATAAATCATGCACATTAGTTACAGTGAGGAGAGGAAATTTCTTAAGTGTTCACATTTGACCCAAGACCTGACTATCAAGAGGGAAGCAGCTACAAGGGGACTTACATAAGAGCACTCTAGACCAAGGGACTAGCAATATATGAAGGCTTGGACTGGCCATGAGCCTGGCATGTTGGAGGAATGAGGCAGATGAAGTCTGATAGGAAAGGTCAGTGCAGTCTTGAATGAAGAGTTTTTTTTGGGGCCACGCTGTGAGGCATATGGGATCTTAGTTTCCCAGCCAAGAATTGAACCTGTGTCCCCTATATTGGAAGCAGAGTCTTAACCACTGGATAACCAGAGAAGTTCCTCAGGGCAGTCTTGAAGACCATAGAGAGTGTAAGGAAATTCACTGGAGCATTTTAATTTGAAGCACAATGTGATCTGATTTATGATTTTAAAAGATCATAGAGTGCCATATGGGGAAATGGATTATATTGGGGAGTGGATAAAGGACTCTGTTCTTGATTCAGTACTCACCATCTTTATTAGAAATTTAGATGAAAAGTCTGCAGAGACATAAGATTTCATGACCATATTTGTACACACATCTTAGCTAAGGTCTTCTGTGGTAGGTTATCGATTCACAATGAAATGAGCAGTCCTGAAGTAGCTTCCAAAATTAGCACATAAAATATAAAAGAATAGAAACACAAGTTATGAACTTAAGAAAGTCTCATAGATCCCATACAGATTGAGAGAAACCTGGTTTAGCCGCATTTACAGGGAAAAAGTAGATTTTAACCTAACGTTTTGATCAGTTTGGGACAGCATATATGGGATCTCAAAATTCTACTGGAGTTTTATTCTGCATGGAAAGAAAAACTAAGGTGACAATTCTCACATCTGAGTATGTATCAGAATCATACACATTCTGAGTCAATCCATTCACAGAGGAGTTCAAGAGGCACAGACACACAGGTGTGCGAGGTTGCTTTGGCTTGTTTCATGCTCTGCTGATTGTGGTGTCCCAGAGAGTAAGTCCACAAGGTCAGTCATACCGGAAACATACATCACAGAGACATTCGATCCAACAGTCTTGTCTCAAGATCAGTGTTACTGGAGAAGTAGATGTGGGATATAGAAAAGATGTATGGCTTTTGAGAATGGAGATACTCAAAATCCTTGGGGATTTTCAGATAGGGATGTTCCATGTACAGTAAACTGATATTAGGATGTCTTAGTGAACCAGATAAATGTATTGGTAGGATTAATAATATTCCATGATCGAGGGTCTAAAAATGCAAAGATATAGGAATAAATAAAAATTTATTTATTTTTATTTATTAAAATTTTCAGTGGCCACTGCAGTCCTATTCTAGGATTTTTGAAGGTAAGGATTAAAAAAAAAATGTTCTAAAAATCCAATGAGAAAGACAGACATGGCAGGTAATGACAGAGATAGCCACAGAGTCTTAGAGGAAACAGTAGAGAGGAATGGTCCTTGTTCCATCCGGGAGTTCACAAGAGGTTTCCTGGAAGAGATAATGCTTTAGCAGAGTATTAAAGATGAGTCAGATGTAATTAGCCTATGAAGAAGGGTGGGATGAGTGTTCCAAATTGAAGAAATAACTCCCGCAGAGGCATGGAGCTGGAAGCAGCAGGGCACATGTGGGGAATTAAAAGGATATTACAAGAGGAGAAAGGGACAGGAGGAGTTATTGGGAGATAGCACCAGGAAAAAAGTCAAAGAGGATCTGAATAAGTAATTTTGTGCTTAGTTCTGTAAATGATGGGGAGATTTTAAACATTTTAAAGTATTAAGGCAAGAGGCAAAGGGACTAGTTATGAACAAATCAGGATGACTCTAAGAGCTTGGGCTATGGCAATAGTAATAGGAGAATGGAAAGAAAGAGATACACTGAAAAAAAATGCTCTTAAGAATATGAAATCAGCATAATTTGGTAATAAATATGCATGTGTGAGAGTGGGTAGAGATGGAGAAGTTAAGGGTAACTAATTCTAGTAAATGATCAAGTGTGATACCAATAACAGAGCCAAGAAATAAACGAAAGCAGCAAGTTTGGGGTGAGTTTCAAATATGGTTCAGGTGTCTGTTCTACATGCAGGGCTCAGAAGAGGGATATGGTTTACAAGTCATCAACTATAAGTGGTAGCTGAATCCTTGAGACTGGAGGTTACCCAGGAACAGTGGGGAGAGGTCTGGTGAAATTAGTGCACCCACATTTTTCAAATGGATATCTGATGCCAAATTGGGGCAGAGTCGTAATGGACTTAAGCCAGCTGGGTCTACCTAGCGGAGATTGTTATAGTAATTATAAATGTTACAATAATAATCTCAGAGGCTCAGGACATTGGCTTAGGAAAATGACAAGTTGCTCAAACCCTAAAGAAAATAAGTCAAATACCTAGTCCAAAAGACTGCGTTATTTCAGGAAATCTCTGAGTTCTATCTATCAGAGATATAGTTGATTTGCACCCGTACATGGTAGGGTCCTTGTTTCATTAAAGTTATAATGAGATAGGTGGGAAGGTACAATATCAAGCTCTTTCTCAATGGTGAACCATTTGTCTTGGACAGTGTCTAACAACTTGCCCATAGACAGTAGGCTGAGAAGCCTCTACAGACATAAATCATTAGGAAGGACTTTCCAGGTGCCAAACAGGTGCTGCTTCTGTTGTTTGTTTCAAGCCCTTAGAAAAGTGCAAATTATCCCAAAGCCACTGGGCAAATGCCATCTTGCCTGTAGGAGTAGCTCTGGAGAAGCATCACTTAGGAAACATCAAATTCCCTGAGCTTGTCCACACATGACAGCTTGTGAAGGCCCCTAAGGAAATCAAGGTTATTGAAGAAAATATCACCGGTTGGCATGCAGGTCTGTTTTTCCCACCTCCTATGCCTTTTGCTACTAAGCAGATGGTGCTATGGCACTTGTTAGGACGCTGGGCCTAATTCAAGAGGCTATCTTTGCTTTCGCCAAAGCTCCTGAATTTGAGAGGACCCAGGGAGAATTAATAACCCTCAATATTCCTCTAACATCCTTTCCCTGTGTGATATATCCATTCTCACCTGCTGTTTTCATATTGTACTCCTTTCATGCCTCTGTCTCATACTGAAAGCCTGCTGTGCTGGAACACTGCCTCTATCATTCTTAACTGGCTGCACACACCATCAGAGTCTGCAAATGGCAATGCCCTGCTAGTGGAAATCTCTTCCCAGGGCCTCATCCCCAAATGTTCCAGGCCAGTAGGGGTTAACTAGAGTCCTGCCTGTGAGCCCTTCCCTGGGAAGCCAACATGTTCCTACTTGTCTGGCTTGGAACTTCTGCAGCCTGTTTCAACAATGCCATGTTTGATTGAGCGGGGTTCATGGGATAACTGTGAGGGTCATTGCTAGGGAGAAAATCAAAGCAAGAGGAGCAATTAGATGATTAAATTGAAAGATGTTCTTTATGAAACAATTCACCACAGTTCCCAATGATATGTACACTCTGCCCCTCTTTCAAACTCACTTACAGATCCTCTCCTGCCCTTAGAGCAATTATTCCCCTCAATTCAAGGGTCTGGAAGGAGGCTGGATGGAAAGCAGAGCTCCATTTCTGCCTAGAGATGCTGGATTCTTCAACAACTGGCCCCACCTCCAAAAGACTCTTCATGGTCCAATTCAAACACTCTTCATTAGGTAAAAACCCAATCCCCACCTTTATTTGTGAGTCACAAATTCTTTGTACCTCGTTGGTTTAGATTTGAAGATGATAGATAGAATAATGTTTAATTTTATGTGTCAACTTGCCTGGGCCATGATGCCCAAATATTTGGTCGAACATTACTCTGTATGTTTCTGTGAAGGTGCTTTTTTGAATGAAATTAGCCTTAATGAGATTAGCCAGAGATTAGTCTGTCAGTGGACTTTGGTTAAAGCAGATCCCCCTCCACGATGTGGGTAGTCCTTATCTAACCAGTTGAGCGCCTTAATGGAACAAAGACTATCGTCCCTTGAACAAGAAGCCAGAAGAGTGCCTTTGAACTAGAACTGCAACTCCTTCCTGAGTCTCCAGCCTGCTGGCTCACTCCATTAGATTTTGAACGCTCCAAGCCTCCACAATCACATGAACCAATTCACTAAGATAAATCTCTTTTTCTCTTTCTCCATACACATCCTGCTGGTTTGGTTTCTCTGGAGAACTCTGACTACACAAAAAAATTGTTAGCTGGCTAGATTTATAGATATGTACATACATGCATGCACAGAGAGATGATAGTTAATATGCTTTTAAAGTGTTGCTATAACAAAATTTCCCCAGATAGATAGATAGACACATATATACATACCTAGATACACAAATAGTTGATAGTTAACATGCTTTATAAGTATTGCTATAACAAGGTTGTCTCAGATAGATAGATACTATAGATAGGTAGATAGCATGTTATAGGGGTTGAGGGATGGAATGGAAAGTTTGGGGGTTGGTTATTTTTTGAGCATAGACTCAATGAAAGCCTTGCTCCCTCCCTGACAGATGAAGCTGGGGTTCCAAGGGAATAGACATTTGTCTTATGATATACATAATTCATTGTTTTCCCTTCAGTTCTTATAAGAACACACTGAATACTTCAGATAAGCCATTCCATCCCAGCACTGTAGGACAGCCCCTGGTTGAGGAACATGAACCAAACCCTCTTCAAAAGCAATTACCTCTCAGCCTTTCTGGGACAGAATAGCCTCACTTTAACCACTCGCCTTTTTTGGCCTCTATATATCTGTTTGAATAATTCTCATCTGCTTGGCCTTTCACAGAATTCCAGCTGTAAAGAACACTCATCATCACCCCCATCACCCCAGCTGGTAATGAAGAGAAATGTGTCAGCCAATGAGAAGAGTGGCCACCATTACAGTAATGAAGAAAAATAGACAGAAATGCTGCAGGAATGGCACCTCCACCATTTCCCAGTGTAATTGGCACGAGGTAATTGCTTCTTTATCCTCCCTGCCTTCATCTTTGCAAACTACTTCCAAATTCTTCACATGCATCACAAAATAGACAATTGAAGTAGTGTCATAAATTAAAAAGCCAAAAGAGCTCAGTTTTGTGGTACCAGTCTTAAAACAAAGAAATAAAAACATTTACAGGATTAATAAAAAGGATAATTATGGGGGGGGGGGTTGGTGGAGGGATCATTTCTTTGTTGTTATTTTTACTTCTTTCAACCACATACAAAGACAGACTCAAACAGGAATAACTCTGAATGTGCTCAAAAAACACATGCCACGCTCACTACTACTTAAATGGTTCCCACTCACATGCAATAAAATGAAACATGAGGCAGACCTACTTTGATTCCTCCTGCTGGTATATCCAGGCCTAAGAGCAGCATAGAAATTAGGTTTGTATTTTTTCGGTATCTCATGTATCAAAATGTACCTTATTAGGGCAATCTGTATACGGCATGTCATTCTTCTGGTTTGTCCATTTTCAGCACTTTGCTCTGTTGGGGCTACTCCAGGTACAGCCCTTGGAAAGATTCTCAAACTCAGCATTTTACAAAACCAACAAGAGAATTAAGAACAATGACCAAAGCCCATGAAAAAAATCATGTGCAATCAGTAAAATTTACTTAAGTATTTTTTTTATTCTTTTAGAAATACACTTACAAATTCTCTGATATTCCTCTCCTTCCCTTTCACTTGCGAGTGGGCTCGATTCAGTGACTTGCTTCCAGGGACTAGATTACAATGGAAGTGATGGTGTGTCACTGCCATATTAGATTTTAAAATATGCAGCAAAGGTGGAAACAACCCAAATGTCCCTCTACACATGAATGGATAAAGAAAATGTGTATATACACACAGTGGAATATTATTCAGCATAAAAAGGAGTGAAATTCTGATACATGATACAATGTGGATGAATCTTGAAAACATTGTGCTAAGTGAAATAAGCCAGACACAAAGAGACAAATACTATATGAATCCACTTATATGAGGTACCTAGGATAGGCAAATTCATAGAGAAAGAAAGTAGAATAGAGATGACCAGAGGTTGGGAGTAGGTGGATAGAGAATTGTTGTTAATGGGTATATAAAGCTTCTGTTTGAGATGATGAAAAGATCTGGAAATGGATAGTGGTCATGGTTGCACAACAACTGAATGTCCTTAATGCCACTGAATTATAGACTTAAAAATGGTTAAAATGATAAATCTATGTTATATATTTTTTACCAAAATAAAAAAAGTTCTCTCAAAAGACAGCACCTTCCGTGTTGAGTGTTCTGTCTCTCTCTCTTTCTGTCTCTTGGACCATTTCACTCTAGGAGAGCTAGCTACTATGTCTTGAGGCCACCAAAGCAGCTCTGTGGAGATGCCCACATGGCAAATAGGTAAGACTTCTGGACATACTAGTGAGGAACTGGTGACTCCAAAGAGTGAGCCTTCTTGGAAGCAGATCCTCCAGCCTATCCAAGCCTACAGATGATGCAGCCCTGGCTGGTATCTTGACCACAACCTCATAAGAGACCCTGAGCCAGAACCACCCAGCTAAGTCACTCTGGGGTTCCTGACTCTCAGAAGCTGTGAGATAATAAATGGTGGTTGTTTTAAACCACCAAATCTTGGGGTAATTCATTATATGGCAATAGATATTGAATATAGTATAACTACATATGAGCTTCCGCAGTAGCATAGTCATAAAGGATCTGCCTGCCGAAGCAGGACAAGCGAGAGATGTGGGTTTGATACCTGGGTCAGGAAGATCTCCTGGAGTAGGAAATGGCAACCCATTTTAGGATTCTTGCCTGGAAAATTCCACGGACAGAGGAACTTGGTGGGCTACAGTCCATGAGGCCACAGAGTCGGACACAACTGAGCGACTGAGCACACACATAGTTATACATATACAAATTTAGAACAATATTGAATGAGATAAATTCACAATAATATTAGATGACAATAATAATCTAAAACAAGCTTCTACTTCTTTCTACAAAGCAAACGGGGGTGGGGGGTGGGGGGAAAGGTTTTCTACAAAGCTTAACCCAAAGCTACTGGGGTTAAGAAAATGTCTATATCCTGATGCCATTTGTATCTTTTCTTCACATTTCATTTGAAATATGGCCATTCCTTCTCAGGTTCCATATGGTTCCCTCTGCCACATTTGTCTGTGTGGGAATGGGTATTTTTATATCAACTGAAGAACATTCTTGGTCTCTGTCTGCAGTAATTCAAAATGCATAGTTCAAGTACAGAATCTGTATTTCAACTCTATATCTAGCACTCCAGATACTACTTTGTTAATGCAAAGACACATACTAACTGGGAACTCCACGAACTAACCCCCACTATCTGTTTTCTTCTCTCTCATTCTTCTTAAGTTCTGTCTATCTTTACTGTAGTGACAACAAAAGCAATTTGTATGTAGTTCCAGAGTTAGTAATTACAAGAACGATCACCAGAAAAGGTCTTCACCACTCACCAGTGTCTAGTATAGACTGGGTGGGGGCTGTCTACAAGCAGCATATAGGAGGTAAGACTGGGAACCTGGTTGACCCAGGAATAGTGTTACCTATCTGACTTTTGAAGAATCGCTCAGCTATTGAGGAAGTACCCAAGAAAAAGCAGAAAACCAAGTAGAGGTGGCAAGTCATGAGGCAAATAGGGGAAGGATAGGAGGAGACTTTAACAGAGGACCAGTATGCAATAAAGTTAACAAAAGTAGAATAAGAAACAACATGCTATACCATAAAGTCAGGCATCTAAAGCATTAATCCATAAACACTGACTATGCAACAGGGCACTACTTTGATTGAGTTTGGACCAGATTCTTAAAGGAGTCAAACTAGACTAGGAATCAGAAGGGACTGATATCATGAGACTTCCTATATTGCATTGTTGGGAAAGTGTGTAATTTCCTCGGTTCTGTCTCACCACAGCAAGGATTTGAAACAGCAGACCAGTGTTACAGCTCAGTTACAGCTGAGAGTTGTATTCAGCAAACAAAGGCTAGTACACCCAGAGGTGTGAGGGTGGGCTGACCCCAAAGGAGAGGTCTCAACACGTCTTGGCTCCCTCTTTTTATATGTCTTATCTCCCCTCCACCCCACGCCTGCCCTATGCAAATTAGGGCTAGCCAGGAAGGGGGCATGTTTGTTTCACCTGAGGTTCTTACTCTGGTCTGAGGATTTTTGCTTTATTCCCTTTTCATGGACTTTTCCCTTTCTTTGTCTTTGAGCCACTACCATTTTGGACTCCTTTTTCTTATTCTAACTACCTAACAGCTTTATTAAGTATTCCATTATTTTTCTTTCCAATGCAAACAATACATGTACCTAAGTCATTACATGTTGGCATCACAGGCCCCTTTAAATATCTATAAAGTAGCATAAAGTAGGGGGCAGAAAACAAAGGCCCTCAGCACTCTTAGAGGATAACCAAGTAACTTCAGATATGACTCCTAGTTCTCTCCAGGCCTCTATGTCATCTGTAAAATAAGGTCACTGTATGTAAGATATTTGGACTGGATCAAAGAATCTACTGAAATTCCTTCTAACTATAAAATTCGAAATTCTATGGGTTGAATTCTGATGCCCATACTCTCCTCCATAAGGTATTCCTAGGGAATCATCCTAGCATGGCTACTTGGACAATTCAGTTTCTCCATGTCCATAGTACATGTCCTCCAACTCAGAACAGAAGCATAGTTTGTACCCGAAAACTCAAGAACTATGAATGGTTTAAGAGTAATCAGTGGGGATTGTGAGCACCTATAGTCAGAGATCCATTTCCAAGGAAGTTCTTACTGCAGGACTTTAGAAGGAAGACGACACCACAATGGGTGAAAATCTGGCCCATGGTCCCATTCAACCAGGATGGTAAGCCTGGAATTCAATTTAGGGCAACAAGAGAATGAAACTTGGAACTTGGTCTGGGATACATACAAGGATGGTACAAAGCTAAGAAATTATAGAAGCCAAACTGTATCAACTTCAAGAATATGGAAGGAAATGAGTTTAGCTGGCTCCTCGAACATGCTCTGGGGAAGTGAAAGAGCAAGTTATATGCCCCACCCCCCTACCCCGCCACTTTTTTAAAAAGAGTTTTTCCATGTCTCATCCAGTGGAAGAATCCTTGTACGTGAGTTCTCAACCAGCCAATGAGAATCTGCTGGTAGATCTCGAAGCCTGATCTGATAGAGCTTAAGTCAGTGGCCTGGGGGTTGACAGCTTGCCCAGAGAGGAGTAAAACATCTGCTGAAATCTCCTCACCCCCATCGGTTGACCTTAAAGCTTTGAAAATGAAAGTGAAAGTCACTCAGTCGTGTCTGACTCTTTGCGACCCCATGGACTATACAATCCAGGGAATTCTCCAGGCCAGAATACTGGAATGGGTAGCCTTTCTCTTCTCCAGGGGATCTTCCCAACCCAGGGATTGAACCCAGATCTCCTGTACTGCAGGCAGATTCTTTACCAGCTGAGCCACAAGGGAAGCCCAAGAATACTGGAGTGGGTAACCTATCTCTTCTCCAGTGGATCTTCCTGACCCAGGAATCGAACCAGGGTCTCCTGCATTGCAGGTGGATTCTTTATCAACTGAACTATCAAGCTTTTGGGGAAATGAAAAACAGCTTCTCTTAACAAAAAGATTGGGAATCCCTGCTGCCATGTCTTACTGTTTCCTTAAGCCATGAAACAAAGATGAAAGATGTTCACAAGCAAAGACAGGTCAAATTTATTAAGAGAGTGGGCCAGGCATTTTCCTCCTGAAACCTGGAGAAAAACAGAAAAGAATCTTTTCAGACAAAATGAATATTTTGGTTTCCTTGTTTGATGTTTCACATTTATGTGAACAATAGGAAAAAATAATCTGAGTATGAAAATAACTAGCTATTAGAAGAGGGGAGAATTTCAAAGATGATACCCTATAGTCTACACAGTCATGTAAGCTTGCTGCCCCTTCCCTCAGCCCTTCCTACCTCCCTTCCCCAATTGTTTCCATTCTCTTAGCTCCCAGACAACTGTCAAGAAGCTGAGTTCTAGTAGCACTTCTCTAAAGCACATTTCATTCTTTATCCAGCCCCCAAATGGACCATCATCCCAGAACTCCTTCTATCATTAGAGGGGAGAAGATGAGTTGAGCAAGTCTTTCTCTAAACTATAACCACATTTTTATATGAATCCAACACCTGCCATCTGCTTTACTTCCAGGAAGTTGTTCTTAGTGGGAAGGTGGCACTCCAAGGGGTAAACAGATAAACACTTGGCTGAATGTCTGTGAGAATTCATTAGATAATATCCAAAAAGCCCTTCAGAGAGCCTTACTAAATACAACCAAAGCTGGTTCCTTGATTTCCTAAACCCAAGATTTCAGGTTTACTTTTGATGTTCCCTGGATACTTAGCAGTGTTTGGCTATATAGAGGAAGGAGAAATATTAACCAATTTTTATTTCAGCTGATCTTTTATAGAGACAAGAAGTAATTTTGCTTGAATTCTCCATTTCAGTGTAGGACAGTAACAGTTGGGCAGGGACTTTGCCCAACACTTGCGAGGTTTACACTCAACCACTTTTGTCAAATGGGCATTTTATATTAAAACAATAGAGCACTGTTATTAAGACACCAGACTGCCACAACTTTAGGAAGATCTTAAACCAAGAAACTTTCTCTGGACCACAAACAAGAGTCTCTATGACTGTAAAAGTCTGACTGAACAAATCTATTATAGTCCAGGGGGCATTATAGTAGAAAGATCTGGAATCAGACTATATTTGCAGATTTTTTTAAACTTTTAATTTTGTATTGGGATATACCTGATTAGCAAACAATGTTGCGATAGTTTCAGGTAAACAGGGAAGGGACTCAGCCATACATATACATGTATCCATTCTCTCCCAAACTCCCCTCTCATCAGGCTGCCACATATCATTGAGCAGAGTTCCATATGCTATGTTGTTAGTCCTTGTTGGTTATCCATTTTAAACACAGCAGAGTGTCGATAGCCATCCCCAATTCCCTAACTATCCCTTCCCTCATTGAAGATTATTTGAAGCTTCACTCTACCATTTGCTTACAAATGCTGTGATTTTCAGGAATTCCCTGGCAGTCCAGTGATTAGAACTGCTGCTTTCATTACCTGGTTCAATCTCTGGTCAGGGAATTAAGATGCCACCAGACACGTGATGTGGCCGAAAATAAATAAAATAAAATACATAAAAATTTAAAACAAATGCAGTGATTTTGGAGAGAGTGGATCACAGGGGTTAAGAATATAGGCCTTGGGGGCAGACTGCTTGGGTTGGCACCTTGATTCCACTGTTTCCTTGCTGGATGATCTTAAAGTAGTTCTCCAAGCCTTTGGCCTCAATGTCCTTATTTGTAAAATGCACTGTTAGTGGCACCTCCAAATGTTGTGGGGGAGGATGAAATAACTTGATGTTATTATTATTCCCAAATTTTCAGCATTTTAGCCAATGCCAGGCAAAATCAGTAAAGAAAGTGAGCTAACCAAGGAAAATATTGGGATAAAATGTTGTATTTGGCAAAATTGGGAATCAAGCAGAACTTATTCTTAGGCGCTCTCTCCAATTCTGTCTCTCCTGTTAATAATGTCAATGTCCCGGTTCCTTCTATAGCACTGCACCCAAGCTCTAGCTTGTTTGCTCGGCTCTGCTCTATACCCACCCTTCCTCAATCAACTTTTATTGACACTGGTTCTATTTCTTTAGGACTTCACTCTGAACCAGGTGCTAATATAAGAAGAAAAAAATCAAACCTGGTTTAAGATCTTAATGAATGCTGGTAATTAAATATTATGCTTTCAAGATGTCACATTTACATTTTACAAATTGAAGATTGCCTTATCACTAGGAGGAGTGACCAAAACCGAGAACTTCAAATATTGTGGGAGGGAGGTAAGGATAAAAATTTTGGGCAGGTTGACCATTGGTTTTCTTTGAATTACAAATAAGCTGCTATTTAGATAACCTTTAGAGCTTGTCCTAAAGTTAACCTGTTTAATATAAAGCATCACAGACCGACTCTGAGGCAAAAGCAGAACATGTGTTTGAACACAGCATTATAAAGTTGACAGGCATGGCACTGAGGTCCCAGCATTACTGGTCCCACAGCTCCCAGGGTTGCTGTCAACAAATCATGACAAATTGGACTAGCCAAATTTTTCAGTCGTATTTGATTTTACAGAAGACACAGATATACCTGCTGAAGATGTTCCAAACAGAGGAAAGCCAAGATTGCAGAACAGAGCTAGCAGATGGAGAAAAATGGCAACAGCCCAGCGCTGGCTTCTATCACCCATTATTACAGCCCTGGGTAGGCAGTCTTCTGAATTCAAAAAAGGGGCCAAGGGTAAGGGGATCTGAGGTCGAGATCCATCTTGGCCATTAACTGATTGTGTCTGTAAGCAAGTTGAGTCACTCTACCTTGGAGGGTGCAGTAGCAAAACTAGGAGAGAGAGAGATTCCAGAACACTGTCCTTTCATCCTCCCCCAGTCAAAGAACTCTGCCCTGCAGAGCAGTTTAAGTGCCTCTACAGACATGCAATGGAAGGTAACCAGGTTTCCTGATTAAAACAAACAAACCAACAACAAAACACCTAGGACTTCCCTGATGGTCCAGTGGCTAGGCCTCTATGCTCCCAAGGCCAGGGGGCAAGTGTCTAATTCTGGTTGGGGGACTAGATCCCACATGCCACATTGAAAGATTCCACATGCTGCAACAAAGATCCAAAGCAGCCAAATAAATAATTAAAATCAAAGCATTAAAAAAAACATAAGGAAATTAAGATACTGAGACGATTAATCTGGGGGAGAGGAAAGTAATGTGGAGTAAGACAGACAGTAGCAAGATTGGACAGGATCAGCAGCTAGGTCAAATAGCTAGAAGAGTTAAAATACGTGTGTGTGTGTGTGTGTGTAGTCAAATGAGATCCCTGGACTAGAAACGGCAATCCACTCCAATATTCTGGCCTGGAGAATTCCATGGACAGAGAAGCCTAGCGGGCTACAGTCCATGGGGTCACAAAGAGTTGGAGGCAGCTGAGCATGCACATAGTCAAATAAGAGAGGTTAGGCAAGTGGATCTCAGCGTTGGCTGCATCTTAAGGAGTTTTTTAAAATTTCAAATGCCCAGGTGCTATCCCTAAGGAGTCATATGGAACATTCTGGGTCTAGGGTCTAAGCTTCAGTATAAGGTAAAAAGCTTTCTATGTAATCCTCAGGTTTAGTCAGCGGTAAAAATCACTGAGGTTAGACTATGCCGGTTTTTAACAACAAAAGGAAGAGGTGTGTGTAAGAGACTTCTGAAGGTGACCTGAAAGGATTGACAACTGATTAGACAGAGAGAGAAAGGTCAGGAAAGATTCCCAGAAAACTTGGATCGCAAGCAATGGTGCTTAAGAGGAGGAGGTTGCGGTACCCTGTTAAAGTGGAAATGGTTTTGGAAGGAAGATAAATTTGAACTGAAGTGGTTAGCAGGGTATCTGCACAATCCCATCTTTCTACAATACTCAAAGTAATGAGCAGCACCACATCTTTTCTGACCAGAAAATTTAACTTCGATTTGACTTTATCAAAAGTCCAGCTGAAACAACTGGCAGTATAAGAGAGATGCACGAAGAGAAGGGTACCCTGTATTTCTTGTTTGCCTTTTTTTTTGGTCTTAACTTCTTTGGGAGGGATGTAAGTACTTTGCACATTTGCAAAAGCTATGAACCTAATTTCCAGGGGGGAAAGTACCATTAAAAGAATATATATGGAAGTTAATATGGAGCCCAGGTTAAAAATCTGTTTTTTAGATACGGACAAAAGGGTTCACCAGGCCAAACAAAGTTTTGTTGTTGTTATTATTATGATTATAGTTGCTATTTTATGATGAAGAACTACAGGTAGAAGAGAAATATCAATAGAGAAGAAGAGATAGGGCTTTCCAGGTAGCTCAGCTGGAGAAGAATCCACCTGTAATGCAGGAGACCCCGGTTTGATTCCTCGGTCAGGGACATCCCCTGGAGAAGGGATAGGCTACCCACTCCTAGTATTCATGGGCTTCCCTGGTGGCTCAGATGGTAAAGAATCAGCCTGCATTGCAGGAGACCTGGCTTTGATCCCTGGGTTGGGAAGATTCCCTGGAGAAGGGAATAGCTTACCCACTCCAGTATTCTGGTCTGGAGAAGTCCATGGAGAGAGGACCAGTAGGGTACAGTCAATAGGGTCACATAGAGTCAGACATGATTGAGTTTGACTTAAGTCAAACTTCACTTCAAGAAGAGATAATAAAGAAATAGATGTGTTTTAGACAGCCTTTGTCCTAACAATGAGTCACAGCCAAGTGTCCAGAGGAAGCCTTATTTTTCCTAAATGCTTTGAAGCAGTTCACATCTTCTCCCTTTTCTTTGTTCTTTGATTAAAATGCTGATGTATTATTACGTGCACCTGTCCTTAGCTTTGTCGTTAAAACATTCTGGCAACCACAAGAAAACATGCCAGCTTGTGATAACTATCTGCATTTTTAATAATGCCTAGCATTTCCAACAAATAGGATTTCAGCATCTAGAACTTTGGATTTGGAAAATGAAACAGCTTTTGTTAGTTCTAATAGAAAAAGGCAGCTTGATTTCCAATGCTCTGCTTTAATTTGGGTCTTACCAGCCAGTGATTTTATTGAAAGTGAAATCCATATTCGTGTTTAGCTTTAGTATCTCAACTCTAAAATGGAAAAATCACAGCTTCAGTAACAGAATTGAGAATGAGGTCTTGGCATCTTTCTTAAAAGGAATTTGGATAAGGCTTCTCAGTAAATGCTCACAAATTACTTATGCCATATGTCTAAACACACACAAACAGGTTTAGAAAACCTGGTTGAATTCAATGAAATCATTAGGTATGGAAAAAAAAAAAATAACCCAGGCTTCTTTGCTAGATGTTTATCAACAAGGACCACACTTGGTCTAAGGCAATTAAGGGGGTAGGAGGGTCAAATCATGACCAGGAAGGAAATTTGTGTGTCCAAGCTCTCTTCATCGTCATGAAAAAGTTCTGCACTTTCCACTACTACCCAGAGAGGGGTCCATAATGCATTGTTCTGGGTTCCCCTTGTAACTTAAACAGAAATGTCCTGCAAATGAAGGAGGAGAATGTCCCAAATTCCTTGCAGGAGGAACCCACTAAGGTGGCACCAAACTTGACTACCAAATGCAACAGTACACCTATGAAAGGAAAAGTGGTGGTGTTACCTCTTACACCTACGGAGAACCCGGGAGAAGTCTCCACTGGCAGCTCAAGCCATTGTTGCCACTGGAAACTAGGCTGATGTCAGTGTCTCGCCCTCCAGGGATACTGGCCAGCAATCTATGCTGAAGTTTGCTGCTGCCACTGGAGTCACTCCTATTGCTGGGCGCTTCTCTTCTGGAAACTTCCCTAACCCAATCCAGGCTGCCTTCCCAGAGCTGAGACTTGCCCCGGTGACTGACCCAGGGCTGATCTGGGAGTCGTCTTCTGCTAACCCGCCTGCCGTCACTGTGTCTCAGCAACTCTCCTCTGTGCTGCGTGGACATCGCCACCCCTGAGCCACAACCAGGGAGCTCCCTTGGTGGGTCTGCTGTGGCAGACATGGCACCAGCTCCCGTGAGCACCAAGTGGAGGTCCACCTGATCTCTACTCTGCAGAGATGCTGAAGACCTTGAAAAGCAGGTGTGGAATACTGCCGGAAAGGCTGTGATGGAAGAGGAATTTCTGGCTTTAGCAATGAAAGGGTATGACTCCCCAAAGTTTCCCCTGTCTTTGAGGCTTAATATTATGTGGCTCGCAGCGAAGACTCTCATGAGTCTACTTCATTTGAAAGAGAGTTAAGTTCAGTTCAGTCACTCAGTCTTGTCCAACTCTTTGTGACCCCATGGACTGCAGCATGCCAGGCTTCCCTGTCTATCAACAACTCCCAGAGACTACTCAAGCTCATGTCCATCAAGTCAGTGATGCCATCCAACCATCTCATCCTCTGTCATCCCCTTCTCCTCCCACCTTCAATCAATCTTTCCCAGCAACAGGGTCTTTTCCAGTGAGTCAGTTCTTTACATCAGGTGGCCAAAGTATTGGAGTTTCAGCTTCAGCATCAGTCCTTCCAATGAATATTCGGACTGATTTCCTTTAGGATGGACTGGTTAGATCTCCTTGCTGTCCAAGGGACTTTCAAGAGTCTTCTCCAACACCCCAGTTCAAAAGCATCAATTATTTGGTGTTCAGCTTTCTTTATAATCCAGCTCTCACATCCATACATGACTACTGGAAAACCATAGCTTTGACTAGATGGACTTTTGTTGGCAAAGTATCATCTGTGCTTTTTAATATGCTGTCTAGTTGGTCATAAGGTAGAGATGACTTAGAAATATTAGCCTCCTGCTAATATTGTGCATAGGTAACAGATCATATGGAGTCTCGGTTCACCCTACACTGCTGATGGCACCTCTGAACCCTGTCCTAGTTGAATCCGTCCTAAGAAGGCCATACAGAAAGGACACAAAAACAGGGGTCTTGGCATCTAATAGAAGTGGGTTTCAGTTCAATTCAGTTCAGTCACTAAGTCATGTCTGACTGTTTGCAGCCCCATGGATTGCAGCATGCCAAGCTTCCCGGTCCTTCATCACATCCCCAAATTTGCTCAAATGCATGCCCATTGAGTCAGTGATGCCATCCAACCATCTCATCTTCTGTCTTCCCCTTCTCCTGACTTCAATCTTTCTCAGCATCAGGGTCTTTTCCAATGAGTCAGTTCTTCGCATCAGGTGGCCAAAGTATTGAAGCTTCAGCCTCAGCACCAGTCCTTCCAGTGAACATTCAGGGTTGATGTCCTTTAGGATTGACTGCTTTGATCTCCTTGCTGTCCAAGGGACTCTCAAGAGTCTCCTCCACCACTAAATCCCAGCGACATCAATGACTGGCTGAAAATGAGTAGACTTTGAAAAATCTCTTAACTTTCCTAAACCCTGTTTTATTTTATTATAAAATGGAGGTAATAATATTCAACAAATGAATTAAATGCAATGAAAATGCACAGCCTAGCCAAGGTCTTCAATACACTGTGCTGCTGCTGCTGCTAAGTTGCTTCAGTCGTGTCCAACTCTGTGTGACCCCATAGACGGCAGCCCACCAGGCTCCCCCGTCCCTGGGATTCTCCAGGCAAGAACACTGGAGTGGGTTGCCATTTCCTTCCCCAATGCATGAAAGTGAAAAGTGAAAGTGAAGTCGCTCAGTCGTGTCCGACTCTTGGCGACCCCATGGACTACAGCCTACCAGGCTCCTCCATCCATGGGAGTTTGCAAGCAAGCGTACTGGAGTGTAGTTCCTCTTTGTTCGTGCTTCCTCCCTTCTCCCCTCCTTCCTTCTTGGGTCATAGCCAAGAAGTGCCATGCCTTTTCCAAGTCAAGTAGTGAGAATTCTGTTTGTCTTGTACAAACTCAAGGTAAAGTGTACCCTCACTTCAAAGGAAGCTGGAAATTCACACTCACTGGAAGATTAGGCTTTTAGATGTTTTGTTTGTTCTTTTTTTCTATTTTACTTTTCCTCCCTTTTACAACATGGGCACTGTTCCCTTGGCATTTGCAAGTTTACTTTTTTATTTCTACAGGTGTAGGTGGATTGATTCAAGAAGAGAAATGCTGGTACAAAAAAGACTTTTTCCAAGTGCAGAATTCATTTCAAAAAGGGGAGTGTTTTTCATGATTAGCTGACGTGTGAATGCCTGCTAAGTGCCAGGCACTACTCCATATATCAATCACCCTCATCCTCACAACACCAGGAAGTGAGAACTTGGATTAGTAGGCAAGGAAACTGAGGCAGAGAGAGGTTAAGTACATTATGCAAGAATCACACAACTAATACATGACAATAGATTTGAACCCAGGTAAACTTTCTGTCGGGCTTCCCTGGTGGCTCAGATGGTAAGGAATCCGCCTGCCAATGCAGGAGACAGGGTTTGATTCCTGGGTCGGGAAGATCCCTTGGAGAAGGAAATGGCAACCCACTCCAGTATTCTTGCCTGGGAAATCCCAAGGACAGAGGAGCCTGATGGGCCATAGTCCATGGGGTGGCAAGGGCTACAGTCCATGGGGTCACAAAAGAGACAGACACGATTTAGCGACTAAACAGCAATGACAACAAATGTACCGTCAGAATACACACTCTCTACCATTTCTGAAGCTTATTCATCTCCTTTCCCTAGCAGCTCAATATATAGAAAGCTGAGGAAAGATGGATGTGGAAAACACAGATGAGAAGAAAATGAATCATGAAGGACATTTGAAATAGGTATTGAGCTTATGTAATTGAAATTAGATGCTGTTTCCAAATATTCACAATAAAAGCACTAATGTTTTATAAAAGGGCAGGTGTCTCCGTCTGATCAGCTTTAATGTTCTAAGTGATGATGTCAGAAAGCCAGTGGAGACTCCTGAGAAAGTGTTTGGTATTTGCTTTATTTCCCTGTGTTAATATTCCTTGACCAAAAACAATCTCAAGGTTTCCAAGGGTAGTCAGGCTCCCCAGCCTGCTTTCTTTGAAGGAAGAAATATTTCCATTTTGAAGAGATGAAATGAACATTTTCTTGGCTACGTATTTGATGATGTTTCTTTACTGGAAATACCTCCATTTTTTCTTCCTGAATCAGACTTTCAGAATTAAAAAAAAATTTTTTTTCACCTAGAAGAGACCACGGATACCATTTTATTTCCTCTCCTTTCTCTGGTAATGAAGAAGTGAAGGTCAAATAATTTCAGTTCTCTCGCTGCTCTAGAAGGCAATCTAGGATGGGAATCCAGTTCTGACCCCTCATGCAGTTCTACCACTCAACCACATGTGTTTCTTTCTCTCACACACAGGCTCTTTTTGGCCACCAGTAAACACACTGACCTTTGAAATATGGAAAGAAAAGCGCTTTGAAATAAAACTGGCACAAACAGCGGTTAGACAGCCGTCATCTGGAGCCCGAAACAAAGAGGGGCATAGTTTTCGAGCTGTCTTCGTAATTACACGAAGCAGTTATCACTCATGCCCCAGTCTGAGCATTACCCCCCAAACAAACAGCCAGGGGTTTGAGAAAGCACATAGGCTACTTTGTCGCTCTAGCGTCCTGGGGGGTGGGAAGCCCCTCAGCTAAAAATCACATGTGGCTGGGACTGTTTTCCAGAGCTCCAGGCTCTTTCCTTTCTTCCTTTCCATTAAAACCCTCTGCTCTTCTTGGCAACAGCCTTCAGGTGAGGTAAGTGCCAATTAACAACAAAGAGCTTGATGTATTTCAAGTTTATGACTTAGAGCTGGGTTCTCATGAAATATATTCTTCTTCTCTAGCCCAGAAGCCTCGATGTGCAAGAGAGCAAAGATTCTATGTGTGGTTGAAATTTGGTTCATTTTTTGCTATGGCCCTAAAAGTGATTTCTCTTTCTGGGGTTTGCTCAACTTAGGAAACCAGGCAAATGAACCCCAGAAAAGGGGAAAACCAATTCTGAAAACTTCAACTGCAGAGATAACTGGAGCAGAAGGCTCAGCAAATTGGGGTTTTGGAAAAAGTGATCTTAAATGTCTCATGGGTTCTTTGAAAATCGATATGGTCACATCTCTGAATGAGTAGGAGAAATGGGAATAACAAATCCCCAGGCTCTCTACAGCCTTTTCCAGCTTTCAAATTTGGATATGAAAATTTTCTACCCTAGGAGTGATTTTAGTCATGCCAATGATTATCTGAGTGTCATCACATCAGTTAATGGAAAATACTTTGGCGAGAAGTTCTTAGGTCACAGTGATCTGACCAATAAGATGATCTGATTTGACATCTCAGAGCCATTAAAGACCAAGAGGTTTGGCAACAGGAACATGAACAGGTTAAAATTTATTTCAAAACAATTCCTGTAATTATTAAGTATACTCAGTTGCTTAATATTTTCATTGCCTACTGAATTTAGCCAAGGGAATGACAGATGCATATTAAAATGCATGCAAATACTACACACAAGCCACATTTTAATATATTGTTTTGCATCCATAATTTTAGTCTTGTGATTTGTATTTTCATTTGCTTGGGAACAAAGACTTTCTTCTTTCCCCACTTGGGAAACAAGGCAAGACTTGTTTCTGTCAGCATCCTAATAGTATTCCTGAAAAAGCAGCAAACTTAATGTTCAGGAACCACTCTCCACCACCTGCTTTCAGGCCCCTTAAAGAGGGGCTGCGTTTATAATACATTGAAAAGGTGAAAATATGCAATCAGTTAGCTGCTTTGTCGCAGAGTGGCAGGCAATCATATTTTTTTGTCCTTGTGTTAAAACTAAACAGACTGGTTTTTTTAAAAAAATTAAGCTGTTTAAATGTATAATCTCTTTTCAAATAAAGGGTGTGGCAGAGTGCCGGCTATGCATTTGCCAAATCCCATTTCCTTTAACCCAGGGTCACTGAGAGAACACATTTCCCAGTCTCCCCTGCAATTAGGTGATTTCTGGCTGGAGGACTGTGGGCCAAAGTGATTTACACAATGCCCAAGTCTGGCCACTGGGATCTACTGTGCAACCCTTACACTGGTGTGTTTTCCTTGTCTTGAACTCCTGGCAAGATGCAGAGGATCAGGTGGAGAATACTAAGGGCATAAGGAGGAGCCTCAGAACGGAAGGAGGTGGGGATCCTAGATAAAAGTGTGGGGAGCAAACTCTGCCCCTGTCCATCACCCTTGACCAGTGACTCACAAACGACTATGACACACGTTCATCGTGTGGTAGCCAGTCTCCAGCGGCCGCATCTTCTGGTATTCATACCCTTGTGTATTTATCTCCAATAGCGTATGGCAGAAGTGATGGTGTGCCACTTCTGAGATTAGATTATGAAAGACTGTAACTTCTGCCTTGAGTGATTTCTCAATTGTTTTCATTCTGTCTCAGGGACACCAAGGAACTACATCTGTGAAGATGCCCACTTAGTAATGAACGGAAACCTCCTTCACCAAACAGCAAGGAGTTGAGGCTTGCCAGTAGTCAGGCGAGTGAGCTGGGAAAAGAATTCTAACTCCAGATGATCCTTCAAATGGCGGCAACTCCAGGAGATAGTCTGAATACAGTGTTGTGAGAGATGCTGAGCTGCAATCACAGTGAAGCTGCTCCTGGAGTCTCAAATCTCAAAAACTGTATAAGAAAATTCCTCCTTTTATAAATTATAAGTAAAGTTGATGTGTTTGTTGTTTTAAACTGTTAAGTTTTAGAGTCATTTGCTGCCAAGCAGTAAATAACTAATACAACATGAGTAAGAAGTAAACTTTCACTGAGCCACTGGGATTGTTTGTTACAGTACTTAACACTGACTAATACAGCTGCTGCTGCTGCTGCTAAGTCGCCTCAGTCATGTCTGACTCTGTGCGACCCCACAGACGGCAGCCCACGAGGCTCCCCCATCCCTGGGATTCTCCCGGGCAAGAATACTGGAGTGGGTTGCCATTTCCTTCTCCAATGCATGAAAGTGAAAAGTGAAAGTGAAGTCGCTCAGTCATGTCCGACTCTTAGCAACCCCATGGACTGCAGCCTACCAGGCTCCTCCGTCCATGGGATTTTCCAGGCAAGAGTACTGGAGTGGGGTGCCATTGCCTTCTCCGGACTAATATATCAGGGTGATGCTTACAGTAACTGTGGACATACAGTGAGCAGCACTCTAAGCTCTCTAAGGGTAAAGGCTTTGGTTTGTTCCTCTTTGATATTTCACTGCCTAACACAGTGCCTGGACAAGGGTAAGCATTGAACAAATGATAAATAACGCATGTGGCTTTCAGTAAGATGCAACGTGTGGTCCTATGTATGGAATGTATAACTTTAAGGTTAGATGGCATTAAATGCACTCTATTCAGGATCAGAAAAATTCTACAATTGTATTCCTACCAAATATGTAGACTGTAGTTGATCAAACATTCATCCAAAGAACAGAACTCAGTCATCTAGTTATGTATGTATTATTTCCAGACCAAGTACTCTGCTGCTGCTGCTAAGTCGCTTCAGTCATGTCCGACTCTATGCAACCCCATAGACGGCAGCCCACCAGGCTCCCCTGTCTCTGGGATTCTGCAGGCAAGAACACTGGAGTGGGTTGCCATTTCCTTCTCCAATGCATGAAAGTGAAAAGTGAAAGGGAAGTTGCTCAGTTGTGTCCCACTCCTAGCGACTCCAAGGACTGCAGCCTACCAGGCTCCTCCGTCCATGGGATTTTCCAGGCAAGAGTCCTGGAGTGGGGTGCCATTGCCTTCTCCGAGACCAAGTACTCTAATAGGTATTAATACATCTGTTAATTTAATCTTTATAAAGAGTGTGCTATTGCTCTTCTGGGTTTACTAATGAGAAAACAAACTCAAGAAAGTTAAGCACTTCATCCCGGATTTCAGAGCAATTCAGTAGCAGAGGCTGTGCTTGATGTGTGAATTGCAAATACCAAGGATCATGTGTGCATGCTAAGTCGCTTCAGTTGTGTCCGACTCTGGAGTGGGTTGCCGTAACTTCCTCCAGGGGATCTTCCCGACCCAGAGATCAAACCCATGTCTCTTAGGCCTCCTGCATTGGCAGGTGGTTCTTTACTACTAGTGCCACTTTATGCTAGGTTGCTCCCTGAATTGAATTCTCAAAAGAAACAGGACAGAGCTCCAAAATCTAAGAAAAGGCTGTTAAATTGATGGCGTGGATTAAAAGATAACCCTATGAAGATAGAATAGAATAATCAAGACAGGCCTTGAGAGATTCCTATTAAGAGGTGCTAAGATCAAAGTTTCTAAAGTCCTGGAGGACCTGGACTGAGTCGTCCCTCAAACTGATAAACATTCCAGGGATGGGACCTCACTTGAAGCTTATCAGAGATTGTTTAGGAGACTGAAACACCTTCTGCCTGTAGATAATTAGATGCTTTCTCTGCCTCATGTCAGCTGCACAGAGACGTGGGTCACCACCCCAGAGGCCACCATGGAGAGAGAGGTAAAGAATATCCAGAAGTGAAGTGAAGTTAGTTGTTCAGTTGTGTCCAACTCTTAGTGACCCCATGGACTGTAGCCCTCCAGGCTCCTCTGTCCATGGAATTCTCCAGGCAAGAGTACTGGAGTGGGTTGCCATACCCTTCTCCAGGGGATCTCCCCTACCTAGGGATTGATCACAGGTCTCTGGCATTGCAGGCAGATTCTTTACCATCTGAACCACCAGGGAAGTCCAAAGAATATCCAGAACCACAGGGCAACCAGCTCCACTGGAGTGGCAGAGACAGGGAGGCTTGACTTCCCTCTAATTGACAAAAACCTTTTTAACACATTCCTTCCAAGGCTTGCAAATCAGCACTAGCCTCAGAGAAATCAGGTATGAACCAAAGAAGCACAGGGAATAGATAGTTATCTCTGTGTTTGCCTCTCCTGTCGGTCCTGTTTTTGCTTGTTTTTCATGCGAACTTATGTGTGGTGAGGAGGCTGGGTATATATTTACTTTGGGCAGTAAATCTCTTAGCCCAGCCTTGTGGGAAGAAGTGGAAGTCGCTGTTTACAAGGAACACTGCCAATGGGCTAATAAGAATTTTTCATGACTTTTGGATGTTTGTAGAACTAAAGGCTTTTGAAGTCAGAATCCAAGGCTGACCTAGAGTCTTGGAGACCAGGATAATGACCTCTGGAAAGCTGCTGTGGCTAACGCAGAAATACCTTACTTATTCTGACATTTACAAACTTTGGTTGCCTAAGTATGCTCCTCTCCATCTTAGATAGGGAGACGGGTTTTTAATCTGTAACCGTTGGTGGTAAGTCAGAGTTTTAAATTTATCTTTCACTTCATGGGGCAGTGGATTTTTCTAAAGAAATGAACGATGCATTCACCTTTAGCAAGGAGAATATATTAAAGTTGTGCAAAATAATATACCATTTAAAAATGTGGAAGATCTGTTTACATAAAAAGCAATTGATATGTACATTATGAATCATTCTAAATAATTTATTTAAGGAGGCCCTCAAAGATGTAATTGTAACAGGAACTAAGTTTAAATTCTTACACTTGAAAATAAAACTGACTACTTTATAATGATTCACAATTTAGAATATATTTATGCTAGTAATTGTTTTCTCCCAATCATTTTGAATTAGCAATGTCTTGCTAGAGAAATTAAAAAAACCCTACATTTATGCATCTTCATACTCCTTTGCAGCTGTGGCTCACAAAATCAATTACTAGGCATTAATTCAACACATAGTTTTTTCCACTAGGAAAAAATATAATTTAAAAAAAAGCCAATGATTGTCATTGTATAAATGAATTCAGGGTCCACTAACAAATGGATCAGTGGTGTGTGAAAGGCTTTGTCAAAGCCACCTGCTAAGTAAAGGGGCAACTTGGGGAGATTCCGAGGATCCTCCTACAGTCACCCCATTTGTCACACGTGTTCAATCTCTATCTTTTCCCTTTACTCCTAAACGAGTATAAATTAGGAGTTAGAAGAAGGTCTGAGCCAGATACAACACAGAGGAAGCCAGTGACTGGAGAGAAAGGTGAGCAGGTGCCAGGACAGTACCTGCCTAACACTAACAGCAGAGCTCCCAAGGGAAGGTTCCGGCAGTAGGCTCCTCTGTGATTCCTGCTCTTCCTGTGGCTGGTGGGTTGCTTCTTTACATATATGTCTTTACTGCCAAAGAATACTTTGTGTGTATGTCCTGACAACAGCCCTATTGTTTTTACACTCACCTTATTGTCGTTGTTGAGTTACTAAGTTATGTCCGACTCTTTGAGACCCCTTGGACTGCAGTACACCAGGCTTCCCTGTCCTTCACTATCTCCTGGAGTTTGCTCAAATTTATGTCCATTAAGTCCATTGAGTCAGTGATGCCATCCAACCATCTCATCCTCTGTCGTCCCCTCCTCTTCCTGCCTTCAATCTTTCCCAGCATCGGGGTCTTTTCCGTTGAGTTGGCTCTTCGCATCAGGTGGTCAAAGTATTGGAGCTTCAGCTTCAGCATCAGTCCTTCCAGTGAATATTCAGGATTGATTTCCTTTAGGAAATCACTCATGAAGAATACCTAACTGCTCCCCGTCTCCTACATTGTTCCCCATCCAACACTACGCTGCCCCCTGACTACTCTCTGATATGCAAATTTGATCATGTTATTTCCCTATTACAGAACGGCTTCTCACTCACGGTTTCTCAACCCAACACTGGCTTTCAAGATCTTCCATGACCTGCCTCCAGCCTACTCTCCGGCACCATAGTCCCTCACTCTCCCTCCCAGCTCTGTGCTCACAAAGCACCTAAAAGGGTCTACCCTCTCCACCTTGGTATGCTTCACCTGCTCTCCTCTCTACCTGGAATCCTCTCTTGCTCCTACCTGTCCCCACCTGTGGCATCCTCTGCCTGATAAGCCCCTCCATCATCCTGTAAGACCTAGATCTTCATCTTGGAAGCCTTCTCTCTACCAACCAGGGCTGTGCTCTCCCACCTTGGAGCCTCCACTGTGACAGATGCAGCATTTATTACTCTATTTTCAAGTTTTGTTTTTTTTTTTTTTTTTACATCACTTCTATATATATCAGTATTTCTCTACATATGGCCTGAAGAACAAGTGCCTCGAAAATATTTGCCTCTGAGGCTTCCCTGGTGGCTCAGTGGTAAAATAATCTGCCTGCCAATGCAGGAGACACGGGTTTGATCCCTAATATGGGAAGTTCCCACATGCCTTGGAGCAACTAAGTGAACCTGTGCTCTAAAGCCCCGGAGCCGTGACTACTGAAGCCCGTGATCCACAACCAGAGAAGCCGTCGCAGTGAGAAACCCATGCACAACAGGAAGAATTGCCCCTGCTTGAGAAAAGCCCATGCACAGCAACAAAGATCCAGAGCAGCCATAAATAAATAAATAAATAAAGATATCTGCCTCTGAGAAATGCAGAAGGCTTGTTCCTATTTGAAATAGGCCTGCCCAGGGCTTCTTAGGTGACTTAAGCTGCAAACTGCTTGGACTGGACTTTAAACTCCCAAGGGCAGGCATCATCTATTAGGACATGGTTGGTGATGAATGAATAAAAAAGTTAATTGCTCTTCTGCCACAGGTTGAGCTTCTGTAGCTCCTACTCTCTGTAATGTTTATGAATGCAGCTCAGAGTATAAGTTAGTCTTGTTTGCCATCGCATCTATCCCGGATCCTCGCCCAGGGCCCCAGGGCGTGATAGACACTAAATAAACACTTTTTCACAGATGGAAAGAAACTATGGCCTGAGGAGGCTCTGAGTGCTGTGCAGCAGGGCAAAGATGCAGCCAAAGCATGAAGAAGATTAGCACAAGGCCTGCTCAGTTACCCAGGAGGAGGCACTAAGTCCAACCAAGAGCATAGCTGGCAATGCTCTGATGTTCCTTTGTAGAAATCCTTGATGTGGGCTGTGAAATGTCAAATCCAGATTTGATTAAGCCCAACTCCAAAGCCCCAAGGCAAGTGTATATCCACGGTCTTAATGTAATTATTGGAGCCACCTCTGTCTGTTACTTTCAAAAGGGCTGAGCTAGCACCCCATCCATTGATACCAACTCCTACAAAATGAAGCCTGCAATTAATTCAGCACATCCCAAGTGGATCATGCCTAAAAAGCTTGATCTGGCTCCTTCCTGAAAATTGAAATATTAAATTAACACCCTTCCCCCCCCCCCCCCCCAAAAAAAAGGTTCTGATCTACTGTAAAGCCAAAAGGAAGGGTGGGCTCCAAAGGCTACAGTAGAAATCAAAGTTCTGTTTCTTTTGCTTAGGGCTAGACTGGTGTCTATTTGGCACTTTCCATTTCCTCCTTCAAATGATAACCTATCAATTTTCAGATAACCCATGCTTTGAATTTTTAAAGGCAAGCCAGTAAACACCATTAGCTATTGTAAGGGCTATGCACTTCTAATTGAATGATCAGTGTATATAAGTGGAAACTTGGCTTTCCCTGCATAGGCACACTTTGAGGGATGGACCAAAAAAAAAAAGTCAGGACAGAATCGAGTCTCCAACCAAAGTAGGCACATTGGGATCTATCAAATTAAACCCAAATGCCACAGTTTCACTGGAGCAGACCTGATTTCACCACTGCATTCTCAGAGGGAAGAGGGGTGGAGGGGTATCCACTCACAAGCTGCACCGCAAGCCAGAGCTCCACTTTGTTCTGTGAAATTCAGAACATATTTAATTCTTTTTTTTCCTAAAATTTACTCTTGCCCTCACTTAGGGTCTGGCTGGAGCTAAAATCATAAGAGCCAAAGACAGCAGGGGAAAGGCTGCTTTATTGTGAAATCCAATCTGAGTAAAAGCAAAATGGATCAGCAATCTTTTGACCTCACCTAGAGGCACAGTCTGACTGACCCACATGGTTTAGAGAACTTGGAAAAGGTCTGATGAGCTGTCAAACCACTGAAAATTTAAAGCTTTGTTTGTCACCCTCTATAGAAGTGATTCCACAGTTTCTCAAATTCCAGAAGCTTCCTAAGCAGGACCAACAAGTCTGAGGAGACATAAGTCTCTTAGTGACCCTAAAGAAGTATCCTCATGTGTCTGGGACTCTGGAGATCAGCCCAGGCCAGTTATCTAGAGGCGATAATGGATTCTGCTGGAGCCGTCTGCACTAGACTCACCCCAAGAGATAGATCATTTCCAAACCAGCATCAAGTGTAGGAGGGTGGGGGGAGCAAACAGATTTTCACCACTTTTTGGTTCCTGCGTCAAGAGCTAATCCCAGACATGGCAATGACATTAAGGCAGGAGTCCTGGCAGCAGCTGCCACTGAATCAACAGGTTTAAATTGCAAGCAGTCTTTAATGCACAGATTATATCAGACAGAGTTCCTGCCTTTCAGGGACTCCCTTGCCTAAAGTAAGTAAGTAAGCGTCAGTCACTCAATCATGTCTGACTCGTTGCAACCCCATGGACTGTAGCCCGCCAGTCTCCTCTGTCCATGGGATTCTTCAGGCAGGAATACTGGAGTGGGTTGCCATTCCCTTCTCCAGGATATCTTCCCCACCCAGGGTTCAAACCCAGGTCTCCCACATTGCAGGTGGATTCTTTACCGTCTGAGCCACAGGGGATCCCTTGCCTAAAAGCACCCATTATCTCACTCTCTCTTGACTTATATGTGACACCCAAACTCAAGTAAACCCCTTCCAGCTTGTCCTCATGGACTCTTCCATCTTCCCACCATATCCGCCATACATTCTATCCTTCAGACCAATGACTGGCAACCATTTTCTGTGAAGAGTCATATAGTAAATATTTCAGGGTTTAGGGCTGTATGGTCTCTTTCATAATTATTCAACTCTGCTATTGTAGAACAAAATCATTCGTAAGGAGTAATGTAAATGAATGAGTCTGGCTATCTTTCAAAAAATCTTTTAAAATACATACATTTATTTATGACTGTGCTGGGTCTTCGTTGCTGCTTGAGGGCTTTCTCTAGTTGCGGTGCATGGGCTTCTTATTGTGGTGACTTCTCCTGTTGCAGAGCACATCCTCTAGAGTGCGAGCTCAGTATTTGTGGCACACGGGCTTAGTTGCCCTGTGGCACACAGAATCTTCCTGGACCAGGGCTTGAACCCATGTCCACCTCATTGGCAGGTGGATTCTTAACCACTGAACCACTAGGGATGTGCTCAACAAAACTTTACTAACAAATACAGGTGGCAGGCTAGATTTGGTCCTCAAGCTGTCAGTTTGCTAACTTTTGTTTTAAATAGACCCAACTTATTCCTTTGTAGGTGCTAGTTCTTCTGCCTGGGATCCTTTATCCCTTTATCTCAGCTCAAATAAATTAATTCATTAAAATTCCTTATTTACTGCAAGATTATTAGATGCCAGATACTGTGCTAAGATCTAGAGATGCAACAGTGAAAAAACAGACATTTTCAATAGTGATAGACTTTAAATTCTAGTGGAAGCAAATGAACACTAAGCAAGTAGCAAACAACAGCACGCATGCCAGGTGGAACCAGGATGAAGAGAAATAAGGGAGGGTAGGTGAGTGAGTACGATGTTTTATTTTTAAAATATTTATTTGGCTGTGCTGGGTCTTAGTTGCAGTATGTGGGATCTTTAGTTGTGGCATGTGAGATCCAGTTCCCTGACCACAGATTGAACCTGGGCCCCCTGCACTGGGAGTGTGGAGTCTTAGCCACTGGACCACCAGGCAAGTCCTGAGGATGTTATATTAAATAGTGGTTGAGGAAGGCCACTCGGATGAAGTAACATAAGAGCAGAGACAAAAATAAAGCATGAATTCAGTCAATGTGGATATAGAAATAGAGGGGGTGGTGGTGGTAGGAAAAGCATTTCAGGCAGAGGGAATAGCAAGTGCAGGGCTCAAGGCAGAGCCTTCTTGGTATCTTAGAGGAAGTGATAGGAGACCAGTGTGATTGGAGTGAGGTGAATGAGGGAGGGATGAGCTCAGAGAGGTAGGGATGGGCAAAATTTTGTAGGGTCTCTTGGGGCCATGGAAAGGACTTTAATTTTTATTTAGAATAAGGCTAGAAACCACTGAAGGGTAGAGAGCAGAAGACTGAAATAATCTGCCTTATATTTTAACAAGATCTCTCCCCTAGCCATGTAAAGGATAGAGTACAGGGAGGCAAGAATAAAAGCAGAAAGACCGGATAAGAGCATTTTATAATAATCCAGGTGATAAATGTTTCCCAGGATGACAAGAGGGAAAATGTTAAGAGTTTTTAGGTTCTGAATATATTTAAAGCTGCAAGGTAAAATGTGAAGGAAATAGTTAGGGATGATGCCAAGAACTTTTGACCTGAGGAACTGGAAGGATGAAGTTTCCATTTATCGAGATGGCAAAGACTGTAGAAGGAACAGATTGGGTGGGAATAATCAAGATTTTTAAAAAATTATGTTATGTGCAAGATACCTGCTAACCCATAAGTGGAAATTTCAGGTAGCCTGTTATAGGACATAACTGCTTTGGAGTTCAATGGGAATATCATGGGGTGGGTATTGGGGAGTTATCTGAAATAGATGATATTTAAAGCCCTGAAATGAGGCAGGAACACTTAGAGAAAAAGGGAGAAGAGAACAGAGTTCAAGGCCTGAGTTCTGAAGTACACCATGTTCAGAGTTTGGGAAGATAAAGAAGAGTCAACACAGAAGACTTAAAAGGAGTGACCACGAGACAGGAAGTGAAGCAAGAGTGGCCTCCCAGGAGCCAAGTGAAGAAAGTCTTCCAATAAGGAGGAAATGAATAACTGTGTGAAATATTACTGACATATTGAGCAAGATGAGGACCAAGACATGACCCAGATTCAGCAGTGTGGGAGTCATTGTTGTCCTGGATAAGAACAGTGTGAGGACTGGTGAGTATGAGAGCTTGTAAGGAGTGTGTCAACAGAGAATGGGAGAGGCCCAAAGAGTACCTTCCTTCTCCTGGGACCCCATAATACTTCATACTCTCATAACATTTTTTCACAGTTACAATTATCAGCTTATATTTCTATCTCTGCAACTACTCAGTGAGCAATCTGAATGCTGAGCCATGTTTATCATCCTCTATACAACCCAGCATGAGGTACTCGTTAACTATTTGTCAAATGAATGTGAAACTGTAATCTAAGAGAGAAAGCTTTCATATAAATGAATATGGGTACCATTTAGACTGGGCTTCCTGGTTGCTGAGTGGGTAAAGAATCCACCTACAGTGCAAGAGATGCAGGAGATGTAGGTTCGATCCCTGGGTCAGGAAGATCCCCTGGAGGAGGGCACAGCAATCCACTCCAGTATTCTTGTCTGGAGAATCCCATGGAGCCTAGTGGGCTACAGTCCATGGGGTCGCAAAGAGCTGGACATGACTGAAGCAACTGATCATGCAAGCATGCCATTTAGACCAGCAAAAGTAATACTAATAAATGGGATTTTAAAAGGAAAGGTGATGGATGCTGTATATTACACATGGTGTTGTGACACTGTAGGTATTTGGGTTTATTCCCTGAATATTTTATACTATTTTTGTGTTTAAATTATACATAAATTATTCTCCATAGTGTATGGTGAGATCCCTCAGTACAACTAGTTCAATTTTGTTAAAGAGTAGAGTGAAGATCTATAGAAATTAGGAGCTTTACCCTCTTCCTGTAAAGTTTATGTACTTGTAAGATTAAGTAAAATGTTTCTTACCTCCTTTCAAATTTTTCAAGTTACCAATGCACCATTGTTGCAGGAAGTCTCCAAAAATGCATAGTTCCTTATTCTCTCTCTTTATTTTAAGATTACATTTTTTAAAAGCAAGAATCACTAAAGTGAGTTACTTTGGGGTCTGAATAACACTGAGTTTGTTATTTCTCTCTTTGTTGGAATAATTATTTGAACATTGAGTTCTTAGAGCCATAACTATTAAGGTCCAGAAGCACAAATTATTACATGATGATTCAAGTGACTTTCTGATTATACTGCTTAATAAAATTAACACTGGAATCTGAAACACTGTGTCCAGAAGTCAAATGGTGACTTTCCAAGGGCCCATTAAAAAAAAATAGATTCATTTTAGAGCATAAAATTTTGCAATCTTTATACTTCCAAGTGAGAGCTAGTTCGTTCAGTTAGTTACTGCAAATTAGTGATTCAGTTACATTTTATTTATTCAGTATGTGGGGAGAAGTTTTAAAAAGTGTTAAGTGAGTCATTTCATAAGACCAAAGCCAAGCAAAATTAGAGCAGCCCCTGGTTGAAGCTATTTTTATTGCAATAAGAAGGTTTCTCACCGCATCCTAGGTACACAGGTGTGGTCAAACTTCGGCATGGAAACTAAGAAGTCATGGATTCTAAGGCAATGGTTACTAATGCTTTGAATATGTAATGCCACAGACACATTTGCTATAAGAAGCCAAAAACATGTGACAGAGGAAACTAGGTAGAAACAGTTGAAAATTTTTCCCCTTTATATTCCACTTATCAATGGCTCAAAGACCCAAATTCCGACTTTACATAAAGGCTTTCTTTTTGCTATCTTATAGAGAAATAACTTTATAAAAAACTGTTCTTACGAATTACTCTTTTGTGTCTATCTAGCTCCTTATTTTCTGGGTCGTGGATTTAATAGGCTATAATGCTATTTAAACACCACAGATACTTAATGCAGCATGAAAAACCCTTAAGCTACAGGAAATTGAAAAAAAAAAAAAAAGTCTCAGTGCCCTGGTCACAAAGTGAAAGATCTTCTTGATGTGAACCTCAAAAGTAAAACAAAATTACTTTTCCCTTAGGTTTCTGTGTGTCCCATGATCAGTAACCATGGTCTCCCATGATTTCATTCACGTACCTCTTAGGGGTTCTGTTCCAGCCAGCCAGCCAACTCTCAGCTCTAGGTGCTCTGGAAACTCAGCTCTGGAAAATATCAGGAGCTAAATCAATGATAAAGCCAAGAGGTTGCAACCATAAATGTCTTTTGAACACTCAAAATAATTACCTTATGCACATCAGGGAGCAAGTTCCTGGTACTCTTGGTGTCAGTAACAGGCTGTTCAATCAGGAGTCCTTGATCTAAAGAGAGTGCATGTGCTAAGTCGCTTCAGTCATGTCTGACTAAAGAGAGGATCTGTCAATAATGCAATCATGGCCAGTGCCCATTATCGTTGTCATCAATTTAGATAAACGAATACAAATCACCAGAGATGTTTAAAATCAGTATCTAATAATTATACAGATATTATAGAACATAATGGAATTTGAAAAATATATAAAAGAATAAAATATGATGGTCTTAGCATGCAGTGGGGAATGTATACATGATGAAGTAGGCCTCTGTCTTTACATTTCTTCTTGTTTTTATCCTTATTAAGGGGTCAAGAGAAAGTGTATGAAATTTTATGCTAGCAGACTAGAATGTTATGCTTTCTTTATTAAGAGGGAGAAGACAATATCTTCTCCAAAGACCACCAATTGATAAAGGAGATTACACTTCAGTTCAGTGATTTTTTGTTTATTAGAGTTAGGTGGAGTTTGCATCAAATTCAGCAACCGGTTTTTCAACACGGTTTTACAGGCATTGCCTGTAACTATTCTTGGAAATACCGAGATAACATGCTTTCTTGTATTAAATCAGCTTTGTGTAAACCAAAGTGTTTCTGCCCTGCCCTGTCCTGGGTTTAAACAGCCACTCCTTCATTCTCCCTTCTGTTATCCTCCTACTATGCTCAAATAGGGAACTTTTTCATTTCTTTTACTTTCTTTCCTGTTCTTAAAAAGAAAATTGTTTTTCTCTTCTTCTTCAACAGTTTTCAAGCTGGTCATGCACGTTTTTGAAAGGCAGTGGAACGTAGCGGTTAGTATAAAGGTTTGGAGCTAAAGAGTCCTGGGTTTGAAACTCAGGTCTGACACTAACTGTGCCCCTTTGGGCAAATTATTATATACTTAGCTCTAAGCTTCAGACCTTCATCTGTAAAATGGGGATATTGAGAACTACTTTCTCGGTTTTTGGGGTGACTATTGGAGAAAAAGCAGTTCAAAAGCGTTCAGAGAGCACAGCAGGCAGAAATCATAGCTATTATGATTTTTAAAATATGACAAACTGACTTGTAAAAACATAGGAAAGATAACTTTTTCACAGAAATACTATTTGTAATGGTCTAATGGACCCACGAACACACTGCAAAATTAGTGCCAGATGACATTAGTGGGGATTAAATGAAGAGCTTTGTCACCAAACTCCAGGCAAGCTTCATTTAGAATAGACACACAGCAAAGACAGAAAAAATCCAGAAAGCTGCTTTCATTTAAGAATTGTATATTTCTGCTCTTTACTTTGTCCAGAAAAGTATTTTAGAAGGTATATCTTTCCTAACAAGTTAAGAATGTGTGGTATGGATCAATAAAGGTTATAAAGTAACAGAGAAAATAGGCCCTCATCAGAGTTTGGTGCTTTACAATAGATAAAAAAGCAAAGAGCAATTTAATCAGCTTCCATAGGTCTGGGTTTCTCTTCTTGAGTCTTAGAAGAAGGGATCTTGCTTTGTTTCGGCTATTTCCCATGGAGAGCCCTCCCCGCCTCCCTTCAGTATTAAGGCTAATTACAACTGGTGAGGTAGTTTCCAGGCTGAATAAGAAATCAAAAGGGAAGGGAGGAGAGGTGGTGTGGATTTCAGAGAAAAAATAACTTAAGAAAAAGTATGTTCTCAGAGGGGGGAAAATGAGAGAATCAGGTCACTGAGCTGGAGCCAGGAAAAATCCACATGAGTGGAAACTGGAGCGATGAAAGTATTTCATATTAACACATCCGACGGCTGAATGTGCCTGGCCCAGAGCATGTTCTTCCCCTCCTGGAAAGTGGCCGGGGGCTGAAAGACCTCTAGGCTTTCCTCTGTCATATTCATTCACTAATCAGTGCTATTCAGCCAACTGGACACGTGGTCTTATGAGAGGTGCCCTGGAAAGCTGGAGGACCACATAGCAACGGTTATAATCAAAACCACCGGAGACTCTTATTTCAGCTTCTGAAATACGAAGCTTCAAAGGCAGTCATGCCTCCAATGCAAACAGCACTTTCTTTTCTTTCTTTCCTTCTTTCTTCTGTTTTCAGTTTTAGATTCAAGTACTTGCTAATTATATATCAATAGGGACAGAATGCATTTGGCCTAAAGCAAAGATATAAATGGTTTAAAGGGCAGGCAAAGTGTCATATGTCAGTAGACATTAGTTGAGGTTAAACTCTGCTGATGTGACCAGAATATTGACATCTCTGTTAGAGTCAATATCTCGAAATTGATGGTGTGGTTTGGCATACGTACTTCCTTAATGACTTGCCAGTATAATTCGAATATATCTAATAGCACTCCACACATCGGAGGGCCTTAAGCTCCTTCCTCTCGTGTTTTCACCAAAAACTCTCAAACCTTTTTGCTATCCAAATCTCAGTTGACAATGTGATATGAGGCACAACATTACAATCCTGAAAATCTTGGCAAAAAAATATGTCTGTCTGTCTATCATCTATATGTTGTTTGTGTGGCTAATTTTGCTGCAATTCAGGTGATACTGGGCCTGAATTTGAGGATAAGGACCTAGAGGACTCATGAACACACTGCAAACTTAGCTTAAGATGACATTAATGGGAATGCAATGCAGACCTTTGTCACCCAACTCCAGGTAAGTTTCATTTAGTACAGACACAGAAAAAAAATGAGATAGAAAAAATAAAAATAGAAAAATTATATTTGTTCAGAAAAAAAAGAGGAATGTTCTTTTATCTTTCTGTTTCCTCCTTTATCTCTAATTGCTGTGTTCTTCTCAGTTTGTGCCTTTGCAGCTTCCCCAACATAATGAGGCTTGTTGTCAATGACTAAGGAGTTTTTGTTTTATTTTGTTTATCTAGCTAATCCTAGTTGTTCATGACTTCTGAATTTTATCTCTCTGTTTCAGCTCAGTTTGACTTTCTAATTCAGGGTATCCACTTAACGATTCTACCTGGACCAGTGATTCTGAACTCTAATTCTACATGAGAGTCTGATGGAAAGATTTAAAATACACCAGTATCTAAGCAATTGAATTAGATTACCTGGATTAGGGGTCTGGGAGCTAACCAGTACCCTTTAATTTAGAAATGGTAACACTCTGGTCCAAACTACCACATTTCAGTTACCTATTGGTGTGCAATAAACCATCCCAATATGTAAATAACTTAAAAGTGAAAAAAAAAGTGTTAGTCGCTCAGTAGTGTCCCACTTTTTTGATTCCATGGACTGTAGCCCACCAGGTTCTTCTGTCCATGGAATTCCCCAGGCAAGAATATTAGAGTGGATGCCATTCCTTGCTCCAGGGGATCTTCCCATCCCAGGGATTGAACCTGGGTCTCCTGCGTTGCAGACAGATTCTTTGCCATCTGAGCCACCAGGCAAGCCATTTTTTGATAATTCTATGGGACAGAAATCTGGGCAAGGCACATCTGGCTGGCTCTTCAGTCCCACATAGTGTCACCTAGAGTCATTCAGCTGCATTCAGTGGGCCCGAGGGTCCAGTAAGTCTTCACTCATATGACAGGCACCTCAGTGATCTTCAGCATGGCCCCTCTCTCGCCACAGAGCTATCTCGGGTTTCCTTATAACATGGTGGCCTTAGGTTAGTCAGACTTCTTAGATGGCATCTGGCTTCTATAAGAGAGGAAGCAAAAACTGTTAATCTCTTTCAAGGCTTAGCTTCTGAAGTCCCATATAACTACCTCCAAATTTGGTCAAAGCAAGGTACAAGGCCAGCCCAGATTCAAGGGGCGAGGAAATCAATTCTCCCTGATGTGAGAAGTAGCATGCATGCTCAGGGGCTGAGTAACCGCTGGTGGCAATGTTTTGAGATTACAGATCACACACCATCAGTTCCCAATCCTAAAGTCATGGCAGACATTTCTATCTCATCATGGCAGTCTCTCCCCTTGGTCCTGGAATTGTTCTCGGTGCTGTACCTCAGAGGTCAGAGGTCAGAGTTCAGGATATTGGAATGAGCATGCAGGTTGAAATGTACTGACTAAACCTGCTCTACTGGGAAAAGAGAAAGTTCTAAACTCTCCCTGCCATGGCTTATGGAGCAGAAGGATTGACATTCTCAGGGAAAATTAGGGAAAGTACCAATGGTCTCCTGGCCCTACATGGGGGACAGGACAGTCTCTTCAGTTCTCATAGTAATCTGTGAAGTAGGAATTTCAGGTTTTGTTACTCTCCTCTAATTTTTTAGTTTAGTTTTTTTTTTTTTTTTAATGTTAATTTGGCTGCTCTGGGTCTTAGTTGTGGCACATGGGATTTTTGATCTTCGTGGTAGCATGAAGGATCTTTAGTTGGGGTGTACAAACTGCTAGTTGCAGCATGTGGAGATGCGGGGAGCGAGCTCCGCCCCTGGCAAAGGTCATGAGGAAGGAGGCTTGGCATATGCAAAGGCGGGATCAAGCCTCAGGAGTCTCCCTGGAAATTCTCGAGCAATCTACCCCCCAAACCAGAGTCTGCCTACTTCTGCTTTGTGCTTTCACCTACACCTCTGACTTTACGGGGGGCTGTCCCCCACTACCTCTCTGAAAAAAGAGTTAGCTTACAGCTCCAGTTAATAATTCCTGGGTGTGACAGTGTTTCAACCTACAAACTCCCTTGGAAGTCCTCTAGCCTGCCTGAATAGGTTTTTCCGGCCACATGTGATTGCTCAGAGCCTCCAAACTGTGAGAGGCATGAGATGTTCTAAACTGTCTAAATATAGATTCCTTTGAGCAGTTAAAAGATTGATTAGAAATTGTATTGGTGAAGGGATTTTCACTTGTTGGGCCAATGTTTGCTGCTAAGTCTCCATATCCCTTACCTGCTGTGTCCCTGGTAGTGTATTGATTAATATAATTGGTGTAAATAGTAGATTTAACGTTTGTAACCTGGGACCCTTGAGTTAATTCTTTTTCTTGTTATAGCCCACCACACCTTTGCTCTGTAGGAATGCAACTTTATCTAATGCTTTTTGGAGGCTGGTGCCTGACTTTAGAATAATCACCTTTAGAGAAAAAGGCCTCCGGGCCAGAAGATGATGCAAATCACCTAAACTTTTGCATATGATAAGTTTGCAGAAAGAAAGCCTGGCTTGCTGCATGACTCTACCCCTTCCCCCATTATCCTCTATGCATAACTTAAGGTATAAAAACTACTTTGGAAGATAAAGTGCGGGCCTTGTTCACCGAAACTTGGTCTCACCATGTCGTTCTTTCTCTTACCTTCTGGCTGAATTATTCAGCCTCTTTTCTCCACTGAATTTCCTCACTGAGCTATCCTTATTTCAGACTCTTTTCTCCACTGAATTTCTTCACTGAGCTATCCTCATTCTATTACTCTTTATATCCTTAATTAACGTTTAATTAAGCAGTTGTTTCCTGATCCTCGCCGACGCCGTCCCCGCTTCGAATACCCTGGATCAGCCGGGGCTGGTCCCCGGCAAGTGGCACCAGGCGTTAAACCTGGCCCCCCTGCATTGGAGCACAGTCTTAGCCACTGGACCACCAGGGAAGTCCCTCCTCTAGTATATAAAGGGGGAAACTGAGGCTGGCTGAAGACAAGGCACTGCTTTAGGTGCTGTAGAGAACATAAAGCTTGCCTAGACATTGTTGCAATTCTTAATATCATTTTCTGGCAAAGGAAAGGCATTTAAACAACTAACTATAATACCCAACATAATGAAATGAAGGTAATCAGAGAAGCAGGGAGGGAAAAAAAGGCCCTGGAAGTCAAAGGCAGAAAAAGAATAAGTGAGGTGATCTAAGTTGGATTTCATGAGGGACACGGATGGTGACAGGACAGTTTCTTCAGAAGAGAATGACTTGAACATCAGAAGCTAAGGGAAATATTGGGAAAATTAAGCCGGTCATAAATTTTTTTAATAAAAATATCCTCTTTAAGATCAAGCTTTTATGATGCCACTTCATGACATCATACATTTTGCTTGCAAAAATGATGCTAAAACAAACCCAAGTTGATTTGTTATGTGTTTATTCGAAGAACTCCCATATGAATATACATGCGTACTATACATTTTTAAAATGTGCATTTTAATACAGTTAATTTCATAATTTTAGTTTTGTTTTTCAAAATGGTTTTACTCCTCCCTATGAAACTTAAGAACTTAGTTTTGGTTGATTCATTATAAGTGGCATATTTTTCTGGTACCTGTTATTTTGGGGTTATGAAGTTAATGTGTAGAAAGTACCTATCATGTAATGAGCGGTTCATAAATTTTACTCTTTGTGCCGTAAATTTGTATGACTTTTGACAAACGCATTGTGTCAAATACCTACTGTGCCATTGTTATCTCTACTTTAACAAAGATGTATATGGTACTTACTATGTGATAGACACTAACTTATTTACTCCTTTTATAACCTTATTAGATGCTATTAGCACATCATCTCTGGTATAGGTAACAAGATTAAGATAGAAAGGCTAAGTAATTTCTTTAAAAATCACATAGCTAACATGGGTAGATCTCCACTGAGAACCTGGGGCATCCACCACTCTAATACCTTTCTGGTGTTATAATTATTTTTTTTTTAATTAAAAAAATTTTTAAATTGGAAGATAATTGCTTTACAATGTTGTGTTGGTTTCTGCCATACAAAAATGTGAATCAGCTATAAAGTATATATATATATATATCTCCTCCCTCTCGTGCCTCCCTTCCGCCCACCCCATCCCACCATCTAGAATGTCACAGAGCACCAGGTTGAGTTCCCTGTGTTATGCAGCAACTTCCCACTATCTATTTTATACATGGTCTGTATTTGTTTCAATGCTACTCTCTCAAGCCGTCCCACCCTCTCTTTCCCCCACTGTGTCTACAAGTCCATTCTCTACATCTGCATCTCCATTCCTGCCCTGCAAATAGGTTCATCAGAACCATTTTTCTAGATTCCATATATATGTGTTAATATACAATATTTGTTTTTTATTCTATATTTTTTTTTACTTTTATGGTATTCTTCTCTTCCTCTTCTTCATCCTAAAACAATTTCCCTTTTACCACACATTGAATTTAACTTTTACCTGCTACATCTCATTACCTGCCTTTTCATTTTAAAAAAATTTTAATATGTTTTTCCTTCATTCAAAACCTAATAATCAGTCTAACAAAAATTTTCAAACACATTAAAATATGATTTATTCTGTAAGCTGAGTAGAGACTAGAGTACAATATGCTGCTGCTGCTGCTGCTAAGTCACTTCAGTCGTGCCTGACTCTGTGTGACCCCATAGACGGCAACCCACCAGGCTCCCCCGTCCCTGGGATTCTCCAGGCAAGAACACTGGAGTGGGTTGCCATTTCCTTCTCCAATGCATGAAAGTGAAAGTGAAGTCACTCAGTCATGTCCGACTCTTAGCGACCCTATGGACTGCAGCCTACCAGGCTCCTCCATCCATGGATTTTCCAGGCAAGAGTACTGGAGTGGGGTGCCATTGTCTTGTTAGCATTTAATCAATTGCTGTTCAGTTCAGAAATTTGAAGAGTGCAGACAGGAGCTCCATGGTAGTTATCACACAAAAAAATGATGGTTACTCTGATGCCACTAACATGCTGTCTGAGAAGAACAACAGCTGACTGACCCTTGTCTGCCTTGGAACCAAGGTACTTAAGAATCAATAAAACATGAGATTTTAAAGAAAAGGCAGTCTGAAAAGTTAATACAATAATTTTATCACTTGTAAATGGTTTCTATCTTCCTGTCATTCACCAAAATATACAAAAGCAGACTTTCTATCTCCTTTAGAAATTTTAGGAGCTGCTAAAGAAATGGATAATGTTTAGGAGCAGTGGATTCTAATCATCTCTATGTCTTTTCTTTTGGAAAAGAGGATGCATATCTTGAAGATAATCATAAAAAGCTTTTCAGGAGACATAATATCTCAACCAAGATGCATTCACTATTCTCTTTTCAGTGGATTTAGAGTGAAACTATACATGGAAAGAGTTGGAAAATTATTCAAGCAAATATCAAAGAAAGAAGTTCCTTCAATTCACTAATTACATCCTATATATCCTGATATAAAAATCAAAATCAGTTGCTATCAAAAAAGTCTGAGCTCAGAGAGCAGACAATTCAAATTTGATATTCACTTGGTTTTGAAAAAAGTCTCAAAAGGCAATGTTCCTTGGAATTCTAAGACATTTTACTTTTTCCACTGTTGTATGAGCAAGGCCAAAATTTAGGCCAATGACAGTGGAAATTACGTTACCCATCCCTGGGTATTTTCCTAAGGTTCCCCAGTGGATAATAAGAGGAATGTAAATAGTATCAATAACCTCAGATACACAGATGACACCACCCTTATGGCAGAAAGTGAAAAAGAACTAAAGAGCCCCTTGATGAAAGTGAAAAAGGAGAGTGAAAAAGTTGGCTTAAAACTCAACATTCAGAAAACTAAGGTCATGCCATCCAGTCCCATCACTTCATGGCAAATAGATGGGGAAACAATGGAAACAGTGACAGACTTTATTTTGGGGGGGGGGGGCGGGGGCTCCAAAATCACTGCAGATGATGACTGCAGCCATGAAATTAAAAGATGCTTGCTCCCTGGAGGAAAAGCTATGATCAACCTAGACAGTATATTAAAAATCAGAAACATTACTTTACCAACAAAGTTCTGCCTAGTCAAAGCTATGGTTTTTCCAGTAGTCATGTATGGATGTGCGAGTTGGACTATAAAGAAAGCTGAGCACTGAACAATTGATGCTTTTCAAGTGTGGTGTTGGAGAAGACTCTTGAGAGTCCCTTGGACTGCAAGGAGATCCAACCAGTCTATCCTAAAAGAAATCAGTCCTATATATTCATTGGAAGGACTGATGCTGAAGCTGAAACTCCAATACTTTGGCCACCTGATGCAAAGAACTGACTCATTAGAAAAGACCCTGATGCTGGGAAAGATTGAAGGCAGGAGAAGGGGACAACACAGGATGAGAAGGTTGGATGGCATCACTGACGCAATGGACATGAGTTTGAGTAGGTTCCAGGAGTTGGTGATGGATAGGGAAGCCTGGAGTGCTGCAGTCCACGGGGTCGTAAAGAGTCGGACACGACTGAGCGACTGAACTGACTGAACTGAATTAATGTTGATTGAACGCCTGCAAGGTACTAGATGCTTTTCATATTGTTTCATTTAAACCCCGTAACAATCACATATGAAAATTACAGACCAAGAGAGGAATTTGTTATTTTTAATGCAAAGGAAGCTATTCAATGTGAGAAAACTGGAATGGTAAGAGATGTTCATTCCCTTTTTTTTTTTGCATAAGCAAGTGGTGGAGTTAGGCTCAGAACTCAGGTCTCGGTGCTCAGTGTTTGTTTGTTCCACTGAGTCTGTCATTAGCTTCTGAGCTCCTAAGCTGGGCAGGGGGTGGGGGTGGGGGGAGGAGGTAGTCTAGAGGAGGGGGATGTAAGTGGCGGGAAGGCAGCTTCATTGAGGAATGTCAGGACAGAGAGGAGGTGGGGTCCAAGGTGATGACGTGTAAGAAGGACACCGGCCAGCTAGGGAAGACTTGAACAGGACCCTCTACCTGGATGTGCTAGCTTCAAGTTCCAGGTTTGATTCCAGCTTCTCTTCACCTACTAAATCCAGCTCCTGGGCAGTTTCCCACAGCCCATTAAGACCCACCTCCTTCCACTGGTGGCGTCATGCTCGCTGTAAAGCTGAGGTGTTGCAGGCCTCCTCCAGCATGGCTGTATTTCCTGTCATTAGACTATTTTCCTCAGGGCCCAGCTCCAGAGAGGTCTTGGCTTCTCAGCCAAAAAGACCTGGGATCGTCAGGCAGTAATTCTTCAATTTATTGCCCCTGTTTCACATTCCTGACCTGTGAGTATTTGCAGACAGAGACCAGCTTTCCGAAGCCCAGCCGAAGCTGCTTTGATTTTGTCATTGTCCTATAATTTCATGGAAATGGCTGCTCTGATGCCAACAAATGACTAATAAAGTCCCTCTGCCCACTCATTTTTAATGTCATTCTGGAACTCCAGAACAGGGACCATCTGGTCACGGTGCTTACTTTAATATAAAAGAGGGGCTGAGTTGAAAATCATATTTCTGAGAGAAGGCTGGACGAACCTTCTGTTTGTGTACCCAAAGCACAGCAAAACAAGTGTAGCGTTTCATCTGGGGCGCTGATGAGATACGCTGAGTGCCGTGTAGGCAGCTCTGTCCATGGGGAGGTTAAATTCTGACATACACACATATGATATACAGATATCAATCAGTACTACTAACTGTCACATGAAGAGCACTATCCGTGTGTCAGGCAATGTGCAAAGCACCCTGGATTATTTTGTAATAGGCAGGTATTAGTGTACTCACTTCACAGGTGAAATAAATAGAGACTTACGGAAGTTAAGGAAACTTGCTCCAACTCACACAGCTAGTAAATAACAGAGCCAGGCTTGGAACCGAGGTCCATCAGTCTCTACTTATGTGCCCTGAGCAATTGACTGACTCATTGCAGTAAGGGCTTTTGGAAGAAAAGCCATCCTAAGCAATGACTAATCTTTCAGCTCTGTAAATGGTGAATCCAGGAAGCTATGTGGAGATTTTTTTTTTCCTTTTTAATTTTGGAATTATTTTAGATTTTACAGAGAAGTTACAAAGACAGCAACAGAGTACTCCTGTCTACCTTCATTCAGCTTCTTCTAGTGTTAACATCTTACCTAGCCATACTGTATTTGTCAGAACTAAGAAAGTGCCTTTGTTACAATACTAATAACTAAACTACAGACTTTGTTCAGATTGTAGTACAATTTTTATTTGTAAGTTTTTCTTGTAACTTTTGATTTTATCATCCTTTTTAGGATCTTTTTTGTTGTTCTTTTAGTAAATTTGATTTTTTTAAAAAATGTATTAAGGCTTTGGTTTTTTAGAGCAGTTTCAGGTTCACAACAGAACTGAGAGGAAGGTACGGTGATTCCCCATATACTCTCTGTTAACTCACATGTATAGCCTCACCCATTATCTCAATCATTAACACAATGGTACATTTGTTACAGTTGATGAATCTGTTTTGACATGTCATCACCCAAAGTCCCTAGTTTATATTAGGATGCACTCTTGGTGCTGTATATTCTATGAGTTTGGACAAATGTGTAATGTCATGTATCCCCCACCGTGTTACAACATAGAATAGTTACACTTCCTTGAAATTCCTCTGTGCTCTTCCTCTTTAACCCCAGCTCTCCCTGCCAACTCCTGGCAACCACAGATATTTCTTGCTGTCTCCATAGTTTTGCTTTTCCCAGAATGTCATATAGTTGGAATCACATAGTATGTAGCCTTTTCAGATTGGCTTCTTTCTCTTTTAAGAAAATTAAATATGTATTTAAAGTTATTCCATGTCTTTTCATAGCTTAACAGCTCATTTGATTTTGGTGGTGAATCATATTTCATGGTCTGGATGTACCACACTACGCATTTATCCATTCTTCCAAGGAGGAACATCTTGGTTGCTTCCAAATTTGCTCTAAACATCCACATGCAGGTTTCAGGGTGGACAAAATTTTCAACACCTTTGGGTAAACACCAAGAAGCACAATTGCTGAATCGTATGGTAAGAATATATTTAGTTTTATAAGACCACCACACTGTCCTCCAAAGTGGCTGTACCATTTTGTATTCTTATCAGCAATGGATGAGAGTTCCTGTTGCCAAGACTCTATAGTGGTGGATCTATATATATATATATATTTAAATGTTATAGAGAGTTGAATGTCGTTTTCCACTTTAAGTTATATACTTCACCACCGCTGCTGGTGCCTGACATCAAGGACTCCAAACATTGCTGCACTGGGCTGAGTATACACCTCTTGGTTGCTCATGGTCAGTTAAGACCCAGGCATTCTCCCTTCTGCCCCTCTTCTCCACTTTCAGCCTCACCTGGTTTCTGTATGTTAATCTCAACCGTGTGACTCGACTTAGTCATTCTGACTCTGCTCTCAGATGCTTCTTACCAAGATTTTGCAACCTGACTCAGAATGTGCAAGTTTCTGACCTCAGTTTCTACGTGCCACATCAATTATCCTTCAGGACATGTTCCAAATTGACTGGAATTCAATTTCAATTGTCTCTCGAGCTTGACATTTCAGTTTTTGTGTTCTTATCATTGGGCTGTACCCTTACTCTGCTTATCTCAATAATCACAGTGCATACAGAAAGACCTAAATCCCCACCCAGCATGTGTGGGTGCTCAGTTGCTAAGTTGTGTCTGACTCTTTTCTACCTCAAGGATGGTAGCCTGCCTGGTTCCTCTGTCCATGAGATTTTTCAGGCAAGAATACTGGAGTGGGTTGCCATTTCCTTCTCAGGGGATCTTTCTGACCCAGGGATTGAATTCATGTCTCCATTAATTTACCCCATTATATGGAGAAAATGTGAAGCTAAAATGAATGTTCTGAGTTACATAGCACATTACTGGAAAATTAGAAGACACGGGGAAGGAGAGAAAACTCTGTTAGGAGAAGTGGAGCTTAAAATAAAAATTAAACAGAGATCAAACATCATGGAAAGGTATATTTTGGAAAAAACTTATAAGTCTTTTCCCTGCCAAAGGGCAGAAATATTTTAATCCAGTTTTGGAAAGGAATGCTGTTATAATTCACAGAATTTAAACTTGGGCTTTGACAAGGCAAAACAAGTATTAAAAATCAGACTTAACATGTCTGAAACAAATTGATTATTTTATTTTTTCTGAAGTCTGTTCTTCCTCTTGCTCTTCCTCGTTTTATTACTGAGTCTACTGTGTTCCCAGGCACCAGGCTAGAAAAGTCATCTTTTATTCTATTCATGCTGGTGTGAAATCAGTTACCAATTCCTGCAGACTTTGTCTCTGTCACTCTCACATTTGCCCATATTTTTCCATTTTCACTGTCGCTAGTCCTTTGCTTAGATTGTTTTACGAATGTCTCGAGCTATGTGTGTCTAGTACATGTGTGGGCAGTTTAATTACTAATGTTTAGTCACTGCAGGTCATCAATCTGTTCAAAAGCTTCAATGGTATTCGCATACCTACTGGATTTAGAACAGACTTTACTCTAGCTTTTGAGGCTCTCCATAGTCTTACCCCACTTGCCCAGATGTATCTATTATGACTCCCTTCTTTGCACACCATAAACTAGCCTTACTGGTCTTTGTTTTTCCCTGAATGGATACTGCCACAGGGCATTTGCACATGCTACTTATTCCACTTGGGAAGGCCTTGTCTATTCCCATTCCTAATATCAACTTGATGGCATATAGTACCTCAATGGTTAGCAAACTACAGCCTGAATGCCAAATCTGGGCTACCAGACTGCTTTTATCGATAAAGTCTTACTGGAACACAGTCACATTCATTTCACAGCTCATTCTTTTCAGTATGCTTTCTAAGGCTGTTTTTGCACTGAAACAGCAGTGTAGAGTAATTGTGACAGAGACCTTATAGCCTGCAAAGCTTAAAATATTTATTTTCTGGTCCTTTACAAAAAATAGTAATTCTAATCCCCAATACTAATTCCCTTAACTTAATATCCAATTCAATGTGTTTTAGCAAAAATTCGTTGAGCTCCTACCATGTGCTAAACATGTAAACACAAAAGATATGAACCATCCCATAAAGATTTTGCTGTCTAAAATTGATGAAAAATTTATAAGTGAATTCCTCTACAATATGATAAGTAGATAGCAAATACAGGAGATATCTGGAAGCAGAGAATAGAGAATTATTAATCTTTTGGAGGGCTGAAGAGGTAGGTAAAAAGAGTTAATAGCTGAGTTGGGTTTGAAATTATGTATAGGAGTTTACTCTGGAGATAAGAGATTAAAGCTATTCTAGACAGAGGAAGAACAGATGCAAAAGTGTAGAGGAACATAGTCTCATGGTCTCTTTGGGGAAACTTGGGAAGGCTCTTACAGAAACAAATGGAATGAGACTAATTGGTTTATGCAGTCAGATTAACCTAGGTTTGAATTCTGACTCTGATACTCACTAGTTGTACAACTTTGAGTAAATCCTTAGCTTCTAATAGTCCATTTTTTCATCCTGGCAGTATTCACACAAATCAACTGATGTGATATAGGTGAAAGTTTCTGGCATAATGTTTGATACAGTTTATGTGCCCCCCAAAAATGTAGTTCCTAGTATGTAGCAAAACAAAAATGTTTATGTAGGTTAGAATAGGACAGGAAGGGTAAGGAGAAAGACTTGTGCATGCCCAGTTACTCTGTCACATCTGACTCTTTGCGATCCCATGGACTATAGTCCACCAGGCTCCTTTGTCCTTGGGATTTTCCAGGCAAGAATACTAGAGTAGGTTGCCATTTCCTACTCCAAGGGATCTTCTCGACCCAGGGATTGAACTCATATCTCCTGGGTCTCCAGGCAAATTCTTTGCCACTGGGAAGCCCTGCTGCTGCTGCTGCTGCTGCCGCTAAGTCACTTCAGTCGTGTCTGACTCTGTGTGACCCCATAGACAGAAGCCCACCAGATTCCCCCATCCCTGGGATTCTCCAGGCAAGAACACTGGAGTGGGTTGCCATTTCCTTCTCCAATGCATGAAAGGGAAAAGTGAAAGGGAAGTCGTCCAGTCATGTCCGACTCTTTGCAACCCTATGGACTGCAGCCTACCAGGCTCCTCTGTCCCCTGGGATTTTCCAGGCAAGAGTACTGGAGTGGGGTGCCATTGCCTTCTCTGTGGGAAGCCCTAGAGAAAGACATACCTCAGCTCAAAACACAAAGATGCCTACTCTTTTCTCTGTATCTTAGTCTCTGTTCTCCCCAGAGTACTTTTTCTTTCCTGCCTTATATATGGCAGGTGTTGATCTCATCCTCTCTTCCAAATGGGCAGGGATATTTGAGGGCAGAGATATTTCTTTATTCCTTTTTGTGTCTCCCAAAGTGCCTAGCACCATGTCACACATAGAACAAGCCACTGATGAATGCTTGTTGAATTTTTGAATCTTAGATTGTGAAGGTATTTTTATAATAATCAACCTTATTATTTTATATGAAATTGAGACTGATGGGTTGGAAGATGTTTGATTTGCTCAAGCTTGCCCACTTTGATGATCACAAGCCTAACACATAGCTAGCTTCCAAGAAGGTGGAATTTGTTTTAGTCCTTTCTTCTACTCTTCCCTCATGTGTTCAATCTAGGGCAATTTTCTCTTTCAGGAACATCCTCCACTCCACCTTCCACTGCAGATACCTCCTCTATCTGTTGTTACACTCACACTGAGATGCTCAGGTTTTGTGTTACACCTTTTCTGGGTGGGCACATGGAAAAGAGAGTTAGAATAATCAGGAGTGGATTGGTGGTGGGATTTCAGGCATCAGGAGGAATCAGTATGTCTTCAAATCCTTTCACAAAAGCAATCCTTAATCTGCCATATATAAGGACCATCCTATGGGTTCCAGAAATAACAGAACCTTTATAGCTGTGTTAATAGCTATTATATATTAAGAGCTTACCATGTAGTAGACACTTTGCATGAGTTACATCTAGCTCTCACAGCACCCATGCACGTTACTTTCCACTTTCACAGATGCAGAAATGGAGGTTCAGAAAGGTTAAGCAACTTTCAGAAAACCATATAGCTAAGGAGAAGAGCCCAGATCTGCCTATTTCATCAGAGTTCCTAACAATGCCCTCTAACTGCCCAGTGACTGGGAAGGGGGTTAGATAAAATTTTCAGGCTTCAGTTCCCTGCTGTACATTCCTCCTTTCCAAAAATTTCCAAGATGATGATCCTTGGAAAACCTGCCTGAGAGCAAGGCTAGCTATATAATATGCAGGCCCAGTGCAAAATAAAAATGCACAATCTTTGTTGAAAAATACTTAGGAATAAATCTACCTAAAGAAACAAAAGACCTATATATAGAAAACTATAAAACACTGATGAAAGAAATCAAAGATGACACAAATATATGGAGAAATATACCATGTTCATGGATCGGAGGAATCAATATAGTGAAAATGAATATACTACCCAAAGTAATCTATAGATTCAATGCAATCCCTATCAAGCTACCAATGGTATTTTTCAGAGAACCAGAACAAATAATTTAACAATTTGTATGGAAATACAGAAAACCTCAAATAGCCAAAGCACTCTTGAGAAAGAAGAATGGAACTGGAGGAATCAACTTGCCTGACTTCAGGCTCTACTACAAAGCCACAGTCATCAAGACAGTATGGTACTGGCGCAAAGACAGAAATATAGATCAATGGAACAAAATAGAAAGCCCAGAGATAAATCCACACACCTATGGACACCGAATCTTTGACAAAAGAGGCAAGAATATACAATGGAGAAAAGACAATCTCTTTAACAAATGGTGCTGGGAAAACTGGTCAACCACTTGTAAAAGAATGAAATTAGAACACTTTCTAACACCATCAGTTCAGTTCAGTTCAGTCGCTCAGTCGTGTCTGACTCTTTGCAACCCCATGAATCGCAGCACGCCAGGCCTCCCTGTCCATCACCAACTCCTGGAGTTCACCCAGACTCACATCCATCGAGTCAGTGATGCCATCCAGCCATCTCATCCTCTGTCGTCCCCTTCTCCTCCTGCCCCCAATCCCTCCCAGCATCATAGTCTTTTCCAATGAGTCAACTCTTCTCATGAGGTGGCCAAAGTACTGGAGTTTCAGCTTTAGCATCATTCCTTCCAAAGAAATCCCAGGGCTGATCTCCTTCAGAATGGACTGGTTGGATCTCCTTGCAGTCCAAGGGACTCTCAAGAGTCTTCTCCAACACCACAGTTCAAAAGCATCAATTCTTTGGCGCTCAGCCTTCTTCACAGTCCAACTCTCACATTCATACATGACCACAGGAAAAACCATAGCCTTGACTAGACGAACCTTTGTTGGCAAAGTAATGTCTCTGCTTTTGAATATGCTATCTAGGTTGGTCATAACTTTCCTTCCAAGGAGTAAGCATCTTTTAATTTCATGGCTGCAGTCACCATCTGCAGTGATTTTGGAGCCCAGAAAAATAAAGTCTGCCACTGTTTCCACTGTTTCCCCAACTATTTCCCATGAAGTGATGGGACCAGATGCCATGATCTTCGTTTTCTGAATGTTGAGCTTTAAGCCAACTTTTTCACTCTCCACTTTCACTTTCATCAAGAGGCTTTTTAGTTTCTCTTCATTTTCTGCCCTAAGGGTGGTATCATCTGCATATCTGAGTTTATTGATATTTCTCCCGGCAATCTTGATTCCAGCTTGTGTTTCTTACAGTCCAGTGTTTCTCATGATGTACTAACACCATACACAAAAATAAACTCAAAATGGATTAAAGATCTAAATGTAAGATCAGAAACTATAAAACTCCTAGAGGAAAACATAGGCAAAACCCTCTCTGACGTAAATCATAGCAAGATCCTCTGTGACACACCTGCCAGAGTAATGGAAATAAAAGCAAAAATAAACAAATGGGGCCTAATTAAACTTAAAAGCTTTTGCACAACGAAGGAAACTATAAGCAAGGTGAAAAGACAGGCTTCATAATGGGAGAAAATAATAGCAAATTAAGCAACTGACAAACAACTAATCTCAAAAATATACAAGCAACTCCTACAGCTCAATTCCAGAAAAATAAATGACCCAATCAAAAAATGGGCCAAAGATCTAAATAGACATTTCTCCAAAGAAGACATACAGATGGCTAACAAACACATGAAAAGATGCTCAACATCACTCATTATCAGAGAAATGCAAATCAAAACCACAATGAGGTACCATCTCACGCCGGTCAGAATGGCTGCTATCCAAAAGTCTACAAGCAATAAATGCTGGCGAGGGTGCAGAGAAAAAGGAACCCTCTTACACTGTTGGTGGGAAGGCAAACTAGTACAGCCACTATGGAGAACAGTGTGGAGATTCCTTAAAAAACTGGAAATAGAACTGCCTTATGATCCAGCAATCCCACTGCTGGGCATACACACTGAGGAAACCAGAATTGAAAGAGACACGTGTACCCCAATGTTCATCACAGCACTGTTTATAATAGCCAGGACATGGAAGCACCTAGATGTCCATCGGCAGATGAATGGATAAGAAATTTGTGGTACATATACACAAAGGAATATTACTTAGCTATTAAAAAGAATGCATTTGAATCAGTTCTAATGAGGTGGCTGAAACTGGAGTCTATTATACAGAGTGAAGGAAGTCAGAAAGAAAAACACCAATACAGTATATTAATGCATATATATGGAATTTAGAAAGATGGTAACAATGGCCCTATATGTGAGACAGCAGATTTGGGAGAATAGCATTGAAATATATATATTATCATATGTGAAATAGATCACCAGTCCAGGTTCGATGCATGAGACAGGGTGCTCAGGGCTGGTGCACTGGAATGACTCTGAGGGATGGGATGGGGAGGGAGATGCGAGGGGGGTTCAGGATGGGGAACACATGTACACCCATGGCAGATTCATGTCAATGTATGGCAAAAGCCATTGTTAAAATAAATTAAAAAAAAAAAAAAGAAAAAGAAAAAGCAGTTGGGAGAACTATACTCAATATTTTGCAGTAACCAATAAGGGGAAAAAATTGAAAAAGAATATATATAAATATATATATATAACTGATATATAACTGGATCACTTTGCTATATACCTGAAACTAACACTACATTGTCAGTCAATTATCAGATCAGATCAATCGCTCAGTCGTGTCCGACTCTTTGTGACCCCATGAATTGCAGCACGCCAGGCCTCCCTGTCCATCACTAACTCCCGGAGTTCACTGAGACTCACGTCCATCGAGTCAGTGATGACATCCAGCCATCCCATCCTCTGTCATCCTCTTCTCCTCCTGCCCCCAATCCCTCCCAGCATCAGAGTCTTTTCCAATGAGCCAACTCTTCGCACGAGGTGGCCAAAGTACTGGAATTTCAGCTTTAGCGTCATTCCTTCCAAAGAAATCCCAGGGCTGATCTCCTTCAGAATGGACTGGTTGGATCTCCTTGCAATCCAAGGGACTCTCAAGAGTCTTCTCCAACACCACAGTTCAAAAGCATCAATTCTTCGGCGCTCAGCCTTCTTCACAGTCCAACTCTCACATTCATACATGACCACAGGAAAAACCATAGCCTTGATTAGACGAACCTTTGTTGGCAAAGGAATGTCTCTGCTTTTGAATATGCTCTCTAGGTTGGTCATAACTTTCCTTCCAAGTAGTAAGCATACTTCAACAACAACAAAAAAGAAAGTAAGTAAGAGCAGGGGTAAAATGATATTAAAGGTATTAAAAGACATTTTTTTTCCTTCTGTGGCTTTCCCCATGGACAGAGGAGCCTGGTGGGCTATAGCCCATAGGGTGACAGAGTCAGACACTACTGAAGCAACTCAGCACGCATGCACATACTTATATATTTTGTTCTTATCAGAAGAATGGAAATGCTGCGCTGTGTCTGCATCATGTCTTGATATATACACATTGTACCCGCACCCTCTACCTTTTGGCTGAGTAAAGAGGAACTGAAAGAAGGAACTATGTGTTGCCTGTCTCTCCCTTTCCTCCTATGTCATCATTTTTGGCAAAAGTGTTTGGCTAAAGCAGGAGAATAACATGAATGAAAAACGATGGATTCTTAAATGGCCAATGCTTCTTTTAGAATCCAATTGCTTTTTTTTTCTGTTCAAAGCATGTTCTGGTTCAGGCTGAAGGTGCAGACTTGGGCTGTCAGCACCCTTGGATTACTCAGTTTTAATGCTACTTGTACTCACTTTCAGCCTTGCTGAACTTGCCTGTGTCGTGGATCCCTCAGAAGTCTATGCTTATGGGGCATCTTAAACACTATATGCAAATGAGGTGACAGACATGCTGCTTGTGGGTACCCTCTCGGCTCATGTGCACACTCCATTGCCCCACAGAGCCTTGCTTATAAAATAAAAGTTCTAAAATAAAATTCTGGAGAATTTCAAGATGGCAATAGAAGAGCACTGAAGCAAGTATAGAGCCCCTAAAGCTATATAAGGTTGTATGCCCATGAATCTGGACCTTCCTGGGAGTTATTAATATGGATGTGGAAGAAGGAATGTTCTACAAGTCAAACTGTAAGCTTTCTTATGGCTTAGTCCCTTTAGACACTTACCAACCTTCTTCAGCAAGGATTCAAATCCCACTTGAAAATCTTCAACTCAGCCAGTCCTTTAGATGAGGAAGTGAAGTCTCAGGCCATTATCTCAGATGTTCAGAATCAACTCTACTTGTTTCTGATCTCAGCAACTGTACCTGTCTTCCCAGTGGTCAATCTCCCACCCTACACTCTGGCAGCTTCAGACCCTGCCTGGTCTTGTCCATATTCACCTTTCTCGCCCCATCTGGGTCTGTAGTTTCGTATAGGTAATTTTAGTATCAGTCTAGAATTTAGTATAATACTCGAGGAAATTTCAATGAGAGAAAGATCAATTACTTAAAATTCTCTATTCTTTGTTCTATGTGAGTTTTCTTTTTTTATTCAGCATTCAACAGACCTTGACCAAGTAGCTCCTGCATTGAATGAGCAAGAGCTCTTGGGGGTGGGGAGGGGGCGCTAAGATAAAGATGCTATGGTCACTGACTTCCAGACAGTCATGCTCTAGGCTTCTGAGCCTGGAGCATTGTTACTAAATGTATCATTTAAATTAAGAAGTGTTCTAGGCATCTCCCTCTCTGGACTCCTTTCTATCCCAGACGGGTGGTTTATGTGATAAACGTAAGGGCAGGTGCACTGGGGCCATTTTCCCAGATCAGCCCTCCATGCTCTCCATTTTTGTTTGTTTTGTTTTCCTTCTATTTTTTTGTTCATGCTGCCTTGGCATGTGGGATCTTAGTTCCCTGACCAGGGTTGGAACCTGTGCACCCTGCAATGGAACACAGTGTCTTAACCCCCGGATCACCAGGAAAAGTCCCTTCATGCTGTCCCTTTAAGGGGTGATGCTTTTAGCACAAACTGTACTCTATATTCAAGTAAATAAAATATGCCCCTTAATCTTGAAGGCTTGGCCAAAAAATTCCAAAACTCTCTAACTATGGTTTTCTAACTGATTTCCGGACTTAATTTCAAATAATTTATACAAGGTTTCTAGTGTCTGTGAAACAAAAGTAAAACAAAGTCGCTCAGTTGTGTCTGACTCTTTGTGACCCCATGGACTGTATAGTCCATTGAATTCTCCAGGCCAGAATACTGGAGTGGGTAGCCTTTCCCTTCTCCAGGGAATCTTCCCAACCCAGGGATCGAACCCAGGTCTCCTGCTTTGCAGGTTGATTCTTTACCAGCTGAGCCAAAAGGGAAGACCTCTAGTGTCTGCCACATCTTCCATTTCCCTTAACCCTTAATCAACGACTTCACTGTATGGAACTTCCCTTGTCTTGCATTTTTAACTCCTTCTCTTAAGAGCATTCTTGATTTCAATGCCAAGGGTGTAGGAGACTTTCTGTTCTAAACCTGAATTAGCAAAAACATTTGGCTTGAATGATTGTAGAGATGTATACATGCTTCAATATCACTGCTGACATGACAGTTCAGTTTTAAAGGTGGCGGATTGGAAAATTATAGTTAAAAGAACACTCTCCTCTCCAAAGGGGTGGTGACATAAGTGGGTGGGAGAGGGAAGGAGTCACTACTTATTTAAAATCATTTTTGTCTGTGACTTGGGAAATTGAATTATCATCAAGAATTCTGCTTCACTGTGGCCAGCGTTCTATATGATATTAATTAGTCATTTACTGATTCAACAAAGAGTTTCTTAAGGGTTTACCATGTGTCAGTTACTGTGCTAAGCTTTGAGAACACAGCAGAAAAGACACAGCCCTCGCTTGTCTCAGCAGTAATTATGATGTAAAGGTTATGAAGTGAAAGAAAAATACAGTTATCTGATTTTGAGGATTAGGGAAGACTTTTAAAATTTATTTTTTAAAAAATTGAAGTATTGCTAATTTACAATGTCATGTTAGTTTTAGTTGTACAGCACAGTGATTCAGTTATGTGTATATATATATATATATATATATGTATATGTATATATATATATATAGGTATATACACATACCCATTCTTTTTTAGAGAAAAAATATAGATATAGTTAAGCATCTCAATCACTGGTTTTCAAATTTTAGAGAACCCTCTGATTCCACAGGTCTGAGACTAGCCAATAATTTGCATTTTTAAATGACAGGTAAGTCTAATGTAGAGGTCTTCAGAGTGCCTTTCAAAAGATATTTAACAGAGATACGTACATGTGGACATGGAGGGGGAGGGGAAGGTGGGTCAAATTGGGAGATTAGGATTGACATACATACACTAACGTTTATAAAATAGATAGCTAGTGGGAAGCTGCTGTATGGCACAGGGAGTTCAGGTTGCTGCTCTGTGATGACCTAGAGAGGTGGGATACGGGTGGGAGGGGGGCTCAAGAGGGAAGGGATATATATATGCTTGTAGCTGATTCACTTCATTGTACAGCAGAAACTAACACAACATCGTAAAGCAATTATACTCCAATTTAAGAAAAGATATTTAACTAAGCTGCTTTATATTTCCATTATCATTTCCATTTGTTACTCCTGGGGAAAAAAAAAAACAACGCAGTTTTTTGTTTCACAAAAAGAAGCACAATTTGATAACCCGCTGCAGAGAGAGCTATTCGTCACTTTCATTTTTCTCCTGTAAAGAGAGTTGTGAAGTTTTGTCATGAAGTTCGATCATTTGTTAGAAGAGACTGAGCTATCATGAGGTTTGCTTCAAGACCCACCATTATTACAGATTTGAACCATGTTAGGTAAACAAATATTTTTGTAAAACAGAATCATGTATTTTTCTTGAGAATATGAAAATGGGCTATCAATGTGAATGCACATAAATATAAGAAGAAGCACTATATGGATTAGTCCATTTTCACTTTAATAGAATATTTTTTAGAATACTTTATTTAGAATACTTTTATTTCCTTAGCTTAGTAATTATTTTTTAAAGATGTAGCTGTTTAGCAATATTTTAAGGATATATTTTTTTAAAACACTGAAGTTGACATTTTTGAATTTGCATTTTATTAGAACACAATCTAATTTCTAAATCCCAACCATGAAGGACTCAGCTGATAATTATAGTCTTGAAGGGGCTTCAAATCCACCTTAATGGTACTGTGTCAACCAACCAACCAGAGGCCACACTTCAATTTTTAAATAACAGAGTAAATAATTAAACAGCATATCAAATTATGTTTTGGATAACTATCACAGCCTAATTTTTTAAGCACTCTTAAAAAAAGTGTAAATGGTTCATTAGAGGTACTTTTGAAGCCAAAAATGCTAATACACGTCACGTGGAAATCCTAAAAGGAACTTGGCATGAGACGCAGAATGAACTTGCCACTGAAAATGGAAGATTAAACAAAAACTCTATCAATATGGCTATAATTGAAACACATGTACATGTACATAGATGAAATAAATGTTTATGGTAGACACACTGATGATCTAACTTTCTCTCTTTGCATCAGTTTTGCATGCGTTCATAAATGCCTTTGTTTAAACATTTTTATGATCAATTCCATTATACCTTGCTACGGCTATGAATGAAAAATACACTTCTTGACTTTTAAAACACCAGGCCAGAAGCTACAAAAAAAAGCATCAGTCTTTATATCCAATATCCCATCTTTGTTGACACACATTTCTTTGTCTTACAACTGAAAGAAATCTATCATTTTATGATCATTATCAAAATGCTTGTTAACTGCATTTTTCCCTGAGACACGCTTGAGAAATTTTAAGGTGGTACTGGATTATTTCCTTCACGGATTCCTTATTCTGAGTTCCAAAGAACACTAAGTCTTAGTCAAAACCCAATATTTATGTGATGTAGATGTTATCACATTCTTTGCAGTGGTGGTTCTTTCTTGATGTTTTTAAAAAACTGTTTTCCATTTACATGACTCCAATTCAGTTCTCCATAATAAAATCATCTTTTGCTGAGAGGATATAATGGCAAAATTCCTATAATCACACAAGACTATACATTTTACATGGCATGCCTAATTGCGTTTTTTAAGGAATAAAATGTTCTGGCGCTCAGATGAGAGAATGGCCCAAGGAATCCAGAAAGAATTGAATCGAAAATGCTTAATCAGCTTCAAGTCTGTGCACCAGCCTTGTAGTTCAACTGAAAAATAAACCCTAGTTGCAGGAATTTTAATTGATTACACCAGTTCAATCAAAACAACTGCTGACCACCTCGGCTCAGAGTTTAAAGCAAAAGGGTGGCAATAAACACTTCCCAGTTCAGTTGTCACTACTGGTTATGTGGCCTTGGGAAAAGCATGTCACATCTCTGGGCCTTTTATTTCCATAAAATGATAGAAATGACATTCAATAATCCCTTAGCTCTTCTCGGGCTGGAAAATTCAGTAAGTTGTTTAAAGTAGTTGTTCTACCAGCATCATTAAAAGGCAACTCGGAAAGGACGGAATTGATGAAGGGTGTCAAAGACTTTGACCTGAAGACATGCACCTACTGCTCCTTACACAAAATGACTGACTCATCCTCGACCACCCAGCTGATTCCCTCAGGGCTGATGTCTTCACATCTTTCAGGAGGGGAGATGAGACCCACTCTAACCTTTCTGAACCCAAAGGCAGCTGGTTCAAAACAACAGGGAGGACAGAGTCAGACCTGAGAATGTGCAAGCACAGGAGCCTCTTCTTCCTTCCTGTGAGCCCTGCAAAGATAAACAAAAGATGAAGATACTGGGAGAGGTGGTGGGGGGTAAGGCTCAATTACCATCTGCAAATGTGCGTATATCTGCAGGTGTCAGGGTCTGTGAATTCAAAATCTCCATAACCAACCAACCAACCAAAAGGAGAACATTTTCACACATAACATGTGAAAACTATATTACACTTCCATTTCTTAGCCTGTCTGGATAGATACACACACACTCCAATTTAACAAGTCACAAGTTTCAGAATGTGACTGAGTATGTCTGCTGCAATAAATGTTACTCATAGAAATTTTAGGGCTAAGCCGGGTTTAAATTTCAGCCTTAATTCCATCCTGAAGAGTTAGTTAGATATTACTATTTTCTGTAGTGTATTAGTGTAGAGTCTAATTCTAAAACATTTCCTTATGTGAAATGAATATTTTAAAGACACAACTCATTCATCATTTCCTTTCTAAATGATTTTTGTCTTAGGATATCACAAGGCTTTTCACAGTTCAGAGATTAAATATTCAACACATTTGTTGTTTGCTATTTAGTCACTAAGTCATGTTCAACTGTTTTATGACCCCATGGACTGTAGCCTGCCAGGGTCCTCTCCATGGGATTCCCCAGGAAGAATACTGGAGTGGGTTGCCATTTCCTTCTCCAGGGAGTCTTCCCAACACAGGGATTGAACCCACGTCTCAGTATGTTTCCTGCATCGTCAGACAGTTTCTTTACCATTGAGCTACCTGGGAAGCCCATTGAATACATAGTAGACTTAAATCCAAACTGGATTTTGAGGTGTAACATTTTGAAAGCAGAAGCAAATAAAAGCACCCAATTATTCACAGAAGTATTTCTCAGAAGGTTATGTGGTAAAGAGGAGAGGTCCTAGGATTTGGTTTTACTGGACTTGGCCTGGATTTTGCTGGCAGTTGTAACATGAACTCTGTAAAGTTGATAAGTTAACTAAAATGCCAAGGAGCTCAGTTCTGTCATATGTAAACTGGTTTGACACTACATTTTCTGTGCTTAGTCACTCAGTTGTGTCCAACTCTTTATGACTCATTGGACTATAGCCCACCATGCTCCTCTGTCCACAGGATTCTCCAGGCAAGAATATTGGAGTGGGTTGCCATTGCCTTCTCCAGGGGATCTTCCCAACCCAGGGATCAAACCCGAGTCTCCTGTGTTTCCTGCACTGCAGGTGGATTCTTTACCTGCTGAGTCATTAGTTTCCTTACGTACTTACAAAGGTACTATTGACACTGAAGACACAAACTGGTATGAAATATAACACTTAGCACACCCAGATTTGATTAAACCCTATGAAAACAACGTTTTACTAAAATGGGGAGTCTACTGAGCTTGGACTGTCCATCCTAAGACTGATATTAAAATGTCATTTGGGGGTTCAACTATTCCAGGTGTCATTAACAGTAACAGAAGGGGCTTTTTAGTGAAAGGAATCATTGAGGATGATTGAATGTACTACAATATGAGAATTCACTGTAAGTTAATGGTGTAACATATGATGAAAGGTTGGACGTGATATTAACATCCAGTTCCTCCTCCTGTCAATTCTCTGCCTTATGTGGTCTGGGATCCCTTATCTGTCCATCTCCAGATTTTGTGTCTCCTAACACAGTTAGAACTGGACATGGAACAACAGACTGGTTCCAAATAGGAAAAGGAGTACATCAAGGCTGTATATTGTCACCATGCTTATTTAACTTATATGCAGAGTACATCATGAGAAATGCTGGGTTGGAAGAAGCACAAGCTGGAATCAAGATTGCCGGGAGAAATATCAATAACCTCAGATATGCAGATGACACCACCCTTATGGCAGAAAGTGAAGAGGAACTAAAAAGCGTCTTGATGAAAGTGAAAGAAGAGAGTGAAAAAGTTGGCTTAAAGCTCAACATTCAGAAAACTAAGATCATGACATCTGGTCCCATCACTTCATGGCAAATAGATGGGGAAACGGTGGAAACAGTGGCAGACTTTATTTTTGGGGGGCTCCAAAATCGCTGCAGATGGTGACTGCAGCCATGAAATTAAAAGACACTTACTCCTTGGAAGAAAAGTTATGACCAACCTAGATAACATATTGAAAAGCAGAGACATTACTTTGCCAACAAAGGTCCTTCTAGTCAAGGCTATGGTTTTCCCAGTGGTCATGTATGGATGTGAGAGTTGGACTGTGAAGAAGACTGAGCTCTGAAGAATTGGTGCTTTTGAACTGTGGTGTTGGAGAAGACTCTTGAGAGTCCCTTGGACTGCAAGGAGATCCAACCAGTCCATTCTGAAGGAGATCAGTCCTGGGATTTCTTTGGAAGGAATGATGCTAAAGCTGAAACTCCAGTACTTTGGCCACCTCATGTGAAGAGTTGACTCATTGGAAAAGACTGTGATGCTGGGAGGGATCGGAGGCAGGAGGAGAAGGGGATGACAGAGGATGAGATGGCTGGATGGCATCACTGACTCGATGGACGTGAGTTTGCGTGAAGAGTTGACTCATTGGAAAAGACTGTGATGCTGGGAGGGATCGGAGGCAGGAGGAGAAGGGGATGACAGAGGATGAGATGGCTGGATGGCATCACTGACTCGATGGACGTGAGTTTGCGTGAACTCCGGAAGTTGGTGATGGACAGGGAGGCCTGGCGTGCTGCGATTCATGGAGTCGCAAAGAGTCGGACACAACTGAAGCGACTGAACTGAACTGAACTGAATGTTTGTCATCTGTGTTTCTGGTAATCATCTAGACTCATTAAAATGGTTAGATTCCTTTGCACATTGACTAGGGATAATTTCCAAATTCCATGGAATTTGCATCAGTGACTTCCGCATCCCCATTGTCCTCTGGGAAACAGAAACACTGATTATTTCCTACAGGGAATGCTGTTAATGCTACATGTGGTTCCTGTTCTGCTTGTTCTGTTTATTGAGGTATTACTTACATGAGGAACACTTAATGTACCTCTCTACTTCTCTTTTGTTATTGTTTAGTCACTCAGTTGCGTCTGACTCTTTGCGACCACATGGACTGCAGCCTGCCAAGCTCTTCTCTCTGTGGGAGTCTCCAGGCAAGAACACTGGAGTGGGTTGCCATTTCCTTCTCCAGGGGGATCTTCCCGACCCGGGGATCATGCCTGTACCTCCTGCATTACAGGCAGATTCTTTACCTCTGTGCCACCTGGGAAGCTCTTTCTTGTACAGGATTGCATTTTTCTGAACTGTTTTGTGAGGATAGGAGGGGTTAGGCGTGCTTGAAATTTTGGCAAAATGAGAAAACTGTTTATGGTAAGTGACTTAAAAATTTCTCCTCTGTTATTCAGAATTTATGAAGTTTAAGGTACTTTCTGGGTCTCCTCATCCTCCTTTATTTTTTCATTATAATTGTCACTTATTTAGTATCTAATATGTGCTGAGTGTTTTATACATGTAATCTCATGTAATCCCCATAAAGACTCTTTGAAGTATTTCATTCTACTGACCCAAAAGCACACATGTAAAGGGATGATTTCACCTCTTTCTCAAGATCACACAGCTAGCTGGATTCATCCTTGTCCTATCTGCCTGTACCAAAGCCATGATGTAATCACAGTCTTCTGTCAAGCCCCTCGTCCACCCCAACTCTAGCCACTCAGGACTGTAATGCTGAACTTTTTAGTGTCTATTTTTAAGGCAATCGTTTTCAAAGTTAAAGGTTTTAGTTAAATACAGGGTTTCATTAAGATTTACTTCCAAAATGTACACTTAGCAATAAGGTGATAGAGTTTTTACTTTAATCCTTTAATAACGTTATCAACATGTGTTCTTAACATCATAAACTCTCAGGGTAAAACATGGTATTAAAGGGCATTTAGTTTGATGCTGGAATTTCCTCTATAACATCTTTGCTATCAAGCTTCACCTCTTTTTGAACAAAGTGTTCCCACTGTCTGCCCCAACATCCCATCCCCTCCTTGGACACTTGAGGCTTTGAGATTTAATGTCTGGTCACAGAAAAAACGCTGGTGTTAGACAGGGGAGGCACTGGCCCAGGGAAGTCACATGTAATCAATTCCTGGATACAGGATGTACTTCAGGAACAAGGACTAGTGTTGAAAAATTTCTTTTGTCTTGCCCTCACTTTTTAGATTACTAACCACCAAAATAGGGAAATGTAAACTTGCATGGGAGTTTGTCATTCTACCACTTGCTTTCTTTCCTCAGCGGAAAAGGTCTGCCTTGAATGGTAGGATTTTAAAAGACTCAGCTTTATAATCACAACACATCGATGCATCTTTATTGATGACCAGTGAAGACAGTACACTAATAGTTCCTTATGCATTTTCAGACATTGTGTTAAGTGTTTAGGGCCTTCTTTTGTTTAATCTCATGAAAAGGAAATACCACCTACGGATACGATGAGGACTAAATGAGATAAGACAGAAAAAGCACTTAAACCCAGCCTGTCTGGACCCCCTATAATCCTTGGTGAATGTACTGTGATTATGATCAGTTACTTTCTTACTCTTACAGGAGAAGCTGGAGTAGGCTGGTAATGGATAATCACCCTCAATATCAACTCACATTTTTTACTTGATACCGTTTTCAACCTGCTGTGAAACTCTATCCAGACCCTAACGTGACCCTCTATCTACTCTGCTGCCAATTTCAACATGAAGTGTTCTACTTTTCACCGCTGATCAAGTCTGTTTGGGACAAAGGCTGATCTGAGGGCTGATCACAGTGAAAGAGATTCTATTGCCAATAATAAACTGAGCCTGGCCAGCCGTGATCAGAGACTTGACCTTAAAGTGTTGACACGACAGCTGGCAGATTTGAATACTGGGAATGAGCAAGTCACAACAGCTCCAGCAGGCCTCTGGACAAACATATAGACAATGACGTGCATTTCAGTAATTAGAGTCCAGACAAGGTTTTGCAGGGAAACCAAGGGACCAGCCCATAACACTTAGCATTCTTAACTTGTTTACCTAGAAACTAGAGGAAGGAGAAGTCAGTGATTAGTAAAACAAATGTTTCATGAACAAGCTTACTCTTGGGTACATCTTCTTTTTCTGAATCCTAGAATTTCCACCCACCACTAACCTTGATTTGTAATAATGCATCCATTCAGAAAACAAAGATCATGGCATCCGGTCCCATCACTTCATGGCAAATAGACGGGGAAACAGTGGAAACAGTGTCTGACTTTATTTTGGGGGGCTCCAAAATCACTGCAGATGGTGACTGCAGCCATGAAATTAAAAGACGTTTACTCCTTGGAAGCAAAGTTATGACCAATCTAGATAGCATATTCAAAAGCAGAGACATTACTTTGCCAACAAAGGTTCATCTAGTCAAGGCTATGGTTTTCCCTGTGGTCATGTATGGATGTGAGAGTTGGACTGTGAAGAAGGCTGAGCGCCAAAGAATTGATGCTTTTGAATTGTGGTGTTGGAGAAGACTCTTGAGAGTCCCTTGGACTGCAAAGAGATCCAACCAGTCCATTCTAAAGGAGATCAGCCCTTTGGGGTTTCTTTCTTCCAAAGGGATTTCTTTGGAAGGAATGATGCTAAAGCTGAAACTCCAGTACTTTGGCCACCTCATGAGAAGAGTTGACTCATTGGAAAAGACTCTGATGCTGGGAGGGATTGGGGGCAAGAGGAGAAGGGGACTACAGAGGATGAGATGGCTGGATGGCATCACTGACTTGATGGACATGAGTCTGCGTGAACTCTGGGAGTTGGTGATGGACAGGGAGGCCTGGTGTGCTGCGATTCATGGGGTCGCAAAGAGTCGGACACGACTGAGCGACTGATCTGATCTGATCTGAAGTCTCATTTCCAGCAAGAGAAACTAGAGGAGGGTGCTCTCTGTTTTCTTTTAACATGGTGAGAAGAATATCTGGGAGCAGGAAGTAAGCTTTCAAATTAATTAATTATAATGTATGACATTGAAAATGCCAAGTAAGAACATCAAAAAGCTCATTATTACTTTCCCAGTATTCCAATCAACTGTGTATTTGTAAAAGTGTTCTGAGTTAGCAAAATTTTGAGTGGAAAAGGGTTTGAAATTTACCCAATAGATAACCTTTCATAATGGTTTAGCAATTCCAAGATTATCTAGGTCAGACTGCATGGTCTCAAGATCATAGTGAATTAATAATTTCTTATACAGAAATTGCCAGAAAACAGGAGGAAATTAGATGCATAAGTAGAGATTTGTGAAAATTGGGAATGACAGGAAAAAGAAAATTCAATTTCTTACTATGTATATCAGGCACTTCATTAAAAACTTAACCTTGTTTGCTTTTTAAAAATCAAGACAATGCATGTTCAAAATTTTAAAACACAGATATAGTAACAAAACTTTTACTACCAACTTCTCTCTCCCTCAGTCCCAAATCCATTCCCACTTTCAACCATTTTAGAAGTATCTTTTATTTCCATATTTATACAATACATTTATAACGCTTTTTGATTATTTTAAAAACGTTTAGACATTGCCTACTGAATAATGATTTTCTGTTTGGAAAATGAGGATTCTCTCTCTTAGCTCAACCCCTTTCTCCATAGACCTAATATGATTCTGTTCAAATTTTATTAAACCAGGAACGTGAGGACAGGTCAAAAGACTGAAAAAAAAGGGGAGAAATTGAATGGAATGATGATTTTTTTTAACTTGGCTACTCATTTTTGCTTGAAATTACTGCTTAAGCAGAAAATTAGAAATGCAAAATATATACCTAAGCATCAAGCTACAATTCTATGGACAACAGGTATTCCGGGCCTCTCTTTGTTTCTCTCTGAAGTACAGACTGAGTTCAAGGTTTCAAAAGTCGACACAGTGTCCAGACTCCTCCAGGTCAGATGAAGCAGGACATGGAGGTCATAGCTGTTGAGCTTGCCTTTGGTGATGGTGGTGGCCATTGGGGCTATGTCAACACTCTGCACATGTGTGCATGCTAAGTCACTTGAATCATGTCTGACTCTCTGGGACCCTATGGATGGCAGCCTGTCCATGGGGATTCTCTAGGCAAAATTACTGGAGTGGGTTGCTGTGCCCTACTCCAGGGGATCTTCTCAACCCAGGGATCGAACCCAGATCTCTTATGTCTACCTGCATTTGCAGGCAGGTTCTTTTACCACTAGTGCTACTCGGGAAGCTCCATGTCAGTACTCCAGGCCTACACAATTATTTTATATACATATATATATATTGCTTGGTCTATGAAATAATTATATTCAAAAAATATTTTTTAATTTTGTCTAAAAATTCAAAATAATATGTATTCATATAAAGCTTAAAAACACTTTTATGATTATATAAATATTAAAAATAGTATGAGAATAATTATTCTTGGTACCTATTTCTGTAGTTTTATCATTTAAAGTTATACCTAGATCTAATATCAAGACACTGGAAAATTTATGAAGAGTGTAATTTTTAATGGTCTTATTATTTTAGTTTTTGTCCACAAAATTGCCTGCAGTCTTCCTTAAAGGTACATTTTTTAGTGGTTAATAAGTTTGACATTTTGAAAACCTTAATTGACTTTTCTCTGTTGGCCATAAATTTTTTACTGAGAAAATACTCTCTTTAAAGCTGCTGAGATATTTTGTAATTTCAAAGTAAATTCTGCTCAATGAAGGATAGTCTTAAGGGAGTTTATTGAATTTTATAAATATTTTACTCTAACTATTTTAAACATACTGCCTTCTACCCTTCATTCAGAGTGCTTCTTTTTTCAAATATTTTTAGGAATCCAGACACATCAAATAAGTTTTCTCTATTTTTGCAATTATTTTAATCTTTTGCCACATTTAGATGCTGCAATGTCACAGGTCTTCTTAATTTTATTGCATTCCATTATGAAGAAGTCCATAAAAAGGTTCTTCTCACAAGTTGAAATATTTCAAAACACAACTACAGAATTTCAGACTTAAATTCTGTTCACCATGCTACCATCATCTAACTTGTTCAATTCCTTCCTTACTTTTGTAGAAATAAATTATAATGTATTTTCATCTGCAGAGTTTATTTTTAAGAACTGTAATTACCAAAAGTTTCAAAAGTCAGTTGGAAGCTCCTTTACTTTTTAAGATTTTAATAAAAGTTTTCTAACTATCTCTGAACATAATTTAGAATTCTCATTTTCAGAACAAAAGTTTAATGCCAAGGCAGAATATTTACAATGGTACAAAAAGTAGTGTGTGTATGTGTGTGTGTGTATGTATACACATATAGTAAAGTAAACTGTTCAGTCCTGTCTGGTTTTTTGCGACTCCACGGACTAGGTCTCCTAGGGGGGCAGAGTCAGGCACGACTAAAGCGACTTAGCACAGTATCACACTACGGTACTGCTAGTGTATATACAAATGAAATATTTTGCTAAGTTGCTTTAGTTGTGTCCTACGCTGTCCCACTAGGAACCACAGCCCATCAGGCTCCTCTCTGCATGGGATTCTCCAGGCAATAATACTGGACTGGGTTGCCATTCCTTTTTCCAGGGGATCTTCCTGACCCAGGTCTCGAACCTGTGTCTTTTATGTCTCCTTCGTTGGCATGTTGGTGCTTTACCACTAGTGCCACAATATTATTTAGCCATAAAAAGAAGGAAATCCTGCTATTTGTGACACCATGGATGGACCTTGAGGGTATTATGCCAGTGAATGCCAGACCAAAAAAGATAAATAGTGCATGATCTCGCTTATATGCAGAATCTTTAAAAAAGCTGAACTCATATAGATTGCTGCAAATGTAATTTCAGATTTTGCATTATTTAAATTTTCATGTGATATTAGAATACATTCTTAATAAATGTGGTTATATTATACATCATTTTAATGCACATTTTTCGCTTTATGCTTTTTGCTAATGACTTATTCAGTTCAGTTCAGTCGCTCAGTCGTGTCCGACTCTTTGCAACCCCATGAACTGCAGCACACCAGGCCTCCCTGTCCATCACCAATTCCCAGAGCTTACTCAAACTCATGTCCACTGAGTTGGTGATGCCATCCAGCCATCTCAACCTCTGTTGTCCCCTTCTCCTCCTGCCTTCAATCTTTCCCAGCAGCAGGGTCTTTTCAAATGAGTCAGCTCTTTGCATCAGGTGGACAAATTATTGGAGTTTCAGCTTCAACATCAGTCCTTCCAATGAACACCCAGGACTGATCTCCTTTAGAATGGACTGGTTGGATCTCCTTACAGTACAAGAGAGTCTCAAGAGTCTTCTCCAACACCACAGTTCAAAAGCATCAATTCTTTGGCACTCAACTTTCTTTATAGTCCAACTCTCACACCCATACATGACCACTGGAAAAACCATAGCCTTGACTAGATGGACTTTTGTTGGCAAAGTAATGTCTCTGCTTTTGAATATGCTGTCTAGGTTGGTCATAACTTTCCTTCCAAGGAGTAAGCATCTTTTAATTTCATGGCTGCACTCACCATCTGCAGTGATTTTGGAGCTCCAGAAAATGAAGTCTGCCACTGTTTCCACTATTTCCCCATCTATTTGCCATGAAGTGATGGGATTGGATGCCATGATCTTAGTTTTCTGAATGTTGAGCTTTAAGCCAACTTTTTCACTCTCCTCTTTCATTTTCATCAAGAAGCTCTTTAGTTCTGCTTCACTTTCTGCCATAAGGATGGTGTCATCTGCATATTTGAGATTATTGATATTTCTCCCAGTAATCTTGATTCCAGCTTGTGCTTCTTCCAGCCCAGCGTTTCTCATGATGTACTCTGCATATAAGTTAAATAAGCAGGGTGACAATATACAGCCTGACGTACTCCTTTTCCTATTTGGAACCAGTCTGTTGTTCCATGTCCAGTTCTAACTGTTGCTTCCTAACATGCATTCAGGTTTCTCAAGAGACAGGTTAGGTGGTCTGGTATTCCCATCTCTTTCAGAATTTTCCACAGTTTATTGTGATCCACACAGTCAAAGGCTTTGGCATAGTCAATTGCTTTTTTGATGATTCAGCGGATGTTGGCAATTTGATCTCTGGTACCTCTGCCTTCTCTAAAACCAGCTTGGACATCTGGAAGTTCATGACAGTTCATGTACTTCTGAAGCCTGGCTTGGAGAATTTTGAGCCTTACTTTACTAGTGTGTGCTGCTGCTGCTGCTAAGTTGCTTCAGTCGTGTCCAACTCTGTGCGACCCCATGGGCTGCAGCCTACCAGGCTTCTCCGTCCATGGGACTCTCCAGGCAAGAACACTGTTATAGCTTCCTCTGTTTGCTGATCTCTTCAGTGTCTGATTTCTGCCCTGCAGATGACATGATCCTCTACATAGAAAACCCTAAAGACTCCACCAGAAAATTACTAGAACTAATCAATGAATATAGTAAAGTTGCAGGATATAAAATCAACACACATAAATTCCTTGCTTTCCTATACACTAATAATGAGAAAATAGAAAGAGAAATTAAGGAGACAATTCCATTCACCATTGCAATGAAAAGAATAAAATACTTAGGAATATATCTACCTAAAGAAACTAAAGACCTATATATAGAAAACTATAAAACACTGGTGAAAGAAATCAAAGAGGACACTAATAGATGGAGAAATATACCATGTTCATGGATTGGAAGAATCAATATAATGAAAATGAGTATACGATCCAAAGCAATTTATAGATTCAATGCAATCCCTATCAAGCTACCAACGGTATTCTTCACAGAGCTAGAACAAATAATTTCACAGTTTATATGGAAATACAGAAAACTTTGAATAGCCAAAGCAATCTTGAGAAAGAAAAATGGAACTGGAGGAATCAACCTGCCTGACTTCAGGCTCTACTACAAAGCCACAGTCATCAAGACAGTATGGTACTGGCACAAAGACAGAAACATAGGTCAATGGAACAAAATAGAAAGCCCAGAGATAAATCCACGCACATATGGACACCTTATCTTTGACAAAGGAGGCAAGAATATACAATGGATTAAAGACAATCTCTTTAACAAGTGGTGCTGGGAAAACTGGTCGACCACGTGTAAAAGAATGAAACTAGAACACTTTCTAACACCAATCACAAAAATAAACTCAAAATGGATTAACGATCTAAACGTAAGACCAGAAACTATAAAACTCCTAGAGGAGAACATAGGCAAAACCCTCTCCAACATACATCACAGCAGGATCCTCTATGACCCACCTCCCAGAATATTGGAAATAAAAGCAAAAATAAACAAATGGGGCCTAATTAAACTTAAAAGCTTCTGCACAACAAAGGAAACTATAAGCAAGGTGAAAAGACAGCCTTCAGAATGGGAGAAAATAATAGCAAATGAAGCAACTGACAAACAACTAATCTCAAAAATATACAAGCAACTCCTACAGCTCAATTCCAGAAAAATAAATGACCCAATCAAAAAATGGGCCAAAGAACTAAATAGACATTTCTCCAAAGAAGACATACAGATGGCTAACAAACACATGAAAAGATGCTTAACATCACTCATTATCAGAGAAATGCAAATCAAAACTATAATGAGGTACCATTTCACGCCAGTCAGAATGGCTGTGATCCAAAAGTCTACAAGCAATAAATGCTGGAGAGGGTGTGGAGAAAAGGGAACCCTCTTACACTGTTGGTGGGAATGCAAACTAGTACAGCCACTATGGAGAACAGTGTGGAGATTCCTTAAAAAACTGGAAATAGATCTGCCTTATGATCCAGCAATCCTACTGCTGGGCATTCACACTGAGGAAACCAGAATTGAAAGAGACATGTGTACCCCAATGTTCATCGCAGCACTGTTTATAATAGCCAGGACATGGAAGCAACCTAGATGTCCATCAGCAGATGAATGGATAAGAAAGCTGTGGAATGGATAAGAAAGCAGTGGTACATATACACAATGGAGTATTACTCAGCCATTAAAAAGAATACATTTGAATCAGTTCTAATGAGGTGGATGAAACTGGAGCCTATTATACAGAGTGAAGTAAGCCAGAAGGAAAAACACCAATACAGTTTACTAACGCATATACATGGAATTTAGAAAGATGGTAACAATAACCCTGTATAGGAGACAGCAAAAGAGACACTGATGTATAGAACAGTCTTTTGGACTCTGTGGGAGAGGGAGAGGGTGGGATGATTTGGGAGAATGGCATTGAAACGTGCATAATATCATGTATGAAACGAGTTGCCAGTCCAGGTTTGATGCAAGATACTGGATGCTTGGGGCTGGTGCACTGGGACGACCCAGAGGGATGGTATCGGGAGGGAGGGAGGGAGGAGGGTTCAGGATGGGGAATACATGTATACCCGTGGCAGATTCATTTTGATATACGGCAAAACCAATATAATATTGTAAAGTTTAAAAATAAAATAAAATAAAATTAAAAAAAAAAAAAAAGAACACTGGAGTGGGTTGCCATTTCCTTCTCCGATGCATGAAAGTGGAAAGTGAAAGTGAAGTTGCTCAGTCGTGTCTCTTAGCGACCCCATGGACTGCACCTACCAGGCTTTTCCATCCATGGGATTTTCTAGGCAACAGTATTAGAGTGGGGTGCCATTGCCTTCTCCGGATACTAGTGTGTGAGATGAGTGCAATTGTGTGGTAGTTTGAGCATTCTTTGGCATTGCCTTTCTTTGGGATTGGAATGAAAACTGACCTTTTCCAGTCCTGTGGCCACTGCTGAATTTTCCAGATTTGCTAACATATTGAGTGCAGCACTTGTATAGCATCATATTTTAGGATTTGAAATAACTCAAGTGGAATTCCATCACCTCCACTAGCTTTGTTTGTAGTGATGCTTCAAACAAAGGCCCACCTGACTTCACATTCCAGGATGTCTGGCTCTAGGTGAGTGATCACACCATCGTGATTATCTGGGTTGTGAAGATCTTTTTTGTATGCTTCTGTGTATTCTTGCCACCTCTTCTTAATATCTTCTGCTTCTGTTAGGTCCATACCATTTCCATCATTTATGGAGCCCATCTTTGCATGAAATGTTCCCTTGGTATCTCTAATTTTCTTGAAGAGATCTCTAGTCTTTCCCATTCTATTATTTTCTTCTATTTCTTTGCACTGATCACTGAGGAATGCTTTCTTATCTCTCCTTGCTATTCTCTGGAATAACTACTTACTTTATTTATTTCATATTTTTTAGACTATAGAAATCATGCTGCACAAAAAGCAAATTCAAGTAATTTTCTTATTCGAGTTCAAAATGGGTCATAAAGCAGCAGAGACAACTCACAATATCAACAATGCATTTGGCCCAGGAACTGCTAACAAACATACAGTGCAGTAGTGGTTCAAGAATTTTTCCAAAAGGAGATGAGAGCCTTGAGGATGATGAGGAGCATAGTGGCCGGTGATTGACAGTTGACAATGACTGATTGAGTGCAATCATTGGAGCTGGAGCTGATCCTCTTACAACTACACAAGAAGACACTGAAGAACTCAACGTTGACTCTTCTACAGTCATTCAGCATTTGAGGCAAATTGGAAAGGTGAAAAAGCTTGATAAGTGGGTGCCCCATGAGCTGACTGAAAATTTGAAAAAAAAAAAAAACTGTAATTTTGAAGTGTCATCTTTTCTTGTACACAACAACAATTGAACCATTTCTGGATTGGATTGTGATGTGCAACGAAAGTGGATCGTATATGACAACTGGAAACAACAAGCTCAGTGGTTGGACTGAGAAGAAGCTCCAATGCACTTTCCAAAGCCAAACCTGCACCAAAAAAAGGTCATGGTCACTGTTTGGTGGTCTGCTGCCTGTCTGATCCGCTATAGTTTTCTGAATCCAGGCAAAAGTATTACATCTGAGAATTATACTCAGCAAATCAATGAGATGCCCTGAAAACTGAAATACCTGCAGCCAGCATTGGTCAACGGAATGGGCCCAGTTCTTCTCTACCATAACGCCCAACCACACATGGCACAGCCAAGGCTTCAAAAGGCGAATGAATTGGGCTGCGAAGTTCTGCCTCATCCTGCATATTCACCTGACCTCTCACCAACCAACTACCACTTCTTCAAGCATCTTGAGAACTTTTTTGCTGGGAAAATGCTTCCACAAGCACCAGCAGAATGCAGAAAATGCTTTCCAAGACTTCACAGAATCCCAAAGCATGGATTTTTATGCTACAGGAGTAAGCAAACTTATTTCTTGTCGGCAAAAATGTGTTGATTGTAATGGTTCCCTATGTTAATTAATAAACATGTGCTGGGGCCTAGCTATATGATTTAAAATTCACAGTCAAAAATAGCAATTACTTTGGCACCAACCTAATAGAAACAGTAGATGGTGGTTGTCAGGGTCTGGCAGTGAGGGAAATGAGATGCTGGTCAAAGGTCACAAGCTTACTCTGGGGGAAATTTTCCTAATATTATTCTCCTAATTTTTAGTTAGATGTCTTAATTCAGCTGGCATGCTTTAAATTTCCATTATTCATTCCTATCCTAATTGTTTCATTTTATTAAACATTTTATCCCTCTGGGGATACTAATTGTAACATTTTGAAGTTTCTTTCTACTTTCTGTACTATTTCAATACCCTATGATTTTCTTTTTGGTTGTTGTTTGGTTTTGTTCCTTATATTTTTTCTTATACTCTGAAGGTATTTGTTATTTCTCTGAATCTGAGGCATTCAGTAGCCACCCTGATATACGCTGTGAGTGACAGAGGCTTTTAACTGGTCAGCTATATACCATAGATTAATCTTCCTTTTCTCTTTTATCCCTGTATTTCTTCCTCTTTTCTTTTTAAGTCTTTATTGAATCTGTTACAATATTGTTTCTGTTTTATGTTTTGCTTTTTTGGCCATGAGACATGTGGGATCTTGAACGCGTATTCCCTGCTTTGGAGAGAGAAGTCTTAACCACTGGAGCACCAGGGAAGTCCTTGTATTTTTCCCTCTTTCCTTCCTTTTCCTTCCTTCCCTTCCTTCTTTTGTTTATTTGTTTTATTTGTTTATTATGCTAATACTTAAATATATTCTCCCTGTAAGATATAAATAGCTGCCCACACTCCTTTGGCCCACAAGTTTGATTCTAAAACTTGTACTTCTGATTTTACTTTCCATGAATTGAGGAAACTTTAATGAGGTAAGAACTTCACATGGCTTAAAATATATATTGTGTGTCACAGACAGAATGCAGTGCTCTGCTTAATAAAATACTATGATTAACAGTCAAATATAAGCCATGAAAGGAGTACCAATTTCCAAATATCTAGACAAAAATACAATACAATGAACAGTATTTTTATATAGAAAACCATTTACTATTTTCTTGATTATTCAAGAGATTATTTAGGATCATGGAGGCCTGTATGTTTTCATTCTGAATACTGTTATAGATGTGTCAGTATAATAATAATAATAGTCAATAAAGTACTTTTGAATTCTAATGAATAATAGAATTTCCTATAGCAAAGTTATTAGAATCTCATGTGTTCTGGTGATTCCTACCAACTATATCAGGGCCAGTAAATGTATTTGGTAAAGGGATAGGTAGCAAATAATGTTGGCTTTCTGGGCATAACAATTTGTTGAAACTACTCGACATTTACACAGCAAAGCAGCTGCAGATAATATGTAAATAAATGAGAGTAGCTGCATTCCAATAAAACTTTACTTAAAAAATAGGTGGAAGGCCAGATAAACCAAAAGGCTAATTTGGGCCAGAAGAGTCTTATAGTTTGTAAGGCTGTAGATAGCTGATTTCTGATCTATTTGCATACAGGTTCCAATCCAAATTTCTACTACATTTTAAAATATTTCTCTTTAATTCTAACATTTCCCTTTAAATATATTTCTAACACTAGTACCTAAGATCCAAAATATCAAAAATAAAACTCAGAATGTCTGTATAGGTCATACCACCACATCTATTTCTCTTATAATTTTTCTTCCATCCTTTTCATTTTAATTTTATTTATATTTATTTTGGCTGGCCTGGATCTTTGTTGCTTAGCCCAGGCTTTCTCTAGTTGTGGTGAGCAGGGGCTACTTTTCACTGCGGTATGCGGGCCTTCTCATTGCAGTGGCTTCTCCTGTTGTAGAGCATATCCTCTGGGCATGCAGGCTTCAGTGATTGTAGCACATGGGCTCCGCAGCTGAAGCTCACAGGCTTTAGAGCACGGGCTCCGTAGTTGTGGTGCATGGGCTTAGCCGCTCTGTGGCATGTGGAATCTTCCTGGACGAGGGATCAAATCTGTGCCCCCTGCATTGGCAGGTGGATTCTTATCCACCACACCGCCAGGGAAGTCCCTTCTATTCTTTATTCCCCAAAATGCATCCTTCTTCCTTGCTCTCCGGCTCTCTTAATTAGTTCTTAGTTCTGTTGTTTCTACTTTCATGATGTATTTCACATCTCTCTCTCTTTTTTTTTTAACTACGTTTCCTTTATCACTGTCTTTCATTAACTAGTGTTCAGGTTCTCATTAACTTGTCTAGACTCTCACTGGATGTGGTCTCTCTACTTCCATGTCGTATCCTTTCTAGTTCCACATATCCACAGCTGCCAGTTTAATCTTCCCATAGCAGAGGGCTGATCATACCACTTCCTAGCTTGGGAGCCATCGCCACCTCCTTATTAACCAAAAATAAAGGCCCAAATTCAAATCTTTCATGATCTGGACCTACTCAGCTTTACCAAATATCATTTCTTACTTATTTTCTTATGCGCTCAATTTCAGCTAAAATAGACAACTTGCTTTACCTTTCATGCAAACCCTGTACTTTTCATTCTTCCCATCCTATACTTTTGCTTGTGCTAAATGCTTGTTTCTTGGTCTAGTATTGCAGTGGCCAATATGTAGACATGAGACATGCAGTTGCTGAGTTAACTTTTCACATGCTCAGTAGCCATATGTGGCCAGTGTCTACCATGTTACACAGGGAAGATACAGAACATTTTCATCATTGCAGAAAGTTCTGTTGAATGGTGCTGGCCTAGAATATGCTGCTCACCTTGCCTCACATTTAATCCTATATGATCTTTACTGCCTAGCTCAAATAACACCTCTTTTGACCACCCCCCCCCCCGACTTTTTTTGACCATGCCTTGTAGCATGTGGGATCTTAGTTCGCCAACTAAAGCCTGAACCCACACCACGTGCATTAGAAGCATGGAGTCTTGGCTACTGGACCACCAGGGAAGTCCCCCACCCCTTTATGTGATAGCATTTTATATGTGTTGGTGTTGTGGCACTTACCACTTTCTATCTAGATATACAGTGACTTAAATATGTGTTATGCACTAGACCATTTGCTCATTCTTTTGTTTCCTTGTTAATAACTAATCCAATGTCATGTGCATAGTAGGTGTTTGAAAAGGATTTGTTGACAAGCCTCATTGAAACATTCTCTAAAGCTTTGTAAAAATGGAAATATTTCCATAACAAAGAGTAATAACCCTGCTTCACAAACTTACCAGCTAGAATTGGCATAAAATTTGAGACATGGAAACTATATTTGTAGAAATGATGTTCTATTTTAGAAAGCCTAATGATAAATCAACATGACTTTCATAAATTGTGATTGATTTTCATCGGCTTCGGGAGGCAACATAGCACAATGAAAAGAAGATGGATGTGAGAACCAGATTGCCCTATATTAGAATCCTGTTTCCATCAATTACCGACTCAGCATGGCCAAGTTACTTAATTTCTCAGCCTCATTGAGATGGTAATAGCTACCTGCATTCATTGAAACTTTTTGATAGCAAGTGACAGAAAAAAATAATCAAACTAGCTTTATCAGAAAAACATATTAATGGACTCATGTAACTGAAAAAGCCCAGTGTCTTCAACATTACTGGATCTGCGTTCTCAAATAATGATACAGCTTCATTTGTAGGGAGGCTCTTGCTACTGAGTAATAAGATAGCCACTACAAGATTTAAAGGATCACATGTTCTTTACAACTCAGGATCCAAGAGGAAGAAAAGCTCCCGAAAATGTCTCAGGAGGTATCTCATTGGTCTGTCTTCTGTTAAGAACATTTTTGAATCATCAGTGGCTAACAGAAGGAGAGTCCAGCCAAGTCTGGGTCAAATGACCAGACTGAGGCCTGTGGCAAGGAAAACAGGCTCACCGGATAACATGGATGGAGCAGGACTGCTACAGAAGGGAGGCGGGTTCTCCAAAAGGAGGAACACTAGACAAACAAAAGTGGTTATGCCCTCTAATTTAGGGGTGTTGTATTACACAGCTGCCGCAGGCCCGCTCTTCATTGTATTCTCTGTGAATGGTGTCTGTTAGATCTGGACAAAGTGTAAAGTCTCTCTCCCTTACAGGTTTGTAGTGAGGATTAAATGGTGTAATATAGATTAAATGACCAACAACTGATACTCAAAAAAAGTCTTTTCTCTTTATTCTTTTGCACCTCCCACCACCCACTTAAACCAAGGGAAGGCCAATCAGTTAATTCAATAGTGATGGAGGTCTGAATTAAAGCCCTCCAGATTTACTAGCATTTGCTCTGAAATAAAAGAGAAACAAATCTTATTTTCTTTTAATATTTGCACCTCAAAGAGCAATCTTCAGTCAATTCAGAAGGCTATGATTCTAGTAAGATTAATTAAGTTGCATATGTCCTTTATATTATTAAGTGCCTCCACAAATGCCATATTAACTCAAAGTTGCTTACTAAATATCTTAGAATCCAAGTATTATGTTAGGTAGAACTCTGGTCTCCATTCACCTGTAATCAGATAATGTTTCTATTTGTAGTTTAACATTCAACAGATTAACATGGATCAATTTAACATTTAATATTAAAACTGGCCCGTTTTTGCTAATGCAGAAACTTTTAAATTATAGCATAAAGAAGGCAGGAGATGTTGGTTCTACCCCTGGGTTGGGAAGATCCCCTGGAGTAGGAAATGGCACTCCACTCCAGTATTCTTGCCTGGAAAAGTCCAAGGACAGAGGAGCCTGGTGGGCTATAGTCCATGGGGCCCCAAAGTCAGATACGACTGAGAGAAATAAGTAACATAGAGAAATTTTTCTCTCTCAAAATAAGTCCAGAAGTATAACATTTAGAGGTTGGAATGATAGTTCCATGGTTATCATTAGATACCCAAGTTTCTTACAGCTTTCTATTCTCATATCTTTAGAATGTGGCCCCATCTTCATGTCCTCAAGAAGGCTGTCAGAGCTCCAGCCATCATATCCACTATTCATTAAGACTAGAGGGAAAGAGCCAAAGGGTATATACCAGAGGATTTACTCCTCTTTGAAGAGTTTGGACACATCATATCGTGTCTCCTTTTGGCTATGTTAGGTAAAATAAAAACTAGGTAATTCAGTTTTTATTGATTTAAGCTGGGAATACTGCATCTCCAATAAAAATTGGAGCTTTGTTAATAACAAAAAAAGAGCATGGCTTTTGAACTAGTAACTAGCAGGTTCTGTAACATACAAATTATCATTGTCTCCAATATTTTGTTTGAATAAAAGGTTTTAAACCTTAAAGGAAAAAATGTAAAAACCACTGATGTACTCAAACTCTAGAAATAGAACAGCCACATGTGCTTAATTTAACAGAATGATACTCAAAAAAGGCAGGATGACTGTGATATTCACACCTTAGGTTCAAAAGCCTTAAACTTAACTCTGTTCATTATGGATATTTTGAATAATAAATAATACTGGTGTATACATTTCACCACTTCCTTTAGAAGCCTTTGAAAATTGAACTGTAGCCTTATGTATATGTTCCTACTTGTCACTTCCTTCTCATTGTGTCCCTGTACCCATTTGGATCAAGAGATGGTTGAAACATGAGTCAAATAGGAAATGCATGATGTGTACAGTTCCACATCTTGGAACTGCCACTGAAGCCCAGGCTACCTTCTGGGGCTCCCTGGGCCCATGCTCTGGTCCCTCCATAACCATGGGGTAGTGATTATGTTAGCAAAGCAAATGGCTCATTCATGTGGTTGGGAACCAGAGTGAACATTTGGAAAACACTCACATATTTAAATAGACTAAAATGGCTTTTCTGCTCAAGACACTAAGCTGGTTTGCCCATGACATCAGCTTGCTTTGAAGAGCAGAGGGAATCATTTTTACAAGCACTTATTCAAATTGAAAAAATCATGTTTTGCTTTGATTTTAGCAGAGTCTCAGGGGTTTATTGCACGAACTTCTTTCTTCACTGCCTATTTGAATTTGATGTGTTCTTTAAGAGCCAATGTCAGTCCTCAAGCCCTTGCAATTTCTGCCTCTAAAATGTGGTTCCATTCACTGGTGGTACAGGTCATATACTTAGCATGCATCACACATTGCTTTCTTGCATTAGTGGCCTTTTCTTGTTTGTGTCTCCAGTCTCCCTAACTGAATTTAAGGCCTCTTAGGTCTAGGGGATCATATAATGTATTATCCAAATTGGGACACTTTTGAGACTAAAAAGAGATGTTGTTAATAATTATAGTTCAGTCCAGGCATGAACCTGAACTGTTCAAGCAAATTATAATGTGTGGCCACTCTTTTAAGGTTAGAAGCCATTATTTACTGTTTCTTTCTTATCACTCACAGGACCTAGTGTAATTCTTGTGTAAGCAAACATTAAAGTCTTAAAAATAAATACCTTAGTGAGGCAGCAAAGAATTTCTTCTAAAACAGCTGTGAAATAGATGGAAGATGGGGACAGGACCCTGTGGGTAGGAGATTTAATGGCCCAATACAGGAAGTAACCACAGAGCAGAAGCCTTTAAATAATCAGAGAAAGACTGTTCACAGGAGAAACCAGCCTAGAATTTATATTTTTAACACCAAAATGCACCTTCATTGCAAGAATAGAGAAGGGAAAGTGTTTTTAAGGGCCATTTTTGTAGAATGTGTTCTTGTTTCAGAAGCATCACACTTCCTAAGCATCACATGAATGTCCGCATCAGTCTGAGGAGGAGGAAATAAGAACAGAATCAGAGAGAAATAAAGACCCTCAACCAAGACACTATGAATACTCTGCAGTTCCCTTTATTGATAAAAACTTCATATTGTCTAGTGTGGTCCAGCCAAGGATGAGAACAAAATAGATCTTCCTCAATGGAGAATGAAATCTGAACCACAGGTTCTCTACCCTAGGGTATATTTCATATATTCTCAACATTTTGGATAACTCTCATCATTGCTCTCAAAAGTGACATAGAGTCGTCCAGTGGTTAAGAATCCACCTTGAAATGTGAGGGGCATGGGTTTGATCCCTTGTTGGGGAACTAAGATCCCACATGCTGTGGAGCAACTAACCCACACACTGCAGCTTCTGAACCCTCACACTGTAGAGCCCACACACCCCAGAGCCCACACACTACAGCTAGAGAGTCTGTGTCCCGCAAGTAAAGATCCTTAGTTGAGAAAACTAAGCAACACTGGCATTATGGCATCAGCCATCAGATTGAAAACATGGTTCTAGCAAAGATTCTAGTAAGGTAATGCTCAAAATTCTACGCAGGTCAGGAAGCAACAGTTAGAACTGGACATGGAACAACAGACTGGTTCCAAATAGGAAAAGGAGTATGTCAAGGCTGCATATTGTCACCCTGCTTATTTAACTTCTATGCAGAGTACATCATGAGAAATGCTGGACTGGAAGAAGCACAAGCTGGAATCAAGAATTCTGGGAGAAATATCAATAACCTCAGATATGCAGATGACATCACCCTTATGGCAGAAAGTGAAGAGAAACTAAAAAGCCTCTTGATGAAGGTGAAAGAGGAGAGTGAAAAAGTTGGCTTAAAGCTCAACATTCAGAAAACGAAGATCATGGCATCTGGTCCCATCACTTCATGGGAAATGGATGGAGAAACAGTGGAAACAGTGTCAGACTTTATTTTGGGGGGCTCCAAAATCATTGCAGATGGTAATTGCAGCCATGAAATTGAAAGATGCTTACTCCTTGGAAGGAAAATTATGACCAACCTAGACAGCATATTGAAAAGCAAAGACATTACTTTGTCAACAAAGGTTCATCTAGTCAAGGCTATGGTTTTTCCTGTGGTCATGTATGGATGTGAGAGTTGGACTGTGAAGAAATCTGAGTGCCGAAGAATTGATGCTTTTGAACTGTGGTGTTGGAGAAGACTCTTGAGAGTCCATTGGACTGCAAGGAGATTCCAACCAGTCCATTCTGAAGGAGATCAGCCCTGGGATTTCTTTGGAAGGAATGATGCTAAAGCTGAAACTGCAGTACTTTGGCCACCTCATGCGAAGAGTTGACTCATTGGAGAAGATGCTGGGAGGGATTGGGGGCAGGAGGAGAAGTGGACAACAGAGGATGAGATGGCTGGATGACATCACTAACTCAATGGACATGAGTCTGAGTGAACTCCGGGAGTTGGTGATGGACAGGGGCCTGGTGTGCTGTCATTCATGGGGTTGCAAAGAGTTGGACACGATTGAGTGACTGAACTGAACTGAACTGAGCAAAGATTCATCCCAACACACACTGGACCTTAGAAATATGATGTGGGGGGAAAACAGGCTTTTGAGGCAAGCCACCTCCATATATTCTATCTACCTCTTTCTCTTTTCTTCAAATAATAACCCATCTAAAAATTAGGGACAATAATAGTACCTCTGTCTGCAGAGCCTTTGGGATCGTGAAATGAGATAATACATGTGGAAGTGTTATAAACTCCAGATCTCTTTAAGGATACACATTCTCTTTTTCATTGCCTATTTGAATCGACTCTTTGAATTCCATCTCTCTCAAGTAGTCTAAGGCTAGGCCACCAAAACGCAAACATACAGTTACAAGGTTTAAAAAAAAAAATCAGCAAAACAACTGGTTGTTACGTGATCCTTGACAACAGTTGGACAGACTTCTCCTCCAAATTAAATGAAGTGTTTTGGCAGCCGGTAAATGTAGCCTAATATATAGCAAGGGAAGAGAGCTATTTTCCTTAGGGAGAGTGTAATTTTAACAGAAGTTCAACTTACACATTTTAAGATCTGTATTTTGAATGTCTCTGTTAAATGCAAAATGAATATAATTAGTTATGAGATATCTTGCCCTTGGCTACAGTATGCATTAAGCCACAGCATAATATCATTCACAAGCTATTCATACTCTGCGGTATATTTCAGGACTTCCTGTGCTGTAGTCTCTTAAAGCAAATACTGTATCTAGTTTCAGAACCTAACAGTTGTTTCTTCAGAATGGTTAGGAGTGGGTGCCACACATCTGGGGCCTTTGAATAGTCTAGCCAGACATATAAATTCCTATGAACAGGATCTACATCTTTTCATGCATGCGTCCTTGACATGTAAACAAAACCCGGGACAGTGAAATAAATGTGTATAGAATAAATAACAGAAGAGGCAGACCTCTGATGAAATATTCCAGAGATGTCATGTCCAGAAAATGATCATTTTGAGCCATTTTAGAGCCCCACACTACCTGGAACCTCCATTTTCCCTCTATCTATCCTCCAGAAGCGGAGAAGGCAATGGCACCCCACTCCAGTACTCTTGCCTGGAAAATCCCATGGACAGAGGAGCCTGGTGGGCTGCAGTCCATGGGGTCACTAAGAGTCGGACACGACTGAGCGACTTCACTTTCACTTTTCACTTTCATGCATTGGAGAAGGAAATGGCAACCCACTCCAGTGTTCTTGCCTGGAGAATCCCAGGGACGAGGGAGCCTGGTGGGCTTCCGTCTCTGGGGTCGCACAGAGTCGGACACGACTGAAGCGACTTGGCGGCAGCAGCAGCAGCCTCCAGAAGTGGTCACTGTGATTACTGAATGGTGACGGTGCCGTTGTCAGTGGACATGCCCTTTCTGGAATCTCCTAACTTTGTGACAATTATCTCAGTGGATAAAATACAAAGTTCTGCAAGGTCACTAGAGAAAGAGTCAGCACGGGGCCCAGGATGAGCACGTGGCCCACAGCCTGTGTCAACAGAGAGTTGTTTTTTAATAATTTGTGTTATCTAGTATGTTCATACATTGAAAACCAAAAAGAAGTTGTGCTTCCTCTTATGCGGTTTTCCTGAGTTCTTCTGCAACCTGAAAGAGCTAACTTAAGGAAAAGTGAAGAACAGGGTGTACACGACTTCTTCTGTTTGTGAAGCCTAACACAGGAAATAATGTCTGTTTCTAGAATATGGAGAGAGGTTCACAGCCCAGTGACAAGATCTGCAGCTTGATAGTGATTTCGATCAGGCCTGTAGTGCCATTGGTCTTGAGCTAACTAAAGATAGGGATGGGCTTACTTGTTTTCTGTCTAACACTTTGCATTTCTCTAAAGCACATCTGCAAACAGTGAGTGCTCAATAAATGGTGACTAGTTGTGTGTGTGTGTTTTAACTCGTTTTAAAGGGCTAAGGAAAAAAAAATGTCTTAACTTGTTTCTTACCCAGTTAAACAGTAGGTGGAAAAAAAGAGAGAGAATGAGTTTCAGTTAATTGTACATCTTTCCTGAGTGAAAAATTATATGCCAAGTACTACACCCTGGAGGGGGTGTAAAAAACACAAGCAAAGTGTAGCTCCTTTGCTACATGGCTCACAGCTACATGGCTCACTGGAAACTCAAACAGAAAAAGATGTAAGAAGTAGCATTTCTACAAATACATTGCATTCATTAGCATTGGACATTATAAAACATGTTTTGCCATAACGGTGAAAAACCTATTTGATACCAAAAGTCCAAAATGAATCTGTTTGATATCATATACATGTAACAACAATTGATTTTCAATAACTGACTTCTCAAATTATCAACATCTTAATAGTACCAGAGAAACTGTCCAGTTTCAATTGTTTCAATTTAATAAGTTGGTGAATGACTAAATTGTTTTTCAGTTTATGGTGGGGGTTTGTGGACATAGCCTATAGGAGCCCAACTCTATCTTCTTTAATAGTCCAAAATGACTATCACGGTGTATATGTACATACATGAATGCATATATATATATATTTATATACATATGTGTACATACATATCTAAAACTCACATCTCTTACATTCTCTCATTGTTAAACTGAGCACAGATCTATTGGTGGAGCCCAACTGTATCTTCTCTAAGGTGTGTGTGTACATATATGAATGCATATATATGTACATATGCTGCTGCCACTGCTGCTGCTAAGTCACTTCAGTCGTGTCCGACTCTGTGCGACCCCATAGACGGCAGCCCACCAGGCTCCCCCGTCCCTGGGATTCTCCAGGCAAGAACACTGGAGTGGGTTGCCATTTCCTTTTCCAATGCATGAAAGTGAAAAGTGAAAGTGAAGTCGCTCAGTCGTGTTCAACTCTTAGCAACCCCATGGACTGCAGCCCACCAGGCTCCTCCATCCATGGGATTTTCCAGGCAAGAGTACTGGAGTGGGGTGCCACTGCCTTTATACATATATAAATGTATGTACATATGTGTACACTTCCCAGGTGGCTCTAGTGGTACAGAACCTGCCTGCTAACACAAGAGATGTTACAGAGACGGGTTTGATCCCTGAGTCAGGAAGATCCCCTGGAGGGAGGGCACAGCAACCCACTCCAGTATTCTTGCTTGGAGAATCCCATGGACAGAGGAGCCTGGCGGGCTGCAGTCCATTGGGTCGCACAAAGTCAAACACAACTGAAGTGACTTAGCATGCACATCTAAAACTTACACCATGTTTGTTCTCGCATTGTTAAACTGAGCACAGATCTATTAGTGAAGCTTTCACTCAGACTACAATAGCCAGCTGTCTTTAGAAAGTGTTACTGAGTCTTTACCATGCAGACCAGAAAAGGAATATTTGAAAGTGTAATGAGCCCGTAAGCACTCAGATATTCATTGCACATCGTGATGATTACATCTGAGAATCTGTTCCTGCTTTATTCTATTTTTTTCTTAAGAAATAGTCTTATCTTTAGGAATGCGTGGAAGCAAAATGACTAGTTTCTAACAGACGGCATTAAAACTGTTGTGAGTACAAGGCAGAAACACAACAGTAAAATTGAAAAAACTGAGACAAAGAATCAAATCGGGGCAGAAAAGTGTAAGATTTGAGAATAAATTATGCATAGGACGAACTGGTAATCATTTTGAGAAGGAGACGAAGATTTAAATAACCAAATTAAAAAAAAAAAAGTGACTGGTAGAAACTGTCAAGTGTAGTGTTGAACAAGACAGACTCCACCTCCAGTGCTGAGTTTGAATCTTCAACCTCCCTTCCATTTACAAATCATGTAACTTTGAACTAGAACTTAAAGCTTTCTCAGTCTCATTCCTCTCTCTGCTTTGCACACAATACGTACTTAGTGAAAACAATGGTTCAGGACAGTAGTAACATTCATTGAGCACTTTACTATGTGTCAGACACTAGAGTAAGAATGTCACATGAATAAGTTAACTCTCATATTAGTCCAATGAGGCAAGTGCTATTACTGTTTTCCTATTTAACATATGAGAAAACTGAAGCTAGACTAGATTAGGTGACTTGCCCAAAGAGAGAAAGCTGAGATCTGAACCTGGCAGAATGATTCTAAAGCCTGTGGTTTAAGAACTATGATATCATATTGCCATATAAAGTGCTTATCATACCTTGGCATAGAGTAAGGCTTCAATAAAGTCCGTCAAAAGAGATACATTCAAAATTAACTGAGGAAGAAAACCAAATAACCTGCCAGAAGGAAACCGACTTGGCCCTGTATTCCAAATACGTGCTGTGGTATTATGTATGGAGATGTGAGATGATGCTGAAGTAGCTGACAGAGCCCAATTCAACATCAAACAATGAGCTTACTGGGAATAAGCTCAAATGAGCCTAAACTGTTCATCACAATCTCAGGCTCGGTTAGTTGATACATCCTGTCCAAAGCATATGCATCCCCGCTTCCTTCCATTTCACATGTCTCCTTTCCTTCCATATCTATTGTAATGGTGGCAACTTGGGTCTAATAACGTTCGTACTGGCTTGGCTGTAAGCCTTTATCTTTGCAGCTGATTCACAGTCACGCTGACCTCGTCCATTTGCGGCTAAAGTGAACACCTCGTTAGAGCTGACCTTGAATCCAATTCAAACGGCAGAGGTTTGGACACCCTGAAAATCCCCTTCTCTGTCTTTCAGAAGTATTCAAAGAGTCGAACGCCACTGAGCGATTTCCCCTCACTCCTATTCTGCAAATCAGGGAATGAACCAAGCCTGCCTCCTGGTTCTTCTTGTCCCCTCTCCTGACACAAGCCGGGGGGTGCTTGCTCCACACAACCACCCTTGTTGGCTGCCACGGCCCTCAGGAAACCTATTACCCTAAATAATTGTCATATTCTCGTGCACTCAGTCACAGAGAAGAATTTCAATCTCCCTCTTCTCTCCCCTTGGAGAGGAGGTTGAGGTCATGGGACTGAAAGGATCCTGTCTTGTCTCCTAACAAGAGGGGTCTGTGCAGCTGCTGCGTCCACAGCAGACGGAAGGCGTGTGGCTGAGGCTCTTCCAGCACTTCCTGTGTCTGGCTTTGATTTCTTAGAGGGCAGATGCACATATTCCAGAGTCGCTCCCTGATTCAGCGGCGACCAGCAACAGCAACTGTGACCAGAAATCTGAAGCAACCCTTTTCTTTTCTGAAGCTCCTCCACTTTGTCCCAGATCCTCTCTTTTGTTATCTTCTTCCAGTCCTCTCTCTCCTTCCACTCAGAGCAGCATGTGACTGAGTTCTAGCAGTAGTAGCCACTCAGTTGTGTCTGACTCTTTGCGACCTCATGGACTGTATAGACCACCCGGCTCTTCTGTCCATGGGATTTCCCAGGCAAGCATACTGGAATGGGTCGCCATTTCCTTCTCCAGTGGCTGAGTTCGACTGAGCGCTAAATAATCACTGGTCTTAATTATAAACAGCCTCAGCTGAGAGAGAGGATTTCATTAATGCTAGGAAAGCCAAGCCCAGGAAGCAAAATGGGTGTAGGTAGTAAGATGGAACCCAAACCAATTTCCCAATAAAGAACAGAAAAAACCTGTAACCAAGATTCAGCTCATCCTCCAAGTCATAGCTCTCTGTGACCTGACCCTTGCCTACTATTCCAGCTCATTTTTCCCTTACATTTCCCTTCAAACTTTATACTACAGCAACAGTGTTGATTTTACCTCCAATATCCAGAGTCATTTCCTGCGTCTGAGTCTTTGTGGAACCTCCCCTCTGCCTGAAACACCTCACTATCTTCCTGGGTGTGTGTGAGTCGCTCAGTCCGTGTCGCATTCTTTGTGACTCCAAGGACTGTAGCCCACCAGGCTCCTCTGTTAATGGGGTTTTCCAGGCAAGAATACTGGAGTGGGTTGCCATTTCCTTCTCCAGGGGATCTTCCCAACACAGACATTGAACCTGGGTCTCCTACATTGCAGACAGACTCTTTACTGACTGAACCACAGGGAAGACCCACTGTCTTCCTGGAAATATCTCGTTTAACTTTTAAAACCTGGCATTGACACTGCTTTATCCACACCCATTGATTGATTTAATTGGCTTGGGTTGTGACCTGAGCCTTGGGAGTTTTAAAGACTCTCCAGGTGATACTAATATGCACCAGTTTTGAGACTCACTGCTCTGCTGCTGCAGAGAAGGCAATGGCACCCCACTCCAGTACTCTTGCCTGGAAAATCCTATGGATGGAGGAGGCTGGTAGGCTGCAGTCCATGGGGTCGCTAAGAGTCGGACACGACTGAGCGACTTCACTTTCACTTTTTACTTTCATGCATTGGAGAAGGAAATGGCAACCCACTCCAGTGTTCTTGCCTGGAAAATCCCAGGGATGGTGGAGCCCAGTGGGCTGCCGTCTCTTGGATCACACAGAATTGGACATGACTGAAGCAACTTAGCAGCAGCAGCAGCAGCAGAAATATTCTAAAGTATTACCCAAGTTAAGCAACACTGCATATAAGTGCCTCCACAAACGCTGAGATGAGCTCTATAATCTGAGCCAATTTCTACTAAAATGTGAACAAGTTATTCAATCTTATATACCAATGAAACTAAGAAGCTGAGATAAGGAAAGATTAGGGATATAAGAAAGATTGGTAAAAAGAACAAAAGAAACAAAAGTGTATTGTTAAGCTTAAATTCTTATGCTTAATAGAAAAAAAAAATTTACTAAAATTTCAAATGATCCCAAATTGGGAAGTAATGAAACACAAGGAAATGAAACAGTATTAACATACATATTTTGTTTTCTGGGAGCATATAATGCTGATGAGCTCTATTTGTTGTCCAAAACTGCTGCTGCTAAGTCACTTCAGTCGTGTCCAACTCTGTGTGACCCCATAGATGGTTTGTCAAATAAACCGAGCCCACCAGCCTCCCCCGTCCCTGGGATTCTCCAGGCAAGAACACTGGAGTGGGTTGCCATTTCCTTCTCCAATGCGTAAAAGTAAAAAGTGAAAGTGAAGTCGCTCAGTCATGTCCGACTCTTAGCGACCCCATGGACTGCAGCCTACCAGGCTCCTCCGTCCATGGATTTTCCAGGCAAGAGTACTGGAGTGGGGTGCCATCGCCTTCTCCACACTGCTCTAGGTCAGTGGTTTTCAAACTTGAACAAGGATCAGGATCCGCTAGAGGGTTTGTTCAAGCAGAGATTGCAGGGTTTACTCTCTGAATTTAGAATTCAGTAGTTCTGAGGCCTGAGAATTTGCATTTCTCATAAGTTTCCAGATGCTGATTCTGCTGGGCCTGGGACCATGGTTTGAGAATGAGTGCTCTATGTATGGGCTTCCCCAGTGGCTCAGGGGTGGAGAATCCACCTGCAATGCAGGAACCGCAGGAGAAGCAGGTTTGATCCTTGGGTGGGGAAGATCCCCTGGAGGAGGGCATGTAACCCACTCCAGTTATGCTTGGCTGGAGAATCCCATGGGCAGAGGACCCTGGCAGGCTACAGTCTGTAGGGTAGTAAAGAGTCAGACATGACTGAAGTGATTTAGCACACACACATGCTCTGTTTAAACTAACTTGCATAGGTTCCTACATTGCACTTATATTACTTAAACTGCACATAATTGCAGTTGCCGCTCTGCATTGTTATCAGTGTACCCACAAGTCTATCCCTGTCATCATAAGGTAAAAATACCAGCTTTTTTTTACTGCACCTGGTATATGGTAGGTTCCCAATAAACGATATCTGAATGTGATGTCTAATTATCACAGAGATAGAAAGTCACATACTAAATTTATGCTAGTCGTTTTTGGGTACTGGATCTAACAAATGTCCCATGCATCTGAGTTTAAATCTAGAAGGCAGTTTTCTTAGCTTCTGTGAATTCCGTCTGGGATTTTGGTGATAGGATTGGTTTGGCAAAGTACTCCTCAAACACTGGGATGAAAAGCCTTATGCAAAAGCAGATTATATTACACTACATCAACAACATCTCTTTTAAAATTGACATTTAATGAGTATCTCTATCAGTATAGGCCTTTTAAGGGCTCTCCATAAAATGTTACGAAAAATGAGACCATTTAAAATACAGGCAAACAATGAGTCCCATTCACACGGCTTCTTCACATTATTTCTTTAGTATCACGAATCTCTAACATGATCACTCACTCTCCTTCAGGGAAGTTGGCACAAGTTAGACATATTGATTGTCTGATTACAAATATAGAATGTGGCAGTGAGGACTATGGGAGGAACCCATTCGTCCCTGTGCCTTCTACATAGACCACAGACTGAACACACACTCAACTACAAAGCAGTGGAACCAGATAGTAAAATGTTAAACTCAAGGAGATCAGACTCTGATGCAGAACACTGATTTCATTGTTTCACAGAACCTTGTAAAATAAGTCCAAAGAGATATTTACAAAAGGCTTTCCTAATCCTTGCTAATTTCTTAAACACCTACTTTCAGGAAGAATAAATTTGCTCTCTATCCACTGCCCTGTAGAACATTAAAATTACAAAGTGTGTTGGCATAGATCTTTCTGAACTCAGAACCCTGAACTGATGATATGGTATTTTTCATTTGTAACTATGCATATATCTGTGTGTGTTGGGGGGGTGGGGGGTGGGTCTTGCTTGTTGTACATTTTAGGTGTCTTCTACCTTGCTGCTGCTGCTGCTGCTAAGTCACTTCAGTCGTGTCCGACTCTGTGTGACCCCATTGACGGCAGCCCACCAGGCTCCCCCGTCCCTGGGATTCTCCAGGCAAGAACACTGGAGTGGGTTGTCATTTCCTTCTCCAATGCATGAAAGTGAAAAGTGAAAGTGAAATCACTCAGTCATGTCTGACTCTTAGCGACCCCGTGGACTGCAGCTTACCAGGCTTCTCCATCCGTGGGATTTTCCAGGCAAGAGTACTGGAGTGGGGTGCCATTGCCTTCTCCGCTTCTACCTTGATGACCACCTAATTGTTCTGGAAAGGCAGTGCTGTCCTTGGTGGTACAGAAGGTAATGCCATTTGACATCTGAGTAGTATCCAAGTTGTTGTTCGGTCACTAAGTCATGTCTGAATCATTGTGATCCCATGGACTGCAGCATGCCAGGCTTCCCTGTCCCTCACCATCTCCCAGAGTGTGCTCAAACTCATGTTCATTGAATTGGTGATGCCATCCAACCATCTTATCCTCTTCCCCCGCTTCTCCTTCTGTCCTCAATCTTCCCAGCATCAGGGTCTTTTCCAGTGAGTCAGCTCTTTGCATCGGGTGCCCAAAGTATTGGACCTTCAGCTTCAGCATCAGTCCTTCCAATGAATATTCAGGATTGATTTCTTTTAGGATTGACTGTTTTAATTTCCTTGCTGTCCAAGGGACTCTCAAGAGTATTCTCCAGCACCACAGTTCAAAAGCATCAATTTTTTGGCACTCAGCCTTCTTTAGGGTTCAGCTCTCACATCCATACATGACTACTGGAAAAAACATAGCTTTGTCTATATGCATCTTTGTTGACAAAGTGACGTTTCTGCTTTTTAATATGCTCTCCAGGTCTGTCATAGCCTTTCTTCCAGAGAACAAGCATCTTTTAATTTCATGGCTGCAGTTACTGTCCACAGTGATTTTGGAGCCCAGGAAAATAAAATCTGTCACTGTTTCCACTTTTTCCCCATCTATTTGCCATGAAGTGATGGAACTGGCTTCCATGAGCTTACTACTCTGAATGCTCAGTTTTAAGCCAACTTTTTCATTTTCCTCTTTATTTGAAAAATGTTGACTGAGTGAGGGACACAAGATGAGAAATTTGCCCTTTAATCTCTGAAAATTTTAAACCAGAAAATTTGTCTGGTCAATCTGTCTTAACTGGAGCTCTGTGTCCCTGGTCACCTTTAATCATTATCTATGACTGCATCCTTATTCTAAGAATGTCAAAATACCTGGATACTGGCTTTCTGAATTAAGTGCATTACAACTGAATTCCACTGTTAGCAAGCAGTCAAACATGAGCAAATCAGGAATGAAACATTCTGTAGATTGTGCCTACCTTTTTTTGTAAAAAAATAAAATAATAATAATAAAGGGCAAATTTGCCTAAAATTTATGGGCAATGCACTTGGAGTTCAGAGTGTCTGTGTTTAGGATCTAAAGTACATTATGAGGGCAGGCGGAAACAGATTCAGTGACTGCTTTTTGTTGTTCTCTGTTCTGTCTTTGGCTAGTTGGTTGGTTTTCAAATTGGCATCACTGCCTTCATTTTTCTGTTTCAGGCTTAACAATCTTGGATGAGAAGATGTATAAACCACCAGATCCCAACCTTGCTCTCACTTCAGGAGTACGAATGGAGTAAAAGTACAACTCAAGCGTACAGACTACTTGATACTATCTTCTTGATTCTATCACCTCTCTTAATAAGAGTCTATCTTTCTAATGACACATTTGTTAAAACTATATAAGCTATGGTTTTTATAGCTTATATAAAGTCTAAAAATTATCAAGGATGACTGAATTTAATTTAAAATATTTACATGTCTAAACAGTCAGTTGATGGGCTGCCAAACTTAAGGTGAGTAATTAAATAAAACCATGTGTGTGTGCAGGCTAAGTCGCTTCAATGATGTCCCACTCTTTGGAATCCTCTGGACTATAGCCTGGCAGGCTCCTCTGTCCATGGAATTCTGAAGGCAAGTATACTGGAGTGGGTTGCCATGCCCTTCTCTCCAGGGGATCTTCCCAACCCAGGGGTCAAACCAGGTCTTTTTCATCTCCTGCCCTGGTACGCAGTTTCTTTACCACTAGCACCACCTCAGTTCAGTTCAGTTCAGTCCTCAGTCGTGTCCGACTCTTTGCGACTCCATGAATCACAGCACGCCAGGCCTCCCTGTCCATCACCAACTCCCAGAGTTCACTCAAACTCATGTCCATTGAGTCAGTGATGCCATCCAGCCATCTCATCCTCTGTCGTCCCCTTCTCCTCCTGCCCCCAATCCCTCCCGGATTCAGAGTCTTTCCAATGAGTCAACTCTTTGCATGAGACGGGCAAAGTATTGGAGTTTCAGCTTTAGCATCATTCCTTCCAAAGAAATCCCAGGGCTGATCTCCTTCAGAATGGACTGGTTGGATCTCATTGCAGTCCAAGGGACTCTCAAGAGTCTTCTCCAACACCACAGTTCAAAAGCATCGATTCTTTCGCACTCAGCTTTCTTCACAGTCCAACTCTCATATCAATACATGACCACCAGAAAAACCATAGCCTTGACTAGACAGACCTTTGTTGGCAAAGAAATGTCTCTGCTTTTTGAATATGCTATCTAGGTTAGTCATAACTTTCCTTCCAAGGAGTAAGCATCTTTTAATTTCATGGCTGCAATCACCATCTGCAGTGATTTTGGAGCCCCCAAAAATAAAGTCTGACACTGTTTCCACTGTTTCCCTATCTATTTCCCATGAAGTGAGGGGACCAGATGCCATGATCTGTTTTCTGAATGTTGAGCTTTAAGCCAACTTTTTCACTCTCCTCTTTCACCTTCATCAAGAGGCTTTTTAGTTCCTCTTCACTTTCTGCCATAAGGGTGGTGTCATCTGCATATCTGAGGTTATTGATATTTCTCCCGGCAATCTTGATTCCAGCTTGTGCTTCATCCAGCCCAGCGTTTCTCATGATGTACTCTGCATATAAGTTAAATAAGCAGGGTGATAATATGCAGCCTTGACATACTCCTTTTCCTATTTGGAACCAGTCTGTTGTTCCATGTCTAGTTCTAACTGTTGCTTCCTGACCTGCATATAGGTTTCTCAAGAGGCAGGTCAGGTGGTCTGGTATTCCCATCTCATTCAGAATTTTCCATAGTTTATTGTGATCCACACAGTCAAAGGCTTTGGCATAGTCAATAAAGCAAAAGTAGATGTTTTTCTGGAACTCTCTTGCTTTTTCGATGATCCAGCAGATGTTGGCAATTTGATCTCTGGTTCCTCTGCCTTCTCTAAAACGAGCTTTAACATCTGGAAGTTCACGGTTCACATATTGCTGAAGCCTGGCTTGGAGAATTTTGAGTATTACTTTACTAGCGTGTAAGATGAGTGTAATTGTGCAGTAGTTTGAGCATTCTTTGGCATTGCCTTTCTTTGGGACTGGAATTAAAACTGACCTTTTCCAGTCCTGTGGCCACTGCTGAGTTTTCCAAATTTGCTGGCATATGGAGTGCAGCACTTTCACAGCATCATCTTTCAGGATTTGAAATAGCTCAACTGGAATGCCATCACCTCCACTAGCTTTGTTTGTAGTGATGCTTTCTAAGGCCCACTTGACTTCACATTCCAGGATGTCTGGCTCTAGGTCAGTGATCACACCATCGTGATTATCTTGGTCGTGAAGATCTTTTTTGTACAGTTCTTCTGTGTATTCTTGCCATCTCTTCTTAATATCTTCTGCTTCTGTTAGGTCCATACCATTTCTGTCCTTTATCAAGCCCATCTTTGCATGAAAGATTCCCTTGGTATCTCTGATTTTCTTGAAGAGATCTCTAGTCTTTCCCATTCTGTTGTTTTCCTCTATTTCTTTGCATTGATTGCTGAAGAAGGCTTTCTTATCTCTTCTTGCTATTCTTTGCAACTCCACATTCAGATGCTTATATCTTTCCTTTTCTCCTTTGTTTTTCGCTTCTCTTCTTTTCACAGCTATTTGTAAGGCCTCCCCAGACAGCCATTTTGCCTTTTTGCATTTCTTTTCCATGGGGATGGTCTTGATCCCTGTCTCCTGTACAATGTCATGAACCTCCGTCCATAGTTCATCAGGCACTCTATCTATCAGATCTAGTCCCTTAAATCTATTTCTCACTTCGACTGTATAATCATAAGGGATTTGATTTAGATCATACCTGAATGGACTAGTGGTTTTCCCTACTTTCTTCAATTTAAGTCTGAATTTGGCAATAAGGAGTTCATGATCTGAGCCACAGTCAGCTCCCAGTCTTGTTTTTGTTAACTGTATAGAGCTTCTCCATCTTTGGCTGCAAAGAATATAATCAATCTGATTTCGGTGTTGACCATCTGGTAATGTCCATGTGTAGAGTCTTCTCTTGTGTTGTTGGAAGAGGGTGTTTGCTATGACCAGTGTGTTCTCTTGGCAAAACTCTATTAGCCTTTGCCCTGCTTCATTCCGTATTCGAAGGCTAAATTTGCCTGTTACCCAAGGTGTTTCTTGACTTCCTACTTTTGCATTCCAGTCCACTATAATGAAAAGGATATCTTTTTTGGGTGTTAGTTCTAAAAGGTCTTGTAGGGCTTCATAGAACCGTTCAACTTCAGCTTCTTCAGTGTTACTGGTTGGGGCATAGACTTGGATTAATGTGATATTGAATGGTTTGCCTTGGAAATGAACAGAGATCATCCTGTCATTTTTGAGATTGCATCCAAGTACTGCATTTCAGACTCTTTTGTTGACCATGATGGCTACTCCATTTCTTTTAAGGGATTTCCGCCCTCAGTAGTAGATTTGATGGTCATCTGAGTTAAATTCACCCATTCCAGTCCATTTTAGTTCTCTGATTCCTAGAACGTTGACGTTCACTCTTGCCATCTCTTGTTTGACCACTTCCAATTTGCCTTGATTCATGGACCTAACATTCCAAGTTCCTATGCAATATTGCTCTTTACAGCATTGGATTTTGCTTCTATCACCAGTCACATCCACAACTGGGTATTGTTTTTGCTTTGGCTCCATCCCTTCAGTCTTTCTGGAGTTATTTCTCCAATGATCTCCAGTAGCATATTGGGCACCTACCGACCTGGGGAATTCATCTTTCAGTATCCTATCATTTTGCCTTTTCATATTGTTCATGGGGTTCTCAAGGCAAGAATACTGAAGTGGTTTGCCATTCCCTTCTCCAGTGGACCACATTCTGTCAGACCTCTCCACCATGACCTGCCCGTCTTGGGTGGCCCCATATGGCATGGCTTAGTTTCATTGAGCTAGACAAGGTGGTCCATGTGATTAGATTGACTAAGTTTTCTGTGATTATGATTTTGGTGTGTCTGCTCTCTGATGCCCTCTTGCAACACCTACCATCTTAGTTGGGTTTCTCTTAACCTGGACGTGGGGTATCTCTTCACGGCTGCTCCAGCAAAGAGCAAAGCACCACCTGGAAAGCCCAAATAAAAGCATCAGTTAAGTTCAGTCACTCAGTGTGTCCACTCTTTGTGACTCCATGGACTGCAGCACCCAGGCTTCCCTGTCCATCACCAACTCCTGGAACTTGCTCAAACTCATGTCCATCGAGTTGGTGATGCCATCCAACCATCTCATCCTCTGTCATCCCATTCTCCTCCCACCTTCAATCTTTCCCAGCATCAGGGTCTTTTCCAATGAGTCAGTTCTTCGCATCACATGGCCAAATATTGGAGTTTCAGCTTCAGCATCAGTCCTTCCAATGAATATTCAGGACTGATTTCCTTCAGGATGGACTGGATGGATCTCTTTGCTGTCCAAGGGACTCTCAAGAGTCTTCTCCAGCACCACAATTCAAAAGCATCAATTCTTCAGTGCTCAGCTTTCTTTATAGTCCAACTCTAACATTTATACATGACTACTGGAAAAACCATAGCCTTGACTAGATGGACCTTTGTTGGCAAATAATGTCTCTGCTTTTTAATATGCTTTATGTTAGTCATAGCTTTTCTTCCAAGAAGCAAGCATCTTTTAATTTCATGGCTGCAATCAGCATCTGCAGTGATTCTGGAGCCCCTCCAAATAAACTCTGTCATTGTTTCCATTGTTTTCCCATCTATTTGCCATGAAGTGATGGGACCAGATGCCATGATCTTAGTTTTTGAATGTTGAGTTTTAAGCCAACTTTTCATCTTTCATCAAGACTCTTTAGTTCTTCTTCGCTTTCTGCCATAAGGGTGGTGTCATCTCTACATCTGAGGTTACTGATGTTTTTCCCGGCAATCTTGATTCCAGCTTGTGCTTCATCCAGCCCAATGTTTCTCATGATGTACTCTGTATATAGGTTAAATAAGCAGGGTGATAATATACAGCCTTGACATATTCTTTTCCTGATTTGAAACCAGTATGTTGTTCCAAGTCCAGCTCTAACTGTTGCTTCTTGATCGGCATACAGATTTCTCAGGAGGCAGGTCAGGTGGTTGGTATTTTTATCTCTTTAAGAATTTTCCACAGTTTGTTGTGATCCACACAGTCAAAGGCTTTGGCATAGTCAATAAAGCAAAAGTAGACGTTTTTCTGGAACTCTCTTGCTTTTTCGATGATCCAATGGATGTTGGCAATTTGATCTCTGGTTCCTCTGCCTTTTCTAAAACCAGTTTGAACATCTGGAAGTTCATGGTTCACGTATTGCTGAAGCCTGGCTTGGAGAATTTTGAGCATTACTAGCATGTGAGATGAGTGCAATTGTGTGGTAGTTTGAGCATTCTTTGGCATTGCCTTTCTTTGGGATTGGAATGAAAACTGACCTTTTCCAGTCCTGTGGCCACTGCTGTGTTTTCCAGATTTGCTGACATATTGTGTGCAGCTCTTTCACAGCATTAGCTTTTAGAATTTGAAATTTCTCAACTGGAATTCAATCACCTCCACCAGCTTTGTTTGTAGTGATGCTTTCTAAGGCCCACTTGACTTCGCATTCCAGGATGTCTGGCTCTATGTGATTGTTCACACCATCATGGTTATCTGGGTCATGAGGATCTTTTTTGTATAGTTCTTCTGTGTATTCTTGCCACCTCTTCTTAATATCTTCTGATTCTGTTAGCATACATAATTTAAGCATACATAATAAAAAATTATTGCATATTTATTTCGCAAAATTCATGCTTTTGCCTTCCTTTCAGCAACATCATTATTTATATTATTCTTCTCAAAATTCTCATAGAGTTTCATTCCATTAATAATAGTGATCTAAGGCAATACAAATGAAAGTGTAATTATGTCCAAAGCATGACAAATTTGAATATATTTTAATAAAAAATACAGAATAAAGCAAACCTAAAATGTAAAAAAGTATTTTTCATGTGCTTTCAAAAGTCATTTTTTCTCTCAAACATAAAATTATTAAAATTAAATGACAAACACAAGTTATAACTATGAAGTATCAAAATATAAATCAAAATTATTACATAAAATTTCTGATTTATTTTCTTCAAAAAGTTACATAGATTATTTAATGCTTTTATAAAACAAACACAATTCTACATTTAGCTGCCAATGTAAGGAACCAATATCTTGATTCACACCTGCTTCATAGAGGAAGAATTTGACAAGTTAAACAATTGATTTTTATTTTTTTTTAATCTGGGTGCTCCTGCCAGCCAAATGTGCTCCCTGTCTTTCTAAACAGTTTCTGACTTCCACTTGAGCAGCAGCACAATCCACAAACCTTTATGGCATATGGATGCAACTGTTGTTTCTTCTGAGGAATACTTCTCCAAGTCTGTTGACTTGGAGAAGTATTTTCCTAGGGCTCCAATGGTGTTAGCAAAAGAATGGTGTCTTGGGTTTCCGTCATGTGGTTGCTGGCCCTGAGTGCAGGATTCCAAGTCACAGAGGCTCCCAGGTATTCTTTCATCAATGTAGTTTGACATGCAGGGTGCTCTAAAGCCCAGAATTCATGGGGACGTTTACTCTCATATCCTTCTGCTTAGCTGAGGCCTTGAGAGATTCTCACTGAGATTATCACAATAGACTGCTTACAGATCACTTTTCTTCTAGATTCAAATTTTTCCTTTAGCCTCATGAACCTGAATATTTATTGGAAGGACTGATGCTGAAGCTGAAGCTCCAGTACTTTAGCCACCTGATGCGAAGAGCTGACTCATTGGAAAAGACCCTGATGCTGGGAAAGATTGAGGGCAATAGGAAAAGAGGGCAACAGAGGATGAGATGGTTGGATGACATCACTGAGTCAATGGACATGAGTTTGAGCCAACTCTGAGAGATAGCGAAGGACAGGGAAGCCCGGCATGCTGTAGTTCCTGGGGCCGCAAAGAGTTGGACACAGCTTAGCAACTGAACAACAACGAAATAAACATACTAACGGAGATAAAGTAAGAATCTTGACTGATTACTCTTTCCTTACCTCAAACCCAAACTCTGAGGTCAGTTGTGACTAGAGGAGGTAAAGCAAATGAAAACCATGTTCCAGTGTACATGTAGCCAGTGAATCACTCATCCCTTTACCCAAAATACATCACACAAAATTGAAACTGCCTAACTTGACAGACGACAGTAGTGGCCTGATTCCAATACTGACAGGTAAGCAGTATTCAGGACAGAAATACTGCTTCATGATTAGTGCCTATTATCAGCGCACAGCTGGGCTCAGCCACAAAGCATAAAATAGTAGCCAGTACTAATTGAGCACTCATTATGCTAATCACTGACACAATGCACACGAGTCTGAGGAAACTCCAGGAGACAGTGAAGGACAGGGAAGCCTGGCATGCTGTCCTCCATGGGGTCACAAAGAGTTGGACACGACTTAGTGACTGAACAACAACAACTTTGCTAAGAGCTTCATACGTATTTTTTCAAGTGACTCTCCCCACCGTCTTAGAGTTACATAATACTCTGAAGCTCTCTTTAAAGATGGAAGGACTGAGGCTTTAGAGGAGTTGAGAGGCTTGCCTAAAGTCTCACAGTAAGGAAGTAGTGGCAATGGGAATTAAGCTCAAGCTGTGCAACCTCAACGCCTGTAAACTTGAACACTCACTATTCTACTCTGCTTGCCTGTGTCTTACTGGCCTTGAGCAGAGGGATGGGAGGGTCCTGAACCAGCTAAGGCTAAGAGAGGGAAAACTGAATCAACAGCCAAACTGTGCCCCAAGGAAAGCAACCACCAATCCAGAATAACAAGTCCAGAGGACACAATGACCTTGTGTTTATTTGGGCCGCTGTTACTTCCAAGGAGTTATGGAAGTGCACTCAAGTGGAAGTCAAGTTATCAATGGAGGGAGCTGGCGGGTGGACACTGCACCAGAGGATAGGATCTGGGGTGCTACCCTCATTGGACCCCCTGGATTGGAAGGACAGAACTCCAGTCTAAGGGAAGACAGAAACAAAAATAATACCATCTGCACATCCCTCTGGTCATTTAATTATTGTAATGAATAATAATGCAAGCATTATTATTCCCATTTTCCAAGTAAGAAAAGAGATTATAATATGCCCAAGACCAAACAATAATAAGAAATGGAAGTGAGAGGAAGACTAGATTAGCTTGACTCTAGATTGGTGTTTCTTTCTATTAAGTATTTCGCATTGCCTCTCACGCTGGACCCAACTAAAGGACTAGATAGGAAAAGAGAAACACAAAGTCCCATCCTAATACTCAGCCCTTACTCATGTTGACTGATGCCTGTAAATTCCCTGCACGTTATGGGGAAAGGCATCCGCAGATGGCAGGACTGGCAACCAGGACTAATTAATTCTGGAGTCCACCCACGGGTGGGGCTCACAGCTCCGTACTTTCAACCTAGTCACAAGGTTTGAGTTTGAGTCTCAGGACAAGGACTTCAACGATGGGGCAGATTAAGGTCACATGTACTGAACTCTGTGTTGTTGACAGGGTCTGTCCTGGGACACTTGGCCTACTTGCGCTTCCAAGAGTGAGATCATTGTGATTTTTTTTTCTCCCAACCTGGAAAGCCCTTGAAGCTATGCCCCAGGGTGCCTGTCCATGAACAGACCTTACAAAGTACTTGGGACTCAGGGTCCTAGGAGAAGAAAAGGATACCATGTAGCCAAAATGGCAAAGGTATAATAGAATTCCATCTACTGTAAATAAAAACTTCCTTCAATTCACAAAAAGAAAGTTGGGTATTATGATGGATTTTTAATTAGGGAATTACCAGGAGCAGGTAAAGAAAAGTAAAAGCAAGTAATGATGAAAAGGGTGCTTAAGGAATATTATAAGCACATGGCTTTAGATACATAAAGGGGAAAAAGTACAAGAATTGGCAACTATAAGCAAAACTCAATGAAACATTTGCTTCAGTTCCTGACTGGCCCACAGCTGTCTGAAATAGTCTGTTTTTAAACCAGTCTTCCTCTTTGTCTAGAGGTAATCTGTCCCTCTGTGTCCTTTTTAATTTCTTTTTTTTTCAAGGTTAATATGCATAAATCATATTTCCATATAAGAATAATTAGAAAATGAATATTAAAAATGACACAATACCAAGAAAAATCATCAAACACACAGGAATAAATCCTATGAAGGAAGACTTTTACACAGAAAACTATACTGCTATATTTAAAATGGATAACCAACAAGGACTTACTATAGCACATGGAACTCTGCTCAATGTTATCTGATAGCCTGGACAGGAGAGGAGTTTAGAGGAGAATAAACACATGTATATATGTATGGCTGAGTCCCTTTGCAGTCCACCTTAAGCTATCAAAATATTCTTAATTGGCTCTACTCCAATACAAAATAAAAAGTTTTTTAAAAAGTTATAAAAAAGAATACTTTACAGTTTTCTTTTTAATTTCAACATCAATTGTCACCATCATAGCTAAAGTCATAAATACTGCCCGATTTAATTCTGCACAGTCACAGGCTCCAAAAAGGGAATGTGTGTGTGAGGAGAGGGAATCATTATTTTCTGTTGGAGGTTGACTAATTTGGTGGTTAATAAGAAGACCATGAGGCTTTGTACATTTTAGATGAAAGAACACAGAACTTGAATCGCAGTCACATGTCATTCCCACCAACATATATAGAGGATCTACTACTCGTCAGGCACTTCGGAAAGTCTCAAACTAGATACGACACAGTCCTTGGGCTCAGGAAGTTCAAATTTAATGTTAGAGATGGAGGTAAACAACTGGCAATCAAATCAAACAGAACAAAATAAGAGTCAGGTCACAGGTACAAAGGGTGCACTGTGAGAGCAGAGAGAGAGACACTGCCAAGAGGCGGGAGTGTTGTCAGTCTTGGAAGTAGGGAAGGTCATTCCAGGATGCAGGAAGAATGAGCCCGCAGAGCTGTTCAAAACATTTCAGTCTGAGAAGGAAGAGGAGAACCAAGACAGGGTGGGTCGTTACAGTCAGTAAGCGTGCTCAAATACCCCTATCTGCCAGCGTGGCACCCCTTAACTCTATTTCCTTCCACCATTTGTCAAATTCTCCCCTTTGGCCAGAGCTTTCACTGCCTCGTTCTGTTCTTGGCAGGCTGAGTCCTTTTACCCTCTTTTGGTTTATTGAAGGGTATATTTCTTCTCCCTGTCCTCTTCTCTCCTCTCAACTAAAACTGATTTCACTGAGACATCCTGATGCTCAACAGATATAAATAAACTTTTCCCCAGATGCTTGAAGCACCAAATAATGGTCATGATATTGGCCAAAATGCTGGGACGTGCAGGGCACTGTTTAAGTGCTTCATAAGGTGCACACATGTGGGACCCAGACCTGAAGGTGGCCTTTCACTAGTCCCACCTCCCCACCTTCCTCAAGGGCATTCACACCCTTGCATACTCCCCCTCCCCCGAGTCTGCACTGGGGTTGATCTGTGCGACTCATGGAACATTCCATGTGAATCACTAAGGGATCATCATGCACTTCAGATTCTGACTTAGAGGTCTGAGGTAAGGCCTGAGGACCTGCATTTCTAAGAGTAGCTTCCAGGTGATGTTGAAGCTGCAGGTCCCTGGACTGCACTTTAGGTAGTAAGGCTAGAGTTTAAATGGTAGCATTTATCCTAAGATTGATGTACAACAAAATGCCTTGGTTAACCTGATTTGGGTACCCATGTTGAGCTGGGGATTTGGGTTTATTTTATGGCAGAAGTCTGACCCTTGCTCTGAAACCTGGTCACCTGGTCAGCTTTCTTTTTGTTGTTATTGTTGTTGCAATCTTGGGTCATTCATAGATTTATTTTTTTTTAATTAAATAATTTTGTCTGATCCTTGGTCTGAAACCTGATCAATTTTCTTTTTTTTTTAATCTTTGCAATCTTGGGTCAGTCTTAGACTTATTTTTCTAATTAATTAATTAATTTTAATAGAGAATAATTACAATAGCATGATGGTTTTTGCTGTACATCAACATGAATCAGCCACAGGTATACATGTGTTCCCCACCCCATCCTGAATCCCCGCCCTGCATCACCGCCCCTGTACCTCTCCACCCTCTGGTCAACTTTCAACACAAGCTTTCTCTTGTTTTCTGCTTCCAGGGTGTTGATAACTCTGGCTAAGTTGCTTTGTGACTGAATTTGCAAATTGATCTTTGCCTTGCCAGGAATTCTTACCTCCTCTCTTAAGTCGAGGAGAGCAGTAGTTACCATTTATTGCACTCCCACTAACATGTCACATACTTGATATCATTTCTTAACTCAGATTAACTAAAAATATAGTTATCATTTCCACTTCTCAGCTGAGGAAGGCAAGGCTCAGTGAGTGTTCTAAAGTTTGCCGAAGTCTCAAAGCTGGTAGAACTGCTAGGAAACACTCCAGGCTGGCTCCTACACTCTCGTTCTTTCCACTTCAGTTCATGTGGTTGCTGCCAGCTCACATGTTGTGCCCAGCACAACAGACTATGGACCTACTCAGCCCAAGGCCAGACCTCTATTCTGGTGTCTACTTCAAGTGTGTACTTACCAGTCCAAAGGAGCCAATGGGGGTAGTTTCAAAGACATGGTACAAAGTGAGGCACTGATTTACTGAGTTGCAAAGAATTTGGACAGTCTTTTGTAACTCATTCTTGGTGGAATTTGAATTACTGAGCATGTTCCATGGGTGAGGCAGTCCTAGGTATCAGTGATAGGAAGAAGAAAAGAATGAGAGGAAATAGATACAAGTCCAGTTGGGCATAACAGACTATAGACATTACTAGGAGTGTGAGAGTACAAGTCAAACAGGAAAAGGGATCAATTTACTGGGAGCACTGAGTGATGTTGTTCTAGATATTTATTGGTCTTCCAGGGTAAAATATGAGGGATAATATAATCCCTGCCTTTTTATCAGCACTGAACAATAGCTAGTAATTATAGCAAATGTCACTAGTGGTAAAGAATTTGCCTGCCAGTGCAAGAGATGCAAGAGACATGAGCTTGATCCCTGGGTCAGGAAGATCCCCTGGAGTAGAAAATGGCAACCCATTCCAATATTCTTGCCTGGAAAATTCCATGGACAAAGAAGCCTGGTGGGCTATAGTCCATGGAGTTGCAAAGAGTCAGACATGACTGAGTGACTGAACACACACACACACACACACACACACAGCAAATGTGTATTGAACACAGCTCTGTGCCAGGCACTGTCAATCACTTTACCCACTGTACTTCATTTCACTCTCACAATACTGTATGAAGTAGGTAATCTCATCATTCCTACCTCACACGTGAGAAATCAGAGAATAGGGGATATTTAAGCAACTTGCCTAAATACTGCCACAGCTAGTAATTGGAAAGCTAGAATCAAAATTCACGTCTGTTTAATTGAAGAATCCAAGTAAAGACTGTCTCTATTTGAGGAAAAAAAAAGCCTATCTGGGAGCACAGTTGAGGAAGGGTAAAATAGGAATCCCATAAGGGAATATTATTCAACCACAAAAAGGAGGGAAATCCTGTCATTTGCAACACCATGGATAAAACTAAAGCATATTATGCTAAGTGAAATAAGGCATATAGAGGAAGACAAATATTGTATCATTATCACTTATATGTGAAATTTTTAAAAAAGTCAAACTCACAGAAACATAGTATAGTAGAATGATGGTTGCTAGGGGTTGGCATTGGGGGGTGGGGATGGGAAGATATTGGTCACAGGATACAAATTTATAGTTATAAGATGACTATGTTCTGAGTATCTAAAGTGCAATATGGTGATCATAGTTAATAATACTATAGTGTATACTTGAAACTTGCTAAGAGAGTAGATTTTAAGCATTCTCACCAGAAATAAAAAAAGAAAAAAAAGTATATGAGGTGATGGATATGTTAATTAACTTGATTGTGACAATCATTTCACAATGTATACTTGTATCAAATCATCCTATTGTACACTTTAAATATATACAATTTTGTCAATTACACCTCAATAAAGCTGGAAAACATTAAAATAATCAATACTTTAAACATTCAAGACCTTTAATGGTAGATTATCTTCAAGAAAATAAGTGTTCCCCAAAGTGTAGGATTTTGCTAGGAAATGAGGGGCTCTTGCCTGAAGATGCTCTGACCCTTGGAAAGAGAGAAAGAGAAGGAGGGCGTGGCTTGCTGTCCCAGCCTGTGGAGTGTGAAGAAGCACTCACAACTATTCTTCTCCTCTGGGAAAGACAGAAGAAGCTGGGCAGAGCCACAGGACAGGCAGGCAGGCAAAGCTATTGCAAGCTCCATTCCAGGTCTCCTCCGGGGAGCTGCAGAGGGTAAAGAAACTTTCCGTAAGGATTTCCCTTTGAGATAAAAATGGGAGAATAAGGAGAAAAAAATGGATTTAGGAGGGAGCATAAATCCAGTTAAGGCCACCTACAAACACAATAGTAATCACATACCTAGCCCTTCACAGCTTTCAAAGCCCTTTCTCTTACAAGAGCCTGGATATCAAGCTGAGTGGAAGAAGCAATGATTTGGGGTCAACGAACTTGGGTTTGAATCCTGGCTTTTCCACTCACTGCGTTGATAACTCTCCAAGCTGCAATTCCGATGTCTCGATAACAGGGTTTTGTTGTGGACAGAGTAAGGTTATGTAGGTAAAGTTCCCAAAACATGGTATGCACTTGAGAAATGGTAGCACTCGCCATCTTTTGTAAACTTCACCCAAAGAAAACACCATAGAGGTAATTGTTGATGAACTAACTCCAATTTGCAGATGAGAACACTGAGACTCAGATCAAGTGGTTTCCCAAGGTCACAGCTAGAAAGAGGACAATTTTCCGCCATCGAATACTGCTCTCTGTGCAGTTTTTTTCTAGGCAAACTTGGATTTGCAGTTGTATTTCTATGCAGGTCAGACACCCGAATAATGAAAATATTCAGAGAGGTCTTTCCTTTGATATCAGCCTTTGATCTTAACAAAAATTGCTATACTATTTTCAAATGAAATACCTTTGTAAAATCCTTTTCCTGTAGAAACCTGTGTTCAAACCTCACACTTCAGTGAAATAATTGCTTTATCCCTTCAGATTGTTGATTTATGTTTGAGTTCAGACACCTGGTAAGCAGGTGATGTTTCTGAAGTCATTATCAGTCACTGTGTGTTCCATAGCTGGATGAAAGGGTCATATCAGAGTCATATGGCTTGTCTAAAATGCCCATGTCTTATCTTTATCTGACAGCATCTGAGCACGCCAGACAGCACAGCACTGGCAGAACAATTCTGAATTCTGCCATCTATGCTGAAAACCGGTGAAGATGAGGTTGAAGCAATCTGGCCTAAGTACCTAAGAATCATTACTACAGCAGCTCCTGTAACACAAAGAAACTGAATCTGGTGATCTTTATGGTCTCTTTCAGCTAAAAAATACTATACCATTTTATCTGATTTCTTCTCTATCTCATCCCAATTTTATTGTTGACCTCTTAAAAGTTTAGCTGGATGTAGGACATTCTACATTCTACATCAGTGTTTCCCATTGAAAAAGAAAATCAAGATGAACCAAGACCCAGTCTGCCCAAAACACCCTGCTCTTCATGTAAGATGATGATATTACTACCCCAGGGACAGGGATAAAGCTTAAAATCCAAGATTCACTGGCACCGTTTTTTAAAGACATAAGCCAACCAAGTCATTCATCTGCCCATCCATCTGTCCCTCCATTTGATCATCTATTTATTTATTTACTCTTCAAATATTTATTAGCTATCTCCTATACTCCAGGCACAAATGCTAGATGTAGGGACTATGATCTATAATCAGACTTTGCTTCCGTAAAGATTATAGTGGAAAAGATTGAAAAAAGACAAACAATTTCACAAACAATTGTGAGGATCAGTTCTTCATGGATGCTAGGAGTGAGCAGGCAGGGTTTCCTAAGAGAGGAAGTGCAGCCGAATGGTTGCGAGAATGATGGGCTCTGGATTACAACAAGGAAGCTCCAGTTTTGTCCTTCCTCACACCAGCCCGGAGACAGGGGGCCAGTTGTTTGATTGCTCTGTGCCTCAGTTTCCCCAGCTATGCCATGGGGCTATAATAGTACCTCCCTCTGAAGGTTGTTGTGAGGAATAAAGGGCAGCACATGGGAAATATTTAGAACAGTGTCCAGAACTAGCGAGTGCTCAGCTGGTGGGATGGGGAGACACACTCAGCTGGTGCTGTGGGGGGGCCTCTTTAAGGAAAGGGTAAGCTGAGACATGGAGGATAAATAAGAAGGGGTGACAGAGGTGAGAAGATAGGGGAGGACAGGAATGGAGGGTGGGGATGGGCAAAGGAAACATGATGAAAAGGTGCAGATTCTGAGATGGAAGGAACACGGGCATGGCACTCTGGAAAAAATAACCATGGTGAGTGGTAGAAGAGGGCTTCCCTAGGGGCTCAGTGGAAAAGAACCTGGCAGCCAACACAGGGGACACAGGCTTTATCCCTGGGTTGGGAAGATCCCCTGGAGAAGGGAATGGCAACCCATTCCAGTATTTTTGCATGGGAAATCCCATGGACAAAGGAGCCTGGGGGCTATAGTCCATAGGGTAGCAAAGAGTTGGGCATGACTTAGTGACTAAACAACAACAACAACCACCAAAAAAATGAGGGCAGTAAAATATTTGAGACTTCCCTGTAAATGACGTCCTTTCACGTGTCTCTATCTGTATTTTTATTTTCTGTCCCTAGAGGCCATTGTGGCTGTCTTTGAATATCAAAATAGACTCAAAGAATTGCATTTCATTGTCAAACGATTGCATCCAGATAATTGTATTATGGCTTTTAAGGGCACATGATCAAGTTTTACAATATATTAAGAAAAATCGTGAAGGAAATAGCATTTAATTTTTGTTTAATTCTGCTTTTCTCTGTCTTTGGCTTAGGGCTATAAAAATATGCTATGTTCCTGATTTATCTTATATTTTGCAACTTTTTTCTTCTTTTTCATTAGCTTTTAATAAACCGCAAAACACATTACTGTTTTTCAACAGTCAGTTCAAGAACAATATCAGAAACAAACTGATAACATGGACTGGTCATGGACCTTGGAGCCTTTCAGTCCTGGTTTTGAATTCTGGCTGTACTGTGCAGCCCAGGACAAGTTACTTAATGTCTCTGAGACTCAGTTTTTACACTAATACTTATATTTCATTGCTGTGAGGACTATATAATGTTTATGAATACATCTAAACCTGGTGACTAATAAAAAGGAAATGAGAGGGAGAGAAAGAAAGGAAGAATAAGAGAGGAAGGAAGGGAAGAAGGAAGGGAAGAGGACTTAATGACCCAAGTGACAAAAGATACAGATGGTACCATGAGTAAAGTGACCTGTTGAGGAATCATTCAGAGTTTTCTCCTAATGTCATATTCTGAAATAATGGAGAAAGATATTCAGTATTTTTAAAAAATTATTTGGTGTTGCAACTTTATTCATGTGTATAATACTTTGATATTCCCAAGGGACAAAGACTATAAACCTATCAACCCTTAATTTTTTGAAGGGCTGGAAAATTTCTCCAACTCTTCTGTTGACTAAAAAATGGTAATTCCAAAAAGTCCCCTTCTGAGAGTCACCTAAACTCTTTAGGATGCACTGTTTTCTTAATGTATTTATTTTTAATTGAAGGCTAATTGCTGTACAGTGTTGTGTTGGTTTCTGCCGTACACCAACATGCATCAGCCATAGGTACGCTTATGTCCCTTCCCTCTTGAACCTCCCTCCCACCTTTCTAGGTTGTCACAGGGCCCCCGTTTGAGTTGCCTGAATCATGGAGCAAATTCCCACTGGCTATCTATTTTACATATGGTAGTATATATGTTTCCATGCTACTTACTCTCTTTGTAGATCCCACCCTCTCCTTCCCCCACCCCTGTCACGTCCATAAGTCTCTTCTCTATGAGTCCCCATCACTACCCTGCAAATAGGTTCATCAGCACCATCTTTCTAGATTCCATGCACATGCATTAATGTACAACATGTGTTTTTCTCTTTTTGACTTGCTCTCTATAATAAGCTCTAGGTTCATAGGATGCATCTTTTGTGATACCAGCAGCCAAGTTTCTTCTTTACATTTACTGTCTTCTAGAACTAAAATCAGACAGTGATGCTAGTACACATGAGCACCTGCTGGCAGGAGAGGTGATTATGCAGAGTGCTGAGTGAAAGAGTGAAAACTGAACTGAGATGTCATTCACTGCTTCATTCATTCCCTCACCAAACATGTACTGGGCATCACCTCCAGTGACACCAGAAATTTCTCTTTTAAAAGGGTCACTTTGCTCCTGACCAGAGACTGTAGTGCTGATTAAATCAGATGATTACCTTAGCAGCCCTTGTCATTCAATAAACTATTCTGAAGTGAAGGTTTAAATGCTGCATTTTCAGGGATTGCATAGTCAAGGGTAATGAGTTAAATTGACTAAGGTTGTCCTTTGGAAATGGTGGCACTGACTTCTGGGTTTCTGAGTTTGTGGCTTAAAATTCATCAGAAGTGTTGGCTGAACTCAGGAAAGTTCATTTAAGATAAATGAAAGCCACTGGCTCCTCTGTAGCTGCAGAACATCCCCATCTCTGCTAAGATAAGGTGTTGGCTGACGATAACAATAAAGAAGCAAGCCTACACTTCCGCAGGGCTGTGAGGCGGGCTGACCCTGTGAAATTTCAACACCGATTCTCTCAGGCCAGAAGCAGGCTCCCCCAAATTCAGCCTGGAGGAGCCAGGACCCCCTATATTTCTCCTTTTTGCTTCATCATTAGGACAAGGGATAGATAAAAATTTTGTGGTACGTGTTGTTCTGTTAAAACTTCCACACTAGTGATGATTTGGAACAGGGAAGAATTAATGTGTTTGTCTCTTTCTACTATGTGAATTCCTACTTTACAAGGTCCCATGGGAGCAGGATTTTACAGGCTTTCATACAGGAAGTGGAGAATGCTTCCTGATCCTTTCACCTGGCTGAGACATCTATATCTTGCATTTAGGGATGAAAGTACAAATAAAGCTCAGTCCCTTCTGCTAAGGAGACTAGTGGGGGAAAGAGACAGCCCCGTATATGAATAAATACAATAAAGCATTGTGTGTAGTAGGGTAGGGGAGTAAGCCCAGGTACCAAATGATCCAAAGGATGTGGCCATCTTATGCCACCTAAGGAGGGAGTAGGGGTCAGAAAAGATAGGGCAGAAACCGAGTCACAGACATAGAGAATGGGCATGCGGACACAGGGAGGGAAAGGAGGGTGGGACAATCTGAGACATTAGTATTGACATGTATACACTACCACCATAGGAAAATAGATAGCTAGCAGGATAGCTAGCTATAGATAGCTAGCTATAGAAAATAGATAGCTGCCAACACAGGGCACTTAGCTCGGTGCTCTGTGATGACCTAGAGGGTTGGGATGAGGGGGTAGGAGGAAGGTCCAAGAGGGAGGGGATGTGTGTGTATTTATAGCTGATTCACATTGTTGTACAGCAGAAAGTAACACAACATTGTAAAGCGATTATACTCCAAGAAAAAAAGAAGAAGAAATATCTGCTATGGACTACTCATCAATTACACACATTTTCTAAAACCTTCATTCCTATCACTCCAGGCTGGGGAAAAAAAGGTAGTTGCAAAGTGAGGTCAGACTACCCAGTGCATTTTTAGAAATCTTGCTACAAGTCAACGTGGGTGGCCTTCGATATATCACACAGAGGACACTGGCCATGCACTGTGCCTGTCTATGCACACAATGCACCTCTGGAGAAGGTCTGAGTTTCAGAGTTGACCACAGCATAAAGAGAACAACAAGTCAGATACCTAATGTGAAGGACCCTTCCAAGGACCTTTCAGCCTCTAAGTCAGTGTTTATTGATGCCACTTCCCAATGCTTAGACATATTCTTCCTTTCCCTTTTACAACCTTTATTATCTCCTTTTGGGCTTCCCTGGTGGCTCAGTGGTAAAGAATTCGCCTTCCAATGCAGGAGATGCAGGTTGGATCCCTGGGTCAGCAAGATCCTCTGGAGAAGGAAATGGCAACCCGCTCCTGTATTTTTGCTTTGGAAATCCCATGGACAGAGGAGCCTGGCGGGCTACAGTATATAGGGTTGCAAAAGAGTCCCACATGACTGAGCGACCTAACAACAATTTCCTTTAATCCCTGTAATGGCTGGGTCACCCCTTTTTAAACATAACTTTTTTCAAAGCTATCAATATTCCAGATAACATTTGGCTGAAAGGGTAGTGAAGGAGCTATAGTTAGAGAATAAGCAGACCCCTTAAGCATCACTGTTCTGAGTAGAACGAAGATGTGTGTGATGCGGTCCCTTCCCAATGCGTCAGTCACATCCAGGAGACTAAAAACCACAGCCAGAGGCGAAAGAGCAGGACTAAAGTCCTGAATACCATTTTTAGACTCCAAATGGTATTAGCATGAAGGCAAGTACATTTTATTTTTAAGTTCACTTAGAGGAAATTTAGAAGGCACAATGTGAAGAGCTAGCAGGATTTTAAAAAATGGTCCATAAATTGAATCTTGGAAGAAAGACTGAGGACAAATATAGATGTCTGAAACTCCTTTCTAAGATTATCAGAATTTCTAAAATGTCCTGAATTAAACCACGGTGCCAATTAAAGCATGGGTGTTTGCAATCACTTACATTAGTATTTAATATGTGTGACCCTCATCTATTTTTTTCTAACCTTGCCAGTCTGAAGTGTGGGAATATTTGTGCTTCCTATTTAAAAATCTTTGCAAGGATTATGTTGTCCATTTCAGGGCTTTTTTGTTTTAGTGGTCTTGTTCAAAAGAAACGTGGCTATGCATGTATGCGATATTTATGCTAAAGTGGAGTGCTAACAAATGCCCCTGTAATATACAAATAGATGGACCAAGACAGAATCGCTCGGTTCCATCATTCTCAGACTATATGCTTCATAGTCTTTTCTTTATTCTTAAGCTCTCTCTTCAAAGTCAACCAAGGAAATGATGAAAAATTATTTCCTAGATCACAAGGTAACTTTAAAAATGTCTTTTCTCTGTACAGTCCCGTCGCTTATTCACCATGCAATATTCAATTCTGCCTCTGCTGGCCTGAGAGGATGTCTTGACATTTATTGAAAAGCTGTCTGGAGGGAGACACATGGAAAAAGATTTTAACCTTGATCCACTGACAGTAAAGTCATTATCTAGCTTCACCAAAAGGAAATTTGGGTCTTTTCCTCCTTTATTCATCCTCTAGGTTCTCACTCACCCTATCTATCTATTTTCTACAATCCTCTGTTCTTTCCTTGATTATCAGTTTGGGAGATCTTGCTTTTATGGGAGAAAGACAAATCCTGAATATGCTTACTGAGCATCTACTATGTGCTAGGCATTGTGCTAAATAGACAAGTCCTAATTCTTCCCTTTTTTCATCCCCACTTCCGCTATCAGTTAGTCCCTTAATGAGTCCTGTTCAGCTCAATTCCAAAACTTGTCTGTTGTATCTGCCTTTCTACATTTTCTTCTGCAGCCAGGTCAGTACAAGCCAGCATGGTGCCAACTGCCTTCCCTCCAACCATCCCTCAGTGTCAGGCTCCATGGTGCTCTGACAGCTTCTCCAGCCTTTCTCAGCTTCCTCCCCATTGCCTCTCATAGGAGTTCCTTCCAATAAAATCTTTGTACATTAAAAAGAATACAGGCCAATAGAACCTTTTGCCTGGAGCACTGCAACAATTCCTTAACTGGTTCTCTGGTTTCATTCTTGTCCCCGCTCCAGCTCATTTTCTTCACAGAACTCTGAGTGATCTTACTGACATATAAACCAAATTACATTACACTTGTGCTTAATGTTCTTTAATGGCCTTCTATCGACTTTGAAATAAAACCCAACACATGGCCCTTGAAGGGTCTTGTAGGATCTGACCCTTGGCCCCTCTCTAACCTCCCCAAGAGCTTCCTTCTACAGCTCACCACACTGCAGCTGCATATCTCTCTGTTCAGTTGCTATTTCAGGCAAATCTCTCTTTCAAGAACATCCTTCCCTTGGAAGTCACTCACACAGGTCTATCTCTTGTCATTTGGTCTCAGCTTAAACATCCCTCTTCAGAGATGCCATCTCAGATGGACCATATAAAGGTTTTCTTTCCTGGCTTGCTAGCTTCTGTTTTCATCTTCTTCATCATACAAAATCTAGTTGGAATGATTATATTAGTTTGTGTACTTACCACTGGTCTCCACTGCTAGAACATAGGTTTCATGAGGGCAGAAATTATGACTTACTTCTTTCTCTCTGTGCTATCACAAAGCTTAGAGAAGTACTGGTTATTTAATAAATGCCCAGAAAATATTTGTTATAGGAATAAATATACACATCCTTAATACCCTCAGGATACAGTTTTCCATACAACCAAAAGGCTAGAAGTAAGCCTAGACAGCTGAAAAGTGTGACATGGGAGAACTCAGCCAGGTTCCCTTGCTCAAAAAGTTTTTACTGAATGAAAAAGGCATTTAATTTTTAATACATTTCTAGAGAGCTTTAAAAGTTTTAAATGGATGTTTAAATATAACATCTCATTTTATGTGTATAACAATCAAAATATTTTATTGCTTTTGTTCTCCATGACGATGGTTGAGAAAGGTGAATTTGAATCACCAAATAAGGCTGAGACTGCAGTTCAAACTCCACCAACACCAGAAGCTTCTAGAACTAATACTCATATGTTTCCTGATTATCTAAATGGTTAGAGGAAAAGGTGGGCAGAGAACTCTAGAGATATGTCTTTAAACCCAGACTAAAGATATAGAGTATATTGTGAATGAGGCCATATTTGGTAAAAAAAAAAAAAAAGTGAAGTGGGCTGATGCCATTGTAAATATAGTTCAAGCCACATTAAAAAAAAAATCAGAGAAAGAAGAACTTTCAACAGAAAGGAGGATGGTTTCATAAATGATGAAAATGATGAAACTTCTCAAGTGAAGTTCTTTTTTCATTTTTGCACTCAGATGATGAGTGTGAATGATTTATTGGTTAGGTGATCTATTATGACTTATAAATCTGCTATAAAGTCTTCTCTGCAAACTAAGTAGTCAATGGTTTATATATAATAAACTGAGGCTCAAAGACTTTGAAGAAATGTTCTCAGGTTCCTTAGTAACTGGCAGATCTTGAGCTCAGAGAGTCCTTTCAACACCAAATCTGCTGCTCAAGTCCCAGATCCACTCAAGACAGAGGATGGGACTTGAATTTCCTCAGATGCACATATTCACTTTGGCAATCCCCTCAAACACGTGGTGATAACATTTTCAGCCAACCCTAGCAGATTAAAAGTGTTTAGAGCACTTCAACAGGACATTTTAATTTCTATAGATAAAAGGTCCTTTCTGAATGCCTTGTTCTTCCTTAAACCACACAGTAGAATAAAGAAGATAAGAGTACACTGGGCTGGAAATGGGAAAAGAATAATTTGAGGCCTTTTCCTCATTCTGTTTAAACAGACTGAAGACTCTTTTTGGCAGGAGGCCTATGTTTAACCAGCGTTACTGAATATAGAATAATCATGGGTAAGGAGTCTGTTTTCCTTAATTGAATATGTTTTCTTGAGATAAATGTGGATCTCAGGCTCCTCACTAGTCAAAGCAAAAGTTTCCAAGTTGTCTGAGTTTGTGAAAGCCTAGGAGGCAAGCCTTGGTACCCAGGCAGAGGCAAGAAGCACAAACCAGTTCAGTTCAGTTCAGTTCAGTCGCTCAGTCGTGTCCGACGCTTTGTGACCCCATGAATCGCAGCACACTAGGCCTCCCTGTCCATCACCAACTCCCGGAGTTCACTCAGACTCACGTCCATCGAGTCAGTGATGCCATCCAGCCATCTCATCCTCTGTTGTCCCCTTCTCCTCTTGCCCCCAATCCCTCCCAGCATCAGAGTCCTTTCCAATGAGTCAACTCTTCACGTGAGGTGGCCAAAGTACTGGAGTTTCAGCTTTAGCATCATTCCTTCTAAAGAAAGCACAAACCAAAGTGCCTGCAAATGTGGGGGTGGGGGGGGTTAAAATAGCACTGATGGATTAGACTGCTTCCATCTCATCCACTCACTGCTGTCACCCCTCACCTCTTGGACATCGTTCATCATCCTCCTTTAGCTTGTGTCCAGGGGTATCATCCCCAGGAGGTTTCATTCAGTGCCTCCTCTACCACTGCCTCTCCTTCGCTACCTGCCTCCCCTTAGACTTGACCACACAGAGAGGTTTGTGGTCAGGCAATTTGGCCAGATGTGAAAGCTGAGGGCCCGGTGGAACTCTCTCTTATGAGTGTTCAATTATCTTTTCTTTGAAAGGATTCCTCTTCAAACCAAAGAGAAAAAAGTTTCCCCTTCTCCCCTGTTACTAAAGAGGACTAGGGCATCCATGTTGGCAGTATCCCCTAATTCTCCACTGCCAGCTCAGCTGCCAGAGATCAAAAGGGCAGACGGCCTTTAAGCATTGAACACCAAGGGTTCAGCCGGCACCTGGACTGAACTTCTCCCTTCATGGATGGTATATTCATTTCCTACGGCTGATGTAACAAATTACCACAGACAAGATGGCTTAAATGACGGAAGTTCATTCTCTCACAGCTGAGGAGGCCAGAAGTTCACAATGCAGGTGTCTGAGGGTTGGCTCAGGGGAGGGGTCTGTTCCCTGCCTCTTCCTCAGCTCCTGGTGATCACTGGTAATCATTGGCATTCTTTGGCTTAAGGCAGCGAACTCCAGTCTCTGCCTCCACTGTCACATGCTGTCCTCCCTGTGTGTCTTATCACCCTGGACTCCTTGTGTCACTTGTGAAAACTCCAATGTTAGGGCCCACTTAATCCAATATGGACTCATTTCAGCTAAACACATCTGCAAAGACCTTATTTCTAAATAAGGTCCTGAATGTTGGATGGCATCACCAACTCAATGAACATGAGTTTGAGCAAGCTCTGGGAGTTGGTGATGGACAGGGAGGCCTGGTGTGCTGAAGTCCACGGGGTCACAAAGAGTTGGACGTGACTGAGTGACTGAACTGAACTAAACGGAACTAAATGGAACTAACTGAACTAAACTGAACTGTGTGGAAATATTTACAGGAAAAAAATATTTGTCTGTGTTCACCATTTATTTTTCCCAACCACTATGGGATGGCTTGATGTTGTAAATACCTGTCTAGTAATTTCAGGATGGCTAACAGAGTAGCTTTGCCCTTACATATATCTTCCTAAAATTACTAGTCTCATATTTGAGCCTTAGACCAAGCTTCCTTAGATGCGAAATTACTTGCTGGCTGGTCTACACATTAAGGTGTCATTTCTCACAAATACCTTAGTTTAAATTAACGTGGTTAATTTTAAATTTGGCATACAGAGAAACGAAGCCATGTGAGGAATCTATCTGGCAACTGGATTCCACGACTGAAAGAGGATCAGATTACTTGTAGATTACAGACAGTAACCTAGTATCTGACTGAAGAACTCAATCATTCAAGTGGATCAGAAAAAGAACATGCTGGTTAATTTGGATACCTAGTGACTTGCAACTGAAACTGTGGCCCAGAGACCCAAAGCATTGAAGCCTGTTCGAAAGGCAGAATGTCCCAAGGATATACTCAGATCTATTGAATAAGGATCTGCACTTTATCTGGATTCCCCAAGAAGCCCCATATGCACACTGGAGTTGAAAAATGCTGGTCCTATTGACTGAGGATCTGCACTTTATCTGGATTCCCCAAGAAGCCCCTTATGCACACTGGAGTTGAAAAATGCTGGTCCGACAAAACCTTGTAAAGTTGAGTTGGAGGAAGGTCTGAAGGGGCCTTGGACGCCCCAGGTGGTGCTACTGGTAAAGAACTTGACTGCCAATGCAGGAGACATAAGAGATGCAGGGTCCACCCCTGGGTGGGGAAGAGCCCCTGGAGAAGGGCATGGCAACCCACTCCAGGATTCTTGCCTTGAGAATCCCATGGACGGAGGAGCTTGGTGGGCAATAGTCCATAGGGTTGCAAAGAGTCAGACACGACTGAGCAACTTAGCAACCACACACGATAAAGGGGCCTTAGTCGGGATACGCTTAGAGCACAGGCTATTAGAAGGAATCCTAAGGTCAGACGAGGTTGTGAAGAGGGAAGAAGGGCAGCTGGGAAGTGTTGGGACAGAACAGATAAAGAGGACTGTGTAACAATAACCACTATGGATAGGACACAAGTCCAGGTGCTTTGTTTTGCTCAAATTCTTTTCTTACTGTGTTTACAACAACCCAGTGGGTTGGGCTCTATCATTATCACAGTCACTCTTTTATGGACAAGGACACTGAGGCAGGCACTTAGGAGTTTACTATCTGACTCCAGATCTCTTTCTTAATTAACATCTGTGCTCTCCTGACTTCCGAAAAGCGGGTGTAGTGGACAAAAACCCATGGGTAAACTGATTCCTTTAATGCTTGATTCATTGCTCACAGCCTTGTTTGAACTTGTATGTCAGCTTACATTATTCTGAAGACATGAATAGTCCTGGCATTGATCCGTTTCCTTCATTTTCATCACCAGTCAATTTTGCATGGAACTCACCGCAAGTTCCAGATCCTCGCCCATCGATGGGCTCTCAGTCCTGGCCTCAACTACCACCTCCCATTAACACACGAACAGCCAGGACCAATCCCAAGCCTGGTGTCTTCCCTTCACAGGTCTGTCTTCATGAGCATCCCTGGGGAGAGGTGACTAATGCTGTGTTTTTCCAATTTTGTCCTCTCCTGGATCACTGGAATGACTTATTCTTGCTCAGCGAACCCGTAATTGTGTGCTACATATAAGAGGTAAGATTTTTAGGCGGATGTGGGATCCAGCTGCCTGATGTGATCCTCAAATGGCCTCAATACTTTGCACAATTGTTTTCAATTCAATAAGATCCAAATTGCATTTGGGATGAGATGTTTATTTTTTAGCTTCCTTTTATGTTTCAGGGAAAACAAATCACCATCAATTTTTTTTTATTCATTTACACTTAGCTCCTAAAAATATTGCTCTCAGGATGACTGTTTGTTTGTCATGTCAAGAGTGGTTTATTTGGTTTCCTGTTAGAGAAAATCCACATACAGCCAAATTTAAGCTGACTGGCATGCCTCAAAGATGTTTGCAAATCTCAAAACTCTATTTCTCCACCATACCTTCAAAACATACGTAGAGCTCTGAAGAGAGGTTTAAAAAGAGATGGAACAGAGAGTTGCATGGGGAGAAGGTGCAGAAATTAGAAAAATAAAATGAAACTTAGAGAAACTCGTGATTTCTACAAAAATATCCATATTTTCTGAGGACATGCTTTTAAGTTGCATCTGAATTAGGTTTAATCTTCATAATTCTTTTTTACTGCCACCATATTGTATACATACATACTTACAAGCTTACAGACATGAATAACTGTGCATTGAAATGACATCTTAGGACTTTACTGGATTCTGTCTTTGGGGCTGAAATAGTCTACCTACTATTATCCTATATTACAGCTAGGAAAACTGAGCCCCAGAAAGGACATGCAACTTCCCCTTGATTATACAACAAATGCCTGGAAAAATCAGAACTAGAAGCTAGATGTCCTTAGTTCTCAGGAATCTGTTTTTTTCCCATGACACCCACACATTGGCAAGCAGGTCTGACAAATGGGCTGGAAAAACACTTGAACACATAAGGTTTGTCAAGATAAAGTTATCCCTATAAATATTTAGCATTAATTACCTAACTCATTATTATAATCAACTACAAAACTTTCATAGAAATCTTGATGACTTGCAACAAATAAACCCCCTGGATTCTGTAATCTGTAAAATATCAGCTGAAGTTATTTCACTGATGGCAAGAACTGCAGGTAAATAATTGCCTGTGGCTAGATGACAGCTGTCAAGTTCAAAGAAGGTAGAGTCTGTAGGCAGGAAGGTGATTCTCTCTTCTGTCTAAATCCCAAATTCATATGACTGCTTCTCTCTGTCCTTTGTTTCCTCTCTAAGCAGAAAATCTAGAACACTCTGCTACATGAGCAGAGACTACATCTGGTTAAGTGCATACCTACATTACAAATTTCCCCCAGTTGATTGTAAATAAGTATTTGGTGTGATGTTTCATATTTATTTGGCTGTTAAGTTATTATTTAGCTATTATATTAAGTTAGACTATGTTCATGCTATGTGGTGTCAGAGGCTAAAATTTCTTCTCATGTCATTTTAGTCACCCAGGTTGTCTTTGAGTTTTCCCGCAGAGACCTTAATTAGAGTCTGAGGCTTGCAGTTCTTTTTTTAAAAAAAATCTTTTTATTTTGTATTGGCATATAGCCAATTAATAATGTTGGGATAGTTTTCAAGTGAACAGCAGAGGGACTCAGCCATGCATATTACATGTGTCCGTTCCCCCCCAAGCTCCCCTCCCATCCAGCTCTTTCAGCTATACTCTCTTGTTATTATTCAGGAGCACTGTAGACAGGTTGGTAAGATGTGGGGTGGGGAAGCACTCTAACGTCCTATGCTTAGGTCTGTTTTTCACTGACTGAGTTGGACAATTCCCTCCTCCAAGTCCTTTGGTGAAACTCCAGTGGATCAGGCTCTGATAAAGTAGTTTTCCTTGAGGGCAGGTCTTGTTAAGGAGATTGGAGGGCTCTGGGGGTACTTTAAGGTGTAGTAAGTAGCCACTGTTGTCCTCCCCCTGCAGGAAACAGGAGAGAATGACCGCCGCCCCAACCTCCCACCACCTTCATCTTCACAGCGGGAACCTGATGGAGCTCCTGGAGGTGAAGCTCATAGAACTGTGGCCCTCCTGCTGCTGCTGCTGCTGCTGCTAAGTTGCTTCAGTCGTGTCCAACTCTATGCGACCCCATAGACAGCAGCTCACCAGGCTCCCCTGTCCCTGGGATTCTCCAGGCAAGAACACGGGAATGGGTTGCCATTTCCTTCTCCAATGCATGAAAGTGAAAAGTGAAAGTGAAGTCACTCAGTCGTGTCCGACTCTTTGAGACCCCAGGGACTGCAGCCCACCAGGCTCCTCCATCCATGGGATTTTCCAGGCAAGAGTACTGGAGTGGGGTGCCATTGCCTTCTCCTACGAGCTTTTAATTCTCAGACTTCTCTACACACAGCTTCTGGTAAGTTGTCAATTATAATTGAGGTTGTCCTTCTCTGGTATTGATTCTGAAAAGCTTCTGCTCCTGGTAAGCTGTAATTCTCCATATCTATCTGTCTGTCCAGTTTGGGGGACAGTGGTTTGTCCTGTGACTTCAATTATCTGAAAGATCTAAGAAGAGTTCTTGGTTTCCTGTTTGTTCAGTTTTGTTCCTGTTGTGTGGATAGAAGTGAAGACTTCCAAGTTCTTTATGTGTCAGCTCAGAAACTAGAAGTGCCCCCCGTTTACGTACAGTGTTCCTTTTCTCAAGTTTCTCCTAAATCTGATCTCTTCCCAAAATGGTAGCGGTGGTCCCAAGCGAGAAGATCAATAAAATTAACAGGAATAAAGAGTCTGAATTAAACAAATTGGGTGAATCACAAGGCAGGGCTCACAACTTGAAGCTGCCTCCGTCTTCTTGAGGTGCTCTGTTTCCAAAACAGTCTCACTAAGGGAAGACTGACCTTTTAAACTCCACTGTTTAAAATGGGCAATGTTCACACAGGAGGTTCTATTGTGTGGAGATCAACCAGCTTCACCGATAGGCCAGTTTTTCAGGATTGCCTCCCGGAAAGACAATTGAGTTGCTCCATTTTGTGGACATTTGTGTACAAAATACATCTTCTCCACATTCTTCAGTGTGACATTCACAGATCAGTGAATGCTAGTGAAAAGGAAGAGGAGAGTGACGCACAGAAGTTGCAGAAAGAGGATGTTGAATTTTAGGCAAAGCAGCAGAAAGGAAGCACCATTCAAGTCCCTGAGTTCACCAATAGCCACCTGGGCTTCTACAGAAAGAGAAAGAAAAGAAGGGGGCAGAAAGGCAGAAAAGAGAACTTTCCTGTCTTCTTTTCATTCTTGTTTTGGGATTTATGGGAAGGAAAATAAGAGGAGCAGATCCACTTTTCTAAGGTGGTCCTTCTTAGGCTTTACTGTGCCCCTGGATCACATGTGGAATCCTCTGAAAATGCAGATTCTGGCTCCATGGACCTGGCCCAGGGCCTGAGATTCTGAATCTCAAACATGTTCCTGAATGATGGAGATGACATTGGTGCCACACTTTGAGGAGAAAAGGCCTAAGGCACCTTCCAAAGAGTCATTTCTCAGCTCTTCCTCTATGTTCACTTCTGGAAACAACAATGATAACCACCACCACTTTCCACTTATTTCCTGAATCCAACATGCACATTCTTAGCTCAGGATGATCCCCATTTTTAGACAACTGCTGGCTTCTTCTCCATTTCCAAGTTCTCCGTTTTCCCTCTAAATGTCATTCAAATCTCTGTCCTTCACCAGGGCTCTTTCACCACTCAGGGTCTCCATAATCAATGTCTCCATTGAGGTCCTATACCTTTCCTGTGGTTCTCCTTAGCCATATTTTTGGCAAGTATATATAGTTATTGATCTTTTACATCTGTTTGTCTCCTTACTGAATTGTAAGCCTCTTGAGCACAGGGTGTATGTTTTGTCACCCTTTTATTCTCCAGACCTTAAATAGAGCCCCGCTTATTAAGAAATTGCACAGTGTAGCGCTATTACCCCAGGGAGACAGGGGTTCAAACCCCAGCTCTACCATTCAACAGCTGTTGGAGCCTGGACCAAGTGTTGCTGCTTGAGTCTTGGCGGTGGCAGTGGTGGTACTGTACGTAGAATATTTATATCTCCCAGAATTGCTGAGAGGAACAAAGAAAATAAAGTTGGCTGCATGTGAAACCAAGGCACAGAGTGAGCATTTGATAAATTTAAAGTCCTCTTGCATTCAACTCATGTTCCCCTCTCCTTAGTATGGATTATGATGGTATATCTTTCCCCTGACATTCTCCCTTTGAAAAATATTATGTCAAATTCAACAATCTTGGGGGAGGATTTCTTCTATCTCAGTCAAAGTGCCCTGGCATACCCTGAAAAAGTCCTTCCTTCATAAAAAAAAAAAAAAAAGAAAGAAACTCACAGCTCAAAATAGCAACATGCATGACAGCGTTTTCTGATGTGGTTAGAAGTAAAGAAAGGAGATATATTTTATTAAAACTTATTAGTAATATTTATTAAAAATATTATTTTATTAACATTGTGTATATTATTAAATCACACAACATCTGCCTTTATCCGTTTCCCACATTTTCCCCAGCATTTTCATTTCCACTGAGAGTTGTCTGACCTTGTGGTGACTGTCAGTGTATCCACTGTGCTGTCAGTGTTCATGTCTCAGGGAGGGTCTGTCTTAAGTGGTGACAAACACAAATGCATAGCCACATTGGGAGAATCATTGGCCAAAGCAGAGCGCATATGCTTGGGCAGGGTCTTGCCAGTGAGGTATAGGGATACGGAGCAGTGCAGGAAACACTGTTGAGGGCAAGCTATGCCAGAGAGCCAGGGCCACCAGGTTGGAAAGGAGGTGCTAGATCAATTTCTTGGTAGAGCAGAGATGAAGCGCATATGAGACGACGGGACAAGCCCAGGCATAGCATTCTCAATGCAGATTTGGATGCCAGCTCCTGGCTTGTTAGCTATGTGATCTGGGGCAAGTTTTTCAACCTCTTTCACTAAATCTATACAAATGGGAAAACATTGTTCCTTCACAAGCTTGTCTGAGAATTAAACAAAACCATATAGCTAAGGCACATAAAGTGCCAAAGAGCCCGGTAAACATTACTTCCCTTCTAAAACCTCAAGGAGGGATGGTACCTGGTAATATTGCCAAGGCAGGCATTTAGGAGGGTCCTGCTAGCCTCTGTTCCTCTACCCTAGTGAATATCAAATATCATATCCCTGGGACATCACCAGGGATTGGGTGTCTGGGTTGGGGAGAGGATGAACAGGTCCACTTTTTGATTCTTTAAGAAGGTGGTGTCATCACCACTGTCTTCTCTTCCTGCGTTCTTCTCCTTTTCTCTTCTCCTTTAAATGTGCTTTAAAGGCAGGATAGATTATTCTTTAGAATAATAATTATTCTATAGATTATAGAGTATAATAGCCATTATACTGAAAAAATGGCTTATTCATCATAAATGATTAATGACTGCCTAAGGATTGAACTGTATTCTACCAAACCCTTGGTATTTCTGCAATATAGCAGTTCTTCTTGATCTTTATAAACATACCCTTACATACCAGGATTTGTTTGGAGCTTGATGATCTCTTTTTGTTTAATTTAAATTCAACTCTGAGTCTTTGGCTCCTATGGCACAAACAACAAAGTATCCTTGGTTTTACCTTAAAGCAAGAACATATGGGAATTGTAGAGAACAAATAAAACTATCCAACTGCTTTCTCTTGTAGAAATTTTGTATTCTTTATTTGCCTTTATTTGAGAAGGAAATGGCAACCCACTCCAGTGTTCTTGCCTGGAGAATCCCAGGGACGGGGGAGCCTGGTGGGCTGCCATCTATGGGGTCTCACAGAGTCGGACACGACTGAAGTGACTTAGCAGCAGCAGCAGCATTTACTTGGTTTTTTAATTAAATACTTTTTGTTGTATTTTATTAAATGATTATATTGTATTGTGTGGCCAATTAACAAGGTTGTAATAGTTTCAGGTGGACAGAAAAGGACGGCAAAGAACATGGAGTCTGCATGTAACTAGAGGGGAGGGGCAGAAATTAAGGGAAAATGACAATTTTTTTCATGTTGTCTCCTTATATTAAACTTAGTGTAGGAGCTAATTATTTAGGTGATCTAGAAATATGCAATTAAAAAATCTTTATTGGTTTTTCATCATAAAACAATACACCTTTGCAACAAACTCCCACAATATTCTCCGTTTGTATTTCTTTATTGACTTCTCTTGCTGACGTAAATTGTCCTTGAGTAAGCCCAGAGAGTTTTGTTTAGATAAGAATTCTAGTCAAAACTAAATGGTACCTACTATCAAGTGAAGTGTTCTTAGGCTGCCAGTCCCATAGCCATCATGCATGAAAGCAACTTTATCACAGTGGGCACTATGCCCTTATTCAGAAAAAAATCCATTTTATGGTGGCGAAGTCTCTAATTGAGGCCAAAGGATGAAAAAAGGAGGAGCTGTAATCAGAAGATATCAAAGCTCCAGGCAGGTTAAAGATCCTGTAGCAAAGTCAGACTTCCTAGTGTTTCTACAAAAGGAAAATGTTAAGAAACAAAATAAAGTGAAGAAGGATTGGGATTAAAGGGGATTTCATTCAATATCAAGCCCTATGAAAGTATCACGTGTGAGTGGATTTGAAAAAGTCCAGTGGACTCTCGGATAAAAAGAAATATGCGGTCAGGGATGTGTCTGGTATAAAATAGAAGCATTCATACTGCTGAGATAGATGGTGACTGATTAAATGGAAGCAGCCACATGCCCATTCATTTCTCTGAGAATCAGCAGCTGTCGGCTAACAGACACCTTTCTTACACATGCTCTTGCTCAAGTGATAAGAAGTGAAAAGAGCTCTAGGCAGAACTATTCTGGGTTCCAGACAATCTGTGTTGCTATGAGATCTGAGATTAGCAGTTAGGTTGGTGCCGGATGTTGTCCAGCAGCTGATCATGAAACCTCTAAAAATTAAATTCATTTCTCAGAAGTCAGCTGTGCATGTGGGCTACAGGAGAAGGTGATTGGATCGTTCTGTTTCTTGGGGATTCCCCACCCTCAGCTCAGGGGAATGCAAGGGATTAGTAGCCTCAGTTCTGTAAGGAATTTTTTTTTTAAGTCATCACATTAATATGCTATAAAATCTCTCCCTGTGTTCCTTGAAGTGCCCCTGATTCAAGTGTTGTCCAGGACTCGATGTTGATAATTTAGAAATTATACCAAAGTACCATTTTAGCTTCTTATCAACCACTGGGTTAATAGGTTCTACTTTGAAGCATGATATATCAAAGTCAAGTAAGTTAGTGAAGAGTGTCCACAAAAGGGCATGTTATGTGGTCTGAGACTTGACTGTGGCAGGCTGGCAGCTGAGCCATCTGGAGGTGAGTGGCGGGGCCTTTGTTCATTTGTGAGTGGTAATTTGCATTCTACAGATGCAAAGTCTATTTAACTGGCTCTCCTGCTATGTAACCCTGGACAAATTATATTTTCTATCTATCAATTTCCTCTTCTATGACATGTGGCTAATAATATAATACCTACCACATAGCACGTCCCTCATACAGAGTATATGCTCAATCAGTATTAGCTATTGTATTACTATTATTTTCTCTGCTATTGTTACAGAAAAGGTCAGTGTACCAGTCTCAAATAAATCATTACCAAAGACTGACTTTAGTAAAGAAGACCAGAAAGCTTGATAGATTAAGCTCCAAGTTCAAGTTTTCACAAGAATGAAGAGAGTGACTGTAGAAGAGTGATCACAGAGGAATTTTTAAAAAGAAAGTAGATCATTCTTGAGAGAGTACTTAGTAGGATTTAAAAAAATCAGAATGTTCCCATTTTCCAGGTTGGTACACTGAATCTTCTGGAGCTGGACTCCACTTATTTATGATACAGAGTCTTAGAATCATAGGTTTCCAAGAAGTCATCAGGGCCACCAAGGAGCCTGCTGGGTGCAGCTTGCCCAAAGTAGCATCTGCAGTATCTGCCTGCTTATCCCATGTCATCTTTTGCTTCCTTCTTATCCTTCCCTAAACACACATGATGTGGCAACACACACAGAAACTCCTGCCCATAAAGAAGAAAAGGCTAAAGAAATTTGGGTTAAGACAGTGATTTAAGTTACATGTCAAGAAAATGAGCTGCGGTTTCTTTTTTTTTTTTTTTTTTTCTTCAGCTTTTCAAAAATAGAGGGGGAAAAAATCCCAAACACCAGCTTAATAAATATCCTTGGCATTAGTGGTCTTTTCTCGAGTACTCTGGGCCAAAAGGGCTTCCCAAGTGGCTCAGTGGTAAAGAGTCTGCCTGCCAATGCAGGAGATGCAAGAGAGGAGAGTTCAATCCCTGGGTTGGGAAGATCCCCTGGAGAGGGAAATGGCAGCCCACTCCACTATTCTTGCCTGTAAAATTCCATGGACAGAGGACCCTGGTGGGTTGCAAAGACATGACTGGGCGCGAACTTGCAAGTGTTGGCCCAAAAGAAATTCACACTAACAGGTGAGTCTTAGTCACTCCCCTTGGATATTGATTTAACCTGTATTAACCACTGTTAAGAAACAGAAGAGCCCTAAGGGTGCAGTGACTCCTCCTTTCAGATTGAAAACATTGAAAATAGAAGATCAAATAGAATATGCCAGAAATGTATAGCTAGCAATATAAGAATCTTCTCTTGAATCCAAAGAAGTCTACAACAACAAAAGAGACTTGGCTCAACAATTACATTTATATACATTTTTAAAATTTTATAAATGTAATTATAATTACATATATAAATATAAATTTATAAATACTTTATAAATATAATTTATAAATGTAATTATCATGTAGAAAATAAGATCAATAGGTATCAATTGGGTGATGTGGTAGCTAGAAAAAGTAACATGATCTTAGGCTACATACATAGATGTATAGCAGCTAAAAACAAGGAGGTTATAGTTTTGCTGCTCTTTCCCTTGATCAGAGCATACTAGAATCTTATATTCTTGTAAGAGGGCTATTCCCTTCAAAGGGCCATAGATACACCGGACCACAACCTGAGAAGAGTGACCAGCATGAAGAAGGAATGTTAAATAAGGTCATATAAGGAGCAGCTGAAGATTCTGAAAGATACTCAGAATAGGGGGCAGAGATACATTTAAATATCCAAGGACAAAGATGCCTATTTTTTGAGCACAGAGGTGGAACAAGGGCCAATATACCAAGCATTAACAACTCATATATACTGAGAATTTGTTACTTATCAGGCACAAACCCAGGCAAAAAAACATGGGTTAATTTATGAGGAATAGATTCCAAGAAATGAGTAGCCAAAGTTGATCAGTTTGGATACAAATTGAAGCCGTCTGGGTTTAGAGGCCACACTCTTAAGTACTATGCAATCTTGCCAATGCAGCAAAATATATGTTAATTCAGTGAAAGAACTCTAACTGGGATGTTTAAAGAATATGTTATCTTACTGAAAAAGTAGTGAGTTCTCTGTCACTAGGGAGGCCATGTAATTACCTGGCAGCTAAGACTGGGGGCATCTGATCATCTACTCTGACTGCATGTGCCAGTACCCTCTGCAGTCAGGCATGGGCCAGTGGATGAGTTCTGGCTCATGAAACGTGAGTGGATGTGGTACCCATCATACTGGGCTGCCCTTTCAATCACTGTGTGATCCTCACCCCCTTACACCATTGCTGGCTAAAGCAGGGAAGACCCTGGTTATCTAAGTGAGAACAGAGCCACAAGTTAGAAGGAGCCTGGGTCCCTGAAGGACACTGCCTCCTCCTGCTATCTGCCTTGGAATAAGTTGTGAGTGAGAAATAAACTTCATTGTGATGAAGCCAGTGAAATTTTAAGGTTATTTGTTAAAGCGGTAACCCTATTCTGACTAATACAAAGACAGTACTGTCGGGAGAATTTAAGTACTTGATGAGAGGTTGGCATTCTTCTCCTTTAAAGTCTGCTCAAGTTTGACACTCTTTAATTTGTGAGTAATAAAGCAAAGTGGATTTTGAGAATCCCCCAATAAAGAAAATCACAATCTGATGATCAATACCCTCCTGGACAAAATAAAAATCAAAACTCTGAAAGAAGCAGATTTTGATTTACAGGTGTTAGAATATCTACGTTCTCCAGTTGTGTACAACTCTGTGACCCCTTGGACTGTAGCCCATCAGGCTCCTCTCTCTCTGAGATTTTCCAGGCAAGAGTACTGGAGTCGGTTGCCATTTCCTTCTCTAAATTAGGTCCAGGACCAGCAAATTAAAAAGTATAAACACATGAACAGGAATAAATGACAGGGACTTGCCTGGTAGTCCAGTGGCTAAGACTCTGCTCCCAACGCAAGGGGCCCAGGTTCGATCCCTGGTCAGGGAACTAGATCCCATATGCTGCAACTAAGAGTTTGAATGCCACAACTAAAAATACCCTGTGCGCTGCAACTAACTATCCCACATGCCATAACTAAAGATCTGGAGTGCTGCAACTAAGACCCAGTCCAGCTAAATAATTTTTTTTTTTTTTTTAGGAAATGATAGGTTTGATCTTCCTTTATCACTCTAAGCAGTGAGTTTGGAAATTTGTTTCTTCCCTGAATTGTAACCAACCACACATCAACACTTTTCAAGATCTTTCTGTGTTGTTGGGTGTTGTCATTATAGACATGCCTGAACTGGCCAAGTCTGCTCCTGCCCCTAGAAAGGGCTCTAAAAAAGCTGTGACCAAGGCCCAGAATAAGGATGGCAAGAAGCGCAAGCGCAACTGCAAGGAGAGCTACTCCGTGTATGTGTACAAGGTGCTGAAGCAAGTCCATCCGGACACCAGCATCTCGTCCAAGGCCATGGGAATCATGAACTCCTTCGTCAACGACATTTTCAAGCGCATCGCTGGCGAGGCGTGGCGCCTGGCGCATTACAACAAGCGCTCAACTATCACATCCAGGGAGATCCATACGGCCGTGCACTTGCTGCTACCTGGGGAGCTGGCCAAGCACGCCGTGTCCGAGGGCACTAAGGCTGTCACCAAGTATACCAGCTCCAAGTAAATATAATATGCCTAGCTGCTGTTAACAGAGAAGGCAATGGCACCCCACTCCAGTACTCTTGCCTGGAAAATCCCATGGATGGAGGGCCTGGTGGGCTGTAGTCCATGGGGTCACCAAGAGTCGGACCCGACTGAGTGACTTCACTTCACTTTCACACATCAACACTATCCTGCCAGGCAATCTGTGAGAGGCTAGAAACAAAGTTACATAAAACCCCAAGCTTTATATTTGAAGAGTTTATAATAAAGGACAGTGGTTTTCAAAGCACTGAGGGCATAACATTTCTCTGGAAACTTGTTAAAAAATGAGGATTCCTGAAGTCAAACAGGGCCTCTGTATCAACCTAGAGGGGTGGGGTAGGGAGGGTGATGGGAGGGAGGTTCAAAAGGGAGGGGATATGTGTACACCTATGGCTGAGTCATGCTGAGGTTTGACAGAAAACAACAAAACTCTGTCAAGCAGTTATCCTTCAATAAAAAAATGAAGTTAAAAAAAAAAAGAGGATTCCTAGAATTTCCTCCAGAGATATTAATTCAGAAGGTGTGGGGAGAGGACCACCAATCAAAATCTAACATAACACCTGTCACATAGTATACACTCAGTAAATAGCTTTGATAAATCAATGGCTGAATTTAGTGAATATGTCCTCTGAATCTAATGCAGAAAGTATATGAACCACCTTGTCTTAAAAGGTTGACCATCAGGGGAAAAAATTTAATCAGGGGTCAATTAAATAAGATAACTGGGCTCTATAGTTCAAAATATTCTGGAAAAAAAAATTAATGCCACTTCTTTATAAAGCTGATATTTGTTTCCTTTTATGAGAAGCTGAACTTAGTATAAAAGTAAGTAAGAAAAAGTCTGGAACCAGAAGGGAAACGGAGACATATCCAGGAATTTTAAGCAGAATGAGGTCATAGGAAGCTGTTGTTTTCCTGCACCTTCCTTTTTTTTTTTTGAGCAGGAAAATTCCACACAAGAAGCAGACCAGTTGATCTCACAACTGTGCTCCCATGTCTGGCACTTATCTGGGTCAAGTCAAGGAGAGCTGCCCCCAGGCCCTGGAAATAGACAACCCACCCAGTGGCTGGGACACACAGCACGTACAACCCTTCTTATCGCCAGACGTTCTCCCCCAGCGTCCGTCTGGAAGCAGATTCTCTGCTGAGTAGGCAGCACACTGGACTGACAGAATCACACAGGGCCACCTGAGCAAACAGCCCTTCCCTTCATACATCCATCACCCCGTCCCAGATCCTGGAGGCACCTCCCTTGGTGTTCATGTAAAGGTACCAAAGGTTTTTTCCTTTCAGAAGGATTTAAGAGAGCAGCCTGTCACTGGGCCTGGGCTCAACTCTTACTGCTGATTTCCTAGGCGCGTACCTTAGCACCAGCTTCATAACCTCTCTGTGCCTCAATTTACTCATCAGTAAGTTGAAGATACCAGGCATACCTACCTCATGGGGTTCTTTAGCAGATTAAGTGAGGAAAGAGATGTAAAGCACAATGCCTGCATGCAATAGTGAAAGTGAAAGTGTCAGTCGCTCAGTCGTGTCCGACTCTTCGCAACCCCATGGACTGTAGCCCGCCAGGCTCCTCCGTTAATGGGGTTTTCCAGGCAAGAATACTGGAGTCGGTTGCCATTTCTTTCCCCAGGGGATCTTTCCAACCCAGAGATTGAACTCTCCTCTCTTGTGTCTCCTGCATTAGCAGGCAGATTCTTTACCATCTGAGCCATCAGGGAAGCCAGTGCATGCAGTAAATGCTAAAGATGTGAACTGTGGCTAGGGGTCAGTCCACAGGACTGTCTAGGACAATCCTGGCTTCAGAGCTGCATGTGCCATGCTACCGCTGGTTTGGGGGCTTCTGTGCCACTGCTGCCCACTGTGGGTAGCTGCCCACTGTGCTTCCCATCAGGCTTCCTGCACTTGAGCACTCTGGGCTATCAGTGGCCCCCAGCCTGCCTCATTGTGGCTCTGTGTTGTAGACCTCCATGTTAATCGTGGCCATTTTTCACACAGTAAATAGTGAATGTTAGTTTCCTTGATGACAGACACACAGAGAAGCACAATTTTTCAGATTCAATTCATAGATCAGTTCTCAATCCTTAAGTCATCTCTCTTGATCTTTGAGTCGCACACTGTAAATTTTGATTATCTCTGTTTTATAGCATCCTTTGTCAGTCTGATCCCATGCAATATGGAGAAATTGAGGTATGGATGACATCATTCAAAAAGCACCTGCAATTTTTTTTTTCTCACCAAGTACTTACAGACTTTTCTAAGGTAACTTTCAAAAACCCACTGAAATACTTTTACATGTTTTGCAGATGAGGAAATTAATATTCAAATACATTAAGTATTGGGACCAAGGTCTTACAGCCAGAAAGCAGATAAATGGGTCTTGAACTGAAGTTCTTTTGCACCCCAGCTTGTGCTCATCTCATAACACTGGGAAATGAATCATGAATTAATTTGATCTCATATATTTCCAGTGTTTATTGAATATGTGATTTCTAAAAATCTTACACTCACTCAGTAAGTTCACTGGAAGCCTGCTAACTTCTTGTCCTTTGGCTGTTATCACTGTCTACTCTCCTCTGGGGCTCTACTCTCCTTTAGTAATGTTTTATTGTTATTAAAAAGCATTATTTGACTATAAAGGGGAAAATCAAACAGACATGTTCCACAATATGGCTAATCTCAGTATGCAACATCTAATAATTATATAAAAAGCCTTCATATCAAATGTAATCAATGGTCAAATTTAGTAGGAAAGGCTTTTTTATAGATTGAAGTTCTTTCTTCATTTCACATGGCTACTTCATTGAGCTGAAACTTATCTTGCCAATCTGTAGCTTCTCTAGGTAGTATCTGGGATCTATCTGCTGACTGCTGTCTATTGTCATTCAACTTTTAAACATTATTTGAAATATAACTGTCTTCACTTTCCTTGTGTGAACTGAGAACAAATTTTCAGTCTAAATTAAATTTATTAGTTATTTTTTTATTCCTTGATAGAAGAATAAATATTCTTTAATAAATAAATAAATAGCAATATTCTTTAACACTTTGCTTTCCACAAATGAATAACTTGATTGTGATTATTAACTCCTTTTTCCTCCCTCAGCCTGTCAAAGGAGTTACAAGTTAAAATTAGCATGGCGGGATAAGAACAAGGAAAGAGACACATTTGACTTTGAAGGTGGTAAAAAATTTCATGTGATTCAAAATACTGTATATTTCCTGAACATTGGTTAGGTACTCTTGTTGAAAATGTAAAATTAATGTATGTTCTCTTTCTGGGCCTCAAATATTTAGGATCTAGTTGAGGGAACTGGATTTATACATGAAATACAACTGGACAACACTGTGTGTTAGAATAACCATGCACCAAAGTCTTTGGTGCAGACATTTAGTAATATGACGAATCAGGAAAAGGAGACATCACTACAGGCTAGAGTGGGCTGGCAAGATGAGATGAGGGGCTGCCATGTGACTGGAGAAAGGGTGAGATTCAGAGAGAAGAACCAAACAAAAAAATGTGAGGGTTGGGGGAAAGAGGGGAGAAAGAACAGGGGCAAGAAGAAATGAGGAAAAACAGGTTGGCAGGAGGAATGAGGAAGGAGAGAGGCAGGCAGGTAAGCCACGGATTTTGCACTACAGAAGGCAATAAAACGAGAGGTGGCAATTCCTAAAAGACCATGTTGAGCAAAATGCACTTGCACCCTTGTTGGTGAATCCAGAAATTCAAGTTTGGAAGTTCAGGTTTATATGACAGTAAATATGTGTTTGTGGGGGTGGTGGGGAAAGGCCAGTAAATATTTACTTCAGTTTTTTAAAAAAGAAAGCTATTCCCCACTATGAAATATTTCTCAAAACCCTGGTTTCAAAACACTTGTTCCACTTCTCCAAGCCACATAAAGGAACATGCTTTTTTGCCCAAACTCTCTGACCTTACATTAACCAGTCTCTCCACTGAGTCTGCTCTTGAGCTCTCTTTAGCTCCATGTGTTTCTTGTCTTTAAATAAACCTCCTAGATGATATTCTTACAAAGATATTCAAACAATTCAGTGTCAACTTCTTCATAAACTTTACCAGGAATGGCATTTGTAGGAGGAGATCAAGAATCAAAAATGAACTCTCCCTCTCTCTCATACTTCCTACGTCCAAATTTTGTATGAGTTCTATTAAGAAAAGTTTCTTCTCATGTTCAGAACTCTTCTACACCATAGACTAATTTGAGAAATGAGTGTATCTGCTCTGGCTGAAAATGAGAGCAAGGTACTGCCTAATTCTGGGAAGTCACTAGAGAGTAATAATAAGAGCCGACTCGCTGGAAAATACCCTGATGATGGGAAAGACTGAAGGCCAGGAGAAGAGGATGACAGGATGAGATGGTTGGATGGCATCACTGACTCAGTAGATGTTTGAGCAAGCTCCAGGAGATAGTGAAGGACAGGGAAGCCCGATATGCTGCAGTTCATGGGGTCACAAGAGTCGGATATGACTGAGTGACTGAAAAACAACAACAACAATGGTTATAACACACCTTTAATTGCTAGGGCTTCCCTGGTGACTCAGACAGTAAAGAATCTACCTGAAATGCAGAAGACCTGGGTTCGATCCTTGAGTCAGGAAGATGCTCTGGAGAAGGGAATGGCTACCCACTCCAGTATTCTTGCCTGGAGAATTCCATGGACAGAGGAGCCTGGTGGGCTACAGTCCATGAGGTTGCAAAGAGATGGGCATGACTGATCTATCAAAACACACACACACACACACACACACACACACATTGTATTCTGAGGGCATCCGGATTATCTGGGACCTTGTTAATGAGGATTCCTGAGCTTACTTTCAGAGACACTAATTCAGAAGGTGTGCGCTACACAGTAGGTACCCTTGTAGGTACCACCTATCCTTCAAGACGTAAATGTGAAGGAGTTATAGCTGTACCTACCTCATATGATTGTTAGGTGATTTAAACGAGATTTTATATGTAAGTAAAAACCAGCAAACCCAGTAAACTTTACATGTTTCACACAGAAATCAATATGCTTGTAGTTATTAGGATTCTTACTATTCAAATATTTGAATAAAAAAGTGCTCAGCTGAGAAACACCAACAGTAGTAGATTATTCTGACAGATCAAAACCTTACAGCTAGTCACCCCACTTCACACATGTTCCCCTCACCAAGAGTTTATGTAATGTCTAATGTTGCTAAACTTAGTGACATATTAATTTTCTACTTTGGGATGATCTCTATTCAATAGTAATTGTGTTTCTAAATATGGGATGCATTTTTAACTGACTGAGTTTTGTACCACTTTTTGTCAACTTTTAACTATAATTCAGCTTAAAACAAAACAATGCATTTTCTTTCCACTGTTAATCGAATTAATGAAAGTTGACTTTATGAGCAAAATCCTAATTTATGAATGTTTCCATTGTCTTTCCTGTTAAGGACATTAGTACTTGACTATCTTGTAGCAAACAATTTGCGTGGGATGGAATTTTATTATACATATTTTCAAGTAGTAGAATGTATTAGATTTCACCCAGATGATCTTTTAGTGAATTATTTAATCTGGCTTAAATTTTCTAAATTTTCTTAATTTTCTAAATTTTCTCCAGTTATGAAATGTATAAATGATTTTATGATAATGCTACAGATTCATGTAAACATATAAGATTATAACCGGGATTTAATGTCTTTCTGTAAACGATAACTTAAACAAGGACTTGTCAGGACAAAGGCAAGCACATATTTTATAAATGCTGTGTTTCTTGAAACAGTCTATGCTTCTTGGGAGAAAATCACTAACTGCTTACCTCCTGGGACCAAGGACCTGATGTCCCTGAAGTCACAGCACACTTCACACTCATCTCCAAGTGGAAATAGGTGGCCACTGTTGGATTCTAGTGAGAATGACACCTCTGGAATATCTCAGCTTCACAATCCCAGTTAGAGCCCTCTGAGAATCTGCTCACATAGCGGCAAACAATATCTTTAAGAGGTGATATTCCTAGAATGAATCCATTTCTAAAATTAAAGAGGAAAACAATTATGGGGAGTGAGGAGGTGAGGTAACATTCTACCAGAAGGAAAGGCTAATGCTCTCCAAAAAAAAAGACAGTATAACCTGCAAGGACGGTCCCAAACCTCAGGAAAAAAACAAAAGATTTGAATTTGGATCATATTATTTCACATAGCTCATATAACGATGACTTTCATGCAGATTTCCTGGCAAAATCATTTGTGAGAAAGATGGTGGTATTCTCAGTATATGGGGTATGAGGTAGGGGCACATGGGGACTGAGGGGTCCTGGGGATATGGGTCTCTCGGTGTTAAAACCAGGAAAGTCCTAGGCAAACCTGGATGAGCTGGTGTCTGCATGTGCGTCTCCCCAACTAGATGGCCGATCAAAGCTTCCCCACGCACTCCAGCAAGTTACTGCACTGTTCACACAACTTTGCTGCTCAGGTTGGCCCAAAGCTAAATTGCAACAAGAGTGGATGCTTCGGCGGTGTTGCTTCAGTTCCCTTTTTTGGCATCTGTTCCTCCTTCTCACTACTCTTGTTTGTTGAAGGTCCTGACATTTTTTTTCCTTCCCAAGAGCAGTGCAAGGTGACCTTTCTTTAAGCTCTTTCCCAAGCGATTTCTATGAGGTCAAAGTCTTACTTCTCTTTCATTTGTTAAACTATGTAAAGCATGTGCATGGTTCCAAAATAAACCTATATACTAAATAAAAAAGTCAAATCATCCTTGCTCCTGGTGGCTCATGGCCTTGTTTCCTGCCATGTGAAGCAGACCACTTGCTCCGTTTAATGTGTGGTGAGCTGAGAAGCACCTCTTCTAGGTAATAAAATACTATGTAGAAGAATGTACCTTTAAGATAATCCTCGAGAAGAAGACATCTTAGTAGTATGACAGAGGTGTGGCGAGGAGAGAATATTCTGTAAGGCAGAACCTTCCCCACCCTCAGAACAGCTGTCTGCCTGGTAACCTGCATGCCTTACACAGCATGGCACCACCAGTGGTACACCGTGATGGATACACACATAATGCCAAGCTTCGTAATGGTTAGATTCATTTAAAAGGCACTGCATCATACCTTTCGGAGAGTCTCAAGCTTCCTTCCATTCCAAATATGAGTCCATTATAAGTGGATCTCGAAAGCAATTGTAGCGAGGAAGCCCATGTCCATAAATATTTCAATGTCTCCCATGAAATGTGTTCCTATTATTACCCACACTATTGTGTGTACAGGATTCCGCACAAACTAGAGACTCAATAATTATTGATTGGCCAACGAAGGGTCATTATCTAATGTACCATGATCATTTATGCCAGAGACCCACAGGAATCAGCCTGATCCCACACTTTTTCTTTTAAATTTTGAGACAGGAACAGATAGTATCTCATCTTGAGTTCCTTGTGGAAGTAGAGAATATGAAAAGAAATAAAAGGTAGCATAAATGTGGAGTCATAGGAAAGAATGAGAATAAAGAAAGTAGACATAAGATCAGAAGAAAGAAATCAGACTATTAAAAACTGAGAATTCTTTTTAATACCCAAATGCACATTCTTTTAAAGAAAAAGATTCAAAACAGCAAAGCTTCTCTCTTCTTGGCAGCAAAAAATTTATTGCCAAGGCCGAAAGGAGATGAATAGTAGAATCAAATCTAAAGTACCTGAAATTTAAAACGAGCCAATTTATGTTTCATTTAAGAGAAGCAAACAGATGGGCCAGATAATAATTTCAAAATCTAGTTTACAAAGAGAAAAACAAATCTGGAACCCCAAGTCAAATGAGTTAGAAATAAAAAACAAAGCAATAAAAAGAAATAAACATGTACAGAAGCTACAACCACCTCCTTCAGCTTATCCAATGCTGGAACTTTTCTTTCTCCCCAACTTCATTTCACCTCCAGGGCAGAGGCAGGGTGGACACCATGGGTTTGTCACTTCCCCAGATGGCATCAAATTCATAAATTACAAACTCCAGGAGAAGGGAGGAACCTTAGTAAAGGCTAAAGTTCTCCTTGGGTCTCCAACATGGACTTCAAAAGAAAACCAAAATGTCTGCACTGGTACAGCCACCATAGAGAACATTATGGAGATTCCTTAACAAACTAGGGATAAAATTACCATATGATCTAGCAATCCCACTATTGGGCATATAGCCTGAAAAAAAATGACAATCCAGAAAGACACATGCACCCAAATGTTCATTATAGCACCATTTACAATAGCCAGGACTGGAAGCAACCTATATATCCATGGACAGATAAATGGATAAACAACTTGTAGTACATAATGGAATATTACTCAGCCACATAAAGGAACAAATTTGAGTCAGTTTTAGTGAGGTGGATGAGCCTAAAGCCTGTTATACAGAGTGAAGTAAGTCAGAAAATCAAATATCACACATTAGTGCATACATATGGGATCTAGAAAATAGTACTGGTGAACCTCTTTATAGAGAAGAAATGGAGACACAGTCATAGAGAATGGTCTGGTAGACATAACATGGGAAGGAGAGGGTAAGACAAATTGGAAAAGTAGCCTTGACATATATATACTATCGTGTGTAAAATACATAACTAGATGGAAGCTGCTGTGTAACACCGGGAGCCCAGCCTGGTGCTCTGTGATGACCTCGAAGGGTAGAATGGGGTAGGGGAGGCACAAGAGGGATGGGGTATATATGTAATTATGACTGATTCACATTGCTCTATGGCAGAGACCACCACAGCATTGTAAAGCAATTGTCCTCCAATTAAAAAAAAAAAAAAGAATATCTTCAGATCTATGAGCTTGAACCATGCAAAACTATAGTTTTTCTAAGTTAAAAAAAAAAGTGCATGTTTGCAATTTCAAAGGATTGAATCTAATATATTATGATTTAACTAAAGACAAATTAAGATCTTAAACATATGTGGCTAACTATAAAAGTAGTTATATTCTTACTTATATAATTAAACCAAAGATAGTTTCCTTTGGTCACTAATTCTTCTGACACAGGTCTGAACTCAAGTCCAGGAGTCAAAATGTGCAGGTCTCGGCCATTTCTCATGTTGCTCCTGTTCTGCTGCCGGGGTCAGTCATCTGGTTCTGAGTTGTCATGTGAAACATCTGCTGTAGCTGCGCTTTCTCTTGTTGGGTGGTTTTCGTTCTCAGGCTTCATTGGCTTTATCTGTACGCTGTGTGCAGTGGTTCTAGTTTCCAAATCAGTGTTGCTGTTGTTATGATGGCTGCTTTCCCACACAACACAGCTTTCTCCTACTCTCGCCTGCACATTTCACTTTTCCTCCTGTGCGGCCGTCACCCTGGAAACACGGCCAGAAAGCATCCTCTCTGTCTGAACATTTCCTTTGCCTGCTGTCATGTAGACAGACGCTTGCTCCTTGGAAGAAAAGCTATGACAAGCCTAGACAACATATTAAAAAGCAGAGACATCACTTTGCCAACAAAGATCCAGATAGTCAAAGCTATGGTTTTTCCAGTAGTCATGTATGGATGTGAGAGTTGGACCCTAAAGAAGGTTGAGTGCCAAAGGATTGATGCTTTAGAACTGTGATGCTGGAGAAGATTCTTGAGAGTCCCTTGGAAAGCAAGGAGATCAATCCAGTCAATCCTAAAGGAAATCAACCCTGTATGTTCATTGGAAGGATTGATACTGAAGCTGAAACTCCAATACTTTGGCCACCTGATGCCAAGGACTGACTCATTGGAAAAGACCCTAAAGCTTGGAAAGATTGAAGGCAGGAGGAGAAGAGGGTGACAGAGGATGAGATGGCATCGTTGACTCAATGGACCTGAGTTTGAGCAAACTCTGGGAGATAGTGAAGGACAAATGAACCTGGCGTGGTGCAGTTCAGGGGTTGCAAAGAGCTGGACACAACTTAGTGACTGAACAATAACAATGTACACATAGGTAGTTCTTTGCTTTTACCCTGAAATCGCATTGCTTGGAAGGCAAACTTTTTAGCAAGGACACTAAGAAGAGAATTCCATCAAAAGGAAATGTTACTACCTCTCTCATTGCCTAGTTCCCAGGAACAAGATCCAAGAACTCACAGAATCATCACTTTGTTTTTCCTTCTAAGTTTAAAATTTTTTTTAAAAACTTGATATAACTTTTCAAGGTTACTTTCCCTTTATAGTTACTACAAAATATTGGCTCCATTCCTCATGTTGTACAATATATCCCTGAGCCTGTCTTGCACCCAAGAGTTTGGGCCTCCCCTGCCCCTAACCCTATGCTTCCCCTCCCCCAGTGATAACCACTAGTTTATTCTTTACAACGCTGAGTCTGTTTCCTTTATGTTGTATTAACTAGTTTGTTATATTTTTTAGATTCCATGTATAAGTGATAATCATACAGTATTGGGTTGGCCAAAAAAGTTTGTTCAGGCTTTTCTATAACATCTTAAGGAAAAATCCAAACAAAATTTTTGGCCAATGCAATATTTATATTTCTCTGTCTGACTTATTTCATTTAGCATAATACTCTCCAAGTTGATCCATGTTGCTACTGCCTCATCACTTTTAACTGAAGTTCAAGTTCAGGCTGAGCTGGGGTGAACGAAATCGAGTTTGAGTACTGATTAAAACCTTTGGGTCACTATAAAATCAAGTACACAGACCATCAACAAGTCTTCACTGCCAATTACATAAAGAAATAAGGAGTCACTAATCAGTTAGTCTGTATATTGACTATAGTTCAAAATTCAGGGTTGTGATTAAATGTATGTAAAGAAGGGGAGGCATGTGAATGGGGATAATTGTCCTCCTGATGGGGGTGTGGTTATCATTTGAGAGAATCCCAGGCCATTAGCCTATGCATGTCAGGGGTTCAACAACTGTACTTTATAACAAAGCACTCGGAAGATCTCATAGAAGTTGCAAAAAAATTTTCCAGTACCCATTGCTTTATTACAGATGACATTTAATGGACAAAATTGGAATGAGCAGGATTAAATATGCCAAAAGCAAAGGAGAAAAGGAAAGATATAAGCATCTGAATGCAGAGTTCCAAAGAATAGCAAGGAGAGATAAGAAAGCCTTCCTCAGTGACCAGGGCAAAGAAACAGAGGAAAACAATAGAATGAAAAAGACTAGAGACTTCTTCAAGAAAATTAGAGATACCAAGGGAATATTTCATGCAAAGATGGGCTCGATAAAGGACAGAAATGGTATGGACCTAACAGAAGCAGAAGATATTAAGAAGAGGTGGCAAGAATACACAGAAGAACTGTACAAAAAACATCTTGACGACCCAGATAATCACAATGGTGTGATCACTCATCTAAACCCAGACATCCTGGAATGTGAAGTCAACTGGGCCCTAGAAAGCATCACTATGAACAAAGCTAGTAGAGGTGATGGAATTCCAGTTGAGCTATTTCAAATCCTGAAAGATGATGCTGTGAAAGTGCTGCACTCAATATGCCAGCAAATCTGGAAAACACAGCAGTGGCCACAGAACTGGAAAAGGTCAGTTTTCATTCTGATCCCAAAGAAAGGCAATGTCAAAAAATGCTCAAACTACCGCACAATTGTACTCATCTTACATGCTAGTAAAGTAATGCTCAAAATTCTCCAAGCTAGGCTTCAGCAATACGTGAACTGTGAACTTCCAGATGTTCAAGCTGGTTTTAGCAAAGGCAGAGGAACCAGAGATCAAATTGCCAACATACGTTGGATCATTGAAAAAGCAAGACAATTCCAGAAAAACATCTATTTCTGTTTTATTGACTATGCCAGAGCCTTTGACTGTGTGGATCACAATAAACTGTGGAAAATCTTGAAAGAGATGGGAATATCAGGCCACCTGACCTGCCTCCTGAGAAATCTGTATGCAGGTCAGGAAGCAACAGTTAGAACTGGACTTGGAACAACAGACTGGTTCCAAATAGGAAAAGGAGTATGTCAAGGCTGTATATTATCACCGTGCCTATTTAACTTACATGCAGATTACATCATGAGAAACACTGGGCTGGATGAAGCACAAGCTGGAATCAAGATTGCTGGGAGAAATATCAATAACTTCAGATATGAGATGACACCACCCTTATGGCAGAAAGTGAAGAATAACTAAACAGTCTCTTGATGAAAGTGAAATAGGAGAGTGAAAAAGTTGGCTTAAAGCTCAACATTCAGATAATAAGATCATGGCATCTAGCCCCATCACTTCATGGCAAATAGATGGGGAAACAGTGGCTGACTTTATTTTTGGGGGCTCCAAAATTACTGCAGATGGTTATTGCAGCCATGAAATTAAAAGACACTTACTCCTTGGAAGCAAAGTTATGACCAACCTAGACAGCATATTCAAAAGCAGAGACATTACTTTGCCAACAAAGGTCCTTCTAGTCAAGGCTATGGTTTTTCCAGTGGTCATGTATGGATGTGAGAGTTGGACTGTGAAGAAAGCTGAGTGCCGAAAAATTGATGCTTTTGAACTGTGGTGTTGGAGAAGACTCTTGAGAGTCCCCTGGACTGCAAGGAGATCCAACCAGTGCATCCTAAAGGAGATCAGTCCTGGGTGTTCTTTGGAAGGACTGATGCTGAAGCTGAAACTCCAATACTTTGGCCACCTCATGCAAAGAGTTGACTCATTGGAAAAGACTCTGATGCTGGGAGGGATTGGGGGCAGGAGGAGAAGGGGACAACAGAGGATGAGATGGCTGGATGGCATCACCGACTCAATGGACAAGAATTTCGGTGAACTCCAGGAGTTGGTGATGGACAGGGAGGCCTGGTGTGCTGCGATTCATGGGATCGCAAAGAGTCAGACTGAGTGACTGAACTGAACTGAAGCTTCAAATTAGCATAGTTTCATTATTTATCATTTAATTGACTCTGACATAAAAATGATTGTGGAAAACATCCAGGCATACAGTCAGCCTTCAACTTACACAGACTCAGGAGCAAATTATGGCCCTCGTCTGTGTGGTACTTTGGTACCATGTATTCCTGATTTCAAAGCACAGATTCAAAATCAGAAAAAATAATACAGTAACTGTAAAGACAGAGACCTTGGAATTGCATTAAATGTGTCATTTGGTGGGATGGCTTGAAATTTTAATTTGTATATAAAATTTCAAACAGTGAAGCAGAATTAAGTGCAAGATGTAATATTTTTGGTTTTTAACCATAAATTTTTAATACCTGAAATATTTTTCCAAGCTTCCACAGTATCATTAAAAGTATAATTTCCTTTCTTTATAGAATTGACATTTGTTTTACAACTAAAGATTTACTTTACATTTGTTTTACAACTAAACATTTCTGGGAGAAATATCAAAACCTCAGACTTGCAGATGACACCACCCTTACGGCAGAAAGTGAAGAGGAACTAAAAAGCCTCTTGATGAAAGTGAAAGAGGAGAGTGAAAAAGCTGGCTTAAAATTCAACATTCAGAAAATGAAGATCATGACATCTGGTCCCATCACTTCATGGCAAATAGATGGGGAAACAGTGAGAGACTTAATTTTTTTGGGCTCCAAAGTCACTGAAGATGGTGACTGCAGCCATGCAATTAAAAGATGCTTACTCCTTGGAAGAAAAGTTATTACCAACATAAACAGCATATTAAAAAGCAGAGACATTACTTTGCTGACAAAGGTCCATCTAGTCAAGGCTATGGTTTTTCCAGTAGTCATGTATGGATGTGAGAGTTGGATCATAAAGAAAGCTGAGCGCCAAAGAATTGATGCTTTTGAACTGTGGTGTTGGAGATGACTCTTGAGAGTCCCTTGGACTGCAAAGAGATCAAACCAGTCAATCCTGAAAGAAATCAGTCCGGAATATTTATTGGAAGGACTGATGCTAAAGCTGAAAGTCCAATAAACTTTGGCGACCTGTTGCCAAGGACTGACTCATTGGAAAAGACCCTGATGCTGGGCAAGATTGAAGGCAGGAGGAGAATGTGATGACAGAGGATGAGGTGGTTGGATGGTATCACCGACTCAATGGACATGGGTTTGAGCAAGCTCAGGGAGTTGGTGATGGACAGGAAACCCAGACATGCTGCAGTCCATGGGGTCACAAAGAGTTGGCCATGACTGAACAACTGAACTGAACTTAAAAACTAAAGAATCAGAAAAAGAATAATTTTCACTGATTATTATAGGATTATTACTGAAAATAAATTCGGGGAATAGAGGAAGAGGGTGTAGAAAATGTTTCATTGTCAAACACACAAGCACATCATTGCCTCCAGGAACAGTTAAGATGGAACTAGAAACTCTCTCGCATTGTCACCCTCCTAGAAGGCTCTGTGACAGACGGCAGAGCTTGGGCCACAGCAGACCTAGGGAAAGATCACCACTTGGAGCCCAGAGAACCAGGTTCCAGCAACACTTCGAGAGGAGCCTCCTTTTTTTTCTTAAAAGCACCAGCCTTCAGCAGCCACAGTGGAAACACTTTGAGGGAGACCTCTGATTTTAAAAAATATTACCTCTATCTTTGAAAATTATGAGCTCTCAGACATTTTTTCTTCCAGTTTTATAGAGATATAATGGACATATAGCACTGTATAAGTTTGGGGCTTCCCTGGTGCAGACATGGATTCGATCCTTGGGTCAGGAAGATCTCCTGGAGAAGGATATGGTAACTGACTCCCGTATTCTTGCCTAGGAAACCCCATGGACAGAGGAACCTGGTGGGCTATAGCCAATGGGGTTGCAAAAGAGTTGGACACAGCCTAGTGACTAACCACTAAGAACTGTATAAGTTTAAGGTGTATAGCATAGTAATTTCACTTACATACATCATGAAATGATCGCACAATAAGTTTAGTGAACATTCACCATCTCATACAGATACAAAACTAAAGAAAGAGGGGGAAATGCTTTCCTGTGATGAGCACTCTTAAGATTTACTCCCTAACAACTTTCATATATAACACACAGAAGTGCTGATTATATTCACCATGCTTACTTATAACTGGAAGTTTGTATATTTTGACCACCTTCATTCAATTCTCTCTTCCCCCACCTCCCACCGCTGGCACCCAGAAATCTAATCTACTTTCCTATGCTTTTATTTGCTTGTTTATATTTGAAGTATAATTGACCTACATCACTATGTTAGTCCCTGTTACATGACATAGTGATTTGGTACTTCTATGCATTTCCAAATGATCACCATGATAAGTCTAGTTAGCATCCATCCCCATACTAAGATATTACATAATTATTGACTATGTTGCCCACATTGTAAATTTCATACTCTTGGCAAGTGGATGTTCATACTTCTTAACCTCCCTCACCTATTTCTCTCCTCCACACACTCCCTCCCCTCTGGCAACCACCTGTTTGTTCTCTTTATCTATGACTCTGTTTCTGTCTAGTTATGTTTGTTCGTTTGCTTTGCCTTTTTTAGATTCCCCATGTAAGTGAAATCATACAGCATTTACCTTTCTCTGTCTATCGTATTTCACTTAGCATAATACAGTCTAGGTCCATTCATGTTGCGCCAATAGCAAGATTTCATTCCTTTTTATTGAACCCCCAGGCTTTAAAATGCTACAGAGGAAAATGAGGCTGACTGTTCTCATCTGCACATCTGAATGACAAAGAGGCAACCAGGCACTGTGAGCAGAGCAAAGGCTCTGGCTTCTGATTGCCTGCTCTGTAGGGCAGGTCCACCACTGCCTGGCAGTGCAGAGGGCATGTATTCAACTTCTCTAGGATTGTTTCTCAAGTCTAAATTATTCTTACCTCACAGCAATGCTGGGAAGATGCAATGAGACAAAGTGAATATAAAACAGGACCTGACTCATAGTAGCATCATGATGTAGCCTGCTGTATACACAGCAAAAAAGAGAAATCACCTAGAATGCTTTTTCTGGAAAAAAAAAAAAAAAAAAGATTGAAGGGAGAAGATAGGTGTGAAAAACCCAGCTGGAAAAGAACCAGGAGAAATGACTCAGAAAGGGGGTCCCATAGGTCCTGATCTGCCTGGAACAGCCCTAATTGAGGCTGGCTAGCTCTTCATCTTTTTGACTCAATGGACATGAGTTTAAGAAAACTCTAGGAGATTGTGAAGGACAGGGAAGTCTGGCGTGCTGCAGTCCGTGGGGTCGCAGAGAGCCAGACACGACTTAGCAACTGAACAACAAGCCTTCATCATGATGAAATGTCCCACTTTGGATAACACTAGAACTACTTCAAGGGTCGAGTAATAATAGAACTTTCTTCCATTTCAAAGAGGAAAATAAGCTCAAAAAGCATGAAATACTTTACTGATGGTCACAGGTAGTAAATAACAGAAACTCCAGGCTTGTCCTGAAATCAAGCAAAGGAATAGGAAGAATCACCTAATAATCCCAACTGTCCTTGTCTGGCCCCAGCCAGGACTAGATCACGTCTACCTCTGTAGATTCTCTCTCCAGCTCCAGCTGAATCCTAGATTTCTGTAACCTCAGAGTCATCATGCAAAAATATAGGCCAGAGTGTAAGTAGCCCCTACCCTAGGATCAGGATTATTTAGGCATTTTTGTTGCCTGGTTATGATCATTTCAAAACACGCAGTCATGTGAATCCCAAGCCACTGGTCACCTAGACCTTTTTGTTTCATCCTGCTTTGACAGATTGCTTGCCTACCAGTCTTTGGTCTTCCCTTCGTTAGTATCTGATTAGGAGTCCTTTAGCTGTAAGTGACATAAACCCAGATCAAATTGCAAAAATTTATGAGCTCAGAGAACCAAGAAGTCCATGAGTAAAACTGGCTTTAGAACTAGTTGGATCCAGGGACTTCCCTGGTGGTCCAGTGGCTAAGACTCCATGTTCCCAATGCAGGCAGCTCTGGTTGAATCCCTGGTCACAGAATTATATCCCACACAATGCAACTAAGAGTTTCATGCTGCAACTAAAGATCTTGCATGCTACAACTAAGACCTAGTGCAGCTAAAATAAAGAAGTAAATAAAGAAATGTTTAAAGAAAGAAAAAGAACTAGCTAGATCCAAGACCAGATGATGTGATAGAACGTGATCCGGCATCCCCAACCTCTTGCATGCTTTTCATTCTACTGGATTCTTTTTCAGACAGGCTGTCCCCAGTGAGGTGGCAAAACAGCCTCTGGTAGCCCCAGATCCATACAATACCAGCTTAGTATTCCCAAAAGGACAACTTCTCTCTCCCCACGGTCCAACCGAAGGCCCGGGAGTGTGTTTCACAGCACAGACCTGGGTTAGGAGGTACCCATCCTGAGGCAGGGGTCTCAAATGCTCTGAACTGACCAGTTCTGGCTATCTGGTCACCCTGGGAGGTCCCACTCAATCTGAGAGAAAGGAAATAGATACTAAACAGAAGCAAGATTTCCTTGTACAGGCCACTCAGATGTATGGAGCACCTGATTTCCATTATGATTCCATTGGGGTAATCCATTTACTGGGGCTGTAACTCCTTAACCCTCAAACCTACTTTTCCTTCAACCTCTGGATGCCCAGGTCCCAGCTCTGTATCCTTCCATCGTTAAGTGCTGCCCCTCTATGACACACAGGAGAATCTTTGAAAAACAGAGCTACAGAGGACCTCAGAGCTGCTGTAACCACTTTTGTTGGGAAAGAAGGCTGCAGCAGCTCTGTGGAATCCATGACATAATACACTGCTGCTTTATGAGCTCTCCCAATGTGGTTAGACTGGAGAGAACCAAATGCAGGGTCAGAAATCCCAAGGAACCAAGAACAGCTGACTCAATGAGGGCTCAAGAAAGGAGACCCAGGTGGAAGATGAAGTTTGGGACCCTTACTCGTTTTTACAAATGACTAGCTTTTAAGGTATGTGTTTATAAACACAGGCCAGAGAACATTTTATCATTAAATCTGAAGCCAAACTAAGTTTATTTGTATTGAATAGCAAGACATTTGTCAAAGCACCCCATTCCTGAAAACCATGAAGAAAAACCTTGTCTCCTCTCAAAATGGATGATTAGCAAATGCTTGGGGAAATGAAAATATCAAATGTTGCATCAAAGCACACTGGAATTTTAACAATATTTGTAAGATGAAAAAGAATTCACAAATATTTGGTTAAACCATGTTTCTTTTTCCACATGTGGGAAATAAAACAACCAAACATTAATAAAACCTAAAGGGCCAGCTCTTTGCAAAGCAACTATTAACTTACACTCTGAATGGAGCTTTAAAAAGACTATTTGAGGGGAGAGGCTGGTAGTGGCAGAGTTAAAAACCCAATGCATTTACATTCAAATCTTAAAAACATGCAGAAAGGCCTCTCCCATGCCTCACCTTGTTAAGTGAACCATTACCCTTTTGTATAGATTCTGTGACCTTCTCAGAAAGTGCAAGTGTTAGTCGCTTGGTCTTGTCCAACTCTTGCAATCCCATGGACTGTAGCCCGCCAGGCTCCTCTGTCCATGGAATTCTCCAGGCAAGAATACTGAAGTGGGTAGGCATTCCCTTCTCCAGGGGATCTTCCTGACCTAGGGATCAAACTAGAGTCTCCTGCATTGCAGGCAGATTCTTTACCATCTGAGTCACCAGGGAAGCCCGCAGAGAAGGCCTTCAAATGTCACTGTATCTGAGAAGGCTTCACTATTTACCCTGTCTCTATTGCTTTGCCCAGTTTTTTTTTTTTTTTTTTTCTTCACTAAATTTACCACTTCCTGATGTTATATTACATGCTTATTCTTTTTAGTTTATCAATTAGCGCTTCCCTCAGCAGAGCAGAACCTCTGAAAGCCAGTTGTTCTGTTTACCACTGTCTTCCTGGGGCCTCGGCCGAATCGGTCACAGAGCAGGTGTCAACGGCCGTCTGCAGAAAGGAGTAAATGCAGAGCAGACATCCGGAAACAGTACTAACTAAACTCAACAATGAAAAACAGTAACATTTGTAATCACTTTCTATTACTTTAAGTTTCTATTTTAAAAAATTGGGTCTGGTCGAAATTTCTAGCAGTTTCTTAACATACAAAACTCTGACTTGGTACAGCTGGATGTGACTCTGAACACAAATGTATTTTGGTGAAGAAAACAGCTGTTGGTGTCTGTTTTCCCCAATGGTTACTCATTGTTGGCCCATTCTTTAGATATTTTAAAAGACAAAAAAACAAAAAAATCCAGAACTTCTAGTTTTTAGGTACCATGTAGGAACTTAGTTTCATTTTGATTAAATGGCATATTACATTTTGGGAGAAACCTTTTCAACAGTTCAGCAACTAGGTCAGTCATAATCTGTAGCTTTGCAATCTCACATAAGTAGTAACTGACTAGAATTTTAATTTCTATTTTTTCCACTCACTTTAGTGTTCCTTAGCAGATACCATATAAGGGAATGTAGTAGAAAGATTGAGAAATCAGATTTTGGGTTGTAACCCTGGATCCACTGTTTGATAACTGTGTGAGTTTAGGCAAGTTATTTATCTGCTGAAATCCTGTTTACTCACCTGAAAAATAAGGAAAATAACAAAAGTTGTAGCATCAAATTCATGGGGGCAAATGAAAGTATGTAAAACTAATAAATAAACAGTAACAAAAATCCCCTTTAAGAATCTTTTAAAATAGCACCTGACATTAAGTGCTTGTTAAATACTTTTTGAATATTATTTCTTCTATATTCTAGGTTTTCTTCCCAAGAGTTTAACATTTCAACATTTTTTTTGTTGAAATAAGTCCAATTCTCCTGCTTAAAACAAGCCCTTGTGCCTAAAACATAAAATTGTACCGATTAGGTTATAGGAAAACCAAATTTACATGAGATATGGTAGAGTAAAGTAAAATAAAACAGTGCTCACCACAAGAAGATGAAACTCATTTCAAAAACTCTGCAGGAGGGATGGTATGGGGAGGGAGGAGGGAGGAGGGTTCAGGATGGGGAACACATGTATACCTGTGGCGGATTCATTTTGATATTTGGCAAAACTAATACAATTATGTAAAGTTTAAAAATAAAATAAAATTAGGAAAAAAAAAAAAAACAAACTCTGCAGGGGTGAGTGTGTGTATATGTGATACTCTTCAGGTGTTTGTGTAAATCGACTGCTATCTTAATAAGATTAAGTTTTCCAAGGAAAATGAGATAATAACAAAGGACTCTTTGTGCTTCACTTTTGTCAGGGGCAAAAAACAAAGACAAAACAGCATGAAATGATGAGACCAAGTGATAAAAATTCATTCACAATGATTACTTCCAAGAGCAATTTCTCTCGAGTAATTCAGTGGCCTGTCACTATGGCTCCCCAGAGTCATAGCTAATGTAAATGAAGCTACTAAAAGGAGATTATCACGTAAGGATACACACAACCAATAATCCATCCAAAGCCACAGAAATCCATCCAAAGCATTCGGGAAAAATTCAAGAGAAGAAATGTCTTTTTTTTTTTTAAAGTTAATGGCCTATAACACCCTTCTTCCCTGACTAATAACCAGCAGGCACTTTAAAAATATCCATCCAGGAAAAAGAAAAACAAACTCATCTGGATGAAATAGGAACCCACCTGACTTGTCAGTATATGTATTTGGTCCCATGATTCAGATTCTGAGCCAGATTCTTTGAGAGATTATGGGAAACGTCTCAGATTATTTTTGCCGACTACTCTTTACTTAGAAAAAGTAATGTTTCACGGATGGGTGTCAAGGAATCCAAAATTTATTAATTTCAAAAACCCTTCTTGCAGATGTGTATGAATCTTTCAAGGTTTTGTTGAATAAAAATTAAGGATCATGTAATGTGAAACATTTTTAAAGGGTACTGTCTTTCACAAATTCATAGAAATAATCTGGGGAAATGTCCACATTAAGTAGCTGTTGGTTTTGCTTTCTAGATACCTACGCATTGGCTATGATAATTATTTTGGTTTTAAAACAGTTATGGGGACTTCCTTGATGGTCCAGTGGTTAAGATTCCATGCTCCTAATGCAGAAGGCCTGGGTTCAATCCCTAATCAGGAAACTAAAATCTTCCATGTGCTCCCAATGCAGGGGGCCTGGGTTCAATCCCTGGCCAGGAAACTAAAATCCTGCATGCCACATGGTGAAGCCAGAAAAAGAAGAAGAAAGAAAAAGAACAACAGCTGTGACCAGCACTCTAAATGGAAATATTCACTGAGTCCACTGGTTTACTAGATAAGTAGTGGTTATACAGCTAGGACTGAAATGGGGAGCAATAGACAGGGGAGCAAGTTGTGTTCAGAACAGCATCCTGGAAGTATCTGCAAAAGAAGACAAACTTTAACGCAGGATTTACGTGAACAAAAGAGCCTCTTGTTTGGAATGACAGAGCAGAAAAAGGAATGGAAGAGGAATTTTATTTTCTATAGCCCAAATTTGCAGGTAGGAAGACTGGGTAGGAGAAAGGATGTCATCTTGGCTGAGCCTCATTGGCAGAGATCTCTGAGACCAGTAAACTAGTTGACTGCATTAATCTTATCAATGACAGGAAGAAGAGTCATGAGTGATAATCCAGAAATCATGGGGCTTTGATGTTAGAAGGTATTTTGAGACAATTCCACTTAAAAGGAGAATGCATCTGACATTTTTTTATTTCTTTCAAACAAAGGATTAAATCAACAGATGAGTTAACTCAGAAAAATTTCCAAAGTATTGTAGCCCTATTCAAACTTCTGTCTAGCTCCTTATTTCCTATTCCATGATGGAACAGCATAGTTTTGTTTTTTTCAAGACCCAAGGCAACAAACCTTATTTTGATAGACCTGTTTTATGTTCTGGTTAAGGACTGGTTAATTGCTTGGGCTCTGGTGGAAGGCAGTCTTTAAGAAGACCCCACATGAATTTTTCCACGTTTCCAACTTCCTCATCCTCTCATTTTTCAATTCTTGGTGATGACAGTCTCTCTCCTATCAACCAAATGGGGTCCTCTCCCATTATTAAAACCTGCTTTCAGAGAAAATTTTGAAAACATATCCAATAAAGTCTAATTGGCTTCTTCTCCTACAGAATAGTCTCGTGCTAGAAGAAGGAAACTAAACTGGGAAATTTCAGGCATCAGTGAGCCAGAAACTTATGAATTATTAGCAAGAGTTATTACTTATTGCCACCTACTGTGTGCAGGCTTCAACAGTATGTGAACCAAAAACTTCCAGATGTACAATCTAGATTTAGAAAAGGCAGAGGAACCAGTGATCAAATTGCCAAAAGCTGTTGGATCATAGAAAAAGCAAAGGAATTCCAGAAAAACATCTACTTCTGCTTCATTGACTATGCTAAATCCTTTGACTGTGTGGATCACAACAAACTAGAAAATTCTGAAAGAGATGGGAATCTCTTTCAGACCACCTTACCTGCCTCCTAAGAAACATATGCAGGTCAAGAAGCAACAGTTAGAACTGTACATGGAACAAAAAACTGGTTCAAAATTGGGAAAGGAGTATGCCAAGGCTGTATATTGTCACCCTACTTATTTAACTTATATGCAGAGTAAATCATGCTAAATGCTGGGCTGGATGAAGGTCAAGCTGGAATCAAGATTGTCAGGAGAAATATCAATAACCTCAGATACGCAGATGACACCACCCTAATGGCAGAAAGTGAAGAGAAAGTAAAGAGTCTCTTAACTGATGAAGGTGAAAGAGGATAGTGAAAAGGCTGGCTTAAAACTGAACATTCAAAAACTAAGACCATGGCATCTTGTCCCATCACTTCATGGCAAATAGAAGGGGAAAAAGTGGAAACAGTGGCATATGTTATGTTCTTGAAGTCCAAAATTACTTTGAACAGTGACTGCAGCCATGAAATTAAGACTATTACTCCTTGGAAGAAAAGCAATGACAAACCCAGACAACATATTAAAATGTATTAAAAAGCAGAGACATCACTTTGCTGACCAAGGTCCTTATAGTCAAAGCTATGGTTTTTCCAGTAGTCATGTATGGTTGTGAGAGTTGGACCATAAAGAAGGCTGAGTGCTGAAGAACTGATGCTTTCAAATTGTGATGTTGGAGAAGACTCTTGAGAGTCACTTGGACTGCAAGGAGATCAAACCAGTCGATTCCAAAGGAAATCAACCTTGAAGACTCATTAGAAAGACTGATGCTGAAGTTAAAGCTCCAATACTTTGGCCACCTGATGCGAAGAGCCACCTCATTGGAAAAGACCCTAATGCTGGGAAAGATTGAGCGCAGGAGAAGGGGGTGACAGAGGATGAGATGGTTGGGTGGTATCACCAACTCAATGGGCATGAATTTGAGCAAACTCTTGGAGAGAGTGGAGGACAGGGAAGCCTGGCGTGCTGCAGTCCACAGGGTTGCAAAGAGTCAGACATGACTTAGCAACTGAACAACAACAAAATGTGCAGGCAGTTTCCCTTCATGTGAGCAAGGAGAGTGGTGGGATAGTGGGGCCCACCTCTTGTGGGCTGTCTGTCTCATCCTGTATACTCATATAATGCAAGAGAGTCGGGCATTGTCTTTGGTTGTATCCAGTAGATGAGCATATACAGTAGAACATCCCAAGGGCTAAACATTAAGATACAAATGGGCTAAACATTTTAGGGTAAGAGATAGCAACATCAGGAAAAAGAGGACCAAGTTTTAAACATAAACTATCCAAATATTGGCAGTGTAGCCTAGTATATGAACCCAAACTACAAACCTAGATGGCTGGGCTCAAATCCCTGGGACATTCCTTAAACTCTTTGTGCCTCAATTTGCTCATCTGTAGAACAGGGATGATGGTGATAGCATCTGCATTATTAAGAGCATTAGATGAGTTAATAGCCATAAAAAGGAATGAATTTGAGTCAGTTCCAATGAGGTGGATGACCCTAGAGCCTATTATACAGAGTGAAGTAAGTCAGAAAGAGAAAGATAAATGGTGGCTCAGAGGTTAAAACATCTGCCTCTAATGCAGGAGACCTGGGTTCAATCCCTGGGTTGGGAAGATCCCCTGGAGAAGGTAATGGCAACCCACTCCAGTATTCTTGCCTGGAGAATCCCATGGATGGAGGAGCCTGGTGGGCTACAGTCTACGGGGTTGCAAAGAGTCGGACAAAATTGAGCAACTTAACTTTCACTAACTTTCACTAATGAATATATATGGAATCTAGAAAGATGGTACTGGTGAATTTATTTTCAAGGCAGCAATGGAGAAACAGACATAGAGAAAGACTTATGGACACGGGGAGAGGGGAGGAGAGGGTGAGATGTATGGAGAGAGTAATGTGGAAACTTACATTACCATGTGGAAAATAGATAGCCAATGGGAGTTTGCTGTATGTCTCAGGGACTCAAACAGGGGCTCTGTATCAACCTAGAGGGGTGGGATGTGGGGGAGATGGGAGGGAGGTTCCAGAGTGTAGAGGACATATGTCCACCTATGGCTGATTCATACTGATGTTTGACAGAAAACAACTAAATTATGTAAAGCAATTATCCTTCAATTAAAAAATAAATTAATTAAAGCAAATGTTTTTTAAAAAGAGCACTAGATGAGTTAATGTCTGTAAAGTTCTTGAAACTCAGTTTCATAAGAGTTTGTTAATAAATAAAAATCTCAAGAATTGGTTTATTCCCTTCTAAACTGACAGCTCTTGGTTACTGGAAATGATCAAGCACAGGTCCTGCAATGCAATCTGACTCCATGAAGGCAAGAATGTTTGTCTCTTTTGCTCAGGCCTTTACCAAGATCAATACCTGGGACAGGAGAGAGAACAAGATGGCGGAGGAATAGGTGGACGTGGAGTACATCTCTCTCCACAGATACATCAAGAATACACCTTCAAACACAGAAGTGTGTGCAGAACACCAGCTGAGCACAGACAGGAGTACTTGATCAGCAGAAAAGAACATATAGGCCCACACAAAACTCAGTAGGATGAAGGAACTAGGGGGAAAAACAGGAGTGTTAGTTGGACTGGATCTGCCCTCAGCGGGTGGGGGAACTGAAGCATGGGTCCAATCCCCACACTGGGGCAACTGTCTGAGTTAGAGGAGAAACATTTAAGGCTGAGAGTGAAACAGATGGTCTGTGGCAGCTAAATGGAATGAAAATCAGACAGTCCTTGCCGCAGCCATACACACCCTGGACAGGGACATAAATCCCCTGGAAGGTGCATAGGCTGGGAGCTGGAGTTTAGAGATTGTGGAGCAATCCCAGGGCGAGGGCTGTTGTTGACTGCAGAGAGATGGATCCAGCGGGGTGTGAGGGAGGAGATCGTGGTGGGAAGTGCCTGTGGAGGAAAGCCAGGCACCTACGGAAGCAAGGCGATACAGCTGAGTCACACATCACCATAGCCTCTCTCATCCCACATGCCAGCATTGGCAGCTGAACAATAGAGAGGCTGTCCCATCAAATGCCTGACACACTGAACTACAGAGTAGGACCCCACTCCTGGGGCTCCCTTAAGTGACTGGATGTGCCAAACTACAAAGTAGGTCCCCAGCCAGGGGGGCCGCTCTATGTGCCTGAACAGGCGGAGCTATGGAGAAAGACTGGCCAAAGAGGCTTTCTGATCACCAGATACAAGAGGCTCGAAAAAAGACACCGCCATAACTCCTGTGGTGGAGGCAGTCCGTGTCCCTGCACACTTGGTGCTGCCAGGGTTCCTGCAAGCCAAGCAGCTGCGCACACTCAACTCTCACTGGGGGAGAGCTGCTACACTCGAAAAAAGGTCTCGTGTCTATGCGTGCAGGGTCGCTTCAGTAGTGTCCAACTCTTTGCAACCATGTAGACTGTGGCCTGCCAGGCTTCTCTGTCAGGGAGGGGGGTTCTCCAGGCAAGAATCCTGGAGCGTATTGGCCAATACTGGTAGCCACACCCTTCTAAAGCACTGTATTTCCTGCTGCCCTAGCCGCCAACTCCCCTGAGTACCTGGTGCTGCCAGAACCCCTGCGACGCAAGCAGCTGCACCACCTCCACACCTGGCCCTCATGGGGGCCAACCCAAGCCCTCCAGGGCAGCCTCAAGAGCAAACCCCAGTGGACAACCCACATGCATAGGTGGAAATAAAACCACAATTGAAACCCAGGGGCAGTGTGACTAAGGAAGAAGACCCAAAACCCTCCCACAAGCTGTACAAGCTGCAGATTACATGCACACGATCAACTAGGCAGACTCTGTGCCTATGGAATATATAAAAGGTCACTGAGAGCTGCCACAGAAGAAAACGCACTAGTTCTGACAGCTGTGAACACTGGAGGCAAGAATACAGGCTAGAACCAGATTAGAATCTGAGCTGCCCCCACAACAGATCTAGAGATCAGCACAGTGTCAGAGGGTATCCTAGGGAGGTGAGGTGGACTGTGACTCCCAGCTAGGGAAAGGATTCAGACAGCAGTGACTCAAGAGAACCATTTATTATTCTTATGTTTTGACTTGTTCTGTAGATTCTTTGGATTTTTTTTTTCTTTTTTTCCTTCTTTTTCCTCCTCTGTTGTAGTTGTTGATTTTATTGAAAACTATGAAATCTACTTAAGTTTTTTTTTTTTCTCTCTCTTTTTTTTTCTTAGTCACATTTTTTATTGTTACAAACCTCTGCCTCTATGTTGGGTTTTTCCAGTTCTGGGAAGTTTTCCTTTTTCCTTTTCTCTCTTTTTTTTAATTTTAATTTTTTAAACCTATTATTATTTTTTATACATTTATTCCTTTGCTTGCTTTTCCTATTGTTCTTTTCCCTTTGCAGTTAATTTTTAATGTATATAAATCTTCTTTGTCTACCTCTATTTAACTAGCATATCTATTCTTTCTTTCTTTACTCTTTCCTTTCCTCTCAACATATTTGTTAGTTTTGTTTTCATTGCTTTATTCCCCACTTAGCACCTTGCTTTAGCTTTGTTTTTCAGTTTGTGCTTTAGTTAGTTTTGTGCATAACTGGTAAATATGATTTTTTATTTCCTTTGTTCACCAGGTCAATCTATTGTACTTTATTTTTGTTGAACTGTTTTAACTTTGCTCCTAGGTATATATGTATATTCCATTATTATAATTATTATTTGCCTGATTTTGTAACTGCCATTTGTCTGGGGTTCATCTTTGGTTTCTCATTTTTGGATATTTGTTTTAATCTCACCTAGTGCCATAACAAACCACTTGTAGAATCCTTTTTCCTGACCAGAGATCAAGCCCTGAGCCTTTGGAGTCGGAGCACTGACTCCAAGACATTAAACTACTAGAGAACTAACCCTAGGGAGTCTCAAATAGTGAGAACTCACACAAAGGAAACCACTTGAATACAGGACCGGGCATCACCCAACCCCCAGTAACACCCTGTGCAGGATGCCTCATCTAAAAAACAAACAAAACAAAAATACAAACCAGTCACCAGCAGATAGAATTACCACCTCACACAGCCTTGCCCATCAGAGGAAAAACAAACAAACAAAAACTCAGCACAAATCTCACCCTATATGAAGCTAACACAAACCACTGGACCAACCTTATGAGGGCAGAAACCAAAAGGAAGAAAGAATTCAACCTTGGAGCCTGGGAATTTGAAACCTCATACACTATAAATTAAAAAAAAAAAGGAAAAGGCAGAGAAATATTACACAAATGAAGAAACAAACTAGAAACACAGAAGTCCAAATAAATGAAGAAGAAATAGGCAAACACCCTGAAAAAATAATTCAGAATAATGATAGTAAAGATGATCAAAAATCTTGAAAACAAATGGAGAAAATACAAGAATCAATTAACAAAGACCTAAAAGAATTAAAGAATAAACATACAGAGAATGGTCTCTGTATGTAAGAATAAACATACAGTTCAGTCAAACATAAACAATTCAGTTCAGTTCAGTTCAGTTGCTAAGTTATGTCCGACTCTTTGCAACCCCATGGACCACAGCACGCCTCCCTGTCCATCACCAACTCCCAGAGTTTAACCAAACTCATGTCCATTGAGTCAGTGATGCCATCCAACCATCTCATCCTCTGTCTTCCCCTTCTTCTCCTGCCTTTAATCTTTCCCAGCATCAGGGTCTTTTCAAATGAGTCAGTTCTTTGCATCAGGTGGCCAAATTATTGGAGTTTCAGCTTCAACATCAGTCCTTCCAATGAACACTCAGGACTGATCTCCTTTAGGACGGACTTGTTGGATCTCCTTGCAGTCCAAGGGACTCTCAAGAGTCTTCTCCAACACCACAGTTCAAAAGCATCAATTCTTTGGCACTTAGCTTTCTTTATAGTCCAACTCTCACATCCATACATGACCACTGGAAAAACCATAGCCTTGACTAGATGGACCTTTGTTGACAAAGTAATGTCTCTGCTTTTTAATATGCTGTCTAGGTTGGTCATAACTTTTCTTCCAAGGAGTAAGCATCTTTTAATTTCATGGCTGCAATCACCATCTGCAATGATTTTGGAGCCCAGAAAAATAAAATCAGCCACTGTTTCCACTGTTTCCCCATCTATTTCCCATGAAGTGATGGGACCAGGTGCCATGATCTTAGTTTTCTGAATGTTGAGCTTCAAGCCAACTTTTTCACTCTCTTTCACTTTCATCAAGAGGCTCTTTAGTTATTCTTCACTTTCTGCCATAAGGGTGGTGTCACCTACATATATGAGGTGATTGATATTTCTCCCAGCAATCTTGATCCCAGCTTGTGCTTCATCCAGCCCCGCATTTCTCACGATGTACTCCGCATATAAGTTAAATAAGCAGGGTGACAATATACAACCTTGACGTACTCCTTTCCCTATTTGGAACCAGTCTGTTGTTCCATATCCAGTTCTAACTGTTGCTTCCTGACCTGCATACAGGTTTCTCAAGAGGCAGGTCAGATGGTCTGGTATTCCCATCTCTTTCAGAATTTTCCACAGTTTATTGTGATCCACACAGTCAAACGCTTTGACATAGTCAATAAAGCAGGAATAGATGTTTTTCTGGAATTCTCTTGCTTTTTCTAGTCAACAGGAATTTGCTATATGGCTCAGAAAACTCAAACAGGGGCTCTGTATCAACCTAGAGGGGTGGAATGGGGAGGGAGATGGGAGGGAGGTTCAAAAGGGAGGGGATATATGTATACCTATGGCTGATTCATGTTGAGGTTTGGAAGAAAGCAACGAAATTCTGTAAAGCAATTATCCGTCAATAAAAAACAAATTTAAAAGAAAAAAAAAAATACCTGGGACAGACCAGGTTCAGAAAACACCACAGAAAGATTTAATGCACCTACCATGGTAGTTATTCAGCAGAGTTCTGCAGGTGTCCAAATTTGGACAAACTAACCCCTATGTAATTTTCTACCTTTAGGTTCTATGATTTCTTCAATGAACTAATACATTGGAATGGTACAATACTAAAAATGTGACAGTTTGAGACAAAAGTATGTCTGTTTTTTTCTTTCTCTTTCTTCCTTCCTCTCTTTCTCCCTCCTTCCCTTTCTCCTTCCCTCCCTCATTCTCCCCTCTTCCTTCCTTCCTTTATTTCTTTCAAGGAGACTATGTCTATTAAATGAGAACTGTTTTTGTAGTTAAAAGGTTAACCAGGAACATAAAGCGTGCTATCAAGGGTCACTAGTCAACTCCACAAGTGTCTAATCGTTATCTTCTTTTACAGCTTCATATCTCCAAATTTTCAGTTGGGCCAGGTTGGCATTTCACTGCCCTTTATGTGTGTGATAAGTGAAAAGGGAAGGGGTGGGAATTCGAGTGAAGAAAACCAGAATCCTCACAGCAGATTGAAAGCAATGTTCATCTGGTTCCCACTCAACCTCCCTCATCAGGCCCCCTGAAGTGTCTCTGCTCCTCTCATACCCCTCGTGTGTGACAGTCCCCAGCTCCTCACACAGAGCAGAGCCTCTCCCACACTCCAATGTCACCCCCATCTAAACAGATATGCCATCAAAACCTATAAAGCTGACCTGCGTCACTTGGGAGCTAAGATAAGCTCCGACTCCACAGCTCACACACTGAGGACAGAGAACAGTCTTGAGGCAACAAAAGAAAATGGATGCCCCTGACATCACTCTGCTAGAATCTGGTTCTCATTGTTCTCCAGGAAATCAGATTGTGACCATCATCTCTCGGGACAGAAACAGTTCATCCGGCCACCCAGATCATTTATTAAAATCCCAACCCCCTCTGTCCTTAGGATTCTAAATTTACTCATATTCTCAAAGAAAAATATCCAGTTATAGTGGGGAAAATATGATATTTTTAGCTCAATAAGCAAACCCCTTGTCAACCCTTTGTCTGATTGACAAATACCCTTTGATATTTAATCAATCAGTAATTGGTGTTGGAAAACTGCTTCCTGTGAAGTCGCCTCTTCCTGCAGGATTTTTCTTAAAAAATCTGGACCATAGAAGGAAATTCATAACCTGGACTTTCACAAACCATTGATTCCCCCCTATGTCTTACACCTAACAGAAGTTGTTGCCACTCTTTTCTTTGTGTGCCCTAACAGTTATGAATAACATGAATAAAGATGAAAAAAAAATATTAAGCACTTTTTCTCTTTTACCTCTAATTACATGATCCCCTAAATTTGGCTCTACTCATAAAAGATTGGTAAAACTTTTAACATAGTAATAATATTTTATATCTCAGTGTCTTATGACTTATCAATTAAGACAAGGGTCTTACTATCCTCTTCAATTTTTGTAAAACTAAAATTCAGAGAAGAGATTCTCCAAAGGTCACACATAGAAAATAGAAGTGGGTTTTAGTCCAGACCAGTCTGTCTAAAATTCTCATGCATTCTGTTTATGACACATTATGAATTCATTGAGAAAGGGAACTTCAGTGATCTAAGTCAGCAGTCAGGAAACCTTTTCTGTAAAGTAAAATTTTAGGCTTTGTGGGCCATAGCCACTGTCACAACCACTCAACTTTGCAATGTAGTACAGAAGCAACCATGACAAAACATGAATGAATAAGCACGGCTGTGTTAAAAAAAAAAATGTTTATTTACAAAAGCAGTAGTGGACAAGATCTGGCCCATGGGCCACAGCTGGCTGATCTCTGCAAAACTGGCATTTAGGGACAAAATTTAAACTGTGCTTTGCTTTTAGCAAAAAGTTCCCTCAACTAAAGGTAAAGGCCAGAGTTATGGAGAAGAGGCTCCCTTATGTTAATGGTAAGTGGAAAAATTGAAGTAAACAATGCTATTATAAGATTCAGAGAAGCATAATGGTTCTGGACTCTGGATCAGCTAGGTCAATGGCTTGGGCCCTCTGGCTGTATGACCTCAATCAACTTACTTGGTCAACTTCTTCATGACTTATTCTACTGTTTCTTATCTATTAAATGGGGATATTAAAATATTTTCCTCATAGAGTTGTTATTAGAACGAAATGAGTTAACATATGTAATGCATATAAAATAGGGCCTCGCCAATATTTACTCCTTAATAAACTGTGTATATCAGAGATATACTCCTTGAACAACACAGGATTTAATTGTGCATGTCCACTTGCAGGCAGATTTTTTTTTTCAATAACAAATACCATAATACTGCACAATCTGTGGTTGGTTGAATCTGAGGCTTTACCGACTGTAAAGTTGTATGTGAATTGTCAATGACACTGAGGGTCAGCACCGCTAATCAACTGTCTATGTACTGATAAGAGAAATTGTTCCTGTTTCTATTGATATAGGATTAGAATTTCTATTCTACATTTAATGGCTCAAAGAAACGACAGTCATTTATTTTACAAGCAAATCTGCAATTTGGACAGCATTTGTCTGGGAATGCTGTTTGTTTGGGCTACCCTTGCGGCTCAGCTGGTAAAGAATCCACTTGCAATGCAGGAGACCTGGGTTAGATCTCTGGGTTGGGAAGATTCCCCAGGAGAAGGGAAAGGCTACTCACTCCAGTATTCTGGCCTAGAGAATTCAATGGACTGTATAATCCATGGGGTCACAAAGGGTTGGACACAACTGAGCGACTTTCACTTTGTCTGGGAAGACTTGTCTCTGCTCCACGTGGCACTGGCTTGATGGAGAACTGGAGAATCTCTGTCCAAAGTGGCTCCCTCTTATGGCCGAGAAGTTGAGAGTTCAGCTGGGGCTGGGAGCTTGGGGCTTTGGCTCATTTCCTGGACTCTCCCTTTGGCCTGGGCTTTCTTATAGGTTTCAGGGAGGAGGTGGTTGCAAGCATGAATGTTCCAAGAGGGAATCAGGAAGAAGCTGTATCATCTTTAAAGACTTAGGCTTGGAATTAACATAGCACCAGTTCCATCCCACTCTATTTTTTAGAAATGAGTTAGTGAGTCCAGTCCATATGCAAGGGGATAGGAACTAGACTCCATCTCTCTTTTTTCCACATTTATATATTTTTCCATTTATTTTTTTTTAATTGCTATATCATTGCTTTCCAATGTTGTGTTAGTTTCTGCTGTATGATGATGTGAATCAGCTATACATATCCATATATCCCCTCCCTCTTGAGCTTCCCTCCAACCCACTCCCATTGCACACCTCTAGGTCATCACGAGCACAAAGAATGAGCTCCCTGTGCCATAGAGCAGCTTCCCACTAGCCATCTATTTAACACATGGTAGTATATATCTGTCAATGCTACTCTCAATTTATTCCACCCTCTAGACTCCATCTCTTGACAAGAAGACTGTCAAAAAATTGTGAATATGTTTTAAAATTCAAAAGTATATCTACTGGCCACAAATGATTTCTATTTCTTCCACATGCAAAAAAAAAAAAAGCATAAATTCACCCTTTCCAGGACACCTCAATATGTCATCAGGCTTAGGGTCTAGGTTCAGAATCTTTTCATCTAAATCTAGATCTGTACCATCTGTACCATCAGATCTAGGTACAAATGAAGCCCCTTAGGTTAAGTTTCTTGTGTATTGTTCCTCTCAGTCCTAAGATCTGTGAACAAAGACCTATATAGGCAACATACAATGGTGTGCTATACACTGGAAAAATCACTATAGACATTCTTGCTGAAAATAGGGGGAAAGTGAAAGTGAAAGTGAAGTCACTCAGTTGTGTCCCGACTCTTTGCGACCCGGTGGACTGTAGCCTACCAGGCTCCTCTGTCCATGGGATTCTCCAGGCAAGAGTACTGGAGTGGGTTGCCATTTCCTTCTCCAGGGGATCTTCCCAACCCAGAGACTGAACCCTGGTCTCCCACATTGCAGGCAGACGCTTTAACCTCTGAGCCACCAGGGAAGCCCATGAGAGTATATAACAGTCACTGGTTCACTGCAATTTTGAAGTCTAGCCAGGAAATCACAGCCTGTTTCTTCCTCAGGTCTCAGTCCTACTTCCTAGGAAGGATTTTCCCACTGCTTTTCAGTTCAGTTCAGTTCAGTTCAGTCTCTCAGTTGTGCCTGACTCTTTGAGACCCCACAGACTACAGCACGCCAGGCTTCCCGGTCCAACACTAACTCCCAGAGTTTACTCACACTCAGGTCCACTGAGTCAGTGATGCCATCCAACCATCTCATCCTCTGTCTTCCCCTTCTCCTCCAGCCTTCAATCTTTCCCAGCATAAAGGTCTTTTCAAATGAGTCAGTTCTTTGCATCAGGTGGCCAAAGTATTGGAGTTTCAGTTTCAGCTTCAGCATCAGTCCTTCCAATGAATATTCAGGACTGATTTCTTTTAGGATGGACTGGTTGGATCTCCTTGCAGTCCAAGAGATTCTTAGAATCTTCTCTAACACCACAGTTCAAAAGCATCAATTCTTCTGTGCTCAGCTTTCTTTATAGACCAACTCTCACATCCACACATGACTATTGGAAAAACCATAGCTTTGACTAGACGGACCTTTGTTGACAAAGTAATGTCTCTGCTTTTTAATATGCTGTCTAGGTTGGTCCTAACTTTCCTTCCAAGGAGTAAGCATCTTTTAATTTCATGGCTGCAGTCATCATCTGCAGTGATTTTGGAGCTCAAAAAAATAAAGTCTGACACTGTTTCACTGTTTATCCATCTATTTGCCATGAAGTGATGGGACCAGATGCCATGATCTTAGTTTTCTGAATGTTGAGCTTTAAACCAACTTTTTTACTCTCCTCTTTCACTTTCATCAAGAGGCTCTTTAGTTCTTCTTCACTTTCTGCCATAAGGGTGGTGTCATCTGCATATCTGAGGTTATTGATATTTCTCCCAGCAATCTTGATTCCAGCTTGTGCTTCTGCCAGCCCAGTGTTTCTCATGATGTACCCTGCATATAAGTTAAATAAACAGGGTGACAATATACAGCCTTGACATACTCCTTTTCCTATTTGGAACCAGTCTGTTGTTCCATGTCCAGTTCTAACTATTGCTTCCTGACTTGCATACAGATTTCTCAAGAGGCAGGTCAGGTGGTATTCCCATCTCTTTAAGAATTTTCCACAATGTGTTGTGATCCACACAATCAAAAGTTTTGGTGTTGTCGATAAAGCAGAAATAGATATTTTTCTGGAACTCTCTTGCTTTTTCGTTGACCCAACAGACGTTAGCAATTTGATCTTTGGTTCTTCAGCCTTTTCTAAATCCAGCTTGAACATCTGGAAGTTCTAGGGTGTCCCTTTAAGTTCTGGGTTCCACCTTTTAAATTATCTTTCCTTTTATGTAAAATGTGCCCTGTATCTGAAGCTGAATAGTTTTATCAGCTTGTCTCCTGCCCATGGAAATCTGAAATCTAAAGACTTCCTTCTGCTTCAAACTGCTTCTGTCCCTTTTAGTCCATGCTGGCAAAATGTTAATCAACACAAACTTATCATTGTACTTTTTGAAAATTATAATTATTGTGGTGATAAACCTTAACTAGACTTATGGAAGTGATCATTTCACAATATATGCAAATATTGAATCATGTTATACATCTGAAATAAAAATAATGTTACACATCAATCATATTTCAATAAAAAACAAACCAAAAAAAAAAAAAAAAGCTGTTTGTGGATTTCTTATCATTCTTATTGTCATTTACTCCACTAGACAAAAACCTCCCTAGAAATCTCTTTAAGTCCTTCTCTACCTTGGGGGTTTCTGTAAAGCTGTGATGGGACCATTTCTTTAAGATTTTTAGAAGCCTCATTGTTTAACTAAGAGAGTATGCCGGGCATGCCCTCAAGATCCTTAGAGGAACTTTGTTTCAGAGGGTCTATGAGCCATTACCCTAAATCTTTCTAAGCTACTAACAAAGGTTCTTTGGCTTTGGGATTTGATCTTTGGCCTGATACCATTTTTTAATCTGAAAATCTTCTTCTCTATGAAGAAATGGGGAATGAGAAATAATTTTATATTTGAACGTAGCAAGTACTGGATCTTTTATGTATTTTCTTTAAGTTTTCTTGAAAATGAAACAGTTCCTTTTTTAAACTCATCTCTCTCATACTTATGTGACTAAAAGAAGCTATTGGGCAGTCTCAACATTCTAGCTGGAATTCTTATTAGCCAAATCTACCAGCTCATTAGTTATCTTTTGCATTTTTCACGTCACTGCAAGTGACAATTTTGCTAATTTTTCTACTATTCTCCTCAAGCGCCATCAGGCTTTTACTCAAGTCCCTCAAAACCCCTCCTAACTTCTCCCACCACTCTGTCCCAGAGTCAGTGTCCTGTTCTAGGTTTCATTACACTAGCACCCAACTTCCAGTTCTCACAATCTGTTCTAATTATCTACTATCATGTACAAAACATTTCAAACAGTGGCTTCAAACAATAATACCACTTATTTTGATCACAAATCCTGGATTTGACTGGGCTTGGAGGGATGGTTCACACTTAGGATCTTATGAGGCTGTCATGGTGCCTGGGACAGGAGTTATTACCAAAGCTTCATCACTCACATCTGGCATCTAGGCTGGGAGGCCTCTAAGGTGCCACTTTATCTCCACATGATCTTTCCACGTGGTGGACACAGGAGAGATGAACTTACATGGGGCAAAATCTCCCACAGTGACTGTCCCAGGAGACACTGGCAGAGCCAAAGGACTTCTCCAACTCAGATCTAGAAGTTACCCAGATCTCCTCCTTGGCATTCTATCATCAAGGCAGTCACAAAGACCTTCCAGATTCAAGGAGCAGGTTGGGACATGGACTCCCCTTCTTGATTTCTCCTTCTGATAAAAAATATTCATAGACATATATATTAACACTACTTCAGATATGCTTGAAGGATGATTAATTTTAGCAGGAAAGGCGATCTAAACTTCTAATGATGCAACTAGTTTCTACCAATGATGTTAGAAACATATTATGTATGAAGCAGCTGACCTGTGTGGATGGTCAAGAGAGACAGATGGTAGTCTTTTCAAAGAAGGTGATGATATAAACCATGTGAGGGTGTGCATTTGGAGAAAAAATTGGGATCCAGAGGAAATGAAGACATCAAATTCTTAACACACATAGATCCATCCTTTTAAGGAAGTTAGAATGTGTCTTTAATATGTTTCTTGAAGGGCAAGAAGCAACAGTTAGAACCAGCCATGGAACAATGGATTGGCTCAAAATTGGGAAAGGAGTACATCAAGGCTCTATATTGTCACCCTGCTTATTTAATTTATATGCAGAGTACATCTTGCAAAATGCTGGAATGAATGAAGCTCAAGCTGGAATCAAGATTGCCAGGAGAAATATCAAGAACCTCAGATATGCAGATGACACCACCCTAATGGCAGAAATTGAAGAGGAACCAAAGAGCCTCTTGATGAAAGTGAAAGAAGAGAGTGAAAAAAGCTGGCTTAAAACTCAACATTCAAACAACTAAGATCATGGCATCTGGTCCCATCACTTCATGGCAAATAGATGGGGAAACAATGGAAACCATGACAGACTTTATTTTCTTGGGCTCCAAAATCACTGTAGATGGTGACTGCAGCCATGAAATTAAGACACTTGCTCCTTGGAAGAAAAGCTATGACCAACCTAGACAGCATATTAAAAAGCAGAGACAATACTTTGCCAATAAATGTGTGTATAGTCAAAGGTATGGTTTTTCCAGTAGTCATGCATGGATATGAGACTTGGGCAATAAAGAAGGCTGAATGCTGAAGAATTGATGCTTTCCAACTCTGGTGTTGGAGAACACTCTTGAGAGTGCCTTAGACTGCAGGGAGATCAAACCAGTGAATCCTAAAGGAAATCAACCCTGAATATTCTTTGGAAGGAATGCTGAAACTGAAGCTCCAATACTTCGGCCATCTAATGCAAAGAACCAACTCATTGGAAAAGATCGTGATGCTGGGAAAGATTGAAGGCAGGAGGAGAAGGGGATAACAGAGGATGAGATGGTTGGATGGGATTACCAACTCAAAGAACGTGAGTTTGTGCAAACCCCAGGAGATGGTGAAGGACAGGGAAGCCTGGCGTGCTGCAGTCCATCGGGTCTCAAAGAGTCAGACACAACTGAGCCACTGAACAACAACAACAAGAATATGCTATTTAGAACAGAAACAGTCGAAACCCACTCTCTCTTTTCAGAGTTAGGGAAATTCCAAGGGGTAACGCTCTGTTCCAAGAATATCAGACTTGCAGAATGTGTTTTATTGAAGGCAGGCAGGCAACTCCCTGCTTTACAGTAATCAATATTTTCATGCCCTGTCCTGCAAATGCAAATAGAAAGCTTGCTCTAAATTCCTGATGCCTTTCAGAAAGTTACAGGGCATATTATTTTTTCTGCCTTGTTTATTTTTGTCCTGGATAGCAGTCAATCAGGGATTCAGTTCTTTTACTCTTATAATTAACATTTATTTACCTTTTCTTTGAGAATCCCATACCTTTTGTACAGGAGTAGCCAAGTTGAGTCATAACAAGACTAAGGAGGCAGTATAGACCTGGAACACCAGATGTGGTGCCTCTGAGCCTCGCTTTCCTGTTCTGTGTAGAAGCGCTAAGTGGATGTTTTCTTCTACTAGAAATGACACCGATGCTGTATGTGTCTTGGATAAGAAGTGAATTAAAACCAGAAAATATCTTTGCACTAATGTTTCTTTTAAGTCCTTTCACAGCGCTACTGTTGTGCGATCAGGTGGATGAATTTCTTTCTTTCAAGAAGTCTGTATCTAAATCATAACTTAATAAATAGACCATTTCAGAAAAACAATACTGTCTGGCACATTTCAACTTCAAGGAAGTTTTCTCTGACTGTACACTTCTCTGAGTGTATCTGGTCTGTAATTCTTGGAGAGCATCAGCCGTCTGCCCGCAGTGGCTGTTTCCTGTGTTTACACTCTGGCCCAGGCCTCCCTTGGTACTGAACATGAACCATTTTGCAGTGCTGCTTGTTTTTCAGGGGCTTTGTCCGGCTCCTGCATCTATATACCACACGCTCCACAATGCCCAGTGTATTTGTAGGCACCCAATAAATATTTGAGAAAGAAACGAATTTCTTTTCCCGTTACCTTCTAATACGCTGATAGACATCAAACCTAAGTTAGAAGTTCGCGATGATGATGTTTCTAAACTGGATACAAACAAAGACGTTCTTGTTTCTGCCATTTTGAGAAAGTCGTGTGAGTGCTGGAGATCAGAGGAGAAAAGCTTTGCAGATGCCTGGAAGCCCGTCCAGTCTACAGGACTCCAGGGAGTGCACTGGCTGCCTTTCCTCCTGCACAGTTGCAACACAAGTGGCCACAGTTGTTTACCAACCCGGATCCAATTCCTATCTCTGACCTCATTTCTTTAATCCACAAATATCAGGTCACTATATATTTTAATCTTATTCAATTCCCAGGAAAAGGCCTGCTGTCATAATCAGATTTCAGCTGAGGAGTGAAAGCCATGATATGAAAAGTCTAGCATCCTGTGACAAACTTGGATTAAGCTATGATTGTGTAAATGTCGTTACTGCAAAATCCAAGGTCAGAATTTACATGCTCTTCCTTAATGATGACTTGCTAGCTTTGGCTTGACTATGCTGTAATCAACTGAAAACATTCCATTCTTGGGAATCTTTTATCTTCTAGTCAATCTAGTTTGGCAGATCTTGTTATGCCTTAATATTTTTGAAACTATTAAAGTAAACAATAAATGATCTTTCTGGGAAATGCTGCAATGGAGGTGCTTCTGGAGGTGGACTTTTCATAGTTCTATTTCTGATAAATAATCAGGTTTTTTTCCCTTTAAATAACTACAGAGATTGTTCTATTGCTCAAACGACCATTTGGGACAGGGGTTTTCCCATCTGCCTTCCTCCCCTTTAATTTCTACTTTTAATGAATGAAAGTAGGGTGAGAACTTACAGGGCTGGTTGTCATAATTGCTATTGCTAGGTGTGGACGTTAGTCACAATAGTGATTTATGCAGGCTTTCAAGTTACCATATGGAAGTGCAGCTCCAATGGGGAGAGAAAACGGGGTTCCCTTGTCCCATTCTGCCCTGCAGTGCCAAGGCATTATAGAATAATCAATAGGAGCAATTTGCTTTAGATTCAGATATTACCTGGATTCCCAATCTTTCAATCCATGATACTTGGGTAAGTGACACTTCCTTATAAGTCTCAGTGCCCATGTCTGCATAAGACAGTGGTAACCATCTTATGGAACAATGTCTGTGTAAATGAGATGATGCTTATCAAGTGGTTAGCACAGAGCTGGGAGCATAATGAGTTCAATCAATGGCATCCATTACTATTACATCTCAAATAATGCCTGACTTCTGTAAATCTACTGGGGAAAAGGATTCAAAACCCTCTTGACTGGCAACTCATTTCATACATGATAGTATACATGTCTCTATGCCATTCTCCCAAATCAGTCCAGGTTCGATGCACGATACTGGATGCTTGGGGCTGGTGCACTGGGACGACCCAGAGGGATGGTATGGGGAGGGAGGAGGGAGGAGGGAGGAGGGTTCAGGATGGGGAACACATGTATACCTGTGGCGGATTCATTTCGATATTTGGCAAAACCAGTACAATATTGTAAAGTTTAAAAATAAAATAAAATTTAAAATAAGCTATAAAAAAAAAAACACAAAAAACCCTCTTGATATAGGGGTGTGAAATACCTCAGTATTTGCTTCCAGTTCACAGGGTACCTCCTTGAAACTTTACAAATGTGGAAAACAACATTATGGCAGGCCTGCCTTAGTGATGTGATCATTTCAGGGTTTCTCCATATCCTAAACATTCCAATTTTTTAAATCCATTTTAGACACATTTAGGAATTCCTGGGTGAGCTTGGGATATTCATTAACATCTCTGAGCCTCCATAGTCTCAGCTGTAAAAGAGGTATAAGACTTGCTTTGAAACATGGTCATGAGTATAAAAAAGGAAAACAAGATTTCAATGTAAAAGGTTTCAGTTTAACAGTAAGAAATAGAGAGAGACCCAGGAGGAAGAACCTATTACATCTAAATTTTTCTTTCTGGTAAATGTTCCTTCTATTCTCCTCAACCTCATGGCACACGTTACCAGCTTTGGAGCAACTAATGAATAGTCGGTAATCTGCCTTAGGAGAGGGCCACTGGGTGACGCTGTATTGGTCTCAGCCACAGTAAACCTTTTGCCCAGAGAAAATGTAGAGTCTACTAGCAGAAAGCTGGTGCTTTCTTACTGGCCTTTAGCAAGGACCTGATTCCCTTCAACAAAATGAGTAATTGTTGTTGAAAAAAGCCTATGTGCATTTATATAGTGAGAGGTGTTTTATGGGATTAGGTGAGTAATGAAAAAGTAATCATTATCATAATTTTATAACCTAGACATAAAAAAGTGGAGAAGGACCCACTTTTTAAAATATTTGCCATTTAATATCTTCAGGCAAGTCAATATATTGTCTTATAAATCAGCAAGCAGTAGCCTGGGGTTAGAGGCTGGAAGGTTTAGAGGAGGAAGGGACCTTAGATGTCACATAACACTGTCTGCCTTTCACAAAGAGGAGCAAACGCAGGACCACAGAGGGCCAGGGAACATGCCAAGGTCAGGCACAGCCATTTGTTTTGATTACCTCTAGAGAGTTGGAGAAGGAAATGGCAACCCACTCCAGTTTTCTTGCCTGGAGAATCCCAGGGACGGAGGAGCCTGGTGGGCTGCCATCTATGGGGTCGCACAGAGTCAAATACGACTGAAGCAACTTAGCAGCAGCAGCAGAGAGATTCTCAGCTTCCCTGGTGGCTCAGATGGTAAAGAATCTTCCTGCAATGCAGAAGGCCTGGGTTCAATCCCTGGGTCAGGAAGATCCCCTAGAGAAGGAAATGGCAACCCACTCTTGTATTCTTGTCTGGAGAATCCCATGGACAGAGGAAGCTGGCAGGCTACAGTCCATGGGATTGCAAAGAGTCGGACATGACTGAGTGACTAACACACACACACACACACACACACACACACACATTCTCACGACACACACTGTCTCTCTCTGGAAAGTGAGGTAAGAGTTACCCAACCGAATTTTGAAATAAGGTCAGTTATAAAAACATGTGGCGGCCATCTTCTCTTTTATTATTTAGAAAAGGCTCGTCTGAACTTGTTCTCAGGAGACACAGACTGAGAGAGAAGGAATGTATTTTTTCACGTGTCAGGAAGCCAGGAGTCATAGAACATCCATATCTAGAGAAAGGTGAGATAAAAAAAATCACTGAAATACAGACTGTTCACGAGCTGTTTCTGAAATGCAGGCTTTGTGAGAAAGAACCAAAGGCAACAGAGAGCACAATCCATAACCACGTGCTCTTGGTGTGGATGTGCTGGACAGAATGTCCATGTGGTTGGATCACAGAAATGATCCACTGGAAAGAAGGTTGCAGTGTTTCTCAAAGGCAGACAAGGGAGGAAAGCAACATTTGTTGAGATTCCCTTAGCCCTGGAAGTGCTTACAAACAGCAAGGTCAGGATTTGAACCTAGGTTCAGCTAAGTTTAAAGTCCAGGTTATTTCCCAGCAAGCCAAAGAAATGTCCCAACTCCAGCCTCCTCCTGGCGTGTGGACAAGCAAGTATCTCTTCCAGCAGGTGATTATACTTTCCACAGACGGGAATTGTGTACAGGGCTGGGGGGAAGGCCAGCAGCTGCAACGTGCTTGGCACAAAGGCTGGAACTGCAGGAACTAATCCAGACGAACTAGTCATCACAGCTGACTGGTAAGGGAAGTTGACTTTAGGGAATCAATATCTGCAAGCATCTTCATTGCACCATTATGTAGACAGACTAAACTGATTGGTTAAACTAATCGTTAAGATCAGACTTTGTTTTGGAACCTAAAAGTTTATTAAGATGAGAGAGAAGACGCTTCCTAAAACACAGACTGTCAATAGTCAAGAGGGAGATTGTGGGAGAGGGAATTCCGCTTAAAATGCAAAACCAAATATTACAAGACTAAAATTTTTATGGCGTATTATAGAAAGTAAAACCAAAACCCCATGTTATGAAAGTAATGAATCATTCTTTAAAATAAAAACAGTCCAAACTTTATACCCAAACACTCTTCCATCTTGTAGAATCACTGAAAGATTCTAAGTGTTCTCATTCATCTTCCCTCTTCTGAAAAAGGGCACATGCTTTCACAAATACATTCACTACAAGTCCAGAAGTGGACAGCATTGTGTTCTCACTGTCCAAGGCCACTTCATGGTGCTGGGCCCACACAAATAGGCGTTTCTTTAAAATAAAAACACTCACACCAATCACCCACCAAAGGTTCCTTCACCTGCTGTCTCCTGGTCCACTGGCAGGACTTGAAGGAGAAACCTCCCTTCTTGGGTTGAGACTCTGGAGCTCTTGTCCATCCTTCCATATTCTCCAGTAACTCCCCTCCACAGAGAATCATCTGATCAGGAGGGCTCACTGGCCATGTAAGAGGTGACATTTACCCATTGTAGTACAGGTGGCTTGGGACTTAGTTCTCCTAAACGTCAGTGTCCTCATCTATAAAATTTGTTAAGATAAAGGCTCCTTCATAAGCCTAATCCTGCATATTATGTGGGAAAATATATAAAGCACTGAGCACATACTAGGAGGCACAAAACACAGATTCATCGCGTGGTTAGAGTACAGCAGTGTCCAGGGATGCTCAGCATCTTGCTGTGCAGCTTCTCCTTCAAGCTACTAGAGTACCTTGCCTTAGAGCCTCTGGACCCTGGGACTTGAGGGAAAGCTAAGTCTCTTCTGGATAGAGTCCATGTGTCTCGTATTTCTATCCTGTGTAGGGAGAATTTAAAATTGCTTCTCAGTCTCTTACTTTTTAAGTTTGTTGGTCCCTTCTGATTTCCAGCCCAGAATCTCTTGCGTTAGTCTCTCTTCCCAAATTCTATTCAGGTCAGATTGCATGGCTGGTTTTGTCTTTTAGCACCTGCTATTAATTAATTCAAAATTTTCCAGGTTTTCTCTTGGCCCTTATTGTGTTTCTTCAGACACCTCTCTTAGAATGTATCTTTTGTCCCCAAACACCTGGGATCCATATCAATTCTATTTTCCACAGTTTCTTACACTGAGCAACTGCACTGCACATAAATGAGCTTCTAAACATAAGTGAAAGGGAGGTTGGCATATGTATATACTAATTATTCATTAATTCTTCACAAATGACTTATTGGGCACCTCCTAGTACTTGGTGTTTTTAAATATCAGAAGACATGCCTATTTACATAAAATAATTCCAGTCCTCAAGAAACTTAATCTGGGAGAAGATAAACACAAAGCTTCTAATATAATATGTCATAAGGTCTACAATAAATCAGTGGTTCTCCAGACTGGCTGCACATTAGAATTGCCTGGTTTCAGTTTGACTCCAACCTAGACCAGTGGAATAAAAGTCCCTCAGTAGGGTCTGGGTATTGTTGTGTTTTGATAAATTTCCAGGTGATTCCATTCTGCAGCAGGTTGGAGAACACTCTACAGAGGAAACCATGGGATGCTTTGAGACCACAAAGAAGAGGCTTGAATACTAACTGATAATTACCAAAGGGCTACTAAGGTGTATTCACACCACACCTGTGCTGAATCTTAACAGGTGAGTTGTCCAGGTGAAGTTGTAGACAAGCCATTCCAAGCACAGGGGAGCAAGAAGAGTTCAATTCAGTTCAGTTCAGTTCAGTCGCTCAGTCGTGTCCGACTCTCTGCGACCCCATGAATCGCAGCACACCAGGCCTCCCTGTCCATCACCAACTCCCAGAGTTCACTGAGACTCACGTCCATCGAGTCAGTGATGCCATCCAGCCATCTCATCCTCTGTCATCCCCTTCTCCTCCTGCCCCCAGTCCCTCCCAGCATCAGAGTCTTTTCCAATGAGTCAACTCTTTGCATGACGTGGCCAAAGTACTGGACTTTCAGCTTTAGCATCAGTCCTTCCAAAGAAACCCCACGGCTGATCTCCTTCAGAATGGATTGGTTGGATGTCCTTGCAGTCCAAGGGACTCTCAAGAGTCTTCTCCAACACCACAGTTCAAAAGCATCAATTCTTCGGCACTCAGCTTTCTTCACGGTCCAACTCTCACATCCATACATGACCACTGGAAAAACCATAGCCTTGACTAGACAGACCTTTGTTGGCAAAGTAATGTCTCTGCTTTTGAATATGCTATCTAGGTTGGTCATAACTTTCCTTCCAAGGAGTAAGCGTCTTTTAATTTCATGGCTGCAGTCACCATCGGCAGTGATTTTGGAGCCCCCCAAAATAAAATCTGACACTGTTTCCACTGTTTCCCCATCTATTTCCCACGAAGTGATGGGACCGGATTCCATGATCTTCATTTTCTGAATGTTGAGCTTTAAGCCAACTTTCTCACTCTCCACTTTCACTTTTATCAAGAGGCTTTTGAGTTCCTCTTCACTTTCTGCCATAAGGGTGGTGTCATCTGCATATCTGAGGTTCTTGATATTTCTCCCGGCAATCTTGATTCCAGCTTGTGCTTCTTCCAATCCAGCGTTTCTCATGATGTACTCTGCATAGAAGTTAAATAAGCAGGGTGACAATATACAGCCTTGACGTACTCCTTTTCCTATTTGGAACCAGTCTGTTTTTCCATGTCCAGTTCTAACTGTTGCTTCCTGACCTGCATACTAATTTCTCAAGAGGCAGATCAGGTGGTCTGGTATTCCCATCTCTTTCAGAATTTTCCACAGTTTATTGTGATCCACACAGTCAAAGGCTTTGGCATAGTCAATAAAGCAGAAATAGATGTTCTTCTGGAACTCTCTTGCTTTTTCAATGATCCAGCAGATGTTGGCAATTTGATCTCTGGTTCCTCTGCCTTTTCTAAAACCAGCTTGAACATCAGGAAGTTCACAGTTCACATATTGCTGAAGCTTGGCTTGGAGAATTTTGAGCATTACTTTACTAGCGTGTGAGATGAGTGCAATTGTGCATTAGTTTGAGCATTCTTTGGCATTGCCTTTCTTTGGGATTGGAATGAAAACTGACCTTTTCCAGTCCTGTGGCCACTGCTGAGTTTTCCAAATTTGCTGGCATATTGAGTGCAGCACTTTCACAGCATCATCTTTCAGAATTTGGAATAGCTCAACTGGAATGCCATCACCTCCACTAGCTTTGTTTGTAGTGATGCTTCCTAAGGCCCACCTGACTTCACATTCCAGGATGTCTGGCTCTAGGTCAGTGATCACACCATCGTGATTATCTGGGTCGTGAAGATCTTTTTTGTACAGTTCTTCTGTGTATTCTTGCCATCTCTTCTTAATATCTTCTGCTTCTGTTAGGTCCATACCATTTCTGTCCTTTATCGAGCCCATCTTTACATGAAATGTTCCCTTGGTATCTCAAATTTTCTTGAAGAGATCTCTAGTCTTTCCCATTCTGTCGTTTTCCTCTATTTCTTTGCCGTGATCGCTGAAGAAGGCTTTCTTATCTCTTCTTGCTATTCTTTGGAACTCTGCATTCAGATGCTTATATCTTTCCTTTTCTCCAGTGCTTTTCACTTCTCTTGTTTTCACAGCTATTTGTAAGGCCTCCCCAGACAGCCATTTTGCTTTTTTGCATTTCTTTTCCATGGGGATGGTCTTGATCCCTGTCTCCTGTAGAACATCACGAACCTGATTCCATAGTTCATCAGGCACTCTATCTATCAGATCTAGGCCCTTAAATCTATTTCTCACTTCCACTGTATAATCATAAGAGATTTGATTAGGTCATACCTGAATGGTCTAGTGGTTTTCCCTACTTTCTTCAATTTAAGTCTGAATTTGGCAATAAGGAGTTCATGATCTGAGCCACTCTTGGTAGAGTTTGGAAAGGGCTAAAGGGTTTGGACATTCTCTGGTAGACAAAGGACAACCATCAAATGGCCATTAGCAAGACAACTATATGATTAATCTTAAGTACTTCTGAAGATCCAAGGCATCAACTGGGGAGGAAATTGTACTTTCATTGCAATTCTATCCCAACAAGAAACTATCTTCCCTTGAATAAAACCTTCAAAATTCTTGGCACCTCCCTTGGATTCAGACATTACAAACAGGAAACTCTACCCATGAACTAACCTTCGCCCTGTCCTTTCCTGAAACAAAGAGCAGCTGTTCTCCCACTTCCATGTGGAGGAAAGAAGGGCCCCTGGTATTCTCAGCTGACTTCAAAGAAATGACTTTGTACAGATCAGTCACAGGGACATAGAGATGACATTTTATTGTCAATGTACTGAGACATTTTAGTTTTTACAGGTATTTGTCTGTGATAGGGTGCTGCTGACACAGGCAAAGGATACCCCCGGATCTTAGCTGCTGCAGAGAAAATATAATTCATTCCTTGGAACAGGGCCTGAACTCTGAAGAGACGAAGCAGTAGGGATGTGTTAAGTGCTCTTTCTCTCTAATTTTTGGACACAAGTCCATTCACACATCAACCAAGCCTCTGGAACAGCTTCAGCTATTGTTTATGGTGGTGGATGTTATGTTGTTCATTTATGTTTAGATTTACTTCTTGGCCTTAATTCTAAGATACACTATCGATTTAATGCTAATATTTTAGGGGAAGAAGAAGGAGAAGGTAAAGATTAAATGTAATGTATGCTTTATTTGCGAAATAACCTGATTTCAAACATACTGGAATATACATATGGGGGTGGGGATAGAAAAAGCTGAAGTGAAGCGTTCGTTGTTCACTCGTGTCTGACTCTCTGTGAACCCATGGACTGTAGCCTGCCAGGCTCCTCTGTCCATGGGATTCTCCAGGCAAGAATATTGGAGTGGGGAGCCATTCACTTCTCCAGGGAATCTTCTCAACCCAGGGGCTGAATCTGGGTCTTCTGCATTGCAGGCAAATTCTTCACTGTCTGAGCTACTAGGGAAGCCCAGGAAAAGGTATGCTCTATCCTAAAAATTTCCAGGAGAGAAATCAAAGATTTCTAAAGGTACTAGGAATTTTAGAATCAGTGGCATCCAAAGTTCTGTTTTCCAACAGAGAAATCTGAGGCCTAGGAAAGCTAAGAGATTTGCTTCGGGTTCTAGAGGGAATTATATGATAATGAAGCCGGAGCCAGAAACCTCATCTCCCATCCTCAAGTTTGGTTTGCTTTCCATGATACCACAACACTCCAAATAATTCCTGCAATGAAAAAAATGTCATCATTTCTCCTCATATTTATGGCTGGGGAAACTATTCAGAGATAAAGCATGTACATAAGTAAAGTGTATCATAACTAAGTATATTTTAGCAAAAAAAACCAAGGAAAGGATCATGGCACTTCAGTTCTCAATAAGAACTGTTAATTTATTCAATGGCTGTTATCTTGAGTAGGTGACACCCACATATAAAATGGCATTTTTGTGTGTCAAAATGACTGGTTTTACTTGTTTTTTGGTTCCTAAAGCCAATTATTATTTTTAACACCCTTTGATATGCTAAGTGAGGCTACTAAGTGCAGATTTCTTGCGTGTTTATTAGTCATCACCATCATCTTACATATGTGTACATATTTTTACAACTTTTAAAGTGTCAATAAGTTATATTTAAGCCTCAAAAGACCATCATGAAGCAGCTATTACCTCAGTATTTCTCCTAGGAAATACTTAATTGGCAGAAGAGTGGTGAAAGATGTGGTATTAGTCACAGTGTTTCAAATCCTTCTCCTGTCACCAGCTGTGTGACCTTGAGTAACTGATTTAACCCCCCTGTGCTTCATCTGTAACATGGAGCAATCGGAGTAGTGTTTTGTGCACTTGTTTTTAAAATTAAATAAGGTACTCCATGAAAACATTTGGCCTGCTCTAACTCTTCTATATCATTTGCTAGACTATTTATCCTTCATTACTAATGTATTGATGGTCTCTAATAACTAACACTTCAGTTCACTTGCTCAGTCATGTCCGACTCATTGCGACCCCATGAACCACAGCACGCCAGGCCTCCCTGTCCATCACCATCTCCCAGAGTTCACTCAAACTCATGTCCATCAAGTCGGTGATGCCATCCAGCCATCTCATCCTCTGTCATCCCCTTCTCCTCCTGCCCCCAATCCCTCCCAGCATCAGAGTCTTTTCCAATGAGTCAACTCTTCGCATGGGGTGGCCAAAGTATTAGAGTTTCAGCTTCAGCATCAGTCCTTCCAATGAACACCCAGGACTGATCTCCTTTAGGATGCACTGGTTGGATCTTCTTGCAGTCCAAGGGACTCTCAAGAGTCTTCTCCAACACCACAGTTCAAAAGCATCAATTCTTTCGCACTCAGCTTTCTTCACAGTCCAACTCTCACATCCATACATGACCACCGGAAAAACCATAGCCTTGACTAGATGGACCTGTGTTGGCAAAGTAATGTCTCTGCTTTTGAATATGCTATCTAGGTTGGTCATAACTTTCCTTCCAAGGAGTAAGTGTCTTTTAATTTCATGGCTGCAATCACCATCTGCAGTGATTTTGGAGCCCCAAAAAATAAAGTCTGACACTGTTTCCGCTGTTTCCCCATTTATTTCCCATGAAATGATGGGACCAGATGCCATGATCTTAGTTTTCTGAATGTTGAGCTTTAAGCCAACTTTTTCACTCTCCTTTTTCTCTTTCATCAAGAGGCTTTTTAGTTCCTCTTCTCTTAGTGAATGTTTATTGTGTATCAAAGTGTAAGGTGGCAACCCACTCCAGTATTCTTGCCTGGAGAATTCCATGGGCAGAGGAGCCTGGCAGGCTACAGTCCACGGGGTCACAAAGACTTGGACATGACTGAGCAACTAACACACACACACACCATTCTAAGAGGGCTTCCCCAGTGGTAAAGAATCCACCTGCAATGCAGGAGACCCAGGTTACATTCATGGGTAGGGAAAATCCCCTGGAGGAAGGCATGGAAACCCACTCCAGTATTCACTCCAGTATTCTGCCTCCAGTGGACAGAGGAGCCTGGTGGGCTACACTCCATAGGGTCAAAAAGAGTCAGACACGCCTGAAGCGACTTAATGTGCATGTGTGCGCATGTACCCATACACACACACACACACACAGCATTCTAAGAACCTCACAGGTAGTAACTCAATTTTCACAATGACCATTTGAGGTGAGAACCATTACTACTATGTCTGTTTTGCAAATGAGAAAATTGAAATACAGAGATAAAACACTTGTCCAAAGTCTCGAGGATGGGAGGCTGTAGAGCTGGGACTCAAACTCAGAAAGTGGTTCTGAGCTCTGCTTTCACCTCCCTACGTGTGCCAGGCATGGGGGCAACGGCACTGAGAACCAGGTGGTTCCTGCCCTCTCAGGAGTAGTGCGTGCTCAGTCATGCCTGGTTCTTTGCAACCCTATGAACTGTAGCCCTTCAGGTTCCTCTGTCCCCGGGATTTTCCAGGCAAGAATACCAAAGTGGGTTGCATTCCCTTCTCCAGGGGATCTTCCTGACCCAAAGACTAAAGCCACGTCTCTTATATCTCCTGCACTGGCAGGGGGATTCTTCACCACTAACATGATGTGGGAAGCCCTCAGAGAGCTCACTGAAAACCAGTGCAGTCTCCCTAAGAGAGGTAAGCTCTCTGCACACAACAGAGACAGTTCCAAGCTCTTCCTTGGAGCTTGGGCAAGTGTCAGCTACTCTTAATCCTTCTATTGTTCAGAACTGCTTTCTCCGCATTCTGTGGGCCACACACATACCCTGAGCTGAGAACCACAGCATTAGCAACCTCTGGTCCCTCCCCACAACACTTGCCACCTTATCTTGAAAAGCCACTCCCAGATTCCAGGTCCCCGACCATCTCTATACACAGATCCTGTCATTTTCGTGGCAACCTTTCTGATATTCTAAATTTCCTTTCTGTGGGTTGTCAGACAAATATAGCCTGGCACCCAGTGAAAGCTTCTTGTTCAAAACATCACACGTTACACAGATGATGACTCAACACACATTGTTGAGTGTTCCCAACCTCTATGCTTCAGGGCTAGAAATGAATTCACTCTCCTTTATGTTACAGGGCCATCTCTCCTGATGGTGAGGCCTGTAGTTCTGCGTCCAACTTCTCATACGTATATTAGGATTTCTACTTTTGCAAAACAGGACATTGTTTAACCAAGCACTTATGGGAGGAAGCACAGCCCAGTGAGCAGAACAATGATTTGAAAGTCCTGGGTTCTATTTTCAGCTCCCCTGTTGACCAGCCGTGCATTCAGCCCTAGGAAGGTCAAAAGCAGAATGGCCTTGTGCTGCCGACTTTCTCTGTATGTACAGCTCTGGATGGAAAACAAATCAAGCATCTGGCTCTCAGCCTTGAGAAGCTATGGCCTTTGGAGAATAGATGTGTAGTCACACTTTGTTTTCCTTTTTAAAGCAAAAGAACAGAACAAATTCTCTCTTGGGGCCGGGGGAGGGTGGGTACAAAATGAGCTGGCAGAGAATGGAATAGAGAAAACACATAACCTTTTAAACAATCCAGGGGTTAAGGGACTGTTTGAGCCATTTAGATCAAAGAGGGCTCTTTGGAGTAAGTTGGAGTTGCCTGTGTTTTAACACAGAAGGGGCTAAGATTTGAAAGACTTCTCCAAACTTGGACAATGGCAGGCGTCCAGAACTCTACCTATAGGGCCTATAGGGGCCAGGCAGGAGATGCCAGTGAGTGAGGCTTGTGGGCAAAGGGGGAAGTACCAGCCCCCTCTAAAGCCATCTGCTGCAGCCCAGCGCCAGCTGCTTGTCATGGGGAGAAGCAGGCCACTGTGGCTTGAATAACTGTGTTTTCAAGGGAAACTAAACAATTAAAAATTTTGTCATTAGAACTTGATTTTATTTATTTATGTTTTTTTTTGAGCTTTTCTTTTTTTTTTAATTTTATTTTATTTTTAAACTTTACAATATTGTATTAGTATTGCCAAATATCGAAATGAATCCGCCACAGGTATACCTGTGTTCCCCATCCTGGACCCTCCTCCCCCCTCCCTCCCCATACCCTCCCTCCGGGTCGTCCCAGTGCACCAGCCCCAAAGCATCCAGTATCGTGCATCGAACCTGGACTGGCGACTCGTTTCATACATGATATTATACATGTTTCAATGCCATTCTCCCAAATCTCCCCACCCTCTCCCTCTCCCACAGAGTCCATAAGACTGAGCTATACATCAGTGTCTCTTTTGCTGTCTCGTACACAGGGTTATTGTTATCATCTTTCTAAATTCCATATATATGCGTTAGTATACTGTATTGGTGTTTTTCTTTCTGGCTTACTTCGCTCTGTATAATAGGCTCCAGTTTCATCCACCTCATTAGAACTGATTCAAATGTATTCTTTTTAATGGCTGAGTAATACTCCATTGTGTATATGTACCACTGCTTTCTTATCCATTCATCTGCTGATGGGCATCTAGGTTGCTTCCATGTCCTGGCTATTATAAACAGTGCTGCAATGAACATTGGGGTACACGTGTCTCTTTCCCTTCTGGTTTCCTTAGTGTGTATGCCCAGCAGTGGGATTGCTGGATCATAAGGCAGTTCTATTTCCAGTTTTTTAAGGAATCTCCACACTGTTCTCCATAGTGGCTGTACAAGTTTGCATTCCCACCAACAGTGTAAGAGAGTTCCCTTTTCTCCACACCCTCTCCAGCATTTATTGCTTGTAGACTTTTGGATCGCAGCCATTCTGACTGGTGTGAAATGGTACCTCATAGTGGTTTTGATTTGCATTTCTCTGATAATGAGTGATGTTGAGCATCTTTTCATGTGTTTGTTAGCCATCTGTATGTCTTCTTTGGAGAAATGTCTATTTAGTTCTTTGGCCCATTTTTTGATTGGGTCATTTATTTTTCTGGAGTTGAGCTGTAGGATAGAACTTGATTTTAAATGATGGAGTCTAATCAACATTTAAAGAGGAATTGAACAGACAAACTGAACTTACCACAGGCTAAGCTATACACTCCCCATCTCTTCTACATAAAGGTGGAATAGAGTTTCATAAGAATTTTAATTACGTGCTCTGCTATGAATGGATAGAAGCTACCCAACAGGCAAAAGGTATTAGCAGTGTTGTTCAGACTTGGATGCACATGAGAATACCAAGAAATTTTAAAAACACTGATATCTGGGCCCCCACATGAAGCTTCTGATTTAATTACGGAGGGCTGCAGTCTGAGTACTAGAATTTTCAATTACTACCAGGTGATTCTAGTGTGCAATTCCAATTGAGAGACATTGTGTTATAGTGTTGGAGAAGGCAATGGCACCCCACTCTAGTACTCTTGCCTGGAAAATCCCATGGATAGAGGAGCCTGGTAGGCTGCAGTCCATGGGGTCGCTAAGAGTTGGACACAACTGAGCAACTTCACTTTCACTTTTCACTTTCATGCAGTGGAGAAGGAAATGGCAACCCACTCCAGTGTTCTTGCCTGGAGAATCCCAGGAGCGGCGGAGCCTGGTGGGCTGCTGTCTATGGGGTCGCACAGAGTTGGACACGACTGAAGCGACTTAGCAGCAGCAGCAGCAGCAGCAGCAGCAGTGTTAGGGTGTTATTAAAAAAAAAGGTGGAAGAATTTCAGAAACGTGTGTGAGTTTTAACTTGATAAAATGCACAGTTAATTCCTGGACATCGGTCAGAGTTGACATTCACTATGAACTTCTTTCTCTGTTTTTAGCTGGGACTCCTAAATCTAGCTTCACTGCTGGTGGCCTTAATGTCTTTGAGCTCATTAAGAACCAGTGCTGACAACAGATCATCTCTGGGAAAACAAGGCTACTGTATTGTTATAAAGGTCAAACACCACAAAAACCAAAAGACAAGAGTAAGCCTAAGCATAGATAAGTATTTATAGGGGAAATTAATTTGTTGTCTGATGGCCATGAACTAGGGGATAGAGAAAACTGAGTCTTTCACAAGTGAAATTCAGTCTCTATCGTATCCTAATACCTATAAAACTCACCATATGAAGGTAATAATTGGTACATAAAACTAGTATTTTCCATTTTTTTCTTCCTTTTTTTGTAGGTTTTATGCATTATAAAAAAAACATGATTAATTGTCAGTGGTTAGATCTCTGGCTAGTTTTTATTTCAGCTTTGGTTTCTCTTGCTATATCTCTCATAAAAGGTACTAGTGTGGATTAAGTACATTAAGTCATGTGCAATGGGAAGTTCCTCTTTTCTAGAAGTCTCAGAACAGGCCCAATATAGTTTATGCCAAAAAGCCCACATTCTGTAACTAGATGGTAGCTTCAGGGACCCCATAAGAGGTTATGGAAGTGGTTCTACCCAGGTAATCACACTGGCAACTTCCAGCCTGTAGAGAGTGACTTTAAAGAAGTTGGCATAAGGATTTCTTTGGGGGATGTTATCAGTTCAGCAAGTGTTCCCATCCTCACCCTCCACTCCAGAGAGACGTGCTTCTTCTTTAACACAAACCAAAAGAGAGGCATATCAGTGGAGCCACTCAGAGCTTGCTACATGTCTTCCAGTCTTTAAGAGTCATAGGGACTGATGCCTGACTCACACTTAAAAATACAGGAGACTGTGGCCTGAATTAGCCTTTTCTGGTATTCAGGACTCAGCTACATGGGGAATAAGCAGCATTTCCAGCATTTGGTGGGGCAACTAAGGATCTACTCAAGAAAAAGAAGAGTGGGTCACTTTGGAAGAGATTGCCTGGATGGCTAACATGACCTCATTAGAAAGGATGTACCACTAGAAGCCAAGAGAATGAAGAAATAATCAGTGGCCTGAGAAGGCATAACTAGAGTCAGCAGAACAGTTCCTGAAACATGCCCTGGAACACAGGCAAAAGGAGATATATTCACAAAAACTCACCAAAGTGCCCCCTGAGGGAAAAGTCAGCTGGGACTCCACTGTACATAGAGGATCACAATGGCAGACTACCGGTCAAGCTCATTCCCCCTTTCCACCTGAGCCTTGCTTTCCCCCTGCCTCCCCTATTGCTGGATGGTCAGAAAGCACAGATAGAAAAGGGGGAGAAAACAGCGAGAGGGGAAAGAGAGGGGACCCAGCTGCCCTCCTCCTCTGCCTGGATCTCCAGCCTGATGATAATAGCTGTGAGAGAAAGCAGAGCTACCGTGTACCTGGATTGGACTTTCTTCTACACTAGACATTTTACCATCACTTGCTACCTGTTGGTAGTCAGAAGCTCTGATGGACAGCTACCCAGAGTTGTACTGGTTAGTGGAATCTAGGGGTTCAGAGTGAACAGTCAAAACACCAGCTTCAAAGGGGCAGAAGCAAAATTAAAATTGCTTTCTGTGTGTGACCAACCAAGTCCAGCTCATACAAGAAGCCAGTTTAACTTGAATACTGAAAAGGTCTTTGTGGCATGGAATCAGTTTAGCAAGGGTGAGATGTGATGTCCCAACCATCTGCTCAAATTCTCATCTTTGTCATCGGCTTTGCTACATATTGAGTTACGAAAGAATTTCTGCAAATGGTAATAGGTAGATCCTATGAAGAGTTCCATGGTCAAAGATATTGGCAGAAAACTAGTTTTCTCAAAAAAATAAATGGATTTTTCTTGCTGTAAGTACTCTAAGAGTCTCTAATAGTTTAATACACACTGTGAAATCTATAAAATGGGGTTTAAGATAAAGCAGTTTCATATTCATTTGTTCATTAAATGTTCTTATTCTTCAAACTTCAGGTTTTCATTCAATAAGTATTTCCTGAATGCCTACTATATGCAGGCATGGAAGTTGGGGATTAACTAAATACATTAGACATCATCCCTTCCCTAAAAGACATGATATTCTAACAGATTGCTTAGCTGAGTACCTTCTTCTGTAGAATTCTCTTAAAAGAGACATGCCCTATGCCATTTCCAGAATTCTGCCACTGAAAAGCTATTCATTAACACAAATATACAAATCACCTGAGAACGAAACTGCCTTGTAAAAGAGATCTTTTTTTTACAGAGAAAGAAATATCATGATATCTCTTATATGCAGAATCGTTTAAAAAAATGATACAAATGAACTTATTTACAGAACAGAAACAGACTCACAGACTTAGAGAATGAACTTAATGGTTACCAGCAGGGAAAGATGTGGGAAAGGGAAAGGGATAGTTAGGGAGTTTGAGATTGATATGTGCACACTGCTATATTTTAAACAGATAGCCACCAAGGACCTACTGTATAGCACAGGGAACTTTGCTCAATATTATGTAACAATATAAAATGGGGAAAGAATTTGAAAAAGAAACTATACGTGTATATGCAAAAAGAAGAGACACATTTTTGTAAAAGGGAATAAACATACATTCACAGTCGAGTATGACACCAACGCTTCAGATTCCTTTTCTATCTTTGGTCAGTTTTAGTTAGGATGGAAACTTTGATAAAGTCACAGAACTGTCCACTTCTCTGTTTCTTGGGCCTGACGCCTTCCTATGTATCAGACATCACACCCCCACGTTTCCTCCTCTGTTCACTCAGAAAAGATCTGATATCAATCTGAATTTGTTAGGACTTCCTGTGAGGCATTTCCACAGAACTTTTAGTTATATGTTGGTGAATACTCCTGGATAGTTTGGGGCACTTAACTTTCTTCTTCCTCAGTCTAACACACATGTACATACAGGCACGTTCACATGTATATCTGCACATACATACACACACACTCACAGAGACCTTCCCTTGAAATAGGGCAAAATCCAAGGTTCTGTTCTCCTTGCAGGTGAAATAAGATACCCAGATGCATTTAATAAAATAAAGCAGATATTATTTTGAGCTATGAAATAACTCTCAGTAAATTGAAGGGGATTGATATTATGTTCTCTGATCATAAAGTATGTTCTCTGATCATAAGATAATTAAACCAGAATTTGATAACAGAAATATACCTAAAAAAACTCTTCAAATATTTTGAAATTAACTCATGCATCAAAAAGGAAATCACAAAAGATATTTTTAAATGTCTTGATCTAAATGAAAATAAAAACACAATATACCAAAATCTGTGGAATGCAACAAAAACAGTGCTTATATAGAAGTTTATAGCATGAAATGTTTCCATTAGGAAAAAAAGCAAGATAAATCAGCGATCTTAGCTTCCAACTTAGGAAACTAGAAAAAGAAGAGGAATATAACCCAAAGTTTGTTGTTGTTGTTATTTAATCACTAAGTTACCACTAACTCTTTGGAGCCCCATGGACCATAGCCCACCAGGCCTCTCTGTCCATGGGATTTCCCAGGTAAGAATACTGGAGTGGGTTGCCATTTCCTTCTCCAGGGGATCTTTCTGACCCAGGGATTGAACCCATATCTCCTGCATTCCAGGTGGATTCTTTACCATCTGAACTTGCAGAATGAAAAATAATAATAAAAGCTACCCTAGTTCAGCACATACTATGACCCAGGAATTGTCTTAAGTGCTTTAAGTCCAAGTATCTTTTCTAAACTTAGTAATCATTATTATGCTTTTCAGATGAGGAAATTGAGCCTTGATGATGCTGTGAAAGTGCTGCACTCAATATGCCAGCAAATTTGGAAAACTCAGCAGTGGCCACAGGACTGGAAAAGGTCAGTTTTCATTCCAATCCCTAAGAAAGGCAATGCCAAAGAATGCTCAAACTACCACACAACTGTACTCATCTCACATGCTAGTAAAGTAATGCTCAAAATTCTCCAAGCCAGGCTTCAGCAATATGTGAACCATGAACTTCCAGATGTTCAAGCTGGTTTTAGAAAAGGCAGAGGAACCAGAGATCAAATTTCCAACATCCGCTGGACCATTTAAAAACCAGGAGAGTTCCAAAAAACATCTATTTCTGCTTTATTGACTATGTCAAAGCCTTTGACTCTGTGGATCACAACAAACTGTGGAAAATTCTGAAAGAGACTAAAATACCAGGCCACCTGACCTGCCTCTTGAGAAACCTATATGCAGTTCAGGAAGCAACAGTTAGAACTGGACATGGAACAACAGACTGGTTCCAAATAGGAAAAGGAGTACGTCAAGGCTGTATATTGTCACCCTGCTTATTTAACTTATATGCAGAGTACATCATGAGAAATGCTGGACTGGAAGAAACACAAGCTGGAATCAAGGTTGCCGGGAGAAATATCAAGAACCTCAGATATGCAGATGACACCACCCTTATGGCAGAAAGTGAAGAATAACTAAAGAGCCTCTTGATGAAAGTGAAAGCAGAGAGTGAAAAAGTTGGCTTAAAGTTCAACATTCAGAAAACGAAGATCATGGCATCTGGTCCCATCACTTCATGGCAAATAAATGGAGAAACAGTGGAAACAGTGTCAGACTTGATTTTTTTGGACTCCAAAATCACTGCCGATGGTGAGTGCAGCCATGAAATTAAAAGACACTTACTCCTTGGAAGGAAAGTTATGACCAACCTAGATAGCATATTCAAAAGCAGAGACATTACTTTGCCAACAAATGTCCGTCTAGTCAAGGCTATGGTTTTCCAGTGGTCATGTATGGATGTGAGAGTTGGACCGTGAAGAAGGCTGAGTGCCAAAGAATTGATGTTTTTGAACTGTGGTGTAGGAGATGACTCTTGAGAGTCCCTTGGACTGCAAGGAGATCCAACCAGTCCATTCTGAAGGAGATCAGCCCTGGGATTTCTTTGGAAGGAATGACGCTAAAGCTGAAACTCCAGTACTTTGGCCACCTCATGCGAAGAGTTGACTCATTGGAGAAGACTCTGATGCTGGGAGGGATTGGGGGCAGGAGGAGAAGGGGACGACAGAGGATGAGATGGCTGGATGGCATCACTGACTCGATGGACGTGAGTCTGAGTGAACTCCGGGAGTTGTTGATGGACAGGGAGGCCTGGCGTGCTGCGATTCATGGGGTCGCAGAGAGTCGGACACGACTGAGTGACTGAAGTGAACTGAACTGAACTGAAGGTTCGATAACTTTCCCAAGTCCATCTAGTGAGGTGAGAGCCAGAATTGTGATTTAAACCTAGATCTCTATGCAACATCCTGCAGATTTAATTGAGCTTTTTTATACTATTCCCTGGTGTCTCAGATGATAAAACGTCTGCCTGAAATACAGGAGACCTGGGTTCGATTCCTGGGTCGGGAAGATCCCCTGGAGAAGGAAATGGCAATCCACTCCAGCACTCTTGCCTGGAAAATCCCATGGATGGAGGAGCCTGATAGGCTACAGTCCATGGGGTCACAAAGAGTGGGACATGACTGAGCGACTTCACTATACTATTAAGAATATTTTATCTTCAAATTTGATATTTCTATTATATAATACACATATATGATACAGTATATCAGTTCAGTTCAGTTCAGTCACTCAGTCCTGTCTGACTCTTTGTGACCCCATGAATTGCAGCACCCCAGGCTCCCCTGTCCATCACCAACTCCTGGAGTTCACTCAGATTCATGTCCATCGAATCAGTGAGCCATCCAGCCATCTCATCCTCTGTCATCCCCTTCTCCTCTTGCCTCCAATCCCTCCCAGCATCAGAGTCTTTTCCAATGAGTCAACTCTTCGCATGAGATGGTCAAAGTATTGGAGTTTCAGCTTCAGCATCAGTCCTTCCAATGAACACCCAGGACTGATCTCCTTTAGGATACACTGGTTGGATCTCCTTGAAGTCCAAGGGACTCTCAAGAGTCTTCTCCTACACCACAGTTCAAAAACATCAATTCTTCGGCACTCAGCTTTCTTCACAGTCCAACTCTCACATCCATACATGACCACTGCAAAAACCATAGCCTTGACTAGACGGAACTTTGTTGGCAAAATAATGTCTCTGCTTTTCAATATACTATCTAGGTTGGTCATAACTTTCCTTCCAAGGAGTAAGCATCTTTTAATTTCATGGCTGCAGTCACCATCGGCAGTGATTTTGGAGTCCAAAAAAATAAAGTCTGACACTGTTTCCACTGTTTCCCCATTTATTTGCTATGAAGTGATGGGACCAGATGCCATGATCTTTGTTTTTTAATGTTGAGCTTTAAGCCAACCTTTTCACTATCCTCTTCCACCTTCATCAAGAGGCTTTTTAGTCCCTCTTCACTTTCTGCCATAAGGGTGATGTCATGTGCATATCTGAGGTTCTTGATATTTCTCCCGGCAATCTTGATTCCAGCTTGTGCTTCTTCCAGCCCAGGGTTTCTCATGATGTACTCTGCATAGAAGTTAAATAAGCAGGGTGACAATATACAGCCTTAATGTACTCCCTTTCCTATTTGGAACCAGTCTCTTGTTCCATGTCCAGTTCTAACTGTTGCTTCCTGACCTGCATACTAATTTCTCAAGAGGCAGGTCTGGTGGCCTGGTATTTTAGTCTCTTTCAGAATTTTCCACAGTTTATTGTGATCCACACAGTCAAAGGCTTTGGCATAGTCAATAAAGCAAAAATAGATGTTTTTCTGGAACTCTCTTGCTTTTTTGATGGTCCAGCAGATGTTGGCAATTTGATGTCTGGTTCCTCTGCCTTTTCTAAAACCAGCTTGAACAACTGGAAGTTCATGGTTCACGTATTGCTGAAGCCTGGCTTGGAGAATTTTGAGGATTACTTTACTAGCGTGTGAGATGAGTGCAATTGTGCATTAGTTTGAGCATTCTTTGGCATTGCCTTTCTTTGGGATTGGAATAAAAACTGAACTTTTCCAGTCCTGTGGCCTCTACTGAGTATTCCAAATTTGCTGGCATATTGAGTGCAGCACTTTCACAGCATCCTCTTTCAGGATTTGGAGTAGCTCAACTGGAATTCCATCACCTCCACTAGCTTTGTTTGTAGTGATGCTTTCTAAGGCCCACTTGACTTCACATTCCAGGATGTCTGGCTCTAGGTCAGTGATCACACCATCATGATTATCTGGGTCGTGAAGATCTTTTTTGTACAGTTCTTCTGTGTATTCTTGCCAACTCTCCTTAATATCTTCTGCTTCTGTTAGGTCCATACCATTTCTGTCCTTTATCGAGCCCATCTTTGCATGAAAAGTTCCCTTGGTATCTCTAATTTTCTTGAAGAGATCTCTAGTCTTTCCCATTCTGTCGTTTTCCTCTATTTCTTTGCATTGATCACTGAGGAAGGCTTTCTTATCTCTCCTTGCTATTCTTTGGAACTCTGGATTCTGATGCTTATATCTTTCCTTTTCTCCTGTGCTTTTCACTTCTCTTCTTTTCACAGCTATTTGTAAGGCCTCCCCAGACAGCCATTTTGCTTTTTTGCATTTCTTTTCCATGAGGATGGTCTTGATCCCTGTCTCCTGTACAACATCACGAACCTGATTCCATAGTTCATCAGGCACTCTATCTATCAGATCTAGTCCCTTAAATCTATTTCTCACTTCCACTGTATAATCATAAGGGATTTGATTTAGGTCATACCTGAATGGTCTAGTGGTTTTCCCTACTTTCTTCAATTTAAGTCTGAATTTGGCAATAAGGAGTTCATGATCTGAGCCACAGTCAACTCCTGGTCTTGTTTTTGCTGACTGTATAGAGCTTCTCCATCTTTGGCTGCAAAGAATATAATCAATCTGATTTCGGTGTTCACCATCTGGTGATGTCCATGTGTAGAGTCTTCTCTTGTGTTGTTAGTATATACAGTATATAATACAACATAATATGCATATATACATATGCATTTCACATACATACAAACATATGAGTATATTGTATTTATGTGTATACAATATATAATTGATGTATACACAATATATATGTGTATATGTATAAACACAGACACACATACAAATTCTTTATCAACCTAGAACCAAAAGCTCCCATTCCTAGCATGTAAGGCTCCTGGCATGTTGGAGGACAGTTTAGAGATCAGCCATTGCTATTATCATCGCTGAAAATTTTCTGTCAATGAAATGATCTACCATGAAGGACATCTGTGGAAACTCAGTCTGTGACTAGAGCCTCTGAATGATTTCCACTTGTTCCTGCCAGTCTCTTACACTACGTGTTCTTGCGTCATAGAGACATGGACAGGTAGCCGAAAGCATTACAGCATACGCCATGGCCACTATAATTCACTCAAGTGTCAATAGCTGCTCACAAGGATACACCCAGCCTCCCCCAAATACTAGGCAACCCAACTTAAGTGTTCCTTACAGGAGAAGCCAAATGCATCTCCCTTCCAGCACAAGTAGTAAAGAGAACTGGATGCCTGATTCTTATTCCCAGGACCACTATTAAATTATTCTGTCAACTTGGGCAAGTCACTTTGGGATCCTCCTTGGATCTTTAGTTTTTTCAGTTGTTTAATGGAAGGGAGGAAACATTTCCCATGCTCTCTCCCTGTTGACTGTTTCCCCTCTTCTCCTCTACACAACTGACAATGTTAACTATCTGATCAGTATTACTCTGATTATCAATTCCCAATCTCCACAAAAGCAAAAGTCAGATCATAATATTCACCTGCTCCAAATCCTCCAGTGTCTTCCCATTTTACTAAAATAAAATCGTAAGCCTTTACAACGACTTGTAAAGCCCCACAACTTTCTCCCCCTTTGCCTCTGCCCAAACTCCAAACTTTTGCTGACTTTTTCTATTACCCTTCCTTTTGGTACTAGTTTGCTGCTGCTGCTAAGTCGCTTCAGTCGTGTCCAACCCTGTGCGACCCCATAGACGGCAGCCCACCAGGCTCCGCCGTCCCTGGGATTCTGCAGGCAAGAACCACAGAATGGGTGACTTAAACAACAGAAATTTATTTTCTCACAGTCTAAGACCAAAGTTTCAGCAGGTCTGGTTTCTTCTGAGGTCTGTCTCCTTGGCTTAAAAACGGCCACCTCCTCATTCTGTCCTCCCATGGTCTTTCCTGTTTTAACAAGGACATCGGTCAGATAGCCTTGGGGCCCACTCTAATGTCCTCGTTTTGACTTAGCTGTCTCCTAACACAGTCATGTTCTCACGTACCACAGGTGAAGCTTTCAACATGAAATCTGAGGGGATACAGTTCAGCCCACAGTACCCTCCCTCACTCTGCCCCAGCCAAATGGGCCTTTCACGTGTTATTCAAACATACGACTTGCCTTTGCACTGTCTATTCCTTGTCTCTCAAATACTGCAAAATACAATGATGCCTGTTGCAATCTTGTAACTTTAAGGATGAGGCTGTAACTTAATGACATGTCAGCCCTGGCTACAGTACCGTTAAGATTCATTCTAAGCCACTGTTCATCTCCTTGCTTCTCTCTCTTGCTCCGTTTATTCCCTTTCAGTCTTCACAGGTAATGTCTTTACAGTTTGATTTCCCTTCTTTCTTTCAACCTAGTCAGTGTAGAGCTTTCATCTTCACTCTGGTGTGACTGCCAAATATAGATTGTGCTGACTTCTCCATTTAAAAGAAGTGCATTGAATACCAGGTCATGAGCCAGTCACTGTTAGTGTCCAGGGATATTCAGGAAAACCTTAAGATGAGGACTGCTGAGGACTAGTGAATACAGACCAGTATAAATAAGGCAGTGGCAGAGCCCAGAGAAGGAGCAGTTAAATGAACAGACACCAAGGCAGCTTCTGGAAAGAGATGGCAGTAGAGCTGAAGCTTGAAAAACAGTAGGTATTATAATGGGGAAGAGAATTTTCTAGACTGTGTTAGCATCATGTGAGAAAGTACAGAAGCATGGAGAAGCATGATGTGGACAGAGTAAAGGATACACTGAGAGGAATGTGATAATCAGGCTTGATTGAGAGAGGAGCTAGAGTAAAGGCCATACATGCTAAGAACCTGTAACTTGAGTTCTGGCGAGCATTAACAAATTCTTAGCAAGAGAGTAATTCGGTCAACTCTCTAAGTTAGGAACTTAGTCATCACTGAAGAGGATGACTTATAAGAGCTGGTTCTGGACAGAGGAGCCCAGTTAGGAAGTTACTGTGCTGGAGTAACTCTGCTGTGAAAACATAAGAACCAGAACCAAGTCAGAGACAACACAAATGGAATGGAATGTATGACCGTACAATGAATTAAGGAAACTGCATCTACAGGATTGATATTGGGTGTAGATGTGGGGGTTGAACAGAAGAAAAACCTAGAACAAATCTCAGGTTTCTGGGTTTGGCAATGAAAGAGATGATAATGTTATTATTCATTATGAGAAGGAAGATAAACAAATTCAGAAGAAAGATAAACAAATTCAGTTGCAGTCATGTTGAGTGAGACGTGAGAAAAGACACCCACTAGGCAGCTTGCTCTATTTACAGTTTTTGTAACCAGCAGTGAGAGTGTATAATGGGGTTGATGAAAGTTTCAACTGGTAGAGACCCACCTGGCTGCCTTGTTCGCTTTCTAAGAATTCTCTTCTTCTAATCACACCATAGAATCATAAGCAAAAGGAAGTGTGCTAGAGTTGCTCCGAAAAGACAGAGTATTGGATTAGCCAAAAACTTTGCTCGGGTTTTTCCATAAGATGTCACAGAAAAACCTGAACAAACTTTTTGACCAACCCAAATACATCCACAATGCCTCTCCTACAATGTAATATCTCCTAAGGTACAGCTGTCCTTTGGATTCCAAAAATGTGGGTGGGTGACTCAGTATGACATGGCATAAACACTAACCACAGTATAGTGACCACACAGCAATCCCCTGATCTCTGCTGTATAACAAAATATAGCGATCAATGTAGAAGTATTTTGCCTCACAGATAACCAGGTGTTTTGTTTTAACCTCAAAAATCTAGTGAAGTGGACAAAAGAAACAATATTTTCTGGTTTTCATTTTACTGATGAGGAATCAGACAAATAGAGATTAAGTGACTTGGCCAAGGTCATATTTAGTCTACTGTGAGCAAGAGTTAGTCTTATGACTTTCAACTCAGCTCTTTCCAATATATTCCATAGGTTCTCCAAGCAGAGCACACTTACAAAGGAAATATAATCTGCTCCCCATACCAGTTTAACAGTAATAGCAATTTAATCTTTGAAGTAATCAACCCAGGCTTTTCACTTAGCAGTGAAATTGCAGGTGGAAACTATAGAACTTGAAACTCTACCTTTCGCATTTCTGTATTGATCCTATTTGATGGTTAGTGATATTAAGGGGATACATCCTACATCTAGTGTTTCACAGCCAAGCCCTACAAAGCAGAGTAACCCACAACACAGAAGGCGCTAAGTTTCTTTCTTGGCTCTAAAGGATCATTAATCTTGACCTCTCTTTTCTGTTCAGCTGCTGAAAAGAACTGGCTTTAATTCTAATAATTATCATCATCATTATTTTATCAGTTTATCAAGAATCCCCTAAATTTTAATGTGGTCAGGAATACCTACTGAGATCATATTCTTCTATGTACTAAATGATACTGTCATAAATTACCAGCTGCTAAACATGAATATCTCAGAAGTTGTAATTCCCTATCAAGTTCACTATTGTAGCCTCATAAATTGCCAAACCATGTGGCTTTTTAGAAAGTTAAAAATATACCATATATTTGATTAATCCTGCCTTAATTACTTTCTCTTGATTTTTGTGGTTTCTCAGGGATGCAATTTTCAGGGTTTACGTAAATGTTTTATTTCATGTGATAAATTAAGACATGAGTCTTTTGTAAAAGAGAGAAAGGAGAGTAATGTGATTCTCTGAAGAGATGGCACTGTATTAGAGACAGCTTGAAATGTTTTATCTTTATCTACTAAAAATTCCAGGCTGAAAAGAGTAAAATTACCTCCTCCTCTCTTTAAATGCTTTTATCCTAGAGGCATTATATAATCATCCACAAAAGGGTGTGTCATGTTACACCATCACTACCTTTCTTCCCTTAGCTGGACATTTCAAAGATAAATAGATGAGAAATGGTGTCACTCAAAAGAGATATCAAAAATTCATCCACACAAGCTTCCTTGAACTGGTCTCATTTAATAAATGAAGCTATACATTTTCATTTAAATATCAGTTCAGTTCAGTTCAGTTGCTCAGTCGTGTCTGACTCTTTGCAACCCCATGGACTGCAGCATGCCAGGCCTCCCTGTCCATCACCAACTCCCAGAGGTCACCCAAACTCATGTCTATTGAGTCGGTGATGCCATCCAGCCATCTCATCCTCTGTCGTCCCCTTTTCCTCCTGCCTTCAACCTTTCATATATAAAACCTTAACTGTTCCTCATTTTTGACATGGCCCAGAAGGCCCTTTGTTCATTCTCCAGCCTTACCTCCTTCCACTCTCTCCAACCATGGTGTCATCTTTTCAGTTCACTGAACACCTCAAGCTTATTCATTGTGCCTCAAGGCTTTTGCACATCCAGAGAATTCTTCCTGCCCCCACCCCAACCACCACAATCCATTTCTAAATGGATTCTAACATTTTTTTTCCTCTGTCACTTCACCTTGTTTATTTTCCTTATAGTGCTTATAAAAATTTGCAAAAAAAATATTTTTAAGTGTTACTTCTTATCTGTCTTCTTCAACTCCATTAGGCCAGATAACATCTCTAGCCAGTGGTTAGTACTGTACATCATTGGTATTCTATATATATTTACTGAATGAATGAATTACAGGAATTTCTACTCAAATTTTTAGTTGATGCCTGTACACTTACACCTTAATGCTACTGCTAAGTTGCTTCAGTGGTGTCCGACTCTGTGCAACCCCATAGACGGCAGCCCACCAGGCTCCTCCATCCCTGGGATTCTCCAGGCAAGAACACTGGAGTGGGTTGCCATTTCCTTCTCCAATGAGTGAAAGTGAAAAGTGAAAGTGAAGTCCCTCAGTCGTGTCCGACACTTCGCGACCCCATGGACTGCAGCCTACCAGGCTCCTCCGTCCATGGGATTTTCCAGGCAAGAGTACTGGAGTGGGGTGCCATTGCCTTTTCCTACACCTTAATCGTATACCCTATATTCTAAATGCACACATATTTCCATAGGTAGGGGAGTCATCACCCACAGAAACATTTCTCTAGGCACGTAAGCATTGGAATGAGAAAACATTCTGCCAATATTAACTCACTAATAGTTTTCAAATATGTTACCAAAAGGGAGTATGAGGCTTGAAGCTATCAATGTGATATTATTAATAAATATAATGATGAAATTTTTGACTAAAAAGGACCTGTTCACTTAGTAGCATGGAATGTAGTACTTGTATCACTTCCCTACCCCCCTCAAATTATTTATTCCTTAAGTTACAGAAATTCATAAACGTTCATTACATTCCATAAAATTTAAACTCAAATGAAATACTTTAACTTAGTAACAATTTAATATTATTTCTTTTGTTTGGTTTTCATTCATGATAGAGAATAGCCCACATTTTTTCCTTAAAAAAAAATCCATTCTTCAATTTTGGAAACATTATTAAACTATTAACTCATTTCTGAGTCATCAGTAGCTCAAGTTTCTTAGTCCCAATTAAAAAAAAAAAAATCCTAATAAACATAGCCATGTTTTATGATGTACAAGACAAGCTAAAAGTTTCTTAATGCAAACCAAAATGTATCAGTAGACTGAGCAGGGTCAGGGTGGTGGCAAGGAGAATACTTACCCAAAACAACTTCATCAGTTCTGGTTTCATGCAAGCTCATTCACGAGGCCTCAACCTTGCCATCTTCAGCTACACACACCTGAATGGCTATCTTAGATGGTTCTGTGTTATGGGGAGTTGACAGAAAATACAGTCATTGTATTAGATCTAGGTGTGACAAACTTTCCCTATAAAAGACCAGATAGTACTTTAGACTTTGTGAGTCACACGGTCTCTGCCACAACTACATGGACTACGCATAAAAGGATACGAGCAGGAGTGTTATAATAAAACTTTATTTACAAGGACAGGTTATGGGCTGGATTTAGCCTGCAGCTGTAGTTTGCCAACCCCTGCATGAAATGATCACCACATAGATGGCTTTGTGAAAGGGAGTTAGCCATAGGGTAAATTCCAGGCCCACAAACATCTATTAAACACCTACTAAATGTCAAGGGTTTCAGATAGTGTCATAACTAAACTTTACAGCTGATCTATATTTGCTTTCAGATGCGAAACTGAAATTACCTAGCTACTAAGTTGTATAGTGAGACCATGAATTCACTCTCCTCTAGGACTTAAGACCATGGAGTTAAACAACCTGGGCTTCCATCTTGCCTCAGCTGTTTATCAACTGTGTGCTTTACGGAAAATGACCCGACCTTTGTGTGTCTCAGTGTCTTCACATGCCTCAGACAGTGGTCGCAAGGATTAATAAGCCACAAATAGTGTCTGGAACACTACCCTGTGCTCAATGCGTGTGGCCAGCTACAAAAACAATTCTGTAGACACTTAAGGCTCCAGAGAGTTCTCTCAAAGTTTCCACAAATATTTGACCCAAACAATGTTGTTTTTCACTATTTAAAACACTTGCATAAAAAGAAACGCATACCAAATTTAATCTATTTTCTTCCTCTATGTTTTAACTTGTGCTGTTAGCTTTTTTTGTGCTCAGATATTAGAGCAAAGCTTTTCCTGTTCTTCCTGTTTATTTAAAGATTCTGCAGTGAATTCAAAGACCATTTTTAACTACTTATCTGTGTGAATCAGAATTGTCTTGCCATTGTGCCACCAAAGTAAAGAAAAGAAAGTAGAAAGTTAGAAGTTGACATGGATATAAAATTCTCATTTCTAATTTTGTGTTAATTGGAAAAACTTCATTATTCTCAATAAGTGACTTTATAATAAGTACATATTATAATTTACTTTAAAAAACCTTTATACCACAAATGACTCACTGTTTTGTTTTGTTTTCTGTTTTAAATATTGAAGTTCATGTAAAGTTTCCTTTGGAGGTAAAAAAGGCATTCCCCAACAAAAACATTTAACTTGAGCAGTTTGTTTCTTTAGATTAATGATTTTTTTTTTAAGACCAAGGCTTGAAATCACTAGTATGAGAATGATTCTTATGTACCTTTTAAAAAAAAATCACACCTTGACAATTAGGACAAGACAAAGAGTTAACAAAGAGAGCTCTTCAATCTCCTCCACTCCCTCATCATCATCATTATGCCCAATGGCATCAATATATAATTTCTCCTTCAATCTTCCTGATAATCCTCTGAGTTTGCCAGGCAGGTGGCATTAGTCTCATTTTATATTAGGTTGGCCAAAAAGTTCATTTGGGTTTTTCCATTACACCATATGGAAAAACCCAAACAAACATTTTGGCCAACCCAGTACATGAGGAAGTTGAATGAGACTCAGAATATAAATAACTTCCCAAGACCACACTACTAAGAAAGTAGCAGAGTTAAAACTCAAATCAGGAGACTTGCTGCTCCAGAGCTTTCCTTATCAGTTTTGATACCAAAAAGATGACTGGGATTTTGAAATGGCACTTGGAGGTTCAGAGGTCAACCCTCAATCCATTGCCTAGGCTGAAGAAGATGCAGGATCATCAAGCACATCTTATTCCTTGGTGTTTTTCCTACACGCTGACCAAACTCTCTAAAGGCCAGCCTAAGCACTTGTAATGTGCTTTCATTATTTTTCTGGGTTCTGTCACAGCCTTTGCAAGAGTCATTTGACATAACATTTTGTTAAAAATCCACATGTAGGTCTTAAATTCAATCCTGGTTATGGTCTCCTAGAGCTTATGCCCTAAGAGGGCAGGGCAGTACTGGGTATTTATGTCTACAACACAGGGAGGTATCCGAATCATACATGTGAATAAAAGTATCCTGGAGTCAAGCATCACTCTACAAATTGCTTTTTCTTGAGCTCTCTTTTCTTTTTGTGACCACTATTTTGGGGCCACTTGTGCAGGAATGCTGTAATGTTTCCAAGTGATTTTGAAATTTTGATCCTGTCTCCCTCCAGTTTTTTCTGTATATCACTGTCAGTGTAGTCGCAAAGCCTCCAGCAACACTTCTCCAGTGACTCTCAAAACAAGGTGAGATACTCTGCCTGAGATTCAAGCTTCTCCAGAACATGGAATGCCCTCTTAGTATCTATTATGTATCCTTTCTACAACCCTTCATCTATAGAGCCACTCGGCGTCTTGGTCATTGCTTGTCTGTCTGCTGTTTCATTTCTCTCCACAGATCCAGATTCTACTCATGATCTCCGATCCAACCCAACCTTAATTTTCCATGAATTCTTTCTTCTCTAGTAATTTTAGCCTTTAGAATTTTCATAGTACAAATTTTGTCATACTTGATGATACTTGTATTATTAACATTTTATGGGTTAGTCCAATCTCTGTGGAGAATACTGGCAATCATAAAAACTGCACCCACATTTCTCTACCTCCCCCACTGTAAAATCCACTAAATTAAATTCTTCATAAAATAATTCATAGACTTAATTAAATTGAAATAAGCCCAAAGTACAGATACAAAAAACCAAACATGTTTCTGAGATATGTCCAATCCATAGTCTGTGCTTACCTCAAGATAATTTTCACTGTACTTTTAATAAAAGGGAAACCTTTAATTTCATAGTCTGTTTTTCCCCCTCTAGCATTGCCATTGTTATAGATATTTATAAGTGAAATATGCCACTGAAGTGTCTATAAACACCCAAGAATGAATTATAGCAAATATTTAACAACTGACTACCTTCTAATAGGTTAAAGAAAATGAGGGATGCAGTAGATCATCAAACACCTTTCACCTGGGAAGATGGCTATTTCCTTTAGTGTTATCTGAAAGATTCGGGAAAGTCTATTTTAGACATTACAAAAGATTTCAATGAGTAGGGCATAATTCTACCTTTCACATCTCCTGTCTAGAGAGAAAAACTAAACACAGAAAAAGATACTCTCTGTAAGTCTTTAACCCTATATGTTTTTTAAAAAGTTACAGTGTGAATGAAAGACAAATTTTATTCACATTTAAGAAATGAGAAGAGAGGAGTTGTAGGTTGTTAATATCAAGGAATATTTTGCCCTGTTCCAGAAGACGAATATACATTTTTGTCTTGGAGTCAGTTTCTAAGTCAAGTTCCTTCAAAACAGGCAAAGTCTAGCCTTGGTTCTGGCTATAGTACATGTGGATAAGGAAAGGGTAAGGAAGAGGGGTCTTACCCCTGGCATTAAGTTTTATTTGTTCTGATAAGTAATATTCTTTCTCAACCTGAAGCTGATGTCAGGGTGACTGGAAAGCAAGAACTTGGTTGACTGAGCAGAAGCAATCTGTTGTATTCTGTTCTTTGAACCCAGAGATAATCAAAGACTGTTATTTCATCTCCTGGCTGACCTAACAGGAGAGTGAAAAATGAACTAAGAATATGAGATAGCCAGATCATTTGAGCATATTTTTAAAAAATCACTGTGCCTCTTGAAATTGGTCAGACTTAGCTGATATGCTTTGTTTTCTTTATCAGTAATTTGGATTTTTTTCCTATATTCCAGACACCTCTGTTGCTGTGGGATTTAATCTATTGGGTAGGAGTAAATGACTTAAACTGTAATCATATTTACAAACAGCACAGAAAAGATGTTAAGGCTGTAAACAACGTAGAATTATACCCTGAGGTAGAATCTGGCTAGGCGAATTGGGACAGAACTCTATAAAAATTTAAATGTCTTCCTTGAATTTCTAATTGGAAACTGCTACTATATGAGTTGCTGTTCATTAGTCATTCCAGCCTTGGTCATGTAGTATTTATTAAGACTATCCCTCCCTTGGAGCATGGGAGAAAATGTTGACTGAAGAGGTATTTTTAAGCAAAAGGCAAGTGGACTGGGTAGAATTTGCAAGACCTGAGTTCCAGTCCCTGCACATCCCTGTGTGACCTTGGATAAGCATCTTTACCTCTATGGTCTATCTAGGGTAAACAGAAAATATTGAATTGAGACAGAATTCCAAATTGTGCTCCATTAGTGGGGTGGTTGGGAAGAGCAAAGCCTGCCTCAGGATATTCATACTCTCTTTTTCACTCCCTAGAATGCTCATCATCCCAACTTTACCCCCCTTACTCCAACCCTACCCCCAGATCTGTGCACAGCTCATTCTTTCCCATTATGTGATTCTCAGCTATCATGCACTCCCTTAAATGGAGAAGGAAACGGCAACCCACTCCAGTATTCTTGCCTAGAGAATCCCAAGGACATTGGAGCCTGGTGGGCTACAGTCCACGGGGTTGCAAAGAGTCACACATGATTGAAGCGGCTGAACACGCACTCCTTTACAAGTCCCTCCCACTACTGTTTAGCGCAGGGAACTCTACTCAGTACTCTGTAATGACTATACGGGGAAATAATCTAAAAAGAGTGGGTATATGTATATGTATAGCTGATCCACTTTGCTGTACTGTAGAAAAAAACATTTTAAATAAACTATACTCCAATAATTTTTTTTTAAGTAGCACACATATAAAAAAAGTCCCTCCGGGATAGTTCTTTCTAATACCTCCTCTTCCGTATCCCTTACCCTCCTTCATGCTTCTTGGCATTTATCATTACTTAGTACAAACATATATGTTTTTATGTATTCCCTTTTTTGTTTGATGTCTCCTTCCCTTGAACAAAAGCACTATAAGAGCAGGGATCTTGTCTGTTTTGTGTGTGCTTAAAACTGTACCCAGTATGTAGTAAGCATTTAATAAATAGTTGTTAGTTGAATGAATGGATGGATGAACCCTCACCTGGCAAAGATGACAATACGCTAACAGGGAATAGCAGTTGCTCCCTCTGGTTATCCAGTTTGCCACAGTCCCCACCATTCCCACTGTGTTTCCAATACTGGGTTCATTTATTATTGGAGCTGTGTTTCTTATATTTCACCACTTTTCCACCATTAATGTTCCTGCTTGTTCTATATGGGTATTTTCATTTATGACATGATACTCTGGGGAAGCCCACACTCCAGGTCCAAAATGTGTTTGGGCAGAAAAAAATTTTGCTGCTAAAAATAATTTGAAGACTCCTAGACAAGAGGACCTTTCAAATCCCTTCCAGCTCTAACAACCAGTGAATTCATGCCTTACAGCCATTGAGATCTATAAGTATGAAATACAAGATGCATGTATTCAACTCTTCATAGCCTCCTTTAAATGCTTTTTTTTCCTTTTCTTTTCTTTTTTGAGTCAATCCCTGCAGGAGCCGGCCATGTGAGCCCATTAAGAGAACAGTTCATTCCCACCTGCCGCCTGGAGCCAGCCAACAATCTTAGCTTCACCACTCCATTCTTGATTATGTACAGCCATTCCAATCCTGAGTGGCAGGATTTGCAAAGACAGCTGTTGGGCTCCACAAACATTTGGAGGAGGGGGAAAATATGAGGTAGGTTGCTGCATTCTTCTACTCTTTTTTTACTGAAAGAAACAGCTGCGAGCTTCACATGGAGGATGAAATAAACAAAAGCTCTGATGCCCAGCACCATTCAACAGCCAACATTCAAATGCATTTTCCCCACCACGAATGTCGACGTCATTCAAATCCCCCTAGGCTCAGTCCCCCCCCGCCCCCCCACAGCGCGCTGGGGAAATCGGGGTCTTTGCATGCCGCGTTCCCTCGACCAAACGCTGCCCACGATGTGCAATTCACTCCAATCAAAGGAGTGTGATTCAAGTCCCTTGACTCGATCAGCATTCTATTACTGGTTATCGCACACAGCGTTGTCAAGTTTCAGCAACCTCTATGTGCACGGGGCAAACAACGCAGCGTTAATCTCTGACAGGCAAGCGTTCTTAGGTTCAGCGGCAGGAGCTTTTGCCAACTGTGCTGGGGCAGTAGATCTCTTATAGGAAAGTCAAGGTACGTTTAGAGGAATTCTCTGATTCAGCCGTGGCTGGCTCATTTCTTTTGTTTCCTCTTCCCTTTTATTTGCTTATACAGAAAACAGAGTATTCATTTATTTCTTTTCCCACCCCCCATCCCTCTTAACTGCCAGGGCCATCTGTCCATATAAGACCGTCTTTGGTTGCACAGTTTTGAATCCAGGTGACAATCAAAATGAAGCAGTGATTGTCCCTTAATGTTTTCTCTGAAGGGATTAAACATTTTTGAAAGCCTTTGTTTGTGTTTGTTTCAAGTTCTCCAGTTGAAATACTGTACTCCTTGAATGGCAGGGAATAAAGCCTGTGAGCTAATGTATTGAATAAGTGTGTTAAGCAAGGGCACTGTTTTCTAAATACTCTAAAATTAAGCAACTTCTTTTTAAAATGGGACTTTTGATGTTTAACAGTTATATTTTCAATCTCTTTGGCTTGGTTTAAAATTAAAATTCTTTGTTTTCATGTGTGCCACTTAAGGCAGCTTGGTTGGCAAGTAAATGCACTGGAAGAAAAATAATTCTTTTGTGCCCTGACTCCATAAATTTGGTAACTTAATATATCCAGTAGACACATACACATATGATTTTTAGTCAAAGATATTCACAGATAGGATAAGGAATAAAGAAAGACTTTGTCTACAGGATTCTTTTATCCTCTTATGCTTCATGTCACCCAATTTGTGCTTTTTTTTTTTTAAACAAAGCCATTGCTACTCTAAAAAGTATTGATTTTGTCTAGTTAAACATGTCAAGTCAGAAGAAATGATCAATGGATTACGTCTTCAAAACATTTATTCCCCCAATAGAATCTTCTGATTTTTATAATCTCAAAGAGGCAGATACAGGAGTCAAAGGAGGAAGATAAAATTTGAAATATATCCTACATCTTTTTTTTTTTCACATCTATAAATGAAAACCCAAGTTAAGAAATATCGTTTTCTAGGTCTCTTATTCTGCCTCTCTGTATTATCATCACGTTTTATTGTTGCTGCTGTGTGAAGGAACATGAGATGGCCTTCCTCAAATATCTGGGTGTTAAATTCAGTTCCTTTCTCTTAAGTAAATTGGGTTCAGTCAGTAGTGACTCACTGCCCCAGAGCCCCGGGAAACATTATCAGCAAAGGCATTCACCATCAAGGAAGACAAACACCTATTCTCCTATGGGTCCATCCTTCCAACCATCTCCTGGACTCTGGTAGCCTTTCCTGAGTCAAAGATCTCTCTAAAAACACTCACTGTCATACCATCTATCTTATGATGCTCAGGAACGGCTCAAGTCCTTATAAATCCCAGATGCACCAGGAGGAAAACCACTTTGAATAGATGATTTCCATGATCTCTGAAATGCAAATAAACAGTATTTCTTAAAATTAACGGACATCAGCATGAGAGGTTCAGCATGGGATCAACTCAAGAGGAATTTATGACTGAAGTACCAACAGTGCTTACTATAAGACAGGACAGGCAAGAGGGAGCCCCAGTAGGTCTCTGCAACAGAACTACAGGCATTACAAGGCCAGTGCCCCAGGCCATTGCTTCTCAAAGTCTCCTATTAGAAGAATGATAAGCTGTCATTTGCTGAGGGCACCCTCCAGAACTGTGCTGATATATGGTATTTTTAATACTCACAAGTCTGCCAGGTAGGAATGAGGTGCATTTTTTTTCAGATTAGGAACTTGAGTCATAAAAATGTGGTCCTAGGCCACACAATTTGATAAATACCATTAAAAAAATTTTTTTTTGGAGTATAGTTGCTTTACAATGTCGTGTTCGTTTCTACTATACAGTGAAGTGAATCAGCTATACATGTACATATAACTCCTCTTTTTTGAGATTTCCTTCCCATTTAGGTCATCACAGAGCATTGAGTAGAGTTCCCTGTGCTCTACAGTAGGTTTTCATTAGTTATCTATTTTACAAAGAAGAAGTAAATATCATTTTTTTAAAATAGCATAGAGGATATAAAAGAATCACCTTTTCAAAGGAGTCACATAGAACTTAGAGTGCCAATTTCATCCATAGCTTAATGTATTCCTGAAAAGTAAGGGTTTGGGGAGAGCTAAATTAATTCCTTGCTTTGTCCTAGGATGCCATTTATGTGTTCTTTTGAGGGGCATTTATTTCATATACTAAATACTTACCTGAAAGGATCGTTGCCTTATTCCATGTGCTAATTTGTGGGGAGAAGTTTATGTATTGGGGGAATTTAATTCATTCCTGAATTTTACCCAGGAAATGAAAGCCAGATGTTTTTTAGACATTTGTTACTTGCTTGAAGTAAAAGCCTAGGTTAAGATAAGAGAGATATATTGATTGGCTATTGCATCTTCCTCTGGAGAAAGTGAAACTTCACGTTTCTTACACTTATCATACCTTAAAACTTCAGGATGGGTCTTAATGGGAGGAAATTTGTTTTTGAATGTCCTTTTCCTTGTAGATGGCAGGGATGGAAAGATGTATTCAATTATATTAACAGAGCTCTCAATTAATTTAAATTCAAAGCAAAGCCCCCCTGAGAGTCAGGGACCTTGAGAAAAAGCCCTCTCTAGGAGAGTTCACTGTCAGGTTCGCAGAGAGGCCGTGGTTCTCCTGCACTCCCGGGGAGGATCTGCAGATTCCATTTCAGGCAGCCACACTTCAACAGTAAGAGGAGCTCACTGAGTCTGTCCATGTGCGTCTGCTGGCTCGCCCATCTGTCTGGCATCTCTATGCCCCTCCTCTTCCACACTCCCTTCCACAACCTTCCCTGCCAAATAAGCTGTCCTTCCAAATATGACCCTAACTCATGCAACAGCTGGAGACAAGAGCAAAACAGACTGAGCTCATAAGAAGTGTATTAGCATTGGGTCCTCTTTTTTTTTCCCCCAGCACTAAAGGATGTTTGGAATATTCATCTAAGGAACTTTTTCAAAAAATTTCATTCATAAAGATTGTTGAAGGATTTCTCAGAGTTTCAGTTTAGCAGATCTTTTGGAAGGTATGAATGCCCGGTTTATTATTTCTCCATCTCCTGTTTCTGAGCTTGGGGAGGACAGAAGACTGACTCACAGCTGGCTAGCCACACTCCTCCTTAGAGATGCTGATGATCTCCATCATCATGGTTCCTGGCCATTCTTTGGAAGAACTGAGAGACACTATTTTTGTGAGATAACTGGACCATGCATTGAAGACCCAGGCCTTCTTCCTTCACTTGCCCTTGAAACTGTCTTCACTCTGAGAGCCAAAGAAGCAATCTATTATACATTTAGGGAAGTACTGCAAAATACGTTAGGCTCTGTACAAATAAGGTGCATGCTCTGCCTTCTTCATATAGTTTAGTTCTGACTCAGGGGACTTGGAAAAAAACTCAAACAACTGAGTCATGGTGAGTTCACCCAGGGCACCTCATTTCACACTAACGTCATTTTCTTTCTTTTTTTTTTTGGTAGTTAGATCAGGGGAATCCCAAATACATAGTATATCATATGTCAGCAAGGCATTATGACAAACTCTGGTCTTGATGCTTCTAACAGAGAGTGTTTTACTCAGTTAAAGTTCATGTGGGGAAGTGGCTAATGTGTGCTGCTGAGCTTGGTCCTCGGCCCTATACCTGATTGGAGATCACACAAACAGGAAGGGCAGGTAACACATCTGAATGACTGGATCAGGATTCAGTAACAGCATAAGAACACAGCATGTGGACCAAACACAAGATGATAAAATTTAGCAATACTAATTATGAAATTCTGCATTTAAGTTTCAAAAAGTAATATCGTTTTGGGGAAGGAGAAACCAAACAATACTGGTTGAAAATATTTTGGAGATTGCTATTGTCCATCATCAGATGTGATGTAACCTCCAAAATATCCCAAGTAATCTTAAATAGATTTAACAGTAAAAATAATATCTGGCATTTACTGGAAAGCTCTCTGTGCTAAGGGAACAAACCTATAATGATGGTATAACTATTTGCATTTTACAGATGAGAAATGGAGGAGAGTGAGTAATCAGCCGTAGGTCAAAATGGCTAACAAATAGCACAGTCAAGACTTCAGTCAAGGCTGGATGCCGTTCAGGAAAAAAAATTTTTAAGAACTTTGTATTAGCTACTCATATCACCTATGAAAAAAATGTCATTTATCTTAAGGACACAAAATTAAATGAAAACACTAATGAGCGTCTAGAGAAAGATGACTGGGACGGTAAGGAGTCTGGAAGTCATGCAATAAAAGTCATAGTTGAAGAGATAGTAAACATTTAACATGAAAAATAGAAGATCTAGATGGATATGGAAGATGTCTTCAAAAACTTAAGACCTAAAGGGTCAGCTGGAAGCTACAGGCAGATTTGAATCCTAAAAAATTTTCCAACAATAAAAGTTTCATTACACACAAGGGAAGAGAAAGCTCCAAAAGGACTGAGCACTGTCATCACTAGAAGTACTCAGCAGATGGAGAGCCCTTTCCACTAGGGCTGTTTCAGAGTGAAATTCTGCTTTCAGAGAAATTTAGCCTAGTTGAGGGATTCCTAATTTGAGTTCCATAGGTGACCTTCATGAAGTCTTGAATCTCTAAAAATTATATGCATAATTTATATGTATGTATCAGTTCAGTTCAGTTCAGTTCAGCCACTCACTTATGTCTGACTCTTTGCGACCCCATGGACTGCAGCACTCCAGGCTTCCCTGTCCATCACCAACTCCCGGAGCTGAGTCAAACTCATGCCCATCAAGTCGGTGATGCCATCCAGCCATCTCATCCTCTGTCGTTCCCTTCTCCTCCCGCCTTCAATCTTTCCCAGCATCAGGGTCTTTTCCAACGAGTCAGTTCTTTGCATCAGGTGGCCAAAGTATTGGAATTTCAGCTTCAGCATCAGTCCTTCCAATGAATATTCAGGACTGATTTTCTTTAGGATTGACTGCTTTGATCTCCTTGCAGTCCAAGGGACTCTCAAAAATCTTATTCAACACCACAGTTCAAAAGCATGTGTGTATGTGTGTGTGTGTGTGTGTGTGTGTGTGTGTGTGTATGTTCACCATCCCCCTCCCAGAGAGATGGTGCATATATTTCTTCAGATCCTCAAAGCAGTTCTATAAAATCTGAACCAAAAAATGGAGTCCCCTCTAATTCTGCAATTCTATTATTCTGTTTTGTAAAATCAGTCTGACCCTTCACAGAGGTGTACCCCACAAAACTGTATGATTGATTTAATGTTAGGGACAGCAAAGAGTGAACAAATTCAGGACTTCAACATTTTGAGCCTAGTAACTGAAAAGCTGCTGATACTAGTGAGAGATAAAAAGAGGGTGAAGCAAGAAGTCTATTATCAGAGGAAGATAATTAAGTAGAAATAAATGGACAGACTGAAGCCTGTCTAAGACTCCAGTGCTGAGTATGTATCCCAAATAGTCTTTTACTTCATGGCAGAAAAACACTGAAATTAAAGATACATGTATAAATAGAGAAAAATTATTCAAAATTTAGAACCATGAAATGTTATAACTCCAACTAGTCTAGAGATCACTTACTTCAGTCCTCTAATGTTATAACTGAAGAAACCACGTCTTAGAAAAAACTAAGAGACATACTCTCTATCACAGTACCCTGATTGCCAATTCAACTCTATGTCTACAAACTTAAGGGGGAAACAAAATCCAGATTTCTAAAACATTCAAATCTGGAATAAAGATACCACTTGAGTTTTGCAGGGGGAGAAAAGTTAATCTTAACTACATATAATACACAAAGATCCACTTTGTTATGGTATAAGGCAAGACCATAACACTGCCCCTTAAGAGTTTTAAAGTATGAATTCCACTCTTTAGCATGCTCTGGCATATTTTCACAGTATTTTCAACCTTGGTCTTCATAGTCTGATTGACATCAAGAAAATTACATGGATCCCTAAAGAAAAGAGAAGCCATATAGCTGTGCTTTTTAGTGTTGGTGAACTAACCACACATGTCTTTGGGTTTCCTTTCAGATGTCTTATTTACTTCTTAGATCAGAAGAAGACTAGTCGTAGATGCGCTGATGCCTTAGACGGTCTTCGGTTGTACCTCTACCAGCCATGCCGGGCCACACGAAGCTCCCCCAGGCCCGGTTCTGACCCATTTTACTATATATATAAACTAAACTAGTGGTTTATATATATATATATATAACCACTATATCATTTTTTTAAAAAATCTATCTGATAAGGTTGAGGTGAGGTTGAGATAAGAAAAGTTTGGAACGAGTCTCATTTGAGACTTATTTCCTGAGGAAACAAATTGCTTTTCATAATCTGAAAATCTATGGAATTTTGACATGCAAGTTTGTATGTATGTGTGTGTGTGTGTTCGTTCACCTTCTGAGGGACTCAAGTAAAATTTTGGCTGGGGACTGGATGCAATGACCCAGGTGTCAGCTACTATAACTGCACCTTTAAATATTAAGCCCAAACCCAGACTCCATGTTCTAACTCATATTGAAGCTTCATATGGCCTTGGAGTAGAGGTGTAATGATCTCTTGGGAGCGGCAAGCTTCAATTAAAATTCAGTTCACTATCTTTAGGAAAGACACACACAGCTATCTATCCTTTGAGAGAGTCTTAGGAAATACACACCTGAGCTTTAAATGGCTACTCATTTGACTGTGAAGTTGAATTTCAATTCATCTGGGAGACAGAGCATGAGAAAGAATTCAAATAACAACACTCTGTATTTCCTGGAGTGTTACCAGGGAGAAAAGAGCTCCTGGAAAATGAATGCCTTACACATTTGCAGATATTACCAGCCACTTATAAAAACATGACTATTGTTATGTGTAAAAGTCATTCCTTTTAGGGGACGCTTTAGAGTGAATTGAAATGTGGCTGACATTTCTACCACAAGATAAAATGTTTCTTTAATATCATGTTTAAGTTCTCTTAGTTAAAAAGAGAGAGAGAGAGAGAATGAAAAGGAAAGAAAAAAAATCTATAACTAAGTATTTATAAGCAATTCCAGGCACTTCACCCATAAAATAACTCCTGGGAAGATATTATACCCCTAAACACAAAAGCTATTAGCAGCCTTTTCTAATTCTCTTTCAATTTAGTAAGGGAATTGTTGACTATATTTTCTATATAAAAAGACAAAAATATACAACAGATTGAATAGAAAACATACAGACAAATGCTTTCTATTTCATTCATCAGCTGACTACTAAGATGGAAACACACCCACAATGTATGTTATAAGAGTTTCCCCACTGCCACCTCACTCAGTGGTTCTTCAACTTCCTTTTCTTTTTTATAGCATGGGGCTAATGTATTTTTTTTAAATGAAAAAGAAAACCCATTATATTGCCTCAAATCTACTCCGTCTCATTGCCCCCACTTCAAATTCTGATTGACTATCACTGTTTTTATTTGAGACCACAGACAGATTGATGAAATAAGATGGACAGGGGTATCACATACCCATATTTAGGTATAAAAGGGCATTGTGCTAGGAGTGGTTTAGTTATACAGCCCACTTACTCCTTCAACAAATATGCTGAACAGTAGTATTAGTTAAGGCAATGCAAATGGACATATTAAGTAAACCCTCACATTTCAATGGGCAAATTTTAATACCATAAAGGTTTGCCATTGACAGAATTAGTGCAATGAGAGTGACTTAGATTCAAAGTCAGAATCCCTTCTCCCTGTGTTTCTTGCACCTTCTAGAGCCTCAGAGTCTTTTACATTTATCCCAGATAAGAGAAAAATGCTTGTGAAGGTCCCCTGCTTGTAACACCTTCTGCTCACACATTATTGAAATGAACAAATCACACAGTCACCCCTAGATGTGAGATGGATGTGAAGTGTATTTCCCAATGGGGCAGCCACCTTTCAGTGACAGCTTCATACTCTGGGAATGTTTACGATACCTATGATAGGGTACTGTGCTGGGCATTGCAATTTTCAAAAATAAATTAAACTGGGATCTCATGTTCCAGTAACATGCACTTTAGCAAATTTTCCCAAGTATCTTATTTCATTATCAGTAATAATGGCTAATACGTATTAAAAGTTTGCTGTATGTCCACAAAAATAAACTCAAAATGGATTAAAGATCTAAATGTAAGACCAGAAACTATAAAACTCCTAGAGGAGAACATAGGCAAAACACTCTCTGACATACATCACAGCAGGATCCTCTATGACCCACCTCCCAGAATATTGGAAATAAAAGCAAAAATAAACAAATGGGACCTAATTAACCTTAAAAGCTTCTGCACATCAAAGGAAACTATTAGCAAGGTGAAAAGACAGCCTTCAGAATGGGAGAAAATAATAGCAAATGAAGCAACTGACAAACAACTAATCTCAAAAATATACAAGCAACTCCTACAGCTCAACTCCAGAAAAATAATCAACCCAATCAAAAAATGGGCCAAAGAACTAAATAGACATTTCTCCAAAGAAGACATACAGATGGCTAACAAACACATGAAAAGATGCTCAACATCACTCATTATCAGAGAAATGCAAATCAAAACCACTATGAGGTACCATTTCACACCAGTCAGAATGGCTGTGATCCAAAAGTCTACAAGCAATAAATGCTGGAGAGGGTGTGGAGAAAAGGGAACCCTCTTACACTGTTGGTGGGAATGCAAACTAGTACAGCCACTATGGAGAACAGTGTGGAGATTCCTTAAAAAACTGGAAATAGAACTGCCTTATGATCCAGCAATCCCACTGCTGGGCATACACTGAGGAAACCAGAAGGGAAAGAGACACGTGTACCCCAATGTTCATCGCAGCACTGTTTATAATAGCCAGGACATGGAAGCAACCTAGATGTCCATCAGCAGATGAATGGATAAGAAAGCAGTGGTACATATACACAATGGAGTATTACTCAGCCATTAAAAAGAATACATTTGAATCAGTTCTAATGAGGTGGATGAAACTGGAGCCTATTATACAGAGTGAAGTAAGCCAGAAGGAAAAACATAAATACAGTATACTAACGCATATATATGGAATTTAGAAAGATGGTAACAATAACCCGGTGTACGAGACAGCAAAAGAGACACTGATGTATAGCTCAGTCTTATGGACTCTGTGGGAGAGGGAGAGGGTGGGAAGATTTGGGAGAATGACATTGAAACATGTAAAACATCATGTAAGAAACGAGTTGCCAGTCCAGGTTCGATGCACGATACTGGATGCTTGGGGCTAGTGCACTGGGACGACCCAGAGGGATGGTATGGGGAGGGAGGAGGGAGGAGGGTTCAGGATGGGGAACACATGTATACCTGTGGCGGATTCATTTTGATATTTGGCAAAACTAATACAATTATGTAAAGTTTAAAAATAAAATAAAATTTAAAAAATAAAAAATAAAAGTTTGCTGTATGTCAAGCTCATAAGGATCCAGAGGGTATACAGGTGGTATTTCAGGACTCAAACCCTGATTAAATGTTCATATCCATGTTCTTACCTCCTGACCTCTGCTTTTTTCTAATCACTTGAGGGAGGACTCAAGTCTGGTTCTCCTAAAAGTTCCTTTCACAACACAGAGCCCATACCAGACAATTATACCAAACAGAACCCTGGCTACTGGTACTTGGGTAGTTGTTGGTCAGACATTAGGGCCTGACTTCAACTCATAAAAAGCTGTATGGAATCTAGAAAGATGGGACTGATGAAACTATCTGCAGGGCAGGAACACAGGCACAGAGGAAGAGAATGGACTTGTGTGTACATGGGCGGAAGGAGAGGCGGGGGACGGACTGAGAGAGTACCATATACACACACTGCTGCTGCTGTATCCGACTCTGTGCAACCCCATAGACGGCAGCCCACCAGGCTCGCCCGGCCCTGGGATTCTCCAGGCAAGAACATTGGAGTGGGTTGCCATTTCCTCCTCCAATGCATGAAAGTGAAAGTGAAGTCGCTCAGTCGTATCCGACTCTTAGCGACCCCATGGACTGCAGCCTACCAGGCTCCTCCGCCCATGGGATTTTCCAGGCAAGAGTACTGGAGTGGGGTGCCGTTGCCTTCTACCTTGTGTGAAACAGACAGCCAGTGGGAAGCTGCTGCACAGCACAGGGAGCTCAGCTCGGTGCTCTGTGAGGACCCAGATGGGTGCAGCGGAGGAGTGGGAGGGAGGCTCAGAGAGGGAAGGAAAATATGTATACATACGACTTATGCATGATGTACGGTAGAAGATAACAAACACTGTAAAGCAACTATACCCCCAAAAAAGGGGGGAAAATAACCACAATAACCTGTTAAAGAAAGATTTTCTAAAATACGGGGTGCCTATACTAAAAAACTGATTAATCATTTAGAAAGAAAAGCTGAGTCAATTGAGATGGATATGCTAATTTACTTAAGTAGAAAAGCACATGCGCATTAATGGGAAAATAAGTCATTTAAAAAAGTCCTCACAAGAGTGCAGGATGCCCAAGGTAGGTCAACACAACACTTTAACCATGATGTTCTACCATATTCTTCCTGGACATCCACCCTCAGTGGACATGCTTCCACATGATCTGTTCCCAATTTGACAGCTTTTTCTCTCAAATAAATAAAGACAGAAGTTCTCTAATTCTGGTTTCCTATGACAATTCTCTCAGATTTTAGGGGCAGGGTTTCCTAAGAAGGAATTTCCGATATAGAACAGTCCTTGATTTGGAGTAAAAAAGGTATGGATTCTAGTAAGGGATCTAAGTTCACATGCATAAATCACTTGAATATTAAGATAGACTGGGGATAAATACCTATGTGTAGTGAGACTCTATCAGAGGACATGCTATGAGAAAAATGTCATATGTCTATCAAAGGACATGCTACATAGTCAGAGCTATGGTTTTTCCAGTAGTCATGTATGGATGCAAGAATTGGACATAAAGAAAGCTGAGTGCTGAAGAACTGATGCTTTGGCACTGTGGTATTAGAGAAGATTCTTGAGAGTCTCTTGGACTGCAAGGAGATCAAAGCTGCCAATCCTAAAGGAAATCAGTCCTGAATATTCATTGGAGGGACTGATGTTGAAGCTGAAACTCCAATACTTTGGCCACCTGATGCGAAGAGCCACCTCATTGGAAAAGACCCTGATGCTGGGCAAGATTGAGGGCAGGAGGAGAAGGGGATGACAGAGGATGAGATGGTTGGATGGCATCATCAATTCAACGACATGAGTTTGAGTAAACTCTGGGAGTTGGTGATGGACAGGGAGGCCTGGTGTGCCGCAGTCCATGGGGTCGCAAAGAGTCAGACACAACTGAGCGACTGAAGTGAACTCAACTGATCAGAGGACAGCAACTACATGCAGTTCTGCAAAAGAAGTGAATTTTAGCTAGGGCTTTTAGAAACATGTAAAATGAATGGAACTGACCACATGCTGAGAAAATAGGAAATTGCCATTTGGAAACATATGATCTGTTCAGTTACTCAACCAACAAATAAGTTGAGTGTCTCTCTGCAAGGTAGGGTGTAACGTGCAGAGGGGAGCAGGGACTCTAAAAGTGTGCAAGGCAGCATCTGCCCTCAATGAGGTCAGCAGCTAAGAGCAAAACAGAGGAGAACAACTGGCATGTATGGAACACCCACCTGTTCCTGGCAATGAGCTAAATGCATCAATTGTATCAGCTCATTTGGCATTAACACATGTAAACCACTCAGCCAGGTGCCTGGCACAGAAAGACAGCAATGGTGGTAGCTGTGATTTCAATGCCAATTTTATGTGGAGGTTATTATCATCTCTGCTTTCAAAATATATGTTCAAAACCCCTTAGCTGGAGAGATCAGACATAACACAGATGGAAAGTTCAAACCTTCTGGGAAAATGGTGGCCCAAGCACCCACCCTGCTACCCCTCTCTCCTGTCTCCCCACTCTATTCCAATTCTAATCAACTTCTCCCTATATTAAACAGAGCAGCTTTGGGGCAGGGTGATGGATGGGGTCTTCAGGATTCATGTCAAACCTCTCATCTGTGAGAGTCCACCTGGAGAGAGTTGGTGCAGAGCTGATTTCCACATCCCAGCAATGATGAGCTGGGAGCTAATGTCAGAGCACCAAGTTTCCTGGAGAGAGTGAGGCCCTGTGGGATCTGTGAACCCTTACAAGATAGTGTGGCCGCTTGAGGGATGGTCTGAGGGTACCTGCTGGTCTCTTTCACATTGGAGAAGTCTGGATAGAGCTGGACAGATGGGCTCAAGTCCTCTCTGCCCTTGAGGCTGATCAACCACCTTGCAGCTTTGTGGGAAAGTGACTTCCTTGTGACAATCTGCCAACAGGAACCAGGACTGATGTAGCTCCCTCCATTCCTGGAACTCAAGGTCCTAAATGCTAAGCCAAGCGATTAGAAGCAGGGGTCGGCAGTGAAAATAATGAACACCCCCAAGGGGACTTAGATAGGGAAAAACAATCCACACACCAAGATGAATATTTTCAGTTAACATAAAACTTCCAAAGGATACAGAAAACCACTTTAACAAAGAATAAAAAGCACACTTACAGAAATGTAAAAGCAGCATTAAAACAATTTTCTGGCAATCAAAAACACAGTCTTTCAATGTTAAAAATTTAATTCAGTTAAGGAAAAAATAATCCCAAATGAAGAAGGATCCCTAACAGTATGAGGCAGGATATGGTAAATGCCCAGGGAGTAGTTTGAATTGTCAAATTGAGCTGGCCATTAGCCTTACCTGAGAAGCCTGTTAAAAATACAGATTTTCAACTTACTCAGCCCTAGTAAGTCAGAAACTCTAAAAGTAGAGCCAAAGACACTGCACTTTTGTTTGAAGTGGGCACTGCTTTTGTTTGATGAGCACTGGTTATGGGGAAATGTTGCTATTGGAGCAAACACTGGATAAGTTAGATCACCAGCCTGTGAGGGTGGTTGAAAGGGAGCTGAATTTGACTGTGATGGATGGGTAGTGTTTATAAATGGTGTGGTGGCTTGGTCACTAGGTCGTGTCCAACTCTTATGACCCCATGGACTATAGCCCACCAGGCTTCCCTCTCCATGAGATTTCCCAGGCAAGAATACTGAAGTCAGTTGGCATTTCCTTCTCCAGGGATCTTCCTGACTTAGGGATCAAACCCATGTCTTCTGCATTTCAGGTGGATTCTTTACCAACTGACCCACTAGGGAAGTCAGTGTTTATAAATAATGGTTTACAAATATGAAACAAAGATTAACAAATGTTTAGTTCGCACCATCTCCATTTTTCATGGAATAGTCACATACCTTTGTCATGATTGCAGAGCAAATTATCAAGTCTAAAACTTTCTTATATATAAGTCTAGTCTTCAGTTCAGTTCAGTTCAGTTGCTCAGTCATGTCTGATTCTTTGCAACCCTGTGAATTGCAGCACGCCAGGCCTCCCTGTCCATCACCAACTCCCGGAGTTTACCCAAATTCATGTCCATCAAGTCAGTGATGCCATCCAGCCATCTCATCCTCTGTCATCCTCTTCTCCTCCTGCCTTCAATCCTTCCCAGCATCAGGGTCTTTTCCAATGAGTCAGCTCTTCACATGAGGTGGCCAAAGTATTGGAGTTTCAGCTTCAGTATCAGTCCTTCCAATGAACACCCAGGACTAATTTCCTTTAGGATGGACCGGTTGGATCTCCTTGCAGTCCAAGGGACTCTCAAGAGTCTTCTCCAACACCACAGTTCAAAAGCATAAATCTTAAATAATGTAAAACACATTAGAGAAATAAATTGAAGTACTTCAACTTTGAAAAAATTTTAAAAGCCTGAGCTCAGCCTGGCACCCTGTGATGACCTAGAGGGGTGGGATGAGAGGAGGGAGAGAGGCTCAAGAGGGAGGGAATATACATATATATATATAAAACTATGACTGATTCATGTTGTTGTACAGTAGAAACCAACACATTATAAAGCAATTATCCTCCAATTAAAAAATTTTTTTAAAAGTCTGGGCTCATCAAGTCCACGTTTCCCTCACTCTGTGTTTAATAACTAAAATAATGCAAGTTAAATTTTTGCAGTCTTATTTTTTTAATCCCTTGACAATAACCAGTGTCCATTTCTCTTCCAATGTTCCATTTCAAGAAAGATGGATCACGAGGTTAGCAAGGTATGAGGGAACAAGAGCAGGAATAATGGAGGCCTTGGAAGGCAAAGGTGAAGAGGTGTGCTCGGTTTAATAGAATCACCCTTCCATATTTTTCTCCTGCATTTCCTGAACCACAAAGGTAGACAACATAGCACTGTTTGTCATTTTCCCTTCCACAAGCAGCTTCCAACATCACTGAAGTAAAATATCAGGAATCAAAGGATTTGTGGATCAAGAGAGATGGCTTCTGATCATTTCCAGTAAGTCCTTCCCTGGGAGCTGATTTTTTTTCCAGGAGATGTGATGGATTTGAAGGAATGCATTCAAAAATTTTCACCCCCACCCTGCTCTTATTTACTGAGAAAGCCAAATTCCATGAGGCTGACCTTCCAGTATCAAGACCCACAGCATGACTACTTCCTCCAGAGAAGTGAGCCCAACATTGCCTGCGTCAGAACCACACAATACCAGTCTCTCGAAATCCTCTGCAATGGATGAAAAGCACTCTGTTATCAAATTTGAAATGAGATGCAGACTCTGCCCCCTCTCAGAGGGTCCCGGGTCATATTAGCATGTGAGATTAGCATCTGAGCTTCTGAGGGCCCTGTAGCAGAAAAACCCTTTCAACTCTTTTAACTCAGAATTTCCCAAATTTATTTAACCACTGGTATGAAAATGGTTTGCTAGGGCCGCTGTAAGAAAGTACCCAGGGGTGGTTTAAACATAAGAAATGTTTTGTCTCCCAGTTCTGGGGACTAGGAGGCCAAGATAAAGGTGTGGGCCGAGTTGGTCTCTTCTGAGGGCTGTGAGGGAAAGATGTTCCAGACCTCTCTCTGGGGCTTACAGACGTCATCTTCATGTTCACATGCTGCTCTCCCTGCACGTCGGTCCATGCCCAAGCACCCCTTTCAGTAAGACACAAGTTATACTGGATGACAGTTGACACAAATGACTTCACTTAAACTTGATAACCTCATAAAACCATCTCCAAATAAGGTCACATCCTTAGGCTCTGAGAATTAGGACTTTGGGGAGGGGAGGGGACACAATTCAACTCATTACAAACCTCGATCCTCTGTCCAACATCATCTGTGAACAATCTGCAGCACACATGTTGGGAAATGTTACTGTGACCTCCCAGGTCACGCTGTGTCTCAGTCGTTCCCGGATGCCACTTGCAGAACACACACAGAATCACGGGGGTGCTTTTCAAGATTCTGGATTCTTGGGTCTCACCTCCAACAGACTGAAATTCACTAGATCTAGGGAGCAAGTCAGGAACTTGCAATAGTAAAACCTGCCCAGGTTCAGATGTGTAACCAGATGGGAGTTCTACTGCCATTCAGCACTCTCCTCTTACTTTTAGGCATGATTTGAGCCGGACATCTCAGAACAGCTGCATGAGAATTGTACCTCTTCTTAAAACAGAAGGAACATAGGACTGTTTCCTCATCTCTGGTTTTCATCCTGTCTTATATCTGCCTCCATCACGATACAAACTACTTCGTGTACATGTAGACACCCTGTCTATTCATCTTTTTTATCCTTGGTGCCTATCAGAGAGATGGCACATAATGAGCATTTAAATAAGTGTTCACTGAATGAGCAAGTACCTAAACAACCAATGTACAATGGTTTTACTGGGTTTTCTTTAAAAGTTCTTAATGTTGGCATATATTTAGTAGACTTCATCTATGCTTAATTTTAAAACATAACCCACACAATGTTCTTCCACTGCCCTTCTTTGTTCCAGTCCTAATAACAGGCTTTAATAAGGGGGCTTCCCTGGTGGCTCAGACGGTAAAGCGTCTGCCTGCGATGCGGGAGACCCAAGTTTGATTCCTGGGTCGGGAAGATCCCCTGGAGAAGGAAATGGCAATCCACTCCAGCACTCTTGCCTGGAAAATCCCATGGACGGAGGAGCCTGGTAGGCTACAGTCCATGGGGTCGCAAAGAGTTGGACACAACTGAGCGACTTCACTCACTTCACTGATAAGGGCCTTTAGTTTTCAAGACATTTCATACTCTTGCTAGCCTCAAGGCTTTTTGGTACCTGCTATGTTGAAATCTTCTCTCTGCCCACTTCACCCATCCCACCCCCAAAAGTTTCCACTCTTTCCTAACTAATATTGGTCCTGCCCTTCAAATATGAAGTGGTGGCCCTGTTAAGCATTTTCATACAGTGTTTTGTTTTCCACTAAGACACTGGTTATACTTGTGAAAATTAGTTCAAAGGCTGCCCTCTTCACCAAATTCTAAGCCACTTGTGGGCAGGCTTCGTATCTGTCATGTTTATTTCTGAAACTACAGAGGCTTACACAAAGTATGAACTCAAATATCAACTGAGAGGTTCTGTACTTTATGCTGGTGACATGCTTTTCTCCATTATTAAAAAGGGAGCTTCTCTAGAAAAGGGACTAAGTTTAATACATTTTTCTATTTTTGGCAACTGGCCTGGTGCCTAGAAGACAATTTTTTCAATAAATTTCTTTAAAATTGTTAAGGCTTCTATTTGTATCTTTGTTTATTTACTTTTGCCTAGATGAAAGCCTGGGATAGAAATTTACGACAAAGAATAGATGTTAGTGAAAATATAAAGATAGATTTGCTCTCTTGTCATTAAAGCCCAAACTTAAAATATCTTAAAAACAAGAATAACAGGAAAGGTTTAACGGAATCAAGTCACCCCAGACAGTCTGATATGCTTCTAAAAAGCAGAAGGTAACAGTAAATGAACTACTGTTTTAAAAGTGTTTCAGATTACCAAAAGACCATTTGAAATGCAGCATTTGACAGTCATCTTCCATAAAACGGGAGTATTTGTGAGGCGATTCCACCAGTTTACTATTTCTTGAGGCAGAAACCCCCCCACGACACATGCATAGTGACAGCTCTTTGGGACTGTGGCAACGATTAGACTTCAAGTTACAGAAGTGACGGGAACTTTGCGTCACTCTCTTTACGTCTCTCTTCCTGAGGATGCTACTGTTTTTAACCGTTACGTTTTGTTCTTTCAGTGACAGTCCACAGCAGACAAATTGTTTCTTCTATAATATTGAAAATTGGTTTCCTGGTAACTTGCTGTTCCGGCTTTTGGACAATTATGTAAGATAAGGGGAACAAGCACCTATTGCTCTAGGGAACGTGGAAACATCTCTTGTGTCTCTTCCTAATATTCCCAGCGTAGGTCAACAGGGAATGGAGGAGGAATTTTGCACTGGAACCAAGCTACCTCCTTAGAAGGAGAGAGAGTATAATTCCAACCATTTTCTTGAAGATTAAACAGACTTTCAAATCATTAAGGGATTGGGATGATATGTGAGCCTCTTGGCAGTAAAAGGAACCAAAAAAGGGGCTCTTTCTTAGGGAAAAGATGTCTGGATTCGTTATACACCTCCAAGTCAGGGCTTGGGGGTTCTGACACAGAGTGGCTAAGGCTGGAGGCACCTCCTGATATAAGTATGAGAGTGTCAGATTAATAGCTGAGCCCCTTGGAGAGGCCAAGACCATCCTCACCTGAATCACCAAGGCCCTGGCCCAGAAAGGCCACAATCACAGCTATAGGCCCTTGTGCGCCAAACCTCACGGGTCAGCACTGACATACTGTGAAGCCCACAGCCACCTCTGGTGGATCTGAGTCCCCTCTCTCTTGCAGCACTGGCCTTTTTGTTCTAGACTGAGTCCTGAGATTCTGGGTTACAGAAAGCAAAAAGCCTCAGGGGAGAGAAAAGTGAAGGTTATAGTGATTCAATTTTTTTCTTTCTTTTTTTTTTTTACAACGTTAGCTTTCTTCAATACTCAAGGCTGATGAATGGACCATTTTGACCACAATGGCAAAGAATGAATTATTGTCACTGTTACAGTTTCCCATTACTGCCATAACAAATTAACACAAACCTAGTAGCTGAAAAGCAATACAAGTTCATTATTCTACGGTTCTGGAAGTCAGACGTCCAAACTGGATCTCACTGGGCTACAATTAAAGTTTGTTGGAGCTGTGCTGCTTCTAGAGGGTCTAGGGGAGAATTTGCTTTGCTGGCTTTTTCAGGTTTTGGAAGCTGTCTACATTTCTTGCCTGGTGCCCTCTTCTTCATCTTCAAATACAGTAATGTAGCATCTTCAAAACTCCCTTTTCCTCACCTCTACCTCTCTCCTTTCTGTTTCCAGAGTCACATTTCCTACTCTTTTTAATCTGAGCCTCTTGCCTCTCTCTTAACAGGACCCACCCCCAAAATTAGGATAGTCTCTCCATCTCCAGGTCTGTACTTTTCATCACATCTACAAAGTCCCTTTGGCCATGTAAGGTAATCTCCTCATAGGCTCCAGGCACTAGGGTATAGACATACTTGATGGAGATACATTTCCGTCTAGCATAGGCACCCTTCATCATCTTAGCAATGAATGACATCACTTCAGCAGGCAATATGGCTCTTTAAAAGGGCATTCTCTGGTCAGTTCAGTTCAGTTCAGTCACTCAGTCGTGTCCAACTCTTTGCGACCCCACGGACTGTAGCACATCAGGCTTCCCTGTCCATTGCCAACTCCCAGAGTTAACTCAAACTCACGTCCATTGAGTCAGTGACACCATCCAACCATCTCATCCTCTGTCATCCCCTTCTCCTCCTGCCTTCAATCTTTCCCAGCATCACAGTCTTTTCCAATGAGTAAGTTCTTCACATCAGGTGGCCAAAGTATTGGAGTTTCAGCTTCAGCATCAGTCCTTTCAGTGAATATTCAGGACTGATTTCCTTTAGGATGGACTGGTTGGATGTCCTTGCAGTCCAAGGGACTCTCAAGAGTCTTCTCCAACACCACAGTTCAAAAGCATCAATTCTTCGGCACTCAGCTTTCTTTACAGTCCAACTCTTATATCCATACATACTACTGGAAAAACCAAAGCTTTGACTAGACGGACTTTTGTTGGCAAAGTAATGTCTCTGCTTTTTAATATGCTGTCTAGGTTGGTCATAAATTTTCTTCCAAGGAGCAAGCGTCTTTTAATTTCATGGCTACAGTCACAATCTGCAGTGATTTTGGAGCCCCAAAAAATAAAGTCTGTCAGTGTTTCCCCATCTATTTGCAATGAAGTGATGGGACCATATTCCATGATCTTAGTTTTCTTAATGTTGAGTTTTAAGCCAACTTTTTAACTCTCCTCTTTCACTTTTATCAAGATACTCTTTAGTTAATCTTCACTTTCTGCTTTAAGGGTCGTGTCCTCTGCATTTCTGAGGTATTGATATTTCTCCCGGCAATCTTGATTCCAGCTTGTGCTTCTTCCAGCCCAGCGTTTCTCATGATGTTCTCTGCATAGAAGTTAAATAAGCAGGGTGACAACATACAGCCTTAACGTGCTCCTTTCCCGATTTGGAACCAGTCTGTTGTTCCATCCAGTTCTAAGCATTGCTTCCGGACCTGCATATAGATTTCTCAAGAGCAGGTCAGGTGGTCTGGTATTCTCATCCCTTTAAGAATTTTCCCACAACACATAAAAATGTGTTGTGGTCCACACAGTCAAAGGTTTTGGCATAGTCAATAAAGCAGAAGTAGATATCTTGACTCTCTGGTCAAGATAGGGGAAAGAGGAACAAGACTTAAATGTGCAATCTCATTAGTGCAATGGACAAGACTTGGTGACTTCAGATTCTGTTTGGATACACAGCATGGACATAAGCATGGACATGGATATATATATATCTTTTTCTGAAGCCTTACTATTATTATTATATATATATAAATGATTTTAGATATTTTCAGTTTGAGAGATAATGTGGCATAAATTAATCCAGTACTGGATACAAATGCAAATATCCTAACCGTATATTTTTGCAGGGTTTGGTGTATATACTGTTACATGTCACAAGCTAACATAGTTCAGAAAAAGATCATGGCATTTAAGATACTGCAACATAGATAACACCTATATCAATCACTTCTCAACTCTTTTTTGATCTCACACCAATCAAAATGCAGAAGTAATTCTTCACCCATTTTCAGAAGAAACAAACACAGCAGGCCTAATGTGATTTTTGCAGTTTTCCTGAAGGTTGATGGGGGTTTGGGGAGCAGTCAGTGTACAAAGCTCGTCCATGCTCCTCCCCTTATTTGCAAAGTTATTCCTCCATTATTTGAAGTCATGATCCAACCAACACTCAAGCTCTGGAAATCTGCCCCAGAGCAGATTTACCATGAAGCCAGTGACAGTTAAGTTTCAGGCCCCAATTCCATATACCCCATGAGTTTTGGAAGTTGCCAGGAACCATCAAGTTCCTGACATCAGGCAAGAAACTAGATAGCAAATGGAGCATTTCTGGAGAAATGCCTCAAAAGAACTCAGAAACCAAGGACTTGTATCTCCAAGGCTTTAGTAATTTTTCTTGTTTTCTATTCTTATTCTAGATAGTCACTTTGGAATCTGATTTTGAATTAATAATTTTATGTTTTCTCAAAAAGGGCACTTCAAATTCCATCAACTTTACAAAACCTATTTATTTTTGCCTAAAGGATTTATGAAAGTACTTATGAAACAGAGATGGCCCTCCCCAATGAGGCCTTTTCATACAGGACTCCTAGATAACAATATTTTTGCATACTGTTATGTCTAATTAATTTTCCTGCACCTGCTCCTTGTTGGCCAGAGTCATCCACATCCAATTCATTTTTGTGTCCTTGGTACTCAAAAAGTTATCAGGTGTTCAGTCAGAATTTTAGGAAAATACACTGAATTGTATAAAAACATATCTTATTAATTTGTATTAGCTAAAAGGACAGATTCATTTAAATTAATTATTACACACGATCTGATCTAATGGATAAAATTGGGAACTGAGCATGAGCACTCACTGTGCACTTGCATTCCTCATGTTCCAAGAGTGGATAGATTTAGAGGGGCATCGCCAAGCCTGAAAAACAAGAGTTCTCAGCAGACCCTCATTTGTGCCTCCTCATACTGAGAGACGCCTGGAGAAAGGTCGCAACATTTGGTTGGCTGGCTGCTCTGCCAGTGACCAGAAGAGACAATTTAAAGTAGAAGCTTGGTTTTGACCACAGGTTAAGGCAGGGTCTGGAGAAGGCAATGGCACCCCACTCCAGTACTCTTGCCTGGAAAATCCCATGGACGGAGGAGCCTGGTAGGCTGCAGTCCATGAGGTCGCTAAGAGTCGGACACGACTGAGAGACTTCACTTTCACTTTTCACTTTCATGCATTGGAGAAGGAAATGGCAACCCACTCCAGTGTTCTTGCCTGGAGAATCCCAGGGACTGGGGAGCCTTGTGGGCTGCCATCTATGGGGTCGCACAGAGTCGGACACAACTGAAGCAACTTAGCAGCAGCAGCAAGTCAGGGTCACTAGTCCAGCTTTATTAGGAATAGTGACTATTTAATCTCCCATCCACCTCCTGTCAACTGTTTAGTTTTCATAGCTCCTGGTGGGAAAGGGCATGTTTAATTATCGCACTTAACCCAAAACAATTCCTTCTGAAACACAGCATCTTATGCTCTGGTGTTTGCTTTGCTAGGAAATTCCTGCTCTGAAAGTTCCCGAAATAGATCTGCCTAAATTTGAACTAATTTCAGGGAAAAAAAATCAAAACAAAATTCCCTCCAAGGTTAAGAGGTGGCTTCTGACTAACAGCAGAATGAACAGGAAGGCAAGGAAAAGAGGCCTCAGGCCAAAGGGGAATGAAGAGGATGGCGGAGCAGCCCAGAGGAGGATCAGGCAATGGAAAATTCAGGAAAAATTAGTGGGAGGACAGAACAGAACTGAGGGCCTGGAGGATCATGGGAGAAAGAATGAAAGGAAGCAGAGTCAAGACTCTAGAGCCCAGAGAAATGGCCGGGCCCCCTGAGGGGTGAAGAGGGAAGGGGAAAAGGAGGCAGCAAGTCAAATCGAAGAAAAGGGTAGAAAAATAAGGAGACAGCATTGACAGATTGTGCACTGCTGGGGTGGAGACACAAATCTATTTGTTGTGTTAATGTTTTTTGTTAATGTTTTTCATCTAGTTCCTTTAAAATTTTAGTTTAGAACTTCTTTAAATAGTTCTAAAAACAGGACCATTAGCTGGGAGTTATTATAAATCAAAAACAAAACAAAACCACTGCTAACAAGTGGGAGTTCTCATACCCCTAATCAGAAAGGCCTGTGTCGGATTTCCAAGTCCTGTCCCTAGAGACTATGAGAAGTTTTTTTTTTGTGTGTGTGTGTGTGTGTGTTTTTAATGATAGCATTTCCATAAAAGCCTGATTTAATACAATCACCACTCAGACCAAATGTGGAGGAAATAAAAAAGTCCTTTCAAATCCAAGTCCTTCTTTGAAATTTAAAATTATATTCTAGGATGCTGCTTCATATAAATTCTAAGGCAAGGGAACAAACTAAAAGCAGCAGCCCAAAGAAGATTTTTTTTTTTTTAAGTAGGGTAGGAAAAAGGACAAGTCAGAGTCTGGTTACATCTACTCATGCAACAGGCTTCCCTGGTGGTTCAGAAGGTAAGGAATCTGCCTGCACTGCAGGAGACCAGGTTTCAGTCCTTGGGTTGGGAAGATCCCCTGGAGAAGGGCACGGCAACCCACTCCAGTATTCTTGCCTAGAGAATCTCATGGATAGAGGAGCCTGGTGGGCTACAGTCCATGGAGTCACAAGAGTCGGACACGGCTGAGCGATTAACACAGACACTCATGGAACACAACAGGTCTCATGCATATGAGACTTGAGCCTAGTAGTTACAAGCCTGAGAAACTCATTGTAAGCAAACTACCTGGAGATACACCATACTCAATTAAGGGTTCAGGACAGTCGTACATCCCTAGTTTAGCCATGTACTCAAAGTAGGCAAATTCAAGCCTCCATAGTCACTAAAATGGTACAAGTCCCAGAAAACCCATTGCCAATCACAATAGCCAATGATTAGTGGAGCCTTCCTTTTTTTGGTATCTGTTTATAATTCTGCAGTTGGGAGATGTTTATGTTCATATGAAAATAAATGTAAGCAAACCATCTTATGGTAAACATCTCTCCGGAAAAAACAACTTCCATCTTTTCACATAAAAAAGGGCAATGGCAAGATGAAGTTAATCCTGTTGGCTCATGACATTGTACAACTGTCTGGAAGCTCTTTAACACTGCCCTAAGAAATCATTAATTTGGATTATTTCAGGGTATATCGCTCTCATAAAGCTGCTCTGGGCAGCTGCAGCTTTTAATGAGGCTGATTAGATAACTGGAACAAATACTCTCTGGATTGAAAGCTGTCTCAACAAATGTGGAACAACTAACTGTATTTATTTAATTCAACCATTGGGTTTATTTCTACCCTTCCTCCCTCCAGAAAGGATTTAAGGCAGTTTAGCTAGTCTGAAGGTGTAGGGACTCCTGAAAGCCTCAGATTAGTATCTAGAACATATAACGTGTCCAGATAGTTTTCAATTATCAATGTGTTAATCAAAGCTTGGAAAGAGCTTTTAAACAGCAATGAAACATCAACTAGCTTCAAACTTGCATTTTTAGTAAGCTATTTTGTCATTTGGAGGCCTGCACAATAAACCTTTTGTTCCTTTTTTAAAAAAAGAAATAAAGAAAGAAAAGCAAGCTCTGGTCTCGCTTTTGTTCATCTTATCATCTTATCCTTCAGCAGCCTATTCAGGATCACATGTGGGAAAGTATGTATGTAAGACTGAGCCCTATACTCAGTGCATGAATTCCTTGGGAAAAAAAAGTCCTTCTTAAATGGGTAGCTATGTAAGAAACAAGAGAAATTCTACTTTTATGCTGAAGTTGGCTTTTTAGTCCATGTGTTGAAAATCTAATGTTTAAAATTAAGAAAATGGAAAGCAAACTATCTATGTGGATGTTTTCACACTCCACTTTTATGACAACAGCCTGCTAAACTGAGATTATTAGTGGATTCTTGCAATAAGAGCAAGAGAATATCATCTTTAAGACACTCCATTCTGTTTCAATATCCCTTTGTTTGGGGGATTAAAGAGTGACAAAGTGATATATTTTCTACTGAATTATGCCAATATTACATGACTATCATGGGGATAAGAAAAGTCATTAAGCCCCCTAACTATGTCAGTGTGTATGATTTGAGGGTCCAAGACAGAATAAAAAAAAAATTATTGTGTTCCAATCTCAACACTAAAACAGACTCATTTTGGAACTCTGATAACCAGAGTAAACCAACTTATACCTAGATTCCATCTGGGAGATGTAGTGGGGACAAGCTCTCACAATTGAAAAATCCTCATTACAAACAGCATTTACAGATGTGACAATCGACTGGTCAGATGCTACTGGACACTTAGAAATCTCACTGAATTTTCCACTACATTTTGTGACAGCTGATTAATTAAAAAGTCCATTCTACAACTACCATAGTTTTCCCTTGAACAATTTCACAGCTATCACTTCACTGAAAAGAAAAATGAATTAAGTATGATCTCAAGAGTATGTGAATAACTATCAAACACATTACTTTCTACAGGGTTTATTCCTATCTTATACAATTGAACTTGGCCATGGCCCAGGGTTCCACTACTAAGAACAGAGGAAAGGCTATTGGGAAGTGGCCACCTAAACACGTCTATGTGTCCATTCTCATGCATGGAACAAGGTTCATCTGTTTGCTACATCGTGCTCAAAGCCTAGAGTCTCTGTGTGCTTTCCTGTCTGTTGGGTTCACATGTGGCTGCTACAAGACTAAAAGACAAGTTATTACCCCCATTAAACCAAATAGAAAATGTTAGTGAAGGCAACAGGGAAACTGCAGTCAAGAATTCTGGGGGAAGAACAAAAAGGAAATTACAGTCCCCCAGCAACACGACTGAAGCGACTTAGCAGCAGCAGCAGCAACAAGCAAATTCCAAGGGGCAGAACAGCACACACATGACAGGAGTATGGCCAGGGGAGGTTGACTGCTGACCCAGTTGACAGCCCTTAGTTCTAATCCCTGGGAGAGTTTCCCTTGTCCATTGTCCTTTGGGACCCCAACACCAGTTACTCCAGTTCTTCTTTGTCCATTATCTTTCACAACTACAGCTGAGGTAGGCATTAGTAGAGTATTTCTTTCCTTATTATCTTAGCCTGGGGTGCCATAACAAGGCTTAAAGTAAAGCAGGAAAAACCACTAGGCCTGTCAAGGTACGACCTAAATCAAATCCCCTGTGATTATACAGTGGAGGTGACGAATAGATTCAAGGGATTAAATCTGGTAAACAGAGTGCCTGAAGAACTATGGACAGAGGTTCGTAATATTCTGCAGGGGGAACTGACCAAAACCATCCCTAAGAAGAACCCTTAGGAGCAGATTAAAGTAGAGCTGGTGGAAAGGAAGAGTAGGAACCCTTGGAATGTGTCTCCTACTCATTCACTTACTCGAGTAAGGAGGTCTTTGTGCTCTCCTTACTCCAATCAAATCGTCTCACTGCTAGAATGCTAACTGGCCTGCTCAGCCCAACAGCCCATACGTGAGCTGTCCAATGTGGCAGTCATTAGCCACGCATGGCTCCTGAGCATTTGAACGTGGCTTACCTGAACTGAGCTGTGATGGGGATGTGAAATACACATCATAGTTTGAAAACTTAGTACCAAAAATGTAGACTATCTCAATAAATTTTATTGATGACATTCACCTGAGAGATTTGATGAAGTTATCGATTCAACCTACATTGTAATTCAGCAACCCACTGGATCAGTCCCACCACTAATATTTGCTGCTAGAGATAGGAGACGAGAAGGCAATGGCACTCCACTCCAGTACTCTTGCCTGGAAAATCCCATGGATGGAGGAGCCTGGTAGGTGGCAGTCCATGGGGTCACAAAGAGTCGGACACAACTGGGCGACTTCACTTTCACTTTTCAGTTTCATGCACTGGAGAAGGACATGGCAACCACTCCAGTGTTCTTGCCTGGAGAATCCCAGGGACGGGGGAGCCTGGTGGGCCGCCGTCTATGGGGTCGCACAGTGTTGGACACGACTGAAGCGACTTAGCAGCAGCAGCAGCAGAGATAGGAAATGGTCTGAAGGCAATCATTGAGACACCATGGCTTATTAACCAGGACTTGAGTACTGAATTTAAAACTTTGCACCTGACACTTTTTAAAGTTCTTTAGCTCCGTTACAAGAGGCCAACAAGCCAGCTTTCTGTTCCTGGTTATAAAACAGTCATAAATAGAACAAGTGCTAGAGTCCTATCACTTGGGGAACTCTGCTGGGAACAATAGTTTTGTGGAAACAAAGGCATTGAAAAACAGTGGACAATCCAGATTCCTCATCAGTTTTAAAGCAGCCGTCCTGGAAGGAATGCATTTCCCATCATTCCCCATGATGTTAGCAGCTTCCAATGATCTGAGGTGATATCCTTTTCTTTTTTTCTCTATATGAATATCTATGCATAGTCAAATGTAATTTGGAAAATTTAAGTGGTCATCAGAGGATCCCAGATTATAATGTTCTCATTTCCCTTTATTCAGAAAGGGTACTGTTGTTTTTGGCTTTGGTTTAGATATATATTATATATACCAGGCTGAATAAGCCAAGCAAAATGTAAACCATCCACACCCAATACCCAAATGTATTTCTTCATTGTCATATAGGAAGAGTCAGTACTTAATATAGGACACTGACTGGTCTACCACTACTGCAATTTTCAGAGAAAATGTCATCAGAAATGTAGAGCCAAGAAGAGATTAAAAAAAAAATCACTTCTGTGGAATTTTGTCCATTATCAGAAAAATCTCTTCTGTAGAACAGAACCTGAAGTCAGTGGTTCTAAAACTTTCGCTGACATTTTGTCATCTGGTGAGGGGATGAAGGAACAGAGAGACTTGTTGAAACAATCTGCTGAACCTCAATCCCAGAGCTTCTGATGCAGCAAGCATGAGGCAGGACCCAAGAATCTGCATTTCTAATAAGTCTACAGGTGATGCTGCTGATCCTGTTGGTCTGGAGACCCCACTGTGACAGCCACGTTTAAGGCATCATTGGAAAGGAGAACGCGCTTCATCTGATCAGTTCAGTCCTGCAGCTGAAATGCTTCTTAGTGGGGCGAGGGGGAGGGTCAATTTGCAATCAGCTTGCCTGCGATATAGAGCCCTAACCTACCAGCACATCCCAAATCACCTTTTGCCGGAGAAGGTGGCAAAATTGAGACACAGGAGATACTGCTTCAAACATTTATAAATAAGTGCAGCTTATTCATCACTCTTGGAGGAAATAGGCTTGAAATAAGATTCTCCTCAGCAATCTTCATTGATAAAGAATCAGGAAACACATGACCTTTCAACTGCCACACTGACAGAAATCTTAGGTTTTGTGGCTCCTCCCAGGAGTAGAATCTAAGAACCACCAATAGAAACCCCTCAAAGATTCCAGTGACAGCACTGATCAGACTGAGTCCTGGTGCGCAGGAGAAGTCAAACAGGACAGTTTCCTGCCTGGAGGAAAAGAATCTCCAAGTCACAAGAACATGACTGATTCAGGTGTAGTTTCTGAGTGCCTACTCTATTCCACACCACTAAGAGTACTCTATGCATCTCAAACAGGGTCTTGTATACAGCAGGGCCTTAATGAACACTGAGTTAATTAGTTAATTATTAATTTAATTAATGTTACAGGGCACAGCAACCCACTCCAGTATCCTTGCTGGGAAAACCCCATGGGCAGAGGAAGCTGGCAGGCTATAGTGCATAGGGTCGCAAAGAGCTGGACGTGACTGAAGCAACTTAGCACACACACTTGTTTGCTACATGATGTCACACAAGACCAATGAACTTAATGAATTAAAGTCTGTGCTTTAGCAATATGTACCTCAACTTCTACCAGCTTGCTATCACCAGTTACTTTGTAAGGAAGGCACAAATTGTGGCATCTGCATGGCTCAAAGAAATGCTTCCAGTGACCCCTCCAATTCATTTGGTTTCGGTCTTAGCCACAGAGAGGGCAAGATCAATCGGTACAGCCCATTTCCCTGGCCATAGGAAACTGTAGTCAGGCAACCCACCAGGGCCAGGAAGAGTCTTCCCCCAAGGTTTTGAAACTGAAAGTCCAAAAGATAAATTATTTTTCCTTTCTAGTCATAGAGTGTGTAGGATGTTACCCAGGCTGATGGCAATTCGACACGTACATAAGTTGAGTAGGAGTTAAAAGAAAGTTTGTGGCCACAGGCAAAAAGATAAAAACTTATGAGCGTGGTTACAGACTCATCTGCAAACCTATCTGTTTTTCTTCCTGGGTTCAGATCTGGATTCACCTTTGCAGCCACCTCTGCAATTTAACCTAATCTAACCAGATGACAATTCTAGCCATGCATACAAATATAAATGATAGATACAATTCCAGGCCTGGTCCATGAGAATCTATTGTGCCAGAGCCTTCATACTCTTTCTTCTTTTTTCTAGCCTGTTACTAACAAATATGACAACTTTAAAAGCTGTAAGTTAAAGACAGCAGAGCCACACAGTAGAAGGAGCCTAAAAAAAATAAAAATAAAAAATTTTTTTAATATATTAAAAAAAAAAAAAGAAGGAACCTAAATCACCACCCTGAGGAGAGCTGTCAACTGATAAAGAACACCCACTCTGGACTTTCTGTCCATTAGGAATAGATGTCTACCAGGCTGCATTAGCCTGAATTTGTTATAGCACCTAGCATTATCTTAATAATGAAGAGATTATTTAATGTAAAAATGCCATTTAAAACATGAGGTTACATGACATTTCCAAAGGAGTGGCTTTAAATCAGGGGTCCACAACCTCTGGGCCACAGACAATTACCCCCTGTCAGATCAGTAGCAGCATTAGATTAGAAATAAAGTACACAGTAAATTTAATGCTCTTGAATCATCCCCAAACTATCCCTCCACTCCACCTCTGGTCCATGGAAAAATTGTCTTCCATGAATTCAATCCCTGATGCCAAAATGTTTGGAGACCACTGGTTTAGACAGAGCAGAGAAGTGGTTTGAAACCTAATCCCTGAGGCACTTCAACATTTAAAAATCAGGAAAAGTGAAAAATTAGTAAAGAAACCTGAGAATGACCATCTCGAGGAGTAGAAGAAAAAATGAGCAGGCTGCCATGTTCTAGAACTAATGTAAAGAAAATGTTAGGGAAGGGATGGTTGATGTACTATATGCAGTTCCTGAGACCCTTTGTTTCTGTACCTCTTTTTTCAGTTTTTATAGGATATTTCTATTTTCTTCCCACAAATTTCCTATTTTCTTAAAACAATTTGAGCTAACTTCCTGTCTACCAGGAGTCCTTGACTAAGGTTGTTGTTTAGCCACTAAGTCGTGTCCCCGTGGACTGTAGCCTGCCGGTCCTCTGTTCGTAGGATTTCCCAGGCAAGAATACTGGAGTAAGTTGCCATTTCTTTCTTCAGAGGATCTTCCCGACCCAGGGATCAAACCTGCATCTCCTGCATTGGCAGGTGGGTTCTTTACCACTAAGCCACCAGCGAGACCCCTTCGACTATGGTAGGTATGCTCAAAGATGGCCACCAGTGAATCCTGCCCACTGCTATTCGTGCCCTTGTATCAATATTATCTCCTCTTTTTGAGTATGGGCTTACTGGTTCACTTCTAATGAATTGGGAATGACAGAATGTCACTTCTGGAATTAGGGTATTTAAAAGCGTGGCTTTCCTCTTGGGTGTACTCTCTCATGTGCAGAGGCACATGTGGCATGGGACTCAGATCTGCCAACACCCACGAGTGAGCCTGCAAATAGATCCTTCATCCCAGCTGAGACTTCAGATGAAACTTCAGTCCCAGCCACCAATTGGAGGGAAACCTCACTAAAAAAATCTCGAGCCAAAATCACCAGCTAAGCCACACCCAGTTTATTGGCCCACAGAATTGTGAGATATATATTATTTTCAGCCATTAAGTTTTTTGAGGCAAGTTGTTATGCAACAATAGATAACTAATGCCTTGATCAATATACTTATGAGTACAGGTTCCCTGAGAAGGGAATGGCTCCCTACTCCAGTATTCTTGCCTGGAAAAATCTTGAGTCTGTGAGTCTCCAAGAACAATGAAGAAAAGCAGTGTAGTTGACACAGTGGGTTCCCAACCACTATTCCCCACCTTGACCTTCCTAACTGAATTCTAATCGGTTCCCTTATCATCCCACATCCTCTCAGCTGTAAGCTTCATTAACTTGTACCCATATCCAGAAGGTGGATCCCCATTAGCTGAAGCCAATAGTGGCCATTATTGTTGTTAGGAATGTGCATGGGACACAAATTTAGGCAATTAGATCTGACAAGTCCACTGAGAAGCTTGTACGTAAGTCTGAGAGGAGATGGCCTCTTGTTTTCCTCTAGAAGCTGTTCTGTCTCTGTCTTGACATGAAACCTGGAACTTCTCTGCCATCCTGGGCCCCTGGAGAGTCAGGCTTCATTGGGCATGAGCATCCGGTAACATAGCCAGAAACCAAGCCTTGGGAAATTGCTCCAGTGCAGAGATCTGAAAGAGGAGACAGAACCAACAAAACGCAGAGAAGGATTGGTCAGATGCTAGGACGATAAAGATAATCAAGTTAGCCTCTGAGAAGGTATCGGGGAACTGAAAAGAAGACAGACATGGACAGGCTGGGCCAGGGTGAAACATCCCAGTAGAGACAGATTTGAGCTAGACCTTGGAGGGAGCACTGGGAGACAATCATTGTTTTGAACTAGCGCTTCAAAGAGCTGTACTGGACGGAATTCCTGAGATGATTCTGGAGTCAGCAAAACGATGTTTCTGAACTATTAAACACATTCTCTTCTAAAAAAGTAACATTCATATTGGCCACGCAAGTCATTCAAAAACCAGCCTCAATACAGCTATTATTCAGATTCACCCTGTCAGTGTGAGAATATGGGTTGAAATGGACTTTGCTACTTGAAATTAAGTGTGATCACACTCAGCAGCCTTAGGAAGCTCTCCAATTCAGACCTCAATTACAAGAGGCTTGGAGCCATGGGGAGCTGGGAGCAGCATTCAGAAAAAGAGAAGGGTTTCTTTCTCTACAATTTTCCCTGTTTGCAGCCTGAATCCCAAGTGAATGTTATTTCTCTTCCATCACTCTTTTTGCCTGCTTTCGGCATTTTCCTCTCACTTTTCCCTCACGGTTATCCCTCCCTTAAAGAGAGGGTCTGGACTCTTGGGTGAGAGCCACATGTGACTCTGCTGAGCAGTTGGAATTAACTAAAACTTACTCTTTCCCAATAAATCTCCCCCAAGCCACCACACAGCAGCTGTGAATTCCCAGCATGGGATGTGGCTGAGGAACGAGCAAAAGCTGTGTTCCTCAACCTTGTTCATCCTCTGGCCCAAAGAATCAGCAGACATTGACGCTAATGCAAAGAAAACTACATAGCTCTCTAAACACAACTCTTTATCCAACCCACCTTGAAGACGCGGTACTTAGATTTCCCAGAAGTTTGGGCTGGGTTTACTTTGAGAAAATGCAAAGCTGACAAGAGACAGAGCTCAGAAAATGGTGACCAAATACAAAACTTGCTAGCTATAAGGCAAGATTCAAGCCTTCAGGAAATGAAAATAAAATTACTGAGGGTTGTTCAGGCAGTGGCTCATCAGAAGGGGAAGTAATATTTGATTGTAAAGTTGGGGCACAGCCATTCTTTTCTGATTTACCACATTTGTGGGCAATTACTTCTTTCCTCAGCTATTTCTTCTGGGTGTGTGTGGAGGCGGAGTGGTACTGAGGATGGAAGGAGTACAGAGAGTTACAGCAAACGTATAAAGCATCTACCAGCTAATGATGCCTCAGTTCAGTTCAGTCCAGTCGCTCAGTCGTGTCCGACTCTTTGCGACCCCATGAAGCGCAGCACGCCAGGCCTCCCTGTCCATCACCAACTCCTGGAGTTCACTCAAACTCACGTCCATCGAGTCAGTGATGCCATCCAGCCATCTCATCCTCTGTCATCCCCTTTTCCTCCTGCCCTCAATCTTTCCCAGCATCAGAGTCTTTACTCTGCCAAAATTGTGTTTATTTGTTAAAAATATACTTCATTGTATTATAGCAAAACTAAACCCCTCCCCAGTCCCTACCGAGACAGAATGATTGGGTTTCAGGGTGAGGTGCCAGCTAGTGTTTTGGGGGGTATTAATGTGCCAGCTGCTCCTGCAGTATTCATTTTATTTCCAGTCCCCAGGCTGGTTTTACACGTTTTTTGTGTAAGGGAATCAGGATTAGGGAGTCTTTTGTTAGTGAGGGGGTGAGAGCGAGCAGCATCACCTTTGAGCTCCGTACGCAGGGACAGCCTAGCAGGCAAGGCTCGAAGCTTTGATTTACTTCTTGCTCTCTGACTTTTTCACAAAAAGAAAAGATCTATCACGTGGGGCTGCTCTGCTGGAAGCTTGTATGGCAGTGGATTGGGGTGACTGGTGCTTCCAAATGCAGTTCACAGCCACCAAGCCAGGGTCACATTGGAACTCTGTGCAGATACAACGCTCCCAACCTGCTAAGAAGAAACGCTCCTATAGGAAGAAATGCTTCTTTATTGCATGGTGAAAGGCGCTGTTGGGTGGTCCTTGCCTGAGAGCTGAAAGAGCATATGGATTCCCACTTGCTTCTCTGAAGGAGCTAACATTATTTTTACCCACTTGGAAACGCCGAGCTGCTACCCGCGTTCAGAGTCCCCCCTCACTGGCCAGCTTGTCCAAGTGCAGTGACCTGCTTGAACAATGCCAGTGAGCTTCTCCTCCACTGAGCAAATCGCACAGCCTCCTAAAGAAAGAGAGGCCTCTTTCATGAAGCAACTCCTCTTAAGATGGGATTGTGAAACAGATACACACATGCACACGTCACACGACATCGTTTTTTTGTGTGTGTGTGTTTTTGGTTGTTTTTAAGACTGGGGACAAAATTACTAAGCAAAATTTCCCAATGAACACTTCTCTTATTTTTAAGGACAGAGAAAGGCAAAGTGAAAAAGTAGCCTTGCTTATCCTCCTTCCCTTCCCCCTCACAGCCCAGACTCAAAACACTCATTCTGAGGATGGAGCAGAGGTGGCAAAGGTCAAGAAAATGGGGCCTTGTCTATTTACCGGCTCTGTAAGGAACTATTGTGGCGCAGCAGCTGTTCTTCTTGCTCCTTCGGAAGCCTGCCTGCAGTGGATGCGGGGGAGGGAGGCTGTGACACTGGCAGGCAGGGCGTGTGGGGAGTAACAGCTAATATTTTCTGCACCTCAAGAAAGATGGGCTTTGTTTCTTAAAAAGAGCAGAGATCCTGTTTCTGGGTAGCTGTTATCAGAAACTGGTTTTAACCAAACACAGTTGGATAGTGTCGGGGGGGTGGGGCGGCGGGGGGTAAGATACAGGAGACAGAGAGAATAAAGTCACAATCCACTCAGCCTTTCATTCTTCACTTTTTTCAACCTAGAAAAAAATGGAAAAATTTCAGCCGAATGAAAAGCAGTGAAATGGCTGAGAAAGACCTTATGACTAAGAGAGGATTGCAGTGGAAAATATGTAAAAAGAGAAGTTAAACCAGCTGGCTTATTTAATTTTGGCTTTTTCCCCTCTTTTCAAATTTTTTTTTTCTTTAGCTTAAATGAGGGGGAAATGTACTATGTAAATATCCAGTGTTTTTCCTAGTATTTAGCCCTAACAAAATTCTTCACAAGACTTAGTTTGGTGGATTTCTGGGGATCAGGTGTGATCGAGACTTTTCACCGCTGGGTCACAGGTGGCGTCCTTTCCCATCCTGTAAGTTAAAAGTTCTCCCAATCCCATGGGTCTCCTGTGCCCAGGAGTCAGTCGAGGTATGAATGGGAGATAGGAGTGTGAGGAGTAGGGAATGGGGGGAAGGAGGAGCTCAAAGACAATTATTCCTCAATGATTTTTAGTGTAGTAACACACTTCTCTCCCCATTCTTATGTCATATTTATGAACTAAATCTCAAAACTCTATGACAAAGTGCATATTAGTTAATATTTCCAGCTTATTAAGTTATCCATGCATTCAATAAATATCATTTAAAAGCACTGTCTAGGTATTGTGCCTTGTGTTAACTGCTGGGGAAACCAAGATAACTAAAATATATCCCCTGCCTTCTATGTCCTCAAACAAGCAGGAGAGACATATCAGACCAATATCTATAGAAATTATGGTAAGTTTTATGAGACAAGAGAACACAGAGGGAACCGAAGGCACCCAGGAAGTGATGATATTAGAACTGAGTTTTTGAAGCTAACTAGGTGGGCTGCTGTCTGTGGGGTCGCACGGAGTCGGACACGACTGAGCGACTTCACTTTCACTTTTCACTTTCATGCATTGGAGAAGGAAATGGCAACCCGCTCCAGTGTTCTTGCCTGGAGAATCCCAGGGACGGGGGAGCCTAGTGGGCTGCCGTCTATGGGGTCGCACAGAGTCGGACACGACTGAAGCAACTTAGCAGAAGCAGCAGGAGCATACCAGAAGACCAAGGAGAGAAAGAGTATTCCAAGCAGAAGGAATAGTCATGGGAAAGTCTTGTTTTCCCCTTGGGTAAGGTGGGAAGTCTGCAATGGTGGACTCTGATTTGGGTTCTAGGAACTTAGGATGAAAACTAGAGTGAAATGAGATAGGACTGGACTTCAGAGTTTAAAACCAAGAAGCCCCCAAGGGCAGAATCTAGGAATAAAGGTAGAATTAAACCCAGTGGAAAATAATAACCACACATGACCCTAATGGGACCAAGTAGGAAGGAAAAAAGCAGCAATAGCAAAGCAGGAATTGGAAGAAACACAGGTTTGGGGCTAGGGTAGGAGGAAGAGTCTAGGGAGAAGCCTTTGCACTGAGATGTAGGGTATTTTTAGAGGCAGGCTAAGGGGCTGTTGGGTTGTTAAGGGCAGAGTTAAAGGTACAGAACCTGTTCAGGCAGGCAAAACAAAGCATAGTGTGAGTGCACACATGCTAGGTCACTTCAGTGGTGTCTGGCTCTTTGCAATCCCATGGACTGTAGCCCGCCAGGCTCCACTGCGCTTGGGATTCTCCAGGCAAGAAACTGGAGTGGGTTGCCATGCCCTCCTCCAGGGGATCTTCCACACCAGGGATCAAACCTGTGACTCTTACATGTTTCCTGCATCAGCAAGTGGGTTCCTTACCACTAGCGCCACCTGGCAAGCCCTAAAGCATAGCATTTTGAGGGAGTTAAGGTCAGTACTCATGACTGATGCCCAGACAACTGAAGAGGAAGATAGAAAAGAGGGAGTCGGGGCCTCCATTGATGAAGAGCCTTTAAAAGTACCCTTAGGGGACTAATATCATCCTCCCAGCTGGGATTTCCCACAGGATGGCATGGGCCCCACTGGTAGTTATCGATGTGCTGTTTCATGGTTTACAAATAATATTTTAAAGATGTTTAGCAGATTTCTTAAAAAAAAAAAAACAAACTAGGACTTCCCTGGTGGTCCAGTGGTTGGAAATCTACTTACCAATGAGGATTCGATCCCTGGTCTAGAAGGATCCCACCTGCCACAGGGCAGCTAAGCCTGTGCCTCACAACTACTGAGCCCACATTCTAGAACCCAGGAGATGCGACTACTGAGCCCATATGCTGCAAATACTGAAACCCACATGCCCTGGAGCCTGTGTTCCACAACAAGAGAAGCCACCACAATGAGAAGCCTGTGCATCGCAACTAGAGAGTAGCCCTGCTCGCCACAATGAGAGAAAGCCAGCACGGGAGAAAGCCCGCACAGGAGAAAGCCCGCACGAGAGAAATCCCGCGCTGGAGAAAGCCCACACGGGAGAAAGCCCGCACTGGAGAAATCCCGCACTGGAGAAAGCCCGCACAGGAGAAAGCCCGCACGAGAGAAAGCCCACATGCAGCAACAAAGCCCAAACACAGCAACAAAGCCCAAACACAGCCATAAATAAACAAAGTTTTTAAAACTGAAAACAGAACTGCCATATGATCCTGCAATCCCATTCCTGGGCATAGATCTGGAGAAAACCATAATTCAAAAAGATACATGCACCCCAGTGTTCACAGCAGCACTGTTTACAACAGCCAAGACATGGAAGCAACCTAAGCATCCATCAACCAATGAATGGATAAAGAAGGTGTGGTATAGATATGTTATGGACTATTACTCAGCCATAAAAAAGATTGAAATAATGCCATTTGCAGTAACATGGATAGACCTAGAGATTACCATACTAAGTGAAATACGCTAGACAGAGAAAGACAAATATCAAATGATACTACTTTCATGTGGACTTCTTTAAAAAATGATACAAATGAACTTATGTTCAGAAATAGACCCACAGACATAGAAAATGAACTTACGGTTACCAAAGGGGAAAGGACTGGCAGAAGAGATAAAATAGGAGTTTGATATACACACTACTATACATACTGAGTGATGCTGTGCTGTGCTTAGTCACTCAGTCGTGTCCGACTCTTTGCAAGCCCATGGACTGCAGCCCGACAGGTTCCTCTGTCCATGGGGATTCTCTAGGCAAGAATACTGGAGTGGGTGGCCATGCCCTCCTCCGGGGGAGCTTCCCAACCCAGGGATTTAACCCAGGTCTCCTGCATTACGGGCAGATTCTTTACTGTCTGAGACACCAGGGAAGCCCTATAATACTGGAGTGGGTAGCCTATCCCTTTTCTAGAGGATCTACCCAATCCGGGAATCGAATCGAGGTCTCCTGCACTGCAGGCAGATTCTTTACCAGCTGAGCTACCAGGGAAGCCTAATCCATATAAATAGATCACCAAAAGGACAGGAAACTATACTCAATATTTTGTAATAACACGTAAGGGAAAAGATCTGAAAAAAATGTATGTATGTATAACTGAATCACTTGCTGTACACCTGAAACTAACTCAACATTGTAAATCAACTATACTTCAATAAAAAAAATTTTTTAAGATTTTTAGTAGTTTGTATTTATTTTTGTACAAGTTAGAAAAATATGTAACTAGCAGCTTAAATCCAAAATGATATAGATACAAAAATTGTTTAAAGATAAAGTGAACACAGAACCATGGTGAGTTAGTCTATAGCAAAAGTTAGGGAAATACAAGAGACAGTATTATATAGATACAGCAAAAATTAAGAAGGTGGCTTATAAATGATTAAAGTTTGAAAATGTTGGTAATAAGCAATGGGGAGTTGGTAGAAAGTTTTAAGTATGGACTATATCCTAAAGCACTGTTTTTGTGGGGGCTTGGAGGTTGGGGAACTAGAGGCATTTATTAAGGGGGATTGCATTTCTCTTCCAGAACTAATGTAGACTACAAACTTTTTGAGTTCATGCTTCAGCATAAACTCTAATTTGAACCCTGAAGTCCTTAGACAATTCTGTAAGACCCTCCTTTCAATAATTTCAATAAATACCTATGGCTTCATTGTAATCTTGAACAACTGGATATATACTTAAGTGAATAATTTTGGTAGAAATGTGCAGTGGTCAAAATGACTTCTGTGGTGTAGAGTAATGAGACGCTAAACATGTCTATTGAATGCTAGTAATCTATGGAATTATTTAGTTAATTTGATTTACATAGACCCTGGTGACTAATTTTTAAAAATATGTCTGGTACCTTATATATTGGGCTTATCTGGTGGCTCAGTGGTAGAGAATCTTCCTGCAATGAAGGAGATGCAGTTCCTGTGTCAAGAAGATCCCCTGGAGAAGGAAATGGCAACCTACTCCAGTATTCTTCCCTGGGAATTCCCATAGACAGAGGAGCCTGGCAGGCTACAGTCCATGGGGTTGTACACACACGACTTAGTGACTAAACAACAACATTATATATTAATCATGTTTTTTTTTAATTTTCTATATTTCATGATAATTTGGTATCAGGGGCCTTGTGGACTGAGGAGGACCTACCCATTCCAGGATTAGCTAATTCCTAGAGATATTAAACAATGTGCTTGTAAGCATACCTTTCATAAGCAAACCAATCCATGCTGAGTCAATACTCCCACCCAGCTCCTTTAATCAGGCACCTGCAATCTGGGACTCTACCCCCTGCCCTCAGTCACCCGAGAGTCACCCCTCACTCCTTCTGCCTTCTGACTAAACCTGCTGCTTCTCCAGTGGTCCTGCATGGCTTGGTGCATCTTTTCTTCTTGGGAACTATAAGCAAAATACCCCTTTCAAAAACAGTTGTATCTGTGTCTGTTATCTTACCATATTTGACTAAAACAGGATTCTGGGTACAAATATTTCTTAAATGAATCAGTAAATGACTATCTCTACCCACTTAAAACATGTCTCTCTTTTACCTTAATTAATTTTTCTCATGTGGTTAAAATTCATTTTCATTATTAATAGTTCTCTATGGTAATCATCTTCTCATGCAACCAAGGATTAGATTTGCAAGAAATCTGAGCTCAGAGTAACCTACACATGGCCAAATGACACCGAGAAACCATGACCTGCAAGGCAGCAGTATTTCTTGGTTCCAGGAAGAAATCCAAAAAGGAATTGTCCCCAGCCAACAAAACCATTTTTGTGTATCTTCCTACATGAGATATTGTTTTTGTATGCCAGAGTAGATTAACTGGTGTAACAAACAACCCTAAATCTCAATTGCATATGATAATAAAATTTATTTCTTAATCACCAAAATCCAGTGCAGGTGTTAATAGCTGGACAGCTCTCCTGGCTGCCTCCATGACTCAGTAATCAAGGATTCCTTCATCATGTGATGCTTCCAGTTTCAAAATGTGGCCCTTAAAGTCACCAGAGAAGGTGAGACAATTATGGAAAAGGCTTATCAGATACGTATTCAACTCTACACATAAATGGCCATCAAAATGTCTACACACATTTTATTGGTGAGAAGTAGTCATAACCCCCCTAACCCTTCCAAAGATGCCAGGGACTAGGAAATAATCTCTAGCTTACCTGCAATCACTTTGCACTAAAAAAGAGGAGCTCAAATCTTCAACAGTCAGTAGACTTTTTCTCATTATTTCAAGACATGTGACCCACACCTGCATCCTGGTGACAGAGTAACTATGGGTTGGTCAAGTGATAATGCAAACCAGTGGTTTTTAACTGCTTGGGAGATTGTGAATCTGATAAAATTTATGGACTCTCTCCCTGGAATAACATATAAGTATAATAAACACACACCATTCTCACAGAACTTCAAGAGCTTCATGGACGTCCTAAATAGCCCATCACTGAAGTAATTAGAGGGCCATAAACCTATACTCTTGGTGTAACTGGCATATTTGGCTTGAGTTATATTTTGAACAGTGTTGTAAATCATGAACCATGGACAAACTTAGATTATTTTTCTTGCTGGATTGAGTTTTTAAATGTAAATGCTATAACTAAGAGATCCAGAATATCAGCAATGTGTCATCCAACTTTCAGATGCCAGTTTTGTGCTGAGCAGAAATTTTTCTCTCTACTACTGCAAAAGAGTTTATGTTGGTATCCTGCCATCCATTTGCCACTCTCCAATCCATTTTACATGCCAACCAGAGTGATATCTAAAAATTCTAATTTTTTGATGTCACTCCCTCCTAAAGACCTTTCAGAGGATAAAGACGTAACCCCTTAACATGGTGTGCTGTTTCATTTTTCACTCCCTCCAACTGGCCTTTCTTTCCCTCCCTCCCACCTCAGGCCTTTGCACTTGCCTCTGCAGCATCTGTAAGTTGCTTTCCTTTCATTCTGTATATATATAGTTAACTTCCATTCTTCCTCCAGATCTCAGCTCAACTTTCATTTCCTCAGAGAAGCCTTCATAGACACATCGAGTAAGCCATGTCTCCCATATGTTCTTAGAGCACCCTGTAAATTTTCCTCCTAGTGATCATCATCGTTTATAAGTATGTGTGACTATTTGATTTGTCTGTGTCATTACCACTCAAAAGGAAGCTCCATGAGGGTACAAACTGTAAGCTCCTGGTGCCACAACTCAGCACTTGGCTTAGCACATGGACTATAATGGGCATTCATTATTTACTGAATACTGGATGAATGAGGATGAGTAAATGAACTACTGTTGCCTATGGTGTTTACACTATATCTTGAGAAAGAAAGAGCAAAGTGATGAAGGGTCTTAAAATCAAATTATTTTCTCATTCTGAGAAGTGAATAGAATAACCAAGTTAGTGAATGGTATGATTTTAAGGAACTTCACAGTTAGGCAATGACTTTACTGTGCTGTACAGCAATCTCTTCTCTTAGATAACATCTAATACAATAGAAGAAACAGGCAGTAAAACATGTGTCTATCATTATTTTATATTTACCATAAAGGGAAGGGCTCATTGATGGAGTAAGGGCACTCCCATTGCTCTTACTCCATCAATACAAGGAACTGGTAAGTAAGAGATTGTTGGATTAATCCAGGAAGATTTCCTGGGGGAGACAGTTTGAAGGCCTCTTTATGACACTCCTTTATTGAAATATACTTGTAGCATGAATGCCAACAAAAGATTTTCCCCACAAATCTTCCTTTCCAGCTTTTCTGTGTTGTTATCACAAGGGTAAAGCCATAAATTATGAGAAAGGTGGCAAGGCAAAGATTGGGATGCCATTTTAGTTCCCAAGCAGAGAATAAGACTTGACTTTATTATATATATATGTGTGTGTGTATATATAAAATACTGAATATATATATATACATATATATAAAATACTGAAAATATAATTGATTTATCATCTTGTGTTAGTTTCTGGTATACAGTAAAGTGATTCAGTTAAATACATATTTGTAAATGTATATATATATATATGGAATATAAAAAGATTGTATATATAAAGAGTATATAAATGTATTCTTATATTCCTTATAAATATATCCATACATATATATTCTTTTTCAGATTCCTTTTATTATAATTTATTATAAGCTTTGAATACAGTTCTTTGTGCTAGATGGTAGGACCTTCCCCTGCTTCCATCCCGGTTTCCCCTCTGACAACTGTAAGCTTGTTTTCTATGAGTCTATTTCTGTTTTGTAAATAAGTTCCTTTGTATCATTTTTTTAGATTCCACACATAAGTGACATCATATAATAAAACTTGTCTTTCTCTATCTGACTTCCTTCATTTAGTATATAATTTCTAGGAATATCCATGTTGCTGCAAATGGCTTTATTTCACTCTTTTTATGGCTGAGTAGTAAGTAGTCCATCACACACCTATGCCACACCTTCTTTATGCATCCAACTGTTGCTGGACATTTAGGTTTTTCCATTTTTGGCTATTGTAAATAATGCTGCTGCGAACATTGTGGTGAATGGTATCTTTTCAAATTAGTTTCCTCTGGATTTATGCCCAGGAGTGGAATTGCTGGGTCATATGGAGAACAAAACTTTAAATAGTTGTGTCTCATACTCTCTCTGGTAGGTGTTTATTATTTTTTTAAATAGTCACTGGTTTCCACATGGGAGGATTTTACATTCCTACAAATCTCAGTCATGTGGTTTTTCTCTGGCAAATGACACAGCAGTGGCAGTGACCTACAGAGAAGCTTTGAGGGCTGCTGTGAGGTTCCACCACCTCTCTCTTTTCCCTTGGACACAAGGCCCACCATGTCCTCAATGAAGCTCTACCAACCTGGATGTCGAGGCGAAGAAGATGAGGAACAGAGCCCTAACTGACCTACCGCCCACGTGTGACATGACTGACGCGTTAGCTTTTATTCCTGTAAGGCGCGGGATACTTGAGGGTTTGCTAAGTGCAACATTACCCAGAACAAGACCACTGATAAACTCTCCTTCACAAAAACTCTATATAATTCAACTCAAATTTAGAGCTATACGCCTAGTGAAAAGATAATCATTCCTATTTGGGTGGGCCATTTTTATCCAAGTGCCCAGCATCAAAAAGCACAGCGGAAGTCACAAGGGAGAAAGTGGAATTCTCAACTGCTGGAGCCACTGGTCTAATTTCTGCATTCGCTGACTGGAGAGACGGGGAAGCCAGCTTGCCTTGTAGCTCACTACTGGATGTCCAGGAAGATTCCACTTTAGCTAGAGAGGAACGCTAACAACAGATGCCTCGCAACTAGATGAGGATTTCCTTTCCGGGGAAGGAAAATTAGTGAATAAATAAACCCACTAATATTACTTTAAAAGAAAGAAAGCTGAGTCAGATCTCATCATAATATAATTTTTTAACAGTATCATCTCATAAAGAAATTTAAAAAAACTTATTCAAGACAAAAAACTGTTTATAAAAATTGGCTAAGTTCTTGCATGGACTACTCAGTTGGCTCAAGTGGTAAAGAATCTGCCTGCCAATGCTGGGGCTGCAGGAGACCCAGGTTCAACCCCTGGGGTTGGGAAGATCCCCTGGAGGAGGAAATGGCAACCCATTCCAGTATTCTTGCTGCAGGGGTCACAAAGAGTCAGACACACGACTGAGCATATAGGCAGAAGTTCTTGCCTAACACTCTTTCTTCCTCTTGTCTCCTTTCCACTTCCTCCTGTTACTGCTCCTCTTCTCTTCTCTTTCTCTCTTGTCCTTGCCTCAAATCTACTCATGGCCATCTTTGAAAGATGCAAAGATGACAGATATAAATATACACAGACATACAGAATTTTAGATGTATCCCTATTGAAAGCAAAAGATTAATACACCACTTATTTCTAGGGATTCAGTTAATAATTCAAAAACATTGAAAGAATTTGCTTAACCCTAAACCTCTAAAGCTTGAAAAACTCTCTTAAAATGGCTTGAAATTTAAGAGATTTTTGACACTTTCTCTAAAGTATGCTAAAGTATATTCCCATTTCCCCCAGGGTTAGCTGGCCATGAACACTTTAACTCAGCTTCATAAGTTTTCCTTGAGTGCCTGCTAGGACCATAAATTCTTCATGTACAACTTTCAGTTTGAAAGTACAGGTTATCTTACTGAAGAGCCTTTGTGTCATGAACCTTTTATACCAAGATCAATTCCAGTTTAACAGCACTCCCGCGACACATGCACACTAATATTCCTAAATTTGAATTTTGGTATACATTACCAATTATTACTTCCTATTGTCAAGCAATACTGTCCACCTCTAAAATGTGGAAAGTTTTTTAAAAGCTGTATGTGCCAAGCTAGATTTACCATTTAATCATTCAAGTCACTTTCTGGAAGCTGAGCATCTATGTGTAATTCAGACACCTTGGTGTTTAGTCCCTGTGAAACCCATTTAAAACTAGGAGTAGAAGCAGTTAGATTTATGTACCATGGTGTCTGAATCTGCAAAGGTTTTCTGGTAATCTGAGGAGTCATACTAAATATTTTGTATTTACTTTTGTACTCGGCAAATATTTTTTAAATTTGTGATATAGGGCAAAGAGTCCTGGATATTGGGTTGGAACATAGGGATTTCTAAAAGGATTTTATATATAATATTTTTGTAACCTAATGAAAAATGTAAACGATTTACAATTTCATGACCATGAATACAATGAACTATTCTTTGTTCTGAATTGCCCTAGTCCAACGTGAATGATTATAATTAGATAGATCTTCAAAGCCAATTATATATATGTATATATGAGAGAGAGTTGATTTTTCATAGTGGTTCTATGGTTTAAAACCACCAAGAGAAAGGGAGCATTGCAAAATACTCCAAATATAATACAGTGCATCAGTTAAGCAATACATGAAGCATATAATGATGATAATTCCTGGGTATGTCAACCAGGAAACAGAAAAGCTGGTTGTTAAGTTGCCTCACCAGGAGAGTAATGACCCTGTTTAGCTTGGGTAGGTCATTCCCTCTCCCAGCTCAGACTGTGAGGGAAGACAAAACAGGTTTGCTGAGCTGGCTCTTTTCTTTAATACCAGATGACAAGTAAGACAGAGCCTTCAGATATCTGTGTCATCAAAACCGCAGAACCCCCAGTTTATGACTTTAGAGAACACTAAGCGACCAAAGGTTAGAACTGAGCAGAACGATTTGACATCTTGTAGTTTATTCTATTCATTTTTAATGATGCGATTACTAAGGCCCAGAGACGGGGGTACCTTGTTCCCCAGTACCAATAAAGCAATAACAAACATACAGAAAGGATCATGCCCTACTCTTTCACTTCTAGCACAGAGCTTTCCTCTCTCCCATGTCATTTGGCAACAGCTACCATTTCCCAAAACTGAACCCAGGAGTAAAAAGCATAAAATGTGAACTTTTTACTGGTATTAAAAATTTAAACTGTAGTGTATCTCTTGGAAATTTTAAATCTAGTAGCAATAACAAAAATGAAGTTTTATTATAAAAGTTTCAAGTATGTTCATTTTTTCCCCTGTGCTATAGGAAAAAGGACTTGCTACTCATAAATCAAGCTACCAAGATAACTTTGTAAATTATCTTCTGTTTGGGGTAACTTCGCATTACTCCTATCCATTCTGAAAACTCCTTAAAGGATTATAGTAAGATATAGCAAAAAAAAAAAAAAGACATGGTTTTATCACAAAATTATCTCTAAACCAGAAGTGCTGAGTTAATTTGACTTTTCTTATTATCAGACAATGTTAGAACATAATTTTTCCTATAATTAAATCTGAATATAAATTAAGAGCTATTGTTCAAGTATATATATCATGTGGCTATAAAATTTGAAATGGAGTCTTATAAACATTTAAGTGAATTCAAACATACAAAAAATTACTATTAGGTCAAGAGACCACAAACCCAACATTGTCACAATTTTTGTTGATATAACACTTGCTTTTTTGGAAATCACCTTTACAGCAATAAACTTGCATAATCAAATTTAGTCTGATTCATAAGTCACACCCTGTGTTTCATCAAAAATCTATGGCCTTTTTTAAAATCACTGATGTTTTTCTACAGACTCAGCTCCTAATTATTTCCTACTATTAAAAAAATGAAATTTGTCTTCAAAGGGCAACCATCTGTTACCAACCAAGATCACTTGGAAAGAATATTGATCAGATTCTCTAAAATATTTAAAGAAAATCTGATTGGCCATGATAAAAACACTGGGATAAGTACATGGCTTTCCAATCTTGACTACAGGAAGAGATAGCTTTCATCAATATGAACACACTTTGGCACACTTCTTAAAAGTCAGTCTTTTTCACTTAAATAACCAATATCATGCTTGCATGAGTATACCTCTAAGTTTTTTCTAAAAGTGGTTTGAAGCCAAAGCTGAAAAATATTCTGCTATACATCTTAGACTATTACTTCTCTTACTCTCTGTGGAGAAAAAGCAGAAACATTTAAGCTGTAATGATTTTCATCTGCTCAGTGCAGCCACAATGCAGAGATCTCAATTGCTTAATGTTTGAAATATAAAAATTCAAATGTGTACTTTACATATGTGTGTGCATGAATATGTGTGGCTAAGGATGTGGGGGAAGTTATTTGTGGTTTAATTATTCTTAGTAAAAAAAAAGTTTCTTCAACCTGCTCCAAAACAACTATTCCAACTAATCTGTGCTGGAGCTCTTTGGGGAAATTTGGAGAGGAGAGAAATCCTTTCATTTCCCCTTTCTCCACTAGCCAACATCCTCCTTACCTCCTCCAGATACCCTGACTCAGCATGGGCTGCAGACTCAGAGCCTCCGCAGTGACTAGGTTGCCCTTTCCTCCTGGAGGTCGGGCTGCTGTCTGAATAGAAGTAGAAAAGCTGTGGGCATCACCTAAGAAAGGACAGTTCCCTCTTTCTCTTAGAACTACATCCTGAAAACCCAGAAAGAGGAAAAGCCAGAACTTTCCCCGTAGTCCAGTCATTAAGACTTCACCTTCCAATGCAGGGGGTGCTGGTTTGATCCCCAATTGGGGAGCTAAGACCCCACAAGACTCATGGCCAAAATATCAAAATATAAAACAGAAGCAATGCTGTAATAGAGTCAATAAAGACTCTAAAAACAGTCCACATTAAAAATCTTTAAAAAAAATAAGTAAGTAAAATAGATAACCAACAAGGACCCATTGTATAGCACAGGAAGTGTGAAGTGAAGTGAAGTCGCTCAGTCGTGTCCAACTCTTTGTGACCCCACAGACTGTAGCCTATCAGGCTCCTCTGTCCATGGGATTCTTCAGGCAAGAGTACTGGAGTAGGCTGCCATTTCCTTCTCCAATAGCACAGGAAACTGTTCAATATTCTGTAACAACCTAAATGGTGAAAGAATTGAAGAAGAATAGAAAAAAATAAATAAAATTTTAAATTAAAAAAAAATAAAAGCATAGGAAAGCAGACCACATGCCAGGTTGGTGGGCAATAGAATATAGGGAAGGTTCTCAGATGAGGCTCTGGAGTCAAGGTGGCTGGAACTGAATGCTAACTCTGAGCTTCCTTTGTGAACCTAGACAAGATCTATAGATTATCTATGCCTCGGTTTCATCATCTGTAAAATGGGTATAATACTGCCTATATTATAGAGTTATTCTGTGAAAGTGTTGCACTCAATATGCCAGCAAATTTGGAAAACTCAGCAGTGGCCACAGGACTGGAAAAGGTCCGTTTTCATTCCAATCCCAAAGAAAGGCAATGCCAAAGAATGCTCAAACTACCGCACAATTGCACTCATCTCACAACGCTAGTAAAGTAATGCTCAAAATTCTCCAAGCCAGGCTTCAGCAATACATGAACCGTGAACTTCCTGATGTTCAAGCTGGTTTTAGAAAAGGCAGAGGAACCAGAGATTAATTGCCAACATCTGCTGGATCATGGGAAAAGCAAGAGAGTTCCAGAAAAGCATCTATTTCTGCTTTATTGACTATGCCAAAGCCTTTGACTGTGTGGATCACAATAAACTGTGGAAAATTCTGAAAGAGATCGCAATACCAGACCACCTGATCTGCCTCTTGAGAAATTTGTATGCAGGTCAGGAAGCAACAGTTAGAACTGGACATGGAACAACAGACTGGTTCCAAATAGGAAAAGGAGTTCGTCAAGGCTGTATATTGTCACCCTGTTTATTTAACTTATATGCAGAGTACATCATGAGAAACGCTGGACTGGAAGAAACACAAACTGGAATCAAGATTGCCGGGAGAAATATCAATAACCTCAGATATGCAGATGACACCACCCTTATGGCAGAAAGTGAAGAGGAACTAAAAAGCCTCTTGATGAAAGTGAAAGAGGAGAGTGAAAAAGTTGGCTTAAAGCTCAACATTCAGAAAACGAAGATCATGGCATCCGGTCCCATCACTTCATGGGAAATAGATGGGGAAACAGTGGAAACAGTGTGAGACTTTATTTTTCTGGCCTCCAAAATCACTACAGATGGTGATTGCAGCCATGAAATTAAAAGATGCTTACTCCTTGGAAGGAAAGTTATGACCAACCTAGATAGCATATTCAAAAGCAGAGACATTACTTTACCAAAAAAGGTTCGTCTAGTCAAGGCTATAGTTTTTCCTGTGGTCATGTATGGATGTGAGAGTTGGACTGTGAAGAAGGCTGAGCGCCGAAGAATTGATGCTTTTGAACTGTGGTGTTGGAGAAGACTCTTGAGAGTCCCTTGGACTGCAAGGAGATCCAACCAGTCCATTCTGAAGGAGATCAGCCCTGGGATTTCTTTGGAAGGAATGATGCCAAAGCTGAAACTCAGTACTTTGGCCACCTCATGAGAAGAGTTGACTCATTGGAAAAGACCCTGTGCTGGGAGGGATTGGGGTCAAGAGGAGAAGGGGACGAAGAGGATGAGATGGTTGGATGGCATCACTGACTCGATGGACGTGAGTCTGAGTGAACTCTGGGAGTTGTTGATGGACAGGGAGGCCTGGCGTGCTGCGATTCATGGGGTCGCAAAGAGTCGGACACGACTGAGCGACTGATCTGATCTGATGTCATAGAGTCATTTTAACAGTTTTTGGTACATAATGGGCACTCAATCAATGTTAACGAAAGTTCTTTATTAAAGACTATCATCTATTGAGAGCTTACTGTGTTTCCAGATCAGATCAGATCAGTCGCTCAGTCGTGTCTGACTCTTTGCGACCCCATGAATCGCAGCACGCCAGGCCTCCCTGTCCATCACCAACTCCTGGAGTTCACTGAGACTCACGTCCATTGAGTCAGTGATGCCATCCAGCCATCTCATCCTCTGTCGTCCCCTTCTCCTCCTGCCCCCAATCCCTCCCAGCATCAGGGTCTTTTCCAATGAGTCAACTCTTCTCATGAGGTGGCCAAAGTACTGGAGTTTCAGCTTTAGCATTATTCCTTCCAAAGAAATCCCAGGGCTGATCTCCTTCAGAATGGACTGGTTGGATCTCCTTGCTGTCCAAGGGACTCTCAAGAGTCTTCTCCAACACCACAGTTCAAAAGCATCAATTCTTCGGTGCTCAGCCTTCTTCACAGTCCAGCTCACATCCATACATGACCACAGGAAAAACTATAGCCTTGACTAGACGAACCTTTGTTGGCAAAGTAATGTCTCTGCTTTTGAATATGCTATCTAGGTTGGTCGTAACTTTCCTTCCAAGGAGTAAGCGTCTTTTAATTTCATGGCTGCAGTCACCATCTGTGTTTCCAAGCACGCAGTTAATATAGCTCACACTTTCCTTAGAATTCTTCTCATGGATTTCTATTTTCCAAAGTGAAATCAATTCTCAACTAGCTATTTAGTGCTTCCCTTCTTTGGTTAGTGCAGTCATTAGCTGATAGCACACAGAAACATGTCATTTTAATCTTTTGTAACAGGAAATTTTATACTCTTCAACACACATGCCCACTCCTTGAATGTATAAAATGAGAATTTAACAATCACGAAAAAATGTATAGCCTTCACTCACCCAAACTGCACCTGCATTGTTTCATTCTTCAGTTTCAGCCAAGATAACTCACATCCTAAAAGAAAAGGCAGGACAGAAACCAGAAGTCATGACAACCCATTCCACCCAACTCCTAAGCATGGTTACTGAGCTAAATATATTGAGGCTCTATGGCAGTAAGGATTGTACATCCTGCCAAGACAGCCACTGCCATGACAGCAATTGTGAAAAGCTGGTGACCTTGCTAGAGACTGCAAGAGAGACTGTGTGAAGATACTTTGTGAGCTGTCAGGATGGAGTCCCAGGGCCTGTTTAAGAAACCAAGGCTTCAGTGGAGATACCTCATCCTTTTGTAAATGAAAGGGCAGTGGTTTCCTTCCAACTCCTTTAGTGGCTTTCTTCAAGCTGCCTCAGCTCCAGAGCCTGAATCTAATTGCAGATATTTTTCATTTGTTCACCAACCACTATACTGACAATGGCAATTCAGGCCCAGGAACTTACTTACAGCATATCCAAATTATCTACTCTTCTGGAAAGCCATTTTGAAACCAGATTTTAAAGGAAGTAGAATTTTGGAAGGGACCCACAATCCTGTTTTGCATCTTCAGGAAAACAGCTTCCCTGTAATCCCTTCATTAAAAAAAAAAGTTCTCATGGATTAATCTCCCTTAGGCAGGTATAATGACTGGTATTTCAACTCCATAAACAATTCAACTGTAATAAATAAACTAAAATAATGATAATAATATTTTAATAACTATACATTTTACATGATCAATATCTTTCTTTTATTCTTTATAAACTGCTTTCTTATATGTAAGATCTCTACCTTCCCATTCCTATCACTATTTCCCACCAGCTCTGATAAGAAAACACTCTCAATAACTCTGAGAAATGGCTAGTGGGATTATTCTAAAGGACATAATTGCAGCTACTGAGAAAGAGACTCAATGTAATTAAGATTAAATTAGGATAAAATTGTTTTCAGAGACTGATAATTATACCGTGGGCTTCAAAATAACCAAATCTAGTGCCTGTAACCTCACCCAGACTGAGGGCAGGTGCCTTCCCACACATCTGCCATATTGCTTCACTGTATCTTGAAGTGTGGCCAATCATAGTTTTGTGGATTTTTTTCCCACACTGGCACACAATTATATTTATCTAAGATAGTTTATATATTTGCAAATGATAGCCTTTACAAGGGCTGATGTCTATTGAGAAAATTAACCTGTATACTACTGTTGGAAATGCTGCTCCCTCTCTCTGGGAAGTGTCTTTTAATTGCTTTCTCATCTCAACAGCTTTATTCCCTCATTGCCTTCATTCAGGGCAACCCAAACTATATTGCTAGTGCTTACCAACAGTTATAACCCCTTCTTCTTGCCGGGCACAGAGTTAGGTAAAATTTTTCAGACTCTTTTTTTTTTTTTAAACCATAGCAGGGTACCTATGGCTTAGATCTTGACAACAGAACATATACAGAAGTGATGGGTACCATGTCCAGTCCTGGGTCATTAGAACCTCCTACTCATGACCTGTGCTCTCTTTTCTTGTCTGAATGGACCTAGAGTAGATAGTGGAGCCTTCAGATGGAAGGACTTGGGTTCCTGAATGATTGTGCTGAACAGAGTCTATGCCACTGAAGCCTACCAGTTCACACTGAACTATGAAGTAAGTAGGGCTTCCCAGGTGGCACTAGTTGTAAAGAACCCATCGGTCAATGCAAAAGACATGAGATGCAGGTTCAATCACAGGGTTGGGAAAATCCCCTGGAGGAGGGCATGGCAACCCACTTCAGTATCCATACCCGAAGAATTCCATGGACTGAAGAGCCTGGTGGGTTACAGTCCATGGACTCGCAAAGAGTCAGACATGACTGAACTGACTTAGCTCTCTCGTGCACATGATGTAAGAAATAAATCTTTGTTGTGTTAGGAAACTGAGAACTGACACTGAAGGGTTCATCTGGTACAGGAACTAGCATTGTTTATCAAAGACAGCTATTTTTTTTTTTCATTTTCTTCTGTCTCTCCATTTCCACAGTCATCTCACATTTTCCTCCATTTCTTCCTTTTTTCATTTATACTGCAAAGAATTACTGTGTGCCCAACATACATGCTAGTAACAGAGTACACTGCACATTATCTGTGTTCAAAGTAGCTGAAATGAACAATCAACCACCTTACAATTCGACAAGCACAGTTATGTAGGTCTACTAATTGTTTAGGAAAAGTCTCAGCAAACTACAATCTGGCTGTTTTGGTAAATTAAATTTTATGGGGACATAGCCGAGCTTATTCATTTACATCTTATCTGTAGTGTAGTGATCTTGGAACCTGCAAGACAGCAAGAATGATCAAAAAAGTCTTGTGAACTGCAGCTTTCTTACTTCACTAGCTGAGTTGAATAGTGCTGACAGAGAAGGGCCTACAAAACAAAGTATTTTCTTGCCCTTAGCAGACAAAGTTTAAGAAAAAGCTTTAAAGATTTTGGAAAGGATTCTCAAAGGAGAGTATGCATGAAATGGGTTCTGGAGTTCACTGTAGTAGAAAAAGAGGAAAAGTGCATTCTAGGGAGGGACAATAATAGCCAAGCAAAACTATGTAAGTTTAAAGGTTACTCAGCACTGAGAAAACACACAAGGGGGAGTGATCATCCCCCTAGATCACCACTTACTAGTGGGAAGGGGCAACAGGGAGCATCAGGCCAAAGGGAGATGTTGTGAAATAAGCAAACCTGTTGACCTCAGACCCTTCATCCTATCTGGGTACCAAATTTTAATAAATAATTTATTATAATAAATAATATTTAATATTATATCAATACTAAATTTATTATAATAATTAATATTTAATATTATATCAATACTAAATAGCTACAAGCTCAACAATAGATCAGTGAGCTGTAAGTCTTCATCTACCACTTATCAATAAACTGTTACATAGTTCTGTTCCCAGGTAATCTTACACAGACACAAAAGACCTTTTCATATATGGTAATCATAAGAAATATTTAGACAAAATAAAAATCATACTTCTCTATGAGATGTGCAAAGAGTGGCAGGTGCAAGGAAGACTTGATGAACTGAATTTCACAGAATATGCCTTCTTAGATAAACAGAGTAAGTTCCCACACCTGGATGTGAGCACATGATCTGGGTAGAGGAGGACAGAGGAGCCAGCTTGTTGTAGTTTGGGATGTTTTGAGTGAAAAATAAATCAGACAAATGTTATTCAACAGTGAAGCCTAGCAGAGAAGACTAGAGCCTGAATGAGTCCTAGATGAAAAACTAATTGCTCAGTCTGACAGCGCTCTCCTTGACATACCCCCAGATTATAATGAGAGGGAGACTGGAAGAAAAAACATAATTACAAAGTCTCTCACATTCTCATGATGCTCAAATTCTAGAGATCCTCCAGATTTTGATTCAAAGATGAAACTACAGCCTAACCTCCTCCCAGCTCAAATACAGACAAGGTCAAAAAGTCTGTGAAGGAAGTTGGGAATGTGGTTAACCATAGGTGATATGATATAATGCAAGCTGTGATTCAGTACCAGCTGAACACCCCTATAGGAGAGAGATGAATTACTAGTCCCTCACTGTAATCAAAAAACAAAAGAAAGAATTTACACTCTCTGGATAATAAAACAAACAAAAAATAATGTACCTCAGTCTCCACTGTTCGTTTCTATGTCCAGAAAACAGTAAGAAATTATGAGACACGCAAAGAAAAAGGAAAATATTTAAGAAGAAAAGCATAGCCTATTCAGACTGACAGGCGATCTAACTATTGGAATTAGCATACATAGATTTTTATTAATAAACTAATTATTTTCCCCCTTTTCATCATAGGGCACTGGAATGCAAAAGTAGGAAGTCAAGAGATACCTTGAAAATAGGCAAGTTTGACCTTGGAGTACAAAATGAAGCAGGGCAAAAGCTAACAGAGTTTTGCCAAGACAACACACTGGTCATAGCAAATATCCTCTTCCAGCAACACAAGAGATGATTCTAAAACATGGACATCAGCAGATGGTGAATACTGAAATTAGATTGATTATCTTCTTTGCAGCCAAAGATAGAGAAGTTCTACACAGTCAGCAAAAATACGACCAGGAATTGCCTGTGGCTAAAATTATCAGCTCCTTATTGCAAAATTCAGGCTCAGATTGAAGAAAATAGGGAAAATGACTAGGTCATTCAGATATGACCTAAATCAAATCCCTTATGATTATACAGTGAAGTTGATGAATAAATTCAAGGGACTAGATCTGGTAGACAGACTGTTTGAAGAACTATGGACGGAGGTTCATAACATTGTACAGGAGGCGATGGCCAAAACCATTCCCAAGAAAAAGAAATGCAAGAAGGCAAAATGGTTGTCTGAGGATGCCTTACAAATAGCTGAGAAAAGAAAAGAAAAGAAGCTAAAGGCAAAGGAGAAAGGGAAAGATACAACCAACTGAATGCAGTTAATAGCAAGGAGAGATAAGGAAGCCTTTTTAAGTGACCAGTGCAAAGAAATAGAGGAAAACAATAGAATGGGAAAGACTAGAGATCTCTTTAAGAAAACTGGAGTTACCAAGGGAACATTTCATACAAAGATAGGTGCAATAAAGGACAAAAATGGCTAGGACCTAACAGAAGCAGAAAAGATTTTTAAAAGGTGGCAAGAATACACAGAACTATACAAAAAAAGCTCTTAATGACCCAGTCAACCATGATGATGTGGTCACTCATCTAGAGCCAGACATCCTGGAATGAGAAGTCAAGGGGGCCTTAGGAAGTGTTACTATGAACAAAGCTAGTGGAGGTGATGGAATTCCAGCTGAGCTATTTCAAGTCTTAAAAGAAGATGATGCTGTTAAAGTTCTGCATTCATTAAGCCAGCAAAAATGGAAAACTCAGCACTGGCCACAGGAGTGGAAAAGGTCAGTTTTTATTCCAATCCCAAAGAAAAGCAATACCAAAGAATGTTCAAATTACTGTACAATTGCACTCATTTCACATGCCAGCAAGATTTTGCTCAAAATCCTTCGAGCTAGACCTCAGTAGTATGTGAACCAAGAACTTCCAGATGTACAAGCTAGATTTAGAAAAGGCAGAGGAAACAGAGATCAAATTGCCAGCATATGCTGGATCATAGAAAAAGTAGGGGAATTTCAAAAAATCACGTACTTCTGCTTCATTGACTATGCTAAAGCCTTTGACTTTGTGGATCACAACAAACTGTGAAATATTCTGAAAGAGACGGGAATACCAGACCACTTTACCTGCCTCCTGAGAAATCTGTATGCAGGACAAGAAGCAATTGTTCAACCCAGACATGGAACAGACTGGTTACAAATCAGGAAAGGAGTATGTCAAGGCGGTATATTGTCACCCTGCTTATTTAACTTATATGCAGAGTACATCAGGTGAAATGCCAGGCTAGATGAATCACAAGCTGGAATCAAGATTGCCAGGAGAAATATCAACAACCTCAGATATGCAGATGATATCACTTTAATGGCAGAAAGTGAAGAGGCACTTAAAGAGCCTCTTGATGAAGGTGAAAGAGGTGAGTGAAAAAGCTGGCTTAAAATTCAACATTCAAAAAACTAAGATCATGGCATCTGATCCTATCACTTGATGGCAAATAGATGGGGAAAATGTGGAAACAGTGTCATTTCATTTTCTTGGGCTCCAAAATCAATGCAGAAGGTGACTGAAGCCACAAAATTAAAAGACGCCTGCTCTTTTGAAGAATAGTTATGTCAAACCTAGACAGTGTTTTAAAAAGCAGAGACATAATTTTGCCAACAAATGTCTGTATAGTCAAAGCTATGGCTTTTCCAGTAGTCATGTATGGATGTGAGAGGTGGACCATAAAGAAGGCTGAGCACCAAAGAATTGACACTTTCAAACTGTGGTGCTGGAGAAGACTCTTGAGAGTTCCTAGGACTGCAAGGAAATCAAACTAGTCAATCCTAAAGGAAATCAACCCTGAATATTATTGGGAGGGCTGATGCTAAAGCTGAAGCTCCAATACTTCGGCCACCTGATGCAAAGAACTGACTCATTGAAAAAGACCCTGATGCTGGGGAAAAGGAGGACAACAGGAGAAGGGGGCAACAAAGGGTGAGATGGTTGGATGGCATCACTGACTCAGTGGACATGAGTTTGAGCAAGCTCAGGGAGATAGTGATGGACAGAGAAGCCTGGTGTGCTGCAGTTCATGAGGTTGCCAAGAGTCGGACACAACTTAGTAACTGAAGAACAACAACTATTTTTAACTATTACAAATCTATTAAAGAAAAATAAATGTAATAAATGAATAGATAGGGGTTTTAAGGAAAGAAACAAAAACATTAAAAAGAGCCAGAAGGAAAATTATAGCACTAAAAACACAATATCTGAAATTAAAAATAATTAGACGGGCCTAACAACACTAGGTTAATCATAAATGGGTGTTGTTCAGACCTGCTGTATGGAGCAAAACTGACTAAGAGCCCACAGCTGGTCTCTGGATCTTTCATGGCAGACATTCAAAAGCCAAGCCTCCTACAGGCTCCTCCCAGCCAATGGCTGAGAATGACAGAGGGAAAAAAGCCCTTTCCTGTGAGTTCTAGGAACTCTCCCATGGGTTACTTTGGATTGAGAAATTTCCATCAGCCTGGAAAACATTTTTACTTCTGGGTAACAAAGTCTATATTTCCCATACAATCATTTTTCCATATCCTTTTCATGTCCTTCACAGACACCAAACTTTACAATCTGAAGGTTCTCTCTCTTTTTTATATGCTCCCTCATCTTTTATCCTTCACAGATATTTTCCCAACATATCTTTTGGAAATCGGATCCCATCTTTACGTTTGCTTCTCAGACAATCCAAACAAACGCAAAAGCACTGTACACTTCAGAAGAAATCATCAGTGGAATTAAAAACAGATCAGTAAAGATTTTCCAGAGCAAAAAAAAAAAAAAATGATTGAAAGGAAAAAAGAACAGAGTAGATCAGAGACCTAAGGGATCAAATCAAATGGCCCAATAGACATACAACTGAAATGTCAGGAAAGGAGAGACAGAAAATATTTTAAGGGCCAATGACTGAACAACTTTCTAATGTTATTTAAAATATCCACTCCGAAAGTCAAGAAACTCAGTGAACTTCAAGCAGAAAGAATACAAGCCAAATAACACTGGGGGTATATTACGGTCTAATTACTGAAAACCAAGAATAAAGAGAAAACCATATGCAATGAGTTAAGAGGGGACATTGTACACAGAGAAACAAAGACAGGGATATTTGCTTTTCAGCAGAAGCAAAGCAGGCCAGATGGCAATGGAATAGCATCTTTGAGGTGCTGAGGAAGGGGGATTGTCAGTCTGTAGTTTTATAACCAGGAAAGATGTCCTTCAACTGTGGGAATGAGAGAGAGATGTGTTGAGATTGTTAAGGGTGAAAGAGGTTATTGCCAGAAGGCTCTCACTATAGAGCATGCTAAAGGAAATTCTTTAGGTTGAGGGAAAACCATGGAGCATAGTGGCTCAGTTCTACAGGAAATACTGAAGCATACCAGAGATAATATATGTGGAGGTTTTTGTTTTTGTTTTTTTTCTTTTTCTCAGTTTATTTGGTGGAAAGTTGACCATTTAAAGCAAAAAAGACAGCAATATGTTGTAGGGTTGGTAACGTGTAGAAGTAAAATGTATAAGGTTTGTGGCACCAAGGCTGAGAGGGTGGGTGGAAGTATATTGTTAGGTTGTTGCCTTACATACAAGGTGGTGTCATGTTATTTCAAAATAACTTGAAATGAGGTGGGCATATATATTATGTTCCAGTAGAGAACCCTAGAAAAAAAATTTTAAAGGGATAAAAAAATAATCAAAAGTAATAACCTATAATGACTACAAGCATTTTGATGATGACCTACAATAATAAATATCATATATCTATCACTACCTGTACACAAGGGCTCCACATCAATCTTACACATACACACATATATAAAGAACAGGAAAAAATTATTGAAAGTAATTATTAATTATTAAGTGCAAGGAATGCATTTTATTCTTTTTCATTTTTTAACATGAAACATCTACTGAATGAATTTTACTACTTTTTTCTATACTATCAGCTTTGTGTCAGGCCATTTACTTAAAAATATTTTTTAATTTACTTTTGTTACTTAATTGATGTTTATCAAAATATTCCAGAATATAAGTTATCCCTATTTTACCAGTTGAGCCACAAGGGAAGCCCCCATCCCTATTTTAGAAATGTGGAACAGACATGGAGAAATTAAGATTCTTAAGATTGTCAGGTTAGTAATTGGAAAAGGCAGGATTTCAATACAGATACAGGAAGTCCATTTGCTGTGCTTTTAACCACTGTATCACACTACCTCCACCTTGGCCTCTGTGTTTGGGGACTTGTGTGCATGTAACTATTTGCATTTTGGGGGGGATAAATACTAGTTTTTATCTAACCTGGAAAAAGCTTAAGAATCACAGTACTATCCCCCCCAAACCCAATTTACAGTTTGTTTTTTTCCTACCAGATAACTAAGATTTGTTCACATTGTCTGAGTAGATGCTTTAAAAAGCTCCAGTCATTTGACCATGAAAGAACTGTAACTTTTAACACTTTATATCCTACTCTCTCCTTTGTATATGCTATTGGTGAGTGGCAACAGAAATCTACAGAACATACAAATGAGAAACTTTAACCTACTGAAGCTATTTTTCAGTTCTAAGATTCTATAAGCCTATAATTCTAATCAAGGACCCAGCCACCTGCTATTCTATAACTAAGCCACAAGATGGGCAGTTGTCTAAATTGCTCAGAAAGATATACAAAGGCAAGGGGTCCTTAGTTTCTTTGTTAGTCTTCCCCGAAGTTTTGCAAGGCCTAAAGTTAATTAGAGTCTCTTGGTGTAATTTAAGCATATTCCTCTTAGCTTAGTGTCTATCATACAGATGGAATAATCCAGCTTTCCTCAGGATAATCATTTTTATTCACATACTTATATAATTGAAAATAACTAGGTATTTGCTATTTAACTTTTCCTCTCTAGACTAAATAAATACAATCCCCTTAATCTTCCCCCATCAGTTTGACTTTCTCTGTAATCATTTCAGCCATGCCTCTCAGGAGATCCTCTATAGTTTCCCCACATGCATGTTAAAGGGTGGAACTCCATATTGATTGCATTACTTTAATAAGGGCCTGACCAATGCCAAATATGGCTGGATAATCTGCCCTCTTGCCTGCCATGCTTTTGCTAACAGACAGTTGAGTACTACATTAACATTTTCAAAAGTATTATTGGCAGTTTTCTGGATCATCATCAGCTGAAGCTAAATCGCACTCATACAAACTGCCATAGACTAACTGAACAAATGCCCTGCATTCTCTGTTTTAAAATATCTGTTCCGATGTTTTAAAGGCATTTGGAGTTCTTCTTTTATGACTTGAATTTTCTTTCTTCTGGGTTTTTGTTTTGTTTAATGTTTTTCTCTGTTGTGACATTATTGTTTTTATTGATTTCGAGTGCTCTTTATATTAAGGATTTCAGTTCTTTTGTGTTTGCCTATGAACAGTTTTTTTTTAAAATATTTGTGTGTGCATGTCTGTGTTCACTCAGTTGTGTCCGACTCTTTGCAACCCCATGACCTGTAGCCCACTAGGCTCCTCTGTCCATGGGATTTTCCAGTCAAGCATACTGGAGTGGGTTGCCATTTCCTGCTCCAGGGCGTATTTTAAGGATTTCAATTCTTTGGTGTTTATCTACATACAGTTTTTTTTAGATTTGTATATAATCAAATAGATGGCCAGATTTTTCTTTGTTCTTTCTGCCATCATTTTTATGCAAAGTTCTTCCCATCCAAGATCAACTAATAATTATCTGTGTTTGTTTTAATGGTTTTTAAGATTTCATGCTTTTTTTTGCCATCAACTTAATTATATATCCTTAATTTTGGTAATGAAAATAGTGTGAGATATGTTAAAAATCTCACATATGGGTATGTGAGAATTTGCCAACTTTTCCAATTTTTCCCTTTTCCATTGGTTATTGTACTTTAATATATAAAATTCTCTTATGACATATGTTTGAGAGTTATCTGTTTATATACCACAAAGTATTAATATACTTAGGGGCTTCTCCGATAGCTCAGTTGGTAAAGAATCCACCTGCAATGCAGGAGACCCTGGTTCAATTCCTCAGTAGGGAAGATCCCCTGGAGAAGGGATAGGCTACTCACTCCAGTATTCTTGGGCTTCCCTTGTGGCTCAGCTTGCAAAGAATCCGCCTACAATGCAGGAGTCCTGGGTTTGATCCCTGGGTTGGGAAGATCCCCTGGAGAAGGGAAAGGCTACCCACTCTAGTATTCTGGCCTGGAGAATTACGTGGACTGTATAATACATGGGGTCACAAAGAGTTGGGCATGACTGAGTGAGTTTCACTTTCAAATTTTCAAATCAATATACTTATATCACTTATAAAACGCTCTTCAGAAGTAAGCCTTCCACAGAGGCATGGACAAAGACCATTCATAAAAGGGAAAGTTAAAGTTCTTGGAAACATATGAAAAATACTCATCTTTTGACTAAAGAAGTAAAAAGCTAAAATTGTATACCATTTTTTTTAAACCATGAAAGATTTTTTCAAAATTATTAATAATTTAAAAATAATTAAAATTAATATTAGGGTTATTGAGATTTGCTTTAAAATTCATGCTTTCAAACACTGTTGGCATTCTTTTTCCTAATATTTTCTTTTGGTAATTTTCAAACCTTCCAAAAATGTAAAAGTATAGTACAATGAATATCCAAGTACCTCTCATTTATAGTCATTAATTGTTAACATCTGTCCAATTTGCTTTCTCTCTTTGTATATGCATATGCATATCTGTGTGTTTATGTATACACACATATGTGATTATATACATATATATACACACACACATACACACACACACATATATCCACATATATATCCACATGATATGTATAATTTTTGCTGAACCATTTGAAAGTTAGTTGCAGACACCATGACACTTCAGGCTTAAAGATTTTGATCTGCAGATAGAAGTGTTTTAAACATGAGCAATATCTTTTAGCAGCAATTTAGAAGATGCCTCAAAGCCTTCAAGATATAAAATTAGCTGAGTGTCTGTTCAAAAGGTTTTATTCTTATTCCTCAATTTGAGCTTCCTTTTTCATGGCATCCAGTATAATAATGGTTCTTATTTATGATTCATTAGAAAACTACCCAAGTAATTACAAATGCTAAGTCACTTCAGTCGTGTCTGACTCTGTGCGACCCCATAGACGGCAGCCCACCAGGCTCCCCCATCCCTGGGATTCTCCAGGCAAGAACACTGGAGTGGGCTGCCATTTCCTTCTCCAAGTAATTACAAAGGAGACATGTAAAATTAATTCTAGCTTCTGACACTAAAGGAATACATGTATTTGGTAGATTTTTTCCCCCCAGAAATTGGCTTTTTCATACATATGTGCTACACTCTTTGTTATAACAAAACAGATAAGATATGGACTTCCTCTCAAGAAGTTTGTGATCATTAGTGCTTTTAAAAGGCCCTGCCTAGAAATTTAGACTTTTCTTAGAATGGAAAAGTCTAAGTCAATTGAACTATGAATCACTTATACTACAGAATATTGTGCTACTACAAATATAATTGGTAGGATCCATATTAGATGAGCAGAAGAGATGTCCAGATGAGTTAGTAAGTGAAAAACACAAGCTTCAAATTCGTGTGTATAGAGATTCCAATACACACACAGCTTCTCCATATATGAGGATGTGAATTTAGGTTTTTTTGTATAAACAGGAAGAAAAAGAGAAATGTGAGGAAACCTATACATCAAACTACTAAGATTTGTTTTTCAGAGGAGGAAAAATGGATTGGACAGAATAAGATTATCAACATTTTATATATAAACATTCCAATGGTTTCAAACAGACCTTATATTAGTACTTTTTTAATTAAAGAAAAAAAAAGAAAAACACACAAAGGAGTAACTCAAGAACTGTCAAGAAATGAACAGATATCAGTGACTGATTTTCACTAATGAAAATTGATTTTCATTTTCTTGTATTTTACAAGATATTTTATATATTACATCATATTTTGTATAAAGTATAAAAACATTGTTCAAATAAGAGCAAGCATCACATCTCAGCACTTAACAAAAAATTCTTTTCACATCAGCGGGTCATAGTTTGCGCCTAAGTATTCTTGTCACTATAGGATTCAGGCATGCATGGGCATGCAGAGAGTCAGACCCAGTGGGGTTGATTTGCATAAGAAACTGCAGGGCTTTCAAAGAAAATCTAACTGAAACAAGTTAGAAGTGGACACATACTTTTGGTTAAACAGTGTTGGGAGGATGATTTGGAACACAGAATAAAGACAAAGGTCAACATAACATCTTTACTATTTAATGTTTTTGACCCAGTTGAGAAGATCAGTTCAGTTCAGTCGCTCAGTTATGTATGACTCTTTGCGACCCCATGAACCACAGCACGCCAGGCCTCCCTGTCCATCACCAACTCCCGGAGTCCACCCAAACCCATGTCCATTGAGTTGGTGATGCCATCCAGCCATCTCATCCTCTGTCGCCCCTTCTCCTCCTGCCCCCAATCTTTCCCAGCATCAGGGTCTTTTCCAATGAGTCAGCTCTTCACATCAGGTGGCCACAGTATTGGAGTTTCAGCTTCAATATCAGTCCCTCCAACGAACACCCAGGACTGATATCTTTTAGGATGGACAGGTTGGATCTCCTTGAGAAGATAAGGTTGTACAATGTGGGGACCTCAATGTAGGAGAAGTGACACTAAAGTGAAAGCACATCACGTCTAGTGTCACAACAGCAGCAGGCACACTTGCTGGGCAACGGCGGCATTGTGTAACACTGGAAGCTTTATCAGGCATCTACAGGGTCTGTCTGCCTCTACAGTCGCAAGATTCAGAGGGGCAGGAAGATGCGCTTCCAGAAAGGGCATTGGAGGCTGCAGGGAGGCTCCTCTAAATTTTGCTTTATCCATTTACCATTATGGAATCCTCTACATCTCTATGGAGATGTCTATGTCTTCTTAAGTGTCGTTTTAAATAGATAAATAACATTATGTGTACAATCTGTAAGGTTTATTAACCTCTGTTTGTATTTTCTTTCCCTGGTATTGTAGAAGTTCACATGTATAGCTTTGTTTTAAGGTTCAACTATTTTCTTAGAACAAATTCCCAAAAGCACACTGATGGACTCAAAAGATTTGAACATTGGCATATGTACAGTGAAACACGACTTTGTTTTCTTATTTTTTCCCAAATGCTGAACCAATTTAGCATGTCATCAGCAACATTTGAATTATTAAGCTTTTGCCACAAACAGGGCAGCTAAGTGTTGTCTTTTACATTTAACAAATATTTATTGAGTATCTACTCTGACTAATCATTCTTAGGGGTGTCGCAGAGCAGCAAATAAAATCCAAAACTCTCTGTCAGCTCTGAGCTTAGATTTAGCGGAAGGAGGCTGGTTTATCAGACAAAAAGTCATTTTTATGAAGTGCTGTATCAGCTTCATGTGCTTGGGTACTCGTGAAGGTGATCTGTGTTCTGTTTCTTAGTTGGCTGTCATTGCTGTTGCATGAATTGCTTATTCATGTCTTTTTTTTTTCCATGTATTAAATGAGTTCTTGATGTGAAAGCTCATGAGATGCCTCAGAGCTTCTATTTCCCTCCAAGTTCCCACGTGGCCTCCTGAGTCCTGGGATTGTCCTTAGAAATCACTGTCCTGTCATCGCCACATAAAGAATTCACTTACAGCTAAGAAAAATCCACCTCCCATGGCGTCCTGTTTCTCCTGCTTACAGACCTCCCATTTTCCAGTGGAGAAACAATGGGAAATACCAATCCACCGTCTCCTCTGCCCATGAAAGCAGTTACCCTCCTTGCCAGTGAGGTGGATTTTCTAGGCTGGCTCTCCTGATTCATTCCACATCCAGACTCTATCCTCTCAGTTTTTCCTTCTTTTCTTCCTCTAGACCTTCCTAGATACAACGTTTCTGGGTGGCCACATCCTGTCCTACCTGAGGACCACTCCAGTCCGCCAGCACCCCCAGAGCCTTGCCAGAGCTCACCAGGCCACAGGCCAGCTTTCTCCTCCCTGTGCACAGGCCACATCCAATGTGGACACCCAGGTGCATCCCCAGAACACAAGCCCTGCTCCCGCTTGAGAGCGGGTCTTCTGTGCTCCCAAAGCTCAGCATGGAGAAAAGAACCTGTCCACTGCTTCTGCTTCTCCTTTGAGGGTTTCCACCACAGATGGTGGCCTCTGTCATGTCTGATGTGATCCTTTCCCATCTGGTGACCTGAGTTATTTTGTTCTTGTTGTTGTGCGGTGTTTAAAAGTCTTTATGCAGCCAAATGTGTTAGTCTTTCCCTTTGTGATTTCTCCTGTCACTTCATAGTAAAAAAAATAACAATAACAGTAATAATGATTTCTCCAGACATCTGACAGGCAATAACTTATCTGTTCCGCTATGTTCTCTTACCTATCATGTTAGCCATTCAAAACTTATTTTGATCATGAGGTATGAAATTGGGCTAGGAAGCTGATTTCTTTTTTCAAAAAAAATGCTAGCTATGAATCTCAAATAACGTAGATTAAATAATTCATTCATTGTTCATTTAAGATGTCTCTTGTTATTTATTATATCCTTCTATACGATATGGTTATTTCTGGACTACGCTATTCCATTTATCTACATGCTCACTGAGGACTTCACTGGTGGCTCAGCAGTAAAGAATCCATCTGCAATGCAGGAGACATGAGTTCAATCCCTGGATTGGGAAGATCCCCTGAAAGAGGAAATGGCAACTCACTCCAGTATTCTTGCCTGGGAAATCCCATAGACAGAGATCCCTGGCAGGTTACAGTCCATGGGACGGCAAGAGTTGGAGATGACTTAGCAACTAAACCACCACTGTCACATGCTTATTTGAAAAGACTAGCTCCACTTTAATGTTCCACTTTTCAAAGGGCTAGTCAGTGCTCTTAGCTGAGCATGGTGGTGCATGCACGTGGGCCTTCAGAACCCTGGCTCAGCAATTTACTAATCATCATGTGAACTTGGGTAAGTTACCTGAACTTCTATTGGCCTCTGTTTCCTTATTTGTAAAGTGGGGGTAATAAAGATACTGTTTTTATGTGAAGTGCTTATTCTATGTAAAACATTTAGAATAATGTCCATCACATAGTAAGTGCTCCAAAATGATATGTATTTTTGAAGAAACAAATTATAATCACCATTAAGTTCAAAAATCCTATTCAGATTTTGAGTTGGATTATGTCTAACCTATAAATTGACTGAATTAAATAGAAGTCTTTCTGATTTATCATCACTTTCAAGGATAATTGTTTATCTCTCCATTGGTGTTCTCTAATGTTATCTTTCTAATATTCGTAAAGTTTTACACTTTTGTCTACATTAAATAAAACATGCAACTCCCTTATAAGAATATATATTATCAAATAATTTAGATTCTTATTCATTATTCTGACCTGAGATAAAAGGCTCTTTGGGATTTGTATGTATTTATTTTGCATTCATCTTTCTGCTTTATTGATGCCTAGAGTTTTTTTTTTTTAGACTTTTGATTTTAGTTTTTAAAAGTATACAATCACAGTATGCAAAGATGACATTTTATTTTGTTTTCAAATACTAGTTCTTCTGATTTTTGTATCTTCCTGCACTGACTAGAACTCCAAAACAATATTTAACACGTATTAGAAAGGTTATCTTTTTTTTTTTTTAACTGATTTAAATAGGGACATTTCTAACAGGAGAAAGGAGACTTTGGAATAAGACTTGAAGTTTTCTTTATACTGATGGTGTCTCTCTTAGTTTGGAATCCGTAACAAATCCACAGTCTCTCAGTTTCTTCATCAATAAGTTGATATAAATATTTATCTCTTACAGCCATAGAAATAACTGAGTAAAGTGCACTGATACATAAGGTAGACACATTTCAATCCCATCTATTCTTTATATTCCATATATTTATCTATTAAGGAAATCCATTATTCTGTTCCTAAATTTCTAATGTTTCTATTATAAATGGGTATTCAGATGAATAGTTCTTAAATGTATTTGTGACTTTGTGATTAAAATACAACTTGGAAACTATCACATAAGAAAACAAAAGGCATCTTCAGTTTCACGTCTCCTGAAATTTATAAGCCATCTCTAGCCCCTAAAATTATACTTCATAATACCTATGCAGTAAATATTTGCTGAATATTTTGTTGAATGAATAAGCTCAGTTAATTCCAAAAGGTCTCTAAGATTTTTTTCCCCAAGTATTTCATAGGTAACAATTCACAATTGAAAATCACATTCTTTGTCAAATCTAGCAAAAGGAACAGGAAAACTGAGTAAGTACACATACGCATACATGTATACATAGGTAGACATGCATACAGGCATCTCTGGTAGCTAAGCTGGTAGAGAATCCTCCTGCAATGAAGGAGACCCGGGTTCGATTCTTGGGTCAGGAAGATCCCCTGAAGACAGTCCAGTATTCATGGGCTTCCCTAGGGGCTCAGACGGTAAAGAATCTGCCTGTGATGCCGGAGACCTGGGTTCGCTCGCTGGCTTGGGAAAATCCCCTGGAGGATGGCATGGCAGCCCACTCCAGTATTCTTGCCTGGAGAATCTCCATGGACAGAGAAGCCTGGTGGGCTACAGTCCATGGTGTTGCAAAGAGTTGGACATGACTGAGCAACTAAGCACAGCACACAGCACAGACGTGTATGTGGGCTTCCCCCATGGCTCAGAGGTAAAGAATCTGCCCGCGATGCAAGAGACTTAGGAGATGCTGGTTCAAGCCCTGGGTCAGGAAGATCCCTGGAGGAGGGCATGGCAACCCACTCCAGTGTTCTTGGTTGGAGAATCCCATGGACAGAGGAGCCTGGCGGGCTACAGTCCTTAAGGTCACAAAGAATCAGACACAACTAAAGCCACTGAGCATGCATGCACACATGCACAGCATATATACACATATGATTCAGAACCAAAACGTTTCTAAAAGTAAGAAAAGCTTTGCTTGCTAGGGAACAGATAAAAAGGCTTTTTAAATAATTGTTTTCCTTTCATGCACTGCTACCTATAAATTTTAAAGATTAACATAATTGAAAAAGTTAATTGAATTCATTAAACCATCAAAATGTTGCTAATCCAATGCCACCAACATAGAAATGATTAAAAATCAGTTCTTTTGGTTACATTTAGTTTGCATTAGGGTTTTTGTTGTTGTTGTTTGTTTGTTTGTTTGCAGCATCTTAGCTCCCTAACCAGGGATCAATCCCATGCCTCCTGCAGAGGAAACACAGCCCTAACTGCTAGACTACCAGGGAACTCCCTTGTCTGTATTAGTTTTGCTCACTAAAAGTGTCATGCTTTTAACCTAGCATTCTATCATATCACATCTTGACTAAAAAAACATTTACCGTTTGAGTTATTTTTCTCTTGATGACCTATATGAAACATTGGCAAACATGTTAAGATCCAATGGTAGACGGTGAGAGAAAGACCATTAAAAAAGAGAAAAACTAAAAAGCAAAAGGAGAAATAACACAGACGACCAAATTTAGATTCTGTATATTTCCTTAACAATAACCAGCACACTGTATGGTATTTCAAGGAATCATTTAGGTTTTCCTTTGAGCTGAATTGAAACTCTGACTACCTTTAATTGAGTACTAACCAAGCAGTTTCTGCACATTTATTCTTTTAATTCTTACCACCACACTGAAATGCAGGTTCTTCTCATTTCAGCTCCATTTCCTTAAAGATTTTTTTTTTTTTTAATGTGGACCATTTAAAAGCTCTTAACCACTAGAGTGCCAGGGAAGTCCCTTCATCTCTATATTTACAATGAGGCTCAAAGAGGTTATGCTATTAGACTGAGATCATACAGCTGGTTCATGCTAACGGAGGTTAAAGATGAAGACCGATCTACCAGACGTCGGTACTTACAACCCACACTTCCAGCCCATACACATAGTCCTGTGCTCTGAAGCCCCTTCAAGAGGAACTGCATCTGTGCGTAGACTGAACCTCTGTATGGGAGCAACTTAGTCACAGATCTACCAGGAGTGGCAAAACAGGCCCTGATCACCAAGCTATTTCTCTGTGAATTCTCCAGTGTTCCTTCATATAACAGCATCATGTACAGCTGACTTGAAATATCCAAACCCTGTCAGGCAAATGCCAACTCAAGGTGGTGGCTACCTCTGGGAGGGGAGCGGAGAGGGAGGCATTAGGCTAAAGGAGGAACACACAGGGAGTTGCAAGTTACTGATACCATTCTGGTACTTACATTGGGATATAGTTTCATGGGTCATCACTATATTATTGTACTCTAGTATGTCTCAAAGTTTATATAAAGTATAATTTTAAACTATCAAAGCAAGAAGAATTCTCTGGGCACACTTCAAATAAGCAATGAACACTTCCTATCCTTTCTGCCCTGACTCACCCTAAAGTGATCAAAGGTGTGTAAACCATGCCAAACTCCTGATTCTCTCCTCTTCACAATCACAACATCCTGTTCAGAAGGCCTAGGAGCTACCAGACCTGGTTTTTAAAGTTTGTGTTGGAAAATAATGCAAAATTCTTTCCTTTAAGGACTGGTTTCCTTTCATCAAGGCTTCAAGGAGCAAAGAAAGAGTTAAAGAAAGCATCTTGTTTCACTGCTACCAATTCCTAAGCTCTTTGCCCAAGAGCTGGGCTCATGCTGACTTCTCTTATGGTCCCCTCAAGGCACCCAGCACAAGGCCTTGCATGGAGTAGGTGGACGATAGAGGTTTGTGAATCAATGTATAAATGGATGAGTCAAGTCACACTATTTTCATGGAGAATCTTAACTGTCACTCTTCTTGAAAATTGACCATGCTGCTCAACCTACTAAAAATTTCATAATGAACCGCCTACAAGCACAATCTTGTATGAATATCCCCTGTGTTCCCCAAATCCTTTGTGACCTATGGACACAATTGCCGAATATGAGTCATGCTTCTACCACGCTCCCACACAAGTGGTATTTTTAACGCTCCAGCATTTCCTGAAGTTGCGCTCTCAGGAAATGGCTTTTGCAATAATGACCTCACCCTCCCCATGTTCCCCTCACCCCACCACTGAATCCCAAAATAGCTGAACAGGTGTTAAGATACGTAGAATTACCCAAAACACTCCACAACCTGTCTTATGCCTCCTATTAAAGTCACGAGGATGACCTCTTGTCCTTTGGAGTTTGAAAGGAATATTTGTGCTTTATTTATATCTAGATATAGTTTATTCTTAAAACTGGCAATAGCCACCACGCACCAGAACTAAATCAGTATAACACAGTGGTTAAGGTTATGGCCTCTGGGGTCTGACAGCCCTGGAGACCAAATTTTGACCCCATCGCTAACTATGGATTAACCAACACTAACCACAATGGATGTGCTTTCAGTCAACTCATTTAAGCTTTTAGAGCTTCAGTGTTATCATCTATAAAATGGGAATAATAGAAGAAATAATTTTCTTGGAATGTTGTGAACATCAAATAATATTAATACAACTCCTATATACTTCTGACCTCTGGGCTGATAAAGAGCAGCTGCTCAGTACTTGCTAATGGTCATTATTGTGTCAAGTTTTCCTGGACCTCAGGCCTGAGTTGTCTCTCTTGGAAACAGTTGACCACGATGTGGTCACTGTGACTTCCAGGAGTCTTTAGATGTCCAGATACCTTCAGAAACTTATCTGGCTCAACCCATTCTGGAGGGTACTGCCCTAGCACCCTCTGGGAATCAGAAAGGTCAAGGGAGAGCAGAGGGTGAGAAGTAAAGGAGAGGGGATGGGGAAGATTATATCAATAAAGCCACCTGGTCTCACCCAGGTTCAAAGCAAACAGAGAGGCTGCCACATGACTGTGGGAGGAGAGGTATTTACACAGTGAAGCTCCTGGCAACGATCATGATCAAAGTCCATACTTCTTTGGAAAAGAGTCTGTTTATCTTTTATGTCTTTCTTAGAAGAGAAACCCAATTGCAAAGATGATACTGAAAATGACAATTTGACTCTGAGAAACTATTCTCATCAGACCATCTGATAAGCTTCCCAAGGGACTTTTCTAGGCTCCCCAAACAGCACAGGACAAATAGCCAACTCTGAAGAGGATGCCCTGGGGTGTAGCCAAACTGCAACTGCCCTGGAAGTCAGATCCCAAAGACTCACACACAAGGGCAAGGGCAGGATGCATACATGCCCAGGCCATTCACCATTCATCCCCAGGCAGGAGCACACACAAAGCCACCCCAGAAGAACTGCTTTGGAGGCACAGAGAGGAAGAAAAAGATCCTGCTGGCACTGCTGGGAAACATAGCGGTAACCAGCACACCCTGGCCCTAGCAACCAGCAAGGGACAGACTCAGACTGAGAAACCCTTTCTGGACACATGGCCTGAAAGCACACTCCTCAGAGGCTCAGGCTCCATGAAGGCTAAGGATCAAGAACAAAAAGACATTAAAGACCATCTCCTAAATGGTATTTCATGGCCATCAAACAGCCACAACAAGCTCATCAAGGGAGCAGCCCATGTCTGTAGGCTGGTGGAGATGCTCTGGCAATTGAGACACACTGGCAGTTCCAGGGAGGGAACACTGTCTGTGGGATCTCTCTACTTAGGAAGGCAGCGTTTTGCATAACAAATGTTCCAGGTATAATCTTTCCTTGGCATAAGTCTTTCTGGACCCCATAGTGAGAGTTACTCTCAATCCTAACTGAAGGTCCTAATTATTGGGAAAATAAAGCAGCCAATACTCTATAAATCAGCAAGTAGGATTAGTAGGATAAACAAGGAGCCCTCCCACTTGCGTCAGGAGATCTCCCGCTTGGCGTGACCCTGAGCATGCTAGATCTACCATTTGGGCTTTGAGCGTGTGTGCTCGGTTGCTTTCTTTGAGTCTGACTCTGTGACCTCGTGGACAGTAACTTACCAGGTTCCTCTTTCCATGGGATTGTTCTGGCAAGAATACTTGAGTGGGTTGCCATGATTTGGGCTTCAGTTTCCTCTTTTATAAACCTCTTCTTTAAGGGGACACCGTATGGGTTCTTTTGAATACTCCCACCCTAGCTTACTATTTTTTTCTTTCTTAATTCCTTGTTGAGGCTTAGCACACATGCAATAAAGTACACAAAGAGAAATATTATTCTTACTTAGAATTTTATACCTTTCAGGGAGTGGAAGATGGTGGTGGGGTGATGTTGACTCACTCCCTATATCCGCATCAAAGGCCATTTTATAGATGTTGAATTTAGATAATCAAAGGCCCAGAGGACATGTCAGTCATAGCAGTGAGATTAGTGCTTCAAAGTCCTGACTCATGGTGTTTACTCTCAGAGTCCTACCAAGAGCTCCTGGAGCAGCTCTCCACGATGGGAATGACCTTGCTTGGATCACAGACAAGAATGAAAAGAAGTGGCAGTCTGAGAAGAGATTTTTAGGTCACAGCAGATGTCTAAAAAGGAATGAGTACCAACTTGTCTGGGAAATTATAATTCCCCTTGACCTTCAGGCTCTGCCATAATTTAATAGTTATTATTGATGGAGTGCTTATTGTGTGCCAAGCACTGCACAGTTTAACATAGATAATTTCATTTAATCTGCAAAATAACTCAGAGATGGACATTTTTATCAGCCAGTTTTATAGAAGAAAAATCTGAGGTTTAGGGAGATTAAACCACTATTCTCAAGTTATAGATGAAGCATGGCAGAGCGAGGATTTGAATCCAAGCCCACAGACTTTACCACGGCATTATTCATTTCCCACAGCCACTTCCACCTTACCCTGCAACCAAGGAACCATCATGAAATGCACTACCCCAAACAGATGGCACACTTCACTTATGCGGCTATTGATTCACCGTCCAGCTTGGCATGGTCTTCACCTCCCTTCTACTATCCAAATCCATCCTTCAAGACCTAATGTAAATACCATCTCCTAGCCATTCCATTCCACACAGAAAATCCTCCCCTCTGAATTCATGTAAAAGGTATCACCTATTTCATTCACTGGGAGTCTTCATCATTTTTTTATATGTGTACATCAATCATTCATTCATTCAATGACATATATATGCACTGCCCTTTCTCCTCAAATGATTGTCAACTAGTAGATGTCAGGAACCATGTCATCTATTTTTTTTTTTATATCTCTCGAACTATTTATCAGGGTACAGAATTTAAAAGTCAAATAACATGGTTCTGTACAGAGGCTTTGCAAATTATATGACATTAGAGCCACACCTTGTATTGATGGCTAAATCACCTTCATTTATTTCCCAAACATTTGACCCACTCTTCCCCAGTATGAATTATCTTTTAAAAGTTTTTTGCGTTTGTAAGACCATACATTCTGTCTTGCTCTTTTTCTGTACTGCAACATTAGCAACTCTGTGTGTGTGTGTGAAGGAACATGTATATGTGTATGAAAAACATATGCTTTGATAAAGTAAAGGACATAAAATAATAGCCCACTGCACCTGAGTTAAGCAAACACCCTGGATGGTGTTACTTGTACGCCAACCAGCAAACCTGCCTGGGAAGTGAGCAACTTTCTCAAGCCACTGCTCAGCCTGGTGTGTTGACAACCTTGGGAGAGAAGACAGTAATTGCGGTCATAAAGTAATATCTATGTTCATTCCCTTTGGATTGCTTGTTTATAGACTGAAATTGCTGTACAGGTTCTGCTGGTTCTTCTTGTCCATTTGCTAAGCTTAAATCAAGAAGGGAGAGTCCCAGGTTCATCCAACTGTAAACAGTGCCTCTCAAGGTTAAGCTGGGGAGTCTGCACAGTGGTTTGGGGCACTGGGGGTGGGAAGGCAGTTCTGGATGTAACATATGAGAGAAACATACTGCCCCACATGCCTGGACAGGGGGAAAAAGTGAACAGCAAACAATATCAGGGAGAATAGTGTTCACATTGACTTCTTACCATTTTTTGGCAAAACATGAAGGTGAACTTTTTCAAAGTAATTATACTTTTGACCTTTGCTTTATCCACTGTGACAACCTCAAGACTTTTTCTGTCATTATGCAAATGTTATTTGAAGTTACAAAGAGCACAAGCCTGGTAAGCTAGATATTAACAAAAGTTAGTCAAGGAAGTTTATGAGCCAGCCAGGATCAGGATGTCTTGAAAATAAACACATGAAACTGAGCTCCAAGTGCATGGCTCTGATAGACTCAATTCCCCAGGACTCTGGGGACACAGCACAGAACAAGCTCAGGCTCTAGTTTCTAGAAGCTTGCAGCCAGAGTAGAGGAATAAACACACATGCAGCCACCATTACACAGCAAATCCATACGAACATAGAAGGCAAAGATGAGAAAACCTTTTAAAAACACTATTCACTGATTGTAGATCATTGTTTGGGTTTGTTTGCCTTTTTTTTAAGCCTCACTATCTGAACTTTGGGGCTTCCCAGGCCCCAAAGCTCAGTGGTAAAGAATCCACCTGCCAATGCAAAAGATGTGGCAGGAACCTCGGGTTTGACCCCTGGGTCGGGAAGATTCCCCAGAGAAGGAAACGGCTACCCACTCCAATATTCTTGTCTGGAAAAATCCCATGAACAGAGGAACCTAGGAGGCTTGATAGTCCATGGGGTCACAGAAGTGTCAGACACAACTTAGTAACGAAACAACAACAACACCTGAACTTCAGGCTTATGTTTGCCTTTTTCTAACTGTAAGATCTGAGTCAAATCACATCAGCGATTGGACCTCAATTTCCTCGTCTGTAAAATAAGAGTGTTGGTGTAGATCAGGGATTAGCAAATAACAGCCTGAGGGACAAATCCAGCTCCAACCTGTTTTGGAAATGATGCTTACTGGAACACCCATGCCTGCTCATGCATATACTATCTATGGCTGCTTTCATGTTATGGCAGAATAGTTGTGACACACGGTTCACAAAGCCTAAAGTGTTTACTCTCTAGTCCTTTATAGGAAGCATTTGCTGACATCTGGCATAGAACATCTCTCAGGCCTCTTCCAGGGGTTTACAAGATTCATGTGGAAAGATGAAAGCACTCTGAACACTCAGGATAATCATACAAATGGAGGGAATTATCAAAAGTGCATGCTGGTTCCAGGAAGATAAGGGTTCATCATGCTCATTATCATCAATGGCAAAGATTTATTCCAGTGGGGCTGCTAATCTGGATTCATATTAGGATCAATTGGAGAAATGTTTCAATATCAGTACCCAGGACTCAGTGTCTAGAGTTTCCAACATAATGGGTATGTAGTGACTGGCTTCAGCATTAAAAAAAAAAAAAACTCCAAAAAATTCTAGAATGCACTCAGGGCTAAAAAATGCTGATTTATTAAAGGTCTGAACACAATACTATGATTGACTTTGAGAAGATTAGAAGTCATAGTTCTTTAAGTAATTTTAAATTGGGTTGTACGAGCTTGACATAGAAGACAATCAATAAAATGTACATAATAACATTGTTATGTAACAAATAAGCAAAATACGTGATAGTCCCCAAACTCAGATCTGTAGACTCTTGCAGAGATGGCAGCATAAGAATTGTCTTGTGGGGGAAAAAAAGAATTGTCTTGAGAACCTGTGAGATACACAGCTTTGGGAGCCCAGTCCCAGAGATTCTCGTTTGACGTATCTGGGGAGAGATCCAGGCAACACTATTTTAAAAGCGACAGTGATGAGTCCATGAGTAAGTTTGTGAATCACATTCCAGGTGAACTGTGGTGAAGGGATTCAGTATTCCATAGAGAACTCCTAAAGCTTGGTCACATTTATTTTTGACTCTCCAAGGTCCAACCCAGCATCTAGAATTTAGTAGGCATTTGGTGTTTAATAAATAGACCTTGATTTAGAAAGTGACCAGTGAGTGTTATGGTGGACAGAGACACCAGACTTAGAAATTTAAACTTGACCTTGAAAGAAATAACATGAGACTCATGTTCTATATGGTAAACAACCATCAACTGCACCTTCCCACTTACCCCTCACTTCTACATTGACTACCAACCTGACCAAAGATGGTTATGTTAGGATCACCAAGCTACTGAGGCCCTCTCAGTCAGACTGAAGTTCATGATTACTTAAATCTTTTTTCCAGGAACAGCTCTTTTATACCAACTAACAGGGTTATTGCTCCATAAACTTATCTTCTGTCATTGTCTAAACTTTACCTTTGACTGTTGACACATGCAATGATTAGACAGAGTTGAGCAAAGGGTATTTTTACAGTCTGTGGGGAAGAGTACAAAACATAAATAATCACTGTGTCTCATTAACAAAATCCTGAATGTGCAAAATATGCTGGTCCAAGTGTCACAATGAGATAAGCACTTGCCACGCCCATTAACTTCAAAGCGAAATTGAAGCCAAATTTGGGCCCATATGCTCCCTGTCCTTACACTTAAGCAAGTCAGATGGCATCTATTTTCCCATTCAGTTAATTTCTGAAATAGCCTACATGATAGTTATTGCTCTGGACTCTTATAATTCCCCCAGGCAGCCTTGCTCAAACAACCCGTGAAATACTTTCCACCTACAATTTCTAGGGTTTCAGATGAGCCTTTGGCCACACCCTGAACATGTCCTTTTTAAAGACAGGTCCTTTTAAATGGCTGAGTGGCAGCCTCCCCCATCACATAAAGCGTGAGACTGATGGACAAAGATGCATGTGTTTTGTGTTAAGGGCAAATGGTTATTAAAGTAAATGGAATAAAAACTAAGGTGGACATTGGAAGGTTGAGATGCTTGGCAAGGATTCTTTGAAGAATAGAGTTCTTCTCTGTCTCAACCTATGATATTCTATTGGCAAATTGCCCTACATACTATATCACATTCAGCTCTAAACATCAGTGGTTCAAGGTAGGAAGCTCTAAGTAGTCTGAGAAAGAGCCACAGTCAGAAATTTTATTGTGCCTACCTGATGCTACTGTGACTGCTGCTGCTGCTGCTGCTGCTAAGTCACTTCAGTCGTGTCCGACTCTGTGCGACCCCATAGACGGAAGCCCACCAGGCCCCACCGTCCCTGGGATTCTCCAGGCAAGAACACTGGAGTGGGTTGCCATTTCCTCCTCCAATGCATGAAAGTGAAAAGTGAAAGTGAAGTCGCCCAGTCGTGTCCGACTCTTAGTGACTCCATGGACTGCATCCTACCGGGCTCCTCCGTCCATGGGATTTTCCAGGCAAGAGTACTGGAGTGGGTGCTACTGTGACTAGTAGATCCAAAAGTTATGATTCATTCAATGAGATGGTCTCCTCTGGTCAGAGTGCAATTTAGGCACAGGTGTAGGGAATGACTGGGCTTCCCAGGCACTAGTGGTAAAAGAATCCACTTGCCAATGCAGGAGACATAAAGAGGCGGGTTTGATCCCTGGGTTGGGAAGATCCCCAGGAGGAGGTCATGGCAACCCACTCCGGTATTCTTGCCTGGAAAATCCCAAGGAGAGAGGAGCCTAGTAGGCGACAGTCCATAGGGTCACCAAGAGTGGGACATGACTGAAGCAACTTAGCACATACACGTAGGAATGACTGGCTACACAGAGTGGGTTCAAGAGCCTGAGAAGACCCCTCTTTTCAAATATGTCTTTACTGCTTAAGTGTTAAAGGTCTTGGAATCCCTTCTGAGAATCCAGTTCCTGAGAATACAGTCATGGAAGCATGTACCACAGAGAGGATCATAAGCTGGAGGACTGAGAGGGCAGAGAGACACTTAGGATGAAGAGGCTCACAGAGGGTCAAAAATATCCTTCCAGCAAGCCATATTTCAGATGATAAAGAAAACTAAAGTAAGTGACCTCCTCTATAAAATGAACTGACTGCTCCCTCCCTTTCCAGCAGCATCAGAATTGGCTGAAGGGGAGTCATAGGTGGAGAGCTGACTATGCATCGATTACGTGCGTGCATGTTAAGTTGCTTCAGTCATGTCCAACTCTGTCAAGCCCTAGCCCCATGGACTGTAGCCTTCGAGGCTCTTCTGTCTGTGGGATTCTCTAGGCAAAAATACTGGAGTGGGTTGTCATGCCCTCCAGCAGGGGATCTTCCCAACCCAGGAACTGAACCCATGTCTCTTATGTCTCCTGCATTGGCAGGTGGGCTTTTTACCACTCCACCACCTGGGAAGCTCATGCTTTCATCACAAGGTCTATCAATTCTCAAAAGCAGCAACTGGAGCAGAAAGCAGCACAAACCCTCAGGAGAAGCACGGGTGGAACACAGGTGGGAATTTCACTGGGAAGAATTAGAAGGGATTTTGTTGCTGCTGTTGCCCTTTTCCAAGACTGAGCGCATTACATGATGCTATGTGGACCGTGGGGAAAACTAAAATCAGCATGCTCAGTGAAGTTCCAGGAGGGCGCGAAGGTGGGAAGTTGTGAAGCCTAAATCACCAAATTTCCCCTCCAGGTTATGAGATGAGTGGGAAGTTATTCAGAAGCAAAGGCAAAAGAAGAACTGTAAGTACCTACACCATTCTGCAGAGAAGGCCATGGCACCCCACTCCAGTACTCCTGCCTGGAAAATCCCATGGACGGAGGAGCCTGGAGGCTGCAGTCCATGGGGTCGCTGAGGGTCGAACACGATGGAGCGACTTCACTTTCACTTTTCACTTTCATGCATTGGAGAAGGAAATGGCAACCCACTCCAGTGTTCTTGCCTGGAGAATCCCAGGGACCGGGGAGCCTGGTGGGCTGCTGTCTCTGGGGTCGCACAGAGTCGGACACGACTGAAGCGACTCAGCAGCATACCATTCTGAGGGCTTCCTGGGTAGCTCAGCTGGTAAGAATCCACCTACATGGAGGAGACCCGGGTTTGACTCCTGAGTCAGGAAGATCTCCTGGAGAAGGGATAGCTACCCACTCAATTATTCATGGGTTTCCCTGGTGGCTCAGACAGTAAAGAATCCACCTGCAAAGCAGGAGACCTGGATTTGACCCCTGGCTTGGGAAGATCCCCTGGAGGAGGGCATGGCAACCCACTCCAGTGTTCTTTCCTGGAGAATTCCATGGACAGAGTAGCCTGTAGGGCTACAGTCCATGGGGTTGCAAAGAGTCAGACATGACTGAGCGACACTTAACACATACCATTCTGATAGTAAGGGGTTTTCAGTTTCTGAAAATTCTAAATAACATTGTATGGTAGGAATGCTTTTCCCATGCTTCAAATATTGTCAGGAGAGTTGTTACTCAGCAAGACACTATGAAATTAATTACCTAGAGGAACATGAGAAACACTGCATAGATGATTTGTATATGGTATGTTAGACATTGACCTCTAATGGGATATTTCTCTTTCAAATATTCTTGAGATAAGTGATAGTTCAAGTTAACATTTTAGTATGGAGATTCCTTCCAGTGACACATTGGGCCCAGGGCTGAGGTGACACGTTTCAGGTGAAGTGAAATGAGATAGTAATAAACAAAAAATGTGGGAGAAAAAAAGCCCTAACACAAAGTAGATATTTCCAGCATATGTCATGAATCCCAGGTACTTACTGGGCACCAGCAACAAGACAATGCGCCAGGCACTTGGGAGAATAAAGAGATGTACAAAGATACCAATGCCACCCTCAACAGCTCAAAATACGGTGGGAGAAACAGCAGCAGTGCTAACTGTGATGAGGGAAAAATTAGAAAAGTGTCATGGAACTGGCACAAAAGCCTGCTACACCAGCATCACATGGAAGCTTGTTACAAATGTAGATTCTCAGGACTTTCAGAATTAAGCTCTGCATTTTACCAAAATTCCCTAGGCGATTTGTATGCACTTTTGAGAAACACTGGTCTAAACAAAAACATTGAAGACATCAGAGAAAGGGAGCGAGAGTAAGGGAAGGGTAAGGGAGAAGAAAAGAAGATATTTATTCTCTAGGGACGGCAATAAGAAGGAGAACTGAGAGAAGGGGCCATGGCCTCCAGGCTGCCTGGGCGGCCTCTGAGAGCAGGGTCTGCAGAGGGCAGTGGGTGTGGAGGGGAGAGTTTGTGGTAGGAAGTGGGGACAGTAGGTGGGGGCGCTTTGTATCAGCTGGAGCAGGGGAGGATGGGCTTGGTTTTGCTATTTGAGGCCGTGGGTACAGACAACGTTCAGTTTCCTTATGAGGCAGCCTGGCTAGGTGCATTCCAGACATGCTGAAGTCACTAGAGGGGAGGGATTCGTCTTCAGCTGGCTTCCTAGCAAATTCCCCAGGCACTATCTGATACTTTTCCTTAAGCCTTTGCCTCACGGCCCCCACCCTCCCCACCAGAGGCCTTTGTCTCCTTCTCCTGAGATTGAGGCCACCAGATACAGGCTCCATCAACTTCTCTCTTCTCTACCTCACTGTTCCTCTACACCTTCACCCTCCTTTTTGGGAGAGGAACGCTTCCTTCATTCCAAAAGTAAATCCACCGAACTAGGTGATCCCTCTCGTTCTCCTACATAGATTTGTTCCGTCCATCAGGCTCTCTCTTGCTCATTTAGTTTCTCCCTCACTTTCATTTCATCATCTATTCTTAAACCAACAGTTAACTCAAGTCTTTCAGATCCTGAAGCGTTCTCATTCAAGCTTGCTTGCCTTTTCAGCCAACCTCCACCTCTCTGGAATTGTACGCCCGGATGGGCTCACTGATATCACCTGATGCGGTCCCCTGACCTCTCAGCCCTTGTTTTCTGGCTTCCTGGCCTGCCTATGTGCTTTTGTCCCTGCTACAGCCTTCCTCCATTCTAGAAGACTCACACCTCTGCCTCGCAGTGTACTAGTACCTCCAGGTTTCCAGAGCCTATATCCCTCTTCCTGCCCTTCACCTGGAGTACAAACCCTGTGCCCATCTACAGACCCACCCTGAGGCAGGCAGGCCAGACATACAGGTAACTCACCCCATCCCCTGAGACGCAGCATGAACAAAGTCCTGCTGCTGTTCCAAGTTCAAGGACATCTTTATTGTGGGAACTATCTTGATTCTCAAGTGTGGGCCCAGTTTTGGCTCCAGCACTGGTTCCATTTTCATGCATCCTAATTACTGAGTATTTATGATGTGCCAAGCTCTGCAGCACTGCCTGTACATGATCTCACTGACTCCTCTCAGCACCCCTGTCCTGGGGAACCCTGCAGTCTGCAGACCCATGTTATAGAGGCTTTGAGAAATGTGCCCGAGGTCACACAGCCCATAGATGGCAGAACCAGGACTCAAAACAGGCCTTCTGACTCTTGTGGCTATGCTTGATAAATAGCTGTCACTTTTAATAAAAGGGAGAGGGGGCAGTGTGTGTGTGTGTGTGTTTGTCTGTGTGTGTGTGTGCGCATGCATGTGTGTGAGTGTGGCCGTGGATCTGGGAGTGATGGAGTGATGGTGGGAAAGCTTTCAGGGACCCTGCTACTGACACCAGATTTTCTGGTCCTGATTAGCTGCTGCCTGGCTGCCAGGAGCTGTTATTATCACTCACTCCTCTGCCCCATCACTGGGCCTGTGGGGACTTGCCCTTCCTTCCTGCTCTTGGCCCTGTGATGTTGACAGCTGTACTGGGAAAGCACAGGCTGATGCTGCCACACTTACGAGACACAGATGTACGTGCCGCTTTGGACGTTCCGCCCACTTGGTCCCACGCCTGCCCCTGCACAGGCGGTCAGGCCACTTCCGGGCCAGGCGTTTGCTCTGTCTGTTAACCTCTGTGTAACAGTAACTGAGTGCTCTCTAAGCCACCACATATCCACGGTTCTTCCTGGCAGAATTCACCCTTCACACCCTCTTTTACATTATTTTAACTCTTGAGTTATGCTTTTTTTTCTGCCTTTTTCCCCAACCCATCTTAGATTAATGCCTCACCTGTTTTGTTAACACCTTCTAATATTTAATTTTCTTTTTTTTCAAATTTAAATATTTGTGTGTTGAATTAATTAGGACACACTCCTTCAAACAGGATGGTACAGAAAACCTCAGATTGTTAAGTTTGTTGAGTAAAATGAGTCACTGGGAGGAGAAGTCTACCAGGAGAATAAAAACAATGATAATGAGAACAGTAATAACCAATAAGCAATATTTTCAAGGTGTCTTGCAATTACCAAACACAGACTCATCGCCCGGTCCTCACTGTCCCAGAAGATGAGTTCCGTGATTCACTGAAAGCCAAACAGCAAGTATAACAGTGACAGGACTCAATTCCCAAGCTCACACTCCAAATCCTGTCTTCTCCCTAAAATGCCTTTTAAAGAAAAGACTTCTGTCTCATCAGCCAGTTCATCTGGGCCACCTGAAAACCTCAAGCAAAAATTCCCCAGGTCAGCATCATGCGTTCTCCAAGAGCAAGCATCTTCAAACAGAAACCAAAAGCAACGAAAACCAAAGACTAATGGCTTCTGGCTTCTCTTCAGTGGTAGCAAGGCTTAGTTCTTTTTCCATATTTCATGGGAAAAGTTATAACTGCCAAGGGGAGCTGTGGGCTTTCCAGTGGTGGAGCAGAGACATGAGCTTAGGAAAAGCAACCTTCAAGGAGAGATGCTCTCCTTCCTCCCTCTACCAAGTACACATTCATGTTTTTACATTTTATTTTACTGAATTTAAAGTCAGTGAGACCATAAAGGACCACTTTTGTATTACCTTTTCTTATCCTTCTGCTGCTTCCATAGCAAAACTAAATATGTGGAACATCAAGTCTTTATGAATCTTGTCTCCAACAATGGAATTGAGTATGTACTTTTTGAGGACATCAGTTCATTCAAGATCATAAGACAACTTTAGAAAAAACAAATCCTTAAGATAAGAGATCTATAGGTCAAATGGACTTCCCTTTCTGGTCTAAATGTCATGTTTGCGAAAGTCATGTGGTATAAACAGCAAAGTACTGAAATGAGAAATAATCCCTCTGCTGAATAAACCAGACTCTTAGCTGACTGGTTTGCAGGCCTACTTCTCCCACCTGTGGCTGGTACCTTCTCACCTCTTGGGTCTCCATGCAAACAACACCTCCCAGGACAGGAGTCCCTAACCTGCAGAATCTAGTGTCTGATGATCTGCGGTGGAGCTGAGGCAATCCTAATAGAAATAAAGCTCACAAAAGACGTAATGCGCTTGAGTCATCCCCAAACCGTCCCCACCTCTGTTCGTGCAAAAATCGTCTTCCCTGAAACCGGTTCCTGGTGCCAAAATGGTTAGGGACCCCTGTCCCAGGAGATACCTTCTAAGATTGCTTTCTCCATGACTTTCTCTCCCCTTATCCTCCTCCCATTATTTTATTAATAGTATTTATCACTCTGGCATTTTATTTTTATTTGTTTACTTGTTTATCGTCTGCTTCCTTCTGCTAGAAGGTAAGACCTTTATGTGAATTTGTCTTAATTATTGCTGTTTTCCCAGAAATGAGCTTCTTGAATTCAATTCCCTGAATAAACATGCAGGATGCCACTTATAAATCAAAGACCTCTATTTTTTTCCTTATATGTTGCCGAAACTGTAGAATCTGGGGATACCATCAAAGATAAATAGGAGGCCAACATCCACACACTGCTGATTTCACACCACAGACACTCCAGACAGAGGTCTCTTTACTGAGAACGCTTCAGTTTCCTCAGCATCGAAGCACAAACACAGTATTTGAGTGAGAGAGACAAGCCCAGTAAGTCCGCATCTTATCTCAAATTCTGAAGAAAAGAAAGTGAAACAGAGAAACATTTGTTCTGGATTTGCTGTGAAGACTTTAAAAAAACTCATAGTGCCCGAAATTCACTCTGTGGGTTCCTTTTAAGCATTCAATTTAGTTTTGAAACCTTTTGCTCTTTAGAGGTAAAGAAGAGAGAAAGATTCATTTACTCATTCAACAAACAGCTCAAACATTACGGAAAGGTTTCCCTCATCCTAAATTCTAATGGGCTCCTCCCCACCATTCTAGCATTTTCTAGTTTATTACACTATTAATTGCCCAGGAGTGCTTCTCTCTAAAGCTTTATCTTTATGACTGTGTGTGCGTGCTCAGTCATGTCTGACTCCTTAAGACCTAGTGGACTGTGGCCCACCAAGGTTCTCTGTCCATGAAATTTTCTAGGCAAGCATAGTGGAGTGGGTTGCCATTTCCTATTCTAGGGGATCTTCCCGACCCAGGCATAGAACCTGCATCTCCTGCACTGCAGGTGGATTCTTCATCACTGCACCACCTGGGAAGCCTTATATTTTTATTAATGTTTTACATGTTTAGTGTCTGATTCTTCCAGTTAGAACATAAGCTCCATGAGACCAAGAGTCTTGCCTCTTCTCCACTAATGCTTCTCCAGAACCTGAGAGTTCACAACACATGGAAAATTCTCAACAGGCAGCTGTTGAATAAATGAAGGAATGAAGATGTGTGGGCTCTGTGAAGGCTTTTTTGACATCTCTTGCCTCATTTTGACATTCTTGCATTTCGGAATACTCTGCATCCTTTCGTTCTTCCCTGTCTCGAGGGTTCTCTTCCCCAAACAGTTGTGTAGTACCACTGAGTCTTTGGGCTTCCGTGATGACTCAGATGGTAAAGAAACTGCCTGCAGTGCCGGAGACCCAGGTTCAATCCCTGGGTCAGGAAGATCCCCAGGAGAAGGGAATGGCAACCCACTCCTGTATTCTTGCCTGGAGAATCCCTTGGAAAGAGGAGCCTGGCTGGCTACAGTCTAAGTGGTCGCAAAGAGTCAGATAAGACTGAGCGACTAACACTACTACTACTTCTGAGTCCTTTGCTGCTTCATCATACCGAACTGGCATGAGCAACACAAGCTTGTTTGTGATCACTTCACACACTTCTACACTGTTTTCCCGCCAACAGTGTAATCTGCCCAAAGAAAAGGCCTATGTCTTCGGCCAAGGAATAGAGAAGGAAGAGAAGGGTTTTGAAAAATGATAATGAAGTAAGTTTTAAAAATCCTAAATTTGTATGCCTAAGGTATATGCAAGTAGAAATGTCCAATAAGAAGTTTATGTGTATGGATATGATGTCAGAAAAGGAGTTTAAGCTGTAATTGTTCATCTGTAACTTGTCAGCATCTGTTCAGGATAACAAATTGAGTGCACGTGCTCACTCAGGGAGAGTGCAGGTGTCGAGATGATGCATAGCAAAGGGTAGAGCCTTGGCACTGCCAGCACTTCAGGGACAGGGAGGGAAAGGAAGATGAGGAGGGACCATATTTGTGGTGGGAGAAGGACCGGAAGAGTGTGTTCTTGTGGATGCCAAGCAAAGTGACACTCTCAAGATGGTAGAGGATGGCCAACGATGGAAAGAGTCCCAAAGACTCCAAGTTGAAAAGACTGGGAAATGTCCCCTGGAGTTGGCAGTGGAGTCTTGCCAAGGCAATTTCACCTGAGGAATGAGAAAAAAACCTGATTGACAGGGACTAAGAACGGACTTTACTGGAAGATGAGTAATTCAGATGCTTAGAAGACAAGAAGAAAGATAGGCTGGTACCTAAATTGGAGTTCCTATGGAAAATGAATTGAATTTGTTACTCAAAAGTTGTTTTCCAGTTGGGCATTTGAAATGTGTACAGTTTATTTTATGCCAATTATACCTCAGTAAAGTGTTATTTTTTTAAAAGCACACTTTAGAATTTCACAAAATATCAATACCTTCTCATTTGAGAATACAACCTCAAATTCATAATAACATATTAAGATATCTTCTGATATATAAGTGAGAAAAATCCAGTAGAAGTGAAAACCCAGAAATGTATAAAGTAATACTCCGGATTTATAAATAATACAAAGAAAATAATCAACAACAGAAGAACTTTTTTTCTTATGGTAGGGAGTATGAAGGCAATGGCACCCCACTCCAGTACTCTTGCCTGGAGAATCCCAAGGATGGCAGAGCCTGGTGGGCTGCAGTCCATGGGGTCGAGAAGAGTCGGACACAACTGAGTGACTGCACTTTCACTTTTCACTTTCATGCATTGGAGAAGGCAATGGCAACCCACTCCAGCACTCTTGCCTGGAAAATCCCATGGATGGAGGAGCCTCGTGGGCTGCAGTCCCTGGGGTCGCGAAGAGTCGGACACAACTGAGCAACTTCACTTTCACTTTTCACTTTCATGCATTGGAGAAGGAAATGGCAACCCACTCCAGTGTTCTTGCCTGGAGAATCCTAGGGACGGGGGAGCCTGGTGGGCTGCCGTCTATGGGGTCGCACAGAGTCGGACATGACTGAAGTGACTTAGCAGCAGCAGCAGCAGCAGCATAAAGGCATTATGACCTGGAATATGGGCCTGCACAAATTCCATGGAATTCCGTTATTTTAGATCTACCTATGAGGCTAGGCTTTCCTGATGGCTTAGCCGGTAAAGAATCCACCTACAGTGCAGATGTGTGTTCATTCCCTGGGTCAGAAAGATCCCCTGGAGGAGGAAATGGCAACCCATTCTGCTATTCTTTCCTGGAGAATCCCATGGACAGAGAAGCCTGGTGGGCTACAGTCCATGGGGTTGCAAAGTGTCAGACATGACTGAGTAACTAAGCAGGCATGCATGATACAGGCTAGAAAATGGACTAGATTATGACCTAAATCAAGGCAACCACAAGCCACATTAAGATCTTCAGGAAAGGCTCAAAGAGCTTCCTAAGCACAGGTGAAAAGGCCTTAATGCCATCAAAGCTTCATTGAGGGTCATAATTAGAGAAAAAAAAACATGTAGATATACATTGGATAGAGAAGGGAGAATAACATCTAAACTAAATATTCACCCTTTTCCAAAGATTTGGCAGTTATCCTAGCAGAGTTATAAAAATTGAAGAGAATAAAATGTCAAGACTTAAACAATTACTCGGAGTTAGTAAATTAAAAGGTGAGACAGGTAGATAAAACTGAAGAGAAATATGAACTCAGCAAAAGCTGGTTTTTCAAATGTAGCCATCTAGAATTTTCTCTACAGTGTTTTCATGCGGGATAGAAAAAAATGACAAATTGAAAGCCAACAGATTAAATACTTATATGTACAGTCTTTGATATTTTCTTAAAGCATACTTTTCCTGACTGAATCCTTAAAATAATTCAGAGAGATAGACAGTGTGCCAGAGTGGCAGCAGCCCCCATTGCCCCCTGAGTGATATTTATCTTTGTGTTTTCACACAATTGGACTTTGAGAGGTAATGTTTTTCCTTTGACCTGTCTTGTTTTCCCAAAACATTATCTAGGGGAGCAGATTTATCAGAGACAGAAAATGCATTAGAATAAGCAGGGAAAAGTGGAGAAGACATGTTGTATGTCTGTTGAAATGTGTATTGTCACATTATTAATTGAAAAAATGTATCCAAGCACTAAAGATAAGTGATATGGTTACCAACTTACTAATTAGAGAACTAGACAAGAGGCTAAGTGATATAATCATCTCATTCCAGACTGTAATTCATAATTAGAAAACCAACTCCCAGTACCTGCCATAGAATTAATAGAGAGACATTACGACATTCTATACCACTATGACCTCAGGGCAACCCGTGGGAAGTGATGCTCATAAAAGCATGATGATGCACAAGACAAAATATTCAGCATCAATTTGGTATCCAAGGTAGTAGCATCTTCAGTTATTCATCGCTTTCCACTCCTCCCAACACAATCCTGTCTATTCCCCTCTAAAATGGTGGCCAGTATTAACAGAGGACTTACTAACCATTGTATTAAGCACTTGACACAGACTAAGCCACTTAATTATCATGACAACTCTATGAGTAGGCGTTATTTTTTTTTACATATTCATTTATAGATGAAATGCCCATGACACAACAGGTTAGGTAATCTATCCAGCTGGTACACAGCTAGTGAATGTCAGGGCAGACATTTGAGCCCAAGCAATCTAGAATCAGAGCTCTGGTTCTCAATCCCTAGGCAACACTGTCTTCATTTTATTTCAGGTCTTAACCATCTCTTTTCTGGACTATTACAAGAGCTTCCTAGCTGCTCTCCATTCAAGTTACCTCTTTTAATATTATTATTTTTTATTACAAAAATAATATGCAAATACATGATCCAGATAAAATTTTATAATAGCATGAATTAGACAAAATCCCATTTGGCCATCAGCTGCAATCCCAATTTTCTCCTCAGGATCTGGTGTGTCTTTTTCTATAAGTTTTTTCTGAATATAATGTATATACCTTTAAAAACATTCAGCATTGTTTGATAGATTATTAAATAAATATTATTACATTAATTTGCAAGCTTATAATTTATCTGTATGTTTTCAAGGGCATTCTAAATCTCTTGTGACCTTTAAAAGACCTTTAAAAGAAGAAAAATCCATTCCCTTTCTTGAAAAACTACTCCTATCCCAAATGGAGATGGTACAACCCTACTGAAATGGTCTACTGCTGCTGCTGCTGTTGCTAAGTCGCTTCAGTCGTGTCTGACTCTGTGCGACCCCATAGACGGCAGCCCACCAGGCTCCCCCGTCCCTGGGATTCTCCAGGCAAGAACACTGGAGTGGGTCGCCATTTCCTTCTCCAATGCATGAAAGTGAAAAGTGAAAGTGAAGTCGCTCAGTCGTGTCTGACTCTTCTCGACCCCATGGACTGCAGCCCACCAGGCTCCTCCATCCATGGGATTTTCCAGGCAAGAGTACTGGAGTGGGGTGCCATTGCCTTCTCCAGAAATGCTCTACTACTTTCCTTTTATTATCAGTGGAATCAAGCAAGTCCCCCAGAGGAAAAGACTAGGAAAAAAATTGAAGGACCAACAGGGTGAGCGGTATATACAGAGAAGGATGAGGAGGACAATTTTACGGCAATAAATCCATGGATGAAACAACCCATGGATGAGGACATGCTCATCTGGGGATGTGCCATGCAGTGAGGCCAGGTCCACTTCTGTAAAGTCTGTGTAGGTAACCAGAATATTCAGGTCACTTGTGCATCTCATTCCCATGGCAACCTGGTACATCAGGATAACATGACATTTTCACTCACTGAACTAGTCCCTTCATGAACGTGAATGTATTCACCTCTTGTCTACTGTTTCCTGAGTACAAGAAATGCATCTCCTACTGTAGGACCATTACTCAGCTCAGTACCTGGCATGTAGTTGATCTCAATAAATACTTGTTGAATGAGTGAATAAAGCCAAGGGTGTATCAATAATTCCGATTATCAAGGTTCCATGAATTCTCTACCTTGACTTTTCGAAGCTTCAGAAAACAGGATGATTTGATCACCCTTGGCCACTGTACATTGATCTAAACTGTTACAGGTCTACAGCAAACACTAATGATAACCCACCTAAATTATACCTACCTGTGGCAGAGCCAGTCACCTGAGTTAACAAACATCGCCATATGCTTGCTATGTGACCTGGGGCAAGTATCGTAACCTCTCTCTTCAGCTTTCTTATCTGTAATAATGAACATAATACAACCTTTAGGATTTAGTGAAGACTAGGTGAACTACTATAATACATAAAAGCATTTAACAATAAGTGAGACATGGAGTGAGTCCTCAGTAAATGTCAGCCCTGTGTCTATTTCTCCTTCTGCTCCCTAGCCGCTCCCTTCCTAATAATAAGGCTTTGAGTTTATTTACCCTGATAAGCATTTCTCTTCTCTCATTTCCATTTGTGGCAATCTGGGCAACAGCTTCTTTCTTTTCCAGTGCTGACCTACTGTTTGGTTGGAATCAGTCCCAGGGCTCTGGGCTCTAGAGATTGCTGTTAGACTATGAAGCATTATGGATCAGATCCAACTGCTACAGCATATAATGGCTCTGGCCATTAAAAAAAAAAAAATCCAAACTGTTTTAGCTATTTTATGGAGTACAGCAGATACCCAAAAGTTTATAACAGGGTTACCAAATACAGTGTTTTAAAACAAAAAAATCATCCAAAAATTACTCATCTCCTCATAGACACAACTTGCTGTGTTGAATATTAAAACAGACATCTTGCTCTTGAGTTTTAAGTTTTCTCACAAGTTCCCACAATTATAATTTCAAACCAGTGAATGTTATTCAAACAGGGAAAGGCAGAATCTTTAACTTACTTCTACCCTGTGAGATTCTTTATCCAATTTTCCTCATATTCCTTTAGATCTACCTAAAATTTCCTTATTTACAAAGTCTTAGAGTCCCAGAAACACTTGAATTTATTCCATCATGTACACACACTAACAAGTCATCCCAGGACTTTAAAAAAAAATTTAAAGAGACACAGAGAAACATAGTCCTTCCCCTTTATAAATCTTGCTCCTCTCCAACATTTAAGAATGTCTTCCCAGAGATCACTCAGGTCAGTTCAGTCGCTCAAACGTGTCCCACTCTTTGAGATCCCACGGACTGCAGCATGCCAGGCTTCCCTGTCCATCGCTAACTCCCAAATCTTGCTTAAACTCATGTCCATCGATTCAGTAATGCTATCCAACCATCTCATCCTCTGTCTTCCCCTTCTCATCCCACCTTCAATCTTTCCCAGCATCAGGGTCTCTTCCAATGAGTCAGCTCTTTTCATCAGGTGGCCAAAGTATTGGAGTTTCAGCTTCAGCATCAGTCCTTCCAGTGAATATTCAGGGTTGACTTCCTTTAGGATTGACTGGTTGGATCTCCTTGCAGTCCAAGGGACTGTCAAGAGTCTTCTCCAACACCACAGTTCAAATGCATCAATTCTTTGGCACTTAGCTTTCTTTATAGTCCAACTCTCACTTCCATACATGACTACTGGTAAAACCATAGCTTTGACTAGACAGTTTGTTGGCAAAGTAATGTCTCTGCTTGTTAATATGCTGTCTATGTTGGTCATAGCTTTTCTTTCAAGGAGCAAGCATCTTTTTATTTCATGGTTGCATTACCATCTGCAGTGATTCTGGAGCCCAAGAAAATAAAGTCTCTCACTGTTTTCATTGTTTCGCCATCAATTTGCCATAAAGTGATGGGACTGGATGCCATGATCTTAGTTTTCTGAATGTTGAGCTTTAAGCCAACTTTTTCACTCCCCTCTTTCACTTTCATCAAGAGGCTTTTTAGTTCTTCTTCACTTTCTGCCATAAAGGTGGTGTCATCTGCGTATCTGAGGTTATCGATATGTCTCCCGGCAATCTCAATTCCAGCTTGTGCTTCATCCAGCCCAGCATTTCTCATCATGTACTCTGGCTTCCCTGGTGGCTCAGAGAGTAAAGAATCTGCTTGCAATGCAGGAGACCTGGGTTCGATTCCTGGGTTGGGAAGATCCCCTGGAGAAGGAAATGGCAACCCACTCTAGCATTCTTGCCTGGAAAATCCCAAGGACAGAGGAGCCTGGTGGGCTACAGTACCTGGGGTCACAAAGAGTCAGACACAACTGAGTGACTAACACAATTACACTCTGCATATAAGTTATATAAGCAGGGTGACAATATACAGCCTTGAGATACTCCTTTCCCTATTTGGAACCAGTCTGTTGTTCCATGTCAGTTCTAACTATTGCTTCTTGACCTGCATACAGGTTTCTCAGGAGGCAGGTAATGTGGTCTGGTATTTCCATCTCTTTAAGAATTTTCCACATGATCACATAGTCAAGGCTTTATCGTAGTCAATAAAGCAGAAGTAGATGTTTTTCACTGGGGCAGGGCTATTGGGTTGCTACCTGAATGATCTCCTAGCAATTAGACACGTCTTTAAAGCATGACATTCATTACTTCTTCATCCTGCCTTACAACCCTGAACAATGCCCTTTTTGATAAAGGCAGTGTTTCTACTATCCTGGTTAGATTCCAACCTCACCCTTCAAGTGAAGATCCATCTGGGTACCTTATAAATCTTATTTAGAAAAATAAATCACATTCTTGCTTTGTGACCTGGGAAGTGTCAAGAATGGCTGGAGTATTTTCTTCATATATCCTTCACCTAAAGATTACATCTTTTGCAAGAGCTACCCAGTTAGAATTATAGTTGATAGGATTAGCTAAGCATACTACACCCCAAAGACAAGCAGCAGCTGGATTACTGTACCACAGCTCACCTATTTGTAAGAACTGATCTCAGAGTTTCGTATTCACAGAAGGCTCAAAACCCTAAGAAACTCGTACACCACTCATGTTGTTTTATTCAGTCGCTAAATTATGTCTGACTCTTTGTGACCTGATGGACTACAGCACACCTCCCTGTCCCTCACCATCTGTCTCCTGGAGTTTGCCCAAGTTCATTTCCATCGAGTCAGTGATGCCATCCAACCATGTCATCCCCTGTCCCCACCTTGCCTTCCTGCCTTCAGTCTTTCCCAACATCAGGGTCTCTTCCAATGAGTTGGCTCTTCACACCAGGTAGCCAAAGTACAGGAGCTTCAGCTTCAGCATCAGTCCTTCCAATGAATATGCAGAGTTGATTTCATTTAGGATTGACTAGTTTGATCTCCTTGCTGTCCAAGGGACTCTTCAGAGTCTTCTCCAACACCACAATTTGAAAGCATCTATTCTTCAGTACTCATTGGAAAAGACTCTGATGCTGGGAGGAATTGGGGTCAGGAGGAGAAGGGGACGACAGAGGATGAGATGGCTGGATGGCATCACTGGCTCGATGGACGTGAGTCTGAGTGAACTCTGGGAGTTGGTGATGGACAGGGAGGCCTGGCGTGCTGCAATTCACGGGGTCGCAAAGAGTCGGACATGACTAAGACACTGAACTGAACTGATTCTTCGGTGCTCAGCCTCCTTTATGGTCCAACTCTCTTTATGGTCTCACACTGGTATAATGCATCATTAAAAAAGAACTCCAAAGTGGCAATTAACAGCAAATGGAACTGAACATACCTGGGAAGAACCAGGCCTACTTTCTCACTTCTGAATTCCAGCTAGCTAAACATCCGTCCTGTGGGCCTAGTAATAGCTGGAAGGAAGGGCTGTGGGACCCAATCAGGGGACTTATTTCAGGACCACATCTTTCCAATGCCCCAATCATCCTTCATGTGTAAAATATCTTTCTAAGGCTTCATACCCACCTGTAGTGAAAAATGCCTGATGATCTTAACACACAGTATGTTCTATGATACTATTAATTCCTTAAAGCAGCTTGTTAAAGTACCTTAATTCTTTAAAAATGGAAAAGAGACAAAGAGAAACACAACTATAAAATTCATCCTCAGAATATTTCAACAGCTACTGGTTATAATATTCCATTAGTAATAAGGTAAGGAAAAGATGAAAACAATAACTGGAAATAAGCACATTTCACACTGATGTAAATCCTAGCCCATTTAAAATTACAAATTAAAATTTAGATCTCCTATCTCCTTTTTAAAAAGCAATTTTGTCCCAGTCCCAAAATAAGTTAAAACACTAAGCCACTTAAATTACAGTGGTGAAATCAAAGCTTTTGCACCATTCCAAGGAAACCCAGATACACCTTTAGAAAACTGTTTCTTTTTGGACCATGCAATGAATTTTAAACAGTCCATTATTTTGTTGTGGCCTTTATCCTGATGGTGAGGGGTGAGTTTGGGAGGGGTAGGGCAGTGGTTGGGAAATCTGTGAGTGGAGCATTTTTTCATGCCTCAATTAAAATGGTTAATTAGATACAACAGAGCCTAGATGCTCCTTAGATGCTACACAATTGTATCAAGTCCTTAGTTTTGAGGAGAGTTCACTCCTATTTTAAATGATGTTCATTAGATTTGCCATTTGACAATGCTGAAACTCAAAAAGCTCAGAAGAAAAAGAAAGCAAAAAACACTGACAATTTAGACATACCATAATTTTTCAAGGGCAAAGACTAAGACTCCTTCTCATACAAATCAACATAAAACACTTTGGGGGGAGTTAGGAGAATTATCTGCTTATGATACCAACCCTAAAAATGTCTCTGTAACATCCTCACTGATAATTCTTCATCCACCAGTTTCTTACAACTAACAGGGCCCAGTTCAGCAGCTACCGCTGCTGGCCCAAACTGTCTACAGGCAATTATGCAAGTTTCTCTTCCTAAGAAGGGCTTCCCTGATGACTCAGTGGTAAAGAATCCACCTGCCAATGCAGGAGACCCAGGTGATCTGGGTTGGATCCCTGCGTCAGGAAGATCCCCTGGAGTAGGAAACGGCAACCTACTCCGTTGCCAAGAGAGAATCCCACGGGATTCTCTTGCCTGGAGAATCCCATGGACAGAGGAGCCTGGCAGGCTATAGTCCATGGGATCCCAAAAGAGTCAGACACAACCGAGCATGCACGCACAACAACCTCTTCCTAACAATAGCCACCAAAAAGACGTAGAGAAAAAATCTTGGACCAGAAGAACTGGGTCACAGGATGAGAGAGTCACCACTTCTTCAATATCATTAATTCTTGATTTTTAAGGAAAATGGTTCCCATTAGGCCTAAGAGAGTTTCTTAAATGTGACCTACATTCAAGCGTAATTATCTTTCTTTCCCAATTGGCAAACATACACTGCATAACCTTGTTATAAAATCTCATAATTAATACAGTTTTGAATGTTAAGAGCCAGATTATCTGACCTAAAATTTAGTAAGGCATATAATAGTTGAAGACAATCAGAAGAGTCTGACTCTACCTTAGCTCTGCCCCTGACGTTTTGAAACAATAGCTTTTCCTTTATGCAACGTGACTTATTTTATCAGTGGAGATTATCCAGGAGTTCACTGGGAGGAGAAGTTGGGAATGCAACATCCTTAACAAATATTCAGGAATAGTTTTAAATATTATTTTAAAAGTACAACCAAGAGTAGAACTAAAACATAACACATGAACCTTTATGAGTGTAGGACTTTATTCTGGAGGCAGATTACATTATTTATTTATGCTGTTGTGTTTACTGGGTTTTACTAAGTGGTATCTAAGAGACATAGTATGTCTTCATAGAAAAGAAATGAAAGGTTTGGATCTAAGTACCAGGCCAGCACTCACCAGATCTTAAGCTTATCACTCAAATCCATTCATCTATAAAATGGGATCGTGGCAATACCTGTTCCACAGTGTTGATTTACAGAACAAATATAATCAGTTGAAATGATTGATACCTCAAAAGATGAAATCAATGTTCAACTTGTTATTCTACCTTCATATATTAAGAAAATAGCCAGGGAAATGACACATGCCAAAAGATATCTTAAAGATGTCCATTGAAAATACATTTTTACAAATGACGTGGGGTATTAATGAATACTGAATATGCATTTAGAAGTTTCAGACCATAAAATAACACATTCAAAAATTAGCATGGACTTCCAGATAAAGATGACAGAGTGTGCACATGTATTTATGTTCTTTTCCGTCCAGAAGCCCATTAAAATGTCAGTGAAGAATGCACGTAGGTATAAACTCATGAGATAAGAATAAATAGTGGTCTTTAGCTGACAGAAGACTTAAATTTTTGGAAGATGACAAGTAGATGGAGATATGCTAACAGATGAAAGGCATATATATATATATAAAGAAGTGAGCTTAGAGTAAAACAAAAGGGAAGTAGGTGGTTTAGTAAGAAAGATGGAGATAAGCTGCCCAGAAGAACCATTGAGATGCTCAGAATTCTGGAAATTCAGATGCACTAGGGGTTGGAATGACACATAAGACTGAAATATGGGGGAAATCGATTAAAATTCTATTTATGACACAGCTGATTTCATTACTATGTAAATCAGAAACCCAGGCATGGTGTTTGCCTTACTCTGAAATGTGAACAGAAAACCAAAGACTCCCATACATCTAAATCAATCCCTAATGTGAGATATTCTGACCAAAACAAACTAACAGGAAATACTGATTCCAAAATAAAAAGAGATAATGTGAAGAACAGAAATTTTTATAGAAACACTAACATCCTTAGAAAGATTGAAGAATACATTGCATCCATAAGACAAGAACAATATACTGTGAAAAAAGAACAAACAGATTAAGAAGGAAACTTGATTTAAAGAATATGATTGTCAAAGGAAAAAGAAATTTTAGAATACAGAATTGAGAAATTCTCCCAGAAAACAAAAATTTTACAGGCAAAAGGATTGAATCAGGAGAACTAATAGGCAATTAACAGGAATTATGGAAAGTAAGTAGCAAAACGGAAGGGAGAAAAAATGGAAGGGATTAATATAGGAGAATTTTGGATAACAGAAAGACTAAACATTTCAGATTGGAATAGCCCACCAGTGACTGTAAAAAAAGCCTCTGTTGATAACTTTTCCTGAAAGAAAAAAAGCAGAAAGAAAAAGCAGATCATCAAAGAACCAGAATCAAGCAGGCACAAAACTTCACATCAGCAATACAGATGACCAAGAAAAAGAAACACTGCCTTTAACAGTCTGCGTAATTTCATATTTTCTGTATCTAATTGAATTATTACTCAAGTATGAACTTAGAGCCCACTTGCAGGTGCTGATTTTCACATATTCAAAGAATCAAAAAAGTTGCATCTCACATATCCTTTCTTAGGAATTTTGATCAGTATGTACTGCATCAAAAAGAAGTCCATGAAGAAAGCAAAAGATTCACATTCCAGAAATGATGAAACAAAGAAAAATAACACCAAGATGATTCCCGTTACCCAGCCTACATAACAAGTACTGATTAAGGGTAGCAAGATGAAGAGCTTCAAAAAAAAGTAGTTTCTGGAGAAACTTAACAAAATCCCTGAATGGACCCCCACCCCCAAAAAAAGCAAACACAAGAAAGGCAAATACTACAGAAAAAAAGAAAAAGGCAACTAGAAACTCCAGAAAAATTAAAAAGTGTGCCAGAAGTATAATAATATACTATGTGATACTGTAATAAGCAAGCTTGAGTCTCAATATAAGCACTACTTATTGGTTTACAATTTTAGAATCAACCTATAGACAAAGATGGTAGAATGATGATGAGAGGCAATGTTAATAGTCTTGATATTGTAGAGATACACATTACAAGAGGTACAGATTGGAAGGGAGAAGTGGGAGAGAAGAACTGAAAAGACAGGGACACAAAATAAATTGTCTCTTGTTAACAGAATAAGCGTCTTACTTAAAGTTGCGAAAGGAATAAGTGTTGTAACTAGAAGTGCACAGGTAACCAATAAAGATCTAAAGTTGAGATATGAGTAAAGGAGGTATTGAATGACTTAATCATGTTACATTCTCATGTATCAGCACAGAAAGACAATACATAATACCCGAAACTAATAATCCAAGATTTAGCAGTATAAGGATATTGCTTAAAGATATGGAGGCAAATAACCAAAGAACCCATTATAAAAGTTAAAAGTTGTATCTGAGAAGAGACTGAAGATAAGAAAGAGTAGACAGAGAACAACTGCTTTTTAGTGCCAGGGTTTTTATCTTTTTTGTTGTTGTTATCATGTGTGGTTTTTGTTTCAGTAAAAATGTTTAAATTATTAATGTAAAAATACAAACATAGAAATTTTACTAAGAAATGTGTGATCCACTATTATACACAAATTGATCAAAGTTATGTAAATATTAAGGGATAAAGTCTTCTACAATATTTTTAATTATATTTAATGCTGAGCTTGATTTTAGAGTGGGAAGATGCTCACTTTATTTTAATAAACAGGCCCTAACCCACCCTCAAGTGTTCCAAACCCAGCAAGATGTAAAGTATCTTCAAATATCCCCTCCATTTGGAGACATCTGTGCTCATTGATTTACAATGTGCACAGGCTGCCTGATTATTTTATTATGTCGTTTGCTACTGCAGGAATTGTGCATTACCATTCACCAGTAAGCTGAGAACACGTGGGGCTGATATCTTGATTCAGAACCCTAAACCTAAAAGGGATAGAAGTACCTGGTAAATTTAGAAGCAGATTCTCCTCTATAACCATGACCCTTCTTCGTCTACCTTTCATAGACATTTACCACCAGGAACTACAGGTCCATTTTGCATATGTGCTTTGTGAGCAGCAGAGAACAAAGGGAATTTCCTGCAAAACGATGCTGAAACATGATCGTTGCTGTCTATTATCGTGCCAGAACTTGCCTATTGAATATTGTCCCTGACTAGTATTCAGAAATTGTTTCTTTGGATGGGGAAGACAAAGATGGGAAGTCCACTTAAATGCTCAAACAGTACCCTCTGCTGGTCGAGTCTGAGCTGAAGATTTCATTTGTAACAGGGCTTAGTCACACTAACAACATGGGGAAGGAAGAAAATAATGGAAGTCAAGGCAAACACCAAAATCAACTAATTTTAATTACAAATAAGGAAATTGACATTGAGGCTTCGTATCACATGTATGATGCATATGTACTTTATTAAACCCCTTGCTCTTGCAAAAAATTATTAATGAGGGATGTTGGGTATTACATTCAAATTCTCTGCTTTACAAAATGATTCATCACAAGTTCCCTCAGTGAGTTTCTCTAGTGTTCTGAATGTGTGGCATGATTTACACTCTGGCTGTGGGAATGTGTTAATTGTATAAAGTAAAGTGGTTTCTTGTATCATAGCCCAGGATTCTTAAACCATACCAGAGATGTCTGCATTACTTGACATGTTTATAAATGTTTAAGAAAAGTTCAGAATTAATTTGTGCTGTCTTGCTAAGGAGATGCCAAGTTGAATTTATCTGACCAAGGAAGGAATAAGTAACATATATTTCTGGGACAAGGGCTATCTTATGATCTATCATGCTTAATAAATTGAGTAGCAATTAAAAACAGGTACTGTCCTACATTTAGAAATGTAGACCAGCATTTTTTATATCTGTGACTAAAAATCAATTTATATTCAGCTCTCCATGCCTATTATGGTGGGGAGTTCACAGTGGCTAAGGCATGTCTCACTAAGCATTTGCAGTCGACGAGAAAGTCGACATGTTTTAGGCCATTAACGTGGCACATACTACTAGCCTTTATTCTGTTTCCACCAAAATAGGAGTGGGAGAGGGACTTAAGTGCCCGCATTTACCAAGAAATACGGTACATGCTGAGTTTGAGGGAAAGCACATGGTTCTTTTGGTCTAACTTTCATTTATTATTGAGACAGGGATACAAAGAAAGAATTCTCCAGTATAAGAACTGCAACAGTGCAAACACGATGACAGATGGTAACTGAAGCTTGCCTCAGCATTGGGGAGACAAGAATGAGTAGAAGAGACGGGTGAAATGCAAAGTGTGTGCCCCACCTAAACTGGTCACACACTTAGTGCTTGTCGCTGGTGCCATGAAGCCCTGAGGGCCAAGGATTGTCAGACCTTCTGCTTTTCTGAAAGGAGCTTGAAGTCAGAATATTTATGCAACATTTCCTCTTGAAGGCTCAAAATTTTCCAGAAGAGTCTGTGAGCCAAAACAAACATCTACAAACTAAATTTATCCCCCAGGCCAGCAGCATCTAGTGACCACAGACTACAAGTTCTTTCCTTCTGTTTCAGGCCTTTGCACATGCCCTTCATCCTGCCAGGAATTTTCTTCTCCCAGGTCCCTTCCCTTCCTCCCAGTTAACTACACTCATCCTTCTGGTATTTACTCAGTCACCATTGCTTCCAAAAAGTTTTTCCTGATCTGCTAAATTAGGTTAGGTCCCCTTGTGATGTACTCATCCATCTTTCTATGCCTTTCCATCATAGCACATTGCATAGTTTGTTCTTAGATGCTCATTTGTGTAATTATTTGATTTTTTTTCCTCCTCCACCATGATGGCAGAGGCTATACCTCTTTTGTTTAGGAGCCTATTGCCCATCCTAAAATAAGCAGTGGTAAGTAGTTGCTGAATAAACAGGTAATGACTTTAAAGTAATTCTTCATAGGTGTACCTGGAACTGCTCATCTACTGTTAACACCACATGATCCCTTAGATTCCAGCTTTGGAGACACAAAGGTGTGGATTTGAACCTTCAAGGAGTTCATTGGTTGTCTGTGTGATGTAGTTGGTGAACTTCTGTGAGTCTGTTTCTCATTTATAAAGTGGAACCTCCTAGGTTTGTGCAGAGGACTAAAGATAGATAATGCATTCATTATACAGTACAAACACATAGTCTTCAAAAAATGTTAATTATTATTATTACCACTAATACTAATAATCTACTCATGCTAGGTGGTCCATATTCCCCCTAGGCACAGTGGTAAAAGTCACTCAGTCGTGTCTGACTCTTTGCGACCCCATGGACTATACAGTCCATGGAATTCTCCAGGCCAGAATACTGGAGACGGTAGCCATTCCTTTCTCCAGGGGATCTCCCCAATCCAAGGATTGAAGCCAAGTCTCCCACATTCCAGGTGGATTCTTTACCAGCTGAGCCACAAAGAAAGCCCAGGCACAGTGGTGAGGGCTTGGCAAATCTGAGCTTATATGTCAATTTCTATGCCTTTGGCCTCTGAACAACACCAGCTCCCCTTCCACCACCACCCCCCAGCCCCTACCCCTGCAGCAACAACAGCATTATCCTACCAACCAACCTAATCAGTATTTAGAGAAATCAGGCCTGGAAGAGGTCTTACAATATAATATCTTAACCATCAGTGCTTTTTTTTTAAACCAGAAAAACTTATTCACCACTGATCTTTCCAGATTATGTAGCTGATCTTAATCAACTCCTTAAGGATGCTTGATATGTATCTCAGGCACACCTGCCAGGTACGAGCTATGAACTTAAGATGGATCAATGGATATTTTATTCCTAGGGTAGGACACATGATCCTTGATTTAGGATATCCGGCAGGCAGAAATCATGGTGTGTGTCATGGAAAGCAGGTAAGATTGGAGCCAGAGTCACTTGGATTCACATTTTTGTCATTTTGGTTCAGCTCTGTGATCTTGGCCGAGTCCTTAGGCTTCTTCTGTAAAACGAAACTCAATACCTGCTTTTAGAGCATTGTTCTGAAGATTAAAGATAATATGTGGCGAAGAGTCTGGCATGGAAGAAATGCTCAATGAATGACAGTTATGTAAGAAAAGGGAATCAGAGCATTAAACATATGTCCCACCCCAACTTCCCTAAAATAAAATTCTACTTAATATACACAAGATAACACAGACCACAAGAGGCTGCACTGTACTCTGGAAACCATGGGACTTCAAGCATATAGTGGAAGAAATAGCACAATCTTTGGAAAGTTATGGAAAACTGGGCCACAAGTCTGTCATGAACAGCTCTTCATCCTCTACTTTCACAGACAATCAGGGAGGAGTCTGAGCCCACAGACAGTGCTTCCCTGGAAGGTTGGCTGGGAAACCAGCAGTGTCTAGTCACTGTCCCACCACAACCCCTGTTTCCAGCATTTGCCTTCCAAGGTCAAGCTGATCTGCCGCATCCCATGACTCAGTTCTACATCACTTGTAAGAAAACGTCCATGAGTTTCGCCCTTCATTTATTTATTTATTTTACTGTGTCACACTAGTCTCCTTGGCTTTTAGTCTCCCCTACAAACTGAGCCCAATATAGATTATCATTACTTCCTACTCTGAGCTTCTGCGGCAGCTTCGGCCTACATGGTGGCACTCCCCAAGTCTGACCCTCTACCTGCTCATCCTCCTAAGAACACAGCATCGTTGTTTGATTTGTCTTTGTTTTCCCAGCAGTTGTTCAGTTGCTTAGTCATGCCTGACTCTTTGCAACCCCATGGACTGCAGCACGCCAGGCTTCCCTGTCCTTTACTTTCTCCCGGAGTTTGTTCAAACTAAGGTCCATTGAGTCAGTGATGCTGTCCAACCAACCAACCACAAAAGAAACTAACTGGCTGATTTAAGCAAGAAAGGAATGTATTCAAAGGAGGCTCAGTAGTTTCCTGCACCACTAGGAAGCCTGAAGATCTAAATTCTAGATCTCTGTGGCTAGAAACCAAGGCACCAAACAGCACCCAGCGTTCATCAGCAAAACACTTCTTCCCTCTCCCTCTGCTCCTTGGTAACAATTTCCCAGTTTAAAATCCGAGACAGCTCTCCAAGCCTGCCTGTAGGGGAGTTGGGAAAGTGGATATCTGGCATTTTCAGCTTCTCACATGAGAGATGGCCTCCAGCCCAGCAAGACTTAAAAGGTAAAGAATTCCTACATAGGATAAGGTTCAAATGCAGGGCAGCCAAAATTAGAATACGGCGAATCATGACTGCAGCAACTTCTTAGCATTGACTTTTTAGCACTCAGAACACACCAATTATCAGCGTGTTTGGGTTTTATTACTGCTCACTACAGCACCAGAAAATAACTTGCTCACTACCTGTTGACTGAAATAAGTGAGCAATGAATCTAATGCCACGTAGTCTCGGCCTGGGTTCCCACAACATCCACACTGATTCCTCCTTTGTCCTGAACTTCGGAAGTCCGCCCACAGTGCAGACGCCCAGGCCCGCCAGCTGTGCGCACCGCAGCCACACTCAGCCTGGCTGGGCCCACCCCGGGGGCTGCCCAGCCGCCCCTCCGGCTCTGTCGTCTCTTCTCCGCCATTCCCTTGCCCTTTGGACTTGGTGACTGCCTTTGGCTCACTTACTTTTGACCCTGGGTGCAGGACAATTCTTTGTTGAGCATAACTGCCCCTTAGGTTGCAGGATTTTTAACTTCCCTGGCTATCTTCATTCAATGTTAAGACTATTGTACAGTCTTGGTGACAAAGGAAACAGATATACCTTTCCAAACTGTGCCTGGTTTGTGGTGAGAAGTGTGGGGACAGCTGAAGCCCTGCCCTACAGAGACCCTGCATGCACCCTCTGACTGCGCCCTGGTTGGATCACAGCCTGCCAACCCTGCACCTTGAGATTTGAGCCCAGCTAGTTGCTGACCTAGACATTAGAGTTTCACATTTCCTTGGAGGGGGAAAGCTTGTTGACCAAAATTATCATAGGAAAAACTTGTCATACAATAACTAAACAGAGTTACACAGAACTGGACTTTGTATTCCTACTCTTCTGTGTTAATTTGGGCAATAATTTACTCACTCTGAGCTCAATCCCTTCTTTTGTAAAACGGGAAGTGTTTTAGGTCAGTCTCCCTTTTTAGATGCCGAGCTTGAATAGGAGATTCCTGTTCAAGCTATTTATTAGAAGAGTACTCTCGGGAGAAAGGGAGTGAGAAAAGCAGGATAGGGTGGCGAGAAAAGCCAGACAAGGAAACTCTGAAGCATAAATTACATGAGAGTGAGTTCTGCTTTGAGATAAGGGAACTGGCCTTCTGTACCCCAGGTCAGGCTGGCATTGGCTGAGGTCTGGGTAGGAAGGTGCCTCCCATTGGCCAAGGGGAGCTCCCCTAACTCTGATTCCCAGTGATGTTTCTCATAGCAGTGAAGGATGAATGGGTGAATGGTAGGGAAGGGCACCCACAGCACACATCACAGGAAATGACAATACCCACCTCAAGAAATGTGGTGAGCACTGCTTGGTACAAAGCAAGTTTGCAGCCGATGGTTTTTACTGAGTGACTGAGTGGCACAAATTGAGCGCATGCCGTCGCCGCTCTGACAGGTGTGGTGGGGGCACTGCAGGTCACACTTCTCCTTGATGAAAAGGAACCTCATCGAGCTCTCCTTTCCTCTCAGGAGCCCTACCTTCCCTGGTCTAACCCCGACTCTGAAGGGCCCCTCCTAGCTTCTGTGGCCTAAGGAATGTCACAGGCATAGAGTGCTCAAGTCTTCAAATACCAAAAATGTAAATGAGGAATCAGTGAAGGAAGACGGTTGTCCAAGCTCTTAGTCTAGAGCTTTCCAGAGATACAGAGTGGGTGTATTTGCATAAAGAGAGGTATTCTTGCTTCTATTGGGGGGGGAGGAGGGAGAGAAAGAGGAAAGGAGGGAAAAAAGAAGGAAGGAAAGGAGGGAGGGAGGAGAAATACCAGGAGACCTTTGTGGAACATCAAAAAAACCATGAATTTGATAATGTTGATGGTACTAGTGGTAAAGAATCCGCCTGCCAATGCAGGAAATGCAGGAGATGTGGGTTTGATCCCTGGGTCGGGAAGATCCCCTGGAGAAGGACATGGTAATCCTCTCCAGTATTCTTGCCTGAAGAATCCCATGGACAGAGGAGACTGGCGGTCTACAGTCCACAGGATCACAAAGAATCCAACATAACTGAAACAACTTAGTTCACATATGGCAAAAAGAAACGGAATTAGAACCACTGACGGAGCACACGGACCAACTTTCTCCAAAAACGGAGCCAAAAATGAATGTTTCAGTAAAGCCACACGCCCTGGCTCCTGAGAAGAGAGGAAGACAAGCAGAACTCACAGAAGGTGACTTGCAAGGTCACCTGTACCTTCCAGAGACGTGAAGACTTTTCTTGGAAATAAAGCATTTTCTCTGGGGGAAGACAGATAGGTACAAAGAAAAACACCGACAGAAGAGACATTGCCCTCAGTGCCGTCACATAGCAGGCCACGTAACTTCGTCTTTGTGGTTTGTTAACATTCCTGAGGGCTCCCCAGGAGATGTTATAAAATTCTCAAGCTCTGCTCTTAGGCATTAGTCTCCCATTGCAGGCCCCTTCCTTACTGGGATAAACGACCCAATACAGGTACACCTACCTTCGTACACCACTCAGTTCCTGTAAAAGACACTGTAAACTTTTTAAATATTTGAAAAATTAAAACTTAGTTTAAAAAATTTCTAACCGTAATAAATGCTGATGGGAAAAAAATCAGAAAACCTGCATAAGGAAAAAGAGGGGAAAAAAAATCACCCACTACACACGATTGTTAACATTTTGTGCATGTGTCCACACACATGCACACATATTACCTCGTACACTCACACATCCTCATGATCATGCTGAACACTGTTTTGTGACCTGCTCTTTCCACTGGCATCTTTTACATCAACCAATATCACATGAAATGATATCATTTTAATGGAAACACAGAATTCCGTTATATGATTATACCGTAACTTTCTTAATCAATATATTTGACACATACAATTGCTTTGCTATTGTAAACAATGCTGTGATGAACATCCTTAGCTAAAACATAAAGTACCTTCATAATTAGTCACTTGGGATAGTTTCTTAGAAATGGTATTATTGGGTCAAAGACTTTTTACCTTTGCAATTTTATGCATATTGTCAAATTACCTTCCAGAAAGGCTGCAACTATTTTTATACCCACTACTTGTACATGAGAATATGACTGACCCTTCCTTTGATCAACACTGTGTGTGACTTAGCCTTTGCCGATTTCATAGCAAAAATGATGCATGATGTAAATTTCAAATATTTCAAAGGAAATGCCCACTGTTTAAACAACTCAACACACATAGGATTCTCCCAGATTTCTGCCTAACTATATATATTTTTTGTATTTATAGTATCAGTTACCATAGACATTTTGAAAATACTGGCCTAAAAAATTGTATCTAAGTATACACACATTGAGTGACCAACTTCCAGGTTTATGAAATAGGTTTCTAATAGTAATTGACATCTACATTACTTTCAGAAGTTTAGGTTTTAACTCAAGATATGCAAATTGCCAATCACAGTTATCACTCACCTGGCTGGTTAACAAATAAGAATTGGTTTTTAATCAAAAGTTGAAAATTTGTCCAAGTAAGTAGAATGGAGAGGATAAAACACACAAAGATACTTGATGAAATGGTAAATGTATTCAGCAAATAAACAAAGTAAGTTTGGCATTAGAGAACTTAGTTTCTTCCCAGCTTTGTCCCTGATTTTTCTGGCCTTTGAGAAGTTACTTAAATGTGTCCTCAAATAGAAAAGTAGAAATGAGTCCTACATTCCTACTTGTCTCCACCCCAGTCCTCACTGCACATGCTTTTTGTAAGAGTTTATTATAAACTATCTGCTAATCACTTTGAACTTCTTGCATAGGAGTGCTTATATTTAGAATTTTATCCTATGGGGTTCTTCACTAGTAGAGTAAATGTCTTATGTTTCTTAAAAAGTATTACACAAGTGACTCAATAGAACAGTAACAAAAGCTGCCCTTTCTCACAAACTACCAGTTTCTGGAAAGATTCCCCAAGATCGTCTCCTTTTATAAATATCTAGAAATATTAATGGGCTTTCCAGGTAGCTCAGTGGTAAAGAATCTGCTTGCCAGTGTGGGAGATGCAAAAGACCTGGGTTTGATCCCTGGGTTGGGAAGATCCCCTGGAGGAGGAAATGGCAACCCACTCCAGTATTCTTGCCTGGAAAACTCCATGGACAGAGGAGCCTGGCGGGCTATAGTCCATGGGGTCACAAAGAGTCGGACATGACTGAGCACACACAAGAAACATTTATAATACTTCTCCGTGACAACTTCAAACATTTCTCTTTTTTCCTCTCAAATTAAGATTCAACTCAAGGGGCTTCCCTGGTGGCTTAGTAGTACAGAATCCGCCTGTCAATGCAGGAAACACAGATTTGATCCCTGGTCCAGGAAGATCCCATATGCTGCGGAGCAACTAAACCCGTGTGCCACAACTGCTGAGTCTGTGCTCTGAAACCCGTGCTCTGCAACAAGAGAAACCACTGCAGTGAGAAGCCCATGCACCTCATCTAGAGAAAAGCTTGTGTAGCAACAAAGACCCAGCACAGACAAAAATAAAATAAATAAATAAATAAAAATTATGTAAAAGATCTTGCAAAAAAGAAAAAAAAGATTCAACTCTATATAAGCCATTTTTCTGAGGAAAATAAAATGTAATAGTAAAATTAAATATCCTCTTCTAAGACAGTTTTGATCCTAGAATTTACCTTCAGTACAATGATAGCTTTATTAAATAAAAAGGAAAGGTTACAATAAAAGTATACTTAGATTGCAAGTCTGGTTCCAAGTTTAGACACATTAAAATGAAATCAGGAATGCACATCACAGAATCGGAGAAAGGTGGAAAGAGTGATTGTGGCTAGAAACTACGAGGCAGATCCCATAACGCTGGGCACTGGGCTGAGTGGCTTATGTCCATCATCTTCTTTATCCTCACCATGACCCCAGCCTCTTGTTGGCAGGACCAGGGTAGGGCCACATGGGCTTAGAGCACAGCGTCTGACTCCTAAGTCCAAGGTCCCAGTCTCCGGGCTCTCTGCCTCCCCACCGTGTCACTCACACTTCCATTCCTAAGGCACCACACTGTCCTTTATTTGGGTCATCCTTAGAAGAAGGAAATGGCAACCCACTCCAGTGTTCTTGCCTGGAGAATCCCAGGGATGGGGGAGCCTGGTGGGCTGCAGTCCATGGGGTCGCGAAGAGTCGGACACGACTGAGTGACTTCCCTTTCACTTTTCACTTTCATGCATTGGAAAAGGAAATGGCAACCCACTTCAGTGTTCTTGCCTGGAGAACCCCAGGGACAGGGGAGCCTGGTGGGCTGCCCTCTGTGGGGTCGCACAGAGTTGGACACGACTGAAGCGACTTAGCAGCAGCAGCAGCAGCAGCAGCAAAAGTAAGGTTTACAGAGACCAACTTGCTTGCTCCCAGTTGGCCACTCCGTGATCTGCTCTACTTCCTCTGCCCACCCCCATTGACCTCCCCACTTCCCCCTGAGACTTTCTTGTTGGTTACAAAACAGCAGAAAGGGCAGGGACTCTGAGGAATTATAGCTGCAATCCTTATTATCTGAAAGGAAGCATTCCCTTTCTTAGCACATTACTTAGATGAATTTCAGATTAATTAAACAACATCTATGATTTTTCTTATTTCTTCACTCTGTGTATTTGTCCCTCTTCCCAAAATGACTTCCCCCACTTCTATTTATATAAATGAGATCTTTCAGCAAGTATTTATTGGGGTGCTCTCCAGGCTCAGTATTTATTGGGGTCTGCTGCTGCTAAGTCACTTCAGTTGTGTCCAACTCTGTGTGACCCCACAGAGGGCAGCCCACCAGGGTCCCCTGTCCCTGGGATTCTCCAGGCAAGAACACTGGAGTGGGTTGCCATTTCCTTCTCCACTGCATGAAAGTGAAAAGTGAAAGGGAAGTCACTCAGTCGTGTCCGACTCTTCGAGACCACATGGACTGCAGCCTACTAGGCTCCTCCATTTATGGGATTCTCCAAGCAAGAGTACTGGAGTGGGGTGCCATCTACTATTGTATATACTGGTGCTGGGGATGAAGCACTGGGGAAAACAAAGGCACAAACACTTTGCTCAAGAATGAATAATCTAATAGGGGAATTAGAAATTAAATAAATACATCCATGAATACATTTACATATACAAACTGTAATCAATGCTCTAAAAACCAACCAAGCATGCAGGGCTCCAAGCGTCTTAACCTTGTCAGGTAGATCGAGAAGAGTCTTCCTGGAGCAAATGACACTGAGAGATGGGTAGGATTCCAGGTGTGGAAGGTGGAGAGAGGAGAATTCAGAGGAGCAAGCAGCACCTTTGAGCACCCTAAGACGGAAAAGACGTTCAATCTAAATCCTACATCAGCTCAAAGCTCAGCACAAATAAGATCTTCTCCTGAAAACTTCCTAAACATTCCCCCTTAGATATTACCCCTCTACTACATCCCTTCTGCAAATTCTCGTGCTATTTTATCACCCCTTCATAACGATAACAAGGACAACAATCATTTAATTAAGCCTTAAGATGTGTCATTCTCTTCTTAAGCACTTTACCCAATTTTACTCATTTCTCCTGCACAAGTCTCTGAGGGAATTACTGTTGTTAGCTCTATTTTACAGGAGGAAAATCGAAACAGAGACTGTTAAATCAACCATCCCAGTTCTCAATTAGTAAGTGGAGTGGTTGGGCTGGCACTTTTTAAAAAATTTTTCATTTATTTGTTTATTTTTGGCTACATTGGGTTTGTTGTTGCAAAAGGGCTTTTTCTAGTTGCAGCAAGCAGGAGCTACTCTCTCGTTGGATGTTCAGGCTTCTCTTTGCGGCCGCTTCTCGTTGCAGAACACAAGCTTCAGTAGTTGTGGCACGCGGGCTTAGTTGCCCTGCAGCATGGGTAATCTTCCCATACCGGGAATCAAACCTGTGCCCCTGCATTGCAAGGCAAGTTCATAACCACTGGACCACCAGGGAAGTCCTGGCACTCAACCATTCTCCATACAGCCTTTTCATAAATGTTTTTCTCGTCATTTTTGTGCACGTCATACTGCTTCTACCAAATGATAAAGTCTTAGAGAAGGGGTCAGGGTACGTGACTCATTCACTAATTCATTCACTCAGCCAACATTATTCCATGATGACTATTTGCCAGGTACTGTATACCTCCATGCACTCACCCCAGTGCACTGAATGGATGAATGGTGAATGACCAAACTGTACAACTCAGAAAGCCCTGTCTAGGGCAGGGGATGAAAAGTAGAATCTTTAATGGAGATCAGGAGGAGCAAAGAAAGACCTCACGTATGTCATCAGAAGGCACGTTTCATCATTGTCCTTGAGCAAGAGGAGCCCCCCAGTACCTGACAACATGTTAGGTACCTTTGTGTATTACCTCACTTCTGGTACAACAGTCATATTTGTAAGGTCTGTCATCACAATTGCGTAAATAAGGAAACCAAACTGAAGTATCCGTGACCGATGCATGACCTATGTTGAAGCTATGCGTGCATGTTCCATTGCTAAATCATGCCCCACTCTTTGCGACCCCATGGACTGTAGCCCTCCAGGCTCCATTGTCCATGGGATTCTCCAGGCAAGAATACTGGAGAGGGTTGCCATGCCATCCTCCAGGGGATCTTCCCAACCCAAGGATCAAACCTGTGTCTCCTGCATTGGTGGGTGGATTCTTTACCACTGAGCCACCAAGGAAGCCTGTTGAAGCCATACGGCTAGGAAACAGCAAAGCAGGGGTTTTCCCCATGCCTTACCTGAGGCCAAAGTCTCTCATGCAGCATCTCAGATTTGATTATGGAGTCTTTCTTTGTTAAGCTGAAGAGGGTCAAAGGCTTAATGGATGAAACAATCAGAACACACACACACACACACACACACACACACACACACGGAAATGATTATCAACCAGGTCAGAACAGGCGTTATCTTCAGAGAAAAGATGTTGGTGTGTTGGAAAGGAATGCTCAGCAAGCTTCTGAGGTGCTGGCAATGTCCTTGTCCTTCCTGAGTAGCAATTATGTGAGCAATCATTTTATAATTCATTTGTTGTTAAGTCACTAAGTTGTGTCCAACTCTTTGCAACCCCATGGACTGCAGCACACAGGGCTTTCCTGTCCTTCACTATCTCCCAGAGCTTCTCAGATTCATGTCTATTAAGTTGGTGATGCCATCCAACCAGAGGATGAGAGGTAATTTCATCCTCTGTCATCATCTTCTCCTATTACCCTCAATCTTTCCCAGCATCAGGGTCTTTACCAGTGAGTCAGCTCTTCCCATCAGGTGGCCAAAGTACTGGAGCTTCAGCTTCAGCATCAGTCCTTTCAATGAATATTCAAGACTGATTTCCTTTAGGATGGACTGGATTGATCTTCTTGCTGTCCAAGGGGCTCTCAAGTCTTCCCCAGTATCACAATTCAAAAGCATCAATTCTTTGGCGCTCAGCCTTCTTTATGGTCCAACTCTCACATCTGTACATGACTACTGGAAAAACCATAGCTTTGACTATACAGACCTTTGTTGGCAAAATGATATCTTTGCCTTTTAGTATGTTGTCTAGGTTTGTCATAGTTTTTCCTTTGTAAGGAGGAGCAAGCATCTTTTGATTTCATGGCTATAGTCACCATCCACAGTGATTTTGGAGCCCAAGAAAATAAAATCTGTCACTGCTTTCACTTTTTCCCGATCTATTTACCAAGAAGCGATGGGGCCAGATGTCATGATCTTAGTTTTTTGAATGTTGAAAAGCCAGCCTTTTTCACTCTCCTCTTGCACCCTCCTCAAGAGGCTCTTTAGTTCCTCATTGCTTTCTGACATTAGAGTAGTATCGTCTCATAATTCGTTAAGATATAAATATGTGTAGTGCATTTTCCTGTGTGTTATATGTCACCATGAAAAAGTTTTCAAAGAAAAGTCTCACCATTTCCTGTAGCAAAATATAGCCTGCCATAGATGATAGAGGCCGGTAGTCCTGGTGAAAAAGGCATTTCTATCTAGTTGCTTTTCAGCAAGCCATGAAGGGACAAATTCTTGAGAGAGTGGCCTAGATGAGGTGAACTCATCTTCTCCCCAGCCCAGGCTGTAGGCCCCAGGTTACTCACTCTGGTCCCTATAAGAGCCCAAACTGCAAGAGCACACAGAGACCAGACGATGTTTCCAGCCTGGGGTCATGGAGGGAAGGGGCTTTACTACAAGGGCCTATCCCTCTGGAAATGCACCAAGAATAGCTAAAGGACCCAGGGCAAAGTTACAGTCTACAAGCAATTGCTTGCGAAAGTAACATCATTACAGTCCCTAGTCTGCTGCCCCTTGAGCCACTGCCCTGGGCCTTGGCGTGCAGGAGCCTCATTGCTCCATTTATTAGGACTGGAGGAGTCCCAAGGTCAAGAGTGTGAAAGGCCCGGGACTCTACAAGAGGAAGCCCCTGGAAGACAGACTGTCCCGGCCAGAGTACTGCCACAGAGAAGATTCTGAGAACTGCCACTCAAATACAATGTGCTCCTTTGCCACAAGTCTCCATTTTCCATTTTTTCCCTCATATTTTTGGCTGATTATTTTAGGTGCAGTGGTTTTATATTCTGGTTTTCCCAAAGCAGTATTTTAACCATAGAACATCTGTCAACCTTGAGAGTCCAGGTGCAACTGTTCATCATTTTGTAACAAAATCCTAATATATCAGATATTGACCCTGTTCATGAATACCTAAATATGCAGAGTGCACCCAGTTCAGAATAATACAGCCCCAACAACAACACACACACACAACACACACAAACGCACACACACACACACACACACACACACCCCCGCCTTGTTCTACCTGTGCTGTGTGCCATACTCTATGACGTTTATGTCCCAAAAGGATTCTCATCAATTGTTTTAGTTTATTTCTTTTTGCTGTTATTTTTTAACTTTAATCCATTTTCATAATTGTTCAAAATGTATTCATCTAATAAGCAGCATTTCAATTTTTTTTTTTTTAAGGAAAAAAAGCATTGATACTGAATTTCCCTACTCTCTTGACTACCTTGGGCTTCCCCTGTAGCTCAGCTGGTAAAGAACCTGCCAGCAATGCGGGAGACTCCAGCTCAATTCCTGGGTCAGGAAGATCCCCTGGAGAAGAGATAGGCTACTTATTCCAGGATTCTTGGGCTTCCCTGGTGGCTCAGACAGTAAAGAATTCGCCTGCAATGTGGGAGACCTGGGTTTGATCCCTGGGTTGGGAAGATCCCCTGGAGGAGAGCATGGTAACTTTCTCCAGTATTCTTGCCTGGAGAATCCCCATGGACAGAGGAGCCTGGCGGGCTGCAATCAGTGGGGTTGTAAAGAGTTGGGACACGACTGAGCTACTAAGCACAGCAGCAGCTTGACTACCTTAAAAATCATGTAAGTTACTGGCTGGGTGCAAATAATGCAGAGGACTGTCACTTGACAACCAGGAGACTTGGGAATGAGATTTAGCCTCTCTATGCCTCAGTTCGGAAAAGGCAATGGCACCCCACTCCAGTACTCTTGCCTGGAAAATCCCATGGATGGAGGAGCCTGGTAGGCTGCAGTCCATGGGGTCGCTAAGAGTCGGACACTGAGTGACTTCCCTTTCACTTTTCACTTTCATGCATTAGAGAAGGAAATGGCAACCCACTCCAGTGTTCTTGCCTGGAGAATCCCAGGGACGGGGGAGCCTGGTAGGCTGCCGTCTATGGGGTCGCACAGAGTCGGACACGACTGACGCGACTTAGCAGCAACAGCAGCATGCCTCGGTTTCATCTATAACTAGAAGTGATGAGTGGCTTGCAGGACTGCAGAAGAATTCAGTGAGATAACATATGTAAAGCAGATAGCACAGTGCTTGGCAAACTTCTGTGGTTAATAAATGTCAGTCCTCTCCCCTCTCCCCTCAGTTTATTATGATCTCTGGAGGATATAGCAAATAAACACAAATGACACTGTGCATCCTGTGGATTAAAAATATGATGTTCTAAGGCATAGGGTGTTTTCATTTCTAAAACAACCACCATACATCTGAGAATAGCTCTGTTTATGACTGTGTATTTTTATCCATCTGGGTTCACTCAACCCTCAACATATCAGTTAGTCTTTCATATTAGGTTAAATTTCATTTCTCCCAAGATGTCTTCCCCAAGCATATCAGCTCACAATGATCTCTTACTTTCTAAAATCCCCTCTTTGCTGTACAACAAAAACTAACACAACCCTATAAAGCAAATATATTGTAATTTTAAAAATCAATTAATTAAAATTCCTCCCTCTCTGAATGCATTTATGTACCTTATGTGTATGTACTGTGTATGTGTGTATAATTTCTGTGCATTATAATTTTTCTTAATCGAACTATAAACCTCTAAAGCAAGAACTGTAACCAATTCCCCTCTGTATTCTCAGAGCCTAACACAGTGCCCTGCATTCACGCAGCTGTTAAATACATACTTGTTGGTTGATCGATTGACTGACTGATAGGCAAGGACTTAACTCCTCTGTTGTAACTGTGTCACAGGCCTGTACAATTTAGAGTCCATACAGGGAGCAGCATATTCCCAAGGAGCCCAACCATCAATTCCCTAACAGCCTCTAAATGGTACCCCTTGGAATAGCTGAGGAGGGCATCATTCAGGATCTATGAATTGAGCCAATCTGAGATCTAGTTTAAATCCAACAGCTTAATCCACTGCTTCCCTAGCTAAGCTAGAAGCAGTGTTTCTTCTCCACTGGAAACAAAAACATTTGTCCAGTTTAGCAAATGTGAGCATGGCAGCATGAAGAACAGAAAATCGAGTGCCATTTTCATGAAGCAAAGTTACTGGGCCAACAGCAGATGCATCTGTTGGCACCAGGCAAGGTCCATTATGTAAGCAGTGGTAATACCAGAGATCAAGAGCAGACAAAGCCCAGGCTTTCAGGCCTGGTAAAAAGACCCATCTATTGTCTCCGGCAGACAGTGCCAGAGATAAAGTATCCTGGAGACACAATGTAAGGCAGGCTGAAAACGCATGTGCCAAGCCAAAATGAAAGCAAGACTGCACAATGGTGACTGCTGAAGGAGCAGCTGGTCCTGGGGGCACCAGACTGTGTCTTTCAGCCCGTGTCATCAACACTTGTCCACACAGTAAACGTTTTCTGAAGAGGTGTCTGTCAGTTTCCATTTATTTATAAATAAGTGAATGAATAGCATCCAACTTACACATTCTTCATGGTCTCTTTTTTTTTCCCTCCTTTAAATTCCAAAACCAGATGAGAAAGGACACCACATTGCAAAGTGATAACACAAGAAGAATGCCGCTCTGTCCTGGAAGGGGAGTTGACGATTGACAGATGATACACGTTGAGATAATGGAATGAGGCAGTTGCGGACTCTTGTTAGAACAAAAGGAGGTCAAGTCTTATTCTTTTCTCCTGCCAGGACACAAAGAGTTGGTCACAACTCTTCTATAAAAAGAAGAAAAAGAAGAATGCATTCCTAAATCAAGGCTTCCCAGGGGAGCAGGAACAATTACAGCACTCCTTAGCTACACTATCCTGGTTGGTGGACAACTATTTCTGACCTTTTATGTTGAACTTGCAATCTTCTTGGGCAAAGCTCCCAGTCTAAGGAAAGTTCCTTTTACATGCAAATTAGCAACAGTCATCTCATTGCATCCATCTCTTCTTGGAAATATCAAAATGACAGTGAAAAGATAAAGCTGTACACATGCAGAATCACCCTTCACAGAGGTTTGTAGAGTCCAGTGGTCATTGAGTAGGATTCCTATCCATAGCAATAGCACTGGGATTCTTCTCTGCTTACCACCTCCTTCTTTACGAAGTAAAATATAAAATTAAATTCAGTCAAATCCATCTTGAGTCAGAAGGTGAACTGGAAACAATACAAAGATGCAGAGGATTAAATAAATGCACCTTCTTTGAAACCAGTGATGACAATTCCTAGGATCAATTAAAATGGAGCACTTTCTAACAAAGTTTCATGGTACACAAAAATTGGCCTGCCAGAGCTTTGGATTTAAATCTTAGTTGGCATTTACTAGCCAAGTTGATAGACTGGTTACATTAATCCCCCGAATTCTGATGCTGGTCATAGCCAGGTGGCTTTCTTTCGATAGGTTGTTACCAGATACGTTGTACGCAGAGGGTTAAAAGGCGCTTGCATGTTTCAGGTTGTGCTCTTGTCCTCTGCCATTGCCATGAGAACATGCCAGGGCTAGCCTACTGGATGATGAGAGACAAGTGGAGCATAGCTAAGGCCTTCTAATCATGCCAGCCAAAGTAATTCCAATCTGCTGATAGTCAGCTGCCTCCCAGACATGTAATGAGCCCAGTGCAGACTGAAAGAACTTCTCAGCTAAATCACCAACCTGCAGACCTGTGAACTAATTAACCAGTTGCTATTTTAAGGCTAGGCTTTGCAGTCATTTTTATGTAGCATTAGTGTGTCAAAAGATAACTAATACTGGATAATATACATGATACTGGACGAAGCACTTCACCCTACAAGTTTCACTTTTCCTTAATTCTCTTATCTGCAAAATGGGTCTACAATGACTTCTTCACAAAGTACCTGCCATGATTAAGCTCATTAAATTGGACAAGGTGTATGAAACTGCTGGGCACTGTGCCTGGTACATAACTGGCATGTAATCAATGAGAGTTCTTTCTGTGCCTCTTGTTCTGCCTTTAGATTTCTCCCACCAGAAGAAATGCCTTCTTAATGTTCCCACTATTGATCTTCATACACTGTAGAAGCTACAATGAGCCACAATTATGCCTTGTTTGAAGTACTTCAGTAGAGTCCTCAGGGGAGATTGCCAGACATTGAAACAGAAAAGCACTTGTGATATCCAGAAGATCCCCATAATGTGCCTGGAATTCTCAGGACACATCAAAGACTTCATTCACTCAAGACCACAAACCTAGAAGGACGCCTAGAGAAATATGCTGACTTCCACTGCCTGATGGCTATCTCAGCAGGCAGGAGCCCACTCTGCTTATAATGGGGCAGTTCTTAAGCGCCAGCTCTCAAGTAATAATAGAGTTTTGAATAAACACACACGCTGCCATTATGGGATCCAAGAAGTCCCATGATCTGCTGTCTGCTACCTGGAGAATCAGGAAAGCTGGCGGTGTCATTTGATCCAAGTCTGAAGGCTGGAGAATTGGGAAAGCTGATAGCTGAATTCCTGGTCTGAGTTCAAAAGCCCAAGCATCAGGAGTAACAATAGCTGAGAGCAAGAGATGAATATCTCAGTTGAAGCAAAGAGAGTGAATTCACTCTTCCAATGCCTTTTTGGCCTGTTCAGGGCCTCAGTGGATTAGATGACCGATGTCCACCCGCACTGGCAAAGGTGACCTTCTTCACTCCCTCTACTGACTCAAACACTAATCTCTTCCAGAGATATCCTATCACCCCCTAAAACAATGTTCACCAGCTATCTGAGCATCTCTTAGCCCAGTCAAGTTGACACATAAAGTTTATCGTCAGACACTGTGTAGCAAGTTTTTGCTCACATGGAAATTTCTAGACATAATTGTGATCTTGGGGGGGTCCCAAGGCCTTCAGACAGTTCTCTGTAAAACGTATCATTATTGAGCTCATCTGCTGAATTAAGATTTCTAAAAATGTAGGATTATAATGCACAGAGAAGAAGTTAACCAGGCAGGTTTTAGAGACTGGATAAGATTTCAATTGGTAGAGTGGATGACTTGAAAATGACTTGATGACTTGAATAAATGGGGAAATACAAGTAAAAGCAAGTTGTGTAGGAAATAGTAAGTTGTCACTGTGATTGTAAAGTGATGAGAGTAAGTGCAATGGACTAATGGAGTGACTTGTTGGGTGTCTACAATACGTCAGGTACTATTATAACCATTTTACATGTAATAATACTTTCTTTTTTTTTTTTGTAATGTCTTTGCTTTTTATTTTTTTTATTTTGTTTTTAAACTTTACAATATTGTATTAGTTTTGCCAAATATTGAAATGAATCCGCCACAGGTATACATGTGTTCCCCATCCTGAACCCTCCTCCCTCCTCCCTCCCCATACCATGCCTCTGGGTCGTCCCAGTGCACCAGCCCCAAGCATCCAGTATCGTGCATCGAACCTGGACTGGCAACTCGTTTCATACATGATATTATACATGTTTCAATGCCATTCTCCCAAATCTTCCCTAAAATAAGAAAAGACAAGATAAATAATAAGTAATGTTCAAACGCACAAAACTTTGACTATCATCTACAGAATTATTCTTTATTTGCTTATTGATGGAGATTCATTAGAGATTGATATGTATGACATATCTGACACCTCAAAGTCATTTTGTAGGAATATTAAGCTGGTAAAAGCAGGCTATAAATCTAGAAGAGGAAAAAAGACAGGCTACAGAGACTGTATAGATCATCTCTAGAGATATCTATGAGAGTTTTCAAAGAGAGACCGATAAGACAGGGGCCTTCTAAATGGCATGAAAAACAAGAAGGAACAAAAAATTAATCCATAGATTTGATCATGATTGGCTAACCAAAGGAGTAGAAAGTATTAAAAATGAAAAAGTGAGGAGTGGCTAAATAAATTATGTAAATCCAAGTTGATATTATTAGTTGGCAATAAGAAGCCTAAATCAACTGAAAAATAAGGCAAATGAGTAAAACAATTAGAGACCAAAATTTTATCTTTTGATATTGATCTTTTGAAGTTGATATTGAATGAAGTGGCTTACATCTGAATACGAAAGGCAAGTGGACTTTCTCGTACTAACGCATGGAATTAGACAGACCTGTTCCATGCTGGTCCAGGGAGGCCATCTCATGGCAAGTGTATGCTCCCTGCAGGCAGCTGGTTCCCAAAGAGAAAGAAAAGAGAAAAGGGACATGCCCACATTCTCCTGTAACCTCACCAATCATTTCAAGTCACTCATTTCCTTTCCCAAGGGTAGAGTTAGTGAGGGGGTAGAGAAAGCAAGTTCTTACGCTAACAGAGTTCAGCCCACATACAGTGAAAGTGAAGTCGCTCAGTCGTGTCCGACTCTTTGCGATGCCATGGACTGTAGGCTACCAGGATCCTCAGTCCATGGGGTTTTCCAGGCAAGAATACTGGAGTGGGTTACCATTGCCTTCTCCAGGGGATCTTCCCGACCCAGGGATCAAACCTGGGTCCTCCGCATTGTAGGCAGACGCTTTACCGTCTGAGCTACCAGGGAAGCTTCAGCCCACATGAAAGGGCACAAAATGTGAAGAATAAGTAATCCTCCCTAACCGTTTACACCAGGGTTTGGCAAATCACATCCCATGGCCAAATCCTGCCTGCTTCCTGTCTTTGTGCAGTCCCAAAGTAATAAGAATGGCTTTTATATTTTTAAGTGGTAGAAAATGTCAGAAGGATGGTATTTCATCACATGTGAAAATTACACAATTTTCAAATTTTAGTATAAATTAGGTTTTATTGGAACACAGGCATATCCATTCATTTATGTATTATCTGTGGTTACTTTCACGCTACACCACAGTGTTGAGCAGTTAGAGCAGAGACTATAGGGACCACATCAAAAATATTTACTCTCTGATCTTCAAAAGAAAATGCTTGCTGACCCCAGTTTACACTACTGAATTCTATATAGCCATCAAAACAGAGAGGGAGAACTATATACTGATCCTGAAGGCAGCCCTCCATTCTCCACAACACACAAAAAGTTGTGATGAGTTAGATATAGTACAAGCCTATTTTATTAAAGGTGCATATACAGGTAGGTAGAAAGATGTTTACATATCTACCTAACAATCCTCACCAAACTGTTAGCAGTGATGACTTGGTGAGTGGGAGAGAATGGAGAAGAAAGAGGAGGACATAGACATTTGCATGCTTTGTATTTTTAAAAATTTTTCATAATGATCATTATAATTTTTGTATGTACACAAAACAGAAAGATAAACATAACATGAACACAGTGAAGGCTTAAATATCTCAGGATTGAGAAGCACCCTGGTCTAAGAGCTCATCTGATGCTTGAGTCATCACTACAACAACCTAACCTGAGTCTGAATACCTCCAGCAGCAGGAACCTTGCAATTACCCACGGCAACCCACTTCATCTCTGGGTAATTCCAGTGATAATAAAATTCACCCTGATTTGTATTAAAATTTTACCTCATTGTAGCTTTTACTTGTTGATTCAAATTCTCCACTTTAGGCTTATAAGAAAAGTAATCCGTCCCTCACCTCAAAGAGCTGGTGGATCTGAACACAAGTCACATGGCAAACTGGAGTCTTCTCCAAACTAAGTATCCCTCTGTCCTTCAACCATCCCACGTGTGGTGGTAAAGAATGGAAGAGGTTAGAGAGTCATGAGTCATGAAACAGAAAGGGTAAGTATAAAATTAGTGCTTTTTGGAAACCTTAGCACTTATGGTTACTTCCACTGCTATGAGTTCAGCTGGCATCTTGAGAAAAAGAACTAAAATTTCAAGAGGAAACAGGTATTATGAGGAAAACAGGAGACATGAGTGTACACTTACCTAGAGGAATTAATATCAGCAGAAAAAGATCTGGGATAAGCAAAGGATGTGACCATGAATGGGCTTCCCAGGTGGCACTGGTGGTAAAGAATCCAGTGCAGGAGACATAAGAGACGTTGGTTTCAATCCCTGGGTCAGGAAGATCCCCTGGAGGAGGGCATGGCAAACCACTGGAGTTGGGTTCTCCAGGCAAGAATCCCATGGACAGAGGAGCCTGGTGGGCTATAGTCCATAGGGTCCCAAGGAATCCAACATGACTGAAGTGACTTACTATGCATGCACATGACCATGAATCCAGGCAAAGAGGAAAGAAGAGACACCAAATAGAAATGTGAGAAAGCAGAAGATTTTGAGGGAGGAATAAATAAGCTAAATTTAAACAATCTTCCAGGAAAACAGGTTGGTGTGCCATTTCCTATGAGAGGAGGAGGCCAGCAATGTGTGATAAATGGGGTGGAGGAAGAGATAAGAAAAAGTGAGGAATGCATTGTCGAGTTGAACACTCAAGTATTATAGTGGCCACCAAAGAAATAGAAGAAGGAATCAACAAGCATTAAACAGATAAACGATACTTTGCTTTAGTGAGGACTGAGTATAGGAAAAGAGCAGACAGGTCTCAAGGTTTAGTGAGTTTTCCAACAGCATTTAACAGCTCAGGGTAAATGAGTTAGCCTGCCTCATTCCCACCCCCACCCCCCAACTCCTCGCCCCCCTCTTCCCCCACCAAATGCAGGGCCCGGAGATGCACTCTTTATTGCCAGCAGGTGAATCGCAGAAGACAGCAATGGCTGGGAGTGTGTCTTTGTGCATGGAGAACCACAAGTGTGTGTCCCAGCAGAAACATTATATTCAGTGTGCTTATTAAAGCATCTTAACGCCTTCCAAAATTGCCCAAGCCACAATAAAAATCCAGGGTTCAACAATGGGAACTGCTTGGCCTATTCAGTCAGAAATAATGGGAAGGATATTAAAAGTGCTACCTTTTCATGCACTTACCATAATGCTTTTGAATTTCCCATGGCATCCCAGTGGAGTTCTATGAATTACTTTGCAGGTACAAAATTCTTTTGTTTTCTCTCCCACCTTAGACTATAATCTTTGAAAAAAATGTATTTATCAAGAACTGAAGTGACTTGTTTCTCCACTCACCTTCTCTGGAGGTGCACAGAACAGCATGTAGAAAACCCAGTGTTTAACAAGCTAGGACTTTAGAAGGGCTCTTTCCATGTATAGGACTTCCCTGGTGGCTCAGATGGTAAAGCGTCTGCCTACAATGTGGGAGACCTGGGTTCAATCCCTGGGTCAGGAAGATCTCCTGGAGAAGGAAATGGCAAGCCACTCTAGTACTCTTGCCTGGAAAATCCCATGGACAGAGGAGCCTGGTGGGCTTCAGTCCATGGGGTCGCAAAGAGTCGGACACGACTGAGCGATTTCACTTTTCACTCTTCCATGTATAAGTCAGTAGTTATCCTGTTCCTTTCCAGTTGACTCTTTGGTCTAGTCCTCAGCCCGTCGTTGTCCTTCTAAAGTTCATCCAAGTTTGCATCTCAGTTTACTCTAGATCTAGGCTATCTTCTCTTATCAGCTGTACTAGGATATCCCCAGGTCCCCAACCCTTTCAATAATCATGAATTTTCAGAGTGCTGGGCTCTGTTAAAGAAGACACAGACTTGTCAGACTCAAGAGATTATACAGATATGATGGTGTCCCAGCACCATAGAAATTATGCTACCACCACCTGCCCAGCTATCAATACAGACTTTCCTCATCAAGGTTTCTATACCTTATAATGGTGGCCTTCCCCTTCAAGTGTTGTCGTGAGTGGCCTCCAGCCATTTCCTCCTTAAGAACGCTTCACATTTTTTGACAAGCACCTTAACATCTTGCAACTTGGGCCTAGAAACAATATGCCAAAAATAACAAGCAAAGGAAATGTGCATTCTTTGTTTTTACCCCCGGCCAAGTCCCTACTCACTTATAGCATTAACTATAAGTGCCAAGCATGGTCCCTCCAGCTGCAAAGGAAGGAAGCACAGAGAAACCAGGATGGAATAAGAGTGAATTGGCTGTATGGACAGTGTCAGATTCTTGGTTTTAATGTGGAAAGGAGTGAAGAGAGCAGCTTTTAAGGGGGCTCTGTCTGCAAGCTAGTTAATCACATTTCACACCAGTTTTATCTGAACATAGCCTTTTAAGTCCACTAGGCCTCTTCCTCTATTTTACTGAGAAAATCAAGGCCATCTGATAAAAGCCTCCCAAATTTCCCCTCTCTTTATCAGCTTTTTATAGGTAGGTGAGGGACGAGTTCTCTAGACACAGATAGACCAGAGTTTAAATTGAAGAATTCTCTGACATTTATTAGCTCCTGGCAAAGTTCCTTGATCTTCCCATGTTTCTAAGAAGTTTCCTCATTATAAAAAGCTAAAAATAATGCTGATTTTGCAAGATTGTTCTGAAGTTTTATTTAGATCATGTATCAAAAGCTCTTGGTCTTTTTTTTTCCCCCTAGTATGAGTTTAAAATGGCACCTTAAAATTCCTGATTATTCATCTGTAGTCAATAACGTCGGCCAAATTATGTGTTTAATAACTGTTATTATTCTCATTTCTTTGTTTTCTTCGCTATACATATGGAAACAGTTTTTTAAATTAACAAACTACTCCTGGTTGAAGTGATTTGTCACCATACTACAAGTCCGAAACAATTGTAACTGATCTGACAAGAGATTAGCCTCCCTCTACCCAACCGAAGCTATCCAGATTATTTGGAAAACGGATTTACATGCACCATCCTCAACAATGAAGGACACTCTTAAGTGTATAATGAAACAACAGCTACAATTTTAGCAAGACACTTAAAAACAAAGCAACCAGAACACAAATAGCATGGTTTTTAGTGACATAAAAATTGAAAATCAACTTGAAATAGTTTAAATATAGTTTATTTCATCTTGCTCCTTTTAATACCAACTTTTATATTTTACATGATGCAAAAGTTGTTAGTAGAAGAATGCATGGCAGAAACATAGATGGACCTGGAGATTATCATACTAAGCGAAATGAATCATACAGAGACAGACAAATGTTGCATGATATTACTTAAATAGAATCTCAAAAATAATAAAAGTGAATCTATATACAAAACAGAGACAGACTCACAAGTGTAGAAAGCAAACTTAAGGTTACCAAAGGGGAAAGAGAGGTGGGACAAGTAAATTAGGAGTATGGGATTAACATATACAAACTACTATACATAAAATAAATAAGCAACAGGATTTACTTTATAGCACAGGGAACTATATTCAATATTTTATAATAACATTTAATGGAAAGTAATTTGAAATATACATATGTAAGTATATATATTTTATATGTATAAATAGAATCACTTTTCTATATATTTGAAATTAATACAATCTTATAAATCAACTATATTTCAATAAAAAATAATGCATGGATATAACTTACAAATAAACAGATATGCATATGTTAGCAGGTCATACTCATTCTTCACCAACAGAGTGCACTATAAAGAGTTTCAAGAACATGATCTACCCTGATCCCATGTGTTAACTCCACTCCTTGGGTTATCTCATACCCCTACATAAATATCTATCTTTGATAGTTCTCCATTTCCAAATGAACATGATCCAAGCTGCTTACATGCATGCAAGCCCTTTCCTGACTTCGTCCCCAGCCCTCCACTATCTGTCCAAATGCAGGCAGGAAACAGATTGGCATAGAAAAGTTAAAGAGAGATTAAGAGACTACCTATAAAGACACAAGTAAAGTATAGAAAAACCTAAAGGGTAGTGACAGCACCTCTGAAGTGATCATGCTTATGATGATCCAGGGACATGCACCCCAATGTTAACTGGAGCACTATTCACAAAAGCCAGGACATGCAAGCAACCTAAATATCCACCAACAGAGGAATGGATAAAGAAGACGTGCTACATATATACAATGGAATACTACTTGGTCATAAAAAGAATGAAATAATGCATTTGCAGCAACACGGATAGCTGTAGAGATTGTCATACTGAGTGAAGTAAGTCAGACACAGAGAGAAAGATAAATGTCATATGATATTTCTTATATATGGAATCTACAAAAAGGGTACAAATGAACTTACCTACAAAACAGAAATAGAATTACAGTTGTAGAAAACAAACATGATTATTGCGGGGGGGTGGTGGGCAGAAAAATTGGGAGACTGGGATTGACATATACCACACTGCAAAAATAGACAACCAATAAGAACCTGCTGTATAGCACAGAAAACTCTACTCAATGCTCTGTAATGGCCCATATGGGAAAAGAATCTAAAAAAGAGTGGATATACAAATATGTCTAACCGATTCACTTTGCTGTACACCGGAAACTAACACAACAACGTAAATCTTTAAAAAAAGGAGCTAATGTGGTTAGTGGTTAGGAAGTAAAAACAGCTTGGGAAGGTGGACAGGAACTGGCTCACACCAGAATCTGCTGGCTGAGCTGAGCGTGGGCAATGACGTGTCACTGAAGCTAGGCGGTGCCCTAATACTGACCACTTGGTGAATCTTGCCTCCGTGCCTTTGCACACGCAGCTTTCCCTGGCTTAAAACTCACCCTCTCTTCTATTCAACAGTGACTCATCCTTTGACCCACTCCGTACGTCACTGCCTGTCTGAGCCTTCCTCGGTCCCCTCAGGCTGCCTCAGTCACTTCCTCTCCATGCCCCCTCAGCACTCTGCAGGATTCTCACCGCTGGGTCACTACTTGTTTACTGACTCACTCAGACAACGGGCTCTCTGAAGGCAAGACCATTCCCTGTTTATTTCCATCCCCACCCTACCCCACCTCTCACTGCCTAGCCCTCTGAGGGTTGACACACATCTTACTCAGGTTTTTGTCCTCACCCTCCTCCTCCCACCCCCAGTTCACCTGACTCGGGATGTCCACATTAATTACACTTGGGATGTGCCACATTAATTACACATTAATTACATTAATTACACGACAAAAAGCATGTCGAGAGAATAAAGTCCAGAAAATAGACCTTCCACCAGCTCTGGTCTCTAACAAGCAAAAAGTAAAAGAAAGTGAAAGTCGCTCAGTCCTGTCCAACTCTTTGTGACCCCATGGACTATACAGTCCATGGAATTCTCCAGGCCAGAATACTGGAGTGGGTAGCCTATCTCTTCTCCAGAGGATCTTTCCAACCCAGGGATCAAACCCAGGTCTCCCGTATTGCAGGCAGATTCTTTACCAGCTGAGCTACCAGGGAAGCCCAAGAATACTGGAGTGGGTAGCCTATCCCTTGTTCATTGATCTTTCCAATCCAGGAATCAAACTGGTGTCTCCTGCATTGCAGACAGATTACCAACTGAGCTACCAAGGAAGACCCTAACAAGCAAAGTCATCCCCAAAGAGGCTATCAGTGGTTGGCAATGTCTAAAAGCTTCCAAACATAGAAAGAGATGGCTGTTGGAATCCACAGCAATCAGAAGGACTGGTTTGTTTGCTTGTCTTTAAAGATACTTAATTACATATTTAACAAATTATTCAAATTAAACAATTAACAAGCCACAGTTTACAATAAATAAGTTGCATAAATACATCTGCCACAAATTTTTCAAGCTTATTTTTCTGAGAAGGCAAGGAGTCATTTTAAAAGAAGGAAGTCTTTTTAAAAAATTATGTATAACTTTTGTGTCCACAAAGCCTAGCATAGTTTAAATGCATATTGAATAAATACATGATAAAACAAGAATTAGACATCAGACGTGCTCTGTCTAGACTGTCTACATGTTTATTGGTGGTGACGTTTAATCATGGTTGAGGTATGGTTATCTATGTCTGCATAACAAATTATTTCAAGCTGTAGCTGCTTCAAACAACAAATACTTACCACATCCTGTTTCAAACAATTAGAAGTTTGAGGCGCATCTGGATGTGGAGGGTGCCTTTAATCCATATGAGAATAATAATAGTTAATATTTATTAAGTGCTTACTATTAATATATGCTAGACTATTCTATAAGCTCCACATATTTACACATTTAATCTTCAGAACATTCTGAAGTATTTACTCTTATTCACCTACTCTACAAATGCAAAAACAAAACTGGCCACAATGAGTTTAACTAACTCAATGAAGATCATGCAACCAGTAAAAAGCAAGCCTATGGACTTCCCTGGCAGGCCCGTGGTTGAGACTCTGTGTTTCCAATGCCAGGGGCGTGGGTTTGATCCCTGATCAGGGAACTAGGATCCTGAGTGCCATGTGCTGCAGCCAAGAAATTTTTAAAAAAGCAAGGCTGGAATTCAGACCCAGGCAGTCCAGCTCCAGAGCCCAAACTCTTAATCTCTAACAGACTGCTTTCAAAGATAGGAAAAAGAACTATTATTTACTCTTTAAGGACAAAGCTAATACAATGACGGCTCCTCCCTCTCATCATTACATGTAGATTACTTCATCTCTCCAAGAGATACTATTGCCCATGGTGGTGGTGGTTTAGTTGCTCAGTCGTGTCCAACTCTTGTGACCCCATGGACTGTAGCCTGCCAGGCTCCTCTGTCCATGGGATTCTCCAGGCAAGAATAATGGAGTGGGTTGCCATTTCCTTCTCCAGTTAAAATTTTTTTAAAAAATGACCAAAGGAGTTGGCAAACAATGATTTTATTTTATTTTTTTTTAATTTAATTTTATTTTTAAACTTTACAATATTGTATTAGTTTTGCCAAATATCGAAATGGATCCGCCACAGGTATACATGTGTTCCCCATCCTGAACCCTCCTCCCTCCCCATACCATCCCTCTGGGTCGTCCCAGTGCACCAGCCCCAAGCATCCAGTATCGTGCATCGAACCTGGACTGGCGACTCATTTCATATATGATATTATACATGTTTCAATGCCATTCTCCCAAATCTTCCCACCCTCTCCCTCTCCAACAGAGTCCATAAGACTGTTCTATACATCAGTGTCTCTTTTGCTGTCTCGTACACAGAGTTATTGTTACCATCTTTCTAAATTCCATATATATGTGTTAGTAATGATTTTAGAAAGCAGATTTCCTGTCAATGTGGTAAAGACTTCAGCACGTAGAGGGTCTTTATTGTCTACCCTCTGCCCTCCCGCCATCAAAGAAATAGGAAAATCTCCCCTCTCTCGCACAGATATTTTGCACGGGAGGATGCATATTTTTTCAGTCAAATCAAACCAAACAGTGGGAAGAGCAATGGGTCTCGAATGAGGAGGACTGAGTTTGAGTTTCCATGCCTCACACTAGCTAACTCATCACAGACACAGCTCTTCATCACTTTGAACATCAACTTCCTCATTATAAGAGAAAAAAAAATGGATGAGAAATTCAAGATCATATCTACCTCCAAAAAATCGGTGACCTTAGAAATACAAGCCCACATAAAATTAACACTGCTTCTTTTATTCAGGTGATAGATGCTATTATGCTTTGTAATAGTCTGCTCATTAACTGTACATGATTAAAAATCTCACAAAACAGGATATAAGAATTTAACATTTATCAGAGGCTGCACAAAATGCCAGTTCTGGGAAAGAGAGCAGCATTGAAACAACCCAAGACCTGCAGAGAGTTTCTCATCACTCTATTCTGTCACATGGCAGGGGAGTACAATGCAAGATGACTAGACAGACTCCACTTCCCTGCTCCCCTCCCACCCGCTATTCATCATGGAATTGCACCCTTGCTCACAGGGCACATGTGGGAGCAGCGGCCATTGAGGAAGTCACACCCTCACGGGATTCCTCACGGATGTTCCTCACGGCACTCTCATGCGTACATGGAGTCAGAAAAGTTTTTCTTTAGGCTGTTATGAGAATTGCAGTGGTGGGGATGAAGTCTATTAAATAACAAGGAAAGAATAAGATTATAAATAGAACCCTGTTGACAAGAGCAATAGGAAGGATTAGAGGGGAGCTCAGGAAACAGGAGGGTCATCACTGACACTCCAAGTATAATGTAATGGAAAGATCATATGTATGGGGAGCAGGTCCACCCAATAACCAACTGCATGGTTCTGGGTAAGTCATCTTACTCCTTGTTTATAAAATGAGGACACTGCATTAGATTGCTGCTGCTGCTGCTAAGTCGCTTCAGTCGTGTCCGACTCTGTGCGATCCCATAGACGGCAGCCCACCAGGCTCTGCCGTCCCTGGGATTCTCCAGGCAAGAACACTGGAGTGGGTTGCCATTTCCTTCTCCAATGCAGGAGAGTGAAAAGTGAAAGTGAAGTCTCTCAGTCATGTCTGACTCTTAGCGACCCCATGGACTGCAGCCTACCAGGCTCCTCAGTCCATGGGATTTTCCAGGCAAGAGTACTGGAGTGGGGTGCCATTGCCTTCTCCACCCCAACTCTATGAGTCTACCCAAATATTAACAAATAAACAACCATTCACTTGTTATCTCAATTAAGTTTTCACTCCCATAGCAAACATCTCAGGGTAAATTAAAAGTAATTTTTTTTTAAATTTGACTCATTTTTTTCTCATGTCATGGACTTGGTAGCTCCTTGACAAATGTATCTAAATTATAAAAATTACTAGGTTCTTCTCTCCACTAGAAAAATGAAGCTGTTCATGAATTTTGGCCCTAAAACTGATGTAATTTGTTCTATCAACTTCCTCAAATCCTTATTTCCCTTCTGTTTCACAGGAAAATTATTATTATTATTATTATTATTATTATTGATGAAGTCATGGCAGAGTCCTTGGATAGCCAACTCTAATATCACGCATCAGACTTCCTATCTGTACAACCTGAGCAGAGGTTGGCAGCACCCTACGCAAGTTTCCATCAAAATGTTGCCACTCTCTGATGAATCCAACCTAGTCTTCTGTTTCTCTGGCAACCCAAAATATTTTACACAGTCACCAGAATCTTCTTTTGGGTAGGGGAGAAAAAGCCATCATTTGCTGGGAAAGGTTCAGAGGTAGTGGAAGGGATGATAGAGCCAAATTAAATTGAAAGGAGTAAACAGAAAGCAAAACAGTCTTCGTGCATTTAGAATAAAATGAGAGAAGTTGAGAATGGTCCACTGTATCACCAAGTGCAGCCATATAATTTGACTCCATGGCACTTAGCCCTGGCAAACCCGTGGAACTTGCCCAATCTTTATCAGGCTGTTTTTGTATCTCTAATGGATCCCAGAGCAAAACTGCATTAACAACCCAGAGGGCGTTTTAGTTATTATCAGTGAGCTTTGGTTCCAGGATCATGGTCAAAGGAAGGAACAGGTCCAACACTGTATTCCAGGTCTTGGAATCCATTCCAAGTTTTAATCACATAGACAGTCCTCTTCAAAGGTTAGTGCTTGTTCCATTTTGCAGGTTTGGGAACCATATATCTAGCACCACACATGTTGAGGCATTTATCCAATTCATTTTCTATACCTGAAAGATGCAGAGGGCTGGCAGATACTTGGCCTGTCTGCTGCCACAGCTCCTCTTGCATCCAAGGTACACCCTGAAAAATTGATGACAGCAGCCTCTTCACTCAATCCAGATGTGGCCTCCAAAAGAGCTTTCTGAGCATTCACTAAAAATTAATCAGAGTTGACAGTTAAGATGAAACTTATTCCTCACCCTGGACATACCCCTTGGTATTCGTGGGTATAACATTTATAATTTCAACCATTCAGAAGCTCTCTTCAAGATCATGACAGCTATATAACTTGGCTGAGTCACAGAGCTAAATCCCTTATGCTGAAAAGATCCCTCAGCTGATGAGTGAACCTAACCTACTCTCAGCATCTATATCTCAACACAACTTTTTATCTCTCTTTTCCTTCCTCTCAAAAGAAGCATTTTATGGGAATTCCCTAGCTGTGAAAAGAAGAGAAGTGAAAAGCAAAGGAGAAAAGGAAAGATATAAACATCTGAATGCAGAGTTCCAAAGAATAGCAAGAAGAGATAAGAAAGCCTTCTTCAGCGATCAATGCAAAGAAATAGAGGAAAACAACAGAATGGGAAAGACTAGGGATCTCTTCAAGAAAATCAGAGATACCAAAGGAACATTTCATGCAAAGATGAGCTCGATAAAGGACAGAAATGGTATGGACCTAACAGAAGCAGAAGATATTAAGAAGAGATGGCAAGAATACACAGAAGAACTGTACAAAAAAGATCTTCACGACCCAGATAATCACGATGGTGTGATCACTGACCTAGAGCCAGACATCCTGGAATGTGAAGTCAAGTGGGCCTTAGAAAGCATCACTATGAACAAAGCTAGTGGAGGTGATGGAATTCCAGTTGAGCTATTCCAAATCCTGAAAGATGATGCTGTGAAAGTGCTGCACTCAATATGCCAGCAAATTTGGAAAACTCAGCAGTGGCCACAGGACTGGAAAAGGTCAGTTTTCAATCCCAAAGAAAGGCAATGCCAAAGAATGCTTAAACTACCCCACAATTGCACTCATCTCACACGCTAGTAAAGTAATGCTCAAAATTCTCCAAGCCAGGCTTCAGCAATATGTGAACCGTGAACTTCCTGATGTTCAAGCTGGGTTTAGTAAAGACAGAGGAACCAGAGATCAAATTGCCAACATCCGCTGGATCATAGAAAAAGCAAGACAGTTCCAGAAAAACATCTATTTCTGCTTTATTGACTATGCCAAAGCCTTTGACTGTGTGGATCACAATAAACTGTGGACAATTCTTCAAGAGATGGGAATACCAGACCACCTGATCTGCCTCTTGAGAAATTTGTATGCAGGTCAGGAAGCAACAGTTAGAACTGGACATGGAACAACAGACTGGTTCCAAATAGGAAAAGGAGTTCGTCAAGGCTGTATATTGTCATCCTGTTTATTTAACTTATATGCAGAGTATATCATGAGAAACGCTGGACTGGAAGAAACACAAGCTGGAATCAAGATTGCCGGGAGAAATATCAATAACCTCAGATATGCAGATGACACCACCCTTATGGCAGAAAGTGAAGAGGAACTCAAAAGCCTCTTGATGAAAGTGAAAGAGGAGAGTGGAAAAGTTGGCTTAAAGCTCAACATTCAGAAAACGAAGATCATGGCATCCGGTCCAACCACTTCATGGGAAATAGATGGGGAAACAGTGGAAACAGTGTCAGACTTTATTTTTCTGGGCTCCAAAATCACTACAGATGGTGACTGCAGCCATGAAATTAAAAGACGCTTACTCCTTGGAAGGAAAGTTATGACCAACCTAGATAGCATATTCAAAAGCAGAGACATTACTTTGCCAACAAAGGTTTGTCTAGTCAAGGCTATGGTTTTTCCTGTGGTCATGTATAGATGTGAGAGTTGGACTGTGAAGAAGGCTGAGCGCCGAAGAATTGATGCTTCTGAACTGTGGTGTTGGAGAAGACTCTTGAGAGTTCCTTGAACTGCAAGGAGATCCAACCAGTCCATTCTGAAGGAGATCAGCCCTGGGATTTCTTTGGAAGGAATGATGCTAAAGCTGAAACTTCAGTACTTTGGCTACCTCATGCGAAGAGTTGACTCATTGGAAAAGACTCTGATGCTGGGAGGGATTGGGGGCAGGAGGAGAAGGGGACGACAGAGGATGAGATGGCTGGATGGCATCACTGACTCAATGGACGTGAGTCTCAGTGAACTCCGGGAGTTGGTGATGGACAGGGAGGTCTGGTGTGCTGCGATTCATGGGATCACAAAGAGTCAGACACGACTGAGCGACTGATCTGATCTGATCTGATCAGTAGTTATGACTCCACGCTTCCACTGCCGAGGACATAAAAACTCAAAAGAGGCATTTTATGAGAAAAAAAAAAGTGGACTGTTCTATTATTTATTAATTTGAAGATTTCATAAAGGCTATTTTTTTTTCCAAAAAAAATCCACTCTTAGAACTACCACTATTAATATCCAAACATACCATCTCCCCTATTCTAAACTCGTTCCTCCTCAACTGTCACTATCTCAATCAAAGGCATGAATATTCAAAAGGCTGTTCAGAGCAGAAACATGGAGGTCAAGTGTAAAGGATCCTCTTAATTCCCCATCCTCCAATCCAGGAAAAAATCCCATTGATTCTATCTCCAAAAAGACAGTGATCAGCTCACTAATCCTCCACTTCTATCGCCACCATCTTGGTTCAGGCCCATTGTCATCTCTTCCCTAGACCACTGGTCCTGACTCACTCTTCGCCTGCCTCTTCCCACTCCACTCTCTATTCGATAGTCACAGAAATTATTTTGAAAAGTGAATTCAGTCGCAGCATAACATCCTCCCACCAACTCCCACACCACCACATATACATTCATGAGCACGGAAGGTCCTTCAGTGCTTGTCCATCATATGCTCAAAAGTGTCAGTCCTCATCACGGTAAGGAATTTACATCAGAACATCAATATCAAGCTGCGCACTCCTTCTTTTACTGAGAAAGCCTTTGCTACATGCGTGTGTGTATAAGCGTACTACAAAAGCATCCTAGGGGACATAGTTGATTTCTGTGTGTGCAGGTCTTTTTCTGATCACAGACAGTGGCCAATATTTGCAGACCTGCAGCCCATGTGCAGACCACAAATACAGCAGCACTGGCTTCACAATCCCAAATAATGAGGGTTACCATCTCAGACTTCACTTTGAGCCCTTCCTGCTTTGCGTCCCCTCTTCCAGCCGCAAGGAACTCCCTTTGTGTCCTGGACGTAATCCTCCTGTCTTTGAGACCTGTCCTAGAGACCCAGAACTTGCTTTTCCTCCATTGCCCTACCTTTCTACTTCAGTGATGCATCCTCAGGCTTTCCTCCCTGACCACATATGTACAGCTCCCTCTTTGCTCTCCATCATTATTCTGTCTCCAGTCTGACACCACCTTTTCGATCTGTAAGTACGCATTTATGTGTGTATTTAGCTGCAGATCACCGGTCTCCCTTCCTAGATGAGAGACTCCATGAAGCAGAGCCCCCATTGGTTTCTCTGGTTTTACTGCTTAGAGAACCAGAGCCTTGGGCATGTCCTACCCTTCCAGTACAATATGGTAGATCGAAGTTTGGAGAATCCATAGCTAGCTGTGCTGACTCCAAACTGTTAACTGACTTCTTCAAAGTTTTCTAAGATCATCTGGAAAATCTGAGTAAGAACTTGATTCTTAGACACAGCTTGCCCTATCTCTGAAGCCACATCACCTTTACTTTGTAGTTACAACTCTCAGCCAGTTTAAGGTTAGGCAACTTATAAAGGAGAAACAGAATTACTTCATGTGAGTAAAAAATTCATTATCCTTACACAGGATTTCCTCAGCCTAAATCACTGCAATGTTTTCACGTGCATTTGTATCCCTGCCATTCTCTTAGAGGCCCCATCATATAATAGATAAAATTTACAAATAGCCAAAAATGTAGATGCCAAATGTGGGGAACCCGTTCAGGGAACAAGACCACCTAGACCTGCCTTCACAGAGCTTATTGTTCAGAGAGAAAAACAGATGTTAACCAGGTAATAAAATAAGCATGAAGAGTGGTGAGTGAGAAGAACACAGTGCTACAGGAATACATTCCAGGACACACTAACACTTTTTAGGGGTCATGGAAGACTGGTACCTAAGGATGGCTAAGAGGCAGGTAACAGGGTCAGAAGAGTGATTCAGCCAGCCACAGGCTGGTAAAGAGACCAGGGAAGATTGGGTTAGTAAATTCTGGGATCTAAAATGAGTCAAGAGGGACTAGAAAACAAACTAAGGGGAAAGAGGAGGAATGAAGCCAGTCGGGTAGCCAGGGGCCAGATCTTACAAGACGTAGCACAGAACCTGAACTGTGTCCTTTTATGTACCACCTTCCATCCCCTAACTTCCTACTTATAAACCATTCACAACAAAGCTGGGCCTGTAGCATTTGCCAAATATGATACAGAACTATTCAGTTCAGTTCAGTTGCTCAGTTGTGTCTGACTCTTTGCAACCCCATGGACTGAAGCATGCCAGGCCTCCCCTGTCAATCACCAGCTCCCAGAGTTTACCCAAACTCATGTCCAGTGAGTCAGTGATGCCATCCAATCATCTCATCCTCTGTTGTCCCCTTCTCCTCCTGCCTTCAATCCTTCCCAGCATCAGGGTCTTTTCAAATGAGTCAGCTCTTCGCATTAGGTGGCCAAATTATTGGAGTTTCAGCTTCAACATCAGTCCTTCCAATGAATATTCAGGACTGATTTCCTGATTAGGATTGACTGGTTGGATCTCCTTGCAGTCCAAGGGACTCTCAAGAGTCTTCTCCAACACCACAGTTCAAAAGCATCAATTCTTCAGCACTCAGCTTTCTTTATAGTCCAACTCTCACATCCATACATGACTACTGGATGTGAGTAGTCATCCAGGCTATGGTTGACTAGATGGACCTTTGTTGGCAAAGTAACATCTCTGCTTTTTAATATGCTGTCTAGGTTGGATATAACTTTCCTTCCACAGAGTAAGCATCTTTTAATTTCATGGCTACAATCACCATTTGCAGTGATTTTGGGGGCCCCCAAAAATAAAGTCTGCCACTGTTCCACTGTTTCCCCATCTATTTGCCATGAAGTGATGGGACCAGATGCCATGATCTTCGTTTTCTGAATGTTGAGCTTTAAGCCAACTTTTCCACTCTCCTCTTTCACTTTCATCAAGAGGCTCTTTAGTTCTTCTTCACTGTCTGCCATAAGAGTGGTGTCATCTGCATACCAGGAGAAGGCAATGGAACCCCACTCCAGTACTCTTGCCTGGAAAATCCCATGGGCAGAGGAGCCTGGTGGGTTGCAGTCCATGGGGTCACACAGAGTCGGACACGACTGAAGTGACTTAGCAGCAGCAGCATCTGCATATCTGAGGTTACTGATATTTCTCCCAGCAATCTTGACTCCAGCTTGTGCTTCCTCCAGCCCAGCATTTCTCATGACGTACTCTGCATATAAGCTAAATAAGCAGGGTGACACTATACAGCCTTGACGTACTCCTTTTCCTATTTGGAACCAGTCTGTTGTTCCATGTCCAGTTCTAACTGTTGCTTCCTGACCTGCATACAAATTTCTCAAGAGGCAGATCAGGTGGTCTGGTATTCCCATCTCTTGAAGAATTGTCCACCGTTTATTGTGATCCACACAGTTAAAGGCTTTGGCATAGTCAATAAAGCAGAAATAGATGTTTTTCGGGAACTCTCTTGCTTTTTCTATGATCCAGTAGATGCTGGCGATTTGACCTCTGGTTTTCTACATGCACCTCGAACATCTGGCAGTTCATGGTTCACATATTGCTGAAGCCTGGCTTGGAGAATTTTGAGCATTACTTTACTAGCGTGTGAGATGAGTGCAATTGTGCGGTAGTTTGAGCATTCTTTGGCACTGCCTTTCTTTGGGATTGGAATGAAAACTGACCTTTTCAGTCCTGTGGCCACTGCTGAGTTTTCCAAATTTGCTGGCATGTTGACTGCCTTTAGATGTTCATTAAAGAATATGGAGCAATGGGGAAAAAAAAAAAAAAAACTGAGAGAATATTAACATCAAAGAAGGAAAATTATAGAATTATAGAAGAAAGGAAATTAATCAGTTCCCTATATGGCTCAGCTATGAGGAACATTATATTTGAAATATTTGTAGATAGTCAATAGATAATACCTAAAATTGGAAATCAAGAAATATCTGTAGCTACTACTTAGAAATAAGAAAGCAAATACCAAATAGAAAACTGAAAGTTTTCTACGTATACTTTCAAGGTAAGGGATTAGAAAAGGGAGGCAGGATGGAGTAAAGTGGGGCTGAGCAGTGTCCTTATTATTTTGTCATTTTTTGTGATTATGAGCCACGTATATTTTCTTATATAGAAGATTTTACAGGTATGTTCTGCTGCTGCTGCTAAGTCACTTCAATCATGTCCGACTCTGTGCGACCCCATAGACGGCAGCCCGCCAGGCTCCGCCATCCCTGGGATTCTCCAGGCAAGAACACTGGAGTGGGTTGCCATTTCCTTCTCCAATGCATGAAAGTGAAAAGTGAAAGTGAAGTCGCTCAGTTGTGTCTGACTCTGGTGTCTGCAGCCCACCAGGCTCCTCCGTCCATGGGATTTTCCAAGCAAGAGTACTGGAGTGGGGTGTCATTGCCTTCTCCGCAGATGTGTTCTATTGACCTTCAAAAACAGTTTCTTGCTACTTTTATGCAAGCTTTTCAGAAACTAGAAAAAGAATTGTGCAGGGTTTTTTTTCGGTTGTCCTGGGTCTTTGTTGCAGCGCCTGGGCTTCTCTAGTTGTGCCATGTGAGCTTAACTGCCCCACATCCAATGGGATCTTAGCTCCCCAATCAGGGATTGAATGCGTGTTCCTTGCATTGGAAACTGGATTCTTTACCACTGGACCCTCAGGGAAGCCCCCAGAAATCTTTTTAATGTTTTTATTAGTTGTAATTGTGTATGTGGGGTTTTATTTGTTTCTTTCTGCATTAATTACTCTTACCAAGGCTTTATGTTAAGTGGAACGTACTTGGCATATAGCTTTTACCTCTACTAAGTATTTATTTGACAAGGTCCAGTTCAAAGGATTCTGCATGTAAAATACCCCCTCTGAAGTTTTCTCTCCTAAAAAATAACTTTTAAAAGAATCCACCTTGCAATGAAGGGGGCACAGTTTGGATCCCTGGTTGGGGAACTAAGATTCCAGGGCAGGACAGCTAAGCCTGAGTGCCTCCAGCCCTAGCATGCTGCAACTAAGACAGGAGGTAGCCAAATTGAAAAAATAAAAAATTATCCAGTAGAGAGAAATACTGGTAATACAGAAGAAAGACAAGAGGACTGCGGTACAAAACAAGAGGGCAGGGGTGAGGGACAGGAATGGGAGGATGACCGCTGGCTTGTGCTGTGCGCTTAGTTGCTCAGTCGTATCCTACTCTTTGCGACCCCACGGACTGTAGCCCACCAGGCTCCATGGAATTCTCCAGGCAAGAATACTGGAGGGGGTTGCCATTCCCTTCTCCAGGGGAATCTTCCCTCTGCAGGGATCAAACCCTGGTCTCCTGCAGTTGAATTCTTCACCGTCTGAGCCACCATGGAAGCCTGACAGCTGGCTTAACGAGCAACAAGGACAATCCATTTTAATATGATGGAACTCAAAGTACCTAAGCGAGGATGAAGGTAAATTGGCCAGATTGCTGGTAGATAAGGATGTTTTCCTCCCCGCCCGCCCCTTTTAAAATGTTATTTATTTATTTTTGTCTGTGCTGGGTCTTGTTGCTTCATGCAGGCTGTCTCTAGTTGTGGCAAGCGTAGGCTACACTCTAGTTGCAGTGCGCTGGTTTCTCATTGCAGAAGCTTCTTTTTTTGAGCACAGGCTCTAGAGCATGAAGGCTCACAGCAGTTGTGGCGCAAGGGTTCAGCTGCCTTGAGTCATGTGGAATCTTCCCGGACCAGGGATCAAACCTGTGTTCCCTGCATTGGCAAGCAGGTTCTTAACCACCAGTGGTCCTTTATTATTATTACTATTTTTTTAAATATTGTGGCACATGGGACAGATAAGGCACTGGCGCCCCACTCCGGTACTCTTGCCTGGAAAAATCCCGTGGACGGAGAAGCCTGGTGGGCTGCAGTCCATGGGGTCGCTAGGAGTCGGACACGACTGAGCGACTTCACTTTCACTTTTCACTTTCATGCATTGGAGAAGGAAATGGCAACCCACTCCAGTGTCCTTGCCTGGAGAATCCCAGGGACAGTGCGGCCTGGTGAGCTGCCGCCTATGGGGTCGCACTGTTGTAGCCACGTGTTCCGGGAAACAAACTTACTCAGAAGGACAATGCAGATAGTGGAGTGCAGTTTTTTACACCAGTGGGCCCAAGGCAGAGTCTCCTCTTAGCCAAGGACCCCGACCAGTTTTTGAGAAAACCTTATATACTTGCTCAAACCCACCTCCCCAAAGTCCTTGAAACTAGTCTGGACAAGGTAAAAGAGAGATATGACCAAAGTTAACCCATGATTCATGTGTCACAAGACTAGATAAACAGTGGACATTTATCAATAGGACTGTGGTCATATCCTGATAAACATAATGGAATTTACGACTTTGTTCTGTTACAGAGATAATTAGCATATTCTTTTAGGCAACAGAGAGTCCAAGTACAAGTCCTGAGGCTCTTTTATCTGGGGGTCTGGTTTTCCATCGGTATGCCGCTTCTATAGACACCGGGCACAAAGTTCAGAGTCCATGGGGAGGGTGACCATGCATGTAGCCTAATGTTCGCAGCCTGGCCTAAGATGAAGTCCAGCTCTGTCTGTTTCCTCCTTCAGCACAGGGTTGGACATGCCTGAAGCAACTTAGCAGCAGCAGCAGCAGCATAAGCTAAACACATACACACACACACATACACACACAGGCCCAGCAAATACGAAACAGTAGGGAAGAGGGAGGCAGTCATGATGCCCCCTAGTGGCCTTGAGGAGTCCTATTACCCCATCCAGACTTGCCTGATTCCTAAACCTTTCATGTCACTGGCAGGAAAACAGCAGTCTCTGCCCTTCTGTTTGTTGGAAGTGTCAAGAATGGGGCTGCTATGCAGATACAGAGAACAGGCTTGCAGACACAGCAGGGGAAGGAAAGAGTGGGACAACTGAAAGAGTCGCATTGAAATGTAATTACCGTGTGCAAAATAGATAGCCAGTGGGAATTTGCTGTATGATGAAGAGAGCTCAATCAGGTGCTCTGTGACAACCTAGAGGGTGGGGTGGGGTTGGGTAGGGTGGGAGGGAGGTTCAAGAGGGAGGAGACAAATGTATACCTATGGCTCATTCACATTGTTGTACAGCAGAAACCAACACTGTAAAGCAATTACCCTCCAATTAAAAATAAATAAATAAGAACAGGGCAGCCAGTGCTAGGGGGACCCCGTAGATGTCTGCTTAGACCCCCAGGTTGGCTCCATCTGATGGATCCAGAGCACAGGCCAGAGCTCCAGTGAAGCAGATCCACTGGAAGTTCTAGAGCTCTCAGGATCTTCAGAAGAAGCCAGGACAAGAGGAAACCATGAGCTTCAAGTAAGTGAAGTGAGATCCAGAGAAAAAGCACCTACTCTCTTTGATTTTGCTGACATATGCACTCACTGGACGGAGACACTGAAGTGTCATGGCAATGAGGTGTTTAACATCTCATTTCTTCCTACCCCACTTACCGAAGGTGTGCGTACTTAACAAGGACAGAACTCAAACTGTCTTGTACTACCTAGGAAGGGAAAAAACACTGAAAGAAAGATCGTAATTGAAACCATCTATTGAAGAGAGGGGGCTTGCCAGGTAGTGCTAGTGGTAAAGAACCTGCCTGCCAATGTGTGAGAGATAAGAGACACAGGTTTGATCCCTGGGTCGGGAAGATCTCCTGGAGAAGGGCAAGGCAACCCACTCCAGTATCGTTGCTTGGAGAATCCCATGAACAGAGCCTGGAGGGCTACAGTCCACCAGGTCCCAAAGAATCGACTGAAGAGTGGAAGATATTTTAAGTATTTTCAAAAACTTAAGAAGGACCTCTTTTACTGACAATGTTAATTAAAAATCCTTTTTATTTATTACAGTAATTCTCCTAATTTTCTCTACCAGACAAAAGTTTATTAGACTTTCAGTGACTAGATATATTTGAAAGAAAAAACGGTATTAAAATGTTTTATAGATGAGAATTTTTACTTCTTCAGAATAAGTTTTACATGTAATGAATCTTTTAAGTGAGGGTTTTATGTCCTAAGACAATTTCCCCCCACTTAAAGTCAATGAGGATATTTATCTCCTTAGAGTATAGGGTTTCTTGGGTTGTCTTTTTTTTTTTTTTTTTACTAAAAACAAGATATTTTCTCAAAACATATGCCAACTATTTCTTCATTTTCTCTTAAAAGAATAACTTCCAAGTAAGTAAATGTTCATGTTAGAAATTATTAAGTACAAACTGGCATAATAACTAAAAATAGCTCAAATCTTCTAGCTACATTTTGTCAACAGTCTTGCTCTAGCCAAGTTCCCTATTAATTGCACAATCTATATTTTGGGAAAGACAGAACTTAATTGTTTCCAAACAAAATTTTAAGTCTGCATACTGTTTCCTTCCTCTGGTTGGTTTCAGTTAAATGAATTAATCTTTTAAACGGGAGAAGGCAGAAAGGGGAACTTTTTCAAAAACTTATTCAACATGTGCATTTCATCAAGCACTTTAATTATAAAGTTGCAATGGATAATTTTTGTTGCAGTCATCTTTGGAGAGATTTCAGGTTTTTTTAGAGTATTTACTTTCATCTTTTGCCTTACACTTTGTACAGACAAATAGCAAACAGCAAATGCCAATTTGAAGAAAAAAATAATGCTTAAGGACCTGCAAGCAAAGGCCAAAAAAATCTTTAATACAGTTCAAGCAATATTATAGAAAAAAATCTTTATCAGCACATTCAATTGCCTCTTCCCAAAGTAGAAAAAAAAAAAATACAAATAACTCATTTAGAACAGTGAGTAAACATTTTCTCAGTTGATGAATGTTACTTTATGGACTTCTCAAGTACTCTTTCAAAAAATCATATTTTTCACATTCAAAGCATAGCACGTATATACATGGGTAATATGAAGAAGTGTAAAATACAGTTACTACTCCCAACCTGATTAAATCTTATTGGGAAAAATAATCTTACTGTGGGTACTTACTCTATCTCAACTGAGCTAGACTTTTCCATTCAGAAATCACCTATAAACCAGAGGTGTAACAACACTGGTCATGTGAAGAATTAAAGGGCTAGAGCATCAAGGTAGCAGAGAGAGAAGAAATGAATAGATTCACACTAGATCCAGATGTGTTACCCTTAAAAAGGCCTTAAAAGATATATCCTCACACAGGAATTTCTATAATAAAGAGTTCTATGCTTTACATAAATTCTCACTTAATCCTCATGACACTTTGAGGGACATCTGCTAGTTATTCTCCCTTTACAGAAGAAGAAACCAACACATAAAAGAGGTCAATGATCTTCCCAAGGTCATGTCGTCCACTGACTGGCAAAGCCAGGAATTAAACCGGGGCAGTTTGGCTGCAGTGCTTTTGACAAACACGAATAGAGTTTTTAATCTCACTTTAGTTTAAATGGAATTATTTATGCATAATAGAGGCACATATATGCACAGGGAAAAAAGTGTGTGTGGTGGTGTTGTTGCGGTCATTATAAATGTCTTCTCTAGATGGTAAGATTTAAAATAACTTTTTCTTCTTGCTTACATGAAATTATAATTTGTAATTATAAATGGTTGTATATTGCTCATGTAATAAAATGCATACAAAATATTATTTCAAAAATAAAATTAAATGGTAAAAATACAAGTTGATTTAGTTAATGACTAAATGAAGATGATGGGTTCTATTCTCCTGCTATTAATACAAATAGCTGAGGGAATTTATTTCTAGAAGAACACTGTGCTAACTCCCGTACCTACACTATTTCATTTAATCCACAGAATTTTCTTACAATGTAGATGTTGCTACTATCCTCCCTTTACAGAATGGTGAAAATGAGACAGAGTTTTTGCCCCAGGTCTCATCACTATAAGTGGCAAAACTCTAATGTGAAGCTAGTCTCCTGAGCTTAAACTCCTAACCAGCATAACAGCAGTCTCTCCTGTGACACAGGAGTTCCAGCTGCAGACAGAAGGTGCTCGCAGGCATGACGGTTATCTGGGTTGGGAGACCCAGAGACATGAAAGGAGAACTAATGTCAATCTAAAGTCAAGGCTAAACAGCTGGAGTCTTTCTCTCAATTCATGTCCTAAGTAGAAAAATATAAACCATTTTGGAGGTCTCTGGATGCATTGTGGGAAGAGTATTCTTACTAATCTCTGGTATTTTTTAGGCATGAAACCTTTTACAGTTAAAGTACTGTATTTTGTGATAAATTTTAATTTTCATAAATAAAATACAGTGTGTGCATGCTCAGCCATATCCGACTCTGGCATCCTCACAGACTGTAGCCCACAGGCTGTTTGGTCCATGGGATTTCCCAGGCAAGAACACTGGAGTGGACTGCCATATCCTTCCCTCCAGGGGATCTTCCCGAGCCGGGAATCAAATCGGCATCTCCTGCGTCTCTTGCACTGACAGGCAGATTCTTTTACCACTGAGCCACCCGGGAAGCCCCCTCGGCACATACTAGGTGCTCCCAAAACGTCTGTAGACTGAATGAGTCTGGCGTGTCCTCTGTCTGTTGCTTACTTCCCCTTTACCTCTCCATTCTAGCTCATCCCCTGTCAAGTGCAGGGCTCCCGGAGGAGAGGACTGGGAACATTCTCCCCCTGTGCTCCTGGGGTGGGGCCAGGCCTCTGTGAGCTAAGGACTTTCAGACCATCGAGCCTCCCCTGGTCTGACTGAAGTTCAGGGATGGAGCAGTAAGAGGGTGCAGCCCCGACCCAGGTTCTGAACACATTCTAGGACTCCCTTCTAGAAGCCACTCAGGGGCACTGAGAGACACATGGGTGATGAACGCTACCTTCTTGCCAGTGACAAACTCATGTCAACAGCTAACGAAACACAGAGTGTGAGGTTTTTCAAAAATATTTCCATGATTTGAATTGTTCTAAATCCCAAATTAGAAATCTTTGCATCTCATCCTGAAACCAAATTTAATATTTGCTTACAGTAAGACCTTATATTTTAAAGTGTCATTTAAATTACCTAAGCATCCAGTAAGAATATGCTAGATTCCAAACCACCAAAGCCAAGATTTTAATGGGAACAAATTCTTTACTATTATCCCATAAGAGATAATTATGGAAGTTCATATGTGTGATCGCATATGGGTTTTAAATAAATTATTATGACATTAATTTATCTTGAAATCTAAGAAATCACTCCAGAGACCTGTTCATTTTGACTATATATATATATATATGTTATGATGTCTTTTAATTAACCTTATGCTAAAAGAGTCTGAAGATAATATTCTTCTTGGATATTGTTAGAAGGGCTGCGTAAATTGTAGGAGCAATGACACACATAGCTATGGAATGAACATTAATATGCTTTGTTTTGCTTATAGTGATGTTTAACTAAATATCTCCTGAAGCCAACTGTTGGAAGGTGGAAAAATCTGTGCAGGAATCACCATCTAGTTCTTAAAACAGGATGGAAATGTGGCTTGAGACAATTCTTTCCAAGTGAGTGTCTTGTGAACAATCGAATACATTTCCTCCTAAGAGCGTTAGGAAAAGTTTCAAAGCTTGCTTATGAAAAGAGAATCTCCCTTTCTCGTGCAGAGACTTAATGTCATTAGGCTCCTCATTTCATGATTTTATCCCTCAGTGGGTTATTAGGCTGGTTTCTTTGCCAGAACACAGAGAGAATTCCATCTATACTTCATTAGTTCATTCCATCAGTACTTCATAGAACACCACTATGGTACATGTCAAGCCCTAACCATCAGATCAGATCAGATCAGTCGCTCAGTCGTGTCTGACTCTTTGTGATCCCATGAATCGCAGCACGCCAGGCCTCCCTGTCCATCACCAACTCCCGGAGTTCACTCAGACTCACGTCCATCGAGTCAGTGATGCCATCCAGCCATCTCATCCTCTGTCGTCCCCTTCTCCTCCTGCCCCCAATCCTTCCCAGCATCACAGTCTTTTCCAATGAGTCAACTCTTCGCATGAGGTGGCCAAAGTACTGGAGTTTCAGCTTTAGCATCATTCCTTCCAAAGAAATCCCAGGGCTGATCTTCAGAATGGACTGGTTGGATCTCCTTGCAGTCCAAGGGACTCTCAAGAGTCTTCTCCAACACCACAGTTCAAAAGCATCAATTCTTCGGCGCTCAGCCTTCTTCACAGTCCAACTCTCACATCCATACATGACCACAGGAAAAACCATAGCCTTGACTAGACGAACCTTTGTTAGCAAAGTAATGTCTCTGCTTTTGAATATGCTATCTAGATTGGTCATAACTTTCCTTCCAATCCATAACCATACATGCATGTTAAAAATAATTACATACTGCCTATCACCACCATAATAGTACCGGTCCCATTAAATTGTTTCTAGGTCTTCCAGTTCCACAGAATCTATCAAGCTCTTTGCTTGCCACTGGAAGGGTCTGAAAAGCCAAGTGACACTCTTTTTCCTCTCCCCACACTCAATCATCTTTCCTACATTTAGCTGAGTTCTTAATCCCTTTCACTCCTTTAGGAGAAAAGGGAAAACAGCTGTCACAGGGAGAAAAAAAATTTTTCTTGCCTTTTCATCTCCAGGCAGATGAATCAATAAAAGATGAAGACAAAAGTGCTCCATCTTCTGGCCAAGTATGGATGTTCACCAGCAGATATTTCCTGTTGTATTAATAAAAGGAAGCATGATGTCGCCGGGACAAGATCTTGAAGATAGCTATTAATGAATCCTCTAATACCATGAAGAATAAAACGTCCTTCTCCTTGTCTCACAAACTTGAAATAGTTTTCTTCCAGTCTTCTTCTCTTACTTCCTTCACTCACACCTACCACCCTGCTAATAGTGTGGGATCTGGCTTGGCATCAGGCGAAGCTGTCCCCTCTCTGCCCTTTCATGTCCCAGCAGAAGGTACTTAACCTTTCAAATCCTCCCATCCTCATTGTAACATAAATAATGATTTTTCACTTCTGACCAACTGTGAGCACTAAATTAAATACAATCGCATGAGACACATAGAGAGCATCCAATAAATTTGAGGTACTCTGATTATAAGTATTGCTATGACTATTTGGGGTTTTTTTGCCATTTGAATTCAATTCAACACAATTTTTTAACTCTTTACTGTGATCAAGATGCTGAGCACAGTAGTAGAAGTTTTTTCAGCGGAGCCTTTGCTTTCAACAAATTAATAATCTACCAGTGACAAAAGAAAAAAAAAAAAACAACCTTTAATAAACAGGATATGGTAGGTGACAAAGAGAGCTATAAAGTGTTCCAAGACAGTGCTTCTCAAACTGTAATGTAATGTACGTATCAACCACCTTGAGATCCTGTTAAAATGTGTATTTTGGAACCCTCCCTGGAGGTTCAATGGTTACGACTCTGCACTTCCAGTACAGTGGGCTTGGGTTCGATCCCTGGTCAAGGAGCTAAGATCCTACATGCAGCATGGTGTGGCCAAAAAATAAAATAAAATAAAAATAAAATAATCTTTTAAAATGCATATTTTGCTTCAGAAGGTCTGGGTGGGGCCCGAGAGTCTGCATTTCTAATAAGCACCCAGGTGATGCTGACGCAGCTGTGAGGTCTACCCTTTGTGTGACAAAGTTCTAGGATACTCGAGGAAAATACAGACAGGGTTTGTGCTTAGCTGATGTGCATTGCATATCTGTACTTGTTTCTTAAAGGCTGTAGACGTTCTGACTGGTCATTATCCATGATACTGTTAAACCTTCTGCTAGGTATCACTCCAGATATAAATATTACAGTCCTCCAGTACACAGCACAGATGTTACAGCTGGTTTTAAAGCAAATGAGTCAAGAGTAAGTGGGGTTTAAGAATGGTCTTGAAAGATTAGCAGAATTTTATTCAATCCCACTTGCTTGCCTAGTACCCTTCCCAAACACTGCAACTGCTGTTCATTTGGACTATAAAGTACCTTCTTATAATTTTACTCTACAATAGCATTCCTTTGAACTTTTGAGAACAGACAACTTCATTGGAAGAATGGTTATTCCCACAGTCTCAAGCCTTCATTGCTGTTGTTTCTGGCTTTGCAATAAAATTAGACAATAAAAAAGTGCAGAGGCAATCCTCTATCTTAGAAGCTAAACCTCAGCCCTTCTCAAGCTGAGGCCAGCCCACAGGTATGTTCTGGTGCCAGAAACCAACTATTGAATTGCATACCAGTTTTTAACTGGGGACTTTCACATCAACAACTAGATGCCCAGCTTGAAGATTGGGAAATCCAGCTGCCCAAGGCCCACATTTGCAGCTGGATCAGAAGAGCCAGACCATAGAAGAGGGGGAGGGGAGTGCTATGCCTCAAATCTCATCCTCTCTCCTTGACCCACTGCACTGTCTCCTATTACTTGGCCTGTGTAAGTATTTGAGTTTGTGATTATATCTATGTAAAGCCCAGAAGTTACATTCCTTTGAAAAAAAAAAAATTCTCTTAATGACACGTAACTACTACACACAGTAATTTTCAAAATACAAGGCAACTTTTTTCTACAAAAACAAAACTTTTTATAATAATCACACCATACTAAAAGCTAGTGTATTTTAGCTTTTAACTGGTATGTTGTCTCCAGTCTTTATTTCTACTCATTATTTCAGGATTTTGTTTTCTTCCATTCCCTACTTTGGGACTGAAAACAAAATACCTCCTTCTAGGTATGAAGGAGAAAAAGGATAAACAAGGAAATCAATACCCCATTTTGTAAGACATTTCTTAAGGCTACCCTAGCAAATTTATGAACCAGTAGCAGATTCATATAAATTAAAGGAACCAGAGAAAAGTGTGTTTTTTCCCCAACCTAGGTTCTCTATGTCCAGAATTTTATTACGGTAAAATGTGGGTAAATCCCTTTGGTTTCTTATGCCTCAATTATACCTCACAAGACAGAGAGAGAGAAGAAAATAGCTTTGAATCATTTTGAAAACATCTTCTGGGTACTGCTAATATATATGTATTTTTAAATCAAAGCCCTAATTTATTTACTTAAAGCATAGCTTATTTAAGATTTTTTTCTTTCTACATCTAAAGTTGAGCTATTTCAAATACTAAAAGATGATGCTGTGAAAGTGCTGCACTCAATATGTCAGCAAATTTGGAAAACTCAGCAGTGGACATAGGATGGGAAAAGGTCAGTTTTCATTCTAGTCCCAAAGAAAGGCAATGCCAAAGAATGCTCAAACTACCGCACAATTGCATTCATCTCACACGCTAGTAAATTAATGCTCAAAATTCTCCAAGCCAGGTTTCAACAATACTTGAACCGTGAACTTCCAGATGTTCAAGCTGGATTTAGAAAAGGCAGAGGAACCAGGATCAAATTGCCAACATCCATTGGATCATCAAAAAGGCAAGAGAGCTCCAGAAAAACATCTACTTCTGCCTTATTGATTACGCCAAAGCCTTTGACTGTATGGATCACAACAAACTGTGGAAAATTCTGAAAGAGATGGGAATACCAGCCCATCTGACCTGCCTCTTGAGAAACCTATATGCAGGTCAGGAAGCAACAGTTAGAACTGGACATGGAACAACAGACTGGTTCCAAATAGGAAAAGGAGTACGTCAAGGCTACATATTGTCACTCTGCTTATTTTACTGCATATTACACTCTGCAGAGTACATCATGAGAAACACTGGGCTGGATGAAGTACAAGCTGGAATCAAGATTGCCAGGAGAAATATCAATAACCTCAGATATGCAGATGACACCACCCTTATGGCAGAAAGTGAAGAGGAACTCAAAAGCCTCTTGATGAAAGTGAAAGAGCAGAGTGAAAAAGTTGGCTTAAAACTCAACATTCAGAAAACTAAGATCATGGCATCCAGTCCCATCACTTCATGGCAAATAGATGGGGAAATAGTGGAAACAGTGGCAGACTTTATTTTGCGGGGCTCCAAAATCACTTCCGATGGTGACTGCAGCCATGAAATTAAAAGACACTTATTCCTTGGAAGGAAAGTTATGACCAACCTAGAGAGAATATTAAAAAGCAGAGATGTTACTTTGCCAACAAAGGTCCATCTAGTCAAGGCTATGATTTTTCCAATAGTCATGTATGGATGTGAGAGTTGGACTATAAAGAAAGCTGAGCACAGAAGAATTGATGCTTTTGAACTGTGGTGTTGAAGAAGACTCTTGAGAGTCCCTTGGACTGCAAGGAGATCCAACCAGTCCATCCTAAAGGAAATCAGTCCTGAATACTCATTGGAAGGACTGATGCTGAAGCTGAAACTCTAATACTTTGGCCACCTGATGCAAAGAGCTGACTCATTTGAAAAGACCCTGATGCTGGGAAAGATTGAAGGCGGGAGGAGAAGGGGATGACAGAGGATGAGATGGTTGGAAGGCATCACTGACTCAATGGACATGGGTTTGAGTAAAGTCCGGGAGTTGCTGATGGACAGCAAGGCCTAGCGTGTTTCAGTCCATGGGGTCACAAAGAGTCGGACACAACTGAGTGACTGAACTGAACATCTAAAGTTAGTCAAAACTACGTTGACACCAGGAAAAAAAGAGGCACTAACTGCCTTCTTTAAGGTACAAAAAAAATTTTCCAACTTTTTAAAAATTCCATTAATAGACAAACATTCTACAGCATAACTTTTTGACAACTGGAAAAGCTGAGAGGCTTCTAGAGGAAGACAGGGTCACTTCTCTAAACATAGCTTTGAAATGAATACACCCTGATTTGAATGAATACACACTATTTAAACTGGGCAGCTGATGGCTAGAGGGAATCTGGCTTGTTTTCAAGTTAGAAAGTAACATAATACCTTGACCAATATCTGGCCCTCATTTCAAATCTGTAGATTCACAAATCTGCTCAACATGAGGCATGAGGATTGGGGTTTGGAGTCTTGGAGTCTACAGCCATCTGAACCTTAGCAGTTCTACACAGCTCATTGGCAATGACCACGCCCTCCCATATCTGAAGGCCAGATGGAATGAATACCACATCCCAAGGTTGTAAAGATCAAGTAGAGAGATGGAATTATCTGAACACTGAAAAGAGCACCAGAAATGCAAGACATCATTTGGTAAGTAAAACGTTTTAAATAGTGCATGAAGTGAAGTTGCTCAGTTGTGTCCGACTCTTTGCGACCATGGTACACTGTAAATTCTGGGCTTCCCTGGTGGCTCAGCAGTAAAGAATCTGCCCACAATGCAGGAGACAGAGGAGATGTGGGTTTGATCCCTGGGTCAGAAAGATCCCCTGGAGAAGGGCATGGCAACCTACTCCAGTACTCTTGCCTGGAGAATCCCATGGACAGGGAAGCCTGGCAAGCTACAGTCCACAGGGTTGCAAAGTTGTGTCCACAGTTGGACACAACTGGAGTGACTTAGCACGCACTCACGTGCACACACACTGTAAATTCTACATGTGTCCTGTTGGTTTAAAAAAAAAGTTCCTAAGATCTGTGGTACTAAAGTCTAGTATGAATTTCTTAGTAATTAGCTACACAGAATATTTCCATGGTTGGCCTACTTCCCCACTCACTTCTTATCCCACTCTAACACTTCTGGAAACAGCTGAAATACAAACCCTAGCCTTGCTAGCACTCTTACCAAAAAGTTTATTCAGAAAAGATGCTTAATTAATGGGAAATACCCTTTAGTATTAAATGATACATAAGCTAATTAATGCATTAAATTAAAGGGATATCATATGGAAGCTGAAGCTCAGTATGCTATTCAAAGTCTCAGTCACTGGGGGTCCTTAGGCTCATTAATTAGTAAAAGGAGGGACCTTTACCAGATTTCCCTGGTGGCTCAGACAGTAAAGAGTCTGTCTGCAATGCAGGAGATCCAGGTTCGATCCCTGGGTTGGGAAGATCCCCTGGAGAAGGAAATGGCAGTCCACTCCAGTACTCTTGCCTGGAAAATCCCATGGATGGTGGAGCCTGGTAGGCTACCGTCCATGGGGTCGCAAAGAGTCAGACACGACTGAGCGACTTCACTTTTTCAGTTTTACCAGGTTAGCATCAGCACTGATTCTTGTTTTAGTCCCTCTGACGCAGGAACCTGCCTCTCCTGTTCCTTGCAGCATACTCTCAGCTGTATGCTTGCCTCCTTGGACTTCTCTGACCTCCACCCACTGAGCATCTCCAGCCTTAGAAGGTGGACTTCTGTCTCCAATGTCACTTCCTGCTCTCTAGTTGCCTGACAAGACACCCTTCTCCTTTTGACCTGACTTAGGTTACACAACATCAACATTCATTCGTGATGTGGTAGATAAAGTGTCAGCTTCCGACGTGCCACCAATGTCATACACACTGCACACTGATACACGCTTACTGTATACCAGGCACTGGTGAATACAAAGATAAATAACTTCTTGTCTGCCAGCAACTTACAACAACTAAGACATTAATGTCATTTTCTCACATATTAAAAATATGTAATTTTTAAAGTGTGATTATATTTTATAGAAGCACAAAAGGAAGAGTTTGTATTCTCCTCACTGGCCTTTCCCCCAACACTTTCCAGCCACTTCCCCTCCTTTATTTTATCTATTACCTTATCTCCTCAATTTACCGGATATGTTACATATCTGCTTTTTTTGGTTAGCATTGGCTATCTCCAACTCCCAGAATGTAAACTGCATGTGAGCAGGGACTCTGTTCTTATTCACTGATGTGTCCCCAGCTCTCAGAATACCATCTGGTCCAGAGAAGGCACTGGATAAGCAGATCTTCCAGAAGAAGTGGCATTTGAGTTGAACCGTAACCAACAAAAGGGGTTTCAATAGGTGAGAAACAGGGGAAGGAATATTCTAGCAGGAGGAACTGGCTTTGACAGTACAATATAACTGAGGTAACGAAGTGGCTCAAAGATGGAGAAGTGAAAGAACTGGTGGAATTTAACCATTTTAAATTAACTTCATGATAGAAAATAATTTTTGTATGAACAGTATTATATTTTAGGTATTTCAGTGATATTTATGGGTCAACCTAAGTACTTTTAGTGTGATCTAGATCCCAAAGGGGTAAACAGCAAGTTAGATATATCTGTTAATATCAAGGAGAACAGATTGAATCCAGAGAGTAGGGAAGCTGGGGAATCACTTAATGATGATATATTTTTTTAATGCTTAAAACTTTTTAAATAGTATTTGTTTAAATGGTTTATATCCAAATCATTCCTCTGGAATTCACTTGCTTGCAGGAAATGTTTGATGCCCCACTGTTTCTAACTGCCCCGAATAGGCTGTGATTTTTTATGTCTCTATCTTTAATGTCTCTCTTCTCAAACGTGAGCCTCCTCCAAGCACTACGACTCATTGGATCAGCTCCGGGATGAATATCAAAAACTGGGCCGTAGCCCAGGTGATGTGGGCCCAGCTTTTGCTTTGGTCCAGCTTTCAGCCATGTCTTCCCAGTCCATTTCCTGGTACAGAATTTAAAACTTGCTGTCTCAAATGTCTCTGAGGGGAGGCGTCTATTGTCCTCACCGGGGGAGGGGGTGGATCATGGCATGCATCACAGCTGCCTCAAGTAGGGAGTTCTGTGTGTGCCGAAGAGCAGTTTATCCAAGTTCACCAGGTCTTAATTATTGAGAGGACACAGCAAACAATTTGAAATTCACAGCCAACTAGAAATGCCCACTTGGCCTCTAAAACAATAAAGGCCCTTGGGGAAGACCATGTTGCTCCTTAGTTGCCTCAGAAAACAGATTAATATGACAATTCCAGGAACTTGGAAATGAAGCTTACCAACCAACCACGCCTAGAGGATGCCAACCCACAGCACTGCCTGCAACCAACCAACTGGGTGTTGTGGGTTAGACCAACTCTGGGAACATTTTCAACGCTCACAAAGAGCCTAAGAAGACCAAACAGAAAATGTGGTTACAAGGTCCAGGGGCTTTTTTTTTTTTCTATCATCTCCTTGAAATAAAAATGGACTTTTCTTAATGCAAGCTAGAGAATAACTACTTCCATTCTTGCAATCCAGCCAGGTTTGGGATGAAAGCAATTACTTCAGAAAGAAAGGATAAAACAGCGGCACACAAACTATGGAGGCGAGAAAGGGTTAGAAGAAAAGAACTCTCAAGTGTAGTCAAAACAAAAACTTGATCAAAGCACACACCCCCCACCCCCAGTCTTGAAACTTAGTATAAAACTGTACTGTGGAGAACAAAAGACTCTGGAAGGAAGAATGAAAACAAAAGAATGGCCAAAGGAGAGAAGGGGGCGAGACAGTGACATTCTTCCAGGACCAGGAGCTAAATTCATCCTAGAAAGAAAGGGCACAAGAGAAAGGCAACTACTAATACAAAAATGGAAATAGAAAATGACTATGACATGTTGGGCCAGGAAGCCAATATGACAATATTTTCTCATCAAGTGATATTCTATTTCATCACCATATGCTTTAGGAAAATCCAATATGTTCCTGACAGACTTCTAACATTTTTTTCCCAAGATGGTTAAAGCTTTAGGGAATGTGTCAAAGATACTTTTGAATATTACACGTTGGTAATTCTCTGGTTCATGAATTTTAATAACACCATTGCAATTCCGTTTGCCAATCACTCTCCCCAGCACTAGCTGATAAAAACATGCAACAGCAGACCCTGTTTTGGTTTTGTTCCAGTATACTGTTGAATCTACAAATGGAAATTATTCATATACATATAAATATATGTAAATTTACACACATTATATATATACTTGTAACATTTTTAAGGCAAATGTATGCTAAGATGGGATGTTAACTTTATTTGAAAGAATTATTTCAAAATGCTGGTTGATGATATTATAAAATATCACTCACTGGCTATTGCAGAAAGAAGTGAACATTAACGCTTTAATCATTCAGTCATGGATACACTGCTCCAAACTAAATAACACAAATTACTAAGAGAACTAAATGGAAGATTAAAATGAGTCATTTTGTGCCGTCCACTCTGCACACTTCCATGTGGGAGATGTTATAAGCTATTCCCCAGCCTTTCCCTCACATTCTACCTGTATGTGCATATCTCTAACCAACTGTGGATTTCCAGTAGACTACTGCATCGTCACAAATGATTTACCATCCCAGGGATAGCATCCAGCAAACTATATTATATAAACACTGAACAAGATGCTCTACCATTAATCATGATGTATTAGTGTAAAAATGAAATAATCCACTTTGCCTTTTGTCTGGCTTCCCTTTCTTCTTCTAGCTTACTTCTGTCAAAGGCTAACATTATGCTTCCAGACACCTGAGTTTCAAATGTCATCCTCCTTCGTTCTTCCTTTTCCCACTTCACCTTCCCAAGGTTACCAAACTGTTAATTTTCTATTAGTTTGATCACTAATAAAGCTTTTAAATTACATATCCACTTTCTCTTTCCACTTCGCAAAACTAGACCCTCATCTGCTATAAATCTCTTGAGTATCCTGCTTCTGGTTTGGGTTCTCTCCCATTCATTCCTTTTGTTGACAGCTCGCAGAACTTTCTAAAAATGCCAGTTCAATCTTGTCACTCCTCTGCTCAAAAACAAAAGGCAGCCGCTCTTCAACAGGATAAAGAACAAAATTTCTATTCTGTAGCCCATGGCCAGGACAGCCAGCCCAGATTCTTGCAGCTGTATCTCCCACTACATCTCTAAAAGAAGCTCCTTGCTGCAGGTGGGCGCTCCACTCCCACATGATTGCCAGTGGCTGCGTGCTGTGCCCGAGCGCCTTTCTCCTCTGCCCACCTGTTTGAATCACAGTTCCCTGTTGGGCCCAGAAAGCTTCCTAGGCCACCTTTGCCTACCGGTTCTCTCCACCTTGACACTCATCTGATGCTTGTTCAAAGTCTGATGTGTATCACATGGCTGGAGGACTGCCATGTCACTGTCGAATCTGTAACTGCGTCTTGTATTTTTCCTAAATAGATGTAAGCTTCGTGGGGGTAGGAACCCTCCTATAACACTTATTGAGCACCTGCTGTGTGCAGAGCCTGGCTTGAGGTACCACAGAAATAGGAAGGTATCTTGGTCCATTCAGGCTGCTATATATAACAAACTACCACAGACTAGGTGGCTTATTTTTCAAATGGAATTTATTTCTCACTGTCTGGAAGCTGAAAGTCCAAGATAAAGGGTAGCAGCATGACCGGTTCTAGTGAAGGCCGTCCAGGTTGCAGGCTGCAGACTTCCTGTTCTCTCACAAAATGCAAAGGGGCAAGGGAACTCTGAGGAGCCTCTTGTATAAGGGCTCTAATGCCATTTGTGAGAGCTCCACCCTCCTGATCTAACCACCTCCCAAACACCCACCTGCAAATACCATCATCACCTTGGGAGTTAGAATGTCAACATATGAATTTGCAGGGACACATTCAGAGCAAAGCAGGAGGGTTACACTGCTTTGGCGTTTTGTAAAAACAAATATGATATTGTGTACATCATAGCTGCCCAATGTATATTTTGAACAAATTGATTTCCATAACTGGTATTTTAAAAATATGATTTTTAGAATTAAGCTGTCGAAGTTAAATCCCATAAATGTCTTTTTCATTTTACAGTAGAGAAACTATGGTGAAGAAAGCAGAAATGCCTTATGAAACCCATGCATTGGTAACAAAGTAAATATCTAGATGTACATGTTTGTTTTTGGTTCTGCCACTCGAACGGCCAAGCCCTCCTCACCTCTTCAAGAAAAACATTGTACCCTGGACTCAACTCACTGGTAATTAACGAATTGCTCTTCTGCCTGAGGCACTTTGTGGCTTTGGTCTCCTGTCCAACAAGGCACTGAGTCATGCTTTCTGATCTTTCATTTTTTCATATGATTCTCCTTATTTAGACCCAATCACAGAAAGCCCAAATCCCATGGAACTGGAGCCAAAGTCAAATAAATCAAAATAGGTGTTTTCTTACTCACACAGTTCACACTGCCAGAAAATTCACATTAACAGACAATTCCTGAGTTTTCCTGATAATTATAGAAATTCCCCAAAATCTGCTCGACTACACACCTCAGCTACTTTCCATTAGACAAAACAGACATATATCCAGGAAAAAATTATCATGAAGAGATTTTGCTGCAGGAGGGATTGATAAACCCATGCTTCATCTTCACATCATGTTACTTGGAAGATGAGAAAACACCAAATGATAAATCTTCACACTCGTTCAGTAGAAAGAAGTGACTCAACACTTTGAAAATCAAACAGTCCAAATAATAGGTGATTTTAAAATACATCAAATATTATCAAAAGTGTATAAAACCCAAAAAAAAGATAGACAAAAAAGCACTGATACATTAACGAAGTTTTCTTTCCTAGTACCTTCATTCATTTATCATACACTCTTGGAGAATTTACTAAGTGCCAGATACTCTGTTTTCAGTTGTGAGACCCTTTTATCAGTTCTCCAAAATTCCATAACTGCATGTATTAATTTTATGATGAAAAATAAGATTTCTAATTGTAATATAATTGTGATGGTTAATTTTTTGTGTCATGTTGACTGGGACACATAGTACCCAGGTACTTGATTAAATACTATTCTGGGTGTGTCTAGAAAGGATGCTTTATGTCTGTATGCAAACTTCTATGCAGAGTACATCATGAGAAACGCTGGGCTGGATGAAGCACAAGCTGGAATCAAGATTGCTGGGAGAAATACCAATAATCTCAGATATGCAGATGACACCACCCTTAAGGCAGAAAGTGAAGAGGAACTAAAAAGCCTCTTGATGAAAGTGAAAGAGGAGAGTGAAAAAGTTGGCTTAAAGCTCAACATTCAGAAAACGAAGATCATGGCATCTGGTCCCATCACTTCATGGGAAATAGATGGGGAAACAGTGGAAACAGTGTCAGACTTTATCTTTTGGGGCTCCAAAATCACTGCCGATGGTGACTGCAGCCATGAAATTAAAAGACGCTTACTCCTTGGAAGAAAAGTTATGACCAATCTAGATAGCATATTGAAAAGCAGAGATGTTACTTTGCCAACAAAGGTCCGTTTAGTCAAGGCTATGGTTTTTCAGTGGTCATGTATGGATGCGAGAGTTAGACTGTGAAGAAAGCTGAGCGTCGAAGAATTGATGCTTTTGAACTGTGGTGCTGGAGAAGACTCTTGAGAGTCCCTTGGACTGCAAGGAGATCCAACCAGTCCATTCTAAAGGAGATCAGCCCTGGGTGTTCTTTGGAAGGAATGATGCTGAAGCTGAAACTTTAGTACTTTGGCCACCTCATGTGAAAAGTTGACTCACTGGAAAAGACTCTGATGCTGGGAGGGATTGGAGGCAGGAGGAAGAGGGGACAACAGAGGATGAGATGGCGGATGGCATCATCGACTCGATGGACGTGAGTTTGAGTGAACTCCAGGAGATGGTGATGGACAGGGAGGCCTGGCGTGCTTCGATTCATGAGGTCGCAAAGAGTCAGAGACGACTGAGCGACTGAACTGAACTGAACTGAACTGAATGTATAATATATATAGGGGGGAAGGTATCAAGTTTTATCTTTAAACATAAAGCTTAAAGAAAACTTGATAATCCTTGGGACTTCATTAAGAACGTGTGTTTATTAAAGGACATTACTGAGAGAGTGAAAATGCACTGAGACTTAAAGAAGATACTTGCAACGTACAGATCTGTAAAAGTACTTGTATCCAGAAGATATAAAGTACACCTATGAATCTGCATGTAAAAGACAACTGAGTAAAAACTGACAAAAAACTTGAATAAGCACTTACGAATATCAACTATAATTAAACACATGAAAAGGTGCTGAATATTATTAGTCATCATGAAAATGCAAATGAAAATTATAACCACCTACCACTATGCATACCAGAATGGCTTAAAACTTAGAAAGTCTGACAATTCCAAGTGTTGGCAAGAATGTGAAGAAACTGTAATTCTCATGCAGTCTGCTGCTGCTGCTGCTAAGTTGCTTCAGTCGTGACTGACTCTTATGCAACCCCATAGATGGCCTCCCACCAGGCTCCCCCATCCTTGGAATTCTCCAGGCAAGAACACTGGAATGGGTTGCCATTTCCCTCTCCAATCTCACACAGTCTAGTGGTAGTTTAATGATGGTTGGTAAAAACATTTTGGAAAACTGGCATTACCTACCAGAGCTGAGCATTTATATTACCTGTGTGCCAACAATTCCATTCTCAAGCAAATGCCCAAGAAAAATGTGTTCAGCAACAGACATGCACAGGTGTCTTCAGAGTAGCATAACATATATATAGCCAAAACGTGAAAACCATCCAAGTGCTCATCAATAGTAGATTCAAAAAATAAACTGCATTATTTACAGAAATGAAAAATAACAAACTACTGCTACTAACAACAATACATATAAGCGTCACAAACACAATGATTGAAAAAGGGTAGAAACAAGAGAGTAATACTGAATGATGCCATTTAGATAAGGCTTGATCAGGCATAACTAATCGACGGTGCTGGAAGTCGGAACTGTGGTTTCCTTTGTGTGCAGGGATAGAATAGTGGGGCTTCTGGGGTGCTGGTGGTTTTCTGATTGAAGTGTTGGTTACACAAGTATTTTTGTGTGGTAAAATTTCATTGAGCTATACACTTGGGATTTATGCATTTTTCAGTATGTACGTTATACAACTATTTAACAAAAAGTTTAGTAAGTGGTACCACACAGTCTGCTAAACAGCTCTCCTCCTCATATGGCATTTAAGGTTCCATAGAGACAAGGATCTGGCAAAAACCTTAATTCTCATTACTCGCCAACTATAGTCACATTCCGCACATTCTTGGTACTTTTACTAACAGCCACCTTTTGGCCTCAGTTGTATTTCTCCACCCATTTCTTCCTGTCAAAATTTCTATTTTCCCTTTAATAGTGACTAAATAATCCAGTCTTCTTTCTGAAGCATTCTTTGATTTCTTGAGGAAGCATTTTGATCACATTCAACTGTATCATGTTCCACTGATTGTGTTCACTGCATCTTCATAATTCCCAGTATACCATTTTATGGCAACTTTTTTTCCTTTAATTATTAAGTACTTGTGACATTCTTCCTTCTTATTTTAATTATTTTTATTTCCATGCCTTTCACCCTTTAACAGGAAATATTATATCTCAATCATTTTTTATTAGCATCCTTTCCATTACATAGTCCTTTGGACCTACATATACTATTTATACTTACACACTTTCCAAATTTACACCTTTAACCCAGTCCTCTCCTGGCAACTCCAGTCCTGTGTATCCATATGCCAACTCTTTATCTCACTAAAATTTCTAACAGGCATCTTAAACTTCACATGCCAGTCCCTGACTCCTAACCATTCCCCTCAAACCTGTGCCGTCCAGTCTCTGAATGAATGGCGACTCCATCAGTTTATCAGGTCGATAACCTTAGAGCCATCCTTAACTCATCTCTCTCACTCAACATCCTATATCTGACCCATCAGTAAATCCTGTCAATGGTACCCTCAAAAGAGAACCTGAGGTTGACCCCTTCTGGACACTTCTACACTGGGAACCTGTTTCAACTCACCATCACCTCATGCATGGAACAGTGAAATGACCTCTTGCTTGTGACTTTGCTCTTCAGTCTGTTCACACCCTGGCCAGCATATCCTTTGAAAAATCTAAGTCAGATTACAACAGTCCTCCACTGACAATCCTGAAATGGCTTCCCATGCTCACAGGGCAAAGGGGTTACCCTATCAGACCCTTCTCTACCAAAAGCATCTCCTACGACTCCTCTCCCAGCTCCTGGTTGATGCCCTGCTGCACACCAAACCGTTGCTCCACGGCCTTGGACATAGCTCTGTCCTTGGGAATTCTCACTTGCCATCCCCTTGGCCAGGAACTCTCATCCTTCTTTGAGCCAAGGAGCTCACTCCCTCACCTCCTTCAAGTCCTTCCTCAGAAACCACCTTCTCCATGAGACTATGAGAGTGTCCCTGGCCAGCCTACCTTAGACTGCAATAACACTCTCTGCTGCACTCCTTTTCCTCTTTCCTTGCCTAATTTTTCTCCATAGCACTTAACACTGTCTATATCCTATATATGAGCCACCAGGGAAGCCCCTAAACATTCCACATGTTCAGGTTTTTTTTTTTCTATCATCTGTTTCCACCAACTAAAATATGAGCAGCACAAGGTCAGATATGTCACAATGTCAGAAAAGTATAGCTAGTGTGTTCACTGGTGCTTGCCTAGAGTACAGAAAAGTGCTTTACACAGAGGAGTTGTTCTTCAGTCACTCAGTCGTGTCTGACTCTTTGTGACCCCATGAACTGCAGCACGCCAGGCTTCTCTGTCCCTCACTATCTCCCAGTTCAGTTCAGTCGCTCAGTTGTGTCTGACTTTGCAATCTCACGGACTGCAGCATGCCAGGCCTCCCTGTCCATCACCAACTCCCGGAATTAACTCAAACTCCTGTCGTTGAGTCGGTGATGCCATCCAACCATCTCATCCTCTGTTGTACCCTTCTCCTCCAGCCTTTAATATTTCCCAACATCAGGGTCTTTTCAAATGAGTCAGTTCTTCACATCAGGTGGCCAAAGTATTGGAGTTTCAGCATCAGTCCTTCCAATGAATATTCAGGACTGATTTCCTTTAGGATGGACTGGTTGGATCTCTTTGCAGTCCAAGGGATTCTCAAGAGTCTTCTCCAACACCACAGTTCAAAAGCATCAATTATTCAGCACTCAGCTTTCTTTACAGTCCAACTCTCACATTCATACATGACTACTGGAAAAACCATAACTTTGACTAGACTTGTTGGCAAAGTAACGTCTTTGCTTTTTAATAAATATACTGTCTAGTTTGGTCATAGCTTTTCTTCCAAGGAGCAAACGTCTTTTAATTTCACGGCTGCAGTCACCATCTGCAGTGATTTTAGAGCCCAAAAAGATAAAATTTCTGTTTCCACTGTTTCCCCATCTACTTGCCATGAAGTGATGGGACCAGATGCCATGATCCTGTTTTTCTGAATGTTGAGCTTTAAGCCAACTTTTTCACTCTTCTCTTTCACTTTCATCAAGAGGCTCTTTAGTTCTTCTTCACTTTCTGCCATAAGGGTGGTGTTATCTGCATATCTGAGGTTATTGATATGTCTCCTGGCAATCTTAATTCCAGCTTGTGCTTCATCCAGTCCAGCATTTCTCATAATGTACTCTGTATATAAGTTAAATAAGCAAGGTGACAATATACAGCCTTGATGTACTCCTTTCCCAATTTGGAGCCAGTCTGTGGTTCCATGTCCAGTTCTGTTGCTTCTTGACCTGCATACAGATTTCTAAGGAGGCAGGTCAGGTGGTCTGGTATTCCCATCTCTTTTTTTGATTAATTAATTTATTCATTTTAATTGAAGGCTAATTACTTTACAATATTGTAGTGGTTTTTGCTATACATTGATATGAATCAGCCATGGGTGTGCATGTGTTCCCCATTGTGAACCCCCCTCCCACCTCCCTCCCCATTTCATCTTGAGGGTCATCCCAGTGAACCAGCTCTGAGCACCCTGTTTCATGCATCAAACTTGGACTTGCGATCTATTTCACTTATGATAAAATACATGTTTCAACGCTGTTCTCTCAAATCATCCCACCCTTGCCTTCTTCTCCCACAGAGTCCAAAAGGCTGTTCTTTACATCTGTGTCTCTTTTGCTGTCTTGCATATAGGGTCATCGTTACCATCTTTCTAAATTCCATATATATGTGTTAATATACTGTACTGGTGTTTTTCTTTCTGAATTACTTCACTCTGTATAATAGGCTCCAGTTTCATCCACCTCATTAGAACTGATTCAAATGTATTCTTTTTAATGGCTGAGTAATACTCCATTGTGTATATGTACCACAGCTTTCTTATCCATTCGTCTGCTGATGGACATCTAGGTTGGTTCCATGTCCTGGCTATTATAAACAGTGCTGCGATGAACATAGGGATGCACTTGTCTCTTTCAATTCTGGTTTCCTTGGTGTCTATGCCCAGCAGTGGGGTTGCTGGGTCGTATGGCAGTTCTATTTCCAGTTTTTTAAGGGATCTCCACACTGTACTCCATAGTGGCTGTACCAGTTTGCATTCCCACCAACAGTGTAAGAGGGTTCCCTTTTCTCCACACCCTCTCCAGCATTTATTGCTTGTAGATTTTTGGACAGCAGCCATTCTGACCGGCATAAGATGGTACTTCATTGTGGTTTTAATTTGCATTTCTCTGATAATGAGTGATGTTGAGCATCTTTTCATGTGTTTGTTAGCCATCTGTATGTCTTCTTTGGAGAAATGTCTATTTAGTTTTTGGCCCATTTTTTGATTGGGTCGTTTATTTTCCTGGAATTGAGCTGCAGGAGCTGCTTATATATTTTTGAGATTAATTCTTTGTTATTTGCTTCATTTGCTATTATTTTCTCCCATTCTGAAGGCTGTCTTTTCACCTTGCTTATAGTTTCCTTCATTGCGCAAAAGCTTTTAAGTTTAATTAGGTCCCATTTGTTTATTTTTGCTTTTATTTCCATTACTCTGGGAGGTGGGTCATAGAGGATCCTGCTGTGATTTATGTCAGAGAGTGTTTTGCCTATTTTTTCCTCTGGCTAAGTTTTATCATTTCTGGTCTTACATTTAGATCTTTAATCCATTTTGAGTTTAATTTTGTGTATGGTGTTAAAAAGTGTTCTAGTTTCATTCTTTTACAAATGGTTGACCAGTTTTCCAAGCACCGCTTGTTAAAAAGAGATTGTCTTTTCTCCATTGTATATTCCTGGTATTCCCATCTGTTTAAGAATTTTCCACAGTTTGTGGTGATCCACACAGTCAAAGGCTTTGACATAGTCAATAATGCAGAAGTAGATGTTTCTCTGGCACTCTCTTGCTTTTTTGATGATCCAATGGATGTTGGCAATTCAGTCCTGGTTCCTCTGTCTTTTCTAAATCCAGCTTGAACATCTGCAAGCTCACTGTTCACATATTGCTGAAGCCTGGCTTGGAGAATTTTGAGCATTACTTTACTAGTGTGTGAGATGAGTGCAATTGTGCAGTAGTTTGAGCATACCTTGGCATTGCCTTTCTTTGGGACTGGAATGAAAGCTGACCTTTTCCAGTCCTGTGGCCACTGCCAAGTTTTCCAAATTTGCTGGCATATGGAGTGCAGCATTTTCATCGCATCATCTTTTAGGATTTGAAATAGCTCAACTGGAATTCCATCACTTCCACTAGCTTTGTTTGTAGTGATGCTTCCTAAGGCCCACTTGACTTTACATTCCAGGATGCCTGGCTCTAGGTGAATGATAACACCATCGTGATTATCCTGGTCATGAAGATCTTTTTTGTATAGTTCTTCTGTGTATTCTTGCCATCTCTTCTTAATATTTTCTGCTTCTGTTAGGTCCATATCATACCTTTATTGAGCCCAACTTTGCATGAAATGTTCCCTTGGTATCTCTAATTTTCTTGAAGAGATCTCTAGTCTTTCCCATTCTATTGTTTTCCTCTATTTCTTTGTATTGATCACTGAGGAAGGCTTTATTATCTCTTCTTGCTATTCTTTGGAACTCTGCATTCAAATGAGTATATCTTTCCTTTTCTCCTTTGCCTTTCGCTTCTCTTCTTTTCACAGCTATTTGTAAGGCCTCCTCAGACAATCATTTTACCTTCTTGCATTTCTTTTTCTTGGGGATGGTCTTGATCACTGCCTCCTGTACAATGTCACAAACCTCCATCCATCGTTCTTCAGGCACTCTGTCTATCAGACCTAATCCCTTGAATCTATTTTTCACTTCCACTGTATAATTGTAAGGGATTTGATTTAGGTCATACCTGAATGGTCTAGTGGTTTTCCCTACTTTCTTCCATTTAAGTCTGAATTTGGCAATAAGGAGCATCCCAGAGTTTACTTAAACTCATGTCCATTGAGTTGGTAATGCCATCCAATCTCATCTTCTGTTGCCCCCTTCTCCTCCTGCCCTCAATCTTTCCCTGCATCAGGGTCTTTTCCAATGAGTCGGTTCTTTGCATCAGGTGGCCAAAGTATTGGAGCTTCAACTTCAGCATCAGTCATTTGAGTGAATACTCAGGGTTGATTTCCTTTAGGATTGACCGGCTTGATCTCCTTGCTGTCCAAGGGACTCTCAAGAGTCTTCAAAAGCATCAATTCTTGGTGCTCAGCCTTCTTTATGATCATAAGCATAAAAATACTCTGTTTATATCATGCACCTAAATAGATTGCAGGTTCTCCATAGCTTTCCAACAAACATTTGTGCAGTACTCATTCCTTGCAAGGCACTGATCCTTGGACTTCCTTCCAGAAGGTCATCAGAAAGTCCAGGGTACTTTCTACTGTCTATCATGCCCTGTATCATGGTTAAGTCATTCTGCTTTATAAAACACTATGTTGCAGATTGCAACAGTCATTGCTTACTCAAATTATCCAGACTGCCCAAATAATTTATATTAATCATAGACTCATACAACAGGATGATAAAGGAAATTCTAAAAACCATCCAGTTCAGTTCTTTACATTTGACTGATTAGGAAACCGAAGTCAAAGAATAAATAACATGCCACACAGGTCACCCACAAAAAAAGCTGGAGAGTTAGGACCACAAACCAGTCTTCACTCATCTATCCTACTGATAATACAGTAACTATTAAGCAGACATTGAGATGCAACACATGGAGCAACTTAGAGGAACAAATCCACAGCCAGAGGCTCCTGGATTGTAATGTGTGCTCCAAAATACACACTGCTGCTGCTGCAGCTGCTAAGTCGCTTCAGTCGTGTCCGACTCTGTGCGACCCCATGGACTGCAGCCTACCAGGCTTCTCCATCCATGGGATTCTCCAGGCAAGAACACTGGAATGGGTTGCCATTTCCTTCTCCAAAATACACACTTAAACTTTCAGAACCTCAATTTCTCTTCTGTAAAATGGGAATACTAATAATACCAATTCAGATTTAAATGATACAGGTGAAAGACTTTGAGTTGTGCTAAACATAGTAAGCACAAGTAAGCAATGAGGAAAGGATATGTTCATCTTTATTACGTGTTACATAGATACTATGCAGAAACCATAGTAAACACTGTGTCAGCCTCCCAGAGCTAGAAATGTCGGTTCACCAATTCCAATGCAGAATTGTGCAACAAAGCTTCACAGACCACAAAGAACTGCCTCCACTGGCTGCCTTTGGGGTTACTATTCCAAGTTTAGAAATTGTGAAGACAGAAAACTGCTGAACCCCGTGAAATGCCAGATGTTCAAAACGGAATTGTTTTCCAGTCAATTCTGGATGGATATTGATCATTAAAGCCTTTCTCAATAATATCTACAGATTACTAAATCGAAATATTCTTAAATAGAGATAAAAATCTGGATTTCTCTGTATATTTCCACTCAGCCTTTACATAATGCTCGGTGCTAGAGACATTTTTGCTAGTGTGTTACAACCACACAATTAGTACACTTTTCTCCTCCGTGAAACAGTCTACATTTCTGACACAGCCAGAGGAAACAAAGCCATTTTATTTTTAAACTACCATTGTTTTTAGTTCCTTTGTCCACAAAACCATAATGAGATACATACAGAATATCCAATTTTAGATTTGGTGGGCTACCAGGGTATTTTCTTTCAGCAGAAAAAAACTAGAGGAAATCACTGTGCAAATAATCATGTCCCTCTGTGCACTGTGCCGCTAACCAGCAGGCAATATAAATCCTTTGTCACTCCCAAGGCTTTGTCATAGAAACCACCATAACTGAGGCGGCCCCTATAGAAACTGCATATTCCTCAGGACCTTCTGAAATGGAAAAATCTGGCTTAAATAAGTTAAAAAAGGCAAGAAGAATTTACTCAGGGATGATAGGGTTCATTTTTTAATTTTACTACAGAAATTTAGCAAAAGAGAGAAAACAAAAATTATGAGAATTTTAAAGAAAGAAGACTCTGGCAGTAATTCAGTTCAGCCAAGTCTCAGTCTAGGCTTTCAGTAAAAAGGTTGTGATGGTGGGTGACTCCAATCAAAGCTCAAGGGTGAAGTCATTCCTGACCATTGGCCAAGAATACCGCTGGTTCCATAACTTCCTGTTTTGTTTTGACTTGCATGTACCACTGATGCACGGTCTTATTATTATTTTGCAGAAATGGGAATTTTTAAAAATATATTGCATAAATACTTTTAAACTACTTGTATGTACACATAACCAACACAATTCTATAAAGCATTTATCGTTCAATTAAATAAATTAATTAAAAAATATATATATATAGTGTGGTGTTTGTGTGTGTCATGCTCAGTTGTGTGTTACTCTTCACAGCCCCATGGACTGAAACCCATCAGGCTCCTCTGTCCATGGAATTCTCCAGGCAAGAATACTGGAGTTGGTTGCCATTCCCTTCTCCAGGGGATCTTCCTGACCCAGGGATCAAACCTGTATCTCCTGCATCTCCTGCTTTGGAAGGCAGATTCTTTACCACTAGCACCACTAGGAATCCCCATACATTATATATAATATATATATAATGAAAAGATTAGAGGCTATGATTCCATTCTTTGTTGTCTTGGTTTAGGTAAATAAATAACATTCAGGGGAGGAGATCATTAATCGACCAATTCTTTCTTCCCTCGCTGTTGGTTAAGCTAGAAGAGTGGGTCTCTCCTCTTCTTGGACCTCTAGAATATACACATGCTCACACATTTACTAGAATTTTTCAAACACACAAACTATCTCCATGGATCCTTATGCCAGTTCTGAGAGGGAGGAAGATACCTGTAAGAAAGAATATTTACGGGACAGAGGCTCAGCCAGGTACAGCCCCAGGTGTTCACAGTCAGCTTCTCAGCTGCCCTTTGAAGCTGGCATTAGCTGCTCCCTGTAGACATGAAAACTGAGCAGCCAGGAGATGAAGTCATTCAGTCCAGGAGTGTGGAGTGATGCTGAAGCTGGGCTGTCGGACTGTTCTCACTGCACACACCACCACATTAGGACCTGCCAGATTTAGACCTTCCCCCACCACTGCCCTAGCTCCGCGAAAAACCACACTTGAAGTTTACTGTTTAATTGCAGTGAGATAGAAATTTCAGGAGAGACAAGAAGGATACATGGCGAGGGGAGGGGAGAGGAGGAAAGAGGGGAGAAGAGGCAGAAGAGTTGGAGAGATGTGGGAACAGAATCTCCAACCTTCTAATGTTGAAGGTTTTGTAAGGTGGCCAAGCTACTCAAGGAGTCAGGGAGAAAATAAGTTCTCTCCCTGCAAAGAAATTTTTTCCAGAAAAAAAGAGCACCATGAACAGCCCTCTTTTCCCCAGAAGACTGTAGTGTTTTTCCCTCAGGTCAATGACCATCACATAACAGATCATATATTTATTTTTGTTTTGGCCCCTGGCAAGCTGAGAATCACATTTACAGCTCATTTTATTAACCCTGTTAAACCTTCCAGTCTAAATATTTATTCTATCTTTTTACCTGACCTTGCCTTCATATATTTATATATTCTCAGATACTAATTTTTAACTATTTTGTTAGCTTGTAATTGTATATACTTATTGACAAACTCAATTCCTATATAATCAATAGATAAATTATTGTACACATTTGATCACTCTCTACTACTATACTATTAGTGTACATTGATCTTCCTTGACTAAGTAAATATGCTGACTTTGCATTATGGATTTTACTGATTATATTCAAGTTATTTTGCCTGTATTCAATCAATAAATACTTAAGGTTCTACTACATGACAGGCACTGAGTTATGTGTTAGGCTCCCAGTGGAAGCAACACACACATAGTCTCTGCTTTCAGGAAGATACTGCAATTGTCCCACTAATAACATGCAGATGGTGTGATCACTCACCTAGAGCCAGACATCCTGGAATGTGAAGGCAAGTGGGCCTTAGAAAGCATCACTACAAACAAAGCTAGTGGAGGTGATGGAATTCCAGTCGAGCTATTTCAAATCCTGGAAGATGATGCTGTGAAAGTGCTGCACTCAGTATGCCAGCAAATTTGGAAAACTCAGCAGTGGCCACAGGAATGGAAAAGGTCAGTTTTCATTCCAATCCCAAAGAAAGGCAATGCCAAAGAATGCTCAAACTACCGCACAATTGCACACATCTCACAAACTAGTAAAGTAATGCTCAAAATTCTCCAAGCCAGGTTTCAACGATACGTGAACCATGAACTTCCAGACGTTCAAGTTGGATTTAGAAAAGGCAGAGGAACCAGAGATCAAACTGCCAACGTCTGCTGGATCACAGAAAAAGCAAGAGAATTCCAGAAAAACATCTATTTCTGCTTTATAGACTATGCCAAAGCCTTCAACTGTGTGGATCACAATAAACTGTGGAAAATTCTGAAAGAGATGGAAATACCAGCCCATCTGACCTGCCTCTTGAGAAACCTATATGCAGGTCAGGAAGCAACAGTTAGAACTGAACATGGAACAACAGACTGGTTCCAAATAGGAAAAGGAGCACGTCAAAGCTGTATATTGTCACCCTGCTTATTTAACTTATATGCAGGGTACATCATGAAAAACGCTGGGCTGGAAGAAGCACAAGCTGGAATCAAGATTGCCGGGAGAAATATCAAGAACCTCAGATATGCAGATGACACCACCCTTAAGGCAGAAAGTGAAGAGGAACTCAAAAGCCTCTTGATGAAAGTGAAAGTGGAGAGTGAAAAAGTTGGCTTAAAGCTCAACATTCAGAAAACGAAGATCATGGCATCCGGTCCCATCACCTCATGGGAAATAGATGGAACCATGGAAACAGTGTCAGACTTTATTTTTGGGGGCCCCAAAATCACTGCAGATGGTGACTGCAGCCATGAAATTAAAAGACGCTTACTCCTTGGAAGGAAAGTTATGACCAACCTAGACAGCATATTAAAAAGCAGAGACATTACTTTGCCAACAAATGTCCGTCTAGTCAAGGCTATGGTTTTTCCAGTGGTCATGTATGGACATGAGAGTTGGACTGTGAAGAAAGCTGAGCATCGAAGAATTGATGCTTTTGAACTGTGGTGTTGGAGAAGACTCGAGAGTCCCTTGGACTGCAAGGAGATCCAACCAGTCCATTCTGAAGATCAACTCTGGGATTTCTTTGGAAGGAATGATGGTAAAGCTTAAACTCCAGTACTTTGGCCACCTCATGGGAAGAGTTGACTCATTGGAAAAGACTCTGATGCTGGGAGGGATTGGGGGCAGGAGGAGAAGGGGACGACAGAGGATGAGATGACTGGATGGCGTCACTGACTCGATGGATGTGAGTCTGAGTGAACTCCAGGAGTTGGAGATAGACAGGGAGGCCTGGTTTGCTGCAATTCACGGGGTCTCAAAGAGTTGGACACAACTGAGCCACTGAACTGAATTGAACTCAAAGAGTACAAGGAAGAAGTAGACAGTTGGTAGAAGCACACATAACAGTAGACTTGAGCTAATTTGGTGGGTGGTCAGGACTGTCCCAGATGTGTGACATTTGAACTGAGACTTATAAGCATAACGAGGAGAGGAAAGACATTGAGAAAGACTGCAATTGGGAAGCACCTCAACCAAAGAAACAACACAGGTGAGGCTCTCAGGGGCAAAGGTGTGGCTTCCATCCAACCTGAAAGGCCAGTGTGATCAGAGCTTTAACAGCAAGGGAAGGATGCGTCTTGAGGTATAGAGACAAGCCATGCTAAAGACTTTACTCCTTGTCAAAAGAATAGTGACAGGATATTAAACAACTTGCTCAAAGTCACTCAGCCAGTAAATAAAGCAAATATGTGCAGCAAATATTAGTAATGTAGCTTGTAGCCAATGATCAGCATTAAGGAGAAATCTGGAACAACCACAATCATCACATTGGTGCTTTTGCATATAGATCATTATCAAATTTGCTATGAAATCAAAAACAAAATTTAACAAAAATCATGTTAAATAGTTATTACTAAATTTACTATTACATATCCCAGTTTACATTTGAGAAAACTGGTGTTCAGAGAAATTAAGTCATTTGCTTGAGATCACTACAGAAAAGTAGCCAAGCTGGGACTAGAAATCTGCACTATTGACTCAAAAATCTTGGATTCTGTCCATGAAGCATGCCCCCTATGTTGTTTTTCTGGTTCTTTAAATACATTTCAAGACCAGGTTCCAAGGAGTAAATTTGTGGATGTAAACTTTTATATAAAATTGGCCTTGAGCACCATTCTTGAGCATATAAATGACAATGGAGGAGAACATGAGATAGATTTTGTAAATTATCCTAATAAAAAAAATTTTTTAATCTATCTCATGTATTCTACCTGCTGATGTAGGAGACACAGGAGATCTGGGTTTGAACCCTGGGTCAGGAAGATCCCCTAGAGTAGGAAATGGCAACCCACTCCACAAGAGTCAGACATGGCTGAACCACTGAGCACACAATAAATAAAAAGTCAGTGTTTAGATTATTCATGCAAATGCATGAACAATCTTGAATTTTTACAAAAGAACAAAAACAAAACATCTTTCATCATTGAACAGTAACCTGAAATTTGTGACACTTAAGATGTTATGAAACCCAGGCAAATAGCTTTACATGCTTTGATTTTAAAAAGCAATCACTTCTGGGTGGAATTGATTATTCTCGCTCCTATCCCTAACGAGACCAAAGGAATATTTGAAGGGGATATAAAGAAATTGACTCCTGTTTTCACATAAACAGCATTCTTGTCCAAAAAAAAAAAAAAGTAGCTTCAAACAATGTCAAAAAATGTAAACAGAGTTTTATCAAAATGGCGCTCAACGATAAAGGAGAAGAAAGTCTCATGAGAATAAAGGAGCCACAGAAGAGAGAGAAGTGTCCCCTGAAAGTCACTCAGCTCCAGAGGCTGAACAGTCTCAGCTTCTCAGCAGCGAGAGTTCCCACACTGCATCAGGCGTGCTACCCCCAGCAGGACCCCGTCACCCTCCTGTGAGTCACCTTCCTTCCCCACTCAGCCCACCAGTGTTTGTTGAGCATCGCTGGGCACCAGGGGGATGATGGACACATGACCCTGGACTTGGTCTCTGTCTCCGTGGGCCATCAGGGTTCACGAAGCTCTCTGACACATCCTATTCTCTACTATCGTGCGTGCTGTCACTCAGTCATGTCTGATTCTTTGTGACCCCATGGACTGCAGCCCACCAGGTTCCTCTGTCCATGGGATTCTCCAGGCAAGTCTGGAGTGGGTTGCCATTTTCTCCTCCAGGGGATCGTTCCCAACCCAGGGATTGAGCCCGGGTCTCCTGTGACTCCTGTGTTGCCAGGCAGACTCTTCACCACTTAGCCCCCTGGGAATACCCTCTCTCTCATTCAGTACTATCCATTCTGTCCTTTACTCTGCATCTTTCCCACTCACACGTCTGCTTACTAATGCGTCTGCCTGATCATTGCTCTGGTCCATTCACAGCTTGTCTAGATCTCTAGGCCTGTGGCCTCAGTCGCTTGAGCTCTAACAACGGCTGTTCTTGGTGTTGGCCCCTTCCTTTTATGATACTCTACTACATTCCTCTATTCATATTCAGGAGAGAAAACCTGACTGGCCTAGTGAGTAACCTCTGTTTCAGTTCTGACACAGCTGTTTCCACCAGGCCCCACCAGGGTCTACTCGCCAGGCTGAGGATCTGCTACCATCACTTTAGGCAGTCACTGCTCTCCCTGCAAGCTGTAGCTGAGGGACAGACACCGCGTGGAGAAGTAACGTGGCACAGAATGCAGGGCAAAGCTGCAATCTGATGCCTGGGTTCAAGTCCCAGCGAGGCCACTTACCAGCTGTGGGACTGTGGGCACATTAACGCCTCCTCCATAAAAGGAGGGTGACTATTAATGTCTATCTCATTGGGCTGTTGCGAGGATGAAATGAAATAACACATGAAAATAAACTTAGCACTGTATTTAGGGCCTAGGAAGGGTTCCTTAAGTGTCGGCTATTACGATCCTCAGCAGGTGCCCATGAGCAGGCCAACTGCCCTTGACTGGAAACTGCAGGCCCAGAGGAGCTCATCGCTGCCGACCTGCTCATCACAAGTCTGCAGTCTCTTCAACCTCAGCTATGCCTGTCAGAGCTTGCTAACGGGTCTTTTTAAGTATGAGAGATGATTTGGGATTTTTTTTTTCTGTCTAAATTATTTTCACATGACAAATTTAAATTCCCAAAATTAATGTACATTATGTGAGCACCTTCTGGAACAGGCTGTCAAAAGCACCCTTCTTCATTTGAACATTCTATGAGATATTAATGGCTGAGTTTAGGGAGGTTTCTACAGTTGTTTAGGCACTTGGGTGTGTGTGTGTGTGTGTGTGTGTGTGTGTTAATAAGAACTCCCACACCATTATGTGACCCATAAAGATCTAGAGGAATTATCTGCTAGCCTGGAAAATTAGCTTATTAAGCCTGGTTCAAACAGACCAAGTAAGTCATATGAGAACTAATTAAATATTTTCATTTGGATCAATCGTAACTGTTATATAACAGTACAGAAATGGATCCTGTCCAATGCGGGGCAATCTCTGACCCCATCTAAACTGGGCTAGATACGAAATGGCCTGTTGAGTAGCTGAACTTGAGATGATACGCAGTCAATATACCCTTGATGTCCAACTCCAGGGCGTGCCATTCACACTATGTTCTAGAACACTACGACAGAGCCCTTCTAAAGTCTGGACTCTCCAGAAAGTCTCGCTAGGGAAGGGAAGAGAACCGGCCTCTAGGGCTGGGGTGGTGGTTTAGCAGCTCAGTCCTGTCTGCCTCTTGCAGCCCCACGGACTGGAGCCCCCCAGGCTCCTCTGTCCATGGGATTTCCCAGGCAAGAATCTGGTGTGGGTAGCCATTTTCTTCTCCAGGGGATCTCCCTGACCCAGAGATCGAACTCACATCTCTTGTGTTGCAGGTATTCTGCGTTGCAGGCGAATTTTCACCAACTGAGCCACCAGGGAAGCTGAAAAAGTTGAGGGGGGAAGACTTCCCTGGTGGTCCAGTAGTTAGGAATCTGCCTTGGAATGCGGGGGATGCAGGTTCAATCCCTGGTAGGGGAACTAAGATCCCACAAGCTGCAGGGCAACTAAGCCCATGTGCCACACCTGGGGTGGAGGGGTTTCTAATCCCCTGAATGACATTTGTCCAGAGCTTGAAGTACAGTGCTGCAACATTAACATAAAGCCTTAAACCCACAAACTGGATTATAATTCCCATTTTCAGTTCTTTCAACAGTACAGAACATGAGCTCTTAAGCACATATGAAGGCTCCTCTTTCCCTCTGCAGCCTCATGTCACGCCAGCACCCTCACCCTATCCTGGTTTAACTCAGCCCCCGCCGCCTCCTTTCTGTGCCCAGCACATGCCAAGGTTGCTCCCCACTCCGGGGCTCAGTCCCTCATTGTCCACCTGAGATTCCTCCTTTATGTCCAACTCATTATTTCCTATGTTTCCTATGCAGCACTTACCATGATTTTACTTATTTTATTTATAAGCTCATTGGACTCTGAGATCTCTGTCCCTGGACTAAAGGCTTTATGAAAGCAAGAACCATCTTTATTTTATTTACAGTTAGGGCTCCAACATTTAGCCCAACGCCTGGCCCACGAGAGGGTCTCAATAAATACTTGCTGATTAAGGACTGGAAGAAAATCTATTTATTCCCCAGTGCCACAGGGGAATGAACAGGTGTTTTGTTCTTTAAGCGGGTAAACTGTATGAAAAGGAAATTATATGCTATGTGAACTGCATCTTAAAAAAGCTGTCCCCAGAAAAAAACAAAAACTTACAGTAAGTTTAAGCTCAGAACTTTGGCGTTCTTAATACATCTATGACATTCAACTCTATTTCATGCACAAGCAGCTCCTTAGGAATGGAAGAATCACAATGGTACCAAAAAGGGGGGGAATTGCTGCACACTGGTGATTAAAGCACAGACCAGTCCTTAATGGAAACTGGAGATCGACAACCCCAATTAGAGGACAACTGATAACATGTTTATCCAGTGAGTTCATGGTGCTTACTCAGCCTTTGGTAGACCAGAGACTTGGCAAAAGCTCAAGAGGAAAGTGGACTTTGCTTCTTTTGTAACAGGATCGAAGTGATGCCTGGTTTAACGGATGGAAGAGGGATTTTCTTATTGTCTTCTCCCCATGAAACTTGCTCAAAAGCATTCAAATGTTTAAAATTTGATTATAGAAAAGTTTCTATTTTATTTTTGCCTGTATCTCTGTACCGTTTGAATGGGCTTCCCTGGTGGCTCAGTGGTAAAGAACCCACCTGCCAATGCAGGAGACATGGGTTCGCCCCTGGGTTGGGAAAATCCCTTGGAGAAGGAAATGGCAACCCACTCCAGTGTTCGTGCATGAGAAATCCCATGGACAGAGGAGCCTGGTGGACCACAATCCATGGGGTCACAAAAGAGTCAGACACAACTTAGTGACTAAACAGCAACAACAACAACAAAAAACCATCTGAATCCTGGCAAACCAGTTTTTACTTACCATTTATGCTTCTTATTCAAAGTGATCTTGTGCTGACTGGGTAAGTATACATCTCAAGCTGGACTAGACTTGAGCCCCTTGTATGAAGAGAATAACAGAATGTCCCAATTAACTTAAAATAACCCAGTTGATGGCTCAGATGATAAAGAATCTGCCTGCAATGTGGGATACCCGGATTCAATCCCTGGGTCAGAAAGATCCCCTGGAAAAAGAAATGACTACCCATTCCAGTATTCTTGCCTGGAGAAGTCTATGGACAGAGCAGCCTGGCGGGCTACTGTCTAAGGGGGTCAGAAGGAGTTGGACATGACTGAGCGACTAACACACACATGACCCAGTTGGAGGTAGGCTTCTTAGGAAATGGCTATCCTTCCCACTTGCAGACAGAGACATTTATGGGATTACAGGAGATCTCTTATGGACCCTTATGGCTTCCAAAAATCCTTTCTGGTCAGAGATGGGCATTGACAAACTGAACCATCAATGGCAACTAATATAATAAACTGGGTGCTAGTGACTCCTTGTTCCATCCCTTAACAGCAAAGTCCCTTGGCTTAAAGGAGTCAAGTCTTTGATGGAGTCTCTTTGGCTCATTTTTGCTATGTTTCTTGCTGGGTACAGAATATAGTGGAAGTAGAAATTTCCTTCATAATACTAACAGTTTCTGAAAGATTAAGATACTACTCAGATGAACATCTCCAGAGATCCTGTAACAGGCAAAAATAACAAGTGTTTTCAGATTTTAAAAACCTGGAACTGAATTCTAGCTCCAGAAGACTATATATGATATAGGCAAGTAATTTAACCTTTGAAAAACAACGCAAGTTATTTAACCTTTGTTTGCCTATTGTACAATGGGAATGGGAATATCTACCACTTCACTGGGCCATTTTATGGGTCAAGTAAAGCAGAACCCATCTATCGCAGTACCTGGCACAAAGATAGCACCCAGCATGGTTTTGTTTTAATTTTTACTGGAGTACAGTTGCTTTACGATGTTGTGTGTTTCTGCTGCACAGCAAAGTCAATCAATTGTATGTATATATAGATACAGCTCCTCTTTTTTAGATTTCCTTCCCATGTAGGTCACCATAGAGCACTGAGTTGAGCTCCTTGTGCTATACAGTAGGATCTTGTTACTTATCTATTTTATACACAGCAGTGTACATATGCAATCTCCCACTTCATCCCACCCTCTCCTCCCCTGCCCCAAGGCATCTATAAGTCTGTTCCCTGCATGTGTCTCTCTTTCTGCTTTGCAAGTACATTCATCTGTACCATTTTTCTGGATTCTGCATATAAACAATATCACACATCTGTTTTCTCTTTCTGACTTACTTCCCTCTGGATGACAGTCTCTAGGTCTTAGATAGCACTCAGTATGCTTTAGTTGTTACTGTTATTTCAAGAGAAGGTTCTGTTTAAAATGATATGGTGAGTGTGTGTGCTCCATCGTGTCTGACTCTTTGTGACCCCATGGACTGTAGCCCACAAGGCTCCTCTGTCCACGGAACTTTCCAGGTAAGAATACTGGAGTGAGTAGCCATATCCTACTCCAGGGGATCTTCCCGACCCAGGGACTGAACCCACACCTCTTATGTCTCCTGCACTGGCAGGCAGATTCTTCACCATTGCACCACGAGGGAAGCCCCTTTAAAAAAATCGCATGATGCTCAAGGATTAAATTATAACCTTCTGCACCTCAGTTTCCTCATTTTTAAAATAAAAATAGTATCTATAGCAAAAGTAAGCACTAAATAAGAAAATACATGTAACCGCTTTGTAAGTTATATGGCTGCATTAGCCTTATTTAATAGTTTTGGCATTGGTGTTATCAGTATCATAATCCTTGAAGCAATCATAACTCTTGTCATATACATACACATGCAAAATCTACAACCAGTTCTCAATTTTCAGCCTCATGATTAAAGATGACGAAGATACAGTGTTTTGTTTCCTAAAGAGAAAAAAAGAAACACACAAAAGAAAACAATTGTTAGGGAATGAAATGGCATGCTACTGGTTAATTTTTAAAAGGGTAAATTCGGTTAAGATTTTCAACCTCACATTTTGCAATAATGAGCAATAGAGGGAAATAAGTCTAATATATTTATGCATATGCAAGCAGAGTAAGACAGTTGGATTCAGTTGTAAGAAAGAGTCTAAATCCTGTTAGTTTCTCTACAGGAAAAGTAAGAGATAATATGACAAAATAAAGATAAGACCATAAAGAACATCATGCCTCTTGCTCTCAATAGCCGGATCCCTGGAAAAAAGCACCAAAGCATCTCTATGGTACAGAACTGACCTATTTTGGTGGCTGGAGGAAGGAGTTCTCAAACTTGAGCAGACATCAGAATCATGTGGAGGGCTTGTTAAAAACACAAATTGCTGGGCCCTTACCTTTTTGATAACGGGTATGAAGTGATATCTCATTATGGGTTTGATTTGCATTTCTATGGTGATTAGTGACATTTGAGCACTTTTTCATTTACCTATTGGCCATCTGCACATCTTCTTTAGAAAAATATCTATTCAGATTCTTTGCCTATTTTTAATTGGATCATTTGCTTATTTTGCTACTGAGTTATATGAGGTTTTTCTTTCCTTCTGTTACAAGATTAGGGTCTTTTGTCGTTCCATGCCAGTTTAGGATAGTTTTTTTCTATTTCTATAAAAAAAATGCTATTGAAATTTGCAGAGGAATTGCATTGACTCTGTAGAACATTTTGGGTAGTATGGACAGTTTCACATTATTTCCAATCTAAGAACACAGGATAGCTTTGCATTTATTTGTACATTCTGCAGTCTCTTTCATCAGGGCCTTACAGTTTTCAGTGTACAAGGTCTTTCAGCTCCTTGGTTAGATTTATTCCAAAGTATTTTATTGTTTTTGACTCTACTGTAAACAAGGTTGCTTTCTTAATATCTCTTTCAGACAGCTCTTTTTTAGTATATAGACGCACAACTGATTGTTTATTTTGTATACTACAACTTTACTGAATTCATTTACTAGTTCTAACAAGGCTTCCCTGGTGGCTCAGTCAGTAAAGAATCTGCCTGCAGTGCGGGAGACCTGGGTTTGATCCCTGGGTTGGGAAGATCCCCTGGAGGAGAGCATGGCAAACCACTCCAGTATTCTTGCCTGGAGAATCCCCATGGACAGAGGAGCCTGGCAGGCTGCAGTCCATGGGGCCACAAAGAGTCAGACACGACTGGGCGACTAAGCACACATTTTTTTTAGTGGCGTCTTTAGGATTTTCTATATCATTTGAAAACAGACGCTTTTACTTCTTCCTTCTAATTTGGGTGCCTTTTCTTTCTTTTCCTTGCTTAATTGCTATGCTAAGGCTAGGATTTCTAGTACTATGTTGAGTAGAAATGATGAGTGTGAGCATCTTTATCTTGTTCCTAATCTTAGAGAAAAGGGTTTTAACTTTCCACTAAGTTAAAGGATTTTAAGTCTCTAGTATGATGCTAGCTGTGGGCTTGTCATATATGACCTTCATTATGTTGAGAAATATTTCTTCTAAACCTAATTTGCTGAAGCTCTTAACCATTAAAGGATGCTAAATTTTGTCAAATGCTTTCTCTGCACCTGTTGAAATGATCATATACTTTTTATCCTTCATTCTGTTAATGTGGATGTGTCAGATTCATTGACGTATGTATGCTGAACTCTTCTTGCATCCCAGGGATGAATTCCACTTGGTCATGGTGAATGATCCTTCTAAGATGCTCCTGAATCCAGTTTGCTGGTATGCACCTATGTTACTGCACTTATGTTACTCAGGGGTATTGGCCTGTAATTTTCTTATAGTGTCTTTGTCTGGCTTTAGTATCTAGGAAATGCTGAATGTGGAAACATTCCTCCCTCTCTAATTTTTAGAAGAATCTGACAACGACTGAAATTCTTTAAATTTTTTGACAGAATTCACCTGTGAAGTCATATGGTCCCAGGCTTTTATTTCAAATGGAAGCATCTCTGTCAACAGTGGAGAGTAGGAAATAAGGGGATTGAAATGATGGTCAAGAAGTGCTGTTATTTGTGGTGACATCTGATCTGTGAATCACTGGAAACCAGAGATTCCCCTGAACTTACTGGCTTGCTGGAGTCTCCAGTTCAAAGCACTGGTGGGTTCCCAACTGGTCCCCAAGAATATAATTTAAGTGCAAAGAGAAGTCAGTTTGGCCTGAGAAGACATCACAATCTTTGCACAGCTACAAGAACCCGGAAAGGATGTGAAAGGATATGAGGAAGTCCTTCAGCAGAGATCTGCAAGGGGAGCCTAGGCTTTTGTTCTTTGTGTTTGTTGAGCAATTTCATGTATTACCAGATTCCCAGCTGTGACTGAATTCCTGGCTCATGAAAATTGCTATTATTATTGTAACTGGGCAAAGTTATTAATAATAATAATCAGCACTTATCTAGGGCTTACTATGTGCTAAGCACTTTACATGCATTATCCTAAAGTTTTATCTATTATCTACCAGCCTATAAAGTAGGAACTACTATAATTCTGAGGCTAAGCAACTGGCCTTAAATCATAAAGGCAGTAAATCACAGAGATGGGTTTGTAACAGAGCTCAATGCTCTTATCTTGGTCTATATTCAGGTAACTCTAGCACATGTAAAGAATGATCTCAGGTACACACCTATAAAGTTTAAGTGGTGCCTAAGAACCTTTAGAAACCAAACACATTTCTATATGCATATCTTCCCACTCCTCTTGAAAAACATTGACAATTTTTTGTCACCGCTATGCTATGACAATCTACAAAATGGTACAGAGAGAAGCAAGCAGAATTCCTTTTGTTCTGTCGCCTTGTAAATATTTTTTGTTATTAGCTCAACAGGAATTCTTTGTCCATAGACTGTGCATTGATTTCTACCCCAGTTACAGTATCCTCTTCCCTCCTTTGATAGGAATCTTGGTCTTTCTCTTAGTTGCCTTCCGTCTCTAAGCTAAGGGAACAAACATTTGAAGAAAGCACATGGTTTCCATGATTAAGCACCTAAACGTATTTCATAACTTAGTCTTAATTTTTAACTTTTTTTGGCTGTGTTGGGTCTTACTTGTGACACACAGGATCTTTCATTGTGGCGCACAGGCTCCAGAAATGATGGGCCTTGTGGCTGCCACAGTGGGTTTAGTTGGAGAACAAGAGCGTAGCTCCCCCACGGTATGCAGGATCCTAGTTTCCCCAACCAGGGACCCAATTCACGTCCCCTGCATCGGAAGACAGATTCTTATCCGCTAGACCACCACGGAAGTCTCAAGCCCTATTTAATATTCCCAACAATGTGCAAGGCAGACACTGTCCTCCAACTTCGTGCATGAGAAGGCAAGCACAGGGGTGTTGGATGTCAAGGTTAAGATCACCAAGAAAGGAGACCTGGCGCTCTGAGTCCCTGTCCTCAGACAACAAAGCCTGGCTCTGGCTTTCTCCTTATTCTCCTCGCTCTTTCCACAACTCCTATACTTTTAAAACATCAATTCCATAAAAACTAAATAGGAAGGGGGAGTGTAGGGTCAGGATGCAGAACATTTTTAAAATAAAAATTTAAAAACAGCCTTTCCTGGTTTCCTTATTCCTGCCACCCCACTGTCACTCAGCAGAGACCTCCAGGATCCTTGCCCCTAGAATTAGCTAGTGAGAAATGATTTCCATGTGTCTGTGTGTAGAACGGGATGAACCACCAAGGCCAGTCTTGCTGACAGCGGTCTGCCTCTGCGGTTGGTAAGATGCACGGCCCGGTCCCTCACGGGGGAACTGCATAATGTAACACTGCCACCTGGTGGTTCCTTGACACAAGCTCAGAAACCATGCAGGGGCTCGGCAAAACCGGTGCTGGGAGCAGGGGCTGAAGGCAAACTGGAGGTCTGAGAGAGAATACAGAAGAGACGTCCTAACAGGCAAAACATTATTCCATTTGTCATGAAATTATTTACTGGTCATGAGCACAAGATTTGCAGGCAGACAGACCACAGTTTAAACTTACCAACTAAATGACTCCTTTGGGTCTCAGTTTCCTTGTCTGTATAATGGGACTAGTAATAACTTCTTAGGACTGCTGTAAGAATTAAATGAGACAATGTGTGCAAAGTGCTTCGCCTTGAACTTACCACATGATACGCCCTGCTGTCTTCATGAGGCCAAGACAAGAACCATGTTCTCTTCTCCGAAGCCCCAAAGAAGCTTTCCCTCCCCTGTCTTTTCCCAGGATCCTCCGTGTCTGCTTTGCTGTTCTCTGGCTCAAGGCTTAAACATTTCATCTTTTGCTACCCTAAAAGTGTGGCTTTGGGGACATCAGAGTGCATTTCCAATCACACCCTAAGCCTCTAGTAGTTCTGTGATCTTGGCTTCCCTAGTGGCTCAGATGGTAAAGAACCTGCCTGTAATGCAGGAGACCTGGGTTCAATCCCTGGGTTAGGAAGATTCCCCTGGAGGAGGGCATGGCAACCCACTCCAGTATTCTTGCCCGGAGTATCCCCATGGACAGAGGAGCCTGGCGGGCTACAGTTCATGGGGTCACAAAGAATCGGACACAACTGAGCAACTAAGCACGGCACAGCACAGCCAAGTCATGTAAACTTCCTAAGTCTTAGTTTCCTCATATGTAAAACAGGGTGGATAATACCCATGTGTCCAGGTTACAGAACGAATTGGAAGCAACACAGACAGAATCTCTGGCTGTCTTCCACACAGTCATTATTCCATGTGGTAGTCATTATTATTGCTGTGATTACATTTATTCATTCCAATTTTCCAATCCTTCGAGAAGCAACAAAACCTATAAAGCTCATCTTAACAGGGAAGCCTGGCATGCTGCAGTCCATGGGGTTGCAGAGTCGGACAAGACTGAACACCTGAACTGAACTAACCATCAAAGATTCACAGGGCACTTGGAAGAGAAAGAATCAATTCAACTGATGACTACCTATGCAGTTCAGAGAAAAAATTATTTCCCCATGATTTCATAATATACTTATTTTCTCAAGACTAAAATGCAATTTTTCACATTGTGATGTTTCTGATATTGAAGTATTTTTTTTAATCAACATGTACTTATATGTTTGTTTCTTCTCTCCAGTCCTAACTTCCTCCAGAAAAAAAAAGATGTTACTAAATTGGGGTATATCTGATACTTGACAATAGCATAAGACTAAGGAATATAAGTGGATTCTACTATTATCCTCCCCAGGATTTATGGTGATACCCTGGATGTTCCTAGCCATAAGAACATGAATTCCCAAAACCACAGTCTTGTAGGTGGAATAATCATTATGAGGACCCACCCAAGGGTCTGACCTACCTGGTTACATGACAGCTGCCTTCCTTTGCAACACAGAAGAAGATTGGAGCTGTTGTATTTCCCATTGTTTTGTGTCCCAGAAACAAATGACAAGCCCTGAGCCCTCTAAATGCAAGTGGGAGTCAGCTTTCTTTCCCGAATATGAACACATTTAATCACTCCCGGGATACCTGAGCAAGCAGCTCAGATGCTGAGCACTGAAAGTGCTCAACCTTGGGTCAGGTAGAAAGCTGCACTTTCAAAGCCACAGAAATACACCTGGGATCACCACCTTGGTTTCTAATGAATGGAGACTTGTTGCATAATTGAAAACAAGCCTAACATGCTTCATTCATTATTGTCAGAAGTAAGAAAAACAATGGAGAAAAAGTCCTGATGCCAACACTTTAAAATGTCCCTCTGGTCCATTCACCTGCATAAAAACTAGCCAGTCAGCCCCAGCCACTCCAAGTCTTGGCAGTGCGTTCTCTGGTCCACCCCCTTGGTGCTGCAGATAAAATGATCTTTGTAGCTGCCTCTTTAGAAAGGTAACTTCAGTGCAGTAGAATAACTAATAGGAGGAAGGAATAACTAACCATTTCACTCTGACCTAAACAGGTGGTTTCCGCCACAGGGTGCAGCGGGGAGGTCAGCCAACCAGTACCTCTGCTAATTCTTCCAAAGAAAAACAAAGTGAACGTGGGTGCCGCAGGCCCCAGAGAGTGTGCTGGCAGCTGGGCTAATACCTGCAACTCTGATACCTGAAACACTGGCAACTTACTCCTTCTTTTCTCCTCTCAGTGCATTTCTCCTGATGTTCATTCTTACGGTCGTTGCCCAGGACACCTCAAAGGGACAGGCACCTATTAGGACATAGGAGGGAGCCATCAGATTGCCGTCAGCTGCCATCTCCACCTGAGCTAAATGCACACTGATACCAATACAACACAGATTCTGTGCACAAGTCCCCTTCTCGAGATGAGCCATTGAAAAGCAATTACGCTGAGCGATCACAGTTGAACTGTTAGGCCCAGGTACTGCTGCTTCTGTCTTGTTTGTATCAAAATGAAAAACCAAAGAGGGCTTGGTTGAAACTGAATAAAGATCTTTCTGAGATGCTGTGGCTGGGCTGCTGTCGAATCAACTTCTGGATCTGCGAAAAGAGATCCATGTATCTCCACAGCTAAAGTCAATCTCCACAGAAAGAAAGCTTATAAAAGAGCTGGCCTAAAAAATGCCCTTGCATACTGGGCAATTGAGACAGGAAGACCAAAAAAATCTTAAACCTAAACAAGTGCAAACTCTCTAGCTGAGGAATACTAAAGGATCTGTTAGGCTTAACAGAGATGAAAATACAGTAAGTCATTTATCTTCCAGGAACTAACCTCTCTTCCTGAAGAAGAGATTCTCACATCTTTCAGCTCCATTTCACTCCCTAAGAGCATCAAGGAGTAAGTCAACTTATGACATTGTATATATCATTTAATTCTTTATTCAACAAATATTTCTGGAGGGTCTACTACAGCCTAAGCATACAACAGTAAAGAAAAGTGAAAGTGAAGTCGCTCAGTCGTGTCCGACTCTTTGCAACCCCATGGATTTGCAGCCTAAGAGGCTCCTCTGTCCATGGGATTTTCCAGGCAAGAATACTGGAGTGGGTTGCCATTTCCTTCTCCAGGAGATCTTCCCAACCTGGGGATCAAACCCGGGTCTCCCGCATTGTAGGCAGAAGCTTTACCGTCTGAGCCACCAGGGAAGTCACAATCCCCAAGTAATAAACCCAATTCTTTACAGTCTTTTGGAGCCAACTGCCCCTCCAACCACGACAGGCAGCACTAAGGTACATTGGAAGGAGCACTGGACTCAGAGTCAAGAACAACGAGGTCAAGTCTTGGCTCTGCCATTGACCTTGGACATGACTGTGTATCCTGAAGCCTTAGTAAGATGAAGAATGTTCATGAGTTGCCACTTAGTTCACTTTCTGCTTGCGTTCTTCAGAGCTCAGCACATCTTGAAGGCAGGATAGGGGTTCACAGGACCAGGTTGGCCTCAGACCTTCAACCCTCTGCTTCAGCTCAGAAATTCTGTTTGCTTCTGAATTAGTACATCAGATTTCAGAGTAAGATCTCATTTGGAAGAAAAAGAGAAAAAAAAGTCAACAGCTAAAATAAAACGTGAAAACTACAGCCTTAAATGATTGTAAAGTTCATTCCAAAGTTCTGTGGTTTGTTTTCCCAAATTTTATTGTTTCTGCCTCGGAGAATACATCAGTTTTTCAACTCTGGCAGATAAATTACAAGGGGAAAGTTCTCTGAGAAAAGTTCCTTTCCTGGTAAGATGGACTTTTTAGGAATTTTATCCTATCATGACTTCATATGGCTTCTCCATCTCTTCTCTTATTCCCAGATTTCCTCTTCTCATCCTGCACTTATAAGGTCACTAATATGAGGTCATCACTGGTATGAATATCTCATTTCCTCTCTCTGTTACTGTATTTGACCTATTTTTCCTACATAAAACACTGTTTCCTATTGTGTGTGTGTGTGTGTGTGTGTGTGTGTGAAGTCGCTCAGTTGTGTCCGACTCTTTGCAACCTTGTGGACTGTAGCCCACCAGGCTCCTCTGTCCATGGGATTCTCCAGGCAAGAATACTGGAGTGGGTTGCCATTTAGCCACCATTATAGGCAACTTGCTCTCCTTGGAGAAGGTTTTTGGTTTTGCTTGGTTGTTTATATTCTACCTTGTTCTCAAAAAAGATATAAAGTGATTTATAGGAATGCATAAAACACAAGACTTAATGACATCATTAAATGATATCAAAATCAGTTATATATGCACATTTAAAAAAATAAAGAGTCCAATCAGAATTTTTTTAATTAGCCCCATTTTCCAAAGACAAATGCTTTAAATCACTTAGCTGTTTCTTTTTAATCCTGGAAATCATTTTTCATATTCCATAACAATATGCTGATTTAGGGCTTCCCGGGTGACTCAGACAGTAAAGAATCTCCTGCAATGCAGGAGACCTAGGGTTCGATCCCTGGGTCGGGAAGACACCCCTGGAGAAGGAGATGGCTACCCATTCCAGTATTCTTGCCTAGAGAATTCCACGGCCAGTGGAGCCTGGGGCTACAGTCCATGGGGTCACAAAGAGTTGGACACAACTAACTAACATTTTCACTTCACTTTGATGCTGCTATTGCCATTCTTTTTTCCAGTTTTATTGAGAAATGATGGACATACAGTACTGCATAAGTTTAAGATGTGCAGCATGATGGTTTGCCTTACACATATTATGAAATGCTTATCACAACAGATTTGGTTAACATCCATCATGGCATATAAATACAATAAAAAGAGACCTATTTCTTGCTCTTTCCATTTTTATACCTGATCTATTGATTTCCGCTATTATCAATAAGGAGCTAACATTCACCATCCCCATCCTCCCTCTATTTTAGGTAAATCAATATACATTTTCTACTATAATGACTACATAAAGGGTTTTCCTGGAAAGGCCAAGCAGTTTGTTAAGCATGAAGCTTAAATGGGGACCTCAAAGTGGGAAAACAAAGACTAAGGGATAAAAAGGAGATAGCAGTAAGATTAAAATGCACTCTGTAACATGGGTATTTCTCTGGTGCCATGAACAAAGCACCACTTAGATCACTCTCAAAGTATAATATGCATAAAAATCACCTGAGATCTTGTTAAAATGCAATCTTGTTAAAATGATTCTGAGGTCTGAATTGTGTTTTTGCATTTTTGGCAAGCTCCCCAGTGATGCCAAAACTGCTGTCCCATGAACTTTCAACTGATGACTTCCAACTCTTTCTCCAGAGAGCCCTGGCTCTTTTCAATGACCTCATCTTATTCCATTTCTTTCTCTACAGTGCCAGGCAACGTGGTATTAACCATAAGTTATTTGCACAGCAAAATAAGGGAGGAACAAGTATCCTGTGTCTGTGTTTTTCAGATAAGAAACCCTGTGGCAGGTCAGAAACTCACAGAGGGTTGAATGGCAGAATCCTCTAATGTAGAAGGAGTCGCTCCATCTCTGCCTTTCTCCCTTAATAGACTCAGGTGATGTTTAACAACATCTAGCTTGAGTCTGATGAGAGTCTACGGTGATAAGATAAGCAAAGGACCAAGCACACCTCATATCCTTTCTCTTGTGTCTGCGTCATTTCTCCAAGGTGCTCTTACTTTACTCACATCCGACTAGGCTCCAAAATCACTGCAGATGGTGACTGCAGCGATGAAATTCAAAGATGCTTTGGCCTTTGGAAGGAGAACTATGACAAACATAGACAGTGTATTAAAAAGCAGAGACATCACTTTGTCAACAAAGATCCATATAGTCAAAGTTAAGGCTTTTCCAGTAGTCACGTACGGACGTGAGAGTTAAACCATAAAGAAGGCTGACAGCTGAAGAACTGATGCTTTCAAACTGTGGTGTTGGAGAAGACTCTTCAAATGTTCTTTGAACTGCAAGGAGATCAAACCAGTCAATCCTAAAGAAAATCAACCCTGAATATTCATTGGAAGGACTGATGCTGAAGCTGAAGTTCCAGTACTTTGGCCACCATATATAAAGAGCCAACTCAGCAGAAAAGATCCTGATGTTGGGAAATATTTAGGGCAAAAGGAGAATGGGGTGGCAGAGGATGAAATGGTTAGATAGCATCACTGACTCAATGGGCATGAATCTGAACAAACTCTGGGAGACAGTGAAGGAAAGGAGAGCCTGGCCTACTGCAGTCCATGGGACGCAGAGACTGAGCAACTGAACATAACAACAACACTAGACTCCCAGCAATCTGGAGACACAGGTTGATGGGAAAGATGCCAAGGGAAGCTCTCCTCTGCTCTTCTGTGGCTGTCCTCCGTAGCAGAAGCAGCTTCCTTTCGATATTCCTAGGAAGTGGTGCCTGTCATTTTTTCTTATGTGGCTAATGATCAGTGGTATGCTATAAATGTTTAATGATTGACTGTTCAATAACTAGGGTGTATATACTCCCACCCTGGCCAATCCCAAGCTAACAATGTGACTTTTCTGAATGTGGAATTAGAAAGGGATAAATACAGTTGGCTCTCACCAGCTGGTACAAACTGGCTCCAGCACATTACAAGTAAAGTCTCTAAGTTTAACGCCAGACAATTAAAGTTGCATATTCAGTAAAGATTTATAGCTGTTTTATCAATCTTCTCATCATCTCCCTTTCCTACCAAATTAAACTGACCTGGCAAAGTCTTTAACAGTTGATAATTTTTCTTTATTACAAATTACTCAGCAGAAATGTTCTCACTACATAAATTAGACCCTTGGTCTACAGATAGCTTTTATAAATAACTTTCTTTGTTTCCTACTGAATTACTGCTTTGATCCAGAGAATTCCCTTCCTGATGGTTCCCATGCATTTGGTAACCCTCTAGACAGAGAAAAAAAAATCTGCTACTCATATGCTGAAATTAAAATTATTAGAAATCTTTTATTATACTCTGGTTATATATCTTAAGAAATTTTTTCAGATACTGCAAAGACGTGTTTGAAATAAATGCATCCATTCATTGAACTTGATATATGAAGAAAACAAGACAAAATTTTTATATAGGAACAAAAATATGGCTCCTAATGCAGTGTTTCTCAAAATTCAGCAAGTGATCAATTTCTCCTAGTTCAAGAAGAGTTCGTTTGCACTTAAAATATAAACACAGGTACACTTGAAAGTGTAAATTAAATATACCTCAGTTATATAAGTCAAGGCTATGGTTTTTCCAGTAGTCGTATGAAGAACTGGACTATAAAGAAATCTGAGCACAGAAGAATTGATGCTTTTGAACTGTGGTGTTGGAGAAGACTCTTGAAGAGTCCCTTGGACTGCAAGAAGATCCAACCAGTCTGTCCTAGAGGAGATCAGTCCTGGGTGTTCATTGGAAGGACTGATGTTGAAGCTAAAACTCCAATACTCTGGCCACCTAATGCAAAGAGCTGACTCATTTGAAAAGACTGTGATGCTGGGAAAAACTGAGGGCAGGAGGAGAAGGGGATGACAAAGAATGAGATGATTGGATGACATTACCAACTTAATAGACATGCTGCTGCTGCTGCTGCTAAGTCGCTTCAGTCGTGTCCAACTCTGTGCGACCCCATAGACGGCAGCTCACCAGGCTCCCCCATCCCTGGGATTCTCCAGGCTGATAAACATGAGTGTGGGTAAACTCCAGGAGTTGGTGATGGACAGGGAGGCCTGATGTGCTGCGGTTCATGGGGTCGCAAAGAGTCGGACACAGCTGAGCGACCAAACTGAACTGAACTGATATACACACATAATATATGTATAAACTTTAGGAAATAAGTATTCTTTGAGGGTTTGTAAGGGTTATAGAAGTTCAAATATATTTGCCTGGGAAGAGATGGAAGGTGACTGTAAGTGGGTTCTGCTTATGTAGTCATGTCCTTCGTAACCTGACTTTGCAACATCTCACGTTACAAGGTGAGATTTACTTTCCTACCTCATGACTGTGAGCTGCCCTTCTGGCCTCTTACGCCAGTTAGAATGTGACAAAGCAGCATCTCACTGAAAGCAGAGGCCACAACCAGCTGTGGAGTTCCCGCGCACTATGCAGGGAACCACAGCACCACATGAACAAACCTAGGTTAGCCTCCTGGGGATGGGAGATCGCACGGAGCAAAGATGAACCCCTGAGCCCCTCCCAGCCCTGACCCACACCCAATCACACCCGAGCCCAGCTCAAACTGCCAAACCACAGAATCCTGTGCTACATAAAAGACTGTTTACTTAAACCTCCAAGTTTTGCAGTGGTTCAGCAGCTAAATGTTAACTGTTACAATCACTTTTAGATTATAGAAAACTCCAAAGATGCAACAACTTTGGGCAATGTGTGGCTGAAATATTGATGAAGTTGTGGTCAACGCTGACTGAAATGAAACCAGTTGTAAAAGGAATGCTAAGATAATTGAGGAAATGTTAAATGGAATTAGATATTATTGAGGAGTCACTGCCAATTTTGTGAGATGTAATAAAGCCACCGTGCTTTATTACATAAATGTGGGACATAAATGTATATTTCTAGATTTTAATATATTCATACACATATATGTAATACATGTATACATACACACACATGCATGTGTGCCCAGAAACACTTACTACTTGGAATTTGCTTTAACATACTTTAGCAGTGGGAAAAAAAAAGGAAAAGCCAGGAAACAGGAGATAAAATAGGCTGAATGTTATGGTGATGTCTGAAGGTTGCTAATGGCTGCATATCAGTTCATCATGCGATTCTCTCTACTTTTGTATATGTTGGAAATTTTCCAAAATAATTTTTTAACATATTTCACCTGGGAAGAAGTTATTATTTCTGGGATTTTTCTTTTCAACTGCCTGAAAAGTAGGCAATCACAAAACAGAAAGACTGTGTAATACAATCACTGGCCTGATTGTCTGCTCAAATAACCAGTGAATTTCACCATGCCACTGTGGAAGCAGAGTGATCAAGGAATGGAAGTGAAGATTAGATTAGCTCAATCGTCATGGTAAAAGTCAAACCTGAGAAAGCAAATAAGTTTACAAACGTAAGCCCCAAACACACTTAATGAAAGTTACAGAGTGAACAGGGCAAGGGCAAGGAACCTGGGGACTCTGAGTTCAAGTCCAGGACTTTTCACTGCCAAACTAGCAATCCTTTGCTTTCACTGCATTCAAGTGGCCAAGGGCTGGTATCAGGACCCTTTCCAGTGTTACAGGTGACTGAGACACAACCTAAATTAGCTTAAGAAATGAAAGGTTAACTTCTAGATGGATTAGTCAAGGTGTTAATCACTGGGCACTTTAAAAGTTAAACCCTCAAATCTCAGTGTCTTAACACAAAGGACATTTGGGAAAACTCAGCAGTGGCTACAGGACTGGAAGAGGTCAGTTTTCATTCCAATCCCAAAGAACGGCAATGCCAAAGAATGCTCAAACTACCGCACAATTGCACTCATCTCACATGCTAGTAAAGTAATCCTCAAAATTCTCCAAGCCAGGCTTCAGCAATATGTGAACCGTGAACTTCCTGATGTTCAAGCTGGTTTTAGAAAAGGCAGAGGAACCAGAGATCAAATGGCCAACATCCGCTGGATCATAAGAAAAGCAAGGGAGTTCCAGAAAAACATCTATTTCTGCTTTATTGACTATGCCAAAGCCTTTGACTGTGTGGATCACAATAAACTGTGGAAAATTCTGAAAGAGATGGGAATACCAGACCACCTGATCTGCCTCTTGAGAAATTTGTATGCAGGTCAGGAAGCAACAGTTAGATCTGGACATGGAACAACAGACTGGTTCTAAATAGGAAAAGGAGTTCGTCAAGGCTGTTTATTTAACTTATATGTAGAGTACATCATGAGAAACACTGGACTGGAAGAAACACAAACTGGAATCAAGATTGCCGGGAGAAATATCAAGAACCTCAGATATGCAGATGACACCACCCTTATGGCAGAAAGTGAAGAGGAACTAAAAAGCCTCTTGATGAAGTGAAAGTGGAGAGTGAAAAAGTTGGCTTAAAGCTCAACATTCAGAAAACTAAGATCATGGCATCCAGTCCCACCACTTCATGGGAAATAGATGGGGAAACAGTGGAAACAGTGTCAGACTTTATTTTTCTGGGCTCCAAAATCACTACAGATGGTGACTGCAGCCATGAAATTAAAAGACGCTTACTCCTTGGAAGGAAAGTTATGACCAACCTAGGTAGCATGTTCAAAAGCAGAGACATTACTTTGCCAACAAAGGTTCATCTAGTCAATGCTATGGTTTTTCCTGTGGTCATGTGTGGATGTGAGAGTTGGACTGTGAAGACTGAGCACCAAAGAATTGATGCTTTTGAACTGTGGTGTTGGAGAAGACTCTTGAGAGTCCCTGCAAGGAGATCCAACCAGTCCATTCTGAAGGAGATCAGCCCTGGGATTTCTTTGGAAGGAATGATGCTAAAGCTGAAACTCTAGTACTTTGGCCACCTCATGTGAAGAGTTGACTCATTGGAAAAGACTCTGATGCTGGGAAGGATTGGGGGCAGGAGGAGAAGGGGACGACAGAGGATGAGATGGCTGGATGGCATCACTGATTCAATGGATGTGAGTCTGAGTGAACTCCGGGAGTTGGTGATGACAGGGAGGCCTGGCGTGCTGCGATTCATGGGGTTGCAAAGAGTCGGACATGACTGAGAGACTGATCTGATCTGATCTGATCTGATGGTGGTATCCTGGTCATATGGCCACAGGATCCACCCTTCTCCGAGACTTCAGCCTCTTGCCCAGTGGGTAGGGAAAGGAAACAAAGGGTCCCTTGTGGGATGCGTTAATGGTTAAGCCTGGAAATGGTTATCTGTGTCAGCCACATCTGGAGAGAACTCAAGCCCATATCCAAGTGCAAAAGAGGCAGGGAACTATAACCTAGCTGCAGGCACTGGCAGAGGTGGAAATGGGTACTGATAAACTGCAATATCTGTACAACTAAATTTTATGCCAGGGAAAGCTGAAGTGGCATTATCAGGCACAGCAGGGGAAAGGGGTCCACCCTGACGGGAGATCTCTACCGCCCTCTCTTCTTGTCTCTACCACGTCCCATCACAGCTCTGCCTTAGATGCTGGCATCTTTTCTGTTTATGACAGGATTTTCAGGCATCATACTGTTTGGAAATGTAGCTACAGTATATGATGTGGATACTGACTTCCTCTGAACACCCCAATATTCAGTTTCAGCCATTCATTGAAACATCACGGTTGCAAAAATTGCTTTATACTGGGGCTTCCATGGTAGCTCAACTGGTGAAGAATCTGCCTGCAGTGCAGAAGACTCTAGTTCAATTTCTGGGTCAGGAAGATGCGCTGGAGAAAGGATAGGCTACTCATTCCAGTATTCATGGGCTTCCCTGGTGGCTCAAATGGTAAAGAAATTCACGTGCAATGCAGAAGACCTGCATTGGATCCCTGGGTTGGGAAGATCCCCTGGAGAAAGGGATGACATTCCACTTCTGTATTCTTGCCTGGAGAATCCCCATGGACAGAGGAGCCTGGAGGGCTACAGTCCATGGGGCAGCAAAGAGTCGGCCACAACTAAGCACATACTTTATACTGACACTTAGCAAAAGCCAGAATAACCTAGTTCCTCCCTCTTACCACTCAGTTTTACCGGCAGGAAAGGCAAAGAAAGAAACACAGAAAAAATAAGCCAAGGTAGAGTGTGTCATGCTTGAATTACAAATAAAGTGCTTCAAGAATCCAGAAGAGAGTGGCTACGTGGCCCCAGAGTTGAAACAACTTCCAGAGAAGTGGTTTCACTTTCCTCTGCTGAAGGAAGGGGATTTCAGGAAGAGGAATCACTACATTTGGAAGGACAGGTCTCTGAGAGTGCACGCATTTGAAGGAGAAAATCAATGCAGCCAGAACACAAAGATCATGGGGTGAGTGGGCACCAACAAGATATAAGGAAATCTAAATACACAAGGTCTTAGCTACCAAGCCCAAGATTTTTGCATTTGTTTTCACAAAGATTCTCTCTATGACCAAACTCTAGCCAGCTCCTCTGAGGCTTCTTCTCAGGACTAGCTTCCAACTCTGGCCTATAAAAGACCTGAACAAACACCAACTAATTTCTAACAACTCAAGTCTGCATCCTGAGGATGACCCTGGAGTAAAGCCAAAGTGTTAAGTCACTACATTGTGTCCGACTCTTTGCCACCCCATGGACTGCAGTCAGCCAAGCTCCTCTGTCCATGGAATTCTCCAGGCAAGAATAATGGAGTGGGTTGCTATTTCCTCCTCCAGGGGATCTTTCTGACCCAGGAATCGAACTCAAGTCTCTTGCACTACAGGCAGATTCTTTATCATTTGAGCCACCAGGGATGACCCTGGTTCCCCTTAAAAGGCTTGCCTGAGGAGACTCCAGGCTGCCAGGAGAATTTCCCATTTGTTCTAACCAACACCTGAAAATAAGGCCCTGACTCCAAGCCTCTGTGGAAAGGCAGGAGCTTTTGATAAGTGCCAGCTGGGAAACCCAGATGGGTTTCACATGGACCAACCTTGACTTCTCACGTATTATGACTTTACTTCCCTGACTCTACTGAGTCTCTGCTGCTGCTACTAAGTCGCTTCAGTCGTGTCTGACTCTATGCGACCCCACGGACGGCAGCCCACCAGGCTCCCCCGTCCCTGGGATTCTCCAGACAAGAACACTGGAGTGGGTTGCCATTTCCTTCTCCAATGCATGAAAGTGAAAAGTGAAAGTGAAGTCACTCAGTTGTGTCCAACTCTTAGCGACCCCATGGACTGCAGCCCACCAGGCTCCTCCGTCCATGGGATTTTCCAGGCGAGAGTACTGGAGTGGGGTGCCATTGCCTTCTCCGTATGAGTCTCTGCTCACCCCTTATCTCTGCATTGTTCCTTTAAAACGTCCCCCATTGATTTGTTGCTTCAAAAAGAAATATAATTCATTTAACCATATTTTCACAGGTTTAAGCTATAGGGTAGAGGAGGGAAAGCACCAGAGGAAAGGTCTCTGAAAAGAGATTTGGGTATCAGAGGTTTTCAAAGCAATTGTAGAACACAAGGTTTGAATTAAAACAGCAGAAGTAAAAAAATAAATAAATAAATAAAACAGCAGAAGTTACACCATATAAAGTTTGCTTGCCAAATAGTACGTATGGCATTTCCAAATGAAAACCAGGGTCATAAACCAAAGTCAACAACTTTGATCCTACTAAATCTTCTCAGTTTGAAGAGCTGAACACACACACACACACACACACACACACACACACACACACACACAATGCTGTACTCTGCTGAAAAATGTGCATTTCCTTTTTGCATTTAAAATTCAGATTAAAAACTAGAGGAGTTAATCAATAAAGTTATGCTACTACCTGTAGTAGCTTTAGTTTGTAAATTTTTAACTGGAAACAAATCAGAAGACTAAATATTTCAATAGAGAATTTCTTTTTTTAATTTTTTATTTTATTTTTTAACTTTACAACATTGTATTGGTTTTGCCATATATCAACATGAATCCGCCACAGGTATACACGTGTTCCCCATCCTGAACCCTCCTCCGTCCTCCCTCCCCATACCATCCCTCTGGGTCGTCCCAGTGCACCAGCCCCAAGCATCCAGTATCGTTCATTGAACCTGGACTGGCGACTTGTTTCATATATGATATTACACATGTTTCAATGCCATTCTCCCAAATCATCCCACCCTCTCCCTCTCCCACAGAGTCCAAAAGACTGTTCTATACATCAGTGTCTCTTTTGCTGTCTCGTATACAGCGTTATTGTTACCATCTTTCTAAATTCCACATATATGCGTTAGTATACTGTATTGGTGTTTTTCTTTCTGGCTTACTTCACTCTTTATAATATGACATTACCTGGAATAATGTACAAGAACTGGCCAGGGATGTTTTAAGAGACTCATCTTATTTAGAAAAATAAGAGCAGATACTGAATATCTATCACAAATGCTTGGAACCAGAGTTGAAAAGAACGACACCTTCATCCTTAAAGTCCTTTGGAAAAAGGACATAGAATGTCTCCTATTCTCCCAGAATTAACTTAATATTATAGAATAAAGTAAAGAGAGCTGGAGAGAAACCAGAATACTTCTTTAAGATTATTCAGGAAAAGTCATTATGTCCTTATTCTGAATAGATAACAGTTAAGACACTGTTAATAAGTACAGAGTATTATACCCACACCATGAACACATTTCACTTAGTTACCAACACCAAGGGCTTACCTGGTGACTCAGATGGTAAAAAATCTACCCGCAATGTAGGAGACCTGGGTTTGATCCCTCGGTTGGGAAGATCCCCTGGAAAAGGAAATGGCAACCCACTCCAATATTCTTGCCTGGAGAATTCCATGGACAGAGGAACCTGGTGGGCTACAGTTCATGGGGCCTCAAAGAGTTGGACATGACTGAGCGACTAACACACACACACACCAACACCAAATATTAGATGCTGAAAATACAGTAGCACAATTCCCATCCTGGGGAGCTCCCCACCCTGTGCAGCCAACACTGCATCCTTCACAGAAGATGAGGAGGGGAGAAGCAAACGTTTTTCCTGCCAGTTTTGAAAAGTGACCCTACCCACCAGGCAAAACCCAAGGACAGAGCTGCACTGGGAGCTACAGGGCAAGCGTGAGAGGCAGGGTGGTCCCAGAAAAGCACTAGACCTGCCCTCCTGGGACAAAGAGGGACGGCCACTTGCTAACTCTGCATCTTTACCACAGTGACATTCTCTCTGGACTTCAGTTTCCCCATCTGTAAAACGGGTAACATAGGGAAATAGTACTCATCTTGCCAAACTGTTACAGTACTTAAGGCAAGAGGTAAAATAATTTCTCCAATCACCTTGTATTAGGGTGATCCTGAGTCTGCCGAGATTTCTAGTTTGGGCCATAATGTCACTTTTCTCTTCCAACTGGGAAATTCTTAATAGTTCCTTGTTATGTTGACCAATTTTTATATTCTGTATATATTGTATTTATATTGCACATGAGAATGTATTGAAAATGAACAAAATATATCTTATGAAAATATATCTTGGAAGTTAGCATATTGTGTAAGTTCTGATTTATCCAGCTCTGTTAGCAGTGGAAAATCAACAAAAGAACTCATGAAACTTTATTGAGACTGATCTAGGAGATAAATACGTCTGACAACTCATAGAATACCAGGATCACTATACTTTTATTAATTGAAACATAATGTCTATATAACATGACATTCAATTCCCTCACCTTCCATCTAAATTCGCACACATCATATCCTGCAGAACTAACGGGATTTTAATACTATTTTTTAAGTTGTCACCTTTACAGTTGCAAAAAAAATGCTTCTTCATTTGCGTTTTATTACAGTACATGAAAAGGGCACATGGGAAGTGGATTCAACAAACATTTGTTACACCAAACAAGTTTTGTCTCAATCCTAGCTAGGAGACAAAATCATTGGAACAGTATAGGCATTTGCAAAACCTCTTTAGTTTCTGTTGGTTAGGCACTTGCAGAGGTGCTAAGAGGCTGCAGCAGGTGCCAATAGAGCACCTGTATTCGTGGGTCTTGAATAATGCCATTTGCTTAGGATTTCCATTATCTCAGATGGTAAAGAATACGCCTGCAATACAGGAGACCTGGGTTCAATACCTGGATTGGGAAGATCCCCTAGAGAAGAGAAAGCGTACCCACTCCAGTATTCTGGCCTGGAGAATTCCATGGACTGTATAGTCCATGGGGTCACAAAGAGTCAGACATGACTGAGCGACTTTCACTTTCCACTTTCACAAATACAAGAAGTTGGTTTCCAACTTACGTTAGGATTAACGTAAGTTAATGGGTCTTAAATTATGAAATATATCAAAAGAGCCTAAAAGAAATCAGACCAAAAGAGAGTGAACATGTCAGTACTTTTCTATTATTATTTTCATTATTATTAATGACCCCCCCTTGTGTATATTCTAGATGTATTCTAGGATATTGATGATCCTTGACCTTGGGTGCCACACCATCTTGTAATTATTGTGTCAGAAGAATTGATAGCTTCTAGAAAGTAACAGCAAGGCTGAAATTAACTTCCAGCTAGTATGCTGTTGACAGCAGCTGATGGATGAGAGTTCAGGAAAGATGTGGTTGCAAAGAAAATCACAAGTTCCTGCCCGCTGAATCTCCAAAATCAACTTAACGTGACTCCGATGAACATCTTTGCTTTTGCCCCATCATCATGAATTCTGGTGGTAGAATGAAATGGAGGCCTTTCTTTTTCTTCTATTGACCACCAAACCCGAGCATACTGATCCATGGATTCCCCTGTTAAGTGGAAAGCAATCCTTTGACTGGAGTTTTCTTTTATAGCCAGTTGGAGCTTCAAAAGGCTCTGATTTCTGGTTTGGTCAACATGATCTGAATGTAGGTGAGAAACACAGAAGTTCAGCTAATTATAAAATAATAATTTAGAAAAAGAAAATAGAGGCCAGGAAAAAGATGTTCTTAACACAGAGGGATTTTTTTTTTTTTTTTAAGTCAAGAAGACAAATAATTCCTGGAAGAGTGATTCCTCTGTATAGTAATTAACTTTAACCTTTGGTTTGAGTGCCATGTTCCACTGAGGGCTCTTTTAAATGCAACCACTACCACCCTGAGTCCTTGGATAGAAATCATGAACTCTGGTCTCAGTGCTTGGGTTGGCACTCCATTCCCATCTGTGATGGCAGTTCTTGGCTGGGTCTCACCTCTTTTACAAAAACAAAGACCCCAGGGAGATTTCTGGAGAACTCGGATATGACTCTTGCAAAGGGCACTGTGCTATAAGCACTGGCCAGGAAACTGCAGGGCCTGAGACATTTAGCCAGGAATCCTCAACCACATAATTATGAAGATGATTATGACTTCTCAGTAGACCATGTATTTCTTCTTTGGAGAGACCCTCTGAAACTGTGAAGGCAGGGAAGATGCGCAGAACAGGTAAGGTTTATTTCATCAATGCACATTTCCTCCAGAGAACTGGGGGAGAGAGGAGGGAAGAGAGAAGAGGAAGAAAAGTTTTCAATTAGCAAGGTCACCCATTGGCAACCCTCTATGAAAATTATCTTACAGTTTAGTCACTTGGCTTCTATTTCTTTTTTATTGAGACATAATTGACAGAGAGCATTATATTAATTTCAGGGGTCATGGTTTCTTGATGAAGTATTAGATGTGATTGCCAGCCACTAAAAGAGAAAGCCGTGTTGCAAGCCAGACACAACATAAGAATTAAAAGATGAGAATCAATGCATTTCAAGGGCTGCTGCTCCCTGAAGTGCCCTGACCCTATTTCCCACAGGGAATCATCTTCATCCTCACTCTCAACGTTGGTTCCTCCTTGTGCAGTGAGGTCAGAATCACAGACTAGAGAGGAACTTTGAAGTCCTTATCTGGGAGCCTAGATCCCATCCAGATAGTGTTTGGGGAATACAAGAAAGGAACTGAGGGCAGTTTTAAAGCTAAAGAGAAAAAACAGCAATGACAGAGGGGGTCAACAGGACCTTCCAACGAGGTTAGCTCCTTTCCTACCCGACCCCCAGCCTAGACCCACGCTTAAGAGCTTCTCCATGTTCTATTCTTGATCCTAATTTTTTCTACCATATTATCAGCAACCTCAGCAAATCCCCTTCTCCCCTATTCCCTTTATTATTTATCTCTTTTCTCTTTAAATGGATTTTTTTCACCCTTTTTAAGCCACTCTAAACCTATTTTCTAAGAAGTAGGAGTAGATAAACACACACATAAATAAACCATCAAGGGTGACCATCATCTCAACCACTCTCCTGGGTTTAACTTTCTGTGAAGAGCATCCCCGAACCTGAGTCTTTGGTCCTGGGACTTTGTCCCACAGCCCAGGTCCACTGGCTTGGTCTCTAATGAACATCTCCACCTGACTCCCCTGAGAGCAACTCACATGCAGGGCCCAGAGCCAGTCTCCACCTGCCCACCCAAGTCTGTTCCCACCCGGCTGACACCATGATGACTGCTGTTCACCTGTTCGGCCTCACAAAGACCCCAAGTCACCTGCGCTCCTTCAGCCTCTCCTGCCCTAAATATCCACACATTTGTGCAATACCATCACCCTGTTGCTGCTGCAGCTCAAAAATCCATCCCTTTCTCTCTCTTTGTGCAAGCCACCCCTTAATCTCAAAACTCCTACCTTGCTCTTGGGTACTTCCCAGCCAGTAGTCTTTTCCTGCCTCCAACCCTGCCCTATTGGGTTGACCATTTATCATTCAAACCAGGACACTCTGAAGAGTCAAAGGGGACACTACCTCAGGACAACAGGCATAATCCAGGTCTATCCTGGATATATGCTCACACTGATCCCAGGCCTTCGGACAGACTGACCCGCTCTCTAAAGCTGAGCTCTGATACTGTGCAACCCTGAGTGGAAACCTCAAAGCTTCTCAAATTCCATACAGCTTATACAAAAGATTCAGAGTTTAGCACAGCATTCAAGAACACAGCACTCAAGGCTCTGGCCCCAGCCATTCCCCACATGCTCGCTTGCTCTCTCTCTCCTTCCTCACCCTCCACTCCAGCCAAACTCTCCCCTCCCCAGCCCCAGTGTTTGTCTTTGTCTTCACCTGTAATATCTTAAACTCCCAACTACTACCAGTGGCCTGAAATCCATTATCTTATCTCACTTTTCAGATTCACTTTAAAGGCCACCTCCCCTGAGAAGCCATCCATCCCTACCATCAACCTGGCAGGTTCTAGATTCCAACAGCCTGGGTTAAGATCACAGCTCTCTCACTGACAAGAGGAGTGCCATTCGACAGCTTACCTCTTCCTTCGTTGCCTCATTTGTAAAAGCCTTACAGAGTTTCTGTGAGGATTATCTGTGTAAATACGAAAAAGTGCCTAGAACAGCGCCTGGCCCACAGAACATCTATGTGTGTGGGTCATCAGGATTACCTTCTAATATAGCGCTCTTGCCCACATACACTCAAAGTCCTGCTCCCCACTCTCCACCCCACCTCACCCCCACTCCCCCCAGGCCCCATGTAGGATCTTAGTTCCCCAACCAGGGATCAAACACCTGCCCACCCCAGTAGAAGCAGAGTCTTAACCACTGGATCCTGAAGTCCCCAAAGCCTTGCTTTTTTTATAAAACTCCCATAGAACCCTCATCCTATTTGACTTTGGGCTCCAGTGTTTCCCAGGATGAAATAATAGAGAGTTTTATTAAGAGTAAACAAAACCAGTAAAAAGAGTAGTTCACTGGTCCACCCCGCCTGATGTGAAGTCCCTCCAGGCAAGTCATAGCACTTCCAAGCTGTAGTCAGGATTTCAGAGGAAGGGTCCCCTCATCCACTTTACAGTACTAGGGGAGGGGCAGCAGGTAAATAACCCTCAGTGACATGCACCCCGGGAGTGTTAGGAAGCCAGCAGGCGCAGACCAGAGATCTGCGACACTGACAACAAGGCAGAAGGACAGTGAGGCGGGTGGGGAATGTGAAGAGGGGACAGGGAACCCCTCCTCACGAGGACAGAGCTGTCTGAAGGTCCTAAAGACTGAATCCACCCACCCTGGCCAGACACCACAGTACCCATTTGCGTGAGTTATTTTACAACAAGAGGTCTTACTAAGGAACATGGAACTAATAAGCCATCACTAACCAGAAGAGTTTGGAAAAGGTCAAAGGGAGACACCACGTGTCTAACCACCTCCCAGAATCCTTCTCGCTGGCACCCATTTGGCTGAGCAACAAGTGCGCCACCAGGAAGGAGTCTGTGTCAGAATGATCGGCCAAAGACAACCCAGAAACTAATGCCATCACCATAAAACCCGAGACTGCGAGCCACGCGGCAGAGCAGTTCTCCTGGGTTCCCTTACCTACTGCTCTCCACCCCGGTGTCCCTTACCAGTGAAATCTCTTGCTTTGTCAGCACATGTGTCTCCTTGGACAATCCACTTCCAAGTGTTAGACAAGAGCCCACTCTCAGGTCCTGAAAGGGGTCCCCCTTCCTGCAACAGCAGGAAGGACCACATTCATGCTCAAGGATCTGAAAGGGGGCCAGTGTCCCCCCGAGCAAAGGGCAGTGTGGAGGGAGGGGAAGCCAGCGCACTGGGCGTGGGCTGGGCTGGGGGGTACAGACCACACAGGACGAGCCTTGTGGGCCATGGCACAGAGCTCCTACTTCTTCCTGAGAGCCGTGGCAAGGCCCTTCGGGGCTCTGAGAGGGAAGGGTAACACACTTGTCTCTCGAGATGATCCCTCTGGCAACAATGTGGAGGGTCTGTGCTACTCTGGGAAATGCAGTTAAATAAAAGGACTCCAGTCCCTTTCTTGTGGGACTTCTCAAAGGCTGCAGAAACAGATGTGTTGTGAATCTTTAGGGAGAGGGAAAAGTTAGGATGCAGATTTTCACCGTGTTTGACTATGGAACTCTTGATTTTTTTTCCTTTGAGCCATGTACCCCCTTCTAAAAGATTATTCCCTGGAACAGCAGTTTGGGAAACACTAGAAAAGATCTGCACTCTCATTGTTGAGTTGCTCAGTCATGTCTGACTCTTTGTGACTCCACAGACTATAGCCCTCCAGGCTCCTCTGTCTGTAGGATTTCCCAGGCAAGAATACTGGAGCGGGTTGCCATGCCCTCCTCCAGAGAAGATTTGTGCTACTCAGATGTTAATGTATGTGAAACATATCCCTGAAGGAACACAGTCTCCTGCCGGATGGGCTACTGAATTTTCCCACAGAACTTCACAGGCTGCCTCCCTCGGAGCAATGGAAATGACTGTCTGTCCTATTGCAGTATTACTACTATTCACTATTTATCGGGAATTTGCCATGGGTGCCTGACACAAAGTACTTCACATATTTTATCTTTTTCCCTGTAAGTTTCCTCTGAATTTAGTGGATCATTAGCAGGTAAAAATAAATTTTCATGTAGTTTTAGCAAAGACGGAGTGAAGCCATCCAACATAAATCTTAAATTCTTAGCAATTAATTTCACTAGTGTTATTTTCTGTTCCTGTTTACTTTTCTTAAAAAGGTGGGGGATATTTTTCTTTAAAAATGAGAGGTGCATTTAAAATCCATCAGCAAAAGCTCTATGTGTCATTCTCTGCCCCTGTCAGGAGGGGCCTTTTGGTGATGCTGTAATTAAAATTATGACAAACTTACAGGGCTAATTTTAGAAAGTATTTTTTTTTTCTCAAAGCACAAGGAATGAAATGACTGCTTGCTCACAGATGATGTGTGTTGTGCATGCTAAGTGGCTTCAGTCATGTCTGACTCTGCGACCCTACGAACTGCAGCCTGCCAGGCCCTTCTGTCCATGGAATTCTCCAGGCAAGAATACTTGAGCGAGTTGCCATGCCCTCCTCCAGATCTTCCCAACTCAGGGATCGAACTTGCATCTCTTAAGTCTCCTGCACTGGCAGGCATGTTCTTTACCACTAGTGCCCCCTGGGAAGCCCTGCTGCTGCTGCTGCTAAGTCGCTTCAGTCGTGTCCAACTCTTAGCAACCCCATGGACTGCAGCCCACCAGGCTCCTCCATCCATGGGATTCTCCAGGCAAGAATACTTGAGTGAGTTGCCATGCCCTCCTCCAGATCTTCCCGACCCAGGAATCGAACTTGCATCTCTTAAGTCTCCTGCACTGGCAGGTATGTTCCTTACCACTAGTGCCCCCTGGGAAGCCCTGCTGCTGCTATAACTATGATCAACTTGAATGCCTAATTTTAGAAAGTGGTTTTTTTTCCTCAAAGCAGGGATGAAATGACAGCTTGCTCACAGATGAGATAATTCAGTATTCAAAGGACTCTTACTGGAGAGACAGGAGCCAGAAGATTTAATGATCAAGTACTAAAATCCCTTTTGGCCACCTGCCCAGCTTCCCAGCTGCAGTGTCAGGCGAGCTCACTCCCAAAGGCCCGCCTTGGGAGGAGGGGGACTCTGCGGGACAACCCCCGGGCCTGCAGTAATACCATCTGCCTTCAGGAGTCAGACACACTCTATACAATACAAAGGAACCCCAGAAAAGCACTGTGGATAATTTAATCCCTGAATCTGGCCCACAAGAGGTCTCCTGAGAAACAAAGGAAGATGGAACCTGGGTTTCCTGCATTGCAGGAAGATTCTTTACTGTCTGAGCCACCAGGGAAGCCCTTGAAAGGACGATGGAGCTTGTTCCAAATAAAGGGATGTTTCCACCTTCATGTATATGTGAGTTTGCATAGCTTACTAAACACTATTAATGATGATTGTGTGGAGAAGTGACACCACTCCCATCTGTTTGGAATTAATTTTAAAATAGGGATAGTTAAGGTCACACTCACAGTTTTTATGACTGATAACATCTGGATGGGAGAACGTCACCACATTGGTCGTTTAGTCACTAAGTCGTGTCTGACACGTGCAACCTCACTACAGGCAGATTCTTTACCGACTAAGCCATCAGGGAAGCCTCTGTGACCACGTTAGGATTCCTGAATATCCCCCTCCATAAAAAACAATTTACCCCCCCTCCAAAACAAAAACTGTATGGCTCCCTTGTACAAGGCAGAATCTGCCTGGGTAAGCTCTAAGTATCATGAAGAGCTAATGAACAAATCCTCTCTCTGCAGAGAAGCTGACAAAAGGGAGAGCAGTGTGCCCCTTCCTTCTCCCCAGGCGCAGTCAGGATGCCAGGCCCCCTATTCTAGGAGGAAGGGAGTGCAGGGACAGACAGAAACTGGAAGGTTTCTTCCCGGTCTTTCTATTTCCGGGGACTGGAATGAAAATCCCAGCCCTTCTACCAAAACGTGAAGGGGTGATGAATACATCTGCCACAGACGTCATCATCATTATTATAACCACAGCCGTAAGGGCAAAGCCCTCAGACCATGCCCAAACCCCCCACCAACCCTGGGAGGGCAGCACCATCACCCCTCCTTCACAAATGAGAAAAGAGAGACCTTGTGAGGTTTACTGACTTGCTCACATTTACCCAGTTAATAAGCCAGCATTCCAACTCAACTTGACCCTGAAAACATCTCAACCACTTTGCTGTGCTGCCTTAAAATGGTGCCAGTATGTAACCCCAAAGGTCTGATCTCCATAAGAATTAGTTTTAAAAGAAGCACTTTTTTGTCTACAATTATAGGCTTTAAGATAAAGTTATCTATATGTTAGTGCTTCTGATTTCCAGGGACCAGGAAAGCCGTTCAGTGGCTTGGTCCTGCGCTAGGAGATGTTTCTAAGCTGTCTAGACAGTGTCCAGCTGTGACCACTGGCAGCGGAATACACCACTGCTGGATACCTTGCTGTGCCAGCTGTACCCACCCACCATTGACGTGATCTTCAGAGTTGGAAAAAGAACCAAGGGCTGGAGACATTACTTGCAGGAGCCTGATATAAATCCTTTATTTGCTACATCTGGAATGTCTCAGAGGCAAATACAATGAGAAGCCCACAAAGCAAGAGTCAATGATGGTTCTCAGCCCCTGTTCCTTTCTTGGGCTCTCCTCTTGCATGATTTTGGGGGACCAATTCCAACTCTATCACATTAAGCAAGAGGTGCATCCACAGGTATAGGAGGCAGCCTCTGAGGTGAACCTAAGGATCCTCACCTCCTGGTATCCATGCCCAGTGTAATTCCCTCCTCTTTAATGTGGGCTGGATCCAGTAATTTTCACTTTTAAGAACATAACACAGCAACAGTGATGAGATGCCATGCCCAAGAAGGTGAAAGCCACTCAGTCATGTCCGCCTCTTTGTGACCCCATGGACTATACAGTCCATGGAATTCTCCAGGCCAGAATACTGGAGTGGGTAGCCTTTCCCTTCTCCAGGGGATCTTCCCAACCCAGGGATTAAACCCAGGTCTCCCCCATTGCAGGCAGAGTCTTTACCAGCTGAGCCACCAGGGAAGCCCAAGAATACTGGAGTGGGTAACCTATCCCTTCTCCAGAGCATGTTCCTGACTCAGGAATCAAACTGGGGTCTCCTGCATTGCAGGCAGATTCTTTACCAGCTGAGCTACCAAGACTAGGTTATAAAGACTGCCTTCTGTCTTGGATACTCACCTTCTACTGTCTCAATGGCTCTAAGTGAAGCCAGCTGCCATGTTACGAGCTGCCCCGTGGAAAAGTCTGTTTAACAGGTAGTGATGTCTCCAGTCAACAGCAAGTAAGGAATTGAGGCCACCAACAGCCATGAGTGAGCATGGAAGCAGAGCCTCTTCCAATGGAACTCAGAGATGATACAGCCTTACCAAACCCTGACTGCAGACTCATGATAGGTCCGAGTCAGAGGCTCCCAGCTAAACCTAAGTTTCTGACCTGCAGAAACCATGAGGTGATAACATTTGTTGTTTTAAGTCACTAATTTATGGGATAATGTTCTGCCACAACAAATAACAAACACAATAGGAGACAAATCCATGGATGAGCACCAAATGCTGACCTCAAATTATCCCAGCAGATTTTCCTTTTAGTGTTCTTGTTCTTGTAATTATCTGTGGAGGAACAGTGGAATTTTGTAGGTCCCTGATATGATGGTGAGTAAGGCTTTCTGAGCAGAGCACTTGAGATTTTAAGTATAAGGAGCTCTCCATTCACTGCCCTTAATGTCCAGGACCTGCTTCTTCAAGAGAAGCAGGTTAATGTCTTATTCCATCAACTGCATACCTGAAGACCTCCTTTTGTGTGTTTGTACTCTTATTTAAACCTGTAGATCCATACAGAAACATATATGCAATGTATTTTCCTTATATATTAACACAAACTGTCAGCTCAAAATGATAAGAATAAACAAACAGAAATGCATTAAAACATACTGTATACTTAATAAAGATGTGTTTCTATTCACAGACCACAGAGTTATTGTGCTAAATGGTAAGTGCTCTAGCAGAAAAGGAATAAAAACTGGCATTGCTTCACCAAATAGCACTGGAGCCGATTTGCAGCACATGTAACAATTTATCTCTTGACAGAATATGAAAGCAAAAATCACTGAGTTATTTCATCATTAAACAGTTAATCATTAAGCGTCATTTCCAACATCTGTCACTTTCGCATTATAATCGCCTCTCTATGAATTTTATTTTTTTCACATAAAGAAATACTCTTTGCAGATGAATACTCCCTCTCTTTCACATTTATTCAAACTCCACTCTCATATTCTGAAAAGTTTATGACTGTATTTAGCACTGGAAAAGAGATAATAAGGATCCTCTGTAAATTAACCCCACTGTAAAAAGGCAATTAACCAGAAGGATGACCAGCACTGTGAATATAGTATATTCCTTTTCTTACACACACACATACACAAACTCTCTCTCTCTCTCACTCTCAATCCCTTCCCCCAAAGGAACTGTATTTTTCCCAATTACTATTTGAACAGTGGTAAGGATTTGACTCTCAGGGCATGGCTGATTATTATGGTGATACTTAAGACCTCCTAAATGCAAATGATTTTCCAAAGCTGGACAGACTGTAATGCCAAGAGCAGCACATTAACTTCCCCAGAGGAGAAAGCAGGTATAATACCAGACTCATAAGGCAAATGAAGCACTGACTTTCATGCTTTAGGGATCACATTTGCACATTCCAGAAACAAGCTCTCTGTACAAAACCATGGCCAGATTGACCCTTTCCTCACAATGCTTCCACATGGTGCAATTTCAGTCTCATTAGAGTCATCTATGCAAATGAGATGGAAAAACAGACAGCCAGGTGACCATTAACAAGGAGGCGATGCAGTCCAGACGCACGCTGCCCTTGCTCATGCACAGCTGCTAAAAGAGGGGTTGGGACCAACTGATCTACAAGGCTTTGTCAGCTCTGCAGTTCCTCGGGTGCATACCAAGAACGACAAAACAGCAAAGCCTGGCCGCCTCCAAGAGGGCTTTGTAACGCCACAGAACTGAAGCCCGTCACTCTTAGGCTGGCCTTGTCCACTTTGCTGCAGGCTCAAATGGCTTACCAAAACCTTGAACCCAGCCCCTGCATTCAAGGCACAAGACCTGGGGTCAAGAAGCCCATGAAGTCAGAGGTTGCACCTTACAAGGGCCCTAGTTGGATTGTCCCAAAGTCTCCATAGAAACTCCTGGTTCTGTCGAGATCTTCTGCAACAGTTCTTGAACAGAATACAATTCCTGGAAAAGTCAAGCGTAAGATTATCATCACAGTGATGTGGTTGAATCCTATCACTCCACATCCAGCTCCATTGGGAGCGTTGTGGATAAAGGCCCAGAGCCCAGGACCACATGCAAAAGAGCAAAATGGTTCAAGAGCCCTAGAGTCAGAGAATCTGGATTCAAATCCAAATCCACTCTGCTGTGTGAAACCTCGGGAAAGTAGCTTAACTTCTCTAGTCTTTGGTTACCCTCAGTAAAATGTGGACCCCAAGAGCACTTAATTCATAGGGTTTATAGAGAATTGACGGAGAAGGCCATGGCACCCCACTCCAGTACTCTTGCCTGGAAAATCCCATGGATGGAGGAGCCTGGTGGGCTGCAGTCTATGGGGTCGCAAAGAGTCGGACACGACTGAGCGACTTCACTTTCACTTTTCACTTTCATGCATTGGAGAAGGAAATGGCAACCCACTCCAGTGTTCTTTCCTGGACAATCCCAGGGACGGGGGAGCCTGGTGGGCTGCTGTCTATGGGGTCGCACAGAGTCGGACACGACTGAAGCTACTTAGCAGCAGCAGCAGCATAGAGAATTGATTGAGATAATCCTTGTACCATGCTCAGCAATGTGTTCAGGACAAAATAAGCGTTGGACAAATGTTTACTAAGGAAAAGAGACCCACCTAGAAATTATCTTTGCTTTCTGATGACAGAGATTACCTTTAATTGAAGAGAGAAGAAATACCCCCGTGTAACAAGGTTCCTAAAAGAAACCTTTTCTCAGTGACTCCTCTGGAATCAGGCGTGTTAAGGATCACCCTGACTGCAAGAACAACAGCAAATTATAGTTGAAGGTTAGCCTCTAGGACTGACTCCCAAACAAGAAAAGAACAAAGACCCCAACCTGCAAACTCTAGCACTGCATCAGGCAAGGAAAGCATACGTCCTTGGAGAAAAGAGAACCAGAGCGGTCCTGGGTACACAGGATGGTGGGTGGAGCTGGGAGTTTGATACCACAGTGTCACTGAACTTCTCTCTCCTCCCAGCTCAGCCAGATTTTATATCAGGCATTAATTGTGGGTAAAACACAAAGATCATAACTTCAGGAGCACAGGATGAAATTAACAGTGTGCGACCAAGTTTGGAACCTTAAGAAGAAACATTTCAATACTTTTCCAATGAAAGCCCTTACACCTGCTAACTTGGGAGACAACCACTGGAATAGAGAGCAGTCAGGACCAAGCTGAGACAACCAAGCCATCCAGGGTGACGTCAAGAGGGACAACAGCATGGCCCCATAATTAGGGGAAAAAGAGCAGGGAAACTGCAGTGGAAGAGACAGGAAAGACTGAGGAGGGAGAGCTCTGCAGGTAGAAGGTGACAATGGCAATGTTTAGCGAAAACTAAATTTGACTTTCACAACAAACTATGAGTTAGAGCTGCTATTTTTCTATTTCGTAGATGTGAAATCAGGGATTCATGGCAAAAAATGTCTAAAGTTACATCACTAGAAAACAGAAAGCCTGGAGATTAAATCTAGCTCATGCCACTTGTATCATTTGCAAGTGATGAGCAGATGGAATCTAACTACCATGGGTCTACAAAGATGCAGTGGTATCATTGTCTCCATTATTTTTATCACTAATGTTACATCATAAGATTCTTTAGATGAACAAAATATGTGTGAACTTTGCCTTCCAGGAGCACATCATTTAACAAATACATTCAAAAATAACTCTCTCCTGGGACCTGAATGAGGTTGGTCTGAGCCACCTTCCATGGTTTAACGCCAGGTCCCAAGATTTCTAACACTTCCGCTGAGTCCTTAGTATGGCTATGTCTAGCTCTAGGCTCTTCCTTTGCCATCTATGCTGGCTCAGTTTGGTACTGCCGCAAACTCAGCCCCTTCTGGTATCTCCACAAACACATGTACACACTCTCATACGTGCAGGACCTCACACCAAAAAGATTTCTGGCTATGGCAGAATTTACAGAAGAGAGGTTAACATCTTCTGGTTTATTTCACTTCAAACTAAACTGTAGGTTAGAAATTAGGTTTCTCTGTTCTTGAGATACCTTTTAGCCAACCAAGCATCCAGGAACTTCAACTAAGCCACTTCACCCCCGAGTAAACAAACCTAGCCACAGCACAAGTCTGCTGGGGTTCTTTATAACTGCACAAAAAACCTTGCATTTTCTGTCCTCTCTCCTTTCATTTTTCCCCTCAAAAGCTCACAAATATTCATCTCATTGTGTCCTTCAAAAGAGTGTAACCATCACCTTTCTTCTCTTGGTTCCTGCTGAAGCCAGAGCCATTTTTTTCCCACATGTACCTTATCAATATATCAATGTGTTTACTTCTATGAGGGTTATTTCTGTGCCAACTGTTAAAGTAATCCACTAAATACCTTGCTACAACTGTATTATTACAAGCTTGATCCGATAAGCCCAAGAAGATAAAATAAATTTTCAGGTAGAAAGAACAGAATTACTTCCAGTTACAGATACTGATGAAATCTTAAGTGAGAAGGTTGATATAAGAAGGGCATTCCAGGCAAAGAGGACATCATGGGCAAAGATGAGCTACTGGCATCTGTCAGGGAAAAGTGCTTCTTTCAGTACTCAGACCTACAGGGATAGAAATGAAGAAAAAAAGATTGGGAAAGCACACTGGAGACCGGATGTTCAGGTTGGAAGAGACCTCCATTCCATTCTATAGGAAATGGGAAGCTATTTTTGAACAGGAAATTATTTTACCACCTCAGTGTAGAGACAAGAAATATAGGAGATCATTTATCAGCACAGAAACAACTCTCCACAATAGCAAGAAATGTGTATTCTGAACAAAGGAAGACCATGGGGTTCAGGTTCAAGATTTCTCCAGACCATTTCCTTGACCCTTTAAGAAGCTCCTTAATAGCTTCTGAGACCAGAAGATGGGAAGCAAGGGGGAAGGAGGATGGCTCTCTTATGTCTGCTATGCTGTCAATAATTTTGATTCTCTACTAATTAAGATTTTGCAGTGGATAGTTTTCCACTGTTTTCAAGTAGAATAGGGTATGTCCACCCAGTGACACTCCTGTGAACAGACTTGACCAAGAACAGCCAATTGTGAAGGTGTCTTAAGAAATACTATTTAGGGAGGGAGGGCAGTCTAGCTATTTGTATACAGACTATTTGTACTTTGGAGATGGATAGACTGGGTATTAAACCTGGTTCTGCTATTTATTAATACTAGCTGTGTGACCTCGAGCAAGTCAATTAACCTCTGTGAGGACCAAACAAAATACAACTGCAGCCCAAATTAAGTGTGAGGAGATGGAATCTAATATACCTAAAATGTGTCTGGAAAACAAAGAGATGATGTATGGAAAAATATCAGGCACACAGTAAATATTCAAAAAATAAAAGTTATCATCTTTTTTTTATTTTTTAACTTTACAATATTGTATTGGTTTTGCCATATATCAACATGACTCCACCACAGGTATACATGTCTTTCCCATCCTGAACCCTCCTCCCTCCTCCCTCCCCATACCATCCCTCTGGATCATCCCAGTGCACCAGCCCCAAGCATCCAGTATCGTACATCGAACCTGGACTGGCGACTTGTTTCATATATGATATTATACATGTTTCAATGCCATTCTCCCAAATCATCCCACCCTCTCCCTCTCCCACAGACTCCAAAAGACTGTTCTATATACATCTTCTTCTCCTTACTCCAAGACACTGGGGAGTGAAGTGCCACATCTGGCTCTCCCCTAGTGCCCTCTCCTGGGCATGGGATCCTTACACAAACCACCACAGGGTGCTGCCTCCTCCTGGTCCTGTCAGTGAAGACAGATGGCCAACCCCACACCTGCTGAACTTGCCCTGGCAGCAGGAACCCTTCTGTCCGGTCACCACTTCATGCCCATGACCTTCGTCTACTCACCCTGTTCAGACTCAACCACAAGTTTTACTGAAAAGGCCTCTACCTCCTCTCTGCTTAGCCAAATCCCAATTCTGCTGCAAACAGGAACAGGGCCAGATGCTGGAAAGAAGAATACGATAAAAAAGGACCCAGGCCTGCCCTCAAGGGGCCCACAAATTTGCAATGACTATGTCTTATTCATCTTTTTGCTTCTAAATCATGATGCAAGAACTCTATGAGTGTTGTTAATACTATTGCTGTTATTATTTAAAGGCTTGTTAAATGAAACTAGTAAATTAGTATGTTAACTTCAGTAGAACTTTACTTCCAATGTGGAACTCTTATAACACTAGAGCACAACAAAAAAAGGTAAAGCAGATAAACAAAGTATAAACTAAACATGCTTTTTAAAACAGATTTTTACTGGTGTATTTTAGAGGCATGATTTGACTAGGAAATGCTGTAGCTAAAGAGCCAGATATTAGAATCAGAACACTAAGCTTATTGGAGACAATGAAAGAAGTGGGGGATCCAGATCAAATTTTTAAAATAGTAAACAAATACATAAAATAAAAATAGGTTCATTCAATAGCTACATCTATAAAACAGAGATATTTTATGACTGCACCTCCATTTTGCTTCTCACACACCAAAAGACCCTGTTCCTCGCCGTTTCTTTGGTTCAATACAGGTGGTGTGGGACTTACACAAGACTGGATACTGAGACAATGCTCCAGTTCTGATCAGAATGATCTCTGCGTGTTGCTCAGACCTTTGCATGATACACAGTTCTTTAAAAAGGGTCCAAGACAAAGCCACCAGAAAAAAAGTGCTGTCATTAAGTTCTTTGATATCACAGATAACGGTCATAAGGTCCTCAGATGTCTGTCTGGACCTGAAATGTCAAAGTAAAATGAAGATTCCTGAAACGCTACTCTGTAAAGGAACAAGTCACAGAATGCAAATGGTGGTGTCATCCTCTTTGGCATTATTTTGAATGACTTCATAACAAGGGCCTGGTAGGCAATGAGCTTTTGGAAGGAACACTGACCCCGGATTTTAGTATCAGCATCACACAAGAAGCTAAATTATCTTGGTCAAATATACTCTCCATATACTCCAATACACCCCATAGTCCATATACTCCATATATGCTCCAAATATACTCTTGGTTTCTACAATGGAAAATGAAGGGTTTTCCCCTGGTGCCTCTGTACCTTTCTCCCAGTGTTTGAGTCTCCGCCGTCTGTGAGGTCTAAGAGGTACGTTCCCCTGAGAAACTTGTTCCAAGAGGAGCAGATATTGTCACCATCTGTATTTTTCTGTGCCTTTCCCTTTTTTCTCTGCTGGCTGGAAATTTCTGAGACTCATTTTGCTTCAAGCAAACCATAGAACAGAAAGAAGCACTCATGGGAGTTTTGACTAAAGGCATCTAGAAGTTAAAATGTGAAAAAATGTATATAATGAGACCAGGATAACACAGCCACAGACCATCTAATGAAACAACTGTCTGAAAAACATTTAAGGAAAGCCACACTTAGAACCAAGGAACACATGCGGAGCAATGCACGAAGGATGCTCCACCTCCACGTCCCTCATCTCTGGGTGATACTAATAACAGCAAAGAATAGCTACACCCACAACTTAACAAAACAGCAAATCTAGCCTTGTGTGCATGCTCAGTCGCTTCAGCCATGTGGACTATAACCTGCAGGCTCCTCTGTCCATGGGATTCTCCAGGCAAGAATGCTGGAGTGGGTTGCCATGCCCTTCTCCAGGGGATCTTCCCCACCCAGGTATGGAACCCACATCTCCTTCTAGCCCTACTCTATGAAAATCCTGAATTGAAATTACTTTTAAGTCCTTCCTACAAACTAAAGGGCTTCCCTGGTGGTTCAGAAGGTAAAGCATCTGCCTGCAATGTGGGAGATCCAGGTTCTATCCCTGGGTTGGGAAGATCCCCTGGAGAAGGAAATGGCAACCCACTCTGGTACTCTTGCCTAGAAAATTCCATGGACGGAGGAGCCTGGTAGGCTACAGTCCATGGGGTCGCAAAGAGTTGGACATGACTGAGCAACCACTTTCTTTCTTTCAAACTAAAAAATATATGGTTCTACTGATGAGAAAGTATGAAGAAGTCAAATTAGTGTTTAAATATTCGGACTTAAACACTTTAAAGTTTAACCACATCTTAAATAGCAAGAGTTCATTTGAAATAGTACCAGAAATAAATTATATGAAGGATTTTTTCCTGATAAATGTCAGATATTATTCACATGTTTCTCACAGTATGGCTTTAACTGAGAGTTAAACACAGTAGTGTATGGACATATGCCTATTTCTCCATATGGATAAATTCGCTGTGTAAAATAAAGGCACCATTATTACGTTCTGTGATCTAATGTCCTTCTTATAAATGTTTACCATAAAATGATTAAGAAGAAGTCAGACAGACCTGGTTTGAATGATAACTCTGCCACTTATCAGCTGAGAATTAAGTGACTTTGGGGGCTTTCCCAGGTGGCTCAGTGGTAAAGAATCCACCTGAAAATGCAGGAGACATGGGTTCAACCGCTCAGTCAGGAAGATATCCTTAAAGAGGAAATAGCAAATCACTTTAGTATTCATGCTGGGATAATCCGATGGACAGAGGAGCCTGGTGGGTTATAGTCCGTGGGGTCACAAAGTTGGACATGACGGAGCGGACACACACACACGTGACTTTGGACAATGTACTTTACCTCTTCAGTTCAGTTTACTTTACCAGTTCAGTTTCTACACCTGTAAAATGTAATGATCCCCTCCTCATGGAGTGCTAGAGAAAGGGCGTAGACTCTAAAACATAGTGCTCAGTAAGTTGTTTTTGCAACTTGTTGTTTTTGTAACTTGTGTGTGCATGGTCCCATTGCATGTGCATAGTCCAGGGAGATTAAAAAATAAATGCCAAAAAGTTGTTTGTATGTCCATTAGTTTGTGAGTTCCAAGCGACTTAGAAGATGTTTAAACGTGTTGGCTCTGTATGAATTCAGAGTAGAGGTGGTTCGAGGAAGCTGCTATGAATTACTGGGCAAGACATCCCTTTCATCCCATCCCTTGTAGGGGGCAGTAGCAGCAGCAAGCCATCATTCAGCTGCAATACTAGATAAAATGAGAAGACCTCCCTATGTGAACTGAGATCGTTAGCTGTTTTCTTTCCTGAGGAAGCCCTAGTATACTAATGGAAGAGCAGCCCAAATGGAGGAAGCAGTGAGTGCAAAGTCCCTGGTTTAACAGAAGCATATCTAACGTGTCCAAAAAGCATCAAGAAAGTCATTGTGGCAAGAGAGGTGATGCAACAGAAGATGAGGGCCTGGAAGTAACCGGTGGGGAGGGGAAAGCACTGGTTTGTCAGGACTTTGGCTTTTACGGGCAGTCAAAGGACATGACTCACCACGCTTATCTCTCAAAAATACCGTTAAGCGAAGAACACAAATAATGATCGCACAGCATCATGCCATCCCTATAAATTTTGCCACATACAAAACAATACCATACCCTGTTTTAAAAGTTCTTGAAGTACAAACTAAACTGTGGGAATTAGGTTGGGAAGTGAAGAATCGGGAAACAAGTCAAGGAGGTCTAGTCTTGTCTATTCAGGCTGTTACAACAAATGCCACAGACTGGGTGACTTGTGAACAACAGAAATCTCATTTCTCACAGTCGGAGGCTGAGACAGCCAAGATGGAGACACCAGCAGACTGTTTGCTGAGGACTTGCTTCCTAGAGGGCAACTTCTTGCTGTGTGTCCTGACATGGTGGAAAGGATACAGATCTCTCTGGGGATTTTTTTTTTTTTTTTTTTGAGGAGAGCCTGACAGCTCTGCTTACTTTATATAAATTGTTTCATCTGTAAAAGTTAGGGCCCCCAGACGACCAATCTCCCACCATCTTCCCCATGTCTGCCTATCCCTTGAAACTTCTGCACAGAGTCTGCCCTTAGCCTTGCTGGGAGCTGAGCATCAGAGCTCCAGATTCTTGGGCCAGAATGACCTAGACTATTTGGCACATGGATGAAAAGAGGGCAGCCTGCAGAACTGAACCCCGTTCTCTAAGTCCCCCACCATCACCCTAAGCCCTCTGGGTCTTCGCTGAACCCTGACTGATGCTGGAGTCTCTTCTGTAGAAACACTAAGCCCAACCATGAGGGTCATGACCTAGTTACCTTCCCAAAGGCCTCATCTCCTAATACTATCATGCTTGGAAGTTAGGATTCAACATAGGAATGGGGGTGGGAGGACACATCAGACTGTAGCAGGACTTAGCTTTACCTGTAATATTTTTTCACGGGCCAACATATATCTATATTAATTATATGCATCCAAAATATACCAATAGGGCTATATGTATGAGCATGAATACACACACATTTTTTTAAGTCTCTAAGAAAGCATGCCAAAGTGTTAGCATTTAGAAAATGAGCACATGAGAAACTTTTTTGTATGACTTTTAAACATTTTTAATATCAAAAATTAAAGAGAAACGTAAATCTCTTCAGTGTGTACCCCAGTCATATACCATCTTCTTGGATTTCTTTCATCACCCTCATCAGTGAACAGATTGTCTTGCATAATTCTGATTCATTTGTCTATTTCACTGACCACAATGTCTATGATTGTGATCATGACAAATCTGATAAACCAGATTTCTATGCCATCACACAAACATTGATAAAAATGTTAATCAACACAGACCAAACAGGAACTCGTGGACCCCTGTATAGCCTGTCCCCTACATGAGCCTTTTTGGGATACAGGTGATCCCCATTAACCTACGTGAACTCCAGCTTAGCCCACATTTCCCCATCTTGTCCAGAAAGACAGCGGGAGAATCTTTGTCATATACAGTATTAAAAGTAGAATATACTACATATTTTAAAACTTCTCCTTATCAGGTGCAGACATAGAGAACAGACTTCTGGACATGGGGTGGGGGAAGGAAAGGGAGGGACAAATGGAGAGAGGAGCATGGAAATATATACACACTACTGTAGGTAAAGAGGATAGCCAGTGGGAATTGGCTGTATGACGCAGGGAACTCAAACCAGGGGTCTGTGACAACCTAGAGGGGTGGGATAGGGTAGGAGGTGGCAGGGAGGTCCAAGAGGAAATCCACATATGTTTACCTCTGGCTGATTCATGTTGATGTCTGGCAGAAACCAACACAGTATTGTAAAGCAATTATCCTTCAAGTAAAAATAAATAATTTTTTTTTAAATTCTCTTTATGAAAAGCAGATAAAACACTGATGTTTTACAGACAAGGTTCTACGGACCCCTGTAATCTTTCCTGCTGCTACTGCTGCTGCTAAGTCACTTCAGTCGTGTCTGACTCTGTGCAACCCTATAGACGGCAGCCCACCAGGCTCCCCCGTCCCTGGGATTCTCCAGGCAAGAACACTGGAGTGGGTTGCCATTTCCTTCTCCAGTGCATGAAAGTGAAAAGTGAAAGTGAAGTTGCTCAGTCATGTCCGACTCTTAGCGACCCCATGGACTGCAGCCTACTAGGCTCTCCTGCCCATGGGATTTTCCAGGCAAGACTACTGGAGTGGGGTGCCATTGCTTTCTCCGAATCTTTCCGGAGTTAATCTATTTCACCTGGTGAGATGCTACGTCTTTAACCACACACAAAGGGCACTCTTGGGGTTAATCAAAATGCATAGGCACTGAATACAGCAACCTCTGCTGAAAGAAATAAAACCAATTAACTGCAAGTGATTATTTAACTTTCTAATATGATAGTATCAGCCTTGTGCACTGATTATTCCTCAACAAATGCACCTGTTAGGCTATTACACATGCATGAGTATCAGATTATATAATCCCATAGACAATAGCCTAAGAAATATTTCTGCATGCAAAGACAACAAAGTCAGGTAAAATGTTTTTTGGTCATTAAAGTCTAAAGATGACTATCTTATATAATGACTGTAGGTGGTATAGGAAAGAATATGTATTGTGCTTTGAAAAACTCTACATCCATAGATAATGTGACAGTAATATGACCCATCTCACAGAATGCCTTTGCTTGAGAACAATTTCATGAGCACCATTTGAGAAAATTATATCCTTCGTCCCTCCATTTAGAAATGATTCTGGCTTATGTAACAAACCATGTTTTTTCTCTTCCCTCACTCTGTGGTCTTCAGGAACATTTTTTAGAAGAGCAGAAGGTTTATGCCTCTCCGTTTCTAGGGCTCCTGCTGCTTCTGCTTATTCACCACCTAAAGTCTTAATTCTCTCTTTGTAACACCACAACTGACTACTGCGGAGATAATTTTGACATAATCATGCTAGAATTATGACCTGGGGACAGCGATCACAGGGAAGTGGAAGAAGTCTTACAATGGGTCCTAATCACAAAGAAGTAACAGAATAATTTTCACTCAAATGATCTGTTCTAGTGTCACTACAGCGAAAACTAAAATTCACAGGCTTGCTTTTCCTCCTCTACTGGGCTTTTAAAACTCATTTCCAAGATTGTTATTGAAGTCGGTAACTTCTTCACAGCTAGATTTTGACGAGAGAGGTAAACTCTGGTCACTTTAAAAATGTCATCACTAAAAATTGGTTGAGTTGAGTTGGGTAAAATGTGCTGGATAAATCAACAGCAGCTTATAACTTTAGCATAATTCAGAAATGAATTTCATACCTAAATCTCATCTCCACACTTTCCAAGGTAGGGGATTTGACTCTAGATCAGTCAACATAAGGACAAATTCATTCAGGTAAGTTGGAGCATTACTGTGAGCCCCTGTTGAATAACAAAGTAAAATTCAAAGCAGCCCACGCTAAAACTGAACAGAAGAAATACACCCCACTGTGCCTCTGCTGGGTCTTGGCATACACAGATGGGTTGTTACACAGCCAGGGAAGCCTAAGGAATTGTAAAATTTTAGTTCTGCCTTTCTCGCAGGCTGCTATGATGTTCAGTTGCTTGGTTTATTTCCACTTTTCCATATTGGCTTCTCTTTCTCTCAGAAACCCTAAAATTATTTTTCAACCTGATGTCAAAGAGTCAAACAAAGTACAGTGTGAAAAGTTGGGGGCATATTTTAGCCACATCCCAATTCATTAAAAAAACAAAAACAAAAACTAAATTACTGTTGAAATGACTTCACTTTGCTGACAAAGGTCCATATAGTCGCTATGGTTTTTCCAGTAGTCATGTGTGAATGTGAGAGTTGGACCATAAAGAAAACTGAGCGATGAAGAATTGATACTTTTGAACTGAGGTGTTGGAGAAGACTCGAGAGTCCCTTGGACTGCAAGGAGATCAAACCAGTCAATCCTAAAGGAAATCAGTCCTGAATATTCACTGGAAGGACTGATGCTGAAGCTGAAACTCCAATACTTTGGCCACCTGATGCAAAGAACTGACTCCTTAGAAAAGACCCTGATGCTGGGAAAGATCGAAGGCAGGAGAAGGGGACAACAGAGGATGAGATGGTTGGATGGCATCACCAACTTAATGGACATGAGTTTGAGCAAGCTCTGGGAGTTGGTGATGGACAGGGAGGCCTGGTGTGCTGCAGTCCACAGGGTTGCAAAGAGTCGGACACAACTGAGCAACTGAACTGACTGAAATGAGTGTGGTGGACACAGTCTAATGTGACCCCAAAGTCACAATGAGTAACTCCCTCCTTGCTATTACAGATGGGACTTGTGATTTGCTTCCAAGCTATAGAATATGGCAAAAGTGATGGAATGTCACTCCTGAGACTATGCTATACAGTATGGGCTTCCCTGGTGGCTTAATCAGTAAAGAATCTGCCTGCAGTGCAGGAGACCCAGGTTCGATCCCTGCGTTGGGAAGATCCCCTGAAGAAGGAAATGGCAACCCACTCCAGTATTCTTGCCTGGAAAATCTCATGGACAGAGGACAGAGGAGCCTGGCAGGCTACAATCCATGTGGTCGCAAGAATCAGACACAACTTAGCAACTAAACCACCACATATCTACAAGACTCCATCTTACCAAACTGGATAGAAAGGCCATCCCACTAGCCTTGACAAATCAAACTGTGTTGTGAACTGCCTATGGAGAGGAGCATGTGGCAGGGAACTGGAGGTGGCCTCTAGGACCTGAGTGCCATAGTCTTTCAACCACAGGAAAACTGAATTCTTCATCATCCATGCAAGATTTGAAGAAGACTCTAAGCTCCGGAAAGGAATGCAGCTACTCCAGAAAGGAATGCAGCTCAGCCAATATCTTGATCATAGCTTTGTGAGATGGTGAACAGAAGATTCAGATAAGCTCTGCCCTGACTGCTAATCCACAGTAACTTGAGGTAATCAATGTCAGCTGTTTTGAGCCAATAAACTTAGGATAATTTGTTATGCAGTGATAGAAAACTAATACAGTGACCAACAAAACAATCATATTAAAAAATACCTGCATAACCACTAGAAATCAAGGATTGGTGCCACCTGCAGATCAGAAATCTACAGTTTAATCTCCAAATACAGTCTAAGCGGTCCTGAGTCAAATAAAGATGATGAAAGCTGCCCACTTCCTGAGAACAACGTTTCTAGATGGTAGGGTGAGGAATTAATAGACCCCCAATGACACCGTTATATTATTGAGGATCCATCTGTATGCAAGCAAAGAAAGCATAACTCAAGTGACTTAGCAATAAAGGAGCTTTAATAACTTAGGAAAAGATAAATGTAGAAGAATGTCTTTCTAGAGTCCAATGACAACTATTTCAGCGACTCAGTGACATCACTGAGGCCCAGTTTTGTTTTGTTTTTTTCCCCCAACTCCACTCTCCCAGCCCTGGTGTCAGATATATCCTAAGACTGGCTTCTTCGCCAAGACAGTTGCCAACGGTTCCAGTGCCACACACCTCCTCTTTCACATCCATCAGAAAAGAGAGCTGTTCTGTATTCTCAGCAAAATTCCCAAGAGTCACATTGACTGGCCTGGACTGGCTTAGTTGACATGTCATCCTCCAAACACTCCTCGCAGCCAGGGGGCTAGAAGCCATAGTTGGCTTAACAAGGGTCATATGTTCCACCCTTCAAGCTGGGCATGGAACAAGCATGATGGAAACACATAAAACCTAATGGAAGTCACAGGTCTTTGGAAAGGGGAAGAGGTCAAGGATCCAGGGAGGCTACTAACAAATGTGTACTAAAACCCCAAGCTGAAGAGGAGAGTCTGGTGCTGCACTATAACTCAGGAAGGAGTGCACTGAGAACCCATTGCTAAGTCCAGCCCTAGGGCCCTCTCACCTCAGCTAATAATGAACAGCTGCTGCACTGGGAGGCCTCAGACTTCCTTCCCAGTAAAGAGCCTCAGCAAGCAGAAGACTAAGCACGACGGGGTGCTGTTCTGCCCTAAACGTGTGCAATGGCACAGAAAGCTAGTTGTGACTGCAGCTGTAGCTCTAGATCCTTCTCTATGCCTCTTAGTCTTAAAAATCATTGAGCAAGCCATCTGATGATATAATTATATTTTTCTCATTTCTTCCTTTAAACAAATTCTATTTGAGATAGCTTGTCATAAATCCACACATTATCAGAACCCAGACCAATGCTTATTGGAGACCAAACAGGTAAATATTTCCCTTTACAATAACAGTAAATAGAATAACTACAGAGCCCATTAAAAGAGTCTACACAACATGGGAATAAAATAAAAGATTCTGAGATGGCTAGAAGAGCTGTCTTTCTTTGAAATCAAGTTATTTCAAGAAATAGAAAAATCAGAAATTATCTGATTAATCTGATTCAGGATTCTTTGACTTCAATTTTTAGATCACAAGTGTATAGCAGAATGTAGCATATACCTCCACTTATAATACATTAAATAATTCATATTTGAACACGATTCAAGACCCTAGAGTGTATCATCATGGAAAGGAAACATTTGCAATAAAAAAAAGAGCGACAGTGGAATAGTCCTCTTTATCTTAAAAGTAAAATGGACGTTAAAACCATTATGTTGTTGTTGTTTAGTTGCTAAATCGTGTCCAACTCTTTTGCAACCCCATGGACTGTAGCCCACCCAGCTCCTCCATTCATGGGATTTCCCAAACAAAGAATACTGGAGTGGGTTGTCCTTTCCTCCTGCAGGAGATCTTCCCTACTCAGGATCAAACCTACATCTCCTGCATTGGCAGACAAATTCTTTACCAGTGAGCCATCTGGGAGGCAAAGTTATTACAGAAGCAGTTAAAATCCAGTTTGGACTGTGAAGAAAATGGAACAAGCAAAATAGTGAATGATGTCAAGACATTATCCCCAACTACAAAGGAGAAGGTAAAACCAATAAAAATAATGTAGAGAAGATGTGAAATATCAGAGTCAGGTGATAATAGCAGATGTCCCCCAAAGAAAGAGAACTAACAAAAGAGAGAGCTGGAAGAAGCACAAGCTGGAATCAAGATTGCCGGGAGAAATATCAATAACCTCAGATATGCAGATGACACCACCCTTAAGGCAGAAAGTGAAGAGGAACTAAAAAGCCTCTTGATGAAAGTGAAAGAGGAGAGTGAAAAGTTGGCTTAAAGCTCAACATTCAGAAAATGAAGATCATGGCATCCGGTCCCATCACTTCATGGGAAATAGATGAGGAAACGGTGGAAACAGTGGCAGACTTTATTTTGGGGGGCTCCAAAATCACTGCAGATGGTAACTGCAGCCATGAAATTAAAAGACGCTTACTCCTTGGAAGGAAAGTTATGACCAACCTAGATAGCATATTCAAAAGCAGAGACATTATTTTGCCAACGAAGTTCCATCTAGTCAAGGCTATGGTTTTTCCAGTGGTCATGTATGGATGTGAGAGTTGGACTCTGAAGAAAGCTGAGCGCCAAAGAATTGATGCTTTTGAACTGTGCTGTTGGAGAAGACTCTTGAGAGTCCCTTGGACTGCAAGGAGATCCAACCAGTCCATTCTGAAGGAGATCAGTCCTGGGTGTTCTTTGGAAGGATTGATGCTAAAGCTGAAACTCCAATACTTTGGCCACCTCGTGAAGAGTTGACTCATTGGAAAAGACTCTGATGCTGGGAGGGATTGAGGGCAGGAGGAGAAGGGGACGACAGAGGATGAGATGGCTGGATGGCATCACCGACTCCATGGATGTGAGTCTGAGTGAACTCCGGGAGTTGGTGATGGACAGGGAGGGCTGGTGTGCTGCGATTCATGGGGTCGCAAAGAGTCAGACACGACTGAGCAACTAAACTGAACTGATAATTAAGTAGTTGATAGTACATACCAAATCCTAGGCAAAATTAAACCCACTCTTACATATCCTGACTGAACACTTCTAATTTCAAGTATAAAGAAACAATTTTTTTAAAGAAAAAATACAGGAACAAATAGTTAAAAAATATATACATCACAAAGAAAAGTTTGTAAAGTTTTAAGTACCCACTAAAGAGCAACAAGTCTATTGACTTCCTGTCACAAATACTATTGACTGAAAATCTTATAAAAACATCTACAGACTTTTAGAAGAAAATATTTTAGTTCAAGAATTCTACATCCAGCATTCATATGTTATAGCAGATATGCAATGGCTCAGAATATGTACTGCCTAGAAAAACTTTCTTGAACAAACAACTCAAAGATGTTGAGATGTATCTGTAGACATTGAAATTAACCATTTTAAACATGGCTGCACTGGACTTTTATAACCCTAAAACCTAAAAAATAGCTCAAATAAAATTATACCTCTTTTCAGGCAAAAATATACAATAGGGCAAAGACAGCCTCTTCAATAAGTGGTGCTGGGAAAACTGGACAGCCACATGTGAACAAAATGAAATTAGAACATTTCCTAATGCCATACACAAGGATAAACTCAAAACGGATTAAAGACCTAAATGTAAGACCAGAAACTATGTAACTCTTAGAAGAAAACACATGCAAAACACTCAATAAAAAAAGCAAGATCCTCTGTGACCCACCTCCTAGAGTAATGCAAATAAAAACAAAAGTAAACAGGTGGACTTAATTAAGCTTAAAAGCTTTTGCACAGCAAAGGAAACTATAAAACGGTGAAAAGACAACCCTCAGAATGGGAGAGAATAATAGCAAATGAAACAACTGACAAAGGATTAATTTCCAAAATATACAAGCAGCTCATGCAACTCAATAGCAGGAAAACAAACCACCCAATCAAAAAGTGGGGAAAAGACCTAAACAGACATTTCTCCAAAGAAGACATACAAATGGTTAACAAACACATGAAAAGATGCTCAGCATTGCTCATTATTAGAGAAATGCATATCAAAACTACAATGAGGTAACTCCTCACACCAGTCAGAATGGCCATAATCAAAAATTCTACAAACAATAAATGCTGGAGACGGTGTGGAGAAAAGGGAACCCTGTTGCACTTTTGGTTGGGAATGTAAATTGATACAGTCACTATGGAAGACAGTATGGAGATTCCTTAAAAAACTAGGAATAAAACCAGAATATGACCCAGCAATCCCACTTCTAGACATATATCCTGAGGAAAGCAAAATTGAAAAAGACACATGTACTCCAATGTTCACTGCAGTGCTATCTACAATAGCTAGAACATGGAAGCAGCCAAGATGTCCACTGACAGATGAACGGCTAAAGAAGCAGTGGTACATACACACAACAGAATATTACTCAGCCATAAAAAGGAACGAATTTGAGTCAGCTCTAATGAGGTGGATGAACTAGAGCCTACTATACAGAGTGAAGTAAGTCAGAAAGAGAAAAATATCGTATACTGATGCATATATACGGAATCTAGAAAAGATGGCACTGATGAATTTATTTGCAGGGCAGCAATGGAGAAACAGACATAAAGAATAGACTTATGGACATGGGGAGAGGGGAGGAGAGGGTGAGATGTATGGAGAGAGTAACATGGAAATTTATATTACCATATGTAAAATAGATAGCCAATGGGGATTTGCTCTATGTCTCAGGGAACTCAAACTGGGGCTCTCTATTAACCTAGAGTGGTGGGATGGGGAGAGAGATGGGATGGGAGTGGGGTTCAAGAGAGAGGGGTCCTATGTATACCTATGGCTGATTCATGTTGATGACTGACAGAAGACAACAAAATTCTGTAAAAATTATCCTTCAATTAAAAAACAAATATTTTTTTAAATTTTTAAAAATAGAAAAGAAATCATACCTCTTTTCAAACACTAGGAAAACAAGCTTTTTAAGAAATTTTTCAATTGAAGACCCATATTGGCCTGGAAGTCAGTGTAAACAAGAAGGCAAAGCAGGATACAATGTTAGCACAGGCACGCTCTTTCACTTGTACTCAAGCAAAGCGTATGTAAACAGAGAAGTGCACGCAGTGTAAGTGACCAGTGAATGAATTTCCACAAAGACAACATCCAGGTGCCAGCACACAGGTCAGGAGACTGAACGTACAGGGATCCCAGGAGTCCCACTCTTGACTCAGTCACTGTCCCTTCCCAAAATCTCAATTCTAACTCCCAATACTGTTGCTTAACTTGGCCCATTCTTGTTGTTATTATAAATACAAACACAGAGTCTGGCTTCTTTCTCTGAACTTTGTGTTTGGGACTAGAGCAACTGTTCCTTCACCCTCAGAGTTTACTATATCAATGTATTTGTTGATGATGGACATTCTATTAAAATGGACATTGGGATTGTTTCCAGTCTAGGGCCATTCTCTGATTCTGTTAGAAGAAATAAAAGTCTATCAACACAAAGATCAATGAGAGCCAGCACCAGCCTGAGTCCGGGAGACCTGGAGTACAGTGAACTGGACTCTGCTTGTCCTCCCTAACACAGGGAGCCTGTTCTCAGGTCTAGCCCTTTTACACAGATACGGAAGTGTGGGAATAGGAATGTGGTATTGCCAGATGGTTCACTGAAAAATAAAACTTGCGATCAAAACAAAAAAACAAAAAAACTTGCAATCCAAACTTTTCTATAAAAACGCTTAACTTTTAATGTGGGATTTTTTTTTTTTTTTAACTGGAAGGTCACACACATATAGAAAACAAACTTATGGATACTAAGGGGGAAAGGTGGGGAGGGATGAATTGAGAGATTTGGGATTGACACACATACACAGTGATATATATAAAACAGATAACTAATAAGAAAGCTACTGTACAGCACAAGGAACGCTACTCAATACTCTCATGACCTCTATGAGAACAGAATCTAAGGAAGAGTAGATTTACGTATATATTTAACTGAATCACTTTGCTGTACAGCAAAAACTAACACAAAATCAACTATTCTCCAATTTTTTTTATAAAATAAAAAAAAAAACTAGAAGTCCAGTCAGAATTCTACAGCTTGAAGCCTCAGATCTAGGTATTCATGATACAAAAAGAGCTTATCAGGATTTAGACTTTGTGAAGGGGCTCATCCCAAGCGGCTTTCTCCCCAGTGAAGACTTATCCTGATCAAGTAAAGGCTTTGTTTCAAGGCTTCCCTGGTAGCTCAGAAGTTAAAGCGTCTGCCTCCAATGCAGGAGACCCAGGTTCCATCCCTGGGTTGGGAAGATCCCCTGGAGAAGGAAATGGCAACCCATTCCAGTATTCTTGCCTGGAGAATCTCATGGACGGAGGAGTCTGGTAGGCTACAGTCCACAGGGTCCCAAAGAGTCGGACACGACTGAGCGACTTCACTTTCACTTTCACTTTCGTTTCAAGAAGGTTGCCCCAGGTCCTGAGGGAAAAGCTGGCCCTCAGGATCCCCTCTGCACCATGGCAGCCCTTCCCCAATCAAAATGCCTCCCTGTCCCTTTTATTCTTTAGAGGTTAAATTATCCTTTTTCCCCCTATAATCCTTTGTGACCTTTCTGTAGACTCTTAATTTTCTTATTTAAGATACAACCAGAGGTTGAAAGTTTCTGGATGGGTGTCAAATATCCCATTATCATCATCCCCCAGGAGACACAGTTTTACAATCAGGCTTGCGTGAGGGGACTTGCCGATGAAGTTCAACCTTCACTTCCACAAACCCAAAGCTAAAATACTCGATTCATTTTTCTTTCTTCCTCAACTGAAACAATTCATTGCTACATAGCCTTGGCAGGAGCTCAGACTATTTATGCTGGCTCCATGCTGGCAAAATAAAGAAATGCCCTTGATACCGCATTTTGGGTTTGACAGTGTCAGTAGTAAAGTGAGAAGGTCAAGTCATTTTTCAAAGTTCTAAGTAAATGATGTTCTAAAGAGACCAATATGAAAGGATTAAGGACTAATGCAAAGGTTATCACAAGGCCAATGTCTATAAATTAGATCTTTTCCCCCCCTAAGGCAGCAGCTCTCAAATCTTTCATCTGTAAAAAATCACTGGGAGACTGGGGGCCCCACCCCTAGATATTCTGACTCAGGAGGTGGGGAGGGGCAAGAATTCACCTTTCAAACAAAGTCTCAAGCAGTACTGATGCTTTTGACCCAGGGAGCCCACTGTGAGAATCACTGACCTAAAGAAACCTTCACAGTAAGTATCTGCAATGATTCTAAACAATGAAAACCAGTAAATTAGACCGAATTAGAATTTGTTTGTATTTGCTTTTGTAAAGAGTCTGAAGAAATATTTTTTAAGATGGTGTACATTCCTGGGACTGTATGCCGTATCTCCATCTAGACACCAAAGGTTTTCTGGGGTACTGCTCAAATGAGAATACCGGGAGATACAAACGTTTTCCGTTTGCATTTTAATTACTTGAAAATTAATGCTCACAAATGTGTTCCCAAGTACAATGATCGTTTCCTCTATTATTCAATGCTTATCCAAACATTCCACTGAAGTGAACTGAACCGTTAGTTGCTCAGTTGTGTCCAACTGTCTGAAACCCCATGGTTGCTCAGTTGTGTCCAACTGTCTGCAACCCCATGTGGACTGTAGCCCACAAGGCTCCTCTGTCCATGAGATTTCCCAGGCAAGGAGTGGATTGCCACTTCCTTCTCCAGAGAATCTTCCCCATGAGGGAAGCCAATGCTTATTAAAACACTCCACTAAATAAATACAAAATGTTTTAGGATGTAAGCACTGTAAGGTTGAAAGGAATGTTTTCTCACAACTTTGGAGAAAGCAAACGGATAAGATACCTAAAACTGTCTCACTGAGCTATCAGTGATGCTCACTGAGTACCGAAGGGGAAGTAAAAAGCCACATTTGCATCCTCCCTTTATTGGATCAGTTACGGTTCAGTAGAAACAAATCACCTGACCTGGGCGGTCTTAGATTCTGAACTTGCTTTCCCTTAGACCTTTTCATAAACAAATAACTAGAAATTTCTCTAAGAAGGGGAGAGGCCAGTTCCTCCTTTCAGCTCCTGTCAAGTGTGCCTGTGCTCAGCCACGAGGGTTCATTGTTACAGGCGTGGAACCTGTTCTTCTGAAACCTCGCCTGGGAGCTTGCTCTGAGGTCTGCAGGCTCCCCTGTCAGGACCCACCTGGACAATGTCACCTTCAGAGGCAGACCATCCCACAGGTATCAGAGGTGATGTTCAGCTGCTACTGGGTTCTCTTCTTGCATTTTTCATTTGTTCAGATCCTGTTGCTACCAGTTTCTCTTGGTCCTGTCTTGCTGGTCTCGCAGGTCTAAGCATAATGGGTGAATCATTAATCTGTGTGGTTTAATTTCAAGTACACTGAGATTGCTTTCCCCAACAGTGAGGGTGGTGGTTGCTGGCTTCTTAAAGCTTGGGTGATCAAAGCCTGGTGAATTCACTTTATAATACAGTGATCATTTATTGATTCAGTCTTCTAGGGAAGTAAAGGAGAAGAGATAGCCTGAACTTTTTGGTTAACTTTTGGCTTCTTATCAGATCCATGGGGATAATCATTTAGAGAGGGCCTCCCAGGAGCCTCACCTATTATCCCTGCAAGGAGCTTGTGAGGGAGGGACTTTATTATCCTTTCATAAATGTGGCCTGGAGGCTGACCCAGGCAGAGAGGCTTGTCCCAAGTCACAGGGCTAGCTGATGCTTAGGCAGAGAGAGCAAGCAGATGGTTAACTCTAGAGCCTGGGCTTCTCTTCTCAGCAATGGCCTTCCAAAGCTCTGCTGTAGCTAAAGTTTCTTCAGTTCTACAGTGAGGGATGTCAGCAGTTACTGCTGTCTTGGTTCCAATATTTGAGACACTGGCCAGTAAATAATACTTAATGACCCTTGGAAACAATGGAAACATTGAGAGACTTTATTTTCCTGGGCTCCAAAATCACTGCAGATGGTGACTGCAGCCAAGAAATTAAAAGACGCTTGCTCCTTGGGTGAAAAGCTATGACAAACTTAGACAGCATATTAAAAAGCAGAAGCATTACTTTGCCAACAAAGGTCCATCTAGTCAAATCCATGGTTTTTCCAGTAGTCATGAATGGATGTGAGAGCTGGACTATAAAGAAAGCTGAGCACTGAAGAAATTATGCTTTTGAATTGTGGTGCTTGAGAAGACTCTTCAGAGTCCCTTGGACAGCAAGGAGACCAAACCAGTCAATCCTAAAGGAAATCAGTCCTGAATATTCAAAGGAAGGACTGATGCTGAAGCTGAAGCTCCAATACTTTGGCCCACCTGATGCGAAGATCTGACTCACTGGAAAAGACCTTAATGCTGGGAAAGATTGAAGGCAAGAGAAGGAGATGACAGGATGAGATGGTTGGATGACATCAGTGACTCAAGGAACATGAGTTTGAGCAAGCTCTGGGAGTTGGTGATGGACAGGGAAGCCTGGCGTGCTGCAGTCCATGGGGTCGCAAAGAGTCGGACACGACTGAGCAACTGAACTGAACTGAATGATCTTGGGTATAATAACCAGGTACTAACTGCCACACCCTAAGTCAGGACAATTAGAAGGAAATCTGAAGCAATGTCCTAACCCCTCTAAGGAGAAGAAAGAAGGTACAAGAAACCCAAGCACTAAGAATTCTGAGAGAAATATTATGCAAGTGCCTATGTAAACATTCTGAACTCCTTTAGCCATGTTGCTGCCTGGAATTATAACAATGCTTTGCTGAGAAACACAATATAATCCCCCAGTTGTGGTATACATGTGTAGAAGTAACTCCAGCCCTCAGCTCAGCCATTTGTCAGGAGAATGAGGAATGAGGTCCTCCAGTAAAGAACCTGAAAAGAGACCTAATATACCTGTTTTCATTAGTAATCATTCTTCTCCTACAAAGAACATGGTATCAGCCAGAAATAACCTAAAATCTAAAATCAAAACCAGTTCAACCTCACCGTAACTAAAATGTTAAGTTTCCTAGCAGGTATTACTCTCCCTTTGCCCCCCACATAAGGGTACTGCGTGCATTTTTGTTCTACATGTGAAGCTCTGTTAACATTTGAGACTCGGCTCAAAATATTAAAGCAAACCCAGGGTTAAGAATCTCAGGTTTTCTTTTGTAGATAAGAGTCTGTTAACGTCAGTTGATATCTAAGTAGTTCCTTAAACAACTCTCCAGTCTAAAATCCAGCATCTGGTAGTTTCACTTGGCTTTAAACCAGAGGAGAGCCAGGGAATAAATGTAAGAGAATAGAGTCTCCCTAAATCAATGTCACAGCATTGTCATAGCAATATCATGATGTTGGGCTCCTCCCGTGCTCCTCCCGTTTACTGATAAGAGTAAATCTAAGAGCCTATTAATTCTCTTGACACAGGATTACTGGACTTCTATGCCTGAAACAGATTAGAAGAAACCAAGGAATGAAAGAACCTGCCATAGGCAAGTACAAAACTAGAATTAATGACTAAAAATTTGGGAGTACATCAGTGTGGGGCCATTTCATATGGGGTAAACAATCGTATGCTACAAAAACCTGCAGCAATTACTGTAGTTTCCATAGAACTACAGTAACTAGTCATAACAGTGCATGTTAGCTAATCTCATGAGTGACAATCAACATAGGACAGGTCTTCAAGAATTTACGAGTGCCCAGTATTCTCTATTATCAAATTGAGGACGTAAATAAGACACAGTAGAAAAAGTTCTACTAAAAAGTACTGTCAATGCAATTAAAATTATACAGCACTAAAAGAACAAATTAGCTATCCTTAAAATTGGGCTGTCCATTCCTGAAGGGTTACAGACTGCTTTAGAATTATAGACCTGCTGGGAGATCCCTGACGGCCTAGTGGTTAGGATTCTGTGTTCTCACTGCTGTGACCTGGATTCAATCCCTGGTCCGGGAGCTGAGATACCTACCACAAGCCACGTGGTGCAACCAACGGAATAAAGGATTATAGATTTGCTTAAGTCATTATTGGAAATCTCAGAATATGTGGTCAACTACTGATGTTCCTCAACCAACAGGCCATGTATCATCTGAAACCATTTCCCACATTGCCAATGGCAAGGGAAGATGGTTATATTATCTGTTCCACAGTCCCACATCAGACGTGTAAATAATCAGGAGTTGACCCTTAAGTAATACTTGATAGATGGGGGTAAGGATTGATGCTTTTCCACAGGAAACTACTTTCTTCATATGGAAAACTACAAAATAATGAAATAGCAGTAAGTCATTTGCATGTCACCATGAATCAAGTTGGCAAATGAAAGAATCAGATTTGCTTGAACACAAGAACAGATAGGAGGTAATTCTGCATTAGTGAACCATAGAAAGCACCTCTAATCATGAGAAGCAGGGCATCTGAGTGACATCTGGGTTTTTCTTTTCAAATTGGCAAGTTATTTTTCCCAAAACATGGGGATGGATAAAATCTAAAATGTGTTTTGCCAATTACTTTGCATCACTATCTTTGAAATCATGTCTCATTTCGTAGTTTAAACCTTGAGGGAAAGGGCCTTGTTTTTCTTGTTCTTTACATCCCTTTACATACATATATACAATCATATATATATACATCATACATACACACATATATACAATCATACACACATAAATGCAGAATGTAAGGAAAATTGAACATATATTTGATTCTCTTAAAATGGAAATAAAAGGTGATGAGCTTTGTAGCTTCCAAGAAGTCTCTTAATCTCTTAGATCACCAAGGTTTTGAAAAGTTTTTTTGTTTCAATCTAGAAGGGATATTAAGTAAAACGTGCATGCATGCTAAGTCACCTCAGTCCTGTTCCACTCTTCATATCCCTATGGTCTGTAGCCTGCCAGGCTCATGAGTCCATGGGATTCTCCAGGCAAGAATACTGGAGTGGGTTGCCATGCCCTTCTCCAAGGATCTTCCTGACCCAGGGATAGTACCAGAGGCTCCTGCAGTTCCTGCACTGCAGGCGAATTCTTTACTGAACAGTAAATATTGCCAAAGCTGCTCCAAGTCTTTCCTCAAAACCCATGCCCAATAAATAAATAACAAAATTAAATAAATTAGGAGAGCCTGACATCATGACCCCCTAAACAGCTGATGGGGGTTTCCCTGGTGGCTCAGTGGTAACGCCTGAAATGCAGGAGACTCAGGTTTGATCCCTGCATCTGGAAGATCCCTGGAGGAGGAAATGGCAACCCACTACAGTATTCTTGCTTGGGAAATCCCATGGACAGAGGAGCCTGGTGGGTTATAGTCCATAGAGTCGCAAAGAGTCGGACATAACTTAGGGACTAAACCACTACCACCACCACATCAGTGGCCATTGTACAGCAGGAGTGTCCTCAAAGCCTGCCAACTCACTCCACACCGCTTTTAGCAGGAGTGAACACACAGGTTTAAGTTAAAGGGTCCAGAGATAAGAAAGGAAGATACAAACAAGAAAGCAGATGGGACCAGCTGGGACTAAGATGGCATGAATCTGACCTCCAACAGATCTTGAGTCTCACACGTTGATTTTACAACATTAGCATAGTATATGACACACCTACTGGCTGCTAGGACCAGACATTACAGACCAAAAAAGGGTAAAAATCAGCTGGCACCCCACTCCCTTGGAAAAAGGCCTGACCCTGCAGGGTAAACTAATGCATGCTGCTGCTGCTAAGTCACTTCAGTTGTGTCCGACTCTGTTGCTACCTAGGCAGCCCACCAGGCTCCTCTGTCACTGGGATTCTCCAGGCAAGAATACTGGAGTGGGTTGCCATTTCCTTCTCCGAACTAATCCCTATTATTAGCTTCACTCCTCCTCCCTTTGTTTTTATTCTTTAAATCACTGTCGCCCACCTCCAGGGCGACAAATTGATTTGTGAACACAATTTCTGCTTAGTCATTATTTGGCCACTGAGTAAAGCTTGCACTTTGTCCATCTCAGCTTGAGTTTCTTATTCACCTACTGAAACTCCAATGGAAAAAGAACCTTCCCTTAAGGAGGCAGGGAGCAGGATCCAAACGACTTAATTTGGTAAACAAATTTCAAAACATAAACAATTTAGATTGGAAGGCTGGACACACTTATCTTAATTACCTACAAAACATAACAGATACTAATGTTAACTAGGCATTCGTCAGCTCCTCTGACTAACTGGAAGCTTCAGTGTGAAATTTCAGACACCTTTTTTCTCACCTGCATCTCCTTGTTTGCAATAGATTTTGCACTCTGCTCTCCCTTAATGATCAGCCACTTGCTTGCAATTATCCTTTGGAAAAGGATGGAAACACACTGAGGAACACAGGCATCTGAAGACGGAAACGGAACCACCCCAGTGTGGTCAGGAGAACAGCAACTCTGACGACATCGCCTGGAAGTTTCCAGCAACAGGGCCTCTTAGTGGCATGGAGAAGATGGAGCCATCCCGCCAAGAGGTGCAGCCTGCAGCCTGCAAGGCCTCTCCTCCATACTCCCTGGAAAGCTTGTCGAAAAAGCACTGTCAGAACCAGGGGAATCTTCTCCACTTTGACCGGCAAGCCCCTGGCCGCTTGACCACCTCGCCCACTTTGCGGAGGTTAAGAAGCCGCGGTTGCGGGAGTGTGCGCGGAGGTGCTTGCGGCACTGCTACTGGGCATGCGCCGCCTCAGCACGTAGCCTTGGAAGTGCGCACCTGGGGCGACTTGCAGGAGTACCCTGGCTCCGCAAGTCCCCTTTTCAACAAGGTATGTGAAAGCACAGAGGAGTCTTCTCACTCCGTGTGGCCCCTGAGACTCCACTCAAGATTGCCTCTGGACTCTGAAAGAGCCCTCGACTCAGCCGAGTCGGTTGAGCTCCAAATGGGGCCAGGTGAAGAGCGTGCCCTTCCCGTGCCTCAGGACCTCGAGGAGGGGTCGCATTCTCAGGCCTCCTTTCCACGGAAAGGAGACCACTCAGCACCCAGCCACACTCCAGGACCTCCGGGGCCTCAGGTAACACAGCTCTAAGCCTCTTGCCTCTCGTTTGGTGAATGCAAAGCATAATAGGTCTCCAGGTTGCCAAATTGGCGAGGATGGGGGGGCAAGGCAGCGGCGCCTCCTTGAGGGAGCCAACACAGGAAGTCACAGAGCTGGGGGAACACAGTCTTTAGGACAGCTGGCTGTCAAGCAAAAGGGGTGCAGCAGTTTGGGGAAGGAGAGGGAGGTCGAGCTCACTTTCTTCTTCAATATCCTTGAAGGTACTTTAAGAAAGGACCCGAATTAGAAATGGTCTGTCAGGCATTAGAAAGTAAAGGTGGCTCTCTTGCAAATCCAGGCTGTGTGAAGACCGCCAGGCATGGCTGTTTTAAAAGGGCAGAAAGAACAAATTATTCAAATTTCTAACGTTCTAATCTTCTCCCCAAAAAAGAAAACTCCAAAACGTTAATAACTGGGGACATTAATGACCTCTTCCTTCAAGATGTGTGCTTTGGAATTTTGGATGGGTTTGAGCAATACTGAAATGTTTATTTTTCCAATTTATTTCAGAAAGAAGAATTGCATCAGTACAGGTATGTCTTTACTTTCTCCAGTGCGATGAAAGCTGTTGACTTTTTACTTTTACATCCTCTGTTCTGACACAGCAGACCCAATGGTGTATTAATCAGGGTACTTTGTTTTACAGCCCCCAAGTCACTGTTCATATTATGGGTGAAACAGTATTAATTTCCAGAGTCTACTTTAAGAGCCTAGCATTTTACTATGGCTGGTGTATTTGTGGGTAGGGTATGACAGCCACAGGTGGCCATGGTTTTCATTTTGAATTGTCAATGACTTGGCCTTGTGGTTTAATTAACATCCACTTGGTAATAGTTCTTGTAAGGTAGAGAAGATGTAAAGGCCAGAAACATTCAACAGTTTTTCAAAGAGAAATTCAGAAGACAAGGATGAAAGGAACAAGATGTGCTGTTTAAATCTAGGGCAACCTTTAATATGCCTCTAACAACAGACTATGCTTTTATCTAGAATGCAGGTAGATTGTGTCACTTCAGAAACCAACTCTGACTTTCAGCTTGGTCGCCCAGCTCTGCCAGTGGATTTGCCATTTCTTTCAGGGATGAAGAGCTTCTGTGGCAGAAAGAGAAAAATCCAAGCCCAGTTTCATCCGCCCAGTTTGTAGGATTGGTGGGAAAGCCTTCATTTCATGTGGAAAGTCATCCTCAGGGAATTACCCATTGTTTTATTACTGGCCCTCAGTCCTCAAGCAAGAGTTTGCTGTTAATAGCAGGAAGGATGAGATCCATCTGTGCAATCTTTGTTGATTTTAACTCTTGTAGATTTTAATGCTAGTTGGCCTAAATGTATCTTAGGTAGAGAATATTTACAAAGCCATAGGAAAATGCAAAGTATTAGGTTTACGTCAACTAGTTATTGCTATGTAACAAACCAGCTGGAACTTCAGTGCCTTAAAACGGCAGCTGGTTATTGTTTCTTATAAATCTATGTGTTAATTGAGGGTCAGTTGATCTAGCCTAAGCTCAGCTGAGTAGTTCACTCCATGTGTCCCTCATCTTTTTCATGGGACCAAATTGCTGCCCTGGGCGTGTTCTTATGTTGAAGGGAGAGGTTCAAGGGGATAAGTGGAAATATGCATGGCCTCTTGGACTGTGAGCTCTGTACCTTGTCTAATTCTACTGATCAAAGCCAGTCACGTACCTGAACTCAAGGGCAAGAAATTATGTGTCACCAGTATTATGTGGCAAACTGTATGGATACAAGGGTTGGTGAAGAAAGGGGCCATCAATGGAAATCTTCTACAGGTGCAGACCAGAATTAAGCTCTAAAATGATACCTAATTCAAATGTGTCAGAGAAAGTGAAAAGAGAATAGTTTCAGGGAAAGATGATGTTGATTAGAGTCAATCATGCAGAGTCTAATAGGGTATTTAGGGAATTTGTTCCTTACCCTAAGAACAGTGTGATCAGATGGATATAGGGTAGACATGAGATTTAGATGAGAGTGGACTCTAGCAGAACAATTAGAATATTCAGATATGAGAGGTTGGAGGGTTAGGCTCTGGTGAAGGCAGTGGAGTTAGAAAGAAATATCTCAGTTCCGGAGATTGTTAGGAGATACCACCACCTACCATTTGTGAATAGTAGACTACAGGGGGTGAGGGGGAGGAAGTTGTCAAGAATGACTTCCAAGCTTCTGGCTTGCACTGTTGGGTGGCAGATGGCTCCATTCACTGATACAGGCAACCTTGGAGGGGATAAGGGGATGTGGGTGGGTGGGATGAAAGTTTGAACACGTTGAATTTGAGGACCTGTGGAACATCTGAGTAGAGACTGTGAGTGGGTAGTTAACTAGAGAGTCTTTAATCAAGGAATGCTTCCTAGACCACGTAAAGTCTGTCCAACTTTGCATGTAACCTGGAGTTAGTGGACCCAAAGGCTAACTGCTGGGATGCACCAAACCATTTGCAAAAGATGATGTGCAGGTAACTATTATTGACCAGCAGAATCTTCGTGAGGCAATAACAGAAATAGTCCTCAGTGATTCAAAGGGAAGACTTGGTCAGAGGGCTTAAGGCCTTATAAAACTGGGTAAGTTTCAGTATGTCACCATCACATACAAAATAGTGAAAAGCTACAGAAAGTCACCACAGGGAGTCAAAGATGAAGTATTTTGGACACCTTGGTATATGGTGATGACCCAGAATTATTCAACATTGTTTCTTCAGGACTTAGTACAGTACTTGGCATGTAGTAGGCAATGGTTGAATGAATAAATGAAAGAGTAAGTTACTATAAACTATTCATATGTTTAATAAATACTCAAGCATTACTACTAAAATAATTTTGCATCAGCCACAGACCACTCAATCTGTACCTTTTTAAACCAAAAAATTTACTGAAAGCATGAGTTTTTGTTAAATAGCTAGCCATTTTTGGCACAAAGATCCTCTGCCTGCCTGCCTTTTGCTCTCTCTCTCTCTCCTTCCTGTCATTTGTTCTAAGGGCTACTTCCCAGGCTGTGCGGTCCGACGGTGTAAGGCAAAGGGCTCTTTACATGAGGCCCTGCTGTCCATTGAGGGAACTGAGGGGCCCTCACCTCCAAAAACTTATTAAAACTTTATTTAAAACACACTTTAACTTGGGCTTTTACTATGCCTTTGAAATGATATAAACCAGGGTCTAGCAAACTATGGCAGAAATTCAACCCACCACCTGTTTTTGTAAATAAAGTTATATTGGAGCACAGCCACATATATTCATTTAAATACTGTCCATGACTTCTTTCCCACTGTAACCACAGAATTGAGTAGCCACTACAGGGAACATATGGCTCACAAAACCTAAACTATTTACTATCTAGCACTTTATAAAAAAAGGTTTGCTGACCCTGGTATATTCAGTTAAGAACTGCTTGCTTCTGTGGCAATCAGTCAATCACAGCAATGTTTTCTTTCCTTGTAGCCCTTTTGAAAAACTAACTTTTCTTTTATTACAAATTCTCAACACATAGCCTGACAATTGAGCAGGCTATGTAAGTGAGAAGGGCCCAATCTACTCTCAGTTCTGAAATAAGCTCAGTGTTAGGACTTGGATTCCAAGTTTTTCTTTATGGAATTTCTTTCTCACTGTTGTTTCCTCTGTGTATAACATTCCAGTGAATTCACACTCACTCCAAACTCTTTCTCCTGTCACCAAAATATGCCTCCTGGAAAACAATCTTTACAATGTATTCTTACTAAAGTGTGAAGGACTTCAGTTCAGTTCAGTCGCTCAGTCATGTCCAACTCTTCCCGACCCCATGAATCGCAGCACACCAGCCCTCCCTGTCCGTCACCAGCTCCCAGAGTTCACTCAAACTCATGTCCATTGAGTCGGTGATGCCATCCAGCCATCTCATCCTCTGTCGTCCCCTTTTCCTCCTGCCCCCAATCCCTCTCAGCATCAGAGTCTTTTCCAGTGAGTCAACTCTTCGCATGAGGTGGCCAAAGTACTGGAGTTTCAGCATTAGCATCATTCCTTCCAAAGAACACCCAGGGCTGATCTCCTTTAGAATGGACTGGTTGGATCTCCTTGCAGTCCACTCATCTTTCCAAGTAGAGCAGTATATTTATCCCCTTTTGGGTTTCCCTATACCTCATAAATGCTTCCATCATAGTATCTAAAACAAATGTGTTTCTCTGACATCCATCTCCTCTCAGAAACAAGACCTTTCTGAAGGCAGAGACCACTAACTTTATACTTCATCTCAACAGCCATTACTCAGCTAGAGTCTGTCTCAAATATTTATTGAAGAAAAGGATGGATGGAAAGATAACAGGCAGGGTGGCAGGCTGCTTGGCTTACAGTGTTGCTTACCTGTCCCCGGTGTATTTGAATTTCGACAGAGGACATGACTTGAAGTCAAGCAATAAAGCCATGTTACTGGAATTTTAAACATCATGAAACAAGGAGGGGAGATTTTGTGGGCAGGCACACTTTCCTCACACCGCTTAAAGTCAGTCTTCCAAGAAAACTGTCTATCCCACCTAATTTTTCAATGAGCCTTGAAACTGAGAAGGAAAATGAACATACTACATTTATGAGAATGGACTAACCTTCCAGTGCTCAAAAGTAATCAGAAAAAAACTAAATATATCCAAAACATGAAAACCAAATGACAAGGAAGAGACCAGACAAGAACACTGATTGCCAGTAAATTATCTGGAGAGTCATCTAAAGCCAGTTTCATCTGGACTAGCCCTTAGCAGAGGCAGCACAACATAATATTAAGAGTTATTGGAATCAAACTCCCTGGATTTGAATGCTGTATTTACTTCTCTCTGGCAGCATGACCTTGGGCAAGGCTCTGAACAACTCAAAACCTCAAAAGTATTCATCTGTGAAAGTTGCTCGGTAGTGTCCAACTTTTTACGACCCCATGGACTGTAGCCCACCTGGCTCTTCCCAACCCAGGGATCCAACCCAGGTCTCCTGCATTGCAGGCAGATTTTTTACCGTCTGAGCCACCAGGGAAGCCCTGTGTCTTCCCTCATCTGTCGATTGGAGATGCAAATACAACTGACGCTTCAATAGCACAGGGGTTCAGGACGCTGTGCAGTCCAAAATCCACATATAACTTTACAGTCAGCCCTCCTTATCTGAGGTTCAGTAGTCAGCGGATTCAACCAAGAACAGATGGTGTAAGTACTGTAGTATTTCATGAAAAAAAAAATCTGCCTTTTAAGTGGACCTGCTCAGTTCAAACCTGTGTTGTTCAAGGGTCAACTATAGTACCCATCTACTAAGCTTTTGATATGATAAATAGCATAACTCAAATTTACCTTTTTTAAGAAGCTGGGTCATTCATTCATTCAGCACTTCCTGTATGCAGATCACTGACTTACTCTTTCTAAAATATTTTGACCCCAGAGTGAAAGGATAAATCACAGGAAGTTCATCTGATGTGTCCAAACATTAAATTCAATATAATGTTAAATTCTCCCCAGACTTTTACTTAAAACCTGTTGGATAGCTAGCACTGTCCCAGCCGTTAAGTGTGAAATCTTGGTAGAAAGTTAGTAACTACCAATGATTAGGTGGCATGTTGGTTTTTTCAGTCACTGTTCACATGTGTTTGTTCTGTTTTGTTTACATGTACACGATGCTTTGTTTTTGGCTGCGCTGGGTGCTCGTTGCTGCACACAGGCTTCCTCTATTGCAGTGTGCCGGTTTCTCATTGCGGTGGCTTCTTCTGTTGCGGAGCACGGGCTCCAGGTGCACAGGCTTTAGTAGTTGCTGTGAATCTCAGCCCTCCATAACATATTTTGTTATTTTCTTTTTCCCTCCAATTATATTGAGGTATAATTGACATAGAACATTATATAAGTTTAAGGTGTATAGCATAATGATCTGAAATATGTACATGTTGCAAAATGATTACCACAATATGTTTAGTTAACATGCATCACCACGTGTAGTTACTTTTTTTTTCCCTCTTGTGATATGTGAATACTGTTAATTAGTTAGAGGCCTCAGGGTGTCATGGAGGTCTTCTTGAGCTGGGCCTGGCTGGAGGCTAGAGTGGGAACTGGCAGCTTCCTTTCACGTCAGGAGCCTTGTGTTATTCTTGCACTGCATCAGCTACCCCAGAGTGTAAACTCCATCACAGCAGGAGTTGTGCCTGTTTTGCTCATTGCTATATCCCTAGTGTCTCGAACACCACCTGGCACATAGTAGATGTTCAATGAAACTTTAAGGAAGGAAAAAAGGAAGTGCATTGGTCGATTAGTTAGGTTAGGTCAAGCTTGGTAGGGGGAATTGTATCATCCCTTTCTGGAAGTTTTCTCCTCCAGCAATTTATCTCCCTTTAGCTCCTTTCAACCTCTGCCACCTTCCTAATCAGTTCTGTGTTCATCTTTCGAGTGTTCGTTGGATTATTGGGGATTTGTATGACTATGATTTGATCATGCTGGGTGGAATTTTTTTTAACAGACTAATATTTTTTTAATTTAATTATTTACTTGTTTTGGGCTGTCCTTGTCTTCATTGCTGCACTTGGGCTTTTCTCAAGTTGCAGAGAAGAGGGCTACCCTTCATTGTGGTACACGGGCTTTTCATTGTGGTGGCTTCTCTTGTTGCAGAGCACAGGCTCTTGAGTGAGCAGGCTCCAGTAGCTGGGCTGTGTGGGCTTAGTTGTGTGCGTGGCATGTGGAATCTTCCTGGATCAGGGTTTGAACCCATATCCCCTGCTTTAGCAGATGGATTTTTGTCCACTGTACCACCAGGAAAGTCCCACACTGGGAATTACTGCCTTGTCCAGAAAAGGCAGTAGTCTCAAAAGACAGAGTTCTAGGCAGTTACCGATACCAGCAGCTACTCTTTTGCTCTGAACACATGTGGGTTTAATAACTGTCGCTGATTGAGCCCAAGATGTCACAGCACGGCGTGTTTTCCATGCTGTTGGAACCCCAAAGCTTGTCTTTGTTGTGTTCAAAGTGACATGTTGGGATGAGTCCCATTTGTTCACCCCACATTCACGGAGTGGCCATTCAGTGCCAGGCCCTGGACACTAAGCTAGAGGCTCCCTGTATATTCTCCCTTCTCAGATGGATTTTGGTAACATTCTGGAAGAAAATGGAACATTTTGGTAGAAAACTGGAACTGGATATTATGTAAAGAATTATGTCAAACATGTAAATAAAAGTTTCTAACAATCTTGACACACTCATAATGAAAAAAAATGTTTTGCAGACCTTAACCAAGAGAGCTGTAGTTCCATAAGTGGCTATTGAATTGTCATTTCTCTATTGATTATTTTTAAAAGGGATTTTTTTAAAGATTGTTACTGATTCTATTTGGTTGTTCCTGTGTAATCAACTCACAGTTATAAGCAACCATTCCAATTTGTACTATATCTCTTGCATAAGATAGAATACTATGTTTCTTAAAATAGAACACTGCAAGGCGATCCAGCCAGTCAGTCCTAAAGGAAATCAGTCCTGAATATTCATTGGAAGAGCTGAAGCTGAAGCTTCAATACTTTGGCCACCTGATGCGAAGAACAGACTCATTGGAAAAGACCCTGATGCTGGAAAGGATTGAAGGCTGGAGGAGAAGGGGACGACAGAGGGTGAGAAGGTTGGATGGCATTACCGTCGTGATGATCATGAGTTTGAGTAGGCTCCGGGAGTTGGTGATGGACAGGAAAGCCTGGCGTGCTGCAGTCCATGGGGTCGCGAAGAGTAGACATGACTGAGTGACTGAACTGAGCTGAACTTTTTCTAGTCACACAGTTGTTGGAAAACCACCTGCTGGAAAATGTACATTTATCATACGAATTTTAGTATCAGACAAAACAAGGCCTAACAAGCCTGCTTAATAAAAGAAAAACAGCAACAACATTGTATTATCTTACTAAACTTCAAAAGATTTTTATTCCATTAATACACACATATCACTATAGGACAATTGCTACCCTCAGTTTCTACCCACTCATATTCTCTAGAGTCTTTTGTTTTTCTTTAAAATTTGCACCTGGGAATTAGAGGCCAGTAGTCCTTGGTTTAAGCCCACTGTACAGAGAGAATCTTTTTTTTTTTCACTGCAATTAAAAAAAATGTATTGGAGTATACTTGACTTACAATGGTGTATTAGTTTCAGGTATCAATTCAGTTCAGTCGCTCAGTCATGTCCAACTCTTTGCGACCCCATGAGCACACCACGCCTCCCTGTCCATCACCAACTCCTGGAGTTCACTCAAACTCACATCCATTGAGTCGGTGATGCCATCCAGCCATCTCATCCTTTGTCGTCCCCTTCTCCTGCCCCCAATCCCTCCCAGCATCAGAGTCTTTTCCAATGAGTCAACTCTTCGTGTGAGGTGGCCAAAGTACTGGACTTTCAGCTTTAGCATTATTCCTTCCAAAGAACACCCAGGACTGATCTCCTTCAGAATGGACTAGTTGGATCTCCTTGCAGTCCAAGGGACTCTCAAGAGTCTTCTCCAACACCACAGTTCAAAAGCATCAATTCTTCGGCACTTAGCTTTCTTCACAGTCCAACTCTCACATCCATACATGACCACTGGAAAAACCATAATCTTGACTAGACGGACCTTTGTTGGCAAAGTAATGTCTCTGCTTTTGAATATGCTATCTAGGTTGGTCACAACTTTCCTTCCAAGGAGTAAGTGTCTTTTAATTTCATGGCTGCAGTCACCATCTGTAGTGATTTTGGAACCCAGAAAAATAAGGTCTGACACTGTTTCCACTGTTTCCCCATCTGTTTCCCATGAAGTGATGGGCCCAGATGCCATGATCTTTGTTTTCTGAATGTCAAGCTTTAAGCCAACTTTTTCCCTCTCCTCTTTCACTTTCATCAAGAGGCTTTTTAGTTCCTCTTCACTTTCTGCCATAAGGGTGGTGTCATCTGCATATCTGAGGTTATTGATATTTCTCCCGGCAATCTGGATTCCAGCTTGTGCTTCTTCCAGCCCAGTGTTTCTCATGATGTATTCTGCATATAAGTTAAATAAGCAGGATGACAATATACAGCCTTGACATACTCCTTTTTCTATTTGGAACCAGTCTGTTGTTCCATGTCCAGTTCTAACTGTTGCTTCCTGACCTGCATGTAGGTTTTTCAAGAGGCAGGTCAGGTGGTCTGGTATTCCCATCTCTTGAAGAATTTTCCACAGTTTATTGTGATCCACACAGTCAAAGGCTTTGGCATAGTCAAGAAAGCAGAAATAGATATTTTTCTGGAACTCTCTTGCTTTTTCTGTGATCTAGCAGATGTTGGCCATTTGATCTCTGGTTCCTCTGCCTTATCTAAAACCAGCTTGAACATCTGGAAGTTCACGGTTCACGTATTGCTGAAGCCTGGCTTGGAGTATTTTGAGCATTACTTTACTAGCATGTGAGATGAGTGCAATTGTGCGGTAGTTTGAGCATTCTTTGGCATTGCCTTTCTTTGGGATTGGAATGAAAACTGACCTTTTCCAGTGCTGTGGCCACTACTGACTTGTCCAAATTTGCTGGCATATTGAGTGCAGCACTTTCACAGCATCATCTTTCATGATTTGAAGTAGCTCCACTGGAATTCCATCACCTCCACTAGCTTTGTTCGTAGTGATGCTTTCTAAGGCCCACTTGACTTCACATTCCACAATGTCATACAGCATAGTGATTCAGTTATACATACATTCATTCTTTTTCAGTTTCTTTTCTCATATAGGTTATCACAAAATATTGAGTATAGTTACCTGTGCTATACAGTAGGTTCTTCCCGTTATCTATCTTATATATAGTGGTGTCTGTATGTTAATCCCATGGAATCTTTTTTTAAGAATGCCAAAGATGTCTTTGTCCTGTTTTTATAGGAGGAGCTTTAATTATTCATCTTTAAACATTTCTGCCGAGGTAAAGGTCATCACATAACTACTGCCCCACCCACTGGCCACTGGCGGGGAGAATAATAGCAAACCTAAACCCTTGGTTCACAGATCATGAGGAGCGGAAAGGGTCTCACTCACAGCTGTTCTCCACAGAAGGAAGCTGAGGCCTTAGGAAGCAACATGCCAAGGTCACACATAATGAACATCAGGGTTAGGAATCGCAGTCCTAAGTCGGGTAACCTGCCGCTCAGTTGTATTGCCCCCTACATTTGTCTCCTGTGGCTTCTTATTAATGTACCACTAACTAGTGACTTAAATCAAAAGACGTTTTATAGTCTGAGAGTTCTGGAAGCCACAGCTCCAAAGCCAAGGTGTCAGCAGAGCCACACTTCCTCTGGAAGCTGTCGGGGAGGACTGCTCCTTGATTCTTCATGCAGGCACTCCTTGGCTGTGGCTGCATCACTTTAATCATCTGCCTCTGTTTCCACTTGGCCTTCTCTCATCTCTGTCTTTTCTCTGGGTATCTCTTATAGGTACACATGTCATGGGATTTAGAGCCCACCTAGATAATCCAGAATAATCTCATCTCAAAGTCTTTTAATTACATCTGCAAAAACCCCTTTTAACACATTCACAGGCTCCAGGGCTGAAGAGATAGACATGTGTTTGGGGGGCAGGGAGTTTCCATTCAACCCACTGTGTTGTTTAGTCGCTAAGTCATGTCCGACTCTTTGTGACCCCCTGGACTGTGCAATTCCATAGACAGAGTACCCCCAGGCTCCTCCTCCATGGAGTTTTCCAGACAAGAATACTGAAGTGGGTTGCCATTTCCTTCTCCAGAGGATCTTCCCAACCTATGGATTGAACCCACATCTCCTTCATTGCAGGTGGGTTCTTATCTAAAATAGTAACCATCATTATATACCAATTAAAAAAAAAACAATATCTTAAATGGTTCATAGTACCGTTTTCTCTTCTTATTTCCAAGTCTTTTTGGAGTCTGACTTGGGTATTTTAATTGAATTCTTGCTCTGTTGTTCACTAACAGCGAGACCTTAAGTGAATGCCTATCTGTCCTTCTAAGCTTCAGTTTTCCTCGGCTCAATAATGAGAACAGTAATTTCCACTTCATAGAGTACTTGTGAAAATTAATGTTAGTGCATGTAAAGCTCTTAACAAAATGTCCAGTAACAGCTGATACTCAGGAAGTGCCCGCTGACTTTAAGTCAGAATAATGTGCACCATGAACAATCCAGTCTTTACAAAATTTATGTATTTGAGGTCCACTAGGGGACACATTTCCACCAGCCAGAAACTTTTCTGGCACTGACATGTGATCACAGGCTCATTGCTGAATGTGATGCCTGGGTGTGTGGCTTGCTCAACTGTGGGAGAGAATTCTCTGGATTCTCTACATTGTTGCCACCCCAGCCCACACCATGGACCTTCAGATCTTCAGCGGAAGACAGAATAAGGAGAATTTCTGGTACCAGAAAGGAGACAAGATTATTCCAGCAACCATGGGACTAGTTCCTTCAGATCTGACCGGCCTGGGGCATCACAACTCAGGGTTAGTGAAAGTGGTTTTGTCTGGGTTCGGGTGCAGGGGAGGCGGGGTTCTGGCAAGACAAAGAGGACTGTGAACTTTGAGTCAGACACCCAATTAGTTATGCAACCTCCTAGGTCCAGAATTTTATCCTAAAAGAAAGAACCAGAATAGCCAAGCATAGAACCAAAAGACAAAAAAAAAATGTGTTTCTCATAGTTGTTTGTTTAGTGTGCTTCTCCAAACTACTAAAGGGTAGCAAGAAAGTATTCAGCACTTAACCGTGACAATGGCATGCCAGCCACACCCCAGACATTCTGCAGTTACTCTCAGCTCATTCCTCAGTTTAATCTTCCTCTGAGGAAATTGGGTACCAAAACTCTTCCGCACCCTCTTCACACAGGATGCCATGACCCCATGTACATACCATTTCATTCGAGGAAAGGAGATAAGTCTGAATTTATTGCAGTGATTGCTTCCAGGGAGGAATCAATTTAGAACTGGACACAGTGACCCTGTGTGCGTGCTACATCTTAAAAGAAGCAGTCCCATTTAGAATAGCAAAAATAAGATTCAGAATCCTGATACAGCTATCAGAATTAAAGAGATATTTTTAAAACATTCTAGGCCTGACATTACACTTTCAGATTCTTATTCAATTAGTCTGGGCTGCCTCTGTGGTCAGCCCCATTGTAGGGACAGCTATTATAAGGCCAGTGATGAGTTTACTATCCTTTAGCAGTTACTGAAAGAAGTAGGTGGGGCTTGCTTGGTGGCTCAGTTGTAAAGAATCTGCCTGCAATGCAGGAGACCCAGGTTCGATCCTTGGGTCAGGAAGATCCCCTTAGGAAAGGAATGGCTACCCACTCCAGTGTTACTGCCTGGATAATTCCATGGGCTGAGGAGCCTGGTGGGCTGTAGTCCATGGGGTCACAAGAGTCGGACATGACTGGGTGACTAACACTCAGACTTTGGAACCCCCAGCACCTCTCCCCTCATGAGACCTAAATGCAGAGTCATTCTGAATTCATTGCACCTGCATTAACATCACTAATCCAATAATCTGAGCATCTCTGGCTGATACAGGCATGGGTTCCTGTGCAGAGTGCCCAGAAATGTAGTCTGCTGCCAGGCACAGGTGATGCAGAGGCAGGTTTTCTGCACCAGTTCATGTCTCTTCATTTATTATGTGCAAATACTCTTTCTTATTGTTTTCCTAGGTCTCCATGTGGTTACAGCTGTAATTCTTGATATTTTTATTAACCCATTCCCTCTTCTGATGAACACAAGAATGTCATCAGAGCTTCTGTTACAGCATTCCATGGGCATGCCCACCTTTCTAGAATGAGCATCCCTGGGTTTTAGACACCAAGGCAATAAGGCCAAGGTCATGACTCAAGCCTAGTACAAGGCAGTTGTTTTCCCTCTGTTCCATGTGTGCACACTGAATGCCAAAACTGCCCTAATGTGCTCCCAAAAGGATGCCTCACGTCAGCAGGTATCCCAGACCAGGAAGAAATGGATAGGGGTAACTGAATCACCTTTAAAGGTGGAGGAACTCAAATTGCATTCTGTGTGTTGTGTGTGCATACAATTATTCATTTGTGATCCAGAATGGAAGAGCAAATTCATTTGGAATCTATCTATCATTCTATAGATCAATATGGCTGTTTATTCAACAAGCTTATTTGGATATCTGTTCTATGTCAAGTTCTATACTTGATGCTTAAATTCTGTGATAATAGGGCACAGCATGAGCCTTCAGTGAAATCACTGTAGAGGCGAAGTGGAAGGAAGTGGGAGGAAGTAGGGCAAGGTGGCTGGCTCTCTTTGGGTAGATTAGGAAAGATTTCTGGAAGGAGAGCGTCTAAGCTAGAACTTAGAGATGCCTATGAGTGTGTGTGCCTGGCAAAGTGGAGGTAGGCAGATGGGAACTACCTGAGCCAAGTCATGGAGGCGTGATGTGCAGGGTAAGTTTAAACAGTGAGTAGCTAGCTATTACTGGAGTACACATTCTGCAGAAGATTGTGTCAGAAGGGGAGAGTGATGACTCAGTGTGCACAGGTTTGGTTATTATTCATTTCGTCAAGAAATATTTATTAATCCCTTACTGAACACAGGGATTTAGACCAGGAGGTAGGCACTTAGGGTAAGAGGGGAGTAGATACGACACAAATGTGCACAACTATGTTGTAAAGACTTCCCTGTGGCTCAGACGGTAAAGCGTCTCCCTACCATGCAGGAGACCTGGGTTCGATTCCTGGGTCGGGAAGATCTCCTGAAGAAGGAAATGGCAACCCACTCCAGTATTCTTGCCTGGAAAATCCTACGGACAGAGGAGTCTCGTAGGCTACAGTCCATGGGGTCACAAAGAGTTGGACACGACTGAGCGACTTCACTCACTCACCGTGTAAAGTAAGATACTTTCCACAAGGGAGGACAACCTCAGAAGTCTTTTATTCATTCATGTTCATCAGTAACCATGGACTGAGTACTAAAGGAGCACCCACCGATGCAAATGATAAGACATGCTTCTTAAATAGAAGGAGATGGCATTCTAGTAGGATAAAGAACATGATGTTGTAGTATATTCGACAATCAACATAATCACATTTACTGACAGCTTACTAAGTTCCCGTCACGGATCTAAGTGCTGCATGTTGATCAGTTGATCTTCACACAAAAAGTAGGTATGGTCATAGTCTACATTTCACAAATGGCAGTCAGGACCAGAGAGGTTACTTGCTCAGTCAAGGTCACTCAGCTAAGATTAAAGTCCAGGCAATTTGACTCCACATTCTTAGCCATTGTTCTAGAGAACTATAGAAGCATGGAAGAGAAATGCATAAGCCAGCTTGGATGAGGCCAGGGAAGACTGATTCTTCTATTCCACCATTCATTATGTCCTCTCAAAGTCCCAAGGGAGCATAAAGATAGCTTATAGAATCTTAAGCCAAATTCATAGTACTTACCAGATTGTATACCATCTAGAGTTTAAGCTCAAAAGAACAAACTCTTCCCCCAAAGTTTATGTAGCCTACATTTCCTATTTAAGTTACTGTATTTTTTCTAATCCCCTCTATCCGCATAAATACCAAACCTCATTATTTGCTTCCAGGGTCTTTATCAGGAACAGTATCAAGTTAACAGGGAAGCTTCTAATACTTGTTTTCAGGGTACCTCTTGGGGCTCCCAGAGGTTTATGCTACCTAATACCTTTTGGATAGCACTGTGAAAATTCCTGGCTGAATTTATGTACAGCTGCTAATTCATTATATATCAGTTCCAGTGTTCTGTTTGCAAAATGAAGAAACTAGAATTGTTATTTCTCATTCAAATTACTGTAAGTTTTCCAGCTTCCACTTAACTCAGACCCCTCCATCCTTATGACCATCATGGACATTAGATTGGCAAATAACAAAAATGGGAGAGTTGTGAAAAATTGTAACTCTAATGATTTTGTTAAAAACGTCATCAAAAATAAGTGGTGAGAAAGTCAAATGAGAGTGCAGAATTCTTGGAGAAGGAAGTCCAGGATGAGATGTGTGTCAGTTAAGACAGCCTTTGTCTGCATATCAGAACCCAAGTAGAACAGCATAAGCAAATAAAGGATATTCTCTTGTAACATAACCAGTCCTGTCAGGCTGCCCCTTCTCTCCGGTTCTGCTGTTCCATTTGCAAGATCACTGGTATGCTTGCAGGTATCAAGCCGTGTTCATGACAACAATAAGGGAAAAGGGTGAATGTAGCCACCTCTGTCCCCTTTGAAAAATTTTCCTAAGAGCCACACCCTGAAACTTCGGTTTAAATCTCATTGGCCAACTTTGTGTCATATAGCCTCTGCTAGCTGCAAGGGAATCAGGGCTTGTCAGTGCAGTAACTCAGCACATGGCACCCCTGACAAGCAGTGTTTTGACGAGGGCGTGCACATTGGCTTGATAGCTAGCAGTTCTGCAACATTATTCTAAAATTTCCCAATTAAAAAGAACAGAGAGAGGCCAGTCAAAATAAATTTTTAAATCCTAGGACATGCAGCTAATTGAATAAATCTGAGCCTGATTTTATCTAAGTAATTTCCTTTCAAGTTCCTTAGATAATCCATGGCCCTAAATCTCATGAGATGAATAGGAGTTAGACAGGTTTGGAGAGGGCAGAGAGAGTACAAAGCATTCCCAGTTAAGTCACTGACATGTGAAACATTTTGTGGGAAATTACAGTCCATTCCCAGAGAATAAATGGCAAAGTAAAGAGTATTAGGAAGGTTATTGGGCCAATTCATGGAAGGCTTGTATGGATGCTTTAAAAACATGTTTATCTGAAGCTAGGAGGGACTAGGGCCAGACTTATATTTTGGATAACTTATATTTAGTGACTGGGTGTGGGATGGGACCAAAATGATGGAGCAGAAGATAAAAGTGATGAGACAACTGTGTTAATACAGATGGAAGCCGTTGAGGCCCTGGCCTAGGGGATGCCAGACAGCACACAAATATGGAGAAATATTTCTTTGAGTGTCAGGGGAGACTTCTTAGAGGAAGCAGGTTTTTATAACTGACAGTTAACTTTCTTTTATGCCTCTATCATCTGTATGCAGAGTCTGAGGCATTCTTACCTCATAGATTTTGTAGGAATTTATGAGACATAGGTTATTCACTGGAGAAGGCAATGGCACCCCACTCCAGTACTCTTGCCTGGAAAATCCCACGGACAGAGGAGCCTGGTAGGCTGCAGTCCATGAGGTCGCTAAGAGTCGGACACGACGGAGCGACTTCACTTTGACTTTTCACTTTCATGCATTGGAGAAGGAAATGGCAACCCACTCCAGTATTCTTGCCTGGAGAATCCCAGAGACGGGGATTCTCTGGGATTCTTGCCTGGAGAAACCCAGAGATCTGTCTGTGGGGTTGCACAGAGTCGGACACGACTGAAGCAACTTAGCAGCAGCAGCAGCAGGTTATTCACTAATTATACATGCCCATACAACTTGTCCTACTGTTCGTATGTAAAATGATCTAAAATGTTTTTAGCAAAAGGCTGAGGATTTGGAATATATTTTAAAGGTAGGAAAGACGTATATCAAGGTACTTGTATTCTCAAAATCAGTTGTTCTCCAACTCTGAGTATCTAGCTGCTGCTGCTAAGTCACGTCATTCGTGTCCAACTCTGTGCTACCACATGGACTGTAGCCCACCAGGCTCCTCTGTCCATGGCATTCTCCAGGCAAGAGTACTGGAATGGGTTGCCATTGCCTTCTCCCTGAGTATCTAGGGAACTGGATAAAACCGCAGATGCGGGGGTCCACCTTCAGACATACTGGATCAGAAGCCAAGAGTTAGGACTTGGGGATGGGTAATAAAATAAATTCCACCAGCTATTCTAATACCAAGCTTTGGTCAACAGCATGTTAGGCCTGATAGGACATGAACAGGACCCCAGCAGCAGATATATTGATAGGAAGAAGGGCATGAGAGCCCAGAATATTCAGTTATGAGACAAGAGATGAAAGTACAGGCAGAAAGGGCATCAATCCTGCAAAAAAGTCAGCAGCATGGCACTTGGCTACAAGGCGTGGAGGACTCACGCTGTAGGCAGGTGGGAAAGTGGAAGGATCAGAGGAAGGACTGGCCTAGGGAGCCTCAAGGGGCTCCAGGCAAGGCCTCTTTGTTGGAGGAGGAAAGCTGCATGGCAATGACCCAAATCATAATATCCAAAGGAATATGACAGACCCAGACTCCCAACTTTCAAGGCAGATTCATAGCTAGACTTTTTGTTGGAGACAAAATTCCTCTGTATATAAGGTAAATGATATGCTAAGCTATTTGATTAAAAAGGGAATTTAGAGATTACATAGGTTGGTAAGTAGAGGGAATTGCATTCCCTCATCCTCAAAATAGACTAAAGGAATATCTGAACAGCTCTAATGGGGAAACTCTGAAAATCCTACAATTGAATCCTCTCATTCCTTACTCATTTTGTTCCTTAGAAATCACTGATCACATGCCTATTGGTTTTGCGGCTACTCCGCACTGTGTCTGATGTCAACCATTTATATTGTGCACATCTGACAGGAAGTTTCATGAAATACGGTAGAAGAAAGAAGTTAGATAGGCCTGTTGGCTAAGCTTTTCCAACAGCAGTTGCCATTTTTCCCAGGGAAAAATAAAAGTGTTGCCCTTAAACAACCAGCCTCCGATATCTAGGGGTGTGTGTGGTGGCCATGCACACACGTCCTGTTCCCTCTGAGGCCATATGAGTAACTTGCAAAGATTCTTGTGTTTAAAGGCTTTCTCCTAGTGTCCTCCTGAGTCAGAACACATCTGGTATGTTTGTGTTGACACTTCCAGGTAAACTCTTCTGCTTTGGATTAGTCAAAAACCATCAACAGTCAATAAGGCTCAGAAAGGTGTCAAACATGGGGTGTGTGGGTCATCACAGCCCTCCATGCCTGGAGTGGCCTCCTAAGAAAGCCAGCATTAATCAGGCTGCCAGCAGTCACTTCTCAGAGAAGGCAATGGCACCCCACTCCAGTACTCTTGCCTGGAAAATCCCATGGACAGAGGAGCCTGGTAGGCTGCAGTCCATGGGGTCGCTAAGAGTCAACACGACTGAGCGACTTCACTTTCACTTTTCACTTTCACGAATTGGAGAAAGGCAATGGCAACCCACTCCAGTGTTCTTGCCTGGAGAATCCCAGGGACAGGGGAGCCTGGTGGGCTGCCGTCTATAGGGTCACACACAGTTGGAAACGACTGAAGTGACTTAGCAGCAGCAGTCACTTCTGAGTACCTAGGGGTGGTCTGAGTGATACCCCTCCCTGCATGTCAGCTATAAGCACTCTCCTTCCGTCTCCTGAACACAGATTCTACGAGCACAGGAGGAGTTCTGTGGTGCTCAACTTACCTGGCCTTGAGGTGTTCCCCGGGGATCTTCTGGTGTCAGCTGGAGCTGCAGACTACCTGTGCCATCCACTTCTGCTGCTGAATTCAGGTCCTGTCTGTTCAACTTTTATTATATGCCTGCTATGGGATGGATGTTACAATAAGCAGAGGATATTTACAGAATATTTAATGACTACGAGAACACGGGCACTAACAAGTTAGATATCTCAGCAACTAGAACAAGCATCAGCCGTGAATTATGGAAACCTACTGAATGGGGCATCCCACTTACAGAGACAGATAAGTTATGGACCTTCCTCAAAAGGTCCTCTTGTCAAATAATATACCCCATGTCCAGGACCTGGAACAGGTACACCAAGTGACGGTCAGCGTCCTGGAGCAGAGTGCCCTCTCTGGGCTGCTGGGCAGCATCCCTGCCATCGCTGTAACCCACCCCCTGCTCCTGGCCACCAGCCTCACACCAGTGTCTCCAGCGAGGGTGGCACTATGTGGAGACAAAGGCCCTGGTGACAGCAGATTACTGTCGCTCTAGCAGACTAGAGAGAGGCAGCCTTAAGGGTGAATCTTCTGCATTTTGAAGTCAGTTGTGGGGAAAAAAAAAAAAACAGTTGCGGTGTTCAGGACACACTCCCATGGTCCTGATGGGAGCCATTCAGAGCTAAAAGGAGACTTGAAGATTATCATTCACCCTGGTAGTTTTTAAACTGGCTTTGTTCTTAGCAGAGCCCTTTTTTACAGAAGAATACTTCCTTGGAAATCCAGTCTACAAAACAGATCCGGATGGAGTTTCAGTGCTTGAAAATGGGGTGAGTCCCAAAGACTCACCTCCAAGGCATTCCCCTGAAGCCAGGGGCCACCTGTGGCAGCATACTTGGGAAACCACCCAGCTCTTTCCTCATTCCCATGTGTGCCTAGCGAGACACAGAAAGGAAAGGTGACCTAGTCATGGTGCCCGCTGGTCTGTGTCAGAGGAATGGGATTCAGACTCTTGACTGAATGCTCTCCATCAGCCTGCACCAACCACCTGTTGTACAGGCAGTCATAGTCTTATATATGGAACTCAGCCATAAGTGAATAACATTCGTATAGCTCTTCAATCTTTATAGAGCCCTTTCACATCTACTGTCTTAGATGACACAACAATCCAAGTGACCATCTGTCTCATAGGATACGGCCACCCAAATGAACACACAAAAAGGGATTCAGTGGACTCCAGGGACTCAAGGCCAGGCCCCTTGACATTAAAGCTAGTTCTAACCACAGTGTAGCCTTAGGAGTTAGACCATGTTCTGTAAGGCTTTGCAAGTGCTCTAAACTGGGTAACAGCTAAAGCAGTACTTCCCAGATGAAGAGCTTCAGTGTTGTCTGAAAAATTCTGGGGTCCTATGCCAGACCTTCTGAACCAGAAACTCTGGGAATGGGGCCCAGCAGTATGCTTTTTAATAAGCCCCCCAGGTGATTCTTTTGCCAGCTAAAGGTTGAGATCCACTATGCTGAGGAACAAGGTCACAACTGCTACATGATATTCTTTGTTCTTTGCTAGGCGGGTATGCCTGGCATCCCAGTAGATGCCACATAATGAAAGATATGCAGCATTCTTCACCGTATCCCTCCATGCCCTCATCTCCAGGAGTTTAGAACAGAGTCCTCATGTTCCCAAACCATGGTCTCCTGTGGTGCTTCTCCAAAGACCCCAATTATCGCAGTTCAATTTGGACATCATAATTCACCACCAGATGTTTGAAGGCTGAGAGTGGTAAAGCAGATTTGTTTCTAAGGAGGGTTCCACCTAATCTCCCCTTTAAAAAGATCAATAAGGTGGTCAGAATGAGCAAAATAATTGGTTGGATTCCAGGGTTCCAGTGGGAAAAGTCCCTCAAGCACACTCTTTTGGTAAATGCTTTCATCTGATGGAAGTATTATTATGCAGAATCTCCTGATGAATTAGTAGAAACAGAGACAAACCTTTAAGACATCCATTTTGCGTGTGGAATTATCAGAACATCTCACCTAAACTTGAGAGATGACTCCCAGCCTTTTCTGGGTTGCATTAAAAATTAATGAAAATGACATAAAAATCAAGAATCCACAATCTAATCTCTTTATTTCCTGATCATCAAAAGAATGTGTTACTGAATGACTTCACAATTTAAGGTGACTCCTAAGGACTATGTGGATGATGTCCAGTAGAGACAATAAGGCCCTAATCTAAAGATCGGTAATATGTTGATGTCCCCCTATTTCAGGAGTCTGCACTCATCCACACCTGGGGATTATATGCTAGGGTGGTTTCCAGTGTTAAAATGAAGCCCTTTCAGCCCCAAAGTCCTATAACTCTGTCTAAAATTAATTATGCAGCATTTTATTGCATTTTATAGATTTCTCCTTGAACAGTAGGGGGAAAAGAGGCTGAAACAGGACAGTATCACCAGAAGGTAGAACAGAACACCAGCCTTTCCATTGCAGCATCGTTTCATTCACTCAGCTGCATAAATATAAATATTCATTCTGTGCATTCTCAAGAGGAGAATTAAAGCAGGAAAAATTCTGTTTGGCTCCTTTGGAAAAGCGGGTTTTGTAAAGCCCTGCCTTGATCTGTCACTAGTTCCTCAAAGTACTAACATATCTTCTCTAATTTCTTCACCCACCAGAGTCCAAAAAGCCAAGATGGCCTTTCTCCAAGAGAGGAGTGGTGAGTATTGAGCAATTGTCATTTTTGCTTTAATTAAGCTTCCAGTAGCTGGGAAATGAAGGAATGTCTGAAAAGCTTCTTCATCGCACTTCATCTTCTTGTGACAGCAGATGGCACGTGAAGTTTATATCATCACATTTGTAGTAGTGGCTGCAGGACTTGCCAAGTGATGCCACTTGGTGCAGTGATACAGTGCTAATTGCCAGTGGTTAATGAGCTCTGCAAGAAAACAAAGCAGTCCTGATATCGTGATGCCTTACAGCTCCAAATTTATAACTTGACACAGCGTAGGAAACAGCTCACTTGATGGAGAAAACTTGCACAAGCGTATGCCCCAGTTTGCAGTCAGTGTCGAGCATATTGGGAACATTGAAAAGTTAATGAGATATTACAGAAACAGATTCTACAGATACAGACTATTTCTGGGAAAGCCAGTTGGATTAATCCTAGTGGATTTTCTTTAATTCCTGGTGCTCTCAATTATTGAAGAGTTATAAATTGAAAATCAGCGGTGCCTGATTCTTTCCTGCCTAGGACGTGAGCTGGCCACAGTGAAACCTTCCCTGCCAACATGCTAAGGACAGAGGGAAGGAGGGTTCCTCACTCCTGGAGTGAGGAGGAAGGAGAGGAACTGACTGTGTTCACCCCACAACACCTACACACCACAGCCAGCAGCACCAGGAGGGCCTTATGAGTAGTTACTGCACCTCTTTGTGTTAAAAAAAAAAAAAAAAATCTGCTCACATGGCCTCTCCAATCAGTTTGCCATCAGTTGCTGACATCTAACTTGGAGGTTCTATGGATGCATATACCTTGATATTTTTTTTAAGTACCATAGCTAGGTTAAAGGCTCTCTGAGATTTCAATCCCAGCTGCTCCACTTACTGCTCTGTGACCTTGGCCAAATGAATTCATTTCCCTCAGCTGCAAGTCCTTCCCTGTTTAAGAAAGAAAAAAAAAAAAGCAGAGGGTAATAGTACCAGCCTCATAGGGTGGTTGTGACAAATAAATAATGCATCTCAAGTGTATCCCAGCACTGGGTACATCTGCAAAAAATCAGTATTGGCCATATTTTTGAGAGTATCATTTGTAACCAGGGTTTGGAACACTGCTTGTTCTCATAATCAAGTATATGAGTGACTTTCACGTTATTTTTTCAAGGGGAAAAAGTTTGTGTGAGTGTTTCAGTCACTTTGGGCCACTGTAAAATACCACAGGCCAGGTGGCTGAAACTGCTAATATTTATTTCTCACATCTATGGAGGCTGGGAAGTCCCAGATCGGAGTGCCACATGGTTAGGTTCTGGTGAGAGTTCTTTTCCTGGCTTCCAGATGGCCTGCTCCACAGTGTCTTCACATGTGGGGAGAGAGCTCTGGTGTCTCTTCCTCTTCTTATACGGATACTAATGTCACCGTGAGGGCCCTACCCTCATGACCTCATCTAAACCTAATTACCTCCCAACAGTTTCACCTGCAAATACCACTGAGGGGTTTGGGCTTTAAATATATGAATATTAGGGGAACAGAAACATTCAGTCCATAGGGACACAGTCTAAACATCACAAGTTGAAAATCATAAACTATTAGTAAAACTATAATTTGTCACCAGGGCTGTTGCTCACCAGTCATTCTCATTTTGCCCCTCTTTAGGGATGAGATATGACTGTTTTCCTGGCAGGTCTGAGGCAGGGCCTGTGGTGCTGCCTCTCCTGGGATCCTTGCTTATTTAAATGAAAGCAGAGTCAGCTGTCAGTCAGGTCTGGAGTCTCAGCATGCTTGCAGTCATGTCTGACTCTTTGCAATCCCCTGGACTGTAGCCCACCAGACTCCTCTGTCTATAGGATTCTCCAGCAAGGATACTGGAGTGGGTTGCCATTTCCTTCTCTAAGGTGAGAGGAAGGGGCATCTCCCATCAGCTGTCCTGAGGGCTCCTCCAGAGCAGGAAGCTAGATTGTGCTTTCAGAAGGAAAGACTTACCTAAGGAAGGGATATACCTACAAGTTTTTATGATGTATCTGTTTTTTTCCCATAAAGTAATTTGTTCCACATGTATTGGATAGCTGTATGTGCCAAATACTGGACTAGGTATATAAGATGCCAAGATGCTCATTCTTAGCTTACAATTGAGAAAGTCAGACTGACCTGTAAATTGGCAAAAAATTAGATAAATGGCTTGCACAGTGTTGGAGGTGGGTAGGCAGAGGTGGAGATACACAGAGAACAATCAGTGAAATGACAAAATGTTTCAGCAAATGTTCTCAGTCAGTAATGGAGGGAAATTCATTTCCTAAAGGCCTACTTTTAAAGGGACACAATATCTGGTCTCCTTAAAATTAGTGTTTACTCCTCCATCTTTCCGGAGAAGGCAATGGCACCCCACTCTAGTACTCTTGCCTGGAAAATCCCATGGACGGAGGAGCCTGGTGGGCTGCAGTCCGTGGGGTCGCTGAGGGTCGGACACGACTGAGCGACTTCACTTTCACTTTTCACTTTCATGCGCTGGAGAAGGAAATGGCAACCCACTCCAGTGTTCTTCCCTGGAGAATCCCAGGTACGGGGGAGCCTGGTGGGCTGCCGTCTATGGGGTTGCACAGAGTTGGACACGACTGAAGTGACTTAGTAGCAGCCTCCATCTTTTTAGCCTTTTTTATTGAGCAATTCATATCTATATAAATGATAATCCACATCAACCATATTGTCACGTATTTCCCCAGTCTATCACAGGTATTTCCTTTCATTACCTTTCTTTCTTCTCTCCTTAATTTCTCCTTCATTTCTTCCCAACCATCAGTAACAGCATTTGTAATAAAAGTAAGCACATATATAATTTTTACCATGTTATAAGATAGTGTTTCTGTTTACATATTCCTGTTTAGGTATTTCATAGTTTACATATGTTAGCTCATTAATTCTCACAACAAACCAACAAGGTAGATAACATTATCACCCCCATTTTGCAAATGGGGAAACTGAGGTTCAGAGAGGTTTGAATAGCTTGCCTGAGATCGCAGAGCTCGTAAGTGACAGTGGGGATGTGTCTGAGCAGCCCCCGGCAGTACGGCTCTGAATCCGTTTTAGCCCCAGTACCAAACTGTTGCTCCGGCTGTGGGGCCCATGACCAGACCTGGGTACCCCTCCCTCCTCCTCCTCATCACAGCTCTCAAAGACCTCTTCTCTCCTCACCAATTCAAGCCAACCACCAGAAAATCCACATATTCACATATAGTCAACCCTCTGTGTCTGTAGGTTCTGTATCCTTGAATTCAACCAACTGCAAATAAAAAATATTTGAAAAAAATACTCCAGAAATTTCCAAAAAGCAAAACTTGAATTTGCCATGCAGCAACAACAGTATACATACTATTTGCATTGTGTTAGGTATAAGTTGGAGAAGGCAATGGTACCCCACTCCAGTACTTTTGCCTAGAAAATCCCATGGATGGAGGAGCCTGGTAGGCTGCAGTCCATGGGGTCGCTAGAGTCTGATACGACTGAGCGACTTCACGTTCACTTTTCACTTTCATGCATTGGAGAAGGAAATGGCAACCCACTCCAGCGTTCTTGCCTGGAGAATCCCAGGTACGGGGGAGCCTGGTGGGCTGCCCTCTCTGGGGTCGCACAGAGTCGGACACGACTGAAGCGACTTAGCAGCAGCAGCAGCAGGTATTAGTAGTCTAGTGGGCTTCCCTTGTGGCTCAGTTGATAAAAAATCTGCCTGCAATGCGGGAGACCTGGGTTCAGTACCTTGGTTGGGAAGATCCCCTGGAGAAGGGAAAGGCTACCCGCTCCAGTATTCTGGCCTGGAAAATTCCATGGACTGTATAGTCCATGGGGTCAGAAAGAGTCAGACACGACTGAGCAACTTTCACTTTAGAGGTGATTTAAAGTATATGAGAGGATGTGTGTAGACTATATGAAAATACATTTTATATAAGGGACTTTAGCATCTGTGCATTTTGATATTTGAGGTCCTAAAACCATTCCCCCTAGGATACTGAGGGCTGACTATATATCAATTTATTCCAGTTCCATATCACCAGTGTCTACTACAAACTTTCATTCCACCTACCTCTTAGTTGTTTTTTAATTGGAGGAAAATTGCTTTATGATGTTGTGATGGTTTCTGTAGTACAATGCTAATCAGCCATAATTGTGCATATGCCTCCTCCCTCTTGAGCCCCCTTCCCCTCCCCTGACCCCATCCCTCTAGGTCATCACAGACCGTCTGGCTGGGTTACCTGTGTTATGTAGCAGCTTCTCACCAGATGTCTATTTTAAACATGGTAGTGTATATGTGTCTGAGCTGCTTTCCCCGTTTGTTCTGCTCTCTCCTTCCCCCACTGTGTCCACAAGTCAATTATCTGTATCTGCATCTACATTCTTGCCTGCCAGTAGGGTCATCAGTACCATTTTTCTAGATTCCATGTATATGTGTTAATACACGATATTTTTTTTCTCTTTCTGACTTCACTCTGTACAACAGGCTCTAGGTTCATCCAGCTCACTAAAACTGACTCAAATTTGTTCCCTTTTTATGACTGAGTCATATTCCGTTGTGTATATGTACCACATCTTCTTTATCCATTCATCTGTCAGTGGACATCTAGGTTGCTTCTCTGCCCTACCTATTATAAATAGTGCTGCTGTGAACTTTGGGGTACATGTGTCTTTTTCAATTATGGTTTTCTCAGAGTATATGCCCAGTAGTGGGATTGCTGAGTAGTTTTATTCCTAGTTTTTTAAGAAATTTCTATGCTGTTCTCCATATGTCAATATGGAATCTCCCATACTGTTACATATAGTGACTGTATCAATTTACTTTCCCACCAACAGTGCAAGAGGGTTCCCTCTTCTTGCACATCCTTTCTAGCATTTACTGTTTGTAGATTTTTGGTTGATGGCCATTCTGATTGGTGTAAGGTAGTTTTGATTTGCATTTCTCTAGTAATTAGTGATATTCAGTGTCTTCGTGTGTTTATTGACTATCTGTATGTCTTCTTTGGAGAAATGTCTGTTAAGGTCTTCTGCCTGTTTTTGATTGGGATGGGTTTTTTTTTTTTTTTTTTTCTGATATTGCACTGTATGAGCTGCTTGTATATTTTGGAGATTAATCCTTTGTCAGTTGTTTCATATACCATTATTTTCTCCCATTCTGAATTCTCTAGTGCTCAGTCGTGTCCGAATCTTGGTGACCCCATTGATCGTAGCCTGCCAAGCTCTTCTGTCTGTGGGATTTCCCAGACAAGAATACCGGAGTGGGTTGCCATTTCCTTCTCTCATCTTGAGGGTTGTCTTTTAATCTTGTCTATTGTTTCCCTTGCTGTGCAAAAGCTTTGAAGTTTCATTAGGTTCCATTTGTTTTTGTTTTTATTTCCGTTACTCAAGGAGGTAGGTCAAAGGGAATCTTGCTGTGATTTATGTCAAAGAGTGTACTGCCTCTGTTTTCCTCTAAGAGCTTTATAGTTTCTGGCCTTACATTTAAGTCCTTAATCCATTTCCAGTTTATTTTTGTGTAAGGTGTTAGGAAGTGTTCTATTTTCATATTTTTACATATATCTGTCCAGTCTTCCCAGCACCACTTACTGAAGAGGCTGTCTTTCTCCCATTGTATATTCTTGCCTCTTTAGTCAAAGATAAGGTGCCCATAGGTGCATGGGTTTATCTCTGGGTTGTCTATCTTGTTCCATTGGTCTATATTTCTGTTTTTGTGCCAGTACCATACTGTCTTGATGACTGTAGCTTCATAGTATCATCTGAAGCAAGGAAGATTGATTCCTCTAGTTTTATTTTTTCTTTCTCAGGATTGCTTTAGCTATTCAGGGTCTTTCATGTTTCCTTACAGACTGAAATTTATTGTTCTACTTCTGTGAAAAATACCATTGGTAGTTTGAAAATGATTGCATTGAATCTGTACATTGCTTTGGATAGTATAGTCATTTTTGCAATATTGATTCTTCCAATCCAAGAGCATGGTGTATCTCCATCTGTGTCAAGTTTAATTTCTTTAATCAGTGTATTATAGTTCTCTGCAATAGAGGTCTTTGTCTTTAGATAGGTTTATTCCTAGATATTTTACTCTTTTTGTTATAATGTTGAATGGGATTGTTTCCTTAATTTCTCTTTCCGATTTTTCGTTAGTGTATAGAAATGCAAAGGATTTCTGTGTATTAATTTTATATCCTTCAGCTTTACTGTATTCATTCATTAGCTCTAATAATTTTCTCATGGCATCTTTAGGGCTTTCTATGTATAGTATCATGTTATCTGAAAACAGAGTTTTACTTTTTCTTTTCCAGTCTGCATTCCTTTTCTTTCCTTTTCTTTGGTTGCTGTGGCTAAGACTTCCAAAACGAGGTTGAATAGTAATGGTTAGAGTGGGCACCCTTGTCTTGTTCCTGTTCTTAGAGTTAATGCTTTCAGTTTTTCACCACTGAGAATAATGTTTTCTGTGAGTTTGTTGTTTATGGCCTTTATTATGTTGAGGTATGTTCCTTCTGTGCCTACTTTCTGGAGAGTTTTTATCATAAATGGTAAAATTTTGAATTTTTGAATTTTGATAAAATTGTTGAATTTTATCAAAAGCCTTCTCTGTATCTATTGAGATGATCATATGGTTTTTATCTTTCAGTTTGTTAATATGGTGTATCACATTGATTGATTTGCATATGTGAAGAATCCTTGCATCTCTGCGGTAAAGCCCACTCGATCATGATGCGTGATCCTTTTAATGTGTTGTTGGATTCTTTTTGTTAGAATTTTGTTGAGGATTTTTGCATCTGTGTTCACCAGTGATATTGGCATATAATTTTCTTTTTTTGTGTTGTTGTTGTCTGGTTTTGGTATGAGGGTAAAGGTGGCCTCATAGAATGAATTTGGGAGTCTTCCTTACTCTGCAATTTTCTGGAAGAGTTTGGGCAAGATAGGTGTTACCTCTTCTCTAAACTTTTGGTAGAATTCACCTGTGAAGCCATCTGATCCTGGGCTTTTGTTTGTTGGAAAATTTTTGATTACCATTTCTATTTCCATGCTTGCGATTGATCTGTTCATGTTTTCTATTTCTTCCTGGCCTAGTTTTGTCAGGTTATACTTTTCTAAGAATTTGTCCATTTCTACTAGGTTGTCCATTTTATTGGCATATAGTTGCTCTTATGATCCTTTGTATCTTTGTATTGTCTATTGTAACTTCTCCTTTTTTATTTCCAGTTTTATTGATTTGAGTCTTCTTTTTTTTTCTTGATGAGTCTGGCTAATAGTTTGTCGATTATTTTTATCTTCTCAAAGAACTCGCTTTTAGTTTTATTGATCTTTGCTGTTGTCTCTTTCTTTTTCACTTATTTCTGCTCTGATCTTTATGATGTCTTTCCTTCTACCTTTGGGAGCTTTGTTCTCTTTCTAGTTGCTTTAGCTGTAAGATTAGATTTTTTTTTTTTTTTTTTTTTGGCGTTTCTCTTGTTTCTTGAGGTAGGCTTGTATTGCTGTAAACTTCCCACTTAGCACTGCTTTTACTGCATCCCATAGGTTTTGAGTTGTCATGCTTTCCCTTTGTCATTCCTCTTTGATTTCTTCAGTGGCCTCTTGGTTATTCAAAAGCGTATTGTTTAGCCTCCATCTGTTTGTGTTTTTTAGTTTTTTTTTTTCCCCCCTGTAGTTGATAAACACAGCCTCACAGCATTGTGGTCAGAAAAGATGCTTGAAATGATTCCAGTTTTTTTTTTAAGTTACCAAGGCTTTATTTATGACCCAAGATGTGATCTATCCTGGAGAATGTTCCATGTGTACTTGGGAAAAAAGTGAAATCTACTGTTTTGGATTGAAATACCCTGTAGATACCAATTAGGTTCAACTGGTCCAATATATCATTTAAAGTTTGTGTTTCCTTATTAATTTTCTCTCTGGATGATCTGTTCATTGGTGTGAGTGGGGTGTTAAAGTCCCCCACTATTATTGTGTTACTGTCAATTTTCCCTTTAATAGTTGTTAGCATTTGCCTTATGTATTGAGGTGCTCCTATGTTGGGTGCATATATAATTTTTATGTCTTATTCAATTGATCCCTTGATCATTATGTAGTGTCCTTCTTATCTCTTGTAATGGTCTTCGTTTTGAAGTCTATTTTATCTGGTATGAGTATTGCTACTCCCTCTTTCTTTCGATTTCTCTTTGCATGGAATACCTTTTTCCAGTCCCTCACTTTCAGTCTGTACATGTCCCTAGGTCTAAAGTGGGTCCCTTGTAGACAGAATATATAGGGGTCTAGTTTTTGTATCCATTCAGCCAGTCTGTATCTTTTGCTTGAAGCATTTAGTCCATTTTCGTTTAAGGTAATTATTGATATGTATGATCCTGTTACCTTTTACTTTTCTGTTTTGGGTTTGTTTTTATAGGCTTTTTGTTCCTCTTGTGTTTCCTGTCTAGAGAAGCTCCTTTAAGATTTGTTGTAAAGCTAATTTGGTGGTGTTGAATTCTCTTAATTTTTGCTTATCTATAAAGCTTTTGATTTTTCCTTTAAAACTGAATGAGATCCTTGCTGGATACAGTAATCTTGGTTGTAAGTTTTTTCCTTTCATCATCTTCAGTATATCCTGCCATTCCCTTATGACCCGCAGAATTTCTGTTGCAAGATCAGTGATTAGCCTTATGGGGATCCCCTTATATATTATTTTTTGCTTTTACCTTGCTGCTTTTAATATTTTTTGTATTTAACTATCATTAGTTTGATTAATATGTCTTAGCATATTTCTATTTGAGTTCATTCTGTATGGGACTCTCTGGACTTCCTGAACTTGGGTGGCTACTTCCTTTCCCATGTTAGGGAAGTTTTCAACTATAGTCTCCTCAAATATTTTCTCAGACCCTTTGTTTTCCTCTTTTTCTTCTGTTGTTCTTGTTCATTTACTCAGTTTTGTCTTACTCTTTGTGACCCCATCAACTGCAGCAGGCCAGGCTTCCCTGTCTTTCACCATCACCCAGACCTTGCGTAAACTCATGTCCATTGAGTCAATGATGTCATCCAACCATATCATCCTCTGTCGTCCCCTTCTCCTCCTGCCTTCAATCTTTCCCAGCATCAGGGTCTTTTCTAATGAGTCAGCTCTTCCCATCAGGTGACAAAATATTGGAACTTCAGCTTCATCATCATTCTTTCCATGAACATTCAGGACTGAGTTCCTTTAGAATGGACTGGTGGGATCTCCTTGCAGTCCAAGGGACTCTCAAGAGTCTTCTCCAACACCACAATTCAAAAGCATCAATTCTTCATCACTCAGCCTTCTTTATGGTCCAACTCTCACATCCATACATGACTACTGGAAAAACCATAGCTTTGACCATACCAATCTTTGTTGGAAAAGTAATGTCTCTGGTTTTTAATATGCTGTCTAGATTTGCCATAGCTTTCCTTCCAAGGAGCAAACATCTTTTAATTTCATGGCTGCAGTCATCATCTGCAGTGATTTTGGAGCCCAAGAAAATAAAGTCTGTCACTGCTTTCATTGTTTCCCCATCTATTTGCCATGAAGTGATGGGACAGGATGCCATGATCTTAGTTTTTTGAATGTTGAGTTTTAAGCCAGCTTTTTCACTCTCCTCTTTCACTTTCATCAAGGGGTTCTTGAGTTCCTCTTCTCTTTGTGCTTATTAGGGTAGTGTCATCTGCATATCTGAGGTTGTTGATATTTCTCCTGGAAATCTTGGTTCCAACTTGAGCTTCATCCGGCCTGGCATTTTGCATGATATCCTCTGCATAGAAGTTAAATAAGCAGGGTGACAATATACAGCCTTGACATACTCCTTTCCTGATTTGGAACCAATCTGTTGTTCCATGTCCAGTTCTAACTATTGCTTCTTGGCCTGCATACAGATTTCTCAGGAGGCAGGTCAGGTGGTCTGGTATTCCCATCTCTTGAAGAATTTTCCACAGTTTGTTGTGATACACACAGTCAAAGGCTGTGACATAGTTAATAAAGCAGAAGGAGATGTTTTTCTGAAAGTCCTTTTTCTATGATCCAGTGGATGTTGGAAATTTGATATCTGATTCCTGTGCCTTTTCTAAATCCAGCTTGTATATCTGGAAGTTCTCAGTTCACATACTGTTGAAGCCTAGCTTGAAGAATTTTGACCAGTATCGTACTAGCATGTGAAATAAGCACAATTGTGCAGTAGTTTGAACATTCTTTGACATTGTTCTTCTTTGGAATTGAAATGAACACTGACCTTCTCCAGCCCTATGGCCACTGCTGAGTTTTCTAAATTTGCTGGTGTATTGAGTGTAGCACTTTAATAGCATCATCTTTTAGCATTTGAAATAACTCAGCTGGAATTCTGTTACCTCCACTAACTTTGTTTCTAGTAAAGCTTCCTAAAGCCTACTTCACTTCATTCTCCTAGGATGTCTGGCTCTAAGTGAGTGACCACACCTTCGTGGTTGTCTGGGTCATTAGGACCTTTTTGTATGGTTCTTCTGTGTATTCTTGGCCCTTCTGCTTAATATCTTCTGCTTCTGTTAGTTCCGTCCCATTTCTGTCTTTTATTGTGCCCATCTTTGCATGAAATGTTCCCTTGGTATCTCTAATTTCTTGAGGAGATCTCTAGTCTTTCCCATTCTATTGTTTTTCCCTCTTTCTTTGCATTGTTCCCTTAAGAAGACTTTCTTATTGTTCTTCTCATTGAAGGTCCTTGTTAAACATTTCTTATATCTTCTTGATCCATGCCTTCATTCTATTTATCTGTGCCTCCATTTTATTTTCAAGATTTGGGGCCATCTTTACTATCATTACTCTGAATTCTTTTTCAGGTAGACTGCCTGTTTCCTCTTCATTTGTTTGGTCTTGTGGGTTTTTACCATGTTCCTTCATCTGCTGCATGTTTCTCTGTCTTTTTATTTTGTGTAGTTTGCTGTGTTTGGCATCTCCTTTCTACAGGCTGGAAGGTCATAGTTCCTATTTGTGAAACCTGCCCCCAGTGGGTGGCATTGGACCAGTGCCTTGTGAAGGTTTCCTGATTGAGGGGACTTGTACCTGTGATCTGGTGGATGGAACTGAATCTTGTCTCTGAAGGGCAGTGTTTTGTCCAGCAGTGTGTTTGGGGTGTCTCTGGGCTTGGTGTGGCTTTTGGCAGCCTGTCTGCTAACGGGCAGGGTTATATTCCTGTTTTGCTGAAGGGTTGGCATTGAGGCATCTGGCACTGAAGCTTACTGGCTTTTGGGTGGGACCTGGTCTTAGTGTTGAGATAAAGGCCTTTGGGAGAACTCTTGCCAAATAATGTCTCATGGAGTTGGGGATTCTCTGGTGGTCCAAAGTCCTGGACTCGGGTCTTCCAACTTGGAGATTCAAGCATGACCTCTTACTGTAGCACCAAGACTTCACAGGCCACATAGAAGACAAAACTCCAAGACAGTTGGTGAAAGCAACACTCACCAACCAAGAACACCCAAAGAAACTCACAGACTTGAGAAGAGAGAAAATAGAGAAAAAAGAACAAAAACAGGAGTCAAAAACAAAGAGAACAGTCAAGCCAATAGAGAAATCTATAAATGAGAATGAATACTAAAAACTAGACTAGCAAAAAGACAAAATCAAAAATGGGGGAGAAATGCACTATAACTAAAGAGTACTGTAAAAATAGGAAAAAAGTAAGTTTATTTTAAAATAAGATGCTTTTTAAAAAGGAAAAAGTAAAAATTAAAGGAATGATAAAGAACAACATTACAATACAAAAGGAGAGAGTGGAGTAAGAAGAATGTCCTCCTGAGCCCTCCATTGCCCTCTCCACACTTTGCTTACTCCGAAAGTCCTCCAGTAGTGCTCAGAAAGTCTCTGAACCTGCCGTGGATGCTGTTGGATCAGCTCAGACTCAGATCTGGCCTTACTCTCACCTGTACTTGCTCCCCAAATCCACAATTGCCCCTAAAGTCCAGAGTCTCAGGCTAATAGCAGAGATTTAATCTGCTGCACCTATGGCCACAGGAGTGAATTCCCCTCCTCTTTTTTATTCACACAGCCCCTGGTGCTCCACTTTGGTTTGGGGCCCACCTCTGTTTGTAGGCCACCCTCAAGTGTCTTCCCCACCTAGACCAGAGGGGGCAGAAGTAGCAGCTCATTAAGACTCACTTTCTCAGTCGGGCTGGGAAGAAGGGCTTTGGAAGCCTCAGATGGGGAGTGCCTACTGCAGCCAAGGCCTATGGGAAGTTTCCACAGTCTGAGGTGGGTCATGCCCTCTCCCAGAGGAATTGGCCTCAGGTCTTGTGTCTCTCAGTAGAGCTAAGTTGCATAGGCTCCCAGGAAGGTATGGGTTGTAACCTGTGCCGGCTCACAGCCTGATGACAGCTGCTGCCTCTAGCGTTGGGACCACAGCAGCAGTATTTTGTCCCCTGCCTCAGGCCTTCTCCTTGTCTTTGGCAGTGGCCAGTTGGCTTGCCTTCCCCACTCTGGGATCATAATCTGCAGCTGCGTCTAGTTCTGCCACTGGTGCTCACTGGTGTTGGTGGTGGCTTTGGCCAGGCATATCTACCTCTTGTTCAGTCACTAAGTTGTCTGACTCTTTGCTACCCCATTAGCTGCAGCACACAAGGCTTTCCTGTCCTTCACTGTCTCCCAAAGTTTGCTCAAACTCATGTTCATTGAGTCGGTAATGCCATCTAACCATCTCAACCTCTGTCACCCCCTTCTCTTCTTTCCCTCAATCTTTCCCAGCATCAGGGTCTTTTCCAATGAGACGGCTTTTCATATCAAGTAGCCAAAGTATTGGAGCTTCAGCATCAGTCCTTCCAATGAATATTCAGGGTTGATTTTCTGTAGGATTGACTGGTTGGATCTCCTTGCTGTCCAAGGGACTCTCAAGGGTCTTCTCCAACACCACAGTTCGAGAGCATCAGTTCTTGGGTGCTCAGCCTTCTTTATGGTCCAGCTCTCACATCCATATATGAGTACTAGAAAAACCATACCTTTGACCGTATGGACTGGTGTCGGCCAAGTGATGTCTCTGCTTCTGAATATGCTGTCTAGATTTGTCATAGCTTTTCTTCCAAGGAGCAACCATATTTTAATTTCATGGTTTCAGTCACCATCTGCAGTAATTTTGGAGCCCAAGCCCTGTGTGTCACTGTTTCCATTGTTTCCTCATCTATTTGCCATGAAGTGATGGGACTGGATGCCATTATTTTAGTTTTTTTGAATGTTGAATTTCAAGCCAGTTTTTCACTCTCCTCTTTCACCCTCATCAAGAGGTTCTTGAGTTCCTCTTCAGTTTCTGCCATTAGAGTGGTATCATCTGCATATCTGAGGTTGTTGATATTTCTCCCAGCAGTCTTCATTCCAGCTTGAGCTTCATCCAGCCTGGCATTTTGTATGATGTACTCTGCTTATAAGCTAAATAACCATGTCCAGTTCTAACTGTTGCTTCCTGTCCTGAATACAAGTTTCTCAGGAGGCAGATTAGATGGTCTGCTATTTCCATCTCTAAGACTTTTCCATGCTTTGTTGTAATCGACACAAGCAAAGGCTGTAGCATAGTCAATGAAGCAGAAGTAGATTTTTTTTTGGAATTCCTTTGCTTTTTCTACCATCCAACAAATGTTGGTAAATTGATCTCTGATTCTTATGCCTTTTCTAAATCCAGGTTGTACTTCTGGAAGGTCTTGGTTCACATATTGTTGAAGTCTAGCCTGAAGGATTTTGAGCATTACCTTACTAACACGTGAAATGAGTGCAATTGTATGGTAGTTTGAACATTCTTTGGCATTGCCCTTCTTTGGGATTGGAATGAAGAGTGACCTTTTCCAGTCCTTTAGCCATTGCTGAGTTTCCCAAATTTGTGGCAGACTGAGCACAGCACTTTAACAGCATCATCTTTTAGGATTTGAAATAGCCCAGTTGAAATTCCATCACCTCCACTGTCTTTGTAGTAATGCTTCCTAAGGCCCATTTGACTTCACACTCAAGGATATCTGGCTGTAGGGAAATGATTACACCATCATGGTTATCTGGGTCATTAAGACCTTTTTTGTACGGTTCTTCTGTATGTATCTCCCTCAGGGGTTGGGCAACTCACAGCTGTTGCTCATCCCACCTGTATCATTTTTGAAGGTGAGTTCCTGCAATCCGCCAGCGCAAGGAGTCAGAGGCTCCCGGCTGCAACAATCTCTTGCCTCTCTGAGAGGCCCAGTCTTTCACCTGGACTGCCTCAGCTGTGTCATACTAGCCTTCTCAGAATATCTTCAGAGCAGTCAACACTGGTGCTCTTCCTGGAAGCCTGAGCACCCAGCCCCCACTCACAGCAGTGGGCATGAGTGTAAGCCACGTCTCAGCTGGGAAGTGCTGTTTGGCAACGAACTCTGTGGTGAATTCTCTCTGTTTTGCCTTCTGACCACCTGTTGCTTTGTTCCTCTCTGAGGTTCCAAAACTCCCCCTTGTCCTCACCCATGAGGGGGTTTCTGAACATGTTGGAACTTTTCCTCCTTCAGTCTCCCTCCCCAGGGTGCTGGTCCCTGTCCCAAAATCCTTTTTTTTTTTTTTTTAAATCTTTATCTTTTGCCCTACCTCGTTCTGAGAAAATTGGCTTGCCTTTTTGGAAGTCAAGGATCTCCTACCAGCATTCAGAATGTATTCTATATGAGTTGATCCACATGCAGATGTATTTTTGATGTATTTGTGGGGAGGAAGTTGATCTCCCTGTCTTATTCCTCCACCATCTTGAAAGTCCCCCCACCTCTTAGTTATTAAATTCAAGCCCTGAGAATTAACCTTGACTTATTTTCTTTACCTTCTATGTTCTCTCAAATACCTTTAATATCTTCTCATTGCCTCTCCACCAGAAGCCAGTGCCACCATAGTGGAAGGAGTACAGCTTCCAGCGATGGGTCTGTAACTCTAAAGAGTTAATGTTTCCTTTGAGAGGACTGTCCCTTCCTTTCTCACTATCATATCCACCAAGCACTTTGGTCAGGAGGTTGGTCAGATCCTTAGAAAGCCACAGTGAGTGTTCTTCAAGGTAGAGGGCTGGCGCCCACGTTCCCCATGTCCACTGCATCTTCCATTGCCTCAGCTTCCTTATTTTCCAACTGACTGCTGATTTTTAATTTCCACAACATGCAGTCACTATGGTTTCAGACATCAACAAAAGGCACATGTCCCAGTTGCTGTAGGAGGTCCCCAACCAGCTCCAAGATTTCTCTGCTACTATGAAGTTAATAAGTCTCTAATAAGTTTCTTCTTTTGGTGCCATAACCCTAGCAGAGAATTCAGCCATGGCCCTTTAGCACTTTCTGAAATTATTATAGGGTTGTCTTTCCGACACACAGGGAGCTACATCCCCACAATAGCAGATAAGCCTTCCTTCTCTGGCTCCTTTACCTAAAGTTGAATGATGTCCACCAGCATCATGCACCCTGAAGCAATACAGCAAGTTAAAATGTTGTTTGTGATAAACATTTATCTGAAAGGCAGCCAAGTTGACTTTGGAGAGCCTCACATTGTTATTTGATAGCTTCTTCTTGGTTTAGTTGCTAAAATGAACTCTTAAAATGAGTAATTCATGATGTTGCAAGAGCAGAAAAATTAAAAAGTCACAACAGAGTAAGTTTCAAAAGGATATATGAATGTGATACCATTAAAAATTAATTGTAAATACAATAAGAAAAATGTTTTCAATAATTACCTGGGGGTGGGGGGAGTCAGTGGAGATTACAGGTAACTTTGCTTTTCTTTGTGGTTTTGTTTCTCAGTTTTCTACAGCAACCGTATATTACCTTTGAACCTGATTCTTTTAACTAATATTATTTAAAATAAAAATTATAACAAAAATAAGTAGGTGTTCCAATCTAAGGAAACTAGAGTTTCTAGCATATCGTGGTATTCTCCAGCTGAGAATTACTGTATTGGGAAGTTGCTTTAATACTCTGGACTTTATTTAGTCATCTGCTAAATGAGGGGTTGAACTAAGATCTCCAAGGCCCCTTCTGATGGTAAAGTCCATCAGAAAAGTTAGACTGTGAAGGACTAACTTTTGCAGGGTGCACACTAGACAGAAATCCATCTAATTGCTATATGGCTGTTCTGCTTTTGTGGCTCTGGGTTTTTTTTTTTTTTTAGTAAAAATGAGAGGTTTGGATCAGCCATGTTCACCAGCCTTTCTCCTTCATGTCTGACATTCTGAACTCCTGTGGATCAGACTCTGGCTCAGAAATGGCTTTTCACCTGTTAGTGGTTCATAGATAAAATGCGCAGCCTGATCTCCTACATGTGGGACCGTGAAACAAAGATGCTGAAGCTACCAGAGGCGTATCACTAAAAGAATTCAAGTTTGAAAATCCTGTTCTTTACAATCTCTTAGCAGGGCAAAGACAAGAACAAGCATATATCTGATCTGGAAGACTGCCTGTCCTCTTTGAAGATTACAGACTTCAGGGACTATGAGTTCCACACCCTGAAGGTATCTCCTGATTTGCTTTCTGTGTGGCTTCTTTTTTTGTTTTCGTCAGTATTATAAGATGTCAGATTATTGCATTGTTCATAAGAATAGCAAAGTGCCTGAGAGAAGCCCAGACCGGGGTAGAAGGAGGTCTGCTCTCTGTAAAGCACATTGAAACCTCGGGAAAGTCATTTTATCTTAAATAAAGTAATGGACATGAGAGTACTTTGTAGACCAAGAAGTCCTATACAAATGTTACAGCTCTTCTCACTAGGCCTTCATTTCCTCATTTGACAAATAAGCTGGTTTTTATAAGACAATTCCTGATGGTCTCTTTAAACTCTCATTTCATGATTCTTCAGTAGTTAATTTCAGCAAGTGTTACTAGTGGAACCTGGATCAGATTTCCCAGTTCTGGGTTTGGGATTCTTTTTAAACTGTAAATAACATGTCCATCCCATGCATGGGAGGAATTGATATCCCAAAGTCGTGCAGAGAGAACTGTGGTTTGGGTAACTCTACCCCGAGGGATGGGCTTCCTGGTGACGCAGACAGTAAATCTGCCTGCAATGCAGGAGACCTGGGTTCAATCCCTGGGTCAGGAAGATCAATCCCTGAGTTGAAAAGATTCCCTGAAGAAGGGAATGTGTGCTTACTCCAGTTGGAGAATTCCATGGTCATAGGAACCTGGTAGATTGCAGTCCATGGGATCCCAAAAGGTCAGACAGGACTGAGCAACTAACACTTCACTTTTTCACTTTCATCCAGAGGGGTGCCTGGGGCTTGCAATGGGAAATCATGATTTGGGAGATTGCTTGTTTCTGTTGCACTACACATCCAAGAAAGGACAACAGGTCAACCCATCAAGGTGGAAACGTTTTGTTCTCCCTTTTTCTCCCACATACAGGATAAGACCTGGAATGAAGTCATGGAAATGCATCAGAAACTTCCTACTAATCAATTAGACTTGAGAAAGCAACAAGAGGCTGTGTGGGAACTCTTCACGAGTGAATGCACTTATTTTTTGGACCATTTATTAGTTCTTAAGATGGTAATGCTGGCTTTAATTTTTGTTAGATGGAAAACATTGGTTCTTTGGGGACTTGTTTCTTTTTTCCATGCTGAAGAAAGGTGGGAGGCTCCCCTCTTTCAGGGGATCCTAAGGAAATTTTATTTATCTTTGATTATCTGCAACTTGGTTTCTCTCCATTCTTTTCTTAAACATAGACTCTGAGGATTGGGTGAGACCTTCTCAGTAAACTGGTCCAGCTGTCCGTGTGATGTCTGACTCTCTTCTGCCTGATGCGCACCCTGTGTTTGCACACTATTCTGGGTCAGGGAGCTCACAGCCACCCTCAAGGCAGCCATTCCCTCTCTGGTCAGCTTGCTCTTTGGGCTCTTTTACTCCCTTATGTTCAGTGCCAGACGCTTTGTCTGCCATGGAGCCACAGTCAGAGATTTCCAGGACAACCATCCATGTGTAACACAAGGGGCTTGGATTATACAGTGTGTTCATGATGTCTATCATGAAAACAGTGCCCCTGAAGTTGTACAGTGCACTGGTCCTGGTCTGGGGAGGCTCTGAGCAGAGAACTCCTTGTAGAAGAAGCACAGGGCAAGGGATAGAAAGGGAGGAAATGCCTTCTAAGACCACAGGGGAGGATGGACCACATTGCTCCCAAGGTTGCCTCTGCCCATAAGCACTTTCAAATCCTGGCATCTCTCATACCCAGGGAAAGGCACTGTGTTGGGAGACATGAGTTCAAGTCCTGGTCTGCCTCTGACTTGCCTTGTGAACTTAAAGTCTAGTCTTCCATTTCATAAAACAGAAGATTCTTTCTGTCAAGGTCCAGATAGTAAATATTTTGGGCTTTGCCAACCATGTGGTCTTTATTGCAACTACTCAGCTCTTGCGTTGCAGTACAAAAGAAGCTATAAATAATTTGTAAAGAAATGTATGTGGCTGTGTTAAAATAATATCTTATTTACAAAAATGGGCAGCAGACCTGATTTATCCCACAGCATGTCTTTTGTCATTCCTGCTCTAAGCTACAAAAGGGATAACAATACCATAAGATATGATCATTCTGATGACCAGAAATCTCTCAAGTGCTATACAAATGTTAGTTATTTACTGTAATGTTTATTGTGTCAGTCGTTGCCAAGTACTTTACCAGCAAAATGTAAATAGGAAAGACACTTAGAAAGTTGAAACTTGGAGATTGTTTCGGTTAGGATATAGAAAACTAGTTAACTAAGACTGTATATTATTGACCCATGTAACCATAAAGCCCAGAGGTGAGAGAGAATACAAGGTTGGTTTGATCAAGGGGCTCAAAATCAAGGACAGAATTTCTTTTCGTCTCTCATGCCTGCCTTCCATGGTCTGAGCTTCATCCTATGGCCAGCTTCTGTTATAGTCACAGAGTGGCTGTTGTCCTGGAGGCTCTGGAGAGAGTAAGAAATAGAAAGGGGAGGGAGGGAAAGAAAGAGACAGAAATCTATTTTCTTAACATTCATAGCCAGAGTCTTGATTTTCGTTCAGTTTGCACTGGTCTGAGTCACATGCACACTGTTGAACCAGCTACCGTGTTAAGGAAGGAGGGTGCTCATTGTCTTAAGGGATCACATTCAAGGAATGAGGAAGGGCAGACACTGAGGTGACAACTGGGATAATGTTAGGGGGAGCACTGGGGCTGAGTGGGAACCAGTAGATGTTCACTGCAGAGCACTCACCTCATGAGCTCCACTGCCTTCCTTTGCCCTAATAAACAAAACGGAACTTCTGTCCCACTGTCAACTACATAAGCTTTTTAAATTAGCATTTTCTGTTGAAAAGAAGCTCAATTAGTGTTTATTTTCAACCCCCCTCCCTGGTGTTTAGAGTATATGAGTACCTCCCTTTACACAATCAATATAAATTTCCCAAAGTTGCTTGTAAATTGGAATTTTGTAACTCAAATTCACTGAAAGACTCAATATTTTTCTTAAATGGCAAAAAATTCTATAAAGCAAAGAATTTTTTTTTAGTTTATTTTAATTGGAGGCTAATTACTTTACAATATTGTGGTGGTTTTTGCCATACATTAACATGAATCAGCCATGGGTGTACATGTGTTCCGCCCTGACCCTCCCTCCCCATCCATCCCTCAGGATCATCCCAGTGCAGCAGCCCTGAGCACGCTGTCTCATGCATCAAACCTGGACTGGCGATCTGTTTCACATATGATAAAATACATGTTTCAATGCTATTCTCTCAAATCATCCCACCCTCGCCTTCTCCCACAGAGTCCAAAAGTCTGTTCTTTACATCTGTGTCTCTGTTGCTGTCTCGCATATAGGGTCATCGTTACCATCTTTCTAAATTCCATATATATGCGTTAATATACTGTATTGGTGTTTTTCTTTCTGACTTATTTCGCTATGTATAATAGGCTCCAGTTTCATCCACCTCATTAGAACTGATTCAAAGGCATTCTTTTTAATAGCTGAGTAATATTCCATTGTGTATATGTATCACAGCTTTCTTATCCATTCATCTGCCGATGGACATCTAGGTTGCTTCCATGTCTTGGCTATTGTAAACAGTTAAAGAATCTTATAGCACAAAGATGATTTCTTCTAAATGTCTCCAATTTATCTGAAGTCATGGTTTCTGTTTCTTACCGCTATGTGTTTTAAATGCTTAGATATAGACAGACTTCCAGACAACGGGTGCTGCCTAGATTGCGGGAAGCTCTAAATCAGTGGTTCTCAAAGTGTAGTCCCTGAACCAGCAGCATCAGAATCACTTGGGAACTTGTTAGAAATCCATATTCTCATATCTCATCAGAGACCTACCCAATCAGAAAGGCTTGGGGTAGGGCCTGCTAATCTCTGGTTTAACAGGGCCTCTAAATGATTCTGATGCAAGTTCAAGAACCGTTTACTGCATTGATTAAGTAATATAGAAATAGGAATTGGAAAACATTGGTGATCTAAAGCCCAAGCTTTTCATACCTGTAATTCCTAACTTATTTGGTCCCTCCGAATGCTTCATCTTATTGATACAGAGTGTTCCTATTTCAATACATTGATCTCTCTTTAGTTTATTGAATGAGGGACAGGTTATCTGTGAGGATTGTAGTTTTTTTCTTGACTTGCTGTAGTTTTCCTATTGTAGGAAAACATCAAGTAACAGTAACATAAAGCCTCTCTTAATGTTTCATCAATATTTAATGGCTCTATAAAAATCTAAACATCTTACAAGTTATCAGATATTCACTCATTAGTTCTCTTTTCAATTTCCTGAAAGTAAAGGACATTTAAGTCTTTTGTAGAGAAAGGAATAAATAAAAACTGAGAATGAATGTTGTTTTAGTCTCAAGTAAGTACTGCTGGCAAGAAGAGAACCTTGGAGATTTCTCTGGCACTGGGAAGAGAGAAAGCCTGCTTGAACAAATTATGTTCTACAGGAATATTGGTGGGGCTCTCACAGCAACGACTACTTCATACAGAAGAGCACATTTCCCATATGTTCTATGGAGCTTAAATGTCATCATTTGTGTTTAGCACAATTCCTAACCATTGAAAATACTGATCTCTAAGTTGTTTTGTAAAATTATACTCAGGAGGTTTATGTTTAATGTTCTTGCAAAGGGCAAATATCAAAATTGAAAAGCAAAAAGTGATGTGTGTTTTATTTCTTTAAGATCTTCATGAATACATTAAAATATCTACAGACTCATGAATATCTCCTGGATGTGGATTTATGGAGACTTTTTGCAAACCTGGAGGAGCTAAGTCAGGTGAGCCAAAGTAGAAAGATTCCAGTAGCCATGTTTTAAAAATCACCAGAGGACTGTGAAAATTTATGCTTGTCTCTTTTTGTGGTTTGTATTCCATGTTGGTGTATGGAATATTGTTTCTTCCATATTCCTTCTCCATATAGTCTTACGGTCGGGAGTTCAGGTTAATAAGAAGGAAATCTTTCCAATAGATTGCAGCCATCAGTTAGCCTTCAGTAACATTTCAATTCTTCTGTGGTTATTTAAGAAAATAATCATAATGCTCAGTTCATCACGTGTACTAAAATTGGAATGAGACAAAGATCAGCATGGATTTTGTGCAAGAATGGCACACAAATTCAGGAAATGTTCCATGTTTTTTCTAGAGTACAAGTTATGGAACCCCTTCTAGAAGTACATACCTTCTAGTGTATACTCAGGAACACATCTTGTTTACTGCTTTATCCAGAAGACCTCAGTGCCTCGTGCATAGAAGGACTGAATAAGTAATGTTGGGTACATGAGTTTCCTCAATAAATAATGTTGAATACAAAGAAAGAGAAAAACATGTTCCTAAGTGCCCCATCATCATAAATGATTAGTCTCAAATGAATGTTCTTTATCACATATATTATAAATAAAAGCTATCTTTCCTCTAAAAAGGAGGAGAAGAGAGATAGTACAGGAATTCATTTATAAGAAAATATATTAGAGAGTAGAGGAAAATAAATCTTTAAATTTTGCCAGGGAGATAAATTGGAAGTAGGAGGCATCTGTAGGAACAAAATTTGAAGTTCACCGGATATTTATTTCTTACCCACCCCTTACCTCTGTTTTCCTTTCTCCCTGGCCCTAGACAAGCTTTGGTTTTGTGAACAGTCTTTTCCGTATCTTCAAGGACTACATTGACATTTGTGAGACTTCACCATCGTTGGATTTTATTTCTGTGCTCACAAAGGTAAAATCCTCTTTGGGATATCTCAGCTTCTGTGTAATAAATTCACCCACCTCTCAGGATGGTTGTTTATATTTTCTCAACCATCATCATCATTATTTCTGGGAAAGTTCTGCCAACACCCTCCCACAAGGGAAACATCCCTTTCTCCACCAATCAACATTTTCAAAAATAAGTCTCAGATTCTGTTTTTCCATTGTTATCTCTCCTGTGTGAGCTTTATTAATACAAAATCTGCATGCATGGAAAAGCCATTTCCAAGTCTGTTTTTCAAATGACTTCAATTTAAAGCAATATTCACAGCAATAGTTTGTGCAGGCTAATTACATGGTTCAGTAGTTATTCTAACTAAAGTGCCAGGCTTTCTGAAAGGAATAAAATAAACCTTCAAATCCATCAGCACCCTTAATAAGACTCCTGTGTATTCAAGGAGGAGGAAGGAGGAAGACTTGTACCCCTGGTCTGATAAATGCTATTTTTTATCTTGAGTAGATAATTTGAACTTTCTCCCCTACTTTGAGCTTTTTAATCCTGTTTCTATCTATGGCACCCCACTCCAGTACTCTTGCCTGGAAAATCCCATGGACTGAGGAGCCTGGTAGGCTGCAGTCCATGGGGTCGCTAGGAGTCAGACATGACTGAGCGACTTCACTTTCACTTTTCACTTTCATGCATTGGAGAAGGAAATGGCAGCCCACTCCAGTGTTCTTGCCTGGAGAATCCCAGGGACGGGGGAGCCTGGTGGGCTGCAGTCCGTGGGGTCGCTGAGAGTCGGACACGACTGAGCGACTTCAGTTTCACTTTTCACTTTCATGCATTGGAGGAGGAAATGGCAACCCACTCCAGTGTTCTTGCCTGGAGAATCCCAGGGACGGGGGAGCCTGGTGGGCTGCAGTCCGTGGGGTCGCTGAGAGTCGGACACGACTGAGCGACTTCACTTTCACTTTTCACTTTCATGCATTGGAGAAGGAAATGGCAGCCCACTCCAGTGTTCTTGCCTGGAGAATCCCAGGGACGGCGGAGCCTGGTGGGCTGCCGTCTATGGGGTTGCACAGAGTCGGACACGACTGAAGTGACTTAGCAGCAGCAGCAGCAGCAGGTTGTTATAATCCATTTAATCCATTTTTTAAAATATAGATTAAGATGTATTGACTTGTAAAAATTATACTCAGGTTTATGTTTAATGTTCTTGCAAAGGGCAAGTATCAAAATTGAAAAGCAAAAAGTAATGTGCATTATGAAGCACTTACATGTGGGGCTGATAACCTGTACATGATAATGTGCAGAATTAGACACACCCCTTACTTTGGGGGAGTTTTCATTCTAGTGGGAAAGAAATTAATCGACTAATGACACCAATGTTTATATAGTAAAATTGAGATTAGTGCTGGGGAAAAAAGATACATAGAAATTATGCAAGGAAACTTCTAGTTTGGGGCAGATGGTGAGGTCGTTACAGCTAGGAAATTCTTCCTGAGGCAATGATGCTTGAGGTGAGATATGAACAAGGACTATTTAGGAAGGCAAAACAAGCAGAAAACTAGGCATAAACTGGGGCGATCCTTCAATGAACTTTGAAAGCAGATTAGAATAAGAAAAGCTTTGAAAAACAGGAGAACGAATGTAAAGTGTTGGAAATCAGCTAAAATCTCAGGATCTCCCAATTCCTTTAGAGTCAGAGATTATTTTTTTTAGGACCACTGCATGCTACACATTTTTTATTTTTGTTAAAGGGCAGAGCCCTTAGTAAGTCAGATAATGAGCATGATTGTTTGGATGTGTGTTGGTTCAGGGTTTGAAGTCCCCTTGGTTTTCTTGATAATTTCTGTACTCTGTCAAGGGCTAGGACAACTGGCAGGCTCTCTCCACTTGGCTCCTTGGATTAACCTGGTCCATCTCCTTGGACTAACCTGGCCATCATCCTCTAATGGTGATGGGAAGAAGCACAAAAGAGCATCAACCCCCATTATAGATCCAAGTACATCATTCCTCTGCTGGTCTGGGAGAATTTCCAAGGGTGAGGGGTAGTTGCGGCTCTCTCTTGGGACATAAATGCTGTGGCAGACATATCTGGGAGTATTCATCTGAAGGCTGACGTTAGCAACAAGACCTGGCCCCCTAAAAATAGTTTTTAATTCAGTTTTTAGTGAATAGTCTGAAGAAATAACAACTTTTCATCAAAACACGTAAGTAGTCTGTCTTAGTCTGCCCAGGCTGTGTAACAAAGTGCCACAAACTGGGCAGGTTGTAAACCACAGAAATCGACGTCTCACCGTTTTAGAGGGTGGACATCCAATAGCAGGGTGGCAGCCGGGTCATGTGAGGGCCCTCTTCTGGTCACAGACTTCTCATTGTATTCTTCACATAGCAGAGAGGGCCGGAGAGCTCGCCAGAGTCTCTCTTGTAAGGGCATTCATTTCATTCCTGGAGGCTTCTCCTTTGGGACCTCATCGTCTCCGGAAGGGTCCACCTCCTCCAATACCATCACCTTGGGGGTTAGGACTCAACACATGAGTTGGAGGGGGACACAGCTGTTCCGACCATAGCATACGTGTCCTCACAGCCTAGTGAAGCATGGACTCTTCACTGAAAGTCTGTAATGATAGCCATATATGAATGCGTCCTGATATGTTACAGATGTGCAAAGGTGGGCTGCAAAAGTTTTTCCTAAATTTAAAAAGGCCTGCGTCAGGTTAACTCAGTTGTGCCACGGAAAGAAACTCCAGCTCTTAGTGGCTTGGTTCACATCTCCATCACACCATGTTCTGCTCTGTCACTGTTTTCACTCTGGGACCCCTGCTGAATGAGCAGCCACCGCCTGGAATGTCACCCCCGCCCCTCCAGGGCAAAGACAGAAAAGACTGAGGCAGAACGCTCACTGACTCTTCAAGTTTCTGGCATATCTGTTCACGTTCATCAGCCTCAGAAAGTCCCATGGCCAGGCCTACCCTCAGTGGTAATTTAGATAATGTGAATGTGTGTGCTTGCACACTGGCCACCTGCCTTATTCTAATATAAATTTGATACGACTTAAGAATGTGCAGTCATTATAGCAAGTTTAAGACATTGCATAAGAATAGTGAAGAAAGGGAAAGGCAAGTGTAGATTAGGTAAAACAAGTACATAAAATGCTTGCTATGAAACAGCACACTTAATGAGGTGCCCCAGATTTGTTTTTTAGAGGCTGGCAGGAGAATCCAGTTTGTGGATATTTTTGCAGAAGATCTGATGAAAAGTTAGATGTTGTTACTTTAATCACATACTGTGAACACAGGCTTAGGCAGTGTCTGTTACCAGGTACCACGCGGCCTGTGTAGGCCTCAACAAAGCATAAGTGCAAGTAAAGGGTGAATTAAATCAACATGTCCCAAATAGAATTTTTTTTTAAAATATAGGCAAAAAAAGGCAGTTTATTGAGGAGTTGTTGTTCAGCCACTAAGTTGTGTCCAACTCTTTGCGACCCCACGAACTGCAGCACACCAGGCTTCCCTGTCCTTCACTATCTTCTGAGTTTGCTCTAACTCATGTCCATTGAATCGGTGATGCCTTCCAACCATCTCATCCTCTGTCACCCCCTTTCCTCCTGCCCTCAATCTTTCCCAGCATCAGGGTCTTTTCCAGTGAGTTGGCTCTGTGCATCAGCTGGCCAGAGTATTGGAGCTTCAGCTCCAGCATCAAGCTTCCCAGTTGAGGAGTTAATGGTTTATTTTGGGGGTACCATTGCTTAATAGTGTTTATTTTGACGATCACCTGCTTCTCTCCATGCACACATGATTGATAATGGTGTGTCCCCAACTTTCCCCACTTTGGTTACTGATAAAAGTGGAGAGCAGGTCTCTCTGCTTTTGCATGCTTTCACTCTCTCGTGCCCTTCTCCCCTTGCAGTATTTCCGAGGGAGCCTGTGTCAGAGCCACCAGACCTACTGCCTGAACTACTCAGCCGCTGTCTTTTATCTTGAGAGCCTGAAGCAGAGACATGACTTTGGAATTTATTTAAAAGTAAAGTACCTTTTTCTTTTATATTTTTCCTGAGACTCTTTGGATATAACAGATACTAGGAACTATTTATTAGATAGTTCTATTTATTAGATAGACCCAAATTAAATGGAACGGGAGGAAAATAAATGATCAGGCATACATTTTAACTACAAACCTACTTTCCTTAGGAACACATAATCCACTTCAGCATTAGGATTTTAAATAGTGCTTATCTGGAAACATTGTATCACCTAATGTCCCTCCTGACATTTTAACTGGGGATTTAAAATGTTTTATTTGTCCACTGGTTTTGTTTTTAGAAGAAATTAGTGAGAAAACTATAATAAGGATTGAGGCTTTATTTGTGATACACGTCTGGCTCTTGTAGGATTTGGTCCCAGCAAGGTCCTACTGCACAAAGCTTGGTGTACCACTACCGTGGTATTCTATGTGAGCGACCCCTCCTAGAGAACATCATAGCACCCAGCGTAAATGCTGCCCCTGAAGTTGTCCAGCATGGCAGCTGTGGGTCCCAAGCGTTATTCAGTACAGTCGCTCAGTCGTGTCTGACTCTTTGCAACCCCATGGACTGCAGCACGCCGGGCTTCCCTGTCCATCACCAACTCCCAGAGCCTACTCAAACTCATGTCTAACACGTCAGTGGTGCCATCCAACCATCTCATCCTCTGTCGGCCCCTTCTCCCGCCTTCAATCTCTCCCAGCATCAGGGTCTTTTCCAGTGAATCAGTTCTTTGCATCAGGTGGCCAAAGTACTGGAGTTTCAGCTGTAGCATCAGTCCTTCCAATGAATATTCTGGACTGATTTCCTTTCAGATGGACTGGTTGGATCTCCTTGCAGTCCAAGGGACTCTCAAGAGTCTTCTCCAACACCACAGTTAAAAGCATCAATTCTTCAGCAGTCAGCTTGCTTTATAGTCCAACTCTCACATCCATACATGACCACCGGTAAAACCACAGCCTTGACTAGACGGACCTTTGTTAACAAAGTAATGTCTTTGCTTTTTAATATGCTATCTAGGTTAGTCATAACTTTTTTTCCAAAGAGCAAGCGTCTTTTAATTTCATGGCTGCAGTCATCATCTGCAGTGATCTTGGAGCCCCCCAAAATAAAGTCTGTCACTGTTTCCACTGTTTCCCCATGCATTTGCCATGAAGTGATAGGACCAGATGCCATGATCTTTGTTTTCTGAATGTTGAGCTTTAAGCCAACTTTTTTCACTGTCAACTTTCACTTATATCAAAAGGCTTTTTAGTTCTTCTTCGCTTTCTGCCATTAGGGTGGTGTCATCTGCATATCTGAGGTTATTGATATTTCTCCTGGCAATCTTCATTCCAGCTTGTGCTTCATCCAGCTTGGCATTTCATATGATGTGCTCAGCATATAAGTTAAATAAGCAGGGTGACAATATACAGCCTTGACGTACTGCTCTGATTTGGAACCAGTCTGTTGTTCCATGTCCAGTTCTAACTGTTGCTTCCTGACCTGCATATAGGTTTCTCAAGAGGCAGGTCAGGTGGTCTGGTATTCCCATCTCTTTCAGAATTGTCAACAGTTTATTGTGATCCACACAGTGAAAGGCTTTGGCATAGTCAATGAAGCAGGAGATGGTTTTCTGGAACTCTCTCGCTTTTTCGATGATCCAATGGATGTTGACAACTTGATCTCTGGTCCCTCTGCCTTTTCTAAATCCAACTTGAACATCTGGAAGTTCATGGTTCATGTACTGTTGAAGCCTGGCTTGGAGAATTTTGAGCATTACTTTACTAGCGTGTGAGATGAGTGCAGTTGTGTGGTAGTTTGAGCATTCTTTGGCATTGCCTTTCTTGGGATTGGAATGAAAACTGACCTTTTCCAGTGCTGTGGCCACTGCTCAGTTTTCCAAATTTGTTGGCATATTGAGTGCAGCACTTTCACAGCATCATCTTTTAGGATTTGAAATAGCTCAACTGGAATTCCATCACCTCCTCTAGCTTTGTTTGTAGTGATGCTTCCTAAGGCCCACTTGACTTCACATTCCAGGATGTCTGGCTCTAGGTGAGTGATCACACGATTGTGATTATCTGGGTCGTGAAGATCTTTTTTGTACAGTTCTTCTGTGTATTCTTGCCACCTCTTCTTAATCTCTTCTGCTTCTGTTAGGTCCAAACTATTTCTGTCCTTTAAAGTGTCCATCTTTGCATGAGATGTTCCCTTGGTATCTCTAATTTTCTTGAAGAGATCTCTAGTTCCCATTCTGTTGTTTTCCTCTATTTCTTTGCATTGATCACTTAGGAAGGCTTTCTTATCTCTCCTATTCTTTAGAACTCTGCATTCAAATGGGTATATCTTTCCATTTCTCTTTTGCCTTTAGCTTCTCTTCTTTTCTCAGCTATTTGTAAGGCCTCATCAGACAACCATTTTGCCTTTGGGGATGGTCTTGATCCCTGCCTCCTGTACAGTGTCACGAACCTTTGTCCATAGTTCTTCAGGCACTCTGTCTATCAGATCTAATCACTTGAATTTATTTGTCACTTCTACTGTATAATCGTAAGGGATTTGATTTAGGTCATACCTGAATGGTCTAGTGGTTTTCCCTACTTTCTTCAATTTAAGTCTGAATTTGGCAGTAAGGAGTTCGTGATCTGAGTCACAGTCAGCTCCTAGTCTTGTTTTTGCTGACTGTATAGAGCTTCTCCATCTTTGGCTGCAAAGAATATAATCAGATTTCGGTATTGACCATTGGTGATGTCCATGTGTAGAATCTTCTCTTGTGTTGTTGGAAGAGGATGTTTGCTATGACCAGTGTGTTCTCTTGGCAAAACTCTGTTAGCCTTTGAACTGCTTCATTTTGTACTCCAAGGCCAAATTTGCCTGTTACTCCAAGTGTTTCTTGACCCTACTTTTGCATTCCAGTCCCCTATAATGAAGAAGACATCTTTTTTGGGTGTTAGTTCTGGAAGGTCTTGTAGGTCTTCACAGAACCATTCAACTTCAGCTTTTCAGCATTACTGGTCAGGGCATAGACTTGGATTACTGTGACACTGAATGGTTTGGCTTGGAAACGAACAGAAATCATTCTGTCATTTTTGAGATTGCATCCAAGTACTGCATTTTGGACTCTCTTGTTGACTGTGATGGCTATTCCATTTCTTTTAAGGGATTCTTGCCCACAGTAGTAGATATAACGGTCATCTGAGTTAAATTCACCCATTTCAGAACAGGAGATTTGTGCTCGGGAACTTCAGTGTTTGCAAATAAGCAAAACTGGAAAAAATTTTCCTAGACTTCTCTACTTCCTTTGACCACCACCCACTCCCCTGCCCCCGCTGGTTTTTTGAGGGTTTTATTTTGACATATCTTTAGTCTGAAATGTACCTTTCAGTATTATGCCACAGCTCTTTTTATGACCCAAGAAAATGGTCCGTGCCTTTCCAGAAACCCATGCAGCTACAAGAAGCACCTACCAGAGCATCACCTCAGAGCCGTAGGAGGAACAGCCACCACACAGAGCAACCAGTAACTTTCAGCTGTGAATCAGAGCATCTTTGCCATGGCCAGAATGTGCCAGGAAACCTGGGCGTGGCATGAACGATGTTGGGAAGAGCCATGGCCCTATTTTAGTAGCTTTAGCCTTTCGGTGTTTTCTTTGGTACTCAAACCAAAACCTGAAAGCTTGTTAGATTTCATGAATAATCTTGTTGCAAAATTTGTCTCTGGAAGCTGTTGGATGAGACTCCTTGCCTGAGACTCCTTGGCAGAGTCTTCCAGACTCCTCCCCAGACTGGGGAGAATCCAGGTTCATTCCTCTCCCTCCCAAGCTAGCACAAGGTTCAGACACCATTTTCAAATAACTGTGGAAAATCCCTTAACAATTGTGACACAGAAGTTTACATGTATGAGGTATATATAGCATCCAAAGATATTTAGGAAAAAAAATGGAGGATGCACTGATATAATGATAACATGTAATACTTTTATAAGCATCATGCTCTGCCAAGCACTTTCTCAAACTTTCTCTTTTAAATCTTACCACAGATCTATGAAGTTGATTACATTGTGTCCCCACATGTCCCTGAGACTCAGAAAGGTTGTGTGACCTTTGTAAGATCACATGACCAATAGGTGGCAATAAAAGAACCTGGATAAAGGTCTTCAGGCAAAATACTCCAATGCACTTTACGCCCAGGGCTATTTACAACTCCTCAGGGCTACTTCCTGTTGCAAAGGAACGCTTAGCATCATGAAACAAAGGTTGAAGGGTCAGGGAGAGGCTTTGGGAGGGCTTGGAGGTAAATCTGCCTTCCACAGCCCCAGAGCACAGAACAAAACTTCATCACAGATAATTAATAATAATAATATATAATGATTATACATACAATAATAATGATACAAATACAAAAATGATAATACTAAAAGTGACTAGTTCGCAAGCTTTGCCTATGGCTGGGCACTATGCTGCATGCTAATCATCTCTGATTTCTCTGTCTGCACAATAAACCCTGTAGGATTTGATGTTATCCTCATTTTTCAGGAGCTTAGAAGAATTTAGCAACTTGCTTAAAGTTTGTTCAGGGCAGGAAAGTGAAAGTGAAGTTGCTCAGTCGTGTCCGACTCTCTGCGACCCCGTGGACCGTAGCCTACCAGGCTCCTCGGTTCTCCTAGGCTTTGACGTAAATGTTGTTGGAAAACTTAACATCTCTGTGGGCTTCCCTGGTGGCTCAGACAATAAAGAATCTGCCTGCAGTGCAGGAGACCCAGGTTCATTCCCTGGGTCAGGAAGATCCCTTGGGAATCCCAAGGGAATGGCCACTCACTCCAGTATTCTTGCCTGGAGAATTCCATGGAGAGAGGAGCCTGGTGGGCTACAGTCCATGGGGTCACAGAGTCAGACAGAATTGAGCAGCTAACACACTTTCACTTAACATCTTTGTCATTTTATGGACTGCCTGGAATTGGGCTCTGGTTGCACTGGGGTGAATTTACTCTCTACACCATGTGGGGCTGGTTTTTGTAAATATCTGTACATTATCTTTATGGGCATTGACAAGAGTAGAATTTCCCTCACTTTTTCAGTCAGTCAAAGTGATGCAGAGAAGACACTGGGGAACTTCCATAGTGGTCTAGTGGTTAAGAATCTGCCTGCCAATGCCGGGGACATAGGTTTGATCCCTGAACTGGGAAGATCCCACATGCCACAGGGCAGCTAAGCCCACATGCCAGAGGGCAACTAAGCCCAAGCTCCCTGGAGCCCATGCTCCACAAGAGAAGCCACCCCAATGAGAAGCCCATGCCCAGCAACTAGAGACTAGCCCCTGCTTGCCGCAACTGGAGAAAGCCCACACAGTGTAACGAAGACACCCAAAAAAAGACACTCCAACACAGCTAGAAAAAGTCAGAAAACAAGACCCTGGGAATTGGTACCAGGTCTCTCTGCTAGTCTTTGCTCGATTAGCAGCTGCTGACGAATCTATCTACTGCAGACTGAATATTCAAGACATGTCAGGCATTGTTGTCAGCACTGTGTGGATTGTCTCCTTAAAACCTCTCATCACCCGGTTAAGGCAACTCTTGTTATCCACACTTCACAGATGAGGACGTAAGTAGATTTCCCAAGTTCCCAAGAATCATGGGTGTCCAAGACCGTGGTCGCATCCCACCAAGACAGGTTAATGAGGAGAACAAGGTTTTATTTGGGCCCCTCAATCCATTTCACTCTTCCCCTGAACACATTGGATTTGTAATGATTTATGTATAAATTATATCAATATAATTTTATAAATTATAAGATTTATGTGTAAATTTACTGTTTGCTTATTATATATAGTTAACTTACAATGTTGTATTTCTGGTGTGCAGCAAAGTGATTCAGTTTTACATATATATAATACTTTTTCATATTCTTTTCTATTATAATTTATTATGAGATATTGAATATAGTGTCCTATGCTGCACAGTAGGACCTTGTTGGTTATCAAAGCTTGTAAGTTTGATAAGGTCCCATTGGTTTATTTTTGTTTTTATTTCTGTTGCTTTGGGAGACTTGACCTAAGAAAACATTGTTACAGTTTATATCAAAGAATGTTTTTCCTATGTTCCCTTTTAGGATTTTTATGGTGTCCTGTCTTATATTTACTTTTTTTTTTTCCTTATATTTAAGTCATTAAGCCATTTCAAGTTTATTTTTGTGTAGGGTGTAAGGGAGTGTGCTAACCTCATTGATTTACATGTAGCTGTCCAGCTTCCCCAACACCATTTGCTGAACAGACTATGTTTTCTCTATTGTATACTCTTGCCTCCTTTGTCAAAGAGTAATTGACCATAGGTGCATGGGTTTATTTCTGGGCTTTCTATCATGCTCCATTAATCTATGTATTTGTCTTTTGTGCCAGTACCATACTGTTCTGATGACTGTAGCTTTGTAGTATAGTCTGTAGTCAGGGAGTCTGATTCTTCCAGTTCCATTTTTCTGTATCAAGATTGTTTTGGCCATTTGGGATCTTTTGTGTTTCCATACAAATTATAAAAGTTTTTGTTCTAGTTCTATAAAAAAACGCCACTGGTAGTTTGATAGAGATTGCACTGAATCTGTAGATTGCTTTGGGGTCATATAGTCATTTTGACAATATTGCTTCTTCCAATCCAAGAACACAGTGTATCTTTCCATCTGTTTATGTCATCTTTGATTTCTTATATCAGCATCTTATAGTTTTCAGAATACAGATCTTTTGGCTCTTTAGGTAGGTTTATTCCTAGGTATTTTATTCTTTTTGATGCAATGGTAAATGAGATTGTTTCTCTAATTTCTCTTTCTGGTCTTTTGTTGTTAGTTTATGAAAATACAACAGATTTCTGTGTATTAATTTTGTGTCCTGCAGTTTTACCAAATTCATTGAGAAACTCTAGCATTTTTGTGGTAACATCTTTAGCATTTTCTGTATATTGTATCCTGTCATCTGCAAACAGTGACATTTTTACTTCTTTTCCAATTTGAATCCCTTTTATTTCTGTTTCTTTTCTGATTACCTTGGCTAGGACTTCTAAAACTAAGGTTGAATAAAAGTGGCAAGAATGGACATCTTTGACTTGTTCCTGATCTTAGAGGAAATGCTTTCAGCTTTTCACTTTTGCAAATGTTAATATATGGCCTTTATTATGTTGAGGTAGGTTTCCTCTGTGCCCACTTTCTGGAGAGTTTTTGGTTTTTTTTTTTTAATAATAAATGGATGTTACATTTTATCCAATGCTTTTTCTGCATCTGTTGAGATGATCATGGGGGGTTTTTTGTCTTTTCTTTTGTTGATGTGGTGTATTGCTTATGTTGAACTGTCCTTGTGACTCTAGGTTGAATCCAGCTTGATTGTGTATATTATTATCCTTTTTACTTGCGGTTGTATTTGGTTTGCTGAATTTTGTTGAGAATTTTTATATTTGTATTCATCAAAGATAGTGACCTATAATTTTCTTTTTTCATATGGTCTTTTCCTGGTTTTGGTATCAGAGTGATGGTAGCTTCATAGAATGACTTTGGGAAATCCCCTACTCTTCAGTCTTAAAGAAGACTTTGAAAAGGATTGGTATAAGTTCATTGTATGTTTGGTAGGATTCCCCAGCAAACTCATTGGATCTTAGACTTTTCTTTGCAGGGGGTTGTGTTGTTTTTTTTTTTTTTTTTAGTTTCAGCAAACATGCATGGGCTTAATTGCCATGAGGCATGTGGAATCTTCTCAGACCAGGTTTCAAACTCATGTCCCTGCATTAGCAGGCAGATTCTTAACCACTGGACCATTAGGGAAGTCTGAGAGCTTTTTTATTATTGTTATTAGAGATTATATTTCACTTCTAGTGATCAATCTGTTTAAATTACTTATCTCTTCTTGATTCTGTTTTGGTGGGCTGTGTGTCCCTAAAAACTTATCCATTTCTTCTAGGTTGTCCAGCTTGTTGGTATATAATTCTTTGTAGTAGTCTCCCACAGATTTTTGTATTTCTGCAAAATCAGTTATTGTGCTTCCTCTTTCATTTCTTGTTTTATTTTGGTCCTTTCATTTCTTCTTGGTGAACCTGGCCAGAGTTTGTGAATTTTGTTTTGTCGCTGTTGTTTTACTCATTAAATCATGTCTGACTCTCTTGCCACCCTGTGGACGATAGCCTTCCAGGCTCCTCTGTCCATGGGATTTCCCAGGCAAGAATACTGGAGTGGGTTGCCATTTTCTTCTCTAGGGGAATCTTCCTGACCAGGGATCAGACCCACATCTTCTGCATTGCAGGCAGATTCTTTACCACTGAGCCTCCAGGGAAGCCCCAATTTTGTTTCCCCTTTCAAAAAACCAGCTCTTGGTTTCATTGGTTTTGTTTTGTTTTCTATTTTCTGATCTCTATTCTATTTCTTCCTCTCTGACTTCTTATTATTTCCTTCCTTATGCTGACTTTAGGCTTTATTTGTTCATTTCTTTCCAGTGTTAGGTTAGATTGTAGATCAGCTCACTTTATATTATCCCATAAATCTCATGTATTTTCTTGTTTTCATTTAACTTTCTGTCTACATTTCTGATTGATTTCCATTACTATTCTGTCTTATTGATCAGTTATTTGCCCTACATTGTTTTTTAAATACATTTATTTATTTATGGCTGTGCTGAGTCTGTGTTGTTGCACAGGCTTTTGTCCAGTTGTGGTGAGTGGGGGCCGCCCTCCAGTTGTGGTGCGTGGACTTCTCATTGCCGTGGCTTCTCTTGTGGAGCACGGGCTCTAGGGCATGCGGGCTTCCGTGGTAGAGGTGTGTGGGCTCAGCAGTCGTGATGTGCAGGCTCTAGAGCGCTGGCTCATTACTTGTGGTACACAGGCTCGGTTGATCCACAGCATGTGAAATCTCCCTGGATCAGGGATCAAACCCATGTCTCCTACATCAGCAGGCAGATTCTTTTACTGCTGAGCCATCAGGGAAACCCTGCATTGTTCAGTTTGTTATTTATTGCCTTTAGCTTGCCTTCATCTCAGCATATACATTTTCTCATTTTAATTGGTTTCTCTTTGTAGTTTCTATTGGTAGTTCCTCGCTAAAGTGATCTGCATTTCTCTCAATGCCCTTCCTTAATTTGTTAGTTGTTGCTTTCTTTTCGTAACGGTACTGATTTTTTGGCTGTGCTGAGTTCATTGCCGTGACCAGAGGCTCGTGTCTAGTTGTGGTGCGTGGGCTTCTCATTGTGGTGGCTTCTCCTGTTGCAGAACACAAGCTGTACCAAGGGCAAGTGGGTTTGGTAGTTGCAGCACGAGGGCTCGGTAGCATGTGGCACGTGGGCTCTGTAGTTGCTTCATGACTCCAGATCAGGGATCAAACCCATGTCTCCTGCATTGGCAGGTGAATTCTTCACCACTGAGCCACCCAGGAAGCCTTATCTTCTTTTTGAACTCAGAATCTGGTAGCGCATTCTGTTTTACTGGAGATTTCTCCTGTCCTGTTTTTGGAAATAGTTCCTCTGTTTCTTGGTTTCAGTTTTATTTCTTTGCCCCTGGATTTAGGAGAAACAGTAATTTCTATGGTCTTGAAGAGTTGTTTTTATGTAGGAGCATCCTTGTGTAGTCTGAGCCTTAATATTTTTGGTGCAAGGGCTGCATCTAGTATGGGTGCCTGCTGTTTCTTTCCTCCTGTATGCTGGTTGTTATCCCCTTCACAGGGAGTGTGATTGTTTTTGTGGTGACCAGAGCCTGCGCTGGAAGTTGAGCAGAGCCTCCTATTTGGTCTGTGGTTGTCACAGCTTTGTTGGGAGCACAGTCTGCTCCCCAGTTGGAGTAGAAGCCCCCCACATCATCTTGTTTCTGAACTGCGGTGTGAGGTCGGCAGTCCTGGAGCATTACCACTAGGGGAGGAACCATGAGTATTCCTCATCAGGAGCTGTCCACTGAAGTGCACTCCATGGTGTCTGTCACCCCCGTGTGTGCCTCCAGAGTACACGGTTGTTGGCATGGCCCTCACCTCCTCCTCAGCCATGGGAATGCAGGCTGTTGGCCTGGATGTCCCTCAAGTGCTGTGCTCGTAAAGCCACCAGCTCAGATCTGCAGGCACAGATTCCCTGAAGTCAGGCCCCAGGACCTTTCTTAGCTGCCCATAGTCATGCTCCTCGACCCCCTCAGAGCTACGGGACGAGTGCAGACCCTGGCCCCACCTCCACGTACATGGACCCACAAAACTCGCAGCTGCTGACTCTGGATTTGCCCCAGCTATGGGAGCATCAGTCCTCTGCTGGGATGTCCCACAGTCACTTAGCTTACAAAGGCACCGGCCGCAGCATAAATCCACTACAGTCGCAAAGTCTCCTGATAAGGCTCAGATTTCAGCCCCACCTCTGTGTGGGGCAACAGCAGGCACTCATGTGTTCACAGAGCCCTGCCCACTGTGAGCACTCTGTGGGGCTGCTCTGCTGTGAACCCACCTCTCCCTTCAGGTGCTTCTTATCAAGAGGGCTTCTGTAGTAGATCCAAGTTTCATCCCGCACACAGCCCCAGTTGCCACCCAGTCCACACTCTGGCCCCTTCAGGCTTTCTCTGCACGGCCACCCCCAGTCCTCTGCCCAGATCTGTCCTCTGAAACCCAAGATTCAGCACCTAGCCCCGACCCGCACTCGCAGACACATGAATGGAGCTGGGGAGTGCAGCAAGGTGGCCGAGACCAGGTGTGCTGGTCTCTCTTTTCTGCCTGCTGAAGCCAATTGCTGCACTCTTCTCTGAGCCTCTGACGCTTCCGTTCTGTTCCGGCTGATCTATGCAGCAAAGTTTGTTCCTAGGGCAAGGAACCTTTCCTCTTTCGCAGCTCTCTCCCAGGAGTACAGGTCCTATCCCATCCTCCCTTGTTGCATGGTGATCTTCCTGGCAGTTTTCGTTGTATGAGCTCTTCCGCCAGCAATTTCAGTAGGTATTCTGTGAGAACTGGTACACGTGTAGATGTATTTTTTATGTACTTGTGGGAGTTAGCAAGGTCTGTGTCCTTCTATTCCACGATCTTGATCTTCCAACTATATACAAATTTATTTATTATCAAGCTGAAGCAGATTCCACTCATCTAGACCCATCCAGGAAAAGGACTTTTATATCCCATTTCTCATGACAGAGTTTCTTTTCTTTCCCTAATAGACATGAAAAGTAAAGCCAACAGAGAAATGGAAGAAAAAGTTATAGGTTCACTTTTAAATCATCAAATGTCTTTTCTTTTTTTCACTCTTCTGAGACCTTTCAAAACACTATAAATATTTTGTGTATCTCTGCCTGGATTTTTGTCTAAATTATTTACCACTGGTATTTCTTTTCTGATTGCTATCTGAGGGAGATTCAGTGCTTTTCTATTTACCCTGAACACCAGTGGGTGCTGGCCACCAGAACTGTTGCCCACGGCATAGAAATTTGGAGCAGTGACCCGGGGCTGTGTGTTTTGAGGGAATCCCTCACTGCTGATGAGAAATGAATTACTGGAGCTCCCCAGCTTCCCACGAGGACCAGCAGGTAGTGCTGGAATGCTGCTGCCAGTGACTCAGCACAGAAATCAGCCACTAAATCTCTGGGAGTTGGTGATGGACGGGGAGGCCTGGTGTGCTGCAGTCCATGGGGTCGCAAAGAGTTGGACACGACAGAGCAACTGAACTAAACTGAAGGCCACAGATGACGACGGCCTTCCCACACCTCTTTCCTCCACTCCTTCTGTTCCTAGCTCTTTGGTGGCTGCAGTCTCTGCTTCCTTCATTCCTTCAACCCTAGTGAGGATCACAATCATTTTGAGCTGGATGAAAACTAGGAAGTCATCTAATACCTGCTCCCATTTTATAGAAGAGGAGTCTGAGGTGCAGGGAGGGGAGGCGGTCCCTCAGCCTTAAAGCCTGGCCCCTAGAGCTCCGTCCTCTGTGCCCCTCTGGCCTCACTTTTCTGACCTGCCATCTGTAGGTGGGGAAGTGGGAAAGATCATGCATGGCAGAATTCCCGTAAAGAAGAGTCCTGGAAGTTTTTAGAAGAAATGTGATATAGCTGTTAGGGTAGGAGGGTATGGAAGACAAGGACAATTGCAAAGCTTGAGGCTAGGAGAGAAAAGGGGGAAAGTTGGAGAAGGGAAGAGAGGGGAAAAAAGAGAAAGCGCTCTCTTCCAAAGAAAAGAATGGAGCCAGCAAAATGGGGTGGTGGGTAGTGGCTGTGGCTTTCACACGTGTTCTTGTTGTCACTAAGCTGTGTCCAGTTCTTCACAACCCCGTGGACTGCAGCATGCCGGCTTCCCTCTCCTTCACTATCTCCCAAAGTTTGCTCAAATCATGTCCGTTGAGTCGATGATGCCATCCAACCATCTCATCCTCTGTCGTCCCCTTCTTCTCCTGCCTTCAATCTTTCCCAGCATCAGGTTCTTTTTCAGTGAGTCAGCCCTTTGCATCAGGTGGCCAAAGTATTGGCACTTCAGCATCAGCATCAGTCCTTCCAATGAATGTTCAGAATGTTTATTTCTTTTAGGATTGACTGGTTGGATCCCCTTCTTGTCCAAGGGACTCTCAAGAGTCTTCTCCAACACCACAGCTCGAAAGCATCAATTCTTGGGTGCTCAGCCTTCTTTATGGTCCAGCTCTCACATCTGTACATGACTACTGGAAAAACCACAGCTTTGACCATATGGACCTTTGTCAACAAAGTGATGTCTCTGCTTTTTAACCTGCTGTCTAGGTTTATCATAGCATTTTTTCCCTAGGAACAAGCATCTTTTAATTTCATGGCTGCAGTCACCATCACAGTGACTTTGGAACCCAGGAAAATAGTCTGTCACTGTTTCCATTTTTTCCCCACCTGTTTGCCATGAAGTGATGGGACAGGATGCCATTGATCTTCGTTTTTTGAATGTTAAGTTTTAAGCCAACTTCTTCACTCTCCTCTTTTACTTTCACCAAAAAGCTATTTAGTTCCTCTTCACTTTCTGCCATTAAGGTGGTGTCATCTGCATATCTGAGATTATTAATATTTGTCCTGGCAGTCTTGATTCCAGCTTGTGATTCATCCAGCCGAGCATTTCTCATAATGTGCTCTGCATAGAAGTTAAACAAGCAGAGTGACAATATACAGCCTTGATGTACTCCTTTCCCAGCTTTGAACCAATCCATTATTCCATGTCTGGTTCTAACTGTTGCTTCTTGACCTGCAGATAGGTTTCTCAGGAGGCAAGTAAGGTGGTCTGGTATTCCCATTTCTTTAAGAATTTTCCAGTTTGCTGTGATCAACACAGTTAAAGGCTTTAGTGTAGTCAATGAACCAGAAGTAGATGTTTTTCTGGAATTCCTTTGCTTTCTCTATGGTCTAACAAATGTTGGCAATTTGATCTCTGGTTCCTCTGCCTTTTCCGAATCCAGCTTTAGCATCTGGAAGTTCTTGGTTCATGTACTATTGAAGCCTAGCTTGAAGGATTTTGAGCATTACCTTGCTAGCATGTGAAATGAGTGCAATTGTGCAGTACTTTGAACATTCTTTGGCATTGCCTTTCTTTGGAATTGGAATAAAACACCTTTTTCAGTCATGCAGCCACTGCTGAGTTTTCCAAATTTGCTGTCATATTGAGTGCAGCTCTTTTACAACATCATCTTTTGGGATTCTAAGTAGTTCAGCCAGAATTCTATCACCTCCACGAGCTTTGTTCCTAGTAATGCTTCCTAAGGCTCACTTGACTTCACACTCCAGAATGTCTAGCTGTAGGTTAGTGATCACACCATCTTGATTATTTGGGTCATTAAGACCTTTTTGATACAGTTCTTCTGTGTATTCTTACTACCTCTTACTATCTTCAGCTTCCGTTAGGTCCCATACTGTTTCTGTCCTTTATTGTTACTATCTTTGCATGAAATGTTCCCTTGGTATCTCTGGTTTTCTTAAAGAGATCTCTAGTCTTTTCCCATTCTGTTGTTTTCCTCTATTTCTTTTCATTGTTCACTTAGGAAGACTGTTATCTCTCCTTGCTGTTCTTTGGAGCTCTGCATTCCTTTTCTCCTTTGCCTTTCACTTCTTGTCTCAGCCATTTGTAAGGCCTGACTTGTAGCTGCCTGCCAAGTCGCTTCAGTGGTGTCCGACTCTGTGCGACCCCATGGACTGCAGCCTACCGGGCTTCTCCGTCCATGGGATTCTCCAGGCAAGAACACTGGAGTGGGTTGCCATTTCCTTCTCCAATGCATGAAAGTGGAAAGTGAAAGTGAAGTCACTCAGTCGTGTCTGACTCTTAGCGACCTCATGGACTGCAGCCTACCAGGCTCCTCCATCCATGGGATTTTCCAGGCAACAGTACTGGAGTGGGGTGCCATTGCCTTCTCCTGACTTGTAGCAGTACTTACTAAAATTTCCTTTCATGTCTTCCCCATTGCATGTACACCTGGCAGCCACCTCCTTGAACAAACTCTCCCTGTTGACAACCGTCTGTGTCTTTTTTCTTCTCATCTCTCTTCTATATGATGTAGATCGGTTTAGCCTCTTCACCTTCATTTTCTCATTATCCTGATTCCCTCCAACAGAGGCGAGTTAAGGAACTCACCCAACAAGCAAGACTCCTTCCTTTTCCTTCCTCCCCACCCAGTGTTGATTCTCAGTTTTCCTAACTGCACTGCAGCAAAGGAGGAAGCAGAGCTGGCAAACCCAGAAATCAACCCCGAGGGCCCAGGAGGAGGAAAAGGGAAAACCACAGTCGGTCAGAAGGGTGAACAAGGCTGGAATGTGTGTATAATACTTCGTAAGCACATTGCAAAAAAATAAACCCATTTGAGATTCTGAATTCAGTACTAGTAGATAAATGCTTGCTAAGACGGTTTAATATGGGATTTTCAAAAGCAAGATCTAGTCCTTCCAATGAATATTCAGTCCTTATACTTTTTCCCAGCAAGCTCACAGGTGTGCTGTCAGTACTGAGTGAGATCTCTTAAGGTTTGCTTGTGTCCAGATTCCTCAGTGTGCCCCAATAGGAGAAGCAGTGTTCTGACAGGCCTGGTTTTGCCTTCCCCAGTGGTGTGAGCAACATGACCAGTGCAGGCGCCTTCACCTGCCTGAGCTGCTCGTGGCCCCGCTGCACAGGCTGACTCGATACCCCTTGTTGCTGAAGAATATCTGGAAAAGGAGTACAGACTCTACGGAGAAAATCATGATCTACTCCATCAAGGAAAAGGTGGAAAAGGCAATCCGTAAGTCCCTGAGATGAGGGACCCAGAGCTCCAGTGTCAGCTTTAGTCAAAGAGTTGGGGGGCCCTGTGGCTCCTGGGAACCAGCTGGGCTTCCATCCTAGGAGGTAATTCCATCGGCTTGAGGTCACTGGCTCTCGGAAATGTGGATTTGACTTTGAATTTGCAATGTAAATCAAACACACCCAAAACAATGGGCTCCACTCACATCCTGGCCAACCATGTGAGAACTCCTAACTCCTAAGGGGTCACGCAAGCCGTGGCTCCGTCTCCAAGGTTTTCAGATGTGAGTTCAGGCAGGAAAACCTCTACTTCCCAGATGATGAAGGCGCTTTGTTTTTAACATCCACACTGAGCCCACACACAAAGCAAATGGAAGTAAACAGCATGAAAAGCCTTTCCGGAGGATAAAGTACCACCGTCATTTTTTTTTTTAGGTCACTGAAATCGAGGGCCAATCTAAATATAATGCCAACTGCAATATTTAGAACTGAAATTAGGGGATAAAAGAGCAAGCCCTGTAATAATTTAAGTCTATTTGGGTAGCTATGTATAGTCAAATCCAAATAAAGAAATCCATGATAGGTGTCCATAAAAGATTTCCTAGGGAGCATCAAAAAGGAACAATTCAAATTGATAATTACCAGCTGTACAGAAATGATGTATTTTTTCTTTTCATATTTAAAAGTAAAATGACCACTCAATTAGGAGTTTTTTCCCCTTTTTTTAAAAGTTTTTGTTCAAATTCTCTAATGACCTACCCAATGAACTAGAATTAAGCTTATCAAATTGATTGACAGGAAATTCAATTAAAAACAGACTTTTTTAAATTTTAAAGTAATTTTTAAGATTATTACTCATTTTGATAGGTTTGTGAGGAAGATAGCATCTCTTCCAGGAATTTCTCAACAAAATCTGAATTTTCATTGTTGAGGAAAGAGATCCCTGTGGCCTTCCTCTAAGTTTATGAGCTTAAAGATAGTGAATTCTCAAAGATTCCCCTAACCATTGATTCTATGGGTCTACGACTTGCCCTCCATATTTTCAAAACTCATTTCAAAACCTCAATAGCAATACGTTATTAAAAATACTGGGAAACTAGTATTTGAAGAACTTTGAAGAAAACTTTTCTTTGTTTTCAAAAGTTCTTTGACGAGAACTTTTCTTCAAACTAAACTTTGAAGAAAAAACACATTCTTACCAAAAGACATAATCAACTTTACCATAAAGGGAATGTGTGTTTTATGATTAAGACAAAGATATGCTTGTCCTTGTTAGTCTGATTTTTTTCCTTCCTATAATCAGCTGTATGATGCAGAGAGTATGAGAGAGCTACCAGGGGCATTATTAGTATTATTGAAATAAAAATGCACGTTTACAATTTACTGAATTAGTTCAGCTTCATATTCTCTGCAAGAGGCTGATTTCAAATTAGTGAGTTTTTCTAAGGTGTTCAAACAGTGAGAAATAATGTTAAATGAACCTCCAGGGGTTCAGTGTCTGAATGATTTCTATGGATCTTGGTTAAATTTTATGCTGTAATGTCTCATACATTTAAAAATATATTGTATGTGTCTTGTCTTTTAGAGGATCTTGAAGGAAAAGTGAAGTGGCTTGACAATTTTCAGAAGTTCAGACATCTACAGGAGATTGTAGTGTGGCCTCCACTTTGGGATCGAGATAAAAGGTTTTTCATTCCAGAGGTACAAAAGGGGTCAGTTGGAACATACATCCCTTGCCAGAAGTTTGGCGTTTGAGTGAAGTACGCTAATCTTATTACATAGTCCCCAGCTGCCCACCAGAATTGTAAGTCTCGCAGATGTAAAGCCTTCATCCACATGGCATTGTGTGTGGTGGGGCGGCTGGACTCATCACGCCGTTCCCAGGCTGGTCCTTCTGAGAGGTTTGCCCATTCTTCCCCAGCCGCATGCCCACTTACTGGCATTTCCAAATGTCTCCAGCTTTGTAGACAGGGTCACATTGCCGCAGCTCCTGGAATGCGCTGCGTCTTCTAATCACTAACATCTCTTTGATTGTCTCGCTTGTTTTCCCAGTGCCTGAAACACATTTTTAAAGAACACATGGCAGAAAACATCCTGTCACCAACCAACAGACACCTTCTCTATGAAGGAAAACTGACTCTTGCAGGTAAATAACTGCTTCCTTTACAAACCCAACATCCTTGCTACCTTGTAACTTGTCCAACTGTGGCTAATAGAAGGGTGGCAGGAATTGCATTTGCTTGTGGCCAAGGTGACAGCAGATGTGAATCAGAGAGCATCCTGTGGAGTCACACAGACTCCAGCTTGATCAGACCACAAGGTGACTCTAAAATGGGGCAACTGTGTATCTTATAAGACTGAAGTCCAAGTGAAGAGCTTAGCTCAAGATCCGGTGGTGGTGGTGGTCGCTAAGTTGTGTCCGACTCTTGCGACCTCATGGACTGTAGCCTGCTAGGCTCCTCTGTCAATGGGATTTTCCAGGCAAGAATACTGGAGTGGGCTGCCATTTCCATCTTCAAGCTCAAGGTCTGGAATCTGGTAAACACTCGGCATCAGCTGTTCCCACCCTCACTAAGTTGGACAGTCAGACTGTCAGTGTAGACTGAGAATCTGTTATGTAACACACTTTGTGCTGCACAGGATTGGAGGATAGAGAATCACTATTCTGGATAAGGCTTTCCCTCGAGTTGAGAAGCTCTGCCACAGTAAGCAGCCCTGCAGTCTGAATCCGAAAGCGAGCCCAATGCTGGAGTACCCCCGAAGGGCTCCCTGTGACCCGTGGGACTGGAGGGGGTCTCTGGTGAAGAATAGAAGGATGTTAGGTCAGTGGAAGGACATCCCGAATGAAAAGCACAGCACGAGAAAAGGCTTGGAGACAGAGGCCGCCTGAACGAGGAGGCTCCCCCATGGTTAGGAGGGTGTGCCCGAGCTGCCAGGCTCCCTTCCCAGTCCACCTCTGCTGCCTCTGTGACCTGGGGCCTTGGTCAGCATTCTCCCCACGCTGCAGTTTCCCCTCTTTGCTGTGAGGATTTCAGTGAGCTAATGGATGTTGGTAGCTCTTGAAAGAATAGTTGGTAGAGAGTCAGCGCTCAGTCAATATCATGATCAGAAAGGGCTGCCCAGCTGAAGTAAGATTTGCTTTCATTCATTGATTCATTGCTTCACAAAATCTCGATTGAGCACCCACAGTGTATGAAGCCCTGAGGGATGTGGGATTGCATGTTTATAGCCGTCTGAGATCTTGTCGGCAGGGGGTGCTGGGCAGTAAGTCCTTATTCAGTACACATCTGTTGAGAACCTGCTCTGTTTTCAAGATAGTGTTAGATGTCAGCTTGGGACATAACCCCTGCCCACTCAGGAAGATAGACACGCCCAATGTTTCACAGCAAAGGAGTTTTGCGTGCATTTTCTCCTGCCAGTGAGTCATGCAGAGAAGTTACATTTAATCCCATATCACAGGACAAATACAGGGAAGTTCCATAACACATTCAGGGCTCTTGGCAAGTTAATGGCCACATTCAGACCCAAGCCAACAGGCTGCCTCAGCCTAGCTGGCTTCCAGAATTTTAGCGACTGCCTTGGAAGCCACAGGGATCCAGCAAGGAAACTGCAGAGAGCAGGAAGCCACTGAGTCCTCACGCAGGGACATAAGGTTAAAAATTATTGAAGAATGAGCTCCAAAAAGCAGTATGCAAAGTGGCTGGAGGAGACAAAGCAGAGAGACCAACCTGAAGGCTCCACAGCGAAGCAGGTGAGGTGGGAAGAGCCTGGGCCTTTGTTTTCCAACCATTCTCCACCTGCAGACGCCCCTGCCCCCACTTGCCTTTGAGGAGATAACAGTTTTACACCTTCTTTAATGTCATTTACAATTTCAGAAATAACTAGATCATTGTGACAAAGCCAAATCCAACCAAAACCTAAAGTAAGGAAGCGAAACACAGTTCTGTGTACAGTCTTATGACTTTCCCTCCAAAATTTGGCCTCCGCCTGGAATTATCAGAGATTTTATTTCACCTCTTCCCTGTGTCCACCAACTTCCCCAACACAGTGAGTTGCACTAGCCTATCCTAAAATGTTAGAAATGGGTGTGGATCGAAAAGGAAGACCTGTGTAAATATCAGTAACACCAGGCTCCTGCCTAACAGTATATGCTGTTAGTCAGGTTTCATCAGAGGGGGAGGTGTCATCATACCAAATTTAGTCACTGGGACTTTGACTCAGCTGGCAAGGAAGTGTGGTGGGGGTAATAATATTAGAAGAAATAGGATATTGTTTTGAATGGGCAAAGCACTGGACCAAGACTTAGGGGCTTTAGCACCAACGGTGGGCTTTGGGGAAATTGTTTAAATTTCCTTGATCTCTTCTGTAAATGTTGGTGATGACAATGGTAATAACAATGATAACAGTGATACCTACTACTAATACATTTCAGAATTTCTTCTAGCCCTAAAAACTGTGGTGTTAAGATTAAATAAATGCATTTTCTCATTCCCAGAAGGTACAAGTTTTTATAACTTGAGAAGTTTAACCAGCTTCCCATTGGAATTCATGCCGGCACATAACCTTCACAAATGCACTGCTCCCCACAGATTGGAGTTCCTAAATAGAAAAATGAGTGACGTTCAGGCCAGTATGATGGCCGAGTAGCTAGCTGTGGTACCTAGAGAGCATTGTTCCTGCTGCTGCAGAACTGGGGCGAGTCGGTGGTGCTGCTCCGTCCCCTAGCGGTGCGATGAAGCGAAGTGAAAGCCGCTCAGTCGCGTCCGATTCTTTGCAACCCCGTGGACTGTACAGTCCATGGAATTCTCCAGACCAGAGCACTGGAGTGGGTAGCCTTTCCCTTCTCCCAGGTATCTTCCCAACCCAGGGATCGAACCCAGGTCTCTCGCATTGCAGGCGGATTCTTTAGCAGCTCAGCCACCAGGGAAGCCCAGCAGTGTGATGAGAACCCCACAGTTCAGGCTCTGTGAGAGGAAGACCTAACCGAGTCAGAACCGCACAAGTTAGTAAGCCTCAGAACTGGTGTGACCCACAGCTTCAGACTCCTGGGATAGTAAATATGAATACTCTAGTTTAGGCCTACAGTGTCCCTCTTTAGTCATCCTTTTTCATAATCCCATATTTACTTTAGCACTGTCAGTTCTTGAATTCATCTCAAATCTTGTCTGTGTTTATTATGTGTCTGCTTTTATTAAATTAAAGCTTTTATTAAAGCTCTTAGAAGGCAAGATTCTGCCTTAATCATTGATGCACCGTGGTACTCAGTGTTTCGTTGGCTGCTTGGAAATACATGCGCCAGCTTTCCTTGTAGCTGAATGTGACCAAGTGACTAAATTCTGCCTGCATTCTAATTCATATCCCATTGGTCAGAATTTAGTCACTTGGTCACATTCAGCTACAAGGAAAGCTGGCACATGTATTTGTTCACAAGTAAACATCTACCCACTAAAACTTGGAAATTTCATGACTACAAAATAATTGTTTTTGAGAGACCACCGGCAGTCTTTTCCACAGCCCATTTTGCCAAAAGGAGTTTCTAGTAGAGATGGAAAACACCTAAAAAATATTCAAGGATAATTCAAGATTGAATAAAATATCTAATTTCTCTTCTGGACACATGTAGGAAGTATCTTTCCTCTAAACTTAAAGAAGGGGAGTGTTAGATATTGTATCTATTAATTTAACCTTAGACATTGTATTTCCAGGGTATATAAGAAAGAACTTCTAGAATAATATAAACAAATAGAATAATAAAAAATATTTACTTGATTTTTCGTATATTTCAAGTGCCGTCACATCACCCTCTGAAAGGACTACCCTTTCCTCTAAAATCATTTAAATTTAACCATTTCTTTTTCTAATTTCTAAGGGATAGAGTTAAATCCAGAAGGGGAGCGATCTCTCTAATATTTTTCTTTTCTACTGCTGTCTCCTTCTTAGGGAAAAGCAGAAAAGCCTATTTGCCTTTAGTTATCATCAAAAGTGAAATTAAGAAAAGGTTGTGAATATAAAGCTACATGAAGACTTTAAACGTGTATAGACACATTGCAAAACTTGAGAAACAAATTGTTTTAATGACTCTCTTAATCAGCTAGGGCTGCCATAACAAAATGCCACCGGCTGGGTGGCTTAAACAGGAGACGTTGATTTCTCACTGTGCTGGAGGCTGGAAGTCTAAGATCAAGTTGCCTGCTAATGTGGTTCCTGGTGAGCGCTCTTTCCAGCTTTCTCAGCATCCATACGTGGCAGAGAGAGCCCGCGCGTGCCTTGGTGTGTCTTGGATGACATTCACCCTGCCAGACCGGGGTCCTCCCTTAAGCCTTCATCTGACCTTAATTAGTTCCTTATTCTGAGTACACAATGGGGGTTGGGGCTTCCGCAAAGAATTGAGGGGCTATGCAGTTCCACGGCAATGACAAAGTGCCTTTTCTCTAGTAACATTTCCCTTTGCCAGTGACAGCCAGATGAGTCAGAAGGCAAAAATGCTGGTGTCCTGTTGATCAACAGATGTGTCCTAGGCTTAGCTGAAACCACTACAGATATCACCCAGGTTATCTTAGATCCACATGAAATGCATCACTAGTATCTTTAAAGTTGGAAGTGTGAGCTCACACCAGGTCTCTGCTTTAGGGAGAAATCAGCTCAGTTGTAATGCAATTTTCTGACCCACGTGATTGGAGCCCCCTGAGTCCTGAGCCTCCTGCACCCAGATCCCTGTTCTATGTTGTTTTCTAAAGGGTTTCTTTGATTTAAAAAGAAAAAAAAAAAAAAAACTTGCTTGCTATTTCCAGCCCCAATTTCATCTTCTTTCTTTCCTCAGAAAGCACAAGATTCCTAGATGTTTATCTGTTTCTCTTTGATGATTTCCTCTTAGTTACGAAAACTAAGCGCAACAAAAAGGTAAAAGTCTGTTGTTTTCTAAATAAGTCTGTTGAATGAGTTTATAAAAATATTTCTGAATAAGTTGTTAAAAAGAGAAAAAATTCATGTACTTCAGATCGGACTTTAACCTCCATAAAATGGAGGCATTTAAAAATACTGGCTTTTCCCATCATAGAGGTCTGAACTGAAAAACATCAGTAACAAAAGCAAGCCCCATTTCATAAGGATGCCAAAGGGTGTGTGTAGTTTTAGAATGACTCAAGCCCATATACTTTTGAGGTGAGTCCCAGAAGCCAGAGGACTTTATGCCTGGCCAGCCTCCACAAAAGAAATGAAGATCCTTTTGTCCACATCAGCCGTTTCCTCATCCACATTGTCCACCACAGTGAAAGCTGTCGGAGCAGGGCGCCTCTTGAAACCAAATGCTGCCAAATGCATTCTGGTTTGAAAGGGCACCTCCTTCCTGAGAAGGGATGATGTAGGGAGCTGCACGTGGGAAGGGGCCCCGGTCTCTCAGAGTCTACCTGTAATTAAGAACTGCAGATGCCAAACAGATGTACAGTTGGCATCATGGGAAAAAAAGAGTCACCAAGGGCTAGAGCCACAAAGTCTCTTCTAAGACTAGGGATTTTTCTCTTTAGGTATTAATTGTTAGTACTGTTGTCGCTACTCCCCATTAAGCCACGGGTCTCATGCTCCACCACTTTCCCATTTCACAGTCTGTCCCCTGACTGATGCAAGTGCTTTCAGGAAGGGGCCTTTTCTGCAGCCCTTAGAGGTGGGAAGAGCTGCAGTTTCTCCTTGGCCACCAGAGATACTTAATGTTGTAACCCACTCACTCTTTTACTCAATAGCTAGCCTTACACAGATGTTAAGATCATGAGACTAGATCTCCCGGATATTTTAATATTCTAAGCTTCTAGATGGCATGTTGGTTTCTGTTGTTTGTTGTTGTAGTCGATGTCGTGTCCAACTCTTCTGAGACTCCATGGATTGTAGCCCACCAGGCTCCTCTGTCCCTGGGATTTCCCAAGCAAGAAGACTGGAGTTGGGTTGCCATTTCCTTCTCCAGGGTATCTTCCTGACCCAGGGATCAAACCTGTGTCTCCTGCATTAGCAGGCAGATTCTTTACCGCTGAGCCACCAGGAAAGTGGCATGTTGGTTAGTTAAACTAAATAATTTAAGGGCCTATACGCAATAGAAAAAGATGGGCTTCCCACGCGCTAGTGGTAAAGAACCCGCCTGCCAGTGTAGGAGACATAAGAGACACAGGTTCAGCCCCTGGGTCAGGAAGATCCCCTGGAGGAGGGCATGGCAACTCACTCCAGTGTTCTTGCCTGGAGAATCCTGTGGACAGAGGAGCGGTCCACAGGGTCATAGAGAGTTGGATACAACTGAAATGACTTAGCTCACAAGCAATAAAATAGATACCCATTAATCAATCTGTGAATAGTTGATTGGTTGGGAAGGGAGTGGCTGTTGGAGATACTGAGAGTCAGTTTCAAAACTTGGATGACCTCCTGTTTTTAACTGCCAGACTAGCATGTCTGAACAGGTCAAGCCCTGAAAAAAATCTCTGTCCCCTTCCAAAAGCTGACATGAAGCACAGCTTACCTTCTCTTTACATAATGGCACAGATCAGAGCCCTTGACTCATTACTGACCATGTTATAATATTCTGCTTCCATGCTTCACAACTTGATTCTAAAATAAGGAATGTTACCTGTTTTAAATTCCCCTTTAAATTCTTCTGTCTGATAAATCTGAGAATTTTATTGACTTCACAGGAGCAGAAATAACCACCCAGAGAAGACATCAGGTGTCATTTATTTTTTTGGAAAAAGAAATAATGTTGTGTTTTAATTTCTCTTTGCTATTTAATGCACAAATTGCTTCATGTACATCACAATTTTTGACATCCTTTTTCTTTTAATTTAGCATATATATTCAAAACAATTTCAGCTATTTATAAATCATAAAGCATGGAATCTATTTATTTAGATTTTAGTGTAAGATCTCATAGAGTGGGCCCAGATGAGGCTCCTCTTTCTCATTCATTTAATTCAGTACTACAGAGGAATACTGGAAATAAAGATCTTTCTGGTGATGTGATGGTGATTTAATGTTTCCAAGTTATGGAAGTGACCATTTATTTATTCAGGTGATTAAACTTAGGGCTCAGAAACACTGTGTTTTAAATCACTGTGTACTTTGGGAAATGCTTTCAAGATCCTAAAAGAGTAGTAAGCTGGATTTCAAACAATTGTTTTTAAAAATCAGTTTATTTAAGGATGTGCTGTAAGTATGTGTGTCAGTATTTATTTCCTATTTTTTGCCTTATTTTCCTCCTAAATTTCAGAAACTCGGAGGCTCAGACCCTGGTCTAATGTGCCCTTCACTCACTGCTGAGCTGCAAACAGTAATCAGAGAAGGGGGTTCATGTACGGTAATCGACCAGCCCATTCCACTAGACAGATTGCTTGTCAGAGGTCTCGATCCACTCCACGTGTCAGGTACGTGTCTTACGGTCATCATTCAGCTCATCTCTGCCATCCCAGAGTTTTATGTTGGCTTTTTTTGATAGCAGGACATGAATCCAATTCAAAGCTTCAACAAAGATAATACTGAGTTTCTGTGTAGTTAAATATCACCCATTCTACAAGCTAGTTATGGAAAGAGTATTGGACTTGCTTCCAACACTTGGGTGACCCAGCTCTGCCGCTTGCTAGCTGTGTGACCCTGTGTGCAAGGTATTGGGTTGGCCAAAAAGTTCGTTCTGGCTTTTCTGTAAGATCTTATGGAAAAACCTCCAAACTTTGTGCAATTCAATATGTAAATTTTCTAAGCCACAGATGTTGTTCAGTTGCTAAGTCATATCCAGCTCTTTGCAACTCCATGGATGCAGCACGCCAGGGTTCCCTGTCCTTCACTACTTCCTGGAGCTTGCTCAGACTCGTGTCCATTGAGTTGGTGATGCCATCCAGCCTTCTTATCTTCTGTTGCCCCCTTCTCCTCCTGCCCTCAGTCTTTCCCAGCATCAGGGTCTTTTCCAGCGAGTCAGCTCTTCGCATCAGATGGCCAAAATATTGGAGCTTCACCATCAGTCCTTCCAATGAATATTCAGGGTTGATATCCTTTAGGATTGACTGGTTTGATCTCCCTGCTGTCCAAGAGACTCTCAAGAGCCTTCTCTAGCACTCCAGCCCTACAAATTGAAATTCTTCGGCACTCAGCTTTCCTTATGGTCCAACTCTCACATCCATACATGACTACTGGAAAAACCATAGCTTTGACTGTATGGACCTTTGTCGGCTAAGTGATGTCTCTGCTTTTTAATACACTGTCTAGGTTTGTCATAGCTTTCCTTCCAAGGAGCAAGTGTTTTAATTTCATGGTTGCAGTCACCAATCCACACTGATTTCTGAGCCCAAGAAAATAAAATCTGTCACTGTTTCCACTTTTCCCCCATCTGTTCGCCATGTAGTAATGGGACTGGATGCTATGATCTTAGTTTTTTGAATATTGAGTTTTAAGCCAGCTTTTTCATTCTCCTCTTTCACCCTCATCAAGTATACATTAAATAAATAGGATGTCAATATACAGCCTTGTCATATTCCTTTCTTAAGTTTGAACCAGTCAGTTATTCCATGTCCAGTTCTAACTGTCGCTTCTTGACCTTCATACAGGTTTCTCAGGGGAGAGGTAAGGTGGTCTGGTATTCCCATCTCTTAAAGAATTTTCCACTTGTTTGTTGTGGTCCATGCAGTCAAGGGCTTTAGTGTAGTCAATGAAGCAGATGTTTTTCTGGAATTCCCTTGCTTTCTCTATGATCCAACGAATATTGGCAATTTGATCTCTAGTTCCTCTGCCTTTTCTAAACCCAGCTTGTACATATAGAAGTTTCTCAGTTCACATACTGCTGAAGCCTAGTTTGAAAGATTTTGAGCGTAACTTTTCTAGTGTGTGAAATGAGGGCAATTGTATGGTAGTTTGAACATTCTTTGGTATTGCCCTTCTTTGGCACTGGAATGAAAATTGACCTTTTCCAGTCCTGCGGCCACTGCTGAGTTTTCCAAATTTGCTGTCATGTTGAGTGCAGCACTTTAACAGCATCATCTTTTAGGATTTTTAATAGCTCAGCTGGAATTCCATCACCTCCACTAGCTTTGTTCATAATTCATCTTGATAAAATCAAAATAATATCTTCCCCAGTTGGTTGTCATGAGAATTAAATAATGCAGGTAAAGCACTCAATAAATGATGACTGTTATTAGGTCTGTTAATCATTTTAGTACCAATGCTGTTGTTAAAGCACTGGTAAACCAAGACATGCTAGGAAAGCCTAAGATATTTTACTGCAATTGCTCTCTAGAAAAATACCAGAAATAAGCATATAAATATGTGTATGTACATACATACACACGTGTATAGATCAGAAATATATATTTTTGTTTTTCAAGCATTTCCTGAGAACCAGGCACTCCATAAGTGTCTTGGAGTCACAAAGATGGAGTCCTCAGAACAATGAAAGATCAGTACATCCTGTCAGGAAAGCCCTGGGTCTCTGAGGGACTTGAAGGACATCTTGGCTGACTTAGTACTGAGTGGGAGGCAGCAGTGTTCGAAAGGAAGCAGGCCTCTTTCTGCCTTGGGTACAGGCTCATAGGAGACCAGCAAAGACAGCAGGAGGAGAGTGCCTTCCTGCCCCAGGAGGAGAGGAGAACAGGGAGGACAGTGCAAGCCCTGTAGCACCCAGCACAGCAGCCCTGGGCTAGCTGGTCCCTAGTCATCAGCAGGGGACCAGCCTATACATGGCACAGCAACATTGCACTGTGAAGACGCCAGCGGTAATAATAATAGCCACACTGTACATCAGTATGTTATGTAACTGGGTTGCATATTTGAATGTTTAAATCCTGAATGTATCCAAACTCTCCCCAAGAGCAGCCGGGCTCCAGTGGGGTGGGAGGAACCTGCATCCCAACTAGAGCCTTCTGCTTCCCTCCTGTTTTACTTAGGAGAAATAGAAGCTTTGCTGAAAAACAACTAGGCAGGCCTTAAGGCCTCTTAGAGGCCAAAATCTGCATAAACCAGAGAGCTTTCCTGAGCGAGCTTAGAACGGGGCATCTCAGAGGGACACAGCCTTCTTTCTAGAGTGGCCATAGTTAGAAGATTCTGCTGGGATTTATGGATGTGAGCAGAGGAAGGCGTGTGATCCCCCAGCAGGAGAGGGAAGCAGCTTGGGCTCAGGTCAGCCTCAGCCCCGCCAGACAGCTGGACTCTGTGGGAAACCCGGCATCCCAGGATTCCCTTAGGAGATGCATGTGTTATCTTTTGTATTCCTTTTTTTTCTTCCTTTTTTAAATAAAATCAATACCTTTTTAAAACCATACTTCACCATGTTTTGTTACTTTTTAATTTGTCACTATCATTTCATTTTTGTTTTTAAATATTAACATTGGTCATTATTTTACCTGTTCAGATACAGTGTCTGAGTCAGAAGAGCTGTAGGGTGAAACAGAATAAAGTCTGAAAAAAAAGGGATTGTGCTTTGAAGTGACAGAAACCTAGTTTCACATCCTGGCTATATCATTCACAAGCTGTGTGACCTTAGAAAAATACACCTAATCTGTGTCCTCATTTGGCATTAGTTGACTTTTTAAGTTGAAGTGTAGTGGATTTACAGTGTTCCAGGTATACAGCAGTGATTCCATTTTATACACACACATTTTTCAGATTCTTTTCCATTATAGGTTATGACAAGGTACCAAAGGGTTTTAGTTCCTGTGCTGTGTAGTGGGTCCTTGTTGTTTATGTCTTTTTAATTTCATTTCTCTCTGGCTGTGCTGGGTCTTTACTGTTGCATGGGCTTTTCTCTAGCTGCAGCAGGTGAGGGCTACTCTCTAATTGCAGTGTGCAGGCTCCTCATTGCAGCGGCTTCTATTGCAGCGCACAGGCTCTAGGGCAACCGGCTTCGGTAGGTTGCAGCATGCGGGCTCTGCGGTTGCAGCTCCTGGACTCTAGGGCACAGGCTCAATAGTGGCACTCAGGCTTAGTTGCCCCACAGCACGTGTGGTCTTCCTAGATCAGGGATCAAACCATCGAACCCGTGTCTACTGCATTGGCAAGTGGATTCTTTACCACTGAGCCACCAGGGAAGGCCTCTTTATCTGTTTTATATGTTGATATAGTGGGGCTTCCCAGGTGGCACAATGGTGAAGAATTCACCTGTCAATGCAGGAGACACAAGAGATGCAGGTTCAATCCCTGGGTCGGAAAGATCCCCTGGAGGAGGAAATGGCAACCCACTCCAGTATTCTTGTCGGGAAGATTCCATGGACAGAGGAGCCTGGCAGGCTACAGTTCGTGGGGTTGCAAAGAGTCAGACACGATGTTGATGTAGTGCTGTGTATCTGTTAATCTCAAATTCCTAATATATCCCTCCCTTACCTTTCCCCTTGATAATCAGGATTTTTTTTCTGAGTCTGTTTTGTAAATAAGCTCATTTGTATCCTTTTAGATTCCATAAGAAATACTGTATTTGTCTTTCTCTGTTGAGATGTCACTTGACGTATCTCTAGGTCCATCCACATTGCTGTAAATGGCACCGCTCTTTTTTATGGCTGAGTCATATTCCTGTGTGTGTGTGTGTGTGTGTGTGTATTCATCTGTTGAAGGACATTTAGGATGTTTCCATGTCTTGGCTACTAGAATACTGCTGCTATGAACATTGGGATGCATGCATCATTTCAAATTTTAGTTTTTGTCTTTTCTAGATATATACCCAGAAATAGGATTGCTGGGTAATTGTTAGTTTTTTAAAGAACTATTTTCCATAGTGGATGCAGCAGTTTACATTCCCATCAGTAGTGTAGGGGGAGCTCCCATTTCTCGACACCCTCTCCAGCATTTATTGTTTGTAGACTTTCTGATGATGGACATTCTGCCCTATGTGAGGTGGCACCTCATAGTAGCTAAGATCTGCGTTTCTCTAATAACGAGTGATGTTGAGCCTCTCGCTGTGTGCCCTAGGCCATCTGTATGTCTCCTTTGGATAAATGCCTGTTTAGGTCTTCCGCCCTTTTTTTATTAGGTTATTTGCTTTTTTGACGCTGAGTTGTGTAAGTTGTTTTGGAAATCAATCCCTTATTAGCGGCGTCATTTGCAAATATTTCCTCCTGTTTTGTAGGTTGTCTTTTTGTTTATGGTTTCCTTTGCTCTGCAAAAGCTTTTGAATTTAATTAGGTCCCATTTATTTTTGCTTTTGTTCCCATTACTCTAGGAGATATATCCAAAGAAATATTGCTATTTTTGTCAAAGAGTATCCCACTTATGTTTTCCTCTAGGAGTTTTATAGTATCCAGTCTTTCTTTTAAGTCTTTAATCCATTTTGAGGTTCTGTTTTTTTTGGTCTGTATATGGTGTTAGGTAGTGGTCTAATTTCATTCTTTTACACATAGCTGTCCAGTTTTCCCAGCTCGTTTATTGGAGAGATTGTCTTTTCTCCATTATATATTTTTGCCTCTTTTGCTGCAGATTAATTGGCCATAGGTGCATGGGTTGATTTCTGGGCTTTCTGTCCTTTCACTGATCTGTGCGTTTGTTTTGTGCTGGAACCGTACGTACTCTTTTGGTCACTGCAGTATAGTGTGGGGTCGGGGAGCACTGAGTCCTCCAGCACCGAGGTGGTTCTTTCTCAAGATTGTTTTGGTGATTCAGGGTAAGTTGACCTATCTTATAAAGTCGATGTGTGGTTTAAATGACAATAAGGAAAAAATACATAGCACTGTGCCTAGTGATAGTAAGTGCTTAATAAATGGTGTCAGCTATTGTTAATTATATTAGAACATCAGGGAGAAAAGAGCTACTCCTTTTTTTATTATCACCTTATTTTATCTTATAAGCCTCACCATCCCAGGTACTTTTGCTTGTGAAATCTTTAGTAGTCATATTACAAAACCAAACAGATGAGGGATACCTTAAATAACTGAGAACTACAGATACAATTGTGAGGAAAATGGATTCTGAAATCCAGCCAAGAACCACCACCTGATCTTTAAAGCCTCACTTGCTGCAGGGAATTTATAAGGAGAAAAATCAGGCAGTTAAACAAACACAGCCAGATCTTTTTTCCAGTAAGTCATTTTAATAGGTTTAAGTTATCTCACCCCAGAAAAGCTGGACAAAATTTCATGACCTTGTCAGGCTTTGTTGTGGTAGAATTTAGGAATTATGAGGGTTAGACTCTTATAGTTTGTAAGAGTTAAGTAGTTCTTAACAGTTAAGAAAATAAGTCTCATATTTGCTTCAATTCTGAAATGAGGCTCAACTTGCCTCAGTGAGTATGAATTAAATCTACAAACTTCAAGGAATAGGAATAATGACTGAACAAGCATCAGCTTAATCATCAGCCAGGAAGAGGCATCCTATCCTCCTCTGTGTAATACTTGGTATGACCTGGTTTGGCTTTGTTCCTAAACATAAATTGACTATAGAAAGAATATATAGGCTGCAGAACTTTATTCCTGGTGCTGTATAAATAATTCAAGGACAAACTTTCATTTTAAGAGCTCCAGCTATATTAATAAAAAGAAAGGAAATCTGCTTTCCCAGGGAAATCTGCTAGGAAACGACAGAACAGACCATTTTTTTTCAAACACAGAAACCATGCCAACGTTTTTTTGTTTTTGTTTTACATTTCACATAATTTGGTCGATGTTGGATTTTATTTGAGTCTTTTTTTTTTTTGGCTTTTCTTGGACTGCTGTGAAGCATTCAGGTGGTTTTTGTATGTTTGGCACATCTTAATTTGTTTAACCTTTGTCTTGATGTTTAACTTCCCTTTAAGTACAAAAAGAGGAATGGGGGGTGGGAGGTGCGGTGGTCAAAGAAACATTATTTTTTACAAAGTCTGTCTAATACGCTAAGTTTCTTCCTTGGGGAGGAACACATTTCCCATCACTTAAGCCACAAATGTATTTCATCAAGTCCCGGAAGTTGTTGGCTAAGGAAGAAAAGGTCTGCATAGTTAAGTGGGCGCTCTCATAGACATAGGACAGAAAATTCCCACACATTAATAAACAAAAATCCAGGTTCTTAGGCTGAGAAACTATGGATTTCATATTGATTGCTTTGTTGTTTTGTCCTTAATCTTTTTCTAGTCTTTGGACTGAGAAATGCTTTCCTCATACAACATGAAAACAGATACCGACAATGTATAGCAGCATTCTTATTACAGGCCCAAACAGAAAACATCAAGGTATGTATTTCAGCTTTGTAGGTTTTCATTCTTCAGACGTAAGAGGGGAAAAAAAATCTCACTCCAAACTCATTAAGAAACAGTGAAAGGAAAGTTCTGTCTAGTTGGGAAGACAGGAAGGATATGAATATCTAACCACATCAGGCTCAGGAACTGCAGCACTGACCGTTTTCCCACATCCCCAGTGTTGACACAGCCTCCTTCGTTTCTCCTGCAGCAGCAGCTCAAGAGCTGCCTCTGACTTCTGGGAGGTCTGTGGGAAATGAGGGTACAACTGCTTTGGATTGCATGCTTTAAAGATGTTCTAATCAGTTTCAAAGCCCTGTATGCAAACAGTATGATGCCAGCTTAAGTGAGGGGCTCCTGCAGTAATAAACCACCGAGTCTTCTCTTTGAAAATAGGTCCCTGTTTCTACAGCTCTGGAGCTGAAGGGCAGCTGCCTACCTGGCTCTGGTGTCTCTGTCTTAGGAGTCTCCATTTTCGCCTTTCCCTGATAGGCTTTCATCAGGACAGCAGTGTGGCCAATTACTGGAAGGCTGCATTGATTTCAAGGACTCGACTTCTTCTCTCAGTCTGTTTTTCAAGTTATGCCAGCGGATTAAAAACTTCTATTTCCACACGACGTGGAAATTTAAGAAATTCAACTTTCAAACTACTTACATTCCCGGTACTCATCTTTGTAATTAGTCATCCTTAACTATTATGGTTTCTTGATTACTCACAACTGTTTATCCAAAATACCATACTCATCCAATCCATTTGCATTCATGTGATTAGAGGTATTTATGATACATTCTAATTAAGACAGAAAATGGGAGACAGGCAAATGTTTCATCAGTCTTCAGTTTTAAAGAGCAAGTCAACAAATACAAAGGAAAATATTAATCCAAATATGTGAGAAATTGTCAGTTTAACAGTCTCACTGTATTTTTTCTTTAACAGAGAACATGGATAGCACAAATAACAGCAGCAATCTCTCGCTTCACCAAGAAACTGTCCTCATTCCCTTTGCCTGCAGAACCCTCGGGAATTTAGGCACCTCAACCAAGCAGCGCACCTTTTAGACATTAGGGGTCAAGGTGTTCCTTCATTCCAACTTGTAGCGCCAGACCTAGGGGTGGCCTCGAATAAGCATTTTAAAGGGTTTCAGAGTTTGAGCCATAGGTATTCCTCAGGGTAGAGTAATAATGGCTTCAACAAATTCGAACCCTGAGGAATTTCTTGTTAAGTATACACATGTTGATATCCCAGAGTATCTCATAATGCTTCAGTCAGGCTTGAAAGGGGGGCAAGGGAAGTATGAGGCTGTTACAGTTCGTAGTGGATGATCTGGTGGATGCAGTGTCGGAAAACAATGCCCACTGCTTTGGTCTGATATGAATTCTAGCATCTTCTTTTATGTGCATCTGTAATGAAACCAAGTCTCTTACCCAGCTTATAAATCAGTTTTACTGCTCTACAATCCTACCTCATACAAAGTCGGATTGCTCTTTTAACATATTAGGCAATGAATAATAATGTCTTCATCTTAGTAGTGGTTTTTAACTTCCTAGTCTCCAACAGTTTACTTATCTCAGGTATACTTTATAATACTCTTAACTTGGAAAAAATCCCAAAGACTAAATTCCATTGTTTTGAGAAAAAAGCAATTATCTGTTCTAGTTTTACTAATTAAGTTTTACTTGGGGGTTTCATAGAAATAGTAGCATATCTGTCTCTAAATCTCACTTTTTGAATAATGGCGTTTGTCATAAAACCTTCTGGTTTTGAATGTGTGTGTGAGTTAGCACAGTACAGTCACTGCATCTTATTTGGCAGGACTTAAAACATCATTATAATTGTTACCAAGAAAGGCAGCTTGAATTATTATCATAGTGGAATATACTGTTAACTGCAGGTAAGGAATTAGTTCATATTCTCAGATTGAAATTTGTGATTTTCATTTGAGACAATTTCAGACATAGTACCTTCTGCAGTCTCCAAAATGGAAGTAGTATATTTATCAACTTGGATCGCAAGATGAATGATACTTAAACTGATCTCCTTAAGCTGGAGAATGGGATAGAGAGGATGGTGCTTGAAGGTCATGTGAACACTTAATTCTTTGAGAAGAATGCACGTTTCACCATGTAAACCAGGCAGTGTGGACAAGTGTAGTAGCATAATAGCGCTTTTAAAGGGCCAAGCACTATTAGAAGGGAGGGTCACAGCCTGTGTAATAATGTCATATTTATTAGGAGTAAGTGAAAATGAAAGGGAAACCAGTAACTACTGTCAGAGCCTAAGAAAGAAAAAAGGCAAAGTACAGGAGAACAAATTTTAAGTCCTTAGAGATGAAAACTAATTTATGTATTTTTTAGAGAAAAATCATCTTGCAAGGATTTCTAGAGATCAGCCAACCTAGCAAAGAGCAGTGGACTAGGACTAGTGATCTCTCAAGATTCCTTTTCGTTCCCTGAGGCCACTAAACACGTAGGTATAAAAACTAATTTCTCCCTTAAATCTCACTAAAGGGAGAAAAAAAGACTAACGTGTAAATTTAGTTAAGATGTGAAACAGCTGTAGAATATGCTATATACAAAGAAATATTAGTACTCCTATGTTCACTGCAGCGCTATTCACAATAGCCAAGACGTGGAAAAAACCTTAATGTTCACCAGCAGACGAGTGCATAAAGAAACTGGTATGTACACACAATGGAATTCTGTTCAGCCCTGAAAAAAAAGAAAATTCTGAAACAGGCAACAACACAGATGAAGCTTGAGGACATTACGCTAAGGGAAATAAGTCAGTTGCAGAAAGACAAATACTGCATGATTCTACTTATATGAGATTTCTAAAATACTCAAGTTCATAGATTCAAAGAGTGGAATGATAGTTGCCAAGGGGTAGAGGGAAATGGGGAGTTCCTAATCAATCAATGGGCCATAAAGTCTCAGTTAAGCAATATGAGTGAGCTTGGGAGATCTGTTATACTGTATACTTAAGAGGGTAGATCTCATATTAACTGTTCTTACCACAATAAAATTTAAATAATACGCTATGTATTTGAAGTGGAATTCTATAAAGCTCACAAAAGAACACATCTAATAAGTGTTTGAGGATATATACATTCTTTTCAGAGAATAACACATTAGAGTAAACTGAAAAATCACTTCTAAAACTTTGCTTCCTGAGGGTGGGGGACAGCAAAAAGCAACAGCACATTAAGCCATCAGAAAAATGTTAAGTGGTCACCTAGCTATTAAATTTAAGTGTACAATGAAACAGGATTAATATTAATATTGTTTAATATTTTTGTTTTGCTAATTCTCTGCAATAATGGAGTGAAAAGGTGATGTCTCAAGCAAAATAGCACTAGTAATTTCTCTTGAAATTATGAACTTAATTACTATTCTAAGCTGAACATTAAAGCACACCCACTGCCTATATACAACTGCAAAGTTCTAAGTCTGTAAACAAGGTAACAGCCATTTTACATTATTATCTTTTTAAATAATTTGACAAAATAATTTAGTCACAGAATATACTAGAAAGAAATGATTTTTAATGTCTTTAGCATTTTTTTAAAAAAGCAACAATTCAATAAAGGATCCTTCCATTGTTCTTTATACAGATTTAAATGTTATGTAATTTATCAGGTTACATTTCTAATCAATAATCTTCCACTCACTGAGTTTAGAAACCGCAGTATTTACTGAGCTAAACTCTCTCACAAATAAGGCACAACTACATGATCACAAACAGTAAACAATACATTGAGTCCAAAATCTAAGGGAGAAAATATTCATGCAAAAGTATCTACAGAGGCTATGAATATGATCCAGTTCAGGAAGTACAGAATGTCATAGACATAACTGCGTCACGTTACAATAAATTCATTACTTCTACACAGAGAGAACCTAGCTATTTCCAATTCTATTTTATACAATTTTACATAAATTTAGTAAGTTTATACACAATATTCACATCTGCAACAATGATCATTAAAATTCAGGCAAAGAGCAATTAAGACAATAAAGTGTGGCACGTTATATCATCACACAATGCCATCCATCAAGCTCATGTCTAGGCATACTAAACTGATGGCACATGTAAATCTTATGGATCGAATCATCCAGGGTTTCATAGCCAAAGTGCATTTAAAAAAAACTAGCCAAATAGATCATGAATAATATCAAAATATATGATCATAATTTGCTCTCCACTTAAAAGCTAAACATCTTTATGCAAATGCACGGTAAAAAAAAAAAAAAGTCTCTTTAAAGTTCTCCAAACTATAAAATAATCATAATTTTTTTCAACAGAGATGGGGAACTAACAAATTTGGCAGTTACTATTTAACATTACTGTGAGGAAACTATTAAACTAATTCCACATTAAGAGGTAGTTGAACAAAATTATACATTGCATTGAGGTTTTTGTGTTTGTTTCCCTCTTTCTTTTTTTCTTCAAAATCCTATAACAGCAGCTTTGTCTTCTACTAAAAATTCCGTAGGTATAGTTTATTGTTCACTAACCCAGCAAGACTTGATTATTAACTCATATTTCTGTGCTGAGGCTTAGAATTTACTATGCTTTGCCAATATGCTTTGCGTTAGAGCTGGGACTCCATGTGCCAGCTCTAAATCACTGACAGTCCTAGCAGACATCTAAAATGTAGAACCAATAAGCACTAAGAGGATGACTTTTTAATTAAAAAGAAAACCTGTTTCCAAAACACCTTGTTGGTGAGACTAATAGCTAAATTTTAGGTTTCACTTCTACTTAATATGTAGTCAAATTATTTGGGGCTTATAAAGTAAGATTAGCTAGATGAAAAGTAGAAAATACTCAAACACATATGTATTTGTTGTCCCCACAATTTTTTTATGAGTATGTGGGCAGGGGGAACAAGACAGGGAAAGGCCTTCAGTGCGCCCAATTAGGAGATGAAGTGAACAAATATTTCAAGAAATTTCTCATGAAGTTTCATTATCATTAAAAAGAGTAACTGTGCTGTGAATGTTATTCCAACATGCTTATCAATTATAATTAAGTGTAGAATTAAGAGTATTTGAATTGTAAGTGTATGAAAATGCATAATTTCTATTATTCAACTTATTTTTAATAAGGAACCATTATATTTCTTCAATATTTATGCTCAAGGATGTTATGTTTATCTGAGTCCAGGGACTCAGTCAGGGCCCTTGATAGCTACTGACAACAGAGTTTACTTAAATGGGTTTTTAAAATAATTAATGAATATATGGCAATCTCTTTTAGTTTGTATACATTATAGGAAGAATATAACATGATAATTTCATTTCAGCATGATACCTGAAAGCACTTACTGTAAATGGATTACTAGGTCCCACCCTCCCCCATTACCAGTGACTGCACTGAGTGAACACATAACTTTACATTTCTTCTTAGAGTAACAAACCAGTATTAATGACTTTTAGGATGTTTTCCAATTTTCCAAATTAAGACTATAAAGTTTAATTCCATTGTTTAGCATACAAATAAGCCAATTTTTAATTACCCTCAATCATTCTGTTTCAGTTCTGATTTTAATATAGGGGTTGGTGATACTCTATTATCCAACTGTTATTTCAAGGTAATTTCATAGCAGTATTTTTGCGAAGTAAACAGATACAGAGTTGATATGAAACCCCAAATTTAGAACCTTTAAAATACAAGTCAAGTTCAAAACTTTAAAAAACTCTTCCCTGTTAGCTAAGTAGAAAATATAAAACAGGATATTTAACGTCTCCTTGCCATTTTGTATTTGTTTTCACAGATAAGACTATAACAATACCAGTTACTAGCTTTAAGATGCAAAACTACAACACAATTACAGTGAAGCTGAGCTATACTTGAAAAGGTTAAACCAAATTACCTTCAAAAAAGAAGATCCATTAAAAAAAGCAAATTCAGATTCCTGAAGATGCTGGAGAGACAAAATGAGGATATAAAGTGGAAGCTAATCTCAGAAGACTTCCTACTTAAACAGAATAGGACTATTACACAATTTATGTTATTCACCTTCCAACTGGGGGTGAGGCTGGTAGGTTTTGTAGGATTTTTAATTAAGAATATGTGGGAGTTTAAAAATCAGTTAGAAAGACAGAAAAGAAAAATTAACCCTAATCTTTAAATACAACCCGAGAATAGCCATAATACAGATAAAATATGGATAGTCATAAAATAAGCAAATTAATTTTAAAGAGATTGCCATAAAATTCACCCAAGAGAACTTAAATCAATATAGTTAACATAAAAACCATGTTTGAATTCATGGTTAATACATATTTAAACATAATCTGTATTTAGAACACTTCAGTAGTAAATTTGTAACAATGCAACTGAGCTATGGACCTATATATAAGAAAAAAGAAAGCTTTATAGTTCTGTGCATGACTTGATAATGAGAATATTGAATATAACTGATGTGTTATTGTGCAATATATCTGATAGGGTAACATCACCTATGTACATTTCCATACACTAAATTTGGGAGAAAGCAGCAGCTATGGAAGTGTATTCATATCATTTCTGAACAATGAAATTATATTTAAAAAAATACATTGCTATTTTCCGTCCAAAATTTATTTACATTTCATTGGCTACTTCTAAACTTGGCATGAAAGCTGTTCCAGGGTTAAATGGAGAAAGATGAACTCAAGTCTCACAAAAATAGAAGAATTTTACTTGATATTGATAACATTCCAAAATATACGAATTCTAATTTGGTTTAGTTTTGCAACCACTGTCCAAATCAAATAGTAGTAGTCCAGGACCTCTATTAAGTGCATTTATTAAAAATCTAATGTTACTGTAATTTACTTTGAAGTTGTGATAACCCATTATCCTTGCAAGTCATTGAAACATCCATCACAGACACGAACAGGCTTCTTGGAAGAAGGAGTTAAGGCATTTTTGGCTGAACACTCAGCACAGAAGATATTTCCACATTGTCTGCAGTGATGCTGTAAATGACAAAAATTAAACATTTTCAAGCATAAAAATCTATACCAAAATTATTATGAGACAAGAAGAAAGCAAACTGCATGTGAAAGTATATTAACTTTCAAGTGATTGATGTACTATTTAATAGTATAAAATGTCAATATCGATTTAATCCTTTTAGTTAATTTGAATGCTTCCTATTTAGTCAAATACTAAACATTAAATATGGAATTTATCTTGGAATTCTCAGAAGAACCTTTGTAGGATTTTAATAAATGCCTTAATAAAGTACTTAATAAAGCACCTCTATCAAGTGAAAAACTATTCCTATTTGCAAAATGTTTCAGGCATAATTTCTTCTATAGGAATATAAATGTCTGACTAAAACATGAGTTGACCATGAATGCACTGGTTCAGAAAATGATTATTCCAGAGAGTAACTCAGTGGGAAGACAATGATTGAATATAAAACTAAAATTGAAACACATGGGCGAAAAAGAAATTAGAGTGCACGAAATGTAATTATTCTATGTAGTTACAAATTAAAGCTAATAAATGGCAAAATTTTTAAAGTCTGTCAAATGCAGGACAATTTTGATGGTTAAAACACTGTCACCAAGGAATAAAATCCAGAACTGTAGTAGTAAAACCATTTACCCGTCTCACTGTTACGGAAAAGCCTTTCCCACAGGCCATACAGTTTTGTACTTCACTGTCTTCAGCCCACTTTCTAGTCAACGCCTGTGTATGTTTGATCTATTAAAGAGAAAAAGTTTCAATAAATAGTACTCAAAACTATAAACAATGATTGATAATTTCTAACTTGGTGCCCAAGTTTTAAAACAGATACATTTTAAAAAATCAGAAATACTTTGGTCAATTTCCATTATCAAAAGTTGCTACAAATGAATGACAATAAGTAAAGCAAATGTTATTCCTCAAAGGTGTTGGTAATTTCTAACCTTCGATGATTTCCAATGCATTTTAATCCTAAGGATCAAGCAATCCTTCCTTGGAACACTGAGCATATATATAATGAGATCACTTCAACACGCAGGGACTCATTCATTCCTTTGTGTTCTTGACTTTTCCCAGTAATGTCAATTCATGAATGACATGGCTCTCTAATTGTTGAGATCTCTCAGATAAATTCTTTAAATCTTAATTACCCATAACACCTACAGTACTGCTACAACTCAGTAGCCATTTAAGAGTATTATTAAATATGAGGTTTTCTTTTTTAATGTGAAAAATATGCTTTTCACTAAGGGATATTCTAGGCTAAACAACTGCCTCATATTAGCAGGTGACTTACTTGAAGGGACTGATTCTCTCTGCCTAGCTCCTGCACTGCTGCAGTTGTATTATCCAGCTTTCTTTGCAATTCTAGTACTTTGGTTTGAAGCTTTTCTATTTCACCTTCTCCTTTAAGACACCTAAAATGGAATGCAAAACATAATTAAAAAAAATCATTACAGACCTTCCCTGTATACAGGTAACCAGTGACTTTAAACATAATACATTACTTTCACCTATATGATTGTTGGAGGGTTAGTTTTTAAATGGCTCCTTAAATAACCTGTAGGAGCACTTCTCTCAAGACTTCTATTTTTTTTTTTAATGTGAAACACATTCTTTTTATCACTCAGCATGGAAATAAACTAATTTCACCAGACATCAACCACCTTTCCAGCAGTGCTCTCCTTTCATCTTGGTTATTCTGAACTGTCGCTTCCAGTACTGCAATTTCACCCCGTAAGTCGTCCGTCTGTTTCTCGAGTTCACTGACTCTCCGTTGACTGGACTGCCACTCTTTCTTTATGGTGCCCAAGTTTTCATTTAATGCTGTGATCTGCATGGTAAGTTTAGCCCCATTTTCTTCATGCTTCTTCATTCCTACTTCTTTTTCTTTTATTTCGGAATGCTGAGAAAAGGAACAACAGTAGGTAAAAAACCTACTACAAAAGTAGTGCAAAATAAACTTCAGTTGAACTTTTAAATGGTGGCAGCATAAATAATATTCTACAGGAAAACAGGCACTAATAAAATTGATTCCACAAACATCTGCATAATTTGAAGTGGTTTAAAAGTCTTAAGACTGAAATGATAGGTAACAAGCCTCTTACAAAATCAAGCTAAAGTAAAGCAACTGGAGATTTTCCTTTTTCCCACTAGAGCAGGGGAAGAACACACAGTTAGAGATAGCAAGTGCTGGTGTTTTCTTATGTCTCAAATTCAAATGTATCCTCCTGTCTCTATCAAACTGCCAAAAAATAATAATACTACTTCAAATCACCACGTGAACCTGAAACTGCAATTCTTCAATGAAAACATTTAGCCGTCAAATTATCTGGGGATAGTTGGACTCAGTTCAACAGAGGAAAGCCAGATGCTTCCTATTTGGCATGCACAAGTTAGGGAAGGAAAAGCAGACTCTGGTCAGCGTAAGTCCAAGCTGCAGTTTCCGTTCGCCCATATGAACATTCAGTTAACAAGTTTAACATGATTAGCACTCATGCCATCTACCTCAGTCTACATAGTTATAGGCTTGTTTTTCTGGCACTAAAAGTTTTTTTAATTATGTTTTATTGAATTTTCACTTATATAAACAAATATAATTACAGAATAAACATTTCCAATCACATGTCAGCTATTTAAATAAATCACATTTCCTATCTTAAATCAAAAATTAAAATGTAGTGGGAATGCCAGGTCATATGGTAGTTTTAGTCCTAGTTTTTTAAGGAATCTCCATACTGTCTGTATCAATTTACATCCCCACCAACAGTGCAAGAGGGTTCCCTTTTCTCCACACCGTCTCCAGCATTTACTGTTCATAGATTTTTCGATGATGGCCATTCTGACTCATGTTGCTGTACTGGCAGAAGCCAGCACAATATTGTAATTATCCTCCAATTAAAAATAAATTTAAAAAATTAAAATGTTAGGTAAGCATTTGAATCATAACTTTTATGTAGAAAAATCCTCTCAATGGATTAATTTACAAAATCAATTGCAAAACACACCTCCCACCATTAACTTACCAGTTTAGCTTCCTTTTCCATAAACTCTTTCTTCAGCTCATCTTCTTCCTTTTTCATCTGCTCTTTTAGCATTTGCTGGGTTTTCTTCTCCTGTTCAAGGGTTGCCTTCAGGGAATCTACTTTCCCTTGAAGCTCTAATTTCTGCTGAATCAAAAGCTGTTTGGCATCCTTGAGATTTGTTATTTCCTATGAAAAAGTAAGACCAAAATAAATCATCCTTTATAGTTAAAAAAAAAAAAAGCTGAAATTTATACATCTTATTACAATCAGTTTTAGACTCTTACGAAATTCTTAAAGTTCAATATTTCAAACAGTTAAAAAGGTGCAAGATTATGTATTTGCTGCTCAACAATCAAATTCAGCTGATGCTTTTACAATGTATGTTTTGATTAAATGATATGAAAAATTTCTACCCCCTATTTTCCCTTTTCTTCATTTCATAAGCATTTATTGGTCAACATTTAGGCATCCTACACTGTTAGGTTCTAGGGATATACATTAAAAGATAAATTATATACATTCCCTGAGTTTAGGAAGTCAGTCTAGAAGAACATAATGATATGAAGATAATTATAAAGTAAAATGGCAAGTATATTGATAGACACAAGAGGTATTATGAGACCACCTGAGAAAAATCTAACCCTTCTCTATGAAAATGAGTTAACATTTTAAAAGCAACTTATAAGCAATTCAGTTTCTTTAAGTGGCACACCAGCCATGCTAATGCTAAGAAAAATGTTCTAAATAACAGATTAAAGGATTTTAGGAAGAAAAAGTATTTAAAAAACAGAATCCCTTAAAATCCTAATCCTAAACGCATATATTTTGAAGTTTATATCTGTAAGCTTAACAGACAGCTCTCTTGATCATCATCTCAACAAAATTTAAACTTTTGGGGTTACTTTGCTCTATTCAATAATCTGAAAGCAAAGTTAACACAGTTTCAACATGTGTATAGACACTACAACATAAGAACACTGTGAGAGCAGGAGTATTTGTCAAAAACAACAACGTGTGTGCCTGTGGCCGATTCATGTTGGTGTATGGCAGAAACCAGCACCATACTGTAAAGCAGTTATCTTCCAACTAAAAAAAATGTGCCTGGCACATACTATGTTCTAAATAAACAGATAAACATAGCCTGTATGTGTGTATATATGTATATAAGACATATATCTCTACACACACAAACACATACACACACACACACACACGTATCTCTTTAACAACACTCAGTTCAGTTCAGTCACTCAGTCGTGTCCAACTCTTTGCAACCCCATGAACTGCAGCACACCAGGCCTCCCTGTCCACCACCAACTCCCAGAGTCCACCCAAACCCATGTCCATCGAGTCAGTGATGCCATCCAACCATCTCATCCTCTGTTGTCCCCTTCTCCTCCCGCCTTCAATCTTTCCCAGAATCAGGGTCTTTTCAAATGAGTCAGCCCTCCGCACCAGGTGGCCAAATGATTGGAGCTTCAGCTTCAACATCAGTTTTTCCAATGAGCACCCAGGACTAATCTTTAAGATGGACTGGTTGGATCTCCTTGCAGTCCAAGGGACTCTAAAGAGTCTTCTCCAACACCACAGTTCAAAAGCATCAATTCTTCGGTGCTCAGCTTTCTTTATAGTCCAACTCTCACATCCATACATGACCACTGGAAAAACCATAGCCTTGACTAGATGGACCTTTGTTGGCAAAGTAATATCTCTGCTTTTTAATAAGCTGTCTAGGTTGGTCATAACCTTCCTTCCAAGCAGTAAGCATCTTTTAATTTTCTGGCTGCAATCACCATCTGCAGGGATTCTGGAGCCCTGAAAAATAAAGTTAGCCACTGTTTCCCCATCTATTTGCCATGAAGTGATGGGACTGGATGCCATGATCTTCGTTTTCTGAATGTTGAGCTTTAAGCCAACTTTTTCACTCTCTTCTTTCACTTTCATCAAGAGGCTCTTTAGTTCTTCACTTTCTGCCATAAGGGTGATGTCATCTGCACTTTATTAACAACACTAATATAACATTAACATTAACAACATTAATTAATAACATTAATATAACATTAACAACACTAATATAATACAAAAGGAAAAACAATCTTCACATACCTTTATGCTTTCCTGCTTGTGAGACTTGAGTTCTTCACTCAATTTAGCAATTTCTTTTTCTTGTCTACACTTAATTTCCTCTGTCTCTGCCAATTTAGATTTTTCATTTACTAGTTCTTTTTCTTTTAGTGACTATAGAAAAAATGATTTATATAATTTTAAAGTAAATACTTAAAATTAATGTAACAAAAATGATTGCTTCTATTTATGACTGTCATTGCCACTTTCCACCTAAGTTGAGCAAATTACTTATGTCTCTTGTGTCTTTATTTATACAACAATAAGACTTTTATAAAGGATTAAACAGTTAATACTGTAAAACTGTTTGGCTAAAGTGTAGCCAAAACTACCATCTTACCCTTATTATCTTTATATCACTGTCTTTATATAAGGCACCTAGGGAGGAATATTATACATCATCTAACTTAATCTCTATACCAGGTAGCTCTTTTTAATTCTCATTTTTTAGGCAAGGAACAAAGACTCACCGAGAAGATAAATAGAAGTAGAATCAAAAACTAAAACAAGATCAACCTGATCTAAAACCCTTGTAATTAAAGGCCTCTAAACTATACAGCTCTGTCAGAATTTTCTAACTTGAGGCACCAATTATAAATTTCATTCCAGCTTCAGCAGTGCCATCACCACAAAAATATCCCCCAATTTTTAAATTAAAGATAACTCAGAGGGAATTCCCTGGTGGTCCGGGGGTTAGGACTCCACTCTCTCACTGTTGAGAGCCCAGGTTTTTTTGGTATGGCCAAAAAAAAAATTTGAGGAACTGCATAATTAAGATATACCAAGAACTTTAGGAATTGTACACTTCAGAATATATCAATTGATGGAAATATATGATTTCAATAAGGAAACCAAAAATAAGATGTTTCCTAGAATCTGAATTTCCCTTTCATATAAAATTTTAACTGATCTTTAAATGTACTAGGCATAATACAGTGCTTTCAACTTCATAACCTAGCATCATTTATACAAAATACACCCCTACTTCCCCTTAGAAAAAATTGGTTCTTAACTTCAAGAATTTTTAACAAGCTTAAGAATTATTCCTAGACCTTTTATTACCTCATTAATAAATCCAGAGAATAACATGTTACATGAGAAATAGTTGAGGGACTATAATATCTGTTTTTGAATAACCAAGGGCCTATCATGTAAGAAACCAGATTTGTTTGTAAAACTTAAAAAGCAGTAAGAAGATGGACAGAAATGACAACGAACTTCCCGGCATTAGAATTCCAATCACCAAAAGTCTTTTATAAGAAACTAGAAGTCCATCTGAGAGAGCTATTAAATATAAAGGTGATGCCTATGTTGGGTGAGAGATTTGACTAGATCTCTATAGTCATTGTAACTCTGAGATTCTAGATTTAGTCAGAAAATAAAATACCTTTTCTTTTTGCATATCTTGTAGTGCTTTATTCTGTTCCTTCAATTGCTGTTCTTTCTTTGCTAAATCTTGCTCCAAAGTAGTCTTGGTGGTCTTCAGTTCTTGAATCAATTTATTTTGGTTTCCAATTTGATTTCTGTTTGATATCAAATCCTCCTGTGCTAGAGAAAGCTTCTCTTCTATAGACTTATAAAAACAATTTCCCCAAATTATTATTGTCATTTTTAGTAAATTTCAACAGAAACATAATGGTTAATATACATGACAGTTATGCATAAACATAATGGAAAGAAGTACTTTAAAAATGATCTGTAAGTATTTACTGGCTAAGTGATATAAAGAATACCAAATAAGTAGGAAACATATCAAACACTCAAAGAACATAGTTAGAATATATGGAGAGACATGAAAAAAAAAGCAATTTAAAAAGAGTTACAAAAATTATGTATACATACATGTTTTGTAGGATCTATGACGACCCTTGGCATACTAAAAGCTTTATTTAATAGATAAGCTTTTTTATCTTGGGAGGAAAATGTATTTTAAATCGCCAATCTGATCAAGTGAACTAAAACAGGAAAGTCAACCAGACATCAGAGGCTCTACTTCTGGCAAGGCCATCACCCCATTCACTTAACTTCTCATCTATGTGTGTAAGTAGCATTGTCAGGTAACATAGTCCATAGTTAACAACTGTACGAAGGCCCAGATATTTCAAGAAGCTGAAGCTGGGGAAAAGAACAAGTTTTCTGACATACTAGGTTTTGATTTGGGGGTAGTTATGGTAACAGGTGGGGAATGGAAAATGGCAGGAACTTTGCCCCTCTCAGCTGCTAAGGGAAATAATTCTAAGATGTTCTTCTGCCATCTAGAAAAAACTTATCTTTCTTATCTTGGCGATATAGTTTCTTTGAAAAAAAGGGCAGAAGATATAATTCAGGAGGAATCACTGTTGTCTAAGGTTGGCTATAGTAAGCATTTAATAGCCACCTGATGTAAAGGGTCGACTCATTAGAAAAGACCGTGATGCTGGGAAAGGTTGAAGGCAGGAGGAGAAGGGGACGACAGAGGATGAGATGGCTGGATGGCATCACTGACTCGATGGACGTGAGTCTGAGTGAACTCCGGGAGTTGGTGATGGACAGGGAGGCCTGGCATGCTGCGATTCATGGGGTCGCAAAGAGTCGAACACGACTGAACAACAACAATGGCTGGGTCGCTCTGCTGTCCACCTGAAACTATCACGACAGTATTCATCGGCTATTCTCCAATACAAAATTAAGTTTTTTTAAAAAAAGCATTCAATCAAGGATAGGTGAAAAATGAATGAAAACCTTATTTAAATGACTTAACCTTCCTGAGATTATTCCTTAGAAATAACTCAGTTCAGAAGTCTTTTCTAATTAAATTTCCATTTTCAATGGCTTCCAGTGGAATACTAAAAACCATAACGCTTCCTTTTGGGGAAAGACCTAAAGTCACTAGTCCTTTACTAATCAAGCAGCTAAGCATTAACTTAATATACTACACTAAGGTAGAGAGGACAGTAAAAAATGGCCCTGAAAGAAGGTGACCATGTAGCCTGGAAAACAGAACCAGAGTGTAAAATCCAAGTTGTACAGCCACCTGCTATGTGCCAGATGCACAGAAAAATCAATGTGAATGTTCTCTGTGGAATGTTTAAAGAAGGCTCCACGGGCATGTGGGAACTTTAAGTATCACAAAGGGTGAGAGTGTTTTCAGAGGAAAAAATAAAATTTGTCAACACCTAGCCAATAAGATCTACACAACTGTTATTAGGTCCTGATCTAGTGTTGCTTCTGCTGCTAAGTCACTCAGTCGTGTCTGACTCTGTGCGACCCCACAGACAGCAGCCCACCAGGCTCCCCCGTCCCTGGGATTCTCCAGGCAAGAACACTGGAGTGGGTTGCCATTTCCTTCTCCAATGCATGAAAGTGAAAAGTGAAAGTGAAGTCGCTCAGTCGTGTCCGACTCCTAGCAACCCCATGGACTGCAGCCTACCAGGCTCCTCCGTCCATGGGATTTTCCAGGCAAGAGTACTGGAGTGGGGTGCCATTGCCTTCTTCATGATCTAGTGTTAAGGAATACCAATTCTTGCTAGAGCCTAAAAGCACAAGAATTCCAAAATGCCCATGTTCTAAATAACAGCCTATAAAATTTGGAACTCACAGAATCCTAATGACTAAATCTTTAAAGTCAAGCTAAAAATCTGCACTACTCTTTTCTGAGCCAAGACATACTGTTCTACTTGCCTCTGGATATTCATCTATGACATTCAGCAGTATACTGCCGTTTCAAACACTCCTTTTATCTTTTGTGCTGAAGACTACACAATTTTCATCTGCTTAGCATCTTTTCCCTTGGAGAACTCCCTCTCACTATGATGGTTTACTGGGGTTATCTTTAATTCACCCACTGCCACTGGAATAAGCAAATCCCTGAGCAGATCAAGCACCACCCTGATCCTGAATACCCCAATTCAGGGTAGCAAAAAAACATTTTCTGCACTGTTCCATGGTAGCTATTGTTTTTTTCGGTCTGTTTAACAATTTTTCCCTTTTTTCTTTCAACATAAACTTATAAAAATTTTTAGTTATTACGTTTTCTTGATGCCTGGGTGAAATGACACGAGGAATAGTACTATGCTAAGAAGATTCATACTTAACTGTAAACTTTTTATCCAAGAGTTTTCACTTCACTGAGGGTGCAAATTTTAGTTAAATTCCACTTCTACCTTTCCTGAACATCAAAGAATAGCACCCAGCAAAGCCAATTTAAAATATCCAGTCAACAAACTTTGGTACTTCATAAATAATCCAGCAGATGGGGCTAAAGGCATAGATCAAGCCAGCTCAGCTTCCATTCTACTGGTGTCTTGGCGAACACCATCAGCCCACAGATGGCAGTCTTGATTAGGTGTCATGTTACAAGGTTCTGAACCTCTCCCTTTCTCTCTTACATAATAATCACTGAAGCAAAAGAAAAAGAATGGCTGATCCCTTATTTTGGCCTATAAATATCACTTGAACTTTCTGAGGATTTTTAATAGTTCAGATGTCATTTTGGAAGGATTAGCATAGAATCTGTCAATATCCTATCTTATGAAAAAAATTTCTAGTGAAATGATGGTAAAAGAATAAAGGTCTGAAGAGCTGAGATCCAGTCACAGTTCTGTTACTGTGCAAACACCAGGCCTGTCACCAACCAAGGGGGCCTCAGTCTCATCTGCAGAAGCAAGCTTTGGTACAGAGTGTCCATCCACAGCCTCTCAAGTTGTTTTTCTCCCTTTCTCTTACCCATGTTTACACTTGAATTTTTCTTTTATGTATAAAATTAGAACATGATTTTATAGCTTTCAGGCATAATAAAAATTGTTGGCTTAATGAAAAAATACTGATCTGAAAGATCTAAGTCTTGTTATTATGTTGTTATGTTCTTCGGTAAATAACACATCCATATAAAGAAAAAGATTTCTAAAGATTTTTAAATCGGTCATTAGGTTGCAACTTCTCTTTCACCTAAATGTCCATCAAATTCCTTCACATTGTCCATCCTTACTCTACCAGCCCAAGCCACCACCATCTGCACTTGGACAACTGCAGTCTCCTCTCTCGTCCCCACATTCAGCCACATTGGCTTAAAATACAAATTCGAACAAACCCTTTCAGTGATTCCCTCCTGCCGACAGGATAAAGTCCAAACTTTTCAACAACCTTCCCTGACTTTCTTTAGTGTTGTAAAGGGAAAAAAAGAAAATAAAGAGAATATAATAAGATGCTTTCTAAATGTCAGGTGGTATTAAAAAAAAAAAAACTCTTGCTGATTTTGAACTTTATATATAAATATATATATATATATATACATACACACATATATACACACATACATACATATAAACACCAACTGTTTGGCCCTATGGAAATTCTTTTCCCCGATCTCCTGTTGCTTTGTCAGATCATTAGTCACCACTGCTTCCTCCACTCCCTTGCACTCTATATTATTCAGCCCTTTTGTTTCATCTTCTCTCTCCAATTAATCTCTTCTGTTCCATCTTTTTAACTCCAGTCCTAATCAACTCACAGCTAGATTACAAGTTAAGAGGAAGAAAGGGAGACAGCCTCTTAATTAATCCCCTCAGCACTAGTTTAGTTTACACCAGATCCAAACCAAGCTGTCTGTAAACCACTTCCGGGTTAAGTATATATCCTCTTCCTGTTACTCCTCTGCTTAGACTCTTCATTCCCTGCTACCTCCACCCCAACATAAAGTCCAATCGGTCACCCTTGCTAGGCATCTAAGGTACCACACAATTTAATCCTAGTCCTTTTAATTTTAATTTCCAAACACAAGTCAATTATGGTGACTGCCTCCTGGCTTTGCTGGTTCCCCCTGCTACTCCCTTTCTCAGTGTCTCCTGAGTGAACTGATCTTTCTCAGACTCTCTGTATTCAAATTCTTATCTTTCAGGATCAGAGCAAGTTCTACCTTCTTCATAAAGCCTTCCCTATAGGAGCCTATGAATAAAGTATAGACATAGTCTATTTATGAAAGTGAAAGTGAAAGTCGCTAAGTCGTGTCCGACTCTGCAACCCCATGGACTGCAGCCTACCAGGCTTCTCAGTCCACAGGATTTTCCAGGCAAGAGTACTGGAGTGGGTTGCCACTGCCTTCTCCAGGGGATCTTCCCGACCCAGGGATCGAACCCACATTGTAGGCAGATGCTTTACCCTCTGAGCCACCAGGGAAGCCTATAAATACACTATATATATAAAAATATTCTGTGATTTTCAATGGAATTTTTCAATAAAGCATTTTAAATTAAGCAAAGAAACAAAAATCCAGACACAGGAAAGAATCAAAAGGCATACTAATTTCACTGTGGCAAAAAAGAGAGAACTGGTTAAACCTTCTGTGAGAGAATACAAATGTTCCATTTCCCTTAAACAACTGATAATGCTACATAAAAATTATTTACCCTTTTTGTATATCCATCATTTTAGTAAAAATGATACTTCATCTAATCCAACAGTATTGCCAAGGCCAAAGTATCCATATATGTTTAGATAATTTAAGTTTACTTTGAGCTATAATCTCCTAATTTTAATATTATGCATTACAGTAGTCTTGGGAAGTTGACAAACATAAAGTCAATATTGACAAGCAACAATAAATCTGCTTGCATTTTCACAAGTGGTTTACATTTAAAACTCAGATTTTCTAACAGCAGTTCACTTTTTTTTTTTAAATAAAGGCAGCAAAGTCCTTAGATAAGCTAATGTAGCAACTAACATATTTCCAAATTATTTCACTATTAAAGATGTTATTTTTAAATGCCTATATTTACTATATATTTTATCATATAAAACAATTTTTAAAAAGAATGTTTCTCCAAAAATAATAATAAAAAACAAGCATGATATTCCACAAATACTAAGACTTTTAATGCCCATTTGGGTTTAAATCAATCCTTTAATGAATGTCTATAACAAGTTATTGGTTTTTATGACATAATTCACTATACCTTAAGATCCTGCCTTGTGGCAAGTAGTTCAGATTCCTTCCCATAGAAATCCGACTGAAGCTGTTTTAGATTTTCCTGACTTTTTTCATAGGTGTTTTGTAACACTGATATTTTTTGTTTCTCTGCTGCAAGTTCCTGTGCTGCTTGCATTGACTGCTGCTGTAGTTTATTCTCAAGTTCTGTCTGAAACATACAACAGTTACTTAAAATAGTATGCGCGCCAAAAACAGGTTACAAAGATAGAATGACTTCATCCAATTCTACAGCCTTCTCTCTCCTCACTTCTCCACTTACCACGTGTTCCAACAGCAAATCTTCTATAACGACATTTAAGCTCTGTAAACTTTGCTAATATTGTTTACTCTCCTTTAAATGGCTAATTCCCCTTTTTAACCTTTCAACATTATAATAATCTTCAAAGACACAGTTCAAATGCTAGCTCCTCTAGAAAACCAGTCAAAATTCCCACAGAGTTCTAATTTTTCCTCATTCTCCTTTTTATTACAGTTTTTTTTAGGTATCTGCTTCCTCATTAAATTATATAGGCTGCATGAGAACAGGGGCCATATCCTATTCATTCTGGGTTCCCACAAGTAGGTTTCCTAGTACAGGAACTGATGACTTACAGCCTTGCTGAATCCTTTGTGACTCAATCACATTAAAAAATGTATGTATATGTATTCTTTTTCCTATTTCACTGTGGCCCAGTGAAAAATTTCTATAGACCATCACTGTACGGTCTACCATGCACACTGACACTCCTCGATCATAATCTGCTATACTTATATATAACATCCAACAATTATTTAGCTTCTACATGACACTGGGCACACTACTAGATACTTTAAATACATTATCTCAGTCTTTACAACTCCATGACCTCATTTTCTTTAAGCTCAGAAAGATGGATCCCTTTCCTGTGACCACAAATCTGATGTGTGTCACACAGAATTTGAATTCAGATTTACCTGGCTCTAAAATGTATCTTCTTTCCATGAAAGTACACTGCTGCTGCTGCTGCTTTTGCTAAGTTGCTTCAGTTGTGTCCGACTCTGTGTGACCCCATAGACGGTAGCCTACCAGGCTCCCCCGTCCCTGGGATTCTCCAGGCAAGAACACTGGAGTGGGTTGCCATTTCCTTCTCCAGTGCATGAAAGTGAAAAGTGAAAGTGAAGTCGCTCAGTCATGTCCGACCCTCAGCGACCCCATGGACTGCAGCCTACCAGGCTCCTCCATCCATGGGATTTTCCAGGCAAGAGTACTGGAGTGGGGTGCCATTTTCCTCAATAAAACCAAATTATTATTGCCTTTCAATTATTCTCTAGGTACTCCAAATTCCAAGTCTAATTTACAGAGACTGGCTATCCACTCAATACTCTCCCAAAATGTCTTTCCTGAGTTAAAGGTGTTCCTTTTTCTGGCATCTATATACTAATACAAAGTAACTACTGCTGCCGGGAGTCAGCCTGAGGAACTCCGCCCATGGCAAAGGTCATGAGGAAGGAGGCTCGACATGCGCGCAAAGGCGGGATCGAGCCTCAGGAGTCCCCCTGGAAATTCTCGAGCATCTACCCCCAAAACCAGAGTCTGCCTACTTTACTGCTTTGTGCTCTCACCTCTGACTTTACGGGGGGCTGTCCCTCACCACCATCTTTCTCTCTCTGAAAAGGAGTTAACTTACAGCTCCAGTTAATAAAGTTCCTGGGCATAATAGGAATGTTTAAATCCAAACCCCTCAGATGACTCTCTAACTTGACTGACAAGTTTACCCGGACTCCTACAGCTATGCATACGATTGTTTACAGTCTCCCAAAGCGAGAGGCACGGGAAGCTTAAGATATTCAAATAGCATAGAGCCTCTCGGAGAGTCAGAAGCTGTCAGAATAAAACTAGTAGATTTCACTGATGAGCCAATGCTTGCTGCCAAGTTTCCACATCCCCTGTATTGTATCCTTGAATGTGTATTAATTAATATAGTTGGTATGTAGAAAAAATAAGTAGTGGCCTTGGTGTTAGCAACTTTAGACCCTTAAGGTAATAAATTCTTTCCTTTGTTGTAAACCCACTGCACCTATGCCCTATAGGAATGCAACTTTATCTAACACCTTCGGAGTATGGCGCCAAACTAATTACTCTTAGAGAAAATAAGTCTTATGGTTGACAAACCTTTGTCAGAGTCATAAAATGTTAATAGGCCTTCTGGCCAGAAGATGATGTAAATCACCTAAACCATTTGTATACGATAAGTTTGCAGAAAAGAAACCCTGGTTTTGATAAGGATCAAAGACTGCTGACTTTGCATGATTTCACACCCCCTATTATCCTCTATGTGCAACTTATGGTATAAAAACCCCTGTTGAAAATAAAGCTATGGGCCTTGCTCACCGAAGCTTGGTCTCCCCATGTCATTCTTTCTCTCAACCTCTGACTGAATTTCCATCTGGAGCACGGAGGCCCGCCAAGCCTACTAATTCTGCCGGGCTTCTAATATCTGACCGGGGAGGCCTTAGGGTCTCCTCTCCCTCGGGAGAATGGGAAGACGCCTGTGGCCTACGTAGGTGGTGCAAACTTCTTGGCTTGAAGTTTTATTGGTTTTCCGCGTAAACCAAGCTATTCAGCCTCTTTTCTCCACTGAATTTTCTCACTGAGCTATCCTTATTCTATTACTCTTTATATCTTTGATTAGTATTTAATTAAAACCAGTGTACTCGCCAATGCCGTCTCCCCTTCGAATTCCCTGGATCAACCGGGGCTGGACCCCAGCATACTGCTATGAATATTTGTGACTCCCCAAAATTCAAGTTGAAGCCTGGATCAAATCTGATGGTATTTGCATGTAGGGGTCTTTGGCAGTCATTAAGGTAGAGCCCTCATGAATAGGATTAGTGGGTTTACAAGAAGAAATACAATCGCTCAGTCATATAAGGATACAACAAGACAGCTGCCTACAAGCCAGAAAGTGGGCCCTCACCAGACACTCAATATGCCAGGTGCCTTGATCTTCAACTTTCCAGTCTCCAGAACTATGAGAAATAAATGCTTATTATTTAAACCGTCTAGTCTGTGGTATTTTCATTATAACAGTCCCATACAAGACAACTACCAATAAGAGCATTTCCTCTAAATCTCAAAATCCTTAAGATGTCATTTAACGTGCTGTGCTGTGCTTAGTTGCTCAGTTGTGTCCGACTCTTTGTGACCCCATGGACTGCAGCCCACCAGGCTCCTCTATCCACGGGGATTCTCCAGACAAGAATACTGGAGTGGGTTGCCATGTCCTCCTCCAGGGGATCTTTCCACCCACATTGCAGGCGGATTCTTTACCGACTGAACCACCATTTAATAAAGCCATGCACAGTATTGGCAATATACATTAATTATAAATCTGGAAGCAATCTTACTATAATAAATAAAAAAGAAAATGTACTAAAAATAGTTGTTGGCTTTTTTAATTTACTAAATCATGATATAAAAATGAAGATCTAAGGAAAACTTGAATATGAGGCTACTAGATTTGAGGGGAAAAAATGACCTCAAGATGTCAAATCATAGAACAAAATATACACTGTGATAATTACATCCTGATGTATGATTATATATATGATAACACACACAAAAAAAGGTCAGACAAATTTGTCTACTCCTGTTTGTGTTATAAGAAAATTACTCTTTTGTAAAGTGGCCGTAATAATCATTATAAAAACAGTGATCAGCATAAAATATGTATTTGTGGGTTTTTTCCCCCTCTAGTAACATGACAAGCCAACTATTAAAAATATGATATACTTTGTTTCACATACTAGGGATATTATATCTCTCTTCTCCCTAGATGAATTAATATGCACATATCAACACCGGGAAAAACCTCCATTTGTTCAAATATTAAGCTCAATCCACTTTTATCAACTCTTGTTCTGGACAAGTACTAAAACATACTTAAGAATGAAGGACAGATGTTTAATAATAAATTAGCGTAGGTTTGGAAACAAACCATTATGATACAACTTAAAAAAACTATATGAAACCTATACTACTGAATATTTAAATATCTTTGTGATTTTTGTTCTTGGTTATTTCCATTAATAAGGATAAATTATCTTGAGAGTCCCTTGGACTGCAAGGAGATCCAACCAGTCCATTCTAAAGGAGATCAGCCCTGGGATTTCTTTGGAAGGAATGATGCTAAAGCTGAAACTCCAGTACTTTGGCCACTTCATGCGAAGAGTTGACTCATTGGAAAAGACTCTGATGCTGGGAGGGATTGGGGGCAAGAGGAGAAGGGGATGACAGAGGATGAGATGGCTGGATGGCATCACTGACTCGATGGACATGAGTCTGAGTGAACTCCGGGAGTTGGTGATGGACAGGGAGGCCTGGCGTGCTGGGATTCATGGGGTCGCAAAGAGTCGGACACGACTGAGCAACTGATCTGATCTGATCTGATTTTTAAATTCCTTAAAATTTTCTAATACACTATAAATGGTGTATAAATATTCTCTTAACGTTAGTTACATGTTATTTTACAAAAAGGCAGTTTTATGTCTATCAGACAAACAATTAGTGCTAAGATTTTAAATAAGTGTCTAACAACATGGTTATAGTGAATGGAAATCTAGACAGATATTTAATCATATAATTCAGTGCATTATACATTTAACTTAAAGAAAATTTGGGCATATATGTAAAATTTTCTTTGTTGCAACTCATTTGTGTTAACTATCATACAGTTATTTTAACTTCAAAGTTTTTCTTCCAATAGAAAGTAAGTATCATATCATTACCTTCTGTGAAACAGCAATTTTAACTTCTCCTTGGAGTGTTTCAATTTGCTTTTTCTTCTGTTCAGTCAATTGCTTTAGCTCATTTATGTTACTCTGAAGCTGTTGTTCTTCTTTTTCCTTTTGTTTTAAGCTGTCCTGGGCCTGTATGACTTGTCCCTGCATGGAACTGAGCTCCAACTTCAACTGATGAGAAGTCTAAAAGAAAATACAATCTGTTCAGCATTCATTTCTCCATTCAACACACGTTTATTGAGTACCACAGATATTCAGTAGTAAACCAAAAAGAAAAATCCCTGCCCTCATGGAACTTTCATAACTGACACTTCACTATTGGATCAGACTATGGACTGATCAATATTTGTTTAATCTTGCCTTCCTTTTTAACTTATACATTGGGATAGAGCCTGCAAATGCACAGGATTGGTATTCTCATATCATAGAAAAGGGAAAATCAACAGTCTTTAGATTGCTGAAATGTCTACTGTCTTGAATATTCTCAAAATCCTAACTGAATTCCCTGGTTGTCCAGTGGTCAGGACTCAGCACTTTCACTGCCAGGCCTGGGTTCAAGATCCCTGCAAGCAGCACAGTGGGGCCAAAAAAAGTAAAATAAAATTTTAAAAATGCTGAGTCTACTAGTCAAAGTGAATCAGAAAGGATAGCTTCATATTAACTATCATATTAACAAATTAACAAAATAATTTTGGCAAACATCTTTAGTATCTGTCTAAACCATACAATCATGTCCTCATTTAGAGATTTGAGGCATATTTTGCTACTACCTGTTTTCATAATTTATTAGGATACATTTCTGTTCAAAATTAACTATCGTATAGAAGTCACACTGAGGTTCTTCTGTGGCCAAGGTGAACTACACTACGTCTCACCCTTCCAACCAAAGTCACATTTTCATGTTTTACGCATATTTCATTAAAGACCTAATTTGAGCAATTGACCACTCAAAGTTACTTTTAAAAGTTTCAGAGCTATGTATATGGATGCTTCAGCTTATTGCCAATACAAAGGGAAATATTTCGTGCAAAACAGGAGTCAAGCAGTGTTAACAATGCTGATGATTGTTATGATAACCAATGATAAAGTAATAGCTAACCCCTGACCATTTATTTCATTACAATTGGTATTCTGAGCACTCTGATATGCATTAACCCATTTACTTCTCACAATAAAGCTATGACACAGATTCTACTATCAGCCTCATCTTACCGCTGAAGAAACTGGAGCACAGAGAGATGAGTCATCTGCCTGAGAGAAGTCAAGACAGCAGAGCTAATAACTGACACGGTTAGGATATAAATTTGGACAATCTGGATTTACGGCCTGGGCACTAAATCACTGTAATTTTGCCACTATGACTGGTATATAAAGCACAGAAGTCTTCTTTCAATCAACAACCAGAACATAATCACACTGAAGACTTGTTGGGATGATGTTTTGCTGCTTTATCAAATCAGATCTCTAAAAAGCTACATGCCTAGACTCTAGATGCTAGAGGTTATATCTTCAGAGAATAATAATAATATATATATATTATATACATTTATTTACTCGTTTGTTTTGATGAAGAACAATAGAAGCATTAACCACAGAACAATCACTTATTTGTGATTCTTATATAACCATTATTAAATATTTCATTAACATAAATGTCAAAGAGCACTTAAATATCATTTCTATGGAAAATCTATGAAGACTGTTTTTTATCCATACTAATGTTCCTTAACTTTGATAATTTAATTAAATCACTCAGGTTAGTTGACTCTATTTATTAAGTATAATTCTTTATTTTATTATTAATTATAATCCTTTATTTTGGGCCTTTTATTATCATTTAGCTTAAATCTTTTTAGCAGTTGGTAGAACACAAAGAAAATAAACCTTTTGAATTAAGAATCTACTGTGAAGATATTTTGAAAATATAAAACCTTATTATGCTTTATATATTTCTGTTATAGAAAATCTTACCTCCTTTTCTTTTTCAAGTGACTTTTTCATTTCATTCTGCTCCTTATGCAGGCTTTCTGTCTGTACTTGAAGCTGATGCTTTAATTCTTTGCAAGTTTTCTCCTAAAAAAGTGGAAACTACATTATGCAGAAAATATTTGTAGTAAATTTAAGAATTTAGGGTTTATAAGCTTAGTAAGATCCACAAAAGGAAATAAACTAGAATCATTGATGATTTAAGATGGGATAGAATCATTCATTTCAGTAATAACAACAGGCAAATATTATAGCAGTAAACGGGGAGAGAGGCTAAGAGTTTCTATTATCAACCAATAGTCACAAAAAATACTTTCAATAATATTTAGACAAGATTTTAGAATACTTTGGAAACCACATTTTTATGTTACACAATTAACTAACTTATGCTATTTTAAAAGTAGAATAATGGGCTTCAAAAAAATGGAAATTTTTTAAAGTATGGAAACAATAAATTAAAATAATCCCATATAACTTAAGAGGGAATATATACAGACATTTTTTCCAAACAGAACATAAAAGTAACATATGAAAATCATGCTTTTTATGCTCCTCAACACTTTCACTGACCTTCATATTAAGAACAAAAGAATTTTACTTTTGCTGTTATTCCATGTTATTCTGGGTTAAAATATTTCTGAGGATACATTGCCCTATAAGTATTTCCTGAGACTCAAGATGTTTTTCTCTATAGTTTAAATATTGTTTACAATATCTCTAAGACATGGTTTTATCTAGAGTTTTAGAAAACTGAATAAAGAATCAGAAAGTTTATAGCACCAGAGTTAGAAGTCATTAAGATCTTTCTGGTCTTCTTTCTTTTTTTTACAGTCAGGTGAAAAACATTTCAATTAGTAGTTATATTCTCTGCAGAAATGTCCAGAAGGACAAACGTGCTGCAGTCCTCCCCAAACCTAGCACCAGGTCCTCAACAGAGAAAGAATATATATTCAACTGAAAACTTTCTGGGCCATTGGAAAATTACACACACAAGCACAAAAATCTCTTTCTCAGGTTAAGTAATCTCCATTCCTTTTTTCATAACAACACTTAAGATCATTTAAACGCAGGATGACAAATCAACAGTGAATTAAGCAGAAAAGGCAGTATGTTTTAAATAAAATCATTTCTACCTAAGAAAATAAACATAAACAACTAACCAAATCTAATATAACAGCTTTTCCCTTCTGATTTTCTTTTTCAAATTCACTTTTGGAGTTCTTCAAAGAATCAGAAACTTTTGACAGTTTCTCTTTTGCTGCAGAAAGCTCTGCTACCAGAGAGTCTTTCTCCACCTTCACTTTCTGTAGTTCTGTTACTGCTGTTTGAATCCTATCATTCAGTTCCTTGTGCTGCATCTTTGCATCTTGACTTAAATTTTCAATTTCTTGTTTAAGCATTGTTTTTTCTTCTTCTTGCTTGGTAAGCATTTGCTTAGTATTTTCAAGTGCTTCAGATTTCTTCTGTAGATCCAACTTTGTATTAGATACTCTAAATATTTAAGAAACAATTTCTTTAATAATGCATAATTTGTCATTTCTAATCTACCATTCACATTAATAAATTGAGCTTTAAAACTTTCTTCTGTAGTTAAAAAGTAAAACTAATAATTTAATGTCATAAAATCACACAAACAAAAAGTGCCTTAGAACATCTGATCTGGTCATTTAAGAGATGAGGATGGTTTTATTTGAGTCAAATAAATTAGTGATAAAGGCAAGACCATCTAAGGCCATGATTTAATCCAGTCTTGTCTAACCACAGTGTATCCCCGAAGAAATCTGGGCATACAGCAAACCATCTAGTCTTTGACAGCCAGAAATACTGTTCCATGTATCCTAAAGAACCAATTTATTATGTTGCCCCCAAGGACAAAGAAATTTGTCTCTTTACTTGAAAAAATAAAACACATTGTGTATTTGACAGGTCCTAAACTTCAAAACACATAAGATAACCAGGAAAAATGAAAGTGAAAGTGTTAGTCACTCAGTCCTGTCTGAGTCTTTGCAAGCCCATGGACTGTAGCCTGCCAGGCTCCTCTGTCCATAGGATTTGCCAGACAAGAATTCTGGAATAGGTTGCCATTTCCTTCTCCAGGGGATCTTCCTGACCCAGGGATCGAATTCAGGTCTCCTGCGCTGCAGGCAGATTTTTTTACCATCTGAGCCACCAGGGAAGCTCAATCAGGAAAATCCTTCTAACCCATTTCCTCAACTTTTCCGTTTTTTAAAAAATTGAAGTATAGTTGATTTATAGTATCATGTTAGTTTCGGATTCTTAAAATTTCTTAATTCATTCAGGTGTAGAAAAATTATTTTAGGGAAAAATGATAACAAGTTTAAGCAAATATGGAGGAAAGACAAAAGATTTACTTTAATCCTAGAGCCTAGTAGATTATGTTAAGAGACTTATCATTTGTCCTCTAACATAAATTTTCTACACCTGAATGAATTAAGAAGTTTCAAGAACCTGAAAACTAACATGATACTATAAATCAACTATACCTCAATTTTTTATAAAACAGAAAAGTTGTAAGAATGAGGAAATGGGGGGGAATGGATACATGTACATGTATAGCTGAGTCCCTTTGCTGTTCATTTGAAACTATCACAACATATTTTTGCTAATCCAGCTATATTCCAATATAAAATAAAAAGTTTTTTAAAAACTCAAAAAAAATAAAGAAATGAAGATATTGCTTAAGAAATTTAAAGACTGTTTTCATAAAATGAATAAAAATTATGCATATTATATAGCAAAAGAAAGGCACACATTAGAGATTAACCATTTTTTAAAATGAAAACAAAACCAAGTAATATTTCTAGAATGCATACTATTTCCAATGTACTTTATTATAAATTCAATATATTAAGGAAAGGTTATTAAAACATGAACCAGCCACATAATTGAAGTTGGGTATTAATATAGAACTGCATATATACCTTGAAATTTTCTAACTTTTAGCCCCAGAAACTTACTTTTACTTTCAAAAAAAGTAGCTAAAACATATGAAATACATTCACAGAATCCTGTACCTCACTGATATTTAAAGGTCTAGACAGAAAAGCTGTTGTATAAATATTACTTGACCATTTTAATATAGTTAAAATCCCTGTCAACCAACCCTAAAATTGGAACTTGATATATTTACTATGCTACGTAACTTTCCTGTAAATAATTATTATAAAATCATAAGACTATGTGAATCAAAGAACACATAAAGAAATAAAGGTCTGCACAGTGATGGTAAAACTTAGTTTATTTTTTTAAAAGGTCACTAAAGGAAGTAATAAATAAATCCATAACCTGAGAAACCTTAAACACCCCTTTCTCAAAAACTGATAGAAACGACCAGAGAAAACAGTGGCAAGGATTCAGAGGATTAGAACAACAATATCAACCAACTTAACCTAACTGATATTTACAGAACACTTTACCCAACAAAACACAGATGTGCACAAGGAAACTTAACCAAGATAAACCATACACTGTGCCATAAATAAGAGAGTTTGAAATGTCAGAATTTTAGAGTATGTTCTATAACTACAATGGAATTAAATTAGAAACCAGTAAGATATTTTAAAAAACCCTGAATAGTTGAAAAGTAAACAATATACTTCTAAGTAACTCATAGAGCAAAAAAAAAAAAAAAATCACAAAGGATATTTGAAAACACAAACTGCAGAGTAATGAAAATATAAGATGGAAACTGGAGAGAAAGAGCTGCATGCAGTATAGGTGGTCCTTGAGAAAGGGGAGCCCTGTACCCCATTATTTGGGCTGAGTCCTATGATCAGGGGTGGGGTTTAGTCAAACCTCAGATATGTTTGCCCAGTCCTCCTTTCTTAGTACTCTAAAAATTCAGGACCCCATATAAAAGATGTCTGCATAAAATGTAAAGGCAAAAAATAAAAAATAAAAAAAACACCTTACTAGAAACGCAAAATTTCCCCCGGAAAGAACTACTGGGCCCATAGGGGCCTCAGAAAAGAGAACAAGTAATGACTGAGCGACTGAACTGAACTGGACCACCTCAAAGGTCATCTTTACCGTCACATGACTGGGTTCCAGAGGTGAAGAATCACTTAGTAGGTGATACAAAGGATCAGATGTGGGCTGCCGTGGTAGCTCAGCGGTAAAAGAATCCGCCTGCTCGACTCTTGATCCAGGAAGATCCCACATGCCGCTGAGCAACTAGGCCTGTGCGCCACAAAGGCTGAGCCAGTGCTCTGGAGCCCTAGAGCTACAACCGCAACTAACGAACCTGCGTGCAGCCTACAGTCCGTGCTCCGCAACGAGACAAGCCACTGCGATTAGAAACTGGAGTACTGAACCAGAGAGTAACTCCCGCTCGCCACAGCTAGAGAAAGCCCATGCAGCAATGAACACCAAACAGAGCCAAAAATAATGAATAAAATAAAATTATTAAAAAAAAAAAAGGATCAGATGTACTCCCCAAATACCTAGGCACTGGAAACTACATATGTTGAGTCACAAGAAATGCCATTTGAGGCACAAAATGCATCTGTATATCCTCACATTCACAATATCAGGATCCAATTTACTAGACATGAAAACAAAAATGTTTTGTCATCACTCCCAAAGTAAGGATGAAACCATGGAGGTGCAATTAATTATTATCAACTTTGATGGATTTTAATTTCATTTCCCTGAAAGGCACCTTTCCAAGGCTATCCATCGACTTCCATCTTTACTATTATCGACTTCCATTTTTACTACTGACAGTCAAAAACCCTCACCCTCTTGACAGAGATCCAGTCTGTCAGCTCCATATTTGGCCCTTAAAGACAAAGTCTACTAAAATGTGACTGGATACATGCCATCCTATTTAACCAAATTGTGATGGCTTTATTTTTCATTGACATTAATATCAGCAGTTTACAAGGTAAATCTTTAAGCCCTGTGATAGGAAAATTGAAATCTTATGAAAAATTTAATACTTAGTTTATAATCCTCTCCCATAAGTAGTTTAGCTTACGTTTCTTTCTCCATTTCAAGTTGTTTACTCAATTCTGTGGCTCGAAGCTCTAAATCTGTGTTCAGCTGTCTCTGTTGTTGTAGACCCTGCAAAGCTTGCTCCTTGCTTGCTTTAACTTCAAGCATATCAGCTTCTAGTTTCTATGGCAGAAATATAATATAAAACAATTTTAATGTCAACAATTATCTATTAAACATTACAACATTAGTTTATACTCAAACTGACATTAACACAAAAAGTACTTGTGTTAATAAAAAACACAAAAATACTTGTGTTAATAACAAAAAAACATTCTAAACTCATTATTGAATAAAGGAGCCATTTACCTTGCAATCTTTCAGAAGATCTAGTAGCAGAGTTTTTGTATGAGAGATAGTCACTAAGTTTTAACTTTTAAAATGAACTGAATAAGAGAATAAGCTTAAAATAATTATATTTATTACTTGAATAAAAGTTATTAACTCAAGTATGAAAAAACAAAGGGCCCAATTAAACTTTATAATCTTTAAAAATATATATCTTTATAAATATTCAAAACTAAAATGGAGTTGTCATGTCGTCCTTCTCATTAATAGCTCTTGACCATAAATACAAAGCCAATTAAACTTGGATTTGGCATCTATAATCTCTTCATTCAGATATTATTCTTCACAGTGTGGCTTCTATCTCATATATATACATATAACTGTGTATTTTTACAAATTTACAAAATCAAATTGTTGAATATATAGTTTGAACATCTATAAGCAAAACATTTTCTTAATAACTATAACTGGGAAAGGAGTACCACAGGTTGTATATTGCCACTCTGTTTATTTAACTTATTTGCAGAATACATCATATGAAATGCTGGGCTGGATGAATCACAAGCTGCAATCAAGACTGCTGGGAGAAATATCAACAACCTCAGATATGCAGCTGGTATCACTCTAATGGCAGAAAGTGAAGAGGAACTAAATAGCCTCTTGATGAAGGTAAAAGAGAAGAGTGAAAAAGCTGGCTTAAAACAACATTCAAAAAACGAAGATCATGGCATCCAATCAATCACTTCATGCAAACAGAAGGGGAAAAAGTAGAAGCAGAGACAGATTTTATTTTCCTGAGCTCCAAAATCACTATGGACAGTGACTGCAGACACGAAATTCGAAGATGCTTGCTCCTTAGAAGGAAAGCTATGACAAACCTAGACACCATAGTAAAAAGCAGAGACATCACTTTGCTGACAAAGATCTGTAGTCCATAGGTCCAAAGATCCAGGACTGGAAAAGGTCAGTTTTCAATCCAATCCCAAAGAAGGGCAATGCCAAAGAATGTTCAAACTGCCATACAATTGTGCTCATTCACATGCTAGGAAGGTTATGCTCAAAATCCTTCAAGCTAGGCTTCAGCAGTTCATGAAACAAGAACTTCCAGATATTCAACCTGGGTTTAGAAAAGGCAAAGTAACCAGACATCAAATTGCCAACATTTGTTGGATCTTAGAGAAAGCAAGGGAGGAGTTCCAGAAAAACACCTACTACTGCTTCATTGACTATGCTAAAACCTTTGTGTGGACCACAACTGTGGAAAATTCTTAAAGAAATGGGAATACCAGACCACCTAACCTATCTCCTGAGAAACCTGTATGTAGGTCAAGAAGCAACAGTAGGAACCTTACGTGGAACAACTGACAGTTCAAAATTGGGAAAGGAGTACACAAGGCTGTATGCAGACACCCTGTTTCTTTAACGTATATGGAGAGCACATCATAAAAAATGCCAGGGTGGATTAATCACAAGCTGGAATCAACACTGCCAAAAGAAATATCAACAACCTCAGATATGCAGATGATACCACTCTAATGGAATAAAGTTTAGAGGAACTAAAGAGCCTCTTGATGAGGTGAAAGAGGAGAGTGAAAAAGCTGGCTTAAAACTCAACATTCAAAAAACCAAGATCATGGCATCTACTTCCATCACTTCATGGCAAATAGAAGGGGAAAAAGTGGAAGCAGTGATAGATTTTATTTTGGGGGGCTCCAAAGTCACTATAGACAATGACTGCAGCCATGAAATTTAAAGATGCTTGCTCCTTGGAAAGAAAGCTATACACACCTAGACTAGACAGTGTAAAAAGCAGAGAAATCACTTTACTGACAAAGGTCCATATAGTCAAAGCTATGGTTTTTCCAGCAGTCACATATGTATGTGAAAAGCTGGATGATGAAGAAGGCTGAGTGCCGAAGAACTGATGCTTTCAAATTACGGTGCTGGAGAAGACTCTTGAGAGTCCCTTGGACTGCAAGGAGATCAAACCAGTCAATCCTAAAGTAAATCAACCCTGAATATTCATTGGAAGGACTGATGCTGAAGTTCCAATACTTTAGCCACCTGACATGTAAAGCCCACTCAATGGAAAAGACCCTGATGCTGGGAAAGACTGTAGGCAAAAGGAGAAGGGGTGGCAGAGGATGAGATGGATAGATAGCACCGGATATGAATTTCAGCAAACTCCAGGAGATAGTGAAGGACAGAGGAGCCTGACGTGTTGCAGTCCCTGGGGTTGCAGAGAGTTGGACATGACTTAGTGACTAAACAACAACAAAAAGATACTCAAACAGAATTCTCATTACATGCCCTTCAACTAAAAACAAATAGACAAAAAATCCTTTCTGTTCTTTTCAACCATTACACCATGTAATTTGTATACTATTATTACTGACCATAATGAAATGGGAACCCATAAATAGAACTGTAATTTTCTTCTTCTATGCACATCTATACATACACACAGCCCATGATTCTACAGTTGTACAGAAGTACTTCATCTGACTGTGAAGGTGTAAATTTCACATATAGTAATTTGAGAAATTTATCAAAGAGCAAAGGACTCAGGTCAAATCCTTCTCTAGTATATGTAGTTATTTAATTTCTTTAATATAAATCAACACTTTCACTTGAAGTTGAGTTAAAGAAAAACAGTTTACCACAGTGAAAATTTTAATAATATTAATCAGAAATAAAATCCAAAGGGTATAAATGTAAAATGGAAGAAATATACCATAACTGAGTATTATATGGGAATAAGGAGGGAAGGAGATATGAATTATGAGGTAGAAGAGACTTCACAACAACAAAAATAAGTTTCCTGTAATTACAGAGTAGATACGGCTGTCTCTCTGAAACATTTAGGCATTACAATGGAACCAGTATATATATTAACTGCTATTTGCAAAGCCATCCATTAGTGAAGAAATTAAAAGTAAAGGTGGAATTCAAAATTAAGACATGAAAAATTACAAATAATTTTTATATCACAACTTGACCTTCACCTGCAAATTTAAAATCTTGGATTCCTTCTAGGTCATCAACTTCCATTGCTATAGCAATAGAAAATATGGCTAGTTTTTTATACAAACCTTGATTTGACCTTCTAATTCTTCAGTTTTCTGTTCTAAAGACAGATGTTTCTCTTTGTATTCTTTAAGATGACTTTCCAGCTGACTGCAATGTTCTTGCTTGTCCTGCAACTTTGTAGTGACCTGATCCAACTGAGTAGTGATCTTATTTAACTCCTATAGAAAGTATAATTAAAGACAACTTTGGTAAGCTTTACTTTGCTGTAGGGCCCAAATGTTTGCTCAAAGTAAAGCAGAAAACTCTTTAAGAAAGTATTTTGAGTAAGACCATAAATAAGCCTAATAATCTATATGAGATTATATTTATCCATCAACATAAAGGACCTGAACTGAAGTTGTACACACTCTGAGATACTACGTTTATACACATAATAGCTCAATAATTTTTTCTAGGAAGAGTTATTTTAGAAGCCAAAAGATACAACAGGATGTTAAGCAGGCTAATAACAAAGTAATGCTTTTATACTATAATTAAATATTTTCAATGTTCAAGATACCATTTTTAAAAATATTTTTAATTACATTGATTACATTATAATACTTGTTCAATTGATTTGGAATATCTAATTGCAGAGCAAAATAAATAAAGATTATTAGGAAATCCACTGCCCATAAATACTATTAATGTTTTGATAACTTTCCTTCTAGACTTTTCTGTATTAGTTTCTTTTTCTTTTTTTCTACTTTTCAGATAAAGGATATCAGTTTACATACAGTGTTACTGTAACTTCCTTTGTTTTTATAACAAAGCATCATAAAACTGTGACATTATCTTCCAAACTATCATTATACATGACTGCATAAATTTCTATTGTATTCATATAGATCATTATTTAGCCAAATACCCTTGGTGGTATTCTTGGATTGCTATAAACCTTTCCAACAGATATGCAAACATCATTCTTAAAACTATGATTATTTCCCTAGGGTAAAGGACTAAAAGTGAGATTAAGAATATGAAAAATCTTAAAGGTCTTAAATATACTGCCAACCAGCTTTCCCTATTACCATCAAAAGGTTGAACTGTAAGCAACGTGTGGAAGCGACTTGTTCTTCTACACCATGTCTAGCCTTTACAGTGTTAAACACATGCACACAAACGTTTTACCTTAATAAGGGCATATTACTGTCTTAATTTGCAATTAATTCTTAATGAATATGAAGATTTCCTAATGTAGTTTTGATCTTTCACTTCTTTTGGTAGATTCATTTATTTCTTATGTAAAAATGTTTTAAACAAAAATATCTATCTTTCATCAGACATACTTCAGAAAATGTTCTATTATTTTGCTACTTGCTTTAGAATTTTGCTAGTAATATTTTGGGCAAATAAAAATTTCAACTTTTATGTGGTTATTCTTATACATACTTTTTCCACTATACTTTCTGGCACTGATCTATAGTACTTAGAAAATACCTTATAGACGTGTTTAGCAATAATGTAAAGTAAAAACCAAGTTGTAGAACAACATACATAGAGATACCATATGTATAAAACAAAGAGACCTGTATGTGTACACATACACACACACATATTTTTTCTTCAATGTTTACAGAAGTCTGGAAGGATATATACCAAACTTAAAAGCAAAATTTCCATATAAGGAGAAAAATGGATTGCAGTTAAAGGTAAATATAGAGAAAGGTTTTATTAACTTGATATATACTACTATATTATTAATAAAACTTTTTGGATCAACAACCAGTATTGCTTCTCAAGTAAAAAGTAATTTTAAAATTCCTACCTGGTCAAAGGTAAGAAAAATCTACCAGCATTTTAACCTTGGATTCTGAAGTACGAAGCTTTTTTCTATCAGAAGTGTTGAGAATAACAACTCTGGTATTCTTTCTAGCCCCACTTTTACTCCTACCCCCAGGAAAAGAGTAGTAACTCTTATAATTGAAATGGAAGACACGCTGCTCTTTTCCTGCCAAGAGGTAAGTATACCTGGGTTACCACCTGACTGTCCACTTAAAACAGGTATGGAAGTCTGTCTCTCCTTCCCAGTCATTGCCACTTAATAGGATGAAGAAACAATTCAAAAATTAGGAGTTAACATTTCATCACACCAAGGTCTCTATTATGGGAGAAAAACAGTATTAAGCAGCTCAACCACAACTGCACAAGGTGAGCTTTATCAAGAACATAAATAACACACTTCTCTTTTTTGGCTGCGCCTCACAGTTTGCAGGATGATTAGCTCCCCAACCAGGGACTGAACCCGGGCCAGGGACTGAACCCGGGCCACCAAGGTTATCCACCAAGGTTAAGCGAAAGCACCAAGTCTTAACCAAAGACTGCCAGGGAAGTCCCAAAGATTATATTTTATCTCCATCTGTCTAACTCCTGTATATTCCACTCACTAGTTCGGAACTCAAGGAGAAATTAAGGAGAATAAGCAAGTCAATCACAATATTATATCAAAGTATCATTTTCACATATTTTTCCAGTTAATTTATCTACCAAAACATTAGGTTATGACAGGAAACTGCATCAAGTTCTCCTACCTGCTGTTTATCTTGTAATGCATTTTGGGCTGTGTCCAGATGATTCTGAAGATCTGCTCTCTGAGCAGTTTTTGCTGCTTCTGCTGATAGCAATAATTCAGTTTTGGCTTTAACCTGTAACGAAATTTACAACTCATTTAATTTGTATTTAATTCTTGGTGTCTGCATGATGAGTGTAAAATACTTTTCTCATTAATTTTAAAAATTAAATCTTTCAGCAGAAAACAAAAATTTAGACATTAAAAAATAAGTATGTGATAATCCCCCAAACAGGAATGAATAGGAGAGAATACTCCTAATAATGTTCTAATAAATGATAAAAAAAGTCCCTGTAGAACACCAAAACACTCCTTTCTCTCTTAAATTGGACATCCACATATTGAATTATCTGTAACTCATCTAATAAATTTTAAAAAGAAAGGTGTATCCTCTTTTTTCCAAATTCTTATACTTATTTTATTATTTCTGGTTTTAATGGAATTATTCTCCTAAAATAAAGAAAATTAAAGCTTAGAAATGTTTCTAAAACTTTCTCTACTGTAGTATAGAATAAAAAAACAATAATGAGAATGGAGAAAGAAATATATCTTAATTTCCACCCTGTGACTGACTCACTGAGCAAGGCTTCCATATTGCCCTCTGAAGGAAAACATATTAAAATACATACTTGTACTATATAAAGTTATTTTTTGGCTGCACATGCAGCTTGAGGGATTTTAGTTTCCCAACCAGGGACTGAATGTGGGCCTCAATGGTGAAAACACCAAGTCCTGACCACTGGACCACCAGGGAATCCCCTAAAGTTTTGGGTGTGTGTTTGTTTTTATTAAATCAAACATTTAAAGTAAAATTTAAAAATCAAATTCAAAATAAACATCTGTAACAGAAATATAATGGTATAATAACAAACTACTTTGAACTTCAAAAACAGTAGTAACGGCCTCATGGAAAAAGAGAAAAGTGCAAAACTCTGGTAGGGAGAAAGGCAAACAGGAAAGCTCAACAAACTGTCCACATACAACTTTAATTCCTATTTCTATTTTTTCAATTAATAAGTAAGGCAGGGGGTAGAGAAGAAGAGAGAAAAATTATTTAAATGTGATAACTTAAAACTAGTGTTTTATTCATACAAACAAGTTGCACAATGCAATATTACCTGTATATCAAGCTGGGAAACCTTCTCCTTGCTTTCATTTAACTGACTATTTAATTCATTGATGCTGGATTCTAGGGAAAGGACACGGTCTTGTGCAGCTCTAAGATGTGCCTTCTGCTCCTGCACCTGGTCATGCAAATTCTCCTGGGCTTGTTTATGGCTTTCTGACTGATTCTTCAGCTTCTCTGTTAGCTGAGTTACCTATCATATAAGCAAGGCTCTAATTATGAAGGTCACAAATGATATAACAAGAATGAAGAAGAAACCCAAATGTAAGCACCATAAGAATGTTAAAATACTCTAGGATAGATTATCTCAACTTTTTTTTTCCAAGAAAAATTATTCACATTTTTCCAAAAATAAGTAAATATAACCTCTCAGAATCATAACAACATCACATTCAGAGATTCTTACCATTTTTAAAACCAACTCTACTGAACTATAATTTAAATACAAGTTATGCAATTCAATTATACAGTTTGAGGGGAGTTAATCAATATGTACATTCATTTAACCATCACCACAAACAAGCAAGAAAACCTTATGATTACCTCCAAAAGCTTCTTCATGCACTCAATACCCTCCACTCATCTCTGGCCCCAGACAATCACTGAGCTGACTATTAAGAGTTCTTTATATATTCTGGATGTTCCTCAATTGTCAGATATATGTCCTACACCTGTTTTCTCCCAGTCTGTGTCTTAGCTTTTATTTTTGTAATGGTGTCTTTTGAAGAGCATGTTTTTAATTTAGGTGAAATCCAACTCATCTGATGTTTCTTTGGGGTACTCTGGTTGGAATTCATGAGTTTCTTGAATCTGTGCTTTCATATTTTTAATCAACTTTACAATTTTTCAGTCATTATTTCTATGAACATTTTTCTTTGACACAAATTACACACACACACACACACACACACACATATGTATACACCATTCACACAAACATACATATATCCTAGACTACATGTTATCCTACAGGTCACTAAGGCGCTCTTCATCTTTTACCCCAGTCTTTTGTCTCTCTGGGCTTCAATGTGGACAGTTTCAATTACCTTGTCTTAATGGTCACTGATATTGTTTTTTCCACTTAATATATTCATTCAGTGAAATTTTCATTTTAGGTATTATTTTAACCTCTAAAAGTTTTATTTTTTTGTTTCCACTTCTATTTTCATTATTATATTTTTCTCTTTATATCCATATATTTTAAAGCTGTGTTAAAGTACTTATCTGATGACTCTATCCTCTCCTATTTCAGGTTTTATTTCCATTGAATCACTTTTCTCTTACTTATAGCTCATATGTTTTCCACTTTGTGTTATCCATTAATTTTTTTTTATATTTGTTATGACAAGTCTGAAATTTGTCTTCTTTCAAAGAATATTGAATTTTGCTCCAGTAGGCAATTAATATACTTGTGGTTCAGCTGCATCCTTTTGAGGCTCATTCCCATGCTTATATACACTAGCTTTTACTCTAGGGCTAATTTGGTTTTAATTCTAAGGTGTGACATTACTGGGGTTTCTACTGAATGCCCCCAAGTGTCTTTCTTCTCTGACTGGTGAAGACCTGAATGTTTCCAAGCTCTCTGAGTTCTGATCATTTTTAAGTTGCAGCTCCTAACAACTGTTCACTGTCCGGCCTCATGGAATCTCTCCTTAAGAGTGTAAAGCTTAGCATTCAGCTAAAGGTTCAAGCAAATCCCTACACAGATTTCTGGACCTGTATCTCACATTGTTGCCTCCTCTCTGACATCCTGTCTGCACATCTGAGTTCCATCTCCCTGAATTCCAATCTCTCGTGCTTTAGTTCAGTGAGACCACTGTGCTTTCCTTGGATTTTCTCACCCTGCACCAGTCTGAGAACTGTCTCCAGGTCAAAAGTTGGAATGGTCAAAAGGCTCACTTCACTTGCTTCTCTTCTCTCAGGGATGAAAACCCTGTGCATTTGCTGTACAATGTCTGAAAACTAGTTTTACACAGTTTTTTCCACTTTTCCAGTTGTTTATAGTGGGAAGACTAAAGAGGTATCAGTTATTCCAACATGGCCAGAAGCAGAAGTACATAGATTTACTTCTATTTATTCTTTCTTCAAAATTGTGTACATTTTTCTGATCATGTTTGTATAATAAGCAATGTTAATTTGTATGCAACTTTAACTAAAAACTAGTATAAACTGGTAACTAAGGCTAACTTTGAAACCTGGAGGAAAAAACTTGTGTTATATTCTAATACTCAAATTAGAAAACTGAAATGACTTATTGTTTAATACTTTCTCATTTAGATAATTACAATTCCCTTATTGGACAATTCTTTCCAAAAAGTGCTTATTACAGTCTGAAAATGTATTAAGCTAAATTTTATAAGCTCCATTTAAACTAACATACAGATGTTAGAATAAGGCAACTAGTTACCAAAATTATTATTAGCTATGTATTCCAAAAACATACATCATTAAAAGATAGGTAACCACTAAGCCTAGATATTAACCAATACACAGTAACAACTAACACTTGATTAGTAGTTCAGTTTATATTGTTACTCACTTTTTTCCAAAACATCACAAAATGCCATGAGATAACGTATCATTAATAACTTTTCAATATGAGCTAACTATACTTTTCAAAGGAGCCAACAAAGTGAAATGATTTGCTCATGGTCACACAGGTAATAAATTACATCCTGGGACATTAACTGAGAATTCTGTCATCAAATCATGCTAACTTACTTTCACTACAATAGCAACCCACCTCTGAGGTAAATGAAGTATTTGTCAGAAATACAAAATATATTTAAAAGTACTAAAAATAATAGAAGAATTATTTAGATAGAACACTTAGTAAGATTTAGAGAGATAAAAGTAAATTTTAGAAACAGAATACACTTCACAAGCTTACTTGTTCCTGTAATGTATGGTTTTTTTCTTGTAATTGGTTAAGAACAGCAGTCTCTCCCTCACCAGCCTGAATTTTTGCATAAAGATCTTCTCTCTCCTTTTCTAGTAAAGAAATATTTTCTTTGCTCTTCTGTAATAAGGCTTCAAGGTTCTGGATCTTTTGGTCCTTATCACCAATTTGACGTAGTACTTGTTCCAAATCATTCTGTAAAGAATTAAAAACTACTGCCTTAAGGATAGAGAATTTAAAAGTTATTCCTCAAACAAAATGACTGATGATAAATTTTAAGACTCAAACTCTCAGTGTTACATTTTTTTTTATTAATCATTACATTTTAACATGGCAAACTTATATAACTAGAACTACATATTTAACAATAAAACCTACATTACTGATAATAAACTAGAATTTAATAACCAATAAAAACCTTCTTACTACACATTCTTACTCTAACACTCTGGCTTCACCATCTACTACAATGTTTGTTTAATCCATTTTGAGACACATGGGACTCCTCATTATTCCTAATCACACCAGGCACACTTTCACCTTGGAATCTTTGCACTAATCATCTCTTCTACCTGGCACACTTCCCCAAAAGTCAAATGGCTCACTCCCTCTTCTTCAAATGTTTGCTCAAATGCCACCTTCTCAATCATACCTACTATGATCATTACATTTTAAATTACAGCCTTTTCCAATACTCCCTCTGGAGAAGGAAATGGCAACCCACTCCAGTATTCTTGCCTGGAGAATCTCATGGGCAGAGGAGCCTGGCGGGTTATAGACCATGGGGTTACAAGAGTCAGACATGACTTAGTGACTAAATCAACCAACCAACCAACCAATACTCCCCTACTACTACTAAGTCACTTCAGTCTGACTCTGTGCGACCCCATAGACGGCAGCCCACCAGGCTCCCCCGTCCCTGGGATTCTCCAGACAAGAACACTGGAGTGGGTTGCCATTTCCTTCTCCAGTGCATGAAAGTGAAAAGTGAAAGTGAAGTCGCTCAGTTATATCCGACTCTTAGCGACCCCATGGACTGCACCCTACCAGGCTCCTCCATCCATGGGAGTTTCCAGGCAAGAGTAGTGGAGTGGGGGCCATTGCCTTCTCCATACACCCTCTAGTAAATAGCTTTTCTTTCCATAGCACTTATCTTCTAACACACTAAATAATTCACTTATTTTTCATGTTTATCTGCCTCTCTCTACCTTGTCACAAGAATGTAGGCTGCAAGAAAGTGAAGATTTTTGTCTGTTTTATTCATCAATGTATCCAAGACACACATATTCTAAGACATTTATTGAGTGAACAGAAAAATAAGTGATTGAATTTTAACACATATACACTCATGAAGGCTCATTTCAGCAGCCCAGTTGGACTCTTCTATAGCTCCATTACGGGATCCTCTTTTTCACTTTACCAAGGCCTCCATGTTTTACCTGCAGTAGCCCACCACCCCCAGAACAACACTCATTCATGTTGAGAGCTATCCGAGTCACAGCCTCTGCCCTAATCATTCTAAGAGAGCCAAATGAGAGCCAGAGAGCCTCTACTCAGAAAAGGCCCTAACGAACCCTTATGCAAACTTCACAGCAGCCCACACTACCTTGCTGAGACAGAGCCAGCAGCCAGCTGGTACCCTCAACAATGTGTGCCAACAAGGTGAGATCAGTCACTTTCAAACATGCTTCTCATCCTCGAAGTTTCAATCACAAAACAATGAAAAGCAACCTCATCTCTCTGCTCTCATCCTCTGTTCCTGCCACTAAGACCCCTCTCTGCACAATCCACCAATCTTCTGGAACCACAGCTCCAGGCCTAAGCTTTCCCAGAACTATCACTCTATTCCAAGCTGAAACTTGGTTCTCCCTGTACAGGTGCCAATTCCCTATCAGCCCTCTCTCATATGTAAGGACTGTTCTACTGGGCAAGCAGAAGAGGTTGACTTTTTCCAGATTTTTTTTTCTCACCGCCATTAATCTCTCCCTCAAATAAAAATTTTAAGCTGCTCTGGGAATTATGTATTCATTTTCTATGTCTATGTTGTGTTGCCATCATCTATGAATCCCTACCTCATTCACTGAAGACTTGAGACCTGATTTAGTCTTTTTCTCAATCCCAGTTTCTGCCAATTTCCTGGGAAATACAAAATACATAGAGAATTAAGAATACAGCTTCAACATTCACAGCATCTTAATTCCTGGACCTTTACTCATTCCACTCAATCACCCACGTGCAGGATCTTCTAAATCACCTGAAATTGTTCTAGATAAAAATATGTCAACTCTCCTACTCTGTGAACACAACTTCCTAACTGTCTTCCAATTTCATGACCTCACTTTTGCTCTTCAAAGAGACATTAACCTCAATTTTCTTCTAGCTTATTTAGTATATACCTAGCTTTTCTTCCTGAACCTCACATACGGATATGAACTACCTTAACTATTCTTTCATCTACATTCTCCATTTCCTTCTACCCACAAATTGCCAAAACAGCCACCCCAAAAAAGCCCAATTCTTAGATCAGTGTTGCAATCTGCTTTCTTCATGCCTACATTTCTAAGTAGTATTAGAGCAAAATCACAAAGCTACATAGATTGATGCCACCACAGATTTCTAGACTCCAACCTCTACTACATACTCAGAATCATTTCTTCACTCCTGTCACTGAGTGGAATTTTCGACCTCAGATATACCCCTGAACATCAACTTAAAAGTTTAATCTTTAATAATCTCAGCCTACCTGAAGTTCAACTATTACCATTCCAACTTTATCCAAGGAGGGGAGGGGTTATCTTCAGGAATGCTCTACCATGATTTTTCTTCACCTTACCTATAAAATTACATATATAATATAATGTAACATAATAATATATAATGCCAAAACGTGGTCCAGCGGGGGATGGAAAACCACTACAGTATTCTTGCCATGATAACCCCATGAACTGTATAAAAAAGCAAAAAGATATGACACCAAAAGATGAGTCCCCCTGGTCAGAAGGTGTCCAATATGCTCCTGGGGAAGAGCAGAAGACAACTACTAATAGCTCCAGGAAAAAATGAGGCAGCTGGGCCAAAGCAGAAATGACGCTCAGCTGTGGGGCTGTCTGGTGATGAAAGTAAAATGTGTTTTACAGTATTGCATAGGAAACTGGAATGTTAGGTCCACGAATCAAGGTAAATTGGATGTGGACAAGGAGATGGGGAGATGGCAATAGAGTAAACATCACCATCTTAGGAGTAAGTGATCTAAAATGGATGGGAATGGGCAAATTTAATTCAGATGACCATTATTATCTACTACTGTGGGCAAGAATCCCATAGAAGAAATGGAGTAGTGTAGAGGTCCATTAATAGACTGGAACTTGGCGGATCAAAGTCGATGATGAAAGAAAAATATAGAGAGAGAAAGACACCAGTATTCCCTGGGTTACGTGGAACTCCAATAAAGCCCTACAACAGGGCTCGTACGGCTCACGAAGGCACAGGGGCGCCCTCTTAGGAGGTCTTAAAAGCCCAGGCAGGAAAGTGAGTTCAACAGGCTTCCATGCTCCAGAGAACTAGCCAGAGAGAGAGAAAGACAGAAACGGAGACCCAGGTTCTGGTGGAACAAGGGTGCTTTAATCATGTCTGTGTGAGTATATACAAAGTTCTACAAGGACTCAAAAAAATAAAGAACAAAAACCAGACGTATATCAACTGTCACCAAGGTAACAACAAGGAACAACGATGGTCATAAGGCCAGAAAACAATCCATATCTTGAGTAAGAGGGTCGTGACTAAACAGTTTTTCCTTAGGGTAACAGGTTACTGAAGGAAATCCACGCATGCGTTCCGTCCCATGACCTCAGTCCTGGGAACAGCGTGCCACTCCACTCGTTCCTGTCTACCAGGAACTGATAAGGAACAGAGGGTTCATGAGAAACAGAAAACAACATACAGGAATCCTAAACATAAATGTTCCCTGACAGGGCAGCCCTCATAATCAACAAGAGTCTGAAATGCAGTACTTGGATGCAAACTCAAAAACGACAGAATGATCTCAGTTCATTTCCAAGGCAAATAATTCAACATCACAGTAATCCAGGTCTATGCCCCAACCACTGATGCCAAAGAAGCTGATCAGGTCTATGAAGACCTACAAGACATCCTAGAACTACCACCAAAAGATGATGTCCTATTCATCACAGGGGATTAGAATGCAAAAGTAGAAGTCAAGAGATACCTGGAGGAACAGGCAAGTTTGGCTTGGAGTACAAAATGAAGCAGGGCAAAGGCTAACAGAATTCTGCCAAGAGAATGTACTGGTGATAGCAAATACCCTTTTTCAACAACACAAGAGATGAAGTCTACGCATGGACATCACCAGATGGTCAATACTGAAATCAGACTGATTACATTCTTTGCCGCTGAAGATGAAGAAGCTCTATATAGTCAGCAAAAATAAGACCTGGAGCTGACTGTGTCTCAGATCATGAACTTCTTCTAGCAAAATTCAGTCTTAAACTAAAGAAAGCAGAGAAAACTACTAGGCACTAGGTCAGTCAGGGAAATCATCCCAAAGAAAAAGAAATGCAAGAAGTAAAGTGGTAGTCTGAGGAAGCTTTACAAACAGCTGAGGAAAGAAGTGAAGTGAAAAGCAAGTGAGAAAGGGAAAAGTATATCCAAATGAATGCAGAGTTCCCGAGAAAAGCAAGGAGAGACAAGGTGCCCTTCTTCAGTAAACAATGCTAAGAAATAGAGGCAAACAACAGAAGGCCGAAGACTACAGGTCTCTTCAAGAAAACTGGAGATATCAAGGGGACATTTCATGCAAAGATGGGCACAATAAAGGACAGAAACGGTAAAAACCTAATAGAAGCAGAAGAGATCAAGAAGAGATGGCAAGAATACACAGAAGAACTGTACAAAGAAGATTTAATGACCTGGATAACCAAGATGGTGTAAGAACTCACCTAGAGCCTCAAATGTAAAGTCAAACGGGCCTTGGAAAGCACTGCTGCCAATAAAGCTAGTGGAGGTGATGGAATTTCAGCAGGGCCATTTAAAATCCTAAAAGATTTGGATTGGGATTTGGGAGAATGGCATTGGAACATGTATAATATCATATATGAAAGAGTCACAAGTCCAGATTCGATGCACGATACTGGATGCTTGGGGCTGGTGCACTGGGACTATCCAGAGGGATGGTATGGGGAGGAAGGAGGGAGGAGGGTTCAGGATGGGGAACACATGTATACCTGTGGTGGATTCATTTTGATATATGGCAAAACCAATACAATATTGTAAAGTTAAAAAATAAAATTAAAAAAAAAAGTTAAAAAAAAAAAGTAATTAATTAAAAAAAAATAAAATCCTAAAAGATGATATTATTAAAATGCTGCACTCAATATGTCAGCAAATTTGGAAAACCCAGCAGTGGCCACAGGAATGGAAAAGGTCAATCTTCATCCCGATTCTCAAGTAGGGCAGTACTAAAAATGTTAAAAATACCAGACAATTGTGCTCACTTCCCATGCTAGTAAAATTATGCTCAAAATCCTTCAAGCTAGGCTTCAGCAGTATGTAAACCAAGAACTTCCACATGTACAAGCTGGGTTCAGAAAAGGCAGAGGAACCAGAGATCAAACTGCCAACATTCGCTGGATCATAGAGAAAGCAAAGGAATTAAAAAAAAAAAAAAAAAATCTATTTCTGTTTCACTGACTATGTTATAAAGCCTGTGACTGTGTGGATTATAACAAACTGTGGAAAACTCTTAAAGGGATGGGAATACCAGACCATCTTGCCTGTCTCCTGAGAAACCTGTATGTGGGTCAAGAAGCAAAAGGGGAAAAGGTGGAAGCAGTGACAGATTTCTTCTTGTTGGGCTCTAAAATTACTAAAGAGGCTGACTGCAGCCATGAAATTAGAAGACAACTGCTTCTTGGAAGGAAAGCTATGACAAACCTAGACAGCATATTAAAAAGCAAAGACATTAGTTTGCCAACAAAGGTCTGTATAGTCAGGGCTACCGTCTTTCCAGTAGTCATGTATGGATCTGAGAGTTAGACCATAAAGAAGACAGAGCGCCAAAGAATTGATGTTTTCGAACTATGGTGCTGGAAACACTCTTGAGAGGCCCTTAGACTCCAAGGAGATCAAACCAGTCAATCCTAAAGGAAGTCAAACCCTGAATACTATTTAGAAAGACTGATGCTGAAGCTCCAATACTTTGGCCACCTGATGTGAACAGCCGACTCACTGGAAAAGACTACTGCTGGTAGAAGGAGAAAAGGGCGACAGAGGATGGTTGGATGGCATCACCGATTCAATGGACATGAACCTGGGCAGACTCTGGAAGATGACGAGGGACAGGGAGGCCTGGCATGCTGAAGTCCAATGGGTCGCAAAGAGTCAGACACAACTTGGCGACTGAACAACAACATAAATAAAACAGAAAACCAACAAGAACCTACTTATAGCACAGGCAACTATACTCAACATTTTGTAATAATCTATAAAGGAAAAGACCCTGATAAACAATATGTGTACATATATATAAACTATATGTAAAATCTATTATATGTTATAGATTTTATATATATGTATCTGTGTGTATATATACAGTGAGAGGGAGAGAGAAGGAGAGTACTGAATCACTTTGCTGTACATGTGAAACTAACACTAAGTCAATTATACTCAATAAATAAATGAATAAAACACACACACACACACACATACGGGCTTTCCAGATAGCTCAGCAGGTAAAGAATCCACCTGCAATGCAGAAGACCCCAGTTCCATTCCTGGGTTGGGAAGATCCCCTGGAGGGCATGGCAATCCACTCCAGTATTCTTGCCTGGAGAATCCTCCATGGACAGAGGAGCCTGGTGGGCTACAGTCCATGGGGTTACAAAGAGTTGGACATAACTGAGTAACCAAGCACAGCACATATACATACATACACACACACACACACACACACACACACACATATACACACCTTTCCTCAGTCTTCCAAAGATATCCTTCAGAGGCTATGTTTGAATGTACCACCACCCATTGTTATCAGTGACATCACAGTTTATGAATACCTTATTCCTTCAGTCACCTTCCATTCTCCAGTATACTCAATTATCCCCACTCTACTAGTCCCTTTGTTTTAGATTGTCAAGGCTGTATATTGTCACCCTGCTTATTTAACTTATATACAGAGTACATCATGAGAAACGCTGGATTGGAAGAAACACAAGCTGGAATCCAGATTGCCGGGAGAAATATCAATAACCTCTGATATGCAGATGACACCACCCTTATGGCAGAAAGAGAAGAGGAACTCAAAAGCCTCTTGATGAAAGTGAAAGAGGAGAGGGAAAAAGTTGGCTTAAACCTCGACATTCAGAAAACGAAGATCATGGCATCCAGTCCCATCACTTCATGGGAAATAGATGGGGAAACAGTGGAAACAGTGTCAGGCTTTATTTTTTGGGGCTCCAAAATCACTGCAGATGGTGACTGCAGCCATGAAATTAAAAGACGCTTACTCCTTGGAAGGAAAGTTATGACTAACCTAGATAGCATATTCAAAAGCAGAGACATTACTTTGCCAACAAAGGTCCGGCTAGTCAAGGCTATGGTTTTTCCTGTGGTCAGGTATGGATGTGAGAGTTGGACTGTGAAAAAAGCTGAGCACCAAAGAATTGATGCTTTTGAACTGTGGTGTTGGAGAAGACTCTTGAGAGTCCCTTGGACTGCAAGGAGATCTAACCAGTCCATTCTGAAGGAGATCAGCCCTGGGTGTTCTTTGGAAGGAATGAAGCTAAAGCTGAAACTCCAATACTTTGGCCACCTCATGCGAAGAGTGGACTCGTTGGAAAAGACTCTGATGCTGGGAGAGATTGGGGGCAGGAGGAAAAGGGGATGACAGAGGATGAGATGGCTGGATGGCATCACTGACTCGATGGACACGAGTCTGAGTGAACTCCAGGAGTTGGTGATGGACAGGGACGCCTGGCGTGCTGCAATTCATGGGGTCAAAGAGTCAGACATGACTGAGCGACTGAACTGAACTGAATAAACATATTCAAGTATCTCTGGTTTTTAAGGAAGAAACATTTCCTAGATGAAGTTCCACTCCTGTTTCTGCCCAGTCTTTATGTAATTCACATGTGAATTTCATTCCTTCTCTTTACAAATTCCTCTTTATCAGTGTCACCAATGACCTCATGTTGCCAAATCCAAAGGATTCCCAGCCTTCATCTTGTTTGACCTCCCTCCTGCCAATCAGTCAAGCCAAAATCCCTAGAATCATCTTTGGTTTCTGTCAGTGCCCCATATCTGTCAGTGCCCCATATCAATCTATCAGTAAATCTGTCAGCCTTACCTTTAAAAGTATATCTAGAATCTGACTAATTTTCACTACTTACACTATTTACACTCTGTTCCAAGCCACACCATTTCTTAATTTTTAAAGTAGTCTCTTAGCTCATTTATTTGTTCCACTCATGTGTCCCTATCATCTACTCTCAATACAGTAGTCAAAGTAATCCTGTGAAATTATAAGTATCATCATGCTATTCCACTGCTCAGAACCCCCCAATGATTTCTCATCTCACTCATAATAAAATCCTTACAATTACTAATGAACTCGACATGTTCTGATCCTTTGTGATCTCTACAACTGTGCCCCCTTTCTCTCTCTCATCACTCACACCACTCTACTCACTGGCTTCTTGATGTTCCTAAGACCTGCTCCTCCTAGGGCCTTTTAAAGTATTGACACTCTTCTCTCAGATATCCACATGGCTCACACCCTCCCTTCCTTTAGATCTTTCATCTTTCAGAGAAGCCTTCCCTAGCAACCCTATCTAACCATGCAGTCCACCTCCAGCTCCCCAGATATTTCCTACTCCACATCCCTTTTTTCCATACCACTTACCCTTATCTCCATACCACATCTAACACACTATATATTTTGCCTATTTACCTTGGTTACTGTTTGTCTTCCTGACTAAGCTCCACAAGAACAGACATTTTTGTCTGTTTTCTCTGCCGCCATATGCACAAAATCACTTCCATGGCTAAGAGGAGACATGAATATATATTTGTTGACTGAATGAATGAAAGAACAAATAAATGAATATAATATTTGGGTCTCTATCCACCTGACTCCTTGCCACTATCCAAAGACAGACAAGAAAGACAGGCATATTACCTCCTGCCTGCTTTCAGCTCCAGCATTAGCTAGCGTATCATTAGATTGCCATTTCCCAGAAAGCGGCACTGTGTCTGACTCAGCACTCTGATTTTAGTGCTTACCACAGTGCCTGACACACAGTGCTCCATAATGTTCAAGGAATTAATGAAGACTACAGAACAAATCAATGTCAAATCCATTTCAAACACTTGGGTACCATCTTCCTCTCCCCATATCAACACAAAAATTTAACTTCTTTTAATATTTTGAGGTATACTATAGAATCTGTACAAATTTAACTCAATCACTTACATTCCTATAATTACAATTCTAATGTTCATATGACAGTGCTGAAACGGAAAGACATGGCCAATAAATAGTAAGTTCCATCACAGGAAATACAGAATGTTATATTTTACTGAGTTAAGTAAACTAAGAAATTTGTCATTTTTTAATTTTTCAGAGAAGTCATTTTTAATAAATAATGTATTATGCATAAATAATCTAAATATCTTAAACTTAGTATCAATTAATTTATTTTTAAAAAGAAATTTAATAAATTTTAATTTTATATGAATTTTAATAATATATTTATAGTAAATTTTTTATATTTAGAAAAATTTTTCAACATAGCAATCAAAGGAAAAGAATTTTCCAATTATCCAGATACTAAAAATCATCAAAACTCTATATAATCAAGTGCTTTGCATTATCCAGCTTCACCACAACAAAAGAATAATGACTTGGCTCATCTTTGTTTAAAAGGCTAAAAAGTCAAACACTGTTTACCTGAGCTTCTCGAAGTTTTGCTGTAGTGCTTTGTTGAAGAGCTTGTTGTTCTTGATGCTGTTGCTTTGTTTTATCTAACTGATGCTGCAATTCTGTGGAATTGGTTACTTTTTCCTTCAACTTAAAAAAAAAAATGTAGACTGTCAATTAACAATTTAAGGGCATAATGCTATCATATAAACATCTGGTATTACTTCAAATCTCACAATTCTCAAGTCTGAATAGAAAATTAAATTATAACTTTAAAAGCAGTATCTCATTATAGAATTTTAACTTCAAAATTTAAGAAATTGTTCCTTAAGAATAGATTCTCATCCTGAAAAGAATAAAATTCCTTCTCCAGGTTGGCATTTAGTTTATTATTATTTTCATATGCTAATATGATCAAGGAATTATATACAAATTTTTGTAACAATAATCTAAATAACAGTATCAGTATCTGTTTTACTTTTTTTCATAATCATAACTGTCACTTATTGGGAAACAACAGCAAAATCTACACATTAATATTTGGGTCTAGAAGAAAATCTTGTGCTGCAACTATAGATTTTAACTCTCAGTGTTTGTTCAATTCTAATAAAAGACACAGTTTAATGATACCTTTTACTTGAACCAAATAATAGTTACCATTTTTGGCAACCACAGATTAAAATTAGGATAGCTTATGCTTAATTTTTTATTATTATTATTTTTTTTACTTTACAATATTGTATTGGTTTTGCCATACATCAACATGCATCCGCCACGGGTGTACACGTGTTCCCCATCCTGAACCCCGCTCCCACCTCCCTCCCCATACCATCCCTCTTAATTTTTAAAGGAGAAAATCCTTAAGTACAAACTCAGTTTATATGCACCAACTATGTGTCAATAATGCTATCAGCAGCTGTTCATTTTTCAGTTTCATTAGGAAACGGTCTTTCCTGGGTAGAAAGACTCCTCTTGAGCAGGCTGACAGGGTCACCCCAAGGATTTAACCTGCCTGAAGCTGAAGAGTAGCCTTCTTTGTACATTTTTGTTGAAAACTTTAGGGAATACAATCAAAACAAAAATGACTTAATGTAGTTAATAATAGGATGTTTTCACTGGAGATGTTTTAACTTTATCAAACTTAAAAAAATTTCAATTAAAGCTCATGACCATAAACAGATTAAACAAAACAACATTTAAGATCCCTGGTGGCTCAGAGGGTAAAGCATCTGCCTGCAAAGCAGGAGACCTGGGTTTGATCCCTGGGTCAGGAAGATCCCCTGGAGTGGCAGCCCACTCCAGTACTCTTGCCTGGAAAATCCCACAGACAGAGAAGCCTGGTAGACTACAGTCCATGGGATCGCAAAAAGTCAGACAGGACTGAGCGAATTCACTCACTTCAAATCTATCAATAAAGGTACTAACATAAACTCATCTGAAACGTGAGCTTACCTCTTCCTCTAAACGAGAAAGTTTGAGTTGTAGATCAGCCACTTGTTGTTCTTTATCCATCAACTTTTCACTTGAAAGCTGTCTCTGTTCCTTCAGCCTTCCATGAGCTTCTCCTAGTTGGCGCTCTGTCTCCAGAAGTTTGCTATGTAACTTCAGAAAAGGAAAAAGAGTACATATATATGTATAAACACGTTGATCATCATTATTACTACCACCTACTTTCCAAACTATGTTTTATTTTTCCACCAATAGAAATATATTAATTTTCATGATACTTTAGAGGAACCTAATCACATAAATTATGATGACTCACATAAAACTATAATCATATCACAAGTTTCAGGTTTTTACACTTTTAAAACCATATACACACACACAGTGAACCTAAGGCTCTTATTTAAAGGTAACTCTTGCAATCACTTAAGGAGCTTCAAACAAACCTTAAAATTAAGACACTTAAGACACACTCAGACCTATTCCACTAGTATTTTAAAAATCCAACATGATTCTTGTTGCTTTTCCATAGTCATGAACCACCACAATCGACTTCTTACATTTGGGTACTGAATAGAGCACACGGTATTCTCAAGTCCTCAAACTGGCACACAATCTCTAAATAAAACAGAGGAATGAACATTTATTAAAATATTAGGTGATTTCATTAACTTTAAAATTGCCACCTAGCTAAAACTAAAGAAGAAACTTGTCTGGGGGATAAGAGCTGTCACTTTCTGGAATTCCTTATTTTCTCTAATTTTACCAGAAAGAACAGCTGGTTTCTCTTGGGGGATTGGTTGGTGGGGTAGGTCCAGTTTAAAAAAAAAAAAAAGGTTTGTATTAATTTTAGAAGAATTACCGCACAAATGCTAGGAGTGCAGAACAAGAAAGAGTAGCATGAAGATAAGAAAGCAAGACATTTGGCAAGGCTTACACTGTAAGAGTACACCCCAATTTCATAACCCATCAAGTCAAATTTCAGCATGTGCCTCAGCAAAGCTGAAGATTAATAACAAGCATTCTATACAATTGTTTCCAATCAAACCTATTCATGTTATATCTGAAAATATTAAGAATCTATAGCCTTTATGTCAAATATACATTTATATGCTTTATACTTTCATATTTCTCCATAAAAAATTCATACCTGGCAAAGAAAAAATAAAGTTCTATCAGAAAAGTGGACACCCACTATTTTCCTATGCTATGAAACAACATGTGGCTGTCAAAACATATTCTATACTCAATAAAGAAAACTAAAGTTTCAGGTCCACCCAGGGATGCCAAAAAAAGAGAAAACTGAAGTGAATTTCTAAAGTAAAACATACATTCCATTCCTCTTTTAGTTATAAAACAGGAATCAGTAACAGTTAGTCATTTATATCCTTAGGCTGACATTTTCTTTTTCCTCTGCCTCTTCTTAAAATGCAGTGAATTAACACTGTAATAACTACCCAAACCCTCTCCTTCTCACTGCAAGAGGTAGATCCAACCCCCTTAAGTGATCTCTTACGTGTGATCTTTCCCCTACGTTAAGTTTCTAACTTGCTGGGTAAGAATTTTCCATGTCATTATTAACACAGAGATAATAAGACTTCTCCCCTAAAATTTAGCTTTGGTACATTTGAGCTAAAGCCCAGAAATCTATGTTTCCCAACAAAAGAATTAGAGAATATTGAGTTTCAGGAAAGTTCAGGAGTCATTTGCCAAAAAGCAACACTTTAAAAATCAGCGGTTTTCAATCTCAACTACACAGTACAATAACAGGGAAAACCAATACCCGGGCCTATGCCAGAGATTATCACTTAACTGAGCCAAGGGTGAGGCTCTGATAATTTCTTAAATTTCCCCAGGTGATTTTGATGTGCAGAGTGAAGCGCCAAATTAAAGATAACTGTTGCTCTCAAGTGAAGATTTACTAAAGTGGTAAAAAAAAAAAAAAAGAGATACTGTATATTATAATTAACTGTCATTCATTGCTTTACAATCTCTGATAGATCCCTGATCTTTAATAAAGAAATGAGTCACAAATCAAAGCTGCACAAGAGCGGAAGCAGGCCCAAATCCCTTAACCAATAATGCCTATATCATTTTAGAGTGAATATGTTACAGAAAAGAAGAATAAGTTTAGAGTAAAAATAATACATGTTGGAATCATTAATAGAATGGTCTATCCTAAAAGTTACATTTTATGTATATGTTCTCTAAGAAATTCAGTTTTGTAAACTCATATACATAATTCTTTACTCATTATGCTTGTAAAGTTTGTCAAGTGCCAGGCCTTATTCTAAAAGGTTCACAAATATTAACTAACTTAATCCTTATAATAATCCTGTGAAGACAATTCTAATTCTTATTCTTATTTGACAGATGAGCAAACTAAGGTACAATAAATAACTTGCCCAAGCTCACACAGTTTGTAGACCACAGAACTAGAACTCAGAGAGCCGGTTCTTAAACCCACACTCATAAACCACTATGCTATTTGAGATGGCATATTCGATTAAAGGTGAAGTTGGATATATGGGTGGGGAAGTGGGAGACACAAACTGCTGGGTGTCACACAGGCTTAGGGTATTTCTCAGTAACTGTTAATGAAAAGGAACCTTTAAAAATTGTATACAAAATTTTTTATATTAAAAAAGTGAACTTATTATGTCCAATCTTTTAATTATGTAACATTATCTGCACTACTACTGGCTATTTTAAAAGTGCTCAAGATACAAATATAAAGAATATGGGGTTCTTTGTTTGTAAGTCCTTTGTTGACAACTGCCAGCTATCTATTTTTGTCAGCACTGAAAGGGGAGCTGAGGATGCAGAGAAGAGCAAAACAGAGCCAGTTCATCCCTACACTCTTTTAAGACAGTGAAAGAAGGCTTAAAGTGAGGTTCATTCCTATTCTTCCAAAAAATATTTACTAAAAACTCTAAGTATAGAGATAGATGGAGTATAGAATAAAACAAATTTCTCAAATTAAGGAGCTTACTGTACAAAGGGAATGGTATATGATATGCAAGTAAACAAAAAGCTATACAATAAAAAAAACTACACAATAAAAAGTATTATTAAGAAGCAGCTTGCTGAAATAAAGGGTCCAGAATAAATGGAAAACCTCTGAGCCACCAGGGAAGCCCTAAATGGAAAACAATCGATTTAAATAGAGAGGTCCTGTATGCATGCACGCTCAGTCTGACTCTTCGCGACCCCATGGACTGCAGTCTGCCAGGCTCCTCTCTCCATGGGATTTCCCAAGAAAGAATACTGGGGAGGGTTGCCATTGCCTTCTCTATGGGACGTTCCCAATCCGAGAATTGAACCTGCATTTTCTGCATCTCCTACATTGGCAGGTGGCTTCTTTACCACTGCACTACCTGAGAAACCTTTTAGAAAGGTCCAGAAAGGCTTTACTGAAGAAATAATGCTTAAGCAAGTCTCGTGAAAAGCTGAAATAAAGAACACTCTAAGAAAAAAACATGGGCAAAGGACCTAAGGCAGGAAAGCTCTCTGTTGAAGTGCTGGTGTGCTTGAGGAACTAAAAGGAGACCAGCATGGCTTCACTTGGTAGAAGATGAGCCTGAAGACACAACGTGGACCACACTATACTCATATGCTTACAGGACCAAGAAGACGTCTGCATTCAAAATCTAACCAAAACCACTCGAGGTGGTTAAGAGAAATAAAGTTACACCCTTCATACTTTAAAACAATGTCTCTGGCTCCTGGGTGGAGAATGGACTATGGGCTTCCCTGGTAGCTCAGCTGGTAAAGAATCCACCTGAAATGCAGGAGACCCCAGTTAGATTCCTGAGTCAGGAAGATCTGCTGGAGAAGGGAACTCTAGTATTCTGGCCTGGAGAATTCCATGGACTGTATAGTCCATAGGGTCACGAACAGTTGGACATGACTGAGCAACTCACTTCCAGTTTTCACTTTTTCTGTATGGAGAATAGACAAAGAAGGTCCTCTGGAAGAAAGAAACTTATAAAAAGGCCAATACAGTAGACCAGGTGAACAATGGCAGCAGCTGAGATTAGGGTAGTAGCAGTATAGATGAAGAGAAGTAGACAGATTTGAGTCAGGCTTTGAACTTCCCTGGTGACTCAGATGGTAAAGCACCTGTCTACAATGAGGGAGACCTGGGTTTGATCCCTGGGTCAGAAAGATTCCCTGGAGAAGGAAATGGCAACCCACTCCAGTACTCTTGCCTAGAAAATCCCATGGATGGAGGTTGGTGCAGGGACTGTCCATGGGGTCGCAAAGAGTTGGGCATGACAGAACAACTTCACTTTCTTTCACTTCTTCCTTTTGAAGGCAAGGACTTCCCTGGTGGCTCAGATGGTAAAGAATCCACCTGCAATGAGGGAGACCTGAGTTCGATCCCTGGGTTAGGAAGATCCCCTTAAGAAGGGAATGACTACCCACTCCAGTATTCTGCCCTGGAGAATTCCATGGATTGTATAGTCCATGGGGTCACAAAGAATTGGACATGACTGAGCAACTTTCACTTTCACTTTGAACGCAGAATCCAGACAGCATACTGAAGGGAAGATAAATGGTATCACTTCAAGGTCTTCAGCATGACCTCTTTATTTTGTATAGAAATGTGACTAAACCAAATGGTTATGAATACAAAAATTCCTGTTGCCCCCTCCATTCACTGACAACCAAATGAAACTCAAATTCCTCAGCCTGCTATTCAAGACTCTACATAATACAGTCCTCAAAACAGTCCACTACTATTACATATACCATATCCTCAGAGCAAACGTCTGTCTGTCACTGGTTCTTATAATACACCCCTGCCTCTAGTCTGGGGCTTTCCAGGTGGTGCCAGTGGTAAAGAACTTGCCTGCCAATGCAGGAGATATAAAAGATGTGGGTTCAATCCCTGGGTGGAGAAGATCCCCTGGAGGAGGACATGGCAACCCACTCCAGTATTCTTGCCTGGAGAATCCCATGGACAGAGAGCCTGGCGGGCTATGGTCCATGGGGTCTCCCAGAGTCGAGCACAAACGGAGCAGCTGAGCGCACACACCTCTAGTTTATTTTTCTTCCTGGAAGACCATCCTGCCTTTAAACTGCTACTTGTCAAAACCTATCCAATATTCACAATTTCAAGCACCACCTCTTTCTCACAACAAGCTTTTCTTGACCATATTAACAGCTAAATAATTATACAATATGAAGTACTATAGGGGAAAGAAAGCAGGAGAAGAACTCTTCCTAATTCCCATTGTACATGGAACCATTTTAATTTTCACATTCACTGCAATAGGACAGTACTTGCCTTATACCTCAATGAGATTTACAAAATCATTTAAGGTAGGTCCTATTTCCTTTTCTGTCTTTGTATCTTCTAATAAACAAGGTATTGTATCTTTTAGAAACCATAAATGCCCAATCTGTATATTTGAACTGAAAGGCAAATATCTAAGTCATATTTAATTTATTCATTGATATCGCCAAGCCTATGTTTCCTTCTATTATGAATGCCTGCATTTATTCATTCACTTACTCATTAAACATCTGCTGATAAGCAATATGTCAGGTAGCTGGGATAAAAAATAAATAAAACATGGTCTTTGCAACCGAAGAGTTTAGAGTCCAGTGAAGATACCTGTTATGATAATATGCTAGACTATGACAAGTAAAGTAATTGAGATATGTAGATGCTTAAGCCATCTCTGCAGTGGGGTGGTGGTGAGAAGTGGCAATATGTAGAAAAAGATTTCTGAAAACATGACACGTGAAGTAGTATTTATCAAAGAGAAGAGAAACAGGAAGAGTATCTCAGGCTAAGAAGACAAGATTAATGCCACAGAAGCAAATATCACTGCCTTTTAAGTAAAAATAGTTGAAAATTTTCAAAAAAGTAGCTGAGGACTTTGCTACTGCTAAGTCACTTCAGTCGTGTCCAACTCTGTGCGACCCCATAGACGGCAGCCCATCAGGCTCCCCCGTCCCTGGGATTCTCCAGGCAAGAATACTGGAGTGGGTTGCCATTTCCTTCTCCAAATTTCCATTTGCCTACTAATTTTTAAAGCTACCTATAAGAAATAATTAGAATACAAAATTCATAAATTAATAGCAAAGTCAAAACTTCCATTAAACTTCATCTGATAGACATTATTTATATAAAAAATAGTTAATAAAAGAATAGTTGTTAGAACTAATTTGCTTTCTTTTAAAATATCTAATTTTTATATTATTGGTTTAACAGTGAGTATATTTTGAAAATTAGTAACAAGAAAAAAAAGATAAAAATTTTTTAATTTTTAATTTTAAGATCAACAATATGAATTATTACAATTACATACCTGCTTAGTACCTACTATGTGACAGGTACCATCTTCAGCAATTTGTTTGTATAAGCCAATAAACAATGCATAACAATACTATATGATAGATACTATCATTTTAGGGGAAACTGAAATGAGATCTGACTCAATACAACAGGATGTAAAAATTGAGATAATTTTTTAAATGACAATTTTTAAGTGAACTATATTATGATCAAATAACTATCAAACACAAAAAGGAACCATAGGAGGAAGTACAGTAAATAAAAGTAAGAGCTCTTACTTGATTGATTTCACTTTGCAGTTGTAACCCATGCTGATCCTTTTCTTCTCTCTGTTGTTGTAGCTGTTTAAACTCTGCCTTAAGATGCTGGTACTTGGTCTCCACTTCTGATAATTCTTCTTTGAGCTTCTGAGTAGCTTCTCCCTTTTCACCTAGTTCAGCCTGTATTCTCTGCAGTGAGGTTTCAGATGCAGATAACCTTGACTGAAGCTGTTGACAATCCAGGTCTTTTTGATGAAGGCTTGCTTGTATATTCTTTTTACTCATACATTCTTCATTATGTTTCTCTTCTAACTGAGTATAGTCCAGTTCTTTCTTCTGTAACTTTTCAGTCAAGTTCTGAAATATCAATTTAACAATTTTTTTCCTTTCCTAACATTTTTAATTGTTCCAATTATTCAAACAATCTTTAGAGCAATATCATTCTCTACTAAACATTTTAGTCAATAGTATAATATAAAAACAGTGAAAATATTTTAAACAAGAAGAATTAAATTGTTATATACTGACTTATGGTCTTATTACTGGTCCACTTCACTAAGCTCTACTAATATTAATTTAAGGTTTACCAACAAAATTTTGACACAAAATGAAAACACTAAAATCTACTAACTAGATTCTTTAGGGTATGTAACATATTTATAATATCCCATTTGAGTTAAAAATTAAATCTATCCCTCTGCTATTAAAAATTATTTTAAATAACAGTATGGCAATTCTGATTTTTGACTTTGCAATTTCATAGCTGGTAAGAGCTTTAGCATAACAATACCATTTACTGCTCTAGTCTTAATTGTAGTGATCCCTCATTTTTTCTCTTCTTGATGAACACCATTCTCAAGATGCACAAGTTTAAGACTTACTCAAATTTCTTTCTAGGTGTGTAAAACAATGATCTAAAAAACATCACTTACCTACCTTATATTTTGTTATTTTACTCAATACTATCAAGTACAAAATACACCGTCAATCAAAGATCTGGGTCAGTCAGCCTAATCAAATGTCAAAGCCTAGTTAGTCAAAGTGGAGTTTTCAGAATTAATATTGAGTATTTTTAAGATATTTATTTACACATGAGGCATGGATCAGAATTCTGACTCAATTCTATAAGACAAACAGCCAGGGTAAGAAGCCACTATAAACGCCTGATAAGTCAGAGTCATTTGTGAACACTTATTATACTCACTTTTTATATGCAGTGTGCTAGAAAGGGATAATACAGAAATAGTAGAGGACAGGCAGAGCCTCTGGCCTTTAAAAACGCACATTTAAAAAAACATTTTCTAAGAAAGTTGAAACATAACGCACAAGCAAACACAGATTAGTTACAAAAGCTGCATTAAATTTCTTGAGTGCACAATTTTTAAAAAAAAATCAAGAGAGCAAAGTCAGGACAGTCACCTGAAAACAAAGTCTGAACTTGGTGACAAAAGGAGTTAAGTAATAAGTATTCATAACTCATGTACAAAAAGACAAAAAGGAACAGACAAAGAAGTTGCACAAGGGGACACAGCAATGCTTTTACGTCAAGGGGAGCAGTAAGCTTAGGCACCAGAGTGAGGAAGACAGCAGTCATGGTTCTTGAACACTTGTCTAAGAAAAAGTTCATTATGTAAATTATCAAATAGAAATACAGTATAGAAAACAGTGTCAGAAAGGTGATGAAAGTATATATAAGAAAAATAAGATGGGAGATAAAGTAAAAAGAGCACCCAGAGGTTATGGCAAAATTAGCAAAGAGATGTGTCTTGACCAACCAATAGAAACAAACAAACAAAAGAGTAAAACAAAAAGACTAGCAAAAGAATAATAATTTTGAATCAAACTGCTGGTTAGGAAAATTCTCTTTTTATAAGCATCTGTCTTACTCATTAGTAACTCCACATCTTTCTTAATTTTACACATTTTCTTTTAAGAAAATAATATTTATTTTCAAATCCATAAGCTAAATTAAGCCTATTCGTTGATCATTATGAACGTCTTACACTGTTTTAAAGAAAATTCTAAGTTACTAAATTTTATGAAAGTAACCATGCTCACAAATAATAAGAACTTAGAGAAGCTATAACTGTAACACATGCTACAAAAATTAAGGTAAGTAATGAGGTAGTGAGTCTTCTTCCTCATAGTCTTACTTAAAAAGTGATCAAGTAATCCTACCAGTTCTATACATAAATGACCCCTCAGACAGTTTCATTTTTTAAGAAGCAAAAATACTTAATCATTGTCTGTTTAAAATTCACTTATCCTAAAAAAGTAATCTTTCTGTTTAACTGCACAAAAAGATAATTAAACCTTATTTAAAAGAACCTAAACCAATGTCCTTTAAAAAGAACCCAATCCGCTCACATTATATATTTTTATATATAAATTAAAAAGAGCACCCAGAGGTTATGGACGTGAGAGTTGGACTATAAAGAAAGCTGAGCGCCAAAGAATTGATGCTTTTGAACTCTGGTGTTGGGTAAGACTCTAGAGAGTCCCTTGGACTGCAAGGAGATCCAAACAGTCCATCCTAAAGGAGATCAGTCCTGGGTGTTCAATGGAAGGACTGTTGTTGAAGCTGAAACTCCAATACTTTGATCACCTGATGCAAAGAGCTGACTCATTTGAAAGAGCTGACTCATTTGATGCTGGGAAAGATTGAGGGCAGGAGGAGAAGGGGACAGCAGAGGATGAGATGGTTAGATGGCATCACCAACTCAATGAACATGGGTTTGGGTGGACTCCGGGAGTTGGCGATGGACAGGGAGGCCTGGCGTGCTGTGATTCATGGGGTCGCAAAGAGTCGGACATGACTGAGCGACTGAACTGAACTGAACTGAACATATACTATTCAGGTTTAAATTATAAAACAAATGTTAAGCTTAACTCATAATTATTTGAGTAAGCAAAATTCTTTCCTTCTGAATGTCCAGTTCTCTTTTCACTTCCTCATCAACTGCTCTTTCAACATGTTTTCTTGCGGGGCAATTTCCCTATATTAGGCTGAGTTATTCACTTGTTCAGCTTCCCTGGTGGCTCAGCAGTAAGGAATCCACCTGCAATACAGGAGATGCAAGTTCAATCCCTGGGTTGAGAAGATCCCTTGGAGAAGGAGGAAATAACAACCCATTCCAGCATTCTTGCCTGTAAAATCCCAGGGACAGAGGAGCCTGGCAGTCTGCATTTTTGGGGGTCACAAAAGAGTCAGACATGACTGAGCAACTAAACAATAACAATTCACATGCTTCTAGCCCAAGGAACAAGAAGAAATATAAAAAGAATGGCATTTTTAACTGCTTGATACCTTACAAAGTGGTTTCAAGGATCTCATTTGTTCCTCAAAACAGCTTTGTGAGAAAGTACAAACTGATCTACCTGTAGCTCTCCAACATCTTGTATCTTGTGCTTTTACATGTCCCCATACCTTCAGTATATATAGCTCTCAAAATGAAATACCATTAACCCTCTGCCATGTGATATACTCCTAAGCATTCTTAAAGACTAAGCTAAAAAGTTATTTATATCTTCAACAGTCTTTCCTGATTTACTAGGCAATAAGTTAGGAAAACATCCACCTTGGTCTTGACTCAACTCTGCATCACAGAATTTACAAGATAAATAAAAACAGTAACAACAAATATTCACTGAGGTGCTTACTGAAAGCCAGGCAGTGATCTAAGGACTTTAACAAAGATTAAGGTTTTTTTTTCAGTGCTCCTATCACCCTAAGAGGCAAATAAGTATAATAGTACTTCTTAGCAAAAGAGGAATGGGACACTGGGGGCTGTGTGTCACAGCCAGTCAGAGGCATGCCTTTGACCACTGCATTATACTGTCCGTATCAATATACCACTTGGCAATACAGTGGTAATACACAGCAATACAACCACGTGCCATAACTGGCTTCTGCTTTGGCCTATGAGCACCTTAAATCTGAGACTACCAGAAAGCGGAGAAGGAGAGCAACGAAGGATAGAAAGTGGGTGAGAGGTAAGACCCCAAATATAACTCAGTCTCTGACACTGACCTCTATTAATCATATTAGTAGCTTTAAATAAGCTACTAATTTTGTTCAGAATTTATCTGGAAACAGTTAAACTGAGCTGCAGAATTTTGTTTAAATGTCAGAATATGATTCTTACTAGAAACCAAAAAGGAAATGTCTTCAAGACTTATGTCTTATTTTTTAAGTTTTCAAAGCCAGTAATTTAAAAACAAAGGTTTAATGCTGAAAATCTTGACATTAACTCAAAAGCAACTATTTTTCAATTCATTACATTTTATAATGTCATCTATCCACTTTGATGTTGCCTATGACCCACAAAATATATCCAAGGCAGTTCATTAATAGCCTTCAAGAGACCAGGCACAAGATTCCAAATTCGTAACACTTAGATATTACCCCTGTCAACAATTATGGTTTGCCAAAGACAAGGATGAGGAGAGGTCGGGGAGACAATTAGCAAGGACAATAGGGAAAAAAAAAAAGCAGATGCACTTCTGAACTTGCTGGTGAAAAAATTCTAAACAGGAAAACACTTTGAAAAGAAAAAAATTGTGAAATCTCACTTATGTAAAGATGAGGAACAGTAATAGAAAATTCTTATTCCCTAATCAAAACTATTCCCATTTAATCACACTAAATCATCTTGATTCCATATATTATTCATAAGACACAGTACTTCCTTTAATACTGTGTATGTATGTATGTATTTGTGAATATATATATATACACACACACACACAATCTGTGCTTCATTATCCTTTACTAACAGCTTAATGCTTCAGAAATACAAAATAAATTACACTGATCATAGACATGTATTGTGTGCACAACTCTGGTCAGTTTCCAAGAGGTAGAAGGTCAACTCTGATCTCAAAGAAATTAAAATCAAACTGAGAGACAAAGATAAAATTAAAGTCTACGTGGATATTTTCTACACATAGACAGGAGGGAAAAAGGAAGTAGGGAAGGAGAGGGCAGGATGGATAGAGACAGTAGCATGGAAACATATACACTGCCATATGTAAAACAGACAGTCAATGGGAATTTGCTGTGTGGCACAGGGAGCTCAATCCAGTGCTCTGAGACAACCTAGAGGGGTGGATGGTGACGGAGATGGGAGGGACGTTCAAGAGGGAGGGGACATACATATACCTGTGGCTGACTCATGTTGACGTACGGCAGAAACCAGCACAACGTTATAAAGCAATTATCCTCCAATAAAAAACATCTTTTTTTAAAAAGGGGGAGGCAATGAGGCTTTTATAAGCCATAAAAAAGATTAAATTTTAAAAATCAGTCAGCACCAAGAGGTGATGGAGAAATGGACAATGGCAGACTTGTATAGTTACTTTGGAAAATAGTTTGGGATAGCCTAGTAAATTTGAGCACATATATAGCTCATAACCCAGCAATTTCACATGAGGGTATAAAACAGAAATTCTTACACAAATGCATGAGATTTTTATGTGAATGTTTGTACCTGCAGTACTTGAAATAGCAAGAAAAAAGAAAAAACTGTGTGAATAAATAGGAAGTATATATGCGTCACTTCTGCTGCATACCAAATAATATAGTTGTCAACATAGCTAGTTGCTTTTTTCTATGAAACACCATTTTTAATGTAAAGAATGACCAACAAACTATGGGAAGGATAGAACTGACAGTATTGGCTGCCAATGATAAAATTCAAGCTTTCAAAGGAAGGTTAGAATTTTAGAAAACTTGCACCCATCACCATGAGCTTGACACTTCTTATACTTAAAGCATACTCTGAGATTGATGGTAATATTGACAAATGTGATTTGTTTTATGTTATACAATGAAATGGGCTTCCCTGGTGGCTCAGTTGGTAAAGAATCCGCCTGCAAGCAAGAGACCACCTGCAACACAAGAGACATACGTTTGATTTCTGGGCCAGGAAGATTCCCTAGAGAAGGAAATGGCTACCCAATCGAGTATTCCTGCCTGGGAAATCCCATGGACAGAAGAGCTTACAGGGGCTACAGTCCATGGGGCTCTAAGAGTTGGACATGACTAAGCAACTAAACCACCCATACAATGAAATGTGTTACTATTTGGAAAAAGTTTGCATAATTCAGTGAACCAATATTTTCCACATCACTAATGCATATTACAAAATCATGCCCAGGAAAGATCCACTCAAAAGTCAAGACAGAAGAAAAAATTTTAATGTTACAAAGTACAAAAACTGCACTGATATGGTTTCAGATTCTACATTGAAATTAACTTTTGAGAAACTAAACTTTATCTGGTTTCAGTGTAATATCAAACAATTATAGCTACAATTATCTGAAAAGGCTTTTAAGATAGACCTCCCTTTTCCAACTACACTACATATCAATTAGACTAAATTTTCAGTTCAGTTCAGTTGAGTCGCTCAGTCGTGTCTGACTCTGCGACCCCATGAATCACAGCACGCCAGGCCTCCCTGTCCATCACCAACTCCCGGAGTTCACTCAGACTCACGTCCATCGAGTCAGTGATGCCATCCAGCCATCTCATCCTCTGTCGTCCCCTTCTCCTCCTGCCCCCAATCCCTCCCAGCATCAAAGTCTTTTCCAATGAGTCAACTCTTCGCATGAGGTGGCCAAAGTACTGGAGTTTCAGCTTTAGCATCATTCCTTCCAAAGAAATCCCAGGGCCGATCTCCTTTAGAATGGACTGGTTGGATCTCCTTGACGTCCAAGGGACTCTCAAGAGTCTTCTCCAACACCACAGTTCAAAAGCATCAATTCTTCAGTGCTCAGCCTTCTTCACAGTCCAACTCTCACATCCGTACATGACCACTGGAAAAACCATAGCCTTGACTAGCCGGAACTTTGTTGGCAAAGTAATGTCTCTGCTTTTGAATATGCTGTCTAGGTTGGTCATAACTTTTCTTTCAAGGAGTAAGTTTTTTAACACACTTCAAATATATCACAACAGATTAAATGTAAAAGCAGATATGAGAATCCATCTGTCCTGTTATTTAATGAAGCTGTTAAAGCAAAGCTAACAAATTCACAATACTTTTGAACAAAAAAATTTAGTAACTCCCCATTCCTCTGCCATCAAAAAGTAGAGACATGAGGGAAATAAATTAATACCAATACCTGCCCTACCTCCAAAACCATTATCTGTTGCTCATCTTTAAAGAAACAAGGTGGAAAATATTAACATTACAGAATACAGGACTAAGAACAAAGACGGAGGTCTCACAGTTCCTGACTTCAAAACTTATTGAAAAATATAGTAGTCAAAACAATGTGTACTGACATAAAGAAAAATATATAGACCAAAATAATAAAAATAAAGAGCCCAGAAATAAATATTCACATACATGGTCAAACAATTTTCAACAAGCATGCCAAGACCATTCAGTAAGGGAAGGATACTCACTCCTTTCAATAAATGGTGCTAGGAAAACTGGATTTTCACATGCAAAAGAATAAAACTGGACCCTTACCTTTAAAAAAATAATTCAAAATAGATCAAAGACCTAAACCTAAGTTAAAACTATAAAACTATTAGAAGAAAACAGGTGAAAAGCTTCAAGACATTGAGTTTAGCAATGACTTCTTGGATATGAAACCAAAAGCTCAGCAATGAAAGTGAAAATAGATAAACTAGATTATATAAAATTTAAAACTTCTGTGTATCAAATGTGTGATATCATAAAACAGTCCTTTGGCCTTGGTCCCCATTTCTGGATCCAGACTCCTCAACCTCAGGAATTCCCTATGATATAAGAGCAAGAAAGGTATCCTTTGTTAGTCATAAGAAGCCCCTTACAACCACCTGAGTTTGTATTAATGAGATTTTTTAGAAATCCCAAAGGATGGGGGTTGGTTGACAGGGGAACCAACCTTCAAGAAAGAGTTGGAACTTTCAGTTCCACCCTGACCTCCAGGGAGGGAAGAGGGGCAAAAGGCTGAATTAATCACTAATGGTCAAAGATTCCATCAATCACACCCACGTAAGGAAAGAATGGGTTTTGAGACATTCCAAGTTGGTGAACACATGGAGAGCACGCAAAGAGAGCATGGAAGCTTCAAACACTTTCTCACATATCTTGCCCTACCCATCTCTTCCCTACCCACTTAAGTTATAGTCATTTATAATAAGCCAATACTCTAGTAGTAGCTCAGTAAGTACCATGGTAGCTCAGCTAGTAAAGAATCCACCTGCAATTCAGGAGACCCTGGCTCGATTTCTGGGTTAGGAAGATTCCCTGGAGAAGGGATAGGCTATCCACTTTGGTATTCATGGGCTTCCCTGGTGGCTCAGATGGTAAAGAATCCGCATGCAACATATGAGACCTGGGTTCAATCCCTGGGTTTGGAAGATCCCCTGGAGGAGGGCGTGGCAACCCACTTCAGTCTTCTTGCGTGGAGAATCCCCATGGACAGAGGAGCCTAGCAGCCTCCAGGCCATGGGATTGCAAAGAGTCAGACAAGACTGAGTGACTAAGCACAGCACTAGTAAATAAAATGTAAAAACTTTTCCCAAGTTTTAGGAGCTACTCTAGCAAATTAAGTTGAACAAGGAGGCTGAGAATTGGGAACCTCCCATTTACAGCCAGTTGGTGAGAAGTACAAGTAACAAGCTAGACTTTAATTGGTATCTGAACTGGGATGTGTTGGGGAGGGAGGTTCAGGGGTGCTCAGGCACAGTTCTGCAGGACTTCACCCTTACTTAATCCATAGAATGTGATGCTAGCTCCAGGCAAATAGTGTAAGAAGTGAGTTAAATGGTAGGACACACAGCTGGTGTTACAGAACTGTTGAAATATGGAACATCTATACATCTGATGTCAGAAGTGAAGCTGTATGTAGTACAGTACTGGGAGTAGAGGAGACAAACAGGAGTGTTTTTTCCTTTATAAAAAGACAGAACCAACAGAGTGAAAAGGCAACCTAAAGAATGAGAAAATATTTGCAAATCATGTATCTGATTAAAGGGTTAATATCAAAAACATAAAAAGAACTCTTACAACTCAACATCAAGAACATGAACAACCCAATTAAAATCATACAGCCAAGAAGCATATGAAAAGATGCTCAAGCATCCTAATCATTAGGGAAATGCAAATCAATCATGATGAATATCACCTTAACACTCTGTCAGATGGCTACTATTTAAAAAAAAAAAAAAAAAAAAACAGATAATAAACAGAAAATAACAAATGTTGGCAAGGATGTGAAGAAACTGTTTAATCCTTGTGCACTGTTGATGGGAATTTAAAAGGATACAGCCACTATGGCAAAAAGTATGATGATTTCTTCAAAAAATTGAAAACAGAATTACTAGTAAGATCCAGCAATTCGACTTCTGGGTATCTACCCAAAAGAACTGAAAGCAGGATCTCAAACAGATATTTGTATAACCATGTTCAAAACAGCACTATCCAGAAAAGAAAGAGCACAAAGAAGGAAGCAACAGATGGACAATATGATATATATGTACAATGTAATATAACCTTAAGAACGTAGGAAATTCTGACACATGTTATAATATGAATGAACCTTGAGAACAATATCCTACGTGAAATAAGCCAAGCACAAAAAGACAAATACTGTATGATCTCACTCATATGAGTTATTTAGAATAGTAAATTCATAGATATAGAAAGCAGAAGGGGTTTGGGGCAGGAGATTCAGTAAATGGAGAGTTGTTTAATAATAATTGAGTTTAGTTTTACAAGATGAAAAAAGTTGGTTGCATAACAATGTGAATGTAAACAACACTAAAAAATAACACAAAATAAGCCATCCTGTACTATGCCAATATATAAACAACATACACAAGATTAGAACTTAAAATTTACAAAATCAATTCACCATTATGCATAGCTTTTAAATTCTCACCTGATTTTTTTGTGTTAATTCATTAACTGAACTTTTAAGTTTTTGTAGTTCCTGCACATACACAGCAACTTCCTGCGGGCCTTTGGCAAGTTCACTCCTCAGCTGGCTTATTACGGCCTAGAAAGGAAAAAAAATTGAGAAAACTAAAATAAAAAGGGAAACGGAAGTATTCAAAGGTTTTAAGATTATATAGATTTTTGTCACTGTTGTCACTAAACTTTAATAATTCTTAGAAATTTCAACTTGATTCTTTTTATTTTACTAGCCCTACTGCTTCCCCACATCTTTTCTGGGCTGAAAATTAGTTTTCAAAATGTATCCCAAACTTTACAACTTCATTATTTAATAATACATGAAATGAAAAGTTGGCATCCTATTTTATGCGTCTGAAACAGCAAAATGCAAACTTGAACTTACTGGCTTTAAATTCTATAATTTAATCCTTCTGCATTTAAAAAAGATATGCAAGTTATACCTACATTTTCTCTCAACTTCTATAGCACATTTCAAAATCATGTTAAATGCAAACAACCAACACAGAATTACCTTTGAAGGTGACTAATCATTTTTTTACTTTTACTATAATAGAAAGTATTTGGCCAAAAAGCTATCAAACAGAAGTTATATATAGTTTCATTAACCTAGATCTCTCTACGATCATGGATAATAGCTGGGCAATTTGCTTTAATGTGTTTAACATTTTTTAAGTGAAAATTAATGTCTATTATTAAAACAATGGGTTAATCATTTAATAAGGTAAGAGAAAGATAACCAAAGAACCTGGAAATACAAACTTATTTGAAAGATTCAACCACTAGAGAGCAGGCGACTTGGTTTCCTGAAAGTGATGTTAATAAGAGACCTCTGTATTTCTAATATTGCTTATCAGGTTTACTTTTTACATTCTTAACGTTACAATTATCTTCATTGTCTATATTCTTCATTAGTAAATAAATTTTATATATGAATACAATAAATTTCATTTTTCTAAATAACCACATCAGCATTACCTATACTCTATATTACAAATGAGTACTTTCAAGGAAAAAAATCTAAGAAAGCCACTAATTAATGCCAGGTGATCTTCTGCTCTAGAATTTGAGGCATATTTTTGTTGTTGTTTCAAGGATTCTCACTGTAATAAGATCAAATCCACTGTAAATGGGTGAAGGTATAAAGTTTTAGAAACAAAACTAGTAAACAAGGTAGCCTAACTGAACAATCACACATTTTGGGCTTATTTTAATAACCATAAACAACCGAAATCAGTGTTTTGAGTGTTTTCCAAACTGGTTTGAGGTCAACAAAAAGAGATTTCAAAAATATTTTTGGTAATGGCAACATGTCTGAGATAAGTTCATGGCCTGACCTTTTAAGGAAAACATGTATATAAAACATATTTCAAAAAAGGAAATGTTTAAATATTCATGTATTTTCAACTGTGTTCAACTTAAAGTGTATCTTAATGCTCTATCTTAAACTGATTGTGTAACCTTGAAATGTATTAGGAGTTTACTTCAACTTGCTATGGCTAATAACTTTGAATCTTAGAATTATTCTGTATTAACTCCTTGGAAGAAAAGTTGTGACCAACTTAGACAGAATATTAAAAAGCAGAGACATTACTTTGCCAACAAAGGTCCATCTAGTCAAGGCTATAGTTTTTCCAGTGGTCATGTATGGATGTGAGTTAGATTATAAAGAAAGCTGAGCACCGAAGAACTGATGCTTTTGAACTGTGGTGTTGGAGAAGATTCTTGAGAGTCCCTTGGACTGCAAGGAGATCCAACCAGTCCATCCTAAAGGAGATCAGTCCTGGGTGTTCATTGGAAGGACTGACTGAAGCTAAAATGCCAATACTTTGGCCACCTGATGAGAAGAGCTGACTCATTGGAAAAGACTCTGATGCTGGGAAAGATTGAGGGCAGGAGGAGAAGGGGACAACAGAGGATGACATGGCTGGATGGCATCACCGACTCAATGAACATGGGTTTGGGTGAACCCCGGGAGTTGGTAATGGACAGGGAGGCCTGGCGTGCTGCAATTGGGGTTGCAAAGAGTTGGACACGACTGAGCGACTGAACTGAACAACATTATGGATGTTAATTAATATAACAGGAACAATCCAGCTACTTTAAATTACTATGCTTTAATCATTTATCACAAGAAAAATTATATTTAAATCTCTATCTTATCAAAGGAATTACTAGAGTTTTTCAAACATAATAAGTATGTACTAAAATGCAAATTTTGAGTATATTTCATTAAAAAACCATGAATCCACATTAAAGATTATAAGATTAACCATGTATAACATATATCCAGTATCTATTCTGCTGAATTCCAACATGCAAAAGAAAGAAAATGTGAAGCAAATGTATCCAAAATTATTTGTTATATCTTATAATGTATCTGTTGTACACTAAATATGTATTTTTTTTACTTGAATTTTTAAAAATATAAAAGCAAGCACTTAAAACTTTTTAATTTACTCAAGGGAAAAAAGGATGCAGGAAAAGTATACACCTAAAGATAAATTTTAGTTACAGGGAAGAGGAGAAAGAGGAATGAATTACAGGAAGCTTTCCCTCTCTACTATACACTGAGTCATTTTAACTTTTTACAATGATCATGTATTATAGCTCTATTTTTAAAAAATTAAGATTGAAGAAAGACAAAATTTCTAAGGAAATACACTCACTATTGGGATACCACTTTAGGTGAAATTCAAAAGGAAGGTTCTGCAAGCCACAGATAGTCCTCACTAGTTAACAAGACAAGCTCATCTGTGCCCAGAAGGCTTCAGCACTTGCTCTCCTTCCTCCTGGGAATGCTGTTCCCAGGTCTTCACTCTTCTTGCTTACTTCATTCTCCCATGTATCCTCTTTGAGGATACCTTTCCCTGATCATCCTATCTAAAACTGATCCACATTATTGCCAGCCCCACTACTGCCCATATCCTGCTTTGTTTTTCCTCGCAGCACTTAGGATTAGCTGACATCCTACTGCGAGCTGGTTTATTTCACATTGTTTGGCTTCCAAAAGGAATATAAGCTTTACGACAGCAGGCACTGTATCTTATTCACTGTTCTATTCCCCATATGTTCTATTCCCCATAGCTGCTTTCACTCAGGCATTCAAAAAATACTCACTAAAGAGAGGAATGATTCTCCTAGAAGTTAACAGATACTTGCAAAGTACCTCTGCACATGGAAACAGATATATAAGACCCTATAAAATAATGTGCATTTCAGAATTTCAAATTACAAAATAATTAAGGAAAGATATTTCAAACTTCCTGCTAGTGCTTTAGGATTATAATTACTGTCCTAATGGCCAAATACTTTTAGTAAATAATCATTTTAAAGATGGTTAAAATTTGGCTTGATTAATAAAACAAAAAGGAGCATATATTTGAAGTTTGAGATTGTCTTAAAATACAAAATTGCCATATGGTGCTAGAAGGTACTATATTAAAAACAGTACTAATATTAAAAGCCTTCCAAAAAGACATTACCTCAAATTTAAGCATCTCCATTAGAAAGCAGAAAAAATAAAATAAAATGATGGATGAAACATGGAAAACAAAACTAACAAAAGTATACACTGAACATACAATAAAAAGTACAAACACACTTCTAAATCTAATCTTACACTAGCAAATCTTTAAAAGATATTTAAATGCTCTCTTTAATAACCCTGAATGAATGTAGTATTTATTCCATCTCTTTATAACCTTTTTAGTTTTAAAAATTAGGATTCAAATGAAGATATTTGGAATATAAATAAAATTCGTCAAAAATCATTTCCATTAAAGACAACACCAAGTTAGTTTTACAGCTCTGACATTTTTCAATAATGCAGATTTATAGGAATAATACTTTTATTAACCTTAATTTCTGATGTAAAGAAAAGTTAATTATTTAAAAATACTTTTAAATGCTTTAGAATGAGTTATTTTTCCATATGCTTTTAAAAACAGATTTTTAAAATGACAAGGAAAATTCATAGGTTATATTTTTAATGAAAGGAATGGAACATACTTAACAATATATATCAGATTATGTATCTTGAACCTTGACTAGAAATACAAAACAAATCATTGCATTTTTAGTTTCTTTAATTCTTTTTACTGTTTTATTTCTGACGTCAATGTTTAGGTTCAGAAAAGCAGTAATACATGAAATATTTTTTTCTTTTAGTTCTTTAGCTTATGTAATTCACTAACACACATAATTGAGAATAAATAAAACTGAATTTTAATAAAATACACACCATATACTAAGGACTAAGTAGAAGCTAAAAATACAGTAAAAAACAAATGAGATGGAATATTTAGACAGTCACTTTTTCATATGGAAATGGTATGGGACACAACTCAAAAGTATTTTAAGTTATACTCAATACAAATATACAATATGTCAAAATGCAAAAAGTAGTAACAGTAAGTATTAGGTTATGATTAATAACACAAATTTACTTCTAACACAATCACCAGACCACCAAAAATGGGAAACGACATGATACAGAAAGACCTGAGCTTCAAGACAGATTTGAGTTCTAATCCTAACTTCTTTACATTAGGTGCATGAACTTGAACAAGTTATTTAATCTCATTGAAGCCCAGATTCCTTAAATATAAAATAAACTTAATACTTAACTTACAGGGTTAAAAGAAATTTCTAACCTAGCATTTGAATGGGATTTTTTCCCATGAAACTTCTTTGATTCAGCCTCTCCTAGATTACACTTTAGGAGATTTTTATTGGTTTTGATAAGTTCATGAACTCCCTAAAATACTTTGAAAATTTGTGGGACTTTTATTACTGGGCTACAAAGATCATGTTTGGGAAATCTGCACCTGAAGTTCATCAACTTAAAAGTCTGAAATGTTAACCATTACAAAGACTCACATGCCTATGTGTGTTGTACCATAAACTTTCACCAATCCTCCAATGATAAGACATAGGAGAAAGTAATAAAAGGAAGATACGGATTATCCATAATATTTGTACTCCATAATTCATTAATAATTATGAATAGTGGTTTTTAGATAATCAGCTGAAAAAATCTGAGATGCAAGTTGAAATGTCACTATAACTTGACTTTTTAGACCAAAAACATGAAAAACACAGGTCTGTATCATATAAGGGAGCTTAAGAACTATACACAGTAGTAGTTATAATAAAAATACCTATGATATAGTAAAGACAAATGCTAGCATTTTTAAGCAAATATATTTACTACATATCCTAGAACTTGTCATATGCTGACAATTATATAAGGGACTGACAGATAAAAGTCATGTAATAAATAGAAGAGCTGAGAATGTTTATCCTAAAAGAAAAGAAAATTCAGGGTAAATATGAACAGTCATCAAATATTTCATGTGGAAAAGAACAATTTATTCTGGGTCTGGAACCAGTACATGTAAATTACAGGGAAACAAATGCCAACTCAATGGAATGGCTGACTTAGGAAGAAATATACAACCCCCACAACACATAGCAAGAGTTGCAGATCATTTATCAGAGACCTATAAAAGGAATTCCTGGATGGAGGGTTAGACTAGAAGATTTTTAAGACTTCCTTCAACCACATAACTGAATAATTGATAAATGAAAACCAAGTCTAATAGATAATAAGTCTTAAATATTTTTTCTAAGCAACATAAGTAATACAAATGAAGAAAACGAAATCGTACTTCCTTTACCCCTACCAAATTGAAATAAATTACTACTTATTAATCTGGAGCAAATTTAAATATAATTTCTCTACAGTATACATTATTTATTAAACAGAGTAATATTCCTTTATGCAAACATTCTTCTCTAAGTGTCCAACTTCATAAAGCAAAGATAAAATACTATCAGCCTATATTGACTATATACAGATATTATTGAGACCAGATGAAAGAAAGGCAAGTAGTGTTTGAGTCACTTAGAAAAATGCTGGCTTTACTCAACAATGCACATTAAATAAGTTAACATCAGTCTTATTTAAGTGCACTAAACTTCATTACCTCTGAGTTAGTATATTCTGTTTGTAACTTTTTGCACTCATCTTTGAGTTTTTCAGATTCTCTCTCACGTTCCAAGGTCATGTTATCCATTAGTGTTTGAACTTGGACCAGTTCTTTCTTTAATACAGCAACATCTTCTATTCCAGGTCTCTGAAGCTGTGAAGCAACATATTTTAATTAAAAAAAGAAAAAACAAAACAGTGAACTATTTAGTGAACACACATTTTTAAATAACATATTTTTTAAATAGTTTTACTACTAAGAAATAAAAAAAATCTTTTAACATCAATTACTAGATTCCAAACATTGAACACAGATGTTCTCCCCCAACAATCTTTATCCTTTTTTCATAGAGCTAAATAAGAGCTTTCTCTCATATTTAACAGTATTACCACTCAAGGTACAAAATAGCAAATACACAATTATCCTTAGTGCTTTAACTGCTTTCCTTTCCTTCACAAACTACACCCACTTATAATAACAATCTCTTGTTAATGCTAAATCCCTTCATTTTTTTATCCTATGAAACTGGTAATAAAATGAAGGAGCAGATATAAGCATAGAGAAGGCAATGGCACCCCACTCCGGTACTCTTGCCTGGAGAATCCCATGGATGGAGGAGCCTGGTGGGCTGCAGTCCATGGGATTGCTGGGGGTGGGACACGACTGAGCGACTTCACTTTCACTTTTCACCTTCATGCATTGGAGAAGGAAATGGCAACCCACTCCAGTGTTCTTGCCTGGAGGGTCCCAGGGACAGGGGAGCCTGGTGGGCTGCCGTCTATGGGGTCGCACAGAGTCGGACACGACTGAAGCGACTTAGCAGCAGCAGCAGCAGGGTTTGTTGCAGATTGAATCTAACTGATTCACATATTCATATGTTTACTGAGTGGTAAATAAAGGGCAGAAAGGAAGCAAGGACAGATCCAAGATAGTTAAGCCTGGGGAGAGGGTTAAAAACATATGGTATCAATGACAGAAATATGACAACCTGATGTTATACTTGTTGAATTTGAAATGAAAGCTGGAAATGCAATTAGGAGTGCCCTTGTTGTTGTTGTTCAGTCACTAAGTTGTGTTCAACTCTTTATGACCCCAAGGGCAACAGCCCGCCAGGTTTCCCTGTCCTTCACTATTTCCCAGAGTTTGCTCAGATTCATATCCAGTGAGTCGGTAATGCCATCTAACCATCTCACCCTCTGCTGCCCTCTTCTCCTTTTAGAAGTGTCGGGATTTATAAAACTAAAGTTCAAGGTAAGATCAGAGATGCAGATATGGAAACTACCAAAAACGACAGGTGACATTAAAACAAAAACAATAAAAATGTTCATGCCATAAATAATGTATCATAAAATTCCATTCTTATTTTAAAAATCATACATAGTGTACACATACACACACACACACACACATATATGTAGGTGGTAAAACTACAGGGAATTTTTATTTCCTCCATTCTATTCAAACTATACTTTTAAAAATGTTTCATCAGCATATGAATTTCATTTATCAATTTCAAATAAGGTACATTCTAATAAATGATTTCTAAGTTACCAGTTCAGTCTTTAGATCTTGAATCACAGCTGCTTCTTTGTTTAATTCTTCTGTTAGATGTGTCACTTGCTGTTCAGCAGCTTCTCTAAGACTCCTTTCTTCATCATATTTTGACTTTATATCTAATTAAGAAGTTACATAGATGACATGACATTAACTCTAGAGAAGATAAGGTATACATTCTTGTATATCCAGTGCCTATCTAAATACCACTCTAATTCAAATTCACATTCCTTTGATGTACACAATAAAATTATACTTCTGATGATATTCAATGATAAACTTAAATGATCAAATGTCTTTGTCTCCATGAAATCTACTCGATTACTAAATTAGCATTTTAATGTATACTCAATCACATAATATTTTTACCTAAATTTCACCTAAAAGCATGTATGTAGCTGAAAAAATTACATGCAATTGCTAGCATGACCAATTAAATCTATACCATATTATTTAACCTCTTCAAAATGTTACTTGTCAATCTTTAACCATACCACAAAAGAAACCATCTTCTCTAAAATTCAAGAATTTTACAGGGAAAATCAGTTCTTCAAAGGGAGGAGGTAGGAGAACAAATAAAATAACTTACACAGCAACTCTGTTATCATTAACACCAGCAATCACCACGACAGTCTATAACAAATGCTTTATCACACTAATAAAATACAGTTTATCTATAGAATATACAATGGCAAAAAGGTAATGAGACTGATTTATTGAATAAAAATAATTCTGATTTAATTTACCTGCAATTTCAGTAGCAAGTTGGGCTGCTTTCTGTTCAAACAAATCTTTCATTTGTTTAATATTAAAATTTTCTGTTTGGGCTTCTTCTAATTGTTGTTCCAAAGACTGTAGTTCTACAGAAAAGTAGTTATTCAAATACAATGTGAATTACATTTCCTAAACTGTTATTACTTATAGCCATTGTAGGAGTTAAAAACAATCAACATGATCTACTAGCCAATTACAAGCAGAATATCTTTACATTTTAAGAATTAATCAGATCTCAAAAAGAAATAAAAGAATTAATCACAGCCAACACATTTAAGGCCCAAATCAAAGTTTATGAACACATAAAACAAATGAAAGAAAAATTTAGCAATCATACCTAAAATATTTATAAATATTTGTTTAAAGATTATTCTAATTTCATATTTTTCTGTATCTGTCAACTGACCAAAAAAGAATATATTTTGTGCCTCTGATGAAATGTTTTGAAATTAGAAATGTTTTAAGAATAATCAAGATCTTAAATAAAATAATCAATTAAAATATGCAGTCAATTCTTACTACTTCATTCTCATAAAGAAACTTCAAAGAGACATTAAATACAACAGCTAATCTCAAAATATAATTGTTATTATTCATTGAGCATTCCTCCAGTTAAAGTCTATTACAAAGATGCTAATCTCATTTTTTAATTTCAAGAGGAAACAAAGTACATCAACGTTTAATATAGATCTAAACTTCCATTAACCACCATATTAATGTAATATTTCAAAAGTGTGTAACTTCAGAATATAATGAACTATATAATAAGATTAAGATTTCAATAACTGATTAAATTATAAAGTTCACAGGTAATAAACACTCTCAACCTAGAATATGACTGATAACTTCACTGTTTCAGTGCCATGAAGTAAAACCATAAAACAAAATCCATGTAGCAGGCATCAGAGGAAAACAAAGAAGTAAAAAAGGGATAAGAAAGAAGAAAAATGAAAAAATAAAAGCTTTAAGTTACCTGCTGATGAATCAGCCACTAATCCATCAGGTTTGGACTCCTCAATGAAAACAAAAAACATAAACAAATGTATTAAAAGGAAAAGACTATATTGTTACAATTGTCAATGTGAAAAACAATCTCTGAAATAGATTCTGTCAGGTAAGTGGCAAGATTTCGATGAAAACCAAATCTTGGCCTGCTCACATCCTTCTAGATCTCTAAGATACCACTAGGCTGTCTGGCATAATGATTTAACTGTAGCTCACTGCCTCTAAGAATGTGTTAACATATTAAATTTTCATGAACTTTGCCAAGATGGCATCTTAAATTCCATAAATTCAGTAATAACATAAGTTAATATAATGGAATGGGTTGCCATGCCCTCCTACTGGGATTTATCAACCCACATCTGTCTCCTGCACTGGCAGGTAGGTTCTTTACCACTGGTGCCATTTGGGAAGTCCCTATTATAAAGTTAAAATAGTCATCTCAAATGTAGTAAACAACTTCCTGTGTTTTCAAGTACAGAAAATAATATAATACAGCACATGTTTGATTGCTAATGGCATCTACCTAAAACATGAGTAAGTGAACTGTAAGTATTTTAGATTACTAAAACCCTCTTTAATGCATCCTCAATTATAGAAGCTGAGTAGTAATAAGGCTGGTATCTTGTTATCCATTTATTTTTCTGTTCTAGTCCAAATGACAACTTTTGGGAAAAAGATAAAAAGGCAAAGACAACTGGGAGTCATGTGCTAAGATGCCATGTGCTATCTTAATGTGCTAAGTGTGCAGAGGGATCACTAATTACTTTATAAAAGTGTTAAAGGATGCCATTTTTATTCACAGAAATGAAAACTATATACATATTTGGTAAAAGTCATCATTCTATGATTTTTTATGTATGTTCATATAAAAGTCAAAATAACTTTAGTATAAAAATCATAATTTGTTAAAGCTTTTTTTAGAAAATACATTAAAGAACATTATATATAATGAATCTGAGATAGCAAATGAAATCACTCAAAATAACCACTTTGCATACTACAGTGATTTTCTTGTTCTTTTCTGTATAATTTTTATAAAGTTAAAGTTGTATGGTAGGTATGCATCTGTGTACAAAGACACAATATTTGTTTTTTAAAATCTAACATGAATACAACAGTTTTCCCATGCTTTCAAATAATCACCACCAATATTAACTATAAGCAGTTAATAATAGTTCTTTCCCTACTAATAGACATTTTAGTGATTTCCAATTTGTCACAAATACAAGTGCCTTGAAGTGCTTCATGATTGTTTGAACCTATATTTTTTAACCACTTATGTATATTGTCAGAAAATAAGAATAATGTGGCCTGGTATAAAAAAAAAATCCATAGGTAAATGATCCTTTTGGCCTCACTGTAGCATGTAGGGTCTTAGTTCCCTGACCACAAATTTAACTTGCACCCTCTGCAGTGGAACTGCAGAGTTTTCAATCACTTCAGGGAAGTCCCACAGGTAAATGATTCTTAATGGAGCACTTTTAAAGAGTTATATCTGAGCTTTCCATATATTGGTTATATTGGTTTGTACTCATTAGAATTTCAAAGGATACATATGTAGGCTAACAAGCACAGAGAAACAATTAGGAAGCTATTCATATCATGCCACTTGTTTACAAAAAAGCATTATACTTAATTTAAAGCAATGAAAATGAACAACTAATAACACACTTTAAGTATTTAAAAGCAATTACTTGTTGCTGCAGCCCTTGAAATTTTTCTAATTCTTTCTTTAATTCTTCTGAGTACCATTTTTCTTCCTAAGGAAAGAAAAGGTTTTAATCAGAAAATTTTTAAAGGTTTTATTTATCTGATACACTGAAAATAAACAAGTATAATCATTTTTATTTTACCTTAAGTGAAGCCTGTAGGTCTTGGACCTCTTGTCTGAGTAGTGTTATATCATCTCTAAACATAAATTGGAAAAAAGGAATTAATGGTTAATTTGCTTTAACAATCATGGCTAGTGAATATACATTAATATTCTAGTTTTCCCAATTCTTAAAAAAATTCTATAGATTTTATATATAGTGGCATATATACAGTCCTTGGGAAAATAATTTTATTCCTAAGTATACTATCTATCAATGGAAGAACACTTTTATCATGGAAACAATAAAACTGGCTGTCAAGTACTGAGACAAAAGCAAAAAGCCTCCCATTAATTTACCAGCAATAAGCATCAACAGCTTCCTACTGCAGTTAGTATAAAATCTAAAGTCATTAACAAGGACTATAAAAATCTGCACAGTCTAATCCCTACCTTACCACGCTCACCCTTATTCACTTAGCTGTAGCAATGCTGGCTCCTTGCTGTTTCCTGAGTCTGAAATGCTCTTTCCTGTCAAAATCTCACCTTCTGTTCCCCTCATCTAATAGTGTGACAAACAATGGTTAAGCAGACAACTCGAAGCCCTTATGCAGAAGACATTCCATGAGAAAACACATTTGCAATTATTCTTCTAGATATGAAGAACATATCTTATCCTCTTGGATTATAAACAGCAGAAAAAGGGACTCTCCTTGCTCCATGCCACTCCAATGACTGCCATGGTAGAAGACTGAAATGAGCTGATTGGGAATACTCATGTGCACTGATTCTAGTACAAAAGGAAAAGAACAGATCAGTTCTAACGATGCAGAAGACCAAGTCCACACCAGCACAAGCATATCAGAAAGTAAAACATAATGGGACATACTGGTAGGAAAATTATTCTCTAGGATGGGAGTGAAGATAGAGTAAAGAAACAAAGTCAGCTTCATCTGTGAAACATGGTTAACAGTAGAAAAGGAACCTCTACCTTTCAAAACCATTCATACATAAAGAACTCATTATTCAACAGAACTTGTCTACGCCAGACTCTCAAGTCATTGAGTTTAATGGGGGAAGAAAACACATAAAGAGTAACAGGCCATTAGTTCTACAATAGAAACGAAAACAGAAGCATAAAGACAGTGATCACTTCTACCTAGAAGCACTTCATGATGGAGATAAACTTTAAGGTGTCTTCTTTAATCTCTGAATACAAAAGTAAAACTAGATAATATATTCCTGCTTTTTTCTTGTCTATTAAAATTTGCCTTTTATGACACTTCCATTAGTTTTCATTTCTCTGTTGCGTGTCTATGTGTCCCCATCCTTCCCTCTCTCCCCCCATGTGGTCCTATGAACTCATTCGATGTGGAGAAACCACAGGCTAACTGGAGACACCTTGGTCTTAACATGTGTATGAAAATGTGTGTATACGTTTTAAGTTTTCCCTACTCTTTATTAATATTCCAACTCCATGTATAAAACAAAACAATGAAGAGACAGATTAATAACAATATGTAGGAATGGCTCATATTAAATTGAACGAAATTGCAAGGAAGATAATTTTAATTCAACTTCTAATTGGATGCCGTTACTCCAATTAATCTTTCAAAAAGTGCCACTTAATAAATTTTTGAAAGTAACTTGTCTAGCAAAAAAAAATCTTCTGAAACATTTAACAGATTGAACAGTCTAGGATATTAACAAAAGAAAATTAGGAAGCATCTATCAAAATTTTAAAGGGAAACTTTATCCAGAAATCCCATTTCTAGAAATATATCTTCCAGATATATTTAAACACATGCAAACAATATGTCCACAAAGACATATACCACCACAACATTTATACGTACAAAATACTGGAAATAGCCTGAATGCTTGTCAACAGGAGAATGGTAAAATTCCATGCGGTCATTAAAAAGAGTAAGATAACTATCTTCAATGATAAGAAACAATCCATAGATACAGATAGAAACAAAAGGTATAGGACAATGTAGAACTGCTCTTTTATGTAATTATATACATTTATACATTTCTTTATATGTACACAGATATAAGCATATTGTATATATGCAGAGACTATCTTTCTGTACTATCCTATACAAAAAAGATCTTAATGACCCAGATAACCATGATGGTGTGATCACTCACCTAGAGCCAGATACCCTGGAGTATGAAGTAAAGTGGGCCTTAGGAAGCATTACTATAAACAAAACTAGTGGAGGTGATGGAATTCCAGCTGAGCTATTTCAAATCCTAAAGGATGATCCTGTTAAAGCACTGTACTCAATATGCCAGCAAATCTGGAAAACTCAACAGTGGCCACAGGACTGGAAAAGGTCAGTTATCATCCCAATAGAAATGAAGGGCAATGCCAAAGATTGTTCAAACTATCAGACAATTGCACTCATTTCACATGCTAGCAAAGTAATGCTCAAAATTCTCCAAGCTAGGCTTCAAAAGCACGTGAACCAAGAACTTCCAGATGTACAAGCTAGATTCAGATAAGGCAGAGGAACCAGAGTTTATATTGCCAACATTCATTGGATCACGAGAAAGCAAGAGAATTCCAGAAAAACATCTGCCTCATTGACGATGCTAAAGCCTTTGTGCAAGTCACAATAAACTGGAATATTCTTAAGGAGATAGGAATACCAGACCACTTTACCTGCCTGCTGAGAAACCTGTATGCAGGTCATGAAGCAACAGTTAGAACCAGACATGGGAAAAGGGACTGGTTCAAAACTGGGAAAGAGTATGTCAAGGTTGTACACTGTCACCCTGCTTACTTGACTTATATGCAGAGTACATCATGTGAAATGCCAGGCAGGATGAATCACAAGCTGGAATCAAGACTGCCAGGAGAAACATCAACAACCTCAGATATGCAGATGATACCACCCTAAAGGCAGAAAGCGAAGAGAAACTAAAGAGCCCCTTCCTTAATGAGGGCAAAAGAGGAGAGTGAAAAGGATGGCTTAAAACTGAACATTCAAAAAACAAAGATTATGGTATCTGGTCCCATCACTTTATGACAAATAGATGGGGAAAAAGTGGAAACACTGACACTTTATTTTCGTGGGCTCCAAATCACTGTGGACAGTAACTGCAGCCACAAAATTCAAAGACACTTGCTCCTTGGAAGCAAAACTATGACAAACCTAGACTGCATATTTAAAAAGCAGAGACATCACTTTGCCAACAAAGGTCCATGTAGATAAAGCTATGGTTTTTCCAGTAATCACGTACAGATATGAGAGTTCGACCATAAAGAGGGCTGAGAGCTGAATATTTGATGCTTTCTAATCGTAGTGCTGGAGATGATTCTTGAGAGTCCCTTGAACTCCAAGGAGATCCAACCAGTCAATTCTAAAGAAATCAAACCTGAATATTCATTAGCAGGACTGATGCTGAAGCTCCAACACTTTGGCCACCTGATGCAAAGAGCCAAGTCACTGGAAAAGACCTTGATGCTAGGAAAGATTGGGGGCAGGAGGACTGAAGGCAGAGGATGAGATAGTTAGATAGCATCACCAACTCAACAGATATGAGAATCCGGGAGATAGTGAAGGATAGGGATGGGGGAGCCTGGTGAGCTGTCGTCTATGGGGTCGCACAAAGTCAGACATGACTGATGCGACTTAGCAGCAGCAGGAAAGCCTAGAGTGCTGCAGTCCATGTACTAGCAAAGTCAGGACACAACTTAGCAACAAATCAGCAACAGAATAGCAACAGAAAACAATCAAGCTTTCTTCCTTAGTGGGAATTTAAGACATAAGTTCTCACCAATAGAAGAAAAGCAAAGTTAACTGTTGAATCCTATTCTAAGTGATTATATTTTAGTTTAATTGTTAAAATGGTCAGGTAAAATTGCTAAGAGGCAGAATGTGTTTTGTTTGCTGTTATGTTGGTGAATACAAAAGACAAATTTTTAAAGAAAGCATATCATTCTTTAATAAGCAGAATATGCTAAATATACTCTAACTTTTTAAAAAATCACAATCTTTATTAAAAATATAACCTCTGAAACATGCTACAGACGTTGGTATAGCTGGTTATTGATCAAGGACTGAATAGATTATAACAATAAAAGATCAAAACTATGCTAAATGAAGGCAGATTTAAATCAAAAAATATAAAAACAGGACTCTTCAAGAACTAAGTATTCATGATTAAAGAGTGATATCACGTGCATTCATTTGTTACATTACACTTCAAAGCTATTATACTGTACCGCTTCAGAGCCAAAGCTTCTCCTCCGTGACTTGAGTCATTACCAGCATCATGGACTGCCTCATAGTGTTTGAAAAGTTCATCAGCAGATCCAAGAGATTTCATACACTGTGGACATATGAAACCCTACACAAAGAGGTAGAAAAAAGTTTCAAAATAGTATTTTGTATTGCAAAATAACCATTCCTATGTTATGAAATATAGTCAAATGTAACATTCATACCAATAATGCCATTAAGTAAATTGTAATTTACAGTGCAAAGCCTAAATTCTGGTATTGTGCAAAGACACATCACTGCCTATCCTGGCTGCAGCTTACAAAATATTTTTTAAGACCCTTATAACCATCTTTTAGGTTGAATAAATTAATGGCTATAGTACAGAATTCTAATCTGAGAAGTTAGTTCTAATCTAGAAGTCTAGCTGAGAAGACATGCCATCAGATCTTCCATCTCTCAAAATATCCCCCAGAGTAAAACAATATCTGCTACAATCTACTGCACAGGAATGATAACCAAAAAACTAAGAACATGAAGCATTCTGATCATTGAGAAAAAAAGGTAATATAAATTACCTGTAATTACCACAGAGTATGTGCAATGGTTGAGAAGTATTCTAATCAGTAAATCCCTTCCTAAGATTAACACTATAAAAGCTTAAAGTTAATAAACAGTCCTATAAAATCTTAAAAACTTATTATATGGTATGGCATATAAGGTCCTGCATTTGTAGTCCCCCAATGACCCATCCAGTATAATCTCAGGACACTTTGACTCTCTACAACATGCTTCAGCTATACTAAAGTACCTGTGTTTCCCTGAACACACATGATGTCTCACACTCTTACACCTGCATATATTGCCTTTTTCCTCCAGCATTACCATCAGGCTTCCCACGTGACTGGCTCAGTGATAAAGAACCTGAATGCTAATGCAGGAGATGTGGCTTTGACCCCTGTGTCAGGAAGATCCCTCTGGAGAAGGAAATGGCAACTCATTCCAGAATTCTTGCCTGGGAAATCCCATGGACAGAGGAGCCTGGCGGGCTACAAGCCATGGGGTTGCAAAACAGTGGGACACGACTCAAGAGACTAAACAACAACAGCAAATAACACAATACAGCAACGCTAATCCATGCTTCCCTAGTGACTAGTATAGTACTTTGAACATAACCATATACTTTCTACTCCGTGTATCTATTTAATGAAATACAAATGAACCTGGCAGGGCATAACTTGGCAGGAAAAAAACCAAACAGAAAAGCTTAACAGCTTGCAGATCATAAGACCTTCCAAGGGATACACTGAGCTAAGTAATAAATATTCCAGATACACAGAAATGAAACATAAACATATTACTTCTGCTCCTTTGTGGGTGCTGTACAAATAACATACCCTCACATCACTTATTCACATTATATGGCAGATTTAAGGCTCAACAAGGATGACATTATCAGACAACGGTATGACAGAAGTATATATAAAGAACTATAGGAATACAAGAGAAGTATCCAAATCTGCCTATTGAGCAGTTAATACTGCCCCCAAAATCCACAGACACACACACATATGTATGTATGTGTATATGTTGACATATGTCTATATGAGTCACTAGAAATAGATCTAAATAGGAATTTACTTGTCAGAAAATAAAGGCACTCTAAGCAAATAGAGAAGCATGAACAAAGGTATAGAAGAGGTATAAAACATAATTATGCTGTATTTGGAAAACAAAGGTATGTTCTGCTCACAGAACCAGAGTGAAGGGCAGGGGCACTGTTCCAGGGGATTGAAAGCATTATCTCCTGTGGAACACCTAAAACAAGCAAAGCCTGGGTACTGAGGATGTGCCTTTAAACATCAGAATAACGCCGTTAGCATCCAGAGATATGTGATGCTCGGCACTGTCTTCTGAACGAATGAATGGCCTCAGCTAGTGTGTTAATCTAGCTGGTGTTACACTCCTGTTTGAAAGCCATCTGTTATCTACCACCATGTTTAGTAATGGTTCTATATTAAGCTTTCTTGGGCATTCTTATAACTTCTGCCCAGTAACTAAAGTACCACACTTAGTTAACATGCTGTTAATGCCACAGCACATAAACCCCTGTAATATTTAGCCTGGCATTTCTCTTTGGGTCTCAGCTTTCGCTAGTAACTAAAAGGCAAATTCTACTGTTCTTCAGGGAATCCACGCCCCAATTATATTATTTAATCTTCACAGTTTTGGCTTTCTGACTACTGTCTTTACTTCCAGGTTTTGTCTCTAGATACTTAAAGATGCCAAAAAGCTAATGATCACATGAAAGTATGTCATACCTTCTTAACGCTTCTAAATATTACCAGGTTAATACTCTAGAAAGAACTGATTCATCCCTAAAGAGAAATTTTAGAAATTCAGTAATACATATTTAGCTGTAGAAATATTCCATCTAAGTGAGTTTTCCATGTGATTAGACATGGCATGTTTAAATAAATCTTCAATTTTAGGACATTTCTGATAAAAATAATTCTAAAATACATATGTGTACTTCCTCACCTTCTTAATCTGATGATATTACACCTTTGCTGAATGTTCCAGAGCATAAATACTAATCACTGAATGGGTGCCTTCCACTGTATTAATTTTGGCACGTCTCTAATTCCTGTACCCATATTTTATAGTCTTTCTTACACCCTCTCATCTTTCAACAATTATTTTTAAAACTGGATGGGAAGGCTAGATTAAGGGGGAAAAGTTTATTAAAACCACATCACTCACTTAAAATAAAGTACATAAAATAAACTCAGAATGAGTATCTGAAAGATGTCCTATGAATAAAGTGCATGATCTTTAGTTCATGGACTTTGTGATACTAATTCTGGATATTAAGAAACTCCTCTATTTATTTTTTCTAAATTTCATGGGAATTGAGGTTGCTAGATAACTTAGAAACAGTAAAACAGCAACAATAAAACACTAAAATAGCCAGCTGTATTTATTTCCCTTAATCATTCCAAACATCTCGCCAACTCTCTCCCTGTCTCTCTCACTCACACACACACACAGCTGATTTAAGATTAAAAGCATTAAATTCCTTACTCTTAGTTTTCAGTTATCTCTAATCCTTTCTCAAATCTACTGTAGCAAAGAACTTAGCTTAACTTGATATTTATGATACCCTATTGTATCAAGTATTCTTTCAGTTAAAAGGAAAGTTCTTACTTAAGTGACAATAGGTAAAACAGTCACTTTTGATTCTGGCTAACCCATAAAGAAAAATTAACCTGTATGCTCTGCAAGGAAGACAACTGGTAACATACTAAGCAGAGTTCCATGAATCCTTCATGCCTCTCTGGTCACATTGCTTCTGCAGTTTAACTGGTATCTGCCTATATGTACTCATTTTCCTACCACACTAGAGAGTGTCTGGTTTAGTTGCTCCCCCCTCAAGTTTTTCTGCGGTTCCCCTTGAGTTGAATCATACATTACACTCTTTTTGCAAATATCTATAATAAAAACTCCCTGGCACAGAGATCATATCTTCTTTACCTTTTATTTCCTTTACCTACCAAAATATCTGGCACATTAGAGGTACCCCATTAATATGTTAAGTAAGTGAAGGTTTGGTGAGATCATTTTCTTATACATCACTACCTCATAGCAAAGTCTGACTTTTTATCTTTCATGATAAATAAAGTTTCCTTCTTTTATAAGATTTGTAAAAGAAATTTTTTAAAAGCTATGTTTCTTTGTTTTTAGAATACTGTCATGCTTTTCAAAGGAAGTATATCAAGATCATCTGAAAAAGTTTTTCCAGCCTAAAAATGGGCAACACTTTCCATCACTGGTTCCCACTCCCAGCCTTAGATTCACACCAGCCTCACACACTACAGGGAAACATTTGAGTGAGCCACTATTAATGACAAGTGTGTACCATTCTGTAACTTCCAACAGGTCTGGGGAAAAGACTGAAACAGAGGTAGATCCAGATTCTGGATCTGCTGTATATAATGCTGTGTATTTTCCCAAGTAAAGACAGTAACAGTTCACATGCAAGGTTCTCTTTTACTTTAAGAGTAAAGCATCTTAATTGAAAGCATTTTAATACATTCATTAATAAAACATTATACAATAAAGATATAACTTACGAATGTTGAAATAAAAAACATTCACTTTATATTTCAAATTTCATGGCAAAATTTATGCAACAATAAGCTTAAACTTTTATGTATTTTACGGATTCACAGAAAGACAGCTGCAAACAGTCAGAACAGCCAAGCCAACTTCCCAAGAGCATCTTTTCCTTACTGAACCTTCTTAGAGCATGCATAATGAAAGCAATCCATATTCCCATGTAGCACAAAAAGTAAGCAACACCGAGGCAAGGAAAAACAAAGCTGTTTTGAGCAACCCATAACCAAGCTGCTAAAACAAAATATTCAGGACCCACAGTAACACTGGAGTCATTAAGAAGTTCCTGTCCTCTTGTCTCATTTTCAGCGTGCACTTTCTGGTAATGCTCCGACAAATCAATAGCAGTTATACATCTTTTCATACATAACGGACAGATGAAACCCTGTGAAATAACAACTTTTAGGAGGATATACACAAAGTTATTTATGAAACAAAACAGAGACAATGAAAATAGACATCCCAGGAAAATAATTAGTATATCTCTTTTTAGTACATGGAAGGGAAATTTTCAAGTAGTAACTGTACAAAGGGTGAAAGACTGCTATCCAAAGTAGGACTCTGAAATTAGTTTCCATCCTTAATGCTGTAAATTCCCACTGGTCAATTTTATTGTTTTAAACAGTTGCTTTTGTTGGAATCTTATTATTCATTTTGTTTATGATACTTTGTCCTTATTTATGTGAGAGCTAGTACTGACAAGCTAGCTGTTATTTTGGATCAAGAAATGATTGGCAGTTTTAACAAATATTTTTATGTAAGATAATATTCTCAACAAAAAGTTCTTATAATGAAAGCAATTTTCAGTCTTCACCATATTCCACAAGCTAAAGATCCTATTCTTGCCCACACCCACAATTCCTAGCAGGTGACCCCCCTTCTAATTTTATGAGCTAAGTAAAATCATCTTACAACAATCTCCCAAACTCCCTATACCTAACAATATCTGTATTTTAAAATATGGGCTGTTACACTGATCTATGGTTTGTGGTTTTGTCTATGGTTTGAGGAACAGTAAAAGGATAAGAGAATAAAGAAGTTGAGAGTGTCAAGGAGAAAGTAAATTAAATGACAGCGGTGAAGGACAATAGGCTACAAAAGTTATGTCGTGAATTTTGGTGTCAAAAATAGATATGGGTTTGAGTCTCAACCAATACTGACTACGTGACTTTTAAAAAATCACTTTACTTTGCTAAACGTCAGTTTCCTCACCTATAAAATGGAGCTAGTATTAGCACCTATTCATCTAGAGTGTATTCTACAGTGTATTCCTTGCCTGAGACATTGTAAGTGCTCAACAAATATTAACTGTCATTAGATGTATGGTTAGAGACTAAATGAAATGAAGACAAGAAAGGATAATAGACTATAAGAAAAATAGAAATTAAAAATCTAAAATAATCAACAAGACCAAAGAAGTTAAGAAGTATGACTATGAGAAAGTTTTTGATATGACAGGCAGTTGATGTAAGGTATGCAGAGATAGGATTTTAACATGCCAGATAAAACTGTTCTGTCTGATAAGAAAATGGGAGGTACTGCCATGGCCTTGAGGAACCAGAGAAGTAATAAAGATCACTGGCATTGATAACATTAAGAACTGGGAGGCTAAGGCTTCCTTGGGTCCTTAATGTCACTCAGGATCATAGCAAGGAAGAAAGACTATAAACAAGATTCCAAAGTGAGACACAAGACAGGTCAGCAGTTAAGAACTAGTTCTGGGCTTGAATCCTTGAATCCTAAGCTACTACACTTAGCAGTTTATATGACCTTCAATTTCCTCATCCATTAAATGAGATAAATATAACACCTACTTCATATGTGGAATCTCAGGAGAATTAATGAGGTAATACATGCTTCCCCGGTGGCTCAGCTGGTAAAGAATCCGCCTGTAATGTGGGAGACCTGGGTTCGATCCCTGGGTTGGGAAGATCCCCTGGAGAAGGGAAAGGCTACCCACTCCAGTATCCTGGCCTGAAGAACTTCATGGACTGTATAGTCCATGCAGTCGCAAGGAGTCGGACACAACTGAGCGACTTTCACAGCTCACAATACATGCTAAGTCCTTATCACAGCATCTGATACAAAGAAAACATTCAATGAATGTTAGCTATCATTTAATATCATTGTTCCTTTTGTTGACAATCCTTAAAGGAGATCAGCCAGGGGATGAAAATAAGTAACATGAATTCACTTTTTCTTCTTTTTACTGATGAAAGGGATGTCTTCCTGGAAACCACAGTCCCAGGTACTAAAACTACAGAACAATCATTTTTTTTAAAGAACAATGCGGGTCTATTTAACCATGATATCTTTATGCTGCCTGCCACTTTACTTATTTCTTCACTGTAAGTTTCTACATATCATTCAACCATTCATTCAAAAACTATTTACTGGGTGTGGTTACTACATCATTATGCTATGGTAGTGAGAACACAATGGTAAAATAAAGCAAAGACCTCATCCTTAATAAGATTATATACTTCTTGAAAAAGTTGCAAAAGAAAATACACTTCATACCTCACTAATCAGAAAATCCTATTAGAACTATTGGATTGGCTAAAAAGCTCATTCAGGTCTTATGGAAAACCTGAATGAACTTTTTGGCCAACACAATTCCTTCAAAATATATCGAGGACCTGAGGATCTCTGTCCATTGTTACTGCCCTGATCCAAGCCACCCTCAAAGTGTATATGGATCACTGCAGAAGCCTTCCAACAGTCTCTGCTTCTATCCTTACCCCTATGAAAATGTAGATAACTTTTGTCATTTCCCTGCTCCAAACCTTCCAATGACTTCTATCTCAGCAAGAGTAAAACAATAAAGTCTGTACAAAGGCCTCTAAGGCCTTACATGAAGTGGGCCTCATTACCTCACTAACCCAACCTCCCTCCACTCACTGTGCTGGAGCCACTAGTCTCTTGGCTGTTTTTCAACATAGCATGCCCTCACCTCAAAGACTTGTTCCACCTGCCTGCAACATGCTTGCTCCAGAAAGCCACATGATTCATTTCCTCACTTCATCCAGTTCTTTCTGAGCCATTCCCTTCTCAGAAATGTCTTCCCTGACAATTCTATTTGAAATTGCATCCACCCAAAACACTTTCTATTCCCTTTTCTTTGCTTTATTTTTCTCAGTAATACCAACTGTCTCCCTCTGTATGTTTTAGGTTTTGCCTGTTTCCACCCAATGCGATCTAAATTCCATCAGGATAAAGGTTTTTTCACTCACGCCATACTCCAGCATCAAGAACAGCATCTGGCTTCAATAAATATTTGATAAATGAATCTCACAATAACAGTCATTACCAAAAGGATGGGTAGAGGACTTCCCCGGTGGCTCAGACGGTAAAGCGTCTGTCTACAATGCAGCAGACCCAGGTTCGAGCCCTGGGTTGGGAAGATCCCCTGGAGAAGGAAAAGGCAATCCACTCCAGAACTATTGCCTGGAAAACCTCATGGACAGAGGAGCCTGGTAGGGCTACAGTCCACGGGGTCACAAAGAGTCGGACACGACTGAGCGACTTCATTTTCACTTAACCAAAAGGATAGGCAATATTTTTCCACAAAAGTACATGGAAGAAACATCTGTCTCACATCAGAGTCAAGGAAAGTTGACAGGAAAAAGCAATTATCTGCAATGAGACTTGAAGGATAATCAGATGTTAACCAAGAAAAAGCAAGACTAGGTAAGGCATAGAGATTAGCACACACAAAAGTTCAAAGATAAGAAATAACTTGGCACACCTTAAAATCAGTTCATTATGGCTGGATCAGAGAAAATAACATAACCACACACATAAGGTCAACAGATTTCTCACAAAAGTGAAAATTCAATTCAAGTGGAAAAAGTAACATTTTCAGCAAATGGTTACTACAAGGATATAGAAAAATGTGGTTTCCATATCCACATGGAAGAAATGAACCTCAAGCACAATTTCGGACCATATACAATACTTTAAAATAAGTCAAAGATTGAAATGTACAAGCTAAAGGACTTTTTAATCTTTCAGTCTTTTTTAAAATGAAGTGTAATTGATATACAATATTGTAAGTTATAGGTTACAACATAGTGATTCACTATTTTTAAAAGTTATAGCCCATGTATAGTTATGATAAAATATTGACTATATTCTGTCTTGTACAATATCTCCAAGTAGCTTGATTTCTTTTTAACAAGAAGCAAGCATAGGATAGTTTTACAACCTTGAAGTAGGCCAAAAATTCTGTAGTACCCAAAAGCAAAAACCATAAAAGAAAAGTCTGACAAAACTATTTCTCTTTGACAGACACCATTAACAAAATGAAAAACAAGCCACAGACTGAGAAAAAATATACACAGCACATATTTCTGATTGTGGTATAAGGCCTAAAATTAAGGCCCAATACACACTGCTTTCACAACTAGTCAAACTGGAAGGGCTTCAAATGGCCTAACTGCAAGTTCCCCTCACCACTCTGTTCCCACAGATAAGAGATGGGGAAACAGTGGAAACAGTGTCAGACTTTGTTTTTCTGGGCTCCAAAATCACTGCAGATGGTGACTGCAGCCATGAAATTAAAAGACGCTTACTCCTTGGAAGGAAAGTTATGACCAACCTAGATAGCGTATTCAAAAGCAGAGACATTACTTTGCCAACAAAGGTCCGTCCAGTCAAGGCTATGGTTTTTCCTGTGGTCAGGTATGGATGTGAGAGTTGGACTGTGAAGAAGGCTGAGCGCTGAAGAATTGATGCTTTTGAACTGTGGTGTTGGAGAAGACTCTTCAGAGTCCCTTGGACTGCAAGGCGATCCAACCAGTCCATTCTGAAGGAGATCAGCCCTGGGATTTCTTTGGAAGGAATGATGCTAAAGCTGAAACTCCAGTACTTTGGCCACCTCACACGAAGAGTTGACTCATTGGAAAAGACTCTGATGCTGGGAGTGATTGGGGTCAAGAGGAGAAGGGGACGACAGAGGATGAGATGGCTGGATGGCATCACTGACTCGATGGACGTGAGTCGGAGTGAACTCTGGGAGTTGGTGATGGACAGGGAGGCCTGGCGTGCTGCGATTCATGGGGTCACAAAGAGTCGGACATGACTGAGCAACTGATCTGATCTGATCCAAACAGCTTCTCCTCTTCACAAGGCCCTGCTAGCCCCTGGAATTACTCAAATAAGCCAATCACATCTCCTGTAGGAATTGGATGGGGCGGAGAGGCCTTACCTCCCTGACACCATACCATACACCTGACACCATAATGCCTACCTGTCACAGCCCCTGATTATTGATTTTGTTCCCAAGTGCAGTTCTCATGTGGCCCTGCATGGCACGCAGTGTCCTCTTCCCCTGGGCTGTGAGTATATGTAACAAACTGCGTTGATCTCATTTGTCTAATTATGTACTGAGCCAACCCCATAAGCCTAGAACAGGAATCCTTCCCTCACCAACGGAATGAGTAGGAGGCAACCAAAACATTGATAAAAGGATAAAGAACTCTTACAAGTCATTAAAATATAAAGATAAATATTCCAATTCTCAAAATGGTTGGATTTTCAGTTCCAGACAAAATGAAACAGCTACATTTCTCTATTCTTCCTGTAAGTACAGCTGAAATCTCTAGGCATTATATAAAACACAAGAAAAATAAAAAGCTGAAAGCTAAAGAGAAGAAGGCAGACCAGTTAAGGTCTCAGGAGCCAAGGATTGAGACAGTGGTGAGTACTGTGAGTTTTCTTTTCACTTCATATATTCTGGGCTGTGTGCTGGCAAAGCCAGCAACCTGAAAACTTCAGTGGACACTTACTAAAAAAGCCCTAAGAAAAGTCTTCTCTAGCCACTTGAGCAGGAAACTGAAAATCTGATGTGTTATATGCTGGTCATTACCAAGTGCCTTCAGTGGGTACTAAGGATGGACGTCAGATTAGAAAGAGATAAAGAGTAAACAAAGAATATGCTTTGGCAATGGGATATACTAAATAGTCTAAACAACTGTCCTGATGAGAACAAATGATATATCACATTATGTATTATCCATAATGTATACGTTATACACTGAATGTCTGTATACCCTCAAAATTCATATGTTGAAATCTTAACCTCCAATGTGATGGGGCCTTTGGGAGATAAGATTAAGTCATGAGGATGGAGTCCTAATGAATGGAATAGGTATCCTTAAAATAGAGACCCCAGAGAGCTCTCTTGCCCCTTCTGCCATGTGAGGATGGCCTTCTTTATCCAAGAAGCAAACCCCATCAGACCTAGAATCTGCCGGACCTTTGAACATCCCAGCCTCCAGAACTGTGAGAACTGTTTATTGTTTAAGCCTCTCAGTACTTTTGTTGTAATAGCCTGTATGTAGATACTATTTTATATATTATGATGTATAATAATATATAAAATGGAGAAGGCAATGGCACCCCACTCCAGTACTCTTGCCTAGAAAATCCCATGGACGGAGGAGTCTGGTAGGCTGCAGTCCATGGGGTCGCTAGGAGTCGGACACGACTGAGCGACTTCACTTTCACTTTTCACTTTCATGCATTGGAGAAAGAAATGGCAACCCACTCCAGTGTTCTTGCCTGGAGAATCCCAGGGACGGGAAGCCTGGTGGGCTGCCATCTATGGGCTGCACAGAGTCGGACAATGATATGAGTACCAAACCAGGGCACTGTTTTATTTCTGACTATTTCTTTAAAATGCTGGAGACCATGGTATTTCAAATTCCATTTAGATGGTTGCTAAGGGCACAATGTTAAAACCTAGAATTTGTTCAAAGTGGGAAGCCAACCTCAGGGTAAAAGGGAAAGATTAAGAGAAAAAGAGAAATTGAGAGACACAGTGAGAGGTTTCAACTGAAATCTTAACCAGTTAACACCTAGCACTGGGCATATGGAAAAAACAACCTCTGAGAATTCATAATCGCTAATAGCTCTCAATTAGGTTAATAGCTGGAATTTATACTTGTTGGTAATATGAAAAATTTCAAGTACAGAACTTAATTTAACAGAGTCCCAGGTTAGAGCCACTTCTAGAACAGTATTTGTATGCTGATGGGAATAATTTATGTCACAGGTAAAAACCAAAGTTGCAGGAAAAGAGATAAGCTGAGAATGTGAGAGAGAATGGAATCCAAAGCACAAGAGAAAGGACTGAAATTAGACAGGAAGAGAGACCTGTCTTCCAAACACTGAAGTAATAAAGAGAATAGAGACTAAAGCATAGCTTTAGTGACAAAATGAGAACATTCTTCTAATGATTTCTTTTCTCTCAATGGGATAGAAGGTGACTGAGAGAAGGAGGGAATAAGGTAAGACACACGAAAGGTTTGAGGACGAAGAAGAGAGTACAACTATCACAGTAGAAAAGGAGCCCTAATAAGAAAATGCAGGAGGATTAGCAGGCACTGCTCATCACCACTGCAGGCTTTTTTGGGTTTGGTCTGAACGAGGTCAACAATTATTACTAAATTCGTTTCCAGGGTTACAATTGAGCTTTTTGAGCTTGTCATAAACACAGTTTGAATGTTTTCCTTAAACTTGCTCTTTTATACAGTTCAACTGATCCCTTTCTTCTCACTCAGTCTTGTTAGATTTTATTATGGTTAATACGAAAGACAGATGGGCAAAAAGAGACAAAATAGAGAGATGGGTGGTAAAAGACGTACACAGAAACGTGCACACGACAGACTCGTCAACCAAGAGATGGGGAAGAGCGGGGAACAGGGAACTGGGCACAGCTGGGCCCAGAGAAAGGCAACTGACAAAAACTGTCACATCAGAAATGCGAGTGTGTTCATCTCTCAGGGGCAGAGTTATGGATGGTTTTTATGTTCTTCTCTCACCTAATCTCCTTTTTCTATAATGAGTATATATTATTCATTAAAAATGATAGTAATAAACTTCTATGGCTGACTTCTCAAAAAATTTGAGTTATTTTTTTAGACTTACTTTCTCCATTAATTTTTAAGAAGCTATCAAACATTCTTACAAATTATAAATGAAGACAAATAATGTAAAAGTTTTATAGCTTATCTAATTTTTCAGTAGCTTAGTTGTTCATCACAGTACAAACACATAAGTACTTACTAATTAATTGGTAATTCTTTACAAACAGATTTTTAAATCTTCATTAAGTTCAAATGACTTTATTAAATAAAAGTTGTCAATATTATTTTTTAGTCTTAATATACACTTTTGCAGTCTCACAACTAAGCACTATTATCTACCTACAGTGTGGATCCAATTTGTAAGAAAGATTTATGAGATCTTTTGCTACAAAAGTTTAAATTACCAAATGTTACTCCAAACATTTGCTATTTTTCCTTAAATAATACTGAACCTTATTGACGAATGATTATTCTCATACCTCTGAAGAGCTTTCATTATTGACATCCACTGTGTTTATAGGAGCTGCTGATGAATCTAGATCTGAACCTTGAGAGCCAACTCTCCCAGGAGTCTGAAACACAAGCAGAAAAAAGCAAAGTAAATATCAACAATATATTCATAAACTATTTAATAACTAAATAGTAATCAGGGCTAGCCTTACACATAAAAGGAGATGTCCTCTCAACAACAACAAACAGCACTAAAGCTATCCTTTATTGAAGACTGAACCTAATCCTGGATCAATACCTCTATCTGCATTCTCTCAGGCTTAGTCTTTTTAAATTAATAAAAAGTTTACCTTTATAAACTTTTTATTTTGATTGTGCTTTATCATCTTCACCTCACTTTCACAGAGTATCTTATTTAATCATAATGACATCCCTGAGAGATACAGGGAAAATGTTTTATCTATAGATGAGAAAACAGATTCAAAGCAGCTAGGGACTTCTCAAGATTGTACTGTTAATAAAAATCAGAAAGAAATCGAACTAAAATGCTGTAATTCTAATTCCTCTTGCATTGCTCTCCACTATATCAACTGAACTACAATGATTTGAGAGGAGCTAAAAAGATCAACACAGGTCACATTATCTAGTCACCCACCTATCTACTACCCATGCCAACCATTACCAATCTGTCTCCAATATTTAATATTCCACCATCAAAGATACAGTTTGGAGGGTTAAAGGTCTTTTTTCCTCCTGCAACATTTTTATTCATTATACTTAGGTATGACCTTAAAGGAACTGGAAATCTACTAAAACATCAGGTAAAAGACAGATTCAGAGTACAAGAACTGACTCAATAATCCTTATCAAAAAACAGTGAGTGCAAACTATCATTATTCTCACCATATGCAAGAGAGAATAAAGGTGTGGAAATTAAGTTACTTGCTCCAAGGCACATGACAAGTAAGTGGGGGAAAAAAAATCCCTCACAAGAGAGATGAGCCCTCAAAACACCTGGTTTTGAAAAACCATGTGAAGTATGTCCAGGAAAACTAAGAACTACAGGGAATAGAAAACCTACTCTTAAAGGACTTGCATACAGATTGACTTGACCTGAAAATCAGGGCAAAAAACCCCAGACTGAAAAGTGCATGGACCACACAGATTCAAAGGGAGGCGGGGTGGGAGGGGGGGGAGGGGGGAAGGCGGGTGGGGTGGAGGGGGGGGCGGGGGGGGGGGCGGGGAGGGAAACACAGCTAACTGAATAGGTAAATAAAACAGCTAACAGAGAAAAAAGAAAAGTGTATGGACTATAGGTGAGGGGACTCACCTACTCATCTTGAAACATCTGCTGTAGAGAAAGGAACTAGCTGGAATGCTCCACAGGGTCTCTGAGTCACTGGAAGGAGCCATTTATGTGATCTCAGGCTGCCTTGCTATACTAACGCTGGCAGGCACCATACTGGAATCCTCCACCCAGCCTGTCAGCACCAGTGGGAGAACACTGCACCTCGGCTGGGTCTCATAGCCAGCCAAGCAACAGCCCCCTCCACCAGCATCCCCACTGCAACTGTGACCCCACCACCTGCATGCATAGGAGACACCCCTTAAGCCGTTGGCTCTGGTGGCCAGGCAGGATTATGCTTCTGAGACCCACAGGACATCTCCTAAATAAGACCACTCCTTCTAGACTAGGAGAGACCGCTGGTATACCTAATATACAGAAACAAACATAAAGAAATAGGCAACATGAGGAGATAAAGATAGTCCAATCTACAGAGTAAGACAGAAATTCAAAAAAAGAACAATATGGAGATAAGCAATCTACCTGACAAGAAGTTCAAAAAAATGGTCATAAAGACAACAGCCAAATACAGGTGAAGAAAAAATTAGCATTGTGAGAACTTCAACAAAGAGAAAACAGAAGTTACAACTGAAAAATATGCTAGAGGGGTTCAACAGCAAACTGGATTAAGCAGAAAAACAAATCAGCCAGCAGGAAGGTAAGACAACGGCACTCACCCAGACAGAGCAGAGAAATGAAGATAGTATTCTAAAAAGTGAAGATACCTTACAGGGCCTTCAGGGCAACATCAAGCAGAATACCATTTGCATTATAGGGGGTACAAGAAAGAAAAGAAAGAAAGGGACAGAAAACCTATTTAAAGAAATAGTTGCTAAAAACATCCTTAACAGGGGGCAGGAAACAGATATCCAGGTCCAGGAAGAATCCTCCAAATAAGATGAACCCAATAAGACACATACAAGACACACCATAATTAAAACTGTAAAAGGAATCAAGAGAGAATCCTAAAAGCAACAAGACAAAAACATTGTCAGGTACAAGGGAAACCCTATAATACTATAGCAGATTTTTCAGTAGAGTCTCTAAAGGCAGAAGGGAGTGGCATATCATATTCAAAGTGCTAAGAGAAAAAAAACTTCCAACCAAGAATTATCTACCTGAGGACATCCCTGGCAGTCCAGTGATTAAGACTCTGTGCTTCCAATGCAAGGGGCGATGGTTCGATCCCTGGTCAGGGAACTAAGATCATACAAGCTGCCCAGCACAGCCAAAAAAAAGAATTCTCTACCCAGCAAAGTTTTCATGCAGAATTGAAGGAGATCAAGAAAACTCTTGATGAGCAAAAACTATATGTGTTCATCACCACTGAACTGATCTAACAAGAAATATTAATGGGACTTCTTTAAGGTGAAAAGAAATGGCACTAATTAATTTAAAAAAATGAAAGTAAAAAAAAACTCACTGCTAAAGGTAAATATGATAAAGGTAGAGGATCAATGACTTATAAAGCAAGCACAAAGGTTAAAAGACGAAAGTACTACAACAACTAAAATTACACTAATTGGTTAAAAGATGCATAAAAAGAAATAAAATGTGTCATCAAAAGTATAAAACATCAGGACAGAGTAAAAGACAAAGCTTTGGAATGATTTCTAATTTAAGTTGCCAGCAACTTAGAACAGGCTACTACTTACATAGAATGTCATAGGTGAACCTTACAGTAACCACTAGGAAAAAACTTACAGAAAATATACAAAAGAAAATTAAAAAAGAATCTAAACATGACACTAAAAAAAAAAAATTCACACCATAACACGAAGAGAGAGAAGAAAGGAAGAACAGTTAGGAACTATAAAAACAGCCAGAGAACAACTAACAAAATGGCAATAAGCACATGATTATCAGTAATTACCTTAAATGTAAGTGGACTAAATTCAGTACAGTCTTACGTCAAGAAATAAGAAATCCCCAATATACAATCTAGCCTTACACCTAAAGAAACTAGAAAGGAACAAAGCCCAAAATTGGTAGAAGGAAGGAAATAAAGGAGAGAAATAAAATAGAGATTAAACATACACACACAAACATGTACACACACACAAACACATACACTATAAAAGATCAATGAAACTAATCTGGCTGGTTGAAAAGATTTAAAAAAAAAAAAAAACTGCCAAACATTTAGCTAAACTCACCAGGGGAAAAAAGAAGACTCAATTAAGATCGGAGATGAAAGAAGAGATGTTACAACTAACACAGAGAAACACAAAGGATTTCTTATATAAATATACTCCAACAAACTGGACAACCTAAAACAAATGGATACATTCCTAAAAACACAGTCTTCAAGACTAAATCACGAAGAAATAGAAAATTTGAATAGACCAATTACTACTAAAGAGATTTTGAAACAGCAATCAAAAATCTCCCAAAAAACCAAAGCCCAGAGCAGACAGCTTCACTAATGAATTACACAAAATATTCAAAGATTTAATACCTATCCTTCTCAAATTCTTCCCAAAAACTGAAAAGCAGGGAAGCCTTCCAAACACATCCTATGAACCCAGCATTAATGAAAACCAGTCAAGGAAACTACAAAAAAATAAAAATAAAAAATAACAGGCCCAATATCCTTGATGAAAACAGATGCAAAAATCCTCAACAAAATATTAGCAAACTGAATCCAACAATACATTAAAATAAGCATACATCATAATTAAGCAAAATTTATTCCAGGGATCCAAGGATGGCTCAACATCCACAAAATCAATATGATACATCACATTAACAAAATGAAAGATAAAAATTATATGGTCATCTCAATAGATGCAGAAAAATCATTTGACAAAATTCAACATCAATTTATGATAAAACGCTCAACAAAGTGGGTACAGAAGAAACATAATAAAGGCCATATATGACAAACACACAGCTAATATCACACTAAACAGTGAAAACTGAAAGCTTTCCCTCTTAACATCAGGAAACAAGACAAGGATGCCCACTACCACATTTTTTCAACAAAGCACAGGAATTCCTAGCCAAAGAAATTAGGCAAGAAAGAAAAAGAAAAGGAAATAACAAACTTCCAAATCAGAAAGTAAAACTGGCACACTATTTGCAGATGACATGATACGTAAAGAAAACCTTAAAGATTACACACACACACACACACACACACACACACAGTTGTCACTAATAAACAAAATAAATGAATTCAGTGAAGTCACAGAGTACAAAATCAACATACAGAGAAATCTGTGGGCATATCTAGGCCAATAATGAACTATCAGGAAGAAAAATTAAGAAAACAATCCCATGTATGACTGCACCAAAAATAATAAAATACCTAAGAATAAATTCTTCAACCAAGGAGGTGAAAGACTTCGCACAATGAAAACGATAAGACACTGATGGGGCTTCCCTGGTGGCTCAGTGGTAAAGAATCCACCTGTTCACGCAGGAGACACGGGGAGGACCCCACATGCTGTGGAGCAGCTAGGCCCCTGGGCCGCAACTATTGAGCCTGTGCTCTGGATTCAGCAGCTGCACCTACTGAGACCACGCGCCGCAGCTACTGAACTCCGAGCGCCCTGAAGCCTGTGCTCTGCGACAAGGAGCCACCACAAGGAGAGGCCCACATACCGCAACAAGAGGAAAAGCCAGGGCAGCAATCAAGACCCAGCACAGCCAAAAATAAGTAAGTAATTTTTTAAAAGACACTGATGAATGAACTTGAAGAAGACAAACAAATGGAAAGATATTCTGTATTCATGGACTGGAGAAACACTGTTTAAATATCCATATTCCCCACAGCAATCTACAGATTCAATGCAATCTCTATCAAAACTCCCAATTGCATATTTTCAAAAAACTAGAACAAATTATTCTAAAATGTATATGGAACCCAAAAAAATTCCCCAATGGTCAAAATAATCCTGAAAAAGAAGAAAAAAGCTGGGGGTATCATGCTCCCTAAAGCTACCAAGTCTTCCCTGGTGGCTCAAATGGTAAAGAATCTGCCTACAATGCAGAAGACCTGAGTTCGATCCCCAGATTAGGAAGATCCCCTGGAGACGGGAATGGTATCCACTCTTATATTCCTGCTTGGAGAATTCCGTGGACAGAGGAGCCTGGTAGGCTATAGTCCATGGGGTCACAAAGAGCTGAATACAACTGAGCAACAAACACACATAAAGCTACAGTAATAAAAACACACATAAAGCTACAGTAATAAAGACAGTATGTACCAGCACAAAAACAGACACACAGATCAATGAAAGAATTGAGAGCATAAAAATGTAAACCTACACATGTACAGACAATTTATGAAAAAGAAGCAAAAAACATACCATGGAGAACAGACAGTAGCTTCAATAACGGTGCTGGGGAAAATGGACTGCCACATGCAAAAGAATGAAACAATTAACTCAAAAGGGATTAAAGCCTTGAATGTAAGACCTGAAACCATGGAATTTCTAGAAGAAAACTTTAGACATCAGTCTTAGCAATATTTTTGTGGCTCTGACTCCCAAGGCAAGGGAAAGAAAAGCAAAAATAAAAGGGACTATATCAAATTAAAAAGTTTCTGCACAGCAAAGGAAACCATCATCAAAACAAAAAGGCAACCTACTGAATGGGAAAAGATATTTGCAAATCATATATCCAATAAGGGGTTAATATCTGAAATCTACAAAGAACGTGCACAACTCAACAATGTCAAAGAATCTGAACAGACATTATTCCAAAGAAGACACACAGATGGCCAAGAGACACATGAAAGGATGCTCACTATCACTAATTATTAGGGAAATGGAAATCAAGACCACAGTGACATAACAGCTCACACCTATCAGAAAATACAAGAAGTAAATGTCTGAGAGACTGAGGAGAAAAAGGAATGCTGCAAACTAGCGGTGGGACTATAAATTGGTGCAGCCACTATGAAAAGCAGTATGGAGGGTCTTCAAAACATTAAGACTAAAAACTACCAGTATGACCCAGTTATTCCACTCTGTGTATGTATCAAAAAAAAAAAAAAAACTCCTGATTCAAAGAAGATCCACACACCCTTATACATTACAGCATCATTTGCAATAGCCAAGATATTTAAAAACCTACATGTCCATTAAAGGATGAACGGATAAAGATGATGTGGCATACACAGACACACACACTGGACTACTAAGCCACTTTTTAAAAAAATGAAACTTTACCCATTTGTAAATGAAGTCACTCAGAGAAAGACAAACACCATATGATTTTGCTCATACATGGAATCTAAAAAAACAAACAAATGGGAGAAGGAAATGGCAACCCACTCCAATATTCTTGCCTGGGAAATCCCATAGACAGAGGAGTCTAGCAGGCTATAGTCCACGGGGTCGCAAAGTTAGACACAACTTAGTGACTAAACAAGAACAAAGATAAAAAAAAAAAAAAAAAAACACACAAACAAATGAACAAATAAAAACTAAAACTCAAAGATACCGAGAACAGATTAGTGGTTACCACAGCAAGGGGATTGGGAGGTGGGCAAACAGGGGAAGGGGATGGACTATAGGGTGATGGGCGGCAACTATACTTGTGGTGTGATCCCGAGTGTACACAGATGTCAAATTTCAATGCTATACACTTCAAACTTACATGAATTTTAAATTTTTTAAGTGAAAAATTACAAGCTAACTGTTCAAAACAAAGAACAGGTTAACTAAATTGTGACATACCCAACTCAACAAACCTAACAATTAAAAATGACAAGGATGGGGGACTTCCCTGATGTCCAGTGGTTAAGACTCCAAGCTTCCTCTGCAGGAGGCATGGTGGGTTCAATCCCTGGCTGGGGAACTAGGGTCCCACATGCTATGTAGCATGGTGAAAAAAAAGTTTTCAATGACAGGGTGAAGACTATATAAAGAAATTACAATGTATGTGATATAATGTTGAATTTGTAAGAGAGGAAAAATACAAAGTTTGGATATATTATGGTTATGGATTCAACTATGTAAAGATAAACACAGAGACTGAAAGGTCATAAGAGACTGATGTGTTTTATGTCAGGGCTATATTTGTTATTACTGCTTTTCCCCTATGTAACTGAAAGGATAAGATCTGTATTGATTTAATTAACCACCTGCCCATCTCCTCATTAGTGTAATCGTATTTTTTTTAATTTTCAGATTTTTTTTTAAATTAAGAATATTGGGGCTTGTAAAAAGATCCAGATGATTATAATTATTAAACACCTATCACTAATGCTTAGTGGCACCAGCCAACAGATCATATTTTGAAAACATGGGGGAAAAGTTTATATGGTATTTCAAGTATTTATTTCAGCCAAATAAGAATAGATGTCTGTAGTATATCTGGCTACTCTAGCATGTTGATAATATAAAAATAATTCCTACTACCAACAACTATAAGATCAACAAAAAGCATCAGTCTCTACAAAAACTGCTTTCAAAAATCACATACAGGCTTTTGAAAAGAGTGAAAGTCGCTCAGTCCTATCCGACTCTTTGCAACCCTCTAACCCTTTGAAATTCTCCATGGAATTCTCCAGGCCAGAATACTGGAGCGGGTAGCCTTTCCCTTCTCCAGGAGATGTTTCCAACCCAGGGATCAAATCCAGGTCTCCCACATTACAGGTGGATTCTTTACCAGCTGAGCCGGAGGGAAGCCCTATGAACAGCACTTAACTGGGGGGGTGAAGAAGTTATTGTTTACTGTATGCAATACCTTGAAAGGTATTACTATCATAGAAGTTTTAACAACATGAAGTTTCTTTGAAATTCATATTTTATCTATTTCAGACTAGTTTATTGAAAATAACTACACTGCTGCAACCCAAAGCAACCAATAATTATGTCTTCTAGTTATGACTGAAAATCTAATAGCAAAGAAAAGCAGAATCAAAAACACCTAGGAGTACATAAGAAACATCTATTTTGTAGATGGATGACAAAAGTTTTTCTAATATCTGGTGATGCACTGAGTCAGAGCTTCCAAAATTCTCTCCCTACATCTGACTCCCCCTACCCTGACCCTGCTATATATGACTTCATTCCAGAGAAGTTCAAGCAGGAAGAGGGCAAGAATTTCATTGAGAACGTAACAGTTGTACAACCTAATTGCTACTAAAAATAAAGAACCATATCTCTAAAATTTATCTATCTTCAAAGCACTAAAATCAAGTAAAGGATAACTAGTCTTTGCACACAGAAGAGATGTATTAAATGCTGAATTTAAGGTAAATGCACAATGGAGTATTACTCAGCCATTAAAAAGAATACATTTGAATCAGTTCTAATGAGGTGGATGAAACTGGAGCCTATTATACAGAGTGAAGTAAGCCAGAAGGAAAAACATCAATACAGTATACTAACGCATATATATGGAATTTAGAAAGATGGTAACAATAACCTGGTGTACGAGACAGCAAAAGAGACACTGATGTATAGAACAGTCTTATGGACTCTGTGGGAGAGGGAGAGGGTGGGAAGATTTGGGAGAATGACATTGAAACATGTAAAATATCATGTAAGAAACGAGTTGCCAGTCCAGGTTCGATGCACGATACTGGATGCTTGGGGCTACTGCACTGGGACGACCCAGAGGGATGGTATGGGGAGGGAGGAGGGAGGAGGGTTCAGGATGGGAAACACATGTATACCTGTGGCGGATTCATTTTGATAGTTGGCAAAACTAATACAATTATGTAAAGTTTAAAAATAAAATTAAAAAAAAAAAAGGAAAAAAAATAGCATTTGGGGAAACATTTAGGAACAAAAAATAAACCACATTGCTGGTTGTGAGCATCTTTGAAAAAAATAAATAAATAAAGTAAATGCACAAGCCACACCTCTCTAGCTGAAACTAGACTGGAAGCAAGGCAAACCAGCTAAGGCTGACTTGATAATTGCTGGGAAAAGCTGAGTTGACTAGAAATAAATTACTGCTTTTACGAAAATCTTTGAAAAATATGTAGGATACTAAATATACCTTATACTTAGCAAAATTATTTCTGAAACTGGAAAGGATACAAGTATTAGAAATTAAATGACATAACCACCTCAAAACCTTGGAGACTTCTAAGACATCTGTAAGAATTTCTTACAAAATGCACTTTTCAGCATTGATTTTGTCACTTTATTTCACCCTCTGCTTATCATAAAGACCAATTAGGAAAATTTTCACAAATTCAAAAACTCTGAAAAGCCATCTACTATATTCAGACTGTAAGAAGTGCTTTTTAAATACATTACCTGATCCTTGTACTATAAATGGATAATCAAGAGATTTCTTAGGGCCCTCATTACCTCTTTACTATTAATAGGTAAGAACTTAGCACATACAGATAAACTGAGAAGGTATAATTTTTTTTTATTTCATGAAGAGCACTCCAGCACTTCACAGGGAATATTCATGCTCAATCTCTTAGCACCATTCATTGCTAGGAGATCTCATTTACTCCCTTAATTTTAATTTTCCTCCAATGCAGCCAAAAATAAAATTTTATTAAATAAATCTAATCGAGATCTCTGCTGAACTTCAAATTCATGTATTTTCCTTTCTTGCTAAATATCTCTAAATATCTCAAGTCATTTTACTCAAAATCAAATTCATTGTCTTTTCTCACAACCTTTTATCTATTTGCACTCCCTACCCAAAATTACAGAAAAATCACACACCCATCTTGCCTAAATTCAAAGCACTACCCTTAGGTTCCTCTCTTCCCTAACCTTCACAGCCAATCACTAAGTTAATTCAATCTCCTACACAAATTTTAATCTACCCTTTCTTCATCTTGTCATTAACTCAGTCCAGGATGTCATCATCTCTCTCCTGGACTATTAAAGAAACTTAATTTAACATCCTGTATCTCTACACCACATTTCCAGTTGCTTTCTGATTTCCCAAAAGACCTCAAATGAATCATATCCAAAATCAAACCACCACCTCAGCCCTTTACCATCCCAGGAAAAAAGTTTTCTTTTCCTCCTATATTCTCTAGCTTAGTTGACAATAATCCTCATTTATTTAATACCTTGGCTAAAGCCTAACTGAACTCAAATTTATATTTATACACCAATGTTCACAGAAGCATTATTCACAACAACTAAAATGGGTAAACCAAAATAAAAAGTCAAAAAACCCAAAAGCCCACCAATGGATGTATGGACAAACAAAATGTGGTATATAAAACAGTATTATTTAGCCTTTCAAAGGGATGAAATTCTATACATGCTACAACATGGGTGAATACAGGAAGCATTCAGTTCAGTTCAGTTGCTCAGTTGTGTTTGACTCTCTGCGACCCCATGAATCGCAGCATGCCAGGCCTCCCTGTCCATCACCGACTCCCGGAATTTACCCAAACTCATGTCCATCGAATCAGTGATGCCATCCAGCCATCTCATCCTCTGTCGTCCCCTTCTCCTCCTGCCCCCAATCCCTCCCAGCATCAGGGTCTTTTCCAACAAGTCAACTCTTCTCATGAGGTGGCCAAAGTACTGGAGTTTCAGCTTCAGCATCGGTCCTTCCAATGAACACCCAGGACTGGTCTCCTTTAGAATGGACTGGTTGGATCTCCTTGCAGTCCAAGGGACTCTCAAGAGTCTTCTCCAACACCACAGTTCAAAAGCATCAATTCTTCGGCACTAGCTTTCTTCACAGTCCAACTCTCACATCCATACATGACTACTGGAAAAACCATATAGCCTTGACTAGACGGACCTTTGTTGGCAAAGTAATGTCTCTGCTTTTGAATATGCTATCTAGGTTGGTCATAACTTTCCTTCCAAGGAGTAAGCATCTTTTAATTTCATGGCTGCAGTCACCATCTGCAGTGATTTTGGAGCCCAAAAAAATAAAGTCAGCCACTGTTTCCACTGTTTCCCCATCTATTTGCCATGAAGTGATGGGACTGGATGCCATGATCTTAGTTTTCTGAATGTTGAGCTTTAAGCAGGAAGCATTAGGCTAAATGAAATAAGCCAGACACAAAAGGACCAATATGTATGAGTAATACTCTACTAATATGAGTACCTAGAATAATCAAATTCATAGGGACAGAAAGTAAAATAATGACTACCAGAGGCTAGGGTAGGGGGAATAATGGTAGTTTCAGTTTGGGAATGATAAAAATATTCTAGAAATAGATAGGTGTAGGGAAATGGCAACCCACTCCAGTACGCTTGCCTGGAGAATCCCAGGGATGGGGGAGCCTGGTGGGCTGCTGTCTATGGGGTCACAGAGTTGGACATGACTGAAGCGACTTAGCAGCAGCAGCAGCAATGGTTGCACAACAATATGAATGTACTTAATTCCACTAAACTGTACACTTTAAAATGATAAAAATGCTAAAGTTTATGTTACCACAATTTTTAAATTTTAAAACTAACTGAATCTCAAGTTAATGGTATAGTCACACAGAGAACTATTTCAAGTGTTTTAAGAACAGTGTTTTGACTATATAGCCTTAGTGAGCTATAGTATAATGACAAAAAGAACTGTAAGTTTATTAATAGCAATGCTAGTATTATTAAAATTATTATACATATATTTTAGGAAAAAAAATTATGTTAAGGTTAAGAGCCAACATACTCAGTATAAAATTTTAAAATATAAACTCAAAGAAGGGAAATATTTTATAATATTTAATTTGACCTCATGTAGTTTTGCTTTTTATCTTTTTCCTCTCTTTTCTTGCTTTTGAAATATCTCTCTGTGTATGCATGTATATCCTAGTTCTTATCTTCAATGTTTAAAAGCAATGACAACACAGAAGCAATAAGTACCCTAAGTGCCCAGACAGTCGTACTTAAATAGCTTTTCCCATTAAAAGGAACCAGGACTCTAGAGAAATGGATGAGTCCAGCCTGGAGGAGAAATCTTATTAGATGAATCTGGGACATGTTGTGCCACAAAGGAAGTAAGTTATCAAATACTTAACAGGGTCCTGTCAAAATGACAAAGCCAACTTGAATGCACCTCCACTAGGTAAAGCTGGGACAAGGTGCACATCAAAAATCACAATGGCTTCAATTAACTGAAACCCACTAAATATATATAAATTCTTGAGTTCATGAGGATTCATATTAAAAAATCCATGAGTTCAAACGAAAAAGACACTCATTGATCACTATTAGAGTATCAACTCTTATTCTGAAAATTCATAATTAAAGTAAAAGAATTAAGCATGTATCCTGACCATCTAGTATACGCTGAAGTTCATGGCAACCAGATAGTCTGGGTTTAAACTAAAAAGTTCTTTACAGAAAAATATCAGCTAATATATGTAGAAGAAATAAAAATCTAGAAAATCAAGTTTCCACTATTGATGAAATCTGTCTTTCCAACTTGTGATATCATAAAGCTTTTCCTTAGATAAGAAATTCTTCTGTCCTTTAAACTATTATATTTCTTATTCATACTTCTGTAACACTCATAATACAAGGAAGAAGAAAGTGGTGGTAAACTACTACAGTTAATGACCATCAATAAATCACACCTACGTTTTAATGCCCTTGTAATTCTCATGCATAATCCTTTCCCATCCGGGCTCTGGCCATGAGACTTGCCTTGCCTCCTGGTAGTCTAGCAAATAAGGTACACAGTGCACAGAGGGATTTGTTCACTCATTGCTGGAAACTCCTTTATCACCACATAAGCCCAGGCTAACTTTGGACACATGTGACCCAATGAATACTACTGGCAATCTGACACAGACTATGTTACAGTATCATCCCAATCAAAGCTGTATTAGTAACTCTAAGAGAGACCAGCAGAAGAATCATTCGGCTTAACCTAGCCCCAACTGTTATCTACAGAATATAGAGCAAATAAAATGTGTTGGTTTTAAGCCAAAGCTTGGAGATGGTTTATTATGCAGCAACAGACAGAATTTGGAAAAGGGCATGGCAACCCACTCCAGTATTCTTGCCTGGAAAATGCCATGGACAGAGGAGCCTGGTGGGTTACAGTTCATTAGGTCGAAAAGAATCAGACACACTTCACAACTAAAGAGCATCACAACAGATACAATTAGGTACAACAGATATAATGCTGTATCTTCTCCACAAAAGAAAAGGAATCTTTTTGAGGATGGGAGCCCTATAAGACTGAGGTATTTATCAAATTTCCTAGTAAGGACACAATAAAAGCATCCACCTGAGTTTTACTACACAATACTTCTCATACATTAGAAAGAATTAACATAACTCCTCCAAGATTTACATTATTCTCTTTTCCATAGATTCTTTTTTTAACTTTCTAAGTTAAACAAGACTCTTGAGAGTCCCTTGGACTTCAAGGAGATCCAACCAGTCCATCCTAAAGGAGACCAGTCCTGAGTGTTCACTGGAAAGACTGATGTTAAAGCTGAAACTATACTTTGGACACCTGATGCAAAGAGCTGACTCACTTGAAAAGACCCTGATGCTGGGGAAGACTGAAGACACAAGGAGAAGGGGACGACAGAGGATGAGATGGTTGGAAGGCATCACCGACTCAACGGAGATGAGTTTGAGTAAACTCTGGGAGTTGGTGATGGACAGGGAGGCCTGGCATGCTGTGGTCCACGGGGTCGCAAAGAATCGGACATGACTGAACGACTGAACTGAACTGAAGTTAAACAAGAAACTAGAACTAAACTGCCACTCTAGTTTTCAGGGTATCTGAGTAAAAATCAAGATTTTTTTTTTCTCTTTGACAATACTCTTTTGTGGAGTGTTGGAAAGCCATCACTCTCAAATACTGCTCGTGTTGGGAGTGTTGCTGTTTAGTCATAAAGTCATGTCCAACTCTTTTGACCCCAACCTCAGACCTCAACCTCTATTCATGGGATTTCCCAGGCAGAGTGGGTTGGAGTGGGTTGCATTTACTTCTCCAGGGGATTTTTCCAACCCAGGGATCAAACCTGTGTCTGCTGCATTGCAGGCGGAATTTTTTTTACCACTCAGCCACTGGGGAAGTGTAACTAAATCCAAAACTGTATATACTTTGACTCACCACTAGGAAATTACCTAGTTGACAATTTCATTAAATGATCTTGTATACAAGCATGTAAGTATACAAGCATGTTTACTGCAGTGTTATGTATCAGCAAAACTGGAAACAAACTAAATGTCCTTCAAAAGAGAAATGATTAAATTTTAGTAAGACATATAATAAAATATAGTTATTAAAAATAAATAATAAAAGAGGCAGTTCTGAAAGTGTTGATACTGAAAGCTCTCCAAACTATATTAACTGGAAAAAAAAAATATCAAACTCTTAGAAGAGTATGATCATACTGCATAACGTTAACATATATATGCATTAAAACTTTGTGCAAAATATACAAGAAGCTATTAGGAATGATTACTGTAAGGACCTTCTACTTCTCACTTTATAGCTTCTATGCTACTAATCCTTAACTCCTGTCAGCCTCAAGCTTCACATAAAATTTGTCTCTTAAATCCTTTCCTGCTTGCTCTCAAACTTCAGCCTTGAAAATGGTCACTACTACTCTTTGTTCTAATCTCCATTATAACTCGAATGCCTTTAAACTTGTCTTACAACTCATCTTTGTAATTATTTTACTTTTCATCCTCTGAGTTCCTTCTCATTTCTATACCTTCTTAAAATTGAATATATCCTGATCTGTACCAAATCCTGATGTAGAAGGCTTCCTCAGACTTTCGCAATATGACCTTGACCCACCATATGACTCAACTGATGTTGTTCTATCCATCATAAATCCATGTACAATAGGAAGCTTCTTTACAAATATACCACATTTAACCCTAATTCATTTATATCAGCTTTCAACTGAAAACATGTCCTATTCTTTTAAATGTAAGCAATTCCACCTAACCTAGAGTCAACAACAACTTTAATAAGCATGCAAATAGTCACCCATCTTATTTAATTATTAATGCTGAATTGAGAGCAATCCCTATTCAGTCTGTCTTTGTAAGCAGTCTCTAAGAGGCTATATCTCCCTTGTTGCACCTGATTCCAGCCCACTCCAAAATTTCTCAAGTGCCAGTACACAATATACTTCTGCATCCTAAGTCCCCCTGTCTAACCTAGTGATATGGAACTTAAAAAAAATAAGTACAGTATGCCAGAAAACAGTGTGAGAAACATGAAAGTAGCGAGTGCTAGTTGCTCAGTCGTGTCTGACTCTTTGTGCCCCCACGGATGCAGCCCGCCAGCTCCTCTGGCCATGGGATTCTCCAGGCAAGAGTACTGGAGCGGGTGGCCACTCCCTTCTCCAGGGGATCTTCCCAATCCAGGGATCCACTCGTGGTATCCGATATTGCAGGCAGATTCGTTACCATCTGAGCCACGGGGGAAGCCCTATCTAAATACTATTGGCTCTTGCTTTTAGCATAGCTTGTCAAGTGTTCCAAAAACAAAAGCGCATCTAAATCTAGGAATACTGATTCAGGATATAGTAGTTAGAGTCACAAAGACCTACATGCAACTTCCAGTTTACCTACTTGGAAGCTGTGTAGAAGTACTCAAGCTCTGTAAGTCCCAAATTCCCATTTCCAAAGTATAACTAATAAAGGTCAGCCTTATGGAACTGTTGTGAGGATTAAATGAAATAGCACATGTAAAATACTTAAATCAGCACCTGGCATTTGTCATATCTACTACTAACTGTAGATACTTCAGTTCAGTCATCAATCTTATCTGACTCTTTGCGACCCCATGGACTGCAGCATGCCAGGTTTCCCTGTCCATCACCAACTCCCAGAGCTTGCTCAAACTCATGTCCAACGAGTCAGTGATGCCATCCAACCATCTCATCCTCTGTTGTCCCTTTCTCCTGCCTACAATCTATCCCAACATTAGGGTCTTTTCCAATGACTCAGTTCTTTGCATCAGGTGGCCAAAGTACTGGAGTTTCAGCTTCAGCATCAGTCCTTCCAGTGAACATTCAGGACTGATTTCCTTTAGGATGGACTGGTTTGAACTCCTTCAGGTCCAAGGGACTCTCAAGAGTCTTCTCCAACACCACAGTTCAAAAGCATCAATTATTCCATGCTCAGCTTTCTTTATAGTCCAACTCTCACATCCATACGTGACTACTAGAAAAACCATAGCTTTGACTAGACGGACCTTTGTTGGCAAAGTAATGTCTTTGCTTTTTAATATGCTGTCTAGGTTGATCATAGCTTTTCTTCCAAGGAGCAAGCATCTTTTAATTTCATGGCTACAATCACCAAACTTATCACATGGACCACAGCCTTGTCTAATTCAATGAAATTACAAGCATAGGGCCACCCAAGACAGACAGATCATGGTAGCGAGTTCTGACAAAATGTGGTCCACTGGAGAAGGGAACGGCAAACCATTTCAGTATTCGTACCTTGAGAACCCCATGAACAGTATGAAAAGTAGATACATTAGAGCACTGCTCCTAAAAAAAAGACCTAGAATCAAGATTTAAAAGCTGGAAAACATCTCAGAAATCACATTCCAACTGTAACACTCTGTAGATGAGGAAACAAAGTCCCAGAAAGTAACTAGAGCTGGCTTACCTGAAATCACTACACCATCTAATGACAGTTACAGTTAAAACTTAGGTTTCCAAGTCCTAACTCAATATCCTTACTATTGCAAATATTTCTTGGCCATCTATCTTATATCCATCAAGACACTTAATTTCTCTAATCTCAACTTCCTCAATGACAAATTATAGGTATAGGACAAGATCATGGGTCCTTCTAGCTCCAAAACTCTCGTTCCATGATTCACATGGGCCCTAAACTGGCTAACTTAAAAGCATGCCCATAGAAACAAGGTCAAATATATTTCCAATCTTTATATATACTTAGTTTTCTTGTAGATACTTTCAAGACTCTAAAATTTAGTTACTAATTATTAATAGTTACATGAAAGCAGTCAAGTCAGGAAAAAAAGTAGCCAAGTCAATGAGAGACTATCAAAACTAATTACAAATTAAGTTACTTATAACTAAATTAGGTTTACAAACAATTAACTTGATACTAAGTGAAATGAAAGACTTTAATAAGTTTTTAACTATCTAACATATAATTAAAACTGATCTACATATTTTAAGCAAGTTTAGACTTGCTTGATTCAATAAATATGGACAGACAGACCAAAAAATATATCAAAATAAGAATTCATAGTCTAGTTCTAAAAAGAGACTTTTTTTTTTTTTTTTTTTTAATTTTAGGCCCTTGCTAGCTATCAGTGAAAGGTTGTTGCTGAACCACGAAAAGACACCCGGATTCTTGGCCTCTGGAGGAGAAGAATTCAATCCGGGGCCAGAGACGAGGCTTGATCGCTCGGAGCTTCTGTGTAATAAAGTTTTATTAAAGTAGAAAGGAGAGAGAGAAAGGTTCTGACATAGGCATCAGAAGGGGGCAGAAAGAGTACCCCCTTGCTAGTGTTAGCAGTGGAGTTATATACTCTCCAAGGAATCAAAAGAATGTCTGGAGGTTGTAAAGACCTCACCAGACCTACTCCCATAATTTACATTTTAAAATAACAGGATTAGCCAGAAGGTTTAATCCAGAGACTGTCCTCAGGCAGGATACATTCTTGTTATATAATCTTAAGGAATGTAGGGGGGGGGGGGGGGGCGGGGGAAGTTTGTCCTTTCTTCCTCCTTGAGAATTCCAGACCCCTCTCTCCTTGGGGACCCCTAGACTTCTTCTCAACCTGCCTAGGAAATGACTCTCTCATTCCCCCCTTTTCTTTTAGGAGAATTATGTTGCCAAGGGAAAGGGGCATCATTTTCATTCCATAACTACTTCCTGCTGTTTAGGGGCGTGGTCCCTAAATTGTTGAGCAACATATTCTCCTAACCCTCATATTGAGGGTCTTTGATCCAGGGGCCCCAAGTAATAGTTGGAGGAGGCTGTGACACTCAGAGGAGCTTGGACAACCATTTGTAAGTTAAAAGCCTTCATGCGACAAGAAACAAATCCAATTACACAATTACAGATGCAGGGAGCAAACAGCAAAAACAGAACAATCAGAATTATTGTAATTAAGATAGTTTTCCACCATGGGGAACTAGTTAACATCTCCCAAAGTGAGGCAACTGAGGCTTCAGGAGTATCCATAGCCTCAATCATCTTGTTCATGTGATTAGTAAAATGAGTAACGTTAGTGCTCATATCAGGTATATATGTACAGCGTTGGGTATGAATAATGGCACAAGTTCCTCCTTGTGCAGCCATCAGAATATCCAAAGCCAATCTGTTTTGTAAGACCACCTTTCTAATTTGTGCTTGTTTAGCATTAAGAGCTGAAACAGCTTTTTGAGAATCTTGAAATGCCTGAGTAAAATTAATCAAAGCATCCACTCGTAGCATAACTCATAACATCCACTCAGCATAACTCCTCTCTGGAGTTCCCAGAGAGGGAACAAACACTGCAGCCAAATTATCATACCAGTGAAATACAGACCTTGCCCACTGAGTTTTAAGGTGTGGTAAATTAGCAGGCTTTTTTGGAAGCTCTGAAAATATGAAGCCTCGAGTTAAAGATGTGCACCTGCAGCGGCTCCACCAGGCTGCACACGCTGGGCGTCAAGGCTCAACACAGCCCCCTATTTGTCTCTCGGGGCTCCTGGGGTGCCGGGACCACAGTGCTGCCTCCACCCCAGTCACAGCCCACACTGCCACTGCCATCCTACCACCCATCGCGCACCACTTTTCATTTTTTAAGTCTAAAACATACCTGAGAGAACTAGGAAAGAGAAATAATAAAATTTCCTAAAGAACCTGTTGGCCATCTCAAAAATTCCAGAATGTGTTGAAGAACTACTATGTAAAATTCCAGAATCTAATAAAAATTCTAATCTACTGGCTATGAATTCTTGTTATAAAAGATACGCAGAATGTCAGTTTCAAAGAAGTAGAACACAAAATCCATAAAATTAAAATCCATCCTGAATAGTATCATCTCTTATAATGCAAAAATCCCTGAGAAAGACTATCCAAATAGCAGACGACTTGTAATTCAGGTTCCCAAGGAAACAGTCTGAGATGGAAATCTGCAAGCAGGTTTACTGGAACGAGCTCTCAGGAACCCTTGTGCGGATACAGAGGCAGCACGACTGGCCCAAGGGAGAAGCTGAACAGCACTGCTGTGCACAGTGCTGAAGCAGTCTCAGTAACGCCACTAGGAGCCCTAAGCTGGAATGGCCCTTCGTATTAGTCTCTAACAAAGACAAGAGGATGATTCTGTGCATCCCTACATCAACCAGGGATGAAATGTAGGCTGCTTCCAGGAAGGGGACAGAAACTTGGATGAGGAAGCCATGATTCCAAGCAATGAAAAGAATGTGCCTCTATCCTGAAGGGGGATCTATGTCCCACACCAAAGTGTCCACTGCAATAAATGTACCTTACTTGTATCTGAGATACATATAAAGGGCTCGGAGAAGGCAATGGCACCCCACTCCAGTACTCTTGCCTGGAAAATCCCATGGACTGAGGAGTCTGGTAGGCTGCAGTCCATGGGGTCACTAAGAGTCGGACACGACTAGGCGACTTGACTTTCACTTTTCACTTGCATGCATTGGAGAAGGAAATGGCAACCCACTCCAGTGTTCTTGCCTGGAGAATCCCAGGGACGGGGGAGCCTGGTAGGCTACGGTCTATGGGGTCACACAGAGGCAGACACGACTGAAGTGACTTAGCATAGTATAAAGGGCTACACACTGGGGAAAGATGGTGGGGGGGAGCTCAGTAGAAAGAAAACACCCTATATCTGGCCGCTGTGGACACTGGAGGCAAGAACACACAGAAGCAGGGCCAGATTAGTCTGAGCTGTCCCCAGAAGAGGTCTAGAGCCCCGCCCTGCCCTAGTATTGGAGGGCCTGCTAGCTAGGTGGAGAGAGGCACGCTGTGGTTCACGGGGCGGGGACGACACTGACAGCTGAGACCTGAAAAAACATTTACTATTATTCTTATATTTTAATTTATTCTGTAGCTCGTTCTGGATTTTTTCCCTCTCTGTTGCTCTGGTTGTTTTTATTATTATCTCTAGACATTTGAGAACCTTATTCTTAATCAGTTTTATTTCCTTTACATACTTCTATGCTGGCTTTCTGTGGTTCTGTGGGGTTTTTCATTTTTTTTCTTTTTTGTTGTTCTTTAACTATATAAACCTTTTTTTATAGACTTCTATTTAACTTTTTGCTTTCTATTTTTTTTCTTTTTTTCACTATGTTTGTTAGTTTGTTTTCTTTGCTTTATTCCATAGTTAGCACTCTGTTTTGGTCTTGTCTTCAGTTTTGTGTTTTAGTTGGTTTTGTTTTTAATTGGTCGATATTTTTGGTTTCATTTGCTCACCAGGTCACTCTTACCTTTTGTCTTCTTTGGATTGTTTTGGTTTTGTTGGTGTGTATGTATGTCTGTGTGTATGTCTGTCTGTCTGTGTTGGGGGCAGGTATGTTCCTTTGGTTTTGTTTCTATTTGTCTGATTTTGCATTTACCATTTGTCTGGGGTACATTTTTTATTTCCTGGTTTTTTGTTTCTTTTTTGTTTAATTCCTATTATTGCCATTCCAGGAAGAATGAAGAGGCTGTCACAAAGAGTTGGACACAACTCAGCAATAACAAATTGTCATAACAACCTGTGGGATCTTGGTTTCATGGCCAGAGATCAAGCCTTTGCCTCTGGGGTTAAATTTAAAACCAAAAATTTAAGACATAAATCTAAGACTAGAAACTATAAAACTCTCAGAGGAAAATACAGGCAGAATACTCTGTCATAATTCACAGCAAGATCTTCTATGACCCGCCTCCTACAGTAATGGAAATAAAAACAAAAATAAACAAATGGGACCTAATTAAACCTTAAAAGCTTTTGTATAGCAAAGGAAACCATAAACAAGATGAAAAGACAACCCTCAGAATGGGAGAAAATAGTTGTAAATGAAGCAACTGACAAAGGATTAATCTCCAAAATATACAAGCAATTCATGCCACTCAATATCAGAAAAACAAACAACCCAATCAAAAAATGGGCAGAAGATCTAAATAAACATTTCGCCAAAGATAAAGACATACAGCTCATAAACATCGCTTATTAAAAGAGAAATGCAAATCAAAACTACCACGAGGTATCACCTCACACCAGTCAGAACGGCCAGCATCAAAAAATCTACAAACAATAAACATTGGAGAGGGTATGCAGAAAAGGGAACCCTCTTGCCCAGTTGGTGGGAATGTAAATTGATACAGCCACTATGGAGAAAACCACTATGGAGAAAATGGAGATTTCTTAAACTAGCAGTAAAACTACCATATGACTCAGCAATCTCACCCCTGGGCATATGCCCTGAGAAAGCCACAATTCTAAAAGACACATGTACCCCAGTGTTCACTGCAACACTATTTACCATAGCCAGAACACGAAAGCAACCTAGGTGTCCATCAACATGACTGGATAAAGAAGTTATGGTACATATATACAATGGAATTACTCAGCCATAAAAAGAAACACATCTGAGTCAGTTCTAGTAAGGTGGATGAAACTAGAGCCTGTTATACAGAGTGAAGTAAGTCAGAAAGAGAAAAACAAATACTGTATATTAACACACATATATGGAATCTAGAAAAATGGTCCTGATGAAACCCATCTGCAGGGCAGCAATAGAGACACAGATGTAGAGAACTGACTTGTAGACACAGCATGGGAAGGACAGGGTGCAACAAACTGAGAGAGCAGCACTGACACATATACATTACCCTATGTAAAACAGAGAGCCAGTGGGCATTCGCTATATGGTGCAAGCTCAACCTGGTGCTCTGTGACCATCTAGAGGGTGGGAAGAGGTGGGAGGAAGGTTCAAGAGGGAGGGGACATATGTGTACCTATGGCTGATTCATGTAGATGTATAGCAGAAACCAACACAACATTGTAAAGCAATTATCCTCCAATTAAAAATAAATATTTTTTAATTACAAATGTAATAATGCACAGAGAGGGGATTTCACTTCAAAACGCTGTAAAACAGTCCACTATGCTGCAAGCCTAGACGTCTTTTCAATTTTCCTTTTCTGAACTTCTCAGATTTCCATGATGGACATGATTTATATTTGTAACCAGAAAATATGTTCTTTTATTATTTCTAAATATTTTTAAACTAAATCATTGCTTTAAATATTTACAAGTTGAAAACAGATATAATAAGATTATACCAGAAAAATTAATGCCTTACAGAACAAAATAAACATATATTTCCTTACCAGAAATCTAACTAAATATGATTTACCTCTTAATCAACCCCCACAACAGTGCATTTTGGCATGGCACTAGACAAAGAAATTCTTAAAACAATATCCAAATATTACTCAGCTAATAAAGTCCAAATAAAGGATCACTGAGACTCTAGAAAAATTTTTACATTAGCATACATATGTAAAACTTAACCACAGTCTAATATTAAAAATTAAAATAAGAAGGAAAATGTGCTTTTAAATCCCATCTACTGGTATGAGCCATGCAATACTTAAACAGACGTCTATGCAACTAGGTTATTCATGTTATTGTATTAAATATATCAGTCATAGTGCATGCAATGGCCAGGATCTATCCTAATGTAAAATACCCTATCCTCAATACCACAGCTCATATTGAGAACACAGTCCAAGACAATCAGGTTATATGACCCCATATCTATTGCCAAGTGACCAAATGTGATCACCTGGACCCAACAGCAGCCATCCACAAGCTAGGTAGCAACCAATAAAAATGGCTCAGTGGCAAAGCAAACAAACAAACCCCACTGTGAAGAATGAACCACTGCTGAATTTCAAGCATAGGCCTTTAAATTGCAGACCATGAAGAAAAATGACTAGTCACACAAACTGGCACTAAACAGATACATAATGCAGCCATGAGGTAAATAAGAGTATAATCCAGCCAAAATACCATTGCTTCTTGAGAGTGCAGAAGCTCTTAAAGAAAAAATTAGAGAGTTAAGAAAATTAGCTAGCACCAAATGAACCTAACCAGAACTATAATCACTGTTTCCAAGCCAGAGTAAAGCTTATATCTAGAATGATCTGTAAAAGATGTGTTTCATGGTATCACAATTCCTAGAAGGAAGAATCTTAAGAATCAAATGACCTCACTCCACTCCCAACCTCAGTTGACTAAACCAGCAGTGAACATCTGACCCAGAGGAAGCAACTCTATTACTGGCCAACCAGAGACTTTTACACATTATCCAATAAGAAAAGATAAGGAGGACATTTTAGATTCTTCTCTTGGGGTATGGAAGTTGAGACACCTGGCCAGTTGGCTATGCAAAGGTAAGGTGAAAAGCAAGTAGAATCATGTGGCCAGATGCTCACTTGAGCATACTAAGCAAGTAACAGCAAGGAAGATGGACACAGGATGCAGAGACCGAACGCCACTGGTCCATGACATTGTGTGAGATAAAAGAGAGGCCTCTCCTCCTGACACCATTCTACGTTCCACTGTCTACAGACCCAACTGTACAGCAATTCTTGTTCTTAGATCACTTTGAAAACTTACAATAAATCATTTTCAACTTAGACTGATTTGAGGAAGTTTATAATCCTTGAAAATAAAAGGCACTTATTAGAATATTGTCCAAGTATGATAGGTTACATTCATGCATTTAAAATTTAATTAACTACTGTTTCCTCTCCTCCATATATCATGGAAAAGTAAGTCTGTGCTCCTGTTTCTGTGCCCTTGCTTCCCATCCAATCATTTCTCCCTATGACCCTCCTGAAACCGAACTAGGTATGACCTAACTATTCAGGTTCAGCCTGGCTCCAGAGTTCTTTACCATTCCATCAGTGGACACTACTCAATCCTTATCTGACTTCATGTCTCTTCAATGTGCACACATACCTAATACTTGCCTCGACTTGTCTCCTGAGTGCTGGGCCTAGTAAATATCTATTGGGATGTCCAAACCTCTAGTTCACACTCATCTTCTCCCCAAAGCTGTTCTTCCTCCTCCTCTATTCTTCATCTTAGTCCATTCCACCCAGACTACTCACAAGTCGATAAGTCCTATTAATTCTCCTAACATTCCTGAAAATCTATCCTTTCTCTATTCCCAAAGCCATCGTCTGATTCAAGCTTTTGACAACCTCTGGGAGGTAGAAATTCTGATTCAATGGAGGAACATGGCTATCTTTTTTTCTTTTTTTAAAAAATGATTCCAAATGATTCCAATGTGCAACAATTTTAGGAACTAAAAAGTTACTACCTTTTAGCCAGCCTCTCCCTTAATGGCGACATCCTCTCTACACAGCTACCAAGTCAACATACATCATTAAAAATACTGGGTTGGCCAAAAGGTTTGTTCAGGTTTCAACATAGGATGCTACAGGAAAAAACCAAACAATGTTTGGTTCAACTCAATACATCGAGTATCAAATATTAACAGAGGTTTTCAGTTCAGTTCAGTCGCTCAGTCGTGTCTGACTCTTTGCAACCCCATGGACTGCAGCACGCCAGGTTTCCCTGTCCATCACCAACTTCTGGAGCTTGCTCAAACTCATGTCCATCAAGTCAATGATGTCATCCAACCACCTCATCCTCTAGCATCCCCTTCTCCTTCTGCCTTCAATCTTTCCCAGCATCAGAGTCTTACACACTAAGAAAAAACAACAACAACAACAAAATCCCACTAAGGGAACTCAGTCTACCAGTGAAGTCCAGTACCACAAAAACAATGTAGTAAGTTTTGCAGATATCTATATACTAAGAGTTTTAGTATTCTAAGCTACTATAGGGGTTGTTGGTTGGCTTACTTGCTAAATCACGTTCAACTCTTTTTGACCCCATAGACTGTAGCCCGCCAGGCTCCTCTGTTCATGGGATTTCCCAGGCAAGAATACTGGAGTGGGTTGCCATTTCCTTGTCCAGGGGATCTTCCCAATCCAGGGATAGAATCCATGTCTCCTGCTTGGCAAGTAGATTCTTCACCACTGAGCCATCTGGGAAGCCCAAACCACTATATATTATATTAAATGTTTACTGAATGCTGGTTCTGTGGTGAGTGCTTCATGAACATTATTTCATTTAATCCTTCTACAATACTGTAAAGTACATATTTGGCTCAATTCACAGATAAAGCAGTGGGTACCAGAGAGTTTGAAATCTTGGTCTAATTTCAAAAACCCATTCTCTTAATCAGTATGGAGTGCTCTGGGAGAAGAAATAAAAAGCAAGCAACTTTTTTTCTTAGGTGATACTAACTCTAAATACCACCTAAACTGAGCAATGTGGACAAGCACTGGTAGGACAACCGGAGAAGAGCAAAGCACTTATATAGAGATGTGAAGGGATGGGAGAAGAGCGAAAGTTGTGGGAAACCCACTAAACAGATGCCGAGGTCAATGAATATACAGAGAGGTAGATGGAGATGAGTGTGAAACGGAATCTTTGTTCCCCAAGGAACCAGAGCAATATGGGCCTTGCATGCCAACATAGAGAATCTAGACATCTCCTATGGGCACTGAGGAGTCACTAACAAATTTTAGAAGACTGATTGACCTTATTTACTTTCTACGAAGACTACCTGGAAAAATATTTTTGAAGAGTCTTATTACAAATTTGATTAAGAACTTTCTGTGGCTCTATATTGTCTATTGTATAATATCCAAAATCTTCTCCTGTCTTATTTCTTATAACTATCTCCACTGACATGTAGAAATATTTACAATTTCCCTAAGATGTCCTAGGCTGCTTCAGGTTTTTGCATCTGCATGGTTCCCAAAAATGCCATCTGTCCCTCGTTCATCCTTGCCTGAGGCACTCAGGCTTCTGCAAGGCCTTCAACATTTCCATTCCTTATCTCCCTCCCTCCCGCTTCAGTTCACTGCAGTTCACTCAGGTGATGTCATCTGCACATCTGAGGTTCTTGATATTTCTCCCAGCAATCTTGATTCCAGCTTGTGCTTTCTCCAGCCCAGCGTTTTTCATGATGTACTTGGCATATAAATTAAATAAGCAGGGTGACAATATACAGCCTTGACGCACTCCTTTACCAATTTGAACCAGCTGTTGTTCCATGTCCAGTTCTAACTGTTGCTTCCTGACCTGCATTCAGATTTCTTAAGATGCAGGTCAGGTGGTCTGGTATTTCCATCTCTTTCAGAATTTTCCAGTTTGTTGTGATCCACACAGTCAAAGGCTTTGGCATAGTCAATAAAGCAGAAGTAGATATTTTTCTGGAACTCTTGCTTTTTTGATGATCCGACAGACGTTGGCAATTTGATCTCTGGTTCCTCTGTCTTTTCTAAATCCAGCTTGAACATCTGGAAGTTCACGATTCATGTACTGTTGAAGCCTCACTTGGAGAATTTTGAGCATTACTTTGCTAGCATGTGAGATGAGTGCAATTGTGAGGTAGTTTGAGCATTCTTTGGCATTGCCTTTCTTTGGGATTGGAATGAAAACGGACCTTTTCCTGTCCTGTGGCCATTGCTCAGTTTTCCACATTTCCTGGCATAGTGAATGCAGCACTTTCACAGCATCATCTTTCAGGATTTGAAATAGCTCAATTGGAATTCCATCACCTCCACTAGCTTTGTTCATAGTGATGATTCCTAAAGCCCACTTGACTTCCCATTCCAGGATATCTGGCTTTAGGTGAGTGATCACACCATCGTGGTTGTCTGGGTCATGAAGATCTTTTCTGTATAGTTTTTCTGTGTATTCTTGCCCTCCCCCTCACACCATAGAATTACTTTTTCTTTTGTGATCACATTCTTCCTCTGGGTATCTACTGACACATCACGTTGCTTTGTAATTATTTAAATTTAAGTATCTGTCTCACTCCATTAAAACTCTTGCAGAGTTTTACTATTAAAACTCTGCATCCCAAGCCCAGCCAGTTATCAGTACAGATGTTCAACACTGTGACAAATGACTACACACACCAAGTATAAAAAATAAATAAATAACAAGGGAGTGATAAGAAAAGCATTCCTTGAATAAATCTGGAGTACGTAATAATAAAAAAACATTAACAGTAGCTAACATTTCTAGAGAACTTACTCTGAGCCAGATACTGTAGTAACAGTGTCACATGTATTAATTCACTTAATCCTCACAGCTGTATCAGAAGGGTACTATTATCATGACCATTTTAATGAAACACAGAGAACTCAAGAAACTTGCCCAAAGCTACCCAGCTAGTAAATGGGGTGCAGATGCCTCTCCAGGCAGTTTGGCTTCAGAGTTCAGGTTCTTGACCAACTATACTATCTCTTCAGCTCCAGCATAGACCACCCATGTAAGAAAACAGTTCTAGCCCTGGTTCTTTCATATCTTCATTTCTTTTTTATTCTTAACACACTAAAAATAAATCTACACAGTGAGAAAAAATTCTACTTCTCAAAATTTGCTTCAGTAAATGAGTAATAATTTCATCAAACTTACATGTGTAACTAGTCTGGGAGGACTTCCGGAACATCTTAGTTAGATCAGAGCCCTCCTGCTGTTTGCTTCTGGGGCTCTCTGTGCTTTTCCTTCCGATCACTCACCCAAGGAACATAAGTGACTGTTTGAACAGTTCCACAGTTCGCCCCTGGTTACTCAGCTCCACAGGGGCTCACGTCTATTTTCCTCCTAAGTGCATCCACATCACACAGTAGACACAAAGATGTATGAGAAGGAGATATGTTCAGGTCTTTGCTATTCATCTCTTTCTTCTGCTCCCACGGCCATCATCATAAGGCAAATCGTAATTGCTTTGATTTTAAAATCCATCTCCTCTGATCTCTGCCTGTACTCTCCTACAGTCCTATAATATGCATCACATGCAACACTGACAAATTAATTTCTTCTTAAAACATTCTTTTAGATGCTCACTCAGCAAACATTACCTCCTACTATGTGCCTGAAGGGAATCGAAATATGTAACCCTAAAATATGTCACTTTGGCATATTGATTATTTTTAATTAAAAGCGCTTAAACAGCAGGTCCAAGAACAACACTCTGACCCTCCTTTTGAGTAAAAATTACTAGGCAGTCAGTGTACAACTCTGAGACCTCGGTCTTGTTTTCAGTAAGCAACCCGCTCCATTGTCCTGAACTCCTGGAATGTGTCTTTAGTCTGATAAATTATCAGCACTCAGATCCAGGGAAGGGCAGTAATTAAATTCTGTTCCATATGCTAAACACCTACTGATCACCCAGTGATCATCACCTTATTGCCAAATTCAGACTTAAATTGAAGAAAAGTAGGGAAAACCACTATTCAGGTATGACCTAAATCAAATTGCTTACGATTATACAGTGGAAGTGAGAAATAGATTTAAGCGATTAGATCTGACAGAGTGCCTGATGAACTATGGATGGAGGTTCATAACACTTTAAAAGAGACAGAGATCAAGACCATCCCCAAGAAAAAGAAATGAAAAAAAGCAAAATGCCTGTCTGAGGAGGCCTTACAAATAGCTGTGAAAAGAGAAAAGCAAAGGAGAAAAGGAAAGAAATACCCATTTGAATGCAGAGTTCCAAAGAATAGCAAGGAGAGATAAGAAAGCCTTCCTCAGTGATCAGTGCAAAGAAATAGAGGAAAACAATAGAATGGGAAAGACTAGAGATCTCTTCAAGAAAATTAGAGATACCAAGGGAACATTTCATACAAAGATGGGCTCGATAAAGGAAAGAAATGGTATGGACCTAACAGAAGCAGAAGATATTAAGAAGAGGTGGCAAGAATAATACACAAAAGAACTATACAAAAAAGATCTTCATAACCCAGACAACCACGATAGTGTGATCACTCACCTAGAGCCAGACATCCTGGAATGTGAAGTTAAGTGGGCTTTAGGAATCATCACTACGAACAAAGCTAGTGGAGGTGATGGAATTCCAGTTGAGCTATTTCAAATTCTAAAAGATGATGCTGTGAAAGTGCTGCACTCGATATGCCAGCAAATTTGGAAAACTCAGCAGTGGCCACAGGACTGGAAAAGGTCCGTTTTCATTCCAATCCCAAAGAAAGGCAATGCCAAAGAATGCTCAAACTACCTCACAATTGCACTCATCTCACATGCTAGCAAAGTAATGCTCAATATTCTCCAAGCAAGGCTTCAACAGTATGTGAACCGTGAACTTTCAGATATTCAAGCTGGATTTAGAAAAGGCAGAAGAACCAGAGATCAAATTGCCAACATCTGTCGGATCATCGAAAAAGCAAGAGTTCCAGAAAAACATCTACTTCTGCTTTATTGACTATGCCAAAGCCTTTGACTGTGTGGATCACAACAAACTGGAAAATTCTGAAAGAGATGGGAATACCAGACCACCTGATCTGCCTCTTGAGAAATCTGAATGCAGGTCAGGAAGCAACAGTTAGAACTAGACATGGAAAAACAGACTGGTTCTAAATTGGTAAAGGAGTACATCAAGGCTGTATATTGTCACCCTGCTTATTTAATTTATATGCCGAGTACATCATGAGAAATGCTGGGCTGGAGGAAGCACAAGCTGGAATCAAGATTGCTGGGAGAAATATCAAGAACCTCAGATATGCAAAAAGTGAAGAAGAACTAAAGAACCACTTGATGAAAATGAAAGAGGAGAGTGAAAAAGTTGACTTAAAACTCAACATTCAGAAAACGAAGACTGTGGCATCTGGTCCCATCACTTCATGGCAAATAGATGGGGAAACAGTGTCAGACTTTATTTTTTGGGGCTCCAAAATCACTGCAGATGGTGACTGCAGCCATGAAATTAAAAGACTCTTGCTGCTTGGAAGAAAAGTTATGACCAACCTACACAGCGTATTAAAAAGCAGAGACATAACTTTGCTGACAAAGGTCCATCTAGTCAAAGCTATGTTTTTTCCAGTAGTTACATATGGATGTGAGAGTTGGACTATAAAGAAAGCTGAGCGCCGAAGAATTGATGCTTTTGAACTGTGGTATTGGAGAAGATCTCCTTGGACTTCAAGGAGATCCAACCAGTCCATCCTAAAGCAAATCAGTCCTGAATATTCACTGGAAGGAGTGATGCTGAAGCTGAAGCTCCAATACTTTGGCCACCTGATGCTTACTCACAATGGCAACACAACATAAGGTACACTATAGCGAGGGTGAGGGGCGGGGGGGAGAAGCAAGAGGCGATCTGTATTCTTCATAAATGTCATAAATTACGAAGAAATGCTCTGGTAATGTTTCAGATTAACAGAAGCTAACAACTACATATAATATCTAAACCTAACCGTGACCTCCCTGGTGGTACAGTGGATAGGAATCCGACTGCCAATGCAGGGAACAAGGGTTCAATCTCTAGTCCAAGAAGACACCACGTGTTTTGTTTCACAACTACTCAGCCCACTGGCCTGGGGCCCATGGTCTGCAACCAGAGAAGCCACCCCGCCCACAACTAGAGAAAGCCCTTGTACAGCAAAAAAGACCTTGGGCTATCAAAAATAAACAAATTATTTTTAAAAAAAGAAATAAATAAACCTAACTGGACCCTAAACTAGTAAAGGGAAAATACTACAAAGGACATTATCAGGTCAATTGAAAAAAAATGGAACTATGAATAGTAAATAGAATCAATGTAAATTTATGAAGTTGGCAACTATACTGTAGTTATGTAAAAGAACATCCCTGTTCTTCATTGAAGCTTTCAGAGGTGAAAAGCCATAACTGGTCCTCAAGTGATTCAAGAAAAAAAAAAAAAAAATTACACATATACACAGAGAGAAGCATGTAAGTAATAAAGCAAACAGGATAAAATGTGAACAATAAGTAAATCTAGATAAAGAGTATACAGCTGTTTCTTGTATTATTTTATTCTTTTAACTTTCTGTAAGCTTGAAATTAGTTCCAAATAAAAGTTTAAAAGTATCTATGTATTGCACTGTCCAATACAGTAGCCACCAACTATATAAGGCTGCTGAACATTTAAAATATGGCCTGTCCAAAGTTAGATGTGCTGTTAGTGCAAAATACAAATCAGATTTCAAAAACTTAGTATAAAAAAAATCTCATCAGTAATTTTCATGTTGACTATATGTTGAAATATTTTAGATATATTGAGTCATTATATTGACTATATATTGTGGCAGAATAAATCTATTTTAAAAATTAATTTCACGTCTTCACTTTTTTTAAAAATGTCTCCTTGACAGTGATTATCTTTATTCATTTACTTGGCTGCGTTGAGTCTTAGTGGTGGCTCTCTGGCTCAGCAGTTGTAGCACACAGGCTTAGTTACTACTCGGCATGTGGGATCTTAGTTCCCCGACCAGGGTTCAAACCTACATACCCTGCACTGCAAGGCGGATTCTTAACCACTGGATCACCAGGGAAGTCCCTCTTCACTTATTTTAAATGTGGCTACTAGAAGCTTTAAATCACATATGTGATTCGTATTTGCATTGGACAGGGCTGAGCTAGATGGTCAAGAATCTCCACGATGAGGTGTCACACAATTTTAAGTTTCTCTCTCAATTTCTTTCTGCTGTAAGCAGACCTCTATCTCTTGGTTTTAAGCTACTTAAGGGTAAGAATCAGTTTTATTCACGGCTGTACCTCCAGTATCGAGCACATATCCAGTGTTATTTAATATTAAACACTTGTTTATTGAAAGGCAATATGCAAAAAATGGAGGGATAGCAGGAAGAATGAAATCATTCTTGTCTCTGAGTCTGTTTATACTGTAAACTCCTTCCTAGAATGAAAGTAACTCTCTTCCTCTGCTAAGCATCTTCTTCAAAACCCCATCCCTCCAAGGAGACTCTCCACTCACACAGGTTCATTCTGATCAGTTCTCCTCTGTACTACTACAGCCTTCATTTTCTGTATAATTCATTTAGGCACTTAATCATATAAATTCCCTGAGAGAGAATTTAGATCTCATATTTTTCCCATATTTTCCACAATGACTGGCACAGTGCTAACCATATCAGTTGAGGAGCAGAGAAAAGGGGCAGGGGGATGGATTGAGAAAATTTGGCTTTAGTCTCAGTTCTGACACCTACTGTGTTGCTTTAGATAAAACACTTTATCTCTCCCTTTCTACTCTCACTTTTAAAATCAGAGAGACCCATTAACCATAAAAAAAGACTTCTGTTTCCACAATTCTAGAATTAAATTCATTTTTTCTTTAGCAGTATTACCAATAAAAGCAAATCTAATACACTTAAAGATCTCAGTTAAATCAAAGTAAAATCCCTAAGAATGAAATGGCAACAAAGCTTATAAACTGCCTTAAGTACTAAATGCTGGTGTCTTTCCAGCCATGAAGCTCTTTAAATCCACATTTCTCCTCAAAGCCTGTTAAGCAAAACAATCAATACAAACATATTAGAGCTACCTCAATTTTTTTTTTTCCAGACTTTTACAAGCCTCAAAGAAACACTTTTTAGTAGCTAATGGAAGAAAGAAAAAACAGAAACTAAATTTTCTATAAAGTACCCTGGTACCTTATTGGTGATGTTCAAAGATTCTGAGTTACAATTGACTATAAGCACACTGTTTCTTTTTTCAAAAATGCTATTTAAAGTACACTATTCAGAGGAAAATTACAAGAGTTAAAATGAAAAGGTCATGTAAAAAACAGAATGTTAAAAAAGTATGCAATTTAATTTCAAAGCATGAACACCATTTCAAACAAATCTCTAACTAAGTCACCTTCAGTCAGTTCAGTTGCTCAGACGTGTCCAGCTCTTTTCGGCCCCATGGACTGCAGCAGGCCAGGCCTCCCTGTCCATCACTAACTCCAGAACTTACTCAAACTCATGTCCATTGAGTCAGTGATGCCATCCAACCATCCCATCCTCTGTCGTCCCCTTCTCCTCCGAGTCACCTTAGTTTTAATCTTGTATCTCATGACCTCTTCTGAGAAATAAGATTATCAAGATGGGAGAAAATAAAATGGTTGCCATGGTACATAAAGATTCAAGTTATACTTGTCAGTAAATACCACCTGTGGAGTTTAAACTAGTAATACAAATTACAAGGTTTCTTTAAGGATTTATCCAAATGCTCCTAAATGCTGAGCATTAACACTGACCCATCTATAAGATTAGAGCCGAATTCCACCCAGGGGACTCTAGCCACCTCTGTAGCCTCACCTCCTATCAATCCCTGCACATCATTTGCCTACCTAAACTTAATTGTTCACACTCCCCTTAATATTACATGCCCATTTTATGACTTCTGGTCTAGGCAGCCACAGTTCCCTCAGCCCAACCAGCCTTCCCCTCTTTTGAGCTGCAAATATTCCCTCCTCCCAGAAGCTCTTCCAGATTGCCCCAATACCCTCCCAGGAAGTGGCCTGCGGGCACTATTCATTCTTCCATTACAAAGCACTTCCATTACTTTTAAATGGCCATTCCCTCAACCAGCTGTGAATTCTAAAAGGAGGGCCCATATCTTACTTAACTGGTTCCTAGGCCCCGAGCAGATACTTTGCATTTACTGCCACTCAAGAACACTGAAGGGAAAAAAAAGTAGTAAGCTGTGAGATACAATTCAAACTTTTCTATAAAGGAATATATAAATTTAAGACAGCGATTTTCAGCCAGGGCAATTTTGCCCCCAGGTGACATTTGGTAAAGTCTTCAGATATTTCCGGTTGTCACAAAAGTGGGTAGGGGATTGCGGGGGGAGGGGGGGAGTGCTATGGCATCTAGAAGGTAGAAGCCAGGGATGCTGCTAAACATCCTGCAATGCAAACTACAGCCACTACAACAAAGAATTATCCGCTCACAAATGTCAATAATGCCATGTTGCCAAGTGACTTACAACATCTCAGCAATAACCAGAATAAATTCCCACCTTGTAGTTTCACCTAAAACTTCTGGAGCCATTGATGTGTATGCACCAACACTCAAAATGCCCTTTATACAACTGTAACGCTTAAGAACACTAAACCAAGAGTACCTGAAAGCTGCTGTACCTCTGAAAACTAGAAGCTATTCTTAAGTCAGTAAACACTTTGTTTCACTTATAAACTTCAAAGCAAACCAGAGGCAAGCTAATGATCATCTTCAGCTGTGGGACTACGTTACAAAAAAATCTGAGGCATGAGGAAATGAGTTCCTCCAAGTGTGAAAAAAGAAAACTCTAATCAGTGCGAGTAAACCATGCACAGATGCCTTTAAGGTTGAACTGATGGCCAGAGTAAAGCGTATGCCCTTGCTACTGACAAAAACAGCACTTATCAAGATTTCAAAAACTGACAAAACATTGCAGAAAATCATCAAATGCCAATACAAGGTGGCAGATACAGAAATTAACTCTTTCTCCCCCTTATACATGACCAAGTTTCATGTGACTTGAACGTTTCACAAAGCTCTGCAGGCGCAAGGACACTCCCTTTCTCTACAGGGGATGACTCAACTCGCTTCAGCACCTTCCTGGACTGCATACTACAAGTTCAATAAACTCCTTTTGTGCTTGGAACTAGTTATCCTACTCCCTCAAAAACCGGCTAATGGGTTCGGCACCAAATTTTCAACCACTTCTCTTTTTGTTGCACTCCCATTAGGCTCAAAAAGAGTTTTAAAAAAGCTAACCAGACAAAAACTTGAGTTAACAGTAACTCTTACAGAAAACATTTTAATTCTTATTCTAGGAACTGATTCCTAAACAAAACACCTCCAGCTTTCCAATACTTAATCTTTATATCTTAAGGTTTTTCCAGATCTGAAATGGACATAGCACTGGCAGAAAGTAAAGGAGCATTCCGTTAAGTAAAGCTTACAACTGATTTATTCTTGGATAACTCCAAAAAGGTACTAGGCTGGCAGAGGAAAACGCATTTTTAATTGGAGGAGAAAAAAAGTTGCCAACTCTGAGTAATATCTTCCTTCGCAGCTGACTTTGCCAGTTAGGTGTCGGTACCGCCACTGGGCCGATGCTAGGCCAGGCTTCACCACATAACCCTGCGGGGTCGCCCAGCTGAGGTAATGAAGCCGCGTGTGGCAGGTGCGCCTCGTGGGAAGTTGGGGGGCACGCCAGGCGGGGCGCTGTGGGAAGAGGCGAGCCCGCCTGCCCCGGGCTCCCAGCGCGCGTTCTCCGGCCTGGCGCGCGGATGGCGGGCCGGACCCGCAGGCACTAACTCTCCATTTTCACAGCCACTCCAGGTTCTGGAAGGAGCGTGTGGGCACCACACCCTCCCGCGCGCACTGACAGCCCGCGCGAGAGCCGGGCCGGGGCCTGGGCATGCGGAGCCGCGGGGGACCAGACGCCCGGCCCCGGCCTGCTGCCCAGCCGCCGCCCCGCCCGCCCGCCCTCCCTGCCCCTGCGGCCCGCCCCCGGAGCAGACGACCGAGGCCTAATCGCCGCCCGGGCTGCGGGGCCTAAAGAAGGAAGGAGCCCGCGCTGAGGAGGGGGCAGCTTCCGCGTCCCCGGCTCTCCCCTCACGTGCTCCTGGAAAGACGGTTTCTCTCTCTTACCCTCTGTAGAATCCTCCTTAACATGGTTTAAACACCACCGGCGCCGCCGCGGTGACTCTCCGAACCTTCCGCGGGGGCCTCTCACTACTCGGGGGTGCGCGGGCTGTAGGGACTGAGCCGGGAGAGGACTGGGAGGAGGACGGGGCGAGGCGGTGGCGGCGGCCGCTCGGGCGGCCCGGACTTCCCCGCAAGCTGCGAGAGGGAGCGCGCCCGAGAGAGCGACGAGGTAGCCAGGGAGCGCCGCCCGCCTGCCAGGTCTTCCCCCGTAACTGACAGCGGGGCGGACCCACCCTCCACCGCACCGCCCTCTCGGCCTGTCCATCCACGGGAGGCGGGGCTAGAAGGGGCCTGGCCCGCAGCTGCGACCAATCGAAAGCGGCGGCGGCGTGGGTGGTTGCGTGACGGACAGGCGGCAGGACGTGGGCGCCGCCGCCGCTCCTTCCGGCTGGTTGGGGGACGCCACGGCCGCCGAGCGCATGCCCGCGCTCCGTCGGAGGACGCTCCCGCGCTCAGACCGCGTACCCGCTAAGGGAACCGGTGGGGGTCCGTGACCTCGACACCAAGAGGGATCTCGGGGCAGGTACCTAGACTGCACCTCAGACTACTCTGTAAAATTTGTCAGTGTGACCCTGGCCTTGACCGTACCTGAACGGGACCGTCATTTCTGCTGGAAGCGCTTAGTCCCTGGGTGGAAGCAAAGGAGAGAATCATAGACACGATTAACCGGTCTGATAGGCTTCTCTCCCCTGGTCCAATCCCTGGCTCCTTTCCCTTCTCCCTTCCTGCTCCTAATGTCAACCGAAGAGAAAGTAAAGAACCAGAAGAAACAATAGGAAGAAACTGGAATTTGAATTAGCAAGAGAAGTTTGGGGTTGTCTGTTTTGGACTATAACAACAATATTTAATGGGGTGATGTCGTTAACATGTTGCACTATCTAAAGCCCATGCTTGGTCCATTCTCCTAAGAAATTTTAAATCCTCTTCTGATAACAGATGTATATGAAGTGAATCGACCTTAATGCGTCTGTTTCATAGATTAAGAAAAAATAATGAGGTCACGGATAAACAGTTTGCCAAAACAAGGACGTGGACTTGGAAGTGGTCCTGGAACTGACTTCCAGCCACGACATCATTATTTACACTCAAAAATCACAGCTGCGAAATCCTACCATTCTGGCAGTATTCACAAGCTAAGAGGTTCGACTTTATGGTGGGGGTGGGGGTGGGAACTTTAATAGTGTTTAAATAAGGAAAGTAAAAGAAAGGGAAAGTGTAGTCGCTCAGTCCTGTCAGACTCTTTGCGACCCCACGGACTGTAGCCCTCCAGGCTCCTCTGTCCATGGGATTTCCTAGGCAAGAATACTGGAGTGGGTTGCCATTCCCTCCTCCAGAGAATCTTCCTGACCCAGGGATTGAGCCCAGGTCTCCGGCATTCCAGGCAGATTCTTTACCATCTGAGGCACCAGGGAAGCCCTTAAATAGGGAAGGGGAGAAGAATGCAATTAACTTGCTGGAGGTGCTGATCTGAAGTCTACCAAGCAATGAATGGAGTGCTTATTAGAAATACAGGTCTTTTGAAAAAAACGCAGCAAATATTATTTTCCAATTAATTAAGGTTAAAAATGTTTTGTAAAAATGTAAATAAAGCATTATATAATGTAATATGTTGTTTCTATCCAAACATGTCTGTTTTTTAATGTGTGTGTGTCTATAGTGCCTACAACTGATATATTACTCATCACTATCGATGACAGTGCACTTAAATACTTCCAGGCAAACAGAGCAAAGCAATGGTACTTTATTGTCAGACAATATGGGAATATTTTCACTAACATAAAAGTGATAAAACTGTGATATAATAAGTATATATTTGGTCCCTGCCCCTGAGTAATATGTTGAGTGATAGGGTAATAAGAGCATCTTTTGTTGTAATGTTTGATTTTTGACCCTGGTTCCAGACACCAGAGCTTCTAAGACCCTTGGAATCCCAGAGTCTTCAGTGTCTTTTTGCATGCTAGTAAATGGTTGGGTGTCCCTAGATAGCTATAGGATGGGCGCTGAGCTACAGAAAAACCAAATCATGATTATAAGGTTGGAATTTTCGAGCCCACATTCCCCCTCCACCTTCTGGAGGAAGAGGAACTGGAAGACAATCACCATTGGCCAATTAAATAATCAATTATACCTATATAATGAAACCTCCATAAAAACCCTCAATAATGAGGTTTGGAGAACTTCAGATTGATGAGCATCAAGGTGCTGGAGGATTACCTGTCTGGAGGGTATGGGGAACCTGCCCTATACCTCTCTTCCATATGGCTGTTATGGAGTGGTAACCTTTGTAATAAACCAATAAGAGTAAATAAAGTATTTCTGTGAGTTCTGTTAGCAATTATATGTGTTTAGTTGTTTCAGTCCTATGGACTGTAGCCCACCAGGCTCCTTGGTCTGTGAGATTTCCCAGGCAAGAATACTGGAGTGCGTTGCCATGCCCTCCTCCAGAGGATCTTCCCACCCCAGGGATCAAACGCACATCTCTTATATCTCCTGCATTGGCAGGGGAGTTTTTTACCAATAGCAACACCTGGGAAGTCCTGTTAGGGATTATAGCAAATTGTATAAGCTGGAGAGAGTGTTGTGAGAACCCCCAATTTATAACCAGTTGGCCCAAAGTACAAGTAACAACCTCGGACTTCCAAGTGGTATCTGAAGTAAGGAGCATTTTTGGTGGGACTGAGCCTTTAGCCTATGGGGTCTGTGCTAACTCTGGGTTGTTAGTACCAAAACTGAATTAAATTGTAGGATACCTGGGTGGTGCCTGGAGAATTGGAGAATTGCTTGGTATGGAAAAAAGCACACATTTGACATCACAAGTGTTGTAAGCAAAGAAAGGAAACAGCTTTTTACATTTAAAGTGACATATTTTGTTTTTTCAAAAATTAGTTTAAAGCTGCTTATTGATGTCACATGCTAAGGCCTTCTCCACTGAAATTCTCCAGTGGAATCTTTTGACTAATATAATAGATTCTCATCTACTGCTTAGCAAGATGGGTTATTAAAAAAATCTGTATTCTTCCCTGCAGCTTATGATAACTCCATCACTGGAATAATATGCTAGAGAACTTAATTACTCCAAAGGAAAATAAGCAGTGGGTGAAACTTCATCATGTAAGAATATCCTTCATATAATCTAGCAGCTTCCCACACAAAACAGTCCAATTTAACATAGCAAGCAAATAGCAAGTGCATGCATGCTCAGTCATGTCCGACTCTTTGCTTCCCAATGGACTGCAGCCCACCAGGCTCCTCTATCCATGAGATTTTCCAGGCAAGAATACTGGAGTTGGGTTGCCATTTCCTTCTCCAGGGCATCTTCCCAACCCAGGGATCAAACCCGGAACTCAGGCATCTTCCACATTGGCAGGCGGATTCTTTACCATTAGCGCCAGCTGGGAAACCCTCTGGCTGCTAATTTCTATCCATTTAACTCTTTTACATCCATATCTCACAAGTTCTTTGACTCCATCAAGACCTCCAGTTCATTGGCCCTTCTTACTTTCTATGAGCCATTTCCCTTCTTCTTGTTGTTCAATCAATCAGTTATGTCCGACTGTTTGTGACCCCATGGACTGTAGCATGGCAGGCTTCTCTGTTCTTCACTGTCTCACAAAATTTGCCATTTCCCTAGCATCCTTATTTCTATCAAAACCCCACCTAAAACCTATGATCCAACTTTATAGCACCCCCACCCTTTGCAAATATGCTTAATTTCAGCTCTCTCTTGCTCCATTGTTTTCATCTAGCAGAACCCAAACATGACTACCCAACTACTCCATGCTGTACAGGAGCAACTGAATATCACTAGAGGTACAAATATATAGCGGGGGCTATTGGACTCATTTTACATTAAAAGTCACAGAGCTCAAATAGGCACTCAACATTGCCCAGCAGACTCCTGTTATGCTTTCCTCCTGTCTTTTTTCTCTGGATGCCCCATGGTGACTTTCATACCTATAGTTCCTTCAGTCTATTCATTTTCTTCTTAACCCACCCCAATCAAGCTGCCTTCTCATCTACTCTGATGAGACTGTTCATATTAAGATCACTAACAACATACATGTTGCCTAATCCAGTGACAAATTTATTTTTTTTCTTTTACTTTATTTGACTCTTATTCACACTGAGAACACTAGATGGTTCTCTCCTTGTTTTATTCTTGACTTCCTTGATAGTTTACTTTCTGGTTTTTCTTCTCAATGACCATTCCTCCAAATACTTGTTTGAAGACTTCTCGATTGCATATCTTACAGTGCCTCCTTAATGTTCTACGACCCCTCCTTCCATCTATCCCACATAGCCTAGAAGTGATCTCAACTAGTCTCCTGACTTTAAATTTCATCCATTTGCCCGAGTCTACATCTCCAGTGCTGAATCTCCCCAGGTTTCGGACTTGGATAAAAAACCAGCTACTTCCGTTTTTCTGCTTGGGTGTCTAACCAGCATCTCAAACTTAACATGGCCCACCAAAAACTGTTTCATTTTTATCTTCAAAAGTGCTCCTTCACCAGTTTTCCTTTCTCATTATGTCCTACCCCCCAACTACTCAGTTGGAGCCAACCAGAAATCTTGGCATTATCTTCTTTTTGTCTATTTCATCACTTCTCCTCTCTACATCCAGTCCAGCAGGTCTACCTCCAAAACATTCACCAGACCTGCCACTTCTTTCCATGGTCACCTCAGTCCACAGCACCTTCATCTCCTGTCCAAACTACTGGAAGAGTTTCCTGGTTGATCTTCCTGCTTTTCCTTTGGCTTCCCTATAAACTGTTCACTATACAGCAGCTAGAAACAACTTTTTAAAAACACAAATTAAGTAGCATCACTGTCCTCCTTGATTGTAGCTTCCCATCACACTCACAATAAAGTCCAAATACTTTATCCTGGCTCACACAACCTGTTGATCTGGTCCCTCCTGCTTCTCCACCTTCTACTTACAACACTTAGCTTACTTTGCTTTAGCCTCCTTGAACTGTTTTTTCCTCAGTTGCAAAAAACTTATTCCTGCCTTTGATCAAACAGTTCCTATTTAGGAAATGCTTTGTGATTAATTTCTAGGCATTCATATTGTATTTTAAAAGTCACCTCCTCAGAGAGATCTCCAAGGATCACCTCATCTAAAGTATTAACGGGGTCTCCAATCTATCAGATTACCCATTCTAAATCTCTGCATAGCAGAGAAAATGGAATACAAGAATCTTGTCTCTTGTTCCCTGCTGTATCCCCAATAATTAAAACAGTGCTCAATCCATGATTAGCAATAAATAAATATTTCTTGATGAATGAGGAAAGGAAGATTTAAATGTTTTTACCCCCGCTAAAATTCATGCCTAACAGAAACAGATGAGGTTGAAGAGGTGGCAAAAATACACAGAAGAACTATATAAAAAAGGTCTTAATGACCCTGATAACCATGATGGTGTGGTCACTCACCCAGAGCCAGATACCCTAGAGTATGAAGTCAAGCAGGACTTAGGAAGCATCACTACAAACAAAGCTAGTGGAGGTGATGGAATTCCAGCTGAGCTATTTCAAATCCTGGAAGATGATGCTGTTAAAGTGCTGTACTCAATATGCCAACAAATGTGGAAAAATCAGCAGTGGTCACAGGAATGGAAAAGGCCAGTTTTCATTTCAATCCCAAAGAAGGGCAATGTCAAAGAATGTTCAAACTACTGCACAATTGTACTCATTTTACATACTGGCAAGGTACTGCTCAAAATCCTTCAAGCTGGGCTTCAGCAGTATGTGGTCTGAGAACTTCAGATGTACAAGCTGGATTTAGAAGAGGAACTAGGAAATTCCAACATCCATTGGATCATAGAAAAAAACAAGGGAATTACAGAAAAACATCTGGGTCTGCTTCATTGGCTATACCAAAGCCTTTGACTGTGTGGATCACAACAAACTGTGGAATATTCTTAAAGAGATGGGAATACCAGACCACTTCACCTGTCTCCTGAGAAATTTGTATGCAAGACAAGAAGCAACAGTTAGAACTGGACATGGAACAATGGACTGGTTCAAAACTGGTAAGGAGTACATCGAGGCTGTATATTGTTGCCCTGATTATTTAACTTCTATGCAGAGTACAGCATTCAAAATGCTGGGCTAGATGACTCACAAGCTGTAATAAAGATTGCTGGGAGAGATATCAACAACCTCAGATATGCAGATGATACTATTCTAATGGCAGAAAGCGAAGAGTAACTAAAGAGCCTCTTGATGAAAGTGAAAGAGGAGAGTGAAAAAGCTGGCTTAAAAATCACCATTCCAAAAACTAAGATCATGGCTGCTGCTGCTAAGTTGCTTCAGTTGTGTCCGATTCTGTGTGACCCCATAGACAGCAGCCCACCAGGCTCCCCCATCCCTGGGATTCTCCAGGCAAGAACACTGGAATGGGGTGCCATTTCCTTCTCCAATGCATGAAAGTGAAAAGTGAAAGTGAAGTCGCTCAGTCATGTCTGACTCTTCACGACCCCATGGACCTGCAGCCTACCAGGCTCCTCCGTCCATGGGATTTTCCAGGCAAGAGTACTGGAGTGGGGTGTCATTGCCTTCTCCGAAGATCATGGCATCCAGTCCCATAACTGTATGGCAAATAGATAGGGGAAAGTGGAAACAGTGACAGATTTTATTTTCTTGGGCTCCAAAATCACTGTGGATATAGTGACTGTAGCCACAAAATTAAAAGACACTACCTCCTTGGAAGAAAAGCTATGACCCAACCTAGGCAGCATATTAAAAAGCAGAGACATCACTTTACTGACAAAAGTCCATATAGTCAAAGCTATGGTTTATCCAGCAGTCATGTATGGATGTGAGAGCTGGACCATAAAGAAGGCTGAGCACTGAAGGATTGATGCTTTTGAACTGCAGTATTAGAAAAGACTCTTGAGAGTCCCTTAGACAGCAAGGAGATCCAAACAGTCCATCCTAAAGGAAATCAACCCTGAATATTCATTGGAAGGACTGATGCTGAAACTGAAGCTCCAATACTTTGGCCACCTGATGTGAAGAGCTGACTCACTGGAAAAGATCCTGATGCTGGGAAAGATTGAGGTCAAGAAGAGAAGGGGGTGACAGAAGATGAGATGGTTGTATGGCATCACTGACTTATGGACATGAGTTTGAGTAAACTCCGGGAGTTGGTGATGGACAGGGAAGCCTGGTTTGCTGCAGTTCGTGGGTTCACAAAGAATCAAACACAATTTAATGAGTGAACAGAACAGAAACCTCGTATACTGAAATTCTAACCCCCAAAACTAACAGTATTACTAGGTTGCACCTTCGGGAGATGAGTAGGTCATGAGGGTGGAGCCCTCAAGAATAGGATTAGTGTTCTTATAAAAGAAACCATAAAGAACTCTCTGGTCTCTTCCTTCATGTGAGGATACAAGAAATCAGTGACTCAGATGTCGCCCCTCACCCAACCATGCTGGCACCCTGATCTCAGCCTTCCAGCCTTCATGACTATGACCAATCGATTTCTGCCACCCAGTCTGTGGAATTTTGTTAAAGCAGCCTAAACTAAGACAGAAGGGTACATGATCATTTCCATAACAATTGCTTTACAAACTAATATCTTTGTAAATAAACTAATATCTTCCTACTTGTGAAGATGTGGTTCAAAGCTAACAGTACTTAGAGCAATCCAACGTCTTTGTTCCTACTCAGCAGTCTTTTTTCTTTTGGTTTAATATATGTGTATGTATATTTCTTAACCCTGGAGAAAGTAAATGGCAATTCACTCAAGTATTCTGGCCTGGAAATTTCCATGGACAGAGGAGCCTGGCAGGCTACAGTAGTCCATGGGGTCGCAAAGAATTGACCATGACTGAAAGACTGAGCACATGTTTCTTAACTCTTCAAAATTTCCCAATATTTATGGACTGCAAGGAGATCCAACCAGTCCATTCTAAAGGAGATCAGCCCTGGGATTTCTTTGGAAGGAATGATGCTAAAGCTGAAACTCCAGTACTTTGGCCACCTCATGCGAAGAGTTGACTCACTGGAAAAGACTCTGATGCTGGGAGGGATTGGGGGCAAGAGGAGAAGGGGACGACAGAGGATGAGATGGCTGGATGGCATCACTGACTCGATGGACATGAGTCTGAGTGAACTCCGGGAGTTGGTGATGGACAGGGAGGCCTGGCGTGCTGTGATTCATGGGGTCACAAAGAGTCGGACACGACTGAGCAACTGATATGATCTGATCTGATGAGAAACAACCTATTCTCTGCCTTCTGTAAATCAGAACATTTTTTCTCCTGGTTAATTTCATGTGTGACCACCAAATGATTCATTTCCAAGTGGAAGCAAATGCACGAAAAATTATGACACGATAAGTAAAGTGCAGATGGTGACTGTATAAATAAGGCAGAGACAGTTTAAGGATTCTAAGGAATGCACACAGGACTACTCACCAGGTATTTGGCAGTGATTAGTTTTTATTCTTCTCAACTGAACTGTTCAGTTTTAACAAATTACCTTAGCATCATTGAACCAACTAATTGAAGTCTAGTATCAGTTTGTGTTTATTTCAACCCTTGAGGGATGGATGAGGAGGGAGGCAAAGGCAAGAACTTCAAAGCAGTGGGAAGATACATGAATTCTCCAGAAGTCCCTACTGATTTTCCCCATACTCTAGTTGACTTAACTCTAAGAAAAGTATCAGGTCTCTACTGAGTTTCTTTGGAAGCAGGTTTAGGAAATTATGTTTTAAAATTTATTAAAAATCATATATGTATGTGTATATATATATATATATGCATGTATATACATATATGGTCATGGTCAAGTCTACTGCATTTAAACCTCAAATAAAGTCAGTCAGGGCTTCCCTGGCTCAGTGGGAAAGAATCTGCCTGCCAATATAGGAGATGCGGGTTCAACCCCTGGTTGAGGAAGATCCCCTGGAGAACAAAATGGCAACCCACTTCAGTATTCTTGAGCTTAGGACAGAGGAGCCTTGTGGGCTACAGTCCACGGGGTTGCAAAGAGTCAGACACAACTTAGCAACTGAACAACAGCACAGAATCATGTAGAAGTGGCACAACAAAAATTCCTCTCTTCCTTTGTGGCTCAGCTGGTAAAAAAAAATCTGCCTGCAATGCGGAAGATCTGGGTTCAATCCCTGGGTTGGGAAGATCCCCTGGAGAAGAGAAAGGCTACCCACTCCAGTTTTCTGGCCTGGAGAATTCCATGGACTGTATAGTCCATGGGGTCACAAAGAGTCGGACATGGCTGAGCAACTTGCACAATGTAAGTTGGTGCAGCTATACTTACTTTCCATACTATGGAAAACAGTATGGAGGTTGCTCAGAAAATTAAAGACAGAATGACCATATGATCCAGCAATTCCTGGGCATATATCCAAACAAAACTCCAATCCAAAAAGATACATGCATCCCTATGTTCATAACAGCATTATTCACAATAGCCAAGACATGGAAGCAACCTAAATGCCCATCAACAGATGAATGGATAAAGGAGATATGGTATTCATCTATTCATATACATGACATTCATATATACTATTCATATGTATATGTATATATAGTACTCAGCCATAAAGTGGAGAAGGCAATGGCACCCCACTCCAGTACTCTTGCCTGGAAAATCCCATGGACTGAGGGGCCTGGTGGGCTGCAGTCCATGGGGTTGCTAAGAGTTGGACACGACTGAGGGACTTCCCTTTCACTTTTCACTTTCATGCATTGGAGAAGGAAATGACAACCCACTCCAGTGTTCTTGCCTGGAGAATCCCAGGGATGGGGGATCCTGGTGGGCTGCCGTCTATGGGGTCACACAGAGTCGGACACGACTGAAGTGACTTAGCAGCAGCAGCAGCCATAAAGAAAGAATGAAATAATGCCATTTGTCGCAACATGACTGTAACTAGAGATTATCATATTAAGTGAAGTCAGACGAGAAAGACAAATACCAGGACTTCCCGGGCAGTCCAGTGGTTAACACTGTGTTTCCACTGTGGGGCCACAGAATCCTCTAGCTCACTTCAAAATGTCTGAACTCTAAACTGACTCATCACACCCCTCTTTAGCCCACCCTTCACTCACTTCCCTATGACCTCCTGGGTTCCCATACCATTGCTGGCACTACCATACCCAAGCTAGAAATCTGCCATCTTTGCCTGTTCTCCTTTTATTTTTGCCCACATTTAATTAATCACCTTGTTCTGTAAATTCTGCTTCACATCATCCCCGTTTTCAAGTCACTCCTTTCTGACCTAGGAGCAACTCCTCTCTGATCTTGTTCTTGCATCCATCTAATTCATTCTCTACCCCCCAGCTTGAGTGATGTTACTAAAGCACAAACCTGATCTTCATTACTCCCCAGCTTAAAATTCCTCACTAGTCCCCATCATTTGAGGACAAAAACCCCAAACTGTGATTTGAAAGCCTTCCATGCCACTTGACGTTATTTTCTTTTTGCGCTGTATGCTTCAGGCATGCTGAACTACTGCAGTTTTTTGGCTCAGCACAGTCTCTCCCTGACTTCTGGGCCACGACACTTGGCTGAATGTTTGCTACATTCATCCTCCTTTTGTCGTCTAATTCCTACTCTTTCCGAACTCTCGCCCTGCCCCCAGTTAAGCTACGGGGCCTATACGTATCTCCATTTTGTACTCAACCCTTGGAAGGATGAGAAGGGAACATCACAGACTCAAAACACTTTAAGTTACCTGAAAATTCTGTCCCTGAGGAGCATCATTTGGCCACCTCCTCTTGTTCTGAATAAAGACCCCGCAAATTTTCAATTATAATTGGCTTCTCAGGCAGTTTTGTCTTCAAAGAGTAAATGCACTTATCCTGTTGAGGCAAGCAGAACAATCCACATGAACATTTTATTGCCCACTGTAAATTAATAAAATGACATTTCAGTCACTGTAAGCATGAATAAAATGAGTCTGCCAAGAAAAGACTTTACTTTCAACGTGCTTGACAAAAATTCAAGTTTTGAGTCTGCAAAGCAGATTCAGAGCTTGTACCACAGTGAATTTACCAGTGTAAATACACTTCCTGAGGTCTCTTGACAGCTAGCCATCTGGCCTCCCTAGGCAGTATAATTAGAAAGATGAGTTGTATAGAATTTAGACTGACTGCACTTCCATCTTCTCTTATGATTTGATAGAAACTCATTGATAGAAGATTCCACAGACCACCTAATTCAGTGTGTTGCTTAAGTCCATAGATGGCTTAGAATAGTCTGAAAATCTAAAGTAGAGTATTACAGTCAGGGCTCAAATAAATGGTCCTTTGTAAAATACTAATCTGAAAATGTCTTGCCACCACAGGTAGCATGAATGAGAAGTGGGAGATGACAAAGTACTTTACATAACATAATTATTATTGACAGTTAAAGTATTATTGTGTAAAAAATATCTAGGTCTCTGGGTGGAAGAATGCCTCTTTCTTTTTCTTTCTCTCTCCCCTTCTCTCTCGCTTATATCCATCTATATTAAGACAATTAAGGGAGAAAAAAATCTACCTGATAACTCAGGGCAATCACTTATTCATGTTATCACTTCTAAATTATATTACAATAGTATACTTGATGTCAGCATTGCAAGATTACATAAAAAATAATGCATTGTACACTTTTTAAAAGTGTTTTAAGAACTATGCTTGTTACAGATTAGTTGGCTAAAAGTGGGATCCAAAAATATATTTCACTTGACAGATTTTGGCTAATATATAAAATGTATACTTAGTTGACAAAAAACAAGCAAACAAATTAATTTGCAAAGAAAATTAAGAACAATTTTTGGAAAATACCATCTCCTTCTTCTCCCTTTTACCTTGTAGGGAAAGAAAACCTTTTCCTCTACCCTCTTAGCTCAAGTACCTGCAGAGGTACAAATTAAACTAATAAAATACAGATTAACAGGAGAAAAGGCATACAAGTTTTATTAATACTAGTATTTACATGTGTATGATAACTTTACCCCCTCTCCCCCTAAAAAAAGAAGTGAAAAATCCAAAGAAGTGGTTAGACTTAGGGGCTTATATATCATTTTAACAAATGGTGATATATTGTAGAAAAGTTACTAGACAAAGCAAAGGGAGTTTGGGCTTCTAGGGCAGAGGAATTGTGGGGAAAGTGACAAGAAAATATATGAGTAGAAGGAATGGAGGATAAGTGTTATTTGAATGTTTTGTTTATGCAAACTCATCTCAGTGCCAGCTTTCCATCTCCAACGTCGTAAGTTAATTAAAAAGCAGACCATTAATAAATTAATTAAACAGCAGGCAATAACTAGTAGCCCACTTAAGCAAACCAAAACCTAAGCCTGGACCTCCCTGGTGCTGCAGTGGATAAGAATCTGCCTGTCAATGCAGTGGACACGGTTTCGACCCCTAGTCTGGGACGATCCCACATGCCGCAGAGCAGATAGACTTGGGAGCCACAACTACTGGGCCCAAGTTCTAAAGCCCCTGAGCTGCAGAACTGAGCCCGCATGTTGCAGTTACTAAAGCCTGCGTGCCTAGAGCCCATGCTTCACAAGAGAAGCTGCTGCAATGAGAAGCCTGAGCCCTGCAACCAGAGAAAGCCTGTGCATAGCAACAGAGACCCAGCACAAGGAAATAAATAAATTAAAATTTAAAAACAAACCAAAACACTAAATCTAAGACTGAAGTGCCTTAAGGTTAAGAAATCAAAACCTAAGAACAACCTGTCACAAACAGCCAACCAGGCTTTCTGAATTAGTGCAACTGCTCAAGCTATGAAGTGAAGTGAAAGTGAAGTCACTCAGTCATGCCCGACTCTTGGCAGCCCCATGGACTATAGCCTATGAGGTTCCTTCATCCATGGAATTTTCCAGGCAAGAGTACTAGAGTGGGTTGCCATTTCCTTCTCCAGGAGATCTTCCCAACCCAGGGCTTGAACCCGGGTCTCAAGCTATAGCTAATCAAGTAATATCCTTGCTTTGCTTCTTCCTCCACTCTGTAAAAGTCTTTTCCCTGGCTCTTGTTGGTGAAATGATTTTAACTACTTCCAATTAGGCATTACCCAATTCAAATCAAGTTTTGCTCAAATACACCCTTAAAATATTTAATATGGCTCAGTATATCTTTGAACAAGCAATAAGGATAGCTCTCTTCTTGCTGAGCGACTTCACTTTCTTTCTTTCTTCTTGCTGGTACCATAGAGGGGAAAAATGTATGCCCTGCTTTTAAACAAAAAGATAGAGGGTAGACAGCACTGTTTAAAAAAAAAAAAATCAAAGAAGACAATTTAGGTGATACAAACAAATTTTAATGCTTCACAGATCCACAGTCTCCTTTGGAGAACTGCAAAATGAGGTGGAAGGCAAAAAGTTTTTATATGATAAGGAATATCTGATGAACTGGTGCCATACTGTCAAACTTGTTTGGGTGAGAAGGCCCAGAGTTGGCTTGGCATTCAGGGTTTGTTGAATAAATATTCAACTGGCCCTCTGTATTCAGCTTCCCTGGTGGCTCAGAGGATAAAGCGTCTGCCTGCAATGCGGGAAACCCGGGTTCGATCCCTGGGTTGGGAAGATCCCCTGGAGAAGGAAATGGCAACCCACTCCAGTATTCTTGCCTGGAGAATCCCATGGACAGAGGAGCCTGGCGGGCTACAGTCCACAGGGTCGCAAAGAGTCAGACATGACTGAGCGATTTCACTTTCTTTCTGTATTCATGGTTCCACATATGCAGATTCAACCAAACATGGATTGAAAATATTCAAAAAAAGAAATTCCAGAAGGTTCCAAAAAGCAAAATTTAAATTTACCACACTACCAAATTCATTGTTTGAGACCATCATCACCCTGATAACAAAACCAGACAAAGTTACCCCAACAAAAGAAAATTGCCGACCAATATCACTGATATGAACATAGATGCAAAAATCTTCAACAAAATATTAGCAAACCAAATTCAACAATATGTTAAAAGAATTATATGCTATGATAAAGGGGAATTTAGCCCAGGGATGCAAGGATGATTCAATATCTGCAAATCAATCAATATGATACACCTTATTAACAAATTGAATGACTAAATTACAAAAGTATCTTATCAATGGAGAAGATATCTACTTAAATGTGCATGAGAAATTTTATCCTTCATTACCAGGCTTTTCCTGGTAACCTCCTTGCTTACATCTTTGAAACAGTTTCTCAGAGCTATTTGAGAGTCTATCTCTGGGGTTTTAGTTCTCAGTAAGACACTCAACATTAAAACTCAACATTCAGAAAACTAAGATCATGGGGTCTGGTCCAATCACTTCATGGCAAATAGATGGGGAAACAGTGACAGACTTTATTTTGGGGGGCTCCAAAATCACTGCAGATAGTGACTGCAGCCATGAAATTAAAAGACACTTGCTCCTTGAAAGAAAGGTTATGACCAACCTACACAGCATATTAAAAAGCAGAGACATTACTTTGCCAACAAAGGTCCATCTAGTCAAAGGTATGGTTTTTCCAGTAGTCATGTATGGATGTAAGAGTTGGACTATAAAAAAAGCTGATTGCCAAAGAATTGATTCTTTTGAACTGTGGTGTTGGAGAAGACTCTTGAGAGTCCCTTGGACTGCAAGGAGATCCAACCAGTCCATCCTAAAGAAAATCAGTCCTGAATATTCATTGGAAGGACTGACACTGAAGCTGAAACTCCAATACTTTGGCCACCTGATGTGAAAAACTGACTCATTGGAAAAGACCCTGATGCGGGGAGTTTGAAGGCAGGAGGAGAAGGGGACGACAGAGGATGAGATGGTTGGATCGTTATCCCCAACTCAATGAACATGAATTTGAGTAAACTCCGGGAGTTGGCGATGGATAGGGAGGCCTGGAGTGCTGCAGTCCATGGGGTCACAGAGTCAGACACAACTGAGCGACTGAACTGAACTGAAGACACTGAATAAATCTGACCCACAGCTTTTACACTGTGCTTTTAAAGTCAGTAGTTCTAGTCTTAATTTTTTGAGATACTGCCATAGTGGCTGCAGCAACTCATATTCTTAACAACAGTGCAGGAGGGTTTCCTTTTCTCCACATTCTCAACAACACTTGCTATTTCTTGTCTTTTTGATGCTAACCATTCTACAGATGTGAGGTGATAGCTCAGTGTGGTTTTGACTTGCATTTCCCCAATAATTAGTGATGCTGAACATCATATGCTTGTTGATCATCTATATGTCTATTTTGGACAAAAGTTCAGATCCTCTGCCCATTTAAAAAATTTTTGTATTATTTTTTGGCTGCGCTGGTCTTGGTTTCTGCATGCGGGCTTTCTCTGGTTGGGGGTGGGGCGGGGCGGCTACTCTTCATTGTGGTGCACAGGCTTTTCACTGCTGTGGCTGCTTCTGTTGCAGGGCATGGACTCTGGGCACAGGGCCTTCAGCAGTGGTGGCACATGGGCTTAGTTGCTCCACAGCATGTGAGATCTTCCTTGACCAGGGATTGAATGCATGTCCCCCGCATTGGCAGGCAGACTCTCAACCTCTGAACCACCAGGGAGGTCCCCTCTGCCCATTTTTAAACTGGGGTGTCTGTTGTCGTTGTTGAACCCCTTTATGTGCCCTGTGCCTAGTTAGGCTAGACAAACCAAAAAGTCAGAGTTCGGAGCAGAGAAAGGTTTATTGAAGGGTCAAACAAGGAGCGTGGGAAGCTTTTGCTCAAAATACCCAACTCCCTGATGGATTTCTGGAAAGAGTTTTTTTGTTTGGTTTGGTTTGGTTTTGGTTTTGGGGGGTTTTTGGCCGCACTGTGTGGCTTGTGGGAATCTTACTTCCCTAACCACCAATCAAACCTGGGCCCTCAGCAGGGAAAGCAAGGAGTCCTAAACATGGAACTGCCAAGGAATTCCACAGGCAAGAGGTTTTTAAAGGCAGCATTTGGGGTGAGGGCTGTAGGGGACATGACTTCTGACTGATGTGTGGTGACATAACAGGGTGGTGTGTTCCAGGAATCTCAGTCATCAACCTTTGGTCTCAGGATGCAGTTACCATTTTTCCATCTGGGTGGGCCCTACTTCCTGCAGAACATCTCAAAGATATATCATTGTTGCTCACTGGTGTCTGACTCTTTGGGACCCCATGGACTGCAGCACGCCAGGCTTCCCTGCCTTTCACTATCTCCAGGAATTTGCTCAAATTCATGTTCATTGAGTCAATGATGCCATCCAACCATTTCACCCTCTGTCTCCTGCTTCTCCTCCAGCCTTCAATCTTTCCCAGCATCAGGGTCTTTTCCAATGAGTTGGCTCTTTGCATCAGGTGGCCAAAGTATTGGATTTTCAGCTTCAGCATCAGTCCTTCCGATGAATATTCAGGGTTGATTTTCTTTAGCATGGACTGGTTGGATCTCCCTGCTGTCCAAGGGACTCTCAAGAGTCTTCTCCAACACCACACTTCAAAAGCATCAATTCTTCAGCACTAAACCTTCTTTATGGTCCAACTCTTACATCCATACATGACTACTGGAAAAAACCATAGTTTTGACTACATGGACCTTTGTTGACAAAGTGATGTCTCTGCTTTTTAATACACTGTCTAGGTTAGTCATAGTTTTTCTTCCAAGGAGCAAGCATCTTTTAATTTCATGGCTGCTGTCACTGTCCACCGTGATTGTGGAGTCCAAGCAAATAAAGTCTGTCACTGTTTCCATTTTTTCTCCATCTATTTACCATGAAGTGATGGGACTAGATGCCATGATCTTAGTTTTTTGAATGTTGGGTTTTAAGCCAGCTTTTCACTCTCCTCTTTTCACCTTCATCAAGAGGCTCTTTATATGTATCAGGTTCTTATGTATATCCCTCAAGGAGGAACTAGGACTGATTTATCACCAAAGTACTGTTTCTTGACTATTTTCCTTTATTTCTGCATTCCCTCAGTTCCCTAACTAGTAACTGCTGAAATCTGCTCTTTAGAACTCAAGATCCTGTTGCTGGGAAAGATCGAAGCAAAAGGAGAAGTGGGCAGCAGAGGATGAGATGGTTAGACAGCATCACTGACTCAGTGGATATGAATTTGAACAAACTCCAGGAAATAATAAAGGACAGGGAAGCCTGGCGTGCTGCAGTCCATAGGGTCACAAAGAGTTGGACATGACTTACCGACTGAACCACAAGAGAACTCAGGGAAGGCCTGCTGCTGCTGTTAAGTTGCTTCAGTCATGTCTGACTCTGTGCGACCCCATAGACGGCAGCCCACCAGGCTCCCCCATCCCTGGGATTCTCTCAGGCAAGAACACTGGAGTGGGTTGCCATTTCCTTCTCCAATGCATTAAAGTGAAAGTGAAGTTGCTCAGTCGTGTCCAACTCTTAGCGACCCCATGGACTGCAGCCTACCAGGCTCTTCCATCCATGGGAGTTTCCAGGCAAGAGTACTGGAGTGGGGCCTACTGGAGACCAAAGCCTTTTTCTACAAGCAAGAAAGGGGAGCTCTGGAAAGGCTTCTGTACTGGGGAGAGCCTCACAGGCTCCTGCTCATTTTCAGTGCCCCCTTTTCTTTGATAGTCCTCTGTCCTATTCTGTGAGGAATAAGCACAGGACAAGAAAGGGAATACAGTTCTGGGTAGAGACTTTAATCATAAACTCAGCAGAGGAACTTTGTTTCTGAAGGAGTCAGTTCCAGTATTGTATGGGTTCTTTCCATATATTTGGATATTAATCCTTTATCAGATACATGATTTGCAAATTTTTCTCCCATTCAGTAGGCTGTCATTTCATTTTGTTGATGCTTTCCTTTGGTGTGCAGAAACTTTATTTATTTTTATTTTTGTTTCTCTTGCCTGAGGAGACATATCCAAAAAAATATTGCTAAGACTGATGTCAAAAAGTGTACTGCCTATTTTCTAGGTTCTTTTGTTTTTTTGGCCATGCAGCTTGTGGGATTCTAGTTTCCCAACCAGGGATTGAACCCAAGTCCCCTGCAGTGGATGCACAGAGCCAACCACTGGCCCACCAGGGGAGTCCCAATGTACTAGGTACTGCCTGTTTTCTTCAGGGAATTTAACGGTTTGCCATTTACATTCAAGGCTTTAATCCATTTAGAGTTAATTTTTTTATATGATGTAAGATTGGGATCTAGTTTTAATCTTTTGCATATGGCTATCTAGTTTTCCCAACAGCATTTACTGAAGAGACTTTCTTTTTTCCCTTGTATGTTCTTGGCTCCTTTGTCATAAATTAGTTGCCCGTGTGTGTGTGTGTGTGTGTGTGTGTGTGTGTGTGTGTGTGTTTCCTCTCAGTCTCAGAAATGTAATCTTAGTCAACCAGTTTGGAATTTCCTGGTCATCACCAGTGAGGTCATCTGTCATGTGAGCCCTCTAGCCCCCAGAGGAAGAAGAAGCAATCTGCATGATAAAAGCTATTGCAATTCTCCTCCCCCTAAAAAGAGGTGCTGGCCCCAAATAATTCTTTTTCTTTTGGAAATAACTTCTTTGCCCCACCCTCCTTTCTATAAAAGCCTTCCATTTTGTATCATTCCCTGGAGTGCTCTTCTAGTTACTACACAGCCTGCTTCCTGATTAATTCAATCACTGAATAAAGCATTAGAATCTTCAAGTTTACTTGGTTGAATTTTGTTTTGTTTTAACACATACAACCAATTTAGTGGAATAATTTACAATTGACAAGTTGTAGGTAGATAAATTAGTACTCCTGTCCCTTGATTTTGAGAATGTTGGTGACTTTAAAATACTGTGAGGTAGAATAGAATAGGAGACGGCAATGGCACCCCACTCCAGTACTCTTGCCTGGAAAATCCCATGGACAGAGGAGCCTGGTGGGCTGCAGTCCATGGGGTCGCTAGGAGTCGGACACGACTGAGCGACTTCACTTTCACTTTTCACTTTCATGCATCGGAGAAGAAAATGGCAACCCACTCCAGCGTTCTTGCCTGGAGAATCCCAGGGACAGGAGAGCCTGGTGGGCTGCCGTCTATGGGGTCACACAGAGTCGGACACGACTGAAGTGACTTAGCTTAGCTTAGAATAGAATAAAGAATCCATTGTATCATTTGCTCTGACTTGGGAAGTTGAAGACACACAGAAAGACCAAACCATTTTTCAAGCCTTAGGACATTTGGAAAGGCCAACTCATTTTTTAAGCCTGCATAGTATTTGCTGTCCCTGATTAGGATGCTGGCTTGACTAACGGTGCCAACAGTTTAAAAAGAACTACAATTATTTTCGGTTTGTTCCATTTTATTGTATTTTAAATTTTTTGGTTCATTTCTTTTATTTGGAAAATTAATAACTACTAAAGTTTGGGAGGAATGGTTTTACTCAAATTCTCTAAACAAATGTTTGCAAGATCTTTTCGTTGTATTGTCAGTTGTTTACTCAAACAACAGTTAGTTTAGAAGTTTTTTTTCATGTGGAAGAAATACTAACTGTTGAGACATAGGTTTGACTAGCAAACAAAATTTACCTGGGGTTGTAAAATGTTCTACAAAATGTTCAATAAAATAAAGGCAAAATACAGGACTATCTTGGTAGATAAGAATTAACCCAATTTTATTTGAAAGGAGCCCGCTAGTAAGTAAACCTTTTCTACGTTGAAAAATGTTCTATTAAATATTGCAAGCACTGTATGTTGTTTTTAAAGTGTTTTACACAACAGTACCAAGTTGCAATTGTGCTAAGACGTATCTGATTCTTTTGGAACCCCTTGGACTGGCGCCTGCCATGCTTCGTCCATGGGATTTCCCAGGCAAGAATACTGGAGTGGTTTCCTACTCTAGGAGATCTTCCTGGATCAGGGGTTGAACCTATGTTTCTTGCATTGGCAGATGGATTCTTTACCCCTGAGCCACCAGGGAATTACTTTGCAAGTTTTCATTGCAAACAGAAAGCTTGTAGCTTACACATATTGAGCTGTTAGTTACCAGAGCTTTTCTGAACTTCTTGCTTACATTATTATATTTCACTTATCCTCCCAATAATCTGATGAGATAAAGAGTACTGAGGTTTAAACAATTTGCCCAGACCAAGAAGTGGTTGATCCAGCATGTAGAGCCAGGTAGTCTTACTCCAAAGCCTGTTCTCTTAATGATTTTAAATATTTGAATATTTACTGGACTGGCAGAAAAAACACCAGTAAAATAGGCAATCATTATAGGAGTTTAATTATTTTATTTATTTACATATTGTGAAAATAATTATTTAAATAAGGAATCCATTAGACTGAGGTGGCTCTATTCTTAGCAGCCTACCCAACCAAACCAAAACTTAAGCTTCAAGGTTAAGAAATCAAAATCAAAATCATAAACATCTAACTATGGCTTTCCAAGTAAGGTAAACACTTAAGCTATGGCTAATGAAATAACTTTTTGCTTGGCTTCTGCTTCTTGCTTATAAAAATCTTACCACTAGCGTCTGCTGATAGAGTGCACCTAATCACTTCTAGTTTGGCACTGCCTGATTAAAATAGATTTTTGTTCAAATAAACTCTTAAAAATGTTAATATGTCTCAGTTTCTCTTTTAACACTAAATATGTATTTTAAAAACATTCTCATAAACTTTTATCTCCTATAACTGTATGGTCTTCATAATTTTCATTTCTAATGTCTAAATCAACGTTAGAATGTTAGAAATCAACCCAAAGGACTTCCCTGGTGGTCCAGTAGTTAAGAGACCACCTGCTAATACAGGAGACAGGGGTTAAATCCCTGGTCAGGGAAGATTCCATATGCCACAGGGCAACTAAGCCCGTATGCCCCAACTACCGGAGGCTCCATGCCCTGGAGCCCGCGGTCTGCAGTAAGAGAAGCCACCGCAACAAGAAGCCCTTGCACGGGTAGCCCCCACTCACTGCGACTAGAGAAAGCCCACACACAGCAATGAAGACCCAGCACAGCCAAAAACAAACGCATTTTAAAAATTTAAAAAAAAAAAAAAAAATCAGCCCACGAATTTAAAAAATCACTATTACATATCAGTTTTTTGTTTGTTTGCTCACTAAAGGTTTTTAGTAAATCAGAACTACATAAATCACATTCTATATGTTAACACATAATTTTCAAAAAGGTAAAAATCATGACTCTCCTAGTTGTTTACCTCATTAATGACAGAACCAGCAGAATAATAAACCTTGTTCAAATGGAGCGTAGAAAGACAAAGGTATTTATCGTTACTGAGAGGAGAAAGAATGCTGGAATAACATTACTAAATTACATTAAAATTGGGTAATATACCATTGGGCAATAAAACTAATCTTTCAGTTTCAACCCAAGCTCTTCTACTGGACACAAATCACTTGTATCTCTATGAGACAAAGTTATCTGCATTGCTAAAAAAAACACTATTTGTGTCAAACTCTGTCTGGTTTTCTTCAATTTAAAATCTACCCTTACAGCCATTTTTACCATTTATCACTATCACATTACATATTTTACATGTTTACCTTGTTTATGGTCTGTTCCTACCATTTAGAATATAAAGGCAGAATTTTTTCGTCTTTTGTGCATTGCAGAATGCCCAACACCTAAAATAATGTCTGATCCTTGGTAGGTACTCAAAATATATGTTGAATGAATAAATGAGTGAAGAAAAAAAAAAAAAAGAATGATATGGTTGACTTTAAAAACATTAGCCATATTAAGAGGAAAAGTGTAAAGTAACCAAGTCTAGAGTAAATTAGCATCCGGTACCATCACTTTGTGGCAAATAGATGGGGAAAAAGTGGAAACAGTGACAGACTTTATTTTCTTGAGTTCCAAAATAACTGCAGATGAAGACAGCAATCATGAAATTAACGCTTGCTCCTTGGAAGAAAAACTATGACAAACCTAGACAGCATACTAAAAAGCAGAGACATCACTTTGTCAACAAAGGTCTGTATAGTCAAATCTATAGTTTTACCTGTAGTCATGGATGGATGTTTGAGAGTTGGACCATAAAAAATGCTGAGTGCCAAAAAATTGATGTTTTCGAAGTACGTTGCTGGAGAAGACTTTTGTGAGTCCCTTGGACAGCAAGGAGATCAAACCAGTCAATCCTAAAGGAAATCAACCCTGAATATACTTTGGCCACCTGATGTAAAGAGCCAACTCATTGGAAAAGACCCTGATGCTGGGAAAGATTGAAGGCAAAAGAACGGGATGACAGAGGATGAGATGGTTGGATGGCATCGCTGACTCAATGGACATGAGTTTGAGCAAACTCCTGGAGATCATGAAGGACAGGGAAGCCCAGTGTGGTGCAGTCCATGGGGTCACAAAGAGTCAGACATGATTTAGTGACTGAACAACAATGAACAAACTAAATTGCTTGAAGGATAGCCAAACCCTCATATTGGTGCTTTGATAGAGGAAATTTTCCAGCCCAAATTTCTGCAGAAATATTAATAGAAATGGCATATGATGAGATGGAGAAACAAGCAGCAAAGCAGCATCTGTAGAAAATCTGTTAGCTTCACATTCTCAAGGTGAAAATAGAGAGGAAACAACCATGTCTTCTCTGAAGACAGCTGGGGCTTGGGGAAGAACCAGACCCGGATTGTAAAATTTAGCAAAATAAATTTCACCTCAAGAAGCCATTTGTTACTGAAGGGATCAAAATATGCCACTTTGGCATAAGGATTATTTTGAGCTGATGGCAGTTAAGAAACAGCAAGCATTGAGGAAAAAAACTCTCGCCCTCCCCCCATCTGGCCAAGAGCAAAAACGTACATGTTCATTTGTAAAAGTGTTTCCCTCACCTGTACTAAGAAGAGAAATCTATCATTCCCCAGGGACTCTTAATAACTGAAGATGGTTCTAGACTCTTACCTTCCCAGAGACTGATACCAAGTGCAATCTAAATGACAAACCTCACAAGTACCCTTATCTTCCATGTTCCCAGGAACTCAAACTCCTTCCCTTTGTCTTGTCCTTCACAAATGTATTGCTCATTGTTGAAATGACATATAAGCCTTTGGGTCTGATCAGTCCTTTGGTGTGTTCACGTCATTTCTGGTAGACCTCTGACACGCACATTTGATAAATCTTCTTTTCTTGTTAATCTATCTTTTGCCAGTTCAATTTGCATGGCCCCAGCCACTGAACCTAAGAAGGGAGGGGGAAGAGATTTTTTCTCCCATTTTCCAGCCACTTTACCTTCCTTGTTGGCATCTACTCTGAAAATGTGGTCATATTTTTAAACATGATATCTTTAAGGCTATCACCTAAATAATCTTTAATCACTTTACAGTAATATATTAATTCAGTTCAAAATATTTGACAACTAGATGAAAAGAAGGACTTTAATGAGATAAATCCAAGTTGACAATCTTTTTAATGTGCAAACATTTTGCTGTCTCAATCAGAGGCTTATTTCATACCACACTAGAGAAAATTTAGCTCTTACATTGTTCCTTGCATCCTCAAAAATACCATACATATAGGGTATTTTATTTGGTCTTTAGCCCAGAAGCTTGTTATTAATAGATTTAAATCTTGTCTAGAGGCATCTGCTAAAATAAAATAGTAATTCAAATAACTTTTTAAATGTTAATATTTTTATATATGAACTTATTTTTAATTGTGATAAGATATTTATGAACTACACAGTAGGAATTGGAAGAACTTCCTCTCTAAAGGACCAGATAGTATACATTTTAGACTTTGTAGGTCATATGGTTTCTGTAGCAACTGCTCAATTCAGCTACTGTGCTATGAAACAGCATAGACCATAACTGAACAAATGGACATGCTTACCTTCTTTTTTTGATTTATTTGGCTGTGCCAGGTCTTAGTTGTGGCTTGCAGGATTTTTGATCTTCGTTTAGGCATGTGGCATCTTTAGCTGCAGCATGTGGGATCTATAAATTACATTTCTTACACTGAAATTGCTTGGTTTTAATATCTCCATTATACCTGTTGACCTGAAGGAAGCAGACTGCTGGATATTCCTCCAGCAAATATGGGTTTATACTTGATCAGCAGAGAACTGCAATTCAGGTTCTGAAACCATGGCAAGATAGGTACAAGTCCTGGCACAGCAGGGGAGGAGAATGCTTTTAAGGAGAGGAAAAGGAAGTTGGGAGGGCTATCGTAAAAGAGTCCATGGCGTTTCATTGGCTGAGTCCTTGCTAGAAAAGAAATGCTTCTCCTCTCCTCCAGGGTTCTGCTATAGTGGCAGGGTGTGGGAGCTCCCCCTTCTGGTCTCGTCACTCGTTGATTAATTTTACATACCCAACTTCTGAAAATGAGAGTGTTTCTTCTCTCCTATCCCCTTTCTTATATTCCTTGAAAGTGTGTTAGAACTCACCTATAAAATTATCTGGGCCTGGTGATTTTCTTTGAAGGCATGAGAATATTTTTAAATGCTGATTACATTTTAACAATTTTTCCTAAATGTTCATTTGTGTGTTCTCTCCTTTTAATTTCTGTTTATCATGATAATTTCCCTTTCTGCCACTATCTCTGGTTTTATTCTTTTGTTTTCTCCTCTAATCTCTTAGATTGGAAGCTTAGCTTATTAACTTTAAGGCATTACTTTTCTTTCTAATATAAGTATTGAAAACATTCATTTTCCTCTCCAGGAAGTATTTTTTAAAATTTTCAAACATACACTATTAAAAGAAAAAAAATCTTTTAAAATGCATTTCTAACTCAATTGCATTGTTTCTAAAGAATATGGTCTGTATACACCAGTTTTTAAAAAACTTATTCAAATTTGTCTAAACAGTTTGGCCATATACCTGAATGGTTTTCACATAAATGCTTTAGGGGCACTTGACAGGAATGTATGGAATCCAGCTGTCAGGTATAGGGGTCTATATGTAACCAACAGATGAAGTTTGTTACTGCATTTTTCAAGTCATCTGTATTCCTTCTGATGCCTTTTATGATTGCTTGATTAAATACTGATGTGATATATCAGAATCTCCCACTGTGCTGGTGGATTTATTGATTTTCCTTATAGTTCTGGCAACTTTACATTATGTATTTTTTTTTTTTTGGCTGTTCCGGGTCTTACTTACAGTACACGAGATCTTCACTGCAGCATGTGGCATCTAGCCCCTTGACCAGGGGTCAAACCTGGGCCTCCCTGCATCAGGATAACAGAGTTTTAACCACTGGGGCCACAAGGGAAGTTTCTACTTTATGTATTTTAAAGTTGTGCTATGAAGCCTTTACACCTTTAGAATTATCAAATTTTGAGGATATGAGTCATCTATCAATGTTTTTACCATTATTTCAGTAATATTTTTTTAATTTTAAGGTCTAAAGTGAATATAGTCATACCATCTTTATTTTAGGCCCCTTCCTTGGTGGCTCAGATGAAGAATCTGCCTGCAATGAGGAAGATCTGGGTTTGATCCCTGGGTTGGGGAGATCCCCTGGAGAAGGGAACGGCTACCCTTTCCAGTATTCTGGCCTGGAGAATTTCATAGACAGAGGAGCCTGGCAGGCTACAGTCCATGCGGTCACAAACAGTTGGACGTGACTGAGCAACTTACACTTCACTTCACCTTTATTTTGGTCATTATTTGTTTTAGTACTTTTTTTTTTTTTTACATCCTTTGCATTTTAGTCTCTTTTTTAATGGTTTAGACAGTGGTGTGCTGGCAAATGCATAACAACCAGCTCTCTGGGAAGGCAAGGTAGAATCTGATTTGTAGAATTTATTGATTTCTTTTGTATCAATACTCCCACCTGAGATTGCTAGATAAAGGTCAGGCTGCACAGTTAAATCTGAATTGCAGATAAACAATTATTTTTAATATAAGTGTATCTCAAATAGTGCATGGAACACACATTTAAAACATATTTGTGGTATCAGTGCCAAAATGGGGACCTCCTGGGGCGATCACGCCAAGGAGTATTCCCTGGGCCCTCTGCCACTAATGTCCTTATCTCTGCAGTGAGCCACAGCCTACCTCACACCCCATGAGATCCTCCAAGACCTGCAGAGGCAGTTGACACCTCCTAAAGCACTGAAATATACTTGCAAACCAGACAACACTAGGACAGGGTGACCGAGGCCAATACCATTCATAACTGGAGATTTCACAGCCATGTTTCTAGCCAGGAGTCTCATGGTACCTGGTTGCTAAATACAATCATGCTTCACACAAAGCAACGGAAGCCACAGTCCAGACACTACGATAGGCCAGGGCGGCTTCTCTCAAGGTGTGGAATGTGAGTCTAGTAACACTGCATTCCCAAAGGCTTTTTTAATGGAAACATCCTAACATACATAGAAGTAGAAAGACTAGTATAATGAACTCCTAGGTATCAGTCACCCAGCTTCTGCTATAGTCAACATGGGTCAATTGTACTTCCGCTCTCCCTGTCCCACATTTTTCCTGAGGCTGGAGTGCTTAAAGCAAATCCCAGATGCACCGTCATGTCACTAGCGATTGCTTCATCCAGCCACAAAATGGATGACAAGTTTTTACATAACTGCAATGCTGTCATCACCCCTAACAAAAATAACCCTTAAATAACCTAATATTTAGTCCATATTCAAGCTTTCCAGATTGCATCAAAGATGCCTATTTGCAATTACAGCAGTTTGTTAGAAGAGTGTTTGCAAAATTCATTTGGCTTCAAACTCCGTAACAATGGCACTTCACACATTTGCTTCTTGGACGGGCTATAAGGAGCACAGTGACAGGAAACACCTCTTCTTAAAAGCTCCAGAGGTGAGCTGGACACAAACTAGCTCACGCAGGCCCTCAAGATGAGTGCAGGTCCCTGCTAATCTCTGTACTGGGTCCAGTAGCCCTGGGTGGGATGGGCCCTAGCTGTACACCATGGAATATCGTTCAGCAATGAAAAGGAACAGGCTGATGATACTCAATTATATACCTGTCCCTTAGACAGGTATATAATTCTACAGAGAATTATGCTGAGTGAAAAAATCCAATCCCAAAAGGTTACAAACTGTATGGTTCCCTTTATACAACTTTTTTGAAATAAAAGTATAGAAATTTTTTTTAAAAGTATTGAAATATTATGGGGGAAAAACATATTTGCTGTTTATCTGAAATTCAAATTTCACCATTGCCAGCATTTTTATTTGCTAAATCTGGCAACCCTATTCTCACCAACATGATATCATTGAATGCAAAGTTGAGAGGAGATGTCCACAACAACTTGCTTTTTAAAAAGAACTTACTGAGATAAAACTCACATACCATACTATAGTCAAAGCTATGGTTTTTCCAGTAATCATGTATGGATGTGACAGTGGAAGCATAAAGAAGGCTAAGAGCCAAGAAATTGATGCTTTCGAACTGTAGGGCTGGAGAAGACTCTTGAGAGTCCCTTAGACAGCAAGATCAAACCAGTCAATCCTAAAGGAAATCAACCCTGAATATTCATCGGAAGCTCTGATGCTGAAGCTGAAGCTCCAACACTTTGGCCACCTGATGTAAAGAGCCAAATCATTTGAGAAGACCCTGATGCTGGGAAAGATGCAAAAGGAGAAGGGGGCAACAGAGGATGAGATGGCTGGATGGTATGACTAACTCAATGGACATGAGTTTGAGCAAACTCCAAGAGATAGTGAAGGACAGAGAAGCTTGGCATGCTGCAGTTCATGGGGTCACAAAGAGTCATACACAACTTAGCGAGTGAACAACAACCACCATGCAATTCACCTGTTTAAATGTGAGATTAAATGGTTTTAAAAGTTACATATTATGCAACCACCACAACCAATTTTAAAACATTTTCACCATGCCAGAAAGACTCATTAGCAGCCACTAAGTAACCTCAACCACCGCCTTCATTCCTAATTGGTAACCTCTAATTTGTCTTTATAGACTTACCTCTTCTGAACATATATATAAATGGAATCACAGCAGTATGTTTTTTGTGACTACCTTCTTTCACTTAGCAAATGTTATAAAGTCCATATAGTAGCATGTATCAGTACTTTATTTCTTTTTACTACTGAGTAATATTTTGCTGTATGGATAGACCATATTTATTTATGGATACTTTATAAGTTGATAGGCGTTCGGTTGTTCCCCCTTTGGGGCTTTTATAAATAATGCTGCTATAATACTCTGCTCCTGCAGGCTGGTAAGAACTACAGCAAGGCAGCTCCAAGATCCTGCTGGTTTTAGGTGTGTCTCTTGAAGTCAACACACATCACTATATTATTGTTGCCTACTTCAGTTCGGTTCAGTTCAGTTCAGTTCATTTCAGTCGCTCAGTCGTGTCCGACTCTTTGCAACCCCATGAATTGCAGCACGCCAGGCCTCTCTGTCCATCACCAACTCCCGGAGTTCACACAGACTCACGTCCATCAAGTCAGTGATGCCGTCCAGCCATCTCATCCTCTGGCGTCCCCTTTTCCTCCTGCCCCCAATCCCTCCCAGCATCAGAGTCTTTTCCAATGAGTTAACTCTTTGCATGAGGTGGCCAAAGTACTGGAGTTGCAGCTTCAGCATCATTCCTTCCAAAGAAATCCCAGGGCTGGTCTCCTTCAGAATGGACTGGTTGGATCTCCTTGCAGTCCAAGGGACTCTCAAGAGTCTTCTCCAACACCACGTTGCAAATGCATCAATTCTTCGGTGCTCAGCTTTCTTTATAGTCTGACTCTCACATCCATACATGACCACTGGAAAAACCATAGCTTTGACTAGACAGACCTTTGTAGGACTATCATTAGAGGTACCCAATTCCTCTTCCTATTCCAACCAAGGAATGCCATATGACCCAGACTGAGCCAGACACTCTTTGAAATGGAAATCTTAAGCAAAGTGACATAGAAACTTCAAAGTTCAGTTCAGTTCAGTCCAGTCACTCAGTCATGTCCAACTCTTTGCAACCCCATGGACCACAGCACACCAGGCCTCCCTGTCCATTATCAACTCCCAGAGTTTACTCAAACTCATCTCCATTGAGTTGGTGATGCCATCCAACCATCTCATCCTCCATCATCCCCTTCTCCTCCTGCCCTCAATCTTTCCCAGCATCAGGGTCTTTTCAAATGAGTCAGCTCTTCACATCAGGTGGCCAAAGTATTGGAGTTTCAACTTCAACATTAGTCCTTCCAATGAACACTCAGGTCTGATCTCCTTTAGGATGGACTGTTTGGATCTCCTTGCAGTCCAAGGGACTCTCAAGAGTCTTCTCCAACACCATAGTTCAAAAGCATCAATTCTTCGGCTCTCAGCTTTCTTTATAGTCCAAATTGCACATCCATACATGACTACCGGAAAAACCATAGCCTTGATGAGACAGACCTTTGTTGGTAAAGTAATGTCTCTGCTTTTGAATATGCTGTCTAGGTTGGTCATAACTTTCCTTCCAAGGAGTAAGCATCTTTTAATTTCATGGCTGCAATCACCATCTGCAGTGATTTTGGAGCCCAAAAAAATAAAGTCAGCCACTGTTTCCACTGTTTCCCCATCTATTTCCCATGAAGTAATGGGACCGGATGCCATGATCTTTGTTTTCTGAATGTTGAGCTTTAAACCAACTTTTTCACTCTCCTCTTTCATTTTCATCAAGAGGCTTTTTAGTTCTTCTTCACTTTGTGCCATAAGGGTGTTGTCATCTGCATATCTGAGGTTATTGATATTTCTCCTGGCAATCTTGATTCCAGCTTGTATGTCCTCCAGCCCAGCGTTTCTCATGATTTACTCTGCATATAAGTTAAATAAGCAGGGTGACATAAAAAAAAAGTTAAATATGCAGGGTGATAATGTACAGCCTTGACGTACTCCTATTCCTATTTGGAACCAGACTGTTGTTCCAGTCTAGTTTTGTTGCTTCCTGACCTGCATACAGATTTTTCAAGAGGCAGGTCAGGTGGTCTGGTATTTTGATCTCTTTCAGAATTTCCCACAGTTTATTGTGATCCACATAGTCAAAGCTTTTGGCATAGTCAATAAAGCAGAAATAGATGTTTTTCTAGAACTCTCTCGCTTTTTCGATGATCCGACAGATGTTGGCAATTTGATCTCTGGTTCCTCTGCCTTTTCTAAAACCAGCTTGAACATCTGGAAGTTCATGGTTCACGTATTGCTGAAGCCTGGCTTGGAGAATTTTAAGCATCACTTTACTAGTGTGTGAGATGAGTGCAATTGTGCAGTAGTTTGAGCATTCTTTGGCATTGCCTTTCTTTGGGATTGGGATGAAAACTGATCTTTTCCAGTCCTGTGGCCACTGCTGACTTTTCCAAATTTGCTGACATATTGAGTGCAGCACTTTCACAGCATCATCTTTTAGAATTTGAAATAGCTCAACTGGAATTCCATCACCTCCACTAGCTTTGTCTGTAGTGATGATGCTTCCTAAGGCCCACTTGACTTCACATTCCAGGATGTCTGGCTCTAGGTGAGTGATTAGACCATCGTGATTATCTGGGTCATGAAGATATTTTTTGTGCAGTTTTTCTCTGTATTCTTGCCACCTCTTCTAAATATGTTCTGCTTCTGTTAGGTCCATACCATTTCTGTCCTTTATCAAGCCCATCTTTGCATGAAATGTTCCCTTGGTATCTCTAATATTCTTGAAGAGATCTCTAGTCTTTCCCATTCTATTGTTTTCCTCTATTTCTTTGCACTGATCATTGAGGAAGGCTTTCTTATCTCTCCTTGCTATTCTTTGGAATTCTGCATTCAAATGGGTATATCTTTCCTTTTCTCCTTTGATTTTCACATCTCTTTTTTTTTCACAACTATTTGTAAGGCCTCCTCAACAGCCATTTTGCCTTTTTTCATTTCTTTTTCTTGGGGATGGTCTTGATCCCTGCCTCCCGTACAATGTCACGAACCTCCATCCATAGTTCATCAGGCACTCTGTCTATCAGATCTAGTCCTTTAAATCTATTTCTCACTTTCACTGTATAATCATAAGGGATTTGATTTAGGTCATACCTGAATGGTCTAGTGGTTTTCCCTGCTTATTCAATTTCAGTCTGAATTTGGCAATAAGGAGTTCATGATCTGAGCCACAGTCAGCTCCCGGTCTTGTTTTTGCTGACTGTATAGAGCTTCTCCATCTTTGGCTGCAAAGAATATAATCAATCTGATTTCGGTGTTGGCCGTCTGGTGATGTCCATGCGTACAGTCTTCTCTTGTGTTGTTGGAAGAGGGTGTTTGCTATGACCAGTGCCTTCTCTTGGCAAAACTCTATTAGTCTTTGCCCTGCTTCATTCTGTACTCCAAGGCCAAATTTGCCTGTTACTCCAGGTGTTTCTTGACTTCCTACTTTTGCATTCCAGTCCCCTATAATGAAAAGGACATCTTTTTTGGGTGTTAGTTATAAAAGGTCTTGTAGGTCTTCATAGACCCATTCATCTTCAGCTTCTTCAGCATTACTGGTTGGGGCATAGACTTGGATTACTGTGATATTGAATGGTTTGACTTGAAAACGAACAGAGATCATTCTGTCGTTTTTGAGATTGCATCCAAGTACTGCATTTTGGACTCTTTTGTTGACCATGATGGCTACTCCATTTCTTCTAAGGGATTCTTGCCCACTGTAGTAGATATAATGGTCATCTGAGTTAAATTCACCCATTCCAGTCCATTTTAGTTCACTGATTCTTAAAATGTCGATGTTCACTCTTGCCATCTCCAGTTTGACCACTTTCAGTTTGCCTTGATTCACAGACCTAACATATCAGGTTCCTATGCAATATTGCTCTTCACAGCATAGGACCTTACTTCTATCACCGGTCACATTCACAACTGGGTGTTGTTTTTGCTTTGGCTTCGTCTCTTCATTCCTTCTGGAGTTATTTCTCCACTGATCTCCAGTAGCATATTGGCCACCTACTGACCTGGGGAGTTTATCTTTCAGTGTCTTATCTTTTTGCCATTCATACTGTTCACAATCACAGAAACTAACCAATCTAATCACATGGACCACAGCCTTCAAAGTCCATTCATCCTGATTGCAGTGACCTGAAGACACTGAATATTTGGCTTCACTCTACTTAGATCTCTTGAGTTTTCTGATTCCTGAACTTGCCCCAAGTCTACCTTCACAGATTTAGATTTTCCTTTGATTCTGTAAGATATCCTTTCCCCCACCAGCTTAAGTTGTTTAGAATTGGTTTGTGCAACTAGCAATTATAAAACTTTAACTGATCAAAGAGGGCTTCCCTCATGGCTCAGTTGGTAAAGAATCCACCTGCAATGCAGGAGACCTCAGTTTGATTCCTGGGTCAGGAAGATCCCCTGGAGAAGGGATAGGCTACCCACTTCAGTATTCTTGGGTTCCCTTTTGGCTCAGCTGATAAAGAATTTGCCCACAATGTGGGAGACCTGGGTTTGACCCCTGGGTTGGGAAGATCTTCTGGAGAAGGGAAAGGCTACCCACTCCAGTATTCTGATTTGGAGAATTCCATGGATGGTATAGTCTATGGGGTCTCAAAGAGTTGAACAGGACTGAGCGACTTTCACTTTCACTCAAAGGTCAATTCTGGATGCATTCCAAATTAAGGAGATAAAAAACCAGTTCCCAACCCCTGAGGATCTCTAAGAAATGTTCACTTCTGCATTATAGTCTTTTAGACTTAAGGTAACAAGACAACTACAGCATCAAAAATAGCATTTTAAAGTGGAAACAGACGGACTTCCCTGATGGTCCAGTGGTTAGGGGGCACGGGTTCAGTCCCTGGTTAGGGAGCTAATATTCTGAACATCACATGACGTGGTAGAAAAAAGAAAAAGATACAGAGAATGAAGTGAAAATTAAATTTGACTATGCTAATAGTCACACTTAACTTTGTGCTTACTTGCAGAGATTAATGATAAATAGCTGCAACAACTCTGTGCTTTGTTAATATTTTATATATATCATCTTGTTAAATCTTTGTAGCAACAGTAAGAGGCATTATTAGTATTCCCATCTTGCAGATGGGGAAAATAGGGTTTATAAAGGGTTTATAAAGTTAAGTGCCTTTCTGAAGGTCAATGGTTATAGCCAGCCTTCAAAACTAAGTTGAACAGAGTGAAGTAAGCCAGAAAGAAAAACACCAATACAGTAATACTAACACATATATATGGAATTTAGAAAGATGGTAACAATAACCCTGTGTAAGAGACAGCAAAAGAGACACTGATGTATAGATCAGTCTTATGGACTCTGTGGGAGAGGGAGAGGGTGGGGAGATTCGGGAGAATGGCACTGAAACATGTATAATATCATGTATGAAACGAGTCGCCAGTCCAGGTTCGATGCACAATACTGGATGCTTGGGGCTGGTGCACTGGGATGACCCAGAGGGAGGGTATGGGGAGGGAGGAAGGAGGAGGGTTCAGGATGGGGAACACAGGTATACCTGTGGTGGATTCATTTCGATATTTGGCAAAACTAATACAATATTGTCAAGTTTAAAAATAAAATTAAATTAAAATAAATAAATGTATCGATCACCAAAAAAAAAAAAAAAAAAAACTAAGTTGAATTTGAGCACTTGAACTCTTAACCGTTATACTGTACCAGACATTAATAAAAATATTTATGATTTGAACAGATTTTTTAATCTAATTTTATATTTTAAACATTTATTATCAATTTACCTGAGGCTGTATCTTATTAGAAAGTCTCACATAAAATATCTTTCTATACAAAAATAGAAAGAATGGTACAATAAAGCCTTATGTACTGTAGACTAAAAAAGATGTACAACTTGAGAGTTTTGAGTTAAGTTTTATTAGGGGCAAAATAAGGACTGCAGCCCAGGAGGCAGCATCTCAGAGAGCTCTGAGAGTCTGCTCCAAAGTGGCAGTGGAGGAAGTCAATATATAAGGTTTTGGTGAAGCAGGAGTTCAATACCATGAGATACGCAATTTACAAAAGGTTTTTGTAGGTCATGAGGATCTGATGTCACCAGGAAGGGATTTAGTGCTTCTCTAGATATGAGGAGATGCAAGGATTGAGATCATAAAATCTGTTCCTAAAAACATCCAAGTATCTAAAGACCTGTCCCACCAGATTCCCTGGAGCACAGAGTGCCTCCCTCCACCCTGAACTCTCCCAGGGCTTGAGGAAGGTCAGCAGCTGCAGCAGCATGGGGTTCAGTCTCTGTAGAGGCAGATGGCAAATGCCTTTTTTGTCCAGTCACTGGCAATGCTCTTGGTAAGTGTCAATTTGTAGTTGACAGTACCCATCACCTAAATTCAACAACTATTCCCATTTCACTATTCTTTTCTCATCAATCCTCTCTCCAAACTCACTTTATTTTCTTTTATCTTGGAGTATGTTTTATTTCATTTACTTATTCTTTTTAAGAAATCTACGTTTGTTTTTTTTAAACTATTTCTATCCTGGAGTGTTTTAAAACAAATCTTCCTTCACTCTAATTCTATATTTTTCTAGTGCATCAGACCATAAAAGAAAAAAAAAATCATAATATAATCATGTCCCCAAATTAATAACAATTCCTTAACACTTTTAAATTTTTTATCTATTTTTTAATTGAAGGATAATTGCTTTACAGAATTTTTTTAGTTTCTGCCAAACATCACCATGAATCAGCCATAGTATTCACTTGTCCCCTCCCTCTTGAACCTCCCTTCTTAATACTTTCAATACCCAGTCTGAGTTCAGACTTTTCCTGATTGTCTCAAAAACATCTTTACAGTTCAAATAAAAATTCAAACACAGCACACATGTTACATATATCAGATATTCTGAAGTTTCTTTCAGCTTATGACAGTTCCCCTTCTTTTTCTTCCTCTGTGCCATGTGCTTGCTGAAGAAAAAGTGGGCTCTTGTCCTGCGGAATGTCTTAACCTTTTGGATTTGGCTGATGGTACCCTCCTAGTGACATTAACATGTTCTTGCATCTCCTGTCTTGGAAGCTGTTGGTTAATTCAAGAGATTTTATTAAATTAGGCTAAAAAGTGTTTTTTTTTTTTTTTAACTTTGGCAAGAATACTCCATAGGAGTTATAATAGCTGACTTTTTAAACAAATTGTGTAACTGATTTATTAAGTGTGCTGAATCAGTGATTATAATCAGTAAACTGCTTTGTCTTCTCTTTCCATTGCTTCCAAACAAGCAGAGCTCCCTTCTGTGCCCCTAGGGACTTTTCAGGCAGATCCCTGACCTTTGTGGCCACTCTCAGATGTGAGAAGAGTCTCACTTTCAGCTACAGAAAACTCTAGCCCAGTGTAAATTAAACTTTAATTTCTCATTCATTTCAAATCTCCCTCCTCCTCGCTGTCACCTAGTACAGCTGCCAAGCATGGCCTTTCCTTCCACTCTGCTGCTGCTGCTGCTAAGTCGCTTCAGTTGTGTCCGACTCTGTGTGACCCCATGGACTGCAGCTCACCAGGCTCTGCTGTCCCTGGGATTCTCCAGGCAAGAACACTGGAGTGGGGTGCCATTGCCTTCTCCGTCCTTCCACTCTGCTGCTGCTGCTGCTAAGTCACTTCAGTTGTGTCTGACTCTGTGTGACCCCATGGACTGCAGCCCACCAGGCTCTGCTGTCCCTAGGATTCTCCAGACAAGAACACTGGAGTGGGTTGCCATCTCCTTCTCCAATGCAGGAAAGTGAAAAGTGAAAATGAAGTCGCTCAGTCGTGTCCAACTCTTAGTGACCCCATGGACTGCAGCCTACCAGGCTCTTCCGTCCATAGGCTTTGCCAGGCAAGAGTACTGGAGTGGGGTGCCATTGCCTTCTCCAACTCTACTTGGTAGATAATCTCCACTGCGATGCTTCAGTCCCTATGAAGCACTGTGCATCCCTGCCCAGCCAAATGGTTGAAGTGTAACCTACAACCCTCCATCGTCACCCAGCCACTAGGGGCAGCTCCAGCCAGATTCTAGTGTGCAGATTTCTCTATATCCTTCAAAATCCAAAGGACCCTTGTCAGATTCTTCTCAAAACTTGCTTGTCTTGCACTCCTCACATTCCTCCAGCGTACACACTCCTCCAGCCAGGCAATCATCTGCTTAGGGATTGAAAGTCCCACATCCCTTTCTTGCCTGCACTCCAATGCTGAGTGAAGGGATCTCTCACTGCCTCCCTTCACTTGGCTCTGGTGGGAACAACAATGGCCCATTCAGACCAGAGAAGAAATGCCATCATGCTCCTCCTCTTCGGAAGTCCCCCTAAAGATGTACCTGCCCATCTTTCTCTGCTAAAGGCTAAGGGAGGGGTTGTTGCTGAACCAGAATGTCCATGTCATAGGAAGACCATGCACATGTCTTGAGGACCCTTCTTTAAAATAAGCGACTGCTTCTTACCTATTGTTTACACCAGTGAGGCTGAATCCTAATCTAATCAACAGGAAAGTCCCAGACTACATCCATATAGGACTACTAAGATTTACCCTCAATTTAACGTTATAAAGTAATTCTGCTAAATACATGGAATTTCCTAGCTTATTTTAAAATGAATGATTTAGAAAAACTCAAACTTAAAATAATATTCTCCAGGACATCTTTTCATGTATCACTGTGATGTCGAGGAACCCTGTGTACAAAGAAAGTGAAGTTGCTCAGTCGTGTCTGACTCTTTGTGACCCCGTGGACTGTAGCCTACCATGCTCCTCCATCCATGGGATTTTCCAGGCAAGAGTACTGGAGTGGGGTGCCATTTCCTTCTCCAGGGGATATTCCAGACCCAGGGATCGAACCTGGGTCTCCTGCATTGTAAGCAGATGCTTTACCATCTGCGCCACCAGGGGGATCCTCTGTGCACAAAGCAAACACATTATCATCTGTCCTTCCTTAAGAAGACCTGTGTGGTCTACTAAATACCAACAACAACAAAGTTAGTAAAGGAAAACACTTCCCAAAACAGCAGAGGACAAGGAAGCGGGGCCACAGTGATTTATCAGCTAAATTATATGCACCCAGTCGATGTCATCTGTAGAGCTATGTGCCTGTTTGATTTCCATGTTACATTAGATACAACCTTTAACCAGTTTAATTGACATGTTAAGGCCTCTGTGTATTTTTAAAGTAAATATGTTTAATTACAATTGCTGGGAAGAGAATTGCTTATTCCAGCCTTAACTAGAACTCAAATTAGGAAATAAAAAGGAGGCTTACTGACTCACTGAAGAGTCAGCTGCGTGCATCTTTATTTTGCTCTCTGCTGAAGTTGGAGTAAACAATAAACTAATCAAGAACTGTACGGCGGTGAATCAGTGCATGTATCTGCGATTGTGAGGGGTGCAGGGGGAGGCCAACACTCTTAGATCAAAGTGGGCTGAAACAAGGAATTTAAAAACGTACGAGATGTTTCTGGAGATGTGCTATCATAGGCTGATAGAACCACGTTAAACTCACTCTGGTTGTATCTGGTTCAGATCAGATCACATCAGTCGCTCAGTCGTGTCCGACTCTTTGCAACCCCATGAATCACAGCACGCCAGGCCTCCCTGTCCATCACCAACTCCCGGAGTTCATTCAGACTCACGTCCATCGAGTCAGTGATGCCATCCAGCCATCTCATCCTCTGTCGTCCCCTTCTCCTCCTGCCCCCAATCCCTCCCAGCATCACAGTCTTTTCCAGTGAGTCAACTCTTCACATGAGGTGGCCAAAATATTGGAGTTTCAGCTTTAGCATCAGTCCTTCCAAAGAAATCCCAGGGCTGATCTCCGTCAGAATGGACTGATTGGATCTCCTTGCAGTCCAAGGGACTCTCAAGAGTCTTCTCCAACACCACAGTTCAAAAGCATCAATTCTTCGGCACTCAGCCTTCTTCACAGTCCAACTCTCACATCCATACATGACCACAGGAAAAACCATAGCCTTGACTAGACGAAACTTTGTTGGCAAAGTAATGTCTCTGCTTTTGAATATGCTATCTAGGTTGGTCATAACTTTCCTTCCAAGGAGTAAGCGTCTTTTATTTCATGGCTGCAGTCACCATCTGTAGTGATTTTGGAGCCCAGAAAAATAAAGTCTGACACTGTTTCCACTGTTTCCGCATCTATTTCCCATGAAGTGGTGGGACTGGATGCCATGACCTTCGTTTTCTGAATGTTGAGCTTTAAGCCAACTTTTTCACTCTCCACTTTCACTTTCATCAAGAGGCTTTTTAGCTCCTCTTCACTTTCTGCCATAAGGGTGGTGTCATCTGCATATCTGAAGTTATTGATATTTCTCCCAGCAATCTTAATTCCAGCTTGTGTTTCTTCCAGTCCAGCATTTCTCATGATGTACTCTGCATATAAGTTAAATAAACAGAGTGACAATATACAGGCTTGATGAACTCCTTTTCCTATTTGGAACCAGTCTGTTGTTCCATGTCCAGTTCTAACTGTTGCTTCCTGACCTGCACACAAATTCCTCAAGAGGCAGATCAGGTGGTCTGGTATTCCCATCTCTTTCAGAATTTTCCACAGTTTATTGTGATCCACACAGTCAAAGGCTTTGGCATAGTCAATAAAGCAGAAATAGATGTTTTTCTGGAACTCTCTTGCTTTTTCAATGATCCAGCGGATGTTGGCAATTTGATCTCTGGTTCCTCTGCCTTTTCTAAAACCAGCTTGAACATAAGTGCCTAAATCCAAGTGTTACATTTCAAATCGTGTCTACCCAACAGAGGTCCAGGCTCACATTAGGATCTTAATAAATTCCTGTAGAAGGAAGAAGGCAGAGAGAAGTGAAGAAGGAAATGAAACAAGGAAGAGGGAGGAAGGAAGGGGGAAGAAGAGCAGGAGGGTAGACCAGCCCGGGAAATTGGTTTTTATTACCTCATTTCAACAACCGAGTGAGCATAAATTGGCTCGTAGTCTTTTCATGGTGTGGTTAAAACACTGAATTCAGGCCTAATTGCACAAATGAAAGAAAAGTGAGAGTTTAATAAAAAATCATGTTATGGTAAATATTTGAAAAGTTGACAGTGGATGAGTTTGAAAAAGGAATGCTAAGCTTGGTTTTTATGTTGTTTTTTTTGACCGTCATGAATTAACTTTGTAACATAGTTAACATTCCAAAATATCAAGTCACTGACTTGTTCTTTTAGAAACCCCATTTTCCAAGTCATTCGAATTAAATTGCAAATGTATTTAAACACAAAGACACTTCCAGTTAGTAGGAAGCAAATGTTCCATTAAGGAATGCAGCATAGAATGCATGTTTGAAGCCAACCTGATGAAATAAAAACTCAGGATAAGGCAACACACTTTTCCCAATTCTGTGTCATGTGCAGATTTCATAATTATTCTGTTTTCATCCAAGTCCTGGATACAAATGCCGCCGAGAGGGTCAGAGTCCAGGTCCTGTGGCACTCACCTAAAGGTGCGCCCCTCCCCCTTCTCCCTCCCTCTGTGCATTTCCCACCTGGTGTGGTCAACCAGCCTCATACCCACTCTTGGACAAATCTACAAGGACACCAGGGAGACCCCATGACATTGTCTCATGGCCAAAGTAACCCTTCCTTTTCAGGGTGTTCCTCTGGTACCTTCTACAACCCTCTAGTAGTGAGCTTACCACAGTGATGATCATAATTTCTTGTCTCTAGAATACAGATTCCCTATAAACAGAGTTCATATTCATTCTGAATCTTCATTAAACATTAAACATTGATTTTTCTGTGTGTGCCAGCACAGGTCAAAGTCTGTATTAGATGCTGCATTTAGAATTGAGCAAAACAGATGCAGTCCTTGGATTTTGGAAGTGTGTCATCTACTGAGGAAGAGAGTCATTACGTAAGTCAGCAAGCAAAATAGGAGACTACAGATTGTGTCATGAATCGTTATGAGAGGGGAGGCAGGAGCGAGAACAAAAGGACAGACAGAGTGGAACTGAGAGCTTAGCAAAACTTCTCTGAGGAACCAGCACTTAAGGCCCACTGTGACTAGCAGCTATTCAGCTTTTCAGGTTTGAGTAGAAAAAGTGTGCCCAGCAGATGCAACAGCGTGTGGGAAGCCTGGGGCGCTGGGGCTGGAAGGACAGGGCAAGGGGAGAGGGGTGGGAGAGAGTCAGGGGTCCAGACACTGTGGGGCCGTGGGATTTTGTGTTCTATACTAAGTTGTAAACCACTGAAGGCTCTAAGTAGGGGGCTAACATGACTTGTAAACCATGGTGCCTTCTGTTTACTTGCTGGGTATTGAAGATTTACAAATAAATGGATGAATTAAACATAATGAATAGCATTCTTCTATGTCACTCTGGAATTTTACCACACTCAGGCAATTAGATTAATTTGATATAGCTGGTTCTTAGGAAACATGTAACGGAAATTTGTTACTTTTCAGGCACTCATCATTCATTTTCCCTTCCTACCTCTCCCCCTTTAAATTGTTTTTATTGGAGCATAGGGGTTTACAACGTTGTGCTAATTTCAGATGTACAGCAAAGTGAATCACTTATACATCTACACCCACCGCCTCTCCTCCCCATTTAATGTCAGGCAACACATCTTCCTATTGTGTGCATTCGTGGTGCCCAGATATCCCTTGGCCAAGAGACTGGCATGAGAAAAAACTATTTCAACCTGACTCTCTCTCTTCTGGAACTTAAAATCTTTAGTAATTGATAAACAAGAAATGCTTGAAGGAACTCACTTCAGCCGTGGCCGCTGAGGTTCCAGTGCTCATGGCTTCCCTGGTTCCTGCCCTGTTTTCAAGCCCAAGTCTCTAGTTTCTCATCTTCCGTCCAAGTAAAAGTCCTACCGGTGCACTCACTTTTTCCTTAAAATAGTCAGCAGTAGTTTGTCACTTGCAATAGAAGGATCATAGTGGAGTGAAAATCTGTTTTAGCTCTAAATGGGGATTACATTTTGGTCTCAAGTTTTAAAAACATTTCTTTGGATATGTTACTTGTTTATTTCCAATCTGATGGGAACCTTAACATTTTCCTTTATTTCTCAAAACTGATTTTAGTCATTGGAATGTACTTTCTGGGCTGAAAGCTTTGAAATCTTTGAAACAGCTAAATACTCTTTTTTCTCCTCTCAAATGTCCTCAAAGACAGAACTACGTTGTCCTCTGTCTACTCCACTTGTTTTTGTTAGAGACCATACTCCTTGCTTTCAAAGATTGTTTCCCAAGTGTGAGTTCCCAGAGCACGAATCCTATGAGGTGCTTCCAGATTGAAAATGGCAATTACATAGGTCTGAGTAGCAGTGAAGACTCTACCCCTCTTTGTGTTTCAGAGAACACTGTAGCATCTTAAAGCACCTGAAAAGTCCTGCAGTAAAGAAATTTGTGTATTTTCCTAATGTTCCCCAAACGCACTTGATCATGCAACTCTTCTTTCTGCAAAACCCGTGAAAGAACAAGCATTTTGTGGCACCCACTTTGGGAAAGGCTGCTTTTGAAAGTCAAAGCAAAAGGAAAGTGGGGTTTTCCCATTCTCATGCCATCTGTTAACACTGAGTCACATGCCCTTGGCAGTGGATTTATTCCTTTTCTTGTTCTCCTGCTCCAAATACAGGTTGAACATTCTTTTAGGCATTGTCTTTCATAGAATTTTTAAGGGCCTCAGTCTCTCCTTAAAAATTATTTAAAAAGACAATGCCTAAAAGAATCTCTTAATGGCCTCAGTCCCTTCCAGAAGACTCTTGAGAGTCCCTTGGACAGCAAGGAGATCAAACCAGTCAATCCTAAAGGAAATCAACCCAGAATACTCACTGGAGGACTGATGCTGAAGCTCCAATACTTTGGCCACCTGATACAAAGAGTAGACTCATTAGAAAAGACCCTGATGCTGGAAAAGATTTAAGGCAGGAGGAGAAGGAGATGATAGGATGAGATGGTTGGATGACATCACCAACTCAATGGACATGAATTTAAGCAAGCTCCGGGAGATGATGAAGGACAGGGAAGCCTGGCATGCTGCAGTCCATGGGGTAAAGAACCGGACATGACTTAGCAACTGAACAAAAGTCTCTCTTGGCACATGCTACTGTTTGGATTTATTCCAGATACATCTTACGGTAAAGGCCCATCAAAATGCTTTGAGAAGGCTTTGTGTGTTCTCAAAATTTGGGATAATATGGTAGAGGGAAAGCTCAACACTCAGTCCTTGCTGGTCTTTTATACACATACACGTGAGAACACACACATATACAGAAATAGACATCAGAGAAAACAGATGGTCTATTCGCCAGGTTACCTCAAAGACATCTGATTCTCTTTGGGAGTAGTCACAAGCTGTCCAAGTTGAGAGAGTGAAGTGAGGATAGAAAGTGAGCTATGGGGATAGATCATCTCTTTCCCAGCTCCCCTGACTGGTCCAACAAACGTGAAGAGAGGGAAGGACAGGGGTTCCGGAGAAAGACCAGATTGGAAGGAGGAGGAGCAGGGGCCAAGGAATAGTAATGATGGCTTTGACCTTGGTCTAAACAATGACAGTTAAGCAACTGACACAACTGTGTCTCTTAAGTCTTCAGTCATTTACTGACTATTCAACTAACATTATTTTTTTATTGGTTTATAACATTATACAAGTATTATGTGCACAATCTATGTTATATTTCAATCTCTGTCTACACTATAGCATCCTCACCAGCAAAGGTTCAGTTTCTATCTGTCACCCGACAGTTGGCCCCTTTACGCACTTTGCCCTCCCCTCATGCCCCTTTCCCTCTGGTAACCACAACTCTGTGCTCTGTATCTATGTGTTCATTTTGTTTGGCTTGGTTTATTAATTTAAACAGTTTAAAAATACTCCGCATAGGAGTGAAATCATACAGTGTTTGTCTTTATCCATCTGGCTTAGTGCACTTAGCATAACACAGTCAAGGTCTACACATGTTGTTGCAAATGGCAAGATTTCATCCAACTAACATTATTGAGCACCTACTCTCTTATCGGAGCTTCCCTTGTAGCTCAGTTGGTAAAGAATCTGCCTGCGATGCAGGGGACCTGGGTTTGACCCCTGGGTCGGGAAGATCCCCTGGAGAAAGAAATGGCAACCCACTCCAGTATTCTTGCCTGGAGAATCCCATGGACAGAGGAGCCTGGCGGGCTACAGTCCATGGGGTCACAAAGAGACACAACTGAGCGACTAAACCACCACCACCACTCTGTTACGGGAATCTGCTTCGTTCCGGCCTTCAGAGAACTGTCGTATTGGGTGACGGGGCACCTAAATAAAAATTTCCAACTAGAACCTAGAGAGTGTTATTAAGAAGTAGTAACAAAGTGCTTTTGTGTATTAATTTAGGTATTTGGATATACTCTATAACTTAAGCTTGTGCTGCTCTAGAAATACATTCCTGAGTATTTCATGCACATGCCTTCAGTTTTCTTTACTAGCTCATGTTCATTCATGTTCTCTGTTTTACAGCATTTTTATAGCATTCTATTGCAAAATAAAATACAAAATGTATTACAATAAATACATTACTAAATCAAATATCAGTTCTATTGATGAATGTTTAGGTAATTGTAGTTTTTCACAATGCTTCAGTAACAATCTTAAATATACCTCATGGGTGAGAAATGGTTCCAGCTGTGGTTTTAGCTTGTATTTCCCTGATTGCCACTGAGGTTGGGTGTCTTTCATTGGCCGCTTGGGATTCTATACATGCTTTTACAGTTCCTGTCCATGAAATGTAGCCCAGAGCTATCGTCAAGCTCACGCCCAGTGAATACTGCTGATCCCTCTTGCCATAGCAAAGCCGTTTGGTTTTCTAACACTATCAGTTCCTGCCTTCAAAGCTGGCATCACTGAGGCCCACCTTTGCAAGTGGGTAGGTTCTGGACATAGTTGACTTTCTGTACACTTGGTGTCTGCAATGCCTGAGTTATAATACTTTCCTAAATCTCACAGTAGTAGTCTAGTTTGTGTGATTAGACTTCTGCCTCAATTTCTCTGATGAATAGAGCCTAGTTCTGCCGTCTATGGGGTTGCACAGAGTCAGACACGACTGAAGCGACTTAGCAGCTATTCTGTTGAGCACTGACAAATCTCACCACTCCCCTTTCTGAGGTACTGCGGTCATCTCACTGACCCTCAAGTTGCTGACTGTAGTTATACTCTAAAAAGATGGACCATTCATAAACATGATATTAGTTTCCTGCTAACTTGAAGCATCACCTGATCATGGAGACCTTTGCTAACACGCTCCATCTGTAAACTGGACCCCCTGAGATATGAGCATCTATTCTTCTATGAACATCAACTTGGATTATCACCCAGTGTCTTTGGGTCAGAGTCACAGCCATATTATGATTTCTGAGCTTGGGTCCAGCCTCTATCTCCTCTCCAGCAGTCACGCACCAAGGTCTTACATACACTAAGGCTGACCTGCTGGGGTATGACAATCTGTCTTTTTTCCTCAGTTATGTTCCAATTAAATATAATTGTTATTATTTTGAACTTTTTAAGCAAATAGAACTTAATTTGCTTCTCTGAAAGCTCCTTCTTATGGACTTCCCTGGTAATACAGTGGATAAGAATTCTGCCAGCCAGGGCAGAGGACACAGGTTCAATGCCTGGTCCGGGAAGATTCCACAGGCTGCAGAGCAACTAAAACTTGTGTGCCAAAACCACCGAGCCCAAGGTCTAGAGCCTGCGAGCCGCAACAACTGAAGCCTGAATACTCTAGGGCCTGCATGCCACAAAAGAAGCCACCAAAATGAAGAATAGCCCCTGCTCACCGCATCTAGAGGAAGCCTGTGCACAGCAACAAAGATGCAGTGCAGCCAAAAACATAAATAAATTAAGTGAAAAAGAAAGCTCCTTCTTAAGAGGCCAGAAAGTGGTAATGGGGAAATCATACATCTTTCTTAAGAGAGGAAGTGGTATTTATTCAATCTCTTATTTTTTAAAATTAATTTTGGTTGCGTTGGGTCTTAGTGCAGTGCGTGGGATCTTTCATTGCGGCACCCAAACTCTCCAGTCGTGGCGTGGGGGCTCAGTAGTTATGACACAGGCTTAGGTGTTCTGAGGCACGTGGGATCTTAGTTTTCCAATGAGGGATTGAACCCACATCCCCTGCATTGCAAGGTGGATTCTTAACCACTGGACCACCAGGTAAATCCCCTCCTGTGACTTCTTTTTATTTTTTCCCTGCCTGGGACTCAAAGACTTGAATTCAAGATAGATATTAATTTAAAATCATTTGGGGGATACCAGGCAAGTATCTCTTCTGAAATTTACACAAGGACAGAGTTGTCTGACATCTCAATGGATTTTCATATTTCAAGTCAGCCTATTTCTTCTCATTTGGATATATGGATCTATTGCGGCATCTAGTTTATAAAATAGGCCATTCACCAAGACAGTAATCTGGACAAAAAGTCCTGTGCAACATCACAGCATGAGGATGCAAGTGGTTTTCTGCCAAGCTCACTCAGGCACCTAAACGTGACCCATTTCTGCACTGGAGGAGAAATAACAGTTTCGTTTGTTCTCATGAACGAAGCTACACTCCCAGCTGCTTCCCTGTACCTCCTCTTCCCCCACCTCTGCACGTCCAGGGCATGACTGTACTGTTTGATTCCACTTATTTAGAAATGTATCAGGCAGATTCCAACATTCTGAGAAAGGAAAATACTGTTCCTTTAGAAAATGTTACTCTGTTGTCACTTGGAACAAATAATTTATGAGCTTAAGTGTTTTTCATAATATATCTTAGAAAAAATATTAATTTGCATGTTAGGAAGCATTTCAGAGAGAACTTTATCTCTGCAATCATTAGCCATATTTTATTGCTTGGACAGAACAAATGAATAGGAAATATTTGTTCCCCTAAAAGATAACCCATATTGCAAAAATTCTGAAATTTTATATGGTTGCTAGTGGAAGGATTCTACCTTTGACCTCAAGTAATGACTTTTTAAATACTTTAGGGTTGAGGCTTCAACTCTAAAGCAGGAGGATTAGGCACAGTTTTGAATTCTAGAAGTCTGGACAGGGCATTCAAAAGCATTAAAAGATGAATGATTTTTAAAAAACAAGTTTTGGAAAACTGAAAAGTCTTTCTAGAGTTATTTTACTGCTTACTGGGTCATCCTTTATCACCATGTAACCTTTGAGTATGGAGAAGGCAATGGCACCCCACTCCAGTACTCTTGCCTGGAAAATCCCATGGACGGAGGAGTCTGGTAGGCTGCAGTCCATGGGGTCGCTAAGAGTCGGACACAACTGAGCGACTTCACTTTCACTTTTCACTTTCGTGCATTGGAGAAGGAAATGGCAATCCACTCCAGTGTTCTTGCCTGGAGAATCCCAGGGACGGGGGAGCCTGGTGGGCTGCCGTCTATGGGGTCGCACAGAGTCGGACACAACTGAAGCAACTTAGCAGCAGCAGCAGCCTTTGAGTAATTAGAGGTCTGACAAGTGTTCCAATTCACTGCTCTCATGGAGAGGTGATACTTCTTAAGTATGGAGAGTGGGATACCCATAGTCCAACTGACTCTGTTAGTCTCCCATCACATATACAAAAAAATACGTATCCTCGGCTGGGGGTAGAAATCAGTTTTACATACTGAACAAAATCTGGTAATACACAATGAAAATTCATGGAACATCACTATGCAGAACTACTGCCTTAAGTTTCACTTAAAATAACAATGACAACAACAAAACAGCTTTCACTGTTTACAACAGCTGACACATGGAAGCAATCTAAATGTCCATAGGCAGATGAGGTCATAAAGATGCGGAATCTTCTCACAATAAAATACTGCTGCTAAGTCACTTCAGTCACATCCAATTCTGTGCGACCCCATAGACGGCAGCCCACCAGGCTCCCCCGTCCCTGGGATTCTCCAGGCAAGAATACTGGAGTGGGTTGCCATTTCCTTCTCCAATGCACGAAAGTGAAAAGTGAAAGTGAAGTCTCTTAGTCATGTCCGACTCTTCGAGACCTCATGGACTGCAGCCCACCAGGCTCCTCCGTCCATGGGATTTTCCAGGCAAGAGTACTGGAGGATACTCAGTCATAAAAAAGATTGAGATGATGCCATGTGCAGCAGCATGGACGGACCTAGAGACTATCATACTAAGTGAAGTGTGTTAGACAAAGAAAGATAAATATCATAGGATATTACTTATGTATGGAATCTAAAATACGACACAAATTAACTTATTTACAGAACAGAAGCAGACTCACATAGAAAACAAACTGATGATTATCAAAAGGAAAAGTGGCAGGGGGGAATAAATTAGGAATTTGAGACTGGCAGATGCAAGCTAACGTACATAAATAAACAAGGTCCTATTTTACAGCACAGAGGATTATATGCAATATCTTGTAATAACTTATAATGGAAAAGAATATAAAAAATATGTAGCTGAATCACTTTGCTCTACACCAGAAACTAATATAACATTGTAAATTAACTATACTTCAATTAAAAAAAAAGAGAGAAAAGCAAAAACAGCTGTCTCTATCTGAGTGCTGACCCAAACTTGTTGCTTAAGGTCTTCGCTGATTAGTGTAGTGTTCTCAAAGAGCTTCATGAATAAGAGATGAATTTTAGTCATATGTGAACAACAGCAGTAACTAAAAGAGAATCATATGATTCCTTTTTAAATTCTCTTTAATCCTTCAGGTTGCATCAAAGAGAAAAATTCATTTTCGTACTAAGTTTTTATCACCTCTCTTCTGAAGAGTGACACAGAGAGAGGAAGCAAGGAGATTCTAGCTTTAGAACTTTCAAAGAACAATCTTGTTTCGTTAGGATTTAACAGCGTTGTTTTGTTCTTTTGTGATTGTACTTAAAATTACCTTTTTTTTTTTTTGGCCATGTTGCGTGGCTTGTGGCATCTTAGTTTTCCCTACCAGGGATCTAACCTGTGCCCACTGCAGGGGAAATGCAGAGTCCTAACCGCTCGACTGTCAGGGAATTACCTACAATTACCATTTATTTCTGACAAATAACATTGATTGAGTAGCACAGTGGTGAAGCACATGGCAGCCTGCTTCCCCTAGAGCCAGAGGAGAGAAAATGGGGAGTGACGGTGTGGGGGGGAACCATGGGCAAAGCCAGAGCCTTTTTTTTTTTTTTTTTTTTTGAGGCCAAATGGATCTCTAATAGTTGCTGGGGGCTATTGTTCTGGGACTGAAGGGAGAAGCCAAATCCTTTTAATTACCTAATCTCAGATGTGACATCTCATTGCTCTGGCATATTCTATTTGTTAGAAGTAACTTGCTAAGTCCAGTCAACAATCAGAAGAGGGGATTACCTAGAGCATGAATACCAGGAAGCAGGGGTCATGAGACATCTTAGAGGTTCCTGCCACAGGGATACACTGCAATCGCCTCTTTTCCTTCTCTTCTCCAGTGGATACACAGAATGTTCAACGGGAGCAGAGAGAGTATTTTGGTCATTGTGGTATTCCCAGTGCTGGGCACAGTGCCTGAAACTTAAAACTGTTCATTAAATGTTTCTTTCAAGGGAACAAGAAGGAAGGATAGACGAAGGAGGGAGGGAGGAAGGGAGGAAGGAAATGGAAGGGAAAGAGGAAGGAAGAAGAAAGAAAGAAAGAAGGAAGGAAGGAAGAGGAAGGAAGGAGATAAAGAAAGGAGGAGAGCAGGAGGGAGAGAGGAAGAAAGAAAGAAAGAAAAAGAAAGATCCAAGTGAGAAGATCAGAGTGCTCTGCTAATCCCTGGAGAGCATGGGGGATCTTCAGAAAAGGAAAACTCAACCATAAGGAATCTGAGAATGGAGTCAGGTCTTCCACCTCTTCCCAAGGCCTGAGCGTAAATGAGCCTCCAGGGAAGTGGAGGCCACTCTGTGCAGACTGCACCTACCATCCTGCTCCAAGCATGGCTTCTGCGGATGCTGAACATGTGAGCTCCAAAGCAGCCTAAGAGTCACCCATGGAAGGACAACCTCACTTGGGGTCTCTAATAGGAGATATATGGGTTCTGCTGAAGGAGCTGTAATTGTTGGCAGATACATCAGGGAGAACTCTGAGGTGCTTTTATTCCACTTGCAGAGAGTAATGAGAAATTCTACTGAAAGTGTATAGGCTGCTTTGTCATTTAACATTATAAAGCCTGTCAGTTCAGTTGCTCAGTTGTGTCCAATTCTTTGCAACCCCATGGACTGCAGCACGCCAGGCTTCCCTGTCCATCACCAACTCCTGGAGCTTGCTCAAACTCATGTCCATCGAGTCGTTGATGCCGCCCAACCATCTCATCTTCTGTTGTCCCCTTCTCCTCCTGCCTTCAATCTTTCCCAGCATCAGGGTCTTTTCCAATGGGTCAGTTCTTCTCATCATGTGGCCAAGGTATTGGTGCTTCAGCATCAGTCCTTCCAATGAACACCCAGGACTGATCTCCTTTAGGATGGACTGGTTGGATCTCCTTGCAGTCCAAGGGACTCTCAAGAGTCTTCGCCAACACTACAGTTCAAAATCATCAATTCCCTATTGCTCAGCTTTCTTTATTATAAAGTAAAGATATTACTTAATTACAAATTCCTTGTGAGCATAATTTTAATGGATCCTCAATATTTAATCAAACTGTAATGTGAGCTGTTCAGCCATAGCTCTGACCTTGCATTTACCAGTTGTTTCCATTTCTCACTGTTATACACAATGCTTTAATGAATGTTTTTATAAACCTGTCTTTTTGCAATTGTGACTATCTGGTTAGGCTGAATTCTTAGTAGTGAGATTGTAGGGTAGAGAAAATATATATATATGCACACTATGTGTGTGTGTGTGTAAGCATACACATAAGTGTAGGTGTATACTCTCCCCGGAAATGATGTACAAATTCTCATTCCTGACATACAAGACTGCCTATTTTTATACACCAGCTATGACAAGGTTTTATCATCTTTAGAAGTTGCCAGTCTTAAGGGTTGAAAAATAATAACTTATTATTGTTTTAATTACATGATGTCGACTCATTGGAAAAGACTCTGATGCTGGGAAAGACGGAAAGCAAAAGGAGAAGGGGCTGCAGTGGATGAGATGGTTAGATAGCATCACTGATTCAACCAACATGAATTTGAGCAAACTCCAGGAGAGAGTGAAGGACAGAGGAGCCAGGCATGCTGTAGTCCATGGGGTTGCAGATAGTTAGACACGACAAAATGACTGAATAACAAAAGTCATTAATACTGTCCACCAAATATTTCTGACTTATCACCTTCTGAGCATATAGTAGGATCGAATTTCATGGCATTTGATGTTAGGTAAGGGCTAGACTGGGAGCTGACTGTGGCTCAGATCATGGACTCCTTATTGCCAAATTCAGACTTAAACTGAAGAAAGTAGGGAAAACCACTAGACCATTCAGGTATGACCTAAATCAAATCCCTTATGATTATACAGTGGAAGTGAGAAATAGATTTAAGGGCCTAGATCTGATAGATAGAGTGCCTGATGAACTATGGACAGAGGTTTGTGACATTGTACAGGAGACAGGGATCAAGACCATCCCCAAGAGAGAGAAATGCAAAAAAGCAAATGGCTGTTTGGGGAGGTCTTACTAATAGCTGTGAAAAGAAGAGAAGCGAAAAGCAAAGGAGAAAAGGAAAGATATAAGCATCTGAATGCAGAGTTCCAAAGAATAGCAAGGAGAGATAAGAAAGCCTTCCTCAGAGATCAATGCAAAGAAATAGAGGAAAACAACAGAATGGGAAAGACTAGAGATCTCTTCAAGAAAATTAGAGATACCAAGGGAACATTTCATGCAAAGATAGGCTCATTAAAGGACAGAAATGGTATGGACCTAACAGAAGCAAAAGATATTAAGAAGAGGTGGCAAGAATACACAGAAGAACTGTACAAAAAAGATCTTCACGACCAAGATAATCATGATGGTGTGATCACTCCTCTAGAGTCAGACATCCTGGAATGTGAAGTCAAGTGGGCCTTAGGAAGCATCACTACAAACAAAGCTAGTGGAGGTGATGGAATTCCAGTTGAGCTATTTCAAATCTTGAAACATGATGCTGCGGAAGTGCTGCACTCAATATGCCAGCAAATTTGGAAAACTCAGCAGTGGCCACAGGACTGGAAAAGGTCAGTTTTCATTCCAATCCCAAAGAAAGGCAATGCCAAAGAATGCTCAAACTACCTCACAATTGCACTCATCTCACACACTAGTAATGTAATGCTCAAAATTCCCCAAGCCAGGCTTCAGTGATACATGAACCGTGAACTTCCAGATGTTCAAGCTGGTTTTAAAAAAGGCAGAGGAACCAGAGATCAAATTGCCAACATCTGCTGGATCATCGAAAAAGGAAGAGTTCCAGTAAAACATCTATTTCTGCTTTATTGACTATGCCAAAGCCTTTGACTGTATGGATCACAACAAACTGTGGAAAATTCTGAAAGAGATGAGAATACCAGACCACCTGACCTGTCTCTTGAGAAACCTATATACAGGTCAGGAGGCAACAGTTAGAACTGAACATGGAACAACAGACTGGTTCCGAATAGGAAAAAGGAGTACGTCAAGGCTGTATATTGTCACCCTGCTTATTTAACTTCTATGCAGAGTACATCATGAGAAACACGAGGCTGGAAGAAGCACAAGCTGGAATCAAGATTGCCGGGAGAAATGTCAATAACCTCAGATATGCAGATGACACCACCCTTATGGCAGAAAATGAAGAGGAGCTAAAAAGCCTCTTGATGAAAGTTAAACAGGAGAGTGAAAAACTTGGCTTAAAGCTGAGCATTCAGAAAATGAAGATCATGGCATCTGGTCCCATCACTTCATGGGAAATAGTGGAAACAGTGTCAGACTTTATTTTGGGGAGCTCCAAAATTACTGCAGATGGTGACTGCAGCCATGAAATTAAAAGATGCTTACTCCTTGGAAGGAAAGTTATGACCACCTAGATAGCATTTTGAAAAGCAGAGACACTACTTTGCCAACATAGGTCCGTCTAGTCCAGGCTATGGTTTTTCCAATAGTCATGTATGGATGTGAGAGTTGGACTGTGAAGAAAGCTGAGTGCCGAAGAATTGATGCTTTTGAACTGTGGTGTTGGAGAAGACTTTTGAGAATCCCTGGACTGCAAGGAGATCCAACCAGTCCATCCTAAAGGAGATCAGTCCTGGGTGTTCTTTGGAAGGACTGATGCTAAAGCTGAAACTCCAGTACTTTGGCCACCTCATGCGAAGAGTTGACTCATTGGAAAAGACTCTGATGCTGGGAGGGATTGGGGGCAGGAGGAGAAGGAGATGACAGAGGATGAGATGGCTGGATGGCATCACCAACTCAATGGATGTGAGTTTGAGTGAACTCCAGGAGTTGGTGATGGACACGGAGGCCTGACGTGCTGCAATTCATGGGGTCGCAAAGAGTTGGACACGACTGAGCAACTGAACTGAACTGAACTGAACTGAAGGGCTATGTGACCTGTTCTAGTCATTGAATTGTGACTAGAAATAACATGCATCACTCTGGTCTGAGTATTTCATTGGCAACAGAAGATCCTACAGAAGTCTTTCACTTTGGCTACCAGCTGCCAGCAATATTCCCAAAAATGGTCTGGGTCCCACAGTCCAGGGACATACCATTTTAATTCCATGAATAAAGCTTTCAGCTAGGCCATGCCAGATATGAGCAAAAAAATAAACCTGTGTTGTTTTAAGCCACTGAGATTTGGTGTTGAGTTACTACAGCATTACCTAGACCATCCTGACTGATGCCTGAAACATCCTGGATCTTAAAGGGATTGAATGTATTTTCCTATGCTTAATGACCTGTGTGTGGCCTTTTTTGTGAATTTTCTATTCCTGTCCTTGCACACCGACTTCTTAAGCTTAAGGTACTCAACTACTCATTTGTCAAGGCTGAATCTGACCCCCACTGAGGTATCAGGGAGAATAATAAAGTCTGTGAAATACAGCATAAAGTACAGTCTACCACAGCAGACTTCTTCAAGCTTTTTAAATAATGTGCTTTCATCTCCATAATAATGTCAAAAAATAATATAAATATATCCTGGATCATTTAAATGGTCACTTTATAAACAAGGGATGTTATTTATTTTTACTACTCAAATAGTTTCTTATGGTGTCAAGTACCACTTCTTGACACAGACCAATAAGAAAAGGACTTAAAGCATAATGTTTTTGCACCAAGTAAGGGACAAATGATGTCTCAAGATACTGTCCACTGTTAAGATCAGAGGTTTTGCAGCAGAATAAGTACAGACAATTGTAGGACACTGAGTCATCACACAGCCCACATTGACACAAGCAGGCTCGGCTCAGAAGAATCTGAAACAGACCTCAGGACCGTTTCTATGTTGTCATTCGTCTCTGTTGTGGGCCTTTGCTTGCAAACAACAGAAACTGATTCTGGCTAACTCAAGAAGTAATTGAACTAAGTGATTGAAATAATACAAGAAAATGCAGAATTGAAGCCGAAAACCAGTCTCAGAGAGAACCAGACTAGGGCAGCTCCAGGGATCTCAGTACCATGAATTCCTGGAATAGTACATTTTGGAGACTGCCAGCAAAATGACTCAGCTCCAGTCATCTTCCATCTGTGTGTCTGTTTGCCCTAGATTCAAATTCCTGGGTCCATTTGAGTCAGGCCCTCATCATTTGACTGAGGGGGAGGGTAAGAGTGGATTGGAGGGGTGAGAGGAGGATATATGGGATATATAATACTCAAGTCATCCAGACGCCTAATGAAAATAAAAGATTGTATATTCTCAAAGTAAGTGTGAGATGTCCAAGGTCACTCCTAGAAGGTCTGGGGGATTTAATCCTTCCTAGGCAGGGAAATACATGGGGTTTCCTTCTTGTGGAGGCTTTTCCTTGTTTTTTTCTTTTTTTTTTTAAAAAGGAAGCTAAAGAGAATATCCTGGAGAAGGCAATGGCACCCCACTCCAATACTCTTGCCTGGACAATCCCATGGACGGAGGAGCCTGGTAGGCTGCAGTCCACGGGGTCGCTAAGAGTCAGACACGACTGAGTGACTTCACTTTCACTTCACTTTCATGCATTGGAGAAGGAAATGGCAACCCACTCCAGTGTTTTTGCCTGGAGAATCCCAGGGACGGGGGAGCCTGGTGGGCTGCCGTCTATGGGGTTGCACAGAGTCGGACACGACTGAAGTGACTTACCTTACCTTACTTACCTTAAAGAGAATATCCACAAAGGCGTTCAGGAAGAACATAAACTATAAAAGAACAACTGCAACCTAAGGAGAATGTGAAAGAAGGGAGGACTGAAATGCATGAAGGAAAGGAGGGATTAACAGGGCTATTTCTGGGTGTACTGGGTTTCATGTTATTCTGTCTTAGATTCACAGTCAGAGAAACAGCTGTCTCCCAAAAACTAAAATCAAAAGAAATTTAGATCTTTGCTCAGTCTTTTGATAAAATATTGAAATTGGGGTATATATTTTAATATGCAGCAAAACTCTTTGAAATATTCTTTAGAGTTTAGACACCTTTTCTCATCATCAAGTTTTCTTATAGGCTTTGCAGTAGCTTCCCCCAAAATCATGTTCCTCACTGTCTACCTCTATTTCAGAAAATTCTGCTTGACACCTTCTATAATTTGTCCTCAGTTCACTTATGTGGATATCAACTGAGACTCTGAATTTTTAAGCTTTCTCTCTCCTTTACCCTATTACCTTGATTCTACGTAACAAAGAAGAACCTAGGAAATGACCTAGAAACCAACGGGAGGGCCTTGATAACGGATGACATCCATAATTTAACCATTTCCCAATGACAATGATTGTATGTCTCCTGTATTTTTCATTTTCACTTAATTAAGAATTTTTTCTAATTTCCCTTGTGACTTCCTTTTTTGGTCCATGGGTTATTTAACAGAGGGCTGTTTAATTTCCAAATATTTAAGGATTTTCCAGACATCTTTCTGATTATGAACATCTAGCTTATTTATGCTGTGGCTCAAAAGCATATTTTTGTATTCTTTTTGGGGTGGAGCATTCTACAAATGTCACTTAGGTCAAGCTGGTTGATCTTTAGTTAATTATAGCCTAGCTTCAAATAATATTATGTCTTCAGCAGTATACTTCCAAATCCTGCCTGCCCATCTTTTGTGCCACTCTTGGGCTGTATTTCATTTTACATGTGCTAAATACTCATGCTGCAGTGACACTATTTTTGTTTTGGCAAATCATCAATTTTCCTGGAGAAAATAAACCTTTAAAATATTTTGTTTTACCTTCATTTTTGCCATTTCTGGCACTCTTTATTTTACTCCACAGATTCAAGGTTCTGTCTGATAGAATATTGTTTTTGTCTAAAGAAATTTCTTTAACATTTCTAGGAATGCAGGATTGCTTTACAGCTCATTCTCTTGGTTTTTGTTTGCCGGGAAAAGTATTTATGTTTCATTTCTAAAAAGATATTTCTGACAGCTCTTTCCTTTCGGTGCATTAGGGATGTCAATCTCCTGTGTTCTGACTGGCGTGGCTTTTGACAGGAAGACTGCTGTAACGCTCATCTTTGTTCATCTCTTAGGGGTCTTGTTTTCTCTGACTGCCTTAGAGATTTCTCTTTATCCTTGAGTTTCAGTAGTTTGACAGTGATGTGTCTAGGTTCTGAGTTTGTTTTGTTTGTGGATCAGCTGTGTCTCAGAGCAACGCTTTTCAAGCCTTAGTGTGCAAATGACTCTCCCAGGGAGCCTGTTAAAATTCAGATTTGATTCAATTGGTCTGTGGTTTGGCCTGAGTTTCTGCATTTCTAATAAGCTACCAGGTCAAGGCAATGTAGCTAAGGTCTTAGAACAGTCTGTCAGGTAGGAGAGGGAGCAACTTACCTGGCAGCAGTTTCTGATTTTTTGTCTCTCAGTGGTCAAGTTCATCTCGTGGAGTGTTAACTCTCCTCTGGATTTCTGAGTTGAATACTGCCTCCTCAGGCAACCACTAAAGACACCCAAGCCTTTTTGGATCTGGGTGCTAAGGGTGCTCCTAAAGCTATGGAGCCCACAGAGCCCGGGGGGCTGAAGCAACCACTGATCCTAGACAGTGATCACAGGGACAGCCACAGGACTCAAACGTATCAGAAGCAGGGTAAACAGCAAGCTCTAGAGGAGGAGGGCAGTGAATCTGCTTAACTGTGTACACTAAATCCGGTCACAAGGGGATGCCCTTTAAGGGGGGATCTGGAAATGACATATAACACCTATTCACATCCCATTAGCAAGAAACTAGCCACATAGCCAGAGCCATCTGCAAGAGAGAGTAAGAAGTGTTAACTTTAGCTGGGAAGCCTGTCATCATTCATATTTGTCATATATTCATAATTATATTTAAGATAGCCTACTTATAAATAATCAAGGCTCTTAATCTGTGAAAACAGACTTACTCTGTTTTGCTCTGCTCCTGAAATACTACCAATATTGAACAAATATGCTCATGGATGTCCTCCAGAAAACCAGAACATCCAGATTAGGAACACAAGTCATTTAGCAAAATTATAGATCGATATAGGTATAGATGGATGAATTTAGGTAATTAAGTGGCAAGCAACAGCCTATTCCATAATATGAAATTTATTTACTTATTAAAACAATCAATTACCAAATTGACCCAAACTAGGTAATTTGGAATACAGTTATCACCAAGAATGACAGGAGCTCAAAACAGAATAATAATTCACACATACCATGTGTATTCAAGAATGAGGGGGAGAAACAACAGCAAAAGAACCCCCACCTTACAGACACAATTAAGGCCTTGAAAAATCTCACAGGCAACTTTTTGCCCCAGTCACATACAATTTCAACCCACTGCAAACCTCTCACTTGATCATTCAAAAAGCAATTTCAAAGGACCCTTAAGAAAGTGTGACCTATAACATGCCATAATTCAGATACTCCTTCTAACCCCAAATGCTTTCCATATTTCTTCATTAACCATTTACTGATCACTTATCACATGATATCTATCATCACGTCTTTCTAGAAGCCATTTCTCTTTTGGGCATCAGTCAATCATTTTTCCTTATGACTACAATGAGCAACTCTGAACCTGGAAACAGCCCTCGAAGAGACTAATTTGATCTGCCAAATGTTTTAGTTCTCATTCCTCCCACCCTACCCTTTGTCCTCCATGATCTCTTCTTTTATGGGATTCATGTGGCATAGCTAAACATATAACACGGAGGAGGCAGTAGGCGTAGAGACTAGGAGTTGAAATTTAGGGGCTAGCCTGCTTGTAGTCATATCCCAGCTAGGTAAAGGTTGTAGCTAGGTAATCTTGGGCAAATTACATAACCTCTCTGTGCCCCAAATTTCTTCATATGTTAAAAAGAAAATAATATTTAGCTCAAGGTTGTAAGGATTGAATGGCTTAATTTATGTAGAGTACTCAGACTGAAGTACTTAGTATGTAGACCATACTATGTTCTCAGAAAATCATAATTATTAATATTTTGCTGGGACATGTTTGCCTTTTATAGGCATTTATTGAATACCCTTGTTGTTGTTGTTCAGCCACTAAGTTGTGTCCAACTATTTGCAGTCCCATTAAGTGCAGCACTCTAGGCTTCCCTGTCCTTCACTATCTCCTGGAGTTTGTGCAAACTCATGTCCATTGAGTCCGTGATGCCATCCAGCCACCTCATCCTCTGTTATTGATACCTACAATTTATCAAATATTTACTGGGCTTATTTCTTATTGCTCCTATAACAAATTATCACAAATTTAGTGGCTTAAATGAACAAAACAATTTGTTAAATTTATGGAGTTCAAAAATCTGAAATCAGTTACATTAGGGTAAAGTCATGATGCAGACCGAGCTGGTTCCCTCTGCAAACTCTAAGGGAAAGTCTATTTCCTTGCCTTTTCTAGCTTCTATAGCTATATTCCGAAGAATTGATGCTTTTGAATTGTGGTACTGGAGAAGACTCTTGAGAGTCCCTTGGACTGCAAGGAGATCCAACCAGTCAATCCTAGAGGAAATCAGTCCTGAATTTTCATTGGAAGGATTGATGCTGAAGCTCCAGTACTTTGGCCACCTGATGTGAAGAACGGACTCATTAGAAAAGACCCTGATGCTGTAAAAGATTGAAGGCAGAGGAGAAGGGGACGACAGAGGCTGAGATGGTTGGGTGGCATCACCAACTCGATGGACATGAGTTTCAGCAAGCTCCGGGAGTTGGCAATGGACAGGGAAGCCTGGTGTGCTGCAGTCCATGGGGTCGCAGAGTTGGATATGACTGAGTGATTGAACTGAACTGATAGTTGTATTCTATGCACTCACTGGCTTACAACCCCTTCCTCTGTCTTCAAAATTAGTAGTATATTTGCAAACCTCTCAGTGCTTCTATCATTGATTGCCTTCTATCTGACAATTCTGTAGTCAAATCTCCCTCTGTTTCCCTCATATAGGGATAGTTATAGTTACATTTAGGATACCACTAGATAATCCAAGATAATCTCCCCATCTCAAGAGGACACAATCACATCTGCAGAATGCTTTTGCCATACAAGGTAACATTCATAGGTTAAGGAATTAAGACCTGGATATCTTTAAGGATCATTATTAAAGCTACCTGACTCACTCTGGGCCAAATAATTGGTTCAGCCTTGTATATAATTAGCTCATTTAGTCTGCATGAAAACTCTATGAAGAAATTGTTATTAATCCTCAGTGTTGAGAGGAGAGCACTAAGGTGTGGAAAGTCGTGTAAAGTATCCAGTAAGTGGTAAAGTCAGAAATTGAACCCAGGATCCTTGGATTCCAATGTCCATCCTTTCAATCATTACTGTGCTCTCTGCCAGTGTTTGGTGGAAGAAGAAGGTAGACTAGGAAGAGGTGTCTAAGGCAAGGCACATTAAGCTAGAAGAGCCCTGGGCAGTCTAACAGCAGCCTTAGGGGCAGGGAACAGAAGCCTGAGGATTGTACCATCACAGAAGACCTCTTGATGGTCTTGACAGTGTTTTGCATGCACTGTTTCTGAATCTTTAATTCAGGACTAAGTCTCGTTCACTGTAATATCCCCGGTAATATCACAGTGCTTGGCAAGTGTTCAGTAGATATTTGCTAAATGAATGAATGAAATAGCATCCTACTTCCTTTTAGGCTTGATTCTCATTCTGATGGTTTTATTTCTACCTCCCCTCTCAAACACTTTCTCTTCTTTTACCACTTCTCTCTTTGGGACTGGAGTTTCATTCTCAGTCTGCTGGGGGGTTCTATTCTTCCCTGTTGGAGAGAAACAATTTGGAACAGATCTGCAAATGGCCACCATCAATAACTTTTCCTGTTCCCTCGGTTCTGCAAGATCAGAACAGTGTTGTTACTTTGTCCTAGAAGAGCCTCCTCAGACAAGAATGGCAGAGGCAGGGCATTACCCTGGAGAAGTGCTCCTGGGATGGAGGACAAGTGATGAAGGAGGACTTGCTGTTTCACCCCGAAGGTTGAAATACCATGTGTATCCTGGAATGACTTGCTCATCCTGTTTCTTAACTCCCATGCCTCACTTCCTGCAGATAAGAACAGCTCAGAATCATCAGCTGCATCCTATAATTTAAAATAAATATGAACAATCTGTTTATTGTTACCAGCAATGTGTTAAGCTAAATGAAAGGCTGTACAACAAACTTGAAGAAGATATTCAATAAACAAACAAACTCAAACCACCAAGCTCAGAGACAAGGCAGCTAAAGTGCCTGAAGGATAGTTTCAACTCCTCTCTCCATAGTTTGCAACAGTCATAAAGCTTATAGACCTGCTTCTTCATCAAAATCTTTGCTTAAAGTCACCTCCTTCTAGAAGCTCGGGGTAACTATTTAAAACTGGCTGCCTTCATCACTCTCTAAGTCATGCTCCTGTTTTATTATCCTCAGAGTACTTCTCACTCTCAGAAAAAAAAAGTATGTCTTTTCAAAATCTAGACTTTTTTTTTTTTAATCTCCTCTTTAGAATATAAGTTCCATGAGAGGAGGGATCTCTAGGTGTTTGAACCTGTAATGGTGGTTGACACCCAGGAGATAGCCAATAAATGTTGCTGAATGAATATGCTGTCTGAACTTCTCAAAGTAAGTGGCAGGGAGCAGAGATTTAAAAAGAGGGGTTGAGAAAGAGACTATCTCTTTATTCATCTAATCTTTCTGCCTCTTCCACTGCTCCAGAAAAAGGGAGGCAACCAGGACATTAAAAAATAAACAAAGGAAGCTAACTGGGGGCTTTTATTCTGCTTTATAAATTCAGGGATTTTCACGGGTAATTTTGACAGTTATGTGTTTTTTGCCTTAAGCACTGACATTAGAAACCACACTATGTGAGATATGGTTTCTCATACTTATAAAATGGTTGGCCTACAGAGGGTGCTAGTTCACTTCAGAAAACTAACATAAATGATTAAACTTTCTTTGTCAGATGGCATCATCGCCTCGATGGACATGAGTCTGAGTAAGCTCCAGGAGTTAGTGATGGACAGGGAAGCCTGGTGTGCTGCAGTCCATGGGGTCGCAAAGAGCCAGACACAACTGAGCGACTGAACTGAAACTTTCTTTGGGTAAAGAGTTTACAAAGCAAGCATGGAAGCAGCTTAGTAACAGCTAATACAATGCTTAAATTTGCCACATTCAGCTTTATAACCAAAGTTTAAATTAAAAAAAGAAAAAAACAGTCTGTGAAAATGCCAGAAGGAGTCAAAGACCTCCCCTGGAGAAAAGAAGTGACATTATTTTTCAAATGCAAAGAAGAGAAGCCTGGCTAAGAGAAGTATCCAGAAGTAGAGAATATTGTGTATACTGTGAAAGAGAATATTGAGGCTGGGAGAAGTTGCAAGTCTTGGAGGAGAGGTTGGCAGGCCTCTGCTAAATTCCAGCCCGCCCTTCATGCTGAGAAATGAGGACTTTAAAGGCCTGGTGTTAGATGCCTTTAGACTCTCAAGATAGGAGTAGTCTTCCTTCAGCTGCTTAACTGAGCACATCATTCGTGAAACTGACCCTGGGTTTAGGATTCAGCAAGGCCTTCAGCTGCTTAACTGAGCACATCATTCGTGAAACTGGCCCTGGGTTTAGGATTCAACAAGGCCTGTGGGGAGGAAGACTTACTTGAGAGTTTTGAAATATGTACTTGGTTACAGCAGGCTTTGTGGGAACAACAGGGGAGCCTGGTAAGAAGGAAAACCCTCTGCAAGGTTTGGATCTGTTAAAAAATCTTCAGGAGAGTTAGCGCTCAGTGAAGACTTTAGAACCCTCTAGCGTGAATAAAGAAGGCAATGGCACCCCACTCCAGGACTCTTGCCTGGAAAATCCCATGGACGGAGGAGCCTGGTGGGCTGCAGTCCGTGGGGTCACTAAGAGTCGGACACGATTGAGCAACTTCACTTTCACTTTTCACTTTCATGCATTGGAGTAGGAAATGGCAACCCACTCCAGTGTTCTTGCCTGGAGAATCCCAGGGACGGCGGAGACCGGTAGGCTGCCGTCTATGGGGTCGCACAGAGTCAGACACGACTGAAGCAACTCAGCAGCAGCAGCAGCAGCAGAGTGAACAAACACTTGAGGCAGCTCTGATAGTCCAGAACCTCAAGGCAGAGATTCATAATCCTAGTACTGTAGCCTTCAGTGATCAGATACTAATTTTCAAGGAAATTTGGACTCAAAAACCCATAAGAGCTGTGACACAGCTTATTAATACTGTCCTTGCCTTTGTCAGTTCAAGGTAGATTACTTTATATAAAGCCTCTTGATGAAAGTGAAAGTGGAGAGTGAAAAAGTTGGCTTAAAGCTCAACATTCAGAAAACGAAGATCATGGCATCCGGTCCCATCATTTCATGGGAAATAGATGGGGAAACAGTGGAAACAGTGTCAGACTTTTATTTTTCTGGGCTGCAAAATCACTACAGATGGTGACTGCAGCCATGAAATTAAAAGACGCTTACTCCTTGGAAGGTAAGTTATGATCAACCTAGATAGCATATTCAAAAGCAGAGACATTACTTTGCCAACAGAGGTTCGTCTAGTCAAGGCTATGGTTTTTCCTGTGGTCATGTATGGATGTGAGAGTTGGACTGTGAAGAAGGCTGAGCACCGAAGAATTGATGCTTTTGAACTGTGGTGTTGGAGAAGACTCTTGAGAGTCCCTTGGATGGCAAGGAGATCCAATCAGTCCATTCTGAAGATCAGCCCTGGGATTTCTTTGGAAGGACTGATGCTAAAGCTGAAACTCCAGTACTCTGGCCACCTCATGCAAAGAGTTGACTCATTGGAAAAGACTCTGATGCTGGGAGGGATTGGGGGCAGGAGGAGAAGGGGACGACAGAGCATGAGATGGCTGGATGGCATCACTGACTCGATGGACGTGGGTCTGAGTGAACTCCGGGAGTTGGTGATGGACAGGGAGGCCTGGCGTGCTTCAATTCATGGGGTCGCAAAGAGTCAGACACGACTGAGCGACTGATCTGATCTGATCTGATAATGTTCAATGGTTAAATTTTAAATCAAATCAATAAACGACAAGGAATGGGTTTGTAAAAACAATCAGCCACCTCCTTCAATTTATCCGTGAAATCAATTAAATCAGTTTTTTGGGCACAGTGTAGGGAAAATATCTATTTTCCCAGTGAACTATCTCACTGATGAAATGTTTCATTTAGAAGACATAGCTACAATCTTAAGATTTTCATCTTAAAAAAGAATGTTTGTCTTTTAAATTTTTCAAGATTTTGAAGTCTGCTGCTTTTTCCCTAAAAATGTGCTTCATCTCAAACTCACTGCTAACTTCTCTTTTGTAGTTATTTTTAACTATTAGCCATGTTCTCAAAGCATAAAATCTGTTTAAATACTTGAGAGTCATTGTAAGCCCACAAGCCTAAACACCAACAGGTAAGGATGCAGAAGTAGCAATTATTGAGGTCTTATGGGGCAGGGGGTGGGGAGCACAGCACTTTGCACTTTATTTTTACATCAAAACAGCCAAATGATGAAAATAGCATTTGCTCCATGTCATGGTCAGGGTTAACAATGTAAGGCCACAGGCCAGAAAGTCATGTCAACGAGCAAAGCAGGCCAATTATGAGGGCTTGTTCTCTTCGGGGAGGTACAAAACAATGTTTCTGAGTCCCATTTTTTTGAGAAAAGTCAGTAGATTTATATGAAATCTCCTGCTTTTTAAAAGTTACACTAAATAATTAAGTGTTTTCAATATGATGTGAACCACATGAAGGAAATCTGGGGTTGAACTTGGCTCATGTACTGCCACTGAGCAATCCCGATAGTGGGGGGAATATGAGGCTCAGGAAGGTGACATCATCCTGCTGCACAGCTGGCAAGTGACACTCAGACAGGCATGTGTTTCCTGGAGCCCAGGGCTTCCTGACTGCACTGTTCTTAAGATACTAACACTCCGCTGATGGGTTACATCTTTGAAGTCCTTTTGATATATGCAAACACAGCAAAATCTTTTTTTAAAACCACAGTGCATGCATGCGTGTTCAGTCACTTCAGTCGTGTCCAACTCTTTGTGACCCCATGGACCCCCAGACTCCTCTGTCAATGGGATTCTCCAAGCAAAAATACTGGAGTGGGTTGCCATGACTTCCTCCAAGGGATCTCCCTGATCCAGGGATTGAACCGCGACTCCTGCGTCTCCTGCACTGCAGGCAGATTCTTCACCCGCTGAGCCCCTTGGGAAGCCCAAAATCACAGTACTTACATTCTTAGGATCTCAGAGAGTTCAGTTATGTCTGACTCTTTTCAGCCCTACAGACTGTAACTTGCCATAGTCCTCTGTTCATGGGATTTTCCAGGCAAGGATACTGGAGCAGGTTGCCATTTCCTCCTCCAGGGGATCGTCCCAACCCAGGGATCGAACCCAGGTCTCTTGCATCTCCTGCATTGGCAGGTGGGGTCCCTATCACTGCTCTACCTTGGCACATTCTCTATAGGGATGCAGGCCACCAAGGAATGCCCTTCAGTTAACATTTCATCAGATCCTTCTCCTGTATAACATGATCTCACCACTACCATTTAACTCAGGCTTTACTGCCCTTGTCGTACAGTCTAAGGAACTGAGGGCTAACTTTGAAGTGGACATGAAAAGTGTCACCTCAAATAGACTGCCTGTATATCACTGAAAGTCCAAACCAATGAACGTAGTAACACAAATGCTTTCCACTGTTTTGAGCATCCCAGGAAGTTTTCCCATTGTTTAAGTCATTTTTGAGTTTAAACTGTTGTCATTCTAGTAAGTTAGCTAACATGTGCTGTGCATCTGGCAATGAAGGCCACTCTTTTGAAAACCAAATATACCCTCAACTTGAGTCATTTATTTAATGTCCAGAACAACACTGTCTCACAGTAATCCAAGCTGCACGCCACTGTAGATGTTGTAGTAGACATATTTTTAAAAAAGAGAGACAGAAACAGATGAAATTAATTTAATAATACATTTCATTTAGCCCAATATATCAAAAATACTATCATTTCAGCCTGTAGTCAATATAAAAAATTATCAGTGAGATATTTTACATTCTTATTTTCTTTATACTAAATATTCAAAATCTGGCATGTATTTTATAGTTAAGCCAAGTCTCAGTTCAGACTTTCTGCTGAAGAGGGTTGAGATATACCATTCCAAAATATGGGCTTCCCTGGTGGCTCAGTGGTAAAGGATTCACCTGCAATGCAGGAGACGTGGGTTGGATCCCTGGGTCGGGAAGATGCCCTGGAGAAGGAAATGGCAAAACCACTCCAGTATTCTTGCCTGGGAAACCCATGGACAGAAAAGCCCGGCGGGCTATAGTCCATGGGGTCCCAAAAGAGTAGAACATGACTTAGCGATTGAACAATTGAACTCATTCCAAAATATGCCACTTCAGCACAAAAATGACTTTGAACTGAAGGCAACTAACTGAGAATCAACAGATGCAGGGTGACATCTCTGCCCTCCCTTAATCTGCCTAAAAGCAGAGCACACTATCTTTCATGAAGGTGCTCTCCTCCCTGTACCAGGAAGAGAGGAGCAACTCTTATCACTGGGCACTTGGAGAAGAATTTGTACTAAGAGGCCTTACTAGATAACCCTTATCTTCCATTAGTTCCCCCAAATATTCCTAGTCATTTCCCCACGATTATTTCCGATTGAAATCCAAACGTCCTTTCCTTTGTTTAAATGGTATATAAGCCCCCAAATCTAACCACTTCTTGGAATTTCACTTCCTTTTTGTGAACTTCTGTATACATCAATAGTACTAAAATTATGTACCTTTTTATTGTTAATTTTTTCTATTAATTTATTTTGCAGGTCCCCAGTGACTGAACCTAAAAGGATAGAGGTAGTTTTTCCTTCCTCATGCTATATTTCAAGTGCTCAATAACCACATATGACTAGTGGCTACAGTATTAGACAGGGCAGGTCTAAGAGAATGATAGGTAGTATTGTTCTAATGTACACATCATTTCTTTTTTTTAATGAAAAATTTCAATTAATTTTTATTGGAGTACAGTTGCTTTACAATGCTGTATTAGTTTCTTACTGTATAGCAAAGTGAATCGGTCATGTGTATACATATATCAATTCTAATCTCTTTTTTTCTTATATAAAAATTTTCTTTGTTGGTACTTTTCATGATTGAAGAAATTCAATAAAAAGAGTATGATGCTGTTAAATACGACAGCAAATTTAGAAAACTCAGCAGTGGCTACAGTACTGAAAAAGTCAGTTTCCATTCCAATTCCAAAGAAGGGCAATGCCAAAGAATGTTCAAACTACCATACAATTGCACTCTTCACATGCTTGCAAAGTAATGCTCAAAATCCTTCAAGCCAGGCAACAGTACATGAACTGAGAACTTCCACATGTACAAACTGAATTTAGAAAAGGCAAAGGAACCAGAGATCAAATTGCCAACATCTGTTGGATCATAGAGAAAGCAAGAGAATTCCAGAAAAACATCTACTTCTGCTTCGTTGACTATGCTAAAGCCTTTAACTGTGTGGATCACAACAAATTGGGGAAAATTTTTAAAGAGATGGGAATATCAGACCACCTTACCTGCCTCCTGAGAAACCGGTATGCAGGTCAAGAATCTGTTGATTCTAAAAAATAAAAAAATTAAAAAAAAAAGAATCAACAGTTAGAATCAGGCATGGAACAACAAACTGGTTCAAAAACAGTATGACATTTTAACAACTGGTAGAATTAACAGCTTAACTGAGGGTATAATATCTCAGTTTTATATTCTTGAACGTTCTAGAACAAGAAAAAACATATCAGATCTTTCTAAAATTCCTCCAAACTTTAGTCCTGAAAAAGCTTTTACTAATAGCTTTCCAAAATGGGGAAAAAAGCTACTCTCAATTAAAAAGTTAAATGTAATTTTAATGAATCACATATAAATTAAATCACAAAACTAAATCAAAGCAAGACTCAGATTTGAACATCACGGGATTTTCTAGAATGTAATCAGTGGTGGTTTCTAGCACTGGTTTTATGCTTGTAGGAAAACTCTTCAGAACCCAAATAAAATAACTACATGTTCTGAAGTTAATTAAAAGTATAAATCATTAGGTTATAAATAGTAGGGTATTCAATGGTTTTAATTATTTCAGATCTTTGAAACAACAAATGAATTTAATTAAAATGTAATTTGATTTATTAAAATCTAATTGAGGGCAAATGCTTTGGCCCTTCTATTATTTCTCCAAAAATTTTAAAGATTGTGCATTTCTCCCTTGGAATATTTTTTGACTTTAAAATTTATGCAAGTATTCAATGTCTAAAATCTAAGGCTAGGATTAAGTGTAAATTCACTTTATCACTGTTACTTTGTTCTTCCCACCACAACATGTCAGGCATAAAAAATGAATTGCAGACCTTTCATCCTACTTTACTTCCACATCCTGATCTGCTGCAGTACTTGTCTGCTTCTCTAAAGACTCTGGCTTTGGCAGTTAAATGAAAATAATATTCCTTTCTCTTTAGCCTATTTTCACCCCCAAGGGTATTTTTTTTCATTGTACACTTCCTGGCAAAGAAGAAGATGAAAATTCACCATTAATAGGCCTAGTTGGATTTATGGTGATACCGATTAAATATTTGATAAATGAATGACGATATGAGTCAGCATATGAATGAAGATGGCCATAACCCAGGATATGACAAATGACTGGAAAACTGGTGTTAGAATCAATGCCCAGTTCTGGGAAGGCTCAATGTCATCCATAGCTTTTGTCCGGTCTTCCAGGAGTAATCCATGATGACTATTGTGTGGAAACTTGTACAAAAGTAAATCTGCAAAAACATATGGAGGATTTTGACTCTTAGCACTATTCCTCAAAGTGCCTGAAGGCCTGATAAGATTTTGTGCAACTCTGCACTTCTGATACCCTGTGTAGTCAGTCACTCAGTCGTGTCCGATTCCTTGTGAACCCCTGGGCTACAGCCCGCCAGGCTCCTCTGTCCGTGGGATTCTCCAGGCAAGAATACTGGAGTGGGTTGCCATTCCCTTCTCCAGGGGATCTTCCCAACCCAGGGATCTGAGCCAGGTCGCGTGCATTGTAGGTGGATTCTTTTCTGTCTGAGCCACCAGGGAAGACTTTCTTACATCCTACCACATCCCAAATGCAAACTCCAAGGGAAGCTGCTGTTCAGTTTAGCTGAACTAGTCACCTAAAATAGCAGAACTGTCAAGAAAATAAGCATATTCTTTGAGTGTATTCCTCTGAAACTAAAAGTTGACCCCACTGCTCCCAGCATTTTTACTAATCTGGCTCTATCTCAGGGGTTTAAATTATACCCCACAGACCCCTACTCAGATCATGACTGAAATAATGACTGTGAACTTCCAGAAATAATGTGCTTTTCTTTTTTTTCTTTTTCATTTTTCTGGAAGAGCTTCCAGTGGATTCTTGAAAAATTGAGATCCCCTGATCAAAGCAGACACTCAGTGACTGGGAAGTGACTGGGAAGGGAATAACACTGTTACAATCAGTCAACAGATAAGAATCCACCAATGATTTATTAGAAACCATTATTAAAAAAAAAAAAGAGAGAATCCACCGATGCCTGACTGCCAAGGATCTTGTTCAGCTACCTTGCATCAAAAGAACAGACAGCCCTGGCCTGGTCTGTTACACAGTAGCAATGGGGTGGCCCCAGTCCACCCTATGCTTAACTGTAAACACACTGGACTTTATTAATCCGTTTCAGCCACAGAAAGAAGATCTTGTTGGAGCAGTGTGACAAGGGGTTGCATTTTGGGTCTTCCATGCCACACCTATACAGAGATGGTATTTGAAGTTAACAGCATCATCTTTTGATACAAAGAGCAAAGGAGGAGCTTAAGCACAAGGTTAATTACCTTGTCATACCATGGAAAGAGCAGCAAGTGAGAGGGTTCATCTCCATGAATCAATCTCCAAGTTTACCTAGATTATTGAACCAAAAAACCATGGGGAAAAGATAGCAATTATATGCATTCCTTTGTTCCTAATATTTAGCAAGGTCACAAACGAGTAATTTATTTCCCTGAGAAGTTTTGTGTGTCTGTATTGGCCTGTGTTCTTTTGATTAAAGAGACAGAAAATAAGAACAAATTATTTTTTCAGTCAGCAAAATTAAGTTCAGTTGCACTTTAACTCGTATAATTTAATTAATATGAAGAGCAACATGCTTTATTCTACATTATCTAATAAAAGAGAGTAAGGCTGAATTATAATAGTATATGATTTATTCCAGGAATGTAAGGATAGTTCAAAGGCAGAAATTACAGCAGTGTAATTCATGTTAATGGAACAAAGGACAGAAATCACAAGATTTTCTCTTATATATGCAGAAAATAAAGTTTAAGTCAATTTTGAACTTTTGAAAAGGCTGTTTAGAAATCAAGGAATAGAGATAAGTTGATAAGGCTATATACTAAAACTTAACAGCAAGTTTAATATTTATTGAAGAAATATTAGAAACATTTCCTTTAAGGTTGAGAATAAAACTAGGGTGCCTTTTCTCACCCTTACTGTCCACAGGATATTGGAAGATCTGGCCACTAAAATAAATCAAGAGAAAGAAAGAAGCATAAATATGGGAAGGAAAAGAGAGTCAAAAGGCTCAGCTGTCATTATTTCAGGTGATATAAATATTCACAGAAAACTCAAAAGAGATTCAATAGAAAAGCTGTTTAGAACTATTGGTATCTTAACCTAGGAATTACCCTAACAAATATGCACAAAATCTCTTGGAGAAATCTATAAAATTCTACTAAAATAGTATTTTTTTTAACTTTAATTACATACAAAGCACCAGGGGATCTTGTTTAAAAAGCAGATTTTTATTTCGTAGTTATTGGGTAGAGCCTAAGAGTCAGCATTTCAAAATATCTCAGCTGAGGTTCATGCAGCTAGTCCAAGGACCACACTTTGAGTATCACAGTACGGAAGTAGTTAGAGAATAAATGGAAATACAAGACATGTTTAAGTGGAGAAACCTAACCATGATAAAAATTCTAATTTTCTCCAAACTAACCTATGATTTTAATGTAATTCCCACCAAAATCCCAATAAAATTTGGGCACTGCGGTATTTGCTCAATTTGCATGAAAAAAATTAAAAGTTTTTTTCTCCAGAAAAAAGAACAAAATATGTGTGGGAGCAAATTCCCCACCATGTATTAAGGCACATTTCAAAACCATGGTAATTAAAAAACACAGTCTATTAGTGGTATAGGAAGAGACAGGAAAGTCCGGGAACAGACCTCTGGATCTCGATCCATGAAGGAGGTGGCACCAAAACGCAGGAGGGAAAAGACACATTGTCCTGGTAAATAGTATGTAGAAAAATGACTCAGCAATGGCAGGATAAAAGCTGTAAGTCTAATACACACACACACACACACACACACACAGAAAAAGACCTGCAATGGACTGTGTTTCTGGATGAATTGATCTTGGGCTTCTTATTCAGAGACAAACACAGATAAAACCCTTTCCATCAGGATGGCTCCCCACAGGAGTACATGGGATCTACCACTTCCCTCCTTCAATTACTTTCTCTCTGTCTTGTAATTCATGGAAATTCCTTTGAGTTTTTCACAATGAACCAGTCCTTGGACATGGTCCCAGCATGTTGCATTGTGAGCTTTCAAAATTTTTCCACCATTGTAAGTATTTTATTGTAAAATTGGTAAGAGCCACATAACTGCTCCCAACCAAATGCAAATTCAACTACATTCAACTTCTTGATTACTGACTCAACTTTTTGATTACTGATCCAACATATTAGCAGTTTTTTCCAGCTTTGTGTTGTCCACAAATCTGATTTTCATATCTTCTCTGTTTTCATTCAGGTTCATAATAAAAATATTTGTATAGGTCAGTGTTATGGACAAAGGTCTCAGACAAATAATTGAGAGATTTTCCACAAAGCTGATATGGATCCATTAATTAATCAGCACTGGGTAAGGCCCTTCCTGATTCCATCCCTGTGTATATCTACTCTATAGCCGAGGCTATAGCGATTTCCATTTATGAGCTTGGCCTTCCCATATATCTAGGAACAATCCTACGAATTCAAAGGTCTTCAGACTTAAACTCTAGAACTCAGAGTTGGGTCATGTTTCCTCCTAGTACTGTATTGGCTCTTATCCAGGGTGTATCAGCTAGCCTTCTGCATGTGGCTTATTCCTAAATCACTGTCTTGATGAGCTGCTTTTTAACCCCTGTTATTCTATGATTACAGCATTTCCATTTTTAAAAAATAGTTACACTTGGATTCTTTTTATCCATGTCCCCTAAGTCCCGATATAAGTTTTTTCCTCCTAAAACCCAACACAAAAATTGGAAGCCTGCAATCTGTCCATTTTTCTGTGATCTCAGCTCTAGCCCATCTAGGTTTCCAGTGACTACTTTTACCCTATTCCTAGTACACTGTCCATTTTTCAGTGTGTTCCACCATTTGTATTAGACACTTGTCGGCCTCCTCTTGATGCCAAGCAAGGCCCTGTGAGGCTTCAGGCTTGGAGGCCCTTTGGTCCCCCATTTCTTGTGGGCAAAACTCCAGCCTCCATGATCTTCCCTGAGTTCTAAAAGGCAGATTTGAACAAATGCTAATCAAGGGAGGAGCGGCCATGAAACCACGTAAGGCAAGATTAAAGGGACCAGAGAGGCTGATCAAGATTAGGAGACCCAACCACACGAGACCCTGCATGCAGCCCAATCTTGTCAGCAACCCCACTGTTTTGAAACTTTGCAGAAGAAAGAAGAATTCAAGACTGTTACTGCCTTGATCCTTATCACACACCCCTGCCTGACTATATAAACTCCCCCTATTCACCAAGGAGGGGGACATAGTTCTCAGGTGCTAGCCTATTGTGTCCCCTTTTGCCTGGAAAAGAAATAGAGCCACTCTTTCCGCCTCCTCCTTAATTGTCTCCATATTTCTGTTTGGCACTGGTGAATAGAGACGCAAGACTTTGGCATCACTCTCTGCTAAATTGCTTGTCTGTATGGTCATCTATTTGCTGTCATAGTACCCTTAAAATACCATGACCTGCCTACCAATCAGTTTGTCTTCCTTTAGTATTTTGAATTTCTTAAACATCTTCCCCTTTGTCCAACATTTTCCTATTGACCAAAATACGATAAGCAGTTTTATCTGATGTTTACTGAAATCAAGTATTAATTCAAATGTAATTTGCTATCTACTCATTTTATAAATGGAACAAACTGGTTCAAAATTGAGACAAGAGTATGTCAAGGCTGTATATTGTCACCCTGCTTATTTAACTTATATGCAGAGTACATCATGTGAAATGCCAGGCTGGATGAAGTACAAGCTGGAATCAAGATTGCTGGGAGAAATATCAATACCTTCAGATACGCAAATGATACCACCCTAATGGCAGAAAGGGAAGAAGAACAAAGAGCCTCTTGCTGAAGACAAAAGAGAAGTCTGGCTTAAAACTCAACATTCAAAAAACGAAGATCATGGCATCTGGTCCCATCACTTCATGGCAAATAGAACAGGAAAAAATGGAAACAGTAACAGGCTTAATTTTCTTGGGCTCCAAAATCACTGCGGATGCTGATGGCAGCCATGAAATTAAAAGACGATTGTTCATTGGAAGGAAAGTTGTGACAAACTTAGATAGCGTATTAAAAAGCAGCAAGATCACTTGGCTGACAAATGTCCATATAGTCAAAGCTATGGTATTTCCCGTAGTCATGTATGGATGTGAGAGTTGGGCCATAAAGAAGGCTGAGTGCTGAAGAATTGATGCTTTTGAACTGTGGTGCTGGAGAAGACTGTTGAGAGTCCCTTGGACAGCAGGGAGATCAAACCAGTCAATCCTAAAGGAAAGCAAACCTGAATATTCATTATAAAGACTGATGCTGAAGCTGAAGCTGAAGCTCCAATAATTTGTACCTGATACAAAGAGCCAACTCATTGGGCTGATTGGCTCATTGGCAAACAGCCCACTGATGTTGGGAAAGATTGAAGGCAGGAGGAGAAGGGGGCAACAAAGAATGAGATGGTTGGATGGTATCACTGACTCATTGGACATGAATTTGAGAAAACTTTGGGAGATACTGAAGGACAGGAAAGCCTGGAGTGCTGCAGTCTGTGGGATTGCAGAGTCAGACACGACTGAGCAACTGAACAAAAAATTTATAAAAAAAAAAATTTTAGCTTGGCATACTTGGTCAAAGTTTGCCAAGAATGGTTTATCACTCATTTCTCTAAATGCTTGCATATGAAATACTGTTCCATTCTCTGGAATGACTTTTATCTGAATAGGGAGATTTGAATGTCCATCTCCTGCAAAGTTCTGCACAAAAAAGCCAGCAATTTATAGTCAGCAATGTAGAAACAATAAGGAAAACTTACTATCTCACATAACAAGAAATCCTAGGGTAGGATTTCTAGAACCTGGCTCCCAGGTTCATTCATTTAGCAGCTCAGTGATACGATCAAAGAGCCAGAGTCTCTCCATATTTCTGCTCTGCCATTATCACTATTTGGCCTTGACCTTGGCTGGCTCCCTGTATGGATATAAGGGAGCTCCCACAGCTCTTGAGTATCATACCCAGCCAAAAAACAAGGACTGCTTTTCCTGGAAGTGTGCTTTTAGGACCAAGGAAATCTTTCCCAGAAGCTCTCTTTCACTGGCCTCTCATTACATTTTATTGCACAGAACCAGGTCACCTGCCCCTTTCAAACCAATCACTGGCAATCTCAGACTGACCAGAACTGAACCCTGGTTCAACCCAATTGAGCCAGAATTGAGACACATAGGCAAGGGATGGGCAACCTCTTCAAACTGGCTCTTTTCCAAATAGGAGATAGTGGGCAAAGGCTTTTGGCTAAGCAGCCACACTGCTCCATACAGAAGGAATCACTCCCTAATTTGGGGGGCAAGGATATTTGAAGACAGTTACTGAAGACCCATTAAAACAGCATGGATTTTTATCTGTTCAAAATAGTTTAAAGCGGGATTGTGTCCAAAACAAAGGGGTAGATTAAGTTATCTCTAAAATTCTCTGCCAACTGTTTAATGCTGTGATTCTGTGCTCATTGTTTCCACTGGGGAAACCGCTTGCAGTTCGGAATTGTGCACATCAGCAATGTCTGTGCTGCCAGCAAAAGTGCACAGTTGCTGATCCGTGAGCATTTCCCCTAATAGCACATTTGTGGAAAACTGAGTCACAGGGATTCTAGGTACTGCAAATCCATTGTCTGAACAATTTTCTGAATGCCTTACATCTCAGATGCTGGCCGCTTCCCTATAAACAAACTATAATGAAACAATTGACATATAATATGGGGTTGGGCAAAGCAAAGCACATTGGGCTGTTTTTTTGCTGCCAATGTTCCTTTTTATTTATTTTCAACTGAAAGCAGGAATTGTGTTACATAAAGCAACAAATTAAATGTGGATGTTAGTGCTGTGATGGAAGAAAACTTGACCTGACTCATTTAATCATGTGCAGTCGTTACTTTGCCACATGGTGAGCTATTCAAATAAAACTTAATCCATGTGATTTCCACCTGAGCAACCCACATCATCCTAGAGAAAACTAGAGGAGGGGAGGGAAAAACTGGTGGAGAAGAAAGTTATTTTTGTGGCAGTCAAGGTATGATTATTTGTAGGTCCATAAATTATCAGCCAAGGTTCTCATTTCTCTGGCAGTAAGAATAGAGAAGAGTAGCTGAATGCAAGCAATACTTCAGGGCTAGAGTCATGGGACTCAGCAACTGATTGGATTTGGGAAGAAAGAAGCGTTGAAGATAACGCACATTTCCTAATATTACCAAGAAATGATTGCATGATGGATACATTGGTAAATGCATAATTATTGTGTTTCTTATTTCTCCCAATAGTTCTAATAAGTAAGTATTATTGTTATTTCCATTTTACAACAAAAGAAACTGAGGCTGCTTAGGGTTAACTTAGTAAATGACTGAGATGGTATAAAATCTAGATCCCAATTCTTAATTCATCACTACACTCTGCCATTCTGGGTGGAAGGGAGGAAAGTAAGGAATTTCCATTTAGACATGTTGAGTTTTAAGTGTTAGCAGGACAGTTGATTGAAGATGTCCAGCAGGCTGTAAGAAATGTGAAACTAAGCTCAGGAAAAGATTTAGGATGGAGGATAGACTTGGCAGTCATTTGCTGGAGGTGCAAGTTAAAGTCATGAGCTTGCCATTGGAGACTCTCAGGTCTCCTAACTCAGTTTTGCTGTGGGAATATCCTTATGCACCTCAAACAACAGGAACTGGAAGAAAGATTGGCTCATCACACTGGTCTGACTAGCCCACTGGCTGCCTGTATGACTTGAGGCAAGTCACTTAACCATTGTGAATCTCTGTTAAGTGAAGAGTCTTCCAGCTCTGAAGTTCTAGACAAATGCAGGCCCAGACTAAGGGAGCTGCAGTGAGAGAGGAAAAACAAGATGAATGTAAGAGTTAGGGCAAAGAAATTGACCAGATGCCAAAACTTGAGAGAGAAGGAAAGACAGAAGATGAAGAAAACTTTTCTAGCCTAGAGTTTATGAGCATTGGCACCATTAACCAAGATAGAGAAGGAGGTGATGTTGAAGAGTTTTGGAGAAATGATAGGGGCCTTGTTTCGAATATGAAGAATTTGCAGTGTTGTCCATATGCTATTTCTCTGGGCGTTGGTAGGTAAATTGCTGGACTAGAAATGTTTATTTATGTAGCACTGAGCATAGATTTAAAGGTAAGAGGGCAGAGCCAGGTGATTCATTAAATAACCTTTGAGATCTCTTCTGACTCTCTGCCTCCTGACCGCAGTCTCCATAGCAACGTGACTCGCTGCCCTAGTTGGATTACCTCATGTTGGATCAGCTGGTTTTCATGCTGCCTGACTAGGGGCAGGGCACCCTCAGTGTTTCTCGAATGAGTGGCAGGTGGTTCTGTGTAGCTCAGGTGTTTTCCCGTATCCTAGTTCACTGCTTTTCTCTTCTTTTCTTTTAAGATTTCTTTTTTTTTTTTTTTTTTTGATGTGGATTATTTTAAAAGTCTTTATTGGATTTGTTACCATATTACTTCTGTTTTATGTTTTGGTTTTTTGGCCACGAGGTATGCGGGATCTTAGCTCACCAACCAGGGATCAAACCCACACCCCCTGCATTGGAAGGTGAAGTCTTAACCACTGGACAGCTAAGGAATCCTTCTACTCCATTCTAATAAGTCCCAGTATTAACTTTTCACATCTTGATCTTCCTTTCCTTAATTTTTCTTCCCCTAGGCACTTGCCCTTTCAGTGGGCAGCTCTTCACTATTTATCTTTTTTCCCCATCATCTCCAGTTTCATTCATACCCTTTCTTAGGTCTCAGGAAAAGCTTGCATCCTAAATTTCCAACCAACAATAATTCTACCCTTCAGTCTCTTGCATCCTAATCCTTATCTTTCATCCTTATCATCATCATCAATAGCTAATTTGTCCCAGGCCTCGAATCAACTGTTTTGTATGCGTTAGCTCATTTAATTGTTACAATAATCCTTTGGGGCAGGTACTGTCAGTCGGCCATATTACACAGGAAAGGAGCTGAGGTTTGGAGAGACTGCATTCCTTACCTGTGTCCCACAGTGAAGTGGAGAGCAAGGAATGGAGCCCAGATTGGCGCCAAAGCCCAAGCTCTACCCACCACGTGTCACTGTTTTCTCTAGCCAAACTAATGGTTTATGCTTCTTAACTTTGACCAGTTTCATTCCACTTTTCTGAAGTCTTTTTAGCATTTCATGAATAAATATGATAATTATTTAAACAACTAATCCTAGGATTTAGTTTTATAAAAAGCCCTTTTAGTTGCATATTATCATTCTCAAACCAACCAGACCCATACATCATATTCTCCTAAACATGTGTAAATAACAGTAAACGATTAAGTGTTTCAAAGAAAAATTAAAGCAGTAAACATTGCAGAAATCCATGGAAGAGGGAGACTTCAAGGATGAGTGGGATTTGGTAGATGGAGACAGAAACCAGCCGCATCACTGACCATTATTCACCAAGCACCCCATGAGCTGTATGTTAAAGTTATTGCGATAAAGAGATAAACAAAGTACTGTCTTTTTCCAAATACTTGGTTTATGAGAACAGCCTATTTCACAGATAGTGAAATAGATAGCAATACAAAAAGGCACATGATACATACAGCAGGAGTTTTAGTAATCCAGAAAATGAAAGGAATTTATGCCAACAAGGGGGATAAGCCTAGGGACAGAGTGTGAGCCATCAGGCATGGAGCAAAGGGCGCATTCATTGTAACAAAAGCCTGCTCTAAGCCAGGCACTGATTACAATTGATATAAAGAGCTCAAAGCCACAGGAGGAAACAGGAATGTGATTTGTGAGGGCAGGATATGAGAGGAGGTGTACCTCTGCCAGTCACAGGCATCAGAGAAGGCTTCCTGGTGGAGGAAAGTAGGAATGGGAATTCTCTGAGTCAGAAAAGGCAGGCAGGGTAGACAGGACACTTCTGAGCAAAAGCACAGATTAGAAGATGCTCTTGCAGTACAGGGAGAAAGAACAGAAACTGCAGGTCCTTAGTGTTGCTGTGAGGGTATGTGAGATGACATGGAAGATACAGGCAGAAGCTGGATTGGAGGGTCTTGACGGCTTCATGTTGGAAGCCTGGGATTAACATTGAACCGCTGAAATACAGTTAAGCATCCCTTGGGTTGAGAGGGCTGTAGGAACTTGCATCAAGCTGGAACTGGGTTTCGGTAAGTTTCATATGTCAAACAGAGAGTCTTTCCTCCACATGAATTTTCTGATTACTGTTATAGTTGAGAGAATAAATGGGCCACTAGACATTCCAAGAAAACAGCCCGGTTCAAAGTAGAGCTGCTGGAAACTTATCAACACTGAAGAGCAAAGGATGCTCTTTATGGATGACTCAGTATTTCAAAGGGCTGTGGATGAAAGGTGAGCGTTCTCTGAAGTCCGGTTTCAAAACCTAGCGTGTCCCCCCTCTAAGTCCCCTACTTATCGCTAATTCTGAACAGGTCCAGAGAACACTCTTCATGTTCCCTTCTCTCACTCTGTCACTAAGTTTTCTGTTCCCCTTGGGCCTTTTTCTTCTTCCCACTTTTTATGACCACTCGGTCCTAACGTGGACCACGCTGAATGCCATTATCACCCGTTGAGAGCCAGCTGTGTTCCAGGCATTGCTTTAGGCACTAAAGCATTAAAGCATGGTCTCGTTTACTCCTCACATCAACAGGAAAGGATGAGTGCCAGTTGACAGATGGTAAACCCAAGGCACAGGCAGGATCAATAACTCACCTGGTTCACACAACTAGTAATGGACAGCGGTAGGAATTGCAGACTCTTTTTCAGGTTCAAATTCACACACACCCTTCTCCACTTTCAAACTCTTGGCTGGAAACGGTTTCTCAATGCTGTTAGGATTAAAACCAAAATTCTTTGGCATGACTTACAAAGACTAGCACGGCATTTCCTCTCTCTCTCACCCTACAGACAAACCCAGACAGCTGGCTTTCAGGGCCCAAGGTCCTGACCACTTTAGTATACTATCTCCAGGCTTCCAAACAGCTAATTTAAGTTCCTTTATATACTGCAAGCTATCAATCATGCTCTGGCAGTTTCTGATATAAGTTGACAGTCTTTCTCACCAAGGAGATGATCAACAAACAAAGAGCCTTTCAAAGTCTGGGCTGGGTTCCTCACCTCCTCAGTGTTGTCTCACCCTCCTCAGCACCTTCCCTGATCGATGGCAGGAGGCTGCTTCCCTGGTTAGGGGCCCTCATTCTCCACTGGCAGAAAATCTACGGTCTTTCCTTCTGCTGAACTTGGCTTTATCTCTAAGTGGCTCTGAGATTTCATGTTGTCAAGTCTTTCTCTTTCCTCAGTTACCTTCTCTGTGCACAGCCAGGCTGTCATCTCCAAATTGTCGCCCACTTCAAAAAGTTTAGAATTCTCTGCAAGGGCTTTACCCAGTAGTAGGAAAGAGAACTCTCAAGTTCATTAACTAGGACCCCTTGTGTACTATTGCCCAATATAATTATCTAAACTTTCTGTCTTTGTGACATGTATCATTACTTCTTGCAAATGTTAACTGTGGTGAAGGTCAAAAGTTATTTAATGCCTTTAAATTTCATCCAAAGGTTTACTTTCCAGCTGAAAAATTCCATGATTCTAAGTCTGTATCAATTTCATGTCAGGCAGGATCAGAGGCTTGGTCAATATTATTTTTTCCACAGTGAAACTGTATAAGGCAGGAGATCTTACTTAAGCCAACAAATATGTATCCTTCACAATGGAAGAATAAATAAGAGTATAATTTGTGAATTTGCTAAGAGTTCTTTCCTGCTAAAAATATTAACCCCTTCTACTCTTTAGTGAGAACTTAATATATATACATGAAAGTTTGGGAATTTTGGTGGCTTACAGTGATTTTCTACATATTTATTTCAAATCTCCAAACTTGACATCCTGTCTCCACATGTTCTTGATCTTATATTTTTGTGTATCATTATCACTGAGATCTTTTTAAAAATTGTTCTTTTTATCTTTTAAAAATTTATTTATTTTAAGCCATACCATGCAGCATGTGGCATTAGTTCCCCAAGCAGGATCAAACCTGCAGCCCCTGCATTGGGAGTGTGGAGTCTTAGCCACTATAGATCACCAGGGAAGTCCCTGTAGCATTGAGATCTTAATCTCCTTTTCTTACTGTCCTCAACCTCACCAATATTTTCGTATTTCCTAAATCATTTTTTTTTACAAAGAAATATCCATAAGATATTTCAAGATTTGAAAGAAGTTGACACCAATAAAGAATTTGCTCTCTGTCTATTTGGATATAAGGAGCTACCCAAATTAAGACTTTTCCTCTACTTACTTGTATTAAAAAGCAATTTGTAATTAAATTGTGATAAGTGCAACACACTATTTCTAAGTAGTCGTCGTTACATTGTTTCTAAATATAAATAGTAAAGACTATAGTCCAAGTAAATTTTGGAACACCCAAGTAATCCAAAGGGGAAAGAATTTTCAAAGGAAAATAAAAGACACAATGTGGCATGTTTCCACCTTCAGCTTGAGAGGGAACTGCTTACAAGTTAGCTTTTCCAACTTTGTTTTTAATCTAGGTTAGTGTAAAACTACCTGCTGTGGATGAAACATTCAACCTCTGCAAATGATCTCATTCCGAAACCACAAGTGTCATGGAAATTGTGTTTTCCTTCTACAGCTCATTGAAACGGAGATAGGATGGGATGGAGTAAAAGGATCTGCTTTCTAATGAGGCAAAATGTAATTCACTTGAACTGGGACAGGACAGAAAATCCAATCAGTGCCCCAGTTTTGACATCCTTACAAAGTCTTTGAGCGCCTGAGCACAGCAAAAGTACACCCATACTCAAAATGTCCCAATAGGATACAAAATTCATGAGGAAATTATATTCAATATTCATGGAATGGTCATATTGCTTAAATTATACAATGTAAAGTGAGAAAAATGACTAACCTCAGAAGCACATTTCCTGTTTTTTTAATCAGCTTGATTTTGGGGGACAGGGTACAAACATAAGAAACCACTGTGACCATTACAGAGAAACCTACGCAATCTTCACTATTGTGTAGGATTCATGTGATGGCAAGAGCAGGACTATCCGAGCAAACACACACACACCAAGAACAGGTGAAAACAACCAAAATAAAACCTTTATCACAGAGGCTCAAGAGAGAGGGGACATAGATATACCTATGGCTGATTCATGTTGATGTTTGGCACAAACCAACACAATATTGTAAAGCAATTATTCTTCAATTTAAAAAATGAATTTTATTATAAAAAATCCTTTGTAACATATTAATCCTTGAACAACATATATTCTAAAGCGTTGTGAAATACTATGTAGCTATACTATATTTCAATTTCTACCATTTTAAGTCTTTTTAAGACTCCGTGTTTATAAAAATAACCTAGTAAAGAAGTGGCAGATGAAAGTGAAATTTTACACATTATATTATACGAAATAAACTTATGAAGTCAGCCAAATTTTCTGAATTCTTAATTTACATAGAATTCTTTTTCTATCTTTTTAGTCCTCTTGTATTTCATAATTGATAGCTTTTTTAGGTTAGTGGTTCCCAGACGTAACTTTCTCAGGAGGATAAAACTTCCCAAAGCAATTGGGAGCTAACAGAGCTGCCAAACTTCCCATCTTGCCAAAAACAACAATCATAAAAAGCTACCATTTCCATTCTTTCAAAAAGGAAAGGAAATTTCAGCACCAAAAATGTAGGAAATTCAAATTTCGGAACAAAAGAAAGCTCTTCCCAAAAAACACTATTTGTTAACCAGAGACTATTTTAAAAGGATGTATTTATAGTTTTATGAAAATACAGAAACATTTACAACATTAAAATTTATTTTATTGTGTTGTGTTTCCTTGGGATAAGTTTCTTTTAATTTGGTAGCACTGTGTGTATTTGATACACTTGTATTTCACTTTGCCCACGAGGAAGAGTGAAACTTGGTGTTTCATTTTCATCACTGCCACTATCCAAAACTCACATTGATATAAGCAAAAATGCAGTCATGCAAACGATTATATACAGAATGGATAAACAACCAGCGGCTACTGCACAGCACAAGGAACTATATTCCATATCCTATGATAAGCCTTATGGAAAAAACATGAAAAAGGATGTATATATGTATAACTGAGTCACTTTGTTGTATAGCAGAAGTTAATACAACACTGCAAATCAACTATACTTCAACAAAAGGAATTTTAAAAATGAAATCAGTTTTAAAATTGTTTCAATTGATTTGAAATAGTCCAGACAAAGCAAGATGCTAAGGAACAACAGCTCGCACATTTCTAAGCCCTGTCTTCCACCTAGCCCACAGGGGGCAGGTAGGAAGGCCAGATGAGTACCTGGGGCCACAGCAAATAAGGCTGGCCACAAGCATGCCCCAGTCACTGCTCTTCGCTCTTAGGACAGAACCGTTACGGCCCTCCCTACCTTACAGAGGGAAGCTGGTCATTTCTACAATAGGGGTTTTAAGAGGTTCTTGAGGGAGCAGGAGTAAGGATAAGTCAAGGAAATGACAGGTCCAAGGAGGGAGGAGGAGGTGAATGAGGGTATTTTCAGAAGAGAGGGAAACAAATGCTTGGCAGTCACCAACAGGGAGCCAGGAGGATGCTTTTTCTGCTTCCCAGCCATAAGATAGAGGGGAGAAAAGAAAGAAAGAACAAAAAACAATAAATGAAACAAAAAGCTTGTTGGGAAGAGGCTGTAGGGGAAGAAATGTCCTCAGGAGACTTCTGGGTCTCTGTTGCGGCAAACAGAGCAAAGGAATATTTGGAGAAAACGCTGCATTAGCCGATCACAGAGTGAGGGGCAGAAGGGTCAGCTGCAGAGTCCCAGAAATTTTGGGAGTGGGGAGAGCTTGGAGTCCAAATGGAGAGGAGAGCCCAAGAGACAGACAGGGACAGACTTCATGAAATCCTAAGGGACAGACACGTGTTGGACTGGGCCTGGGAGTCAAGAGAAGCAGTTCTGCCCTTCTCTGAGGGCCATCCTCAGAGGAGAAGGACTTCCTGGTGGCTCAGATGGCAAATAATTCACTTGCATGCAGAAGATCCAGGTTTGATCCCTGAGCCAGGAAAATCCCCTGAAGAAGGGAATGTCAACCCACTCCAGTATTCTTGCCTGGAAAATCCCATGGACAGAGGAGCCTGGTGTGCTATAATCCATAGAGTTGCATAGAATCAGACATGACTGAACAACTAACACTTCTCAGAAAAGAAGACGGTAAGCAAATGTTCAGGCCACTGAACAAGATAATGAGATAACTGTGAAAACACTTTGTTTACAAAATTGCATCTTAAAATTTTGGGCATTATTAGATACATACAGTCAAGTGGCAAATGACATTGTACAAATCCAGTTAATATGTTTGATCCCCATGGTCTAGCTGCTGCTGCTGCTAAGTCACTTCAGTCGTGTCCGACTCTGTGCGACCCCATAGACGGCAGCCCACCAGGCTCCCCCGTCCCTGGGATTCTCCAGGCAAGAACACTGGAGTGGGTTGCCATTTCCTTCTCCAATGCATGAAAGTGAAAAGTGAAAGTCAAGTCGCTCAGTCGTGTCCGACTCTTCGAAACCCCATGGATGGCAGCCCACCACGCTCCTCCGTCCATGGGATTTTCCAGGCAAGAGTACTGGAGTGGGCTGCCATTGCCTTCTCTGCCATGGTCTAGAAGTTACTCATTTATGACGACATCTACACACCCACAACAATATCTTAGGATAGCCATTGGCCTAGATACAATGATTCTATCGTTAGTCATAAAAGATAAATATATGAACATACACGCACAAACACAAATACAACTTAGCCCAAAATGGTAAGATCAGTAGCTATAAAGTGAAATTACAGATGGTGTTTTCAGGCCTTGGTTGGTTCAATCCATCTTCTCACTGGTTCCTGCCTCTTTCTCCTTTGTTCCAATTCCATTTTTCATCGTGTTTTGACAGGTGAGGTTGTTCATGCAAAGAGATCCAACAAAAATATAGGAATGTCACCTTTGCCTCCTTATCTAGGACAGAACAACACTCCCTTTCCTCCTTGCAACAAAATAGGCAAAACACACTCTCCCACTGCCCCTTGACTGAGCAGTTGGGGGAATGAAGGTGGCACCATTGTTTTGCTTGCAGGGAGGGAATTTGAAGGCAGCCGTAGGTCACCTGCCCTCTCTGCTCAGGATCAGCCCTCCACCCAAACCCCTGTGTAGTTCAGTCTTAGAATACGTCAGATTTCAGTTTGCACAAACATGTCACAGCAAGAGGATAGCAATTGTATTTGCACCTGCTATTGGCTTAAGCAAAGGCTTTGTTTGATCCTTTAAAAAAAAAAAAGGTTTTATTATTACATTATAGTCAAAAGAATTTAGCCTTTAACCTGCAGTTTGCCTACTCTCAGTAATATAAACCTTTTTCTGGACAAGAGGGGAAGCCTGATGGAATTTTCTTTTTTTCCCCTGTGGGGTGAGGTCATTAACTCACAGCTCCTTTGGACTCTGATTTATACCATCTAAAACAATAAAAGGGGGTTTTGCTAACATGGGAGAAAGAAAGAGAATCTCCTGGCATAATAATGCAGAAAAATGTGCAATAAGTGATTAAAAATACTCATCTTGTAGATGCTCCACCCTGAGGCCACCAGGTAAGACATTTTCTCTTATGACCCTCCAGTGGGCAAGACAGAAGAAACTTGAGACCTCTCTCCACTGCCGAGCTCTAGTGAGTGCATGAGAGCAAGGTCTGTCCCAGGGGACCACTGACAAGGAGAGGGCCAGCTGAGAACTCAGGGAGGTAGAGTAGAGACAAAGTCCCCTGTTACCCACTGAAAAGAAGGATTCTTATGGACTGATTTCCATCAGTGGAAAAAACCCAAGAATGGGTTTCCACAATCCTCTGACCCCTATGTACATGTCTGTTTAGTCATCAAATAGCAAGAATTTTCTTCCCCCAAGCAACGATCTCTATGTTAGTTTTCTATGCTGGATATCAAATTAACACAGATTTAGTGACTTAAAACGACACATTTATTATCTTACAGTTCTTGTGGGTCTGGGGTCTGAACACAGCTGAGCTAGGTCCTGACTGCTTAGGTCGCATTAAGGTATTGGCTAAGGTTGAGTTTTCATCAGATGCTAAACTGGGGACAGATCTACTTCCAAATTCCCTCAGGCTGTTAAATTTATTTCCTTGTCACTATAGGATTCGTGGAAACCCGCTTCTTCAAAGTCAGCAAGAGAGAGAAAGGGACTTCAGTGTGAGTCTACTGGGAAGATGAACTTACATAACCTAACACAATCAAGGGAGTGCACTCCATCCTCTGCCACAGTCCATTGGTTAGAAGCAAGTCACAGGTCCTACCTACACTCAAGGGGAAGGGATTATATGTGGGTGTGAACATTAGGAGGCAGAGTTCATGGGGGCCACCATAAAGCTTCTCTGCTTCAGCCAATATCTCCCTAGCCCTAAAAATTTAAGGGTATGGCTGAGAAGTTATAGAAGCAAATATTTGTAGAACCATGAAATGAAGGAGGAGATTTGTATTATATTTATACACATACTCACACACCCTAACCTAAAAATAAAGCTGGGAATTTTTCTTAACGGTTGATGGCATGAAAATGAGCAGTCATATAACCATGGGTTTGAAATCTCAGATCTATGGTGTAGTAGTTGCTTAACTTTACTAACCTTCAGTTCTCACCTTTAAAATGAGAGCAATGGTACCCACCTTTGGGATTATTGCACAAATTAAATTTGGTAGAGTAAAGAAAACACTCCCAATGGAGTACTCAATAATGGAGGTACTCAATAAATGGTCCTTGTCATATCCAGGTAGGAGCCTTGGGTACCTCACCCAGGGAGTTTTAAAATTTACTCTAAATACAGAGAACTTAATCCCCAAAGCAAAAGGTGGGGAGGACCCTTCTCAAGGGAGGGTTGGGCACCAGTTTGCCTCCATGCTTCCCACAGAGCCATGGGTATCCTCTAATCTCCTGGTTCACTCTGCCAGAGGTCTCCAGGCCACCTTCTCCAGCATCTTCATTAATGCAACTGGTAAACCTCTGCAATGCTGGATTCAAGGTCTGTGCAGAACTCCAAACTTCTCACCTGGAATGCCTCAGGGAGGGCTCCACTTACCCCAGGTGCCTCCCCCCACGCTGTTCAAAATTGACCACAAATTTTCTCTCTGCTGGTCCTGCTTAATCTTTAGAACCTGTTCCCGAGATGGATCCACTCATTTATTCACTCACTGAACAGTTATTCAACACTCAACACCTACTGCACACCAGGCACCAGGCTAGATTTGGAGAGAGAACAGTGATGCCTACAGAATCCTCCCCGTCAGCAGCCCACTGGCCAATGCAAAAGCGGACACAAGCCAGCTAAGTAAAACTGACCCTTGGCTTTGGACAGGAGCATGCCTGACACTTAACATGAATCCCTGTCTGTGAACAGGCCTATTGCTTTCTTCCACATCTCGGTTTTATTAAGACTCACAGCTCCTGCACACATCTCACCACTTCTGTATTCCCAGCCTTCCCTACAGTTTTGTGTCTTACTTGACAAAACAATTATTGTACTAGCTGGAGTCCTTACCAGACCAGTTTCACAAACCATATTTTCCTTTCTTTACAGAGTGTGTGTGGTGGATTCATTCCTTCAACAGTGCTGGGCAAGGCCCAGCTGAATGTCCCGCTTTCCATTTATCCCAAATTTCTGATGATTTTCTAAGAACCATCACTTTCACAGAGCTCATCTCTTTTCCTTTATTTGTACCACTGGCACCAACTGATATCCTTTTTAAAACTTGGTTTTCCAGAAAGAGACTTGCACAGACTTAGAAAATGAATTTATGGTTGCCAGAGGGGAGGGAAAGTTAGGGACTTTAGGAAGGTCATGTCCACATTGCTATATATAAAATGGATAAACAATAAGGACCTGCGATATAGCACATGGAACTCTGCTCCAAGTTATCTGCCAGCGTGGATGGGAGGAGGGTTTGGGAAGAAAGGATACATGTACGTGTATGGCTGAGTCCCTTCGCTGTTCACCTGAAACTACCACAACTTGTTAATCGACTATACTCCAATACAAAGTAAGGAGTTTGAAAAGAAGAAAAAGAAATCTGTTCTCACAGAGAAATGAAGTGTTCACTGTTTCAGAGGGCTGTTGTCACCAATAATCTCTCTGGACACACATGGGTTCCTGTACACCAGGCACTCCACAGCACAAAAGGCGCACGTGTATGCCTTGTCAGTCATTTGAATCTCAGGGCTTTCCTGGTAGCTCAGCTGGTAAAGAGTCTGCCTGCAATGCAGGAGACCCCAGTTCAATTCCTGGGTAGGGAAGATCCCCTGGAGAAGGGATAGGCTACCCACTCCAGTATTCTTGGGCTTCCCTGGTGGCTCAGATAATAAAAAATCTGCCTGCAATGCGGGAGACCTGGGTTCAATCCCTCACTGGGGAAGATCCCCTGGAGGAGGGCATGGCAACCCACTCCAGTATTCTTGCCTGGAGCATCCTCATGACAGAGGAGCCTGGCGGGCTGCAGTCCACAGGGTCGCAAAGAGTCAAATACGACTGAGCAACTAAGCACAGCACAGCACTAATACTACTACTAATAATAAGAAAAGGTGAAAATATATTGAAAGAATATAGTGTGCTAAGCATTTTTATGTATTACATCATTTAATCTTTACAACCATCTTTTGAGATCAGGAGTAATACCCACACTTAAGAGATCAGGAGACTGAGGTTTAGAGATTTTATCTGCTCAAGGCTGTACTGCTGGTAAGTATAGTGTAATATTCAATTCCCAGTACCCTAACACAGTGCTGTCATCCAAATGTGAACAGGGGTGTGTGAGCCTGAGAACAATGCTAACCTACTAAATACTTTGTCTAAGCTCAGCCCTGGCTCCAAACCCAAGGGGACAAGACAAGACTAGCAGCCACAAAGTCCAATGGTTAGCCAGTCACCTGTACTTTAGAGGAATCCTTCATAGGCCAGCTCCAGATACAGGCAAAGCAAAGACAGCAGTAGGCTTCTGTGCATGGAGCTAATGTGGCAAAGTCAAGAACAAAAGAGAGAAAAAAAAAAAAAAAAATGGCCTAGCAGGAAGGACTAAGGAACAGAGACAACTCTCAGTTAATTCTTTGGATTGAGAAATAAACGCTTTTCTTCCATCAGACTCACAGAGAACAGACTTGCGGTTTCCATGGAAGGGGGGGGGGGGCAGAGAGGGAAGGACCGAAGTTTGGGTTAGTAGATGCAAACAGGTAAGATGGCTAAACAACTGTAGCATAGCAAGCGCTATTCAATATCCTTTGATAAACCATAATGGAAAAGAATATGAAAAAGAAGGTGTATATATATACACACACATATGTATAACTGAATCACTTTACTGTACAGCAGAAATTAACACAACACTGTAAACCAACTATACCTCAATAAAATAACGTTTTTAAAATGCCTGTCTTTTTAGTAAAACTTGTAATTCTGTGAGTCTGGGGTCCCTGACAATGACAGGGACTGATGGCTGTGAAAGGCACCAATCAAAGACACAGCAGACTTGTGTTTACTCTGGGAAGGACTGCTGACCCTGCACAGGCCTTTGAAGCCGCCCTTGCTCACACAGATCATAATGCACTATGAAGTAACGTCTTCAAAGAAAAGGGGGGAAATTGAAGCATACACTTCTAAGCCAGTTATTTCACTAAGGCACTTCAAAGAAACATTTCCTTTGATCATTCTGACTTCTCATTAATAATAAATGTGAAGATATTACTCACAGAAATTGCTCAGAGACTTTGGGCTGATGGAGACTTCAATTTGACCAGTCATCAGCACAATGAGGAGGCTACAGTGGGGAATCGACCGCGGGCTCCTAAAGCTTCCACCCGGAAGTGACGTATCAGCCCCTACTCGCATTTCATTGGCCAGAGAAAGTCACATGGCCAATCTAACTTCCAGGGATCTACAGGCTGGCCAAATGCCAGTAAGGGAAGATGGGGTATTGACAACACCTGATAAAAAGCGCTGATGACTAACACAAGGGCCAAGGGAAAAGTGGGAATTTTTAGGAGTCATGAAGGAGTATGTTCAAGAGGATAAGGCACTTAGGAACTTCGCTATATTTCCACAGTAATTTCTCAGATAGAATATCCCAATAAAGACTTTCAACATGAACATCACAATTGTTTGAACAAATAGGTGTCCTGATCTGACAACATCATCAAGGAAAATTATAGATAAGTCCCCTATGTATGAACCTTCAAGTTTCGAAAGTTTAAAGATGTAAATGTGTGTGCCAGCCCCTGTACATCAGCTGTTGTACTGTACTTTTCAAGATTAAAAGTTTTCTTTATTTTTTGTGTTTGCTTTTTATGTTCATATTATTTGTGTGAAAAGTATTATAAGCCCATTATAGTTCAGTATTATATAGTTGATTGTGTTAGTTGGGTACCTAGGCTAACTTTGTTGGATTTATGAACAAACTGAAATTATGAAGAAAATGGACTTACAAATGCACTCTTAGAACCCAACTCATTCATATGTAGAGGATTTATTGTAATACCAAAAAATTGTGGAATTTATATAACTAGGACAAGAGCAATTTTCTCAGTATAGGAGGAGGAAAAAACTATTCATCTACTCTCTGTCTGGATTATTGGTGAGAATGCTAGAAAAACTCACTGTAGGACTCTGAAAAAGTAAACCACCAAAACTCAGATGGCACCATCAACCTTTTCTCCCTTGAGCTTGCCTATTGTCTTGCTATTTATCCAAGCAATTTCCAAAGCATTTTACTGTATAATCTGATCTAGATCTTTAAATAACTTGACAATGACAATTAATGTTTATTCACTTATTACTTCATTCAACAAACATTTATTGTGAAGGTGTATGACATGCACTATACCTCCCTAGACACAAGGGATACAAAGACATGGTTCTTACACTTAGGATAGTCATTATATAAAATAATAGAGAAAGACCGAGGGATAGAACATTGTAGAATATTGTGAATCCAGTTACGGATTTATGTACAGCGTATGACTGGAGAACTGTTGGACTAATATTTATTAAGACTGTCATCTGCCTTGGAAGGGAGCAGTGAGCCTGTGTGAGTCACCCAATACACAGGGCCATGTCTTAGAGTTGTGCAAGGTGTATATTGCACAGCTCAGTGTTCACCATCCCCTTGCAGGCTTCTTCCATTTGTGTGGATGCCAGTTAGATGTCTTGAACAGAGATGCCCGTTTCCTCCAAAATCATCACGGGGACTAATGGCAGGACTGCCAACTTCTAACCAACATTTAGTACTCTGAAATATTTTCATTATATTCTATTGTATTTCATCCTAATTTTTATTAACATTGATGTAATGGTGATTGTAGCCATGAAATTAAAAGACACTTACTCCTTGGAAGGAAAGTTATGACCAACCTAGATAGCATATTCAAAAGCAGAGACATTACTTTGCCCACAAAGGTCCATCTAGTCAAGGCTATGGTTTTTCCAGTGGTCATGTATGGATGTGAGAGTTGGACTGTGAAGAAAGCTGAGTGCCGAAGAATTGATACTTTTGAACTGTGGTGTTGGAGAAGACTCTTGAGAGTCCCTTGGACTGCAAGGAGGTCCAACCAGTCCATCCTGAAGGAGATCAGCCCTGGGATTTCTTTGGAAGGACTGATGCTAAAGCTGAAACTCCAGTACTTTGGCCACCTCATGCGAAGAGTTGACTCATTGGAAAAGACTGTGATGCTGGGAGGGATTGGGGGCAGGAGGAGAAGGGGACAACAGAGGATGAGATGGCTGGATGGCATCACCGACTCGATGGACATGAGTTTGAGTGAACTCCAGGAGTTGGTGATGGACAGGGAGGCCTGGTGTGCTGTGATTCATGGGGTTGCAAAGAGTTGGACACAACTGAGCAACTGAACTGAACTGAACTGAATGGTAATATCTAATTAAACCATTTTTTGTCAATAATCATTGATTATACAGCTAGTCTAAGACTGTTATAACCACATTGGAAGCCCGAGATAAATATAAGCTTTAAAAACTTTTAAAAACTTTTAAACTCACTGGACAAGAAAGATAAAAATACATAAGTCAATCAGATATTAATCATCTCTAACTTGTGTAAGAGTGAGTCTAAAAGTAATCTGAATTGTGAAAACCATGAGATTAACCTTAGACGGAATACTGTTTTGAGATTGAAGGATGTAGAATATTTGGATATACTAGAGGAAGGAGACTAATGAAGACATATGGTTTTGTCAGTCTTTGCTAAGTCTTTTCAGGGAAATACACCTTAAAACTCATATCTTGTTAACAGACATTAGCAGCTGCCTCCATGGGGTCGCTAAGAGTCTGAGCGACTTCACTTTCACTTTTCACTTTCATGCATTGGAGAAGGAGATGGCAACCCGCTCCGGTATTCTTGCCTGGAGAATCCCAGGGACAGAGGAGCCTAGTGGGCTGCCGTCTATGGGGTCGCACAGAGTCGGACACGACTGAAGTGACTTAGCAGCAGCAGCAGCTGTGTTATAGCAAGAAGAGAGGCACAGCCAAGAAATTGTGGTGGTTTAGTTGCAATAGTTGGACATGACTTAGCAACTAAACCACCGCCTGTGCTACAGCAAATGGAGAGGCACAGCCAAGAAAGGGTAGTGAACTCTGCTCCTTATCCCGCTACTTATCCGTCCAGCACAGCACTCACCCAGGAATCCTCCTGGACAGAACCAGTCCTTCTGCTATTACCTTGCAGTGGTTTAGAAGATAAACCACCACACTGATTCTCAAAGTGTGGTTCCCAACCAACCACATGAGTCACCTGGGAAGTTATTAGAAATGCAAATATCCGTGGGCCCACCTCAGAACTGGTGAAACTCTGAAGACTGAGCCCAGAAATCTATGGCTTAACCAGCCCTCCAGGTGATTCTAATGCACACTAATGTTTGAGAACCACTGGGCTCACAGGACACCCTGAGTTCGAATCTAACTCTACTGGCATTCACGTGTTCCATGGCTTAATCAGGTGGTTAATTTTGCTAAATCTCAAAAGAGTATAATGGTAGTTTCTACCCTCATGAGGTCATTGTGAAGAATACATAGGTTAATGCATGTGAAATCCTTAGTGTAAATCCTTGAGTGAACACTCAATAAAGTGTTACTATCAGCACCTGGTGAGATTCTCTTTTAAATCATGTTCATGCCATAATATAGTGGGAATAATCTTATAGCTGTGCTTCTTTGCTCTTTTTCATCACCTTTACCACCATCACCTTTGATAGCACCACCTTCACCACTCATGGCCCCCCAAAATGTATATGTATTAATTATATATTACATGTATATATTTTATATATATTAATAGCAAAAGGTGTACCAGTTTAACCATTTTAAGTGTACAGTTCAGTGACATTAAATATAGCCACACTTTTGTGTCCCATTACCACCATTCACCTCCAGAATTTATTTCAGTCTCTTCAATTAAAACCCCAAACTTGTAAAGCAATAACTCCATTTCTCTTCCCTCCCCTCAGCTCCTGGCAAGCAGTATTCCACTTTCTGTCTCTATGTATTTGACTACTGTAAGTACTTCACACGAGTGGGGTCATATAGTATTTGCCCTTTTGCAATGAGATTATTTAACTTACTGTCCTCAAGATTCACGCACTTTGTGACATGGGTCTGAGTTTCCTCCCTTTCTAAGGCTGCATAATATTCCATCGTGTGCCTTTACAGCATTTTGTTTATCCGTTCTTCAGTAAATGGATGTTTTAGGTTGTTTCCACATTTCGGCTCTAGTAAACAGTGTTGCTCTGAACATGAGTGTTCAAATGCCCCTTCCAGTTCCTGTGTAGAATCCTTGTGGCTGTATACCAAGAAGTGGAATTGCAGGTGGTCTACTAACCGTGACAGTTTCTCAGCATTAAAGTAGACTTCCTCTCCCCTCTCCTCTGGCAGGCTGCTGTTTCTGTGGCTGCCAGAGAGCAGCCACCATCCCCCTCCTCTGTCTCTAACAATGTTGTAGACAATGTTACAATGTTGTAGGGTCGCCTTACAGTTTTTAAAAATGTGAAACTGCGTAAGAGCAAGGCTTCTACTAAAACATATCTCCTCCTACCCTAGACTCCATTTCATCACAGTGAAGGGCTTTTCTGCCCTACCTACAAATACAAAGGATTCAAACAGAAAACTATTTTCTTCTGTCCCCCCGGTGATAAGAGCAAGAGAATAAAGAGGGATGAAAGGGTGGATCGTCTGCTATGATAACTTATTTTTCCTCCAGTTGTTTCCAACCAAACATGCAGTATCATTAACTTTGACTGTGGTCATCACTTTGGCTTCGGGCTTAATCTATTTTGACTAGGAATATTGTCCTCGGAAACACTACAATTTCCTGAAGAGACTGCAAATCAGCAGTCTTGCCTGGAATCATACATGGCCATTATCTTTCCTCCGTTTAAAAAATGTACAAAGACAGTATGTCATTCTGAGATGGATGGTTTTCTTTATTTAGTGTCTGCCTTCTGGCTGAGCTATAAGGTAAGGCAATTAGATACCCAACATTTATAACAGGCATGTTGAACTTCCTTGATATGTCCTGCAGAGGGTTAGGCAAACACAAAGATAATAGACTTTAACTAGCAGTTAGGTGGTTTAGACTTCAAACCTTTTAGACTGTATAAACTATGGTGGCGAGACAATGGATAATGTGCTCATTTACTGCTCAAAACCATTTTGAGATGAAATATTTAATGTTCGAATCATTCCTACCTGTGAGGTCCACAAGAAATGGGTACTAAACATCTTTTTATGCAAGGCTTTTAGGTTGAGTTTTGTCAAGCTAAACCAGCGTGACCCCTCTAGGAGGCAGTGTTGTGTAGTAGAGACGCGGTCTGAATTCAGCTCAGCTAGGTTTCTAGTAGACTCTACCTTTACCACCTATGTGACCTTGAGAAGATTACTAAAATTCTTCATATCTCGGGAAAAATAGAGCCACAAATAGCACAGAGTATTTCCTATAATTCAAGGGTAAACTGTTACTTGGAAAACACACTGACAATAAGAGCACCAAAATGTCATTGAAAAAATAGGTGTTTATTAGAGCATCTCCTTGAAAAATGAACTAAAAAATAATACAAATTAAAATTATCTTCAGTTCAGTTCAGTTCAGTTTCTCAGTCGTGTCCGACTCTTTTCGACCCCATGATTTGCAGCACTCCAAGCCTCCCTGTCCATCACCATCTCCTGGAGTTCACTCAAGCTCACGTCCATCGAGTTGGTGATGCCATTCAGCCATCTCATCCTCTGTCGTCCCCTTCTCCTCCTGCCCCCAATCTCTCCCGGCATCAGAGTCTTTTTCAATGAGTCAACTTTTCGCATGAGGTGGCCAAAGTACATTTGGCCAAAGAATCTTTAACCAAATTTAAAAGTTCAACTATATAGTTATTTTCAGAAAATGACAAATTACTTAGGATATTTTTGTTAAAATTTTCAAATAAAACTGCATGAAAGCACTTATACATCTTTCACTATATATCTGACCATTAAAGAAACATTAACAGAAACATTAACATTTGCAAAACCATTCTGGGGCTTAATTGGTTTCCAGCAACCTTTCCTGTTCCTTTGGTGTTGAATCCTCCTCTTTGCAGCATAAATCTTGCCAAATCCACATTTGCCAATGGCTTTGCAGGTAACTCTAGTAGTTTTCCTGTATCACTTTCATCAACTTCATGAAATTCCAAATGTTTAGCAGATTGTGATTTTTTTTTCCATTTGCAATTTTTCTGCTTTGTAGTTTCATTGTATAGTCTTGTGTTATCGATATCTGATAAAGACCAATAAAAGTGACTGGCCCACTAGTCAGGACAGATGCTAAAGTAAAACAGATATTTGAATGAAGACCAATTTTAAAAATGGCCAGCTCATGATAACAATTTTTGCTTTCCTGACACCTCTTAACTAGAGAAATTTAGAGGATGAATACTAAGAAAGCAAATTAATTTCTCATTAAACTGCTAAATGCATGTCATGTACTCAACACAGTGCCTAGTGAATAACATGTACTTTAGTTGTTAATAAATATTTTCATTATTTACTTAAAAGCACCTATATGTTCACAAAAGGATGAAGGCATTTAAACATATATTAATAATATAGGCCAAGAAGAATGTTTTCTTTAAATCAATTCCCCCTCTCCATCTACAAGCATCATGACTAGAACATTTTTAAAGAATCTGCCATTCTTCAACCCAGCTTTGTTCTTTATAGCCCTTTTCCCTTCTTTTGGCTCATATTCTTTCAATAACACTCATCCCTATCTAAGGTGTCATATATTTACATATTTGTTTTGTTTGTCTCTCATCACTACAATCTAAACTCCAGAGGCCAATGGCCTGGTTTGTTCATCAGTGTGTCACCAGTACCAAGAACAGGGCCTGGAACATCGTAGGTGTTGAGTGAGTATTTGTTGAATCAATGCTGAATGGAAGACTCTTCCCACCCTCCTCGATCCACCCCATGATCTTGAGGTAAGGGATCCTAGCCTACTGTGGCCCAAAGAACTTCAGATATGAATCAGAATGGACACTGTTCTGCTGCTGCTGCTAGGTCGCTTCAGTCGTGTCCGACTCTGTGCGACCCCATAGACGTAAGAAAAGACTGTATAGAGAGTCCCAGAAGCATGAAAGCCTTCTGGGGATGAAAGGCAGTGGATGGTCACTGTAAACTCAGGCCTTCCCTTTCCTTAGACTCAGATCCACTCTAATTCACTCCACAAGGAACAGAAGACAGTTCGCAGAGCAAAGAAAGGAAGTTAGAATTCTCCCTCCTACAAAGGAAACGATTTTTTTGAGTCATGAGGAAGGTAAAAGAGCTACCCCATAAGGGTCAGGAAACCTGGGTACTGATGTCACCTCTGACACTAATTGGGCCTGTAACTCAGGAAAGTTAGGACAGACTTTCAGGGCTCTTCAGCTTCATCTCTACAGTGGGTGGGTGTGGCCAGATCAGCATTTCCTAAACTATGTGCCTTGGGACATTTGACCTCATCCACTCCAGTACTCTTGCCTGGAAAATCCCATGGGTGGAGGAGCCTGGTAGGCTGCAGGTCCATGGGGTCGCGAAGAGTCGGACATGACTGAGCAACTTGACTTTCACTTTCCACTTTCATGCATTGGAGAAGGAAACGGCAACCCACTCCAGTGTTCTTGCCTGGAGAATCCCAGGGACAGGAGCCTGGTGGGCTGCCGTCTATGGGGTCACACAGAGTCAGACACGACTGAAGTGACTTAGCAGCAGCAGCAGCAGCTCTAATAGGGTACCCACTAGCCGTGTGTGGCTGTTGAGCACTGGATAGTAGCTAGGGCCACATTTTAAAATGTAAAGGGACTTCCCTGGTGGTCCAGTGGCTAACGCTCCACACTCCCAGTGTGGTGGCCATGGGTTCCATCCCTGGTCAGGGAACTAGATCCCACGTGCCACAACTAAGTGTTCACATGCTGCAACTGAAGATCCTGCCTGCCACAACTAAAAACGATGTCACGTGCCACAGTGAGGATTTAAGATCCCGGCTGTTGCACAGCCAAAGAAAGAAGGAAAGAGGGACTTCCCTGATGGAACAGTGGACATGAATCCGCTTGCCAATGCAGGGGACATGGGTTTGATCCCGGGTCCAGGAAGATTCCGTGTGTCGCCCTTGTGCTACAACTACTGAGCCCACGCTCTAGAGCTCTCAGGCTGCAACTGTTGAGCCCCTGTGCTGCAACTACGGAAGCCTGTGGCTCTAGATCCTGTGCTCCACAAGAGAAGCCCCTACAGTGAGAACCTGTGCACCGCAACGAAGAGCGACCCCCGCTCACCAGAACTAGAGAAAGCACAAGCACAGCAACAGAGGCCCAGGGCAATCAAAAAAACAAACAAACTTAAAATGGAAAACAGAGCATGAACAAAGGGAACGCACAGAAACTGAAAAATAAAAAAAGAAAGAAAATAATAAACTAAAGTGCAAAAACTAAGGCAGTGTACAGAAAAAATGTGAAGTATCTCATTAATACTTTTTATGTTGATTAATGGTGAAATAATAGTTTTATATATTGGGTTAAATAAAATACGCTATTAAAATTAAGGTAGTATGGGAGGCTGTGCTTGTTGTGGGAGCAGGGGGTAGATGGGAACCTTCAGCACTTTCTGCTCAACCCTGCTGTGAATCTAAAACAGCACTAAAAATGATAAATAACTACTTCATACAAAAAATTAGGCCAACCTGTTTCTTTTTACTATTAAGAATGTGGCTAGTAAGTAAAGTTGCTCATTCGTGTACGCCTCTTTGTGACCCCATGGACTGTAGCCTTCCTGGCTCCTCCGTCCATGGGATTTTCCAGGCAAGACTACTAGAGCGCGTTGCCATTTCCTTCTTCAGAGGATCTTCCCAACCCAGGGATCGAACCCAGGTCTCCTGCCTTGCAGAAAGACTGACTACCATCTGAGCCGCAAGGGAAGCCACACCTTTGGTGTGGTTTAAATGTCGTGGTGGCTACCAGGACATTTATTTATTTTTTTTTAATTTAATTTAATTTAATTTTTTAACTTTACAATATTGTATTGGTTTTGCCATATATCAAAATGAATCTGCCACAGGTATACATGTGTTCCCCATCCTGAACCCTCCTCCCTCCTCCCTCCCCGTACCATCCCTCTGGGTCGTCCCAGTGCACCAGCCCCAAGCATCCAGTATCGTGCATCGAACCTGGACTGGTGACTCGTTTCATATATGATATTATACATGTTTCAATGCCATTCTCCCAAATCATCCCACCCTCTCCCTCTCCCACAGAGTCCAAAAGACTGTTCTACACATCAGCATCTCTTTTGCTGTCTCGTATACAGGGTTATTGTTACCATCTTTCTAAATTCCATATATATGTGTTAGTATACTGTATTGGTGTTTTTCTTTCTGGCTTACTTCACTCTACCAGGACATTTAAAATTGTGTATGTAACTACAGCTATGGCAACCCACTCCAGTACTCTTGCCCGGAAAATCCCATGGACGGAGGAGCCTGGTAGGCTGCAGTCCATGGGGTCGTGAAGAGTCAGACACGACTGAGCGACTTCACTTTCACTTTTCCCTTTCATGCATTGGAGAAGGAAATGGCAACCCACTCCAGTGTTCCTGCCTGGAGAATCCCAGGGATAGGGGAGCCTGGTGGGCTGCCGTCTATGGGGTCGCACAGATTCGGACACGACTGAAGCGACTTAGCAGCAGCAGCAGCAGCACAGCTATGGTTCTCAGGATATTTCTATTTGACAGGGCAGTTCTGTAATCTGAGTGAAGTCTCTGATCACATCACTCTATATCACATCCCCCACTGCCTCCCACTCCCTGCCCCTCATCTCCCCTCCCCCCTACTCCTGCTCCCTCCTACCTCATGATGCTCTTTATCAAAGAGAGCACATTGAAACTTCTTGTGGTATTCAGTGTATGGAACCCTGTTTAATTGACATTGACTAAATGTATTGGTCATAAAATCTATATTCCACTGAGCATCTCTATTAGCACCTCTCAGTTCTGAGGAAGATATTTTAGAGAATAGTGGTCCAGCTTTCCTATAAACTCTTTTTAGATCTAGTAATTTGTGATATTGGGGCTTACCTAGTGGTAAAGAATCCACCTGCCAATGCCGGAGACACAGGTTGGATCCCTGGGTCGAGAAGATCCCCTAGAGAAGGAAATGGGAGCCCACTCCAGTATTCTTGCCTGGGAAGTCCCATGGACAGAGGGGCCTGATGCGGTACAGTCCATGGGGTAGCAAAGAGTCAGACATGATTCAGCGATTTGTGATATTATGGATCTATGTATGTGGAAAGAAGAAATGAGTGAGTTTCTCAGACACTTTCTCAGACGAGGAGGGTTTCAGGGAGAAGTCATGTTCTTCAACACTTCCTGGGAGAGATCACCATCGGTTGAACACTGGAAGGGAAGAAAGTTGGGAGAGTAGCAGAGAATTGGGTTAAGCGATGGAGAAGGAGGAAACAAGCCTAGTTTGGAAGATTTCCTCAGAGAAGCCTCATGCTAATGACACTCAGTGAAACCTTGGTTCTGAACGGCTTGGGATGTTGATGACCTCAAGAAATTAGCACCATAGGAAACACCTAAGTCTCAGATAGAATATGCAGTGATGGAAATGTGGCATTCTAAAAAGAAACAACGTGAGTGGCTGGAGGCTGCAAGAAAGTCCATGGTGAAGAGAACACAGGACGTCTCAGTGACTCTAATCCAGACCAGTAAGACAGGGCAGTTCCACACTTTCTGCCCTCACCTCCAGGCCTCCAGGGAGCAGATGGGGAGAAACCCTTGAGGGCTTATCTAGTCAGATAAAGCAGTGAAGCCACAGCCTGTGGCCTCTGACAGATTTCTGTATGGGTGATAAGAAACCTATTTCTGGTGCCTGACATTTCTGCCTGTGCTTCCAGACAGTACCCTAGGCCAGGTGCTATACTGCCTAGGATTTCTGAGGTTCCATTATAAATGGAAGTTCCTCCTGAATGAACCTCACAAATTCTCCTATTGATAACTAACTTCTCCCTTGTCCTCTGTAACTGCCAAATATTGTTATGTAGAATGTGCTGTTTTCTATAACTTCCAAGCATTTATTCTGAATGAACAGTTTCTAAAGTTCTATTCAGATATAATTTATGTACAAAGTACAATGAACAGAAGAAAGAATCAGACCCCAAAGAAGTTCAGCGACTTGTCTCTGATATCAAAGTCAATGGGCTTCCCAGGTGGCGCTAATGGTAAAGAACCTGCCTGCCAGTGCGGGAGACGTGGGTTCAATTCCTGGGTCGAGAAGATCCCCTGGAGGAGGACGTAGCAACCCACTTCAGTATTCTTGCCTGGAGAATTCCATGGACAGAGGAGCCTGGTGGGCTTCAGTCCATAGGGTTGCAAAGAGCTGGACATGACTGAAGTGACTTAGCATGCATGCACCAAAGTCAATAGCCGAACTGCATCCAGAACTTGTTTCCAAACTCTTCATTTAATACTTTTCTAATATATCATGTGAGTGGAGGAGACAGAGAAGAAAATGAAAGGAGAACAAAGCAAATGGAATAGGAGGTATATAAGAATATTGTTAGAGGATTTTTTAAAAAAGTCTTTTGTTTTGATACATTGCAGCTTATAGCCTGTAGCTTCCTGTCACTAAATATTTACAAGTTCTTTCTTTGTTTGAAATACTTTTTAACACACAGAGGGTTACCCAGATGATTCACAGATCCCAAACCACAGGCTAAACAGGCAAGGACAACATTTCCTTCCTGAGCATGGTGCTAAGAAAATACTGAATGGACTCACAATGCCAGAATGGATCCTTGGGGTCCATGGCAGAAAGATCCCAGCTGGTCAATTCTGGATGGACCATCTTTTCAATTTGTAAAGATCTTTAGGAAAAGCATTTGGCATTTTTCCCCCTACAATTTAATTCAGGAAGAACTTGCATCTTTTAAAAAAAGTTCTTTAGCTTTAGTTCTTGTTTCTAAACCTGGAAAATGAGGTGTTAGAAAAAAATCAAAACAGCCTGGAGTTAATATGAGAAAGAAAGTAACTGGGCGACAGGATAAGGAATGAGCAACTACTAAAATGCGGAGATGGCTCAGACGCCACAACCTCTAATTCATGTGGCATGTAATCTTCTTAAACAATGATTAGAGATACGAAATGTGCATTTGAAGGGCTTAGAACTGTCATTAATTACTCTGCAATATCCCATCGACCAAATTCCCCCTTCAAGTAAATACATGTGGCCTCCATTGAAATTAGTGGCTGTCACTTTCAGATAACTGAAAGGAGAATTTGGTTCTGTGATCTCACAGGCACTGTGAAGACTTTGATTTACAAACAGTTACTAAAGAAGATTTCTACCAGAAGCAGTCAGCAGTAAGGAAGAAACTAAATACCTTTATTACAACTGAGTGAAGAAACACTTGTTACTGAAGACTTTGTTCAGGGCAAGATGCTGAGTACTGCTGGAGGAATTCCAGAAGGCATAGACACAGCCTTGCCTCCACCCGTTCCCAAATCTTCAAGTGAGAGGCCTGACCAACATCTTTTGTATCTGATTCATTCTCTCAGTTCTCAGCTTAAATATTACTTTCTCCAAATGAGATTAAGTTTTCTTGGTAGTGTACATTATATTTGTAATTACTTGCTTAAGGCAAATGTTTGTACACAAACGCATATAAATTTCTCCATATCCTCATCAAGACTTTTCTTTTTTTTTTTTTTTAAATGACAGTCATCCTAATAGGTGTGAAGTGTATCTAAATGTGATTTTGATTTGCATTTCTTTAATGATTATTGACGTTGAGCATCTTTTTATGGTCTTATTGACCATTTGAATATCTTCTTTGGAGAAATGTCTATTTAAGTTCTTTGCCCATTTTTCTAATTGGGTTGACTTTTTTTATTGTTGAGTTGAAGAACTTCTTTACACATTCTTGATGTTAATTTCTTATTGTATATATGATTTGCAAACATTGTTTTACATTCCATAGGTTACCTTTCCACTCTGTTGATAGTGTCCTTTGATACATAAAATTTAAATTTTAATGAAGTCCAATTTATGTATTTTCTTTGGAAAATATCTTTTAACACTGGCTTTGTAAGAGTAAAAATTTTTGGACATCAGGACTCAGATTAGACATGGAGGAATTTTGTCCTGTTATAGTTGAAGCAGACCAAAATGAACAATGTAATAAATAGATGGGAAACAGTGGAACCAGTGGCTGACTTTATTTTTGGGGGCTCCAAAATCCCTGCAGATGGTGATTGTAGCCATAAAATTAAAAGATGCTTATTCCTTGGAAGGAAAGTTATGACCAACCTAGACAGCATATTAAAAAGCAGGATATTACTTTGTCAACAAAGGTCCATCTAGTCAAGGCTATGGTTTTTCCAGTGGTCATGTATGGATGTACGGATGTGAGAGTTGGACTATAAAGAAAGCTGAGTGATGAAGAATTGATGCTTTTGAACTGTGGTGTTGGAGAAGACTCTTGAGAGTTCTTAGGACTGCAAGAAGATCTAACCAGTCCATCCTAAAGGAGATCAGTCCTGGGTGTTCATTGGAAGGACTGATGCTGAAGCTGAAACTCCAATACTTTGGTCACCTGATGTGATGAACTGACTCATTAGAAAAGACCCTGATTCTGGGAGGGATTGAGGGCAGGAGGAGAAGGGGACGACAGAGGATAAGATGACTGGATGGCATCACCGACTCAATGGACATGGGTTTGGGTGGACTCCGAGAGTTGGTGATGGACAGGGAGGCCTAGTGTTCATGGGGTCACAAGGAGTTGGACATGACTGAGTGACTGAACTCAACTGAATAACTCACAAAACTGACCTGATTCATGTGCTGTGGATGGTCCTATTATATATCCAGCATTTACATTTTTCCTCTTGGCATCTGAGGGGTACAGATTTCCTGCATCCTCTCTCCTTCTCTGGATGCTATAGTATCCTGTTGAGACATGTGAGCATGGAGTCAAATAAATGATACTTTTTCACTTATAACAGTAATATTAACCCAATCTAACCATCCCAAGCAAAGAAAAAAATTTTAAACACAGAGAAATGTGAATTTTGCTTGAAATTCTTTGGCTTATATAAATGAAAAGAGAGGCACATTGGGCCAGCTCCATATTCTCAACCAATGTCACAGCGCTGCTCACCTCTGAGTTGACTCCATTCTCAGGTCATACTTTTCTTATGATAACAAAACAGTGTCTATTGGCTCTTGAGTTACATGCTATCCTCTCAACAGCTCTAGGTATAAGACAGATTCTCTTTTCCTATAGTTCCAAAAAATTTTTCTATATGATTGTTTATATTAAAATTGACTACATCGTTTTCACAGAATTAGAACAAAGAATTCTAAAGTTTGAATGGAAACACAAATGACTCCAAATAGCCGAAGTAATTTTGAGAAAGGAGAACAAAGCTAGAGATATCGTGTTCCTTGATTTCAAACTATCCCACAAAGCCATAGTAATCAAAAGAGTATGGTCCTGACACAAAAGCAGGCACGTATCAATGGAACAGAGTAGAGAGCCCAGAAACAAGCTCACACTTTTATGATCAAAGAATCTACAAGAAAGGAGGCAAGAATGTGCAATGAGGAAAAGTCAGCCTCTTCAATAAATGGTGTTGGGAAAACTTGACAGCTACATGCAAAAGAATAAAACTGGACTACTTTCTCACATAATATACAAAAATTAAACTCAAAATAAACTAAAGACTTAAATGTAAAATCTGAAACCACAAAATCCTAGAAGATGACATAGGTAGTATGCTCTTTGACATTAGTCTTAAATTATAATTATTATTATTGTCTCTTCAGGAAAAAGAAACAAAAGAAAAGATGAGGACTATTTTAGGTCTATAAAATATCAGAAATAGTAATAAAAATACTCCGGATTATATGAACCAATGATTTAGACTCTGGACACAACTGTCACTTTTTTTAAAGCATAATCTTGAAGCTCCTTTACAGACCTTTGAGAGTTGAGACCATGCAAATGTTTCTTTTCCTAAAAATGTTAGGCTCGAATGTTATTCCTCATCCTACCACCTCACTTTCCACCTGTCTTCTGGGCAGCCAGTTTTAAATATGGGTTACTCCTACCTCGGAGTCATTGCATTTGCTATTCCTCTTCCTGGAACACACTTTCTCCAGAAAACTGTGTGGCTCACTCTTCCACTTCCTTCAGGTCTCTGCTAACTTCTCACCTCATTGTAGGAACTTCTCCAAAGACCTTGTCAAAAATAACCTCTTTCCACCCCATCACTCCCTACCTGCCTTTTTAAATGATAAATGGCAACCCACTCCAGTATTCCTGCCTGGAGAATCCCATGGACGGAGGAGCCTGGTGGGTTGCAAAGAGTCGGACACGACTGAGCGACTTCACTTTAACTTTATCCTTACCTGACATTTTATACATTAAATTGTTTTTCTCTATCCTCCCCTCTAGATGTAAGTACTCAGAAGTCTTAGACATTTCACTGGTCATTGTTATATCTCCAGCTGAAAGAATACCACCTGGTACATAGTAAGCACTCAAGCAGATAATCAATATAGAGTGAGAAGATCTCAATCTTTTCTCACTGTGATACACATGATAGTGTTTCCTCAAGTAGGGCCCCCCCCACGGCAGACATACAGATCAGGCGAATCCTAAAATGAATTTTCTGGCAAATAAAGAAAATGGAGTCATTTTCAAGACTCCAGCCTCCAGGACCTTTCCTGAGTTCAAAGCGCATATTCAAACACTTGCTAATCAAGAGAGAAGCAGCCAAGGAACTACCTGAGGCAAGATTAAAGGAATTGGAGAATGAAGACTAGGAGACTTGACCATCTGAGACCCTTCACACCCTCTAGTCCTCTCAGCAACCCCATTCATGGCAAGTATTTTTTTATAAAACTCCCTATCAAATCCTCCTGGGTTGCAACACACAGTTTTTTGAGGCAGGAACCCACTGTATCCCCCTTGCCGACTAAGTAATAAAGCTATCTTTTCTCCTTCAGCAAATAAATAAATAAGAGTGCCATTTTGATACAGATGGGAATGGGGTGTAGAATTCAGAAGCATTTTGCAAACATGTGAATAATGAAATCAGCCATTTAAAGATTTCTTATAAAGCCCTCATACAGGAATATGTATCTTATAAGAAAATAGCAAATTAAATTTAAATTTTTAAATTTTTTTTTTCCTAATTTTATTTTTCTTTCATCCTGAACCTCCCTCCCACCTCCCTCCCCATCCCATCCCTCAGGGTCATCCCAGTGCACCAGCCCTGAGCACCTGTCTCATGCATTGAACCTGGACTGGTGATCTATTTCACATATGATCATAGACATGTTTCAATGCTATATTTTGAAAAAAGAACCTTGATTTTTTTCCCTAGACTTCTAGTCTGAGAGGTAATATCATGTCAATTTGTTTTATCTAATAACAACTTTTGAAGTACAAAATTGTTAATATATTTGTGTAGGATATAAGATTAATATAAATAGAAATCTATTATATTTAAATTATTAATGACATGATTCAAGATGCTCCTATTCTTATTTTTTCTGCACTTGATAAAATAGTCCCAGAGGAATGTTAATATATCTTATCATGATTATATATATATTTCTTTTCCCTTATGTTTCTTATGATTTTTATTTTGTGTGTGTGTGTGTGTGTGTGTTTTATTTGCATCTCAACTTAGATGTAACTTTCTTCTTAGAAGCTTCCCTGTGACTCCCTCTCTTGGGGCTATATGCCCTTCCCCATGTGCCCCCATGGGATCCTAAATTTACCCTACCAAGGCTCTTGTACTGCAATTGCCCGTTTCCTTATCTCTATCCCTGGCCCCATCCCTCACTCCCACCCTACTTTGTCGTCCCCACCCCTGTCCCAACATTCCAGCATAATACAAGTTTCAGAAGAGACAAGCCCCTGACTACCTCATTGACGATTTTATGTCTGGCACATAATGTGTGAACCAAAATTTGTTAAATTAATGAATAAGTTATATTTAAAAATAAGCATACAAAAAGTATTGTTGAAAAGGGAAAGTGTCCTATGCACAGATTTTTGATAAATAATAAAAACGATGGTGTGAATTTTCAGGCACAATCTCATTCTGGGTGCCTGCAGTTTGGTGATAATGACTGTTCAGTTCTAGGAAATCATTGTAGTTCTCTTGCCCTCTTCTTTATTACAGACTTGTTCAGGGATAGAATTAAAAAGAAAATGGAGCTTGTGTGTTCATGAATACACATGCCAAAATGAAATCTACAATTCAGCTAAGGACATGGAAACATTCTTGAAGCCCTCAACAACATATCTTATATTCAGGGAGAAAGAAGTTTTTTAGAAAACTTGGAAAAGGCATAAAGTCACAGCTCATAAGCACTTCAGTAAATGATAATTGTCACTATTATGAATATCAGCAAGGCACTCACTGCAGCATGTGGCTTTGAGAAGGTAGTTTCAGATTAGATACAATTTCCAGTTTTATAGTTCTCTCCCCTATCTCTCCCACTTAGGAAAGCATATCTTGGGGACCTTCAGGATGGCAGAAGAGTAAGATGTGGAGATCACCTTCCTCCCCACAAATACTTCAAAAATACATCTTCATGTGGAACAACTCCTACAGAACACCAGGAAAGCACATCCAAGGCAATAAAGCAAGAAATGGATTATTTCATGATTAACCCTAAGTCTTCCTTAACTTATACATAGAACATAAATCATTCACACACTTGGTATTTTAATTTTAGCAGTAACGATTTATTTGTACTGTGTGGGCATGCCAGGCCACTTTAGTCATGTCCAACTCTTTGTGACCCTATGGACTATATAGCCTGCCAGGTTCCTCTGTCCATGGGATTCTCCAGGCAAGAACACTGGAGTGGGTTGCCATTTCCTTCTCCAGGGGATCTTTCCTACCCAAGGACTGAATCTGCATCTCTTACATCTCCTGCATTGGCAGGCTGGTTCTTTACCACTAACGCTATGTTGTACTGTAACTGAGAGTTAATCCCATCAATTATGACTTGAGAAGCTAAGATCCAGAACTGTAGCTCTTCACATTTTTGACTGGGGATAGCTTAGACAGGGCCAAAGTTTCTATAGTCTGTATATTCCACTCAATTCTACTTCCCAGAGGAAAAAAATCAATTAATACAAAGACTACAAAAACAAAAAATTGAAAATATTAGTTAAATCAAGGATAATAACAATTGAAAAGCATAATCAACTTAAGGCAGAATCTGTGATGCACTGATAACAAAAACCCTTCCCAAATAAATCAGAGAGTCCACCCACCTGCCTGCATCTGTGTGCACACAAGAGGAGTTTGCAATGTTGAGAAGTATTCCACATGACCAGGCTGTCTTAGAGGAATATGCAATCTATTCTAGAATTCTCTAGTGGGATATCTGACAAACTCAATAAAAATATGAACATCTAATTTTAGACACCTTTAAACTCACCATTAGACACCAAATAAACTCACTTATTTGCTATTAGGTAGGCCATAGTATCGGAGAAGGCAATGGCCACCCACTCCAGTACTCTTGCTTGGAAAATCCCATGGACGGAGGAGCCTGGTAGGCTGCAGTCCATGGGGTCACTAAGAGTTGGACACGACTGAGCGACTTCACTTTCACTTTTCACTTTCATGCATTGGAGAAGGAAATGGCAACCCACTCCAGTGTTCTTGCCTGGAGAATACCAGGGATGGCGGAGCCTGGCGGGCTACTGTCTATGGGGTCACAACAGAGTTGGACATGACTGAAGCGACTTAGCAGCAGCAGGCCATAGTATGTAATAGTGAAAAGCCAGGAACTCTAGAATAGAAAGGTCTTGCATTGTTTGATTAATTCATTCAATGCCCATCAGATGAATCTTTTCAGACCTTCAGTGGACAACAAAGAACACCCGAGAAACACTGGAGTAAGACAATAATCTAATCAAGTACTCATTTTATCAATAGCTTCCAGTATGTGCCTAATACAATTAACTGCTGTGAGAGGGGTATAAAAATATGAACAGGCTCTTATAATCTTAAGTGCTCAATAAATATTTAGAAAGATAATGTATTATATATTAAAAGTCAAAGCAACATATATGAGTAGTGTTGTTAGACAAAATGTAACTGCTCTTGTGCAGGGTTGAGAATAAATCCAATGCTGTCAACGCTCTGGTCTCAAGATATGTTTTACTGCATCAAAAACCTGACAACCTGTATCAGCAAGTCACCCACGAACACGTGCAAGATAAACTACAATGGAAATAGCATCTTGGAAACCAAGTATGAGTCTGCGATAATAAAATAGGCCCAAAGCCTAGGTTTCCAGTTTATTTGGCAATAAATGTGGATATACATGAGACACAATTCTATAATATGCTCAAGGCTTGGGAATATGTGTATCAGTTAATAAGTTCCTATAAAACACTACACTATGAGATTTGATTCAGTCTTTTAAACCTTCTACACCTGCTGCAAAAATAGCTGCTATAAAAGAAAATCAGACACAGTGAATAATTCACAACATGAATGCTCTTGTGCAGGTGGGAGTTAAGTGGTGTTTGCCTTTGTCTCATTTTATATGGTGAAACCTGCAGTAATAACCTAGACTGCTTTCTAAAATGGAAAACTGAGGATTCTAAACCAGCAACAGGGCCGATGTGAACTTGCTGGCTGCCTGGGAGCATTACCAAAAGATTCAGGGGGCCTCCATAGGTTTTCTGTGAATTCATTGCCTTTTGTTTTCTTTTCTCTGTGCAGGCTATAAACAGATTATAAATTGTGTGATGCCACTGAACCTGAGAAAATACAAGGCAACTTTTAGCATTATCTACCAGAGCATACAAGAGTTTCTTTTTTTTTAACCAAAAACTGCTTAACCTGATCTTGATGCCTATGAAGTCTATTTAATAGACTTCATCTATTAACTATTTTTTCAGAGAACACAGAATTTTGAAGGACCAAAAAGGAACAAAAGTAGGGAACACATGAATGGTTATATGAATTATGTTTTGCATGTGTGTATATAAAGATATTTTGAGATTTGGGGAACCATACAGACCTGGAGAGAAAGAGTGCCCCTTTCAGGACTAGCTAATTTCTACATATAACATCCTACCCATAAACACAACTTTCACATGCAAACTAGCCAATCCTGAGTCCATATCCTCCATCAGCTCCTATATCTAACTCTCACACACCCAGCCAATATTTCCTTTCCCCTAAATCATCCCAGGGCCAACTGCAGGGGCTATAACCACCCTGTAGCCAAATGCCCCCCAGATCAGATCAGATCAGATGAGTCGCTCAGTCGTGTCCGACTCTTTGTGACCCCATGAATCGCAGCACGCCAGGCCTCCCTGTCCATCACCAACTCCCGGAGTTCACTCAGACTCACGTCCATCGAGTCAGTGATGCCATCCAGCCATCTCATCCTCTGTCGTCCCCTTCTCCTCCTGCCCCCAATCCCTCCCAGCATCACAGTCTTTTCCAATGAGTCAACTCTTCGCATGAGGTGGCCAAAGGACTGGAGTTTCAGCTTTAGCATCAGTCCTTCTAAAGAAATCCCAGGGCTGATCTCCTTCAGAATGGACTGGTTGGACCTCCTTGCAGTCCAAGGGACGCTCAAGAGTCTTCTCCAACACCACAGTTCAAAAGCATCAATTCTTCGGCGCTCAGCCTTCTTCACAGTCCAACTCTCACATCCATACATGACCACGGGAAAAACCATAGCCTTGACTAGACGGCCCTTTGTTGGCAAAGTAATGTCTCTGCTTTTGAATATGCTATCTAGGTTGGTCATAACTTTCCTTCCAAGGAGTAAGCGTCTTTTAATTTCATGGCTGCAGTCACCATCTGTAGTGATTTTGGAGCCCAGAAAAATAAAGTCTGACACTGTTTCCATTGTTTCTCCATCTATTTCCCATGAAGTGATGGGACCGGATGCCAGAATTAGTCAAACTAGCCCATTTTAAGTGTTTACTCTGCCTTGTCATGTCTTTTCTGCTGAAATCCCAATAAAGGCTCTGGACTAGGCTTTTCTCTGGCTCCTTTCTGCCTCCTGACAAACTTCGTGCTCCCTATATGGCCCTGTGTGGCATGGCATGGCCACTCCTTTCAGGAAATGTAAGTAATAAATTCTTCTTCAGTGGTATTGACATCTCCATGTCATCACCCAGTCACCTTGGTGAATTTGTGCTTGTTTTATTTATTTATTTATTGTCAGATTAAAATTTTTATTTATTTATTTTTAATATAAATTTATATATTTTAAATGGAGGCTAATTACTTTACAATATTGTAGTGGTTTTGCCGTACATTGACATGAAACAGCCATGGGTGTACACACGTTCCCCATCCTGAGCCCCCCTCCCACCTCTTCCCTATCCCATCCCTCTGGGTCATCCCAGTGCACCAGCCCCAAGCACCCTGTCTCATGCATCGAACCTGGACTGGCGATCTGTTTCACATATGATAATACACATGTTTCAATGCCATTCTCCCAAATCATCCCACCCTTGTGCTTGTTTTAGAGCACAAGTGAGATAATGAAATTTTGTCATTTTAGAAACATGGAAGTTTGACTTTAAGTCTAGCTCAGAGACAATCTACTTTCACAGAATTATCAGGAGTGAGTATAACACACAGCCCACGATGGCAGCCAGGCACTCTCCTCCTCTCTGCCTTACTTCTGATGTGGCACAGGGATGCCTCAGGGAGCACACACTGTTGTTGACTTTCTATCATGACACAAAAGCCCTGAAAACGTGTGTGACCTCCTAAAGAAATCAGGAATGTAGATCTATAGAGGAAGTGAAACAGTGGAGCCCTGCTCTCCTGGTTCCCCTAGTGCAGAGTAACAGCATCAATGGTGGTGGTGACTGTGAACACTTATTGTTACTGCCTGCCTGACTCTGTGCCCCAGTGTTTCACATGCATTGTCTCATTGAAACCACACAACAAGACTCTGAGGAAAGTGCTACTATTACCCTGTTTCAGATGTGAGAATTCACAGGTAAAAGTCACTGGTCCAGGGCCACATTCCTGGTAACTGGTGACCTGCCACTAAACAGATCAAGTCTAAATCCATAGCCCATACTCTAAAACTCCCACTCTATGTTGCATCTGCCAAAGCCAGATGAGGCTCCTTCTTCCCCACAATACAGAATCAATAGCACAATTCCTTTGCTAATGAAATGTCAGTCTGAAAACCTCAATCCCCACTTGGCATGTCCAACTGGCTGGTGGATGGTGCCAGGTTGCCTTCCAAACCAAACATATTTTTGATATTTAGAATCAGGGCCAACGTCAGGCAATGTTGTGAAACAGGCGAACCTCTTGATTTCTGGTGATTGCTCTTCCTGGAATTCGGTGTCCTCTTTGCTGCTGCAGATGACCCCGATGATTCTACTCCCCATACTGTCTCCTGTGGTCTGTGCCTTGGACCCCAAATCACTTCTTTGTCAGAATTCCCTTTCCTTCTGTTTTTCAAATCCATCAAGGGTTCTGGATTCAAGTGGACCAGGCTTCTTATTCTACCTGTACCATTTTAAGCTACATAAACTTGATCTCTGCTTCTCTCATTTGTAAAACTGCCATAGGAGTACAAACTTCTTCAGGCTTTTTTATAAGGATAAAAATGACATATCATGATGTGTGCTGTGTCAAGACCAATTCTTAACATGTAGTTGGTGCTCCATAATAGTTTAGTCATAAGGAATAATTCCCCAATTTTTAGACATGCTATTTGAATATAACCCTAAATAAAGAACACTAAATTCTAGAGCCACAAAAGGGTTAACTCTTTACATTATGGACACATTTCACAAATATGGCTTGATGAAGCAATCATGAAAATAAGTACTTGCCTAGCACAACTGCTAGGAATTCAGAAGAAATCCAAGAAGTTTTGATAAAACTAGACAGTAAAATAAATTAAAATTAAGCAATGGCTCTAATAAGAGAACGCAGTCTGCTTTACAATGTTGCCACATTTTCGCAGTTCTCATGTCAGGAAACTCTAGAAAGAATGTTTTGAAATAAGTTCTGCAGAAATGATACAGGGAAAAAGCAGGAAGCCAAGCATCACAAGACTGAAGTCCTCATCTCCGCTCTGCCACTTGTTGGCCACGTAACCTTGGAAACGTCACTTGACCTTTATGGATGTCAGTTTCTTCCTCTGTAAAATGAGGGTTGGATCAGACAGTTCCTGAGGTTTCTGGATGTTGTACTATTCTATGAGTCAATGAGACTGACTCCACCGTTTTCCCTCCCCTCGTTCTCCGGAGATACTGTTGCCACAATAATTGCTGCTGCCCCTAAGTAACATCACGTACAGGAATTCCAGGCACTGTGACCATGAATTCTAATTCCTCTTTGGTCACACCATCATTGAATGACCTTGGGAAGGGCACCTAACTTCAGCTAACTGCCCCAGATGCCCCATGAGACAAAAACCTCCAGGGATTCATAGGACAAATTTTCAACTCCTTACATTTCACAAGCTGCCCTCCAAATGCCAATATAGTGCTTAACTTGGGACCACTCACGACCAATCATGAAACTAGGCTTGTTTCCTGAATGATTCTCAGTCATAGTGTGCTCCTACCATCCATAATGGAAGCCTATCTCTCCTATTCAAATCCTGACGATCTTTCAACGGAGGCCAGATTTGAGGGAAAATTTTAAATGCTGAAAAATCTGTCAAATTTGTGACAAACTCTAGTCTGGGAAGGAGAGCAGATATAGTCATACATTAAATAATAGAACCACCATGATTCCAATAGGTTGAAACAAAGAATGGAAACCAAGGAGAATTAATGCAAACTTTCAGTAACTATTTTTGAGTATGTATGTCTTGTAATAGGATTAGCACTATAATCCCTGCCCTAAATTTAACAGATAAGAAGTCCAGCATTTCTGTTGATGATGATGGTAATAATGATAGCTGCCTTTTATTGTGCAAATATTACCTATTAGGCATTATGCTCAGAGCATCTGCCAAGTCCATCAGAATGCTTTCAGCTGTAAGAGTACCTAACCAAAACGTGCTTAAGCAGTAAGGGTTTCCTATCTCATAGCCATTGGTGAGGAGTGGCTGGTTCCAGGGTTGGTTGACCAAGCAGAAAACCAACATCCTGGAGGATCCATCCTCCAACACTGACATTCTAGGCATGCAGGCAACATCTCCTCTTGTGGTTGCACAACTGAAATGATACCAGATGCCACATACAAATCTCAAAATCTAGAAAAGTACACCTGCTACTTGTCTCTTTTTATTGGTTGGGAAACTCTACCCCAGAAGGTCTGTACAGAATTCCCCCATATCTCATTGTCCAGGATCAAATCACTTATAGAAACTTAAACCAATCAGTGACAAGAGGAATGAGACTGCCAATATCATCTTAGGTCAATCAAAATGGTTCAGTTTCCTTGAACACATGGAACACACCCTACTCAAACAAAACTGGGCTCTACAGGTGAAGAAGAGGAGGATATCTGGAAAATGGCAATCAGGTAGATAAGCAGCAGTGTCTACTACACATACGTTATTGTTTTAATAAATCATCCTCTAAGGAGTCATTACTTCATTTTATAGATGAGGAAACTGAAGCTCAGAGAAGTCAAGTGAAGTGCCCACAGTCACACAACTAGGTGTTGGAAAATCCTGTATTTCTAACACCATGTTGATGGTTCTGAGATTTTGTGCATGTAAGAAATATCAGCACAGATTATTAGTGAAAAAGTAGATTACCAGGTACCACATTCAGAGATTCTGATTCCATAGTCTAGGGTAGGAGCCCTCATTCTTCATTTTTAACAAATAATCCTAGGTAACTGGATGGTGATTGTCTATGAACTATATTTCATGGAAGATCACAGGATTAACTATCATTTGGGCAGAAGTCTGATTTCTTTTTTTAAAACTTGATTTTCTGGAAGCCTCAGATCCATTATCTCCAAAGCCACCCTTCTTTCTTATGCACCACCATAGAAATACCTCACTGAATTTTCTCTATAATCTACCTACGTTAAACTCTATGTAGTATCTAGGTCTGGCCCCCTAATTTAAAAAGGATACAGATAAAACATCACATGAGGGGAACAAATTTCAAGAAGAATTAAAACAGATCTTCTAAGTAGCCATTTAAGAATTTAGGAAGATTTGGAGTCGAATATAGTCAACTCTTTGGGGCAGGAAAGTTGAGAAAGTCATCATAAACCTTCAAATATTGACTAGGCTGGCACATAGAAAATTTGTGCAGAGGTAGAATCAATGACGAGAAATTATGAGGAGGCTTATTCTGTTTTATTTTAAGAAAGAACAATCTAATAATTAACATTGTACAACAGTGCTGAGAGCTCTTTGTCTCACGAAGTATTCTGAATGCATGAGAGCAGAGGCTGGTGGGCCCAGTGTCACCACCAATATTGTAGAAGAGTTTCCTCAACTGAAAGGAAAATTGTGCAGATGACTTCTAAGATATGCTGTAATCCTCCAATCACATCCTCTGCAAACTGACCTGAGTTAGTCTTATACTGTTGTCATTTCTTCTGAATGCCTTGGGATGCAATTTAATTTGTTTTCATTTTATTAATATTAATTTGACTAACACACTTAATAGATTATTTTGCTAACACTACAACATCAATAGTAATATAACACATTAATCTATAAATATATTAATATAATTTTAATGTTATCTCTAATTCAATTTCTCAATATATAATGTATTTAAAATATTAAATTATTAATTTCTTAAAGTTTAAATTTCTATTTTCATTTTTAAGTGTCCTGTTTTCCTAAGTTGATGCGCCACGTCTGACTCATCTTTGTGCCTTCGTGGCGTCTAACTCATTACCATGCTCATCATAAGTACTTAATACATAGTTGGCAAATGAAAAAGGATGGTCTAGACTGATGGGTAAGCACATTCAGATTATAATATTTCATAAGATGAGTAGATAACTTTTAGTACTTCTGTCTTGCTTACTACCATTCTTCCCTCTCTGAACACTGGGAATGGTGGTCATATATGGAATATGTAGCCTTCTTTCTGGCCATTAATGATTGAGCCAGAAGTTAACCCATGATTCAAGCTGAGACAATAAGATTGGGTAGCTGTATGGATAGCACGGGAACTCAGAATAATGATTTACTGAAAAACAATGAAGTAGATGAGAACATATTCTATGAAGGTATAATAAAAATGCACTTGAATTAACACCACTTTCTATGTAGTCATATCTGATGTACAATTAAAAAAAATGTTTTTGTTTTTTATTTATTTTGGCCAGACCATGTGGCCTGTGGGATCTCAGTTCCCCGATCAGGGATTGATCCTGGGCTGTGGCCGTGAAAGCACTGAATCTTCCCACTTGACCACTAGGGAACTCCCTTGATGTGTAATCTGAAATGCAATTAGGTTCATTCGTTTCTGTTTATACTCAAATTTAATGTTTGCCTTTCCCCCCACCCCTTTGGAATTAATTTTACTTTTCAAATACGTATAATTTTTACATGATTCAAAAGTCAAAACTATAAAAAGATAAACTCAGAAATCTTACTTCCATTCCTATCCTTCCTACTCATTGCTTGTAACCCTCCTGTTGTTGTTCTTTTAGTTGCTAAGCTGTGTCTGACCTTTTGCGACCCCATGAACTGTGTAACCTACCAGGCTCCTCTGTCCATGGGATTTCCCAGGCAAGAATACTGGAGTTGGTTGCCATTTCCTTCTCCAAGGGATCTTCCTGACCCAGGGATAGAGCCCACGTCTCCGGCTTTGCCGGAGGATTCTTTACCCCCTGAGCCACAAGGGAAGCCCCACAATCCTCCTGGGTGGCTATTTTATGAGCTTGTAGATTATCCTTAATATATATTTTTTGCAAACATAAAAAATGTTTTCCCTTTCTTATTATTGTTATGTATCTTGAAATTTCAGAAAGTTTATATTTTGACTGCAGTGCTTACCTTTATATTAATATTTTGTTTTTTTTTTAAGCAAAAGTTCATGATTCCCTTTTTCCTTGCATGGATTTCTAAATTGCTTTAGACTTTTAACTGACTTCTTTTGACTCCCACTTATATTGGGCATTACCTGCATACCTACCAATGGTCTTATTTTACTTTCCCTTTCTCTTTTCCAATGTTTTTAGCTGTATTATTTCCAATTTGTCAGAATGTTTAATATTTACATGCTACTCTTCCACTTTTCCCCTATTTGTACTTAAGTCTTAGACCTATGTTTAAGTATAATCAGTGCTTTTCTTTCTGTTTCCCTAGTCTTCTCTTGACAGGATACAGGTGATTGTCCAGGTGATTTCTTAGGATGGGATCATAATCATATATATTCTGACTTCTTGCATCTTTAAAACTATCTGCCTACAGTCTTGATATTTAAAGGACTTCTGGGCTAGATAACACAGCCTTGTTTTTAAAAGTGGAAATGGAAACAATTTGAGTAACCAGCAATCAGGGATTGTATAAATAGATTATGCTTGGTCAAATAATGGAATCCTGGCCTATACAGCCATTGTGCATGCTACAACCACTGTGGGAAAATATAAAATGATACATAAAACCTAGCATGATCCTTGGTGGTCCAGTGGCTAAGACTCTGCACTCCCAATGCAGGGGACCCGGGTTCAATCCCTGGTCAAGGAAAGAGATCCCACATGCCTCAACTAAGACCTGGGGCAGTCAAATAAATACGTATATAAATAAGTACACAATAAAGTGTCAGGATACTACAAATGTGTGTGCATGTATGTTTAGCAAAAAGTAGGTTGTGATACACACAAAAGTTAGGAGTAATTTCCTCTGATGAATATGATATTAAGAATGATTTTTAAAAACTAGGCAAAGAGCTAAAATTTCAAGGTTTATTTTTAACGTGTTTGTTTTAATCAATATCACAAGACGCAGCATACCAAGGAGAGAGCAGAATGATCTAATTAGCAAGCTCGGGACAGCCTAGGCCGGTTTCGGCGCCCTCCTGTGCTAGGTACTCAATCAATGTTGGCTGGCGATGAAGAAACTAGAATTAGTCACTCCCAGGCAGAGTCATTTCAAGCAATAGCATTAACTTTTTTGAATCCATCTCCTGTCTTCCAGGGTTGTGCTGAAGACAAAATGAAGTAGTATGTATGTAAAACTGCAAGTCTTGGGGCTGGCATACAGTAAGTACACCTATCACTTCTTCTAAGAGGGGAAGAGAAGATTAGTACCACCTACTTCCAGATAACTAATAGCGATATATTCAGCTTTACTTATTTTGAAGAATAGATAAAATGAGCAGAAAGCCAGTAAAAAGAGCCTCAGGCAGCCCATAAGGGTGTTATAGAAAAACACAAGAGGGAGAAGAAAACAGACATACAGAGAGAAAAAGCAAGACAGAAGAAGTTTAGAGATCATCAGAATCTATAATTCCTAGGGCTTCTACTTGCCTATGAGTAAGCGTGGAGGAAATCTATGCCCCCAAATTGTAACTGTGCTGTTATAATAAAAAGAAATAGAGTGTACATCTGCTTCTTTCATTGTTGCTGTCTAGTCACTAAGTCATGTCCGACTCTTTTGTGACCCCATGGATTATACCCTGAGAGGCTCCTCTGTCCATAGGATTTCCCAGGCAAGAATACTGGAGTGGGTTGCCATTTCCTTCTCTGGGGATCTTCTTTACCCAGGGATTGAACCTGAATCTCCTGCATTGGCAGGCAGATTCTTTAAATCTGGGAAGCCACACCTGCTTCTTTAAGTAACTCTTAAAGGATACTAAACTCATCACTGGTCTTATAATAGCTGTCCCCTCAATAGGGCTGACCACAGATGCACCCCAGAGTAATTGAATAAGAATCTGAATGCGGAATGTCAGGCCTAGAATGTTTTAAAAGCATCTCTTTAAGTAATTCTACCAACTGGCCAGGTTTTGCTGGCCTGTACAAGGGATCACCACCTCTCCCATCTACAAAGACAGTCCCAGAGCAATTACTCCCTGAGCCCCCTTCTCTCGTAAGAGTCTCTCTGTGGAGATGAACAGTATGTGCGCTCCTACGGGTACCTCACCCTCCCTGAAGGTGCCCTCAGTGAAAGCGGTGGTCACTTAATTCTCCCCAACAGCGAAGACCTTGTGCTTCTTCCATTCCATGACCAAAGACAACACTTAGAGAGGGACTTCTTTGTGGTCCAGTGGCTAAGACTCCGCACTCCCAATGCAGGGAGTCGGGTTCAATCCCTCATCAGGGAGCTAGATCGCACAGGCTGCAACTCAGAGTTCTCACACCACAACTAAAGGTTCAGCATGCCGCAACTAAGATCTGGTGCAGCCAAAGAAATAAATAATAATTGTTTAAGAACTTTTCTAAGAAAAGGACTTACAGAAAAACTACGCCTTGATCTTAAATTCACGTTAAAATATCAACCAATAGTCTGATTCTCCCTGAGGATGGAGTCTGATGAGTAGAGAAGACAAAAAGCATAACTTCACGTGGGGAAAGAGAATGGAAGCCTGAAGCATTGCAAAGACATTTGCTTCTGTTCCTTCACCTCTTTCTGTTGTGTCCAAGTCAGCTGGGAAAGCCAGAAATGAGTACAAATTCTACTTGATCTGCTGGTTATTTGAAAACTTTTGCTCATTTCTTCTTTACCTCTTTTTGGTCCCCAATTTCTAGAAGAGTCAAAATAAGATAATCATTGGACAGTGAGGTAATATTGTGTTTGAACTGCTGAGAAACCAATCAGTGCTCCTTGCTGAGTTAATGTGTCATCCAATTCTGAGTGTTACCTTGTATTGATTTAATCTTAATCTGCTAAATATCATATTAAGTAAGGGCATGCAAAGATACCCCTGGAGAAGGAAACAGTAACCCACTCCAGTATTCGTGCCTGGAAAATCCCACGGACCGAGGAGCCTGGTGGGCTACAATCCATGGAGTAGCAAAGAGTTGGACATGAAGGAGCGAATTCTGTGTGTGTGTGTGTGTGTGTGTGCAAAGATAAAGATTAGAATGGGAGCATTCTTTAAAATATTCACATTATAAAGTGTAAGAGAAAATATTTTAGGCCACTAGTCTTAGTACACTCCAGTATTTCCCATTATATCTGCCATTACATCCCTGGGGTATCCACTTTCTTGCAGTGCCAAACAGCTCTCCTTGTCCATATACTCCAGACATTTTCATCCTTCTTGTCTTGGCTTATCCTATTCCTAAGGACCTTTTCTTAGGAATAATTTTCTGGGGACCTTTTCCACAGAAAGGATTTACAGTTATTTGACTCTAAATTAATATTTAAGTTCCCAAATTGCAATGTAAAAACATGGTTTTCATTCTGTTCAGCCCAAACTACAACTCTATTTATAAAAGTAATAAAATAAGAAAATCACTTTCAAATTTTCTCTGGTAAGTTTCCAGAAACTTTTGTTGACAGACTAAACAGCTTAGACAATCAGTTCTATTTATAAACTTTGTCAATTAAACAGTCGATTTCAAACTGCATTTATAAATGTAATATACTCAAACTAATTTTTATGTGCCTCCAATATCTTGCAGGACTGATTTATGACTATAACAAATGAAAGCTTCTCTAGCATTTAAAGCTCTCTTGTTGCGACTCTAATCAAATAAACCTAAAAATAAAATAAATTGAGTTCTCAAATATTCCAATCCAGTTCTGTTTACAAACTCAATCAACATCTTATATACCTTTCAACTTAGAATCTCAAGGTTAAAATGTTACCCATTTTATATTGAAATCACAAAGACAGGCTTTCAGGATCCAAGTATGCTACATTCTCTTGAAATAGCAAACATACTGGCCCTTTTTAGCAAAGTTTAATTTGGGTAGATGGAATTCAGCAACCCCTAGTCTAGTCTGGATTCAACTAATCTCTTTACTGCCTGATTGAATTCTGCATTCTTTTCATATTCTTTTTGTTGAGCTCTGTCCACAAAAGCCCCCATCTGTCTAAAAACCACCAGCCTTCCTTTATTTAGTCCAAAATTTAACTGAATTATAGCTTTTCCTTAAGGTTGATGTGCCAAACCCTAAAAATCCCTTAGAAATGCGCATGAACTAAGTTGGATGGAAATCACATCCCCGCTTTCATCCTTGTAACACCACCATCACCACACAGACGTTGGTTTAGATTATTCAAGAAGCACGGTGAGGCAATAGTGATTAGGCAATGAGTTTCAGTGTCTTTAAAAAAATTTTTTTTGTTGATATTTGTCTAGAATGCTCTGTGGAAAGAACAGAGATCTCTTTTGTAAGAAGGTTTTGAAAGGCTTGTCTCCAAGGCAGTTACAAACTGGGCATTGCTAGGAGAAATTCTGTTGTGTGAAGACGGTTAGAGCTGGAAGGCATTTGATGACATGTTTGGTCCAGCCCCATGCTACACAAAGAAGACTGAGCTCCGGAGAATGGGGACGAGAAAGAGGGGGAGGGCTCATTTCCTGAATAACCTCTATGTTTCAGGCACTGTCCCAGTGAACCTTCAATTGAGATGCACAGAGTGGCACTTGAGAGTCCTTTCCTACTCTCTTTCCCCCTCAGACATGCCATAGATGTTCCCATGTTCCTCCGTACGCCCATCTCCTTATCTTGCATCAGTGTGGCCTCCCCCTCCTTTAAGTCAACAGCAGTAATTAGCATTTCACTACCTCAAATTTCTAACCCAGCCTTGCATGTACCCCAATACCTTGTAAACAGAAGTCAAATTTTGAAGGAAAGGGAGATGAATATTTAGAGAAGAGCAAGGAGTGAAATTGGACAGGAGCTGGGGTAGGGATGCAGGGTCAAGGGAAGGATAAGGAACTGAGCGAGTAGAGTGAGTTCACAGGGAAAAGGAAGAGGGTGCAGATCCACGGCAGGGAGGGGATGATTGACAGAGCAGGACCTAGAGAAGCAGGGGGGTGGGGGACACAGCTAGAAGTCATCTGAAGGAAGGAGAGATGCTTCATTCTCCAAGACAGGAGGAAAGGAGGTAGAGCTGGGACCACCCAACACTGCTGAGGCTGTTGACCAGAAAACAGTTCAGGGACTTCTCTGGTGTCCTGTGGCCAAGACTCCATGCTCCCAATACAGGGGGCTGGGGTTCGATCCCTAGTCAGGGAACTAGATCCCATATGAGACAATGAAAAATCCCTCATGCTACAACTAAGACAGGTACAGCAAAAAAAAAAAAGTTAAAAAATAATTAAATAAACAGTGTAGATAATCACCCTAGGATCAGGCTTAAGTGAGGAGGAGCATATAGACAGGGTGAGCATGATGGTCTGTGTGCTGAACCCCTTCATGAACTATCTAATGGGGTGAGGGAATGAATGAGCCAGAAGGACATCAGCATTTGAGATTTTGAGCAGGGCCCTTCTGAGTGATGACACGGCAGGTGAGGGCTGCTGAAGGACCGACATGGTGAAGTGGAGGCCACGTAAAAAGCACAGAAACCATGACTCTGACCCCCTACCTCTGTCCTTCCCTACCTCATGCTCCGCTACATAATGTGCTGGGTTAGCTTCAAACCCAGCGCTCCTGGGTGAGGTGCTGAGATCGTGGAAAGGACAACACACTGGATTTATCAGTAGTGACAGTGACAGTCGATGAGCCTGAAAGGGATAAAGATCCTACTCAGTGCGTATAAATGCTCATGTTCCTGTGCCCTTTCTTCAAATCTCATCAAGATGGTTCCAAGCAGCAGGCCTGGGAGGCCACCCTGGAAATCCTCTCTGTATCTGCAACAGACCACAAGGCAGATGAGAGCAACCTTTCAGTTCCTAGGCTGTTCCCCCTGTAATTTAGAAGTCCAGACAGTTCAGGAAAACAGGAAGAAAAACTCAGGGGCCCACTTAAAATCAAGTTCAGTGTGGGGTCTCCAACTTCCTGGAGGAAGCTGAGCGGAAGCTGCTAGTTAAAACTTGCTACTTTGAAACCAGTTCACCCTGTTCACTCCACTGGCTCCTGTCTGGACTCAGAGAGGAAGTCTTTTTCCCATTTAGGAGTTTTCCTTTAGCTCCTTATTCCAAAGTCCATAAAGAAAGACAACAGAAAAGACTGGCCTGAGTTCAAGAACCAGAGATGAAAACCAGACCTTTATTCTTTTTTAAGAGTGATGGCCAGAGATGGCTTTCTATTTTATATCAGAAATGTCTGTTGTTTCCATGGCAATAACAATGATGAGTGTGGCTAAGGATCCCACTGGACCTGGCTTGGTGATTCTGGAAATCTCCACAGGTTTAAAAGTGTCAGAGCCGAAGCCAGGACCTCCTCCCCTGTGCTCCTCTGTCTCCTTGACACACAAACAGCTCATGCACACAATACTCCTCTGAGCTCTGAAGGTGTTAGGAAAACTCTCTTTGCATCATTTTGTCCTGTGATGAAGAATTAAATAACATATTTTGCCAAGGATGTTTCTAAATGTCTGTCCACTTCAGAAATATTTTTTTGTTCTCAGCAACCCTACCGAGGCTGAACCAGGATGCCTATAAAAAGCCTTCTGTGTTCCCCTTAATGAATCCTCAGGAAGGATGGAATAAGATGGGGGTCAGAGACTCGGAGCCCATGCCAGATGCTGAGGCTGCCAGCCTGGCTGCGTGCACTGGTGGCAGCGCTGAGCGCCCGTCACCCCGCTCCTCCCGCTGGCGTGGTCTCTGCCCACACTCCTTAAGGGAATTGGCTGGGCTCCTGGCTTGTCTCGCCTGTGTGTCTGCTAGTCATCTCACCAAGTGTGGGATGACTTCCATGCCAGTTTCCCAGATGCTCACAAGCACGGAGCCAAGGATCAGCTGAAACAGAAGGGAGGACCGAACCAGGATGCCCTCTTGACAAGACTCGGCCACACTCGGGCTGTAATTCCTGCTGCCGGACGCACCTGTCAGGTAAAACCCAGTGAACCATTCAGGAAACACCCTGTGTCTCCTGTTTGGAGCTGATCCTGGAAACAAGGACTTTCCAGAGATGTTACCAAGCGTGAAAGTGAAAAGAAAAACCCTGGGGCCCTTGGTCCCCTGCAACACCTACCCTATTTGCACAGACAGGAGAAGTCAGGAGGGAAGAGGGTTTTGCTGCCTCCCCTCATAACTTCTCCTCCATGAGTGTATTTCCCCCAAATTTCAAGGACCCCATCTTCGCAGCTTAGAACTCCAGAGGAGCTGGCCTCCTGGTAAAACTTTCCACCCCAAAGTCAATGCTGGTGAAATACTTTCTCTGAGCTGAATGGTATCCACCTCTTGGTTGATGGCCAGCGTTTGCAAATCAAAAGGACCTGCAAGGTGGGAGCACTTATTGTCCCTGGGCACAGAAATACACTCTATTAGGACCACGTTCATGACTCAAATGCTCAGAGGCCAATGCATTATCAGAGACTCCTCCAACAGCTCTGCCCTCAGGAGTTAATTCCAGAAGAATTTAAAAAACAATTCCTTACCACCTTGTCCAGGGCTTCCCAGGTGGCTCAGCTAGTACAGAATTTGCCCGCATTGCGGGAGACCTGGGTTTGATCCCTGGGTTGGGAAGATCCCCTGGAGAAGCGTATGGCAACGCTCTCCAGTATTCTTGCCTAGAGAATCCCATGGACAAAAGGAGCCTGGCTGCAGTCCATGGAGTCCTAATGAGTCGGACATGACTAAGTAACTCTTTCCTTTCTTGTCCAAGGAAATCAGGACGCAGTATCCAAAGAAGACTATGGCAATGGGAAATGATGAAATCCTAGGCTTAGGGAAAGTGGGGCGTATTAGAGAAAGGAGGGGCCAAGAGGAATATTATTTCAAGGCAGGAGAGGAGAAACCAAGACCATTGATTGAGGCAAGGAGGAAAACAGAAATGAAGGATAGCTGTTTTGAGGGGTCTAGGGAGTAAAATTGTCTCCCCGGCACAGGTATGTGTGTAAGAGCTAGAGAGAGAATACAGAGAACACTGAATAAGGGTGTTGACATGTTTTACTGACTACTCCTTTGGAAGACAGGCAAAGATATTGCACCCATAATCGTGCCATTCTCTTTATAAAGATGAGGCTGACGAGACAAACTGGCTCCTTGGATCAAGACATTTCTTTATTACAGAGCACCTCCAGGCTCGCATAGGTAAGAGAAGCCACATGGTGTGACGATCAGCACTGGCTTGGGAGCCTTCTTATCTGTGCAGTATTTATGAACCAAATCTGGACTTTGGGGATGTGGGCCCTGCCACTTACTGAACATCGGGTCACTGGACTGGGAATTTTGTATTTGAGACCTTTGAGCTCCAGACCCATATAAGCAGCTGCCCACCCAACACCCTCATTTGGGTGTCTAAAAGGCATCTCAAACTCATTCCATACTAAATAAACTTCTGCTCTTTTCCCCAAACTCCTGTTGCACCCACAGTCTTCCCAGTGCCAGCTGATGGCAGTTCCATCCTTTCAGGTTCTCAAGTCAAAAGCCTTGGAGTCATATCTGACTCCTCTATTGCTCTCATCCTGTACCCAATCTGTGAGGAAATCCTGTGGCTCTACCTTCAAAATGTAGCCCAGAATACCTCTACATCTCTCTACCTCTATTGCCACCAGCCTGGTTCTATTACCCTCATGTCTCACTTGGATTTTTGCCATGGTCTCCTCACTTTATAATCTATTTTCACTACAGCAGCCAGAGGGATCTTTGTAACAGGTGAATCAAAACATGTCACTCCACTGCTCAAAATCATCCAACAGTTTCCCATTCTACTGGGTGTGAAAGCACTGTGCTTCCCACAGTGCCAGAAGTGCCACATTGGGACCACATTCTCTCCCATTGATAGCATCGGATGATACCCCTTTGCTCTCTCTGCTTCAGCCTCACAGACCTCTTTGCTTTCTCTTGAGCATTCCAGACATGTTCCCACCTCAGGGCTTTTGCACTGGCTGTTCCTGCTGTCTGGAATGCTTCTTCCCTAGATCTCACCCTTTCAAGTCTTTTCTCAAATGTTACTCGAGTGAGGCTCCCCAAACTATCCCACTTAAAATGGCAAAGCTCTCTTCATGCACACTGCTAGCCCCTTCTCTGCTTTGTTTCCCAAGGCACTTATGCAGGATGTGTTACTTATTTTTTCTTTCTTTGTTATCTTCTCTCTTCCCTAGAATGTGAGTTCCTTACACACGCGGCTGTATTCCTCCTGCCTACAATGGTAATTGACACTCAGTAAATGTGTGATGAGGGGTCTTACACAACCTCTACAATCATCTTGCCTTTCATGGGCATAAGATAGCTAGAGATCAGGTGGTCATTTTTTTTATCTCTTTATGCCTAATCTTCCTTCTGGAAAAAGTCTGTGAGTTGATAATTCAATTTCAGTCTCTTCTCAACCCAGAGGCCCCATCCTGACTTTTGAACTCTGCCCTTGCCATCATGCGCTGCCTAACCTGTAGGGCCACAACATTAGGTCATGTAGCCCAAAGGAAATTCCTGTTTTTCAGGCATCGTGGGAGGATGAAAGAAAAGGTACAAAGAAACCAGCAGGAGATAGTGTCAGGAGATAAGAAATTTCATTTTGGTCTGCAAAGCTTGGATTCCTCCACATAACTTTGTAGAAAGTGTGTGTGTGTGTGTATGTGTGTGTGCGTGCGTGTGCACGCACATGTGTGAGCATGCATTAACTCTATCAAATTCCAGACAACTGAAAAAAATCAGTCTAAGTGGGAGAGATGTCCTGAGGAAAATGATATTTAGGATAATCATGGGGAAAAGAAGCATATGTTCTGAGTTTGAACGGCAGAAGAATCTTTTCAAAATTGCCACATTAAAAACTGTTCAACTTCTTATATATTTTACATTAAAAATAAATACATGGTTTGGGGACATAGGTGAGGGCAGCTATAATACCTTCTTCTGTTACTCCAGCTTTCTTCCTGAGAACATGGAGCATTTTCTAGAACGATGGCTCTGTCTTGTTCTTGGTTTACAAAAATGATCATTACTAACTTTAGCAGTAAAGCATGGGCTTTTCCAGTCCCAACCACTCATGATATTTAGGCTTATCTTCTTTATAATCAATGATATATTTTGCCATGGGAGATGGTAAAAAGGAAGACAGTGATCATTTACAGAGCACCTGTTATGTGCTTTATACTTCATGTTTGATATTTTACTCCCCAAACTTGAAGTCCGTATCATTGTTCCTGTTTTACAAATTAGGAGACTGAGGCTTAAAGCCAGTAAGTGGCTTGGACAAGTCGCACCAACTAGTCAAGACTTGAACTCAGAATCAATGAACTCCAAATATCTGCTCCTTTGACTATGCAGTGTTACCTTTTCACTTTACCTCCCCTGCAGAGGGCAGAGAGCTTGTATGAACATTAGTCATGAATTAACTTCACCTGTAAGAACTAGATCAACAAAATATATGATATACAACTTCTAGACCCTTAGACCTGTTTCCTTCCTTTAAGGAAATTAGACTTTAAAAAAGGGTGGAAATGATAACACCAGACAGAATTTGATGATGAACCAAAATAATTGGTTCAGGCCAAAAGAAGTCAGACTTGGTCCAACCCTCTTCTAACCAAGGCTGATAAGGACCTCCATCTATAAGGTAGAGATAATTATTCAAATTTTCACTTACGACTTTTTACAACCTTAAACATCTTAAGGTCACAATGGTGATGTTGAGTAATCCATTGGGATGCTACCAATGACAAGGAATAGAAAATCCAAGCAAAGTGGTTTAAAAAATGGAAATGTTTATCATTTTATATAGCAAGAAGCATGGAGACAGGGCTGTTTCGGGGTTGGTGAATTCAGTAGCTTGGTGACTTCATCACGAAAGACATTTCTCTCATCTTGCCACTCTACTAAGTATCCACAGCACAACCGCTTGTCTCTCTAAGGCAGTTTCCTGTAATGGTCTCAAGATGGCTGCCCTGCATTCAGTCAACACGCAGATGATAACCAGAGAGGCAGACAGGCACTTCTCTTCGTGATACGGAAGCCTGAGTAAAGTCCAACTACACAAGCACATTTCAAGCACAAGCGTGTCGCATCTGCTAACATTCCATTGCCCAAAGCAAACTCCAAGGCAAAAGCCTAAGTCAGTGAGTGGGGAAGAACACTGCTCCTATTATTGGATGTGACTGTATAATATTGTGCAAATTCATGTCCATTGAGTCAGTGATGCTATCTAACCAACTCATTCTCTGCCACCTTTCTCCTTTTGCCTTCAATCTTTCCCTGCATCAGGGTCTTTTCTACTGGGTCGGCTCTTCAGATCAGGTGGTCCAACTACTACATTATATATTAGTATATATACTAATGTGTACATGAATATATACTATGACTACAAGGAGTAAAGAATTGAGACTGAGAATTCAATCTTCCACCCACGACTTTACCAGGTAGAACCTTGTGAAACTGCCATCTTTTAGACACAAAATGGTCAAATACTGACCATCTCATATGGGTCAATGTAACACAATCAGTGGAACCAGAACTTAAGCTAGGCCTGTGTCCACTGGCTACTAGAACTCCCTGGAAAGCAGCACGAACAGATCATACCCCATAAACAGCTCTAAGCACATAGGAAATTTTTAAAGTACATAATTGTCTATCTCTAAAATAGCAATTTGATTCCCTAGGAGTAGAGTTATGCTCCACTGGAATCAAGCACTCATTAGAGTTTAAGGATTATATGAAAATAAACCTTCAAAGCTGAGTCCCAATAGCATTTTCCCCTGGAGAGTCCGAGGTATTGTGGTCCCACAGGGCAACTATTACTCTTAAGTAGTACTTTAATTACATTTGAGAATTCATTATAATTGTCTCTGCTGAGTAAAATTCTCCTTTAGAATAAAACTAATAGCATATCCTAGTCAAAACTTCCTGGCTTTTAATCCTCTTACCCTTTTCCCTCACCATACATATATACCCACAAACTTGCTTTCCCTGTTTCCACCTTTGTTCATGCCTGTCTCTTTGGAATACCTGTTGCCGTACTGACCTCTAACCATCCTTTCCACGCCCACTCTCATCCCCATGGAAGCTGTCTTAGATATCTTACTCTACTCTCCCATAATACTCTGTTAATATCCATAATGTAGGACTTAATACAAGGTAACAAAAGGATTTCTCTCCCCATATTGTGAGCTCTTGAGTGTAGGGACTGTTTTATTTATCTTTGCACCCTTAACACCCAGTATAGTACTTGGCAAATAGTAGGAACTAAAAAATATGTAACAAAGGAAAGGGAGTATATTAGAGTAGGCTAAATGCAAGTCCTGGAGAAGGCAATGGCACCCCACTCCAGTACTCTTGCCTGGAAAATCCCATGGACGGAGGAGCCTGGAAGGCTGCAGTCCATGGGGTTGTGAAGAGTCGGACCCGACTGAGCGACTTCACTTTCCCTTTTCCCTTTCATACTTTGGAGAAGGAAATGGCAACCCACTCCAGTGTTCTTGCCTGGAGAATCCCAGGGACGGGGGAGCCTGGTGGGCTGCCATCTATGGGGTCGCACAGAGTCGGACATGACTGAAGCGACTTAGCAGCAGCAAATGCAAGTCCAGTGACAAACATGCCCAACTTAACAAAAGACTCATGCAGAGTCTGAGCAGATGTGCCTAGCTGGGCAACTATCCTCTGAGTGGTAACCCAGGGATCCGGTCTTGCTCTGACCTGTGACCCTGTGGTCCTCAACACGTGGTGTGTCTGTAAGGGTGCTGCAAACAGCACAGGAAGGCACAGTCTACCTTGGCTGGAAGTGACACAAATGACCTCTGCCCCCATTCCACTGGCCCAAACTAGTTTCATGACACCGCTTAGTCACAAGAACTCACACAATGGAAAGACACTGTGAGTCTTTGGTAGTCAGCAAGCCATCTCTGCCCCAGGGAGAAGGGAGGAGGGATGAGAGGGAGAAATGGAGGGAAGAACTTACTTAATACTGATCTTTTAAGCCCTGTGCAAAACGCTCAGATTCCCTTCCATTTGGACCCTTAAAACCAGTTGTAGAAAGTAGCTGAATAAGGTCAGACAGAACACAGTAAAAATAAAAAAGAAAAATCAGGGGAAACCCATGATAGTTTGGTGTCTTAAGCATAGTTAAGAGGAAGGCGAGTTACAGGAGTTGGTGACAAGGATGTGTGTGTGTGTGTCTGTGTAAGTTTGTGTCTTGAGAGAGGGAGGGAGAAGAGATGGCTGGGGAGCAGCCAGATTGGAAAGGCTCTCAGAAGAGGAGGCTTATGGGGCTTATGGAAGAAGCATTATGAAGAGATTCTATCTACTTTGAAGAAGACTTAAAGTCTTCAGTGTGAAAAGTAAACCAAAGGAATCTGGAGGACATGAATAGGTAATGAGAGAACCATGTTCACTAGGATTTGGAGCAGGTGGTAAGCAGGAGCCCCATGGGAGAGGCAGCCGCTTTCTAGGAAACTGTAAGTAATAAGAAGGAGGTCTGGTGTCAGAAGCCATCGAGTGACTGATAGCTGTTGACCAAGACCCATTTCCTCTTTTGGCATCCAGGCTTCCCTGCCATTTGTATTGCTGTGTCAGTGGAATATGAACAGAAATGTGTGTCACTTTTAGACCCAGCCTATATAACAACAACTGTGGAAAATCCTGAAAGAGATGGGAATACCAGACCACCTGACCTGCTTCTTGAGAAATCTGTATGCAGGTCAGGAAGCAACAGTTAGAACTGGACATGGAACAACAGACTGGTTCCAAATAGGAAAAGGAGTACGTCAAGGCGTATATTGTCACCCTGCTTATTTAACTTCTATGCAGAGTACATCATGAGAAACGCTGGGCTGGAAGAAGCACAAGCTGGAATCAAGATTGCCGGGAGAAATATCAAGAACCTCAGATATGCAGATGACACCACCCTTTGACAGAAGGTGAAGAAGAACTAAAGAGCCTCTTGATGAAAGTGAAAGAAGAGAGTGAAAAAGTTGGCTTAAAGCTCAACATTCAGAAAACTAAGATCATGGCATCTGGCCCCGTCACTTCATGGCAAATAGATGGGGAAACAGTGGAAACAATGGCAGACTTTATTTTCTTGTTCCAAAATCACTGCAGATGATGATTGCAGCCATGAAATTAAAAGACGCTTACTCCTTAGAAGAAAAGTTATGACCAACATAGACAGCATATTAAAAAGCAGAGACATTACTTTGCCAACAAAGATCCATCTAGTCAAGGCTATGGTTTTTCCAGTGGTCATGTATGGATGTGAGAGTTGGACTGTGAAGAAAGCTGAGTGCCAAAGAATTGATGCTTTTGAACTGTGGTGTTGGAGAAGACTCTTGAGAGTCCCTTGGACTGCAAGGAGATCCAACCAGTCCATCCTAAAGGAGATCAGTCCTGGGTGTTCATTGGAAAGACTGATGCTGAAGCTGAAACTCCTCTACTTTGGCCACCTGATGCGAAGAGCTGACTCATTTGAAAAGACCCTGATGCTGGGAAAGATTGAGGGCAGGAGGAGAAGGGGATGACAGAGGATGAGATGGTTGGATGGCATCACCGACTCAATGGACATGAGTTTGAGTAAACTCCAGGAGTTGGTAATGAATAGGGAGGCCTGGCATGCTGCAGTCCATGGGGTTGCAGAGTCAGACACGACTGAGCATCTAAGCTGAGCTGAACTGAACTGATATAATCCTCCCCCATGTGTTACTATCTTCTCCCAGCTAAATACAGATGACAACAAGGTTCTACGTTTTAATGATGCCATAGATGGAAGGAGCCTGGATTCTTGAATAACTGCATGGAAAAGAGCCTACCTGCCTGGCTGAACCCCAGGACTATGATATGAGCAAGAGATCAATGACTATTGTATGATGTACACTGTGACCCATCAACCAGATTCCATACCACTGAGGGACTAATTATCCTGGCTGAGGGAGTGCAGTCAGCCCCTAATTTAGGCACTGTTGCACCTTTGGAGAGTTGCTTCACCCATGGTCATACACTTCAGGGGAAGCCTGCATACAATGATCACATGACATGAGTGCATGTCCAGATGTGGCAGTCTAACTGGGGGCGTCACTTACAAGCCATCTTTGCTCCAGAGCTTCTGTGGGGATGAACAATGGTGTCACCAGGTCTGACTTGAGCTCAACTCTCTTACCCAATCCTGCTTCATTTCCTTCTTTTCTACAGGTTTTAAATCTAAGCATATCCCCTGATAAATATTCTGCACATTAAACTTCCAAGTCTATTTCTTGGAGAACCCATCCTGAGGCATACTGTGAATATATTCACTTGGTTGATATGTTTGTTACAGCATCTTCAGTTCAGTCAGTTCAGTCGCTTAGTCAAGTCCGACTCTCTGCAACCCCATGAACCACAGCACGCCAGGCCTCCCTGTCCATCACCAACTCCCGGAGTCCACCCAAACCCATGTCTATTGAATTGGTGAGGCCATCCAATTATCTCATCCTCTGTTGTCCCCTTCTCCTTCTGCCCTCAATCTTTCCCAGCATCAGATCTTTTCAAATGAGTCAGCTCTTCACATCAGGTGGCCAAACATCTTCAACATCAGTCCTACCAATGAACACCCAGGACTGATCTCCTTTAGGATGGACTGGTTGGATCTTCTTGCAGTCCAAGGGACTCTCAAGAGTCTTCTCCAACACCACAGTTCAAAAGCATCAATTCTTTGGCACTCAGCTTTCTTTATAGTCCAACTCTCACATCCATACATGACCACTGCATCTTGGCCTCTCTCATTACATTAATACAGTGTAGAGGTGGAACATTTTTCTGTGGACATGGTGATGCTAGGTTAGTCAACATACGTGTTCCTTATGATGTAGAAAAGCCTATGTCATCTGCAATAGGAGAAAACACAAGGAGCAGAGATAGAGAAGAGAGAAAGAAAATCCCAGTGTTTGAAACTGATTGAAAGCTTTTCATTGCATTGTTCTAGTATGCTTGCTAGAGTAAAAGCATCAGTTAACTTCCTTTTCCTTTCTTTCTCTTTTTTCCTGAAGATGACTTGAACTGAATTTCTCTCATTTGCAACCAAAAGAGTCCCAATACAAGAGATTTGATTATGTATTGTGCAACATGAGTGAACGTATCCCCCACACATCCATTGCCACCCCCTCAAAATAATTAAGGACAGATCTCTGTAAATTTTTTGATGAAGCCATATTTTGTTGTTGTTGTCATTCAGTTGCCAAGTTGTGTCTGACTCTTTGTGACCCCATGGTCTGTAGCCTTCCAAGCTCCTCTGTCCATGGGATTTCCTAGGCAAGAATACTGGAGTGGGTTGCCATTTTCTTCTCTAGGGGATCTTCCTGACCCAAGGATGGAACCTGCATCTCCTGCATTGGCAGGCAGATTCTTTACTGCTGAGCCACTTGGGAAGACTGAAACCATATTTATGAAGGACTTATTATGTGCCAGTTCTATTCTAAGTCCTTTCAATATATGAACTCAATCCTCACAGCAGTCCCATTAGATGGGTACTATTCCTGGGATTTCTGTTTTCAGAGAGGAAGGCTGAGACACTGAGAGATGATGTGACCAAGGCTACCCAATTTATGAGTGACAGGCTAGCCCCAGAGCCTGTACTCTTAGGCAGTGATGCTCTCCCACCTCTTCTCACACAGCCTTGAGATGGGGAAATGAGATGTTTCAGTTCCACGTGGGTTATATTTATGAGTGATGAGGGTCTTTCCCCAACTCTGCATGCAATCTACTAAGGCTTCCAAGAGACCTGACCCAAGTCAACAGCAAAAATGGACCAGAAGGCAGAGGAGTCATTTCTAAACTAACAAGTAAAAGAAATGGCTAGAGATGAAACCATGAAAGGAAATCATGGATGAAACCATGTAGTGCTGGAGAAGACTCTTGAGAGCTTGAGACTGCAAGGACAGCAAACCAGTCAATCAGAAAGGAAATCAACGCTGAATATTCATTGGAAGGACTGATGCTGAAGCTGAAATGCCAATACTTTGACCACCTGATGTGAAAAGCTGACTCATTGGAAAAGACCCTGATGCTGGGAAAGATCGAGGGCAGGAGGAGAAGGGGACAACAGAGGATGAGACGGTTAGGTGGCATCACCGACGCAATGGACATGAGTTTGAGCAAACTCCAGGAGTTAGTGAAGGACGGGGAATTCTGGCATGATGAAGTTCATGGGGTCTCAAGGAGTCAGGACACGACTTAGCAACTGAACAAAAACAAGAGATGAAATCCTGAAAGGAAAGTCTGTGAGGTGGTGTTTAGACCTGAAGTGATTCAGTGAACGAAGGCATGGGTGGGTAACTGTAGAAGACTCTTTGGAGGGTTAAGCTGGACACATTAAGACTAGACTAGTTAGGATGAAGTGGTTTGGGGACCCAAGAGGAAAAGCATCAGTTCTGCATGGTACACAGGAAGCTGATAAATGAACAGTTTTATCTAAACTATGGTATGAGCCTAGAAACTACCAGGAAGAGTGTGGTTTTCTCAAGGACCTGGAGAATGAGAGCAAGAGAGCTCAAGTTGATAGAAAAATAGAAAGGCTTGGAAACAGAGAAACCACTGGAAAGCAAAGCAGCAATTCTCTAAATTCAGAGTCCCTGTTATTACATGCTGTGAACTGATCACTCCCTGAGACTTCTCACGCTGCAGTTTAGGATCAGGTTCTTCCACTTCAAGGGCTGGGTGACTGATATTTCTTTGCCAAGAAGTGGAATTAAAGAAGAGGGGGCCAGGGCTACATTCACAGAAAAAGTCCAGAGAGGCCCACTGCAGACCTTGAGGCACCCATGTGGATAACGATGAAGGTCTCTGCTGTTGACTAGGGGAGGGGGACACCCCAGCGTCTGGTCACTACTCTCACAGTGAGTTTATTTCCCAGGGCTGTTGGTCTGCTTTAGAGTAAAATAGGGAGAGCATGCTCTCAGGGGAAAAATTTCCCTCCACTCCACCAGGGTTAGGCTATGGCAGAATGGATGTTGGTAAGGCTGCCAGGTACATAGTTCATCCATTAATGCTTTTTACTGGGATGCTGTTTACTATGTCCTCTGTGTACATGGTGTCCTTGCTGAGACACATCTCAAAGCCAAAAGATTCTCCTTGTTTGCCACTCATTTCACACCAATTTAACTGAATACCAACTATGGTCATTGATGACATACATCTCAAAACTATTCTGTACTGCTGCTTTTTACTGCAGTAAAATATATGTAATATAAAATTTATTATTTTAACCTTTTTTGAGTGTACAATTGAGTGACATTAATATCTTCACATTGCTGTGCAACAATTTCCTCCATTCATTCCCAGAACTATTCCAGTATCCCAAGACAAAACCCATTAAACCTATTAAACATCAATTCCCTATTTTCCCCAAAGTCCCTGGCAACCAGCATTCTACTTTCTGTCTCTATGAATTTGCATATTCCAGGACCCCTATATAGTGAACTCACGTAGTATCTGTCCTTTTGTGTCTGACTTATTTTATTTAGTGTAATGTTTGCAAGGCTCATCACATTGTAGTGTGTATCAGAATTTCCTCCCTTTTAAAGGTTTCATAATTTTCCACTGCATATATGTACCACATTTGGTGGACTTTTGAGGTGCTTCCATTTTGTCATTATTCTCAATGATGCTGCAGCAAACACTGGTGTACAAGTATCTGTTTGAGTCCTTGCTTTCTATTATTTTGTGTACATATGAAGAAGTGGAATTGCTGGATCATATGGTAATTCAGAAGGTCTCTCAGTGGCTCAGTGGTAAAGAATCTGTCAGCCTATGCAGGAGATGCCAGAGACACTTCTATCCCTGGGTTGGAAAGATCCCCTGGAGGAGGAAATGGTAACCTGCTCCAGTATTCTTGTCGGGAAAATTCCATGGACAGAGGAGCCTAGTGGGCTATAGTCCACAGGTTTGCAAAGAGTCAGACACAAGTGAGCAATTGAGCACACAAACACACATGGTAATTCCACCTCCTAACAAAATTTTCTTTCATAACGCAGCTGCAGACTTCCCTAGTAGTCCAGTGGTTGAGAATCTGCCTGCCAAAGCAGGGGACATGGGTTTGATCGCAGGTCCAGGAAGATCCCACCTGCCTTAGGGGAATGAAGCCTGTGCGCCACAACTCCTGAGTCCGTGCTCGAGGGCCCTCAAGCCACAGCCACTGAGCTCACATTCTTCAGTGTGCTCAGAGCTCATGCTCCACAAGAGAAGCCACTGCAATGAGAAGCCCATGCATCGTGATTGGAGAGCAGCCCCTGCTCACCACAACTAGAGGAAGCCCTAGTGCAGCAACAAAGACCAAGCCCAGCAACCCTCCCCACCTCTCCACCAAAAAAAAAAAAAAAATGAGGCACCTGTTGTTTCTATTTCCCAAGCCCAGGACTCCAGCCTGCAATCAATTCTGTGAGTGCCGAAGCCTTCCAACACGCTCCCTCTGCCAATCCTTATTGTAACCAAAGGGTGTGCGGAGTAGGGTCGGGGCAGGCTGCTCACAAGGAGACACATTTTGAACAGGTCAAGTTTCAGATGCCTGTAAAATATGTCAAGGGGGCTGTTGGGTGTTTTCACCTGGAGTTCATGGTTAAGGCCTAGGATGAAGAGAAATAAATTTGGGAGTTGTCAACACGTAGATGAAATAGTCATGTCTAGCATAGTGTCCTATGTCTTTTGCTAAAAGAATCCTGATTTTCTTTGAGGGAAATACTTCTCTATTTGGTTAATAATCTTGATGGTGCTGTTATTCAAAGTGCCAAGCCCTCCTCTGGCCAAGTCGCACGACTGGACAGTTAGCATATGTCATCTACCTGGTCACAGTGATTCTTAAGGGATGCAAAAATGAATTAGGTCAATTCAATAAGAATTAGCCAAAGGACTTTTGATAGAATAATTAGAAACAAAAATCCTGCTCTCTTTCTGGCAGGAATGCTAAACTGGTACAGTGCAAGCTTAGAGATAACAGGACTTTTTTTTAAACCACCTTGGGGTCATAGCCTGATGAGAATGAGGTCAACACAGCAGAAAACAGATTCAAGTGACCAAGGGAGATGAGCAGTGTGCGGATGTAGCTTTGAGTCCCTTCATGCTGTTATTCAGAAATTAACTTCATGATCATGTGAATCAATGAATTCCCATTTTTGTTTCAGATAAGTGAGCTGAATTGCTCTTACTCACAGCCAAGTGATTTCTGACAAGTCCAAGCATCATTTAAAGCCCCATACTTGGAGGACTGAGCCACAAAACATTGTAATAAAGATCTAGTATAAGAAGAGGAGACAGCATTTTGGTTAGATTGCCATTTGTCTGATAACAAGTGGGAGCAGAAAATAATGTAATTCATTGCATTGCAGAAAGAAAATCTGTTGGCAGAATACTGATAATTTTTTAAACTGGGTGAGAGGTATATAGGGGGCCTTATGTTTGGAAATGCTCAAATTAAAAAATACACTTATGACATAATGTTGCTGCATTTTTCCAGCATTGAAAGGACAGTGCCTCTTTCCTGGAGAGCTCCCTTGATGGCTGGGTCATGCCATGCAAGATAGCTATGACTACCTGCCTTTTCTTGGCATCAAGCTTTCTGAGATGTGAGAATTCAGGGGGTTTGGCAAGAAAAAGTCAGACATGTGAGGGCTGTTTGTAAATTCACATGTGCTCTCTGTGGTTGGACTGCACAAAGTCAGGGAGGGGCTTGGCCTTGGGTTCTGTTGGCCCCTGAATTCACTTTGGATGAGACAGATTGGTATCTGCCAACTGGGCTCCCCCATTCCTAACAGTAGCCAGACTGACATCTTTGGCTTCAAAAGGGATTGATCTGGTTCCCATGTCAACAGTAGGTTCTGCACCAAGCTAGTATGAGCAAATTGTATGTAGTTATGAGTGGTGGGAAGATGAATTTTACCCAATAGGGAGTTGAGACAACCAAATGTCGCCTCTGGAGTGAGAAGCCAGACTCAGGGATGAGAGTGGAGTAATTCTAGAAGTTGACAAATGGCAGGGACTGCAGAAACAGTTAACTAAGAGTCTTCGATTAGAAAGAAAAATTTGCCCTTTAACCAGACGCAGGAAACAGTAGGAAAACTCTTGCTTTAGTAACACAGGAGAGAAAATGTGGACTGCAAGTCATCTTACTTTGGGTACACTCTGAGAAGTCGTCAGAGCCATCCAGCTAGCCCATGATTTAAACAGTTATCACTGACTTTGTAAAAACAAGATCCATTGATGCACAGCCATGAAGCACTAAGTACTCAGGCTCTGGAGCTAGAATGCCTGGGTTCATAGCCTGGGTTCACTATTTGCTTCCTTAATGATTCTGCACCTCAGGTTCCTTATGTGTAAAATGAAGGTCACAATTTGAAACTGGAAAGCATTATGCTAAGTGGAAACCCCTCGACATAAGAGGGCCAATACTGTATTATTTCACACATACAAAGTACTCAGAACAAGCAAATTTATAGAACCTAGAACAGGCAAATTAGTAGAGACAGAGAGTAGACTAGAGCTTCCTCCAGGGGCTGGAGGGAGGAGAGAATGGGGCAAGGTATTGTTTAACGGGTAGAGAGTTTCAGTTCAAGATGACGAAAAAATTATGGAGATGGATAGAGGATAGTGTTGCACAACATTGTAACCATACTTAATGCCACTGAATTGTATACTTCAAAACAGTTAAAATGGAAAAAAGAAAATGATAACTTTGGATTGACCAAAAAGTTCATTCAGGTTTTTCCGTAAGATATTATAAAAAATCCAGACAAACTTTTTTGCCAACCCAATATATGAGATAATGGAAATTGTTCATTAGCCTGATTGTGGTGATTATTTCAAAATATATACGTTTATCAAAATATCAAGTTATACAGCTAAAATACGTATTTTTTTGTGAATTATATACCTCAATAAAGCTGGGGAAATAATTAAAATGGTAAAGTTTATGTATATTTTACTCCAATAAAAAAATTGTGGCTGTTGCTGCAAAGAGCAAAGATATAATACAAAAGAATTAGTGCTGTACCACTATGGAGAACCGTGTGGAGATGCCTTAAAAAACTGGAAATAGAATTGCCATATGACCCAGCAATCCCACTGCTGGGCATACACACCAAGGAAACCAGAATTGAAAGAGACACGTGTACCCCAATGTTCATCGCAGCACTGTTTACAATAGCCAGGACATGGAAGCAACCTTGGCAGATGAATGGATAAGAAAGTGGTGGTACATATACACAATGGAATATTACTCAGCTATTAAAAAGAATGCATTTGAATCAGTTCTAATGAGATGGATGAAACTGGAGCCGATTATACAGAGTGAAGTAATTCAGAAAGAAAAACACCAATACAGTATATTAATGCATATATATGGAATTTAGAAAGATGGTAACAATGACTCTACATGTGAGACAGCAAAAGAGGCACAGATGTAAAGAAGAGACTTTTGGACACTGTGGGAGAAGGCGAGGGTGGGATGATCTGAGAGAATAACATTGGAACATATATATTACCATATGTGAAATAGATCTCCAGTCCAGGTTTGATGCATGAGACAGGGTACTCAGGGCAAGTCTTCTGGGATGACTCTGAGGGATGGGATGGGGAGGGAGGTGGGAGAGGGGTTCGGGATGGGGGACACATGTACACCCATGGCTGATTCATGTCAATGTATGGCAAAACCCACTACAATGTTGTATAGTAATTAGACTCCAATTAAAATAAATTAATTTAAAAAAAAGAATTAGTGCTGTATGATGTCAATACATAAAGTTCAAAAACAGGCAAAAATCATTCCTGTTGTTGGAAACCAGGAGAGAGTTTACCATTGAAGGTGGTGGAGACTGGAAGAAGTCTTAAACTGGTGTCTGGCACTGCTGCTGCTGCCACTAAGTCGCTTCAGTCGTGTCCGACTCTGTGCGACCCCATAGACAGCAGCCAACCAGGCTCCCCCGTCCCTGGGATTCTCCAGGCAAGAATACTGGAGTGGGTTGCCATTTCCTTCTCCAATGCATGAAAGTGAAATGTGAAAGTGAAGTCGCTCAGTCGTGTCCGACTCTTAGCGACCCCATGGACTGCAGCCTACCAGGCTCCCCCGCCCATGGGATTTTCCAGGCAAGAGTACTGGAGTGTGTCTGGCACTAGGGGGTCCCTAAACCTTTAGCAGCAGTATATAAAACTAAAGATGCCAGGACCTCTAGAAACTTTCCTGAACTCCCCCTGCACCTGAGATGCCAATCATTCCCTCCTTGTCTATACTTCCATGCTTGAAGATGATGCGAGTCAATCCCTCTTTGTCCACACCTCCTATGCTTGAAGATACTTCGCACTTGCTCTTCTAGATCCCTGCTCCTGCCTGCTCTCTGTTCTGGATCCTGACCCGCAGTGGTGTGCTCCTTCTTGCTCTCTGACTTCTGGTCCTGTTGGGCTTATAACAGGGGGAGAACCAGCAGGAAACTGGCAGAGGGAAAAACAGGGAGGTTGAGTGCCCTCCCTGCAGGATCCCTCAACAACTGATGGGGAGCTGACCTCTCCACCCAGCTGTCTCCCCAGATTTGCAATGGCTCCCTCCCAGTGCCCCTTTGGGCCAAGTCATGGTAACGGTGTGCCATAATTACTGACCTAAGGACACTCTACCAGTCTCCCTTGTGGTTTCTTACACCCTGCCCAGACCTTTATAAATCACTTTTTATTAAAATCTTCCCCATTTTCCCCAATTTTGGTGCCTCGTCCACTTCTGCTGGGACTCTGACTGCTACCTACCCTCTTAGAGACTTGTGGAAATGCCACCACAGGTCCTTCATGAGCCCCTTAATCATGTCTCTGCTGACTGGACCAGATGTGAGCCGCTGACTATGCTGAACCACTGAGAGGCTCTTTGCTGAGAATCTGGAGCAGAGTCACAGAAGCTGAGTGACTGACTGAACCAGTGGAGAGCTGGAGAACTAAAAGATCACACAGATATAGCAAGAATCAGTGCCATGGCAACCCAAAGCTGTGAGCAAGCTGAAATTATTATAAAGCAGTTGCAAAAATTGGTCTTTGGAGGAAAGGGACCAGATGCAGAATATCACTTATTAATGTTGTAAAGGCTTTAGTGTATTCAGGGGAAAAAATATGTTCTAACAGTGTTAAAGCTAATGTAAAATCATTTAATGTGTTTTTTTCCCCAACTATTTAACTGTGTCTTTAAAGCCCTTAGAAATATTGCTCCCAGTAAAGTGCACATGAATGAGGCTATATCTGATTATTCGGCTCAGATGGTAAAGAATCTGCCTGCAATGCAGGAGACCCGGGTTCGATCAGTATTCTTGCATGGAGAATTCCATGGACAGATGAGCCTGGTGGGCTACAGTCCAGGGGGTTGCAAAGAGTCAGACATGACTGAGCAACTAACATTTTGTGCACAAAATGCAAGAATGCCATGAAATCTTGTTAATACGTGTATGTTGGGTCGATATGGAGAGGAGTGGGTAATGTTATTTAATGAACTGTGGTTACCCATGAGTGAGTTTTGAATTTAGATCACTAATGAAATACAATGGAATAGAAACTGTTAGACGGTATTGTGGTTCTAAGAGTAAACACTATTTTGTGAAACTGTGATTTCAGTGGCACCCATACTTGATCACAATGTAAAATGTATCACCACAGGGTCAAAACAGCTTGAGAAATTCTCATTGACTAAATGCTGCGGTTCAGAAATTACCCTGCTATACTCTCGATGTGGAGGTAAAAAAGGAAGAAAACACTGTAGGGTTTTTATAAATAATTTTGCTAACATATATAGGAATCATATTTTGAGCCTCACTATGTTCTTCCACTGATGGTTTAAGGTCGGGACCAAGTTACCACTTCATCATCTTCTTTTTCACTTTTCCCTTTTTTCCAACTGGAGAGGCAAAACAATACTGTTATTATTGATGTACCTCCCCTAGTGCCTAGAACATTAAAGGCTCTAGATAAACATTTAATACATTTCTGAAAAATGATCTGTTCACAAAGTTATTGTATATACATCACGATCAATAATATGAATAAGGTATTTAAACATTGCATATATGCATTTTGATATTCAAACACCATGATCACTGGAATACCCCATAGAAAATGCTTTAATATCAATTTTTTTCAGAGTGCATATATTTAAAGGAGATATTGCTACATTATTCTTTTTTATTATACTTCCCTTGTGTACCAGATAATTATTGTAAGAATCTATTTTTGTAGACATCTAGCTATGTAATTTATTAACAAGCCTTTTGCAAACTGTGAAGTTAAATATGAATGGGAACCATTATTGTTGTTACACTTATGTGCATAAGACACATGATGGAATCCAGAAAATGAACTGTTGTTAAGTTGAGTTCAGTTGCTCAGTTATGTCCGACTTTTTGCGACCCCATGAACTGTAGCACACCAGGCCTCCCTGTCCATCACCAACTCCTGGAGTCCACCCAAAACCATGTCCATCGAGTCAGTGATGCCATCCAACCATCTCATCCTCTGTCGTCCCCTTCTCCTCCTGCCCTCAATCTTTCCCAGCATCAGGGTCTTTTCCCATGAATCAGCTCTTCGCATCAGGTGGCCAAAGTATTGTCATTAGGTACTTGTTACATTATTCTTTGTATTATTTTTGGTTGGCATTTTTATTTTAGACATACTGCTGATGATAGCACAGGGTCAATAATAGAGGTTACTGGCTGTAGTGGGTTCAATTGTGGCCCCCAAATGATGTGGTCGCTTGGATCCTTAGAACGTGAACTTATTTGGAATACAGGTCTTTGCAGATGTAATTAAGACAAGGGTCTCAAGATGAGATCATTCTCAATCAAAGTAAGCTGAAAATCCATTGACAAGTGTCCTTATAAGAGATGGAAAAGGAGAAGATGCAGAGAGGAGACCATGTGAGGATAGAAACAGAGATTAGAAATATTGGCCTCAGGACAAGGAGAGGCAAGGTTTCCAGGAGCCACCAGAAGGTGAGAGGCACGGATCACATTGTCCCTCGGGACCTCCAGAGGGAGTATGCCCTGCTGACATCTCGATTTTGGACTTGTGGGCTTCAGGTAACTTTGAGAGAATATTTTTGTTGTTTTACATCACCAATTTTGCGGTAATTTGTTACGGCAGCCCTAGGAAACGAATATACCAGCTGAATGATTCACTAATATTTTAAAAATTAACCATTTATAATTTTGGCTCTCCTGACTCTTGGTTGAATTACATCCTTCATTTAAAGAATGTGGGTGAATCGTCATTGTTGAAATTCATTTTAAAATTGAGTGTTAAATTTCTATAGCTACTTAAATGCATAAGGGCACAGGGCAACTGCCTTTCTTGGGACCACTGTTTGGAATTTTTTTTTTTAGCTTAATATTTCCTTTTATTTAGTAGTTACCAAGATAATGACTTAGTTTTCCATTACCTTTGGAAAATTACCATTTTAAAACATTGAGATACAATTGGCATATATTATTAGGTAGGTACAAAAGTAATTGCAGTTTTGGATCATTAATTTTAAATCATTATAACTAGGCTCAAACACATCTTTATTAATCAAAATAGGAATAATTACAATCAACATATTTTTGCCATGGCAAAATAAGTTTATTTTTATAGCATAAAAATCTGTGCTTCAGGATTCTATGAACTCTTGGAAAGCATTTTCTGCCTTCTGCTGATTGTGGAAGCATTTTCCCTGAAAAACATTGTCAAGATGCTTGAAGAAGTGGTAGTCGGTTGCTGCTGCTGCTGCTGCTAAGTCACTTCAGTCGTTTCCGACTCTGTGTGATCCCATAGACGGCAGCCCACCAGGCTTCCCGGTCCCTGGAATTCTCCAGGCAAGAACACTGGAGTGGGTTGCCATTTCCTTCTCCAATGCATGAAAGTGAAAAGGGAAAGTGAAGTCGCTCAGTCGTGTCCGACTCTTCACAACCCCATGGACTGCAGCCCACCAGGCTCCTCCGTCCATGGGATTTTCCAGGCAAGAGTACTGCAGTGGGGTGCCATTGCCTTCTCCGGTAGTTGACTGGGGAGAGGTCAAGTGAATATGGTGGATGAGGCAAAGCTTTATAGCCTAATTCATTCAACTTTTGAATGTTGTTTGTGCAACATGCAGTCAGGCGTTGTCATGGAGAATGGGGCCCATTCTGTTGACTAAAGCCAGCTGCAGGCATTGCAGTTTTCAGTGCATCTCATCGATCTGCTGAGCATAGTTCTCAGATATAATGGTTTCACCAGGACTCAGAAAGCTGTAGTGGATCAGAAGGGCAGCAAACCAAAAACAGTGACCATGACCTTTTTTGGGTGCAAGTTTGGCTTTGGGAAGTGCTTTTTAGCTTCTTGGTCCAACCACTGAACTCATCACCAGTTGTATAAAATGCACTTTTCATCTCAAGTTACAATCGCACAATTGAGAAATGGTTCGTTGTTGTCATGTAGAATAAGAGAAGACAACACTTCAAAACAATGGTTTTTTTTTTATTTGTGGTTAGCTCATGAGGCACCCACTTATCAAGCTTTTTCACCTGGCTTCAAATGCCGAATAACTATAGAATGGTTGACTCTGAGTTCTTTGGCAACTTCTCATGTAGTTGTTAAGAGGATTAGCTTCAATGATGACTCTCAATTGTTGTTGTCAACTTCCAATGGCCAGCCACTAGCTCATCTTCAAGGCTCTAATCTCCTTTGGGAAACTTCTTGAACCACCACTGCACTGTGCATTCATTAGCAGTTCTTGGGCCAAATGTGTTGCTGATGTTGAGAATTGTCTCTGCTGCTTTACAATCCATCTTGAACTCAAATAAAAAAATTGCTCATTTGCTTTTTGTCTAACATTATTCTATAGTCTAAAATAAACATAAAATAAACAGCAAGTAATGTCAATAGAAAAAAACATAAAGTGAGAAATGCACATTAAAATGATGTATAACATAAACACATTTATTTAAGAATGTATTCCAATATCAAAGGGCTAAGCCCAACAATGCAAAACAGCAATTACGTTTGCACCAACTTCATGTGTGTGTGTGTATATATATATATATATATATATATATATAATTTTAGAAAGTCAAATAAATTCAGGCTTAAAACAGAAAAAAATTGTCAAAATTCCAACTAAATTTAGCCAGCTAAATTCCAACTAATTCCAACTAAAGGTAGAGTAGCAGAGTAATGGGGAATATGGGCTGGGGTCAGACAGTCCTGGATAGGAACCTCTTAACTAAATGGGTGGACTTGGACAAATTACTGAAATGCTCTGGATTTTTCTTTGCTCAGTTGTAAAATAGGGATCACTGAGGTCTCCAAAATACTACCAGATGATTGAAGAAGGGAAACATTTCTATGACAAAGTCTTAATAGCATCTCAGAAAAGGAAAGTCAGGGAAGGATCTTTGTTGCGTTTGGGCTCTGGGTTCAGGGGACTTCCTGCAGGTCTTCCAAGAAGGGAACTGCCATAAAATTGGGCTAAGTTCCTGAAGTAATAGTTTAGGATAGATGGATACAAGGAGGTGAGGGTCTTAAAGCAAGTCTTGATGGGTAACTGTGTTTTGATGAGAAGTTTGCCCATGATGAGATCTGCAGAAATTTCCTGAAGCAAACAGAGAAGTTATTTATCAGTTTACAGTCTTGTCTTTTCCAGGCAAAATTTGCATGGAATAATAACTAAATCGTATTGATACAGTTCTAAGACTCAATTTTAAGTCCAAAGAGCAGCTTCTTGTGGTTATGGTACAAATAAATGAAATCATGGTTCTACAGTGTCTGCCACATCACAAAGCCTAAACAAGCAATTAACTTATTATTATTGTTATCCATTTTAATTTATTTGTAAAGACAAGACAAATTTAGCCACAAAATTTTGACACTCCTCAAATTGTTATTGCTCTTTATAAGCAGAATTAATGGCTTTTGGTTTTCCTGCTATTCAGGAACTGCTTAACTACTAAAGTTGTTGGTAGAATTTGCACTTATGGAAATAAGGGGACAAAAAGAGGGGGGAAAATGAAGGCTCTGTTTCCTTGTCATGATTCTAGTTGGCTTTGTATTTTCATCCCCTCGCTGAAGAATTGATGCTTTTGAATTGTGGTGTTGGAGAAGACTCTGTCCCTTGGACAGAAAGAAGATCCAACCAGTCCATGCTAAAGGATGGCAACTCTGAATATTCATTGGAAGGACTAATGTTGATGCTGAAGCTCCAATACTTTAGCCACCTGATGTGAAGAGCCAGCTCATTGGAAAAGGCCCTGATACTGGGAAAGCTTGAGGGCAGGAGGAGAAGGGGGTGACAGAGAATGAGATGGTTGGATGGCCTCATTGACTCAGCGGACATGAATCTGAGCAAACTCTGAGGAGTTTGGGATGCTGAAGGACAGAGGAGCCTGGGATGCTGCAGTCCATGGGGTCGCTAAGAGTCAGACACGACTGAGTGAACAGCAACAACAAAGGACTCTTGAGTAATCAGCTATCCACAAGCGGCACACCTTCAGCAAGGCAGGTTTCCTAGGGGATGTTTCACATGGAAACAAATGCAAGACTTCATGGAGACTCGGAGTTGGTTGTTCACTCATTATGTGTAATCTCTGTTGAGTTTAGTAAAATTTTCTAGCAATGAGACTACATCTTTCCAGTCTCAGAACACACAGAAACCAGAGGAATTCCTTGAGCGTTTGTACTGGCTACAGGATCTGTACCTAGTGGCTGAGTTCACTGCAAGGAACAGAAGATAACATGACCAGCTGCCTGTGTGACTCCAGAAATGATGCTCCCTCTGCTGTCTCCTCTGAACCCTGGAGCAGCATCTTAGAGACAGGGGCAGTTACTCTGCTTGTCTCCGCTGACCGTGTCACTCCAGGGCACCTGCATCACCCTCATTCTATTTCTGACACACACAGAGAAAAAGTCCATGCAATCCTAACTGTTCTGATGTGCCATAAATTAAATTTCCTTAGAAAATCCTTCATAAACCCAAGGTATCATCACTATCTGACAATAAAGTCAAGCGTAGAATGGATAGGAAACTTCAGTAGGTCAGACTAATAATAGAAATGCTAGTGTGAATGAGCACAAATGCAATGCATAGGTTGTTGTTTTTTAATGCAATAACAGTGGAAAACAATATGGAGATTCCTCAAAAAATTTAAAATGGAATTACCATACAATCCAGCAATTCCACTCTTGGGTGTTTATCAAAAGAAAACAAAAAGATTAATTCAAAAAGGTGTATGTACCCACTATGTTCATTGCAGCATTATTTACAATAGCCAAGAGATGGAAACAACCAAAGTGTCTTTCAACAGATGAATGAATAAAGAAGATGTGATATACGATGAAATATTCCTCAGCTATATGTAAAAAAAGAATGAGATCTTGCCATTTGCAACAACATGGACGGACCTAAAGGGTATTAGGCTACGTGAAATAAGTACGACAGAGAAAGACAAATGCTATATGATTTCACTTATGTGTGGAATCTAACCAGCAAGACAAATAAACAAACATAACTAAACAGACACACTAAACAGTCACAGATATGGAGAATGAACAGGTGGTTACCAGAGAGGAGGGGAAAGAGGGATGAAAGAAATAGGAAGGGGAAAGTAAGAGGTGCAAACTTCAGTTGTAAAATAAATGAGTCAGGTATGAAATGCACAGTGTGGGGTGTAGAGTCAACAGCTACATAGTAACTTTGTGTGGTGGTAGATGGCAAGTGGATGTACGGTGGTGCGCATATTTGAAACATATGGAAATATTGAACCACCATGTTGTGTAACATGAACTGACAGAGTAACTATAGGTCAACTACCCTTCAAAAACAAACCAACTCAGAAAAAGAGATCTGATTCGTGGTTACCAGAAATGGGGGATTGGAGCTGGGGGAAGTGGAAAAAGGGAATCAAAAGGAACAAACGTTCAGATGTAAGGTAAATAATTACTAGGGGTATAATGCACAACATGATAAATATATTTAGCATGGCTGTATGTTACATATGAAAACCAAGAGAGTTATCACTTAGATATCACTAAGAGTTGTCGCAGGAAAAAGATTTTTTCCTATTTCTTTCATGAGAAATAGGAGATGGATGTTCACTAAACCTACTGTGGTAATCATTCCATGATGTATGAAAGTCAAATCATTACTCTGTACCCCTCAAATTTATACAGTGATGTATGCCAATTATGGGCTTCCCTGGTGGCTCAGTGGTGAAGAATCCGACTGCCAAGGCAGGAGATGTAGGTTCAGTTCCTGGGACAGTAAGATCCCCTGGCAACCTGGAGAAGGAAGTGGCAACCCACTCCAGTATTCTTGCTTGGGAAATCCCATGGACAGGGGAGCCTGGTGGGCTACAGTCCATGTAGTCACAAAAGAGTCGGATATAACTTGGTGACTAAACCCCAACAGCACCAATTACATCTCAATCTTAAAATAAATATGAAATAAAATACAGTTTCTGAATCTGCTGTGACCTTAGAAACCAAGCAGTGCATGTACTTAGTGACTAGATAAGATGATGGATAATCGTCATTACTTACATGCTTAATTATTCTAAACATTTACCCTACACTGCTTTTTCATGATTAATTTGCTCAATTTGTTTAAAGGGTTTCCTAAGAAAATGTGACTTCATTTCAAAACCTGTTTTGAATTCCAACTATTGGTCCATTTTGACTTAATAGCTGAGTGCCTGAGGATCAGGTTCCAGGGCCTTACTGCCTGAATCTGCATTCCCACCTACCATTTTCTGGCTATGTATCCCTGGTCATAGCATTTTTCTGTATCTCAGTTTCCCTAATGATAAAATAATGATAACAGCCACAGTTACCTCAGAGGGTATTTGGGAGGATTAAATGAGTTAAAGTAATTCAAGAGCCCAAAGTATAGTGTGTCATATATTCCAGCTTGTATTTATTTTCCTTGAAATTTCCTATGGAATTTTACCACCTAACATTTACAGTGATACTGTCCTATGGGATCCGTACCGTATGCAGATCCAGTGGAAGGATTCTGCAGTGCTTTAGTTTGAACCTGTGTCCCCTATAGCTTGCATTATGAAAAGAGCTCTGGGCAAGATGCTAGGAAATTTGGGTTTAAGGCCCAAAGAAGCCATCAACTATGTAATCTTGAGTGCATCACTTCAACCCTCTGGACTTGCTTACTCAAAAAAAAAAAAAAAGTGGGCTGACTGCATCTTCCCTAAGACAACATAATGTGCTAGAAAGAATCCTGGAGCAAGAGTCCAAAGCTTAAAGTTTTAGTTCTAGGACTTGTTGGGTGCAAAATTCACAGAGAGTCACATGACTTCATGGAACCAGTTTCCACATCTGGAAAGCAGGCAGAGTAATATCAGAAACGCTCCTCTTCCAGGTTTGCGGTGAGTATAAAATTTGACAATGAAGAAAGCACTTTGTAAACTAAAAAGCACCAACAAATGTAAGGTAATGTTATTTATAAAATTCTATCTATTCTAATTTTTATGCTAAATCTTATTGTGTTCCTGCAATCTTATAAATGCTTGTGAGCCTACCGGCAGAGTTCTGTGAGTTAGAACCAGACCATAAAAATACCTTTCTTGGCCCTTGGACTATCTGCTATACACAATGTCTTCCCTTTGTTAAGGTAAGAGCAATAGATTTCAGTTTGCTCCTGAGTCATCATCTAAGCATAACTCTGCATGAGTCAAGAAATCTAAATATTATCTATTTATTCATTTTTTTTCTTTTTGTGCAAATGTCTCTGCAGATATAATTTACAAAATAACTTGCCTCTGTCTTGGGGTTTCTTAATATTTTAGAGGTGCTGCTGTAAGGGAAGATGGTAGAGGAAGATTACCCTAAAAAAGAAAGGAGACACACATACATGCCGCACACACATAAGCATGCCACACACACACACACACACACACAGCATAGACCTACATACACACAAATAGCAACACCAACTCTATGCTAAACCAGAAAAGCACCTTACTACCACTGAGCCCTTATCCATGTTGTCCTCCTCACCAGGAATTGCTTTTCCTTCTGTTTCTACCTGGCCAATCCCACCTAGAATTCAGAGTTCTGTTAAAATAAAATTTTCAGTGAGAGGTATTCATTGCCCTACCAATAATCTTTAAGATAACAAGGATGCTGACATCCTTGCTTTCCTATACACTAATAATGAGAAAACAGAAAGAGAAATCAAGGAAACAATTCCATTCACCATTGCAACGAAAAGAATAAAATACTTAGGAATATATCTACCTAAAGAAACTAAAGACCTATATATAGAAAACTATAAAACACTGGTGAAAGAAATCAAAGAGGACACTAATAGATGGAGAAATATACCATGTTCATGGATTGGAAGAATCAATATAGTGAAAATGAGTATACTACCCAAAGCAATTTATAGATTCAATGCAATCCCTATCAAGCTACCAACAGTATTCTTCACAGAGCTAGAACAAATAATTTCACAATTTGTATGGAAATACAAAAAACCTCGAATAGCCAAAGCGATCTTGAGAAAGAAAAATGGAACTGGAGGAATCAACCTATCTGACTTCAGGCTCTACTACAAAGCCACAGTTATCAAGACAGTATGGTACTGGCACAAAGACAGAAATATAGATCAATGGAACAAAATAGAAAGCCCAGAGATAAATCCACGCACATATGGACACCTTATCTTTGACAAAGGAGGCAAGAATATACAATGGATTAAAGACAATCTCTTTAACAAGTGGTGCTGGGAAATCTGGTCAACCACTTGTAAAAGAATAAAACTAGAACACTTTCTAACACCATATACAAAAATAAACTCAAAATGGATTAAAGATCTCAACATAAGACCAGAAACTATAAAACTCCTAGAGGAGAACATAGGCAAAACACTCTCTGACATACATCACAGCAGGATCCTCTATGACCCACCTCCCAGAATATTGGAAATAAAAGCAAAAATAAACAAATGGGACCTAATTAAACTTAAAAGCTTCTGCACATCAAAGGAAACTATTAGCAAGGTGAAAAGACAGCCTTCAGAATGGGAGAAAATAATAGCAAATGAAGCAACTGACAAACAACTAATCTCAAAAATATACAAGCAACTCCTACAGCTCAACTCCAGAAAAATAAATGACCCAATCAAAAAATGGGCCAAAGATCTAAATAGACATTTCTCCAAAGAAGACATACAGATGGCTAACAAACACATGAAAAGATGCTCAACATCACTCATTATCAGAGAAATGCAAATCAAAACCACTATGAGATACCATTTCACACCAGTCAGAATGGCTGCGATCCAAAAGTCTACAAATAATAAATGCTGGAGAGGGTGTGGAGAAAAGGGAACCCTCTTACACTGTTGGTGGGAATGCAAACTAGTACAGCCACTATGGAGAACAGTGTGGAGATTCCTTAAAAAACTGGAAATAGAACTGCCTTATGATCCAGCAATCCCACTGCTGGGCATACACACTGAGGAAACCAGAAGGGAAAGAGACATGTGTACCCCAATGTTCATCGCAGCACTGTTTATAATAGCCAGGACATGGAAGCAACCTAGATGTCCATCAGCAGATGAATGGATAAGAAAGCAGTGGTACATATACACAATGGAGTATTACTCAGCCATTAAAAAGAATACATTTGAATCAGTTCTAATGAGGTGGATGAAACTGGAGCCTATTATACAGAGTGAAGTAAGCCAGAAGGAAAAACACCAATACAGTATACTAACGCATATATATGGAATTTAGAAAGATGGTAACGATAACCCTGTATATGAGACAGCAAAAGAGACACTGATGTATAGAACAGGCTTATGGACTCTGTGGGAGAGGGAGAGGGTGGGAAGATTTGGGAGAATGGCATTGAAACATGTGAAATGTCATGTATGAAACGAGATGCCAGTCCAGGTTCAATGCACGATGCTGGATGCTTGGGGCTGGTGCACTGGGACGACCCAGAGGGATGGTATGGGGAGGGAGGAGGGAGGAGGGTTCAGGATGGGGAACACATGAGAAATAAAGGAATAAAAAATTAAAAAAAAAAAAAAAAGACTTATTTATTTTTTTTTTTTGTAGTCATGAAATTCAAAGATGCTTGCTCCTTGGAAGAAAAGCTATGACAAACCTAGACAGTATATTAAAAAAACAGAGACATCAGTTTGCTGACAAAGTCCATATAGTCAAAGCTATGGTTTTTCCAGTAGTCATGTATGGATGTGAGAGTTGGACCATAAAGAGGGCTGTGAGTGAGTGAGTGAGTGAAGTCGCTCAGTCGTGTCCGACTCTTTGTGACCCCATGGACACCATGCTCCTCCGTCCATGGAGGACGTCCAAAGAGGGCTGAGCGCTGAAGAATTGACGCTTTTGAAACGTGGTGGTTGAGAAGACTCTTGAGAGTCCCTTGGGCTACAAGATCAAACCAGTCAATCCTAAAAAAAATCAACCCTGAATACTCATTGGAAGGACTAATGCTGAAGCTGAAGCTCCAATACTTTGACCACCTGATGCGAAGAGCCAACTCATTGGAAAAGACCCTGATGCTGGGAAAGATTGAGGGCATGAGGAGAAGGGGATGACAGAGGATGAGATGGTTAGATAGCATCATGGACTCACTCGATATGAATTTGAGCAAACTCTGGGAGATAGTGAAAGACAGGAAAGTCTGGCGTGCTACAGTCCATAGGGTCACAAAGAGTCAAACACAATTTAGCCACCGAACAACACAACTTCTCTTTTAAAGGTGATAAAATTGACAAATAAGAGATTAAATGATTTGTTCAAGTCACCTTTGTGAAATTTGCAGAGAAGCTTAACTCAAGTATTTTTCCCCCTGTACTCCAGGTATACCTTCTCAAATCACTGTAGTCTGAACCAATTCACCCCTTGTAACACATACATGACATCACATGTTGCTCACATCCCTCCATTCCTGGAGAGTAGGTCCCAAAGAACCATAACCATTCTAATCTTCAAAGCCATCACAGCTTTTAGCACTCTGTATGCATTCTGGTATTGTAAAATTTATATTTGTTGAATTTGGAGTGGAACATCCCAAGGATAGTTCCTGCTACCTTTCTATGAATGAATTCAGGTTTGTGTGAGTCCACTTTGATTTACACCTAAGGGAGATCGTCTGGAAATATCAAAAGCACCACAATGTAGATGCAAGAAATGGCAGACTTAAGACTGCCCCTGTAATTCTCAGATGCAAAGCTCTCTTTGGAAAGAACAAGGAATGATGTGTAATCCCTTCCAGACAGCTTTTGGGAATGACCTGTCCTTGACCAATGTCCTGTGGTCTGAAGGCCCATTGCTGTTAGCAGCATGATGTTAATGACTGCCATTACTTCTGCCATTACTACCACCCAACAAAAACAGTCCTGGGCTCGATGTGATTATCCCTCTGCTGTGCAGTGCCACCGGACCCTAAAGCGAGACAGAGCATATGGTCTCTGCCAACGGTGTTATTCATCAAAGGAGGATGAAAATCACAGTCATGCTTTGCTTTTCACAGTTGGAAATGGCTTTGGGCAAGTCACAGCTTCAGCTCTGCTTGGGTCTTTCAAAGATGCAGCCCCCATTTTTCCATGAAGAACTTCATAAAAGTGAAAATGGAACACACGCTGAATGGGATTTTCAGAATAATGAAAACCCTATGATTAGGAAGCAATAGTTAAAATTACCCTGTAAGAGCAAGGCACAGTAACAAGTTAATGCAATTACCAATTCGGCTTTTCTAGAGATAGAAGCGAAACAGTGCAATTAAATCCTTTGTCTTCATTTTTGCAGGGGCCTAATGAGAGAAAAACAAATGAACTGGATCCTCTTCCTCCCACCTCTGCTGTGCCATCAGGGGAGAGGCGCCCTACCTTCCCCATTCCAATCCCTTCTGAAAATAAAACAGGCCACCAACTGCGAAATGGATTATGCCCTACAAACTCACACCTGGAATAGAAGCCCTTGCTTTTGATAAAGATTGTCAAGAATTTTGCGTCACTGCCTTGCAGCTTTCTATTCCTTCATTAGCCTGTTCTTTCAGTTTAACAAAAGAGTCTCTGGGTGCTGATTTCCGGGTGAATATCAGTGCATATCTTATACATGCATTTTGATCTGGCCCCATACATAGCCCCTAACTCACCATCTTTACCTATAACCCTTCTCCCATACAAACCAGACCACTCCAGACCATAGTTCGACCTACCAGCTCCCAAACACGTTTTTCACTTTTTGATCATTACATCTTTCACTCTGCTTGCAGAGTCATTTTGGAGTGGATACCAAATAAAGATGATCTCTCTCAGCCACCACACTGGAGGACGCTGTCTGATGTAGGGAGTGGCAGCTCACTGCCACAAAGACGGAAGATGAGACCTTGGTTCAGCTCTTTGATGCCAAGCAAAAACCTGAGAAACTCACTCATCTCCATGTAATTGTAACCTTTAGCATCCCGCAGTACGAAGCCAAATGGTCCCTGCCTGAAGAGGCATTGTCCTAAGCGAACAACCAATTCAGTAAATGGTTGACCAATCCTGTACACAGAATAGTGACTTCTGGGTGATTATTTTGTTCAACCTAACTCACACATTTCTTGTTCCACAGAGATACTCAACGAGAAGACCTAAGACTGTAGGTAATTGGAATATAACTTCATAAACAGTTAATTTAGATACTTAAACAGCAAATTAGCCTGTATTTCACTAATCTAAGATGCCACCAATTATAAGGCAATTATTTAATCCATCATAGAGGGAAAAAAATGCCCATTAGACCATGACACCATGCCTTCTTACTAGAAAATTTCACTTTCTGTTATACTAAATTTATTTGGTATGAATACATATTTCTTAAACAATACATGACCACAATATGAACATCTATACCAAGTTTCCACATGCACAGCAATGACCACATTGTCAAATCTGCCATCTGACCAACAATGATGTTGACACCATCAATTCTGAATTCCTCATTGTTAAATTGTATGAAAAAGGACACTTCAGCAGTGGTGAAATATGGAACCTGTCCTCTTGAGATGAAGACCACATGTAGTCAGAATCCTCTCCTCACCTGACATCAGCTCTAGCCCCAAGTGATGAATGGTTCCTATCCGTGTCCTTGGAAGCTTCTTCTTCTTGTCTCCCTTCCTCCACCATGGTCCTGCCAGGGCTGGCTGCATAGTTTGCTGCTCCATGACCGTTTGTTAAGACTGAAGTTTTCCTTTTTTTTTTTTTTCCTTTTCCAAAACTCCTTAGGGCTCACCATTGCCATCCTTTTCTACTACCATTACTCTTTATGATTTTTTCCCTTAAGCTTCTTTTTCTTTACATCAAGAAAATCTTCCATTGATTGAAATTAGTAATTGCCCCTGTTCTCTCCCAGGAGGCTTTAAGAGGTTGGCAAAGATGTGGGGGTAGAAAAGAACGATGATCTAGGGTGCTAGTTCAACGACTGTCCCTCTCCCACTTGCAGGATGCCACCTAATCCTATTAGCCTACTTTTTTTTTTTCCATTTAAATTTATCTTTTTCTATTGTAGTTACACAGCAAGATCAAAGGGAATGATGTCTTTCCCTTTGAGGGGGAATGATGCCCCAATGATGTCTCTGGGGCATCACCTCTGGAAGGAAGAGAAGCACAAAACACCTTTACTTCTTTACTGGTCCTTACTGTGGTTATCTCATCATCTCAGGACTCCTCAGCCAGAATGGGCGAGATTGCGTTACATGCCTTACACTCACACACGCCCACGCACACGCACACACACACACACACCCCTCAGGCTGACTGCAGCTTTTTTATTTACTTTGTTTTGTATTCAAAAGGGCTTTTAAAGTTCATGTTAACCTGTTTTCACCTGTGTGGAAATGTTCAGGGACATGTGAGCATTCTGTGATTTGTCCTGGTTCTAAATATCCTTGAGGGTGGTCCTGACCAAGCCAGCTTCAAAAACTTTCCTCCCTGATCCCCAAACCTGAGGTGACCTCATCCTTCTTTGCCCAGTAACAGTTTTTAGAGTCTTTTCTCCTACTTGGTGTTTATGTACAGTGGTATGCTGGTAAATATTTAACAACTGGCTTGGGGTGGGAGGTGGAGGGAGGAAGTCTCGGTTTGCAGTGTTTGTCAATTTCTGTGGGGTAAGAACTCCCACCATGACTGAGTTCAAGCCACCACCAATGCGACGCCACTGAACATAGTTGGAAGAAGTGCACTATAGCACACCGCACGGATACAGTAGATGTGATTGTGCTCAAGGTCAGAGATGATAGTGAAATGATTAGCAAGTGATGAGTTTCAGGTCTTATTACCATTGTTTTAATATAATCTATTTAACCATCAATTTATATCAGTTCAGTTCAGTCACTCTGTCATGTCTGACTCTTTGTGGACCCTATGGACTGCAGCATGCCAGGCTTCCCTGTCCATCACCAACTCCCAGAGCTTATTTAAACTTATGTCCATCAAGCCGGTGATGCCATCCAACCATCTCATCCATCCCCGTCTCCTCCTGCCTTCAATCTTTCCCAGTATCAGGGTCTTTTCTAGTGAGTCAGTTCTTCACATCAGGTGGCCAAAGGATTGGAGCTTCAGTTTCAGCATCAGTCCTTTTGATGAATATTCAGGACTGATTTCCTTTAGGATGGACTGGGTGGATCTCCTTGCAATCCAAGGGACTCTCAAGAGTCTTCTCCAACAGCACAGTTCAAAAGCATAAGCTCTCTGGCTCTCAGCTCTCTTTATGGTCCAACTTTCACAACCATACATGACTACTGGAAAAACCGTAGCTTTGACTAGGTGGACCTTTGTTGGCAAAGTAATGTCTCTGCCTTTTAATATGCTTTCTAGGTTGGTTGTAATTTTTCTTCCAAGGAGCAAGCATCTTTTAATTTCATGGCTGCAGTCACCATCTGCAGTGATTTTGGAGCCCAAGAAAATCAAGTCTGTCACTGTTTCCATTGTTTCCCAAACTATCTGCCATGAAGTGATGGGACTGGATGCCATGATCTTCATTTTTTGAATATTGAGATTTAAGCCAGCTGTTTCATTCTCCTCTTTCTCTTTCATCTAGAGGCTCTTTAGTTCCTCTTCTCTTTCTGACATAATGGTGGTGTCATCAGCTTATCTGAGATTACTGATATTGCTCTTGGCAATCTTGATTCCAGCTTTTGCTTCATCCAGCCCAGCATTTTGCATGATGTACTCTGCATAAAAGTTAAATAAGCAAGGTGACAATATACAGCCTTGATGTACTCCTTTCCCAATTTGGAACCAGTCCTTTGTTCCACATCCAGTTCTATCTGTTGCTTCTTGACCTACATACAGATTTCTCATGAGGCAGGTAGGTGGTCTGGTATTCCCATCTCTTTAAGAATTTTTCACAGTTTGTTGTGATCCACAAAGTCAAAGGCTTTAGTGTAGTCAATGAAGTAGAAGTAGATGTTTTTCTGGAATTCTCTAGTTTTTTTGATGATCCAATGGGCATTGGCAATTTGATCTCTGGTTCCTCTGCCTTTTCTAAATCCAGCTTGAACATCTGGGAGTTCTCAGTTCACTTTGAATATAATTTAATTTTTAATAATGGCTACATTTAGCAACTAGCTTGCAATACTTCAGAAAATTTAGCAATTGGCTCCATGAAATCCAGTATGAGCAACTCTAGCACACATATTCATTTATATATGCAACACAGTATATACTACCTTGTTTGATTATTATTATCTTTTATGTCCCTGACTAGATCATAGCCTCTAGAATATAAAGCTATTTTTCTTATGCTTCTTTATATTTATTCTGCTGCTGAATATTTCTGTGGATTAATTTCTAATGTTAATAATGATGTTTACTCACCAAAAATGTTTTTGTGGGGCTGTGGAAATTCACTAATAACAAAGTTTTGGCCATGCCTTAAATCTGACTCTTCCTGTAATCACATTTTAAATTTAAATAAAGCTTATGATCTTATAACTGGTGGCAAATGACTCGATTACATTGAATCAGAAAGATATATTACTATCAATGTAATTGAATCATTTTGTCACCAATTATAAGATCATCTACTATTAAGAGTGACAGTGACCAGCATTTTTATCAATGCTGCTAAGAACATAGATCAGCTTTCAATTATCAACAAGCAAGCAAACCAGCCCCTATTGCTCTTGAAGTTAGAGTTCTATGGGAGAGAGTACTCTTGGTGTGGGAGTGCCATGGTTGGGTTCGGAACCAAACTGAGAAACTTAATTAACCAAGCTCCCAAGAGTGATCAATCACCTTAAAATTTATACTTAGTAAGAACAAGTATATAACCCTAAATAACTAGTACATAATCCCCATTTGAGAAATAGCTTTCTAGTAACGATAATATTACTTTCAATCAGTCAGGACCCTTCCTTTCCAGAAACAAAGAATCAGGTTAGCAATGAGAAGGGTATTAGTTGAGTATCAAGCCAGAACACAGGAAATGTAAAAGTCTTGTAAGATGCATTCTCTAGGATATAAACAATCCAAATGGATCATCTTTGTTCCACAATTGCATGCTTACATCTGATCACAAGACTCTTAGTATCTATCAATACTAAAGCATATCTGTCATAGTTACAAAGTGCTGTTAAAATCAGTGAAAATTACCAGTGTCAGGGAAAATCAAAAAAGCAACCATTAGTTCAAGCTACAGCTGAATGAATTTTAGCTTTGTATGCTACAGCTACACGCTCACTGAAAATATGCCCTAGTCTAGGGTTGGCAAACTCACACCCTTGCCAGACATCATTAACTGATGAGTCGTGTCCGACTCTTCAGGACCCCATGGACCGCAGCACTCTAGGCTTCCCTGATCCTCATCGTCTGCTGGAGTTTGCCCAAGTTCATGTCCACTGAATCAGCGATGCCATCCAATCATCTCATCCTCTGTCACCCTCTTCTCCCTCTGCCTTCAATCTTTCCCGGCATCATGGTCTTTTCTAATGAGTTGGCTCTTTGCATCAGGTGGCCAAATTATTGGAGTTTCATATTCACCATCAGTCCTTCCAAAGAGTATTCAGGGTTGATTTCCTTTAAGGTTGACTGGTTTGATCTCCTCGCTTTCCAAGGACTCTCAGGAGTCTTCTGGAGCACCACAGTTCAAAAGGAACTCTGTCTTCTTTGTTGTCCAGCTCTCACAACCACACATGACTACTGGAAAGACCATAGCCTTGACTCTATGGTCTTTTGTCGGCAAAGTGATGTCTTGGCTTTTTAACACGCTGTCACGGCTTTCCTGCCAAGAAGGAATCATCTTCTAATTTCATGACTGCAGTCACCATCCGCACTGATTTTAGAGCCCAGGAAGAAGAAATCTGTCACCAGTTTGGCCTTCTCCTCTTCTATTTGCCATGAAGTGATGGGACCAGATGCCATGATCTTAGTTTTTTTTTTTTTAATATTGAGTTTTAGGCTGGCTTTTTCACTCTCCTCTTTTACCCTCATCAAGAAGTTCTTTAGTTCCTCTTCACTGCCTGCCATTAGAGTGGTATCATCCACATATATGAGGTTGCTGATATTTTTCCCAGCAATCTTGATTCCAGCTTGTAACTCATCCAGCCAGGCATTTCTCATGATGTGCTCTGCATATAAGTTAAATAAACAGGGTGACAATGAACACCCTTGTCATACCCTTCCTCAATCCTGAACCAGTCAGTTGTTCTATATAGGGTTCTAACTGTTGCTTCTTGACCTGCATACAGTTTTCTTAGGAGACAGGTAAGATGGTCTGGTACTCCCATTTTAAGAGTTTTCTACAATTTTTTTTATAATCCACACAGTCAAAGGCTTTAGTATACTCAATGAAACAGAGGTAGATGTTTATCTGGAATTCCCTTCCTTTCTCTATGATCCAGTGAGTGTTGGCAATGTGATCTCTGGTTCCTCTGCCTTTTCTAAACCCAGCTTGAACATCTGGAAGTTCCATTGAGTGCTACTATTCTTTCTAACACAGTCCAATAGACAGCACTCGCAATCCTGGCCCTAGGCTTAGATGAAGAGTTAGGAAGCAAGGTACGTGAAGGTTCACAGGGAGAGGAAGGGTTACATGGGACTAAGTGTGGTATTTCAGGTTAATGGCACCCCACTCCAGTACTCTTGCCTGGAAAATCCCATGGACGGAGGAGCCTGGTAGGCTGCAGTCCATGGGGTCGCTAAGAGTCGGACATGACTGAGCAACTTCACTTCCACTTTTCCCTTTCAGGCACAGGAGAAGGAAATGGCAACCCACTCCAGTGTTCTTGCCTGGAGAATCCCAGGGACGGCAGAGCATGGTGGGCTGCCGTCTGTGGGGTCGCACAGAGTCGGACATGACTGAAGTGACGCAGCAGCAGCAGCAGCCATCAAAGGGCAGCCACTTTCCACACAAACAGAAACAGCTCTTTGTCTCCCTGTTCTTGCCCCCTCACTGAACATCTTACATTCATCACTTTCCCATTTACTTGTCTTCCTGGGCTTCCCCAGTGACTCAGTGGTAAAGAATCTACCTGCAATGCAGAAGATGCAGGAGACACGAGTTTGATCCCTGGGTCAGGAAGATCCTCTGGAGGAGGGCATGGCAACTCACTCCAGTATTCTTGCCTGGAGAATCCCATGGACAGAAAAACCTGGTGGGCTACAGTCCATAGGGTCACAAAGAGTTGGATACAACTGAAGTGACTGGGCAGGCAGGCACTTCTTTCTCTAGACTATGAGCTCTTGAGAGCAAGGTCAGTCTTTATGTCTTCACAAAGCACGCAGTAACAGTAGGGCTTCTCCTAGCATACAGCAGATCCCCCACAAGCATTTATGAGTTAAATCATAGACCAAATGTGCTGAAAATCACAGGCCCTTTATTTAGGGTGACAGAAATGGAAACTATGCCAACCTTACTAAGTTGTAGCAAATATTTCACAAGTTCTTAGGCATGTGCTTGGGCCCTGCTCTCTAATTCCTCACACCATAAGTAATTCCCTATGGGCACTAGTCTTCTGACTCTTCCACAGAGTAGAATGAAGCTGCCTAAGTCTGCATCCCAAAGGGTCTGATACAGAAAGAAACTCTGGATGTCCTGCAGTCTTATGTTGTAGCATTCTTCATTCATGGTCTCACAGGAAGGCTGTGGGAACAAGTTTCTAATTGAAATACTTCTGGCTGCTACCCTTCTCCCAGGCTGAAATTCTTAGATCTTTTTTCTCATTGCCTTTAATGATGTTCTCCCAATAGCCTTTTGAAATTGAGCAAGTCCCAGGAGCATCTAAAAAAGGGCTAGGAGCTTCCTGGTCAGCACTTTCAATCTCTAATTATAACTTTACAGGATGGCTTTCCCTTAATACTTCTAAGGTGGAGCTGAGAGTAATTGATGGTTTTGAAACTAAATCTTCAGTAGCCACTGTTAATGTATTGAGGTTTAATGTCTCAGGTTCTTAGAGAGGCTGCTGAAAGCAAAGACGAAATGTAGGCTATCTTTCACTAGGAAGATGGAGGGGTTTTATTAGGGTATAGTGAAATATTTACAAGAACAGTACCTCAAACCTTCCTCTGCATACTTGCTTCTAGAGGAAACTGCTATGGGATGGTCTAATCCTGCTTGGAAATCCTGCTTTTAATAAACAAATGAGAAAAGGTGAGTCTTTTTCTACAGAAAGAACACTTTTTTCTCACTTCTTTCCTTCAACAAAAGATAGACATATGCTCAGAATATAGTATAGAAATAAAGGAATTTTTCTGAAGCAGAGACCACATTTTGACTCAAGAAAAGAATGTTAGTCATGTTTGAGGATTTCTTTAAAACGAAAAGGAGGCTTCACTTTTTGTTTAGAAGGGAGCTTTGTCTCCCAGTCTCAGCTGTGGCTTTCTATGTTCTTAATATTTATTCATGGCTACACTGGGTCTTAGCGGCAGTGCACAGGTTTCTCTCTAGTGGAGGTGCCCAGGCTCAGTCGTTGCGGCTCTTGGGCTCAGTTGCCCCATGGCATGAGGGATCTTAGTTCTCCGACCAAGGGTCCAAACCACCTTCCCTGCACAGGGAGGTGGAGTCTTAACCACTGGACCACCAGGGAAGTCCCTGTGACTTCCTATTTTATCAGACGTACTCTTGTTGGCGTCACTATCCTCTCTTCCTCTTTCCTGAATACGTCCATGTTGCTTTATTGGTACTTACTGTCCTTCTGGAAAGCCATTTCATTCCCTTCCATGCTGCCTCTTCCATCAAATGTAAACTACAGTACTTTTATTAGCATATTACAGAAGCTTCATCCATCCACCCAACAAATATGTACAATAGGTTTGCGATTGGCTAGATGGGGCCAATACAAACACTGAAACTAGTCCTTCCTCCCAAGGAACTTTCAGTTTAGTCAGAATTGGGCTCTTTAGAAACCATCTGGCAACGTAACAAAATTTATTATATTTTCAAACTATATGCACATTCTCAGGGACAATCATTATTCCTCCGTGCTTGAGGGTTCTGGTTAACTGACACATTTGTAACACTAACCTAGTGGGCAAGATGTAACCATAATTCTTGCCCTGAATCTAAAAGCCTTCAGTCTGCCAACAGTGCTAGGAGAGAAAGCAGGGGGGAAGGCTGGGAGAAGTATGGAGCTTCAGCAAAGAGCAGGCGTAAATTCATAGGAAGAGAGCTCTTCTTCCCTCTAAGGTAAGAGAATTGGAGAAGGAAATGGCAACCCACTGCAGTTTTCTTGCCTGGAAAATCTCAGGGACGGGGGAGCCTGGCGGGCTGCCGTCTATGGGGTCACACAGAGTCGGACACAACTCAAGCGACGTAGCAGCAGCAGCAGCAGCAAGGTAAGACAGCGTGTTTCTGGGATTAGGTTTTTCTCACAACAGAGCTGTATCAACCCATTTCAAGCTTACTTGAGATGACTCACATCCTCTCTCTTAACATTCTTCCTGGCCAGACTAACCAGGTCTGGCATAAACCTCAGAGCCCACAGTGAGATTCTGATATCCAACTCACAGCAGCAGAACACCAGCCCTGTAAGTAACCAGATTTTCTATGAAGTAAGTGATCCTTAAAGCCAAAAAGCACTCTCACTCTGGGCTAGTCAAGAGATGTCAATCAGACAGAAGCCTATCGCCAGAGAAGAGTTTTAAAGAACATTCCAGAGTTCACATCTCCCTCAAGGCCATACTTGAAGTCAGCATCTATGTAACCCTAATAATTATTAAATTAAAAGGCATTTGTTTAATGGAGTAGTTTCAGTATTCAGTGTTAAGTTGCTTCCTGCCATATGGCTTTGGGGCATGACATGATTAAACTATCATGTCCAGAGTACCTGCTGCTGAGCTATTTAATGGAGCTATACAGTGAGAACCCTGAGCTGAAGGGGAATCTCTTTTCAAATCACATTACCAGAGGAAAGTGACTCTTTTTGGCCTATACGGGTTTAAATCCTCCTCCAATCACAGTAGCATACAGACTCACTGCTGACTTGGCAGGCAGTCAGGAGATGAGACATGGCCAACCCTAACTCTGGGCAGGGAAAGAAGTTGCATTGTGCAGCTAGCTGTTCCCAGGGTTCAAACACAAAGAGAAGAATAATACGTAATGATCAATAAAGGAAGAAGCAAGAACGGAAGCCCAAGAACAGAGCCCTTGAGATAAGGACAGCTAGGGGCACATTAAATGGACTAAAACTTGGAGCAGCTCAAAGACTGATTTCTTAACTAATAGCAATAGCCACTAGGCGTTAATCACATCTTCTGTGCCAAGCACACTGCTAAGTGCTTTGGTACATATCACCTCATTTAATCTTCCCAACAGCCCCTAAGGAGAATGCAATATCATTGTCGCCATTTTCCTGATGGCAACACAGAGGTTTAAAGGAATTAAGTAAGTTGACCAAGGTCACCAACTAATTAGTGGTGGAGCTGAAATTCAAACTCAAGTCTGCCTGACCCCAGAGCCTAAGTTCTTTAAACCCAGTGCTGGTTGATCATGACTGGCAGGCCTTAGTAAAAGGTAACTAGTGGTGAATACCACCACACTATGGGTATTTGTTAGCTCCTTGTTTCTAAATATGGTTAGTAAACTATGTACAATCTTCACTTCAATGAGTAGATGTAGTCATTTCCTTTTGTTGGCTTTATTAAACCCAGTTAAGAAATCACTTCAGGTGCTATTACATACAGATACCTGGTGCAGCAAACCGTATCTAATTATTTATTATTGATAAGACTCTGAAACTCAGAAAGGACAAAAATAGATAACTATCGCCTGTTCAAAATTTTGCCTCGACAAGACTTGTGCTCTCTTAATGTGATATCCAGTATAGCGCTTTAAGTATTTTTAGTAATACAACACAGTTCCTGTCCCCAAAGATCTCAGTCTCCCACTGGGGATACTGGGGACAGAAAGTTCAGTAATACTCAAGAACATAAACAATTTAAGCCCTCAGTGACCCAGACAGTACTAAGAATATTTGGAGAATCAAAAGTCCTCAAAAGAAAGCGCCTGCTACTTTGCTATGTGAATGACCTATTCATAGACCTCATCCTACTAGACTAAACTCAGAAAAGGAACTCTTGTTCACACACTTTATTCAGCATAAAATAAACCATTCAAATCCATAATTGTTCTGGACTTTGGGTGCCATGGTCAAAGAGTCTTCTATGAAATTTAATACAACTAGAATCTAATCCATCCCTTTGGAAATTTCTAGCACAATTTTGATAGTTTGAAACTTCTTGCAAAAGACAGAGGCACTGTCTCACCCTCAGCAAACAGCTTCTCTTTCTTGATGGGCCCTGCTTCATTAACTTTTAACTGGTGTTTTTAATATTCAGTTTGTACTTTTTAACTTTTAAAGCCTTTATCAGATGTCCTTTGAAACCAAATGCACACCACTAAAATACACGTGTTTCCAACATGATCAGATGTCTTTTCAACCTACTTGCAAAGACCTTGAGAGGACAAAGAATGTGTTTAATGATAGGAGCTAGCATGGCGCCAGTAATGAATGGTTCTTTCTGCCAACAATACCCAAAACTAAGGCAATAATTTTTTAAAGCCTTGTTTTGCTCTGGCAATGTAAAGCAAAGCATTTTCACATATATTATCTTATTTAGTTTCTCTGATAACCATAGAGCCGAGCAGAGTGCTTTTTATTATGCCCATTTTAAAGTGAGAAAACTACGGTTCAGAGAATTCAAGTAGTAGAGCCAAGCTTATGCAACCAGTAAGCATCAGAGTCAGCACCAGAATTCCAGCCCTCTGGCCCACAGCCCGTTGCCATTTCAATTCAGCTATTTATACCAAACAATATAACTTCTATTCTTAAATGATCCTTGTAAGGGCAGGTTGCAAATCTTATTTGGTTTTGGATCCCTAACTTGGGACAAGTGGGAGTTCATGGTGAACCAGTAATAAAGACACTTTGTTCCAGTCTCTGTGCTTTTCACTGTTACTATTACAAGTTAACTGGGTTGAGCGAAGACTAAAAAGGCCAAAGTTTCAGGCTTTATTAATCAATATGCACAGGACAATCAGCTTTCTTGTAGTCCATGACCATACAATAGACTACAATTAGTCATCTTACTCGGAGAAGGCAATGGCAACCCACTCCAGTACTCTTGCCTGGAAAATCCCATGGACAGGGAGCCTGGTAGGCTGCAGTCCATGAGGTCGTGAAGAGTCGGACATGACTGAGCCAGCGACTTCACTTTCACTTTTCACTATCATGCATTGGAGAAGGAAATGGCAACCCACTCCAGTGTTCTTGCCTGGAGAATCCCAGGGGCGGTGGAGCCTGGTGGGCTGCCGTCTATGAGGTCACACAGAGTCGGACACTACTGAAGCGACTTAGCAGTAGCAGTCATCTTACTAACCAATCCCAACAGGGACCTGGCAAGGTAATGGATAACTTGGTCCAACTTATCTAACCATCCTTTTATAACGTATGGATTTCAGTTCAGTTCAGTCGCTCAGTCATGCCCGACTCTTTGTGACCCCATGAACCACAGCATGCCAGGCCTCCCTGTCCATCACCAACTCCCGGAGTCCACCCAAGCCCATGTCCACTGAGTCGGTGATGACATCCAACCATCTCATCCTCTGTCATCCCCTTCTCCTCTTGCCCTCAATCTTTCCCAGCATCAGGGTCTTTTCAAAATGAGTCAGCTCTTCGCATCAGGTGGCTAAAGTATTGGAGTTTCAGCTTCAACATCAGTCCTTCCAATGAACACCCAGGACTGATCTCCTTTAGGATGGACTAGCTGGATCTCCTTGCAGTCCAAGGGACTCTCAAGATTCTATATACATGATAGCAGGGACTGTCACATGTACAACTAATTTCTCAGGGAATGTCCTCATCAATAAGCTCTCTGGGGAGGACTCCTGACAAGGGCTTAGAGTAGTACCATGATCTGTTCCCAGTGACACTCCCCCACCCAACCTGGCATAACTGATTACAGAGCCATTTTGGTGCTTGAACCTGAAGGTAGTCAATTGGCAGGTGAAACCCTTTGAGGTATCCTGGCAAGAAGGCTCTGCCCCAGTAGAAATTATGGGAATTTATGGGGCTGATAAAATTTTACTTTTTAGGAATTCAAAGTGAAGATATAAAGAAAGAGTAGCTTGGGAACTAGAGCAGAGAACACGGGAAGCCACCTACCTGGCTTCTGGCCAGGGTTACAGAACCTGCTGTTGGTTGTTGGAGCTTGGCTGGGTTTTCTCCCCCAGTGGGCCAGTTATTTGTTAACTTTTTTTGGATCTCAAGCCCTTTGATTCTCTGATGAAAAATATGGTTCCTGTCTCAGAAAGATTGATATACACACATTGAGACCAATGGTTACACTTAATTTCAAGGTATTTCTTGATCTTTAAAGCCCAACTTTAGACTCACCGGAAATCAATGGAGCACAGGGCAAGAACTCTTGTTTAACTGTTAGTTCACCTAGGATGGCTATGGTATCACCTTCATCTCTGACTTGAGATGCCTTGATTGAGTGAGTTAGTGAATGGACAAATGAGTGAATAAGCAACTGAATAAAAGAAAGCAGCTAGGAATTCATGCCCTATGGACAGAACACTGGAAATATCTTCTTCCTCTTTTTATGAATATGAGCTGGGTAGTATGACTGGAAGGAATGCCTGTTACTTATATATGCCCAGATGATTTTTAGTAGCGATCTGTTGACATAGATCTACTATCACCATCACCTTCCATGCCTCGAACTAGAGGGGCATTCACTGTACCTGCCCATGTACAAATGAGAACTTGGAGTGTCATAGCCTTCAATGGCAGCCCTGCTTCTCCAGTAGATACAGAATTGGAAATCTACTGTTTTCTACCTGAGAGTTCTATATAATGATTATTTAGAATTTAAGTTAGTTTTTCCTAATATAGAACTTTAAAATAGCTATTGACCCTTTTATTTATTTTTCTGACTTTTGGGAGAAAAAAGTGCTTATTCTCAATAATCTAGGATTCAATTTGAGGGTGAAAATTAGCTGACCTCTCCATTCACTTCTTAATGTCTTATTTTACAGAGAGGGAGAGATAGAAACCAAGAGATGGATACAAAAACAGAATAGCCTACTTTCCTGCAATTGCTCTGGCCAGGTTAATTTGGACTGTTGCTCAAAGGGTTGACCAGAGTATAAGCTCTCTGAGGGTAAGATTGTGCCACATAGCTTTGCATCCACCCACTTGCCCACTGCCAATCTAAATGTGTTACAAATAGAGGGAGTTTAATTAAACGCATATTGTGGGCCATAAAGTAGGTAAGACAGACTTGCCTTTTGACTCGGGGAGGAAAAAGAGAGAAGTACAGCAGAATATAATGCCTCCTGCCTTCCCCAATTTTTTAAAGTATTGAAGTCATTTCAAATGGATTAGATTTAAAGGTAAAAGTCTATCCTGTGGTTTAACCTTTTTAGATTTCTTAATTCTTGATCATAAACCTCCTATGTGAAAGGCTGTGCTTCAGTTTCAATCATCAATAATTACAATGGCAGGGTATGGCATACACTGGTATATTTTCCCCCTTAGGGATCAAGTCCCTTGGTGATATTAGAAGAAAAAAGATTCAGTTCACTCACACTGCACAACTTATAGGGATCTGTCTGTGTCAGTACTTCTTCATGGATACCAGTGGCACAAAATACTGTGCTTCCATCCAAGGAGTAAAAGCATCCTCTCATTAATATATTTAAAGCTCATTAACAGGAAATCTATGCTTGGCATGTGGCATAGCTAACCCTAAAGACCTAATTTTTGCTAGCTCTTGCGTCATTTAGCTTCTCTAGGCATAATATTTATTCTTTTAATGTGAGGTTCAAAATATGGTTACTGTATTCAACATATGTGTGGGGTGAGGAGAGGTGAAGAAACCCACAGTTCCTGAAGTTTTTTATGTGACAGGGACTTTGCAAAGATGATCTCATCCTAAGGGATTCTTTATACCCATTTTACAGAACAGGGTATTGAGCTTCAGAGAGGTTAGAGAGACTTGCCCAATATTACACGGCCTGGAAACAGCGCAGCTGGGATTTGAACCCAGCATACTTTGCCCTTCAAATTTGGGTCCTAGCACCCTCTTGGTGCCTCCCCTGCAGGGATCTATGACAGGTGCTGGTTGTCTGAATCTCCATTACTGCAAATCATGCACGAAAGATCAGTTCGTAAAAGACAAAGACCCAAAGCTTCCCGCTCTCATAGTCTGGAGCTGCCACTTAGATCAAGTATGATCTAAATGCTGGCGCTAGGTTCCATACTCCCCCATTGGAGGTCAGAACCAGGAAGTGTGCCCCCATTGGAGGTCAGAACCAGGAAGTGTGGTAACGCTCTCCAGCCTAAAGAAAACAACAGTAAGTTAGAGCTGCCCTGAACCAGCAGCAAGAGGCCAAGTTAAAGAACAGAAAGACGTGAGTGAACCCAGAAGTTGGTGCTCACGTTTAAATGCCTCGTCCTGTCACCTTTGGCCATTGCATGTTGGGATAACATTTAGAGCTGGGTCAGGAGTCAGGACTCTGATTCTATTTCTGCCTCCAAGAAGACCTTGCAGGGTGGCCTTGGGCCAGACTCTACTTCAGTGTCCTCATTTTTGGAGTGTGGGTAACAATGTCTGCCGGCTGCTGCTGCTTAGTCGCTCAGTCGTGTCTGACTCTTTGGGATCCCGTGGACTGTAGGCTGCCAGGCTCCTGTGTTCATGGGATTCTCCAGGCAAGAATACTGGAGTGGGTTGCCATTTCCTTCTCCAGGGGATCTTCCCAAGCCAGGCATTGTAAGCAGATTCTTTATCTTCTGAGCCACCAGAGAAGCCCAAAGTCTACCTGCTGCTGCTGCTAAGTCACTTTAGTCGTGTCCAGCTCTGTGCGAACCCATAGACGGCAGCCCACCAGGCTCCCCTGTCCCTGGGATTCTCCAGGCAAGAACACTGGAGTGGGTTGCCATTTCCTTAGTTGGCTTTTAGAGTAAAGTTGACACAGCCTTGGGGCAGGCACTAGCACACGGGGTAGCTCTCCCCGTACACACAACATAACATAGTACAGAAGACCAGATCATCAAGTTCTCTCAGCCCCAGGACCCTTCTCTGACTATGGAAAGGCAATCTGTACCTCCACACCCCCAGTCTTTACCCATCCCTGTTACACCCAAATGTACAAGGTAAGTCTTATGAGGTCATGTCCCCAGCAACCCCACATTCTCTCTTCAGTGTCCTTTGGTAGTTTCAGACACCGCAGCACCACTGCTGTCCAAGATCAGAACTTAAGCACTTGAAAAGCTCCAGGAAGAGGTGTCGTCTTGTCTCTGCATCAGGTAAACAGCCCATGGCCTTGCCTTCTGACAGATGACAACAGCCACTCAACAGGCAGCTCTGTGGAGCAGTGTTTATATGACACTTAGTATCCTGGGAGGCCTAGGATTTATGGAGATGCCTATTGCTGGGTAAACCAACCCTGAGGACTTGGACCAATGGGGAACTTAAGATGATCTCCACCATTTACTTGGCTGTTACCACCTCTCCAGCTGGCAGGAAATTGCCAACGACTCCAGAAGATGACCCCAGCCTTTTAGATAGAAAAGCATGGTACTTTATATGTTATTCAGCCAGTAGAAGAGAAAGAGGGCCTTAATTTAAGAAAATGTGTCTGTTGTTGGAAGGAAAACTAAGGCAGCTTTTGAAGCTACTTTCCTAGTCTTCAAACTAGAGAAACAGATTACCAGAGAAGAGAGTTCCTGAGAGCAGGATAGGCAGCCTAAGCTCTATATTCCAACACCTGTTGGGGAGCATCTCATGAGCCCACACCCTATGAAGCATTCAATATATACTGCTTGAATTAAGCCTCATGATAATCTATCATTCTCTGGCATGAACCAGAGATGCCATCTCAACCAATCATTAACATCTCTGGGCCTGGTCCTCTTCTAATGCCAGGGTAAGAATTATCAACAAGTATGTTGAAATCCCCAAGGACTATGCCAAGGAATGGGAACAGAGAGGAAGTCAGTAAGCCACACTGAGGGGGCTGATAATTTTCATATAAAAGGGCGAGGGGAGGAAGCAGTGTAAATAAGTGGCAGAATAGGGAGAAGAGGAAAGGCAAACTCAATAAACAGTTCCAAAGTAAGAGCCTCAAAATAAGTGTCTTTCTCCCTTGGAATATTACTGTTTTGTGCTGGTTTAAAAAACTCAACTACCTTCCTCTGCTTCAGAAAATAGACAGGATAACAGGAAGCAGTTTCAGATTCCACAGTGATTATAGCTACTTAAGTTGACTTACCAAATACTGTCTCAAACAGATGGTATGTAACGTTTGATTAAGGGCTTATCCTGCAAGCCCCACAGGGAACATTTCTTTCCCTCTTAATATAGAAAAGTGCAGAGGAGAAAGGAAGTGAGCCGCCATCCTTGCCCATATTCCACGGATATCAGTTTAGCCTCATGTTTGTGCCTTTCCTAACACGGATCCATGCTTATTACCGGACTCAAGACCAAACCGCATAATAGTGACCCCACTGGATCTTGGTAAGAAGGATATTGAAGATCATCTCCTCTAAGCCCCCTGTTTTACGTAAGGAAATGGAGACAGACGGAGGTCAGCTGACTTGCTCATGTTGACATTGTGGCAGGCCTGGAGCAGGCCTTACCACTCCGACTCTGGCATTCGCACTAGCCTTTATATGTATACATAATGTTCAGTGTGGGGAAAACATACAAATCTGTCAGCGCCATTATTACTAAATTAGCACCAATCTGTGATGAGCAATTATCAGAACTTGAAGCTGATGGGTAATGCCATTCAAGTCCAGTTAATGAGCCAAAAGCTTGGTTCTTCAAAACACTTGACATTAATCAGCATTTGGCTTCGGTTTGTGACAAGTGTTTTCAAAACATCACAGACAATTACAATATTCCTAGCCTTGCTTAGTGTAAATACAAAATGAAAGAAAGTCGGAATTTTATAAATGACAGTCTCCAGAATGGAAATAATGAGTCCCACGGAGAGGGTACAATGTGTTCATCCTCCCGCGGCCAAATGTAATTTGGGAACTAACCAGCTCACTGAGAGATTACAAAGTGTGAATCTTTGCTTGGTGAGGAAGAAAAGGCCTCTTTTCTCAATAGCAGAGCAGAGCTAGCAAGCGGGACCAGCCCCTAAGTGCAGTTACAGAGGAATTACCCCAGGCTTCATGCCCTGACTCCCCTGACTCCCCACACACACGCCACTGACCCCCAAGGTGACCAGCAGCGCCCCAGACGAGAGGGCTCCCCAGCATCTAGCGAGAGGGCTCCCCAGCATCTAGCGGGGAAGAAGCAGCATACTGAGAGTCATTTGGAACTCAACACACAGAGGCCTGGGACAATTAATTTATTGCTTATCTATCCATCTACCTACCTATTTATCATCTATCTATTTAAAGAAAGTGAAAGTAAAAGTCACTCAGTCATGTCTGACTCTTTGCAACCCCATGGACTATACAGTCCGTGGAATTCTCCAGGCCAGAATATTGGAGTGGGTAGCCTTTCCCTTCTCCAGGGGATCTTCCCAACCCAGGGATTGAACCCAGATCTCTGGCATTGTAAGCAGATTCTTTAGCAGCTGAGCCACAAAGGAAGCTTAAGAATACTGGAGCGGGTAGCCTATCCCTTCTCCAGCGGATCTTCCCTTCCCCAGGAATCGACCTGGGATCTCCTGCATTGCAGGTGGTTTCTTTACCAACTGAGCTATCAGGGAAGCCCATCTATTTAAAATTATAAGCTAAAGACCCATCTGTGGTTAATGTTAGGTTTTCTGGTGGACAGAGAGGATTGCTTCATTCACTGAGCTCAGGATCGCATTGCTCATCAGCTCGTCTTATGTTAATACAAAATGTGTTAATCAGTTGGGCAGTCATTGCTTAATAGCTAATATTTATTGAGAAGTCACTGTGTTTCAGGAGCAATACTGAATGCTCTTCCCGCATCACCTCATTTCCTTGTCACTATGGCCCTTTAAGATAATAGTAATCATAATTACAGTCAAGAATCTATGCAACACATATATTGGGCACCTGATCGTGTGATACACTGTCCTAGGTATTGGGGATACAGCAGTGAATGAAACAGCGAAGTCCTGTCTCTCTTTTGGATAACTTAAATCAGTTGGTTATTGCTGTATAAAAAATCTCCCCCTTACTTACTGACTTTCAAGAATTAGCATTCATTACTGCTCATAAGAGTATGGGTTTCCAGAGTGGATTTTCTGATCTTGGCTGGACTCTCTCTTGTGTATGTAGCTAGCCAGCAGATTGGCTGATCTAAGAGGGCCTTCTCTGGGAATACTCACCTCTACTTCATGAGGTGGCACCTCCAGCCGCCCCCTTGGACTCGTTCTTATGGTAAAGTCAGGGGCGCTGAGAGAAGCGTGGAGATGTGCCAGGCCTCTTGAGACCTAGGCTGAGAACTAGCACAGCCTCACTTCTGCCACATTCTATTGGCCAAAGAATGTCCAGATTCAAGGGCAGGGAAGTGGAGTCCACCTCTCGATGGAAAAAGCAGCAAAGTCACATTGGAATGTACACCGGACTCAGGGAGATTATTAAAGCAATCCTTAGACTACATATTTAACAATGACTAAAACGATGCTAAGAATTCATGAAGATACTTCATTTGAGCCTCACAACCCTGTGAGTCAAGTTCTACTATCAATCTTTGTTCCCCTGGTGAGGAAATTGAGGCCTAAAGAGGTTAAAAATTTTGCCTAAGATCTACACATGGTATCAGGGTTCAAACTCGAGACCTCTGTGCCTAAGCACCAAAACAATGTGTGATTTTTCTCCGGCCTGGGCACTTCAAGAGTGAAAGGATAAAACGTGGCCACTACCTGCAAGGCACTTACAGTCCTACTGAACATACATAATATATATATATATATATACACACACACATAATATATTAATATAATATATCCATGAAAAATCAATAACAATACATGTCACTAAGCTACACTTGATAATTTCCCAGAAGGCAGTGAGGATAACTGTGGCTAAGACAAGGGACAGGAGCTTTCATGAAAAGGGGGAGACTGAACTGAGCTATGGAAAGGCTATGGACAGTGAGCAGCAAAAGGAGAGGGCTTTCTGATAACGGCATCCCCCTAATTTCTATGCAAAGTGCTTTCTGCCTCTTTCTTCCTTATAGAATAAACTTTAATTTCTCTAGAATGGCATGCAGTATTTCTAACATATGGCTTATATGTTGGCATTTTATTCAGCTGTGAGCTAAAGAAAATCTGACTAACCGTGACTTTACTCAAATAGGAATTTTTTTTTTTTTTTTTTTTCCATGCACAAGGCATGTGGGGAGGTGGGGGAAACAGTAGCCAGATGATGTCACTGAGGAAGCAGGAGATTTCTGGCTTTCTCCTCTGCCCTCCCACAAACATATCCTCATTCTTGGAGGGTCTCACAGTGCCAGGATGGCTGCTGTTTCCACAAGTAATGGCATGTGCTCTGAAGTAGGAAGAAGTGGGGGGAGGAAGCTCAAGATGAGCATGTCAGTACAGGCTGTCTACTTTTTAAATGCTTTCCCACGACTTTCATCAACTTACACTCTTCTTTACTCTCTTTGGCCCTGGCCGCTCATGCAGAATCGCAAGGGAAGCTGATATTTCAGTTTTCTAGCTCCATAATATGGGAAGACAAGAAAGAAGGGGACTGTGATCGGCTCTTCACAGAGCTGTGTGTGTGCTCCACCCACACTGTTGACCTCAACCATGCTTCCCCAGTGCTTTCCCAGCCATCGCCATGAACCAGCACACAGAGACATCATTCCAAGATCACTTCAATCAATTGCTCTCCTGGCTCCCTTTCCTTATGATGTCCTTGTCCCTTCACGGTCTGTGAAATTCTTCCCCAGCAGGAGACATGAATGCTGCCCTCTGTCAGGCTGCCTTCGTCCCTTCTTGGCTGCCACTCTTGTGGCACTCAGCACTTTCTGCCTTGGATTGCTCCTCTATTAGATTGCAAACTCTTCAGGTCAGGGACCGTGTCCGATTGTTCATCTCCCTCCAGCACCTCACACAGCTCCTGGCACATGCAGGCATCGTGAAGGATGTCTCCTTGACTTAGTACACATGAGGATGAGAGAAAGGACCACCAGGATAACTTCAGAATTGTCAGGGGTTGATGATGGGTGCAATGGTGATGCCATCCACATTACCAGGAATTCTGTCTCAGACTTGTTGAGTGTAAACTGATCACTGAACCCACAAATGGTATCTGGTTTCAGAGGAAAGGTCAGGATTTGAGTTGTAGGTTTAAACTCATGGGCAACAAGGAAGATTCAAAGTAGAAAGAGCTGAGGATCCCACCTATAGTTTGAGAAGGCCAAGGGGAAAAAGGGAGCAGTGAACTCCAAAGAATAAGCATATGGCAAAAGCAGGGCTGGGCAATGACACAGATACAATATCACTGAGATTCTGGCCGATCGGAAGCATTAGCTCTGTGTTTACCCAAGTGATCAATGTGTCCTTGTGAAGAGCATGAAGGCCAGTATTTTCTGTCCAAACTCTAAATTTCAGGTTATCTACAAATGAGGGCAATAGATATGTATCACTATGAAGCACTAAATAAACAAATAAATTAGTCTGATTCCCTTACGTGGCAAATGACAGAAGCTCAGTTGAAATAGTCTGGAAACTGGCTTAAGGAAAAGACAACTTATTGGTTGATGAAAGAGCAGAGATGTCTTTTGCTTCAGACATGGCTGGATTCAGGGCCTAAGTAATGTCCTTAGGACCCTCTCTCTCTCTACCTCATTCTCATCTCTCTTTAGTTCCTATTTTCTCTGGACTTTGAACTCATTGTAACTGTAGACGGTTTTCCTCCTGCATCCAGGAAAGGTGACGGAAAGCACCCCCACTGATCTCATCTTTACAGTTTGTGACCCTAGACTGGGAGAGCTGCTGCCGCTGCTGCTGCCAAGTCACTCAGTCGTGTCTGACTCTGTGCGACCCCAGAGATGGCAGCCCACCAGGCTCCGCTGTCCCTGGGATTCTCCAGGCAAGAACACTGGAGTGGGTTGCCATTTCCTTCTCCAATGCATGAAAGTGAAAAGTGAAAGGGAAGTCATTCAGTCGTGTCTGACTCCTAGCGACCCCATGGACTGCAGCCCACCAGACTTCTCCATCCATGGGATTTTCCAGGCAAGAGTACTGGAGTGGGGTGCCATTGCCTTCTCCACTGCTCTCTAATTAGGCACCTAAATGGCAAATCTCAAGGAAGAATCTGATCGATCTTTCGAGGTTTCCTGTGTTTCTCCAAACCAGGGGAACAAAGCACTCTGATTGGACTTAGGTCACATGCCAGCTACATGCAAAAGAGTCAGTCTGGACTACTCTGTCCTACCATGTATGCAAATGCATGGAGATAAATTCAAAATCAATTAAAGACCCAAATGTAAGACCTGAAATCATAAAACATCTACAATAAAATATACGCAGTACTCTCTTTGACATCAGACTTCATGATTTTTTATTTTTGGATATGTCTCCTCAGGCAAGGGAAACAAAAGCAAAAATAAATAGGATTACATCAAACAAAAAAGCTTTTGCATAGCAAAAGAAATTATCAGCAAAATGGAAAGTCCACCTACTGAATGAGAGAAAATATTTGCAAACATACCTGATAAGTGGTTAATATCCAAAATATACAAAGAGGTCATACAACTCAACATCAAAAAAACCAAGAACCTGACTGAAAAATGGGCAGGGGATCTGAATAGACATTCTCCCAAAGATGACATGTAGATGGCCATCAGACACTTGAAGCTCAATGTCACTAGTTATCAGGGAAATGCAAATCAAAACCACAGGGAGATATCCTAACCCTTTAACTTATATGCAGAGCACATCATGAGAAATGCTGGACTGAAAGAAACACAAGCTGGAATCAAGATTGCCGGGAGAAATATCAATAACCTCAGATATGCAGATGACACCACCCTTATGGCAGAAAGTGAACAGAAACTAAAAAGCCTCTTGATGAAAGTGAAAGAGGAGAGTGAAAAAGTTGGCTTAAAGCTCAACATTCAGAAAACAAAGATCATGGCATCTGGTCCCATCACTTCATGGGAAATAGATGGGGAAACAGTAGAAACAGTGTCAGACTTTATTTTTTTGGGCTCCAAAATCACTGCAGATGTTGACTGCAGCCATGAAATTAAAAGACACTTACTCCTTGGAAGGAAAGTTATGACCAACAAAGATAGCATATTGAAAAGCAGAGACATCACTTTGCCAACAAAGGTCCGTCTAGTCAAGACTATGGTTTTTCCTGTGGTCATGTATAGATGTGAGAGATGGACTGTGAAGAAAGCTGAGCGCTGAAGAATTGATGCTTTTGAACTGTGGTGTTGGAGAAGACTCTTGAGAGTCCCTTAGACTGCAAGGAGATCCAACTAGTCCATTCTGAAGGAGATCAGCCTTGGGATTTCTTTGGAGGGAATGATGCTGAAGCTGAAACTCCAGTACTTTGGCCACCTCATGCAAAGAGTTGACTCACTGGAAAAGACTCTGATGCTGGGAGGGATTGGGGGCAAGAGGAGAAGGGGATGACAGAGGATGAGATGGCTGGATGGCATCACTGACTCGATGGATGTGAGTCTGGGTGAACTCTGGGAGTTGGTGATGGGCAGGGAGGCCTGGCGTGCTGTGATTCATGGGGTCGCGAAGAGTCGGACACGACTGAGCGACTGAACTGAACTGAACTGAACTGAAACCTAACCTTAGTCCTAAGTTTACCTCATTGTGATAATCATTTCCTTATGTACGAGTGAAATCATTATGTTGTACACCTTAACCTTATACAGTTGTTATTTAGTCATTAAGTCACATCTGACTCTTGTGACCCCAGGCACTGTGGTACACCAGGCTCCTCTATCCATGGGATTTCCCAGGTAAGCCTACTGGAGTGGGTTTCCCTTTCCTTCTGCAGGAGATCCTCCCAACCAAGGGAATGAATCCATCTCTCCTGCACTGGCAAGTGGATTCTTTACAGCTGACCCACCAGGGAAGCCCAACCTTATACAGTGCTATATGCCAACTATATCTCAATAAAACTGGAAGGATAAAGAAAAAGGAAAAAAAAAAGAAAGTAGTTCTACTAGAAGAAGAGAAGGAATTCTTCACAGACACAGACTTCAAGTCTTCTTTTATAAGGCCTGTTGCAGACAGGCTTTCACCAGTTGGGCCCTGCTTCTTGAATCCTAGTGGATTCAGACACACAGAGTTTACTGATAATTCAGCTGTGAAGAGCAGCTTGACTTACTGCCCCTGCTGCTGGCTTGCCTGTTCAGCAAGTAAACAGCCTCTTTACCTCCCTCTGGGCATTCGGACCTACCCTAGGCAGATGAACTAAAGGGAGCTGTGAGTTAGTCAGTTTCAAGGCTCATTATTTCCGGTGACTGGCTTCAGTCCCTTTAGGATTTTGACTCTCCTCATGTTTTCCTGAGCTTCATTTTGGATTCCTACTCTGAATGCTACTTCCTCTGGGCCTAGAATAACCCTGGTGTAACCTCGTTACCAACTTTCCATGACTGGCTCTCCTCTCTTTCTTAAATAGCCACCTGTACTAAAGCTATCTATCTGCAACTGAATACTGAACTCAGCTCACTTGCCAAGTCTTCTTCCTATTGCCTACTGGTTGGACCATTCCTGTGCTATCTCTGGAGACTGGTTTAGACTCTGAGTTCCATCCCTCACTGACCAATCCCCAGTAATGACAGCTACTAACATCTCAAGAAACTTTCTCAGTCTCTAAATATACAGGGCCACATGGAACAGCATTCTTGGAAGCACTCAAACTGGGTTTATTGCATTATAAACATTTGATCTTCCTACTGTGGAACCAGAAGCAGAAGTGGGAAGAATGCTCAGCCTCCCTAACTTTATCACACTGTCACCAGGGCCTTTACAGAGCTTGTGTAGCTGGGTATCAAAGTGTTGAAACACATCTTGCCCCTTCTGCCTGAGCCCCTTTTTCCATGGAGTTCAGATCTTGTCATGGAACAGGACCATCTGATTCCCTCCATCTCTTAATATCTCTTTCTAGGCTCTTCCATATTGATACATTTAATAGATTCTCTCAGCTCTGTCCCATTAGTTTGCCAAACATGCCTGGACATGAACTCCAGCAAAAGAAGAGGCTTGGGTTCAGGTTGAACTCTCTACTACAAGAAGAGGCATGTTCCTGGCAATGGTTTCCCAATCCGGTCCACACTACCAAAGCAGTCTTGGTGTGTGTGTACTGGATGCCTGTCACGCACGACTTCACATCCTCTCACCTGACTCCTACTGCAGCCCACGGCTGAGGCAGCCAGTCCCATGGGGTCTTCCCCTGGGTGTAAATCTGATCGTGTCTCACCTGTGCCCTCATCACAGACCTCTCGCGTCCCGTTCCAGGGCTTCTCTTATGCCAGACACAGTATGTCAGACACAATAGTGTGTACACAATATACACTGCCGCATTGCAACCCAGAAGCAAGAGGGCCAGTAACGCCTCGGGCCATCCCTTGACCAGTAGATGACAGAAGCTGATGAATACATAGTTCCCTTTTTTTGTCTACCAGGCAGGCATTTTTGAGATGCAATTCATAAGGTTCCTCAGAATGTTCCAGTGAGATAGAGCAGAGGTGGTCTGCAGTCGTGCTCAAACCAATAATTCATCCTTGTATTGGCTTTCCCACTTCCCCTGCCCCTTCCTTTTTTCCCACTTCTCTTCTTTTACTTTAAATAAAATATCTCAGGGTCTGCTTTATGGGAAACTCAAGTGGAGAGAATATGATGGCTCCTTGATAGTTATTTACGAGGAAGAATAAAGCTTTGGGACCAAAGAAGCCTAGTTTCAAATTCTGTTTAACTAACAGGATGGCCGTCTAGTCAAGGCTATGGTTTTTCCAGTGGTCATGTATGGATGTGAGAGTTGGACTGTGAAGAAAGCTGAGCGCCGAAGAATTGATGCTTTTGAAGTGTGGTGTTGGAGAAGACTCTTGAGAGTCCCTTGGATTGCAAGGAGATCCAACCAGTCCATTCTGAAGGAGATCAGCCCTGGGATTTCTTTGGAAGGAATGATGCTAAAGCTGAAACTCCCGTACTTTTCCACCTCATGCAAAGAGTTGACTCATTGGAAAAGACTCTGATGCTGGGAGGGATTGGGGGCAAGAGGAGAAGGGGATGACAGAGGATGAGATGGCTGGATGGCATCACTGACTCGATGGAAGTGAGTCTGAGTGAACTCTGGGAGTTGGTGATGGACAAGGAGGCCTGGTGTGCTGCAATTCATGGGGTCGCAAAGAGTCGGACACGACTGAGCAACTGAACTGAACTGAACAGGATGGCCATAGACAAATTACTTAGCCACTCTGAACCCCAATGTCCTCATTTTATAATGGGGGTAACATGCCTAACCCCATCATGTTTGTCTAAGCACTGGACTGAAGAGTCTGTGTGAGAAACTAACAGCAACCCTGACTCAGGGTACCACTCAATCCTGTGTTCATTCTTTTCTCTTTATTTTCACCCCTTGCTCTTTCTGGCCTTGGCTTGTTTGTTTCTTTTTGTTGTTGTTGTAGTTTTAGTAGAAGGTTGTGGGGTAGAAATGGAAATAGACATAATAAAAGGATAGTTTTGTGTACTTCAAATGTACCTACTCCACATCAAATAGATGGATACAAATGCAAAGTTCCACTAAACTAAATCTTTAAATTTATTACTTTATAAAAATTATAATTTTTAAAAAGCACCAGAAAATTTATGCCTGTATTAAATACTCTCTAAAAGGGAGAAATATATCATTGTTTGAGGATATACATTTAAAATAGAGACAAAATGAGATTAACAGCTAGGTTCTTCTGTCAGAGCAGGAACTCTCTCCTTTAACAATTTTAAATGAAAACACCCTTATTGATACATCAACGTACATTTTTATTAAATATTTATTATATATAGAATATATTTATATAATTAATATATAACATATATAATAATATATAGTATTTTCATTTGTGTGCGCTCAGTCGTGTCCAACTCTTTGTCACCCCATGGACTGTAGCCCACCAGGCTCCTCTGCCCACAGGATTCTCCAGCAAGCATAATGGAGTGGGTTGCCATTTCCTTCTCCAGGGGAGCTTCCCAACCTAGGGATCGATGGAAACCTCATCTTCTGCAGCTCCTGCCCTGGCAGCTGGATTCTTTACCACTGAGTCATCTGGGAAGCCCACTATATAAGTATATTATAGGTCATAATATATACTATATTACATTATACATAGTCATTAAGAGCATTTTCATTTAAAATGTTAAAGGGAAGAATTCCTTCTCTGACAGAAGTATATGTAATTATATAATAATCTAAAATATCCTATAGATTTAATATAAAATAATATATTTAATATATTATATAAATAACATATATAATTATATATTTAAAATATATATACAAAGTCCTTATTATACTAACTCCCTTGTTTCTAATAAGGGACTTTGAATCTGAACTAATGAAAGACAAGTAAATCACTGGGATTAAATCAAGACTATAATGTAACCTCTCATGCCATTATTCAATTAACTGTCTCAGCCAGGAGTAGATACCCATGGGAGCTTGAAGCAGCTAAAGGGCAAAAATTGCATTCTTGGAACACAGTTCAAAATACCATTGAAATTACACTTGAGCACGGAGACAACTTGCTAGATGCTAGAGCAATAGTACCACAGTGTAACAGCCTGGGAGGGTAACAGCCACAGCAGGAGCTGAAGAGTACAGGAAGTCCATCCAGGGCCAGGTCAGGAACCCACAGGGTGCCCACAGACCCACGGTGTGCTGCCAGCTTTGGGCATCAGCGTGCCAGCAGGGGCAGCCTGAGGTAGAGAACCCATAGTGGTGAGAGAACCACAGAGGTGGGTGAGCGGTTAAGAGGTGTGTTCCCTTCTCTTTCCCTCCTCTCTGCCAATGCACCCGAGCCTAGGGAAGGGCGGAGGGAGGAGAGAAGCTGTGAACTAGAGCAAGATTCAAACTGCATGGACCTAGCTTTTAAAAACTGAAAATTTATACAATCTGCCCTAGATGTTGTTGAGGGATAGAAAGAGGGGCTAGACACTGATTGGCAGGAAAAAAAGAAATCCTTTACATTTTTGTGCCCTAATATGCTGACATATCTCAGTTAACCACTTACTAAGATATCAGTGATGATAGAGAGATGACAGAGAACAAGAGAGATACATACATACACACATATATACACACAATAGACCAAGACTCAAATAATTTTTTAGTAGGATGAAAAGAGTTACATTCACGGGGGTATTTCTGCTATGCCTTGCATTGAACCAGGTGTGTTACCCAGTAATCCCCTTCATTCTAACAACAATAAGCACATTATCTCCATTTCTCAGATAAGGAAACCGAGTCTTTAAGCGGTTTGAGTAACTACCCTGAGATCATACAGTTTGTTAGTGGCTAGTAACCTTCTCTTATTGCTTATTCTAAAACTGAATCATTAACTCAGCTTAGCCCTACTTTCTACTGCCTCATTTTATAAATATTTAAATCTAGTCTCAGAGAAATTTAAAAACTTGACCAAAGTTGTTACTATTCACTAGCAGAGAAAAGATTTCTAATAAAAAAAGGTCTTTTGATTTTTTACTACAGGGCTTCTAATAAGGTTATTAAAAGAAAGGAAAAACTTACAAATAAGCCCATGTGCACGTTTGTTTTAAACAGCAGTTGTCATTATGTTAAGAGATCATAGTCCAAGGCAGGTGGCTGGCTCAGGCTGTGTTCTTGTTGAGGGAAGAGAATAGAGGGGTCTTGTAAAATTCTAACCTATTTATCAAGTTCAAAGGCATTATTATGCTTTCAGCTATCAGCCCTACCTACTGGGTGCCTTCCCAGCACCTAGTACTTAGCCTGGCAGTGTATGCTTGCTGGATGGATATTCAATGTAAATATAATCCATATGCTGTGGTCAAAATAGAAATTAATGCACTCTGAACCAAAAAAAAAAAAATTACAATTTTTCCCCCTTAACATTGCATAGATAATACTACTCAGCAGATATGTTTTTTTCCCCACAATTCACATCAGTCAACTTTTATTTGCACCTGTAATATGGACGTGTACATATATGCTCATCTGTCAATTTTCCTGAGCTAACAATCATGGTATCACGACCTGTCACCAAATACCAAAGTCAGACCTTCTAGGTCAGTCTTATTCCATTTGTGTATTACTTGTTACAATGTATATATTACAATACGTATACACGTACTCCTCAGATTTCAGGAGTTGATCAGTTACCCCCAATGATAGGTGAAGGGCAAGACTGCTCACCTCTGAAAGGCTTGTGCAGAATCTTACAACATGAAGTGGGAATTTCCCTTCCCTTCTGTTAAATTCTAATTCACCTCCACTCACCCACATGGCAAGTCTAGCTGTCTGCCCCAGGCAGCTTCTGCCAGTTAGGCCAGGCCTGATCTTGTTTTCTGAATGTCTGAAGCAGGGAGGCCTAAAAGGAAATATTGCTCTCATGCCAAAGTTGCTTTGTCTTCATGGGGAAAATTTTTTTTTTCAGAGAAAGGTAAAGGCAGCCAATCTGAGAAATCTTAGTTGATTATTTACTATGACTTAACCTTCGAAAGATTCCACTGCAAAAGGAAGGGCAGGTATTTACACAGTTCACAGCCCAGGAACCTCTTTTCCTCTGCATACCCAGCGGAGCTAAGCTATTTAGCTTGACCTCATACATAACGAGGCCAATCCTATGACCCCCTGAATTTCCCCACATGACTCGCAGGGAACATTCAAAGAAGGCAACTTGCTACTAAGCCTGGAGGAGTTAGGGTTTATATCATTCCTGAATTATCGATGGAGCTTTGCAAATCAGCTTTACCTGTGCACATGACTATGCTCAGTTAATCTTTACCACAGAGAAGAACGTTTGTCAATATAAGGGCTAATGAAGACCTACACTATATAAATTTTTTTTCTCTAAGCAAAAATATCAAAATTCACATGTGATTTTACTGATTTGAAATAATAATTCTGGGGTTTCAGAGTATCATTTGATGGGACTTGAGGTTTCAGATCAAATCTTTGTGCAGAGGTAAGAACTGCTCTGCTTTAGCAATATTATTATTATTAATCACCTGAAGCAAGTGCTCAAAATATATAAATGTTATTTGTAAAAAAGGCAATAATGCCATGTAGAAATTCATGCTGAGGGGCTGTCATTTCAGAGGGTAGAAAGAGCACCATCCGTCCCTCTTTAGGTCTTAAAAAAATTAAGTGAAAGTGAAGTGGCTTGTGTTACATAAGAGGCCGATGACACAGAGTAAACAGACTTAACAGCAAAGTTAACAGTGCACTTGTTTTTAAGACTCTATCAGTTAGGAATAGCGATTGGATGCAAATAACAGAAGTACTAGGAGTGGCTAAAGCAAGTCAGTAGTTTGTTCTCACTTAAAAATTTGGAAGGTCTTCAATTATTAGGGACCCCAAGTCTTCCCTCTTTCTCTCAACCTTACGATCCAACATGGTTGCTGAAGTCTCAGCCTTCCCATCCATAGCCCAGGAAAGAGGAGAAAGGGGGAAAAGGGTCAAAGTATTCTAGCTTGCTTCCCAGAAGCCTCACCTGTACAGTTGCCAATTTGGTAAATGAAAATAATAATATATTATATGGTGGTGGTGGTTTAGTTGCTAAGTCAGGTCTGACTCTTGTGACCCCATTGACTGTGGCCCTCCAGGCTCCTCCGTCCTTGGGATGTCCCTGGCAAGAATACTGGAGTGGGGTGCCATTTCCTTCTCCAGGGGATCTTCCTGACTCAGGGATCAAACCTGAGTCTTCTGCATTGCAGATAGATTCTTTATTCTTGAGCCACATATTAGGTAATATTGAAAATTATTTATTGTTTATCTGAAATTCAAATTTAACTGGGAAATTCACATTTCATTTGACAATGCTGCCCTCCCAACAACTCTTAGACCTCATTAGCCACCCCCTACTGTAAGGGATGAGTGCAATTGCACTCATCTCACAACGCTAGTAAAGTAATGCTCAAAATTCTCCAAGCCAGGCTTCAGCAATATGTGAACTATGAACTTCCAGATGTTCAAGCTGGTTTTAGAAAAGGCAGAGGAACCAGAGATCAAATTGCCAACACTCGCTGGATCATCGAAAAAGTAAGCGAGTTCCAGAAAAACATCTATTTCTGCTTTATTGACTATGCCAAAGCCTTTGACTGTGTGGATCACAATAAACTGTGGAAAATTCTGAAAGAGATGGGAATACCAGACCACCTAACCTGCCTCTTGAGAAATTTGTATGCAGGTCAGGAAGCAACAGTTAGAACTGGACATGGAACAACAGACTGGTTCCAAATAGAAAAAGGAGTACGTCGAGGCTGTATATTGTCACCCTGCTTATTTAACTTCTATGCAGAGTTCATCATGAGAAACGCTGGGCTGGAAGAAGCACAAGCTGGAATCAAGATTGCCGGGAGAAATATCAATAACCTCAGATATGCAGATGACACCACCCTTATGGCAGAAAGTGAAGAGAAACTAAAAAGCCTCTTGATGAAGGTGAAAGAGGAGAGTGAAAAAGTTGGCTTAAAGCTTAACATTCAGAAAACAAAGATCATGGCATCTGGTCCCATCACTTCATGGGAAATAGATGGGGAAGCAGTGGAAACAGTGTCAGACTTTATTTTGGGGGGCTCCAAAATCACTGCAGATGGTGATTGCAGCCATGAAATTAAAAGACGCTTACTCCTTGGAAGAAAAGTTATGACCAACCTAGATAGCATATTGAAGAGCAGAGACATTACTTTGCCAACAAAAGTCCATCTAGTCAAGGCTATGGTTTTTCCAGTGGTCATGCATGGATGTGAGAGTTGGACTGTGAAGAAAGCTGAGCGCCGAAGAATTGATGCTTTTGAACTGTGGTGTTGGAGAAGACTCTTGAGAGTCCCTGGGACTGCAAGGAGATCCAACCAGTCCATTCTAAAGGAGATCAGTCCTGGGTGTTCATTGGAAGGAATGATGCTAAAGCTGAAACTCCAATACTTTGGCCACTGAAACTCCAGTACTTTGGCCACCTCATGTGAAGAGTTGACTCATTGGAAAAGACCCTGATGCTGGGAGGGATTGGGGGCAGGAGGAAAAGGGGACGACAGAGGATGAGATAGCTGGATGGCATCACCAACTCGATGCACATGAGTTTGAATGAACTCTGGGAGTTGGTGATGGACAGGGAGGCCTGGTGTGCTGCGATTCATGGGGTCACAAAGAGTCGGACACGACCGAGCGACTGAACTGAACTGAACTGTAAGGGACACCAGGAACTACTGTCTTCAGCCAGGAGTTGTTGCCATATTGGAGTTGTTTTACTAAGGAAGAAATGGAGAGTGAATAAGGAGCTGACAGTCTTTGCAAGAAACTGAGGGCGAGCCTGGAAGAAGGTCCTCATCCAGGCCCCACCACTCCTGTGCAGCATTTCTTGACTACATCAGCCCCTCGTGGTCACTCTGGATTCTGAACGCCTATGGCTTTTTTGCCTTGGTTCTAGATACAAAGCTAAGAAACTGATTTTTAATAAACACACACAAATTGATATGTTCAGGAGGCTAATGTCCTCTTCAAAGGAGTTAGACGCTAATGGTGCTGCCACCCTTCAAAATAGTTTTGGAGTTTCAATCTGATGAAGCAGAAATCTTTCCTTACAAGGGAAACAGGAAGCTGCCATTGCAGGCAAGACCAGGGAGGCCTTGGAAATTTGTTGTCTCTGAATAGAAGCGTTCAACAAATTCCACTGTCCATCAGTCTTACACTGGGCCTTCCCAGAGCCTCCTTCCATCATTATAAGACCACAAGATTATCTTCTGGAATGTCAACAGCTCCAGCCAGTGGGGGCAGAACTGAACAAAGCAGCCTGTTTAGGAAACTGGCCCTGGCAAGCTCAGTGGCCTCTCATAGCTCAATCATCTGCGGTCTAATAGGTCTCATTAAAGCATGGTTTACACTGTGTTGCTTCCTAAAATAAAGATAGGGAACAGTGGGGAAAAACAGGGAATTAAAATTCTCCCCTTGTTTCCCTTGAAAACTTTCATTCTGGCGTCCCTTTTGCCTGACATGACTGCCTACAGTGCTCTGCTGTGTTTAGTTACTCAGTCATTGACTGTGACCACATGGACTGCAGTCCGCCAGGTTCCTCTGTCCATAGGATTCTCCAGGTAAGAATACTGGAAAGGGTTGCCATGCCCTCCTCCGGGGCATCTTCCCTACAGTTCTTACCCGCTACAAATCAGGTTTCCATCCTTTCTCTGGTTGGCTGGATGAACCTGGCATGTTTTATAAGGTCAATCTTTACCTATAAGAAAGCACATCCCTCCTATCTTCAGGTCCCTTCCTTGAGCTAACTGTGTGGTTGGCAAGCTTTCAAACAGAGGGATAAACTTACTTTTCTAAGGTGGAACCCTAATATCACCCTATGGTTCAACACCTTTCCTGAATGGTTGCTGGGCAAACATCTCCACGTGGATGCTGATGACAGGAAACACATTATACGTATTCAGCCTAGGGTTTAACCACATTCAGTTCTGGGCTTGTCATATGCTCTCGCTATTTATACTGCTTTGGGTCAGCTACTTGATACTTAATGAAATTTGCCTCCAGGCTGCCCTGCAGGGAAAATGACCTATCTGGGGGGAATGCTTTCCAACTTCATAACCTCTGACGATTGCCCAATAGTCCTCTGAAAAGGCTGCAGGCCTGGAGTGAGCGAAAGTCCATGCTGCTTCCTGGCATCGGAGGGTATCAAGTGCTTTAGTGTAAATAGAATGATATCCCCTGCGTGGGGGTGGGGTTGGGGGTGGGGGTGGGGAGGGGTGGGGGTGGAGGGTGGCGGCTTTCCAGCCAACCGCTCCCACAAGGGAGCAAGTGTAGAGGGCATGAGCGATGTAGCAATCCGGCCTCCGCTCAAGGTCAGAACGGGCAGGGTTCCTCAGTGATGATTTTACCAACCTTTCAGTTATTTCGGAAGCAAGAACACAACAGAGGCAAGAATGGATCTATGGGATGGAAATAATGAGCCATTTATAACCCAAAATGAGACTGCCAGGAAAAACAAATACACAAAAAAGTACATTTATCAGAAGCCTGCGCTGTCCAAGGCTAGCGGGGTACAAGGTACTGCGTGTTCAGCTTCCTGGGCCGAGAGCTACAGTAAGTCATGTCCCCCCTGGACTGCTGCTTCTCCTGTCAGCCGGATCAAGAGCCTCAACCACCTGGTGGAGAAAAGCTTTGGTGTTTTCCAAGTGTGTGCCGGGTGGATGTTTCACATTTTTGATAAAGATGTGGAGTCATGCTGCAACACTTAACAAGTGCTCCTGCGTAACAGTTGCGCAATTCTGAGAGGCCCAGGGCTCCGCACACCAGCGGGCCGCCGCGAACCCCCAGCTTATGTAATGTGTGAGCGCACCCTTGGGCTTCTCCTTGCAGACTGCTGAGGAATTTTCAGACTCTGAGGTTGGCCTTGGTTTCAGCAGTTCTGTGCCCCAAAGGTGCGTCAAATAGCTTAGCTGTCGGCACCTACTGGTGTGCAGGAGGCTGCTGGAGGCTGATCCCTCTCTGGCAGCCTCATAGAGCAGGCTGGCTCTGGTCCCCAGGTGGCCTTGGCCTCACCCTGAAGCACCCTGTCCTGAGGGGGAATGAGGACTTTTCATCTTAGGAAGCCTAGGCCTGAAGGTTGAACTGGGGCTGCTCTGACAAATGGATTTCCCCAAAGCAAAGCGTCCTGGACGCATCGGGACACTGTTAAGTGGTTAGCACACTTTATCTGACTCAGATTCACCCAGTGCTCTCGTCCTCGGGCCCACCTGGAGCAGTGATAAAGTAGGTCAAGTGTGGGTTTTATGCCCTCTCACCTCCAATCACCGTTCCCATGCCTGCCTCCTGGTTTGCCTTTGATTTCCATCCAGGCTTCCACTCACCCCACAGAGCTTCTGGGCATTTGCTCTGTGCCAAGCACTGGGCACCAGGCAGGGCTGGTGCAGGGCTTTCACAGCACCTGGTGGCCCCCTGTGGCGCAGGGAGGAGCCCTGCAGGAGCCCCATTTCCCGGGTCACTCTCAGCCCCACCAGCAGTGTCCCCAGACTGTCCCTCTCTCCATTCACCTTCCCGACTCTCTCCATCTCCCCCTTCATTTCTTTACAGTACTTATCATAGCGATCTAACAAATTATTCTTGTACAAAGGTTGCTTTTGGTAATCACTGGTTCCTCCCAGGAGTTTCCACGTATGAAAAAATGATGGTTTGAAGAAACAAAGCCTTTTATGAGATGAACGCGGGTCTAATGGGAGTTTGAAACAGGGCGTAATATCCATATATTGTCTGAGCAGACTCTGTCTGGTTTCAGCAGGGAGAGTTTGCTTCCTTCCCCTGTGTACAGTGAACTCTGTGTGGGGTGGTTAAGAGAATAAATTCCAGAGCTGAACCATCTGGGTTCAAATCCCAGCTTTGTTAACTTACAATCTTAGGGAAGATCTTGGATCTTTGCTCCTTAATTTCCTCCTATGGAAAAGAGGGATGGTAGAAATAGCTAAGGATATCTCACAGGCTGGTTTGGGGATGACCAAAAATTAATAAGTATGATATTTTTATAATACTGCCATGCTTAGGTAAGTACACTATAATTATGTTAACTGATTCTTCATGAAGCCAATTCTATTCTTTCTGCATTACAGATTCTCAAGTAAGTTGTACCAAGAGTGGATATGTGATTCAGGGTTGTAGTTTCCTCATATGCAAAATAGGAAGTAGTGATTGAATGAGGATGTGGGGTCAGAGGGCCGGTCAGGTGACCAGATTCTGGTCTGTGTTCTTCGCTGGCTTTCTGACCTGGAGAACTCATGTAACCTCCCTGCAGTCCAGAAATTGGACTTGATCTGCGTTTTCTAAACTCAGGTTATTCAAGTAACACTTGTAGAATCATTACCATATCCCTGAACCACAGCTTCCCAGGTGGCGCTAGTAGTAAAGACCCTGCCTGCCAATGCAGGAGACATAAGAGACACGGGTTTGATCCCTGGCTCAGGAAGATTCCCTGGAGAAGGGAATGGCAACCCACTCTAGTGTTCTTGTCTGAAGAATCCCATGGACACAGGAGCCAGGCAGGCTACCGGCCATAGAGTCACACAGAGTCAGACACGACTGAAGCAACTTAGCACACACAGCATGCACTAAATCCCATCCTGGTTATTTATTTACTTGATATTTTCCTTCAGATAATCTTCAAATCAATTCACTTTCATATGTAGCCTGACAGAGGGAATATCCATATACTCAAGGGTTGGATATCATAATTATAGATTTTTCTAATGCATGTTAAAATAAATTTTTAATGAAATTTTAAAATACTTTTTATAACATCTTCATGCATGCCACCAATGAGGTGCATACTCCATTTTAGCAAACTCTAGGTTAAATGTTCACTGTGGATCCAGTCTAAAACCCTCTTGAGAAATGCTATATAATTTCCATGTGGCTATTTGGCTTTGTGTTTCTTTATATCACTTGCCTATATACAGGGCACAGACTATGGCTTATACCTCTTTAGGCACCAAGCACCTGGAAAAGGGCTTGGTAAATATTTAATTTTAAGTTAGAAGTACATGCATGCATATCTACAAATATATCTGTGGCCCACTAACAACCAGGCCAGTACTGAAAACACTCCTTTCTTTCTCTCCACATCCTTATCACTGTGTTTGTTGGGTAGCTGTTCCCTGAATGAAGTGAAGCATGTGGGACTCCAGGCCCTAAGTGGGCACTCAGGAAATGTCAGCTTCCCGGACAGCCTTCTCTCTTCCTGTGTTCTCTGTTAGTGGAGCTGTTTGTCCATGTGAAAATGAGCCTACTTCCTCAGGAGTTTACAGCCCTGGCTATTGTTGGGTTATAATAATTGTCGTCCTCAGTGCCAGCCCTAAAAGTGTTCATTCCCAGGTCTAGAAATGTCTGATCTAAAGAAGGAATTGTGTTTCTAAATGCTATTATTGAAGCGACCTTAAGAAACAGATTTACTCAAATCTCATCGGTAAAAATGTGCACCTATAGTATCAAGACACAGTTCTGGGTTCACAGAATGAGAAATTTCTCAATTTTTTGACATTTATTAAACATTTCTGTGTCAATAACCTTGGGAGATATAAATCTGAATGAGACTATTAGACTTTGAAGAGACTAATAGATTGTGAGTGACTTGAAAGCAAGTAATAGTCATCTTACATCCCCTAGGGCTTAGCAAAGCAGCCACGTGTGGCAGCAATGCATTAAATATTTGTTCCATAAATGAACTAATGAATAGATGAAGACACCAGTTTAGCACTGAAAGAGCTGGCACTATTTGAGAAACGAGACAGCATAGACAAAGAAAGTATTAATTAACAGTAAGCCTAACATTACACGAGATAACAAAGGCTATTAAAGGTTAAATGAAGGGTACCCTGCTATACACCCTGTCCCAAAACACAGTGTCTTGATTCAGCAGCGAGTCTCAGAAAAGACTGTGTGTTAGCCCCTACTCTTCTGTCCTTATCATTCCCCTCCTGCCATCGCTGGTGAGCTGGACTTCAGAGGGAGGTTGCTAAGTTGCTGTCATGTGACTGGTTTCCAAGGGCCACTGAGCTTATCAGCTCCTGGAGCAAGCAGAGTATTATTTAATGTAAATAAATCAATGGCTGTTTATCCTCTCAATCATTCTTCAGTCATCCACTGGCAAAGAAAGAAATGGCAATGATGACAGCTATGAAATTAAAATGCATGAGAAGTTAGAAGTCATTAATTCATGATTTTGCAGGTCAGGGCGACCCTTCCACTTGCCAGGAAATTTGCCATGCCATGAACTTCTACACACCTCTCTAGGATTCCAAATTGGCAGCACAAAAATAGCAGCCCCAAATCAATGTTTTTTTATTATTCATTAGTTACTGAAATACTCTTCCAAAATATACACTTAACTGAAAAATGCCTTCTCCTGTAGGGTTTTAAAGCATTCAGTCTATGAATCAAACCATATAGTTCAGCCTATTTCACTGGGCACTAATACCAACACCAGCAAAACCCAATTAATTGGGAAGAATGACATTTCCTTTGGAATTCTGTTTTAAAAATGATTTGTGTGCCAGGCCAATAAAAATTTCAAGCAGTGCAAAGCATAAGGAGAAGAAAGTAAATTTCTATCAACCTGTGGAACCCAGTCTCACAGTCTTTTCCATAGGGGCATCCACTATTATATTTCTTGGGCATCCTTCCAGAAATATTCTATGTATATACAAGCATATGTGCCCCTCCCTTTCTTGCACATACTCCTCTGTTCCTCAGTGAAACTTAAGAAATTGTGGAGTTTATTGCAAATCTATACACTTAGATTTACCTTTTTTATTTCAACAGCTGCATTATATTCCACTGTGTAGATGTCCCCGAGTTTACCCAACTCCTGGTGGACAAGTGGGTAGCTTTAATCCTTTGCTCCCACAAACATATTTTTGCACGCATCTGAATAGAACCATGAATCAGTTCCTTAAAATTTCAAAATCAAAGGATATGTGAATTTTAATTCTGATAAACATTCTCAAACAGTGACACTCAAGTTTTGGTGAGAATTGCCAAAAGTAAAGTATTTATTCATGCTAAAAACAAAAGCGAAGACTATGTTTTATTTTAAACCATAATACCTGTCAAGCATCTCGTTTTTTTAATGAAATTCATTTGCCAATGTCTTGCCCACCGAAATGTACACACACACGCAGACATGATTATGAATCCATTCAAAATATACTTGACAGGGACTCGCTAAAGGAGGAACTTGCCAGAAGTTTCTTACCACCACATTGCGTGAGTGTTGCAATGGGGTTAGCTCACGAATACCACACGTTCTCCACTGTGCCCTTGCTGTGTTTACTATCTTTGTGGCCTTGGTCATTTAGCAACACTGCTTTATTTTTCTTTTTGTAACCAAAGGTCAATTTATCACCCATCCCCCTCCCTCCCTCCTCCGAATCACCAGGGACATGATTTCTTCTTGCCAGTGTTCCCTCACAAAAGTAACCAGTCTTAAAATGTCAGGCCAGGCAGATTACGGATGCATCCGTGAAAAGGGCTCTGTCACAATGAACTTTGATTAATTTGATTTTCTACTACCTGTGGGAGTGAGTTCATGAATGACAATCTTGTACTCTGCTCAGCTGCCACTTTCCTCACTGGCTTCCTGTATTAAAAACAAACAAACAAACAAAAAAACTGGTGAAGAGATCCAGAACAGTCTTTCTAGTTTCTCTAGAATTTACCCAACACACACTCTGTCCTACAGTCTCCAGTTCGGGCTCCTTTCCTATTTACAATTGTAACATGAGCAACATGTGGAGGTTTGGGGTTTGTTTTGTCACCAGCTGTAACCGTTTTCTTTTCCCTGCCTCTGACCACAAACTCATAACCTTCTGGTAACCGCTGAAAATTTACATCTGACTGGGTTGAATGGAATAAAGTAATTTTGGTTTCATTGGTGACAACCAATTAAATAAATGTTCTGCTTTCATCTAGAATGGGTTGCAAATTTAAGAAAACAGATTATGTCCAGCTTTGAATATTTTGGGGCTCCAAGGATCCATAAAGTAATTGCCATAATATGAGTAACCAAGGAGCTTCATTTTTTCATTTATCTCAGAATCACTCTCAAACAGCCAGAAACTGTAGATTAAAAAAAAAATTAGATTTAGACTCTGCAAGGAAGCAATGTCAGTATTCTCATGCTGTGAGCTGTTTAAGCTTCTTAGTCCAGATAGCCCTGGACTAAGGGCTTGCGCAGGCTTCCCTAGTGGCTCAGTGGTAAAGAATCTGCCTGCAGTGCAGGAGACACGGGTTCAAGACCTGGGTTGGGAAGATCCCCTGAAGAAGGAAATGGCAACCCACTCTAGTATTCTTGCCTGGAAAATCCCATGGTCAGAGGAGCCTAGAGGCCCACAGTCCATGGGGTCACAAAAGAATAGGACACGACTTAGTGACTAAACAACAACAGTAAGGGCTCGCTCAGGAAGCAATGGAAAGACCAGATCTTCTATTTAAAATGAAAGCAAGAACGCTGCACTATGTTGACATTCTGTTGGTAAACTTCAACCCCACATGAGTCCTGCCCATGAAGGACTCTAGGAGTTGGTGCTGCTGCTCTTGATCCTGCCATATAGGGTCCCCAGAAGTAGGACCCCAGGGACTTAGGAAAGAGGATGAAGATGGACAGTAGGTAGGAGCCACTGAATTATGCCAGACCAGGCTACAGAAACCTTGAGAGGAACATTTCAAAAGCCTTAAAGCCTTCAGCACAATGGAGAGATTTCAAAATCAAAGTAATTCCCCACTTTTAGGCACTTATACTCGACACAGATATCTCTTAGCAGTGGACTTCTCTATATTCTAACTCCTTTTATTCAACAAGCACATATTAGTCATATGTGAAGGGTTAGGCTTCCACCTCCGTGCTGTACAAAGACTAAAAAGTCATCAACTCTGCCCCATAGCATGCACTTATTAAATAACGTTGAATGAGTGAATCAAAGGATGCATGAATGAAGGAATAAAGCTTACATTCAAGTAAGGGGAGAAAACACAGATAAGCAGGTGGCAGGTGTGAGTGGTCAGTTCTACCCAGGGTAGTAGAGAAAGGTCTCAGGCTTGAGGTGACCAATAGGTAATGGACAGATAAATGGGGGAAGAAGAGATTTTTAATGTAGGAAGTGAAAGAACCTAGCATGAGCTAAAATCTAAAGCAGAGATCAGCAAACCAGAGCCCATGGACCAAATGCAACCTACCACCTGTTTTTGTAAATAAAGTTTTATTTGGACACAATCATGCCCATCAAGGTATATTTTGTCCATGGCTGCTTTCATGTTACAGGAGCAGCACTGATTAGTTGCAACAGAGACCACAAGATCTACAAAATCTAATATATTTATTAAATATTCAAGGGCCTGCCAGATAGGCCCAGTTGCTGGACCTTGGTGGTCCTAAAAGAGGCTTGATGAGAGATGAGATAGAAAAGGGAGCAAATCCTGAAGATTCTTTTATGCTGTGTTAAAATAACTGATACCTGTAAGAAGAGGCGAGGGGTAAGATAGGGATAAAGGATTCAGAAGTACAAAAGACTATGTATAAAGTAGATAAGCCCCAAGGATATATCACATGGGGTAAATAGCCAATATTTTATAGCAGTTACAAATGGAGTATAAGCTATACAAATTTTGAATCACTATGTTGTACACCTGAAACCAACATAATATGGTAAATCAACTATACCTCAATTTTTTTAAGAAAAGAAATTTGGTCTTGACTTTTCCAGAAATAGGTAGCAAAAGCACTTTTGCATTTATAAATGTTTCTCAGGGATCAAGATAGGTAAGAGACTCAATAAATGTATCTTTTAAAAAAGAAAAAACAAAAGATAGGTAAGAGAGATGTAAAATTTCAGCAGAAAACCAGCTGTCCTCTGACATGTTCCTTGAATCCACAAACATCAGAGAGCTTAATGTGTGCCATTATACATCTTGTCACATGCTTGGGAAAGAGAACCTGGCATACAGAGACAATCAATGTCTACTGAATAAAGGAATTAGGGAAGGAGTGAAGACAATATTTTAATAGCATCATTATTAAAAGGCTTCCTGAATAGGCCACCTCTGTTACGAAACCACTGGCTGAGACTCCCACTGGTGCCCAGTTACCACACATGTAAACACTGAGATCCAGGCATGAGGAGGTTAACAGCGAAACACAAACCAGAGAGAAATTCCTTCCTTTCATCTCCAGTGCCAACATCATCAAATACCAGCCACTGGCTGAACCTGTGTTTATTCATGCTCAGTGGCCTAATGAGAGGGGATGGGACAAGAAGCAGCTCCGCTAATAACTGTCATAAAAATAATAATATCACTTGGCTCCATATGGCATCTTTCATTGGAAAATCTTGAATCATTTTTTTTTTTCTCTTAGGTAACAATTATTTCCATTCTACTTCCACTAAAGGAAAAACCAAAGCATAGAGAGAGGTTGTGACTTGCCCAAGGTCACTGAGCTAAGCAGAAAGGCAGTTTTTAAAGGCTGAGAAGGATTTGGGGATATATGAAATCCAATTTCCTTTCCAGCCCAGAATGGTTCTGGTTCATGACTCAGGAAGGAAAACAGCATGATCCATGCTCAGCATCTCTTTAAAAAAGTCATGTTACAGGGACTCAGGCATAAGGATCTATGTCAAGTGAATGTTTTAAGGTTACATATTGTCCCTGCCCATCACATTTCAACACCAACCACTGAACTGTGTCACAGACAAAGAAGGTTGGAAGGTCCAGCCTACAGAAGTGGGATATGGCTTGGGGGTGTCTATCCTTTCTGACAATTCCCCTAGCTGTTTCCCCCTCTCAAGTCCAGGCCTCTCCATTACTTTATTCATCAGAAGTCTATTCTTAGGGTACCCACAAGTCTGTGATGATCCTTGTATATGCCTTTTGTCCCAGGGTAGTAGTAGCAGGAGTGTTGGTGGCTCAGTCCTGTCTGACTCTTTGCAACCCTATGCACTGTAGCCCTCCAGGCTCCTCGGTCCATGGAATTCTCCAGGCAAGAATACTGGAGTGGGTAGCGATTCCCTTCTCCAGGGGATCGTCCCGATCCAGGGATCAAACCCAGGTCTCCTTCATTGTAGACAGATTCTTTACCATCTGAGCCACAAGAGAAGTCCCAGCGTAATTAGCAATAATTCCCTTTTTACTCTAAAAAATGCCTCAAGTTGGACCATAAATTGTGTAATTGTTCTAGTTCTAACAAATCAGGAGCCTTTTACACTAGATCCAGAAGCCTTCCTCTATCACAATTGTTCTATATCACCACTTTTGTTTCCTAGACCCAGGATCTTGAACTCACAATAGATCCTAACTCACGATCAGTTAAGTGATCTTCTCTGATAGGTAATTTCATCTCTATACAAATGGGAGTTTGCTACCCAGCCCATAGAACAGTTAATTACTGTTAGAATCACTTCCTCACCTTGTGCCTTAATCTGCCTTTTCATATCTTCCAAGTGTTGATCTTCACACAATTCTCAAGAAGCTGACAAATCACTCCTCTTTTTTGTTCCCTAGGAGAGGCCCCTAAAGTTCTCCATCCTAAATACCCACAAGCACCAGGAACAAATTCTAGCAGAGCTTTTAGGAATGTGGCTTTAGAATCAGACAGACCTTGATTTAGGTCTGGGCCCTGTCACTCCTTAACTAGGAGTAACAGAATTACTTCTCTAATTTCACTTTTCTTGTCTATAAATTCTGAACAAATATTAACTACCTAAGCCAGGCCCTGTTGGTTACCAAGCCAGTACCTATTACTCCTTCCTTCCTAACCAAGGTACTCACTTACACACTCTTCAGCTGTCAGACTCCCTTGCAGTTAAGCGTGGGCATGGAACACAGTTCTGGACAGTGAGGGGCAACTGAAAGTGCCAGCTAGGGTTTCTGAGAAAGCTTGTTAGAGGGGAAATATTCAGCTCACATCCACTGTTTTAGTTTTTCCCACTTAGTCTTTATCCTTTTTCCTTCTTTCTGTCTAAAAATCAGTTGTAATACACAAAGCAGAGCAGCCAAGCTGCAAATATGAGGCTCCCCCAGAGAAGGACCCTGGGTTCTTGATGGAGCCTGCATACTCCCCCTGAAGTACTTACTGCTAGACTTCTTAGCCTATGAGAAAAACAAATCTCTCATCTGGTTAAGCCATTGAAGCTGGATTTCTGCTACTTGCAGTCAAGCCCATCCTAAATAATACACACAGGCATACCGAGTTTTATTGGGCTTCACATTACTGTGCTTTGCAGATATTGCACTTTTCACTCATTGAAGGTTTGTGGCAACCCTTCGTTGAACAAGTCTATTGTTGTCATTTCCCCAATAGCATTTGCTCATTTCATAATTCTGTGTCACATTTTACTAATTCTCATAATATTTCAAACTTTCTTGTTATTATTATATTTGTTATGGTGATCTGTGATCTGTGATCTTAGATGTTACTAGTATGATTTGCTGAAGGCCCACATGAAGGTTAGCAATTTTAGTAATAGCATATTTTTTTAAATAATGTAGATCTTAATTGATGTGTGTACTTTTTTTTTAGACATAATACTATGGCAGTATAGTATAAGCATAATTTTTCAACATACTAGAAAATCCCAAAACTCGTGCGACTCATTGCAATATTCCCTTTACTTTTTTCACTTTATTTGGAACCAAATCCAAAATACCTCTGAGGTATACCTGTACTTCAGTGGGTTGTTGTGAATATAAAGTGAATTTGCTACATGGCCCAGCACATAGCAAATACAGAGTGAATGGTTTGCAATGATCCCTATCATGATTATTATTGTTATTAGTCATTGACTTGGGTCTTAGAGACATGGCCAAGAACATGTGGCTCTGGCAATCCTGCTGACCTCTGAATAGCACAGTACAAAAAAACATGTGATTTCTCGAGCACAAAGAAAATTCAGTTGCAGATGTGTGAACAAGAGATATCTCTGTTAACGGCTAGTGAAGCCAGTTTTTCAAAGCACCTATCAGATCCCCAAAGCACAGAGAAATGAAATTCCACCTGGGAGCAAGTGCTTTCTATCTTGGAGGGCCTACATGGTTTCCTTCTTGGACCAGGAATCCATCCTGGGGATATAGTGTGTCTCCTGGAAGTGTGTGGACTTCTCTAAATGACAAGCAAAGCACAACACTTAGAGGATGCCATTATTTCACAGGAATATAATTTCTACTGGGAAATCAAAGCCACAACTAAAACCAGCTCACTAGAAGAACACATGTTCAGATGCAGCATTAAATGTAATTAGCTTTCTATACCTAACTGAACTGCCCACCAAGTTCAGATACAGATGGAGCTGGCCATGCATTCTTACCTGGACTCCACCAAGCCACTGATCCACCCAGTTCCACCCACTCCAGTCTGAGTTCACAGATATAGAGAGTAGTGCAGTAAAAAAGAAAACCAATCACCCATGGGTCTTGGAGTCAAACAGACCTAGAGTTCAAATCCCACTTGGCTGCTTACAAGCTGGGTAATTTTCCCTCTCTAAGCTGCAGTTTTCACATCTGTAAAATGGGGATAAGAAAGCTCATCCTACAGGTTTGTAGGGAATTGAAGGAGACACTGTGTGGAAAAGTGCCCAGCCTGGAGTTTATCATTGGTTTCCCTTCCTCCCCTATCAGAAGGACAACTTTATCTCTCCCCAAGCCCAAGGAGTAGACCCAGCTCAGGTCACTGAACCCAGGTACAGCTCACTGCCTTCTGCCCTGTGTCTCATCATCCGTGCTTTTGGGCCACACTTGGAGAGCCAAAACCTTCCCCAAGGCTGAGGTCATGAAGCAGAAAAAGACAAAGCTCTCCTTTCAGAGAGCAAGTTTGGTTGGCTGTGAGCAAAGCCATCTCTCTGTGGCCAGTCTGCCCCTTGGGTAAAGGAGTCACCAGGAAACCCGGCAGGACGGGGCTGGCCCAAATGGTCCTTCCGTCAGCCACAGTCATACAAGTCATCTGGACGAAGAGCCAAGGAGTGGAGAACTGCTCCTCCCAGACTCTCCATCCTCTGGGTACAGCACTCCTGGGTCCCAGTCTCAGGCAGGATGGAACATGACAGTCACAAGATCCACACCTTACGCTATGAAGCATACTCTTCTTGCAACATCACCTGGCAGGTGCCCTTGGCAGCTGGTTCCACAGCTGCAGTGGTGCACATAGCATTTTGCTCCCCTCTGTGTCATGGGAGCTGTGAACAATATTCTCCCCGCTTTCATTTTAACCAATGGCTTATCCAGGGATATTTACCAAACACGGTTGTGGATAGTGAGACTAGCTAGATATTTGCACATTTCTCTGTAACTGTACAAACTAGCAATATAAAACCACACAGAAACTGGAAATTCAGGCTCATCACAGAGTATGTTTTGTCAGAGAGGATAAGAACAGATAAGCTAATAATAGCAAATGGAAATCATTAACTGTATGCCAGGGTCTTCATTGAGCACTTCACTTTCTATTGTTATTATCTCCATTTTATTCTATTTTAAAGGTTTTTGGAGTATAGTTGATTTACAATGTTGTGTTGGTTTCAGGCGTACAGCAATCTCATTTTAAAAATTGTAAAGACTTCTTGATTATCTTCTAGATATTAATCTCTTATAAGTTTTGGATGGGGCTTCCCTGGTGGCTCAGTAGTAAAGAATCCACCTGCCAGTGCAGGAGACGTGGGTTCAATTCCTGAATCAGGAAGATCCCCTGGAGAAGGAAGTGGCAACCCACTGCAGTATTCTTGCCTGGGAAATCCCAGGGACAGAGGAGGCTGGCAGGCCACAGTTCATGTGGTTGCAGAAGAGTCAGACATGACTTAGTGACTAAACAACAACAAAACAGGGTATAAAGAGGAAGAAAGCACCATAAAAATGAAAAGGTGCTCAGATAAGAACAATCAAAGTATATCAGAACAGGAAACCAGAAAACCGCATTCTCTCTTAAATGCAGCTTTGCAAACCGAGTAATAAGATACATAATGTAGCCGAGCAGAAGGCTTTCATAACCTTAAAAGAAATGAGGAGGAAAGAATTACTCCAAATCTATTATATTTATTAAAACCATTGATTTCTCTTGAAATAACACGATTGATAATGAAATTTACTGGAGGCTAACTAACAGAAGTCTTGTTTTTGTGGGAAGTAAGTATTGTCAGAAAGACTAGAAGACTCTATTTTAAATCCTCAAGATTATAAAACTGAGCTTTTACAAATGAGGGGGAAAATTTGGCTCTTGAACAGGATTATTCAAGTGATTTCATTTAATCTCTTCTCATCAGCAAAAGGGAAAAAAAAGCAATTAGCCTCAACTGAAACTAATACCATTTTCTACGGCAGAATACACCATTACAGCTAATAATGCAGTGGCTGGCTGTGTTGAATGAATCTTCTTTTTTTAAAAAGCCCACATTTGTTAAACACATGAACTGGACAAGTTTATATTTGGCCAACTCGTGTCTCCACACCTGTTCATTCAGGCATTAGCACTTGTAAAGCAGATGAATGCATCTGTACAGTGACGGGTAAAAATAAACCGAACTATTCTTGTAACATTATTAAAATGATGTGACCAAATAAAAGATAGTGTTTCTGAGATAGGTGGTCAAATTAGATGTTTCCTCACGTTTTATAACTAGTTCGTCTTATTCACTGTGTATAAAATAGCTGACCTCCATTCCAGGAGAGTGAGCAGCAACCACATTTAATGCTGTTTGCTCAGGGACTCAAACACTGGTTTCAACACCTTTGAGGCATAGCTTCTGAATGTGCTGTGGTTACACAGAGACCCAACATTGTGTGTTACAGAGGAACATTTAATTCAATCAATGTTATATTTGTCCTGTGGGATAACCATGTTACTTCAGCATAGGTCAACTCTTTGAAAATAAAGTTCCTGTAGAAGTTGGTAAGCCATTATCTTTTAGAGTGGGCTTACATGTACACAGACATATATAATCTCTAGAATAAGAAGTTCCCAGGGTAAACATGGAGAAGGCAATGGCACCCCAGTCCAGTACTCTTGCCTGGAAAATCCCGTGGACGGAGGAGCCTGGTGGGCTGCAGTCCATGGGGTCGCTAAGAGTCGGACACGACTGAGCGACTTCACTTTCACTTTTCACTTTTCACTTTCATGCATTGGAGAAGGAAATGGCAACCCATTCCAGTGTTCTTGCCAGGAGAATCCCAGGGACGGGGGAGCCTGGTGGGCTGCCATCTATGGGGTCGCACAGGGTCGGACACGACTGAAGCAACTTAGCAGCAGCAGCAGGGTAAACAAGTTATAAGAGCAGCCAGCAGTATCTCTCCCCATGTCATTATGCTTTAACCACACTAGCAACAGACTCCTTGGAAAATTATTCAAATCACTGTTCATAATTTTTTTTTACTGTATTAAATTCTTGATCTATATCTTCTATTATGTGAGTTTGAAGTATTATGTGGGCAAAATATTTTCCACATTTCACGGATTTGGGGCGTGGCCATACATCTTGCTTTAGCCAATGAAATGTTCTCCTGAACATGACACGATGTCTTAAATGGGCTTGTGTGATTGCATCTGGGCTGTGGCTGATCGGCAGATCCACATGAAAGAAATAATAAAATAATAAGAAATAAGAAAAATAAGAAATAGTAAAACTGCCTACAGTTTTAAGCCAGAGTGATGATGTTGGTTATGCCAGATTGCAATTGTTGTCAGTCACTAAGTCGTGTCTAATTCTTTGCAACCCCATGAACTGCAGCGTGCCAGGCTCCTCTCTCCTTCACTATCTCCTGGAGTTTGCTCGAATTTATGTCCATTGAGCCAGTGATGCTATCTAACTATCTCATCCTTTGACACCGCCTTTCCCTTTTTTGTTCAATGTTTCTCAGCATCCGGGTCTTTTCCAAGGAGTCGGCTCTTCGCATCAGGTGGTCAAAGTATTGGAGCTTCAGCTTCAGCATCAGTCCTTCAATGAATATTTGATTTCCTTTAGGATTGACTAATTTGATATCCTTGCAGTTCAAGGAACTCTCAAGAGTCTTCTCCAGCACCACAGTTTGAAAGTATCAATTCTTCAGCTCTCAGCCATCTTTATGGTCCAACTCTCACAACTGTACATGACTACTGGAAAAATCATAGCTTTGACTATATGGACCTTTGTCAGCCAGGTGATGTCTCTGCTTTTGAATACACTGTCTATGGTTTGTCATGGCTTTCCTTCCAAGGAAGAAGTGTTTCTGAATTTCATGACTGCAGCCACCATCCGCAGTGATTCTGGAGCCCCCCAAAATAAAATCTGTCACTGCTTCCACTTTTTCCCTTTCTATTTGCCATGAAGTCATGGGATTGGATGCCTTGATCTTCATTTTTTGAATGCTGAGTTTTAAGCCAGCTTTTCAACTCTCCTCTTTCACCCTCATCAAGAGGCTTTTTAGTTCCTCTTAACTTTCTGCCATTAGGGTGGTATCATCTGCATATCTGAGGTTATTGCTATTTCTCCTGGCAATCTTGATTCCAGCTTGTGATTCATCCAGCCTGGCATTTCACATGATATACTCTGCATATAAGTTAAATAATCAGGGTGATGATATACAACCTTGACATACTCCTTTCCCAATTTGGAACCAGTCCATTGTTCCATGCTGGGTTTTAACTGTTGCTTTTTGACTCACACACAGGTTTCTCAGGAGACAGGTAAGGTGGTTTGGTATTCCCATCTCTTTAAGAGTTTTCCTCAGTTTGTTGTGATCCACACAATCAAAGGTTTTAGCATAGTCAATGAAGCAGAAGTAGATGTTTTTCTGGAATTCCCTTGCTTTTTCTATGATCCAATAGAAGTTGGCAACTTGATCTCTGGTTCCTCTGCCTTTTCTAAATCCAGTTTGAACATCTGGAAGTTCTCGGTTCACATACTGCTGAAGCCTAGCTGGAAGGATTTTAACCTTATTAGCATGCTGCTAAGTCGCGTCAGTTGTGTCCGACTCTGTGTGACCCCATAGACGGCAGCCCGCCAGGCTTCTCCATCCCTGGGATTCTCCAGGCAAGAGTACTGGAGTGGGTTGCCATTTAATGAGAGCAATAGTGTGGTAGTTTGGATATTTTTTGGTTGTTCTTCTTTGGGATTGGAGTGAAAACTGACCTTTTCCAGTCCTGTGGCCACTGGTGAGTTTTCCAAATTTGCTGGCATATTGAATGCAGCACTTTAATGTCTTCATCTTTTAGGATTTGAAATAGCTCAGCTGGAATTCCATCACCTCCACTAGCTTTGCTTTGGGATTGGAGTGAAAACTGACCTTTTCCAGTCCTGTGGCCACTGGTGAGTTTTCCAAATTTGCTGGCATATTGAATGCAGCACTTTAATGTCTTCATCTTTTAGGATTTGAAATAGCTCAGCTGGAATTCCATCACCTCCACTAGCTTTGTTCATAGAGATGCTTCCTAAGGCCCACTTGACTTCACACTCCAGGATGTCTGGCTCTTGGTGGTAACCACACTTCGTGGTTATCCAGGTCATTAAGACCTTTTTTATATAGGTCTTCTGTGTATTTTTGCCACCTTTTCTTAATCTCTTCTGCTTCTGTTAGGTCTTTACCATTTCTGTCCTTTATTGTGCCCATCTTTGCATGAAATGTTCCCTTGATGTTTCCAACTTTCTTGAAGAGATCTATGCCAAATTATTGTGGCAAAATATCATCTCTGTGCATTAGCATGCACCATTGCCACTACCAGGAATACTCTTTCACGCCTACTCTCTTCCCCCCAGTTAACTCCTACTGATATCTCAGTTTAAATGTTTAGTACATACGACAGATGTTGCAAACCAGATTAACTTCTCCCTCACATCCTGTGTTTCTCGTTTTGTAAGATTTATCAAACTTATAGTTCTTTGCTCCATGTCCTCTGACTAGAATGCAATCTTCTCTGAATGATGGGACCACAGTATCTTGTTCACTGGTACATTCCCAGCACCCAGCACATGATGGCTAGCACAGAGCTGTTGTTCTTGTTGTTACTGTTCACTCATCAAGTTGTGTCCGACTCTTTGTGACCCCATGAACTGCAGCTTCCCTGGACAGGCTTCCCTGTCCTTCACCATCTCCTTGAGTTTGCTCGAGCACAGAGAGGATTCAACAAATATTTATTAAGTAATTTTTAAGAGGTGTGTGGTTCTGCTACTTATGGTTGGATAAGAAACAATTTTGGAGGTTTCAGTTTTCAGCTACTATAAAATGAAAACAATAATACCTTTCTCCTGAGGAGTTAATAATTAAATAAATTAACCAGTAAATTTAACATTCCAAGTATCCGACACATGGGCACACAGAAGGCACTTGGTAATCTACGGTTTTAATTATGATAAGAAAAATAAATATATCTGCTTTCTTAGAAGGTGATTTGTTTTATAGTGATATTTTGGCAGAAAAGAAAAAAAATTACATTGTACTATTATTTATTATTGTTTAATTTAGATATTTCAAAATATCATGCTTATTTATCATGATGTAAGCCCACTTTTAGAAGCAATTTAAGGCAGAATTCAGCTAAGAAGAAATAGGTTTGCAATTGATACTTTATTTCAAGCATTTGTCATTAAATGATTCTATCCTTTAAAAAAAAAAACTTTTTATTTGTATTGGAGTATAGTCAGTTAACAATGTTGTGATACCTTCAGGTGAACAGCAAAGGGACTCAGCAATACATTTACATGTTCCATCCTTTTAAAAATGAATGAAATTTATCCTTCCTATTTTAAAGTAGTTTTCCATCCTTAGAGCTGGCATTTAAATTTTTCAAAATGTTATTATTCATTCCCACAAGCAGCTTTTGCATTAATACAATTTTAATTTAAATCAGTTTTTTTTTCTTTTGCCAAAAGCAACATATGCCCATCATAGAAATTTAGAAAAAGCAGAGAAGTATTGAATATAAAGAAAATTTATTTCTGTAATCCCAGCACCCAGAGATAGCCACTGTATATCCTTCTAAATACATTTTATTCCAATGCCTGTTATATTAAATAATGATGAGATTGTGTTGTCATCGCCCATTTGGGATTGATTTTTCACTTAATCATGCCTGTCAGTTTATGCCAACAAATACTCATGTGCAACATCTTTTTATAAATATTCACTCACAACAATGGCCTAACATTGTATGGAAATACCATCGTTTATTTGAATACTTCCCTATTGTTAGAAATTAAGTATATTTCACTTTTTTCTTCTTTTCCGGCCATATCAGCAGTATTTCTGTGAATAAAGGAAGAGATACAATGAGTCATTCAAAACCCTTAGGAAGCAGCCACCACTCACCGATGCCTCACAGTTCAGAGTTCAATTAGACCGATCTACCAGTCTCACTGCTTCCTTCCATACTCTTGCTATGAGTCTGGGACCGTCACTAGACGATGGTAAAGGTGGGTAATGGGCGAGATTGGGATAAAAGCGTTTGAAGAAGGACTTTCACTTCTGCTCTCAAGAAAGAAAGTTCAAACTGGAACCTATGAATCAGCACATGATCAAAAATATCGTAACAAAGAGTGGGCCCCTGTTTTGAACGGAAATAACGTAGACGAAATGAAACATATAGGCCACTGTAGTTTCACTATCCGCAGTTACAATGTCCATATTTGTGTGACAAACATTTTTTTCCCAACCTGGTTGGCTGGTAACTAAGTTCCATCATGCTCATCTCTTACAGGATCTGAGGCACAGAAAGGCTGACCCAAATGCCCAAGGTCACACAAGTTAGCGGCACAGCCCGTGTGTGAGCCCATGTGTCCTGGCCTCGGACCAGTGCCCTTTTCACGCTTGAATAGTCCTCTGTAATACTGGGAATTATGAAGAATAGGGACCAGGACACAGTGTGGCCAGGAGATTAGCGGAAACATGATTCTCCTGAGAGACAGCACGGAGACATCTGTTAGCTACTTAACATGAGTCTAACATCCTCAGTGAGGGGGTAATAAATCCTCTCTGTCCACCTCTCTCTGGGGAGACGAGCATTGTTGCTCAATCAGAAATGTGTCCTTTAAAGAGCTTTGATATTCTCAAAGGAAAGGTGCTACTGAAAGGTGAAAATATTTTCTCTGCTTCTGCTGTGCAAATGGTGAAAAGGAGAATGGCTTAGGTTAAGGAATTATTGGAAGACATACATTCTTATCTAATAATGTCAAGGCTATGCTCTGGAGGTCTCTGAATGGAAGGATTGTGAGTCCCCGCTGCACTGAACACACACTTTACAATACAGTAAAAATCTTCTGTAGCACAATCAGAACCGCTAACTAACGGGCTAATCAGAGATGGGAGGGGTGTCGGGGGAAGGATACATTTATGTTTCAAGCGTTTTACCTTAAATAAATGTAAGTTTGCTCAACTGTCATGGCACTTTCCCTCACTATTGAATTCACTGGAAAGGTTCCAAAGCTACATTTTTTACCCAAAGACACAACGTTGCATAAGATCTCATTTTTCACTTTCATTTTTTCTTTCTCTGTAGTGAGTGAGAAGTTAAATACACTTCACATGAAGTGTACACATGAGCAACATATCGTACTTTTTGTTATTTTTTCCAATTTTTGCTAATTAACTCATTTGACACTGAGTCTTTCCATAGCATTCCATTCAAATTTCATTGCAATAATTTTTTCTCATTTTCTAGACACATGTTTCATTAGTTGTGTCATATTAAAGTAAATTGCATAACTTTAATAACAAGTAAAACTGGCACAAATATATTAGAAAATAAAAGAATAAACAGTTCTGACTCTCAGATAGTGGGAAACTCAACTCTTGAGGGAGAGATGCGCTGGTGTGGGCAGACTATTCAGCATGCTCTGAGTACCACCTGGGTCCTCACACAGGGAATAGAGAGCCCTTGTTCTTCCCATGAGTCACTTAAGTGGCAACTGGTTAAAAGAGTGCCCACCACAATTTTTACTAGCTAATTGTTAATACTAAGCAATGCCTTCATAGACAACGCCTGGTATCAGTCTTAGGAAGGAGTTTAAATTTAATCTATCCTATTTATACTCATAGTTGTAAAATCCCATCCTCCCTATCCAATAAATAAAGTCTATTAATTTACCTATTCAGGCAGTTAGTTTGGGTTCACATTATCTCATTTCTAGGTCCCTAAAAGACCCAGTTTCTCACCAAGGCAGTTTCTTGAAATAGGAAGAAAGGACTGGATAAACTAATGAATTCCAACTTTTATTTTCTTCCAAGCACTTGCAAACATCAGAAGCTATCTTATTATTTCTTCCTTTCTGTTCCCCTTAATTAGGAGATACGTTCTATGAGAGACAGATCTCATCAGTCTTCCCCTTTGTACTTGTGGCACAGCTAGGACAATGCCTGGCACACAGGGAATCTGCACGATAAATGTTATTCAGTGAATGCTGACTTGATCTGGCTGCCCTGAGTGTACACAACCTCAGTGTCTTCTACACTGATGTGCTGTCACTTCTTTACTTTTTTCCCTTTTAAAAACAAATTTCTACACTATTAGAAGTTTTCCAGTTGCTTGGCAAAAATGCAGCCTGCAGAAGGCTAGATTCTAATCTTTGCTCCAGAAAATAAAAGGGGTATAGTACAAAGATCAGAGCTGCATAACATCTACTCAGTGAGTAAACCAAGGGATTTAAGATGGCCACTCAGACCCGGCCTAAGTAAATGATCTGTATATCTATATACCTGATAGCAGCCAGCCACTCACAAGGTAACATTGTCCCCAAGTCCAGCACACTTCTGCTGCTGCTGCTGCTAAGTCGCTTCAGTCGTGTCCGACTCTGTGCGACCCAGAGACGGCAGCCCACCAGGCCCCGCCGTCCCTGGGATTCTCCAGGCAAGAACACTGGAGTGGGTTGCCATTTCCTTCTCCAGTGCATGAAAGTGAAAAGTGAAAGTGAAGTCACTCAGTTATATCCGACTCTTAGCGACCCCATGGACTGCAGCCCACCAGGCTCCTCCATCCATGGGACTCTCCAGGCAAGAGTACTGGAGTGGGGTGCCATTGCCTTCTCTGCCAGCACACTTCACCTCTAACTGCACCTACAGTGCAAGTTGTTATTAGAACTTCCAGTGTGGAACTGTGACAGACTGCTAAAAATTGAAAATATTTTTTAAAAATGGATTTCCTGTCTGTGCCTTAAAACTTTGCTTGGTTTTACTGAAGTGTATGTTTTGTTTGGGTACACTTAGCTTTATAACTGAAAAAGGGAAGATGTGATGAAAGAAATTTTTGTTAAAATAGATAAATGAAAAAAAAATAATTATAGATGGAAAGAACAACACATTTTAAGGGACAGGAGGAAGCAATAGAAAGTTTCTTCAAATAAAAGAAAAATTAAAGGAAGGAATGAAAGGAGGAAAGGAAAAAGAATAAGAATTTTGTTTTGTTAATTTAAAAAATAGTCAAGGACTCCCCTGGTGGTTCAGTAGTAAAGAATCCTCCTGCCAGTGTAAGAGACATGAGTTTGATCCTTGGCCTGGGAAGACTTCATATGATACAGGGCAACTAAGTCCCTGGACGACAACTGCTGAGCCCAAGCTCTGGAGCCTGTGCTACACAATAATAGAAACCACCACCATGAGAACCCCAGGCACTGCAATGAAGAGTGGCCCCCCTCTCCGCAACTAGAGAAAGCCTGTATGCAGCAATGAAGACTCAGTGCAAAAATAAATAAGTAAGTAAATAAAACTTAAAAAAAAAAAAGTCAAGATTTTGTGCTGGCTTCTACAGAGTGAAAATGACCATACTCTCCCTTGAGCATCACCTTTCATAGTCTCTGAAGCTACAACTACAGAGTTTGCTTCCAGTCTTCCCTTATCCTCATGTTCATCCACTAAAGCCACTGAAACCTATCCTTAAAATGTCTTGCAGGTCCAGCCCTTCTCCATCCCATTGATACTGGTTCATGCTTTAGTCCTTATGGAGCAATGGATTGTGATGACGGCTCCGAATGGTACACCTGCCAGGGGTCCATCCCTGTGCTACACCATCTCCATGCTCCCACCAGGCTTCCCTGAACCCCTTGGTATACCATTTCCTCTCTCCTGTGAGCTCAGCTCACCTCTGAAGTCTCATCTCTCATCAGTCCCTTCACAAGACACCTCCTTATGCTTCAGGCACAAGCAGGAAATAGTGGGCTATGTGAGTCTGCAGCTCAGTAGAACCATCAAAAATTTATAAATATGGTACTTATTTATTCTGAATTGTTTCCATAGTGAATACTGTGATGCAACAACCAGATTCCTTGCCCCGACCACCTTCCCAGACAACAGTGCTCATTCCTCCAGCTGCTGGGAGCACGGGTTCATAGCTGAATCTCTCTCTCCAAAGGTACAGCCTCACCCAAGTGGACATGCCCTCCCTGCCAGCAGCCCACATTTGATGACTGGTTGAAGCAGGACAAAACCCCCTGGCCTCCTGCCTTGGTGGGGAGTAACTCTGAAGGGTTGCCCAGCTCCAGAGCTTCCTGTGGGATAGGCTGAGTTCTCTGTTGTGATTACATTAGTTCATCTCTCTCTGCCCAAGCCTGCTTCCCTTACTTCCAGGGAGCACTTCTCAATAAATCTGCTTGGAAATCTCAGTTTCAGAGTTTGTTTCCAAAAATCCCAACCCAAAGCAATTTATCTCTTTAAAGATTTTTTTTGAAATATTACTATTTTGTAAACAGTGACTTCAATTGTAATTAATGTTCATGCTGGACTGTTAAACATTTTAAAGGTTCTGTTTTTTTTTTCTTCAGAATGTTTAATTGAAAAGAAAGAACATCTATCTTTTCTTATTTAAAAAGTCTATTAATTTCTATCCACAGCCACTACCAGGTATTGCTTAAAACACTGGAGCTGGAACTCTGAAATCTGGCTCTATCATTTCCCAGCTATGTAACGGGAGAAGGTTACACAGTCCCTTTTGATCACAATTTCCTCATCTGTAAATTGGGGATAATAATAATAATACTAATAATATGTTACTTACTGCATTGTTATGAAGATTAAATGAGTTGTCATATAGAAACCATTAAGAATGGGGATGCCTAGCCGAAAATGAGTGCTTAAATTCATTAGGGTCACATTAGCTGCTATAACAAAGAGCTAAAATTATCCAATGGCTCAAACATGGTACATAGTTCTTCTGCATTTATATAACAGTCCAAGGTTTTCCTGGTCAATTGGGTAACTTTTCTCTACATGGCTTTTCAAGGGCCTACATTAATGGATTCTAAGTTACCTTCAGTACATGGCTTCTCCATTCCTATTAACCAGAAGAAGGGAAGAAACAGAGAGGAGTCCGTATGGAAGAATCCCAGGGATCAGACCTGGAATTAGAGCTCATTATTTCTACTCACATTCTATTAGCTGGAACATAATCACATGGCTACACCCAACTGCAAAGGAACCTGGTAAATGCGGTCAGGAAATGGATGTTAGTCACTGTGCAGCAAACCTTGTTAAATTAATTATTATTATTATCACTCTCATTATTACCAATTTTCTTGCTTGGCTCTCATCTCTGCTCTTCTTAAATAACATAATAGTCTCCTCACAGATGTCCCTGCCTCCAGACTGTTCCATCTACTCATACCCTTTGTCCATACCAAACATGGAATTATTATCTAAAATTCAAGTCTGATCATGTCACTCACCCCCAAATGTCAGCTTTATACCTTCTGCAGCTCCCCACTACTCAGGATCCTGTCAAAGCCCCTTCAGCTCCCTTATAATCCAGTCACTCCACACCCCTTTGGTATTGCCTCCAGTCACTCCCCACCTTGCAGCTGGCATTCGTGATTGGATACTGTGGAGACTCCAGTGAGTAGGCAGATAGAATCCTGCCCTATAGTCTACATCTTGGCAAGGAAGCCAAACAACAACAACAAAACCAAACAAAACCAAATAAATATACAATGGTTAGTAGTAGAGAACACAGTGAAGAAAAGTAAAGGGGAAGGAAATTGAGAGTGGTAAGCTAAATAAATAGGTATAAAGAACGTCTTAAATTTTACCCACAAGGGATAGTCATTCCATAGAGAAATACGCTGCAGACCTGATCTTCAGTATAATTACACACACCCATGTGCTCTTGTCATTGACCTATATTTATGTTCCTTTGAACTTCTTTTAATGACTGCTATTGAGGGAACTAATACAGAGCACTAAAGAGTGCTTCATGTGCTGTTTGTGGGATGTTGAGAGAATAATTTATTAATGCTCCACTGGGGAATGAGAATACAAAGGGCTCATTTCCCACCAGCACAAATTGCTGAAAAATTCAACCTAAAAATATTTAATGAAGTTAGATTTTACTCAAGGAATGTAAAACTGTTATTTTTTAAATTACCTGAACAATGTTACTGCAACCTTGATAACTTTTAAAATGTTTCCTTTGTTATGTTCCCATCAGCGTACTGATTTGGGGTTTTCAGTTGTAAAACATGTGAGGCTGAAGATTTTCTTGTAAATGCTTTTCATTCAATCAGGGTGAGCTTGTCCCACCTGATTACATTAGATCATCCTTCTACGTTGCTGCTCTCTCATCCTTAGCGCGTCTTCCAAAGCATGGCCCAAGATGGCTGCTTGACCTTCCGCTACTATGCTTACATCCCAGCCATCAGAAGAAGCAACAGGTAAAGAAGGGTATGGTCTGCTAAAGATACCCCTGTGCCAGTCCTAAAACCCATAAATATCTTACTTAATATGGAAAAGGGACTTTACAGTTGTGATATAAAGATCTTGAGAGAGGGAGATTATTCTAGATTATCCAGGTGGGCAGTTACAGAAGTCTGATAAAAGGGTCAGAGTCAGAGAAGATGTGTCAGGGAAAGCAGAGGTCAGGGTGATACGAGGAAGTGGCCCTCAGCCAAGAAATGCATGTAGCCTGTAGAATCTGGAAAAGGCATAGAAACAGATTCTTTTCCTAGAGACTCTACAAGAAACATAGCTTGACTCCAGAATTATAAGACAAACAATTCGCGTTACTTCAAGCCACTAATTTTATGACAATGTGTTATAGCAGCAATGGGAAATTAATACCTTAAGTTACAATGAAGCAGGTAAACATGGATAATGGGGCACACAACTAGCATATTCTGCCATGATGTCTTTCTTTTTAAAAATGGAAATATACATCCCAAAGGATATAGGTTAATTATGCTTTACTATACACTTTTGGTTTCAAAAATGGAACTTCAGTCTCAGTTCTAGCTAATTTAAGGTTAGGCAAGAGGAAAACAGGTTTGTTTACAAAATATTTGAATGACTCAGTCCATTCAGGAAGAAGTAAAGGATAGCTTGATATCCATAGGGCCTGTAACCAGGGTCATGTCTGGCATCAGCCACCACCCTCCCCACCCTCTCTTCCCTCTGCTTTTCTCTGTTCCCATTCATTCTCTTTTACTTAAGATGGACCTTATTCATAAGCTGAGGTCAAGGCAGTGATCATCTCTGGGCCATTCGGTTCAACTTAAAGACTCTCACTTGGTCATTCATTCATTAATCAAGTATTTATTGAGCCCCTGCCATGTGCCAGGCCCATTAACAAGACAGACAAGTCCCTGATCACACTCTGGCAGCTGATACAGATAATAAACAAACACCCAGACACGATCCTTAGAGATCGTAACAGGTATGATGATGGAAAGGAGAAGAGAAATGAAACAGTAACTCCAGAGACCACTCTAGACTGGTGGTAGGGAAGGTTTACCTGAGGAGTTGATATCTGAAGCCCCAAAGTTAAATAGTGTACACATAAGCATTACCCAGGGGACAGGAACGACTCCATGATGACTTCCTGAAGCGACCGACAGACGGGAGGCCAGAATACCTGGTGCCAAGTGAGCAGACAAGGGCAGTAAGAAACGAAGCTGGAAGCTAAATCCAATAGAGCCTCTTGGATGTGTCTTGGTTTTCCTAGGAGAGTCCCTGTCACACCTGTTTTCTCACCATAAATATTCAGAGAACCCCAGTTTGGATTATGAATTGCACACTCACTCTACATATGGGCTACAAAAGTCAGGATTAATTTCTAAGAGAAATGGAAAGACATCAAAAAGCTTTAAGTAGGGCAATTCTTTGGTCTGATTGTATTTCGTACAGACTGGATTGTATGAAAACTGGAAACCAGATAATGAGTTAATCAATGCAATAAGTCGAACATGTCTACATTTGGAGCATTGACTTTTTTTTTTTTTCCTTTAGTAAAAGAAATCAATATTGAAATAAAAATAGGTAAAATTTGTGATCGAGCCTAAGGCATAGACAAACCCTCGTCATCCTCATCTAACACTTAGAGCTCAATACCACTGCCCTTTTTGTTTTTCTTTTCATTTCTCTTAAACTCAGAAGCATTTTCTGAGGCAGATCATAGCTCCAGCTTTCTGGGTCTCACGGCAACTTGGCAACACAATGCTTCTAGGCTAAAATCCCAGCTTCCATGGATTCACACAGTTTCAGCCACAAATATTTACCTTGCCTGGCTCCTGGAGCTAATTAAAGGGGCAGGGCTCTGGTCCTCTGGGCTCTCCCTTAAACTGCTGTCAGAGACAGGAGCAGCTGCAGGACAAGAACGGCAGCCCCATAACTCATCTCTGCATCTACACAGCGACTTCCTCACAAATGTCCTCTTCAAATCAGGTAAAGGGGTCGTACCCATGCCCTGCCCTCGCCACTTTCCTACTGGACTTGAAGTCGCACCTCTGTGTAATGATTTCTCCTAGAAACTGAAGTTATCCTTTAGTAACATATCTGTCCTACAGCTGCCTCTGTAAGAGAGAATCTCAGGATCAAATGCTAAGCTTATTATACCAGCTAGAACACAGTGTTTCACTGCATATTTTAATTTTTATCATAAAAATGATACATGCTTACGCTAAAAAAATTCAAAAAGGAAAGGTGGGAATTGAAGAGCAACTTTTTCTTTCTCTCCTCCCTTAGTCCCTGTCACTGACCCAACGAATGCCCTTCCTCTGTCAATCTCGCTATGCATATAAAAGCAGATGGAGAAAAATATATTAGCATTTAAAATAGATCACCCTAAAGGCTTTAAAGTGATTTCATGATAACAAACAAATCTAGATTTGATAAACCATGAAACAGAATCAAATCCCAGTTCCCTGGCAGGAACTGAAGGCTCGGCCCTTCCTGCAAAGTTGAATAGCTGGGTTAATCCTGGTTATGATTCACAACAGATTCAAGAACCCATATTCAACTTGCCAGGCCCAGGTAGAAATTAGAACATGAGGTGAGGTTACAACTCTGAAAACACTCAGAGCTTGAATAGAGGAGAAAAAAAAGACATAGAAAATAGTCCGTCTATTGAGATGAATGGATAAATAAAATGTGATGTATACATATGATGGAATACTATTCAGTTTTAAAAAAAGAAGGAAATCTTATTATTTGCAACAACATGGATAGACCTAGAAGACGTTATGCCAAGTGAATAAGTCAATCATAGTAGGACAAATACCTCCATGATTCTACTTACATTGTCAAACTTATATAAGCAGAAAAAAAAAGTGGAAGTTGCCAGGGGAAGAGGGCAGGGGGAATTGGGGAGAAGTTCAACAGATATAAAGTTACAGTTATAAAAATGAGTAAGTTCTAGAGATCTGGCTGTACAACACACTGCCTATAGGTAACACTATGGAATTGTGCACTGAAAAATTTGCTGAGAGTGAAGATCTAGTTAAGTGTTCTTACAACAAAAACAACAAAAGCAAAGGAACCTAAGGAAGCTTTTGGAGTTATTAAAAACCTTGATTGTGGTGATGGTATCAACAGTCCAGTTCAGTCGCTCGGTCGTGTCTGACTCTCTGCGACCCCATGGACTGCAGCACGCCAGGCCTCTCTGTCCATTGCCAACTCCTGGAGTTTACTCAAACTCATGTCCATTGAGTCGGTGATGCCATCCAGCCATCTCATCCTCTGTCATCCCTTTCTTCTCCTGCCCTCAATCTTTGCCAGCCTCATGGTCTTTTCAAATGAGTCAGTTCTTCCCACCAGGTGGCCAAAGTATTGGAGTTTCAGCTTTAGCATCAGTCCTTCCAATGAATATTCAGGACTGATTTCCTTTAGGATGGACTGCTTGGATCTCCTTGTATTCCAAGGGACTCTCAAGAGTCTTCTCCAACACCATAGTTCAAAAGCATCAATTCTATGGCACTCAGCTTTCTTTATGGTCCAACTCTCACATCCAAACATGACGACTGGAAAAACCATAGCCTTGACTAGATGGACCTTTGTTGGTAAAGTAATGTCTCTGCTTTTTAATATGCTATCTAGGTTGGTCATAACTTTCCTTCCAAGGAGCAAACATCTTTTAATTTCATGGCTGCAGTCACCATCTGCAGTGATTTTGGAGCCCAAGAAAATAAAGTGTCACTGTTTCCACTGTTTCCCCATCTATTTCCCATGAAGTGATGGGACATGATGCCATGATCTTAGTTTTCTGAATGTTGAGCTTTAAGCCAACCTCTTCACTCTCCTCTTTCACTTTCATCAAGAGGCTTTTTAGTTCCTCTTCACTTTCTGCCATAAGGGTGGTGTCATCTGCATATCTGAGGTTATTGATGTTTCTCCCGGCAATCTTGATTCCAGCTTGTGCTTCATCCAGCCCAACATTTCTCATGATGTACTCTACATATAAGTTAAATAAGCAGGGTGACAATATACAGACTCCTTTCCAGATTTGGAACCAGTCTGTTGTTCCATGCCCAGTTCTAACTGTTGCTTCCTGACCTGCATACAGATTTCTCAAGAGGCAGGTCAGGTGGTCTGGTATTCCCATCTCTTTCAGAATTTTCCACAGTTTGTTGTGGTCCACACAGTCAAAGGCTTTGGCAGAGTCAATAAAGCAGAAGTATATGTTTTTCTGGAACTCTCTTGCTTTTTTGATGATCCAGTGGATGTTGGCAATTTGATCTCTGGTTCCTCTGCCTTTTCTAAATCCAGCTTGAACATCTGGAAGTTCATGGTTCACATACTGTTCAAGCCTGGCTTGGAGAATTTTGAGCATTACTTTACTAACAAGTGAGATGAGTGCAATAGTGTGGTAGTTTGAGCATTCTTTGGCATTGCCTTTCTTTGGGATTGGAATGAAAACTGACCTTTTCCAGTCCTGTGGCCACTGCTGACTTTTCCAAATTTGCTGGCATATTGAGTGCAGCACTTTCACAGCATCATCTTTCAGGATTGGAAATAGCTCAACTGGAATTCCATTACCTCCACTAGCTTTGTTCATAGTGATGATTTCTAAGTCCCACTTGACTTCACATTCCAGGATGTCTGGCTCTAGGTGAGTTATCACACCATTGTGATTATCTGGGTCATGAAGATCTTTTTTGTACAGTTCTTCTGTGTATTCTTGCCACCTCTTCTTAATATCTTCTGCTTCTGTTAGGTCCATACCATTTCTGCCCTTTATTGAGCCTATCTTGGCATAAACTGTTCCCTTGGTATATCTAATTTTCTTGAAGAGATCTCTAGTCTTTCCCATTCTAATGTTTTCCTCTATTTCTTTTCATTGATTGCTGAGGAAGGCTTTCTTATCTCCCCTTGCTATTCTTTGGAACTCTGCATTCAGATGCTTATATCTTTCCTTTTCTCCTTTGCCTTTCGTTTCTCTTCTATTCACAGCTATTTGTAAGGCCTCCTCAGACAGCCATTTTGCCTTTTTGCATTTCTTTTCCTTGGGAATGATCTTGATCTTTGCCTCCTGTACAATGTCATGAACATCCATAGTTCTTCAGACACTCTATCATATCTAATCCCTTGAATCTATTTGTCACTTCCACTGTATAAATGTAAGGGATTTGATTTAGGTCATACATGAATGGTCTAGTGGTTTTCCCTACTTCTTCAATTTAAGTCTGAATTTGGCAATAAGGAGTTCATGATCTGAGCCACAGTCAGCTCCGTCTTGTTTTTGCTGACTATATAGAGCTTCTCCATCTTTGGACATGCATATGTCCAATTTTATCAAACTGTATACATTAATGTGTGTCTTTTTGGCATATCAATGATATCTCAATAAAGTTGTAAAAGTAAATAAACAAAAGAAATATCAAGCTCAGGTAACAGGGAGGAGGTATGTTTTTGCCTTTACCAAGAGAATTTGGGAAAGATTCCCATTCCCAATTACTCCCTGCAACAGACAACCTACATCAACTAGACAAAATAGTATTCAACATTCTGAATAATTTCATGTTTTACAAAATAAATGCGTACAAAATAAAGTCCATTCCCGCTTACTTATATTTCTTATTTTCTTAAAAAATGTGAAGCAGTATTAAATTTTAACAAATGATTTTTGTTGCCTCTTTTAAGATAATTATGTGCTTTTTCTCTTACAATTTGTTAATGTGGTAAATCTTACTAATAGATTTTCCTAACATTAGACCATCCTTGTTTTCGGGGGGATAAACCCAATTTGGTCATACTGTATTATTAGCTTTGTGGGGTTTTGTTTTGTTCTGTTAATTTTTTAAAGCAATTTTTGGTGGCCCCATCATGGTGTGTAGGATCTTATTTCTCTGACCAGGGAACTGAACCCACAACCTCCGAAATGGAAGCACAGAATGTTAACCACTGGAATGCCAGGGAAGTCCCTGGTTTTGTGTTTTTTGTTTGTTTTGGTTTGTCTTTTCCCAAATTTTATTTATACCTTTATATTTAGAAATGAAGCTGGTTTAAAATTTTTCCCTATTATTTTTGTCTTATTTTGGATTCAAGTTTTTGCCAATCTAATAAAATGAGTTTTGGGGTTCTTTTCATACTCTATATCTGTGGAACAGTTTATAGAGATTGGAACTCTATACTCCTTAGAAATTTGGTAAGACTCACTTGTAAGAAACTACTCATACCTTAATAAGCAATTTGTACAGATTTAATCAGGGATTTAATGTCTTTCAAAGTCATAGGATTTAGGTCATTTATTTCTTCTTGAATCAGTTTTAACTGATCATAGTTTTTCTAGAAAATTGACTATTTTGCATATTCCAGTTAATCAACATAAAGTTGTACATGGTTTTTCCTTGTTACCTGTCTTAATTTCTGGTATATTTGTGATTCTACTGCTTTCCAGTTTCTAATTTCAATATTGTTTTGGATATCTTTTGTATGTAAAGCCACACCGAAACTGGCCATATGGAGGCCCAGTTTTAAATGTGTTGTTATAGCCAATGCTTACAATAGTCCAGAGTTTGAAGTTGGAATAGAAATAGAAATGCCACTAGAACTGCTCCTTTATAACTTCTGTCTCTAACTCCTCCCACTTGAGTCACATAACCTGCATGCCTGTACATACCCCTTAGAAATTTGTTCTTTTAAGGAAATGCAAAGTGGTGGTGTTCTATTTTCTCTAATTGCTCAGCCCATTCAAAAACCAGAAGACAATAAGACAAAAACAGAAGACGATAAAATATGTCTTCTGCAGTTTCAGTATCCTCAGTTTTTCTAATAGTTACTCAAATACCCTGGATCCCAAGCTCCTCACCAGCTCTCTCCTAGTGATCCAGCCCAGTACCCCAGCATCTTAACCAAGTAGGATGAGTCCAGTAGATTGGACCCTTCCATGAGTGTTTCCTAAAATTCCTAAAATTCATTGACTTCTGCTTGCTCCATCACGTTATTGACTCACATTAATTTTGCAGTCAACCAAACATTTGGGTCTTTTTCGCATATGCTATTGAGGGCTCTTTATTCCCAAGCATATAAGAGAAGGACTTCTTGATTATGTAATTCCCTAGTCTATAGACTTACAGAGAGAATTTGAAACATGTCTGGGCTGTAATCAAGCATCCTCATAGGTGAGAACAGAGGAGCAAGCAAGCAGTTCTGCACTCAGCAATCTAGAGGAAGAGCTCTTTGTCTATAATGGAAGACATGTCAGCTGGGTCCTACCACAGTCCAATTGCCAAGAACAGGACAGGAAAAAGAATGACTACTTATTGAGAACCTAGAGTATCAAATCTATGTTAGGTGCTTTGTATATGTTATCTCACATAGAAAGCTTTAGTTCACAAAACAACAGTAGATCAAGGTGTAGCATGAGTAAATAAAGATTCAAGTAAGCAAATGCCAGATAAAATGATCCCCGTTTTATTTATGAGGAAACCAATGCTAGGAGCATGATTTGCCCAAAATGACACAACCAAAAGGCAATGGGACCTTGTTTGACTTTAAAATTCATGTAATGTCTTCTACATTGTGAACAGATGCAGTGCGGGGAGCAAGGGCACTTATGCGATGCTTAACAAAGGATTATTTTCACCTACATTAACTCGACTTGATCTTCATAACAACTTCATGTGATAGGTAGAGCATGTGATACAATCTTTATTTCACGGGTAAAGATATCAGTGCTCAGAGAATCAAGTGGCCTACCCAAGGTCACCCAGCTTGACGATGAGGTTGCAGAGCAGACCTTGACCCCAGGCTCTCTGACAACAAGCACAGTGCAAACACCTCTCTGGGCAGCTGGCATGGGGAAGGAGGGCAGCAGGGAATGGGGCAAGTGCTGATGACCAATGTGGAAGTGGGGATGGGGAAAGCTCAAACTCCAACCTTACCAAGAAACTACTATGCTCTGTTATTATTTTTGAATTATCTTGAGCCTTCAAGAGACACAGAAGAAAGAAAGGTCAAGTGACCTTTCTTTCTCTGCCCAAAAAGCAGAACAGCCTAGGATAGATAACTTCATGGTTTCTTCCATGTGAGAGTGAGGCTGCCTTTGCCATCAATGACACTGGTGCAGTAGATTCTTGTGGAGAAGGAAGCTGAAAGGCCAGAGCCCAGCGAACATATTGGCCTTTGATTTCTTCAGTAAAGTCAGAATCTTTAAAAAAAGAAAAATATTGAAAATGAATCAGATGTGTTCATGTCCTAATCCATTGAAGACAGATAGATTTAACATCAGTTAGATATCCATAGAACATTTGATTTACCAGTTATTTCAGTTCAGTTCAGTCAATTAGTCATGTCCGACTTTTTGCGACCCCATGGACTGCAGCACGCTGGGCCTCCCTGTCCATCACCAACTCCCAGAGCTTGTTCAGATCATGTCTGTTGAGTTGGTGATGCCATCCAACCATCTTATCCTCTATCATCCCCTTCTCCTGCCTTCAATCTTTCCCAGCATCAGGGTCTTTTCAAATGAGTCAGCTCTTCACATCAGGTGGCCAAAGTACCGGAGCTTGAACTTTAGCATCAGTCCTTTCAATGAATGTTCAGGACTGATTTCCTTTAGGATTGTCAGGTTTGATCTCCTTGCAGTCCAAGGGAATCTCAAGAGTCTTTTCCAACACCACAGTTTGAAAACATCAATTCTTTGGTGCTCAACTTTCTTTATGGTCCAACTCTCACATCCATACACAACTATAACTTTGACTAGATGGACTTTTGTTGGTAGAGTAATGTCTCTGCTTTTTCGTATGCTGTCTAGGTTTGTAATAACTTTTCTTCTAAGGAGCAAGTATCTTTTAATTTCTGGTGACTGCAATGCAGTGATTTTGAAGCCCAAGAAAATAGTCTGTCAGTTTCCATTGTTTCTCCATCTATTTGCCATGAAGTGATGGGACCGGATGCCATGATCTTGGTTTTCTGAATGTTGAGTTTTAAGCCAACTTTTTCACTCTCCTCTTTCACTTTCATCAAGAGGCTCTTTAATTTCTTTTCACTTTCTGCCATAAGGGTGGTGTCATCTGCATATCTGAGGTTATTGATATTTTTCCCTGCAATCTTGATTCCAGTTTGCAGAAAAAAAAAAAAAAAGTTATTTAAACTTCACTTAAGTCAAGTACCTGCTTATTCAGGCCTGCAAAATAAAGGCTTTTCCCACAATTTGCAGGCTGATTACTGGTTCACATATAGACCAAACTGAAAGCAAATCACCTCATAAGGGAAAGTCTCTTTTTTGTGATGTCAACAATGCAGTTCTATTACTCTCTTTCAAGCCTGACTGAGAAACTTTCTCCTGGAGAATAGGAAATGACTGTGGGGAGTCTATATGTCCTCAACAAGCAAGCCAGCATTCTTCACCTCTCAACAAGTGGTAGACATATGCTTTCACCATGGCACTCAAGTAAGATCCTCAGAATGTATCCCTGCAACCAAGACATTAAGAAATCTGGGAGCAGACTTTGAGCTTTTCCAGGGCCTTCCAAGCCTGCCTGTGGCTCAAATTCACCACCCAAGCACCTTAAAAGAATATACATATGCCTGGACTCCTCCCAGAAAGGATTCTGCTACAGAGAAATGTGTTTAAACTACACAATGAGGATGCCATATCAGCATTTCAGCAAAATCCAGACTAAAAAAAAGATGAAGGGAGAACTTGTACATTGAAAGAAAATAAGACATACTGCTACCAATGTGATGTTTGAACTTAGCTGATTCCCATTTCAAATGAACACAAGGTAAAATCAACAAAACAAAAGAAAATTTGGGCCATTTGACAGACAATTCAAGTTTTGAACACTGATTGGATATATGATTTATTACTCTTTCTCTTGAGATATAATGATAATATTGTGGTTGTTTTTAAAAAAAATACTTTACATTGTAAAGATAAAATAATATGTTCTTTAGAATTTGCTTCAAATAAGGGAGGAGTGAGTAGAACTATAGATGAAGCAGGACTGGTCATTAATTCATAATTAACTGCTCATTTTCATGAGGATAAAGGAGGTTCACTATGCTTTTTGGTCTATTTCAGTACATTTTTGAAATTTTCCATAATAAAAATGTAATCTCCCAGGTTTGTGAGCTGTTCTATTTCTTCTCACACACAGCTTAACACACATATATAGTGGGCCACCCTGTTCTAATGTGAATTCAGTGTTTACTCCCCAGAACAGAAGAAAAGGGAAGTGGGAGTAGGGCACTTTTGTACTGGGCACAAACACAAGCTCCAGACTTTCACGTAAGGTTTTTCCTAGTTGTAGACTGAGGTATGTAGAAGAGCTGTTGCTCCATCAAATCAGTCTGGTTACCTCTAAAAGACTAGCTTCCTCTTCTTCTGAACTACAGCAGTCTGGTGCTTTTTCTTTTCTTTTTTTTCAGGTAAGAAGGGGAGTTATTCAGATTCAGGGAGAAGCACACTCCACAGACAGAAGTGGGCCTTCGCGGAGGACGAGCGCTGTATTTTTTCTTCATAAACTGCCATGCCTACAGGACTACATGCGTGTGCACTTGTGTGTGAGTACTTTGGGTGGCCAAGTACCTTTGTGTGGGTTGTGCACTGCACAAGAGTATCACATATAAGGGGACACCCTTCATATCGTCAACATTGTGGATTTATATTCTTATTATGACAACTATCTTGCAGATGGTAATAAAATTTTCTAACAAAATCAGTACATTTGATAACAGCCCCAAATTTCCAACAGATGGAAACAAAATTGTCTTACAGCAGGTACATCTTTTCTAATTACAGACTCACTGTATGGGCTAGCAGTGGACTTGAACTGCTTGACTTCCTGACTTTGAATTCCTCTCCCACAAACCACCCACTGACTTTACAATCTTCACAAGTTACTGAATAGCCATGAGCCCAAGCTTCTTCATCTGTAAAATGGGATGATTACATTAGGAGCATTGTTCAAAGCATTAAATGTATGTGAAACAGTGTCTGGCACATAGGACACCCTTCATAAGTATTAAAGATCAGCTACTATCATTTTATTCATACTTACTCTAATTTCATGGGTGTAAACGTGTATAGGCATGTCTATTGTGTCATTCATAAACTCAATGAATAAATTGCTTCAATGGACTTCAGAAAGACTATATCCACAATTTCACTAACCTATTTTTAAATAAGGACATTTTCTCAAACCATCAAGTTTTCAAAAATGCCATAAAGCTCAAGGTCCAGGATGGCAATCAGAGTTTATAAGCCTCTCTGCACACAGGAGCTATGTGTATATGCTGATCAGGAGCTCTCAGAAGAAAAAGTCTGGGGTTTTTCCATCCTTCTAACTACTTGACCAGTAAGCCAGCAATGGGAAAAATTCCAGTGGGAGTTGCCAGCCACAAAAGGGGTATTACCCCATAGGCAGAATAGAGTCAAAATGCTTCAAGAGGTTAAAAGTCTATTTTTAAAAGGAAAGAACACGGAGTATGTCTTTAACTTGGTGTTAAAAATAAACTCAGCTGCCTCCTGTACACTCCCCACCTCCTCCCACTGTCCTCCCATACCCTGCACTGCCCGGTATGAAAGACGGAGCTTGTGTTTCATTGTTTCTTCTCATGAGTTTTTCTTTCATTTCCGCCCCCCCACTCCCAATTCTTAGCCAAACATGGGCTACTTGATTTTCAGTTCAACAAAATAAGTCTCATTCTCTCTCCAAATTTCCTCAGGAACAATCCACCCCCTGCCCCTTCCCCCCAAGAAAGTACACTGGATTATAATTCAGAATTAACCATGTGAGGGGCTGAGGAGAAACTCCACACACAATTAGCAAAATGGAGTCCTGCCAGCTCTCCCCTAAGCCTGGCAAGTGTCTACAGGGCAGGAGTGTCATTGGTGGGTCATTTAGACAAGAGGGCCCTATGCTGAACACTGTTTAATACTGGAGTTTTAGCACAGACTTTTCCTGAGACATGGTTATCCGTGCAAACACTGCTTTGCTGAGTTGGTTTCAATAAATTCCATTTAATAACCACAGAAATCCTATAGATCAGATGTGCCAGTTTTTGTTTTTGTTTTTCCATAAAAGATGTAATCAATACAGCAGAAAAGCTGCTATCTAGAATGAACAATCTGGATTTCTTATTGCCTGTAGATGGTAGACAGATTTCAAGACCCGAGTGGGAGGCAAAAGTGTTGGAGAACACAGAGACACAGGTCTGGGTACTGTACTGTCACTGTGGAGGGGAGGCTGACAGATGAAGGGATCGCTGCAAACTTGTTTAACTAAAAAAGATTTAGGGGGAAAAAAAAAAAAGACAGCCCATAGTCATGGGAAAAGCAACAGAATTCATTTTAGGAAATAATGTTAGAGTCTCAGCTCAGTCTCCAACCTGAAGGGTTGCCTCAAAAGCCTCTCTGCAACTTCCTTTTCACAAAATGAGATCCCCGCCTTCTTAGATCTATTCTTTAATAGAAACATACAACTGTTAAATTACCTATAATTGATACAAATAAAATATGTACTAAGGATGTAATGTACAACATGATTAATGTAATTAACACTGCTGTATGTTATATATGAAAGTTGTTAGAGAGTAAATCCTAAGATCTCTCATCACAAGGAAAAAATTTTTTTTCTTTCTTTTATTTTGAATCTACATGAGATGATGAATGTTCACTAAGTTTACTATGGTAATCATTTTATGATGTGCGTAAGTTATTTCACTGAACATCTTAAATTTATACAATTCTATATGTCAATTATATCTCAATAAAACCGAAAGAAAAAATTAAAAAATGAAAAATATTATATTAGAAAATTTAAAGTCTAAAAATCCCAGTACAAAGATACCCTTCTGCAAACATTGTTCAAATTTAATGAAGTGATTTTGATGTATGTCTGGAAAGTTAGAAGGGAAATTTCATCAATGAAGGTGGCGTTTGAGCCATTGTTGTCCATTTTTCACAAAAGGAAAGCACTCTAGTGCAACAGCATACCTGGGGCGCTAGCAGTAACCACGCATGCCTTGAAAACAGGGCAAGGCCAGGGTCCTCAGCCTCTAGGGCACTACAGGCTCTTGGGAAGGGTCTTCTCTCCATGTGCTCAAGACTGGTCTAAGAACCAACAAAGACTTTGTTTTCACGGGATGTCTATGCACCTTTTCTTCAAATATATATAGACTGGTTGTGATTAGTCAAATACAATTCAGTTCAGTTCAGTCGTTCAGTCACGTCTGACTCCTTGCCACCCCATGGACTGCAGCACGCCAGGCTTCCCTGTCCATCACCAACTCTCAGAGCCTGCTCAAACTCATGTCCATCAAGTCACTGATGCCATCCAACCATCTCATCCTCTGTTGTCCCCTTCTCCTCTTGCCTTCAATCTTTCTCAGCATTAGGGTCTTTTCCAATGAGTCAGTTCTTCGCATCAGGTAGCCAAATGTATTAATTTTATTTTTATATATGCATTAATAAAATATAAATTCATTTTTAAACAAATTCAAAATCAGTCTGATTTTTAATATATAATTCTTTGTCTTTTTTTTAGCACTGACCATCACAGAGTTATTTGTATTCATCTACTTGCTTGAATTAGTCCCTTTTCCTTGATCTCTCTACTATATGCTGTGCTGTGTTGTGCTGTGCTTTGTCATTCAATTGTGTCCGACTCTTCGTGACCCCATGGACTGTAGACTGCCAGGCTCCTCTGTCGATGGAATTCTCCAGGCAAGAATACTAGAGTGGGTTGCCATGCCCTCTGCCGGGGGATCTGCCCAACCCAGGGATCAAACCCAGGTCTCTTGCATTGCAGGCAGATTCTTTACTGTCTGAGCCACCAGGGAAGCCCAAGAATACTGGAGTGGGTAGCCTATCCCTTCTCCAGGGGATCTTCCTGACCCAGGAGTCGAACCGGGTCTCCTGCATTGCGGGTGGCTTCTTTACCAGCTGAGCTACCAGGGAAGCCCCTCTCTTTTGTATACCGTGCCTATATTTTACAAGAGCAAAAGCCAAAATACAACAAATGTAATAGCTAGGAATGAGTTTAACAAGCCAATATTAAGACATCCAGACTGCCTTGTCTCTGGTACCTCTCATTCTGGCAAACACTATTTCTTCAGTCACTTACTATCATTTCTGATGACTCAATTATTTTTTTAAATGAGTATCTGATTTTATTTGTATGTGTTTTTGAGACATAACTGACATATAACATTATGTTCATTTTAGGTGTACATAATGATATTTGTATATATTACAAAATGATTACCACAATAAATCTAGTTAACAGCCATCCCCACACATCATTACAAATATTTTTTCTAGCGATGAGACTTTTAAGATTTACTCTCTCTTGTCTATGGGGTCGCACAGAGTCGGAAACAACTGAAGTGACTTAGCAGTAGCAGTAGCAACTTTCACATATACAATTTGAAAGTTAACCATATGGGTTGACTGTTAACCATAGTCACCATGCTATACTCCACATCCCTAGGAATTATTTATCTTATGACTGGAAGTTTTTTACCTTTGACCCTTTTCACCCATTTTACTCACCTCTCATCCTCGGCCTCAGGCAACCACTCAACATATATTTCTTAATCAGTTAATTCTAAAATTACAAATCTCTCAGCTAGAAGCCACACATTTTTAATATTTAGCTTTTTGCCTTTAAAAAGTAAAAGTGAAAGTCACTCAGTTGTGTCCAACTCTTTGCAACCCCATGGACTATACAGTCCATGGAATTCTCTAGGCCAGGATACTGGAGTGGGTAGCCTTTCCCTTCTCCAGGGGATCTTTCCAACCCAGGGATCTAACCCAGGTCTCCCGCATTCCAGTCAGATTCTTTCCCATCTGAGCCACAAGAGAAGCCCAGGCTTCTGCTAAATTCATTCATTCTAGAAATTAATGGGACATTGATGCATGTCAGTAATTTAAAGTTCTCAGCTAAAACTGAAGAGAGGAATCAAGTCTATGATAAAAAACATTTGAGTTGGTGACTATTTATTTATGTTGTTCCTGAAGGACTAGGGGTGGCTTACAAAGATGCAATTATGCAATTACAAAGAAGAAAGATACATTCAGCAATATACAAGCCATCAAACATAAGTTGAAGAAAAGAAGACAAAGAAAATGGGATAGAAAATGAGTTGCGGTGGTGAGATTAGGACTTGAAAGGTGGGCTGTGAAATCCTACAGGCCTCCAAGAGCTGAAAGGCCAGTCCAGGCTCTGCCCTTTGTAAGCAGCCAAAGGAAAAAGGAAACCATCAGTAAGCACATAATTTATATTATTTGTTTGATAAAAACACAAGGGTTTCTCACAAGAAGCCCAACTCTTTCAACTGGTGAGATGACCAGCTTCAAGAAAGGGCAACATCCCCAAAGCATACTTGTTGCAAATAAATAAAAAAGTTAGTTTTAGTCCATGTCCTCGGGCCAAAATTCATCGGTAATTAATTTGTCACAGCCTTTCCAACACTTAGTAATGTCTGACTCTTTGTGCCCCCATGGACTGTAGCCTGGCTCCTCTGTCCATGGGTTTCTCCAGGCAAGAATACTAGAGTGGGTTGCCATGCCCTCCTCCAGAGGATCTTCCCAGCCCAGGGATCGAACCCAGGTCTCCTGCATTGCAAGTGGATTCTTTACCATCTGAGCCACCAGGGAAGCCCAACACTTAGTGTGAATTATCTTTGCCGTCTTCTCTATGTAGGGAAACAGGCAGAGCAGTTTGCTCCCAGTGCATACCAACTCAATTACTGAATTAAAAACAGAAATAATTTGTCCTAGAGAGGTGAAACTCTCAGTCCCACCTTACTTTCAGATGGGCAGTTCTCAGATTTTGATCTGTAAATGGCCTCAAGAATTTCCTAATGAACTTTTACCCTGTTCATTTTCTCTAAATGGCCTCAAGAGTTTCCAATGGTGAGCTTTTACCCAGTTCACTTTCTCTTACATCCTCCCACTGTGGTCTTCTCCACCCTAACTCAGCTTTGGTCACTCAGAGTACTCATATAGCACTTCCTCGTGTGCCATACGGAAATTATAATTGTGAAATTAAATGAATGAATACAGCTAAACTGTTTGACTGGACTGTGACTGATACACTTTGTGCTTCAACTTCTTGGTCTGCTAGAAGGAAATTATAATTGCACCTCAGGGGGTTGTTGTGAAACTAAATGAGTGAATGTATTTAAAATGCTCAGAACAGAGCCTGGCACATGGTAAGTGTCAGCTGCTCTGGAACACACAGCCAAGGTGCCAAAATCCCTTTCAAGGACCTCAGGGAAGAGACCCCAAGGCTTTAAAGATTGAGCAGGTGTAAACCAGCTAGAGAGAAGGGGGAGAGTGCTCCAGGCAAAGGGATCAGGCAGCTCAGAGGCTGAGAGGTGAAAGAGAGCAGATGTCTTTCCAAAAGCCAGAAAAGGGAAGATGTTCAGAAAGACTAGATCATGTGGACAACACAAGGGGAGGAGAGGGAGTATGGGGAGAAGGATGAGGCTGGAGAGAACAGAGCCCAGGGTGGGGCTTTAAAGACATGCTGCGTGCGAGCTTAGTCTCTCAGTCAGTTCAGTTCAGTCACTCAGTTGTGTCTGACTCTTTGCAACCTCATGAATCGCAGCACGCCAGGCCTCCCTGTCCATCACCAATTCCTGGAGTTCACTCAAACTCATGTCCATCGAGTCGGTGATGCCATCCAGCCATCTCATCCATTCCCTTCTCCTCCTGCCCCCAATCCCTCCCAGCATCAGAGTCTTTTCCAACGAGTCAACTCTTCGCATGGGGTGGCCAAAGTATTGGAGTTTCAGCTTTAGCATCAGTCCTTCCAATGAACACCCAGGACTGATCTCCTTTAGAATGGACTGGTTAGATCTCCTTGCAGTCCAAGGGACTCTCAAGAGTCTTCTCCAACACCACAGTTCAAAAGCATCAATTCTTCGGCGCTCAGCTTTCTTCACAGTCCAACTCTCACATCCATACATGACCACAGGAAAAACCATAGTCTTGACTAGATGGACCTTTGTTGGCAAAGTAATGTCTCTGCTTTTCAATATGCTATCTAGGTTGGTCATAACTTTCCTTCCAAGGAGTAAGTGCCTTTTAATTTCATGGCTGCAATCACCATCTGCAGTGATTTTGGAGCCCAGAAAAATAAAGTCTGACACTGTTTCCACTGTTTCCCCATCTATTTCCCATGAAGTGATGGGACCAGATGCCATGATCTTCATTTTCTGAATGTTGAGCTTCAGCCAACTTTTTCACTCTCCTCTTTCGCTTTCATCAAGAGGCTTTTTAGTTCCTCTTCACTTTCTGCCATAAGGGTGGTATCATTTGCATATCTGAGGTTATTGATGTTTCTCCCAGCAATCTTGATTCCAGCTTGTGCTTCTTCCAGCCCAGCGTTTCTCATGATGTACTCTGCATAGAAGTTAAATAAGCAGGGTGACAATATACAGCCTTGACGTACTCCTTTTCCTATTTGGAACCAGTCTGTTGTTCCATATCCAGTTCTAACTGTTGCTTCCTGACCTGCATATAGGTTTCTGAAGAGGCAGGTCAGGTGGTCTGGTATTCCCATCTCTTTCAGAATTTTCCACAGCTTACTGTGATCCACAAAGTCAAAGGCTTTGGCATAGTCAATAAAGCAGAAATAGATGTTTTTCTGGAACTCTCTTGCTTTTTCGATGATCCAGTGGATGTTGGCAATTTGATCTCTGGTTCCTCTGCCTTTTCTAAATCCAGCTTGAACATCTGGAAGTTCACGGTTCATGTATTGCTGAAACCTGGCTTGGAGAATTTTGAGCATTACTTCACTAACGTGTGAGATGAGTGCTGGCTGTTCATTGGAAGGACTGATGCTAAAGCTGAAACTCCAGTACTTTGGCCACCTCATGTGAAGAGTTGACTCATTGGAAAAGACTCTGATGCTGGGAGGGATTGGGGGAAGGAGGAAAAGGGGACGACAGAGGATGAGATGGCTGGATGGCATCACCGACTCGATGGACATGAGTTTGAGTGAACTCCAGGAGTCGGTGATGGACAGGAACGCCTGGCTTGCTGTGATTCATGGGGTCACAAAGAGTCAGACATGACTGAACTGAACTGAAATGAGTGCAATTGTGAGGTAGTCTGAGCATTCTTTGGCATTGCCTTTCTTTGGGATTGGAATGAAAACTGACCTTTTCCAGTCCTGCGGCCACTGCTGAGTTTTCCAAATTTGCTGGCATATGGAGTGCAGCACTTTTATAGCATCATCTTTCAGGATTTGAAATAGCTCAACTGGAATTCCATCACCTCCACTAGCTTTGTTCATAGTGATGCTTTCTAAGTCCTACTTGACTTTACATTCTAGGATGCCTGGCTCTAGGTGAGTGATCACACCATCATGATTATGTCATGTCCAATTCTTTGTAATCCCATGGACTCTAGCCCACCAGTTTCCTCTTTACATGGGATTTTCAAGTAAGATTACAGGAGTCAGTTGTCATTTCCTTCTCCAGGGGATCTTCCTGACCCAGGGGTCAAACCTGCATCACCTGTAATGCAGGCAGATTCTTTACCTGCTGAGCCATCAGGGAAACCCTAAGACATGTTGCTGCCACTAAGTCGCTTCAGTCATGTCCAACTCTGTGTGACCCCATAGATGGCAGCCCACCAGGCTCCCCTGTCCCTGGGATTCTCCAGGCAAGAACACTGGAGTGGGTTGCCATTTCCTTCTCCAATGCATGAAAGTGAAAAGTAAAAGTGAAGTCGCTCAGTTGTGTCCAACTCTTTACGACCCCATGGACTGTAGCCCAGCAGGCTCCTCCATCCATGGGATTTTCCAGGCAAGAATACTGGAGTGGGTTGCCATTTCTTTCTCCATAAGATATGTTGAAAAGTGTTAAATTAGTTAAACTCAAGAGTCTGTTAGACTGAGGTAGCTCTAAAGTTGGTTGATCTACACAAGCAAACCAAAAATCTAAGTTTGAAAATTTCTCAAGGTTAAGAAATCCAAACCTAAGGAGGACTACTCACAAACAGCCAGTAAGACTTTAAGCTGTGGTCAATGACAGAATCTCCTTTCCTTGCTTCCACACTTTCACAATAGGTCTTTCCCCTGGCTCCTGTCCGCAGAGCACTCCTAACCACTTCTGGTTTGGAATGGCCCAATTCAAATTGATTTTTTTCTCAAATAAACTCTAAAACTCTTTAATATGCCTCACTTTATCCTTTAACAGGAGTTTAGGCTTTGACCTAGGACGGTAGGATACAATTCAAGCATTTTATTTAGCAGAGTGGCAACACTTAATTTATGTTTCAGAGATTTCTTTTGTTGCAACATGGGACGTATATGGGGTGGGAAGGAGAAAAGAAAGAAAGGCAGAAAGGGCCATTAGGCCATTGCATATGTCCAGGAAAGTGGCAATATCTTGGACTAAGGTGGTGACAGTAAGGACGAAGAGAAACAGAAATTTATTCTGGAGGCAAAAATGATAGGTGTGGCACTGGACTACATATGGGAGGCCAGCAAGAACGAGGCTTCAGAAATGATTGCCTGGGGGCCTTCCCTGGTAGTCCAGTGGTTGAGACTTCACCTTCCCGTGCAGGGCGTGTGGGTCTGATCCCTGATGAGGTTGCTAAGATCCCACATACCTGGGGACCAGAAAGACAAAACATAAAACCACCAATATTATAACAAATTCAATAAAGAATTTTTTTTTTTTAATACAGGAAAAAAAATGCTGCACAGGTTTCTGACCTGGGTAAATGTTCCACAGCAAGCAGAAGGCAGAGTCATTCAAAGTGTAGGCTCCGGGGACTTCCCTGGTAGTCCAGTGATCAAGACTCCGTGTTGCCACTGCAGGGGGCACGAGTTCAATCCCTGGTTGATGAGCTAAGATCCTGCAGGCCACTCAGCCAACACAAAGCAAACAAAAAGTGTGGCCCTGTCTACCCAGTCTACATTCAAACCCCAGCTCTACTCATGATGAACTCTTGAACCTGGGGCAAAGCACTGGATTACTTTTTACTTCTGATATGTGAAATGGCAACAATAGCTGTACCTTCTGTATCAGGCTCTTCAAAGGTGAAATGAGGTAAAGTGCATTAAATGCTTGGAACCAACCGAGCCTGGAATACCGTGAGCAGAGTCAACCTTGTCCCAGAGACAAGGATCTTGGAGGAAAACACAGATGGGGTGGGAGCACTGTGAACTCAGATCAAATATGTTGAGTTTGAGACATCTAAGGAAGCAGAGAAAGAGGCCTGGGCTAGAGACGTATATTTAATTTTAGACCCATCACAACATGACAACTGGAGCCATGAGAATGGACAAGGTTGTCCAAAGACTGTAGGTAAAGACTGAGAACAGATAAAAGATACGGTAAACCCAAGGGATGTCAACATTTAAGTTGCCAGTTTTGGGAAGAGAGGCTAAGGAAGAAAGCAGAGAAAAGCAGTCAGAAAAGTCAGAAGGGAGCCTGAAGTGGCTCATTGTGAGGGGAGAACAAAGACTGTAAGAATAGCAGGAGCTGGATTGAGTTATTGATGTGACTTCAGCTCTCCCCTCATCATCCTCTCCAGCCAGGGGCCTTGTGACATGGCAGCAAGAAGCTTGTCTGAATTGACATGTAAAAGAGCAAACATCAGAATCCATGTCTGATCTTCTGTGCTGATCCAGAAGCAGCTGGAACTCACCTTGGTGACTGGAAATGACCAAGCCCAATTTCTGATCTTTTCCATCAGGTGACAAACTAGATAGTGGGTATTCCTTCTGGACTTCAAACAGCTGCTATAATTGAGAACTTACATGAGTCTGATTATCTACCTTCTTTTGCATAGAAGGCCATTTGTAGGTTCCTCATTTCCTTTCTAAGGTCCAAAAAACCTTTTGAGTAATTGTGATCTCAGATTTTTCTTTTCTGTTAAAGAGTATGATTCAATAAGGTTGTTCCATGTGCTGTATTTATTAGAATCCCAAGACCCACCCAAGACTTGACTCCCAGGATTCTGATGGCAATGCCAGCATTCTGTTGGCCCAAGGAAAGTCTTTGCTAGAGGACACAGGGAGGATTACTCTGATTCAAAGACAAAATGTTGTGAAACTGCTTTATATTCTGTCTAGCACAAGCAAGGAGGAGCTGTTATTATTATAATCATCATTAGAGCCTTCTACTACACAGGTTTGGGAAGTGGTAAGAAAAGCAGAATATCTCTCTCTTGAGTTTGACTACCCCCAAACTTGCATTAACACTAATTTGAGCAAAGTTTAGCACTAAGCTCGCTGTAGCACTTTCATACAGTAGTTGCCTATGCATTTGGAATGACACAATAATCTCTTACTCTAGGAAAAAAGTTACTCTGGCAACATGAACCTTATAGCTTAAGATGAACTGGTTCCATTTCTCATTCCTCCATTCTCAAGGTTAATTGGGTTACTAAACTCCCACAAACTAAAAAGAAAGCACTGGAGTCCAGACCAGCCTGGAAGGGACATGGAGTAAAACGAGAATTGAGGTTGACCAGTCCAATGGCAACCCACTCCAGTACTCTTGCCTGGAAAATCTCATGGGCGGAGGAGCCTGGTGGGCTGCAGCCCATGGGGTTGCAAAGAGTTGGACACGACTGAGCGACTTCACTTTCACTTTTCACTTTCATGTATTGGAGAAGGAAATGGCAACCCACTCCAGTGTTCTTGCCTGGAGAATCCCAGGGGCAGCGGAGCCTGGTGGGCTGCCGTCTATGGGGTCACACAGAGTCAGACACGACTGAAGCAACTTAGCAACAGCAGCAGCAGTTGGATATCAAATGTGATCCCACTTGTCAACATGTGACCAATGAAAAGGGGGCACACATGTTTTTAAATTAATCTCCATGAAAAACAAGATGTATTAGCATAATGGCTGTTTTATGTAGCAATAACATAGATGGCAATCCACTCTCATAAAATATTTGTATTAAAATTAGGAAATGGTAGCACATTCAAACATAAGAGCTAATGGAAGCCTAAATATAGATTATATCCCATCTGGCTGCCAAGAGCCTTCCTCCACACATTAACCAGAGGACCAAGCAGAGAAGGAAACTAGCTTTTAAAAATGCAAAAGAGAAAGAGATTTTATCTGAAAACATCAAGTCATAGGATGTGAAGAGTTATCTGTTTCATGGACTATTTATGAGTCAGATGTTAATTCTGATGCTGTCTTCAAATGCATGGAGAGAAAAGACAGATTTTTCTCCTTTTAAGCTTGAAAGAGGCTGGTTGAGGCAGGTAGCTCACAGCTGGTAAGTGGCATTCAGTTATTTAAAATAATTTTTATCTGGCTTTGACATTCCCTGCATTTGCACAATAAACAGACCTGCTGTTTCTATCCCTCCATTTTAACTACTAGCCTCATGGGACCATGTCCCTGTAGCGTTTTATAAGAGCTATGTTTTGCACTAACTGAACAACGAGTCTGTGTTTACAAAACAAAAGTATTTTTTTCCAGTTTCAGATTTGCTTATTAACAAAATAGATATTTCTCAAGCCAAAATTTCCCCTTTGTTTATGGTTGGAAATCTTGATCCAAGTGAAAAAAGCAAAATCTACTGATGAGTACAGAAATTTACCACCATGCAGAAATCTCTCTTTTCAACAATCCTGTGGTGTACAACCCACATGCTAATCATGTAGTCATAGAAAGTCAACAATGGCTATTTGCAGTCAATGCAATTCCTCTACCTAGGAGGTTTTTGTGAAATAAATAGATCAGAGAGTCTTGCAAAATGTGTATTTATCTTTGACCCTTTACATTTTTCAGAATTTGTTTGGAGTATTGAGGAATGCTATCTTGAGTGTATTGGTTTGTTTTTGTACTCTGATGAAACTCTAATGAAAAACAGGGACTGTGAACAGGATGAAAAAAGTTTAATCCAGGCCCTGGGTTGATAGGGAAAATCATCTCTGGGCTAGGGCCAGGAGTGCTTTGGTTCTCCTTATGGGAATCTGCAGAGAAGTTCTAACTCCCAAATATTGGTCAGATTTGCAGACCCACCTGCTTAAAACACTCCAGTGGCTCTTATTATTAAATAAAACTTCTTACCTTGGCCAAGAAAACCCTATAGAGTCTGGCTCCTGCTCAGACCTTAACAGTCCTCTTAGGGGCAGAATTATGTCCCTCCAAAATTTACATATTGACATCCTAACTTCAATACCTCAAAATGTGACTGTATTTGGAGATAGGGTATTGAAAGAAGTAATTAAGGTAAAATGGGGATGATATGAGTGGGCCCTAATCCAATGTGATAGTTGTCTTTAAAATAAGAAGCAATTAAAATACAGATATGCACAAAGGAAAGACCATGTGAAGACAGGGAAAGCTGGTCATCTAGAAAGCACTGAGAGGGGCCTGTGAAGAAATCAACAATGCTGACACATTGATCTTGGACTTTTAACTTCCAGAAACATGAGAAAACAAATTTCAGTTGTTTAAGCCACCCAGGCTGTGGTTCTTTGCTACAGAAGCCCTAACATACTAATACAAGTCCACTCAGTCACTCTGAAATTCAGCCATCCTTGCCTTCTCCCTGTTTCTTTAAATTGCCTGGCTGGTTCCCACTGTAGGTTCTTGGCACTAGCTGTGCCTGTCACCGGATCTTTGCATGGCTGGTCCTTCTTGGTTTGAGGTCTTAAACTAAATATCACATCCTCAAAAACTAGATAATCTAGACTAGGTCCCCTGTTCCCCATTTTCTATGTCTTTACCCTTTAAAAAATTGCCATCATAGAACTTATTACCACCTGCTTTTCTTGTTAACTTACATACTTTCTTATCCCCCAGTGAGCTCTCTGAGGACAGATACAAGATGTTTATCTTGTTCACTATGTATCCCAAGTCTTAGAACAGAGCCCACAGTTGGTAGGAGATGCAGGAAGTATTTATTGAATGACAAATGTTTGAATGAATGAATATCAATTGAAAAACATTTTAAATTTAAAATTTTATAATCAATTAATTACTATGAAATGACTGCCACAAGGTAAAGATAATTAGATTTGGTTGAATGAAGCAGATTAGACTGAACTCAACTGAATTAGGCAAATGGAAAACAATTTATAGAATTCAATTTTAAAATTTTATTCTGTCTGTGATCTAGTCTTGATGAAGAAGGCCCTATTTCTCAAAAAATAAAGCAAAGGGGGATGCATAGGGTCTATTAGAAGCCTTTCTGGAGATAAGTTTCATCTGGAGAGGACAATTAGGAGAAAGGGTATCAGGGAGATTACCATCCAGTGTATTTCCTTTTTGTACTGTTCAAAACTTTTGCCAATGCAGCTAACATTTAGAAAGAATTTTTACAAATGACAAAGCAAAGAATTGTGCATTCTTGCCTTGAGGATGTGGATGAAACTCTGACCATTTCCCCATCTTCCCTAAATACACCACCATTTCTTACTTCTGCCCCTTTGTTCTTGCTGACAATGCTTGGAGGACATTATCTTCTGCCCCCATCTCTTCTGCAAGTTCTCCTGCAAAATCCAGAATCTCTTTTACATTCCTGTGGTAGGTGGATTACTCCGAATTAAAATTTTTTGCTTAGCACATCTTAACTTGAGCTTCATGAAGGTAGAGACTTGGTCCTACTTGTGTTAGTAATCACATGATATTTAGTCCATGAAAGGGTTCCATAAATACTTGACTACATAAATATGTAGAGTTTAACTCTTCCCTAAGAATCTCAGATAACCTGTCCAACTCTTTACTCCTTTCTGAGCTCCTCTTAGTTATTATCTGCTCTTTCAGATCTAAGACTTGATACCTTACAGCATATTAAGAAGGCAAAGGAGAGCACTCAGCTCAATGAAGACTTGACCAGGGGCCCAAGTAACGAAGCATTCTACTTACCTGATTTAATCTAAAAGAAGAAAAATGAAGAAGTAGTAGAGCCTTGTTGAGGCCTTTTATTTTTTTAGTTGAGATATAACTCACATACCACTAAATTCATCCTTTTAGTATACATTTTAGTGGTTTTTAATATCATCACTAGGATCTGCAACCATCATCACTATCTAACTCCAGAATATCTTCATCACCCCTAAGAGAAACCTCATAACCATTCGTAGTCATTCTTCATTTCTCCTCTCCCACCAGGCCCTGGAAACCATTAATCTACCCCCTGTCTCCATGGATTTGCCTATTCTGGACTTTTCATATAAATAGAAGCATGCAGGCCTCTGTTTCTGTCTTATTTCCCTTAGCATAATGTTTCCAAGGTTCATCCATGTAGCATGCAAAACACTTCATTCCTTCTGATGGTTGAATAATATTCCGTTGTATGAATATAACATTTGTTTGTCTCATCTTCAGTTAATGGACTTTTATGTTGTTTCTACTTTGGGGCTGTTATGAGTAATGTTGCTTGAACATTCATATACAAGTGTTTATATGAACCTATGGTCTGATTACCTTGGATATATACGTAGGAGTGGAATATTCTGGGTCATAAGCATACATAATAACTTTGTGTTTAACTTACTGAGGAATCAAACATTTTCATAGCAGCTATACTATTTTAAATCCCCACAAGCAATAGATGAGGGCAAAGCATTTTTAAAAGAGATTAGATCATCACAAATGAATTTTGTCTTTTAAAGACTGCCCAAGTTCAAAAAAGAGAGGAATTTTTCTAAGGAGGAAGATGTTTTAATAGGAGAATGAATGGCTCCCAAAGTTCTGCTGACTCATTTTCAATCAACTTTACCATGGCCTTACTTAATTCACATTTAGATCATGTGTTCAATCTTAACACAAATAGGCTGAGTGTCTAGGGCATTTTTCCCAAGCAGTATGAGCACCTTTGAGACATTCTTTAATATGTGTAGTTTTGCTTCCCATTCAGTAGGGAGGAATAGGTCTTCCTCTGCCCACTTAGCTTTATTTATGGAAATAAGCTTTCCAAATAGCAGGAAATTCAGCTTTACTTTAAACCACCAAGTGCCTGAATGGCTTTCATCCATTATTTCAGAGTTTTTAACTTTATACTTTAGGCTAAGGCAAATGTTATATATCTAACAGACTCTTGGAAGTTAAATAGACATAGAATGTGCACCCCTGTATATATGTGTGTGTGTATGTTTGCATGCCACAGAACTAAGGGCACATGCTGCCCATCACTGCTTATCAACTAACAGAAGGGCCACCACCTACAGCAGCCAGAATCTACTACCACACTGGCAGATACTAAGCTTGAGAAAAAGCAAACTAGATGGTTAATAAAAAGGATTCTGAATCTATGGGTATATGTATGGATGAAGTACCAAAAAATGGAAGAAAGATATTGACAATTAAAAGTGAATCTACCTACATTTACTTCACTAAAATTGATTCCCATCCCCCATCATAGATTTCTCTATTCATGCCAGTCAGCTTTCCCAAAAGAATCAGCACAAGGTCACAAAGTCTACAAAACTTCTTCTCTATTCATAAAAAGCCTGCCTTGACTCCCAGTCCACACCCTCAATAAACAGACAAGCCCTTGCCCCGTGCCCTAACAGGCAATCTTCCGAGACCTTGACCTGCAGAGAGTGTTTCTAAGGAGAGGCCATTCCATCTGCCCAGCTGTTCTCTGGCCACACAGTCTCCTCCAGAGACAGGCAGTGGCTGTGGCTCAGCTGATCTGGGCAGATGTGACTACAGAGATGGAAAGAAATATCGAGATGGGAGAGGGAGCTCCTCTGAGACAGGACTCAAAGTAGCAGATGAGGCAGGCTGTCAATCAGCTGTCACTCAACTGCCTGACCAGTGATGCTCTCCTTCCTGAGGCCATGCGGGAAGTGCTTTGAGTTGTATTCTAGGATAACTTCCTTAAGGTGAACCAGCAGAGGCAAGGACATCTGTGATGAGCTCTGATGCCCAAAGGGAAAGGAGAACTATAGTCACTCCGAGATGAGCCTGGCTCTGGACCCTCCTCCTCATGGCATGTCTAAACCTCCATTCCTCCAGCTCAAGATGGGAAGTGGGCAATGGACCGTCTATCCAAGAGAATGCATGTAAGAATGTGGCTACAGGCAGAATAAAAAGCTAACTCAAAGTTCCTGGTTCTCCAGCTCCAATGTGCATCTTCTGGAGAGCTTGTTCAAAAACAGATTACTTGGCTTCTCCTACAGAGGTTTCATTCATCAGATCAGGGTCAGGCCTGAGAACATGCACTTCTAACAACTTCCCAGTCAGGGAAGGCTGACTCAGCTGGCCAAGGACCACTTTGAGAACCACTGTGAAAGCACAGGAAGAATGCCAGCTATAATGGATGATCATGAAGCATGTCCAGATTGAGCAGTAAAAAGAAACGTTTTTGTCCAGAATAAGGAAGAAAATAATAAAACATATGCAAATAATAGAAGATCTAATGCCTGACTTATCAGAAGCAAAATGTTGTGATCTGATCTTTAAAGTCAAAAAAGGGCAGGGATTAATAAAACATTTTTGTTTGTTTGTTTTAAATATTTATTTATTTATTTGGCTGTGTCAAGTCTTAATTGCAGCACACGGGATCTTTAATCTTTGCTGCAAAGTGTGATCTCTTAATTGCAGCATGTGGGATCTAATTCCCTGACCTGGGATGGAACCTGGCCCCCCTGCATTGCCAGCATGGAGTCTTAGCCACTGGATCATCAGGGAAGTACCTCAAACAAACATTCTGAACAACCCCTGTCCTCCAGCTTAAGAAAGGAGGAGACCAAGTACACCATGACCCTTGGGGCTTTGTAGCCTCGGCTTTCTCTCCTCACAGATGAGCGATCACATTCCTTAATTCACAAAAAGCAGAGAGGATAAGAACTGAGGGAGACGTCCACTAGGCCCTGTCTGATCACTGCCTCTAGTAATAGTGCCACCCTTGGCTTTAAGACTTTATGGTTTTAAAAAGCCAGGGAATTCCCTGTTGGTCCAGTGGTTAAGACTTCACACTTTCACTGTTGAGGGCATGGGTTTAATCCCTGCTTGGGGATCCTGCAAGACACAGGGTGTGGGTCAATAAATCTAAGAAAAAAAAAAAAAGCCTTTCCAGTGATCAAGACAACTAGATCAATGGAACAGAATAGACAGCCCAGAATAAATATATAGGCCCATATAAATATAGTCAGAGCTTCCTTGGTGACTCAGATGGTAAACAAACTGCCCTGGGTTGGGAAGATCCCCTGGAGGAGGGCATGGCAACCCACTCTAGTATTCCTGCCTGGAGAATCCCCATGGACAGAGTAGCCTGGTGGGCTACATTCCATGGGGTCAAAAACAGTCGACACGACTGAGCAACTAAGCACAGCACAGCATAAATAAATATAGTCAACTGAAATGATCTTTGACAAAGTAGCAAAGTTACCAAAACTTGGAAACAACCAATAGATCTTTTTAACAGGTGAATGCCTAAACATGGTGATAAATTCAGGCAATGGAATATTAACCAGTGATTTAAAAAAATATTAATGAGATTACAAGCCATAGTAAAACATGGGGAAATCTTAAAAGCATCAGTTCAGTTCAGTTCAGTCACTCAGTCCTGTCTGACTCTTTGCGACCCCATGAGTCACAGCACACCAGGCCTCCCTGTCCATCACCAACTCCCAGAGTTCACTCAAACTCATGTCCATCGAGTTCGTGATGCCATCTAGCCATCTCATCCTCTGTTGTCCCCTTCTCCTCCTGCCCCCAATCCCTCCCAGTATCAGAGTCTTTTCCAATGAGTCAACTCTTTGCATGAGGTGGCCAAAGTATTGGAGTTTCAGCTTTATCATCATTCCTTCCAAAGAACATCCAGGACTGATCTCCTTTAGAATGGACTGGTTGGATCTCCTTGCAGTCCAAGGGACTCTCAAGAGTCTTCTCCAACACCACAGTTCAAAAGCATAAATTCTTTGGCACTCAGCTTTCTTCACAGTCCAACTCTCACATCCATACACAACCACTGGAAAAATCATAGCCTTGAGTAGATGGACCTTTGTTGGCAAAGTAATGTCTCTGCTTTCTAATATGCTGTCTACGTTGGTCATAACTTTCCTTCCAAGGAGTAAGCATCTTTTAATTTCATGGCTGCAATCATCAACTGCAGTGATTTTGGAGCCCAAAAAATAAAGTCTGACACTGTTTCCATTGTTTCCCCATCTATTTCCCATGAAGTGATGGGACCAGATGCCATGATCTTAGTTTTCTGAATGTTGAGTTTTAAGCCAACTTTTTCACTCTTCTCTTTCACTTTCATCAAGAGGCTCTTTAGTTCCTCTTCACTCTCTGCCATAAGGGTGGTGTCATCTGCATATTTGAGGTTATTGATATTTCTCCCAGCATTCTTGATTCCAGCTTGTGCTTCTTCCAGCCCAGTGTTTCTCATGATGTACTCTGCATATAAGTTAAATAAACAGGGTGGCAATATACAGCCTTGATGTACTCCTTTCCTATTTGGAACCAGTCTGTTGTTCCATGTCCAGTTCTAACTGTTGCTTCCTGACCTGCATATAGGTTTCTGAGGAGGCAGGTCAGGTGGTCTGGTATTCCCATCTCTTGAAGAATTTTCCACTTAAAAGCATATTGTAAGGTAAAAGAAACCAGTCTGAAAAGGCTACACAGTATATGAATTCAATAGGCTACAAATTCCAATTATATGACATTTTGGAAAAGGCAAAACTATAGAGACAGTAAAAAGTTCAGTGGTTGCCAAAAATTCAAGAAGAGAGGGAAGGGATGAATAGGTGAAGCTCAGGGCATTTTAAGGTCAGTTAAATTATTCTATATGACACAGTAATGGTAGATACCCAACACTATGCATTTGTCAGAATCCACTCCAATGCAAACAGTGAATCCTAATATAAAGCATGGATTAGCTAATAGCAATATATCAATATTGGATCATCAATTGTACCAAACGTTCCATACTACTTTATGTTGTTTAGTTGCTAAGTCATGTCCGACTCTTTGCAACCCCGTGGACTATAACCTGCCAGTCTCCTCTGTCTGTGGGATTTCCCAGGCAAGAATACCAGAGTGGGTTGCCATTTCCTTCTCCTGAGGATCTTCCTGACCCAGGAAACCGTAGGCAAGGCTGGGGAGTGGGTGGTATTTGGGAACTCTCTGTACATTCTGAGCAATTTCCCTGTAAACCTAAAAATGTTCTAAAAAACAAAAATAAAGTCTTTTTTTACAAAAGCTTTTCCATATATTATTTCAGTTCAACTATATAGTAGAGTAGATATGATTCCCTTCCTATTTGAAATGAAAAAAACTGATACACTGATATTCCCACGAAATCTGTTGCAAACTAGGATTTGAACATTTGATTTCCTGATTCCAGTCTCTGGATCCTTTCCATCGTACTGCTCTCTCTCTCTCTCTCTCTCTCTCTCTCTCTTTCTCTCTCTCTCTCTCTCTCTCTCTCTCTCGTGTGTGCTCCCCTGGGACAACCTGCAAGTTCCCACATCCTCCTGTTACCTCTCACAGATGCTGCCAAGGCCAAAGAGAGCCCAAGACAGGTAGCAAAGAGGAAGGGCAAGTGGACAGACCTGAGGCCACAGACACTGTCACCGGGGGAGACTCCATGATCTCCCTGGCTGGCCTGAGCACACAACACCCATTCACCAACCTACAAAGGGAGGCTTTGGGGAGGACTCAAAGGAAAAGGCATCATGTCCCTTAATCATTCAGATTTTCCTAATAGAGTATTTCCAAAACTTCAGCCCTTAACATCCTATCTTTACAAATTTTGCTGCCTGCCTATCATTTATACTGTTTTTACTGGATATTTTCTTTAAAGAGACTCAACTTTTATTTAGGTTTGTTCTAAACAGAGCCAACTCATAAAATCAAAAGTGTTCATGTCTGTACCACTTCACACCTCCTTGAGTGCCCAGGAACATCTGTAACACACTTGAAGAACTGCTGCCCTCGAAATGCTGCCCTGGGGAAATTTGCCCCCAAACTCGGAGCCCACTGGACAGAAATTGAGGACCTGACTCTCCTCTGTATTCCTAGCAGCCAGCAGAGTCTCTAGCACATAGTAAGTGCTCAGAAAAACGTTTGTCAACTAAATGAATGAATGGTTAAAGGCTACTATCTATGTTGCTCAGTTTTCCAACAGCCGCCAAAAAAAAATCTAACTTCCTAACTGCAACCCTAACGGACGACCTCCCACTGTCCCTCTGAGCTCTGGGTACCCGGGCCCGGCCACCAGCAGTTGCTGTTCTTCAGCATGACTCATTCCTGGTAGGGCAACCCACAGTCACTGCCAGTCATGCATGTTCCAGCATCCGGCGTGCTCCCGAGCGTCCAGAGAAAGGGCATGTCTCCTGGGAAGCCTGACCCAACACACCTGGCTGAACTTCCTCCCTTTTGGGCTCATCACAAGAACTCTGATGCTCTCATTGTTCTCTATTATAATTATCTATTTTCAAGAGTAAGCTCTGTGTGAGCAGGAACCCTGTCTTTCTCATTGGCCCTGCCCATGGTTCCAATCATGCTCAGTAGGTGCTCCTGTACTTAACACTGCTCAGGTTTGCCTTCTCCATACGTGGGTGCTCCTGTGTTTGATTCATCCTCAGGTACCTAGCACCAACCAAATGCCTGGTACATAGGACACCCTTAATTAACCTCATGGAAAGGAGGGAGGGAGAAAATTTAAACTGAAAGATACAATATATTATTCTACTAGTCTGATAGCTGGAATACTGGTGAGAAACATCAGCCATGAACTGGGTGCTGCCTCCAGCCATACCAGGGCATAAAGAAACAAGTAAGTGACATCTAAGACCAAGTGTTACATTAGGTACTTTCCACAGTTTATCTCATTACTTCTTAACTCTGTGCCAAAGGTATTATTATTCCCAATTTACAAACACTGAAAAGAACTTTTTGCCAATAGTGAAGCATTTTTCTATGCTTCTACACAATCTGGCACTGGAGCCTCAATCTCCCCCCAAAGGAAGAGGGGCCCAAGGAAAACCCTCCTCTCATTTCTCTGTGTCTAACAGTGACTTCAACCACACTTCTGAGAACAGTGAACTCAACCACACTTCTTCCCTGGGTTTCCCTGGTAGCTCAGCTGGTAAAAAAAAATCTGCCTACAATGCAGAAGACCCCAGTTTGATTCCTGGGTCAGGAAGATCCCCTAGAGAAGGGATAGGCTGCCCACTCCAGTGTTCTTGGGCTTCCCTGGTGGCTCAGACAGTAAAGAATCCACCTGCAATGCAGGAGACCTGGGTTCGATCCCTGGGTTGGGAAGATCCCCTGGAGGAGGGCATGGCTACTCTCTCTAGTATTCTTGCCTGTGCTTAGTCTCAAAGAGTTGGCAAGATTGAGCAACTAAGCACAGCACAACACTCTCTTCCTTTCCATCCGTGGTGGCGGTGCTATGGGACCCATCTCCTCCTCCTTCTCATTTATGTCTTTTCCTTCCTTGCACGGGGAGCTAGAAAGTTGGGCTGACAACAAAGTGGATATCATTTTGAAGTTTACATAGACCAGGCTGGCAAGTCCATGGAAACCTGCATAAATTGCTTAATGCGGTACATGTTGCTAATATGCACAGCACATCCTGTGTTGAAAGTGATACTTTTCCACTGGTGCTAACCTCTCCTTTGACTTCGGAGCTCACTGAGCAGTTACAATCAGGTGATATTTATATTCGGAACAGGTGACACATTATGTTTCTTCGCTTGGTGACCCAGACAGTTACCAAATGGCAGCCAGACTGAAAATCAACATCAAATTGTTTACACATTCTCCCCTTAAAGAAGGATGCCTTGGAGAAGCGCTCAGCCAGAAGAATTTCTCCCAAGATTTGTTTGCTGCGAGGTAGAAAAGAGCATGTTAGCTCTGGTTTGAGATGCCATCTGATGAAATTACATGGAAGGTGACAAAACATCATCCTCTGAACAATGTTTGATCCATTTTAGCACTTCCCCCTCTCTCTTGCCACTTTCCCATCTTACCCACAGAAGAGCTTCTCATATGAGAGGCTAAGGAAACCAACCAATAGAAAGTCTAGTTGAAACTGAGTGCTAGAAACTTATGGGGAGAAATCTAGAATTAAACTAAGGAATTGCCTCCAGAAAATTAACTGGGACCAACTTAGCACAGCGCAGCACAGCACAGCTGACCATTGTTATAAAGCTATAAAGTCTCTAGAATTCCATTCCTTCGTCCTTCCACTCAGTTCCCTCTCAGACTTCAGTCTCTCTCTTTCCCTCCTCCTCCTCTTTCTCTCCCATACTCTCTCATATTTCTTATTTAATACACTTGTTTCCAAGAAAGGAAAGAAACTTACATTAGTCATTCACACTTTAGTGTGAATTAAAGTCAGTGAGTCAACTCTCACAGGAATGAGGATTTAAAGGCATAGCTCTAATTGTGGAATGGCTACCTCTGAGCCCTTTTAAGGATATTTCATGGAACAGCTAAATACAAGGAAAAGGAGGAAAACTGCCCAAGTCTGCCTATGCAGAAAGATAGCTTTGGGTCCAGTTCTGAGAAATTAGAGCCGTCAGCTGCCACTCAAATGAATTCACAAGAGTTGAATGAAAGTTATAATTTGCCCTTCGGGGAGTGACTGGTTTTAACACCCTCCTCTTCCTCTAGGAAACAGATCTATTTTGATGGCCTACAAGTATCAGTCCTGTAGGATTCAGATTCATTCTTACTCAACATCCGGTCTCTCCAATCCAAATGCCCTTTCTCCACCCAGGCTTTATCTGAAAAGGCACAACATGAGCTGCCTGGGCCAAATGCAGCCATGAGTCCTTCAACAAATGTTCTGTACTCATAAGTGCACGCACCCCTTGGCACAGAAAGCTGATAGCACTCTGACATATGGCTGGTCCCTTAGAGACTCTCCCCTCTCAGCCAGAGGAAGTTCAAAATTCTGAGTCAGGGGAAAATTCAGTCTGTTCCAAGCAAGAGAAACAAGTGTGCTCCCAAAATGAATGCTGGTATTTAGATATGCCTTAGGGTATTATAAATATAATCTTTCTGAGGTGTGAGTGTGTCAGGAAGAGACAGAAATGGAATGAGTGTGTATGTGTGTGTGTGTGTGTGTGTGTGAGATGACAGAGAGGGGGGAAAGCACAGGCCCAGAACCAAGAAGGCTCAATGCAAGCATTGATCAAGAATGCAAAACCAGGTATACAGAATGCCCAATGGTTAAATTCAGAATTATCTACTGCTTCCTCCATGAAGAAGTGGAGAAAAGGGAATTAGAGAGAAAGAAAAGGTGGTGGGGATGAGAGAGAAGAAGAGAAGCAGAAACAAAGATGGAGAGAAATAGAAAAGTGGAGATGGAGAAGAAGGACTAGGAACTGGGGGGCCTTACTGGATACAGACTGCAAAGCCTGGACTGAGAGGGAGAGACAGCAGAAGGAGGAACTGCTGATACACCACGGGCCGCTCCATCAGTTACAAGTGATTCATTTCTGCCTTTATTGTGTTCGGCCAGCTAACAAACTCCATGTCCATAAAGCAACACCAAGACAGATCCACCATCTATAGAACATTCAACTTCCTATTGAATATATGGGCTTGCTGGGGCGGGTCTTACTCAGCCCCTACTGGATCTCTGGGCATGCGGGCCATAACATGCTCTGGACATAGGACCAATGAATAGAATGAAATGAAGTAAACTGACTCTTCAGGGGGACTTGGATGACCTTCATTGCCCTTTAGTCAACCAGGATGACAACCTGAAGCAGCAACACAGCCCCAGGGCAGGGGTTCTTAACCTTTAGCATGCCATGGTTTCCAAAGCCTACAGATCCCTTCTCAGAATAATGTTTTCAATTTGTAAAACTGTAAAGGAAAGGAAAACAATTACACGGTTATGGTTATCAAATATTTAAATAATGTGATATAGTGATATTTATACTCCTTCATCAAGGCTTTAAATAATAAGATCTGATGAAGGGTCAAATGACTATTGTTATTTCAAAAAAGCAATGGAATAAAACAATGTTTCGAGATGCCTGCAACAACTATCAGATGCTATGAAAAGGTCTGTGATTTCCATGGTGACAAAGTCACAGTGCTCATACGTTATCACTGCAGCTTGTTGCCTGCATTCTTCCTAGAAGGAAAAGCTAGTTTTCAGGGAAAGGTTTGATACAGTAGAGATGCAGTGTTTTCACATTCAAATTCAGGAACAGGAACAAAGGAAATAAAGGGAAGTGGTTTGCAGATAGTAATAAGTACAATAAAAACAGAACTGTTGAATATAATAACAAAGCAATGTCTGCTACAAGCGAAACAGCAAACCTCCATTGAGGAGGACTCTTCCCTGGGCTATGTACTTTTTCCATGTATCATTTCCCTTCGCTCTCAGTCTGAGGAAGGCATCCTCTTCCCACTTTATAGATGATGAAACTGAGGCTTAGGGGTTTTAGAGAACCTGTCAGGGATCAAAGCTAATGAGTAATTGAGCCAAAAACGGAAGTTAGAGCTGTGGCTGTCAGATGCTAGAGCCCATGTTCACTGTGTCTCCTTAAGAGAGAGGTGTGTGCATGCGTGCATGTGTGTGTGTGTTTGTGTGTGCACATGTGCATGAAAATAGAGAAAGACAGAGAGCAATGAATGTCTAGAGCTGCCGTTTCCTTTTTCCCCGTCCATGCTCATGTCCCATTGGTGTGAAATAGAGACACAGGTGCCAGAGTGAATAGGAGACTACAGATCATCAACATCATCAAAAAATCTCAAAAATACTGAAAGGGAATAGCTATGTCGGGAAACCAGCTCTATCAGACAGTAACATACTACAAAGTGTCTGTAATTCTTACTGCACGGTAATGGCACGTGTATAGTTAGTCAGATGACCTGAATTTGGGTGGACTCTCCATGCAACCATAAATGTGATTCATAAGCAGGTAATATCACGACTGAACCACACTCACTGCTTTCTCAATAAGACTGCTGGGTTTGAGGAAGGAAGGAGAACAAATTATTCAAAATGGTGTTCAAGCAGGATCTGTTTCTATTCAAGTCATTAGATGAGACCCAGACACAAGTCAGTAAGCAGCAAGACCAAACCAAGCTTCATCTAATGCAGAGCAGGATGGCAGCAGCTTTTCTGGTGGCCACATCCTATCGGTGACTCATATTAGATTTATTGTCAAAGAACATCTCTCAACCTTTGTCATACATATCAGTGCTAAGCCATGTCACATCCTTAAAGTGTGCTATTAGTTTTGGACCCAAATACACATGTCTTTCAATTATCCCTATTAAATTTAATTCTATGACCACGGTTCATCATGCAAGGCCGCGACCATTCTACTTTTACATTTCTTTCACTACTAATGAGCGTGGCCTGATCATTGGGGAACATTGTTCCCTTTCCTTCACTAGCCAACATTTCAATAATCTCTTTGAGACCCTGATATGTGATAATCAAGAAGCTATATGACTTGAAGAATTCACATTCTGCCTTTCTGAAAAATCAGATGAGCCTACCTATCTTAACCTACCTTTCACCTTCTCTCCCATATCCATAACTTCTCAAAGTTCCCTCGACTGTGGAATTTAATTTGTTTAGGCTGGAAGAATGGACTGTTTGAACACTTGTACATTCACTCATCTTAAACCCTTTATTTCTCTTTTATCAATTCTTGCTCAATCGTTTTCAGTTCAAGGATCATTCTGCTTCGTTTACTCAATCTACATCAGACACTAAGTATGTCCTAGGCACTGATAATTCAAAGATTAGTATGTTCCATGACTTTTAGGAAGCTTTCAGCTTTTTGGAGAAAACAAATGTGCAAACAGATAAATTGTATGTGATAATTAGGAATCGAAATAGTTTATGTAATAAAGAGAGTGTGTTGACTCACGTAATTTAAAGGCCCAGAGGAGGGTAGGCGTCAGGTATGGTTTGATTTGGGCTCCTTCAGTGACGTGCTGGAGCACATCTAACAACTAACTGACTCTAGAGAACAAAGCTTTGATTCATAGTGTTTGCCAATTTCCATGCTGTAAATACTCCTCACGTGGTCTGTTTCTTTCAAGCTACCAACAGGAAGTTACTGAACACAGAATTGGGACAAGATGTACACATCCACCTCTGGCCTGATGCAGGCCAACTCAGGCACACCACTGCCACCCTCAATTCTCTGCAAGTCTCATGGTTCTTCCATCCTTGGTGTGCTGATTTTATCCTGACGATGCAGTCAGAAACAGGGACTGTATGTTTTCTTGGTAGTGTCCAGTGAATGAACAAGCTTCTCTTCCCTTAATTATTAAAAAAAAATATATATTCTAAATGCCTCTGAAATAATCACTCTACCCAAGGAATGGTACTCCCCACTGACTTAGCCTTGGGCAATGTGTTTAAATAAGGCTCTTCATTTTACCTAACAAGTGCTCCTTGTTGGAGAGAATTATTAATAGCACCCAAAACCTGTCCTCTAGAAGGTGAAATTATCAGCAAGGTGAGAAAATAGCTTGTTTATAATATTTGCCCATTGTAATGACTAGGCTAACCAGATGTTTTTTAGGATTGAAATTCTCATTTCCTCTCCTCCACCCCCTAGTCCCCCTACTACTGGAAGGGATTACTGCTGTTTGTTCACAGCTGAGTTCCTCCCCAGGCACTGCCCTCACCAAAAGGAGCTGCTTGCTTATCTTCAGAAGAAATTGCCTTGAAGGACTGGTCAATGGGTTGGCACAAAAGCCCCACCTCAGTTCAGACATCTGGAGGGAGATCCCAGCTCTGGAGCTCACATGGGGTACCAAGTGAGACTTTCGGCAACCACATTTCCCTCTGCCCTAGAGGGCTTCCCTTGCTCCATTACATCATTCCTGTGAGCACCTCCCCATCAAATCTCCTGCATGCAAATCTGCAGTGTCTATTTCCAGGGAGCCCCACCTGAAAAACCCATCCTTGAACCAGTCACTGAGGTGGTTCTAGACAAATCAGAACTGATCATTGAAGCTGTAAGTGGTGTCTGTCTCATTGACATCCCATGGTTGCTCCACTTTGGGGAAGGGTTAGAACAGATCTTGAGAGATAACCACCATATCTACTACACAATACAACATGCTGAGTGACGTAAAAGACAAATGTAAAATATCACAGTCCAATGATTGGTGCATTCTAGGTGCTGAGAGAGAAAGAAAGCAGCCCCTGACATCTGGAAATAATCACAGCTGGACCCCAACAGCACTGCAAGCTGGTCTGATACTCATAGCTTGGCAATTCTATTCCCCAGTTGGACATAAACAAGCTCACAGAACACCAACCTCAGACAAGCTTACTCTGAACCATAATAGAATGAAACAAAATAAGGCCACTGCATAACTTTGCCTATTACTCTGTTACTGAGACACTCCATGGTTCCCCAAGGAGCATGTTCTCCCTACAACAGTGGGTAACAAGCCTATCTTGCTTCATTGTCAGATGGTCCTGGTGGTCTTTGGCTAAAGGACATTAACAGCACTAGGTAACCATATGTGAGGTGAATAACTGAGTGTATAAAGAGCGACTGTGCCGCTCCTCCTTCAGGGGAGCCTTAACTGAGGGTGTGACCTTTGAGCAGGTTCTTGAAGGATGACTGGGCTTTCCCAGGCAGGCAGGGTCAGGGCATGGGCAAAGGTTGGCCGATCAAAAATGAAGGGGGAGGAATCCACGAGGGTGGCAGGAAGGGAGAAGCAGGAGGATGCTGGGACCAAACCTGGAGATTATTGTAGGTCCACTTAATCTTGTAGACACAGGGGACAGAGAAGCGGGAGGTAAAGAGCTCTAAATTTGAAATCTGGTTGAAATGAGAATTCCCTGAGTAGCCATAAATAATTTTTTTTTTCTAACCCTTTATTCTTTTCTCTTTTTTCAATATGGAAGGGGCACAAGAAACCCAAGAATCAGAGTGCCAGTGTCTGAGGGCAGAAGAAGATGCAGGTCTGAGCTCAGGCAGAGCGCAAATTTGGCCTTCTTCTGCCTTTTTGTTTTACTCACGCCTTCAAGAAATTGAACAATATCCACCCAGCACTGGTAAGGGTGATCTTTACTCAGTCTTCTGATTCAAGAGCTAATCTCTTCCAGAAACACCCGCAGAGGCACACTCAGAAATAATGCTTAAACATCTCTCTGGGTGTCCCTTAGCCCAGTCGAGCTGACACATAAAATTAACCATCACATCTTATTAACTGGTCTTGTATCATGTAAGTGTTCATTAATTTTGGGTCTTTTGAAAATAACATGTATCTGATAAAGCTGAAGTAGACTTAAATTGCCCTAGTCTTATAAATCTTCCCTAGCCATCCCAGACCACCATTTTAGAGAACTTTGTGTATATTTGTGAAATCCATGTTTTAACATTTTCACTATTTACGTATGTAATGATAAGCCATATGAATACTATTTTGTACTTTGAAATACAAGTAGTATCACAATGTTTTATCATTTTCCAGTGTACTTTTTTCACTCAATATTATGCTTTGAGATTCAGCCTCTTTTGTTAATACAGTATATGCAAAGATTTTTGTAAAGCTAAAGCTGCTAACAATCATGTAACTACTATTATTATTTTCATTATTATTAATATATAGACTTAGACCATTCCTTACAATTACTTTATAGTTAGTTATCTATCACTAATTATACTACATTTTACTTATCTATTCGCCTATTGGTGGATATTTAGTTTATTTCCAATTTTGTCAATTCTAAACAATATCCTATAGAATGTCATTGAATAAGTCACATTCATTATTTTCAAGAGTTTGTTTCTACTTAAAAGTAGATTTTCTGGGTTTTAAAGAGAATATATTTTGAGTTTTACTAGCTATTGTCAAATTGCTTCCCAAAAGGTCTGCAACCATAAGCAATGTATAAGAATTCCTACTTTTCTTTATCTTTGCCAACTACAATGTCAGATTTGTCAAAAATTTGTAGGTGCAAAGTGATCATCTTTGTTTTAACTTGCATTTTCCTGTTCACTAATAAGTGAGATTGGGGTTTGGGTTTTTTTTTTTTTTTTTTTTTTAACAATTATTGTTCAGCTAGGTCCTTAAGCTTTTCCAAGGTCACAGATCCCTTTGAGACTCTCCCTCAGAAAAATGCACATATGCATACACACCACATTGAGGGGCTTCACGAGCCCTTGAAGACCAGCCATGGACACCCTCAAAGCAGGGACCCTGGAGATTTCAGTGGGTATAAGAACTACCCGGGAAGCTTGTGAAAATGCACATTCTCAAGACCCCACCTTCAAGGATCCCGACTCAAGACATCTGGGGAAGAGTCTGAAAGGTTGTTGAAGATGATAATTTTTGAAAAGACAGCTTTCAGGATTCTTGTATTTCCAGTAAGAAATACTATTTCTGCTTTCCAAAATTTTCCCTTCTCCCATAGCTATGAATAAAGGATAAAATCACCAAGTTCAATGTACAAAAGCTATAACTTGCCTTCAAACTGATCCTGCAGCTATTAATACTTTTAAACCAGAGCTACTACTGCAGTCACACCTTGTACCTCTCATCAGCTTTGCTGGCATGGGGGGAAGGGGGGGGACATGACAAGATGAATAAATAGGTGACATGTGATGCAAAGAAAAACCCAAGGAAAGGAAAAAATTTTGGAGACTCTAAGCTATGCAGAAAATGCTACATAAAAAGCATCTCTCTACTAAATATGAACAGTGTGTGTTTAGAATGGTTTGTGTTACTAATTTTATTTCATGAGCGAGCTCATTTCTTTTCTGCCATATACTTTAAAGATTCTCTTGTGAAAAGAAGGAAATAAATTTAGCATCCTCTCAGATCTAAATTCACATAAGTGACTGTGGTAAGATGAAGAAAATTGATTGCCTCAACTGCAAGTAAGATATTTTCTATTTAAAAACCTAGCACTAAGGAAGCCATGAACCAGAGAATTTGTGGAACATTTAGAAAGGGTTTAAGAATCCTTTTGGTATGATGGTGATGTTACACAGATACATTTCTCCCTTTTTTTATTCTTCAGCTTTGCAGCTTTCAAGAGAGAGTTAATCCTTGTTTTTGACTCAGTCACATGACATGTGTTCCTTTCTGAACTATTCAAAGGCCAACATCCTCTTGAACCTTCGGTGTAACTCAGCTCTGTGAATGATGCCAGGAACAAGAATTAGGATCCGGTTCTAAGACTTTAGAATGACTCACTGGTTAACTTTGGTCTAGTAACAATAGAAAAATGACTCAGTTGCTCTGTCTGTGAAACTGGAACAGTGATGCTGGCTGCCTGCCTTGCACAAAGGGATGAAGGAAGGCCAGGTTTGTGAGGTAACAGAGGCTTCTGGAGCAGGGGCCTTACAAGAGTGGGAGGGGGACAGGTGCCAAGAAATAGCCAAAGACCACGGAAGGGCAACCTGACACACGACTCTCAGTTCTGCAATAGGCTGTGCTGGCTGTTCTGTAAACAGTGGAGAAGACTAAATGAAGCTGATTCCCATCCCTTGTCATTCTGGAGACTCCTTCTACTTTTATGGGTAACTCATTGGGTTCAAAGTAAAAACGGTGGCCCAGGCTTCCTGCAACTTTCTAATGCCCATTATCTTCTTTTGGCTACATAGGTCTTCTCATACTATATAGATTTTCCCAATTCTAGACTGTATGTTCATTAAACATAAAAATTATACTTGATTTATATATATATCAAGTATTTTATATATATATATATATATATATATATATATATATATATATGTATGTATATGCCTGGTAAAATGCTTGGCACTCTCAATATAAATGCTATAAGTGTCAGATAAATGAGTTCTTACACATGGAGTAAAACAAAACACACATACTCACACACTAGCATTTTCCCCAGTATTCAAGCCAGAAAGAAGATAGGGAGGGATTGGAGAGACAGTTCTGCTATCATACTCATTCCTGCATGTATTATTTATGATATAGACATGACTACAGTACTAGAGATAAAGTACCCATAGAAAAACAAAATAGAAATTTATTTCTCTCCCTCATACAACATGACTGCTCCATAGTGTCACAAGCACAAGTTCCTTCCACTTTTCTTGGGGTGTTACCCTCAACTGCATGGTCCAGTTAGCTCACCACAACATCGCATCCTGGCTAGTAGACGGAGAAAGGGCAAAAGAGCACATCTTTCCAGAACACATCTCTTCTATCCACAGCCCTTCTAGAACTTAGTCACATGACCACAACGAACTGCAAGGGAGCCTGGGAAAGGCAGTCTATATTTCTGGCTAGCCGTAGGTCCAACTGAAAATCAGCAGTCTCTAACAAAAAGAAAGCAGAAAAAAATATTGGGACAACTAGCTATATCTGCCACACTGCCCAGCATAAAAAAATAAAAGCAAAAACATATGGACTTCCCAGAGTCACTAGGAAAGTCCTCAGTGAACTCAGAAGGAACTGGCACTAACTGGTCTCATGAGTGTACTAATCACCATGCATACAACCTAGATGTTCATTTAGGGAAAAGACTGTTCTAAACTTTGTGTGTTTGCCCTTTTAACAGCTTTCACATATTAATCTCTGATACCTTTAAACCTCCTTTCCTATACTAAATTTAGGTGTTCATACTATAGCTGAAGTTTTATGATTTTATACCTCTGTTGGAATAAAAGCCCACTTACTCTGATTACTATGGATACAAGATTAGAAGACAAATGCATTCAATGTGAAATCAGGCATCTGCGTGCACTCAACTTCAGAAATAAGAGTAAAAAGCCATGAGTGTGCCAAGAATAGGACAGATTATGAATGATCAGACAACTTAATAGTCATAATAAAGTAACCACAGAATGGTTCAAGCCTATCAAGTAATTGCCTTCTGTCAAGTGCTTCACCTGCATCCTCTTATTTAGAATACAAAATAGAAGTAAATATAAACATAGAAATACAGATATGGATCCACGAGGATGTAGTACTACGACTATCCCCATTTTCAGCTGAGGAAACTAGATTCAGGAGAGCCAACTGACTTGCCAAGATCGTGCAGCTACCCAGTAGCAAAGCCTGGTCTTCAACGCAAGAATCTAATACTATTATTGGTACCTTTAACCACTGAACCATACCACCATACTACAGCTCCAATACTTTGGCCACCTGATGTGAAGAGCCAACTCGGAAAAGACCCTGTTGCTGGGAAAGATTGAAGGCAGGAGGGGAAGGAGATAACAGAGGATGAGATGGTTGGATGGCATCCTCGACTCAATGGACATGAGTTTGAGCAAGCTCTGGGAGATGGTGAAGAAACAGGGAAGCCTGGCGTGCTGCAGTCTATGAGGTGGCAAAGAGTCGGACATGACTGAGAGACTCAACAACAACAGCATGCTGATCAAGTGGAGGACTATGGGTAAATTCCCAGGTGTCTGCCCACCATCATGTGTACAGATACTGATCCTGTAAATCACCCTATCTGGAAGTACGGGGAGAGGAGAACTAAGCAAGGGAATTAAGGTTTCAACCTTCAGCATTTAAGAAATGATCTTTAAAGCCTTTTCAAAACCTTTGGACAATGAAGAAAGTTTAAAAAAATACTTTAAATATATTAAAAATAGCCCTACATTTGATTATTTTTTCTACAATTATTTTGTATTTAAGGATAATTCTTTATAATGTGTGTTACTTTCTGCTGTACAATGAAGCGAATCAGCTATATGTGCACATATATTCCTCCCTCTTGGACCTCCCTCCCACTCCACCCACATCTCACCCATCAAGGTCATCACAGGACACCTAGCTGAGCTTCCAGTTAATTTAATGATCACAAGATCTAAGCTACTACAGTTGTCACACCTACAAACTACTCTTAAATAGTGTTTCCTCCTATTGTAATTCAGCTTGTAATAATTTAAGTCTACCTCATCCATACAGAGTGAATTCCAGGAAGAGATGTCCCTGGTTTTATTCCCAAATTAGGAACAGAATGGGTGTCCAATAACTATTTATTGAATAAATCAATATTTTCCTTCAACATATTCCTTTATCATTATTTGCAAACTACTAAGAAATGGTTAATATAAATAATTATATTATTAGATGTTGCTGTGCTTCAAAATTTGATACTAAGAACTTGCACTATAAAAAGTTTTGCTTAATCCATGTTAACTTATCACAGGAATTTAATATCTCACCGACTTGAGTGTGTCTGTGTTCCCTGTGGGATTTCATTTCTATTAATAAGTTTGTTTACTGAACTACTTTTTGCCCCCAACATTTTGTGTGGTCGGTTTTAAATTTGACACCAGTGGATATGAAGGAGTCAAGTCATTAAGATCTCAAACTACTTCAGAGAAAGGTAATTAGGCTTCAAGGAGAATGACCCAGGACCCATATGTCCTTAATATAGCCATTCTTGAAAAGAAATTCCTTCCACCTGAAATATATAATTAATATTACATGATTATATTCATTTTTCCTCAGAGATTTCAGGATTCTTTTCACCTTGGAATTCTGATTCTTCATTACTTAGGAAGACGTGAGTCCTACCAAGTTTATACACATGCTTAAAGGGGTCAAATGCTTTGTGAAAATTAAAGGGACTTTTACTTACTTAGGGTCTGTCATTTTTTAAAAAATGGTTGCTCTCTCAAATGCATGTTTGTTTCATTGTTTCCTTTTCCCGAGCAAGCCGTCTCTCCACACCTATCTCCTAGTCCAGATTTTCAAGTGCAGGATGTTAAAGGACTGTGGATTTCCCAGGTGAGGCTTGACCAAGGGTTAGAACACCTCCCTACCTTTGATTTGTGGTGGGAGCCCTGAGTGTGTGAGCCTCCAGGGAAGGGTCTTCACTGAACATTCACTGGAAGAAGACAGGCAGACTAGCCAGCTGGCTTTCTTCCACGAAATTTTTCCTCAATGTTTTATTTTGAAAATGTTCAAACCTACAGAAAAGTTGAAAGAACAGTTTAATGAGCACCTATAAACATTTCATATAGGTTAACTGGATGTCAGCATTTTCCTGTTCCAAATGGTCCAATGAATATTTTTCCTTCTCTATGCTTATCTATATACTTATAAATGTTTATGTATTTTCTTACTGAACCTTTTGAAAACAAGTTGCAGAGATTGTGATACATCACTCCTGAATAGTCACGCTTATATCACTCACAAAAACAAGGATATTCTCCTACATAGTTACAATACCATAGTCATCCAGAGACAATTACCACTGACTCAATATTATCTAATATACAACCCATAATCAATGTTCCCAGTTGTCCCATAATGTGTTTTATAGTCAGATTTTTAGTCAGGGAGAGGACCATCCATGTTTATTCAAGATTCTTGCTTTGCATTCAGTTATCATGTGTGCTTGGTCTTTTAAAATCTAGTTTTACCTATCTTCAGTTCTGTTCTTTTGTATGTTGTTTTGTTTTTCAAGTGTTTTGGAGACTCTGGGGCAGTTTTCTAGAATGTGCCATGTTCTGAGTTAATCTGATTGCTTCCTTGTGATTCAATTCCGCTTAAGCAATTTTGGCAAGAACAGTACATTGTAATGCTGTTCCCATGAACTTTGAACAAACTCCAGAACAAGGATTTTACCAAGGTCCCAGTGATTGAATTCAATAAAGTAAAAAATAAAAGTCATTTTTAAAAATGAGATTCAATATTTACTACTTTTAGCAAAAAGCAAAATATCCACAGCAAAATGAAAGATGGGGTATCCAAGATTCATGTTCAAGATTCTTAATAACTTATCTGTGTTTGAAAGGGACTCTTGTCATGTCAAATCCAACAACATTTGTTGAATCGTCAGAACTGAGATTTGGGCAGGGTCAGTCTCTGCCCTTGCAAAGTGGATAATTACTAATTTGGTGCAATTTCAGGAATGCAGAAGGCCACTCTTTCCCACTCAGCTACACTGCCTCTATTATGTGAGCAACAAGTTCCATCTTCTATTATTAACCATCAAAGTGCTTTGATGAATTAGCTGCTACTTGTCAGGCCTTGTGCTTGATGTTTTGTTGATCTATTTCTTACAACAACCTCATGAAGTAAACCTCATTAGTCTCATGTTAGAGATGGGAAACTGAGACTCAGAGATGTAACTACCCCCAAGGGCCCAAGCAGCATGCTTAGAATTTGCCTCAAAATCTGCATCATTAACTGAAGTTCTGTAATTCCATGTTTCATCATGCTCTTCTATTCCCCAATCCCGTCTCATTCACCAAATAGCTTTCTCTTTTTTCCTCTAGACCATACACTACACTGGGTATCCAATAGCAGCATTTTATGCCAATAAGTTCTTCTAGAAATTATGGTTAATATTATGTGTCTGCTTTGTGCCAGGTACCTTGCTGAATGCTCTACACAACACATCTCATTTGCTTTTCCCAAAAACCACATAAAGAAGATGTATATTAATAATGTCCTGTGGTCACTCAGCTAAGAAATGGCAGAGTAGGGACCTGAACCGGCTCTGACTACAGGTCTGAGTTCCAAAACTTTCACCCTGGATAAAGGAATATCATGGCAACCTTGGACAATGCAGTGACCCAGAGACTTGCCAGTAGTAACAAAGAGCAAAACATTGATTCATTAAGCTCTGAACTCCTCTGCCCCCGTGCTGCCAGAAGGACAACTAAAAAGAGACTCCAAAAACACTCCCCTAAAGGTCCCTTAACTCAGCAGCTCCTGTGAGCAAATCACTGCATAAGACTCCTCTCTCACCAAGAAGATTTGTAGATTCATGTGTCTAGAAAGAACCAAGACACCACTCACAGGAAGAACACACACATAATCTCTCTCTCTTTGTTACCCATCCTACACAAATCTTTGAAATGATTGAGTTTAACAAAAGATGTTTCCCTGCAGCAATTGTTCCAGACTAAAAATCAGAACACAGACTGACTATGATCACTCTGTCTATGACAAGGATATCCCCAAGAAACAGATAAACCAAAAAATCAACTTAGCTAAATGCATCCAACCTGTTCTCTAGGCTCTTCTAGCGAGCAGGACATCCAGAAGGTGAGGAGGGTTGGGGTAAACACCTCATGGAGTGCCTGCCCTATCTATGCCCTGCTCTTTGATAACCTGTGCCTCACTCATGACCCCAGCTCCCCACCACAGCTGATGGAACCAGGAGTATAGGAGTAGATCCTGGTTAGGGCACCTCTCCTAGAGTCTGGGATTCCAGAACTCCCCATTCCCTATCCTAAACTGAGAAGAAATGAAAAGCCAGTCTTCAAGGGGAGGAAAAACAGAATGAAGCAGGTTCACTGAGAGAGACAGACATCAGTGCAAGTGGACTTGTTGCAGCGCAAATCTCACTTTGCCCTCAGTACCGTCCAGTGGCCCCTCCACACATCTCTCCTCATTTCCAAAATACACATTCACCTTCTTCAAACTCCAGCCCTCCCATGCCCACCTGCCCTCTCATTTGAGTCTTCAGTTATACCCCCCTATTTTCTTTCCACAGACTTCTCACTCTCATGATTATGGCTCCTCTCCTGGATTATTCCCATGAATATACAGTAATTATTGCCCAAATTTTTAAAAAAGAAAGATCCTCCCTTTCCCACACATCCTCTTCCAGCCACCACTTCATTTTCTGCTCCTCTTCAAAGCAAAGAGTTTTCTCTGTTCCTGCCTCCACTTTTTAAATGTTTAATCTTATATTCTCCCTACAGTCCACTTCCTGCCCTCTTATACCATGAAGACTGAGCTCGTCAAGGTCTCTAATGATGTCTGTGTTTGCCAGCTCTAAGGACCCCTCTTCTAGTCCTGTCTTGCCTGGCTGCCTACAGCATTCAGCAAAGACGAGTACTACCTCCCTCACAGGTTTCCATGACACAATTTTCTCCTGACTTTCCTTCTATTTTGCTTCTTCCTTCTCCATCGGCTTTACTGAAATTGCCTTCTTTGTTCTCCAAATGTTGAAGGAAAGGAGAGTGGGTCACGAAAGGTAGAAAAGCAAATACAGTATGCATTACAGAGCTGCCTTCCTCTTGGGATCAAGCATGATTGATTGCTTCATCTCCCAGAACTATCTTCCAAGGGGCCACAAAAACAATGAACATCTTAGAACTGGCTGTCCAAAGAGAGGAAGAGGGAAGAATTTATTTGCTCGTCCCCATTCCCCAGTGACCAAAGGTTTACTCCAGGGAGCACTGACTCCTCCTCATTCCCCAGTTGCTTCCACATGGGCACTGAGCAGGTCTGCATCAACAGGGGAGCCCCAGGATGGAAGCTGATAGGCACCTGGGCAGCAGGGCTTTGTCAGAATGCACTCACAAAAAGTCAGTGGGAGCCTGCACAGAGCCAGCAACAGAGGCAGAACAAAAATGCAAAGGGTCAGGTGAGTCAGAGAGCACCTGAAGTAACTCATCAGAGGTGTCTTATCCAACATCCCTGTCCTCTCCTCCCAGCGCCATCCTTACCTACTGACATTCCCACATCAGTGTCTAAAAAGCACATTAACGTGGTCAAAAGAGAACGTTTCCTCCCACCCTCCCCCAATTAAGATGTAATCCAACCAGTTGCTAAGCTAAAACTGTAGCGCTATCATTGGTTTCACTCATTGCCCTCCCTCTCCCCAATTCATCTACCGGTGGGTCCTGCTGGCTCTGGCTACAGAATCTATCCCAAACCCACCCAGTTCTCTCTGTCTGCCTAGAACCAACCTAACCCCACCCATTACCATATCTCAGGTGGACCCTTCTGGACCTAACTGGCCCTCTTGCTCTTTACTTCTCAACAATACAATCTTCTCACAGTTGCAGTAAGAGTGAGCTTTTTTATTTTAATTTTTTACATTTCACCATAAAAAAATTGCAAGCATATACAAAAGTTGAAACACTAGTAACTATATTAACAATAGTGATAATAGTAACAAAAGAAGGTGAAAGCTGCTCAGTTGTGTCCGACTTTGTGACCCCATGGACTATACAGTCCATGGAATTCTCCAGGCCAGAATACTTTAGCGGGTAGCCTTTCCCTTCTCCAGGGGATCTTTCCAACCCAGGGATCTAACCCAGGTCTCCTGCATTGCAGGCGGATTCTTTACCAGTTGAGCCACAAGGGAAGCCCAACAGAAGAAACAAAAGTGAATCAAATCATGAGCCCACCTTCAACAAGCATTCAATCACGGCCAATTCTGTTTCATTTCTAATTTTGAGATAAATTCCAGATGCCTCGTCATTCGTTCTATAAGCAATATGACTTTGCATCAGTTTGCATCTCTTAAAGATAAGAACTGTCAAAGAAAATCATATATATGTGTTAATATAGAATATTTGTTTTTCTCTTTCTGACTTACTTCACTCTATATAAGAGGCTCTGGGATCATCCACGTCATTAGAGCTGACTCCGATTTGTTCCTTTTATGGCTGAGTAATATTCTATCATCTATGGGAACATCTTACCAAAGGAAAGATTAGCAAAAAGTGCAACCAATTTTTTAAAGACCCTAACTGCATAACATTATAGGGTGTTCTTTTTAAAAGGTGAAGCACATCATGTCATTTCTGTGCTGAGAACTTTCCATTGGCTTCCCATCATGCTTTGAATAAAGCCAACTCCCTTATTAAGGATTAGAAGGCCCAGGCTCACATGGCCCCATCTGCATCCCTGACCCTATTCCTGACCAGTCTCTCCCACTGCACACCAGCCACACTGGCTGCTCCACGCCCTCGCCTCCCTGAGAGCCCTCGTTGATCTCTGTGCCTGGAGGGCTCGACCCTGCCATCTTCCAGTGCTCAGCTCCTTCTTGTCATTCAGGTTATAGATTACATGAGAGCACCTCTTATCACCTCTCTTAAGCAGCCTCCCAGGAGTTGCCACACTGCTCTGTTCTAATCCTCTCCATAGCCCTTTGCCCATGACATTTCCGGTGTGTGTGTGCCCTGGACAGGTTTACACTTATTGTCAAGCATGGCTATTAATAGGACTTTGTTTGCTCTCGAGTGTGGCCAAAAAATCTATGGTCATCCTATTGATAAGACTCTTATTTTTGTTTGACTTTGGGTTACTTATTGTCAATCTTCTTCTGTGAGAATATACACGGACAAGAGAGCTCTCGTTTGACTGGTTCTCCACTGTATCCACAGTGCTTGGCAGATGGGGGACGTGGAAGGAAGGAATGGAGGAAGGAAAGGAAGAAGAGAGAGAGGGAGGGAAACAGGGAAGGGGGAGATCTAAGGCTCTGACTTTTCAGTCCTTTTGTACTCACCTATATTAGGCTTCCATAATTTTCTATAAATATTTCTATTTTGTTTAACATAGACCAAATGGGTTTCTGTGATTTTTAATTAAGCAATTTCTGATAGCTGCTAATTGCTTGTAAGTAATTTTTCATTTTCCCATTCATATCACACCTTTTCTTCCAGTGAACTGCATTCTTTAATTAAACAAAACGAAGCAAACAAACAAAAGTCCTATCAGCACAGCCACTGTTATGTACTGAATATTTGTATCCTTCCTCTAAATTCATATGCTGAAATGCTTACCCCCAGTGTGATGGCATCAGGATGGCTTTTAGGAGGTACTTAGGTCATAAGGACAGAATCTTCATGAGTGGAATTAGTGTCCATACAAAATGAATCCCAGCCAACAAGAAATACTGTATAGCACAGGGAACTCTCCTCAGTATTTTGTAATTACCTATATGGGAAAAGAATCTGGAAAGAAAAATAAATATATACGAATGTATAACTGAATCACTTTGCTATGTATCTGAAACTAACAAAACACTGTAAATCAACTATACTCCAATAAAAAATAAATACAATCAAAAAATAAAATGGATCCCAATAAAAAATAAATACAATCAAAAAATAAAATGGATCCCAGAGAGCAGTCTTGTTCCTCCTGTGATGTGAGGATAGTGAAAAGACAGTAATCTATAAATCAGGAAGTGGACTCTCCCCAGATACCGAATCTGCCCATGACTTGGTCTTGGACTTCTGCCTCTAGAACTGTGAGAAACAAATTTCTGCTGTTATAAGCCACCTAGTCTTTGGTATTCTATTATGACAGCCTGAACAGACAAAGATAGCTGTCCTCCTAAAACAAACAAACAAACAAAAAAATCCACCAAAAGTATTTTCCTTAACCATAACCCATTGAGAAGTCTGGAACTGCAAACAAGCAGTCCAAATTAAAAGGCAATCATTTCTACTCCCCCACGACAATAAATGTTAGTGACATTGGCAATAAAACTTCAGATGCTGACTATGCATGGGCCCATTTTTTACAAAAAGCTTTCAGTGGCTGGTATAAGTACACTGTCAAAAGAGCAATAAATCCTTAACATTAAGACCCAATTTTTTTTCATTTAAGCATATAAAGCATGCTTATTGCCCTGATCTGTGTGAGAGTTTGGGTGAACAGTGGTGAGTAAAATAGACAAAATCCCTTCCATCATGGAGCTTACAGTCCTGGGGTGCCCTCTGAAATAACACTGTCTGAATGCCAGCCTGTATCATTTTTCTTTCAAGGAGGCAGCATTCAGACAGAAGACCTGGGTTCAAATCCTGGCTTTACAATTAGTAGCTCTGTGATCTCAGGCTAGTTCCTTGATTTCCCTGTGCCTCAGTTTCCTCTTTTGTAACACTGTCAGTTTGTTTAGAGGATTCAATGAGTAAAGCAATGAATAAAGTAAATACTGGTGTAAAGCAGTTAGATCAGTGCCTGACAAAAGAAAGCTATAGATAAGAGTTTGCCATTTGTATTATTAATACAGCAAAGAACAGGACTGATTGAAGAGGCCTGTATTTGGAACACTTTATCAATACATTATACACCCACAGATGCCTGAATCCAGTTTCTTGGTAGCCAGGCCCTTTTTTCTCTCTAGACGAGAATTATGAGATTTCCTATCTGGAAAAGCTGAATGGCTCCAGAGAAAAGACCTCCAAAGAATGGCATTTGGAAGTTTCCCAGCACTGAGCCAACTCCCTGCCAATCATCTAATCCTGCTGTCATTGGATAGGAAGCCCCACCCAGGTGAGAAGTATCCCCACTCCGCTTTCTGCAGCTCATGCTTAATTATGAACAAAATGCTGCAGGTGACCAGACCTTTATAGTTGGGAGACACCAGGAAAAACAAACAGATAATAGCGTCTCAGAATAAACAAAGAAAACATAGAAAGCCAAAGAGAACTTGTATCTTCTGAAAGGTTAAAAAAGATATTTCATTTGTAAAAAAAAAAAAAGCACTAAAATGCTATTTTTAAAAAAGAACAGAGAATAAGAAAGAATTCTGGGAAACTTAAAAATAGGAAAATGTGCTACTTTTAAAAATTTCCATTCTTCTAAAATGGAAAATCTGATAAAATGGTTGGAAAATAAAGTATATTCCAGGCAAGAGTACTGGAGTGGGGTGCCATTGCCTTCTCCAATATATCTATATATACACATAAATACACTTAATTATCAGTCAGTCCTCTCCCCCTTCCCCAACAGCAGGATTATAGAGTCTATCTTGTCTTCCCTAACCCATTTTTCTTCCATGTCCCCTGCCCTGGGCTACACTGGAGGGCTCTTGGCCACTAGAAATGTCTGTAATCTTAAATCCCACGCACACAAGGCTAGCAAATGTCTAAGGAGTGAGGCAAAGAATGAGTGGTTGACAGCGGCAGTGAAGCTCCGATACCACAGCTTTGCCAGGCTTCTTGGCTCAGTTCACGCTGCCTCTTCCTGAGTATTCTCTCCCCTGCTTTTCACAAAAAAAAGAGACCTGGCAAAGTTTTGTATGTGAACACTGGACTTGAAATTACACAGACCTCCAGGCTCTGCTATGAAGTTTGCAGAGAGGCAAGGGTCATGTCTGCCTCTATTAGAACATCTAATAGAACATCTATTGGCTTGCACACCTGTGTCACCATCAGTCAAAATGGTGACATCAGTTTTTTTGAATGGCCTTCGTCAATGTTGGTTGAGACCATGCTGTATGTGAAATGATAGTTATTAGTATTAAATCAATAATGATAATTAAATAAAACACACACACAAATGTGAAACAGAAGATAAAGATGCATAATATGAGAGGAAAATAGAATGTATAAAAGATCAATCCAGGTCAAATATTGATAGGAAATTCCAGAAAGAGAAAACAAAGGGCATTAAACTATCAAATAAAGAACTCAGGAAATTTCTTCAGAGTTTAAAGAACATTAACCTTCAGGTTGAGAGACTTTAGCACAAAAGAAAAAAGTTATACCAAAAAGCAGCAACATGAAATTCTAGAATGTCAGACATAAAGAGAATAAATGTAATCCATACCTCACAACATACACCAAAAATGATGCCAGGTGGATTAGAGACTTATATGTATAAGTCAAAAGTGAAATCTTTTAGACAAGAATACAACATAAAATCTTCATGTCCTTATAACAGAGAAGTATTTTTAAAATAAGACACGATTTAGGGCACCACAGACCATCGAGTAGAGTTGTCTGTGCTATACAGTAAATGGGAAGGAAATCCAAAAAAAGAGAGGATATATGTATATGTATAGCTGATTCACTTTGCCATACAGTAGAAAGTAATATTGTAAAGCAATTACACTCCAATAAAAATTAATTTAAAACAAGACAACAAGTTCATAACTTACAAAAAGTGACACTTTGACTATGCTACCTCTCAGAGGAGACTGTAGCAAAGATTGGCGCCTTGTTCCCTCATCCTTTTGCCCTGTCCTTGTCTACACACAGCCAGAATGCTTTTCTCAGCCTCACCTGCAACAAGATGCGGCCGCATGACTCTATACTGGCCAGTGGCCAGTGAAATGCATTCATTTGAAACAAGATCTCCTCCATCATTTTAAAGCTCTCTGGCTAACTGTGCTTTCAGTATTTCTGAGTTGTCAAGACATGTTTGTATAGCACTATCTTTGGGCTCAGCATGCAGAGCAGTTAAGGACACCGTTCTGAGCCGCTGAGCCCTGCCAGCTCCTAGCTGTGTGACCTTAGGCAAGTTACTTCACTTCTCTGTGCCTCATCTCCCTCATCTGTCAAACGTGGGACATAGTAAGGACAGGGCTACCACAAGCAGACATGGTAAAATTTCAGTAATACATAGTAAGTGTTCAAGTATCTTGACTCCTGTTACATTTTTGAAAAGGATTTAATCCACTATACGATTGTTAAAATGAGAGGGAAATAATCAATGAAATAAGACTTTTTCATTGTTTAGTAAAGCAACCGACACATAGCAAGTACTCAGTAAACATTTTCAAATTAACAAGTGAATGAATGTGAGAGTAAATAATAATGAAAATTTCACTTAGGCAGGATGGGCATGAACCCCTCGGCATTATTCAGCAATTGTCTTCAGTGTTTCTTAGCTCCAGTTTACATTTAGAGTCACTTGAGGGCTTTCTAAAAGTACCAGAGATAGAACTGCAACTCCCTCTCTTGTTCCTCAATGTCCAAATCTATAAAACGGAAATAATACTACCTCCTCCCATAAGATTGCTGAGATGATTAAACGAGTTAATAAACATGAAGAGAAGAGAAGACTATCCGGCATTTGTGCTCAGTTGCTTCAGTCATGTCAGACTCTTTGCAACCCCATGGATTTTCCTGGCAAGAACTCCAGAGTGGGTTGCCGTACCCTCCTCCAGGGGATCTTCACGACCCAGGGATCAAATACCCATCTCCTGTGTCTCCTGAATTGCAGGCAGATTCTTTACCATGGAGCCACCAAGAAGCCCATTTGGCATATAGAAAGCACAATAAACTATTAGTTTTTTAATATTATTGTCTTCAAAATCTTAATGCTTGAGCTTCCAATTAGGAAAGGATGATTTTGGAAAGCAGAAGGATAACCAGGCACTTTTCATAAGCCGTCTGTTTGAATTCTCTTTTCAAAACAATAAACAGGTAACGCTGTATCCGATTTGTAGATGGAGACAGAGGCTGCAAGCCTTATGGCTATTCTGTGCTCATCAGGTACATTCTCATTCTATAGGACAATACAACTACTTTCCCTTTCAGAGAGGACCTCCCTGTTTACTGAAACCATTAATCCCACGGGCACAATTCCATTATAATGTGCTAAAGATCATTGAAGCTGCTCACTCTGCTAAATGGCACTGTAATCAAGCTGTCAAGGAGGCTTGGAAACCCAAAGACTGCTATTAAATCATCCCTCTGGCCCCTTGTTGCCAGGGAAAGTAATCTCAATTCCTTTAACCTTTCCTCATAGGTGTTATTTTCCTAGCGCTTAGTCATTGTCCCTTTCCTCTGCAGTCCTAACCTCAGAGGGACATAAGAGAGACTGCCTTGGCTGGGCCTGTTACCTTACATGCTCCACCTCTCTTCCTGGCTCTTTTTGGCAACCCTGGTTAATATCATCAGAGATTTGTCTAATTTTCTTATCTTTTTTTAAAGCTTTCTTGCCATCGTTGATCCCATTTAATTTTGTCTATTTTATCGATGGCCATCCCTTTTAAAAAATTATTGTAGTGTAATTTACATATAGTAAACTTCACTCCTTTTAGGGTATAATCCTATGAGTCTTAACAAATGCATACAATGATATAATGATGACCATGAAGATACAGAACATCTCAACCATCTCAGAAAGTTCCCTTACGGTTCTTTGTTTTCCCCTTCAGCCCCTGGCAACTACTATCTTTTTTCTGTCTCTGCAGTTTTGCCTTTTATTGAATGTCATAAAAATGGAATCAGCTGGTATGCTTTTGAGCATTTTGAGTCTGGACTGTTTCACTTAGCATAATGCATTTGAGATCCATCCATATCCTTGCATGTATTACAAGTTACTTTCTTTTTTTCACTCAGTGGGGTTCCATTATTTGGGTGGACTATAGTTTGCTTATCCATTCACCAGTAGAAGGATAGGATTGTTTCTAGTTTTTGGTGCTTATGAATAATGCTGCTGTAAACATTGTATACAGGCTTTTGTATGAACATAAGTTTTCGGTTCATTTAGGGTAGCACCTAAAAGTGGGATTACTGAGTCATATGGTAAGTGTATTTAAATTTTATAAGAAATTGCCAAACTATTTTCTAAAATGGCTATATCCTTTTGCAATTCTCACCAAGAATGGACAAAGTTCGAATTACTATGCATTCTCATCAGTACTTGTTATTGTCAAGTTTTATTTTATTTTATTATTTTAGCCACTCTTTTATATGTGCAGCTTCCCATTGTGGTTTTAATTTGCATTTCTCTAACAATGCTGGATCATGGAAAAAGGAAGAGAGTTCCAGAAAAACATCTATTTCTGCATTATTGACTATGCCAAAGCCTTTGACTGTGTGGATCACAATAAACTGTGGAAAATTCTGAAAGAGATGGGAATACCACACCACCTGACCTGCCTCTTGAGAAATTTGTATGCAGGTCAGGAAGCAACAGTTAGAACTGGATATGGAACAACAGACTGGTTCCAAATAGGAAAAGGAGTACGTCAAGGCTGTGTATTGTCACCCTGCTTATTTAACTTACATGCAGAGTACATCATGAGAAACGCTGGGCGGGAAGAAGCACAAGCTGGTCTCAGATATGCAGATGACACCACCCTTATGGTAGAAAGTGAAGAGAAACTAAAGAGCCTCTTGATGAAAGTGAAAGAGGAGAGTGAAAACGTTGTACCTGTGGCGGATTCATTTCGATGTTTGGCAAAACTAATACAATATTGTAAAATTTTTAAATAAAATAAAATTAAAAAAAAAAAACAAAAATGAAAAAAAAACAAAAACTCAACATTCAGAAAATGAAGATCATGGCATCTGGTCCCATCACTTAATGGCAAATAGATGAGGAAACAGTGGAAACAGTGTCAGACTTTGTAAATCACTGCAGATGGTGATTGCAGCCAAGAAATTAAAAGACGCTTACTCCTTGGAAGGAAAGTTATGACCAACCTAGATAGCATATTCAAAAGCAGAGACATTACTTTGCCAATAAAGGTCCGTCTAGTCAAGGCTATGGTTTTTCCAGTGGTCATGTATGGATGTGAGAATTGGACTGTGAAGAAAGTTGAGTGCCGAAGAATTGATGCTTTTGAACTGTGGGGTTGGAGAAGACTCTTGAGAGTCCCTTGGACTGCAAGGAGATCCAACCAGTCCATTCTGAAGGAGATCAGTCCTGGGTGTTCTTTGGAAGGAATGATGCTAAAGCTGAAACTCCAATACTTTGGCCACCCCATGTGAAGAGTTGACTCATTGGAAAAGACTCTGATGCTAGGAGGGATTGGGGGCAGGAGAAGGGGACGACAGAGGATGAGATGGCTGGATGGCATCACACTCGATGGACGTGGGTTTGGGTGAACTCTGGGAGTTGGTGATGGACAGGGAGGCCTGGCGTGCTGAAACTCATGGGGTCTCAAAGAGTCAGACACGACTGAGCGAGTGAACTGAGCTGAACTGAACAATGGTGAGCATCCTCTCATATGTTTATTGGGTATTTATATTTTTTTAGTTTCTTTTCAGGTTATTTGTCCATTTTTTATATTAAGTTTTTTCCTTAGTTCTAAGTTTTGAAAATTCTTATATAAGTCCTAAATCAGATGTTGATTTCCTGCTTATTTTTTTTATCCTCCCAAGGGGCAATATCAGATATTTCAGAAATGAGCATAGAGATGGTCCTTAGCCCACAGCCAGTAGTCACAAGGGAAGCAGATGTTTATAGAAGAAGACAGGAAAGGCCTTGATTATATAGTAATGTTTTCGTCATCTTATTGTATACAATTTAGAACAATATGGAGGGTTTATGGTCAAAGAGAAGAAAGACAAAATAACACAAGTTTTCCAAAAGTGGGTCAAAGCCAGTGAAACAAGAATTAGTTTGGTAGTAGTTTCACTTTGAGACTGGACTAGGAGTTGCCATTTTCATTCTTCCCTTTCTCTTAAAAGTAAGAATTCCCCCTAACTTCCTGCATCTCCAGCTCCAAAGGACCCATCTAACTGGCTGAGCACTTGAGCCAGAATCAGAGAAGGTGAAGAGATTGGTCCTGAGAGAAGGGAACCATAGAAGAAGGAGAGGAAGAGGAGTGCCCTGGTGCCTCAGGGGGATTCAGTGTGTACTAAGCAGTGGCTTTCCGTACTGAAACATCATCTAGACTCCTGCAGCATGTTTAACCAATAGAAGTCTTTCTAGGAGGGAAGGCTGAGAGGTGGTAATCTACTTGGGACTGCTGAAAATCAGGAACAGTGTGAAGCTATGTTTGCAAATACCAATTCTCCATATGAAAGAAGAGAGTAAAGATGAAGCTCTCTACTAAAGGACTATAAGATCCCACCTCCTAGCCAGAACAGAGTTAGAAAGAGTGAGTCCACCTCCCTATCTGTGTTTCCACTACTCATCTTTCTCTAAGGAAAGATAGATAGATAATAAATAGACAAATAATCATTGGCTTTTAACTCTAACCAAATAATCATGGAATCTGGTCCCATCACTTCATGGCAAATAGATGGGGAAACAATGGAAACAGTGACAGACTTTATTTTGGGGGGCTCCAAAATCACTGCAGATGGTGACTGCAGCCATGAAATTAAAAGACACTTGCTCCTTGGAAGAAAAGCTGTGACAAACCTAGACAGGTTAAAAAGCAGAGCCATTACTTTGCCAACAGAAGTCTATCTAGCCAAAGCTATGGTTTTTCCAGTCAGTCAGTTCAGTTGCTCAGTCATGTCCGACTCTTTGTGACACCATGGATCGCAGCACGCCAGGCCTCCCTGTCCATCACCAGTAGTCATGTACAAATGTGAGAGTTGGACCATAAAGAAAGCTGAGCACCAAAAAATTGATGCTTTTGAACTGCGGTGTTAGAGAAGACTCTTGAGAGTCTCTTGGATTGCAAGGAGATCCAACCAGTCCATCCTAAAGAAAATCATTCCTGAATACTCATTGGAAGAACTGATGATGAAGCTGAAGCTCCAATACTTTGGCCACCTGATGCAAAGAACTGATTCATTGGAAAAGACCCTGATGCTGGGAAAGATTGAATGCAGGAGGAAAAGGGGATGACAGAGGATGAAATAGTTGGATGGCATCACTGACTCGATGGATGTGAGTTTGAGAAAGCTCCAGGAGTTGGTGATGGATAGGGAAGCCTGGCGTGCTGTGGTCCTTGGGGTCACAAAGAGTCAGACATGACTGAGCAAATGAACTGAACTGAACTGAACTGAATAATCCTAGAATTTCTGATTCTGGTATCACTTACTTGACTCTGAGAATATGTTATGATTCTGAAGCACTCATAGCATCTAAGAAATGAAAAGACTTCAAATTGCCTGACTTTTCTATGGTAAACTTCACTAGTCAATCTATTTACATTTTCTTTCTCTTATGTCACAGTAGACAGTTAACTGGAGGAATCAACCTGCCTGACTTCAGACTATACTACAAAGCTACAGTTATCAAGACAGTATAGTACTGGCAAAAAGACAGAAATATAGATCAAGGGAACAAAGTAGAAAGCCCAGAGATGAATCCACACACCTATGGACACCTTATCTTTAACAAAGGAGGCAAAAATATACAATGGAGAAAAGACAATCTCTTTAACAAGTGGTGCTGGGAAAACTGGGCAACCACCTGTAAAAGAAGGAAACTAGAACACTTTCTAACACCATACACAAAATAAACTCAAAATAGATTAAAGATCTAAATGTAAAACCAAAAACTATAAAACTCTTAGAGGAAAACATAGGCAGAACACTCTCTAACATAAATCACAGCAAGATCCTCTATGACCCACCTCCCAGAGTAATGGAAATAAAAGCACAAATAAACAATTGGGACCTAATTATACTTAAAAACTTTTGCACAACAAAGGAAGCTATAAGCAAGGTGAAAAGACAGCGTTCAGAATGGAAGAAAATAGTAGCAAATGAAACAACTGACAAAGAATTAATCCCCCCCAAATATACAAGCAGCTCATGCAGTTCAACACCAGAAAAATAAACGACCCAGTCATAAAATGGGCCAAAGAACTAAATAGACATTTCTCCAAAGAAGACATACAGATGGCTAACAAACACATGAAAAGATGCTCAACATCATTATCAGAGAAATGCAAATCAAAAATACAAGGTACCATCTCACACTAGTCAGAATAGCTGCCATCAAAAAGTCTACAAACAATAAATGCTGGAGAGGGTGTGGAGAAAAGGGAACCCTCTTACACTGTTGGTGGGAATGCAAACTAGTATAGCTTAGTTTGGATATTCCTTTAAAAACTGGAAATAGAACTGCCATATGATCCAGCAATCCCACTGCTGGGCATATACACTGAGGAAACCAGAACTGAAAGAGTCATGTGTACCTGCCCCAGTATTCACTGCAGCACTGTTTACAATAGCTAGGACATGGAAGCAACCTAGATGTCCATCGGCAGATGAATGGATAAGAAAGTGGTGGTACATATACACAATCGAATATTACTCAGCTATTAAAAGAATGCATTTGAGTCAGTTCTAATGAGGTGGATGAAACTGGAGCCTATTACACAGAGTGAAGTAAGTCATAAAGAAAAACACCAATACAGTATATTAATGCATATAAATGGAATTCAGAAAGATGGCAATGATAACCCTATATGCAAGATAGCAAGAGACACAGATGTAAAGAACAGACTTTTGGACTCTGTGGGAGAAGGTGAGGGTGGGGTGATTTGAGAGAATAGCATTGAAACAAGTATATTAACATATGTGAAATAGATGACTGGTCCAAGTTTGATCCATGAAACAGGGCACTCAAAGCCAGTGCACTGGGACAACCCAGAGGGATAGGATGGGGAGGGAGGGGGGAGGTGGTTTGGGACGTGGGGATACATGTACACCTGTGGCTGACTCATGTCAATGTATGGCAAAAACGACCACAATATTGTAAAGTAATTAGCCTCCAACTAAAATAAATTAATCAAAATTTTAAAAAATAGACAGTTAAGCCTGAAGTACAGAAGTGTGAATTCCTGTGGCACAAATGATACCAAACATATTCCAATAAATCATGAAATGCCTGACCTCTACAGCTCTTCTGTTGACCCCTACATTTTGATTGAGAATTTTCTTAATTGTCTGCATTTCCATAGTTCTATTCCACATCATGGTACCCTGTGTAAGATGAGTGGTTCTGAAAATACATCATCATGGATCATTGGTTATAATAAGTAGATTAACCCAGGGGCATGCCATGAAATGACCTGCCAAAAGTACAGTTGACAAAGTCTTCATCAGTCAGTACTGATATAAATACCATCCTCCTCAGAGGATCATTTGCAATGTGTCTCTCAGAGCTAAATCAGTACTCTAATTGCAACATCAGTTATGGGCTCAGCTCAATGATGAGAGGGGCAAAGATATGAGGATGTTCTCAGCTGAAGCTATTTATACGTGACACGTGGTCCTTAATTATCTGGTAGGGAGGGGATGAGAAGAGACAGAAAGTTGACATGACTAAAAACTGAATCCCCTCCCCACTTTTTGTACCATTCCAGCAAGAGTGAAAATTCTAGGCACTTCCTTTCTAAGAGAAAAAGGTAAGAAACTTCAAAAATCTTGTTAGAATACAGTCTACCCAGTTGTCAACTGGCATTTCACAGCTAATAACCCTGTTTACTGTGTGAGTTCAAAACTTTAACAGACTGTGAGAAAGAAAATTCAAGTTATTAACATATGGCCCAAATTAAATAAGCAGTCTTGGTAGAATCACCTTTTTTCCTTAAAAGTAGAATAAAGTTGTAGATAAGAAAACTGATTTGGTTATTTCAGAATTTTGGTCAATAAAAAAATCCAAACTTTAATACAAAAACTTTCTAGAACATAATTACAAACATTAATCACATATTCATTAACTGATATATTAAATACCAAAGATTCAAAATATAGTACAGGAAGGATATCAAATATATGTTATATTTGATGAGAAATAGTTATAATAGTGATTTTACATATTTAGTGCTTCTTATGTATCAGACACTGTGTGCTAAGAATCCTACCTGTTCAGTTCAGTTCTGTTCAGTCGTTCAGTCATGTTTGGCTCTTTGCGACCCCATGGACTGTAGCACGCCAGGCTTCCCTATCCGTTACCTACTCCCGGAGCTGGCTCAAACTCATGTCCATTGAGTCAGTGATGCCATCCAATCATCTCATTCCCTGTAGAGAATGGGAATTCTCCTTCTGCCTTCAATCTCTACCAGCATCAGGGTCTTTTCAAATGAGTCAGTTCTTCGCATCAGGTGGCCGATTGGAGTTGTCCGTCCAATGAATATTCAGGACTGATTTCCTTTAGGACTGACTGGTTGGATCTCCTTACAGTCCAAGGGACTCTCATTAGTCTTCTCCAACACCACAGTTCAAAAGCATCAATTCTTCGGCACTCAGCTTTTTTTATGGTCCAACTCTCACAACTATACATGACTACTGGAAAAAAGCTATGGAAAAACCATAGCTTTGACCAGATGGACCTTTATTGGTAAAGTAATGTCTCTGCTTTTTAATGGCTTCCATGGTAGCTCAGCTGGTAAAGAATCCACCTGCAATGCAGGAGACCTTGATCCAATTCCTGGGTCAGGAAGTTGCCCTGGAGAACGGATAGGCTACCCCTTCCAGTATTCTTGGGCTTCCCTGGTGGCTCAACTGGTAAAGAATCAGCCTGCAGTGCAGGAGACCTGGGTTCAGTCCCTGGGTTGGAAAGATCACCTGAAGAAGGGAAAGCCTACCAACTCCAGTATTCTGGCCTGAAGAATTCCATGAATTGTATAGTCCATGGTGTCACAGTCGGACATGACTGAGTGACTTTCACTTCACTGCTTTTTAACCTGTCTAGGTTTGTCATAGCTTTTCTTCCAAGGAGCAAATGTCTTTTAATTTCATGGCTGCAGTCATCATCTGCAGTGATTTTGGAGCCAAGAAAATAAAGTCTGTCACTGTTTCCATTGTTTCCTCATCTATTTGCCATGAAGTGATGGGACTGGATGCCATGATCATTTTTTGAATGCTGAGTTTTAAGCCAGCTTTTTCACTCTCTTTCACTTTCATCAAGAAAGTCTTTAGTTCCTCTTCGTTTTCTGCCATAAGGGTGGTGTCATCTGTATATCTGAGGTTATTGATATTTCTCCCTGCAGTCCTGATTCCAGCTTGTGTTTCATCCAGTCTGGCATTTTGCATGATGTACTCTGTATATGAGTTAAATAAGCAAGGTGACAGTATATAGCCTTGACATACTCCTTTCCCAATTTGGAACCAGTCTGTTGTTGTATGTCTGGTTCTAACTGTTGCTTCTTGACCTGCATACAGATTTCTCAGGAGGCAGTTAAGGTGGTCTTAGTTAGTTCAGTCACTCAGTCATGTCTGACTCTTTGTGACCCCATGAATCGCAGCATGCCAGGCCTCCCTGTCCATCACCAACTTCTGGAGTTCACTCAGACTCATGTCCATTGAGCCGGTAATGCCATCCAGCCTTCTCATCCTCTGTCGTCCCCTTTTCCTCTTGCCCCCAATCCCTCCTAGCATCAGAGTCTTTTCCAATGAGTCAACTCTTCGCATGAGGTGGCCAAAGTATTGGAGTTTTAGCTTTAGCATCAGTCCTTCCAAAGAAATCCCAGGGCTGATCTCCTTTAGAACGGACTGGTTGGATCTCCTTGCAATCCAGGGGAATCTCAAGAGTCTTCTCCAACACCATAGTCCAAAAGCATCAATTCTTTGACGTTCAGCTTTCCTCACAATCCAACTCTCACATCCATACATGACTACTGGAAAAACCATAGCCTTGACTAGATGGACATTTGTTGGCAAAGTAATATCTCTGCTTTTGAATATGATATCTAGGTTGGTCATAACTTTCCTTCCAAGGAGTAAGCATCTTTTAATTTCATGGCTACAATCACCATCCGCAGTGATTTTGGAGCCTAGAAAAATAAAGTCTGACACTGTTTCCCCATCTATTTGCCATGAAGTGATGGGACCAGATGCCATAATCTTAGTTTTCTGAATGTTGAGTTTTAAGCCAACTTTTTCACTCTCCTCTTTCACTTTTATCAAGAGGCTTTTAGTTCCTTTTCAACTTTCTGCCATAAGGGTGGTGTCATCTGCATATCTGAGGTTATTGATATTTCTCCCGGCAATCTTAATTCCAGCTTGTGCTTCTTCCAGCCCAGTGTTTCTCATGATGTATTCTGCATATAAGTTAAATAAGCAGGGTGACAATACACAGCCTTGACGTACTCCTTTTCCTATTTGGAACCAGTCTGTTGTTCCATAACCAGTTCTAACTGTTGCTTCCTGACCTGCATATAGGTTTCTCAAGAGGCAGGTCAGGTGGTCTGGTATTCTAATCTCTTTCAGACTTTTCCACAGTTTATTGTGATCCATACAGTCAAAGGGTTTGGCATAGTCAATAATGCAGAAATAGACGTTTTTCTGGAACTCTTTTGCTTTTTCCATGATCCAGCAGATGTTGGTAATTTGATCTCTGGTTCCTCTGCCTTTTCTAAAACCAGCTTGAACATCTGGAAGTTCATGGTTCACATATTGCTGAAGCCTGGCTTGGAGAATTTTGAGCATTACTTTACTGGTGTGTGAGATGAGTGCAATTGTGCGGTAGTTTGAGCATTCTTTGGCATTGCCTTTCTTTGGGATTGGAATGAAAACGGACATTTTCCAGTCCTGTGGCCACTGCTGAGTTTTCCAAATTTGCTGGCATATTGAGTGCAGCACTTTCACAGCATCATCTTTCAGGATTTGAAATAGCTCAACTGGAATTCCATCACCTCCACTAGCTTTGTTCATAGTGATGATTCCTAAAGCCCACTTGACTTCACATTCCAGGATGTCTGGCTCTAGGTGAGTGATCACACCATTGTGATTATCTTGGTCGTGAAGATCTTTTTTGTACAGTTCTTCTGTGTATTCTTGCCACTTCTTCTTAATATCTTCCGGAAGGTGGTCTTACCCTGCCTGTAATAGCTCAATTAATTCTTTCAACAGCTCCATAAGAGAAATATTATCCACATGTCACTGATAAGGAAAATATGGCTCAGAAGATTAGTTAGTGCAAGTCAAATACCATTTAAGTGAACTATGAAATTCAAATTCTATCAGACTTCAAAGCCTTTACTCTAAAACCCTACTCTTTATTCTACGTATTTGTATCAACCTCATAGCTTATCGTACTACTATATCCTGCTTCTCTATAGTCTCGATTGACCTCTTTATGATCTTTCAAGGTAACTACTCTGTCTCATCTCTCCTTCATGCATCTTTAAGCTGTGCATTCACTGTGAACAGTTCGCATTTCTGCTTATTTCTCATCTCAAATCTATACAATAATGAGATCATGATTGGTTCAGCTTTTCCTTTTCTGAGTAAAGACAGTGCTGCAAGCACCCTTAAAATGAACACAGTGCTTGTCCATGGTCACGTAGCTGGTCTTGTTCCAATTAGCTGCTGGCTGGTAGGGAGAGGGCAGAAGAGGAGGGGAGCCCCACCCAGTTATTTGGAACCATGAGTGGGTCAGTTCCCCTTGGCAGAGGCTACAGAAACTGGTATTGGGATGAGTAATACAAACATGGTGAAGGAATTCTGAATATATCACTGTGAAGAATTTTCTTTCCTAAATTTTCCTTATCTGACTAAAAGCAGAGACTCCCAAAAGAATTATACTGTCATAAATGCCCTCCAGGAATCCAAGAAGGATTGACTTCTATCACTGGAGATAGCACTAGAATAAGAAGCCACCTAAATAGATATTGTCATTAAACTATTGTATCTCCTACCTAACCTCATAAAGGTTCATTTATCTTCCCCCCGAGTCATTTGGTCTTCCCATAAGTGCCCCTTTCCCCCTTCTCTTCCCGTTATGTTGGTATTCATGCTTGTGCACAGTTGTTCAGTCATGTCCAACTCTTTGTGACTTCATGGATTATAGCCCCCCAGGCTTCTCTATCCATGGGATTTTCCAGGCAAGAATACTGGAGCAGGTTGCCATTTCCTACTCCAGGAGATCTTTCTGACCCAGGGGTTGAACCTGAGTCTCTTGCATTTCCTGCATTGGCAGGGGGATTCTTTATCACTGCACCACCTGGGACACCCATTATGACGATATACAAGCCCCGGATTCTAGTCACTCCTTGAGTTACATTTTCCTGTGAATTCCCATGTACATAACATGAGTAAAAGATCTTTTTTTCTCCATCTTTTGACAGTTAAATTCTTAGGACCCTCAAAGATAGAAACTAAGAAGGTAGAGGGAAATGATTTTCTTCCTCCACAAAGAAATAATTTGAAACTGAAACAGGGGAAGAGGGCAGGGCAACTTTTGAAAGAATGACATAGCCTGAGGACATGACATAAACTGATTAGGATCAAATGGGTCCAAGATGACTTAGAAAAGTTGACTTCCACTAGACACTGAGCTTCAGTTTATGCTCATTGTAACATATCAGCATGCTATAAATGACATACCCACAGGCACCATGACAGTTCCAAGGCTGACCATAAAGGTCAAAAAGTGGGCAGTGGCCTCATTTCTAGAAATCCCCACTTCTTCCCCCAAATAGCTGGAATACTCCTCTACTCATTAGCCTATGAAATTACCCACTTCTATAAAAACTGACAATCCCACATCCTGGTACCACTCTGGCCTTCTAAGATGGTTCGCACTCTGTGGAGTGTGTTTTTCCCTAAATAAATCCACTTCTTACCTATCACTGTGTCTCTCACTGAACTCTTTCTTTGATGAAATATCAAGAACTGAGCATTGAGTCCTGAGGCCAGGTTTGTGATCTCAGTTAAAAGACAATGGGTTCAAGTCCCAGTCTGGGTTGACTGGTTTCAAAACCATCAAAAATTGTACTGTGAAAGAGTATTTAATGACATGAGAAAAGACCACTATCTGTCAAGTTAGAAAATAAGGTTACCAAGCCCAAATGAAGAGTCAGATCTTATTTTTGTAAAGATATAGGTTTGTATACATGCACTGGGATTCCGTGGTGGCTCAGCCGTAAAGAACCCACCTACCAATGCAGGAGACACAGGAGATGCAGCGTCAATCCCTGAGTTGGGAAGGTCCCCTGGAGGAGGGCATGGCAGCCCACCCCATTGTTCTTCCCTGGAGGATCCCATAAACAGAGGAGCCTGGCGGGCTACAGTCCATAGGGTCGCAACCTGGATATGGCTGAAAGGACTTAGCACACACACACATGACTTGAAAGTCTAAAAGATGTTCATTAAATTAACAACTATTACCTTGAGGTCTAGGAGCAATTTTAACTTTTCTTTTCATTCCATTTTGTAATATTCAAACATGTAAACCTGTATGCCACATGGTTCAGTCCAAAAAAAAAAGTAATATAAATTTATTAATTTTAAAAGTAATATAAATTAATAAATTTATACTACTTTTTTTTTTTTTTTGATTGAACCATGTGGCATGTGGAACTTTAGTTTTCTGACCAAGGATCAAAGCCATGTTGCCTGCAGGGGAAGTGTGGAATCTTAACCTCTGGACTGCCAGGGAAGTCCCTATATTCCTTTCTATATTGAAAAACATTCAAGTATTTTCTTTTTGCAAAAGTAAGAATCTAAATATTCCATTTGTAGAAGCTATATTATCTTTTAAACTTATCCTAAACAAATACTTGAGAAGAAATTCCCTGAAGAAGAAAATGGCAACCTACTCCAGTCTTCTTGCATGGGAAATCCCATGGACAGAGAAGTCTGGCTGGCTACAGTCCTGGCGGGCTAGAGTTGGACACAACTTACTGACTAACCCACCACAAAAAAGTACAGATGAAATTAAAAATTTAGCTGTGAAAATATTCATTGTCATATTAGGAAAATAAAATTTCAAAGAAAAAAGTCCAATAATAACATAGAAAAAAAATAGTTAAATGACATCCAAATGTGGATATTTTGTGATCATAAACATTATTTCATGAGAAAAGATATGACATGCAAATGCATGTCTCAATACAATTTACTATTGGAAAAAAACAAGTTACAAAAATATAAATTATAATGTGACACTATTTTCTTGTTCAAAATTACACAAAATGCATTTATACCTAGAAAATAACCTGGAAGAATCAACAAAAAGGGGTGGGATTACAGATAGTTTTAATTTTCTCACTTTTAGATCTATAATTTTTAAATTATCCCACAATGAACCTGTATTACAAATGTAATTTTATAAATAAGAGTTGGAGTTTTTGGTCTTATTGGGGGTTTCTATTTTGTTTACTGTAAATATCAATGGCTCTGACTGAGATTTAGGACTTTTCCTCACTCTTTGCCATCTCATTTGAGACTGCTTGGAAAAAAGTATTATTTGTTAAGATTTTATAGTCATGACATGAAATAGACTAGACTAATAAATGTTTATGTTTTAACACAGAAGGTAGAGGCAATTTCTCAATCACCATATTGAGTTTCTTAATGAATGTTCATTTATTCATCACTGAGTGGCAGATAGTTCCTAGAGATTGGTTTTATTCTAGTAACACCTCTACAGAAGCCTGTGCTCCTCACAGCCATGGTAGCAAAAATTCTTTGAGAATTCCTATTTGCAAACTTGGCAGGGTGCTAGAAAGCAATGGAAACACAGATAGATACACACTCTAATGCAGAACATTATTTCACAGTAGCTGTGATCTTTGTAAAAATGATTGTGTTCTCAAAAAATTAAAAATAGAATTGTGATCCAGCAATTTCATTTCTGGGTATGTATTCAAAGTAATTGAAAGCAGGGACTAGAATAGATATTTCTACATTCATGTTCATAGTAGCATTATTCATGATAAACAGTAGAAGAAATCCAAGTGCTTACCCACTGATGAATGTACAAGCATGTGAGTGATGAAAACTGTATTTCATACTGTGTGGGTCATGATCAAAAATATTCAAAACCCTTGTGTTAAATTGTATGTTCATTTATGGAGGTTTTAAAAAATAGAATAATTAATTAATTTGTATTAATATATGTCTAATAGCAATCAGCAAAGCCAGAAAACATGTGGCACGCAAGTCTTAGAGCTCCTACTTTATTATGGGCCTTTTCAGAAGCATATTTCTTTCCAAATTCACTCCAATACCTCCACAGTCTCCATAGGATTTCCAACTCTCTTTCCTTTGTTTTAATCACATGTAGATATACACTAGACCTAAGTATCCTTGAAATCTAGGTAGGAAAGGATATGTTCAGTCAACAAATAGTAGATTTCTTTACTATTTTAATCTACTTAAGTAAACAAAGATTTTTCTTGTCTCTCTAGCACTTTATTTTTTTTTAATTAATTTATTTTAATTGGAGGCTAATTACTTTACAATATTGTAGTGGTTTTTGCCATATAGTGACATGAATCAGCCATGGGTGTACATATGTTCCCCATCCTGAACCCCCCTCCCACCTGTCTCCCCATCCCATTCCTTAGGGTCATCCCAGTGCACCTCTCTAGCACTTTAAATGTTCATGCTTAATTGTTGATGTGCCTATGAAAATCTTATCTTCTCAATTTCTTGATCCTGCTCAAGAGTCAAGAAGAGGCCCAGTGGGGATGGTGTTGGAGGTCAGTCCAGGATGAAGTGGACAGCCAATTGACAGCAAGAGGAACTATGGACAAACACATCAACAGATCTGGCTTTCCAAGAAAAGCTAGACATCTCTATTTTTATGAGAAATCTGTTATTAAATGTTGGCAATTAATTCAAAATAATTCTAAAACTTTGAAGGAAAAATAAAATGTGTCTGCAAGCAGCCCAGTTTGTGATCTCTTCTTCCAGAAGTCTGCTAGATAAGACAACAATAACTATCCTTCAGAGCCCTCATGACTTCACCCCATTCTAACCTTCACCCCTCACTCACCCCCAAATTAATTGTTTTCTGATCTGAGTTACTAACACAATTTGTGTGTATCTTTGCCATAGTGCTCATTACATCTTATGATAATTTTGTTGCTGTTGTTGTTTGTTTTTCTACATATCCAGCTACCTTGTTAAAGATGATTGTGATTTATTGTTAAATCTTGAACTTAGTGCTTGGTGGAATTTGAGGAACTCAGTTTGAGTCTCAGCTCTGCCATGAGACAACTTTGACTGTTGACCTCTTTAGGCCATTTGATCTCTTTATCAATTTTCACACCTAAAATATGAGTTGTTAATAATAATGGATAAAATGGTGGCTGCTTTATTGAGGACTGCAATAGAGATACAGTGAGACAACTTCAGTCAAACTTTCCCACAAAGCCTCAGGAAGAAACCTTGAGTGTAGACAGACTTTTTAAATTCATTAATTATGATAATAAGTGAAATATTGAGTGTTTGTATATGCCAAGTACTTCCAAGATGCTTTATATGGTTCCATAAGCTTCACAATAACTCCGTGAGGTAAACACCATCATTATTTATATTTTACGGGTAAAGAAAATAGGACTTCAGATGGTTGGATAGCACTTCTACTAAGTGGCAGAACTGGAACCAAAATGTCCCAGTGCAAAGCCCATGATCTTGAGGAAACCCGTAACTCACAATAGTGAAAAGTCTCAGAATGGAGTCATTCCCTCAAACTATGTGGTTTTGAAGGCAATAAAATGGACAGGCATACACACACACTGGTGTCCTTTTGTGAAGAAAGACGCTCTCATTCATTTATGAAAAAAAGTCCATAGGGAGTAGCTAGACTGGATGGATGACTGACTGTAGGGACAGGGAAATGATTTCAAGCAGATTGCTCTAAGGAGACAATTTGAGACAAGTTTCAACAAAGAGAAGGAGAGGGCTTAGCAGACGTGAAACAGGAGCTTGCTCAGGTCTCCTGGCCCCAGTCCCACCCCAGTGTGGACAGGTGACTACAGATGCTGTGCTGCCAGCAGGTGGGAACAGAGGCCAGGGGTGGCAACCACCCCAGTAAAGATGGAGGCTGCTCAAACTTCAGAGAAGCCCTTTATCTTGGTGATGGTAAATCTTGGCATTCTTAATAAAAAGGTAAATACAGGAACCATCAGCAATAGACAACCATCAGCTAATGAGGGTTTACTTGACGAATGCACTTCCTATCCTGTTCTCATTTGAAGCTTAATCCCTGGTGTTGCTCATGTACATTTTAAAGGATCTTAGTGTCATTTCCAAAGGAGAGTGGGGGTAGAACATGGGAGGTAGGGGGAATCATTCTAAACATGGATTCCTCCTCATTGCCATTGTAAGTTCTTACCATTTATTTTTAAATAACTGGGTGCAAGAAAAGGAAATGAAATATCCTTAGAGAACTTGGTAAACTCAGATAAACTTGTCTGGAACTTTTGACTGTTTAACTTGGGGAAAGTTGTTTTTACAATCCAGAGTGGTACCCAAATGCAGTGGTATGACTGCAGTAACCTGGGAAGGCTTTGGGCAGATGACCTAGCTGAGGGGGAGCCAGCACTTGTATCCAGGGTTTCTATTTTCTAAATATAAAAATAGTTGGGGTGGAGGAGGGGGTCCTGTAGGGACATTTTGGCCAATGCTAAAGAGATAAAAATGACAAGAGCCTAATTAAACCAAACTGAACCAGATGAGAATAGAAAGTGGAACTTCAAGGGGTGCCAGGACCAGGAAGAGAGAATGTCCTCAGTCACAGGGCATGAGGTCAGAGGGACACCCAGCGTGGCTCTCTAGCCAGCTTTCAATGTCCCGTGGAAAAGGTGTGGGTTGTTACAAGCCACTGAGCAGAACTACCTTCCCTAGGGAGTAGTCAGATACCTGCCCAATAGTCCATGACCCCCCCCCCCCCGTTTTTTCCCCATTTTTCTGCTGCTGCTGCTGCTGCTAAGTCGTTTCAGTCATGTCCAACTCTGTGCGACCCCATAGACGGCAGCCCACCAGGCTCCCCTATCCCTGGGATTCTCCAGTCAAGAACACTGGAGTGGGTTGCCATTTCCTTCTCTGATGCAGGAAAGTGAAAAGTAAAAGTGAAGTCGCTCAGTCATGTCCGACTCTTCGAGACCCCAAGGACTACAGCCTACCAGGCTCCTCCATCCATGGGATTTTCCAGCAAGAGTACTGGAGTGGGGTGCCATTGCCTTTTAGCAAACATAACAGTAGACTGACAACTTGAAACTCAGCCTGGTTGACTTGACGGACATTATGGAGCCCATCAGACTATTCTGCAGAGGACATCCAACTCTTCACTGAGCCTTCCTTGCTTCCCACTGGGTCAGTCCAATGTAGTACCCACACCCTGCAATTTCCCATGGGTAAAAAAATGAAGAAAATGCGGGGGTGAGGGCGGGAGATGGGTTTTGGGGAGTAAGTGTTCTAACAATTAGGGGAGAGCATGGTGACTGGTGACTTATTTTATTCTCAAGACAATCCTATGAGAGATGTACTATTTTGTTTGCCTACAGATTAAAAAAAACTAAGGTCCTCCGACGTCAGGGGCGGTGATGAGAGGAGTTACCCTGCATCCCAGGTCAGGGGCGGCGGCCGGGAGGAGCTACCCCACGCCCCAACGCCAGAGGCCAGGGGCGGCAGCCAGGAGGACCAACCCCATGTCCACAGAGCCGTGGCTGTGCAGGTGCAGGAGGACCTAGAGGAGCTATCCCACATTGAAGGTCAGGAATGGCGGCAGTGAGGAGATACCCCTCGTCCAAGGTAAGGCACTGCGGCTGTGCTTTGCTGGAGCGGCGGTGAGGAGATACCCCACGCCCAAGGTAAGAGAAACCCAAGTAAGACGGTTGATGTTGCGAGACGGCATCAGAGGGCAGACACAATGAAACCATAGTCACAGAAAACTAGTCAATCTAATCACACTAGGACCACAGCCTTGTCTAACTCAATGAAACTAAGCCATGCCCGTGGGGCAACCCAAGATGGGTCGGTCATGGTGGAGAGATCTGACAGAATGTGGTCCACTGGAGAAGGGAATGGCAAACCACTTCAGTATTCTTGCCTTGAGAACCCCATGAACAGTATGAAAAGGCAAAATGATAGGATACTGAAAGAGGAACTCCCCAGGTCAGTAGGTGCCCAATATGCTACTGGAGATCAGTGGAGAAATAACTCCAGAAAGAATGAAGGGATGGAGCCAAAGCAAAAAGAATACCCAGCTGTGGATGTGACTGGTGATAGAAGCAAGGTCCGATGCTGTAAAGAGCAATATTGCATAGGAACCTGGAATGTCAGGTCCATGAATCAAGGCAAATTGGAAGTGGTCAAACAAGAGATGGCAAGAGTGAATGTCGACATTCTAGGACTCAGCGAACTGAAATGGACTGGAATGGGTGAATTTAACTCAGATGACCATTATATCTACTACTACGGGCAGGAATCCCTCAGAAGAAATGGAGTGGCCATCATGGTCAACAAAAGAGTCCAAAATGCAGTACTTGGATGCAATCTCAAAAACAACAGAATGATCTCTGTTCGTTTCCAAGGCAAACCATTCAATATCACAGTAATCCAAGTCTATGCCCCAACCAGTAATGCTGAAGAAGCTGAAGTTGAATGGTTCTATGAAGACGTACAAGACCTTTTAGAACTAACACCCAAAAAAGATGTCCTTTTCATTATAGGGGACTGGAATGCAAAAGTAGGAAGTCAAGAAACACCTGGAGTAACAGGCAAATTTGGCCTTGGAATATGCAATGAAGCAGGGCAAAGGCTAATAGAGTTTTGCCAAGAAAATGTACTGGTCATAACAAATACCCTCTTCCAACAACTCAAGATAAGACTCTATACATGGACATCACCAGATGGTCAACACCAAAATCAGATTGATTATATTCTTTGCAGCCAAAGATGGAGAAGCTCTATACAGTCAGCAAAAACAAGACCAGGAGCTGACTGTGGCTCAGACCATGAACTCCTTATTGCCAAATTCAGACTTAAATTGAAGAAAGGAGGGAAAACCACTAGACCATTCAGGTATGACCTAAATCAAATCCCTTATGATTATACAGTGGAAGTGAGAAATAGATTTAAGGGCCTAGATCTGATAGATAGAGTGTTTGATGAACTATGGACTGAGGTTCGTCACATTGTACAGGAGACAGGGATCAAGACCATCCCCATGGAAAAGAAATGCAAAAAAGCAAAATGGCTGTCTGGGGAGGCCTTACAAATAGCTGTGAAAGGAAGAGAAGCAAAAAGCAAAGGAAAAAAGGAAAGATACAAGCATCTGAATGCAGAGTTCCAAAGAATAGCAAGAAGAGATAAGAAAGCCTTCTTCAGCGATCAATGCAAAGAAATAGAGGAAAACAACAGAATGGGAAAGACTAGAGATCTCTTCAAGAAAAGTAGAGATACCAAGGGAACATTTCATGCAAAGATGGGCTCGATAAAGGACAGAAATGGTATGGACCTAACAGAAGCAGAAGACATTAAGAAGAGATGGCAAGAATACACAGAAGAACTGTACAAAAAAGATCTTCACGACCCAGATAATCATGATGGTGTGATCACTGACCTAGAGCCAGACATCCTGGAATGTGAAGTCAAGTGGGCCTTAAAAAGCATCACTACAAACAAAGCTAGTGGAAGTGATGGAATTCCAGTGGAACTATTTCAAATCCTGAAAGATGATGCTGTGAAAGTGCTGCACTCAATATGCCAGCAAATTTGGAAAACTCAGCAGTGGCCACAGGACTGGAAAAGGTCCGTTTTCATTGCAATCCCAAAGAAAGGCAATGCCAAAGAATGCTCAAACTACCGCACAATTGCACTCATCTCACACGCTAGTAAAGTAATGCTCAAAATTCTCCAAGCCAGGCTTCAGCAATATGTGAACCGTGAACTTCCCGATGTTCAAGCTGGTTTTAGAAAAGGCAGAGGAACCAGAGATCAAATTGCCAACACTCGCTGGATCGTGGAAAAAGCAAGACAGTTCCAGAAAAACATCTATTTCTGCTTTATTGACTATGCCAAAGCCTTTGACTGTGTGGATCACAATAAACTGTGGGAAATTCTGAAAGAGATGGGAATACCAGACCACCTGACCTGCCTCTTGAGAAATTTGTATGCAGGTCAGGAAGCAACAGTTAGAACTGGACATGGAACAACAGACTGGTTCCAAATAGGAAAAGGAGTACGTCAAGGCTGTATATTGTCACCCTGCTTATTTAACTTATATGCAGAATACATCATGAGAAACACTGGGCTGGAAGAAGCACAAGCTGGAATTAAGATTGCTGGGAGAAATATCAATAACTTCAGATATGCAGATGACACCACCCTTATGGCAGAAAGTGAAGAGGAACTCAAAAGCCTCTTGATGCAAGTGAAAGAGGAGAGTGAAAAAGTTGGCTTAAAGCTCAACATTCAGAAAATGAAGATCATGGCATCTGGTCCCATCACTTCATGGGAAATAGATGGGGAAACAGTGGAAACAGTGACACTTTATTTTCTTGGGCTCCAAAATCACTGCAGATGGTGACTGCAGTCATGAAATTAAAAGACACTTACTCCTTGGAAGAAAAGTTATGACCAACCTAGATAGCATATTCAAAAGCAGAGACATTACTTTGCCAACAAAGGTTCGTCTAGTCAGGGCTATGGTTTTTCCTGTGGTCATGTATGGATGTGAGAGTTGGACTGTGAAGAAGGCTGAGCGCCGAAGAATTGATGCTTTTAAACTGTGGTGTTGGAGAAGACTCTTGAGAGTCCCTTGGACTGCAAGGAGATCCAACCAGTCCATTCTAAAGGAGATCCGTCCTGGGATTTCTTTGGAAGGACTGATGCTAAAGCTGAAACTCCAGTACTTTGGCCACCTCATGCGAAGAGTTGACTCATTGGAAAAGACTCTGGTGCTGGGAGGGATTGGGGGCAGGAGGAGAAGGGGATGACAGAGGATGAGATGGCTGGATGGCATCACTGATTCGATGGACGTGAGTCTGTGTAAACTCCCGGAGTTGGTGAAGTTGGTGATGGACAGGGAGGCCTGGCGTGCTGCGATTCATGGGGTCGCAAAGAGTCAGCCACGACTGAGCGACTGAACTAAACTGAGCTGAAGGTGCGGATTGGTTAAGTCATATGCCCCACCATGAAAAAGCCTATGTGTCTCTATAACTCAAATGTTTAAACATTATACTGTACTGATTCTCAATGAGATGACACAAGGAAAGTACTTCGACAGTACCTTCTCCTTAGTAAGTATTCACTATATTGGCTATTATTACTATTTTCCTTTTATAATCAGACATTCATAATCCAGTTAATAATTATCAGTTAACTAAAAATGATTTCGAATAACAGTTTATCAAAGTATTCCCTAGGAACTTCTACTAGAGTTAGATAGTATCCATGGTAGCCATTCTTTGGGATGGCCCCCAGTGAGCCCAGAATCCTGGAGGTCACACTCTCCCAATCAGGGTTGATCTGCATGATCAATAAACTTTGGAGAGTGATAGAATATCACTCCTGAGGCTAGGTTATAAAAGACATTGTGACTTTTGCCTTTCTCTCTCTTAGATCCCTCACTCTGGGATCGATTTAGCTGCCATGTTATGAGTGTTGTTCAGTCATTCAGTCGCGTCCGACTCTGCAACCCCATGGACTGCAGCACGCCAGTCTTCCCTATCCCTCACCATCTCCCGGAGCTTGCTCAAACTCATGTCCATTGAGTCAGTGATGCCATCCAACCATCTCATCCTCTGCCATCCCCTTCTCCTCCTGCCTTCAATCTTTCCCAGCATCAGGGTCTTTTCTCGAGTGATACCTCCATGGCAGAGAACTGAGGCCTCCTGCTAAGAACCGTGTGAGTGAACCACCTTGAAAGTGGATCCTTCCCCAGTCAAGCCCTCAGATAATGGCAGACCTGGCCCACATGATGACTGCAACCTTGTGAGAGACCAGGAGCCAGAACCACCAGCTAAGCCACTCCAGGTTTCTTGACTCTCAGGAACTATGTGCTTATTGTTCAAAAGCAATGTATTTGGAGTTATTATTATACAGCTATTCATAACCAGTACATTATCTCTTCCTGAAACCTTCTACTGGCCCCCAGATTTTTGTAACCCTTCAACCATATCCCTTGCTATATTTTGACTCTCATGTTTTCACCTCAGTGAAATGAGCTCATTTCTAGAAAATGAGCTCAAGAACAAACACTGGTACTGTCCTTGACTTTTAGATTCCCAGGGTTTAAATAATACTGTAACTGGTAAGAATTTCAATAAGTGTATGCTATTGGACTACACAGTCTCCACTTAACTCTACGTCTTTTTTCTTCAAAGTATAGACCATATTTACTTTTCATGAATTCAGGTTGTTCTAGCTATCTAAACAATAAGGTCTGCTTTCTTTCAGGTAGTACTTGGTTATTAAAGTTAACATTAAGTTTAAACTATCCAATATCTTAAACACACATCTTTTTTTAATTTTTACAATGAAAAGTATGTAATATAGCACCATTTCTATGCTTTCTAGCGACTATTCCTTTAGCCTGATGTTTTATTCTAGCCAAACAAAACCACTTCTTAATTTGAATTTGTAAAATAAAAAAACACATTAAGAAGACTTGATTTTCTCTGTGTCCATCCTTGATCCTACAGCTGGCTTCTCAGGTACAAAGATTCTCAATGCATTTCAGTTCAATATTTTGCCACCTTTTCCTGGAAGCTCATTCTCTGCCTGCCTGTAACCCTTCTTGTCTTCAGCTCCTTCCTCTTTTGGAGGAAACACTTTTGTGGCAATATGATCAGCTAATGTGCTGCCCTCCTGGTTGGTACACTGTGCAATTAAAAAATTCTTACAATTCTGAAACAAAATTTATTTTTCCCTTTTTTGCTCCGTGGATCAGTTCAGTAGCTACACTCACCCTCTTATCACCTACTGCTTCTCTGAAATGTTTAAGATCTCAGCTTTCCCCTGAATCAAGCTGTTCTCAAGATTCAGTGTCAGTACAAGAAATAGAAAGAAAGAACAATAAATTGATATTTATAGAGGCTGAAAGGAAGTTAAGGAATCTTTGATGGTTCAGAATGGGAGCTTGAAAAACCTTTGACACCAGACAAAGGATTACACAGTCCTGAATTTGCGGCTGATCGCTGTACAACAAGGGTAAAGAGAGAGAGTTACAGAAAAGAGAGGAAGAAGCTAAGCTGGCTCTGAGGTGCTCACTTACAGTCCAGGATCAAAAGCACATTATATTTTAAAACCTATTGTCCTTTTTTAAGCAAAAATAACTTGAGATCGTTCAGTTTCTGGAGGCTGTTCATCCCAACAGAGCATCAGGAATGTGGACTGTTTTAACTTAACTTTCAAAGCTGAGAGTGGGGACCTCCTGTTGGGAACATAATGTACATTGACTGCAGTTGCTAGGAGGAGAGCTGCAGAGAGCTCCTCAGATCTCATTCATCTCTGTTCTTGCCTCTGGATAGGTTTGCTAGTTTTTGTGCTTGATTTGGAATTTTGGATTTTATTGAATTAGTTAATACCAAAAGGGGTCCTACATTAAGCATCAGCAAGCCTGGCCTGATTTATCAAAGAGGAGTATGTGTGGTATTTGAGCATCGATTCAGTGAGACACAGGCAGAGCATTCCCCAGCTTACCATGTCTGACTCTGATGGGATGTCTTGAGGAATAGATGAGAAAACACATATAATTACCTGACAATTAGCTATTACCATTCAATTCACACAAACGAAGTTTAGCAGGTGCTTGCCCCTGTGCAGATAAGGTCCTATGGAGTCACAGAGGGGCTCTCTTTGGGGAATAGGTCTGGTTTGTACCATCACTAGCCCCAGTAAATTAAATAAACTCCTTAAGATACTAAACTTCTGAACTTAAGATCTGAATCTTCTCATCTGAAGAAATATACATCTTCCAGGCACTTTATGGGGAGCAAGAGAATAAGATCACCTAAAATTTTCAAACTGTTATGCAAGGCTAAGAAAAGATAGTGTCATCATCCCATGCTCTTGGATTGGAAGAATTAATATGGTTAAAATGGCCATACCACCCAGAGCAATCTGCAGATTTAAGGCAATTCCTATCAATTCATCCATGACTTTTCCATAGAATATTACAGAACAAATAATCCTAAAATTTATATGGAACCATAAGAGGCCCAGAATTGACAAATCAACCCTAAAGAAAAAGAACAAAGCAAGAGGCATAACCCTCCCAGCCTTCAGGCAATACTATAAAGCTACAGTAACCCAAACAGCATAGTATTATGGAGAGGGAGGCAGGTGGGAGGTTCAAGAGGGAGGGGACATATGTATACATATGGCTGATTCATGTTGATGTTTGGCAGAAATCAAAACAATATGGTAAAGCAATAATCAATTAAACATAAGGAAACTTATATATTAAAAAGACAGCATGGTATTGGCACAAAAATAGACATGTGAATCAATGAAACAGAATAGAGAGCTCAGAAATAAACCTGCAGAACTATAGTCAATTAATCTTTGACAAAGGAAGCAAGAATATAAAATGGAAAAAATGTCTCATCAGCAAATGGTATTGGGAAAGCTGGATAGCTGCATGTAAATCAATGAAGTGAAATACACCCTCACACCATGTACAAAAATGAACTTGAAATGGCTTAAAGACATGTCACATGACATAAACATAAGACATGACACTATAAAACTCCTAGAAGAGAACATAGACAAGACATTCTCTGAAACACATCAGGCTAATGTTTTCTTAGCTCAGTCTCCCAAGGCAATAGAAATAAAAGCAAAAATAAACAAATGGAAAGTAATCAAATTTACAAGCTTTTATACAGCAAAGGAAATCATAAACTAAATGAAAAAAAAAACCTACAAACTGGGAGAAAATATTTCCAAATGATGTGACTGACAAGGGCTTAATTTCCAAAATATACAAACAGCTTATACAACACAACAACAAAAGAAAAATAAGCAACCCATTTGAAAAATGAGCAGAAGACCTTTAGACAGTTCTCCAAAGAAGATATACAGTTGGCCAAGAGGCACATGAAAAGATGTTAATTATTAGAAAAATGCAAATTGAAACTACAATGATGTACCACCTCATACCAGTCAAAATGGCCAGCATTAAAAAGTCTACAAATAAATGCTGGAGAGGGTGTGAAGAAAAGGGAACACTCCTACATTTTGGGTAGGGAAGTAAACTGATGTCTGGTGCAGCCACTATGGAAAAGAGGATTGAGTTTCCTCAAAAAGCTAAAAGTAGGATTGCCATATGATCCAGCAATCCCACTCCTGGGCGTATATCTAGACAAAACTGTGATTCAAAAATATACATGCATTCCTATGTTCATAGCAGCACTATTCGCAATAGCCAAGACACGGAAACAACCTAAACGTCCATCAACAGAGGAATGGATAAAGAAGACGGCATACGTACGTACTATGGAATATTGCTCAGTCATGAGTTTCCCTGGTGGCTCAGCAGTAAAAAAAATCCACCTGTAATGTAGGAGACACAGGAGTCTCCGGTTCAGTCCCTGAGTCAGGAAGATCCCCTGGAAGAGGGCATGGTAATCCACTCCAGTATTCTTGCCTAGAAAGTCCCATGGACAGAGGAGCCTGGAGGGCTACCGTCCATGTGATCACAAAGAGTTGGACATGACTGGTGTGACTGAGCATGCATGCACGCATTACTCAGTCACAAAAAAGAATGAATAATGCCATTCGCAACAATGTGGATGGACCTAGAGATTATAAACTAAGTGAAATAAATCAGAAAGAGAAAGATATCACTTATATGTAGAATCTAAAATATGACACAAGTGAACTTATCCATGAAAAAGAAACACATTCATAGACGCAAAGAGCTGACTTGTGGTTGCCAAGGTGAAAGGGGCGTGGATTGGAAGTTTGGGATTTGCAAATGCAAGCTATTATATGTAGAATGGATAAACAACAAGGCCCCACTATATAGCATGGGGAACAATATTCAACATCCTGTAATAAACCATACTGGAAAAGAATATATATATATATATACAAATCTGAATCATTTTGCTGTGCAGCAGAAAGTAACAGCATTGTAAATAAAAAAAAAATTTTAATGTAGTATCATCATTTGTTATATAAGTAAAATAAATACTTTTAAACTTCTGATTCTATATTAGTTAAACTTTGACTGCTATTGTATAATAGAAAGAACCCTTGAATTAGGAATTAGAAGACCTGAATTTAGATCCTGATTCTGCAATTCTGTCATTTATTAGGTGAGCAACTTTAGGCTAGTCACTTAATCTCCCTGGCCTTTAGTTTTCTTACCGAAGAACTGGCTAACATTATCTACCCCACATGTTTTTGCAACAAAAATGTAAGATATTGGAAAGAAGGGAAGGATATCACATGTTGTGAACTGTAAGTGTCATCCAAATATGATGACTATTAATAATGAGAGATTAGAGATAGCTGCCCCAGAATGGGCTCCTTCTGCTTCTTGAGTCCCTGTACCCTGAAGACCATCTAGAAGCTACAACTTAGTTTCCTCTTGCCATCTTAAGGGAGCTGCCTAAAAGAGTCAAGCTCAGTTTGGATGTATTACAGATATAATTTTAATAAAGCCACCAATTATTGGGCACTTAAGGGCCAGATATCCTGGAATGTGAAGTCAAGTGGGCCTTAGAAAGCATCACTATGAACAAAGCTAGTGGAGGTGATGGAATTCCAGTTGAGCTATTTCAATCCTAAAAGATGATGCTGTGAAAGTGCTGCACTCAATATGCCAGCAAGTTTGGAAAAGTCAGCTGTGGCCACAGGACTGGAAAATGTCCGTTTTCATTCCAATCCCAAAGAAAGGCAATGCCAAAGAATGCTCACACTACCGTACAATTGCACTCATCTCACACGCTAGTAAAGTAATGCTCAAAATTCTCCAAGCCAGGCTTCAGCAATATGTGAACCGTGAACTTCCCGATGTTCAAGCTGGTTTTAGAAAAGGCAGAGGAACCAGAGATCAAATTGCCAACATCTGCTGGATCATGGAAAAAGCAAGAGAGTTCCAGAAAAACATCCATTTCCACTTTATTGACTATGCCAAAGCTTTTGACTGTGTGGATCACAATGAACTGTGGAAAATTCTGAAAGAGATGGGAATACCAGACCACCTGACCTGCCTCTTCAGAAACCTATATGCAAGTCAGAAAGCAACAGTTAGAACTGGACATGGAACAACAGACTGGTTCCAAATAGGAAAAGAAGTATGTCAAGGCCGTATATTGTCACCCTGCTTATTTAACTTACATGCAGTGTACATCATGAGAAACACTGGGCTGGAAGAAGCACAAGCTGGAATCAAGATTGCCGGGAGAAATATCAATAACCTCAGATATGCAGATGACACCACCCTTATGGCAGAAAGTGAAGACGAACTCAAAAGCCTCTTGATGAAGGTGAAAGAGGAGAGTGAAAAAGTTGGCTTAAAGCTCAACATTCAGAAAACGAAGATCATGGCATCTGGTCCCATCACTTCATGGGAAATAGATGGTGAAACAGTGGAAACAGTGTCAGACTTTATTTTTGGGGGCTCCAAAATCACTGCAGATAGTGATTGCAGCCATGAAATTAAAAGACGCTTACTCCTTGGAAGAGAAGTTATGACCAACCTAGATAGCATATTCAAAAGCAGAGACATTACTTTGCCAACAAAGGTCCATCTAGTCAAGGCTATGGTTTTTCCAGTGGTCATGTATGGCTATGACAGTTGGACTGTGAAGAAAGCTGAGTGCCGAAGAACTGATGCTTTTGAACTGTGGTGTTGGAGAAGACTCTTGAGAGTCCCTTGGACTGCAAGGAGATCCAACCAGTCCATTCTGAAGGAGATCAGCCCTGGGATTTCTTTGGAAGGACTGATGCTAAAGCTGAAACTCCAGTACTTTGGCCACCTCATGCAAAGAGTTGACTCATTGGAAAAGACTCTGATGCTGGGAGGGATTGGGGGCAGGAGGAGAAGGGGATGACAGAGGATGAGATGGCTGGATGGCATCACTGACTCGATGGACATGAGTCTGGTGAACTCCGGGAGTTGGTGATGGACAGGGAGGCCTGGAGTGCTGCGATTCATGGGGTCACAAGAGTCGGACACGACTGAGCGACTGAACTGAACTGAACTGAATGTGTGTCTAAAACTGCACTAAGTACTTTATATGTATTATTGCAAATACTCCCTACAAGTTGAAAAATAAGAATTACTCTTTCTAGTTTGCAGCTAGGCTCAGAGAAGTCATTGCCCAGAAGTCATGCAGCTAATGACTTGAGATTTTGACCAACACCTGAGCCAACACACTTAATCGCTGTTACTCTCACTGTTCTTTTCTTTTGCATGTTCCTTGGAAGAAGCCTGAAGTCAATTTGAGCTAAAAATACCAAACACTGACTCCTAAATCTTAGCATTAAGCTGGATGGAAAATGTCTAGCACACAATTTAAATTACAATCTGCTTTCCCACCCTCACACCTCCAAAATAACTGCAGTTATAAAAAACTTGATGTAACTTAATCTCTGTTCCTCAACCTTAAGAGTTACAAAAAGTCTCAATCATAAATGACCTGAAGCCCATTTTGTTTAGTTCTAAGGTTTTTAAAATATTTGACATATAACACACACACAGGCTTTAAAGCTTTTTTTCCCCACAAAAACAGCAGAGAAAAATTTTCCCAGGACCTGAGCTCAAGATATTCCTGATACCAGATGCCTCCACAAACTGGGCTGCTGTCAGTGGGACAGAGAAGCTGCCAAGAAGCTGGGCCATTTCCACTTCACATTTGGTCTGAGGCCAAGAGTGTTGTCTTTCAGCTTTTAGAAAGACCTCCCAGGGTAGGTGGACCCAGCAATGACCATATGTTACCATCGTAGCCTGCAGGGTGGAGGAAAAGAGGTAATAGCCCATGTAAATGACGAAGATCTTATCTGAAAAAGCTGGAAACCTCTTTTTCCAAAGCAAAAACAGAAACAGTCCAACTTAATCTTTGCTTAGGAGCCAGGGAGTCCTAATTCAATGGTCCAAGTCATGCTAATCAGCTTTTGAGGAGGACAGTGTTCTACTGCTGTGAACCTTGAATAGCAACCTTGGTTCCACAAGTTTGGTCACTGTGTGATTATGCTTGTGTTATTCAAAGTGAGTTCCAGGGAATGTTATGATAAACTTGGTAAGGGCTCCCCACCAGAGAGGCACACGTATGTGCTTCATTGAAACAGTGTTGATACAGAACACTGAGAAGGGAATATGTTGAGGCAATAGGAAAGAAAAGACTATTGAACGTTTTTTGTTTGCTCTAACAGATTTTACATTTATAGGTTTCTGTGGAAGGATAAAGAATGGCATGGGGATGAAGGGAGTGGAAAGGGAATGCCTAAAGTCATCGAAGGCCCTTAGTCCATTCATTCAACAATCATGTATGGGCTGCCCACCATACACGAGGTAAGGTGCCATGTGCTGCAGATACAAAGAGCTGATACCACTGCTGCCCTCATGGAACTTGGTATTGAGTCAAGGAGTCAATCAACAATCAAATAACTGCATGAATATATGAATACATGAAAAACTGAAGCTGTGACAACTTCACAAGTATCAAAGGTGATCAGATATCAAAGGTGTGGGGCTATGGCTGAACTGACTTATCAGGGTTCTTGATAAAACTAGATTTTACAAGGAATTTCACAGATAAGCCTGGGGAAGTTTCAGGAGACTGATTAAAGTTTGTTCAAGTAAGCAATCTTTGTCAATATCCCTTTTGTTCAAAGAAAGAAGAGACTTTCTTCTTTCCTCTGAATAATATAAGTCCATTTTCTCTTTCAGTTGCCTTTTGCTCATTAGGGACCAGCTGAATCACCTCTTGGTACTTTGTAGTAGAAAGTATTTGCTGGATGCTGCTAGCAATCAGACATTTAATAAAGGGAGCTTTGTGAAAATAAAAGAAAATAAAAAATTAGCAGCTAAAAAATTAATTTCTGATGATAGCCAATCAGAAATTTTCAAGATTTTCAGGCTTGAGCTTGAAGCATCTTTATCAGATGTAGTGAAGATGGCAATGGCCCTCTGATGAATTTTTCTGGTTTGCAGTTTGAATGCCTTGGGTAATGGCACCAAGTGTTCCAGTGCACTTTCTTTTCTCTTTGGCTTTGCAGCATGTGAGATCCTAGTTGACTGAACAGGCATTGAACCCATTCCCCCTGCAGTGAAAGCACAGAGTCTTAACCACTGGACTTGTGCCAAGGAAGACCCTTTCATTTTTTTTTTTTTAAGTTTACATCAAGTCATCCAGCTTCAGCTCACAGGCTTTCAGGAAAAGGGCAGTTTTAGTTTCAAATCAGAAGGGAGAAAATTTGGAAACATTTGTTTGGAGAATCGTAGCCAGATATTGGAAGAAACTAGAAGAATTCAGGATTTAGTAAGGACTGGGGTCGCTAAGAGTCAAACGTGACTGAGCGACTTCACTTTCACTTTTCACTCTCATGCATTGGAGAAGGAAATGGCAACCCACTCCAGTGCTCTTGCCTGGAGAATCCCAGGGATGGCAGAGCCTGGTGGGCTGCCGTCTCTGGGGTCCCACAGAGTCGGGCACGACTGAAGCAACTTAGCAGCAGCAGCAGCAAACTGTGCAAGACAGAACCCACAAGAGTGCACTATAGTTTTCCACCAAAACAAAAATTTTCCTATAGTAATGCCCATTTCTATCAAAGATACTCAAAGTGAAACTAATTTATTTGCAAAGAACATCTGGTGTCATTAAACTTCACCTGACTATTTGCACAAGTGCAGCACAAACTTGCATAGATCCTTTTTCTGAGTTTGCTTTGCTGAAACTTTTCGAAAGGAATCCCAGATTGGACTTTCAAAAGTTTCTCAAGGCCCTAGTGGCTTAGTCGGTGAAGAATCCAACTGCAACACAGGAGACCACCTGCAATGCGGGAGACCGTCTCAACGCAGGAAACTGGGGTTAGATCCCTGGGTCAGGAAGATACCTGGAGAAGGGAATGGCAATCTACTCCAGTATTCTTGCCTGGGAAATCCCATGAACAGAGGAGTCTGGCAGACTGCAGTCCATGGGTTTGCAAAAGAGTCAGATATGACTTAGCAAATAAACAACAACAAAACAGTAACAGCCCAGCAATGACAAAAAACTTAAAATGGCCAGGGTTAAAATTCTTATGAGAGTTCATTTGATAAGGGAAACAGTTACTCCTGTGGCATACATTTTAACATAATAACCGGAAACAAGAGTTCTGCAAATTTTTAAGAACTTCACATGACCTCTGGAATTTTTATATCAAGTAATGTGAGAGCATGCATGTTGTCTCTTCAGTTGTGTCCAGCTCTATGCAACCCTATGGACTGTAGCCTGCCAGGCTCCTCTGTCCATGGTATTCTCCAGGCAAGAATACGAGAGCCAGTTGCCATGCCTTCCTCCAGGATCAAGTAATATATAGACACATACAACCTAGGATGATTTATCATGACTTCTTCTCTGATGGTGTTTCCCATGTAATTTAAAGTATCAAATAAACCTAATTAGCATTACATCTTTCTTTTACAAGGTGAGAGACAATCCTTTGAGATTTTCTAGGAATGCTGCCGGGAAATCTCAGTTAGTTTGACATCAAAAAGTCTCTGTTTAGAAGTTGATATTAAGAAGTTGTCAAAAATGACAACAGGTGTGGACATTTGACTAAATAGGATCACAGGTCACTGTGAAACAATACTTAGTTATCCATTTAGCCAAAGTGACAATTAAAAGATTTCAAAGGCAAATATAGAAAGTTACATAATTGTAAAAACGAAAAAAAACTTAACTCTTTTACTATTGAGAAGATTTGGTTTTCTTAGGTTTTCTTGGTTTTCTTTTCATCAAAGACCTGATGCAGACAACATGAAGCACAGGAAATTATTTTAAGATACAAAATCTTGATTTCCCAGGCAGATTACTTTAAATGTAACAAAAATCTTTATTTTACAGTTTAGTGTTAAGAACAGACCAATAATCTAAGAAAACTTTGTCAGTGCAGCAGAGAGAGAGAAAATCAAGTTCTAGTTTTGCATTAATGTACTATTAATACTAAGTCTAAGGTTTATTTTAAAAACCTATGTAAATAAATCTATCCAGTCTTGGGCTTCTCTTGTAGCTCAGTCGATAAAGAGTCTTCCTGCCATGCAGGAGACCCAGGTTTGATCCCTGGGTCAGGAAGATACCCTGGAGAAGGAAATGGCAACCCACTGTAGCATTCTTGCCTGGAGAATCCTATGGACAGAGGAGCCTGGTAGGGTACAGTCCAAGGAGTTGCAAGGGTTGGACACGACCTGGTGACTAAACCACCACCAATCTTGGCCAGCTTTGGCCACATGAGAAAAAATTCATTTTATAAGATTCCTTTTCCATAAATATTCTAAAATAAAATCTTAAATATTTATTCAGTTTTTGTCCTACTCTTTCTTATTTCTAATTCTGAAAAATCATCCATTCTACTTTAGGACAGTTACTCCTTTTCTCCCTTAAAAAAAGTGAAGTGGCTTAGTTGTGTCTGGCTCTTTGCAACCCCATGGATCATAACCTATCAGGCTTCTCCGACCATGGGATTTTCCAGGCAAGAATACTGGAGTGGGTTGCCATTTCCTTCTCCAGGGGATAATCCCGACCCAGGGATCGAACCTGGGTCTCCTGCATTGCAGGCAGACGCTTTACTATCTGAGCCACCAGGGAAGAAACACATGCTTCATATCTTCCCTCATCAAAAACACATCTTACTTTATAGCACATAGAAATTTTTTCCCCTTATTATTTCTAATAGATTCATTTGTACATTATTTACAAATGTACAATTTTTAACCATTAGCAACCCTAATTTTCAGTGAATACTAGGAAGCAGGCAATTGTGAATTGTCTGCCATATATTATCATTCTGTAGCAAATTCAAGAATCTATAAATTCACAATTTTCTAGAAGGATGTCTTTTCATATCACAATATCTGATGTTTATTAACAGAGGCAAGCATAGTTAGCTTCTTTATACTGTATAAAAACAAGAAGCTAAAAGTTGATAGATTTAAACCCATGTTTAGCAATTAATGTCTCAATATTTTATCTTATTTGGAAATGATCTAGATATTCAATGAATTCCATCATTTAACTTATAGCTTTAAGGTTTCAAGTCATCAAAAATATTTTTGCAACTATTTTTAAGCAGATATATTATAAGGCATAATTATTGTTGAAAAGTTTACTTATAAACTTTTATGCCATTTATATTTATTTAATATACTTGTTAAAGCATAATATACTTATGCTTGACTTGATTATGAAAATTTCACGAGACAGCAAGCAAAGCTAACCATCATCTTTTTTTTCTTGTTGACAATTCAGGAAAGTATCAAAAAAAAAATCACAGAAGTAGAAAACTTAAAGTTAAACATGACTCTTTCCTTTTTTTTCTATTTTATTGTCACTCTTGACATGCATCAAGCAATTCCTTTTTACTGCACATTTTGTTCTGAGGTTGGATTTATAGTTTTATAATCTTGAATATCTAGTAGAGATAATATAAGCTTGTTTGACTCATAAACCTAGGTAGGAAAAAATTATATAACCCCACTATATTTAAGGCTGAAACTTCGGAAGACATATATGTTTTGTTCTTCCAACAATTTTAAGACTATTTTTATTTACCAAAAAAATATCCCAGATCATCTAAACTTAAAAAAAAAATTGGACTACTTTCTATATTTCTGAGAATTTTAGGAAAACTTAATTTATATAAATTTGTCTCTAAGTCAATTCAAAGAAATTCATTTGAAATACTTTATAAATTAATTTGGTAACAATATCCAGAAATAACAAATATCACATGTACACATATACAAATATATATGAATATTCAGACAGGTGCTGAGATCTTATAACTTTCGTTCTAAATTTTAGTTGAGTCAGTAAAACATAATATTACAAACTCACTGGTTTATCTCCACTTTATATTTTTGTCTGAATTATATTTCCAGAAAATGGGACAAGTTAAAGTTACGGGTCTACCAGTATCTGTGAAGGAAACTTTTAGATTTTCTCTTGCCCTGATATGTAATCTGTCGGAGACTAAGAACTAAATTTTAGGCCAGTGATCAAGAAGATAACTAGTTGCTATCTGATGTCTCCAATGCACGTCTGAGTGGACAAAACATCCAGGTCTGTTTCTTTTTTTTTTTTTTAAAATTTTATTTTATTTTTAAACTTTACATAATTGTATTAGTTTTGCCAAATATCAAAATGAATCCACCACAGGTATACATGTGTTCCCCATCCTGAACCCTCCTCCCTCCTCCCTCCCCATACCATCCCTCTGGGTCGTCCCAGTGGTCTAGCCCCAAGCATCCAGTATCGTGCATCGAACCTGGACTGGCATCTCGTTTCATACATGATATTTTACATGTTTCAATGCCATTCTCCCAAATCTTCCCACCCTCTCCCTCTCCCACAGAGTCCATAAGACTGTTCTATACATCAGTGTCTCTTTTGCTGTCTCGTACAAAGGGTTATTGTTACCATCTTTCTAAATTCCATATATATGCATTAGCACTGGGACGGCCCAGAGGGATGGTATGGGGAGGGAGGACGGAGGAGGGTTCGGGATGGGGAACACATGTATACCTGTAGCGGATTCATTTTGATATTTGGCAAAACTAATACAATTATGTAAAGTTTAAAAATAAAATAAAATTAGAAAAAAATAAATAAATAAATTCCATATATATGCGTTAGTATACTGTAATGGTGTTTTTCCTTCTGGCTTACTTCACTCTGTATAATAGGCTCCAGTTTCATCCACCTCATTAGAACTGATTCAAAGAATCGTATGAAATGTATTCAAAGAATACATTTGAATCAGGTCTGTTTCTAAATGAACTTCTTTTCTCTTTTTAGCCTCGGGTGCTTTGGGAGGTCCCTGAGTCTCCTGAAAGTCCCTGATGGAGTATAGGGAAACTAAATTCAAGGGAGCTGAGGGGCTGAAGTGGAAAAGGCAAAGTTTGGCAGGGTGGATGGACAGAGGGATGGAGGAGTCGGGCTTGAAAGGACTTAAAAAAAGATTTAAAGGAATGGGAGGGAACAATGAACATAGTAAAAGCAGCAGACACAATGGAAGGGCACAGGTCTTAGAGGAGCCAGTCTGGGCAGATCTCAAGTTTTCCAAAGAAACCTATCAAGTTCCAGGTTCTCTTCAGCAGAATCATGCCAACGAGAAAAGAAGCAAACAGAGTTGGTGGAGCATGTGGTCAGCAGAGGTTCAAGACTGGGGTTTCAATTGACTGAGACATACTCATGGGAGAAAGTGAAAATGAAGTCGCTCAGTCGTGTCCGACTCTTAGCGACCCCACGGACTGCACCCTATCAGGCTCCTGCGTCCATGGGATTCTCCAGGCAAGAGTACTGGAGTGGGTTGCCATTGCCTTGTCCAGAACCCAGTAGAGAGAACAGAGAGGTCTCACAGACAGCCAAGAAGAAAGACGTCCAGTCCAGGGTATCAGGGAAATAAAGCCAGCCAGAAGAGACTGCCAGTTCAGCAGGCACCTTCCAAACAAGGAAGCCTGGGGCTCTAACCCAGCTTCTTATAAACAGACACCTCAGACTCCAACCCAGCACTTCTGTATGGCCTCTAACCCAACTTCAGGAGTATCTTCCTAATCTTAAGAATCAAAATCTGTCTTTACCAGCGCCAACAGACATCTGTCTGGAGCATTGGTTCAGGAGTCAGACTCATTAAAGGATTTCTGATCAATCCATCAGGACTGAAGACGAAGCAACAAAGATCCGCTCTTAGGGTCCTAGATGGGAGGTCTGGGGTCAAATGATGAATCTGTTCCCAAGTCCACCATAACAGTTAAAGAAAAACAATTCAATGATACTTGTGAACGATAAGGCAGACTTGATTCAGGACCATCATAATAGGTATAAGGACCATTGCAATAGGATTTTGCAACGCGTGAGAGAGATTGGGCTCAACTTTGAACACAGTGGGCAAGTGGGAATTTATAGCCAGGAAGCAGGGTGGGGGGTTTCAAATGGAAAATTATTAGGAGGAAATATCAGAAGTAAGAGAGGTTCTGGCTAAACCCACCTAACAGGATTCTTGCTGAAGACAGGCCAAGGTGATCAGACCTCACCTGGGGGATGCTGGAGGATGAGGAACCTGATCAAATATCAAGGGTGATCAGATATTTGAGGGTGTGGGGTTTGGTTAAACCTACTTATCAGGATTCTTGCTAAAACTAGATTTTACAAGGAAACACACAGATAGGCTTAGGAGAAGGTTAAGGAGCCGAACCAAAGTTTGGTCAAGCAAAGAATCTTTGTCAGTGGGTTTATTTTAAAGAGGAAAAGGATACAAAAATGGAAGATGGGGAACCGCAAAGATAAAACTTCACACTTTTTTACATTTTCTAAATCTCATATTTGTCTGAACACAACACCATCCCTACCAGAGTTCAGTAACAGTCTGATCCCCCAGAAAGTCATGTAATTTTTTGCTTTCAGAGATTAACGTGGCCCCAGGATAGTCTCAGCTTTTGAGAGAAGTCCATGAAAGAAGCAATCCAAAGAAAGGAGTGAAGGACCACACTGTGAGAATGCCGATAACTCGTCCTAACTTAACCTGAGTCCCCCTCCTTCATCACTTTCAGTGACTCAAGTATCCTTCACAGTTTTGTAGCTGACAAAATAAACTGATTTCAGCCCTTTTTCCCTAGAATCTCATAATAAAGATTTCTCCCCTATGGCACAAAATCAAGTGAGTAAATTGTGTTATTCTGGCTTTCCTATGGGTTAGGCCTACATTCAAATCCTGACTCTAACTTAGCCTTATGATCACAGGCTGGTCTTCTAACCACCCTCAATCTGCTTTCCGGATGTAAGTTGGTAATCATTACTGTGCTTCTACTGTACAGTAGCTTCTTTGAGGATGAGATAAAATAATAGACTAAAGTGCTTAGCGAACTGCCTGTTATGCTACCACCATTTAATAAATGGGAGAAATCTGAAAAAGAAGGGGTAGGTGAGGGGAGTTGGCAAAGTCTAGAAAGAGTGTCTAGCTCCTCAGAGAGACAGGAGTGCCCTGGGCTTCAGGTGATGAGTTGGCCAGGCCAACAGGCACACACACTAGGTCTCAAAAGAAATTGAGAGGCCTGACAGAAAGTTGGCCTTGCACTTAGAGACAAAATGTGAAGAGCCCTGTCCCTCTCATGTTTCCTCTTCAGATGCGTGAGGTGAGTTCACCAACAAAACAGAAGAATGACAAGGGCCACCCACACTGCCTGAAGACGCCTGAAGAGGTGCTGACATGGAATTCAAAATTCAGACTTTTGACCAGGGCAGGACATCTGCCTGAGGAACTTCTGGGAAGAGTGATGCTTAGGAAACCAGTGAGAGCTTAAATAAGTGGGAGAAAATTAGAAAGCGGGGCAAAAAAGATGAGAGGAGATTTACAGCTTTCCTACAGACTGTGAGCTGAAGCCCATGAAACTGGCCTCATTACAGATGGAATCATTTCTTTTGGGAAAGCTGCTTGGCCTTGTTGAGCTTGGCCTGGTTTTCTCCAGTAAGATTTTTCTCTTTCTGAAAAAAAAAAAAAAGGCAATACAGTAAAAAGAAGGAAACTATATAGTAAGAATGCCAAAGAATGTCTGAGTGTATGAATCATGGGACAGAGAATTCCTGAATTTATCTTTTCCCAACGTTATTTTTATCAAGAAGAAAGAGATTCCTCTCTTAAGCGCCTATATCTACAATTCCGTAAATTACTTGCTGAAGAAGTTCTCATTTGTGTTTCATTTTCTAATGTGGAGTCACTCTGAATACCTGTTTCTGTCTCTGTCAGCTCTTTTCTCTCACACCCATGCAGCCATGGGAAGAATTTCAACCGGCCCAGCAAATACACCAGGATATTATGCCCTATGCACTTTTGAGGAATGGAGATTGTAAATACAACGCAGAAAATGGCTCGTGTTCTCCTGGATGTTGCGGCCCATGTGGTTGCAGTGGTGTACCTGAGTGGCCTGGTCTCCCGCCTTCCTGAAGTGGCCAAGCAGGAAATGAGTAGAGGACAACTGTGACTCCATACTCCTTAGAGGGTGCTGCCATTCTCAAGCAGCCATTAGCACCACCAGGAAACAGGACTAGGAGATGGAGGTGGCTGCAAGGTTGCCAAGAAAGGGAATCATACACACAAGATCAGGACTGCTTGATCCATGGAATAAAAAAATCGACTAATAGCAGTGTGGGAAAATATTATATATTTCAGTACTATGCACCATCTATAGCAGGTTAAGAGATCCTACTCCTGTTCACTGTACTGTAATTGTATAAGCTGCATAACTGTATAACATTGTATAGTTGTAGGTAACTCATAGGTATGTAATTGATAGCCACTCCCCCTCCCCCACCACCAACAAGGCCCGTGGAAAAAAATGTTGTCTCCATTTGCAGTTCATCTCCACATTCCTTTAGCTGTTTTGACTTTTCCTTGGAAACAGCTGTTGACCTGTTGAATCATATCCTCCCCATAAACATATGTTGACGTCTTAACCCCCAGTACCTGTGAATGTGACCTTATTTGGAAATAGGGAGGGTCTTCACAGATGAAATTGAGCTAAGATGAGATAGTTAGGATAAGCTCAACATGACTGTGTTCCCATAAAAAACAATAAATTTGAACAAAGAGACAGAGACACACATAGAGAGAACATCAAGCAAAGGGGAAGGCAGAGAGCAGGATAATATTGGCTTGGCCAAAAAAGTCGGTCGGGGTTTTTCCATAGCATCTTTTCATGCTAAAGCTGTGAACTCCTCCTCCTCCTGCTGAGACAGCCACCATCAAAAGAGCCCAACTCCCTGGAAGCACCCGGCTTTCCTTGCTGGAGCCCAGCCTGGTTTTGTCTCTACTCACATTATCCCCCCACCCACCCACCCCCCAGTCCCCTGAGACCTTTGATGTTCATGTGGCTGCCTGGCAGATAAAACCCCACTTGTTCCCTCTCTCAGCAATAAGACCTTTGGCAATTTAGAGGGACACAGAAATAAAAGACTGGATTTTTTCCCCTTCTTTTCATTTTTTTCAACAACAAATGGTGGTTTGTCTTACTAGCCGCTCCTTCAGAACCACACCAGCATCAAAGAACAAGGAATGAACAGAAAGCCAAGGCAGGGGAATTCTATGCTCCCCTGCAGGGAATTCACCTGCCTCCAGGACACACAAAAGGTAGAGGGGGAGGAGAGCTGTGTATGAAGAGCACCCCACAGGAGTGATCTAAGCTCACACCCCTCCCCCCAACTCATTCCCCAAAGTTTGCTTTCTTAACATTTATGCTATGCCACTTTAAGCTTGACAACCAGACAGGATGGGACAGGGAAGGACATGGAAAACTCAACTTGTCTCATGGATAAATTTGAGTTGTCTTGACATCTTCTGGTCCAGAGGGCTTAGCGTGCTGACAGTGAGTAGCCTCAAGTATATGGAGCACTCCATTGGGACACACAAGTCCGACGTCTGGCTCTGCTCTCAGTCCATGTGACAGCCAGCCAAGGGCAAGTGAAGGAGCAATGGGTATAGTCTGCCTCATGACAATTAGAACAATTGTTTTCCAAGATGGATGTGTATCAGTATTCAACATGTAGCAACCATAGAGTAGGTGGGTCCATTTTCCCCATTTTATAGTAATGGAAGCTGAAGCTTATAGAACTCAAGTCAAGGTCATGCCCTAAGGGGCAGAGGCAGGACTTAAACTCAAGTCTGCATCAAAGTGTGTTCTTAACCAAGGGTAACAAACTGCTTTCAATGGGAATTGTACTTTGAAAAATGTCAAGCCAGATCTGTTCTCCATTGAGTTGTATCTCCAAAAAACGTATGCTGAAGTTCTAACCCCCAGTACCAATGAATGTGGTCTTATCCAAAAATGAGGGTCTGCAGATGGAATCAAGTTAAAATGTGGACATACTGGATTAGGATGGGCCCTAATCCAACAGCTAGTGTCCTGATAAGAAGAGGGAAATGTGGAGACTTCACTGGTGGTCCAATGGCTAAGACTGAGCTCCCAGCACAGGGGGCCTGGGTCTGATCCCTAGTCAGGGAACTAGATTTCACATGCTGCAAATAAGACCCAGAGCAACAAAATAAATAAATATTTTAAAAAGAAGAATAGGGAGAATTTGGATATAGACACAAACAGAGGGAAGACAGCCATGTGAAGATGGAAGCTGAAATTAGAGGCTTGAAATTCCTGCCACAAGCTAAGGAACACCAAAAATTGTCAATAATCACTGGAAGCGAGTAAGGGGCAAGGAAACGTCCTCCCCTAGAGCCTTCGAGAGAACATGGTCTTGCCAACATCTTGATTTGAGACTTCTGGCCTCCAGAATGTGAGAGAAAAATTCCTATTGCTTCAAACCACCAAGTTTGTGATATTTTGTTACAGCAGCACTGTGCTTAGTTGCTCAGTCATGTCCAACTCTTTGTGACCCCATGGACTGTAGCCTGCCAGACTCCTTTGTCCATAGGGATTCTCTAGGCAAGAATACTGGAGTGAGTAGCAGTTCCCTTCTCCAGGGGATCTCCCCCACCCTGGGATCAAACCCAGGTCTCCCACATTGTAGACAGATTCTTTACCATGTGAGCCACCAGAGAAGCCCAAGAATACTAGAGTGAGTAGCCTATCCCTTCTCCAGGGGATCTTCCCAACCCAGGAATCAAAACAAGGTCTCCTGCATTGTGGGCGGATACTTTACCAGCTGAGCTACCAGTAGCAGTAGGGAACTAATATAGTATCTGTCTTTGTAAGTTTGGGGAGAAGAAGAAGAAAAAGACAGAGAGAGAGAGAGAAAGTGTGTGTGTGTGTGTGTGTGTGTGTGTGTGTGTGTGTGTGTGCGCGCGCGCGCGCACGCACGCACATGCAGGCAGGGAGGAAGAAGGCAGGACAAATCTCAAACAAATAATATAGAAAGATTATCTCTAGCATACTGGCCTGGGAAATGAGGCAAGGACGTTGGCCACAGAAGAGAGAGACAGAAATTGGTGGTAAAGGTAATGGAACAAGGGTGAGAAGGAAAGAAAGAGAACTGGAACCAAGTCTGATGGGTCAGCTCCTTGAAAGCTGTCAAAGAAGAGTCAAAGAATGTTCTAACACTCCCTGCCAGCGAGGGAAGGAATTGAGAAAGAACAGTATGCTGCCATGGTCCACTGGGTGAGGATAACCTTGCCCCACACCTCTGCCCAGCCTTCTCACACCTAAACAGGGCTCTTACGTCAGACTCTTCTTCAGTTACTGCACTCAGGGAACATGCATTTAGCACTTACAAAGTCACTGGTGCTGAAGGGCACAGAAGATGAGGGCCAGAGAGCAGCACTAAGTAACAGAAGTCTCTGGGTTTCTGCAGCCTCGATTTCTCTCCATCTCCACGGCAGCCTAGAAAGTGTATACCCAGACCTCTAATCTATGGATACTTGGATGAGGGATTTACCCACCTCACTGAATCCTTGACATCTTCCACACCCTTTTAGCATAATGCTTGGGCTTTATCCTGTGCTTCTTTCTTATTTATATCTACATACAGAAAGATAGGGAGAAAGAGAGAGACAGATACATAGATAACTGCTGCTGCTGCTGCTACTAAGTCACTTCAGTCGTGTCCGACTTTGTGTGACCCCATAGATGGCAGCCCACCAGGCTCCCCCGTCCCTGGAATTCTCCAGGCAAGAACACTGGAGTGGGTTGCCATTTCCTTCTCCAATGCATGAAAGTGAAAAGTCAAAGTGAAGTCACTCAGTCGTGTCCGACCCTCAGCGACCCCATGGACTGCAGCCTTCCAGGCTCCTCCATCCATGGGATTTTCCAGGCAGGAGTACTGGAGTGGGGTGCCATTGCCTTCTCCATAGATAACAAACAGAGATAGAGATACCCAGAGGGCTTCCCAGGTAGAAAGTGAAAGTGAAATTCACTCAGTCCGACTCTTTGCGACCCCATGGACTCTACAGTCCATGGAATTCTCCAGGCAAGAATACTGGAGTGGGCAGCCATTCCCTTCTCCAGGAGATCTTCTAGACCCAGGGATCGAACCTGAGTCTCCCGCAATGCAGGCAGATTCCTGACCGTCTGAGCCACCAGAATAAAACAGGCAAATGACATTAACACATGATTGACAAAATAAAGAAAAACAAACAACTCCTAATCTCACAGAAAGTTGCTCTTCTTATAAGAAGAGGAATTAAATTAAAGCTCAAATTAAAGCTCCACTGAGAAAGTATTTCATCTCACAGACAGGCAAAAGTATGACAAGATATTGTGTTGAGAGGCTGTGGGGACACAAACAGGCTCATAGCCACTTGCAAGAGTTCAACAGACATAACATGTAGGTTAGGCAGTGTCTAACAAAATTATGAATATGTCTACCTTTGGTCCAGCATCCCATTCCCAGGGGATCTGTAGGTTGTCTCATGGATATGTTAGGGGAAGCACACAGAAACCGCCCACCCTGGCCAGGCACCATAGTAACCATTTGCATGAGTTGTTTTATGACAGGAGATCCTGATAAGGAATACAGAACTAATAAGCCACCACCAACCGGAAGAGTTCCGGAAAGGTTGAAAGGAGGCACTGCGTGTCCGTCCACTTCCCAGAATCCCTCTCGCTAGCATCCATCTTGGCTGAGCGATGTGTGCGCCACCAGGAAAGACTCTGAATTAGAATGATTGGCCAAAGACAACCCGGAAAGTAATCCTATCACCATAAAACCCGAGACTGTGAGCCACGTGGCAGAGCAGTTCTCCTGGGTTCTCTTACCCTACTGCTCTCCACCCGGGTGCCGTTTCCCAATAAAATCTCTTGCTTTGTCAGCAGATGTGTCTCCTCGGACAATTCATTTCCGAGTGTTAGACAAGAGCCCAGTTTCGGGCCCTGGAAGGGGTCCCCCTTCCTGCAACAGATACACCTGCAAACATAAAATTGGGGTATGTACAAGCATTGTAACAGCAGTTCAAAAGCTCTTCTTTAGAGAACTGGGAAAAGAAACTGTGATGCCTGAATAAGCAAGGATCAGATAAAGGTGGTCAAAAGGTACAAACTTCCGGTTATAAAACAATTAAGGATGTAATGTATAACACGATTAGTATAACTAATACTGATTTATGTTTTATATGAAATTTGTCAGAGTAAATTTTAAGTTCTCACAAAGGGAAAAGTTTTTTTAGTATTTATTTTACTTCGTATCTATGTGAAACGATGGATGGTCTCTAAATGTATTGTGGTCATCATTTCATTATGTGTGAAGCTAAATCATTATGCTGTACACCTTAAATCTATACAGTGCTGAACATCAATTATATCTCAATAAAACCAGAGGAAAAAGATCTTTAGCTCAATACAAGCCTCACAGTTTTATTTAAAAATCTAGATTGAATATCATAGGGGTAGAGTGCCATGCCCAATCCAGGACACATATAATTCATTAACCCTCATAATAATCTTGGAAGATAAATACCATCACAATCCATCTTATCAGCATCTCACAGATGAGAACAGGACACTGCAGAGGCGGAGCACGTTGTTCAAGGCTGTGCAGTGCAGGAAGGTGAGGCCGGGGTAGAAACCGTAGTAGTCTGACTGCAGAGCCCACTGTCACCAGAGCTGCCTACCTAGACACCCGCTAAATACTGTGTGGTTTATCACCTTTTTTTCTGCTTTTCATCCCTCTGTTCACACATCCATTTGTGCAGCAATCATCCATGGCCACCTAGTATATACCAGACATTGTGCTGAGTGAAGGGGATACAGAGATTAAGCAGACAGTAGTCCTCAACTTTGAGAATTTATAGTTCAGAGAGAATACACACAGGTAAACAGACAACCCATATCCAAGGAGTTCCCAACACGAGCCTAGGAGAGTGCCACCCAATCCACATGTATACCTCTTTTGTCTTTTTTCCTGTGCTCAGGAAGTCTTCATTTGGGGCCCTGTGTCTATCACAACTGTAAAATCAACTCCATGAGGATTCTTTCAGATAGTAAAGGTACCCAAACATACTTCCATGCTAACAACTATCAGATTGGTTCTTGGGGTCTGCTCTCCTACAGCTTACAATTTTATAAATGTCCTTTCACAGTGAAACAAGAAAAAGAGTACTGTGTATTTTTGCTTCCTTCCACAAGAATCCAGGTTGAAATGAAAACAGAAAGGAGACTTAGTCTGATAATGCTTCTCACATAGAATTCAGAGGACAGAGCAGGAAAGAAAAGCCCAGAAATCTTATCTGGTGCCCTTAAATGTCCTCTTCCTTATCACAGTCCAAAGGACTCAGGTCCCTAAAGCTATTGTGCTAAGCTAGAAAGAACAACCTACTCACATGCAGTCTTCCTTGTGATCTATTCAGTCTCCACAGGGCAAGAGTGACTGCCTGTGTTCTGTGCCCTAAACAAAGCACGGAGACCAAAGCAAAGTCACACAGATCTGGGTTCAAAGCTAGACTCGGCCATTTGCTGAGAGGTCATCAGCACCAGCTTCCTCATCTGGAGAGTGGGATTATAAAGAAGATTCAATAAGATAATATGTGCAAAGGCTCTAGCCCAAAGCATGACCCAAATTGAAAGCCTCCTTGAAACACTCTCACAACCAGAGTTACTCTGTCTCCCAACTGCACCCCTATCCATCTCAGCTCCTGAGCTAATAGACAATATCCAGAGCCCTGGCCCCCTCTGCCCAAGGGAAATGTACTGATTTCTACAGCCATAAACCTGGACTCCAGTGCTGCAGAGGGGCAGGCTGGCCTCTGGGACCCAAGAAGAGAAGACCTCCAAACAGTTAGTTAGGGATTGTCCCAGCTGCCATCATAGAGGCTGGGGTTGGGGTTACACTCCAGACTGGAGACATAGGGAAAGCCCTGGTGGCTCAGTGGTAAGGAATTCATTTGCCAGTGCAGAAGACACAGGAGACATGAGTTCGATCCCTGAGTCGGGAAGATCCCCTGGAGGAGGAAATGGCAACCCACTCCAGTATTCTTGCCTGGAAAATCCCATGGACAGAGGAGCCTGGTGGGCTCAGTCCATGGGGACGCAAAGAATCGGACACGACTGAGCACACATGGGGATGTAGTGTGAGTGCAGAGAAACTTGGGCAAAAGGAAATGCTGCAGGTTGGAGGCAGCCCAGTGTCTCTAGAGACAGCCCAAGTCCACAGCCTGACATCAACAACACACTAACATCCAAAACATTTCTTTGGAAAAAATTCACTATTATACAAAAGGCACCCAGGAAATCACCTTGAGGGGGGTAAAAAAAAATCTGAACTTTAGTTATTGGACTGGCCTACACTTTGGTGCAGCTTGAAATTTTTTTTTTATTTTTAATCACATAGAGGAAAGGAGAAAATAGGGAATGGAAGATAGGCACCCTATTCTTTCCAATGCTAGAACCTCCAAAGCTCCTTATCTGTCCTGGCCCCTGAAATACCAACAAGATTTAATTTTATGTCTCTCTAGATTGGGGGTCAAAAACACAAGTGCTTTCAGAGGTCAAGCAGATTAAATACATGAGCAACTGTGCCAGCTGAGGGACAAGAAACACGAATACCCTGCGGAAGTGGAGCAGCTGCGGATCAGCCCCAGTCAACTGTTACCATAGAGAAGCGAGAAGCAGAGTCAGTGTCATTGGATCAATTTTTTTTAATATATATTTAGAAAGCTTTATTTTGAGGAATTGGCTCACACAGTTATGGGGACTGCCCAGTCCAAAATTTATGGGGCAGCACGGAAATTCAGGTAATAGTTGATGTTGCCATCTTGAGTCTGAATTCAGCAGGGCAGCCATCACTTGCTTACAGATACCATGTACATGTAGCATTAAGGTTACTCAGTCACCTCCAGACATACACAATGACAAGAGATTTTGTTTTCGTGGAGGTAGAAGTGGATTTACCCTCCTTGTGCATATCTCCAGTATTGCTTATTCACAATATTATATAATGATTTATGCCATTCTTTTCCAATAAACCATAGGATGTTTTTCAAAGGCACTGCCCACACATCACAGACAGCAATATTTTCTTTTAGAACTTCAGATTCCTAGTCACCCAATCTACTAAATCAGAAAATTCTGCACTTTAACAAGCTTCCTCTCTTTTTTTTTTTCTTGTGTATGCTAACACTTGAAAACCACTGGACAGAAATTGTTTCTCATTTTTGTTCTTCTTCAGTGACCAACAAATTCTCCAACATCTAGTGGGAGCTTAACAAATGTGGTTGAACAAATTAATAAAGAGTGTCACTAGTTTATCCTTGGGTTCTCTGTGATAGCTATAAGAATTATAACCTTAAATTTGATCTCTTTAGGTGCTGACCACCATTGTATAATCACTCATGTATGTGTCAGCCCCACTAGACTAGAAAATTCCTTGCATTTTTGGCACGTTTTTATTCCCAGAACTTAGCAATTACTGGCATATGTTGGCGCTCCATAAATATTTGTTGAATGAATAGACAGATGCATGAATGGACAGGTATACAGAGCTACTTGAATACAGAATATCCACTGCGTTTTTAGGTTGCGCAAATTTTTTACTTCCTAGCCATTGAGTTTTTATACATTTCTTATCCATCTTATAGTAATTTATAATTGTTACATGTATTAAGGGTACATATAGAACTTTCCATTGCTAGATTTAAAGCATACTTAAGAGTCTGTAACATATAATTTCTATAGCATTAACTATATCTCATTTATCCCTTTCAGAACACACACACATCTCCTTGACCTGGAATCTTCTTCAGTGTATAAGCAAAACTATTTATAAGCTTAGGTGCTTAAACTATTACAACTGTTTTCTAAAAAATAAATTCTTCATGATCCCTTATAAACCATCCAGAAATAACACTGTGTCAAGACACTCAGGTTTAAAACAACTGCTGCAGATCATTTCACCTAAATCAAGTGGTAAAGATTTTCATATCCAGTATGATTAAATTTAGAAAGACTGACACTATCAAGTGTTGATGAAGATATGGAGCAATCAGAACATTCATATGTTGCCGATGGGAAACTGGTGTTTACCCAAGAGAAATGAAAACACTTGTCACCATATAGAGTTATACAAGAATGTTCACAGCAGATGTATTCATAATAGATCCAAACTGGAAGTGGCAGGCCCAAATGTCCTTTCTCTTAAAGGACAAAAAAAGCATGATATATAATGGGATAATACTTGTCGAGTCTTCCCAGGTGGCTCAGTGGGTGAAGAATCTGCCTGCCAAGCAGGAGACTCGGGTTTGATCCCTGGGTTGGGAAGATCCCCTAGAGGAGGGCATGGCAGACCACTCCAGTATTCTTGCCTGGGAAATTCCAGGGACAGAGGAGCCTGGCAGGCTACAGTCCAAAGGGTCACAAAGAGTTGGACATGATTGAAGCAACTGACCACACATGCATGAAATACTGAGCAATAAAAAAGAGCAGATTTCTGATATACAAAACAACATGAACACATCTCAAAATTTTCAGCTGAGTGAAAGAAACTGAAACAGAAAGTACATGTTCTATTATTACATGTATAGAAAGTTCAGAAAAGGCAGAGCTAATCTGTAGTGTTAGAAATCAGAAGAATAGTTGCCTCTGCAAAGAGTATGAACCAGAAAGGACACAAAAAAACTTTCTGGTAAGAGAAATGTTCTATATCTTGATTTGGCAATGATATATTGCCAAATGAGCATATTCATTTGTCAAAATTCACGGAATTGTTCATTTAAGATCTGTGCATTTTCTTGTATTTAAAATACATCTCATTTTAATACTTTTACTTCTATCTTGGCCAGGAATATCAAGGCATGATCTATCTTTTATGCATTGTGTTTTCATTGCTAGGACCATTTTTCAGAAACCAAAGGCTTTAAACAACCTATGATTCCAGTAAAAGCATAAAACAGGTGTCACCCACATCTCTGCACAGCACCCTCTTATCATTCTACAAAGGTATTCAGAACAGGCAAATGCTATCCCAACTTGTAATTTATACAAGTGCTTGGCTCCAGTATTCTTGGCTGGAGAATCCCATGGACAGAGGAGCCTGGCAGCTTACAGTCCATAGCATTACACAGAGTCGGACACAACTAAAGAGACTTAGCACACATGCTGGCACCATTCTGACTTTTTATAGTTGATTTAAATTTCACGTTTTAGAAATGTACAGTGCAAATATTTAACAGATGAGAATTAAGGTTCAGATAGGCTAATGAGTGATATCACTGGGACTCAAATCCAGGTCCCAAGCCCACACTTTCTTTTTTCTGTGTGTTTCCCAATGAACACACACACACACACACACTTGAATCACAATTCATAGATCTTTTCCTTCTTTTATCATGAATCTGTGAAAGCAGTTCTTCCTCTGAGATTTTAAGATAAACAAATGGAAGCTTTTCTAAAGGGCTCTAGAGTCCATGGAAAGTTTTAAATCATTGCCTGATACTTCCAGCCTGGCTCTCGTTCTCAAACCAATGTTTGCTTTGGAATCTAGGGACTGGAATAATCTACTGAAAGTAAATAAAGGAAGCTGCAAAACATTTGTTGGCTGAGGGCAAAGGGAATGTTTCCTTCACTTTGTTTAGGTGTTAAAATAAAATTCTCCATTATTCTTCACACTGAAGTGTTGTTAACATCTTTAGAAGGGTAGCAGATACCTTGATTGCATTTTCAAATATAAAAAACCAAAAGCAATTAGCAGAGGGAAGAGAGAAATGAGCTTTACCATCTAAAACCATTGGCTGCTCTTTTTAGGCATGGACCTTAGGATAGAATTTCGTATTGAATTTTTCATTCCATTAGTGATTTTTAACAGTAAATTTCTAGATATTCAAGTCTATGCCAAAGCCAAGGTTTTTTAATTCTGATTTGTTAGAAATCCCTAAGAACCCACCAAAAAATACCAAAAAAATTCAAGTGACCCTCAGGCACACAGAGTAATATTTTACAGAAATGCCTTATTAGAGTAATGTCAAAATAATTCACTTTTCCTGGTAAAACATAAAACTTCTATGAAAAAGAATGATATTGTTCAGGTAACAAGACTGAAACAAGGTGGGTAGCTGCTAATGTTCCTAGATAATCAACTAATTGATGAAGAAAAAAATCATTATTGATAAGCAGATTTCTATATTTCCAGTGCTACCAATGCTCTGAAAATCATTTTGCATGATACACAGAAAACCCTCACATATCTGGTCAACAAAATTGAAAGCTGGTTTTCAATCTGGTTGTAAGTGCTAATCCTACTTTCCATGGGAAATGGTTTGTACTTTAAAGAGCTCAGGACAATAATTCCTTTGGAGGAAATTTAATTCTGTGCCTGGCTTATTGTTATAGATACAACTATCTTAGTTGTCGGCTCTAAGCTGAAGAATCGTATTCCTCTCTTTGGCTTTTAGAACATGGACATAATTTTAAAAAAGAATCTCCCGTGCTCTTATAAACTTCTGACTTCCAACTAGCAGTGAATATGATTCCCAGGACTGTAAATAGTCTTATAAACCTTGCCTTTCCTAACACATTTAATTTTTCCATTTTCTTAGGTGTTGATAATAAATGTATTGTGTGTAAATATTCTTAAAATTTGGGCAAAGCTGTCACAAGAATTCAAAATACACAGTCCCTACAGGCTAGCAACAGGTACCTTTTCATGTGGTTAAAAGCAGTAGAGCAATTCCCAGAGTGTACAGAGAGGAAAGACTTCGAATCATACAAGTAAGGTAAAATCATCAAGAAAGAATGGGAGGTTTTAAAACATGTGATCTTGTTATGCAGGCAGTTTCAAATTGAGTAATTCAAGCCAAAGTAGGTTTTTGACTTTGGTTCTCCTTAGGGGATAACACCCGCAAAGGATAATGGAAATGGGGGTGGGAATTGGATACAGAAAGTTTCAATTCCAGTTCTTCCTAGACTAGAAACTGGGCAACAAAAACAAATTGAAAACAGTCATAGCTAACAGTTATTGAAGCTTAAAGTGAGTCAGATACTAGTCAAAGTGCTTTATGTGTATTAACTCACTTAATTATAAGGGGTGGTCAAGTGTTTAGAAGAATAGGTTCTGGAACCACACTGCTTGGTTTTAGAAACTGTCTCTCCCATTTGTTAGCTGGGCAAATTCCTCTTCTGTCTGATCACCATACAATGGTGTCTTCCTCATAGGCTGCTTATGAAAATCAATGATCTAATATGAGGCATGTAGAACAATTTTGGTACAAAGTAGATACTCAACTGCCATTTTATACATTTAGGAAACAGACACAAAAAGTCTATTTGCTAAAGACGTAGCAGTTCAAGCCTAGTGAATGAATCTGTGATATCTGTTACTTATAAATATTTCATACATGACAGTCACTTCTCCTTCTATAATAGACAGAGAGGTCACTGTGAATTCTTCCTTTAGTATTCAAAAGTATGATTTGCCCAAACTTAACACAGAGCTCCAACTATAGATTTCCAATAGAAAACATTGAAATAGCTGTCAGTTACTATCTTTTCCTTTCTCTTGCATACTTGGTCACAAATCCAGGCCACATCAATAATTTATACACATTGAATGAAGACCTATATTCTACAGTAACAATCAGCTTACAGATCTGTAAAATGGGAAACCCAAACTGTCCCCCAACACACACACAGCAGGACATTTTCACGGTGAATTCTTCACTGTCCAGGCTCTGGCCTACCAGCCAGGCATCTCAAAACTGAACACTGAGCATAGAACACAGCCAACTCTTAGGGACAGACTCCCCTAACCAAGCTCGTGGCCAAGATCCTTGTACAAAACCAGAATCTCAAACGGTCAAAGAGATACAGCACACCAAGCAGGCCAGAGACTAGACTGCTCCTGCTGCTGCTACTGCTAAGTCGCTTCAGTCGTGTCCAACTCTGTGCGACCCCATAGATGGCAGCCCACAAGGCTCCCCCGTCCCTGGGATTCTCCAGGCAAGAACACTGGAGTGGGTTGCCATTTCCTTCTCCAATGCATGAAAGTGAAAAGTGAAAGGGAAGTCGCTCAGTCGTGTCTGACTCTTAGCAACCCCATGGACTGTAGCCCACCAGGCTCCTCCGTCCATGGAATTTTCCAGGCAAGAGTACTGGAGTGGGGTGCCATTGCCTTCTCCAGAGACTAGACTAGTTGATGGCAATGCTCACTTCCTGTGAACCAATTTGCATGGGAAACCAGGTTGTAACTAGAAGGCTGCTCACTGAGTATAAAACCAGAAAGAAGGCAGACCCAGCCAGCTCCAGAGGAATATGAATTGAAGAGTTCCTACTGAGGTCAGGTGGGGCCAGTCCGTGCCTCTGGAGATAACCTTTCCCTGACAGGGTTCCCCTTTGTCTGAGGCTAATTAACCCATTTCTGAAGGACTCTTCAGCTCTGTGAATAACAACAATGCTGTTACAAGTTTTAAGGGCCTAGAAGCCATCCCATCCTTTCAGGTAATTTACCTAGATGTGTAATCTGATTTCTTTGATGTTTGTTTCACACTTTAGCTCTCTTAGAAGAAAATCTCCTTTTCAAAATTCAAAGCTCATAGGTAGATACATCCTTATTTTTCCTAAATACCAACAGTAAGATAATCACCCGTCTAACATAAAATAATTCTCCAATAATGTAATCCCCTTTCTGAGGCAACAAGTTTGTCTCCTTATAGCAATAAGAAGTGTTCCTGGAGAACACGAAGGGTCAATTCATTCATTCACTCTTTTAACTTCTATTTCAGTTCAGTTCAGTTCAGTTCAGTCGCTCAGTCATGTCCGACTCTTTTCGACCCCATGAACCGCAGCACGCCAGGCCTCCCTGTCCATCACCAACTCCCAGAGTTCACTCAGACTCACGTCCATTGAGTCAGATCTCATCCTCTGTCGTCCCTTTCTCCTCCTGCCCCCAATCCCCCCAAGCATCAGAGTCTTTTCCAATGAGTCAACTCTTCGCATGAGGTGGCCAAAGTACTGGAGTTTCAGCTTCAGCATCATTCCTTCCAAAGAAGTCCCAGGGCTGATCTCCTTCAGAATGGACTGGTTGGATCTCCTTGCAGTCCAAGGGACTCTCAAGAGTCTTCTCCAACACCACAGTTCAAAAGCATCAATTCTTTGGCACTCAGCCTTCTTCACAGTCCAACTCTCACATCCATACATGACCACTGGAAAAACCATAGCCTTGACTAGACGAACCTTTGTTGGCAAAGTAATGTCTCTGCTTTTGAATATGCTATCTAGGTTGGTCATAACTTACCTTCCAAGGAGTAAGCATCTTTTAATTTCATGGCTGCAGTCACCATCTGCAGTGATTTGGGAGCCCAAAAAATAAGGTCTGACACTGTTTCCACTGTTTCCCCATCTATTTCCCATGAAGTGATGGGACCGGATGCCATGATCTTCATTTTCTGAATGTTGAGCTTTAAGCCAACTTTTTCACTCTCCACTTTCACTTTCATCAAGAGGCTTTTTAGTTTCTCTTCACTTTCTGCCATAAGGGTGGTGTCATCTGCATATGTGAGGTTATTGATGTTTCTCCCGGCAATCTTGATTCCAGCTTGTGCTTCTTCCAGCCCAGTATTTCTCATGATGTACTCTGCATATAAGTTGAATAAGCAGGGTGACAATATACAGCCTTGATGTACTCCTTTTCCTATTTGGAACCAGTCTGTTGTTCCATGTCCAGTTCTAACTGTTGCTTCCTGACCTGCGTACAGATTTCTCAAGAGGCAGATCAGGTGGTCTGGTATTCCCTCTCTTTCAGAATTTTCCACAGTTTATTGTGATCCACACAGTATTTACTGGGTGTCTATTATGTGCCAAGCACTGAGCAATGTGCTGTGGGCCAATAGGATGTAAAAGACATGGACTCTGCCCAGCCAGATCTCTGAGTACAGTGAAACAAAAACTAATCATACTGCAATCCCAGCAGAGAAGGTAAAATTGCAAACAGAGAAACATGCCCTGAAGGGAAAAAGCAAACAATTCTTTGAGAAAACTAATGAGCTGACAAGGAGGGTTAAAAAGTATTCCCTAAATGAGATTTGAGTGAAAGTTGGGTGGAGACTAGCCTGCAACAACTGGCAGAGCAGAGAGTGACTGAGAGGATGTGGGGGAGCGGGGGGTGCATTTCAGATGAGGGAAACTGCATTCCAAAAGCCTTGAGGCTTTCAGACGGTGAGCTGCTCACACATGGGAGGGATCTACAGAAGATCAGAGATGCTAGAGGACAAGCACTGGCGAAACAGTCATGAGACACGTAGGACGAGTAGGAAGGAGCTGGCCATAGCAGACCTTGCCACACAAAAGTGCAGATTTTGATCTTTATGCTGGGATGAAGAGTTTTAGGGTAAGTTGATGATTCTTGATCAGAATGGCACCTCTAAAGATCACTCTGCCCACAGACCGAAGAATAAGTTGGAGGTGGGTAAGGAGGAGGCTGGGAAATGAACTTAAGAGGTGATAATAGTCGTCCTGACCAGAGATCCTGGTTCTTTAGGCTATATTGATTAGCAGAGATGAAGAGAAAAGGACAGGACTGAGATACTGTGAAGATAAATGTTCCATTAGCAGGCAATGGGTAAGAAAAAACTGTCCCTCTGTATGGACACACTACTCAGCAATGAAAAGGAATGGACAATAATAACAACACAGAAACTTGGGGATGCTGAAAAGGGTAATTTACAGGAAGAGGCTCACGGGAACTTTGGGGGTTGAAACCTAAATTATGCTTGGTGATTATACAGGCATATAAAGTGGTCAAAATGTATTAAAGTGTACGTTTGAGTGGTTACACTCTATCATATGTAAAACAGATCTCGATAGGGTTGATTTTTTTTTTAATCAGTGCAACGTAATTATTAAATGTACAGACTCTGGTACTGTGCAGACATAGGTTTGAACTCTAGTTCTACTATTGGTGATTGGGGTACTCTGCTGCTGCTGCTGCTGCATCATTTCAGTTGTGTCCGGCTCTGTGTGACCCCATAGATGGCAGCCCACCAGGCTCCACCGTCCCTGGGATTCTCCAGGCAAGAACACTGGAGTGGGTTGCCATTTCCTTCTCCAATGCATGAAAGTGAAAAGTGAAAGTGACGTCGCTCAGTTGTGTCCAACTCTTAGCAACCCCATGGACTGTAGCCCACCAGGCTCCTCCGTCCATGGGATTTTCCAGGCAAGAGTACTGGAGTGGGGTGCCATTGCCCTCTCCGTGGGACACTCTAGGAAAGTCAAAAAAATGGGAAGGGAGGGTGGCCATTCTTAGGATCAAATAACCCAGTTTAGCAGATTGCTAAACGCAAAGGCAAGAAGGCCTGTCATTCAAATTTTATTCCTTGACCCAGTGGGAGCACTAGATCAAGGAATGAACATTTCCTGAGGGTATCCTATTATTAGACATGTGCAAGGCCCTTTACGGACATTGTCTCACTGATTCTAAGGAAAACTCTTAAGAGATGGATGTTAGAAATGTAGACATTGTCCAGGAAATAGTATTGGTGAAGGTCCTCCACAGAATGGACAGGGAGCCAAGGTCCTTGTAGTGGTGAGAGAAAGTCACCTTAGATCCATCTCAGTGATCAGAGAGCAAACTGGAGAGTCCCCACATGGGATTTTCCAAAATGCAGCACTTAAACACAGGTAACCTGAGAAATAATACTAGACGCCATATGACTAGACATTAGTTACCATGCTCTGATTGCATTCATTGGTAAGGTTACCGTCTTAGTCCTTTCAGGCTGTTATTACAAAATATGATGGACTAGTTAACTTATAAATGACAGAAATTTATTTCTAACAAACTTTCTGGAGGCTGGAGTCTGAGATCAAGGCGCCAGCATGGTCAAGTGAGGGCCTTCTTCTGAGTTGCAGGGTGCTCACTGAACCCTCACATGGTGGCAAGGGACACGAGAGCACTCAGACATTAATCCCAATCGTGATAGCGCCACCCTCATGACCTGATCACCTCCCCAAAGCTGCACCTCATAATACCAACCCATTCGGCTTTAGGATTTCAACCTATGAATTTGTGGCGGGACACAAACAGTCAACTCTAGTAGTTATCTTCCACTTATGTTAATGATAGTGGTTTTCCACTATAGTGATGAATTATATTTCTTTTAGACATAAGTTTATTTAAACTTTTTAAAATGAGTCAAATTTAAACTATGAAGGAATTGATAGTATGAATACTACTTCAGTTCAGTTCGGTTCAGTCACTCAATCGTGTCTGACTCTTTGTGACCCCATGGACGGCAGCACACCAGGCTTCTCTGTCCATCACCAACTCCCGGAGTTTACTCAAACTCATGCCATCAAACCATCTCATCCTCCGTCGTCCCGTTCTCCTCCTGCCCTCAATCTTTCCCAGCATCAGGGTCTTTTCAAATGAGTCAGTTCTTCACATCAGGTGGCCAAAGTATTGGAGTTTCAGCTTCAACATCAGGCCTTCCAATGAACACCCAGGACTGATCTCCTTTAGGATGGATGGTTGGATCTCCTTGCAGTCCAAGGGACTCTCAAGAGTCTTCTCCACTACAATTCAAAAGCATTAATTCTTCAGTGTTCAGTTTTCTTTATCAGAGAAGGCAATGGCACCCCACTCCAGTACTCTTGCCTGGAAAATCCCATGGACGGAGGAGCCTGGTAAGCTGCAGTCCATGTGGTCACGAAGAGTCAGACATGACTGAGTGACTTCACTTTCACTTTTCACTTTCATGCATTGGAGAAGGAAATGGCAACCCACTCCACAGTTCTTGCCTGGAGAATCCCATGCATTGGGGGGCCTGGTGGGCTGCCGTCTATGGGGTCGCACAGAGTCGACATGACTGAAGCGACTTAGCAGCAGCAGCAGCAGCATCTGCATATCTGAGGTTATTGATATTTCTCTCAGCAATCTTGATTCCAGCTTGTGCTTCTTCCAGCCCAGCATTTCTCATGATGTACTCTGCATATAAGTTAAATAAGCAGGGTGACAATATACAGCCTTGACAAACTCCTTTTCCTATTTGGAACCAGTCTGTTGTTCCATGTCCAGTTCTAACTGTTGCTTCCTGACCTGCATACAGGTTTCTCAAGGGGCAGGTCAGGTGGTCTGGTATTCCCATATCTTTCAGGATTTCCCACAGTTTATTGTGATCCACACTGTCAAAGGCTTTGGCATAGTCAATAAAGCAGAAATAGATGTTTTTCTGGAACTCTCTTGCTTTTTTGATGATCCAGTGGATGTTGGCAATTTGATCTCTGGTTCCTCTGCCTTTTCTAAATCCAGCTTGAACATCTGGAAGTTCACGGTTCACATACTGTTGAAGCCTGGCTTGGAGAATTTTGAGCATTACTTTACTAGCGTGTGAGATGAGTGCAATTGTGTGGTAGTGTGAGCATTCTTTGGCATTGCCTTTCTTTGGGACTGGAATGAAAACTGACCTTTTCCAGTCTTGTGGCCACTGCTGAGTTTTCCAAATTTGGATATATCAAAATTGTGAAGAGGATTTGAAATGACTGAAGCTTGAGAAAGGCTGGGCCAGCCTAAGCAGAGAACTACTAAGGTCCCAAGATGCCAGGAAGGTGGTCTAGGGATCCAGTAGGGATTCAGGCTGGGGCTTTAACAACCTTAGACAGCCTGCTGTTGTTCAGTCACTCAGTTGTGTCCAATTCTTTGTAACCCCATGGACTACAGCATGCCAGGCTTCTCTGTCCATCACCAACTCCCAGAGTCAACTCAAACCCATGTCCATTGAGTCAGTGATGCCATCCAAGCATCTCATCCTCTGTCGTCCCCTTCTCCTCCTGCCCTCAATCTTTCCCAGTTTCAGGGGCTTTTCAAATGAGTCACTTCTTCGCATCAGGTGGCCAAAGTTTTGGAGCTTCAGCTTCAGCATCAGTCCTGCCAATGAATATTCAGGACTGATTTCCTTTGGGATTGACTGGTTTGATCTCCTTGCAGTTCGAGGGACTCTCATGAGTATTCTCCAACACCACAGTTCGAAAGCATCAATTTTCGGCACTCAGCCTTCTTTATGGTCCAACTCTCACATCCATATGTGATTAGTAGAAAAACCACAGCTTTGACTATACAGACCTTTGTCAGCAAAGTAATGTCTTTGCTTTTTAATACCTTGTCTAGGTTTGTCATAGCTTTTCTTCCAAGGAGCAAGTGTCTTTTAATTTCATGGCTGCAGTCACCATCTGCAGTGATTTTGGAGCCTGAGAAAATAAAGTCTGTCACTGCTTCCATTATTTCCCCATCTATTGGCAATGAAGTGATGGGACCAGATGCCACAATCTTCATTTTTTGAATGTTGAGTTTTAAGACAGTTTTTTCACTCTCCCCTTTCACCTTCATTAAGAGGCTCTTTAGTTCCTTCTCACTTTCTGCCATAAAAGTGATGTCATCTGCATGTCTGAGATTATTGACATTTCTCCCAGCATTCTTGATTCCAGCCTGTGCTTCTCCAGCCTGGCATTTCACATGATGTTGTCTGCATATCAGTTAAATAAGCAGTGTGACAATATATAGCCTTGACGTACTCCTTTCCCAATTTGGATCAGTCCGCTGTTCTATGTCGGAGAAGGCAATGGCACCCCACTCCAGTACTCTTGCCTGGAAAATCCCATGGATGGAGGAGCCTGGTAGGCTGCAGTCCATGGGGTCGCTAAGGGTCAGACACGACTGAGTGACTTCACTTTCACTTTTCACTTTCATGCATTGGAGAGGGAAATGGCAACCCACTCCGGTGTTCTTGCCTGGAGAATCCCAGGGAACGGGGAAGCCTGGTGGGCTGCCGTCTATGGAGTCGCACAGAGTCGACACAACTGAAGCGACTTAGCGGCAGCAGCAACAGCTGTTCTATGTCTGGTTCTAATTGTTGCTTCTTGATCTGCATACAGGTTTCACAGGAGGCAGGTATGGTGGTCTGGTATTCCCATCTCTTTCAGAATTTTCCACAGTTTGTTGTGATCCACACAGTCAAAGGCTTTAGCATAGTCAATGTAGCAGATGTAGATGTTTTTATGGAACTCTCTTGCTTTTCCTATGATCCAATGGATGTTGGCATTTGATTTCTGATGCCTCTGCCTTTTCTAAATCCAGGTTGAACATCTGGAAATTCTCAGTTCATGTACTGTTGAAGCCTAGCTTGGAGAATTTTTAGCATTACTTTGCTAGCTTGTGAAATGAGTGCAATTGTGTGGTAGTTTGAACATTCTTTGGCATTGACTTCTTTGGGACTGGAATGAAAACACGTTTTCCAGTCCTATGGCCACTGCTGACTTTTCCAAATTTGCTGGCATATTTTGTGCAGGACTTTAAAAGCATCATCTTTTAGCATTTGAAATAATTCAGTTGGCATTTCATCAGTTCCACTAGTTGCTTTGTTCATAGTGATGCTTTCTAAGGCTATGTTGAGTTCACATTCCAAGATGTCTGGCTCTCGGTGAGTAATCACACCATCATGGTTATCTGGGTCATTAAGATCTTTTTTGTATAGTTCTTCTGTGTATTCTTGCCACCTCTTCTTAGACAGCCCAGGAAGAGAGTTTTTATGCTTGTGTCCCTATTCCCACGAGTGGCTTCAAGACACCTAGGGTCAAAACTCAGGCCCTGGAGAAGGAATCAAGATGCGGAAGAGAGAGGAACACAGGGAGAGGGGAGTGGGAGGAGACAGGGAAGGAGTTGGAGCTAATGATAATCCAGAGTCTCTCAACGCCACTCGGCACCAGCGCTATTATCTTTCCACTTCAGCTAAGACAGCTTTGGGGGAAAAGCCAAAACAGCTCAAAGCTTTTCTTAGAATCTCCTTTTCCTCTATAAACTAGGAAGAATCCAGATGTAAAATAATCATTTTCAGAAACAAAAGAATTAAAATAATGAAACTTTTTGTACTTTCAACTTCGCTCTGTCAGTGTCACAGGTGGCTTTTGAGGATGAGGCAAGAGACAATAGAGTAATTGTTCTAGAAAAGACAGTGATACCCTGCAAATTGCAATTCACTGCCTCTTACATCCAGCATTGTTTCCCAAGCAAAATCTTTGCAAAGCAGCTGGATGGCATACATGATATATTCTTCTTATAAGCCAGGACTGGTCTGATTTTTTTCCCTAGTCTCATATCCAAACTAATCCTTAGGGGATTTTAAAAATGCTTACGGAATTTATTCTATGCCCTGTTCATTCCTGTTTCTCTCTGTGGTCCCAGCATGCTCCATCTTAAGATTTGGTCAAATTAACTTCTAAATAAAGCCTCTAAATTCTATTCCAATACTCACCACCATCACCCCCCAAACATACACCGTCTGTGCCTGGGTTCTCTAGAGATAGTTCCTATACTCAGCTATGAAGGGAGGAGGAGGGAGAGAGTTAGATGCCTCTTTAGACTTGTAAATCAGCCTGAAGGATGTAAGGGCAGGAGTAGGGATAAGACAATAAGTGGCCAGAATTCAGTGCAATACAAAGATGGGACCCAAGAGAAAAAAGAAACAAACTACATCCTATGGGTGAAATCTTTAGGGGATAAAGAAAAAGATTATAAACTTGGGGCCTATAGGTACTTCTAGAAAAATCTTGGTTCAAAACAGGACACTGAATGAAGGCTTGCTGATTGGATCAAACATACAAACACTATGTTCATAAACATATGAACTAGCCTAAGAAGGCAATGGCACCCCATTCCAGTACTCTTGCCTGGAAAATCCCATGGACAGAGAAGCCTGGTAGGCTGCAGTCCATGGGGTCGCAAAGAGTCTGAGTGAGTGACTTCACTCACACTCAGTCACATGACTGAGTGACTTCACTTTCACTTTTCACTTTCATGCATTGGAGGAGGAAATGGCAACCCACTTCAGTGTTCTTGCCTGGAGAATCCCAGGGACGGGGGAGCCTGGTGGGCTGCTGTCTATGGGGTCACACAGAGTCGGACACGACTGAAGCGATTTAGCAGCAGCAGCCTAAGCTAAAGTGTGCGTAAGCTAAGCAGCCTCAAGGAAAGAGAAGATAGGGAGTTGACCATCCAGAAGCTTGTTCTTATCCTTTCCAATTTCAATCAAATATGGATCGAAAGTTAGAGTTTACATCAGGGATCTTAGCCCCATGGTCCAGACCTGTGTATTAGATCAATATCAGACATGGCATCTCTCCTCCTGTCTTTCACAATAAAGACCACATAAGTTTTAGGGCTTTCTGAGATTTAAGCTAAAACTCACTAACAGAAAGAGAAGTGAGAACATGATATGCAATAGCTTCTATTAGAACTGGTAAAAGTACCCTGGTTATTCACTCATCTGGTTACCATTGTGGACGACACTCACTATTTCAGGAAGCATCTGTTGAGAGTCTACTATCCACCTCCCAGTTAATATAGGACAGCTGCGTGGTCCTGAACTGTAGTGTGGCAGACAGGGAGAACTGGGTGAAGAGCTGGGAAGCATGAGTCTGAACCCTGGCACTGACATTCAGTAACTCTAGGGAAGGGCATTCCAGGCAGAGAATAATATGTAAGCCATCCCAGAGAGACAAGAAACAGCATATAAGTTCAAGAAACAGTAAGCAGCATGATATTCAATAAAAGTATCAGGAGCAGCAGCAGCAGAGAGGCAAGATTTTAGGCTAATATGTAGCAAGTACTCAATAAATATTGTTGAATAAACGAATGAGAAGTAGGCAGGAACAGATCACATAGGACCTTAAATTCATTCCATGCTAAGGAACTTGGATTTCTTCCATGCTTGTAAGCAATGGAGACTCACCGATGAGAAAGGACTTTACTCAGACTTAGGTTATAGTTATTAATAGATGCTCTGCTATATGGAAAATTAATTTAGGGAGACAAGAAATGACACACACACACAAACAGTTAGAGTCTATGGTCCTAGGGAGGAGAAGAGAGCAAATGACTTGGAGAAATCAGAATTTAAACAGACAGCACTTGGCTAGTGATTAGATAAGGAGTCTAAGCAGAAGAAAAACTAAATCATAGACTTTTAGGGTGACAAAGTACTTGACCAATTTATATGGAAAGTGCATGAAGAACAAGTGTAGAATGGAAACTAATAAGTTTGGCTTCGGACACATTGAGTGAAACACCCAGGGGGAAATAAATGATAGCTAATATGCGAAGAGTTGACTCATTGGAAAAGACTCTGATGCTGGGAGGGATTGGGGGCAGGAGGAGAAGGGGACGACAGCGGATGAGATGGCTGGATGGCATCACTGACTCAATGGACGTGAGTCTGAGTGAACTCCGGGAGTTGGTAATGGACAGGGAGGCCTGGTGTGCTTCAATTCATTGGGTCACAAAGAGTTGGACATGACTGAGCGACTGAACTGAACTGAACTGAACATTTACTGAGATCTTCCTGTGGGCCATGATTGTTCTAAGCCCCCTATACACATGTACTCATTTAATCTTCACAACAGCCCCTGTGAGGTCTGTATAATGATTAAGGCCATTTTTTAGAGAACAAAAATAAGGCATAGAGAATTTAAATAAGTTCCCAAAGTTCCCAAACTGGTAAGTGTCAGAGTCATACTCAAACCCAGACCATCTAGCTCTAAATTCCCCTCTCTCAATCTCTGCAAATATGTAGACATGTATTTGCCATACAGTGAAGGATTCCTCCCCCATCTCTTCTTATAGAAACAGAACTCAAAAAATAATCACATGAAAGTGATAATTTTACACACAAAATGCAAGAATTTCAACCATGAGATTGTGAATGTCGTTATTCTTGGTGATTTAATACAGTTAAATTTCAATCTGCATTTTAATACACATCCAGTCTCCAAAGCGAGCAAGACATAATGATATTTTTATATTCATTTGTCAAGCCATGGTTTTTTATTATTTACTAAGAGTAAATTAAACAGCATATGTCTATTTGCTAAATAGTGAATAGTTAAACTGTTCCCTATATGTATTATAGTACTATTACAGGACATATTAAAATATATTTCATTTTATATAATCTTTAGTAATATACCACTCATATTGATTTTTTTTAAAAAGATAACTTCTTTGCTTTCTAGTTACTTTGCAAAAATAATACATTTTTTTTTAATTCCTAAGAAGTTTTGTGAAAATATATATTATTGTGAAATGGGTTTAACTTTAAATAGGTCAGAAACTACTGCTTGGCACCAAGATATTTCTGCCATTTAGACAAGTTTCATAACCACGAAACCTCCATGAACAACTATAATAAGAAAAAGTCTGAGAAGTTTTCCATTCTGGTATTTGTGGTGGAGCATTCAAATTTGACTGGTATACGTTACTGTGTGACTAACCACTATAGGGACACAGCTCAGGACTTTGTGGATGTGTTCGACTGAGAACTACTGTGTTGGAGCTGAACGCCATTTTCATTTGGTTTTAATCCTTCACAGGGCAAGACACAGCAGCTCTCTTTGAAAAGTCAGGTTTAATAGAATGCACATGTGACACGTTCTCAGAAATGGAGGAAACACTTTTACTTCCTCTCCTGGTTACCAAAGACTTTAGAACTTACTGTAATTTCAACAGCAGCCAAAAGGAAAGTTTTTTCTCTTGACCCTTGGCTGATCCTTTCCTTTACTTCCATGAATTTTCTCCCTCTTTCTGGCTATGGCTTAGGTTTTGTTCTCCTTGAGATTCAGCCTTCAATAGAAAACTGAATTCAGGCAGGGTAATAGAGTGATTATAAAGCTCACTCATGACTGTTAAGCACTTGAAGTATGGCTACACTGACTAAGAAACTCAGTTTTTAATTGCATTTGATCTTAACTTATTTAAATATTAACTTTAATATTTATACAAAATTAGTTATTGATGAATTTCTGAGTATGCTTGTTTCTGTTTTAATATTTTTTTATTTATTTGGCGGCATCAGGTCTTAGTTGAGGCATGTAGGATCTTGTTCCCTGACCAAGGATTATACCAGGCCCCCTGCATTGGGAGTATAGAGTCTTAACCACTGGATCACCAGGGAAGTCCCCTGAGTATGTCTGGAACAACTTCATTATATGAATCTACTTTTTCCAACTATAAATTTTCTGAAATCTAAATGTATATCAGATATTTTCAATGTAAATTTGGTCTCCAAACTGATGTCTGTAAGTGCTAGATATACACTGAATTTTCAAGACAATATAAAAAAAGAAAGTAAAATGTCTCATTAATAATCAATTGTATGTTGAAAGGATAATATTTTGGCTATAGTGGGTTGAAATGAATATATTATTAAAAATAATTTTACATGTTTCTTTTCACTTTTTCAGTGTAGCTACTAGAGCATCTTAAATTATATGTATGCCTCTCATTGTTTCTATCTGTGCTGGTCTACAGCAAGAGCAAGGATGTCAGACAGAATTAGCTCCCTCCATTTGCTGGATGTATGACCTTAAGTAAGATACTTGACCTCATTAAGCCTCTGTTTACTCATCTGCAAACTGGAAGAAGTATTATTATCTTCTGAATAGGCCAGTAGTGGGTTTTATATGAGACAATGAACAAAAAGCTTATCACAGTGCCTGGCTTATAGTAAAATATTCTGTAAATGTTCACTTTTATTATTGTTGTCATTGTCATTACTCTCTAACTATCATCCGAATACTTAGCAAAAGAGTGCTGTGCTGTGCTAAGTTGCTTCTGCTGCTGCTAAGTCACTTCAGTCGTGTCTGACTCTGTGTGACCCCATAGATGGCAGCCCACCAGGCTCCCCCATCCCTGGGATTCTCCAGGCAAGAACACTGGAGTGGGTTGCCATTTCCTTCTCCAATGCATGAAAGGGAAAAGAAAAAGTGAAGTCGCTCAGTCGTGTCTGACTCCTAGCAACCCCATGGACTGCAGCCTCCCAGGTTCCTCCATCCATGGGATTTTCCAGGCAAGAGTACTGGAGTGGTGTGCCATTGCCTTCTCCTAAGTTGCTTCAGTTGTATCCAACACTTTGCAACCCCATGGACTGTAGCCCTCCAGGCTCTTCTGTCCATGGGATTCTCTAGGCAAGAAAACTGGAGTGGGTTTCCATTTCCTCCTCCAGGGGCTCTTCCCAACCTAAGGACTGAACCTGAGTCTCTTATGTCTCCTGCATTGACAGGCAGGTTCTTTACCACTAGCAAAATCAAAGAGTACATCAAAATAAATATTGGTCACCGGTGGCTTAACTATTATCTCATGACAAGATAATCTCATGTTCAATATACAAATGGGACCTGAAGTCAGATACAGGAGGTTTTCCTCGTATTTGTGAATTTATTTTCATAAAAAATCATATCTGCAGTTGATGAAATGCTTTTATTTTAAAACAATGAAATTACTTGAAACCCAGACTTTTCTGGAAAATCCAGGGCATGAGGTTTACTCCTAAAAAATACTGCCACACGGTGTCTCAAAGAACTCAAAATCAGCAATCTTCATTCAGATTCAATTTTGATGGCTATTTATACCCACTTTTGGAGGGACAGGATTAAAAAGACTAAATAGTCTGACTATAAGGACTATAAAGACTATAGTCTGACTATTAAGGACTTTGGCTTCCAAAAAAGTGGAGAATTACTTTTCCCTATTCCTACTCATAAGCACAACTAAAACCCTAGCTCTTATAAATAAATCAAACATAAGACTCTGAAAGGTGGAAAGAAGGCAAACCACTAAGGGCGCTGGGACCCAAGAAACAACATGATGGCAAATTCTCTGGCTTTCCTTATTATTTTCTATATCCCAGACTTAGAGCTGGACACACAGAATGCCAAGGGATACAGAGAAAACTCCTAAGCAACAATAACACAAAACAAACAAACAAGTCCTGCTGTCTCTAGCCAAAGGACCAGGAAAGGAGAAGTCTAGCAAGAAAGAAAACTTTCAACAATAGCCACTCTGCTCCAGCCAACACCACAGAAAAAGCTTTGAACGTATCCATTCATGCTGGTAAAGATAAAGCAGGGAGTCCGGACTTCCACCTGTAGTAATGGGGCACCAGTTCCCCCTACTAGGATGGTATTGGAGGAGGCCTAGTGGAGAGGCAAGGCTTTGACCACTGTCAAGCAGTAACAAGGCCACTCCAACCCCTGTGGCATCAGTAGAAGTCACACGGAGAGCTGGAATTCCCACCCACATCCAGCAGTAAGAACCCCTCTTGTCCTTAAGTGTCAGTGGAAGGTGAGTGGGAAACCTCTACTTCTAACTTCACCAGGGCTTAATAAAGAGATGACCCCCTTCCTCCAATCAAAGTGGTGTTAGAGTATGTCACCTAAATCAGAAGGTTTAAATAAGACCCAGAATATCGTAATACCCCAAATGCCTAGGTTTTAGTCAAAAATCATTTATCAAAGTAAAGTCCAGGAAAATCTCAATTTGAATTTAAAAAGACAATCAACAGATGCTAATACCAAAATGACAGATAATAGACTTAATCTGACAAATATTTTTAAACAGGCCTGATTTTAAAAATGCTTCAGTGAGCAATTATGAATGTATTTGAAATAAATGAAAAAAATAGAAACCTTCATCAAAGAAATAGAAAATTAAGGAAGAATGAAATGGAAATATTAAATTGAAAAATACAATAAGTGAAACGAAAAACTCAGTGAATGGGCTCAACAACAGAATAGAGGGGCCAAAGGAAAGAAATGGTGAACTTAGGATAGAATAACAGAAACTACTCAATCTGAAAAACAGAAAGAAAATACACTGGAAAAAAAAAAATGAATGGAGCAACAGAGACCTGTGGACTATTAAAAAAAATATATAACATTCATGCCATTGGAGTCTCACAAGAAAAAAAAGGGGTGAAACTGAGAAAGAATTAAATAAATAATGGCTGAATTTCTTGAATTTGGCAAATATAAACCTACAGATTCAAGAAACTCAGTGAACCCAACAGGATAAACCCAAAGAAATCTGTGCCAAGATACATCAGAGTCAAACTTCTGAAAGACAAATATATATATATATATATATATATTAAAAAATGAAAGGAAAAAACACCACCTTAACCATAGGGGGTAAAGAATTCTAATGACAGTAGATTTCTTATTAGAAATCATGGAGGTTAAAAGGAAGTGGTCCAGTGTTTTTCAAATACTGAAGGGAATTAACTGTCAAGCCAGAATTCTGTACGCAATGAAAATATCCTTCAGAAATAAAAAAATTTAGCCATTCTCAAACTTTATTTTCTTGGGCTCCAAAATCACTGCAGATGGTGACTGCAGTCATGAAATTAAAAGACACTGGCTCCTTGGGGGAAGAAGAAAACTATGACAGACCTAGACAGCATATTAAAAAGCAGAGACATTACTTTGCCAACAAAGGTCTGCATAGTCAAAGCTATGGTTTTTCCAGTAGTCATGTATGGATGTGAGAGTTGGACCATACAGAAGGCTGAGTGCCAAAGAATTGATACTTTTTAACTGTGGAGTTGGACAAGGCTCTTGAGAGTCTCTTGGACTGCAAGGAGATCAAACCAGTCCATCCTAAAAGAAATCAGTCCTGAATATTCACTGGAAGGACTGATGTTGAAGCTGAAGCTCCAATACTTTGGCCACCTGATGAGAAGAGCTGACTCTGGAAAAGACCCTGCTGCTGGGAAAGATTGAAGGCAGGAGGAGAAGGGAAAGACAGAGGACGAGACGGTTGGATGGCATCACCAACTCAATGGACATTAGTTTGAGCAGGCTCTAGGAGATGGTGAAGGACAGAAAAGCCTGGCATGCTGCGGTCCATGGGGTCTGAAAGAGTCAGACATGACTGAATGACTGAACAACAGAATTAAGGAAAGCTAAGAGAATTTGTCACCATCAGATATACTTTAAAAGAATAAAGGAAGTTCTCACATTATTTTCAGTCACCCATGGAACATAAACAAAAATAGACCATGTTCTGGGCAATAAAATCAACCTCAAAATTTTTTAAATAAATAAAATTATGCAGAGTGTGTTTTCTAACCACAATTCAATCAACCTAGAAACCAACAACAGAAAGATAACAGGAATATCTCTAAACACTTGGAAACTAAACAACACATTTCTAAATACTTAGTAATAAGAAAGTCTCAAAGGAAAAAAAAATTTTTTTTAACTGGCAAAACTAACATGCTTACTTTTCAGAGTGAAATGTCCAAAGTAAGGCAGGTATAGACAGCCATGATGATGAGCAATCATGGTGTGAAATCATGACCAAAACCAATAAGCCTCTAGAAATCCTTCAACATCTATAAAAACCTGCATTGCAAAGTTCTTCTTTCATGTTTTAAAACACTGAAAATCAAGGATCTTTTCTGTAGAAGTCTACATAAATGTATTTTTTAAAAGAATTATTAATATCAATTTCCTTTGCTATTTTTTCTTTTTTTAAATTTTACATTAATTTATTTATTTTAATTGAAGGCTAGTTACTTTACAACATTGTGGTGGTTTTTGCCATACATTGACATGAATCAGAATCAGGTGTACATATGTCCCCCCACCCCAAACCCCCCTCCTTCTTCCTTCCCCACCCTATCCCTCTGTGTTGTCCCAGAGTACTGACTTTGAGTTCCCTGCTTCATGCATCGAACTTGAACTGGTCACCTATTTTCAGCTCAGTTCAGTTCAGTCACTCAGTCATATATAACTCTTTGCGACCCCATGGACCACAGCACGCCAGGGTTACCTGTTCATCACCAACTCCCGGAGCTTACTCAAACTCATGTCCATCGAGTCTCTGACGCCATTCAACCAATTCATCCTCTGTTGTCCCCTTCTCCTGCCTTCAATCTTGCTCAGCATCAGGGTCTTTTCCAATGAGTCAGTTCTCATCAGGTAGCCAAAGTATTGGAGTTTCAGCTTTAATATCAGTCCTTCCGATGAACATTCAGGACTGATCTCCATTAGGATGGACTGGTTGGATCTTCTTGCAGTCCAAGAGACTCTCAAGAGTCTTCTCCAACACCACAGTTCAAAAGCATCAATTCTTCGGTGCTCAGCTTTCTTTATTGTCCAAATCTCACATCCATACATGACTACTGGAGAAATCATAGCTTTGACTAGATTGACCTTTGTCAGCAAAGTAATGTCTCTGCTTTTTAATATGCTGCCTAGGATGGTCATAGCTTTTCTTCCAAGGAGCAAGTGTCTTTTAATTTCATGGTTGCAGTCATCATCTGCAGTGATTTTGGAGCCTAAGAAAATAAAGTCTCTCACTGTTTCCACTGTTTCCCCATCTATTTTCCATGAAGTGATAAGACCAGATGCCATGATCTTAGTTTTCTGAATGTTGAGTTTTAAGCCAAATTTTTCACTCTCCTCTTTCTCACCCTCAGCAAAAAGAGGCTCTTTAGTTCTTCTTTGCTTTCTGCCATAAGGGTGGTGTCATCTGCATATCTGAGGTTATTGATATTTCTCCTGGCAATCTTGATCCCAGCTTGTGCTTCATACAGCCCAGCATTTCACATGATGTACCCTGTATATAAGTTAAATAAGCAGTGTGAAAATATATAGCCTTGACGTACTCCTTTGCCTATTTGGAACCAGTCTGTTGTTTCATGTCCACTTCTAACTGTTGCTTCTTGACCTGCATATAGTTTTCACAGGAGGCAGGTAAGGTGGTCTGGTATTCCCATCTCTTTAAGGATTTTCCACAGTTTGTTGTGGTCCACACAGTCAAAGGCTTTGGCTTAGTCAATAAAGCAGAAGTCTATGTTTTTCTGGAACTCTCTTGCTTTTTTGATGATCCAGCAGATGTTGGCAATTTGATCTCTGGTTCCTCTGCCTTTTCTAAATCCAGCTTGAACATCCAGAAGTTCATGGGTCACATACTGTTGAAGCCTGGCTTGGAGGATTTTGAGCATTATTTTGCTAGTGTGTGAGATGAGTGCAATTGTGCGGTAGTTTGAGCATTCTTTGGCATTGCCTTTCTTTGGGATTGGAATGAAAACTGACTTTTTCCAGTCCTATGGCCACTGCTGAGTTTTCCAAATTTGCTGGCATATTTGCTGGTCACCTGTTTGTGACATTGTACAGGAGACAGGGACCAAGACCATTCCCATAGAAAAGAAATGCAAAAAAGCAAAATGGCTGTCTTGGGAGGCCTTACAAATAGCTGTGAAAAGAAGAGAAGCGAAAAGCAAAGGAGAAAAGGAAAGATATAAGCATCTGAATGCAGAGTTCCAAAGAATAACAAGGAGAGATAAGAAAGCCTTCCTCAGTGATCAACACAAAGAAATAGAGGAAAACAACAGAATGGGAAAGACTAGAGATCTCTTCAAGAAAATTCAAGACACCAAGGGAACATTTCATGCAAAGATGGGCTCGATAAAGGACAGAAATGGTATGGACCTAACAAAAGAATAAGATATTAAGAAGAGATGGCAAGAATACACAGAAGAACTGTACAAAAAAGACCTTCACGACCAAGATAAACACGACAGTATGATCACTCACCTAGAGCCAGACATCTTGGAATGTGAAGTCAAGTGGGCCTTAGAAAGCATCACTATGAACAAAGCTAGTGGAGGTGATGGAATTCCAGTTGAGCTATTTCAAATCCCGAAAGATGATGCTGTAAAAGTGCTGCACTCAATATGCCAGCAAATTTGGAAAACTCAGCAGTGGCCACAGGACTGGAAAAGGTCCGTTTTCATTCCAATCCCAAAGAAAGGCAATGCCAAAGAATGCTCAAACTACCACACAATTGCACTCATCTTACACGCTAGTAAAGTAATGCTCAAAATTCTCCAAGCCAGGCTTCAGCAATACGTGAACCATGAACTTCCAGATGTTCAAGCTGGTTTTAGAACAGGCAGAGGAACCAGAGACCAAATTGCCAGCATCTGCTGGATCATGGAAAAAGCAAGAGAGTTCCAGAAAAACATTTATTTCTGCTTTATTGACTATGCCAAAGCCTTTGACTGTGTGGATCACAATAAACTGTGGGAAATTCTGAAAGAGATGGGAATACCAGACCACCTGACCTGCCTCTTCAGAAACCTATATGCAGGTCAGGAAGCAACAGTTAGAACTGGACATGGAACAACAGACTGGTTCCAAATAGGAAAAGGAGTATGTCAAGGCTGTATACTGTCACCCTGTTTATTTAACTTATATGCAGAGTACATCATAAGAAACGCTGGGCTGGAAGAAGCACAAGCTGGAATCAAGATTGCTGGGAGAAACATCAATAACCTCAGATATGCAGATGACACCACCCTTATGGCAGAAAGTGAAGAGGAACTAAAAGCCTCTTGATGAAAGTGAAAGAGGAGAGTGAAAAGGTTGGCTTAAAGCTCAACATTCAAAAAACGAAGATCATGACATCTGGTCCCATCACTTCATGGGAAATAGATGGGAATACAGTGGAAACAGTGTCAGACTTTATTTTTCGGGGCTCCAAAATCACTGCAGATGGTGACTGCAGTCATGAAATTAAAAGACGCTTACTCCTTGGAAGGAAAGTTATGACCAACCTAGATAGCATATTCAAAAGCAGAGACATTACTTTGCCAACAAAGGTCCGTCTAGTCAAGGCTATGGTTTTTCCAGTGGTCATGTATGGATGTGAGAGTTGGACTGTGAAGAAAGCTGAGCGCCGAAGAATTGATGCTTTTGAACTGTGGTGTTGGAGAAGACTCTTGAGAGTCCCTTGGACCGCAAGGAGATCCAACCAGTCCATTCTAAAGGAGATGAGCCCTGGGATTTCTTCGGAAGGACTGATGCTAAAGCTGAAACTCCAGTACTTTTGCCATCTTATGTGAAAAGTTGACTCATTGGAAGAGACCCTGATTCTGGGAGGGATTGGGGGCAGCAGGAAAAGGGGACGACAGAGGATGAGACGGCTGGATGGCATCACCGACTCGATGGATGTGAGTCTGGGTGAACTCCGGGAGTTGGTGATGGACAGGGAGGCCTGGTGTGCTGCAATTCATGGGGTCGCAAAGAGTTGGACATGACTGAGCGACTGAACTGAACTGAATACACATGCTTCAATGTTATTCTCTCAAATCATCCCATCCTCACCTTCTCCCACATAGTCCAAAAGTCTGTTCTTTACATCTGTGTCTCTTTTGCTATCTTGCATATAGGGCCGTCATTATCATCTTTCTAAATTCCATATATATGCACTAATTTATTGTATTGGTGTTTCTCTGATTTACTTCACTCTGTATAATAGGCTTCAGTTTCATCTACCTCATTAGATCTGACTCAAATGTGTTCTATTTTATAGCTGAGTAATATTCCATTGTGTATACATACCACAACTTCCTTGTCCATTCATCTGCCGATGGACATCTAGGTTGGTTCCATGTCCTAGCTACTGTAAACAGTGCTGCAGTGAACATTGGGATACACGTGTCTCTTTCAATTCTTATTTCCTTGCTGTGCATGCCCAACAGTGGGATTATGGGTCATGTGGCAGTTCTATATATTTCCAGTTTTTTAAGGAATCTCCACACTGTTTGCCATAGTGGCTTTACTAGTTTGCATTCCCACCAACAGTGTATGAGGGTTCTCTTTTCTCCACACCCTCTCCAGCATTTATCGTCTGTAGACTTTTTGATGGAAGCCATTCTGACCAGTGTGAGATGATACCTCATTGTGATTTTGATTTGCATTTCTTTGATAATGAATGATGTTGAACATCTTTTCATGTGTTTGTTAGCCATCTGTATGTCTTTGGAAAAATGTCTGTTTAGTTCTTTGGCCCACTTTTTGATTGTATTGTTTATTTTTCTGGTATTGAGTTGCATGAGCTGCTTGTATATTTGGAGATTAATTCTTTGTCAGTTGTTTCATTTGCTATTATTTTCTCCCATTCTGAAGGCTACCTTTTCAGCTTGTGTATAGCTTCCTTCATTGTGCAAAAGCTTTCAAATTTAACTAGGTCCATTTTTTAATTTTTGTTTTTATTTCCATTACTCTGGGAGGTGGGTCATAGAGGATCTTGCTGTGATTTATGTCAGAGAATGTTCTGCCTATATTTTCTTCTAAGAGTTTTACAGTTTCTGGTCTTACATTTAGATCTTTAATCCATTTTGAGTTTATTTTTGTGTATGGTGTTAGAAAGTGTTCTGCTGCTGCCAAGTTGCTTCAGTCATGTCTGACTCTGTGCGCCCCCATAAACGGCAGCCCATCAGGCTCCCCCGTCCCTGGGATTCTCCAGGCAAGAACACTGGAGTGGGTGGCCATTTCCTTCTCCAATGCATGAAAGTGTTGTAGTTTGATTCTTTTACAGATGATTGACCAGTTTTCCCAGAACCACTTGTTAAAAGAGATTGTCTTTTCTCTATTGTATATTTTTGCCCCCTTTGTCAAAGACAAGGTATCCATAGGTGCATTGATTTATCTCTGGACTTTCTATTTTGTTCCATTGACCTATATTTCTGTCTTTGTGCCAATACCATACTGTCTTGATAACTGTAGCTTTGTAGTATAGTCTGAAGTCTGGCAGATTGATTCCTCCACTTTCAAAGGAAATTTAAAAACAAAAACATTGAATTGAATGCAAATAAAAACACAACATACCATACAGCTAATTCAGTGTCTAGGGGAGATTCTGTAACACTAATACTAACATTAGGAAAAAGGAAAAGTCTCAAATCAATGATATAAACTCTCACCTCAAGAAATTAATAAAAGTAAAAGCAAAATAAACACAAAGAAAGCAGAAAGAAGAAAATAATTTTTAAGAGAACAGAAATCAATGACATTGAAAACAGAAAATAGAAAAAAAAAAATCCCTGGAACAAAAATGTTGTTCTCTTAAAAGATCAACTGACAAACCTCTAGCAAGACTGACAAAAAAAGAAAACAGTTACAAATATCAGGAATAAAACAGGATTTTTACTTGGACATTACTACAATTACTATAGACACTACAGATGTCAAAAGGTTAATAAGGGTTACAACCACCTCTACACACATAAATTTGACAACCTAAGCAAAACAGACCAATTCTACAAAAAGTACAAACTACCACAACTTAATCAATATAAAATCAATAATTTGAGTAGCACTGTAACTACTGATAAAATTGAATTCATAATTTTAATCTTCTTGCCCAAATGGTTTCACTGGAGAACTCAACCTAACATTTAGAGAAGAATTAACACCAATTCTATACAATCTCTTAAAAAAAACAGAAGAGAGAATATATAGGTTATTTACTAGCTTAACTTGGTCTCTTTGCTCCACCACAGCTGTCTTCTTTCAGCTCTAGGACATACTGGGAAAGAATGAAGTCCCCACACTGAGTCCCCTGCCCAGGACACTTTCCAATCAAGCCCACTCCCTACTCAAATCTCAGTTTATTCAGCACACATGTTACTGCCTCAAAGCAGCCCAAAGTAGAGGAGGGCTCTGCCTTATGAACTTATAGCCCCTGGTATATTTTCTCTGTGGCACTTACTGCATTTTAATTCATCATTTACAATAATGTCTAAGGTCTGCCTTTCCCTCTAGTCTAGTCTAGAAAACTGTAAACTATATGAGGGTAGGAAATCAGACTTTCTTATTCTCTCTCTGTCTTTGGCTTGGAGCCCAGTACCTGAGATCCAGACACCATTAGATCAACAGTGAGTGAATATACATTCAGGGCGCTGCAGAGAAACAGAATCTATAAGGTGTGTGAGTGTGTATGTGTGTGTGTGTGTGTGTGAGTGTGAGTGTGTGTGTGTGTGTGTGTGTGTGTGTGTGTGTGTGTGTGTACATGTAGAGAAAGAGAGTCGTTATAAGGAACTGGCTCAGGCAATTTCCAAGATCTATAGGCTAAATTCGGAGAAGGCAATGGCACCCCACTCCAGTACTCTTGCCTGGAAAATCCCATGGATGGAGGAGCCTGGTAGGCTGCAGTCCATGGGGTCTCGAAGAGTTGGACACGACTGAGCAACTTCACTTTCACTTTTCCCTTTCATGCATTGGAGAAGGAAATGGCAACCCACTCCAGTGTTCTTGCCTGGAGAATCCCAGGGACGGGGGAGCCTCGTGGGCTGCCGTCTATAGGGTTGCACAGAGTCAGACATGACTGAAGCGACTTAGCAGCATAGGCTAAGTTGGCAAACTGAGACCAGAAGCTGATGGTATAATTCCAGTCCAGGTCTGAAGACTGGCAGGCTCAAGACCCATGAAGAGCTGATGGTTCAGTTCAAGTCTGAAGGCATGAAAAATCCAGTGTCCCAGAACTAAGGTGGGCAGGCAAGAGAAAAATTTTCTCTTACCTAGAGGAGGGCCAGACTTTTGTACTAATTACACCTTCACCTGACTGGATGAGGCCCACCTAGGCTAAAAAGGACAAACTGTTTTACTCAATCTACCAATTTCAAAGTTAATCTCATCCAGAAACACTCTCACAGAAACACACAGAATAATATTTGACCAACTATCTTGGATCTCACTGGCCCAATCAGGTTGACACATAAAATTAACCATCATATTAACAATAAATGAATATAGAAAAAAGATTTGGTTGTATAATCTATTAAATATAATAGCCTATGGTCAGCATTTACTTTTATCTTTTGGCTGAAAAGCATACAGCAGCAAATTCATCAATGAATTAATAGTCATTAAGTTTTCACCTTGAAAGATAATAGTATCATTAACTAAGTATTTTTCTTTGTGTCTATAATCTCTGATCCTTCCAACTCTGGCAGGTTCAAAGGTGTTGTGTAACATGTCCAAGACTACACAGACAGGTAACAGCAAAGCCATGACAGAAACCCAAATTTTTCTTCAGATCTCAAGTTTTTACCAACTTGAATGCTTGCCATTAAGAAATCAAAGCCAATAGAGTTACCCAAAATTGAGAAACAATTTGTAGCTCAGCCACTTTTTGAGCAAGTTATTTAACCTCTTCAAGTCCCAGTTTCTACCATTTGTTAGAAAAAGGTAGAAGTATGTCTGTTATGGGATTGCTGGAGATATTAATGGAGCTAAGACTGTGAAGGCAATGGCACCCCACTCCAGTACTCTTGCCTGGAAAATCCCATGGATGGAGGAGCCTGGTGGGCTGCAGTCCATGGGGTTGCAAAGAGTCGGACACGACTGAGCATCTTCACTTTCACTTTTCACTTTCATGCATTGGAGAGGAAATGGCAACCCACTCCAGTGTTCTTGCCTGGAGAATCCCAGAGTCAGGGGAGCCTGGTGGGCTGCCGTCAGTGGGGTCGCACAGAGTCAGACACGACTGAAGCGACTTAGCAAGACTGTGAAGAGTGTAGTCCTGGGCACAGTTGTTTGTTGTGTTTCTTGTTTAGTCATGTCCAACCCCATGGACTGTGACCTCTGTCCATGGAATTCTCCAGGCAAGAATACTGGAGTGAATTACTATTCCCTTCTCCAGGGGATCTTCCCAACCCAAGGATGGAACCCAAGTCTCCCGTATTGCAGGCAGATTCTTTACCACTGAGCCACCAGGGAAGACCCCTGGGCACAGTCTACTGCGCTGGTAAATGTTAACTTATAACAGCAGTTGTTCAAATTTCATTGTCTCAACTGGCATCTGCTCTTTCAGGCTTTCTGACCCTGGTTAAATTCTCCTCGAGGACTGGCTGAGCATCAGGGACAGGGCGGCTCACAGGTGTTCACAATTTAGCTCACCTGCCTCAACCTTTTCATGCCACAGTGTCTTTCCTTCCATCTTTGCTGGCCCCCAACACACCCCACACAGAGACACACATATACACTATCCACCCCTCATTTAAAGAGCCCCATCTGTTCCAGGAGTCCCTGGGGCCAAGCTGGGGTCATTATCAGAGACTGGCACAAAATTATCCTTCTTTTTCCTTCCTCCTTCACTGAGCAGAACCTTTCAACCCAAGCAAATCAGTTCATGCAAATAGATGTCTGCAGGTTACCAGGCCACCAGCTCACCATACCTGCCCAAAGCATTTGAATCCAGGCTAATGCCCAACACAGACAAAATAGAATTACAGGCACAATAATAGAATTTGTCATCAGTTTTCATTCCACCCAAGTATTTCTCTGGACCAGGTTCTTATTTCGAATGTCAAGATCTGCCTGTTCTATAATTTTCCATTTTTATCTTACTAAATTCTGTTTCATTCTTTCCATGAAACTTATTTTTAAACACTAATTTGGTCAAACGATAAAAATACTAATAAAAATGTTCTAATTATTCAAATTCCACCATTCTAATAAATTTTTTTACTTTTAGCACAACATTGCTTCCAAACTTTGTCAGTATGTATAAGTCATATAAACAGGTATAAAAATATATACAAACATACACATGTATGTGAATGTACACATTTACATATGTATGTATATATATATTATTATGTTATATTATAAAACATATATGTATTATGTGTGCATATGTTTTATAATATAATAATGAAATAGATACAAATTTCCATTACTTTTCAGTACTTACACTGAATTTTCACTAATTCCCCATCCCGCTCATTTCCAAAACTGCAATGTTTCTGATAAATTTACAGTCATCAAGCTCAACCTAACAAGATATTTAAGCTAAAAACATTTTTATCCTATTTCCCTTCTACCTTACTCATTGGTTCTCCTTGTTGGTAAAACAAGCTACTCAATATAGGAAAATTGTGTTTATTCTAAATTTGAGAAAAACAAATTGTGGAAACCTACCTACTCTTTCCTTTTGGGGAAAAATCCCAAGTTGGCTTCTTCTTGATATATATTCTGCTCTCCATACATGGCAGGGCAGGTGCCAGGGACTGTCTTTCCAACATGGTGACAGATTTGCAGTGGTTATCTACACTCTCTCATCCATTCCAAGGACAGGTCAAGACAACACTTTTGGTAGGACTGGTCAGGTTAGAGTACAGGTTGAGACAAGGGAAAAATGGAAAACAAACCCACAAATACAGAGATTGACCCTTTGACCTTTTTCATGCAGACCCCTGGCCTCAGACTTTTTCCTCCACCACATGGCCATGCTCTGTGGTTAACAATCAATTTAAACCTGATGACCAAAATTTCAGGGTTAACCAATAGAGCTCTCAGCACTGCTGTTTTGTTCCAACAGAGTTCAAAACATTTTCAATTCTTTTGTATACTGCATGCACAGAAAAATTTCTAAATGAAGTCTTTGAAAAGCAATACCTACTAATTTTTAGAATGAAAATATAAATTTATCCCTTAACAATAAACTACATGAGAAATAAAACACCAATCCTGTTGAAGGGAAAAGCTTTTGCTGCAGTGTGGGTTCCCTGGGAAACCAATTCAGAGATGGAGACTTGCCTGCAGGTGGTTCATTAGGGAATGATCTTGGCATCGACACCTGTGTGGAAGCAAAGGCTGCAGACTGAGGCAGAGAGAGAAGCTGAGCTGCAGTGCAGTCACACCAGAGGTGTCTGTTAATTTCACAGGGAACTCTGGAGCTGGAATCACCCTGCAGAGACGTCCCCAAATAAAGAACGGGGACTGGACCTTCCTAACCCCCACATCAGCCCATCCTGGATTCTGGCTGCTCCCAGGAAAGGGGCCTAACCTTAAACGAGGTGCTTCTCTTCACGAGGGTTTGGAGACCAGAAGGACACAGGTGCTAGCTGTCAGTCAAGCACAACTGCCAGCTGGGGTCCTGAAGTGGGGTGTCTGAGCAGTGCACTGCAGTGCCTTCTACAAGTGTAAATCGCATACTCATTCAACTCTGACTGGGAAAAGTCACTGTGGACCCAGCAGACGGCTCTATATTTTTTAAAGAAAGACCACTTCCTAAAGAAAGATTGTGCTTTTAAGAAGAAAGAGAAAAATTGATGCACCATGGAATTTTTACCCAGAGCCAAGCCTTCATGTCACTGCCAAGACAATGCAGCATCCTACACTCAGTACAAGACTGATCCCAGTTTCTTGGCAACAAATGTACAGCAACCCAGCAGTAAAGCTCATGCCGGTTACCCACTCTTCTCTCTGCCCATGCCCAGCATGGACAGTACCTTCCCAAACACCAAATGAAGCAAAAGGAAATGCATTTCATGAAAGCAAGCCTACTAGATTTACTCCATGCGACTTCGGCATATTGGTTTTCTCATGAATGCTAAGAAACAGAATGGACAGAGAAAGGGAAGTTTTACATGGAAATCTTTATGAGAAGCTATGGTCTATCAGTGGGGATGTCCCTGGAGCAGAGCTCAAAGGTCAAATTGTTATTTTGATTGTGTAGTCATCGTGGTTTGCATATGCTGGAAACCCCCTGAAAGGTTTATTTAGTGGAAGAAAAGAAAGGAATCATTACGACCTGAAAGAATTTCTGCTTCTCCTATTGAATATTAAAAAAAAAAAAAGTGATCCTTCATTTAAATAAGGAAAGTCAGCCTTCTGCCCCATGACAGTGTGATCATTTAAAATAAAGTTTTTAAAAAACATATAGTATGAGCTTAGAGGGTGGGGGTTTCAGAGGAAAAGCTTGTTTCTTCGAAGCAGTTTTCAAATGTTGGCAGATAAAATGTCAACCCTGGAATAGTGACCTCAGAGAAAGCCCTGTGAAAACAAGTTTTGTGTGTACTCCTGTCTCATGTGACACCTGTGCTCACACCCTAGAGAAGGTCGCTAGATGGACAAACCTGTTTTAGATGTTCTCTCGAAACCCTTGGCTTCACCCCTCCAGGGTTATCGAACCCCTGTAGAATCTGGCCACGCTTCTAGGTCTAAATATTCGGGGCGGGGCAGGGGGGGATTTTTTTTTTTTAATTTAATGCAGGTGAAACTCAAAAGATAGGGGAAGTAAACCCACTTAGCAAATAAACAAGGCATCAAGGTCCTGCACACCTTTGTCCCTTAAATACAAGTGCAGTGTTCTTGCCCTCTCATCTGGGCTGAAAATGGCCAGGCTCTCCTGGCCCTTCCAACTAACTTCTTCCAGAGGCTCTACCTAATCCCTTGCACATAGCCCAGGGTGTCTGCCTTCCTGAGGTAAATGCATTCTGTGACGGGGTTGTTTGTGAAAAACTTAGTACTTTTCTGCTGACTTTCACTCTGATTCTAGTGGTTTTTCTTTATCACTTCTCATCTATCTCTTGTGACAAGTATGTCACTTACAAAGTGAAAAATTCTTTCTAAAGAGAGCAAGCATCTCATCTATTTTGCTTCCATCAACAGAGGCATCTAAAAATGGCTTTCCCCTTGGGGGTATCAAGCTCTCAAACCTGTACTTACCTCCTTGCCCGCAGCTTCCAGCCTCAACTATGCAGAACTCACTCTGCTCAGGGCTCCACCTTGGCTATGGGCTGCCATAACAGATACCACAGACTGGGTGGCTTTACCTACAGAAATGTGTTATCTCACAATTCTGGAGTCTAGACATTCCAAGATCAAGGTGTGGGCAGAACTGGTTTCTTCTGAAGCCTCTCTGGTTTATAGATAGCTGCGTTCCCATATGTCTTCACATGGTCTTCCCTCTCTACCTGTCTACAGCCAAAGTTCATCTTCTTACAAGGACACCAGTCATATTGAATTAGGACCCAGCCACATGACCTCAGAGTAGGAGGCTTCCCAGGTGGCTCAGTGGCAGGAGACGCAGGTTCAGTCTCTAGTTCGGAAAGTTTCCCTGGAGGAGGAACTGGCAACCCACTCCAGTATTCTTGCCTGGGAAATCCCATGGACAGAAAGCCTGGTGGGCTACTGTTCTTGAGGTCACAAAGAATCAGACACAAGTGAGCACACACGCATGCATGTGACCTCCTTTTACCTTAATTACCTCTTTAAATACAGTCACATCCTGAGGTCCTGAGGTTAGAACTTCAACATATGAATTCTAGTGGGACACAATTCAGCCCATAACAGTGGCTAAACTTCAAATATATCTGAATATCCTTCTACATAAGAAGGTGGGTGGGGGGTGGAGATCGTTTTACTATTTCTAAATATCTTCCAAAGTTAAACAGTTTCCTGTGGGTAATTCATCTCTGCCCTTCTCCGGATGACCTTAACACAGTGCTTCCCACACATGAAGGTGCAACAGGATCACCTGGAATGCTGGCTGGATGGAGATCACACACTCCACCCCCAGAGTTTCTGGTTTTACAAGATCTGTGTTGGGACCTGAAATTTTATGTTTTTAACAGGGTGTGCTGTGGGCCACACATGGAGGAGTGTGTGGGGCTTCAGGGCATCATAGATGGCATCATCCTACCTCTCCCGTCTCCGTGTAGACTCGCTGAACTTTGGTGGCGGTGTCCCTTGCGTGCCTCCCAGCATTCAGGTAGTCCAGTGAGGGGGTGCACTGTTGTCCTTATTTAAGAGAGGAGGTAAGTCTGGCTCAGAGTGGAGACGGGCTTGCTCAAGGTTGCATGTCAGCTGGCAGCAGAGGCCTCTGTTGGTCTTGCTCTCTCCACTAGTCCACAACCATCAGGATCAGAGAGGAAATAGAATGAAGGACAATGGGTTTTTCCCAGTCTGTAAAAATGCCACTACTAAGAATGATAATAGCTATTCTCTGCTGAGTGTTCATTTTCCAGGCATGGTTGTAGGTGTTTCATTTATAGCACTTAATTCACTCAACCATGTGAAATAGGTATGATTATGCCCATCTCACAGATGCAGAGGTTAAGAAATGTACCCAAGGTCATACAACCAACAAGCAATGGAGCCTGGACACAAACCTGGATGATTCTGATGCTAAAGCTCTTGAAGAAGGGGAATCAGCAGCCTTCTCTAAACTTCTGTCACCCTATAGGTCTCAGTAACCTGGCTCAAAACCTGGGCTTTGTGATGAGAATTGGGGTGGGCCAAGGAAAGAAAGCTGGTGGCAGAGAAAGGCAGCCTGACCTCACAGGTAGATGACCAGTGGGCACCTGGGGACACAGAGGACCTGAAAGCTTACTTATTACACACAAAGCTAACCAGGTGGGTACGTTTAGCTCCAATTTAGTGAAGCAAGGTCCCTTTGCTTCCAGGTGCTTGCTTAATATTACCAGCCCCATTCCTTGCATATAGAGTATCTAGTCTGCCCTTTTCAGTAAGCTATTTTTTTTTTTAATCTACCACTCCAGTCCTTTTAAAGTTTCTGGGGGATAGGGGTTTTAAGGGCTACAAAAGAGCTACATGTAAATTTCACCTGTAATGTTCTCCATTTCCCTCTCTCCCTCCCTACCTGTGATACCCAAGAGCTCATGGTAAGGCTAATAGGTAACCTCAGATGTCATGGGTGGCCTCCGAGATACAAACAGTTTATTTGGTTCCCATGACATATCTCTTTTAGGTCATGTACTAACATTAGCTTCTACGAGCCTGTGATTCATGTACACATAGCTCTCCCATATCTGCTCTCTAGATTACCCACGTCCCATCAAAGGCTTCACTTGGCACAGACAAAGCATTAATTTAAGAAGGGGAAACCTTTTCTGGCACCTCTCCAAGCCAGGAGGTGTGTTGCTGACTTATAAACGCTGCTCCAGCACCTCCTCCCAGCACTTCCATGAAGTCAGTATCATCCTCCTTTACAGAAGAGTGAGGAAGAGGGCCACCTGACCTGCCCAGGTTGCACAGCCTCTCCATGGCAGCACCAAGACACAAACGAGGGGCTTCCCCACTCTGACACCCATTCTTTTTCTCTCTTTATCCTAGAGCGAAGTTGTTTTATCAGACACTTGCCTAAGTGACTCCAGCTCCCATCACTCTTTCAACTTCTGGGTGCTTTGGCAGTTTTAGTATATGCTGCAGTCCCTCTTCCAGGCAAAAAGGAGAGTCTTAGTCCTTAGAAACTTTTAAATACCAGGGCATCATTCATCTTCTTTCAGTTCAACAAGTATTTATTATAAGTATTTACCTGGTGCCTCACTTTGCACTGAAATCAGTAGCTCTGGGACCTATTGTCTGCAGGAAAGAGGAAAAGCATTATGTGCGTATGTTGCCCCAAAATTCATATGTTGAAGCTGTAACCCCCAGAGATGTGATGTGATGGTATTTGAAGAAATAGTCTTATGTTTAGATGAGGTCATGACGGGATTAGTGCCTTCATAAGAAGAGGAGCTCTCTGTATTTTTGAGAGTACAAAAAAGAGGTTCTGTGAGCACCCAGTGAGCAGGCAGCCATCTCCAAGCCAGGAGAGGAGCCCTCACCAAGATTACATCTGCTGGTACCCTCATTTTGAATTTCCCAACTTCTTGAACCATGAGAAATGTTAGTTCGTTAAGTCACCCAGTCTATAGTATTTTGCTATAGCATCCCTTGACTAAGACCATGTGCTTAGTCACTCAGTCATGTCTGACTCTTTGTGACCCCATGGACTGTAGGGGTCCTCTGTCCATGGAGATTCTCTAGACAAGAATACTGGAGTGGGTTGCCATGCCCTTCTCCAGGGGATCTTCCCAACCTGGGGATCAAACCCAGGTCTCCTGTATTGCAGGTGAATTCTTTACCATCTGAACCACCAGGGAAGCCCAGACCAAGTCCATGGGGGACTGGAAATGTTAGGCTTACAAGTGATTCACTTCCCAGGCCAGGTCCTTGGGGCAGATATGGGAGCAGCAGATGAAGGGGGTTCTGATGGACCATTTGGAAGTGTGTTACCTCTATAGTAAATGACACAACTAAAGTAGCAGAGTTTGTCACTTTCTGTTAGGAACTCACGTGTCCGTCAGCCCTTTGTCATTAAAGAGTTTTTACAGGGGCAAAGCAGTTGCTGACCACCAGGAGAGGTAACCCTTGGGGAGCTCTCTCTGGGGTGGGTAGGGCCATTGATAACCCTTCTAAAATCTCTGTAATGTGTTAATTTGACATAACTAACATAGCATTTTCTATATTAGTTACATATTAGATGGAAGGACTGGATCAAAATAAGGAATCAGATGTTACATGTGATGAGTAAGATACCGAACCAGATTTTGGGGTTCAAATCCTACCTCCACCACATACCAGCTGTGTGTCCTTGGGAGCCGAGCCGAGCCTCTCTATGCCCCAGAGTCCTTAAAATGAGGATCATAAATGTATCGAGCTCATGGGGCTATCATGAGAATTAAATGAGTTAATATATATAAGGCTTTTAAAACACCTGACCCCTAGTTGAATCTCAGTAAATATTATACAATACAGAAATATATATGCATACAAAGAAGTTGTGTACAGAGAAACTTCATGGTTACAGAAACAGTATGAGCAAAAAGCCAGTCTTCTTTCTGTACCTGCAGCCCCTGTCTTCTGTGACATAATTCCCATGTCTGACAATTTGCATAAAGTGATGTTGGCTTCACTGCTGGGTCACCTGAAGGGAGTTATTAACTCCTTGTGTCATGAAATAATCATTTAAATATAGACCCTAAAAGGTAGAATGGCAAGTTTGGGAAATGAAGATGTGTTCCTCTTATTTCTTTTTGCCTTGTTCCTTACTGGAGTTCGGTACAAAGAAAGGTTTCTTGCCAAGCTCATATTTGTTTTTGTGCACCAGTCCATGTGGTGGGCCTTGGCCATGAGGGGTAAATCCAGCTAGATCTCTGTCCTCAAGGAGCTCCTGTACTGGCAGCTGGCAACACAATAGACAACTATGGCACATGGTCTCTATCTGTCCTAATAGGATCTGGGGACAGAAGCATCCCCACAAGGAAAGATAGATCAAAGCAGAGCTTCGGGTGAAATCATATTCAGGTCTTTGAAATGACCCTCTATATACCCTCTCCTTATATAGCACATACTCAGTACCAAGCCCTTGTCTAAATACTTTACACATATTAACTCACTTTAGCTTATGCCCATGAAAAGATGTTAGTGTTCATCAGAGTACAATGTAATATGTAAACTGCAAAATGTGATAAAAATATTAACATATAATAAGTTAAAAGACAGAGGAACTGGGACTTCCCTGGTGGTCCCGTGGTTAAGACTCCATGCTTCCACTGCAGCGGACACAGGTTCAATCCCTGGTTGGGAAACTAAGATCCTAAATGTCATGCTGCGCCACCAAAAAAAAAAAGATTCAAAAGGAATAATCAAGCCTGTCACCTCACCTCTCTGAAATATTTGCTTCTGCTTTTTGGCCACTGTGAAACTGGGGAGATCCCAGTCAGGCTAGGACATCAGATCTTATTGTCCTCCCAGGCCATCGACCCTCCCCTGAAGCCCCTCACCAAAATTGTTTGATCCAAAAAAAAAAAAGCAGAGGAACGGAATTCAGACCCAATACCCTCACCAAAGCTCAAAATGATGAAAAAAAAAGAAGTCATCATTTTACAAAAATGCCTCGTCTCACTCCACTTCTAAGGTGCCTCATGGAAGCTGTGCAAACCAGGACCATTAAAGATAATAATAATTGGATTAATAGACAGAATTTATGGAACATCTACTGTGTTCCAAATTTGCATGTGTTTAATATTTGTGCATAACCCAGTGCTTAGGAATGGACTCTGGACTCGCACTACTTGGATATCTCAGGTATGTAATTACCACCTATAGAATGTTGAGACATTTCTTCACTTCTCACTGTCTCAGTTTCCTAATCAGTAAAATGGGGATAATAATTGTACATACCTCATAGGGTTGCTGTAGGATCAATTAAGTTAATATATACAAGACAGAGTAGTGCATAACACTTAGTAAAAGCAATAGATGTGCTTGCTGTTATTATTAAAATATCATAACATCCTCGTTGTTATTATACATTTTCGTGTAGATGATTTACATTTTAAGTCAATCTCTGCCAGGTGATCCAGCCAGAAAATAGCAGTGTAAAGAATGAAACTTGGGTGTGTCAGATTCCAGAGCCTGGGCTCTGAACGAGCCCATGGTGACCTTTACCCCAACTTGTAGCAGAGGGAAGTCAAACACAAGCTGATGAAGGCCACTGTCTCATGATGCACACAAGGCCCATAACCAAGGCCATCGCCCTTGGCTTGCTCACTTGCAACTCTCTTTGACCTCTGCCCACTTGAAGAGCCAATCCCAAGGGAGTTTGGAGCAAAGGGGTGGGGAGGAGACCTTTTGGTTGGGATAGCCACAGAAAGCCTCACCAGTTTGAGGTGGGGCGCAGTTCCTTATCACTAAGGAATCAATGCTAAACACTACTACAGACAAGAACCAGAGGTTTTATAATCAAACAGCCCTAGTCACTGCTGGGACCAGAGTGCCCTGCAGGCTGGTCAGATTCCCCAGACAACAAACTTGACTGTCCATAAATACACCCTCCAGGAGGAAGGAAAGAGAAGACAGGATGCTAGGGATAGACATTTCCTTTAGAGTCTCCTGGAATGGGTGAATTTAACTCAGATGACCATTATATCTACTACTGCGGGCAGGAATCCCTCAGAAGAAATGGAGTAGCCATTATGGTCAACAAAAGAGTCCAAAATGCAGTACCTGGATGCAATCTCAAAAACGACAGAATGATCTCTGTTCGTTTCCAAGGCAAACCATTCAATATCACAGTAATCCAAGTCTATGCCCCAACCAGCAATGCTGAAGAAGCTGAAGTTGAACGGTTCTATGAAGACCTACAAGACCTTTTAGAACTAACACCCAAAAAAGATGTCCTTTTCATTATAGGGGACTGGAATGCAAAAGTAGGAAGTCAAGAAACACCTGGAGTAACAGGCAAATTTGGCCTTGGAATACAGAATGAAGCAGGGCAAAGACTAATAGAGTTTTGCCAAGAGAATGCACTGGTCATAGCAAACACCCTCTTCCAACAACACAAGAGAAGACTCTATACATGCACATCATCAGATGGTCAACACCGAAATCAGATTGATTATATTCTTTGCAGCCAAAGATGGAGAAGCTCTATACAGTCAGCAAAAACAAGACCAGGAGCTGACTGTGGCTCAGACCATGAACTCCTTATTGCCAAATTCAGACTTAAATTGAAGAAAGTAGGGAAAACCACTAGACCATTCAGGTATGACCTAAATCAAATCCCTTATGATTATACAGTGGAAGTGAGAAATAGATTTAAGGGCCTAGATCTGATAGATAGAGTGCCTGATGAACTATGGAATGAGGTTTGTGACACTGTACAGGAGACAGGGATCAAGACCATCCCCATGGAAAAGAAATGCAAAAAAGCAAAATGGCTGTCTGGGGAGGCCTTACAAATAGCTGTGAAAAGAAGAGAAGTGAAAAGCAAAGGAGAAAAGGAAAGATATAAACATCTGAATGCAGAGTTCCAAAGAATAGCAAGAAGAGATAAGAAAGCCTTCTTCAGCGATCAATGCAAAGAAATAGAGGAAAACAACAGAATGGGAAAGACTCGAGATCTCTTCAAGAAAAGTAGAGATACCAAGGGAACATTTCATGCAAAGATGGGCTTGATAAAGGACAGAAATGGTATGGACTTAACAGAAGCAGAAGATATTAAGAAGAGATGGCAAGAATACACAGAAGAACTGTACAAAAAAGATCTTCACGACCCAGATAATCATGATGGTGTGATCACTGACCTAGAGCCAGACATCCTGGAATGTGAAGTCAAGCGGGCCTTAGAAAGCATCACTACAAACAAAGCTATTGGAGGTGATGGAATTCCAGTTGAGCTCTTTCAAATCCTGAAAGATGACGCTGTAAAAGTGCTGCACTCAATATGCCAGCAAATTTGGAAAACTCAGCAGTGGCCACAGGACTGGAAAAGGTCAGTTTTCATTCCAATCCCAAAGAAAGGCAATGCCAAAGAATGTTCAAACTACCACACAATTGCACTCATCTCACACGCTAGTAAAGTAATGCTCAAAATTCTCCAAGCCAGGCTTCAGCAATATGTGAACCGTGAACTTCCTGATGTTCAAGCTGGTTTTAGAAAAGGCAGAGGAACCAGAGATCAAATTGCCAACATCTGCTGGATCATGGAAAAAGCAAGAGAGTTCCAGAAAAACATCTATTTCCGCTTTATTGACTATGCCAAAGCCTTTGACTGTGTGGATCACAATAAACTGTGGGAAATTCTGAAAGAGATGGGAATACCAGACCACCTGACCTGCCTCTTGAGAAATTTGTATGCAGGTCAGGAAGCAACAGTTAGAACTGGACATGGAACAACAGACTGGTTCCAAATAGGAAAAGGAGTACGTCAAGGCTGTATATTGTCACCCTGCTTATTCAACTTATATGCAGAGTACATCATGAGAAATGCTGGGCTGGAAGAAACGCAAGCTGGAATCAAGATTGCCAGGATAAATATCAATAAACTTAGATATGCAGATGACACCACCCTTATGGCAGAAAGTGAAGAGGAACTAAAAAGCCTCTTGATGAAAGTGAAAGAGGAGAGTGAAAAAGTTGGCTTAAAGCTCAACATTCAGAAAACGAAGATCATGGCATCCGGTCCCATCACTTCATGGGAAATAGATGGGAATACAGTGGAAACAGTGTCAGACCTTATTTTTTGGGGCTCCAAAATCACTGCAGATGGTGACTGCAGTCATGAAATTAAAAGACGCTTACTCCTTGGAAGGAAAGTTATGACCAACCTAGATAGCATATTCAAAAGCAGAGACATTACTTTGCCAACAAAGGCTCATCTAGTCAAGGCTATGGTTTTTCCAGTGGTCATGTATGGATGTGAGAGTTGGACCGTGAAGAAGGCTGAGTGCTGAAGAATTGATGCTTTTGAACTGTGGTGTTGGAGAAGACTCTTGAGAGTCCCTTGGACTGCAAGGAGATCCAACCAGTCCATTCTGAAGGAGATCAGCCCTGGGATTTCTTTAGAAGGAATGATGCTAAAGCTGAAACTCCAGTACTTTGGCCACCTCATGCGAAGAGTTGACTCACTGGAAAAGACTCTGATGCTGGGAGGGATTGGGGGCCGGAGGAGAAGGGAACGACTGAGGATGAGATGGCTGGATGGCATCACTGACTCGATGGACGTGAGTCTGGGTGAACTCCAGGAGTTGGTGATGGACAGGGAGGCCTGGCATGCTGCAATTCACGGGGTCGCAAAGAGTTGGACACGACTGAGTGACTGAACTGAACTGAACTGTACGGGAGGTGAACTTCCCTGGTGGCTCAGACGGTAAAGCGTCTTGCTTTCAATGCGGGAGACCTGGGTTCCATCCCTGGGTCAGGAAGATCCTCTGGAGAAGGAAATGGCAACCCACTCCAGTACTCTTCCCTAGAAAATCCCATGGACAGAGGAGCCTGGCAGGCTACAGTCCACTGGGTCGCAAAGAGTCGGACATGACTGAGTGAATTCACTTTAGGAGGTGAACTTCCCTGGTGGCTCAGAGATTAAAGCATCTGCCTGCAGTGCAGGAGACCTGGGTTCAATCCTTGGGTTGGGAAGATCTCCTGGAGAAGGAAATGACAACCCACTCCAGTATTCTTGCCTGGAGAATCCCATGGACAGAGGAGCCTGGTGGGCTATAGTCCACGGGGTCGCAAAGAGTCGGACATGACTGAGCGACTTCACTTTCACTTAGGAGGTGAACAAGCTCAGGATGCCTCTTTTGACATCTGTGCTCCCTCTCCTCTTAGAAGAGTTAATGATGCTGATGGGCTCCTAGTGCCATCTTCCAAACATCCCTGGATCCTAGCCAATCACCAAAACAGAAGAGATACTCACATGAGATGTATTAAAATATACAGACCATGGAAGAGAGCTCCCTTAGTACATTTCCTAGATGTGCAACTTTTGAATTCATGATGACTTTAGAACTTGAGCTTCCCTTGTAGCTCAGATGGTAAAGAGCCTGCCTGCAATGCAGGAGACCTATGTTCAATCCCTGGGTCAGGAAGATCCACTGGAGAAGGAAATGGCAACCCACTCCAGTCTTCTTGCCTGGAGAATCCCATGAATGGAGGAGCCTGGTGGGCTACAGTCCATGTGGTCACAAAGAGTCGGTCATGACTGATTGACTTCACTTTAGAACAGAACAAAAGTCATTAGACATACCTTTATCTTGTCATTAAATATATCTAGTGTCTTTGTTGAAAAATCATGCATTATTATGCAGTTTCGTATGCTTTCAAAGGGCTTCTCTGGTGGCTCAGGGGTAAAGAATCTGACAGCCAATGAAGGAGACACAGATTCTATCCCTGGGTTGGGAAGATCCCCTAAGGAAATGGCAGTTCATTCCAGTATTCTTTCCTGAGAAATCCCAAGGAGAAAGGAATCTGGTAGGCTACAGTCAGACACAACTTAGTGACTAAATAACAACATGCTTTCAAAAGTATACTATAGTAACTTCAATAAATAAATCATTTTGGCTTTAAAAATACAAATCTCTTGGAAAGGGGTGGGTAGTGGGTAAGAAAGAGGCCCAACAAACATTAAGAAAATAATTGCTATGCATCCATTCAGTTCAGTCACTCAGTCGTGTCCGACTCTTTGTGACCCCATGGACTGCAGCACGCCAGGCCTCCATGTCCATCACCAACTCCCGGAGTCCACCCAAACCCATGTCCATCGAGTCGGTGATGCCATCCAACCATCTCATCCTCCATCGTCCCGTTCTCCTCCTGCCCTCAATCTTTCCCAGCATCAGGGTCTTTTCAAATGAGTCAGCTCTTCGCATCAGGTGGCCAAAGTATTGGAGTTTCAGTTTCAACATCAGTCCTTCCAATGAACACCCAGGACTGATCTCCTTTAGGATGGACTGGTTGGATCTCCTTGCAGTCCAAGGGACTCTCAAGAGTCTTCTCCAACACCACAGTTCAAAAGCATCAATTCTTTGGCACTCAGCTTTCTTTATAGTCCAACTCTCACATCCATACATGACCACTGGAAAAACCATAGCCTTGACTAGACAGACCTTTGTTGACAAAGTAATGTCAACTCTTTGTAATGTAACAAAGTAATGTCTGCTTTTTAATATGCTGTCTGGGTTAGTCATAACTTTCCTTCCAAGGAGTAAGTGTCTTTTAATTTCATGACTGCAGTCACCATCTGCAGTGATTTTGGAGCCCAGAAAAATAAAGTCTGACACTGTCTCCACTGTTTCCCCATCTATTTGCCATGAAGTGATGGGACCGGATGCCATGATCTTAGTTTTCTGAATGTTGAACTTTAAGCCAACTTTTTCACTCTCCTCTTTCACTTTCATCAAGAGGTTCTTTAGTGCTTCTTCACTTTCTACCATAAGGGTGTTGTCATCTGACAACGTGACAGCATGACAACCTCAGATATACCTGAGGTTGTTGATGTTTCTCCTGGCTATGCATCATCCTTTCATTAATTCTGGAGGGGTTGAGGGGAACACAGTGGACACGCCATGGCCTTAAGCCCTGTGTTTCTGGGTTTTAATCCACTCAGAAAGACCTGGATTCAAATCCTAGCTCTATCTATTGTGTGTGACCTTGGGAGGATTTCATGAACTTCCTGTCCTTATCTGCAAACAAAGATAACAATATCTAGCTCTGATGGTTGCTTTGCGTAGATGAGATGGTTAGTGATGAGAATTGCTCAGTCTTATGTATGGCCCAGTCTTGGCTCAAAAATGTTACCCTTCTTCCTCCTATACTGCTACTGCTGCTAAGTCACTTCAGTCGTGTCCGACTCTGTGCAACCCCATAGACGGCAGCCCACCAGGCTCCCCTGTCCCTGGGATTCTCCAGGCAAGAACACTGGAGTGGGTTGCCATTTCCTTCTCCAATGCATGAAAGTGAAAAGTGAAAGTGAAGTCTCTCAGTCGTATCCGACACTTAGAGACCCCATGGACTGCAGCCTACCAGGCTCCTCCACCCATGGGATTTTCCAGGCAAGAGTACTGGAGTGGGGTGCCATTGCCTTCTCCGTCTTCCTCCTATACCCCCCTCCTATACCCCACCTCCTCTTAAATGTCCTTCAGTTAGTCACCTGGACTTTTTGTTATACCCACAGCTATTTGTTCCTCTCAATTTTCATCCCTAGATCTTAGAGCAGTGATCAGCTGCTTGGTAAACATCCATGCATCCAGACTTAGTTATGCTATAACTTACGTACTTGTTGTGAGCTGCTGGGGACAGGAACTGTGCCAGCCAGCAACAGGCATGGTTGTGTTACTAAGTGTGCCCCATCCCATCTTGCAAGGTACCTGAACACATCCACCTTAAGCAGACAGGCAGGTGCCACAAATCAACTGAATTAAGATAACAAGAATGGTAAAGTCTATGAGAAACAGAAGAGTGTCCCCTCCACTGCAGATACTCCAATTCTGGTAAAGAAAATGCATTTTTCTTTTTTTCCAAACAAAACCATCTGTCCCCAGGACCTGCACCTCTGGCCATAAATTTGCCACCATAAACAGAGCTTCCCAAGTCATACATATTTTCTTATACATGATCTCATTTGATATTCAGCAATCCCCTGGAGAAGAGAATGGCTACCAACTCCAGTATCCTTGCCCAGGAAATCCCATGGAGAGAGGAGCCTGGTGGACTACATTACATGGGGTTGCAAAGAGTCAGACATGACTGAGCAACGAACACAACACAACATTTCTCTGAAGTAAGCGTAGTTGAGTTCACCTTATAGGCAGCTGACAGAGCAAGAAACGGAGGCTCAAATACCATGATTTGTCCAAATCAAAGCTAGCTAACCAGTGGCTAACCAGAGATTTTAATCCATGTCTTCTAACATCAGTCCAGGACCCCTGCTTCTCTTTACACTGCATACTGTCCTTGATGTGCTGTTGTTTTTCACCCACTTAGGTCCTCTGGGACAAAACCTAAACCTCATCAGAAGGCTAGACCTATGTCAGGTTTAAACTCCCATGTCTGTCTAAAATTCTGACCCAGATGTCCCTGAAAACAGGGCTTTCTTCACAGCCAGAGGAACATGTTTTATTCAAGCTGTCTGCACCAGGAGTTAGGTAGAGAGACGCCAGGCAGAATGGTGAAAGGAACTCTGCTCCCCAGTAGGAGTGAGGAAGCAGGCTCCTCGTGCCAATGTGAAAAGTCTTTAAAGGGATATGAGTTTGTAAAAGGAGAAAGAAAAAGAAGGCAGAATCACAGCAGCTGGAGTAAACAAGCATCTGATTCCTCTAGGCAAGTGTTGTCCAATAGAATTAAAATGTGAGCCACACATGTAACTTTATGTTTTCTAAGGACTCACATTTAAAAAGTAAAAAGAAGCAAGAGGAATTAAGTTGAATACTACATTTAATTTAAATCAATATATCCAAAATAGCATCATTTCAACATGTAATCAATATAAAATTATCAATGAGCTACTTTGCATTCATTTTTTTTATTGCAAAGTATTTGAAATTCCATATGTATTTTACCCATACAGCTCATCTCCTTTGCTCTAGCCACATTTCAAATGCTCAGCAGTCACATGTGGCTAGCGGCTGCCATAATAGACAGCACATACCTGAGCCAAACAAACTCCTAAGAGTCTGTATTTCTGGTGTAGTGGAAGTGAGTGATGTACTTGAAGGCCAGATCTGACAGCATTCTTTAAAACCACAGAGAGACCTTATTTCCCATTCTACTAATTCAATCTCAAGATAGGTCTTTGGGGGCCACCTTTAAACCCTGCCACCATTTGGGGAACAGCTGTATCAGTTTCCAGCCAGTTGCTCTCCAAAGCCAATCCAAGCCATTGTGTTTGGCAGCCTGTTTTCGCCTTGCAGCAGTGCAGTCCTCAGCACGTCTCCTTTCAAACACCTATTAGGCTGGTTCTGTCTTCAGTGGTGCCATGACCGGCGGTGATTAGGGTGATGTGTTTTACGTGCCCAAGTTCTCAGAACAAATTACACAGGGTGAGTGGCATGGTGATTAAGAGGCTGCATATAAAGACTAGAATTGTTACATTTGCATGTGTCTGAATAATGAGATTCCTATCTCCAGTATACGGCAATGAGGTAGAAATTGATAGTATTATTAACTGTTTACACAGTAAGCACAATTTTCTATTCTCTCTCTCTCTCTTCAGCTGCTTTCAAAGACATCAAAACCTAGAAGAGACAACCAGAGGCCACTAACTCACCCTCCCCTTGATGAGTCCCCAGCAACCTTACCAAATAGAAGTTTTCCATAGCAAGACATTTCAACATCTTGTCAATAAGTCCTCCGGCTTCCTTCCAAAAGGAGCCCAAGACTCAATCTTGTGGTTTCATAGGAAAAAAGATTACAGTGTAGAGAGGCAGGGTTTGTCCACGGTCACACAGATATAAAGAAGACCGGGTTCCAACAATACCCATTCCTTCTCCAGTTCTCATCCTCTGGCGCCTGGTTGAAGCTTTGGAATAACGGAGTCTCATCTTCCAGTCTAATTACATATTGGACATTCTGATCACACACCCATTTTCCTACTAAAGAGATGAAGAAACCAACTGAAATTATACTTCGATTTCCCAAACACAAAGACCTTTGTAGTTGACTGTAGAAATAAGCCCTAACTAGCCACTGAATCAACAAACATCCATTTGTGCAGCAACGAAATAAATATATAGGGAGAGAGTTAGTTGTGGTGGGTTATAGAACAGGGAAAGGGAAAGCTGTGATTAAGTGTTTTGTGGCTGTGCTCCCAGCAGTGGAACATTTTCCCATCAGCCATGTAGCAGTGACAATTTTGATAGGTAATAATATCCAATATATTCATATCCAATAATATCCAATAATATCAAGGTAATAATATCCAAAGGCACTCTTTTTATCAAAACATATCATCAGTGTAGCAACCCAGAAATGCATACCAGAGAGTGCCTCACTAGCAATGTTGCAGTAGGTAGGGGACAAAAACCCTCTTCAATTAAGTCCTAACACACCAGTGCTTTAGTGATGGAATAAACAACTGCAGACAGAGTGAAGGTTAACTACATCTGTGTAAAAGAAAAGATGGAATAAAGAGATTTATCAAGTAAATGGTGGCATCAGCTTAATGTTTATGGTAGTTAAATAAATGCATGAACAGTTGTAATGCTGAATTCCATTAATAAATATGATGATGACATAGACTGGAATGGAGTATTATTATTCATTGTGTACTAAAATGAACTGTTTATGATCTATCTTAAAGTTTTTGGTTCTTATTTTAGTCGCTAAGTCATGTCCTACTCTTTTTTGACCCCATGGATTGTAGCCCACTAGGCTCCTCTGTTGGAGAAGGCAATGGCAAGCCACTCCAGTACTCTTGCCTAGAAAATCCCATGGATGGAGGAGCCTGGTAGGATGCAGTCCATGGGGTTGCTACGAGTCGGACGCGACTGAGCAACTTCACTTTCACTTTTCACTTTCACGCAATGGAGAAGGAAATGGCAACCCACTCCAGTGTTCTTGCCTGGAGAATCCCAGGGACAGCAGAGCCTGATGGGCTGCTGTCTATGGGGTCGCACAGAGTCGAACACGACTGAAGCAACTTAGCAGCGGCAGCGGCAGCAGCAGGCTCCTCTGTTCATGGGATTTCCCAGGCAAGAATACTGGAGTAGGTTGCCACTTGCTTCTTCAGGGGATCTTCCCTATCCAGAGATTGAACCCATATCTCCTGCATTGGCAGGTGGATTCTTTACCACTGAGCCAGCTGGGAAGCCCATCTTAAAATAGCTAGAAAGGTCAATTACTTCTTTACCCCATCAGTAATCAAGGTCTTGTCCTGCAAGTCAAAACTGAAGGAGCTCTGAGCAGCATAAAGAACAAGACAATAGAGACTTCCCTGGTGGTCCAGTGGTTAAAACTCCATGCTTCCAGGGATCACAGGTTCAATTCTTGGTCAGGGAACTAAGATTCACATGGTATGGCCAGAAAGAAAAAAAAAAAAGAAGAAGAAAATTGGGACATATTCAGTAGTGTATAAAAGAGGTTGTGAAACCCTTTCAGTCTCAACTTAAACTTCACTGGGTTCAGGGAGGTCTTTCTCTGAATCCACAGTCTCAATTAACTCCCCATTATAAGTTACTATACTTTTACATGCACTGTTTCACTCGGTATGTTCCTTAAAATAGGCCACAAGTAGGTGCTCACTATTAGTCTTCACTGCAAAGACTAAGTAGGGCAGGTGCCTATTTGCCTGACAGCTGATTCACTGATTCAAAAGGCAGAGCACCTACTGAAAAACCAAGCACTGTGCCATGTGTGCAAGTTACAAGTTGCGTTTAGATAATCATGTGTGCTCTATGCAAAGTGAAGGATAACAAGATAGAGAGCAAATGCATGAGAGCTGGGTCAGAAGAAGTCTCTCTGAGGACATGACATTAAGGAAACTAAACAGTGGGAGGTTCTGGGGGAGGGCACTCCGGGTAGCCAGAAGACAAATGGAAAGGCTCTGAGATGGGAATAAGTCCCTATAGTTGGAACTGAGTGAGTTGAGGGCAAGAGGGAGCCAAGGATGGTGATTGGGATGGATCACATACTTGCCACATAGTTAATACTCAATAAATAGTCAGAAGGGCGGGTAGCATATAATTCTTGCTGTCTTGTTTAAAAGCACAGTGATCAGCAAATAAAATTCAAGACTAGAATTTTGAAACTGAAAGAATAATGCAGCAGGTAAATAAGATGAGGTCTGGGGATTCACAGAATATGAAAGTGAGATATTCAAGGCAGTCTATAATCCACTCCAAAGTGCTGCAAAAGAATGTGGGGGCAAGGGAGCTAACTGCAGACTGACATCACATGGGACAATTTCCTGAAGGTATGAGCTAGTGTAAGCTGGACCTTGAGTCACACACAGGAATTTATTAAGTGGAATGAACAGGAAAGGAAGGGCATCACAGGGAAATCAGTCTTATCATGTTATCCTGATGGAATTACCACAGCTATTTCTAGGCCACTTAACTACCACACAATTGCCCTCATCTCACACGCTAGTAAAGTAATGCTCAAAATTCTCCAAGCCAGGCTTGAACAGTATGTGAACCATGAACTTCCAGATGTTCAAGCTGGTTTTAGAAAAGGCAGAGGAACCAGAGATCAAATTGCCAACATCTGCTGGATCATCTAAAAAGCAAGAGAGTTCCAGAAAAACATCTATTTCTGTTTTATTAACTATGCCAAAGCCTTTGACTGTGTGGATCACAATAAATTGTGGAAAATTCTGAAAGAGATGGGAATACCAGACCACCTGACCTGCCTCTTGAGACACCTGTATGCAGGTCAGGAAGCAACAGTTAGAACTGGACATGGAACAACAGACTGGTTCCAAATAGGAAAAGGAGTACGTCAAGGCTGTATACTGTCACCCTGCTTTCTTAACTTCTATGCAGAGTACATCATGAGAAACGCTGGGCTGCAAGAAGCACAAGCTGGAATAAAGATTGCTGGGAGAAATATCAATAACCTCAGAGATGCAGATGACACCACTCTTATGGCAGAAAGTGAAGAGGAACTAAAAAGCCTCTTGATGAAAGTGAAAGAGGAGAGTGAAAAGGTTGGCTTAAAGCTCAACATTCAGAAAACTAAGATCATGGCATCTGGTCCCATCACTTCATGGCAAACAGATGGGGAAACAATGGAAACAGTGTCAGACTTTATTTTTCTGGGCTCCAAAATCACTGCAGATGGTGATTGCAGTCATGAAATTAAAGGATGCTTACTCCTTGGAAGGAAAGTTATGACTAACCCAGACAGCATATTAAAAAGCAGAGACATTACTTTGTCAACAAAGGTCTGTCTAGTCAAGGCTATGGTTTTTCCAGTGGTCATGTATGGATGTAAGAGTTGGACTATAAAGAAAGCTGAGCACCGAAGAATTGATGCTTTTGAACTGTGGTGTTGGAGAAGACTCTTGAGAGTCCCTTGGACTGCAAGGAGATCCAACCAGTCCATCCTAAAGGAGATCAGTCCTGAGTGTTCATTGGAAGGACTGATGTTGGAGCTGAAACTCCAATACTTTGGCCACCTGATGCAAAGAGCTGACTCATTTGAAAAGACCCTGATGCTGGGAAAGATTGATGGCGGGAGGAGAAGGGGACAACAGAGGATGAGATGGTTGGATGGCATCACCGACTCAGTAGAAATGGGTTTGGGTGGACTTCGGGAGTTGGTGATGGATAGGGAGGCCTGGCATGCTGTGGTTCATGGGGTCACAAAGAGTCGGACACGACTGAGCAACTGAACTGAACTGAACTAAGTCCATACTCTACTTTTTATACAGGCAAGAGGGACAATTTCATACATAGAATACAGAAGCTGGCATTGAAATGTCTTTACCTTAGGCTCATGTTGTTCCCTTGAATTCATAGGCTCCACCTTGAGTGGGGAATGTCCTACATTCAGTTTATAGTGAAACTGATGAGAACTGTGAATCTGGAAGGCATGTTCTAATTCTCTCATTCCGTGGAAGCTCACTAGCTTGCTATTCTTGTTGCGGTGGTTTAGTACCTTTTTAGCACTTTGCTAATTAAACCATTTGGAAGTTGTCCAGGATAATCTAGCCTCATATTATAAAGTCTGTAATATATGAGTCAGAGTGCCACCACCCAACCAATAGCCTGAATCAGAAACTAGATGTCTTTACTCCACCTTTTTATTTTCATTACCCCCACCTGGGTCTAATGAATGAAGTCCTATCAAATCTACCTCTCAAATAACTCTCAAATCCATCTTTATGCTCCTTCCTCACCACCACCACCTTATTCAGCCCTTTTTCACCCCTTCTCTGATTCCAATTTTTAAGTTCCACCATATCTCCCTTCATGCCTCTCAAATTCAAAGTTCAAGAAAACCGAGTTGTATATAATTCTCCCAAAGCCCCATGCTGTTGAAAGTCTCTATGCCTTTGTACTTGCAGTTAACTCTGCCTAGATTGTCTTTACCCTAAATGGACTCCTCTGATTCATCCTTTAGGACTCAGCTTAAATATCATCTATTCTCTAAAGCATTTCCTGTTTACCATTATATTATTTAGGATTCTTCAGAGAAACAGAACCAGTAAGATGTATATAGATAGAAAGAGATTTATTTTAAGGAACTGGCTTATGCAGTTATAAAAGCTGGCAAGCCTAAAATCTGCAGAGAAGGCCAGCAGGCTGGAGATTCAGGGAAGAGCAAATGTTACAATTCAAGCATGAAGGTCACCTGCTGCAGAATTCCCTTTTGTTTGGAGGAAGTCAGACTTTTGTCTACTCAGGCCTTAAACTGACTGGATGAGACCCATTCACACTATGGAGGGTAACCCATTTACTCAAAGTCCACTGATTTATACATTAATCTCATCCAAAAATACCCTCACAGAAAGACCCAGAATAATGTTTGACCACGTGTCTAGTCACCATGGCATGGCCAAGTTGACATATAAAATTAACCATCACAATCATGAGGAAGATTAGGATTTTTCCTTCTGTGATCCTGTAACACCGCACATAAAACTCTATTTTAGCATTTACTATATTGCTTCAATTATCAGCTGACACATCAAACTCCCCTCTCATGGGTACTCACCATATTCATCTTCCATTCTTAATGAAGCACAGTAAATACTTAATCAAATCAATGACTAAGTGAATTCATTTACTGTTCTTACGTTGTTAAGACAATATCGCACAAGCCCAATCCTTACAATAATCACCAGATCAGGGAATTATTGTTAGCCTCCCAGGAAAGAAAAATTTAAACAGAACACAAAGAAGTCATTAGCCCAATTTCCTGCTGAGAGGTCACAAATCCCAAAGTTCATTTAAAACCTTTGTCTCTTGATTAACAAGGCACAAAAGATGGCCGGACTTCCTTAAGCTTCCCTGGGCAACAGATGAACGGCCATGCAGATGACTCTAGCTATGATCATCCCAGCTCCTGCAACCACTGACCGACAGGAAGTTCCCTACAGCAGTCTGGACTTGTATACTGCTCCATGAGTCATATGTTCATAAATGTACCAGGCTTCTGGCTCAAAGCGTTTGTGGCATAATGACAGTCGAAAGACCATAATTCCAAGCATGTGTCATAGAGCAATTAGAACAAATTCCTGCCATTACTTTGAAACCAAGGATTCAAGGTGTGAAGGGCAAGAACTCTTCAATAGCCAAACAATGTAATTTCATTCTAGAACAAAGAGGGGATAGTATTTGGTGAGATGGACTTCACACTAAGGATTTTGCTAATAGCTGCAACGCTGTGAGAATTTATTACAATGTAGGCCTTATTCTAGAGCAGTTTATGTGTCTATCTTATTCCATTCTTACAATAGCTCTCTGAGTGGGTACTATTATGACCACATTTTACAGATGAGGCGGGGCGCTGAAACACAGACATGATGTGATGAGGTTAGGGAGCAGCTCCGTGGAGCTTCAAAACTAGACAGTCTGGCTCTAAAGCCCAGCAACCCCATAGATGGCAGCCCACCAGGCTCCCCCGTCCCTGGGATTCTCCAGGCAAGAACACTGGAGTGGGTTGCCATTTCCTTCTCCAAGCCCAGGGCTAGGGCACAATATAGCTCCATCAGAACACCTTAGAATCACAGGAGCAGATCAGGAGTAAGTAAGGGAGCTTTCAGAATACTCTCCTCTTTCTACCATATTTCACAAGGTTCCTTAGGACCTGCATCCCCATACCCCATCTATCATTCCCTCCTCACCCACACTTCCAAGCTTTATGCTCTCACCATCTGCAGTCTGCACTTCAACCAAAGTGTCTTGGTTCCATCAGCATCTCTTGACTGCAGGCACATACTTAGCATTTCCTCCACTAAGACTTTTCTCCCCTTCCTTCTCTTCACCTGACCGACTCCTGGTCCTTCTCAGGTGTCAACTTTGCCCTCACTTTCTCTAGAGAGAGCTCTCCTGACCACCCTGCCTGAGTTGAGTGCTCTTCTCCCTTATGCAGCTACAATTCTAATTTTCTCTATCACAGACCTTATCAGACTAAATGGCAATTACATGTTTTCATGGCCTGTCTCTTAACTGTGGTCTACATGTAATCATAATCAAATACCTTGCACGTATTCGACTATGGTAGACACTTAATAATCTTTGAGGGAAGGAGAAATATAAAAATGAATGAATTGAATAAATGCTGTTTATCAATTCTAGACCAAGCTTCTGTGGTGGCTCATTGCCACCTGACAAGCAGGAGATGTAGGTTCGAACCCTGGGTTGGATTCCTGGGAAGATCCCTTGGAGAAGGAAATGGCAACCCACTCCAATATTCTTGCCTGGGAAATCCCATGGACAGAAGAGTCTGGCGGGCTCCAGTCCGCAGCGTCACAAAAGAGTCAGATGCAACTTAGCAACTAAACAGTAAAACAGCATCACTTCTAGACAGGACACTTTTAAGACACTCCCTAAAGAATCTCTAAGATTTCATAAAAAACCGATGCCTTACTGACATCTCCCTCTAACAACCTAAGAAACCCCTAGACTTCCATATTTGAGAGAAGGGATTCCAAGGATTAAGCATGAATGATATGTGAGGCTTTCCTTCTCCTCTTTCTATCTCTGAACCCAAATATCTGTTGTTAGATGGTACCCAGGAGACTTTTGAAGCCAAATGAAGCCTCTTGATACTCCTCTAAGGTGAATAAAATCGTCAAGAAAACAAAACAGTATCTGGGTGTGGTCCAGCTTTGTGGGTGTAAATATGTTGTCTGTTTCATTATATTTTCACAAGTAATCCTCTGTCATCGATAAACTCTGCAAACAAGCTTTTCATGATTCCTCAAGAGCACTCCCTCAATTACAGCACGATATGTCACTCCTGATAACAAATATTGAGGGAACTGTGTACATCTTGAACATAGACTCCTCTCTGTCATAGGATAGAAAGTTGAAAGTCAGAGAAATGTGCCTGAGTAATGTTAAGTTGATTCCTCTTTCTGAAAGAGAGAAGGTAAGAACTACATTAGATGACAGCTGAGTGTTCCGATTTTTTACACTTTGAGCCTGTCAAGTCATAAAGTATGTGCTGTTACTAAATGGATGTTGTAAGCCAAATTGTGTCTTCGAGATTCATATGTTGAAGCATAACCCCTAGTTCCTCAGAATGCAATTATATCTAGAGAGATAGAGATAGGGCCTTTGAAGCAGTGATTAAAGATAAGATAAGGCCTTGAGTTCAGTTCAGTTCAGTTGCTCAGTCATGTCCAACTCTTTGGGACCCCATGAATCGCAGCACGCCAGGCCTTCATGTCCATCACCAACACCCGGAGTCCACCCAAACTCATGTCCATTTAGTTGGTGATGCCATCCAGCCATCTCATCCTCTGTCGTCCCCCTCTCCTCCTGCCCCCAATCCCTCCCAGCATCAGAGTCTTTTCCAATGAGTCAACTCTTCGCATGAGGTGGCCAAAGTATTGGATTCTCAGCCTCAGCATCAGTCTTTCCAATGAACACCCAGGACTGGTCTCCTTTAGGATGGGCTGGTTGGATCTCCTTGCAGTCCAAGGGACTCTCAAGAGTCTTTCAACATTACACTTCAAAAGCATCAATTCTTCGGCGCTCAGCTTTCTTCACAGTCCAACTCTCACATCCATACATGACCACTGGAAAAACCATAGCCTTGATTAGACAAACCTTTGTTGGCAAAGTAATATCTCTGCTTTTTAATGTGCTGTCTATGTTGGTCATAACTTTCCTTCCAAGGAGTAAGCATCTTTTAATTTCATGGCTGCAATCACCATCTGCAGTGATTTTGGAGCCCAGAAAAATAAAATCTGCCACTGTTTCCACTGTTTCCCCATTTATTTCCCATGAAGTGATGGGACCAGATGCCATGATCTTCGTTTTCTGAATGTTGAGCTTTAAGCCAACTTTTTCACTCTCCTCTTTCGCTTTCATCAAGAGACTTTTTAGTTCTTCACTTTCTGCCATGAGGGTGGTGTCATCTGCATCTCTGAGGTTATTGATATTTCTCCTGGCAATCTTGATTCCAGCTTGTGCTTCCTCCAGCCCAGTGTTTCTCATGATGTACTCTGCATATAAGTTAAATAAGCAAGGTGACAACATACAGCCTTGATGTATTCCTTTTCCTATTTGGAACCAGTCTGTTGTTTCATGTCCAGTTCTAACTGTTGCTTCCTGACCTGCATGCAGATTTCTCAAGAGGCAGGTCAGGTAGTCTGGTATTCCCATCTCTTTCAGAATTTTCCACAATTTATTGTGATCCACACAGTCAAAGGCTTTGAAATAGTTAATAAAGCAGAAATAGATGTTTTTCTGGGAGAAGGCAATGGCACCCCCCTCCGGTACTCTTGCCTGGAAAATCCCATGGACAGAGGAGCCTGGTAGGCCACAGTCCATGGGGTCGCGAAGAGTCGGACATGACTGAGCGATTTCACTTTCCCTTTTCACTTTTATGCATTGGAGAAGGAAATGGCAACCCACTCCAGTGTTCTTGCCTGGAGAATCCCAGGGACGGGGAAGCCTGGTGGGCTGCCGTCTATGGGGTCACAAAGAGTCGGACACGACTGAAGCGACTTAGCAGAAGCAGCAGATGTTTTTCTGGAACTCTCTTGCTTTTTCCATGATCCAGCGGATGTTGGCAATTTGATCTCTGGTTCCTCTGCCTTTTCTAAATCCAGCTTGAACATCTGGAAGTTCATGGTTTACGTATTGCTGAAGCCTGGCTTGGAGAATTTTGAGCATTACTTTACTAGCGTGTGAATGAGTGCAATTGTGCGGTAGTTTGAGCATTCTTTGGCATTGCCTTTCTTTGGGACTGGAATGAAAATTGACCTTTTCCAGTCCTGTGGCCACTGCTGAGTTTTCAAATTTGCTGGCCTATTGAGTGCAGCACTTTTTGACAGCATCAACTTTCAGGATTTGAAATAGCTCCACTGGAATTCCATCATCTCCACTAGCTTTGTTCCAGTAATTCTGGAGAAGCCCCAACCAGTAATGCTGAAAAAGCTAAAGTTGAACTGTTCTATGAAGACCTCCAAGACCTTTTAGAACTAACACTCAAAAAAGATGTCATTTTCATTAAAGGGAACTGGAATGCAAAAGTAGGAAGTCAAGAAACACCTGGAGTAACAGGCAAATATGGCCTTGGTGTACGGAATGAAGTAGGGCAAAGGCTAATAGAGTTTTGCCAAGAGAACACACGAGTCATAGCAAACACCCTCGTCCAACAACACAAGAGGAGACTACACATGGACATCACCAAATGGTCAACACCAAAATCAGATTGATTATATTCTTTGCAACCAAAGATGGAGAAGCTCTATACAGTCAGCAAAAACAAGACTGGGAGCTGACTGTGGCTCAGGTCATGAACCCCTCATTGCCAAATTCAGACTTAAATTGAAGAAAGGAGGGAAAACCACTAGACCATTCAGATATGACCTAAATCAAATCTCTTATGATTATACAGTGGAAGCGAGAAATAGATTTAAGGGACTAGATCTGATAAATAGAGTGCCTGATGAACTATGGACTGAGGTTCGTGACATTGTACAGGAGACAAGGATCAAGACCATCCCCAAGAGAAAGAAATGCAAAAAAGCAAAATGGCTGTCTGGGGAGGCCTTACAAATAGCTGTGAAAAGAAGGCCTTGAGGGTGGGTCCTAATTCAATCTAACTGGTCCTTGTAAGAAGAGAAAATGCACATGACAACACAGGGACAAGGCGGCCAACTACAAGCCGGGGAGAGGGGTCTCAGAAGAAACCAACTCTGACCACACTTTGACCTTGAGCTTCCGTGTTCCAGAACTGTGAGAAAATAAATTTCTGTTGTTTCAGCCCAGTTTGTGGCATTTTGTTATGGCAGCCCTAGCAAACTAATACAATAAATGATTAACAAACATTAAAGCAATACTAGAAGCCTAGTGCATGTATATATCTGCCATTCTTGATTAAGCATGCTTTATTCTGCATTTTTAAAACAAGTATTTTTCCTCTATGACCCACCTCCCAGAATATTGGAAATAAAAGCAAAAATAAACAAATGGGACCTAATTAAACTTAAAAGCTTCTGCACAACAAAGGAAACTATAAGCAAGGTGAAAAGACAGCCTTCAGAATGGGAGAAAATAATAGCAAATGAAGCAACTGACAAACAACTAATCTCAAAAATATACAAGCAACTCCTGCAGTTCAATTCCAGAAAAATAAATGACCCAATCAAAAAACGGGTCAAAGAACTAAATAGACATTTCTCCAAAGAAGACATACAGATGGCTAACAAACACATGAAAAGATGCTCAACATCACTCATTATCAGAGAAATGCAAATCAAAACCACTATGAGGTGCCATTTCACGCCAGTCAGAATGGCTGTGATCCAAAAGTCTACAAGCAATAAATGCTGGAGAGGGTGTGGAGAAAGGGAATCCTCTTACACTGTTGGTGGGAATGCAAACTAGTACAGCTACTATGGAGAACAATGTGGAGATTCCTTAAAAAACTGGAAATAGAACTGCCTTATGATCCAGCAATCCCACTGCTGGGCATACACACTGAGGAAACCAGAATTGAAAGAGACACGTGTACCCCAATGTTCATCGCAGCACTGTTTATAATAGCCAGGACATGGAAGCAACCTAGATGTCCATCAGCAGATGAATGGATAAGCAAGCTGTGGTCCATATACACAATGGAGTATTACTCAGCCATTAAAAAGAATACATTTGAATCAGTTCTAATGAGGTGGATGAAACTGGAGCCTATTATAGAGTGAAGTAAGCCAGAAAGAAAAACACCAATACAGTATACTAACGCATATATATGGAATTTAGAAAGATGGTAACGATAACCCTGTATACGAGACAGCAAAAGAGTCACTGATGTATAGAACAGTCTTATGGACTCTGTGGGAGAGGGAGAGGGTGGGAAGATTTGGGAGAATGGCATTGAAACATGTGAAACGTCATGTATGAAACGAGATGCCAGTCCAGGTTCAATGCACGATGCTGGATGCTTGGGGCTGGTGCACTGGGACGACCCAGAGGGATGGTGTGGGGAGGGAGGAGGGAGGACGGTTCAGGATGGGGAACACATGTATACTAATTAAATAATTTTCTATTAAAGAAAAAAAAGAAAAACACCAATACAGTATACTAACGCATATATATGGAATTTAGAAAGATGGTAACAATAACCCTGTATACGAGATAGCAGAAGAGACACTGACGTATAGAACAGTCTTTTGGACTCTGTGGGAGAGGGAGAGGGTGGGATGATTTGGGACAATGGCATTGAAACATGTATAATACCATATATGAAACGAGTCACCAGTCCAGGTTCGATGTACAATACTGGATGCTTGGGGCTGGTGCACTGGGACGACCCGGGGGGATGGTATGGGGAGGGAGGAGGGAGGAGGGTTCAGGATAGGGAACACATGTATACCTGTGGCGGATTCATTTTGATATATGGCAAAACCAATACAATATTGTAAAGTTAAAAAATAAAATTTTAAAAATAAAATAAAAAAATAAAACAAGTATTTTAATTTAAATAGTACCAGTATTTACTGATTTTTCAATAAGAAATAATTTGGGGGTGAATACCATTAAGCCAACTTAATTTCATTGTCAATTTTCTATGGCAATCAGTTAAATTATACCCAGTTTTGTTCTATTTTAACCTTTGTTCAGCTGAAATCATTTTCACTGAATCATTTTTATCGGCATGTATTTCCCAACAAAGATTCATTGGTCAGTGTTTTGTCAATATAAAATTTTATCAATTATAGCCTGTTATAAAATCCCTGCTATGACTATTAATTTTACCAACGTCAAATTTTCCAGGTCAAATGTTGTTGACAGTATTTGATTCTTTTGACAATTTTTTTAAATGTCACTTTTTCAATATTTTGATTTGTAAACCATGTACATAAATTTTATTTTTTAAGGTATATGATTTACTATTTTTTAGCGTATTCACAAGGTTATTCACCCATTACTACCATCAAGCTCCAGAATATTTTCATCACTCCCAAAAAACACTCTCATTACCCTCTCCTTGTCTCCAGCCTTTGGTGACCAATAATCTGCTTTCTTTCTCCATGGATTACACATTCTGGACATTTCATATAAATGAAATCATATAACATGTGACTTTTTGCATCTGGCTTCTTTCACTTACATTTTCAAGGTTTATCTATGCGGTAGTAGGTATCAGGACTTCATCTTCATTCCTTTATATAGCTAAATAATATTCCATTATTGGACAGACCGTATTTTATTTATCAGCTGACTGACATTTAGGTAATTTCTACTTTATGGTTGTTATGAATAATGTGGCTATGAGCATTCATGTACAAGTTTTTTACAGACATATGTTTTTGATTCTGTTGCTTATGTACATACATGGATGTATACACACATACACATAGGGGTGAAATTATTAGCTATATGATAACTTTAAGAGCAGAGACATTACTTTGCCAACAAAGGTCCGTCTAGTCCAGGCTATGGTTTTTCCAGTGGTCATGTATGGATGTGAGAGTTAGACTGTGAAGAAAGCTAAGCACCGAAGAATTGATGCTTTTGAACTGTGGTGTTGGAGAAGACTCTTGAGAGTCCCTTGGACTGCAAGGAGATCCAACCAGTCCATTCTAAAGGAGATCAGTCCTGGGTGTTCTTTGGAAGGAATGATGCTAAAGCTGAAACTCCAGTACTTTGTCCACCTCATGCGAAGAGTTGAGTCATTGGAAAAGACTCTGATGCTGGGAGAGATTGGGGGCAGGAGGAGAAGGGGACGACAGAGGATGACATGGCTGGATGGCATCACCGACTCGATGGATGTGAGTTTGAGTGAACTCCAGGAGTTGGTGATGTACAGGGAGGCCTGGCGTGCTGCAATTCATGGGGTCGCAAAGAGTCAGACACAACTGAACTGAACTGAACTGAACTTTGTACTTAACTTTTTGAGGAATTGCCTGACTGTTTTCCAAACTGGCTACACTATTTTACATTCCCACTATAATTTAAAAGGGTTTTAATCTCTAAGTTTTTAATTATCATTTGTTGTTATTGTTGTTTAGTTACTAAGTCATATCCAACTCTTTGCAACTCCATGGACTATAGCACACCAGGCTTCTCTGTCCTCCACTGTCTCCCAAAGTTTGCTCAAATTCATGTCCCTTGAGTCAGTGATACTAACTAACCATATCATCCTCTGTCACCCCCATCTCCTCCTGCCTTCAATCTTTCCCAGCATTAGGGTCTTTTCAAATGAATCAGTTCTTCGTATTAGGTGGCCAAAGTATCGGAGCTTCAGCTTCAACATCAGTCCTTCCAGTGAATATTCAGGGTTGATTTCCTTAAGAATTGACTGGTTTCATCTCCTTGCAGTCCAAGGATTCTTAAGAGTCTTCCCCAACATCACAATTCAAAAGCATCAATTCTTCAGTGCTCAGTCTTCTTTACGTCCAACTCTCACATCCATACATGACTACTGGAAAAACCATAGCTTTGACTAGATGGACCTTTGCTGGAAGAGTGATGTCTCTGCTTTTTAATACATTGTCCAGGTTTGTCATAGCTTTTCTTCCAAGGAGCAAGCATCTTCTAATTTTACGACTGCAGTCACTGTCTGCAGTGATTTTGGAGCCCAAGAAAATGAATCTGTCACTGCTTCCACTTTTTTCCCTTCTATTTGCCATGAATTGATGGGACTGGATGCCATGATCTTAGTTTTCTGAATATTGAATGTTAAGCCAGCTTTTTCACTCTCTTCTTTCACCCTCATCAAGAAGCTCTTTAGTTCCTCTGCACTTCTGCCATTCGAGTAGTGTGGTATGATATGGTATGGTGTGTGTGCTCAGTCATGTCTGACTGCAACCCCATGGTGTGTAGCCTACCAGGCTCCACTGTCCATGGGATTTTCCAGGCAAGAATACTGGAGTGGGTTCCCATTTCCTCATCCAGAGGATCTTGCCACCCAGGGACCAAACCCGTGTCTCTTGCGTCTCCTGCATTGATGGGCAAATTCTTTACCACTAGTGCTGCCTAGGAAGCCCCATTAGAATGGTATCATCTGAATATCTGAGGTTGTTGATATTTCTCCCAGCAATCTTGATTCCAGCTTGTGATTCATCCAGCCCAGCATTTCGCATGATGTACTATTATTAACCATGTGCAATAATATGCTTTTTCAGTTTTGTTTTATGTTTATTGACGCTATCACTAACATTCATTATAAATTGCATTAAAATATATTAATTTGCATTTATTTCTTAGAAAATTCAAGGACATCAGCTACTCCAAGATATTTCTGTTGTCTTTGTGGCAGGGTCTTAAAACTAAAACCCATGGGCCAAATCCAACCTTGGGCCTGTTTTGGTAGGACCCACGTGCTAAAAATGCTTTTTAAATTTATAGAAATAGTTGAAAAAAATTAAAAGAAAAGTAATATTTTGTGATACAAATAAATTTTACAAAATCCAAATTTCATTGACTAGAAATAAAGTTCTGTTGGAACATAGCCCTGCTCATTCATTACGCATCACCTATGGCAGCTCTCACACAACAACAGTGGAGCTGGGTCGTTGTGACAGAGACGGTCTGGTCTACAGAGCCTCAAAGCTTTACTATCTGGCCCATTACAGAAAAGAGCCAATCATATTGTCAATCCAATTCATCTTTATTTTTCAGATCACATGTTGTGATGGGTAGTAATTAAATAGCTGGCCAAAACAAAGCATATGGCAGCCACTCCAAGTGTGGGCCTTAGACAACTGCCAGTTGGTGAACTGTCGTGATTCATAATGAGATCATTGAGAGTAAGCCTTAGAAACATACAGAAAATTGATTGAGCGATTTTTTTCTCTTTGAGTTGAATACTTAAAAAACAAGTTGTGTAATTTGTATGTACTTGGGGTCTTTTAAATTTTACTTTTCTAGTTATTAATTTTTTTGTACTTTATTAAAATATCAGTCCACAACATACTGGAAAACTTGAGGAAAAAAAAACCAAACTGGCCTTTAACACAAATAGCACTCAAATAGAGAATCAATAACCAAAAAAAAAAAAAAAAGAATCAATAACCTTAGAAAAACAGAGGAGTGAATCTCCTAGGACATGAACCTCCTGAGAGCAGGGCTTTCATCTGCTTTGTGCACCTGTCTGTCCCAGCACCTGGACAGGGCCTGGCACAGTGTAACTGGTATTCTACAAATGCTGGACGAATATGCAAATGCAATCCAATCCACTTCCTAACTCCAATATCACTGCCAAGGATTATGGTTTTCTAGGTTTGTTTTGTTTTTAATTTGCTCTCAGAGGCAGTATTTACATCACAGAGTCTGGAACCAGGCCGGGGTTGAAAACCCAACTTTTCCTTTTACTAGCCAGGCTATCTGGGGCAAGTTCTTAACCTCTCTGTAATTCTTCATCTTTCAAATGGGGATAATGATAGTCTCTATAGAGTTATTAGAATAGTCATCTGAGTTTATATATATACACATACATATATATATATTACTTAGAAGTATAGTGGTTCATATGGTAAAGAATCTACTCGTGCTGTGGGAGACCTGGTCTCAATCCCTGAATCAGGAAGATGCCCTGGAGAAGGGAATGTGTGCCCATTCCAGCATTCTTGCCTGGAGAATCCCATGGATGGAAAAATCTGGTGGGCTACAGTTCATGGAGTTGCAAAAGAGTCAGACACAACTGAGCAACTAACACTTTCACACTTGTGCCTAGCACACAGGAAGAATTCAATAGATATTAGCTATTATTATTACTGTACATACATAGGAAGTGTATATGCACGAAGTGGTCAAAAAACTTCCTTATTTTAGCTGCCTAAAATGGCATACAACATATTTCATCTGTTTAAATAAATTCATTTTATATTCCTGCCTGCCGGGGACCAGCCCCGGCTGATCCAGGGTATTCGAAGGAGAGACGGCATAGGCGAAGATCAGGAAACAATTGCTTAATTAAATGTTAATTAAGGATATAAAGAGTAATAGAATAAGGATAGCTCAGTAGGAAAATTCAGTGGAGAAAAGAGGCTGAGTAGCTTGGTTTACGCGGGAGACCAATAAAACTTCAAGACAAGAAGTTTGCACCACTTACGTAGGCTGCAGTCGTCCTTCCGTTCTCCCAAAGGAGAGGAGACACTGAGGCCTCCCCGGTCGGATCTTAGAAGCCCAGGCATAATTAGTAAGCATGGTGGGTTCCGCGCTCCAGATGGAGACTCAGCCAGAGTGAGAGAGAGAGCGACATGGGGAGACCAGTATTTCGAGAAACTGATCCCAATTCTTTATTTTCCAGAGTCTGTTTTTATACACTAAGATGTTATCCAAAAGTCACGTGGGGACAGCAGTCCTGACTTTTATTAAAGTCAGGTGCTTCACACAAATGTATACAGAGGTCTTAGGGGTGTTACATCATCTTCTGGCCAGGGGGGCCTGCTGACAATTTACGACCCTCTCCTTGTGACAGCCGTCAGTCAACCAGGACACTTATTTCTCCAGGGCTGATTATTCTCAAAACAGACGCCACCCAAATAAAGTTACATTCCTACAGGGTGAGGGTGTAGTGGGTTTTAGTTAAGGAAAGAATTTACTTAGCCTAAGGTCTAACGTGATTAATATCAAAGGTTAATTCTATATATTCATTAATGTGTGTAAGGGCAGGGGATATGGAGACTTAGCAACAAACATTGGCTCAACAAATGAAAAACCCTTCACCAACACAATTTCTAATTAGCCCATTATACTTATACTAATAGTTTTCTAACTTTTCTAAGGAACCTGTTTTTAGAAGGTTTAAAGCATCTTGTGCCTCTCACGGTTGGGAGGCTGTGAGCGATCACATGTGGCCGGACAAGCCTGTCAGGCAGGCCACAGAACCTTCAGAGGAGTTTGTAGGTTAAAACACTCTTATCACGCCCAGGAATTATTATAAACTGGAGCTCTAAGTTAACTCCTTCTCCAAAAGAGGTGGTGGGGGACAGCCCCCCGTAAAGTCAGAGGTGTAGGTGAGCACAAAGTAGTAAAGCAGGCAGGCTCTGGTTATGGGGGTAGATGCTCGAGGAGTTCCAGGGGGACTCCTGAGGCTCGATCCCGCCTTTGCGTATGTCGAGCCTCCTTCCTCATGACCTTTGTCACGGGCGGAGTACCTCACTCTGGCCCCCAACACCTGCCAAATGTAAGATCCCAAGTTTTTTAAAGACAATCTCTTTAGGTTAAGGTCATCAGACACTTTCGGCAAATATGACTTTTCATGAATGGTAAAACATTCTTCATAAATTTGCTTAGTACAGTCCAAAGGCTTGACTCTGATTCTATACAGTGCAATCCATGAATTGGTGCAAGTAATGTGTACAAGTTTCAATTCTGTCATGTAGCACGCTAACCCTACCATCCCAAACTTAAACAACTTGACAAAACATCAAATTTTTTCAGACTGAATCTCTTTAAGCCTGCAGCAGCCCCTCCTCAGGCAGGCCTCTGTGTAGTGCATGGCTACCCCTAGGAATGACCCTCTCTATAATTATATCTCAGGACAATTTTCAGTGTTACAAAAAGAAATACAGCTCAACCAGCTCCTCAGAAAGTCTTGCTCTCCACAAACATTCTTGCCATTCCATACTGCCCATCTCTGGCTATGTTTTGCCTTTGGCCTCAAATAAATCTCTAGCCTCTGACTACTGAGAACTAGACATCCTCCAAGACCAGACACCAGACACTTCTGTAGCAACTTTCCATGTCCTTTGCAGTCAGAACTAATAAAAACTCTAAAACCTTCTATAATCAACCTTGTTCAATGCCTGTCTTGTCCACCAAGCTGACCCCAGAGCAACTACCAAAGTGCCTAGTACATATTGAGAGGGAAAAAATATACAAAATAATGCCCTCGAGGAAACTATTGACCAAATATTGATAAGCTGTTCTGTCCTTCCCTACTACCTAAACTCCATGAAGGTAGGAATCTTAACTGTCATGCTTTTAGTCAGGAACAGTATAACTAGTAGGTGCTAAATAAATATTGGTTGAATAAATGAATGAGTTACAGTGAATGAATGAATGAGGGACCAAGACAAGGATGCTCTTTATAATGTGGGCTCTTATTCGAGCTAATCTCATTCCCCTCAACACAAAGGGATACAGGAAGATTTCAAAATTACCTTATCTCAAATGTCAATAATCAAGTTGTTTCCCAAGATCACAAGTAGAGTTGTGTATCATGATGCCATACACACCATCTGCAGCATTACTAATATCAAACTATAAGTGTTGTTGAAGGAAGAGATCTATTTTTTCTTTGTTTCCTTGGTGTGTGTGTGCTCATTCTCATCCAACTCTTTGCAACTCCTTGGACTATAGCCCGCCAGACTCCTCTCTCCATGGGATTTCCCTGGCAAGAATATTGTGGAGTGGGTTGCCATTTCCTACTCCACTGAATCTTTCTAACCCAGGGATCAAACCACATCTCTTGCATCTCCTGCCTTGGCAGGCAGATTCTTAACCACCATGCCAGCTTTGTTTCCTTCAGACAATTTTAAATCATCTTCTTTTTCTGAAAGCAAAGCTTCTAGTTGCCTATATCATTTCTGTCCTAATTTTCCCCATGCCATTAGGGTCCTCCATTTTGTAACATTTAAAGATTTCATCTATTTTAGTGACAATAGTCCAAAATAGTCCAGACAATAGTCTGGATCAGCAAGCCTCATGACCTGAGTCATACTAAAGGCTCAGGTTCAGAATATAAATCCCAGCCATGACTGGGGTTTTTACAGAAGTCAGTTCAGTTCACTTCAGTTCAGTCGCTCAGTCATGTTCAACTCTTTGCAACCCCATGGACTGAAGTATGCCAGGCCTCCCTGTCCATCACCAACTCCTGGAGTCCACTCAAACTCATGTTCATTGAGTCGGTGATGCCATCCAACCATCTCATCCTCTGTCACCCCCTTCTCCTCCTGCCTTCAATCTTTCCCAGCATCAAGGTCTTTTCAAATGAGTCAGTTCTTCGCATCAGGTGGCCAAAGTATTGGAGTTTCAGCTTCAATATCAGTCCTTTCAGTGAATATTCAGGACTGATTTCCTTTAGGATGGACTGGTTGGATCTCCTTGCAGTCCAAGGGACTCTTAAGAGCCTTCTCCAACACCACACTTCAAAAGCATCAATTCTTCAGCACTAGGGAAGAATTGATCACTAGCCAGCTGTTTTCACTGCCCATTTTACTGCTGTTTTTACTGCCCATTTTGGACACGAGTGCTAACCCTCCCATGGACCTGAAAGAAGATATGTCAAGAAAGTAATTTGAATGTCTCTCTGCCTATGTCTCACTTATCTTGTTTACTTACAGAGTGTTCATGATGACTAAAATTTTAGACTCATAAGCATTAATGCTATAAAGGGTAGTAGAGATAGCCTAATCCAGGGGGTGCAAATTCAAAGCTCTATAGGGGCCAGATGGGTTATTTAATTGGAAAAAAAGATAATGAGGTGGAGCCTGGGGAGAACAGCAAAGAACAGGCTTATCTAAAGAGAAGAGCAGATACTCAGCTCAAGCTGGCTGTTGCCAACTGATGTCTAAGGCCCAAAGTCATGATCTTCTAGACTTTCCCCCCCAAAAAAAGATGACTTCAAATTTCCATGAGCTATCTCTCAAAATTATTTTTTAATTGTGGTCAAATATACATATAAAATTTACCATTTTAACCATTTTCAGGTGTACAGTTCAGTAGTGTTAAGTACATTATATTGTATAGTCAGTCTACAAAATTTCTATCATTTTGCAAAACTAAAACAGTACACATTAAACAACTTAAGATTGCCTATTTCTCCCAGACCCTGGCAACCACCATTCCATTATACTTTGTCTCTATGAATGTAACTACTCTAAGCATCTCATATATATGGGTTCATACAGTGTTTTCATTTTGTAAGTGACTTATTTCACCTAGCATAATGTCCTCCAGGCTCATCCATGTTGTATCATGTGTCAGAATTTCTTTGTTTTCAAGGATGAATAATATTCTACATTTGTGTATACCACATTTTTAAGTCCATTTATCTATCATTGGGCACTTGGGTTGACTTTTGACTAGTCAGTGAACATGGGTATTAAATATTTCTTCAAGACTTTACTTTTAGTTCTTTTGGGTATATGTATACTCAGAAATTTTTTATAGCAGTTGTACCATTTTATATTACTCCCCATAGTGCACAAGGGTTCCAATTTCTCCGTATCTTCACCAACACTTGTTATTTTCTGTTCTTTATATAGAAAGGTATACCTAGTGGGTATGCAGTAGTATCTCATCTCTGTGGTTTCAACTTTCATTTCTCTAATAACTAGTGGTCTTGAGTGTCTTTTCATATGCTTGTTGGCCATCTGTATGTCTTCTTTCTGGAGGAGGACATGGCAACCCACTCCAGTATTCTTGCCTTCTTTAGAGAAATGTTTGCTCAAGTCCTTTGCCCATTTTTCAATCAGGTTATTTCATTGTTGTTGAATCAGTTGTTAAATGGTAGACACTAATTCAAATTTTGTAAAAATAATAAAACTACTATATAGACAAAATACACTGTTTCAAGCAAAATATGGCCTAGAGACCTCCATTTAGTGACCTGATATGCATCCAACACCCTCAACCTGCAGACAAGGAAACCAAAACCTAGATCATAAAGTCAACAAGCCTGCGGTTGCATGTGGCTATCTGGTGTCTGAGACAGAACTAGACCTGAGGTCCTTAACTCAGACCTTTAGGACATTTCTTAGAACACTCACCAGAGCCAAAACGTCTGATGGTAAGAGGTTCCCACCTGCCAAAAATTCGTGACTGGACTTGGTGATTTATGGGAGAACGTGCAAAAGACAATAACTCACAATGTCCTCCCCCAACTCAAAAAAAAGATAAATGTGAGGTAATGGATATGTTAATTAACTAAATTGGGAGGAATTCTTTTATAATGTGTATGTACATCAAATTATCACGATGAACACTTTCAATATCTTACTTTTATCAGTTAAATATCACTAAAGTTGGAAAATGAAAAAGCAATAACTCAAGGCAGAGTCAGGCTGAAAGAACCTTTTTCTGCTCACTGCCACCTCCTCCCTTCTCTAGAGGTAGCAACAGGGGCTGGAAAATCCATTCATTCGTAGTTAACAATGGACAAAGGGAAGCTTGTCTGCTGCGTTAGTCATTGATTGAATGTCTCTAACTTCTAGCTACTCTCTTGCTCTCTATCCCAGAAGTGACTTCTCTTTGATGCTATTTCTAAACTGGAATGTGACCCTCCATCTGGGCAGGGCTGAGGGCATGTGGGGGACATGAGTAGATATTAGAATTGTAATTCTGCTTGAGTCTGACATGTGGATTCCCAAGAATCCATGGCAATGAGAACTTGGAAAAGGCTGTCACAAAAAGAGGGAGGTAAAAAAGAGCATTCTTAAGAAATGGCAAAGATGTGAACATGTCCCACTTAGGAAAAGTTTGGCTTTTCTTTTTCTGGGATAGGCTCACAATACGACTTGCTGGTTATGGCAGGATGGAGTTTTTCAGCCCCTAACTTACTGTGTGTCCTGAGACAAAATCCTGTATCTCCTTGCACTTGCATTTTCATAATATTGGAGAGAAGTGACATAGCGGCAGGATTTTTGTCATGCTAATTGCAGCATTTAGTCATACAACAGGACATAAATTACATATCCATGCCATCCTGCCTTGCCTGCTGTCCCCTGCTCTACTAGCCCCTTGACCAATTTGAGCTGCCTTTGGTGGTTCAGGAATTGAGAGTTTGAGTAGATAGGCTATAGCAGCTGTAATAAACCAAGAGACCTTATTCAAACTCATGTATTCCTAGAGACCAGCTTGAACTCGCTGGTTATCTGGAGCAAACCGCCAGTCAACAGCTCCAAGCTTTGTGTTAGATGTTGAAGTAGAATTTCTGCTTGCCACTTCCCTTGTGGTGAGGGGTTGGGATGGTGCAGAGGAAAATTCTGAAAAAGCATTTGGGGGATCCTCCAATGAAACTGCTCACTATACCAGTAACCTGCTCAGCTCCTCTGTCCATGGAATTCTCCAGCCAAGAATACTGGAGTGGGTAGCCTTTCCCTTCCATAGGGGATCTTTCCGACCAGTGATTGAACCTGGGTGTCCTGCACTGCAGGCAGATTCTTTACCATCTGAGCCACCAGGGAAGCCCCAAGAGCCTGCTATCAGTCTATTACCCATGCTCTTGGGTTGAGTGTTGATGATTTCCCGGCCCAAACATGATTCAAACCAGTCTGAATGATACCTTTTTACTTGCCAGGCTTGGAGCTGGCCTTGCTCAGTTGCCAGCTTCCTTAACCATCCACTGTCCTCCCTGGAATAAGCTCAAGAGTATGTTTGACAAGTGTTGCCAAAGCCAGTAAATGGTCCAATGTGGAGCACAACTTATTAGAAAGGTTTGCCTATGTTTGCAAGTGTCTTACATTGCTGATATGTTATCAGGATTCAGTCAGAATTTAGATTTTATTATAATCTCCTCAATCAGGGCAAAGGCCATGGCTCATTCATCTTGGTATTCCCAGCACAGAGCCCAGGGCCTGGCCCCTAGTTAACTCCTAACCATCACGCAGTTCATTTACTCATTCAAATGCTAATTGAGCACCCAAGGTGTACTAAAAACGCTCCCAGAACAGGGCAGGAAAGACAAGTTAGGCCTCTGCTTGCAGCCCGGTTACAAGCTAGAGGAGGTTCACTTCCTGCTGGAAGCTTGCCTTTCCCTGCTGTCTGAAGACTCAGTGCTGATCCAAAAGACAGCACTTCCTGCAGGGAACTATAATTACGTGTACACACTTCTTGAGTACAGGACAATGAATTATTCATCTTTGTAACCCCAGTGCCTAAAACAGAGCTTGGTACTCAGAAGGTGCTCCAGAGAGGTTGGTAACCACTGAACCCACACTTCCCCTCCAATTTCAACTAAGAGACTCATAGCCTGGAATATGCAATGTCGTTCTCTTGGTTTGTCCCTCGTGCCAACCAGCTGCTCAGTAACTTCCCACTTACTGACCTGACTGCCTCACAAGACTGTAATTTTTCCAAGAGCAAAGGACCACATATTATTTATACTGTATCCCAACATCGAGCATTAGTAGGCAGACCATAAATAGTTGTTGATCGTTTAACAAATAAGTTGAACTATAAATAAATATAATACATCTCTATAACCCCATCTTCCTGGCCTCCTGCCCGAATGACTAGAGTAATATAGGATGGTTCTGGCCACATTTCCATCTTACCATTTTCTCTAATACCCTGATCAAGATAGGGGAATCTAACCAACTGTAAGGCATTTATTTAGAGGTCTGTTTCCATATCTCTCTAAAAGGATTTTTTTTTCCCCTCTAACTTTATATTGAAAACAAGAAACCATTTTCCTGAACAGAAGCTCTCTCTAGAGAAAAGGAAAATGGGTAACTGGTGAATTCTGCCTTTTGAGAGCAGGTGCTTTTCACATCTAATATCATGTAATTTTCACAGATACCCCAGAAGTTTGAGCTCACTGGCCTCATTTTACAGATGAGGAAACCGAGGTTCTGACAGGCTAAGCAAGGTCACCCAGCCAGAACTAGAGAAGCGGCAGGTGATCCACTGTGAGTCAATATACTCCCAAGCCACCAAATTACCTCTGATGACTTGCCCCAGGTCTGACATCCCATTTTTCTTTTTCCAGAAATAAAACAGTACTGGGGTTATGTGTTGTGTTTCTTCCCCCCAAGCTCCAGCCACTTTAAGGGAATTTTTTGGTTTCATTATTGGTATGTGTCCAAGCTGAGTATCTCCCTTGCCCTGCCCTCCTCCACCTTGGCTGGGGTTGCCTTGGCCCTGTGAAAAATATTGTGCTATGCTATGTTATATTCCAGCTCTTCTAGAAATTCTTCAGGCTACCTCCGCCTATCCAGTTTCACCTCTCTTTCTCTGCTATGAGTTGAATTCTGTCCCCTCAAAAGATACTGAAATCCTATGAATGTGACCTTGTTTGAAAATACAGTCCTTGGGGTGATCAGGTTTAAATGAAGTCACTTGTTGTTGTTTAGTTGCTAAGTCATGTCTGACTCTTGCAACACCTTGGACTGTAACCCACCAGGCTCCTCTGTCCATGGGATTTTCCAGCAAGAATACTGGAGTGGGTTGCAATTTCCTTCTCTAGGGGATCTTCCCAACCCAGGGATCAAACCTGTATCTCCTATATTAGCAGGCAGATTCTTTATCACTGAGCCACCTGGGAAGCCCAAATTAAGTTGTTAGTAAAAGTCGCTCAGTCGTGTCCGACTCTTTGCGACCCCATGGACTGTATAGATTCTCCAGGCCAGAATACTGCAGTGGGTAGCCTTTCCCTTCTCCAAGTGATCTTCCTGACCTAGGAATTGAACCGAGGTCTCCTGCATTGCAGGTAGATTCTTTACCAACTGAGATATCAGGGAAGCCCAAGGTCATTAGTGTAGGCCCTAATCCAACATGACTGATGTCCTTATGAAAAAGGGAAATCAGAACACAAATGCAGAAAAAAGACAATGTGAAAACACAGAAAGGATGCCATCCATAAGCCACGGAGAATCTGAGGATACCAGAAGCTAAGACAGAGGCTTGGAACTTTTTTTCCTTATGATCTTCAAAAGAAAGCAATTCTGCCAACCTCTAGACCTGTGAGACAATAAATTTTTGTTTAAGCTACTCAGTGTCATTGCAGACTCAAGCTTCTGATACATTCTGTCTTGTATTTTTCTCTCTCTGTTTGTCTCTCTCTCCCCAACTTTCCCTGATCTGGTTTCCATGGATTCCCCAGGCCACGGTTTGGTTTCCCTCACAGATAGGGCCTCCCAGTCTCTCCATCTTACAGAACAGTCCCCCAGGGACACCTGCTCCTCCCCACCAATGATGCAAGCTCTCAGCACACCAGGGTCAAACCCAGGCCCCTAGTTGGGAAGGAGGTTCCAAGGGAAGGGAGACTGGACAGCAGCAGAACAGTCACCTGTTTTTTTCATTTTGATATGTTTGTCAACTAAGTAATATTATAAATGCAAGGCAGACACCACTGCAAATGCCCTTTTCTTAAGCAGGTTAGAAATTGTTATCCTAGCTGTTCTTTGCTGACCTAATATCTTCTATTTTGTGTCCTCTATTATTAATACACGGTCAGGCTCCAACAAAGCCTTTCCCTGAAATTACCAGGAAAATCACAAAATTAATTGAAAGCTGAAAAGCAGTCACTGAGTTTCTATCACAGAATTCTTTGGTGTCACCCTGACCGAGTCTCTCAGACATTCTAATTGAAGTTGGGAATAAGACATTAATCATTGTCACCACAATGCATCACACTGGGTTTAGTACTTAATCATTTTTCATTTGGAAGATGCCTGAAGGTGGGTGGTGTTAATGCATGTTTTAAACACATCAGAAATTCCCATCCTTAGTTGTAGTCTATTCAGTTAACAGATATTAATCAAGTACCTACAAAGTGGCAAGCAAGATAAAGCCCCTGCTCTCCTAGAGCTTATTATATTTAATGTCAGAGATAGGTGGTAAACAAAAATATATAAAACTGGATCTCGGGTCATAATAGTTCAGGGAAAAATAAAGCTGTAATTATTTGCTCAATATCAGTCTTCACTTTAGGTTATAGCTTTCATGATGACAGTGGCCATGTCTGTCTCAGTGCTAGGTCACAGTATGCATTTGATAAGGGTTGTTGAACGGGTGAATGGTGGATGGATGGCTAGATGGAACTCAACATACATTTTGGACTCTTAAGAAGCCATGTATATCCTACATTGAAAATTCACTGGTTCAAATATACGTTTTCTGAGCCTCCATTGTGTGCCAGAAACAGACTAGACACTGAAAATGAAGGTGGATAAGGTAAAATCCTCTCCTCCAGGGAACTCACACATGTTTCTTTCTTTCTTTTTTTTTTTTCAATATGTTACACACATTTCTTTAGACATCTTAAAGAAAAAAAAGGACCTGGTCATGGACATATACATGTGGTACTCTGTGCTTCTTTGACGGAGGTGGGGGAGAATTAAAGGGGATGGTGATACAAGAAAGGGGTCCCAAAGGAAGGGAAACTTGGACTGAACCTGGAATAGACTGCAAGGTCCGGGAAAAGCATTCTGGGCAGAGGAACCAGCATGGGCAGAAGCTGGAGACAGAATAGTCTAGGGACACCAAGGTCATCTTCTGTTAAAACAGGAACACAGGGAGAAATGATGGAGATGAGGCTAGAAAATGAATCAGGAGTCGAATGTTGATCACCTCCTCCCCATATGTCAGCTCTTTCGTTACGGAAATCTGATGAACTTATCAGACAGGTGCTAAAGGTCAGCAAAGCTAAAGGATTGGGGACACTGAAGTAGTTACATGAGTAGTTGCCTAGAAACCTTGTTTGGCACAAAAGCATCTCTTTTTTCCCCTCCTGTTTCTTTGTTTACACACTGGGCTATCAGATTCTGCATCTTCCTGGATCTGAAACTGCAGATCATCCTCTGGGCAAGCGTGGTGAGGCCACTGGAGTGGTCGTTTGTCTGGCTGCAGGCATAATAAGCCCGGATGGAAATCTACTCTGTTCCCCACACGCTGCACCTCGCTGCCCCAAACCTGCTCTGCTGGTTTAGGCTGGCCTCCTCCTGAAAGGAGAAGTCTGTAGACGCCAGTGGGGGAGGAGCGCTCTGTGAGCCTTGGGGAGCTGCCTACGGAGAAATGCAACCTATCCTAAGGTCAGGCTGCTTTTTACCTTACGTTCACAGAGGGAAAGGGCATCCTCGTGGTTCTGTTTACTTGAGAATCCCCAAACTTAATGGTGCCCCAGCAGGTATTATTATGTTTGTTTTATCCAATCTATGAGAAATATGTACATTCTGCAGAAAGCATGGAAATTAGAGGAAATACAAAGGCTAAAGCTAAAATTGCAATAAATCATTAGAGCTGCTGTTAATGTTTTGGAGTATTTCCTTGTAGTCTTTGTTTTTATGAACACACATACACATCAAATTAATTTGTGTGTGTGTTAAGTCATCAGGCTCAGCTGGGTAAGGAATCTGCCTGCAATGCAGAAGGCCTGGGTTCAATACCTGGGTTGGGAAGATCCCCTGGAGAAAGGAAAGGCTACTTACTCCAGTATTCTGGCTTAGAGAATCCCATGGTCTGTATAGTCCATGAAGTCACAAACAGTTGGACTCTTTGGGACCCCACAGACTGTAGCCTGCCAGGCTCCTCTGTCCATGCGAGGAAAGGCAAGAATACTGGAGTAGGTTGCCATGCCCTCCTCCAGGGGATCTTCCTGAGCCAGGGATCAAACCTGCATCTCTTACATCTCCTAAATTTGGCAGGAGGGTTCTTTACCACTACTGCCACCTGGGAAGCCCCTTTGTATTAAAAAATACCGTTTGAATGATATTCTGTGTCTTGACACCATGATACATGCCATTCCCACTGCATTCTTCCAACATGTGCATGTAACTGTGCTATACCAAGGAAAGATTTTTTTAAATGATTAAATCTCTGCCTTACAGAATTCAGCTTCACCACTCTGACATCTTTCCCTTAAGGTTGTTTCCGGAAGCCTTTCCTGACTATCTTATTTACATTTGTAACCCCCTTCTTCCTCCACTTCTTTTCATAGCATACAGCCATCTCACCTACTATATATCTTACTTATTTGCCTTATCTCATCCCACAGAACAAAACTGTGGCAAAGCATTTATTCATTCAGTATTCAGCAAACACCTCCAGGTGTCTAGAACTGTGATAAGCATAGAATGGAGTCTACAACAAAAAAGGAGCTTACAATTGAATTAGAAACATCAAACAGTTAAGCAAAAAAAAATAAAGCAGGCTGTAATTTTAAAATACTAAACTAAATGAGGCAGGACAAAGTGGATGTGCTCTGGAGGAAGTCAAGAGAACAGACTGTGAAGTGAGAGTAATAACTGGTAAGAAGTAGATGAGGTTTAAAGGCAGGTTTGAACTTGAGGGAGGAACTTGAGGTAGAAACATTTGGCTCATTCTGTAGACAGTGCAAACTTTTGAGCTGGAGGGTGGCATGATGAAAATGGTTTATAAAAATGACTAGTGGACAAAGAGCAAAAAAAAACCACCAAGATGAGAGGACAGATGAAAGGCAGTAGGGCCTGAGATGGGGAGGGACTAAAAGCAGGTGATAAATGAGAAAGGGTGAAGGACATTGCAGAGGCATAGCTAAGAACTCCCAGTTCAAATGCATCGGCCTCCAGTCAGGCAATTCTCAAAACAAAATGTCAGAATCATCCTCCATTACACAGGACATCGCTAGTCGGCTACAGGAGAATCTGAGGTTGGCTGCTGAATGCGGAGGAGAGGGTGGGAGATAAAGACAGCTTGGATATTCTATGCAAAGTTAAGTCAATTTAGAGAGTCCACATAAAGAGGAATACAAATGAGAAGACAGGAGAAAAAATGTGAATCGCTATTTTAGATAAATCCCATATGGGTTATGCTCTTAATTTACTTACGGCAGATGGCTGGACCTGTGACTGCTTAATTTATTACTGTCCTGCCATTCAGAGCCAGTGCCTTCCTTACGTTCCTAAGCAACTCTGGTGGGAAATGTCAAATTGCATGAAATTTCCTGATTACACCATGTGACCCAAGCGCATCCCACTGAAGACGATTTGAATACTCAAAATCACTTACCCTAGACCCCAGCTGCCAGTTCTGTTCCCATGGCAGACAGATGGGTGGGCCTCCCCCACTTTGCAGGCAGTGTGGTGGGAGTTCTAGGAATAAGACAGACCAAAATAAAGAGTGGGAGAGGATTTGGAAGAAAGCTTGGGAATCTGATATTTCAGATTCTCTTTCATGGTACTGTGCACATCCCTAAGTTCTCTATAAGGGAAGGAAAGTAGCGAAGCTTTTAAAGAGAGGCATTTAAACTTCTCTGTCAATTAAGCAGCCTCTGAGTCAGCAAACTCATCTAATAACCAGAGTAATATTTGTGATAACATCAGAGGATTGAAAAAGTATGGGCAGAATCAAGAGCTAGGCTGGTTTATGATCTGAAGCAGAAAGCACAATGATATGACAAAAGCAACAATTAACATTTAAGTCACTATGTGCCAGGCCCTGAAGGAATTCTTATTACCCGTCTTGCACAGATGAGAAAATTGAGGATTCCTAGAGGATTAAGTTAGGTCACAGAGCTAGAGAGTGGCACAGTTACAGACCAGTCCCATGGGTGTGTCAGAATGTAAGAAAGTGCTTGGTGAGAAAAGGTGAAGAGCTACAAGCTGCAAATGCCAGAACCTGAGCATGCCAGGTGCCTCCCTGTGGCATTTCTTCTGAACAGAGGACAGAGATAAGGCTGATAGAAGCGACTGCTTCATGAAGAAGGGAGCATTTGCCAAAGGCAAAGCGGTATCCTACCTTGGATCTTGAAACAGAAAAAGGACGTGTCTGAAATATGAAAATGCCTGGGGTTTAGTTAATCGTCATGTTCCAATGTTGGCTTATTTGTGGTGACAAATAAGTGAGATGCACGTAAGGGATACAGGGGAATGCTCCATGCCATCTTGCAACTTTCCTATAAATCTGAAATTATCCTAAGATTAAAGGGTTATTTTAATTGTTTTTTTAGAAAGAAAAGAGTATTGGTGATAGATTTACAAACAGTCTTCAGAACAGTATCATTTAAAATGGCAATGGCCAGAGCAGCACTGCATTTCTGGGGCTGGTTGTATTTCTCAGCAGACAAGATTATTACTAATGAGAATCACAATGACTAATACTGTTGAGCAGTCATCACTCCAGCCTCCATCCAAAGGATGCCACACACATGCCTGCATGTCATCTTCAAGACAACGCTGATAAATTAAGCAGGTGCTATTATTATCCCAAATCTACAGGTGAGAAAAACACTTAGGGCAGTGCCCAGGATTTCTGGTAGGCACTATTTTTTATTAAATTATAGAAGCTAAGAAATCAGGTCAGCTTGTGAGCAACAGAGTAACTCTAAGTGTGTGAGTAGCTCAGTCGTGTCCTACTCTTTGTGACCCCATGGACTGTAGCCCCCCAGGCTCCTCTGTCCATGGAATTCTCCAGGTGAGAATACGAGAGTGCGTTGCCATTCCCTTCTCCAGGGGCTCTTTCCGACCCAGGGATGGAACCCATATCTCCCGAATTGTAGGCAGATTCTTTACTGTCTGAGCCACCAGGGAAGTTCACTCAAACCAAACCCTAAAAGGTTTCCCTTTACTAACTCTATGACTTGGGCAAGTTTGAAAATCAAACCAAAGCTAATCCAGGGGAGTGAATTTTAAAGTTTGTTGAGAGTTGCATCATATCAACTTAAGTTTCAAAACAGTTAATGGCTTATTAAGTATTTCAAAATCAATGAGCTGAATTTAATTAAATGATTTGAAGATACCCAGGCTGTGTAGTGCTTTTATTGAGGTCAATAAAAGGGAGCTAAAAATTACCTTTCTCAAGAATCTTGAAATAAGAACCAAGTAAGGGCAAGCAGAGACAATAAGGAGACAGTCAGCCCCTAGGATCAATGGGACCCACTAGGAAAAGAGTTTCCAGATCTCCCTTGGAGGGTCAAATGACCACAGCTCACTGGACCAGGCAGATTCCCCTAGTGAGAAGCATTCCCTGAGAGGGGAAGCTGGAAGAGCAAATTAGGAAGACAGCATTCCGATGATTGACATGAAAATGACTGGGGGGAGAAGGTGGACGGCTGGTCAGCAGCCCTTGCTCATCCACATTCAGTTCAGCCCCACACACCTCCATTTAGCATTTTCTTAGTGTTGGGGATGATGATAAGCTCTGGGAAGCATGCAAAGGTGAAAAAAATAAAACAATGCCTATCCTCCTGAGTTTACACCTGGCAATGTGTTTCACCAGAAGAAAACCCAGCAACCATGTGGCACAGGGAATTCAAACCCTGAGTTTGAATCTTCACTCCACTCCTCACTTGGTGCCTGGCCCGAGTTGTAGGCTCTCTCTGGACCTTCATAAGAATAATGGTGACTAATATTTGCCTGGGAAGATCGTTGTAAGGATGGAAAATGAGGTAAGTGTCTATAACAAATGTCTGACACAGAAAGTGAAGAGGAGTCCGTGATAAATCCATGTTGCTTTCCTTTACTTACCCCCAGCAAGAAATAGAAATCTCTTACTTACACCCTTAGTCTCCCACATCTTCATTTCAAACTAGACCTTGACCTCAACTATTACAGCAAAAGGGAGGTCACAGCAGAAAAGTTAAGAAGCAAATTTTTCCCTTCAGAAACCACGGAAGCCCAAGTCCAAAGAGTATAAAGACAACTTGGCATGTATAAAGTATAAAGACAACTTTCAGGATGGACATTAGAGGGACTTCCCTGGTGTTTCAGTGGCTAAGATTCGGTGCTCGCAAGGCAGGGAGCCCAAGTTCAATCCCTGGTCAGGAACTAGATCTCACAAGCCGCAAAGAAGAGTTCATGTGCCTCAACTAAAGATCCCAAGCACCACAACTAAGACCAAGTGTAGCCAAATAAATGAAACGTTTTTTAAAAAGAAGAAGAGTGGACTTTAGAACCTGACCACATTCTTGTTATCCACCTGCCCCCAACCTAGGGATAAAGATGGCAGTGCTGTAAAACAGAGCACACTTGTTGACAGAAAGCTGCTTAGAACCTGAAAAAGGAGATGCCCTTTTCTAATCCATCAGCCCAGATCTGGAGCCACTTCTAATTTGCACAAGAAATTAGGCCAGCAGCAGCTTTGTCCTTCCCCACCCCTGTGCTTAAAATGTGACACTGTTGCACTTCTAGCCCCAGTTTGAGAAAACAACAAAATCCTAAACCTGTAGTCACATAACTTATTCATTTATTCAGCAAGTATTTACTCAGCCCCTACTGTGTGCTCTGGAACATTTTCTACTCCTTGCATCCCCTGGGCTGCCTTTAATCTCTCTGTTCCATCTCTATGTGCCCTGCAAGCCTCTAGTCTACAATCTATTTACTGTTTCTTAGCCAGCATCCACCTCCTGACAAGTGGGTCTGCCATCCTTTTCCTCCAGGATAGAACATTTTTCTATACTTCCCTGTCCCCCAGGCTTTACCTCTTTCTTCATGGCTTAATTCGAAACCCTTCATCCTTTTAGGGCTCAGTTCCTCTTGCTTCCTTTCCCTCATTTCCCATATTCTATCACCAATATATGATCTCAACTCCTCACACAACAGCCTCTGGAGAGAATAAAGGAGGTTGAAAGAAAGTAATTCATTTGCTGTGGTTACCCAATTCATGAGTAGTTCAATTCAACAAATTGTGTACAAATAGTAATGGTAATGACAATACCATTATAATACTCACTTGAAACTGAGATGAGAGAAGGGTCACAGTTATTGATAGAGGACAAGTCTAAGGATTGACCATGGGAGTGAGTGTCATGAGGTGGGGTTAGGGCAGGGTCATGGGAGGAGAGAATCCCACCCACCCCCAAAAAATAAGAAAAGATTTGAAAAAATAACCCATGAGGTTAAAACAGCCATCAGGAAGTTTGACAGGAGTGATGTGGGAAAGCGGGATCTGGAGCCACATGCTTAAGGAAGGAAAGTGTATGTGTGAAGAAGGACATGGCAAAAGACAACCAAGTGGGAAACAGACGAATGGCTTGAGAGCTAGTGAGGAGAGCTGAGGGTGGGGTTGGAAATGGTCTGGAAGTAGTCCTGAGAATACCTCTGGTCTTAATCTGTTTAGGCTGCTATCACAAAACTGCCAGAGCCTGGGTGGCTTATAACAAAATTTGTTTCTCACAGTTCTAGAGTCTGAAAGTCCAAGATCCAGGAATCAGTGGATTTGGTGTCAGGTGAGAACTAGCTTCCTGGTTCATGGATGGCTATCTTCTCCTGTGTCCTCTTAAGGTGGAAGGGACAGAGGGAACTCTCTGGGGTCTCTTTTATAAGGGCACTAATCTCATCCATAAGGGCTCCACCCTTATGACCTAATCACCTCCCAAAGGCCCTAATACCATCACACTGGGGATTAGGTATTAATGTTAATTTGTGGGGGTCACATTCAGTCCACTGTATGTACCCTGCTTGTAGGCTCAAGTGAAAAGGCGCAGGACCCTGTGGTCCCTCCCTATCAAGGTCTTCCACCTGCCTTTTGTCTGTGGAAAAACTTCAGTCAAAGAATAAATTTAATCAGAGAAATGAGAAAATGCAGAAGCAAAGAAAAATAGTCCAATAAGACTAAATAATAATAGTTTAGTCAGTAAGCAAAGTCCTTCTCTAAAGGAACCTTTAGTTCCTTCTCAAGGGCTATAGATAATATTCTGAGCCATATCCTGTGAGCTGTCTTATAGATACTGAAACTCCAACCAGGCAGAAGAAGTTAACTACACAATGACCAGACTGTTGTACTTAGTCATTCAAACATGTCTGGCTCTTTGAAGCCCCATGGACTGCAGCCAGCCAGGCTCCTCTGTCAATGGAGAGTCTCCAGGCAAGAAAACTGGAGTGGGTTGCCTTGCCTCCTCCAGGGAATCTTCCCAACTCAGGGATCAAACCCATGTCTCCTGCATTGCAGGCAGATTCTTTACTGACTAAGTTACCAGGGAAGCCCAAGAATACTGGAGTTGGTAGCCTACCCCTTCTCCAGGGGATCTTCCTGATCTAGGAATTAAACTGGGGTCTCCTGCATTGCAGGTGGATTCTTCACCAGCTGAGCTACCAGGGAAGAAGATCAGACTGTAGCCATGACATAAACTGCCACAATTCCGAGAACTGGCCTCAAATAAATGGAAACAAACTGGCCTTGGAACTGAAGATTAACTGCACATAAAACAATCAAGGTGTCACTGGTCAGACCACCAATGACCAGTTTCAAGATGACTGTCAGAGCTGACTGTGATGTTTCTGCATGTAGCCCCTTCCCTCTTGACCACTGATTGTCAGTGGGGAGAGTCAACCTTTGGACAGGGCCTGCCCTCCTCTACCCAGTTGCCAGCATCCACAGTAAAGCAAGCTTTCCTTTCCACCAACCTTGCCTCTTTATTAGTTTTTGAGTGGTGAGTAGCCAGACCCCACTTTTAGTTACACAAGGAGTGCTGGAGAGAAAACGGCCAACACCTGCAAAAGAACCAGTGTCCTGGGGAGAACCAGATCTCCAGTGTAGCAAGAAGGTGAAGAGAATATTCAGAGAAGTGAGGTATAGAGGGGATGTTGTGAGGCTACCATGGAAGGATTTCAAAAGTTGAGGAGGAGTGAGATATAGAGTCAGAAAAGGGATAATGAGGCCATGTGGAGATCAGAGTCCGAAGGATGAGATGACTTGGGAAATCGGGGCTGACATAAATGGAGAGGAAGGCAAGGTGGGTCAGTGCAGGACCCCAGGCAGATAGTAGTGGCACAGCTGTAGGTGGCGGGAGCCAGTGGGTGAGGGTTGGCCTGGAGCACTCAGAGTTCTTGCCCATTGCAAATTTACAATCTCTTGGAGGAAACCCATGTAAAGTGACAGAACAGTGCACCCCGGATTACCTTTGGGATTCAAAAACTGTGGAAGCCTATAGGAAGGTCACCCAACTCAAATAAGGAGAGCCAAGGAAAACTGAGGGGGGGCAGGGAGGGAAAGAGAGAGAGAATAGAAATAGAACTCCATGAAATTACTGACACTACCAGAAAATAATTGAGATACTTCTCCTACAGCAATGAATCTTTGTACTACACATGATCTTAGCCAAAAGGCCAAGTAGATATGAAGTGAGTCTTTGTACAAATGAACCATAAACTTTAAAAGTTGTGCAATACTTTATATTCACATTATTTAAATAGCCTTTGATGTTGCCAGAGTGAAATTTATTGCCTTTGGCTAGAGAACTTTTCAAGATTTACACAGCAAAGGGTGAGTATAATACAGTCTTTAATATAAGTTGTAAAATTCTAAATAGATATAAATTAGAGATTGAGTGTAAAACAATAGAAAACATTTTAAAAGCTAAGAGTTTAATACAACCCTCTCTATTACTTGAAATGTCTAAAATTATCTCTGGTATTTAGGGTGATGGTTATAAACAATCATATTGATGGCAACTTCCTCAACTCCCCTATCTAAATTAGCTGTCCTCTTTCTATGTCAACATTTGTTGAGTGCTTAAATGTACCTTCTGTAATCCTCATAACAACCTGAAAGATAATAATTTCCATTTTTAGATAAAATAACCTGCCGTGTTCCACAGCTAGTGAACAGCTAAAGCAAATTCACAACTGTCTGTTAACACCCCTGCCTCTTCCCTTACACTGTGATGCAGTAACATTTTCAAGATTTTTTAATTGCAAAAAGCTATTCATGTTGTCCACACTAGTCAGTGATCCACTAACCACTTTCAGAAGTCTCAAGGAAAAATACTATTGATTAGATCCAAGAAGCTTTTTATATGACTGTTAATACATAAAGCAGAATAAAATATAATGGTAAGAATCTCCCTCTCAGGAACTCTGCAGATCACTGGCTAGTTTAATGAAGTGAATCTGGTTGGGTTCAGTAGAAGGAACACACTGGAGATAGGCTGACAAGGCTGGCCAGCAAGAAAACCCTAATGGGAACACTCATAACACCATATCTAGAGAGCTGGTGTTGAAAATAGACTTAGTCTACAAAGCATCCTCGTAAAACAAACAAACGAATAAAAAAGGTATCTGTCAGCCCATAAAGATGGGTTGCTAGTCTAATGTAGAACATTTATTCATCCTAAAATAAACCCATGAGATTATGTTTTATAAAGACAAAAAGTTTCAATCAGGGGTGACTGGAGACAGTGATGTATCAATCTTCATCAGCATCTATAAAGTTCAGACAAAATATTTGCAAAGCCCTAATTCATGTCAGATGATAAACCCCAAGGTTTTGTGCAACACAGTTTAAACAATTAAAATTATGTATTACTATCCTTTGCATGGCTGTTCACTTATTTAAATAATTCCCTCTATGGGGGCATTTATTTAGTTTCTATTTTTCTTCAATGTATACAGTGTTATAATCAATGCCCTTTTACATTACATACGTTTTGGCATAATTCTTTGTTTCTTTAGAATAAATTCCTAGAAATCTGGGTCAAAGCACAGACACTGTTTTGAAGCTTTTGATAGATAGATATTGCCAAAATGTCCTCTAAATATTCAAATACACAATGTTCAGATTTCTAGCTCAATGAAAGTTTCTAGGATTCTTCTAAGGAAGATATTAGATCCAGAATCATGGGTTTGAGCCCTATCTTTACTGTTTGAGCTGTGTCACCTGAGTCAAATTACTCAATTCTACTGTTTCTGTTTCTTGATCTATAAATTGGTTGTGTGTGTGCACGCACATGCTCAGTTGTGCCCAACTCTTTGCGACCCCATGGACTATAGCCCACCAGACTCCCCTATCCATGGAATTTTCCAGGCAAGAATAGTGGAGCAGGTTGCCATTTCCTCTTCCAGGGGATCTCCCCCACCCAAGGATTGAATCTCTTACGTCTCCTGCACTGGCACGCAGATTCTTTATCACTGCGCCACCTAGGAAGTCCATCTGAGAAACTTGGTTATAATATCAGTATTCAACTCATAGAGTTCCTTTATTGTTGTTCAGTTGCTAAGTCATGTCCGACTCTTTGCAGCTCCATCGACTGCAGCATGCCAGGCTCCTCTGTCCTCCACTATCTCCTGGAGTTTGCTCAAATTCGTATCCATTGAGTCAACCACACTATCTAACCACCTCATCCTCTGCTGCCCCCTTCTCCTTTTGCTTCACTCTTTCCCAGCATCAGGATCTTTTCCAATGAGTAAGCTCTTTGAATCAGGTGGCCAAAGTACTGACGCTTCAGCTTCAGAGTCAGTCCTTCCAACTAATAATCAGGGTTGATTTCCTTTAGGAATGCCTGGTTTGATCTCCTTGCTGTCCAAGGGGCTCTCAAGAGTCTTCTCCAGCACCATAGTTCAAAAGCATCAATTCTTTGGCACTCAGCCTTCTTTATGGTCCAACTCTCACAGCCAAACATGACTACTAGAAAAACCATAGCTTTGATGATATGGACCCCTTTGACAGCAAAGTATTTGCTATCTTGGTTTGTCATAGCTTTGCTTCCAAATAGCAAGCATCTTTTAATTTCAAGAATTAAATAAATCAATGTCTGTAAATCGCTTAGAACCAGGCCTAGTAAGAAGCCTTGCATAAGTGATTGCTATTATAATTATCCTTGGATCTTTTATTTTTCTACTTCAAAACCAATTTTTAAAAAAGAATTAAGGGAATATGAATTTGCCTTTTTTTCACTTTTCCCAAATTAAAATATTTTTTAAAACCCAGTACATAAACAGCACTTCATAGAAAATATTATATTTTAATAACACTAAAATTTAGGAAGAACACAATGTCAGAATAAATGACTTTTATTCTTACATTTAACTTTAAGATGAAATTTTTATTTATACTTGTTTTTCTCATTTCTTCATGGAGCAGTGAATACGTTATTTGTTCACTGTGTTTGAGAACCACTGGACAGCAATATTTTCCAAAACCCCTACATTTCTATTTTTTTACTAATTCATAGGTAAAGGTTTTAAACTTAAAAAAAAATGAATTATAGGTTTAAACAGTAGCTTTTGTGAACTATGCAAATAGAAGATAGTAGAATCATAAGGTCAGCTTTCTGACTTTGCAAGATACAAATAATAGAGGAAAAAACATTATTTTTATATGGTTGTAAGAGAAAATAAAAGTGAAGCTTAAACCCATTCTTTGGCCATGAAGCTTGACACTGCTACTTCTATTGTGAGAGGAATTCCTATAAAGTTCTTGAAGTAGAAATGAAATTTCTGAGCACCTAAGAGCCAAATCATTTGTGAAAGATCCAGACCTTGAATTAACTCCAAGCAAGACCTAGAAAGGAACACAGAATTCTTAGGGAAACCACATGAACTAATGGCAGCAAAGATATTAACCACCGATCTCTCCATCCATAATTGTCTCCATCTTGAAAACAATTTGTCTTGGATGAAGGATGCTATTGCATGATTTGTCAATCAGCTTTCCAAGTCACTCACTAATTGTCAGGTACATATTTACCAAAAAGCTAATGGTAACAACCAGCATTTGATGAGCACACACTAGGTGTCCTGCAGTGCTCCTGGCCTCCTCTCCTTTCATCATCACGGCTATTCTCTGTGACACGGCAATATTGTTCTCATTTCTATTTTAAAGGGGGCGGAACTGAAACTTGGAAGACATTAGAAACTTGGCTCAAAGTTTACACAGATGGAACCAGATCACAAACCGCGACAGCTAACTCCATGGTCTTACTCTTAACCGTTGTGCCACACTACCTTTCTAGATCCTATCTTATTGTTTTTAAATCTTAAGGGGAAAGACAATAATACTTCCTCATCTCACAAGAAGAGAAAGCATGCACCAGTCATAAATGAGCATCCTGGAAACAACCTGAACTCAGTAAATCTTCCGTCACAGGCCAGGCTCCCTACTTTGTTACCCTTGGCAGATACCAGCATTGGCGTTCTCAGTTCTCTCTTTTTAAAATGAGTGATGTCTGAACAAACAAGGAATTCATAGGGGCAAATGATTCAATCAATTTTTCTTTCCTTAAATTCAAAGTTGGCTCCTAGTTAACAATTTAGATGGGGGATAGTGTAGGAAAGGAAGAAGATGCTAAGATTCTTAAGTATTATTTTAGGAGATTGGCAATTATTTCATTTCTTTTATTAATTATACAGCTAGTAAGGCCATTGTTGCTGCTAAGTCACTTCAGTCGTGTCCGACTCTGTGCAATCCCATAGATGGCAGCCCACCAGGCTCCCCCATCCCTGGGATTCTCCAGGCAAGAACACTGGAGTGGGTTGCCATTTCCTTCTCCAAGTAAGGCCATAGACCCAATCAAAAAATAGACAGAAGACCTAGAAATACATTTCTCCAAAGAAGACATAGACGGCCAATAGGCATATGAAAAGATGCTCAACATCGCTAATTATTAGAGAAATGCAAATCAAAACTACAATGAGGTACCACCTCACACCCGTCAGAATGGCCATCATTAAAAAATCTACAAATAACAAATCCTGGAGAGGGTGTGGAGAAAAGGGAACTGTCCTACATTGTTGGGAATGTAGGCGCTATAAAAATGTAGGCACTATAAAAAACAGTATGAAGATTCCTCAAAAATCTAAAAATAGAGTTGCCATATGCTCCAACAATTCCTCTCCTGGGCATATATCCAGACAAAACTATAATTCAAAAAGATACATGCACTTCAATGTTCACAGCAGCACTATTTACAATAACCAAGACATGGAAGCAACCTAATGTTTATTAAAAGGTGAGTGGATAAAGAAGATGTGATATATATATATAACGGAATACTACTCAGCCATAAAAAAGAATGAAATGATGCCATTTACAGCAACATGGATGGACATAGAGATTACCACACTAAGTGAAGTAAGTTAGAAAGAGAAAGACAAATACCATATATCACTTACGTGTGGAATCTAAAATATGACACAAATGAACATATCTATGAAACAGAAACAGACTCACAGACATAGAGACTTGTGATTTCCAAGCGGGAGGGAGAGTGGGGGAAGGGTGGATTGGTAGTTTGGGACTATCAGATGCAAACTATTATATGTAGAATGGATAAACAACAAGGTCCTACCATATAGCACAGGATATATCCAATATGCTATAATAAACCATAATGGAAAAGAAATTTTTAATTTTAATTAAAAAAATAGTAAGGTCATCAGAATGACAGGCACACATGAAGAAGAAATTTATTTATGAATTATGGTACTGACAGCCAAGGACTGTGGAGGTTCTGAGATTATGCCCTACAAATTAACCTGTAAGCCTGCCATGGATTCATGAATGATGGTACAAACCATGATACTCCTGAGTAAGACACAAAAGAATTTACCACTCAGACCAATACCGCTAACCAAAGTATCAGCACATTCTTGCACTGGTTCCCAGAGTCTCAGAGTTCCACAGGATGACAGGAAAGGGGCCAGATACCATCTGCATAAGCACTGGTTTGCATGACAGGAGAGGAGCCCTGACTCTTTCATACCTTTCATTACATGTGTGTGCTCTGTCGTGTCAGACTCTTTCGCGACCCCATGGACTGTAGCCTGCCAGGCTCCTCTGTCCATGGGATTTCCCAGGCAAGAATACTCGAGTGGGTTGCCATTTCCTTCTCCGGGGGATCTTTCCGACACAGGAAGTGAACTCGTGTCTCCTGTATCCCCTGCATTACAGGAAGATTCTTTACCTCTTGAGCCATTGGAGCTTCTAGAATCTTTCATAATTGGCAGCAAATAAACATGTTCCATTGCTGCAGGAAGTAGTACTTCTATTTTTCAAGGCCATTTACTATACAAGTATCTTTGAAAAGAGGGGCTGGAACCAGTACAATCAATGCTTCTGCTCGCACGACATGGAGAAATGTGAGCGACCCATGGGAAACTATCACCCAACAACAACCATTCTGCTTGTTACAAAAGTACATGTTTGAAGGCTGTATCTTGTTTAGACTCAAGGACTTTTCTAAATGCTGCAACACTCAGAAATTATTTGCCAGGCTCCTGGACTATTCCTTTTTGAAAGGGTCTGTTTTGCCACTACACTTGTATTTTATGCAGATCCTAATGAGTCAATGGATTCTAGAAATAAAATGTTCACACAAATGCAGTGCGGAAACTAATCCAAAGCATTCCAAGTTAACATGGAATGTAAATGTACAGTGTAGGTGGTTATACCAAGAGGACTGTTGTATACAATTTTCAATAGCAAAATGATCTCAATAAACAGGGATGAGGCTCTTTTTTGGCCCCATGGTGTGGCTTGTGGGATCTTAGTTCCCTGACCAGAGACTGAACCTGTGCCCCTTGCACAGGAAACATGGAGTCGTAACTACTGGACTGCCAGGAAAGTTCCCGTGAGGCTTTTTTAAAAAGTATGATTCTTAAAGTTCAGATTGGGGCATATTGAATCCCCATCTACTCATTATCTCTTTTGAAAGATCAACTAAAAACAAAAGGAGTATCCTCTCTTAAGACCAGTTTTCTTATAAGAATCTAAAATTTTGAGCTATGATATATATTGCCTACTCTACCCTTTATATGAGCCAGAAATTAGACCTGCATTTTACAATCATTATGCATAATTATGAATAAGAACACTATAAACATATTGTTCCTTTATCATAGACCAAAGTTTCACAGACCAATCTCATAGATGAGATTGCACGTATTTGTCCAAGTGAATAAAATAAATATTCTTTTCTTGTATTGTATCGACAGTCTCATTTATTTATTCAAGTCACACCACACAGCATGCAGGATCTTATTCACCAACCAGGGATCAAACTCACATCCCCTGCACTGGCAATACAGAGTCTTAACCACTGGACTGCCAGGGAAGCCCCAATAATGATGATTCTTAATTGCACTCAAGTCAAACTAAATTTTGGGCAAAATACATTCATGTTAAAATGACATGGAAAGGCAGATGGTGGTTGTCAGTATCGGGCCATGGGGTGGGAGAGGTGAAGGTGGTCAAAGGGTGTAAAATTTCAGTCATGAGATAAATATATACATTACATTGGGATATAATGTACAGCATGGTGACTATAGTTAACAACACTGTTTTGCACATTTGAACGTTGCTAAGAGAGTGGATCTTAAAAGTTCTCCTTACAAGATAAAAATTATAACTGTTATTGTGGTAATCATTTTGCTATATACATATATCAAATCATTATGTTGTACACCTACAACTAACACAGTGTTATATGTTAGTTATATCTCAGTTTTTAAAAAAGAAAGAAATAGAATGTATAATGGTAATAATATACCAAAGCCTATCAGTCCCACTGGCATTTTTTCAGATTGACCACAATCCAGTAAAGGGCCTCACACATAGCTGAAGTGGATGGTTGTCAAACGAGGGAAAATATTGATATAAATGAACAAGCACTCCTCTCTGTCATTTATACCTTGCTTACTCCATTTCTTCCTAAGGAATATTGGTTTCTTTTCCTCTCACCCATCAACACGATCCTCACCCAGAAAACCGCACTAGTTCCTTCTTCCCAATGGCTCACATGATTGAGTCTCATAGAACCATCTTCCAGTACGTAAAAGCTTAGTATAATGAGTTTCAGAGATTTATATTTAGAACATTCCGTGTAAGTATTTCTTTTGCCTGCCGTAACTCTAGATAGCAGACCTGAATTACAAAAAGCAAAACAACCAATGAAGCTTGAAGGCAAACCATTCTGTTCCTCATATCTATAGGTTTATAGCTGAACTCCATGCAAGGCATTTTCATTGTCATTTCTCTAAGTTTTTTGAATGTTGTTCTAAGTCTTATACTTTCCCATTGATTCCCACATGCCAATGCCCCACATCATTCATAAAATGAAACAGTAGCAAAGATTTGCTGCTTCAAAATGAGGACATACTGACTTTTCCGCAAATTCATTTTATCCAGGTATAAATACCCAAATACTGACAAAGAAACATGGGAAAATGTGCCGTGATATAGAATTGCATCTCAAATATTGTTTTTTGATGATGTTTTTCTGGCAGAGTCCTATATAACTGTGTTTCTATAGTTTGGGATACACAGCCCTACAAAATGTGAAATAGAATTGTCTCCTAATTGCAATAAGGCCTGCCTTGGCAAATGGTCAGAAATAAACCCAAAACGTGACTGAAAGACAATTTTTTGATGTTTTAAGAAATGTAACATTCAATGGAATCAGAGGTTGGTCTCAAAAGAGATGTCATTCTCCTTCTTCGAGTCTCATAAAACACAAACACACACAAACATAAATATACACCCTGGAGAATACTTACCAAGAGCTAAGCTCTAAAATTAAAGAATCTATAGAAAATACAATGATGCACCTGAAAATATTGCTTCAGTATTTCAGTATTCAAAAGTTTTCATTCTCTCTTTTGTGTGAAATTCAATTACACAGAAAGAAAACAAATGGAGTAACCAATGAAAATGGCATATGGGATTTTTTTCAATTACTATAAACTGCACTCTAAAACAAAAAGACCATTTACATAGCAATTGCATCTAATGGTGTGCATTTTTCTCCTGTCAGGCTACCTTTGATTTTAAAAATACCTTCTTTGGAGCCTGAAAGCACTAAACCCAGTCATTAACTCCTTTATAACAACAAATTATTTCTCCCCGTAAATGCAAACAATAATAATCTTGCTCTAATCTTGACATTTCTGTCAAAAAAAAAAAAAACTTTTTAAAACTTTGACATTTTACTAAGAAAGACTCAGTAAGGTATTTACATCTTTCTAGAAATATTTCATCGAGCCCACTGTGAAGGATCTAAAACAGCAAAAAGGAAAAGTAGGAATCTTATTGCTTTAACTTAATGTATTGCTTTAGAATAAGAAAAAAGAAGCTACTCTTATGTACAAATGCAACACTGATAAAAATATCAAAGCATACATCTATAAGATTAATCTTCTAGAAAATTAAAATGCTAAAATTCTTCTTTAGATTCACTTAAATGGCAATATTTAAGAGATGACTCAAGAACAATTAAAATTTTGCTCCAGAAGATGAAAAAAACTAATTTAACACATTTAGATAGAAACTCTACATAACTCTCCATATAAATATATATAACTATATATGTAACTCTATATTCTATGTGAATAGAGTACATGCAACTGTAATGATATATTTATATAAGTAACTATGCATTATATAAGTAACTATATATTTATATAAGTATAGATAATATATAAGTATATATTCATAAAAGTATTTATATATATTTATATTATACATATAAATTAAATATATATCAGGGTTCAATCCCTGGGTTGGGAAGACCCGCTGGAGAAGGGAATACCCACTCCAGTATTCTGCCCTGGAGAATTCCATGGACTTTCCATGGGGTACCAAAGAGTCAGACACAACTGAGCGACTTTCACTTTCAAGAATATATATATGTATATATATTCACTGTCTAACTTATGTCATTTGAGCTTGAACTGGTAAGGTTATCAAAACACTTACCATAGATGCCCCCCCACCCAAAATTTCACATTTTAATAGGAAACATTCCTTTGAGTCAAAAAGAACTTAAATATCAATGACAAGCTAGTGGTGACATTTGAAACTCTTCTGCCACATGGAAAGCAGACTCTAGCACCCACCTTCTCCCACACCTCAATACAGTACTACGTACCTGCAAAAGTTCTGGAGTTCCACCCATATACACCTGACACAATGGGGCAGTCAGATAACAGATGTCACTACCTGCCAGTCCTCCTCCTGGAGATCATGCAGTGTGGTGCAAAGAGCAATGGGCTCTGGAGGCCACAAACCTGGAATCCAATCCTTTTGCTAATGTTGAATCTTGGACTGTTAGTTTAGTTTAGATGCACAGTCGTGTCTGACTCTTTGTGACCCCGTGAACCGCAGCACGCCAAGCCTCCTTGTCCATCACCAATACATCATCACCTTGTCCATCCCGGAGTTTACCCAAACTCATGCCCATTGAGTCAGTGATCCCATCCAGCCATCTCATCCTCTGTCGTCCCCTTCTCCTCCTGCCCCCAATCCCTCCCAGCATCACAGTCTTTTCCAATGAATCAACTCTTAGCATGATGTGGCCAAAGTATTGGAGTTTCAGCTTCCATCAGTCCTTCCAATGAACACCCAGGACTGATCTCCCTTAGGATGGACTGGTTGGATCTCCTTGCAGTCCAAGGGACTCTCAAGAGTCTTCTCCAACACCAGAGTTCAAAAGCATCAATTCTTCAGAGTTCAGCTTTCTTCCCAGTCCAACTCTCACATCCATACATGACCACTGGAAAAACCATAGCCTTGCCTAGACGGACCTTTGTTGGCAAAGTAATGTCTCTGCTTTTTAATATGCTGTCTGGGTTGGTCATAACTTTCCTTCCAAGGAATAAGCATCTTTTAATTTCATGGCTGGAGTCGCCATCTGCAGTGATTTTGGAGCCCCCAAAAATAAAGTCAGCCACTGTTTTTACTGTTTCCCCATCTATTTCCCATGAAGTGATGGGACTGGATGCCATGATCTTAGTTTTCTGAATGTTAAGCTTTAAGCCAACTTTTTCACTCTCCTCTTTCACTTTCATCAAGAGGCTCTTTAGTTCCTCTTCACTTTCTGCCATAAGGGTGGTGTCATCTGCATATCTGAGGTTACTGATATTTCTCCCAGCAATCTTGATTCCAGCTTTTGCTTCCTCCAGCCCAGCATTTCTCATGATGTACTCTGCACATAAGTTAAGTAAGCAGGGTAACAATATACAGCCTTGACATACTCCTTTACCTATTTGGAACCAGTCTGTTGTTCTTAGATACCACCAATTCAAGAGGCTGGGTTAGTTAGAAAGAAGAACCTGCAAAGGAGTAGAGAAAGATTTCTATTAATATAACCTTCCAGATAGAGTGAGGGAATCAGACTTATTTTATATTTGATAATATGAATAACCAATCTAAAAGTATCAAATATAAATTAGAATAGAATGATGAATGATAAAGTGATGTTTATTCGGTTTGATTCTATACATTCCTGATTGTGTTGATTGTGGTGATGATGATAGAAAATAATAGAAATTACCATATCCTGTGTATTTCCTATGTGTCAGGAAATGATTTAAGTGCTTAGTATTTACCTTTCACAACAACCCATGAAATAGACAGTATTACACCCCACTTTAAAAATGAGCAAATGTAGAAACTGAGAGGATAAGGAACTAGCTGAAGGTCACACAGATAGTAAGTGATGGAGCTGGGTTTCAGACCCAGAACTGCCTACAACTCCAGAAACTTCACTCTTTCTTACTGAGTATATGCTAACTGGATTTCTAAATGGCTCTGTGGACATTCCAAAAAACAAGAACTTAACAAAGTGCTATTAACTAATCTTTATTATCACATAAATATTACTAACATTACTATGAATGTGATAAATTTCTATATATATATTAAGAACTTGAGGTCTCAAAGTGACCTTTGAGGTAAATTTAATCAACCCTCAAATCTACAAACAAGGATCTGAGCTATCTCAAGTTTCATTGAACAATAACAAAACCACCAGTGGTTCTCATTAGTGCTAGACAAAGTGAAACTCTTTGTTTATATTTGTTGATAATGATGATAATTACAGTTTGAAATAAAATGACAATGCACTAACAGGATAGTATCTGCTTACTCTAGGATTTGACACAAAAGGTTGAAAAATTTTCAAACCTCATTAACTAACTTTGTTGCTGAACAGTATGACAACCTGGACAAAGGCTATTTGGCTCTCTCTTAATCATTCTGGAATTATCAAAGGTATGTCCTGGTTTAAATTATCCTTCAGTTCAGTTCAGTTCAGTCGCTCAGTCATGTCCGACTCTTTGTGACCCCATGAATCGCAGCAAGCCAGGTCTCCCTGTCCATCACCACCTCCTGGAGTTCACTCAGACTCATGTCCATCGAGTCAGTGATGCCATCCAGCCATCTCATCCTCTGTCGTCCCCTTCTCCTCCTGCTCCCCATCCCTCCCAGCATCAGAGTCTTTTCCAATGAGTCAATTCTTCGCATGAGGTGGCCAAAGTACTGGAGTTTCAGCTTTAGCATCAGTCCTTCCAAAGAACACTCAGGGCTGATCTCCTTTAGAATGGACTAGTTGGATCTCCTTGCAGTCCAAGGGACTCTCAAGAGTCTTCTCCAACACCACAGTTCAAAAGCATCAATTCTTCGGTGCTCAGCTTTCTTCCCAGTCCAACTCTCACATCCATACATGACCACTGGAAAAAACCATAGTCTTGACTAGAAGGACCTTTGTTGGCAAAGTAATGTCTCTGCTTTTGAATATGCTATCTAGGTTGGTCATAACTTTTCTTCCAAGGAGTAAGCATCCTTTAATTTCATGGCTGCAATCACCATCTGCAGTGATTTTGGAGCCCCAAAAAATAAAGTCTGACACTGTTTTCACTGTTTCCCCATCTATTTCTCATGAAGTGATTGGACCAGATGCCATGATCTTGGTTTTCTGAATGTTGAGCTTTAAGCCAACTTTTTTACTCTCCTCTTTCACTTTCATCAAGAGGCTTTTTAGTTCCCTTTCACTTAGTGGCTTTTTAAAATTATTATTGATTTGTTTTTTAATCCCTCCATCTTTAATAGGATCATTTTTTCCCATAACCAGTTTACTAGTTATTTGGAAAATGTATTTTTTAAGAAAAAATTTACTATCACTATAAAATGACAAAATTAAATTCTCAGAAGTTTTCAACCTCATTAATAATAATAAAAGACTAAAATGAGATACCATGTTTATGCTGTGAAATTGACAATGATAAGACTCCCCCCGCAAATTCTTTATGTTGGTCAGGGTGTGAGAAAACAAGTTTATGTGTTTTAATAATACTAGGAAATAAACTAAGGCAGTCTTTCTGGACTCCATTTGGCAATATTCCTTACAGTGTGTTTTTTCAAAAATATGTACTTTACACAATTCCACTTCTAGGAATGTGATCTCATGTTGCCTTGTGTGCAAAGTCTTGCTTATAGTGAGAGTAATATCTGGGGTGTTCATTATAGCAAGAAAGAAGGAAGGAGGGGAGGCAGAGAGGGAGGAAGAAAGGAAGGAAGAGAATTTAAAAAATCAAAATACTCATCAGTAGGAACTGCTTAAATAAATAAATATAGTGCAGTGCATTCATAAAAAATCAACATTATTTTTCTATTAAAAGTGATATTGTGGATAAATATTATTGAAATAGAAATGACTCACCTATGTTACTATTTTTAAAAAATTATAAAACTCAGTGTAACTGTATGCTTCCATTTATATGAATTTCAAGAACAGGCAAAACCAGTCTGTAGCAATAGATATCATAAGAGTGTTTGTCTAGGAAAGTGGAGAGCAGGTGAAGAAAGCAGACTTATTTGCAAAGAGGTAAGGGAACTTTCTGGATTGGTGGAAATGTTCCAACCTCGGAATATAGCTGGAGAGGGAGGAAAAGGAACAGGGTAAGTACATATGGCTAAAGACTCATCAAAAGGTATGATGATTTGGAGAGGACTTTTGGATGGTGGAATTATGTTTGTTTAGCTTCCTTTTTTCTTTTTTTTCCAAGCTTGTCAACCAGCATTTTAATAGTTAAAATAAACACAAATATACAAATGTATTCAAATAAGCATCAATGACCCTGAAAAGAGAAAGTATTAGTCGCCCAGGCATGTCTGACTCTTTGTGACCTTATAGACTCTAGCCTGCCATGCTCCTCTGTTCCTGGAATTCTCCAGGCAAGAATAGTAGAGTGGGGAGTCATTCCCTTCTCCAGGGGATCTTCTGTCACCCTTAACCCAGATATTCCTTCCCACCATCTCAACGGGTACTATGTAGATTACCCAAAGCATCAAGGAGCTACTTGAGGTTCGCAGAGCCCTAAGTTTCTGTGGAGGGATACCACTGAGTATACCTGCTGGGTGGAGGTCCTTCCTGGTTTGCACTCGCCAGTCATTTGTTTCATCTTCTATATAGCTTCACATGCCCAAGTCACATAAGAATTTGGTCATTTTGAGGCATGCTTTAAGTAGATCTTATTAATAGAACCCAAACTCCTCTTAGGTCCAGAGGAGAAACCTTCAAATTACTGAAGGCAATGCAAATGCTTTATGGCCCAGAGAAATTCTTTTGCAGGTGTCCTGCAAGCTCCTAAGTATGATTTTGCCATTAGTTCCAGCACCATGAACAGCTGAGCCTGAGCTCCACCCCCTCCAGTAGAGGGGCCTATTACAGACAAATTAGCCCATCTTTACCAGACGGGGAAGCCTTCTGTGCCAGATGTGTTCAAGGCCAAGGCTGAGTGTCTGCCACTTCTTGCTGGCAGACGTGTTCACATACAGCCCACAACTCTCAGCCTGGGCTGCTGGGTGGTTAACCATGCAGTCACAACTGCCTCCTAGCAATAATAGCACAAACAACCTTGGGGACAGGTGGAAGAGGGAGGGAATAGTCACAAGAAGATGAAACGTGATTGCATTCCTCCTCCTTAAAACCTCTACAGGATGCATACAAATTGAGAACTGAGGTATGTAGGGACAAGTGAGAATGGAAGTCTAGCGTCTCCTTGGGATACAGCCAAGGAAGATGGTGAACAGACAGAATTAAGAGAAGCTTGGGCTCAACAGTGTGGCTTGGATCTGGATCGGGATGTCCACAGGATCTATCTTACTAGCCTGCTAGACATCTTGCCCACAGGACCTTAGACTTACCTGGTCTCAAATTGAACATCCCTGCATTGCCTCTGCCCTGCTACTTCCTTTGCAAAGCCATCTCAGTGAATGATACCCCAATCTACCACTTTATCAGAGAAAGAACCTAGAAGCCATTTTAGACTTCCTCCCTCATCTTCCACACCTGATCAGTTACCAAGTCCTATAGATTCTATCTTCTAAATAATCTTTCTGACCAGCCTTTCCTTCCAGTTTGTGCCACCAGCTGTCACAAAACTTGTTCTCTAATGTATGCCTAACCTTATTAAATTACAAATTGGATCATGCCATTGTCCTAGTCCAGTCTTTCTGTGGCTCTCCATCATCTACCTGGAGGTTTCTTGAGACAATGCCTTCTGCTGCTGCTGCTAAGTCACTTCAGTCGTGTCTGACTCTGTGTGACCCCATAGACGGTAGCCCACCAGGCTCCTCACTGCCAGGTATTTAAATGTGCAAAGTTAATGATATGATATAGCCAAGCAGGAGGCAGTATGGACCTGGAAAAGACCTATCCCACTTAGAGGCATTCAAGCCTAAAGCTATTTTACAACAGCTGCGCTGGCCCAGTAAAACTCTTTCTGAGGTCATTTTGATAACTCCTGTCTATACAACAGAGTCCAAACTCCTTAAACTCCCTGCATTTAGCTCTGTGACGTAACTAGTATCTGCTTCTTCGGCCTTGTCTTCAGCTATTCTCAGCAAGTAGCTTTCATTTTCCTAAAGATTCTTTTGCACACAGCAGTGCCTTTGAACATGATCTTCCCTTAGCCTGGGCCCCTCTTCTTTATCTTGCCTGGAAACTCTCATTTTAAGACTTCTGCTGCTGGCCTTCTGGAGTCCCAGAGCGGGTAGTACTCTGGACATACATCTGTTATTGTTCTTCTTTCTCAACTTACAAATATTTATTTTTCTTCCCTACTAGACAGTACTTAGGGGACTCGTCTAAATTGCACAAATTATATGTTACAAAATAAACAGCAAAGGCAAAATTTTCTAGAGACAGTTTTCCTCCACAATATTTTAAAGGTTGAAAAAATATTGCTTGAATATCACAGAACACTTTATTTATTTATTTGGTGTTAATTTTGAGTATATTTAGAGAGTTAATGGAGAGTTTAAGGGGCTTCTGAATATGCACTTCTGAATATGACTTCAGTCTCCACCCACAAAACTTTATTGAATGTGATATTGCAACAATCTCTTTCTTAAACTTACTATTTTGTACCCAGGTATAGCCGATTAACAATGTTGTGATTGTTTCAGGTGGACAACAAAGGGACTCAGTCATACCATATACATGTATCCATTCTCCCCCAAACTCCCCCCCGCCCCCATCCAGACTGCCACATAACATTAGATATTGCAAAAATCTTATGCCAGAAAAGCTGCTTTAGGCCTTGATCAGTTTCACAAAATGTTAACAGGATAATATTAATTATTATTGTGAATTTTTAGTGTTCAAAAGAAAGAGAGGAAGAAAGAAACTGTTACAAGTTCCAGTGCCTTTTAAAAAGTCACTTGAAGAAATAAAAGGGAACTCAACTCCACTCCCACAACTGGGTCACAAGCTCCATTGGCAGAAGTAGTTGAGTGCTCAGTCACATGAAATAGTTCTATTTCTCAGAACTTGTCCAAAGGGACCTCTCCTGCCTGCAGAGATAGAAGTAAGGAAAAAAGAATCTGTCCTATACCTTTAAGTTTGACCTGCTTCATTTTTTTCCCTCCCTTCCTGCCCATTGATTTAAGTCATTGGAGAAACATGGAAATAAAATGGGAAGTTGGAAAGGAAAGATATAGTGAAGGATGAAGTGGGGGGCAGTAATGGGGTCTTTCGAGGTATCCATGCCTGCAGTGGCTGAGGTTAAATGAAGTCTATCACAAAGCTACAGTAACCTCGCCACTTCCTACCTTGCACATAACAGACTGAGCTCTAGCACTGACTTAAAGGTGAATGGTCTGGAGTGAACTCATTCATTCATTGTTCACCAAATCCTCCCAGAATTCTTTTTTAATAATTATTGTTAAGATTATACATGATTTTATTCTTATTAACCAATGTGAAAGTGATTAAGATTTGGCTGGGAAAAAAATACAAAGGCATTCTATTCTAATATAAACATGCTAATGCAAGAAAATTGGGAAAATATAGAAAAGCATGCAGGAAAAAAACCCACCTATACTCAAGGATCTGTATATAATTATGACTGTATTATATGTACTTCTTACACTTTAACTTTGTTACAAGTTCTTGCCTTGTTTTTAGAAACTACTTAGTCTTTTAAAAAATAGTTACATAGTAAATTTTGAAGTGGCTATTGTAATTTATACAACCATTTATAGACATTTGTTTTTTTCAAAGATTCTGGAATAGCAATATGGATTTAACCCTTTTAAAAGCTCTCAGTACCAGCAATGGGTAAACAAGAATGCCTTCAAGATGGTGTAGGCAGCAGTAGGAGAAAGATTTAGAAAGTTTTTAGCCATTGGTTTCTTTTACCCAAGAAAAACAGGTACAATATCATGAATTACAGACAAAAGCAGGAAATACTCTGAAATTTCCTCAAGAAAAATGTACTTAAGCCTTTATTGACTTGAAGTTCCCACCTCTAGCAAGGCTTTGGGGGAAGAGAGGAATGTTAAACAAGGAGTACAGATAAATGAGAGGTGGTGTAAAGATACGAAGTTGGGAAAAAGAAAACACAGGCTCTTAAGTGACACCCTGAAGAGTTTTTCTCCCATTGCTGCCTTGGATGGTGACTAGACTATCTGATAAGCTTGCCACAAATCCTTAGGTGGAACCCTTTCTTAAAGAACTTTAACAACCATTTGTTAACAGTAATCTCCTTTCTACCCTAAGTGTCTTTTCTCCAAATCATTCATCTTTTCCCACGCTCTTTATACTTTACCAGCAACAGAGTAAGGGGCAGATGCTGTTTCACAGAATGCATGTGGCTGGAATCACCACTGTGGGAAAGAATGCTTTGAAAGTAATAGAGAATTTAGAGTCTCCCTAAACAGAATTTTCCTGGACTTTTGTAGCAGTCTGGGGGAAACACGTGACTATTGTTATACTTTCATTTGATTTTCACTTAAATCAAATTTTTTCTTAGATAGTTATCTTAAGGGACTTCCCTGGGAGTCCAGTGGTTAAGAAGCCGCCTTGCAATGCAGGGGATGTGGATCCAGTTCCTGGCTGGGGGACTAAGACCCCACATGCTGCAGAGCCTGTGCACCACAACTAGAAAGACTACACACCGCGATGAAAGGCCCACCTGCCACAACTAAGACCCCACACAACCAAAGACAAATTAATATTTTTTAAAAGAAGTTTATCTCCACATTTTGAACTCATTCTGTTTTGCCAAAAGTGTTTTTAATTATTATCGCAATTTGTCCTCATGAACCTCTGAGAGATGGGTGGGCAGGTATTAATACTTCCACTTCAGAAGGAAAACAGTTGAAGATAATAAAGGAACTGCCATCAGAACCCAGAGAGCTTGTCTTTCAGCCCAGTGTGCCGTTCCCTATAGACTAGACTGTCACAGTGGCTTTGGCAAATGGCATTGTTAGAAAACCTATGGACAAATGGCTCGTGCTTCTGTGATCAGGTATCTCACAATTTTGTACTACAGTTTCAAACCTAACATAAATCCTGAGATTTTTCTCAAGTACATATTGATGTATTCTGTCTTAAAACCTCCCTGTGCACATGTACTACATCAGTTCAGTTGTGTCCAACTCTGTGCAAACCTATGGACTGTAGCCCGCCCGGCTCCTCTGTCCGCGGGATTCTCCAGGCAAGAATACTGGAGTGGGTTGTCATGCCCTCCTCCTGGGACTCTTGCCCACCCAGGAATCAAACCTGCATCTCTTATGTCTCCTGCATTGGCAGGAGGTTCTTTACCACTAGCGCCACCTGAGAAGCCCCAAACCTCCCCTAGTTTCTTCAAATATGAATTTTAAAAATCTCTTATCTAATTAACCCACATATAAGTAGAAACCAAAGATAATTTTATCATTAATTTTTCCAAAAAGTTAAAAGAGATAAAGACAAGTCTTCACATATAGTACCATATTTGAAAAACTATGGTTGAGATTTAAATGGTAAGCAAAACTATGAAATGCAAGTGTGTCTCTTAAATGCCGAAAAACTACACTATGTGTGGCTTAAATAAATGTTTATCCTGACATTACCTGACTCTGAGAAATAAAGTAGAACAATACTTTTTTTCGATGATTAGATATATAAATATTCAGCCTGAAAAATTCATCAATAGAAAATGCATCTGTGTATGGATGTTTGCCTTTTAAACTAATGTGACTTGATAAAAAACTGGAATACAGAAGACCCCTGAAGAATATAAAACTGAAATAGAAGATGTCTTCTAACACAATACTTTAAGGTATCACTAATTTTCTTTTCAAAAATGAAAGGAAACTGATAATGAAAGCTACCTTCACTAGAGATAGGGGGAATCTGTGTATGCAGGCGTGTATGCATATGTGTGTTATTGTCAAACAGCAATTTTCAAGAGCCCTCAGCTAGCCTCTGAATATGGTTGTAATTTAGCACCTGACCACCCTGAATTAAATGCTGAACTCTATACGGAAATACTACTTTGTACTGTTTCATGTTTCCTGAAAAGACTGCAAGTGTCTTCAGGTTAAGAACTCGGTCTTCTATTTTTTTTGTATCCTCCACAAAAGTATTGAATTTAAAGAAATAAACTCAGCCAGTGTTCCATCAACCAGTCCAACTAACCATCCAATCTTTGAAATAAGTTATTCTCATTCTCTGAGCTACAAAACCCAAACCAAATGCTATCATTATTATTTTGTGGAACATCTTGACCCTATAGTAATCTGCATTTGTAAGATATGGTTTCAAGTATGATGATGATGGTGATGATGACTTTTCCATGGTCACTCCCTAAAGGTTTTAAAGCCTCAGACATATTTGCAAATTTAATGAAGGCGGTAAGGCAGTAACTGAAAGCAGGGAGTCCATCATCCTTGAATCTCTTGTAAGTTGTTCACAGCATGTGGAGAGACCTCTTAGGAAGGAGAGTTGGAATCATCACATAGTTATCTGGGAGCTCAGCCACATTAACTCATGTTGACCTATAAGTATTACTGGAAAAATTCTTGTCTTACCCAAATCTAAATCAATTCCTTTTCATGTGACAGGTATTTACTAAAACTGCCTTTGCTGTGTTCTATCTGGTTCTAGACAATTTCTGTCCCTACAATCTGAATTTTTATTTACAAGCTTATGAGCAACTCATGACTGTAATATCTTTTTATTGAACCCCACATCTGGACTGACAGTGTCGCCTGATTCCAACTTTGACTCTAGCTTCCTAATAAAAAACTCAGACTCCTTTTGTCCTTGTCTGGGACTTATAGGTGGGTCTGCTTCAGGTGGTGGTCCTTAATCTTTTTGAGGGGTTTCCTGAAAATATATGAAAACTGTGAACTCATCTCCTCTAAAAAAGATATATACGTTCACAAACACACAGAGATTTGCATACAATTCCAAGAGGTTCATGATCCTTTAGAGGCTCCTTATACGGAACATCTACTGGTAGTAACCTACAGTGTGAAAGAAAAAAACCAAACCCTACAAAAACAATGCACATCTGTATAATCTAGGATTGGTTTTTATATCTATCAATGAATAACTTCCTTTCGACTTACAGATATAAGGGAGAAAGAGATAAACTCAGCTATGCAGAACCAAATTAATGAACTTATATGGATCTGACCTACAAGTTTTTAAACAGCCAGAAAAGGTCAAAGACCTCCTCTGTTTTAGTCACTACAAACAGATACAATTAACCTTTGCTGGAGTTTGATAAAAGCTAGTTCTTGTCTTTATGACTTCCAAGATTTTCCTCCTAAAAAAGTCACCAACGTGATATATGTATGTTGTAGAAATGTTGGAAAGTGAGGAAAAGCATAAATAAGAATTTTTTAAATCCCTCACGATCCCAGCAATAAAGACACCCAATTGTCAATATTTTAATGTACTAATTTTCAGTCTTTTTAATTTATATTTGTTAGAGTTTTACAACCTCCTTCCTTCAAATTCTCCTACACTTTTATGTAAGAACCTGTTGTGCATTCAAAGACTTAGTTCAACCTTCAGGCATATACAAAACTTCCAGGTGGCCTAGGACTTGTCCCAGGCTGCACACTTTTGAGCTCTGAGTGCAAAGTCACCTCCCAGTTATCTTTATCTAAACAAAGCATGGTCTCTAGCAGAAGGTTAGGCATCCATAAGAGACTGCTATTGTGTCTTCTGTTGATCAGCTCTGCATCAATGTTTGTCACTGTGATGATAATTACAGTTCTGAGATCCTGAGTTCAACTCTTGTGTCCACTGCCATCTTCCAGTTTTGTGAACCAGATAAATTACTTAGTTCATCTGTACTTAAATATTCTCGTCTGTAAATGAGCACCTGGAAAGTGTGTAGAGCAGACTCGCCAGGAAGCACTCGGCGGATGCTCGCTGTCATTGCTGTCATTCATGCACTGTTGCTGTCTCCATTCCTCTGTGATGTGTTCTGTGCTGTGTTAGTCCTGCTCTCACTTTTGATCAAAGAGGTAAAGACTCCCCTTTTTAAACATGATCACGGCCCCCAAAGTAACAGTAATTATTTAATATCATAAAATATTCAGTGTTCACACTTCCTAATTGTCTTCTAAATGTCTTTTGTTGTTTGACTCTAGAGCAAAATAAGGTCTGTATATTGCAACTGATTAACATGGATTATCTTATGAGCAGACATCCTTTTTTTGCCTTTATTCCCAAACAAAAATGTAAAATTGTTGGGTAGCAAAAACAACCCTCCTCAAATGAAGCAGAAGTTCAAAATGCTGTCCTGGAGGAGTAGGTGAAAATGTCAAGTCATTGCCTTTGCCGAGGAGATAAGCACTCGGTGTACACCTTTCTCTGAGTGATAAAGACGGAAAGGAGGAAGTGTGCTTCCCAGTAAACTTTTTTATTAGCCACAGAGAACTGCATTACAAACATGATGCTCATGAAACAAAGTGCTCCACAGTAAGCAGGAATTGAGGAAATAGAAAATGAATTGCAAATCTGGAAACCATTCCTTTATTTCAGTATAAGAGAAGATTCTAAATGGTCAAAACAGTCTACTTTTAAAGTTCTGCAAATGGGGGTTGGATTGATGAATCCTGCTGCTGCTGCTAAGTTGCTTCAGTCGTGTCCGACTCTGTGCGACCCCATAGACGGCAGCCCACCAGGCTCCCCCATCCCTGGGATTCTCCAGGCAAGAATAGTGGAGTGGGCTGCCTAGGATTTTTAACCCTAAAGCTCGAACCTATTAAGGCTTTTCCATTTTCAAACTTTTCTCACTCCATTGTAGTCTGTCTTTGGTAAAAGAAAAAAAAAAGTCACTTTAGGTGACAGGAAATTAATCCAAGAGTTCCACTTTCATTGTTAAGACTATCTCTTCCAGATTCCACCTTAAACAAAGCTCCCTTTTCATTTTAAAACAGAAAGAAACTCCAGTGTTGAACACAACACACATGAAATAATTATCATGTAATAGAAGCAAGATAAGCACACAGTAATACAGTGCAGGGGTTAAGAACCTGGACTACAAAGACAGAACAATGCCCTCTGTTTCTTTGCCTGTAAAATGGGGACAATAAATAGGAATTGCTTCATAGAAGAGCTGCTGCTGGTGTCACTTATATGAGATCATGAGAAGCACCCAGCACTGGCTAACACTCAGTAAAGACTGGCTGTTATTATGATGAGAAAGACTCGGAAAGGATCTTTTGTCATGACTGGTTTTATCACAGAAGGTGTTTACTTCATGGTAACATTGTGAGTCAGTTACCACAGAAGGCAGCAAGCTCCCTGCACAGACATTGTTAAAAGAACCCAGGTCAAAGAAGTATTCTATACAGGCAGTGTTAAACTGTTTCCCTCTCTGGGGTTCCAAACATTTGAAAATAGTACAAGAAGAGGCTCTGTGTATAATAAGTTCTATGTAAGACAATACTGTGGTAAGTGAACTAAACAGCGATTAACTTGAAATTGGACTCTGATCCCAAAGGGAACCAGCCAGAGTAGCCCAGTCCTAACTGGCCCTGAGGAGGAAAAACAAGTTTGCATCTATCTCAACTATGATCTGGCTAGATATGATCTAAGCTTTGAACAGTGCCTTTCAGGTGGATAATACACATTAGACAACACGAAGGAGGGAGCTTTGAGCTGGGGTGTGAGGAACCGACACAAGGAAATGAAGACCTAACATATGTCACACAAGTTTCCTTTTCTGTTAGCTTTCTCTCAAATAATTGCAATAATGTGTTAAGTTAATCAGTTAACAAAAAGGGGTGGCAGTTGCTATTCACAGTATCAAAGCATTCATTTTCAATGATTTGTTGCAGAATTCCTCTTAAATAAAGTTCCCTCCCTCATAATGCAAAAACCCAGAGCCCTTCCCAAGGCCCTCTCCATTACTCCTCAAATCCCTGATGAAAGGGGGGAGAAAGAGATCTTCAATGAAAATTTCCGTATTAATACCTTAATCTCGTTTCTTTAAATGCTTTCCAGTTTTAAAGGACTTTTAGATCCATGCTTGTAGCTTAGTTAAGCTCTGTACAAGATAGTATAAACACTACATTTGAGAGGTGAGGAAAAGCTACCTATGGTAGTTAGGCACGTGTGAGACTTGAACTCTAGATGTTTTCAACCAAGCCCTACAGTCTGGAGCCAGAAGCATGTAACCCTGTGCTCACACTCACTAGTTTTGTGCTGCTGCCTTTCTTGCCTTTGGTGAGCTGGTTCCGTGCATCTTCCTCTCTCCTCCCCAGTTAATCCTGATTGGTGTTTCACCTCACATAATTACTACATAGGAAGGACTTGAGGGAACCAACATTCACCCAACCAGCATTTATTGAATGCCAGCTAGAAGCCAGCCCTTTGAAGAGTTTTAAGCAGAGAGAAACTTAGTCTTCCTTGTCACTTACAAAGACTACAGTGAGATTAATCACTGTATCAATTTGAACCAATGATTTAAAAATAATATTTGCATGTTAGCTGAACTGGGGTCCCTACCTAGCTGTGCTCTGTCCCTGTTTGTAAATCTGGAAATAAACTTCAAGTGGCTTCAATAAGAAAGTTAAGGCCTAGAAAATGTCTCTGCATAGCCTTGATAAGGTTTCCAATTGTGCCTTGGTAAAACCTAATTTCTCCTTATTCAACATTAAGTCATTGTACAATCTTGCACCTGCTAAGTTGAGGGCAAGAAGATGAGTTACACGCAGTAGTTCTTAAACTAAAAGAGGTCAAGGCCTAGAAAAACAAGACTAATGCCCACTCTGAGCTCTCCAAAGCCCTCCCCCTCCTCTGAATGGTCAATCCTCAGTTCCCTGGGCCAGAAGGGGAACCCACCTCCCCGAACCCGTCTGCAGGCACACTAGTCTTTTTCTTTCATTTCTGAGGACTCTCCTCACTACCCCCCTCTCTGTTCTTCCCGTAAGTCCCAGTTCCCTCCGCCTTAAAAATGCTCCCGGTCTACTTAGCTCCTCCTCCTCCTTCAGCCTCAGCTCTTGGCCTGCTGCTTTTTCTGACTTGCAGATCTGGTCAAATCTCCCCATAAAACCCTCTATCACCTGAGACCTTGTCACATTTGTCATTTTACACTTTCTTGGGTGATTGCTTAATATTTGTCTGCTCTCAGGTGCCTACGCTCCGGGCAGGGCAGGGGCTGGTTTGAGATGCCAGGGTCTGGCACTCAGGAGGCCCTCCAGGAATGAAAACTGAACTGTCAGATGGGGCTGGACCTAGGCGGCCCGGGCCCTGTGGAGGTGACAGGATGGAGCTGGGTGAGGGGCTCCCCTGGGCGTCCTTACCAACCTCCTTAACATTAAGGTAGGTCTCCTGGCTCCTATCCTGGCGCTTGTGTGAAAACACAAAAATCGTTTGTCCCAAGTCCCGGAGAGACTGAGCGCCCCTAGATAGGAGACATTCCATTCTATTTGGTGATGGCGGCCCCAACACCTGGCCATGTCTGTTACTTAGCAAGAGATACACTCAGAAGATATTAGCAGTAGCCAGCATTGATGAGTGCATTCTGGAGGGCAGGATAAAATGGGAGCCTTTATCCAGGGCTTCTAACAAACGTCTAAGCTTGAGTTGACTCTTTAAAGAATACAAGCGACGCCTACCCCCAACCAAAGATTAAAAAATAAAAAGGAAATGTGCTTTCTCCCTTCCCCTGGAAAACAAAAACAATAAAACGTCTTCATCAACGTCTTCTTCACCTTTCCAGGCCTCCCTCGTCCGCCCCGCACTTGACCGGCGCTCTCTGGACGTCTACGCAGTCACTACAGAGGCTGCCAGCGCAACGGGGCCTCCAGGCGTTTTCTGACCAGGAGCGATTTTGCCGAGGAGGAATGTGGCTAGGCCCTGCTCGTGCAGAGGCTATTTAAGGTCCTCGCAGGTAATATTACGGGACTTATAAACACGGGGGGAGACGTCTTTGCTTCTTTCCATTCGCTGGCACCTACCTAGCAGCCCGGTTCTCCCGCGCTGGGGCGGAGCACCAGCCCGCCCGCCCCGCCGAAATCCAGCCGCCTGAAGGCTGAGGCCCCGCCCCCGCTGCCCCGCCCCCGCCGCAACGGTTCCGGGCGCGCAGGCGCGCAGGGCGGTGCGCCGAGGGGGGCGGGGCGTGCGTGGCCCCTTAAATATGGCGAAGGGGGCGGTGCGAAGTTGCCGCGGCGCTGCTGCCCAGTCGGCGCCGGTTTCTGCAACTGTCTCCTCGTGGCGCGAGCCTGTAGCCTCGCCTTCTCCGGCAGCGAAGGCGGCAGCAGGAGGGAGCGGAGGCGAGCGTGCGGCGGGCTCCATGGAGAGCGGCGGACGCCCGAGCAGAGGCGGCGCTTCCACCCCGGCACCCGGGCTCCAGTGACCGACGCTCGCGCTCTGCCCCGCGTCGGAGCGGTCGTCTGCTCCGGGACTGACCCGGCCTCGCTGCCCTTCCCCGCGCCGCCTCCTCGCTTCCCTGCGCCCCGATTCGCCCTCGACCCCACTGCCCGGCGGGGTGGCGGCGGCCGGGGCAGCAGCGGCAGCAAGAACCCGCCTCTATGATGAAGTTCAAGCCCAACCAGACGCGGACGTATGACCGCGAGGGCTTCAAGAAGCGGGCGGCGTGCCTGTGCTTCCGGAGCGAGCAGGAGGACGAGGTGAGGGCGGCCGGCGCGCTTGGTCCCCTCCGCTAGGGCGCCGGGGCGGGGTTGGTGTGGGAGTCCGGGCTGGCCGGGATGGGAGGTCTCTGCCCTTGCCCTTCCCTGTCTCCATCCCCTTCCCAGCAGACCCTCCGTCTAGCCTCAGGGCTGGAAGGGATTAGCCCCCTCCCTCCTTTCCTCCCGCCCTCCCTCTCTCCTTCCTTCCTTTCTCTGGGTTGATTGTGGAAACAAAGGGGCTCGCCCAGCCCTGCGCTCTCCCGTCGGGTCGTGGTTAGGACGGGAGGCTGAGACGCCTCCTGGCCCCCTGGAGGGTCCCGGGCCATCTTGGTCCCGCCTAGCGGGAGTCACCACTGTAACCTGCAAATGGAGCGTGAAACCAAATAAAACCTTGAGTGCTAACAGAGAGTAGAAATGGCGTGAATGCTGCAGCCCCAGCCCTTCTGCCTCTTATTATATTTTCCTCTCCCCTGAAATAGCAGTTTGTGGCTTCAGATGAATGTAGGCATGTTATGGAATATCCAGACAGTCCCCGTGCTTTAAAATAAAAACCCATTCGGTCTGGTTCTGTCAGTTCGACTTTTTGGTGGATCCTTTAGTTTACAAGCACTTGGCGTATTTATACTGGATTAAAAAAAAAAAAACAAAAAAACCTCCTCTTTTAAAGTTTTTTGACTATAGAATGATGGGTAGTGAAAAACGTGGAATCACCAGAAGGGAGAAGGGGGACTAGAGGTGGGCAAAGTTGCCATTTTCCGACGGTAGTCTCTACCTCTGCATATTTATCAGAGCTTCTTTGCTATGTTTTTCTTGACATCTGGCGAGAAGCAGTCTTTCTTGTTCTAAGAGGAAGCAGCAGTCTTCTTTTAATTCACTCATCAGCATTGGGTTGATAGTAAGGCCGTTGAGGTTTTTCTGGAGAACAATTTATACTTACTTCTGTTTCGCTTATTTAATTTAAAAATGGTTCACTAGTTTTATTTTGCGTGGAGCAATAGTAGTAGTCGATTGGTAGCTGATGAAAATCTTGTAGCATTGCCACTTCTAAATGGTTAGACAGGAAAAGCATTGAATTCTGCTTCCATATCCAATTATGTCCAATAAAATATTAAGCTAAAGCTGGAGGTGGGAATTTAATGGCTTCCTTATTGCTAGTCCTTGTAGTTAGGATGAGTATGACATAGTGTACTCTCAGCGGCTTATATTGTCATGCTAACAAAAATCAAAGTACCTCAGAATGGTGCTCTTCAAACTCTTTATTTTTTGAAAAGAAACCTAGCCTTTTAGTGCTGATCCCTTGCTCAGTTGGGGGTCTCTATTGGAATTTAAACTTAAATTCCAAAGGAGTTTTCTAGAGAAGTTGATGTTTTGGGGCTGGGCCTGTTTAGGAGAACCAGAAAGTAGAGAATGGCTTTTAGCATTTACAAAGTCAAAGGGCTTTTTAAGTGCATTCTGTTAAAAAGATTAGAAGGTCCTTGAGGGAAGGACCACGTTAGCACAAAGCAAACTTTAAATATAAAATAATACACTTACCAGAAGTTATCAAGATAGGTCAAGAATCTTATCTGATTGGCTCACTATTGTGTAATTATTTTCTTAGTTGAGTGCTTACTAGGTGCTCGGCACTGCCTGAAGACTTTTAAGTTTGTTACATTTACTCCTCTTACTGCAGGCGTATAGGTGAGGAGACAGTTGCAGAGCAGAAGTACTTTGCCCAAATGAGGTAATTAGGAAATGGTAGACCAGAATTCAGCATCTGGTCCCTGCTGATGCTGGGCTCTGGGCACAAGGCTAGGCCCAGAGCAGTTGGGTGCACAAGATTTGCTAAATGAGTGAGATCGTCCAAGGCTGAGTTTGGAAGACTTTTCAAAGTAGTGACTTTGAAGTCTTGCCATAATGTGAACGTGGAATTCAGGCTTTGTAAAAAACGAAGGTTCCCAGGGGAAAATATGGGAAATGGAAGGAAATTGAAACGGTCTGTATTGTGTGAATAATGGTAAAGCAAGAGTCTGAGGAGAGCATCAGATGTTGATCGTAGCAGATAAATGAGTTGGTTTTCTGCTTTGAAATTGTTTCTACAGTAATAACGGAGAAGGCAATGGCACTCCACTCCAGTACTCTTGCCTGGAAAATCCCATGGATGGAGGAGCCTGGAAGGCTGCAGTCCATGGGGTCGCTGAGGGTCAGAAACGACTGAGCAACTTCACTTTCACTTTTCACTTTCATGCATTGGAGAAGGAGATGGCAACCCACTCCAGTGTTCTTGCCTGGAGAATCCCAGGGACGGGGGAGCCTGGTGGCCTGCCGTCTAGGGGGTCGCACAGAGTCGGACACGACTGAAGCGACTTAGCAGCAGCAGCTACTGTAATAAATGCTAGATTCCTAGCCTCTAGTGGAATCAAGAGACCAGTGCCATTATAAAATAAAGAGCAAGATTTGAAGAATTTATTAGATAAGCTTATTACGTAAAACTTTGTAAATCTGATAACCTGGAGGTTGCGAAACCAAGTCAATCAGTTTGTTAGAGAATATGCTCTGAGGGAAGGCTCTGAAATTCTTTAAATAATTCACAGCCAACTTTAACGTCTGGTTTAGATCTTCAGGATCTTCGTTTCTGTAGTTGTGTTTATAGAGTGTAAAGTGAAATAAAATAGTAGTTGCTTTTTGACCCTCAAGCTGTGCAGTGTTCCAGTCTGGCTCTCTACTTAAGGGGTTCTAAGTAGACTTTAGAATAGGTTTTTGTAGGACGGAAGGGTGTTCTCACAGCAGTTTTTATTCTTTGGGGTGTGGTTTTATGTATTTTCCCATTGCATCTCTTTCTTCCCTGAGTTAGATAATAAACATTAGCATCTGTAAAGGAAGAAATTAGGCAATGGAAGTAACTTGTCTCAAGGTCACAGAAGCTGGCAGATCATTTTGAGCCCAGGCCCTTTATTTCTAAATCTCTTGTTCATTTGATCCTCTCCAACTAGTTATTTCTATGGGGAACCACCCTAACTTTTGACAGCTGGGCTTCCAGTCAAGACAACAAATAAGTATTCCATAGAGGAGCTGGGATCTCTGCCTTTGCAGTGAAAGTGGGCAGTACATTCACAAAAGGGAACCTGAAATGGATTCCATTGAATGTATTTGCATATATGATGGTTGGAACCAGGCTGCAAGATGAAAAGTGTCGGCTCCTAAGGAACATGCTCCGTATAGCAGGAGGTTAGACAGATGACTGATATAAAAAGAAAAAAAGGTCGTATCCGACACTTTGCAACCCTCCATGGACTGTAGCCCTCCAGGCTCCACAAAAAATTCTCCAGGCAAGAGTACTGGAGTGGGATGCTGCTATTCCCTTTTCCAGGGGATCTTCCAGACCCAGGGATCGAACCCGGGTCTCCTGCATTGCACACAGACTCGTTACCCTCTGACCCATCAGGGAGGCCCTTTTAAAAGGTAATAAAGTGCTGGTGAAGTACTGTCGGGCTTCCCATCTGGTCCTAGCGGTAAAGAACCCACCTGCCAGTGCAGGAGACAAAAGAGACATGGATTAGATCCCTGGGTCAGGAATATCCACTGGAGTAGGAAAGGGCAAAATTAGTATTCTAGTATTCTTGTATTACTAGTACTCTAGTATTCCTGCCTGGAGAATCCCATGAACAGAAGAGCCAAGAGCACTACAGTCCACAGGGTCGCAAAGAGTCAGACATGACTGAGCAACTTAGCATGCAGGCAAAAGTACCATGAGGTGCTCCAGAGTTAAGATCCAGTAGGAGTCATTCGGAGTTGGATTTCAGTGAGTGGGTAAGGAAGGACCAAACATCATAAACAGAGCAAGACTTGGGGCTGTGGTCTAATTGAACTGTAGCTTAGGAGAGCAGAGAAAAAATAGTGGCTGAAAAACGAAGAGCACCTTCAGTGTAAGATTAAGGAGTTGCTTGCTGTATTTCAGTTTTAGATGTATTCAAGTTTGGGGATGATCTGGCAGCAAAATAGGATAGCATTCTAAAGAGAGAAACAGAAATGACTTGATCCTGGGTGGAATCCAGGCACAGTTGCAAGTGAGAAACATACAGTCTTAAGAACTTGCATTTGGACTTTTTGTTGTAATTGGCTTGTGAGCTCGCTGAGCCAGCGGTCTTGAAACCTGTGGAACTCTAAACCAGAGCTCTAATAAACAAAAACTAAGCCTTCCCTGTAGCTCAGGTGGTAAAGAATCTGTCTGCAATACAGGAGACCCAGGTTCCATCCTCGAGTCAGGAAGATCCCCTGGAGAAGAGAGTGGTAAATGACTCGAGTATTCTTCCTTGGAGAATCCCATGGACAGAGGAGCCTGACAGGCTGTAGTCCACGGGGTTGCAAAGAGTTGGATATGACTGAGCAACTAACACTACTACTAAGAAATATTACGGCTTCTCTCTACTAGTACTTTAACCCCTAGAATCAGTAAGCCTTTTCAGACATGTATGAAGAGCGTTGAGTCCCTAAAGGTTCTTACTTCAAATAGAAACCACTTTCATCAGAATTAACTATCCAAAGGTGGCCTTTTCTAACTGCAGGGAGATGTCACCAGCCTCCTTCATCTGTGCCTGCAGCTTTCCTAAACCTAGAGAAGGGCTGCTTAGCCTACCCAATCTGCCACTTCTTCAAGGGAAGGCCCTCATGTACGATTTGCATCCGTTTTTATTCTTACGGATTTTGGTATATCACCAAGACTTTCTCCAGTTTTGTGAAAGTTTATCCCATCACTTCAGAACATTAACATGCTGGGAGAAAAAAGTCATGGTCAACTCAGCTTACCATGATCTACCAATCCATATAATCTGGGTTAAATATGTTTTCACAGAATGTGTCTTTATTTCTGATCTGATAGCACTCTGCCTCTGTAACCCAAAAAGTAGTACTAGTTTGCTGAGTAATAGAACTTGGTAGTGGCTAGTGGATATATTAACTATTATTGTAACTTACTACCTTTTAAAATGTATGTGTGCGTAGTGGGTGTTCCTAATATACTGCTGCCCTAATTTTGGCCAAATGCCTATGAAAATGTTAAGTACAATAGAGAGAGTTTTAACCATTCATGTTGTTCTTGTTTGTGATAATGTGGGAGAGAAAGACCAACAACCCCAAAACAGCTTCTAAATCTATAGATACAATTTGCAAAATAAAATTCTTTATTCTTATATTTAGGGATCACTTAAGGGGTTCTCTGAATAACTTTGTTTTTTCTGAGAAAGATGTAGTAATTTATAGTGACTACTTGTTCACTTCCCTGGTGGCTCAGATGGTAAAGAATCCACCTTCAATGTGGGAGACTTGAGTTCCATCCCTGCGTTGGGAAGATCCCCTGGAAAAGGGAACAGCTGCCACTCTAGTATTCTAGTCTGGAGAATTCCATGGACAGAGGAGCCTGGTATGCTAGAGTCCATGGATTGCAAAGAGTTGGACAGGACTGAGCAGCTTTCACTTTCTCTTGTTCCTGGAGGCAGGCTGTGACCAAGAGCTACTGTAAGGGTAAAAGCTGAACCACGAAGGGCAATTTGGGGCCCCTTGGTGTAGGGAACCAACAGTCCCATGTACCTCCCGCCTCTGAGGGCATGGCTGTATTATGTAGACATCGAACAGCATATCCTAGTTTACACGCTTTTACACATCCCTCAGTGAGGAGGACTTGGGTGATATAGAGTAATATTATAGAATATTATTGGAATATTATTCCAAATCACAAACAGACCTTTGTCCAGCAAGATTCAGGGCTGGTTCCAAGTTGACTATCACTATACTGTTGCTACTAAAAGTGAGAAATACCTCTATTCCAAATCTTGAAACATTGGGTATCTAAGAAAAACACATATGAAAACAACTTCTCAACAATGCCAAGTGAATAGTGTTTTATTCTGATAATTGACCAATACATGAAAAGAGGGATAAGCTCTGATAGTGTAGTAGGAGGAATACTGATATGAAGGTGGCCAGGTCGAATTGGGGAAGAAGTGTCTTCACTTTTTACCACTCTAATGCCATTGGCGTTGGGGTTTGAATGTGATTCAAGTCTAATTCTGCAACTTGGTGGGTTGACTAGCCTCCTTTTTATAAATCTTTCCTTTGGTCTCAGCTCTGGCTTATCTGGAAAGTTAAGTGTCTACTTTCGTCTTTGTCATCTTGTCGGACGCACAAAATCTAATAGGTCTAGAAAAGTAGTTGAAAGAGAATTTAAAACCTATGAATGACCATGTATGGACCTGTCAGCTGTTAGTGTATCCTCTTATTGAAAGAGTTTTTGTAACCTATCTTTTGTTACTGCAGTAGTACCATTTATTTTAAAGCTTTGGTCATTTCTTTCATAAATAACAGTACTATTGGGGTTGGAAGGAAAGCTATGACAAACCTAGACAGCATATTAAAAAGCAGAGGCATCATTTTGCCGACAAAGGTCCATATAGTTAAAGCTATGCTTTTTCCAGTAGTCATGTACAAATGTGAAATTTGGACCATAAAGAAGGCTGAGTACCGAAGAATTGATGCTTTCGAACTGTGGTTCTGGAGAACATACTGGAGAGTCTCTTAGACTGCAGGGAGATCAAACCAGTCAATCCTAAAGGAAATCAACCCTGAATATTCATTGGAAAAACTGATGCTGAAGCTCCAATACTTTGTCCACCTAATGTGAAGAGCTGACTCATTGGAAAAGACCCTGATGCTGGGAAAGATTGAAGGCAGGAGGAGAAGGGGGCAACAGAGGATGAGATGGTTAGATAGTATCATTGACTCAATGGACCTGACTTTGAGCAAACTGGGAGATAGTGGAGGACGGAGGAGCCTGGTGTTCTGCAGTCCCTGGGGTTGCAAAGAGTCAGTCATGATTTAGCAACTGAACAACAACAAATACTGGCCAAAAGTATTTTGTTTGGATTTTTACGTACCATCTTATGGAAAAATCTGAATGAACTTTTTTCCCAACCTAATACATAAATATATTCATTCGCATATATATATATTTAGTGGCAGATATCAATAGACTTACCTCATAGCAGCTGCACACCTTTTGTCTTGCACAACTTCCAGCAGATTTCACCACTTTCTCTCAGATTTTGCATCATAGACATCTAAGAGCCAACCTAGGATTGTGAAGCCAGTAAAATTATGGATGCTTTTTAGTTGTCTGAGAGTAGAAAGAAGTCTGTAAAGGTTAATGCAGCTATAGAATTTAAAAATTGTGATAAGCATTATTTTGAGACAAAAGTGTGGATAGTCTGAGAACCCTTCTCCAGAAGTTTTTGTTTTTAGTAAGACCTTTCTTAGAGCATTAGTTTGTACCTAAAGCTGCATTGTAGATCTAGCACACGGGGGATGTTATAGAATGTGAAGATGGCTTTGCAGGAATTGAGAGGGAGATACTGAGTAATAATGCTCTGTGGTGTGGGTTTAGAATCTTCCAGTCTATAGTAGGGGTTTTAACTGTCCTTGTCTCTGCTTATACTGTTCAGATTTCTTTTCTTAATCCCACCCACCCCCTTCCCCTACCACACAGCCTTGACCTCATCTGCACTCCCAGGTACTCAAGATGAGTAGGCAAGTACTTAATAACATACCAGTTTCCAAATCTGTACCATCACCAAAGGCTCATTATCAGATCTCTTAAGCTAGTTGTTTAGATACTGATCATCTAAACATTTGGATGCTATACCTTAGGTATTACTCATTTAAAATTGATCATTTTAGGAAAGATACATTTGGAGTTAATGGCTTGATAAAATTTAATCACTTTGGAATGTCAGGGGACTCTTGCAGCACAATTTCTTGGTTTCTCAGCTAAATCATTTGGAAGAGAAGTTCAGTCATATGACAGTGATATCCTGTAGATAAAGATTTGGTTTTAAATTGGAAGCTTAAGTGTTAGTTCAAAAACAGACACAGACTGTACTAATGGTTTTTCAACATTATTAACCTTATGTAATTTAGCTCTTAAAGACTGTTGTGGTCAAATAGGAACATATTAGTCATTGACCTAGATACATGACACTGAATTTCATTTTTTTTCAGAACTCAAATGTTATGAATATTGATGGTTTTGAAACTCCCTGTTTAGTCATTGAAGATGTACTTTTCTGGTGGCTAGTTCCCTGCACCACCCTGTTCCATTATGAAGGTGATCAAGGAGGTTGCTTTTAGAGCATAAAATTAGGCAGTAAGAATTTTATCCAGATACTAGAAACCAGTTTATCCCTAACTCATGCCTAGGAACCAGGAAAAGAAGCTTCCAGCTCTGTGGTCAGAACTGGTGGTTACCATTTACTTTTTCCATGATACAGGATATAACACTTTTGTACCTTAAACATTTTTTGTTTTAACTTAAAAACATATTCATTTGCCAGTCTTGATACAGGGTCAAAGCCTTTGAATACCATAGACAATTGGCAAGTATACTTTTTCAATAAAATCCAAAGGCAAAATCTGATTTGCAGTTCACTTTGTATAAAGTAGGATTTTGACTTTCTCGATTTTTAAAATTTCCTTCTTCCAGTCTTTTTTTTTTAAGTAATCTTAGCCATACTTAATTTGATAGCAACTTTCAACAACCCATCTTTAATGGATTTTTGCAGAGCCTTTTTGATAACTACTTCCTGCCCTCGTTTTATCATTAACGTTCAGTGATTACAAAAACAAGTGCAACTGGCAAAATCTGGGGAACAAGCTTGTCTTGACAGATGAATCCAACTCAGTTGGTGGGAAAGCAGAAGATCCAACTGTGATGGCCAGCAGTACTCACTGCAGTGAGTACAGGGAGGCCAAGTGTGCTTGGCCTACTCAGGTAGGCTAGGGTCTGAGGTATGTTATACTCCTTAACACTCAACAGCCTTGCAAGGATAGTTACTTCTTTTTGCAGGGGAAGACATAACTAAGAAAGCTTAAATTTAAGGCTGTCTTACATTTCACTTTACCAGAATTTCTATATTTGGACTTGGTGGTGCCCTCAGTGTCAGCCATTAGTACTTCGGGTGCTCAGTCATGTCTGATTTCTTTGTGACTCCATGGACTGTAGCCCACCAGGCTCCTCTGGCCATAGGATTTTCCCAACAAGAATACTGGAGTGGGTTGCCACTTCCTCCTCCAGGGTATCTTCCTGACCCAGAGAGCGAACCTGCGTCTCCTGCATTGGCAGGTGGATTCTTTACCAGTGAGCCATCTGGGAAACCCCATTAGTACTTTAGCTAAGGCTTTGTCAATTGTTAATTTACAGTGCTTTCTCTGGACTTGCCTCTTTTCTGCCTGTTATATACTTGGAGGAGTGTTGTAGTCAAGTCCTGTCCAGATCAGAATTGAGAGAAACCGTGCTCAGGTCCCTTGAGCGTTAGTTGATCCACCACCATGGGGTGATGCTATGTCTATAGCCAAGGCGTGCTGCCACTTTTCAGATTGAGGGGAGTTATGCACTTGAAGTTATTCCCTCATCTCCCAACCCAATTTTCTTGAGGTTTGGGGGAAAGGTGGGACTTGTAAACTGGTGTCAGCCTGGAAGTTTCCATTTGGGAGATTGGGTTCTGGAGCTTACTCTTGTAGGTCAACCCTGGGCTGACTATAAATTCCCAAGGGCCAGCCCTTTATCTGGCAGTAGGGACAAAGCTGGGCAGACAGTTGGCACAGTGTCAGAAAACCAGAATCTGCACTGAGGATCAAGCTTTGCTCTCAGCTGATTAATTTCTGGAGAGAACTGTTTGCGTTTGCTTGAAGGCAATATACTAAGTAATTTTGCAGACATTTCTGTTCAAGTTGGTCAAGACGCCTGCACTTTCATAAACATCATTTGGTTATTTATCATAGTCTTTCCCCACCCCCGTCCTCTCAACTTGGGTGAATTCCAACCTAACCTAGTGCACAAATTTTCACTTATAGGATGGACGTTTACTTCTTGTTTCAGATACTGTTAAAAAGTGAACTGGCAGGATACTACTCTGTATTAATACAGTATATGGGGTTTTTCGTTTGTTTTATAACTGTGTGCACATTTCAGGCTTAATGCTGTTCTTGACCTGGATTTGCAGGGTTTCCTATAAAGGCCAAACAGTATTTTAGGCTTTGTGGGCCATACGGTTTCTGTTGAAATTGCCCAACTCTGCTGCTGTAGCATGAACAAATAAATGTGAATGTCTGTAGTACTTCTGGGGATGGGGTTTACAGTTATGGTCGGGCTTGCAGGTCCTGTTGGTGAGCAGCAGTCGGTATCCAGACCAGTGGATTGTCCCAGGAGGAGGAATGGAGCCTGAGGAAGAGCCTGATGGCGCTGCTGTGAGGGAGGTTTACGAAGAGGTAAGACGGAGGGTCGTGCATCCTGGGTAAGGTTCACAAACGAGGCAGTCTGCTAAGTACACCGAGGAAGAGGCATGAGGACAGGCAGGTCACATAGTGCTGTTTGGTTGTCTAATTCAACATTTTAAAGCGTGTGACTACAGCTAGCACTTTGGTAAGCAGATTATTTTTTTCTACCTGGTAAAATAGTTAAAAATCAATGTGGAAATCCCTCAGAGCTGAATAACACACAGTTATATAACAGTTAGTCTCATCAGTGATCAATATATAACGTGGTGGCCTTGCCCCAAAGCAAGGTTAGTGTTAACTGAGCAAAAATGCACAGAGAAAAAAATTCATCATGTGCTACAATTCATTTTCAGACATACATATAGGAAGCCGGTTGCTCTTATTTTACTGGCTTTGTCTTAAAGCTCAGTAAAATGAGGGCACACACATGCACAGATGCACACTTGGCCTGCTTGTCTTCTCACAGCTGGGAGGAGATGGAACTTGCTTTTACTCAGGAGCAAAACAGCATAGATCAAGTGCCATAAAAACTTCTTGAACAGCAGTTAGGGCATAATGAGAAGTGAGTGATAAGGTTCTCACTGGGTGTTGGTGTGTAATTGAAAAGGTTTTCTAGAGACGAGTCTTAAGGGAGAAGCATTCTCAGAGAAAGCACGTGCCAGCCTGTTTTCATTCTGGGTTTGTGGCGCACACTGAAGTTGCAGTCTGTCACAGCACCAGGTAAAAGGAACAGGACTGTGCAGTGGAAGGGTAACACAGAGAAAACAACTTGCATATAAATTTTGTTACATAAAAATTTTATATTTCGTCTTTTTTTAATAGGCTGGAGTAAAAGGAAAATTGGGCAGACTCCTGGGCATATTTGAGGTGAGTTACGAAAGTAATCCTCATTTTGCTGATAGAATTAATGACTTCTTCCTTCCTAACAGGCCAGGTAATCTGGCAGCAGCCTGAACTAGATATTCCTCTGAAGCTACCAGTAGGCAAGGAAATCATAAGGATGTAGGAGGGAGGGAAGTGGAAGCTGCTTGACTTTCATATACCATTACTACAATATTCTCAGGATCACCTAAGGGTTTAGGTCTCTCATGGATACTGCCTGGAAGTGAACCCTTTGCCTTCAGCATGTAACACTGGATGATATGCATAACAACTTTATCCTAAAAGGACACTGTGAGGATGCAAAACTCAGATGCACAGACTAGACACTAGAAGCACAGAATTAGAATTCTCTGCTATAATTTGTTACTGCTGGAGGCAGAATGGAATTTGTGCAGAGGAAATTTGAAAGTGACAGGTATTCCATGGAAGGTGGGGAGAAATGAGGTCAGGTCATGAGACCCAAGCTATTCTCAAATATAGTTTCATATGAGATTCAGACCTAGATACATGGTATATCAGACACATGGTGATTTTTTTTTTCAAGATACCCTTTAAGCCTGCTGATAGGACTATAAATATACAGTCCTTAAAGATTTTATCTTTTAGCCTTTTTCAGAAATCAGAAAAAATTCTGATTATACAGCACCTGGTAGAATTGATGACTCCCAGAATACAGTACCTGTAAAGAGTAAAGTTCATAATTTTCCAGAATTCACCACTTGCTTTACCCAGTTAAATAGCACCATCTCCTGGTTAAACTGAAAAACATTGTGAGTTTTCTGTAACTGAGTAACCATGGTACACATAATAGTACATATGTGAATATGCTGACAAGATTTGTAAGGAAAACTTCTCATGTTTGTGTAACATGGGAAGGCAACAGTAATAAGTGCTTTACAAATACTATTTAAATTTCATAGAATCTGAACAGAAAATGGTAATCAGTGTACCTTTCCCTTTAGAAAAATATAAGGGAAAATTAGAATGTTCCTGCCTAGTCACCATGGTGATTTTGATTAATTTGTGAACATAGCAAAGAAATGTATTGATTTTCCAGGCATAGAGTTAAGATAACAGATCCTTAAGCATAATGTTTTAAGTGAGAGAGGCCTCTATTTTATTCCTGTTCTCTTTCATTCCCAAAGACATAAGATACTGAATGAGTGAATTACTTGGGAGATCTGTGGTAAAAAAAAATTAGGGCAGTTGTCTGACGTCTTAGACTATAGCAAACAAGGTTACCTTTAATCAAGGTGAAGGTGAGCCCCTTCCTTTAAGGCCAGCTTGTGTTTGATTTTGAACCCAGACACAAGGCTAGGTGGCAGTTTTAATAGGAGTAAAAACTGAGTTGGCGCATATAGGACATGGCATTCTAGAAATGGACTATCCTTGTACTGTTCTCAACTTCCGCTGTGCATAGTTCACCAGGAAGCTTTTACGTACTCAGGCCTCCTCTCAGACTAACTGAATCAGTGTCTCTTAAAAAAAAAAAAGAAACCAACTGCATCCTGGGTGATGAAATAGATGGTCAAGGTTGAGGGGCCCTGGTCTAGGTTAGTAAGTCTGTTCATGTTTCGTCTTACGTAAATTCACGCTGCTGCTGAGGGGTGTATGACTGAGTACACTTGCCTGTGTTGGCAGGTAAACTACGCTGATGTACGCCGCACTGAATTCTTCACTCGAAACATGTACATGACTAGCTCTTGTAGATTAAAATGCTTTTCTTTTTATATTCAAGCAGAACCAAGACCGAAAGCACAGAACATACGTTTATGTTCTTACTGTCACTGAAATATTAGAAGACTGGGAAGATTCTGTTAATATAGGTAAATTCCCTTTCCTTTTGCTATCTGAATTCTTTAAATTCATACTATATATATATATTCAGTTTGCATCTTATTTTTTGGCTGCTTTTTAGAGAAGATCAATATATATCTCCCAATTTGAGTTATCTTAAAATTGTAGGTTAACTTCATTTATTTTTATTTTTATTTCATTTGGTATTTTTTAGGAAGGAAGAGAGAGTGGTTCAAAGTAGAAGATGCCATCAAAGTTCTCCAGTGCCATAAGCCTGTACATGCAGAGTATCTGGAAAAACTAAAGCTGGGTTGTTCTCCCACCAATGGAAACTCTACAGTCCCTTCCCTTGCAGACAGTAACACCTTGTTTGTAACTGCTGCACAGACCTCTGGGCTGCCGTCTAGTGTAAGATAGAGAGAATTGCAAAGACCTCTTCCACCCTGTGCAGTCTTGTGGGCAGAGGCTTCTTTATTATCCTTGACAAACATCTGAATGACACTTGCAAACTGTCTGAATTTGCCATGCAGGATTTTCAAACAATTTGCATGTTTTTCAGATGCTTTCAAATCTTCTTTAAAAAAAAAAGATAGTGTAAAATATTTTAATAAGCCAAAGCCATGTGGAATTTTTTTTAGATGCCTTAACTGTACCCCCCTTACTCCAGTCCACCCACCCACCGTGTTATTTTGGTTGGCATTTCACAGCATTTTGTTTTTCCGTGTTTGTCCATTTGCTATCAGTCTGTGGGTTTTGGCACATCAACTTATTTGTGGGTATGTTTTCCCCCCTCAAATTGTTTTGTCATTTACAAAGCACACACACACACAAAATCATCTTCACATACTCAACAAATCCTTCTGTTTGGGGAATTTATGACAATAATTCTTGATATTAAAGCAGTCCATGAACCCAAAAACATGTTTCATAGGATCACAATTTTAATTCATAGATCCCAGATTTGGACTGTTTTTTCTATATGACCCTATTTTCAGGAATTTGTCAACTTGTCTCAATTTTCACAAGTGGTATTACATCACCTGATACGGCCAACTCCCGTAAAGGGACTCAACAGTCACTTTAAGACAAAGTTGAACTCTATAGAGCTAGTGATTGTTAGGCAGGTACTATAAGCAAATTGCATGTAGTAGATAACATCTTATCATGAAAACTGTACTCCTAGAATTTGAGTTAACATGCTCCATGGCCAGTTCCCTTTATCCATAATCTCTCTTCGCACAGAATACATGAGAACTATACGTCCCTCAGTGTAAACTAATTTTAAAAACATTTGGTTTTCTAATTTAGTGACGTCAGTTAAACTTGCTGGTAAAGGCCAGTCGATGCTGACTGCATCACAGTTGAGTGAAATGGCCTTGTTCAGCTGTTACAGACCTAGATTGTTAAGGCACCTTAGAACATCTCATCTTTTATAGCTGGTCAGTAGGTATTATGTAACTAAATACTGGGGCTCTGGAACATACCTGGACTAAGAATTTGTCTTACACTTGTCTTCATATTCACTTAAATCCAAGAATCCCACCTAACAGAAACACATGAATACCTTGTCTGTACTTTGCTGACCAAGCGAGAAATGAGGTGGGGTAAAGTGAAAGATGATTCCATATGTAGCCATTAGCTTTTTGTAAACATCATAACTGGTGAATATAAAGTAGAAAGTAAGCATAGTTACACATTTGTTCTCTAAATTGTCAACCTTTAAAACATCATTGCTGCTAAAAATAGAATACTGTTACACTTAAGGAAAATTGATGCCACTGTTTTGAAAATGAGATCTTGTGCCGTAAATGCAGCTGAACTAAATATAAATATTAGTTCACAAATGAATGCTGTCAAAGGAATGAGTAAAGTAAAAAAACTTAACCAATGACATTTCATCCTAAATTATGTAATGTGATCAAACATGATCATCCAGAATTTTTATATTTTTCTTTGTACAGAGGTTATGTATTCTGGGTGTTTTTTTTTTTTTTTAAGGAAACATTTTAAATCCCACAGATTGACACTTTGTAGTTTTTTCTCAGTAATCTCTGAAGTTTCTTTAAATTATATACTTAACGCAGCAGAGAGAACTGGATTGTTTTTGTATATAAGACTTGTGTCCACCTGAAATGTCAGAAGTACTGGGGGAGGGGGGCTGGGTATCTTGTATATGATATTATTAGAGGTAATAATGCATGAACTTATTTTATAAACTCTTGGACTATGTATTTGACATGTAAAATATGTACAGTATTAATGTCAGCCATTTCTTAAAAGTGAGCCTATAAATATTGTTGTATAATTTTCTTTGGTCAGAAACATTTGGAGTAAGTAGTACCACTGGGTCAGGATTTTCTTCAGTGCTGTTTAGCAGAGCACCTGTCTTTAGTCTGTGCAACTAGGAAAAATTTGTATAATGCATCAAAATACTTCAGTTGTCACACTTTAAATTTCACACTTCACTATTCTTTTGGAACCCAGCCTAGCAAAATTTCCTACAGGAAAGGCCCTAAGGAGACTTATTTCTGTTAAGAGAAAAAGCCGACTTTTGCAGACTCAAGAGCTGACCCTACTGTAGATAACCAATAGTGTCTACTAGCTCAACTCTCCAGAGTTTACAGAGTGTTGGGACTGTCACCTGTGCTTTCTGTGGGGTAGCAAGATAAATTTGGGCAGCTAAAATTTTCAGTTCACTGTGCCTCCTAATTAAAAAAGTTTATAAAGTAACTTGTAGACACAAAGTAGCAACTGGCTTGCATGTTTGTTGCTGGGTTGTTGGTGTTTTTTTTTTTTTTTGTAAACTGGTGAAATTTTTCAACCAGGCATACGCCATTCAATTTTCTGTCAATCACACAGAACTGAAGGGGAAATGATTGTTGTATACACTTTGCTTTGCATGGTCTCATTTGAGATAATTGGTGTAAGAATCTTGACTTTTTTTATATTTGGAAACATCAAATAAAAAATGGAAATGAGTTTTTTTTAACACAGCTTAGCACTGTCAAAGTGAAAACTTGTCTGGTGTTCCACAGTAACAGCTTTACTTACTATCTTCCCATTGATGGCCATATAATTTCCTGCTAGTCGTTTACTTACACACTTCCTTTTTATGATTCTTAATAGTGGAATTAACTAACGTAAAAGGGCTCACCAGTAAGGTGTTGCCATTACTCTCCCACTCTATGTTTTCCATCTTGTACAGGACATCAGTCATGCCACTGTGGTTCTCTTATTTATTGCTATTCTCCTTTCCTAATGGAGTTAGTGTTAAATTGTTGATTTTCAAGGGGGTTGGCTTCTCCTGAGTACTTTGGTGTAATATGTTGCAGATACTTTCTACACTATGGTCACGGTAATTATTACAGCTGTTTCAAAAAGGTGACTGGTGAGGCCATTTTATTTACCCAAAATAATTGTTTACGTAAGATCAACTTTAGAATCCTCACATAAAAGTTCTACTCAGATCTCATTTGGTTTTGATTAAGATTGTTAAGTTGGAAGAAAAGAGAAAGCTTGGCATTTTCTAACGTCTTCACATTGGAATACAAGAATTTTCTACAGATCTCTTACACAGAACTAGTTAAACACTAGTTGAATTTATTAAAGTATGATTTGTGACAGATATGTTACAGCTGGAATGTTGTAGCTGATGGTCCTCAAATGAAGTTTCCATCCAGTACAGTACCTTGTTTCATAAATTCTTAATGCAACATTCACTGTTAGCTGCACAGTGGTCAGCATTTGCTTTATGCCCAGCGTTAGTGCCACAGCATAGAAAAGTTTCTACCCTCAAGGAGCTTATGTTCTAGTAAGGCACAGAGATGAGTTATTTATACATCAGAAAATGTCCTTGAAGATGTAAGCTCTATTTTTTAAGACATGTACCATTTTCAAAAACAAAAATCTTTTATTTGAAAATGTGATTCCCAAATACTTTCATACATTTTATATGGAACTGTAGGACAAAACTCAGGTTGAAAAGTGATCTCATCCCTGGTGCTGCTCCTCGCCTTAACTTTTAGTACCTTCCTGACTAATTCCCTTGTGGCTCAGCTGGTGAAGAATCCGCCTACAATGCGGGAGACCTGGTTTTGATCCCTGAGTCGGCAAGATCCCCTGGAGAAGGGAAAGGCAACCCACTCCAGTATTCTGTAATTCCATGGTCTGTAGAGTCCATGGGTTCGCAAAGAGCCAAACACAACTGAGCAACTTTCACTTTTACTTGACTAAGTTCCCTTGGCTAAATTCGAGCAGTAAGATGGGAAGGCCCCTAAGTGTTATCTTGGTACTGCATTATGGCAAAGACCTTAATTTACTCAGAAACTAGTCTTATATTTCTCTACTTTGATGTGATTTCAACTGATTATGTTCCCAGAAGTTGTTCTTCCCAATATGTGGAGTACTACCCTCTGGACATCACGTTATCTGGTTCTAAACACTAGTGCCAGACATAATAGTACTGTATATCTCAGTTTTTACTCAAATTCATTCCATAGTCAGTGAAATAAAAAACACTTTATTTGGCTATTACTGTATAGTAAGAGGTATGTGTAATCAAACATACCTTTTGATCAAGTTAATACACCAGGAATCTAAAGGAATGCGGACACAAATGTACCTACCAAGGTAAGGGAACCAAACTGGTGAGGCATGGAAATAAAATGCCCAGGCCCAAAGCCCTAATGGTTAACTAGTAATGTGTCCACATGGTGGAATATTATACAGACAAAAACGGTATTCAGGTTAAGGATGCCAGAATAAACTGGTGTGGCAATGTAGCACCACTATTAAATTTTTAAATGCAGGCTTCCCTGGTGGCTCAGTGGTGAAGAATCCACCTGCCAGTGCAGGAGACACAGGTTCAATCCCTGATCCAGGAAGTTCCCCACATGCCATGGAGCAGCTAAGCGCATGCACGGTTACTGAGCCAGTGCTTTAGAGCCCGGGAGCTGCAACTTCTGAAGCCCACGTGCCCTAAAGACTGTGCTCAGCAACAAGAAAAGCCACCACAATGATGACCCATGCTCTCCCCAGTTAGAAAGTCTGTATCAACGGAGGCCTGACACAGCCAAAAATTAAAAAAAAAAAAAAAAAAGCATATAACTCTCACCTACTTCTGGGAACCTAGTCAACAAAAATGCTTCAAGTTGCACAATCAAAATATGGTCAAAGGTGTGTACTGCATTATTTATAAAACTCGCATCAACTTAAATGTACAGATTGGGTGGGGTTAAGTTACAGTCATCTATTTGATAGACAGCAAAGAAATGTGCTGCCAGAGATAAGAGTTCCTTTCAGTAATCGCTAATTGAAAAACTACACAATTTCCTGTCAAAGGTCACTTTTAAAGAAGTCTCTCAGATTTTCTTTAAAAATCAAATCCTGTATAATTCTGAGTTCAAAGTTCATTCCTGTGAACATTGAGAAATTTGGTATGAAAATATATCACAGATGAAAAAAACAGGGCTTGATAAATGCCCAATCTGTATAACTTTCAAAGTATGTTAATATCAAAGCAGAAAAGTGACACCTACACAAATCATTCCTGTTATTGGAGTAACAGTTAACATACCACTTTTTAAAGGCTTCCCAGATGGAGCTGGTGGTAAAGAACCTGCCTGCCAATGCAGCTAAGAGATGCAGGTTCAATCCCCGGGTTGGGAAGATCCCCTGGTGGCAGAAATGGCAACCCACCCAGTATTCTTGCCTGGAGAATCGCTATGGTCAGAGGAGCCTGGCGGGCTACGGTCCATGGAGTCACGAAGAGCTGGACACGACTGAAGCAACTTAACATGCACACATCACTTTTTAAAAGGGGGGGAGACATATCTTGCTTATAACACAAGAGCAAGTAATCAGGCACTGTCAAGTAGGCAGGGGTTAACTCAGCCTGGTGCGCGCGTGCTCAGCTGTGTCTGACTTTGGGACCCTATGGACTAGCTCGCCAGGCTCCTCTGTCCATGGGATTTTCCAGGCAAGAAGCAAGAATACTGGAGTGGGTTGCCATTTCCTTCTCCTACAAGTCAAATGGAGACCCCAGCCTGTTTGTGTGTATTCTACAAACTTGGAATGCTTTTCACATTTTCAGTAGTTGGGGGGAAAATACTCTGACGCGAAAACTAAAGTTCTGTCCGAGCAGAGAACAGCATGCCCATTTGTTTCTGTCTATGGATGTCTTCTCACCACACTGACAGAGCTGAGTAACTGAGACAGACCCATGGCCTGGAAAGCCCAAAATACTTACTGCTTCAGAATGAAAAAACACGGATTGCAACCATTTGGTCCTACTCCTTTGGTTACTCACAGTTCTATTACTTCCTGCCAAAACATAAGGAAAACAGCACCAACTTGAAATCGGGTGTAACCAACCTATCACGTCTAAGCTGCTTGACAGATCTAAGTCAGTCTTCTTGAGTAGTCTACTCTTAGAACATAAACCAGTATACTTGTGAACTTATTAGATTATAATGAAACTTATAGAGCTATTGGAATTTACTAATGACACGCAAATTCATGAAGTGTTCCATTTTTATGAGATGGTTGGATGGCATCATCAACTCAATGGACATGAGTTTGAGGAGACTACAGGAGATAGTGAGGGACAGGGAAGCCTGGCGTGCCTGGGGTCCATGGGGTCGCAAAGAGACATGACTGAGAGACTGAACCACAACAATCTAGATCATGAACTGTTTATTTCAATAGGAGTCACATGGTGGGTGAGTATGCATGAGGAATATATAAAATGGAAATGCGCTAGTTATTCTGCAATAGGGAACCTGAGCTATCAAGTCTCTCCTATTTCTAAAGCTTTTTTGTCCCATAGGTAAAACTGATTAGCAGAAAATGTTAAAGCTCATTAAAGAGCACCATGAAATAAACTTTTACAAAATCATGGGATTCAGTTGTTGCTCTGCTACAAGAGACAGTAAGGTCTAAATATCCAGGCACTTACCATACGCTTCTCCAACCAATCAGAAACTACATCAAGTCCACAGATGCTCAGCTTGGTTATCAGCAAGTCTGCATTCATACACTTGAAATGCTACAACTGGTACATATCAAATTAAATCAGCTAATGGGTAGCAAAGATGAAATTGCCAGGAGGAGGAAGGACCCAGACTCTTCAGGTTGAGTTCTATACTTAACAAGGAAAATTTTAGTCCAAATCCCAGTTTTGCAGCCAATAGGGAACTTGTCCAATTTGTAACATAAAGATGTAGCAAAACCAACTCTTGGAACAAATCCTCCCAATTTCCGACCTCAATGATAAAAAAAAAAAAGGAAATTAATGCAGGGGGTGGAAGATACAGTTAAGGAAACAAAGTATCATCAGTCTGGGTGGTGGTGTACAGATTTTTATTCTTAATATTCCAAGTTATTACATTCAACATGTTTTGTTTTTGTGATCTTATTAAGTCATTTAAAAATAACCCCCAATATAATTTCTTAAATTAAGCGCATGCTGCACGGTTAAATGAAATGTTGCCCCCAGTCCCAAAATACATTATTCCAATGAAATTACATTTTTTAAAATAGACTGTTGAATTAGCTGCCCTATAATCATGGCATTTTACCTTTTTCTTTTGGCCAGCTTTTGTAGATAAGGCTGTTATTTTTAAACCTTTGCAACTGCAACTAACAAAAAGTTGATATGGCTAGAGTTAAGTAGCCAATTCCTATTATTCCCATACCATGTAGTTCCATTTAGCTAAAACTGTTAATGTTTTACAGGATTTCCCACCCCATACTCTCCTTTACGAGTGCTAAACCATAGCACCTATGGCTTTTTTAGGTATTGTGTTTATTTTTAAATGCTTCTGAAATTTTGTATTAAAGTATGCTCTTGGTCTACAGCAGGGTTTAAGTTATACATATCTCAAATCTAAGACCTCATCAGGCAGCTTCTGAGCGGACCAACACTAGCATGGAAGCGAATCACAGCAAAGGAGACAAAATTCAAAAATCACATGAAAAACATAAGGCTCATATCAACCCCTCCAGATTTCAGAAAAGCTTCTGAATGGGCAGTTGATGTTCAAGAAGCCATTTATCAATATACTCAGATTCTTCTCTGCTCCCAGGGCTCTGCACAAGCTGGTCCCCTGCCTGGAGGTATTGAATCCAGAAGAGCAGTCCCTCCCAAGCGCTTACTTCCCCTCTCCATCAGAGCTGCCACTGCTCTTTGTCCATGTGCCCCAGCCGCATCCCTCATTAGATGAGGAGGTCCACGAGGGAACATCCTATGCCAGTCCCATTCAGGTACCTAATCACCCCTGACAAGTAGGAGTGCATCCATAAGCTAAGGAGTGACAAAGTCAAGGGAAAAGGATTACAGAGAGGAGCAGGTGGGCTGGGAGGGGATTCTAACCAGCCTGAGAATCACTTAGTACAAGAATGACAAGCTCATCTTAGGAAGGCTACTACTCAGCTCCTCCCAACAGGTGCCTTGCATAAGGCAGGTCACGTCTTCCTGTTATCAGAACTTTAGATCATTCAAGTTACCAGAATTCTAGATTCTCACGCGATTCTCCCAATTTTTCTAAAATGTCAGCATTGAATTCAAAATGTTTTAACCAACCATGCTGTGTGGGCCAAGGAAAACAAGCCCCAAAGCCAGATGTTGCTACCAGTTTTCAAACTCTATCTTGGCCTCTCCCAGAGCCCCTTAAATTCTAAGAGAGCCCAGCCAACACACTGGCTCTTGTTTCATCCCACTGGTTGGGGAAGCAAGTATTATCAAAACAATGGGGGCTCTTATCAAAATTACAAAGGAAAAAACCATGTTGCCGTGAAATTAGGAATTCACATATTTGTACTTCTCTAACTCAAAAACTCAGTAGACATCAGAGTCCTGTTTTAGATACATTTTTGTGGATCAATAGATTTAAATCTGGAATTTTATAACTTATAAATCACTATGTCATCCTAGCTATCATCTGAGCAATGCCACCTGCAATAAATAAAACTGATCTCTATTAAGTGCTTGAGTGTTCACTCATTTTGGCCCCAGAATGAGATTCAGTTCCCTTAGTTGTAAGACAACTCTAAAGAGACCAACAATTGTTACAAATGACAATTGCTATTAAGCTTTTAAATTTATAATATTTGGGTTGTGAACAATTTTACTCTGAATTAAACTAATATTTGTTTCCAAGCAACGCATTTATTGAAGGATACCAGTTACCAGTCATCAAAAACTTTTGTATGTTGAAAATGTAATTTTAATAGATATTCTTCATCTTACATAGGAGCACAATAAAATACACCACATTCTGAAGAAACTCCAGAAGGTATGAGAATAAGAGTGGGGAAAATCCAGATGGGCTACAATATCCATTACCTTAAACTGCAAGAGACAAAGGTTCCAACCCACAGGTTAACATTTACATACTTATTTATGACTGACTACATTAATGTCTTAAAATAACAAGACTTGGGAATTAGATATGGAAAGGTGGGAAAGAACAGCTTTGTGGTGGGGAAGAACTCTGTCAATGCAGATAACTGCAGATTATCAAAGAATAAAAGGAGCTCCCGCACCAAATATTATAGGGATGACAGTAAGAATCATTAACTGAGGATCTGATGCCCTCTAAGGAAGAAACCTTTCTGATGACGCTTACGCAAGCTCACTGCTTGAGATCTGCTCAGCACTTCTGCAAGAAAGACTGATAAATGCCTCAGCAAACCCCAAATGATTACGAGATTGCTGTTTTCTAATAACAGTGGTCACACACGAAGTTTTGAGACAAGAACTAAGAGCAAGGTCATAACTCAAATGCCAGACACAACTGTGGCACAAGTAGAAGTCCCACACAAAGTCAGTCACTGGTGTGGCTGTGCTGTGACTCTCCTGAACAGTAATTTCCAAACACTGTGGCAAGACACCGATGATCGCCTAACTAATCAGACAACACACACACATTTATTTCAAATTTCTAGGAGGTAAAAAAAAAAAAATGTCACATACTGATGTTTTAGGCATGCTCAGGGCCAGCTTATAAATACTTCATTCAGTGATATATCTTAACACAAATCTGCATCAGTGAAAAGAAATTGGCAAAATCTACCTCTCGCCATTCAATTTGTCAGATGGTGAAGATCAAAATAGAATGTTCCATCAGTTTTATAATTTTTAAATACGATTGTCACATTGGGAAAATGAAATAAACACAGTAAAAGAAACTGTACAAAGGCAAAGTAGAATAACAAAAAATATTTTACTAAAACATAAGATTTACAGGAGTTTCCAGACAAGCCATACAAAATGGTCACAAGCTTTTTCTTGAAGGGAGGATTCTACACTTGACAGCAAGGTCACAATGTTATTAGTGAGGGCTGTGATGTCTGTTTAATGTTCCCATTTTGGTTCGAACAATCAAGCTTGTCCATCTACAGCGTCTAAATAAAGTTAGACTTGGCTAGAGAGCATATTCTAAAGAACTGGTTAGCTGCTTTTAACCAATGCAATTAGATCACCATAAAAAGGGGGAAAGGAGCCCATAAAATTAAAATAAAACTACCTTCCCCCCCACCAAAAAAAAAATAATAATAATAAAATAAAGAAAAACACCCACACCCCTGCAGCTAACCCTGACAACTACCTTCATTCACAGTGCTTTATACTTAAACCATGATGAGGGAAACGAATAAAAGCAGAGAGGGGCCACTGCTTTTAAACGTTCCCAACAATCCAGATGATACTTCTAGCCTCTGCTCATGCTTTACAACAGTGAATCAGGACAAGACATAGATTTGCTAATGTGCATTTAATCACCAAAGGATTGAAGATGTCTGGGTTTTTATTCTGTAATGTTTCTAAGACTGTGTCCATTAAATGCAAACAAAAAAGGAAGAAGTCTTGGCAGAACAGGAGAAGTGATGCACACTTGACGATCGAATCGATTTAAATATTATTCATGGCATATAGCCTAGTCCATGCTCTAGCTGTGGACAAAAACAAACGTGATTATTACTTTACTTAAGTTCAATATGTTCCTTTCCAAACTCTATACAAAGTAAACAAACAGAATTAAGTTAATTATGAAAACAGCATGCTACAATTTCTTAAATTCATGTCATTTTCTATAATCTAGGTCAGGGCAAAAAGACTGTCTATACATCTAATTACCAAAACATTACAATAGAATTCAAAAGTTCTACAAAATTCTAAAGGATGAAAAGAGTTGTCTCCTTCCTTTCTCATATGATGCTCCTCATTAATTGTTAAAATTTGTAGCAAGAAGCTTATTGCTTTCAAACTCTCTAACTATAAATGGACACACAGTTTAATTTAATCAAACAGATTGCAAAAACAGCTCAAGGAAGTTTAAAGGTCTTCCATTATCTTTACATATAGCTAAATGAATGGCAGGCACTCAGACATTTGTGAAATCGTTTATACAACAATCCAAAATCTCCCAACCACTGCTCCTCTTTAAATCTGGGAGTCATGTAGTGGCCCCTAAGATGGAGTCTGAAAGTCTTTTGGTAAGAGGTTATTTACATGCTAGTAAGAGAGAGCTTTTCTTCTCCCAGTTAGTTTAAGTTTTTGAAAAGGTGATACACAGGAACTCCCTGGCAGCTCAGCAGTTAGGACTTGACACTTTCACTGCCATGGCCTGGGTTCGATCTCCGAACTGGGACCTAAGACTCCTCAAGCAGAGCAAGACACGACCCAAAAAAACCAAAACTGTGGTACAGATTGTTTTTTAAAGTGGAAGTGGTGTGAAGGAGAATGAATATTAAATACCTGTTTCTATGGCTTGGGCTTCATTGGTCTTCCATTGCTCCGCTACATCATTTGCTAATGGATCATCTGGATTGGGAGCACTTAACAAAGCCTGGATCGATAGCAGAACTGTGCGGATCTGCAGTGCTGGGGACCACTTATCTACAAAGGAACAGGCCCAGAATGACCATACATGAAAACAACCCAGAACTGCTGTGTTTCCCTCCCATACTTCTGCGGTCTTCATAAGGTAAGATTATAATATTCAGATTCTCAAAACGGAATGTTTACGAGAAAAAAGGAAAAATTCTTAACAGCATATGATAATAAAGATAACACTTACCTTTCAAAATATCTAAACATATTCTTCCCAACTTGTCTACATTAGGATGATAAATTTTGGTCATGAAACGTACTTTAGGGGCTGCCATTGGGTATTCTTCTGGAAGGAATAGTTCAAGTTTAAAAGTCCCTCCCTCAAAGGGGGAATCCTGAGGGCCGGCAATGACCACATGAAAATAACGGGCGTTGCTCTCATCTGGTTCTGCTTTAATGCCGGGAACTGGTTCTGCCAGCAAACGCTGGGTTTCCTACAACAGAAAAACATAACACACTTGTGAAACAAATACCGTTTTGCTAAACACCAAAATAAAAATTAGAGAAATTTACTCCTTGGAATTGGATATAAAAGAACCTCTCCAAACTCTCAAAGGGTTTCTATTTACCTTATAAAATGTAAAGTTCAAAGAAAACATAAATCATCATAAGCAGCTGAAAGCAACCACCAGCAAATACTGATGACATCATGTACAACTGCAGCTACAAATGTCTACAAATATGTGGAGAATAAGATTAGACTAATGAAATTGATCTTATACCCATGGGAAAGAAAAGGGGGAAAAAAAGAAAAGAACAATAGGATTACTGCATAGGTAAGGTCCTGCTGTTTAAACTTAACCAAAACCAAGCTGTTTAGAAAGCAAAACTAGTTTTTAAAGTCACTGAAAATCTCCCCTCTGAAAAATCTAATGAAACAAAGGAAATACAAGTGCCGAGGCACTTAAACAGGGCTGGAGATTGGCTAGTCTCCAAGCTGATTAGTCTCTAAACTCGAAACTGAACCAAGCTCAAATGGACCCTTACTGCTCCCCAACAATATCATGAGTTCTCTCTGCCACCTTTCTCCCGCTCCTACTTAACTGAACATTCGTTCTCCTGTCAACCTCCAATACCTCCATCCACTTCTTCACTTCTGGCTGACAACTCTGTTTTGTATTACAGGAGAAAACAGAAACCCCTCCTGAAGCTCACTGCCGCATCTGCACACCAACCTGCACCTGTGGGCCCAGGTGCTCTGCACCTTTTCTTCCATGACTAAGGGAGAAAGGACTGTCACTCTGGACTAAGACCAACCTCTCCTTTAGATCTTAACTCCTCACCTCCTCAAGGACATTGTTCTAGCATCGCCTTCCTCTCTTGAATCACCGTTTCCCCTCTATTGGATTTTCCCCAACTGTACAAACCTAATGTAATTTGTCAAAAAAAAAAAAAAAAAAAGAAGAAGGGGAAGGAAATGACCCTGACTTGACTCACCACCCCCCCCCCCCCCCCCCCCCCCCCCCCCCCCCCCCCCCCCGCCTCCGCCCCCTGCTGCTGCCCCATTGCTTTACTCCTCTTTGAAAGTCATCTAAACTTGCATGTCTCCAACCTCCCTCCTCTGCTCTGGTCTTGAACACAACTCTCGAAGCAGGCTTTAGCTGCCAGCTTGCTTGTTGAGGTCATCAATGAGTCCCACATGGTTAAATCAAATGGCTAATGTTGAACCTTCATCTTAACTGACTTAAAAGCATCATCTTACCCAGCTGGTTTGTGCTCTCCTTGCAAGGCTTTATCCAGCTTCCTGCAGCCACTCTCTCCTGGCTTTCTTCCTAGATGCATGGTATCAACCTCATGCCAACACTACACTACAGAAGGCACCAGGGCTCTGTCTGAGGTCTTCTACTGTGCCTACACACTCCAAGGTGATCTCGTCTAGTCTGGTGAATTTAAATAATTAGTCCACTCCATGTATGAAGCCTCCCCAAATGCATATTCTGCAGAGATTTCTCCCTGAATCATCCTCCTATTCATAACCCCGTGCTCGACAGCTACTCTTGAATCTCTAGTAACCATCCCAAACTTAGCATGACCTTTCCCACCCTTAACCTGCTCCTTCTCAGAGCATTCATTGAGTCAATCAGAAGTCCATCCTTCCAACTGATCCAATTCTTCCTTCATACCTCACCCATCCAATCTGATCAGCAAACCTTGTTGGCTTAAACTTCAGAATCTACCCATGACTGGACACTGCTATACTTCCGATGATCACTCCATTGCTACACTTCTGATCCAAGCCACCACCATTTCTTACCCAGCAGGCTGCAACAGCCAGCTAACTTATTCTGCCTGCTTCGACCTTGAGTCCCCCAGCCCCTACCTAGTCTGTATTCCACAGACCTTTTAAAAATCAAGGTCCTTATAACCTCCCCCTCAAAAGAATGCATTTATTCCACCTACCTCTTAGTCATCTTCAGCTATGCTTCCCAATCCTCACCACCCTCCTCATCTGCTTTGTTAAAGCAAGGCTAGCTGCTTTGTGCTTCTTCAACCTGTCACGCATACTCCTCCCTCAGGGGCTTTGCTTTCCTTTTCCCCTAAGTGGAATGGCAAACCACTTCAGTATTCTTACCGTGAGAACCCCATGAACAGAATGAAAAGGCAAAAAGATAGGAGGACCCTGAAAGATGAACTCCCCAGGTCGGTAGGTGCCCAATATGGTTCTGGAGATCAGTGGAGAAATAACTCCAGAAAGAATGAAGGGATGCAGCCAAGGCAAAAACACCACCCTGTTGTGGATGTGACTGGTGACAGAAGCAAGGTCCGATGCTGTAAAGAGCAATATTGCATAGGAACCTGGAATGTTAGGTCCATGAATCAAGGCAAGTTGGAAGTGGTCAAACAGGAGATGGCAAGAGTGAATGTCGACATTCTAGGAATCAGCGAACTAAAATCGACTGCAATGGGTGAATTTAACTCAGACCATTATATCTACTACTGTGGGCAGGAATCCCTTGGAAGAAATGGGAGTAGCCCTCATCGTCAACGAAAGAGTCCGAAATGAAGTACTTGGATGCAATCTTAAAAACAACAGAATGATCTCTGTTTCCAAGGCAAACCATTCAATATCACGGTAATCCAAGTCTACGCCATGACCAGTAACGCTGAAGAAGCTGAACGGTTCTATAAAGACCTACAAGACTTTCTACAACTAATACCCAATAAAGATGTCCTTTTCATTATAGGGGACTGGAATGCAAAAGTAGGAAGTCAAGAAACACCTGGATTAACAGGCAAATTTGGCCTTGGAGTACAGAATGAAGCAGGGCAAAGGCTCATAGAGTTTTGCCAAGAGAACGCACTGGTCATAGCAAACACCCTCTTCCAACAACACAAGAGAAGACTCTACACTTGGACATCACCAGATGGTCAATACCAACATCAGACTGATTATATTCTTTGCAGCCAAAGATATAGAACCTCTATACAGTCAGCAAAAACAAGACTGGGAGCTGACTGTGGCTCAGATCATGAACTCCTTATTGCCAAATTCAGACTTATATTGAAGAAAGGAGGGGAAACCACTAGACCATACAGGTATGACCTAAATCAAATCCTTTATGATTATACAGTGGAAGTGAGAAACAGATTCAAAGGATTAAATCTGATAGACAGAGTGCCTAATGAACTATGGACGGAGGTTCCTGACACTGTACAGGAGACAGGGAGCAAGACCTTCCCCAAGAAAAAGAAATACAAAAAAGCAAAATGGCTGTCTGAGGAGGCCTTACATATACCTGTGAAAAGAAGAAAAGCGAAAAGCAAAGGAGAAAAGGAAAGACACACCCATTTGAATGCAGAGTTCCAAAGAATAGCAAGGAGAAGTAAGAGAGCCTTCCTCAGTGATCAGTGCAAAGAAATAGAGGAAAACAATAGAAGGTGAAAGACTAGAGATCTCTTCAAGAAAATCAGAGATACCAAGGGAAAACTTCATGCAAAAATGGGCTCAATAAAGGACAGAAATGGTATGGACCTAACAGAAGCAGAAGATATTAAGAGGTGACAAGAATACACAGAAGAACTGTACAAATAAGATCTTTACAACCCAGATAATCACAATGGTGTGATCACTCACCTAGAGCCAGACATCCTGGAATGTGAAGTCAAGTGGGCCTTAGGAAGCATCACTACAAACAAAAGCTAGTGGAGGTGATGGCACTCCAGTTGAGCTATTTCAAATCCTAAAAGATGATGCTGTGAAAGTGCTGCACTCAATATGCCACAAAATTTGGAAAACGCAGCAGTGGCCACAGGACTGGAAAAGGTCAGTTTTCATTTCAATCCCAAAGAAAGACAATGCCAAAGAATGCTCAAACTACCGTACAATTGCACTCATCTCACACGCTAGTAAAGTATCGCTCAAAATTCTCCAAGCCAGGCTTCAACAGTATGTGAACCGTGAACTTCCAGATGTTCAAGCTGGTTTTAGAAAAGGCAGAAGAACCAGAGATCAAATTGCCAACATCCGCTGGATCATGGAAAGAGCAAGAGAGTTCCAGAAAAACATCTATTTCTGCTTTATTGACTATGCCAAAGCCTTTGACTGTGTGGATCACAAAAAACTGTGGAAAATTCTGAAAGAGATGGGAATATCAGGCCACCTGACCTGCCTCTTGAGAAATCTGTATGCAGGTCAGGAAGCCACAGTTAGAATTGGACATGGAACAACAGACTGGTTCCAAATCAGGAAAGGAGTATGTCAAGGCTGTATATTGTCACCCTGCTTATTTAATTTATATGCAGAGCACATCATGAGATGCGCTGGGCTGGAGGAAGCACAAGCTGGAATCAAGATTGCCGGGAGAAATATCAATAACCTCAGATATGCAGATGACAACACCCTTATGGCAGAAAGCAAAGAAGAACTAAAGAGCCTCTTGATGAAAGTGAAAGAGGAGAGTGAAAAAGTTTGCTTAAAGCTCAACATTCAGAAAACGAAGATCATGGCATCTGGTCCCATCACTTCATGGCAAATAGATGGGGAAACAGTAGCTGACTTTATTTTTGGGGGCTCCAAAATCACTGCAGATAGTGATTGCAGCCATGAAATTAAAAGACGCTTACTCTTTGGAAGGAAAGTTATTACCAACCAAGACAGCATATTAAAAAGCAGAGACATTACTTTGTCAACAAAGGTCCATCTAATCAAGGCTATGATTTTTCCAGTAGTCATGTATGGATGTGAGAGTTGGACTGTGAAGAAAGCTGAGCGCCGAAGAATTGATGCTTCTGAACTGTGGTGTTGGAGAAGACTCTTGAGAGTCCCTTGGGCTGCAAGAAGATCCAACCAGTCCATCCTAAAGGAAATCAGTCCTGAATATTCATTGGAAGGATTGATGTTGAAGCTGAAACTCCATTACTTTGGCCACCTGATGGGGAGAACTGACTCATTGTAAAAGACCCTGTTGCTGGGAAAGATTGAAGGTGGGAGGAGAAGGGGACGACAGAGGATGAGATGGTTGGATGGCATTACTGACTCAATGGACATGACTTTCAGTAAACTCCAGGAGTTGGTGATGGACAGAGAGGCCTGGTGTGCTGCAGCCCATGGAGTTGCAAAGAGTTGGACATGACTGACCAACTGAACTGAACTCCACTAAGTGTTAATTTCGTCAGATCCCAAGATCTCCATTCAGATGTGCTTTCTCAGTGAAGCCTCCATAATTGAATCTGCAAACACCTTTCCACCGTATCCCACACCCTCCCTCTAGCCCGGCTCCTTCTCACCCCCTACATATTTTCTCTCTAGCGCTCTAAACGTACTATATCCCTCTTATTTTGTTCGGAAGGGGGGATTTGTGTTTGTTGCATTTATTGCTGAATCCTCAGCTTTGGAACAGTGTGCAGTACTACAGATGTTCCATAAACACTTGCTGAATCATGAATCTATTCAATGATACAAAGAACAAGGAATAAACCATCAGAAATTCCATCTTTAACATTAAAGCAGTTTTTATTCAAAGCAGGATGCACACAACACAAGAAAAAGAATCCACTCAGGTACTAGGAGAAATAATCTATATTTATAGATATTTAGTCAGAAAAATGTTAATATTCAACACACAAACTGACAATAGTATGTATAATTTTATATATTAGCTCATTATTGACCAGGGGATTTTTGCAGAAACTAACGCCTGTGACTGGCGATTTTTCTCTTAGCTGGCCAAAAATTAATTATTTCACTGACACTATGCAGGTTATTACATTCAATAGTTACAACTGACACAGATGAAAAGTCTTATAATTTTCACGAAATTTCTTCAGTCCACTCTTCTATATAAGCAAAAGAGCTCACTCCAGCAATGTGAGTTTCATTTTCACTTTTTGTATCAGAATCAATCACTAAGGTTTTCTTTTTGTTGGTCTAATATTCGTATCATCTTAATCAGAACTATATTCTGAAGAACGATCATCTTCTGAGACAGTAGTATACATGTCACTAGGCTGACAAGAAAAACATCTACATAAAATTCACGAGAAAACTCTTTACTCAAAATTTTGTGATGCATCATTTTTGAAAATTTTATGTTTATAATATATATACAAGGTTGGAACAAAACCCTAACAGAATAAACCGTGAATGATAACAACAACCAGAAGTTGATCAAGTTTAAGCTCTAACAACTTCCCATGGTAATGTTAATTGTATCACCCTCTAAAAACGTACTGATGTATCTCCAGTCAATTACGCATGAGTAGTACATTTTCAGCGCTTTCCTGGTGGCTCAATGGTAAAGAATCTACCTGCCAATGGAGGAGATGCAGAGTTCAGTCCCTGGGTTGGGAAGATCCCTTGGAGAGGGGAATGGCTTCAGTAGCCTTGCCTGCAGAATCCCTTGGACAGAAGAGCCTGGCCAGCTACAATCCACAGGGTCGCAGAAAGTCGGACACGACTGAGCAACTGAGTGCACAATACATTTTCAACATTTTGAATATGTATGTGTAGTCAAAAACACTTAGAACACTGCAGTATTTAAGCTTCTAGATATGAAAAACAATGAATGAGAATACTATACTGATTTCACTTGAGAAAAATTATAAACCTTACACTACTTCATTCTACAGCCTGTAATGCATATACTAGAAAAGAGTTCTCTGTCAGTACAGTTATATACTGGAATAGTCATAAGATGCAGGTATAAAATCAAATTCTTTTCCAAAATGTGTTAAACTCATAGCCATTTAGAGTAATGCTTCAAGACTAGCTTGCTTGATTTTAATCATTCCAATGCCAGGGCAAATAAAAAATTGAAATGCTATAAACTACTTTCAGCAAAATATTCTTTAGATTCGAACAAAGTCAAACATTTTTGGAGCATTAAAAATCTCAAGAGGCAATAAAAAAGCCTCCCATCTTAGGCAATTTTCCAAAATGTAACTAGAACAGGAGTCTGGTCTTCACTTTTAGGAGGAAAAGTAAAGATATTAGGATGAATATTAGGCGTAAAGGAATGAGAAAAGTGATGGTAAAATTCCTTGAATTTTGACTCCTCACCTCCATCCTCCTTTTGTTTTATCCCAATTCTTCATATTTTTAGAAAGTCATCAAGAGAGAGGCTGGGGGAAAAAAGCTGGGGTCCAAGAGTCCCAAAACACCGCTCCCTGGTTACACAAAATAGTGGCAGCTCTATTCAAAGCTATAAAAAGCTGCCAGAAAGCCCTCCAAGGTCACATCCGAAAATAGGGTCGGAATCACTCAGTACAATCGTCACAGACAGATGGAGCTTCACTTCCTCATCTTCAGTTCACCCTCAAAATCAGACACTCTTTCTTAAGAACATACATATTAAATGCATCATGTGAGCTGATCATGTATCAGATTTAATCGGAACACATTCTAGAATAAGCTCTTGGATATGCAAAACTTTTTGTAATAGTTTTTATGTGCTCTCAAGTTCTAATGGATTTTGAGATAATGAATACCCGTGCATAATTATTTGACTACACAGCACAAACCCACAGCATAAATTACAGGAGGAAAAAGAGAATAAAACCCAAACCAAGTGGAACAACTCTCCCCCACAGAAATTGTCGATTTTTTTTCCCCTAAAAAGGCAAAAACTGGGTAGGAACTAAAATCCTTCTGCTACTACTCACACACAGTTAACTTGAGACACATCCTAGTTTTATACTATCCTTTGGCAGAAAGACAGCGAAGTATTCTTCAAGTCTTAGAAACAACAGGTTCAAATTATTACTGCCTCACTTAACTACATTTCTGCAGAAATTTACACTGCTCTGAGCTTCAGCTTCCTCAGCTATATAGTTAACATTACCTCTTATGAAGAATTGCTATGAGATAACATTGTAAAATGACTTGACAAATGAAGTCACATAAGAAGGCCAGTCCACACATAACCAACTGAAAAATAATACAGGGTAAGAACAAAGCACAGAAACAAGTCTCAAAATTTATTAAATAACAGTATTCATTTTTAAAGAAAACAGAGTATAACTTTTAGTTGCATTTTGTGATCCTATCTGTTTAAAAGCAATCCTGGGACTGAATCTCAAGTATAACTCAAGTTAGGCCATGAAAATAGAAAAGTAATGTAGACTATGTTTAGAAAACTGGTTACTAAAAAACAGAAAGGGAAGTACATAAAAGCAGAATATGAATTTAAGTGGCAACAAGATTAGGTCTCAAGGAAAATATCTCATTTTACCGAAGGCATACAGCAGTTCATGCTACAAATACTTTCAAAAGAATTAAATAACATCAAATTGATCTGATTATCAATAGCTCTTTTGGGACTCAAAGAGCTAATCCCAGAACGACACCACTGTAAATAATAACACTAAACTCCATTTATTAGGACTTCTGTTTTTAGATTCAATAATAATGTGTGTACACTTCCCTGGTGGCTCAGCTGGTAAAGAATCTGCCTGCAACGTGGGAGACCTGGGTTCAATCCTTGGATTAGAGGAAGATTCCCTGGAGAAAGTAATAGCTACCCACTCCAGTATTCTGACCTGGAGAATTCCATGGACAGAGGAGCCTGGCAGGCTACAGTCCATGGGGTTGCAGGGTTGGACATGACTGGGCAACTTTCACTTCACTATGAAATAGTATAAGGTCTCACATGTTCTATGGTAATGAATTATGTACGGTAAAATTTTAGATAACAGTATTTTTAGAAACAGTGGTAATCTGCATGTGTGAAAAGTTGCCCCATTTATTAACTATTCATATATACACCTCCTAATGGCTCAGACGGTAAAGAATCTGCCTGCAATGCAGGAGATCCAGGGTTCAGTCCCTGGGTCCGGAAGATCCCCTGCAGAAGGGAATGGCTACCCTCTCCAGTATTCTTGCCTGGAGAACCCAATGGACAGAAGAGCCTGGTGGGCCGCAGTCCATGGGGTCGCAAAGAGTCCGGCACAATTGAGAAACTAACACACTTTGCATGTAAACCCCCACATGTTATACCTACAGCAATTAGATTTTCCCCCTTTTAGAATATTCTCTGAAACACAAAACTGCAATTGTGAATCTTTTAACTCATCTAAGATCTGAGTATACTAAATAACTCATCAATTTCTTACCATAAGTCATGAAATGAGAAATGCCTCAGTGATGCCTACTCTGTCTACTGCAACCTGTCACTATATCTTTAAATGACTCTAAAATATTAACAGGGAATTCTTTTGGGCGATTATCAATAAAGCAAAGATCAATTTTTCATTATAAACACAATTGTAAATTACTTGAGGGCATCTGCAAGTTCACCCTTGACATTTAAGTGGGCATTTAAAAAACATAACCAATGTTTTTTGAGTATTATGTCCCTAACATCTTATCCATGAGCCCTATGATTTTTATCATATGATTTTGCTTATTAACACAATAAATTTTAGAAACATGTATGTCTCATTATAGAAGTGACCATATGTATTCTAGCTGCCTTAGGAACAAAACCAAAGTTGTGCTCAACTTCCTCATTGTATTACTTCCTTACAAATCATAATGCCAGGTAGAGGTACATCATGATAAAAATGGGTCAGTGAATGCTTTTCTCCATAGCAGTGCTGTTGACAAGAACTATGAGTCACATGTGTAATTTAAAATTTTCTAGTAGCCACATTAAAGAGTAATGTGGTAAAAAGATAAAATTAATTTTAATGTTTTATTTCACCCAATATATTCAAAATAGCATTTCAACATATAACCAATGTAAAACTTACTGACATAATTTATAATCTTTTTTCATACTTAGTCTTCAAAATCCAGTGTATAATTTATATTTACAGCACGTATCAGTTTGAACTAGCCACCTTTCAACTACAATCCGCACATGAAGCTAGTAGCTACCAAACAGGACAGTGAAACAGAAGACAATCCTGTTATATAATAATTTTACTTGCAGGTCATAAAGAATAACTTACTTTATTTCATATAATGAGTAAAATTTGGTAGAGAAACTTTAAAGTATCCCTGTGTGTGCTCAGTCGATCAGTCATGTCCAACTCTTTATGACCTCATGGACTGTAGCCCACCAGGATCCTCTGTCCATGGCAATTCTCCAGGCAAGAATACTGGAGTGAGTTCCCATGCCCTCCTCTAGGGGATCTTCCCAACCCAGGGATCAAACCCAGGTCTCCTACATTGCAGGTGGATTCTTTAGAGTCTGAGCCACTAGGGAAGCCCTATTTTCCCCTCAGAAAATTCTTCACAAACAAGTAATGTCAGGGTAATTCCTTGGTGCTTCAGTGGTTAACACTAGGTGCTTTTACTCCAAAGGGCAGAGGTTCGATCCCTGGTCAGGGAACTAGGATCCCACAAGCCAGAGGGTACAGACAAAAAAAACAAAAAAGAGTAAAGTCAAAACATCTCAATCACTAGAGACAGGAATGTGTGTTACTGTTTGTTACAGTCATAAGACTGTATTTGAAAATGATGACTTATAGCAATTAAAAAACACTGCATGGAGAAAAATTGATTCAAACAAGGCAAATTCATGATGAAACAGGTTAATCAGTGAGAAATAATTTTAATTTTTATGGCTCACACTACCCCCTAGTGGATATAAGACATAATCTACTTTTAATTCCTTTTCCTTGGTAAATGAAAAATCTGATGATCATAAAAATTAATCACGTTATCCTAACTCACCGTTTTTTAAAAACGGCTTATTCTAAACTTAGATGAGAATGATGATTCTCAAGGCAAACCCTCTTCTTCCTCCTTTTTCTCCCTTTTTCTACTCCCACATACTTGTTTTTAGGTGGTATATTCAGAAAAGGAAAAATGGAGGTAACTGTTTCAAAGGCTCTGGATACTAAGGGCTAAATCTTAGATTTTAGACCAAAGTATCACACTTTGTTGAAAAACTTTACTTCCTGTCAGACTGCTAAGTAACTGTTAGGAAAGTAATACCATTCTACTTGGAGTAATACCCAAGAGATGGGATGGGATGAGTTGCACAAAAAATCTGTTTTAATTTTTCTCCTCTATCCAAGACCAGATCAATACTTTGGTGTTAAGTTCAGTGAAAAGGAATGGAGACTTAGGAGCCAAAGAAGGACTTTTCAAAGGCTAAGTATATCTGACCAACTTATTCCTCAGGTCTGATTAGTCTGGAAGCATCTCCCCTGTACTCCCAGTTTCCTGTGCATTAATTACCTCCACTCCCCTTATTATAACTAGCACAATAATCTGGTTAACTTAGTTGGACCCTACACTATTTGAAGATGAGCATTCCAGCTACCAAATGGTAGTTTTAAGTGCTAAATACAGGTTTCTTCCAGGAATAAAAGCAAGCACACTCAGGTTCCACACAGAGCTAATGAGAAGGATTACCATACCTGCTGTGTTAGTAACTTCCACCCCAGGAACGGCATGTACAATTATTCCAATCACTGACAGTGGACAAAAATCTGAAAATTCTTACTAACAAACTGTGTATCCACCAAGGAAAGCTGTTAGGCTGAATTCCTTGATTCCCTCATCTACTGTTCCCCACTAAACGCACGAGGACATGCTGCACTCTGTGTCTTATACTCCCGACCACTAGTCAGTAAACTCCATGAGGTCAGGGGCTCCATGCAATTATCAAGTAAACTTTCCTGACTCACAGAGAGTAGAAAAGTTCAAGTAATAAAAACAAACTAGGTCAAATCCTGATGTTTGAAATGTATCATTAACTCATTTAATCCTCACACCCATTCTACACATGAGGAAAATGATGAACCAAGAGTGACCACTGACAGGGACTTCCCTGGTGGTCCAGTGGCTCAAAGACTCTGAGCTCCCAAAGTGGGGGTCCTGGGGTTCGACCTCTGCTCACATCATGCAGATCTGAGATCTCTGCTCACATCAGATCTCTGTTTGATCATGCACACAGCAACAAAGATTTCTCTCTCTGCAACTAAGACCTGGAACAGCCAAAATAAAATTAAAAAAGAAAAAGAGTAACCACTACAGTATAACAACAGTAAATCTCAAATGTTTGTCATGACAATAAAATAGCACAGAAGTTAAGGCAAGGCTTCACAGTGATGTAGAAGTGCTTCATGAAAAAGGTAAATTAAACCATGTCACCTTTATTTTTCTTTTGGGACTGTCAACTGAAAAAGTATATAGTCTTACTGAAATAAATAAGGTAAAAAAAAATATGCGATATTTGATTTAAAACCTGACATATATAATTTTGGCTTCCCTGATAACTTAGTTGGTAAAGAATCCGCCTGCAAGGCAGGAGGCCCCGGTTCAATTCCTAGGTTGGGAAGATCTGATGGAGAAGAGATAGGCTACCCACTCCAGTATTCTTGGGCTTCCCTGGTGACTCAGCTGGTAAAGAATCTACCTGCAATGTGGGAGACTGGGTTCGATCCCCGGGTTGGGAAGATCCCCTGGAGAAGGAAAGGCATACATAATTTTGACCTCAAACTATCTGTTATATGGTAAGCCATTTTATCTCTCATACTGCACAAATCATTGTGCTCTAAAATGTTCTTGTGACTCTGAAATACAAACTTACTAACAAATGTATTAATTCCTCACTTTGCTCATAGTATTACTGTATCAACTAACTCTGAGTAAGAGAGTCCGTTGCCCCCTCCCACCCCAGGAATTCATTTCAACCTGAGTATAAAGCATACACTGTTCTTGACTTAAAATTTCATAAAGTATACATAAGTCAGTCTTTTAAAGATGCATTTTAGAATGGGAATGTCAAGGTCTTGGAGTAGGTTCAGGTTTGAGTCAGAGACACTAGATGAACAACAGGACTAGATCAGGGCATATTTTTTCTTGGCTGTTTCTAAAGACACTTTGTTTTCTGGAAACTTTACATCTCCATCTTTTTTTTCCCTTCGTTTTTTTCCATAGGATTTGTAAATATTGACATCACAGTTAAAGACGATATCAACTACTCCTTCATGTAACACTCATGAAATTCTTGGTGATAAAAATGTCCTTTGAATACCCAGCACTGTAATTAGACATGAGTAGACTCATAGAAGCTATTTCTCCATTTCTCCTGATTTCTTATTTGATGGATGCCATAAACTTTATGGCCTGGACTGTAGGACAAAAAATAAAAATAAGCCTTTAATGATTTGAATAACGTAACTGTTTTAATGAATTCCATCTTCGGAATGGTACCTTGGAACTCTGAATGAAGGGAGGGCTGAAAAACAGTAAAACCTCATCACTGGGGTTGCTATTGGCCAAGGCACTTAAGGCACTGTTAATAAACTGTAAACAAAAAAAACTCGCATATTTAAGATTCTGTGAGGGGACGTGTAAGGGTGTCTTCTGAATTTATCCTGAACAGAAATAGGGAAGATTTTTGAATGCCTGTTCCTGTATGGTGAACACTAATTATGAGTGATGCTACACCAGCAAAAACCAGTGAACCTGTAACATTTCAAAAAATTCAGATAAGTTAAAAATGATCTAGACTATGGGTTTCTTTCTCCAAGCTTTAACTCATTGTTTGAAGTTGGAAATTCATTTTAAAGCCCGTATGTGTAAGCTTAGCCATTTATCTATAAATTGGTCCACTATTAAGCAATGATAAAAATTCCCCATTTGTTCATACCTTCCCCTCCTCCTCCTTAGTGCAATGTTCAGATTGAGAGCTTGAGAAGAATGCAAAAATTTGAAGTAACTGTTACAGGAAAAGAAAAATTATCTATGGTCACACATAGGCCTGCCTGGCACCATAAGGCAAAAGGAGATTCACAGAAGACATTCGTCATTCCTTTACCTGACAGCAATGTCATTCCTTTACCCAACAGCCAGAACACCCATATATTTGGAGATTACACTCCCCAACCTTCATAGATCCTCACCTGCCTCAACAGAAGCTTTAGTCTTATTTCCTAACTCTCTTGCAACCCAGCATGTGAGACCCAGGCGCATTCAAAACCTGTGCTTCAGAAACTAAAGATACGAAATAAGAATCCCTTCTGGAAGGAACAGCAGGAGTTACCCATAGACAGCCAAGTGTAGCATCAGCAACCACACTGCAGTGTGTGATGCATGCAACGTCCGCAGTGAAGTCAGTGATGTGAGTCTGAGCCTTGTTCCTAGCTGCCTCTCCCTTTGGCGCTCCTGAAGGCTGTGTTAGATATATCATAACCCAGTAAATACTACTGCGGATTAAAACAGCCAAAGCTGGCTTTCACTGCTTGCTAAAAATAAAGTCTAAATTAGAAAAGAAAGTGAAGGTTAAGAGCTAATGGCCTGGGTGGGGGGTGAAGAGGTTAAGAAGCAGCTATCTTTGCGAATTAAGCGGGGTCAGAGGAGGAGAGCACTGAAGCTGAGTAATCTCTTTATCAAAGAACTTCTACCAAGTTTAAGGGCCTTTAAAGAGGGAGCTAACTTCACATTAGACAGCTAACTTCAACTAGGCAGCCTGGTGTGCCTCCTAGGGAAAAAACTTTAGAGCTAAGAATCTGAATTTAATTCCAGTTCTAATTGTATAAAACCATACAAATTCATTTACCTCCTCCACCTACTAAAATGTGGTCCCTTAGACATTTCAAAGGTTCTCTCTAGCACTAAACTTGGCTGAACATTATTGGAATGGATTAAATCTTACTGCTGTATGCTTCCTTCTACTGGAAAGTCCCCTTCTGTAATACTCTTTAACCTTGTGTAATCACTGTTCAATACTCAATATTTCATCTTTCCTGTTGAGAAAAGGGATATTATGCATACAGTATTATATCCCCAGCATCTATGCCAATGCTTAAATATCTAAATAAGGAAGAAATTTGTTGCTTATGGTACCTGCTTTCCCCCCAAGATTATTTCACCTGCTCATTAAAAGAAAAAAAAAAAGAAATCTTAAAATTGCCATACTCCTAATAACCAAAATCTGGTTAATATTCCAGCACATATTTGTTCTGATAAAGACAAAAGTCCTTAGAAACAGTTTAATACGTTTACACTTTTTGATTTATTATGTCACTGCATGGTGCTTTCCTGGTTGCTTTATAGATAATGAATATTCTTTGCAAACCAAATGACATAAATAGGCACTTCCCCTGGCTGGCCTACCAGCTAGCAGCTACACCTCTACCACTACTAGACATCATCTATTCAATCCTTTTCCTTGATTACTAGTTACTTCAGGTTTCAAACACGGCAATCACAGGAAAATTCAAGTGCTAAAAGCTTGAGGACTCCACTAATAGGAAAGGCCTCTGTTGATATTAACAGACAATAAGACAGATGGAGGCAGAGCAGCTGAAATTTTCAGTGAGGCAAACAAAAACAAGTTACAGTTGCTCCAGACTTGCCCTCTCAATCCAACTGTCTCACTGACACAGTTCTGTCTGAAATCCAAATCACCAGAAAGGAAAAATTAAGTTTTTTTCACACTGTGCATGCAACTGTATGATAAATGAGGAAACAATCAGATATTGAGAGTTCTGCCTCCTCCGAATAAGCATCCTTTCACAAGTTGTGCCACACTGCACAACTCCAAGAACGTGCCGCTCAGTCTGCATGAGGGGCACCCCGTGAAGTTATGCAGCGCGAGATCCTAAACACTCTGGGTTAAAGAATAAAACTTCAGTTTAGTATTTGTAAAAATAGTTTAGTACTGTCTAACACACGCAAAATTAACTCTTCTTCTCTCAATATATATATATAATTCTAATAAAATCAAAATATATGATTATCCCAAACATCCCATTTTCCTACCGACTGTTGACAAATGAACATTTGCTCTACTTTAAAAATCTATGCCCCACTTCAGACAGCTATGTTTAATATCATCTATTTTGTTGAACATGAAATGACAATCATAGCTTTCCCACACAAAAGATGTTCATTCTTTTTAGACTTACAGAGAGGCAGTATCTTTGCAAAATCAGAAAACAGTAATCTGCAATATTAAATAAGGCTCAGAATTACATTAGGCTCTGTTTTCTGTACTCTAACCCTCCCCACCACCCTAGATCAAGATTAGTATATTTAAGCAGATAAAGAAGCAGAGAGGTCAAGTGAGGATGTCCAAGCTAGTATCTGGCAGGGCTAGAGATCAAGTGCAGAGAGCCTGGCCCCAGACTCTATGCTCCTACCACACGTCTCCACATAGACAAAATCCTTTAGCTCCTGAGAATCAGGAAGTAGATCTAAGCCATAAGACATTATTCTGCCCACAAAGCAGCATTTCTACCATTTTGAAAATCAATTGTCACATAACAGGTAAGCAACTGACTAAATGCTACTTAATATTGCTGCAAAGCAGGGGTGCGCCTCCTCCAGAAGGGCACCCCTGGCACGCCCTGCCACCCTACTGCCAGTCTCCAAGCCACACCAGCTCCTACAGGTCAAGGCCCAGGTCTAAGGTTTATAGACTTCCCAGGTGAAGCTAGTGGTAAAGAACCTGCCTGCCAATGCAGGAGACGTAGGAGACGCAGGTTCAATCCCCACCTCGGTAAGATTCCCTGGAGGAGGGCATGGCAACCCACTCCAGTATTCTTGCCTGGAGAATCCCTTGGACAGAGAAGCCAGGTGGGCTACAGTCCACAGGGTCACAAAAAGTTGGACATGACTGAAGCGACTGAGTACGTACGCACTAAGGTTTACAGTCCCAAAACTGAGCACCACAGTGTCTCACATTCCAAATGAATGAACAGATCTAACTTTCAAAAATGGTAGGCTCAAGGCTTTAACAACCCAGACAGTGGCTATACACGGCTGAAATACGCAGAAAGAAGACTGTTTAAAACTTCAAACCCAATCTTCACACACTATCTCAAACTTCTGCTATAAAGTTCTGGCCTTGATACCCTCTGTACAGGTTGTGCACTTAAAAGGACCAAATACTAATAAGCACCGGAGGAAGCAGGCTTGTTTCTCTTGTCCCTTTAGCAACCATGAGGCTCCAACAGTTACATTCCTCAATTTTAATAATGATAATTTGCTCAATACTAACTCGCTGACATATTAAAGATTCCATCCTCTACCTCAAGATTTTTGGCAGAATTTGAAATAAAATTGCTCAAGAAACCAAACTAACATGAAGTTAAAGATTTCAATATTTCACAGATTATCAATTTGGTTGTAAGTTAAATAATCTTAAGAGATCCAACTGAAGTATAACTCAGTACATATAATTTTTTTTATTCTTCTGTGATTTCAGATTTTGTCCTGTGCTATTTAGCCAGAGGAAAAAATGACCACAACAACTCAGATTTTAATATAACTGAAATAAGCACAAATTTACACACTAAGGCCGAAGTATTATTTGATAGAGCACCTGTGTACAGTAATACTGGGTCAAATTCATCCACTTCATCCAGACAGCCTGAGTCTCTAAAACAACGTGATCAAACATTTAAAGAATATAAATGCTGGAATGAGGGCCTGCTGGCAACGTGAGCTATTATGAGTAATATATTATGAGTAACATATTATGAGTAATATATTATGTAGAAATACATCTGAACCAAAAAAATGTTACAAAATCATAAAATAACTGATTTAAATTGTCCAAGTAAACAATGGCTTCTTTGAGAAAAGGAATTTGCTGACTGGGACACAGAGGTCGTGGACACTTTTCAAGGAGTACCCCTTTGTTGAATTTTGTAACGTGCAAGTACTACTTATCAAAAACAAAAAACAAGAACACTAAATAAAATCACCTAAAGAAACTGAATGTGCATTTTGAATAACCCTATTTTCAAAGTAATAATGTCTCATCAAGACAATCCTTAATTAAAATTCAGAACAAAGATTAAATCACAGCAAAGTCTATGGGGAAAAAGATGCTATAAATCTAACAGTGTAGAAAAATATTCCTTCTATATAAACTGAAAACATACTTCAAAACAGTATGATCTTTTAATTAAGTGTTCTGCTGGGGTGATGGAATGTTCTGAATCTTAACTTGGATGGTGGTTTCATAGCTGTACACATTTGTCAAAACTCAAGCTGTACACTTAAAATGAGTGCATGTAATTGTATGTAAATTTAAAGTTGATTTATATAGTATGTGTCATGAGCTTACTGAGGGAAGGAAACGGGTCTTAATTTAGGGAAACAGGGTTCTTTATTCTAAGCCTGAGTGAGTAATTGCTAGGATTTGGGGGCAGGAGCAACACAATTTGACCAGACACGAGAGAATCTAAGCAGTGGAGCAATGCAAGAGAAATGAGAAAAGAGGAGAAAAACCAAGAGCCAACAAGGTAGGGCACACCATTTGCTGCTAAACTCCTAACTCAATAAAAATCACTAAACATGCAAAATGCTTGCAACTAAAAGACCCTGTCTGGGTTATAGCATGTACAATGCCAGAACCACATACACAAAAGGAAACCTTAAGACGTTAAACTACTAATAAATGGCCAAACTTTGGGCAGGACATGAACTTTCAGAGCCTAAAGAACTGGAGAGCTAGATGCATTTAGTTAGAACTCTAAGGTGCAGGAATTGACAACTGGATTAATCCTTAAAATTGACCTGGATGTTCATATACTATACAGTTTCATTTAATCCTCAGAAATGTGCACAGAAACCTATCAAGACAGACCAAAAGGCCACTCTATAGTCAAGAGCTCTTCTCATACATCACAGTTAAGAGTCTGGAATCCTCAGCATCCAGCAGAGCTTCACACCTCTGCATTCACGTTAGGTGAATAAACATGTCTCTTAATTTGCTCTGGTAGTATATAGGAAGCAGTGTCCTTAAGGCTGATGCAGGATCAAGGACAGGCGACCTTGTCTCCCTTGGCATACTCTCTCTCTAATCCCCACTTGAAGGCATGCAGTTCCGTCTTTCCTGAGATTTGAGGGCTGACTAAACAAAGTGGGGGATTTAACGATATGGAACAAAGAGTACATAATGCTTTCAAAAAAAAGAATCAAAAGAAATACACACACATTTTAAAAACCTGTATAAATTCCTACCTCTGCAGGACTCAAGTCAAGCCAAATATCGCCACATCTCAGGGGACTCCTGCTCTTCCCTATCAAGGGCTGGACCAGAAAGTCAGTTTCTGTCTTTAAAACCTCTACACTGGGAAATTTATATCTGTGCCAGATTAAATATCTTTCAACTGAAATAAATTCTATACTTATGATTCTGGGGGTGGGACTTTGCAAACCATATTTTTACTCTTCCAGGGGCTCGCTGTTAACCTCTGTACACAGGTGGGTGCTAAAACTGCAAGAAAGGACTTGCCTCTTCCAGGCTTCTAGCCCACCTGAAGTGCCTGTAGGCATCACCCAATATCCCAGCAGCACATTCATCTAATCTGCAGCTGACTCCACACTGAGAACCAGTTTGGTTTTTTTGTGTGGAAATATGAAACATTTATTTTAGATATCAGACAAGAACAGAGCTAAGTAATCCAATTTTACTGAAGCATTATAAAAACCATGCCTTCACCACAGTGTAAGATTTAAACGCATGTGCACAAGAGGACATGTGATATAAGATGTAGTAAGACGGCTGCTGCCCTGCCAAATACTTCCAGTCCCTCCCCAGGTCCTACTGCAACACTGGTGGTCCCAAGAGTTACAGAAGTAAATCATTTAAAATAATAACAACAAAGCAATTAAAAAGACAAATCATAATGCCTCAGTAACTGTATGTCCAACTCAGACTTTATCTATTTAAATGTTGTATTAGCCTCCCACTAACAAATCTTTACTTCACTCAAACTTGGAAAAATAAATCTTCCATACTGATGTATCTTCCTTGCCTAATCAATTCAGAGGAAAAAATCAAAATGATTAGTAAAGAAAAATGTAGGGGTTAATACACCTTTTTAATTTTAAATATTTTTAAGGTTTAAAAATTGCTTCAAGTTTTTAATTTCTAGTCAGAAAACATCTGAATGAATACCCTAACGGCAAACCGCTGTAAAATGTTTTTAGCTGCATTTGGGGCAAAGGGAAAGGGATTATCTTCAAAGCACCCCAGCTTTCTTTATGAGAAGGTCAGCGGTATGCTGGTTTGTATCACTGCAACATCCATTAAGTGATCTAAGTTGCTCTTCCTCCAGCAGGGGCTTTACGTCAGAAGGGCATTAAGTTTGACCTCCAAATTTGGCCAACAATTTACTGATGACATTCCTAACCTTTGGATTGCTCTGGTATTTTGACATATTTGCCGGGTTCTGGGTCACATCCTGGAAGGCCACCATAATTTCTGGATCCTGCACGGCTGCAAGGACTTCTGCATCACTAAGAATTTCATTGAGCCTAGGCTTTCCCGGCATTCCAGGCATGCCCCCTCCCATTCCAGGCATTTCTCCAGGAAAATAACCAGGCATTCCCCCAGGAAAGCCACCTGGAAAACAGCCAAACTGAGAACCTGACTGTCGTCTGGCTTCTTCCTCCCTCTGGGCTCTCTCATGTTCTTCCCGAGCCTTCTTAACCCTTTCTACTCTTTCTCTGATCTTGGGCTCTTCACGTTTTTGCTCATACTTTCTCCGATGTTCAGCAATTTTCTGGGCCCTTGGTTGAACTTTCTTCAGCACTGCACTAGCATCTTCATCATAATCCAGCTTACAGGCAAGGGCAAGATCATGGGCAGCTTCTTCCCAATGGCCCAGAAGTCTGCGTGCTTCCCCCTGCCACTTACTTGTATGGCTGAGCTGAATCAGGATTTATTTCAATAGCTGTCACAGTCTCAGATGGCAGCATTTGACTTCTTAATTTGATGACATACAAAATTGCCAAACCAGGATTTAGCTTGATGGCATCTGTGAACAAGTCAATGGCTTTCTGGAGTTCACCACCATCATTTAGGCCATCAATGGCAGCCACTTTTTTATCATTTGTCTGATCCATCATCTCCTCAGTCATCTCTACATTTTCATCTCCCATTTCCCGAGAGGCATCAGCATCTGGTTCAATCACCTTCACTGTCAATTTCTAGATCACTTTCCTCACTTGATGGGTTTGTCTGTCTTTTTGTTTTCCTCCACCTTCTTATTATGTTTTTTCTTCCTTGGTATTTTCTTCCGATTTAGTTTTATGAGCAGCAGGTAGTATTTTACCCCCAATGCTCTCCACCTACTCCCCCAGGACGCGCATTTTCTCGGTGTGCAGAACGCTCTGGTCCTGCTTACACATTTTCATGACGGCCCGAAGCTCGCTCACTTTGCGCGGGTCCATGGTCTAGAGGCAGCTGGTGCGGCCCGATTCCAGGTCCAGGCAGAGTGATCACATAAAGCTGCCATGAGGCAGAACAGACTAGAACCTCCCCGGCCACTGGCTCCACCAGCCCAATAATCCCATGACCCCGGGTCCTTCGCCTGCTCATTCCTCCTCCCTCTACCACTGCCCTGCGCACTGCTTAGAAACTTCTAGAAATGTGGCTGTTCGTGCGGCTGCCTGCCTCTCCATCCATGCATTCTTACATTAACTCAGAACTGGTACTTTAGAGGGACCATCCTCCTATCCGGTGCTTTCAAGGAGGCAGGAGCTGTTAGCCTCTGCGGGGAGTCTTTTAGAATAGAATATTCTCTTGAGTGTGGCCATTAAATAGAACATGTCAGAATGGCTGCAATCCAAAAGTTTACAAGCAGTGAATGCTGGAGAGGGTGTGGAGAAAAGGGAACCCTCTTACACTGTTGGTGGGAATGCAAACTAGTACAGCCACTATGGAGAACAGTGTGGAGATTGCTTAAAAAACTCGAAAAAGAACTGCCTTATGACCCAGCAATCCCACTGCTGGGCATACACACCAAGGAAACCAGAACTGAAAGAGACACGTGTACCCCAATGTTCATCGCAGCACTGTTTATAATAGCCAGGACATGAAAGCAACCTAGATGTCCATCAGCAGATGAATGGATAAAAAGCTGTGGTACATATACACAATGGAATATTATTCAGCCATTAAAAAGAATGCATTTGAATCCGTTCTAATGAGGTGGATGAAACTGGAGCCTATTATACAGAGTGAAGTAAGCCAGAAAGGAAAACACCAACAGTATACTAACGCATATATATGGAATTTAGAAAGATGGTAACGATAACCCTGAATGCAAAACAGCAAAAGAGACACAGATGTATAGAACAGTCTTTTGGACTCTGTGGGAGAGGAAGAGGGTGGGATGATTTGGGAGAATGGCATTGAAACTAAGAAACAAATCGCCAGTCCAGGTTCAATGCAGGATGCTTGGGGCTGGTGCACTGGGATGACCCAGAGGGATGGTACAGGGAGGGAGTGGGGGGGGGGGGGGTTCAGGATGGGGAGCACGTGTACACCCGTAGCAGATTCAGGTTGATGTATGGCAAAACCAATACAATATTGTAAAGTAATTAGCCTCCAATTAAAATAAATTAAAAAAAAAAAAAAAAAGAACATGATTCCTGATGCCACAAAGATGGCCCTCCAGCCCAAAGAACCAGTTTGATTGTCAGAGCATCCCCCTGGAACCCACATCAGAGGGCTAGACTCTCTTTAGAGTTCTGGATTCCAGCTGGAGGTCCTTCTCTCAGTGGCTAAATTTTAATAACCTCAACTTCTTTGTTTTTGACCCCAGACTTAGGAGAATGACAAGGAGTTTATAACTAAAAGGTGTGATGATGATGATGATTTAGTAGATAAGTCATGTCCAACTCTTGCGACTCCATGGACTATGGCCCACCAGGCTCCTCTGTCCATGCAATTCTCTAGGCAAGAACACTGGAGTGGGGTGTCATTTCCGTCTCAGGTATCAGAGATACAAACAGAAAATATACCTTCAATTTGCTCTAGCACAGTGTGTGTGTCCTATAGCTGCTACATCCACAGTCCCTTGAAACATCTTTTCATCCTTTAGTCACCTAAGAAACAACCTGATATGTGTGACAGCTCGCAGGCATCCACAGAACTGCCAGAGCAACGGACGAGCCCAGCCTGCACACTGCCTGGTACCACTCCACCCCCTGACCCTCCACACTCCGCAAGACACAAAGGACAGCTAAGAAGCAGGAGGGCAGCGGTGCCAGTTAAGGAAATGCCAAGTCTAGAGCTGCCCACACAAGCACCTCAGTCCCCAGGTGTCTGGGAGCCCCTCCACTTGACACTGGCGGAAGCCACAGTGCCCACATCCAATAAGGAGAAAATAATCAAACTCAGGACTCAAAGGTGATATATTGGTATCAAAGTGAGTTTCACAGAAGTCAGGACCAACCCTGTACCAACTAAGACCCACCCTTCCTCTCCTTTCAAAGCAGAGGACCTCAGCTAGATGCTCTTTAGAAAACAATCTGATAATATGCTCAAAGTAAGCCACACCCAAGTGTGAATGACCCAAACAAAATTTCACAATCATGGGAGAACTCCCAACGACTATACAGCCAGCTTCTCCCCAGCCAGGTAACCTCCAATACCCTGATTAAAGATTTAGGGTCCAGCAATTCTGTATACAGCTTGATAATACTTTGAGGTAACAACTTCACACATTTGGGCGTCAAAAATAATCTAAAGAAAAAAGCATGCTGCACACATCAATATTAAGGAAAGTGATTTTCCTGCCAGAGGATACAAATATCCCATCTCAATCTTTCTCACTTTCACTATAAATCATTTTCAGTAGATGTGAGAACAATAAGCCTCTTGATACTGAGCAAAATGGGCAACATTTCTGTAGTTCACAATCACATTTTTTTCAAGACACCTGTTTTCCAACAGAAGTTGTATGATTAACTCTATAATATAAATGACAGAATAAATAGTATGATCAGGTAAAACACCTACAATTTTATAATTATAACATGAATCTTTGGACTTGGATTGCAACATGTATCCAAGGGGGCTTTAAAAGACACAATCTCTGGTACTTGCTGGTAGTCCAGTGGTTGAGACTCCACGCCTCCACCACTGGGGGTGTGGGTTGCAACCCTGGTCTGGGAACTAATCCCACATGCCACACGAAGAGGCCCAAAAATTAAATAAAAAAATAGGTGTGTGTTGGGGGTGGGGGGGGAGACACGATCTTTTTATAAAAATGAATGTTAGTGTGTTTATATACTAAAATCAAATATTTTAATTAAAACATTCTGACTACACATGCCAACTAACAGCAAAATGAAGTAGCTGATATGTACCAAGCAGAAAAAGTTATCTCAAGTATTTGTTTTAATCTGCCATAAACAACAGAGATACCTGTCAACAATCAGTAATAAGGAACACAGTTGATACTCAGCATACTAATACTCTTAATGTTTAAAATATTAACATACACTGGTCATAATTTACATAAATATATAACCCTAATTGGCCTGATGATCCAAATGAACTAATCAAGTAAACACTTTCCAGTAAAGGAGTATATGTGTGTACTCTTAAAACATGAAAATTGTTATAAAAGAGGAAACATGTGCAAGTTCTATTTTCTTCTTTCATTATATGTGTGCGTGTGTGTGTATGTGCGTGCACACACGTGCTCAGTCACTTCCAATCCATGTGACCCCCATGGACTGTAGCCCGTCAGGCTCATCTGTCCATGAGATTTTCCAGGCAGAGATACTGGAGCAGATTGCCATTTCCTACTCCGAGGGACCTTTCTGACCCAGGGATCAAACCCTTGTTGTCTCTGGCGTCTCTAGCATTGGTAGGTGGATTCTTTACCACTTCACCACCTCAGAAGATGGTAAACCTCAACACCTGCATTGTAAAGTCCTACCTGAGAGGCTTAAGGAGTGAAAGCCTGCTCACGGATGAGGACTAGCTTCCTGGCTATCCAAGCCCCACTGCATACTAATACAGTAGAGACCTGCTGGTGCAATCCCTGCAACAACGGACGGTGACGCTGGGCTTCTGCACCACCTGCTTATGGCCCGGTTACAACTAACCCACTATTATCAATTAAGCAGTAGAAAACAAAAGGCTAGTGTATCTGTGCAGGAACCATGAGGGCAGGCATTTTCAGAAGTATACATGGGGAACTTTTCTGGTGGTCTGGTGTTTAAGACTCCAGGCTTCCGCTGCAGAGGACACAGGTTCAATCCCTGGTTGGAAACAAGCTGCATGGTGTAGCCAAAAAAAGAATGTAAAATAAAACAAAACATAAGCATATAAAAGGCACTCAAAACTCTGACCCAAGTAGTGTCAAATACTGTATTTGTCTGATTACAGAGAACAAATTATCTTTTCACCAGTTGTAAAAAAGAAAGAAATCTTGCCATTTGTGACAATGTGGATGAACCCAGGGATACAATGCTAAGTGTGACAAGCCAGACACAGAAAGGCATGGTGTCACTTATGTGCAGAATCTTAAAAAAAATTTGTTTAAAGTAAAACTTGTAACAGATTAGAAGGGTGGTTATCAGAGTCTGTGAGGAGGAGGGAAAGAGAAGATATGATCAAAGGATATAAACTTTCAGAAGATAAGTTCTTGTGACCTAATGTACAACAGCTGACTATAGTTAATACATGGTATACTTGAAATTTGCTACTAAGTATTCTGACCACCAGAACAAAAACAACAAAGGTAAGGACAGATGTTAGCTTGTGGTAATCATCTCACAATGTGTACATACATCAAAACATCACCTCATACACTTTAAATACTTACAATTTTTATTTGTCAAAAGTTAAAAAAATTTTTTCACTACGATGACTCAATTAACAATAGGACATTTGTTTCCTAGAGTGCCTTTATAGGATCCTAGAAAATAAAGCAAACGACTGCAATTAATGCCTGCTTTTCTTTTCATTTGGAAAATAGTATGCTAGTTTCTAAACCACAATATACTGGATGCTAGGAATATAACCAAGATGACTACAGTCAAGATTCTCTAAGAAGAGAGGAAAGAAAATAACCCAAACTCAACCAACACAGAATGCTGGGCAGTAACACTTCATACGAAGGATGTTCTCTTGCCAAGGTGGCATAATTCAAAAGTTACAAAATATATCATTTTAACTTGTAAATACCATCAGTATCAGAAGTTGTATGGGAGAGGGGAGACAAGGAAAGAAACGCCAATGAAGAAAAGACCAAGTTGTGAAAAAGCCTTACCTGCCAAGTCAAGGAATATGACTCGAGCCTAAGTTCACCATGATCACACTGGGTGTTTTTAGAATAATGTGGCAAGGTGGAAAATGAAGAGAGTGAGAGAGAGTATGCACACGTGTGTGTGTAAGTGAAGACAGATGAGTTCTCTGATTAATGCAAAAAAAAAAAAAGTACAGGAGCGGGTAAGAGCCCACATACAAAGATAATTGAAAGGATGAGAAACAGGAATAGGTTAGGAGAAGCAGAGGAATTTCTACGGTTCAATCCACTGGCTTAGTAACAAACTTAATGTCGAAGGGGGTGGGGAGAGAAGTAAATGGCAGGCAGCTCAGTTAATGTTAACGTAATTAATAAAGAAAAGAAACACTGGAAGTACTGATGCAAGGGAGGGGTAACAGCAAAATGAATATATTCCACTGTAAAATAAAAATTGATTTTAAAACGTCTTCAAGACATCTAAGTAGACTTGGTAGGCAACTGGAGACACCTGAAACCCAGGACAAAGGCCTTCTTATTAATTATACTAGAAAGCTATATAAAATTTCAGAATACTGCTACTACTCAGCAGTTGTGCCTTTTTTTTTTTTTTTTTTTTTTTTTTTGAGAACTGCTTAAGGACCAATTTAAAAGCCAAAAAGGAAAACCAGTTCCAGGATTAAATGATCATAGCTTCTTCTCAATGAAAAGTTTTAAAAAAGGAATTAGATATAATGGAGGCCCAGGGAAACTGACTCAGCCAAGGTCACATCGTTTCTTAATCCTTGAGACAAAAATAAAAGTCAATGCTGGTTCTTACTCATTATTTACCAGAATTGGCTCAAATTTCTCAGTATCCAGCGATAAAATCCAATTTTTTTTTTTTTTCTGGCTTCTCTGCTAGGCTTCCAGGACCTTAATTCCCTGACCAAGGGCTGAATGCAGGCAGTGGATTCCTGCCACTCCGCAGTGAGAGTGCTGAGTCCTAACCCCTGGACCACCACCGAATTCCCGAAATTCAGTCTTTAAAGTAAAAATTTACTGCCCACCGACAATTTAAAAATAATAATGGCTCACAAGGCTAAAGAAATTTCTTAAATTTTCTAGAGCAATGCAGATTTCAAATGTGATTAGTTTTATGGAAACCAACAGATTTAAAACTTCTGCTTTGCTTCATTCAACATTTAATTTCTTTAAAGTATTTATTTAGAAAAACAGCCCCCAAAAAAAGTTTTTAAGGGAATAAAGTATTGATACATACTACAATATGGATTAACCTTGAAAACATGCTCACACACCAAAATTTTATGTGATTCCATGTATATGAAATGCCCAGAATACGTGAATACATAGAGACAGAAAGTGGCTAAGTGGTGGCCAAGGGCTGAGGGAGTAAGGAGAGAGAACTGCTGAAGATGGAGGGTTTCTTTTTTCAGGTGATGAAAAAGTTCTGTAGTTAGATAGTGTTGATAGCTGCACAACTTTGTGAATATGTTAAAAACACAGAATTATACATTTTAAAAGAATGAATTTTATGATATGTGATTTGTACATCAAAAAATGGAAGCATTTGGTTTTCCTTTCATATTCAGTAAGTTTTCATATTCATATTCATTTTTATCTACAAAGTGGAAATCAGAATAGTAAAAGAAAGTAAAGGGGAAATAATTATCCATATTACTTGATTATTTTTAGTATGTACATTCTGTATTACTATATTAATTGCATTTTTAGTAAATGACTATAAATCCATAAACTACACTTCTAAAGGAAAAAAAAACTTCAAATTAAAAGACTGCATATGAAGTGTCTGTAGGCCAAGCGAGTAAGTGCTGACTCACGTTACGGTTTTAGCACTGCTCAAGTGTCTTCCTAGAGTTTTGTATATCTAACCTGGAATAACATTCTTCTCCCCACACTCCACTTTTCCCCTTATCTTTCAAAATTCAGCTCCAATGTCACCCCCCTAAAAACCTCTTTCCCTATACCAATCTGGAGGGGTCTCAGAATGTCAGTCTTCAACGTCCTCACTGATGCCTGTTTTCTATATATGAGAAGGTAGCTTTACATGTGATTTTAATTCCACCACATTCTACCTACCTTTGCACTGAAGCCAAGCACATGCAAGGCCACTGTTTCTGCAAGGTACACCCTACAAAATCATCTGGAGAGCTTAAGACAAAACATAACAAAAAACAAGCTGGGGCTGACAACTGTTTAATTTATAAATGCCCAAATAGTTCTGATGCACAACCATAAACTAACTGCTCAGATTATAAACAAGTCTTCACAGAAAATATCTTCTAGTTCCTACCACTCAATACATCAGCAACCCGCCCAGTTAAACGGGAAAAAGATTCTGATAAGAAATAGACAAGGTCTGGCCAAGTGTTCTGATTTCTAATCACAGTCAGTGGCAGGAACCTGAATTGAGATTGCAACACTTTTAGTTTAACCCTTATCTGAACTACAGCAATAAAGACAGGGTAGACAGTACTTCACAGGGGGTGGGGGGTTGGGGGGGCAGCGGTTATCACCTAATGGGGATAGCTCTTTTATAACCAAGGTAAAAGACTTCAAAAGCTTTATAGCTGTCAATCACTGTGCCATCCACTATGAAAAGAAATGACTTCTTTAAAGCCCAAGCAAGAATAACAGTATGTGCAAGTGCCGGGGGAATTTTACTGGAAAGTACTTTTCCTTAGTCTCTCTGAGGCAGTGAGGAAATTAAGTAGGTATATACCCTCCCTTGAGTGGAAAACGCAAAATTCAATTTAATATGTAAATGAGTATAAGACAATCTATTTTTAGGCTTACTGAATGAAAAACATCTTGTTTCAAACACACTGGAGAGGTTACGGTCTGAGGCAGTGACACCTCAAACGTATTTCCCCATCTGCTCTGTAGTTCCCTCTCACTGGAACCCCAGACGCCCCCAGATCCAGGGGCCCAGGAGAGCAGGAGAGGACCTGCCGCCCCAGAGAGGCATTCCATCTCGAGGCAAACTGCAGTACTGAACAGGACTCACGCAAAGGCCCCTAACTGAACTACATAAGGCACTACCCACCACCCACACTGGACTTCTGCAATCTATTGTACATTCGTCCTGTCTCTCCCCTTCCAGTATTCGTATTTGCTATTCCCTGCGTCCACTCTCTCCCTCCTCCTCTTCACGTTTAAAAGCATTCCTCAGCAGATGCCTTTCCTCTGACCATGGTATACTCCAGGTTTTCCTTCTTTCATAACACACCTCACAGTAATTTCTTGTTTCACAACTGTTTCAGCAGACAAGGATACTTGTCTTGTTTACCTGGTTTAGTGAATACATACTATGCAGTCAATAAACATCCATTTAATTGAACTTAATGTTTAAATTTAATGTTTTATGAATGGATAACAAGAAGGCAGACAAATCACAAGGTTATAGAAGACTGAACTTTGGCCTTGGGCTCTTTCTAGCTTACTACAGCCACTTGTGCCACTGTCCAATGGTAAGGGGTATCTCTAATTTTCTTGAGGAGCTCTCTTGTCTTTTCCATTCTATTGTTTTCCTCTGCTTCTTTGCACTGTTCACTTAAGAAGGCTGCATTCAGATGGGTGTATCTTTCCTTCTCTCTTTCGCCGTTCATTTCTTTTCTCAGCTATTCGTAAGCCCTCCTCAGACAACCATTCTGCCTTTTTACATTTCGTTTTCTTGGGGATGGTTTTGATCACCGCCTCCTCTACAACATTACGAACCTCCGTCCACAGTTCTTCAGGCACTCTATTAGATCTAATCCCTTGAATCTATTTGTCACTTCCAGTGTATAAGGGATTTGATTTAGGCCACACTTGAATGGCCAAGCGGTTTTCCCTACTTTTCTCCAATTTAAGTCTGAATTTTGCATTATGAAGCTCAAGCTGGAATCCAGATTGCTGGAAGAAATATCAATAACCTCAGATATGCTGATGACACCACTCTAATGGCAGAAAGCAAAGAGGAACGAAAGAGCCTCTTGATGAAGGTGAAAGAGCTGGCTTAAAACCGAACATTCAAAAAACTAAGATTATAGCATCCGGTCCCATCACCTCATGGCAAACAGATGGGGAAAAAAATGGAAACAGTGACAGAGTTTATTTTCCTGGGCTCCAAAATCACTGCAGATGGTGACTGCAGCCATGAAATTAAAAGATACTTGCTCCTTAGAAGAAAAGCTATGACAAACCTAGACAGCATATTAAAAAGTAGAGGCATTACTTTGCCGACATAAACAAAGGTCCATATAACCAAAGCTATGATTTTTCCAGTAGTCACATATGGATGTGAGAGTTGGGACCATAAAGAAGGCTGAGTGAAAAGAATTGATGCTTTCCAACTGCGGTGCTGGAGAGACTCGTTAGAGTCCCTTGGACAGGAAGGAGATCAAACCAGTTAATCCGAAAGGAAATCAACCCTGAATATTCATCAGGACTGAAGCTGAAGCTCCAATACTTTGGCCACCTAATGCAAAGAGCCAACTTCTTGGAAAAGACCCTGATGCTGGGAAAGATTGAGGGCAGAAGGGGGTAAGAGAGGATGAGATGGGTGGATGGCATCATCGACTCAATGGACATGAGTCTGAGCAAACTTGAGGAGATCGTGAAAGAAAGGGAAGCCTGGCATGCTGCAATCCATGGGGTTGCAAAGAGTCAGACACGACAGAGCAACTGAACAACACGGTGACTGAACAACAGGGTAAGAGGGTAAAGGGGATGGTAATCCCAATGACCCTTAAAGGTCACTAAAAACACACTGACTTTACAGCAACAACTTTCCTTAGTGTAAACTACAAAGGAATCTTAGAAAGCTATGAAGAAATAAAAAGCACCCATAGTCTCCAGACACAAAGATAACATTTATTGCCTTTCTTTCTAGTATTTTTCTAGACTACAGAGCCTGCAATCACTGGATTGTAAGACTCTTAAAAACAAAAACCGATTTGCCCAAAACAGACCAAACCTCTGATACTGGCATATTGTGACAGCACTGAAAACTAACGCTATCCCACGCTAAGTCGTGTCAGTCAGGTCTGACTCTGCGACCCCATGGACTGTAACCCCCCAGGCTCCTCTGCCCATGGGATTTCCCAGGCAAGACTACTACTAAAGGAATTTGAAAATATGAAGACAAAATAGTCAATTAAAAAAAAAAAAAGGCAAAATATGTCAACATTAGATTCTGAAATCAGTACCTAAATGTACTTCAAATTACAGCCAAATTCTAATTATTCAGAAACATCTGAGTTACAGGCCAGCTCCAAATTATAAAAATGTCTATTCCTAAATATCCTCAGGGAATTTTACAATAGCTACATCCAGAATTTTAACAAACATACAACACCCCGAATGGTGTGGTGCAGCTCTTGAAAAACTAGATAATGAAGAATTCTTTCTGTAGATTCCCAGTTCCCCAGTTCTTCCAACCACACATTTAATAGTTTCTGTCACCAGAAATGCCAGGGCCACAGATCTCACTCTCTTAAGACTATGGTGATCCTACATCCTACGTAATCTACAATCAAAGATGACTACTTAATATTAAAAAGACCAAAAACAAAAAAACTTCACCTGGGAAGCATATTAAAAAGCTGCTAAGATTTTAACTGAAGTTAACTGAATCCCTATTTTTCATCTCCTAATTTGTAAATCCACACTGATGTCCTATATTACATTTGCAAATAAACCAAGAAGAAATCTTTAATACGGGGGGAAAAAAAGAATCTTATTTCTTAATGTAACACTGCTACGTACACTGTGCCTTTCAGATCCACCTTGGTTTTCACAAGTAAAATCATGTAACATTAAGCAGCCACATGAGAACCGGGCTGACTAGAACTGTAATGTCCAAAGCCCCTGCTGAATGCCATCCTCATTTCCTTGGTTCTGCTATGTATTCCTCACTGTTTATGCATCCATAACTCAGACTCAAATGGCTGTTCAGAATCCATACTACTTGAATCCAAGGCAGGAAAGTTATTTTCTTCCTAAATCCATTTACACACAGGTAAAACAAATCACTAGTGACAGCACAGGGAAAAAGTAAAAATACTGACTTGCCAGCCAGGAATCTTAGTCATCCAACTTCTTTGGCCTACAGTCTCCTCATTGGAGAAGTAGAAGGATAATGTTCTCTACTGTATATAGCTGGAAGTCATCACAAGTGTGGAAAAAACTCAGAACCTCTACAAAGCAAATGAGAAATATTTCTGATACAATTATTTAGAATGCTGGTTACTCAGGAAGTACTTAATAATTTGACAAAACTCAATTTCTGTTGTGTGAGAGCTGATCAATCCGGGCTGAACAAAGTGCATGACAAAGAGGAGCTTAAAAAAAACTCAACTGACTGCTATTTTTAACCTACTTTCAATTATGCCTACATTCCATAATCAAAACATCAGGTAGTATATTAAACAATATCCATACAGCCTGAAAGTTTAATCATCACCAAAAGCAGTTCAGGGACTCCAACCTGGAATCCATGGAGCCTGAGGGAGTTCACAAATAAGCTTGTCAAGAACCTGAATCCCCAGAAGTCATATGCAAAAAATACACCTGATTCTTAAATTGGAACCACCACCACAAGAGCTAAACACCACACTGTTTCTACTCATATTTTTACTATATGGGGTTATATGCTTCCTAAAAATGTTTTTATTACAATTTATAACAAGTGCAGGTTCAGATCTTGGTAAGTTTTTCATGCCTTTTTTTTTTCTTAAATGGGAAAAAAACACATTATCAGCCAAAGATTTTCAGGGCTTAAAAAAGGGGTTGGTTTTCTGAATTACTTACTAAAAACTACCTTATGTACTAAAATACATATCAAATGATATTAAAATATGTATCACTTTTAGTGACAAAAACCCTATTTTTTCAAAATAAAAATTAAAATAAAAAACAGAACTCAAGACTCAGTACAACATCAGATTACATTTTTAAGAAATCTGATATTGTACTGAGTCTTGAGTTCTCTTTAGTTTCAAATTACATTTTTAAGAATTTGAAACTAAACCTCATGAAACAGAAAAACAAATTGTAGGAAAAACTGATTAAACTCTAATCTCAGAAGGTTGGTTAGCTAGGTTTTAATCAAGTAAGTCAACTCCTTGAGTAAGTTAGTAACTATTAGCTTAGGCTATATTTTATTTATTTCATGATTAATTTTGAGAAGAAAATTAAAGGAATATCATTCTGTCAATGTAACATGTAAAACATAAATTTGTTTTTAACCAAGCCGCAACTACAGATCTCTTTTATCTGTTTCCAACTCTGCTTCTTTATGACAGATAGATTAAGGAAGGGAGCTTTCACCCTATGTGACTTTAAGCTTTAATTGCTCTGTCATTTTTATATAGACTAAAAGACGTTTAGCCCAGGAAAAAAAGAGGAAAGAAAAGCAAATTCTATAATTCAAGCTAAACACGTAACTACCAAGATTTAGTATAACTCATATATTTGCAAAATATCACTGTGTAAGACTACATCACAGCAGTCTGTATAGCAAAAGACAGGGAACAATCTAGAAGTTATCAATATGCAATTAGTAAAATTAAGATCTAACCACAAGGTTTCACAAAGCAGTCCTTTACAAAAAACTAGTCACCTCAAAGATCTATTTAGGGGCAAAGGGAGGAATTAAGATATAGTATTTACTTGATGTGTGTGTGCTAAGTCGCTTCAGTTGTGTCAGACTCTGCAATCCTATTGTACGTAGCCTGCCAGGCTCCTTTGTCCACGGAATTCTCCAGGCAAGAATACTGAAGTGGGTTGTCATGACCTCCTCTTGGCAGGCGGGTTCTATACCAATAGTGCCACCTGGGAAGCCCATTTGTTTGGGGAGGAGGGGAACAGGCCTAACACAGACTCGCTAAGTCTCTCTGGTCTTTCAGGAGAAACATACAATAAAAGTTGTGGTTGTCTGGGGAGGGGAACTAGAATGCTGAATAACAGATGAGTCTTAATTTTCCTCTACGTATCCTTCAGAACTTTTCAAAAGTGCTCCATGTATTTCCTAGTCAACAAAAGACTGATTTATTTTGTTTTTAATGAATCTTATGGGTAGAATTAGAAACTTTCAGCTCAGACATCAATTCAGATAGAATCTACTAGGCAGTAACAATAAATTATATAGAATAACTCTCCTAAAGTTTTCTTCCAAAGAGACTGAATAGCATTCATTCAATCAGTATTTCAAAGTCTAGGCATTAGATCTGTAGATGTGTTGGAGGGATCTGAGCAAACTCCTGCCTTCATGGAGTTTCATGGAGACGGAGAAGGCAATGGCACCCCACTCCAGTACTCCTGCCTGGAAAATCCCACGGACGGAGGAGCCTGGTAGGCTGCGGTCCATGGGGCCGCTAAGAGTTGGACACAACTGAGCGACTTTACTTTCACTTTCCACTTTCATGCATTGGAGAAGGAAATGGCAACCCACTCCAGTGTTCTTGCCTGGAGAATCCCAGGGACAGGGGAGCCTGGTGGGCTGCCGTCTATGGGGCTGCACAGAGTTGGACACGACTGAAGCGACTTAGCAGCAGCAGAAGAGACAAAGAGGAAACTTTGAGTAATGATGAATGCTACACAGGAAAGAGGGAAACGGGGGATAAAGAGCAATTACGCGGGAGGAAATGGCACCCCACTGCAGTACTCTTGCCTGGAAAATCCCATGGATGGAGGAGCCTGGTAGGCTGCAGTCCATGGGGTCGCTAAGAGTCGGACACTACTGAGCAACTTCACTTTCCCTTTTCACTTTCATGCATTGGAGAAGGAAATGGCAACCCACTCCAGTGTTCTTGCCTGGAGAATCCCAGGGACAGGGGAGCCTGGTGGGATTCCATCTATGGGGTCACACAGAGTTCGACACGACTGAAGCGACTTAGCAGCAGCAGCAGCACGGGGGAGGAGGGAGGACCCAGTTTTAGGACAGTTTAGGTACACCTCTCTGAGGACAGGACATGTAAGTCGAGAACCGAGTAATACGGCAAAGTAAGCAATGGGATAAACAGAAGGAAAGCCCTGTGACTGAACATGCAGAGCCTCTTACTGTTCAGGGTACAGCAAAGCAGCAGGATGGCTGCAATGGGGTGACCCAAGGAGAGAAATGCAGGACATGGTCTCAGAGGGAGGTAGATCCCAGATGCATGGAGAGCCTTGTAGCTAGGAGGAAACACAATGAAAAACCTCTGCGGAGTTCTGAGTGGGAGAATGACTAGATTTATATTTTTAAAAGTAACACTAGCTGCTGTTTAAAAGATCAATACAGTAGGCCAGGCAACAAATGATGGAACTGAATAGTGGTTTCAGAGAGAGGAAAACATATCTGATTCAGGAGTGGGTGTGGGTGTGGGTGTGTATGTGTGTGTTAGTCACTCAGTCATGTCCAACTCTTTGCAATCCCATGGACTGTAGCCCACCAGGCTTCTCCATCCATGGGGTTTTCCAGGCAAGAATACTGGAGTGGGTTGCCATTTCCTTCTCCAGCGGATCTTCCCAACCCAAGGATCAAACCCAGGTCTCCCACATTGCAGATAGACTCTTTACTATCTGAGATTTGAAAAATAGAGCCTACAGAATTTGCTGCTGGATAAGAAATGGGAATTTAACTGCAATAGCAACTGGGTGAAGAGTAATTTAAAAAATCATCTTTATGTGTATAGTTACAGTTGTTAAGGTACTTTTACATGTATTATGTCATTTCACAATAACAAGAGGCAGGGGAAGGTCACACTGGGTCAAGATCCAAGTTCTGCCTCCTCTGCCAGCCTTGAAAAGCCCTAGGAAAAGTCCTTTGAATGGGTTTCTAGGCCCTAAAACAGTATCGTTCACTTCACAAGATTTCTGCAGGTACCAAGTGGTTGAAGTCTTTTGCAAATGTAAATAATGCCCTTTTTGAGGCAGAAAGCATCACACTGGCCAATGAGAGACACTATGTTCCCATCATTCAGGACAGCAGTGCTACCCCACTGCCACCACCATTATATTCCACATAGAACCCTGTATTGTAGTTGACAGAAAACAGGCAAACTTCTTAATTCTGATATAAAAAATAAAAGCCTACATAATATAAGCATGGTTCAATCCATCCCAGAAACAGGAGAAAACAGTTCCTTTTGCTATAAATGGCATTGAAGTAAAACCACCTCTTGCAAGATAAAATCCAAACCAAGGAAACTTTCACTAGAGATGTTATCACCAAGCCTTCAACTTATTGCTTCAAGTCCTATCTGTAAGTTCATATACAAAGTCCCACAGAATTTATTTTTCCCATCCAAGGCTTTCATATTATTGCAGAATATATCCAACCTTAAGCAAAAAAGGAAAAATATATGTAAAGTATTTAGTTCATTATGTATTTTTGAGAGTTATCTTGAATGTCAATGTGTACTGTGTACTTAGTCGATAACCTGAATAACAGTAAATAAAAATCCAAGGATATTTGGTGTATAACCCTATCCTCCATCCCTCATATTCAACTGGAGCCTCCATAAACATGACCATTGCGGCCATGCGATTATATTACATATAAAACCACATCGTAAGTACCCTCCAAAGCACACAGCCATTAAACTGCCTTGGACAGAGTCGAAGACAAATCCTTAATACAACAAATGAAGGTTTGTTTTATGCAACACTACGAAGGGTCGTATCATTCAGACTCCAGAGCACAATGACAATCTGTCCTACTTCTGTACTTTCTAGTAAGACTTTCTACCTTACAAAACACGTCGTATTTCTCTAAATCAAGAACCTTTAGGTCAGAGACACCCCATCTCAGATATATTTCACTGCAACTGCAGGAACACTACACAAATACATCATCCTTCAACAGGCCTATCACTTCACTTAGCTTGCATCTTCCCCCAAACTTTAACGACAAGTTAAATACACGTTCACCAGGTTATAGCCAGCAAATGTTTTCGCAATTTAGGCACTTGAACTCGCATAGTGAGCAACACAGAGGTTCAACTAATTTCCTTCATTAAAAATGACCAAAAATTCTCAAGGTTTTGTCTTCGTGGACTTCAAGGAACATTTCACATCTGAGCATTTGATGTTTCTGTAAAGAACTTACAAAACCAAGATGAATTTTCTACGGTTCTATTCGTACTTGTCAAAGTATATATTCATAAGAAACCAAAAAACGATTTTTAAAAAGTGTAGGAAATCCAGAGGCCAAAATTTCACAAGGTCCCCCATACCTCTCCCCCAATTCCCGCCCGGTCTCGCGTTAAAACTATTTCCTCCAAACAGAAACAGCTCTCGAAGAGTTTGCCAAGCAGAGTAAAATCACTTCGCTGAGATAACGAACGGAAACGCATTTAAAGCAGAGGAGATCGCGGAAGCGAGGGCGGTGGGGCGCGGAGCCCCCACGTCCCTGGACCCCAGCAGCAAGGGGCGAGCATGTGCCGGGCGCTGCAGGACTCGCGGCCCTCCCGGAGCCGCCTCCTGAGGCACAGGGCCCCGCCCGGCCTCACCCTCCCGGTTCATTCATTCTGAACCTGCGACTACCGCACCCCTGCACTCCCGCCCCGGCCGAGACTGGGCTCCGAGGCCGAGTGACCGCGTCGGGCCACAACCCCTGCCCGGAGTCCGGGCCCCGCCGCGATTCCCGCGCACCCGCGGCCTCTATTCTGGGGTGGTCCGAGAGGCCGCGGAGGCCCGCGCCCAAAACCAGAGTCCCGCAACACCGCAGCCCCACCCTCCGCCTAGGCGCGGGCCAGGCCTTCCCCGCTCGCGGGGGAGCCTCCTGGGGGCCCCCGATCGCCGCCACCCGGCTGCCCCACTGCGGCCGGAAGTCTCCCCGGCGCCCCCTCCCCAGCACCCGACTTCCCTCGCCGCCGCATCCAAACCCTCTCCGCGCTGCCTCGGGCCTCCTGCCGCGGGCCGCGGGCGGGAGAAAGCGAGGGGCCGAGCCGCCCGGTACGCCGACAGGGCAAGAACAGAGGCAGGAGGCCCAGGCGGTTACCTTGATAATCCTGCGGGGCAGCCCGGCCATCTTGTCAGATCCCGAGTTCGGCCTCTGGTCTCGTCTCCGGCTCCGCTCGCCTCACGCACGAGTGGAAGTCCCAGGCTCCACTTCCGGGGGACGTTGCCGCGCCCGCCTCCGCTGCCGCCGCCGCCAAGGCCCCTCGGGAAATGTAGTTCCTGCTCGGGCGCGGGCGGGCTTCCCTCGGACCTGGCCCCCTCCCCCGCGTTCCCCGCCCCAACCCCGGCCTCGGGGTGGCGGAAGTGACGCGCCGCGGCGGGGCAGGGACTTGGGGGAGGCGGCACGGGGCGGCGCGGAGCTCCGGCGCTCGTGGCCGATCCTGCCGCTCGCTGGTGGCACTGAGTGGTCCGCGCCCCGCAGGCCTCTTATCCGCGGCCACGCCCGCGCCACTGGGCGACGTAACAGAGGCCTGGCCGCCGACGTAGCCCATTCATCCGTTCGTTGGCTCTTTCAACGTTACTGCATTGCGCGCGGTCTGGGCTGGCGGTGGGCAAAAGACAGGTCAAATTGATCGCGGGCTCCTTCCTCAACGGGAAGCGAAACACCGAAACTCCCAAGTAGGGTCTCTAAAGTTTTCCAGTGAAACTCTAGCCAGAATTTTGGTGCCTAAATTTTGCATAAGTCGAGCCTTTTCGGTACACCCCTTAGTCCTAGAAAAGCTAAAAGAAAAGGATTTGGAGAGAGTTGGGGGCGGGGAATAAGAATGGTTTCTGAATGCCTGGCCCTAGCGGTTGACTTGCCGATTGAATCGCTGGAGGAATGACCTAGGAGAGGAGGATTAGAGAGTAATCCCTAAAAGAAGGATTGCCCTTAGAGTGCTGGGGTGCTAAAGGATTAAAGTGAGGGTACCCGAAAATCGGATTGTTGGGGAACCATTTCGTAACACCCTGATGATTGATTGCTTGCTATGTGATGGACTTTATGCGGTATTATTTTACTTTCTCATCATAGCAACCTTAAGGTGCTTCCTCCACTTTACAAATGAGGCTCAGAGACATTCCCTTTTCCCCAGGTTGTGTGGGAAGTTTCGTTCCGAGGCAGATCTGCCAAAACATGGACCCCTTAACTACTTAGCTACGGAATTTCCTCGCCCAGTAGCACAGACAGTAGACGGTAACTTAAAAAGTGTCCGGTGCTGTGTTAGTGGATGAGGAATACAAAGAGGCTGACCCTGCCTCCCAAGAACTGAAGAGTACAGTGGAGAATAGAGACAAGTCAACAATTACAATTCAGTGCGTTAAGGGACATAGTAGAGGTTCCTTCAAGATGTTATTTGAACACAGAGAGGCGTTAATTGCTTGAGAAGTCAGAGAAGGCTCCTCAAAGGAGAAGTGGCATCCTTAAGGATGAAGAAGAATCTGACTTGGTCAGGGGAGCATGCCAGGCCTAGAAAGCCTGCGAACTGCATTGAGCTGTAAGAAAAAAAAAAAAAATTAGTGCATTAAAGAATAGAGAATATGAATGCAAGAAACCTAGTAAGAATAACAAGAGAAAATGTCATTAGCGTGATGCTAAATGATTACATGGACTATCTCATTTAATGATAAAGTGTATAAGGTAGGCTGTCTTATTACTGTTGTTTTTTAGATGAGAAACCAAGCCTCAGAGGCAGTAATGAGAACTTTGAATATCTAGAACTCTGAAATGAGTAGTTCTGTCATTAGAAGAATTTGGGAAAGTAAATGACACTGGACAGAGATACTGGCAGAATATTTCAGAGAGGTCCAAGAACCCACCTTGATAGGAAGAAAGGCAGAGTGAATATGGGATTAGAAGGGTTCTAGTCCAGTTATCTAGTGCATAAAAAATCAGCTTCAATTTAGTGCTGAAAAGGACAATAATCATTTATTTAGTTCTTGAATCTGCAATTTGGGCAGGGCTTGGCAGGGAAGGCACATCTCTCTACATGCTGTGTCAGCTTGGGTAGCTTGACTGAACCAGAAGCACTTCCAGGGTGGCTCACACAGCAGGCAAGTTGGTACGAGCTGTTAGTCCTGCTCCAAATGGGCGTCTCCCTGGAAAAACCTGGGCTTCCTCACTGCCTGGTGGCTGGGTTCCAAGAACAAGTGTTCTAGCAGGCAAAAGTGGAAGCTGAATCGCCTTTTTTTTTGACCTAGCCTTGGAAATCAGGTAGCATCACTCCCGCCATAATCTACTCATTGACTTCTCGTCATAAAAACCCACCCAGTTTGAAAGCTAGGGGACATGGTCCCCCTCTCTTCAAAGAAGAACGGCATATTCTAGAAACTAGCAGGGTATACATATGATAGAAAATACGACTGTGGCCAACTTTGAGAAACACAAACTGCCACAGGTATATTTGTCACAACGTGTTTACAAGCCACCTGCCTTAGAATCATCCACAACGCTGGTTAAAATAGCATTCCGGGAGCCCTTTTCCAGAGATGCTAATTTTCTAGGTCAGTGCTGAGGCCTGGAACTCTGCATGTAAACATCGTGGGTAATGTTGATAGATCCTAAAATTTGAGAATGAAAGATTTTGAATAAACAGCAAAATGTTGCCAGTGACTTCTTTTGACTATTCTGTATCAGAATGGATAATGAGAGTCATGGAGATTAAGAGTGAGGGCACTGAAGCCCCACCTAGATTTGAAAACAATTTGCTTGTCTGATCTTTGCTTCACCTAGAAGGTGTACTTCATGTGCTTATTGTGAAAGTTCAGTGATATACAAATATACATATTAAGTACTTAGAACACTTCATAACATATAGGGCTATTATTTTTGTAGTCTTGATGAGGACCGTGTATAGTTTTCTATAGGAAAGCAGGTTTTTTTGTAAAGCACTTTAAGCAACTAGCTCTTTTGTATTTTTGGCTGTGCTGGGTCTTCACTGCTGCGTGCAGCCTTTCTCTAGTTGCGTTGCTTGGGCTTCTTATTGCCATGGCTTCTCTTGTTGCTTTGACACAGGTTCTAGACACAGGCTCAGTATTTGTGATGCACCGACTTAGTTGCCCAGCAGCACGTGGGATCTTAGTTCTCAAACCAGGGATCAAACCCATGTCCAGATTCCTAACCACTGGACCACCAGGGTAGCCCAGGAAACCAGTTCTTTTAAAACTTGTCAGTATAGCTTGTTTGGCCAAGATAGGTTTGATGGCATGAAATTCTCTTAGATAAATATTATATATATAAAATATAATACCCCAGTGGCTCAGCAGCAAAGAATCTGCCTGCAATGCAAGAGACACAGGAGACAATTCCTGGGTCTGAAGGATTCCCTGGAGAGGGCATGGCAAATGGCAACCCACTCCAGTATTCTTGCCTGGAGAATCCCATGTACAGAGAAGCCTGGTGGGCTACAGTCCACAGGGTCACAAAGAGTTGGACACGACTGAAGCTTCTTAGCATGTATGCATATATATATATATATATATGTATATAAATGTCTTTACCCTTTTTTTTCCCCTTTGAGAACAGCTCACACTATACTCATCTGGAAAATAAACTCCAAACTTCTGATTTATGTAAGTCCTGTAGAACAGGATATATTTTAGAAGGACAGGTTGCCACAGGGCTGAGATGCAGTGTTTATTCTCAGCTTAGAAAGCTGGTTAAGAATCTTACTATAGCCATAAAATACAGAAAAAATAAAATAAGGATATCTGCAGAACAGCCGGAGAACAATAGTAAAACAGACTTTTACTCTATGATAGACAGGGAAGCCTGGCATGCTGTATTCCACGAGGTCGCAAAGAGTTGGACAGGACTGAGCGAATGAACTGAACTAAACTGAACCTTTGGATTTTGAATGTGTTACCTATTCCAAACATAAAATAATCCAATTCACTAATTTCAAGCGTCTAAAAGGTGTTCAAAGTTCTTTACATGCTGTCCAAGAATGATATCACAGGGACTTCCCAGGTGGTTCAGTGGTTGAGAAGCTGCCTTGCAATGCAGGGGACACAGGTTCTATTCCTGCTTGCAGAACTAAGATCCTACATGCCAAGGAGCAACTAAGCCCATGCGCCACAACTAGTGAGCCCCTGAGCCACAACTAGAGAGACGAGCTGTGTGCCGCAGCGAAATATCCCACATGGTGCAACAAATATCTTTCGTGCTGCAGCTAAGACCTGATATAGCCAAATAAATATATACATAAAAAAGAATGATATACAACTAAAGGAAAAAAAAGGAAAACTAATTTTAAAAAAAGAAAGAGAAAGAATGATATCATGTACTCAAAATTCAAAAAATGCCAGTCCATAGTATTGAATAAATAAGAACAACCAAATAGCCTCACTAAAGTGAACAGTGCTAGGCAGAACTCTTAGCTAGTTAGTCTTTTTTTGGCTCTTCATCAGACCTTCTTCTTGTCCAGGTTTTTTTTTTTTTTTTTATATATATATATATATATATTTTTCCCCCAGGCTCTGCTCCTTTCAGAACTCAAACTCCAAGGGCCTTTGCACTATAATACAGGGAAGAGGGCCTAAGAATGCTGTGTTGGAGAATTTAGAGGACTCCTGTTCTACTGAAATTCTTACTCCTCAAAATACTATTTTAGTGCTTCCTGTTCCTTCCCCACCCCTCCCACCGATATTTCAGACGTTCACTGCAGCCTGCTAAGTCAGTTGTGTCTGACTCTTTGTGACCCATGTAGCTCACCGGGTTCCTCTGTCCACGGAATTTTCCAGGCAAGAATACTGAAGTGGGTTGCCATAATAGCAGAAACATATGTACTATCTACCCTGCAGGTAATGTCTTAGGACATTTATACCTGAGCTCCTCAGAGTCATGGATCTTCTCTATCTTGGGCATCTCTGGATCCCTGGGACCTAGCTCAGGGCTAGATCTGCATCAGACCTCCCAAAAAGAACTGGTCAAGGAAATTAATCCATGAGTTCAGGTTGAAGATAAGCACCTGTTTGAGAACGGCTGCCTAAATTCCTCATCCATAAGTGATTGCTTACAGAAAACACAGGATATTGATGTTCATCCCTAAACTTTTCAAGTTGACTTCCTGGAGGACAACAGAGTTGTTTTGTTTTGTTTTTTCTTTCACAAACTGTCTCATGCTTTTTAAAGACAGAGTAGATCAGTTTGGAAAATGATAGATCTGTCACCTTTAACAGAGGTCCTGTTTCCATTATGAGCAATAGTCTTCATGCAGAAGTATTTGTTGGCAATACACTTTTTGTTTCTTAACGAATAAGAAAACTGTTTCGTGGGCGATCAAGACAGAAGTATCTGTGAGAAGAGGGTTCGTGAACACTGACTCGGGGAGGAAGTGGGTGGGGGAGGAAGAAATGGCTGCACACTGATTTTAGAAAAGAAAAAAAAAAAAACCCTGCCGGTTCATATTCGTGACTTCAACATAAATAGCTGAGCACTTACAAAGTGTTAGCCCACACAATGCCAGCCTGTGAGAAGGAACCCAGTGAGGTCACCCAGGGTCATAGGAGCACTATCTCAAGGTGGAAAGACTCTGGAAAGATGAGACCTAAGAGGATCAGGGTAATAAGACTGGCCTTTTTTCACCACCTGATGCTTTACCAAGCATTTTTGAATGCCATCTTACCCACAGGAAGCTTTAAGTGCATGCACCCCTGGAGACATTAGCCCCTCGTTAATTCTGGATGAAGGAGGGTATTCCTCTCTTTGGGCCAGTTCCCAGTGGAAACAAGATTCCAGAGGAGGGTTGGCCAGAAGCCTGACTGGAACAGGAGCTCTGAGAGCAAGGCTTTTCCCGGGCCTCCGTGCGTCACTCTTCCAGGTTCCCCAGAGAATAGTTGCCCAAGATGACTCCACCTGTGAGCGCTTACTCAGCCTACCCAGCCTAAGCTCTTTCCCCACATCTTCTCCCCTGGTGTGCCCTGCCCAGGCTTCTCGTCAGAACACTCCCATCACCTTTCTTCCTCCACCCATCACTGATCTCTCTCCAGTCCTACTGACGTCTCAAATGCTTCTCACTTGTGTCTCTCTCTTTCTGCAGAAAACTGCTGGCCTGCTTCCAGCATGATTAGAAGTGTTTTGAAAACTTTGTTTTGCTTTCCAGTACAATGATTTGGGTTGTAATATACTCTGAAGCAGAGGTTTTCAAACTTTGGAGTGCTAATCACCTCAGGGGCTGGTGAAACACAGGTGCAGGAGCCCCGCCCAAGATCTTGAGTGCAAGTCACAGGCGCCTGTGATTTTAACAAGCTCCCTGGATACCACTGAGAGGTCCAAAGCTGTCCAGTATTATCTGATCTGCTCCAGAAAGCAAAACAGTTATAAGACCAACCTTGATTTATACTTCTCTTGTTCCTGTTTTTCTAATTCCTTTTGGTCCAATACCCATATCTTTCCTCTTATCTGTTCTAATTCACTTGGTTCAAGTGTTAGATATTCCAGATTGTTGGGGTTTTAAGGTGGTCCAGGTGTTCAGTATTCCAGATTGTTGGGTTTTGAGGAAGCCAATAAATAAAACCTAACTTAGGTTCCTGAAATTATAACCCGTTGAAAGAGATGGAGACCAAAACATTGCCTTCATTACTAGTAAAGTTAATGGAAGAAAACAACTCTAAGTCTGCAGTACTTTGAGCTTATTAATAGTTCCCCAACCTGCTTCCCACTTGCAGGCGTAGCCACCCAATTGTTTAGTACCGTCAGGCAACTGCAGGCCCCTTAAACCAAGACAGAGGAGGTGGGCAGGCATAAGAACAGAAGACAGGCTGGGGGGAAAGAAAGGAAGAAGAGAAAGAAAGGAGGAAGAAAGAGAGAAGGAGAAAGGAAAACCAGAGGGGAAAAGGAGGGAGGTAGAGAAAGAGAAGCGGGAAAGAGGCAGCTGAGAGGACCCAGTTCTTTATTTTAAATTCACCAATTAGAAAACTTACTCCTGTTACCTTCTAATCACAAAACCAACTGACATTTTCTTAACCTCCTGCTTGCTTTCTATCTCGGCTCCCCAAAGGCAACCTCAGCCCACAGTCGGGACGATCTCATCATCGCTCTGAAAATCCCGTGATGCATCATACCTGTGTTCTCTCAATCATTTTCACACCTTGTTGCCTTGTCACTGATGTCATGTTGCCTTTTTACCCACCCATGTTCTTACTTGCTATGTGTCTAGCAGCACGTATCACCTCTTCCTGCTTTCCTTCATTCTCTACCTATTACGACGTATTAGGTCCACCCTAGGAACTGTTTTTTTTTTTTTTTTTTTATGAGCAAGATAGAGGACTTGCCTGGCGGGCCAGTGGTTAAGCCTCTGTGCTTCCACTGAGATGGTGCGTGTTCAATCCCTGGTTGGGGCACTAAGATCCCACATGCCCAGGGTTTCTGGGTGCAGGCATAGAAATTGACTCCAACTAACAGATAAGGAATTTATTGGGAGGACATCTGGTGGTTCATATGGTCACAGGGAAGGCTGCAGACCAGGCTCAAAATACAAAGGGTGCTGACATTCCGGAGCTGCACAAGGACGGGAACCTAGGCACTCACTCACCAGTTTCCTGTTGGGCACTTCTCCCATGCCCTCCTCCGCGTGTGGTGCTCCTGAGTCCAGAGCTTCTCAGATTCAGATGCCCATTTCTGACCAGGGTGGGCTGATGTGTATGGGAGACTTGGATCTAATTGCACCTTATACTGACTTTCAAATATTATCAGCGTTCAGCCCTTTCCTCACCCCCTCTTCCTGAATAGGTGGTGACACCAATTGTTTGAGACTTGGTCTGCTCAATCAGGTGCCATTCTTGCATCTCTTGCCATTCATCTCTGTTTTGTTGTTTGAGTATAATTTTGGAAAGTAGAGGACAAAAACATCTTTATACCAATAAGAGCATTTTTGGTGTTTTTGAGGTAGCTTTACTGCACAAGGAGATTATCCATAGATTAGTTTAAGTAGCATTGTTTTAATTAACATTCAATTTACTGAAATGAGAGTAAAGTCTAGTTTTTCCTTAAGTTCAATTTACAAATATTATTCTGCTTATTAGACTAGCAACTAAAATAAAACTCTTTTAAGGAAACTTTCCATAAAAGAAAATTAAATACCTACATTTGAACTTTTAAGTTGCACCTGTAAATTTAACATGCTCAATTTTCTTGTGCAGCCCTTCAATTTTCGGATAGGTAAACATTCCCAAACATCTAAATAATTCTTATAAATTAAAAACAATTTAAATACAGTGAATCATCTATTAAGTATTCTAACACTGCTTCCAAACAATATAATTATTTCACACTTTTCAACATAGAATCATAAGCCTAGATCAGTCACCTAATGAAAAGTTCAAATTGGAATCACAGTTTACGGAAAACACAAGAGACTTGGGAACATGTTAAAGTTTGCTCCAAGATGTACTCACCAAAACCCAGATTGTGGGAATCTCTACCAGACAAACACTTTGTTTCTTTACCAGAGAAGTGCAAGGAAAAAAGAGAAAGACAAATGGGGAAGGAACTCTTAAATGAAAGGGACTTAAAACCTGATATTAAGCAGTTGAAAAGTGTGGATCTAATTTGGATCTGATCAAACAAGCAAACTCAATAGAAAATATGACATTCATGAACCATTTGGAAAGTTGCATGTTGAACCCACCTGCCAATGCAGGAGACAGAAGAGATGTGGGTTCGATCCCTGGAGGTAGGGAAGATCCCCTGGAGGAGGGCATGGCAATCCACTCCAGTGTTCTTGCCTGGAGAATCTCATGGACAGAGGAGCCTGGCAGGCTACAGTCCATAGGGTCACAAAGAGTGGGACACAGCTGAAGTGACTTAGTAAACAGATGCACTGAGATATTTATAGATGAAATAATAGGCTACTTGAGATTTGCTTCAAAATAATGTAGGGAAAGGTACATGGTGGGAGCATAGATGAAACAAAATTGCCCATGAGCTGATAACTGTTGAAGCCAAATGAGGGGTGTGTGGTGGTTTGTTATACTTCTATTTCTAATTTTGTATGTGTTTGAAATTGTCTGTAATAAAAAGTTTTTAAAAATTAGAATCAAAGCTAATTTATCAGGCCACAAAGCAAATTTAATAGTCCAAATTCTCTTATATATTCTAAATACTTCAATATAAACACAGAAGATACTTGTTTGTGAATGTATTATGTTCTCAACCCTAACTGGAAAATAAACTACACGGTGGGTTTGATTCATTCATTTAATTATTTATTTTTGGTTGTGCTAGGTCTTCGTTTCATGGGCTTTTTCTAGATGCAATGAGCGGGGACTCCTTTCCGTTGTGGTGCACAGGCTTCTCATTGCAATGACTCCTCTTGTGGAACACAGGCTCTAGGGCATGCAAGCTCAGACCCTGTGGTGCTCGGGTTTAGTTGCTCAGTGGCATGTGGGATCCTCCCGGACCAGGGATCGAACCCTTGTCCCCTGCATTGGCAGGCAGCTTCCTATCCATGGTACCACCAGGGAAGTCCATAGGTGTGTTTGATTTATGTCATCGTTTCTACACTTCGTTCCAAATTCTCTGAGGAGCTAAAAGTCACTCAAAAACTGAAGGAAACAAGTAACCCCAAAGTACCTTGGGGTAACCTACACAAGCAATTTGAGATGTCTCCTAGGCTGATTGTGAGGGTGAGGTCTGGAAGTGCAGTCTTCCAGGATCTTCTTCCACACGACCTGGAAGGAGAAGCAGAGCCCCCTCTTATGGTTGCCACCCATACCCTCCAAATGGAGTGTTACCTGAATTCATGTTACACCTATTACCTAATTTATCAGTGTGATGTGAGCCTCCAATCTCCTACCCAAGTTGTTTCACTTATTTGATTTCACTATTTGATTTATCAACATATTCAATGAAAGTATTACTGCTCAAAGCTATCCAGAATTCTTCTCCTATTCCATTAAAACTGGAGGATCATACTGTTTATATTTAAATAACATTAAATTGGATTACCAATCTCTGGCTTTACAGTCAGAGCACCAAAAACATGCCAAGGACACTTACTCTGACATGGTGCCAAGAACTTCCCTTTCACTTTTCCAAATCCACTCTTCCCCCTCATCCACTGTGTTCTCCTGGAAGTTAACCTGATTAGACAACGCTGCATGGAGGGGGTTCTTTCATCTCTGGTTTCTGTTTGGTTTGGGCCAATGACAAGACCTTGCAGGAGATTGGAGAGGGAAAGGATAGAGAAGTCAGAGTAATTATTACCCTGGATTGTTCCTGGCAAGGTCACATCAGGCTGGCGATGCCCTTCAACAGCTGACAACTCTCCTCCAGGTAGCCAACTACAGGATTCTCTCCTGGAGTCTAGGAACTGCTCCCCCTGTTTATTCCTTCTGATCTGGAAGGAACAGCCAATAGTACCAAGCCCGGGTTATACTACTACTGCTCCGAGTGATTCCACTCATACCTCCTTAAAGAATTCCTCTGTAAATAAACTGCTCGGAATGATACCGGCTGAGTATGTCATTTGCTTTCTTCTGAGACTAAGTGATATACCAACTTAAAGCTAGAAATCATTATTTTCCATTTTAGACGAAGTCATTTTCTAAATTTTAATTGCATTCATTGGATTATTCCTGACAGTCAAAAGGGAAGGATTACATTTCAATGTCTAAGAAGTAGGTAATCTCTTTGGGTAAGGTATTCATAAAAATTTATTACACAAGTATTTATTAACCACCTACAAGGTAAAATTATTGCTAGTACTGATTGAGTGCTTTACTATGTGTCAGGTACTTTGCAAAGCATTTGGGAAGACCCAAAGGAAATGGCAACCCACTCCAGTGTTCTTGCCTGGAGAATCCCAGGGATGGGGGACCCTGGTGGGCTGCCGTCTCTGGGGTCACACAGAGTCGGACACGACTGAAGCGACTTAGCAGCAGCAGCAGCAGCAAAGGCACATTTGCTTACATCTCATTGTTATTGTTCAGTTGCTCATGTGTTCGACTCTTTTCGACCCCACAGACTGCAGCACGTCAGGTTTCCCTGTCCTTCACCATCTCCCGGAGCTTGCTCAAACTCATGTCCATTGAGCCAGTGATGCCATACAACTATCTCATCCTCTGTCGACCCCTTCTCCTCCTGCCCTCAATCTTTCCCGGCATCAGGGTTTTTTCCAGTGAGTCAGCTCTTAGCATCAGGTGGCCAAAGTACTGGAGTTTCAGCTTCAGCATCAGTCTTTCCACTGAATATTCAGGACTGATTTCCTTTAGGGTTGACTGGTTTGATCTTCTTGCAGTCCAGGGAACTCCCAAGAGTCTTCTCCGACACCACAGTTTGAAAGCATCAGTTCTTTGGTGCTGAGCCTTCTTTATGGTCCAACTCTCACATCCACACATGACTACTGGAAAAACCATAGCTTTGGCTAGACAGACCTTTGTCAGCAAAGTAATGCCTCTGCTTTTCAATATGCTGTCTAGGTTTGTCATAGCTTTTCTTCTAAGGAGCAAGCGTCTTTTAATTCCCTAGCTGCAGTCACCATGCACAGTGATTTTGGAGCCCCCAAAAATAAAGTCTGTCACTGTTTACATTGTTTCCGCACCTATTTGCCATGAAGTGATGGGACCAGATGCCATGATCTTAGATTTTTGAATGTTGAGTTTTAGCCAGCTGTTTCACTCTCCTCTTTCACTTTCTTCAAGAGGTTCTTTAGTTCTTCACTTTCTGCCACAAGGGTGGTGTCATCTGCATATCTGAGGTTATTGATATTTCTCCCAGAAATCTTGGTTCCAGCTTGTGCTTCATCCAGATGGACATTTCTCATGATGTACTCTGCATATAAATCAAATAAGCAGGGTGATAATACACAGCCTTGATGTACTCCTTTCCCAATTTGGAACCAGTCTGTTGTTCCATGTCCAGTTCTAACTGTTGCTTCTTGACCTGTGTACATATGTCTCAGGAGGCAGGTCAGGTGGTCTGGTATTCCCATCTCTTGAAGAATTTTCCAGTTTGTTGTGAGCCACAGTCAAAGATTATAGCCAATGAAGTAGATGTTTTTCTGGAATTCTCTTGCTTTTCAATGATGCAATGGATTTTGGCAACTTGACCTCTGGTTTGTCTGCCTTTTCTAAATCCAACTTGTACATCTGGAAGGTTTCAGTTCATGTACTGTTGAAGACTAGCTTGAAGGATTTTGAACATTACCTAGTCAGCATTTGAAATGAGTGCAATTCTATGGTAGTTTGAACATTGTTAGGCATTGCCTTTCTTTGGGGTTGGAGTGAAAATTGACATTTTCCAGTCCTGTGGCCACTGCCGAATTTTTCAAATTTTCTGGCATATTGAGTGCAGCACTTCAACAGCATCATCTTTTAGGATTTGAAATAGCTCAGCTGGAATTCCATAACCTCCATTAGCCTTGTTGATACATAGTGATGCTTCCTTCCTACGGCCCACTTGACCGTGCACTCCAGGATGTCTGGCTGTAGGTGAGTGATCACACCATCATGGTTGTCTGGGTCATGAAGATCTTTTTTGTATCGTTCTTCTGTGTATCCTTGCTACCTCTTAATATCTTCTGCTTCTGTTCGGTCCATATATCTCATTGGCCAGCACTTAAGTCACATGACCACTCCTATGTTTGAAAGGGAGGCTGGGAAATGTAGATTTTAAAATTCAGAATAGATGTATACTCAGTCAAAGATTAGGGGTTCTATTAATATGGAGGAAAGGGAGAAAGAACTTAACAGTTTTGGGTGTAAATTTGTTATGGTTTCTGGTGGGATCATTTATCAATGCTATTAAACATATGTAATTTAATATGATCATAACCAATAGTTATATGTTTCACAGCATTTTTTCCAAGGCACTCAAGACAATGATAATAAATTACTTATACAATTATACATTTACTTTCTGCAGTTCCCACTTGATGTGAAATCTCTAAATACATAGACTGTTATTCAGGTGTTTGGTACATCTAATAAGTGCTCAATAAATATTTGTAGAATGAATGAGTGCAGTAGAATAAATTTAAAATTTAGGAGTTGCATAAAAGCAACTAATAATGAAAAAACTTTATACTATGAGAATCTCTGATCATCTAAATAAGTCCTGATGATTTCCAGGAGGCTTGCAGTTTGAAACTGACAATATTTAAGGTGTTTGTAGGAAAGATTTTCATGATACACAGGTAAGTGGAATAAAGGTATATTAGAAAAGATAGTCTAGGGTGCATGTATGTGTGTTTATTGATATATGTATGAATATATTAACAGTAATAAAAGAAAAACTAAACATAATGTGTTTGTGTGAAAGAGAGGGAGACTGAAGAAGAATCAGGCTGGCAGGTTCATGTCTCAGCTCCATTACTGGCCACAGGACTTTAAAACAGTACACATAATGTGTCTGATAACTGTTAGCTACTATCATAGTACAGATACACAAAAAGACAAAAAGTGCAAGATTACACATCAAAATGTTAGCATGTTGGAAATTAGTTTTAAAACTGCTGACACTGAACTCTACATTTATGAAACTCTTCCTGACACACTCTCAGACTGTGTATTATTGGTTTTCACACTGCCTCTCTCCAGCTGCTTCTGAGAGGCCCTTGCTGGCTGTCCTCCTCCACCGGACCGCTAAACGCTGGAATTTCCTGGCTAGGTTCTGGGTACTTTTCTTTTTTTTTCCTACACTCACTCCTTATGTGCACAGGCCCATGGCTGGTTTCTTTTCTGGTCTCAGCTTTGTGAACCTTTCTTCGCCCCACTGAGCCTCCCTGTTGGTCAGTGGTTCCCACTCGGCTCACAGCCATTGAGACGTGTCCTGTGGAATCGTCTTTGATTCGTCTCTCTTCAGCTCTGCACAGTGAATGTTTGACGAGTCCATTGATCGTTCCTTCCAATCTGTTTCTCCTCCCTGTCTTCCCCTACAGCATAGTCGGGAAAGACATTATAGCGTGGCCTTTTCTTCCCTCTAAGATACAAGGCAAGGTTCAGGATTCTGCACGTCTTCCTCTCATAATAAATAACCAGCACCGTTCTCAAAACATAATGCTGGGCTTTTAGGTTGAAGGGTTGCCCCGCTTCCCCATGTCAAACGTTAAATCCAACGCCACTACTCCTTCAATGCTTCTCTGAAATGTCTCTTTCCGTAGGAAACCTAATTCATCCGAGGATGGATCTCAAGTTGCTCCGATTATTGGTATAAACTTAAAAAAGACAGTGTTTGTTACTTTCTTAAGGATATGACTGGGGAACAGTGAATTTGTTTTTGGAGATAGTGCTAGTAAACTTGCTGGCGAACTGCTGCAACTAAACCCGGGAGCAGGCTGGATGAATCCCCGCTCCGCACCCGCCGTCGCCGCGCACCCCCAACCCCGGCACCATGGGCTCCTTCCGGCGGAGACTACATTTCCCAGAGTGCCCCGCGGGCCAGGAAGGCGCGTGGAGTTGTGCCGTCTAGAGCCGGGACTGAGGCAAGATGGCGGCTTCGCGGTGAGCAGCAGTTCAGGTAACCGCTGCCCTGTCCTTTTCCCGTCTAGGGGTCCCTAGAAGCTCGGCGGGCCCAGAGGCTTATTGGCAAGTGTTGAGGTCTCCTATGTCCTATCCTACGGCAGGATAAAGCCTCTGGCATTACCAGACTCAGTCTGTCTTGCAGAAGGGCTGGCGTGTGTCCTCTCGCTTCCTGTGGGAGCTACGCTCCAGGTGAAAGGTGCTAGTTCTGATAGCCTATTTCTCAAACCTCAGCCCCTCTCAGGCTCCCCGCAACCCTGTATTCTTCAGAGTTGAATTCCAAGCCAAGGGATATACCCTCTGAATTCTCTTTGAGGTGAATAATCTGATCCCTGGGTTTCAGAGAGAATGTGGTTTAAAACGTTCTGTTCCTCAGTTCGTAGTTAGAAGATAGGGGTTTGCGTTTCCTCCATACCACCTATTAAGCAGCGGTAAAGTGGGCGGACAAACCATTTGACTTCTCTGAGCCTAGGTTCTTAGTTTTTTAAGTGGAAATGCCTAACTTCTACACTTGTGAAAGAGCATATAATGTATAGGAAAATGGGTTGTAAACTGTAGAAAGGAACTCAGGGATGTCAGTGCTAATGTACTGACCGTGCAAGGAGTCATCTGCATAGTTTAGCAACTAAGATTGATAAAGTACGATGTTATCACTGTGCAGGGATGGGGGTGTGGGGAATAGTCATCGAATAGTCAGTTGCAAACGAATGATGTATGTCATTTATTCACAGCAGCCTGGAGTTGTTTCCCCGCGTTTTACCGTGGAAGGGACAGGGAGGATTGCTTAATGACTCGCCCAAACTTTCCCGGTTTGTAAATGATTGACTCTGAAGCTCTTGGAAGCAAGTTATTTAAATTTTGTACTTTAATTAATTCATGAATCAAAATAACGATACTTCCCATGATTAATATGAGAGTAAGATGAATGGTAGTGAAAGCACCTTGGAAAGCTAGAAATCTCATACATATATAAGAGGGCGAAATTTTATTCGGGGCTTTAGGATAGGATGTTTATGTGTGTTTCTCTAAGTCAATATTTAATAAGCCACGGCTGGGTCATCTTGTTTAATATTTCATTTAATCAGAAACAATACCATTGTAAGAGATGTAATAAGATCTTGTCTTTGGTACCTGGGAAGTTGTACACTGACACATTAGCTTTATGAAAGGAGAATGCTCTGTGTAGCATGTGTGACTGACTGTTTCTAAGAGTAATTACACATTGGCTGTGCACTCATTGAATGGAAATAACTATAACATCTGATGGTGTTGCTCGTTGTCCTATATTGCCTGGAAGCGGAAAGTTGTTTAAAAAGTTTTGCGTTAGTGTCTATGGTTTTAGGTAGTGATCTTATTTTGTGCTGTTCAGTGTGTTGTGTCGCTTCAGTTTATCATAGGTAGCACTGAGTTTTCTTTATCGCTTTTGCAGGGGTGAAGATTGTTATATCTAGAAGCAGATTTTAAAAGCAGTTTCTCTTCAAATCATCTTTATACCACCTGATAAGCATTTTGATTCACCATGGCATTGGCAGCAGTAAAATGGGCAATATCAAGCAGAACTATGTTGAAACATTTATTTCCAGTTGAAAGTAAGTTGGGTGTTGTTTTTTTTTAATGGTTAAGAGATTTTAAACTTTTTCAAATATTATAATATCATAATATGTGTTCACTGAAGAAAATTTACAGTGTTTAGTTATTGTATATGTTTGCTATTATATAGGAGGCATATCTATTCCACATATTGTATAATGTGGAAGATCCTTATATAGAAAGGGGTGTATGTCAGACAGTATCTATTTTATGATCTAATTTGTGCATTTGAAAGATGATTGACCTGTATATGTATATCAACATTTATAAATGAAGAGTTAAAGATGTGGACCAAGTAAGTTATCTTTGTAGACCACAAGTGGGATTTAACTGAGGCCAAGTGAAGGACTAATAAAGAGGAACTTTTTCTGGTTTGAATTACTTATGTTTCCACATACTGCTTTTTTTTTTAAAAAGTATTTATTTATTTACTTATTTATTTGGCTCTGCTGGGTCTTTGTTGCTGCTCAGGCTTTTTCTCCAGTTGCAGAGACCAGGGGCTACTCTTTGTTCGGTGCTCAGGCTTCTTGAAGGTGGCTTTTCTTGTTGTGGAGCAAGGGCTCTAGGGCACTCGGGCTTCAGTAGTTGAAGCTCCTGGGCTCTAGAACACAGGCTCAGTAGTTGTGGTGCTAGGGTTTAGTTGCTCCCTGGCCCGTGGGATCTTCCGCAACAAGGGATTGAACCCATGTCTCCTGTATTGGCAGGCAGATTTTTTATCACTGAGCCACCATGGAAGTCCTCATATACTACTTTTTTGGCAGTTCTTAAAATTAGCAAATAAGGGCCAAATGTACAATTCCATCTTACAGATACGATTATTGTTAATATTTTGGTGTATTTGTATTTTTTCTATGTAATTTTTTTTTAAAATGTAATTTCTTCCTTTTCTGAAGAAACAGTGTAATATTTTCTTCAAAGCCTAGTAATACATGTTTGATAGTCAAAACATTGACCTATATAAATAAACAGGCAATTAAAATCTTATTTCCTGACCAACCTTCTTTTCTCTTCCCTTTTCCTCTGTTTGTGAACTGCATTCTCCCATTTCTAAAGCAGACATGGTTAGAATGCTACAGTAGGTTTTCTTTTTCATGTTTAGCTAGTCAGCCAACATTTTTACTCATCTCTGCCCCATCTTAATCTCTTTATTCATGTTTCCTGTTGACTGCCATTTGTAATTGAACATTTCTATTGGAAGGACTGATGCTAAAGCTGAAACTCCAATACTTTGGCCACCTCATGTGAAGAGTTGACTCATTGGAAAAGACTCTGATACTGGGAGGGATTGAGGGCAGGAGGAGAAGGGGACGACAGAGGATGAGATGGCTGGATGGCATCACCGACTTGATGGACATGAGTTTGAGTGAACTCCGGGAGTTGATGATGGACAGGGAGACCTGGTGTGCTGCAATTCATGGGGTCGCAAAGACACAACCAAGCAAGTGAACTGAACTGAGTTAAGAGGAAAAGAGTTATTTGAAGACTAGAGGGTTAAAAACGATATAAATAAGAGTGCAATTAAGTAAACAGAGGATGAGATTGCTAAGAGTCTTCAGATACACACTAAAATCAGTGAAAACAAAACTGCAGTCAGCCCTTGATTACCTAGGAGCATTTGTTGTTGAGAACTTGGGGAGAGAGCTCTGCTGCAATTAGTCTCTCTTTTGCCCTGATAGGAACTCAGCCCCAGGGCTGATGGGAAATCAGGCCTAATCAATTTTTACCTAGTCCATGTCCTGAAACAGCAGTTTGTCCTTACTCAGGTTAATCTGAAAACCAGTTAATCTGCCCATGGCAGTTAAAAATGTCTATGTAGACTTCACCAGTTGGGCTATCCCAGAAAATAACTCCATCATCACTCAGTCATCCTAATAATCATGGACTACCTAACCTCTTGCATCCTGAAGCCTCTTATTCTACACAGTTTGTATTATTACTAGTGAAGGTAAAATATTATTATTACTGTTGCTATTGATATTTTATACAAAAGGGAAGGATGTTAAAAGATTAGAGGCAAAGCAAACGGTTATTGGAAAATTCAACGAGCACAAATAAAAAGGCCTTCCTGTACTCTGAAAGGAACATTTAAAACCTTTTGAAATATATAGCCACTGTGAAAAATTTTCAACTTTTAAGCACCTTAAGTCTTTTGATGTTTACAACTTTGAATTTTACAATAATTTACTTATCATGTGATATTGTCTTTCTGAAGATGAAGGAGCGTGAGTTCTCTGGCCCTCAGAAACTCAACCAAATTGCATATCTGATAAATTAGAGCTAAGGTCAAAACTGTGTCTTCTCAATATACTTTCTGCTATACTGTCTTTGTCGAAGTAATTTAAGATAATTCAGCATTTGAAAATGAATAGGACTATCAGCTTTCATAGATCATATCATAATGCAATTAAACTGTGTATATGTATAAATATATACATAAAACAGGAAAAGTCCTTGAGATGTGGAGAACTGACTCTCATGGGAGATTCTTTTTGGCATATTGAGTTGCTTTGGATTGATTGACGTTAACTTTGCCATCAGTCCTAATTATGCCTTTAGAACTTCTGATACTTAACCATATCTAGAATTTTTCTCTTGCTAAAATGTCAAATAAGTTTTTTTGAGTATTAATTATACAGAAATTAACATTTCAGAGGCAGTTTAGCAGTCTCTTCTTTTTTATTAAGCATGATAGGGGGCACAGTAATAAGCAGGATGTTCATTTAAGAATTTATTTAGACTCGTAGTTAAAATAGACAACTATGGAAACAATACCTGGAAAAGAAGGTAGAATGTATGTGTCATGAGGGTACAAACAAATGTCTGTAAGTGCAGAGTAGAAATTTTGCAGTTTCTGTTGAACTGAAAGTCTTGTTGTCTTGAGTTTTCCCTCTTGCCTACCTAAAAATGGTAAATTCTCTCTGTCCTTCCTCTGCCACCCAACCCTCCTTTCTTTCAGCAAGCATGTAGATCACTTAGCTGGTTTATATTCAGAGAATACAAATGACTTTTAATACTAATCCATACATAGTTAAGAAGATCCCCAACAGTGTCAAACAAGAAAATAAAATATGTATAAATGATTTTTATATTACCCTCTGATTTGAGGGTACTTCTGTATTAGCACAAATAATGAAAATTAATAAATCTTTTGAAAGATGAGGTTATATTTCTAATTCTTTGTATTTTTGTTATCTTTACATCAATGGAATTGTGGGGTCAACATTTTGCTGAAGAATCTTTTACGGTCTAGTGAGTTTTGTTAAGGTACTTTTTAATGTATTCGAGTAAGGATTTATATTTAGAACTCCTGCTGCTGCTGCTGCTAAGTCACTTCAGTCGTGTGCGATTCTGTGTGACCCCATAGACGGCAGCCCACCAGGCTTCCCCGTCCCTGGGATTCTCCAGGCAAGAGTACTGGAGTGGGTTGCCATTTCCTTCTCCAATGCAGGAAAGTGAAAAGTGGAAGTGAAGTCGCTCAGTCGTGTCCAACTCTAGTGACCCCATGGACTGCAGCGTACCAGGCTCCTCCGTCCATCGGATTTTCTAGGCAAAAGTACCGGAGTGGTGTGCCATTGCCACTCTTAAGTATATACAGTCCTTGGGGAAAGGAGAGGTATACAAAGATGGAAAATGCAACTTTGTTTAGACATCTCTGATACATGTAAATAACTGGTGCATTGAAAAAAAAGACCACAGAGATGGTATAGCAATGTTGTATGGAGTGTTGGTTGTGGAGTATGCAGAATAGACAGCTTTTCTGTGATGGGGGTTGTCGGGCAGGGAGAAGGGAAAAAGAATTTCATGGAAGAGTAGCATTTGACTTTTGAAAGATGAGTGGTATTTGAACCAAGTTGGGATGGCATTCCATACTGAGGAGCAAGAGACTAGTTGAGAGAAGTTGATCTCTACAGAAGATTTATTCAGAATTTTTTTTAACCATACTGAACTACATTTTTCCTTTATATTTAAAAGAATTATCATTACTCTGGATGTAGAGAAACCTTTTACAAACCGTTAAAAAAATATGGCTTTTGAATTTGCTGCTGCTGCAGCTAAGTCACTTCAGTCGTGTCCAACTCTGTGCGACCCAATAGACGGCAGCCCACCAGGCTCCCCCGTCCCTGGGATTCTCCAGGTAAGAACATTGGAGTGGGTTGCCATTTCCTTCTCCAATGCGTGAAAAGTGAAAGTGAAGTCACTCAGTTGTGTCTGACTCTTAGCGACCCCATGGACTGTAGCCCACCAGGCTCCTCCATCCACGGGATTTTCCAGGCAAGAGGACTGGAGTGGGGTGCCATTGCCTTCTCTGTTTGAATTTGCAGGTATTCTAAAAAAAAGGAAATGTCAGCATTTTGATTAAGAAAAGTTGATTTTGAAGTTTATTTTGTATTTTGTCACTTAAACACTCCCCTTTTATGGACCGTGCACTCCAGTTGCACTAAAGTTTTTATTTATTTATTTGACTGTGCTCCCTGGCTTGAAGGATCTTAATTCCCTGACTAGGGATCAAACCCAGCCCCTGTCAGTGAATGCACCAAGTCCTAAACACTGGACCGCTGGGGAATTCCCAACACTAAAGTTTTATGTTCTTTCTTTCCTTTGATTGTTGGCACTTTTTATTACCTCTCTAAGGAACGTTGTCGGAGAAGGCAATGGCACCCCACTCCAGTCCTCTTGCCTGTAAAATCCCATGGAAGGAGGAGCCTAGTGGGCTTCAGTCCATGGGGTCGCTAAGAGTCGGACATGACTGAGCGACTTCACTTTCACTTTTCACTGTCATGCATTGGAGAAGGAAATGGCAACCCACTCCAGTGTTCTTGCCTAGAGAGTCCCAGGGATGGGGGAGCCTGGTGGGCTGCCATCTATGGGGTCGCACAGAGTCAGACACAACTGAAGTGACTTAGCAGCAGCAAGGAACGTTGTACTTACCCACTAATAACTCCAGTTTACTGCTTCATCCTTCAGAACACCCTAAAGATCATATCCATATTGTTGAACCCATACTCCTGTTTTGTGACTTGTCGGTGTGCCCCTTCTACTCCCAGTTCTTCTGCGCTAACAGGGCTTATCTTTGTATTGGAGTTGTTCGTTTACGTGTCCCTCTCTCGCCGGGTTTGAACCTTTTTTGAGGGCAGGATCTTAACTTACTGAATCCTTAGCTCCAAGTACAGCCCTGCTTCATAGTGAATATAGTGAATATTGGTTGAATGGGTAAAACTAACTTTACATTTGTGTGAGAACATATTCTCAAATGAACTAAATCCATTTTACTGTTTGGGGATTTTGCAGACGGAGCCTTATATTGTGTTGGTCACAAATCTACATATTCTTCTCTTCCAGATGACTATAATTGGTACGTATTGAAATCCAGTTGGAAAAAAAAAATGAGTCTCTTAGCTCTGTCTGAAATGATTGTTTTATTTCTTGTTTTGGTATTTCTGCTTTCTTTTCTGATTGTTCTTTCTTTAATTTTGTTTTTAAAAAATATTTCAGTGGTCTTATTTACCCAGTGTCTGGACTTATAAATGTTTTAAATAAAAATCATTTATCATTGTGTTTCAGTGAATACTTCATTTGTTCTAAGACAGATGTGCTGATAGAAATGCTGTCTTTTCTTCCTGAAGCATTCTTTAGTTTTTTTGAAAAGTTAATTACTTTTATGATTTTCTCTTAGAGTTCTTATCCGTTAGCTTAAACAATTATTTATCTTATCTTTTGTTGATACTGAATAATCCTAAATTGTAAATATTTAATTTAACCACAAATTATTTGGTACTTATTCAGTTCTAGTCAGTATGCTAAGAGCTAGGAGTAGCATATGAATGGAATGTTGTCCTTTATAGCAGAGTCCTATGTGCAGAAGCTACAACATTTTTTTTTTTTCTTAAGTTACTTTTTAAAAAAAAATAATTTTATTTATGTATTTATTTTTGGCTCTGCTGGGTCTTTGTTGATCTGCCTGGGCATTCTTTAGTGGCAGTGAGCAGGGGCTTCATTGCTGTGTGCCGGCTTCTCATCTTGGTGGCTTCTCTTGTGGAGCACGGGCTCTAGGCATGGGGGACTCAGTAGTTGGAGCTACGGGGCTCTAGAGCATGTGGGCTTCCATAGTTGTGGCGCAGTGGGCTTCGTTGCTTCGTGGTATCTGGGATCCTCCCGGACCAGGGATCAAACCCCTGTCACCTGCATTGGCAGGCAGATTTTTTTTTTATCACTGAAGAAACCAGGAAAGCCCCATGAAGTTGTTTTATTGTGAAATTTAGTAAAAATATATTTTCTTATCTCTTGACACCAGTTTTAATTGTAAATTTAATAAGTATTAGGATAGTGATGCAATAAGACTAGATAATAGGTGGCACTTTTTGAACCTGAAAAGATTGAATCTTACATGTTTTGCATTATGCCAAGGGCGCTTGGAGAAATGCTGATCTAGAAAAAGTGTTCAGCTACAGTCTTTATGATTGGAAATTCAGGTGATCCTTTACCTGGAAGATTATGTATTTTGCTGATCTTCAGCTTTAATAATTCAAGTAATCTTACAGCTTTTTGAAGATAGCTTTTAGATAAGGAAAGGAAGTTCTATTAATAGTGATGCATGAACATGAAGATCTCTTCCAAAGATTTGGAGAACAAACTAACAAAACAAGTAATTCAAAGGATAATAGATAAAATCATGGGTAATGGGGTTGTTGTGGTAGTTAAATTGACATATTTTGTGGGATGGTCTGAATTGTCTCCTGTGATACGGGTACCTCCTTTGCCAGTCCAGTGACACGGCATTTATTCTTCAGGGATTGGTGATTAACAGATTTGAGCTCTAATACTCATTTTGCCTTGAATACAGTATAAACCTGTCTCTGAAACGTTCATTCTTCTTTTTTTTAAAGCAAAGTAGAGCTTGCTCTGACATCTGATGCCAGGACAATTGTATGCTACCACCCTTCTGTGGACATTCCATATGAACACACAAAAGTATGTATAAGCAGATCTCTTATGATTTTTAATTTGCTGTTGAAATACACTTCTTTACAGTGTCCAAAGAGAAGGGAATTGTTTGATTTTCTTTATTTGGTGTTGTCTTTTGGCTTTTTTATTTTACTGTTTTGATTTTTCTCTTCCTCTTTCTCTAAAGATTTTTTTCAATACACAAAGTGAACCATTTAAACACAACTATGGCATCAATTTCTTGCCTAAAATTTGGCAGGTTACTGACTAGGGATCAAACACACTTAGTATAAATTTTAAAAACACAGTGTGCCATGCTACTGTATACTGCAGGCTAATAAATTATGAGAAGTTTGTATTTTAGAGTGCTGTTTCATAACTTTTATATTGTGTTGGTTCTGATCATCCTTTAATGTTTGGTGAATTTCTTCCTGTTTTTGGTTAGTTTTTTCTAATGGGCCAACATGGGCATAATTTTAAGTGGCCTAATTTAATTAATGTTTTCCATATTTCTTCAAAAGTGAAGCACTAGATAAAGGAGGCTATGTTTTTACTTTAATACAATTTATTTAACTTGACCCAAGTCTTTATTTATTATTTTATGTGTGAATTGCTTTCTCTTTTTTCTTTAAGCCTTCTTCTACTATATTTGGAAATGTTTGATTTGCTTTTTGAGGAAAAAATACTTAAGTAGTTCATCACATGATGCATCTAGTGGTAGCTGTTTTTAAAAATCATCATTAAGTCTAGAGTACTGATTTGATAGAAAAAATTAATTTTAGTTTGCTATTTTGTATTCTCTTTTTAATTTTGTCATTTTGTCTGCCTACCTTGTATTCTAGCTAGGTATCATAGGCAGTAATTTTGTACCTTTTCTGTTTCATTTCTTTGAACAGCTTTTAGAAAACAGGTGTAAGTCACTGGCTTTTGGCCTGTAACCTCTAGCTCGTACTGTATTGTGTCTTCTCCCATTTTTATTTTGTATTAGTTTTCTGGTTGTGTGCTTTATTCCTGTGTTAGCAGTTATACTAAAAAGCCCAAGATTGTGTGGTCTTTTCTCACTATCCAGATTCTCATCTCCATATAGCTGTTTGCATCCACGAATCTGACACTTTTCCTGTCCTTCCCAACTCTTAAAACATCTGCATTCTATTAAAACTTGCTATCTTTATAAAGTCTCTCAGAACCTTAACTTCTTCTAGAACGTTGGCTTCGCCTTCTGACTCTTAAAAGAAAGTTGGCTGTACCCTAGCCCCATTGCTTCCATAGCACTCTTAAGTAGTTATGCTTTCTCTCCTAAACCCTTTTACTACTGAGCCTAGAGAAAGAATAGATGTCCCTGTGGCTCTTCACTGTCATATCCAGGTCATCTTTCCTCCTCCCTAATGGTTTCTAGCTTGCTTTGTAGTTTGGATCATTAAATCATGCTATCTCCTTATCTTTTTTTTTTTTTTTTGCTGTCATCCTGCAGTTCACTTCTCATCCTCCCTTCCCCATCCCTCCACTCTTCTTTGAAGATTTTAAATGTACTTTGACACTCACCAACACTGTTTGTATCCTAATTCTTTGTTATTTCAGTGTCCGTGTAGATGATCTGTCTACTACCCCAGCCTCTGACTTCTTGACCTTTTATCCCTACAGCGGCCCCCACTCCCATGGTTGTTCCTTGCCACTGTGCTGTGCTTAGTCGCTCAGTGGTATCGGATTCTTTGCGACCCCGTGGACTGTAGCCTGCCAGGTCTCCTGTCCATGGGGATTCTCCAGGCAAGAATACTAGAGTGGGTTGGCCGTTCTTTTCTCCAAGGGGTCTTCCCAACCCAGGGATCGGACAAGGTCTCCCGTATTGCAGGTGGATTCTCTATCGTCTAAGCCTCCAGGGAAGCCCATGGTAGTTTTCTAGAGAGGTTTTAATCACAAATAATTCTTCCTCCCAATCTAGATGTTTAAGAATTCCATTAGTGTGCTACCAGCTCCTCCTAGCTTCCCAGCTCCAAGAATTATTTATTCCCTCATTAAGACCTCCATCGATTGATGGAACCATGTTTTCGCAGTCCTTTTCGTATCTCATACATTCTCCTTACCTGGGATCGATTCCATGGTCGTCATCATCATCACTCCCTTGCATACATACCCGTCTCTGTTTGTTTTTTTGTTGCCCTTCCTTTGCTGTATCAGTTGTCTCCTTTCCGGTGTCTTCAGTATCCCTCTCTAGTCTAGGAGATCACTCATGTGAGGTCACACATAATCCCTCTACACAGTGGATTCTCTGCTGTTCTTTAAGGTAGATACTTAGGAAGCTCCTGCCTCAGGGCCCATGTAGTTACTGCTTCCTCTGCCTGAATGCTGTAGTTTATTCCCTCTCCTTGAGGTCTTTCCTTATTTGTTACCTAGAGAGACCTTCCTTGACCACTGCATTTCAAGTAGTACCCCTTCCCCTGGAGTCCCTGTTGTCCTTCTTTGCTTTGCTTTTCTCAATAGCATTTATCATTTCTGGCACAATGGATGTTTTCCTGCTATTCTGTGTGTCTGCCTTCATTAAAATGTAAGCTCCATGAGGACAGGGCCTTGTCTGTTTTGTTCTACTTTTTGCTATATCATCAGCACCTGGAAAACCTTTGTACTTGGTTGGTGCACAATAAATATTTGTTGATCAACTAAATAAATTGGGTCCTCTCCATGATTTTCTGTTTTAAAGCTAAGAGATACAAATTTGTAGAAGCTTGGAAATTTTTTGTTTCTCAAGTAATTACAGATTGGACTTTATTTACAATAGGAAACATTCTTGAAAATACATTGTTAAAATATGTTCTTTTTGAATCTAGATTTACAGATTTCACAAAGTATATAGCATTAAATAACTGTATTTAAACATGACTTATCATTTAGATTGGATTTTCTTTTTTCAAGGAAGTAGCTGCAACTCTGTTCTGTTCTGTGCTTAGTTGCTCAGTTGTGTCCAACTCTTTGTGACCCCAAGGACTAACTGTAGCCTGCTAGGCTCCTCTCTGTCCATGGGGATTGTCCAGGCAAGAATACTGAAGTGGGTTGCCATGCCCTTTCTCCAGGGGCTCTTCCCAACGCAGAAATCAATCGGGGTCTCCTGCATTGCAGGCGGATTCTTTACCATCTGAGCTACCAGGGAAGCCCAGCTGCAACTCTAGTGGACCCTTTAATTCTCTAGGCCCTAGAAAGCATATTTCGTACAAAGATCCTGTTCATATGTAGAAATACCTACTGACACTGACTTTAAGAAAATTAAAATGATTTATATGATTGGTTTTCTGGTAACTTGCATTTGCATCTAGATGTTGATTATATTCCAAATATCCAGGTAAAAAGATCTTTCTTTCTGTTTCGCCCAGGTATAAGTCTTATTAAAACTAAAAATGTTTTTCTAGAATTTATGATTTCTAGTTTAGGAAAATAAAGATTTTAAACCAGGGACAAAAAAATAATAATTTGGAAAAATAAAGTAAAAATGTAAGTATTAGGCAATTCTTTTTAGTGGTTGATTTAGTGGAAAATTTGAAAAGTCAAATTTTAAAAATTCTTAAGAAAAACAAGGAAAATTCAAGATGACAGTTCTAAATGTTTTTTTAAAGTTGACATACAGTTTTAGTTTTTCCTTTTTACTGAAATATTCATGTACCCTTTCTTTGAAATTTGATCAGGGAGATCAAGTGCAACCTAAAAGTCAGTTCTAAGTCTGTAGAGGCTTTTGGTTTAGACTTCGAGGAAGCCATTAATTCTAATGTCTTTTTTCTGTGTGCCTGGGAAAGAAAATGTTTTTAATTATACAAAGCAGAGAGAATTTGTGATATATTAGAATTGAGCCTGTTTGGGAATAGGAAGGGAGACAATGAACATTTATTAACTTGAAAATAGCGGATAATATTTAAAACATTTGATCTTTAGTAACAAGTATAGTAACCTAAGGGGCTTCTCAGATGGCTCAGTGGTAAAGAATCCACCTGCTAAGCAGGAGACTCAGCTTTATCCCTAGGTTGGGAAGATCTCTCTGAAGAAGGAAATGGTAATTCATTCCAGTATTGCCTGGGGAATTCTATGGACTGAGGAGCCTGGCAGGCTAGAGTCCATGGGGTTACAACAAGTCAGGAATGACTAGCGACTAAAAACAATAACAACACAATAACTTAAAGGAGAGAAAACTATAGGCTCTAATCTAGTGTTTGCTGGTATCCTTCAGAGTCTGATAGTAACTTACAAAGACATATATTAATATTTCACTCTATATGTAAGAGATGACCTTATAAAATTACTTTAAATGTTTAAGGGACACTTCTTTAAAAAATAATAATAAATTAATACTTTTTTCCTGTTTGAGGCCTTAAAAGAAACATTAGTAGCTTGTTCAGTCACTCAGTCATGTCTGACTCTTTGCAACCCCGTGAACTACAGCATGCCAGGCTTCCTTCCCTGTCCTTCACTATCTCCTGGGGTTTGCTTAGTTTCATGTCCATTGAGTCAGTAATGGTGTCTAACCATCTCATCCTCTGCCGCTCCCTTCTCCTTTTGCCTTCAATCTTTCCCAGCATCAGGGTCTTTTCCAGTGAGTCAGTTCTTCGAGTCAGGTGGTCAAAGTATTGGAGCTTCAGCTTCAGCATCAGTCCTTCCGATGAATATTCAGGGTTGATTTCCTTTAAGATTGATTGGTTTGATTTCCTTGCAGTCCAAGGGACTCTCAGGAGTCTTCTCTAGCACCACAGTTTGAAAGCATCAATTCTTCGGCTCTTAGACTTCTTTATGGTCCCAACTCTCACATCAAACCTATATTAAGTAGGTAATTACTCCTCAGATTTTACAGAAAGGAAATTAAGAGCTTAAATAACTTTTCCAAGGTCACAGAGTTAGTAGTTATTGACCAAAGCCCAAATTCTTAACCTCTTCATTATACTTTCTCCTTATTCCCTCCCACACTGTGGTTCCTTATTTCTACTTATGTCAAATTGTTGTACTTAGTGCTCAGTGGTTAAGTGATGTCTGACAGTTTGCAACCCCATGAACTATGGATTGCCATGCTCCTCTGTCCATGGGATTTCCCAGGCAGGAATACTGGAGTGGGTTGTCATTTCCTTCTCCAGAGGATTTTCTTGACCCAGGGATCGAACCTGCATCTCCCGCATTTTAGACAGATCCTTTACCACTGAACCACGAAAACTGAAACTGTGAAAGCTTTTTATAATCTTTATTTCTCAGGGTCCCTTTTTTAAGATTGCCTGTTTATTGTGTTTTTACCTACTTTGCTCTACTTGTAATGTTTTTTATTCCTTCTAGAACTCATTCTGCACTCTATGACAAGGCTCTAACTTGGCTCCTGTTTTATGTTTCACTAATGTCTTTGTTACTTTGCATTTCTGAAGTACTTAGTCAGTTGCACCACCATCATGTACTTACAGATTGCCTTTTAAAATGGCTTTATTTTTTTCATGTACATAAGCTAAATAAATATGAATATATGCTCTAACATTTAATACAGTGGTAGAATGTAGTAGTTGTCATTAATAGTGTATGAATATAAGAAGACGTCTGTGTTTGAATTGTTTCATTTGTAAATTCAAGGTTTCATTGTGTTGTAATACATATATAAGGTGTTTGTAAAGCTTATATATGTTTTCAGTTCATTCTCTTAGTTGTGTCTGACTCTTTGTGACCCCATGGACTGCAGCACACCAGGCTTCCTTGTCCATCACCAACTCCTGAGCTTGCTCAAACTCATGTCCATTGAGTCGGTGATGCCATCCAACCATCTCATCCTCTCTCATCCCCTTCTCCTCTTGCCTTCAATCTTTCCCAATATCAGGGTATTTTCAAATGGGTCAGTTCTTCGCATCAGGTGGCCAAAGTATTGGAGTTTCAGCTTCAGCATCAGTCCTTGCAGTGAATATTAAGGACTGATCTCCTTTAGGATGGACTGGTTAGATCTCCTTGCAGTCCAAGGGACTCTAAGGAGTCTTCTCCAACACCACAGTTCAAAAGCATCAATTCTTTGGTGCTCGGCTTTCTTTATAGTCCATCTCTCACATCCGTACATGACTGCTGGAAAAACCATAGCTTTGACTAGATGGACCTTTGTCAGCAAAGTAATGTCTCTGCTTTTCAGTATACTGTCTAGGTTGGTCATGGCTTTTCTTCCAAGAAGCAAGCGTCTTTTATATATGTTATGTATAAATATATATATGTCTTATATATGATATATATGTAACATACATATATGTTATTTTATATATGTTATATTTTTTGTAAAACTAATATAATGTTACAATCTTGTGTTACATGTCATATCTCTTAATATTTAAAATATAGGTAAGCTGACTTTCCAAGGCACTGATTTTTAAGAACTTTAGTCAGCCACTGTTGCTGATGGGCATATGCTGTCTTACTAGTGTTGGGAAGAAATGAGATTTTTTTTTTTAGTAATTAACGTCTTTGGGGAAAGAAACTACTCAAATTATCATAAAGCATCATTTAATTCCAGTGCAGTCACCTAAAATGAAAATACTGAAAAATTTTCCTTTTGGATATAAAAATGTCATTTTCAAATGAAGGTTTTTCATTGTATCTCACTTTAATGTTAGAGACTGTAGACACTGTAATTTTTTTTTTTTTTTGCATGAGCCATGTGATATGTGGGATCTCAGCTCCCTGACCAGGGATCAAACTCGAGCCCCCTGCAGTGGAAGCATCAAATTTTAACCACTGGACCATTAGGGAAATCCTGAGACTGTAAACTTTTAAGTTAAAAAGTAAAATGGGCACGATTTATAGTTTTGAGAAATATAGAGTAAAGTAATAAGTACTTTATTATTGGGGGAAGATAAATTTAAGTAATAACTTTATTATTGGAAAGGAAACCCAGAACTTGATATGAGAAGAAAAATATTTCTGGGGACTTCCCTGATGGTCCAGTGGTTAGGGCTTTGTACTTCCACTGCAGAGGGCATAGCTTCAATCCCTAGTTGGAGAACTAAGATCCCACATTCCATGACTGGTGCAGCCAAAAATAACCACTGGACAGTACATTCTGATATGCTAACTGACAGTGCGACTCAGTGAAACCATTCTGGTGACTTACCTACCCACCTTGAGATACTGTGGTGGTAATTATTTTACCGTCAACTCAATCAGATGCTGGCTAACATTCCTACACGTTGATGTTCACTGCTGTTTATTTTGTAGCCTATCCCTCGGCCAGATCCAGTGCATAACAATGAAGAAACACATGATCTAGTACTGAAAACCAGATTAGAAGAAAAAAGTGAACACTTAGAGCAAGGACCCATGATAGAACAACTCAGTAAAATGTTCTTTACTACCAAGCACCGTTGGTATCCTCGTGGACAGTAAGTGTTTTCTTTTCTTCTTCATCTCTCACTGAACACTAAAGAAATAACACAGCTTTGTTTCTGTTAACAGCCTTCTGAGGTTGTACTTTGCCTGAAGGAGTTAACACCCAGTATGTTCACCTACTGAACTGTGCTTTTAAATCTACATAAAGTATAGCTAAAATGAAAGTGTACTTCTTTTCTTCCCTTATTTTAGTGGGAGGGTTTAATCAAAGCTTTCAGGGAATCTTGCAAGGGTTCTTAAAATTTTTTCTATTTTGTGATATAGTCATTTAAAGTATTGTTTTTATTCATTGTCCTTAGAATATTTCTAACTAGATATCTGTGCAAAGTTTTAAATTCGTTATAACAAAGCACAGCTCTTCTTTTCCACTTAAAAAAAGCCTTTCTCTCCCTTAATAATCTTTCTGTAATAAAATGATATTTGTGCATCAGTTTCCAGGGGAAAAAAATCTATGATTTTTTTTTTTTGCCACTGTAGTGTCTATTTTAAGTTAAAACAATATTTGTTTTTAATTTATTGAAGCATAATTGGCTTACAATGTTATATTAGTTTGCGGTGTACCTCAAACTAGTGATTCAGTATTTTTATAGGTTTTACCCCATTTAAAATTAATACAAAATAATGGGTATATTTTCCTGTGCTGTGCAATATATCCATGTTGCTTGTTTATTTTATACATAGTAATTTGTGTTTCTTAATCTCGCACTCCTACCTTGCATCTCTCCCTTCTCCCCACTGATTACCACTAGTTTGTTCTCTGAGTTGGTTTCTGTTTTGTTATATATGTGTGCATGCTGAGTCACTTCAGTCGTGACCAACTCTTTGCAACCCCATGGACTGTAGCCCGCCAGGCTCCTGTGTCCTCCAGGGGACTCTCCAGGCAAGAATATTGGAGTGGGTTGCCATGCCCTCCTCCAGGGAATCTTCCTGACCCAGGGATCAAACCTGCATCTCTTAGGTCTCCTGCATTGGCAGCCGGATTCTTTACCACTAGTGCCACCTGGGAAGCCCATTTTGTTATATACATTTGTTTTATTTTTTAGATTCCACATATAGGTGATAACATAGAGCATTTGTCTTTCTCTGTCTGACCTATTTAACTAAACCTAATACTGGAAATTTCCTGGTTGTCCAGTGGTTAGGACTCTGTGCTTTCACTGCCGAGGACATGGATTCAGTCCCTGATTGGGAACTGAGATCCCACAAGTTGCTGTGTGTAGCAAATAAATATATTACATCTTCTTTATCCATTTATCTCTTGGCTACCATAGTGTCTTTCAATTCCTTCATCTATTTTATGTACCCTTCCTTGATTTTTCTTTCTTATTCAGTACCCACTTAGTTTATACATGCAGTCTATGTTTTTCCCTCTTTGTAAATTATAGGAAAACAGGTTAGCAAACCATTTATATAGCTCCATATCTCAGTCACTGCTGTATTCTAAGATTTCTTTCTATGATTCATACCATTGCTCATGTTGATCATTTATTTCTTTCCCATCATCGAGATATTTTAGTTCAAGCCCCACCTTAAAATTTTTTTTATAATGGCTTTCAGTACTTGTTTCCTGCATGTTTCATATTGCTGCAGTTTTCTTGTGATCTTTTGTTCATAACCAAAGTGCTGAAGTTATAAAAGTTCTGTGTTGGTTTGTAATTTGAAGAGGAAAGACCGAAGGCAAGAAGACCATTAGGGAGTCTTAAAACCAAATGTGTAATCTTCAGACTTTTCTGTCTAGTACCCCACCTGTGTTTGATCTTAATTACTGCTAATTAGCTTTGACTGCTAATTAATTTAATCTCCTGGTATGTCTTCTCCCTTCAGGATTACTAGGCATTTTCAGTTCTAAGCAGACTTTAATTAGATGCAGTTGATTATCCCAGTATCTCTCCTAATAAAGAGTTCAACATAAAAACTCCAGATGCTAGCTTATGTGTACAGAGAAAAGTTTTACCTGTAGGCATTGCCATTGTGATGCATCATCTTTCACAATTTTAATGTGTGATTACTGATACTTAACAAATATTTATTTGGTATGTATATATATAGATAGTTTGGTTTAATGGGAGCCATTTTCAAGTGTTGGTTTCTAGATTGTAGAGAACATTTCTTAAATATCAGACGGGATATACAAGGATATTTTACTAAATATTCCACAGTTTTAAAGTTATAACAGTTAAAAGAAAGGGACCCATTATGAGTTTACTACTTGGGGCTATATAACATCTTTTTAAATAAGTTATTGAAAGGTATAAAATACTTGTTTTTAAAGTATTTTAAAACAATTCAGAAGCATTTAAAGTATAAAATAAAAATCTTCTTTATACCTACAAATGCTGTCTTCCCCGTAGATGAACACTGTTAAACTCTCCCTATATGAATAACCCAACCTCATATTATACTCAGTTCTGTGCTTTTTGAACTCCAATAAAGTAGAACCTTTTCTGAGAGTATAACTGTGTTAAAGAGGCTAGACTGACTTAAATCATCTTATCTCTGCTACTTACTAGCTAGTTATTCAATCTTGTTATCTGTTGAAGAAAATAGAAATAATAATGCTTAATTTGCTTGGTGGTTTTGAGATAAAATATAATCAAACACCTGGCATACAGTATATGTACAGTGGTAGTGATAATGATAATTAATACTGTCTCATTGTCTCCCACTCACAGTTTTTCTCTTACTCTTTTTGAAGCATCTTTCTTTTTTTTTGACTGTGCCATGCAGCTGGTAGGATCTCAGTTCCCTAACCAGGGACTGAACCCAGGCCAGGGCAGTGAAAGCACCAAATCTGACGACTAGGCCCCGAGAGAGCTCCCTGAAGCATCTTTTCTTAAATAGGCTCTTTTGAGGTTTAGTTTGCATACTTCAAGTTTACCAGTTTTAAGTTTACAACTTTGTGATTTTTGACAAATGTTTTAAGTGAAATATTCACTAGTTCAAGTATGTAAATGTATATACATTGTAACAAATATATACTGCTAGTGGTAAAGAACCCACCTGCTTGTAGGAGATGTTGAGACAAGAGTTGGGTTTCTGGGTGGGGAAGATCCCCTGGAGAAGTGAATGGCAATCCACTCCAATATTCTTGTCTGGAGAATCCCCTGGACAGAGCAGCCTGATGGGCTACAATCCCCAGGGTTGTAAAGGCTCACATAGGGTCATACTTACAACAATCAAGATGATGCTGATCAGAGCACCAGTGACCAATTTCAAGATAACTGTCAGAGCTGACTGTACTGTTTTCTGCATGGAGCCCCCTCCCTCTGTCTATAAGAGCTCTTGCCCACCAACTGTCAGTCGGGGGAGTCAGCCTTTGAACAGACAGCAGTAGCTACTCACCCTGGGAGCCAATCTCCAAAATAAAGCAAACTTTCCTTTCCACCAGCCTTGTCTACTTACCAGCTTTTGAGATGCGAGTAGCTGAACACCCACTTTGGATAATAGTTATACAGCTGTCTTGCGTAGTTATTACATGCTGTACATGCTGAGTATAATACTCAGCATATCATTATTGTTATTCTATTGTTATTATGACAACTGTTGTTATTTAGTCTTGTTGGACTGTTTTCCTTTGTTTCTACATTTTCTCACTTCTCTGATTAAACTTATTCATTGGCTAATGTTTTTCCACAGACAGAAAGCAAGCTGAGGATATGCGGGAGGGCGGTCAAGGGCCTTAAGGTCCTGCTTTGTTTGATAATCACTACCACGATCATAATATAGACTGTGTTCATAACTCCAGGAAGTTCTCCTATGCCTTTTCGCATTCTGATCCCTCCCTATAATCCTCACCCTTGGCAATTACTTGTCTGCTTTTTATTACTTTCTAGAATTTCATACAAATGGGATTATACAGTACATAACCTTTCGTGTCTGACTTATTTCACTAAGTACAGTGCTTTTGAGATTCATCCATATTGTTGTATATACCAATAGTTTGTCCTTTTTTATTTCTGAATAATATTTCCTTGTATGGATAGACCACAGTTTATCTGTTAACCAGTTGGACATTTTGGGTTCTTTCCAGTATTTTGGCCGTTTTATTTTTTTAATTAATTTGGGCTGTGCTGGGTCTTCAACACTGCCTGGGCTTCTCTCTAGTTGTGGCAAGTGGAGGTGACTCTCTTGTCGTGGTACACAGGCTTCTTATTGCGTTAGTTTCTCTTGTTGCAGAGCACGGGCTCTAAAGCATTTGAACTTCGGTGGTTGTGGCACGGGGGCTCAGCAGTTGCAGCTCCTGGACTCCAGAGCACAGGCTCAGCATTGTAAGCATGGGCTTAGTTGCTCCGTGGTATGTGGGATCTTCCTGGATCAGGGATCAAACCTGTGGCCCTTGCATTAGCAGAAGGATTCTTATCCACTGCATCACAAGGGAAGTCCTATTTAAGTTTTAAAAATTTTTATTGGAGTATAATTGACTTACAGTGTTAGTTTCAGGTGTACAGCAGAGTGAATTAGTGTGTGTGTGTGTGTGTGTATCTCCATTCTTTTTCAGGTTCTTTTCCTGTATAGGTTATTCAGAATATTGAGTAGAGTTTCCTGTGCTCTACAGTAGGTCCTTGTTAATTATCTATTTTATATATAGTAGTGTGTATGTGTTAATCTCAGTCTTCTAATTTATCATTTCCCTCCACCTTTCTCCTTTGGTAACCCTAAGTTTGATCTCAGGATCTGTGAGTCTGTTTGTTTTGTAAATTAATTCATTTGTATCATTTTTTTGTTATTGTTGTTGGATTCCACATGTAAGTGACACCATATGATACTTATCTTTCTCTGACTTATTTCACTTAGCATGGTAATCTCTTGGTCCATTCATGTTGCTGCAAATGGCATTATTTCATTCTTTTTTATTGCTGAGTAAAATCTCATTGTATTATATATATGTACCACATCTTGTTTATCTATTCCTCTGTTGATGGACATTGAGTTTGCTTATGTGTTTTGGCTATTATAAATATACTGCAGTGAACAGTGGGATGCATGCATCTTTCTGAATTACGGTTTTCCCTGAATATATACTCAGGAGTAGGATTGCTGGATCATATGGTAGTTTTGTTCTTAGTTCTTAAAGGAATATTTATACTGTTCTCCATAATGTTCGTACCAGTTTACCTTCCCACCAACAGTATAGGCGAGTTTCCTTTTCTTCATACCCTCTCCAGCATTTATTGTTTGCAGACTTTTTGGTAATGGCCATTCTGACTGGGGTAAACTACAGTAATGCCTCATTGTAGTTTTTTGTTTTTAATTAATTTATTTTTTAATATTTTGACTACACTGGGTCTTTGTTGTGGCATGTGGGCTTTTTGTTGTGGTTTGAAGGCTTTCTTTTGCTGAACTGTGTAGGCTTCTCTTATTGTGGAGCATAGGCTTAGTTGATCCTCTCCCTGACCAGGGATCAAACCCATGTCCCTTGTATTCGAAGGTGGATTCTTAGCCACTGGACATTGGGTAAGTCCCCCTTATAGTTTTGATTTGCATTTCTCTAATAATTAGTAGTGTTGAGCATCTTTTCATGTGCTTTTTGGCCATCTGTCTGTCTTTGGAGAAATGTCTGTTTAGATCTTCTGCCCCCCTTTTTTATCTTCTTTTTTTGGCTGCACCATGAGGCATGCCAGGTCTTAGTTCCCCAACCAGGAATGGAATCTTGCCCCTTATATTGGGAGCATGGAGTTTTAGCCCAATGGACCACCACAGGAGTCCCTGCCCATTTACTGATTGGGTTCTTTATTCTTTTGATATTGAGCAGCATGAACTGTCTGTATATTTTGGAGATGAATCCTTTGTTAGTTGCATTGCTTGCAAATATTTTCTCCCATTCTGTGGGTTGTTCATTCATTTTGTTTATAGTTCTATTTGCTGTGCAAAATTTTTTATAAAGTTTGAAGGGTTTTTTTTTTGTTTGTTTATGCCAAGTGCAGCATATAACCCTGATCAGGGATTGAACTGGTGAATCAAAAGCATGAACTTAACCGCTGGACCACCACAGAAGTCTCCAAAAGTGGGGTTTTAAAAGGAAATATAGTTGTATTTGGTTTTTTTTATCCAGTCTCACTTCTGACTTTAGTATCAAGCCATCTTACGTGCTTTTGCTTTTGATTTTCAGTACTTGCACTCTTCTTCTGCCATTTGCCCTTAGCCTACTTTTTTCATGAAATTTGATTATAGTCACTTTGAATAGCTACCACCTCTAAATTATTTTAACTATAACTTATTAGATACCCATTAACGTTATATTTGTGGGTAATTTTTTGGTTTCATCTTTTGCTGTCATTCTGTCTTCATCAGGAATGTAACTTCTGTTTTGTAATTTCCTGGAAGACCTCTAATACAGTATCTTTACTATGATGTCTATGTATTAAGTCACTGTCTGATGGGATATTATCTTACCTAATTATCCTTCCAGTTTCTTGAAGGTGTTGTTTTTCTTTGAAGCTGTACTTTATGGTCGTCTTTGGGTTGGTGCATTGGTAAATTTCCCTGTGATTCTTGGAAGTTTTATTTTCAGAGTTGAGCTGTTAAGTCATGAGGATTTGTTTAATTTCCATTTTATCTAGGTAGGTCACCTGTGCATTAAGATGTTCTTTATTATCAGATTCTGAATAAAGGTCAGCAAAGGCTTTATGATCCCAGGGTGTTGGCTCCCTCATTCAATCCTGAACCTGCTGCTGCTGCTAAGTCGCTTCAGTCGTGTCCGACTCTGTGCGACCCCATAGACGGCAGCCCACCAGGCTCCCCCGTCCCTGGGATTCTCCAGGCAAGAACACTGGAGTGGGTTACCATTTCCTTCTCCAATGCATGAAAGTGAAAAGTGAAAGTGAAGTCGCTCAGTCGTGTCCGACTCTTTGCGACCCCATGGACTGTAGCCCACCAGGCTCCTCCATCCATGGAATTTTCCAGGCAAGAGTACTGGAGTGGGGTGCCATTGCCTTCTCCGAATCCTGAACCTACCTGCATTTAATTATTGACCTCACCCACAGTGGGGTGGACTGGAAGCATAGGTAGTATGACTGTACAGAATTGATGCTGAAATAGTCCAGTAGATTATAAACACTGGGCGTTAGGTTATCTCATATATGGAGATCCACTGTTAGAATTGTTACCACTAAATTTATGAACTGGATATTACTGTTTCCTAATCCCAATGATCTTATTTACTTTAGGATGGCAATTCAAAGAGTCCTCTTAGATTTGGGCTTTATACTGAGACTGGGTATAGAGCTGTTTGAATTTTCAGGGTGAGAATGAGCAATGAGGAAATTCGGGCTGAGGGTTTGGGATTAAATTGAAGTTTTGGTTCCCTCCCCTCTGCCTTTTGCCTATTTTTATATGCAGTTGTGCAAAGATTGATTTTTAAAAAATATAGCGTATGTAACCATGAGGCTCCCGCTACTTCCTATTTTATGATATTATAGGTGATGAAAACAAATTAATTACCCTAGCTAAATCACTACATTATAATTTACCTGATGTAATGGGACTTTGAATATATTCTGTGAAAGGTACTTCTTCTACAAATCAATTTCTTTGTACTCCCTATAATTTGCATTAGATAGCTCCTCTGTATACAGGTGTTGAGGACCTGATTGTGAGTCATTTTGCTCTTCTCTGCAGCCCCTGAGGTGTCTCCTGTTGGCCTTTAATGCCGCCAGTACTCAAGAAGCAGAACGTATCAGTGCCCTAAGTTGCCAGCATCTGTGTCCAAGCTCTTCTTCCTGTCTTTAGTCTTCCTCAGTTGGCGTGAAAAAAATAAAGTCAGTGGAGCATTCCTTTCATTATGGTTCTTTGCAGAACACATCATTTTAGCAATATTGCAGAGTTCCTAGTGGTTCTGTTTGAGTTTTCTGTTATTTTTCTCATTAATTCAACCTTAATAAGTTTGCTGAAACTCTTTTTTACATTTTTTACATATTCAGAGTTCATATACTATTAATATCTTGGTTTCTCTTGCTGATTCCTTTTCATTTCCCTTATGTCTAAATTTTGGAGTTCCCCAAGGATCAGTCCTTGGTTCTCTCATCTTTTCTGTCCATTCCCTAAGACAGTGATCTCATCCAGTCTTCTGGGTTTAAATACCATCTACATTGGCTCCCAGATCTATCTCTTCCTGTCCATTGACCTCCAGACCTGTATTTCCAGGGGCCTACTTGACTTGTCTAATGGATATCCTTAACTTAATGTGTCTTTAACCGAGCTTCTCATGGTCTCTCACAAACCAGCTTCTCCTGCAAGTTTCCCTGTCTCAGTTAATGCCAGTTCCATTCTTCTAGCTGCTTGGGCCAGAAATCTTGGTGCCATTCTTAACTTTTCTATTTGTCTCACCCCCAACATCTGGTCTGTTAGCAGATCCTGTTGCCTCTATCTCCAAAATGTATCAATTTGACCGTTTATCACCATTCCCTCTGTCATCATCCCATGTGTGCCACCATCTTTAGCCTGGTTCATAGAAGGAACTTTCTAACTGGTCTCCCTACTTCAGCCTTTGCTTTCCTGCAGTCTGTTCTGAGCACACAGCCAGAATTCTGTTAGTTATTATAAATTTTCTGTTGAAAAACCTCCAGCAGCTTTCCATCTCACTCACGGAAAACTATAGGCCTTACCTATTATCTACAAGAATTTACGTGATCTGATCCTCTTATCACCTTTCTACTCTCATTTCCAATTGTTCTCTTCCATCTTCAGGCTGTTGCAACCTCATGACCTCTTTGCTGTTCCTTCAACATGCCCTTCCTTCCACCTCAGACCTGTTATTTTTGTTGTTGTTCAGTCGCTCAGTTGTGTCTGACTCTTTGCAACCCCATGGACTGCAGCATATCAGGCTTCCCTGTCCTTCACCGTCTCTCGGAGCTTGCTCAAACTCATGTCCATTGAGCTGGTGATGCTGTCCAACCATCTCGTTCTCTGTTGTTCCCTTCTCCTCCTGCTCTCTATCTTTCCTAGCATCAGAGTCTTTTCCAGTGAGTTGGCTCTTCACATCAGGTGGCCAAAGTACTGAAGCTTGAGTTTCAGCTTCACCATCAGTCCTTCCAGTTCAGGGTTGATTTCCTTTAAGATTGATTGGTTTGATTTCCTTGCAGTCCAAGGGACTCTCAAGAGTCTTCCCAGCACCACAGTTCAAAAACATCAGTTCTTCAGTCCTCAGCCTTCTTTATGGTCCAACTCTTACATCCATATGTGATTATTGGAAAAACCATACTTTTGACTTCCCTGGTGGCTCAGATGGTAAAAGCATCTGCCTACAATCTGGGAGACCCAGGTTCAATCCCTGGGTTGGGAAGATTCCCTGGAGAAGGAAATGGCAGCCCACTCCAGTATTGTTGCCTGGAAAATCCCATGGACAGAGGAACCTGGCAGGCTGCAGTCCATGGGGTTGCAAAGAGTCGGACATGACTGAGCGACTTCGCTTTCACTTTTTCACTTTGACTATACAGACCTTTGTTGACAAAGTAATGTCTCTGCACTTTAATATGCTGTCTAGGTTTGTGATAGCTTTTCTTCCAAGGAGCAAGCATCTTTTAATTTTATGGTTGCAGTCACTATCCACAGTGATTTCGGAGCCCAAGAAAATAGTCTGTCACTGTTTCCATTGTTTCCCCATCTATTTGCCATGAAGTGATGGGACTGAATGCCATGATCTTCGTTTTTTGAATGTTGAGTTTTAAGCCATCTTCTTCACTCTTCTTTCACGCTTATCAAGAGGCTCTTTAGTTCTTCTTCACTTTCTGCCATAAGGGTGGTGTTATCTGCATATCTGAGGTTATTGATATTTCTCCCAGCAATCTTCATTCCAGGTTGTGATTCATCCAGCCTGGTATTTCACATGATGTACTCTGCATATAAGTTAAATAAGCAGGGTGACAATATACAGCCTTGATGTACTCTCCTTTCCCAGTTTTGAACCAGTTCATTGTTCCATGTCTGGTTCTTACCTTTGCTTCTTGACATGCATATAGGTTTCACAGGAAGCAGATAAGGTGGTCTGGACCATCTCTTTAAGAATTTTCCACAGTTTGTTGTGATCCATACAGTCAAAAGCTTTAGTGTAGTCAATGAAGCAGAAGTAGATGTTTTTCTGAAATTCTCTTGCTTTTTCTATGATCCAGTGGATGTTGACAGTTTGACCTTTGGTTCCTCTGCCTTTTCTAAATCTACCTTGTATATCTGAAAGTTCTCAGTTCACATACTGTTGAAGACTAGCATGAAGGATTTTGAGCGTTACCTTGCTAGCATGTGAAATGAGTGCAATTTATGGTATTTTGAACATTCTTAGGCATTGCCCTTCTTTGGGATTTGAAAAACTGACCTTTTCCAGTCCTGTGGCCACTGCTGAGTTTTCCAAATTTGTTAGCATATTGAATGCAGCACTTTAACAGCATCATCTTTTAGGATTTCAAATAGCTCAGTTGGGATTCCATCACCTCTTCTTTGGAGTTTTTATCACCGAAGCCTTCCTTGGCCAACTTGTTTATCTAATTTTTCTGTCTAATACACAAGAATGTAAGCTTCATGAGAGTAGGGATTTTGTCATTTTTTTGTGTACCACAGAAACTTTAGTGCCTAAAAATGATGCCTGCTATGTAGTAGATGCTCCACATATTTAAAAACGAATGAATAAGTGAATGATTCTGATTTTCATAATATCTCTTAAAAAAGAAAATAGGTAACATAACTCCACCAAATGTAAAGTTATGTTGGAAAAAAAAGGATGGAAGGATTGAAAGAAGTCTGGATTGAAAGTAAGAAGGATATGGAACATAATTCTAAATTTCTGAAATATAAAACGATGCTATAAATATATGAGTAGCACTACCTCTTTAAAGAGCAACTTGAATATTTTCCCATGGAGGCAACAAAAATTAACTCCCACCATCACTAGGAGACATTGAACATCCAGCTGCATTGTGAACCAGAGGGTGAAGTACTATCCTGGACTAAGAGCTGTTGACAAATCTTTCTGATATCACTGAGTCATTGTGTAATTTAAGAAGGATAACAATAAAACTAGTACAGCCACTATGGCGAACAGTGTGGAGATTCCTTAAAAAACTAGAAATAGAACTGCCTTATGATCCAGCAATCCCACTGCTGGGCATACACACTGAGGAAACCAGAAGGGAAAGAGACATGTGTACTCCAATGTTCATCGCAGCACTATTTTTAATAGCCAGGACATGGAAGCAACCTAGATGTCCATCAGCAGATGAATGGATAAGAAAGCTATGGTACATATACACAATGGAGTATTACTCAGCCATTAAAAAGAATACATTTGAATCAGTTCTAATGAGGTGGATGAAACTGGAGCCTATTATACAGAGTGAAGTAAGCCAGAAGGAAAAACACCAATACAGTATACTAACGCATATATATGGAATTTAGAAAGATGGTAACAATAACCCTGTGTACGAGACAGCAAAAGAGACACTGATGTATAGAACAGTCTTATGGACTCTGTGGGAGAGGGAGAGGGTGGGAAGATTTGGGAGAATGGCATTGAAACATGTAAAATATCATGTAAGAAATGAGTGGCCAGTCCAGGTTCGATGCACGATACTGGATGCTTGGGGCTAGTGCACTGGGACGACCCAGAGGGATGGTATGGGGAGGGAGGATGGAGGAGGGTTCAGGATGGGGAACACATGTATACCTGTGGCGGATTCATTTTGATATTTGGCAAAACTAATACAATTATGTAAAGTTTAAAAATAAAATAAAATTTAAAAAAATAATAAGAAGAAGGATAACAATACATTTTGGCTTGCCAGGGACTGTCTCAGTTTAACTATTTTGTTAATTATTAATAGAACAGGTTTTTATTTTTTAAATGATCCCAGTTTAGATGATAAGTCATAGTTCAGTTCAGTCGCTCAGTCTTGTCCGACTCTTTGCGACCCCATGAACTGTAGCACGCCAGGCCTCCCTGTCCATCACCAACTCCCGGAGTCCACCCAAACCCGTGTCCATCGAGTCGGTGACGCCATCCAACCATCTCATCCTCTGTTGTCTCCTTCTCCTCCTGCCCTCAGTCTTTCCCAGCATCAGGGTCTTTTCAAATGGGTTAGCTGTTTGCATCAGGTGGCCAAAGTATTGGGAGTTTCAGCTTCAATATCAGTCCTTCCAATGAACACCCAGGACTGATCTCCTTTAGGATGGACTGGTTGGATCTCCTTGCAGTCCAAGGGACTCTCAAGAGTCTTCTCCAACACCACAGTTCAAAAGCATCAATTTTTCGGCACTCAACCTTCTTTATAGTCCAACTCTCACATCCATACATGACTACTGGAAAAACCATAGCCTTGACTAGATGGACCTTTGTTCCCAAAGTAATGTCTCTGCTTTTGAATATGCTATCAAGGTTAGTCATAACTTTCCTTCCAAGGAGCAAGCGTCTTTTAATTTCATGGCTGCAATCACCATCTGCAGTGATTTTGGAGCCCAGAAAAATAAAGTCAGCCACTGTTTCCACTGTTTCCCCATCTATTTGCCATGAAGTGATGAGACCGGATGCCATGATCTTCGTTTTCTGAATGTTGAGCTTTAAGCCAACTTTTTCACTCTCCTCTTTCACTTTCATCAAGAGGTTCTTTAGTTCTTCTTCACTTTGTGCCATAAGGGTGGTTGTCATCTGCATATCTGAGGTTATTGATATTTCTCCCGGGAATCTTGATTCCAGCTTGTGCTTCCTTCAGCCCAGCGTTTCTCATGATGTACTCTGCATGTAAGTTAAATAAGCAGGGTGACGATATACAGCCTTGACGTACTCCTTTTCCTATTTGGAACCAGTTTGTTGTTCCATGTCCAGTTCTATAAGGGCACCTTAAAATTCAGGTGTTTGCTTCCGAGTGTTGACATTCATGCTTGATAAAAAATCTGTAAATGCTATTTGACATTTATTGAGCATATTTTAGAATTTGACTTTGTTAGATTCAGGGCTATCAAGATCTCAAAGTGTTTTCGGGTCTTAAGCATCTTGAGTAGTGAAAATGTTTGAGCATTGTAAGCTGAATCACACTTGTGTAGGACAGTGCTTAGATTTTTAGAACCACAGACTTCATTGAGAATCCAATGAAACCTATTAATCCACTTCCCAGGAAAATAAATAATGTTCAAAATTTTAATAAATAATTTCAGGAAGTTTGTAATTTCCCAAACCCCTATTCTGTGGCTCACAGCTTTTACAGAACATATTTCAGGAATACAATTGCGCTAGTAAAACCTTGATTATATGGCACATAGCTGGAGCCCTTAAGAAAACCATAATCTTCTCAATGCCAATATAAGTATATGTAGACATGTTTAGGTAGTGATAATATGTTATATGTGTTATCCTACAACTTAGTATTCCGTGTTAGTATATATAGATGTACTTCATTTATTTAACTTAATTTCTGTATTTTGCAATTTATCAAAAAACAGTGTATGGGAAAGTTGCCTGTATGAAACCTTTAAGATAAGCAAAAAATACTTGAGATCATCTTAATCACAACAACTGAAGGACATAAGATACATGCCTTGTCACTCATTGGTATAGATATTTTTACATTGAATTTCTACACTAGCAAAAAAGTTAAAAATTAGCTCAGATCAATTTGCTACAGTCTCGCCTTAAGGGAATTTTTGAAGAGAACTCATCACTGAAAGCACATGTACTCTGTGCAGAAATATTCTTGACTCAATAAAGAAAGATTTCTTTATTGAAAAAAGAATTGAAAAGAGCAGTTGAAAAAAGAAAAGAAAATTCTGCATGGTGAAAACACTTTAGTCACTGGTAACAGTGCATTTTCTTTCTTTCTTTCTTTACATAAGTTTTAATAGTTCTCCTATTTTTACATGGTTTTAATCATACTGTATATATAAATTTGAATCCTGTATCATCCCTTCCCCCTTTAATATTTAATATTATATATTTAATATTTTCATATTAAGATAGTTAATATTTTAACTACTTATTGCTTTAGGATAGATTTCCAGAGAGGAATGATTAGATCAAAAGTTATGATTAATAAAAAAAATTTTTGATAGTGCCACACTGGTTTTCAAATGTTATACTGATGCATGCTTTAAGCAGTTGGGTCTGATATTGCTTAGTTCACCATACCTATGCTTGGATTGTGCATTATAATTTAAAAATTATTTGTGATTGCAAAAACAAGGGAAAAGATTTCTCACTGTTTTAATTTATAATTCTTCCATTTTTTGTGATACTGCACATTTTCTGTATACATACAACTAATTATATTTTATTGTTTATTAAAACATGATTTTGCAGCTCAAGAGGTTTCCATTTAGAGCTGATCATCTCCTTTTAAATAAAACTTCAGTAGCGTGTATCCTTCATATTCACAGTGTGGTGTTTCTTTACTTCAGAGACAATCATTAGATTTACGTTAAGGAACAGTCATCTAGGTTACCACATTGAAACTACCTCAAGATGTGAAAAAAGACTTTCCAAATGCTTAATTAAAAGAAAACAATTTTCACAGCAGGGAAATGTGGCTTATTATTAAGAACTATCTACTTGAGGTATGTATTGTGTATGTATTATGTTTCATTGATTTTTTTTTTTTGAGTGCCAATAAACACCAAGCTAATAGAAATTTGATATTTCTATTAGGAACAGTTAACTTTTATTAAAATAATCTTATTTTAAATGTTTTCTTCTTTTCAAGGTATCATAGACGTCGTAGGAAACTGAATCCTCCAAAAGACAGATGATATTGATGTTTTCAGGAATCAAAGAGGATTGTTACCCTGGATCTCATTTGCCTTTTGAGAAGATACAACTGGGTGTATTCACTAATATGTTATATAGTAAAATAATAATAAAATGTCTTTTCATATATTAGAATGTGTATTTCTTTATATATAGTAAATAATTCTGAATTTGACAATTCGAATTTTAAAGAACCTATTTTATAGTATTTTCCTGTTAAGTTATTTAAGTTTAGTATTTATTTTTATGTGCCTAGTACGATTAAGTACTTTTATCAACCAAATACTGTTAGTAGTATAAATATGATTAATAAAAATGTGCATGGTTCTTCTGAAGATTTTTAAATTGCTTTACAAAGAAACTCATGCTGTTTGCACAGAAAAAGATCTTTCCTTTCTTGTGGCTCTAGGGAATAATTAGTTACATTTTAATCAGTTTTCACTATTTGCTAGGTCCTTTGTTTACAATATTATTAAATTCTCAAAATAATCCTCTGAAGAAACATCTTTCCCATTTTACAGATAAGGCTAAGTGACTTGAACTCTGCCTACCTAGCAAGTGGCAGAGCCAGGATCCACACTGTCAGGCTCCAGAGCTTTTTAACAATGCATCACTATGAAGAGGTGTTTTCTTTCATCCAAGAATTTTTACTTTCCTAGAAAGAATATATTATTCGTTTTGACATTTTTTCTGGCTGTCTTAAAAATTCTGTTTGCTTCAGAGCACATGCAACTCTGATTAGAACATTAATATTACTAAACTAAACTGGCATTATAAGAATCAGTTCTGTTCAGTCACTCAGTTGTGTCCAACTCTTTGCAACCCCATAGACTGCAGCACGCCAGGCTTCCCTGTCTGTCACCAACTCCTGGATCTTGCTCAAACTCACGTCCATCAAGTCGGTGATGCCATCCAACCATCTCATCGTCTGTCCTCCGCTTCTCCTCCTGCATTCAATCTTTTCCAGCATCAGGATCTTTTCCAATGAGTCAGTTCTTTGCATCACGTGGTTAAAGTATTGGAGTTTCAGCTTCAGCATCAGTCCTTCCGATGAATATTCAGGACTGATTTCCTTTAGGATTGACTGGTTGGCTCTCATTGCAGTCCAAGGGACTCTCAATTCTCCAACACTACAATTCAAAAGCATCAATTCTTTGGCGCTCAGCTTTCTTTATAGTCCAACTCTCACATCCATACGTCACTACTGGAAAAACCATAGCTTTGATTAGACAGACTGCTGTTGGCAAAGTAATGACTCTGCTTTTTAATATGCCATCTAGGTTGCTCAAAGTTTTTCTTCCAAGGAGTAAGCATCTTTTAATTTCATGGCTGTTGGTCACCATCTGCAGTGATTTTGGAGCCCAAGAAAATAAAGTCTGCCACTATTTCCCCATCTATTTGCTATGAAGTGATGGGGCCGGATGCCATGATCTTAGTTTTCTGAATGTTGAGTTTTAAGCCAACTTTTTCACTCTCCTCTTTCACTTTCATTAGGAGGCTCTTTAGTTCTTCTCCGCTTCTTTTATAAAGAGTGGTGTCATCTGTGTGTCTGAAGTTAGTGATATTTCTCCCAGTAATCTTGATTCCAGCTTGTGCTTCATCCAGCACGGCACTTCACATGATGTACTCTGCATATATACTCTGCTTCCCTGGTGGGTCAGAGGTTAAAGCGTCTGCCTGCAATGCAGGAGACCTGGGTTTGATCCCTGGGTTGGGAAGATCCCCTGGAGAAGGAAATGGCAACCCACTCCAGTATTCTTGCCTGGAGAATCCCATGGATGGAGGAGCCTGGTGGGCTACAGTCCATGGTGTCGCAAAGAGTCAGACACGACTGAGCGACTTCACTTACTCACTCTGCAATAATAAGCAGGGTGACAATGCACAGCCTTGACGTACTCCTTTCTCGATTGGAACCCATCTATTGTTCCATGTCCGGTTCTCTGTTGCTTCTTGACCTGCATACAGATTTCTCAGGAGGCAGGTCAGGTGGTTTGGTATTGCCCTCTCTCGAAGAATTTTCCACAGTTTGTTGTGATCCACACAAAGGCTTTGGTATAGTCAATAAAGCAGCAGTAGATATTTTTCTGAAACTCTTGCTTTTTCTATGATCCCACGGATGTTGGCAATTTGATCTCTGATTTCTCTGCTATTTGATCTCTGGTTCCTCTTATAAGAATGTTAATAGTTTATTCTGTTGATTATCACTACCAGCTTATATATGATCATCATTGTTGCCTCTGATTTCTCCTTAGGAAGTGAGGAGTCTTTTAAGAAGATGGAAAGTTACTTTATTCAAACTTGTGCAATACTTGTGATATTTTAAAATTGGATGTGAAAAATGATTTCACATTCTATTCCTTAATCTAGTTCTTTTCATAAAGAAAGGTGAAGGTTCAAGTGTTCAATAAAATGTAGGAATATTAGAAAAGTATAAAGGAAATAAAACTGTTACTCATTTGGGGGGAAAAGTGAGACAGTAGAATTTGATAATTGAAATATTAACCACATATTTGGTGACATATCTTCAAAAATGGTTGTTTCAGGTTGTTATATCCAAAAGATTGAGATATACCATGTTATGAAAGTAGTAAGAATAAAAACTAAAGTTTCTTCTAAATGCAAGGATCTAGTAAATACAGATTGTCCGGTTGTGAGATGTCCAAAGTGCACATATACATGTGAGTGCTTTGGAGAATTAGTTTTATCTGTACTGGAAGTATCATACATTGTAGTTAACACTGTAGTTCCTGGAATTCTGGTTTTCATGAGTTGCTGAATAAGTACATAGTTCATCAGCACCTTCACCTCCACTCCATTACACCTCAGAGGTGTAACCTATTATCTGCCATCACTAACATTTCATGGAAGATTAGTTTGTCTTTTCAGAAATTTTAAAAATATGTAAGGTCTGATGACTCTTTAAATAGAATAAATTTAGCTTCATGAAAATACTACTACCAAGTCCTTATTCTCATATTTCCTTCCATTGGTGAGGTGGATTGTTGTTGGGGCTTCCCTGGTGGCTCAGATAGTAGAGTCCACCTGCAAGGCAGGAGACCTGGGTTCGATCCCTGGGTGGGGAGGATCCCCAGGAGGAAGGAATGGATTGTTCAGTTCAGTTCAGTTGCTCAGTCTTGTCCGACTGCGACCCCATGAATCGCAGCACGCCAGGCCTCCATACTTCAAACTGAAAAAAGCATTGTCGGTGAAACCACCAGAGGGCACTCTCATATAGGGTTCGGTTTGAGCATTCCTCACCCAAAGGGCAGTGACTTAATGTACTTAATTTAGCAGATACTATTTGGGTATTCTGTAGGTAAGGATGAGTAAGTGACGGCAGTGAAATTAATTAAAGCCATCATTCATTCTGTTGATCTAGTCATTTGTTGTACCCCTACCACTGTGAAGAGGCATTGTACTTTTTGCCAGGCGAATAACAAAAAATGGGCCCTTAAGGAGCATAGTTGTTAAGTTTTTAAGTAGACAACTAGTATCTACTGAGCTACTTAGTTTTCTAATGATGTTGCTTTTTAACCATGAATATAATGTATCGTTATTTTTTTTAAATTAGAGATTAAAGAGAAAATAAAATTATCTATAATTGTCCCATCTAAAGAGAACACTAACATTTTTGCTACCTTTCTTTCCTGGGTTATTTTGCTACATAAATATATTTCCAAAAATAATTGTATTTATTATGCATATTGTTTTATAACTTGCTTTTTCACTTAGTATCATGCATTTTTTTGCTGTATCAGTACTCTCATTTAATGGATGCATATTATTTTATAAACTGGAATGTAATTTTAATTAACCCCATACCATTAGACATGGGCTTCCCAGGTGGTGCTAATGGTAAAGAACCTGCCTGCCAATGCAGGAGACGTAGAGATGCAGGTTCGATCCCTGGGTTGGGAAGATCCCCTGGAGGAGAGCATGGCAACCCATTCCAGTATTCTTGCCTGGAGAATCCCATGGACAGAGGAGCCTGGGTGGATACAGTCCATAGGGTCACACAGAGTTGGACACTACTGAAGCGACTTAGCATGCATGCATATGATTAGACATAATCATTATTTCCATTTGTTCCCTATTATAAAGAATGCTGTTATTTCATCCTGGTCAATAGTTTTTTTTTAAGAAGACTATTATTTTTAAAAAAAATTTTATTCTAATATAGTTGATTTCTAGTGTGTCAGTTTCAACTGTAGAGCAAAGTGAATCAGTTATATATTTTTTCTTTTTCAGATTCTTTTCTTATATTGGTTATTACAGAATATTGAATAGAGTTCCCTGTGTTACACAGTAGGTCTTTGTTATCTGTTTTATGTATAGTAGTATGTATATGTTATTCCCTTCTCCTGATTTATCACTTCCCCCCACATTTCTCCTTTGATAACCATAAGTCTGATTTCAAGATCTGTGAGGGAATTCCCTGGTGGTCCAGGGGTTAAGAATTCACCTTCCAGTGCTGAGGGTGGGAGTTAGATTCCTTGATCAGGGAGGTAAGATTCCACAGGGGGCATGGCCAGAAAACCAAAACATAAAACAGAAGCAATATTGTAACAAATTCAGTGAAGTAAGCCAGAAGGAAAAACACCAATACAGTATACTAACGCATATATATGGAATTTAGAAAGATGGTAACGATAACCTTGTATACGAGACAGCAAAAGAGACACTGATGTATAGAACAGTCTTACGGACTCTGTGGGAGAGGGAGAGGGTGGGAAGATTTGGGAGAATGGCATTGAAACATGTAAAATATCATGTATGAAACGAGATGCCAGTCCAGGTTCAATGCACGATACTGGATGCTTGGGGCTGGTGCACTGGGACGACCCAGAGGGATGGTATGGGGAGGGAGGAGGGAGGAGGGTTCAGGATGGGGAACACATGTATACCTGTGGTGGATTCATTTTGATATTTGGCAAAACTAATACAATTATGTAAAGTTCAAAAATAAAATAAAATTAATTAAAAATAAATATTCAGGAAAAAAAAAAAACATTCAATAAAGACTTTAAAAATGGTCCCCATCAAGAGGAAAAAAAAAATTCTGTGAGTTTGTTTCTGTTTTGTAAGTAAGTTCATTTGTATCATTTTAAAAACTTAGATTCCATGTATAAGTGATATCATATGATACTTACCTTTGTCTGACTTCACTTAGTATGATAATCTCTAGGTCCACCCATGTTGCGCTGATGGTATTATTTCATTCTTTTTTGTGACTAAAATTCCACTGTATGTACCACATCTTTATCCATTCCTCTGTTGATGAACATTTAGGTTGCTTCCATGCCCTGGTTATTGTAAATAGTGGTGTCTTGTTTTATTTGTATTTCTCTGATGACATACAATGTGGAGCATATTTTTATCTCCTTCTTTGCCATCTGTATGTGTTTGGTGAAGTGTCTGTTAAGGTCTTTGACCCATTTTTTTTTTTTTTTTTGATAGCTTTATTGAGTTACAATTCGTATGCCATACAATTCACCCATTTAAAGTGTATAATTAGATTTTAGTATATTCATAGAGTTCTGTAGCCACAGTCAATGTTAAAATGTTTTGGGCCCATTTTTAATTGGGTTATTTGTTTTCTTATTGTTGAGTTTTAAGAGTTCTTTGTATATTTTGGATAATAGTCCTTTATCAGATGTGTCTTTTGAAAATGTTTTCTCCCAGTGTATGGCTTATCCTTTCATTCTCTTGACAGTGTCTTTTCAAAAAGCAGACATTTTTAATTGACGTGAAGGCTAGCTTATCAATTCTTTTATGAAATGTGTCTTTGGTGTTGTATCTAAAACAGTCATCACCAAACCCAAGATCATCTAGATTTTCTCCTGTGTTATCTTCTAAATGTTTTACAGTTTTGCTTTTTACATTTAGATCTGTAATCCATTTTGAACTAATTGTTGTGAAAGGTGACAACTTAATGTTTAGATTTTTTTTTTTTTTGCATGTGGCTGTCTAGTTGTTCTAGTACTATTTGTTAAAAAGACATTCTATGCTCACTTTTGTTGCTTTTACTCCTCTGACAAAGGTCAGTTGACTACTGTATGGGTCTGTTTTTGGACTCTGTCTCACTGACCTTTTTGTTCACTCACCAATACTATATTGTCTTGATTGTAGCTTTATAATAAGCGTTAAAATCAGATGGTCCTCAGTCCTCTGACTTCTTCGATACCGATGGATTACATTGATTTCTGAGTGTTGAAGCAGTCTTACATACCTGGGACAAATCCCTTTTGGTCATGGTGCATAATTCTTTTTAGACTTTTTTGGATTTGATTTGGTAATATTTTGTTGAGGATTTTTGCAGAAGATTTTAACCAAAGGATTTTGTAAATGGGATTTGGGTTGGAAGTATCTGTGAAACTCCGGAAATAGTGTAGAATTTTGAGAATCTTTGTATCTTTTTTTTCCCCTAGGGATAACTTCTGTGGTTTTTCAGCAATTAAAGGCTCTATCACATTATGCCCTAGTTCTTACATGCCTGCAGCTAAAGCACATAATAACGTTAGTACTGGAATGATATTGATATGCAACAGAGAGTAGTTTCCACATATTCTCACAAGCAACCTTAATTAGATTCAAGCTTTTTTAAGAAAAGAAGAAAACAAGACATCATGTGCCTTTGTTTTGGATGGGAGAATTCCATCAAGGAATATTTTTTCAGTTTCAGATGTGTATTCAGAAATGAGTCAACTTGGATATCTGTATAAACACAAGACGTTAGCAAATCATGTCTTTTGCTGAAGGCATAGACATGTATTTCCACTGTTTATAGGCAAAAGGAATGATTCCTTAGATTTTTTTTCCACCGAAGTTAAAAATTATTTGCTAATATTTTTACCAAAATAATTTGCAAATATTCCAATGCTAAAGAAATACTTTTCTAATTACAGCTCAGCTTTTAGCCCCCTACTATTTTCTAATGTACTGTTTAACCTTCTGAAAGTAAGACTTCAACGTACAGGCAAGAAGTGCTCAGAGTATGTAATGTGTTTCCTAATTCTACCAAAAGGCATCCCCTTAGATTTAGTAACATCACTAAAATCACCTCGCATTTATTTAGTATCTTCCTGCAGGAAGCCCAATTTCAGCAAGTTTTATTAAGCACCTACAGAGTTCAAGCCACTGTGGACTCAGAGATGAGATCTCATTCCTGACTGATGAAATATCTTCCCCAGACCTTCTTTTCTTTCCCGTCTAGTCAGAATTCACCCAGTTCAGTTCAGTAGTCTCTCAGTCGTGTCTGACTCTGCGACCCCATGGACTGCAGCATGCCAGGAACCCTGTCCAACACCAACTCCCGGAGTTTACTCAAACTCACGTCCACTGAGTCGGTGATGCCATCCAGTCATCTCATCCTCTGTTGTCCCTTTCTCCTCCCACCTTCAATCTTTCCTAGCATCAAGTTCTTTTCCAATGAGTCAGTTCTTCGCATCAGGTGGGAATTTCACCTTTCAGCATTAGTCCTTCCAATGAATATTCAGGACTGATTTCCTTTAGGATGGACTGGTTTGATCTCCTTGCTGTCTATAACCCAAAGTACATGTAATTACTACTATACTATCACTTTAGTTTGTCTTGAATTAGAGCAAAATTTGTGATCAGTAGCACAGTGTGATCATTTGAATGCTCCCTTGGCCTTTTCCATCATTGCCATCCAGATATAATTACCATGAGTACACTTATCAGTTCAGTCACTCAGTTGTGTCTGACTCTTTGCGACCTCGTGAATTGCAGCACGCCAGGCCTCCCCGTCCATCACCAACTCCCAGGGTTCACTCAAACTCACGTCCATCGAGTCAGTGATGCCATCCAGCCATCTCATCCTCTGTCGTCCCCTTTTCCTCCTGCCCCCAATCCCTCCCAGCATCAGAGTCTTTTCCAATGACTCAACTCTTCACATGAGGTGGCCAAAGTACTGGAGTTTCAGCTTCAGCATCATTCCTTCCAAAGAACACCCAGGGCTGATCTCCTTTAGAATGGACTGGTTGGATCTCCTTGCAGTCCAAGGGACTCTCAAGAGTCTTCTCCAACACCACAGTTCAAAAGCATCAATTCTTCGGCCCTCAGCTTTCTTCACAGTCCAACTCTCACATCCATGCATGACCACTGGAAAAACCATAGCCTTGGCTAGACAGACCTTTGTTCCCAAAGTAATGTCTCTGCTTTTCAATACGCTATCTAGGTTAGTCATAACTTTCCTTCCAAGGAGTAAGCGTCTTTTAATTTCATGGCTGCAGTCATCATATGCAGTGATTTTGGAGCCCCCCAAAATAAAGTCTGACACTGTTTCCACTGTTTCCCCATCCATTTCCCATGAAGTGATGGGACCAGATGCCATGATCTTCGTTTTCTGAATGTTGAGCTTTAAGCAAACTTTTTCACTCTCCTCTTTCACTTTCATCAAGAGGCTTTTTAGTTCCTCTTCACTTTCTGCCATAAGGGTTGTATCATCTGCATATCTGAGGTTATTGATGTTTCTCCCAGCAATCTTGATTCCAGCTTGTGCTTCTTCCAGCCCAGCGTTTCTCATGATGTACTCTCCGTAGAAGTTAAATAAGCAGGGTGACAATATACAGCCTTGACGTACTCCTTTTCCTATTTGGAACCAGTCTGTTGTTCCATGTCCAGTTCTAACTGTTGCTTCCTGACCTGCATATAGGTTTCTCAAGAGGCAGGTTAGGTGGTCTGGTATTCCCATCTCTTTCAGAATTTTCCACAGTTTATTGTGATCCACACAGTCAGAGGCTTTGGCATAGTCAATTCCAACAACACAAGAGAAGACTCTACACATGGACATCACCAGATGGTCAACACCGAAATCAGATTGATTATATTCTTTGTAGCCAAAGATGGAGAAGCTCTATACAGTCAGCAAAAACAAGACCGGGAGCTGACTGTGGCTCAGATCATGAACTCCTTATTGCCAGATTCAGACTTAAATTGAAGAAAGTAGTGAAAACCACTAGACCATTCAGGTATGACCTAAATCAAATCCCTTATGATTATACAGTGGAAGTGAGAAATAGATTTAAGGGCCTAGATCTGATAGAGTGCCTGATGAACTATGGAATGAGGTTCGTGACATTGTACAGGAGACAGGGATCAAGACCATCCCCATGGAAAAGAAATGCAAAAAAGCAAAATGGCTGTCTGGGGAGGCCTTACAAATAGCTGTGAAAAGAAGAGAAGCAAAAAGCAAAGGAGAAAAGGAAAGATACAAGCATCTGAATGCAGAGTTCCAAAGAATAGCAAGGAGAGATAAGAAAGCCTTCCTCAGCGATCAATGCAAAGAAATAGAGGAAAACAACAGAATGGGAAAGACTAGAGATCTCTTCAAGAAAATTAGAAATACCAAGGGAACATTTCATGCAAAGATGGGCTTGATAAAGGACAGAAATGGTATGGACCTAACAGAAGCAAAAGATAAAGAAGAGGTGGCACGAATACACAGAACTGTACAAAAAAGATCTTCACAACCCAGATAATCATGATGGTGTGATCACTCACCTAGAGCCAGACATCCTGGAGTGTGAAGTCAAGTGGGCCTTAGAAAGCATCACTACGAACAAAGCTAGTGGAGGTGATGGAATTCCAGTTGAGCTATTTCAAATCCTGAAATATGATGCTGTGAAAATGCTGCACTCAATATGCCAGCAAATGTGGAAAAGTCAGCAGTGGCCACAGGACTGGAAAAGGTCCATTTTCATTCTAATCCCAAAGAAAGGCAATGCTAAAGAATGCTCAAACTACAGCACAATTGCACTCATCTCATACGCTAGTAAAGTCATGCTCAAAATTCTCCAAGCCAGGCTTCAGCAATACATGAACCGTGAACTTCCAGATGTTCAAGCTGGTTTTAGAAAAGGCAGAGGAACCAGAGATCAAATTGCCAACACCCGCTGGATCATCAAAAAAGAAAGAGAGTTCCAGAAAGACAGTACATTCATAGGAGATAGAATAATAGATCTGAAAGAAACCTAAAAGATGATTTGGGGGCATAGACTTTACATATATGGGTCAGATTTACCAAGACTAATTGGCTTCCCCAAGACTACATATCATGGCAGAATGTTATGCCATGGCATTGGTTATGCCAACCAATGTCTTCTTTAAGCATTAGGGATATTTTATTTTTTTATTTTTATTTTTGGCTGTGTCACATGGCATGCAGGATTTTAGCTCCCTGACGAGGAATTGAACCTGTGCCCCCTGCAGTGGGAGCACAGAGTCTTAACCACTGAACCCCCAGGGAAGTCTCAAGGATATTTTAATATGTATATAGGAATATACATACTGATGAAATTTGCCTCCGATTGCAGATGTGCCCAGTGATATACTAGTAAAGATTTAACAACTGGATTCCATGGTGTAAATACTCTTACCATGGCTGATTTAACCTACCAATGGTTTAACAACTGGCTCACAACATTTCTGAAAATTTAATAATTGAATTTCAAAGGTTGGTGTGAACCACTCCTAGCATTCCACTGGCTATGCCTCCGAAATCATACATTTACTATTAAAGCATTAGATTATTTATTTACTCGTTCAAGTTGTCTATTCAGAGACACTTTACATTGTTTTCTGGTTAATGTTTCCTGGGAGAAATAAATTATTCTTTACACGTCAGCTTCAACCTTCACTTTCAGTTTAAGGACTTAATGACTTTTTTAAAGTTATTTTTATTTATTTATTTTTGGCTGTCTTTGTTGCCGTGCGCAGGCTTTCTCTGGCTGTGGCGGGTGTGGGCTACTCTTCGTTGGGATCGTGGGCTTCTCACTGCAGTGGCTTATTCCGTTGCTGAGCATGGGCTGTCTAGGCGAGTGGACTTCACTCGTTGCCACTTGCGGGCTCTAGAGCTCGGGCTCAGTAGTTGTGGCACAGCGGTGTAGCTGCCCACGTGGCATGTGGCCTCTTCCTGACCAGGGATTGAACCCTTGTCCCTGTGTTGGCAGGCAGATTCTTAACCCTCGGACCACCGGGGGAGTCCAAGGATTTAATAACTTTTTGATAAATGTCTTAAGTGACTTGGTCTGTCTTTTAAGAGAGCTTCAGATGAGTCCTTGAGTATCTGTTATTTATTGGCTGAGTTACAAACTGCCACAAAACTCACTGGCTTAAAACAACCATCCTTTATTTCAGTCAGCAGTTCTTCTGCGTGTTCTTCTAGTGCAGGCTGGGCTTGTCCATGGTTGATGAGGCTGGCTGGTCTTGGACGGCATCATCCGTGTATCACAGTGATTGAATGTCTATCAGCTAGGGCAATAAGAGGACCTACGTTTCTCATTATCCAGCAAGCCAGGCCTGGTCACATGGTCACATGGCTTCATGGTCTCACGGGTGCAAGACTGGAAGCTGTAAAGTCTCTTAAGGCCAAGCCTTTGAACTGGCTTGACATCGCTTCCACAAGCCCATCCCAGGTTCTGGGAGTGGGGAAAGAGACTCTCTAACCTTTTGAAAGAAGCAGCAAATACAGTGGCCATTCTGTCACAGTAGGAATCACTAATCTTAACTGATTTACATTTGGGTTTAGATTGTCACGTGTCTGTAGGACAGAGCTGAATGCTCAACGTCAGTAAAAAGTTTTTAAAATTTAACATTTATTTTTGGCTGTGCTGGATCTTCATTGCTGTGCGGGCTTTTCTCTAGTCATGGCATGTGGAGGCTCCTTTCTGTTTTGGGGCAGGCTTCTCATTGCAGTGGCCTCTCTTGTTGCAGAGCACAGCTCTAGAGTGCTCGAGCTTCAGATGTTGCAGCCACCGCTCGATTGTTGTGGCTCCCAGGCTCTAGAGCACAGGCTCAATAGTTGTGCATGGGTTTAGCTGAATCTTCCTGGATCAGGGATCAAACTTGTGTCTCCTGCATTGACAGCTGGACTCATCACCACTGAGCCACCAGGGAAGCCCGACAGTAAGAAATTAACTGAAGTTTTTTTTCCTGATGTCCAAAAGAAATTCATAACTTTTACTTACAAACCAGCTTTACTTGAATGCCCTCATTGATATGTTCATTAACTGATAATTTCCTTATCAATTAGAACATTTATTTTAATACTGTCTCTTTTCCACACACACTGGTTAGCTAAGGAGAGGGTGGAGGTGGGAAAGAGTTAAACAGTAAGGCCGTATGGTCTGCTTAACAATTGGAAGCTGAAATAAGGCGTTAGGTAATCAATTGATAAATGGTGTACTGTCATTCAAGTTCAGGAAAAGAAGCACTCACTGGGAATTAGATTTGTGGGGAAGACTGCTTCTTGGAGAACCACTTTTAAATCCACCTTATTGAGGTATAGCTTACATACAATAAAATGCACATATTTAACATACAGTATTTGTCTTTATTTGCCTGACTTATTTCACTAAGTATAATACCCTCCATGTCCATCCATGTTGTTGAAATGGCAAAATTTTGTTCTTTTTTTTTAATGACTGAGCAGTATTTCATTTTGTGTGTGTGTGTGTGTGTGTGTATACACACCACATATTCTTTTTCCATTCATCTGTTCTGTGCTCTTGAGTTGCTTCCATACCTTGGTTGTTGTAAATAATGCTCCTGTGATCATTGGGTGCATGTATCTTTTCCCCTGAGTGCTTTGTTTCTTCGGGTGCATACCCAGGAGTGGAATTGCTGGATCATATGATAGTTCTCATTTTTAGATTTTTGAGGAATCTCCATAGTCGTTCCCATAGTGGCTGCACCAATTTACGTTCCCATCAATATTTCACGAGTTCTCTTTCTTTCCTCTATGATCTCACCAACATTTGTTATTTGTGGTGTTTTGTGTGTGTGTGTGTGTGTGTGTGGTCTTTTTGATGATAGCCATTCTAATGGGTGTGAGGTGATATCTCACTGTGGTTTTGATTTGCATTTCTCTGGTGATAAGCAGTGTTGAGCATCTTTACATCTGCCTCTTGGTCATCTGTATGTCTTCATATGTGTCATACACACATCTGTATGTCTTCTTTGGAAAAATGTCTGTTGAGATCTTCTGTGCATTTTTAAAATTGAATTTTTTATTTTGTATGAGCAGTTTATATATTTTGGGTATTCATCCCCTACTGATCATATCATTTACAACTATTTTCTTCCATTCAATAGGTTGTCTTTTCATTTTGATTTCCTTGGTTTTACAAAAGCTTTTAAGTTTAATTAAGTCATATATGTGTATTTCTATTTATTTATTGCCTTAGGAGACAGATCCAAAAAAGATTGCTATGGTTTATGTCAAAGAGTGTTCTGCTGATGTTTTCTTCTAGGGGTTTTATGATTTCTGGTTTTATGTTTAGATCTTCAATCTATTTTGAGTTTGTTTCTGTATGGTATAAGAAAACATTCTAATTTAATTTTTTTACTTGTGGCTGTCCATCTTTCCCAGCACCACTCATTGAGGAGGTTGTCTTTTCCCCGCTGTACATTCTCACCTCCTTTGTTATAGATTAATTGGCCATAAATGCACGAGTTTATTTCTGAGCTCTGTTCTGGTTCATGTGTCTAGTAAACGCGCATCTTTTGATGACTATAGCTTTGTTGTATAGTCTGAAGTCAGGGGCCGTGATTCCTCCAGCTCTGTTTTTTCTCAAGATTGTTTTGGCGAGATTGAGAACATTTCCATCATCCCTCAAAATTAACTCTTACCCATTTTGCTGTCTCTCCTCCCCCGCTCCTAGCGTTAGACAATCAAAGATAAGTCCAAATAATTCTCTTGTTTACCTTCATTGCTGACAAACATAACTATCTGTAAACAACAGAAAGATTACAGTGTCAGTGAATGTGGTTTGAATTTTTGAGTAGGAATACAATTAGATGCATAGCTGCAATGATAAGAAAACATTCTGAAGTAGTTACTTAAATTAAGGAGTTTGACCCAAAATTTAAGTCAACATAACCACTTCCTTTCAGAAAGTCTTAGTATAAAAGGTTCATCAGCTAAACAGTGTGTTTAGTGACTTAGGAAATATTATAAATTATATAAAGGCTAATGCAATAAATTTGAAATTATTCTTTTTATTATGTGATAATTAGAAAACATAAACAACTATGATCACATGCTGAGATATGATGGTTATCTAGGGGGGAATTCTGTTGAGTATATTTGAATATTTAGCTTCACTTCAAGAAACCAGCTTGGTTCCAACTTTTTAGATATAACTTGGCCATCTAGAGTTATTAACTTGTTTGATATCTTCAAAATTGGTCTACTCAAAGCAGGAATGCCAGATGTTTTTCAGTGGAAGATAAAGGGCAAAAACAAAAGGTAGAGGCCAGGAAGAACAGGGTTTCTACAGATTGTGATTACGTGTTCCATAATTTAACAGTTGTCAGTGGAAGTGGTGATTATCTTGATGCTGCACATCTGCAAACAGTTTACATCAAATGATGATTAATTTGATAGAATGTTTTGAATTTTATCTTCCATTAAAAGAAAGCCCAGACAGTAAATTTATAGATCTGGAATCCATTTATTTCGTCAAAAGATGATTTAAATTTAATTATAGACTTACAGGATATACTGTTCTAACCGGCAACTAATGAAGAATTAAAAATAAACTTTGAAATTTCAGGATCTCTCCCTTCATTTTGTACAAAAGTTAAAATTAACAGTTTGAGCATGCTGAAATTATCTTAACACTTATTTTTTCCGTTTCTACCATCACCCCTTTGTAAGCTCAGTTCTTTCTTAGGATGATATTAAAATATCTCATAGAAGTAGTTTAGATGTACATCATTTCCTGAAAGTAGCATTGTCATCAGTCCAACCTGGATTAGATATTTTAACAAGAAAGAAACAAGCTCATTTGTCACATGGTATTTTAAAATATTAAAACTTTAAAATAGTAATATGCAGGCTGTTTATTCAAAGTATGCATGTATTGGGCTAATCTAGAAAATTGCTAATTCACTCATAATTTTCTTCAGTTAGAATTGAAGAACAGCAAAATGTTAAGAGTTATAGAAATTTGGTTCCCATGAGGTTCAAGTGGTAAAGAACCCACCTGTCAATGCAGGAGACATGAGATGTGGTTTCAATCCCTGGGTCACGAAGACCCCCTGGAGGAGGGCATGGCAACCCACTCCAGTATTCTTGCCTGGAGAATCCCACGGACAGAGGAGCCTGGCGGGCTATAGTCCAGGGGATTCAGAAAAGAGTCAGATACAACTGAGCGACTAACACTTTAACTTTCATAGAAATTTTCTGTATTAATCCTGAATGTACATGTTCAGATTTGTTCTAATTCTATTTACTAAAATTAAATTTTATGTTCATTGAATTAGGCAATACAAAATTAAGTTTGTACTTTTCATTTTTTTCTTTTCATTCTACTAAGTTTTATTATAATTTATGAAAGTATTAGATCATAATTGATTTTTAAAAACTATACTTTATCACAGGTGGTTTAACAACTTCTGTTTTACAGCACTCTTTCCAGACAGTTATTCAGTTTTGGCTTAAACTCTTCTAGTAACCTGGAGTTCCAGGAAGCTGACTCCATTATTGGACAGTTCTGCTGTCTCTGGGGTCACACAGAGTGGGACACGACTGAAGTGACTTAGCAAAAGCAGCAGCATTATTAGAAAGTATTTCCTTGTACTGAGTGCAGATCAATCTTCCTATGATTTGTAATCCTCAGGATTGATCCTGCCCCAGAACTATACAAAATATATTTAGTCCCTCTTACATATGACAGCTGTTTGGATATTTGAAAACACTTGTCAAATTCCTATTTTTCTTTAAGCTCCACTTTTTCTGTTTATCTGTATGACATGGTTTCCAGAAGCTCCCAGTCTTAGTTGCCCTCTTCTGGACATATTTTTTTTTAAATGATGTCTCTCTTAAAATGTATTGCCCAGAATTGAATTGAACGTCATTTTCGTGTTCTGGACAATATGCTTCTGCTAATGGTGTCAATAATGCATTGGTTTTTAGCAGTCATGTCACTGTATTGATTTGTATTGAGTCATAACTTCTTAAGAGGTAGTCAGTATGTGAAAATGGTCTCCAAATTCAGATTCTTGTATAAAAATTCTCAAATTCTGATTCTTGTATAAAAATAAATTCTTCCACCCTTCTTAATTCCTCTTAGGGAGAAAAGAAAAAAAAAGTTTTATTTCATTGCTAACCTCTGTGATTTTTAATTTTACCATTTAAGTGTTAGCAGTATGGCTGATAATGTAACCAAAGAAGATTTTAAGCAGGGATGATATTTTTAGAAACTTCATTTTGGCTAACTGGGGGGAGGGTAGCGGATGGACCAGAACAGGAGCAAGACAAAGTCTGGGGTGACTGATGTAGTAATTTAGATGACAAATGATAATGGGCTGGATTAGAGAAGCAGAAAAGAAGATGCAGAGAAGGGGACAGATTCTAGTGATATGTAGGAAGTAAAATTAATAGGACTTGGTAAGTAATTTACATGTAAATGACAGTAATGAGTGAGAAAGAAGGGGAAAAAGCAGCTGTTGACATCCTGACGCTGACCTGGCATTCAGAGTCAGGCCATGTTATTTTCTGTTGGCATAAGAATCTCACAGAATACCAGCATCAGACAAGATTATTCAGTGACCATAACAACATGAGACAAAACAACTCTACTTGATAATTTTGTGGAAGCACAGACAAAAACAGGGTCACTATGCCATTCACAAAATACAAAGCACCCTGCCTCTCTCTCTGAAATGAACGATAGCTACTTCTTTACCAATTACAGTGTCACAGTTCCTCTGGGCTGTCCTTCCTGCACAGAAGATGTATTGAGTTCCCAACAGTAAAATGCTGCTTCTTCCCAACGGCGGCCGGGCTAGAGCAGACCTCTGCTTATTCAGTCCTCTCTCAAATCACTCAGCCAAATCCCAAATTCCTTAATAGTTTTCTTCAAACACTCTCCTTCTGAGTCCCGGGGCTCCCTAGGCTGTGTATCTTCCTTCACTGCAATGAGTAATTCACTCAGTTTGTCCAACTAGAGCTGTGTTCCTGTTGGTCTCTGCCTGAAAGACACTGACATTAAGAATAATCCTAACATGTACATACTGCTGTATTTAAAATGAATAACCAACAAGGACATGGAACTCTGCTCAGCATTACAGCCTGGATGGAAGTGGGGTTTGGGAGAGAATGGCTACACGTATATGTATGGCTGAGTCCCTCCTCTGTTCACCTGAAACACCACAGTTCAGTTCAGTTCAGTTCAGTCACTCAGTCGTGTCCGACTCTTTGCGACCCCATGAATCGCAGCACACCAGGCCTCCCTGTCCATCACCAACTCCCGGAGTTCACTCAGACTCACGTCCATTGAGTCAGTGATGCCATCCAGCCGTCTCATCCTCTGTCGTCCCCTTCTCCTCCTGCCCCCAATCCCTCTCAGCATCAGAGTCTTTTCCAATGAGTCAACTCTTCGCATGAGGTGGCCAAAGTACTGGAGTTTCAGCTTTAGCATCATTCCTTCCAAAGAAATCCCAGGGCTGATCTCCTTCAGAATGGACTGGGTGGATCTCCTTGCAGTCCAACACCACAACAGTGTTAATTGGCCATGTTGTGTGCTAGTTGCTCAGTCGTGTCCAACTCTTTGCGATCCTATAGACTGTAGCTTGCTAGCCTCCTCTGTTCATGGAATTCTCCAGGCAAGAATATTGGACTGGGTAGCCATTCCCTTCTCCAGGGGATCTTCCCGCCCAGGGATTAAACCCCAGTCTCCTACATTACAAATAGATTCTTTACCGCCTGAGCCATCAAGGAAGCCCATTAATTGGCTATATACCCCCAAAACAAAATAAAAAGTTTGTTTAAAAAAGAATAACCACAGAATTTGTTGCTGCGAGAGTCAGATGTTGATAGTACCAGAACAGAATAAAGAATACTAGATGACATGATGAAAGTGTCTTTAATTTTTAATAGGTTATCTTTGAGATATCAGAGAAGTAAACTAAGTGGAGATATCCAGGTGATATCCAGGATGGATTCTGGAGCTTTAACAAAGTCTCTGTGCTAAATCTATCTCTTCTCTCTACCCACATAGAAATACACTTAAAAGTATATATTTGGGAGCCATTGTTTATATAACAACTGGAGTTATGGGATTAGCCGAGATCACCCAGGGAGGGAATAAAATGAGAAGGCAGCTGAGGACAGAACCCCAAGGAACACCTGTTTGATGACTGGGCAGAAAATGAGATACCAGGAAATACTCTTAGAGGGAGCTAGCATTGAGAAGATGACCAGAAGTTAGAGGAGGTTTCAAGAGCGAGGATGAGATTAGTAGTTTTATATATGGCCAAGGATTCAAGTAAGATAAGGAGCCCTACGAACTGTTTGACATTCCCCATTATTTTTGAGCACCTCTTTATTTGCTGATACAATAAGATATTTCAGGCTTATCTTCTATTTCCCTCGTCTAGATTTGGAAATTAGCCATTTCTGAGGACTCCTGTTTCCTTTGAGTGGAAAATGGTATCGATACTTAGAAACCAGGATTTTGTGTCCCACTCCTTTTAAAAAGTGTCTGAGAAGGGCTATGTAGTGTCATGTAGGGGAGGAGAAGGACAAAGAGGGGGAAATTTGGCTTAGGTAAAGATGAGCAAAGCAGAGGTCTAGTTATTAGAACTGAAACTTAAGGTCAAAGCAGGTGAAAGATAAATAGAACTCCAAGCTTTCCCTAAAATTAGGATTCATTTTAGGAAATCTGGGCGGAGGTCTGACTTTCATCAGGCATTGCATGATCTCAGCAGGGCAGGAAGGTCATCTGTGAAGGGTGGGCAGGGAGCAAAGCTGAACAACTGCCTGTGAAATGTTTGGGTTATCTACCTGTGCCAAGCATTTTATCTTGGTGTGTGGGCTTTAGCAGTTCAGTTGTAACCCTCTACTTGTTAAAGTGATAATTATGTATACAAAGAATACTTTATTATTTTTAAATTCTTTATTATTCTTTATTATTAATAAAAGAATTGGATGTTTGATGTGAACATCTCTGGCTTTGTTGACCTAGCATTCCGATCCTCTTTCTTCTGGAAAATGCCTATTTTTCTAACACACACGTTTTGTAGGGAGTCCCAACTCCTGGCCTTAGCGAATTGGACTGGAGATGATTAACCATATCAAGTAGGGATGATCAAAATATAATGCTTTGGTCCTGAGTAAGCAGATAACCTACACCAGACCGATGAGAGTCCTTCTTCAGGATTTGAAAAACTGGCAGTGGACAGAGAGGCTTACTCCCTTGCTAAGACAAATTGAGAAGTGACTTCCCTGAGAGCTCAGTTGGTAAAGAATCCACCTGCAATGCAGGAGAGCCCTGTCTGATGCCTGGGTCGGGAAGACCCCCTGGAGAAGGGATAGGCCAACCACTCTAGTATTCTTGGCTTCCCTTGTGGTGCAGCTGGTAAAAAATTGGGAAAACATTCAATTTGTTTTTGGCATAATTCCTGGGGAGAAAGCCAGAGTAAGAGAAACAGAGATAAGGGATTAAAGGAAAAGACTCTGGGTGGTGTTTGAATCCCTGATTCCTTGTCTGCGAGGCCCAGATGTGTCCTTGTCATCTCAGAACTACCTGAGCCTCCCAACACAGATTCTTTTTTGCCTAAGCTAGTTTGACTTGGGTTTCAATCACTTTTTACCCAAAGAGAGAGACCTCACTCATACAGTGACTTCAAGTAACTGATTTTGATTAATATTGTCAAAAGTTAACTTCATTTATATCCCCAAAAGTTAACTTCAGGAACTTCCCCGGTGGTCCAGTGGTTAAGAATCTGCCCTGCAATGCAGGAGACACGAGTTTGATCCCTGGTTGGGGAGCTAAGATCCCACCTACCGTGGAGTAACTAAGCCCGCACACCACAACTAGAGAACCATGTACCACAACGAGGACCTGACGGAGCCAAATATATAAATGAATAATATTTTTTGAAAAGTTAACTTCATTTTGGTAAATATCTCAAACATCCCACAGGAAATGGTAAGAAATAAAATGACCATAAATTGCTGATGTGCTTTTCCTAATAAAAGTAGCAGTTGTTAAAAAAAATTTTTTTTTCTATCCAGGCAGTGTCCTAAAGCTCTCTTTCTTGTTAGCAACCTTAGTTTAAATTGTATTTCCACTTCCACCTCCCCCATCACACTGTTGCACTGAATGTATATCATCTTGTCACTATAAAATTCTTTTCGAAAGCAACAAGAAATAAATCAGTTTTGTAAGAGAAAGTACATATACTCTCTTATCTTTCTTTCCCTTAGTTACAAACAACTTCCCAAGTGCCTACTCAAGCTTACACTTTCTCTGATGAAGAGTTATTTTAACAGGTTTTACTGTCTGTTTACTCTTTTAGTTTTTCTAGTTCTTAAGGCTAAGTGAACCCAAACTTTGTGTTCACTCAGACATTTGCTGAGTTTAGAAACAGCTACCCAAGCTGGTTCATAGCTGTATTCTTTAAAAAGAATCTAATCACCCAGAGCCATCAATGGCAGTATGAACCAATGCATTCCATAATTTGTCTTTGCCTACCTCTCTTTGCAGAATCAGTCTCCAATTTTCTTCTGGGTAATTTACTCTTTTCCCACTCCCAGTCTATGAGGTCTCAGTGGCATTCTGATCCCTACATCAAGTGGAGTCATGACCCAGGCCCAAGACAGCCTGTACCTGTGTTCCTGAGTGGGTAGCTGACCTAAACCAGTGCAATTCAAGGACGTTTCAAGACATTTATGAATGCTACCAGCAGATATATATTTTTTCTTTCCACTGGGTATGAATTTAAGAGGCTTTGAGGTTGGCATTCCTGCAGTTATTTTATGAGCAGGTGGGGATTGCCTATCAGAACAGAGCTGACCCAAAAGATAGGAAGCTGAGAGATGGAGAAAGAAAAATCAGGTCCTAGTTACTTGAACCAAAACTTACCTTTTGCTTAAGCCCATTTGAATGGGTCTTTCTGTTACCAAGAGTTAACTGAAACAGCAATGACCATGTAAAAGTCACTTGAATAAGAGTAAAAATTGGATAAATACATACAAATCTGAAATTTTAAAGAGAAAGAGCTGAAAACTCAGTATCTATTGACCATGACAGCCTTTCCTATAGGCTTGCCAAAATTGTCTAGAAAAAGAGAGTAAAGCATAAGAAACCAGGTTCTGGGTATTCTGAAAAATCTAGACAATTGCTTGGAATATCTCAGAGTCTGAGATATTTAATCTAGTCCCTTAACAATGCATTACAATGAGAACAGCTGCTCTGAGTTGTGACCATGAGACACTGGAAAGTCACAGGTATCAGAGAGAAAAGTTTATAGGGTCATAGAATTTTAGGTTACTACTGCTGAGTAATAAGGGAAATGAAATCATGCCATTTCCAATAACATAGAGGTGAGCCTTGAACAATATGGGTTTGAACTACGTGGGTCCACTTATACGTGAATTTTTTTTTTCAATGGCGAATACTTCATTATTACACCATCCCTGGTTAGTTGAATCCAGGGATGCAGAACTGTTGATATGAGGAACTGCATACACAGAGGACCAGAGAATACATAGGGCCAACTAGTAGTCATGTATGGATGTGAGAGTTGGACTGTAAAGAAAGCTGAGCGCCAAAGAATTGATGCTTCTGAACTGTGGTGTTGGAGAAGACTCTTGAGAGTCCCTTAGACTGCAAGGAGATCCATCCAGTCCATCCTAAAGGAGATCAGTCCTGGGTGTTCTTTGGAAGGACTACTGTTGAAGCTGAAACTCCAATACTTTAATACATTTAATGCGAAGAGCTGAGTCTTTTGAAAAGACCCTGATGCTGGGAAAGATTGAGGGCAGGAGGAGAAGGGGATGACAGAGGATGAGATGGTTGGATAGCATCACCGACTCAATGGACGTGGGTTTGGGTGGACTCCGGGAGTTGGTGATGGACAGGGAGGCCTGGTGTGCTGTGGTTCATGGGGTCGCAAAGAGTCAGACACAACTGAGCGACTGAACTGAAACTGAAACTGAACTGAAACACTTTGTTTGGGATAGTGTTTCCACAAGCATATCCAATTATAAAAACCCCTCAAACTGTACTGAAGATCTGTGCACTGTATTATTTGTAATAATATATTTCAAAGTTTTTTTTCATATACGATACATAGCACAGGAATGACATCAGATTTGCAATGTGAAAAAAGCACCTGGCTGTGGTTTGGAGAAAGATAAGAGGCCTGAATGGAAGTGGTAGATCATTTCCTCTGCTTAATTCAAATTATCTAGAATCCAGAATACCCCTGAGCATCAGTGCATATCATCAATGCATATTCTTCCCTTAGAAGAATTCAGACTTGGTCTTTGCTGACCTCCTCTAGGAGTTGTGCAAAACAGCTGTCAATGAACCACAAAGAGAACTTAGCTGGAGAAAAATGCTGGGAAACAGATAAGAAACTAAAGAAACCACAGACAAAGGCAATAGATTGAACCAATTCTATGACATAAACCTTTCAAGACAGGGTTAAAGTAATCATGTTTGTTTTTAATATTTCAAACCTGTCAAATACTTCCTTGGGTTCTCTTCTCCCATCTATAATTTTCTTCTGAAATTAAGAATCTAACAGGCTGGAAGTGACTGGCATAATAGGAAGGCAAAAATCATCTTTTACCCACAGTTGGAATGGATAGAATTAAAATAAGACTGAGTCAGGTTATGTCTCTAAAAGAATATGGTCAGTATTATAGCAATGAAAGAGGGTTGGGGGGCAGGTGGATTGGGTTGTAGGATCCTAAATGTCTTATTGCAGGCACCACCTCAAAGTCAGAAAGGCCCTTACTTGCTGAAGGTTTAGAAGAACCACAGAAGCTAAGCATTTATTTTATAGCTGGAAAGGATTCTTAGAGTGCACTTCGGCCTAAACATTTCACTCATGGAATGCGAGAGTGAAGGGACTAAATTACCCAGGAACCTTCGTAACTAACATTTGATTAATACTTACCAAGTGCTTCCACATCGATTCCCTCCTTAAATCCCCATAAAGTGATGGCAAACTATTCATTCTTCTTTTCAGAAGTTGGGGCTTAGAGAGTAAAGCAGAAAAAGTGAATTCCTATCAATGCACAAGTTTCTCCTCTCCTTCTAGGGTACGTCACTACATCCCTGTTACCACCTCTCTTGCAGCTGGAGGGGTAGGGTAACCTACCGTACAATCCTTTCTTCACATTCTCACTTCTTTGCCAGCTGTCCAGATGTACAGGATCCAGGAGAGGAGTTCGCAGCCCCAGGGGATGGTGAAGCCATCCATTGGAAGGATCCTGGGTCTCTGAATGACTCTGTGGAGCAGAGATATTTTCCCCCATTTGTCAGGGGACGATCAACTTTAAGGGATCCAATATGTGGTTTTCTTCCTTTGTGTGGTGTTTCTCAAGGACTCTCTGATCCTTATCAGTTCCTGGAAAACAGAAACAAGTGGAGCTGCATGCAGTTCTCAGGACTGAGATCATGGGCAAGGGCACCTGCTTGGATTCCCTTCAGCAACTCCCTTCAGTGACCTTTTCGGACTATCCATTTTGTGGCAACTGGTGGAATTTCATTCTTTTTATTGGCTGAATAATCATTTTATTGAAGATATATAAGTGTGCGTTTCTGCAAATAAAGTACCATTGTTTCACTCGAGATTTGGGTCCCCTGCATCCTTCTTCTCGTAGACTCCAGTCCCCAGGTCCCGGTCTACGAAGACCGTGGCACCCATTCACTGATCCAACTGAACTCTGACAGGAATGAGAAATAAACCTTTCCTCTACCCAACCACTGATGTTTTGGTGCTTGTTTCCCAGTTAACCTAACTAACATAAGAAAAATTAAGGGACCCATGCAAAAATCCATGTATTAATTTATTTAACAACAACAACAAAAAGATATTGAGCACCTATTAAACACGCTTAGCATTGTGTGTTCATCAATGAATTAAGACAGCTCTGGCCTGCACCCTCATGGGGCTTTCCGCTAACAGCTGACACAAGTATGGACAAGGATAAGACCCAAAGAAAAATCTGTTAACTACAAATTTCTCTCATTCTCTACTTCACATGCTTCTTCCCAAATAATTTAAACCAATATATGTCATTCCTCAAAGTTTACTTTAAAAAATAGACAATTTACCCCAAATATGAATTATAGGATGGAGAAAAGAGGTAGGGGGTGTTTGTTAAGCTCCTGCATTTCCCAAGACCTAAGAAGGCCCAGCTCCGGTAAAATCTCCTTGTATCATAGAGCCTTTGTCAATAGATGGAATTGGAAAACCATTGTTTTCAGATATTTAACTTTTCAGGTATTTAAAGATCTACAGTTGACCTTTGAACAACACGGGTTAGGGGTACCAACCATGACCCTTTTCACAGTTTAAAATCTGCGTAAGATAAATAGTTGGCCCTCAGTTTAGTTCAGTTCAGTCGCTCAGTCGTGTCTGACTCATTGCGACCCCATGAACCACAGCACGCCAGGCCTCCCTGTCCATCACCATCTCTCGGAGTTCACTCAAACTCATGTCCATTGAGTCAGTGATGCCATCCAGCCATCTCATCCTCTGTCCTCCCCTTCTCCTCCTGCCCTCAATCTTTCCCAGCATCAGGGTCTTTTCAAATGACTCAGCTCTTCGGATCAGGTGGCCAAAGTATTGGAGTTTCAGCTTCAACATCAGTCCTTCCAATGAATACCCAGGACTGATCTCCTTTAGGAGGGACTGGTTGGATCTCCTTGCAGTCCAAAGGACTCTCAAGAGTCTTCTCCAACACCACAGCTCAAAAGCATCAATTCTTTGGCACTCAGCTTTCTTTATAGTCCAACTCTCACATCCATACATGACCACTGGAAAAACCATAGCCTTGACTAGACAGACCTTTGTTGGCAAAGTAATGTCTCTGCTTCTTAATATATTGTCTAGGTTGGTCATAACTTTCCTTCCAAGGAGTAAGTGTCTTTTAATTTCATGGCTGCAATCACCATCTGCAGTGATTTTGGAGCCCAGAAAAATAAAGTCAGCCACTGTTTCCACTGTTTCCCCATCTATTTGCCATGAAGTGATGGGACCAGATGCTGTGATCTTAGTTTTCTGAATGTTGAGCTTTAAGCCAACATTTTCACTCTCCTCTTTCACTTTCATCAACAAGCTCTTTAGTTCTTCTTCACTTTCTGCCATAAGGGTGGTATCATCTGCATATCTGAGGTTATTGATATTTCTCCCGGCAATCTTGATTCCAGCTTGTGCTTCCTCCAGCCCAGCATTTCTCATAATGTACTCTGCATAGAAGTTGAATAAGCAGGGTGACAATATACAGCCTTGACATACTCCTTTTCCTATTTGGAACCAGTCTGTTGTTCCGAGTCTAGTTCTAACTGTTGCTTTCTGACCTGCATATAAGTTTCTCAAGAGGCAGGTCAGGTGGTCTGGTATTCTCATCTCTTTCAGAATTTTCCACAGTTTATTGTGATCCACACAGTCAATGGCTTTGCCATAGTCAATAAAGCAGAAACAGATGTTTTTCTGGAACTCTCTTGCTTTTTTGATGATCCAGTGGATGTTGGCAATTTGATCTTTGGTTCCTCTGCCTTTTCTAAAACCAGCTTGAACATCTGGAAGTTCACAGTTCATGTATTGCTGAAGCAAAGTGTAGGACAAACAAACAAACAAAAAAAACAAAGTGTAGGACATTTTTATCACCTCAGAAAGTTCTCTCGCTGCCCTTTTCCAGTGAGTCCCTCCCCTGCCCAGCCCCCACACCCAGAGGTGACCATTTTCTGATTTTTATCACCGTAGATTAGTTTTGCCCGTTTTTGGATTCATACAAATATAAATACACAGGATGGACAGTATGTGCCCAGATCTTTTTACTCAAAGTAATCTGGACAGCATTCTGTGTTGTTGTGTGTTATTCCCTCAGTTGACTATGAATATGCTGCAACTTATTTATTTATTCTCTTGTTGATGGACATTTGGATTGTTTCCAGTTTTAGGCTATTTTAAGGCAACTGTGAGTATTCATGTTCAGTCTTTTGAGGAAGTTTCCATTTCCCTTAGGTAAATATCTAAGAGTAGAATCGTCAGGGGCTTAACAATCTAAAGACTCATTTAATGGTACTGATGAACCTACCTGCAGGGCAGGAATAGAGACACGGACGTAGGGAATGGACTGGTGGGCACAGTGGGAAAGAAGAGGGTGGGGTGAATTGAGAGAGCAGCATTGACGTATATACACTGCCACGTGTGAATAGATGACTAGCCGGAAGCAGCTATGGAGCACAGGGAGCTCAGCTCGGTGCTCTGTGAGGACCTAGAGGGCTGGGATGGGGCTAGGGGAGTGTCAGAGGGAGGCTCAAGAGGGAGGAGATATATATACTTAGAGCTGATTCACATTGTCACACAGCAGAGACCAACACAATGTTGTAAAGCAATTAGCCTCCAATTAAAAATAAATTTAAAAATAATAAAGACCCACTCAAGATGAAAACCAAAACCCTGCATGGCCTCCATCACATTTCTGGAGTTATCCTGCAAACTACCCCTTCCCTTCACTCTCTGACTTCAGGCCCCTGCCTGATACACACTTTCTTCCCTCTTTTCCAGCTTACCTTTCAGATCTAAATTCCAGCAACAACTGCTTGCCTTCCCCTTTAAGGTAAATCCCCTACCACAAACAAGCATTCACAGCTCTATGTTCTTGATGCCCCACCTACACCAAGACTGGTTTTATATTCATGGGCATGAGTACAGCTGCCCCTCCAACAACTCGAGGGTTAGGGGTGCTGACCCTTTGCACAGCGGAAAATCCATGTATTACTTTCAGTTGACCCTCTCTATCTGCAGTTCTGCATCAGCAGATTCAACCAACCCTGATGGTGGTATACTGTAGTATTTGAAGGAAGCAAAAAAATCTGCATACAAGTGGACCTGCGCAGTTCAAACCCATGTTGTTCTAGGATCAACAGTATTTGGTTGGCGTTTGCGTCTCATTCAGCAGCAAGATCCATGAGAGCAGGCTATTTGTCTGTTTCACTCACACAGTGCCTGGTCTAGATTCTGGCAGATACTAAGCATTCAGTAAGTCACTGCTGGATGAGTGAATGATGGTGCTGTCCCTCACCCACCACAGGTTCTATCATCACCTTTGTAAAGTCCCTTTTGGTCATCTAGAAATGAAACTCTTTGTTCTTGTCATGGATTTCCTCATAGCCTGGATTCAGCTGGAGGGAAAAAGACCAGGCAATCAGTTCGCTCAGGCTGCCTGGCTCCCAGGAAAGAGAAAATCTCTCAATCTCAATAGTCTTTGTCTTAAGCAGAACATTATATAAACAAAATTCCCACTAAAAGACTTCTGATCCAAACAAGACAATGAAGCAACGCATTAGCAAATATTCCATCTTGAATGAGATCAAAGAGGACTTGCTCCTGGTTTTGTCTCCCCTAGTGTTTCTTCTTGAGGTCAAAGTACTGGGGGGTTCTCAAGACAGCACTGGTTTTCTTGGAAAGCAGGCATTCTTCTTTAGTAGAGAGGGAATGAAGTTGTTCCAGAAGGAAAATTAGAGATTAAAATGCTATGCAATGAAATTAGCTTATATATTGAAAAGCGCCTTGGTAAAGCACTTTTACAGGTTGACTTGCCAGAGCAGAGGTGCTGACTTTCCTTTTGTGTGAGCAAGGCTAATTAGAGAGATGCTCAGCTTTACATCCTGTCTACACCTCAATCCCCTCAATAGGTAGAGGAATGAAGATGGTTACTAGAGTCTTACATACCTTTGTGTGACTCCATATTTCTCTTGGAAGGGATGATTTCCCTTCTGGGTTGATTTCTTGTTTGCCCAGAGTGATAATCATGAGCAGAGGAGTGTGGATACTCTTTCTTTTCCAAGTGTTTTACCTTTGCTTAAAGAATGCAAAAATGTGACCCTAGAGGATGAGTTTAGTACAGAAAGTGCTATATGTGTTCGAGAAAATAACTGGAATTTTATCACCACCAGATTACTTTTATGGCCACCAGGAAATGAAATTATTTTAGGAATCAGCAAACTTCTGTAGAAGGAATGGAATATGCTGTCCTGTCTTTAAATAGGGATGGGTGATTTGTCCTTTGAGGAAGATTTGAGGAAGCCAAAGGTGATAATATGCATCAGCAAGTTTACTAGAATGTTTATTAAGAAAGTTTAGATTGTTCACACCTTTTGATCTAGTAATTCCATTGCTAGATATCTGTCCTGAAGAGTTACTCTTTCAATACAGACAAGAGTCTATTGCAAGGAAGGTCACTGCTACACTATTTACAACAGGGAGAAATTGGAAATGGCTTAAATGTTTAACAAAAAGAGAATGGATAAATAAATTCTGGGGTCTGCTTATCATAAATATTGTGATTTTAAGTATTTGCAAAATCTAGTTAATAAGAGAGAAAAAGTTATCCTACTGAAAGAAGAATACGACTTGAGATGTAGGTACTCTGTAAATATTTGTTCAATTAATACATGGATAGATTACTTTTATAATCAGAAAAAAATGATTTGAAAGTCTGCCAGAGAAATGGAGGTCAACATTAAAAAAATATATATATAGGGTTAACACTTTGGGAAAGACGTTTTGCAGAGGTAAAGAAAATGAAAGCAATTCTTTCTCCCCAGCCCCTACCCCCAAGAAACCAACAAAAACTTGACCTTGAATGTAGGCCAGAAGAAAGATGTCTCCCAGGACATTTTAGATGGAAACAAGAGTCCATTTGCAATGACTGGGGATGGGGGGTTCTTTCTTCTAAAAGGAGAATTTGTTAACTTAATAGTCCTTGAGCACTTTTTTTGGTGTATGTGCTGAAAATTTTGCTGAGATGTTGGCTTGAGAGACTTTTCTAATTTAAGAGTTTTGTTCCCTCACTGTTTTGTTAGGTGGAGAGTTGGAAATATTTCTGCCTCATCAAACAGCCTCAATTCCAGAGGGACACCCAGACAGAACATCTGCTTTGTAAGCCTGTTTCCTCCTCTTGCCCTCTAAAGTTGAGACTGGCAGCTGTGGGCATTCTTGGAAGCGTTTGCCGCGAACATTTGGGCTCATTTTTAAGAACTGGCTCATTGCCAATCTGCGCTTCAGCTTCTGCTATTTAAATAGGAGCTGCAACTGCACCAGATACGGGAGAGAGAGTGCATGTGTGCAGAGGGAGCAGAGGAGAGGGGCGCAAGGAGAAAGCCGACAGAGGCGCAGGTGGAAATGATACTCTGAGGCAAGGGCTGCACTTCGGTGGAGTTGGGGGTCCACCTACAACAGAAATGTTTCAAATGAAGATCAGGACAGAACCATGAAGGTCCAAAGTCACCCCTAAGGATACATGGGTTCTGAAGCAGATTTCACAGGGCTTCACTGGTTGGGAAGACCCAGCTTTGGGAGGTGGAGGGAGGTTTTCAAATTTTGGAAACCCTCTTTAAGAATACAATTGTAGGATACAAATACTATAACAAGGAGACACAACAGTATTTACAAACACTAAACCCCACTATGTGTATCCACAAGCCAACTTTCCTTTAGCCAGATCCCCAAACATCCAAGGCCTCGCCAAAGCTCCCTGACCCGTGGTAGACTGGGATGGGAGGAATATCAGAGAACAAAGAGAGAGGTCTTACTTGACTGTGGCTAAAATGTCTTAACATCACAAATTTAATGAAAACACATTGTGAGCACATTGTTGGACTTTTCTTGGGCCCCTAACAGGGCAGGGACTTTGAAACTCAAGCTTCATTAACTTTGAGATGACTCCACCTCTGACCATCTTCCACCCTGAGCATTTTTCTGCGGATTACATCAGACTGAAGTTAGAGGCAGCCAATGGGATGAGTAGGATGCAGAAATTATAGAAAAGTGAGGGACTCATCCAGAGAAGGCAATGGCACCCCACTCCAGTACTCTTGCCTGGAAAATCCCATGGACGGAGGAGCCTGGTAGGCTGCAGTCCATGGGGTCGCCAAGAGTCAGACACGACTGAGCGACTTCACTTTCACTTTTCACTTTCATGCATTGGAGAAGGAAATGGCAACCCACTCCAGTGTTCTTGCCTGGAGAATCCCAGGGATGGGGGAGCCTGGTGGGCTGCCATCTATGGGGTCACACGGGGTCAGACACAACTGAAGCGACTTAGTAGCAGCGGAAGAGGGACTCATCACATGCATTTTAAAAAATATTTTTATTTGGCTAAGTTGGGTCTTAGTTGCTGGAAGCTTTTCATTGCAGTGCACAGCCTCTCTTGTTGTGGCACAGGGGCTCCAGAGGGTGTGGGCTTAGTTGCCCTGCAGCATGTGGTATCTTAGTTCCCCGATAAGGGATCAAACCCAAGTCCCCTGCATTGCAAGACAGGTTCTTAACCACTAGACCACCAGAGGAGTGCCCTCCCACATACATTCTTATAATACTTGTGAGATGATGAAGGACACGTTAGATTTTCTGGAAGATTCAGTAAAGGAATCTTAGAGCAAAAGATCCAGCTTCCCACCATAAGTATTAGCACAAGTTGGGAAATAAGACTGCTTCAACCCAGTGGAGAAGGGAAAGTGATTTAGGCGGAGGAGTTACTAGGGATGAGTGAGCTGGCCGGTAGTCCTCTTCCAGGGACCTGACTTTGGCTTGACTTGGCAATCATTACTAGCTTTACACTTCCCTTCAGGCTGCAAATGGGGAACTGGGAGCAAGTTTCTCAGGGGAGAGAGCTACACACGTGAAAAAAAACAAAAAAACCCAAGGTTGACTTTTGGACCTAAGGTTGTCTAATGAACTTTAAGTTCTGGAGCAAGTCAGGGGATTAGGAGTGAGTGGTTGGCGGAGGGATGACAGAGAACACTTTCAACTCCAGGAATCTCTGAGTTTCCACCGGCAGCAATGGTGAGAGTGGGTGCAGGGACTGGATGGGTGATTGTAGCGGGTGTGGCAGAGAACCCTTGAATGAGATATAAAGTCAAACCATCTAGGTGAGTTAAAAACATGAGTTTATCAAACAGCATATTTTATAAGAACACATAGAAACAAAAAAATGCAAATTAAATACCTTAGAAGCATGGGCTGTGGGAGATGGTTATGAGTAAGATTGAAGTTGAAAGGGAACAGATTACTGACTTACCCAGTTCTTAATAAACAAGAGAGGAGCCATGAAAATAATCAAACAAACAAAGCATTCCAACAGCAATGGGAAAACATCAGTTTTTTAATTTTGTGTGTGTGTGTGTGAAATGGGAAGATTTCAAGTAATTACTCTGGGTGGGATCTGCATAAAACAGTTTCAGCTTCTCAGTGGTCCCAAGGTTGTGGAGCTTTGGGAAACAAGGGCTGCTCATGTATGAGACGGAGAAGGCAATGGCACCCCACCCCAGAACTCTTGCCTGGAAAATCCCATGGACGGAGGAGCCTGGAAGGCTGCAGTTCACGGGGTCGCTATGAGTCGGACACGACTGAGTGACTTCACTTTCACTTTTCACTTTCACGCATTGGAGAAGGAAATGGCAACCCACTCCAGTGTTCTTGCCTGGAGAATCCCATGGACGGGGGAGCCTGGTGGGCTGCCGTCTATGGGGTCGCACAGAGTCGGACACAACTGAAGTGACTTAGCAGCAGCAGCAGCATGTATGAGAATAAAAGGGATATTTTTTTAAAAACAACTGCTTCATAGTTTTTTGGGGGGAAATGATACATGATTTTGTTTTTTTTTTAAAGTGCAAACCAAATCAATTATTGAATTAATTTAATCCATGTAAAATACTTGAAAGAATGCCTGACACATAGTATACCCCTAATAAATGTTACCAAAATAACCTGAAATTCCACTACTCAGAGATAAGGACTGTTAAGATTCTGCTAACAGTCCTTTCCAGGAAATGTAGCAATTTACATCTTCAGTTGTATACAAATGAGACCAAGCTCTACATGATGTTCTGAAACAAAATGAAACTCAGTCTCGATATACACACATCCCATCAGTTCTGCTTCTCTGGAGAAGCCTAGTACAGTTGGCTAGGTTGCCCAACTCAGATGTCTATTGATTCTCTGTATTTCTTTTCTGTTTATCTTGCCTTTCTTTCTTTCTCTCTCTCTCTCTCCCCTACTCTCTCTTTCTTTCTCTTCCTTTCATCCTAAAAATCATCTCCTAGCTCTGTGGTCTGGGTCTTTTTTAGCCCTTGTGCTGATGTCTAACATGAGGCAATGACCTAGGGCTCCCCCCAGTGAGGGGATCTAACCTATATAATCCCTGGGTGTTTTGGAAGTGAGGAGCCTTTCTGACTAGGGACTTGTCGATTATAGAAACAATTAGGTCTCAAATAAAGCCAAGCAACTGAGAATGCTGCTTAGTTATGGAAACTTACTTTAAACACGAGTTCTCCTTCACTTATCAGTCAGCAGCTGAATGTAGAATTTCCTGTTCTTCCCCACCCCGTACCACTCCTAGTGGTTAATGTCATTGTTCCCACCTAAAAGAGCAATTTTTCTACAGTCATGGAGGTTCTGTGATGTCATTGGGATTACAAAAGCGGGCAAGGAAATCTGCTATCAGCTCTTATCACCGGAAATTACAAAGGAAATTAATTGTAAGCTTTCTAAGAAAGGACTGTTCAGTGAAACTTTTTTTTTCTTAATTTATTATACAGAGAAAGTCTTTCTTCTGTGCACAGAGAGAATGCCCTCCAATTTCAAGAGACTAAATAAACAGGGTTGGTGTAAGAGATAGAGCTCTTGATTGGCTAAGTATCTGTGCCAAAGTGGTAGCTATCTTCAGACTGCATAGTTTGGTGACTGTACTATTTTTCAAGCAATCAGATCTGGGCTGAGGAAGCTTTGAAATTTCCTACCTTCTATATCTTAGATCAGATCGCCTAAGCAGGATCCCCTGCCTCCCTTCCCCAGTCCCCAGCCCTTAAAATGGAAGCAGGATGTATTTGTTTCCATGTGGCTGCTGTAACAAATTACCACAAACTGGATAGCTTAAAACAACAGAAATTAATTTTCTGACAATTCGGGAGGTCAGATGTTTAAAATCAAGGTGTCAGGAGGGTCAGTTTGGAAATCACATCTCAATGACACCAAGTAGGGAGGGGCCATGGCTGCCATTTGGGGCAAACTGTCACCAGAAGGAAGAGAAGGCACGCCGCCCAGGCAGCCTCCAACACCAGGGCAAGGGAACAGGCAGAGAGGCAGGGAGTGCAGTTCAGACAGGGTGAGTTGTGGCCAGGCTGGGGAGACACCTGAGTGGTGATGCCTGTCTATTAAATTTGACAGCGGGTGCATCATGTTTAACTTCAGTGAGAATGTTTTCTATGGCATGTGAGGCTGGCAGACTATTGAAAGAAGAATGTTGAAGAATGGATGGGAGTCGAGGAAAGCTGAGATGGAGGTGGTCAGAAGCCAAAGAAAATGAGGGTCTTTAGCATTGCAGACAGCTTTGCTAGTGCAGCCTTTCAGGGCCTAAGGCAATGTCCTGGAGCAGAGGCTGTCAAAGGCTGGTACCCAAATCAGCAGCATCGGGCATCCAGAAACTTACTAGGGAAGCAAGGGACTGACCCAGGACTTAACGGAATCAAAAAATCATAAGCTAGAGCCCTGAAATGTGTGTTTAACAAGCTCCCAAATGATTCTGATGTAGACTAAAAGCTGAGAACTAGGCCCTATGGGGCTGGAGAAGCAAGCTTTGAGAGAGCTGGTGGTGCCGTCTGTATTAGGGATGCATCTGTCGTGTGGTGAACACGTTGAGTCCAGCTGGGCTTGCTGCAAGCAGGGTCTAGTCTGGGGGTGGGGTGAAGTATTGAGCCTGAGGGCATGAATTTCTGTGAAGCAAGCAAATGAGGAAAAACACTGATTCCTTCCCAGGACGGGGTTTCAGTCCTGCTGCTTGAGTATGAAATACACCTGTTTTGATCTTTCAAGCGAATCAGCAGTTTGACATCTTTCCACTCCTCTGAGCAACACAGTAGTGAGCGGAGCTCTTGAAGGACGAGCCTGGTATTGGCTCAAGCTGTCACAGAGTAGCATTTCTCACACTATTTGCAGAGCCCCTGGGAAATGTTCACCAGAAACTCGGTCTGCTCTTTGACTTTAGGTTTTATGGTTGAAAACCTTTCTAACATGGATCTTTTTGTCACTTGGGAGGCTAGGATTATAGCCAAAGTAGCAAAGTTGCGAAAGATTTATTATTATCTTTACAAAGCTGAGTGGCTTTGAGATGGGCTCTCTAATCGTGGCGCTCTAACTCACTTGTGTTCTGGTTTGCTTTCTTGGGAAGAAATGATCGAGAGGAAGGGAGTTCCTGCTGGGTGCTGGGGCTTGCCTGTGACCTTCAACATACGTGATCTATTATGAGCGTCTGCATCACATTTCCCTTTAATAACTATAATGAAAGTCATCTGTCCAGCAGCAGATTGCAAGAAGGATGGCACAGTGTAAACTCGAGGCGAGCAGGCTGGTTAGTTCTCAGTTTTCTAACACCTAGAATTATAACTGTGCCCATTAAACATATTGAAAGAAGAAAAGAGCATGGTAATTGCAACAGAATTTTGGATCATTTTGGAACCTACAGGTCTCAGGGCCGCTAATCTGAGCATTAATTCTCACCACATGGAACCATAAATACAGCATGTGTAGGTAGGACCAGCTACCTAGTTTGTGGGGGCCAGTGCACATTGAAAAGACAGGGCCCCTTGGTCAAACATTATTAAGAACTTCAAGATAAAGCAGAGCGTTATACCAAATGTGGGGTCTTTCTGGGTGTGAGGTCCTTTGCTCATGCACAAACCCCATGAAATCAGATCTATAGGTAGGAGGCAGGGCGAAATCTTACTTTTTTTTTTTTGCAGAAATCCTTGAAATGACCTATAAAATTTTATGTAGTTATTTTCTCCTTTTCTATGAAAGAAACAGACAATATCAAGATGGAGGGTGCCTATGAGAAGATTGCTCAGTCTCTCAGTTGTGTCTGACTCTGCAGCCCCACAGACTGTAGCCCACCAGTCTCCTCTGCCCATGGAATTTTCCAGTCAAGAATAACGGAGTGGGTTGCCATTTCCTACTCCAGGGGATCTTCCACATTCAGGGATTGAACCAGTCTCTCTTGCATCTCCTGTATTGGCAGATGTATTTCTTATCACTAGCGCCACCTGGGAAGCCCCTATGGTAAGATTCAGTTCAGTTCAGTTCAGTTGCTCAGTCGTGTCCAACTCTTTGCGGCCCCATGAATCACAGCACGCCAGGCCTCCCTGTCCATCACCAACTCCCGGAGTTTACTCAAACTCATGTCCATCGAGTCGGTGATGCCATCCAGCCATCTCATCCCTTCTCCTCCTGCCCCCAATCCCTCCCAGCATCAGGGTCTTTTCCAATAAGTCGGCTCTTCGCATGAGGTTGCCAAAGTATTGGAGTTTGAGCTTCAGCATCAATCCTTCCAATGAACACCCAGGACTGATCTCCTTTAGGATTGATAAGATCGCTGCTGCTGCTGCTGCTCAGTCGCTTCAGTCGTGTCCGACTCTGTGCAACCCCATAGACGGCAGCCTACCAGGCTCCATTGTCCCTGGGATTCTCCAAGCAAAAACACTGGAGTGCGTTGCCATTTCCTTCTCCAATGCATGAAAGTGAAAAGTGAAAGTGAAGTCACTCAGTCGTGTCTGACCCTCAGTGACCCCATGGACTGCAGCCTTCCAGGCTCCTCCGTCCATGGGATTTTCCAGGCGAGAGTACTGGAGTGGGGTGCCATTGACAAGACTGGATTATCCCAATTCTCTTCCACCTTGGAACACACCCAGTCTTTGTCATGTTGCTCGACAGTGCCTCGTGCTGGAGAAACCAGAGTACATTTCCTTACCTACTGATGTGGGGACTTGGCATGTGACTCTTTTGGGGCAATGGGATGTTAGTGGTCATGACTGAGCAGAGACCTTAAATATGCTCCTGTAGTTTGGCTTCGGAGAAGGCAATGGCACCCCACTCCAGTACTCTTGCCTGGAAAATCCCGTGGACAGAGGAGCCTGGTAGGCTGCAGTCCATGAGGTCGCTAAGAGTCGGACACGACTGAGCGACTTCACTTCCACTTTTCCCTTTCAGGCACGGGAGAAGGAAATGGCAACCCACTCCAGTGTTCTTGCCTGGAGAATCCCAGGGACAGGGGAGCCTCGTGGGCTGCTGTCTCTGGGGTCGCACAGAGTCGGACATGACTGAAGCGATTTAGCAGCAGCAGCAGCAGCAGTTTGGCTTGGTGTCCTTTATCATGAGAAGAATGGTCCCTGGTTGCTGCTGGTCCAAGGATAATGAGAGAAATGTGTTGTAGACCTGATCCCCTTCTGTAAAGCAAAGCAGAGCTGCCCCTGCTGCCCCACAGACCAAGGAGGAAGAAGAAATGCTTTTGGTAAGCCACTGAGACTTTGGAGTCTTTCATTACACAGTATTCAGATAGCAAAAACCTGACTAACAATGTGTCTTTCAGGTGAACCCTATCAAACAGATATTTTACTGCATTAAAAAAAAAATCTTTGGGGATGTTGAGAATGACAAAGGAGAGGCTAGAGAAAGCAAATCAATGTTGAACAATGATGTACCATCCTGATGCTCAGCTCAAGCCAGTGAGTAATAAACAAGGGACCACACAGTGCTAGGCTGGGCGTCACTGAAGACCTCTTACTCAGTTGTCTTTGTATTTTAGAGAGTATTTGCAAACTTGCACTATAGCTCCCTGAATCAGCAGCAGGAGGAAGAGGCTTCATTTTTAGGAATGCTAGTCTGGTATTTTGGAGAAGTAAATGGCAACACACTCCAGTACTCTTGCCTAGAGGATTCTGTGGACAGAGGAGCCTGGTGGACTGCTGTCCATGGGGTCGCACAGAGTCGGACACGACTGAAGCGACTTAGCAGCAGCAGCAGACTGGTGTTTTGCAAAGGTGGACACAGCTGCTACCCACTCATGGACTTCAGCAGCAGGGCAGAACCTCTGGATGTGTAATAGCCTGAACAGGAAGAGCCCCTGCCAGTCAGGGAGAGTCCCCACCCCTGGCCCATCTTCAGAGCAGGTGAGCACTGATCAGCTCATCAGAAGTGGGATGTGGGGGTGGGAGCTGTTTACCAAGAAATCCAGTAAAAGTCCCAAGCCTACGTTTTGAGCCAGGGTTGCTGGGTTGGATAAACCCAGAAATACATGAACCAAGGGTGAAAAGGAAAGTTTCACTGTGGCAGATAGGACAATGCTCTTAACACTACTCCAAAGAGGTCTGTATCCTAATCCGAGGAGACTGTGAATAGGTTACCTGGCAGAGAGAGATTAAGGCTGCCAAGCGGTTGACGGTAAACTAGGGAAAGTATCCAGGTAAACCCAATATAATCACCAGCATCCTTAAAGGTGGAAGACGAGGCAGAAGAGCTACAACCAGAGAGACAGTAGCATGAGAAAGACTTGGCCTGATGCTGCTGGCTTTCAAGATGGAGGAAGAAGGCTATGCACACAGAACAGGGATGGTCTCTGAAAAATGGAAAAGGCCGAGACACGGAGTCTCCCCGAGGACCTCAAGGAGGAATGCAGCCTACTGCTACCTTGACTTTAGCTCAGAGGGACCTATTTTTGATTTCCAACCTCCAGAAGTAAGTAAGATAATTCAGTTCAGTTCAGTTCAGTCGCTCAGTCGTATTTGACTCTTTGCAACCCCATGGACCGCAGCACGCCAGGCCTCCCTGTCCATCACCAACACCCGGAGTCCACCCAAACCCAGGTCCATTGAGTCGGTGATGCCATCCAACCATCTCATCCTCTGTCATCCCCTTCTCCTCCTGCCCTCAATCTTTCCCAGCATCACGGTCTTTTCAAATGACTCAGCTTTTTGCATCAGGAGGCCAAAGTATTGGAGTTTCAGCCTCAGCATCAGTCCTTCCAATGAACACCCAAGACTGGTCTCCTTTAGGAGGGACTGGTTGGATCTCCTTGCAGTCCAAGGGACTCTCAAGAGTCTTCTCCAACGCCACAGTTCAAAAGCATCAATTCTTCAGTGCTCGGCATTCTTCAGAGTCCAACTCTCACATCCATACATGACCACTGGAAAAACCATAGCCTTGACTAGATGGACCTTTGTTGACAAAGTGATGTCTCTGCTTTTGAATATGCTGTCTAGGTTGGTCATAACCTTCCTTCCAAAGAGTAAGCGTCTTTAAATTTCATGACTGCAATCACCATCTGCAGTGATTTTGGAGCCCCCAAAAATAAAGTCTGACACTGTTTCCACTGTTTCCCCATCTATTTCCCATGAAGTAATGGGACCAGATGCCATGATCTTAGTTTTCTGAATGTTGAGCTTTAAACCAACCTTTTCACTCTCCTCTTTCACTTTCATCAAGAGGCTCTTTAGTTCCTCTTCACTTTCTGCCATAAGGGTGGTGTCATCTGCTTATCTGAGGTTATTGATATTTCTCCCACGAATCTTGATTCCAGCTTGTGCTTCTTCCAGCCCAGCATTTCTCCTGATGTACTCTGCATAGAAGATAATTACATTTGTATTATTTCAAGCCACTACATTTATGGTAATTTGTTACAGCAATGATAGAAAACTGATACATTCCCCAACAGGAAACTTCTAGAGCTGCAGTCCCCAACCTTTTTGGCTCCAGGAATTGGTTTTGTGGAAGACAATTTTTCCAAGGACAGGGGGTGGGGGTTGGATCCAGGATGATTCAAGCTCGTTACATTTATTGTGCACTTAGTTGCTGCTACTATTACGATTACATCAGCTCCACCTTCGATCTCTGGGCATTAGATTGCAGAGGTTGGAAGCTCCTGTCCTAGAGCACTCTAACTAAAAGAAGGGGGAGATAATGGGCAAGCAAACAAATCAGCCAGAACAGATGTGAGCTCTAGACTAGGTCTCTGGGATCTCTTGTTCTATAACTCCCTGGATCTTTTCCCAGGGGAGACAGAATATATTTTACAAAGTTTTGTCGATAGTAGCATGCTTGTGTCCAAAAAGCCAAAGCTCATACCTCCTGCCGGCAAGAGCAGAAGAGCCTTTGTGTGTCTCTCTGAAGGCATTTAACACAGACAACAAACCTGGTTCCTTCACCCGTCTGCTGAGTAACCCCAGACAAGTTAACCTCTGTGTGCCTCAGCAAAAGAGGATGATAAATGTGCACCTGATGCAGTTTTTATGAGATTTAATAATGTTAATGCATAAAATTAATGATTGTGACTGGCATGTGGCGAAGGCTCAATAAATGTTAATGGTTGCTGTTATGACTAATACTACTAGGCAGTATGTATATGATGAGTATCCTTGGATCTGGAGCCAGACTCCCTAGGGTCAGAGCCAGCTCCATCACTGACAACATCTGTGCTTGCGCAGGTTATTTAACATCTGTGAGGTCTAGTTTTTTCACATGTAAAATGGGGATATTAAAGGTGTTCATAGTTGTGATGTGTGTTTACTTGCTCAGTTGTGTCCGACTCTTTGTGACCCCATGGACTGTAGCCCACCAGGCTCCTCTGCTCATGGAATTTTCCAGTCAAGGATACTGGAGTGGGTTGCCACTTCCTACTCCAGAGTACCTTCCTGACCCAAGGATTGAACCCACGTCTCTAACATTGGCAGGCAGATTCTTTTACCACTGTGTCACCTGGGAAGCCCCATAGCTGTGATGGAGGATAATCAATTAATACATGTAAAGTCCAGGAACAATGTCTGATAATCCAGCAAAGGTCGTGTGTCATCATTATCATCACTGCTATGGGACCACCATCATGGTAGACGATTAGGACCACCATCATGGTAGACGATTAGCAAGTAAACGACCCACACCATGAACTCAGTAGCATCTCATGTGATCATCCAGACCTTTTAGGTTAGGAAGAACTTTGGTTCCCAGACTGTAGGAGGCACAGGGAGCACCACCATCTTTCTTCGTATCAGGAAATCAAATCATAGTAATACTGGGTAGGATACATGTGAAAGGAAAGTGGAAAAAAAGCAGTCATCGGAAGCACTGTAAGGAAAGACTCCTAAAAGGGATAGGGAGAGCCTACTTGCTTCTCTTTTTTCTCTACTCTGCAATCACGCAGGGTTGTACCCACCTGTTGCTTTCAATTCAATGGTTTTACACTTTGTAACATAGTAAGAAGATTAGGTTAAGGAAACCTGCCGTTTTCCTATTCAGATCAGTCCTCTCCACAATACTAAGAATTCCCACTTTGGTAGATAATGACAAGAAATACAACAGCCCGTTAGTAAACAGGCAAATCATTTCATGGTAATAGCTGATTTAATCAAAACATTCTGGTTTTTCCCTCATCTGAACCCACACAAGGAATGAACCAATCCAATTGGAAAAAAATATTTGTTTTATCTTTGCCACATTTATTTACTTTTAGGGACTGTTTAACTTCATCCGGCAGAGAAGCTGGAAAGAGCAAAAATACTCAAAGCACTAAACAGCCTTCTCTATCTCTGGCACCAGATTGGAATGACCTGGACATATTTCCACAGGGACCTGTTTTTGAGCCATTTCTTGAAATCCTTTGCCCTCCTCTTCACTGGGGAGAATTAAATTGTTCTTGTGCCAAGTTTGGGTGGGGAAGCTAGGGTGCAGCATGGGAACTGGAGGAAATAAGTCAGTCATTTAACAATCCTGCCCATCCATGCAAATGATTTCAAAATATGAAATATTTATTTTGAAAATTACCGACAATTTATTATGCAAAATATTGGGTAGGTGTTATAGGAAGGCAAAGATAAATAAGATATGGATCAAATCTCAAGGAACTCTCAGTCAAATAAGTTACATAAAAGACACACGGATAACTGTGGGGAATAGAAAGCTACGGCTGTGTTTTAGGTTGGATTTCTGGACGTCGATAGAGCAGGGTTTGTGTGCTTTAATGAGGGATGTGGGGTGAAAACTTTGAGGCTGTGAGCGGAGGAGACCAGGAGAGAAGCTAGGGAAAGAGACAGACATCTTGAGTCTGATCCATGAGGAGCTCTGAAGGACGACTAATGCCTACGGTATAATAGAAACATGTATACCTGGTCTTTGCCCCTGATTTTGGAGCACAGAGCTCCTAAAACCTTTAGGAGTTATCTTTTGTATGCTAATGAGATGATCCTGTGGAGACATCAGATAGCTTCAGGATGGGAGCTGGTCACCAGAAAAACCAACTATGTGATTAGAGGGTTAGAACTGTCTGTCCCACTTCCCAACCTCTGGGGAGGGCAGAGAGGCTGGAGATTGAGGTCAGCTTCCAGCAACCAATGATTTAATCACTCATAACTGCATCATGAAGTCTTCATAAAACTCGAGAGTTGCTTTTTGTTCTTTATTGAAGTATAGTTGATTTACAATGTTGTGTTAATTGTGAAGTGATTCAGTTATGTATTCTTTTCCTTTATGGTTTATCAGAGAATATTGATTACAGTTCCCTGTACTATATGGTAGGACTTTTTTGATTATTCATTCTATATAAAATGGTTGGGGTTGCTAACCCCAACCTCCTACTCCATCTCTCCCCCAACTCCCCGCCCCCCACCTCCTTGGCAACCCCAAGGTTATTCTCTATGTCTGGGAATCTGTTTCTATTTCATAGGTAAGTTCACTTGTGTCACATTTTAGATTCCAAATATAAGTGATACTAGATGATATTTGTCTTTCTCTTCCTGACTTACTTCACTTAGTATAATAATCTCTAGGTCCATCCATGTGGTTGCAAATGGCGTTTTATTCTTTTTTATGGTTGAGTAGTATTCTGTTGTCGGAGAAGGCAATGGCACCCCACTCCAGTACTCTTGCCTGGAGAATCCCATGGATGGAGGAGCCTGGTAGGCTACAGTCCATGGGGTCGCTGAGGGTTGGACACGACTGAGGGACTTCACTTTCACTTTTCACTTTCATGCATTGGAGAAGGAAATGGCAACCCACTCCAGTGTTCTTGCCTGGAGAATCCCAGGGACAGAGGAGCCTGGTGGGCTGCCGTCTCTGGGGTCGCACAGAGTCAGACACGACTGATGTGACTTAGCAGTAGTAGTAGTATTCTGTTGTACGTAGCACATCTTCTTTACCCATTCCTCTGTTGATGGACATTTAGGTTGCTCGCATGCCTTGGCTGTTTGTGCATTGTGCTGCAATGAACACTGGAGTGCATGTATCTTTTTGAATTACAGTTTTATCTGGATATATGCCCAGGAGTGGGATTGCTGGATCATACAGGATTTCTAGTTTCTGAGTTGGTGAACACATCCATGTGCTAGAGTGTGGCTCAACCCCACTCCGTAGTGCAGAATCTCCTGCACTTGGGACACTTCTGGCACTTGCCCTATGTACTTTCTTCATCTGCCTGTTTGTTTGTATCCTTTACAGTAAAGTGCAACATAAGTAGAGCACTTTCTAGAGTTTGCTGAGTCATTCCAGTGGAATTATCAAACTTAAGGGGGCATTGTAAGAATGCCTGAATTTGTAATCAGTTGGGCAGAAGTGTGGGTCACCTGGGGAAGCCACTTGTGACTGGCAGCTGAGTCGGGGGTTGTCTTGTGGGACTGAGCCCTTTAAATTGTGGGAGCCAATGCAAACTGACTCCAAGTAAATAGTGTTAGAATTTGAGTTGGTATATACCCAATGAGAGCCAACTCATTGGAAAAGATTCTGATGCTGGGAAAGACTGAGGGCAGGAGGAGAAGGGGGCAGCAAAGGATGAGGTGGTTGGATGGCATCACTCACTCAGTGGACATGAGTTTGAGCAAACTTGGGGAGACAGTGAAGGACAGAGAAGCCTGGTGTACTGCAGTTCAGGGGGCTGCAAAGAGCTGGACACAACTGAGCCACTGAACAACAACAATACCCACTTGGTATTGGAGAGTTGGTTGGTGTCAGGAAAAACCACAGCTTTTGTGTAAGAGGTGGTGTCAAAAAATATCACATAATGCTGCCAACGAGAGGGACTGTTGTACCCTGTGTCAGCTAGCCATTGCCTGTGGGTTGCCCCTGGGGATAGAATAAGCTCCCAAACATTTCTGGCCAAGCTGGCTCCCTTGAGTCAAGGGCAGACTCTTCCTACACCTGCCCGGTGGAGACAGTGTAGGAAGGACACAGCAGCATGGATTACAGGCAGCATTCAGAGGAGGACAGGAAAGTGCTGGGGGGAGTTCCAGTGGGATGTGACCTGAGCTGTTGAAATCAGTAGGTGGCCAACAGTTCATTCACATGGTAGATCTTCCATTTGATTCCTTAAAATCAGATAAAACAGATTCCTTAGAACAGTCATCAAGGAAGCTCCTGCCTGAAGATTCTGATAAGACGATTACATCAAGCAGGATTCTCAGAAAAACAAGGGCTAATACAGGGGAAGTCACTTGCTGAGGGTTACCCAGCAAAGGAGTGGGGTCTGCACCCAACCTGTGACTCCCACACAGCCCGTTGGCCACACCATGCTCACTGGCTCCTCCTTTAGCTTCTGTAGGACTCGGGGGTTCTTGAACTTCAGAGTGTGTCAGAATCACCTGGGGGTGCTTCTTTACACTAACTGCTGGGCCTGGCCTTGAGAGTTTTGATTCAGGTGATCTGGACTGGGCAGAGAGATGGTCAATGGCAAAATTCGCTGGGTCCAGTGCAAAGGGGAAATGCAGGGCTCTGTCCTGGGGGGAGGTCCCTCTCCCCTTCCCATGGGCCCAAGGCCTGATCCCCACTTAATAGACACCCTCACCCCTCCCCAGGGAAATGCAACCTCCACACCAGGACTCACTCAGTACCCAGGTCAGGGCCAGCAAGGGGTGCCTGAAAGTCACCGTGGAGCTGCCTGCCTGGGGTAGGGACAGTCACTGCCTTGCCCTGGCCTAAGCACCCAGGGGTGCGAGGGGTGTGTGTCTGACCCCCTCTCTCCCTGTGTTTGTGCCTGGGGTCCCCTCCAGGGGCAGCAGACCACGGTGAACACAAGCGTCACTTTATCACTGCCATCAGGGGAGAGGGAGACGGGGAGCCTGGGGCAGATGGCCTAGAACCCGGGCAGAGAAGCAAAGGGAAACTCCAAGTTCCCCAGCCTGCTCCATTGTCCAAGCAGACTTCACTCAGGAAACACTCAAAGACAAAAGTCAACTTCAACTGCCCAGTTCCTCTGAACCCACGGCTGCTGTGTGCCTACGCTGGTTGCATGCCCAGGAGTCTTGCTCTGGCCAGGGGATATTTACATTTCTAGCAAGTTCCTAAGTGTTTCTGAGAACTGTGTAATCATTCTTTTTTTTTTTTTTTAAAGCAAGGCAAAACATTGCTGCCCTCTGTGCCTCTCCGTCCCTCGTCTGTAAAATGGTGACTCTTCTGCCTTGCAGGACTAGGGGAGGGGGCAGGGGAATAATTCACGTAGAGCTGAGAACACAGGCTGTGCTCTAGAGTAGTGTTAGCAGCGACAGCACTAACAGTAACGGTTGCTAGCTCCACTTCTCTGCAGCTCTTGTGTCTAATGCTTCTACTGGTTGTTTCCTCTCTGCTGTCTGTCACCTGAGTTTTGAGAAGAAACTAGAAAAGCATATAGGGGAGGGGTTTGGGGGAGGGGGGAGGGTTACCTCCTCCAGAGCCAGGAGGACTTGGTATATAAGGATGCTGCCATTTGCCTTCACACATGTCAACCTTGGATCCTCTGAAATGGGCACGAGAGGGAGAAGCTGAGGGTGAGGTAGGGTGGGAGGGTGGGTGGACCACTGTACCCCATGTTCCCTTGGGGACTAAGCTTCTGCTCTGTAAAGGACACAGGAGTATCTTAGGGAGGAGACTGCTCCAGCTGGTATTCAGAGGAGGTCAAGCTACAGTCACTGCCATCCACTCCTGTCCCTTCAGATGTGAGTGGACAGGGGCCACTTGCCCTTCAACTTCAGACCAGGTGAACATGGCCAGAAACACAAGACTGTAGCAAGGCTGGCTCATTTCCATGAGGCTTTATTAAGTTTGGGGTTATGAAGCCTTGCTTTCTCTCCAAAGCTTGCCCATCCCATCCTACATGGAAAGAACACACCGTTCTCAATCTCTAGCTCAGGGAGACTAAGGCCCAGAAAAGAATGAGACTGAGTTCCTCTGCAGTGAGTCTCAACCTTGGAATCTCCTTTGTTGTTGTTCTTTAGTCACTAAGTTGTGTCTGTGTTTTTGAGGCTGCGTGGGTGCAAGAGGGCCTAGAGGAGCTGTTCAAGGTCAGGAGGGGCGGTGGTGAGGAGATACCCCACGTCCAAGGTAAGAGAAACCCAACTAAGACGGTAGGTGTTGCAAGAGGGCATCAGAGGGCAGACACACTGAAACCATACTCACAGAAAACTAGTCAATCTAATCACACTAGGACCACAGCCTTGTCTAACTCAATGAAACTAAGCCATGCCCATGGAGCCACCCAAGACGGGTGGGTCATGGTGGAGAGATCTGACAGAATGTGGTCCACTGGAGAAGGGAATGGCAAACCACTTTAGTATTCTTGCCTTGAGAACCCCATGAACAGTATGAAAAAGCAAAATGATAGGATACTGAAAGAGGAACTCCCCGGGTCAGTAGGTGCCCAATATGCTACTGGAGATCAGTGGAGAAATAACTCCAGAAAGAATGAAGGGATGGAGCCACAGCAAAAACAACACCCAGTTGTGGATGGGACTGGTGATAGAAGCAAGGTCCGATGCTGGAAAGAGCAATATTGCCTGGGAACCTGGAATGTCAGGTCCATTAATCAAGGCAAATTGGAAGTGGTCGAACAGGAGATGGCAAGAGTGAACGTCGACATTCTAGGAATCAGCGAACTAAAATGGACTGGAATGGGTGAATTTAACTCAGATGACCATTATATCTACTACTGTGGGCAGGAATCCCTTAGAAGAAATGGAGTAGCCATCACGGTCAACAAAAGAGTCCGAAATGCAGTACTTGGATGCAATCTCAAAAACGATAGAATGATCTCTCTGTTTACAAGGCAAATCATTCAATATCACAGTAATCCAAGTCTATGCCCCAACCAGTAATGCTGAAGAAGCTAAAGTTGAATGGTTCTATGAAGACCTACAAGACCTTTTAGAACTAACACCCAAAAAAGATGTCCTTTTCATTATAGGGGACTGGAATGCAAAAGTAGGAAGTCAAGAAAAACCTGGGGTAACAGGTAAATTTGGCCTTGGAATACGGAATGAAGCAGGGCAAAGGCTAATAGAGTTTTGCCAAGAGAACACACTGGTCATAACAAACACCCTCTTCCAACAACACAAGAGAAGACTTTACACATGAACATTACCAGATGGTCAACACCAAAATCAGATTGATTATATTCTTTGCAGCCAAAGATGGAGAAGCTCTACACAGTCAGCAAAAACAAGACCAGGATCATGAAATGATCATGAAATCCTTATTGCCAAATTCAGACTTAAAGAAAGTAGGACCTCGAATAGCCAAAGCAATCTTGAGAAAGAAGAATGGAACTGGAGGAATCAACCTGCCTGACTTCAGGCTCTACTACAAAGCCACAGTCATCAAGACAGTATGGTACTGGCACAAAGACAGAAATATAGATCAATGGAACAAAATAGAAAGCCCAGAGATAAATCCATGCACATATGGACACCTTATCTTTGACAAAGGAGGCAAGAATATACAATGGATTAAAGACAATCTCTTTAACAAGTGGTGCTGGGAAAACTGGTCAACCACTTGTAAAAGAATGAAACTAGAGCACTTTCTAAAACAATACACAAAAATAAACTCAAAACGGATTAAAGATCTAAACATAAGACCAGAAACTATAAAACTCCTAGAGGAGAACATAGGCAAAACACTCTCCGACATACATCACAGCAGGATCCTCTATGACCCACCTCCCAGAATATTGGAAATAAAAGCAAAAATAAACAAATGGGACCTAATTAAACTTAAAAGCTTCTGCACAACAAAGGAAACTATAAGCAAGGTGAAAAGACAGCCTTCAGAATGGGAGAAAATAATAGCAAATGAAGCAACTGACAAACAACTAATCTCAAAAATATACAAGCAACTCCTATAGCTCAATTCCAGAAAAATATATGACCCAATCAAAAAATGGGCCAAAGAACTAAATAGACATTTCTCCAAAGAAGACATACAGATGGCTAACAAACACATGAAAAGATGCTCAACATCACTCATTATCAGAGAAATGCAAATCAAAACCACTATGAGGTACCATTTCATGCCAGTCAAAATGGCTGCGATCCAAAAGTCTATAAGTAATAAATGCTGGAGAGGATGTGGAGAAAAGGGAACCCTCTTACACTATTGGTGGGAATGCAAACTAGTACAGCCACTATGGAGAACAGTGTGGAGATTCCTTAAAAAACTGGAAATAGAACTGCCTTATGATCCAGCAATCCCACTGCTGGGCATACACACTGAGGAAACCAGAATTGAAAGAGACACGTGTACCCCAATGTTCATTGCAGCACTGTTTATAATAGCGAGGACATGGAAGCAACCTAGATGTCCATCAGCAGATGAATGGATAAGAAAGCTGTGGTCCATATACACAATGGAGTATTACTCAGCCATTAAAAAGAACACATTTGAATCAGTTCTAATGAGGTGGATGAAACTGGAGCCTTTTATACAGAGTGAAGTAAGCCAGAAAGAAAAACACCAATACAGTATACTAACGCATATATATGGAATTTAGAAAGATGGTAACAATAACCCTGTGTACGAGACAGCAAAAGAGACACTGATGTATAGAACAGTCTTTTGGACTCTGTGGGAGAGGGAGAGGGTGAGATGATTTGTGAAAATGGCATTGAAATATGTATAATATCATATATGAAACGAGTCGCCAGTCCAGGTTCGATGCACGATACTGGATGCTTGGGGCTGGTGCACTGGGACGACCCAGAGGGATGGTATGGGGAGGGAGGAGGGAGGAGGGTTCAGGATGGGGAACACGTGTATGCCTGTGGCAGATTCATTTCAATATATGGCAGAACGAATACAATATTGTAAAGTTTAAAATAAAATTAAATTAAAAAAAAAAAGAAAGTAGGGAAAACCACTAGACCATTCATGTATGACCTAAATCAAATCCCTTATGATACAGTGGAAGTGAGAAATAGATTTAAGGGACTAGATCTATAGACAGAGTGCCTGATAAACTACGGACGGACATTTGTAACATTGTACAGGAGACAGGGATCAAGACCATCCCCATGGAAAATAAATGCAAAAAAGCAAAATGGCTGTCTGAGAAGGCCTTACAGATAGCTGTGAAAAGAAGAGAAGCGAAAAGCAAAGGAGAAAAGGAAAGATATTCCCATTTGAATGCAGAGTTCCAAAGAATAGCAAGGAGAGATAAGAAAGCCTTCCTCAGCGATCAATGCAAAGAAATAGAGGAAAACAACAGAATGGGAAAGACTAGAGATCTCTTCAAGAAAATGAGAGATACCAAGGGAACATTTCATGCAAAGATGGGCTTGATAAAGGACAGAGATGGTATGGACCTAACAGAAGCAGAAGATGTTAAGAAGAGGTAGCAAGAATACAGAGAAGAACTATACAAAAAAGATCTTCATTACCCAGATAATCACGATGGTGTGATCCCTCACCTAGAGCCAGACATCCTGGAATGCGAAGTCAAGTGGGCCTTAGAAGGCATCACTACGCACAAAGCTAGTGGAGGTGATGGAATTCCAGTTGAGCTATTTCAAATCCTGAAAGATGATGCTGTGAAAGTGCTGCACTCAGTTCAGGTCAGTTCAGTCGCTCAGTCGTGTCCGACTCTTTTCGACCCCATGAATCGCAGCACGCCAGGCCTCCCTGTCCATCACAAACTCCCGGAGTTCACTCAGACTCATGTCCATTGAGTCAGTGATGCCATCCAGCCATCTCATCCTCTGTCGTCCCCTTCTCCTCCTGCCCCCAATCCCTCCCAGCATCAGAGTCTTTTCCAATGAGTCAGCTCTTCACATGAGGTGGCCAGAGTACTGGAGTTTCAGCTTTAGCATCATTCCCTCCAAAGAAATCCCAGGGCTGATCTCCTTCAGAATGGACTGGTTGGATCTCCTTGCAGTCCAAGGGACTCTCAAGAGTCTTCTCCAACACCACAGTTCAAAAGCATCAATTCTTCGGTGCTCAGCCTTCTTCACAGTCCAACTCTCACATCCATACATGACCACTGGAAAAACCATAGCCTTGACTAGATGGACCTTTGTTGGCCGCGCTCAATATGCCAGCAAATTTGGAAAACTCAGCAGTGGCCACAGGACTGGAAAAGGTCCATTTTCATTCCAATCCCAAAGAAAGGCAATGCCAAAGAATGCTCAGACTACCTCACAATTGCACTCATCTCAAACGCTAGTAAAGTAATGCTCAAAATTCTCCACGCCAGGCCTCAGCAATACGTGAACCGTGAACTTCCTGATGTTCAAGCTGGTTTTAGAAAAGGCAGAGGAACCAGAGATCAAATTGCCAACATCTGCTGAATCATCTAAAAAGCAAGCGAGTTCCAGAAAAACATCTATCTCTGCTTTATTGACTATGCCAAAGCCTTTGACTATGTGGATCACAATAAACTGTTGAAAATTCTGAAAGAGATGGGAATACCAGACCACCTGACCTGCCTCTTGAGAAATCTATATGCAGGTCAGGAAGCAACAGTTAGAACTGGATATGGAACAACAGACTGGTTCCAAACAGGAAAAGGAGTGTGTCAAGGCTGTATATTGTCACCCTGCTTATTTAACTTCTATGCAGAGTACATCATGAGAAACGCTGGGCTGGAAGAAGCACAAGCTGGAATCAAGACTGCCGAGAGAAATATCAATAACCTCAGATATGCATATGACACCACCCTTATGGCTGAAAGTGAAGAGGAACTAAAGAACCTCTTGATGAAAATGAAAGAGGAGAGTGAAAAGGTTGGCTTAAAGCTCAACATTCAGAAAACTAAGATCATGGCATCTGGTCCCATCACTTCATGGGAAATAGATGAGGAAACAGTGGAAATAGTGTCAGACTTTATTTTTTGGGGCTCCAAAATCACTGCAGATGGTGATTGCAGCCATGAAATTAAAAGACGCTTACTCCTTGGAAAGAATGTTATGACCAACCTAGATAGCAAATTCAAAAGCAGAGATATTACTTTGCCAACAAAGGTATGTTTAGTCAAGGCTATGTTTTTTCCAGTGGTCATGTATGGATGTGAGAGTTGGACTGTGAAGAAGGCTGAGCACCGAAGAATTGATGCTTTTGAACTGTGGTATTGGAGAAGACTCTTGAGAGTCCCTTGAACTGCAAGGAGATTCAACCAGTCCATCCTAATGGACACCAGTCCTGGGTGTTCTTTGGAAGGAATGATGCTAAAGGTGAAACTCCAATACTTTGGCCACCTCATGTGAAGAACTGACTCATTGGAAAAGACTCTGATGCTGGGAGGGATTGAGGGCAGGAGGAAAAGGGGACGACAGAGGATGAGATGGCTGGATGGCATCAGTGAGTCAATGGACATGAGTCTGAGCGAACTCCGGGAGTTTGTGATGGACAGGGAGGCCTGGCATGCTGCGATTCATGGGGTCGCAAAGAGTCAGGTGCAACCGAGTGACTGAACTGAACTGAACTGTACAGTTAATGCAGTTCTCGGTGACCCTTTCTCTGCATCAGGGGCCCCTCCATTATTCGCACTGTAGGTGAATGTGAATAATGACATTATGAATAATGACCTCACCTGAGTGGTTTTCCAGGAAGTCCTCAAGACATACAACGTGGACACATGAGAGAGCCACAGGAGACCAGGTGAGGATAGTGTGTGGAGTCATTTTATAGGAAAGTGGGAGGGTCACTGGGTCACAAGTCAGTGCAGGGTGAGATAAAGAAATCAACAAGAGGGATTCTAGGGTTATGTCTAGAGTGTATTGCTTGGAAATAAAAATTAATGATACAGAAAATCTTGGGACTTCCCAGGCGGTCCAGTGTTTAACACTCCATGCTTCCAATGCAGGAGGCATAGATTTGATCCCTGGCTGAGGAACTAAGATCCCACATGCCACAGGGCACAGTTAAAATATAAAAAGCAAAAAGACCCAAAAATCTTCCCCCTGCTGTTCTGAGTGGCAGGACGCCCTTCCCCATGGCCTTAAAGCAGCTGCGAGGAGAGTGTTTTTACTGCTGTGTCCCAGCACCTCAGCCCCGGGCAGGTGCTGGGTGTTTATGACAGTTTTGCCTGGTCTGCCCTCTGCTCTGTGCCAGGTACGAGCTGCCAGCTCGAGTACGACCTCCTCACCTGAAATCAATTCTGCAAACATTGATGGAACATCTTTTCTCTGATGATAGCGTGAGAGGAACCAGGGAGCACGGGATAAATAGCTGTCGTCGCTGTTGATTAATACTCTTCTTAGAATGTTGACCTCAAGTTAACTTGCCTCGTGACATTTTAGTCTCCATATTATCACCTGAAAAGGTGATAATAACAGGGCTTACCTTGAAAGGCTGTCATGAGGTCTAAATGAGTTAATACGTCAAAATACTTAGAAGGATGACTGGCGTATATTAAATACCTAGTAAACAATAAATTACATTAAAATACCTAGTATTTTAAACAAATTAAATGCCTAGTAGCCAATATTATTATGATGATTAATATGACTAATACTGCTAACCAGGGCTGGCCTTCCCTGGTAGCTCAGCTGGTAAAGAATCCACCTGCAATGCACGAGACCTGTGTTCGATTCCTGGGTTGGGAAGTTCCCCTGGAGAAGGGCATGGCAACCCACTCCACTATTCTTGCCTGAAGAATCCCCACAGACAGAGGAGCCTGGCAGGCTACACTCCATGGGGTCACAAAGAGTCAGACATGACCAAGAGACTAAGCACAGCACAACCAGGGCTCCCATAGTCTTTGGTCTTATGAAACTTACAGGCTGATGAAGAACGAAAGCAATTATAATGGAGTGGTGGTGGTGGGTTAGTGGCTACATCATGTCTGACTCTTGTGAACCCATGGACTGTAGCCCACCAGTCTCCTCTGTCTGTGGGAACTCCCAGGCAGGAATACTGCAGTGGGTAGCCATTTCCTTCTCCGGGGGATCTGCCTGACCTAGGGATCAAACCTAGATCTCTAGTATTTCAGGTGGTCTCTCCCTTTACCGACAGAGCCACCAGAGTCGTGGGTGTTAATATAGCCAGAATTAGAGGTGCTGTGGGACATTCAGGAGGGGCCCTACACCAGACGTGGGGGAAATCCTGAGGTTTTCCTAAGGGAAATGATGACTTAGCTGAGACCCGAAGAATGATGAAGAGATTTTCAGATCCGGGAGGGGTTGTAATGAGGGGGAGGCAGAGGGACCTTCCAGGCAGGGGGACTAGCAATGTCAGCAGGTGAGAGAGAACTGGCTCGGCAGAGAAGTTGGGGACACAGGAGCAAGAACATTCAGGCCTGGGAAGCACAATAAGAATTCTGGACCTGATAAAAAATGCAGAATACACAGGTCCTACCCTTGAGTAGCTCCCAGTTAAGTGGGACAGATGGACATAAAATAGATACTTTATCATTTTTATTCATCACTTACTATAATGTGAGAATAGAGAGGAAGGGCGTACGGCAGGGAAGGAAGAGTTTATAGAAAAAGCCAAAATTAAACTCCTGGATCAACATAGACAAGTGCCATATGAGAACCCTTCCTCTATCCAAGCGTGCCCGCTGCCTCTCTTTCCAGGTTCTTTTGGTGTAACAACATCCTCTACCAAGTCAGAATGTTAGTGTGATCCCCAATGCCATTTTCTCACTCACCGTCACAGTCAACCAATGGCCAAGTCCCTCTGAGTTGCCACCTCTCATTGCCCTGAGAGACGGCTTTATCACTTACCAAGGGATGGTTTCAGCTTTCAACAACGATGTCCTTCTAAACAGCATTGCCTTGATCAAATTCAGTTTCATACCACGACTACCAGAGTGATCTCTGCAACATGTAGGTCCAACCATCTATCTCCCTGGGGCAAAACTATTCAGTTTCACAGCATCTCCCTCTATCTGCATTTTCTGCCTGCAGAGAGCTATGGTTAGCTAAGGATCCACATGGGTAAAATACCTTCTATCCCTCTGAGGATATGTAAGAGTGCTGTTTTTATCATCTATTTATATTTTTAATTTTAAAAATCAAGATATAACTGACATGTAACATTAAGATGTACAAACATGATTTGATACATTTATATATTACAATATTATCAGCCTACCGCATAATTGCCATTTCTTTTTTGTGGTAAGAACATTTAAGATCTAGTTATGGGTTCTGTTTTTAAACCTGTTTTTAGTACTAAAGTTAAAACTATCTTCTCCTATTTGTAACTTCACCAAACCTATTTTCTTTATTGAATAATCTGAATTAACGTGGAGAGATGTGTTGAGAATTTTTAGTTGTAGGGATAAAAAAAAAATCACCTTACCTCCCTTATTTGTCTTCCCAGAGTGAGCACCATACGAATGCCAAAGTACCAGTTAGAGGGAAGATTATTTAGTGATGGGGTCTTACATGGATACTGACTTAGCCTGAATAACATAAAGTTTCAGTCTTTCCTCTCTTTTGTCCTTCTGCAAGGTACTTCTTAAGTTTTACCTTTTAAAGAGTCAGGTTTATTGGGGAATAATTCACATAAAATATTGGGTCAGCCAAAAAGTTTCATTTGGTTTCCATGTTATGAAAAAACCTGAACAAACATTTTGGCCAACCCAATAAAATTTACCCCTTACAAGTACCATTCAATGAGTTTTGTCTACCATTGTGTGAGTGTGCTCAGTCGTGTCTGACTCTTTGTGACCCTGTGGACTGTAGCCCGCCAGGCTCCTCTGCCCATGGAATCTTCCAGGCAAGAAAACTGGAGTGGGTTGCCATTTCCTCCTCCAGGGATCTTCCTGACCCAGGGATTGAACTTGCATCTCCTTGTCCCCTGCACTGCAGGCAGATTCTTTGGCACTGAGCCATCAGGGAAGCCCTTTGTTGATCATACAGAGGCATAAAACTACTGCCTTAATCAAGATATAGGACATTTCTATCAACTTCAAATGTTCCTTCATGCTCTTTGTAGTCAATCTCCTCACCCATCCTCATTTCCTTGCAATATCTGACCTGTTTTTTAGAATGTTATATAAATGAAATCCTATAATATATAGCCTTTTGTGTCTGGCTTGTTATACTTAGCTAATAGCTTTTGAGATGAATTCATATTGTTGCATGTGTCTATAGTTCTATTTGTGTTGCTGACTATTACTCTATGGTCTGGATATAGACAATTTGTTTATTCACCAATTGGTGAACATTTTCTTCAGCTGTTATGAATAAAATTGTTATAAAAATGAGAATTTCTAAAAAAAAAAAATGAGAATTTCTGTTGTTTTGTATGCTTGGAAATGTTTGGTCATGTCAATTTAAAAAATTTCAGAGATTCTAGTGAGGGTGCAATGGTATCTTCTCATGTTTTAATTTACATTTCCCTAAACTCAAATTAGCATCTTTTAATGAACTAATTTGCCATTCATTTATTTCTTTAGTGAAAGTGTCTGTTTAAATATTTTGACCTCTTTTTAGTTGGGTTTTTAAATATTATTCTTATTGTGCTGTAATAGTTTTTTTATAAGTCCTTTATCAGATATAAAATTTTCTAATAATTTTCCATGTCTGTGGCTTTTTTCATTTTCTTAATATTTTTATAACAGATTTATTGAGATATATTCATATAACATCTTTAGACAAGTAGAAATTTTAAAATTTTGATGAAGTCCAATATATTAATTTGTTCTTTTATGGTTTGTGATATTTGTTTCTTATCTAGGAAACCCCTATTTAACCCAAGGTAAAAAGATCTTCTCCTATGTTTTCTCAGAAGTTTTATAGTTTTATCTCTTAACATTTAGGTCTATGATCCACTTCAAGCTAATTGTGGACTATAGTATGAAGTAAGAGTCAAGGTTCATTTTTTTTTTTCGGATGTCCAATTGTTCCAGCACTATTTGTTGAAAAACTCTTTTCCCCATTGAATCACCTGAGCCCTTTTGTTGGAAATCAGTTTACTATATTTTGGTGGATCTATTTCTGGATTCTATCGTCTGTCCCTTTGATCTATAGTTCTACCTTTAGCTATGATTACTGTAGCTTTAGAATAAATCTTGAAATCAGAGAGATTTCAACTCCAACTCAACTCCTCTAACTCTATTATCTTTTTTCAGAAGTCATTTCTGGTCCTTTATATTTTCAAAAAAATTTTAGATTCAGTTTGTAGATTTCTACTATAACAACAAAGGCTGTTGATCTGCAGATGAATTTGGAAAGAATTGACATTTTAACAACATTCACTCTTCCCATTCATGAGCATGTTTGTCTCTTGATTTGTTTAGTTCTTCCTTGATTTCTCTCAACATTAGAAATTTTTTCAGTATACAGGTCTGGCACATAGTTGGTTATATTTATCTCTAAATATTTCACGTTTTTAAGCTATTGTGAGTGCTAATTTTTAAAATTTGTATTAGGGTATAGTTGATTTACAATGTTGCAATAGTTTCTACTGTATAGCAAAGTGTATCAATTATACATATACATATATCCACTCTTTTTAAGATTCTTTCCCCATATAAATTATTGCAGTGAGTGGTATTTTTAGCATTTTCAACATCCAATAGTTCATTGCTTATAAGTAGAAAAACAATTTATTTTTTATATTGATCTTGTATCCTGATGGGCTTCCCTCCTGGCTTAGCTGGTAAAGAATCTGCCTGCAATGCGGGAGACCTGGGTTCGATCCCTCTGTTGGGAAGATCCCCTGGGGAAGGGAAAGGCAACCCACTCCATTATTCTGGCCTGGAGAATTCCATAGACTGTATAGTTCATGGGGTCACAAAGAGTCAGACATGACTGAGAGACTTTCACTTCACTGTATCCTGATACATAGCTAAACTCACATATTTTTTGTAATAACTATTTGTATTTTTGATATCTTAAATTTTCTATGCATATGATTATGCTATTTGCAATTAAAGACATTTTTACTTTTTTAAAAAATAATCTGTATGCTTTTATTTATTTTCTTATTTTATTGCATTAGCTAGGACCTCCAATTTAACAGTGAAAAGAAGTTATAAAAAGCGGGCACTCTTGCTTCAATCCCAGATTGAATTGCAAAGCGTTCAATCTTTTACGGTTAAGAATGATGTCACTTAAGTTCATTTGTATCATTTCTTTTTAGATTCCACACACAACGGATGTCAAACGACATTTCTCCATCTCTGTGTGACTTACTTCACTCAGTATGACACTCTCCAGGTCCATCTATGTTGCTGCAAATGGCCTTATTTCATTCTTTTTAATGGCTGAGTTATGTACAAAACGGAAGCAGACTCACAGACTTTGAGACTGAGTTTATGTCTGCTAGGAGTGGGGGAGTGGGGAGGTGGGGGAAAATATGGGGGGAGGGATAGTTAGGGAGTTTGGGATGGACTTGTACACACTGCTGCTGCTGCTGCTGCTGCTGCTAAGTCGCTTCAGTCTGTCCGACTCTGTGCGACCCCATAGACGGCAGCCCACCAGGCTCCCCCATCCCTGGGATTCTCCAGGCAAGAACACTGGAGTGGGTTGCCATTTCCTTCTCCAATGCATGAAAGTGAAAAGTGAAAGTGAAGTCGCTCAGTTGTGTCCAATTCCCAGCAACCCCATGGACTGCAGCCCACCAGGCTCCTCTGTCCATGGGATTCTCCAGGCAAGACTGCTGTATTTAAAATGGATAAGCAACAAGGACCAACTGTATAGTGTGTGGAACCTTGCTCAGTGTTATGTGGCAGCCTGGATGGGAGGGGAGACTGGGGGAGAATTGATACAAGTATGTGCGGCTGAGTCCCTTCCCTGTTCACCTGAAACTATCAACATTGTTAATTGGCTATACCCCCAATACAAAATAAAAAGCTAAAGAAAAATAACAATGTTACCATTTTTTTTGGACATAAGGTTTGCCAGATTGAGAACTATTTCCTTCTATCTCAAGTTTGCCAAAACTGTTTGTAATGAATCTTGAATTTTATAAATGCTTTTAAAACATATATTGAGATATTACATAATTTTAGTATTTTAGTTTGTTGAAAATGTGACTTTTACTGGTTGATTTTGAATATTGAACCTACTTTGCTTTTCTGGAATATACCCAAGTGGGTCATGGTATATTATCCTTTTTATAGATTTCAGGATTCAATTTGCTAGTATTTTGTTACTATGTTCACAAGAGGTATTAGTCTATAGTTTTCTGTCTTACCTATCTTTGGCATCATGACAATGCTGGCCTCTTATTAATAAAATGAGTTGTGAAATGTTACCACTTCTATTTTTTGGGAAAAGTTTATGTAGAACAGATGTCATTTCTTCATTAAGTGGTAAAACTCACCAGTAAAGTCTCATGAATCTGGAGTCTACTTCTTTAAAAGGGCTATAAATGTTATCCATTTCTTTTTGACTGGACTTTGGTAGCTGGTGTCTTATTCTTTTATGGTGGTCTTTGTGTGAGGTGTTGGCATATTATAATTGCCTTCTGATTTCCAAGTTCCTATCAGTGATATTTGTTTATGCATACCATCTTTATTTATTGAGCCCTTTTTATTATGTCATCATTATTTTTTCCCATTTAATGACTGCAATCAATAGATTACAATAAAATTAATCTGACTGAATGAATACGTGGCAGGGGAAAATTGGTGGTTATGGCAGAGTAGAAGGCATTGTAGACTTTGGCTAAAAATATTTATGTCACTAAAGACAAGGATTTGCCTGATGACTTTGTCAGACAAATTTGTCTACTTTGAGTATCGGCTTTAAAAAATCAGAGAAGAAAAGGTAAGTTGCAACAAAAATCTCCTTTGAGCATGCTTTGGAAAAACCAAAGGGAAAAGTGGCAGGACTTACCAGCATGATGTTCACAGAATTATTTCTTTAAAAAATTGTTTTTGTTATTTTTTAAGAAACAAGACCTTACTGTTTATTTTGGAGTTGTTGACACATACTGAAATATAATGATTTCTTGATTGGGAATATTTTAAAACAAAACAGAAAGAACCCAACTTTCCCCCTCAATTTTTTATCCCTAGCCTATGTTTAAATATTGTAAATAACCTTTGAAAATGTAACAGCCACATTTGTTGGAATAGCACTTTCAGTGATTTGAATGACCTATTTTAAAAGCAACTTACCCTACAAGTTACTTTTCCACTGAAAATGTTTTGTTTGTTCATGCTAAACCCTATACTGTTTTCCTAAGGACAAGGTTATTACAAGTACAGAATAACCTACTTAATCTACTTTGATTTAAGTTACTTACAGGCAAAGTAGATATTTCTTTTCCTACCACCATCAATGGATTATTATAAGTAAAGTCAGGCATATGCTTCAAATATATGGTGAAGAGAGATTAAAGTTATCACATAAAGGCAAATGGATGATATTTTATTGCTTTCTTTTATGGCTGGACATGATCATTATAATTTAATGAGCTAGGGAACAGAAAAGTCCTGCTCTGTGTGATTAGCTGGCCTTGCCACATGGCTTGCATATGGAGCTTGTCCCTGTGGCTTGAGGAGGTGGGTGGTTACTGTTTGCACAGTTCAGAGCTTGCTTTTTGTAGCTCTGCCACATGCCTTTGGTTAAAGTTAGTCTCACCCATGATTGCCAATCTCCAGGTTGGTTCACTGGGTACTGCTACTTCTCAGAATTCTATGACTAAGCCAGGAGTGGTGTTTGTTATTTACCAATAGGTATTTCTTCTGCCTGTTCTGCTTACCACATCATCATACCAGGCCTTGACCTTTGGGAACTCCTCTGGAAAATCAAACATACCTAGAAGCTGCCCAGGCTTAGGTCTAATAACACCATCAGTTACTCTTTGGAAGGTCTTGGAGCAGAGCTTGGAAGGTGATTTGAATGAGAAGGAAGCATAACAGCTCATCAAGTGGCTGAGTCTCTTACATGCTAGCTACTTGGTATGACAGATGTAAAGTCAAGCCCATGGAAATCAAGGAGAAAATCCAGGAGAGCCCAAGCTCTTCTTGGTAGTGGATTTGAGTCTGCAGGCTAAGTCAAAGACTAAGCTGAGAAGCACATGTATGCAAGAGAAGATGCAGAAGCTAAAAAAGGATTCAAGCCAGAAAGAAGATAGTGAAAATGCTTCAATTTTCCTACTTGGGATGTGTGCTTGATTGATTCATTCAGTAACTTTATACTGGACATCTATGGTTTGTTGTTGCTTGGTCTCTCAGTCATGTCTGACTCTTTGTGACTCCGTGGACTAGCCCTCCAGGCTTCTCTATCCATGGGATTTCCCAGGCAAGAATACTGGATTGAGTTGCCTTTTCCTTCTCCAGGGGATCTTCCAGACCCAGGGATGGAGCCCAGGTCTCCTGAGCATCTCCTGCATTGCAGGCAGATTCTTTTACCACTGAGTCACTGGGGAAGCCTTTCTACTATGGACTAGGAGCTATTTTAGGCATTGAAGATACAGTAGTGAATAAAACAAAGTCCCTTTTATATTTCCAGTGGGAGAGAGACATTAAACAAAGGTCAAATGAAGAACACTGATAACATCAGGTAGTGGTAAATGCTGGGATGAAAAATAAAGCCGGGGAAAGAAATAATCACTGATAAGAAAAGGAAGGTCTCGGTGAGCAAAGACTTGGACAAAGTGAGGGAATGATGCCATGAGAATATTAGGGATAGAGCATTTCCAGGAGAATAAGTACAAAGATCCTGAGGCAGGTTTGGTGAGTTTGGGAAACAAGATGGCCAGAAAGAGCAATGTGAGGAAGGAGAAAGGGTTTGAAGAAAATTAGTCCGCACTAGTGAAGCCAGTGTCTTCATGATTGAATACCCTCTGCCTGTATAGACCAATTTCAATAAGGAGCACCCTGAACCATGCTGAAAGCAGACTTTTATCTCTCAGAAGTGCTTTAATGGAAACTATCCATATCCTAGGACAAGCGGTCTCACCTGAGCTCATTTCGCCCCTGGAGATTCACAGTCAGGTTTTAGGTTGTCAATAACCACTCCCACCCACCAATCTGCGTCTCCCTCCAGAACATTTTTTTTCTTTTTGGCTGTTCTGGGTCTTCATTGCTTTGTGTGGGCTTTCTCTAGTTGTGGTGTGTGGGCTTCTCATTGCAGTGGCTTCTCTTGTTGTGGAGCAGAGGCTCGAGGTGAGTGGGCTTCGGTAGTTGCAGCAGGCAGGCTCAGTGGTTGTGGCTCGTGAGCTAGTTGCCTATGGAATCTCCCCAGACCAGGGATTGAACCCATAGACCCTGCATTGGCAGGCAGATTCTTATCCCCCGCACCACCAGGGAAGTCCTAGAACATTTTTCTGCAGAGAAAAATGGAGCCTGTATGCAAATGCCTGCAGGACCAGGGAGGAATACAGAAGAATGAAACAGGTCAGTGGGAGAACCCCGCCACATTTTGCCTATTATACAGAGGCATAGGCTCCACCCCCACAGAGAAATAAGCTGTCTTCTATTTGTCTTGAAATATTCAGTCTTTGGGTTGTATTTTTTTATTTCTCCATTTAGGTCCAAAAAAAATACTTCTCCACCATAAGAAAACCAACAATGCAAGAGTGATGACAAATAGCAGGTTCTGCTCAGTGTTGGGGATCCACAGAGGATGGTGAGGACTGTGGAGAACGGGAGGACACATGCCTTCCAAAGGCAGCAACCACTGCTCTGCTTCAGCCCATCACTGCCTTGAGGGGATGGGACTCAGTGTGGACAAATCTTAGAGAATGCAAAACTCTGGATCTCTTTGGGGATGAAATCTCCAAATTTTTAATTTGGTTCACATTTTTCTTTTCTTTTTTAGAACCCTGGTAGACCAACCATAACACTCAGGGTATGTGCTTGTGCTAAGTCACCTCTGTTGTGTCCGACTCTTTGCAACCCCATGGACTGTAGCCCACCAGGCTCCTCTGTCCATGGGATTTTCTAGGACAGAATACTGCAGGGGGTAGTTGTGCCCCCTCCAGGGATTGAACCTGAATCTCTTATGTCTCCTGCCCATGGGTTATTTCCCACTGGTGCCACCTGGGAAGCCCATAACACTCAGGGTGCTGTTGCTGCTGCTGCTGCTGCTGCTGCTAAGTCACTTCAGTCGTGTCCGACTCTGTGCGACCCCAGAGACAGCAGCCCACCAGGCTCCCCCGTCCCTGGGATTCTCCAGGCAAGAACACTGGAATGGGTTGCCATTTCCTTCTCCAATGCATGAAAGTGAAAAGTGAAAGTGAGTTCGCTTAGTCATGTCCGACTCTTAGCGACCTCATGGACTGCAGCCTACCAGGCTCCTCCGTCCATGGGATTTTCCAGGCAGGAGCACTGGAGTGGGGTGGTGGGGGAGGTCAAATATGGCCCATAGGCAGGTGGTTTGTTGAACTCTGATCAGGATTTCTGAGAGATCTGTGACTTAACATTGACAACTACTCTCCTAGAACATGATTCCCTTCCACTTCTGTGGACAGAAGGACTGAGGTCACATCCATGCACCATGTCCCTGGGTCCCAGAAGTCTAGGGGAGGGCCATCTGCCTGGCTTTTCCCTCCCCCACACCCCTGACCCAGAGCACAGAAGCCAGCAGGATCTCCCTCTCTTCCTCTGTTCCCCAGGTAGTCTTCCACTGTAGGGATGGAGCAAGTAGGACCCTGTCAAAGGGAAGGGGTACTGAGAAGCCCCAGATGAGCAGTAATAGAGGCTCATTACCACGAAAGGCAGCTTTCTTCTTCATCTTCTCAGTTCTCCACTCTACTCCCTCCGACACATCCCTCCACATTCGGCCCGTTATACCCCATGAGAGTTTCTTTGACTACAAGCTACAGAAACCCACATCAAACCCTGCGGGGATAAATAAACCTGTTCACTCCTGTATCTGAGGAGCCCAAGGGCAGTGCTGCCTCAGGCTTGTTGGATCCAACTGCTCAGGAATCTCTTCTCCTCACTCAAAACTGAGCTCTGCTTTCTTCTCTGTTGTTTTTGTTCTTTGACAAGCTCTCCAAGCGGTGGGAAAGTTGACTCACACGGTCCTTACTGCCCATGATCTCAGAAGGGGAGGCACTTACATCAAATCCTAAAAATTAATCTGCTGTGATAGTGGACGAACCCATGTCCAAGGGCATGGGGCACTCCTATTGGCTAGCCTGAGTCACATGCTTTCCAAAAGAGTAGGTTCACTCCAGAATCACAAGGAGTGTTGAGGGTGGTGTGTGTGTGTGTGTGTGTGTGTGTGTGTGTGTGTGTGTGTGGTGGTGGTGGTGGTGGTGGTGGTGAGATGGCAAACTCTATAAGGAAGGAATGGTGGCCACTTAAAAGGGTAACTTGCTACCCACAGGCACTTCAGACACAATAGCTAACAGCCATTCCCTCAGTCCCCAAACAAAACCAAAAAGCTCTCTCTGCAACTCAGCAAGCTCAGTGCCGATTGCTCGAGTCAGTTTTAGTATCAGAGCATCTGCATTAAAAAACCAAGAAGACCCAGTTTGAGTTTGGTTCATGGAGGATATTTTCAAGCTTTGGCAGTTCCTCCATGCAAGCAACAGAAAACACTCCTCAGCTTTGTGAAAATCACTCTTCCTTCCCTTCCTAGTAGAATGAGAGTTCACATCTTTAGCCTTACACCTGCCCCCTAAACAGAGCATGTAGTCCTGAAAACCTGGGAACAGACTGAATCACTATTTTACCTTGTAAATTTAAAGCTAAGGGTGAACTCCAGGGAGTCAACTCACAGGAAGTTCTCCGGCAGTGACCAGAGAGTGACTGTTGGGTTTCATACACACAAAATAAGATAACCTTACCTATAGGGAGAAAAATTCAAACTCATTGAGAGTAAAAGGATGAGAGTTAAAATAATAGCTGATCTTTATTATTTGCTAAATGCCAAAGCACTTTTCATAGATTATGTCATTTAATTTTCACAATAGCCCTATACGTTTCATTATTATCTCCATAAAAGGCTAAATCATTTGCCAAAAATAACATAGGCAGTCAGCAGTGGCAGAGCAAGGATTCATGCCTGGGCAGTTTAAAGTCACTTTGCTGGAACTTCATTCATTCTCCAATTACGTGGAATGCCTACTATGTGCTGGAAACTATTCAAGGAAATGAGATAAAAAGCTGTAAACAGTGCAAAACAGATACATGTCCTCATGAAGCTTACATTCTTCTGGGTGAGAAAGACAGGAAATCAGGCCAATGAATAAGACATAAACTAGGATAGATAGTGATCAATGCAAGGGACAAAAGTAGAGCACGGAGGAAAGAGAGGTAGGAGGAGAGGTGGATTCTGAATAGGGTGATCAGTCAAGTCTCGTGATGAAGGTGGCACTTAACAAAGATCTGAGGAAGTGAAGGAGCAAACCATGCAGATTATCTGGAGGAAGAGAGTGGTAGTTGCAGGAAACAGCAAAGACAAAGAGCCTGAGGAAGGAACACAGATAGCATGTTCTACCCATAGCAAGGAGTTCACCGTGGCTTGAGCGTTGTGATCCAGGAACAGAGCAGGAGGGCATGAGATCAGAGAGGGGCCAGATCGTCCAGGGTCTTGTGAGTAGCTGTTAGGGCTTTGCCTTTTACTCCGGTGCAATGCAGTCATTTGGGGTAGAGCAGAGGGGGGAAGTGAGATGACTTAGTTTAATCAGGGTTTCTCTCACTGATTGGAGAGCCTTTTGTGGGAGGCTGCAGCAGTAAGCCAGGTAGAAATGACAGTGCTCGTGCTAGTGCTAAGCCGCTTTCAGTCGTGTCCGACTCTTTGCGACCCCGTGGACTGTAGCCCACCAGGCTCTTCTGTCCATGGGATTCTCCAGGCAGGAATACTGGAGTGGGTTGCCATTTCCTTCTCCAGGGAATCTTCCCCACCCCGGGGTGGAACCCGCGTCTCTTATATCTCCTGCATTGGCAAGTGGGTTCTTTGCTACTAGTGCCACCTGGGAAGCCCAGGAATGAAGGTGGCCTAGACTAATGAGATGACTTATTAGAAAAAACCCTGATGCTGGGAAAGATTGAAGGCAGGAGAAGGGGAAAATAGAGGATGAGATGGTTGGATGGCATCAGCAACTCAAAGGACGTGAGTTTGAGGAAACTCCGGGAAATGGTGAAGGACAGGGAAGCCTGGCCTGCTTGCAGTCCATGGGGCTGCAAAGAATTGGACACGACTGAGTGACTGAACAAACACAGACTAATGCACGGGGGAGATGTGGCCAGTGTTTCCCTTCTGGGTTTACTGTGAAATCAAAGGACTAGTTGACATATGAGATGAGGGGTGTGTGAGGAGGATGGCTCTGGGGCTACTGGCCTGAGCAGCTGAAGACTGAAATTGATGTTTTCAGAGATGGGGAAGAGTGCAGGAGGGATGGCTTTGTTTTTGTTTTATTTTTGAGGGGGTGGGGGCGGGGAGGGTTATTCAGGCCGCAGTTTGGAACCTATTAAACCAGAGATTCCGCTTAGACATCTAAAGGGTAGTGATGGGTGGCAGACCTGGGGTTCAGGAGGGCAGTTCCTCAGCTCTGCAAACCATACTCTACCCCCTGAGAGTAAGCGATGACACTCTCATGCAGTTTTGGGAAAATGATGGCTGTATCAGAAACACTGGAACAGTATTAAGAAAAGTCAAATCTAAAGATTCACCCACATTCTGTCACCCTCCAAACAGCTGCTTTTATTTGGTCACATTCTGTTTTTGCCCACAGGCACACTTAACTTTATAATGTCAAAAGCATAGCATGGATACAATTACATATTCTACTTTTTTTTTCACTGAACACAATCTCATAAATATTTTCTTAATGTGTGCTTCCTAGGGCCAACAAAATGCTGGGCATTGCTGAGACCTTTCAGAGACAGAAGTTAAAAATCCTACTTTAGTACAAAGCTTGGTGCTGCTACAGTTGGCACTATGTTTACTGTAAGCTTTGTGGACAATGACTCTGTAGAGATGATTCCTGAGCTGGGCCCTGAATGATTACAGACTGCCACGCACCCAGTCTGGGGAGGGGCATTTCAGGAAGCAGGGAGGGCATGTGCAAAGGTCCTTAGGAGGCTACAGGAAAACACAGTTAAAAAGAGCTGCTGGCAGATTCATTTCACCTGACAATTAAATGGAAATTATTTTATCTTTGCAAAATTAAAAAAAAAATCTTTTTACACTACAGAAAAGTGGGTACACTTTTCCTCTGTGATTCTCTACCAAGGAAGGAGAAGTTAAATGCAATTATTTATAGCATAATGAACCCTAGTAGAGGTAGTGGTTCAGTAAGTGTTTCTGGGCCTCAGACCAGACACAAATTCCACTTGGAATCTTATTTGTTCATTCATCCCAATCCCTCGCCCAGAACTGGAACGCAGTCCCTTAATTTTATAGAAAAGGTCGAGGGTCCAAGGAGGGTAAGAGACTTCTACAAGCTTATCCGTCTCTATTATAGAGGGTTCTAACTAGGGTTCAGTTAGCTCAGTCCTCCACATTAGACTCTAAGAAACAAACATGATTCGTCCACGAGACTCCATCGTTGACAAAACCCTTTGTTAGCTGGGAAATACACTCCTCCCCTTCCTCTCCGGCTAATTTATCAATTATTTGCGTAATTATTTACTCAAAAGCAGGAAAATTATTGAGAAAAGCCTTTTGTCCACGACTCCCCAAGTCAGGGAACTGGTTTCTGTTTCCTCGCAGAGCCAGCAGGGGGGGGCACCAAGCAAGGTTTGTGAGTCGAGCCTTTCCCCGCACCGCCCCCCCCCACCCCCGCGCCCCTCCGCTTCCTCGCCCAACTTCCCCATAGCCGGCGCTTCAACTAAAAGTGGCCATTGACCTTTCAAGCTTTTGAATAGTGATGCAATAGAAGAGTATTTCAAAGAAAAATGGTTATCGAAATGTTGGATCCGGTTTTCCCATGAGTGTTGATGATTTTTTAAAAAGTAGGTCACATTTAAAGTAGGTCACATCTCGGGAGGAGACATGCAGGGAAGGAGATGAGTTTTAACTGAGGCCAGGTGGCCTCCAACCAGGTGGGAGGAGGTGAGGGTCCCTGGGCAGGGAAGAAGAGCTGGGGATCTTTCCGCATTCCCGGTCCCCCAGGCTCCAGTTCTGCGGGAAATCCCAGAGTTGAGCTCTCCCAGGCTGCGGACACGGAGGCGGGCGGGCCACGCGGACCACAGAGCGCGCGGGTCTGAGCGTCCCCTCCGCGATCGGCGCTGGTGAGCCGGGAGGGCCGCCGGGTGGCCGGAAGGAGACGGGGGAGCGGAGGGAAGGAGGGAGGAGCAGGGCCGGGCCGATGCGGGAGACCGCGAGCAAGCCCGCCAGGGGGAGGGGACTGAGCGCGACCAGCGCAGCTTAACCAGGCGCCGCTCTCCGCCCGCTGGCAACCTTCTAGGACTCAGGCCCAGGGGACCGCCATCGGCCCACTCCCTTCGGCTCCTGGGCGTGGACCTGGAAGGGAGGGTGGTCCAAGAGGGGGCTCCCTCACTCCACGACTGTGTCTTAGAGCGGGAGGGGCCATTTCCGAGGACCTCTAGTCTCTCCAACACCCCCTCTTCAAGATGTGCGGCCTGGAAGGTCGCCTAGAGAAGGCGCGGAAGGGGTGGGCAAGACAACCCTCGGCGGCGGGCTTAGGGGCGAGCATGTCTGTTCATCGCTCGACCCCGGCGCACTGCCTGCACGGCTTGGAGACAGGCTCCCGCCGCGGGAACCGGCTCGGTGGTGGCCTGGGGCTTCTCTTGCGCGTCTCGGAGCACACCCAGGCGTTGGGGGTCAGAGGAGGGCAGATTCCCAGGCATCCGCCCCGACCGGGTAGAAACCCGAGCGCTCGGAGCCCGTCTCCCCCGAAGCCTGCGCAACTGCGCCGGAGTCTCTTTAAAGCAGTAGCGGGGGCCGCGGTCACGTGAGGTGGATTCCTGGAAAGTTCCTGGAAAGCGGCCTCCGCAGCCGCTGGGCGGGGCGCGCGGGGAGCGCGGACGCGGAGAGAGGCGGGGAGTGAGGGAGGCGCGTACGTCTGGGAAATCGCGCGCACACACCGCTCCCGGGACGGACGTTTAACTCTAGTCTCGCCGCCGCCGCCGCGGCTCGCGGGCCCTGGGCTTCCCCTGAAGCATGAGCCTCCTCGCCCGCCGCCACTGGCGCTGCGCGGGCCACGGACGGCGCGCGCCGGGGCCCCGGGTGCACGGCCTCCGGATCGCCTTCGCCTGCAGCTGGGGCGCCAAAGGAGCTCGGGCCGGCGGCAGGTATCAGACCCGGGAGCCCGAAGGCTCCGCCCCCACGAGGGCTGGGGAGGGCACTGGGGCGCGGCCGCCAGCGCCAGGCAGCCTGGGCTTCCGCAGTTTGGAGCCGCCGGGCTTGAGAGTCGGAACTGTGGCTCTGCCCGGGGGCTGGGAGCTACTGCCTGCTTTCTCCGGTTCTTTCCCGGCGTCTGGGAGTCTCCAGAGTTTTGTTTTTTTTTTTCCCTCCCCCCGCCCCTGTAAACTGCCATCCAGATTAATAATCCTTCTAATAACCTGATCTCCCGCTCCTCCCCACCCGCCTGCCTCCCGCCCTGACTCTTTCCTCCCTCCCTCTCCCCTTCTCATCTCCTTGGCTGCAGCCGGAGGGAACCCAGCAGCTGCCCCGGGTCGGGGGGCGGGGGCTGTCGGAGCCCGGAGGAGGTGTCTGAGCCCAGCCAGTCGAGGCAGTGGTCCCTGGGACTCACGTTTACTCTCTGCGCAGAGAACTCCGGACGTCTCCGCCGCTGAGCGCAGGGCTAGTCACCGCCTTGGGCATCTCGTTCCCAAATTAAAAAGTCAACAGGGGAAACAGGCAGACACCGCTCCTCCCGGGCCCCTCCCGGCTCCCCCGCCCAGTGCGGGCTGGAGTCTGCCTGGTGTGGAGGCGGCCACGGCGTTCGAGGCCGAGGTAAGGGCTCGGCGTTGGTTGTCTAGCATGTCCCACGGAGCTCTCAGCCGCGTGCTCGGCCTGGGCTCGGGTCACGGGTCGGAGCCCCCGCGAGGTCTGCGCGCTCGGGCAGATTCCTCGACAGCGCCCGCGGCGGCAGCAGCAGCAGCAGCAGGAGCCGCCCGACCTCGGGAGCGGCAGCCTCGGCGGCCCCCCAACCCGTGCCCTCAGCGGGGGCAGGGGAGCCAGGAAGCCTCTTCTGCGGGGTGGCCGCAGCTCCCGCACCTCTGAGTCCCGGACTGCCGGCTCTGCCCGGGGAGCCCCGCGGCGCTCTAGGGTCGGTAACTAGGTTTGTGCCGGGGGCTTCTTCCGGGGCTCCTCGGGCTGTGCAGAGTGTGAGAAAGGAGTGCCAATTTGGGGACCTTGCCTGTTTCCTTTTCAAATTTCTGCTTGCCCATTTACCACCGTGCCCACAGGTGACTCTTCGCTCTTCTCGTCTGCTAGTCTGCGATTTCAGAGAGCAGCCCTCGGCGGGAAATTGCCCGGTTCCCCACCCTCATCCTGTCCGCTCCCCCCGCCACCCCCACGCCCCTTGTGTCTTGGATCCCTGCTGTCTCTCTATCCTTTCTCTGGAACGGGCCAGGGCAGTAACTGGATGCTCGGGGTTAAATGGTGCAGGAGCACAGACGCGGAGGAGTCCCCGGGATTTTCCACATCCCTGCCTCTCCACCCTCACCCCGGCCGCAGGGGTCCAGTTCCGACTGACCCAACCCTCCACTTTCTCTTTGCAGGCGAACTGTGCGTGAACGCGCCTGCGGGGGATTTGGCCATCGGTGCACCGGAACCCGGGGAGGAAGAGCCTGCAGCGCCCCATCCCCACCCTCCCCACCACCATTTCGGGGACCCCTCAGGGAGTGGTTTTGGGGTTCCCACTGACTTCTAAGAGGGACGCGTGCCTTTCTCCGACCCCAGCTCGGGCGGCCACCTGTCTTTGCCGCGGTGACCTTTCTCCCATGACCCTGCGGTGCCTCGAGTCCTCCGGGAATGGCGCGGAAGGGGCGCAGAGCCAGTGGGGGACCGCGGGGTCGGCGGAGGAGCCGTCCCCAGAGGCGGCGCGTCTGGCGAAGGCCCTGCGGGAACTCAGTCACACAGGTAGGGAGCGGACCCGTCGCGACGCGTGCGAGAAGGGGGCGCCTCCCCGGAGACGAGGATGGGGCTGTGCTGGCGAGGCTGGGATCCCCGCTGCGGGGCAGGCGGCTCGCGGAGAGGATGCCGCACGGCTCTGGATCCTTGGGAATGCGAAAGGAGAGTGGTTCCTGAGGGACTCCAAGGCCTAGAGGAGGGCAGAGCTCGAGAGGGGTTCCTTGGAAATCGACTCTTAGGGCGCTGGCACTTTAGCTATTTTCCGCGGCTGCTTGGGGGTCGGCACTCGGGCTCGGATCCTAGCCGGAGATAGTGACGGCGCCTTTCCTGTCCGAGGGTTGCGAGGGCAGCGAGTGGGCGCTGCGCTGCCAGCAGCTTCAGCTGCATCCGGCTCCCGGGCCCGGCAGCCGCTGCAGCCTGGAATCTTGGCAGCCAAGTTCAGGGACCGACAGATTGCCGGGCAGGCGACTGCCGCAAAGCCGGGAGGAGGGCGGACTGCGAAGCCCCAGCCGAGCCTGGCCTCGCTGGTTTCTAGGGGCAGCCTTGCGCTTTGCACGGCTCTCTGTCGTCTCTCGGCATCTGAAAGAAGACAAGATGGGGGCGGGGAGGTGTGGAGGGGAGGTTCTGGCAAACCTGCAAGCTTTCAAAATCGGGACCCTCAGAGCTTACGTTTGGGGCAGAGTTGAAGTTTTGGTAGAGGTAGAGGGGAGGGAATAGTTCTTCACTTGTGGTTCCGGTCTTTCCTTGCGGGCCAAGGGCTTTCCCTGCGCGGGAGGAACCGGCAGATTGCAGATCCCCGAGCAGTTTTTTTGAGGTAGGGGGGTGGGGAGCATTGTTCAAACGTTTAATATGCAAGATGTCGCTAAGTCGCTTTTGGAAAACGGGATGGAAGATGGAACTGGCAGGTCGAATCGAGAATGCCAGGGAGACCGACGGTTGTGATTGGATTTGAATTAGGGCGAAGTCCAAGAGAGTTTATGGAAGACTGTAAACTTGAAGTACTAATTATCCATTGGGCTTTCTCTCCATTTCTCAATGGCTGATAAGGTAGTTGCAGTCAAAACAGCAGACAGAAGCTACTGTACTGCTCTTTTAAAATAGCGGTGCTTTCCAGGGCTTTGAAAAGAGATAAAGATTTGGAAAGGGTGGAGGTGGACACCAACCAGCCAAAAAGTTGTTGCTTTTTATTTTGTTGGAATTAACTGAAGTTGGGTTTTCCATTTTTTAAAGGGCATGGATTTTCTAACTTCTTACTTAATTTACATTAAATCTTTCATTTCACTTGAAAAGCATCATGTCTGCTCAGCCAGTGTGTCATATTACAACCATTCTTCTCTGTGTTAGAAAATCTTAAGAGAGTTCAAAGATCAGCTACAGAAAGTTACTTTTTAAAAAAGAAAGCTGGCTTGCAGTTTGTTCAGAAAATTAAACGGACCCACGTTTTCAGTAAATTTCTACAGAATGTATTTATGGTAGCCTATGGTAAACTTTCACACACTTCTTTTTATAGCTAGAACATTGTTGCCAAGTACTTGCCCTATTTTAAAAATTCTCTATAATAACTATTTAACCCTCTTTTGTTTTTCTTTTTGAACAAAACCCCAGGTTGGTACTGGGGAAGTATGACTGTTAATGAAGCCAAAGAGAAGTTAAAAGAGGCACCAGAAGGAACTTTCTTGATTAGAGATAGTTCGCATTCAGACTACCTACTAACAATATCTGTTAAGACATCAGCTGGACCAACTAATCTTCGCATCGAATACCAAGATGGGAAATTTAGATTGGACTCTATCATATGTGTCAAGTCCAAGCTTAAACAATTTGACAGTGTGGTTCATCTGATCGACTACTATGTTCAGATGTGCAAGGATAAGCGGACAGGCCCAGAAGCCCCCCGGAACGGCACTGTTCACCTTTATCTGACCAAGCCACTCTACACATCAGCACCACCCCTGCAGCATCTCTGTAGACTCACCATTAACAAGTGTACCAGCACCATCTGGGGACTGCCTTTACCAACAAGACTAAAAGATTATTTGGAAGAATATAAATTCCAGGTATAAGTGTTTCTTTTTTTTCTAAACATGCCTCCTATAGAATATCTCCGAATGCAGCTATGTAAAAGAGAACCAAATCTTGAGTGACGGCTCTGGATAACTACGCGGAATTCTAAGACCAGCTGAAGTCAATCTGATTTAATTGTGTGGCAAGGTAGCTAGGGATTTAAAGTTTTCCCCACATGTTTTCAACTGAGGGATGCTTCCCTTCCTAAGGCTGACCAAGACCAGTTGATCCTTTTAAGTTAAGAATAAAACGTCCCAAGTAAAGGCTGAAGGAACATTTTCTCAGAACTCTGACTTTCTGAGGTTCGTTGGTGTTAGGTGAAAGGTCCCAGCACTGGTAGGAGAGAAAGAGCTCCACTTAGGAGTGCTGAAGAAGTGGAAGGAACGAAACTGACACAGGCTTAACTTCAGTTCTGTGTGCCTGGTGATCAGAGTCTATTTTAGGACATTTGATATTTTGCATTCTGATGTACTTAGGAGATTTGTTAAACAGATATGCTTGTGAGTATTTATCCTTCTTTTTATGCAATTAACCAAATCAACCAAAAAAGGTGACCATGAAATCCTGTATTTGTCTTTTTACTACATGTATGAACTCTCTCGTGAATGAGTACTGTAGTAATCCTCTTCAAGGGAGCCTTATTTCAGAAATATTTCAAACTGGTGCAAATGGAAAAGATTTCTTTTCCTTTAAGGCTAAAGACAAGAATGTCATGCTATACAGGTGCAACTCAATCCCTGTTAATAAAACCATGTAGATAGAGACATTTTACCCTTTGAAACAGCTGCGTCCCCAACCTGTTGCCATTGATTTTTGGAAATGGCTTTAGGAATTTCCAAGTGGTCTAACCATAGACATTAGCAGTTGTCTCCCTTCTACCATGTAGAATACTTTGACTTAATTTTCTTCCACATATAGGGGGATACATGCCTGCTTTTCAAAGTGTTTATTTACTGCTGTTACTATTTGATTAGAATGTATTAAATAAAAAAAAATGGACTTTCACAAGTTTCACTTATTACTTTGAATACGCTTTCTTGGTAATAGAGGGTTGCCATAAAAACTTACATCGAGTGAAATAAACCAAATATTGAGCCAGAGGTAGAACGTTACTTGCCCTTCTCTAAAGTTATGGGTCACACTTGCCCTTTGCGTTTTGGAAAGCATGGTTTAGAAATTCCTAAGAGTTGCCAAGTGGCCTGGTCTTTTACAAGTTGAAAAGGCATAACACTAATGCCCTTTGTGTTTCCAAAATACCTGGTTTAGAGACTACGGAATTGTGACACAGACTCTTGTAGGTTGAAGAGGCACAATACAAAATACAAAATAACAGTTTTACGGACATTTATTGGCCACCCAGTCTCACGACTGTTGCAAATGCATCATTTTTCTGGACTCCAGACATGATTCCTGTTGCCACCTTTGAAAAAAAAAAAAAGGCCTGTGTAATTGCACACTATAGTGTGTCACTGGGAAGGTGAGCCTAGTATGCCATGTGTGTGCCCCAAGTGAATTAGCACATCAGATATAGATTAGAGTAAAACCTGCTTATCGTATATCATAAAAATATGAATATTTTCATAAGCGCTTAAAAACCGGTTTTGTGACTGGAAGGAAAGCAACTATGCATGTCCAAACAGCAGAGCCAAGCGCAAAAGATTGCTAGGTGCGCCTTAGGAAGGATTTATTTGTGGTCTAAATTTTACAGAAGAGCTGGAATTCGAGTATCTGGTCTCTGATGGGAAGATCACCTTCTCATTAGGATGTCCAGCATCTGTGCTTTCTGTATCCTCTTTTTCCACTGACAACAGTTGTGTAGTGTGGGATGTTTGACTTTGCTGGCAAACCTTTTACGTGATCGGTGCCAAGGGAGTTTGTGAAATTTCTTCAAGGTCTTTTTCCTTTCTGTTCTTATTGTTTCAAACACTCTGCTACTTCTCAGTTACTGAGAGTTGGATACATCGTCGGGTGTGAGTACCTGTGGCATTGTGGCAAGTTCTTGATGGCTAGCTAGATGATGAGAAAACCAGAGGACAGCAAAGACATCTCTGGGTTAGGCTGTGGCGCTATTATTACCTTATGCTTCAATTTTCCCTATTCCGAGTAAGTTGATAAGCATCAGGAAACAGCCTCCCACCCTTTTTGTTTGTTTTGTTTTGCTGTGTGGTGGTGTTGTTACAATGACGAGCGCCACGGATGTGTTGAGGTTATTATTGTGTGCCAGATGCTTGCTCAGCACTTTCTGTGTATTATCTCATTTAATCTTTACACTGAACAAAGTACAGTGCTTATAGGAGGTATGCCTTCTATTTGTGAGTGAGGAGGCCTTCCAGGAATATCCTAGTCATTTTTATTCCTGGAGAGGAATTACGAAGAGCAGATTGCTACTATTTCTACATTGATCCAGATGAACAAGTTAGAGCAGGCTCTAAAAGAAACCCGCAGCCTTTTTACTGCTGCCTCAACTGGGAAAGGATAGGTATCTTAATGAGCATTGTGCTCTGTGGGGTTCGAGTCAGCTTGACCTAGAGGTTTTTTCCCTAGTGTGGGGATGGGTCAGGAGCGGGTTAACTTTTTACTTGGTGACTGGTAAATGATGCCGCTTACCAATTATTAGTCACCCCATTTTTACATATTGACCAACAAAGAAGTTAAGGTTGGATGCTTATCCTCACAGAATCAGAAAAAATACAGTGTTTTCTTCCTATGATGGGTGATTTGAAGCCTCGGTAAGGGTTTATATTATTGTCATTGTTGTTGAAGAAAACAATATACAGGACTGATAAACTTAAAATATTTTAATTCGAGTTTCCATTCTGAGCAGAGTTGAGGTGGTGGAGTTTTCCTTCCATGTCAGTGGGCACTGGGGACTGCTTTTTAGGGACTTGGAGCTTTTTTAAAGGGCTTTGGGCAGCGGAGAAAAGGCAGTTCAGCTTATGAGCTGAGAGGTCTTTTCTGGCGTGTCAGTAAGAAACTCTTGACTTCATAGCAATTATGTAATCCAAATAGGTAACAGAATGGGACGGTTGTTTGGGAGTGTTTATTTTCTTGGGAAGGATTTTCTCTGCTTTTAGAAAATTGTACCCCGGGAGGAGGGTAGGAGGCAGACACGTCATCAAATAATCCACGGGCTGGAATGTCCTGGGACCAGGCCGTGCCCTTCTCCGCTGAGGGTTTAGGCCCAGGGGAGTGGGGGTTGAATGGCCGTGGTGACATCTAACAGCTGGGCTGAGGCTTCTCCTGCATCTGAGAGGTTGTTTCTCGCCTTTGGAGCAAAAAAGTGTTGTCGTTCATTCTTTCATTGACTAAGTGGCCCTGGATTCTCCTCCCCCCGTGTTTTCACTTCCTAGAATAAAGCTTGAAACCACTTTTCAGATGAAATCGTTCAGTTGTGTCATTTTGCTGAGGAGGCCACCCAGCCCTGGGGCCGTCAGGAGATTTGTGTGCACACACGCACAGAGACACACACCATCCACCCAGCAAGTCAAGGGCGGAGCCCACATTGGCACACAGATGTTTTCATCTCAGGTTTGGTATTTGTAAGAGCAGCACCCTGCTACCCTGGGTTTCAGTAGTCAGTACTTTTCTTTGGCGACTGTCAGCCCTACAGTTCTTTAAACCTTCGGTTTTCTCTTTGGGATTTAGACAGCCAGCCTTGGGAATATCCAGGTCTTGGATAATATTCAAGGGGTATTATCCAGGTCTTGACTTCTTCCACCGGAAGAATCGGTTTCTGCTGGTTTCCACGATGTCTTGATTCTCATCAGAGTTTTGCATTAATTTTTAACTCAGCGTTTCTAATCTACTTGCTGGTTTAAAGTCGAAAGCCTGCCATCCACGCTGTTTTGTGATCTCATTTTTGCCTCTGCTAGAGGTGACTCATGCCCAGTAGCTGGTGATGCCCGGTGGCTGCCTACCCTCCAAGCCTCACCAGGGGAGCCATCCTTTCTTTTGCCTGCTCTTGGGCCTAATGGCTCAATTCATTCTTGCCTCACTTTCCCTCTTTTGTATCGTGAAGTTTCCCTGTTTGCTCATCAGATCCAGCCCTGCTGGCCAGATTACATAAATTCCAATGAAAACAGCTAAGTACCTCCTCTTGAGGAATTGAGTGATTTAGAATCCGGAAGGTGAAATCTGTCTCTTCATCTCATTCTTGGCTTCCTTTCAGGTTCTGAAACAAGTAGCCAGCCCCGAATGCCACATTTTGGCGTGTGCATGGGTCTTATCTTTTTATGTGAAGTATCAGGGGCTGTTACTTCACTAAGTTGCCCTTCACTTGAATGGAAGGGCACTGCCTGCCGTTCCACGCCTTCTGGGTTTCTCTCCATAAAAACGATTCTGTGATAGTTTCGTTTCACTCTCCTATGGAGGCATGGCTTTCTTGTATTCTCATCTTCGCATATTTTTGATATTTCTAATTTTTTCCCCTATGTGGCTTGAGTTCAGGTTTCTTTAACTTTATTACTAAAGTAAAGTAACAGCTGTTGCCACAGTAGCTTCTTAAAAGCCCAAGAGTCCCAAACGGCTCGATAGTATTTCTGCTGAAATCATGGAGCAAAACTATATATTCTTCTTATTCCTTTGGGAACTTTGTCAAGGAGAGAGGCTGGATCACACGAGTATTGTCACAGAGAAGGGGTCACGTCAATAAATATCTGCGGCGCCATAAAGATAAAACTGCTTTCGTAGGCAGCCCTCAGAGTTGCATCCTTAACATAGGAACTCTGACTTGCCCTAGAGATCAGGAGCGTATTTTGTGGAGTGTTATTATTACACATGTGCTGCCTCTGTTAGAAACAGAGGGAAGGAGAAAGCCAGCCAGAGTCCTAGTGAGAGGGAAGGAAATATTGCCAGCTGCCTTCCTCTTCTGTCTAAGCATACATACCACCCAAGGAGCCCCTTTCCTACGGCAGAGAGAGTGAGGCTTCATCACAGAACGCTGTAACATTTATAGCTCCCCAGTTTCCAACCATGTTAAGATAAAAACTTATATTTTGCTAAACGGTTTTTCTTTCTGTTAGTTTGGTGTGGTTTTTCCTGTTTAGGTTTTGGTCCAGAGAGCTGCTGTGATCTTAAACATTCAGAAAAATATTTTCCATGTTTATTTCTACCCAGAGGAGTTGTCTGATTTCCCATGGGGCATAAGGAATACAGTCAATAGCACTCTAATGACTTTGTATGGGGACATGGCCACTAGACTTGGGGTGATCATTTCAAAATGTATTCAAACGTCAAATTACTATGCTGTGCACCTAAAACTAACATGACATTGGACATGAACTATATTTCAACTTTTAAAAAGATGGCAGACAGCATGTTAAATCATGGGAAATCAGACAACTCCTCTGGGTAGAAATAAACATGGAAAATATTTTTCTGAATGTTTAAGATCACAGCAGCTCTCTGGACCAAACTTGAAGTTTGTACCATTTAATTCCCTTCATCAGTCCTGTCCGTCTCCCTTCACCTGTTTGTTCTCTGTATCAATAAGTCCATTTTCACTTTTTGTCTTTTATTTTTAGATTGCAAATATAAGTGAGGTCCTATTTTTTTAAAATATTTTTTAAAAATCAGAGGTATTTTTCTCTGATTTATTTCACTTAGCATAATACCCTCAAGGTCTATCCATGTCACAAATGGCAGGATTTAATTATTCTTTTTTTTAACTGCTGAGGAGTATTCCCTTGTATGTTTATATACCATATCTTTACCCATTCATCTGTGGGGTGGACACTTAGGTTGCTTCCGTATCTTGGCTGTTGTAAATATCTGCATGGTCATCTGCAATGAACATGCAGATGCTCATATCTTTTCAGTTTAGTTTTTTGTTTTCTTTAGATAAATAACCAGGAGAGGAATTACTGAAATGTATGGTAGTTCTAATTTTTTAAGCAATGTTCATACTATTTTCCAAACTAGCCAGTTGTAAAATGTACAATGCAGCATTTTACATTCCCACCAACAGTGCATAAAGGTTCTTGGCTCCATCCACACCCTTGCTAACATGTTATTTATTGTATTTTTTGATGATGGCCAGTCTGACAGATATGAGCTGATATCTTGATTTGCAGTTCCCTGATGACTAATGATGGTGAGCATCTTTTCATGTGCCTGTTGCCCACCTCTCTATCTTCTTTAGACAAATATCTGTTCAGGTCCTCTGCCCATTTCCCCCTCTGCCGTTTGATGAACTCGATCCTTCTTAGATTTTCAACAGAGCTTCTTTTGCCTCATCTCTATTTCCAGATGTGGCCATTAATTCTACATTTGATCAGAAAGTATGTTTATATTTTTCCATATTTGTTTAGGGCATCTGCTCAGTTATCTTCTGGAAAAAGGGGCAGAGAGAATGGGGATAATTGAAACCCATCAACACATCTGTAGCGGTTTCAACTTCCTCTCCATTGTCTTCTTTGCTAGAACCACTGACAGAAAGTCAACTGTTCTCTCTTCTTATTTCCCTGCTTAGGGATTCTGTGAGTTCAATTATGGGTATGTCATTTGTAGACTGAAATCATCCCTGGTGGGAGTATTTACACCACAGAAATTGGCAGACACTAGAAATTAAAGCTTTTTACCTCCCCTGATTTAACAACACACCACTGATTAGGTGTGTTAATTGAGACCTCATAGAGTAAGATCAGTTTATTTGTATTCATTGTATTAAGTCGAGCATTTAGAGCAGAATAAGAAATGAACAATTTGGGGAATGAAATTTTTTCACAAGTATGTGTGCCAATCTTATATTGGAGTACACTGCCTACTGCTGGTAGATTTGCCAGTCTCTTGATTCAGGGTCTTTACCTAGTGACACAATATTTGCAGACATCCTTTCAGAGTTTATTAGTAGGGAAGGATAGGGCATTCTCAAAGTCGCATGACTAGGCTGTATAGTAACTTTTGTTAGCTTTAACAGATCAGGGTCTCTGTTTGTAGCATCATTCATTCATTCGGTCATTTCATTATTTAATTTCCTTCTTCCTTTCCTCTCCCCCTGCCTCCTCCTCTGCATTCCTGCGTACCTCTTCTGTTTTTTCCTGCCAACATGTGTTAAGTGCCTGCTGTATTATTTGCCAGAAATACAAGAGTAAAAAAAATAAAAGTTCTTGCATCACAGGATTTCTTATAGCTTAAGGGAAGGGTTGAGGGAAGAGGAACTAACATGTATTAAACCATCAAATATGTTTTCTGCCTTATACTGTATGTATTGTTGTCCCATTTAACCCTCCCAACAGACTGGTAAGGTATGTATTTCCCCATTTATTGAAAATGAAACTGAGGCTTGGAGGGAGAGAGAATATCCTGGCCAGTAAATGGGGAAGTCATGGTTCAAACCCAGGATTCTGCTGGACTCTGAAGCCGGTTCTACCTCTCAGGAGACCATGTTGTATAAACTCTTTAACTACATGGACAGTTTACTGTGAAACACCATGATAAAGGCAGTAATAGTTAATTGTGGACCAGGTGCCATCGACCTGCTTTGAAGGGTTAGAGAAGACCTTGGAGGAAGGTACCTTGTGTGAGTATTAAAGGGTGGAAAGGAGGGACTTCCCTGCTGGTCCAGTGGCTAAGACTCCATGCTCCCAATGCAGGGGGCCAGGGTTTGAGCCCGGTCTGGAAACTAGATTCCATGTGCTGCAACTAAAGACCCCACAACTAAGACCTGGCACAGCCAAATAAATAAATATTAGGAAAACAAAACAAAACCAAACCAAAATCTATGAAAGTGGAAAGGAGTTTTTAGACCCCTTGGTGAGGAAGGTCTTTCTCCCAAAAGGTTGAAGAGGAGGTAGAGGTGAGTTGGTCAGATCTTGTGGGCTTTGCTGAGATGCTCAAATTTTATCTGGAGGGCAGTGGATGAAAGCTTTTTGAATGGGGGAATAGCCAAACTAGGTTTGTGTTTTGTATAATCCCTCTGGAGGGGCCCTTTGGAAATGACTTGGAACAAAGCTAGAGAGGAGTTGAGACAACTTAGATGTGATGGGGTGGGAAGGAGCAGGGCTTAGGAGAGGATTAGGGGGAGGGTGCAGACATCGACTCCCTTTCCTTGTCTGCAGGCTCACATTTGCCCTTGAATTTGGGCCTTGGGGTCCCCCAGATGCATGCTTCCATTTGAAGGCCAGCTTCCACGCCAGGCAGGCTGAGGTAAGTGACAGATTTGCTTTGTCAGGAAAGGATGGTGTCATGCTACAGTGTAAGAACCTTGACCTAGCACTTGTAAAACTTAGGGTCCACTTCTGGTTGTTTGACCTTGGGTTGAATACTGAATCTCCTTAGAGCCTCTTGGTGACTTCATGCTTTTTGATTCCTTCGGCTGAAGTACCCCAATGCCCAGATATCAGAGCAATCTCTCTATTGGGGTGGGAGTGGCCTGAGGTGGGGCAAGCCCCGCCTTCCTATGGAGTCTGTTTCAACTTAAATTGTAGTGTAAATGTTGCCTCTGTGCCATAATATATTTTCACTTATTAAAAAAAATAGTAACACCCTCTTAACTCTGCACTTGTCACAACTAGAGTCAGTTGGCTCCATTTTTATCCTAGTTAGAAGCATTTTGTGTTTTCTCATGGCTGTGGATCTATGCATGTGCGTGCGTGCTAAGTCGCTTCATTTGTGTTCCGACTCTCTGCCACACTATGGACCACAGTCTGCCAGGTCCGTGGGATTCTCCAGGCAAGAATACTGGAGTGGGTTGGCATGCCCTCCTCTGGATCTTTGCACACTACTCTATAATCATAGAGTTTGGACTTGGGTTTTTAGATCTCGATTGTGATGGAGAGACAGGAATTTGATGTGTGTCAGCCACTATCACAGTAACCTTCTGGGTGAATTTTTATTGTTAAGGGACCTGGAGGTCTGCCTGTGCTCCACTTTCTGGCCAACATAATACATGTACTCCCAGAAAATTGTGGTCCGAGGATATGCTTTCACAAGTCATTTTTCCCACTTCCAATTGATCCTTAATGGAGGAGGAAGTCATTGACTTTTATGAGTCCTTTTCTCTGTCAAACAATGTATTAAAAGGAAAGAAAGAAATTGGCAAAGTATGAAGGGAATTTTTGGACTCACTGGTTTAATGACAAGAATCTTGGAGCATGAATAATCCTGCTCCAATCTATTAATATCATTGTGCATATTTGGATTTTCCCAGATCTGTTTTAAAGTGGGGCACACCTCTGGTCTTGAGAGTCTAGGAGGGCAAGAGTGTGCAGAAGTCACTGGCAGGAGTTCAGCTCTGAGCCTATTCATGGCTGAAAGCTCCCATGAGATCCAGTTTGAAGCTGCATTGGGTAGGCATGAGATTTGTTATGTTCAGGGCAGGACAGTAAGGCAGCCTTTCTATAACCAGCCAGCCCTTGGGCTTCCAGAGGACTGGGAAAAGCTAGAAGGTTTAGTAATACCAGGTATTGCATCTGACACTTTACAGGTGTGACCTCAGTTAGTGCTCCCAGCAAACCTTTGAAGTAGATTTTGTTTTTATCTCCTCTTTAGAGATAAGAGGATTGACAGGTTGATTTAAGAGGCAGAATTGATATTTGAACTCAGGCCCATCTAATTCCCAAATCCATGCTTTTATTCACTCTTCTCTCCTTTTTCTGAGTAAGCTTACAATGCTTTTAAGTTCTGAGGCCTGCAGCCAGAATGTATGTCAAGATGTATGCTGAGCCATATACCTTTTAGTCATATGTAGTTAATATTAAGAGTGCTATGACTTTGCCCAATTTGTAATGATAGTATTATTAGGACTTTGATTTCAGGCTTCCCTGATAGCTCAGTTGGTAAAGAATCCACCTGCAGTGCAGGAGACTCCAGTTCAATTCCTGGGTTGGGAAGATCCCCTGGAGAAGGGATAGGCTACCCACTCCAGTATCCTTGGGCTTTCCTGGTGGCTCAGCTGGTAAAGAATCTGCCCGCAATGCGGGAGACCTGGGTTGGGAAGATCCTCTGGAGAAGGGAAAGGCTACCCACTCCAGTATTCTGGCCTGGAGAATTCCATAGACTGTATAGTCCATGGGGTTGCAAAGAGTTGGACAGGACTGATCAACTTTCACTTTCACTTTCAGGACTTTGATTTTAGAAGTAACACAAGATCTTCCAGGCCCTGGGCATCCATATTAGAAGGATCTTTTACATCTGAATTTATACCTTTGCTCTCTTCCTCTAATCTCCTTTAGGGCTCTTTCCAGGGCAACCATAACACACCATCTCTTCCCTATTACCCTTTTCCTTTCTCTAGAGGTAGATTATAGAAATAATGTGTCAGTCGTAATAAACTAGGTTATGCTGCAAAACAAACAACCCCAAATTTTCCTAGGCTTAAAACAACAAAGATTTGCTTTTTAACACAGATTTCTCTGCTCATACATGTGTCACCAGAGCAACTCTTCTCCTAGTCATTCTGGAACCAAGGCTGGCAAAGCTGCCACCTCCTCAAACGTGGCGGAGGCCAGTGGGAAAGGAGAAATCTGAGAATGGCTTGTTTGCATTTAAATGCTGCCACTTGTACTCTCAGATCATTGGCCAGAACTCTGCAGAATGGAGCTACCCAGCCACAAGGGGGCCAGGCGATCCAGTCCTCCTCTGTGGTACAAGGAGGAAAACAGACCGATTCGGTGAGCAGCAGTAATAACCACCACCTGCTTCATGCTGTGTATACCTTGCTTCTTTTTTCTTCTCCCTGGCTTGACTAATTTGACCTCCGGTAAACTTTATAGGACACACAGAACCTCCTTAACGCCAGTCCTCCTTCCTCTTTGTCTTCCAAACAAGTGCTGCAAAAATAAGTTTTCTCTTTCCCTTGTGTGAGCCATTGGTGGACCAAAAGGACAGGTCTTAAATCCATATAACTGAAGTGAAATTATGCATATTAAAGCTAGGTACAAACTACTATACATACAATAAACAGACAACAAGGATTTACTGAATAGAATAGGGAATTACAGTCAGTATCTTGTAACAACTTATAATGCAATATAATACGCCAAAAATAAAAAAGCCAAAAAAATGAAAACCCAACCCTGAATCACTATGCTGTCCACTCGAACCTAAGGAAAATTAACTGTCTGTGTGCGGTGCTGTGCTCAGTCATGTCTGACTCTTTGCAACCACATGGTCTGTAGCTCACCAGGCTCCTCTGTCCATGGGATTTTCCGGGCAAGAATACTGGAGTGGTCGCCACTTCCTACTCCAGGGGATCTTCCTGTCCCGGGGATGGAAACCACATTTCTTGCGTCTCCTGCATTGGCAAGCATATTCTTTACCGCTGCGCCATTTGGAAAGCTCAAATTTACTTCAATTAAAAAAACAGCTAGGGTTACTATGTCTTGCTGCTGAAATAACCAGCAGTTATTTTCTGATCTTCCACCAGTACCTCTCTGGGCTTTCTCACCCTGCTAAAACTAAACTTGTCTTTCTTCTAATGTTAATATTCAAGGTAAATAATATTCACTTTCACTTCTGATTACCCTTTTGCTTAATTGGTAATATTGGATGAGTACTGAATAGTATTATTTTCTACCAGTTTTCAATGAAACATGGAGTCATTCTGGCACGTTACAAATCAAATGAACTTTTGTATGATCACTGAATGTTAACTGGCTTCTGAGGGAAATTGTATTCTAAATTCCAGACAACTGGTTTGCAAACCTTGCTTTAGAATGCAACCTATGTCTAGGTTGAGGTCTTTTTATGTAGCATATTTGTGTATAATCAGAATACCAGAACTGCTGTTTTAATGGACGATTATCTTCTACTGCATTCATGGATGATCTTTGAAAGAATCAGAATATGTGACACTTTCTTAATGCAAACTTTATGAGCACAGTATTTTCTTTTATATTCCGTTTCATATCTTCTCCATTAACCCATATTAGAAACAGTAATCTTTGCCTGCTCCCTCCTCATATTTATCTCTTTCATTTATTTGATGATTCATTCACTGCATCATTCAACAAATACTGAGCATCTACATGTGCCAGGCAGGAGGCAAGGTCCTGGAGAAAGTTCAAACAGTCTCCACCCTCAGGGAGACTGTGGGTATTGGGGACACACACATGCCAGCAATTAGAATACAATACAGTAATCAATATAAAGAGTCTGTATTGATACAAAGAGTAGTGGACGCTGAGATGAAACACCTGGGTCTGCTTGAAGACGTCAGGAAGGCATCAGAGAGAGGAGCCGGCTTTTGACCTGGCACTTAAGCAGTTGGCCTGCCTGACAAAGAGGTCGAAGGAGTTCCTAGGGGAGAACGGACCATTGTGGGTGGAGCTTCAGATGCAAAAGAGACAATCCAGGTTGGGGTAAGCCTGAGTTGGTGAGCAGAGAACTGACCAAGGGCTTTTCCTGCCTTTCAGAAAAGTTCATATTTTACTTGGGAAGCATGGGAACCATTGAAAACTTTTGAGCAGGAGAATGAAGCATCAGATTTGAGGCAATGAGGAGGCTGGTCTCGTTGGGCATGACCCTAGATCAGGGCTTCTTATTCCAACCTTGGACTTGCAAGAGATCTGTGGATAGAAAGCTTGGGGTCTGTGAACTTGGATAGGGGGGAAAAATAACACTGTCACCAACCTCTAACTGAAATTGAATATTTTTTTTCAAATACAAATCTGGGCAACAGATCACAGTAGAATTAGCAAAAGATGTGAGTTTATCACCAACAGAAATAAGGTATTTTGATACAATAATGCAGTTGTTGCAGATATCTCAAAATATCCTTTGCACTTTTCACTAAACAAACACTACTGTAGCTGTTAGACCCACAACTACATCGTGTCATTTAATGAATTAATAAAGAACTATGCATATTATTGGGGTTTCCCTGGTGGTTCATACGGTAAAGAATCTGCCTGCAGTGTAGGAGACCCAGGTTCGATACCTGGGTAGGGAAGATCCCCTGGAGAAAGGAATGGCTACCCACTCCACTATTCTTGCCTGGAGAATTCCATGGACAGAAGAGCCTCACGAGCTACAGTCCATGGGGTTGCAAAGAGTCGGACAGAACTTAAGCATAATTTAACATACACATTTTTAATAGAATTCAGGTTTTGTGATTTGTGTTTAATTTCATAATGTAAACACAGTATTCTGAGGTGGAGTCCACAGTCTTTGCTGGACTGCTGAAGGGATCAGAAAAGGTTAGAACTCACGCACCAGGGGAAGGTGACTGTGGGGAGGTCATTGCAGCCTCAGGCAGTGGTGAGGAGGCGGTGAAGGGGGAGAATTTGTGGGAGATTCTGGAGACAGAGTGAACTTTATTTGAGACATAAAGCAGAGGGACAGATCTGCATGTACCCTGCATTCCCCATGAGATTTCTGGCCATAGCAGGATGCTTCCTACTGTTTATTACCTGCCACTTCCTTCCCACTACTATGGTTTTGCAGCTCTTATACTTTTACCAAAGTTCACATGCAGCATGGTTCAAAAAGCCAAGGAGTACGGAAAGACAGAAGGAAAAACAACCATCCCTCGCTCCCCTCCTTTCTGCCTGCCAGCCTCACAACATTTTGAATTCTTAGAGCGGTATCTTCTTTAGCTTGATGGCAAATTCTGTGCTGGTAGTGCCTTTTAATTCCCACTGTGTTTTTCATTTTAGGTGTTGAATAAATGACTGATAGATTTCAAAGGCACTTTCTGTTTCAAGGTCACTGTGAACATCAGGGATACCATACTCTAGTTACAGAAGTTATACCAACAGTGACACTCCAGGAAATGGTTCTTTCCCCTCAATTCCCAGGTTTTCTGTCATTTGTCTCCATATGAAATAACACAGAACGTGCAAATAAAAATCCCATTTACTTAGGCTTTCTGGTTTTTTTGTGAAAGTGAGTTTAACATGCTGATGGGTTAAATAATCCTATATAATCATAAACCAGAAACTGAGAAGGTGGATTTGAAATTTCCACCCATTTTTTTTGAGGGGTGGGGGGTGTTCCTTTCTTGGTGTGTGTGCGTGTGTGTGTATATGTGCACGTGCACATGTGTGATCAGTCGTCTGACTCTTTTTGACCCTATAGACTATAGTCCACCAGTCCATGGGATTTTCCAGGCAGGAATACTGGAGTGGGTTGCCATTTCCTCCTCCAGGGGATATTCTTGACCCAGGGATTGAACCCATGTCTCCTGGGTCTCCTGCATTAGCAGGTAGATCTTTACTGACCCCCCCCCCCCCCCCTGCCCCAGGAAGCCCATTACTCTCTTGATAGCAGTGGTTAATTTCAGAATTGTTGCCCAAGTTGTAGACTACAGATGGAGTTGCCACTGAGCCCTTTGATTGGCTGGCTGAAATTCCTTGCCATGCTTCTTGTGAGGTCCAGGAATGTATAGTTTTGTGGTCTGATATATTTTGATGGTTGCCAGATAAAATTGATGTCTGGCACTTTTTCTAGGAGAAACACATTTAGACATTTCCAAGCTGATTTGTAGGAACTTAGTGTTATTAGAATTTTGTGGCAGAACTTTTTCTCAAGTGGCAGAAGAAATAAAAGAACTTCAGTTTTGAGGGCTGTTAACAGCACCTTCCATTTAGTGCCAAAGCTGAGAAGGCTGACAAAGTAATGAATTGTTAATATGGATTTATGACAAAAATAAGCAAGTATCTAGACTTTTAGGAGTTACCAATATCATAAAATACAGTTTTAGCTACTGACACTAGATTAGCTCCCAAACTTTTTAAAAAAGGCACGTTTCCCCCTTATTTTCTAATAACATTTCTCAATTCAGTAACCAGAAAGACTGCTCTCAGGTTAAACCTTGAGATTTGATTCCTGTTTACTGTTCTTGCTGTTTTATTGGGGGGAGAGAAAAAAGGCTTGGGAGAAATGGACCACGGAAAAGTTAGCTTCCCAAGTTACAGGTGAGAATCATGGTCATTTCCTTCAATTATATTCTACATTGAAGAGCAAGTTAGAGATTGTTTGTGAACAAATGAGATTACCAAGTAATATAATGAGTTAACTCTTTAAATTTACTGGCTTCCCCCTTAAACACTAACTGGCCAGATAACAAGTTTTTACTTGTTGGCACTGCAGTTAAGCCTCAGAATACTCGAAGCAAAATGACCATTTTTCAAAAACTGCTTTACTGAAATATAATTTTAGTGGAGTAACATTTTAGATTTAGAAGAAATATGTAAGCTACGGAACTTCGAACCCAACATTTCCAAAAGACATTTAATGAGCAGGTTAATGGAACACCAGAAGAGAGGACTTTTATGGTTAATCAAGGCGGTAAAAAGCCAACACTCATTTGGGGAGACTGGGCACAGTTGACTTTGATTTAGAGGCATAAGACTAGAAACGAAATAGCCCGGCTGGATATTTCTAGGAACTAGTTAAGGGAGAATGAAAAAGGAATGAAGGCAGGAAAGTGTGTCTCTTTGCCTGAGGAGGAATTTCACTTATGAGAGTTTCTGCTCTTTCTACTTGAGAATTTTCAAACGGAATTGCTACAGGGGCTGGCTCTAAAGTCTGCGACGTGCACACGGGCTGTCGACAGGGAAGTGATCCTGGCGCCACTGGGTGATGTAGAAAAAGTTCTTTGTGTGTAGCCGGCTGCTATGCGGAGCCCAATCGGCTGCGGCCGGGGAGCTCCTCCCAGACGCGTCCGGGCTCCGCTCGCTCGGGGCTCCTGGACCTCCTGTAACGCAGCGTCGGAAGAAAGATGTTTAGAAACTGACCGACGTCAACGTGTTTCATAATGGAAACACCCCAGATGACTGTGCTATGGACAGTAAACGACTGTGTTGAACATTCCGCTGTGTAAACTAATGGGTTAACATCCGTTCACGTAGGCTTAGTTATCCTGGTATAGACGAGAAGAACGTGATTAGGCAAAGTGGTTTTCGATGACAGTTCCGTAAAAAAGCATAGTTCTGTTTCTGTTCATGCAGGTTTAGTATAAGCTTTTATTATTAGCTAGTCTTTCCGTTATTCTAAAAGAAATAAGGTAGTTATTGTCATGGTTATTAATAGAATCTGTTCAGAAGGCTATGGAGTGAAAAGCAAAATTGCAAACCCTGCTAATCCCACTCTCTAGAGGTCACTATCATTAAAAGTTTCTTTTTTGTTCTTCCATGATTTTTTTTTAAATGCAAGATGAGCATATATTTAAATCGTTTTTTAAAAGCACGCACAAATAGCATCATATTATGCATTCTGTTCTGCAGTTTGCTTTTTAAAATTAGTGTTTCAGACCTCTCTGTAGCTATGTATAGCCTTCTATATCTTTTATGGTAACAAAAAAGCTCACTCTTTTTAACATCTGTACAGTATTTTATGATATGAACACACCACCGCTGATATAATCAACCCCTTGTGGGCGTTTAGGTTGTTTCCAGCTTTCTGCTATTGTGAAAAATGAGGCAGTAAACATCACAGAATAAATCTCAACACTAATGTTGCTGTGTATCTATGGGAATATATATGTTGAGTAAATTTCTAGTAATGGAATTGTAGGGTCCAAGGATATGTGCATTAACATTTTAATGGATGTTTCCAAATCATATTCCATAAAGTCAAGTCGCTCAGTCGTGTCCAACTCTTTGTGACCTCATGGTCTGTAGCCTACCAGGTTCCTCTGTCCATGGGATTTTCCAGGCAAGAGTACGGGAGTGGGTTGCTATTTCCTTCTCCAGGGAATCTTCCCAACCCAGGGATTAAACCCAGGTATCCTGCATTGCAGGCAGACTTTACCGCCTGAGCCATCAGGGAAAGGTTGCCACAATGAATGCTTCAGGTTTAAATAAGTAACTGTCTTAAACTAGTAACTATAATTGAGGGTTTTCCTTAAAAAGTTGTTTTATAATTTATAAAACAGTTTTTATAATATATGCTGTTTTATAATTTATAAACAGCATATTTAATATTCAGACCAAATAAGTCTGTTCTTTCACTGATTAAATGACCTTGAAGTTGAATCTCTGTTCCACAAAGGATGTCTCTGGGCTGTGAAGTACCTGCCCCAAGTCTTTAGAACCAGCAAGAGGCCAGGCCCAGCAGTCTGAAAACCTCAGACCTGTCATGACCAGAGACGTCCAGAGCTTCATGCTTTAACTGGGGCTTTTGTTAAAATAAGCGTCTTGAGAAATCCTATGGCAGAATCAATCACATTTTCTTTTGAATATGTAATAATATCACTTTCAATTAGTTCTGTTCAAAAGATGAAGCACAGCTTCGGTATAGAGTTCCTCCTTTAACAATTCACTGTCGTCCCACTCTCTCCTTACCTGGTCCCTCTCTGTCTCTTTTTATGTTTGTTTCTTTGCATACCACCCGTGTATCTTCCGTACCTCCTCATGGTACCAGAGGAGTGGCCAGTTCCAGGGACAACAAAATTGATTTCCTGCAAGTGAAAGGTGGTCCCAGAGAGGGGGTTAACTTTGCCTGTGGTTATTACCACAGTGATGCAGCCCTGGATCTTGATTCAACTCCCCCATGGGATATTTGATCTGCTTATGACACGAAATGCTAAAGCATTCCACGTATGCAAAAACACTTCATTTCTTATCTTCCATTTTAGTTTTTTAATAGTTAATATTTATTTCAGATGAAACAAAGATACAAGTCAAGTTTCAAAAAAGTTGCGATTCAAGTTATTAAGTTGTTTCATAAATAGTCATAACCCCAAATACCTGTGAGATCATAGCCAACTCTTTGGGAATTACAGAATTTTGATAAGTATTTTATTTCACAAATTACCCGTTTTTTGGAAAATGGCCCTTTCAAAACCCAGCTCTTTCACCCTCGAAACATTTTAAACAAAGACACGTCACTTTAGAAGAGGATTTAGCTGTCAGCAAAAAGAGGGAGACAACCAAACTAAATTAAATTTCCCATTTAAGGTCTGAAACTCAGTGACTTTGTAAGCTACTTCATTATCATACAGGGACTTAACACCTTGAAGGAAGTAAACCAACAGGCATAGAAAAGCTGTCTAATCAAAATTCTTAATTTCCAACTCTCAATTTCCCAGTAACACATTAGAAGCTAGCAGGAAGAGAGAGGAGGTGAAATGTGTTGTTTCATCTTGTCCCTAAATAGAATGTTCTTCCCAACTGGCAGGAAGCACCTGGGGGATTACTTGCATTAGAAATTTGGAAATGTTTTTGAAATAAGAAGGGAAAAATAAATTTTTAGGTTCAAGTGCTTTTAACACGTTCACATACATGCATTTTTATAATCTGAATTCTCATGATAATGAATTCAAGTTAAAAATGGTTTTAAATTTAGGGAAGAGTAGCATCAAGATAGGGAATTGAGATAGGAAATTTTAGCTAACTTTGTATCTCCTTTTCTGACTTGACTAAAATTGCCCTTCAGTAGTACAGTACTTTCATTTTTACAGCTCTTCATATATTCTGTAAAAAAAACTTAAAAGTGAAACAAAGATGTTTCTTGACTATTATAATCTCTACTAACCAACTTTTCTTATTTTTAAATCCATTAAGACTTTAGAAAATACTCTTTTCCAAATCCATCTTTTAGTTAACAATTTACTAATGGAATTGATGTGATTTTTCTTTTTCTACTTTTACTTTTCAGAAGAAGGTATATTCTGGTTCCTTTTATTATTCTTATCATTTCTTTAGATGTAATTCTTTTTTTTTTTTTTCTTTTGTAGTTAACATGAAATAAATTCATTGCAGAGGATTCTGTTGTTCTGACTAATAATATGAATGCATATTTACTCACATTGCTAGAAAAAAATGTTATATAAGAGAGTTAGCTTTCGGACACTGAAAGTTAAGGGAGATATTTGTAGTTGTAGACCATTGATCTTTGTGTTTTAAATAAAAGTTTAAAAAGAATTTCACTATTATATAACCAGTACCTTAAGAAAATGTTACTACATTCTGTTAATATTGAATTAACAATTGACAGTTCACAGAATTAGCAAATTGAATCATCCAACTGGAAACACAGGGCACCGATTCTTCTGGTCAGCAATACTTTAAAAGAAAGGATTTATTGAGAGTTCTTTTATTACTTTGACTTTATTTCTTTTGCAAAATGTGTGATGGGTATTAAACTGAGATTTACTAGGGTACTTAAAATCCTGTCAAAGTGAAACAAATACTTTTTGTTGTAAGTATTACTGATTTAAAAGCATTTGTGAGGGGGGATGGTTATGCTTTTGGAGTCTCACTCATTACTGAAAATAAAATATTCTTGAGTTTTTTTCCCCCCTTTTAGGGTAGACATGTATTTTACTGATTCCAAGCCGATACTTCAGGAATACTTCACATATTTTAACTAATTTTTGTGATTTGGTTTTAAAAATGAGTTGCATTATTAGATTGTACCCTCTTTTGGATACCTGATTTATGTATTCCTAAAGACACGTTGCAGAAACTACCACTGCAAATTGAGCTGAAACGCTGGTCCTTTTTACCATCCTTTGTTGTTCGGATTTCAGAATTTCAAGTGGGTTTGTTGTCAACTTTAATGTACCTTTTGAGAATAAATGCAGTCTCCAATTTCTTGTGTGTGTGTATGCTCCTGGAGCTGGAATGCTTCTTTTCAGCCAACTGAAAGTGGAGCCTGGTCCGTCTCCTCTCCCAGATTAAATCTAGTTTCAGTAGTTTTAAATTTAGTTGGTTTGTGACCAAAAGAAGTGCCCTCATTTTTCTTTTTAATTTTCAGTGACCAGAATCTATAGTCTTGCTGTAGTCTTTGGGAACTTTAAGTATGTAGCTACTTTTGGCTTTACGTCTGGTTAATCTAATAGTGGCTGTATTCTTTGAGGTTTGAATTTGTGATTATTACCTTCTTGTCGTCTGTAGGGTTACACAGACGCAGTGAGCCGTTTTGTTTTATATTCTTTTCTTTTTCTGGTTGGGATATGGTTCTCCCAGCTATTTGCTAATAGGCAATTGTGGTCATTTTATTGAGTTTTCCTCACCCCTGTCCTTGTCCCCACTGCTCCTTACCCACAATTTAGTACTTCTCAGTAAGACCCTTCACACTTCACCTAGCACAAAAACCTGATTGTGTGGTTGAACAGTATCATGCATAGTCCAGTCCTTGGGACAAATAGTAGATGTATTTGGGTTTATTTCACAGGTAATAGGCAGTGTTCCTTGACTTTTAATTGCTCTTTTACTATGTGGCAAATTTTATGCTGAGCACTTTATAGGTATTTTTTGACTTAAACAATGAGAGTTATAATCACAGTGTCCCCATTTTGCAGATGAGGAAGAGGTTGAAACAGAAGGCCATCCCTTTGCCAGGTGGCAGAGCTGGGATTTGAAGCCAAATTATCCGATTTTAACATCGGATCCATTGTGCTGTGTGCTGTGTCGTGTCTGACTCTTTGTGACCCTGTGGACTGTAGCCCACCAGGCTCCTTTATCCATGGAATCTTCCAGGCAGGAATACTAGAGTTGGTAGTCATTTCCTTCTCCAGGGGATCTTCCTGACCCAGAATCAAACCCAGGTCTCCTGCATTTGCAGATGAATCCTTTACCACTAGTACCACCTGGGAAGCCCCCCTGATGTATTAATATGATCTAATATCTGGGATCTCCAGCTTTGCTTTGCGGCCTGAATTAGTCACTGGGAGCCACTGTTATACCAGAGGAAGGGCTCCCAAGAGATCCAGACTTGTGCACTTGCTGACTTGGTTGTCAAAGAAAACTAGAGTTTCTGCAGGCTTCCCTGCCCTGCCCCATACACTACCTACTACAAATCACTTCTGTTCTTGAGGGCCTCACTGGTCTCATCTGTCAACTAGAAATAATATTACTTTAGGTAAATTATTTATTGTTCTGTTTGTAATTTAAAAAATTTTTTTGAAATAGTTCTAAATTTATATAAAAACTGTAATTATAAAGGTAGTTGCAAAGAGAGTACAGAGAAAGACAGAGGGGAGCTTTATACCCTTCACCTAGTTTATCCCAATGGTTACATCGTTTTTAACTGTAGCATAAGCAGAGCTACAAAACTGACGTTGGTATATACTGTATGCATGGTTCTGTGCCATTTTATCACCAGCAGCTTAGTGTTGTCACCCTCGAAATCAGGATGCAGAGCTTTTAAAACAATTGTATTTATTTGGCCGTGCCGGCTCTTACTTGTGGTACGTGGCATCTTCGTTGCTGTGTGCAGGATCTTCACTGTGGTGTGAGGCATCTTTAGTTGCAGCATGAGGGCTCTTTAGTCGTGGCACGTGGGATCTAGTTCCCTGAGCAGGGATGGAACCTGTGCCCCCTGCATTGGAACCACCGAGTCTTTTTTTTTTTTTTGAGTTAGTGTTTTATTTAGACAAATACCCAGAAGTGGAACTACTAGGTCCTATGGTAGTTATATTTTTAATTTTCTAAGGAACCTCTCAACTGTTTTTCATTGTGATTGCACCAATTTATTTTCCCACCAACAATCACAAGGGTTCCCTTTCTTCCACACTTTCACCAGTGTCTGCCGTTTCTTGTCTTGTGGATAGTAGCCATTCTAATAGGTTTGCAGTGCTATCTTGTTGTAGTTTTGATTTGCATTTCCCTGATGATTAATGATGTTGACATCCTTCTAGATTACTGATTCAATCTTCTTACTAGTAATTGGTCTGTTCACATTTTCTATTTAATCATGATTCTGTCTTGGTAGGTTGTATATTTCTGTGAATTTATCCATTTCTTCTAGGTTGTTCAGTTTGTTGATGTATAATTTTTCATCGCAGCCTCTTAGGATCCTTTGTATTTATGCTGTATCATTTGTAATATTTCCTTTTTTATTTCTGATATTATTTGAGTCCTCTTTTTCTTGGTTAAGACTAGCTAAAGACTTGTCAATTTCATTTATCTTTTCAAAGAACCAGCTCTAAGTTTGAACTCTGTACTGTCATTTTGGTCTCTATTTCTACTGTAACCTTTGTTATTTCCTTCCTTCTACTACAGTTTGAGTTTCATTTGCTCTTCTTTTTCTGCTCCCTTGAGGTATAAAGTTTGGTTGTTTATTTGAGACTTGTTTCTTGAAGTAGATATTTATTGCTATGAAATTCCCTCTTAGAACTGCATTTGCAACATTCCCCAAATTTTGGTATATTTCCATTTTTGTTTGTCTGAAGGTATTTTCAAATTTTTCTCTTTATTTCTTCTTTGACCCATTGGTTTTTTAGTACTATGTTGTTTATTTATTTTTTATTTTATTTTGTTATTATTACTTTTTTTACTTTACAATATTGTATTGGTTTTGCCATACATCAACATGAATCCGCCATGGGTGTACACAGGGAGCACGGAGTCTTAACCACTGGACCACCTGGGAAGTTCCAGGATGCAGCACTTTTTTTTTTTTTTACTTTTTTTTTTTTGTGTTGGAGTATAGTCAATTAATAATGCTATGATAATTTCAGGTGCATAGCAAAGGAACTCTGCTGTACTTTTACATGAATCCTTTCTCCCCAAAACTCCCCTCACATCCAGGCGGTCACATAACATTGAGCAGAGTTCTCTGTACTATACAGGATGCAGAACTTTTTAATCACAGCTAAGATCTCCCTCATGCTGCCTATTTGCAGTGACCATCCTCCCGTCCCTAACCCTTGGCAACTATTGATTTGCTCTCCACCTCTATATATGTTGTTATTTCAAATCTCTTAAAAAAAAAAAAAAAGCTGTGTTTTTATTATGAAATATCTTGATCAGAAAAGTACAGAGACAACTGTAACAATACTGCATAACCACCATTCAGATAAACAGATTTCATAAGTGTTGCTGTTTTTCTTTCAAAACTTAAAAAAACAAAATCACAGATTGAGTTTAAGGCCTCTTTGTTTTACCCTCTGATTCTACTGACCGGCTTCCCTCCCCCGAGATAAACTCTACCCTAAAGGTATTGTGTATCCTTCCCATCCATGTTTTTAATCTTTGACAATGTAACTAGGAGCCTATAAATAACATATAGCATAGTTTTGTATGTTTTAAAATTTTACATAATAAGCCAACAGATATTTATTGAGTGCCTACTATGTGGTAGGCACTGTTCCAGACCTTGGGAATATAGTGATAAGTGTATGAATATATAAATCTATAAATCTATGAATAAATGAAATAATTGTACATATCTGTAACTGTGTGAAGATGATGAAATAGGATACTGTGGTTCAGATGATTAGAGGTGGGGGAGTGAGGCAGTTGGCAGGGTACTGAGGAGAGGCCTTGCTGAGGATATTGCATTTAAAAAGGAATTAGCCCAGGCTTGCCTGGTGGTGCAGTAGATAGGAATCTGCTAATGCAGGGGACATAGGTTCGATTCCTGGTCTAGGAATATTCTGCATATAGCTTTCCAGGGATGAGATCAGCCAGGGACATAGTGATGCCTTCCACTCAGATGAAAAAGCTTGGTATCATCTTCAGTTCAGTTCAGTCACTCAGTCGTGTCTGACTCTTTTTGACCCCATGAATCACAGCACGCCAGGCCTCCCGGAGTTCATCACCATCTCCTGGAGCTCACTCAAACTCATGTCCCTCGAGTCGGTGATGCCATCCAGCCATCTCATCCTCTGTCATCCCCTTCTCCTCCTGCCCCCAGTCCCTCCCAGCATCAGAGTCTTTTCCAGTGAGTCAACTCTTCATCTTAGCTTTCTGCAATTTGCCTTTAAGATTCAACATTGTGGTGGGAGATTTACTTATGTTGATACTTTTCAAGTTAATTCATTTAGTTAATTCATTTTGTTATGTATATCCTATTTCATGAGTGTACCAAATTTTATTTATTCATTTTCTTACTAATAAACTTTAAAAATATGTCTGTTTCTTCTATACGTAGTTCTGCCCAGAACATCCTAATGTGTGAATTCTTGTGAGTAGGATACAAGGATTTCTCTGGGGGTATACATTGAGCAATATCTTTGTGGGGTCTTCAGGTGTGCCCACTGTCAACTTTGTCAGATAGTTTGAAACTGCTGTCCAAAAGAAATTGTATCAGTTTGTAGTCACTAACCGTGTATGAGAATTTCCTTTTCCCCACATCCTCAACATTTGGTATTGTGTTTTTAGCCACTGCCAATCTAATGGATATGACATGGAAGGTCATTGTTGTTACAATTTTCATTTCCTGACTACTAGCTAGTATGCTTTTTGGCTCTTTGGGTTTCTATTCTGAGAATTCCTTGTCTTTATCCTATGCCCACTTTCCAGTTGGGCTGTTTGATTTGTAAGTTTTCTGTATATTCCTGGGTATTAATCCTTTCTTGAATTTTATGCATTGAAATATGCATTGAAAACACCTTTATTGGGTTTTATGCATTAAAATAGGGCTTCCCTGATAGCTCAGTTGGTAAATAATCTGCCTGCAATGGAGGAGACCCTGGTTTGATTCCTGGATCAGGAGATAACCTGGAGAAGGGAGAGACTACCCACTCCAGTGTTCTTGGGCTTCCCTTGTGGCTCAGCTGCCCACAGTGAGGAGACCTGGGTTTGATCCCTGGGTTGGGAAGATCTCCTGGAGAAGGGAAATGCTACCCACTCCATTATTCTGGCCTGGAGAATTCCATGGACTGTATAGTACATGGGGTCATAAAGAGTGGCTTTCACTTCACTTCATGCATTAAAATATTTTCTAATTTTCAGCTTGTCTTTTCACTTTTTATTTTTATTTTATTTTTTTTTTCAGTGTTACAGCTCTATTTTATTTAGAAGATAGCAGGAGAGTGGGAGAAAGAGAGAGAGAAAGAAAAGAGCGCACGCACGCCGGAGAGAGAGTCTATGAGAGAGCGCTTTGGCTCCTCCTTTTATGTTTTTTTCCTCCACCTGGGCCTGCCCTATGCAAATTGGGCTTAGCCAGGAGTGCTGTTTGTTCTGCCTGAAGTCTTCAGTCTGGTCCTTGGACCTCCCTTTGACCTTCCTTGTCTTTTAGCCACCACCATTTTGGACTCCTTTTCCCTATTCTACCTACCTAACATTCCCCCCTCAAGAGATGGGAGGCCCAATTCTTTGGGAATAGGGGCGTCGAGGTCTTTCTGGCTACTTCCTGCTGAACTGGGACGGCGAGGGGTATTGGGCCTCCCCCTCTTGCTAGTCTCAAGCCTCAGAGTCCTTATAGCAGTGTCCAAGGGTGTGTGATATTTTCCGTGGTCGGCTGTAGTTTTATATCTTTGTTGAACTGGCACTGCATGTTGTAGCTGGTTGACCTTAACCGGAGGTCTTCTGGAATCTGAGACTGGGCCGCGTGAGCTTTCTGCTGAGTTTGTTGTTCGTTGTCCTGGTTTTCAGTACGATGGGCCTTCCCCTGCACTGGGTTTCTTCCCTTCCGCTTCTAGCGCGGGAGCTTCGCTGGGTTGGGCTCCTGTTGTGCTTGGCCTCTTCCACGTAGAGGTTGTTTCAGCCAGGTTAAACCCAAGTCACGGCACCATAGATGTCACGCGAGTGTATGTTCCTCGGTTCTTTGTCTCGTCACAACACAGATTTGGAGCGACGGACATTAAAGCCCTCAGCGCGTCACAGCTCTTGGGTCTTGGACAAACCGTGCTACAGCTCTTAGGCAAATCAGTGTTACAGCTCTATTTTATTTAGAAGATAGCAGGAAAGTGAGAGAGAGAGAGAGAGAAAGAAAAGAGCGCACGCACGCGGGAGAAAGAGTCCCTCTTTTCACTTTTTAAAATGATGGTTAACATTAAAAATTTTACCATTGTCAGATTTACCAGTCTTATTCTTTATGTTTTATCTTTCCAAACCCCAAGATCATAAAAATATTAAATTTTTGTTTTCCACTTTAGCTATTGAATTGACATTAAAATTAATTTGTGATGGGGGAAGTATGTATTAAAAATTTGTTTTTCCATATGGAAAACTGACTTATCCAACACTATTTATGAAATAGTCTTTATCCTTTCCCTACTTATTTGTAAGTTATCTCTGTCATTTGTCAAGTTTTCCCATAAGCCTGTATCTGTTCACAGGCTGTCTGTTCTGTTCTGCTATTCTATTTGTCTCTTTCTCCCCTGGTGCCGTTCTTCTGAAATTACTCAAGCTTCATGATAAGCTTTCCTATCTAGTGTGGTGAATTGTCTTTGCTCTTCTAAGTTATCTTGTTATTTTTAGTTCTGATGTTAACTTATAGATCAACTTGTCAAGTGCCATGGGAAAAATTATGGATTTTAATCATAATGACAGTGAACTTATAGACGGATTCGGGTCTTCCCATTCCCTGTGTGAATGTGGCATATCCTTTCACTTACTTAGATCTTTTATGTGCCTCAATCAAGCTTCATCCATAAAGATTTTATATTTCCTTTGTTAGACTTTTTTTGTAAGTTCTCTAGGTTTTCATTGCTACTATTAATGGAATCTTGTTTTCTGTTGCGATAAGGGATCATTACTTATTTTTTGAATATTCTTTTGTATCCAAAAGTCTTTAGTTCTTGTGGTTTGTCAAAAGAGTCTTTTGGATTGTTTTTATTGTAGTTAGTCACATTGTCTGCTGGAGAAGGCAATGGCATCCCATTCCAGTACTCTTGCCTGGAGAATCCGAGGGACGAGGGAGCCTGGTGGACTACTGTCTTTGGGGTCGCACAGAGTCAGACACGACTGACGCGACTTAGCAGCAGCAGCACATTGTCTGCAAATTAATGTATATTTTTTTCAGTTTACCAGCATGTGAATAATCCTAAATCCCTTTCATGATCTAGGATCCATGATTTTATTCGGTGCTTTTGTATCTGTGTGTGAGTAAAATTTATGCATGGATACTCACTCTTAATGCATTTTGATACACTGTACAACAATCTTTTATTCTTACCTTCTGTTCCTTTCTTTATAGACTTTACTGGGAAATTTTCACCAACATTTTGATAACAAAAATAGTTATAATAAAGAAGTCATTAAGATATTAGACAGCATTCATCAGTAGCTGGTGACTGTGATAGCACTATACTCGGCACATGGGGCACATATTATAGATTGCAAGATGCGGTCAAGAAGAAACAAGGAAAGGAAAACTTGTCATCCTCTGTATTTGTAGAACACACACACATACACACATACATTCCATACCTGTGGGTGTGTGTTTGTGTGTGTATATAGTCAAGTGAGCTATCCAATGTACTGGCATTGAGATCATGTTTTCTATAGTTGGAAACATCAAATGCAGGAAATGTGTACAGTTTCCAATTAAGGTTCAAAGGTGCATGGCAGCTCTCTAAGAGACTGTGGGAGGTATTATTTCTGGAGGTGAGTCCCTTGGGACCTCTTTGGTGGGTCCCTTGGACCAGGAGTGGATCAAGTTTGGGTGGCTCTCAACTCTAGGATTATGGTCAGGATAGTCCACAGGATGGGTTGTAGCAAAGTCCCCTTCACTGCTCCACTCTTGGGACATAAGGAAGCTCCTTTCTGCATCAGAGCCATGTGTTCTGTGATTCCCTAAGATCCTGGCCCCAGCAATACATGGGGTTGTGGTGGTGAGAAGAAGAACCAGCAAGTGCCATCTGGGCAGTCTCCTGGTTGAAACAGGAAGGATCATACATAGGCCCATTTGTCTTGGGAAGCCTTCTCAAGGGCCTGGCCTAGAGAGTTTTGCTCGGCCTGCTTTTCTGGGTTCTCCAAACCTCCCTGGATTGAGATCCTGTCAGGATGTGGTCTGAACTGAGAGGCAGTTGGAAGGCCGTTTGCTCCGCCACTGAATCTACTTGGTCAGAGACCAAGTCATAGCTGTTCCCCGAAGCTATGAGAGTAAACACTGCCTCCTATTTTTAGTAGTTCATTGCTTGCAAAAATAGCTTGAAATCCAGACCTATGAGTCTCAGCAGCCTTCAGCTTAACAGGCTACCCCGTGATAACAGCCACTTCAACAACGACAATAATAGTTGCCGCTAACAATTACCCAGAGTTACTGCGTGCAGGTGTTGGGCTCTGCGTTTCATCCTCACACAGGGTAGTCATTATTATTATCCCTATTTTTCAGATGGGGAAACCAAGATTTGGAAAGCTTGGGCCAAGTCACACAGCCCTTCAGAAGCAGAGCCTAGTCCCGCCCAAGTCATCCCAGCTAGAGGCCATAGTTATCATTTTCGACCACTTCTTATTCCTGCCTCGGTGGTGGGATGTCTATGACATGGGATCTGGTCTAGGTTCCTCAATGAACTTTAGTTGATAATTGGATTCAAATTAAAAAAAGTCAAGTGGTTAGGTCCATCTATGTGGGCAGTATTAAATGTCAGTTTTCTTATTGTTTTTTTATTTTGTAAAAGCCAATGGATTTACAAGTTACCTTGTTGTTCTCATCATGTTCTCTTTTTATGGAGAAATCCAAGGTATTTTTCCAACACAGTGTTATTTGGGGTAATTGCTTGACAATTTGAAGGGCGTCCAGCAGTTGTGTAGTCTTCAAATGGCCAATAATACCATCCGAGTATGAGCAAGCTCCAGGGGTGGAACCAGAAATGTGGCTGTGTGTTCCCTGTTGATTGCTTTAGCAGAAAAATCAAGTTCAGGATCTTGTGTTTACTGAGATGACTGGCACACACTATCAGAGTAACTGCACCTGGAAAATTTCTGACTATTGATCTCATGTAAATGGAGTCTGAGGAACAAAAAGTGATGGCTTAGTTGCTAGATAAAAGTCCAAGGAACACCCACATGGAGACTATCTACTTGTTTTTAATTTGACAGCTCTCCAAGGGAAAACACCATGGTGCCAGTCATTTCCTGATGAGTCCTCATTGTGTGTGTGAGTGTATAAAAGAGTCACTATTTATAAGGCGAGGTGAGGTGGCGGGCGGCAGCCTCACAGAGTGCCTGCACTCAGAGTCATCCGAGTCAAGGCTCGTTTGCTTGCAAGTAACAGAAACCTTCACAGTGGCTTTAGAAAAAATAAATGAAGGATAATATTTACAGATATACACATGCATGATATAACATAAATAGGACAAGGGCTTTACTCGAAGGACACAAGGTTAGCTCATGAAATCCAAGGATGACTAATGTTGGGGGCTTCAGGGGAGACCAGAATGCCTGTGCTGCAGGGTGACTGTCCTCTCTGGGATCCGTGGCCCCTTATCCCTGCTTCTCCATCCTCCCTCTTGTCTCTTCTCACTGCCTGTGGACAAGCTCTATCTGCTTTTCTCTGCATGGCCACTGCACAACTCACAATGTCACCCCTCCTTGCTGAGCTTATGTGACCAAAGGACCCTGACTCTGTACCTTAAGTCCAAATTCTGGGTCAGACATTGGAACTGACCACGCCTAGCTCAGGTCAGCAAGCCCAGTTGTCAGCTTTGGCTTGGGAGGTGGGGGAAATGGGTTCAGTTTCCAAACAATTCTTTTCTTTCTGTTCTTTAGAACACATGGGTTCTCAAAAAACCTATCACTGTTACTCCTCTCAAGGTGGGGAAAATGTGAGAAATAGGTGTTATCTCTGCGTGACTAGGCCATATAAACAAAGTATGGGGGAGATACCTGTTTCATAGAATTGATACCCCAATATCTGCATTTTTATTCCTAGGGCCGAGAATAAATGATTCTTTTGAATCTAGATCTAATATTTTTATGTTTGAAAGAGTTTCATTCATCTCCTACCAAAATTAGTCACAGTAAGTATAATAAAAAAGTAGTTTTGTCAGACATACTATTTTATAGATAGAATTATGTCTATGCATTGGAAAAGACCCTGATGCTGGGAAAGGTTGAAGGCAAAGGAGAAGGGGGTGGCAGAGGGTGAGATGGTTAGATAGCATCACTGACTCAACGGACATGAATCTGAGCAAACTCTAGGAGATAGTGGAGGACAGAGGAGCCTGGTGTGTTGCAGTCCATGGGGTTGCAAAGAGTCAGACATGACTTGGTGACTGAACAATAACAACAACATGTCTATCTAAATATACCTGAATTGAGTATTTTAAGAAAAAAAAAACAACTGTGATTGGTGTTTTAGAAAGTTAGACTACTTTTGTAAAGTCATCTATTCACATGTCTGCTGGAAAAGTTCAGAATTTTTACATGTTGGATATAGAAAATATATTTGCTTACATATATAGGGTAAAACATTTAGGAAATAACAAGCCATGCTCTCCCAGCTACTTCCATTCCCAGCCTGAGTGGTCTTAGTGATTTTGTAAGTCAACACAGCTTCTCAGTAGTTTTTAAAATTCCCTTAAATTTTATTTAAAAACTGTGCTTATAAATGTATTTTAAATGCACAAAAAGCATAGAGAAAAATATTACACTCCCCTACCCACATTTAACAAGGCTGATTGTTAGGACATTGTTTTTTTATAGTCTCCTAAATGAGCAAGTTGCCAAGTGTTACACCCAGTGTATATAAGTAAGATTAAATATATGTAAAAGTAATATTGTAGGATTAAAACTTTTCCAAAGCTGCTTTATATATTTCTTATGGGTGTATATACTCATTAAGACATAAATACACAATGGGGTATGCATTTGAATGCAGAGCTCCAAAGAACATCAAGGAGAGATAAGAAAGCCTTCTTTAGTGATCAATGCAAAGAAATAGAGGAAAACACTAGAATGGGAAAGACTAGAGATCTCTTCAAGAAAATGCAAGATACCAAGGGAACATTTCATGCAAAGATGGGCACAATAAAGGACAGAAATGGTATGGACCTAACAGAAGCAGAAGATATTAGGAAGAGGTGGCAAGAATACACAGAAGAACTATACAAAAAAGATTTTCATGACCCAGATAACCATGATGGTGTGATCACTCACCTAGAGCCAGACATCATAGAATGCTAAGTCAAGTGGGCCTTAGGAAGCATCACTACAAACAAAGCTAGTGGAGGTGATGAAATTCCAATTGAGCTTTTTCAAATCCTAAAAGGTGATGCTGTGAAAGTACTGCACTCAATATGCCAGCAAATTTGGAAAACTCAGCAGTGGCCACAAGACTGGAAAAGGTCAGTTTTCATTCCAATCCCAAAGAAAGGCAGTGCCAAAGAATGTTCAAACTACTGCACAATCACACTCATTTCACACGCCAGCAAAGTAATGCTCAAAATTCTCTAAGCCAGGCTTCAACAGTATGTGAACTTCCAGATGTTCAAGCTGGTTTTAGAAAAGGCAGAGGAACCAGAGATCAAATTGCCAACATCCATTGGATCATCGAAAAAGCAAAAGAGTTCCAGAAAAACACCTATTTGTGCTTTATTGACTATGCCAAAGCCTTGACTGTGTGGATCACAACAAACAGTGGAAAATTCTTCAAGAGAGGGGAATACCAGACCACCTGACCTGCCTCCTGAGAAATCTGTATGCAGGTCAAGAAGCAACAGTTAGAACTGGACATGGAACAACAGACTGGTTCTAATCGGGAAAGGAGTACGTCAAGGCTGTGTATTGTCACCATGCTTATTTAACTTCTATGCAGAGTACATCATGGGAAATGCCGGGCTGGATGAAGCACAAGCTGGAATCAAGATTGCTGGGAGAAATATCAGTAGCTTCAGATACACAGATGACACCACCCTTATGGCAGAAAGCAAAAAAGAACTAAAGAGCCTCCTAATGAAAGTGAAAGAGGAGAGTGAAAAAGTTGGCTTAAAACTCAACATTCAGAAAACTAAGATCATGGCATTCCAGTCCCATCACTTCATGGCAAATATTATGGGGAAACAATGGAAACAGTGAGAGACTTTATTTTTTGGGGTTCCAAAATCACTGCAGATGATGACTGCAGCCGTGAAATTAAAAGACACTTGCTCCTTGGAAAAAAACTTATGACCAACCTATACGGCATATTAAAAAGCAGAGACATTACTTTGCAGACAAAGGTCCATCTAGTCAAAGCAATGGTTTTCAATGGTTTTTCCAGTAGTCATGGATGTGAGAGTTGGACTATAAAGAAAGCTGAGTACTGAAGAATTGATGCTTTTGAACTGTGGTGTTGGAGAAGACTCTTGAAAGTCCCTTGGACTGCAAGGAGATCAAACCAATCAATCCTAAAGGAAATCAGTTCTGAATATTCTTTGGAAGGACAGATGCTGAAGCTGAAACTCCAATACTTAGGCCACCTGATGCGAAAAACTGACTCATTTGAAAAGACCTTGTTGCTGGGAAAGATTGAAGGCAGGAGGATAAGGGGATGACAGAGGATGAGATGGTTGGATGGCATCACCAACTTGATGGACATGGATTTGAGCAAGCTCTGGGAGTTGGTGATGGACAGGGAAGCCTGGCATGCTGCAGTCCCTGGAGTCGCAAAGAGTTGAACACGACTGAGCAACTGAACTGATTTGACACAGTGGGGAAGTACTCAGCCACTTCAAAAGGGTTGTTACCCGTTGAAAACTGGATGGGTGAGGTCAGAGGCTTCAACTACATCTGTGATGCTTTATTTAAAAATTCATTTGCAGCAAATATGAAAAATGTTAACAATTGTTGATTCTTGGAGGTTTTCAGTATAAAGCATATGGTGAGACGATTTGACTTGTCAAGTAGTTTAGACATGTTTTCCTTCCCCTCAGGCATGTTTGTAATGAATACAAAAGAATCGCATGAAATGATCATAGGTGGATGTATATTGTAAGACTGTCACTTTGATCAGAGAATGGAGTAAAAGAGGAAAAGGGAAATGTCTTTCAAATTGTGTAGCTCTTCATTTTATTCTAATTGTCTGATGCTTTTCTGAGGGGTAGTAGAGGCAGATTTCCTAACCATCACCATCATCTTCATAACTGACTGTTGCTCAGTCGCCAAGTCATGTCCAACTCTTTGCGACTCCATGGACTACAGCCTGCCAGTCTTCCCTGTCCTTCACTATCTCCCGGAGTGCCCAGAGGCTCATATCATTGAGTTGGTGATGTCAACCAACCATCTCATCCTCTGTCACCCCTTTCTCCTCCTGCCCTCAATCTTTCTGTCTTATATAAGCCACTCTTACTTCTGGTCTCTGTTATGGCTTATGTAACAGAGAATTTTACTTGTCACTCACAGAAGAGTCAGGACATATGGAGTCCACAGCTGATCTGATGGCTCTGGGAAAGCCAAAGATCTGAGTTCCTCCTGTCTTGTGGCTCTGCCATCCCTAGGTATTGCCCTCGTACTCATGGTCCAGGATGGTGCCTGGCTCTCCATCACTTGTTGTTGCTCTTATTTCTTTGACCAGAATTTAGTCATATGGGTACATCTGGCTGTAAAGGAAACTGAGAAATGCTGTCTTTATTCTACACAGCCATGTATTGCAGCTACAAAAATTAGGATTTCTATTCCTATAGAGTAAGAGGAGATGGGTATGGGGGCCACAAGCAGTCTGTGCCACAAGCAGAGTTTCTTTTCTTAAAGTTTTGATTTTGTGGGAGTGTTGTTGACTTACAAGGTTGTGTTCATTTCATTTGTTCAGCAAAGTGAATCAGTTATACATATAGGTCTATTAATTCTTCTTTCAGATTCTTTTCTCATATACATGATCACAGAATACTGAGTGGTGTTCCTTGTGCTATAAATAGGTCCTTGTTGGTAATCTGTCTTATATATAGTAGGGTGTGTATGTCCACCCCAAGCTCCTGATTTATCCCTCCCGGCCACATATTCAGCCATTGGCTTGCATTGTACCATAGCTTTTGTGATGCTCTGCCCTGTTTTTGTTTAATTTGTTGTGTTTTCCTCTCTTTTTTGTCTTTGTGTGTTAGTTTGTTTCATTTCTATTTACCTATCTTCATGTTCACTGGTTCTTTTTTTTTTTCTTATTTTTTTACTGAAGTATAGTTGAATTACAGTGTTGTGTTCATCAGTGCTATATGGCAAAGTGACTCAGCTCTATATTATTTTTCATATTCTTTTCCATTATTGTTTATCACAGGATATTAAATATATTTCCTTGTGCTGAACAGTGGGACCCTGTTGTCTATCCCTTCTGTATATACCAGTTTGCATCTGCTAATCCAAGACTCGCGATTCAGACCCGTCCCTCCCTTCTCCCCCTTGGCAACCCCCAGTTTATTCTATGTTTCTGTTTTATAGTTAGGTTCATTGGTCTCATATTTTAGATTCCACATGGAAGTGATGCCATATGGCATTTGTCTTTCTCTTTCTGACTTACTTCACTTAGTGTGATAATCTCTAGTTGCATGGATGTTGTTGCAAATGGCGTTATTCCATTCTTTTATGCGGCTGAGTAGTACTGCCTTGTGCATGTGTAGTGTGTCTTTATTTGTTCATCTGTTGATGGACATTTAGGTCGTTTCCACGTCTTGGCTATTGTGAATAGTGTTGCTATGAGCATAGGGGTGCATGTACCTTTTTGAATTAGAGTTTTGTCTGGATATATGCCCAGGAGTGGGATTGCTGAATCATATAATATTTTATTTTTAGTTTTGTGAGGAACCTCCATCTTGTTTTCCATACTGGCTGCACCAACTTACATTCCCACCAACAGCGTAGGAGCGCTCCCTTTTCTCCACATCTTTTCCAGCATTTGTTATATGCACACTTTTTAACGATGGCCATTCTGACTGATGTGAGGTGGTATTTCATTATAGTTTTTACATTTTTTTTAATTTATTTTTTAATTGGTGGAAATTCCTTTAGAGTTTTGTGTTGGTTTCTGTCATACAACAGTGTGGATCATTCATAGATTTTGTATATAGATATGTGTATATATCTTCCCCTGCTCCTGTCCGCCCCCTCCCCTCATCTTGCCCCTCTAGGTCATCACAGACTGGGCTCCCTGTGTTATTTAGCAGCTTCCCACTATTTTACACATGACAGTGTATGTCCGTCGAGGCTACTTTCTCAGTTTGTCCCGCCCTCACCTTCCCCTGCTGTGTCCACAAGTACAATCTCTGCTAGGTTCATCAAAACCATTTCTAGATTCCATATATATGTGTTAATATGTGATACTTGTTTTTCTGTTTCTAACTTCACTCTGGATGAGAGGCTCTAGGTTCATCCACCTCACTGCCACTGACTCAAAAAAAAGTTCCTCTCTACAACTGAGTAGTATTCCATTGCGTAAGTGTACCACAACTTCTTTATCCATTCATTTGTCGATAGACATCTAGGTGGCTTCCATGTCCTGGTTACTGTAATATTGGGGTACATGTGTCTTTTAGAATTGTGGTTTTCTCAGGGTATATGCCCAGCAGTGAAATTGCTGGGTCATATGTTAGATTCATTCCTAGATTTTTGTTTTATGGAACCTTAATACTATTTTCCACAGTGGCTGTACCAACTTACATTCCCACCAACAGTGTAGGAGGGTTCCCTTTTCTCCACACCCTCTCCAGCATTTATTGTTTGTAGACTTTTTGATGATGGCATTCTGACTGATGAGGGCCATTCTGACTGATGTGAGATAGTACTTCATTGTAGTTTTGATTTGCGTTTCTCTAATAGTTAGTGATGTTGAGCATCTTTTCATATACCTAATGGTCATGTCTATGTCTTCTTTGGAGAAATGTCTCTTTAGGTCTTCTGCCCATTTTTTGATTGGGTTGTTTGTTTTTTGTTGTCAGGTTATATGAGTTGTTTGTATATTATGTGACCGTTGCGTGTCACATCATTTGCAAATATTTTCTCTCATTCTGTAGGTTGTCTTTTCATTTTGTTTATGATTTCCTTTGCTGCGGAAAGGTTTGTGAGTTTGATTAGGTTCCATTTGTTTATTTTCATTTTTATTTCTATTGCCTTGGGAGTCTGACCTTAGAAAACATTGGTATAATCTATGTCAGAGAATGTGTTGCTTATGTTGTCTTTCCCAATACTACTTGCCAAAGAAACTCTTTTTCCCATTGCATATTCTTGCCTCCTTTGTTGAAGATTAATTGACTGTAGGTGTGTGGGTTTATTTCTGAGCTCTCTGTTCTGTTTCATTGGCCCATATGTCTGTTTTTGTCTCAATACCACACTGTTTTGATTACTATAGCTTTGTAGTATTGTCTGAAATCTGGGATGGTTATGCCTCTTACTTTGTTCTTTTTCTTCAGGATTTCTTTGGCAATTCTGGGTCTTTTATGATTCCACGTGAATTTTAGGATTATTTGTTTTAGTTCTGTTAAAAAAGTTATTGGATAGCTTGATAGGAATTGTATTAAATCTATAGATTGCTTTGGGTAGTATGGCCATTTTAACAATATTAATTCTTCCAATCCAGGAGCATAGAATATCTTTCCATTTCTTTGAATCTTCCTCAGTGTCCTTTTTAAATATTGTATAGTTCTCAGCACATAGACCTTCACCTCCTTGTTGAGGTTTATTCCTAAGTATTTTATTTTTGTAGTTGTGATGTAAAAGGTATTCTTTTTCTTACATTTCATTTCTGATGTTTCATTGTTGGTGTAGAGAAATGTAACCAGTTTATGTGTGTTTGTTCATCTTGTATCCTGCTACCTTGCTAAATTTGTTTATCAGCTCTAGTAGTTTTTGTGTGGAGTCTCTAGGGTTTTCTACACATAGTGTCATATCTGCATGTTTTACCTCTTGTTCCAGATTTTAGTGGGAAGACTTTCAACTTTTCACCATTGAGTATTTAATATATTAGCTTTGGGTTTGTCATAAATAGCTTTTAATATAGTGGGGATGTCCCCCCTATACCCACTTTGCTAGGAGTTTTTATCATGAATGGATGTTGAATTTTGTCAAATGCTTTTCCTGCATCTATTGAGATGATCATGTGGTTTTTGTCTTTTCTTTGGATTAATTTGTGTATGTTGAACCATCCTTGTGAACTTGGGATGAATCTCACTTGGTCATGGTATGTGATCTTTTTTAGGTGTTATTGGATTCAGTTTACTAATATTTTGTTGAGCAGAGATACTCTTTTCAACCTTACAACACCACCAAGAGTCAAACCTGAATTGGCTTATGGAACGCATGAGAAAAAGAGAGATTAAATTACTTGCTGAAGATCACACAGCTAGTACTTTGTGGAGCTGGGTGAGGCTTTGTTTTTATTCCTTTGCGCATTTGCATCCAGTTGGCTGAGAAGTTCTAACACTGGGATCTGGGTTGGGAGTGCTCAGCCTCCTTGGGACCACTATTCCTCATCAGTGCATACTTGATTTCATCGCACCTTTTAAAACAGTCATCTGGGAAGGTGCTGTGTGCCCTGTCCTTTAGAGTTGAAAGCAAATACACATTTAATTGTGTTCAAGGAATTTTGCAACACTTCTTGAACAATGGGTAGTACATTTGGATGTTGTCCAACCACAACTGGGAACCTAGACTAGGGAAATGTCATTCTTTAGTTTGATTCAGATTGTATCTGGCTTCTTGTTAGTTGAGAAAATGTGCCTCCAATATCTTAGTAAGAAGGAAATGTTTAAGTAAGTATATGTTCTAACATCTTATTCTGAGCCCAATATTAAGACTGTGGAGTATGTCCTGAGCATATATAAAAAATGGCAAATTTTCTAAAAATGACTCTAAGAAGAAAAAGGTAGCATTGAAACCAGATGTTGCTTTTTAACACCCTCCAACCACCAGCATTTTCTATGCAACAGAACTTGGCAGAAGAATGGCCACTTTCTTCCACTCAGATCACAATTTTCAAGAGATGGCCTGTGCTGAAAACAAAATTTCAAAAGGGAAATCCATTTTCCTGAAAGTATACATCTGACATTATTCAAGCTTGTGCTGAAACAAAAGGACACACCCCAGGAAAAGGCACATAGTTATACCTGTTATAGATTCCTGCCCTTGGAAATGCTAGAAGTTGAAGTCTCTGTATGATGAACTCAGGATTAGGGTCAAGATTAGGGTAAAACAAGTGAGGCACTCACTTCTGGCAGCAAAATTCACAGGGACACTGAAAAGCTTTTTAATCAAGTAAAATTATATATTAATGCAAAAATTTAAAAATAAATATGAAATAAATTCATAGTGAAAAAAATAACAAAATTTTAAGTGAAGACAGGCTATTGTTGATTGTGTTACTTCTCTGCATTGTTGTGTGATGGGAATAGCCATGTCCAGTGAGCCCTGAGTTTCCTGGTTCCAAGGTCCTCAAATTGCTTACTAGGCAGGTTTATATTATAAGGCTTGACAATGTATGCAAAAGATTGGGCAGTGCAAGGCTTTATGTGTTGTCATGTCTTTAAAAAATTTTATGTTGAATTGGAGGATAATTGCTTTACAATATTGTGTTGGTTTCTGCCATATATCAACGAGTCATGGTTGTCACGTCTTTTGATCATAGAGCTTTTATTAATTTTTCTCACTTGGTTCAAAATATTTTGAAGGATATTTTGATGAATGTACATAGGAGCAGGTATTTCTCCATTGTCTCAGGCTCCCGTATGGCCCCAGAGAGCATTGCTCCGGAACTCCAGGAAGCCTGCTCTTCATTCTAAATGAGAGTTTGCTGAAGAAGTGCCAAGCTCTCGGGAGTTCTAACAGTGTTAGCTCCATCTCTGAGAACATTTAACTAAACATGTGACTGCTTGCCCTTTAGTCACCATGCCACAAATGTCCTTTGTTGTTTTTTCTTCATTTACACCAGACAAAGTCTTTGCTTAGTTTGTCTAGAGATGTGTGGTATGGAAATCCTTTATACTCATCTTCCCAACCCTTCCCCTCACAAATCAGGTCCCTCTTTTTTCCCTCAGTTTTCAATGCCTATTATAATTTACCTGCGTATGTCTACTTCACACCTGTCTTCCCTGCTAGACTGAAGCATTATGAAGGCAGGGAGAGTATCTGGCTGACATCACTCTGCCCCCAGGACCTAGCAGAGACTCTGCCTAATGTAGGGAGTGCATACAGACTTTTTAATAGCTGATGAATTTATAAGTGATTTGTCCACATTGTCTAAGTGAAGTTTCAGATGTGTAATAAATGTTTTCAGTATTGATGCTACAAAAATTTTTTTGAAAAATTGAGAATGCCTTCAAATGTCAGTTAAGCAATATTTCTCCTACCTGCTTACCATTGTTATACTTTGAGTGATGTTTTGCAATATCTGAAAAGGTAACAACGCAAAGACACTTTGGCTGAATGGGAAGAGCACTGGCTTGGAAGTTGGGAGGCCCAGGTATGAAGGGTGACTCTAAAAGAGAAGGCGATGCTTTTGATGGGATGGGCTGGGTTTCCCACTACAGTCAAGCAGGCCTCATTCTCATTCTGTTAGAGGCTGTTGGCCATGAGCAAGTCACTGAAGTCCAAAGATCCCTTGCTTTCTTTAGGTCTGCTCTATTGTTATTGTTCAGTCGCTTAGTCACGTCTCTTTGCGACCCCATGGACCGCAGCATGTCTTTCACTCTTGAGGAAGCATGGGTTTAATGGAATCAACATAGGCTCTAGAAAGTTACATTCTTGAACCACTTTGGCTTACTAGTCTATAGTGATTCTATAGGCATGTTACTTGTTTAAATCTCAGTTTTCTAGGTGAGGATTAAAATACCTACCTCTCTGAAGATGCTGTGTGATCAAAGTGATAAAATAAAGAGCATCCATACAAACTTTTGACCTGCAAAGGATGCTCAATAAATATTGGCTTACCTTAAAGCAGTAATTCACAGCTGTCCCCGAAGGATTTGTGAAAATCTCCAGTGGAATCTTCAAGCATCTCACCCACAAAATTAAATTAATTTTAAAGTACACATACCTCTGTTAGAACAGTGGTTCTCAGATTTTAGCACACATGAGAATCATGTAGAGTTAATCAACCCATTTCAGATTGCCCTGGACTTTACAGTTTTAACACTGGAAATTCCTCATCTCAGGAGGCTCCTCAACCCTGGACAAGCTTGGACACTTGGTCACTCTGCCAGGAGAATTATTCAAACCCAGTTTTCTGGTCTCCCACTTTCAGAGATTCAGAATCAGCCAGACTGGTGTGGGATGCATGCGTGCTCATGTTCAGTTGCTCAGTCATGTTTGACTCTTTGTGACCCCATGGACTGTAGCCCGCCAGGCTCCTCTGTCCATGGGATTTTCCAGGCAAGAAGACTGGAGTGGGTTGCCATTTCCTACTACAGGGGATCTTCCTGACCAAGGGATTGAATCCACGTCTCTTGTGTCTCCTGCCTTGGCAGATGGATTCTTTACCACTGAGCCTGATAATTTGCATTTCTAGCAAAGTTCCAAGGTGCTACTATGAGTCTGAGGACCATACTTTGAGGAGCTCTAAGAGTACCTTCTCATATTATTGTCTGTGGTTGGTGTTCCATTTCTAAATGTGAAGGATCACTCACCTTTCAAAACTTCACAGGGGTTCTCACAGTCCATTTTATAGACAAGAAGACTGAGGCTTAGCAGCGGGTTAGTAATTTGGTTGAAGTCACATAGCTAGAAAGTGACTCAAACCCAGATATGACACCAAAACAGGCTTTCTCAGTCTTGTCCTCTTAAAGCCACAAATTTCCAGGCTCCCACTGCTTTAGTTGGGATGAATTCTCTCTGGGGAGGTGCCCTGGTCACCCCCACCCCCGGAGAGAAATGCACTTCTGGCCAGTATTACCATAGATCTGCAGTCGACACAGCAGAGCCTCAAGTGGGGACTTCTGCTATGCACATTTTTCTTATATATACACGTACTTTTTCTAATGAAAAAATGAATTGTCACTATGTGATTTTTGCTTTGCAGATTGCCTTATTTCAACAAATTTTGCACCATCAGATACAGAAATCAGTACATAATTGCTTAACAAAAAATATTTTTTTAAAAATTCTCTTTCATTACAGTGTATTACTAGCTGCCTTGAGAGTCATCTTATTCTATTTCAGAACAGTTTACTTGATTTCTGCAGTTCCCCAAATGCAGCATTGCTAAATGAATGTAAGAATAAATCAGATCTAAAATTTTATTGAATTTTGTTATAATGATCAATGCTATTATGTGTAAATTCAATAAACTTTGCTTTGGTCTTCAGTTTACATTGATTGCTTTCCTTTTTCATTTTCCACAAAGGCGTCCAAGTCACCTAGCTTCTCTGTTTTCCTTAAAATTCCTCTCTCTGCTCAGAGAACTGGCTAGCTGGATCTCAGCCCCTCATCAGTTCGTTGTGCTTTTGACTCCATGACTGTCAGGCTTGTCACTTCTGGCTTCACATGGCTCCAAGGAATGTTGTTCTTTGATCTCAAGAGATGCGAGAAGGGCCTGGGAGCAATACCCTCCTCATGAAGTGAACTAAGGGATGGATTGAAAGTGCTGAACACAGTGACTGACAGGTGGCACCTAATTCCTTTTTCCCTTTAGGGATGCTCTTCAACCCATTTCCCTTCCCACGCCTTCCCAATCCAGGGCTTTGCAGATGGGCTTCCCCTGCCTGGAACCCAATGTCTCCTTTTCATCTTGGCTGCACTCTCTCAGGTACTGTGCTCCTCTCCTTTGCAGCCCAAATTGCATGCATTATACATTTTTTTATGATTATGTTATGGCTGCTGCCCCCTCCACCAGACTACATGTGCTGGACGCTCTGATGAGCTGCTCAGATCTACCTTCAGGATCAAAGGCTATTATTGCCCCCGCTGCTGGAAATGAGTCAACTAAAGAGAGATCCCCAGTACCCCCACCCTCTGCCCCACTGCCCCGAGGCCACATCCCTTTCAATGATTGGTCTACGTGGGGGTGTGAAGGTCTGGCTTTCTCACTTATCTGGGGACAGGTCTGAAAAGTCACCCCTCTTTGGAACCCCATGTGGGGCTGGCTCAGGCTTCCCTTGAGGCTGTTTCATATTTTGACTGCATCAGAGGATGCTCAGTCCTGCTAACTTGCCTTCTCTGCATGGATGTTACTCCTAAGAGCACTCTCTAACACAGTGTATGCATTCTAATGTCTCAGAGTCAGCTTCCTGGGGAACATAACTTGCTCCACTTTACTCTAAATAAAGGTAAGAATTACATTGGTTTTTGCCAATTGTGTGCATTCTCAGAGCCTGTGAAAGTCCCTGGTACCAAATGTGGAATAAGTGAAGGTATCCTGATAGTAGCATCACTGGTAATTTCTGTTTTATGTTCCACTCCCTCTCCTTTTTTCAAGGGGAAATATAATTTTTACACAAGAATTGGTTGGGGTTCCACTCAGGGATTGATTTTGTTTCCCTTCATTCCCCTCTCCTTTCCTGTTCTCAGTCCTCTCCCCCTACCCATCTCCTTTCCCTTTCTCAAATCCCTGCCTAGCAGTCACCCTTAGATGCGGCTGAGGAAGGAGGAGGGAGCTGAGATGCAGCTGAGAGGTGGTGATGGGGAGCAGCTAAATTACTTCAGAGGCCAATTCAGAAACTCCAGCTTCCCTTCTATCAGGAGCCTGTGTGGAGCCCTATAAAAAAGGGTAATGCCAAGGAACAGAGGAAATCAGAATCTGAAGGCTCTACTAATTGCAAGGCTGTCAGAAGGTATTTTCTCATTTTGAGTGAGAAGAAAGGGCCTTTTAAAACGACAAAGCTCTCGTACAAATAGAAACAAAACCGAGAACTCACATTTTGAGTCCACATGAAAAATGGTCTCTTTGTTATTAATTTCGCGTCCTCATGTGAAGCTTCGGCAGTAAGCACTTTATTTTTTGCAGCTCAGTTTTTTTGTTTGGTTTTGGCTTCTTTCAGCCCTTCCTAGGAAAAAAATCTTGGATTCAAGTAAGAAGCCTGGGTTTGAGATCAGCTCAGTCATTTTACTTAGATGTGGAGGGTCTCTGAGCCTCACTTCCTTGTCTATAAGATGGGCATTTGCTAATTAAGTCACTGAGTTGGGTTACTGAGAAGCTCAAATGAGACAATGGATACAAATAAGCTTTGAAGATCACGACAGACTCTAAGAAGATGTTGTCATTGTCACTGTCATTGCTACTTAATCTTTAGTGAAACAGAGCTTGAAAGTTAAAGCTAGTCCAAAAAAAAAAAAAAATAGAATGCATTTCCAAGTCAAATATAAGCTAAAAAAATTACTCCTCATTCTGCAGGACATTTGGCAAAGGTCCCTGTTATCTTGCATGATTAAGAATCTACTGTCTTTGTAGTGGACTGAGAATGTCAAACTTCTGTGGAAGCCAGCCATTTTTTCATTTATTCCTTAATTTATGACAGATTTAACCATTTGTTTTCTAGGTCCCATGTCAGGTCCCATTTCAGGTTGATCAGGACTTCCCTGATAGCTCAGTTGGTAAAGAATCTGTCTGCAATACAGGAGACTCTGGTTCGATCCTTGGGTCGGGAAGATCCCCTGGAGAAAGGAAAGGCTACCCACTCCAGTATTCTGACCTGGAGAATTCCATGGACTGTATAGTCCATGGGGTCACAAAGAGTCAGAAACGACTGAGCAACTTTCACTTAGGTTGATCGAGTGGATGTTGTTTTCACAACTCAATGCTTCTCCTTGTTTCTCTTCATTCTAAGGCAGTCCTGGTGTTCAGATGCATCTCTGCTTTTCCTTCAGACACACGATACTCTGAGGATTTATGCCATTAGGAATAATCTCTTACCATCAAGCCTGGGTGTGCAGAGTGCCATGATTTCCATTGGGCAGAACAATCTTCTGTAGAATATAGGACTTTCTCCCTTCTGTAGAAGGAAGACCTATGGGCCTCTGTGAGCAGCCAGCAGAGGGTCTCAGGTGTTTCCACTGGATGCTGATGGATTATTGTGCCTGCATGCATGTGTGCCAAGTCCCTTCAGTCATGTCTGACTCTTTGTCACCCTATAGGCTGTAGCCCTCCAGGCTCATCTGTGCATGGGATTCTCCAGGCAAAAATATTAGAGTGGGTTGCCATGCCTGCCTCCAGGGGATCTTCCTGACCCAGGGAAAAACCCAGTGTCTCTTATGTCCCCTGCATTGGCAGGCAGGTTCTTTACGCCTAGCGCCGCATGAGAATCCTTGTAATAATATTCGGCGGCTATGAGATCTTGACTTGTTTTATAATCAGCTGTGAGGTGTGATTTTTAGCAGAGACTTACAGATCACCTTTAAACATTATGTCTCAGGTGCAGGCATTTTTTTTCTGAAGAGTGAACTTTATGTGGAACAAGGTAAAGGTGTGAATAAACAGACGTACACAACAAAACTACAGAAGCAAGTGGTCAGATACTGGCTATTGAAGTCCTTCCTCTATCATTATGATGGTGTGATCACTGACTTCTTCTTTTTTTAATTAGAAAGAGTATTTATTTTTTGGCTGTACTGGTCTTCGTTGTTGCACATGGCCTTTCTCCAGTCATGACAAGTCAGGGCTACTCTGTAGTTGTGACGCGAGGGCTCTCACTGCGGTGGCTTTTCTTATTGCAGCTCGTGGGCTCCAGAGCATGAGCTTCAGCAGTCGTGGCACATGGGTTTAGCTGTCCTGTGGCTTGCAGAATCTTCCCAGGCTAGGAATCGAACCCCTGTCTCCCTGCATTGACAGGTGGATCCTTAAACATGGAACCACCAGGAAAGCCTGTGATTACAGACTTCTTGAAGACAAGTGGTCTTATGTCTCCCTGACCCCACGTGACACTGGTAGATGCTTTGTAAATAAGAGATATTGTGTTACCTTCCTGCTTAACATCCTTCAGTGGCTCCTGAGGATCTCTATGGTACTCCAAGAGGTACATCTTCTTGATTTGGTCCTCCAGGTCCCTTGCAATCAAGCCTGGCCTTACCTCTTGCCACTGTCCCATTTAAATTTCCACATGGCAGCCACTTGCAACAAATTGCAATGCTCGAGCCTGCTCCAACTCGCTGGGTGTTAATGCTCATTCCCTGCTTTTAACTGGCTAGATTCTCCTTTCTCCTTCCAGACCCTGTTCAGGATCTCTTTCTTAGGAATAACTTCCCTGACTATTCTCTCATCTCCTTATACCCCAAACCCTATCTCCCGCTGGGTGTTGTGTCTCTCACTTGATCTACCTTACCATCCTGCCACAGTCCGTGACCTTCTGAACTGTCAATCAGCGGTTTGCTTCTGTGTGCCCACCTCAAGACTGTGGTCTTAGAAAACAGGGGCTGTGCCTTCCTCATGCTCATTTCCAGATCCTAGTACAGTGCTGGGGTGGTAGCAGGTGCATGATCATTGTTGGTGGAATTATGACAGTTCCGATTCCATCCCTTCCTCTCCATTGGCACCAGCCTCTCTGGCTTGTGTCTCTACAGGGTTCCTGGGGGCAGAGATCCCACAGAACAAACGGGGAAGGCCTGCACTACGGTGTGTCTTACCCCTCCCAAATGACTTATCATGTAGGTGGTTATGTGCCTACGGCTTCCCATTTTAATGGGCTTGAGAAATTATTCTTTGGGATGTACAAATACTATGTAGCATGCCCATGAGAAATTAGGTAGAGTTATGAAGTGTCAAAGTAGAAGGGATATGAGAGGTTGTAGGGCCCATCTGTCTCTTTTTGCAGGTGAGAAACCAGGCCCAGAGGGGTAAAGATCTGTCAAGCTCTTATGATTAATTAATAACTGAAGAGGATACCAGTGGCTGTTGCCTTCCTCAGTCCTTCTGGGGAATCAGCCCCTCCCACTCTGTCCTAGCATCTTGGGTGGTGCTAACTTTACTCCCAAATCCACAGTGAGCAAATGAGCCAAGCCTCACTAACCAGAGCATCAGGACATGTGTTCCCAGGAAGCCAATCAAAACTAAAGAGACTTGATTTCAGGACATTGGAATAGAGAAGTTCATGGTCTCCACTGGGGTTTCTGGGAGGGTTGGACTGTAGCCAGAGAGCCAAAGACAGCAGTGCCAAGATGTGGAGAGAGTGAGTCTGTCTTTAATGACATCTTGGAGACCCTGATATAGCTGTATCTGATCCCTGACCCTGGTAGGAACTCATTCATCTCTGGATTTTTTTGTTTGTTTGGTTTTTGCTTAAGTTGAATGCTGTCACTTTCAACTAATAAGTTATCCTAACTGATGTCATGTTAGAACTAGAACCAGACCCCTTAACTCTCAAATGCAGTGCTCTTTCCACTAAACCGTCATGGGCATTCCTTGTATAAATCTGATGTCACTCATTATCACATAACAGAAAGCAGAACTGGGAGAGAATGGAGGCAGGAGGGCTACATTTTGATGGGCAGGGCTATGCCTGCTTCCAGTGGGGGACTCTGGGGCCAGTGGGAGGCATGAGGTCATTGGAGTAACAGGAGGGGCCAGAATTGGAGTGAGCAAGAGAGTCCATTCAAACCAAAGCTTGTCTGCTTCCCTGTTTTGACCCTGGTGGTGTAATGAATGAGGGCTGGTGGGACAGGGATGAGAGCCTTCCTGCGACTTGGGGCAGATTCAGCTGGACTTTCCTTCTGACTAAAGAAGACACCTTTTAGTCTGGACCTGGGAAAGCTGCTGGAGTGCAGACTAGGAAAGCAATGACAGAAGTCAAGACATCAGTGTTTTATTCTTAACATCTCATGAGTCATCTAAGGTGTGGGGAAATGTTATTCTGCATGACAGGCACAGCCATGATAAACAGACATTCTAATACATACCCAGGACTACTGATGTGACTGTGCTGGGCCATGTCCACTGATGGGGATCCACTGTGATATGCTAATGAAACTGCTTCATGCCTTGGGGATAATTTGGTTCCTAGTCTCTGAGGTCAGATCTTCATCACAATGCCCAGGAAGCATGAACTGAAACTGAGGGCTGGTCCCTAGTGGGAATCCCATGCTGCTCACACACCGTGATGGGATTTTTAGAGGCCAGCTTCATCCCATTTACATAACTCTCATCTCCGCATTCATCAAAAGTTCCAAAAGAAGCTAAAGTAAATCATGGTGTTAGAAATCAAGGTGATAGTTACACTGGGAGGGGTGGGGTGGGGAGTGACTTGGAGAAGGCAGGAGAGGGGTTCCTAGAGGGTTAGGTTCTTAAACTTTGTGTTGGTTATAGAAATGTTCAGTTTGTGAAAACGTATAGAGCTATATATTCTTACGACTGGTATTCTTTTCTGTATGTGTGTTACATTTTAATAAAATCATCACATTATGTTAAATGCTGTCATTGTTGGCAATCATTTGGTGCTGGGAGGTCTTAGAATCAAAATGAACTGGGACCACTGAAATTATGTGATAATACTATTCTGTTATAAGATGGGCATACAGATGATCCAGGATATGTTCACACTAATTTTGAAATATATAACCACTAAAATAAAAATATAAATTAAAAAAATATAGTAGAGTGCTCACCATCCTCTAAGGGTCTAGGACAGTGATTGGGAAGAACTGAAATATGATGATACCTCAGGGTCATCGTGTAAATGAATCTCAAGTTCATTCACATCTCTCCACTGCCATTGCCAGCCTTCTAGTTCAAGCCACCAGCAGCTCTTCCATGGCAATAACCTCCTACTCTTGCCTGATGCATAATCCATTGCCCACATGGTGGAAGATTATGAATTCAAAACATCGCTCAAATTATTCCCCAGTCTGCAGCCCTCCAAAAACATCCTAATGCACCTCGTCTCTGAGTCCAGGCCCCTTTCCATGGCCCATCACACCCAGAGCTGGCTGGCCCCTACTGCCCCTCTGACTACCCTTCCACCACTCTTCCTGCAGGTCGCCAATTTCCAGCCCCAGTGGCCTCTTTTCATTATTCCAACACCTCGTGCTTGTCTTCACTCTAAACTCTTATACGGCACTTCTGCCTGAAATAGGGGTCTCCCAGAACTTTGAATTGCTGACTCTCCCTCAGCTTTTAAGTCTCTGTTCAAATGTCACCCCCATTCCCCTCGAAGCCTCTCTCTTCATCGCATTACCTTATTTTCTTCTTTGTACCCATGGCTATTTTGCCTATGTGATTGTTCATCAGAATGTAGGGGCAAGGATTTGTCTGCCTTCTTCATCACGTATGTCAGTCAGAGTCTCAGTAAGCAGCAGACTCGAAAGAGGTCAAATGAAGGGAGTTGGACAAACAGATGACGTTCAGGGTGAAGGAAACCCACGAGGCATGGTGGGGGCCCCAGAAAGTGTCATCCCCACCCCTTGGCATGAAGGGCAGAAAGGAGCTGTGTCCCCCAAAAGCTGAGAGCTGTGCTAAGGAAGAGGAGCTGCCTACCACCCCCATGTTGAGACAGGGAGGAAGTGGAAAGCAGGGTAAATTGTCCAACTTCTTTCTCCTCCCACCCTCAGATTTCCTGCCAGTGTTTCCAACTGGAAGCCAGAGGGCACGGGAGCCTGGGTGATGCAGTCCGTGGTTGTCAGGCTCCTGGGGCACAGCACAGAGCAGCAAGGAGTGTGGAGTGGAATTGGATGAGAATGGACCAACAATAACCAGCCCAGTGCTGGTACGTGGCGGGGGCTCCACCCTTGTTGAATGAGTGAATGAGTGGATGAACAAAGAAAACAGGAGAGAAAGAGAGAGCAACAGAATTTGCTTTAACAATTTTCCACTATGGGCCAGGCATCCTATATAAATGACCTTGTTTAACCTACACGGAAATCCTCTGAGATGTATTATTGTTCCTGCATGCAAGTAAAGAACCTGCGACCTCAGAGGTTATCTTAAGTCATTTGCAGAAATTACAGGGCCAGGGTCCCAATTCAGGCCCTGGGTTCTTTCCACTGCATCACATTAAACATACCTTGCGTGTTTCCATACCTTCACCAGTATGGACTGATGCATCCCACCAAACTTTGCATCCCACTCCCTGCTTGGAATGCCCTTTGATCTCCTGAAATCCTGGTAAGCCTCTGGTTCAGCGCCCACTCTGCTCCTCCTCACAGCCTGCCTGGGTCAGCACAGCTAGAGGTCAGCTTCCTCTCCTCTGAGTATTATAGCAACTGTTATAAATTGTTCATTTCCAATTATCAGATTTCTTTATGATGTAATTGTTAGAGAGCATCTCATCTCCTTGATTATTTTGAAAGCTATTAAAAGCAGGAAGAAATTTTTTTGTTTCATGTCGTTACTTTGCATCTACAGTACTTGGTAGTTAATACATACTTGTTGATTTGTCTATTATATGAGACTTGTATTATATGTATTGTATTATATGAGTCATTTTCAGTGTTTTTTATTCTTTAAGAAAAATTCATTTAAATGATGTATTTTGATATATGCTGTACAACTTGTGTTGTACAACTTGTGTCCTTTTCTCATTTATTATTGGATCTTAAGTGTTTTTCTATTGCATTCTTTGTAAGCAGTGTTTTTAATGGTGACCTAATAGTCAATCCTATGGATATACCAAAATACACTTTTTTATTGCTTGACATTTAGGCGTGTGGTTTTCCCACACTCCTCTCACCTCTACCTCCATCATTTTTGGAGTTGCATTTCTCCCATTGGAATCACTTCTGTAAGAGCCCATTTTTAGGGTACGTTTGATTAAGACTGATTAAACACTACAGTTGTTAATTTATACCAAGTGAATTTAGCTTTGAAGCTCTGTCCATCTTGGGACTGACTCTAAGGAAAGAGTCAAAATAACAACGTCTCCTACTGTATGCAGATGTGTGTCCCTTTGGAGCCAATTCATCATCCATCCATTCATTCAGTCTACACCATCTAGGAGTCTTGGTGGAGAAGTTGGCTGTCACCATGAGAATTTGGTGGTCTTTTCTGAAGGTACAACATTTCACCAGGTTCAGAGCATCCCTGTTGTTTGGTGGCCAAGAAGCTGAGCACAAATGTCATAACAGCGGTTTCACCTTCCAGCCAAGACCATATAGATTTCATTTATTATGATATTGATTACCTGCCTGGATATTATGGCAGCTTTTGAGGTGCCAAACGGAAATGACAACTGTCATTAATATCTAACATGCCAAGCTGTCCTCTTTAGCATCAGAAAAATCCCTAATTCTATTTCTCAAATTGCCTCAAGCAGAGGAGGTGATGGGGTTGGGGAACTTACATAGACTATCAATTACAGGTCAGAAATTTGTCTGGAATGTTTTACAAGCATACCATATTGACTGCTGTTGTTATTTAGTCGCTAAGTCATGTCTGACTCTTCCCAGGCTCCTCTGATTAAATGTAGTGAAATCTGGAGCCAGATTACCTAGGCCCAGTCTCACATTCCTGCTGCACTTCATCGTGACTATGTGACCGGAGCAAATTGCTCAACTTCTCTTTTCCTTACTTTCCTTTTCTGTAAAGTGGAAGTGGCAGTTACATCTCTCCATAAAGTTGTTGTAAGACCTGGTTACATATGAGTATTCGATTGGTAAAGCAAGCAAAATGAATGGTGCCTGGCCCATATTAAGTGCTATGTGAGTGTTTGCTATTATTATTACTGATCTTATTTTAAACACATTTAATTCAGTACTCACAGCAACTGTCAGAGGTACTTCAAGGGTTGAAAACAGTGTCTGTGGGCTGAATTTGGCCTCCAGATGTCTTTTGTTTGGCATGCACATATTCCTTTAAGCCAACATTTAAAAAATCTGGACTCCTGGCTCTTCTTGAAAAATCCTCATCTGGCATCCAGCAGTGGAATCTGAGTGTGCCTGACTTCTTTATTTATTTTTATTTATTTATTTGGCTGTACTAGGTCTTAGTTTTGACACATGGGTTCCTCAGTCTTCAATGAGACATGTGGGGTCTTTTGTTGCAGCATGCAAACTCTTAGCTGCGGCATGTGGGATCTAGATCCCTGACCAGGGATTGAACTTGGACCCCCTGCCTTGGGAGCATGGAGTCTTAGCCACTTAGCCATGAGGGAAGTCCCAATGGTTGACTTCAGATGATGACGAGTGCCCCCTTGGTAACGTGCCACGATGCAGAGGAGATGATTTCAGTGTGAGTGATTGAAAGCCAACTAATAGCTTCAAGAATTTATTGCCTCAGTTAAGGTAGGGAAGCTCCAGGTTTCGTACAGTGGCACAAAAATGCTGTCAAGCACTGCTGCCCCCTGCCACTGATGCTGTCCACCTTTCTCCTCTGACATCTTCAGCAAGTCTGCTATGATTTTCCTCTCATTTCTATCAATGCCTCCAAATGGCGCTCATGTCACATGCAGACACACACATGTCTGGAAGAGGAAAGCTTGTCTTCCCACTGGTCTCTCCCCATTCTTGTAAAAGTAAAACTTAAAAGAAGAAAAGTCCCTAACTGACTTCCCCTGAAGGAATGATGCTAAAGCTGAAACTCCAGTACTTTGGCCACCTCATGCGAAGAGTTGAGTCATTGGAAAAGACTCTGACGCTGGGAGGGATTGGGGGCAGGAGGAGAAGGGGACGACAGAAGATGAGATGGCTGGATGGCATCACCTACTCAATGGACATGAGTTTGAGTGAACTCTGGGAGTTGGTGATGGACAGGGAGGCCTGGCGTGCTGCGATTCATGGGGTCGCAAAGAGTCGGACACGACTGAGCGACTGAACTGAACTCACCAGTGACCAAGACTGGCTCATATACCAGTATCCTAGTTGCAAGGGAGCCTAGGAAAGCCTATCTCACACTTCTTGCTGCTCTAAGTAGGAAGGCAGGATTTGTCTACAGGAAAAAAGAGGCAAGTTTATTTTTTATTTTATTTTCAAACTTTAAACTTTTTATTTTGTATTGGGGTATAGCTGATTATGTTGTAGTTTCAGGTGAACAGCAAAGGGACTCAACCAAACATATACATGTATCCATTCTTTCCCAAAGCCCTCTCCCATCCAGGTTGGTGCATAACCCTGTGCGGAGTTCCATGTAAGAAGCAGCATCCTATCCTAGTGAATAGGCCCCCATGATTACCAGGTGCATCTCACTTAATAATCACTCAGTACTGACACCTAGCTCCCTCTACTTAGTTAGTTGCCTGTCAGCAACTGACTTTGTGATTCTAGAAGGACAGTGTTTTCCCCATTTTATAGATGAACTGAAGTGCGTAGAGAATACATAATTTACCCAAAGTGGCACAACTACTAATGCTTAGCAGAATGCCTTCCACAGAAGAAGTATTCAACAAGTGATATTTACTCATTGTTTCGTGGGAAGTTTGAGACATAATTAATTTAGGCAGATTTAAAAATTCAATTTGAGTTCTTTAGAAAGGAGCCCCACGTAAGTTCAAAGTAGCGTGATGACTTTGCTGTTTCGAGTTTGAAGTACAGTTGGTATGTTAATTCCTGGCTGGATAATCAACAGTATCAATTAGTATTTATGGTGTCTCCAGGGGCATATAAGAAGACGTTTAAGGTGCTAGACAGGGATGTGAGCACCAATCTCTAGGTACTTGTCACCCAAACAACTCTGGAGGGCTTTGTTTTATAAAAAACAGGGTAGGACTTGTGAATGTTGCAGACATCAGAAATTGTTGGAGAATCTTGACAGGGCTTACAAGCCATGCTATCAACCAAGTAAGGGAAAAGCTTTAGTAGAAACTGAGTATGTAAAGTTGGTTTTGATCCCATATGAAAGAACCTGAACCAAGCTCCAGCAAGAACTGCTGGAAAGGATCTCGTTGGCTTAGCAATCATAGTGGCTGATGCTTCTTACTGTTCTTTTCATCTATACCTTATGAGTTGCTTTTAGAACAGGCAGGGTGGAGCCTAGCCCTTCAGTAATCCCCTGGGATAATCTTTTTAAGACTCTCAGCAACAAGGAAGGTCCCACTTTTCCCCCCGACCTGTAATGTCTCTTTCAGATCCGTTCACTGATCACGCTTGCCCTTACTGGCTATTTCCCATGCTGAATCATTTACTGACAATCTGGCTGTCTTCTAGGGGAGCCAAATGATTTTAAACAGTTTCCATGACTCATGTATCCTTACCAGTTCTCTTATTTATTTATTTTTTGTTGATGTCTCTCTCTCTCACACACACATGCAGAATCAGTTTAGTTCAGTTCAGTTGCTCAGTCGTGTCTGACTCTTTGTGACCCCATGAACCATAGCACGCCAGGCCTCCCTGTCCATCACCAACTCCCGGAGTTTACCCAAACTCACGTCCATTGAGTCAGTGGTGCCATCCAACCATCTCATCTGCTGTCATCCCCTTCTCCTCCTGCCTTCAATCTTTCCCAGCATCAGGGTCTTCTCAAATGAGTTAGCTCTTTGCATCAGGTGGCCAAAATATTGGAGTTTCAGCTTCAACATCAGTCCTTTCAATGAACACCCAGGACTGATCTCCTTTAGGATGGACTGGTTGGATCTCCTTGCAGTCCAAGGGACTCTCAAGAGTCTTCTCCAACACCACAGCTCAAAAGCATCAATTCTTATGCACTCAGCTTCTTTTATAGTCCAACTCTCACATCCATACATGACTACTGGAAAAACCATACCCTTGACTAGATGGACCTTTGTTGACAAAGTAATGTCCCTGCTTTTTAATATGCTGTCTAGGTTGGTAATAACTTTCCTTCCAAGGAGTAAGCGTCTTTTAATTTCATGACTGCAATTACCTCTGCAGTGATTTGGGAGTCCAGAAAAATACAGTCAGCCACTGTTTCCACTGCTTCCCATCTATTTGCCATGAAGTGTTGGGACCGGATACTATGATCTTAGTTTTCTGAATGTTGAGCTCTAAGCCAACTTTTTCACTCTCCTCTTTCACTTTCATCAAGAGGTTCTTTAGTTCTTCTTCGATTTCTGCCATAAGGGTGGTGTCATCTGCATATCTGAGGTTATTGATATTTCCTCTGGCAACTTCTTTCCCATCAAGAAATTCTTAAGCTTCACAGTGCTGAATCACAATGCAAATCCTGAATTTGACACTCTTAGTTAAACTTGGGACTTGCTTAAAGATTAAACAATCAAACTTTTATTTCAGCCACATAAACAAAAAAATAAAATACAAGTGAAGACACATCAACAAAGAAGAGATTGGTTTTCTGTGACTGAGTAATGGAAACTCTTTTTTTTTTTTTTTTAGCATCCTATTCTGTACCGGGGACCACATGCAGAATAGGATGCTAAAAAAAAAGTTTCCATTACTCAGTCACAGAAAACCAATCTCTTCTTTGTCAATGTGTCTTCACTTGTATTTTATTTTTTTGTTTATGTGGTTGAAATAAAAGTTTGATTGTTTAATCTTTAACCAAGTCCCAAGTTTAACTAAGGGCATCAAATTCAGGATTCAGCACTGTGAAGCTTAAGAATTTCTTGATGGGAAAGAATGCCATATCATTACGATTTGGCCCATGGGTGATCAGTTGCTTTGCTGTCTTCAACTGCACTGGCATCAAACCCTGTATCTGAAATCTAAGATTGCCAGTGGTGCAATCTTATTTTATCATTTTTAAAAATCCCTGAAAATACAGGGTGCTGAGTATGAGAAGAAGGCCCACTGAAAGGAAAAGTAGAGATGAGAGGATGCAGAATGGATGCGGTAGTGAATGCTTAGTCCAGCTCTTAAACTGTCCTAAGACTTGGCTCTTTTCAGTTTGAGATCCCTGCTTAGGTCTTTCTAGATGGTCCCAAGTGGCTCCGTGGTAAAGAATCTGCCTCAGTGCTGAAGATGGAAGTTTGATCCCTGAGTTGGGACGATCCCCTGGAGAAGGAAACGGCAACCCACGCCAGTATTCTTGCCTGGAAAACCCCATGGCAGGGGAGTCTGGTGAGCTACAGTGCATGCGGTCACAGAGTTGGACATGACTGAGCATGGAGCATAGGGAGTATTTAAAGTAAAATGAGACTCTTTTTGTTAATTCCACAGCTGCCATTTTGTCTGAACAATGTACTCCCTGAAGGCTTCTGAAGGAATGCTGATCAGCCAGCTCTTTACTGGCTATGCTAAGTCCTCCTGTTCCTAGACGACTGCTTATCTCTGTGTTGCCTGTTTAGATTTGCCTGTGCTGGGTGTTTCATACACATGGAGTTATGCAATATCCAGTTCTGCAGCTCTTTTTGTCTGGCTTCTTTCTCTTAGAGTATTTCCAAGATTCATCCATGTTATGTGGTTTAGTCGCTAAGTCATGGCTGATTCTTGTGACTCCATGGACTGTAGCCCACCAGGTTCCTCTGTTCATAGGATTTTCAGGCAAAAATACTGGGGTGGGTTGCCATTTCCTTCTCCAAGAGATCTTCCTAACCCAGGGATCGAACCCAGGTCTCCTGCACTGCAGGCAGATTCTTTACTGACTGAGCTTACCAGGGAAGCCCATGTTATAGGATATATCAATACTTCATTCATTTTTACTGTTGAATAATATTCCATTGTGTGAATATACTACATTTTATTTATCTGGCCATCAGTTGATGGACATTTGGGTTGTTTCTGCTTTTTGGCTATTGTGAATAATGCTGCTATGAACATTTATGTACATCTTTTCATGTGGACATACACATGTTTATTTCTCTTGAGTATTACTTAGGAGTAGAATGCCTGGGTCATTGTTGGTAACTATGTTACCATAGTTACCATTGATGGTAACTATGTTCAGTGTTTAACATTTTAGGAACTTGTAGAATTTTTCCAAAGCAGCTGCATCATTTTACATTCTTACCAGTGAACTATCCTATCAGTTTCAAATTTTCCACATTCTCACCCACACTTATTATTATCTGCTTTTCTAATAATAGCTGTCTGGGTGGGTTTGAAGTGCTGTCTCATTGTAATTTTGATATATGTTTCCTTGATGGCTGATGAAGTTGGACATCTTTCTATGTGTTTTTTGACTATTTATATATCTTCTTTGGAGAAATGCCTATTCATATTCTTAGCCTATTTTGTAATTGCATTTTTGTCTTTTTATTATTGAGTTGTGAAAGTTCTTCATATATTTCAAATAGAATTCCTTTGTCAAATATATGAGTTGCAAGTATTTTCTCCCATTCTCTGAGTTGTCTTTCCACTTTCTTGATAGTGTCCTATAAAATAATAGTTTTAAATTCTGATGAAATTCAATTTATCTGTTTTTACTTTTGTTGCTGTGTTTGTGGATTCCCCGGTGGCTCCAAATGGTAAAAGATGGTAAAGAGTCTGCCTGCAATGTGGGAGACCTGGGTTTGATCCCTGGGTCGGGAAGATCTCCTGGAGAAGGAAATGGCAACCCACTCCAGTATTCTTGGCTGGAAAATCCTATGGACGGAGGAGCCTGGCGGGCTACAGTCCATGGGGTCACTGTGTTTTTTGGTGTCATATCGAAGAAATCATTGCTTAATCCATGATCATGAAGATTTCCACCTACATTTTATTCTAAAGGTTTTGTAGTTTTAGCTTTTACATTTAAGAGATTTTTGATCCATTTCAGTTAATTTTTGTAAATGATATAAAATAGAAATCTTACTTCATTCATGTGGACATCTAGTTGTTCCCAGTACCATTTGTTGAAGACATTATTCTTTCCATTCAATCATTTGGGCACTTGCTGAAAATCAATTGACTATAAATGTGAGGATTTATTTCTAATTCTCAGTTCTATTGATCTGTATGTCTGTCTTGTGCCAATACCACACTGTCATGCTTACTGTAGTTTTGTACTAAATTTTATAATTGGGAAGTGTGAGTTATTCTTCTATTTCAAGATTGTTTTGGCTATTCTGGATCTCTTGAATTTTCATATGAATTTTAAGATCAACTTGTTAGTTTCTACAAAGAAGCCAACTAGGGTTTTGAAAGGATTGCATTGAATCTGTGGACCTATTGATGGAATATTGCCATCCTAACAATATTAAGTCTCTTGGTCAGCAAACATGGCATGTCTTTCCATCTATTTAGATCTTCTTTAATTTCTTTCAGTAGTATTTTGTAATTTTCAGTGTATACACTTTGCGCTTCTTTCCTTAAATTTATTAATAAAAGTGAAATTGTTTTCTTAACTTCATCTTCAGATTGCCTGTTGCAAGTGTATAGAAACACAGTTGGCTTATATATATTGATCTTATATCTTACAAGCTTGCCTAACTCATTTTTCAGTTCTAGTAGTGTTTTATTTATTTATTTATTTTTGGTTAGTGGTTTCCTTAGGATTTTCTATATACAAGATCATGTCATCTGTAAATAAAGGCAGCTTTACTTCCTTTCCCATCTTAGTTCTTTTTATTTCTTTTTTTGCCTAATTCACTACAGTATGGTGTTGAATACAAGTGGTGAAAGTGAATATCCTTATCTTGTTCTTAGTCTTAGGGAGAAAGCATTCAGTCTTTCATCATTAAGTATGATGTTACCTGTGAGTTTTTCATAGATGCCTTTTCTCAGATTAAGAAAGCTTCTTTCTATTCCTAGTTTGTGGAGTTTTTATTTTTTTGATTAGTGAAGAAGCAATGGATTTTGTCAAATGCTTTCATGCATTTTTGCGCCTGTGTTCATAAGGAATGTTGGTCTGTTTTTTTTTTCTGTTGTAATCTCCTTTTTTTAAAAAAAAAATCTCAAACTTCAATTTTATTTTTCAAACACTCAAGAACCTAGAAATCAACTTAGTTATTAACTTCTGAGATTCTTATGTTAGGAAAAGAGTTCTGCATTACCACACTGATTCTGTTCAGTACTTTAAATCCCGTAAAATGCTGTTTAAGTATTCCTGAAAACAATTGTATTTGTGTAATGCTTGCACAGGAAAACAAATTGTATGATGGCGTTTGAAGAATGAAAAAGCAAAATGAAATTGTCACAACCATTTCTGCGTTCACTCTACATGCCTTTTCCTTTTATTAACAGAATCTATAAAAATAGCAAGGAGAGATATAGGAAAGTTTATTATAGACACAGAATCTTTTATAGGAACTTGGAATTTAGCAGATATTTTAAGTCAAAATTCTATAACAGAAGCATTTGTAAAGTTTTCTGGTTTTAGTTTCATGGTCGAACTGGCCTCATAGAATGAATCAGGAAATTTTCCTCCTTTTCCTATTTTTGGGAAGAGTTTGTGAAGAATTGGTGTTATTTCTTCTTTAAATATCTGTAGAATTCACCAGTGATGCAATCTGTACCTGAGGTTTTTCTATGGATAGTTTTAAAATTACTATTTGTTTTAAAACATAGGTTTTATTATTATTCAGGTGTGGTGAGGCCATTTGATCAGGAGATGATTGCCATTGAAAAGAGTTTTTTACTCATAGTTCTCAAGTTCCCACACACATAGGGAAATAACAGGGTCAGACAGGAGGCAGAAGGAACTAGGGCAAAACACTGGCGACAACTCTTTCATTTTTCTCTTTGAAAGGCAGTGTTAGTAGGTTTAGGGTTAGCTGTTTTGAATTTCAGCAGGCTTTGTGCTGTTATTGTCAAGTATACTACGCTTCTATATGTTGAATGCCCAGGAATACGATTCTATACATATTGTTTTATACAATTGCTTTTCAAATAGGAGAAGAAATATGCATTCATCCTTTCATGTAATTACTGATATAATTACCTCTCCTGGTGCTCTTTGGTTTTTGTGTGGGATCAAAGTATTCTCAATGGTCACTTGCTTTCAGCTTGAAGAATTTTCTCTAGTGGTTCTTGTAAGATGAGCCTATATATATATATATATATATATATATATATTATTTTTTTAATGAAATCTTTCTTGTTCTTTTTGTTTTTCACTTAATAATGTACCATGTCATTTCCTGGCAACTCTTCTTCAAAAACACAGCTTATTATATACCTACATGATGTTTTGTGGTTAATATATATCTATTATCCTAAGGGGTTATTTTCAACTTTTCATGATTACAAATGATGCTATTATAAACATCTTTGCATAGGCATCCTTTAGGAAACACATTTTATTTTTAAAGTAGGTAATTAATCTGAGAGTATTTATATCTAAAACCATTCAGCCTCCTTTCAGAGGTGTTCTCCCTGCCCATCCCCATCTCCTCAAATGTAATCGTTCCTATAAGCTTGGTATGCACTTGTGTTTTCCTGCACTTGCCTATGGATTGAAAGAGAGAAGAAAGGAAAGAGGGAAGGAGGGAGGGAGAGAGAAAGGGGAGGAGAGGGATTTTTTTTGTTTGTTTTGCTGCTAGTTTTAGTTTTACCTCAGTGGGGTCGTCCTGTATGTCCTGATTTTCACCTGTTTTCTTTAACAACACGTCTAGGAGATCTTTCCACATAGAATTTGAACTCATTCTTTTTTTAACTGCCACGTAGAATTCCCGAGCCATTTAACAAACATTTATTGAGTTCCTACAGTGTAGCAGAGCCTGGGGATTCAGAGACTATATTCTCACAATGCTTTACTGTCACAGTATGGATGTACTAAATTTAATATTCCCATTTTGATGAATGTGTAGGTTTTCCCTAAAGACAGATGCTTAGGAGCAGAGTTACTGAGTCAAAATATATGAAAATTTAAAAGTATCTTGACATGTAATATAAAATTACTTTCCAGGAAGGGAGACCAGTTTATATTCCCAAGAGGAGTGCTAGCCTGCTAATTTGGTAGATGGAAAATTTCAGTCTAAATATGCATTTTTATATTACTACTGAGGTTGAATATTTTTCCATATTTATTAGCCAATTACATTTTCTTTCTGGGTTGTTAAAAAGTTTTTTTCCCCCAACTTTTAATAAGGTCTATTTTTATGTTTTCTTTTTTATTTGCATAAAAGTTTAATACATAATGGATATGTTTCTTTTGTAGTTTTTGTTGTAAATATTCTTTCCTATTTGCTTTTTGTATCTAATTTTTTAAATGATTTCTTAATGAACAGAAAGATTTTGTTTTTTAAAGTTTCACTTTAACAGAGTCAAAGCATCCATTTTTTCCTCTTTTTTTCCCCTCATTGCATTTATGCTTGCAAAGTGCTTCCCCAAATCAAGATAAGATAGAAAATCATATATTTGTTTAGCTATTGGTTTCATTTTTAACATCAAATTTTTAAAGTCTGCCTGAAAAAATTACTACTTTATTATTTTTTTTCCCAAATTGTTTTCATACAAATTATTCAATGACTCCTCCTATGCTCATTGTATCTGATACCACAGAACTCTGTGTCCATACATCCATGCACGACCCTTTTCTTTCTTTTTATGTTCATGAAACAAACATTTTTTTTACTAGCTGGTTAACAATGTTTTAATAATTCCAGGCAGACAGCAAAGGGACACAGACATACATATTGCCCTCCCATCCAGGATGCCACACACGTTGAGCAGAGTTCCATGTGCTATAAGTGGATCCCCGTCAGTTATCCATCTTGAATACATCAGTGTATACATAGAGCGGCTGAACTGAACTGATACATAGCAAGACCCTTTTCTTTGTTTATTCCTATTATTTTCATCATCGATCGTACTCCTGTTTTGTATGTAACATAGACCCCACCTACTAAAATGTGCTTTATATAGGTCCTTGAATAATGTGTGTGCTTAGTCGCTCAGTAGTGTCCAACTCTGTGAGCCCATGGACTGTAGCCCACCAGGCTCCTCTGTCCATTGGATTCTCTAGGCAAGAATACTGGAGTGGGTTGCCATTCCCTTCTCCAGAGGATCTTCCTGACCCAGGGATTGAACCCGGATCTCCTGCATTGCAAGCACATTCTTTATTGTATGAGCTACAGGGAAATTCCTTGAATAATGTATACATCCTTATAAAATATGAATTGCTTGTTGCATGTGCTTAAAATGTACATTCAGTGTAAAATCCCATGGATCATTCTGTGTTTTACTGCGTCAGTTTCATTAGAGTTGCATCAATTTTGTTCATCTTTTCAAATGATCCATGGCTCCTTTATTCATGTTCTCTGTTTTATTTCTGTCCCTACCATTATCATTTCTTCCTTAGATTTCACCAGGCTTAATTTTTTTTCCAGTTCCACAGATCAAGAGTTCAGCTCATTTTCTTTCAGTTTCCTGCCCCATGAATGCAGGCCTGGTCATTCACCACCTTGCTAGGACCCAACACCCTTCAGCTATCATGAAGAGTCATTTTGTTAAATTGCCCCCTCTGCCAATTCTCTTGAGATTTTGATTAGGCTGGGGGATTTTAGGTATTTGATTGGAGTTGCATTAACATGAATTTGGACAGAGTTAGGCATTTTACAATAGTTAAGACTCTCTTATTGAAGGAATGTGCCAAGTGTGGTAGTTTCCCAGGCTGCTGTAACAAAATACCACAAATGAGGTGGCTTAGAATAAGAGACTTGTCCTACAATTCTGAAGGCTAGAAATCCAAAATCAAGGTGTTGGCAGGGCCATGCTCTCTCTGAAGTCTCTAGAGGAGGGTCCTTTATTGCCTCTTTCTGGTTTCTGGTGGTTGTCTGTGGTTCTTGATGTTCCTTGGCTTGTAGCTGCATCATTCCAATGTCTGCCTCCATCATCAAAGGCCATCTTCATTTTGTGTATGTCTGTGTACAAATTTCCTTCTTCTTGTAAGGATACCAGTCACTGGATTAGGACCCACTTAATCCAGCATGATCTGATTTTAGCCAAGACCCTATTTCCAAATGAGGCTATATTCACAGGTTTCTGGGAGACATTATGTGGGGTGGCTTTTCAACAAAACCAGTACAGTAAGGCCCTTTCTTTTTATGTCTTTGTGACCATTGGAAAGGGAATATGTACATAGTTTTCCAAACCATTACACGTTTGAACTGGTAATTACTATTAAAGGAATGCATTTTGGATAGTGGAAGTGGGAAGACCCCACCACATTCCTACTAAGCTCTCCTGTTAGTAGACATGAGATTCCCATCAGTAGAATTAGAAGGAGATTGTTAATAAAAACTGGACCATTATTTCTACCCTACCTAGGACTTGTTCTTTTGTCCTTTTTTTTTGTCCAACTATGTGTCCTTACACATAGTTGATAACTATGTGTAACTTGGCAACAGAAGAGACTTTCTGGGCTGATGAGAAAGGACAAGTAAATTAATTTTAGTATGAGTGAATCAGCAGTTCGGCAGTAGGTGGGGCTGACCTAGGCATACGGAATGGATACTTCAGGTGATGAGGGGGCCAACAGTGGGAGGAGGAATTCTGAGAGAAGGAGTTGTTTCTGTCTCAAGTTCTGTAGCCATTCATTCAGTCTCCAGGCAGAGAGAGTAACTGGATATCAAGAGTAGTGGGGAAAACATATGTTTGACTCTGACATTTAGCAATTGACCTCTGGGTAAGCATCTTATTGTCATTGAGCCTTAGTGTTCTCATCTGGAAAATGGGGCCATAATACCTCAGAATGTTGTTGCTAAAAGTTTATGAGATCAGGATTTCCCTGGAAGTCCGGTGGTTAAGACTTCACCTTCCAACACAGGGGATGAGGGTTCAATTCCCGGTTGGGGAGATCAGATCCCACATGCCTGGGGGTCAAAAAACCAAAACATAAAACAGAAGCAATGTTGTAACAAATTCAATAAAGACTTTAAAAATGGTCCACATCCAAAAATCATTTTTTAAAAAAGAAATGTGTGAGATAATATAGAGAGAATTCCAAGCACAGTGTCTAGTCCATGGCAGGTGTTTTAAAAATATTACTTCCTTTCTCCAAACACTCCTTGATCATTACCCTTTCCATTGGAACATTAAAAACACAAGGCAGGAGAACGAATGCTACAATTTTCATGGAATGTGAATATCTCAATATTTCATTTACAATTCTTTCTCTCCTTATTATCCCAGCTATGTTTCTTCAGTTATTGCAAGTCAGGAACACAATTGGCAATTAAATTGATGCACGGGTATCTGAAATGCAAGGAAAACCAATGAAGGAAAACATGCCTTTCTCTTTCATTCCTGTTCTTCTACACTTTAGCCCAAGCCTTTTTACTTTCCCAAACTGTCATTTTGGCAAATATCCAAATCCTAGAATATAAGCAGGTGGTAGGTAGAGGTAGTCCCCTTTGTATAGAAACATTTACAGCTTCTATTCCAAGAGTTACATGGCACATTTGCAGTATTTTTTCCTCTTGTTCTTTCACTCTATTTTTACACTTTTGCAAAACAACTGCTATTGTTAGCTCTTCTAAGTACCCTTGTGAACATTGGGAATAGCTCTGTTGTCAAAATCTTTGCAGCTGGCTCCCAGCTAGTATTTTGTAATCTGAAAATCTGAATAGCGCCTACTTTTTCATCTAAGTTGTGTTTGCCATCGTAGAGATAATTGTGAGTGATGGTCAAGGTTTGGTTGACCCATCTCCCCTCCTTTTCATATGACTAAGAGGCATTAGGAATTCAGATTCCTAAGGCTGATAAAAACGAATTCTTTTCTGTTTGATGTTACAACTTTCCTCAAAGACATTATTATTTATTCCACTTCTAAGCATTGATTTGTCCTTGAAATCTGTGTAATTTATCCTTGATATGCATGGGTGTTTTCTAAGTTTTCTTTTTTTATTTCTATGTGAATGACTCGTATAGAGCTTCGGACTTTTGAGTGGGTACCAGGCTTTTCAATTTCACGGACCAATGAGAGGGAAAACAAAAAAGTTAAGGACTAAAATCGCGTTGCCAGCGTTTTATTTTGCCAGGAGTATATATTTGAAAAAAAAAAAAAAAAAACTCCACCGTTTTCTATCATTGTCATTTCATAAAAGGACATTTTAACATCAAAACAAGGAAGTAATCTTGCAATAAATGACAGTCTTTCAAGTGGAATGCAATTTTTTTTAAAGTGCTACATTGTCCTTTTTGCCTGGATCCAGTGGACATCTCTCTAAAGACGTGTGAGAACTTCTGCCTTCAGAGCACAATCTGTGTCCTCTTACCCGTTGTCTTTTAGCGCTTTCTGTTACCTTCATTTCGTCAAGGTTGTTCCTCCCGGGCATTTCCCCTCGCACTCCAGCAGCATTCGAAGTCCTTTCCCTCTGGCCCTGGCTTCACTGCGACTCAGGAGGACCTTGACCGTCAGTCCTGTGTGGCTGGATGTCATAGGAGCCAGTAGTGGGAAAGCCCAGCAGAGGTGGCAGCTGTTAGTGCTGAGGAGACAGAGCAGCTGTTCACTATCGTTCCAGAGCTGTCTCATCATTTGTTGTGCACAAAGGTGGCTTTACAATTCTCCATGCCCGTCCTTCTCCGCCAGCCTCGGAGCACCCAATGCCTTTCATCTTGGTGCCGTGACTCAAGGTCTTGGCCATTTGTCTTTCTTTCCTTCAGGGCTTTTAATAGACTTTTTGTGTCATAGACTGGAGTGGTTCAATGTCAAATACAAAACGCAAGCCTCCAGAGAACAAGGATTGCTGCCCTTTTGGCTTTGATCAGATTTTCTTTCCGAATTCCAAGTACAGCCTCTGCGCATCTGGGAAGAATATGAAGAGTCTGGTGTGGCTGGGCTTTCCTCTCTGCACCTTCCATTTCAGTCCCATCCACCTTTCTTCCTGAGAAAGGCTCGTGGCTTTGTGCTGTTGTTTGCTCTTCCTCCAGGGGGCAAGTAATCTGATAAAACCACTCACAGTAAGGGGCTAGAAGCATAATTTCCCTGCTGCCAGATGTTCTTACACACTATGAAGTTGAAAAAAGAACTCAGTTTTGGAGTTGAAGGCGTTAATTCCAGCCCTGGCTGTAGTTGTGATGGGCTTGAACAATTGATACAGTTTCGGGGAGATTCTGTTTCTTCGTCAACAAAACGAGGCTGATAATCATATCTATCTCCCAGGCTTCTTCCTGTTGTTCAGTCACCAAGTTGTGTCCAACTCTTTGTGACCCCCTGGACTGCAGCATGCCAGGCCTCCCTGTCCCTCACTGTCTCCTGGAGTTTGCTCAAACCTGTGTCAGAGGCTTGATGTCAAAATTAAATGTGAATGTGAGCAGTCAAAATACTTTATAATCTGAAAAGTGTTTTGATGATTTGTTAGTGTTTTCCTTGGGTTTGTAAATAGTAGAAACCTACTTGAGCTAGCTTGAGTAAGGATACTGGGTTTGACCAAGTCTTAAGTAAGGCAAGATTGAGGCGCTGTGGGAAGCCAGGCAGTTCTCTTTCCCCACATATGGCAGATCCTTCTAGTGTTCAGCAATATCTGGTTCTGGTCTTCTTCATAGACACTCAGTGAAGCTGTATTTCCTAGCCCTACTTCCCTCTAGGTAGAACCATGTGATTGAGTTCTGCCAGCAGATTGTGGGAAGAAATGATATATGCCTCTTCTAGTCCTGGAAACAAAATGGCCCACATGCTGGGATGGGATAGGATGATGCCCAGGGGATCTTGAAACCACAACATTGTGGAGACATGAGATGGTATGAGAAGGTTCTGGGTCCCCGAGTCACCACGTGGAGAGAACTGCATGGGGGAGCCGCCCAGTCATTAGTATTGGACTTTGTGTGAGCAAGAGATAAACTTGTGTTGTGTGAGATCACTGAGATTTGGGATCGTTTCTTACAGTAGTTGGTCCACCTAATACACCATATCTTGAGTCCACTTCCCCTTGCCACTGGTATCATTTATCTTCCTTACACACCATCTTTCTCTGCCTTGTTATTCATCATGGTGAATAATGGCCACCATCAAAAGCAGCTAAGTTGACCCCTCTTCCATTCAAGAGAACAGCTTGACTGCAGCTAAAAACACTTATTTCATATTTCAAATTCCTTCAAGAGAACTGAGTCCAACTGGTATTGGATGCTGATCCTGGTCCAATCCATATGTGACATCTATGAGGATAAGGAGGAGGGGCAATTTTCAGAAAAGCAGTGCTTGGCAACCAGATCCAAACATATCTACCAACGTGTTCTATACTTGCTGTTAACATTTTAAGAAGAGGAACACGGGAAGGGTGCAGACATACTTTTCTTCTGATACACCCCTGAAAGAATGAGTCTCTAAGGAAGCTTGGCTCTTCAGTCATCGGTAATGGTTTACTTTACACTGGGTGGTGCTTCCCAGTTGCCCGCAAGCTATGTTGGTTCAATGTAACAATATTGCCTGTATGCAGTGAGGCGCTGGTTAGCGGCTGTATCTTCTGGCTCATGGGCTACCCCAGGCATGATGACCATACTCGTACCTGCAGGAGGTGAGAGGTGGGAGTCACTATCTGGTGCGTGGGTGCTTCAAGTGGAATGAAGCAAAGTCCATAAAGTGACCTTGGGATGGTGGTGTAAAAGATGAGAGAAGAATAGGAGTTTGATTGCTTCCAAAGCACAGAATGAATGTCACAAACAAAAAGGCAGCCACAGAAATGTCTGCTTTTCCGTGTAAATAATTTCCCCATCAATGTCACCTCCCACCACCTAAAAGTCGAGGTTCTAAGCATGATGAAAAGGCCCTTGGTGAATGGCTCTCTCAGCCTGATGCCCCAATGGGTCCTCACACACTCTATCTACCAGCCTCCAACCAGACTGGACCATGAGCATTTCCCCAAAAAAGGGCCGTGTTTTCTGAAGCCTCAGTTTTCAGTGTATGCTTTCTTCTTTTCCTGCAATACCCACTTTCCCATTCCTGCAAAGAATCCTGCCTAGTGTCAGGACTCAGCTCTAGCACACCTTCCAGGACTAGCAGCCTATAGGTCAGGTTAAGCCATTTATTTTTCCTGCTCCATTGTAATATCTGAATGTGCTTTGTGTTTTTGAGCATTTTTTTTTTTTCCTCTCTCTAACTGCAAAGATAAAAAAAAAAAGTTAATGTTACCAACTTTGGAAAGTCCAAATAAGCACAAAAAAGAAAATAAAAGTCTCCTGTTATCCCACCCTTCAGGGGGAATATATATGCAGTGCACATGCGCACACTCACACACGCACACCCAACACACAATACATGTACATATACTTTCCAAAAAATTTTTGCTTTTGGGTTTGCTTTTTCCTCTTAACAAATATATCATGAAGAATTACCTATATGTTTATAATTTTTAATGAATGGTTAATAACCTGTGGATACCCCATAGTTTATTTGATGAAACTTATTGTTGGATGTTTATGATTGTTTTACATTTTTCACTGTAATAGATAATCCTGGGATGAATAACCTTGGATGTAAATCCTTGCATACCTCTCTGATTATTTCTTTAGGGTAAAAACCTAGAAAGAGAGTTATTGGGTCAAGGAGTGTGCAAACAAAATCCAAAGGCAAGCCTGCAGAGAGAATGACTGTCTTGGGAGCCTTTTTCAGAAGAGGAAATCATTCCCGGGAACGCTTCTCCCCAGACCATTACTCTCTCTGTTTCAGGGACAGAAGTGCATGCCATGTATATGCAGAAACCAGGTACTGGCAACGGTAGCAAGACTACTACCTTTGCTTAGACCACCCAGATGTATCCTATCACATCCAATATTCAAAAAATGGCCTTTTGTTATTAAGAAAGATTTAAGAGTAACTTTTATTTCACATATTGCACACATACTCATATCCTTTCAAAAGTGACTGTGTTTTACTTTCTGAACTTTACAGAGCACAAAGCTTTGTCTGCCATAACGTCAGCTCCAGATAGAGGCTTGTCAGATGAATGAATGCCTACATGTATAAGTGCCTATACACAGTTTGGTGTGTATTTTGTAATTGTGATTAAGAACAGGCGGGAGAGTCGTTCACCATACAGTTTTTCTCTAGAGGCTGGATAGTTGAGGGATATAGACTTAAGGCAGCCTGGGAACAGAATAAGAGATTTTCCCAGGACATAGCAGGCAGTCACTTCTAAAACTCAGCTTACTTTTCTATTAGTTTAATGTATTTTCCATTGGCTAGCTTTTTTTTTGATTGCCAGGTATCTTTCTATTTTACATCCATTTAAAAACAAACAGATAAATATTAACTATTAAATGGCAATTAAAACTTTAACCACAATGAACATATCCATAAGAAAATTGACCAAGAATCTCTGGCCACTGGCTAACTTTTAAATCAGTTTTACACTAACCATTACAACGCCATCCTTATTTAAGCTAAAAGACCACTGATAAGCTATGGAGAAAAATATCCATCACCTGGAGAAATAAAACAACCCAGATATTAGTTACAAAATTGTTCACATGTGAATGAGTCCTAATATAATTATTATGAGAATGAATTTGCAGTTAGAAGTTGTCATGGTCTCTTAAGGCTAGAGTTATAGAACTTTGGTGGCAATAGAAAGAAATATCAGTCTATTGTTGAAGAATTAGTATGGTAAGTCATCAATTTGAGTCCTGAAGTTAATGGGAACTGAATAAGTGTTTTTGCGTAGGGGGTATTTCTGTAAGCTTCTTTTGACAGTGGAAGGGTTGGACATTTGTCTTCTAAACCCAGGACCTTGAATAAGAAAACTGCCCAGTTTTTAAATTTCATAATTAAAAATAAAAAAGGATTTTTGAAATATGGGGAGAGAAGTTAAGAACTGCCTTCTATGGAGCCGTAAGTAAATGAACAGGGCTTCCTTTTTTATGTGGTTGATGATGTCCATCAGCATGGTCATATATCAGCATCATCTCCAAAATGATGAATAATTATGCATCTTTTGGTCCATCAATAACCAATTACTTGGTTATGTTAATGTAACCAACCTTCATGTGAAAACAATAATTTATATTTGTAATTATTGATAGTGCTATTAAATTGGTTTTTATAGTAATTTATCTAAATCTAACAGCTTATGTTTCTGGTCTGCTTTAAAAAAAACCATAGAGAATGAATGCATCAAATCACTTTCTTAGTTTTACTGGGATTTTTCAATAATTAAACACTGAAATGACTTTTGCATGAAGGAGATGTGGACTGTTCAAGGCTGTGTAATTGATTATGAAATCCAATAATCCTCTATCATCCAAACATGAGAGCAATCAATGACAAGCTGATGAGAATTAACGAAGTGAATTATGAAGTGTTAATTTTACAACTCATTGGCACTCAGTTGTGTGAAAAGATCATATAAATGTGCTGGTAAGAAAAACGCCGTGTGATTCTGCCACCACTGCCTTCTCCCTGTCTCACTCAAACACAAATCTGAGCAATGGCTAGTAGTCCCAGAGCCCAGGCTCACTTTGCAATTATGTCCAGAGGTGGAGGACGAAGTTTGGACTGATGTTATGGACTGAACATTTGTATGTCCCTCCTCCTCCACCACCGCTCCCAAATTCATATGTTGAAGCCCTAACCTTCAACGTCAAGGTAGTTAGAGAAGGGGCCTCTGAGTTAGGTTCGCTCTTGAAGGTGGATTTTCATGATGGGATCAGTGGCCTTATAAGAAGAGAAAGAGACAACGGAGCTCCCTGTCATGTGAAGACACAATGAAAAGGCAGCCAGGAGTGGAGCGCCCACCTGGAATCAAACTGGCCAGCACCTTGATTTTGGACTTCCTGGCTTCCAGAACTGTGAGAAATAAATGTCGGGGGTTTAAGGCACCCAGGCTACAGTATTTCGTTATGGCAGTCTGGGCTAAGACAGACTGAGATCTAGGCTTCTGAGGATTTGATAAACAAATTAGACTTCACAGGTGTATTGTTTCATGATTATACCTTTCTTTGTATTAATTTCATTCCTTTTTATTAACAACCTTATCACACTTCAGCATTTACAGATATGCAATTTGACTTTATTACTTTATTGTGCAAATATTTATTAAACATATACTAATGTAGCCATCTGGCCTTTAGCTTTGAATAAGATATGAAGGTAACTAAGCATCAGTTCAGTTCAGTTCAGTCGCTCAGTTGTGTCCGACTCTTTGCGACCTCATGAATTGCAGCACGCCAGGCCTCCCTGTCCATCACCAACTCCCGGAGTTCACTCAAACTCAAGTCCATCGAGTTGGTGATGTCATCCAGCCATCTCATCCTCTGTTGTCCCCTTCTCCTCCTGCCCCCAATCCCTCCCAGCATCAGAGTCTTTTCCAATGAGTCAGCTCTTCATATGAGGTGGCCAAAGTATTGGAGTTTCAACTTCAGCATCAGTCCTTCCAAAGAACACCCAGGATTGGTCTCCTTTAGGATGGACTGGTTGGATCTCCTTACAGTCCAAGGGACTCTCAAGAGTCTTCTCCAACACCACAGTTCAAAAGCATCAATTCTTCGGCGCTCAGCTTTCTTTACAGTCCAATTCTCACATCCATACATGACTACTGGAAAAACTATAGCCTTGACTAGATGGACCTTTGTTGGCAAACTAATGTCTCTGCTTTTTAATATGCTATCTAGGTTGGTCATAACTTTCCTTCCAAGGAGTAAGCATCTCTTTATTTTAGTCCCTGCCATTGAGAATCTAACAGTTTGCATAAAAGGATAACTAGTCATAAAAGCATAACTAACAATAGAGGACTGAACTAGATCTGTGGGAACCCAGGGAGTGAGACTTCCAGAGGATTCCAGGAAGGCTTGCAAGAGGGGTGACTTTTGAGTTTTAGTAAATAATAAAAATGCATGTGAAAATTAACACTCTAAATTATGAAACTTATTAAACATACAGAAAACACAGAAAATACTATCACAAACATCTGTATATCCATTACTCAAATGAAATACAAGTAAGTTTTGTTATAGATAGCTCCCCTTCACTCTTCTTTTTTAACTTTTAGAAATAAAATGCAGTAGTTACAGATTAAGTTCCATCCTTTATCCCTTTATTTTTTTCCTTATCCAGAAGTAACACTATCTGAAATTGATGAGTGTCATTATACATATTTTGGAATGCTTACTACATAGGCGAGTATGTATACATAGAACAGTTATATATATGTTTTAAATGCACTTCATAGTGTTCTTCTATAATTTGCCATCTTGATGTTAGCACATGTTTTTGAGATTTAGTCACTTGTGGATAGGTTATTCTTCTACTTTTTCAGGGAGTGCTATGAATCAGTAGTATAATTAACTTTCTTATAAAAATCTCATATGCATTTGAAAGAGTATTCTTCAGCTGCCTGGAAATGGAGCTTTTAAACACCATTTTAAAAGAAATGCCCAAACGAGATGCCAGTCCAGGTTCAATGCACGATGCTGGATGCTTGGGGCTGGTGCACTGGGACGACCCAGAGGGATGGTATGGGGAGGGAGGAGGGAGGAGGGTTCAGGATGGGGAACACATGAGAAATAAAGGAATAAAAAATTTAAAAATTAAAAAAAATAAATAAATAAAAGAAATGCCCAGACTACATTTTAATCACTTCAAGAAAGTGTTGTTCTAACTCACAGAATTACTTCATCACTTGAACACAAACTGCGATATGAATCTTGCTGGTGACAAAATAACACCATCATTATTTATGGAGACTTCCTATATGGCAGGTGCTGTTAACATGTGGTACATAGGAATTACTTCTTTCATCGTTTAAACTTCACCTGTTCTTTTTTTTTTAATTTCAACTTTATGTAACCCAAAGCTTTAATTTTAATAAAGTGCAACTTAATCCAAATTTTTATGGATCATACTTTTTAAAAATTATCACTGTAGCATAAAATTTACTACCTTAATCATTTTTAAGTATACAGTACAGTAGTGTTAATTATAAGGATATTGTTGTGCAACACATGTCTAGAGCTTTTTCATCTTGCAAACCTAAAACTCTGTACCCGTTGAACAACAGCTCCCGGTTTCCCCTCCTCAGCAGCCCTCCAGAAGGACGTGCAGCTTTCTGTTCCTATGCATTTGACTACATTTAGATATGTCATGTAAGTAGAACTGCACAATATTCTGTGATTGGCTAATGTCACTTAGCATAGTGTCTTCAGAGTTCAGCTATGCTGTAGTGTGTGACAGGATCTCCTTCTCTTTTAAGGCTGAATAATAAGACATTGTATGTAAATATCACACTGTGTTAATCCACTCCCCTGACATTGACATTTGATTGCTCCACCTCTTGGGCTATTGTGAATACTGCTGCAGTGCACATGGATGTGCACGTATCTCGTTGAGGTCCTGTTTTCAATTCTTTTGGATGCACACTCAGAAGTGGCATTGCTAAATCATATGGTCATTCTCTTTTTAACTCTCTGAGGAACCTCTATGCTGTTTTCCGTAATAGCAGAACCATTTTACATTCCCACCAATGGTACACAATTGTTCCATTTCTCCACATCCTCGTCAGCATTTGTTATTTTCTGTGTTTTGGATAGTGGCCGTCTCATGAATGTGAAGTGGTATCTCATGGTGGTTTTGATTTGCATTTTACTCATGATTAGTGACCCTGAGCATCTTGTCATATGCTTTTTTGGACATTTGTATATCTTCTTTGGAGAAAACTCTGTTCACTCCTTTGCTCATTTTTTTTTCCTAATTCATATTTAAAATATTTTATACAATTTTACACTGTGTCTGACTCTTTTGCGACCTCATGAACTATAGCCAACCAGGCTCCTCTGTCCATGGGGTTTTCCAGGCAAGAATACTGGAGTGGGTTGCCATTTCCTTCTCCAACACGGTGTTTACAGGTTATTACAAAATATTTGCTATATTTCCTTGTGTTGTACAATACATCCTTGTAGCCTGTCTTACACCCAGTAGTTTTTACCCTCATCCTTACACTGCTTCCCTTCCAGGGGTAACCACTAGCTTATTCTCTGTATCTATGAGTCTGCTTCTTTCTTGGTATCATCACTAGTTTGTTGTATTTTTTAGATTCTACATTTAAGTCATATCATACAGTCTTTATCTGACTTACTTCACTTAGCCCTCTAAGTCCATCTATGTTGCTGCGAATGGAAAAATGTCATTCTTTTTATGGCTGAGTAATATTCCATTGTATATACGTACCACATCTTCTTTATCCATTCATCTGTTGATATACACGTAGGTTGCTTTCATATCTTTGCTGTTGTAAATAGTCCTGCTATGAACATTGGAGTCTATGTATCTTTTTGAATTAGACATTTGTTTATGTTCTTTGGCGAAATGTCTGAGTGCTCCACCCATTTTTTTTTTTTAAAGAAAAAACTGAGCTATTTGTTTATTTTGTTGTTGAGCCTCCAGAGTTCTTTATATATTATGGGGATTAACTCCCTATCAGATATATGCTTTACAACTATTTTTTTCCCATTCCACAGGTTGCCTTTTCACTTTGTTGATTGTTTTTCTTACTGCATAGAAGTCTGTAAATCTGAGGTGGTTTTATTTGTCTATTTTTGCTTTTTTTGTTTATGCTATAGGTGTTATATGAGGCAGATCTTGAGATGCCTTCCTGAAGTTAGTCCTCACATAAAACAATGTTGGGGAAGTGGTCTCTGTGCTCTCAATTTGGGATGGCAGTTTTATTCTTTCCTTATGGTAACCTGCTTTTTCTTCCATCCTTACCTTCAGGGCCTACCAGCAGATATTATCTGAGACTTTCATGGCTTGAGATTCCATTAAATTGGGTCTTGAGTACAAAATTTAGTTTAGGGACAAGTTAAGAAACTTGCCTGAACCATGACTAGCCACCTATAGAGCTGGACTTGAACTTAATCCGACTACATTGCCTCTTTTGTAAGCTGCCTCATATACCACCTCCCCTTCAGTCACTGAAGAGCCAAGTAAGAAGAGGAACCTTGGGAAATTTATCATGGCTAACAGCTATTGAAGTCTTCCTACGTATCAAGCACAGATACGTGCAGTCTCCAGAACCTGGCCTCTTAAACCTTGTCTTCCCCTGGGTGAAGGGATGTACCTCACCTCCATTCCTGAAGTGTGCTTGAGGCCTTATTTGTCTGAGAATGAAGTCCATATGGGTTAAGAGCCACCTCTGCCCTTAAGTGACCAGTCAGTCCTGAGCTCCCAAGAACACAGAGAACAGACTGTGCTGAGATTTGGGCTCTAGACAGTCCCCTGGCTTTGCTGTGGGAACTGTCCAGGCACTTGCTTGATGACGGTTTCTCTTAGGTGGATCATATGTCAGAGCCAGCAAGTAGGGCCGGCTACATGACTTACCAGGTTCAGTGCAAGATAGCAATGCAAGTCCCTTTGTTCAAAAAGCCAGGAAAAAAGGGCCAGTAAATTTGTTAAAATATAAAGCCATTTCCTTTCTTTCAGTCTCACTCAACATGGCATGATATTTTTTGTGTGCTATTTAATGTCTTTCTAAGTAAAGAAAAATTTAAAAATTTAAATAATTAGCATCAATCTTACTTTTCATGTTTATATCAGGCAATACCAGTTTTAAATGTAAACGTCAAGCATTTAATTGATGTGCAGAATCAAGGAATCACATAAGTTATATTCTACATGTTCTACATACATATTTATTTTGTTCTTATCATAACCGTGGAAATGCTGCACAAAACTAAACTAACTCAATAGTTTTTATTTCACTTCTTAGTATGCACACTTTGTATCAACACTCTACAGAAACTGGCAATTTCATAATACTATATTTGCTCTCATCTTGTCTTCTGTCGTGCTCAGTTGTGTCTGACTCTTTGCGACCACATGGACTGTAGCCTGCCAGGCTTCTTTGTGTATGGAATTTCCCAGGCAAGAATACTGGAGTGGATTGCTATTTCTGACTCCAGGGCATCTTCCCGACCCAGGGATCGAGCCTACATCTCTTGTGTCTCCTGCTTTGGCAGGCAGATTCTTTACACTGAACCACCTAAATTTGCTCTAAGATTCACTAAATTTCCACACATCATGGGTCTGAAATTCTGTGGACATCAAGAATGGGACATCAAGGAACCGAGAGTGCACAAACTGGGCATATCTCATCTGCTCATGTGCACATGTCATCATCTTACTAGATTTCACTCACAAAACACAAGCTCAGAGATGAAATCATGATGAATTTCAAGACAGTGACAGTAGAGCATTAAACTAGGCATGGGCCATTCTGATCAGAGCATGAGGTGGTATGTGACTCTACATCTCATGCTCAGGAAGCCAACCCTGCTAGAAAGGACTTTGAGCCTTCACTGAAGTGCATCCATTTGTGTTAGTGGGAATACTACCTAGCCAGAGAGAGGTGACTTTTGGCACCTCCTACATCAACCAGATTTAGGCTCATCCTGAGCCTATGATGGAAATGCATGACATTCTTAATGATCCAACTCTAAAATTCATAGCTGGGAAGGGCAGCTTTTAGCTCTTTATCGCTCTCTTTTAAATGAAGGCTATGTTTTTAAATATAGAAAAACAGACAGAATACTATACTGAACATCAATTAATTTCAGAACCAATCATTGCTAACATTTTATCTTTTCAGAGTCTTTTTTTTAATTAAAAAACTGGGATATTTTAGGTAAGGATAAATACTCTTTGTCTTCTACTCCTAGTCAAATCCCACCCTCTCTTAAGAGGCAGCCATTGCTATGAATTTGGTATATATCCTTCCGAGCCATTTTAAAATACTTTAACTTATATATAATCATGATAAACAACACAGATGTTTCTGTATGTATGTTTTGTTTTTTTCCTTAAGATTTATACAGTGGTACCTTACAATATTATTCTTTAACTTGCTTTTATCTTCATGCAACACTGTATTATTTTTGAAGGTTGAGAAAAATTTTTTATTTAATTTTATTTATCAATTTATAGTTTTATTTCAGTTTTCTTTTCCTTTTCTGTATGCTAAAGAGTAACATAATATTAAAATAAAAATACCTAAATCTAAAATAAGTCTTTTTTTTTAAACAAACTTTTTTTTTTGTATTGAGATATAGCTGATTAATGAGACTTCCGAAGTGGCACTAGTAGTAAAGAACATACCTCCAATGCAGGAGATGTAAGAGATGTTGCTTTGATCCCTGGGTCAGGAAGATCCCCTGGAGGAGGGCATTGAAACCCACTCCAGTTTTCTTCCCTGGAGAATCCCATGGATGGAGGAGCCTGGTGGGTTATGGTCCATAAAGTTGCAAAGAGTCCGATACAACTGAAGTGACTTAACACTGCACGCATAGCCGATTAACAATGTTGTGATAGTTTTAGGTGAATGTTGAAGATGACTCAGTCATACATATACATGTATCCATTCTCCCCTAACCTCCCTGACCATCCAGGCTGCCACAAACCATTGAGCAGCATTCTGTGTGCTATACAGTAGGTCCTTGTTGCTTGTCCATTTTAAATATAACAGAGGTAACACTGTATTTTTGAGATCAATCTTTAAAAAAGAAATTATGTATTTTAATTGGAGGCTAATTACTTTACGATATTGTGGTGGTTTTGCTATATATTGACATGAATCAGCCACGGATGTACATGTGTCCCCCCGTGTACACCCTCCCACCGTGTACACTGGCTTTGAGTGCCCTGTTTCATGCAGCGAACTTGAACTGGTCATCTATTTCACATATGGTAATACACATGTTTCAATGCTGTTCTCTCAAATCATTCCACTCTTGCCTTCTCCCACAGAGTCCAAAAGTCTGTTCTTTATATCTGTGTCTCTTTTGCTGTCTAGCATATAGGGTCGTCATTACCATCTTTCTCAATTCCATACATATGTGTTAATATACTGTATTGGTGTTTTTCTTTCTGAATTACTTCATTCTGTATAATAGGCTCCAGTTTCATCCACATCATTAGAAGTGACTCTAATGATTTCTTTTTTATAGCTGAGTAACATTCCTTTGTATATGTACCACAACTTTCTTATCCATTCCTCTGCTGATGGCCATCTAGGTTGTTTCCATGTCCTAGCTATTGTAAACAGTGCTGCAATGAACATTGGGGTGCACATATCTCTTTCAATTTTGGTTTTCTTGGTGTTTATGCCCAGTAGTGGGATTGCTGGGTCATATGGCAGTTCTATTTCCAGTTTTTTAAGGAATCTCCACACTGTTCACCATAGTGGCTGTACTAGTTTGCATTCCCACTAACAGTGTAAGAGGGTTCCCTTTACTCCACACCCTCTCCAGCATTTATTATTTGTAGCTATTCTGACCGGTGTAAGATGGTACCTCATTGTGGTTTTGATTTGCATTTCTCTGATAATGAGTGATGTTGATCATCTTTTCATGTGTTTGTTAGCCATCTGTATGTCTTCTTTGGAGAAATGTCTGTTTAGTTCTTTGGCCCATTTTTTGATTGGGTCATTTGTTTTTTAGGTATTGAGCTGCATGAGCTGCTTGTATATTTTGGAGATTAATTCTTTGTCAGTTTTTTCATTTGCTATTATTTTCTCCCATTCTGAAAGCTGACTTTTCACCTTGCTTATAGTTTCCTTCATTGTGCAAAAGCTTTTAAGTTTAACTAGGTCCAATTTGTTTATTTTTGCTTTTATTTCCATTACTGTGGGAGGTGGGTCATAGAAGATCTTGCTGTGATTTATGTCAGAGAGTGTTCTGCTTATGTTTTCCTCTAGGAGTTTTATAGTTTCTGGTCTTACATTTAGATCTTTAATCCATTTTGAGTTTATTTTTGTGTATGGTGTTAGAAAGTGTTGTAGTTTCATTCTTTTACAGGTGGTTGGCCAGTTTTCCAAGCACCACTTTTAAAGAGATTGTCTTTTCTCTATTGTGTATTTTTGCCTCCTTTGTCAAAGATAAGATGTCCATAGGTGCGTGGATTCATCTCTGGGCTTTTTATTTTGTTCCACTGATCTATATTTCTGTCTTTGTGCCAGTACCATACTGTCTTGATGACTGTAGCTTTGTAGTATAGTCTGAAGTCAGGCAGGTTGACTCCTGTAGTTCCATTCTTCTTTCTCAAGATTGCTTTGGCTATTTGAGTTTTTTTTGTGTTTCCATACAAATTGTGGAATTATTTGTTCTAGTTCTGTGAAAAATACCGCTGGTAGCCTGATAGGGATTGCATTGACTCTATAGATTGCTTTGGGTAGTATACTCATTTTCACTATATTGATTCTTCTGATCCATGAACATTGTATATTCCTCCATCTATTTGAGTCATTTTTTCTTTCTTTTGTCATTGTTTTATAGTTTTCTATATATAGGTCTTTTGTTTCTTTAGGTAAATTTATTCCTATGTTTTTTTTTCCCCCATTGCAATGGTGAATGGGATTGTTTCCTTAATTTCTCTTTCTGTTTCCTCATTGTAAGTGTATAGGAACACAAGGGATTTCTGTGTATTAATTTTATATCCTGCAACTTTACTATATTCATTGATTAGCTCTAGTAATTTTCTGGTGGTGTCTTTAGGCTTTTCTATGTAGAGGATCATATCATCTGCAAAGAGTGAGAGTTTTTACTTCTTCTTTTCCAATCTGGATTCCTTTTATTTCTTTTTCTTCTCTGCTGTGGCTAAGACTTCCAAAACTATGTTGAATAGTAGTGGTGAGAGTGGGCACCCTTGTCTTATTCCTGACTTTAGAGGAAATGCTTTCAATTTTTCACCATTGAGGATATTGTTTGCTGTGGATTTATCATAGATGGCTTTTATTATGTTGAGGTATATTCCTTTTGTCTGTTTTCTGGCAAGTTTTCATCATAAATGGGTGTTGAATTTTGTCAAATGCTTTCTCAGCATCTATTGAGATAATCATATAGTTTTTATCTTTCAATTTGTTAATATGGTGTATCACATTGATCAATTTGTGAATACTGAAGAATCCAGCATCCCTGGGATAAAGCCCACTTGGTCATGATGTATGATCTTTTTAATATGTTGTTGAATTCTGTTTGCTAGAATTTTGTGGAGGCTCAATCTTAATACATAGTGCTAGTTTACTCCTATTTACTGCTATAGTACATTTTATGAATGTGCCACATTTTATTTACTTACTATGCTGGTGGGTGGTTTAGTTGTTTCCAGTAGTTCACTGTTGTAAACAGTTCTGCAATGAACATGTGTTTTGCACATGTGAGAATTTCTGTATGATGGAATGTGACATGTACCAAACTGCTCTCCAAAGAGGTTGTGCTAATATACTCTCTCACTGGCTGTGTGTGAGAGTTTGCATTTCACTACATCCTGGACAATACTGGATAGTGTCAGAGTTTTTTCATTCTTTTCCATTCTTTCCATGTTGTAGACTTTAAAAAGACTCTGATGCTGGGAAAGATTGGGGGCAGGAGGAGAAGGGGGCAACAAAGGATGATATGGTTGGATGGCATCACTGACTCAATGGACATGAGCCTGAACAAACTCCAGGAGATTGTGAAGGACAGGGAAGCCTGGTGTGCTGCAGTCCTTGGGGTCTGTACAGACACAAGCAAAGTCAGAAACAACTTAGCAACTTAACAACAACAAAAACCCTCAGGACTTGGGCAGAAATAGTTCTAGGACCTAGGAATTCACTCCCAAACCTAGGACTTGGGAATCAGTTTATCTTCAATTTTACTTCTTTACTTATTTATTTTTGGCTGTGCCATGTGGCATGTAGGATCTCAGTTCCCTGACTGGGAATCAACTCACACCCATGGCTATGGAAATGCAGAGTCTTAATCACCTGGACTCCAGGGAAGTCCCAGGAGTCAGTTTAAATATTAACCATTTATGCACTTTTCCCTCTACTTTGAACAATGCTTTCAGAGACAGTTTAAGGCAATTGACACAGTCGCAGGCCTGGAGTTTGGCTTTTGCCCTGACACACCCCCTCACCCCAAGTATAGTGGTGAGGGGATACAGTCTGTCTAGCCTCCATTTCAAAAACCTCCTGGAAAATACAACTACTTGTCTTGTGTGTTTTTCTGAGTATGTGTGGAGAATGGGGGCAGAGTGTCAGGGGTGACATTGTCTACTGTTATTTGAAGAGTCTGGGACACTTCAAGATAGAGCTGGAGGTAAATTTCAATGAACCATTGAATTTAAAAAGTTTCATCAGAATAGGCTCAGGCATTATTAATACAATTGAGGAGAAAGTTTGTTTGGATAGAGATGCTGAATGATTCAAATCTGAAAGGTAGATGTGATTGGGCTTAGTATGAAAACAGGGTATGCTTTTGTAGATCAACATGCTTACTACTATACAAATCACGTATCATGCTACAGAACTCATTGCTTGAAGATAATATACATAAAAAGAAATCCTTCTTCTGTACTCTGTCCCAGAGGACTTCCTGTTGGCTGAAAGGTTGGAAGGGACAGGTATTCATTCACAGAGGTTTATAGGCATGAATTAGAGCTTAAATCTTTTCTCAGAGGAACACTGGCCTGGAATTAAGCCTTGCATTTATGAATAGTGCAGACAGATGCCAGGGAAAAGGGCAGTGTGGTGGCTGGGTCTCTGTGTAGCCACACTCCACAAAGCTCTCTCCTTTACTTAACTCAGACCTAGGTTTGTTTACTCATGAGCTAATTAACCTTTAAGCCTTAGTGTTCTCATCTGAAAATGAGGATGATAATAATTCTGACTTCACAGGACTGTTGTGACAATTAAAATAGATAATGCATTTGAAGTGCCTATAGGGAAGCACTTGATAAATGCCAGCTCTTCTTATTATTAGCTTCTACCCTCTCTGAATTCTTAAAAGGCTTTTGGTGGAGTGCCTCATCATTTAGTAGTCAATAGCATACTGTCTTGTATAGTTTGCTAGTGTTTCTTCTGGGTTAATCTCTCATGCATCATTGATCTTATGAAGGAGATACTATCTTAACGTCTAAACCTGCTCCTTTACAATGTACAGAGTGTGTCCACAGATAGTCTTTTATGTGTCTTTTGAATCTCTCACTTGCCCAGCCCAAAGCTGAACACAGAAGAGGCAATCTAAAATATGTATTGATAGACTGATGCTTCTTTGTCAGAAAGATGAATCCCTCCGGAAGTTACTGCGATGACTGTGAATCAAAGAGCTTCAATTTGAAGAAAGAGCATAGTGCATTTTAAAACATTGTAAAAGAAAGCTTCTCATCTTGAGAATTTTTGTCTGCTAGATTAAATACAAAATGATTATTAATCCTTTTCTGTGGGAGCACTCTGGGGAAGTTAAAAAGTTCCTGTGGCACACTGTCCCTTTTTGAAGAGGAAAACACAATACTGTAAAGGTTCATGGAGCCCATTGCTAAGCAACAGAGCCAGGTCTGGACTGAACAGGGGTAAAAATTCTTTGTTCAGTAGGATAAATTATGAAATAGAAAATGCTTAGTAGAATCTTTAGTCAGTTCAGTTCAGTCGCTCAGTCGTGTCCGACTCTTTGCGACCCCATGGACTGCAGCATGCCAGGCCTCCCTGTCCATCACCAACTCTTGGAGTTTACTCAGACTCATGTCCATTGAGTTGGTGATGCCATCCAACCATCTCATCCTTTGTCATCCTCTTCTCTTCCCACCTTCAATCTTTCCCAGCATCAGGGTCTTTTCAAATGAGTCAGTTCTTCGCATCAGGTGGCCAAAGTATTGGAGTTTCAGCTTCAGCATCAGTCCTTCCAATGAATATTCAGGACTGATTTCCTTTAGAATGGACTAGTTGGATCTCCTTGCAGTCCAAGGGACTCTCAAGAGTCTTCTCCAACACCACAGTTCAAAAGCATCAATTCTTTGGTGCTCAGGTTTCTTTATAGTCCAACTCTCACATCCATACATAACTACTGGAAAAACCATAGCTTTGACTAGATGGACCTTTGTTGGCAAAGTAATGTCTCTGCTTTTTAATATGCTGTCTAGGTTGGTCATAACTTTCCTACCAAGGAGCAAGCGTCTTTTAATTTCATGGCTGCAGTCACCATCTGCAGTGATTTTGGAGCCCAAGAAAATAAAGTCCTGTCACTGTTTCCACTGTTTCCCATGTATTTGCCATGAAGTGATGGGACCAAATGGCATGATCTTAGTTTTCTGAATGTTGAATTTTAAGCCAACTTTTCACTCTCCTGTTTCACTTTCATCAAGAGGCTCTTTAGTTCTTTGCTTTCTGTCATAAGGGTGGTGTCATCCCTGCAACAATAACACTCATTATTTTTCAAAGCACTAATCTGCAGTCGATAGCTAATTTTCATGGTAATCTCTGATAATAGGGCTTCCCTGGTGACTCAATGGTAAAAGCACTTGCTGCAATGCAGGAAACATGGGTTCCATTCCTGGGTCGGGAAGATCCCCTAGAGAAGGAAATGAAAATCCACTCCAATGTTCTTGCCTGGGAAAGCCCATGGACAGAGGAGCCTGGCAGGCTACAGTCCATGGGGTCACAAGAGTTGGACACAACTTAGCTACTAAACCACTACCACCATCCTTGACAGTAACCCACAGTTATGTTTTCTGAGTAAAAGAATTCAGCAAGAAGGTTTTGAATATTCTTTTTTGTGGAAGACATGGATCTGGCATCTGGATTTTAAGTCACCATTCTCTGTGTTCTAGAATTAATCCAGGAATATAAAAATCCATCTGAAGTAATTTCAGTGTGGTTAGTCTTGATGGAAATGTGTTTATCACAAAATTTAAACCAGTGATCTCCAGACAGCATCACCTGGGAACTCGTTAGAAATGTAAATTCTTTTTTTCTTTCACTTTATTTTTTTTAATTGAAGGATAATTGCTTTACAGAATTTTGTGGTTTCATCACAGAATTTTGTGGTTACATCAACAAGAATCAGCCAGAGGTACACCCATGTCCCCTCCTTCCCTTGTTCCTCCCCATCCCACCCTTCTAGATTGTCACAGAGCCCCTGTTTGAGTTCTCGGAGTCATACAGCAAATTCCCACTCTTGAGCCCCATCCCATAGCTACTGGATCCGACTCTGAGGTTAGGACCTAGCACTTTGCTTTTGTAAGCCCTCCTGGTGTTTCTGATGCTGTATAAAGTTTGAGAACTTAGAGAATCAGGATAATTGTGTGAAACATGTTAAAGAAGACAGTGAAGAGTTAAGTTCAGTTTGGCACTAGCGCATCATCTTGAACTACTGTTGGACTGTTGGACCATTTTGGACTGGGAAGAAAATTATAGTTGTAATTCAGAAAGTAACTGCAGAGGGAAAAGGCACATGTAATGGAGGAGAGTCTTTAAGGTAGCTTTCAATTACTTCCTCCTGAAACTGGAGCCAATTAGAAATGCCTTCCACCAGTTGCAATTGTGACATTCAATTTTTGAAGAGTTTATTTACCAAGAATACATAATAATTTTTTTGGTTATTTTTTTCCTAGGACACGAAGGAGGAATGATGTCCATTGTTTATTACATGAGAGATTGATAACCTGAAACTTTTAAAATAAAATAAAATACAAAGTCTAGGAAAAAATATGGGCAGTCAGTATCATAAACTTGGCATAATTTTAGAAGTTAGAAGTAATGAATATTGACTCCATAAAAATGACTGAAGGGGTCCTTGCTCAGTTATAATACATATTGAGAACTAAATTTGGTAAATGATGTAATTTCATTCTATCAGCTACCAGCTCTGCAGTTACAAGTCAGTTTACACTTCGGTGCCTCATTTTTTTTTTTTTAACTTTTGTGAAATAAGAGGTCCTGTCTTAGTTCCTTTCCATTTCCAGAATTTTGTGATTGTATAACTAATGCACACTGTGAAATATCTCAAGTTTGTCTCCAAAGAGAGAGAAACCTACTGGCTCACTTGACCTTTACGAGAACCCAGTCCTTCTGTACAGTAAAAAATATGTTTAACTTTGTAGACCTAAATCTTAGAAAACATGTAACAGTCATTGCATAGGTTCTGCAGAAGCTTCAGACATTTAATAATGGGCTAACTTGGCAAATGCTGTTTTGGATAGTCTTGCTGTGTCTGCAGGATGTACATCATAGGAAGAACATTTTTATGTTAGCCAAGCCTTGATCTCCTTGTGCCTCCAAGTGAACATTATCTGTGTTATCTTATAGGAGAGGGATGTGAGCTCTAAGTTGAGGACTTTACTCTCCTGGTGAATGTTCACAGGGAACCTGACCCATTTGAAGGGAGCATGCTATCAATAGGCAACCTAGCTTAGGTTGGGACTTAGGTCTTTGGGGTAAGATTGATTTGTATTTGAATTCTGGCTCTGCCACTTGGCTAGTTGTATTTCATAATCTGTGTGTGCAAGGATTGAATAAAACTAGAAATGATATGTGTAAAGAATATTCATTGTTCCTGGCCCATGTAAATGTTCAATAATTGTTAGCTTTGAAAGTTGAGGTTAAAGCAGTTGAGGGAAACTGGATAAATGCATTCTAGGCTTATTAGCTAACTGATTCACTGACTTCTTTATTCAAGAACTATTTATTAAGCACCTGCATGAGTCAGATTCTCTTGTAGACATTGGAAATATGACAACAAATATGATTTAGAAAGATTAAATTTGAGTTGCCTATTGACCTCTAAGTGGAGATGTCAAGTAGACAGCTGGATACATGAGGACAGAGCCAAATATTTGGGAGATATTTTTACCTTTAGATAATATTTAGTGGAGTGGGTTGGTTGAGAGCACTTAGGGAAAAGAGTACAGTTAGAAAAGAAAAAAAATTCTGGGAGCATTCTTAAAGTTTCAGGTACTATGGCTCATAATAAAATCTTACAGTAATAACATATAACCCTTATAGAATTTGCTACATAAAAATTTATTGATAGGAATTTTTTATTTTCTTAAAAAAATTTTGTTGTTGTTGTATAGTTGATTTATAATGTTGTGTTAGTTTCAGGTATACAGAAAAGTAAATCAGTTACACATACACATACATCCACTCTTCTTTAGATTCTTCTCCTGTATAGGCCATTGCATGGTATTGAGTAGAGTTCTCTGTGCTCTACAGTGGGTCCTTATTAGCCATCTATTTTATATATAGTAATGTGTATATGTCAATTCCAATCTCCCAGTTTATCCTTCCCCCCTTACCCCTCAGTAACTGTAAATTTGTTTTCTACATCTGTAACTCTATTTCTGTTTTGTAGATAAGTTCATTTGTACTCTTTTTTTAGATTCCACATATAAGGAGTATCATGTGGTATTTGTCTTTCCCTGCCTGACTTTTTTCACTCAGTAGGACCATCTCTAGGTTTATCCACATTGCTATAATTGGCATTATTTCATTCTTTTTTATGGCTGAGTAATATTCCATTGTATATATGTACCACATCTTCTATATCTAGTCCTCTGTCATCAAACATTTAAGTTGCTTCTGATGTCCTGGCTGTTGTAAATAGAGCTGAAGTGAACATTGAAGTGTATGTATCTTTTTGAATTATGGTTTTCTCTGGATATATGCCCAGGAGTTGGATTGCTGGTAGCTCTATTTTTAGTTTTTAAAGGAACCTCCACACTGTTCCCTCTAGTTACTGTACCAATTTACATTCCCACCAACAGTGTAGGAGTGTTCCCTTTTCTCCACACCCTCTCCAGCATTTATTATTTGTAGATTTGTTGATGGTCATTCTCACCTGTGTGAGGTGTTATCTCATTGTAGTTTTGATTTTCATTTCTCTGATAATGAGTGATGCTGAGCATCTTTTCATGTGCTTTTTTGGCCATCTGTATGTCTTCTTTGGAGAAATGTCTATTTAAATCTTCTGCCCATTTTTTGATTGGGTTGTTTGTGGTTTTGATATTGAACTGCATGAGCTGTTTGTATGTTTTGGAGAGTAATTCCTTGTCAGTTGCTTCATTTGCAAATATTTTCTGTCATTCTGAGGGTTGTCTTTTCATTTTTGTTGTGGTTTCCCATGCTGTACAAAAGCTTTTAACTTTAATAAAATCCCATTTCTTTATTTTTGTTTTTATTTTCAGTACTCTAGGAGGTAGATTGAAAAAGACCTTGCTGAGCTTTATGTCAAAGAGTGTTCTGCCTATGTTTTCCTAGAAGAGTATTATAGTATTCACCCTTACATTTAGGTCTTTAATCCATTTTGGCTTTACACTCTTTAGTGTACACAAGTGGAGACCAAAAAGAAGTGTGGTTGTAATACATTGGTCTTTGCCTTCATCTGACCCATATATTTGAGCACCTACTGCAAGGTACCATATTACATTCTATGTGTAAAATGAAACCAATAAAACAGTCATGTTGTTGGTCAAACTTATTTACTGAGCACATGCTGTGTATACAGAACTTGATGATTTGAGGAGAGATCACAAAAATGGAAAATTAACTCTCTGTCTCTAAGAGAAGACAGTCTAAAACTGTCACTCAGAAGGAGAACAAACTACCCAAAAGTGGTTAAGAACAGTGTGTTTCCTTTTCTTTTTGCATATCTGATGTTCTTAGGCCATTAGAAGAAATCTTTGTGGGTCAAAAGAATTGGGTGAGGTAGGTCACAGTCCATTATTCATTTTGTCTTCTCCCCTCCCTTCTACTTGGCTGGTCAATGGAAGAGTGTCACGGTGTGGAGAGAAGCTTGTTTCAGCCCATCTCATACTTATAGTTAGTTGACTAGTACTCCAAGCATCCCAGCATTTATATTCTCATTATCTGCGGAGAAGAGACAGCAAGAATCCATCAGCATTTGTAATGGCTAATCTCTTTTCCTTATGAAACCAGCAGTCTCCCTGAAGAGCAGCTCTAGTTTGTCCAGAATTCTATACTTCCTGTTGTAGCTAGTGGATGAAGTGGATGCAGGCCCACTTATCAGTATAGATGGGGAGGAAGGGAAGTACCCTCTTCTGAACTGTGGTTGTATTCTTCTGACTAATGGTTATATTTGCTTTATTAAGATTCAGCTGAACCTTTTGGAGGAGTGTTATCAGGAAGAACAGCCTGGCATCAATTATGCTGAAACAATCATTATATTTGGCAGTCATTGTCTAACCTCTAAATGGACTTTATCAAATAAATCCAGATAAAAGCTTAATTCATTCAACTACATGGTGCATTAATGATAAAGCATCCTGGCGGACTCCTGATGATGTAGTTCTGCTTGGAAAGTAATTCTCAGTACAAAGTCCGTGTGACCTCTTTTGGTGGTCACTGTGGCCAGTTGGCAGTAGAAATACTTAGGGTCTTGGAGAGGGTCAAAATAATTCCTTTGTGCTTTATGATATCACATTTTGTGGTCTCAGCCAAATACTTGGCCATATGCTTAAATGGCTTCAAATGTTCTTTTGTTGTTCATTGAGAAACATTTTGACCCTTTTCCCTGATAACAGCATAGCTTGCTTCTATGTCACTTTGCTTGAACAAGAATGGAAGGTTAGCTACTAAATTGTTCATTACAAAATGTTGAAAATCCTTTTACATCTGCTATCTGAAGTGTATGCATTTCTCTTCAATCAATGATATATGATGTCATCCCTGTAGATATCCACCAGAGAGAAAATTAACCTGTTAAATCTTGCCATGTAGAGTCCTTAGGTTGTGTCACTAGCTAGTACTTGAAAAGTGAAAGAAAGTGTGAAAGTGTTGATCGCTCAGTCACGTTCGACTCTTTGCGACCCCACAGACTGTAGCCCACCAGGCTCCTCTGTCCATGGGATTCCCCAGGCAAGAATACTGGAGTGGGTTGCCATGCCCTCCTCTAGGAGATCTTCCCAACCCAGGGATTGAACCAGGTCTTCTGCATTGCAGGTGGATTCTTCACCAACTGAGCTATGAGGGAAGCCCCAGATAGTACTTAAGAAAGCCTAAGCGGGATCCATGTACTAGTTTCTTATAGTCGCTACATTTGGTTACATCATCAGAAAGTCATTTATTATCTTGGGCTTTATATTGGGTCAATACCAATAATGTACACTTGAAGAAAATTTTGGGGTCTTCTACAAAACACGACTGAGCGACTGAACTGAACTGAACTGAACAAAACAACACAGGAAAATCACAGTTTATTAGTTTATCTGATGTTCCTTATATAAAGAATCATGATAAATTCCTACTTGACCCCAGTGTCAGAGACATATTATTTTCTTTAGATGACTCAGTATGTTTTCTTTCTTCTGCGGATGGGAACTATACAACACAAAAGGCTCTCTATTTTATTGTGAATGGCAGGAAACTAAGAACTTATTTTAGCAAGTCCTAATATCTTTGCTACTGCTGCTGCTGCTAAGTCGCTTCAGTCGTGCCCAACTCTGTGCGACCCCATAGATGGCAGCCCGCCAGGCTCCCCTGTCCCTGGGATTCTCCAGGCAAGAACACTGGAGTGGGTTGCCATTTCCTTCTCCAATGCATGAAAGTGAAAAGTGAAAGTGAAGTCGCTCAGTCATCTCCAACTCTTAGCGACCTCATGGACTGCAGCCTACCAGGCTCCTCCGCCCATGGGATTTTCCAGGCAAGAGTACTGGGGTAGGGTTGCCATTGCCTTCTCCACCTAATATCTTTAGATATGTTAATATCTTAAATTCTTAACTGGTTTCTTATCCATCTTTTAAATGTCTATAGTACAGTTTTATAACTACTGTGAGTTTTTTTCTTGGAAGCAAAATAAGAGAGGTCACCTCCTCAAAGAGGCTTTCTCTGAAGAGTCTACTGAAATCAGCTCCCCTGCTCTGGCCCCCGGCCTGTTTTTTCTTATCAAAGCATTCTTCCTTTATTGCACTTACAACAATTTATAATTATTTTTATTTGTTTCCTTGTTTATGTTTGTTTCCTTCTCTAGACTCTAAACAAGACCGGGAGCTGACTGTGGCTCAGATCATGAACTCCTTATTGCCAAATTCAGACTTAAATTGAAGCAATTAGGGAAGACCACTAGACCATTCAGGTATGACTAAATCAAATAGCTTACGATTAAACAGTGGAAGTGACAAATAGATTCAAGGGATTAGATCTGATAGACAGAGTGCCTGAAGAACTATGGACAGAGGTTCATGACATTGTACAGGAGGCAAGGATCAAGACCATCCCCCAAAAAAAGAAACGCAAAAAGGCAAAATGGTTGTCTAAGGAGGCCTTACAAATAACTGAGAAAAGAAGAGAAGCTAAAGGCAAAGGAGAAAGGAAAGATATTCCCATTTGAATGCAGAGTTCCAAAGAATAGCAAGGAGAGATAAGAAAGCTTTCCTCAGTGATCAATGCAAAGAAATAGAGGAAAACAACAGAATGGGAAAGACTAGAGATCTCGTCAAGAAAATTAGAGATACCAAGGGAACACTTCATGTAAAGATGGGCACAATAAAGGACAGAAATGGTATGGACCTAACAGCAGGAGAGGATATTAAGAAGAGGTGGCAAGAATACACAAAAGAACTATACAAAAAAGATCTTCATGACCCAGATAACCACGATGGTGTGATCACTCACCCAAAGCCAGACATCCTGGAATGAGAAGTCAAGTGTGCCTTAGGAAGCATCACTACGAACAAAGCTAATGGAGGTGGTGGAATTCCAGTTGAGCTATTTCAAATCCTGAAGATGATGCTGTGAAAGTGCTGCACTCAATATGCCAGCAAATGTGGAAAACTCAGCAGTGGTCACAGGACTGGAAAAGGTCAGTTTTCATTGCAATCCCAAAGAAAGGCAATGCCAAAGAATGCTCAAACTACCGCACAATTGCACTCATCTCACACCCTAGCAAAGTAATACTCAAAATTCTCCAAGCCAGGCTTCAACAATACATGAACCATGAACTTCCAGATGTTCAAGCTGGATTTAGAAAAGGCAGAGGAACCAGAGATCAAATTGCCAACATCCGCTGGATCATTGAAAAAACAAGAGAGTTCCAGAAAAACATCTACTTCTGCTTTATTGACTATGCCAGAGCCTTTGACTGTGTGGATCACAGCAAACTGTGGAAAATTCTTAAAGAGATGGGAATACCAGAGCACCTGACCTGCCCCTTAAGAAACCTATATGCAGGTCAGGAAGCAACAGTTAGAACTGGACATGGAACAACAGACTGGTTCCAAATAGGAAAAGGAGTATGTCAAGGCTGTATATTGTCACCCTGCTGATTTAACTTATATGCAGAGTACATCATGAGAAATGCTGGGCTGAATGAAACACAAGCTGGAATCAAGATTGCCTGGAGAAATATCAGTAACCTCAGATATGCAGATGACACCACCCTTATAGCAGAAAGTGAACAAGAATTAAAGAGCTTCTTGATGAAAGTGAAGAAGTTGGCTTAAAACTCCACACTCAGAAAATTAAGATCATAGCATCCGGTCCCATCACGTCATGGCAAATATATGGGAAAACAGTGGAAACAGTGACAGATTTTGGTTTTTTGGGCTCCAAAATCACTGCAGATGGTGACTGCAGCCATGAAATTAAAAGAAGCTTGTTCCTTGGAAGAAAAGTTATGACCAACCTAGACAGCATATTAAAAAGCAGAGACATTACTTTGCCAACAAAGGTCCATCTAGTCAAAGGTAAGGTTTTTCCAGTAGTCATGTATGGATGTGAGAGTTGGAATATAAAGAAAGCTGATCACTGAAGAATTGATGCTTTTGAACTGTGGTGCTGAAGAAGACTATTGAGAGTCCCTTGGACTGCAAGGATATCCAACCAGTCCATCCTAAAAGAAATCAGTCCTGACTATTCATTGGAAGGACTGATGCTGAATCTGAAGCTCCAGTACTTTGGCCATCTGATGCTAAGAACAGAATCATTTGAAAAGAGCCTGATGCTGGGAAGGATTGAAGGTGGGAGGAGAAGGGGACGATACAGGATGAGATGGTTGGATCACATCACCAACTCAATGGACATGAGTTTGAGTAAGCTCCGGGAGTTGGTGATGGACAGGGAGGCCTGGCATGCTGCAGTCCATGGGGTCACAAAGAGTCAAACAGAACTGAGTGACTGAACTGAACTGACCTAGACTCTAAGGTCTAAAAGACAGAGATCATATCTCTCTTTCAGTCTAAACACCCTAGATGATTTTTATCACATGCTGAGTAAAAACCAATTGCTGTCAAATTTTGATAAATTGCAGTATCCTGGTATTATCAGTCAGTATAAAAACTTGTACCATGACATTTTAGATATCTAGAAATGTTTTTGAGATATGAAATTAGTATGCAGTAATTTGGATAACAATGTATTTGGCTCTTTTATTTTTTTATATTTATATTTATTTATTTATTTATTTTTTGGCTGCACGGGTCTTCATTGCTGCACCATTTTCTCCCATTCTCTAGTCGTGGTGTGCAGGGGATACGCTCTAGTTGCGGTGTGTGAGCTTCTCATTGTGGTGACTTCTTTGTTGCAGAGCACAGGTTCTAGGGCATGTGGGCTTCAGTAGTTGTGGAGTGAAGTTTTAGCAGTTGTGGTTTGCTGACTCTAAAACGCAAGCTCCATAGTTGTGGCATTGTGGAGCATGGGTTTAGTTGCTTTGTGGCATATAGAATCTTCCTGGACCAGGGATCAGGTCCATGTTTCCTGTATCAGTTGGTAGATTCTTGCTTTACAATGTTGTGTTGGTTTTTGCTGTACAACATGAATCAGCTGTAATTATACTTGTCTCCCCTCCCTCTTGAGTCTCCTTCCCCTCCCCACATCCTAGGTCATCACAGAGCACCAGGCTGGGCTCCCTGTGTTATATAGCGACTTCTCATTGGCTATCTATTTTACACATGATAGTGTATATATGTTGATGCTACTTTCTCTATTGGTCCCAAGTCCATTCTCTAAATCTGCGTCTCCATTCCTTCTAAGAAAATAAGTTCATTAATACCATTTTTCTAGATTCCATATGTATGTATTAATATATGATATTTTTCTCTTTCTGACTTACTTCACTCTATATAACAGGTTGTAGGTTCATCCACCTCACTGGAACTGACTCAATTTGTTCTTCATTCTTTTTATGGCTGAGTCTATATGTGCCACACCTTCTTTATCCATTCATCTGTAGATGGACATCTAGATTGCTTCCATGTCCTTGTTATTGTAAATAGTGCTGCAGTGAACATTGGGGTACATGTGTCTTTTAGAATTGTGACTTTCTCCAGGGTATATGCCCAATAGTGGAATTGCCAGGTCATTTCCCTGGTGGCTCAGATGGCAAAGAATCCACCTGCGATGTGGGAGACCTGGGTTTGATCCCTGGGTTGGGAAGATCCCCTGGAGGAGGGCATGGCAACCCACTCCAGTATTTCTGCCTGGAGAATCCCCATGAACAGAGGAGCCTGGTGGGCTACAGTCCATGGGGTCGCAAAGAGTTGCACTCGATTTAGAGACTAAGCATATAGTAGATTTATTCCTAGTTTTTAAAGGAATCTCCATATTGTTCTCCATAATGGCTGTATCAGTTTATATTCCTACCAACAGTGTAGGAAGGTTCCCTTTGCTCCACATCCTCTCCAGCATTTATTGTTTGTAGATTTTTTGATGATGGCCATTCTGACTGGTGTGAGGTGATACCTCATTGTAGGTTTGATTTGCATTTCTCTAATAATTAGTGATGTTGAGCATATTTTCATTGTATATTGGCCATCTATCTGTGTGTCTCTTTGGAGAAATGTCTGTTTAGGTCTTCTGCCCATTTTTTTGATTCGGCTGTTTGTTTTTCTGATAGTGAGCTGTGTGAGCTGCTTATATATTTCAGAGATTAATCCTTTGTCAGTTGTTTTGTTTGCAATTATTTTCTCCCATTCTGAGGGTTGTCTTTTAATCTTGTTTATTGTTTTCTTTGCTGTGCAAAAGATTTTAAGTTTAATTATGTCCCATTTACTTATTTTTGTTTTTATTTCCATTACTCTAGGAGGTGGGCAGGCAGATTCTTAACCATTGAACCACCAGGGAAGTCCACTGACTCTCATAAAAGTTTGTAATTTAGGTTTTTGTGAACAATCCTTCTGCTGCTGCTGCTGCTGCTGCTGCTAAGTCGCTTCAGTTGTGTCTGACTCTGTGTGACCCCATAGATGGCAGCCCACCAGGCTCCCCCGTCCCTGGGATTCTCCAGGCAAGAACAGTGGAGTGGATTGCCATTTCCTTCTTCAATGCATGAAAGTGAAAAGTGAAAGTGAAGTCGCTCAGTTGTGTCCGACTCTTCTCGACCCCATGGACTGCAGCCCACCAGGCTCCTCCATCCATGGGATTTTCCAGGCAAGAGTACTGGGAACAATCCTAGGATTTTTAAAATAAGCAATATTTCAGTTCAGTTCAGTCACTCAAGTCATGTCCCACTCTTTGCCACCCCATGGACCGCAGCACTTCAGGCCTCCCTGTCCATCACCAACTCCCAGAGCCTGCTCAAATTCATGTCCATTGACTTGGTGATGCCATCCAACCATGAGGTATCAGAGAACTGAAGGAATCATTAGAATTCATAATTTAATAAAAGAATAATTAACTAGTGCACATGATTCAGGTAATATTATCTACATAATAATACCTTTATTAAGAGTTACACAGGCAGAGGGGATAGTGCGGCTGTGTATTCCAAGGGTAGTTTTAGGAATTTCAGTTATAGGCATAGATACCAATATTTCCTTTGCAAATTCTGTTTTTATCATTTTGTGGTATAGGGAAGGGAGGCTACCTGGGATTCTACTTGCACATCAAGGAAATAATAAAGAAATGAGAAAAAGAATTTAGTCTAGAAGTCCTCATATCTTCCTGATGATGGGCAAGTCCTTTGCTATCTTTTTTATGGCCGAGTAGTATTCCAGTGTGTGTGTGTGTGTTTATACTACATCGTCTTTATCCATTCATCAGTTGAGGGACACTTGGGTTTCTTCTAGGTCTTGGCTATTGTAGGTAGTGCTGCCATGAATATTAAGATGCATGTATATTTTTAAATTAGAGTTTTTGTTTTTTCAATAAGACATTTCTGATGTTCACCTGATCACCTAGTTTAGGGGGTATATACCTGGTTTTTCTGATATACAATTTTTTTTTCTTTCTTTTTATACTCTGTTGGTTAGAAGTGTGTGATTTTTTTTTGTCTCTAGCTTTACTGAGGTATAACTGACAAAAATGGTTTATACTTACATTTATAATATAACAGTTATAAATGTTATAATTGTAACAATTATAACAGTTATAACAATTATAAACAATTGTTAAACCCTTAAAACAGTTATAAAAAAGTTATAAATGTAACAAAAGAAGATATACTTTTGTTAAAATTTCCAATTTTATTGTAAAATGGAAATTAATTCCTTGTGAATTAATTCATGACCTATTTCTGTAACTGTTTCACGTGTGCTTGAAAAGAATTTGTTTTTCTCCGTGGCTTAATACCCACATTTATGAAACAGGAAGAACCAAAAATATCCAGCTCCTTTGATTTTTGTTTTGGAGTTTGCAAACCAAAGCCCAAACTGAAAGACGGAAGAATATGACACTTGTTCTTTTTGACTTTCACTGGCAAACTCATAATTGGTATATCTTGACACAAGCAAGCATGTAGGGGACCAAGAAAAAGGAAAATTGCTGTCCTTCCTGAAAATAGATTTGTTACCGCTGAGTAACAGGTGCTTAATCCTCTGTGGGGGCACAATTCCAGCCTACAAGGGGGACGAGATGGGAATGGAGGAGTAAACACCTGTGATAGTGATTCTGATCTGTGTTTGATTCCTGCTGGCCTTGGATATTTATAAAAGGGAAGCTGAACCTTTGCTGTGCTGCTCAGACTATCATTGTATGCTTGGGTATGGTGGTCCTCCCACAGGCTGAGTAATAATAGCAGCCAGCTAGCCTAATCAGAGAGCCAGCCTGGTCACTTAGGAGGCAGCATGGATGCTTACCTCAGTTTTCCATTGGAAGGGGAATTTGATGGTCAGTGAGTTCACCTATGGATGTAGGTGAGACCCTTAATAGCCAACCTCTCAGGCGACTTCACTTTCACTTTTCACTTTCCTGCATTGGAGAAGGAAATGGCAACCCACTCCAGTGTTCTTGCCTGGAGAATCCCAGGGGGAGCCTGGTGGGCTGCCGTCTATGGGGTCTCACAGAGTCAGATAGACTGAAGCGACTTAGCAGCAGCAGCAGCAGCAGCAGACTGTTCACCATAAAGATTCCATGTACCTCGGCTCCTGCACTAACTTTTCTCATGCAGTCTCTCTGTTCTCTTCTGTGAGCTCTCATGGAAGCCATTGTTGGCCTCCAACCTCCTCCAGTTGTCATCAGCAATGTTTCCTTCTGTTTCCTAGGAGATCTCAGCCTTTCCAAATACAACGAGTCATTAAGAAGTGTTTTTAAAATAGGTATTTTCATATGGGTGTTTTTGATCTTATTTATTTCAACTTTGCTATATGTTTGAAAATTATCAAAGTTTAGGGTTGAAAAAAATACATTTTTTCCTCCTCACAAAGTCAATAACCTCAGCTATTGGCACTGTCACTAGAGGTCTGCACTTTAACGGGATGAACACGGAGAATAAAGTTAACACACCCCAGGAAAGGACAGCAATTCCAGAGTGAAAGAAGAGGGGAGAGTAAAGAGGGTACCTGGAACTCAAGAGTATCAAGAGTAGGAGGTGGCACCAGAATGACTTCTAATATTTTGGTTGTCATTAGAACAGTATACTCTTCACCATGCAGGGGTGTGTAGTGTACTGTGTACTGGAAAGAGTGTAATATCAGAAGGACCTTGTTAGAATTCAGGTTTTGCTAGCTGTGAAATTTTGGTTAAGACACTTGACCACTTTGATTCCATAGTCCTCACATATGTAAAATGCTAATTATAATAATAACACTTGCCACTGGATGTAAAAGTATTGTCACTGGCATAGTAAAATGGTATAGTAATACTCTAAACTGGTTACAAAAATTAGAATGTTTTGAGGAGGGAGGTTGACATTTCCATTGATGGTCAGTCACTTGCTCTATCAGTGTTGAGAAGAGGGTAGGACTCTGGAGTAGGGGTTTCTTGCCTTTCTCATTACAGGACTGATTGACTTGTAAACTCCACGTTCCAATTTTGGCAGTATTGTTTAGGGAGTCAATCTTAGATGTCAAGACCCTCTCCAGCCTTTCTGATGATTGTGTGTGCATGTGTGCATGCTAAGACACTTCAGTCCTGTCAGACTTTTTGCGACCCTATGGACTCTAGCCTGCCAGGCTCCTCTGTCCATGGCATTCTCCAAATAAGAATGCTGGAGTGGGTTGCCATGCCCATCTCTGGGGGATCTTCCCGACCCAGGGATGGAACCTGTCTCTTACCTCTCCTGCATTTGGCAGGTGAGTTCTTTACCACCAGTGCCACCAGGGAAGCCCCTACTAATGACAGTCACTCAGTTATGCCTGACTTGTGACCCCACAATCTGTAGACCACAAGGCTTCTCTGTCCATGGAATTCTCCAGGCAAGAATACTGGAGTGGATTGCCATTCCCTTCCCCAGAGGATTTTCCTGACCCAGGGATCAAACCCTGGTCTCCTGCATTGCAGGCAGATTCTTTACCATTTGAGCTTCAGGGAAGTCCTTCTAATGACAGTGAGTGAATGAGTGAAGTTGCTCAGTCCTGTCCGACTCTTTGCAACCCCGTGGACTGTAGCCTACCAGGCTTCTCCGTCCATGGGATTCCCCAGGCAAGAATACTGGAGTGGTTACCATTTCCTTCTCCAGGGGATCTTCCTGACCCAGGGATCGAACCTGGGTGTCCCACATTGGAGGCAGACACTTTAACCTCTGAGCCACCAGGGAAGCCCCTAATTGTCCCCAATTCCTCATGACAAACCCCTTTCTTTGCAGAATAGCTAGTTTGTAACTGAATCCTGACTGACTTGTCACTCTTTGTGGGGAGTACCCCTGTGATATAAAGGAATTATCTAATGTTGGGTGGGGAATAAATGATTAAGTAAAAGTTTTAGTAAGATAATGACACATACTCCAGATAAAAACAAAGCTGGAACTAAGGGGATGAGGAGGTGAATACTGGAATTTTAAACAGTTTGGTGGTCGAAACTGCTGCTTTGAGTAACAGTGGTCTTGGAAGGCCTCCCTGATAAGATGACTTTTGAGGCCCAACCATCTGTCAATTGAGTGCAAGACCCAGGTGGAGATAATGCGTTAAAATGCAATTATCCAATTACTCCTTTCCTTAGATAACCCCCTGCTGCTACTAAGTCACTTCAGTCGTGTCCGACTCTGTGTGACCCCATAGACGGCAGCCCACCAGGCTCCCCCTGGGATTCTCCAGGCAAGAACACTGGAGTGGGTTGCCATTTCCTTCTCCAATGCATGAAAGGAAAAGTGAAAGTTAAGTCGCTCAGTCATGTCTGACTCTTAGCGACCCCATGGGCTGCAGCCTACCAGGCTCCTTCATCCATGGGATATTCCAGGCGAGAGTACTGGAGTGGGGTGCCATTGCCTTCTCCCTAAATGATGCTATTTTCCACCTCCAGGTGGTTATTTTATTTACCCATAGCAAACATGGCAGAAAAGGCTTCATCCTGGCCACCAATAAAGATGACCACAGTACTTCCTGTGCTTGCCCTTAACAAAGATGGAGTCATGACTTCCTGTTCAGAGGTTCTTTGCCTTCAACAAAGATGGTGCTTATGGTACAGGTTCCCTGACAGTTTGGATTCCGGTTGCAGTTTTTTTTTTTTTTCCCTTAAGATACGTGTTTGCAGACGTAAGTAACAGGAAACTGGCATCCCCCTATCCATCTTTTCTTAAGGACCCCGCGCCGTGGCGTCTGCGGCCTGGTCCCTGTGCGGCTCCCACGCTCGCTAACTTCCTCGCGGCGTTTCGGAGCCGGCCGGGTTGGGGTGGCGGTGGGGGGATACCTGGGCCGCTCTCCCTTCGGTCCGCTCTGCAAGTCATTCCCAGCACCCTTTTTTTAGCGGGTCAGGTTTCCCGAAAATCTTTCGTAGTTCTTCCCGTTCCTAATACCACAGAGCTTCAGCTGATGAGGAAGGGAATGAAAAGAAGTTCCACAAGGGCGGGGGCCGCCAAAGTGCACACCCCTCTGCTCACCTGCCGCCTCTCAGGGTCGCCCGCTGTGCTTGTACTTTCTATGTGTCATGAGGCCCCACCTGCCGCCGTCGCGGCCCCTCCCCGCCACTTACTCTCCTAGCCATTGCTCTCCTCACTGATGCTGTGGTCTTGGACACAAGCCTTCAATGGCGTGTGGATTGTTTTATTTTTAGTCTTTTAAAGGAAAAACCCCCACGACATTAAGTGTCCCATACATGTGTGGCCATGACAGTGTTGTGATGGAGATTCGGAATTCTTCCAGACATTGTAGGTGTAAGATGTATGCCATAGACAGGGCATGAACGCTTCATGTTTTCTTTGAAGGCAGTCGTGTGTAGGCCTTTTCTCTTAGGGAAAATGACCCTTAAACTACTGGTACCTGCCGGTTTCTGGCCCCACTCCCATTGTTGTTCAGGTTCTGCAAAAGCACACGGTCTAAAGGGCACTTGCGTGCACCTAGGCCGTTTCTGCAGTGGTGGGTATCTCTGATGACGTCAATGTTAAAAGCACTATTTCTTCCCAAGTTTTTTAGAATGAAATGCTCCTCTGTAATCTTTAGATAAAAGTTGCTTTTTAAGCAGGGTCTCTGATCCACTTTCCCCCAAATCTCTTTATAGAACAAGGAATGGAGCTAGGTTCCCTTTGTGTAGAAAAGAAAAACAGAGAAGAGGATTCATGTTCAGTGCTGTTCGTCATGTTCTGAACCATTCAAAATTAATATTACTAGGCTTAACAGCCACTGTGGCCTGGTGCTTTGCTAGGGTTCAAAGATGTCCATGACCTTAAGGAGCTTGCATTGTAAGACACTATCTTTAGGGGCTCATCAGACTTCTGTGATCTGAGTTACCATTTTGTCTCTTACCAGGGGGAAATGGAGGCTAGAGACAAGCAAGTGCTTCGCTCCCTTCGCCTGGAGTTGGGTGCAGAGGTACTGGTGGAGGGGCTAGTCCTCCAGTATCTTTATCAGGAAGGGGTCTTGACAGAAAGCCACGTTCAAGAAATTAAAGCTCAAGCCACAGGCCTCCGGAAAACAATGCTACTGCTGGATATCCTACCTTCCAGAGGTCCTAAAGCCTTCGATGCATTCCTAGATTCCCTGCAGGAATTCCCTTGGGTAAGGGAGAAGCTGGAGAAGGCAAGAGAAGAAGCCATAGTTGAACTGCCTGCAGGTAGGCCTCAAAAAGTTCACTCCAGGCCAGCTCCAAAATTGTTGGAACTATGCCCTTTGGATTTGAAGTTGTGATTTTAGTCTGGGTGGAGGTCGGTGGATCCTGAAAGTGGGTAAAGAGTTTGGTCTGAAGGCACAGGCTGTTGGAGGGACCAGACGAGGAGATGGAATTATGAAGTGCAGGGAAGGATGGAGGAATGGCCCATGATGGAGAGGGGGAGGAGGAAACTCAGAGGATACATTTAGAAATACTTCCAGGGAAAGTTGGCAGGTCACTTGGGAGGCATGCTCTCATGTGAGAGCCAGGTCATATCTTAGTCCTTGGCATCGGGAGCCATTTAGAAAGTGTAGATGGGAAAGCAGGCTTTCGGCTTCTTGATAACTGATTCGCGGGGTGCCAGAGCGGCTGGCTGGAAAAGGTCAGACCCCTGAAGGAGACCGCCTCCAGGAAGGCACGCCTGCACCTGTTCCCTGTCCTGCATGGCCAATGAGAATTATGTGGAAGGCTGGCTTAGTTTGTTTTTAAAGGCTATTGATTTAAAGGCATCCTTTTTAGTTTGACTTTGTTCAAACACCCAGAGTATTTAATTTTATAAGGACAGCAGTTTTTTGGGGTGGGCAGTACGTGTCTCATTTTGATTTTAAGGAAAGTTGGAAGCTATGGAAAAGAGAAACAGTCCTGGTGCTATCAGCCTGGCTTGTAGCAGGAAGAAGATGTGATAGGAAACACTTGTTCATGCTTGACACCTCCCTGTCTTCTCCTTTCTGCAGAGACTGAGGAGCAGAGAACTGAACTGGCAAAAAAAAAAAAAAGAAGGAAAAAAGAAAGCTAAGGTTTTTACAGCAATGATAGTTAGAACTACTCCAACTTAGGGGTCCCCAGAGTTTGTTATTGCTGTTTTTTAAACACCAATATAACTGGTAAAAAAAAAAAAAAAAATACCAGGAATAAAAAGACCACTTGTGGCTTAGCTGGTAAAGAATCTGCCTGCAATGCGGGAGACCTGGGTTCAATCCCCAGGTTGGGAAAAATTCTTGGAGAAGGGAAAGGCTACCCACTCCAGTATTCTGGCCTGGAGAATTCCATGGACTGTATTAATCCATGGGGTCACAAAGAGTTGGACACGACTGAGCAACTTTCACTTCACTTTGTTATTTTTGTCCCATGGTCCTCATATTTTGAATGATTTTAAATAATACTGATTAATTCTTCTGTTTTTATTAATGGCGTATGTCTGAATATTTGATCTGTATGAGATAACTGGTTGACTTAGGAAGGCCTTGTAAAACCCCTGTGGAAAAAGCAAAAATATTTTCATTTCATTCAATTGAACTGAATATTTCAGTTTGCAAATTGGATTATCCTTACAAAATAAAATACTCCAGGTGTGTGAACAAAGCCAAACTGAAGTAGCTAAGATGTTTCTACCACTTGATTGAAAGCAGAATAAATAACGAAGAAGTGGGGAAATGGTAAAAGAAACATTAGGGAGTCCATGTTACATGATATTTGACTTAGAGGTTCCTCTTGGCAATACATAATTGGAAACAACAAAACAGACAAACTGAAAGCTTATTACTACCAAAATATTTAATTTCATAATCATTGTGGGTGTTGTAAATAGTACTTTTGTATGTTGTTCAAAGAGGTATGACCCCATTTTCATTTCTTGCAGTTCATTCAAAGAACAATAAAAATTGAAATTATGGTTTTACTAATGTGAAAGTTAATAGATGTTGAAGAAAAAAAGGTTTTTAAGTGAGCAGTATGAATCATTAGAGTGGGGAAAAAATTGAAGTTTGGAAAAATAACATTAATTTGTTAGTTCTGTGGAAGTGGTCAAATGGAACAGTAGGTTGGTTGCTGCACAAATGAAGTCCTCTTCGTTGTTGTACTTCTTGTTGAGTAACAGTGCTATTGAAAAAATATCCCGAAGAGAGAGTTTGATTTATGTGATGCTCTGTGTACCTCCCACAGTGGCAATTACACAAACTCACTTTTTAAATAGTTTTTTATAATTATTGAATATTTTTAAGTAAGATGACAAAATATAATCAAGTATGAAGAATAGTGATAAAGTGAACACCCATTTCCCTGTCACTTAGTTGAAAAAATTATTGCATGGCCTTTGAGGGCCCCTGGGCGTGCTCCCAATCTTAGCTCATCCCTAGCCTCCACTCACTAAGAAACCCCAAATTTCGAGTTTATCATTCCATTCTTCACTTTGTAATTTTCCATCTTATAAAAATCACTTTTAAAATCAACATATGTTATGGAAAATTCACTGCACCGTAAGTTTCAGCACTATCTATGTATGTAAGGCATAGAGGAAATGATATACTTTAAAGAAGTTGTTAGTTAACAGATTCTTTATTTGAGACCTTAAACCTTAAGTTTTTAGATCAATTAATTTGATGGCAGTATTTTAATTATAAAATTAAATTAGGACTGAATTGGAAACCTATTTAAAAACATTGTATGAAGAGTACTAGACTTGAAATGCCTTCAGTTTAATGTCCCTATAAAACTTGCAAATGGACCCAGAGGCCTATTTCCCAGGATCCCTGTGCTTCTTCGGAGTTGTAATGGAGTAATTTTAATAAGCTTTTAAATAGTCTGTTTAAATTTTTTAAAAGGCATGTTTGAATTTTGAGGAATTGGAATGTAGGAAAATGTGGTGCTTATATATACGTGTGTGTAGACGTGAACCTCTTCTGACTTCTTACTCATTTTGGTTGCAATTATTAGTTTGTGTAGGCTTGGTGGTCTCCTCTTGGGAGGCTTTGAAAACAAATGGGGAGGAATGGCTTTCTCTTTGGCCAAGAGGTCAATCCTGATTGACCTGCATGAACTGATTTTATTTTATAAAAAGTTTTCTTGTTTTGGTCTTCTTGTTTGGTTCTTGGTTTTCCTTTTGTTTGTCTGGTTAATTTTTGTGTTTCACTTGTAAACTTTGAGCTACCTCAAAGGCCATATTTGGTGATTAATTCCAGTTAGTTGCTTTTAATTTATTTTCTGGGTGTCATTTTTTAGAAAAGACTTAAGTTGTAGCTTGATCCTCTCTGTTCTTCTAAACTGTGCCTCCAGGAAATCCCAAAACATAAAAACAAAAAAGCAAACACCAAAGAAAATACTTTAAATCTTTGATTGTCTCCGAATATGCCTAGATAACGGGTATCCCTATTTTTGTTGTATATTTTTAAAAAAGCCCAGCACGTTAATGGATAATTGACTTCTTGTTTTTCTCACCTTATAAAGACTTTTATGTTTTAAAAGAGGAATTCTGGTGATAAAATGACTTAATCCATTTTGGCACCATGGAAGGGACGCTTCAGTGTGTCCCTTACTGGCCAAGGTCACACACTAGACACTAGATCAGCTGGAAATCCTCCTGGCTCCTGGCAGGTCACTGAGAGGGTGAGGATGGTGCTGAATCGGGGTAAACGTGCATGTGCTTGCGTGCCTGGCTGCCCGCTACTCATGGGCCCCTGTCTAGGCTGACAAGCTCATGTGGGTGCCCGAGCTAATCTGGATCTGGAAAGGAGGTTTGTCAGCAGCCTGGTCTCACCAGCTGGTAGGACTTAGCCTTAAGTCATGATGGTAGAGACTTCTGGGCCCAAGGACTCTCTGTTTTACCGTGTTGGCCTCGGCTGTGGGAGTGGGTCTCCGCCGTGATTCCCACTGAACAGTCAGCCTGGCAACTCTTCTTTTAATTCCAGTCCTTTTTAGGCTCAAGATTTTTTTTTTTTTCCCCCTTCCTTCCTCATTGGGCTAAATTTCTGCTTTTATAGTCTCTTAGCCACCAGCAAGGATGAAGGACGGATACCTTGGAATGCAGCTGATCGCCTCCTGTGTTAGCATCGGATGCCTGCTGGAGTAGCTGTCCTGGGGCTGACATTTGTTGTAACTTTGCCTGAGCTGGTTCTCGCCATGGACCCTTGCCCTGGACCGTGTGGCTGCCCTCACCAGAGCAGGATGTAGGGCTGGCTTGTTTCCCCTCTACCCCAGAGTCTCCAGGACTCAGCCTGTCCCTTTTGGAGCTGGCCTTGTGTGACCACACAGAACTGCACCAGCCACCGTTTAGGGATATACTCAGGCTGTCAGATGTATACTTGGATACACCTGAAGTTACTGAGCAATAAAGGGAAAAAAAAAACCCCAAAAACTGTAGGTATTGTAATAGGTTTATTAGAGAGATTTCCAGGGTGGGATTTTTGAATTATACCATGCATTCATACCTACTCTGGGGCTTCCCTCATAGCTCATTTAGTAAAGAATCGCCTGCAACGCAGGAATCTGCCTGCAGTGCAGAACACCCTGGTTCGATTCCTGGGTCCAGAAGATCCCCTGGAGAAGGAAATGACAACCCACTCCAGTATTCTTGCCTGGAAAATCCCATGGATAGAGGAACCTGGTGGCTGCAGTCCATGGGGTTGCAAGAGTCAAACATGACTGACTTAGCGACTAAACCACAACCTGGGTATGGTAAATTCAGGGTTGATCTTAGTTCATCAGACTCATGGTCTGTTCAGACCCTTCCTCTGTGGCTGAGTAGACTTCACTCTGTGGCATCCTGTGTCCTAGAGAGGGTGTGCTGTGTCAGCATTCAGAGCAAGACCCCTCCTCGTGCTAAAGGCAGAGTCTATGGTGAGCCTGAGTTTCTGTGTGTCTCCAGCACAGTTATCATATACCTCTTGAGGACTAAGCATGTGCCAGGCACTAGTTAATAAGGCTCTCCAGATCAACTGAGAAGATCCATTCATTCATTTGCAAATATTCGTCCTGACCACGTGCCAGACATTGGGTGCTGGGGTACTGTAGTAAACAAAGCCCCCGCTCTTCTGGACTCCTACTATTCTGTAGTCTCATGGGGACAGACAACAAGCAAGTGAATGAAGAATGCATCAGGTTGAGAGTGCTTTGAAGAAGAACAGCATGCGGGGTGGTGAGGAGAGGCTTTCCACAGTAAATGGGGTGGTCAGAGGAAGCTGCTTTGATGGGAGGACATTCAGCAGACACCTGAATTCTTCAACAGAGTGGATGCCTGGAAGAAAAGCTTTCAGATAGAGGGGACTACAAGTGCAAAGGAACTCAAGTGGGAGCCCCAGTGACAACATGGCTAGAGCCCAGAACTTTCTGGGGGAATAGCCTTCCTTTCGGAGAGATGCTGCGTCCCGTGGCTGGTTGCTAAGGCCCAGTCACGGCTGTTTGTTGTGCTTCCCAGAATGTGAGATGTGTGCACAGCCGTGATCTTGGGTGGTTCTTAAAATGATTTCAGGTGATGTGTGGACATGGAATTAATCCTGTTTTAATCCAAAGGAAAACCTCCATTTGGTACAAGTATTTCTGTTACGTCTCTTGCAACCCTTGACAATTTTTCTTCTTAATAGACTGAAAAAGCTCCTCATGCTTAAAGCCTTTTATGGACAACAGTATTGAGTTAGAATTCAGTTGTTTTGCTTTTTTTTCCTTGTATTATTGTAGTGGTTTTCTTCCATTTATCACAAGTAAAACAGGCTTCTATTTTTGAAGTTCCTTTAAAACACATGGTATTTAGAAATGAGTTAAAGGAAAATCCTAAGAAAATAATAATGGTATGAGATACAGCAAAAAGCGTGAAGATGTTTTTCATGTATTTTCTCTTTTAAAAGAACAACGGGAGTTTGGGGACAGGAAGCTTAGTGTGGCTGGCATAGTTGGGGCAGAAAGGCTCTAACCATCCTTCAGACAGAAGGTAACATCTAGTCAAGATACTTTACTGTTTTGCTTTCTCAGTGGATGCACAGTGGCTGCCAACTGGTTAAATTTACTGGCAGAATTGTGAGAATGACTTAATTTTAAGTTGTCTAAATTGTAAATGCCTTCAGTTGCTAATGTAATAAGTTAGCAAAATGGAGAAACATCCTGGCATTGTGCACTTTAAGTTTGGGAAGGTGATGATCATAGATCATCTGATTTTTCTCTGAGAAAATTGAGGGCTAGGGAGATGAAGGCAACTTGCCCACAATCACACAGCTAATGTAACTTGTCAAGACCAGAACCCAGGCCTCTTGACTCTGGATTTAGGACATTTGCTATGTAATTTTGGCTCCCTACTGGCTGAGAAATGGAACTGTATAAAGCTGTAGTGTTAGTAATCGAAATTAGCCTTTAAAAAATTGTATTCATGCTTTTCTCTTCACTTTAAGGGGAAATTTTCAAAGGCTTTTTGAGGTATACTGGGGTGAGATTTTCCTAAAATATCTTATTTTTATTGATGCCAATTTTAATCATTTAAAAGGAAGTTTTGATGGGTCAGCCCTACATTTTGTCAGAAAGCTCCTCCTCCCACCCCGTCCTTCACCTCTTCTGCAAGGCTGACATAAAGCAAGAGCGGAAGACTTTTATCAAGTATTTATGGGACTGATGAAATAATGCATCTGTTGGCAGCAAACTGCTGCTCTTTCTAGGAACAGCAGACCATGTGACAGGTCTCCCCAGGAGGGATGCCTCCATATCACTCTAAAAAATGGATTTAATGTTATTTCCTTTTTGAAATCCTCCCTGTGATATTTGTTTCTCTCTCCTGTGGATGTATGGGTCGCTTGGCTATATCAGTCATGCTGATCATGCTGATCAATCAGGGTTGATTTAGCTCGGTGGTTTTCAACTCTGGCTTAAAAAAAAACAACCACCAATGATCCTCAGTATTAGCCCCAGGCCAGTTCATGCCGAAATCTTTGGAGGTGGGGTCTGGGCAGTGGTGTTAAAGACAGAGGTGCAAACACAGGCACGAACACTTTCCTAGGTAATTTTAAAGTGTTGCCAAGGTTGAAAGCCTAAAGACCTCACCATCAGATTGGGCTCCCTTTTCACCTGTTGCTTCCCAGGAATGGCCCTCCCAAAGCTTTGTGCTTGCTTGAGAGTTGCTCTTATTTTCAGGTGGGGGACCATGAAAGGAGGTAGGAATGGAGATGTAGAAGGATAGGTAGTTTTGTTTTAACTCTGTGCGCACCATTGTTTTTAATTCTTTGAATTCTGTAAACAGTGTAGCTTAAGAATGTTCTAGCATTTCATACCCCATGCAGGTGTGAGTCTACTACCAGCATTAAACTCCATTAGAGCTTTGTGGGGATTCATAGGCTCTGTGTTGATAGAGAAAAACTGACGGGAGGGCTTTGAATTATCTGGTGAATTTGGATTTGGGGGAATTACTTTCATTGTCTGTTCACATTGTTTGGTAATTACAGACTGCCCACAGTACTGTGAGCGCTGGAGATCAAGCTGTGTCCAAATGGAGACAGAAGCTGCCAGCGGAGAGTGAGTTGAGTGTTGCCATCAGCCTCAGGCTTGCGTGCGTGCTCAGTTGCTTCAGTCGTGTCCAACTCTTTGTGACCCTGTGGACCGTAGCCCACCAGACTCCTCTGTCCATGGGCTCCTTCAGGCAAGGATACTGGAGTGGGTTGCCATTGCCTCTTCCAGGGTATGTTCCCAGCCCAGGGACTGAACCTGTGTCTGTTACATCTTCTGTATCGGCAGGCAGGTTCTTTACCACTGGTGCCACTGTCAGCCTGAGAGGGAGCTGATGGTGGCTGAAGGACGGATGAGGGGAGGAGAGGCGCAAACGGCCAGTCGTAAAGACCGAGACCGGCTTGGTCTGTCTGTCTGTGGGTTGGTCAGACAATCTGTCTGCCCATAGTTTCAATTTGTAATAAAAAACTAATTTTAGTCTTTTCTGTGTCTCACAAGAGCCTCAAATAATACTAGTGGAATAATAATCACAGTATTTATTGGGGACCTACTTTACTATTGGCCTGGCACTGTGCCAGGACCTTTGCATTTATTAATTCATTTAATCCTAACAGTAACTTGATGAGGCGGAAGGTATTATTACCCTCACTCACAGAGATGTTAAGTCACTTGCTCAAGGTTATACAACATAGTTAAGTCTAATTTGGAATCTAGAGACTTTGACTTCAAAGACTGCTGATTCATGTCCTGTAAAGACACTTTCTCAAAATTTGCATTTCTCTCCTCCCTAATCTGAGAGCCTGTGGTGCTTCAGAGCCTGTTATCTACCAGTCTGCTTTCTTCTCCTTTCCCCTACTCCAGTCTGTCTCAGAAGTGCAGCGTCAGGGGCTTTTCTTTCTCTTCCCCACTTACTGTCTAAAGACTAATTCCTGGTTGGTCTCTTTCTCCCGCATCTCTCACTTTATCCTTTTATTTTAGCGGGAGGAGTAGGGTGTAATGTGAGGCCATATGAGGTCAAGGAACAGGCCCCTGGGTACCTTGACAGTAAAAAAAAAAAAAAAAAAACTCAATCTTCTTGGCTATGGTCAGGAGATGGTGCTTCGGCTCTTCTAATCCGGGAATCCGGCCCCATTTCTGCAGCTCCTAAATCATGCTGTGGAAAGTCATCAGTTGCAATAACCAGCTTTTCTGGTGGCTCGGCCTCAGAGTTAAACTGTACGTTTAGCAAGGTAGTGTTCTCTTTTTATGGGTATAGTTCAGACTTGTAGGCTGCTGTTGTAGCTAGCTGCAGGAATGTTTGCCTTTACTTAATTTTAATAGGCAGCTGTGTTTATACTTGTTCCTCAGTTTGAGCAGTAAGGAGTATATGGATATGATTCTTTGGAGGACTTCTCTCCCAGAAGGGGAAAAAGGAGTACATTGTCCTTTTCCAAACAGTAAATTTTAATTGAGAAAGAAATGTAACTTCTAGAAGAAGTTTGGGGCAGGTTTTAGTCTTAGGCTTTATTTTTGTTAGTGTTTTAAAAGAAATCTTAACTCCTTGTGAGAAGTGCCAAGTTGACAATTCCTGGAAATGTTCATGTTCTATTTATGCTCAGCACCAAAGCAGAGAGGGTGGCGACGCTGTTACCAAAATAATACTGCTGAGATGTAGCAAGTGGCAAACGAGAGGCTTGTGGTTTTATAACCTAAATATAAGACTTTGAAAGCATCTCTCAGTCCCCCATTTGTCCATAAGGTATATGGGGGCTGGGTGGTAATGGTGCCATTATTACGGAGAATTCGGAACAATCAGAGCACGTCTTCTGGGACTTGCCCTGTTGTCAGAATTGGGGAAGGTTAGAGCCAGAAGGTGACGCAGCAGCAGCAGCAGCAGCAGAGCCAGAAGGTATCTCAGAAACTTTACAGATGGGGAAACTAAGGGATGCAAGTCAGTCAGACTTGTATGTGGGCCCTCTGGTTCAAGCAGTAGACTTCTTGCTAACATAAGCAAAAGTAGGAATTTCTCTAACATGCACTGGGTCGTTCACAACTTAAAAGGAGTTGCTCAAATTCCTGGACTTAGTAAGGGCAGGAGTGAGGCAACCCTGGGGATTTCTGGGCATTGATGACTGTCTGCAGCTCAGTTCCTCCACTTCGTCTTCTTCCAAGGTTCAGAGTCTGGTTATCTTGCGTTGAGTTGTGAGCCCTTCCCTTAGGACACCAGAGTCACATGGAGTGAGGGAGGGACAGATCCACAAGGAAGAGGTAAGAGCTGATTGAGAAATGTCGGCTGTACTGTATCACTCCTGTTCTTTTTAAGAAGGAGAATATTCTACATCTTATTTCAGCAGGGTCCAAGTTGAAGGCCAGGGATGGTAGGAAGAGTAAAGGAGAACAGTTTTGAAAGAAGATAGGTCTTCTGAAACCTTTTTGGTAGATATAGATTTTCAATTGGTATTCAATATCTATTTCAATAGGGATTGATCAGTAATAGTCAGATGATACTGGGGAAAAAATGGATTGAGCATGTTGAAGTAGAGAGGAGGTTAGAAAGAGAATTTGGATAGAGTTCTAGCCTCAGGGCTTTATATATATAAACTTTACCTTTGTCTTCATAGAGCTTTGAAGTAGGTACATTATCGTTAGTAGATAAATTGCCCAAGGTCACACAGCTCAGTAGTTGCAGACCTCAGATTTGAACACTGACGCTCTGGTCCTCCAGTCTTATTGATCACTAGGCAATCTTGCTCTGATTCCAGTTCTTGGTTCTGGTTGGAGTCACATGTCTTAGATGACCTGACCTGGGCTAGCCACAGCTTCTTTATTTTCCAACCCTTTCTTGCCTTGGGTCTCACCTGTGGCCAATATTTGCATTGATTTTTTTTTTTTTTAACAGTTTACCAAATAGGAGATTGAAAGAAATACCAAAAAAGATAAAATATGTTTTCTAAGAAATGTGATTAGACATAGATTTTAAAAGAGATTGGCATGCCAATTTTTATTTGTTGACTCTTTATTTCAATTTCTTTTTATTCTTAATTAGTCATTTGATGGTGCCATGGGAAAATGTGCTTCTTCAGCCCTCTCATATTTGTTTAAGAGGCCTTTTATTCCTTCATGTGCCTGCCAGAATCCATTCTAGAGACAAAAACCACATAGTAATTTGAATAAGGAAAATTTAATATAAAGCTTTACACACTAGTAAAAAGTTAACAATGCTTAACTACTAATAGGGTGAAAGAGGTCTCCAAGGAAAGCAAGCATAACAGATGGAAGAAGCTACGTTTTCCAAGGGCTGAAGGGGATTACAGGATGCAGTACTAAGAGCTTGCAAGAGGCCCCTTTCCACCCCCAAGACTGAGGGTCAGGCCTCATTGAAGATGAAGTGACTGCCACATGAAAATGCAGCCTGCTGGTGGCCAGTGAACCTGCTGGAAGTTCTGCTGGAACTGGTTTTTAAGAGCAGCTTACCAGGTTGAGAAACTTGATAGAAAATGCAGTAATACACTTTAGAGGGGATAAAAGTGAAAATGAAAAATAAAAGTGTTAGTCGCTGAGTAGTGTCTGACTCTTTGTGACCCCAGGGACTGTAGCCTGCCAGGCTCTTCTGTCCATGGAATTTTCCATGCAAGAGTACTGGAGTGAGTAGCCATTCCCTCTCCAGGGAATCCATTGCAGGCAGATTCTGTACTGTCTGACCCACCAGGGAAGCAGAGCATCCCAAACCAGGATGAAAAGCCCCTTCCTCTGCAGTTGTCTTGCAGTATCTCACCAGTGCCCTCTATCGATGAAAACTAACACTGTACCATCTGACAAAGGAGAAATGTTTGCAGGGTCCAGCCCCAGTATTATGAAGCAGGACAAAGAGGGTAAATTTAAAGCTAAGAAGTAATATGTTGGGGTTTCCCTAGTGGCTCAGGGGTAAAGAATCTGCCTGCAATGCAGGAGACTGTCACAAGAGTCAGACAACTTAGCGACTAAACCGCCACCAAATAATATGTTGCTAATTGGTACACTTCATCTGTAAAAGGATGATAGTAATAGGAATCACTGTAGTATTAATAATTACATAATTCACAAAATAGTTCTTAGAACCTGGTTTATTCATTCATTCATCAGGCATCATTCATTGAGTATCTACTATTGCTGGCTGTTCTGCTAAGTCTTTGAGATTATGATTGTCATTGTCATTTTTTTGTTTCTCCCTGTAAATAGAATGTAATCTTCTCTAAGGTGAAGGCTGTTTTTTTAATCTCTGTACTTTCAAAATCCATCTAGCAGAGTCTGCATGCGTGTGTGCTCTGTGTGTCCAACTCTTTGCGACCCCATAGACTCTGGCCCACCAGGGTCTTCTGTCCATGGGATTTCCCGGGCAAGGATACTGGAGTAGGTTGCCATTTTCTACTTCAGGTGATTTTCCCAACCCAGGGGTCAAACCTGTGTTTCCTGCATCAGCAGGCAGATTCTTTACCACTGAGCCACCTAGAAAGCCCCTCACATAGTCTAGATACGTGTTAATCCTCACATGTTTATTGAATGAATGGCTATAAAGATAAAGTTATGACCAACCTAGACAACATAATAAAAAGCAGAGACATTACTTTGCCAACAAAGGTCTGTCTAGTCAAGGCTATGGTTTTTCCAGTAGTCATGTATGGATGTGAGAGTTGGACTATAAAGAAAGCTGAGGGCCGAAGAATTGATGCTTTTGAACTGTGGTGTTGGAGAAGACTCTTAGAGTGCCTTGGACTAAAGGGAGATCCAACCAGTCCATCCTAAAGGAGATCAGTCCTGGGTGTTCATTGGAAGGACTGATGCTGAAGCTGAAGCTCCAATACTTTGGCCACCTCATGCGAACAACTGACTCGTTTGAAAAGACCCTGATGCTGGGAAAGACTGAAGGTGGGAGGAGAAGGGGATGACAGAGGATGATGGTTGGATGGGATCACCGACTCAATGGACATGAGTTTAAGTAAACTCTGGGAGTTGGTGATGGACAGGGAGCCCTGGCATGCTGCGGTCTATGGGGTCACAAAGAGTTGGACACGACTGAGTGGCTGAACTGAACTGAACTGAAAGGCAGAGTCATATCCTCAATAGTTTATTTATTTTTTAAAAGGTTTTTCTTTTTTTTAAACTTATAGGGGTCTTAGTTTCCTGACTGAAGTTTGAACCCAGGGTCCCAGCAGTGAAAGCTCTGAATTCTACCACTGGGCCACCAGGGAATTCCCATCAAAGTGTTTAAATTGTAACTGGGGAGTTGCTGCTGCTGCTAAGTCACTTCAGTCGTGTCTGACTCTGTGCGACCCCATAGACGGCAGCCCACCAGGCTCCCCCGTCCCTGGGATTCTCCAGGCAAGAACACTGGAGTGGGTTGCCATTTCCTTCTCCAATGCATGAAAGTGAAAAGTGAAAGTGAAGTCGCTCAGTCGTGTCCAACTCTTAGCGACCCCATGGACTGCAGCCCACCAGGCTCCTCTGTCCATGGGATTTTCCAGGCAAGAGTACTGGAGTGGGGTGCCATCGCCTTCTCTGGTAACTGGGGAGAGGTGGAGGCAAATGCATAAAGTGTAATATGGTGTTCTGGTTATCTTTTGCTTGGAACAAGCTACTCCAAAACTTCGTGGCTTTGCCCATGAATGTGCAATCTGAACAGGGCTCAGAAGGGACAGCTCATTTTTGCCCTACCACGTGCCAGTTGGGATGGTTTACTTAGGGCTGGAGGACCAGTTCCCTGGGTGGGCTGCTCTCATTTCTGGTAAATTGGTGCTGCTTGTTGGCTTCTTTCCACATTGTCTTTTGTACAGGTGGCAGGGGTGTTTCTTACAGTATGGTGGTTAACTTTCAAAAGACAGGAAGTAGAAGCTGCTAGTTTAAGTCTTGGATCTGGACACTCTCATAGTGTTGACTTTGACTGTGCTCTTTCAGTTAAGTGGTCCCGAAGCCCAGTTTCAAAGAGAGGAGATAGAGACCTCAAATTTCCAGGGGGCTATGTTGATCATTTGGGGGCCTTATAGACTTAGCAGATGTAGTGGTTTAAAATAAGTATGTTTCTTATCATAAATGGGAAATCAGTCTGTCTAGTCAAGGCTATGGTTTTTCCTGTGGTCATGTATGGATGTGAGAGTTGGACTGTGAAGAAAGCTGAGTGCCGAAGAATTGCTGCTTTTGAACTGTGGTGTTGGAGAAGACTCTTGAGAGTCCCTTGGACTGCAAGGAGATCCAATCAGTCCATTCTAAAGGAGATCAGTCCTGGATGTTCATTGGAAGGACTGATGCTAAAGCTTCGCATGGCCACCTCATGCAAAGAGGTGACTCATTGGAAAAGACCCTGATGCTGGGAGGGATTGGGGGCAGGAGGAGAAGGGGACGACAGAGGATGAGATGGCTGGATGGCATCACCGACTCGATGGACATGAGTTTGAGTGAACTCCGGGAGTTGGTGACGGACAGGGAGGCCTGGCATGCTACGATTCATGGGGTCGCAAAGAGTCGGACACGACTGAGCGACTGAACTGAACTGAACATGAAAGTAACTTGTAAATTAATAACAAATGTTTTTAATGTGTAATAAAAAATATGCTTTTAAAAGTGAAAATAGATTTTTTCTGAGTATAAATCCTTTTTTTTTAAATAAAAAAGAAAGGCTCCAGATAGATATCAAGAAAATGGAAATCACCCATAATCTTATTGCCCAGAGAGAACCATGGTTTATAATAAATGATTAGTGAAATGTAGTGTTTGGGTGTTTGCCATAGGACATTTTGTTTTAGAAGTTCTCTCTTTTTGAACTCTAGTCATTTCTAAAAAGTTATTATTTACTTAATACTAACACTTAAATCCACATGATGCCAAATGGAGAAAAAAATCCAGAAGGTTATGTGTCTGTGTGTAAAAATATATTTATTTTCTTCAGAGAGTAAAACTTTCTGAATCAATTTGAAGTCGTCTTTTCACGTTATTATTAAGGCTGGTTGCTATTTCAGTTCGCAGAGGATGGGGGTGGGGAGCACTGGACTTAAATGACCTTCTCCAGTGACTCTTAAGGAACTATGAGTAGTAGGTTTCACTCTGCTGTTTAAAGTGTTTTTCTGTTTATCTTTCTGTGAGTATTCTATTTCAAAGTGTTTCATTAGATTATTATATAACCTGACTTTTTCCCAAGGCTCCTGTTCATATGCATTTAAATACTACTGTATTTCTAAATCTTTCTTCATTGTTTTTCCCAAACTTTTGGGTTATAGGTGATTAAGGCTTTGCCTGTGGCATGTTAAGATATAATTATATCCTTCGAATTGACTAGATTTGTAAATATGCAAATATTCTGAGTTGTAGATTAGATTCCCCCCCTTGCACTTGGAAAGGCATTCCTAGTAGCTTTTTTTAAAAAAACAAAATCAGTATATTTCAAAGAAACTGTTAAGACCTTGGGCAGAATAGTCATATCCTATTCCTCCTCACTTTTTATTACCAGCATAAATTCCATAAACCATTGTAGGAGGGGCTATATAAGGCAGAGAAAAAAAAAACAGTTATAAGAAACTCTAAAACTTTGCTTCCTGCATTATTTCAGCAAGTGTTTATTGAGTATCTACCACATGCCAAGAGTTAAACAGGTACAGAAATTAAGGTATAATCCCTGCCTTCAAGGTGCTCCAGGTAAATGAGATGATCCATGTGAAGTACTTAGAGTAGCCTGGTATATTTTACATCTTCAGTTAATGTTCACTGAACGTTAGGGTGTTAGTGATTGCTGTTATTATCATTAGAGGTAACTGGAGTTGTGCTGTGTGAAAGGGACAGTGACATTTCTAGTTCTCCTGCAGTAAAACAGAATTGGGAAAGGCTTTAAAGAGCATATGTGTACCTTATTATGTTGAGTGTCGAGGGGGTAAGTAGAAGCTCATGGGGCAGGCAAAGGGGAAGGGCATTCTAGGTAGAGGTACCAGGAAGTGCCGTGCTCCAGAGGCCGTGGCTGTGTGCTGTGCGTGCCTGCTGCCTAGTGAGGACGTGGGGGTGGCAGCTAGGGCTGGGGGTTCAGGCCCAGGACTGCTCCGCAGGGACCTTGAGTGCCATGGAAAGGTGCAGCAGGGGTGGGGCACAACTGATCCCTTTTGAGAAAGTGATACGCAGGAGCAGAGTTCACTCAGCTCACTCTGGAGCATCTGGTTGGGAAGCTGGGAGCTGCTGGAATATTTCAGATGAAAAACTACATGTAAAGACAAGGCGCTGGGCGTTGAGGATAGAGGAAAGGGGACATAGACTCGAGAAAGATTTTGGAGGAAGGACTAATACAGGTGTTCTCAGTGAGGGGATATGGCCCCAAGGAAGTAAAAATTGGTTGAGGTGATGTAAAAAATTCATAGATGTTACAGTGGTTTATGGTCTGTGAACTAGCGGAGTGGGATGTAGGTGGGTGAGAGGGTGGCTCAAGAGGCAGGGGATATATGTATGCTTATAGCTGATTCACGATGATGTACAGCAGAAACTAACATAATTCCGTAAAGCAATTATCCTCTAATTTATTTTTTTAAAGGGCCGCAGTAATAAACAGATACACAGTCACCCATGGTATTAAAACTTCATGGGAGGGATACAATTGGGGAAAAAATGTCGAGAAAATCTCCTTAGGAGACAATAATGAGAAATAAGGTTGAGAAGCACTGAATTGGAAGGACTTGTTACTTGACTCGACTCTGAGGGAGAAGGTGGTTTCTGGGATGATGCCCAGATTTCTGGTTTGGACAGTTATTGGAATTCACCGAGACTGGTTACACAGGAGGTATGGTGATGTTCACGTTACACTCATTGATTTTAAGCTGGTAGTGACTCCCATTCATTGGGCACTTATTGTGAGCGAGCCCCTTTGGGTGCTTTACATTTGTCAATAGTGTGAAGTAGATACTATTTTTGTTCCCATTTTTTCAAATGAGGAAGCTGAGAGCCAGCCCAGGGCCAGTTAATACTTCCTTCAGTGAAAATGGTTGGTGAGCTTTTGGAGACATGGGTCTAGGTTCAGGATGAAGTCCTACCCTTTGTTTGTTGTTCGACCTTGGGGGATGCTTATTATTTTTTTCTCTGAATGTAATTCCTTTGTGTGTAAAATGCATTCCAGGTGGCCCAGTGGAAAAGAATCTGCCAGCCAATGCAGGAGACATAGGAGACTGGATTGGATCCCTGGGTCAGAAAGACCCTCTAGAGGAGGAAGTGGCAATTCCTATATTCTTGCCTGGGAAATCCCGTGGACAGAGGAGCCTAGAGGGCTACAGTCCATGGGGTCATGAAAGAGTCAGACATGACTGAGCGACTGAACAAACACATTTGTTAAAAAGAGCTGCCTCGTTGCTTTTCTCCAAAAGTAGTTGTTCAGGTTAAATGAGAGGAGATATGAACAAATCTTCTACAGCATAAGATGCTGTGTATATGTAGGTATTATTTTTAATGTTAGCTGGTACCCCATGGTAAAGGGCTTCCCTGGTAACTCAGATGGTAAAGAATCCTCCTGCAGAGTGGAATATCTGGGTTCGATCTGTGGGTTGGGAGGATCCCCTGGAGAAGGGAATGGCAACCCACTCCAGTATTCTTGCTTGGGGAATTCCATGGACAGAGGAGCCTAGCAGGCTGCAGTCCACGGGGTGGCAGAGTCGGACACGACGAGTGAGTTTCATTTCACCCCATGGTAAATGCTGTTTTCTCTCTTGTCATAGTAGCTCTTACCTTTCTCCTCTTTGTTCAGTTTGCTCCCAGAGGTATTGGAAGACAGAATGAGAAACCCTCCACCCCATCCCCGCCACCATCCCTCCACCATTTTTTTTGCAACTCTGTTCATATCATCTGATGCTTCCTCACTTATCCATCCCAGAAGATGACTCAGGAAGCTTTTATTTCTTGGGGTTTTCATGAACGTCCTCCCATCTAAATCCAGTGATTTATTCTTAAGCTATAGTCATTTGACTTCTGCTACTTACAGCTGTTTTCACAGAGGTTATCAGTGACCTATGGTTAAATTGATTGACAGCTTTTCAGGTTGCCACTTGGCAACACCTGACATGTCTCAGCAGCATCTGACATGGGGACCACTCCCTCTCGCTCATTCTTGATGTTGCCACCTTCCTGAGCTTGTGTTTTTCCTCCTGTCTCTCGGTCTACAGCTTCTCTCAACTGAGTCTGCTTGCCTCCTAAATGCTTGTCTTCTCCCGAGTCCTCACAAATCCTTCTTCTCTCACTGGCACCATTCTTCTTGGACAAAACCAATCTGTGCCCCTGATTTGATGACCTCCTCAAAGTGAACTGCTTCTAAATCCCTGCCTCCAGCCCCAATAGATAGCTGCACTTCAGTCCTTGGTCCCTTAACTCATCATGACCAAAAGACAACCCCACCTTTCACTCATCAGACTTTCTCCTCCTCCACAATACTCATTTTCTCCAGTTCAAAAATATATTCCTATATATTCTTAATCAGAAGGTAGCCTTCTTGTTGTTGTTGTTTGTTTGTTTTAAGCACTTATTCCAGACATCATCTCTTTCTTAAAGCTTTGTATGACCACTTCCTGGCTGGCTGAGAAACTCCTGTGTTTCCCAAGGACTTGGGGTGCATTTCTGTCACAGTGCATTCATACTCCGGTGGAATTTTGTCCTCCAGCAGGCAGTGAATTTGGCAAAGACACGAATTTAGCTTTTCATCCTTACAGACCCAGAACCTCGCATGTTGCCGGATACCTAGTGGGGTAACACATGTTGGTTGAATGAGTGAATCTATGGTGGCCTTATTTGCTCCCACCTCCCTCTTAATCTCCATATGCTATAACTGTTTATATTAGTTTGCTTGGGTTGCCACAATAAGATACCCAGAGCAGGTGGTTTAAGCAACAGAAATTTATTTTCTTGCAGTTCTGCAAGCCAGTAGTCGAAGACCAAGCTGTGGGCAGGTTTGGTTTCTCCTGAGGCCTCCTCCTGGCCTGTAGATGACTGACCTCCTGCCTCCTCTTCACAAGGTCATCCCTGTATATATGCATCCCTGGTGTCTCTCCAAGTGTCCTAATTTCCTCTTTTTATAAGAATACCAAGCAGGTTGGATTAGGGCCCCCTTAATGGCCTCATTTTAACTCAAGTTACTTCTGTAAAGACTCCAAATACATCAGTCATAGGTATTAGGGGTTAAGGTTTCAACATACGAATGTGAACATATATGAACAACATGAATTTTGGGAAGATAAGTCAGCCCATAGCACTATTATCACATTTTATGAAAATTTATCTTATTTTTCAGCTTTTCCTGGATAGCCAGCAGATAATAACTGTTTAGTTTTTGACCCTCCATGAAAGTCATTTTTTGGCATTTTGTAGTAGTTTCTGTTTAGTGTTTGCTGGATGCTATTCATTAGCCACTCATTTTATCAGATTTAAAACAGAATTTGCCCTGATCTCTATGAAGCTTTAAGTTCTGACCTGTCTGGGCAGATAATAACTGTTTAGTTTTTGACCCTCCATGAAAGTCATTTTTTGGCATTTTGTAGTAGTTTCTGTTTAGTGTTTGCTGGATGCTATTCATTAGCCACTCATTTTATCAGATTTAAAACAGAATTTGCCCTGATCTCTATGAAGCTTTAAGTTCTGACCTGTCTGTCTGGGTATTGATCCATTTTGTCAGTGTTACTAGCAACTGTTGTAATAATGAAATCTCACATGGGACGGTGTCCCCTAACTTTCTTCTTGCTGAAAATGCCAGTTGTGGTAGTACAGGGTAAGCACTGGAGTGGGTACCATGGTCAGGGCCCCCAGAGCTGAAGCCCAGCTCTGCCCAGGGCTGTATCACTTTAAAGGTGAGGGGACTTTGAAGACTGAACTGATATTCCTGGGAGCTCTGTACAAAATAAAAGTAGAAAGAAAAATCGCCCCGCCAACATGCACATACCGCAGGAGGCTTCTGACAGCACACTGTCCTTGCCTGCTGAGAGCAGCTTTGTGCACAGTCAGTAAGTAGCCTTGTTCTTTAGTTCTGGGCTTGTCCATTAATCTGCTGTTCAGCTTTCTTACAGTTTAATCTGCATCCTGTCCCTGAGGCTAGTCATTCACTGACATCCCTTTTGCCCTTTCATTTCCCACCAACGCCCAGGTGTCATGGCCTCCTGCTTCTTTCTGTTACCACCAATTTATTACTGCCCCCTCCTCCCTCCCAGCTTTCACCTCCTTTGGATTCCTCTCCCCTCAGGGGACAGTCTTCTAATTTCTCATGGGCATCCCTTCCTCTTTTACTCACTTTCTGTTCCTCGCTTCTCTCCTTCCCTAGCGCCTTCCCCTTTGAAAACCAGGCTTGACACTTTCTGAGTTCTTTCCGACTTTTTGTTACCACCTTGTCTTTACTGTAAAGCAGGGGTTGGCGACCTGTGGCCAAGTCCTTGGGAGCCACAGACTGCTACCTGTTTTAGTCTGGCCTGTGAGCTAAGCATGGTTTTTCTATTTTTAAAGAATTGAAACAAAAATGAAACAAAAGAAGAATATTTCTTTTGACCTGTGAAAATTATATGAAATTCAGATTTAGGGTCTATAAAGAAAGTTTGGCTGGAACACAGCTTATTTGTTTATCTGTTTTCTGTGGCAGCTTTCATGCCATGCCAGCAGAGCTGAGGAGTTGTAGTAGAGATCTGGTGGTCCACGAAGCCTAAAAAATATTTACTCTTTGGGCCTTTACAGACAAAGACTGCCCGTGCTTCGTATAAAGAGTGAGAAAGGCCAGAAAATAGCCTTGCATGACGGGAATCAGCTTTGTTTGCCTTTCTTTTCTTGGTGCTTACCAGAGGGCCGGATTAAAGCTAATGCTTAGTTCTAAAATTGTTTTGAGAGTCAAAACTGGAAAGGCCTTTCTTCAGGGCAAACTTTTCCTGTGAAAGTATGTCATTATCTCTGCTGTTCCTTTTGACTAAAATTTTGCCAGAAGAGATTTGTCATACCAGCGCCATTGAACCTTTTCTTTCATTTCTAAAACTATACATAAGAGAAAATGAATTAGGTAAACTAAACAGATGAAACTCCTTTGTACTCTGCACATTCACACGAGGATTTAATTTCGGCTTATCCTGTGTACTCACTCATGGTTTAGTCTCAAGATGTTTAAGTATTGGGGTGATGAGATAATGTTAGCGTTTAAGTGCTAACCACAAAGAGAGTTGAGCAAGGTTTACAGTCACGAGCATTTGCCTTTTGTTCCCATCCATTAGGTATTTTTGTGTATTTTTTTTTTCCACAACACCCCACCTTGTCTTTGTTTTCATCTCGTTTAAAGGAAATTATCACTGAAACTCAAATCTCCTGACAAGTAATGCCAAGTAAGGGTAAGAATTTCCTCCTGTTCATTCCTTGAGATAGCCATTGTGCTATTTCTGTCCATTATTCAGAAATGGGGCTGTATTGGGTTTCTCAACCCCTAAGGCTTGTTAACAATACATTTTGGGTGTTCGAGGAGTCCTGTGGGCTCCAAAAGGCAAGAAAGGGGTTCATCAGAAATGGAAGGTAGAACAAGGAGTCTGCAGTCTGTACTACAAGAGAGGGGTGACCTGTACGTGAAATTCTGAACATTTAACAGCAGCTTATAAGGAAATACCAATGAATTAAGGTCCACCAGAGCGTGCAGCACACAGGTGTGATCTCTATGGAGGGGAGGGTAGAGTAGGGAGTGCTTCTAGGATGATTTTGTGTTTTAAGGAAGGTAGTCTTTGCTTGGGCTTCCCTGCTGGCTCATACGGTAAAGAATCCACCTGCAATGTGGGAGACCTGGGTTCTATTCCAGGGTCAGGGAGATCCCTTGGAGGAGGGCATGGCAACCCACTCCAGTGTTCTTGCCTGGAGAATCCCATGGGCAGAGGAGCCTTGCAGGCTACAGTCCATGGGGTTACAAAGAGTCAGACACGACTGAGTGAGTGACACTAACAGTCCTTCCTTACTGGGGAAGAAACCAGTCTAGACAAAGGAGATGCTGAGTGCTATCTCCTAGACATCTTCTCAGCGTGCCTTGCTGATCATTAAATCCATGGCATTGCAAATGGAATGAGTTTTTCTCTAATAAATCCAGCTCTTCTTCCTACTTCTAGTCTTCTCATCCATGTCATTTTTGTTTTCTGAGTTACATACCTGCCCTGTTTACAAAGTAGGTTCTTGAGTGAGTGGGTTCTGTGAGGAGAAAGACAACACACAGACTGTTTGACTCAAAGGAAGAATTTATTTATTTATTTTTTAAAAAAACAAGAGACAGGTAAAAGAGGGAAGCTGAGTTGGTGGATGATCTTGTTATCAAAGCATTGGATTTGGGCTTGATAGAGCTGCGGAGTGAGGCTTGAATGTGAGGAAACTGGCCTAGGGAGAGAGAAAAGCATCCCTCTAACTCCCATCTTCCAGGGCTGACTTCAGTAAATGCCCCCTGTCCTCTAGATTTCCCCCCAGATTTTAGTTGTCATCCCACTCCAGTACTCTTGCCTGGAAAATCCCATGGACAGAGGAGCCTGGTAGGCTGCAGTCCATGGGGTTGCTAAGAGTTGGACACGACTGAGCGACTTCCCTTTCACTTTTCATTTTCATGCATTGGAGAAGGAAATGGCAACCCACTCCAGTGTTCTTGCCTGGAGAGTCCCAGGGACGAGGGAGCCTGGTGGGCTGCCGTCTCTGGGGTCACACAGAGTCGGACACGACTGAAGTGACTTTGCAGCAGTAGCAGCAGAGACTTTAATTCCACTTTTCATCTTAACTAAGAAACTTCTTCCTGCGTTGGCTTCAGGTTGGTGCTGCTGCTGGGTCCTGAGAGTGATAGGCTTTGGTGGGGGACAGAATCCCACGTCTTATGTGGCATCTGACTGTGGCTCAACTTGACATGACCCTCAAGTTTCCCTTGTGAGAGGGAAATGTCTCCACCTGTCCTTTGATTCCTTTTCAGGGTCTTCATGCCTCCAGGCTTCTTAAAGCATGATTCACTGTGTCCTACTGTTCCTTCCATCCTTCCTCTACCCCTGCAAAACAAACGAGCAAGCAAAAACCCCACAGCTCTTCTCAGGCCAGCACACTGTACTGGTACTGACTGTGGTGGCCTGCAGATGGGGACGCAGCTGTTGGTCTTTGGCATTGTTGATGGTTCTCTGCAGGGCCTTGAGAGTGGTGGCCCTGGACAAATAGGATAACTTCACCCACCCCGAGGTCACTGGTTTTTCTGTACTGCGGGCCATTCGGATTTGGTAAACTGGTGCTGGAGAAGACTCTTGAGAGTCCCTTGGACAACAGGGAGATCAAACCAGTCAATCCTAAAGAACTCAACCCTGACTGTTCATGGAAGGACTGATGCTAAGGCTAAAGCTTCAATACTTTGGCTACCTGATGTGAAGAGCCAACTCATTGGAAAAGACCCTGATTCTGGGAAAGATTGAGGGCAGGAGGAGAAGGGGGTGACAGAGGATGAGATGGTTGGATGCCATCACTGACTCAACGGACATGAGTTTGAGCCAACTCTGGGAGACAGTGAAGGACAGGGAAGCCTGACGGGCTGCAGCCCATGGGGTTGCCAAGAGCTGGACATGACTTAGTGACTAAACAATAACAACAAATTCTGATTCATTCCACAAATGGCTTAAATCATTTGCACTGTTTTGTTCAACTCAGGAAAGGAAAGCCTAGACATTTTAATTGTTTTAGAAAGTGTTTCACACCTGCTGCAGACTCCCAGGGCCATCCAAATGCAGATTTTCGCTCCAAGGTTGCTGGCTGCGTGCTGTGTTCTTGAGAGCAGAAGTGAAAACAGCCCTGGACAAAAAGGCAGTTTTGCTTTAGAAAGCGAAGGAGAGCAAATAGGCTGCCCCTAAATGTGCCACTTTGGCATGTGGATTGTTTTGAGCTGAAGGCAGTCAAGACCCAACAGACACAAGAAGAACTTGTACCTCTCCCTTAACTACCTAAAAGAATTTAGACAGGAGGCCTGGCTCAGAAGGAGAGCTATTATCAGAGATTAGAGATTATCAGAGATTATTATTATCTGCACATGTGTATAGTTCTATGAAATTCTGTCACATGTGTAGATAGATTTGTGTAAGCTTTTGATTTTTAATGCACATTTATTTTGAAATTCTTTTGTGCCTTTGTGTGAATAATTAGTAGTAGCAGAATAGCAAAACTGGAAACGATTAATCTGGAAATCGCAATTTAATATTCTTAATTAAAAGACTTCTGGAATAGGAAGTAGAAGGGCAGGCTCTATTGATAATCCAAGCTCTCCAGCTGGAGAAGAGAAGAAGAAGCTACATCAAACAGAAATCTTGATTTCCCATAGTTTCAGCCAAAAACTTAGAACTCATCCTTCTTTTGTCTTTCTCTGCACCAAACGTCCTCTCCAATGTCTATCCTGTGAGCGTGCCTTCTGAAATATCCCCCAAATCTATTAGTCTCCTTCCCTTGTTGGAATGACTGCAGTAGCTTCCCTGTACAATGCATTTTCCGCACAGCAGCCATAACCGTCTTTTAAAAGTATACACCAGGTTATGTTGTTCCTCAGTGTAAACCCTCCTCCAGTGGCGTTCCATCGGCCTGGGAATCTGATGGAGCTCCTCCCCAGAGCCACGAGGCCCCTGTGGTCTGCTTCTCCCATTCCGTTGGCGTTTCCTACCTTCTTACTGTGCCCCAGCCACCCAGGCCTCCCTCTGTTGTCTCTCCGGTTGGCCACCATAGTCCTCCTGGTGGTTTTTGTTCCAGCAGTTCTCTTGGTTGGGTGTGCCTGGGTCCTTTTTTGCTCTGATACCTTGCTCCTTCTGGTCATTTAGGTGTCAGTCCAAAGTAGACACTTCCCAAGTTACTTGCTATCATATCATCCTGTTTTATTTCCTCCATCACATCTGACATGACCTCAAACTATCTTCTGCACTTGATTGGACTTGTTTTTACTTGGAAAGTGGGGTTGCCGTAACTTCTGGGTATCTTTCAGAAAACTAAGATCATGGCATCTGGTCCCATCAGTTCATGGAAAGTGGATGGGGAAACAGTGGAAACAGTGTCAGACTTTATTTTTTTGGGCTCCAAAATCACTGCAGATGGTGATTGCAACCATGAAATTAAAAGACGCTTACTCCTTGGAAGGAAAGTTATGACCAACCTAGATAGCATTTTCAAAAGCAGAGACATTACTTTGCTAACAAAGGTCCACCTAGTCAAGGCTATGGTTTTTCCAATGGTCATGTATGGATGTGAGAGTTGGACTGTGAAGAAAGCTGAGCACCGAAGAATTGATGCTTTTAACTGTGGTGTTGGAGAAGATTCTTGAGAGTCCCTTGGAATGCAAGGAGATCTAACCAGTCCATTCTAAAGGAGATCAGTCCTGGGTGTTCTTTGGAAGGAATGATGCTAAAGCTGAAACTCCAGTACTTTGGCCACCTTATGCTAAGAGTTGACTCATTGGAAAAGACTCTGATGCTGGGAAGGATCGGGGACAGGAGGAGAAGGGGATGACAGAGGATGAGATGGCTAGATGGCATCACCAACTCGATGGACATGAGTTTGAGTGAACTCCCAGAGTTGGTGATGGACAGGGAGGCCTGGTGTGCTGCAATTCATGGGGTCTCAAAGAGTCGGACAAGACTGAGCGACTGAACTGAACTGAACTGAACCTTCAATCCTGGAGCCTAGGACAGTGCCTACACCATAGAAAGCATCAATAATTATATTTTGAGTAGATGCATTAAAGCATCAGGTGATCACAGAGGTCTTTAACATTGAAAAAAAAATATTTGGGACTCTTGAGAACATTGTGATTGAATTCCTGTATACTATGGATTCTCTGTATATACCCATGTGTTAACCGATCTTTTTCTGAAGCAGAACCATGTTAAATGGGAAAGATAAGTCTTTTGTCCCCTGCTAACAGGTTCCTGTTTGCCTGAACATGTCAGACATACTGCCTTAATCCTTTGAAGTAGTAAAATTGAAATACATTGACTTCCCCCATCAACTGAGTTTTTTGCGTTAGAGAAGACCATTGAGCAGGTTTTCATACAGAAGGTGCAAGAAACTTAGTATCATGTGGTTTGACATTTAGGCAAACTTGCTTTCATTATTTAGTTTAGGTTGAACACATCCCTTTTCTTTTGAATTTAACATGTAAGTAATGACTCCCCACAGAGAAGGCAACGGCACCCCACTCCAGTACTCTTGCCTGGGAAATCCCATGGACAGAGGAGCCTGGTAGGCTGCAGTTCATGAGGTCGCTAGGAGTTGGACACGACTGAGCGACTTCACTTTCACTTTTCACTTTCCTGCATTGGAGAAGGAAATGGCAACCCACTCCAGTGTTCTTGCCTGGAGAATCCCAGGGACGGGGGAGCCTGGTGGGCTTCTGTTTGTGAGGTTGCACAGAGTCAACTGAAGCGACTTAGCAGCAGCAGCAACGACTCTCCACACTGGGAGACATGGAGCCACTACTGTTCTGACTTAAATGGAAGGAACAGAATTTATGTCCTTTGCTTCATTTCTTAAATTCCCATTTAACTTCCATTTATTGATTGTCAGGGTCATATAACCAAATATTTCTCTATTTACTTTTAATGATATTTCCAGCCACTTGTGCCTTTTAAGCAGTTTTAGAAATGTGATACAATGTAGGAATATAAATACATATGTTTTTAGACATGTTATGTTGAATTAGTGATTTACTATAAAGTAGTGATTTACTGCTGCTGAAGGAATGGTTTCTATGTGAGAGAAATGGTTATTTTGTCACTAACTGTTTTTTATCAGAGGTTAATACATTTTTTCTTCTCTAAATTCTAGTGTTCTTTTTTGAAAAAATGCATGTACCTGTATAGCTTCCAGTAATGTAATTGTTGATTTTTTGGTTCCTTCTGGTGTGTTTTTATTGTTGTTATGGCTAATGAATTAATTTCCAAACAAATATATACTTTTAAATCTGGAAGATGATATTTATCTCTTAAGAGCCTTTTGCCATTGTTATACCCCTAGCTTATAGGGTGTTTTCTTGAGAATTCATTTTCTTCTTGTTGATTTTTTAAAATGGCGTACTCGTGGTGAGTGTGAATTCATATTATTAAAAATGTGAGGATGGAATATGATTAGACATAATTCAAAGTAGCAGTTTATATGAAAAATCAAAAGTCTGAAGCATTTATTACCAAAATTTGTTCTTTTTGTGTTACCCTCCACCCCAGGTCCTCTTAATGGTTCTGTGTTTTTGGTGAGCCAAACATGATTTGAAGAAGATAATGGGGAAGAGGGAGGTGGCAGAAGGGTTTCAAGTGAGCAGGCTGCTTTTCCAAGAGCCTCTCACTTGCAAGGTCTGAAATGACTGTTTTGGGGAAGAAGTGACATTTACACTGAGGTGGTAAAAATGCCTGCCTGTTTTGAGGAGCTTTTGCTTTCATAATAGAACTTCACTATGCAAGCAAAAGGATGTTTTAAAGGAGAGAACCATTTGCAATTGAGTGTTTTCCATTCAAGTAGGATCCGACAGAGAACAATTTTCATAAATCCTTAGTACTGCATGCAATCATAGCTTAAGAGTTGGATCTTTTTTTTTTTTTCCTTTTCTTTGTGACCATGCCATGAGGTTTGCAGGATCTTAGTTTGAACCTGGGCCCCTTCAGTGGAAACATGGAGTCCTAACCACTGTACCACCCAGGAATTTTTGGATCTTTTTATCTTTATGATAGAATTGTACATTTCATTTCTAATTCCTACCCGTGTTTTTAAGTAGTGTAATAAAGTAGTGTTTTAAGCAGTGTTTTCTTGCCTGCAGGGTGACTGAGTGCAACTGTGCATGATTTTCCCAACGGCATAATTCTGTGATGTATATAATCCAGTTTATGGCTATGGCTTTTGCACTGGATAATTTTCAGGTGACTTTTGTTGACCTGCAATCTTATTAAGTAAGACTGATTCAGGGTACTCATTCAAAGTTACCTAATTTGTGTTCTTCATATCCTAAAAATCAAATCTCTGAGCAGAGCAGTTGTTGGATTTAGGACAAATCTTGGACTGAATATATCTGTCACTTTAATAAAAAATCAATGGAGAGGCACTCTGAGAGTAGTGATGTTCTATGATGATTCTTTTCTTTTTAAAAATCTACTGCTATATAACAAGCTACCGCAAAACTTGGCAGATTCAAGCAACTGTTTTATTTTGAAGGTTAGGGATTCAGGAAGGGCTCAGCTGGGTGGTTTGTCTCTGATATGCATGCTGTCGGTTGAGGTGGCTGGAGCTGGAGGATCTGCTTCTCAGAAAGCTTTTTCACTCTTGCATCTGGTGCCTGGGGGGGTGATGGCTGACGGTCGGTGCTGGCTCTTGGCAGGGGGCTTGGTTGGGGGCTGTTAGTCTCAGTACTGCTACGGGGTTCTCCATGTACTTGGGTTACTCACAACATGGCAGCTGGGTGTTTAGAGGGAGCATTTCCAAAAGGTGTGGGTGGAAACTTTAAGGGTCAAGCCTTCTTATGACATATCCCTGTAAGTCCCAGAATACCACTTTCCCTGCATTTGATTGGTTAAGTCACTAAGAACAACTCAGACTCAGAGTGAGGGGAGTTACCCTTCACCTTTCAGTGGGAGAAGAAGCAAAAAATTTGAGGCTGTGTTTAATAGCTGATGATGGAATCACATCAGGATAGTATTTATTTAATTGCAATTAATGCCTCTCCTAAGGTTCATATGGCTTAAAGTATAAATACTAATAAGTAGTTCCATGTACTGGGACCACTATTCCAAGTGATGCAGTCTTCATTTAAAGAAAAACTCTGATGTCATTCATTCCAGACATTTAATGCCCTAAAAGTGGCATGACTGTAATCTCATAATATCTAGAAAGATGTCAGTCCTCTGAGTCATTGGGCAAACTAGCTTGTCGAAACAGTTCAAAGGAATCATAGATCTTACAGCTGGAAAGGACTCTAAGGGATTACATCATCATTATCACCTTCCAAAGAGATTTATTGAGTTCCACTGGGTGCCAGGCCCTAGGAATGTAGAGGAGAATATGACATAATTCTTGTCCTTGAGACATAGTTGAGAAAATAGGACTGATGCATAAGAGATGAATAGAAATCCATAGACTGTGTAGCAATTATAAGTACAAGTGAAATGTGTACAAGAAGTGATCAGTAGAGGCTGTTGGGGCTGGAAAAGGGTGTAAGAAGAACGGCTTCCCATCCCAATGAAACCAGAATCCATTACCTGCAAGTCTGTATGTGACCTGGTTCCCCGCTTCCTCTCAGCTCCTTTTCTGCCCCTCTTGTCCTCACTCACTGGCCTCCTTCCTTGAATATGCAGGCATTTTAGGACCTTTCTATTTGCACGTTTTTCTGTCTGGAATGCTCTTTCCCAAGATATTCTGATGGTTTCTTTTCTTAGTACAATCAGATCTCTGGGCTAATGTGCTTTTCTCAAGTCTTCTCTGACTACCTACCCTGTCTGCTTCTTATCCTTCATCATTGTTTGTCTCCACAAATGCAGGGCTGTTGTCTGCCTTGTTCATTATTGTATCCTCAACACCAAGAACAATGCCCAGCAAGTAGCTGGTGCCCAATAAAAAAAAATAATTGAATGAATAAATGAGTAAGTGAATGGAGAACCTTGAAACAGCAGAAGGACTTAAAGTGAAGAACAGATGATGTGGTTGGCTAACTGCAGGATACAGTGGAAGAGAAATGAAAGTGTGCATGGTACATTCATAAATCATCTATTTCAGTACGCTGACATCAGAGGTTGTCGTTTTACAACCTTGGGTCCTTTAGACCACCCTCTTCTTAGTTCTATGTGATAAGCACTAAATTAGGGCTTATACAGGGAGCAATTTATTTGACTAGAATGGCTGGGTCATACCTGGTTTCTGTTGTAGGTGAACTTGCCATTCCTGAAAAATACTCTGTACTATACCACATCTTTGTCTTTGCTCCTATTTCTTTCTGCAATATCCTGTGTTTTGTCTTGACATTGAAATTCCATGTGAATGCTCCATTTCCTCCATTGTACTTAATATTTACATGACTTGATTATCACGTAAGGACATTCTGCTTCAACTGGAAGTATTTGTTTCTTTCACTTGAATATAAACTTTTAGAGGGTAGAACCTGGGTCTAGTTCATCTTTTATTTCCCCATACAGTACATCAGTTCAGTTCAGTCACTTAGTCGTGTCCGACTCTTTGCGATTCCATGGACTGTAGCACACCAGGCTTCCCTGTCCATCACCAACTCCTGGAGCTTACTCAAGCTCATGTCCATTGAGTCGGTGATGCCATCCAACTGTCTCATCCTCTGTTGTTTCCTTCTCCTCCCGCCTTCAGTCTTTTCCAATGAGTCTGTTCTTCACATCAGGTGGCCAAAGTATTGGAGCTTCAGCTTCAGCGTCAGTCCTTCCAATGAATATTCAGGACTGATTTCCTTTAGGATGGACTGGTTGGATCTCCTTGCAGTCTAAGGGACTCTTAAGAGTCTTCTTCAATACCGCAGTTCAAAAGCATCAATTCTTTGGTGCTCAGACCTTTATTTATGGTACAACTCTCACATCCATACATGACTACTGGAAAAACCACAGCTTTGACTAGATGGACCTTTGTTGGCAAAGTAATGTCTCTGCTTTTTAATATACAATCTAGGTTGGTCATGACTTTTCTTCCAAGGAGCAAGTGTCTTTTAATTTCATGGCTGCAATCACCATCTGTAGTGATTTTGGAGCACAAAAAAGTAGTCTGTCACTGTTGCCATTGTTTCCCCATCTGTTTGCCATGAAGTGATGGGACCGGATGCCGTGATCTTAGTTTCTGAACGTTGAGTTTTAAGCTAACTTTTTCATTCTCTTTCACTTTCATCAAGCTCTTTAGTTCTTCTTCACTTTCTGCCATAAGGGTGGTGTCATCTGCATATCTGAGGTTATTGATATTTCTCCCAGCAATCTTGATTCCTGCTTGTGCTTCATCCAGCCCAGCGTTTCTCATGATGTACTCTGCATATAAGTTAAATAAGCAGGGTGACAATATACAGCCTGACATACTCCTTTCCCAATTTGGAACCAGTCTGTTGTTCCATTTCCAGTTCTAACTGTTGCTTCTTGACCTGCATACAGATTTCTCAGGAGGCAGGTCAGGTGGTCTGCTATTAGCATCTGTTTAAGAATTTTCCGCAGTTTGTTGTGATCCACACAGTCAAGAGCTTTGGCATAGTCAATAAAGCAGAATTAGATGTTTTTCTGAAACTCTTTTGCTTTTTCAATAACCCAAAGGATGTTGGCAATTTGATCTCTGGTTCCTCTGCCTTTTCTAAATCCAGCTTGAACATCCGGAAGACCATGGTTCATGTACTCTGTTGAAGCCTGGCTTGGAGAATTTTAATCATTACTTTGCTAGCATGTGAGATGAGTGCAGTTGTGTGGTAGTTTGAACATTCTCTGGCATTGCCTTTCTTTGGGATTGGAATGAAAACTGACCTTTTCTAGTCCTGTGGCCACTGCTGAGTTTTCCACATTTGCTGGCATATTGAGTGCAGCACTTTCACAGCATCAACTTTTAGGATTTGAAATAGCCCAACTGGAATTCCGTCACCTCCACTAGCTTTGTTTGTAGTGATGCTTTCTAAGGCCCACTTGACTTCACATTTCTAGATATCTGGCTCTAAGTGAGTGATCACACCATCATGGTTATCTGGGTCATGAAGATCTTTTTTGTATAGTTCTTCTGCCTGGAAAATCCCATGGACAGAGGAGCTCGGTAGGCTACAGTCCCTGGGGTCGCAAAGAGTTGGACATGACTGAGCGACTTCACTTTCACTTTCTGTGTATTTTTGCCACTTCTTCTTAGTACCTTCTGCTTCTGTTAGGTCCATGCCATTCCTGTCCTTTTTTGTGCCCATCTTTTATGTATACAGTACACAAGGGATTCTTAAGTAAAAACGTTAATTTTAATTAAATATAGAAACTAGAGTCCTTATGTAAAACAAGTAACATATGCCTAAAAATCAGAAGCAATGCCAAATTCCCAAGGAAGCTAAATAATAATGAGATGTCTTCATCCATGGATTTTTCTGGTTGTTTTGATCTGTTTAACTTCCTCAGATTGCATTCATGATTTACAAAAGGCCCATAGAATCAACAGTTTACATGTTATATGTTTTATTTCATTATCTCTTGCTGCATAATACAGCCCCATAAAATGTAGTGGCTTCAAACAATGACAGTCTATTATTTCTCACAATTTGTGAGTTGACCAGGCTCAGCTGGGTTGTTATTTTGTTCCACATGGTATTGGCTAGTGTCATCAGTATACCATATGCTTTCGGTTTCAGAGCTTGGCTGGGACTGGTATTGGCTACACAAGGCATGCCTGTGTTCTCCTCAATAAGGCCTCATTTCCTCTGGTTTCTAGGCCAGCCTCCTTATAGCATGGTGGCTGGATTCCCAGCATGTGGAGATGGAGGTGGCCTCTTTTCTTGAGGCCTAGATCTGGACCTGGCACATCATCACTTCCACCACATTTTGTGACATGAGCCACAAATTCAGAGAGAGAGGAAGTAAATGTCATTCCTAAATGGCATGGGGAGCATGCATATTCAGGGATGGGAGAGATTATTAATGGCATTGTTTACAGGCAACATACATCAGCATGCTTAGATATTCATTAATGCTGTCTTTTCAGTGGGAAGTAGAATGATGGTAGTCAACTCCCAAGCCTCTGAGTTTGATTTGAACTGTTCAGTTTTGAGTTGTGAAATGTTTATATAGAGAAGTGCTGTGAATATTTTGGACATAATTGAGTAGTTTCTGAAGATAATTACTGACTGTTGACCTCGTTTTCTGCTCTACTTGTCTTTATATTGTGTTGTACATGTTCCCTTGGTTTGAGTGGAGGTTGGAATCAGAAGCCAAAAGATCTGAGAAGTGGTTCTGAACTCTTCTCTGGTTCTCAGTGTAACTTAGAGCAAGTGACTCTAGCAGCAGGACAGGTAAGCACAGACCACGAAGCAGAAGCTGATATTCAATGTTAACAGATGGCAGAGGAAAACTTGAGGTACTCAGCTGTTTGGCCTCCAGTTTCTCTCTCCTAACTGGCTTCTTTGATTCCATTTTCCCCCACAGCATCCAGAGATCTTTTTTAAAATATGTAATCAGATCATATCATTCTCCAGCTTAAAATACCCCAGTGGGCTTCCATTGTACTTGTAATAAAATACAGACTCATCATAAATTGGCTCCTGTTCCCACCTCTTCAACTTCCCCTCCTACAACTCTTCTCCCCTGCTTTATGTTTTAGCCACGTTTTGGTTTTTTTCTATGCCTGGAGTCTCCCAGGTTCATTCTCCCATGTCCATCCCATCTTAAGAACTTTACACTTGCTGTTCCATCTCTCTGGAATACTCTTTCTCTAGATCTCTGTGTAGCTGGTTCCAGATGAGCTGAGAGATCTGACCTGCCTGAACCTGTTTCTGTTTTCTCAGGTATAAAAATGGGGCTGATCAGAAACTAGTGACCTAGAAAGTCCAATTATAAAAATTATTGTAAGAAAGAGGGAGGAGGTATCAAGTTTACCTAACACCTGAGTGCTAGTATGCCAGGTGCCAAAGTTTTAGTAGAACTCATATAGCTCCTGATGAGTTGGGTAATTATGGAGCATTTGGTGAGAAGTTCAGAACATAGCTTTAGCAGCAAGCAGCCATGCTGTCCACATTTTGCAGGGGACCTTAAGGAGAAGAGAAACTCCTCAGTAATCCTGGGACCTGGTCAGTTCAGTTCAGTCGCTCAGTTGTGTCCGACTCTTTGCGACCCCGTGGACTACAGCATGCCAGGCCTCCCTGTCCATCACCAACTCTTGGAGTTTACTCAAACTCATGTCCATTGAATCAGTGATGCCATCCAACCATCTCATCCTCTGTCATCTCCTTCTCGTCCCACCTTCAATCTTTCCCAGCATGAGGGTCATTGCAAATGAGTCGGTTGTTCACATCAGGTGGCCAAAGTATTGGAGTTTCAGCTTCAGCATCAGTCCTTCCAATGAATATTCAGGACTGATTTCCTTCAGGATGGACTGGTTGGATTTCCTTGCAGTCCAAGGGACTCTCAAGAGTCTTCTTCCACACCACAGTTCAAAAGCATCAATTCTTCAGTGCTCAGCTTTCTTTATAGTCCAACTCTCACATCCATACATGACTACTGGAAAAACCATAACTTTGACTAGATGGACCTTTGTTGGCAAAGTAATATCTCTGCTTTTTAATATGCTGTCTAGGTTGGTCATAGCTTTTTTTCCAAGGAACAAGAATCTTTTAATTTCATGGCTGTAGTCACAATCTGCAGTGATTTTGGAGCCCACCCCCCAAATAAAGTCTCTCATTGTTTCCATTGTTTCCCCATCTATTTGCCATGAAGTGATGGGACCAAATGCCATGATCTTAGTTTTCTGAATGCTGATTTTTAAGCCAGTTTTTCCACTCTCCTCTTTCACTTTTCAAGAGGTTCTTTAGTTCTTCTTCACTTTCTGCCATAAGTGTGGTGTCATCTGCATATCTGAGGTTATTGATATTTCTCCCAGCAGTCTTGATTCCATCTTGTGCTTCATCCAGCCTGGAATTTCGCATGATGTACTCTGCGTGTAAGTTAAATAAACAGGGTGACAATATACAGCCTGGTATGTAAGAGTGAATTTGAATTCTGAGGTAATGATCCCCCTCAGATGACTATTGTAAATAAAGACATCTGGAGTTGGTCAACTTCAAAAAATAAAAAAAATGAAAGTGAGGTTGATAATACCAGCATATACTTCATAAAGCTGTAATGAGGATTCATAAGTTAATATTTAGAAGGATATCTCACACATGGTGGGCTTTCCTGATAGCTCAGTTGATAAAGAATTGGCCTGTGATGCAGGAGACCCCGGTTCAATTCCTAGGTCAGGAAGATCTGCTGGAGAAGGGATAGGCTACCCACTCCAATCTTCTTGGGCTTCCCTGTGGCTCAGCTGGTAAATAATCTGCCTGCCATGCGGGAGACCTGGGTTTGATCCCTGAGAAGGGAAGATCCCGTGGAGAAGGGAACAGCTACCCACTCCAGTATTCTGGACTGGAGAATTCCATGGACTGTATAGTCCATGGGGTCACAAAGAGTCAGACATGACCGAGCAGCTTTCACTTTCCCTTTCTTGCACAAATGTGAACTGCATTATTATATCATGTTTTACTACCTGAAGTTGTCCTGCTCATTTAATTCTTTCATCCAGCTCTAGATTGTCATCTCTTTGCAAGCAGGGACTGATTCTGCCTGTCTTGTTCATGTCCCATTCGTATTCCCATTGTGTTGGCATATACAATGTATCTTTAGCATGTATCTGTAAAATGAGTAAATCAAAGACAGGATGGTCATCCTGAACAGGTCAGTAAAATTCATGGTAACATACAATTAAAGCTTGAGAAAGCTGAGTGGATTGTAAGAGATTATTTAGTTGTTCAAAATGAGTGTAAGATATTTTGCTCCAGAAGAATGGTATTTTAGTAATTGTAATTGGAGATATTTTTATTTTTATGGAATTTTGAAAAGTGGAGAAATGTCAGAATTATGAAGGAAGGTAAATGCAATCCTGATTTTCAGTAGTGAGGGGTATGGGTTCAAAAACCATAGACTTGGGAACGCTATGGTGATACAGTGGTTAGGACTCCACACTTCCACTGCAGGGGGCACGAGTTCAGTCCCTGTTCAGAGAACTAAGATTCTCATGCCACATGGTACAGCCAAAAAATAAAATAAAAATATTAAAAACAAACAAACCATAGACTGAGAAGGAGCTTTATGCTATTTGTGGGCAAAGTTCTAGAGTAGATTATTGAAAGGATGATTTTTGAATGCTTAACAGTGTTGCTTAGTGGCAAAGTGGAACTCCGTTTAAGAAAAGAGGCCTAGAAAAATAAACTGATTTTTTTCCCATACTTCTTAGTTTGGTGGCAGAATCAAAATGAAAATAAAGACCCCCCTGATTCTGTTCCAAGGGTGTTTTCAAACTGGGATCTTAGAGCTTCTCAGATTCTATATGCCATAGAGACTTTTTTGTATATTTTTATTTTGAAGATAAACTGAAAAAAAAAAAAAAAAGGCACTTTTAAAGACACTTTCTCGGTTGGGGAACCTTGACCCCTGGAAGTTCAAGGACATAGCTACAGAGGTCCATGAGATTTGATTCTCCTTCCTACTCCTTTAAAAGAGATCTGTGTAGTACTCTAGGTCAAGAAACTTGTCACTGTGACATTTTGCCAATTTATCTGATTAACTGAGCAGTGCATGTTGTCCATCTATAATAAACAGCATGTTCTTCCCTCAGACCTGTGCTTTCCTATATGGCAGCCTCCACCATGCGTGGCTATTGAATAATGAAACTGTGACTGCTCCAAACCGGTATGTCCTGTAGTGGAAAAGTGTGTCTTGAATTTCAAATACCTAGTACCAAAAGAAAAAAAAAAGTAAAATATCTCATTATTTACCTTATTCTGAGTATCTGTTGAAGTGAAAAGATTTTTTGATAAATTGGGCTACCTAAAATATGTTATCAAGATTAATTATACTTCATTTTTCTTTAAAAAATGTGACTGCTAGGTCAACATAAAACTTATAATTATGTATGTAGTGTGCATTGTTGGATGGTGCTGCGTTAGAACCTGTTTCCTCTCCCAGGAGGCAAGGTAAAGGATGTTGGTGAACAAGGGTGTGCAAATGAGGTGATATGACAGCTGCTTTCATCCATTTGGATGGGTCTCATTCATAGAAGAGGTTCTCTCTGTTGTATATTTCTCAGAAGGTGGAAGGAAGACAAATAGCTGGAATGTCAGGTTAATATGAGAAAGATGTTTCTAAAGTTGTCCAGATATGGTTATGGGCTCCTTCTAGATGTAGCAAACCCATCATCATTATTATATCCCTCATGCATTATTCAAGCAGCAGCTAAGTTGCGGCTTCAAAGATTATTTAGAGAGCTCAGGTGGTTAAAATGAACTCCCTTCCCAACCCTGAGATTCTGATCCTGAAATGAAATCAGGCCAAGGGCTGGTTTTATAGAGATATAAAATAGATGGATTCTGTGGGCAGGAGAAGAAAACAAAATTTCCTTCACTCTTTGTGTCCTTTTCCTTTAAACTCTCATTTGAATGTTTTTTAGTTGAGGAGCTCTGCATTCTTGGTTACAGACAAACATTTGATTCTGTGAATCTGGTGAATAGTGCATTGGTCGGGAATGTGCTTGCCAACAAGTCAAGCAAATGGACAAAATCCACCAAACTGACGATGGCAAAGTGAGTCAAGATCCCTTTAAATCGTTTAACAGGAAGTCTGGAAGTCAGCTGCTTCTGGCATTGGTTCATTGGCTCAAAGGCCTCAGGGCGAGTGTTTCTGTCATTGGTTCATCGGCTCAAAGGCATCTGGGTGAGTGTCTCTGTTCTTCTCTTGGCTTCTCTTTTCCTCCCGGTAGCAAGATGACTGCCGCTACCAACAGTGCAGCTATAAGACTGGAAGCTGGGGGAAGGAGTGGCTCCTGATGCACCTGTCACTTTTATCGGAAAAGCAGTAGTCTTTTCAGAAATTACCAGCACACCCCCTCTTTTGTTTCATTGGCTGAAACAGTCATGTGGCCACTCCTTGCTGCAAGTGAATGTTTGTTGTCCTAGCCTCTAGAATGGAGACAGTACAAGAGAAGAAGGTTGGGGTGGTGGTTGAGTTAGCCTGAAGAGCAGAGTCCGCCACATATTAGCCTCACGTGTGACTGAGGGTGCCACTCCCAAGTCAACAACTCCTTTTAAAAGGTGGAAGAGACTTCCCTGGTGGTCCATTGGCTAAGACTCCATACTCCCAATGCAGGGGCCCCAGGTTTGATACCTGCTTAGAGAACTAGATTCCACATGCCACAACTAAAAGATCCTGCATGCTGCCACTAAGACCCGGCACAGCCAAACAAATAAATAAATAAAAATAAATAAATATTAAAAAAAAAAAAAAAAAAAAGATGAGAAAACTGAGGACCAGAGAAGTTGACATCTTTGATTCTAATATAAAACATGGGTTTGATCCCGGGTCGGGAAGATCCCCTGGAGGAGGAAATGGTGACCTACTCCAGTATTGTTGCCTGGAAAATCCCATGGACAGAGGAGCCTGGTGGACTGCAGTCCATGGGGTTGCAGAGTTGGACATGACTGTGCGACTGAGCACATAAATTACTTGTTCAGTTCAGTTCAGTTGCTCAGTCGTGTTCGACTTTTTGCGACCCCATGAACTGCAGCACGCCAGGCCTCCCTCTGTCCATCACCAACTCCCGGAGTCCACCCAAACTCATATCCATCAAGTCAGTGATGTTATCCAACCATCTCATCCTCTGTCGCCCCTTCTCCTCCTGCCCTCAATCTTTCCCAGCATCAGGGTCTTTTCAAATGAATCAGCTCTTTGCATCTCACTTTGCCCCTCTACCTTACAAACTTCACTAGCAAGGAAAGCATATTCCCAAGTGATAGGGCACATTGGATATAATTGTCACTATCTTGGATCCTTTTAATGTAGGTTTAGACATTTTGTTTTATTGCAAAGGAATTTTGAGTAAATGGTTGTAAAACTTGTAAGGGACAGCCTTATAATTTTTACATTCATCTCCCGTTTTTATTACCCTATCAGTGTTTCCTGTAGTTCTTTTTTTAAACCAATGGCCCATTACGAGTATCAGTTAAATAATGTATGTCTAAGAGTAAAATAGCTTTAAGCCACCATGGTTACTGGCAGTGTTCAGCTGAGTATCTGATTGTCACTCACTGCTTCACATACTCCTTAGATATGCAGTTGCATAATCTAAAAGGGTTCTGTTTTGAAGCAAAAAAAAAAAAATACTATTGATGGATTATAAAAATGAAAATTGAACCAGTTTCCACTACCTCTTCTGAAGGCTCAAGACTCCCCCTCCCCTTCCCCCTGCCCCACTGCTCTCAGCAAAATCCCCTGTGAACTATATTTTGGGAAATGATGGTGGTGGCAGTGTTGTGATGGAATTTGTGAGAGCAAGGAAATGGACATATATAAGAAAAGCAAGTTTTGATGAAGAGGAGAATTGACCTGTGGAGTATTGTCAGGCAAAATGAGATTGGTGTGTAATAATGGAAATAATTTGATATATGAAATAGTAAGAGTCCATTGTGGGTTGAGAAGTTGGGGACATTTGCTTTGACCATTTAGTGGGCAGAGAATTTGAATAGGGAACTGGCCCTGTGTGGAATGCTTCCTCTGTCTCTTCATTGTTGGGTTTTCTATATACCTCTGTCTTAACCTCTTAATGAGGTGGGTATTTCCCCCATTTTGCAGCGAAAGAAGTTCAGAGAGATGAACTTTTCCAGTGGTTGAAAATTAATACATCATGGTGCTGTTACTGAGACCCCAGGCTGACTCCAAGACCTGTGCTGTCCTACTGAGCTCATCTGAATGCAAAATCTGCAGCTCTGATTGTTTCTGTGGTTAATGTTCTTGAACTGCCAACAAGTAAACGGTTTAGCTATCTAATGAGTTGAGCCTCTTTAACTTTGTTAGGTTTCATTAGAGACCATCTATTATTTATTTGGGACAACCAATGCATTTTTACATTTAACTACATATTTGACTTTTCTCAGGTCTTACTTTTTGTATTAGTGAACCAAGCTCTACTAGTACCCCTTTTTTTTGGAGGGGTACTTGTCTTATCAGAGAAAAACCTTATTCAGGTAAACAAATACATGCCATGACAATAAAGAACTATGTAAGTTATTAGTTTTCCCCGTTCTTTTCTGCCGTGCATCTTACCAGGTAGAAGTTTGGTTGTCATAGCAAGAAAGAACAAGTAACAACTTTCTGAACTGTGGCATTTGAGGTTAGACGGATAAGACAGTGACCTACAGCACACTGGTTAACCAAAAGGAACAGAGCTGCCGCCGAAGAAGACAGAGGAAGGTCTGTTGTAGCTGAGAGTACTCTTTGGCATTTGGCCATCACAGTGTCACGATAACATGAAGAAGCAGGAACCTTGGAATTGCTTTCCTTTATATTCCTTTCCTGGATAATTACCAACCATACTCAGATTTTGAAAAGTCCTTTTATTTTGCGATTGCATCTTTCAGCAACCACTCTTATTATCCTGTTATGCAATTTGTCTCATTTATGATGCTCAGGTGGGAAAACTTTCAGCCTCAGCAATCGTAAAGATCACCAGGATTGAGCATTTTGTGTTGCTTTTACTTGTTTTGCTGTTGAGCAGGCAGGGTTCAGAGCAGGTGAATTCTTTCCAGATGTGTTTTTAAATGACCGAATAGATCCCTGGGGTCTCTTCAGGATAGCCCAAGTGAGTGTGTGTTCTTGCCCCCTTCATGCACGTGCAGCTTCTTGAGGTCACTCTGCAGAGGGCTCTGTGGTTGTGGGATAATCCCACGGTTCATACTGAACAGAGGAGGATGGGTAAGTAGTCCTCCAAGCAGCGAGTCCCTGGGCATTCCAAGGTCTGCTTGTTTGGATACCAGAACCTGTCCCTCTCCAGGAGACACACAGCAGTTTGCTTTCATTTGCTTTCTCACCATCTTAGGCATGAAGTGGAACTGTTTTCTCCCAGAAGACAATGTTCCTGTGTAGAAGTAAATGGTAGCACTTCACAAGCTTTGAGGAGTCTAGAGTCAGGCCCGTTAGTAACTGACATTGTAATGACACCAGTGGCCTTCTCCTGAGGTTATTGAGGAGGGGAGGTATGGGAAGTGTGGTCCCTTGACCGACTATGCCCAGCACCCAGCTCAGCGACGGGCAGCCAGGATGGCTGAGCCAGCCAGAGGAGCCTGCAAGCGGATGGGATTTTCTGCCTTGTCCTGACATGGAAGACAGAGCATGCCAGCCTCCGCATCAAGGTACTCATTGGGTCTGGAGGACTGAATGCAGCTTTGAGATGTGCCTCTTCTTGCCAACCATGTTCAAGGGAGAACTGGGAGCCCCCTTGGGGGTTGGGGAGAGCTCTTTATGAAGCTTTTCCTGACAAATATATTCCTGGAGGAGGACATTGCATTGTTCTCCTGGGGTCACCTCTAACACAGAACTTACGTTATGCTTGTCTGTTTTCTTTTTTATCTCCCTAGACTGTGAACCCTTGAAGACAGGGATTGTGTCTTATCACTGTTTTAATACTCAGTTTCTATGATGTGTTCAATAAATGTTTGTTTAACAAAATACTAATGTTCACTTCCTTTCTTCGACATGGTACTCCATCCTGTCCAAGGATAGAATTATATCAGAAATTATACCAGTTATCTTCAGTTGGTCCTTACACTAATGAAACCCAATAGCATAGATGGAAGTAGAGTTGAAAAGTGAAGGTGATTATAAAATACATAGAAATATGCTTAATAAGAATTGGTCAGAATTTATGTGAAAAAGACGTCCAAACTTAACTGAGGCACATAAAAGAACACTTGAATAAATAGAGAAAAAACATACCATGTATATTGGCTGGAAGAGCTGATATAGTTAATGTATCAGTATCACTCTTTCCACCTTAGTCTAAAATTTAATGCTATTACAGCAGAACTTGCAATGGGATGATTATTCCATGGAACTTGCTAAAATAAGTCCAGAATAATATTGTTTGAGAAGAATGAAGACTGAAAAATGGAGATTTTTATCTCATCAAATATTAAGATATTGTGAACTATAGTAAAAACCACGTAGCATATAAAATAGAAGTCAGTATAACGTGGATTCCGAAACTTGATGAAGACGTTTTAAGGAGCAAATGTAGACTTCATAACCATAGATGTAAAAATCCTTAAAAAATATTGACAAGTTGAATCTAGCCAAACAGAAAAAGGATAATACATCTTTACCAAATTTATCTCAGAAACTGCAGGTCAGCTTAGTGTTTCAAGCTATGTACTTTATCACGTTAACAGAATAAAAAAGAAATTAGAATGGAATTTAGAGCTAACCTAAAAACAAACTTGTGTATACATATGGAAACCTGGTACAAACCCACAGTTCCTTATCTGAAACATATTTCAGAATTTTGATTTTTAAGCAATATCTTATAGTCAAACATGTTTATTTCCATAGCAAAACTGATTAGTAGTGACACTAAGTGGAATAAAGACCAGAAATAGCATCAACATTACCTCAGGTAAAGCTTTGCCACCACATAATTTTGGTACCAAACTTAAAAAAAAAACCCAGAAAGTTCTTTGTTTTTAATATCTTTATGATTTCAGAATCTCAGAGAAGGAATCATCTACTGTTTTACATAAAGTTGGCACATTTCAAATCATTGATGACAGGATTTCTGAAGGATGTTGTGATTATATACTAGTCATTTAAGACAAAAAGAAATAAAGTTAAATCCCTACTTTATAGCAAAATTAATTATTTTTTTTTGCTGTGCTGCATGGCTTGCAGGAACTCAGTTCCCTGACCAGGGATTGAACTCAGATCCTCAACAGTGAAAGGGTAGAGTTCTAAACACTGGACTGCCAGAGAATTCCTAATGATTTATAATTAGAGATCTTACTGTTAAGAAATTAAAGAATCTGTAAAAGTAACAATAAACTATACACCCAGTATTTATAATCTTGTGATAGCGTAGGTCTTTGTAAGCATTACACCAGTGGTAGAAACTGAAGAATTAAAAAGATGAAAAGAGAGATTAGATTTAATGATGTAAAAATTAACTTCTGTACAGCAAAGAACACAATAGTAAGTTAAAAATGAATGCCAACATGGGAAATATATTGGTATCATGTATAGTAGCAGCCAAGGAGTTATTACCCATAATTTATAACAAACTCTTACAGATAAATAAACAAAAGATGAATTCTCCAGCACATAAAAAGGACCAATTATACGAAAAGGCCATTTGCAAGAGAAGAAATACAAATGGCTGCCAGTATTCTACCAGACGGCAGTTTGGACTGTACAACTTCTCCAGCTTCTGTAGCCACTACAGCTGGTGGCTACTATTTATTGAGTGTTCACTGTGTGTCGGGGACTGGGCTGAGAGCTTTACCCATAATGCTTAAGAAAATACTAAGGTACAGTTATTTACACTTTGCAAAGACGTGTATACAATTTAGCGAATCAAGGCAGCTTGTCCTAGATCACACATTTAGCAGGACTTCTGTAACTCAGGACTCTTAGCTTCCAAAGCACTTGCTTTTCAGTAGACACTGACTTACTGCCTCAGTGTATCAGTGTACTTATGAAGTGAAAATGCAAATGAAAGCAACCTGAAGTTACCGTTTGTTTTGTCTATCAGATTGGCAATGGTTTATTTATTTTTTTGAACTTTTATTTATTTATTTAAAAAATTGTTTTTAATTACTTTACAATATTGTATTAGTTTTTGGCAATGGTTTAAAAAGGATCCTCATTGCCAGGGAAGCTCAGGATGTGGAGAAGCCTGCAGTCTTTTCTATTGCTGGTGGGAGTGTCAATTGGCATGATCCTTCTAGAAGGCAGTTTGGCAATATGTATCAAAAGTCACATCCTTTGACATAGTATTTCTACTTCTAGGAATTTATCTGAAAGGACTAATCTGACATTCTCATATGTACAAGGATATTCGATTCAGTATTGTTTATAAAAACACAAGGTTGAAGGAAGTTTACTTGTCCTTCAGTGAAAGATGGGTTAAGTGGGTTGGGGGAGAACTGATGACATAGATAGAACTGTATTTATTGATTGTTAAATTTTGTCCTACTCAAACTTATTATTGGGTAGAAAAAGAAAACAAAGCAAAACAAAGCAGGTTGCAAAACAGTACATGTGGCGCAACCCTATATTTGAGAAACTCAAAATGTTTATGTATGTGTATATGCCAAGAAGAAAGTCTAGGACACAGTGCTGACAGTCGTGTAATTATAAGTGACTTATTTTCTTTATATTTTATGAAATATTTATTGATTTATTTTTGCTATACACATATACTCTGGTTTTTACTAAGTACTTAAAAATATATATAATCTTCTGGTACTGATGGAACATCCCAACTTGAAGATTAAGCACGAAACTTGGGGATCTGATCCAGGTCTGTAAATTTGCTTTTGTTAGCAGGTATTTAGGTGCTTCCTGTACTTACATTTTACTCTTTGAAAGTTGACACAGGCATGAGTTTACATAAACATATGATTTCCTACGTGTTCTTCCAAGAATTGCCAGACTTCTTTTTCACTGATTGTGTTTAAAGTCATAGTTAGCCAGCTATTTGGCTTACAAAATCCAGTCAGTGTGAAATTGACGTGAATAAACTTTCTAATAGATATAAGGAAGTCCTATTCACGTTTGCCGAATTGGGAGATCAAGGTCAGATGGCTGATATCTTCTTAATAATAAATAGAGTTTTCAAAAGTAGCTGAGGCTCAGTTTGTGAAGAATCTACCTGCAATGCAGGAGACACAGGATATGCAGGTTCCATCCCTGGGCTGGGAAGATCCCCTGGAGGAGGGCATGGCAACCCACTCCAGTATTCTTGCCTGAAGAGTCGCATGGACAGAGGAGCCTGGTGGGCTACACTCCTAAGGCTCGCAAAGAGTTGGACATGACTGAGCGACTAAACAGGAGGAGTCCTGCCCCAGAAAATTATTTAGAAAAGTATTATTTCTCATAGGGAAGTAGTCATGTTGAGAATATCTTAAAAGGTTTGATATAACCCAGAATTTACTATGAAACTGTGGAAATTAGCATAAGGCACGTGAACAGTTTGCACAGTGCTTTTCAGCACCTTTCTAACCACTCACATTGTTTAGTGATGAGAACTGTGGACTAAGGAGTGTATTTTTTGGTCATGTTTGAGGATTGGATGCAAGGATTTGAGTTCCATTAGATTGAACTGGCAGTTTAAGACATAGATTTTTAAATTGCTTACCAAATGAAAGGGAAAACACTTGGTAGTGAAATTGCTGACTGTAGATAGTTCTAGAGGCCATCTGTGGTAACAGAACAAGGTGACAATCACTGAGCAAATGATTAGTAATGGGCTCTTAGAGACAGTGTCTTTATGTAGTAGTTATTTTAAATTATCTTTAAAGTGGTTTATTGACCCTATTCTGTTTTGACGTTCTCTTTGAAAGCTGCAAGTTACGCTGATACTATTTAAATAGTGGAACTCTTCTGTAGCAGTTAAGAAGATGCATTTTGGACACAGGTAGACCCAGGTTAAAATACAAGTTCGACTGCATGGTAGTTTGTTGGCCTTTGGCAGGTTACCTAATCTCTCTAAGTCCCTCTCAGTTTCTTCATCTCAGAAATACCAACCTTACAGGGCTGTTAAGAGGACTAAATGAGATAATTCTCATAAAAATCTTAATAGCATCTGACTCATAGTAAATGCTCAGGTTGCTCTAATTATATAATTCAATCTCATTCAGAATATTTTTTATAATATTTTGTGGCATAATGGAAAGAAGGGATGTTGTACTGTGTAATGGATGCACGTTTGAATCCAGGCTGTGTCCATTAATAATTCCAGAATCTTGGGCCAATCACTTATGTGCTGAGCCTGAGTTTTCTCCCCTGTGAAACGGGGTCTGTAATACTTACTTTGTCAGATGTTGTGAGGATTAGAGGTGACAGGCAAAGTGCCCAACTCTTATGTTTGGAGCAAAGCAGTAGATATTCAATAAATGATAACTATTGTCATTGCTATGAAAGCTAATAAATTTCAAAGAACATCTTAAGGGCTTTTTATACTTTCTCTCTTTGTTTTTACCTTTAGTTTCATTTCTTTAAGAAACTGGGTACACATAACCAAAACTATGCAATATTAGAAAAGTTAAAGAAGTTATATAAAATTGATCATAATACTACATTTGGTAAACCAAAAGAACAAGAATCTGAAGTAATGAATTATATTACTGCAGAAGAATGTGTACCCAGGGCCTGGCCTTGGGGTAGTTTCTCTTCGTAAACCTGCCTGTCACAATTCCTGCATTTGTTTGCTGGCTTCCCCGCAATTTAGCAGATAAGCTCTATGAAGGCAGGAACTCTGGTTATCTTGTTTCCACTACTGTGTCCCCAGCTAACACTGGGCTTTATATTAAATGCTCTAAAAATATAGAATAGAGACTGGCTGGAGCAAATTTATGCTTTATTCAGTCCCTTCTTGAATCTGATTCTAACAAATGCAGGCAGTTTATGAAATGGTGCAGGTATCCCATGTTTTACTAATGTTTAAATAAGAAAGGGGAAAGCCACTGCTAAGATTTGGAAAGTTAGTAAAGTAGCAGCAAAAAATGATGAAGGGCAGAAGAAACAAGACCCAATACAGAACTGGGGGAAAATTGAATAAAACAAGTTATCTGTCTTTGTGTCCCTTTCCCACTAAACTTTAAGACATTTAAAGTCAAGCACCAGAACTTGTTTATTTCCTATATTCTAAAATGAAGCACAGTTCCTGGCTTTTAGTAGCTGTTAAATAAATGGATGAATGAATGAATGAATGAATGAGAGACATCTCTTACCTTTGAAGTGGTCTTCTTGTGTTCTTAATGCTGAAATTAGAAAAAGGTATTGATCCTTATTGCCAAATTCAGACTTAAATTGAAGAAAGTAGGAAAAACCACTAGATCATTCAGTTACCACCTAAATCAAATCCCTTAACAATTATACAGTGGAAGTGACAAGTAGATTCAAGGGATTAGATCTGATAGACAGAGTGCCTGAAGAACTATGGACAGAGGTTCATGACATTGTACAAGAGGCAGGGATCAAGACCATCCCCAAGAAAAAGAAATGCAAAAAGGCAAAATGGTTGTCTGAGGAGGCCTTACAAATAGCTGAGAAAAGAAGAGAAGCTAAAGGCAAAGGAGAAAAGGAAAGATATACCTATTTGAATGCAGAGTTCCAAAGAATAGCAAGGAGAGATAAGAAAGCCTTCCTCAGTGATCAATGCAAAGAAATAGAGGAAAACAATAGAATGGGAAAGACTAGAGATCTCTTCAAAAAAAATTAGAGATACCAAGGGAACATTTCATGCAAAGATGGGCTTGATAAAGGACAGAAATGGTATGGACCTAACAGAAGCAGAAGATATTAAGAAGAAGTGGCAAGAATACACAGAAGAACTGTACAAAAAAGATCTTCATGACCCAGATAAGCATGATAGTGTGATCACTCACCCAGAGCCAGACATCCTGGAATGTGAAATCAAGTGTGCCTTAGGAAGCATCTCTACGAACAAAGCTAGTGGAGGTGATGGAATTCCAGTTGAGCTATTTGAAATCCTAAAGATGATGCTGTGAAAGTGCTACACTCAATATGCCAACAAATTTGGAAAACTCAGCAGTGGCCACGGACTGGGAAAAGGTCAGTTTTCATTACAATCCCAAAGAAAGGCAATGCCAAAGAATGCTCAAACTATCCCACAATTGCACTCATCTCACATGCTAGCAAAGTAATGCTCAAAATTCTCCAAGCCAGAGTTCAACAGTACGTGAACTGTGAACTTGCAGATGTTCAAGCTGGATTTAGAAAAGGCAGAGGAACCAGAGATCAAATTGCCAACATCTGTGGGATCATAGAAAAAGCAAGAGAGTTCCAGAAAAACATCTGCTTTATTGACTATGCCAAAGCCTTTGACTGTATGAATCACAACAAACTGTGGAAAATTCTTAAAGAGATGGAAATACCAGAGCACCTTATCTGCCCCCCATAAAATCTATATGCAGGTCAAGAAGCAACAGTTAGAGCTGGACATGGAAGAACAGAATGGTTCCAAATCGGGAAAGGAATACATCAAGGCTGCATACTGTCACCCTGCTTATTTAACTTATATGCAGAGTACATCATGTGAAATACTGAGCTGGATGAAGCACAGGCTGGAATCAAGATTGCTGGGAGAAATATCAATATCCTCAGATATGCAGATGACGCCACCCTTATGGCAGAAAGTGAAGCCTCTTGATGAAAGTGAAAAAGAGGAGAGTGAAAAAGTTGGCTTAAAGCTCAACATTCAGAAAATGAAGATCATGGCATCTGGTCCCATCACTTCATGGCAAATAGATGGGGAAACAATGGAAACAGTGACAGACTTCATTTTTTTTGGACTCCAAAATCACTGCAGATGGTGACTGCAGCCATGAAATTAAAAGATGCTTACTCCTTAGAAGAAAAGGTATGACCAACCTAGATAGCATATTAAAAAGCAGAGGCATTACTTTGCCAACAAAGGTCCATCTAGTCAAAGCTATGGTTTTTCCAGTAGTCATGTATGGATGCGAGAGTTGGACTATAAAGAAAACTGAGCGCCGAAGAATTGATGCTTTTGAACTGTGGTGCTGGAGAAGACTCTTGAGAGTCCCTTGGACAGCAAGGAAATCCAACCAGTCCATCCTTAAGGAAATCAGTCCTGAATATTCATTGGAAGGACTGATGCTGAAGCTGAAGCTCCAGTACTTTGGCCACCTTATGCAAAGAACTGTCTCATTTGAAAAGACCCTGATGCTGGGAAAGATTGAAGGCGGGAGGAGAAGGGGATGACAGAGGATGAGATGGTTGGATGGCATCACCAACTCAATGGACATGAGTTTGAGTAAGCTCCAGGAGTTGGTGATGGACAGGGAAGCCTGGAGTGCTGCAGTCCATGGGGTCTGAAAGAGTCAGACACAACTGAGTGACTGAACTGATAGTATGATTTAGAGAAAGAATGCTGGAGATAGAACCAGAGAGACACAGGTTTAAAACTGCATTGGGAATAGGAATAATAATGCCTTCCAAGTGGGTTTATTGGGAGAGTGGTATATGAAGTGAGTGGTGCATATAAGAGGTCCTCGAGATATCTTAGCCCCTGTTTTTTGCCTCACTCTCTTTGGTCTCGTCTGGGGAAAACTTTTGAGGATTATGGTACATAAATTGTTAAAATGAAGAAAGAGAACCTGAAAGCAGAATCACAGCAGTGGAACTATGGTGTGAATCTGTACATGGCACTCGCATTTGTCGGAGCAAGCCTGTTGCTGGAGTCTTAAACAGCAGTGGAGGACGTGCTGGGAATTGGGAAATCACATTCCTATTATTCTTATCTGTGGTCAACTTATTACTAGAAAAAGAAACCAAACTGATCTCTAAAGTCCTTAGGTTCAAAACTTTCCATTTTGACTTCCACCGTTAATGTTTTCCCATCTTCACTTAAAAATATCACCTAATCCCAGCTCTCCCTCAGATTCTTCCTTCTCCTAGAGTTGTTTTGTTCTCCATAGTAAATTCTCTCTTTTAGGTCCATCAATGGCATTTCAAATACTTTTGATGGATTGATGAAAGATGTGTTAAATTTTGATAGATTCAGTAATTTCCTTGAGTTTCACACTGATTTCTTTTAGGATGTAACTAGGTAGCCTGATTATTCCCCTGTTCCCCAGCTCCCACCCCCATCAATTATGCTAGAGAGGACAGAGAAGTGTGACCAGTTTTTCTGTTCCTCTGAGGACAGACCTGGAACAAATGGTTTCAGACTATGGCATGATAGACTTGGGTTCAACCAGCAGGATCTATATAAGCCTTGCACTAGGCTCATTACGTTTAAAAGCTAGAAGTCATTTCACAGCCACGTCAGGTTAGTTCTTGTTTATAGCACCATGGTTGTTTGTGTGTGTGTGTGTGGGTGTGCATGCGTGCAAAATATGCAGGGCACTGGAGATACAAGAACAATTAGTTTCTCAAGGAATTTGAGTCCAGCAGGGGAGACAGACATGAAGAACACGGTGCTGTCTGATGGAGGCAGTGCAGGTATGTGTACAAGTGACATAGGAGGCAGGGATGGACTTAGATCTGGGGCAGGTGAGCCTCTTCATAGGCCATCTATTGAAGAATAAATTCGAGTTTGCTCTCTGGCCAAGGTTGGAGAGGGTGTCCCAAGTAGAGGAGACAGTGCGTGGAGAGACAGAGAGACGTGGGCTAGTGCGGCAGGTGCAGGGACTCCCCAGTGATTAGATACTGCTGGGTTGTCAACTACAAAGACTGTGGTCAGGTCTGGCAGTGCTGAGGTCGGTTATGGGATCTCTTTCTTTTAAGTCTGGAAAATCAAAATGAAGCATTTATGTCTCTTAGTTTGGTTTGGGTAGTATTTTTGCCAGAGGTAGGGGCATATACTATATATGTCAGAGAAAAATCAATGACTGTTTTGTAAACATGGAAGTTGTGTTAAATAATTTGAAAGAAAGGACCCAAACCTTGCACTTGACTGGATTTGCTATTCTGGAGTGTACAGTTTTCAAGTCACATAACGAAGAACTGTGTTTTGTGGAACTCTGCTCTTTCTTCATGAAACAAATGCACTCATAAAAAGCAGTACAATTTCAGGGCCCCCTGAAACCCCTCTCCATTGGAGGGGTGTTTTCTTATGGAGCAGAGGTAACCGAATTAAAATGGAGGGTGGCCTCTCTCAGGTCACTCTTGGCTGCCTGGGAGTGCAGTGGAACCTTGGGTATTGTGTACCTTTAAATCGTCCATGTTGCCTGTTTCATGGCCTTCCCAGGCCAAGGAACTGGGTAGTCAGTTTCTAGTTCTCAGAACTGGAGCAGGACTGCTGTGCTTGCAGTTGCATGCTTTTTATGGAACAGGGAATGTTGTTTAGGGAATTTAGGCAGCTGGAACCTGCCGCATTAGCAATTTGGACGCAGGAAGAATTTCGGAGTGAGAAAATAAAGCTTATTATATAATTTCATTTGGGTATTTAGGAGGCTGAGAAGGGAGATGATAGTATTATGAAGGCAGGCAGGAGAGTTTCATAAACAGCTCCCTTCCTCCCTCTCTATTCATTTTTACTGTAAGAGCTGGATTTAAATAGGATGATCACGTGGCCCATTTTGAAAAGGGCAGTCATGTTCTTCTGCTGTTTCTTAGCTGTTTTGTCAGTTGGAGCAAAACAACAGCACTGCTCACTTTTTTTTGCAGGGTTAGAGGAAAAAGGAAGGGCTGGCAGAATGATGAGGTGGAAAGCTAGATGAGAGAGGAGAGGCCAAAAGTGTCAGACTGTGGGGACGAGGACCTGAAGGAGGCCCCTCTGGCCTCAGGGATGGGGCCTGGAACTCTGCCTTTTTGAAGCCTGTTGACGATCTCATCCTAATTTAGCCTTTTGTGGAATCTTCCATGAGGTGCAGTTGCCAACTTCAGCCTTCCTAGAGAATAGAGGCTGCCGAATCTGTTACGAAGTCTACCCAGAAGAGTTGGCAAAGCAGGCCCCCTCCTTAGAACCAGAACACTAACAGAAGGTAAAAGTCCACTCCTCCTTTAAGAAAGCAGAGTCAACTCCTCACACCTGCCTCACCCCCACCCCCCCACCCCCCCCACCCCACCCCACCCCCCCCACCCCACCCCACCCCCACTGCACAAAAGGGGGAGAAACAAAAAACACCAGCTCTCAGCAAAAACAAAAACTGACGTCCCTGTAACCTTTGGTGGTTCTTTTTTTGTGCGTCAAGTGTTAACCTCTTGTTTCATCTTAGTAAACAGTGGAAATCTCATTTCTTTCCAGAAAATTACAAAAGATAACAGGGACCAGATTCAAGCAGAATAAAACTTATAAGTACCCCCAGAGAGTCTGGCTTAAAAAAAGAAAGAAAGAAAGTAACATGTCTTCTCTGCCTTAAAATATGTCTTAAAGGGAAATCATTTAGGTCCCTGGTGGTTTCTTTCTTCATCATACTAATTTCTATTAGCAGAATGTGATTCTGAAAGGATGCAGGGAGTTTGGCAAGAGAGTTTTATATATTTGTTTTTCCCGTTTTCTTACAGCAAAATACAAAGGTACCTGACCTTAGAGACGCTTGAACTGAGCTATTCTGATTGACAACAGTCAGGACACAGTAGGATGTATAATGTCCAGGGACGGGCAGCTGCTCGCCTGATAAAGAACCTGTCCGGCTGTAGTTTGCATCTCTCTCTCCTACACCCCAACAGAGAGATTTGAGCAGGGATTAATGTAGCCTCTTCCTCTTTTAAAAAATGTGTCCCCTGCTCATTTCCAACACAGATCTGAGGTTGGTATTCACTTATCTTAATAGAATATATCTCTTGAAAGTATAGAACATACTATTTAAAATATGTTACTTAGGTCTTATTACATTATTCTGTGTTTAGGGTATGTCAATGGACTAAATTTGTCTGAACTACCGAGATTTAGACTATCTAACTTTTACTGGCATTGGAGGATTTCTCTTAAAAAAGAGCTATTGAGATTACATATCAATATCATATAAATCTTTCTAGGAAAATATAATCGAAAGCATCAAGGCTCCTACAGTTGGTGGTTTCTATTATCTTGGTTCTCAGAGCTATGACAATGTCACTGAATTTCAAGAATTCATAAAGAAAGAAAACTCGTAGTTTTGAAATGGAGAAAAAGAAAGATCCTGGAAGTTGTCTTCTGTTTTTAAAATAGTCATTCTTACCTTAAACGTACAAAAATCAGAAAATTATTTTTCATTCTTAAAGAAAACACCCTGCCAGTTTATACTTCTGAATTAATGCAAAGACCAGTATTTTATAAATAACATTAGTAATAATTGTGGAGCCTATTTACAACTCTGCTTTTGATTTATTGCAAATATGCCTTCAATTTTCTTCCTCATTACCAGTTACCTTCTTTAATTATAATAGGACTTTCCTATAATATTTGTATCATTTATTTTGAAATGTCTAACTTTAAAAGAGGTTTACTGATTTTTAGAGCATAAAATGCAAAGGTTTTTATTTTAGGATAACAGATCATAAACTTAAACATTACTGGGGTAGTTTGGCCAAGAATACAAAAATATATGGAAGGAAAAGTATAATCACCTAATACTGTGTACATTTTTACAACAGAGTGAAAGACATTTGGATTTAGAGTTTTAACTAGTAGTAAGCTTATTTGTTTAGTAATGATTTTTAAAATAGAAAAAAAAAGTCGGCTGAAACAGGCACTTACTAGATATTGAACTGAATGAGCTGAAGTTAGTGAAACAGGGTAATTAGAACAACTTTATCAACATCTAAATATTTCTCCATTTCTTTAACATTTCAATTAAGTGTGAAGAAATCCCAGAAATGAGATACCCCTTAGCTATGTGAAAGGAATTCTGAGGATTACAAACTATCTACATTTTTCTATGGCATGAATACTGCCCCCTCTTTTTTAAAACATAATTTGGAGGGGATTTTAAAATTTGTTAAGCTTCTGTAACACTGTGGTTTACCACTTTTATTTTTAATTAAAAAATATAAAAAAGAAGCTATCTGAGTCAATTCATTTTTGTTTGTAGTCATTTTTGTTTGTTATTGTGATTAAAAACTAGTGGGCTGTATTCTGTGAAAACGATATTCTTAACGTCACTACCTACGTAGAAAATATAGGAGTCATCCTTGCTCATTCCTAATCATTTTGAAATTCTCTGGTCATTTTTTTTTTAAGGCCAGAATTGACTAATAATACTGTGTGGCTGGTTATTTATTCTTGTCATAGTAGTTTAGTTATTTTTGTATAAATTAGTTTTCCCATAATAGTTGGAAATGATTCTACTTGTGATATAAAAAATATGTAAATTTGATCATTTTGTTGTATAAAATACTTAATACCTGTTCAAAGCTGTCTGACTTTCGGTTTTAAAACAGCTCTGTAGTTTGGTGAGTCCTGCAGAAATTCCAGCTTTCTCCGTGGCCTGCCAGCCAAATAATTTTTGCAGCATTTTCCTTTGCTTTCTTATAAACATTTAAAAATTTTCTTTGCTTTTCTGTAAGTTCAACCATTAAGTTAGAAAGCACTGAAGTTGCTATTTAGTTTTTTGCCGTATTAGGGAGGAATGATAGATTTTGTGTATTCCCTGTGAGTTGTTAGAACAGAAATACTGAGGATTGCTTATGGAGCTGTACACTTGCCCTATTACAGATGAAATGACTCTGTCTAACTGCATTGCTTTAGAATGAGTTTTGTTGCTTTCACGCTCAAAGATACTTAATTTTACTTTTGTTCAGAGGATCATGTAATATACTTCTTTCCCATCTTGTGTTTCCAAAGCTCTGGGGTAAACACTGAATCCTTTTAGGACTGCAGGTTGCTGTCTGATTTACTAGAAAGCATGATGCATGTAGTAAAATAGTAGCTAATGATTACGGAGTCCCACCTTAAAGGTTATTAAGAGAAAAAGTTAAAATATCAAGGAAGGTGCCACTACAGTAAAAACGTTATTTCCTCTGGAAAACCTGGTGTCTCATAGGAAGCCTTGGGTCTTAATCTCAGCTACTAACAGTGTTTAAATATGAAAGTAAAGAGGACACAGGAGTTCATTCTGTTTTAAGGCCCACTGTTCTTAAGGTGTGTGGTTATTAATCTTGGTTTGAATGTATGAATTATATAAGATTAATTTGCAGATAGGATCAATGGAGGTTAGTGCATGGGTTTTTAGAATGAGGAGGCAGATACGATTTTACTCATCAGCCTTTCTGCTTCTGTTTTTGACTCTTTGGAAATGCTATTAGTTTTACTCTGTTGTTTTCTTAAAGCTGTGGTCAAAGTAAATAGGCTTGGAGAGAAAAACTCATATTATTTTCTCCTTTGTGAGATAAGGGGGCTGGACTGTGCTCTTTCTAGACAGTTTTCAGGGACCTGAATCTCGGATTCTGAACTCTCACTACTCATTCCGAGCTCTCTACCTTTCTACTCTGCCAGCTTTTTTGTTATCTGATTTGCAAGTCAATGTTATGGAAAGTTTCTATTGTAATGCAAACAGCCTCAGCTTCGGGTTCCAGCTGATATCCACAACCCAAACAGGCTATTCAAGCCACCTCGGAAAGAAAAATCTTTTTAAAAGATGGCAAACTTTGCTTTCATGTTCACCCCAAATGAAGTTCTGGAGCACATCTGGCTGTGCAGAGTAATCCAATCTATTTTAATGCAAAGATTTTCCAAGAAGGCAGGAAACAGTCAAGGGGAAGGCTTTCAGGCATCTGCTGTTTCGTTTCCAGATCCCTTGTGTTAATTTAATGTTTCTAGGGAACCAGGCTCGTTCTCGTTTCTCAGAATCCCTTCTCTAGGAACTGGTGAGTGCGGTGGCGCTGTGCGAGCAGCAGATAAGCAGACAGCTTGGCTGGGGCGCGCGGCGCTCCTTCGCAGCCCGGTCACCCCACCACCCCGGGGGCGCCCCGGGAGTGCTCTGCGGGTGACTCGGCAGTTTCCCTTCGTTCCCAGCATCTTACGCAAACGCAGCGCTCGGGGTGACAGAGGTATACTTGAAAGACGTGTTTATTTGCATTTGTCCACTTTGGCCTTAGTGAAAGGTAACTAGGAAGCGATTGGCGGCCCTTGCTCACTCAACCAAAACCAGGGAAAGTCGGCCGATCTCAAGGAAACAAACCAAACCTAACATGAACCTGAGCGAAACGTGAATCTTGCATTAAACACTTGCATTTCTGTTCGGGAAAGAAAATCCCGAGAAAGCTGGCATTCCTTACGATAGGCTGCTGCCCATTCTCGGTGAATTAGCCGTCGCAGGTTGCCGGGAAATTTCTTGTCCTTGTGCGATGAGCGGGTTCGGCAGATTTTGTTTTGCAGGGAACTGGACTAGTGGAGTCAGGTGTCTGTGCGGCGCCAGAGCATTAACGCCTTGTGTTCCGGGGCCCTTATCTTCAGGGAGGAACTCTTCCCATTCCCATCTCCCACTTTACAACCAGAAAGATGCAAACAAATTTCCCTTCTGGGAAAAAAAAAAAATCTGTAGAATCAAAAACAACAACAAAAAAGGCTGTCTTTTAAAATACTTTCGTTTTTGTATATTGCTATCTGTTATTCCTGTTTAGAAACTTAGAATGCTAGTTTATGTTGCTGTGAGAATTGCCCTGCATACCTAAATGTTAAAGTTTAATGAGTTCACTTGTAACTTAGCTAGTACTCTGATAATGCCAGTATGCTTCTAGCAGCCAGTCTAACTGTGACTAGGTTGATGGAATCACAGAATCTAAGGTAAAAGAGTGTAGAGGTCATTTAGGCCAGTTTTTAAATGGAATTGTAAGAAACTCTTTTATAATATTTCTGCTTTTTGAGACAGTCTGTTCTTTTGCTGGAGAGCTCTGATTATTATTAGAATGTTATTCTTTTTACTAAATTGAATTCTCTCCTTGGTTCTTGTTCTTTAAATAATAAAAGCCTAAATTTTTTTCACGTATTTTAGTGAGTATGTTATATACTTGGAGATCATAATAAGACAAGAGATTAGATTCATAGTAAAGATAACCATATTTGGAGCTCCAAATTCTTGCTTTCTGCCTTATGAATCTTCTTTTGAACTGCTTAGAAACAATGGCATAATTTCCCATATCAGGGTAGTACTTGAGATTAAGCAATAAAATGGTATATTGGCAACACAGTTTTCATTTAAAAGATCCCTTTGATGATGTTATGCTTATATTCAGTTTTCTGTTATGGTTAAGTTTTTTTGTTTACTTTTAGTTTTCTATGTAATGTTCCGTGCTTTAGCTGAAATCATTAAATAAAAGTTTACTGGACTCAGAAATGCCCATCCTTTGGTTCCTTTTTGCTTTACCTCTATTAGTTTTCTACTGCTGTTATAACAAGTTCGCACAGAGTTAGCATGAACAACATCCATTTATTGTCTCACATTTCTATGGCTCTCCTCGGTTCTCTGTTCAGGTCCTCGCGAGGCCCCATGTGGAGAGAGCAGCAGGGCTGGACTCTATCTGTAGATCCTGGGGGAGAATTCAGTTCCATGTGGTTGTGGGAGAGAGGCCCCCTTCCCTTGCTCGCCCTCAGTCAGGGGTCTTCCTCAGCTCCACATTCTTTGGCTCATGCTCTCCCACCCCTCATCTCCAGGGCCAGCAATAGTATGCGGAATCCTTGTGCTGTGAATCTCTCTGCCTTCCCTATCTGTTTTCTTCTCATGCAGTTCCGTTGGGCCCACCTGGGTAAAGTCAAATGATGAGTAACCTTAATTACACAGCAAAATCCCTTCACAGTGGTACCTAGCTGAGTGCTTGATTGAATATGAGGGGATGGGAATCTCGGAGGCTTATCTTTAGAATTTTGTTTACCTTATTCTTCTAGTGACAGATTTTCTGGGATGGTAATAGTCATAATCCCACATTTTAAAGAGATTTTAAACATCTTAATTCTCAAAAGTTTGCAGGGTAAAATTAAAACTAAAAGTGTCAGGTAACATCAAATATTACTTACAAAGAATTTTTAGAGGTTTAATAAAATAATAAACAATCACTTATAAATTTTTTGTTTTTAAACTCAAACTTCTGATTGTGAAGCCTTTCCTAATCTTCTCGTTTTGTTTTTGGCATTATTATAGGATAGCATCAGATAGGAATCAGTTTATACTACCAATACTGTATATACTACTAATAATCATATTTTTAAAAGATTGGTTTTCCTCTGCAGTCTCATTTCGGCCTTGGAGAATTTTTGATATGTTCAAGTAGAATTCTACTAGAATCTAATTTTAGATAAGAAACTGGGTCCCCTGACCTAGCTGCCACTTACTCATACCTAAAATGTGCTTGAATATGCAACTTCCTAATATAGGGCCCACGCAAAGCCCCTCTTCACTGTCTGTTAGAGCTACATGGTTCTTACGCCTTGGGGTAGGGGGCATGTAGGCTTACATTTTGCATTCTAATGTACTATTTATGAATCTTGACTATCATTTATTACTTAAATTCTAATTTTTCCCTTCAGAGATTTTTAACTAGGCAGCAATTCAAAAGTACAGATTATACGTGGGAAAATTCTAGTGCTTTGGAACTATCAAAAAGAAACTAAAAGGATGCTCATCAGATGCAGCAGTAGAACAGAAAGTGGCTCTTGGGGAGTTTTATGAATACTCTTTAGGACTTTCCCACCTTCTTCCAGGAACTCCAGTAAGAAGGGGGCCTGGTGCAAGAAGTGGGAATCTGCCAGTCTCAGGCTCAGATGTGATTCTGTGAGACGTAACTGATGGTCTGGAGATACAGGGCTGAGGGATAGGCAGCACGTATGCTGAGAGCCGAAACTTGTGCCTTAGCCTTCAGATGAGGTAATGATCAAATCACAGCCACACATCTCGGGTGACTATATATTTGAAGCACACAACTTAGCCAACGTGTTTCTTTTGCTTTCCCTAACTTGGGATAATTTTCATGTAACGAATGATGGTTATGGGCATTTTTATATAGAAGATTTTAATTATGTCTCAAGCCTTTATGCAGTTGATCAAGCATTAATGATTTAGAGTTCTCTTATTACTGAAGTCTTTTTAGCTGCAAGTCCATGGGTCCACACCAGTTCATTATTACATATACAATTACTTGTTTATTTATCTGTAGTCCACCTTACTACAAAAGGATTTTGAGGAAATTTACACATACATGTATATCCACCATCATTATCCCCACCACCTACCACATAAAAGAAACAGATGAAGCGACTGTACCAAAGGAGGATAAAGTCAGGAGAAAAATAAAAGACTGCTATGGGAAGGTTAGTGCAAAGAAAATGTAGTATAAATCCTGTACGGACGCTGGAACTAGACTATAAATTCGGTTCTGGTTTTTTCCAGCCACCAAAGCAAAATGGCAGCAAAGTAATCAGCTACAGGATTCACCACACTCATAAAATGAGTATAAGAAGTATTGGAGTTTGCCTTTGAGCTCATCGTGATGCTTTCCTTCTGCTAGAAAGGTTAACTTTGAATTGCAATTACAGTTATAAAAACATAAGTTTGGCTTTAGTAAGAATGAACAGAATGGCAGAATGGAAGCAGTTAGCAGGATTTCTAGTATTCCCTCTCTTTTCCTTGGTCCATGTTCTAATATTCCAACACATTCCAAAACTCTCCTCAATGCACAGAGAGGTCCAAGGAGACTGGCCATTCTTTTTGGAAGCTGGAGACTTCCCTGAAGATTCTGTGAGAATGGGAAGCAGAATCTGATTTTTTTTTTTTTGTAGAATGGAAACCTTTTATCATGAAGAATTTTTTCTTTATTGTATACTTTTATATAGTTTCCAACCCATGAATTAGTGGTATTCCAAAAATTCATTTTTAAGTTGCTTGTTTGAAATTAAGAATATATTTTACCAAAGAAATGATGTTGTCTACGACCTAATTTCAGACTTGCAGTGTACCCAAGGTTCAAGGAGGTTAAATCTGAATAAATACAGGTCTACACTTCTGTATTCAAAACCTTTGAGGCCAGATTTTGCTGACTTTGAGTTTTGTTTTGTTTTTTGAGAAGGATAATACTGTGCATATACCAGTTATTACATAGCCCTGCAGTGTGGTCTGGAGCAGGATCCTATAATCAAACACATTAATACTTCTGCAGTGAAACTGATGAATATTCACACTCAGTGGAATAAATAAAAACTATAAATAGCCTCCTGTCAGTTCAGGTCAGGTTTTGTCGCCAAATGAATTCAGAGTTCAGGTCAGGTCAGGTCAGGTTTTGCTGCCAAATGAGTTATGAAAAAACTTCTGGTTTTCAGAGTATTTTGGATTTCAGATTAGTGGATCTCTTTTATACTTTTTTTTTATATAAAAAAATACTGGTATTATAAATCCTAACCACAATGCAATGTTATTTTATGAAAAAATGTGTTGAATTCCAATTAGGGAAGCCAGTAAACCATCACTATATTGCAGCCCTACAGCAAGAGTTAAGTGTTTCCATAAGGCTGGATCAGAGCAGAAACACCCTCTTCTCTGTAACCCAGGAAAGGGCTTGTGTCAGGCAGGTGCTGATGAAGGTTCAAGGCCAAGGGCCAGGGACTGGTAAGAAGCGTGAGAGAGGGAAGGTGGGAGAACAAGATGGGGGACTTTCTTTCCCTTCCCATATTAATTTCTCTATTCCCCACTGTTTCTCTTCTCTTAACTCTTCCTTTCCTTTGAATGCAGGGAGCCCAGCAACTATGTCACAGATGGTATTTCCTCTCCCCACCTTTCTCCCAAAACTGCCTGTAAAGGTACCAGATGGTGCCAGAAATAAAAAACTTCTAAAGGTAGTTAGACTTAGGTCTAGATCTAGCCTCTGCCACCCTCCGGCTGTGTGACCTTAAGTGGTCTGTTCACCTTGTAAAAAAAAAAAAAAAAGTTCAATCTGCTTCATGGGATTGTTGAGAAGACATTAGGTTCTGAAGTCAGTGTGATGTTATGTGCAAGGGCCTCACACGGAATGGTGCTCGATAAATGATGGCGTCCTTCATCACTGTGGTCCCCTCACACACCTTGTGGTAATTTTTTCCTTCTTCCCCTGAACATTGGCCAAGAAGCAGGGAGCCAGGATCCAGTGGAGATGTGGTGTGTCTGTAAGCAGGAGGGAAGAAGCTTCTCAAGTGATGTGTGTGGTGGTTGTGAAGGAAAAGTGCTCTGTAAAGGCTACTGCTGCTAAGTCGCTTCAGTCGTGTCCGACTCTGTGTGACCCCATAGATGGCAGCCCACCAGGCTCCCCTGTCTCTGGGATTCTCCAGGCAAGAAAACCGGAGTGGGGTGCCATCACCTTCTACGTCTGTAAGGGCATGAAGGCCCTAAAATGTGTCCACTTGTTTCTGACTTGACCACGGCATCCAGTCCCTGCTTAGGGTCTGATCTAGGCTTGATAAACCCTCAGACTAGGAAGTTTCTGGAAGAAAGAATCATCTGCAGGCTCTTCTGGAAGTTAGTCTGGGACCTAAAATATCTTTGGAGCTTACATGAAAGTTGTTTGCAGCCACAAGGGCTGACATTGCCCCATGGACTGGGGCTTAACAAGAGTAGCAATAAGACTTTCAAGAAGCCACTATAAATTTCACAGCTAATCTGGGGCTTTGACACAGGTGCTGCTTGGTGGCACTCTAGCTCTTCATATTGACTACATGCATTCTTTTAATAATATTAAATGCTTAGTTAATCCCAGGCACTGTTCTGGGATTATAATGGCATAGACAAGATTCATGCTGTCATGGAAACAGATGCCGGTACTGTGTTAGAACATTGGTAAGATGTGAATGGGTGGGTGGGTGAGTCGGGGTGGTTAGGGAAGGTCTGAGGAGGTGATGTTAAAACTGAGACCTGAAGGATGGGTAAGACATAGCCATGCCAGGAGCATCCTAGATAGAGGGCTAGCAAGTTCAGGGGTCCTAAGATGGGGAGGGGGCTTCCCTGGTAGCTCATTGGTAAAGAATTCACCTGCTAATGCAGGAGATGTGGGTTTAATCCCTGGGTCAGGAAGATCCCTTTGAGAAGGAAGTGGCAACCCCACTTGCCTGGAAAAAAACAGAGGAGCCTGGCGGTCCATGCAGTCACAAAGAGCTGTACATGACTTAGCAATTAAACAACAATAGGATGGGGAGGAGCGTGGTGTGTCTTAGGACCTATCAGAAGCAGATTATTTGAGTTTCTTGAGTAGAGGGGAGAGGATCAGGTGTAAAGGGGAAGGCAGGCTGGGTCTAGACCGTACTGAACCTTGTGTGCCCTGGACGGGAGAATGAATTTCATTCAAAGAACAAGAAGCCCGTGAAGGTTTTCAAGCAAGGGAGGAACACGGTTTGCATGATGTCTACTTGGCCTCTCAAGTGGACATCGTGTAACATTAAAAGCTAGACTAGGCTCCTTTGGGAATATTCCAGCATTTCCCTTGTTTTTTTAAACTGAGATGTGAGTACTTTGAAGTAACTTGTTTCTCTTTAGTTTTTAGGGTTTCTCTTCAAATCTGATTAACTGTCATCATAAATTTAGCTGAAAGCATGAGCAGTCACCTCTGTAAGACTGAGCGAGGCTCCTGTTACCTGTTTTTTTTGTTTCCTGCTGTGTTTTTTGTTGGTTTATCTTCCAACACACACACCCGTTGCTGCCAACATTGACATGCATTCTCTTTTAATCCTTTCTCTTTTCCTCCCTTGGCTTTGCAATTATGGTAGATTTTTTTTTTGTTTGTGCATTTCTTCCTTGACTGTTGAGGCATTCTCTCCTGGCTATACTCATTTCCTTTAAAGAACTCTATTCAATATAACAAACCTAACACAGCTCCTTGTACAGAGTAGTTACTCGGTGAAGTTTTGTTCTGTGACTGAATAAACAGCAAGATCTGCAGGGCTTTTGTGATGAACATGAAGATGAATAGGTCATTTTTATGCCTGTAAGCGGGCCACTTCAGAATCTAAACTCAGTGTTTGTCAGGAACCCTAATAAAGGGGAGGTAAGGACGGTGTGGAAGGAACTTTGGAGAATGAATTTGACACTGAACCTCAGATTCAGCCTCTGTTCTGGTTTTTTATTTAGGCGGATTTTTCAGGGAGAGAAGTATAGTTGTTATTATTGTGAACAACTGAATCAGGTGGTTAAGAAAACTGTTCTGAAACTTGGTGATAAGATGATAAGTTAGAGATACAGCTTTTCAAAGTCAAAGTAGAGCGTTGTCTAGTAAGACCTAAGAGTCATTTGATTCTCTGGAAACTGGAACTTTGTTTTACTTACTATTTGCTGTTAATTAGTACTCAGCCTCTGTTAAAGTTAGAACTTAAAAAAAATTGTTATTGATGCACATAATTTCTTGCAAGTAGAGAAGATAACCCCAAAGGTTATATTTTATTGCCCTATAGAGTATTAACTAGTTTTGTATGTAATTTAGCAGTCCTATTCCAGTATTCTTTTTAAAAAAAATTTTATTATATCAATTTCTTTGCCACCTTGCTATTTTCCTCATTATGAGTTACTTAAGTTTTTGACATGTGCCTAGTATATATTGGTATGTGAGTTATATTTCTAACCTTTTAAAACTTATATTTTGACTTTCATATTCAGTAAAGTCCTTAGACATGCATGAATGTGCAAGTCACTATCCAAATTCCCCTCATTTTATTCTACCACATGGGCTTCCGTGGTGGCTCAGTGGTAAAGAATCTGCCTGCCGATGCAGGAGACGCGGGTTCAATCCCTGGGTCAGGAAGATTCCCTGGAGAGGGAAATGGCAACCCACTCCAGTAGTCTTGCCTGGGAAATCCCATGGACAGAGGACTCTGGCAGGCTACAGACCATGGGGTCACCAAAGAGTCAGGTACAACTTAGCGACTAAACGAACAACAGAGCTACCGTATAATTTCTGAATGGGAACATCATAAATGGGAACATCTATAGTATGATATAGAGGTAAACATTTTACTTACAGAAAACCTGTTCTTTAAAAGGGTATTTGTCCCTGTATAAGTTCAATATAAGCAATCTTAACGAATTTTAGGCCAGTCTCAGGGAAGGTTCTCATTGAATTAATCTGGGTACGAGTTTGTACTTACCATACTCTTTCTTGTATGGTGGCAAATATAATAAGTAAACTCAAGGAACATGCCACAAATATAAATCTTGCTTTTTTTTTTTCTTTAAAAAAAGCCTGCTGCTGCTACTGCTGCTAAGTCGCTTCAGTCGTGACCAACTCTGTGCAACCCCAGAGACGGCAGCCCACCTGTCCCTGGGGTTCTCAAAGCAAGAACACTGGAGTGGGTTGCCATTGCCTTCTCCAATGCATGAAAGTGAAAAGTGAAAGTGAAGTCTCTCAGTCGTGTCCAACTCTTAGCGACCCCATGGACTGCAGCCTACCAGGCTCCTCCGTCCATGGGATTTTCCAGGCAGGAGCACTGGAGTGGGGTGCCATTGCCTTCTCCGAAAAAAAAAAAAAAAGCCTAAACATCATTATAAGCAAAATTTGATTCTGAATTATTTACCCTAAGCAATCACTAGGCCAATAGTGTAGTAAGTCATGAAGTATAGGTGACTAAACTCTTACCAATCGCATTTGGAAGTTCAGTACTGGATGGTGTATTTTCCTTAGAGACACCTTACCTGCAATGAGGACAGCCTGCCACCAGCTGATGCCATGTTCATAGCCTCTTGGTCTAAACTGGAAATTCAGTTCAAGTCACTATTCACTGAACTGACATTAGTCTGTATTCTGCCCCATTAAAAACTGTTACGAAAAGGAAGATTGATACCATATTTGAACAGAGGACACATTAAGAACGTAAGGAAATAAAACATGCATTTAGTGCTTTTTGGTAAATTATTATTTTCCCCAGTCATCACTTAAAGGAGTCCTAGCTGTGACCTAGTCAAGGTTTTAGTATAGTGCTTTACACACTTAACTCAGTCTTTATCTTTGACTGCTCCTCTCTGGATAGCTCTGGAACTGGAATCTGCTTTTCAGAGCTTTGTTGTCAATTTCTGCAGTTTGTTTATACTGTAGTCACTTAAGGGCGTTTGTATACCTGCGTTGCTAGGGACTGTCCTGTTTTGTGCTTCTTTTCTCAACAACATTCTCATTTGCTCTCAGAAAAATCCATGTTTTTCATCATACGTTATATGGCCACCTCACTTTACCCTGGCTAGTTGTTGTTAAGACTTATTGGCACCAATCTTGTCTGCTTTCTTTGGTCTCTCTACCCTCTTTATTCCCTTCCCCACATATGGTAGAAGCAAAAAAAAAAAAAAAGAGTAACACCCAGATGAATGTGTTTTCCCAGTTCTTCCTACTGTTATTTTCCCCTTTTATAGAGAACAGCCTCATTTATTTATTCCTACATCACACTAAGTTATATTTATTGAGCTCTTATTACATTCCTGACACTGTTTTTTACTAGGATTAACCCAGTTCTCAACAACAATTGTATGAGGTACATGCTATTACTATTCCCACTTTACAAGACTGAGTGGATGAGTAACTTGTCTTGGGTCACATGGTACGGAGCTACCTTTGTTTTTTGTTTTATTTTTTTTTATTTTTATTTTTTACGCCTCCCGCCCCCGCAAGACCTTTCCCCCAGTTCCCGGCCACGCCCCCTTCCCAAATCGTGGAGCTACCTTTGAACTTGGTTAGTCTGACTTCAGAGTCCACGCTGTTGACTACCAGTATATAAGAATTGTTTATTTAAGTGTATGTAGTTGTTGGTCTTAGTTTGAATTGATATTAATAGTTAACATCTAATTGTTCATTTGTCAGCTAGCAACTTAACAATATAAAGTTTTATGTTAGCAATCTATTGCTGCGTAACACACCCCTAAATCTAGCAGCTTAAAATAATAAGCGTGTATTATCTCACAGAGTTTCAGGGATTTGAAAGTGTTTTAGCTACATAGCTCTGACTTGGTGTCTCTAATGACATCTCAAGATGTCAGCTGGGACCAGAGTCAGTTCTCATATGGCACTGCTGCTTCCAAGATGGTGCACTCATGTAGTACAAGTGCCTAGCATTATGCTTCTTGATGGTGATGGAAACGCCCAGGTTGATTGCTGAGGCATCCATTTCAAAGATATCATCTTGAGTAAACATATTGCCAGCTCTATAACACTGCTGCTATTAGCAAGACAATTAGATAAGGAACCTATTGCCTCCACCCATGAAGTTCCCCTTTTATCTGGGTACCCTAGATAACTGACCACTTGAGTGACTGTGCTTCTCCTTTCCCATGCCCTAAAGCTTCATGTTTGCCGATGAAGAGTGAACCTGTGAAACCATAGGAAGCCTACCTTCAGACCCTATTCAAAGCAGAGCCCCAGGTCTTCCTTTCTGTCTCTCTACCCATGACCTCACTGTGTTGCCCTCAGGCATGCTGTGTACCCTCCAGGACTTGTGAGTGATAAATCTTGTTTTTCATAGTTCTCTCATGATTTGCTGAAGTGCATCTTGGGATCATAATAAGAACCACAGGGCTGGTCCAGCCACAGCACTGGCTTCAATCAGGAAAATGTCCTTGGGGACTCGCCATAAGCCATACAGGTCTGGGTGATGCCTTAGGCATTTCTAGCTCGTAGCATTGCTATCAGTAGGCTGAGGCTGACACAATTCATATAGTGTTGGCTGTTGGCAGGTCCCACTTCCTTCCCGTTTGGGCTTCTCCCTGAGCTGCTTGAGTGTACTCACAGTGTGGAGGCCAGCTTTCCCCAGAGCCAACAAGCCTGGAGAGCAAGGTGGAAGCCAAAATGTCTTTTGCAGCTTAGTCTTGGAAGTCACATTTCCCTGTCATTTTTGTAATATCCTATTGGTTACATAAGTCACCCTGAGTAAGGGAGGAGGGTAGGAGGGCTCCACAAGGGTGTGAAAGAATCACTGGGTTATTTTGCAGGCTGGATCTTACAAAAAAGCTAATGTATTTTAAAGCAAACGATTAAAAACAATATTTTTCCTATTCTTTTCCATTATGATTTATTATAAGATATTGAATGTATTATAGTTCTCTCTGCTATACAATAGGACCTTGTTATTTATCTATTCTATATATAATAGTTTTCTTCTGCGAATCCCAGACTTCCAATCCAACCCTCCCCCGCGTCCTCTTCTCCATGGGAACCGCACATCTGTTCTCTATGTCTGTGAGTTGGCTTCTGTTTTGTAGATAAGCTCATTTGTATCACATTTCAGATTCCACATGTAAGTGCTATCATATGGTATTTTTCTTTCTCTTTCTGACTTCTTCACTCTGTATAATAAGCTCATTTGTATCACATTTTAGATTCCACATGTAAGTGCTATCATATGGTATTTTTCTTTCTCTTTCTGACTTCTTCACTCTGTATAATCATCTCTATCTAGTTCCATCCATGTAACTGCAAATGGCATTTCATTCTTTTTTATGGCTGAATAATATTCTATTATGTACGTGGATAAATGTATCTTTATCCATTCATCTGTAGATGAATATTTAGATTGCTTTCATGTCTTAACGATTATAAATAGTGTCACTGTGAACATAGGATTGCATGTATCTTCTCAAATGATAGTTTTGTTTGGATATATGCCCAGGAGTGGGATTGCTGGATCATATGGTAACTCTATTTGTAGTTTTTTGAGGAATCTCCTTACTGTTTTCCATAGTGGCTACACCAATTTACATTCCCACCAATAGTGTAAGAATGAGGTTCCCTTTCTCCACACCCTCTCCAGCATTTGTTACTTGTAGGCTTTTTAATGCTGGCCAGTCTGACTGGCTTGAAGTTGTACCTCATTGTAGTTTTGATTTGAACTCCTCTAATAATTAGCGGTGTTGAGAATATTTTCATGTACTTTTTGAATATCTATGTATCTTCTTTGGGGAAATGTTTGTTTAGTTCTTCTGCCTGTTTTTTGATAGGTTATTTATTTTTGTTATTGAGTTGTCTGAGCTTTTCTATCTTGAAAATTAAGTCCGTGTTGGTCACATTATTTGTTAATATTTTCTCCCAGTCCATAGGTTGTCTTTTTGTTTTGTCTATGGTTTCCTTTGCTGTGCAAAAGCTTTCAAGGTTGATTAGGTCCCATTTGTTTTTTGTTTATTTTATTTTATTTATTTATTTTTGCCTTGGCTTCCCTGATAGCTCAGTTGGTAAAGAATCCGCCTGCAGTGCAGGAGACCCTGGTTCAATTCCTGGGTTGGGAAGATCAGTGGAGAAGAGATAGGCTACCCTCTCCAATATTCTTGGGCTTCCCTTGTCCTCAGCTGGTAAAGAATCTGCCTGCAATGTGGGAGACCTGGATTCAATCTCTGGGTTGTAAAGATCCCCTGGAGGAGGGAAAGGCTACCCACTCCAGTATTCTGGCCTGCAGAATTCCGTGGACTGTTTAGTCCATGGCATCACAAAGAGTCCGACATGACTGAGCGACTTTTACTTTCACTTTCTTTGCCTTGGCGGACTTGACCTAAGAAAACATTGGTACGATTTCTGTCAAAGAATGTTTTTCCTATGTTCTCTTCTAGGAGTTTTATAATGTTGTGTCTTATGTTTAAATCTTTAAGCCATTTTGAGTTTATTTTTGTGTTTGATAAAAGGCTGTGTTCTAACTTTGTTGATTTACATCCAGCTGTCCAACTTTCCCAACACCACTTGCTGAAGAGACTGTCTTTTTCCCATTGCATATTCTTGCTTTCTTTGTTGAAGATTAATTAAACATAGGTGTGTGGGTTTCTTTCTGGGCTCTATGCTTTTCCACTGATCCATATGTCTATTTTCCTGCCAGTACCATGCTGTTTGATTACCATGGCTTTATACTACAAAGGGTTATACCTCCTGCTTTGTTCTTTGTCCTCAGAATTGCTTTGGCAATTTGGGTCTTTTGGGTTACATATAAATTTCAGGATGGAAAAGGAAATGGCAACCCACTCCAGTATTCTTGCCTGGAGAATCCCATGGACAGAGAAACCTGGTGGTCTATAGTCCATGGGGTTGCAGAGAGTCAGACATGACTGGGTGCGTGTGTGCACACACACACACACACACATTTCAGGATTGTTTATTCTAGTTCTGTGAAAAATGTCATGGGTAATTTGGTGGGGATTGCATGAAATCTACAGATTGCTTTGGGTAGTATGTCCATTTTAACAGTATTAATTCTTCCAATCTAAGAGCATAGAATATCTTCCTAATTTTTTAAATCATCTTCATTTTCTTTTATTAATATTTTATAGTTCTCATCATATGTCTTTCATCTCCCTAGTCAGGTTTATTCCTAGGTATTTTGTATTCTTTTGGTGTAATTTTAAATGGAATTTTTTTTTTTACTTTGTCTTTCTGATATTTCATTGTGGTATAAAGTAATGCAACTGATTTCTAAAGCAAACAGTTTTTGAAGGTTTAACATTTTAAAACCTAAAACAGATTCTTTTTTTTCTTTTTAATTTTTTAAATTAAAGGATAATTGCTTTACAGAATTTTGTTGTTTTCTGTCAAACCTCAACATGAATCAGCCATAGGTATAGATATATCGCCTCCCTCCTGAACTCCCTCCCACCTCGTTCCCTATCCTACCCCGCTAGGTTGATACAGAGCCCCTGTTTGAGTTTCCTGAGCCATACAGTAAATTACCGTTATGGTAATTACCTGCAAATTAACTTATATGGTAATATAAGTTTCCATGTTACTCTTTCCTTACATCTCACCCTCTCCTCCCCTTTCCCCATGTCCATAAGTCTATTCTCTATGTCTCTTTCTCCATTTGGTTCAGTTCAGTTCAGTCACTCAGTCATGTCCGACTCTTTGCGACCCCATGAACTGCAGCACTCCGGGCCTCCCTGTCCATCACCAACTCCCAGAATTTACCCAAACTCATGTCCACTGAGTTGGTGTTGCCATCCAACCATGTCATCCTCTGTCATCCCCTTCTCTTCCTGCCTTCAGTCTTTCCCAGCATTAGGGTCTTTTCAAATGATTCAGTTCTTCCTGTCAGGTGGCCAAAGTATTGGAGTTTCAGCTTCAGCATCAGTCCTTCCAATGAATATTCAGGACTGATTTCCTTTTGGATGGATTGGTTGGATCTCCTTACAGTTCAAGGGACTCTCAAGAGTCTTCTCCAACACTACAGTTTAAAAGCATCAGTTCTTCAGCACTCAGCTTTCTTTATAGTCCAACTCTCACATCCATACATGACCACTGGAAAAACCATAGCCTTGACTAGATGGACCTTTGTTGGCAAAGTAATGTCTCTGCCTTTTAATATGCTGTCTAGGTTGGTCATAACTTTTCTTCCAAGGAGAAAGCATCTTTCAGTTTCATGGCTGCAGTCACCATCTGCAGTGATTTTGGAGCCCAAGAAAATAAAGTCTGTCACTGTTTCTACTGTTTCCCCATCTATTTGCCATGAAGTGATGGGAGCAGATGCCATAATCTTAGTTTTCTGAATGTTGAGCCTTAAGCCAACTTTTTCACTCTCCTCTTTCACTTTCATCAAGAAGCTCTTTAGTTCTTCACTTTCTGCCACAAGGATGGTGTCATCTGCATATATGAGGTTATTGATATTTCTCCCAGCAATCTTGATTCCAGCCTGTGCTTCTTCCAGCCCAGCGTTTCTCATGATGTACTCTGCATGTAAGTTAAATAAACAGGGTGACAATATACAGCCTTGACTTACTCCTTTTCCTATTTGGAACCAGTCTGTTTTTCCATGTCCAGTTCTAACTAACTGTTGCTTCCAGACCTGCATACAGATTTCTCAAGAGGCAGATCAGGTGCTCTGATATTCCCATCTCTTTCAGAATTTTCCACAATTTATTGTGATCCACACAGTCAAAGGCTTTGGCATAGTCAATAAAGCAGAAGTAGATGTTTTTCTGGAACTCTCTTGCTTTTTCAGTGACCCAACGGATGTTGGCAATTTGATCTCTGGTTCCTCTTCCTTTTCTAAAACCAACTTGAACATCTGGAAGTTCATGATTTACATATTGTTGAAGCTTGGCTTGGAGAATTTTGAGCATTACTTTGCTAGGGTGTGAGATGAGTGCAGTTGTGCAGTAGTTTGAGCATTCTTTGGCATTGCCTTTCTTTGGGATTGCAATGAAAACTGACCTTTTCCAGTTCTGTGGCCACTGCTGAGTTTTCCAAATTTGCTGGCATATTGAGTGCAGCACTTTCACAGCATCATCTTTAGGATTTGAAATAGCTCAACTGAAATCCCATCACCTCCACTAGCTTGGTTCTTAGTGATGCTTTCTAAGGCCCACTTGACTTCACATTCCAGGATGTCTGGCTCTATGGGAGTGATCACACCATCGTGAATATCTGGGTGGTGAAGATTTTTTTTGTGTAGTTCTTCTGTGTATTCTTGCCACTTCTTCTTAATATCTTTTGCTTCTGTTAGGTCCATATCATTTCTGTCCTTTATTGAACCCATCTCTGCATGAAATGTTGCCTTGATATCTCTAATTTTCTTGAAGAGATCTCTAGTCTTTCACATTCTATTTTCCCCCTCTATTTCTTTGCTCTGATCACTGAGGAATGCTTTCCTATCTCTCTTTACTATTCTTTGGAACTCTGCATTCAAATGGTATATATTCCCTTTTCTCCTTTGTCTTTTGCTTCTCTTCTTTTCACAGCTATTTGTAGGGCCTCCTCAGAGAGCCATTTTGCTTTTTTGCATTTCTTTTTCTTGGGGATGGTCTTGATCCATCTCCTGTACAATATCATGAACCTCTGTCCATAGTTCTTCAGGCATTCTGTCTATCAGATCCAATCCCTTAAATCTATTTGTCACTTCCACTGTATAATTGTAAGGGATTTGATTTAGGTTGTAACTGAATGGTCTAGTGGTTTTCACTGCTTTCTTCAGTTTAAATCTGAATTTGGCAATAAGGAGTTCATGATCTGATGACAGTCAACTCCTGGTCTTGTTTTTGCTGACTGCATAGAGCTTCTCCATCTTTGGCTGCAAAGAATATAATCAATCTGATTTCGATGTTGACCATCTGATGATGTGCGTGTGTCAAGTCTTCTCTTGTGTTGTTGGAAGAGGGTGTTTGCTATGACTAGTGTGTTCTTCTGACAAAACTCTATTAGCCAAATTTGCCTGTTACTCCAGGTGTTTCTTGACTTTCTACTTTTGCATTCCAGTCCCCTATAATGAAAAGGACATCTTTTTTGTGTGTTAGTTCTAGAAGGTCTTATAGGTCTTCATAGAACTGTTCAACTTCAGCTTCTTCAGCATTACTGGTCAGGGCATAGACTTGGATTACCGTGATATTGAATGGTTTGCCTTGGAAATGATCAGAAATCATTCTGTCTTTTTTGAGATTGCATCCAAGTACTGCATTGCAGACTCTTTTGTTGATTATCATGGCTACTCCATTTCTTCTAAGGGATTCTTGTCCACAGTAGTAGATATAATGGTCATCTGAGTTAAATTGACCCATTCCAGTCCATTTTAGTTCACTGATTCCTAAAGTGTCGACCTTCACTCTTGCCATCTCCTGTTTGACCACTTCCAATTTGCCTTGATTCATGGGCCTAACATTCCAGGTTCCTATGCCATATTGATCTTTGCAGCATGGAACCTTGCTTCCATCACCAGTCACATCTACAACTGGGTATTGTTTTTGCTTTGGCTCCATCTCTTCATTCTTTCTGGAGTTATTTCTCCACTGTTCTCCAAAAGCATATTGGGCACCTACTGACCTGAGGAGATCATCTTTCAGTGTCCTATCTTTTTGCCTTTTCATACTGTTCATGGGGTTCTCAAGGGAAGAATACTGAAGTGGTTTGCCATTCCCTTCTCTAGTAGACCACATTTTGTCAGAACTCTCCACCATGACCTGTCTGTCTTGGGTGGCCCCACACGGCATGGCTCATAGTTTCATTGAGTTACACAAATTTCTCCATTGCTGCCCTGTAAATAAATTCTTCAGTACCATTTTTCTAGATTCTGTATATATATGGTTAGAATATGATATTTATCTTTTTCTGACTCACTTCATTCTGTATAATATGTTCTAGGTTCATCAACCTCATCAAAACTGACTCAAATGCATTCCTTTTTATGGCTGAGTAATATTCATTGTGTATATGTACCACAACTTCTTTATCCATTCATCTGTTGATGGACATCAAGGTTGCTTCCACCTTCTAGCTGTTGTAAATAGTGCTGCAATGAACAATGGGATACATGTGTCTTTTTCAGTTTTGGTTTCCTCAGGGTATATGCCTAGGAGTGGGATTGCTGGCTTATATGGTGGTTTCATTCCTAGTTTTTTAAGGAATCTCTATACCATCTTCCATAATGGCTGTATCAGTTGACATTCCCACCAACAGTGCAAGAGCATTCCCTTTTCTCCACACCCTCTCCAACATTTATTGTCTGTAGACTTTTTGATGAATGCCATTCAGACTGGTATGAGGTGATATCTCATTGTAGTTTTGATTTGTATTACTCTAATAGTGAGCAATGTTGGGCATCTTTTCATGTGTTTGTTAGCCATCTGTATGTCTTCTTTGGAGAAATGTCTGTTTAGGTCTTTTACCCACTTTTTGATTGGGTGGTTTGTTTTTCTGGCATTGAGTTGTATGAGCTGCTTGTATATTTTGGAAATTAATCCTTTGTCAGTTGTTTCATTTGCTATTATTTTCTCCCATTCTGAGGGTTGTCTTTTCACCCTGCTTATAGTTTCCTTTACTATGCAAAAGCTTTTAAGTTTAATTAGGCCCCAATGTTTACTTTTGTTTTTATTTCCATTACTCTAGGAGGTGGGTCATAGAGGATCTTGCTTCGATTTATGTCATCGACTATTCTGCCTATGATTTCCTCTAAGAGTTTTATAGTTTCTCTTCTTACATTTAGGTCTTTAATCCATTTTGAGTTTATCTTTGTGTATGGTGTTAGGAAGTGTTCTAATTTCATTCTTTTACATGTGGCTGTCCAGTTTTCCCAGCAACATTTATTGAAGAGGCTGTCTTTGCCCTATTGTATATTCTTGTCTCCTTTCTCAAAAATAAGGTACCCATAGGCATATGGGTTTATTTCTGGACTTTCTATCTTGTTCCTTTGGTCTGTATTTCTGTTTTTGTCTCAGTACCATACTGTCTTGATGACTATAGCTTTGTAGTATAATCTGAAGTCAGGAAGATTGATTTCTCCAGCTCCATTCTTCTTTCTCAAGACTGCTCTGGCTATTTGGAGTCTTTTGTGTTTCCATGTGAATTGTGAAATCTTTTGTTCTAGTTCTGTGAAGAATGCCATTGGTAATTTGATAGGGATCGCATTGAATCTGTAGATTGCATTTGGTAGTATAGTGATTTTCACAATATTGAGTCTTCCTATCCAAACTTAGATTCTTTTACCTGCAAATTAACAGTAAGTTTTTTTAAAAATACCCATATCTAGTTGCTTTTCTAAGTTTTCCAATGACACTAGAATATTTTTGTATTTGTATAAAAACTACAAATATTATTTATCCTCTGGTACAGACTGAACTCAGAAGTTCTATCCAAAAATGTGTGTTGACAAAGGAACAGTTCTGAATACCTGATAACAATAAACAGTGCACATAGGCACCTAACTCTGAAGAAAGTAGCGAGGAAACAGAAGCTAAGATAGTTTTTGACCTCGAGAGGTTTGAGGTGCAGGGGCAGGCAGGTAACCACACACTCTCTGTGTGCTTGAGGGAGCCTTTTTACTTACCAAAGGTGCCATGACTGTTTTCCTGGATCCTTATTCCCTCTGAACTCCAGTGGAGGATAAAGCAGGGTCTTTGCTGAAGGTTTCCAGGAAGCACTCCAAAGTACAGTTAGCATTAAGGATTAGGGGTGGTGACCATCTGGCTTACTTATAATGTGGAGGCCTTTGGGGTTCACTTATAAGGCTTTTATGTTTAGGCCTGCTAAGGATATCAGCTATGTTAATACTCAAGGTGGGGATTTTAGGTTGTGATAGTGATCAGTGAGGAATTTTGATAGTTCATTTGCCAACTACTGTGACCATATCCCCTGTTAAATCTTCAGGAGAAATAGGCTGGTCAAATCAGCACTGTTTGCTTAGACTATAAGAGTCTGAGACGCCTGTGAATTAGTAGGTTAGCAGACCTGAGGCACTTGGACACATTCTTGTACTAAGGGCTGTAGCTTTTAGTTATCTTGGGTAAAATATATGATCCAATCAGTTAGGACAAAGGCTATATCTAAATGTTACCTTGTCCCTCACAAAGGAGTGGTAGGCTTATGAGGTCACGTGTCAGAGGAGTCCTGCATCTCACCAATGTAGGCTTTTATCTTCTAATTTGGAACATCCTTCACCTTTATCCTAGTTTCATCCTGTACCCTACAGAACAGTGCAGGCTTAAGCAGAACTGGTATCAGCTGCTTATCCCAGAGCTTTTCTTGTTCACTGCCATATCCTCAGCATCTAGAACAGGACCTGATAGGCAGGAGATGTGCAGGAAATATTTTTTGAATGAAGAAGGGCACAGTCTTCCCAAGTGGTTCAGTTCAGTCACTCAGTTGTGTCTGACTCTTGGTGACCCCGTGAATCACAGTACGCCAGGCCTCCCTGTCCATCACCATCTCCCGGAGTTCACTCAGACTCACGTCCATTGAGTCAGTGATGCCATCCAGCCATCTCATCCTCTGTCGTCCCCTTCTCCTCCTGCCCCCAACCCCTCCTAGCATCAGGGTCTTTTCGGTGGGTAGCCTTTATGTACAGGATAAGAGAGGGAGGTGTAATCCAAAGAAGAAATGGGTCCAATGGGAAAAAGCTAATGAGACATGCCGTACAGGCATAAAACCATAGCCTCTTAGCTTGTCAGGTGGTAGGGAATGTTTAAGTAGTGAGGACACATAGCCTCCTTGCCTTCATCTTTAGATGTTAGTATGCCTTCTTCCCTTTCATACTGTCCATGGGGTTCTCATGGCAAGAATACTGAAGTGGGTTGCCATTTTCCTCTCCAGTGAACCACATTTTGTCAGAACTCTTCACTGTTACCCATCCGTCTTGGGTGGCCCTGCATGGCATGGGGTGATAAGAGAGAGTTGAAAAAACTGGCTTGAAATGCAACATTAAGAAAAACTAAGATCATGGCATCTGATCCCATCACTTCCTGGCAAATAGAAGGGGAAATAATGAAAACAGTGACAGATTTTACTTTTTTGGTTTCCAAAATCACTGTGGATGGTGACTAAAGTCATGAAATTAAAAGATGTTTGCTCCTTAGAAGGAAAGCTATGACAGACCTCGACCACAGATTAAAAAGCAGAGACACTACTTTGCTGACAAAGGTCTATATAGTCAAAGCAATGGTTTTTCCAGTAGTCATGTATGGATGTTAAGAGTTGGATTATAAAGAAAGCTGAGTGCCGAAGGATTGATGCTGTCAAATTGTGGTGGAGAAGACTCTTGAGAATCCCTTGGACTGCAAGGAGATCAAACCAGTTAATCCTAAAGGAAATCAACCCTTAATATTCATTAGAAGGACTTATGCTGAGCTCCAGTACTTTGGCTACATGATGCGAAGAGCTAACTCATTGGTGAAGACTCTGCTGCTGGGAAAGCTTGAAGGTAAAAGAAGAAGAGGGCAGCAGAGGATGAGATGGTTAGATAGCATCACGGATTCAATGAGCATGAGTTTGAGCAAACTCTAGGAGATAGTGAAGGACAGGGGACCCTGGTGGGTTGCAGTCCATGGGGTGGCAAAGAGTCGGGCAGGACTTAGTGACTCAACAACAGGCTTTCTTCCTCCCCTGGCATGCCTACAGGTGGGAAGCCTTGAGCGCCCTCTTGAGGCTGAACATGCCACTGACAGAAATTTCTTTAAAAGCTCACTTTTTACCGTTGTCTTGGAGGAATCCAGTGGCAACCCACTCCAGTATTCCTGCCTGGAGAATCCCATGGATGGAGGAGCCTGGTGGGCTACAGTCCACGAGGTTGCAAAAAGTCAGATACGACTGAGCGACTTCACGTTGGAGGAATCCATTTTTCATCTAAGGGATGAATGAATTGCAAACTTTTAAGCACAGTCACTTAAAACTATTCCAACATTTGTGTTGGAAACTTTACTAAAATATTGTATATACTTCTCCATCTTCTTAATAAAGTACTTGGGATATCGTCTGTTTTCCTATTATTTCAGGATCATTTTGGAAATACCATGCTATAAATACAGTGATACACTTAGGGTTTACTGCAGATGGATTTTTTCCATTACACTGAAGACCATCTATGGTTGTGCTTTTCGAATTCTCTCGCCCATTTTTCATAGTTTTTCTCTGGTAGGCATTCTTGTTCACTTCCTGATGCCACTCACATGTCTCTCCAAGGGCTCCCAGTCCCCAACAGTATATTCTCTCTGGTTATGTGTAGGAAAGTAGATGACTGAGTTTATTAGGTTTTCTAAAATACAAGGGAACTTTAATATGGGGACTTTGTGGTATCTGTGAGTCTCCTTTCTAGTTTTCCCCATCTCTAGTTCTTCTCAGGGATATTCTAGAAAGTTAGGCTCATCAGACATGCGGCTTCTGAATAAGTGAGATGTTAATGACTCTTAGAGTTATTCTGTTCCAAATTTTGAAAGTAGTAGGATATCAGTACTAAAAATAAGCTATTTTGGTGGTGGTTTAGTCACTAAGTCATGTCCGACTTTTGTGACGCCATGGACCATAGCCCACCAGGCTCCTTTGTCCATAGGATTCTCCAGGCAAGAATACTGGAGTGGGTTGCCATTTCCTTCTCCAGGGGATCTTCCTGACCCAGGATTGAACCCAAGTCTCCTGCATTGCAGGCAGGTTCTTTACCATCTGAACTACGAGGGAAGCTATTTTGGGCAACCACTTTTCTTGGCCAGATACTCATCAGAGCTTAGGAAGAAGAAAACAACAATAGGATGTTGTTTATCCAGTCTTTCCATTTCTGGGTAAGAAGGAGGAAGAAGGGAAGAGAAAATGTGTGGGGTTGTGTCATGTTCTAGTAGCCAGTTTTGAAAGATTCCTCTAGGTTTGGAGTAGAAAAATGGATTATAGAGGATTAAGGGGGGAGCAGGGAGGATGGTCAAGATGTCACAGCAGCTGTCCATGTGAAGGATGATGGTGACTTGGACAAGTGTAGAAATGGTGCATGTAGTAAAGAATAGCTGGATTCAGAGTATGTCATCAAGATAGAGCCTGTGGAGTCAGATGTTGGTCCTGACTCCACAGGCTCTTATTATATTAGAGTTCAGTAGTGTTTATAGCCTGCATTTGTTTTTAACTGAAGGAATCAAGTATATCGGTTATTCCTCATTGGTACATGGTTGGATTTGCTGCAAAAGTTACATTACCAAATACAATATAGAATGAAAAACATTCCCTGTCTTAGGGGCAAACAATCCAAATGTTTGAGGTTAGACTCTAGAATGTGGTGCTGAAGATGTATTAGAACACATGTTTAGCAATGAACATAAAATTTTTCCCTCTTGCAGTTGTTATTATATAATTTATCAAGCAAACATAGTTTGGGGGCTTGTATAGTAACTCCACAGTTTTAAGGAAATAAACACAAATCTCCAAATAAATAACTAAATATTCCTCAGAGGATACTAAGAAATATAATTTAGAATTTAACTCATTTTTCTTAGCTAAACTTTTTGTGATTCTTGATAGTTCATGACAGCATTGAATTAAATAAGCATCTTTTTTCCAGGGTTTTAGATGCAATGGAGGCTTTTACATGTATCATTCTCAAGTTGTTTGATTTATTGTTAGTTTGATTTATGTGAAAATTTTATCCTTAATTTTAGATTTAGTAGATTTTAACCTGATATCACTTTAGAGGAATTTATATGCAAAGGCTTTATTGAAAGCCTGGCGGTACACATTTTAACTATAAGTGTCCTATCTTATTATTTTATTATAAGAAAGAAAAGTACGGAGCCTTGAGGCTGGGACTGTTCACACTATACTTTTATAAAATCAAGTTCTCATAATCATCTCTGCAGCCCTTATTTGTTGTGCTTTTGCAGAACCTTGTTTATTCCAAGCTATCCTTACAGGTTTCTAGGAATTCAAGGGCCAAGAAACATTCTACTAAGAATTTGAAATACCAAAGCACTTAATTTTATGGGAGTGTTGAGTGTCTACTCCTTTTGAAGTTTTGAGGACCAGCAAAATGAAGAAGAGTTTTGTGTTACACAACATGTATCATAAATATGTTTTACTTTTATTGCCCATGATGTAACCAGAATGGGAAAAAACATAGAAAAAATAATTGTTGATATGACCTTGCCTGGGGTGGAGGATGAGGCATATGACACAAGGAGAGATCTGTTACCAGTTATAGTAAAATTATTAGCATTAAAAAGAGTTGCATAGATGAGTGAGTCATAATCAAACTTACACACAGTTTTCCTGAAAATTTGCTGTCTTCTTTCATTTTTTTTTGCTTAGGTACTTGATAAAGGAAAAAAAAAATCCTCTTGGGTTTTTTGGATGAAAAACTAATTCCACGATTTTGCTCTCTGTAGCTCTTTGTCTTTGATTTTAATCCCCAGAGAATACCATTTGGCTATTTTGAAATTGTTTCTGTTTCCAACTGAGCTTGCACTTTGCCGGCTGAGAGCCTTTCCCCATCTCATTCTGCCTTTTCCTCTGCCCCACTGCTCCCCCTGCTCCCACCTCTTTTCCTATAGCCAAGGAAGGAACTTGTTAACCACCACTTTCTCTTTTATAAACTGACTGAGCAGTCCCTTCGATACAATACATTCACAGGCACCCTACCTCATTCTGATCCCAGAAAAACAAGCAACAGGAAATACAGGAAAACACGCCACTCAACTCAACCCAGATAGACAGAATTAGCCAAAGGAAAATGCCAGAACAACAGAGACTGTTCATTTGGTTTCCAGGAACGGAGATTATTGGTAGTCTGCTCTTTTCAAAATAAACTTTGATCTGGCGCTGATCACCTTGTTAGTTATTCCCTTTGGATGCTCAGGACTGGTAGCTGCCCTTGTTGGGTTTTCAAGGTCAGTCTGTTAAGCGCAGACATAATGGGCTAACCTGTCTCCAAGAGAAGTGGAGAATACCGGTCACTTGTCAGCCTGGGCCCCAAGGTAAAAGCAGCACCAGGGTGTGTATATGGGATATTCATTTGAAATGGAAAGGAGATAGAAACGAAGATAGGCAAAAACACAGAAATGTGGCCCGAAAAATTACAGCTAGGAGAAAACTGCTGCTGTTGTTATTTGGTCGCTCAGTCGTGTTTGACTCTCTGTGACCCCATGGACTGTAGCCTGCCAGGCTCCTCTGTCCACGGGAGTTCCCAGGCAAGAATAATGGAGTGGGTTGTCATTTCCTTCTCCAGGGAATCTTCCTGACCCAGGGATCGAACTCAGGTCTTCTGCTTGGCAGGCAAATTTTTTTTTTTTTTTTACCACTGAATGACCTGGGAAGCCCAAGAAGAAAACTATTACCTTACTAATCTCTGTGTTATGTATCAACTATAAAGGAATTTTCTCTAATGTTCATGTTCCCTGTAGACTATCCTTCCTTATCTTTTCTCACAATTTCCCTGTTTTGTCCTCTTTTCCCCTCTCCTTTGTTTTCTCTCTTCCTTATTTCCTCTCTCCTGAATCTCTTTCCTTTTGTTGTCGTTCTTTTTGAGCTTAACCTGGTGCTGTGGCAGAAACAAAGATGATTAAGAAGAAATCTAGCTTGCCTGATGGCAAATCCATATACAAGTAACTGTAATACAACATAGCCAGTGAGAATACTGCTCAGTTCAGTTTAGTCGCTCAGTTGTGTCTGACTCTTTGTGACCCCATGGACTTCAGCATGCCAGGCTTACCTGTCCATCACCAACTCCCAGAGCCTGCTCAAACTCATATCCATAGAGAGGTAGAAAACAAAATTCCATGGGGTTCTGAGGTAAAAATGACATCTTTATCATTTGTGGGGATACATGACTTTTTGCACTCGTTCATTCATTCATTCACTCACCCCTCCCTCCGTCTGCCCAGGCATTCTGCCAGGAACTGGCAATAACAACAGGGGCAATGGTAGGTACAGTCACTGCCTCCCAGGAGCTTGGATGCTACTGGAAAAGAAGCAGGCAAACGAATATCAAATAGTTACAGGTTATGAAGAGGATTGTGAAGGAAACAGTTGCTCTTTGTAGTGGCAGCGAGTAAAGGGGGAAGCTGTCTTCCCTGTGTAGTCTGCGAAGGGATTTAGGAGGGATATTGCAGGAGACGGCTGAAGGATAAGAGCAAGCCGGTCTTGGGGAGAGGCAAGAGAAGCATGGCCTGGTCATAGGGAATGTGGGTGCAGAGATGCAGAGGAGAGGAGTGGGCCACTGTAGAACTGTCAGGAGGTCGGGATGGCTGGAGGAGCAGGCTGGGCGTGGCCGAGGCAAGATCTAAAAGCAAGGGGGACCTAGATCCTTGACGACCTGGGGTTGAATTCTGGGTGGAGTGGGAAGTCACTGAAAAGGAGTGTCTTGCTGGGATTGTATTTTTAAAAATATCCAATCTGTATGAAGTATGGAGAAGACACTTTAGGGGAGAGCCAGAGTGGAAGCATGGAAATCACCCCCCACAATCTCTCTACTATAGGAAAAAAAAAAAGGAGTTTAGGAAATTATGGGATTAAGAGGTATGTTATCAACATGGTGACATTTTATCTGGGCTTTTAAGACTGGTTGAAGTTTTGACAAGCAGAGATTTGGAGCAAGGGGCATTTCTAGAGCAAGAGGCAAAGCGACCCAGGTATGGGGGTGAGAGGCATGAGGTGATCTGGCAAAAGGCCGGCTTACTTGGTATGACTGAGCAAGAGACAAGAGTGACTGAGAGGAAGGTGGCGGTGGAGAGAAGTGGGGACTGGGGCTTAGGATAGAAATCAAGGATGGCCTCTGACAGAAATGTGGCTCGGTGGAGTGGCCATCAGGGGTGAGAGACAGCTGAAGAAGGAAAGGCAGCTTTGGTTGCGCAGGGAGACGGGAGGGGGAGGTCAGTTGGCCTGGCTTGGCATCTCCTTTCCAGTGTCTCCTGACAAACTCGAACTGCTCCTCTTGACTCTCTGCAGCTCTTTCAGTTCCTCTGTTACAGCCCTATTAGGTGGACTCTGTCATATTTTCAGCGAAAATCACCATGGGACCACATTGGTCTTATGAGCACTAGTTTCTTTTTGTGACAAATAGGAATGGAGAGAAAAATCCTCAGTAATTTCCCCAGTTTTAATTTTTTGCTTCTCAGTATGCTTTGGGCCCTGATGGGTTTCTTGCTAATTTTCAGAAAAATTCTGCCCATGCTTTAAAGTGAAAGAAGGCAGATGAGTACTGTGGGTTCAGAGAACTGCCATGTCTTCTTGGAGGCAGAGCTTTGCTTTTCTGCCATCTTTGGAGCTTTGTTTCTTCCCAACATTAAAGGAAATACTACCCGATAGCAATGAACACCTAAAACGAAGATCCAGCTCAGCAGAAAGTAAAAGCCCAGTAAGTTGAAAATAAATTTGAAAAGGTTAATGACTTGAAACCCTTTTTTAAGCTCAAGAAAGGACTCATTGTCTTTAAAGTGATAGTCTACTTCTTCTGGGTTTCATCATATGTTCTGAATAAAGAACATGTGATAGAGAGTAGCAATAGCTACTCATGAGTTATGTCAGGCAGTGGTGTTAATTGCCACCATTCCTGGGATGAGGCTGAGAGCAGTAAGGAATCACGAGGCTTGTTCCTTCCCTTTAAGGATTTGCAGTGTATTGGAGAAATACGCCTGGCTTTCTTGAACCAGCTCATAAATGCAAAGGAAGTGATTGGGAGCTAAATTATGGAGAGGACAGCAGTGGACATTCAGAGCAAGGGGAGGTCAGTCAGGAAGAGCCATGAGGTCAGTGAAGTCCTATGGGCCATAGGACTTGGCTCTTAAGTGTTTGGTTGAGTCAAGGTGAAAGTTGAGCTGAACCCTAAATGATATACCTTTATTTATAATATAAATGATATACCTAAATAATAGACCTTTATTTAATGCTCTGTCTTAAGATCAAACATTTTACTTACTTTGAACTGCTGACTTGCACAAGTTCCAAATGGTGAAGATCTCCTTTCTACTCCTATCCCCAGTCCCTCAGTCTCCCTAACCCAGAGTGCCTGCCATGACTCATTTCTTACAGTCCCTTCCGGATGGAATGTAATATTTTTGCACATATGTAGCGTTTCTTATTTGAATTGGTGAAATGTTTTCATTTTTAAAATGTATCCCTTTGTAAGTGCTAAAATGTAGAAAAGAACATGAAAGGTAAAACACACCCAAACCAAACAAACAGAAACCCAACAAACTGCTCTGCTGTTGGGAGACCACAGCTGTGCTGGTCTCCTTTAATGGTGGTGGGCAACACCTGAGTGAGAAGTGCTTCCCTGGGATGTTTGCATCCACGTCAATGGGAATAGCCCTGGCGGGAAGGTAGAGCAACCACGAGCCCTCCATGGCTTGGAGAACAATAATACTGTTGTCCTGAATGTGATGCTCTGCGAGAACCTCACAACTCTTTCGCTTGATCTCCATAACAACTCCACAAGGTAGGCCTTTTCCTTCCGTTCAGATGAGAAAGTTCAGACTCGGGCCACAGGGCAAATAGGAGGTGCTGTCAAGCTGTGGTGCTGACTTCTAAACCTGGCCTTTCTCTGCATTTATCAGGCTGCCCTTCTAGATGGGAGGGTCTGTATTTCTGGAATCACTGCTGCCATGTTTTTCTCCTGTGGCTGTATGTTCTGAGATGTGGAGGTGAACTTATGGTGATCTAAGAAAAAAGTCACCAGAAGTTTTCTTCTTCCCTATTTAAAAAAAAAAAAAAAGTCTGCTAAAAGGAAAAGAGTAAATTCACAGCTCAGTTATAGGGGCTATAAGTCAAGACGTGTTTTCTTTTTGTGTGGCTAAACTGCCTCTCTCATTTTGAGTTTTTCAGCCTGAAATGATGAGTGTTATGAATAACAAATATACTTCTAATGAGCATTTTGGATTCAAGTTCATGTTGATGTATGGCAAAACCAATACAATATTGTAAAGTAATTAGCCTCCAATTAAAATAAATAAATTTAAATTAAAAAAAAGAAATTCTTTTTATTTTTTCTTTTTGTCTAGCCTCCTTTGAAAAAAGGTTGTTAAAGGCAAAAACTAAAATTGGGAAGACAGCAGTCTTCTTGCTTTTCTACACAGGGAACGTTTTTTATTTTGTGAGCATATGTGTAATTGTGGCCCAGGCTGCGCCCCCAATGCCCAGACCCCGTGACAGAAGCTCCACACCCTTCCTCTAGCATCTCAGTGATGACACCTCGTGAATTAGAAGCAGAGGTTGGGGAGGGAGCGCCTATCTAGAACATATTTGACAGGTTGTTTTTGTTTGGGGGAGGCTGAATAGATCTGGTTAAAGAATATGGACTCTGGGTTTGCATCTTGAATTGTCCACTTCCTAGCCATAGAACCCAGGGCAAGTTATACCGTTAAAAGTGAGGAATAGACCAGAATGTCTACCTCAAGGCTTTGAATGATTTAAATGAGTTTAAAGCACTTAGAACACTGTTTAGCCCAAAGTAAACATACTCTTGACTATTATTATTATTTTTCATAGTCCCATGCTATTTTCTAGTTTCTCTTCCTACTTTCTTAGTGCCTAGAATATGAATGCATTGTCTGTGGCTTCCATCTGGGCCCCTGAGGGAGAGGCCAAAACAAGAGCAATTCATTGGCTCTGAAACTATTGAGATGTTCACAGTGTCTCCTGCCACTTACTCATGATCTTCTTGTTAAATGAGAGAAATAAACCCTCTTACTTTAGGTTGCTCTGTCTTCCCCACAGCCCGGGAGCAGAGAGAAAGTATGACTTATCCAGGGAATTTTAAGGAACTCAGGACGGTCGGGGGCAGAGTGCTTGGAGCCAGCTTGGGTTGGGAGATGACACTGGAACCGTGTGTATGGCTCAGAATTTTGAATAGTAGTTAGATTTAGGACTTCCCCTGCCTTCCCATGAGCTGTCTTAATCAGGTAGTTAGACATGACCAGTGGCCCAGATGGTAAAGAATCTGTCTGCCATGCAGGAGACCCGGGTTCAGTGCCTGGGTCGGGAAAATCCCCTGGAGAAGGGAATGGCCACCCACTCCAGTCTTCTTGCCTAGAGAATTCCATGGACACTGGAGCCTGGTGAGCTACAGTCCATGGGGTTTTAAAGAGTTGGACACGACTGAGAGACTAACACACACACAGACATGATCAGGTTTTTGGCTTAAGAAAGATCACTGTGGCTGCTCTGTGAACAATGAATTGGAAACGATAAGACTGGGGGCAGGGAGACCTGACTGAAGGCTCCATATGCAGTCATTAACCTGGGTGAGTGTCAATCGTGGGGATGGAGGCAAGTGAGAGAGTTCTGGAAATGTTTAGGGAGAGAAGTTCAGTTCAGTTCAGTTCAGTCGCTCAGTCGTGTCCGACTCTTTGCGACCCCATGAATCGCAGCATGCCAGGCCTCCCTGTCCATCACCAACTCCTGGAGTCCACCCAAACCCATGTCCATTGAGTCAGTGATGCCATCCAACCATCTTATCCTCTGTCGTCCCCTTCTCCTCCTGCCCCCAATCCCTCCCAGCATCAGGGAGAGAAGAGAACAGGCCTAATGTGCAGAAGAGGGAGGAGCACACGAGGACAACTTGGGAGTTTCTGGTATGTGTAACTGCTTGGATGGTGGTTTTCTTAGCTGACAAAGGCCATGCAGAGGAGTAGTTCTTAGTCCTTCTTCTCTTGATGGGGTTTAATAAAGTCACTGCAAAGCTTCATATAATATTTCATTTCATATCATATTTCTTCATGCTCTTTTTTTTTCTCTAACTCCTTTTTCTTTCTTTTTACTTTTTCATCGGAGGAGGGTTTAAGAGCCTCAGTTGTGTAGGAAATTCACCTTCCTGCTAGGAAAGTGTCTGTGGTATTCTTAGAACAGTTTTCCTCCTAACTACAGAATTCTTTGTGGTGTTAGTAATTATTCTTATTATTTGTCTACAGGGAGTGGAATGGAGAGCATTATAGTCTGTAAAAAAATGTTATCTCTCCTAACAGCTTTTTGATGCAATTTTATGTGCCAGAAATTATCTTTATGGAATTCAACTTTCTGTGAATGTGGTAAAGAGGGTAATACCTCATTTTAATGAAAGGCATTCATCCAATTTTGAACTATTTGGGAAGGAAATCTCTGTGGAGACCTGAACTTAAGGGATCAATAAATTTCTCTAATTCAGAAATTGAGATATAGCTGAATGGATATTTTAAATCTTGAGTGTGGTTATAAACTGGAAATGTAGATTAGGTCCAACCCAAAAAGCAAAAAAGGCTCAATATTTTTGAAGTTATTAGTGATTAGACTGTGAGCTTGTCATGCTTGAAGATAAACATCATCTTAGCACAGATTTCCTGCTGCTCAGGGAGTAAGGGGCTCTTTGAAGTCATTCAGAGAGGTCAAGAGGGAATTATGGACTTTCCTTTTGTTTTTAATGAACACTTAATTAATAATAGTAAAAATAATGATGCATTCTCTGTATAGCGCTTAGTAGTGTACACTGCCCTTTAAAATGCATGATCTATTTAGCCCCTTGTGAAGTAGGCAGGACAAGTATATTTTATCTCTGCTTCAGAGATGAGGAAACTAAGATCCAAGAGGTTTTCCTCAGGTCATCTGATTCCTGGAGCAGTACTTTTCCCAGTAAACACCAGCTTCCCTGTGCCTTACAAAGGTCTCCACAGTGCAGCTGTGTGGTGGGGAAGGGAGCCTCTTTAGGGGGAGCGAGCAAACTGGTCTCCGGGTGTGCTCTCCTAGGATTATGTTAGCTCCAGTCACACGTGTGAGTGGAAACAAAAAAAGATGTTGGGCTACACATGATCAGCTATTGTTCATTTTTTTTTCCCAGTAAATTTTAGTTCTTTATCGCTTCTCTTCCTCTAAGATTCTTCAGGAAAAGCATTCATTAATTAGTGCCACAGCCTTTAATATTTTTTTGAAAAATACTTTACATTGAGAATGTTTTGTTTATCGACTTCTTCCCTGTGAATTTATAAAAGATTGCTGTGTGTGATCTTAGCAGAGTGTCTTGGTTCAGAGTGAGGAGCTCCGACCAGTAATCCTGGGAAGCATAGTTTTAGAATCTTTATCAAACATTTCGAAAGTGATTGAAATGGACATCCTTCAAGATGTAGTTTGTTGCCATCCGAGGAACATTTGCATAGGTTTTAAAATTATTCGTATTTGAAAAACTAGCATTATACAGGCAAAATATTTTTGAAATAGAGATAGCCTATGAAAAGTGAAAGTGAAAGTTGCTCAGTCTTGTTTGACTCTATGGATTGCCGTGCTGTCCTCCAGGGGATCTTCCTGACCCAGGGATTGAACCCAGATCTCCTGCATTGGTAGGCGAGTTCTTTACCACTAGCGCCATCTGTTTTGTAAGTTCATTTGTATCATAGCTTCTCATGCTTCTTTCTAGTTCCCATTCTGCCTTTGGTCAAGGTTAAAACAAACTCCAAGGTGCAGCTGGTCCTGGGAAGAGTGGTGTGTCTTGCTCTTTCTTTGATATTCCCCCCTTCACAGAAGATGGCTATTTTAGGCATAAATGGTATCAACTATCTTTTGCCGGGTGGGAGAGTCAAACCTTCTAAAATGTAAGCTCCGTGAGAGCAGTGAACTTACTCTGTCCATCCCTCTCTTCCCAGTGCCCAGAACAGGTCCTGGAACATTGTAGAGAAAGACTGGTGGCTAAAGGAATGAAATGCTCCTGTCGGGGCTCCCTGGAGGTAGTTGGCTCAGCGTAGAGGTCTGTGCATCAGGACTCATGGTTGCAAGTGAGAGAATGGGCTCAGTACATCTCTACGATTCTCTCCCTCTCACTTGTACCCACCTAGAGACAAAGCTCTTGTCTTTTCTGTCTAGGCCCAGGCAGAAAGCCCATTGCCTGTGCTCTCCAAAATATTAAATCTCACATTCACAAAGAATCTGGTTTCTTCAGGTTGATCTGTATGTTCCAAGGTCCAGTCCATATTCAAAAGGTCTCAGCAAGTATATTTATGATTTCTTCATATCCTTTCCCTTCCAGAGACTGGGTGAAATGTTAAGCTGTTGTTTTCTATTTTTCACTTCACTCAAGCTATAATTGTAGCCCCTTCTTATATAAGAAGCCTTCTCTGATCAACTTCATTTCCCTTAGATCCCTGTGTACCTTACTTTGTGTTTCCTTTCCTTATTGCTACTTAGATCCCTGTGTACCTTACTTTGTGTTTCCTTTCCTTATTGCTACTTAGACCCCTGTGTACCTTACTTTGTGTTTCCTTTCCTTTTTTTTTTTTTTTTTCCTGGTTAATTTTTATTTATTTATTTATTTTTTTTAATTTTATTTTATTTTTAAACTTTACATAATTGTATTAGTTTTGCCAAACATCAAAATGAATCCACCACAGGTATACATGTGTTCCCCATCCTGAACCCTCCTCCCTCCTCCCTCCCCATACCATCCCTCTGGGTCGTCCCAGTGCACTAGCCCCAAGCATCCAGTATCGTGCATTGAACCTGGACTGGCAACTCGTTTCTTACATGATATTTTACATGTTACAATGTCATTCTCCCAAATCTTCCCACCCTCTCCCTCTCCCACAGAGTCCATAAGACTGTTCTATACATCAGTGTCTCTTTTGCTGTCTCGTACACAGGGTTATTGTTACCATCTTTCTAAATTCCATATATATGCGTTAGAATACTGTATTTATGTTTTTCCTTCTGGCTTACTTCACTCTGTATAATAGGCTCCAGTTTCATCCACCTCATTAGAACTGATTCAAATGTATTCTTTTGAATGGCTGAGTAATACTCCATTGTGTATATGTACCACAGCTTTCTTATCCATTCATCTGCTGATGGACATCTAGGTTGCTTCCATGTCTTGGCTATTATAAACAGTGCTGCGATGAACATTGGGGTACACGTGTCTCTTTCCCTTCTGGTTTCCTCAGTGTGTATGCCCAGCAGTGGGGTTGCTGGATCATAAGGCAGTTCTATTTCCAGTTTTTTAAGGAATCTCCACACTGTTCTCCATAGTGGCTGTACTAGTTTGCATTCCCACCAACAGTGTAAGAGGGTTCCCTTTTCTCCACACCCTCTCCAGCATTTATTATTTGTAGACTTTTGGATCGCAGCCATTCTGACTGGTGTGAAATGGTACCTCATAGTGGTTTTGATTTGCATTTCTCTGATAATGAGTGATGTTGAGCATCTTTTCATGTGTTTGTTAGCCATCTGTATGTCTTTTTTGGAGAAATGTCTATTTAGTTCTTTGGCCCATTTTTTGATTGGGTCGTTTATTTTTCTGGAGTTGAGGTGTAGGAGTTGCTTGTATATTTTTGAGATTAGTTGTTTGTCGGTTGCTTCATTTGCTATTATTTTCTCCCATTCTGAAGGCTGTCTTTTCACCTTGCTAATAGTTTCCTTTGATGTGCAGAAGCTTTTAAGGTTAATTAGGTCCCATTTGTTTATTTTTGCTTTTATTTCCAATATTCTGGGAGGTGGGTCATAGAGGATCCTGCTGTGATGTATGTCGGAGAGTGTTTTGCCTATGTTCTCCTCTAGGAGTTTTATAGTTTCTGGTCTTACGTTTAGATCTTTAATCCATTTTGAGTTTATTTTTGTGTATGGTGTTAGAAAGTGGTCCAGTTTCATTCTTTTACAAGTGGTTGACCAGATTTCCCAGCACCACTTGTTAAAGAGATTGTCTTTAATCCATTGTATATTCTTGCCTCCTTTGTCGAAGATAAGGTGTCCATATGTGCGTGGATTTATCTCTGGGCTTTCTATTTTATTCCATTGATCAATATTTCTGTCTTTGTGCCAGTACCATACTGTCTTGATAACTGTGGCTTTGTAGTAGAGCCTGAAGTCAGGTAGGTTGATTCCTCCAGTTCCATTCTTCTTTCTCAAGATCGCTTTGGCTATTCGAGGTTTTTTGTATTTCCATACAAATTGTGAAATTATTTGTTCTAGCTCTGTGAAGAATACTGTTGGTAGCTTGATAGGGATTGCATTGAATCTATAAATTGCTTTGGGTAGTATACTCATTTTCACTATATTGATTCTTCCAATCCATGAACATGGTATATTTCTCCATCTATTAGTGTCCTCTTTGATTTCTTTCACCAGTGTTTTATAGTTTTCTATATATAGGTCTTTAGTTTCTTTAGGTAGATATATTCCTAAGTATTTTATTCTTTCTGTTGCAATGGTGAATGGAATTGTTTCCTTAATTTCTCTTTCTGTTTTCTCATTATTAGTGTATAGGAATGCAAGTGATTTCTGTGTGTTGATTTTATATCCTGCAACTTTACTGTAGTCATTGATTATTTCTAGTAATTTTCTGGTGGAGTCTTTAGGGTTTTCTATGTAGAGGATCATGTCATCTGCAAATAGTGAGAGTTTTACTTCTTCTTTTCCAATTTGGATTCCTTTTATTTCTTTTTCTGCTCTGATTGCTGTGGCCAAAACTTCCAAAACTATGTTGAATAGTAATGGTGAAAGTGGGCACCCTTGTCTTGTTCCTGACTTTAGAGGAAATGCTTTCAATTTTTCACCATTGAGGATAATGTTTGCAGTGGGTTTGTCATATATAGCTTTTATTATGTTGAGGTATGTTCCTTCTATTCCTGCTTTCTGGAGAGTTTTTATCATAAATGGATGTTGAATTTTGTCAAAGGCTTTCTCTGCATCTATTGAGATAATCATATGGTTTTTATTTTTCAATTTGTTAATGTGGTGTATTACATTGATTGATTTGCGGATATTGAAGAATCCTTGCATCCCTGGGATAAAGCCCACTTGATCATGGTGTATGATCTTTTTAATGTGTTGTTGGATTCTGATTGCTAGAATTTTGTTAAGGATTTTTGCATCTATGTTCATCAGTGATATTGGCCTGTAGTTTTCTTTTTTTGTGGGATCTTTGTCAGGTTTTGGTATTAGGGTGATGGTGGCCTCATAGAATGAGTTTGGAAGTTTACCTTCCTCTGCAATTTTCTGGAAGAGTTTGAGCAGGATAGGTGTTAGCTCTTCTCTAAATTTTTGGTAGAATTCAGCTGTGAAGCCGTCTGGACCGGGGCTTTTGTTTGCTGGAAGATTTTTGATTACAGTTTCAATTTCCATGCTTGTGATGGGTCTGTTAAGATTTTCTATTTCTTCCTGGTCCAGTTTTGGAAAGTTGTACTTTTCTAAGAATTTGTCCATTTCTTCCACGTTGTCCATTTTATTGGCATATAATTGTTGATAGTAGTCTCTTATGATCCTTTGTATTTCTGTGTTGTCTGTTGTGATCTCTCCATTTTCGTTTCTAATTTTGTTGATTTGATTTTTCTCCCTTTGTTTCTTGATGAGTCTGGCTAATGGTTTGTCAATTTTATTTATCCTTTCAAAGAACCAGCTTTTGGTTTTGTTGATTTTTGCTATGGTCTCTTTTGTTTCTTTTGCATTTATTTCTGCTCTAATTTTTAAGATTTCTTTCCTTCTACTAACCCTGGGGTTCTTCATTTCTTCCTTTTCTAGTTGCTTTAGGTGTAGAGTTAGGTTATTTATTTGACTTTTTTCTTGTTTCTTGAGGTGTGCCTGTATTGCTATGAACTTTCCCCTTAGGACTGCTTTTACCGTGTCCCACAGGTTTTGGGTTGTTGTGTTTTCATTTTCATTCGTTTCTATGCAAATTTTGATTTCTTTTTTGATTTCTTCTGTGATTTGTTGGTTATTCAGCAGCGTGTTGTTCAGCCTCCATATGTTGGAATTTTTAATAGTTTTTCTCCTGTAATTGAGATCTAATCTTACTGCATTGTGGTCAGAAAAAATGCTTGGAATGATTTCTATCTTTTTGAATTTACCAAGGCTAGCTTTATGGCCCAGGATGTGATCTATCCTGGAGAAGGTTCCATGTGCGCTTGAGAAAAAGGTGAAATTCATTGTTTTGGGATGAAATGACCTATAGATATCAATTAGGTCTAACTGGTCTATTGTATCGTTTAAAGTTTGTGTTTCCTTGTTAATTTTCTGTTTAGTTGATCTATCCATAGGTGTAAGTGGGGTATTAAAGTCTCCCACTATTATTGTGTTATTGTTAATTTCTCCTTTCATACTTGTTAGCATTTGTCTTACGTACTGTGGTGCTCCCGTGTTGGGTGCATATATATTTATAATTGTTATATCTTCTTCTTGGATTGATCCTTTGATCATTATGTAGTGACCTTCTTTGTCTCTTTCCACAGCCTTTGTTTTAAAGTCTATTTTATCTGATATGAGTATTGCTACTCCTGCTTTCTTTTGGTCCCTATTTGCATGGAAAATCTTTTTCCAGCCCTTCACTTTCAGTCTGTATGTGTCCCCTGTTTTGAGGTGGGTCTCTTGTAGACAACATATGTAGGGGTCTTGTTTTTGTATCCATTCAGCCAGTCTTTGTCTTTTGGTTGGGGCATTCAACCCATTTACGTTTAAGGTAATTACTGATAAGTATGTTCCCGTTGCCATTTACTTTATTGTTTTGGGTTCGAGTTTATACACCGTTTTTGTGTTTCCTGTCTAGAGAATATCCTTTAGTATTTGTTGGAGAGCTGGTTTGGTGGTGCAGAATTCTCTCAGCTTTTGCTTGTCTGAAAAGCTTTTGATTTCTCCTTCATACTTGAATGAGATCCTTGCTGGGTACAATAATCTGGGCTGTAGGTTATTTTCTTTCATCATTTTAAGTATGTCTTGCCATTCCCTCCTGGCTTGAAGAGTTTCTATTGAAAGATCAGCTGTTATCCTTATGGGAATTCCCTTGTGTGTTATTTGTTGTTTTTCCCTTGCTGCTTTTAATATTTGTTCTTTGTGTTTGATCTTTGTTAATTTGATTAATATGTGTCTTGGGGTGTTTCTCCTTGGGTTTATCCTGTTTGGTACTCTCTGGGTTTCTTGGACTTGGGTGATTATTTCCTTCCCCAGTTTAGGGAAGTTTTCAACTATTATCTCCTCAAGTATTTTCTCATGGTCTTTCTTTTTGTCTGCTTCTTCTGGAACCCCTATGATTCGAATGTTGTAGCGTTTAATATTATCCTGGAGGTCTCTGAGATTGTCCTCATTTCTTTTAATTCGTTTTTCTTTTATCCTCTCTGATTCATTTATTTCTACCATTCTATCTTCTAATTCACCAATCCTGTCTTCTGCCTCTGTTATTCTACTATTTGTTGCCTCCAGAGTGTTTTTAATTTCACTTATTGCATTATTCATTATATATTGACTCTTTTTTATTTCTTCTAGGTCCTTGTTAAACCTTTCTTGCATCTTCTCAATCCTTGTCTCCAGGCTATTTATCTGTGATTCCATTTTAGTTTCAAGATTTTGGATCAATTTCACTATCATTATTCGGAATTCTTTATCAGGTAGATTCCCTATGTCTTCCTCTTTTGTTTGGTTTGGTGGGCATTTATCCTGTTCATTTATCTGCTGAGTATTCCTCTGTCTCTTCATCTTGTTTAAATTGCTGAGTTTGGGGTGTCCTTTCTGTATTCTGGCAGTTTGTGGAGTTCTCTTTATTGTGGTGTTTCCTCGCTGTGTGTGGGTTTGTACAGGTGGCTTGTCAAGGTTTCCTGGTTAGGGAAGCTTGTGTCGGTGTTCTGGTGGGTGGAGCTGTATTTCTTCTCTCTGGAGTGCAATGAAATGTCCAGTAATGAGTTATGAGATGTCTATAGTTTTGGGGTGACTTTGGGCAGCCTGTATCTTGAAGCTCAGGGCTGTGTTCCTTTGTTGCTGGAGAATTTGCTTGGTATGTCTTGCCCTGGAACTTATTGGTCCTTGTGTGGTGCTTGGTTTCAGTGTCGGTATGGAGGCATTTGATGAGCTCCTGTGAATGAATGTTCCTTGGAGTCAGGAGTTCCCTGGAGTCAGGGTTTGGACTTAAGTCTCCTGCTTCCGATTATCGGTCTTATTTTTACAGTAGTTTCAAAACTTCTCCTTCTATACAGCACCATTGATAAAACATCTACATTAAAGATGATAAGTTTCTCTACAGTGAGGGTCACTCAGAGAGGTTCACAGGGTTACATGGAGAAGAGAAGAGGGAGGAGGGAGTTAGAGGTGACCCAAATGAGATGAGGTGAATCAATAGTGGAGAGAGTGGGCTAGCCAGTAGTCACATCCTTATGTGCATTCCACAACTAGACCACTCAGAGATGTTCACGGGGTTATACAGAGAAGAGAAGAAGGAGGAAGGTAACAGAGGTGGCCAGAAGGATAAAAGGGGGGAATGAAAAGGAGGGAGACAGATCCAGCCAGTAATCAGTTCCCTAAGTGTTCTCCACCGTCTGGAACACACAGAAATTCACAGAGTTGGGTAGAGTAGAGAGGGGTTAGGGAGGAGACACAGGCGACCTGGTGGAGAAAAAGGAGGGTCCAAAGGGAGAGAGAGCAGTCAAGCCAGTAATCTCACTCCCTAGTGAAAAATGGGTCCTGAAGATTGGGTCCTTAAAGGTACAAAATTGGTAACAAATACATAAAAGCAAAAATTAAAAATCTAGAGTAGAGTTTGGAATTTCAAAAATACGATGTTAAAGAAAAGAAGAAGGAAAAGAAAGAGAGAAAGAACGAACAAACAAAAACAAACAAGGTCGCGAAAATTATAAAGAAAGTACAGGTACAAAATTGATAACTAATACCAGAAAGCGAAAATTAAAAATCTAGAGTAGAGTTTGGAATTTCAAAAATACGATGTTAAAGAAAAGAAGAAGGAAAAGAAAGAGAGAAAAAACGAACAAACAAAAACAAACAAGGTCGCGAAAATTATAAAGTACAGGTACAAAATTGATAACTAATACCAGAAAGCAAAAATTAAAAATCTAGAGTAGAGTTTGGAATTTCAAAAATACAATGTTAAAAAAAAAAAAGAAGAAGAAGAAAAATAAAGAGAGAAAACAAACAAACAAATACGAACAATGTCACAAAAATTATACAGAAAATACAGGTACAAAATTGATATCAAATACCAAAAAGCATAAATTAAAAATCTAGAGTAAAGTTTGGAATTTCAGATATACAATGTTATATAAAAGAAGAAGAGAAAGAAACAGAGAAGAAGAAAAAAAAAAAAAAAGTCACAGAAATTATATAAAAAAAAAACTATAGGTACAAAATTGATAACATATACCAAAAAGCAAAAATTAAAAATCTAGAGTAGAGTTTGGAATTTCAAAAATACAATGTTAAAGAAAAGAAGAAAAAAACAAAAACAAACAAACAAAAAAAACAAGGTCAAAAAATTATAAAATATATATATATGAAGTTTGCTGAAGAAGAAAAAAATAGGGTCTTTTTTTTTTTTTTTTTTGCAAAGTAATAGGTTATAAAAGTGAAAATTAAAGGAACAATAGAGGACTTAAAATTTTTTTTTTTTAATTAAAAAAAAAAGAAAGAATGATTGTAAAAATAATAAAAATATATCTAGGACTTTTTTTTTTTTTTTTTTTTTTTGTGGGTGTTGTGGGTTCAGTTCATTTTTGGCTAGTTCCTTGGTCAGATTTATATTTCTCAAGATCTATAGGCCCCTTCCTATGTAGTCCGTAGTAACCACAGGGTTTTGATCTATTGCCTGTAGCTTCCAAGGCGTTTCCCTCTGTTATATCTTCTTCTGTTTGCTAGTCTCTTCGGTATCTGGTTTCCGCCCTGACTCAAAGGGCACGGTGGAGGACACTTTTTTTTTTTTTTTTTTAGGCTTACTTGTTCAGTCGCGCTGTGGGGAGGGAGGGAGGGAGGGATGCTGCAAACAAATAACACTGGCGTGGGCTCACAGTGCCTCAGCCACCCTGGGTCTGCCCCCGCTCACGGCGCGTGTAGCCTCCCTGTCCACACTGCTCAGACTCTAGGTTGTTCCGCCGGGAACAATCCGAGGCTGACCCTGGGCTGCATGCACTTCCCAGGTCCAAGCCGCTCAGGTTCAGGCACTCGGGTAGTCCTCAGAGGCGCAGACTCAGTTGGGCCTGCGTTTTGTGCTCTTCCCAGGTCCGAGCGCCAATTTGCTCTTCCTAGGCGAGCGCCAATGCTGCGACTTATCGCCTCCCCGCCACTCGGTTATCTGGATGTAAAACCGGCGCACCTTCTCAGGCAGATGTTGACCGTCCAGACCCCCAAGAAGTTTTAGTTAGCAAAGAAGCCTGCTTACAATTTTATAGATAATGTCTCTCTGGGGCTGCGATTGCCCCCTTCCGGCTCTGGCTGCCTGTCACCGGAGGGGGAAGGTCTGCAGCCGGCTATCTCTGTTCAGTCCTTTGTTCCGTGCGCGGGCCTGGCGGTCTTAGGTTAGGGCTGGCTTTTCGCGTGGTAGGTATCCCACAGTCTGGTTTGCTAGCCCAAATTATTTCGCTCAGATAGCGCTCAGGGTATTCAGGCCAGATTCTTACTCTCAGCGATGCAGCCCACGCCGCGCCTCCCTGCCCAGCCCCGGTTTGCTAATGGTGGATGCAGGCGTCTGCGCTGCTTCTCTGCTGGGGGAGTTACCGTAGGGCTCGCAATCTGCGAGTTTTAAATTGTTTATTTATTTTTTCTCCCTGTTATGTTGCCCTCTGTGCTTCCAAAGCTCGGCACAGATTCGGCAGTGAGAAGGTTTCCTGATGTTTGGAAACTTCTCTCTTTTTAAGATTCCCTTCCCGGGACGGAACTCCGTCCCTCCCTCTTTTGTCTCTTTTTTTTTGTTTTTAATATTTTTTCCTACCTCCTTTCGAAGAGTTGGGTTGCTTTTCTGGGTGCCTGATGTCCTCTGCCGGCATTCAGAAGTTGTTTTGTGGAATTTACTCGACTTTTAAATGCTCTTTTGATGAATTTGTGGGGGAGAAAGTGTTCTCCCCGTCCTACTCCTCCGCCATCTTGGCTCCTCCCCTCTGTGTTTCCTTTCCTTATTGCTACTTAGACCCCTGTGTACCTTACTTTGTGTTTCCTTAGCATATTGCTACTAAGTTGTGTTGTTCTGTCTCGCATTTGATATGCTATGTATACATTTGTTCTGTTTGCCCTGTTTTCAGCTTTTAAAACTAATTCATTTACTGTATTTCACAATATACACACAGTAGTCTCAATGTAACAGTACTAACACTACCACCAACAAAGTGATTACTGAGAACAATTTAGTATTTAAAAATTTTCAATTCTGTTTCCTTCCTCTATCCCTCCCCTCTTTCCTTCCTTAGACCACTACTCTCTTAGCAAGTCAAATTTCAGTTATACAATACAGTATTATAAACTATGGTCACAATGTTATACATTTAATCCTCAGACCTCACTCATCTTATAATAACGTTGCTACTGTTTTACCAAACTCTGCTCATTCCTAAGTTCAGTCGCTTAGTCATGACTCTTTGCGACCCCATGGACTGCACCATGCCAGGCCTTCCTGTCCATCACCAACTCCCAGAGTTTATTCAAAGTCATCTCCATTGAGTCCGTGATGCAATCCAACCATCTCATCCTCTGTCATCCCCTTCTCCTCCCACCTTCAATCTTTCCCAGCATCAGGGTCTTTTCAAATGAGTCTGTTCTTCCCATCAGGTGGCTTGAGTATTGGAGATTCAGCTTCAGCATCAGTCCTTCCAGTGAATATTCAGGACTGGTTTCCTTTAGGATGAACTGGTTGGATCTCCTCGCAGTCCAAGGGACTCTCAAGAGTCTTCTCCAACACCACAGTTCAAAAGCATCAATTCTTCAGCACTCAGCTTTCTTATAGTCCAACTCTCACATCCATACATGACTACTGGTAAAACCATAGCTTTGACTAGATGGACCTTTGCTGGCAAAGTAATGTCTCTGCTTTTTAATATGCTGTCTAGGTTGGTCATAACTTTTTCCCCAAGGATCAAGTGTCTTTTAATTCCATGGCTGCAGTCACCATCTGCAGTGATTTTGCAGCCCAGGAAAATAAAGTCTGTTTCCATTGTTTCCCCATCTATTTGCCCGGAAGTGATGGGAACAGATGCCATGCTTTCTTAGTTTTCTGAATATTGAGCTTTAAGCCAACTTTTTCACTCTCCTCTTTCACTTTCAAGAGGCTTTTTAGTTCCTCTTCCCTTTCTGCCATGATGGTGGTGTCATCTGCATATCTGAGGTGATTGATATTTCTTCTGGCAATCTTGATTCCAGCTTGTGCTTCATCCAGCCCAGTGTTTCTCATGACGTACTCTGCATGTAAGTTGAATAAGCAGGGTGACAACACACAGCCTTGACGTACTCCTTTTCCTATTTGGAACCAGTCTGTTGTTCCATGTCCAGTTCTAACTGTTGCTTCTTGACCTGCATACAGATTTCTCAAGAGGCAGGTAAGGTGCTCTGGTATTCCAATCTCTTGAAGAATTTCCCACAGTTTGTTGTGATCTACACAGTCAAAGGCTTTGGCATAGTCAATAAAACAGAAGTAGATGTTTTTCTGTAACTCTCTTGCTTTTTTGATGATCCAACAGATGTTGGCAATTTGTTGGCTAGCATGTGAGATGAGTGCAATTGTGCAGTAGTTTGAAGATTCTTTGGCATTGCCTTTCATTGGGATTGCAATGAAAACTGACCTTTTCCAGTCCTGTGGCCACTGCGGAGTTTTCCAAATTTACTGGCATATTGAGTGCAGCACTTTCACAGCATCATCTTTCAGGATTTGAAATAGTTCAACTGGAATTCCATCACCTCCACTAGCTTTGTTCATAGTGATGCATCCTAAGGCCCACTTGACTTCACATTCCAGGATGTCTGGCTCTAGGTGAGAGATCACACCATTGCGATTATCTGTGTCGTAAAGATCTTTTTTGTGTAGCTCTTCTGTGTATTCTTTCCACCTCTTCTTAATATCTTCTGCTTCTGTTAGGTCTATACCATTTCTGTCCTTATTGAGCTCATCTTTGCATGAAATGTTCCCTTGGTATCTCTAATTTACTTGAAGAGATCTCCAGTCTTTCCCATTCTATTGTTTTCCTCTATTTCTTAGCAGTGAGCACTGAGGAAGGCTTTCTTATCTCTCCTTGCTATTTTTTGGAACTCTGCATTTAAATGGGTATATCTTTCCTTTTCTCCTTTGCTTTTTGCTTCTCTTCTTTTCACAGCTATTTATAAGGCCTCCTCAGACAACCATTTTGCCTTTTTGCATTTCTTTTTCTTGGGGATGGTCTTGATTCCTGTCTCCTGTACAATGTCACAAACCTCTGTCCATAGTTCTTCAGGCACTCTGTCTTTCAGATCTAATCCCTTGAATCTATTTGTCACTTCTACTGTATAATCGTAAGGGATTTGACTTAGGTCATACCTGAATGGTCTAGTGGTTTTCCCTACTTGCTTCAATTTAAGTCTTAATTTGGCAATAAGGAGTTCATGATCAGAGCCACAGTCAGCTCCAGATCTTGTTTTTGCTGACTGTATAGAGCTTCTCCATCTTTTGCTGCAAAGAATATAATCAGTCTGATTTTGGTGTTGACCATCTGGTGATGTCCATGTGTAGAGTCTTCTCTTGTGTTGTTGGAAGAGGGTGTTTGCTATGACCAGTGCGTTCTCTTGGCAAAACTCTATTAGCCTTTACCCTGCTTCATTCTGTACCCCAAGGCCAAATTTGCCTGTTACTCCAGGTGTTTCTTGACTTCCTACTTTTGCATTCCAGTCCCCTATAATAAAAAGGACATCTCTTTTGTGTGTGTGAGTTCTAGAAGGTCTTGTAGGTCTTCATGGAAATGTTCAACTTCAGCTTCTTCAGCAACCACTGTTCTACTCCTTGTTTCTGTGAGTCTGACTTTTTTCCTTTTATATTCTACATATAAATGATACTAGGCAGTATTTATCTTTTTCTCTCTGACTGACTTCATTTAGCATAATGCTTTTTAGCTTTATTCATGTTGTTGCATGTGGCAGGATTTCCTTCTTTTTTAAGGCTGGATAATATTCCATTAAATGTTGATATATCACATTTTATTCATCCATTATTGTGTGAGCAGACACTTGGGTGGTTTCTGTACCTTCACTGTGGTGAATAATGCTGCAATGAGTATTAGAATACAGAGATATCTTTTCAAGATAGTAATTTCGTTCCCTTCAGATGTATATCCAGAAGGAAGATTTTTGGATCATATTGTATTTATGATTTAAATTTCTTAAGGAACCTCTATACTGTTTTCCATAGTGACTGTCCCAGTTTCATTCTCACCAGCAGTGTACAAGTGTTCTTTTTTTCTCTGCATCCTTGTTAGCATGTGTTATCTCTTGTCTTTTTGATAATAGACATCCTAAGAAATGTGGGGTACTATCTCACAGTGGTTTTGGTTAGTGTTTTGCTGATGATGGCACCCCACTCGAGTACTCTTGCCTGGAGAATCCCATGGACGGAGGAGCCTGGTGGGCTGCAGTCCATGGGGTGGCTGGGAGTCGGACACAACTGAGCGACTTCAGTTTCACTTTTCACTTTCATGCATTGGAGAAGGACATGGCAACCCACTCCAGTGTTCTTGCCTGGAGAATCCCAGGGACGGGGACAGCCTGGTGGGCTGCCATCTATGGGGTTGCACAGAGTCGGACACGACTGACGCGACTTAGCAGCAGCAGCAGCAGTGATGCTGAGCACCTTTTCATGTACCTGGCCATTTGCAAGTCTCCTTTGGAAAATGTCTATTCCAATCCTTTGTTCATTTTTAAAATAGGTTATTTGGTTTGTTTTGCTGTTGAGTTGTATGAGTACCTTGTATATTTTGGATATTAGTTACTTATTGTATATGTGATTTGCAGTATTTCCTCCCAGGAAATATTACCTCCAAGGAGGTAAGCTGCCTTTTCATTTTGCTCATGATTTCCTTTCTTGTGCAGAAGCTTGTTAGTTTGGTATAGTCCCACTTGTTTACTTTTGCTTTTATTGTCTTTGCTTTTGATGTCAAATCCGAAAACATATTGCCAGATTAGTGCCAAGGAGCTTACCATCCATGTTTTCTTCTAGGAATTTCAGGTTTTATCTTCATGTCTTTAATTCATTTTGGTGGGTTAACTTTAAATCTTCTTTATTTATTTTTGGCTGTACTAGGTCTGCATTGCTGTGCATGGGCTTTCTTTAGTCGCAGCAAGGAGGGGCTATTCTTCATTGCATTGTGATAGCTTCTCATTGCAGTGGCTTCTCTCGTTGCAGAGCACAGGCTTTAGGTGCATGGGACTCAGTACTTCCAGCTTGTGGGCTCTAGAGTGTGGGCTTACTAGTTGTGGCACATGGGCTTAGTTACTCCATGGCATGTGGGATCTTCCTGGAACAGGGATCGAACCCATATCCCTTGCATTGGCAGATGGATTCTTAACTACTGGGAAGTATCCTTGAATCCATTTTAAGTTGATTTTTGGATATGGTAAAAGACAGAGGTACACTTTTATTGCTTTGCATATGGTTGTCCAGTTTTCCCAGCATTATTTATAGAAAAGACTCTCCTTTCTATGTTGTATATAATTGGCTCCTTTGTTGAAAACTAGTTGACCATATGTGCATGGATTTTTTTTTTCTGAGTTCTATGTTTGGCTCCATTGACCTTTATGTCTAGTTTTATGCCAATACCGTGCTATTTTGATGATGATAACTTTGTAATGTGTCTCAAAATCAGAAAGTGTGATGCCTCCAGGAGGCATCTATGAAACCAAATAGACAGCTCAGAAAAAACAAACAAACAAACAAAAACCCCGTGCACCTATGGTCAACTAGTTTTCACCAAAGCAGCCAAGAATATACAATGTAGAAAGGAGAGTGTCTTCAATAAATGTGCTGGGAAAACTACAGTGTTCAGTTCAGTTCAGTTGCTCAGTCATGTCCGACTCTACAACCCCATGGACTGCACCACACCAGGCTTCCCCATCCATTGAGTTGGTGATGCCATCCAACCATCTCATCGTCTGTCATCCCCTTCTCCTCCCACCTTCAATCTTTCCCAGTGTTAGGTCTTTTCAAATGAGTCTGTTCTTCCTATGAGGTGGCCAGATTATTGGATTTTCACCTTCAGCATCAGTCCTTCCAGTGAATATTCAGGACTGGTTTCCTTTAGGATGAACTGGTTGAATCACCTTGCAGTCCAAGGGACTCTCAAGAGTCTTTCCCCAACACCACAGTTCAAAAGCATCACTTCTTTGGTCCTTAGCTTTCTTTATAGTCCAACTCTCACATCCATACATGACTACTGGTAAAACCATAGCTTTGACTAGATGGACCTTTGTTGGTAAAATAATCTCTCTGCTTTTTAATATGCTGTCTGGGTTGGTCACAGCTTTTCTTCCAAGTAGCAAGTGTCTTTTAATTCCATGGCTGCAGTCACCATCTGCCGTGATTTTGGAGCCCAGAAAAATAAAGTCAGCCACTGTTTCCCCATCTATTTCCCATGAAGTGATGGGACCGGATGCCATGATCTTCGTTTTCTGAATGTTGAGCTTTAAGCCAATGTTTTCACTCTCCTCTTTCACTTTCATCAAGAGGCTTTTGAGTTCCTCTTCACTTTCTGCCATAAGGGTGGTGTCATCTGCATATCTGAGGTTATTGATATTTCTCTTGGCAGTCTTGATTCCAGCTTGTGCTTCTTCCAGCCCAGCGTTTCTCATGATGTACTCTGCATATAAGTTAAATAAGGAGGGTGACAACTTACTAGCCTTGATGATACTCCTTTCCCTATTTGGAACCAGTCTGTTGTTCCATGTCCAGTTCTAACTGTTGCTTCTTGACCTGCATACAGGTTTCTCAAGAGGCAGGTCAAGTGGTCTGATATTCCCATCTCTTTCAGAATTTTCCACAGTTTATTGTGATCCACACAGTCAAAGGCTTTGGCATTGTCAATAAAGCAGAACCACATGGAAAGTACAAATTTTAGTATTGTTTTTTCTATTTTTGTGAAAAATGCCATTTTGATAGAGATTTCACTGAATCTGTAGATTTCTTTGAGTGTGGACATTTTAGCAATAATTTTTCCATTCCATGAACACATATCTTTTCATTTATTTCTTTCATCAAAGTATTACAAAGTTCAGTATACAGATCTTTCACCTCCTTGGTTAAATTTATTCCTGTATATTTTGTCCTTTTTGATGCTATTGTAAATGGGGTTGTTTTTTACCTGGAGGATAATTGCTTTACAATGTTGTATTGATTGCTGCTGTACATCAACGTGAATCAGCCAAAGTATATATATATTCCCGCCCTCCCACCGCACCCCTCGTCCCACCTCTCTAGGTTATCTACAGAGCACTGGGCTTAGCACCCTGTGCTTTGCAGCAATTTCCCACTAGCTATCTAGTACATGGGGTTATTTTTTCTTAATTTCTAATTCTGCTAGTTTGCTGTTATTTTATAGAAATGCAGCTGATTTTCATATATTGGTTTTTTTTAATCCTGCAACTTTACTGAATTCATTTATTAGTTTTAAGAGATTTTGAGTGGAGTCTTTTAGATTTTCTGTGTGTAATATCATCTCATCTGCAAACACACAATTTTATTTCTACTTTTCTCACTTGGATGCCTTTTATTTATTTATTTTCTTTCCTAATTGTTCTGGCTAGGACTTTTAGTACTCTGTTGAATAATGTGGTGGGAGTGGGCATCTTTGCTTGTTCCTGATCTTAGAGGAAAAGCTTTCATGTTTTCACCACTGAGTGTGATGTTAGCTGTAGGCTTGTCATATGTGACCTTTATTTAGGTACATTCCTTTTATACCCAATATGTCATGAGTTTTTATCATAAAAGGGTGTCACATTTTGTTAAATAATTTTTTTACATCTATTGAGATGATCATTTTTTTTAGTCATTTTATAATGTGTATCACATTTATTGATTTGCATATATTGAATCACTTTTGCATCCCAGGAATAAATGCCACTTGATCATGGTGTGTGATCCTTTTAATGTACTATTGAATTCAATTTCCTAGTATTTTGTTGAGTTTTTTACATCTATGATCATTATGGATATTGACCTATAATTATATTTTCTGGTTGTCTTATAAAATGAGTTTAGAAGTATTCCCACCTCTTCTATTTTTTGGGAGAGTTTGAGGAGGATTGGCATTAATTTTTTAAATGTTTGATAAAATTCACTAGTGAAACCACTTGATCCTGGACTTTTCTTTGTTGGGAGGTTTTTGATTACTAATTTAGTCTCCTTACTAGTAATTGGTCTGTTCAATCTTCTGATTCTTCCTGACTCAGTCTTGGTAGGTTGTATGTTTCTAGGAACTTATCCATTTCTTCTACGTAATCTAACTTTTTGGTATATAACTTTTCATAGTAGTTTCTTACGTTCCTTGGTGTTTTTATGTTATTGTTGCAATGTCTCCTCTTTCACTTCTGATTTTATCTAATTTATTCAATGTTGAGTGCATAAATATTTATAATTGTTATATCCATTTGATGAATTAACCCTTTTATAATTATATGATGACATTCTTTGTCTCTTGTTACAATTTTTAGCTAAAGTCTATTTTGTCTGATAGAATTATAACTATCCCTGTTTTCTTTTGGTTTTCATTTCTATAAAATATCTTTTCCCTTCACTTATGGACTATTTGTATACTTAAGGTTAAAGTGAGTCTCTTATATATAGCATATGGTAAGAGTCTTACTTTTTAATCCATTCAGTCACTCTGTGTCTTTTGATTGGATAATTTAGTCCATTTATCAATACAGTTCATGTATTGATAGGTATAGACTTACTACTGCCATTTTGTTAATTATTTTCTGGCTTTTTGATAGTTCTTTTCTTCCTCTCTCACTTTCTTCTTTTGTGATTTGATCATTTTCTATAGTGGTATACATAGATTCTTTTATCTTAATTTTTTTGTGTATATACTATAGGCTTTTGCTTTGTGGTACTACAAGACTTACATAAAACATCTTGTATTTACAACAATTTATTTTAAGCTGATAGCAACTTAACTTCAAATGCATACAAAAGCTCTACATTTTTACATTCACTTTTATCCATATTTTATGTTTTTCATGTCACACTTTACATCTTTTTATATTGTGTGTCTATTAACAGATTATTGTAGGTATAACTGCTTTTAATACTTTTACCTTTTAACCTTTATACTAGAACTATAAGTTATTTATCCATCACCATTATAATGTTAGAGAGTATTCTGAATTTAGCTCTGTGTTCACCTTTATCAGGGGATTTTATTCTTTCAGATGTTTTCCTGTTACTAATTAGGATCTTTTTATTTCAGCTTGAATAGCTCTCTTTAACATTTCTTGTAAGGCTAGTCTAGTGATGATAAACTCCTTCAGCTTTTGTTTATCTCTTTATCTCTTCTTTAATTCTGAGTGACAGCATTGCTGGGTAGAGTATTCTTGGTTGGCAGATTTTTTCTTTTAGCATTTGAATATATTATTCCACTTCCTTCTGGCCTGTAAAGTTTCTGCTGAAAAATCTGCTGAGAGTCTTATGGGAGTCCTCCTGTATGCAACAAGTTGTTTTTCTCTTGCTGCTTTTAAGATTTTCTCTTTGTCTTTAATTTTGACAACTTAATTACAATATGTCACTGTGTGGGTCTCTATGGATTAACCTTATTTGGTACTTTTTGGACTTTTTGTATTTGGATATATATATTTTTAGATTAGAGAATTTTTCAGCCATTATTTCTTTGAATACACTTTCTCCCCATTCTCTCTTTCTTTCTCTTGTCTATTATGGGATGCTTAAATGCAAATATTGATCTCCTTGGTGCTGTCCCATAAGTTCCTTAAGCTATTATTCTTTTTTATTCTCTTTTCTTTTTCACTTTTCTGGATGAAGTCCACTTCCCTACATTCAACTTTGCTGATCCTTTCTTCCACTTGATCTAGTCTGCTGTTGAGTTCCTGTACTGAATTTTTCAGTTCACTTATTGTATTCCTTAGCTCTATTATTTATGTTCATTACTTTTTAATATTTTCTGTCTCTTTGTTGAAATTCTCACTTCGTTTAGGCATTGCTCTTCTGACCTCAGTAAACATCTTAATGATCAATATTTTGAACTCTCTATAAGGTAAATCACTCATTTCTATTTTATTAAGATTGGTTTCTGGAGGTTTATCTTGTTCTTTTGTTTGGAACATTGTCTCCTGTTTCTTCATTAGCCTTATTCTCTGTGTTTGTCTATGCATTAGGTAAAACAGCTACTTCTTCCATTCTTGACAGTGTGGTTTTATGTAGGAGTTGAACCTTATCAGTCAACCCTGTCTGAGCTCCTTGTTGTCTCTCAAAGATCATCCAGCTGCCATCTTTGTCCTTAGTGGCTCCCAGTAGTAGGATTATAGTCACCTCTAATATGCATGCTAATTAGAAGCCAGATCCTCAAGCAGCAGCTTATAGAGTGTGCAGTCAAACCTCTCCCAGGGAAAACTAGAAGATGGGCATTTTTGCCTGTTCCCTCTGTGTTGAGCCCTTATGGTATAACAACAGTGAGTGCTCACACATGCCTTTTAAGAACTGATTCTTTGTTTGCTGCTGTTTTGTGGGACTCATGAATGCAAGCCCTGCTGGATATCAGAGCTAGGCAATCTAGAAGCCCATGTCTCAGGTGGCAGCTGCAAAACTGGGACACCAGAAATGTGTGCAAGCTTCTTCCAGAGTGATGCTGGTAACTTGTTTTTATCATTGGAGCAGGTCAGAGGGGGAAAGTGGAGTAAGTGCCCATCAGCTCCCCCAGGCTCAGGTGTGGATCGTAGCCAGCCTCTAGATGCACACTGAATTCGAAGTTGGACCCTCAAACAGTAGCTTAAGTTGCACTTAAACATCTTCTAGGTAAAGACTGGGAGACGGGCATTTTTGCCCATTCCCTTTGCACTGGGCCTCTGAGGAGTAGCCTTGGCAAGTGCTCCCTGCCTAAGAACTGCTTCTTTGCTCTAGTCTTGTGGTCCTGTGGATACAGCCCCATGGGCTTTTAGAGCTAGGTGTTTGGGAGCTTGTCTCTTGATTGTGAGTCTTAAAAGTTGGGGCACTAGATATGCAGTCTAAACCCTTAGTATTTAATTAATACCCTTTTTTTTGGTCTTTATTTTATTTATTTTATTTTATTTTTAAACTTTACAGTATTGTATTAGTTTGTTATGAATTTAAGTTCTTTTTTATTTTAGTCATTGTTACAAACACTACGGTCATGAACATCTACTTGTGTACCTTTTTTAGTCTTTTTCTGTCTCCTTGGAATTAACTCCTGAAACTGAAAGTATGGGGTCAGCTAGCAGGTACACTTTTTTTCCCCTGCGAACTGTATCATTAAACTTCTCACCCATTGTTATGACAGATTCCACTCTTGAAATCTAGAGAATTAGTGATTTTTAGCATTTTTCAGTTTGATAGGAAAAAATACCATTGTTCTTTTCAATTTGCACTTTTATTATTAGTGAGATTGAGCAAGTTTTCAGTTGGTCATTTGTAGTTTTGTATATGTGTGTGTGTGTGTATGTGTGTGTGAACAGCCTGTTTATGGCTTCTGCTTATTTTCTATCAGTATTTTTATTTCTTTCTTACGCATACGTAGGTGTTCTTTACGTATCACAGATTAAAAACCTTTTGTTATGTATATTTTCAAATATAAATCTGTATAATAAATAACTAACCAGCATACTTTTGCTATTAGAGTTGGCCTTTGCAAAGGAGCAAAAAAGGAGCCCTGTTTAGTCTGTTTAAATTGTGATTATTTCTCAAATATTTATGTCCTTTGCATACTTAGTAATATTATGGTAATAATGTGCTTCGTAGCAGGGACTAACAGCAACTACATAAAATAGAAGTAAGATAATATAATAGAGTGGGAAAAACATTAAAATTAGAACTGGAAGTCTGGGTTCCAGACCTGGCCTCACCTTTCTTTACCTCTGTGATCTTGGTTAGTCCACATATTCTCCCTGAGCCTTAATTTCCTCATCTATATAGTGGTCAAATTTATATTAGTCTCACAGGGCTAAGATGAGATCATGTGTGAAAAAAATTATTGCAGTAAGAGTTACACAGTACAAGTGATAATGATAGTAAGTGTGGCATAAGTGTAGCAGGTTGAATGTTTACCTTATTAAAATGATCATCTTTTGAGATAACCTAATTATAAAATATTTAGCCTAACATCTTTCTGAGTCTGTGGTTTTTGAGTTTGTACTACTTTGCAGGAGGCCTTTAGAAAGAAATAGTTTGCTGTTCAAAAATTCAAGCTGGTGTTCTTTGCAACAATGCAGAACATGTTTGTGGTGTGCTGGCTTCTAGGGCACTGTGCTTCTGTCTCCAATATTGACACCTTTGTGAGCTCATTAGCCACCTTTCTGGTAAAAGCCATTTTGATCTGTGATGAGGGCATTGCATTAAAAGGGCATTGATGTTGGAAATCTATATTTTGGTCTTTTCATTAAAAGGCAGTCTTCACAGAAGAGGCAGTATGAATTTGCATTGCAAAGGATAGCTTATTTCTTTTAAAAACTCTTGAAACCAGGTAATTTAATTATGTCTCTGCCACAGCCTTTTATCTTCCTCTGCATAGGAGCTCCGTTTTCTCTTGATGCTTCATACTGGAAGCCGGTCTTCTTATTCTCAGAATTAATTAACATGCAAATACTTGTCTAGAGACTCAGGAGCACTCCTTTTTTCCATTAGCATTTAAATGTCACTCTTAATGATGTCAGATTGACTCTTTTAAGGGTAAATTAAAATGGTATACTCATCATCTGATTATTTCCCAGAGCATGTTATTGGTATTTCTGATTATTTGGTCTTAGTGTGAGTTTTATCTGCTACTGTTCCCAGGCTAATCGAGTCAGAGCCAAGACCATACGGTGTGTGTGTTGTGTTAGTCGCTCAGTCGTACCCGACTCTTTGTGACCCCGTGAACTGCAGCCCACCAGTCTCCTCTGTCCATGGGATTTTCCAGGCAGGGATACTGGAGTGGGTTGCCATTTCCTTCTCCAGGGACCATACAGTAGTACCCTCTTATCTGCAGTTTCACTTTCCATGGTTTCAGTGACCTGCAATCAACTGTGGTCTGAAAATAGTAAATGGAAAATTCCAGAAATAAGTAATTCATAAGTTTTAAATTGTACACTGTTCTGAGTAGTCTGATGAAATCTTGGGCTGTTTTGCCCTGTCCACCCAGGATGTGAATCGTGCCTTTGTCCAGTGCATCCCACCTGTTCTTCACGTAATAAGCATCTCAATTATCAGGTCCCCTGACTTGTATCACAGTGCTTGTATTCAGGTAACCTTATTAATGGCCCCAAAGCACAAGAGTAGTGATGCTAGCAATTCAGACATGTGAAAGAGAAACTGTCAAGTGCTTTTTAAAATGAAAAGGTAAAAGTTTTGACTTAATAAGGAAAGAAAAAAAATTGAAAGAGGAAAAAAATTGTATGCTGAGGTTGCTAAGATCTACAGTAAGAATAAATCTTCTGTGAAATTGTGAACAAGGGAGAAGAATTTTGTGCTACTTTTGCTGTAGCACCTCAAACTACAGCGATACTGTGTGATGAGTGCTCAGTGAGAACATCGAGAAAGGCATTAAATTGAAGGTAGAAGACATGCAGCAGCAGCAGCAGAAGCAGAAGACATGAACAGAAAATGTGTTCCAGTTGGTGGCAACATATCACTCCAGAAAGCATTGAGTCTATACAAAGATGACAGCAAGGGATCCCCTTAAGCGAGTGACACTAAGCCTTTTACTACAGGTAAGGAATGGTTACACAGATTCAGGGATGGGTTTGAACTAAAACAGGTTACTGGAGAGGCTGAGTCTGTCATCAGAAAGCACTGTCACGTTTCCAGTGGGGTTTTAGAAGTTAATTAAGGAGAAAGACCACATTCACATACCTTATATTACAATGTATTGTATAATTGCTGTATTTTTAGTTATTGTTGTTATTCTTCTACTTAGTTTATAAATTAAACTCCATCATAGGTATGTATGGGCTTCCCTGGTAGCTCAGATGGTAAAGAATCTGCCTGCAGTGCAGGAGACCTGGGTTTGATCCCTGGGTCAGGAAGATTCCCTGGAGAAGGAAATGGCTACCCACTCCAGTATTTTTGCCTGGAGAATTCCATGGACAGAGGAACCTGGCAGGCTACAGTCCGGTGGGGTTGCAAAGAGTCAGACACGACTGAGCGCCTAACACACACATATGTATGTATAGGAAAAAACAGAAAATGCATTCAGTACTATCCATGGTTTCAGGCAAACGCCAAAGGTCTTGAGACATAGGCTGTGCAGATAAAGGGGAACTACTGTACTTGATTGCTGAAAAGCTGGGTTATAGCCTTTCTTTGCCTATGGCTTCTAGAAAGGCCTACTTGCCATACCTTACACGTCTCAGCACCAAGTGAGATGCTGTAGTGGAGGACTATAGCATCTATAGTGCAGGAACAGCACCTGCACAAAGTGTTAGCAACAGGCCAGGGTGCCCAGGAATTAGGTGTAGAGGGGCTTGGGTAGTAGCCATGTAGTATGGAATAAAGAAGGTGGACTTTAGAGTTAGAGACTCATAGGTTCAAATCTTGCCTGTGTCAGTTTGAAGCTATGTGACCTTGAGCAAATTACTTGTCTTCTCTGAGACTCAGTTTCCTCCCCAGTAAAACATAAATAGGAACGTGTACCACTCAGGTTGTTGGGAGGGTTAAAGGTGATAATGTGTATTAAGTACTACACAGTCAGAGTAAGCTATCTGCTTTATCAGAGAACCCCCAAATTCTAGTGATTTATTTAGATTATTTCCATCTGAGGGAGGGCGGGCTCTGTTCTATGCAGACATTCAGCCACCCAGACTTCTTTTAGCCCGTGGTTGTGCCATTCCCTAAGGCTGTGTAGCCCTTCACTGGATTATTTATCTCTTGCTGGCAGGTGAAGAAAGAGTGTGAGCATGTGGACTGCGCAGGAGGCTTTATGGGCCGGGCTGGAGATGGTGCGCAGCCCTGCCGCTCGTCTCCTGCTGGCCAGAATGCACTTTCATAGATGCACCTGCTTGCAAGTTAGCCTGGGGAATGTGTGTCTAGGGGGAAGGCAAAATGAGTTTGTTTGGTGAACACATAGTCTTCCACTATGCCGCTGCTGCTGCTAAGTCGCTTCAGTCGTGTCCGACTCTGCGACCCCATAGACAGCAGCCCACCAGGCTCCCCTGTCCCTGGGATTCTCCAGGCAAGAACACTGGAGTGGGTTGCCATTTCCTTCTCCAGTGCGTGAAAGTGAAAAATGAAAGTGAAGTTGCTCAGTCGTGTCCGACTCGTAGCGACGCCATGGACAGGCATCCAGTAATATGTGTTGAGTAAATGAAAGAAAGAATGAATGCATTCTCTGTTCATTATCCTCTCCATGGACTTAGAGAGTGTTAGAGCTGATAAGGGGCCTTCCTTAGAAGTGATTAAGTTTTACTCTCTTTATTTTACCAATGAGGAACCTGAGGTCCTGAGGAACTTAGTGACCTAATTAAGATCTTCCAGATATTAGTGGCAGGTCTAGAGACCCTGAATCTTCTTTCCCAAAAGCTTCTGTTTACCCTGCATTTAATTATTTGAAACATCATTCTTTGTTTTCTACCATAGGGTTTCCTTTGCTCTTTGGCATGTGAAGATGAGGAGTTTTAACACGTTAGTTTGGTCATTGTAGGTAGACTTCGATTTTGTTTGGGAAGAGGAATTTGGTATTTTAGGGTGGTGGGAGAGATACCCTCAGAGGCTGGAGACTCCACAGATGTTTAGTATTTTGCACCAAGAGTGAAAATTAACCTTCATTCACCCACTCATGTGTTTAAGCAACCTTTGTTTAGCCTTCTTCTATGTATAATGAATTATACAAGGTGATCTGGATTATACAAGGTGGTTATTAATTCAAAAACATCCACAGCTTGAGGAAAGTGTCAAGTATTTAAACAATAATTATTATATAACATGAGAGTGCAGTGGAAGCAGTACCATAAGGTGAAAGTGACCAGCTGCTGGAGTTAGAAGGAGAGGGAGTATGGCAAGCTTCATGGAGGAAGTAGGTCTTGGAACTGGATCTTAAAGAATCCAGTTTACTGAAAATTTGATATGCTCTGAAATGTACACACTGGTGTATTTATATAATTGGTGTGGACAGGGACTGCACCCGTGAAATTAAAAGATGCTTGCTTTTTGGAAGGAAAGCTATGACAAACCTAGACAGTGTACTAAAAAGCAGAGACATCCCTTTGCTTGCAAAGGTCCATATAGTCAAAGCTATGTTTTTTTTTTTCCAGTAGTCATATATGGATGTGAGAGTTGGACCATAAAGAAGTCTGCGTGCCAAAGAATTGATTCTTCGAACTGTGGTGCTGGAGAAGACTCTTGAGAGTCCTTTGGACAGTAAGGAGGTCAAACCAGTCAATCCTAAAGGAAATCAGTCCTGAATATTCACTGGATAGACTGATGCTGAAACTCCAATACTTTGGCCACCTGATGCCAAGAGCAGACTCATTGGAAAGGACCCTGGTGCTGGGAAAGACTGACGGCAGGAAGAGAAAGGGGGTGACAGAGAATGAGATGGTTGGATGGCATCACTGACTCAATGAATGTGAGTTTGAGCAAACTCCAGGAGAAGGACAGGAAAGCCTGGTGTGCTGCAGTCTTTGGGGTTACAAAGAGTCTGACACAACTTAGCTACTGAATAACAATAACAACAACTTACCTGGTGGTGGCTGTGTATTGAGAAAAATGGGGTAAGAAAACCAAACAGACAAAAAACCAAAGCTGTGATCAAGTTTCCTGTGTTAAATAAGCATTTAGCACTCACATTTACCACATCATTTTGTTGCAATATTACCAGTAAAATAATTACATACGACAACCCTTGAATACAGGTGAATCATTATCAACAAACATTTTATTGTGAGCCAGCAAGTTCTTGACACCATCCTTTTAGGTCCAGCAGGCTTTGCATAATTTTTGGTTAGGTACAGACCCTTAAAAGAATTTGTAGAGGCAAGGATTAGAAGGATGATATTCCAGAAAACTATGGATCAATATAAAGTGAAGGGGCACACAGACACTGTATATGAGCCATGAAAATGTACATAGATTTAGATCAGGAGGCTTGATTTTCAGAGGTACTCCTCTGAGAGGTACTGTTTGGAACCTAGATTTGTAAAGGTTGGAATTGCTTGGGAATTGGCATCTCACTTTTAGCTGTTAAGTCATAATAATTGAAAGAGCATGGGCTATTCCATAATCTGGCAAGGAGAATTCTGATGAGGAAAGGTTGAGTGAAAGTTTCACAGGAAGTGGCAGAGGCTGGCTGAGCACTCAGGCTTGTCTGCAGTCTGTCCTCGAACAGCTCCATCCTGCCGCCTTGAGAATGCAGCAGGAGTCGGAATCCCATGAAGCTTTCCATCCTGGAGGTTAGAATCAGGGTTGCCCAGGATCAGCCAGGAAGTGGGAAGTGCTTGTCTTCAGTACCTCCAGCTCCTCTTTGGTGTATCTTTCTTCTCCTTAGCAAATATTTGCTCACATTCTCCTGTAACCTTTTCATAGCAGAGTGTCAGGAGGGTTTGTATTATTTTATTTATTTATTTATTTTTAATTTTTTTAATTATAGGCTAATTACTTTACAATATTGTATTGGTTTTGCCATACATCAACATGAATCTGCCACAGGTGTACACGTGTTCCTAATCCTGAACCCCACTCCCACCTCCCTCCGCATACCATCCCTCTGGGTCATCCCAGTGCACCAGCCCCAAGCATCCTGTATCCTGCATCAAACCTGGACTGGTGATTCGTTTCTTATATGATATTATACATGTTTCAATGCCATTCTCCCAAATCATCCCCCCCGCCCCCCCCCCGCTCCCTCTCCCACAGAGTCCAAAGGACTGTTCTATACATCTGTGTCTCTTTTGCTGTCTCACATACAGGGTTATCGTTACCATCTTTCTAAATTCCATATATATGCATTAGTATACTGTATTGGTGTTTTTCTTTCTGGCTTACTTCACTCTGTATAATCGGCTCCAGTTTCATCCACCTCATTAGAACTGATTCAAATGTATTCTTTTTAATGGCTGAGTAATACTCCATTGTGTATATGGACCACAGCTTTCTTATCCATTCATCTGCTGATGGACATCTAGGTTGCTTCCATGTCCTGGCTATTATAAACAGTGCTTCGATGAACACTGGGGTACACGTGTCTCTTTCAATTCTGGTTTCCTCGGTGTGTATGCTCAGCAGTGGGATTGTTGGGTCTTATGGCAGTTCTATTTCCAGTTTTTTAAGGAATCTCCACAGATGCTCAACATCACTCATTATCAGAGAAATGCAAATCAAAACCACAATGAGGTACCATTTCACGCCAGTCAGAATGGCTGCCATCCAAAAGTCTACAAGCAATAAATGCTGGAGAGGATGTGGAGAAAAGGGAACCCTCTTACACTGTTGGTGGGAATGCAAACTAGTACAGCCACTATGGTTAGTATTATTTTAAAATACACATTTTAAAATTTAAAAGCATTCATATACATTAAGAGGTGAAGGACAGGGAAGCCTAGCATGCTGGAGTCCATGTGATCTCAAAGAGTTAGACCTGACTGAGCAATGGAAAACAACCATCTCTCTGTTTCCAAACCTTAAATCTTCATTAAAAAAAAGTATCCTTCTAGATATTTTATTTGGACATACAAGCACACACATGTATATCATTGTTTATTTAAGTGGACTCATGCATTTTCTATAACTTGCTTTCTGTAATTAACATATAAATTAAAAGCTAATTAATAGATTTTCCTACAAATATATAGTTCCACCTTATTTTTGTAATCAGCAGAATAATCTCTGTGGTGCTTCTACATGATTCCTACTGAATAATCTTTAAGCTTGTTTCCTTAATCCTTAGCTATTTATTATATACTCCGCTGCAGAGAACCTCCTTGTAGCCATCTACAGACTTGTACAGGAGTTACTTACAGGGTATTTATAAAGGAGTTCCTAGGTCGAAGAGTTATCTGTATTTAAAAAGTTTGATAGGTATTGCTGAACTGTCCTCCAGAAAGGTTGTACTTATTTTTCATTCTGTCCACAGTGTATGCAAATTCTTTTTTGTGTGTTTTTATTTTTAAAGAGGATCCTGGACTTGGGGCCAGAGAAGAAAAGGCAAAGAGGAGATAGCCTGCTAAAAATAAGTGGTGGCCGAGAGAAATGAAAACTATGTTCACACAAAAACTTGGACATAGCAGCACTGTTCATAATAGCCAAAAAGTGGAAACAACCCAAATGTCCATCAACTGCTGAATGAACTAACAGAATGTGGTATATTCATACAATGGAATACTATTCAGCAATAAAAGGAATGAAGGACAAATACGTGCTATAATATGAATGAGCCTTAAAAGCATCATACTAAGTGAAAGAAGCCAGCCACAGATATCACACATATGCAATGTCCGGAGTAGGCAAATCCATAGAGATAGAAAGTATATTAGTGGTTGCTTAGGGCTGGTTGGTGGGGTAGGCAGAAATGGGGGTTTGAGAGTGACTGCTAATGGGTGCAGAGTTTCTTTTGCACGTGATGAAAATGTTCTAAAATTAGATTGTGGTTATGGAGAAGGCAATGGCAACCCACTCCAGTACTCTTGCCTGGCAAATCCCATGGATGGAGGAGCCTGGTAGGCTGCGGTCCATGGGGTCGCTAAGAGTCAGACATGACTAAGCGACTTCACTTTCACTTTTCACTTTCATGCATTGGAGAAGGAAATGGCAACCCACTCCAGTGTTCTTGCCTGGAGAATCCCAGGGATGGGGGAGCCTGGTGAGCTGCCATCTATGGGTCGCACAGAGTTGGACACTGCTGAAGCGACTTAGCAGCAGCAGCAGCATGGTTACACAAGTCTGTGAATATGCTAAAAACCATTGAATTGCACACTTTAAATGGTGAGTTTTATGGTATATGAATTATATGTCAATTAAGCTGTTGAAAAAAAAGAGCAGTGGCAGAATGCATAGAATGGAATGGAAAGGATGAAGACATGGCCATTAGCATGGGCCTGTGGGACAGACAAGAAGACCCTGTTAAAGTCACGTGGCAGGGAATTCAGACGGTGAAGGCATTCCTCTGGGCGACAGACAGTGTTCAAGCAGCTGCTGATAGGCAGCTGCAGAGGTGGATGGTGGATTTTCTCCCCGCTGGCAGCATGGAGACAAGAGGCAGTTACTGCATGCCTGGGCAGGGAGAAAATGGGAGCTAGTACCCTGGATTACTGATTCCTTGTTCTTGTTCAGTCCTTCAAATACACAGAAGATACTGTTCTCCTGGAAGGCAGCAGTAGTTTTTTTTGCTGACCTAGAAATGCCTGCTGTGCTCCAGCATTTGGAAAAGGAAGGTCAGAGAGAGGAAGCTGAGCTCAGCTGCTGAGTCAAGGAGAAGGGGAGGAAGACCTAAGGTCACAAAGGACAATGGGGCCCTCGCTTGTGAATAAGAGCAAGTGGTCAGTTTTGAATTCAGCAATTAAGCTTTTTCTACACAGTAAAATGAGTCGTACTTGCAAAGAGTCAGACACGACTGAGCAACTGAACTGACTGAGTGGAACTGACTGTTCTGGAATGTGTTTGCTAGTAAATATCATGCTAAGAAGGTTTAAAAGGAAGTTATGATTTTAACTGGCCTCTGAGTTGTGTTGATTGGTAAAATTTAACTCAAGGGAAAGGAGTTAATTTTGCAACAAACAGTGAGGGTTAAAGGAAAATCAACCCGCTTTTCTGCAAAAGCCTGGTTTTCTTTGTAACAGCTTGAACATGCCCTCTACTTCTCATTCCCTATCATGATGATTCTGTAGCACAGATTAGACAGAACTGGAACATCCAAAACCTCCATAATTACTTTTAGGTCTGAGGCTTTTGGCTTCAAAAAGAGCTAAAGTAGGTCTCCATGGTTCTGTTTTGGAGGTTAATCATCTTTAGGTGGCTTTGACTGGTTTACCAACAGTTTGCTTCCAGAAGCCCAAGACCACACATGTTTGGATCAGTATACATCCTGATGGCAAAATGACTGTGTCAGGTTGAAGTCTTTTTCTTTGTCACTGTGTTTGATTCACTCCCCTCACTATGCTTTATTCTCCGAAAACTTCATGTAAGTATATATGATGAATATTAAACTCTTAGTCTTGGTGCTCCCCACTCCAGTACTCTTGCCTGGAAAATCCCATGGACGGAGGAGTCTGGTAGGCTGCGGTCCATGGGGTGGCTAAGAGTCAGACACGACTGAGCGACTTCCCTTTCACTTTTCCTTTCATGCATTGGAGAAGGAAATGGAAACCCACTCCAGTGTTCTTGCCTGGAGAATCCCAGGCACGGGGGACCCTGGTGGACTGCCGTCTATGGGGTCACACAGAGTCGGACACGACTGACACGATTTAGCAGCAGCATTCTTGGTGCTTGATTAGGATGTAAACAGGCATCTCTTCCTCTTTTAAACCTTTCCAAGAAGTAACTTCCCCCTCTCATTTTATTTGACTTGCTAAAGAACCTTTGGCATTGAGAGAAAATTTGGCTGATGATTCAGTGTGAGGGAGAGGAGGAGAGAAGTTCTGGCAGATGCATAACAACTGGTGGATATTTTTATATTTATTGCTATTCTTAGTCTAAGGTCCGTAGTTAACTAGGGAGTAACTAAGCTCAGTTACACTTATTAGACATAGAGACTTTAGTTTGAATACGTCACTATCTAGGCCTTTGGGAAACCCATATGTTTAGCTGATTGTAGAAATGCAAACCTTCTCCCAATGGAATTCCCTCTCATTCAATAAATGAAGAATAAACTTCTAATAGATTAAACTGTAAGATAATTAAAATTGCTGTTTATTTCTGGCTATTAACCAAATCCTAACCACTGCATATAACCGCATAAGATTTTTGTTTGGTTTTGGCTTGTTTTGCTTTTTGGTTCATTTCCCTTAATGTATTTTAAGGATAATATAAAATAAATTATGGCTTGTATTAGTATTCCTTTTTGTGTTCTTGTATTAGAATTCTGGAAGTAGCAGTGAATTCACAGGAGGACTCAAGAATGTGAGAGATCATATGTTGATTATATCTTAATTTTAAAAATTAATGAAAATAAAACAAGTGTAGGTACATGGTGTTTCCACCACTTACTGAGTTGGGGGTATAAACTTTCATCCATTGCCAGCCCACTTAAAAATTGTGACTGTGAGTTGTCATGACTTAACTTCAAGGCCCAGCTTGTTCTCTTGGTAGCAGAGCCAAACCATTTTAATTATGCCTGAACAGCTATTATAAGTTGGTGTAGCCAAGTGAGTAAGAGTCTTACTTTGCTGGTTGATGATATTGCACGTATTTCAGTTCAGTTCATTCATGTCTGACTCTTTGCCACCCTGTGGGCTGCAGAACGCCAGGCTTTCCTGTCCATCACTAACTCCTGGAACTTGCTCAGATTCATGTCCATCGAGTCAGTGATGCCATCCAACCATCTCATCCTCTGTCATCTCCTTCTCCTCCTGTCTTCAATCTTTCCCAACATCAGGGTCTTTCTCAATGAGTCAGTTGTTTGCATCAGGTGGCCAGAGTATTGGAATTTCAGCTTTAGCAACAGTCGTTCCAACGAATATTCAGGACTGATTTCCTTTAGAATTGACTGGTTTGATCTTGCAGTTCAAGGGACTCCCAAGAGTCTTCTCCAACACCACAGTTCAAAAGCATCAGTTCTTTGACGCTCAGCTTTCTTTAAAGTCCAACTCTCACATCCATACATGACCACTGGAAGCCATAGCTTTGACTAGATGGACCTTTGTTGGCAAAGTAATGTCTCTGCTTTTTAATGTGCTATCTAGGTTGGTCATAGCTTTTCTTCTAAGGAGCAAGTGTCTTTTAATTTCATGGCACATATTTAGATTCAGCTAAATGTCAAAATTACCACCAGCCAAGATAAAGTCATTGATGAGGGCATTAACTTTCTCAGTGTCTGATAGATGTTTCGTAGAAAGCAAAACTCTTTCTTTCATTTTCTTTTTTTTAAACCACAGATTGAGGAAGCAATGTGATGGAAATACTACTCTGAACTTGGTTCTAACTAATGAGAAAAACTGTTTATTGAAGTAGAATTGACTAAAATCTTGGGAAGGAAGTAACCATGACACTATTATTTTGTAACTTCAAAAGGAAGTAAAGTGGGGGATAGCCATATAGTAACAGTGACTTTAGGAAAATACACATTTAGAGAAAGGATAGAAGTTTTTCAGTCTCCAGAGACTTGAAAAGTGAAAACAATACAAAGAGAAAGGCAGAAAGGAAGAAAAAATTTAAGTTGTGGGAACGAGGAAGAAAAAATAAATGGAATCATTTTAAGAAGAAGGACGCTTTTGATGAAGTGGGAAATTAAGAGAACATGTACAGAAGATTGAAGGACAAGCACAGGCTCAAGGAAAAATGCAGGAGAGTGGCATAAAACCAGTAAGAAAATACCTGCAAAGCTCAAGTTCAGACTGAGCTGAGGTTGGAGAGAGTGTGAAAGACAACAGAAAAGGGCTCTTTAAAGCTATGTTCCGAATAAGAACAAGTAAAGGCTAAGCTCATTGCTTGGGGCAGATGAAATAATGTTAACATGACGAAAAGCAGACCCACTCAGCTACTTGGCTTCTCTCTTCCTCTATCAAAGGGAGTGATCTTTAGACTGGAATGTGTAACATAAACATGGTTAAGAATAAATTGAAGCGCAGAGGATCAGTGATGATAATAATAGCTGCAACTACAATTTCTTGAGATCTACTCAGGACCAAGTATTAGGAAAGATAATTTAGTTTTGTTTTTTTCCAAATTCTTATGGCGGCTTTTGCATAGTAGAGATTATTGTCACCAAACCCATTTACAGGTAAGAACACCAAGGCTCAGGAAGATTTAGTAACAGGCCTGAAGTTATACATCCAGTAAGTGATGGGCTGAGGTTCAGATCCAGGCCTGACTCTTTTGCCTGGACACCCTGCTGCCCATGCCTTTCAGCCCCTGCTGCTGCTGCTGCTGCTGCTAAGTCACTTCAGTCGTGTCCGACTCTGTGCGGCCCCAGAGACGGCAGCCCACGAGGCCCCCGTGGCCCCCGCCTCCATCCCTGGGATTCTCCAGGCAAGAACACTAGAGTGGGTTGCCATTTCCTTCTCCAATACATGAAAGTGAAAAATGAAAGTGAAGTCGCTCAGTCGTGTCCGACTCTTAGCGACCCCATGGATTGCAGCCTACCAGGCTCCTCCGTCCATGGGATTTTCCAGGCAAGAGTACTGGAGTGGGTTGCCATCGCTTTCTCCGTTCTTTCAGCCCCTAGATGTTTTAAATCAGATTGTGTCTTTCAGCTTAAGTTATGTTCTGAGACACATAAATGGACAAAAAATCCAATAGATGTTATTGAAAATCCATAGTGTGTAATCGCAGGGGAAACAAGAAAAATGGAATATCAAAATGATGAAAAACAAAGACTATCTTAATTTCCTTTTTAAAGGTTCACCTTAGACTACCTCAAGCAGAGTCAGGACACTTGAGATTTTGTTCTGCAAGTAAACGGTTGTAAATGAAAGCAAGGATCCTTAGGGCAGCAAAGGTTCACAAAGCATCACAAATTAGACACCCCCCAACTCCCTTCCTTCTTAATTATATAACTGGTAACCCTATCTTTTGACAGAGAATCCTATATGGCTTATAAACAAGTTGAATTAATCTAGGCTCAATTGAGTAGATTCATATTTCTTTGAACTCCTTTACACAAATTATCAACTTTAAACAAATAGGCTTTGTTGTTGCTATTCAGTCGCCAAGTCCTGTCCTACTCTTTGCCACCCCATGGACTGAAGCATGCCAGGCTCCTCTGTTCTCCACCATCTCCCGGGGTTTGCTCAAATTTATGTCCATTGGGTCGGTGATGCTATCAAACCATCTCATCCTCTGGGTTGCCATTTGCTTCTCCAAGGGATCTTCCCAACGCAGGAATAGAACCCTAGTCGCCTGCACATGTGTCTTGCATTGCAGGCATATTCTTTACTGCTAAGCTTCAGTTCAGTTCAGTTCAGTTCAGTCACTCAGTCGTGTCTGACTCTTTGGAACTCCATGAATCGCAGCACACCAGGCCTCTCTGTCCATCACCATCTCCCGGAGTTCACTCAAACTCATGTCCATTGAGTTGGTGATGCCATCCAGCCATCTCATCCTCTGTTGTCCCCTTCTCCTCTTGCCCCCAATCCCTCCCAGCATCAGAGTCTTTTGCAATGAGTCAACTCTTCGCATGAGGTGGCCAAAGTACTGGAGTTTCAGCTTCAGCATCATTCCTTCCAAAGAAATCCCAGGGCTGATCTCCTTCAGAATGGACTGGTTGGATCTCCTTGCAGTCCAAGGGACTCTCAAGAGTCTTCTCCAACACCACAGTTCAAAAGCATCAATTCTTTGGCCCTCAGCTTTCTTCACAGTCCAACTCACATCCATAAATGACCATTGGAAAAACCATAGCCTTGACTAGACGAACCTTTGTTGGCAAAGTAATGTCTCTGCTTTTGAATATGCTATCTAGGTTGGTCATAACTTTCCTTCCAAGGAGTGAGCATCTTTTAATTTCATGGCTGCAGTCACCATCTGCAGTGATTTTGGAGCCTAAAAAAATAAAGTCAGACACTGTTTCCACTGTTTCCCCATCTATTTCCCATTAAGTGATGGGACCAGGTGCCATGATCTTTGTTTTCTGAATGTTGAGGTTTAAGCCAACTCTTTCACTTTCATCAAGAGGCTTTTTAGTTCCTCTTCACTTTCGCCATAAGGGTGGTGTCATCTGCGTATCTGAGGTTATTGATATTTCTCCCATCAACCTTGATTCCAGCTTGTGCTTCTTCCAGCCCAGCATTTCTCATAATGTACTCTGCATAGAAGTTAAATAAGCAGGGTGACAATATACAGCCTTGACGTACTCCTTTTCCTATTTGGAACCAGTCTGTTGTTCCATGTCCAGTTCTAACTGTTGCTTCCTGACCTGCATACAGGTTTCTCAAGAGGCAGGTCAGGTGGTCTGGTATTCCCATCTCTTTCAGAATTTTCTGGGGCTTCCCAAACAGGCTCTAGTGAGCTCAAAATGCCATATTTATGGCATTTGTCCTGTCTATTCATATAGCAACTCTGTAAAAAAAGGAAATGAAGTTTTTTAGCCTGAATTGTTCTTGCTAAAACCCTTATGGTTTCTGGTATTTGTTGCCTTCTGAGTGCTTATGAATTGTCTGTGTCAGCATTCCTCCAGCTGTTTACTGAAGGATTCTATAGATGTTGGAAAGTAAACAGGTGTCATCTTATGAAAGCGCAGTTTGGGAAATGCTTATCTGTATAACAATTTATTCTTAAAGTTTGCCAGGGATAGATATCAAGTTCATGGATCTGTGATTTAGGGAATCAAACTCTTTGATTGTTTAAAAAATCTGGGCTGGACTGTTTGCATCCTCTTTGGTTGTTCAGAGTATCCCACATCTTTATACCTATCGGTGCACTCAGCATCCTAGAGTGTACTTTACCTTGGCTTGGTGACTTGAAGTCCTTTAAAGGAGTTAGGCATACTCTTACTTTTGGGGCTTTAATTCCTACTTAATGCTTTTTACCTTTTGAGGTTTGAGGAGCAATTAGATATGGCATGCCTAATGCCTGATGGCTTAAAGTAGGAGCAGCAATTGAAGTTCCAGTTTGAGAGATTTCACATCATTATAATGAAGGGCTTTCTAATAATTTGGAGGGGAAGCAGAGATTGTATTTGTTAGTGACATATAAAGAGATTAATTCATTGGATGAGATGTTAGAGAAGATGACCTTCTCACACTAAGATTTCATGATTTACAGATGTGTTTGTTTCACACTTAGTGAAAAAGAGGATGGCTCCTGGATGCTGTCAAAATCTTAGAAATCAGAGAGTATTTTTATGGTACTGTTATTATCCAGGAAAAGCATATGCAGCCTCAAGTTCTGAAGAGGAATTGCTGCCTTGGTTATTCAAAGGGCATAGGTGGCTGGGCAACAGATACATTTTAAGAATGCTTCAGTTTATTACAGTGAAATCACCACTGCCTGCTCTTCAGTAGCACTCCTCTAAGTGGTTTTGTTTTTATTGATCACCAAAGAAGAGAAATCACATTTTGGTTAGAACCCTATTTTCATGTAACAGGACTGTGTTGAGATTAAAACTTTGCAGACATTTGAAATGAAATGGAATTAATTAACAGCCTCACCCTGTAGGTAGGTTGGAAGCAACACTCGTTGAGATTTTTGTCAGAACAGAAAGTTGCAGTCAGTATTCATTTTTTCAAAACAATTAATGGTTCTTTGAAAATAGCTCATTTCCCCCACAGTGATGAATAAATTACCTAAAGTAATGGGATGAACCAGATTGTACTTTGTTGTCGAAACAAAACATTGCCAGGAGTTATAACAGATATTCAAGACCAGACTGGGTGAATTCCTTGGCACCATCAGCATTTGAAGAGTATAACAGAGAATAGGTTTGTAATATTCAGTGTACACTTGGACCTTAACAATATAAAATGAAAAGGGACTTATAAAATACGACTATTGTTGAATAGATTTGCATCAGGAGTAATGTTGGAGTAACCATCACTAGTCTTGCCTGATCATGAGAATTGTGGGATATTGATTATGATGGTGTGGACAGTTATAACATATATTATGGGATTTTTGTAACTTTCCCCTCCCTGTTCCAAAGTGCTTCAGAGCAGTAACCATATGTATTGTCAAAATGGACTCATGTGTCTCTTTCCTGGTAGATTGTAAGCTCCTTGAGGCCAATTATGGAATGTGTCTTAATCATACTCGACTGGACTCTGATCCTGATGGCTGCATGTGGCTACTAGTCTGATGATCACTAGACTTCACTGGGGCCATGACATCATGATGGTCTACGCCCCCTCCTCTCCTCAGTTGCACAGGCTTCTAGCCAGCCTCGGTGGCTGTAACAAATGTTTGTTGAATGAACAAAGGGAGGAATGAATGAACAGGCTACCTATTTTTTGCTGTGTACTGGCAGACCATTCTAGAATAGGACTGACTGATACAGACATCAGTATTCTACCGGGCATGTGGCAACCAGGCAGTTTCATGGTGCTTGTGACACTGTTGCAGTCACCTCCCCTTCCTGCCACTGTCTGTGTTCTGAGACACACAGCACAGTGTAGTTTTCCATCTTTCTCTTTTTTCTGAGTCTCCGTATTTTGGGAGTACCTCGCACATACCAAGCACCGTGCTAGTGCTTTTCCTTATATTCTGTATTTCATCATGTATACTGCTTTCGCTTTGAAAAATATCTTATTTTACTGGTGTGGAAACAAAGATCCAGAGCGACCCAGCCCGTGGTTGTACAGAAATAAATGGGAAGTGCCAGGGTTCAGCCCAGGTGTCTCTGACTCCAGACTCCATGTTCCTTCCTTTGCACCACGCAGCCTCCCTGGATTGTGCCTCTCTGCTGCTCTTTTCTTTCTCTCTGTCTGTCATCCCTGTCCTGCCTCACGGGCTGTTTCCTCACCCAAAACACAGATGGGGGTCAGTCTTTGAAATAACACTTTTCAGAGGATACTGAAGTTGTTCGCATCTTACATGATGTCACCAAACGTTCGGCCTTGTTTAACCCTTTGGTTATAATTAGGCCATTTCCCACTGCGATGATCACAACTTAGCCTTTGAGTCTCCTGTTTCTTCTCAGACAAGTCTGAACACTGTGGAAGAACTCATCTTCCTGCTGGGCCAGTTGCCATTCTCCCCAGTATATCCTACAGTGTGTCTCCGTCTCTTCTTCTAGAGAGGCAGCCTTGAGGGCTGGTTGAGGTCATGGTCTCTGGAGTCAGAATGCTAGGGTGGGAACCCCGACTTTTGCTCCTGGCTAGCTGTGTTACCTGGAATAAGTTACCTCTGTGCCTCATTCCCTCACCTGAAAAATGGAGATGACAGCAGTACGGCCATCATAGGATAGTTGATTTAATCCACGTAAAGCTAAAAGCACAAAATTAGACCCTCAATACATTTTAAGTATTATTTTGAATGAAGGCCAACAGGCTCACTCATGGTTTAAGATTCATCCCTGAACTGCTTCAGTATTCGAAATCTTTTGATTCTCATTCAGTCTTCCTTTTCCTCGGCCTCCCATCTTCTGCCTGTTCCTCCCATCTACCCACAGATCATCAGCCCACCGCTGGAGCCTGAATCATCTTCTACCTGCATCTCATTCTCTGGGCCAGCCTGATCCTCCCTGTCCGCGTCTGTCACCTGGCCTCCCTTACAGAGCATCCAGAGCCTTCCAAAATCCTTTGTCTTTCATGAAGCCTTTCTTACTGAAGGGAGAGATGGGAATAATCCCCTGCTTGTACCTTTTCTGAATATGCACCTTCGCCTCACCAAAACACAGTGGTGTTGACGTGCGTTTGTGGAAAGAAACCATTTGATTGCACTGCTTGCTCCGAACCTAAATATGTGTTTGGAAGATCAGCGTTCATTAGAAACGGGCACTTTTTCTCTCTGTGCCTGCTCTGAGCCCATAGCTCATGGGAGATAAAGGCTCTGACTTCAGAGGCCCTAGTCCAGAGTCACCTGGCCATCTGTAAATAGTAGATTCTTGATTCAGACGAAAGGCAGTTTGAATTTAGTTATCCACACACAAAAAATAAAAAACCCCTAATCCCTAACATACATTTTGACAATGGGTGTTTAATGCTTTACTCAGATCTAACAGTAGAAAGACCATTTAAAGCCTCTCATCTTGCATCAGGGGTTTTAAATTTCTCTGCATTCTCAATAAATGTTGACTAAAGATATTTTCCCCAGAGTAGACATAGAAAGGGGCTCTTGAGAGTCCCTTGGACAGCAAGGAGATCAAACCACTCAACCTGAAAGGAAATCAGTCCTGAATATTCATTGGAAGGGCTTATGCGGAAGCTGAAGCTCCAGTGCTTTGGCCACCTGATGTGAAGGGCCAACTCACTGGAAAAGACCCTGATGCTGGGAAAGATTGAGGACCAGAGGAGAAGGGGATGACAGAGGATGAGATGGTTGGATGGCATCACCGACTCAATGGACATGAGTTTGAGCAAACTTCGGGAGATGGTAAAGGACAGAGAGGCCTGGCGTGCTGCAGTCTAGGGGGTCGCAAAGAGGCGGAGACAACCGAGGGACTGAACGACAACGAGAAGACATGGGAAACACCCGTCCTTCTTCCTAGCCATTCATTCCCCTCCACCCCCCGCTTCTGAAAGCTTTCTTATTTATCCTTGGATATTGTTTGTCCCTGCCTTGTATTTCTGCCTGGATTAGAGGAATGACTTTCACAATCAGTGGCAGGAACTGTTCTGATCCTTAAGAAAAAACTGCCGCTGAATAGTGCATAGTCTTCCACTTTGGAGAGATGACAAAAATTATAGTGGTTTTGCCTGTCATTTAAAAAATAAGCAGACTCTGAACCTGTCTGGATTTATTGGCTTTGCAGAGCCAGACTGAGGGTACACTGTGCAGCAGATGATAGCGGGACAGCTTCTTCTTCAGGACACTGACTGTGGCTTGGGCTTTTCTTTCTTTCTGTGTCTCATTGCCAGCAATGAATGTTGAAGCATCAAGCCTTTTCCACCTTTGTATAAAATTAATCACAGGCAGACTCAGTGGCCTTGAGCTCCTTTTCATCTCTGTGTTGGACCAGATCCTTGTCATGACTGCTTTGTGGTGTCCTAGACAGAGGTGGGCATTCCTGAGGAGCAGCGTATATTCTATAAGAAATGCCTTTTGGATGCTGATTGGCTAGGTTCTTTTATGGGAACCGTTGAAAGTGAAACAGTGAAGGAATAGAGGCATTCAGGGCAAAAGATACAAGTCTTTGTTTTTATCTTTAACATGAAATGTTGGAGTAGGATATTTGTTAATGGAGAAGATGGAACTGTTGCTTGAGCAGAAGTCCTTTTTATTACTACATCTAAACTTTTACATTTACTTTAGCTTCCAGACTGCTGTCTTATACATAATTGAATTTTAACTTCACAGCAATCCTGTGAAGTTGTAAGGAAGATATTTATTATCTCCAACACATATACAGAGAATCATTTCTGAAGAGGCCAGATCTGATCAGCTTGGCTTGTGACTGAACCCAGATGTCTGTCTTCCAGTCCCAAGTACAGTGCTTTCCCCGCTAGATGTGGAAATCTCACTCTTGATGGTTCAGATGGTCTGGGCTTGGGCCTAGAAATGACACTTTCATCACACACTCCCAGAAACTGATTGTGATGAAGGTATGTACTGGACCACACTTTAAACCCACCCCCCAATTCTTGTCCTCATTAATAAGAATCTAGGTTTCAGCTCCTTAAGTTAATTATGATGTATTAAAGTATAAGTGGAACAACCAAACACTTATACTCCTCCTGATATGATCTGATGGAAATGATATTAAACATATGGTTTTTAAGATGGAATGTTTAACTTAAGACTCAGAAGTTCATTTAAATATTGTGCCAAAAATCAAAAATGATACATGCACAAGTTTATTTATCATAACTTTGCTTGTGACAGCTGAAGATAGTAACCTTCCATGTATCCATTAAAAAAGGAATGGTTGAATAACCAAATGGTATAATCATAAAGAGGAGTAATATGAATCTAAGAAGGAATGAGAAAGATTTCTATTTCTTGCTATGAAGTAATCTTTAAGATTTATTGTTAAGTGATTATAAATAAAGCAGAAAAATTGTTTCTATAGTATCCTACTTGCAGCATGACATAGGAAAGAAAATATAAATGTGTTTATGTATATGTGTGTGTGTACCTCAGTAATCTTTAAGATTTATTGTTAAGTGATTATAAATAAAGCAGAAAAATTGTTTCTATAGTATCCTACTTGCAGCATGACATAGGAAAGAAAATATAAATGTGTTTATGTATATGTGTGTGTGTACCTCAGTAATCTTTAAGATTTATTGTTAAGTGATTATAAATAAAGCAGAAAAATTGTTTCTATAGTATCCTACTTGCAGCATGACATAGGAAAGAAAATATAAATGTGTTTATGTATATGTGTGTGTGTACTTCAAGGTAAATCCTCATAGAGAATTACAGCTAATAAATGTAGGGATATTAGAAATAGAAAACCACTGTTTCACAATAGCCAATGAAATAATGGAGTGAGGCAACACTGGCAGTCATTAACGGATGCTAAAATCACTGGGTGACATTGGAGCTACATGACTGAGAATCAGCCTGATAACACTTGAACTCACCAGTCAATCTCAACATCACTACAAGTGGAACACCAAACCCTTATACCGCTCCTGGAATTACTCTTGCCCACACCCCCTCCCTTCAAGTTTGAACCAGAATCTCATCAAGCTGCCATATCTCAGTACTAGTTCACCCGAGAAATCTAGGAGACAGAGGAACATGTTAAACACCACCAGGAGGGTACATCAGTCAAGTCCTAAATGTGAGAAGTTCTATAAAACAAATGATTCAATGTCTTCAGTAAATAAATATTATGGGGAAAAACTGGGGAGGGGGAACTGTTTGTTTTAAGGGAAAAAGGCTTGCTGCTGCTGCTAAGTTGCTTCAGTTGTGTCTGACTCTGTGTGACCCCATAGACGGCAGCCCACCAGGCTCCACCATCCCTGAGATTCTCCAGGCAAGAACACTGGAGTGGGCTGCCATTTCCTACTCCAATGCAGGAAAGTGGAAAGTGAAAGTGAAGTCTCTCAGTCGTGTCTGACTCTTCGTGTCTGAACCCTACCAGGCTTCTCCGTCCATGGGATTTTCCAGGCAAGACTACTGGAGTGGGGTGCCATTGTCTTCTCCAAAACAGGCTTAAGAAACCTATAAACAAATGCAGTGTATGACCCCTGTTGGGAACTTGATCTGTTCAAATGAACTATAAAAATGCCTTTCTTTTTTAAACACCAGGAGAAAATAAAACATTTTTTGCCTATTACATTTTATTAAGAAATGATTGAAATTTTATTGATTTTGATAGTGGTATGTGATTATTTTTTAAAAGTCCTTACCTACTAGAGGCACTTGCTATTGAATTGATATGACGCCTGAGATTTTCTTTTAAAATACTCTGTCAAAAGAACATTTGTTTAGCCAAATAGAAGAAATCAGAATGGTACAATGTAATCCTTATTGAATCTTGGTGATATGTTTGTGGGGTTGTTTACACTTTTCTCTCCACTTTATTGTATATGGAAATTTTACACAATAAAAAAGATCAAGTTGTGCTGTTTTAGAGGTAGACTTCTGGCCCAAGTCCTGCATTGTAGCCTCTACATCCATATAACTCAGGGAGAGTCACAGCTGCTCACTCCTCCTTCTTTCCATCCTTTTTATACTTGTTCAGTTCCTTCTGTTTCTTCAAAAACTGTTTACTGAACCACATGTTCCACCAGGCACTATTCCGGTGTGACCAGCTTTATGAGACACAGAGACTGTTCTCACTTTACAGATGAGGAAACTGACGCTCACAAACCCACATCTGCCTGTCCCCCAAATCTGAGCTCTTATGCGTTTTGTGCTGCTTCCCAGGAGTATTCCTTTCATTTTATAGTTTCTAAATTTCGTTCATGGACACATTGTACAAAATGAGTAAATAAGGATAAATCAAGTGGAGCAGCGTCTATACATTACTTGTGTGTGAGGAAGATATAAGATCTCTTTCTTACTGTAATAATTACAAAGACCTAATCAAAGGAAAGGGCTTCCCAGTTAGTGCTGGTGGTAAAGAACCCACTGGCCAGTGTAAGAGACCCGGGAGAGGTGGGCTTGATCCCTGGGTTGGGAAGATCCGTTGGAGAACAAAGTAGCAACTGGCTCCAGTATTCTTGCCTGGAATACTGGAAATTTCCATGGAGAATTCCACAGCCAGAGAAGCTTGGTGGGCTATAGTCCACGGGATCTCAAGGAGTCAGACATGACTGAACCACCAAGCACACACATGCACAATCAAAGGCGAAGTGGAGATGAGAGCGAAATCCATAGCAACTTTCTTCATACCCATGAAAAAGTAAAGCTCTGTGAATTGTAACTTTAAGTCACAAAATAAGGCTTATTTGTGCTTGTTCTTCAACAGCACGCATTTGATAATCTTTTTTCTGAAAATGAAGGCCAGAGGAAAAATGGCTGATTTCATTTCTTTGAAATGGAGAAGTCCTTTCAAACTAACAAAGCAAACAAATAAAATCTTGAACTTCCCATGGGCCACTATTTGCTTTACTGTCTTGCAAAATCATTTTGGCATTGGTAAAAGCCGGGTGTGCCCGTGGGCATGTGCAGCCATGCCCCTGCCATCTGTCATGTATGATGCTCTAGATGGAAGATACAGCAGTCATCATTCAGGGGACAAGAGTGAGTGCTTCCCTGAATTCCTGCTGCTGGGCGTGTGTGAATCGTACCTCCTGCTTTACAAGATTTAGTGTGCAAAACCTCTTCCGTGTGCTCCTCTTTGGCTGCTCCCACATAATGACATATGTTGTAGAGATGTCTGACCAGAATCTTAGAAAATTAGACTAATGGGTCTGAAGCTGTTGTTTCCTTCAAGAATTGAGGCTTAACTACAGTCAGGCTGAATTAAAACATTTTACCCATATCCAGGGCATGCCAGTGAGAGCATCCAAAATGGATGAATAGTAAATATTGTTAAGATTTATGGAGTCTCCTGGATGCCAGGAACTTTGCTAAGCCCTTTAAATACCTAATCACATTTAACCCTCTCAGGAGTTCTATTTTATATTAGAGGTGGCTGAGGCACAGAGAAGTTAAGTGACTTACCCAGGGTTACTCAGTAAGTAGCAGAGCTGTCAGGAAGTCTCAGAGCACCAGCAGAAAGATGATTAACAGCCATTAATCCACACGGCCATGACTTGTCCCTCTGTGGACTTTCAGGGCACCTTAAAAACCTTTGTTATATATAGAGCTCCATTTTACAGTTTTACAGATGTCTGGAGCCAAGCAGAAAGCAATGAAGAGACTGATAAAAGTACACGAAATCCATGGTATTTGATATTAGATACACAGAGTTGATAATAGAACACAGAGTCCTAGAGTGATTTACTGACTAGTGGGAAAGCCAGTTGGCTTGGCTACCTTGCAAGATGGTTAAAGGACGTAAGCATGGATATTCGTTCAAGACTGTCAGAAATTAGGTCAGAAATGAAATAAAAACAAATGGCAAAGATACCATCTTGGTATAAATTTTAAAATCTGTTCTGAGTGATGAAAGAGGTGTCTATTCCTTATTGATTTATGAGAAAAGCATGGAATCTGCTTGTTTTGAAATCCTAAAACCTCTTCAGGCCCAACTATTATTCATAATTAATGTAGTGTACTTTTCTTAAAAGAATAGTATTTCACAAATGCTGTTTCTGACTTCAGTCACGTATAGAAACACTGGAATATGTACAATATGGTGTTTTAATTTTTTTTTAATAGGAACTATATTTGATCATGCATATGCTGCAAACATCTCTAAAAATAATTTGCAGTTGGTAAGTTGTTTCTTTAGTGTCTTTTCCTGGTCTTGGAGAGCAAATTCTAAAATTTAAATTTGATAAGGTTAGGAGTAAGGAGGAGAAGTTTTGCCAACTTATATAATTGGAATATGCTTTAGCAGTTATGTAATAGTTGAGAATGACTCAACATAATTTTTCTCTGGCTAATATAAGAAATAAAAGTAAAAAATTATATCTCCTCTAGAGGGTTGTAGGCTCGAGTCAGCCACTGGTATGCATGACCTATGAGTCACTTGCTAGTTATCATCGTCCTCATCTTCCCTATCCCTGACCTGTGGGTGAGAAGTCAAGGATGATGGTTCTTTGGGGTGTCCTTCATAGCTTCTTTTACTCTTTAGTATTCAACCACACTGCTGCGCAGCTCCTGGAGAACAGAAAAGAGAGGCCCAGGAATGGATCTGTAAAAGCAGAGTAATTTGTACATACGAGATCTGTGGGGAATAAAAGTAAAAAATGATGATTTGCTGTCTGGGCAGTACCAACAATATTTATAAGTGATGTGAGCTCATAAAGGATTTTGGAGGAATAGTGATCCCTCGCTTCCCTGGTCATTAACTAAGACACATGTTTGGTTACCAGTGAGGAGCTGGGTAGCAAAGTCTACAAGAATAAGAACATTCCAGATCTAGTCCTGTGGCTCATGACCACGAGCCAGTCTTTTAATTCTTTGACCTTAGATCTGTGTAAAGGGTTTGTACTTGAGCTCAGTGACTGTGCTGTACTTCATGAAAATGGTATGACTCTAAGTTTCTGTGAGATATCCGGGTAAGGCAGGACAAGTGGAGTGTTAATTTGGTTTTGCATTAAAAGCAAGTACTGGTGAGGCAGCAGGACATAACAGGGGTGATAGACTCAAATGCAGCGTCTACTTGGCCTGTGTAGGCAGATGAGTGAAGTGAGTTTCGTATAGGGGAGGTACAGACCTGCGTTTTATGCAAAACACCAGATTTTTGACCACTGACCATTCATGTCATTGTTACCAGATCACTATTGTAGGCCGCATAGGGCTGGTTGGGGGGCCTTCTCCTGTGCACGTCTAGCCTGCTCTCCACATTTTAGAGCCAAGGGACAGGCATTTTGACTCTGACAAACCTGAGTGTGAACCTTAGCTGTGCCTCTAATAAATTATGTAAACTTGTACATCTGTATTAATTTCTCAAAGTTTCACGGTTGTTTTGTCTGTAGAAATGAGAATGATAGTACCTCTTTGGTTAGGTTTCCTAAAGATCACACACCGTGGCATGTAATGCCCAGTAAGTGCATTCTAAATTCTAAATGTTAATTGTATTGCTGTGGTGGTGGATTTTATTTGTATATATATATGGAGAAGGAAATGGCACCCCACTCTAGTACTCTTGCCTGGAAAATCCCACGGATGGAGGAGCCTGGTGGGCTGCAGTCCATGGGGTCGCTAAGAGTTGGGCACAACTGAGCGACTTCACTTTCACTTCACTTTCATGCACTGGAGAAGGACATGGCAACCCACTCCAGTGTTCTTGCCTGGAGAATCCCAGGGACGGGGCAGCCTGGTGGGCTGCCGTCTATGGGGTTGCACAGAGTCGGACGCCAATGAAGCTACTTAGCAGCAGCAGCAGCATATATATAAAATCTCATTAGCCAGTTGCTCAGAATTTAAAAGAGAATGGTAGATGCTGGTGCTTTTTCATAGATCTGAAATTTCTTTAACTTTTATTTCAGTTACTTAGAAATAAAGATTTCGTCCCAAAGAGATACCACTCAGAGGGATACGTTTTGTATTTGCCAGTGGATAAAAGAGGCAGTAAAATCCACTAGATCTTCGATTACTCTCAAAAACCACCTTTGAGGATGAGGAAACCCGAGGTCACGTTTCCTCCTTAAGAAAAAGTCTGGTGGATAAAGGCCTCATTGTTCCATAGTTTGATGATTCTCAAGGGAAATGTATTTTGAAAAACATTTACTTCCTGACCTACTATGTGCAGGGCTGTGTCAGGGAAAAAAATATAAAGATGACTGAGATGTAGTGGGATTGCTGTATACAAGAGCACCCTGGCTCTTTAGACCACAGTTGGTGCAGAATCCCACGTGAATTCTCCTTGAGAGGCTGCAGAGGCTGTCCTGGAGTGCCGCTCTTGCTTAACGTGTCTCTGAAGTCTCTCACTGGAATTTGCCTTTAGAGCCCTGGCACATTTTTGCTGGAGATTTTTTTACGCTGATGGTATTCTTAGAAGGTGGATTTGATTTGGGGGACTGGCCAAGAACTGTTCATCACTATGTCTGCCACATAGGTGGCGACCAAATTGGCTAGAATAATGTTTGGTTAAAAATAAGCCAGGACCGTAAGTTATATGACAGGTTTTCTTGTGTGTCATGTAAACTGATTATGGAGATGAAGGCAGCTCCAAAAGAGGTTTTCTGTAAGTTTTTTGCTCAAAACCAATCCAAAAAATTCCAGTCTCACTGGAATATCTCTGTGCCTTCGTAAAAGGGCTGCTTGGAAGGGAGGGGTGCTTATCTGTGCACATGTTATAATAGGTGCCCTTAAAGAACCTTGTAAATACTTACCTCTTAGTAAACCCAGTTTTTTTTTCCCCCTTTTAAATGTTATGGCCTTCTACCAAGTTCAGGGATATATTTCTTCCAAGAAAATGAAACGAGTTAAATCTACTCTAAGGAGACTTTAATGGGAAAAAATACCTGTTTATACTAAGTCTTTAAAGTTAGCTGGATGGAAACCATTGCCTCATTGTTGACTATGACTATTTTACCAAGATTTAGGGGCAAATAAACTGCCCACCCATTGTTGAAATTAGAATGAAACTGTTCTGGGGTATACCTCATTCATGCATTCCACAAACATCTTTTGAGGCCAATTGTATGCCAGTTGGGCTTCCCAGGTGGCTCAGTGATAAAGAACCCACCTGCCAAGCAGGAGCTGCAGGAGACATGGATTCGATCCCTGGGTAGGGAAGTTCCCCAGGAGTAGGAAATGGCACCCCGCTTCAGTATTCTTCAGAATCCAGTGGACAGAGGAGCCTGGCAGGCTATAGTCCATGGGGTCACAAAGGATCAGACCCGATTGAAGTAACTGAGCACGCATGCACATGTGCCAGTCATTATCAGGCATTTGTGATGATAATGACAAGAATGCAGACTTCACTCAAGGAAGCCCAATATGCAAGAATACAAACTTACTCAACAAGTAACTTGAGTGGATTAAGTAGCTTCCAGGGAAAGGTGGTCACTGCATCTTTCTTGAGCGGGCTGTGCTGCCCCCTTGATATAGCAGGCTCCGTGAGAGCCTGAAGGAACCAGAAGACAAAGCATGGAACTTCCAGTAGTTTATAGTTTTAGGGAGAGAACATAGGGTGACTGACTGGTTTAGAAGAAACAGGGAGTGACTAAAGGAAACATGCAAAACTATGTTAAATTTAGATTTTTGTTTTTGATTAAAAATTTTTTAAATTATATAGCTTTAAAAGTTGAGAGCAAAACAGTGGTTGCCCTGGATTTGGGAGGGAGTGATGACAAAGGGGCAGACAGAGACTTTGGGGGATAATAAATATTATCTTCGACAATGGATAATGGATAGTATCTTGGATTGCGGTGCTTGTTTCATGGAGGTGTGCCTATATCAGATTGTATCACAGTGTATACCAAAATGTATGCAGTTTATTGTTTGTCAAGTATGCTTACATAAGCTTGGTAGAAATCGTACAATTTTGTTATTGTGGAAGGAGCTCCCAGAGGAGCCTGTCACTTAATGGAATTACGCAGGAACTCCTACTAAACAGTGTGGCCCTGGCCCAGATTCCCAGAGTCGGGGATATTGTCAGCTCTATTTCTCAAGATCACAAAGTCACCGTCCATTTGAAAAATACTTGTGGAATTCTGCTCAGGAAGAACTTTGTTTCCCTGGGTGGAAGCAGTACGTGTTCTCCTTTCTGATAACTATAATGAATGCTACTCCTTTCTTCTTTCTGGCTCCCAAGAAACTCAGAAGTAAACTTGAAGCTTAGTTCTAACAATCGTGGTCTGCATACTTGTGTTCATATTTTCACTGGGCTTGAATTTCCATTTTATCTATATTTCCCTCTCTTAAGACTCTGTATTTTTTGAATATTGATACATTTATATGTTCTTGATGGAAATCTCCTAATATCCTTTTTGTGGTGAGTCAGAGAATGAAATCTGCTGACTACGATTTAATCTGCTGACTTTTCTTTGGGCAAGGGATACTTGGACTAGAAAACCAAAGATTATAGTAAATTTGGAAAACCAATATAGTTCTTTATGTTTAAGCATGATCAGTCCTCAAATTTGCCCTGACCTTAGGAATTAACTCTCTTGGTCCCAAGTTTTAACTAGATGTGAATTTCTTATGAATAACAATCATATTTACACCCCACAAAAGAGAAAGGAAAGAAGCCACTTAATTAACGGTGATTATTATCATCTCCTGCAAAAATAAATCATCTCTCTCTTTCTCTCTCTCTCTCATACAAATAGCTAACCCCAGACGCCTCTCCCACTTTTCTTCCCTCCTTTCACTCAAAACATTGTGGTCTCTGCTACCATAGGAGCTGTTGAAGGGAAAGAAGTTAGATTAAAGAAATACTTTGTTGTGGTTCAGTCGCTCAGACATGTCCAGCTCTTTGAGACACCATGGCCTGCAGCATACCAGGCTTCCCAGTCCTTCACTGTCTCCCGGAGTTTGCTCAAACTGATGTCCATTGAGTCGATGATGCCATCCAACCATTTTGTCCTCTGTCACCCCCTTCTCTTGCTGCCCTCATTCTTTCCCAGCATCAGGGTCTTTTCCAATGCGTTGACTCTTCTCATCAGGTAGCCAAAGTATTGCAGCTTTAGCATCAGTCCTGCCAATGAGTATGCAGGTTGATTTCCTTTAGGATTGACTGGTTTGATCTCCTTGCAGTTCAAGGGACTCTCAAGAGTCTTCTTCAGCACCAATTCAAAAGAATCAATTCTTCATCACTCAGCCTTCCTAATGGTCCAACTCTCACACCTGTACCTGACTACTGGAAAACCCATAGCTTTGACTATACAGACCTTTGTCAGCAAAGTGATATCTCTGCTTTTTAATATACTATCTAGGTTTGTCATAGCTTTTATTTCAAGGAGCAAACATCTTTTAATTTCATGGCTGCAGTCACCATCCACAGGGATTTTGGAGCCCAGGAAAAGAAAGTCTGTCCTATTTCCATTGTTTCCCCATCTGTATGCCATGAAGTGATGGGAGTAGATGCCATGATCTTAGTTTTTTGAATGTTGAGTACATTGTTTCAAAAGAGAGTAAAGAAACCATGAAAATAATGCTAATGAATTTTTCATTTCAAGGCCAGCTTCCAGAAAATGCTCTATGGCAGCCCAGACTCTTTGAATTTTTTCACGTAGCTTTGTTCCTCTAAGTGTCCAGTAATTAGATATTTTGATAAGAACTTTCTTTCAAGAATAGAGATACTTCTGAGACTCAAGGTGTTAATAATCATATACAAGTAATTGTAAATTCTTAAGAAAGCATTTTGCTCCTCACAACTAGCTGGGGTAGAGAAAGAATTCATTTTTGAAGAAGATTATATTCTGAGATGTACTAGGGGCTTCTCAGATGGCTCAGTGGTCAAGAACCTGCCTGCCAATTCAGGAGATGTGAGACGTGGGTTCAATACCTGGCTGGGAAAGATCCCCTGGAGGAGGACATGGCAACCCACGCCAGGATTCTTGCAGGGAGGATCCCATGGACAGAGGAGCCTGGCGGGCTACGACCATAGGGTCCATGGCATCGCAAAGAGTCAGACATGACTGAAGCGAGTGAGCACGCAGGTATACTCTGTGGGAGAACTGCCGTGGTAAGCATTACGGTAAGACTGTGGACAAAATAAGGGTACTGGGGTCTTAGAAAGCAGGAGTTCAAAAGCAGGACAGGCTTGCAGAAAGGTGATGAGAAGGGGCTGAAGAAGCTCTTCAACCTATTTTATAGTGTTCTTTAAGGCAGGCCTAGCATTCATGAAAGATTCATTCATATCTTCTCAGTGCTTTCTGCACCAGGGTTCCAAGATCCCAAATCCAGGCCAGTACTCCTCTTGGTGAACATAAGTTATCTTGCCTATATTACTATTACTATTACTATAGGTGAGATAACTCATTTGCTTTGTCCTTGCTGAAGTGTTTTAAAGAAAGTCCTAGATAACATGACATTTCTCTCTTAAATACTTCAGAATTCATCTATAAAAAATAAAAAAAAATTTTGTATATAACATATTAATCTTATGTAAGAATAATGAGGTAACGATATTGTAATATGTATGCTGTAACACCTGGGATTCTAGTTGGGTTTATTATGTATTAAATAGGTTTGGGTATAAAGCTAGCTTCTGTTTATGCTCTTATCTCTACCACTTAAGTCTATTTCAAGCTATAATTTAGTAATTTTCAGTGTTCTTAGAACCCTGGTGTCACAAAATATAATAATAGTAGCAATTGTTTTTGTAATGGGTATAGTATTTTTAATGGAAAAACATAGAACTTAATATGTGCCAGTTACTGTTCCATTTATGGATATTCACTCATTTAAAGATATGAGGCATCTACTATTATTATTCCCATTTTACAGATGATGAAACTGAGGAACAGAAAAGTTAAGTAACTTAGTTTTCCAAGGTCACGCAGCTCTTAAGTAACAAAACCTTGATTTGAACATAAGACTCTCTATATCCAGTTAGAGCTTATAATTGTTATACTGTGTCTACAGGATTGAGGTTTTCCACAGCTAAAATAAAATTATAAAATCCCCCTCAAGCCACAGAAAAAAATTAGCAATATATACAATTTCCTAGATGTTAACTTTTTCTTCCTCAAATCTTTATACCCTGGACCACAGTTAACCAATGAATGAACAAATTAGTGTTAATGATACAAATATGTATCACTGCATATAAACAACCCACAGTAAACTAAATTGTTGCTGAAGTAATTTGGAGTCAAAAAGCAAAAATAGGAGAATTGCAAGCACAAGTAACTCAAAACATGCATGGGTGATTAGGCATTATTCCTCCAATTTACAGAAATTCCCACCATCTGTAAATGTTCTGCCACAGTGCCAGACGTTGTATGACAGTCAGACTGCTTATTAGCATAATTTTGAATGAGAGTCATTTGCAAACTCTAGTAATGTACTAATTTTAGTAAACCTAAATAACTCACTTAATAAGTTATACTATTTTTTCATGCACAAGAACAAAATAAAGACCATGAACTTGGATTTTTTCTTCCCCTATCCATGAGAGCTGAAGAAAGAACTTGGGTGTGCCTAGCTCGCTGCTTACCTGGAAGCCCCGCGTGGCCCACCTGCAGACTGTGGGCCACAGTTTGAGAATCCCTGCTTTAAAGGAAAAATAACTTTTATACCTTTTATTGAAGTTACTCCATTAGTGTAGTGGAGTTTGACTTTTTTCAGTGATAGCACTGTTTAATCGGGCTTTCTGTTTTCCTTCTTCATAACAGTATTTCTCACTTAAAATAAAAATCAACTTTCCTTGAAATAATGTCTGGGCTTTTCTTCAAAACAGCCCTCTGGGTGGAGAATTGGGAATGAGCTGGGGGTAGGGGCGGCAGATAAAGTATGATGGGGAGGAGAGAGCTGTCAAAGCCGGATAACATGGGGCATTCATCCACTGTTCTGTTTTTCTATGTCTTCGAAAACAAAAGTTAACAACAACAACAACAACAAACTCTTCCTCAACCCCCGCCCTACCTACTGTGTTTCTCTGGTCTCCTTTGTAACAGAGCTTCTAGAAGGAGCTCTCCATATAACCCCTTTCTCTTTCTGCATCCTCCACTCTTGTCACTTGGGTCAGTTTCCATCCCTCCAGTCCACAGGTACCTCTGTTAAGGTACCTCTGATCTCCATCTTGCCATATATGGTGGTTAATTCTTTTTTTCACATTACTTGACTTTCAGCAATATTTGATATCACACGTCACTTTTTCCTTCTTGGAATATTTTCTTGTCTTGGCTGATGTCAACTCATACCTTTTATTTCTGCACCTCCTTGATTGTTCCTCCACCTCCTGACCTCTGGCTATTGGAAAGCCTCCTGGAACTTCTCCATACTCTTTCTCTGGACAGTCTCAGTGGGTCTTATTGCTTTACCTACTTTCTGTTTACTAACATCTCTGTAACCCTGACTTCCAGACCTGAAGTCTGAAAGGCAGCTCACATTTTATATATCGAGATCAGAACTCTTCATCTCACTCCTCCTTTCACCATCAGGCCTGGCCCTCCCCATTATCCACGTCTCAGTAAATAACCCCATTACACACCCAACTGCCTGAGCCCCACACCTGAGCACCATCCTTGATTGCTCTGTTCCCCTCATCCCCCACATCAGTCTGTCGAAATCACCTACTGAAATACCCCCATATTTACCCAGATCCGTTATCTCCTTCTCTCTGCTACCACCCTGTGCAAACCTCTGACATCTCTCACCAGACTTCCAGATGGCCTCCTTACCTGCCTGTCTGCTTCTATGCTTGCACCCACAGTCTACCTGAGATAGCAGCTGGAGGGGTCTTTAAAAATAGAAATGTCACTCTCCTACTTAAAATCCTCCATTGCCTTCCTGTCACACTTAGAAGAAAATCCAAACTCCTTTATCCTGTGGCTCCTGCCTATGTCTGCACCTTACCCTTCATTGCTCTCCCATGGCTCATCACTTTCATCAGATCAGATATTTCTCATCTTCAGATATTTTAAATGGGGGTCCTGCCTCAAGTCTTTGCAGTTCTCTCCCTGGTATGCTGCTAAGTCACTTCAGTCATGTCTGACTCTGTGCGACCCCATAGACGGCAGCCCACCAGGCTCCCCGGTCCCTGGATTCTCCAGGCAAGAACACTGGAGTGGGTTGCCATTTCCTTCTCCAATGCGTGAAAGTGAAAAGTGAAAGTGAAGTCTCTCAGTTGTGTCCGACCCTCAGCGACCCCATGGACTGCAGCCTACCAGGCTCCTCCATCCCTGGGATTTTTCAGGCAGGAGTACTGGAGTGGGGTGCCATTGCCTTCTCCGCTCGCTGGTATACAGGCCATTATATAAGACTGACTTCCTCTTGTTACTTAGGCCTTAGCTCAAGTCCCCTCCCCTGGGAGGGTTTCCCTGACCACACTACTTAAAGCATCTGACCCTAGATCACACTCTAGCCCAAAGCCTGTTTTCTTTGAATTTATATATTAATAAAACATGCATATGTATTTGTGTATTTGCATACTTACTTTTGCCCCTAAGCTATGAACCCCAGACAGCAGGTTCTGTCTTGTTCAGTACTGGATCTCTGGTACCTAGAACAGTATCTGGAACATACAGAGGCATACTTATTGCATGAATAAACAAACAAATGACTTTAGTTTCTGATTCCCCATCAAAGATCTTGGCCTTCAAGGGCCAATTTAAGCAACCTTATCCTTATTTCTTCCCCCACCCTCCATCGTCTGCTCATCTGGATGCTGTGCTTATGTACTGGGTACTTTAGGATCTTCGTAATTTCAGATTCTCTCTGGGGTACCATATGGAAGGGTCTTGTCATGTTTCCCTCTCTCTCAAAAAGACCCTTTCACAATTGCTTGCACCTCTTCTCCAGCAGAATTTGAACTTCACACCCTTCATTAGCAGGGCCAGGACCTTTCCTTCCTCTGAACCAAGAGCCACAGAGCTCCGCTGGCTCCATTCACTCTTTGATCTAAGACACACTTGTTTCTTTTCATCTTTCTCTGCCCATGCTTGTCAATTTGCTCCTCCTTTCCCTTCCCCTCTATGTTTCTCTTTCTGTAGAAAACAGCTCGTCAATTTCTAGTTTACTTAGATCAAATGCTTGAAAGGCCATTTCCCAGGCTTGTCTATATAACTAAAAGCTATGATCACATTCTAATTTTAATATAATTGTGCAACCTTTTGTAAAATAACTAGAGCAGGGGTAAAGTTATAAATTTGACTCTCAGGTCTGACTCAGAGATTTGAGCAAATTCTAGCCTTCTCTAAAGAGGGCGTAAGGAAACTCCTGATCAAAGTGGAATCCTTTCTCATGCTCTAGAGTAGGTCAAGATTTTAAGAATCTTCTGGATGGGGGATAAGTTGGAATCACCAAATTTTGTCTACTTATCTAATGAGTACAGTAATAGCTATTTCTGCTTGATAAAGTGGTTGGGAGGTTAAAGTTTTTTCTTTACTGAAAAATTTTAGGCTCTTTCTCAAAGAATTATAACTTAAGGAAAAACTTTATATAAAGGTAAGCTATTGAGTTTCGTGTTTTTTTTTCTGCTACAGCTAACAATTTTGTACTTGACATTCTTTGCAGGGTATAAATAGAAGGCTTGTTTTGTCAAGTGGTCTGAATAGTACTTACTCCTTATAAATGTTAAGTATTTACTATTAGATCAGTGAAAACATTTCAATGGGGCTAGACCTTTCCTTGTCAAGGTTGTAATTTTTCTCAGGAGTTTTTATTTGAAGCCCCTGTTTCCTTAGGCCCTAGGGTTAATGGGTCTCTTTGATGTAAGTAGTTTTCATTTTGCTAGTTCAAATCCACCTCTGCCTCTATTAGAGTTCCAGCCCTTCGCAAACCTCTCTTCCACCCTTGAGGTTGGCCCCGAGGGCATGTAACGTGCCCTGGTCCCACCTCTGCTTCTCGCACCAGCCACTGTCGCATCCCTTGGTACAGCTGCTGCTTCCGCCAGAATCAGCCCCTCCTGTCCAATATAAAATTTAGCTCGGAAGCTAGGGAAAATGGAAATGCGATCATCTGAACATCTGGCAGGTCCGATTGCTTTATGAAGGAAGTGACCTTGAAGAAAACACCTTGTTGAGTGCTTGAGGAAGAGTAAGAGGCCCCAAAGGCCTGCATTTTGGCAGAGTTTCTCTATAAGAGTCCAGGGGAAGCATTTACTGGTTGTTGAGAGAGTGAGGCGGGTACAGGCAAGAACAAAAGTGAGGGGAAGGTGGAGGAGGGACAAAGCAGCAGCTCAGGGCAGGAGGTCGTGGGCAGGGCTGGGTGGGGAACGCACTGCCACTGTCCTTGTGATCTCCCACGTTTCTGTGAGGTCTCTCCTCTGCCTGTGCCTGCCCAGCTTGGCATGGACTTCAGGGCTGAACTTGGGGATGCAGAGGTTCACAGAACAGTTGATTTAGTACAGGGTGGAGACAACACTGATCAGATCTGGAGCCCAGAAAGTAAAGGGAGCCTGGAGAATATGACCTCACCAAATGTTGAGAACTTTGGGATCCCAGAAGCTATAGAGTTCATGAAAGCTTGAGGTGATTTCCTGCAGGTCAGTGAGAGCCCCAGCTAACACCTGGGGTACATCCAGGTGAAAGTGAAGTCGCTCAGTTGTGTCCGACTCTTTGCGACCCAGTGGACCGTAGCCCACCAGGCTCCTCCGTCCATGGGATTCTCCAGGCAAGAATACTGGAGTGGGTTGCCATTTCCTTCTCCAGGGGATCTTCCCGACCCAGGGATCAAACTTAGGTCTCCTCCATTGCAGGCAGATGCTTTAACCTCCTAGCCCAACGTTGGCCAAAGAATTTTACCACTGCAGGTAGGTGGCTCACCTACTAATGTTGGATTTTATGTGTTTGGTGTGTTTGTATGTCTGTAATTCTATTAAAATTTTCTTTATTGCACAAAGAACATTATAACAATTCATAACTCTGTACCAAGAACAATATTAAATCAAAAGACAAGGGACACATTCAGCCAAATGTGTCTCGAATGTCTGGCAGAAAGGTCGTCAGGGTGGAGTTGTGTGAATAGAGAGCCCAAAGGAGGCAGTTCGTGTCACTCAGCAGTTCTCGGAGTCCACAAGCCCAGCACCCTGTGAATCAGCTGTTTTTGTTTTTGTTTTGTTCCATTCTAGTAGTCGGAGAAGGCAATGGCACCCCACTCCAGTACTCTTGCCTGGAAAATCCCATGGACGGAGGAGCCTGGTAGGCAGTTCATGGGGTCACTAAGAGTCAGAGACGACTGAGAGACTTCACTTTCACTTTTCACTTTCATGCATTGGAGAAGGAAATGGCAACCCACTCCAGTATTCTTGCCTGGAGAATCCCAGGGATGGGGGAGCCTGGTGGGCTGCCGTCTATGGGGTCGCACAGAGTCAGACATGACTGAAGCGACTTAGCATAGCATAGCATTCCAGTAGCATCTTTTAGACTTTGGGTAATTTATTACAAGAATCAGTAAGGTTTTGTGCAAGACCAGAAACAGTTTTTTCCTGCATCGTGTGAGCCTCAGTTGAAGCATCACCTCCTTTATTAGTCTCATCAAGCTTCCCTGCAACTCCTCATCTATGCTTCTTTCTCATCCCTGATCAGGTAGCACTTTGTTCACTTCTTGGTTTCTACATTCAGCGCATTATTTGTAATTGGTTGCGTGTATCTGTTTTCTAGGAAGTTATACTTATCTTGAAGGCAGGAAACTGTATCTTGTCTGTGTTTTGTGATTCCCTGGAAATGTCTGCTGAATAAATGTCTTGGAAGACATAAGTAAAGGTATACTAGAAGTGTTTTAATTCCCTCTTCACGCTGGAGTAAAGGGTAAGTGAAGAGGTATAGTGAGAAATAAGATTGATGAAGTAAAATAAGAGCTGTGTCAGTCACTGTTCTAAGCATTTTATATATATTCATTCATTCCTTATAACAATCCTATGAGATGGCAGTTATCATCCTTCCCCATTGTATAGGGGTGGAAACGGAGACACAGAGAGATCAAGTGACTTGCTCAAGGTCACACAGCTAGTAGGTAGTGGTTGGGATCTGAACTCCACAGCCTGGACTCTCAACCGTTATTCTTTCTCTCTAAGGTTGGAAGAGACTGTGAGAGCTCAGGTCCCCAGCGTGTGCTAGCCACCAGGTCAGAGCTGTTGCTATTACTGTACTATTACTAAAGAGCTGAACTGAACCACGTGGCTGACTCCTTGTGCAAACCCTTCCCCGACTTAACACTGGGATAGTGAGGACACGTGAGGCCTAGGACAGCAAGCTGAGGAATGCTGAGGAATTGCTCTCTGTGGCCTTGGGAATGCCAGCCGGCAGCCCACCCGAGGTCTTGTAATCTGGGTGTGTATCCACAGGCGCCCAGCCCTCTGCCAGCCTGCGGAAGAGAAGCGGACTCCAGGAACAGAGTTCTGAGAGCGTAGGTGGGGCCAGGGCCAGGGATGCAGAGGGGCGTGTGCTCCCACCTGTCTGTTTTGGTTTCCTTATCTTAAAATAAACGACTTGGAACTCTATTATTCTTTCTCAACTTGAGGTTTGAGGACCCAGGGAATCCAAAAGTTCTATATGAACTAGCTATTTTTATTTCAGTTCAGTTCAGTCGCTCAATGGTGTCCGACTCTTTGCGACCCCATGAACTGCAGCACACCAGGCCTCCCTGTCCATCACCAACTCCCGGAGTCCACCCAAACCCATGACCATTGAGTCGGTGATGCCATCCAACCATCTCATCCTCTGTTGTCCCCTTGTCCTCCTGCCCTGAATCTTTCCCAGCATCAGGGTCTTTTCCAATGTGTCAGCTCTTCACATCAGGTGGCCAAAGTATTGGAGTTTCAGCTTCAGCATCAGTCCTTCCAGTGAACACTCAGGACTGGTCTCCTTTAGGATAGACTAAAAGATTGTGCTGTGTGCTCAGTCGTGTCCGACTCTTTGTGACCCCATGGACTGTCGCCCACCAGGCTCCTCTGTCCGTGGGATTTCCCAGGCAAGAAGACTGGAGTGGGTTGCCATTTCCTCCTCCAAGGGGGATCTTTGTGACCCAGGGATCAAAACCTCATCTCTTGGGTCTCTTGCATTGGCAGGTGGATTCTTTACCACTAGGGCCACCTGAGAAGCCAAATTTAACCGTATTTGGGATCATCTCCTAAGGGACTCCTGCCTCTTGATTTCGGTTTCTTAACTTGCGTTTGTGATGGTGACTGTGCTGGGTGTGTAAAGCAGCCAGATCCAGGCTTTTTGAAATTTATTTTACATCTTAACCCAGCACACACATCCATGTGAACATAAACACAACAAAACATTTCCTAAAGTATCATTTACCCTTTTACAAAGGAAGTACCCATTGTTCCTCTCCCTTCCCCAGCTAGTCACGACCTACAGTCTTCAGTTAGAAAGACTACGGGATTCAACAGCAAGCATGTCCAGGCTGCTGTTTTTTTTTTTGAAGTGGAAAATTTCCACTGAAAGATGTTTACTAGAATAAATCTTCAGTTTTTTAACTGATTTCAGAGATTTCAGTAACTTAAGAAACTGAGTCATTGACTTGAGGTTATGAGAACAAAGCTAAGGTATGAAGTAATGACTGTTTTGTTCTTGATCACTGAGGAAAATACACAGGCAGTTTAATCTGTTTATGTCTGTGAATCAGAATTACAGTTGACTCTTGAACTGTGCAGGTCCACGGATGCGTAGATTTTTTTCAATAAATACGTGATGTACATGTATTGTGGTTGTGGTTGATCGAATCTGCAGATGTGGAACCACTGATGGGAAACCAGATGCAGAGGGGCAAGGGCTAACTATTCAGTTATATGCAGATTTTCGACTGCTTGGAAATCGGGGCTCTTAATCCCCCACCTTGTTCAAGAGTCAACTGTACTTGCCCTCCGCAAAAAAACTAAATCAGAATCTGTTTGCTGTACAGAGTTTTGTAGCAGAGATTAGTAAACTGTTACATCGGAACAGCTGGGGCTCCGGCACCCAGTGCTTTGTGGGGAGATGCAGTGCATGGATGGATCCTGTCTCTGAATATACCGGCTTACCTCAGTCATGAGCACAAGATATGGTCACCAGTGGATAGTGGGTTTTTTTTTTTTTTCTGTTAAACTTGATTTTTTAATGTTATATATTTTGGAATACATTGTTAAGGTAGGTGTCTCATTTATCTTCTACATTTTTTCACATTTGGGTAATCTTATTCTTGTGGTGGTGGTGAATATGGTCTTCCATTTTCTATAAACTAGTAGTTGGATCTAGAGGTTTGCTTAAACTCAGTCTAAATAGTTCAGGCAGGGACTCTTCATTGGTGGTGCTGTGTGTTCTCATATATATCTCGTCAGTGGGGAAGCATAATTCTAGGCAGTCTTGTTGGTAATGCAGGGAGGAGGCCCACCTCTCCAGCCTGTTCACCTGCCCAGTGCCATTTGTGAGCAAGAGAAAAAATAGCTACTGTATTTGCACCTACCTGGTGGCTCAGATGGTAAAGCATCTGCCTGCGATTTTGGGAGACCCAGGTTCGATCCCTGGGTCAGGAAGATCCTCTGGAGAAGGAAATGGCAACCCACTCCAGTACTCTTGCCTGGAAAATTCCATGGATGGAGGAGCCTGTTGGGCTACAGTCCATGGGGTTGCAAAGAGTTGGACACGACTGAGGGACTTCACTTAACAAGTATGGGGCTTCTCGGGTAGCATAGTGATAAAGAATCTACCTGCCAATGCAGGAGACACAAGTTTGATTCCTGGGTCAGGAAGATCCCCTGGAGGAGGGCATGGCAACCCACTCCAGTATTCTTGCCTGGAAAATTCCATGGACAGAGGATCCTGGCGGGCTACAGTCCATGGGTTTGCAAACAGTCAGACACGACTGAGCACACACACACACACACACACACACCCCAAATACATTTTCCCTTAAAGTCATTCCACATCTACCTTTTGGCATGAAGCATCTAAAACCATCCAAAAACTGTAAGTGCCTGCCTTGCCAATAAGCTGTTAGCAAGTCTTAACTCAGGAGATCTGTCTCTCCTGGCATTCTGAGAAGCAGAAGTCTCAGATTACTTCCAGCTGAAGTGGAAAATAAACCAAACAAAATAGAAACTCATAGGCCAAATGATGACCCTAGCACCCCCAAAGTTGTACACGTCTTAATCTCCAGGACCTGGGAATGTGTTACCTTATATGGCAAAAAAGACTCTTCAGATGTGATTAAGGGTACTGATTTTGAGATGAAGGGATTATCCTGGATTATCTAGATGGATCCATTCTAATCACATGAAGAAAAGGAAGGCAGAAGAGTGGGTCAGAGAGATGTGACATGAGGATTTGGCCCACTTTGAAGATGAGGGGAAGGGGCCATGAGCCAAAGATTTCAGGATGTCTTTAGAAGCTGGAGAAGGCAAGGAAGCAGAACCCTTCATAGTGCTTCCAAAAAGGAACACAGCCTTGCTGATGCCTTGATTTTAGCTGGTGAGATCCACATCAGACTTCTGCCCTACATAGCTGTAAGATTAAATTGCTAGGTTTGTAGTCATTTGCTGTGGTAGCAATAGAAGACTAATAATACCATTTCATAAGAAACAAACTTTTATCTATCTGTCTATCTCTGTACAGCACGTACCTTTAAAGGTCTTTAGTGCCTGGTATCGATCCCTGGAAGCTTGGGTGCTTGCTTAACTGCATTTTCACAAGATTGACATTAATGAGCATGTTCCTACGCAGCTGAAATATATCCAGGCTGTTAAAATGATGTTAGACAGTCAGGAGCAAATGTAAATATTTAGTCTTCACAGGTATTATTGCAAACATCTCCATATTGGACTTGCAGAGCCAGGTGTAGACCAGAAACATCTGAGAGGAACTTTTCGGTTTTCAGCCCATGTCTGGCAAGTGTAGACATAGCCAGACCATGTGAGATCTGGCTGGAACTAAGGAAGTCCCCAAGGCTCTGGAGAACAATGAAATGTGGCCCTGGATGTCTGCTGGAGTCATGGGGCATTCATCAGGATGAGCTGCTGAATGTTGTGGTCAGGCCCTTGGGCAAGCCACACAATTGAGATTCTGTTTCCTTCTAAATCACCCCCTCCCCCACCTGCTGTTGAAATGTGGCTAGCTGCTTCATCTCTCTGTTAGGGTGTCACCCTTCTAATTCACACCAAGCGAAACAGTTGGAAAATAAAACCTCATGGCCAGGAAGAGGGGAGGAGGAGGGGAGTAAACACATAACTGGAACCAAAAGCTGAAAGATTAATAGATTCAGATTGCGTCTTAGTTTGTCCCTAGACCCTGTCTTTTTTGTGTCTTTGCACTGATTTCCCTGATCCTTAACTTCCCAGAACTCTAAAAGTTGCTTATTAAGCACCTGTCACACAAAGGTGGTGAGAACTAATAAATGGTAGTCATGGATGATGAGTTAGCCAAGTGTAATGACTGTTGCTTTTAAGGTTTCCCAGAATATATATTCAAGTTACTTTTGTTTTAAGGACCATGATGAGTTCAATAAGTCATTTCTGAGTAGGGTACCGGTTATCTTTATGTCCTAAATATTCTTAAAGCTATAGTAATTTCCTTGTTGTAGCTGTAATTCAATTTCTCTGGTGGTTTTGAAACTAATAAGGTGTCCTCGACCCTCTGATGAGCTACTTCTGCTTCTCTTCTGCTCTCTCACCCCTTCACACCTTAGCTGTTCTTGCTGAGAAATGCTGTGAATATAAAGCATACAGTAATTGCTTTATTTTAGTGTTTTGACGTGTAGTGTTTATAAGAGATCAGGGTGAGACTTTCGGGTTGCTAACACTTTCACCATAGAGACCAGATTATTTTTCAAATAGTGGTGAGTGACTGAAGATAGTCATCTGACACTCTCTCCCATCCTAAATGAAATGTAAAATAAATATTTTGCTTAAGTGCTGGGAGTCAGGGAAAGGTGCTGTCTATGTGTCCAAAACCAGAAGGAGTTTTTTTACTAGATGTAGTCTTGCTGGTTCTGGAAAATTCGTTTTCAACTCAACTTTACAAAACAGAAGCATTGTCTTGAGAGAAGTAAATGTAGGTCCGTGGTCTTCAAACTTTTGCTGGATGCCTCATAAAAGGATTTTTTTTTTTAAACCATGTACTTCCTTGCATTTTTAACTTGACATCTAAATGTTTTCATCATTTTTTTTAATAGGAGGTAGAAAACATTACACATTTCATAAGTTGAAGGAAGGTGAACATTGATCTTGTATGAAATTAATTGTTGTTAGACATGATTTGGTAAAATAGGTTTTAATGACCTCACTGAATACTGTATTACATCTGTAAAGAAATCAATTAAAAACAAAACTTATATGTAGACCTTGTTCAGAAGATCTGAGGAAATCTAGAGGTTTCAGATTTTTTTTTTAATTGCTGTTACTTTAAAAATAATCCACATCAGTAATTTGTTACCTTTCTGAATTCAGAACTTCCTAGCCTGTCCAAGCTCACCTTTTCAGACCTGTTTACAGGACAGGGGGAGACAGAAAAGCCCAAGGCCTCCCCAGACCAATATTTGGAGTCATGTAAGGCAGCACACCGTAGGGAGATTTGAGATACTTGAACAGTATGACTTTTTTTTTTTTTTCCCCTGTAGAGTAGAAGAAAGAGTATTGCTTATGCTGGAAATCTCTCAGGCAGTTTTAGGAAAAAAAAGTGCAGGTGCAAGTTGAGGATATAGAAATTCACTTTGTAACACTGTGCCTTAGAAGGTCCATTTAAAGACTTTGAAAACTGCTGGAATAGAAGCTTCTGGGAGAGATCGTGGCCCTGAGAGATGCCTTGCAGCCTTGTCTGTTTCTGTTTTGTTTGTATCCTTTTTTTTTTTTTTTAGATTCCACATAGAAGTGATACAGCACAGTATTTGTCTTTCTCTGTCTGACTTACCTCATTTAGTATGATAATCTCTAGCTCCATCCATGTTGCTGCAAATGGCAAAATTTCATTTTCTTTTTATGACTGGTTAGTATTCCACTGTATGTTTATATCTTCCCTGGTAGCTCAGCTGGTAAAGAATACACCTGCAATGCAAGAGACCCCGGTTCGATTCCTGGGTCTGGAAGATCCCCTGGAGAAGGGAACGGCTACCCACTCCAGAACTCTGGCCTGGAGAATTCCACAGACTAGAGAGTCAGTCCATGGGTTCGCAAAGAGTCGGACATGACGGAACGACTTTCACTTTCACTTCATATATATATTACACATACATATATATGTATACACACATATATGTATACACACACATATATATATGTATACACACACATATATATATGTATACACACACATATATGTAACAGCACATCTTCTTTATTCATACATATGTTGATGGGTACTTAGGTTGCTTCCATGTCTTGGCTATCATAAATAGTGCTGCTGTGAACACTGGGGTACATGTATCTTTTCGAATTAGAGTTGGACCATGTGCTAACTCTACTTTTAGTTTGTTAAGGACTCTCCATACTGTTCTCCATAGTGGCTGCACTAATTTACATTCCCACCAACAGTGTTAAGTTTCTCCACATCCTCTCCAGCATTTGTTACTTGTAGACTCGATGGTGGCTGCATTTTCTAACTATAAAAAAATGTTCATCACTTAATAGAACCAGCCCTGCAGGAAAATGTACCATGTTTATCCTGTTGCTTTGCATACTGCTTGTGCCCCAGGAAGTGGTTCTGCCTCAGTTGAAGGAACATGGATATACTGGAAACCACAGTGGGTCAGGGGTGGAGATCTTTGAGCACTTAATCCCATCTTTGCATAAATTAGCTACGTGATCTTGGGGAAATCATTTAAAGCAGGCCATCTCCATTTTCCTTTATCTTAATTGGAGGGACGTGAGCAATCAGACTAGATAATCAGAGTCCCTTCCTTCTGTCATTGTGTAATGACAGAATCTGGAATGCCAGAGCCCTCACTCTGCAGGGCTTGAGTGGTTGCATTTTAAACTGTAAGGTCTAGTTTGTACAACTTACTGTCCTTATCTCTTTACCACTTCATAATCACAGTAAATAGTTTTCATTGTTGAATAAATAGATAATGAGTGAGCCTCTCGGCATAGCTGGTTTTCACATTCCTTCTCCCCTTTTCTATCTAGAGAGTAATATGAATTAAATCCATAGTCCTCCCTTGGCAAATAAAGACATGGGCATAAAATTTTCATGAATTTAGCCTGCTTTCATATCCAACAGTCTCATCTCTTTTGCTCAACTTGTGTCTTCCCTGATTGAAATCTCGCCATTACCACAAGTGGCAGCCAAAGAAATATTCTGCCAACAGCTGAAAAGTTATACACTTTCTTAATAATTTTTTATTTTAATTTTTTAATGGAATATAAAACTATTTATTGACCACTATTCACCAGTATTTACAATGAAGTAAACAATATACAGTTGAATAACATCCTGATTGAAGAAGGTGAAAGTGAAGTTGCTCAGTCGTGTCCGACTCTTTGCCACCCCATGGACTGTAGCCTATCAGGCTCCTCCGCCCATGGGATTTTCCAGGCAAGAGTACTGGAGTGGATTGCCATTTGCTTCTCCAGGGGATCTTCCCGAGCCAGGAATCGAACCCGGGTCTCCTGCATTGCAGGCAGACGCTTTACTGTCTGAGCCATCATGCTGATTACTACAAAGTTACTGTTTTTCTTGGCTTCTGCTGAACTAGTAACCCAAAATACTGAGAAAATTGAGCCTTCATGTAAGGAATGGATTGGAGTCAAGTCTGAAAAAACATGCAGGTCAAGCGTAGATTAGAAAAGTTTGTTCACTCATTTATTCCTGTAGATCGTAAATTGCCAATATTTTAAAACTATCTGATTAGGTTTCCATGAACAAATCTGAGACATCCCATGTATCATAGCCTTTCCGAAATATAGCACAGAGACTTCAAGTTCTTGTAAAACAATGGTTCACCAAAAGGAACCATCAAGTGTCCATTTAACTAAGTTTTGCTTTGCTATATTAAAACATACCAGAATTTTTCTACTTTTTTCATTTGGTTGGGAAGGCTGTTGATAGTGATAAAAATTCTCTTTCCAGGGTTTCTGCATATAAAACTGGATTTATGTGCAGATATGAATGCAGATTCTGATAGGGATGCTTTAAAAAATTACCCAATTTAAACTGCTTAATTTGTCTAATTAATTACAAAATTATTTAATTTGAAAGGTTAAGACTTAAATTTTCAATCTAAGTTGCAGTTATTTCTTACATTGCTCAAAATGATATAATTCCAGAACATGGGCTTATCCATGGTTATGAAAGGCTGCTGTTTAAATATATTTACCAAACAAAAACCACAACAAAAAATTAACTCCCAAACCATTTACATATGTTTTTTATGTATACACATACAAAAAACTTAGAATGGTCCTCAGGCATATATGAGTTAAATGCAAATTTTAAATTCTGATTGAGTAATGACTATGGAGATTTCCTCCAACATTTAGAAGAACTGTTCTCTAATGCTGAAGAAATAATATACCATGGTATCAAATTCTTTCCTGCTGAAGGAAGCAACGCTTTTATTTGTTCAAAGTAACCAGTGCTATAGATGGGGAAAAAAAAAACAAAAACCAATGTAACTTCTCCAATACTACTACAAAACAAACATATCAAACCTGATTTTCATTAGAATGTAGTTATTTCTTCACACTAAGAAATCAAAAAACCAGGACGCACATTATATATATATATATATATATATATATGGCAATGCAAACAATTATTGAGACTCATCTTCTGGACAAGAATGCCAAGTTAGTCTCTCTTCATTAAAAGCAATTACAATTTGAGGACACTTCATATTTGCCTCTTTTGCCAGCACCAAGTCCGCCTCATCAGAATCTTTCCATTTCATGAGGAACATTAATTCTCCAATGCTGTCTGTGGCACCAATTATTCATTCTGGATCAAGACCTCTGGCAGAACCTCTTGGTTTATCAGCAGCATCTCTTTTCTTCTTTGATTTGCTATCATCAGATTCACTGTCAGACGAAGATTTTCTTTTTTGTTCCATCTTTTTCTTTACCAGCTTTTTGAGAATTAAGAAATGCTTCAGTTAACTCTGGACAATCTAAATTTTCTTCAGGTTCCCAAGTATTGTCTGCATCTGTAGACCCCTTCCACTTGAGGAAGTACTCGGCCTTCCCGTTCACTACACGGTGGTCCGGTACTTTTTCTACTACACATTCTTCAGGTTCTGCCTCTTCAACTTTTTTACTCCTTCCATTTTGTTTCTTACCCATTTTTTGCAATGTAGTTTTATTGGAGGCCGTTTTTTATTGCACACTTGAAGAGCTATTATTCACCGCCTCTGAGTGGCTCTGGGTCCCGGGTCTGCGGCATTTCCTTAATACAATTTTAAAGAGATGACCATTAGCAGAGGGTGGTGCTTCTAGGCTCATCCAAATTACTCTGTAAAGCACACTCCCTAAATTAACCAGATTGCATTAATATTATCCATGAGGGCAAGCATCACTCTTCTTCTTAAGCTATTTCGCCAAACTGTACCAAATTGTGCTACCTCTAGAAGTAGGACATTCTGTGCCCTGTTTGAAGGCTGGTGTGACTGATGTAGTTGGAATTGCTGGAAGGAGGAGAGGGGAAGAGAAAGAATTGATACTCTTTAGGGAATTTCACTAGGCTCTTTGCACATGTCAGTATGGCTCATACGTGTGTTATTGTGTAAAAAATATTATCCTCCACCTTCTAGATGGTGGAATGGTCTCCATATCATGCTTCAAGGTCAGGCTATGTAAGTAAACCTAATAGTGAAGATAGGCTGACCATGGTCCCTGCTTTCCCCAGCCATCCCTGCCTATCACTCCTCCCCAACACCTACACTGTACGTTGTGATGATCAGTTACCTGAGGTGCTGGTGTATCTGGATTTCTTCCCTGCTTAAAAATTAGGAATACCTCAGGAGTGCAATGCAAAACTCCCTTGTCTTGAGCTGAAAATGTTAAAACATTTTAAAGTCACTAAATCCCTTAGTTAACTTACAGGTATATTGGAAGGACAGATGCTGAAGCTCCAATACTTTGGCCACCTGATGTGAAGGGCCGGCTCATTAGAAAAGACCCTGATGCGGGGAAAGACCCTGATGCTGGGAAAGATTGAAGGCAAAAGGAGAAGGAGGAGGCAGAGGATGAGGTGGTTAGATAGCATCACCAACTCGATGGACATGATTTTGAACAAACTCTGGGAGATAGTGAAGGATGGGGGAGCCTGGTGTGCTGCAGTCCTTGAGGCTGCACAGTCAGATACGACTGAGCGACTGAACAAGAACAACATGAGTCTATGGTAGTCATCTTAAATTGTTTCTGGAAAAAAAAAAACTTACAAGTGGCAGCAAATGACTTTTCCCCCCAGCCCTCCATCCCAAAGCAGCTGGTATTCTCGATCTTTGAAAGAAGCCCTGAAATCAGAAACCTGATGCTGAGGCATTTGGTTAGTGTTTGTATTACTCAAAGTGTGTGTGTGTGTGTGTGTGTGTGTGTGTGTGTGTGTGTGGTGTGTGTTTAATGGAGTGTTACTGCAGTTTAATGTCTTTGCCTTCAACTGGAGCTGTAGTGTATTGAGATACTGAGGTGGGGCTACTTCTAATACCTGCCTGTTCACAAGGCCTGTAACCCCTCCCCGGAGCTGTGGCAGAGGAGGAGGAGAGAATGATTCTAGGGGGAGAGTTATAAGGCTTGTGCAACAGGATATTTTCCTGGTGTCTGGTTTTAAACTCAGGACAGGAACATTAACTCATAGAGTAAGGATTGGCAACACACTCTCACACCATTAAAGGACCCTGGTTTGGCTGAGTGTTTGGTTCGCATAGTACAAGATCACTGCCTTTAAAGCCAGACCAACCCAAACTTGAATTCTGGCATTAGCCATTACTCTTTTGCATAACTTTGGACAAATTATTTAATCTCTTGGAATCTCAGTTTTCTCATCTGACAGGTATACATACACTGAGGGGTAGCTAAAAGATTAAGAAATAAGAAAACAGAATAGCACTTTGCAAGACAGTTTGGCAAATTCTTAAAAAGATAAACATAATCTTACCACATGATCCAGAAGTCCTGCTCTGAGGTTCTGCCTAAATAGTTGAAAACTTATGTCCACACAAAAAGCTACACACAAATGTTTATAGTAGCTTTATTCATAATCGCCAAAATTGGAAGCGACCAAGATGCCCTTTGGTAATTGAATGGATAAACAAACCGGTACATCCATGTGATGGAATATCATTCAGCAATAAAACGGATTGAACTATCAAGTCATGAAAAGACTCGGAGGAGCTTTAAATGCTTATTAGTCAGTGGAGGAAGGTAGTCTGAAAAGGATCCATACTGTATGATGCTAATAACATATGACATATTGGAAAAGGTAAACCTTTGGAGACCATTAAAAGATTGCTGGTTGCCTGGAGTTTGGGCAGAGGGGCTGAGGAATGAATACAGGAAATCCAGAGTTTTCAAAACAGTGGAAGTAGCTTGTGTGAGGTAATGGTGGACACACGGCACACGTGTTTACCGAAGCCCTGCGGATGTACAATACGAAGTGTGAGCCCTGCGGATATACAATACGAAGTGTGAGCCCTGCGGATGTACAATACGAAGTGTGAGCCCTAGTGTAAGCTTTCTTTTTTAAGATCAAACAAGACAATGTATGTGAATTGGCTAACCTACTAACGAGTGCATGTTAAACTCTAATAAATGATAGATTTTATTTATAATTTTTATTCTTACTCTAATTTCTAATAATGTCATGTAGACATTGTTTGTGTTAGATATATCCGTTTTAATTAAAAGTGGTATTTAAAAATCCAGCTGTTTATCAAATGAGAATTACTTGTCCTTTATAACCGTTTTCTCCTCTGCTGTCTGTCGTGTGCAAAGTGGATCACTTGTTTCCGGGTCCAGGGAAAGCAACCTGTGGCTCAGACTTGAGTTTTACTCCAGTCTGTGATTTACAGTTGGTGTAAAATTTGTGAGTGGAGTTTGTTAGTTATAATGCAATTGCAGTACAAGGCATCTTGAATTGATTTTTGTCATATCCTGTATTGTTATGTAAAGTGCTAACTTTAATCAGGAATTGTTTCAATACAATCTCCTTACTTGTCCTGAATGCAGTTTCTCTTCTTTTGTATAAGCTTTTTTGTATGGTTCAAATTAGTGTGGGAAGAATAGTAGGCAGGAAATATAAATTTAAGCATGTTAAATCAGGTTTAATGATTTAAGCATGACACATGTTAAATCATAAAAGAATTATATCATTAAAATGGTGCGTAGAGAACTTTGCCAACATCTGATAGAGTTGTAGGGATTGTATAAGAACAAACACCTATTCTGTAACTGGAGATCAAGTGTCAGAGTCCCTTTCCTTTTTTCACTGGATGCTAGGAATCTAACCTTGCAAAAATGTCCCCAGTGGCCAAGTCCCACAGAACTTGGATCCAGCGAGACACTGCAGAAGTTGTCGAGCAATGCAGTAGTCTTTGGGCTTTTACAAAGCAGCAACAATTAAATGTGACTTTTATCTCCTTATGCACTTTTCTGTGCCTAAATTTGGTATCTCCTCCTGCATTCACGTTGTCCACCCCATTAGAGAAATTGAAAAGACCAGTATCGTTGGTTTCTTTTGTCTCATCCCTATTACTATTTTAGGCTGAGGTCTCTGGTTTACCTACTGGGGTCTGTATGACATTATCTCAGAGCTGAAGGGTCTCAGTGATGCAGATGCCAGGAACAAGGGGAACTTGCTGGCATGGTGTGGGCTTCTCTTGGGTTCTGTGGATGTTGGGGAACCACTGGCCTGAGGAAGAGGATGGAGCTGAGCTAGGGAAGGGGGCAGAATGAGCTTAGAGCTCCCCAGGAAAGGGGAAGAATATATGCTTGGAAAAAAAAGCTGTTTCTGGGGTATCTGAGAGCAGGTTGAAGTCTAAGGCAAGCCGGAAACACCTTTTACCCCACTTGCTGAGGGTGTTGCGAAAAAAAAAAGTTGATCTGGAGCCAGAGGATATTGCCTGCAGACCAAATGCTGAAATGGAGGGGCACGGACAGGTAGGGGGAAGCAGGGGCAATAGCCAAGGTGATTGTCAGAGCCTGCTGCTCAGGCAGGGTTCCGCCGCTGCCTGCCGATTCTCTGGTGGGGCAATGCCAGCAACGAAGCACAGACCAGACTTGGTGCTGGCTGTAGGCATATTGTTTTCCCATAGCTGCTGTGGTTCAAACAGGATCTGGTGTCTTGTCATGAACAGATTGTTCCCACTGAGCACAAACACTCTTCTGTGAGCAGGGCCAGCGGATCTTCTGAGGAACTAGATGGAGTCCCCATTCCAAGATGAGCAGTTAGCGGGTTGGGGGAGATGGAGAAAAGCCGACTTTACCTTCTGTTTGTGTAAGTTTTGAATGAACTGGGTAGAATCCACATTCCCACCCCCGCCCCGAAAGTAAGTGACGTTCTAGTGGGGTTACCCAGCAGGACTACAGTTTGACTGCAGTTTAACTTGTTTGAAGGATCTGAGGGAGAGATTTAATCTACTCACATCGTGAATCCTAGAATCACACGTAAGCAGCCATGAAAGAAAACACTGCCATGGGACACAGAGTGTTGTAACCACTGCAATTTCTACTGTGGTGTCCTAGAAACTTTTGAGTACGCAGAGGAAACAAGCCTGAAACACGGGCCTGGCAGCCTGGAGGCCTGGCCTCTCCAGCCCAGCCTGCCTCAGAGTCTCTGAGCCGCTTTTGTCCAGTGGGAATGTGGGCAAAAATGTCTCAGAGGACAAGCCTTTCTAATAGATTGAAACGTGACTGAACCAACAGTGATCAGCAATATAAATGTGAAACCTCAGCTCTTGATTCCCTTTGTTCTGCTGTAGCGTATATATGCAACTGTCTTGAAAATAGACCATCTTTTCAAAACTTTACTGTATATGTGCTCTCACATCTTATTCAAATTATGCCCGTAATTAAAAAGTTTTGCCCATCAGGGATTCTCTTCTGTGGTTGGCATCACACCCTGGGGTGCTTTTAGCATCCTGTGGGAGTGTATTTATTTTTTATTTTATTTATGTGGCTGCATCAGGCTTTAGTTGCAGCAGCAAGATTTTTGTTGCAGCGCACGGGCTTCTCTCTAGTGGCACACAGGCTTAGCTGTCCCCTGGCACATGGGATCTTAGTTCCCCAGCCAGGGATTGAATCCATGCCCCTGCATTGGAAGGTGGATTCTTAACCATTGGACCACCAGGGAGTCCATGGGAGTGTTTTCAGATGCCACAGTGATCAGGGGTGGGATGCTAGTGATATCTGATGGGCAGGGGCAGAGCTGCTGTGTAATACTCTGGACAGTTCTGCAGAGAGGAGAATGGTCCCACAACCCTCACGACTTCCATATGTTCTGCCAGGTTTTCAAAGAATCCAACTTTGTTTTACACGTTAATGTTTAGCAGTTTTCATGTTTAAAGATATACACAGAATTCTCCAGGAATATATATAAGCAGAGGTAAGATTGTACTCTGTTTTGCTCAGAGCTTTACGGAGTTATTCACCATTTCAGAAAAATCTTCTCACCATTAGCAAACACTGAAAGTGTTTGTGTCACTGGAACAGCACACCCGTACCGTCTACATTGTAGCTGTCACATCCGTGGTGATTCTGTAGGTGTGTGAATCTGAAGCTTCATTGCACTTTAGAGCAGTTATGTAGAGTATTTATATATTGAAATACATATTATTTTATAGAAGTTATGCTATTTCATTTCTCATTTGTATTACAGTTTGCACATTGATTTTAAAACATGTATAGGTAGGTTACATTATTTTATATCAGATTAGCAAATAACAGAATTGTAAAATGTTGGATTGTAAAAATTGGATTGTAACTGATTGAATTGAAAACCACTGGACCAGAGGGTTCTCAAGTCCCTTTTTGCTTTAAAATTCCTTTAACCTATCAGGTTACTTAGTCTGATGCCTTCATTTTTACAGGTGGGTGATGCTGGGAGGGATTGGGGGCAGGAGGAAAATGGGACGACAGAGGATGAGATGGCTGGATGGCATCACCGACTCGATGGACATGAGTTTGAGTGAACTCCGGGAGATGGTGATGGACAGGGAGGCCTGGCGTGCTGTGATTCATGGGGTCACAAAGAGTCGGACACTACTGAGCGACTGAACTGAACTGAACTAAGTCTTTCATGCATTGCATTCAGCCAATTTCTATTGACTACCTCCTCAAGGTGTGGATACACAGTGGACAAAAATCGGATCCCTGTCTTCAAGCAATCTTCAGCTTGGCAGCCAAGATAAGATATATGCCAAGAAATAAAAAATAGAAAACCCCAGGGCTTGTTAGCAGCTCAGCTGCATCTAGAACCCACCATTGCTTTGAAGACTGGTTCATTTTTTATGTGTGGTACTCCCTGGGCCTGAGGTGGGGCCTGGCATTCTGAGGCTAGAAATGTTTCTGTCTATCTGTGATCATTGGAGAGGAGTAGACTGGGAGGAATATACCGCCAGCCAAAAGAAAACGATTTTAGTTTACTCTCTCCTTTTTCCCTGCAGAATAACAGAAGCCTAGGAGTGGCTAGTTAGCTTCCCACTGCTCACTCAGGTGAAGGGTTAGTTAGGACTAAGCCTGAGAATGGCAGCAGTGAGAGGGCAAAGAGCACAGAAAGCAGATTCCACAGCTTTATCCTCTGCTGCTGCTGCTGCTAAGTCGCTTCAGTTGTGTCCAACTCTGTGCGACCCCATAGACGGCAGCCCACCGGGCTTCCCGTCCCTGGGATTCTCCAGGCAAGAACACCGGAGTGGGTTGCCATTTCCTTCTCCAATGCATAAAAGTGAAAAGTCAAAGTGAAGTCGCTCAGGCGTGTCCGACTCTAGCGACCCCATGGACTGCAGCCTATCAGGCTCCTCCGTCCATGGGATTCTCCAGGCAAAAGTACTGGAGTGGGGTGCCACTGCCTTCTCCCTTTATCCTCTGACGGAAATATAATGCAAGCTACACTGTGAACACCTGTGGAATTTACATTTTCTAGTATAAAAGTAAAAGCGTTAGTCATTCAGCCATGACGGACTTTTTGCGACCCCGTAGACTGTAGCCCACCAGGTTCCTCTGTCCATGGAATTCTCCAGGTAAGAATACTGGAGTGGGTTGCCATTCCCTTCTCTAGAGGATCTTCCCAAACCAAGGATTGAACCCAGGTCTCCTGCATTACAGGCAGATTCTTTACTGTCTGTTACATTTTAAAAAGTAAAAAGAACATGTGAAAAAGAACATGTGAAATTGATGTATTTAACCCAGTATGTCCAAAGTACAATTATCATTTCAACCTGGAAGGAATAGCAAACAATTTTTAATGAGGTATTTTACGCTTGTTTTCCACACCTAAGTCTTCAGAATCTGGTGTGAGCTTCGTACTTGCAGCACACTTCAGTGTGTGTCAGGCTCTTTCTTTAAGTGCTCAGCAGCCACATGTGGCTAGTGACTACCACACTGGATCAGTTCAGTTCAGTTCAGTCGCTCAGTCATGTCGAACTCTTTGCGACCCCATGAATCGCAGCACACTAGGCTCCCTGTCCATCACCAGCTCCCGGAGTTCACTCAAACTCATGTCCGTCAAGTTGGTGATGCCATCCAGCCATCTCATCCTCTGTCGTCCCCTTCTCCTCCTGCCCTTAATCTTTCCCAGCATGAGTCTTTTCCAATGAGTCAACTCTTCGCATGAGGTGGCCAAAGTACTGGAATTTCAGCTTCAGCATCATTCCTTCCAAAGAACACCCAAGACTGATCTCCTTTAGAATGGACTGGTTGGGTCTCCTTGCAGTCCATGGGACTCTCAAGAGTCTTCTCCAACACCACAGTTCGAAAGCACCATACTGGATAGCACGACTATATAGGAAAAGGACTTTTTAGCCCTTTTTCTGCCTTCATCCTGTTCCCCTATCTAGGCACTCCATCAGAACTGCTCTCATTATAAGCAGTGACTCTTCATCTAGAGGACACTCCCATCCCTGTGAGATGACAGTGGACAGAGAATGGGGGTACAGGTACTGTTACGCACCCACTCTCTGGACAAGAATCAAAGGCTCTGAAGATACAGGCAGTTCCCGCCAAGTCTTACCTGCCCAGTTTAGTGTGCTGGGGTGACGTCTCCAGAAGGGACAACTGCTGATTTGGAATGAGAGATCTGGATTTGGAGAAGTGACCAGGAAATTCAAGGATTCAGTACAATAGAACTTTACAATAGAATTTCACAAATTTACTACTTTTTAAGTTACTTCTTTTTCCTTCTCATTCTGTCTTCATCTGTTCATTTAGCTCCTTTTGGAAATCACATGCCAAGGGTATTGGGCCAGGTGACTTCCCAGGGACCCTCCCTGTCCATGTTACTGTCTCCTCAGGTGGAGGGCAGCCCAGCAGAACCTGGGACCTGGTCCTTCAAGGGACTGCAACTCTGACCAGGTCTCCCCAACAGTGGCTCTGAGGTATTTGAAATATGTTTTCAAAATGCCTGGGAGCTGTGTTCAGGGGTGTGTGGGTGGTGGGTGGGTGGGGGCAGAGAATGTGGAGGCTGACTGGACCAAGTGCTTTACGTATTATATATCACTGTGCTGAATGGGCAGGATGATCATTTGAAGCAGGTCCTAGATTTATCCTCATCCTACAAGAGGCAATGGAGGGAGAAAACGTGGAGTAACTTGCTCTAGGTCCCAGTAGCTATGATCATCCCATTCTTTATGGTTGGCTGGCAGAATTTTCTTTCTTGGCAGTAAGCTGCCTGCTAAGTCACTTCAGTCGTGTCTGACTCTGTGTGACCCCAGGGACGGAAGCCCACCAGGCTCCCCCGTCCTTGGGATTCTCCAGGTTGCCATTTCCTTCTCCAATGAATGAAAGTGAAAAGTGAAAGTGAAGTCGCTCAGTCGTGTCCGACTCTTAGCGACCTCATGGATTGCAGCCTACTGGGCTCCTTCATCCATGGGATTTTCCAGGCAAGAGTACTGGAGTGGGGTGCCAAGCTGCCAGCCCCTTCTTATTCATTTTTCTTTTTCCATGACATCTTCTTTTCCTCCACACTAACTCACCTCTTTACCACAGAGGTGCTTTAGGTAAGATCTCATCATAAAACAAGTTGAGGGCTTCTAACCCCCTGTCTGTGGCCTTCAGACGGTCATTCCCCTTGATGGCTCAGATTCCCTCTTCAGGAGACTCAGTCTGGGGACATGTGACATTAAGCTTAGATGAGGTCATTATTCAGCCAGTCAGGGATCCATTTTGCCTGTCATCTCATGGGATCCAGAGCAGGGAGCGGCTGCTACCACCTTAGCCTTTTATTGGAAGAAAATCTGCTTCCCAAGACCAGAGGGCGCTGTGTGGCCACTTGGCAGGCCTTGCCCATGGATAGTGCCTTGCCAAGATGCCCCTTCTCCAGGCCTGGACCTCAGCTTCACAGACCAAGGGATTCCTGGACCAGAGCAGAGCAGTCTGGGAAAGAAGATGGAGAAACTGGTTCATGAGAACCAATCTTAGAGACTGGTGGAGAAGTCACAATGCCCATTCATTAATATGTTGGAAAGAATTCTTCCTAAGCAAACACAGATATTCACGTTTGCAGGTTAGCGTATTTTTCTCCCTGCAGAAGACCTTGTGTGAGGAGCCAGACTTTTATCAGAAGGTTGTGTTAACACACCTGGAATCAGAACTAGGAGAGCTATGAGGTTATTATTGGAAAAGTAAGTATTTGTAGCTGAAGAGAACATGGTACAAAAGGATGCTTAGTGATAAAGCTCACCTAGGCCTCCCCTGACCCTTGCTCCTTAGCCCCTTCCCCAGAGGCAACCCTTATTAATAATGAACTTCTTCCACATGTTGGATTGTCTGAGGCCTCCATTTCCTGAGCAGGGAAGTTCCTGCTATACCGGCCAGGTGCCTTATATCTTCTAGTTAGGCTACCTTCCTGGATCAGCTTTTACTTAGTAGTGGATGGCAGACGGGAGGTACATGAGCAGTGGGAGTGACAGAGGCAGTTGGGAGGAGAGGTGCGCAGGAAGCTGCTGAGTTAAAAGGATCTGCATTCTCTAGAGGGGAGGATCCGGAGGAGGGGTGTGGAGTGACCCAGGAGCTTCCCAGTGACACTAGAAAGGAGTGCTCCCAGGCCCCTGGCAGGGAGCAGATGCCAGGTCCCTGGTAGAGTATTCCCTGACCCTTCCTGGGCCCTGGGGAACAGAATGGGGGGAACTCTGCCCCAACTGTCTTGAAGGCACAGCACCCGCCCCAGAACAATAGCCCCAAAGAGACAGAGCAAGATGAAAAGCACTGTGAGAGGTGCCCCATCCCCACTGCCCCCTCCCAGCCCCAGAGCAGCCACGCCATTCAAGGTCAGTCATATCTTATGGTGCAAAAAGGCGCCTTCCAGCTTCCACACTGTGACCTGGAGACAATGCGGGAGAACGTCTGTAGCAAGAAGGCACAATTAGCCGATTCATTACGCTGACATTTCTAGCCACAAAATAAGGCCTTTCCCCTTAATTAGGGTTGTGACAGATAAAAGCGTATTCCCAGCCGACTTCTGTTATTCACGCGGGCAGGCCTATTATCCCTGCTTGGTCTGGCCTTGTCTGTATATGAGGGCTTGCTCTGTGTGTGCGCTCTTGGCAGCTTTGTAAAGGATTCAGAGGGAATAAACACAGGGCCTGCTTCCTGCCCTGCATCCAGAAGAGAAGACACATTCATACATATGGTCTGAGCCAGCAAACCGTGGTGCTTCAAAAGCAGGAAAAGAGCTAATCAGGGGGTGGGGGGTGTCTAACACCAGTTCATGTGAGGAAAATAAAGCTAATGGGGGATCTAGAAGCCAGTTCAAGTGAGGAACCAAGGGTGGTTAGAGTGGAAGAGGGGAACTAAAAGGTGCCATGAACATCATCTCCGATCTTCGAAAAGGTGGTGGAATATAGTGATGGTGACTAAAAGCCAGATTATTGTTGTTGTTTAGTTGGTAAGTCATGTCCGACTCTTTTGCGACCCTGTGGACTGTAGCCCCCCAGGCTCCTCTGTCCATTGGGATTTCCCAGACAAGAATACTGAGGTGGGTTGCCATTCCCTTCTCCAGGGGATCTTCCCCACCAAGGAATCAAACCAGTATCTCCTGCTTGGCAGGTGGAGTCTTTACCGCTGAGCCACCAGGGAAGCCAAAACCCAGATTGCCCAAGTTTAAATTCTGGTTAAGGCACTTTAAGACCTGTGTAACCATGGGCAAGTGACTTCACCTCTCTGTGCCTCAGTCTCCTCATTTAAGAAAGTGAAGATGATGTGATGCCTATCACGTAGGGCTCTTGTGCGGCCTGAGCAGGTCACAGCATGGTGAGCTCTTGTAACAGTGCCTGACAAGGTAAGCACTGCAAGTATTTGCTACTATACATAAGACAGGGAGCAGAAAGTTGATTGCACCAGAAAACCAAAGTAGAATCAGGGATGGAAAATCTACCTTAATATATAGATTAGCTTGTTTTATTGTTAGAGTTACCCAATAAGGGGCTTGGAAAAATAATAAGCAAAGACAGCGCTAGAGTCCAGATGGATTTATTCTCCAGTCCAAACCCATTTGAGTTCTGCGTGTCTAGACATCCTGACGTTTCCATTTGGCTATCTTCTAGGCGTCTCACATTTAACATGTTCAGAACTCATCTGGGTCCTGCTTCCACCTGTTTCCACCCCCAGTCTTCTCCATTTCAGTGCTGGCAGTGGCAATACCAGCCACCCGGTCACCCAAGGTAGAAGTTTGACAGTCAGTCATCTTTGACTCCTCCGTCTACCTCGTCCCCAGAGTCAGTAACCCAGAGTTGTCCATTCTGCCTCTTCAGTATCCCTGGTGTCCATCTCCTTTTCTCCTTAGTCATGGCCTCTCTTCTAGTCCAAGAAATGATCACCCCTCCCTTGCAGTAACTCACTAACTGGCCTTTTGCTCTTACCTGTGCCCCGAAGCCAGAAAGCCTACAGGGCACCTTGGTGTACAAAAGTACGCTGCCCGTATGAAGAGAGGCAGCCCTGGCCAGGCCTTGGGGAGCAGACTGGGGCCAGATTTCACCCCTCACTTATCTGCTTGGCCAGCACCCTTGTGCTTCAGCACCTGCTCAACCATGTGCAGTGGTCCTTCTTCCCAAATGATTTTTCCAACAGCAGTTGGAGTGGTTTTATTAAAATGTAAATTGGATCATGCCACACTTCTCTGTAACATTACCCCATCCACAGTCCTTCATGGGCTTCCCTGGTGGCTCAGCTGGTAAGGAATCTGCCTGTGATGCGGTATACCTGGGTTGGATCCCTGGGTTGGGAATATCCCCTGGAGAAGGGAAAGGCTACCCACTCCAGTATTCTGGCCTGGAGAATTCCACGGACTGTATAGTCCATGGGGTCTCAAAGAGTCAGACATGGCTGAGTGACTTTCACTTTCACTTGCACAGTCCTTCATGGCTTTCTGTTGCCCTTGAGCTGTGAATCAGATCCAAGCTCCATCCTGTCATTTATCAGATCAGATCAGATCAGATCAGTCGCTCAGTCGTGTCCAACTCTTTGTGACGCTGTGAATCACAGCACACCAGGCCTCCCTGTCCATCACCAACTCCCGGAGTTCACTCAGACTCATGTCCATCGAGTCATTGATGCCATCCAGCCATCTCATCCTCTGTCGTCCCCTTCTTCTCTTGCCCCCAATCCTTCCCAGCATCAGAGTCTTTTCCAATGAGTCAACTCTTCACATGAGGTGGCCAAAGTACTGGAGTTTCAGCTTTAGCATCATTCCTTCCAAAGAAATCCCAGGGCTGATCTCCTTTAGAATGGACTGGTTGGATCTCCTTGCAGTCCAAGGGACTCTCAAGAGTCTTCTCCAACACCACAGTTCAAATGCATCAATTCTTCGGCGCTCAGCCTACTTCACAGTCCAACTCTCACATCCATACATGACCACTGGAAAAACCATAGCCTTGACTAGACGAACCTTTGTTGGCAAAGTAATGTCTCTGCTTTTGAATATGCTATCTAGGTTGGTCATAACTTTCCTTCCAAGGAGTAAGCGTCTTTTAATTTCATGGCTGCAGTCACCATCTGCAGTGATTTGGGAGCCCAGAAAAATAAAGTCTGCCACTGTTTCCCCATCTATTTCCCATGAAGTGATGGGACCGGATGCCATGATCTTCGTTTTCTGAATGTTGAGCTTTAAGCCAACTTTTTCACTCTCCACTTTCACTTTCATCAAGAGGCTTTTTAGTTCCTCTTCACTTTCTGCCATAAGGGTGGTGTCATCTGCATAGCTGAGGTTATTGATATTTCTCCCAGCAATCTTGATTCCAGCTTGTGTTTCTTCCAGTCCAGCGTTTCTCATGATGTACTCTGCATAGAAGTTAAATAAACAGGGTGACAATATACAGCCTTGACGTACTCCTTTTCCTATTCAGAACCAGTCTGTTGTTCCATGTTCAGTTCTAACTGTTGCTTCCTGACCTGCATACAAATTTCTCAAGAGGCAGGTCAGGTGGTCTGGTATTCCCATCTCTTTCAGAGTTTTCCACAGTTGATTGTGATATATTAATATCCATCATATTAATGTATTAATTATATTAATAGCCATTAATCAGGTCAGAGTGCCGAGGCCATAGACTGAACACCTAGGGGCATTCACATTTTATTTGGCTCACGCAGCATTTTAAAAAATTTTTCAAATCAGTTGACACTATTTCAAATTGAGATTCCACTTAGAATATAGATTCTTGGCTTCTCTTGGAAGATTAGAAAATGTGGAGTTGAAGGACCCTCTTCCTCCCACTTGGCTGGTGCTGAGTGGTGACACTTGGCTTGTGCTGAGTGGCGGCTGTTTCCCCCAGCTGGGGTGCAGGTGCTCCGGTTTTCCCCAGTCCCCACTGCTCCATGGTTTATCCTTTATTTCCTGCAAGTAATCTGCTAGGCCCCAGTAAATGTCTGCCTTTGCAGCCTCTAAGCTTGATCAACCCCTTCACTTTACGGTGAGGAAGCTGAGGTTAGAAAGGTGGCATTTTAGTCTCCAGGTCTAGTGCTGGGTCATGAAACATGTCATGACTTCTGCCCTGTCTGCTGAATCACAACTGCCTCTCAGTTACTGAAGGAAAGGAAACACACCGTGCAACCTGGTTAATTATTCTTCCTGCTGTGCTTGCTAGCCAACATGCCCTTCTGTTATCTTGCTTATATCTGTGACCACATGAAAATTAGAACACTTGGTCTAGAAGATTGGGATGTTGTTCTATGAATATCACCCATTTGGCATGAGAGTCTAGCTAAAATAGGAAAAAAGGAGAAATGGGGGAGGACTGGAAATGACAGGAAAAATAAAATCTTTTGAGAGGGGGCACAGTCTTCTCCTTGTGTTACAGAAAGGTGGGGGGCTGGCTGGATCACCACCTCTTCAGGGATGTGGAACTTGAGATGCAGATGGCAGTGAGTCAGGGGCAGAAAAAGGACTGAAGAGCATGTCTTGGGCTCAGTGCCCCATACCACACTGTCACACCCTGAGAATGACCGTGCACAAATCCATCACTGCAAAAAAGGGAAGTTTGCAGTTTACCTTGGCAAATAATGACTTTGGCCAATCAAGAGGAATGGGAGTGAAGCACAGCCCCAGAGCCTTGAGTCAGATGAAAATCGTCTTCCTGAGAAGGCAGCCACATCATGCCACAGGGAAATGAGTCTTGACAACCACCAGTTCCTCCCGGACACTGCACCCTCCTTGTACCACACTGAGTCAGTGCCATGACACTGAGGGACGAGACTGCTCCAAGGCATGATGAGACTCCACCCTCATGGCCACTCCGGGGTCCTTCTTCATAAGCTGTGGAAGGGCAGGCTGCTTCTGAGGAGGGGAAGAAGTGACAAGATGGGTTCCCAAAGGCAAGCCATGGGAAGGAGTTGGTGTTACATGAATTCCCCTTCGGGGCTGGGTCTCTATTGTAGTGTTCTCTTATTTGTTTTGCATTGGAGTCTAAAAATGCTTAATGATTCCTATAGTACTCTTAAAAATCTACATTCAAATGTATCTAAGAACTTTTTCATATATTAACACTCTTAGGATTCAGTTCAGTTCAGTTCAGTTCAGTCCAGTCGCTCAGTCGTGTCCAACTCTTTGCAACCCCATGAATTACAGCATGCCAGGCCTCCCTGTCCATCACCATCTCCCGGAGTTCACTCAAACTCACGTCCATCGAGTCGGTGATGCCATCCAGCCATCTCATCCTCTGTCGTCCCCTTCTCCTCCTGTCCCCAATCCCTCCCAGCATCACAGTCTTTTCCAATGAGTCAACTCTTCACATGAGCTGGCCAAAGTACTAGAGTTTCAGCTTTAGCATCATTCCTTCCAAAGAACACCCAGGGCTGATCTCCTTCAGAATGGACTGGTTGGATCTCCTTGCAGTCCAAGGGACTCTCAAGTCTTCTCCAACACCACAGTTCAAAAGCATCAATTCTTCCATGCTCAGCCTTCTTCACAGTCCAACTCTCACATCCATACATGACCACTGGAAAAACCATAGCCTTGACTAGACGGACCTTTGTAGGCAATGTAATGTCTCTGCTTTTGAATGTGCTATCTAGGTTGGTCATAACTTTTCTTCCAAGGAGTAAGCGTCTTTTAATTTCATGGCTGCAGTCACCATCTGCAGTGATTTGGGAGCCCAGAAAAATAAAGTCTGACACTGTTTCCACTGTTTCCCCATCTATTTCCCATGAAGTGATGGGACCAGATGCCATGATCTTCGTTTTCTGAATGTTGAGCTTTAAGCCAACTTTTTCACTCTCCTCTTTCACTTTCATCAAGAGGCTTTTTAGTTCCTCTTCACTTTCTGCCATAAGGGTGGTGTCCTCTGCATATCTGAGGTTATTGCTGTTTCTCCCAGCAATCTTGATTCCAGCTTGTGCTCCTTCCAGCCCAGCGTTTCTCATGATGTACTCTGCATAGAAGTTAAATAAGCAGGATGACAATATACAGCCTTGATGTACTCCTTTTCCTATTCAGAACCAGTCTGTTGTTCCATGTCCAGTTCTAACTGTTGCTTCCTGACCTGTATACAGATTTCTCAAGAGGCAGGTCAGGATTAAACCCGTGTAATTAGACTGTTTTATCAATACACCATATGCAAAATGTTTTCCTTTAGAAATAGATGTAGAAATCAAATTCTCTCTTTCAAATCTCTGAGCCATTGCTCAACAATGGAAATCAGGCTTATGATTTTATAGATTGTCATCTCCTTACAACAGCAGACTAATGAACACAGTGATTTAAGCAAACAAAATGTACTCATTTAAGAATAGGCTCACATTGCTGATTTCATTTCTAGAATCCCTGGGCTTTTATGTTTTTCCCCCTTAAAGAATATACCAAAAAGAGTGAGTAATAGATGAGTAACCCTCATCATCCCCTTCCCTTAGACAAAAGTAATTTTCAAACTTCAGACCAAGATTACTTCCATTAATGGTATAGCTCTATTAATTGATTGGGTCAACAGGAATAGAAAGCTTTTTTTCAGTTTCTTTTAGGCATTTTCTGCCACCAAGTTCTTTCCACTAAAGAATGTTCATTTGTTATAATACCTCTCAGTTCAGGCATTTACTTTATTCATCTGAAGTGTGGATCCATTGCTATTCTCATCTTTTGTCTAACGCGAGGTCTTTTTCCTTGCCTGTGGTTCATGGAAAAGTGGAGAAATGATTTGTGTTGAAAGTGTAGGGAGAGTCTAGAAGTAGGTAATGGAGATGACTGTGGGGCAGAGAACTGTCAGAGTGGAAAGAAGTAGGGCTGTTGGAATGGAGTTGCCCGAAGAAACTGAGCCCTCGGGCGGGGGGTGGGGGCGGGGTCCCAGCATAAAACCCCAGCTGCTGAAGTCTGGGAAATTATCAACAGAGAGCCGATAGTTGAAGCATCTTGGGCGCAACCGCGCTTGGCAGTAAAATGCTGAGTTATGGAGAACACAGTGACCCACGCTGACAAAATAAGGAAATCGATGGCTTTTCCCCACTGAATGGAAATTTGCTTTTTCCCATATTCCCAAACACTGGCTCCAGTTTGGTGCATGCTGTGTTTTCATTTGTAATAGTCTGCCTTGACAGAAAACTCTCCCGTGCGCCTGTGAGTTTTGATGTGGGCTCTATGGTGGCCTTGCTGTCACCTCCAGCCACCATCGTGACACACCCTAGGCCTTGTTTTCAGTGTCTCGGCATACTCTCCAAGGCTTCCAGTAATTGATTGTGCAAAACACAAAACCAAAAGCAGATGGGACATATGTAGATAAGCTGTTTTTGTTTCTCATCCCTATAATTTCCTAGGTTTGATAGCACTTCAATTTTCTAACCATAAAAGCTGCCTCTATGCTCTTTGGAACACACATACACGCACACCATGCTGCCAGTAAGTAAGCTAAATGAATATTATATGTGGCTTTCTCTTGTTGTTGTTGTTTTTCTTTCATTCTTTTTTAAAGAAGTACCTTGCTGCTAGAGAAGGAAATTCAAAAAATCGGCTTCAAGTATTTTTGTTAAAGTTCAGTTTACTTAATGGAACTATTGTGTTAACACAGAAGAATATTTTAGAGTGGCATATCATAGCTAAAGCTGATTACTAAGAGTTTGCATCTTCTGGACTGGGGCAGTGGGGAGGGAAGACTGACTCTTCTGTCCACTGAATGCGACTGACCAACAGGAGGAAAAAGCTGCCAGTAGACAGCGTGCAGCATTTTGGGGGGGAGGGTAAAGCACATTAAAGGAGATGTCCCTTTGGACGCATTATATGCGCATTTTATCTTTTCAGTGACATAGACCTTACAGGCATGGATTTACAAGGGCTTTAGGTCCATCATGAACATAAGTTTTGGTTGTCAGTATTATTTATTAAAGTGCGTGAGTGCCTGCTCAGTTGCTTCAGTTGTGTCCAAGTCTTTGTGACCCCGTGGACTGTACCCTGCCAGGCTCATGCGTGCATGGGATTCTCCAGGCAAGAATACTGAAGTGGGTTGATATACCCTCCTCCAAGGGGATCTTCCCAACTCAGGGATTGATCCTGCATCTTCCGCATTGTAGGCAGACTTTTTTTTTTTTTTTTTTACTGCTGAGCCCCTGGGGAAGCCCACCTACCCCCAATTTTCAGTTTGTAAAATGAATAAATTCTTCTCTGCGGGCAACCTCTTTGCACATTGGCTCCAGGCTCAGCCATTTAGTAGTGTTTCTGGGTATCTGCACAGTTTCGGAACTGTATTGAAGCAGCACAAAATCATTGCCCAGTAAGCTTTTACCTCTCTTAATGGATTTGTTAACACTCATCTGGTCAGACAGACAAGAGAGCATAGAGAAACTCACAGGAGGAGCACTCTGGAGCCAGATGGACCGAGTTTAAAACCAGGCTGTCACTTCTTCAAAGGAGTGATTTGGTCCAAGTCATCCAGCTTCTCCTAATAGTAATGCCCTCTTATAAAAAGAATATAGCAATTACATCTGTCTCGTGGTGATGGCTTTGAGTAGAAATGTTTCTTTTGTCTTCCCTTCCCCTTGTTTTAAAATGACACAGGATGGAGCACACTTCAGTGAGAACTGTTTGAAACCGAACGGGGCTGTGTTTGAGACTATGTGTAAACATGGAGCAGGGCATTTGTCATATGAGTCATGCAGTGAGAAGGAAATGACTTATCTTGCTTGTCTTCTCTGTTATCCATCCAGTAGCTAGGCGGGGAAAAGGAGGGGCTCATTAAGGAAGAGCAGCAGGAAGCACCAAGAAAGCCCCTTCCATGTCCGCACCAAGGAGGGGTCAGCAGGACCTCGCGGGCAGGGCCTCTTAGACCCAGCCCTGCACGGACCCTGCCCACACAAGCCGCCGGCCGTGGGGGCCATCCCACATGTCCCCTCTGCCCCTCCTCGGAGCTGCCTGATGGGATTGTTTTTCCCATGGATAAAAGTACAGTTCCTTTTAAATGAACAGAAATTGAGACAAACACATCCCCAGAACCTGACACGTATTTATGGAGCTCTGTGCTTTTATTTTCTGTTCGGCCTGCAGAGTGCGTAAATGGGAGGGCTGAACTGTCTTCAGCAAATCTGAAAGCCAGGGACTTATTAATAGGCTTGACACCTGCCTCCGTGAGGAACTTCTGAAGCCAGAGATTCTCTTTGTAACTGCAATCCATCTGTTGCACAGATTTTTAATTCAGATATTCTTCCTTCTTGAGCCAAGGCTGAGAAAGCAGCCAATTTTGTGGAAAGATCTCTTTAATAAGAAACGAATAAAACTATCAGTGCTAAATAAAGTAGACCACTGTGAAACTTGGGTTAAATCCCACAGGGAAGAGTATGTGAGATTAACTGCATTATATAACAAGACCGCCTTTAATAGCTGGCACGGTTCTTTTTGTTGTTCCAAGGGAGAAGCAGCCAAGGCTGGGGCCAGAGCACATGATATTATTTTAAAGTACTGCAGCCTTTGGAGTTTTTCCTTGGAGAGATGTCAGGAGTCAGAGTTGTACTTTGATTTATGGTTGCTTTAAATGTTTAACACTTTTTACATTTCAAAGCTACATCCTCTGCTTCTAGCAGCCCAGGGGTGCATTTCTGTTGCTTTTGAAAGATCATTTTCTAATAGGAACTATTACAATTATGCAAAAAAGGAGGTTCTACCCTCCCGGGGTGTTTGAGAGATTTTTAAATGGACAAAAGGAATGAGGCCGTTAAGGCAGGACCCTGTAGCCATTTCCTCAGCTGCCTGTGATGACCTAACAGATAACAGGGCGGCTGGAGAGAAAAGGATTTTCACAGCGGCACCATATTTGCCCAGCAAACCTCGTTGGGCCAGGTCTTCCTCAGATCTCAGAGTGCTCACGTTCAGGTCTAGTTGACAGGCAGGCACTTAGGTGGAACCACATGAAACTGCCATTTTTTAGATTAGAAATAGTTGGTAGTGTCATAATGGCTCAACTTAAGAGTTGGGTGAAAAACTATGCTCACTGATAAAGATTGTAACAGGGCCAGCATATGGTGCTATGGGAGAGTCTAGGAAAGAGGACCTAACGCAGTAACGTGGGGTCAGGTGGCAAGAAAAGCACAGCACAACTACTGTTTGTTTGTTTGTTTGTTTGATACCACTTTACTGCGGTATTACTGGCATGCAGTGAACTGCATGTGTTCTTAGTGTATAAGTTTTGACACATGTACTGTGAAATCTTCACTATGATAAAATAATGAACATATCTATCACCCCAAAGCTTCCTCCTATCCCTTTGTAATTCATTTTTTCTGACACCCCGACTCTGGCAAACATTGATGTGCTATCCTTATACACTATTTCATTGCCTAGAGTTTTATATCAGCGGAGTTATACAGGGCTATTTTTTGTCCGTTTTTTTCACTCTGCTTTGTACTTTTTATTCATGTTGAGTGGGCATCAATATTTCATTTTTTTCAATTACATAGCAGCATTTCAATGCACAGATATACCACAGTTTGTTTTTCCATTCACCTATTGATGGACACATGTGTTTTTGGCCATTACAGTTAAAGCTCTTCTGACCATTCATGTACAAGTCTCTGTACAGACACAGGCTTTCTTTTCTCTGTGGTATTCATCTACAAGTGAAATGGCTGCATTGTATAGGAGATGTATGTTTACCTTCTTAAGGGACTACCAAACTGTTTTCCAAAGTCCCATCAGCTCTGTATGAGCATTCCAGTTCCTGTACATCCTCAGCAACATTGTATTATTGGTCTTCTTAATTCTTGCCACTTAATAGGTACATAGTGGTATCTCATTGTGGTTTTCATTTAAATTTCTCTAATGACAAATAATGTTGGGCAATTTCTCATGTGTTCATTTGCCATCCATTTATCTTGTTAACTGAAATATATGTTCAAGTTTTTGCCCATTTCTAAATTAAGGTGTTTATTTTCTTGTTAAGCTTAGAGAATACTTTGTCTATATATACTACATACAGCCCTTTATAAGATATATTGAGACTGCAGAAACGCACCCGGAGGTGGTTCCAAGGAGCTCTAATTCTTTATCTCAGTGCAGAAAGAATTCACTGATAGGCAGTGATAGATAAGAACCAGTTTATTAGAATAGGATGCTTGTGAGGTTTACAAGTGGGTAGGCAAGAGGGTGCTACCCCCAAGAACTTAGTGGGTTACAGTTTTATAATCAAAGGACAAGTGGGGAGGGGGAGAAGACCACTCTTCCTCATTCTCGAGTAGATGTCAGGCTTCCATGATCAGTTTCTCCTCCACTTTGGGCAGGGCAGTTTTCTTGTCCCTACATAGTCAAGCCTGGACTGTCGTGGTGCAGTGGAAATGAGCAAAACAGTGGTAACATATACTAAAACACAGTAAATCATCTCAAGTTTCAGTGTAATATCACCTCTTCCTTATATTTTTGTTTTTACTATGCACAGGATGTGGGTCTCATTCCACCATTGTTTCATTGTTTTGTGGCTTGTCACATACTTCTGTTGCATGGTTTTGTTGCTAAGCAAGCTTGCTCGGTATTGTGGTTAAGCAAACCTGCTTTCTTGACTGATCATTAATTTACAGGCAGCTCCCATACTTTTTCCTTTATTTACAATCCCTTGGTGGGATTAACTGTTTAATCACCTATTTTGTCTCTTTACTCTGTCCCTATCGATACAATTTGCATGTAGCTTGTCTCTTCATTCTCTTAACAGTGTCTTTCAAAGAGCAGAAATTTTGCATTTTGACAACATCCACTTTATCAATTTGTTTTTATATAGATCATGCTTTGGATGCTATTTGTAAGAAAACTTTATTTAAGCTAAGGTTGCGAATGTGTTTTTCACCTGTTTTCTTCTGGAAATTATGTAGTTTTAGGTTTTGCATTTGGGTCTATGATCCATTTTGAGTCCATTTTTGTATATGGCATGAAGTATGGATTGAACTTCTCTTTATTGTCGTGCGTATAGATAGTCAATTGTGTCAGCATCATCTGTTGCGAAGACTGTCCTTTCTCCAGTGAATTGCCTTTGTTAACTTTGTTGAAAATCTGCTGTCCATAAAGGTGTAGATCTATTTCTGGACTTTAGTATGTTCCATTGATCTGTTTGTCTGTCATTTTACTAATATCACATTCTCTTCTTTTAGAATAAGTCTTGTAATCAGAGTGCTAAACAAAATTAAACTTGCATACATGACTAATATAACAGCCTTACTTTGGTGTAAGTGTGACACATTTTCTTGCTTTCCTATGTAATGTAATTTCTCTAACTTTGTTCTTTTTCAGCATTGCCTGGGCCGTCACATCTCCTTATAAGTTTTAGACTCAGCTTGTCAATTTCTATTTTAAAATGTGCTGGGATTCTGATGGAGAATAGTTTTGATTGAGAGTTTTGGGTCTTTCAGGGCTTTCATGAGGATGTATCTGTGGGAGGAAGGTATTCAAGCATCACTTTTATATCTGAACAACTGGAATTTTGAGACCAATACAGCATTTAAAAAATTTTTCCACAGTCTTGCTTCCAAGTTTATTGAAAACCCACCTGTGCAAAATGGTGTTATTCAATGCCAGAGGATACAAGGAAAAATAAAATGTTCTAATTTTGGTCCTTATTTCCTATGATTCTACGTGTTTTTTTTTTTTTTTTTTCCTTTTTTTCATCTCCTCCCATTGAGAGAGAAAGAGGATATAAAGACAGTTCTCTCAGGCAGCCTTTCGCCTCTGGGAGAAGATCACAGATATGGGAGGGTCTGTGCTTTCTTGAGTGAGAGGGGTCCTTTTCACTATGCTCTCTTTCTTACCGCAGATGGTGGAGGCTCACTCACTCCACGCGCTTTTGTCCCGTTGGTTGGTACAGGAGTCACAGATCACACACCTGTAGGACCCAGGAGGTCCTGTACATGGGAAAGCAGCCCAGCACCTGGGCTTTTACGAGCGCTGTGGAGAGAGCAGAGGTTCAGAGGTGACCAGCCTGAGGATGACTCTGGTGAATGGACAAGCAAAGCCACAAATCTGGAACTTTATGAAACCTCCCAATTTTCAAATGCTTTCGCTTTAGTTTTTTGTATTGCGCAGGCCAAATGAAACACATGTGCGGGCCAAATTCAGTCCATGAGCTCCCAGTGTGCAGCCTCTGATGGATGGGCTCTTTTATTTGCTTTCAGGATAAGCTCTTTCATCCGCTCCCTAAAGGATTTACTTCAACAATTGCTTAATGAGCATTTATGATGGGTCTGGAAGTACTCAGTACCCAGGAAATCAATCAGGGGTGAGGAGGGCCTTCTCACCCCTGTGCTCGAGGGGCTCCTGCTCCAGTATGGAGCTCAAGTGTGGCACAGACAACTATTCTAGCACTACCTCCTGTTCTCTCCTGAATCTGCCCATTCCCTGTGCCCTAACTGCCACTCAGGTCAGGCTTTAAAGAAGGGCATGGTTGATTGTGCTTGGAGGAGTCCTGGAAGGCTTCTCTGAGGAGGTGACATGTGAGTTCATTATTGAATGCTGCTGCTGCTGCTACTAAGTCACTTCAGTTGTGTCTGACTCTGTGCAACCCCATAGACGGCAGCCCATCAGGCTCCCCCGTCCCTGGGACTCTCCAGGCAAGAACACTGGAGTGGGTTGCCATTTCCTTCTCCAATGCATGAAAGTGAAAAGTGAAAGTGAAGTCACTCAGTCGTGTCCAACTCTTAGCGACCCCATGGACTGCAGCCTACCAGGCTCCTCCGTCCATGGGATTTGGCAGAGTAGCAATTAGCCAGCAAAATGCCCGCTTGAACAGTGTTGCTACATGTTAGTGGAACGTGAAGTCACTTTAGCGGTTGCTGATCAGTATTAGAGCAAAATAAAATACAATAGGATAACATATAGAAAAGGTAAGAATTTTTTGTTTTGTTGAACTTTTCTTTCAGTTTCACACACATATATGTGCACATGCTTCTAATACATGTATGTTTGTTTTAAAAAATGTTAGTTAAAAAACAGAAAAACATAGTCTGGAAAATTTTTCATTTCGGGGAATGCGAAAAAAGAGATTAAAAGGAAATTTCTTAACAATGATCTTATATTTATAATTTCTGAGTTCCCTTCATAAATATGCCCCCAAATCGTTAACTTCAGCTGCTTATTTGCAGCTGTAAGTGGGCACTGAGTCCCTGCTGGGCTAGGCATCTGTAGATCACTGTCTTCAGAGCTCCATGGACAGTTAATTGTGAGAGTGAGCAAGTGACTTTAATTCCTTTCATTTTATTTTTTTCTTTGATGAAATAAATGAGTTGGTTTAGGTAGATAATTGTAAAGACCTAAGTGCTAAAGCTGAAACTCCAGTACTTTGGCCACCTCATGCGAAGAGTTGACTCATTGGAAAAGACTCTGATGCTGGGAGGGATTGGGGGCAGGAGGAGAAGGGGACGACAGAGGGTGAGATGGCTGGATGGCATCACTGACTCGATAGACGTGAGTTTGAGTGAACTCCGGGAGATGGTGATGGACACGGAGGCCTGGCGTGCTGCGATTCATGGGGTCGCAAAGAGTCGGACACCACTGAGCGACTGAACTGAACTGAAGTTCCACAGAGGTACTTTAAACAAACTGCAGGCAATTTACCTAAATAGCCAAATTTGCCTACTGCTGAATGGCTAACACTAAAAGGTACCCAGTACATAATAGACCTCAAATGCTCACATGCTAAGTCACTTCAGTTGTGTCGGATTCCGTGTTACATGAACACTCTAGCCCGCCAGGCTTCTCTGTCCATGGGACTCTCCAGGCAAGAATACTGGAGTGGGTTACCATGCCCTCTCCAGGGGATCTTCCCCACCCAGGGATCAAATCTGCATCTCTTAGGTCTCCTGCATTGGCAGGCGGGTTCTTTACCACTAATGACACCTGGGAAGCCCCAGATGTCAATATTTGCTAAATTAACATGTCTATCCTCTAAGTGCCCTTGCATTTTATGTGATATTAGGCATATTTGAATTAAGTTAATAATTATTACTGAAATCATACTTTAGGCACACAATTTGAAATAATTCAAGTCCTAAAATATTTAAATTTTGCCAAGGATCACAAAATTCCAAATCCAAGAGGATTTTCTATAAGTGCTTTAGCTCTTGCTCGAAGCTAGTGCTCCTGCATTTTGCCAGGTTAGTCTCCCACTGTGTGAGACTTTCTGAATGCATCCCCTGTATAAAATGTAACTGCTCTGTATATTTTTAAACTAAAGTCTTAAAAGTTATTTCTTGGGAGCTGTGATGTCCCAGATATGTGCTTGGTTCTCGCCGTGAATAAGATAGGCACAGTTTTCTACCTCACTAGAGCTCATAGTTCATCATACCGGACACCAAATTCTTCCTTTCACGTGGAGTTCACATGCGCTTACAGGTTAACCTTTTTGGGGAGACCTTGCATTCAGGCTTTGCCTGCTTCCCTGTCCCTATAATGTGCAATCAGGTCATTGACTTAGAGGGATCTGTCTGACTAATACAAATCTATAAAACTATCGTCTCCCTTTTTCCTGATTCCAAAATTATGTACAGTACTTGGAACTAACATTGTGCTCAGTTTTTCTTTTTTTTTCCTTTTCCTAGAGTTATATTGCATTTGCAGTCAATTAAAACATCCGGGTCTTTTCCAGTGAGTCAGTTCTTCACATCAGGTGGCCAAAGTATTGTAGTTTCAGCTTCAGCATCTGTCCTTCCAATGAATATTCAGGACTGATTTCCTTTAGGATGGACTGGTTGGATCTCCTTGCAGTCCAAGGGACTTTCAAGAGTCTTCTCCAACACCACAGTTCAAAAGCATCAATTCTTCAGCCCTCAGCTTTCTTTATAGTCCAACTCTCACATCCGTACATGACTACTGGAAAAACCATAGCTTTAACTAGATGGACCTTTGTTGGCAAAGTAATGGCTCTGCTTTTTAATATGCTATCTAGGTTGGTCATAACTTTTCTTCTAAGGAGCAAGCGTCTTTTAATTTCATGGCTGCAGTCACCATCGGAGAAGGCAATGGCACCCGACTCCAGTACTCTTGCCTGGAAAATCCCATGGACGGAGGAGCCTGGTGGGCTGCAGTCCATGGGGTCATGAAGTCGGGCACGACTGAGCAACTTCACTTTCACTTTTCACGTTCATGCATTGGAGAAGGAAATGGCAACCCACTCCAGTGTTCTTGCCTGGAGAGTCCCAGGGACAGAGGAGCCTGGTAGGAGGCCGTCTATGGGGTCACGCAGAGTCGAACATGACTGAAGCGACTTAGCAGCAGCAATCACCATCTGCAGTGATTTTGGAGCCCCCCAAAGTAAAGTCTCTCACTGTTTCCACTGTTTTCCCATCTATTTCCCATGAAGTGATGGGACTGGATGCCATGATCTTAGTTTTCTGAATGTTGAGTTTTAAGCCAACTTTTTCACTCTCCTCTTGCACTTTCATCAAGAGACTCTTTAGTTCTTCTTCGCTTTCTGTTATAAGGGTGATGTCATCTGTGTGTCTGAGGTTATTGATATTTCTCCCAGCAGTCTTGATTCCAGCTTGTGCTTCATCCACCCCAGCGTTTCTCATGATGTACTCTGCATATAAGTTAAATAAGCAGGGTGACAATATACAGCCTTGATGTACTCCTTTCACTATTTGGAACCAGTCTGTTGTTCCATGTCCAGTTCTAACTGTTGCTTCCTCATCTGCATACAGGTTTCTCAAGAGGCAGGTCAGGTGGTCTGGTATTCCTATCTCTTTAAGAATTTTCCAGAGTTTTTTTGGTCCACACAGTCAAAGGCTTTGGCATAGTCAGTAAAGCAGAAGCAGATGTTTTTCTGGAACTCTCTTGCTATTTCGATGAGCCAGTGGATGTTGGCAATTTGATCTCTGGTTCCTCTGCCTTTTATAAATCCAGCTTGAACATCTGGAAATTAATGTTTAATGTACTGTTGAAGCCTGGCTTGAAGAATTTTGAGCATTACTTTGCTAGGGTGTGAGATGAGTGCAATTGTGCGGTAGTTTGAACATTCTTTGGCATTGTCTTTCTTTGGGATTAGAATGAAAACTGACCTTTTCCAGTTCTGTGGACACTGCTGAGTTTTCCAAATTTGCTGGCCCTGATGCTGGGAAAGATTGAAGGCAGGAGGAGAAGAGGATGACAGAGGATGAGATGGTTGGATGGCATTGCCGACTCGATGGACATGAGTTTGAGTAAACTCCGGGATTTGGAGATGGACAAGGAGGCCTGGAGTGCTGAAGTCCATGGGGTCACAAAGAGTCAGACATTACTGAGTGACTGAACTGAACTGAACTGAAAACATCTGAACCTTTTCTCCTAAACTACATTTGAGGCCAGTTGAAAACAGACTGTATCTTTTTTTTTTTTTTAACCTCACCACGTGGCATATGGGATCTTCGTTCCCTGACCAGAAATCAAACCTGTGCCCCCTGAATTGGAAGGCAGAGTCTTAACCACTGGACCAGTGGCGAAGTCCTCAGTCTGTACCTTTATAATTGGTTTTTTAAGTTTGGTAGGATGTCGCATTTATCCCAAAACAAATTAAATCTTGTTGGTATCATTCCATCAATCTATCCAAATTATTTTGATTTCTTGATTATATCAGTCAGTGCATTAACTGTCCCTTCCGGTTGTGGGAAGGCAGCAAATTAAAAAGCCTGCCTTCTCTCTCTCTCCCTAGGTTGCTGATAAGAAGACCAAGTTTAATTTTTAAGATTATTATTGTCATAGCTTTGAAAGGTTTTGCTTGGCAAATTTACATGACCTTCATTCTTTTTTAAATCTTTGGTCTTATCACCAAGCCATACAACCCTGCTGAACTCCCATCAAAGGAACATACTTTTGATGCCTAAAGTCAAGTTCTGTGAGCACTCCTTAATGGTGATCTTGTCCTCCTAAGTAGGTTTTAGGACCAAGAAGGAAAACATGAATCTATCAGATATGTTACTTTATAATTCTCATATACAACTGGAAGCTTCTTAAACTAACTGTCCTTATTGACCAGGAGCCAGCAGCAAAGACAGAATCAAGTGACATGAGGGCAGCTTGTTTTCTTCAGTTTTGGTATCAGTTTAAATATTTATCTATCTGATCTTGAGAACGAAAATAAATTTACAGATACTTCTAAATAATTTTGAACATTTGGGAGAACAATCATCTGTGGGAAATACTGTGATTAAGGAGTTCATTTTCCCCATTTAGAAAAGAAAAAAAAAAAAAAAGCCTCAAAACTTTATATCCTTATCATGCAACTTCCGTATGAATGGCTTTAATGTCATCTGCTAGTAGACCATAGGAGAAGGCAATGGCAGCCCACTCCAGTGTTCTCGCCTGGAGAATCCCAGGGGCAGAGGAGCCTGGTGGGCTGCCGTCTATGGGGTCGCACAGAGTCGGACATGACTGAAGCGACTTAGCAGCAGCAGCAGCAGACCATAAAAAAACAGTGTTGTCATTAATGTTGAAAATTTACATTAGTCATCCGTGCACTCTGAGTAACTGACAAGGTACTTTGGAATTTTGTCTGTCAACAGCTACACTGTTTTTAAGTTGGAAAGGTAGTTTTTTAAGTACATGTTTCAATAAACCAAGTAATTTTTTGCCATCTGCCAGTGAATTTGTGATTCAGAAACAGGGCCACATTATGAAATTTCATGGACTGGAGGCACTGCTGATTCTGTGGGCCTTTTCCTCCATAAAAAAGTATGAAAAAAGTACAGTTAATGACTGGGTTGGTATAAAGATAAATATATTCACCTGGATGGGAGAGCAGTTTAGGAGAGAATGGATACATGTATATGTATGGCTGAGTTCCTTTGCTGTCCACCTGAAATTACCACAGCATTGTTGATCAGCTGTATTCCAATACAAAGTAAACGTTTTTTTTTTAAATAGTTGCATTTATATTAGTATTATATATTCAAATATTTTCTTTGACCTGAAGTTCACTTTTTTCTTCTGATTTTCAAAGAAATGAAAACATTTTCATGGGTCCCCAAAAGTACTGTGGGCTCTCTCAGCACCATTCCCACTGTGCATAATGGGTAACTCGACTCAGATTAAAAGCTGTATTTCCTCTTCAATTTATTAATTGTATTTTTTGCATTTAACGTCCATATCTTTTTAATGGGAAAAACCAAATCTGTTTCCATAGTACACCTCTGTTAAACTCAATAAGCACTGCATATTTGGTAGGAATGACCTGTATCAGCAAGATATGTCTCAAAAATTGGTAGAATAGAAATGTATGTCCTTTACATACCTGATTCAAACTAGCTGCCTGGCCTGAAGCTATCAGCATTTACCCATTCTATCATTTCAGATAGTGCTAAGTCTGCGTGCTAAGTCACTTCAGTTAGTCACTTCAGTTGTCTGACTCTGTGCGACCCTCTGGGCTGTAGCCCACCAGGCTCATCTGTCCATGGGATTCTCCAGGCAAGAATACTGGAGTGGGTTGCCTTGCTCTCCTCCAGGGATCTTCCCGACCTAGAGACTAAACCTGCATCTCTTATGTCTCCTGCATTGGCAGGCGGGTTCTTTACCACTGGCGCGATCTGGGAAGCCCATACAGTGTATAACAATCATGAAATAGCACTCCTTTAATCCCTCTTCCTTTCCTGGTGCCATATATATATAAAAAAAAAAAATCTCCTCTTTTGCCATCTGGTGATTTTAAGGCTTGATAGTAGAAGGCCAAGTGTTGTTTCTAATTCATTCAGATTCTAATGATTCTACTGTGTTGAAAGAAGTGATACATGCTCATTATTTAAAAAATTGAAGGAATGCAGAAAAGTAAAAAAAAAAAAAGATAAAAAAAACCCCTAACACTCAGAAATAAGCCTCATTAAGTGAACATCCTGTTGGACATCTGACATCTCTCTAAACTTGTTTGCAGATGAAAAAAATGGATGGATGGATGATAGGTAGGTAGATAGATTGAAATACTTTCATTAAAGTAGAATCATATACTGCTAATTTTTAAATTTTAAAACTAATGTATTTAATTTTATTTGAAGTTAACTGGATAAAAAGAAAGTAAGAATTAAGAAATTACTAAAATTTAAATAAACATTTTTTTTTTGCACAATAGGAGATGTTATTTTTTCCCCCCTTAGGTTAAGAAAAGAGATGATGAACTTGATGTTTCTGGTTCTGGCTTTTCTTTTTCTCCAAGTGTATTTCTTGGTAGATCTTATTGGTGTTCACCCAGTTCTCTCCCTGTTCTGGAGTACAGGATAATTGCATTTTCCTTACTCCCTTCAAGTTATGTATGATCTTATGACTGGCTTTAGCTGCACAATGTGAGCAGAAATGACTTGCGTCACTCACGGATGGTTGTGTTTAATTGCCAGATCTCCAGTCTCTCACCCCTTCTTTCCTTGTCTTGGTGAGCATGGACATTTATGTGATTTGTGAATGTGGAGGAGCATAATGCCAGTGTGGATATGGAATGCAGTGCCAGCTCAGGGAGGCACTGCCCTAAAGAGTCCCGTGAGGCTGTGGTGGATGGCATGTGAGTGAGACATGGACTCTTGTTCTGTTAAGTCATGAGACTCAGGGCTCATTTACTGCCACAGGCTGTCCTGCCTGCTGCTGTCTCCATCTCAGACCATAGGGATTTCCCCGCCATGATAAATGAGCCCACAGGCGCTCGCACTCTCCTTCCTTCCTCCCGTCTAGAGTTTGGTTTATTACATCGTTATTTTCATGCAGTCAGAGTATTTAGTGTTTACATTCCACAGTATTCTATCATCTAGCCTTGATTTTGATTGGTTATATTACTGTTTTCATATAATCAAGACATGTTCAGTTGTTTAAAATTAGTTTTATACTTAAATAAATTCAATATCCAGTACTGATCTTTTTACTGTGGCTTTCAAATCACCGTTTTCAAGAAGCAAGTCAGGGGGCTTAGAGGAGACTGTCTGGTAGGAAAACATTCCACTCAAGAAAGGAGGAATATTTTTATCATTTGCATTGCTGAAGTTGTTGTTACATGGTTATATGAAAAGCAGACTGATTTTTTAGTGGTTTTATTTCTAATTTTAAATTCTCTATAAACAATGCCTTCTTTATTGCTTGCATCTGAAGCAAACCATTTCCATCTGCCCATCCTTCATTTGCCACTGTTGATATTTTTATTTTATTCATTGCACTGACTAAATTGTCAAGACTTTTAAAGGAGGGCTCAGAATGAAAGTGAATTCTTATGTTGTTTTTATGTTCTACAATATCTACTGATTATCTTTCTATTTGAAAATCATCTTGGCTAAGAATAATATTCAGAGACTACACTTTATCCTCCTTAAACATTTTTGTGAAATTGCTTTGTCTTTTGCATTTAAAGCACTGTGAAGAAATTTGACTTTCTCCTTGTATACAACTTGCTTTTCTTTCTACTTGAAGAACTATATTTTGGAATTGGAAATTCAATTATTTAGCCAGAATATGTCTCATAGTTGGTTATTCTATGTCAGTTTTTTTTCTTAAAACAGAGTTTGCTCTTTCAACGTAGAGATTAGATTCCATTGTGTATCCATTTTAGGGATATTTTCTTGTGTTAGATTTTTGAATACTTTGGGGTGGATTTTCTACTTCAGGAATACCCATCAACCTTTTAATGGACTGTATTTTTCTGTCCTCTACATCTAGCATTTTTCTCTAATTGCTTTAAATTCTGCCTTGATTTCAAGCCTTTCCTGAATATGAATAATTTGGAGTCATGTTACTGCTATTCTTTGGTATTTCTAATTTATGTATTAGTTTATAGGTGATGCTATTTGGTCATCAATTTATCATTTTAGTATGACAAGCTTCCTTTAAAATCTCATTTTGTTATTTGATTTTCTCATTGCTAAGTTCTTGTTTTTACTATATTCATGTTTCTATTATGCTTTTAAGTTATTCTACGACAAATTACTTTCTCTTAGTCCTTGAGGATCATGAATTTTTATCTTTTTTTTTTAATATAATGTCCCCTTTAAAAATCACTTGTTATGGTAGAGTGTTAGTTGCTGTGCCGTTTCATTCCATCTTGCCCACGTTTGGGCAGCCGTGCTCAGCCTTTGATGCTGTAACAGACTGGAGTGGTTTCTCCTTGGCACTCCTGTAACCCTCTATCTGTTGCCCCTTGAGGACTGGATGTTTCCTATTCTGTCCACTTCCTTTAGCTTAAGGGCACACACCGGCAGAAGAGTTGGGTAGAGGATTGAACTCATCCAAGTTGCTTGTGTGGGCCACGTGGTAACACCTGTGCCCTGCAGTGTCTCTCCTGAGACCCTGTGAAATGTCTCATCACTTCTTCCAAGAACAACAGTCTGTTGTGGTTGTTCATGTTTCTGATCTTCCCATCCTTCCCTGTGGCAATTACCACCCCCAGTCTACTGAAGTCATAGGAGAGAAAGTGAGAAGAAAACCCACATAATTCATTTTTCCTTTCCAGATTTGGGGATATCAGTCTTTATCTTAAAGTTGAGTTTGATGCAACTTCAGAGAGGTTTTGGAGTGTGGTTCTGCCATTTTTTTTTTGGCGGGGGGCAGGGAATGGCTTCTTTTCATTACCTTTTATTTCCTTAGATACTAGTGGGTTGGAACCAGAGTATTTACCCAGAAGCCATCTTGGGGTCTGTCAGTGGTTCTGATTCTCTTAAACATCGATGTAGAGGGAAGAGTCCCTTGCGGCCCAGTTCAGACAAAGAATGGGAACCTGCACACCCTTAACCTTGACAATATCTTCCTGTTATAAAGTTGCCCCTGCCTTTTAAAAATCTGTTCACTCCCAGATAATACAATAGTTTCTTTAGTTTTTAAGTGCTAAATAACTAAAAGTAGGCACTCTTGGTAGTACTGTAGCCATAGAAAACACAACCAAATGAATATGTTGTAATTGTAGTGGATCATTCCATTTAATTTGTCCATTTATCCAACAGTGTTCATTTATGTAGTGAGTGCCTACTATGTTCTGTTCTTGGTGCCTAGGATACAACATTGAACATCACTGAACAAAACAGACAACATTTCCCTTCCTGTGAGGAGCTTACATTATGGCAGGGATGGGATTTGTGTGTGGAGTGGGGAGAGTCAGCAACAGCAAATATAGCACATCCTTAGAATACATGGTATGTTTGAAGGTGATACGGGGATAAGGGGGAATCACAGAGTGGAATGGGAGTTGTAACTGGGAATCGGGCGGTCAGGCAGGGTTCCATCGAGAAGTCACATTTGATGGAGGGAGTCAGAGGAAGAGTATTCCAGGAAGAGGGACCAGCGAGCCCAAGACCCTAAGGCTCCAGGCAGCCTGCTGTGTTCAGAGCAGGATGAATGGTAAATTGATGGAGATGGGTCAGGTCTGTGCAAGGATGTGAGACAAATGAGTGGCTCAGCAAGTTGTAATGTGAACTTTTAAAGTTTTTAATACTGTTTTGAAAAAATTTACTATACCAATGTTCAATTAACTTTTTCTTTTCTTTCTTTCTTTTTTTTTTTTTACTATAGAAAGATAAATTTCCATGAGCAATATTTTAAAAGCAGAAACAAGCCATAAAACATCACTAAAACCCCCAAAATCTTGGTTCTCTTTTAGAAGACAAGTAGGGGAAAATGATGAGACCTGCAGGAAATAAAATTCCTTTTTAAAAAGATAGTGTAATATGTCATATCTAAATAAGACCTTGGAAATCATCTGGTTTTGCCTTTTAACAAATGAGAAAACAAGAGAGGCTAAATGATATAGTCAGTTTTATAGCAAGTTGGTGGCAGATTTGAATTTAGATAGTAGCCAGTCCTGCTCATTCTTAGCCCAGAGCTCTGTCCACCCTGCCTCCCTTCTTTTAACTCAGTGAGAACTCAATTATTGCTAATAGTCTTGTCGTTGACCTTCCACAGACTCGATGGTGAAATCAAGTTTTCCATGACAAATAGGTATGACTTACTTGCATTTTGCAGTAGGACCTTCATCTAGCTGGAAATCAGTTTTAGACCAGTTTATTAATATTTCTGCACCTCTCTGGGTACCTGATTGTTCTCTGTGCTTATCTACCAGAACAAGTGGCTCTAATTACTTTTCTTTTCAAGGTGCTTTTCTTTCATTTCCAGGCAGCCAGTCCCTGACCCAGAGGGATTTCTCTGCAGGACCATTGCGCACAGGGACCCAGATTAATGTGTGGGCCCTGGGAGGTGGCCTGTCATGCAGTTTTGTCAGCCTGGCAGCCTCCCCACATTTCCTTCCCTTCCATAAGTAACTATTCTGTCTTATATATTGTTTTATTTGTATATGTTTTTTATAAATGGTGTTGTTTTAGACATAGATATTAAAATTCACATTGTTGTAAAGATCTTTCTTTTAACACTGGCTTTAGTTCATCCTTTCTGACTGCATAGTATTCTCTATGTGCTCCTTCATATTTATCTATCATTTCCCTCATAATGAGCTCTTATGTTGATTCCAGCTCCTTTACTTGATATAAACCACTTCATACACAGCCCCTCATGGATCTGAATGGGAGTTCTTCTGAGATACATAAGCCCCAAAACAGGATTGCTGGGTTACAGGCTTATGTATATATGTTTCCTAATACAGATTATTTAGCCTTGTGCAAACAGCCTTGTACACATCCCTTATCGATCTTTTTCAGAATTTTTCTTGGGTACATACACCGTGGAAAAAGGTTATATACTATATTCCATTTTATTCACATGGCTGACTTGTTTGTATTGATGGAGTGGCTGCCCAGTCTTCATTCTTATCAGCAGTGAATAAAATTTCATACTCTGACACATCCCAGTCAAAATTTGTATTGTCTAGATTTCTATGCATATCAAGTAATTTATCGTTGCTATTTCATTTGTTATTTCTTAAATTTCTGCATTTGAGCATCTCTTTATATATTCGCTTTCACATTTCCTCTAATTCGAATCACCGGGCCATTTCTTTGTCCTTTTGCTTTTGGAGGTTCTTATCTTTTTTCCTGTGGTTTCAGGAGTACCTTATAAATCCAGAGATTATGTCCCCTTTGGTTTTAGACATCAATAGATGTCTTTTCCCATTCTGCTCTGTCAACTTGAATCATAATCTCCTTTGATGTAAAAGGTTCATCTGATCATCTTTGGGGTATTCACTTAAAAAGTCACTTCCAGTGTGAGAGAGGGATAAATTAGGAGCTTGGGATTAGCATATACACACTACACTATATAAAATAGATAACCAACAAGGACCTATTGTATAGCACAAGAAACTGTACTCAATGTAATAACCTATAAGGGAAAAGAATCTGAAAAAGAATACACACACACATGTAAAACTGAATCACTGTGCTGTACACCTGAAATTAGCACAACACTGTAAATTAACTGTACTTCAATTTTTAAAAAATAATACATTGTTTTTCCTTAAACTCAAAATAAAGACCCGTTTCCACCACAGGTCATAAAGATACTCCAGTGTTATTTTCCATTAAGTTTATACTTTTGCCTTTTATGTTTGGGCCTTTTATCCACATGACTCTGTCACTGTTTATGGTGTGATATAAAAGTTCAGTTTCTTTTTATGTAGAATTAGCAATTTTCCCCAGTTTGGAGAAAGCCTGTCCTTACCCCATTATGAAATTTTAATTGTCATTATAAGCATTCTCCTCTTTATGTCATAATAATGTCTTCCCAGCCAGCACAAGAATAACTCTCCATTTATTCAAATCTTGCTTTATATCTTTTAATAAAGGCTTAAAAATTTCCCCACAGAGGTCTTATGTGATCTTTGCTAATTTAATTCTAGATTCTATGTAGTTTTCGTGTTTATTTTCTTTTGTATTTGATTATTGCTATAAGGTTTTGTTGTTTTGTTGATTGCTGTTTTGTTGATTTTTGTTTTGAGTTGATCTTGTATCTGACAATTTTGCTCAACCCTCTTATTCTAATGAATTGTCTATACAGGCCTTTTTCTACTTATTAGGTCATATAGTCTGAAAATGCTTCCCTTCAAGTGCTAATACATAATTTCTTTGTCTTTCTTTACAGCATTGGACAGGACTGTCTACTACTGTATTCAATAGTAATATAGTAGTTCTAGTGGGCATATTTCTTCCCATTCTTAGAGGGGATACATTTTAAAGTTCATTAAATCAAATGCTTATTGAAGATTTTTATAATTTTATTAAGTTTTAAAGACTGCTCATATTTCTAGTTTTTGAAGAAAATTAATGATAAATAAGTATCAAATTTCATCAAATCTCTTTTTTTCATCTATTAAAATAATGAATTTTCTCTTTTGACTGTTGATATGTTGAATTAATTGGTAAATTTTATGATGTTGAGATTATTATAGTCCTGAGATAAATTCTACTTGTTTACACTATATTCTTTTAAATATTTGTTAAACCTGTTAAAAAAGCTTCTCTTCCATAACTCTTTTAAGTTTTATGTATTATTTTATTCCTGGCTGTGCTGGGTCTGCGTTGCTACGCAGGCTGTTCTCTCCTTGTGGCGAGTGAGGGCCGCCCTCCGGGTGCAGCGTGCAGGCTTCCCACTGCAGTGGCCTCTTGCTGTGGACCATGGGCTCTCGGGCTTGCAGCCTTCAGCGCTTGCAGCACGTGGGCTCAGTAGCTGTGGCGCACAGGCCCAGCTGCTCTGCAGCACGTGGGACCCTCCTGGACTGAGGGATCCAACCGGTGTTTCCTGCATTGGCTGGCATATTCTTCACCACTGAGCCACCAGGCACCCCTATTTTAAATATATTTTAAAAAACTCAAATAGTTACTATTTAGGATTTTCACATCTAAAATTATAACTGAAGTGAGCCTCTGATTTTTCTTTTTTCTCCTTGTTGCTTGGGATAAAAAGTACAGGAGTCTAATAAAATGGACTACATAGTTTTCATTCTTTTTGTATTTTCTGGAACAACTTACATGAGATAGGAAATGAAATGTTCCATGAATGTTTGATACAACTAATGTAAAAAACCAGTGGAGCCCAGGGCTCTTTAGGGCTTTGATTACCACTTTGGTGTGTTTGAAACTTTGGTTTATTCAACTTTTCTATTTTGTTCTATACCAGCTTTGGTGTTTTATATATTCCTAGTAATATATCACCTCATCTACATTTTAAGAATTTATTAGTATACTTGTAAATGTTTATAGATCATTGCTCAGCAATTTTCAAATTCCTCTCACCCCATGAGATGATTTAATTCCTTTCCTGTTGGCTTTGGTCTTGGCCACATGTCTTGCTTTGATCCATGGCACATTAGTAGATTTGACCTGAGCAGAGGCCTTAAATGTCCTTGAGGCAGGGTTTTTAGCCTTTTCTCCTAAAGGCTATACTAGAAGGCACAGTCTCTTAGCTCAACTTTTTTTTTTCCTGGTCCAGCAAACCTGAAGCATATGGCACTTCCATCAGTGAGTTAAGGAGTGTGGTATGTATCACCAGCTCTCCAAAGAAATGTGTATGGTTTTTCAAAGTAGTACCCCATTTGCAACTGAGTCACTTTATAAAGCACTCATATGTGCTTACAAAACCTCCAGTTGTACCTCCAAATAACAGGTTTAAAAGGGAGTTCTATAGTTACATCCTTTGCAGTAATTCTAGACCCCTGACTGCGCCTTCATCTGACTTTTCCAGCAGCCATTTACATGTCTGCCATGCCTCTCCCTTACTCCATGGCCTTCAGTCTTTGAACTGTGCTTTTGAACTCTGTATAGGTCCTCTTCTCAGGTCACTGTTAAGGTGGCCTCATATCGTAGGATGCAGGGTACAAAGCAGAGGTCGACCGGGCAGGACACTGGGCCTGTGGACTTTCCCTCACCAGCCAGGGTAGAGCAGAGAGTGCTGTCTGCACAGAGGTTTGTTGGAGGAGATGACTTTTTTCTGTAACAAGTCAGAAACACGTAGCTGTTAGAGAAGGTGAGTTGGAAACTTGACTTGGATAACCCTTTGATTTTAAGAATGTCATCAGTTACTGGAAAAGTATACATGAAGTTCCATATTGTGCTGAGCAAGGGGCTAAAGTTTGTAAAGGAAGGACACAGAAGTAGGAGAAATGGTCTCTGCCAATAAGGAGCTTGAGAGACAGTGATGTTATATAAGAAACAAAAAAGCTGTATGGAAGTGTTTAAGATTTAAGCCCAGAGCAGCTATGGTTAGCCACAAGTGTGGGAAGAAGAGATAGTGGTAGAGAAGGGGAATCACCATGCACATTTCATTCATGTCATGACCACAGAATTGGAGGGTGGAGGGGAGGTAGGGGGGAGGTGGGCAGATGGCAGTGGGTGAGTACTGGAGGTGTTCATCCCTTCAAATGGATTTTCATCATGGTAGATGGGTTTGTCAACAAATGATATTTCTTTTGAAACGGGCAAGTTTTAACTTCACCAAGAATGGGATTGAAGGATTGCATGAAAGAGACAGGGTCTATGTAAGGGAGAACAGTTGTCAGTATAAAAGGAGTTAGCTGCCTGCTTAGGATTTTTTTTTTTTTTTTAAAGGATGGACATTCTTCTACCCCAGTATCTGGTAGTTCTTAACCAGGGGTAGTACTACCTCGCTCCAGGGCACGTGGACACATGTGCTCAGGCTGGGGTGGGGATGTTACTGACCCTTAGTAGGTGTAGGCCAGGGGTGCTCCAGACCCTGCTGTACACTGGGGACAGCCCCGCACGATGGATTGTCCCGCCTGAGATGCCAGGAGCTCACTTGTTGAGAAACACTGGACTTCCCAAGCTTCAGTCATTTCTGTTCTACTTGTACAATTCCTGCCTTATTTTTGTATCATCTGAATTGCTAATTTAATGCTGTTATTTAAACCTACTTTTTATTTTTAAAACTTATGTGGGGTTTTTTTTTCGGTCTGTTACTTTTTGGTCATTCTACATCTGCTTTTTAATTTACTTGCCTTAATCCTTGCAATCATGGGTTTGAAATGCTATTTGTACTTTCCTAACCATGTTAAGACAGATACATGACTGTTCTAATACAAAATGTTCCCCTGTGTACCCCTGGCATCATCTTGCCCACCACCAGTGGTGAGCACATCAAGCATCGAGGAACAGTGGCCAGATGGTCACAGTGGATTAATTTCTAGCTTGACCTGATTTGATGTAGTATGTCCTTGGGAGTTGACACTACCGCCTTAGGGCTCTCGTTTTTAATTAACCTCATATTCAGCAGAATTCATGAGCTTGAAGGGCTTCCTGAGGATACTTTTCCAGACAGAGGTCAGACGACCCAAACAGCTGTTATTCTGTGTGTGCGTGTGTGCGTGCGTGTGTGTGTGTGTGTGTGTGTGTGTGTAAGATCTCCTTGGAAAGGCTTGATTTGCTCTTGGCTAGGTCATGCCTATGTGCCAGTTATCTTTGCTCAACTCTGTGTCTGCAGACTGCTGGCCATCGCCCAGTTATGTGGCAGTACTCACAAGGGATATGTGACCCTGAGAGGGTAGAGGAGTAGAGCAAATACTGCCTTCACTTCCACATCGTTGGCTCAGAGCATATGTTGCATGAACAGTTGGCCAGGAGTCAGAATGATGACAGAGTGTAGCAGAATCACAGATGTTCCCACCCAGCACCCATTGAACTGACCCAAAAAGAAGTTCAGAATAAAAGCAGAGCCCAGCAAACAAGAAAGCCGATCACAGCTTTATGCCGAGCACTTTGAAAAGTGCCAGGCAAAGAAGGAAACCTCCCATCCTGACCCCTCAGGAGTGATGCTGGAAAAGGAAGGTGAGGGGCCAGTAGCCTGAGGGTTCCCAGTCATACAGGTCAGTTGGAAAGAAGCTGTCTGAGGAGGGTGGGCAGCCTCAGTGATGTCAGGCAACACCCTCTGCAGAGGCGGGAAGGCAACTCAAAGCAAGCTCTCGCCCCAGTTAAACGGGAAAGAGATCACAGAAGTGAATGCACCCCAGCAGAGCAGGCTCTGGTATAAGACGTTTAACTGGCTTTCAAAAGACAGAGCAGGCCTTCCCTGGTGGGACAGTAGTTAAGAATCCACCTTGCAACTCAGGGGGACACTGGTTCGCCCCTGGTCTGGGAAGATTCCACACGCCTTGGAGCAAGTAAGCCCGTGCACTGCCCCTAGTGGGTCACGCACGCTAGCACCCTTGACTCCCACACAGGAGAAGTCGCTGCGATGAGAAGCCCGTGCACCACACGAGAGGGTAGCCCCTGCTCACTGCAACAAGGGAAAGCCGTTGCACAGCAACCAAGACCCACCATAGCCAAAAGAAAGCTTTGGTTCATACACACAATGGAATACTACTCAGCTATTAAAAAGAACACATTTGAATTGGTTCTAATGAGGTGGATGAAACTGGAGCCTATTATACAAAGTGAAGTCAGAAAGAAAAACACCCGTACAGTACATTAACGCACATAAATGGAATTTAGAAAGATGGTAACGATGACCCTATATGTGAGACAGCAAAAGAGACACAGATATAAAGAACAGTCTTTTGGACTCTGTGGGAGAAGGCGGGGGTGGGATGATTTGAGAGAATACGTTGAAACATGTATATTATCATATGTGAAATAGATCACCAGTCCGGGTTCGACGCATGAAACAGGGCACTCAAAGTCAGTGCACTGGGACAACCCAGAGGGATGGGATGGGGAGGGAGGTGGGAGGGGGGTTCAGGATGGGGGAACCATGTACACCCGTGGCTGATTCATGTCCATGTATGGCAAAAACCACCACAATATTGTAATTAGCCTCCAATTAAAATAAATTAATTAAAATTAAACAAAAAAAGAAAGAAAAACAAAAATCAGTGCATAGCACCTCCAGCAAAGCCTGGCCCTGTGGGTCCTACCCTTCCTTCAGGGCATAGGCACCACGTAGAGAGCCACGGCCGACCTCAGAGTGTAACCCCCTGTAAGTGAACGGGCTGTCAAGGATACATCAACTTACTGTGGGAGACCAAACAGAAGTTCTGGACAGAGATACCCACATCAAGTATGAACAAGATGAGTCTCAGTGTTGTGGAAATGCCGCATACAGGAGAGGAATGAAAGACAGGAACACGGCTTGTGAAAAATAAACGTGCAGCCGATCTGGTCTAGGGGAAAACCGAGACCAAGAAAACTCAATCTCACAGCCATTTCATGCTGTAGAAGAGCTCAGTGTCAATTCGGCAGAAATAAAAACTCACTGGTATGATTAAACAAGATCCTTTTCATGTTTTATCTTTCACTGTAAAATATACAACTTGCTCTCTTTTCCGTTTCCAAGTGTGCGGTTCAGTGGTTACGTGCATCCATGTTGTTGTGCAGCAAACCTCCAGCCCTCTTTCCTTCTTGCAACTCAGAAACTGTTCCCGTTAAATAGCAGCTCCTCATTCGCCCCTCCCAAGGCCCTGGCAGCCATCATTCTTTCTGTCCCACCAAATTTGACTATTCCAAGTACCTCATGTGAGTGAAATCATGGTGTAGTTGTCTCTTTTGTGACTGATTTATTCCAGCTAAGATAATGTCCTTAAGAATCAGCCATTTTGCAGCATTAGTCAGATTTTTTTTCCTTTTTAAGGTTGAATAATATTCTGATGTATAATATACCACTTTTTATTTATCTGTTTATCCCTTGATAGATTGAGTGGCTTCCACTTTCTGGCTGTTGTGAACAATACTGCCATGAAGATGGATGTACAAATATCTCTTTAAATCACCGCTTTCAATTCTTTTGGGTATATAACCCAGAATTAGAGTTGCTGGATCCTAATTCCATGTTTAATTTTTTGAGGAACTGTTTTCCGTAGCAGCTGCACCGTTTTGCATTCCCACCAAGAGCACAGAAGATTCCAGTTTTTACGCGTCCTCACCAGCACTTTTTTTTTTTATAGAAGCCATCCTAATGGGTGTGCAGTGGAAAGGTTCCAGTTTTTACGCGTCCTCACCAGCACTTTTTTTTTTGATAGAAGCCATCCTAGTGGGTGTGCAGTGGAAAGGGATTTTTAAAGATTGAAGGGCCAAGAATAATTGGCAACAGAAATGTGATATAAGATTTGAACCAAAAGGAAAAAAATACAGAATAGCCTGAAGTGGTAGTCAAATGAATGGCATGGTGGAAAGGCATGAGATAATCACTGGAAGGGAGTTGAAATGATAAGAGAAAATGATAGCTGTGTAAGATAGGCAAAACCACCCAGCATAAGGAATATAAAAAAAAAATGCAAAGATATAACTCAGAAAGATATTTTTGAAAAGAAGAACTAAATCTTTGGTCAGAATGCCATGCTGCATATAGAGTGACCAAGATAAACTCTGGTCTAAAGCTTCAGTATTGCAAACTCCAGAGAGAAAAAGCAGGTTATACCAAAAGGAGGATGATGAAGTTAGTGTCAGAATTCTCCATACCAGCATTCTCTACCATAAAATATGAGCAAGTTCTACAAATGTAAGAGAAATAAAATTAAACAATATAAAATTGTATTCATAATTTAAGATATAATATAATATGACATTGTTTTTATAAATATTGTTCTTGTTCAACAGTGAAGGCACTCAGCAGATAGTCTTGATCTGAAAGAACTCAAGGAATATAGTAACCATGAACCTTTCTTGGAAAAAAAACCACCCTATGAAGAAGAGACTGACCAATTGAGATTCAAATCAAAATAACAGACTCAAGAGCAGAAAAACTGTGTTAAAAAAACAATAACAACAACAAAAAACACTGGTAAACATTCAAACCATTATAATGTAGTTTTAAGACTAATCAATGGGGGAAAATTATTATTACAGAAGCATGTAAATGTTGAGCATCCAACCAAATAAAAATTATAGAAGCAGCAAAAACCAAGAGGTATGAGAAAAAAGAGAGAATATAAATGTTCATTATACAGCATTAATGTGGAAACATGTTGTTTACCTGTTAAATTTTCATCAATTTTTTCTCAGCATTAAATATTCTGTGTATTTGTGTTTTTTGTTATTTGTTTTTTTTTTTTAAGCATTTAATTGTAGATCAGAAAGTCATTTAGTTCAACCTTTGCTGGTTTTCCTTGTTATATTCAAGCAAAATGAAGTAACTCTTATTGGAAAAGACCGTTATATTCTCCTTCTCATAGTATACACACATAAAGAGATGTCCGGAATGATGTTCACAAACTGTCAATAAGATGGTAGGGTAGTGCAAATTTTGTTTTCTTTTTTTTGTATGTTTGAGTTTTAAAATGAGCCCATATTTTTATAAAAGCCATAGAAGTGCCAGTGTTAATATAAGATACTGCTCAGTAGTATCATTATTATAATTTGCTTCTTAGTCATTTAAAAAAAAAAAAAAGGCAGTCTTGACAGACACCAGAAAGAGTCCTTGACAATATTTTTGCAACTTGTGCCTAAGCTGTTGGCAACTGCCTAGAGACCAAAGGTACGATCCATGGAAGATATCAACTATTCTAACAGGATGCCTCTTGCCTTCTCATTTAATTCATAAATCCAAACAGTGAGCTGTGAGTGTGAAGTGGGATTGACCTGAATTCCTGGAATGCTGGTGATGGAAAGTGTAGTTCGAGGTGCTATCGTATGGAAATCCGAGCTTTCAGTCCTGTTCTAGCCTATAACTGGCACCATCATTTTGGATGTTCGGAGCGTGTCTCAACCTCTGCTCTTTGCTGCAGTGACTGCCTTTCACCTGCCACGTTCTGTTGCCTCGGGGCCTTTGCAGATGCCTGACCCATTGCACAGAGTGCCCTCCTTTCCTTTCTCTTCACTGGGCTCCTTCTCCTCATGCTCAGGACTTAGCTTTAATCTCCTTCTTCTGGAAGGCCTTCTGTATAACTAGTGGCACCTTTCAGCACATCTGTAGTCACTCACTTGATGTGAGACTCCCTCAGCAGACTGGCCTTGGGGAGACAGGGCTCCAGTTTAGGAAGTGCAGTAGCAGGTTCTGTCATTGCCCATTGGCAGCACGTGCTTGCTCTCCTCTTCTGAGCTCAGCCAGGTGGTCATTCTCCTCCTGTGATCTGTGCTGCTCCTTCATGGCCTTTTAGGTTTTATTTTTTGCTTCGGGCCTTTCTTAGGTCATGCTTCTGTAGAAACTGTCACTTTTCTTAGAGGTGTTCAAGTTGGTCAGGAGAGACTAGCTGTTCTGTACAGCCCATTGCTGCTGCTGCTGCTGCTGCTGCTGCTAAGTCGCTTCAGTCGTGTCCAACTCTGTGCGACCCCATAGACAGCAGCCCATCAGGCTCCCCCGTCCCTGGGATTCTCCAGGCAAGAACACTGGAGTGGGCTGCCATTTCCTTCTCCAATGCGTAAAAGTGAAAAGTGAAAGTGAAGTCGCTCAGTTGTGTCCGACTCTTAGCAACCCCATGGACTGCAGCCCACCAGGCTCCTCCGTCCATGGGATTTTCCAGGCAAGAGTACTGGAGTGGGGTGCCATTGCCTTCTCCGGTACAGCCCATTACCCTCTAGCAAATTACACTCTACCCTGACCATTCCTACAGGAAACAACACCACAGGCCAGTTCCAGAGGGAGGAGGGCCACAAAGGCATGCTTAGATGCCGCCAGAAGCTTCAGCTTGGCCTCCCTAGGAAAGGAGGTGAAAGTGAAAAGTGCATGTTACAAAGCTTCGTGTGTGTTAGTTGCTCAGTCATGTCCAGCTCTTTGTGACCCCATGGACTATAGCCTGCCAGTCTCCTCTGTCCATGGAGTTCTCCTGGCAATAATACTGGAGTGGGTTGCCATTCCCTCCTCCAGGGGATCTTCCCAACCCAGGGATTGAACCTGGGTCCTGGGTCCTCTGTATTGCAGGCAGATTCTTTAACATCTGAGCAGTACCTGCAGTGTAATCCTAAATGTATGTTTTATGCATAAAAGACTGAAAAGAAATAGATCGAAGTATTCTGAATGGGTGTTTCTCTGATGGGATTTCAAGTTATTTTTATTTTCTTGTTTTCACATTTTCTGTAATAAACCTATCCCTAGGTGCTAAGTGCTTCTTAAGCCCCTACATATGGCTTTTTACTGAGCAGCCCCTGTGAAGACTAAAAGTTGGCCCTGACACTTGGGATGTGTGTCATCCCCTGCATTTTCATTTCTGCCTGCCCCTGCCCGTCTGGTGTGTTTGGGCTTCCCTAGTGGCTCAGACAGTAAAGAATCTGCCTGCAATGCAGGAGACCTGGGTTCGATCCCTGGGTTGGAAAGAGCCCCTGGAGAAGGGAATGGTTACCCACTCCAGTGTCCTTGCCTGGAGAATCCCATGGACAGAGGAGCCTGGCGGGCTATAGTCCATGGGATCACTTAGAGTCAGACACAACTGAGCATCTAACACTTTTTTCACTTTCTAATGTGTCGGCTCCCTCTCTTCACCATGGTGTCTTTCTCCTCCCCAGATGACCGGATGACTGGAATCCCCCCGCACATCCTGCACAGCTCCCCGTCCGACCGGCAGATCAACCAGCTGGCCCTGAGGCTGGGCCCTGAGTGGGAGCCTGTGGTGCTGTCTCTGGGGCTGTCCCAGACAGACATCTACCGCTGTAAGGCCAACCATCCCCACAACGTGCAGTCCCAGATGGTGGAGGCCTTCGTGCGCTGGAGGCAGCGCTTCGGGAAGGAGGCCACCTTCCAGAGCCTGCACAGGGGCCTCCAGGCAGTGGACGCGGACCCCTCGGTGCTCCAGCACATGCTGGAATGACTGGGCCCTCGTCCCTGCTAGGGGCTAGTCACATGGCTGAATCGTGACTCTCACCAGGGCAGGTAGACTTGGGGGTGGGGTTGTTTGTTTGTCATGGTGATTTTTAGATGAGAGGGCATAGTGGAATTTGCACTTGATGTTACCTGACAAGTGGGATTACTCAGGAGGTTTGCCGGAATGAATTGACAATTGACTTTCTAATCGCTCAAATACGGCATTTTTTGAATTGTGCAGGTTTTAATTGTGTGGTTGCCTTTTAATAGACTGGTGAGTCCTACTGGTTCAAAAAAAAAAAAAATACAGGTGTTCTGTGTATAAATCATCCACTTTTATGTTGCCTGGGAATGATACAGTGGACTTAACTATTAATGATGATAATAATAAAAACAAATTGCTGTATATAATGTAGCCCTTTCGTGAGAAAGTATTGCTTGTTTTTTTTTCCCCCTTTCATTCTTGTATTGCCTAGATTTAGGGTGTAAAATTATTGTAGTTGTGTCTTTGGAACAGAATTGATAGTAACAGTGGAATAGTTGCTTGCTCTAGTCAGGATGAATAGTTCAGGCAGGGTGTCTGCATTGAAGTTAAGACACTAAAGCTCCCTGCAAAGACCAGTTCAAGTACCAGCATGCAGACCTGAGCCCTTTATCTTTAAAAGATTTGCTTAAGAAAATCCCGTGCCCTTTATTTAAAGAACTGGAGGTTGGGGGACAGTGTTGTCTTTCTCCTGAAGCCATGATGATTGAAGCGTTGTGCTCCTAAGGACTATGACTTAGTCTTCTGACTTTTTAAAATAACACATGCTATTTGTCAAATGCTTTACTGTTTTCAAGGCCTTTAATACATAGGATCTCATTTGGACCTCACAAAAAGCCTGTGAAGTAGTTGAGCAAGAGGTGAGCTCCATCCCGTAGCAAGATGCAGTGGTTTACTAGCAGCATCTCCTCGGACAAGTTACTTCACTTTTCTAAGCCTCAGTTTCCTCATTTGTAGAGTGAGGCAATGACTGTCCTCACCTCCAAGATATTTGTGACAAGTAAAAGAGTATCATCTGCCATGGGCTCATCCAGTGCCTGGCCCATCGTCAGCTCTTGGGAAATGGTAGCTGTTAATTCTCTGCTGTGGCTAAACATGGATACAGTTCCCAGGTCAAGTGGAACAGTGGCTAAAGCTGAGGGTTCTGTAGGAAGAAGTGCGGTTACCATGTTTCTGGTTAAGCTTTAAAAGGTGATCGGCTTTTATTAATGCTATTATGGGTCCAATAAAGAGAGTGCAGCCTTCCCTGGTGGTCCAGTGGCTAAGACTTATGCTCTCAATGCAGGCGGCCCGGGTTCGATCCCTGGTCAGGAAACTAGATTCCACTTGCTGCTACTAAAAGTTTGCATGCTGCAGGTAAAGATCAAGGGTTCCTCATGCCACAGCTAAGACCCAGGTAGCCACATAAATAAATGATAATAATTTTTTTTAAAGAGTAACAGGTGAACATTCCCATCTATGATCCATCCTTTGGAATTATTGGAGAATCTAATAATTGGGAATCTAAATATTGGGAATCTAATTTCCCAATACCAGCCTAACTCAGAATTTTTCAAAGGGAAAAATATTCTAAGGAGAAGCATATGGAGTAGTGAGGTTTGACAGAAGGTAGGTCTTCAAGACGATGACAGCGGTGTGTTAATTACATTCGGTCAGATGTCTGGTAACCATATTCTCTTTCCTAAAAAGGATTGGTTATTTAACAGTCCAACAGTTTGGTTCACTGGCCTTATCACCTCTAATTTTCCATTCTGTAGTCCAGTCATTAATTCATGATCTTGTAAAATCCTTACACTTTTGGCCTCATCGCTGCACTAAGTGACTGATTGTACTTCTACAGTATCTTCAATAACTGCTTGTCACTTTGAACTCTGGACTTGGTTTGCTGTTCGTCCCCCTGGATTTTCTAACAGAGTTATTTCAGCTTTTGTTCTCACCACATCTATGGATGAGTGAGTATAGCTGGCCTGGACTGCATTCAGTCAGATGACGTTTTATTAGTGGATCTGATGACTAGGGGCTTCCCAGGTGGTGCTAGTGGTAAAGAATTCACTTGCCAATGCAGGAAACAGGAGAGACGTGGGTTTGATCTCTGGGTCGGGAAGATCCCCTGGAGGGGAACATGGTAACCCACTCCAGTATTCTTGCCTGGTAAACCCCATGGACAGAGGAGCCTGGCGAGATACAGTCCATAAGGTCGCAGAGTTGGACGCGACTGAAGTGACTGAGCATGCACTGATGACTAGCTGGGGCCTTCCCGCCGTTTATTGGGCATCTGTCACACACAGACACCTGTGCGCTCTGTCGCCAGTGAAGAACAGTTCCTTATGAAGTTGTCCACGGTGGGCTGCCAGGTTATTAGGGAGCTCTGATTTGTCGCTCTTAAGGAGCAGAGTGTCTCTACCATCAAAAAGCAACTGTGACCCTTTAGGCCTGCTCATGTTCTTGCAAAAGACTTGCAGAATGGAAGAAATGAGTATCAGCTTACTGCCTGGTTTTTACCTCCTGCTGAGAAGAGTGGTCTGCATCACATCTGCCTGCCACCCAAGAGAATCTGATAGGGGGTGTACCTGCAAGGCACATCCGTGTGTTTTTGTACAGAAGATTCTATGATCCTAGTGAATGCCTATCCCCCAATAAAATTTTGAGTGAGTACAATGATGTGGCAGAGGATTTGTAGCTGCTGCCAAAAAATAAAGATGAAAAGTCTTACTCCACTTTGCTTGGGGTGTACCTGCGTGTGTGCACATACACACATGGATGAGCACGCCCCTAACTTTTTAAAAACTTTAACTTCTATGAAATTTTCTCAGTATATACATAGAACAGCTTTTTTTGTAGCAGTGAAAAATTATACCAGTGAGCAAAAAGAAAACAATAAGCTTCTAGTCCCATCTTCCAAAGATAAGCCCTGTTACAGCCCAGTTTTGCTCTCTGTCCTCCAGTCCCTCTGCCATGCCTGCATATTCCTTCTGTAATATAAACAGGATTGTATCATACATGCTGTTTCACAACTGGCTTCTTTTATTTGATGTATCACCATCTTGCCATGTCATTAGAGATTTTTATTTACCAGTGATTTTCAACGTCCTTTGTGTTTGATGCGTACTTTCAAACCCTATGATTTTTAGCCACATACTTGAAAAAAATGAAAAGACCCCAGCGACTAAGTATACAGATGCCTTTTTGTTGTCAAAACATCCACCATAATCCGCCTGTTGGCTTGTTCCCCCTTTAGAACCCGTTCGTTGCTTGAGTAGAGCTATTGACGGCCCCCACTGTCCACTCTCATGCCCTCAAAAAGCAAAAGTTGAGCACATGCCTGTAAATGTCCTGGGCTTTATCCTGAGTTTCTAATCTCTTTCTTACAGCATGATACACTGTCTACTGCAGCATGTGATCCACTCAGCTCTGTGTTCTCTTCCTCCAAGAATATGTGTTCCAGGGCACAGACATATTGTACCTATTGATTCAAGTTTGGTGCGACACCAGATTTGATCTGCGTGCAGCTGCTGGTCTGCCCCCTCGTTTTTAGTGGTAGCATGCTTTCCAGTAGATGCCTATGCCGTGACTTGGGGACCACTTTCCTATTACATGAGGTGGATCTGTAAGTAGTCTTTTCCTTTTTCACTATAAACAGTAATGCAAGGGAGTCCTTGTTAAATGTTTACATTCACCAGAGGTTGCAGAGACAACTGAGGCAAGAGGATGAGTCTGTCTTCATCCTTTTCTCTGGACAGGGGTCCCCAGCCCCGGGGTCACAGACTGATAGCCATCTGTGGCCTTTTAGAAACCAGGCTGCATGGTAGGAGGTAAACGTCGGGCAAGTGCGCGAAGCTTCATCTATGTCCAGCCACTCCCCATCATGCGCATCACTGCCTGAGCCCCACCTCCTGGCAGATCAGCAGCAGTAATAGATTCTCACAGGAGCACGGACGCTGCTGTGAACTGCACGTGCAAAGGATCTAGGTTGCACTCTCCTTATGGGAACCTAACGGCTGATGATCTGATTCTGCGTTATGGTGAGTTGTATTAATTATTTCACTCTGTGTCACAATGCAATAATAATAGAAATAAAGGGCATGATAAATGTAATGTGCTCAAATCATCCTGGAACCATCCCCTCCCCCAACCGGAAAAAATCTTCCCCAAAACCAGTCCCTGGTGCCGAAATGGTTGGCAACCACTGCTCCGGGGAATTCCTCAGAAGTGGTCATTCTGGAAAGAGACTCCCCTCATTTGGTTATTCAGCAGACACTTACTGAGAAGCTCCCGTAAGCCGTAAGCCGGTTACCCTAAGTGGGGAGGCAGAGAGGTGACTGAGAAACACACAGCTCCGGTCCGCCAGCTACTCAGTGTTCAGCCAGCGAGACCCACATGGATCTCCCATCACAACACAAGGCAGTGAGGTCCGGGCCTGAGTAGCGGGTCTGTGGGAACACAGAGGAAAAAAGGATTCACCCTGCCTTGTTTCAGAGGTGAGAGGCATGGAGAATCCTCACAATACTCACATAGGGCTCGTCTGTTTGGCAAGTAACTCTGCCTTTCTGTGCCAGTTTCCTGGTATGTAATGTATACAGTAACAGTCCTGTGCTTTACAAGGAGGCTCCCACGAGATAAAAGCTTAGAACAGTGCCTGGCACTGAGAAATGCTTTTGCTGAATCATTGAGTTGAATTATTTTTAGTCATCAGGGTTTTTCTAATATTCTCACCCTACTGGGGCCCTGAGAAATGTGGTCAGAATCCCCCCTTCCTGCTGTGATTTGCACGTGAAAACAGGAAGTACGTGGTCCTTCAGTACTTTTACCAAGGCATGTGAACTGGTAGGCACACTTCAGAGTGTATTCTGAATTGGGATGGAATTCCGGCCTAACGCTCGGCTCTCCTTAAATGAATCCCTGCAGTCAGCAAGCTGGCAATTTATGTGCACTACCCAAGATACAGAGATAAATAAAACATAGTGCCTGCCCCAGAGGACCTCGGCCTGTTGAGGAGACCAACGTAACAGCTAGCAATTGTGATGCTATTTGGCCAGCACAAAGGAGGGAGCAATTAAGTTGGCCACCGAGGAGGTGACACCTCAACTGAGCTTTTTGTAGGTTCTGCCCAAGTTGCTATGTTGGTCCCTTTAAGGGAAGTTAATGCATGTGAAATTCAGAATTCCACTTAATTTATTTTACATCCAGTCTAAAAAGTGACACTTCTTGCTATGGGTCTGCAAAATGCTTCCAAGTTACTGTCTCAAAGCAAGTTAGAAACTAAGAGAGTCTTAGTTTCTTAGTTAGAAAATAAGAGGATCTTATGGATAGACTAAGTGGCCAATACTATCCCATTTTGTACCTGAAGACAACAGCGATGTTGAGAAGCATGTGGTTTATTCAACCACAATGGAATCAGATCAGGCTTCAGGGTTTAGGTATCAGGCATATTTGGGGGTTCTTTGTGCCATCTCTAGCCCTTAGTTCCTCCTCTGAAAGCCCCACAGGTTAAAATTAGATGTTGCTGGCACACAAGGAATGTTTTTAATGTAATAACTGCCTGTTTACTTCTTAGAAGTGTAAACAGCCTAGAACAGGGATGTCTATCTTATTGGCATTTGCTGTTTTATGGGAAAACTAAAGTCTCACACAGATACAGTTCAGTGAGCCAGTTAAGCCTTGCCTGTTAAAATTATGCAAAATATATGGCAGTAACTATAAAACCTGTTATTAATTCAAAGCATAGACCATAAAATCCAGGTTTCAGTGCTTACAAAGAAAAACAATTTTTTAAAATGGACCAAACATCTTGGTAGCACTCATGTGTTCCCATTTCATTTTCACGTTGTCTCTAGCCAGTGCTGTTTTGGGTGTCAAATTACAGTCTTAGTGGAGAATATTTGTGGAAAATATCCATTCTGCCCAGATGTTTGTGTCCCCTCCTCCTCCAGAATTCACATGCTGAAATATTAACCCCCAGAGGTGAGGGAATGCAGAGATGGGGCCTTTGGGAGGTAATGAGGTCATAGGGTAGAGTCCTCATGGAGTGACCCACTGACCTCCCTGGCCCCTCCCGGCACGCGAGGACACAGCGGGACGGCCTACCCCATGCTCCAGGAAAGGGCCGCGCCGCTGCCTTGCTCTTGCACTTCCCAGCCTCAAGAACCTTACCTGGAGTAGTAAGTTCTTGTTGCTTATAAGCTATCCAGTCTGTAGTATTTTGTTGTATCAACCCTCACAGACAATATCAAATGGGTTGGATTTAATCATATAACCTCCCTCTTGTCAGCTTCTAAGAAATGAACTGATTTAGTCAGACTTTGCTGATACCAAACTCCTTGGCATGACTTACTGGCTCATGGCTGATCCCAGGAGAAGACTGAGTGCCTACAAATGAAGTAAGTAAGCCTATTCATAAACTGGTGGTGAACTTGGTACTCCTGGGCATGTCGGAGCCAGTGATGAGGGAGAGCTATCTAGATGCTGTTTCTTCAAAGGACCAGAATATCTGTAATAGGTAATGGTTTTTATCCATTCAGGTGGCATGGAGCCTTAAAGAATGTGAGGAGACTGTGGAATCATTCTTTAGAAAAGTGCACATGCATGCATGCACGCACATACATGGACACGCGTGCACACACGCACATACACACAACATTTGGTGTATAATTTTTAGAGGATTCCCAGTATACCTGAATCTAATTTACTCATCCCAAGAACCCTGAGTCTGTAGGTTATAAATGGGCCCCTGGCACCAGACTTCAGTAGCATCTGAGTCCAGCTGATCATTTTTTTGGCTTTGTAGGGTATTTGGCAATGGCACCCGACTCCAGTACTCTTGCCTGGAAAATCCCATGGATGGAGGAGCCTAGTAGGCTGCAGTCCATGGGGTCGCTAAGAGTCAGACACAACTGAGCGACTTTGCTTTCACTTTCCACTTTCATGCGTTGGAGAAGGAAATGGTAACCCACTCCAGTGTTCTTGCCTGGAGAATCCCAGGGACGGGGAAGCCTAGTGGGCTGCTGTCTATGGGGTCGCACAGAGTCGGACACGACTGAATTGACTTAGCAGTAGCAGCAGCAGGGTATTTGGAGGGCTTGTGTCCAACAGAATGGAACTAACTGTTTCTCTGGGGTTGCTCTAGAATGTAAACTCTGGTGCGTGCGTGCTCAGGTGATTCATTTGTGTCCAACTCTTTGTGACCCCATGGACTGTAGCATGCCAGGCTCCTCTGTCCCTGGGATTCTCCAGGCAGGAATGCCGGAGTGGATTGCCATGCCCTCCTCCAGGGGATCTTCTTGACCCAGGGATCAAACCTGCATCTCCTACACTGTGGGCAGATTCTTTACCCACTGAGCCACCAGGAAAGCCCTGTAAACTCTAGTAGGAAGGACTAATAAAGGTATTGGAATAAAGTTGAAGCCATTTATCTAAACCCTAATCTTCATACAGCTGACCACAGATCTGCCCAATGGGAGGGCAGGCTGGTGGACCTCTTGTATCCTTACCTTGGAAAGGTAAGAGCATGCAGACATGAAAGGTATGACTGTCTCTAGTTTCTAGGAGCATCCTGCCACCATCTCATTTCTTTAGAACCAGGGATCCTAGACAGGGAAAGACTGAGAATTTTGTGCCCAGCAGAGAGGAGATAGTTAATTTCAGGAAGAAATTACATAGAGCCACATCTACGTTATATACTAGGAAATTATTTCCAACAGTATCTTTTTGTCCAGCCATCTGCTTGAAACAAGTTTCTGTCAGCCTCTGGAAGTAGTAATTATTCCCTCCTCTGAAACTGAGCCCCATGCTGGCTTTCTGCTAAGGGAGTAGACCATTTGGTCGTCTGTGGTCTATTGTCAAGAATCATTTTGACACTTATTATTGTTAGCTGCTGATTTTCCAACGGATACCATCTTTGAGGCTAAAAATAAATCCTCCCACCCCAAGCCCCCTCTTTATGAAGTGTGAAAGACAATATGCACCAATGAATCATGGATATAATTTTGCAATAGGGAGAACACTTATTAATGAGGAATGTCTCAGAGAAAAGGGGCGTGAGTTTTTATAGAGGCCAAGAGGCCTTGCCTTGGACTTGTGGGACTCCTGAGAAAGGGTGGAGGTGGGTCTTATATCAGAATATGGGAAGGCTGGGTTGTCCTTTGTGGTGGTTGACTGTTTCTTGGAACACAAAGAGGGGTATTTCTTAACCATCCCTACTTTCAGAGAGCACAGGGGATAAACTCCATCATTGTCAAAAGTCATATCTTCTTCGACTTTTAGGAACCAAAAGCAAATTTGAAAGAAACAAAAATGTCTTTGTAAGGTTTAGGTAGGAGCTAAAATCAGAATTCTGGCATCTCAATTGCCTGTTGTAGAAAAGACACTTAAGCTACTCCTCCTTTAACTGGAGTAAAGAATACCAAATACCAACCTACATGACCAAAGCTTAACATAAGAAAAGGAATTGAAGCTACCATGGCTTTCTTAGGGACTTGAAGAACCCATGGAATAATTTTCAACTTGGGCCAATGATGGGAACTCTTTCAGAAGTTCATTCAACATGTGTATTTTTGAGCACCTGTTATGTGCTAGGCATGGCTATAGATACAAGGGGCACTATAGTCAATGCAACATTCCAAAATTTCTCCCCTTGTAGAGATCCCTGCTATGGAAGAAACCAAGCAGCAGAGAGATTGGGAGAGCCGGGGGATAGAGCATAAGGCGACATGAGTGAAAACCTGGAGGGGACGAGGACAAGAGCCATGCTGAGGTCCAAGGGAACATTTTGGATGAGGCGAAGAGTAAAATGTGAAGGCTTCAGATGGACGCTTGCCAAACACTTTAAAAAAATAACAAATGGGTCAGTGTGGCCTAGAGCGCAGTGGGCAAGAGGGCACGTAGCAGGGGCTGAGGTCAGAGAGCCATGGGAGGCAGAGAGGGCAGGGTCTGACGGGCCACTGTGATGACTCGGGGTAGGATGGGCAGCTGCTGGCTGGTTTACAGCAGCATCAATTGCTCTTGCTCTCACTCTCACTGATGTCTTGAGAGAGAGGAGGCTCTTACACTAATCATGAAAAGTTGGGGTCTCGGATCAAGACAGTCATGGTGAAGTGCACTGAGCGTGTGGTACCCTGCTCAGATCCCCTTCAGAAATGAAGTATTCATTCCTCCAGCAGCTGGGAGGTCTCCAGCTAATGGCCTTCGCTTGTCATTCCCCTTGAAGAGCTGCCTCCTCTGAGGACAGCTGCTTTATCCAGGGGCCTCCTGCCTTCCTAGGCAGCCTGTGTCCAGTGACATGTGGGTAGAGGGTCTGAAGACGTGGCTCCTCACCTCAGTTCATCACGGCTCCCAAGGGCTGTCCTAGCTCAGAGCTCCGCGTGGTCAGCTCAGGCCTTCCCGGTGAGAGTTCCCCAGCCCCACCCCTCCCTCTTCCCAAGCCGTTTCCTTCCTTTTCATAGATATTCCCAGGAGCACTCCCCTGATCACCTTGCTTCCACTTGGCTCCATCCCAGGGTTAGCTTCCAAGAGAACACCTCCTGTGACGTGGAGGTGGTGAGCAGGGTCAGGCTCTGAATATATTTTGAAAATAAAACCAAATGGACATTCTGATGGATTGTAAAGACATTTTTTTTTTTTTTGAGGAGGGGCAAGGGAGAATTTAGGGAATAGATTAGAAATAAAAATAACCTCTTAATATTCATGCAGGTAAAAAGACTTCCATTTCCAGGAGCATATTCTTAACTTTGAATATGCCCAACATTATACAGTTTTAGATAGAATCTGTTGTAGCATACATTGCACTTAATTTGAGGAATATCAGAGTAATTAAACATAGACAGAACACATATGTTCAGTCATTACCCAGTGATTGCTAATTCACAGAGAGACAAGCTGTGTAAGAGGTTTTATAAGGGAACAAAGCCAGCCATTGGCACATCCACCAGGATACACATCAAGAAGTATTTTTTCTACAAGACCCATGGTGTCCATAGCACATTTAGGGGCTCTCATGAGCTTTGCCTACAAACGGCATATATCACACCCCAGACAATAATCCCAAGGCATCATAGAAGGGATCACACTGACGTGACACCTCCTTTCGTAGATACAGTTCTGAGAAAGTTCACTGTGGGGAATAGTCGTTAGGACATGAATCTCGAACTGGTGCTTTGCCTGAAGTGTGGAGTCCGCGGGGAGGCTGAGAAAGGCATTTCTAGAGGACGGAGGAATGTGAGAGAAGGCCCAGAAGTGCGGATACGTAAGGTGGGAGCAGCAGTGATGCGTCTGCCTCCCGGGAAAGTAACACTGATCAGGTAAAGTGGGACAGGTCTGTTGACTTTTAAACCTGGCAAGGAGTTTGGATTTCACGTTTTAAATAACCAAGGGAACAGAAGAAATATTCTCAAGACCTGTAAGTTGCCAATGTGCTTTGTGAATCTCCAAAATGGAAATGTGCAGTATTTCCCAAACTTATTTGAACAAGCTTTTTTTCCATGACCACCCATGAGCAACCCTGGAAAGATTTGTTCTACAGACACATTGAGGCAGAGGCCATTCCACCTTGGAGTACACTGGGAAAACTAGGGGCTCAAAGGTACCAAAAATAACCAAGATTTTTAAAGGGCATGAATGGTATATTGGGTGGTGTACAAATAGCATCATGTTATTCTCATCCTCACAATTCATCCTTACTTGGAAAGAGACTCGTGGCTTTCTGAGACCTTCTCTTCTTTAATGCTAAGTCTGTCCCATGTTTCATAATACGATTCGTGTGTTCTTGCAGAATACTCTCTCGGTTTGGTATGCAAGAATACCTTCTTGCACTTAGTTCAAGCAATAGGTTGTGCTGCCTGTTCACCAGCAGGAGCGGGTACTCTCTGATCATTGTCAGGTGCCAGGTTGTACCTGTGAGACAAGAAGAAAGAAACTGGTCTTGCTCATAACAGCGGCCCCAAACCAGGAAGCCTCTGTCTGCAGCCCCAGGCCTTTTCTGTCTGTCCGCAGTCTCACCAGAGCTGCTTCTGTCTTTCCTGTCTTTTCGTTTGGGTTCTCATTTGCTTACTCTGGGCTTCCCTTGTGGCTCAGCTGGTAAAGGATTCGCCTGCAGTGCGGGAGACCTGAGTTCGATCCCTGGTTTGGGAAGATCCCCTGGGGAAGGAAAAGGCTACCCACTCCAGTATTCTGGCCTAGAGAATTCCATGGACTATACAGTCCACGGGGTCACAAAGAGTCGGACACGACTGACGGACTTTCACTTCAGTCACTTGCTTACTCTGGTCCCTCTTCCCTCCCCAGCATCCCCCGACCAAAGCACTTGGTAATTGAACTTGAACTTTATCTTCCCTTCATTCTATTTTTAAAATATCTGAAAATAGCTTGTTTTTCCAGGGAGGCCTCCAGCAAGACTTTAACTTTAGCAGTAGTTCCCGTGCAGGAGTGGTATGACATCGCCCCAGCCTTGTACCATGTGGTGTTTGGAGATGTGTGGAGGCATTTTGTGGGGAGTTATCACTGTGCGTTGCTGGGGGCGCTGTCACCGTGGAGTGGGCAGTGGCTGAGGCTGTTAATCCGTAGGCAGTGCGGGAACTAACCTCCACAGTGGAGAGCAGCCCCGCCCAAAATGCAGTAATGACCCCAGCGAGCATCACTGTGGGCTTCCCGGACTCTGGCCCATTTGAGTACCACTTGGATCATTTTTAGCTTGCAATGCACCACCTGGGCCAATATTGTTTTTTTTAGGTAACTCACTTAATTATTTTTTCTTTCAGCAATAGTACTTTTGAAATAATGGATCAGTGCTATTTATAAAATGTTATTTAAAGTACATGTAAAAATAAATACCCAACACCTCACACAAAATATTCTTCATTGGTGACACATATGAAGTTTGGGAACATTGGGCCCTGCTTATGGCCACATGCCTTTTCTGGGTTTTGGTGAGGGCATTAGCCTCACACACACTTCTCTTCTGAGCTATGAAGGTCTAAGCAAGTGGACTTGATGGACTTCTTAGTGTGGGCCCTATGAGGTCAAAGGTCACATATCTAATGTCCCATAAAGGTCATTTTTTTTTTTTTTTTTTTTTTGCTGCATGGCATGTGAGATCTTAGTTCCCTGACCAGGGATCGAACCTGCACCCCCTGCTTTGGAAATGTGGAGTCTTAACTGCTGGACCACCAGGGAAGTCCCAAAGGGCATTTCTTTCATATAAAGAGGAAGTTCACTCCACTGGCATTCTTGACCCAGGTCAGCTATCTTTGCTGGTGGCAAAGTCAGAGGATCAAAATGAAGCTCCTTTGGCATTTGCCTCCTTGTGGACTCCATGAAGAGAGGCCTGCGCCTCGTGTACGCCGCCTTTCCTAAAGCAGTGTGGCACACACTTGGTTATTAATGCAAGTCTCAGCGAACAAATGAGAACAGGAACAGGCGCTTGTCCCTCCCGCTGGACAAACAATGGAGGACTGTAAACGTCCCCATCACCATGTCCAAAGAGTGTTGCGTTATGGTTTCTTGGGCAAGTTCTGTAACTTCTCTGTGCTTCAGTTTCATTCCCTCTGAAATAGGGTTGTAGTGATACCAACCTCACAGCACTGTTGTGAGGCGTCAATAAGATCGTGTTTGTGAAGTGCTTCAAACAGTGCCAGGCATAGAATTAATGTTATAGAAATATTTGGTGATGAATGGATGATATCTGTCTTATGCTCGGTTTTCTCTGTTGAAAGAGTGGATCAGCAGGTGCTGGACCGCAGTGTTGCTCTCCTCCGTGTCCCGATGTGCAGCAGCAGATGCTGAAATAGAACATCCCCAGCTCCAGCCACGTGGGGGGCAGGGGGGAGCCTGGGCTGGGGGACTGGGTCCTGCTCCAGTTCCCAGCACAGGAAGAGGTCTTCCAGAAACAGGTGACCTTGGGTGATGAACCCACCCCCTCCTCAGTCCCAGGCCACACAGAGAGCTCGTCCTGGTTTTTGTTTAAGGCAATGCTAGAACATGTCCAGTGAACTCAATTCTTGCTCGTCTCGGCTGACTCATTCTGTGGGAGCACCGCATCCACAGTCGATGAACGTGGGAAGGCGGGAGGGAGGGCAGGAGAGGAAGCAGTGCTGGCGGAGCATCTGTCAGGAGCTAGGCTCGGAGAAGGTGGTTTCAAGTGTATCGTGTCCCTCCATCCACTGACATCCCTAGGAGCCAGGATTTCAGCCTGATTTTACAAGTCAGGAAACGGATGCTCAAGTTAGCTAATCCAACCAAGGTCATACAGACCAATGTCACAGTTTGAACTCAGGACCGTCCAAGTGGTTTCATAACCCCCTGAGGTGCTGCCGAGGACCCCAGCATGGCCCTGTCAGCTTCATGCTGAAATGTTTGCAGTCTACCTCCTGGGGTTGTGGTGTCAGCAGCTCTCTCCCCTCCTTATTACAGAGAACGAGCGGGTGACATTCATCAACCAGAAGATCTTTGGGAACTCCTGGCTGCTGCCAGCCCTAGAGTCATGTGCAATAGCACAGCAGAGTGAGGTTGCGTTACTGCCCCGTGGAATTGCGTCAAAACCAAGATAATCCGGTTGAGACAATCTGCAGGCAGGGGCAGGAGCTTTTGAACAAGGTATTTGTCTCATCGGCTGAAGGAAAAGAGCTCTATTCGTGGCCTTCTCCTGATAGCCCTTTGCATGAGGAAGTGTAGGAAAAGCCAGAGAAGAGGCTGGTTCCCTTTCTCTAAGCAGAGAGATCCCACATCCCATCCCTGGGAAGACGATTGTAGATAAACAGTTGAAATTTCTTTCTCCCACAATTACGGGGCAGCACTAAGACATTGTCTTAGTATCTGAGTGTTCTGGGGAGTAGTCTGCCTCTTTGTAGCCAAGGGAAATCTGAGCTGCTTCCTGACGTCACTAAAAGTCCTTGTTCCTCTCTCTCCCCACCCTAAAACCTTCCTTCTGTCCCCGCGGAGAGCAGACTTCAATTCTGTGTGCTGAGTGAAGTGTCATTAGTCCCCTCTGCCCTCTGAGGAATAGTCCTCCTGCCCTTTATAGATGACCATTACTGTATCCTGCCTTCTGAACAGCTCATCTTACTAAATCACCCACAGGATTAGGAAATGACCTGTCTTCTGAGTTTATTAATTCCAGTGAAGATGATGTGAGGTCCCTTTGGTCAACCTGAAGTTTGGGCTTCCATGTTAAAACCTGAGGCATTCCCTTTCCAGTCCCCTGTCTGTGAGCTAAACAGGTCTCCTGCCATGGTGGCCGTGCCCTTGTAGCGCAGGGCTTGCCTTGGCAGGAATGGCCCCAGTATTCAGGATTCATGGTGTGTGCTTCAGGCACAAACCTGTGTGTGTGTGTGTGTGTGTGTGTGTGTGTGCACTTCAGGCACAAACCCGTGTGTGTGTGTGTCTGGGTATGTGTGTCTGCGTGTGTCTCTGTGTGTGTCTGTGTGTGTTTGTGTGTGTGTGTCTGTGTCTGTGTGTGTCTCTGTGTGTGTGTGTCCATGTCTGTGTCTGTGTGTCTGTGTGTCTCTGTGTGTGTGTCTGTGTGTGTGTGTGTTTGTGTGTGTCTCTGTGTGTGTCTGTGTGTGTGTGTGTGTCTTCACTCAGGCTGCTGGTGGCCCATATCAAGTCATCACAGCTTCCTCTTCTTTTCAGTTCAGGAAATCTCTCCAGCCTCTGTGTCTTACTTGCCACCTCAGACTTCTCTGCTCTCGGCTAGATCATTTGTTCACTCATTTAACCTCTTTTTTTTTTTTTTTGTAGAACCACCTAGTGCTGAGCACAGGTAAGGGACATCACAACAAAACAAGCATAGATCCTGGCCTCATGGAGCTTACAATCTAGTGGAATTAGGAACCATGACAAGTGAGGAGAAGGGAAAGATCAGCAAGCTATGAGAAAGGAGCCTTCCTGTGAGGACACTCTGGTTCCCCACTCTCTCCCTCACTGCTTCAAGTCTTGGCCCTGGGTTTCCTTCGTTTTCTTTTAGCCTTCCACTTTGGTGACTTAGTTGCACTATTTATTTGGCTTTTGGATCCTTTTCTCCAAAATGTCACCTTCATAAAGCCCATAGGTTCCATGCACTACAGCTTTAAGTTACAGGATGAAGGCTGTCCACGATGGTGTTTTACGAGTGCAGGTCAGTGACTATGGAAGTGGGGAGGAGGTTGGCATGATGCCAAACAGCTTGTAAGCTAGAAACAATACCATAAGTTCCAGATGCCAGTTCTGCAGCACTGGCATGAGGTGCCATTTCTTGAGCCCCTCACCCTAGTTGGATAGTATGTACTATTCTGGGTTCTGCATCCGAGGACCCTAGTATTCCAGAAGGGGTGTCATATAATATGACTTCATTTGCCTACAGGACTTAGTTGAAGAGTTTATTTACTAATAAATAAATTTACATTTATTTACTAATTCAAAAAATATTTGAGCCAGTGATTGTTTTCCAGCCTTAATCATTATTTACTGCCTTCTCACTGTGGAGTCACTATGGAGTCATCTCACCTTCCTTTTATGATTTCATTTCCTCTGTTTTCTTTTTTTATTCTTTCTATGGCTCATAATGTGTTCAGGTATCAGACTTCCTGGCTTGGTCCTTAAATGTTATCTTTTCTCTCCTATATTCTGTCATTTTTGTTGGCCTTTGGAGTTTTATCAAATTTTTCTTCCAACTTTCTTATTGGGTTTTCAAGTTATGTCATATTTTTTCATTTCTAAGACTTTTTATGACTACTCCTTTAAAAATACCATCCTATTGCTTTGTTTGCAATGTATTTTCTTAGTTCTCTGATAGTTTTCACCTTCAAATTACTTTAGTCTCTTTGTTTTTCACCTCTTTTATGTTTGATGCTGTCTTCAAATGTCTTGATTCTTGGCTGTCGTTTGTGTTTTAAATTGGGGCACTAAAAAGCGTAGTGGTAGCTCTGTATTGTCGGTGGGGCTTGAAGACCACCAGATCTCACACAGGAGGATAAGACTGGGCTGTTTAATTGGATAACCAGTGTCAGTATCTTTAGATCTTTTCTTTTGACTTGTCAGATGTTTTTCAGAGAAGAACTTTCTGATGTCCTGCATTGTATTCTGAAAACCATGTGATGAAGGAGGGCCAGTAGCTATAGCAGAGGGTTTCAATATTTAGTATTTAATGCTTCTTTTTTCAAAATGATTACTACCCTCAACTATATCATGTGTCCTTATCTCAGAGATCTTTTTTTTTTTTTTTTTTAACTTTCTTCTCCAGAAACCTCCATCTTCTGCTGAAGTAAACCAGAATTTATCACCTGGTTGCATAAAGTGGGAAAGAGGATTTGTAGAGAGGAGTGTTCTAACTGTCCCTTACACTTCTGTCCTTTCCTTTATCCCCAAATGATGCTTCTAATTCTTGAGTCTTTGGAGAAAACGGGCTATGACTTAGCTCACTCACTTAGAACAAAACTTTCCTGGGTCTGCTAGGTCAGTTGTCTTTCCTTCTTCTGTTTTCTAATTTGTGGTTATCATTTCCTCTCCAGGTATCTTTTCCCTCTTAGATTTATGTCTTATAAAAAGAAATTTCTTTATGTCAGTTAGTGAGAATTCAGAGAAAGTACAGGAAAATGTGTATGTTTAGTCTCCTACCTTTAACTCTTCCTTTACATATATTTTACTAAGAAAATGGTCCAGTATTTTATTTACTGTCTTAGTGGTTACTTTTCAAAATTAAAGAAGGTAAAGAAGCTACAGTCATAATTTTGGAGACATTTTAGAGCATTTCTTACTGACAAAGTTCTTTTGAATCAGTTGTTGCCGTTACGTGGTTCAGATTGCAATGACCTTAATTCACAAAGACACAACTCTCTATTTTAGATTTGGGCTGCTGCTGCTGCTGTTGCTGCTGCAGCTGCTGCTAAGTCGCCTCAGTCGTGTCCAACTCTGTGTGACCCCATAGACGGCAGCCCACCAGGCTCCCCTGTCCCTGGGATTCTCCAGGCAAGAACACTGGAGTGGGTCGCCGTCTCCTTCTCCAATGCATGAAAGTGAAAAGTGAAAGTGAAGTCTCTCAGTCGTGTCTGACCCTCAGCGACCCCATGGACTGCAGCCTACCAGGCTCCTCCGTCCATTGGATTTTCCAGGCAAGAGTACTGGAGTGGGGTGCCATTGCCTTCTCCGTTAGATTTGGGTGAATGATGTAAATTGTGAAGATAAGTGAGAGGATGTGAAGGGAATGAAGTAAATTGTGAATATTCATGATGGAGCAACACTAAAGAATAAAGCCCTGGGCTAGGTTGAGCTGGAGATGATATTTTACCAGTGAAGTCAGGAAGCATGCCTGAAGTAGAATCCAAGTTTTTTTGATTAGGAGCCCAGAAATATAACTGGTCTTCATAAGGAGTTACATTCAAAAGAAAGTAGTATCTTTCAAAGACCATTAAAAGAAGTATAATTCAGTGATTCCTCCCCTAGAATAATTATTCTATGGGAAAGACCAAAATAATAATAATAATAACAACGTACAACGTATAATGTTGATTATATCATTGTTTCTGATAAGGAAAATTGAAACAGCCAAAAAGTGTATTAACAGAGGATTATTTAAATTCATGATGCTTCATACCCAAATCGGAGAAGGCAATGGCAACCCATTCTAGTACTCTTGCCTGGAAAATCCAATGGATGGAGGAGCCTGGTAGGCTGCAGTCCATGGGGTCACAAAGAGTCAGACACGACTGAGACTTCATTTTCACTTTTCACTTTCATGCCTTGGAGAAGGAAATGGCAACCCACTCCAGTGTTCTTGCCTGGAGAATCCCAGGGACAGGGGAGCCTGGTAGGCTGCCGTCTATGGGGTCACACAGAGTTGGACACGACTGAAGCGACTTAGCAGTAGCCACAGCATACCCAAATATAACTGGTCTTCATAAGGAGTTGCATTAAAAAGAAAGTAATTTAACACCTTTCAAAGACCATTGAAAGAAGTGTAATTCATAAGCTACAACTCCATTTAATAGTTTATCTTTGTTATACAGCCTTATCATCAAATACTTGGAATGCCATATGTCAGACAAAGGAAATAATTAATGTATATTGACATGGAACAGTAACTAAAATATGTTATTCAACTTTTAAAATCTTATAAAGGAAAAATGTATAGCATAACTTCATTTTTGTTTAAACATATATAAAAGCTTCCAGGTTCAAGTAATGGCAAATAGTTTTAGCAGACTAAACATCCTGCTGATAATAATTATAAACTCTGCTTATATATCTACTTCAGTGTACTAGAGAAGGACTAAAATCACATTTAACTGGCTTTTCTGCTGCAAGCATTCACTAGTCTGCAGAACACACTTATTGGACTAAACAGTTAGAAGCCAGACTAGAAGGCTGCCAGAGCAACTGGAAATTGAAAGGAGCAGGGAAATCCCAGAAAGTTAGGAGTGATGGTGGTGGGGAGCCCCCTGATCTATGTACAAAATCTCAAAAGCTTGGCTGACTCTTCAAATGCACAGGGCACGATTCCAAGGAACAGAGCAGAAAACAACAGCTGGATGGCTGAAAGAACTGAGCAGAGATTTCAGCAGCTGCCTGGTGCTCAGGAGACAGAGTTTGAAGTTAAAAACTACTAAATTAGAAGGGTTTGATAAATATGTCTTGCATTTCTGTGATTTGCCAGCAGTGTCATGCCTTAGATATAAGGACCATATCTCAGGACTCTGAGCTACGGACTATGAGCCTAGGACTAAGGATAAAATTAAAATGTAACTAGCCTAGCAAAACCCAGAAACAAGCCTGCAGAGGAGTAATGTTATCCACAAGACATTTAGCTGCCTTCTGGAACAAAATGTCAGTACTCATCAGAGGAAGATAGCAGAATTTAGAACGTCCACAATGTGTCAGGTACAGTGTCTAGTATACAATAACAATTACCAGACTCACAAAAAAGCAGAAAAGTGTGATCCATAATAAAGACACACACACACAAAGAACTGAAATAGGAGGCCCACAGACACAGCAGATATTAAAATTAGCATATGAAGACTTTAAAATTACTACTATAAGTATGTTAAATAATTTACAAAAAAATTGATATAGTTTGTGAAGCCATGGGGATTTGGAGAAAGATATGAAAATACTGAGAAAAAGAGAAAGTTCTGGAAATCACAGAACTGAAAAATGCAATATCTGGAATAAAGAACAGTTATCTGGAAAAACACTGGGTAAGTAAATGCCATGAGTCTGGAGATGGCAGAAGGAAAGATCAGGTAACTTGAAGAAAAGTCAACAGAAATCACCAAACTGAAAAGGGGGGGAAAAAACACCTTGAAAAAAAAGAACAGAGACCCAGTTACCTATAGGAAAATAAGCAGTCTAACACACATGTTATTCAGGAGAATAGAGAACTAATGGAGCAAAAAATATTTAAGAAACTTTTGGCTGAATTTGATTAGTAATATCAATCCATAAATCTAAGGAACCCAGTAAATCCCAGAGGGAAAAACAGAAAGAAATTCATATCAGGTGCAAGATTGTTGAATGAAAATTAAGGATAAAGAAAAATAATTCAAATATATCTCAAAAGAGCCAAAAGACACAACATATACATAAGATCAAAGATAAAATGACTGAAGATTGTTCACCAGAAATAACAAATAAGGTGGGGTTGGAGCAGGACTTCCCAGGCCTTCTTTTATTTATTTCTTTTTGGCTGCCCTGGGTCCTCACTGCTGAGCACGGTCTCCCTCTGGTTGCCGCGAGCAGGGGCTACTTTTCACTTCGGTGCACAGGTTCTCGCTGGGTGGCTTCTCTTATTATGGAACACAAGCTCTGGGCACATGGGCTTCCGTAGTGGCATGGCCGGCTCAGCAGGTGGCACAGGGCTCAGTACTTGTGGCACACCCACTCAGTTGCTCCTTAGCACATGGGATCTTTCCCACACCAGGGGTCAAGCAATGGCAGGCAAATCCTCAACCACTAGACCACCAGGGAAGTCCCCCAGACCTTCTCAGCAAAACAATAAGATGTACTCTAGGACCCAGGAGCAAAATAGGAAGTTAACCACACCCCAAAGGAAGGTTTTGAATACATTTCTTCTTACACTGGCTCTGGCACTGGTGTCTCTTTGGGGATCAAGAGGAAATATTAAATAGTTCTAGACCGATTCTAATGTTGCAAGCCCAGGGTAAGACTATGCGGTTCACTGTTTTGCTTTCTGACTCTGCTTTTAACATTCTTTATGATCATCTTAACCACTCTGGGTTCAAGAATATGATTGAGAAAGGGCCGCTTCGGGAGCATGAGGACAGAACATTTGATCTCCTCACAATCCCTCATATATTCCTGACACTCCTCACCACCATCACCCGCCAAAAGTTTCTAAAGAAGAAACTTTTGCTGACACTATGCAAATATTGGACTTCTCATGTGGCTCAGTGGTAAAGAATCCACATGCCAATGCTGGAGATGTGGGTTCCATCCCTGGGTTGGGAAGATCCCCTGGAGGAGAGCATGGCAACCCACTCCAATATTCTTGCCTAGAGAATCCCATGGACAGAGGAACATGGAGGACTACAGACCATGGGGTTGCAAAGAGTTGGACATGACTGAGCATGCATGCATTCAAATACTGCTTTACTCCCTGATGTCTGAAGACCAGCAAGATAGGTGGAGTCTTCAGGTCTTCTTTGGAACCCAAAAATCTCTTTATGTCTTTCAATTTCTCCTGTAGCTTTGACAGAAAGTCTTATTTTCAGATAGAGTTGATGTTTACTCTAGTTGACCTTTGTTAATAAGTCCTCTTTCCCCTACTGGTTTAGGTAGATTTGTTTTTGTTAGACTCAAACTGAGTCATAGGTTGCCTTCTCAGAAATAAAGACAAATACCTCATCAGGAGACTTGTTTAGCTACCCTTAGGCAAACACCAAATTGAAATTTAACGTTTCCTTTTTTTTGAAGCTGGAAGGAAGGGTAAGATGGTCCAAGGAAGCCAAGTCCTAGTTCCAAGAAAGTAGAGGCACTATTTATATACTTTCTTTAGATGATTATCATTTTTAACCAACAGCTGCATGATCAACCTCTGTGACCACATCAAGGTGACAATGTCAACCAAACCTCCATTGGCCTGTCTGCCCTAAAGCAACAGATTTTGTCTTCTGGTGATGATTTGATGAAGCCCAGGTCATCCTTGCAGGGAGGAAGTGAAAAGAGGTTCAGACAACATTTTTTTGGCAGCAACTATATTTCTGTGGCTCATTTCTTTTAACACAAAAAGATCATGGGCAATAGATATGTCAGAGCTTCTTAGACACATGTCCTGTTTGATGTGTGTTTTGCAGTGCTCAAAAATAAAATGAAGTGATCTTTTGTAGCTTCCAAGAAAAAGTCCCTCTTCTTTTTTGTTTGACGCACATCTAAATTCCAGCATCATCTCGGAAAAAGAAGAGGATGAAGACTTTCGAAAGATTTGGCTTCCTCACTACCAACGTCATATTCCACCCCCACATACACAGGCATGTGTAGAAGAGAAGGTACTGTTTGTCTTTCTGGATCTCAGTTTGCACATTTGATTTAAGTAGAGAAGCCTTGTGTCATAGCCAATATCTATTGCATAAGGTTGCCCCTGAGACTAGTCATCAGAAACTGGATTAAGTAGAACTGTGTGCTCAGATAAAATGGCTCCTTGGGAGATTATCCCAGGATGATAATAGAATAGTGTACCCTGTACCAAAGAAGTGGGTGATTTGAAAATATATACATATATAGGATTTGTATATATGTATCAGTTCAATTCAGTCACTCAGTCCTGTCCAATTCTTTGTGACCCCATGGACTGCAGCACGCCAGGCTTCCCTGTCCATCACCAACTCCCAGAACTTGCTCAAACTCATGTCCATTGAGTCAATGATGCCTCCATCCATCTCATCCTCTGTCGTCCCCTTCTCCCCCTGCCTCCAATCTTTCCCAGCATGAGGGTCTTTTCCAATGAGTCAGTTCTTCCCATCAGGTGGCTAAAGTTTTGGAGTTTCAGCTTCAGCATCAGTCCTTCCAATGAATATTCAGGACTGGTTTCCTTTAGGATTGACTGGGTAGATTTCCTTGCAGTCCAAGGGACTCTCAAGAGTCTTCTCAAACACTACAGTTCAAAAGCATCAATTCTTCAGTGCTCAGCTTTCTCTATAGTCTACACAGCCATACATGACTACTGGGAAAACCATAGCCTTGACTAGACAGACCTTTGTTGGGAAAGTAATGTCTCTGCTTTTTAACATGCTGTCTAGGTTTGTCATAGCTTTTCTTCCAAGGAGCAAGTGTCTTTTAATTTCATGGCTGCAGTCACCACCTGCAGTGATTTTGGAGCCCCCCAGAATAAAGTCTCTCACTGTTTCTATTGTTTCCCCATCTATTTGCCATGAAGTGACGGGACTGGGTGCCATGATCTTCATTTTCTGAATGTTGAGTTTTAAGCGAACTTTTTTGCTCTCCTCTTTCACTTTCATCAAGAGGCTCTTCAGTTCCTCTTCACTTTCTGCTATAAGGGTGGTGTCATCTGCGTATCTGAGGTTATTGATATTTCTCAATATCAATATCAATTTCTCAATATCAAGATTTTCTGGCAATCTTGATTCCCACTTTTGCTTCATCCAGCCTGGCATTTTGCATGATGTACTCTGCTTATAAGTTAAATAAACAGGGTGACAATATACAGCCTTGATGTACTCCTTTCCCAATTTGGAACCAGCCTGTTATTCCACGTCCAATTCTAACTGTTGCTTCTTAACCTGCATACAGATTTCTCAGGAGGCAGGTCAGGTGGTCTGGTATTCCCACCTCTTTCAGAATTTTCCACAGTTGTGATCCACACAGTCAAAGGCTTTGGCATAGTCAATAAAGCAGAAATAGATTTTTTCTGGAACTCTCTTGCTTTTTTGATGACCCAACGGATGTCAGCAATTTGATCTCTGGTTCCTCTGCCTTTTCTAAATCCAGCTTGAACATCTGGAAGTTCATGGTTCACGTATTGCTGAAGCCTGGCTTGGAGAATTTTGAGCATTATTTTGCTACTGTGTGAGATGAGTGCAATTGTGCAGTAGTTAGAACATTCTTTGGCATTGCCTTTCTTTGGGATTGGAATGAAAACCGGCCTTGAGGTCTAATCAAAACCTCTTACTTCTTTCTGAATCTAAATCTTGGGCTCTTAGTACCCTCTAAGAGGATGCATGGAGTAAAGATGACAAAGGAACAGAGAAAATAAGGTGACTACTAACCCACCTTCTTAGACACTTAACACAGAGGATGCAGTAAGAGAGAGGGCTGAGTCCACTTCCTCAGCCAACTGCATATAGTATAAAAGAAACAGAACCACTCCTGGGGATGGCAAGTTGTCCCATGGTATCCACAGGGGATTGGTTGCAGGACACTGGAGATACCGAAATCCATAGATGCTCAAGTCCCTTATGTCAAAAGGTGTAGTGTTTGCATATAATCTCCTGTATCCTTTAAATCATCTCTAGATTACTTACAATACCTAATACAATGTAAAAATACCTAATACAATGTAAATGCTATGTAAATAATCGCTGGCAAGTGGCGAAGTCAAGTTTTGCTTTTTGGAAATTTTTGGAATTTATTTCCAAATGTTTTTGATCCACTCTGGTTGAATATGCAGACATGAAACCAGTGGCTACAGAGGGCCAACTGCATAAAGTTCTGTCTCTGATCCCAGATGCTGACCAATCAGATTAGCAGCTCCTCTTCCCTGGTGTTGGGAGGCTAGGAAAAAGCAAGATGGCAGGGAGCAAGGAGTAGACAACTGTCATCCCTGTTTTTCATTTTAGAAAACTGAGATGCATAAAGGTTATTGAAGTTTAATGAGGCCTAAACTGTGAATGAACATCCCAACTTTTAAATTCAGCCCCAGTGGTCACATTAGGTCAAAGATACCATAAATGCTGCTGAACTTGTGATATACCTCAACTTTTTTTTTTTTTTTTGCATTTCTTCTAGGTTATATGGAGAAGGAAATGGCAACCCACTCCAGTATTCTTGCCTGGAAAATCCCAGGAATGGAGGAGTCTGGTGGGCTGCCATCTATGGGGTTGCATACAGTCGGACACGACTGAAGCAACTTAGCAGCAGCAGCTAGGTTATACATTAAAATAACTAAAGATACACATTTAGGAAACAGAAACACGAGAGGGAACTTTGAATCATTTATTGCTGCCTGTTCTCTGCAGAGGTAAGGAGACTGACATCTCAAGAGTTAACAGTTGGGAAAAGAGGCCAGGTCTTGTATATGTACTCCAGTCTGGTGCTTTCCCTCTGTGACACTGTGACACTGAGCTTATGTTCCCCTGGAAATTGTTTGAATCTTCCTCTTCCCCAGCTATACGAGAGGCAGGGAATGTGGTAGAAAGGTGTTAGAATCTGAAGCCCCACGTTAAGTCCCAGCTCCATTCTGTGTTAGTTCATGTGATCTGGGCACTCGCTCCTCAGTTCTTCTTCTGAAAAAAATTGGCATAATAATATTTGCCAACTTCCCAGGATGATTGAAAAGATAAAAGGAGGTACTAGCTGTGAAACATCTCCATGGAGCACAGGTACTGGGCAAAAGGTCAGGAATCAGTTTGGGGAAATCTATACAGTGTCCAACTGCCAAGCTAGGATAGCCACGCCCCCAGCTTCTTACATTTTGCTTCCTCTAAAAATTTTGGACCCCTCACTTTGCACATCGCACTCCTACCTCTCCATATGATGTTACTTCCATGGATGGTTCCTCCAGCTGAATTCTGCACTGAGTCCCAAGAGGTCAGTGACTTGGTTTTCTATGTGAGATGAGGTTTTCCCCTCCCGAAAGCCATGAGGATGAGCAGAGTGTGGTGCATACTACTTTGCAGGGAAGGAAGCAAACAGTCCTATTATCGGAGAGGAGTCTTGAAAGTTTTAGCTGCTTGAGTGAGTGTAGCCATTGAGACTGGCTGGCAACTGTTCTTACTAACAGTGGAGAGTCATTATCCTAGAAAATGGTTTCAATCTGCTGAGATTCCATAGAGACTCTTGTGTGATCTGATTAATAGCAGAACTGTTTGGGAAGGCTTTCAACATTTATGCAGTGCCTCCCATGCCCAAGGCAGAGAATGAGATGTGAGGTTGGAGTCATTCTTGCTTTGCAGAGGAGAAAGGTGAAGTTCAGAGAGGTTTGGTAGTTGGTCCAAGGACATAAGCTTGTAAATGGTAGAGTTAAGGCTTGAATGAAGGTGTTTGCACTTTCTGCAGTGGAGAGACCAGGGAGAGTCTTACCCATTTTGAATCATCTACCTATGTTTGAAAATGAGAGAAGATGTACAGGGAAGTACAATAATTAAAGTAGATTGACCAGTTGCCCAGAGTTTGGAAACTTTGGAAATAAGGAAGTTAAAATGTTGATTAAACATGGAAAATAAAAACCCCATGCTTTTCCTACCTCTTGACATCAGGCATGGATACACTTTTAGTAACAGATTTTTTTCAGGTATTGTCAGTAGAAGAAGATTTCAACACCAGGGCCACTGATGAGTGGAGGATGTGGAAGGTCACGGCAAAATACAGGGGACCTAAAACAAGGATTTGAAGGCGTGTCAGTCTGGCAAGAAGAAATTAAGAGAAACTTAGAAAGTTCTCAGAGGCATAGCAAGAGATTTTGTTTCACAGCTTCTGTAAACAAACCCCCAAATATGTGGACTTCTAGGGAACAGAGAAATTATCAAATTGCCAAGGTGTTGATAGTCAGTTCTTGATATTGTTACAGCACAGTCTAACTTGCATATCTGATGGAAATGTTTTCCATACACTTTTTCATTAGTGATTTTTAAGGAGTGGATTGAACCCACAGAACCCTGACATTGATTAAACATGAGACATGGAACAGGGAAGCAGTCCAGGATGGCTCCTAGGTTTCTGGGAGCTGTGCATGGAGTTCCCCAATGCACAGAGTTAGAGCAGTGCTGAAGGAGCAGGTTTCAGAGAGAGGTGGGTGAGTTCCATTTTGGGAATTGTGAGGGGAAGGAGGTTTTTCTTTTTTTGGCTGTGCCGTGCATCATGTGGGATCTTACCCGGCCAGGGATTGCACCTGTGCCTGTGCATTGGGAGTGCGGAATCTTAACCACCAGACCACTGAAGTACTAGAAGTTGCTGGGGAAGTCTGCAGGACATCCACATGGAGCTGTTCAATACAGAAGATGAACCATGGGTTGGAATCTCAGGAGAGAAATCTGAATGGGTTATAGATTTAGGAGTGATTGATAAGTGGATGGCCCTTGAATCCAAGGCTGAAATCACATTGGCACATCCAGCATCTTGTCTTCAGAAAGGGACTGGAAGCTCCCACTGTTTCTCAGTGTTCTTGATCAGATCATATACATGTGATTTAAACACAATGCCCATTCTCATGTCACTACACTTTTTCAAGTGGTCACCATATGTCCCTAGGACTTTTGGGCAAGGTACATAGAAAGAAGCAAGTGATGCATGTGTGATACGTGTCCAAGGTTGTAAAGTGCTGCGCAGTGACTGAGCTCAGCTCTGGCTCCTTCCTTCCTGGGCTTTTTTCAGTACCCTATACAGTCTTTGAGGCTACTTCTGACATTCCATAAAGAATACCCTTGATTCACAGATAGCTATGACAGGCTGCGATTCAGAGAAGCAAAGGGACAGCCTCTCTACTGGTCTCTGTGGATTTTAGCTCCTGCTCCCCTTACCCCATCATCCTTGTCCACCCTGTGTTGGCCTCAGCACAGTTTCAGACTGCCTCTCTCTGCCCACAGCAGGTCTGTGACAAAGGTCCATGGCTCCTACGTCTCTGGATGCCTGGCCTTTCACCAGTTTTAAAAAGTGGCCCAACCAGCACCCAAGTGCACAAAGGCAGAACCAGAGTGTTGTGATAATATGGAGAGCTATCTGGTATGTTGGGAACAGGAGAAGATTTCCTGCTGATCCAGAAAACCATAGTGTGTGAACAAGAGATAAAAAGGTCATTTGGGTTTGGGGCTTTGTTTTTGTTTTCTGAGTAATTCCTTTTCCAAAAGGAATTCTTGAGCAGGACACCAGTATATAAAATAGTTAAAAAAAAAAAAAGAACTGTTCTGATAAAAGAAACAGGGGCCCTGGGAGCTGAATCAGCCTCCTGGTGGGAGTGGGGACACTCCCCACCTCCCCTAATACACACCCAGGGCCTTTTAGGCTTCTTGGAACCCTTTTGAAAAACAGTAATTTTTTGCCGCAGGATGATGGAAGATACCGAAGAATAAGAGCTCACGCTTGAGAGTCAATTCCTTTGGTTTGAATCTGGTCAAGCTTCTTATTAGCTAAGTGATTTGGGACAAGTTATTTAAGTGTTCTGAGCTTCAGATTCATCTGTTAAATGCAAATAGTAAATACAGAATTGCTTTGGCAGTTAAAACAGAAAAAAGACATATTAATATAAAGTACTACTTGAGTATTGTGCTCAGCATTTAGTATATTCTCAATAAAAGAAATTATTATTGTTGTTGTTTGTGTTATCAGTTTCCAAACATTTAGATTTTTCAAGCCAAGCTGAAAATTTTTATTTTTAAAGATGGGCTAGAAATTTTGATTTTTTTGGTGAAGAGCTCCCCATTTTTGGTGGCTCAGATGGTAAAGCATCTGCCTGCAATGTGGGAGACCCAGGTTCTATTCCTGGGTTGGGAAGATCCTCTGGAGAAGGAAATGGCAATCCACTCCAGCACTCTTGCCTGGAAAATCCCATGGACGGAGGAGCCTGATAGGCTATAGTCCATGGGGTCGCAAAGAGTTGGACACGACTGAGTGGCTTCACTTCACTTCACTTCACTTCACTTCCCCATTTTTAAATGTTGGCAAGTAGTTGGTTGAGAAAAACAACAACAACAACAATAAGTTGAGTTAAATAAAATTGGATTCCAGCAATCCACTGGGGACCTCTGGAGTAAATAAATAGTTAATGCATGTTTGTGCATGGTATGTACCATATATGATTAAGCATGTATATAGATCCATGATTGGAGAAGGATGAATTGTCCTAGAGGAGGAGGGGCAGGACGCTGAGTGGCTTGGAGGGAGGAGAGGCCTGAAGCTGTGCCTAGGTCAATGGGCTGCGGTTGTGTGTTGCTTTAGTTGGTAGAAATTGGACCCTGGATGAGGGAGCATTTTCTTCCCTGACCAGCCATGTTGATGGCAGGATTCACAAAGGAAAGGCTGATCCTAGAGCTTCCCAGTTTGCATTCAACTCAGGAGCTTCTGCATGGGCCTGTCTTTATTTGAAATATTGATATTTTGTTCATCATGGATTTTCTGCATCAATTTTGATTTTTTAAACTGTTGTATTTAAAATTATATTTAATGGAAACTTTGTTAAGTAGAAGACATAATTTTTTTTTTTTTTTTTTGAGACAGGGATAGTGTTTTATTCTTCTTTTTATACATCCACACTACTGAACATACAACTATATTCTTTTTTTCCCCCATGCTATGCATTAGGTCATTGTTGGTTATCCATTTTAAATATAGCAATGTGTACAAGGGCATTATCATTATCATTAGAGAATCATTATCTATATGATTATAGATATATCTATATCATTATATCTATATCATTATATGATTATATCTATATCTATTATCATTAGAGAATAGTTGCTAAGGAGGTAGGTTCTATAGCTAGATTACCTGCATTTTATTTTTAAATTTGTATTTAATTTTTAGTGATACAGGTGATATGCAGTGTTAGTTTGGGGTAGGCAATGAAGTAATTTGACGTTTAAATACATTACAAAATGATCACCAACAGAAATCCACCAACCGTCCATCCCCACATAAAGTTATTACAGTATTATTGACCATATTTTTATGCTGTGTATTACATTCCCAACTTATTCATTTTGTAACTGGGAGTTTGTACCCATTAATTCCCTCACTTATTTGGCCCACCCTGAACCCTCCACCCTTCTGACAACCACCCATTTGTTCTTGTTTTTATGAGTCTGTTTTCATTTTGTTTGTCCATTTGTTTTTTACATTCCACATGTAGTTGATATCATATGGTAATTGCTTTTCTTTGTCTGATTTATTTCACTCCGTATAATTTCCTCTAGATTCATCCTTGTTGTGGACAAATGGCAAATTATTCTTTTTTACAGCTGAATAATATTCCACCATATACATATACCACAACTTTTCTATCCATTCATCTATTGATGGAAACGGGTTGTTTTCATATCTTTGCTTTTGTAAATAATGCTGTGATGAACATTCTATGTATTCTATATATATACTTCTATATATATAGAAGTATATATATTTCCAAATTAGTGTTTTTGTTTTCTTTGGAAAAATACCCAGAATGAAATTGCTGCATCCTATGGTAGTTCTTTTTTAAATTTTTTGAGGAAACTCCATGCCATTTTCCACAGTGACTGGATCAGTGACTGTCCTACTGATAGTACATGAGAGTTCTCATTTCTCCACATCATTATTGACACTCATTGTTGTCTTTTTGATAGTAACCATTCTGGTAGCTGTAAGGTGACATTTCATTATGCTTTTGATGAATATTTCTCTGATGGTGAATAACACTGAACATCTTTTCATGTGTCTGTTGGCCATTTGTATGTCTTCTTTGGAAAAATGTCTATTCAGGTCCTCTGCCCTTTTTAAAATCAGATTCTGCTTTTTATATTAAATTTCATGAGTCTTTATGTATTTTGGATATTAATTCCTTGCTGCTGCTGCTGCTGCTGCTAAGTCGCTTCAGTCGTGTCCGACTCTGTGTGACCCCAGACGTGGCAGCCCACCAGGCTCCCCCGTCCCTGGGATTCTCCAGGCAAGAACACTGGAGTAGGTTGCCATCTCCTTCTCCAATGCACGAAAGTGAAAAGTGAAAGTGAAGTCGCTCAGTCGTGTCCAACTCTTAGCGACCCCATGAACTGCGCCCCACCAGGCTCCTCTGCCCATGGGATTTTCCAGGCAAGAGTACTGGAGTGGGGTGCCATTGCCTTCTCCGTCTTAATCCCTTACTGGATGTCATTTGCAAATATTTCCTCCCCTTCAATAGGCTGCCTTTTGTTTGTTGACGGTGACGGTTTCCTTTGCAGTGTGAAAGCTTTTTAGTTTGATGTCATCCCATTTGTTTTCTTTTGTTTTCTTTGCCTAAGGAGACAGACCCCCCAAAATATTGCTACGACCAGTGTCAGAGTGTGCTGCTTATGTTTCCTTTTAGAATTTTTATGGTTTCAGGTCTTAAATTCAAGTCTTTAATCTATTTTGAGTTTATTTTCTTACATGGTATGAGAAAGTGGTCCAGTTTCATTCTTTTGCATGAGCTTTCTAGTTTTCCTGGTATCATGTATTGAGGAGACTGTCTTCAACTTTGTATATATTTGCCTCCTTTGTCATATATTAATTGACCATATTAGCATGGGTTTATTTCTCGAACATCAATTCTGCTTCATTGATACATGTTTCTTTTTGGTGCCAATACCATACTATAGACTTGTAGTATGAAATCATGAGCAAATAACTTCCAGCTTTGTTCTTCTTTCTCAACATTGTTTTGGCTATTTTAGTTCTGTGAAAAATGCTGTTGGTAGTTTGATAGGGATTGCATTAAATCTGTAGATTGCCTTGGGTGGTATGCAGTATTAATTAATTCAACCTGTGAGCAATGTATATCTTTCCATTTGTCTCTGTCATCTTCAATTTCTTTCATCAGTGTCTTATACTTTTCAGAACACAGGTTACTCACTGTGCTATTCACAGATTATTCATAGTTAGATTTACTACTATGTGTCTTATTCTTTTGAATGTATTATAAGTGGAATTGCTTTATTAACTTCTCTTTCTGATAGTTCATTATTAATGTATAGAAATGCCATGGATTTCTGTATATTAATTTTATATCCTGCAACTTTACTGGATTGATTAGTTCTAATAGTTTTTTGGTGGAGTTTTTATGTTTTTATATATAAAGTATAATGTCATCTGCAAACAGTAACAGTTTTACTTAAATCAGATTCCTTTTGTTTATTTTTTCTCTGATTTTTGTGGCTGGAACTTCTGATACTAATTTGAATAAAAGTGGTTAGAGTGGGTATCCTTATCTTTTCCCTGATCTTAAAGGAAATGTTTCAGTTTTTCACCATTGAGTATAATAATGGCATGGATTTGTCATATAGGATCTTTATTGAGGTATGTTCCCTCTAAACACACTTTGTTAAGAGTTTTTACCAAACCCTTTTTCTAGATCTATTGAGGTGACCATATAACTTTTATCTTTCATTTTGTTAACGTGGTTCGGTTCAGTTTAGTTCAGTCGCTCAATCATGTCCGACTCTTTGCAACCCCATGAACTGCAGCACGCCAGGCCTCCCTGTCCATCACCAACTCCCGGAGTCCACCCAAACCCACGTCCATTGAGTCGGTGATGCCATCCAACCATCTCATCCTCTGTCGTCCCCTTCTCCTCCTGCCCTCCTGCCCTCAATCTTTCCCAGCATCAGGGTCTTTTCCAATGAGTCAGCTCTTTGCATCAGGTGGCCAGAGTGTTAATGTGGTATATTATATTAATTGATGTGTAGACATTGAGCCATCCTTGAGTCCCTGGGATAAATCCCAGTTGATTATGGTATATGATTCTTTTAACTGATTCCTGTTTGTGAATATTTTGTTGAGAATTTCTGCTTTCATATTCATCAGTGATATTGGCCTGTAATTTTCTTTTTTGTGGTGCCTTAGTCTGATTTTTGATTCAGGGTGATGCTGGTCTTGCACAATCAGTTTGGAAGCATTTCTTGCTCTTCAGTTTTTTGGAATATTTTGAGAAGGATAAGTGTTCACTGTTCTTTAAATATTTGGTAGAATTCACTTGTGAAGCCATCTGATGTTGGACTTTTCTTTATTACTGGTTCCATCACATTACTGGTAATTGGTCTGGTTTGATGTTTTATTTCTGATTCAGTCTTGGAGGATTATATATTTCTAGGAATTTATCCATTTCTTCTAGGTTGTCCAATTTGTTGGCACATAATTGTTCAGAGTAATAGTGACTTCTTATGATCCTCTGTGTTTGTGTGATATCAGTTGTTAACTTTTTCTTTCTCGCTGATTTTATTGGTTGGGCTCTCTCTCTTTCTCTTTTTAGTAAGTCTGGCTGAGGTTTGTCCATTTTCTGTATCATTTCAAAGAACCAGCTCTTAGTTTCATTGATATTTTTAAGTTTTTTTTTTGGTCTCTATTTCATTTTTTTCTGCTCTGACCTTTATTATTTCTCTCCTTCTAATAACGTAGGTTTCTTTTTTCTTGTTCTTGTTCCTTTTGATGTAAGGTTAGGTTGTTTGAGGTTTTTTTTTGTTTGTTTCATGAGGTAGGCCTGTATCACTATAAATTTCCCTCTTATAACTCTTTTTGCTGTGTCCCACAGATTTTGTTATGTATTTCCCATTGTCTCAAGGTATTTTTTGATTCGTTCTGATTTCTTCAATGAGCCATTGGGTTTTTAGTACTATATGCTTTAGACTACATGTGTTCATGGTTTTTTTTTTTTTCCAGTTTTTAACTGGTAGTTAATTTCTAGTCTCATGCCACTGTGGTCAGAAAAGATTATATGATTTCAGTCTTCTTAAATTTATAGAAACTTGTTCTGTGGCCTAGCATGGATCTGTTCTTGAGAGTGTTCTGCATGCACTTGATAAGAATGTGTATTCTGCTGCTTTTGGATGAAATGTTCCATATATATTAAGTTCACCTGGTCTAATGTGTCCCCTAGGCCAATGTTTCCTTGTTCATTTTCTGTCTGGATGACCTGTCAGTTGATGTAAGTAGAATGTTAAAGTCCCCTACTATTGTTGTTTTATTATTACTTTCTCCCTTTATATCTGTTAATATTTGTTCTATGTATTTGGGTATTCTTATGTTGGGTGCACATATGTTTATAAGTGTTATATCTTCTTGTTGGATTGATCCCTTTATCATTATACAATCCCTTTTTTGGTCTCTTTTTAGAGCTGTTGTTTAAAAATCCGTTTGATCTGATGTAAGTATTGCTACCCCAGCTTTCTTTTCATTTCCATTTTTATGGGATATCTTTTTCCATCCCCACACTTTAATCTGTGTGTGTCTTTAAATCTGAAGTGAGTCTTTCGTAAGCAGCATATATATGGATCTTGGTTTTTTGTTTTTTTTTTTAACCATTCAGCTACTCTGTGTCTTTTAATTGGAACATTTAGTCTATTTACATTTAAAGTAGTTATCTATAGGTATGTACTTGTAGCCATTTTGTTTTCTGATTTTTTTTTGTTTGTTTGTAGTTCTTTGTTTCTTCTCTTGCTCTCTTCCCTTGTGGTTTGATGACTAGTATTATGTTTTGATTCCTTTCACTTTCCTTTTTGTGTATCTATTTTAGGTTTTCGGTTTATGGTTACCAAGAGGTAGGAGTGTGTGGGGGGTGGGGTGGGGGTGTATTTTTTTAAGTTGACAATCTCTTACGCTTGAATGCATTATAACAGCCAGGTATTTTAACTTTTAACCCCCCACCACATTTTGTTTTTTACATAGTATTTTATAAGTTTCAATTTTGTATCTTTGTTAACTTACTGTAGATATAGATAATTTTACTACTTTTTTTTCTTTAACCTTCCTAATAGTTTTATAAGTGCTTGATCCACTACCTTAACTATTGTTTTCTTTTACCTGTAAGAGACTAACTTTTGTAATTGTCTTATTTCTAAGACAATTGTGGGCTTTTCTTTTCTACTCAGTGAACTCCCTTTAACATTTCTCATAAGACTGGTTTAATGGTGATGAACTCTTTAAGCTTTTGCTTGGCTGTAAAACTCTATTGTTTATTCTATTCTGCATAGACTCTGTCTTTATTTGAAATATTGATATTTTGTTCATCATGGATTTTTCAAATTAATTTTTTTTAATATTTCATTAAAATATTACTTGTCTCAATTTCTGAGTTTTTGGTGCCCCTTTAACCTTTATGTCCAAGGGAAACCTCATTTGCCTCATTCTAGTCCCTGCCCTAAATCCTAGCCCCAAGACATGGTTTAGTGGATTGTCCATGTAACAGGCTATCTGTTGGAGACTAGAACTCAGCCCTCATAGCTGCCCAAAGGAAGATAATCACCCCACAGAGCAGGTGGATGCTGGGGAATGCAGACCAATTTTGAGTGTAGCCAAAGTAAACAGTGTTTAAGAGACAAATCTACTGGAGGAGAGGAGGGAAAGAGCAGGACATCCCAAAGGCAAGCAGGAACTGTTTCAGAATATTTATTCTTTTGGATTCTTGGCACTTCTTATTTCTCCAGTTCCTTAGGAAGGAAATGCACAGACCAGCTTCCAGGGGATCAACTGCGACTGTCATCCCCCCAAGCTTACAGCATTTCCTCGCTTTGTTCCATTATAAAAGGAACAGAGATTGGATTCAGAGGAGCTCAGCTGTTAATGGAGAAAACTATTTTCCCTGAAGCATCTCTCATCCAAGGCTTCCACGAAATCCCAGCTCTGGGTCTGGAGCTGCCTGTGGGGCCTGGCCTTGGAGCTTCCAGGCAGGACAAGATCTCAGGTAGTGGGGTCTGCCTCGGAAGCTGCAGGCCTGCTAGCTGTATTTCAATCAATGTGGCTTGACCTCCATTCCCATGGGATGGACAGAGCAACTATGGGCACTGTCCCCACTACGGGACAAAGTGGCTGTGGGGCAGACACCTGCAACATGCCCACTGTACTCCAAGTCTTCAAGTAGATGGATTTCATCCAGCCTAGAAGTCCTGCCTGCCTCTGAACTGAAGGGCAAGGTCTAGAAAGTTGGCTGAATCAGTAGGAGTTCTAGATGAGCTCAAATAGATACAGAAAAAAAGAGACCACTAGATTGAACTTCTCCATACCTTCCACCCAACTTAAAAAATGAACTATTGCTGATACAATCGAAGCTCCTTTAAATAATTTAAGTGTCCACCCTTGAGAGAATGGATATATAAGTGAAGGTATGTTTTAGAATATTCTTCATCAGGTAAGCACATGAATCAGAGCTGTGTGTGTCATCACAGATAACTCTTAAATATTATTGAGCTTAATTCTTTCCTTGAGTGTTTCCTAAGAAGCTTGAACTGACTTCCCTCTGAGAGCTATCAGCTTAGGACAGGACTGAGTCCCTACTTTCTTTTCTTTCTTTCCTTCCTACTTCCTTTCCTCTCTCTCTCTTTTTCCTTCCTATTCTCTTCTCTTACCTCTTCCAATCTTGGTTTATATTCTTCCTGCCTCTCCTGTTTCTCTCCTTCTTACTCATTCTTTTCACAGGAGAAATTTGGGGTATGGGTGTAAGTATGCAGGGAGATGTGTGTGTGTGTGTGTGTGTGGTGAAAAGGGTTAATACCTAGTGTGTACCAGACCATACTGGGTGTTGTCCACACATTACTTCACATAGTCAATCCATTATTGTCCCCATTTTAAGAATGAGAAAACTGAGTCTCAGGGAGGTTGCAAAATGGGCCAAAGTTCTACAGACTATAAACAACTGAGAAGAGAGTTGAATTCAGGTCAGCATCTGAGATCTGGGCTCTGCCCACTTCCCAGCCTGCCCCATCCCTCCACCCCTTTCCTCTCTCCTGCCTTTTATCTCCTTCCTTCTCCAAGTATATCTCCTTCTACAATGATTTCCAGTTATTATTATTATACTTTCTGTTATACATTTCAAGGACCCCTTAAGTTACAGTTTATCAAATGCTCTTGCAAACAAGAACTTATTTGGTCTTAACAACCCCTATGAGATAGGTAAGGCCCCACTTTACAAATGAGAACCTGAGGGGCTGGGAATATGTTGAAAGCCACATAGCCTTGGGCTGCTTTGTGTCTCTGACTCCTAATGTTTTGTTCATCATCTTTTTTGACATTGATTTTGACATTGATTTGGTTTATAGTTGGTTTATATTTGACATTGATTTTGACATTGACATCATCAACTTTTGACATTGATTTTGATTTCATAAGAATATTGCATTAAAATGTTACTTATCTGATGGGTGGGTTTATTTGATATTCTTAAGTTTTACTCTAGAAGTGATGCCTCACCGTCCTCACTCTAGTCCCAGTCCTGCCTATATTTATCTAGCACAGTAGCCTCCCTTATCCACGGGTTTGTTTTCCATTGCTTCAGTTACCGACAGTCAACATCAGTCTGAACATGTTAAATGGAAAACCTCAGAAATAGACAGTTCATAAGCTTTAAATTGCACATCATTTTGGGTCACATGATGAAATGCTGCATCTTCCAGCTCTGTCCTGCCTGGTATGTGAGTCATCCCTTTGTCCGGTGCGTCTCACCTGTTAGTTATTTAGAAGGTGTCTTGGTTATTAGATCAACTGTCATCGATCACAGTGCTTGTGTTCAAGTAACTTTTATTTTCTTTAATAAGGACCCCAAAGCACAAGAGTAGTGATGCTGGCAATTGGGATATTCTCTAACTCGGCTTAATATTTCATAAACAAAACTTTCTCACAAGTATTTATGTATAGGAAAAGCATATTATCTTGTATACGTATCTGGGGCTTTCCAAATAGCACAGTGGTAAAGAATCCACCTGACAATGCCTGAGACACAAGAGATGTGGGTTCAATCTCTGGGCTGGGAAGATCCCCTGGAGTAGGAAATGGAAACCCACGCCAGTATTCTTGCCTGGAGAATTCCATGGACAGAGGACCTGGTGGGCTACAATCCATGGGGTCACAAAACAGTTGGACACCGCTAAGCTCACACACACACACTCCTTTTTTTTAAAGTTGCTCAGTTGTGTCCTACTCTTTGCAACCCCATGGACTATACAGTCCATGGAAATCTCCAGGCCAGAATACTGGAGTGGGTAGCTGTTCGCTTCTCCAGGGGATCTTCCCAACCCAGGGATCAAACCCAGGTCTCCCATATTGCACGTTGATTCTTTATCAGCTGAGCCACAAGGGAAGCCCAAGAATACTGGAGTGGGTAGCCTATCCCTTCTCCAGCAGATCATCCTGACCCAGAAATTGAACTGAGTTCTCCTGCATTGCAGGCGGATTCTTTACCAACTGAGCTTTCAGGGAAGCCCCTCACACACATACATATATAGTATTATCCGTGTTTTCAGTCATCCCTTGAGGGAGCTTGGAATGCATCCCCCACAGATAAGGGGGAATGACTGTACTAGAATTAGTGTTTGCTTCTGGCGAGGTAAGCTTGTGAGAATTAGTTTTACAACAGTGCCGCCTGGCCGCCTTTTCTGACACTCCATTAGTTTGGTTCAGAGACACTCACTCCCCCAGATCCCCTGTGGGAACTTCATCTGGTCAGAATGATTTTGTAGGAGCAAGTGAGTCCCTGAGTCCGTGCAGGAAACGTGATGCCTTAGAAAGAGGAGACGCTTTTTTCCACAGGGCCCCTGCTGTTAGCCGGTGCTCAGCGCTTCAAACTAGTTAGCACAATGAAGTCTTTTTCTCAGAGGGAACTATTTGGGAATAAACTTCCATGGATACCTCCTCACACACCCCTCCAACCCCCTCCCTTGGCTGTTAGCCTTTAAGAAAATAGAAGGAACAGCTTGATGAGGGTTTTCCTAGAAAAGCCCTTCGATGGGCCCATTATAGAAAAGAAGCTGTTTTTGTTTTCTTTGGTTAATCACAGTGTCTTGTTTCCCAAAGCAAATGTGGCCTTGGATCTTCCAGTGAACACAGCCACAAAGGAAGGGCCATGGTTGCCTGGAGCTTGACAAGGACCCTGAGACTTCGTTGGGGTGGGGCCAACTGTGGCTCTGTCCTCAAGGACTCGGCTCTTCATTTCTTACCATTGAAGTGGCTCAGGTTACCCATTTCCTTTGTGTTTTTCTGCCAGTGTGAATAAGAGAAATATTAGCCTTTAAAGATTTCTTTACAGTTCCTTGAAAGCTGGCTGGATGAAGTCAGCCAGAGAATTATATAACAGCAAGCCTCATTTAAAGCAACAGTGCCTTTCTATAGGACTCTGGGGTTTCATTGACGGGTTTTTGCTATAAATTATAAAGAAAAAGATACAAATTTTATGAAAAACAGATAGAGGGACCCTCCCATTCTTACTTTCTGTTCTTTCACCGAAGGGATACCATTTCTAGGGTGTTCATTTAAAAAGAAAGATACAAAACCTCTTTCAAGGAAGATAAGAAAAAAATCACGTTCATTAACCTCACGCAGTCATAGCATGCTTAATCTTGTTTGAATTAAGAAGAAAAAAAAGAATGAAGAGAAAATCTTCCTAAAGCATTCGTTTTAATTTAAGAGATTTTGTGAAATTTTACAAATATCCAGCTATTTTTTTCCTCTTTCAAATGGAACCAGACCCTTTGAGGTAGGGAAGGATACAAGCATCAAATAGTCTACTGCTGCAGTGTTTTCTGTGGTGCTTGAATACCTCTCAAAGTACCCACCATGCATTAATTCAACTGTTATTTCCACATACCCTTGGTTTGCCCTTCTCTATCTTTCCATTTTAGAGATAAGAAAACTGAGGCTCAAGTTTCTGTGACATGCCTGGCAGCACACAGCTCAAGTGGAGACCACATTCCGCGAGTCTGGCATCACCCTCAGAAGGCCCCCATCTCCTTTCCTCTGTACCAGTAGTACTCAACCAAGAGCAGCTTTGCCTTTCAGGGGACATGTGACAACTTCTGGAGGTATGTTTTGTCACAACTGGTGGAGGGCGGCGTGGTGTAGGTGCTACTGGCCCTCAGTGGTTGCAGGTTAAGGATGCTGCTCAACCTCTGGCGGGGCACAAACAGCCCCCACAAAGAAGTACCTGGTGCCAAATGCAATCATGCAGAGAAGCCATGGTCCGCATCAGAAGGAAACTCCAACTTCTGGGATCTGCCAGAGCTCCTCTGCCCAGCGGCAGGCTTGGCCTCTGTCCTGCGGCTGCCATAAGAGCCACTGTCCAGAATGCCCTTTGGCAGTGGCCAAGCGTCCCCTGCGGAGTTGCCTGCAGGACATACAGTGCATCGGCTGGAGCTGATGTGTGTTATAATTTATAGTCACAGGGCGCCTGTCTTCATTTAGCAGCAAGCCCGCTGGCAGCCGCCCTGCCGGGGAGGAAGCAAGTTCCACAGAGTCCCACAGCCCCCGCCAGCTAACAGCCCGAGGTATTTGGGGACGGCTGCTGCTTGGAGGCACCTGGGAATAGGCGGGGGTGGCGATGGTGCTGAGCACGTGGTCTCCCCGACCAACCCATCCGTCAGCGGCGGCCCTGCCAGAAGATGGCCTATTGAACATTTCCAGGAATAGCACTGCCAAGCCTGTCAACTGCTTTCTTGGAAATACACTCAATAAGGATGGCGGGCCTCCAGCAGGGAGAGCAGAAAGCCTGGCCTGGACTGCAGGGCTCAGAAATGGTAGTGCATGGCTGCAGGCCCTATCAGTGCCTTGGGGAAGGGAGCAGTGCTCCCTGGGCTTGGGAGCCTACCAGCTTCTGGGGTCATTGAGAAATGTTTTCAGCCTGGAAGGGAGAGGACCACACCTTTCAAAAGGCCAGGCCCTGCTGACTGCTGCAATCTCGTGACCTTTAGACGCTTGCTGCGTTTGTTTAGACACCAGCAGACTGGAAGGCTCTCCAGCTTGGAGGTCAGATATTAACTAGGTACTACCTGTCAGCGGTGACTGACCTCAGTGTCATCTGGGGAGCCTTGGCCATCACTCCTTTTCATGTAAGCTTCACTCCCAAGTAGAGCCAAAGGAGCACAAGAAAAGCAGAGTATTCCCCCTCCCCCCACCCCACCCCTGCCCCCAGCCCCCGCACCATCCTTTCTCAGTCACTGTGAAGACAGAGCAAGTTAGAGGCAAAGATGTGACAACTGAAAGAAAAGTATTGTAATCCACCCTTCCCCCACACCCCTGCAGAAGTAACCTTTCTCCTCACAGAGGCCTGACATTCCTGTTGAAATTTGACCGCTTGGGACCCTTTGTTGTCTGAGCTACAGCCTTCTCCAGCCTCTGGGTTACCCAGGCTTGAGGATGCCCTAAGGAGACCAGCTGCCTTCAAAGAAAAACCCTTTGAAGATGTAGGCAGGATAAAAAAGCAAGAGATGAGACACTGCTGTCTGCAGGGTTCAGGACGTATTGGTCCCTCACCCTTTAAAAGTAATAATAGAGTTACGAAGTTTACCGCAGAGCTGATATGGGACATCTTTCCATTTCTAAAAGCCACCAACTTGCAGGACAAACATTATTCGTGGCCAACACTGAGCTACAGTTAGTTGGCGGTAGGGCTGCCAGTCCCTGGAGGAGGAAATAGTCACCCACTCCAGTATCCTTGCCTGGAGAATCCAGGACAAGGACAGAGGACCCCACCAGTCCGTGGGGTCACAAAGACTCAGACAGGACTGAGGTGACTTAGCGTGCACCCAGGGCTGCCAATGTATTCTCAGACACCCAAGTAAATTTGAATTTCAGAAAACCACAGATAATTTTTTTCAGTATAAGTTTACCTGAAAGTCAAATTTATCTGGGCATTGTGTGTTTTTATTTGTTAAATATTGTCTCTTCTCTTTGGAGGCTAGTGACCTAGTTGTTAGTAACAGATTCAGCACATAGGAAAAATCATAGAAGAGGAAGAAGGCAGGAAAGGAGAAGGGTAGCAATGAAGGAAAGAGGAAGATCAAGAAGAAAGGAAGACAGATGTAGTGAAGGAGGAAAAACCATCTAAGTGAAAGAGAAATGGGAAGTACTGAGAAATGAGATGAAAACATCTCTGAAGGACCTAAAGTGCTTTATAATGATGGCAGTTCAGAGGCTGCCATTTCCCTGGGAAATGCCGTTTCCTTAGCTAGCCACTGTTTCTGGATCTTCTACAAGTCTTTGTTCTGTCTGGTAAAACCCACAGTGACCACTTGGGAGAAATGAGTCCTCAAGCTCCAGTGGCAGTATTTAGGTCAGTATTACCCTGGAGGCATGCCGAAACCAAACCTAAGCCTCTATCCAACCCTAAGACCTGCCTCCCACCCACCCACCCCACCCACCCACACCCACATTGCTGTCATCAGAGGACTGCGGATTTTCAAAGAATTGTAATCTGAATAATACAATGGGGCTAGTTGTCACAGTTCAGTTCAGTCGCTCAGTCATGTCCGACTCTTTACGACCCCATGAATCGCAGCACGCCAGGCCTCCCTGTCCATCACCAACTCCCAGAGTTCACTCAGACTCATGAACATTGAGTCGGTGATGCCATCCAGCCATCTCATCCTCTGTCGTCCCCTTCTCCTCCTGCCCCCAATCCCTTCCAGCAACAGAGTCTTTTCCAATGAATCAGCTCTTCGCATGAGGTGGCCAAAGTACCTCATGCGAAGTTTCAGCTTTAGCATCACTTCTTCCAAAGAAATCCTAGGGCTGATCTCCTTCACAATGGACTGGTTGCATCTCCTTGTGGTCCAAGGGACTCTCAAGAGTCTTCTCCAACACCACAGTTAAAAAGCATCAATTCTTCAGTGCTCAGCTTTCTTCACAGTCCAACTCTGTCATCCATTCATGACTACTGTAAAAACCATACCCTTGACTAGACGGACCTTTGTTGGCAAAGTAATGTCTCTGCTTTTGAATATGCTATTTGGTTGGTCAAAACTTTTCTTCCAAGGAGTGTCTTTTAATTTCATGGTTGCAGTCACCATCGGCAGTGATTTTGGAGCCCCCCAAAATAAAGTCTGACACTGTTTCCACTGTTTCCCCATCTATTTGCCATGAAGTGATGGGACCAGATGCCATGATCTTCGTTTTCTGAATGTTGAGCTTTAAGCCAACTTTTTCACTCTCTTCTTTCACTTTCTTCAAGAGGCTTTTTAGTTCCTCTTCACTTTCTGCCATAAGGGTGGTGTCATCTGCATATCTGAGGTTATTGATATTTCTCCTGGCAATCTTGATTCCAGCTTGTGCTTCTTCCAGCCCAGCGTTTCTCATGATGTACTCTGCATAGAAGTTAAATAAGCAGGGTGACAATATACAGCCTTGGCGTACTCCTTTTCCTATTTGGAACCAGTCTGTTGTTCCATGTCCAGTTTTAACTGTTGCTTCCTGACCTGCATACAGATTTCTCAAGAAGCAGGTCAGGTGGTTTGAAGAATTTTCCACAGTTTATTGTGTTCCACACAGTCAAAGGCTTTGGCATAGTCAATAAAGCAGAAATAGATGTTTTTCTGGAACTCTCTTGCTTTTTCAATGATCCAGCAGACGTTGGCAATTTGGTCTCTGGTTCCTCTGCCTTTTCTAAAACCATCTTGAACATCTGGAAGTTCACTGTTCACGTATTGCTGAAGCCTGGCTTGGAGAATTTTGAGCATTACTTTACTAGCGTGTGAGATGAGTGCAATTATGTGGTAGTTTGAGCATTCTTTGGCATTGTCTTTCTTTGGGATTAGAATGAAAACTGACCTTTTCTAGTCCTTTGGCCACTGCTGACTTTTCCACATTTGCTGGCATATTGAGTGCGGCACTTTCACAGCATCATCTTTCAGGATTTGAAATAGCTCAACTGGAATTCTATCACCTCCAGTAGCTTTGTTCATAGTGATGCTTTCTATGCCCGCTTGACTTCACATTCCAGGATATCTGGCTCTAGGTGAGTGATCACACCATCGTGATTATCTGGGTCATGAAGATCTTTTTTGTACAGTTCTTCTGTGTATTCTTGCCACCTCGTCTTAATATCTTCAGCTTCTGTTAGGTCCATACAATTTCTGTCCTTTATCGAGCCCATCTTTGCATGAAATGTTCCCTTGGAATCTCGAATTTTCTTGAAGAGATCTCTAGTCTTTCCCATTCTGTTGTTTTCCTCTATTTCTTTGCATTGATCGCTGAGGAAGGCTTTCTTATCTCTTCTTGCTATTCTTTGGAACTCTGCATTCAGATGCTTATATCTTTCCTTTTCTCCTTTGTTTTTCACTTCTGTTCTTTTCACAGCTATTTGTAAGGCCTCCCCAGACGTCCATTTTGCTTTTTTGCATTTCTTTTCCATGGGGATGGTCTTGATCCCTGTCTCCTGTACAATGTCACGAACCTCAGTCCATAGTTCATCAGGCACTCTATCTATCAGATCTAGTCCCTTAAATCTATTTCTCACTTCTACTGTATAATAATAAGGGATTTGATTTAGGTCATACCTGAATGGTCTAGGACTGATTTCCTTTAGGATGGACTGGCTTGATCTCCTTGCTGTCCAAGGAACTTTCAAGAGTCTTCTCCAGCACCACAGTTCAAAGCATCAATATTGCTCAGCTCTCACATCCGTACATGACTACTGGAAAACCATAGCTTTGACTATACAGACCTTAGTCGGCAAAGCAATGTCTCTGCTTTTTTAATACGCTGTCTAAGTTGGTCATTGCTTTTCTTCCAAGGAGAAAGCATTTTTTAATTTCATGGCTGCAGTCATAGTCTACAGTGATTTTGGAGCCCAAGAAAATTAAGTTTGTCACTGTCCATACTTATAGATTCTGCCTCCTACCTGTATACTTTTACGTGTTCATTTCTTAGTTTCTGCCTTTTATAACCAGGGCGTTGCCTGGTGGCATTTGTATATACTTACACTTGTGAACAAGGTACAGTATCATCCTTAAAGCTACCTGACACATATTCTTCATAGTACAGTTGCTCCGAAGATTCAGCTTCTCTGAATCTGCTGTCTGACTCCACCTGCGGATAGTGATGCTAGTATTCAGGCTAGGCTCGGCTATGGTGTAGTAACAAATATCAATGCTATATCACAACAAAGGTTTATTTCAGGAAGCCTAAGGAACTTTCCGCTGTGCGTTGACCTTGTCACTCCACAAGCTGGCATGGTCACAGCCAAATGAGATAGAAGAAGTGGAGGAGATATTCCCATTAACATCCATAGTCTGGCAGTGACACATGCCTCTTCTACTCACAGTGCTTTAGTCAGAATAGTCACGTGGCCCCAGATGCTATGATCAAGGAGGTGAAGTAAGCGTGTGGATTTTTCCCTTCCCAGAGCTCTACTGGCCTCTACCTCCATGAATAAACCCAGCTTATGGTCTCAAGAACAGTTGCTCAGTTCAGTTCAGTTGCTCAGTTGTGTCCAACTCTTTGCAACCCCATGAATCGCAGCACGCCAGACCTAACTGTCCATCACCAACTCCCGGAGTTTACTCAAACTCATGTCCATCAAATCAGTGATGCCATTCAGCCATCTCATCCTCCATTGTCCCCTACTCCTCCTGCCCCCAATCTCTCCTAGCATCAGGGTCTTTTCCAATGAGTCAACTCTTCACATGAGGTGGCCAAAGTATTGGAGTTTCAGCTTCAGCATCAGTCCTTCCAATGAACACTCAGGACTGACCTCCTCTAGGACGGACTGGTTGGATCTCCTCGAAGTCCAAGGGACTCCCAAGAGTCTTCTCCAACACCACAGTTCAAAAGCATCAATTCTTCGGTGCTCAGCTTTCTTCACAGTCCAACTCTCACATCCATACATGACCACTGGAAAAACCATAGCCTTGACTAGACGGACCTTTGTTGGAAAAGTAATGTCTGTGCTTTTTAATACGTTATCTAGGTTGGTCATAACTTTCCTTCCAAGCAGTAAGGATCTTTTAATTTCATGGCTGCAGTCACCATCTGCAGTGATTTTGTTGCTAGCTTCTTTATTAACCAGATTATGCAAATCGCTTTCTTATTAATTATAGTCATGCATTTATTTGAATTGAAACCTCCTCGTTTGTTCATTCAATAAATATTTATCAAGTGTTCCCTCTCTACTAGGTAGTTTGAGGCCCCTGAGAATATGTCAGTAAATGAAACAAAAGAAAACCACTACTTTCTTAGAACTAGCTTTCCAGTGGGGAATGGAAAAATTAACCTGAAAAATAAGAAAGTGATATGACATACTAGGCATTGGTATGTGCCATGGAGAAAGATAAAACAGGGAAGAGGGGATCAAGGTGTGAATGTGTATGTGTCTGAGCACTGAGGGGACAGTTTTAAGTAGGACGTCTGGGAAGGCATTCCTGAGAGGGTAACACTTGAGCAGACATCCAAAGAATGCAAGAGGGCTCTGGGGTAAAAGGATTCTAAGAAGAGGAAGTAACTGGTGCAGAGGTCCTGGGGCAGGAGACTGGCTGGTGGATCAGAGGGCTGCATGCGGCTAAGACAGAAAGCAGTAGGAAAGATCAGGAAGGGATCGGGGTGGGATGCATTGACCCTTGAGGACCTTGTTACCTATAAGGACTTGTGCTTTTATTCCTGATGAAAAAAATCTCCATTTTCTCCTCCTTGTTTTAAGAACCTGGTCCCTCCTCCACCCCCACCCCACCCCCCACCTTCCTATGCACACACACTGTTCTTCTCTCAGCCCCCTTGCAGCAGTGCCTCTCAGACTTGAGGGACATCAGGTCCACCTAGGGGGTGGAACGTCCAATTGCTGGGGCCCACCCCCACCCCAAGTCTCTGTGCTGGGGCCTGAGAACCTACCACTCTTGACAGGATCCCAGGTGACTCCAGTGCTGCTGGGACAGCGCCCCACTTTGAGAAGCACGGCTTAGTGCAACAGGCCCTCTCTTGCTTTTCCACTCATTTACTCAGGAAAGCTTGCCTGGATTCCTGGGCAGCACCAACTGCATCATTTGTGAGGTCCAAGGCAAAATGAAAATATAGTTCCCCCTTGTTCGAAAAGCAGGACAAAAAGGATGATTGAAGGTAAAGTGTAAAGCTTTTCCTTTTAAAATATTTTATTATTTATAAGATTTTATGAGTTTTCCTTGTTAATTGTTGGTTTATCTGAAATTTTGTATGAAGGTGCTGTTCTACAAATGGAACAGTCTTTGCATTTAATTCCTATTTCTAAACCCATGGATATTTGGTTTGCAACACTGCAACCATTTTCAAAACTAGAAATTCTTAATTCTTTGAAGAGTTTTAATAAGTCCCTGATATGCTTTATTGCAGCATCAATGTGTATACCCTTATTTTGTAATAATTTACTGACAAACTGTACTACCTGAGTGCACGAGTGTCCCGGTGCTCAGATTAGAGAGTTAGTATTTGTGCAGATGCCACAGGGACAGGCTCCGGGGAGAAATGAGTAAGCCCGCCTCCCACCATGGGTCCCCTCCCTTCTCCCACAGTCGCCTCTGCTGGCCCCACCGCTGCAACTGCTGCTGCTGCTGCCATGATCGAGCAGCTTGGGTCCAGGTCCCAGGCAGGGCTGCCCGCACAGCTCCAGGTTCTCTGGACAGCCCCAGGCGTGCACATGCTCGCCAGGTGGCCAGGCCAGCCGCTGGTGCTGCCCGCTGCCATATACTTGTGCACTCCAGCCCTCACGTGTGTGCATGAGCACCCAGAACAGCAGCTCTGCTCACACACACACTTCATTGTCCTTTCTGACCTCACAGGTTCAAATAGAACATCATTAAAAATTTCAAGACACTGACAACAGAGCATTAAACCAAGCACGCTGTCCCGTCTGAGTACACCTTGTTTGCACACCCGCAAAGCTGGTCTTGCTCCTGGACTAAATGACTTGCCTAGTTTTGCCCTTGGAGCATCTTATATTATTCTCTAACAGTGTATCATTCTAAATGATTTAATGTCTGTTTTCCCCACTGGGCTTCCCATGTTGTGCTAGTGCTAAAGAACCCACCTGCCAGTGCAGGAAATGTAAGAGACATGGTTTCGATCCCCGAGTCAGGAAGATCCCCTGGAAAAGAAAATGGCAACCCACTCCAATATTCTTGCCTGGAGAATCCCATGGATAGCGAAGCCTGGAGGGCTACGGTCCATAGGGTCAAAAAGAGTTGGACACGACTGAAGTGATTTAGCACTCACTTAGCTTTTCCCAACAGACAGGATCAGCAAATTATGACCCATTGGTCAAATCCTGCCAGCTGCCTGTTTTTGTAATGAAGTTTTATTGGAGCATATCGTCACTAATTTATTTTGGTATTGTCTATGGCTGCCTTCCTATTATAAGGCAGAGATGAGTAATGCAACAAGGAATATTTGCCCAGGAAGCCTAAAACATTTGCTGTCAGTCTTTTATAGAATTTTGCACTAGACTGTAAAATCCCTGAAGGTAAGAATGAGGTCTGTCCGGAACAGTGCCAGGCATATAGAAAATGCTCAGTCAACACTACTTGTTGAAAAAAAATTATTAAGAAATGAATACAAAGAGAGCCTAGTATTTTTTAAAGTAATTTATCTTAAAGAAAACCATGTAAATTTTGTTTTATTTTTTCGTAAAAAATTATGTGTAAAGTTACTTACCACACTGTGAGATTGACTCTCCAGGGAAATGTAAGGTGTTTGTCAAATACCCCTCTGACATGTTGCTGTACACCTCAGACTGAAGAAGCAAGGCATTGAAAATACATTATTCCTCCTACAGTAGTTATTAAGCAAAGTGTGGGGCTAGCCTTTATGATGGGAGTGATAATTCACCCTTGTATCTCACCCAAGAGAGTTTGCTATCTCCTTTGCTATCGAGCAAAGGAGAAAAGACTCTCAAATACATACTATGTAGATAAGCAACTATGATAAATGGCATTCAGTGCAGAAGGAAATTTCTGGATCAAGTGTTGTCGTCTTTCAGAGTCAAGACACTTTACTTTTGGCTGTGAAATCAGAAGTTTCTCACCAGCCATTCTATTTGGTCTCAGATTTGACCTCTGTCCTTCTTCCGCTTTGCTGTGCACTGCAAGGAGCTAACTCCTGCAAGCTCCATTTCCCTGCCTATGCTGCCAGCTGGTTCCAGCTTGATTCCATCAGTGGGAGGCCCCAGAGAAAGCTCGTGTAACTGGAGGAAGGAAGGAGCCAGGGTATTTCTCCTCACTTTCTGAGGCTATACAATGAAAAAACCAACAGAGTATTTTCACAGGGTTTCTATGAGAATTAAATGAGATAAGGCATGCAAAATGCTTATACCTTGTGTATAAAATAAACACTCAAGGAATAGAGCCGTTGTTGCTTTTAGCCTTGCTTAGGTGAGTAGGAAAGAGCACAGTGATCAATTAGTGACGTCTGCTGACAGTGAAGGGTTGGGCAGTCGTGCTATGTCAGCAGAGTATTTACCAACCCTGATATCTCAGAGCTGCATTGTGGAGACAGAACTGAGAGGAACCGGCAGATGGATTGACAGACTGGTAAGGTCTTGGGAGAAATCAAAGAACTGGGATGGTGACATCAAGAATAGATACAGGCAATGAACGAGAGAGAGAAGGTTGGGGAGAGAGGATTATGACTTCATTTTTAGATAAGTTGTTGGGTTCTTTCCAATTACCACAAAGCAAAAACACCCAAACCAAAAAAGAATACACTTAACACTGCAAGAGATGTGGGATTTTGATAAAAATACATGTGTGCAGTGAGTTAACAAAGAAAACCGTCTCAGCACTCACACACTCAGACCTCACAATGAGACCACAGCAATTCCAGTTACTGTATTCTGGTCTCCTCTTGAGAGGGAAAACCACCATTCTTTGCTTAGTGATTCTTCCCTGCTCAGGACTCTCTCTCTTTCTGGTTCTATCTGGTTTTCCTCTTCTTGCCTCTGTGCTGTGGTTATATTCTTTGTGTCCTGCATTCAAGATGATCAGAGTGGGTATTTACCATTTAGCACAGGGCTTCCTTAACTGCGTTGCATTCTCAGTTCAGGCCACCTCACAGTTTCCTTAAGTCTGGCCCACACTGGATGTCTTTGGCTTGGCGTAGCAGCTGCGGCTGGCATAGCAGTCACCTGACACAGAGTGTCAAGGTCCACCCATCTCAGAAGGAGCTGTGGAACCAGTAGGTTTCATGGTGTAGACATGGTGAGTGAGCTGGAGATGTCATTGAGATCTCCATGGAGCTGAAAAGGTCAGATTGGGTCATGGTTGAGAGAGCATTGAGGAGACTTGCTTACTTCTGCTTTTATATATCTCATGCATATTTGATCATATAGGATCAAAATCTGTCCAAGGTGCAGGGCAAAGAAGTCAGAAATTATTTATGAAAAAAAGATGGTTCTTCCAGTGGAATCCAGAAAGCTAGACAGTTTGCAGAGGAAGAGATTATTACTGTTGTTTGTAAGTGTTAGTCACTCAGTCGTGCCCGACTCTTTGCGACCCCATGGACTGCAGCCCACCGGGCTCCTCTGTCCATGAGATTTTCTAGGCAAAGATACTGGGGTGGGTTGCCATCTCCTTCTCCAGGGGATCTTCCCAACCCAGGGATCGAACCCGGGTCTCCTGCACTGCAGGCAGATTCTTTACTGACTGAGCTACAAGGGAAGCCCTGTTTACTGTTATTTATAGGGACGTCACTAATTTCTTAGAGGAACAAGCTAGAAATTGGCTTGGAAGGGTAGGTGTGGTTAGGTTAGGGTTTTCTTACTGCCTTGAGAGCAAAACAGTCTACACTTCAAGAAAACAAACAGAACAACTCAACGCTCTGTGATTCTTCCCAGAACTCTTCAAATCTGAGACATCCCTCACACCATTGGAACTTAAGGAGCCCAGAGCTTGCAACACACATATTTCAAGAATAAGTTGATACGAGTTCACTTACGTGTATTTCTTGAAAACAAAGAGAGAAAGAAAAAAGAGAGAGAAGGAAGAAATTAAAAGAAAAACAATATTTTGAAAATCTGTTATTGATGGAGACAGATGGGGGCTGTAAGGGCACAGCTTTGCCCCTACTCTTAAAAATTCCAGTTGAGGACAAAGAGGCCGATTCTTTAGGCAGCTCTACCTGATAGATGGATCTTTTTGCTTCTGTTTTCGTTAGTTGCTCAGTCATGTTACTAGTTAGTTGCTCTTCCAACAAAGAAGACTCTACACATGGACATCACCAGATGGTCAATAGCAAAATCAGATTGATTATATTCTTTGCAGCCAAAGATGGAGAAGCTCTATACAGTCGCCAAAAACAAGACCGGGAGCTGACTATGGCTCAGATCATGAACTCCATGTTGCCAAATTCAGACTTAAATTCAAGAAAGTAGGGATAACCACTAGACCATTCAGGTGTGACCTAAATCAAATCCCTTATGATTATACAGTGGAGGTGAGAAATAGGTTCAAGCGATTAGATCTGATAGAGTGCCTGAAGAACTATGGATGGAGGTTCATGACATTGTACAGGAGACAGGGATCAAGACCATCCCCAAGGAAAAGAAATGCAAAAAGGCAAAATGGCTGTCTGAGGAGGCCTTACAAATAGCTGTGAAAAGAACAGAAGCAAAAGACAAAGGAGAAAAGGGAAGATATACCCATTTGAATGCAGAGTTCCAAAGAATAGCAAGGAGAGATCAGAATGCCTTCCTCAGTGATCAATGCAAAGAAATAGAGGAAAACAATAGAATGGGAAAGACTAGAGATCTCTTCAAGAAAATTAGAGATACCAAAGAAACATTTCATGCAAAGATGGGCACAATAAGGGACAGAAATTGTATGGACCTAACAGAAGCAGAAGATACTAAGAAGAGGTGGCAAGAATACACAGAAGAACTGTACAAAAAAAGATCTTCATGACCAGGATAATCACGATGGTGTGATCATTCACCTTGAGCCAGACATCCTGGAATGTGAAGTCAAGTGGGCCTTAGGAAGCATCACTACTAACAAAGCTAGGGGAGATGATGGAATTCCAGTGGAGCTATTTCAAATCCTAAAAGATGATGCTATGAAAGTGCTGCATTCAATATGCCAGCAAATTTGGAAAAGTCAGCAGTGGCCACAGGACTGGGAAAGGTCAGTTTTCATTCCAATCCCAAAGAAAGGCAATGCCAAAGAATGCTCAAACTACCACACACTTGCACTCACCTCACACGCCAGCAAAATAATGCTCAAAATTCTCCAAGCCAGGCTTCAACAGTACGTGAAACGTGAACTTCCAGATGTTCAAGCTGGATTTAGAAAAGGCAGAGGAACCAGAGATCAAATTGCCAACATCTGCTGGATCATTGAAAAAGCAAGAGAGTTCCAGAAAAACACCTCTACTTCTGCTTTATTGTCTATGCCAAAGTCTTTGACTGTGTGGATCACAACAAACTGTGGAAAATTCTTCAAGAGATGGGAATACCAGACCACCTGACCTGTGTCCTGAGAAATCTGTATGCAGGTCAAGAAGCAACAGTTAGAACTCGACATGGAGCAACACCTGGTTCCAAATCAGGAAAGGAGTACGTCAAGGCTGTATATTGTCACCCTGCTTATTTAATTTATATGCAGAGTACATCATGAGAAACGTTGGGCTGGATGAAGCACAAGCTGGAATCAAGACTGCCAGGAGAAATATCAATAACCTCAGATACGCAGATGATACCACCCTTATGGCAGAAAGTAAAGAAGAACTAAAGAGCCTCTTGATGAAAGTGAAAGAGAGTGAAAAAGTTGGCTTAAAACTCAACATGCAGAAAACTAAGATCATGGCATCTGGTCCAGTCACGTCATGGCAAATAGATGGGGAAACAATGGAAATGGTGAGAGACTATTTTGGGGGGCTCCAAAATCACTGCAGATGGTGACTTCAGCCATGAAATTAAAAGATACTTGCTCCTTGGAAGAAAAGCTATGACCAACCTAGACAGCATATTAAAAAGCAGAGACATTACTTTGCCAACAAAGGTCCATCTAGTCAAAGCTATGCTTTTTCCAGTAGTCATGTATGGATGTGAGTTGGACTATAAGGAAAGCTGAGTGCCAAAGAATTGAAGCTTTTGAACTGTGGTGTTGGAGAAGAGTCTTGAGGGTCCCTTGGACTGCAAGCAGATCCAACCAGTCAATCCTAAAGGAAATCAGTCCTGACTATTCATTGAAAGGACTGATGCTGAAGCTGAAACCCCAATACTTTGGCCACCTGATGCAAAGAACTGACTGACTGGAAAACATCCTGATGCTGGGAAAGATTGGAGGCTGGAGGAGAAGGGGATGACAGAGAATGAGATGGTTGGATGGCATCACCAACTTAATGGACAGGAGTTTGAGTAAGCTCTGGGAGTTGGTGATGGACAGGGAGGCCTGGAGTGCTGCAGTCCATGGGGTCGCAAAGAGTTGGACACGACTGAATGACCGAACTGAACCCCAGGTTGGCTTGGATTTGACATTAGACATGGACTTCCTCCATGCCCAAGGTTTGTGGCTCACATTATACCTTGATGTGAAAGAAAGAAAGGGCAACTTGCTAGGTTCTTTCTGGGAGGACTTGTATTGTTTCCCACTTTGGCATGAACAGAACTGGGCTGAGAGGGAAGTTTTGAGGAGTGACTGAGATCACACTCCTGGACAGATGAGCTGGGTTCAAATCCTGCTTGTCATCAGCTGTGTAAGGTTGTGATATCTTCATGCTTCAGTTTCTTTATCTGTAAGATGGGATGAAATGAATAGTGTCCATCTCACAGGGTTATGGGAGGATTAGGAAGCTGTAAGTAGCTGGTGCACGGGCTCCCCTAGTGGCTCAGTGGTAAAGAATTCACCTACCAATGCAGGAGATGCAGGTTTGATCCCTGAGTCAGGAAAATCTCCTAGAGAAAGAAGTGGAAACCCACTCCAGTATTTTTTTCTGGGAAATCCCATGGACAGAGGAGCCTGGTGGGCTACAGTCCATGGGGTAGCAAAAGAGTTGGTCACAAGGTCATGACTTAGCGACTAAACAACAACAGCTGGTGTATGGTAAGCCCTTAATGGTGTTGGCCATTGTTAACACTCTGAACAGATGTAAGAAGAAACTTTCGAAGTCCACAGAAGGCTATAGAGACACCAAGTGGGGCAAGCTCCTCCCCAGGAAGGGAAACAGTCCTCTGTGTTGGTGGTGAGCAGTAATTATGATGGAAAAAACATTTTCCAAGGTCTGGAGCTGACGTGTCCTCCTTGTGACATTTTAATCTCTGAGTAATAGATTCCATTGCTTGCAGAGCCATGATTTTTCAGTTTATTGCTTTTTCCTCTTCTGTCTCAAACCTGGATTCCTCCTCCCCTGGGCTCCAGCCTGTCTCCAGCAACCCTGAAGTGTTTCTGGACAGTCCCTATTCCAGAGCCACGTTCTTTACTCAGCTCAGATAAGGAAGCCTCCAGCCCTGGCAAGACACACTGTCTTCCTTGAGGAAAGTGGTGAGGGCCTACTGTGTGCTCTATCCATCATATCCCCTTTCATGCTCCCAGCAGCCCTGTAAAGCTGGCACTAAGATGGTCTCCACTTAAGGTGTAGCCGCGGGGTCTGTGCTTGGGTTTTGGAGTCAGCGAGCCCAGGTCTGGTGTTGTAACTCACGTGTTCACTGTGAGACCTTGGGCAAGCTACTTCAGTCCTCTGAGGCTTGGTTTCCTCATCTCTAAAATCAAAGGGACAATAATAATGCCGGCCTTAGAGGTTGTGGGGAAGATTGAATTAAATAGTATGTGTAAAATGTATGGTATAGCACCTCGAGTATGGGCGCATGCTCAATAAATGCTTATTACTAATGGTATTGTCTAGAATTGAAAAAACTGAGTTAAGGTAGTTATTAGATTTTGCAGGTGAGAAAACCCCTTTATACCCATCTCTGAGTTCAGTGCTTTTCTCACTGTACACAGTCACTTGCCTCTTCAGGGCCAGGACTACCATTCTCCAGTCTTTTATAATAATGGACATTTTGAATGGGTGGAAAGACTACATTTCCCAGCATTCCTTGTGGCTGGACGTGGCCATGTAACTACCCAGTAGAATGTGCTTGGATATGTGATATCTGAAGCTTCCTGTTAGTTGTTAACAGGGAAGAGATTTGCTTTCCTTTGCACCTTTTTCTCTTGAATTGACTACACAGACTTTAACATGAGAAGAATATAATTCTCTGTCTTGTTTGAACCATTGTAGAGAAAGCAGCAGGGGTGTCAGCAGTAGTAGCATCGAGAGTCAGGAGCCAGGAGAGCTGGATTTCCTGACCCTGACCCTCCTGTGTCACTTGACCAAAGTATTCATTTTGCTCCCGCATCTGACAACATTTATTTTGCCAACAACCATAAAATGGCAACCCACTCCAGTATTCTTGCCTGGAGAATCCCAGGGATGAGGGAGCCTGGTGGGCTACCGTCTATGGGGTCGCACAGAGTCGGACACAACTGAAGCAACTTAGCAGCAGCATGCTAGACATTAGCAATATAGACATAAGTAAGACACAGCCTCAGAAATGATCTTACCTACTCTGGTCTTGGTGATGTTATCCATGTCAATCCTCGGGGAGAATATACTCCCTTATAGAGGATATGGATTCAACTCTAGGTGCAGGCCAGGGTTCTTGAGTAATTTCTCTGCTGGTTCTAAAGTTTTTGTAGATTCAAAATGAGCTCCAAATCTGTTAATTTAGTTAGAAAAATCACTGGTGCCTAGGTACTTACTAGTTGCAAATCCTCGGCAAGATATCGAACTTTAGCTCCAATGATTCAGTGTCAAATAGAAATAATGGCACTTGGAAGATTATAAAAGAAAACACATGCAAAGCATTTAGCACTGTATCTGACATTTGAGAAACACCCAACAAATGATGATAAAGGTGTTAGGCTTGATTCTCTGCTGCTCATAAAGCAGGCTGTGGAGTGAGCCAGCTAAGAAGGTCCTCTGAAGGGTAAGCATCAACTCTACCCTGACCCTCATAAGTGCTATAAGGCTCCAACAAGGCTGTGTTTGTTAAGACACTTTTTTAAAGGGTGACACAGGAGTGGAGTGAAGGCTTTGTCAGTATTCAAATCTGCAACATTCTGCCCTACCTATGTTGATCCCTCAGATTGCTCTCCTTGTCTGCCAAGATCCCATCTGACAACCGCTGCTCCATTGCAATGCTTTATTGCCAATTCTGAGAGTTTATGTTACTGGCTGTTGAGTATCTAATGTCTATGTCCATTGGGATCTATTCCTATAAATACACAACTAATCAGAATTCACAAAAAGAAAAAGTTTTAACCTAATCATTATATGGACCCCATATTTGAATATTCATAACAAGTTACATGGGACTTCCAATCATGGCTCAGATAGTAAAGAATCTGCCTGCAATGCAGGAGACCTGGGTTTTATCCTTAGGTTGGGAAGATCCCCTGGAGAAGGAAATGGTACCCACTCCAGTATTCTTTCCTGGAGAATTCCATGGATAAAGGAGCCTGGTAGGCTATAGTCCATGAAGGTTGCAAAGAGCTGGACATGACTGAGTGACTAACACACACACATACACACAAAACAAGTTACATATATATACATATGTATAATCTTGCATTGAGAGTCAGCATCTCAAACTCAAAATTATATATTTATACAGATAGATCATATATATCATATAGATAAATAGATTATATATTATATATATATATATAGTTCTTAATTCCAGAGAATAATGATTATTATCTTAATTTTATAGGTGAAGATACTATGGTTCAGAGTGGTCATGTGTAAGTCTCCCATGAGGCTAATAAAGTTTAAGCTCAGTCTTCTCACTTATACAAACATCTTCCAAGTCTTTGTTTTGATTTTGAATCCATGCATTTCATATTCTTTTTCTTCAAAGGCTCCCCAACTTGTTTAAGCTTCAGGCTCTGCAAAATCTAGACTCTTCTCTGAGGGGTCACACAGATGCTAAGAATGCAGCTAGAATTTGAGCAGTAATTATTTGGGATTTCAATTGAGTTTAAGTTTTCTATAAGAGCTCTTTGTAATTTATTAAAATAATGCTGTTGGCACGTATGGTTGTGCCAGTGGATCAGTATTGACCCACAAGGCTGGTATTGCAGTCTCACCATGTTATGCCCAAGTGATATGCTGGATAAATGTTATAAGTCCATTTGTTGATACCAGCACTTCCCAGTACTGTCCAAGGTACTGCACTGTGATAAAGGCGACAATATCTCAGTTTCACAGAGCATATTTCTTCTGACATGCTCACTGATTGTATGCATTTTTCTTATGGGACAGAATTATCACTTTCATATTATAATTGCTAATTTAGCCAAGAAATAAACATCTTAATGGGAGAACCAGAATAGAGGATGAGGAAACTGTCATGAGTACATATGAGACACCTCTGGGAATTCCCAGATATGACTCAGTGACATGTTGAAGTGCTGGGCAGCTTGCCTTTAAAATGTGAGTAGTTCTTTACCTGACTCCAGTGTCTCTATAGCCTGAAAAGCTCTAACTGATCTTGTTTCTTTGCTCATATTTTTCCATCCTCGAGCTTCCCTGGTGGCTCAGATGGTAAAGTGTCTATCTGCAATGCGGGAGACCCGGTTTGATCCCTGGGTTGGGAAGATCTCCTGGAGAAGGCAATGGCACCTCACTCCAGAATTCTTGCCAGGAGAATCCCATGGATGGAGGAGCCTGGTGGGCTACAGTCCATGGGGTGGCAAAGAGTCGGACACGACTGAGCGACTTCACTTTCATTTTTCCATCCTCACACTTCTTCATTCCTCTCCTCTGAATATCCACCATCTTTCAGAACTAGGACTGGGCACAGCAGAGGAATGAAGAAAAGGAAGCTGGATTCTCACCCAAGGGTACAGGAGTGTGAAGGTGGGGAAAGGACATGTGTAGCCGCCTTTTGCCTCTGATTATGACTCAGGTCATTGGTGAGGGTTGATCTGAACGCTAATGTCGCAGCACCAATCCTCTTCCTGGGGAGAGTCAGCCATCTACCCACACAGGGTCTGCCCTGCCTGGAAATCTCCATGCCTGGCTTCAGTCACCTTCAGAGCTCTTCTTGGTAGAAAAAGACAAACATACCTTGAGGTTTCTGATTTCCTCTAATTTGGGAAATGTGCCATTTCCACACCTTCAGTACCGACGGATGTCTCTCCTTGTCTTATCAGTAAAATGCCCTAAAAAAACAGTAAAAACTGACTCACATTCAAAACAAATCTTAAGGTTTTAAAGATATGGAGATGTTGTTTTCTTTTTCCCTTGAGAGTAGCTGCTGCTGCTGCTGCTGCTGCTAAGTCGCTTCAGTCATGTCTGACTCTGTGCTACCCTGTGGACGGCAGCCCACCAGGCTCCCCGGTCCCTGGGATTCTCCAGGCAAGAACACTGGAGTGGGTTGCCATTTCCTTCTCCAATGCATGAAAGTGAAAAGTGAAAGTGAAGTCACTCAGTCGTGTCAGACTCCTATCGACCCCATGGACTGCAGCCTACCAGGCTCCTCCATCCATGGGATTTTCCAGGCAAGAGTACTGGAGTGGGTTGCCATTGCCTTCTCTTCTTGAGAGTAGAGATAAGACTAATTCTGGTTTTCCAGGAAGCAGGATGAAGGTTGGATAAGGAGATGGGCAGAGAACAAACCAAAGCCCTTGAGTCCTGCGCTAGCTACTCTGTGCTTGCAAAGAGCGACAAAGTCATGCTTGAGACGATCCACAGGTGGGGGCCCAGTGAGGGCATTCAGAGGAGGCAGCGACCTCTGGCTCATCCAGGAGTCCAGTGGCAATCCACCAATGGAGGGAGTTTAGCTTCCTCCCTTGGAGTCCGAGACAGTTTCTAGAACAGCTTCCAGGGCTGATCTCTGTCTATTTGAGAAGGATTTGAAATTCTGAGCTGTCTTCATTATACACAGGCCAAACAATCTTTATTTTCCCACCTCTTTACCATTAAAATTTTTTATCAATTAATACATACACACAGGGGGAACAAACTGAGAAGATAAGTTTATGATAAAAAGAAATAGTCTCCTTTTCTACTTCTCTCTAGCCTAGTCTCTTTCTCTCTAGAAACCATTTCTCTTTCTCAATTTAAAAGTTGTAAAGTTTCTGGTGGTTGCCTCCACGTTGATAAATAATTTTTTTTTACTGCCTGTTCATGATTTATCAGCTTTACACTTTACACCAACTTCCTGTTAAGATATGAGTTTTGTTTTTTTAATCCCTCCTCTAGTCCTTCACCCTTCAAACTTACATCACTATTTTGAGTTCCCAGATTTTGAAATTTAAAACACAAATTGAATTTCTGTTTTATCTTATACACCTTGACCAGTGGAAACCAGTTCTTGCTAAAGAGTCAGGCTTTAGAAAAGCAAGGAATAAGAGTTGTTCTGGGAATCTAAGGAGCAGGAATGAATGCACCATCTCTTTAGGGCACTGCCTGATGTGAATTAGTGGGAATTCTTAATTTACCAGAAAGAGAAAGTCTGATTGGCTTACACTGGGCCACATGCTCACCCACTGGCTAGAGAGTGTTCATCCTGTGGATGAAGTTTCACTCAGCCGGCAGGTTGTGGAGGGGAAATGACCCGAAAGGAACTTGAGGTGCTGTTACTCATGATATATGCTGTAGATTCCTCGATTTATAAGATATCACATATTTCATGGCTACCCCTCCCTTCTTTTCACCTCTCTTTCCTTCTTGCAAATCTCATTTGAGTTTGTAGTTTTACACTAACGAGATTCATAATAGTTGCAGTTGTTTCTGGGCAGGCTTTGTCTTGCTGATTGTAGAAATGGAAAATCATTAAACAGCCCTTATAGCATTATCTTTCTGGAGAGCAGCATGCGATGATTGCATTCATCTCCTCACAGTTTTTAATTTTTCCTGGAACTTCTAATTGCCTTAATTTTTATATTCTCTGCCTTTATCGTTTCTTTATGCCCCTAAAATGTCTGCAGCATACTCTGTAATTTATGGAAGTTCTTTTCTCCCCAGAGCCATACTCTAGGAACTCTCCAATTACCTCCCTCCTCTCATGTAGACTGATGGCCTTCTGGGACTGATAACTAGCTGCTGTTTTTCCTTCCCTTTAGTTCTCCCTGGATCTTATAACTTCCTCTTTCTTGATTTAATTCCTAATTTGATTGGAGCACATCTTCTCCAGTAACTCCCAACTGAAGAATGGATAGGAAATGAACTTTCTGAGGCCTGCCTGTATAAAGATGTTTATTCTGCCATCATTATTTAATGACATTTTATCTGGGACAGAACTCAAGTCAAAGACCATTTCTCTTCCGTTTGAAAGCTATTGTTCCGTTTCCTTTCAGCACCGGTGTTGCTGTGCCAGTCCGTCTCTTTCTTTGTCCTTTGTAGGTGACCGTTTTCTCTCTCTGAAGCTATTAGGGTCTTTATTTTTGGTGTCCTGAAATTTCACAGAGATGTGCCTAGGAGGGGTCTTCTTAAATTCTCCCCTTTCAGTATGGAAACTCTTGTCTTTAGTGTTGGAAAATTAATTTGTATTACTGCTTTCTCTCCTATTTTCTCTCTTTTCTCTTGGGAACGCCTATTGGTCAGATGTTGGATTTTTTGGCACAGATCCGCCATGGTGCTGATCTTTTTCTCTCAGATTTTAGGGAATTCATGCCAAGTGAAGGAGCCAGCAGTGTCATGGAGTATGGCACATATAGAGTTGGATGACTCACTCCACATATCTTCTAGTTCACCTTCCGCTGCTTCAGTGACTGGATGAATAGAACCCCCTGTGGCGAGAGATCAAGTATGTGGTCTATGTTCTTCTAATTGGATGTGCTGGTACAAGCGGAGGCAGAAGTGATCAATGTGAGGTGGTAGTGGTACGTAGGAGGATAGAATCTTCTGACTAGGAGAGTGGTAGAGCTGTCTGGTAATTCTGAGGTGGTAGTAGCCACGCTTGCATCCTCAGGTCTACACTGGCTACTCAGTGCTAAGGAGCAGCAGCTACTACCATGCCTCTCTCAAGCAGCTGGCATGGCCAAGCTCTTTCCCGGCTATTAAATTTAAGTAGGTAGCATTCCTGATGGCTCAGGTGGTAAAGAATCTGCCTGCAATGTGGGAGACCTGGGTTAGATCCTTGGAGGAGGGCATGGTAACCCACTCCAGTATTCTCACCTGGAGAATCCCATGGACAGAGGAGCCTGGTGAGCTACAATCTATGGGGTCGCAAAGAGTTGGACATGACTGAGCAACCAAGCGCAGCACAGCACAGGTAGCATTCAGACCTGGTTTTCCATCCCTCCCCCAAATTCTGTGAGCCACCCAATATCCTTTAACAAGTCACTTTCTGCTTCAACTTGCCAGAATGGGTTTTGTTGTTTGCATGTAGAAAACTTTGCAAGAAGGCATGTTCTAGGTAGTATGGAAACAGGCAAAGAGGTCTTTTCCTTCCTGAAATGAAAGAAATTACTTCACAGAATGAATGCCAACTGAACAGAGACTTATAGAGTGACTTGAAATTTATTGAATGGACAAAGACAGAAGGAGATTTCAGATAAAATCACAAAAGTGAGTGAGCTCATATACATTCATTCATTTATTTAATGTTCATGAATATATACTATGTTCTAGGTACTGGGCTAGATTCTTTGCATACAGCAGTGAGAAATATAACCATGATTCCTGCCCACAGAATGTTTATGTATTTCCAAATTGTACATGTAGATTATGTTACCCTGAAACAACTTAAATGTGGAGGTTGCAATAAAGAAATTGTGTGTCCCTTTTCCCATTAAGTACTTGCCTCTTGGGAGGTAAAGAAGAATATACTTTCTTACCTGTGTTCCTATAAACAGTGGTGAGATAATTGTCAGAATAGTGGGCTAATTTGGTTTTATCCAAGTGATTATCCTTTTCTGAAGGATCATCTTGCCTATCTTCCTTTATTAGTGTCTTAACTGATGTGTTTTGGTGCTGCAGAAAATCAGAGTTAGAGGAAGACAGAAATTGAAGAGAGGGATAAAAACATGCCTATGCCAAGGCTTATTATTCTATATCAGCTTTCATGGTGAAAACTATCCAACTATGAAGCCTCAGGACTGCTCTAGAGTTCCACCATCATTTCAGACTCTTGGCTTTGTTTCTTGGACTCCAAATGACCAAGACCACTCATAGCATGACAAGCCCCAAGGGACAACATGTGATAATTGGGGCTGATGCTCCTAGATCCAGGGACATTTGCAGTCAATTTGCAGCCACCTCTATGTACCGAAGATCCCCTTTACCTAGATGGCTTCATGGCTTGGCTGGGTTTTCAATTCACTAATGACTAGAAAGGTAGTGTCCCTTCCTGTTTCACAAAGAGTTATTGTCTATAACACCATCCCTACTTTTCTTTGGCTTTCTCTCTTCTCTCTTCTGGAAATTGGCACCGTTCATTAATTAAATCATGAGAAATGGTAGGGATCCAATTTGCCGTTGGCAATCCAAGAGGCAAATTCCAGATTCCAGTAGTCAGTTGCAGAATCAAATTTTCAGAGATTTCATTGCTAGGACATTTTGTGAAACCAATTTACCATAACAATAATAGTTAACATTTATAGATGCTTTTTGAGTGCCAATAGCTATGATAAGCATTTGTATTCATTTACACCTACACCTTTAATCCTAACAACATCACCATGGCATAAGTATTCTCAGTGTTGCCATTTTAAGATGATGAGGTTGGGAGTAGTTAAGTTTAAATCGAGTCAGTTAGTAAGTGGCAGAGCCAAGATGAGACCCCAGAGTAGTGAAATTTAAGGCCTGAGCTCTGATCCACTCTGCTGTATTGTACCCTGTGGAGAGTTGGCAGTTTTATTCTGATTATTTTTCTCTATTGGACATCCTTCATCATCCCTGAAATAAGAGTTTGAACCAAATTAAGATTTACTTAAGCCAAAGTTTTGATCAAATTATGAATTGACCTTAAAATTAGTTTCATGTGTAGGCATAGCTTAACCATGAAGCACTGGACATTCTCTCTCTGACTGGTCCGACAGGCATAAATTGCAAATTTTATGGCTCTAAAATAGTTTGAGTTTTAACTCAATAAATGAAAGAAAATTCAGTGACACATTCTTGAAATTTAAATTGTAAGTATATCCTCTCTAAGTTACCATCCGGTTACAGGGTGATTTTTACAATGTTCACAGAAACTCATTGGTGTTGCTACTATTTTAACACATAAATTTATTTCCAAGATGTTTAAGTGGCATATTGCAGAAAGTCAGCTGGATTTTGATTCTTAAAAATCTGGCAATGATGGAAATGCTTTTTGAATTTAAGTGAGAACATCCTCCCTGCTAAAATAGCACTCTGATTAGATTCATTTCTAGAACTGCATTACTCACACATGGAAATGGTATAAATTTGTTACTAAACCATCTACAGATGGTAGGGTTTATTTTCCCCCAGTAAACACCAGAGGCTGTGATAGTGCACTTTAGAACAAATGGGCTCATTTCTGCAGCCTCTTCATATTTTGCATAGCAATGTCCTGCTCATTGAACTGGGTCCCTAGTTCTTGCAAACAAAGGCTGTTTAACATTAATGATTGCATCTTGAAAACAGAGAACTTGTTTTGTTATAAAAGATGATGGCTCTTCTATCCTGTCCTATTCAGCAAGATAAGGACTGCCATAACTCCATGAAGAATAGAGAAACTACTGAAATGACAGAATCTTAAGAATTGAAAAGTGCAGTAAGTGTCCCCCAGGGGACACCTCTGCAGTCTCTGAGAGATGCTTATTTCCGCTGCTCTGGCTGAATAACTTCTACAGATAAGAGCCTTACCACCCTGCTGAGATGACCGATAAGAGTTTATTGAGTGTGCCAGTCTCTGTGCTGGGTACTGGGGAGTAGGAGGCAGACAGTATACCCATTGCTGTCCTCCTGGTCTCTGCTTTCATGGAGTCAGTAGTCTAGTGGGGAAAAGGCAAGTAAGCAAGCAGTTATGGTGCATATGGGCTGTTTTGGTCGCCTCCTATGCACCCTATTGAGGAGGGATTCCCAGCCTAGGGTTATGGGGATGGCTGATTATATGACCCTCAGCACTGGGCAGCTGAGACTAATAGCAGTTTAGCAACCACATATCCTCATGGCGGGGTGGCTGGGGATTGGGGAGGATACCACATACCATACAAAGATGGCTCTCAGGAGCCGAGTGGAACCGTCAGTGTCTGTGAGAGGCAGGCTTGTAGTATCAAGAGGGTGAGGAGGCCCCTGGTTCCTGCAGGAGGATGTGACTGGCAGGAAACTGAAACCCACTGCTCAAGGATAAGCAGGAACTGCACCTGGGGTGGGGGTGGGGGTTGATAAAGAGGGCTGTTTGATTAGGGAGGTTATCTATCCACGGGAGCAGAGTGGGGAGGGGACCTTGCCATTATGCCATTTGAGGCCTCCCTGATTTCATCAGATGTCGAGGCAGCAGGTAATAATACTGAGTGTCAAATTTAGTTCTTACACCATAGGGGATTCTATGGAGGGACAATTAAAACATGATTTGGGGATTGGGGCCTAGGCAGAGGAGATCGGGGCTGACATTCCTAAGAAAGACAACATTTAAACAGAGACCCAAAGAATGAATTGGAATTAGACATTCCCAAAGTTGGGTTTTCAACTACAGAGCAGAGAGGTGAGAGAGAGCCCAGATTGTGCATATGAGGGGGTGAGGTGGGGAGAGGCCGACTGAGAGAAGTTAACCCCGCAGATTCTCCCCGCAGGCATGTAGGCGGGAAAGAAGAGAGAGATGGAAGGGGAGCCTCATCAGGGCCCAGTCATGTAGAGCCTACCTGTCCACAGTATCAGACAGGTGACCTCTGTGAGCTGGAGGAAGGACATATAGCAGGCATGGCACAGACTGGGAGGACTTGGAGACAAAGTCCCAATCCACACGGGAGGCCCTTTCCATGTGGGGACCTGTGCCCAGCATTACCAGATACCCCGATTTTTCCAGAGAAGCCATACGCTGGGATTTGTAGACAAAGCTTTCAAATTTATAGACATTGGCTCTACTGGAAATTTATTAAAAAGAAAAAAAAAAAAGCACTGTGCAAGCCAAGCAAAACCTATCATCCCACAGGCTTCTGGTGTGTAATCTCTAAGAAAAAAACTTGAAAGCCACGAGAAAGAGTTGAGGGTTTACCATAAAGCCATGGGAGATTTAGGAGCAATGGGAATCTACTGCATAGCTTCGTAAGGGGCCAGGGCAGAATCACATCTGCATGTGAGAAGGATGGCAGCCATTGAAGACCAGGTGGGACGCTAAGATGCAGTGTCTCTGTCTGACCTGGGGAAGCGACTGTAAAGATGGAGGAAACTGTTTTCATTCCAGAATCATGTAGGAGGCAGAAGCAATAGGACATGGATGTCTTGGGGAGGGCGGGGGAGAGGAGTCAGATCTTTGACTTATCACAGTATCAGGCAGTCTGTTAGAAATGTCCTTCTTGCAGCTTCTATATGTTGAAGGCCATCAGGACTCATCCTGAGTCTTTTCCTCATTATTCCATATGTAGGGGCTGAGGTGGGTAGTAATTGATAGTGTGAAAAGTGCAAAGTTCTTTCAGCCTAGAACTTTGAAACCAGAATGAATATGATTGGTGGGGAGCAATAAATTTACTTGCTGAGCCATAGGCTAAGATTTAATCGAATTTTCATGTTCTGAGTTTTCATAAAGTGATGCAGGAGCCAAGCTACTCCTCAGAGGCATGCTGGGTGCCATGGGGATTCCAGACAGTGATTAGAAACACGCAAGGCAGGTAATTCACTTGGATGGTTATTCAAATTTCTTATCAGAAGTTTCTATCAAGCTGAGTGAGGGGGTAAGTTCTCTGCCTGAGACTGAACATGACTAATTTAGCCATTTCTCCACATGCCAGAGAGATGAGAATTTAACACAGTCCCTCCCTCTTGATAAATTCCCTTGGTATAATTTAGATTTTGCCCTCAGATACAAATGTGTAAGTTGTTTTAGCCTCCCAAGTATAGACAAGTAAGGGAGTCAGCATCCTGCTTATATAAAGGAGGCAAGTGCCTTAAATGTACCTCTATACTCCCAAACTGTGAACAACAAAAGCTAGTTTAGCAGACACAAACAGTAGGCCTATGCAAAGAAGATTCTTGGAGGTTTTCTAGAAAAGCTGGATCCCAGGTATGTATGGAAGATGAGAAAGGGCGAAGGGTAGTCCAGAGCACACAGGAGGTCCTCAGCTTGTCCCAGGTCTAGCAGGAAAATCAAACATTTTTATGTCAGTGGGAGCTCTTTCATCCTCCAAATGAAATGGAAAAAACCCTGGATGCTGATTATTTTTTGGTCTTTCTTATTCTATTGTGTTGCTTTTTCTTAACAAAACAAGTTTATTGTAGATTAGAAAATAGTTCATTGTGAAAAAATTACAAAAGTAGATACATAGAAAAAGAGAGAAGGAAGGAAGGAAGGAAAGGAAGGAAGAAGGAAGGAAAGGATTTGAAAGACTGGAAAGAGGAGAGCTCTAATAATTCCAACACCCAGAGGTAACCTCAATGAACATTGGATGTATATCTTTTCAGTGTTTTTTTCAGTGGATCCATGTATTATTAATTTTTTTCCAAGAGTGGAGTTCTGCTCTTAATAGGGTATAAGAATATCAGTCAACCTGCTTAGGTAATTTGATTTATATTATAAACTTGCATTCTCTTGGGGGAGCAGGAATGGAAATATAATCTCAGTTCAAAAATGTCCTCACGTGCTCCAGTGCTTAGTTGCCAGTCCATGCAGGGCACTGTTGAGTCCTTTCTTACTCAAACTGCTAATTCTCCAGACCCCCATCCTTTTAACTATGTTTGTTTCCCTCTTGAGTCACACTCAGCTGCAAGAAACTTAGTGAGCTTGTCCGAGGGGCCCTATTAATTGCACATCACTCTCAGACACAGAGGGCAATTCACCAGGGCCCAGGACATGCTCCCTGTTTATGTAAAGCCTTCCTGCACACCCACATCTCTGAGCCATTTCTTCCTCTGGCTTTCTACCACCTGCCCAGCCTGTACCTGAGAAGAAAATGTAGGTTCCTCTTTCCAGAGTTCTGCAAATGCCCAAGGAATTGTGATTTCCCCGCTTAGCTGACACCTCCACCCCGCATTAGAAGAACATTCAGAAGATTTCCTCCTTCTCATGGGATCTTCCAAATCTGTTATTCATGCTCTGAATTTTTATCATCACTATTGTTCCTTTTAAGGACTTTCAAAAGAAAAAGTCAGGAGACGGTCCTATTTTCTCTCATCTTCTGTTCAATACCCATCACTCTGGCAAAAACTTCAAATGGCCTCATCTGAGGCATTAAAGTGTTAGTCACTCAGTCATGTCTGACTCTTCGTGACCCATGGACTATAGCCCATCAGGCTCCTCTGTCCATGGAATTCTGCAGGCAAGAATACTGGAGTGAGTTACCATTTCATTTGAAGAGTAGAAGGGATGAAATATCAGGAAAGTGGAAGGAATGCCAGATAAAATTTTAGAGCGAGGTCACTCCACTGTACTTACAGGAACTTAGGTTCCAATTCCTCCAAGCAGGCTGGGAGGTGGCAACCTGGAGGAGAGCTTTCTAAGAGGAGGTGTGGGGGAGAGGGGCAGTCCCTTGGCTATTCTTTCTACCTGTGGTCCATGCTCTTGCCCATCTGGATGCAAACTCACAGGGTACTTCCTTGGTTCTGGTCCTTGGCCCCTGGAGCCCAGAGCAAAGTTATCCATCCAGGAAGAGTTGAGTTTTCTTACCTCACCTCTCACCTGCACTATGGGGGCAGGGCGGGGGGAGCCCTTGAAGGAATATAATCTCCTGGAGAGAAATGCACTTTCCAACACTAATGTAAATATGATTCATGCAATTCCCGCAGCCAGGCTCCTTTTATGTCCCTAATTCGGAAACACAGGCCGGAGATTCTTACTTATCCTCCATCGCAGAAGGAGACCCTGAGCTGGGCTTGGTCCTGCTCCAGCATCTGAAGTAGAAACCACAGCCTTGAGATGGTGCCAAGGCAGCCAATTAAGAAGGTGTTGATGACACTTCCCAGGAACATTTTTCTAGATGTTTAACTTTGACCAAAAGTTTAAGCTTCTAATAAACCCCAGGAACCTCACATTTTCCAGGGAATAGTGCCTGGACTATTAAAAACTTCCAAGAAACTCCGATTCTCAGAAGGCTTTGCAGCCTTCAAACTCACCCACCCATTCAACCTTTCTAGACAAAAACAAAGGCGATGAAAATGGTGCTTTCTCTCATTCCCAGAGAGTTTAGATGACTAAAGTCATATAAGAAGCCTGGTGCCGATTAAGCCACCTCACAGGCTTTGGGAAGCGAGGTCCGGCCTCACCGGCCCCGGCCTTGGCCGCTGGGTAGCACAGGATTGGCAGTGACAGCGGCAGCAGGATCTGTCGGCCCAAGAGCCTGGGGCTGGTGCTGGCCAGGCTCAGTGTCCTTGCCTCACTCTGTCTTATTCAAAATGACCACAGGCTAGCTCTTGACATCTGAACGTATATGACCATCAACCCAGCAGTCTTATTGGACCCCTGCAAGTGGACTTCCATCCCTTCCATCTCCATCTGACAGATGAGAAAAGTCTCAGAGGAGCCAAGGGATTCATAAACCAGCAGACTTGAGCCTGGGTTCTGACCCACATTTGGATGTCTCAAGAGTAGGTGGGAACAAGAGAAGATCTCACAACGTCAATCTCCCCAGACCCTGGGGTGATCTGCAAAGTGCAAGAGGAGGGGCCAAGTTGAGTAGGAGCCTGGGGGAAAGGGGCATTGAGGGTCCTGGGATAGCAATTTTTTTAAATCAAGTTGTGTAAAAGTAATTGAATAATTTTACAACTGGTGTAGCAAACCTGGTATGTGACAGCAAATACGAACCCTGGTCCTAAACACTTTAACTGAGAGATCCAGTGGTTGGATAAAAGCGGGAGGGATCCACTCTCTGGGTACGGAGTGGAAGGACGCACAAGATGGCCCATTAGACCATCAGAACGTGAGGAAGGGAAGGGCATCTCAAGGCATTTCAGGGAGGCTGGAGGGCAACAAGCAGCAGGATCTGCAGACTGTTGTGGGCCCAGGGTTGGGGCACCAGGGAGAACACTTATAAGACCTGAGACTGGAGGAACACACAAAGGCTTGGTCCGTGATATCTCGACTGGGGAATTTTGATAAAACTTTCCTATGCTTTGGACAGGTGGACATTTGTGGGTTGTTTCTTGACTCTAAAGCACAAATTATTAAACTTTGAAAAAAGATTTTTTTAAACTTAATATTCTTTAAAACAGATAACTTCATTCCATCCTGTTCTCCACTGCATCTTTGGTGCCTCCTATGCCCCTACGCATAGGGTCCCTGACCACCAGTCCTCACTGATGCTGTCTCACTCCATCATCTCACCTCCCAACAATCTTGCTGGAACTGGATCCCCTTTTGAAACCTCAGACTGCTTAGGTGAGCACCAGACTCCTGCCTATTCCCAGGCCCCTCTCCCCATGGGCCAGAGGCTGCTCTCCTTCTTCAACTATGAGTGGTAGATTTGCTGTGAATAAAGTTATCATGCCACAAATTCCTACCTGATTTTAATATACCTTCCTTTTATACCTTTATCTAATACCTTTAGATAATATGTGTATCTTTTATATGCTATGCTATGCTAAGTCGCTTCAGTCACGTCTGACTCTGTGCGACCCCATAGATGGCAGCCCAGCTCCCCCATCCCTGGGATTCTCCAGGCAAGAATACTGGAGTGGGTTGCCATTTCCTTCTCCAATGCATGAAAGTGAAAAGTGAAAGTGAAGTCGCCCTGTCATGCCCGACTCTTAGCGACCCCATGAACTGCAGCCTACCAGGCTCCTCCGTCCATGGGATTTTCCAGGCAAGAGTACTGGAGTGGGGTGCCATTGCCTTCTCTGATCTTTTATATAATACCTTTTAATTATATATATATATATATACACCTTTTTTTATAATACCTTTTACTAATATCTTCCTTCACCTGGATTCCCACTGCCTCAGTCAATCCACTAAATTGGAACCCATTATACACCAGCTCCTGCAGGAAGCACACCAGGGGTCAACGTGGATACCATAAACTACGTTTCCTGCCATTCTCCCGGGGTCCAGGGCTGAGCCAGGCACATTCCCTAGTTCTCCACTGCTGTGCCATCAGCTCCAAATATTCCATGTGCCCTACTCTTCCCCTACTTCACTCTCCTTGAGGAAGACACATCACGTATTATGTAAGGGTGCCCTAAGTTACAAAGCAAGGAGAAGCCAACTGAAGCCATGATTATCTGAACAAAATGTCCAACTCTCAACGCAAATATTTAGATGAGTTCCATCTCTGTGATCTTGAGTGCTCTGCAGGAGAAGGTCCACAATGCAAGAGCCAAGTGGAGACGTATCTTCCATGCAGGGAGGCATGTGATGAAGTCCTTGTATTTTGCCAGTTCTCGTCTACTCATTTTTAGCCCTGATGACCTAGGTTTATAGACACAGAGAGGAAATAAGATGTAGTAGAAAAATCATGACTGGATGTCCCGAGGCCTGAATTTTCATCCTGGCTGTGTGTACCCCACCCCAGCTGTGTTGCTCCACTTCAAATCCCTTCTCCCCTTTTAAGACTTCAGTTCCTTAGCCTTAAACAGGGGACTGGGCGGGGGGTGGGGGTGGCTGGTTGATACTCTAAGTTGATGATTCTCATTCTTCTTGTGTTTGCAGCCTACTTTCAAAGAGCAAACTATGGTGTAGCAATATTAAAAATTTTAAAAGACTCAAAACAACACTAAAAATGTCAGCAATCACTAAATACAATTCTCCAACAAGGCAGTGTCTCTCTGTGACTGTAAAATCACCCACAGTTATGGTTCAGTCTCTGGCTGCATTTCACCACTTTATGGTTATTTGAATGGAGCTGTTTACTACCATGACCTGCTTCTCTTGTGGACCTCAGAGTCGAAACTTTCACATGTTCTGGAAGCTCCACAACCTTTCATTTGCCTGGGCTTGTTGACATTGGGCCCATGCCCCACAGAGCCTATTTGTTCCAAGACTCACTTCCCATGTTATCTCAAGGTTTCATCTGACGCACAAACTAAAACGTCTTAAGGACTCAGATATAACCCAAATGGTTTTCCACATTGAACAAAGGTTAAAAATTGAGAATGACCACGCTGTGGGCCGTGACAGCTATGAAGTTCTATATTTTCATGAATTAAAAAAAAGTAACATTTTGAGAAAAGAACTATATATTTGAGGTAGAGTACTTAATTAAAGCACCAAGTCCAAATCAATTGAAGAAAGAGATCCTCATGGATGAAAAAGTGAGCTCAGAGAGCCCAGAGTAGCCTGAGGAGCTTGTCGAGTTTGAGAGGCATTAGCAGAAAAATGGGGCTTCCCTGGTGGCTCAGACAGTAAAGAATCTGCCTGCAGTGCAGGAGACTGGGGTTCAATCCTTGGATCAGAAATGATGCAGAAGGGAATGGCTACCCACTCCAGTATTCTTGCCTGGAAAAATCTCATGGACAGAGGAGCATGGTAGGTTCCATGGGGTTGCAAAGAGTCAGACACAACTGAGCGACTAAGCAAATACACACCCAGAAGAAAGAAGAGCAGAATGGATCACAGAGAATGTGAGTAGCCAGATAGCGAATCTCAGTTCCTCTCCATTTCTAAAAGGTATATTTTTTTTTTAGAAGCTGGCGTTTAGAGTTTTTGGTAACAGGAAACAGTTATTTTTAGGTTCTGTTAAAAGATAAACTGAGGCATATTAGACATTTTGAGAGTTTGAGCGAGTTTATTTGAGCAAGTATCAAATCAGGCAGCATCCACCCAGCAGATGTGATCCTGGGTCCTGGGAACACAGGTGTGTGGGGTGTCCCGGCGGGTCTCATCCTGGTCACTAGAACTATACAGGTCCTCCTTTCAGGGAGGAAAACACATTTTCCCTCTACCTTTTAGGGTGAACGGTTGGCTAAGACTCGCTTTTCTCTAAGGCATCTCGTAAATGGATAGGCTTACCCAGGTAAAAGTTCTCAGCTGTGCCCACTGTAATTAAAGATTTTTGTAAGGTTTCCTAAGGTAAGGTTAACCTGCTCATTTAGTGTTAAAACAAAATTGTGTTCACCTGATTTGGAAGGACTGATGCTAAAGCTGAAACTCCAGTACTTTGGCCACCTCATGTGAAGTGTTGACTCATTGGAAAAGACTCTGATGCTGGGAGGGATTGGGGGCAGGAGAAGAAGGGGATGACAGAGGATGAGATGGCTGGATGGCATCACCAATTTGATGGACATGAGTTTGGGTGAGCTCCGGGAGATGATGATGGACAGGAAGGCCTGGCATGCTGCAATTCATGGGGTCGCAAAGAGTCAGACACGACTGAGCGACTGAACTGATACTTCATGCTGGGCCCATCAGAATCAGCTGCACCCTGAACTCAATCTGGTTTTTCAGTTGGGCCCACCCCGACTCCGGTCCTTTCCAAAGTGTGTGTGAAAAAGAAACGCTCACATGAACCCTGAAAGCTGGTAAGGCAGAAGCCAGAGGCTCGAGGTGGACGGACGCAGCAGCTCCTGAGGCAGGGAGGCCGTGAACTCCGAGCTCTGCAGGTACTGTGTCTGGTTGCTCGTCGTTTCTCCTGGGCCCGCCGGGGTCGCCTTTGGTTCTGCTTCTTACTAACAGAACTGTTAAAAGATAAACTGAGTCATATTAAAATTTTTAAGAGTTTAACTGAGCAAAAGTCCGTTCGAATCAAGCTGCATCCAGTCTAGTAGAAAGAAAGGAGCTCCGGAAGCTGTTTGGAATGAAAGACTTGGGAACACAAGGGAGCAGGAACGAGGGAAATAAACCAGGCCCAGAAGCGGGTGGTTAATGCAGTTACTTTCCTTCAGGGGCGGGCAGGGGTCTGTCAGGCAGAGACCCCACTAGTGCTGCTCAGATGGTTCCTGAGTACCTGGTTTAAGGTTCCATTTACTGGGAGAGCCAAAAATATAATGAAGTCCCAGTTTGGTGATGTGGGGCTTAGCATAAGTGATGCCATTTGAGGCCTGTTGTCTTGTTTTTAACACTTCTTAAATATGGTTGTTTGGGGGTACCAAGTGGTGGATCCCATTGTATTCCTAGAAATTATTTTTCATCTTCTTAAATGCCCTTTCTAAACATTGGTCGGTTGGTTTATTGTTCCCGGCACAGAAAATTATGACCAGTTTAGTGGCTGCTTATTACAGGTTGAGTTTTGTTTGTCAGAGAATGCAGAGGATCAAAGCTTTTTAGCGCTAGGCAGAAACTAGATCAAAGGAAATCCTCATTTCACACTTCATAGGGCATGACTTATCTTTCAATACACAGAGTGGACATTTGGAATCAGGTTTTTATCATAAGACTGCTTTCTCCTGAGAAAAAGTTTACCCAGCCACCCACCCGTATTTGTGCCAGGAATGGGGTGGGGAGTGAGCAGTGAAGCCTGTGAGCTTTCTCTCTAGTGAGTCTCACGCGTTGGTTCAATGGTGATATTTTCGTGTCTCTTCTGTGTCAGATGGGTGCCGAGTGCTCGGGCGTACGTTGGTAAGTGAAGACAGGCCCTCGTGTAGCCTAGCTGGGAAGACAGGTAGTTGTGTGTGTGATTGTGTTAAACCGTGGGGAGTGATCCAACCGGGACAAGGACACAGAGTTGGGGGGCAGGAGGAGGGGCGCTTTACCTGGTCTGGGCAGCCACGAAGACCTCCGTAAATGAACAGCTGGGGCCAAGCAGACCTCAACAAGTGAGGGACTGGCAGCGTGTGGAGCAACACACGTCAGGCGGACGAGATGAGGAAGGGGATGGCTCCCCAGCAGGAAGTGAACAAGAGCAGGTTGGCCTGGGTGGAACAAAGATGGCGTTGCCAAGAGGAACGCTGAAGGGGAGGCAGCAGGCAGCCCACAGAGGGCCTTCCTTGTCAGCCCGCTTAGAGTGTGTCCTGTGTTCAGGGAACCATGAGAAGCGTTGGCGGGTGTTAGGTAGGAGACGACTGTGATTGGCTGTGTGAGTGTGAAGATTCCCAGGAGAGGGCTGGTAAAATTGTGTGTGTGTGTTGGTAAATCTGAGAGTCCGTGTGTAAGCCTGCTTCCTCTCTTTTTTATAGGGAATTATCACTATGTCAGGAAAAGTAAATCATGAGTGCAGGCACAGGATGTCTCTGGGAAGACCAATGAAAGGCACAATGGCTGCTTCCTGGAGAGGAGCTGAACCCTGAGGGATAGAAGTGGAAGGAGTCTGACTTTCCACTGTACACCTTTTAACATTTTTGAAATGATATGACTGTGTTATCCAATTAAAGTGTTCTTAAATCTGAGCATTGAAGAATTCCTTAAAGGGGAGAGAGTCCTTCCCCCCTGGCAATAGAGGAATCCTTCCTTTTCCCTGATAGACAGGCTGTGTCCAAACACTTTCTTTGACAGTTCCAGGGCTGAGAAGTCAAGTCTAGAATTTGTTCTGACGTTGAGCTGAAGTCCAGGTTCCCTCCCCCATGCTCTTTCCTCTCCCCATTGGTTCTAGCTCTTTCTTTGCAGTGCTGCTTCAGCTTCTTCCATTCCCCAGCCTGTAAGTCATTTGCAGGAAGCTCTTGCGGTTTCCCCAGAGGTCACAAGCAAGAACCTGGCGGTGAGGCAGGTGTTGTTAATGAGCAAAGCGGGCCTTGCCAGGTCCACATGAAAGTGCACCTTCCTCCTGGAGATGGGACACAATGAGGGTGGTAGATGCCATGGCAGGAGACGGAGAGAGTGTGTGCGTGCGTGCTCATGTCTGACTCTTTGTGATCCCAAGGACTATATAGCCCTCCAGGCTCCTCTATCCGTGGGAATCTCCAGGCAAGAATACTGGAGTGGATTGCCATTTCCTTCTCCAAGGGATCTCCTCAACCCAGGGATGGAAGCCATTGGCAGGTGGATTCTTTACCATTGAGCTACCTGCAACTATTCCTCCCCAAGGAAATACTGCCCTGGAAGGAAGAGAGAGGGCCAGATATTGCCATTTCTTCCCAGGGACATCAGAAACTGAACATTTAAACAGATCAATTTAAAAATGTTGGCAGCTAGTTTTTTAAAAAATGTTGCGCAGAACAAGAAAAATGTATGCACAGCATGTGGGTGCATGTGGATGGCAACCAGTTTACCATCTGCTCTGTTGTCTTTCTTCTGAGTACCATGAGAATATCTCACTTTGTTGTATTTTTTTAAACATTTATTTGGCTGCACCAGGTCTTAGTTGCAGCGTGCGGGATCTTTATCTGCGGCGTGTGTCATCTGGTTCCCTGACCAGGGATCGAACTCGGGCCCCCTGCACTGGGACTACGGAGTCTTAGCCACTGGACCACCAGGGAAGTCCCTCACTCTGTTGTGTTCTGGTTGGATTTGCAATGGGATGCTCGTGCCAGCACCACTGTCATCCACGGGAGCTGTTCATCAGTCTTGTTATAGCGCTAGAGGTGGGAGTCAGGCAGCTGGGTTACCGTTCTGGTCAAAAGCACTGTATGATCTTGGGGAAACAACAAAAGCCCGTCTTCCTGTGTTTGCATTTCCTCAATGTTAAACTGGATCCTAACAGGGCTGCTTTATAGACTGCCTCGATGAGTTTCCCTTCTTTGCTGAGCTTCAGAAAGTTCTGGAGCTGGAAGTCTGAGATGGGGGTGCGGGTGTGGTTGAGTGAGGCCCCTCTTCTGGGTCACAGGCGTCTCTTCCTGCCTTCACCTGGTAGAAGGGCAAGGCTGCTTTCTCTGTTCATTATCCAGCCACAAACTTGATTGTTTTCTGTTGGGGAATTGAAATAGGGCTCTTCACTTGGATAAGATAAGCAATCAGGGGCTTTCACTAATGAACAGGGACTGAGCTCCAATTCACAACATCTTGAGAGACAGTTAGGCCATAGCAGCATATTTACTACTAAACTGTGCCCAGGCAGGTGTTTTGCCAAAATTGCCTCCAGTACCCTGTCAGTCAGCTAGCTGCCTCCTAAGAAATCCCTTTGGAGGAGTCTTGTCCCCTCTTCTCACTGTCCCATGCCTTCCCCTCCAGTTCTGGAGAGTTCTTTCCCCACCCAGAGGCCATGTGGACAACACTGGTGATGGTGAGGTGGGAGGTAGATGGCCCCCCAGGATAAAGTGGTAGGAGATTCATTCTCTATGGACCAAAAGTCTAAGATGACAATAGCAGGACAGTTAAGAGAGGAGGCTGGACCCTTCCCAGACCACGTATTTCTCCTTCTCGAGGTCAGGAGACCTCCCTGACTACACATGGGCCGAGTGGTTCCTTGGAGGTCAAAGGGGAGTGATGCCAAGAGGTACTTTAGCCATAGGCCTCTGCAGTAGAACCCATCTTGGCCAAGAGTTGTGTGTGCACACGTGGGAGAATCCTGAGATATACAAAATATGGACTCTGAACCAGGCAAATCAAAATGACTGGCCAAAGGAAGCCAGAAGAAATGCCCCATAAAGGTAATTCAAACTGCCATGAGGGTGCAACTCTGGGACTCTCCCTCTGGAGTCTGCCCATGTGTCTATCAACACGTACTGTACTCTTCTTCCTTTTAATAAATACTTGTTTCATTCCTTTCTGTCTTTGTGGGAATTCTTTTCTGCAAAGTTGAAGGGTAGGGTCTGATCACTTCCCTGGTGGTTGAGTGGTTAGGATTTGGTGCTCTCACTATCGTGACCCAGCCTCAGTCTGTGCTTGGGGAACTTGAGCCCTGCTTCAAGCTGCTGCAGCTGAGGCCACCTGAAATCAATGGGACCCCTGCCTCCCAGCTCACCCTGCCTCTCTTCCACCTGTCTTCTTCCCCATCTTATTCTGTCTTGTCTCTCCTGGCACCCTAACAAGCCTCCCATCTGTAAATACTATCAGGAGTCTTTAAAGACAAGCATTTTTCAGTTACTCCTAGTTTTCTTTTTCCTCTCTCCTGCTAACCCCTGTTAGAGTTGAGTAAAAGTTAGCAATTATAGCATTTATGTACCATCCATGCCCAATTGCCATACAGCACAGTAAAGATGACTGTGCACATCTGTGATAGTTGATTTTATGCATCAAGTTGACTGGATCAGGGGATGCCCAAAGGTGTGGTTAAATGTTACTACTGAGTGTGCCTGTGAGGGTCTTTCCAGAAGAGATTAGCATTTGCATCAGTGGACCGAGTAAAGTGGATTGCCCTCCCCAGTGTGGGCATGCATTAGGCAATCCACTGAGGTCTGGAATAGAACAAAAGATGAAGGAAGGAAGCATTCCCACTCTATACCTGACTATTGAGAGGGGACATAAATCTCCTGCCCTCAGTATTCCTGCCTTCAGATGATGACTTGAATATACACCACTGACTCCAGATCTTAGCCTTCTGATTGCACCACCAGCTTCCCCAGGTCTCCCGCCTGCAGATGTTGGCACCTCTCAGTCTCCATAATCTGTCTCCTTCTCAGCCAATTCTTTATAAAGTATGGTGTGTGTGTGTATACATATATATGTGATGTATTACTATATAAGATATTTTATACATGTATATACATATATTTCTTTCTGTTTGCATACATATTTACATATGCATTACAGATTTACTGCAAGGAATTGACTATAGGATATAGAATGTATGGGGTATATATTGACCATTGGTTCCATTTCTCTGGAGAACTCTAATACAACATCACTAACTGTGTTGGATTAATTTGGGCTTCAGTTAAATTGTCACGGTGCCATGTTGCCTGTACATGTTCCATCTTTGTTGCTCTTGCTTATATAGACTGGCTATTTTTATACAACTTTAAGGAAAATGTAAGGCAAGGGTCACAGTCAGGTCACAAAGTAGTAACTAAGCTGTGCTTCATCTCAAAAACTATGGGTTGGTAAAGATGGTTGTTGAAGTGAAGTGAAAGTCACTCAGTTGTGTATGACTCTTTGTGACCACGTGGACTAAACAGTCCATGGGATTCTCCAGGCCAGAATACTGGAGTGAGTAGCCATTCCCTTCTCCAGGGGATCTTCCTAACCCAGGGATTGAACCCAGGACTCCCACATTGCAGGTGAATTCTGTACCGTCTGAACCTCCAGAGAAGCCCAAAGATGAGTGTTGCTGCTGCTGCTGCTAAGTCGCTGCAGTCGTGTCCGACTCTGTGCGACCCCATAGATGGCAGTCCACCAGGCTTCCCCGTCCCTGGGATTCTCCTGGCAAGAACACTGGAGTGGGTTGCAATTTCCTTCTCCAATGCATGAAAGTGAAAAGAGAAAGTGAAGTCGCTCAGTCGTGTCCCACTCCTAGCGACCCCATGGACTGCAGCCTACCAGGCTCCTCTGTCCATGGGATTTTCCAGGCAAGAGTACTGGAGTGGGGTGCCATTGACTTCTCCGAAGATGAGTGTTAGGCACCTATTAAAGTTAGGACTATTAGTGGGCCCCTAGAAGACATCCTGTTGAATGAATGGGTAGGAATGTGGAGTTGCAATGCTAAGATTAATACCCATTAACAAAAGCAGAGTGAGGCGTGCTCTGGGTAGTGAGGAATTCCTCCTGAGAGGAAAGAATCCAGATGCTTGCATTCACGCTGGTACCCCAGTTGATGGCACAGAGAAGAGAGTTTCCAATATAAAACTGATGGGGCTATGCAGTGAGGCCTTAGCCTCTGAAGTTCTTGTCCCAAGTTGCCTTAAGGAAGGGATATAAAAATGTAAAGAGCAGGCTCCCGTTTCAAAGTCTAAAAAGTATGAAAATATCTTAGAGAGAGGCGTAGCCTTTTCTAAATTCCAGGACTTCAGCAAGGGGTAACAGTGTGAAGAAAGCTGAGCACCAAAGAATTGATGCTTTTGAACTGTGGTGCTGGAGAAGACTTTTGAGAGTCCCTTGAACTGCAAGGAGATGCAACCAGTCCATCCTAAAGGAGACCAGTCCTGGGTGTTCATTGGAAGGACTGATGCTAAGGCTGAAACTCCAATACTTCGGCCACCTCATGCGAAGAGTTGACTCATTGGAAAAGACCCTGACGCTGGGAAAGATTGAGGGCAGGAGGAGAAGGGGGCGACAGAGGATGAGATGGCTAGATGGCATCACCGACTAGATGGACATGAGTTTGGACGGACTCTGGGAGTTGGTGATGGACAGGGAGGCCTGGCGTGCTGCAATTCATGGGGTCACAAAGAGTCGGACACGACTGACTGAACTGAACTGAACTGAACTGAATAGTTATATAGCAGCCAAGGAAAATGTCCATATGAACTGAACTGTGGGGACAAGGTAACAAAAGATCTCAGGAGGTACACAGAAAACTGGACTATCACAGTAACCACAGATGAAGGTAGTAAGCCACACAGGGAACTGGAATAAGTGGAAACAGCTTGAGGGGCTTGTAGTCTCAATTATCTTACAGGGTTGAGGCTCAGGGTCACTCATGTTGACTGACACCAGTGCTTTCAGTCATTTATTCTTTTATTTAAAAAAAAAAAAGGTTTGTTTGAAAATCTCGCAGGTGTCAGGCTCAGTGGATGTGTTGGCCTTGGTCAGGGATCTGGAATAAGTGGAAATCTGCCTGCAATGCAGGAGAACAGGGTTTGATCCCTGGGTCGGGATGATCCCCTGGAGAAGGAAATGGCAACCCTCTCCACTATTGGCTTGAGAATCCCATAGATGGAAGAGCCTGGCAGGCTACAGTCCTTGGAGTCACTAGAGTTGACCCAACTGAGCCAGGAATCAGTGAATCTATTCTGTAAAGGGCCAGCTGGTCAACTCTGATGTTATATCACAAAGGGAGCCATAGATAATAAGTAAACAAATGTTTGCCTATTGAATGTATTCCAATAAAACTTTATAGAAACAGGTGGAGGGCCAGATTTGGCCCATGACCCCTTTGTCATTTGCTAATCCCTAGAGAAACAGTCTCAGGCTGTTCTCTGATGCCTCTCCAGATCTAATCTATAGCCCTTTCCACCCTGCTGTCTATCTCAAGAGGCTGACTTCTGCAAACTGTGTCACCCAGGACTCCCCACCCTCTGGCTTCTGGTTAGATTTGGCCAATAGGAGTCACTGGCAAGAGATCAGGAGTTGGGAGGAGAGAGAGGGTGGAGGAACTGAGTCCATCTACTTCCTATCTTTTGGGCTGTGCTTTGGCAGCGGCTGTGTTCCTCTTCCTGTGGTCCCAGCTCTGACTGGTGTTTCGTACCTATGGCTGTACCTCTCATGCAGGTCCAGTCTTGGCTCCCTCCCCGTCCTTCAGCCCTAGGAGTGGTACTGGTTCCCCACTATTCCCAGTCCTGAGAGCTTCTCCATTCCTTGCTGGTTTCCATGCTGTTGCTCACCCCTCATGTGTGGTCCCTTCATTAAACGCTCTTCAATTCTCCCTGCAAGTGTGCCATTTCTTCCCTGCTGGAGAGTGTCTGATCGTGCCCTTGTGTGGACAGTCACTATTTCTGGGTGTACCGGTGCTGGTTCCAGCCTCAGATCTAGGTGGAAAGGTGATCTAGGCCAATCAGAGCACTGAATCACCCAGGCCATAGAAACTGTTTCTCAAATGTTCTCATAAACCAAGTTGTTCCCATCGAAGGGAATAACAATAGATATGTAGATGCTACCAGGAAGTGCTATCTACTTGAGCCTGGGATTATATGAATTTGGAGTTCCCAGTAGCTATTTCGTGAAGCCTGAATACAAGGCCCAGTGCCAAGATGGCAAAGTCCAGAGGTGATCTTGTTTGAGACCCTGGAACTGAATCCACTCCTCAGTGATTTTTTTTTTAATGAAACAATAAAGTTCCTTGTATTTCCTTAAGCCAGTTTGAGTTGAAGTTTCTGCCATTTGTATCCTAAAGCTTACTTTATAAAAACAAAACCTGTGACCACTTTAGACAAATTTCATTTTACTGACTGAATTATCTGCATAGAAAACCAGTCCTGTTTCCTCACTGGATTAAATACAGTTAAATAGAGTTCAATATACTGGATTTCCACAGTGACAGCAGGTAGGGAGTTGATTTGCCATCTTCCCCCTTCCGAGAGGAGATAACTAGAGCCCAACGACTCTTTGCAATTACTGCCTCGCCTCCAGACAGACACACCTCCCAAGCCATAATCTCACTCCCTTTGAGGCTGGACAGTAGCACAAAGAGAAGAATTTTCCTCTGAGTGAATGAAGAGAGTGGTGCCATCACTGGCAAGACAACAGTGGCACCAACAATGGCACCGCTCTTTTCATTCACTCAGAGGAAAACAAGCTGAAGCCTGGTGTTTATTAACTGCTGTAAACAAATTGTGAATTTGTGCCAGTAACCAAAAAAGAGACAACTGGGCATAATAAACATTAATTCTCAAAGAGATCCTCTAACAAATAACCTAAAAGATCCTTTGTGGACTCCAATGTGTTGATTATGTTATTACTAAAACTTATTCTGCTCATTGACTCATTTAAGAATTTGTTGAGTGAATGTCAGCCTGGTGGAGTACAGGCAGGGCTAATAGATTTCCTTTCTTGTGCCAGTTATGGTTGTGGCTGCCCAGTGGGCTGAGTTGAGAAAGAATGTGAGGCTAAATCTGGGTTCAACAAGAATGAATATTATAGGCAATTAAATGTGTCTTTGGTAGAAGTGGAAGAAAGGGGTGCCCAGAGAATTTGTCATCTCTATGAGTTGAAAAAAACATTGTCTAGAATGAGAAGAAGTAGATTTGGAATAAGTCACTTCCAGTCTATGTGCTTTTATTTCTGCATTTGTGAAGTTGGGGAATTGATCTAAATAACTTACCAGCATTCCTCGTTGCTTCCCTTATTCATCTATATGTTCTTTTTTAAGTTGAAATACAGCCGATGTACAGTATTATGTTAGTGTCATGTATAGTACATAATGATTTGATATTTGCATGCATTATGAAATGATCACAATAAATCTGGTAACCACCAGTCACCATACAAAATTACTGTAATATGATTGACCACATTCCACATGCTGTATATGACATCCCCATGACTTATTTATTCTTTATTGTATAACCAGAAGGCTGTACCTCTTAATCCCCTTCACCTGGTTCATCTACCTGCACTCCCCTCCCTTCTGGCAAACATTTGTTCTCTTTATCTGTGAGTCTGTTTTCATTTTGGTTTGTGTGTTTGTTTTTTAGATTCCACGTAAGTGATATCATGTGGCATTTGTCTTTTTCTGACTTATTTCACTTAGCACGATACCCTCTACATCATCCATATTGTTGCAAATGGCAAGGTTTCACTATTTTTTCTGGCTGAGTAATATTCCACCAATTGTACCATATCTTCTTTATCCATTTTTCTATAGATGGACACTTAAGTTGTTTCTATATCTTGGCTATTGTAGATAATGCTCTAATGAACATTGGGGTGTATATATCTTTTTGAATGAGTGTTTTTGTTTTCCTCAGCGAAACACCTGGAAGTGAAATTGCTGGATCATATGGCAATTCTATCTTTAACTTTCTGAGGAATCTCCATACTGTTTTCCACAGTGGCCACACCAGTTTATCATCCCCCTCCAACAGTGCACAAGGGTTCCCTTTTCGCACACCTTCACCAACACTGAGTATTTGTTGTCTTTTTGATGATAGCCCTTCTGACAGATGTGACGTGGTATCTCATTGTGGTTTTGACTTGTAAGTCCCTAATGATTAGTAATGTTGACCATCTTTTTGTGTATCTGTTGGCCATCTGTCTTCTTTGGAAAATGTCTATTCAGGTCTTCTGCCCATTTTTCAATTGAGTCCTTTTCTTTTTTTTTTTTTTTTTTTTATGTTGTTGAGTTGTATGAGTTCTTTGTACACTTGGGAATCTATCCCCTCATCAGAGATACATTTGTAAATATCTTCTCCCATTCAGTAGGCTGTCTTTTCATTTTGTTGATAGTTTCCTTCACTGTGTAAAGCTTGTATGGTCAATTAATCTAAGACAACCTCTTCAATAAATAGTGTTGAGAAAACCTGACAGCAACATGTGAAAGAATCAAACTGGACTATTTCCTTATACCATACACAAAAGCAAACTATTAAAGGGTTAAACAGAAGACCTGAAACCATAAAACTCCTAGAAAAAAAATATGTATGCATTCTTTTATTCATTGACTGAGGCTTAGCAGCTGTGGTTGATATTTCTCTTCATATTCGGGGTGATTTTCCATTTTATGAATGCAGTTCTCTCTAACATAGAAGCCAGAAACTTACTTTCCCAGCACTCTATGTAATAGTTAAAATGCAACCATGGAATCTAGGTCTTCCAGTCAGGCATACCTGTCCTGAATTTGTTTGGAAATCAGTGATGGTTAGAGGTAATCTCTGCACAGAATTCATCTGGCAAGGATGAAGGCAGAGACATCAGTTTGTTGAGGCTGCAGTTATAGAGGGTCTGGAGGGGATGTCCAGTGTCTGGCTGTGGATGGCATTCCAGTTGGGAGCCGGGGGTCAGGAGGGATGAGAGGCTCCCTGGGAGAGGGGATGCTGATGACTTCATTGGAGCGGCTCTGCAGTACAGGTAGAGACGTTGTTCCCGGGCTACAATCCATCTCTGGTCCTCCTCCAGTGACCTTTAGCTGTTTAAATTCTTTTTAAAATAAAATCCTTTTACTGCTGAAATGAATCAGAGCATGTTTCTTTGTTCTCAAAAAGCTCAACAATTTATGATCAGGACTGAATGCCTTCAAACAGACTTTTTTCTCCTTTAAAGATGAAAATTTTAATTCTCTTTCATGAATTATAAAGAATAGGCTTCGCTAATGCTTTACAATGTATTCTGTTGCAATTATCAGGAAGATGATCGTTGCAGATGGATCAATATGTATCTTAAGGGAGATGTTTCTCACTTTTATCTTCTTCATTATTCTAAGTGCTCTAAGGAAAATACAATTCTTTCAGTATTTATGGTTCACAGTTTGATTTCATTTTATTTATTTATTTTGGTTCACAGTTTTATATTGAAAGACTCCTCTTCTTCATTATTGTTAGTGTGATTATCAGAGTTTGCAAGAGTGCTTGGTTAGGTTTGTATAGTTTAATTATTTTCTTCAATTTTCTAATGATTAGAAGTATCTCATGAGGGGAGGATTACCACAGCAAAGAAACTCACTTGACTGTATTTATGAGAGTTTCTTCCGAGGATTTGAAACTCACTCCCCAAACTCTGTGTACAAGAAAGACCACATTGCTTCATTTTCCTTAATCAACTTAAGTTTCACTTCAACCTCCAACCTTCATTCTTTCTGGAGTTCTTTCTCCACAGATCTCCCGTGGCATATTGGGCACCTACCAACCTGGGGAGTTCATCTTTCAGTGTCCTATCTTTTTGCCTGTTCATGGGGTTCTCAAGGCAAGAATACTGAAGTGTTTTGCCATTCCCTTCAGATTTCTTCAAGAAAATTTGAGATACCAAAGGAACATTTGCAAAAGATAGGCACAATAAAGGACAGAAATGGTATGGACCTAACAGAAGTAAAAGATATTAAGAAGAGGTGGCAAGAATACACAGAAGAACTGTACAAAAAAGATCTTCATGACCCAGATAACCATGATGGTGTGATCACTCACCTAGAGCCAGACATCCTGGAATGTGAAATCAAGTGGGCCTTAGGAAACATCACTACGAACAAAGCTAGTGGAGGTGATGGAATTCCAGTTGAGCTATTTCAAATCCTAAAAGTTGAGCTATGAAAGTGCTGCACTTAATATGCCAGCAAATTTGGAAAAGTCAGCAGTGGCCACAGGACTGGAAAAGGTCAGTTTTCATTCCAATCCCAAAGAAAGGCAATGCCAAAGAATGCTCAAACTACCACATAATTGCACTCATCTCACATGCTAGTAAAGTAATGCTCAAAATTCTCCAAGCCAGGCTTCAACAGTACATGAACTATGAATTTCCAGATGTTCAAGCTGGTTTTAGAAAAGGCAGAGGAACCAGAGATCAAATTGCCAACATCCTCTGGATCATCGAAAAAGCAAGATTTCCAGAGAAACACCTACTTCTGCTTTATTGACTATGCCAAAGCCTTTCTCTGTGTGGATCACAGCAAACTGTGGAAAATTCTTCAAGAGATGGGAATATTGGATCACCTGACCTGCCTCTTGAGAAATCTGTATGCAGGTCAAGAAACGGTTAGAACTGGACATGGAACAACAGACTGGTTCCAAATTGGGAAAGGAGTACGTCAAGGGTAGTGTATTGTCACCCTGCTTATTTAACTTCTATGCAGAGTACATCATGAGAAACGCTGGGCTGGATGAAGCACAGGCTGGAATCAAAATTGCTGGGAGAAATATCAATAACCTCAGGTATGCAGATGACACCACCCTTATGGCAGAAAGGGAAGAAGAACTAAAGAACCCTTTGATGAAAGTGAAAAAGGAGAGTGAAAAAGTTGGCTTAAAACTCAACATTCAGAAAGCAAAGATTATGGCATCTGGTCCCATCACTTCATGGCAAATAGATGGGGAAACAATTTTGAACTGTGGTGTTGGAGAAGACGCTTGAGAGTCCCTTGAACTGCAAGGAGATCCAACCAGTCCATCCTAAAGGAGATCAATCCTGAATATTCATTGGAAGGACTGATGCTGAAGCTGAAACTCCAATACTTTGGCCACGTGATGCGAAGAACTAACATTGAAAAAGACCATGATGCTGGGAAAGATTGAAGGCAGGAGGAGAAGGAGATGCCAGAGGATAAGATGGTTGGGTGGCATCACCGACTCAATGGACATGTTTGACTCATTAACCAACATGAGTTGGTGATGGACAGGGAAGCCTTGTTTTCTGCAGTCCGTGGGGTCGCAAAAAGTCAGAAACAACTGAGCAACTGAACTGAAGGAAGACTCTCAGCCAGTCATGGGTAGAGGCTAGGATCTCAGGGTCTGTCTGGAGGGACCTGGAACCTTGGAAGAGATACAACATTTACTGGCAATACCTCCTGAAAAGGGGGAGCAGGGAAACATCCTGGCTTCTCTCTGTCCCCCTTCAGTTCCCTGCTAGAGTCCTTCCATTGGCCAAGTGAAGTGAAGTGTTAGTCATTCAGTTGTGTCCAACTCCTTGTGACCCCATGGAGCCTGCCAGGCTCCACTGTCCATGGGATTCTCCAGGCAAGAATACTGGAGCGGGTTGCCATCCCCTTCTCCACGGGATCTTCCCAACCCCGGGACCGCACCCAAGTCTTCTGCATTGCAGGTGGATTCTTTATTGGCTGAGCTACCAGAGGAGCCTGGTGAGTCCTAGACCATGGAGTCACAAAGAGTCAGACATGACTGAGCAACTAACACACAATCTCCAGCTTACAAATGAGGGATCTGAGGTTGAGGTGCTTCTGAGGTGACATTGGTAGTAAAGAACCCGCCTGCCAATGCAGGAGACATAAGAGACCTGGGTTCAGTCCCTGGGTTGGGAAGATCCCCTGGAGGAGGGCATGGAAACCCACTCCAGTATTCTTGCCTGTAGAATCCCATGGAGAGAGGAGCTTGCTGGGCTACAGTCCATAGTGTCACGCAGAGTAGGACATGAGTGAGGTGGCTTAGCACACAAGCAGGGAGTTAAGAAATGGGGTCAGAGTAACACAGCTGGTAAGTGACAGAAACCAGGTTGGTAAAGTCTAGATTTTCAGAAAAGGAAAGCATCTGGAAGAGACTTTCATATACACTCACTTTAGAGCCCACTAATCTGCTTGCATCTGTTCCATCAAGTTGGCCTTCTCTTCATACTATAGCTGGTCTGTCCAGGCTCTATCTGGATGCCATCTTCTCTCACCTACAGAAGGGCATCGTACCTGCAGTTCTGCCCACTCCATCTTCATTGTCACGGATTTTCCTTCTATTGAGTCATTCCCATCAACAAACAAACATGCTGCACTAGCTCCTATATTTGAAAATATCTTCCCTTGACCTCAAAAATTCCTCTGGTTATTACCCTATCTTTCTAATCTCCTTTGCATCAAAACTTCTTAAAGCATTTCTCTATTCATCTCTACTTCCTCTCCTCACATCATTGTGAAGGTTATCAGTGACCTCTGTGTTGTCATTTTAATGGGACTTCTCCACTTCCCCAGAACCTGCCTGCCGATGCAGGAGACTCGGGTTCGATCCTTCAGTCAGGAAGATCCCCTGGAGTAGGAAATGGCAACTCACTCCAGTATTCTTGCCTGGGAAATCCCATGGATAGAGGAGCCTGGCGGGCTACAGTCCTTGGGGTCACAAAGGGTCTGACATGACTTAGCAACTAAACAGTGACAATAGCTCCATAAATCATCATCATTTGACGTTGCTGATCATGTTCTTCCCCATAAAACGCTTTCTTTCCTGGCTTCTAGGATAACGCTCTCAGTCCTTCTGCTGAGAAGCACCCTTTCAGGCTCCTTTGCTAGATGTTTTTCAACTTCTTGACCTCTAAACACTGACATGCCAAAGGACTCAGCCCTTGGACTGCTTCTCTCTCCTCTCTATATTCAGTCCCTAGGTGATCTCCTTTAGTCCCATGGGTATAAAATTTATCTAATGATAAAAAACACTTGCCTTTCCATCCCCAACCTTGACCTCTTCCCTAAATCCCAGACTTCTATATCCAAGTGTCCACTCAACATTTCCACTTGCATGCCTAAGATCTTGTAGTTGGAAAACTGGAGCCCCAGGAGAGCTGGCATGCAGTTCCTGTAAGTCTAAAGTCCTGAGAATCAGAAGGGCTGGTGGTGGAAGTTCTAGTCCAAAAGCCAGCAGGCTGGAGACCCAGTAAGAGCCAGAGTTTCAGTCTGAATCTGAAGGCCGAACAAAAACACTGTCCCAGGTCAAGCAGCCTAGCAAGAAAAGTTTTTCTCCCTTGAGAGAGGGTCAGCCTTTTTTGTTCTATTCAGGCCTTCAACTGATTGAATGAGGCTCCCTCACATTAGGGAGGGTAATCTGCTTTATTCAGTCTACTGATTCAAATGATAATCTCACTCTCACAGACACCAAGAATAATGTTTGACCAAATGTCCCAGCACCCTGTGGCCCAGTCAAGTTGACACTTAAATTAACCATCGCAGTTGCCCAGAGAAAAACCTCGGAGTTGTCCTTGACTTTTCTCTCTTGTACTCCATATCAAATCAATTAGCAAACCCCAAAGGCTCTTTCCCTTCAAAATGTGACCAGAATTTGACCATATTTCATCACCTCTACCACTCCCAGCCCATTTGCCGTTGTCTCTTGTCTAGATGATAACTGCCCCTCTATTGCTATTGTTCTCATGCCCCCTTTTCTATCCTAAACACAGTGGTGTTTAGGAGTGATGCAGAGTGATGCAGTTAAAATGTATCAGCTCCTGTCACTACCACATAGAAATCTCTGACCTCTCAGGTCATTTTGAATTAAAGTGTCCCCCAGCTACCTCACTCACCCCATCTCTTCCCATCCTCCCAGCACTCACACCACATCAGCCTCCCTGACATTTTTGCTGAGCCTCAAACCCATGTGCCCAGCACATTCATTTCAGAGCCTGTGCATGTACTTTTCCCTCTGTGTTGAAGGTTTCTCCCCAGGTATTTTTAAGCCTCACTCCCTCACCTGCTCTATCTAGATCTCTACTCTGTGCAGAAGACACTTTATTTAAAACAGCACACTCCATCGCTCCCTCTCCCCCACCTCCATCACTGTCTTTCTCCATCCTTTGCATTGTTTTTCTTTACGGAACTTGCTATGACCAGCACATAGAAAATACTCAGCAATGTTTGGTTCATGAATAAATGAATTAACAAGCTAATTAGCTAATCAATGTCAGAAAGCAGTCAAATCATTGGCTTAACCATCCTGTAGAACTGTTACCACACGGAGCTGGCCATAAACAATAGCTTCCATACAGAGATCCATAATTATAGAATTTCCCTTGAGGTAGCAAATTATTGTCCTATATGCAATTATAAACCAGAATACTATTTACTAATTTTTCTTACCTGCCAGGATTCTAGGAATCTAGACATTATTAAAGCCTCAAACAAAGGAAATGGAGATTGGGAGAAAATGTTCTGTATATATCAGTCTTTAAATTGCTGGTGTCTGCTTCTCAATGCAGCAGGCACTGAGGGCCCAGCAGTCAGTGGGCCTTCTGGGATGAATCAGCAACTGTCTTCTCGTTGAAAGAGATGGATAACGGAGGGCTGTTCTTCACATCCTTACTGATGTTATGTTGTACTTTTAGAGTTACAACAATAACAGCTGTAGCTTAATGAGCCTCAACTGCAAAGTATTCTGTGTTAACTGCTTTACTTTTAATTCTTTTAACCCTCATTATTGCCTTAGGAGCAATATAATATTTCTTTTACAGGAGACTGGGACTCAGAGTTATGTCCCTTTCTTGGCTCACATAGTAAAAGAATATGAAAATAGAATTCCAACCTAAACCAGTGTGAGTCCATAACCAGCAGAACTCATGAGGATGTTTCTTTTTCAAAATGTAGGGCAATTTCCTCTGATTTTAAATTAGATTTCTTAAAGGTGCCATGGGTCTTTGATATCTTTTGTTTGGAGTCTTCATTAATATTACTGAGGACCCTCCCCTTAGGATTAATGGCCTTTGTGATACAAGAGAGAGAATGGATGCAGCCTGGCTAGAGAATCTTAGGTGACTTTGTTGACTCCTTAATGGTGGCATTGTTCCATGTGACTTATGAGGACATGTGATTTATGACTTAGACCATGGAGACTATATCACAGTAGACCATCTCAAGTTAAAGGTAAAAACTCTCAAAACAGTTTTTACAGGTTAAGCCTCCTTGCTACACTTAGATGTCTTCTTATAATTTGCTCCTCAACCTGGCCCCCTGACATCATCTTAGTCACTCCAAAGTAAGCAGTGAGGCCATCGTGAGTGGAGAGGGTCTCAACAAAGATGAAACCATGGCCTCTGCCCCAGTTTAGGAATGTCTGTTATGTTGGGCAGGGCTCACCCGGTGATCTTATCCGCTTAAGAACTCTCGGCCTCTTGGTGCACACAGCATCAGGTCACAGCACTGGAAAAACTAAAAATGGATCCTGCAGCTCCAGATGTCTCACCTGCAAGTTCATTACTAAAAACCTCCTGAGTCGTCTTCACTATAAAACCAACTCCGAAGTTTTCATAAACCCTAAACATTCTTGCTCTTGCTGTATAATCACACTATGATCATAATTGGAGACTGACGGTACAACACCTTATCTGAAAGGGAATTTGGACTCTAAAGAGGGACAAAAGGACTTCACTAGTGGTCTGGTGGTTAAGAATCCACCTGCCAATGCAGGGGACACAGGTTCGATCCCTGGTCCAGGAAGATTCCACATGCCATGAAGCAACTAAGCCCGTGTGCCACAACTACTGAGCCCACATTCGAGAGCTTGTGCTCCGCAACAAGAGAAGCCACTGCAGTGAGAAGCCCGCACGTGGCAGCTAGAGGGTAGCCCCACTCACTGCAGCTAGAGAAAGCCTGGGCACCGCAACAAAGATCCAGCACAGCCAGAAATAACTTTTAAAAAAAGAAAAAGAGGAATGACGAAAGCACCCTCCTGGGGAGCCAAGGGAAAGCATACCCAGGCCAAGTTGCATTTTTTGCATACCTCAGCTCTTAAAGCACATTCTATTTCCATTTGAGGAGTTCCACTTGTAAAGTCTCCACAACAGTTAACTTTCTTTTGGTCTTTCTATGGATGACACAGTAGACATTTCCTCTCCTAGTAATTTGAACAGTGGAATTGGGTTAGGATTTCCCACCTCCCCTCCCCCCACCATTCTAGCCAATGGCCTCTGCTGATGATTGCTAGACAGTTGGCCCAGTTTCTATGGTTTAGTCTTTGGGGTTTTGCTGCACATATTCTGGCAGTCAGCTTCTTCCTATTTTCTGGAAGAGTTGTTTGCTTACCCTCCTCCCCAGGTTTGGGTTGATCTGTTCTCAGCTTTAATTGCTGCATTCATGAAATCTTGCCATAATCATTTCTTTAACCTCGGCGCAATTCAGAGATATTTGACTGTAGTAGCTGCCAAGGTTCTGGCTCATGCTTTAGTCATGGCCTGACTGTACCATTCTGAGACTAGACTCCTGGCTGCCCTTCCCATTTATCTGCCAAAACCCTATAGCCCATTTCAAGAATTTTCTTTTTTTTCAGTTTCTCTGTGAGTTTCAGGTTAACCTGTTATGTGGTCAGTTTCATTGCCTATCTTTATCTAGAGATTATGTTTTAACTTCCTACTTGTTGGAAGCTTGCTATCTCAGGACTGTCACCCTGATGTAGTAATCAAATTTTGGCTTGGTACTCTGGTGTATTTCTCATAAACTCTCTTGTCCAATTTCCCCTTCCCTCAATGACCTTTTCAGCTGATGTCATATTTGGGCTGGTTGCCCCAAGAAATGGGAGAGGTTGGGTATGATGACACTAAGCAAACATCCCTAGGCCATGTCAAATCATAAAATGATAGAATCTTAAAGTTGGGAGGGTACTTAAAGTTTGGTTAGTTCAACTTGCCTGCCAGTCAATGCAAGAATTTATTCTACAGCAACCATAACCCCCTCTCTTGCTTATACCCTTTCAAGCAGAGAGAATTCATTAGCTGGCTAAGTAAGTTGCTCTCTCATTTCCTGTTCTGATAACTGGAATTTTTTTTTCTTTCATTGAGGAAAGTAAGCATTCCTTGGTCTGTGGCCACAGCACTCCAACCTCTGCCTCCATGGCCATGTGGCCGCCGCCTCTTCTGTGTGTTCCTTCCGTGACTGTTATAAAGACACATGTCATTCAACAGGTCGTAGGGCCCACAGGTTAGTCCAGGATGATCTCCTCATCCAAGGTCCTTAAATTAATTATATCTTCAAAATTCTTTTTCCAAATAAGGTCACATTCATATGTTTAGGGAATTAAGATTTCGACAATGCACATATCTTTTCTTTGGGAGGAGGGGCACCAGTCAACCCACCAGAGTTACCAACTGAGTACTCTTGGGTGTTACAAAATTCACAGCTCAGTTGTTCTTTATCATTTTAGGATGAACTTGATTTTATCCATCACCTTTTTCTTTCAGTGATCAAACGTTTTATGCAAACTCAGAATTCAGTGAAGAGATTTCACTTGCACGGTAGCACTTTGTAACTTAAGCGATTGGCCTGATGTATGGCACCCCACTCCAGTACTCTTGCCTGGAAAATCCCATGGACAGAGGAGCCTGCAGTCCATGGGGTCAATGAGGGTCGGGCACGACTGAGCGACTTCACTTTCACTTTTCACTTTCATGCATTGGAGAAGGAAACGGCAACCCACTCCAGTGTTCTTGCCTGGAGAATCCCAGGGACGGGGGAGCCTGGTGGGCTACCATCTATGGGGTCACACAGAGTTGGACACGACTGAAGCGACTTAGCAGTAGCAGCAGCAGGTCTATGTTATAATATCAGGAAAGTAAAAAGAATGATTATATTAACATTATACACCAAAACAGATAAGCAAACAACACCCTCTCCTCTTTTTTTTTTAACTCTTCCCCTCCCCCACCCAGGATTTGTAGTTCATCAACTGTAACTCTTTTTGCTGTGATTGCTTATTCAGATTATGTTGGTATTTTTAGTTCTCCTTATTAAAAAAAAAAAAAGACTTTCTACTTTTAATTAAAATGGAAAATTTCCACCCAACATTGGGTTGACTTTGGTCTTCTGGGAAATTCTCTCGTGTAGCCTCTGTATCTGAAACACAAAGTCTTTATAAAAAATACTCTGTGATGAAAGAAAAATTATCATAATTCCAAAGGACTTGGCCTATAATTAGTTGCATTTTTAAATGAATTGCATTTGTCTTACTGTTTTTTGGAAGAATTAAATGTAATTTGTATCTCTGGGGTAAAAAGATCAACTTCTTCATGTTTGGTCATCAGTCATGAGGCACATTTGTCTTGTTCACACCACACAAGTCTGTCTTCTTGGTGTGAAAAATATTGACGTTTGCTACCCCTTTTGTATCACATGTAAGTGATGCAGGAAGGGAAAAAGGGAGAGTTAGTAATTTGTTGTCATGGAAATGAGTTAATACAAAGCTGGTGGTTTGAACTATGTCTCAAGATGCTTAGGAGGGGAGGAGAAACAGTGACAACATCTATAGCCTCGTGAAGCCAAAACCCTTAGAGAAATCCTGGCGGGTTTTTGTCCCCTCTCTTTCTGTCCTCTTCACATGAACATTCAGCTGTTGGACCTTCATTGATCTAACAGAGCCAGACAAGGTCCCAAGAGTTCTTAGGCTCTCTGTTCATGGCATGGCTAAGTGTGGTGTTGAGTGGAAACTGCACTGGGTCTCTGTGTTTTCTGAACAAGTATGACTCCAGTTAGATAAGAGAGACCAAACATGGAGACATTTGTAGCAGCTCCCCTTCACTCCTGGCCTTTAGATTGACTGCCCAACTTCCAGTGATGCCCTTTTTACTAGGAATGACCCTAAACCACAGAGTTGTCCTGTGTACCCCTGTCTGGATCATTGACCTCGAGTCTCATCATCAGGTGCCATTCAGTAGATTTTTAGTCACTGGCACAGGGCTGGCACACTGAATATGGACCCAAATTCAAGTTGGCCAGTCATGGTAATTTGTCTTTCTGATCATGGTGGATTGATCTAGGAGTGGCCATCTGAGCCAGACTAGACAAGCCAAAATTGTTTCCCAGAACTTTTCAAGCTGGAACTAAGAGAAGACCGTTGGCTCTATTTTGGAAGTGAAGTTGTGATTCCTTGGACCTGAAAGTGGCCACATTGGACATCTTTTCAAAGGAATCCTTACCAGAGAGTGGAGTGTAGAGTGGCAGATGGAAGTTGGAGACAGAACTTTACCGGCAGACCTCAAGTCCCCAATTCAGTTGTCCCCAAGGTTGAACTGCACTTCCAACCTTTTCTCAGCTATGAGAATCCATTCCTTTAAGATCCTGTCACTTGACCAGGTCATCTACAGATGGGATACTCTCCCTGGAATTCATGAGACTTGCAACACACTTCTCTACATCCTTTTTGCTATGCTATGCTAAGTCACTTCAGTCGTGTCTGACTCTCTGTGACCCATAGACGGCAGCCCACCAGGCTTCCCGTCCCTGGGATTCTCCAGGCAAGAACACTGGAGTGGGTTGCCATTTCCTTCTCCAATGCATGAAAGTGAAAAGTGAAAGTGAAGTCACTCAGTCATGTCTGACTCTTAGCGACCCCATGGACTACAGCCTACCAGGCTCCTCCGTCCATGGGATTTTCCAGGCAAGAGTACTGGAGTGGGGTGCCATAGCTTTCTCCGACATCCTTTTTGGTTGAGTCCAAAAGCAGAGCTCTTTGTATTTTTATATCTCCTCTGACATTTTCACAGCCATTATCATACCTCAGAAGAGCTCTGGAGGTGAGTGGGGCCAATTGTCACCATTGCCATTTTAAAAGGAGGAAGCAACTGCATTCCAGAAGGATCAAGTGTTTTGTTCAAGGCTGCTGAGTTAGTCCAGGACAAAACCAGCCTAAAAATTGGGTTTCCTGACTCTCAGAGCTTTATCTCTGCTCCACTTACATTTGACCAAAATCAAATGAGTCTTGTGGTTTTGTCTTCTGGCTCTTAGTCTGAGGAAACAGAGAAATGGGCCTGGGAAGTGCCCCTCCAACTGGCATATGTGGACGTGTAACAGATATACGAAGCTAAGGGTGGGGCATGGGGGCCGGGCTCATTCTGCGCCTTCTCACAAAGTGGAATTAAGACAGTTAGATGCTCAGCGCTAACACAGTCTGGTAGAGTCTAGAACAGGACAAGAGCAACGTGGGCTGAGGCTGAGGAGGAGAATCTGACCTAAGGAGAAACCAAAAAATGTATGTTTCTACCATCCGTGCATGTCTTAGGAGAGAGGCCATCATGTCTGGGGCCATTTTCCAAATCGGGAGAAGGAATTTCTCTTTGCCAGGAGGGCTGGGCAGTCTCCATGGAGGCAGACATTTGCCTGAAGAATTACTTGGCTGTATTGCTGGATGTGGTCAGCTACATTTTCCCCTCCAAAAGGTGAGGAATCAGAGATGGCTAGGGTTTCCAGATGGTTCTTCCCAGCCATGCCCCTGAGAAAAGGAGCCACTGAGACTCCATTCAGTTCAGTTCAGTTCAGTTCAGTCGCTCAGTCATGTCCGATTCTTTGCGACCCCATGAATCGCAGCACCCCAGGCCTCCCTGTCCATCACCAGTGGGGGTGGGAAATAGTTGGAGGGTGTCTTGCTGATAATCAGGTGGACCTAGGAATGTACTCTGAGGCACCTCTTTCTAGCTCAGACCCCTGAAAAGAAAAAGAAGCTTTACTGATAGTAATTGACTTGCTGACATTTAAGTGCTCCCAAAATTTGAAAACGAGAGAAATGGGACTGACTTTTTGAATGCTAAACTCTAATACCAATATATGTTGGATTAGATGGGAATGGTCAATGGAAAATGACAGGATGGCTTCTAAGGCTCTTGGGCTGGCTGAGAGTAGAAGATGGGGTGGTCCAAAGGGAAATGGCGGTTGTGATGGTCAAACATGCAATCAGAGCAGACAGACATACAGAGACAAGTTCAAACCCTGCCAGCGGAGAAGGAGACAGCCATTGGACTTTGAGCATGCAACACCATTCCTAATGGGTAAATGTACCATTGTGTTTTGAGTATTTACATCCAGTCTGTATAACCATCCCTGTGTGAGATGAATGATGCATTAGGCTAAGTTGGCCCTGCAGCTGTAAACCTTTGGCTTTACCCAGTTCCCCTTGATCTGATGTCACATTCAACAAGCAATCTCCTGACAGTTTTCTAGCTTTTGCAAGGAAGTCATGCCATCAATAAATCCTAGAGACCTCAGAGACTCTTGGCCCTTCTAATGGTGGTTGCTCATGAAGAGTGAATAACTTGGCATTCTGATTTTTCACACTAGGCCCTTGAATGTGATTAGCATGAGCTTGCCTTGGAAGATAACTGCATGTGGTGCTGACAGAATCATTTACAAACTAATCAATTATTTGCTTTTGCTGGTCTTCGTTGCTGCACAGACTTCCTCTATCTGGAGCGAGTGGGGGCTGCTCTTTGTCGCGGTGCCTGGGCTTCTCACTGCACTGGCTTCTCTCGTTGCGGAGCACAGGCTCCAGGTGCACAGGCTCCAGTAGTTGTGGTACACGGGCTTAGTGCTCCACGGCACGTGGAATTTTCCTGGACCAAGGATCAAACCCACATCTCTGGCATTGGCAGGCGGATTCTTATCCGCTGTATCACCAGGGAAGTCCCAAAATCAAGTTTTGAGCTTACCAGACTTATCATCTGACTGCTGATGATTGTCACCTTGTAAGGTAACCCTCTAAGGCCAGCTGAGAAAGCACATTTAAAACTTTAACATGTCCTTTTTGAGGGGAAAATAGATTCAGTAAGGTAAACGTGGTGGGGGTGGAGGGAATACCCAAGCCTTAGGGTGGTGCTGAAACTGTTCACAGGATGAGTGTGATAGCAGTGAGCGTATGCCTCACAGACCCACAACCACAGGGCATGTAGCTGTGGTTGTGCTCAAATGCATTGCCTTATTTGACAGAGGCCACACTTACCATGGGCTACTTGCCGCTGATGACTAAGGCATGCCCATTCCTGGGAGACATGGGCCTCCTCTGATGCTCTGATAGCCATCTTTGACTCCCCAGCTATCTAGGCAAACCTTCTTTAGATTGCATGGCAGCTTAGAATGCTTCCATCCAACCTTCCTTCTCACTCTCCTCCACTCAGAGTCAGATTTTCACCATACTCCTTACACGTGCAGTCTTATCTCGACAACTGCTTCTCAAATGTCCTGGATTAACACAAAGAGGAATGAAACAACATACCAGCAGAGGAGAGATGATGCTCTCATTTTGGGATCCTTTGAGTAAAGTTTGGTGAAGAAATTATTTTCAAAGGTATGGGCAGGATATAGAGAAACCACAAGGAAGAGTGGTTGCTAAGGGCCAGTGAGGTACTCTACCCTCACTAGGCCTGAAGAAGCAAGAGGAGGGGGCAGTTACTAGAATGCAGAGACTGAGAGGCCCATGGAGAGAGGCCTGCCTTATGGGAGCTGGATGCAACTCTGTGAGCCCCTCACCTAGAGGAGCTAAAGGAACCAATGCTCTTGTTTCACCGTCTTTCTCCCTCTCATCTCTTACTGGTGCTCCCACTGGCCCAGTCTAGCTGGAAACTGCGGGGAAGGTGGGCCTGTTGATGCAGTTCAGCTGCATGCGTCCTACAGCAGGGAGGAGAAAGATGGGGAGTGAAACTGGAAAAGCTGGAGGGGCATCTCCAGCTAACAGACAACAGCAAGCTTGTGTGTGGTGGCAGCAAACCTTCCCTGTAGGCCCCCAGAAGCAACAATGGCGAGAGAGAGCCCCAGGCTGGCAAATTAAAGCACTCCAGCAGCTTATCCCTCCGCATCTCTTAGCCTCAAACTCCCCCATGTGGCAGCTTTATCCTCAGGCTAGGAGGTTGATAACCACAGCCATTTCTGGTGTCATATTCCGTCTGTACAATGTCCAGAGACAGAGAAGGCCGTCTCTTCTCTTGTGATTCACTCAGGCATGAGAAAACCTTTCTAGAAGCCCCCTAAGGGAATCCTTTATTGCGCATGGCCACCCAGAAGAGGGAGATGTTTTGGACAAGCTTGGGGTTCTATTAGGGAAGGAGGAAAGGGGCTGCTATATCCATTTTCTACACAGCGAACAGTGCTCATTCAAATGCACAAGTGTGATCAGATTGTGTTTCCTGCTTAAAATCCTTCAGTGGCTCCTACTGCTCTCATGAAAAAGCCCCACATTTTCCCACAAGCATACAGGCCCTTCCTGCTATGGCCCCTGTCTGCTTCCTCAGCCTCAATGCTCGGCCTGCATTCCATCCTGCAGTCATATTAAGCCACTTGCACTTACGCAGATAAATCATGCTCCTTGCTCGGTCACTTATTTCTGGGCTGTCACTGTGTCTTCTCGCTAGAGAATACACTGCTTCCTCTGGTTTTCTCCACATCTTGGGAAATGCCCCCAGCCGTCACTTCTAGACTTCCCCAGCCCTGCTGTGTGCTCAGGGCACTTTGTGCTTCCCCGTATAGTATCTGTCTGATCAGCAGGAATCTCTCCTGGGATCTGTGCTCCAAGAGGTAGAAGTCTGTACCTACTGCGAGGAGCTGCTGACGTCCAGGCTAAGAGCTCAGGTTCTAGGATCAGACAGCCTGGATTTGGCTCTTGGCTTCACTTCTTATAGCTAGTGACCTTGGGCAAGTTATTTAAACTCTCTGGGCTCCTATTTCCCCATCTGTAAAGTGGGGGCAATAATAGTAACTACTTCATAGGATCATTGAGAGGGTCAAATGAGATGATTCATGTAAAGCATTCAGCACAGTGGCTGGCACCAAGTCTGTGCTCTATAAATATTTGTATAATGAATGTGGCAATATGGTAAACCAAGCTGGGTCTTTCCAAGTGCTCTGGGAGTACTAGCAGGTATTCTAATATTCTTGTTTAGACTGGAGACTTCCATGGCCAATCTTAAATATGTGGTTGAGAATACAGAAGTATGTTGGCCTCTCAAATAACTCCCTCACTAGCCTATCAGGTTGCTCACATTTTGCCATTACAGATTGACTCTTTCAAATTAGTGATCAATCCATGCTAGCTCACTCCCTGTTCCGAAAGACTCAGCCTTAGCCAACTGGTCAACGGATATTGGACTTCAAAGGAGAAGAACTCTACACTGAACTTGGAAGACAGTTGGTATTTAGACAGGTGGAGAGGGAAGGAGACAATGATCGAGACAGTGAGGAGAAAAGAGAGGGATGAAGAGTCCATGGCATGACTGAGGATAGCATGTGAATCCTGAGGGACTGGAAGGTCCCGTAGGGAAATCCTTGGACACAAAAGTAGCCCCCTTGAAAAATGCAAATTCACTTAAAGTTGATATCACAGAATTTTAGATCCCAAAAGGAAAATTTTAATCTCCTTATTTGAAGAAAGTTTATCTCAGAGAAATTTAACATCTTGACCAAAATCACGAAGTTGGAAAGAAAGACTGTAAGTTCAGGTCCATTACCAAGCCATTTCTTAATTAGCTTAGTTTCATTTCTTGTTAATAAGCAGCTGAGATAATGGAGTGAGAGAAATTGGGGTATCACTGGGAATGGGGAGAAAAGAGGAATCTTTGAAGACGTGGAGAGGTGGGGAACTTGAGTGTCTAACAGCAAGCCTCTTTTTATTTTTTTTTTAATAATTTACGTATTTATTTTTGGCTGTGCGTGGTCTTCATTGCTGTGCAGGCCTTTGGCGCTGTTGCCCTGAGGCAAGTGGGATCTTTCTGGGTGAGGGACTGAACCCATGTGTCCTGAATTAGCAGGCAGATTCGTTACCATTGAGCTACCAGGGAAGCCCCTAAGCCTCTTTTTCTAATCCTCTTGTCTTTCTGAACAGGGTCTGATCAGTGTATTCCCACTGAGGTATAAATGACCGAAAAGCTCAAACCAAAGGCTCTGTCCTCCAGTGGCCTGTTGTCAAGAGGGATCTATGTCATAGAGGCCCTCACTGAGGAAATCTGAGTTCTGGTTTCAGTCTGTCAGTGGATCACGCTATAACCTTGGGAAAAAACATCCAGTGAACCATGTAAAACATTCTAACCTGATAATTCTTAAAATCTTTGAGGACAGTTGCTCTATCCCAGCCCCCTCCCCACTCCCAAGCCTTCACTTATCCCAGTTGAATCCCTCCCATTCTTTATGGTTCTTTAGTTTCTGGTTTAGCCTCGTTGCTCTCCTCTGGTTGGGCTGCAGTCTGTCGGGTCTTGGTTCAAGGTACCACGAACGGAAGATAGCGTTCCAGGTGTACCAGGAAATGAGCGCCATCCTCTCTTTGTCTGTACTTCCATTAGTGGAGGGGAAGGACTGGGCCTGCTGGTCAGCTTTGTCTTATCAGTGCTTTCCTGCCATGTTGTGCCAATCCACTGGGCTGCATGTGTATCCATCCAGCAGGGCTATCACGGGCTAAAGATCTCTCCAGAAACAAATTTAGAAAAACATCGTTAAAAAGCTTGCAGACCTTCAGATATGTTACGTGGACAGAAGTCCCTTGGTTTACCTGTATGCAGGCACAATCAAAACAGGAATTGTTATTTCTTCATGAGCTTACATGGGCTCCCACTGGTCTTCTTCCCCTATTCTAATAATGCTCATGGATCTTCCTGGTTTATATCCTGTGCTGGGTTGCCTCCAGACTCACTAGGTTCTCATTGTCGAGATCCACCTACTTCTCTTTAAAAAAAAAAAAATTATTTATTTTTGGCTGTGCTGGGTCCTTGTTGCTGCAAGGGCTTTTCTCTAGCAGGGACTCCTCTCTGGTTGGGGCGCTCAGGTTTCTGTCATTGTGGAGCACGGGCTCTAGGCACGCAGGCTTCAGTAATTGTAGCACGTGGGCTCAGCAGTTGCAGCTTCCAGGCTCTAGAATGCCAGCTCAATATTTGTGGCGAATAGGCTTTGTTGCTCCACAGCATCTGGGATCTTCCTGGATCAGGAGTCAAACCTGTGTCTCCTACACTGACTGGCAGATTCTTTACCACTGAGCCCCCAGGGAAGCCCTCAGTTCAGTTCAGTCGCTCAGTCGTGTCTGACTCTTTGTGACCCCATGGACTGCAGCACGCCAGGTTTCCTGTCCATTACCAACTCCCAGAGTTTGCTCAAACTCATGTCCATCGAGTCAGTGATGCCATCCAACCATCTCATCCTCTGTTATCCCCTTCTCCTCCTGCCTTCAATCTTTCTCAGCATCATGGTCTTTTCCAATGAGTCAGTTCTTCACATCAGGTGGTCAAAATATTGGAGCTTCAGCATCAGTCCTTCCAATGAATATTCAGGATTGATTTCCTTTAGGATTGACCAGTTTGATCTCCTTGCAGTCCAAGGGACTCTCAAGAGAAGACTTGAGAAGGGAAGCCCTACTTCTCTTAAAAAAAAAAAAAAAAGTTTCCTACCTTTGATTGTCTTTGATTTTCTGACATCACGTCTATTTCTCTGGTCATCAAGTGCTGTGCTGTGCTTAGTCATTCAGTCGTGTCCTACTCTTTGTGACACTATGGACTGCAGCTCACCAGGCTCCTCTGTTCATGGGGATTCTCCAGGCAAGAATACTGGAGTGGGTTGCCATGCCCTCCTTTAGGGATCTTCCCAACCCAGGGATAGAACCCAGGTCTCCCGTATTGCAGGCAGATTCTTTACCATCTGAGCCACCAGGAGGATTACCCAAAGGAGTTCAATCATCTCATTGTAAAATGCCTAATTATGTGACATGCAATTTTTAATGCATTCCTTTTAGAAGTCATTCCTTGTAATAGGGGCAGGTGTTGTAACAAAGACCACAAATGACAGGGAATTAGAAAAGATAGCAGCTCTCCTCCACCCACACACCTCAGTAATGGTGCTGGGTGTAAGCAGTCCCGTCTTTATGCCAGTGCCAAGGATCACAGTTCTTCAATCTGCTACAGAGTTGCGTCTCTGTAGACTGGCACTTGCCCATATGGTTCAGAATGGTTCGTCACATCCGCTTGGATGCCATCTCTGCAGCAGAAGGAGAAAAGTGGGGGGAGGAAGACACGTACCTTCTCTCTGGGTACAAGCCTGAACTTGCACGTGTTGTTTCATTTATATCCCGTTGGCAAGAACTCGCAGACGTGGGCATCCAGCTGCAAAGGAGACTTGGAAATGTTGTTTTTACATTAGCCATGGTATACCCGTCTGAAAATGCGTGGCTCTAGCTTTACAGGAGAAGATGGATACTGAGGAAAATTTTAAGGTGGACGTTAAGGAAAATCTAGCAGAGACTGCCATACTCCAATCCTGCTTCCTTTCTGTATTTCACAAGGATCCCTCTCTTTCCTCAGATCTGAAACCAAAGAGTCAATTCTATTTTTTCTAGGTCTTTATAGCCATTCACAAAGTCCTATTCATTATATTTTAATCAGTTCTCAGAATAATTTTTAGCCATGCCTTTTTTTTTCTGTTTCACACTTATTCCATCTGAATACAGATTCTCATCCTTCCTTGGCTTTGTCAGCCTGAGTTGGTCACCTTCCGCCTGCTCACTGCTTGCTGGGAAAGGATACAGGCAGCTCTTCTCCACTGGCAGTGGCATCAGACATCGGTTTCTGCTGCCCTAATGCTGATGCCTCTTCGAGTTTGGAAGTGGGGGGAGAACAGATGTTCTGACCTGGTCCGTCCTCCGGAAGGATAAGGAATCACTGCTTCTTCCACTGTGACCTTCTGCCTACAGTCAGTTAATTCCTAATGACCCTGGCTCCACCCCTACTTCCTTCCAGAGAACTGCTCCACCGGTTTATGTCATTGTTTTGTCCCCTTTGAGGAACGATGTTTTTCCACTTTGTCATTTCTTGACCATACTGTAAGAACCTATTAACTCATTTCTCTGAAAACATTGTCCTCCTCTAATCCATTCTGTTCTGAACCAGATTAATCTTCTTAAAATACTGATTCATTTTTCTAAACTCTTCCACTTAAACATTTCTAAATAGTGGGTTATTTATCACAGCAGGCGTGAAAAATGCATGTTGCTTCATTCAAGGCCAACCTCAGTAATCAAGATTCTCCTGCTCAACCCAGATGAACCTTTAGGATCCTTCTTCCACACTTGGTGCTACCAACTAACTGGAATTGGCAAGGGAGATAAATCTGATTTATCACCCCTCGCCTACAAAATTATTTCCGAAAGTTGGGCTTTAACAGTCCATCTCTGAACATGGATTTTGTGCCCCAAAATCTTGCTGTTCGACATATGCAGATCCTGTCTCCTCCAGTAGACCATGAGCTTCTGATTCTGTGTTTGCTTTTTCATTACATGTCTCGGTTCTGCTGACAGAGTTGAAAGGTACTGTTCACAGGCATCCTCGGGTCAAAAAGGAGATGTTGAAGGTGCTGAAGTCTGAGCTGATGGATGAAGGAAACAAGGCCAGAAGGGAAATCTGAACTCTCCTCAGGAAAGGCAGTGCAAGGCTGTAATTAGAAAACTGGTGCCAGGTGTGAAGTCCGAGGACCAAGGCAAGGTCACACGTGGAGAAGCCAGATCCAGGGGCCGGAAGGGAAGGGAAGCGAGTCGGATTGCAGAGTGCAAGTCGGGACAAGGCAAACAATTCAGAACTAAGCTTGTGAAAGCACTTCTTGGAACTGTCAGAACTGCCTGTGTACAGGATCAGCCGTTAACACAGAACTGTGCATTTAACCCACATTAATGCAGAGATAAGCATAAACATAAAGTAATCCCTCTGATCCTATGTTGAAACACCATATTGAACTAGAAATTGCAGTACTTTCAGTCTCCTACATCCAGTTTTACACAAAAATATGGACTGGGCAACTTTCCTTTAAATTCTTATATCTCTCGATGTGTATAAGACAGTATTTAAGTCAGAATGGAAAAAAGGAAGCTCTCACTATATGCAGAAATAATCAAGCAGACCGAGACAAGTGGCAGATGGAAATAAGACTAGCTCTACCCAGGGCCTCTAGCAGATTAGACCCCCCTGAAGCCTCTGTGGCCCTCTCTGCTCCTGCCAAGCCTGAGGGACAGACTTCTTGCTGCAGCTGCATTTGCAGAAATTAACATCCTGCTCCTGCCAAGAAAGCAAGTGACACACGGCAGCTCTCCTCGGGTTTGTTTTTCTCCATGGCAGGACACATGCCTCCTGAGGAGGCCTTTGTTTGTATAATCAGGAGGGCTGCAAAAGCAAAGCAGGGAGCTGAAGGTGAGCCAGGAAGGAGAGAGTGGCACCTGGGAGCCGGATGAAACACCAAACAGCCAGGTGGTGGAAACAGGGCCAGCCAGCATGCCCCTGAGTGAATGGAGGCAAGTTGACTCATGCAACCTCGGTAACAGCTAAGAGTGTTTGCATCCACACGATGAATCACCTAATGTGTAAGTCAAGCCATCAGCTAGAAGTAATCTTGTGCATAAAAGCAAATGTGAGTACTTTGCACACAAGCTAATGAGATTCACCTGTATGATCATGCAGTGCTCGCAGCTGGGTAAGTGTGGCAAGGCCAAAGGAAGAATCTAGCTGTGCCCTCAGGAAGTGCCTTTCCTTGTGGCCTATAGTTTCAGCCGCATGGTGCTCTGTGTGGGGTGTGAACATTGACAAGAGGTTGGGCAAGATGGTATTTGCCCTGCCCTGTACTGCCTTCAAGTCCTTCTTTATTTACAGTGCTGTGACAGGGAGGATGCCTTCTGGGTACAAGGACTGGAAGGGTGCTTAGGGTTCTTTCCAGTTTGCAATGGACTTTCATGCCGATTATGGAATGTAACCTGCTCGGATGACCAACTGCTGATTGCTATTGGTTATTTGCTATATGGTGATTGCTATTGCTATTTGGGTCAAATTGGTAATAGATGTTTGGCTTTGGGCAGGCTGCTATCTATTCCATATTCCCTTAAGAGTAGTACCTGATTCCTTTTGAAGATTTATTCCTCTTTGGTAGGTACAGCTTGATAAGACTGTAATCAAGGCGCCCTGCTCTGCCGCAGCTGTGGGGCAGGTGTGTAACCTATGCCACTGTTTTCAAACAGCAGAGGTTCCCTGGTAAGAAAGGTAGGTGTTCTTGATGCCATAAAGGTCTAGAAGGTTGCTCTGGTGACAAACTTGGTTTTCCAGTCATTTCTGAATTTGGTTCTAAGCGTCTATTCTTTTTCTCTATTTCATGTCCTTCCCCAAAATCTCCCTTTTTGCTTAAGTTGCCAAGAGTCAGTTTCTGTTTCTCGTAAGCGAAGACTCCTGACTGATAGAGATTTATGTACCTGAAGTTCCCACTGATACAAAGATGTTCGGAGGGATGGAGATTATTAGTAAACCCAGCAATCTGATTACATTTGTGTATTTTACAAGGCTCCCTACAACAAGTCTTCTCCTCCTTACTATTCCTGCCTTGGAGTTTCTCTTCTGATTAATTTATTTCAAATATTTTATCAACTATTATGCATGGTATGATAAATGAGCAGTGAGTCATCTGAAACCTTGCTTACTCACAAACATCTTTCACCCTGACAGGCCTTATGGGGGTGGGGGTGGGGTTTGTGGTCTTCTGTTTCTTATATGAGTTATGTAGTCAACTATCAGTGTGTAAAAAGAAAGATAATCACTTGTGGAATAGAAAAATACAGTAAAATACCAAAAATAATGGAGAAAAGGAAACAAATAATAATATATTGAATTAAAGATACCATCAGTTGTCAGAAACACTTATTTTACGTACCACTAAGAAAAACAAAAGTTACTCATCAGCTTAAGGCACACTATCCCAATTTCAGAGATATTGCAACACATGCAAAAAAAAGTATGTTTTAAAGTGGTAAAATTCGGTAATAACAATGATAACTAAATATATGGGACCCTTGGATAAATCTTGGATAAAGTGTTAGTTGTTCAGTCATGTCCAACTCTTTACGACCCCAGGCTCCTCTGTCCATGGCAAGAATACTGGAGTGGGTTGCCATTTCCTTCTCCAGGGAATCTTCCCGACCCAGTGATCAAACACGGGTTTCCTGCATTTCAGGCAGATTCTTTATCATCTGAGCTACCAGGGAAGTCCACCTACATGATAAGTCCTGTTCTAAATGTTTCACATGTATTAGTTTATTTAATTCTAACAATCTGAGGAAGTATGATGTAGTGTTAACACACTAACATCCACAGGTATAACTGAAAGTGGGGATCCAGCTGCTCACAGCTCAAAAGCCAATAAAGAGGCCAGGTTGGTGGAAAGGAAAGTTTGCATTATTTTGAATGCCAGCAATTGGGGTGGGGGTGGGGAGGGCAGATGTCTCTCCAGAGGCTAACTCTTCCCCCACTGACAATCAGTGGGCTAGAGCTTTTATAGGCTGTGGGAAGGGGCTACATGCAGAAATAACAGTCATCTCTGATAGTCATCTTGAAATTGGTCGTCCATGGTCTGACCAGCATCATCTTGATTGTTTTGAGTACAGTTAGCCTTTAGTTCCAGGGCGGGTTTGTTTCCATTTCTTTGAGGCCAATTCTCAGAATTGTGGCAGCTTATGTCATGACTATGGGACTTCCCTGGTGGCTCAGATAGTTAAGCGTCTGCTTACAATATGGGAGACCCGGGTTCAATCCCTGGGTCGGGAAGATCTCCTGGAGAAGGAAATGGCAACCCACTCCAGTATTCTTGCCTGGAAAATCGCATGGACAGAAGAGCCTGGTAGGCTACAGTCCATGGGGTCACAAAGAGTCGGACATGACTGAGCGACTTCACTTACTTTACTTACTTATGTCATGACTACAGTCTGGTCATCATGTAACTAGCTTCTTCCACCTGGCAGGAGTTTCAGTATCTGCAAAACAGTCACAGGGTATGGTTCAGAATATTATCTGTATCCCTTGAGAAGGAACTAGAATACCTTGACCTTGCTTAATGACTAAACTATTATTATCTGGTCTCCTTTGACTGTTTTCCTTTGTTTCTGCATTTTCTCACCTCTCTGATTAAACTTATTCTTTGGCTAGTTTTTCAACAGACAAAAGGCAGGCAGAGGACATGGGGGCAAGGATCACAGGGTTTTGCTCCATTTCATAGGTAGCCAAACAGGTGACTTGAACATGTTAGTTGCTCAGTCGTGTCAGACTCTCTGTGACCCCATAGACTGCAGCACACCAGGCTCCTCTGTCCATGGAATTCTCCAGGCAAGAACAGACTGGAGTGGGTTGCCATTCCCTTCTCCAGGGGATCTTCCTGACCTTGGGATTGAACCCAGGTCTCCTGCATTGCAGGCAGATTCTTTACTATCTGAGGCCTAATGTAAATTCAAATGAAAGATTTTATCTTATCTCTGATAATTTTATGTTTTAATCAAAGCAACAAGTAAAATTGTGTGAGAAAGTATTGCTCTGATGTTTTGTTTCAGGAGACTAATTTCTAAACTGCAACCTTCTCTTGGGCTCAAAACTTCATTCTTAATTTTGTTTCAATCCTTACCGTTTAAAAAAGAAAGTCATTCTTTTTAATCTTTATTCTATAAAACTTAAAAAGACCTTGAGCCAAAAGCAATAAATATTTTAATTCCTTACTTCCATTGCTGATTGTGTGCATTAAAAAGCAGTGTTACTCAGCAGTTTTCTAAAGATATTACTGGTGTGGAGAGGCTTGCTGTAACCTGAATAAAGCCCAGGGTTCCTGTGGCCAGTCTAAACACAGTCAGAATTCAAGAAGCACAGTCCAGTTAATGAGGTGTGATTGCTGTCTTTCTCCTTCTTGCATTTCTCAAAAAAACATTGAGATCTAATTCATAGTTTCACAAAATTATTCCTTAAATTTTTATTTTCCTCATTCTTCTCCTTCTAAAATTGCCTCATATCTCAAAGCTTCCCAAGACCTCTCCTCTCTCATCCTTTATATTCTGCTCCTCTCTTGGTCTTCACTTTTCTTCCTCTCCTCCTTTATTTCCATTATTTTAAATTCCTTTTAGGAAAGTTCTAGCCCTGATGGCAATCATGTCTTCCAGTCACTGAGTCTTCCCGCTCTTATGAGTCGTTTGATTTATGTAGGAAGAACCATGAGGTGTGAATATCAAATTAAGGGAGAGATGCTGAACAAACTTAGTAAGGTTTTCATAGAGGTGACAGGTCAGAAAAGAGGCAAGACATTTCCTTCTGTATTAATGATACTTTGCTTCTTCCTAAACAAATGTAATGGGGTCATTTATATTGATAAACGCTAGGTACTTCTTCAAGATTACAGTACATTAGCATACTAAAGACACCGAGAAGACTTGCAATAAGAAGTTTGATTTATCTTTGATTAATCTATTATTTTGCAAATGTGTGTAAAAATAAACCTTTTTTAAAAGAGTCACCCCACTTCCTCCCAAATACACATATAGTAATCCATGAAATGCCATTCGGATAAAGGAGCCTTTAGTTACAAAAGCTGTAACAAAAGTAATTCGAGGCAAACTTGGACGTCAACGTGGAATTGTAGGATGGATGTTTCCCTGGGGGATAGCCATAGTTTGACTGTGACCTGCGCCTCTCACACAACATGGAGAGCAGCGTCACCTTGCCTCTCATCTTGCCATTATAATGAGATAACTTAGCCAGAGTAGCCACTGACTGAGTTTGTCTGGTCAATATTTACATAGGCACTAACTGGTTCTGGAGAGCAGTTGTCCTTGACTCTGATTTTGCCAAGATGTTCTGAGCTATCACCTCCCTGGGTATCTTGATTTACCTTGGACGCTAGCCAGCCCCTAGAGCTAATGTTGGATATTAGCCCATTAGCTCATTAGCTATTAAATAAACTTCATGTCCCTGGGTGTGGAGTGTATGATTATTGTAGATGGGCTTGTCCATCACTAGAGGTAATATGTACCTGGGTGTCTGAGCAAGTTTCCATGTGGGATTGTCTGGAAAGGATTGGGAAATAGCACCTGAAGCCACATGCACTCACTTAGGCACCCAAAGCGTGGCATAGATTTGGAAGTAGGGGCAACGGCTGATGGATAATTTTCAAACCGGTGAAGTTTTTGCTGGATCTGAGCGACTGAACTGAACTAAACTGATCACACTGGAAATCTTCTTACACAAAGGCACAGAGGATTCATTGTTCATTAAAAAGAAAAACAATAGATAATTCGTAGGCAATTTAAGAAGCAGATTTGAATAATATGATTCTTATTGCCTACTTGCCTTTGAACTATTACAATTTAGAGCACTGCTAGAGGCCAAGATCCACTCCCGTAACACTGCTTGAGGCTTCTAATTTATTTCAGATTTGCACCAAGTCAGTATACATGACTATATTCACTAACATTGTCATCTGAAACTCTTTGGAAGTCATTGGATATCTTAAAGAAATTCACATCCAAGAAGTTATTCAACTTAGGCAAAATTTGGAAAAAAACCTGTGTCCAAAAATAGGGTACTGTATTGGTTTACTGCATTATTTCCATTTATGGTAATCATCAGTGCTGTCCACAAAATGTTTCCAGTTTTTCTGTACACATGGCAGGATCACGTTTCTTGTTGACTGAGGCCTTGTGACTAGCTTGAGGAAATGTAAACAACAAAGATGCAAGTGGCATGACGCTTCCAGGCAGAAACTTTAAAGACCACTGTGTAGTTTTCCACGGTCACTTTTCCTTCTGCCTGGCCATGGCGTGGGAACAGTATGAAACGCAGCCCCTGGATGACCCACAGTAGATACACAGAGTGAGCAAGAAATTAAAAATTGTTGTTTTAAGTCACTGAGATTTAGGGAATGTTTGTTACTGCACCTTAACTTGGCCTATTCTGGCTGATCCCATGCAGTGGAACACTAAACAGTTCATGAAAAATCATAGAGTAAGAAAATATTTGATTATAGGAAAATATACAGGTAATATATTAAGTAAAATATTAATTTTAACAGACTTTTGTTCGATCATTGCAAAATATATATGAAATAGGGATTCCTGGGATAGATTGGATCTTCAGAATTTAAAGTTGGAAAATATCCCGTTAGAATGGTGCCTTTGTGGGCGGAGACTAAAAGGTGACCTTTGCATTCAGCTGCCTTTCGGGAACACAGGTTTGGATCTCCAAGGCAAATATTCCTTTTCCCGTAGGAAAAACAAATCATGCCCTCTTTCTGGGATCAGGAGAGGGCACTGGACATCTCCTCCAAGGTGTGGTGAAGCTGATGATTCTTAGTATTGGGGAATGAGCCCACAGAGGGGTCATCTCATGACCAGACAGGAACCATTCTGGCCATGGCCTCTGAACACAGACCTCAAGCTGAGACTCTAACTAGCACCGGTTGACCCAGAAATTGGAGGGCCTGTCTTGCAGTTTGAAGGAAACAGCCAAGGAATGAGTGTTTCCCTTCCTTAGGCTCCCTGTGGACATGTAAAATCAGTCAACTACAAAGGCTATCTGGCTGCAACAGGGCCACCAAGGGAGGGTTCAGTCTAAGAAAAAAAGAAAGGAGGACCCTCCGCAAGGGTCACATTCAACGTAATTGAGAGGTCCATGAAGATACAGGCAACACTTAACATCCCGGAGGTGCATTCATCCCTTTCTCTAGGGGAAAAGTCTCAGCTCTCAAATTGCTCTGAGACTGTTGTCACGGTGACAAGGCAGGAGGAAGCAGGTGTGTGGCTGGGCTGCACCCTGTCTCACATTTTTGCTCTCTGAAGACAAAAGAGGATGACAAATAAGAAGGGCTCACCACAGGATGCTCTGTTCTGAGAACATGAGCAGTCCCAACAGGATACGAGAGGCTGCAATTAATAGGGTCAGATGTAACCTTTGTTCTGATATGAAATGTCTGCACAAAGACATCACCTAAGACCTAGTGCTGTCTCTACAAGAAAGCTTTTGTCCTCGGGGGCAGAAGTCACCACTTACTCCATCGTCTCGGAGGTCAGTGATCCTTCTAAGCCAGCCTGTCAGGGACCCCCAGTTTAAGCAGGGGGTCTCCAGGTTCAGTCTCCCAGCTATTAACAAATGAGCCCTTTCTGTATTCCTGCCCCAAAACCTACTGCCACGGCTGATGCAAATGCCACTTCTGGTCAAATTAAAATGTCATTAAAAATGTCAAATAATTACCTCAAAGCTGTGGCTATGAAGCAAAAATTAAACACAGGTCGGAGAAGTTGTGTGAATAAAAGGTTCACGTGAATAGTGAAGGTGAGGAACATGTACACGTGTGCATGTGTGTGTGTGTGTTTAATAGAGAAATATCCACCCAAGAGAGCATTGACAGTGGCTCTAATAGCTTATATATGGCAGTGGGAGTGGAAACTCACATTTTTGTGGGTTTTTTTCTTTATGCTTCTTCACAAATGATTTTTTTTTTTCAAACATCCGTGAGCAAAAAGGGGAGGGACATACATCAGTGTTAAGTGCTTGGAAGAGGAATCACAGAGAAACGCTACCCATTTCACTGATCTCGGCTCTGTGAAAGATTACAGGGGTTGGACTACTTCTGGCCACATCTGAGTATCAAAGTGGGAGTGGAGTCCTTAAGTGGACTGGGCATTTATGCATTAGGTAGTTTGCCTTAAGTCAGAAAGTCTAGACTCCCCCTGCCCACTGGAAATGTGAGAAATACAGCATATTATGATAAACTTCAGGACTCTTTTGAAACAGGAAAAATGAAGCCGTTTGGGTGACCCCTGAAGCGAGTGGGCCCCGGAGGTCTTGATTAAGGCACCTAAAGCAAAGGGAAGGTGTGGTGATTTGGCATGTGGTTCCACAGGGCCCGGGCGTCCCTGCTGGCTCAGACACTAAGAATCCGCCTGCAATGCAAGAGGCCTGGGTTGGATCCCTGGGTTGGGAATATCCCCTGGGGAAGGGAACAGTTACCCATTCCAGTATTCTGGCCTGGAGAATTCCATGAACAAAGGAGCCTGGCAAGCTACAGTCCATGGGGAGTTGGACATGACTGAGCGACTTTCACTTTCACTTCCACAGTGCTTGGGTCTCACCCTGCTGGGCGAAGGCAGCCTCAACGGGCAGGGAGTTCAGGACTTCAGCTAGATCTGAGTACCACCAATTTCCTACCTGGGAACAGTCATTTAATCTCTCTCTGCCTTAGCCCCTTCATCTAGTAAGCAGACATAATCACTTTAACAGCCAGAATAGCTCACAGGTACTGAATGCCTCTGTGCCTGGCCCCAGAATGAATGCTTGATTCATTCACTCTTCTTGGCAACCAGTGAGGCAGGTAGTATCGGTATATTTCACTGATTCTATATTGTCACCCTGCTTACTTAACTTCTATGCAGAGTACATCATGAGAAATGCTGGGCTGGAAGAAGCACAAGCTGGAATCAAGATGGCTGGGAGAAATACCAATAACCTCAGATACGCAGACGACACCACCCTTATGGCAGAAAATGAAGAGGAACTAAAAAGCCTCTTGATGAAAGTGAAAGAGGAGAGTGAAAAAGTTGGCTTAAAGCTCGACATTCAGAAAACAAGATCATGGTATCTGGTCCCATCACTTCATGGGAAATAGATGGGGAAACAGTGTCAGACTTCATTTTTTGGGCTCCAAAATCACTGCAGATGGTGACTGCAGCCATGAAATTAAAAGAAGCTTACTCCTTGGAAAGAATGTTATGACCAACCTAGATAGCATATTCAAAAGCAGAGACATTACTTTGCCAACAAAGGTCCGTCTAGTTAAGACTATGGTTTTTCCAGTGGTCATGTATGGATGTGAGAGTTGGACTGTGAAGAAGGCTGAGCACTGAAGAATTGATGCTTTTAAACTGTGGTTTTGGAGAAGACTCTTGAGAGTCCCTTGGACTGCAAGAAGATCCAACCAGTCCATTCTGAAGGAGATCAGTCCTGGGATTTCTTTGGAAGGAATGATGCTAAAGCTGAAACTCCAGTACTTTGGCCACCTCATGCGAAGAGTTGACTCATTGGAAAAGACTCTGATGCTGGGAAGGATTGGGGGCAGGAGGAGAAGGGGACGACAGGGGATGAGATGGCTGGATGGCATCACTGACTCGATGGACGTGAGTGTAAGTGAACTCTGGGAGTTTGTGACGGACAGGGAGGCCTGGTGTGCTGCGATTCATGGGGTCGCAAAGAGTCAGACATGACTGAGCAACTGAACTGAAGATGTTTCGGAAGATATTTATTTTTTCTTTCATGTTTTAATATTACCTGTTATTGGGATGCATTATGTAATTGATAGAGCATATATTTCATGGCTTAATTTATATTTTTAATTCTTTCTTACTTGCATGGACATTAGTGGTATCTTGGATTCTTTGAGGAAACTGAGGCCCAGATAGTGTAAATAACTCACCTAAGATCCTAAGCTAGAAAGTGTAGAGCTAAGGGCTTCCCAGGTGGTGCTAGCAGTAAATAACCCACGTGCCAATGCAGGAGATGTAAGAGATGCTGGTTCGATCCCTGGGTCAGGAAGATCCCCGGGTCAGGAAGATCCCCTGGTGGAGGGCATGGCAACCCACTCCAGTATTCTTGCCTGGAGAATTCCATGGACAGAGGAGCCTGGCGGGCTAAGGCCCATTGGGTTGCACAAAGTCAGACATGAAAGAAGTGACTTAGCACACACACAGCATAGGACTTGAATCCAGGCTGGTTTCTAGAGTTGACTTTCTTGTAAGGAGCTAGAGCTTCTGATTTCTCCACTTACCCACTGTGTGATCTTGGGCAAGTTCTTAACTTCTCTGTATCTCAAGTTTTTCATCCGTAAAATGGTGATAATAGTGATGCTTCATAGGATTGTAATGTTGATTAAGCAAGTCCATATACATAAAGCTCTTAAAATAGTGCTTGATGTGGTAAATTTTCAATAAAATTTAGATATTATTAGCTTTAATTATTATAAAGCAAAAACTAGCATCACTTGTTAGGAATAGAGGCAATTAGAAAAAAGAAGGATGTAACTAGTAAAGAAGAACATGTTTATCAGCCTGTCCCTAAAATCCTCTCGGATAGATATGTTTACTGTAACTGGGGAAATGCTTTTGTGTTCTCTCTAAAAGTGAGAGAGCAAGTAAAAGTGAAGTGGAGAATGGGCTCAGGGGGCTGGCCCTCAGAGGTCAGGGAGAAGGGGGAGGCGAGTCAGACGGTTTGCCTGGGGAGTGGGGAGAGCATCAGGGCAAGGCTGGGCGTGGGCACAGCCACATGCAGGGAATGATGTGTGCCCCTTGAAGCAGGGACTGAGCCCCTGACCAGAACCAAAGAGCGTTTTCAAGCTGCAGATTATTATTCGCTAGTAAGTCGGGGGATCCATGTGGTGAGTCTCAAGCCACATATTTAGAAATGCAAGAAATGGGAAGGGAGGTGAACACAAGGAAAGGCGGGTATCATGTGTAATCACAATAGATACTGGTTTTAGAGACTTGGATTTCAGTTAAGAAGGAATAGGTGTGTGTGATGTGTTGTGATGTAAAACGTATTTCTCTGTGAGGGTCTCAGTTCAAACGTTTGAAAGCTACGGGACTAAAGGATATGAGGTTAGATGTTGGCTGAAACAGAAATACATGGGATATGTTTAGTGTGTTTTATATTAACAACCAAGAACCCTGCTCCTTCTGAAAGCACTCGGGGATTCCAATATACCCGAAGGCCCCTATAAAAGAGTCCCCTGCTTTGCGTCTCTGTCTTGAGGAAACTCACCACCTCCCCCATCCTGGAGCTGACTCTGCCTCTCCTCTGTTCAGACTTTTGGCTTTAGACTCGGTTCCTGCCTCTGCTTCCCACGTCCTTTCCTATGTCATACTCCAAACCTAAACCTTCCCCAGGACAAGGCTGTCTCTTGTTGATCCATGGAGCCCAGGACCTCCACACAGGATGCTTGGTCACCATGGGAGGCTAAGCTGCACCCTTTTAAGTTTTTTGTCAATGTTATTGACGTGTAAACAGCAAGAGATGGAAAAGTCACACTCCCCAGGACTGATATTAACTTAGACCCCCTAGGGGTCCCCAGTCTGATCAGCTTGATTTAACATTCAGATCAAGGGATAGAAGGGAGTGGATCCTAAACCAAGAACCATCTCTTAGATTAGAACCAGGTAAAGAAACTGAAACTCCAATACTTTGGCCATCTGATGCAAAGAACTGACTTATTTGAAAAGACCCTGATACTGGGAAAGATTAAAGGCAGGAGGAGAAGGGGAAGACAGAGGATGAGATGGTTGGATGGCATCACCAACTCAATGGACATGAGTTTGAGTAAACTTCAGGAGTGGGTGATAGACAGGGAGGCCAGGCGTGCTGCAATCCATGGGGTCACAAAGAGTTGGACACCACTGAGCAACTGAACTGAAAGCAGCTATGGAAGCATAGATCTAGCCTAGTTTATACTAAACAGTGACCAATGACAAGTAATAAATTTTTCTTCTGCCATAAGAATTATATTAACATTGTTTTAAATATACACATGCAAAGTTCAGAAAAACATGGGACAAAAAGGCCTGTTAACATTTTGGGAGGCTCTTTTACTGGATCATAGCACAAGGCCAAGTGCAAATGGTGTGAAGCTACTGTCAACAAGATACAGGGCATGGAATCAGCCATCCCCTCCTTCCCTCTTAAGGCTACTATTCAAACTACAAGAATCTGTGTGTTTTCTAAATTATTTTTACCTACCAGATAAAACAATTACTAGAAATTATCAGTCAACCTCATTTGGAGGTCCCATAAGAAAAAGCAATGAAAACTTGTCTATGTAAAATTGGAAGTTGTCAGACTGTCTTACAAAAGGTGAGTGAAATACAGGTATTGGTAGATTCAGATTAGTTCATAATGGCACCCCACTCCAGTACTCTTGCCTGGAAAGTCCCATTGACAGAGGAGCCTGGTAGGCTGCAGTCCATGGGGTCGCTAAGAGTCGGACACGACTGAGCGACTTCATTTTCACTTTTCACTTTCATGCATTGGAGAAGGAAATGGCAACCCACTCCAGTGTTCTTGCCTGGAGAATCCCAGGGATGGCAGAGCCTGGTGGGCTGCCATCTATGGGATTGCAGAGTCGGACACGACTGAAGCAACTTAGCAGCAGTAGCAGCAAGATTAAAGAAGGTGCAAATCATGGACATCACTTCCAAAATGTAGACAAAGACTTCACATGTAAGAATTCCCAAGTGGAGGCATTCAACAGGCAGCCATTGTTTGTAAGTTCACATAGTCTATAACTCAATTAGACATTATTGTTAATGACTTCTTTTTGGTCACTCTTATACAATTAACCTTTTTCTGTTAACTGTTTATTCTTCCAATTAATATGAAACAGGAAAAAAACTAACTTCTAGAACATATCCCTTGCCTTTTATTAAGAGAAAATTGTTTCTTAGATTAAATATTTACAAGTTTACCTATGCATATAGGAACCTAACTATTGTGTAAACTGAGAAATTACTGTATTGCTTCTTAAGTCTTGAGAGAAATCCAGGTAGAATTTGGCAGCAGGCAGGAGAAAAGTGTGCTAAATCCCTGGGTTCTTAAGGGATAAAGGGCAAGCTGGTCCAGCCTGAGGAGCTGAGCTGAGAGGAGACTCATGTTCCTTCATTAACATTCCTCAGAAGTATTTCTGGAACTCATTTGTAAGCTGCTTTAGAACCTGTAGCTTCCCTGGTGGCTCCAATGGTAAAGAATCTGCCTGAAATGAAGAAGACCTCGGTTCAATCCCTGGGTCAAAAAGATCCCCTGGAGAAGGAAATGACAACCCCCGGGAGCCTGGCAGGTTACCCAGTTCATAGGGTTGCAAAGAGTCAGACACCACTGAGTGACCGACACCTTCACTTTAGAACTTGTAGCATATTTGGGGGGATTTCTTTCAGTTCAGTTCAGTTCAGTCGCTCAGTCGTGTCCGACTCTTTGAGACCCCATGAATCGCAGCATGCCAGGCCTCCCTGTCCATCACCAACCCCCGGAGTTCACTCAGACTCATGTCCATCGAGTCAGTGATGCCATCCAGCCATCTCATCCTCTGTCGTCCCCTTCTCCTCTTGCCCCCAATCCCTCCCAGCATCAGTCTTTTCCAATGAGTCAACTCTTCGCATGAGGTGGCCAAAGTACTGGAGTTTCAGCTTTAGCATCATTCCTTCCAAAGAAATCCCAGGGCTGATCTCCTTCAGAATGGACTGGTTGGATCTCCTTGCAGTCCAAGGGACTCTCAAGAGTCTTCTCCAACACCACAGTTCAAAAGCATCAATTCTTTGGCACTCAGCCTTCTTCACAGTCCAACTCTCACATCCATACATGACCACAGGAAAAACTGTAGCCTTGACTAGACGGACCTTTGTTGGCAAAGTAATGTCTCTGCTTTTGAATATGCTATCTAGGTTGGTCATAACTTTCCTTCCAAGGAGTAAGTGTCTTTTAATTTCATGGCTGCAGTCAAACTTCATCCTTTAAGGATAGATTTCATTTTCTGAAATGGCAGGAGTCAGCTGGAGTCAGAGCGACAAACCAGATCAGATAGGTAAAACAAGCTACAATTTCAAAGTAACAAAATCTGTCCTTCTCATCTAGTTTATAAATAGACCCTGTAGGCAGGATGCATGCTCAGTAGCTCAGTCCCGTCCGACTCTGTACTGCAGTCCACCATGCTCCTCTTTCCACGGAATTTTTCAGGCAAGAATACTGGAGCTGGTTGCCATTTCCTACCCTAGGGGCTCTTCCCGATGCAGGGATCAAGCCCCATCTCTTATGCCTTCTGCATTGGCAGGTGGATTCTTTACCGCTATGCCACTTGGGAAGCCCATTCAAGTAGGAAGGAACACACCAGTTTATTAAGGTACATGGAAAATGGCCTGAGGGTAGGAGAAGGAAATAACCAAGGAAAATATTAATCTTAGTGGCATGCAGCCATGGTGACAGCACATAAGATCAACATCATATTTTCATGTGTGACTTTAAAGTTTAACAGCAAGGGGGAAAATGAAGATAAGGACTGCATTCTATCTCTCTAATGAGCACTAAGTTCCGGGACAATCAAAGCTTCTAGAACTGAGAGTCAGAAAGCTCTCCCAATAATTTTCTGTTCTGTGGGTAGTTCCTCTTCTTCCTCAGGACTGAGGAATGACCAGCTCAAATTGGAGAAGGACAATGAGACGAGAAAAGCAAAGTCAGCACTTTCTTTGTTGACATAAGCATATATGATATAGTAGGGAAAACTGGAAAACAGAGGTAAAAAATAAAAGCCTAGCACCAAAGGATTAAACCCTGTTAATACATTTTGGTATATCTCCTTCAAAATGTGTGCATATAATTTTTAAGTATAAATACATATTTATTTATATAGATATGAACGGGAAGACAGACGATGAGATGGCTGGATGGCATCACCTACTCAATGGACATGAGTTTGGGTAAACTCCGGGAGTTGGTGATGGATAGGGAGGCCTGGCGTGCTGCTGTCCATGGGGTCGCAAAGAGTCGGACACAACTGAGCGACTGAACTGACCTGAACTGATATATGTAAAATGTTATTTTCTTCCAAAATGGCACACCATAGGTACTTTTTAGTAGTTTGCTTTTCTGTTGACAATAGAACACGAGTATTTTAAATGTCAACGTAATTTTAAATGGCCACTTTGCAGAATTTTCACCAATGGAGCATAATTTATTTAACCAAATCCTGATTTAAGACATTTACAGGTTTTTACTGTTTATGAATAATAAATGAGGTTTTCCCACTTAGGCATACAGCTTTAAGCACTTGTCTAATTTCTTCCTCCCCAAAATGAAGAAAAATCTACTGTATTTTCCTTCTGATATAAATTGAATATATTCATTACTAAAAACAAAAATAAAAATATCAAACAGTGCCTTGAGGAGAAAAGTAAAAGTTACCTGAAATCCACCTTTCTGAGAGAGAAACATCTCAGTGACCATTCTTTCCCATAACTCTTTACGCATTATGTACACATAGGTATATGTATGTAAGCACACATACATAATACATAAGTTTTAAGAGAGCATTTTTAAGGGGTCAGTGGTATACAATTCTCTGTATCTTAATAGCATATAATGGAAATTTTCCCAGGTCAAGTGGTATAGATCATTAATTTTTAATTCTTGCATAATATCCTACTATATGGATTTTCACAGTTCATTCAGGCTATTCTTTTATTAATGGACTTTTAATTTGCTACCAGCTTTTTATTATTAAAATAATGCTGCAATAATTGTCCTCAAATATACATATGCAGATACTAGGACATTTATTTCTGTACTATAGAATCACAGGAATGGGATTGCTGGGTTGAACTGTATTTAATGGGGCTTCCCTGGTAGCTCAGACGGTAAAGCATCTGCCTGCAATGCAGGAGACCTGGGTTTGATCCCTGGGTCAGGAAGATCCCATGGAGAAGGAAATGGCAACCCACTCCAGTATTCTTGCTTGGAGAATTTCATGGACAGAGGAGCCTGGTAGGCTACAGTCCATGGGATCACAAAGAGTCGGACACGACTGAGCGACTTCACTAAATTGTCAGTAGAGATCCTGAATTGCATTGCCTTTCCTCGTTCCCACCAGTCATAGGTGAGATTGCCCTGCCTTGCCCCTCATCTCTGCTAATAAGAGGAGCTATTACACGTTTATGTTTGCCACTCTGATGGGTGGCATCATGGCAATTCAGATTTTCATTTCTCTATTAGGGGAAGGTTGAACATTTTAGTGTACTTGTTTTTCTGTCAATTGACTATTCATATCCCCAACCCCAATTTTGCTATTGGGTTAACTGTCCTTATCTTATTAAATTGTGAGTGAACTTTCTGTATAGTATTCAGTTCAGTTCAGTCCAGTTGCTCAGTTGTGTCCGACTCCTTGCAACCCCATGGACCACAGCACGCCAGGCCTCCCTGTCCATCACCAACTCCCAGAGTTTACCCAAATTCATATCCATTGAGTCGGTGATGCCATCCAGCCATCTCATCCTCTGGTGTCCCCTTCTCCTCCTGCCTTTAATCTTTCCCAGCATCAGGGTCTTTTTAAATGAGTCAGTTCTTCCCAATAGGTGGCCAAAGTATTGGAGTTTCAGCTTCAACATCAGTTCTTCCAATGAACACCCAGGACTGATCTCCTTTAGGATGGACTGGTTGGATCTCCTTGCAGTCCAATGGATTCTCAAGAGTCTTCTCCAACACCACAGTTCAAAAGCATCATTTCTTCAGTGCTCAGCTTTCTTTATGGTCCAACTCTTACATCCATACATGACTACTAGAAATACCATAGCCTTGACTAGATGGACCTTTGTTGGCAATGTAATGTCTCTGCTTTTTATATGCTGTCTAGGTTGGTCATAACTTTCCTCCCAAGGAGTAAGCGTCTTTTAATTTCATGGCTGCAATCACCAACTTCAGTGATTTTGAAGCCCCCAAAAAAATAAAGTCTGTCACTGTTTCCCCATCTATTTGCCAGGAAGTGATGAGAGCAATGGCAACCCACTCCAGTACTCTTGCCTGGAAAATCCCATGGGCGGAGGAGCCTGGTAGGCTGCAATCCATGGGGTCGGTAAGAGTCAGACACGACTGAGCAACTTCACTTTGACTTTTCACTTTCATGCATTGGAGAAGGAAATGGCAACCCACTCCAGTGTTCTTGCCTGAGAATCCCAGGGACGGGGGAGCCTGGTGGGCTGCCGTCTATGGGGTCGCACAGAGTTGGACATGACTGAAGCGACTTAGCAGCAGCAGCAGCAGCAGCAGATGAGACCAGAAGCCATGATCTTAGTTTTCTGAATGTTGAGCTTTAAGCCAACTTTTTCACACTCCTCTTTCACTTTCATCAAGAGGCTCTTTAGTTCTTCTTCACTTTCTGCCATAAGGGTGGTGTCATCTGCATCTCTGAGATTATTTATATTTCTCCCGGCAATCTTGATTCCAGCTTGTGCTTCTTCCAGCCCAGCGTTTCTCATGACGTACTCTGCATAGAAGTTAAATAAGCAGGGTGACAATATACAGCCTTGGTGTACTCCTTTTCCTATTTGGAACCAGTCTGTTGTTCCATGTCCAGTTCTAACTGTTGCTTCCTGACCTGCATACAGATTTCTCAAGAGGCAAGTCAGGTGGTCTGGTATTTCCATCTCTTTCATAATTTTCCACAGTTTATTATGATCCACACAGTCAAAGGCTTTGGCATAGTCAATAAGGCAGAAATAGATGTTATTCTGGAACTCTCTTGCTTTTTCCATGATCCAGCAGATTTTGGCAATTTGATTTCTGGTTCCTCTGCCTTTTCTAAAACCAGCTTGAACATCTGGAAGTTCACAGTTCACGTATTGCTGAAACCTGGCTTGGAGAATTTTGAGCATTACTTTACTAGCGTGTGAGATGAGTGCAAGTGTGAGGTAGTCTGAGCATTCTTTGGCATTGCCTTTCTTTGGGATTGGAATGAAAACTGACCTTTTCCAGTGCTGTGGCCACTACGGAGTTTTCCAAATTTACGGAAATTGAGTGCAGCACTTTCACAGGATCATCTTTTAGTATTTGAAATAGCTCAACTGGAATCTATCACCTCCACTAGCTTTGTTTGTAGTGATGCTTCCCAAGGCCCACTTGACTTCACATTCTGGGATGTCTGGCTCTAGATGAGTGATCACACCATCATGATTATCTGGGTCATGGAGATCTTTTTTGTACGGTTCTCCTGTGTATTCTTGCCACCTCTTCCTAATATCTTCTGCTTCTGTTAGGTCCATACCATTTCTGTCCTTTATCGAGCCCATCTTTGCATGAAATGTTCCTTTGGTATCTTGAATTTTCTTGAAAAGATCTCTGGTCTTTCACAATCTATTGTTTTCCTTTATTTCTTTGCACTGATCACTGAGGAAGGCTTTCTTATCTCTTCTTGCTATTCTTTGGAACTCTGCATTCAGATGGGTATATCTTTCCTTTTCTCCTTTGCTTTGGGCTTCTCTTCTTTTTAGAGCTATTTGTAAGGCCTCCTCAGACAGCCATTTTGCTTTTTTACATTTCTTTTTCTTGGGGATGGTCTTGATCACTGTCTCCTGTACAATGTCACGAATCTCTGTCCATAGTTCAGCAGGCACTATATATATCAGATCCAGTCCCTAAAATCTATTTCTCACTTCCACTGGATAATTGTAAGGGATTTGATTTAGGTCATACCTGAATGGTCTAGTGGTTTTCCCTACTTTCTTCAATTTAAGTCTGAATTTGGCAATAAGGAGTTCATGACCTGAGCCACAGTCAGCTCCCAGTCTTGTTTTTGCTGACTGTATAGAGCCTCTCCATCTTTGGCTGCAAATAATATAATCAATCTGCTCTCAGTGTTGGCCATCTGGTGATGTCCATGTATACCGTCTTCTCTTGTGTTGTTGGAAGAGGGTGTTTGCTATGACCAGTGCATTCTCTTGGCAAAACTCTATTAGCCTTTGCCCTGCAAGGCCAAATTTGCCTGTTACTCCAGGTGTTTCTTGACTTCCTACTTTTGCATTCCAGTCCCCTATAATGAAAAGGACATTTTTGGGGGGTGTTAGTTCTAAAAGGTCTTATCAGTCTTCAGCTTCAGCTTCTTCAGTGTTACTGGTTGGGACATAGACTTGAATTGCCATGATATGGAATGGTTTGCCTTGGAAATGAACAGAGATCATTCTGTCGTTTTTGAGATTGCATCCAAGAACTGCATTTCAGACTCTTTTGTTGACTATGATGGCTACTCCATTTCTTCTAAGGGAGTCTTGCCCACAGTAGTAGCATAGATAGTGATTTTTTAAATCTAGCATCTGAATTTATAATATCTCCCCTAAATTGTTTGCCTAGTGACTTTGATTTTGTATCTCTTGCACCACTCAAATACTCAAAATTTGATATGTGTGCAATATTTATGTGTGTATGTGTACTTCACATATTCCTGTCTTAGAAAGATTTCTCCAATGCATAGGTTACTGAAGGTACTCTTTTTTTTTTTTTTCTAAACTCATTATTATTTATTTTACTTTCTACTCTAATACATCAAGAATTTATTTTTGGAATTAATGCAAACTAGGAACCCCAAATTAATTTTCTTCTAGGAGTATATCCAATTGGATGAGACTGTTAATTAAATTTCTCTACCATAAACGCAGTTCAGTTCAGCCGCTCAGTCATGTCGACTCTTTGCGACCCCGTGAATTGCAGCACGCCAGGCCTCCTGTCTATCACCAACTCTTGGAGTTCACTCAGACTCACGTCCACCGAGTCAGTGATGGCATCCAGCCATCTCATCCTCTGTCGTCCCCTTCTCCTCCTGCCCCCAATCCCTCCCCACATCAGGGTCTTTCCAATGAGTCAACTCTTCGCATGAGGTGGCCAAAGTATTGGAGTTTCAGCCTCAGCATCAGTTCTTCCAATGAAAACCCAGGACTGGTCTCCTTTAGGATGGAGTGGTTGGATCTCCTTGCAGTCCAAGGGACTCTCAAGAGTCTTCTCCAACACCACAGTTCAAAAGCATCAATTCTTCAGCACTCAACTTTTTTCACAGCCCAATTTTCACATCCATACATGATCACTGGAAAAACCATAGCCTTGAATAGATGGACTTTTGTTGGCAAAGTAATATCTCTGCTTTTTAATAGCTATCTAGGTTGGTCATAACTTTCCTTCCAAGGAGTAAGCGTCTTAATTTCATGGCTGAAGTCACCATCTGCAGTGATTTTGGAGCCCAGAAAAATAAAGTCTGACAGTGTTTCCACTGTTTCCCCATCCATTTCCCATGAAGTGATGGGACCAGATGCCATGATCTTCGTTTTCTGAATGTTGAGCTTTAAGCCAACTTCTTCACTCTCCTCTTTCACTTTTATCAAGAGGTTTTTTAGTTTCTCTTCACTTTCTGCCATAAGGGTGGTGTCATCTGCATATCTGAGGTTATTGATATTTCTCCCGGCAATCTTGAATTTGGCAATAAGGAGTTCATGATCTGAGCCACAGTCAGCTCCCCGTCTTGTTTTCGCTGACTGTATAGAGTTTCTCCATTTTTGGCTGCAAAGAATATAATCAATCTGATTTCAGTGTTGACCATCTGGTGATGTCCATGTGTAGAGTCTTGTCTTGTGTTGTTGGAAGAGGGTGTTTGCTATGACCAATGTGTTCTCTTGGCAAAACTCTATTAGCCTTTGCCCTGCTTCATTCTGTACTCCAAGGCCAAATTTGCCTGTTACTCCATGTGTTTCTTGACTTCCTACTTTTGCATTCCAGTCCCCTATAATGAAAAGGACATCTTTTGGGGTGTTAGTTCTAAAAGGTCTTGTAGGTCTTCATAGAACCGTTCAGCTTCTTCAGCGTTATTGGTTGGGGCATAGGCTTGGATCACCATGATAATGAATGATTTGCCTTGGAAATGAACAGAGATCATTCTGTCATTTTTGAGATTGCATTCAAGTACTGCATTTCAGACTCTTTCGTTGACCATGATGGCTACTCCATTTCTTCTAAGGGATTCCTGCCCACAGTAGTAGATATAATGGTCATCTGAGTTAAATTCACCCACTCCAGTCCATTTTAGTTCTCTGATTCCTAGAATGTCAATGTTCACTCTTGCCATCTCCTGTTTGACCACTTCCAATTTGCCTTGATTCATGGACCTGACATTCCAGGTTCCTATGCAATATTGCTCTTTACAGAATCGGACCTTACTTCTATCACCAGTCACATCCACAACTGGGTATTGTTTTTGCTTTGGCTGCATCCCTTCATTCTTTCTGGAGTTATTTCTCCACTGATCTCCAGCAGCATATTGGGCACCTACTGACCCAGGGAGTTCCTCTTTCAGCATCCAATCATTATTACCATAAAGCACACACACACATATCTGAGTTCTATATAAATTTTACTGACTTTTTGGTACAGTCCTGTGCCACAGCTGTAACTTTTTTATTATTATTACGCCTTCTTAAGTAGTTTTAATTTACTGTTTTAATACCACCATTCTTTATTCATTAATTTAAGAATATTTTGTCCAGTTAAAAATAACATTGGGAGTCTATTAGAGTTGTACCAAATTTTTATCTGTTCAGGAGAACAGATTTTTTTTTAATATATAAAAATACGCATTCCTTTCTAAGAACACAGTGTAGATGTCTATTCATTCAGATCAAATCTTTGCCCTCCAGTAGGATTTTATTTTTTACATAGATCCAGTTTTTTTCTTGCATAATTTCTGTCTATTTTATAATTTTTCTCACTATTATGAGTGGATTATTTTCCTCATTTCCATTTTTGTATGGGTGTTGCTCATATAGAAAAAGCTAATTATTTTATCTCTTGTATCCACCCAGTTTATTGAATTCTTTATTACTTCTACTTGTTTTTTTGTTAGAGTTTCTTTGTGATAGAAGTATGAAGTGATATTATCAGCAAAGCATTTTACCTCTTTTTTCCCATATTTATACAGTGAATTTATGCTTATTGCATTTACTGGACTCTCCAAACAGTATTAAATAATAATAGTGATAGTAGGCATTCCTGTCTTGTTCTTGATTTTAGTGGAGACAACTTTAACCATATAAATACAAATGCATTAGCCCCATATTATTAGTTAATTATGCTGCAGTAACAAAACAACTGTAAAATATCAGGGCCTCATAACTACACAAGTTTATTTTTAGCTCACATAACATATTGGGTGCTAGTTGGTTGTGGTTCTGTGGCATGAGTCTTGTTTTTCAGTGCCGGGGGGTGGAGAGAATCTAAACAAAAGATAGGGTATGTATCTGGGATCCTTCTTTCTGTAACAGAAAGAAAAGAGCAATGCCATACCATGAAATGGTTCTTTTTAAAAATTTTTAATTGAACGATAATTGCTTTACAATGTGATATATATACTCTGCTTAGTTGCTCAGTCATGTCTGACTCTTTGCAACCCCGTGGCCTGTAGCCCGCCAGGCTCCTCTGTCCATGGGGATTCTCCAGGCAAGAATACTGGAGTGGGTTGCCATGCCCCCCTCCCAGGAATCTTCCCAATGCAGGGATCAAACCCAGGTATCCCACATTGCAGGCAGATTCTTTACCGTCTGGGCCACCGGGGAAGCCGACACAGACAGACACAGACACACACACACACTCCCTTCCTCTTGAGCCTCTCTGCCACCTACCCACCATCCCCCTCCTCTAGGTCATCACACAGTGCCAGGCTGGACTCCCTGTGTTATAGAGAAGCTTCCCACTAGCTGCCTATTTACGCATGAGAGTGTATATGTCAGTAGTACTCTCTCGGTATTTCCCACTACCTCCTTCCCCGCTGTGTCCACAAGTCCGCTCTTTATGTCTGTGACTCTATTCCTGCCCTGCAAATAGGTGCATCAGTACCATCTTTCTAAATTCCATGTGCTCACGCTCAGGCATGTCTGACTCTTTGCAGCCCTGTGAACTGTAGCCTGCCAGGCTCCTCTATCCATGGGATTTTCTGGGCAGGAATACTGGAGTGGGTTGCCATTTCCTACTCCAGGGGATCTTCCCAACCCAGGGACAGAACCCCCATCTCCTGTGTCTCCTGCATTGGCAGGTGGATTCTTTACCATATGCATTGAAAGAAAGTGAAAGCTGCTCAGTTGTGTCTGACTTTTTGTAACCCCTTGGACTGTAGTCCATGGAATTCTCCAGGCCAGAATACTGGAGTGGGTAGCCTTTCCCTTCTCCAGGGTATCTTCCCAACCCTGGGATTGAACCCAGGTCTCCCACATTGCAGGAGGATTCTTTACCAGCTGAGCCATAAGAGAAGCCCAAGAATACTGGAGTGGGTAGCCTATCCCTTCTCCAGTGGATCTTCCTGACCCAGGAATCAAACCGGGTTCTTTACCAACTGAGCTGATTCTTTACCAACTGAGCTATCAGGGAAGCCCACCATATGCATTAATATACAATATTTGTTTTCCTCTATCTTATTTCATTCCATGTAATAGGCTCTAGGTTCATCCACCTCAGTTCAAATGACTCATATTTAATGAGAACATTCTTAATGTTTCTGCTCAGAAATGACATGTATAATTTCTACTCACCTTCACAGGCCACAGAAAGTCACAAGATCGAGTTTAATGTCAATGTCATGAAAAAGAATAATCCAAGCAGAGACAGCAGCAAATAATTGGAAACAGTAATACAATCTACCATATCTACCCCAGGTCCAAAATATTATCTTTCCTTCCTTTCGTTCACAAAATAAACATGTCCATTCTTCCCCCAAAGTCCTATCTAATTATGAGTGATAAGTCTATTCATGATTTTATAGTAGTCTCTCTGTCATATTCGGATGTGATTCCTCTTGATCTTGAAGCCTAGAAACTATTAAAAAAACAACTACCCTCTCTCTCCATATAAATATGTATACCCTCAATGCCTCCAAAATACAACAATAGCAACAGACATGGTACACCTTCTATTTACACTCCCGTTGAAAGGTGGGAAGATACATCAGTCACTGATCATAGCAATTCTGAAATCTCACCCAGGAAATGATGTCAGGACCTCAAATCCTGGGTAAAGGAAAAATTCTTTTTTTTAAAAAGTATTTTTTTATTGAATGGAAGATTCTTTAATTCTTCAAATTAGTGTTTCCATCAGAAAATTACCCAGAAGTAGAATTACTGAATCATATGGTAGCTCTGTATAAAAAGTTCATAATATTTTCCATAGTGGTTACATTAATTTTGGAGAAGGAAATGGCAACCCACTCCAGTATTCATGCCTGGGAAATTCCATGAACCTTCCAGGCTGCAGTCTATAGAGTCACAAGAGTTGGACATGATTGAACAACAGAGTTTCACTTTCTCCCCAATTTATATTTCCACCAGCTTTTCTCCTCATCCTTGCCAACACTTGTTATATTGTCTTTTTTACAATAGCCATTCTGAGAGGTGTGGGTAACATCTCATTATAGTTTTGATTTGCATTTCCCTGATAAGTGATGTTGAGCATCTTTGCATGAGTCTGTTGGCCATGTCTATGACTTCTTTGGAAAAATATCCATTCAGGTACTCTGCTCATTTTCTAATCAAGTAGTTTGGTTTTTTTGTTGTTGTTTTTAATGTTGAGCTATACAAGTTCTTTGTATATTTGGATATTAATCTCTTTTTGAATATGTTGTTTGCTAATGTTTTCCTCCCATTTAGAAGTCTGCCTTTTTATTTTGTTGATTCTTGCCTCCTGTATCATAGATTAATTGACCATATATGTATGTGTTCATTTGGGGTCTCCTATGCTGTTCCATTGATCTACGTTTCCATTTGTATGCTAGTACTATACTGTTTTGATTTTTCTAGCTTTCTACTTTAGTTTGAGATCAGGAAACATGTTACCTTTAGCTTTGTTCTTCTTCCTCAAAATTGTTTTGGCTATTTAGGGTCTTTTGTTCTTTCATGAAAAATGTATAATTATTTGTTCTAACTCTGTGAAAAATGCCATTGGTATTTTGATAGGAATTGCATTGATTCTGTAGACTGCCTTAGGTAGTAAGGTAATTTTAAAAGTATTCTTCCTATCTATGTGGATGAGACGTCTTGTCATTTACTTGCATCGTCTTCAATTTCTTTTATCAATGTTTTATAGTTTTCCAACTTTAGGTCTTTATCTTCTTGATTGGATTTATTCCTAGATATTTTTTTGACACAATCATAAGTAGTATCTTTTCTTATTTTTTTCCTTCTATGAAATACTTTGCTGTTAATGTACAGAAATCCAACAGATTTCTTTGACTATATCCTACCACTTTATTGAATTTATTCATTTTTAAATTTTATTGGTGGAGTATTTAGAATTCTCTCTATATAATGTCATGATATCTGCAAACAGTAAGTTTTACTTCTTCCTATTTATATTCCTTTTATTTATTTTTTGTTTCTGATTTCTGTGGCTAGGATTTTTAATGTTGAATATGCTGAATAAAAGCTGTGAAGGTGGGCATCCTCATCTTGTTCCTTATCTTAGAGGAATGCTTTCATCTTTTCAATGTGAGCATAACGTTGACTGGAGGTCTGTCACATGTGGTCTTTGTTATGTTGAGGCCACCGAGTTATATGCTCCAGGTGTGCTGCTTATGCTGGCTTCATGGGCCCTTCTGCTGCAGTGGAGCTGACTGCTGTGGGCACACTACGTAGGGCTGGCTCCATCCAGATTGGCCACCAGGCTGAATCTTATATGGTGGCTGCTGTTCTGCTGGCAAACTGGGCCAGGTCCTGGGGGCAGGCCTAGTGCCAACCTGCTGGTGGGCAGGTACGCCCCAGTGCTGACAGGCTAGAGGGAGGATTAGAATAGCACTTGCCATTGTCACTGTCCTTGTAGTAGACCGAGCTCCCCCAAGTAGCTACCACCTGTGTCTGTATCCCCAGGGAGAGTCCCAGTTGCCTCCCGCCTCTCTGGGAGATTATCCAAGTTAAACCGGTGATTCTCATTCAGACTTCTTTCAAATTCCTGCCTCTACTCTGTACTCAGAGCATGTGGGTTTTTGCACACACCCTTGAAGAGGAGAGTCTTTGTTTCCTACAGCCCTCCAGCTCTCCCATACATAAGCCCTGCTGGTTTTCAAAGCCAGATGTCAGGGGGCTCATCTTCTTCATGTAGGACCCCCAAGCTGGAGAGATGGATGTGGGCCCCCTTGTTCTTGGAGAGCAAGTTCTCGGGAGAACTTGGGTAATTATGATAATCCTTCCATTTGTGGCTTGCCTACTCAGGATATGGGTCTTGCCTGTATTACATTTCCACCTCTCCTGCCCATCTCATTGTTGTTCTTTCTTTATATTTTTAGTTGTGGGAAATCTTTTGTGCTGGTTTTCAGGTCATCCTCATAGATAGTTTCTCTGTAAATGGTTGTAATTTTGGAGTGCCCACGAGACAAGGTGAGCTCGGGGTCCTCCTACTCCACTATCTTGGCCACACTTCCATTTTTCATTACTTTCCTGGTAGTTTATTAATATCCATTTACTATTGTCTCATTTTTATCTGCAAGCATACTAAAATTAAATATTTTCTTTTTTTCCTCATGTGCTCTTATGATTTAGCCTCTACTTTTAAACTGAAGGCTTCTGCATTTCTCTCCAGGTTCCAATATTCAATATATCTCATGGATACAACTAGCTCGGTATGCTTGAATATGTTAACATTTCTCTGAATCAATAATAACTGTGTTTTTCTTAATTATTTGTACAACTCCCCTACCCCATGTAGATGCTCAAGCTAGAAACATAGGATTAATTCTTGACCCCAGCCTGCTCCTCACACACATATCCAAACACCAAATCCTGATGATTATACCTTCTAAAGTAGGCTTACCTTCCTTCATCTTCTCCATAGCTGCTGTTGCTGCCCCAGTTTTACTTTCATCATCTATAGCAGATTATTACAAAGACTTTATATGCAAGACTTTCATTTCTTTTCCCTGCTTCAAGCCCCATTCCACCCAAAATACATCCCTCAAAACCTCTAGGCTGATTTATCTAAAAAGAAAATCTCACCATATGGTGTCCTCACTTAAAAATCCTTCAGTGCTCCTATTTTAAACACAACCTTGACATAGTCTAATAGGCCTTTTATATCCCCTCCTGAAGAGGAAAGCAGCTAACAGCATTAATAAATGAGTGTGAAACATTTAATGAGTTATTCTGTTACTATGTCTTTGTACTTACAGATAGACGGAAAGCATTGGTAGAGAAAGGGATTAACATGTATTCTCTGTCTACTGTGAACCAAGTCCTGTGCTAGGGTTTTATCATTTCATTTAATCATTATAACATGGTTGTGAGATAGGCATGTAGGAAACGCTTTTAGCTCTAAGAATCAGAATATCTCACTGATGATAGTTTAAACCTCAAAGACAGTCAATTCTCTCATATTACAATAAATGTAGAAGTTGGCATTTCATCAGTTCGATGATGCCATCAAAGACTCCTAGAGTCTTTCTACTTTTCCATTCTGCTATACCTAGCAAATTGCCTTTTCATTCTTATTCATGTTTTTTCATAATGCAAGATGGCTAATGAAGTCCCAGATTTCAGAGAGAAGAAAGAAAAGAGGTAATATCAATGAGATCTCTTTTGGGGCTTTAGAAGGAAGCAGAAGTTCTCTCAGAAGCCCCCAACAGGTTTGCATGTACCTCTCATTGGCCAGAACTGGGTCAGTGACTACCCCTATCTGCAAAGAAGATGAAAGAGCAAGAACTTTGGGTCTTCCAGCCTCTATGGTGAATTGCAACAAGAGATAAGGAGACTAGGAGTGACTAGAAAGTGGACCCAGGAGAATGACTTCACTGATCTCATTATCTCCAATTTATAGATAAGATCAAGGTTGCCCAAAGTTCTACTGCTGGTAAGTGATAAGTCCTAGATTATGGATTGAGTTTTTTCCCCAAACTCTGTACTGTCTTCTTTATACTACTGAAATCTCTCCACATACTCTTAAGAGTAGAATTTCAGCAGAGACATTACTTTGCCAACAAAGGTCCATCTAGTCAAGGCTATGGTTTTTCCTGTGGTCATGTATGGATGTGAGAGTTGGACTGTGAAGAAGGCTGAGCGCCAAAGAATTGATGCTTTTGAACTGTGGTGTTGGAGAAGACTCTTGAGAGTCCCTTGGACTGCAAGGAGATCCAACCAGTTCATTCTGAAGGAGATCAGCCCTGGGATTGCTTTGGAAGGAATGATGCTAAAGCTGAAACTCCAGTCCTTTGGCCACCTCATGTGAAGAGTTGACTCATTGGAAAAGACTCTGATGCTGGGAGGGATTGGGGGCAGGAGGAGAAGGGGACGACAGAGGATGAGATGGCTGGATGGCATCACTGACTCAATGGACGTGAGTCTGGGTGAACTCCGGGAGTTTGTGATGGACAGGGAGGCCTGGCATGTTGCGATTCATGGGGTCACAAAGAGTTGGACACGACTGAGTGACTGATCTGATCTGATCTGAAGGGACATTTCTTGGCACCATTTCCCCCAAAGTCACATCACACCATATTCTCAGGCATCGGATGGAATCACTTAGAATGTTCCAAAGATGAAGCCACCCTCTTGCCTCTTTGATGAAAGCACATATAAATTGTGTTCCTTTTATAAATAGAAAATTTAGGGACTATATTAAGCCTGTATTAGATGGACTTTGAATTATAATCTTAAAAAGAAATTGCATTCAAAGTATTTCAACCCCTACAGTATGCATTCTCTAATCTTCATGATCCCCAATTGAGAATCCTTGTCAAAATTCATCATTTAGTTGTGAATAAGACTTGAGACATAGTCATCCTGACCTTTGGACATTTCACTTAGCCTAATGAATAGCCTGTAACTTATTTAACAAAGATGGGTAAACCTCAAAGAAAAAATTTTAAATATTCTCCTTAGGAGCAGGTTCATTTCAACATAGAATTTCTAAGGAGAGAACATCTCATACGAAATGAGATGTTTTAAGTTTCTTTCATCCTTGCTTTCATAAAATGGGAATCTACAGGGCAGTAATCTAGTTTTTGGCTACTGAATAACAAGAATTTAAGCCTTTTAGTTTTTAGTTATTGTGCAATGATTGTGACATCACAATGGGAAGATTATGACTTCAGGTCATAAGGGGAAGAAGTGAATATATACAGAAAAACATAAAATGTGTATAAATTCTGACTCCCCTGGAAATCACTCATCTCTGACAGTAATTTTCACGTTCTATCTGCTGAAAACCGATTTTCTATAAAAATGAAACTACAACTTAACCTTTAGGGTTACAAAAAAGTTCTCAGGAACATGTAGATGGGAATTATTATTTTTTTTTTAATATCTCAAATCTTTTTCTTCTGAAGCACACCAATCTCAGCCATTAAATTGAACTAAAGAGTCCTGCATCCATCATCAAATCCTGGATAATCAAGAACCTTCATGCCACTCTCTGAGCACCACTGGGTTAAAAACTACTGCATTGTTGCCAGCCTAATGGTTTTAATGATGTCTTCATTTTTTCTTTCACATTTAGACAGTCGACTTTCCTATAATGAAAGCATATTACTATTGGAGAAATAAAATACCTTGCAGAGAAATTTAAAGCTTTGAATGAGGAATAGTCATTTCTTCACACAGTTCTTTCTCGCAAAACCTTTTGACAGATTTGAGTTTCTATTATGTGAGTTTTCACGTGGGAATAATGTTAGAAAATACTATTAAAGCAGGCATATATATCATATATAAAATCTTGAGACTCTAATAGATGGTACAGAGATAAAAGAAACACATTACAAGCAAACCCTGCAGCATTCTTCAAACTTGGTTTATGCCACAACAAAATGTTGCTATAGAAACATTAAATCCTCAACAGAATTCCTGGAAGTTAAAAATCTGCCTGCAGACTTGCTTCCAGATGCTGACTGGCTGGCTTGTTAAGTAAAACTTGGCATTTATTGTATGGGAAATTTTATCTCAAAACATACTATGAAAACTAGCTGGTACTTCAGTGCAGTGCTCACAATGGGGAGAAAAATATTAATACGGTGAGAACGTCTAGTCTGGTAGACATCTCAGGATTTTGGATTCAGTGCCTGTCAGCCTGATGGTTTCCTCTTCTTGCCTCATCAAGACTCTCTATAAAGAAGTAGCTCTAAAATAGGATTAACCCTTCCTAACCAGACTTCCCTGGTGGCGTAGATGGTAAAGCATCTGCCTACAATGCGGGAGATCCCAGTTTGATCTCTGGGTTGGGAAGATCCCCTGGAGAAGGAAATGGCAACCCACTCCAGTACTCTTGCCTGGAAAATCCCATAGACGGAGGAGCATGGTAGGCTAGAGTCCATGGGGGTCACAAAGAGTTGGACACGACTAAGCGACTTCACTTAACCAGGTGATGAGAAATCACTTCCTAACCAGGTGATGAGAAATCACTGTTAATGCAATTGTTCATCCCCATTAAGCAGGTTAAGTCGTTCTCACTACTAGTGAGAAAACCAAGTTTTCCTATAGATAGTTTGGGTCTCTCTTTAAGAGTAATTTTCCTCTAGTAATTATACAGCAGTTTGATCTCAGAAAACAGACTGATTAATTAGGAAGCAGCTAAATGAGTTCTTTTAACATGTCTAAAGATATTCCTGTTTCTTTTCTTATCCTCTTCAATCAAACTGACAGCTTTTTAAAAACCCCCTTAAATAGTGAATGCATAACAATCAGGTTGGAACTCAAAGAATTACCACTGGCCTTAGTTTAAGAAGGAATTTTAGAGCCTAAAGAAGAGGAGTACCCTGTTCATGTAAATTTGCTTTGCCAGATGTTTCCTGTGGCAGACACCACCCACTTCTCTCGCTTCTTCTCATCCTATCGTTTTACTTCATCTGACTCCTTTGACCACGGCTGGAGAAAACCAGCTCATTTCCATTTGAACATCTGTCCTCAGGCTGGGAGCTCAGCCTTCCACTGAGATAATAACTTCTTTCCTTGTCACCTCTTGCTCACAATCACAGAATATCCAAATTTTAATAACTGTATATACATAGAGTAGAAAGTATTATCTCTTGTGCCCTTAAAACATATGGGGGGGGAGCCCCATTCCTGAAGTGTGGGTTGTAAATAGTGATTTCCTTCCAAAAAGGACAGTATAGAAAAGGGTGGGGGGCACAAAAGAGTGATCTTATAGTGGAGAAACAGTATGGAATCTACTTCAAGGCAGGTTATCAAAGTCAACATCGATAGTCGTAAATCACATTAACTGTATGCACCATTGATATGATATGATGAAAATGGCTCTTATCTCTGTGATCCTCCTCCCCTAAAACTTCTAACGCTAAGCTAATCATGAGGAAAACTTCAGACAAACCCCAGTAGTGGGGTATGCTGTGATATGACTAACTGGGATTCTTCAGAACCATCAAGGTCATCAAAAACAGGAAAACTATGAAACCTGTCACAGCCAAGAGGAGCCTAAGAGGACATGATGCCTAAATAGTAGTGTGGCGTCCCGGGACAGAGAACGTACGCGTGGTGGTAATTAAGGAAATCTGAGGGAACCATATCAATAACCTCAGATATGCAGATGACAGCACCCTTATGGCAGAAAGTGAAGAGGAACTAAAAAGCCTCTTGATGAAGGTGAAAGAGGAGAGTGAAAAAGTTGGCTTAAAACTCAACATTCAGAAAATGAAGATCATGGCATCTGGTCCCATCACTTCATGGGAAATAGATGGGGAAACAGTGGAAACAGTGTCAGACTTTAGTTTTTTGGGCTCCAAAATCACTGCAGATGGTGACTGCAGCCATGAAATTAATAGACGCTTACTCCTTGGAAGGAAAGTTATGACCAACCTAGATAGCATATTCAAAAGCAGAGACATTACTTTGCCAACAAAGGTCCGTCTAGTCAAGGCTATGGTTTTTCCAGTGGTCATGTATGGATGTGAGAGTTGGACTGTGAAGAAAGCTGAGCGCCAAAGAATTGATGCTTTTGAACTGTGGTGTTGGAGAAGACTCTTGAGAGTCCCTTGGACTGCAAGGAGATCCAACCAGTTCATTCTGAAGGAGATCAGCCCTGGGATTTCTTTGGAAGGAATGATGCTAAAGCTGAAACTCCAGTACTTTGGCCACCTCATGTGAAGAGTTGACTCATTGGAAAAGACTCTGATGCTGGGAGGGATTGGGGGCAGGAGGAGAAGGGGACAACAGAGGATGAGATGGTTGGATGGCATCACTGACTCGATGGACGTGAGTCTGGGTGAACTCTGGGAGTTGGTGATGGACAGGGAGGCCTGGCGTGCTGTGATTCATGGGGTGGCAAAGAGTCGGACACGACTAAGGGACTGAACTGAACTGAACTGAACTGAAGGGAACCATGGACTTTAGTCAATAATAATTTATTGATGTTCATTCATCCTTTGTAACAAATGTAGCACACTAATATAAGATGTTAATAATAGGGGAACTTGCTGCTAGCGGGCGACTCAGGGTACTCTCTGCTCAATTTTCTGTCAGTCTAAAACTGTTCTGTAAATAAACTCTATTAATGAAAATAAGGGAGAGAGAGGAAAGACTGGGGAGCATGGGTAGCTTATGAGGGCTAGCAAGCTCAGTGTTTGCCGTCATTGACTTTGGGATCAAAGTGGGTCTCTAGGAGGATGTGAGGCATCAGTCCCCCCGAGGACTTGGTCCGGCTGAGATGGACCGGACGCCGGTGAGAATGAGAACCACGTGCTCCCCATCTCTGTGCCTCCAGTCCAGCACAAGACCTTCAGCATAAGCACTGACGTTCAGTAAGCATCCGCTGGGGACCTGACACTGCGCTAAGCACTTTAGGTACCTTGTCTCACACAGGTGTTCATGGGAGGGAAAGTGAGTCACTTACCCAAGGACATAGAGCTAGTAAATGGCAGAGCCAGGATTTGAACTCGGGCAGTTTGACTTCAGAGCCCCATACTGTGTACTACCACCGGCAGATGCTCAATAATGCAGATAGTATGAAATGATTTTCTGTTGTCCATGTTACATTTCAGGTATGAATCTCTGGTTTTGAGCACTAAAATTCTCAAACTGTGTTTGGCAGACCCAGTTGATCCTCAGCATCAGATTTGTAGTCCTGGGGTTTGACTATGAAGACAGGTCACTAAGATCTGTGACATATAGCCATTTATGATATCACTGAGGCATGGGCCAGAATCGCTCTGCTGTGAAGCTAGATGGTGGCATTCTGTTTAGCAGTCACTTATGTGGGGCACTCTCAGATCTAATGCTTGTGGACCTGGATTCTCAGATGCAGCCTCTTTGGCTCCAGCATTCAGCAATTCTGCATACTGATGGAGGCTTCCTCCTCGGTGCATAGGCTCAGAAGTGATACTAATGACAAATGTGTTCATGGATTTCTTGTCTTGCTGCCTAATCGACAGTTCTCACAGCACCACTGCTTCCCAGGTGGTGCTAGTGGTAAAGAACCTGCCTGCCAGTGCAGGAGACATAAGGGACACAGGTTTGATCCCTGTGTCAGGAAGATCCCCTGGAGGAGGGCGTGACAACCCACTCCAGTATTCTTGCCTGGAGAATCCCATGAACAGAGGAGCCTGGTGAGCCACGGTCCACAGGGTCGAAAAGAGGCTGACAAGACTGAAGTGACTTAGCACACATGCACAGCACCAAAGCACAGGTCATGAAATAGATGTGAGCTGTAATTGAACACATGACCAAATGCTTTTCCTGTATGCCTGGGCATCATGGTTTCCCCAGCACAATCTATCTTATGACTGTTATTTCCAGATAATTATTAACAATGCCCTCTTTAGTTTTCAAAACGTTCACGTCTGAATGATAACTTACACAGCCACCATGTCTATAATACAGAGATAGATAATCTGCCACTCCCAAGCTAAAAGCTCTCGAGACCATGCCAACTGCCTTTGCAATATGTCGGTGACAGCTGGCCCTCTTGTTCCTAGAGCTTTGGTAGAGTGAGTTCATCTGAACAAAAGTGATGTTGAAAGAGAAATCAGGGGTGTTCAGGGGTATGATTATTTATTCATTCCACATAGATTAATGGTTTTGCAACTTTGTTCAATTTCAGCTATATTTCTTTTGCAGCCAAAGAGTGTAGCTATTGCAGCAAGCATATTTATTAAGAAAGAAATATATTTTGTCACCATCACCTAAGCTCCAAAACTAGATGGTTGCCCTTAAGTGACAGGTGACATCATCCTCTTTGAGGATGGTCAACGTGGTGAATTGTGAAGCTATACTGAGCACCAGGGCAGCAACACCCATCTTCTTGGAACAGGGCCAAAAGAAGGAAACACTTGAATTCAAGCCCACTTGACTTCTAATTTAAAGGTGTTGGCAGTTCTCCTGCTTGACATGCATCCCAAATTTCTTTTCTAGGCTCGTATATCTTGTCTTATACTGTATACATTTTTCAAAAAATTTTGGCTGCATGGGATCTTAGTTCCTTTACCAGGGCTCAAACCCTCAGCCCCTGCAGTGGAATCACGGAATCTTAACCACTGGATCGCCAAGGAAGTCCCTGAGTGTCCTAAAATTTGACCATGTTGCTGTATCACCCATCACCATGGACCTCTTCTGTAGTTCTTGACTTTTCTCTTCTATCCAGGTCACGTTGCCGTGTCCATCTCTTTATCATTTGCAAGATTATCAGATTTGCTGAACACTATGGGTTTTCCCTGACAAAACCTTTTAAGCTAAGTACCAGATGTTAATTCCTATCATTTACTTTCTCTCAAGAATTTTAAAATTTGTTGCAAAAGCCTCTTCTCACAAGGTCACATAGCATCCTCCAAGAAATCCATGTACTCGATTCTAAGTGTCAACTAAGCTGTTGATAAAACGTCTTCTGTGTGGTAAAGGCCACTGCGGCTGACTCTAACTAATTGCAGTTTAAATGTGAATCCAAACCCACATGCTAGCAAGTCTATTGTTACTACTTTTGAGGAGATGTTTTTACTGGCTCAGAACCTTGGTCAAGACAGACACATTTATTTTTCATCTCTCTTAGGGAGCAACTGGTTTCCAGCCCATTCTTTCAGGGTCCCAGATTTATATCGTCATCTCATCGCCACCCCTGACTTTAGTGAGGCCAGGATCTTGTTTTTCTTCCCACAGAGCCGCTGAAACTACATTTCTTAGTTCTGAAATTGGCAAATACCGTCTGAGCTTGGGCTTTCAACTTCTTTGTTTTGGGCCCCCAAGGATTTCTCTTACTTTTTTCCATTCTCATCTTTGCATTTGAGAATATATTGATTATATTTTACCCATCTTTCCCAAGCATGCTGTAGTGGAAGGAATTTCAAATTACCACCATATTATAGATAATGGAGGTTAATATTGATAATTCTATCAGGGAAGTACAGGAGTGTTTGTTTTTTTTTATTGCTGCCTTTAATGAGATTACCATCTTTTGGGGCATTTATTTGGAGATATCTTAGAAAGAAATCCCACTCCAGTACTCTTGCCTGGAAAACCCATGAACAGAGGAGCCTGGTAGGCTGCAGTCCATGGGGTCACTAAGAGTCGGACACGACTGAGCAACTTCACTTTCACTTTTCTCTTTCATGCATTGGAGAAGGAAATGGCAACCCACTCCAGTATTCTTGCCTGGAGAATCCCAGGGATGGGGGAGCCTGGTGGGCTGCCGTCTATGGGGTCACACAGAGTCAGACACGACTGAAGCGACTTAGCATTAGCATTAGCATAGAAAGAAATAAACAAATACCTTTTAACGGTAGACTCTCCCAGACATGTGTCAGTTGTAATAAACATGCTGAGTTCATGGCTCTTCCACCATATCCCAGCATTGCAAGCGGGAGCTTCGTCACTGTTGCTTGGGTTAAGTAGATTTATCATCCAAGTGAGCAGCAAGAACTTAGTGAAATACATTTGAAAGTTAGAGCAAGAAAACCATCTAAGATAAAAAGCCTTTTGAATAACGAAGGAAAGATGTTCATTTATCACTCAGACCAGGATATATTCATTCCCCAATCAAAGTTGAGAAATCCAGTAGAATCCCAGGGGGAGGGCATCATATAAGCAGTGTTTTTCATGGAAGGAGTTGTCTGACCAATGGATGTCAGAATCATCTCAAAAGCTTGTTTTTACAAGTAGAGTTGAGAAGTCCACTGTCGCCTCTTCTGATTCAGTAGACAGAAGCAGAACCTGGAAACCTGTATTTTTAGCAAGCACCTCTGGTAACTAAGTGCAGTGAAGTGGGAGAAGCCGTAGTGCCGACTGTGTTTGCATTTGAAAGAGTAGGTTGCCATCATTTCAGGAGCCCTGCTGATTCTGATTCATACAGTAGGAACAGAAAGAGCCAAACAGTAGAAAATCTGTTTGCGTCCTTGAGATTGAAAGTCTCCAAGTCTGCGCTGTGTTAAAATCTAAACTTCGTGCCGCTACAGAGAAAAACAGACACGGAGGCAAATGGACAGACAGAAGCCCCTCTGTGGTTAGTTCAGCAACCTCGATCCAAACATGTGCCCATCTGGATTCTCATGACGTCAGACCTGGTCCACAGTAGAATGAAAAATGCTTAACAAGAGTCCAGAGAAATACACCCGCAACCATAAAAGAAGAGCGGCTGGAGTAAGAACTAGACTGAATCTTCACTCCAGGCCCTCCTGGAGAGGATCTGTCCCCACTGTAATTGAGGAAGGGATTGGTCATTAGTGCCGAAACCACACAGTACCTAACGCATGTGTCATTTACTGTCTATTTCATACAGCATATTTTCTTTAACCACTCCTTAACTATATATATATATATATATATATTTCCTCCCATCATGTGATTTTAATCCTTATCCCTAAGTTAGGTCTTTATAAAACATAAACTAAAAGAATATCTCTGGAAAATTTATATAGCAACACCCAGAATCCCTGTCCTGCTACCATCTACTGAAATGGTGACCAAGTAGGGAGTCCTGGAGCACTGCTAGGAAAGAAAATACTGCAGATTATATGAAGTGTGGGAGGAGAAGAGGGACCCAAAATCAATAGGATTCGGCAGGTGATTAGGTTTATTTAAAAAAAAAAAAAAAAATTGTGAGTGCAATGGTCCTTTAAGGAAAGTTGTTAAAATGAACTGTTTTAAAGAGTGCCATGCATTTGGAATTGTGTGGGGGAAAAGTTGGGAGGAATTTCTAATGAAGAACCTTGCTATGATTGTTGCCTTAGGTACCGTTTTTGGTTTACAAATTACATGCCGTTTTACAAACAACTGAAGAAACACGATCCAACTGTATTATTCTGTTTCCCTGTGTTTTAACAGTTCCATATGGTTATCATCAGTCGGCTGATTTCTTCAGAAACAATTAACAATCTTGTTAGACACGGGAAGAAGCCATGTGAGCGCGTCTGCCTGTTGCTGGTGACACTGCATCTCCTCCGCATCCCTTTAGTCTCTGACAAATTACTCAGCCTGCTGGAGCAGGATCCCTCAAAGGCTGGGAAACGGTATCCCTTGTCTGAGACAGCCCCTCTTACCACAACTAAAATTGGGCCTTTAGGCAAGCAATCACACGGAAAGAGATCTGTTTTGTTTCTGTGGCACCAAATGACAGTATTAAGAAATGAAGGCAGTGTGAAGAACAATGAAAAAACCAGCTTGAAATGCAGCACCATTCAAGGTAAAGAAATTGACAAAAATCAGTAATATGTAGACCCATTTGAAAGGATGTATCAGCCAGATAGGCTAGATTTTGCTGTAGTAACATCCATCCCCAAATCCCAGTGAGATGATTATAAGGGTTTGTTTCTCCCAGATGCTATCGGTCAGGGTGGGGTGAATCCAAGTTACTGACAGGTCATTGCTCTGAGCCTCAGGCTGACAAAGAAGGAATTACCTGGAAAGTTGTTCATCGGCATGGCAGAGGGAAAAACAGTGCTAGGCTTGTTACCTTTATTGTCTTGTTCAACCTACCTGCCATCCCATGAGATAGGTAGTAATATTTCTATTTTATAGATGAGGAAATAAGTATAGAACACTCAAAGAACTTACTCAGAATTACCACCTAGTGTGTGGCAAAAGGAAAATTCAATTCTAGGTCTGTGTGAATGTGGCAGGCAGGCTCAAAGATGGCCCTCGAAATCCTCACACCTTGAGATTCGTGTCCTTGTGTAAATGCCTCCCCTTAAATGTGGGCTGACCCTAGCACTTGCTTGCAATGAATAGCGTATGGCAAAGGCGACAGAACATTGCTTCCAGTCTAGGTTATAAGAAATAGTCACTTCCACCTTACTGGCAGACTCTCTCAGCTTTCCCTTGCCAGCTTTGGTGAAACAAGTGGCCGGATTGGGTCATTCCACTTGGCAAAAGCTGAGGAAAACTTCTGACCGACAGCCCTGAAGGAACTGAATCCTGACAATGTCCATGTGAGACTGGCAGAATCCTCAAGTGAGAGCTCAGTCCTGTTCAATGCCTTGACTGCAGCCTTATGAGATTCCCTAAATTAGAGAATCCAGCTAAGCCATGTGCAAATTCCTAACCACAAAAACTTTGAAATAATAAGCGTCTGCTGTTTTAAGCCACTAAGTTTGTGGTGATTTGTCATACAGCAATAAGGAGACAATGCTCTTTCTACTGCATGAATTAGCCTCTTTTTGGCAGAGTATCCCACCCAAGCTTGTTCTCCTCCTTACAGTCTTGGTTTGGGTTGATAACATTCTATCCATTTGGTCTCCTAAGTCATAAACTTGAGAGTCCCCCTAGATTCCACCTACTCCCCCCCTCTTCACATACAAAGAGTCAGCAAGTTTTGTATACACTAGATTCTATGCACCTAAAAATAGGTTTCTTTTCGATTCCACAGTTCAAGTCAGGGTATAAAATCACCTCTTACCAAGACTTTCCCATAATGGAGACACCTGCAACCAGACTTGATCCCCTCAAATTCATCCTCTAACCTATCACTGTCTCCTACATTTCTTCTAGAATAAGTCTACAGTTTACAGCATCCTAATATGACATGTCAAGGCTATGGTTTTTCCATTGGTCATGTATGGATGTGAGAGTTGGACTGTGAAGAAAGCTGAAGAATTGATGCTTTTGAACTGTGGTGTTCCTTGGACTGCAAGGAGATCCAACCAGTCCATTCTGAAGGAGATCAGCCCTGGGATTTCTTTGGAAGGAATGATGCTAAAGCTGAAACTCCAATACTTTGGTCACCTCATGCAAAGAGCTGACTCATTGGAAAAGACTCTGATGCTGAGAGGGATTGGGGGCAGGAGGAGAAGGGGATGACAGAGGATGAGATGGCTGGATGGCACCACTGACTCGATGGACCTGAGTCTGAGTGAACTGTGGGAGTTGGTGATGGACAGGGAGGCCTGGCGTGTTGCAATTCATGGGGTCGCAAAGAGTCAGACATGACTGAGCGACTGAACTGACTGAATATGACATGGTAATTCAATGATACTTTACTACAGACTTCATGTTACCTTCAGAACCTTTCTCCCATCAAGGTCCCAGGAAAAAAATGTTCTCTATACTGTTTCAGGGAAGGATTGTGAGATGGAAACAGGGAAACAAATTCAGCAAAATCCTGGCTTTGAGAATTTGGGCCCAAATCTTGAAGGACTTGGGGCATGTATCTTATAATTTGTAGTTTTTAAAGAACACGTAATCAGTCCTAATTCGTTTTTCCCATCCTAGACTAGATAATGGTTCTGTTCAGTTCAGTTCAGTTCAGTTGCTCAGTCATGTCCAACTCTTTGCGACCCCATGAATCGCAGCACGCCAGGCCTCCCTGTCCATCACCAACTCCCAGAGTTCACTCAGACTCACGTCCATCTAGTCAGTGATGCCATCCAGCCATCTCATCCTCTGTTGTCCCCTTCTCCTCCTGCCCCCAATCCCTCCCAGCATCAGAGTCTTTTCCAATGAGTCAACTCTTCACATGAGGTGGCCAAAGTACTGGAGTTTCAGCTTTAGCATCATTCCTTCCAAAGCAATCCCAGGGCTGATCTCCTTCAGAATGGACTGGTTGGATCACCTTGCAGTCCAAGGGACTCTCAAGAGTCTTCTCCAACACCACAGTTCAAAAGCATCAATTCTTCGGCACTCAGCCTTCTTCACAGTCCAACTCTCACATCTATACATGACCACTGGAAAAACCATAGCCTTGACTAGACGGACTTTCGTTGGCCAAGTAATATCTCTGCTTTTCAATATGCTATGTAGGTTGGTCATAACTTTCCTTCCAAGGAGTAAGCGTCTTTTAATTTCATGGCTGCAGTCACCATCTGCAGTGATTTTGGAGCCCCCAAAAATAAAGTCTGACACTGTTTCTACTGTTTCCCCATCTATTTGCCATGAAGTGATGGGACTGGATGCCATGATCTTCATTTTCTGAATGTTGAGCTTTAAGCCAACTTTTTCACTCTCCATTTTCACTTTCATCAAGAGGCTTTTTAACTGAGGCAAAGGAAGGATGCAGGGAAAGCATGAAAACCGAAGTTGTCCTTGTTGCTTCCTGACTCACTGTCCCCATCCCAGTCCTGGGGAGAGGAATCATCGAGTTTGGGGAATCAGGGACCAGAGAGACCTGCAGCAGGCTTCCTGGGCTGGAAGGAGGGGGAAAATAGAGGGCAAGCCTGACAGAGTTCCCTGGCACCAAGCCTTGCCTATGAGCACTAGAGTCACAGCCGAGTGTGGTGTCTAGACAGACAGACAAGTGGCCATCTGAGTAGACTCTCGATAGGAGGCCAGATGGGAAGGAGGGAATGTTAGTGGATGCCAGAATAGGCAGATGGAGAGGAAAGACAGTCACTTTCCCTCTCCCTGTCCTCCATCCATTTTTTAGCACTTTGGTAGTCCCCAAACTTCAACACAACCTGGGGATTGGGGGAAGTTCCCCAATTATGATTTAGCATCCACACCTGGGCAGGAAAGAGATTTGAAACAGATTTCACCCTCTCACCAAGATTCTTCTAAAATGCTTTCTGTTTCTCCCCCTACTTGGAAAGAAAGCATTTGGAAACCAGGTGTCATCCTAAAAGGTTGATACTTTGGGTAGGAATGTGATTCTTGAGTACTGTGGGATAATGTGAGAAGACTCAAGAAAAAGAATTACCCAAAGGCTCAGCCCCAGACACTGACCCCTTCATCCTTCCCAGGGTTGTCTCCACCACATCCCTTCCCTGTCTGCTCCTCACTTGTCCTCAAGTTCTGTCCCCAGGAATTCTACTCCTCTCCATCCACAGAGACCCAGGAAGAACCACATGCATGGAAACCACTGCAGGCCACACTGCAGTTGTCTCTTCTGTCTGGTGCAGGGCAGGGAGGGAAGAGGATACTCAGGTTCCTTCTAGTTCTTCTTCTTTTTTAATCCCTCACCACAAAACTCTCTATTGCCCAAACTATGACTAGCAAGCAAGACCTTTCCCTGTAAGCAACCCCAACTCCTGAGCTCCCACTGGACTTTTGTAAGAATCTAATGGCCTTGCGGGGGGGGGGGGGGGGGGGGGGGGGGGCGGGGAAGGGCGGGGGGGGGGGCGCGGGGAGGCGCGGTGTGCAGGGTGGAATTTTCTGGATTTGAAAAGAAGTTGGAATTACAGCTCTTGGGGAGTAGTGTCATCACTATTTGAGTGTGATGAAATGTTCAGAGGCCAGGGACAGAGAGGCTTATGGGCTAGAAGAAAACAAGCCAGATAATTATTCACTTAGAAGTCAGTTCCTGATGCTGCTAACCACTCCATCCAGTGACCTTCCCTTGGAGAGAATGATGGAATCACTGATCCTGTACAATATAATCAACAAGCACAGCTTCAGGGAGCTATCTGATGCTTGGTCCTTTGGTCTTAGTGCACATTTAGATGTTTGTGTGTTTCTAAACCTGGGGCCATAAAGCGAACAGTGGAGACGGCGTGCTATCATTGGTATATGCATGTATGTGTCGCCCCTGTTAACTGAAGAAACCTGCCAGTGACGTCAGCCTCGGCACAGGATGCCGCTGCTGTCTCTGTTTCCTCCTATTCATGGACCTGATTCCCCTCCCTCCCCAACCTTCTCATCTGCTTTTAACCTGCATTTCTCCTCCACCTCAAGGCAAATCCAAGGGCCTCTCAACCATCATTTTCACTCACTTCTAGTCTCTGTGGTCTTCATCCCATTTTGGGAAATGATACGACCCTTCCTCCCTCCTCTCCTGTCCTCTCCCTAAAGGGTATCTGCTCTGCAGCCAGCCAGCTCTGCCTTTCAGAGAAGCTCTCTGTGGAGTCAAAATTGCTGCTTTCATTTCCAGTATCTACAGTACCAGGGGGCTTAAAAGCAACAGAAACTTATTCCCAACCAGGGGGCTTCAAAACAGCAGACATTTATTGTCTCCCAGTTCTGGAGGCTGGAACTCAAAAGTTAAGGTGTCAGCAGGGCCATGCACTTCAGCACCTCTGAAGGCTCTAGGGGAGACCATTCCTTGACACTTCCAGCCTCTGGTGATAACTGTCGGTCCTTGGTCCGCAGCTTCATCACTCCAAACTCTGCATCTGTCATCCCCTGCGGTTGGCCCTGCATCTCTGTGTCTTCATGCAGCATCCTCCTCTGTATGTGTGTCTGTGTCTAAATGTCCCTCTTCTAAGAAAATCGGTTATATTGGATTAGGGCTGACCCTAATGATCTCATTTTAACTTGACATGTCGTGGGATTATAGCTGCAAACACCCTATTTCCAAATAAGGTTACATTCACAGATACTGGGGTTTAGAACTTCAACATGTTTAGGGAAGGCACAATTCAACCCTCATCGATCCCATATCCATCTCTGAATTAAATTAAAAAACAAACTAACAGAGTTTGATTCAGGAGGCCAAATCAAGAGCAGAATCTATGCAGGCCCAGGCAGGAAGTTGGAAGTCTTTGGTCAAGGAATTCTGGGAATTCTAGGAAGAACCCCAAAGGTGGTCCAGAGGGGGAGGAGTCTAGGCTCTAGATGGGCACAGCCTCTCAGCCCATAGGCACTGTCCCCTGTAAGATGAGTGTGAATGGGAAAGGGTCTGCACAGGGCCCTCCAAAGAATGACCAGCCAATGTATGTTCCTAGCAGGGCTTCATCAGCATTACCCAGGAGCTCCTTAGAAATGCAGAATCCTGGTCCCCACACCCGACCAACTGAATCTGAATCTTTGGAAGTGAAGGGTGGGGTGGCAAGTATCTGGGTGTTCCCCAAGTTCTCCTATGATTCGTATGCAGGCTAGAGCTTGAGAGCTGCTGCTTGGGAGCTTGGGTCCCAAGACAAAGTCCATCTTGTCCCTCTAAGGGTCTGTGAGCATCACCAACAAAAGATATACACCCTCTGCTAGCCACTCAAATGGTACAGATACCATTATGTAAAAAGGCAGCCCAATTCTTTGGTGAAAACATCTCTAGAGGCAAAACTCCGTTTTTTCTGTTGAGCAGAAATCTTCATCTCTGTAGTTTCCACCTCTGGTGAATGTTATTCTTTGGAACTCCAAAAGAAATTCATTCTCTTTTTCTGAAAATTAGAGGTTGAAGGTTCAAAACTGGCTGTTGTGTCCTCGGTTCTCCCCTCTACAGTCCACCTTTCTAGACCCGTGTGTTTTAATGTAGAGGAGGAAATTGAAGTGAAAGTCACTCAGTCGTGTCCGACTCTTTGCGGCCCCGTAGACTATACAGTCAGTGGAATTCTCCAGACCAGAATACTGGAGTGGGTAGCCTTTTCCTTCTCCAGGGGATCTTCCCAACCCAGGGATTGAACGCAGGTCTCCCACACTGTAGGCGGATTCTTCACCAGCTGAGCCACAAGTAGAGGAGGAAGGTATGACATAAAGGGGATGCCAGGACCAAGTGCAGGACATTGTTGAGTTTATTTTTGGTGAAGACATTCGATTTGAAACCTTAAATGATGTTGAAAGAGAATATGAAGTATTTTTTTTTAATGTTTTTCAAAAAGAACCATATGTTAGAAATGACCTTCTCAGTTAGATGACAGGAAGGATAAGGATCCCAACCAACTCTTTTTTCCCAGATCCCAGCTCACAGAGGCAAAACAACTCAGACTCACTCAATTTCCTACCTACAAAGATGAGAAATACTGGAGAGAAAAGCATGGGAGATTTTGAAAAGGGTAAAAAGGGATTAGTGGATATCTTTTATGTGGAGCGTCAATGGCCATAATATTTCATAAATGTGCACATTTTTGTCTTTGACTAGACTGTTTACAACCCTGCAGAAATAGAAGTTAATTTGTAGAGAACAGATAGTAATGCATATAATGCTTGCCATAGAAACGCTAGCTGTGTCCAGGGGAATGCAACTGATGTTAATCTCTGGATATTGCCCCATTCTGCTAGTCCTAACATTGTAAATTAATTTCCCAAATTCCTTATCTGTCCATATACACATGGTGTATCTGAAAGAAAGTTTGTAATACCGTCCTGATCCCGTCCTTGATTAGTGTGTTAAATAAAATCTTAGACACTTGTTTATTTTTTATTTGGATAAAAGTCACCATTGAATCTTATTTGGAAAATTAGCCTTTAGCAATAGTTTTCTTTGTAATTAACTCATCTCTCCATCCATCTTTTGGCTTTTTTAATTGCTCACATATTGTAGATACAGAAGCACCTAAAATTCTAATACTATTACTGTTATAGTAATATAAGTGGGACCTCTTCCAGGGCCTGAGAGTGGGCTCTTGTCTAACATTCAGAAATGAATTATCTGAGAAGACACACGTACCGTACTGACAAAGCAAAAAACCTTATTGGGAAGGGGCAGAGGACAGCAAAGTAAGGGAACCCAAGAGATCTACTTCGCCATGTGGCTCGCGGTCTCAGGTTTCATGGTGATGGGTTTAATTGTCCAGATTGTCTCTGGCCAGTCACCTTACTTGTGCCCATATTTGGTCCAACTCCTGGCAGTGGGTACATCTCTCAGTAAGGTGGTTTCTAGCACAAGGGTTTCTGGAAGCTCAGCAGTATATATTATGGGTTGGCATCTCCTCCTCCCAAATTCTTCTAGCTTTTCAGTTCTGTGTTCCTTCATGGGACCTCCCAGTGTGAGGTAACTCCTGTAAGCAGTTATAATCCTGCATGGCCAGGGACAGACAGTTTCAGTCAATGGTTCTCTAATATCAGCATGAGCTTTGAAACTGGGCTGGCTGAGCCAGAACCCTAGTCAAGTTACTTGACCTCTCTGTGCCTCAGTTTCCTCACAAGTTTTTGTGATGAATAAATGAGTTACATAACTAATGTATATAGAAAAGCGTGTGGTACATTAAAAAAAAAAAAAAGAGTCTGTTACTTTTTTCTCCTTTGGGTTGCAAGGAGAAAGAATTTCTCTTTCACTGAGGACCCACTCCTTCTTATGGGTCTTAAAACCATAGCCAGCTCCTCTGTTGCTTCTGTGAATGAAAACCAGTTTCTAACTTAGACTCTTTTGGTATCTGACAGTTCAGTTCAGTCACTCAGTCGTGTCCAACTCTTTGTGACCCCATGAATTGCAGCACACCAGGCCTCCCTGTCCATCACCAACACCCAGAGTTCACCCAAACTTTTGTCCATCAAGTTGGTGATGCCATCCAGCCATCTCATCCTCTGTCGTCCCCTTCTCCTGCGGCCCCCAATCCCTCCCAGCATCAGAGTCTTTTCCAATGAGTCAACTCTTTGCATGAGGTGGCCAAAGTATTGGAGTTTCAGCTTTAGCATCAGTCCTTCCAAAGAACACCCAGGACTGATCTCCTTCAGAATGGACTGGTTGGATCTCCTTGCAGTCCAAGACACTCTCAAGAGTCTTTTCCAACACCACAGTTCAAACTACTTTCTAATTTTTTCCTCTATCAGATATTAGTGTCAAGTAAGGATTTATATCATAATTTTTATTTGAGGGAACTCAATATTTTTTTAACAATGATTTAACAAATCACCAGTCACCCTTATAACAGCCCATCAGATGGATCATGTACATTTACTACATTTACTTATTCTAAACATCAAATTGTAGCAGCTGCCAGTAGCCTGTTCTGAAGCTGGGTGGAAACATCAGTTAGCCCAGTAAAACTGAAAAGACTATGCTGTCTATTAGGTGTAAGATTAGGGAACCTACCTCAATGGTTCCTTTGGGGGAACAAGGAAGATGGGTTTGTTTTAGCTTCCTTAATCTGTTTCTGAGCTACGGAACTCTTTCTTCAGAACTGAGCTCTTAGATTCAAGTTTTCTAGCAAAGGTTGTTCCTGGAATAGTATTCAAGTCTCTGGTCCTAGCTTTATCAATCAGGATGGACTTGGCTTTGTTACTATTACAACAACAACAACAAACCATCCTCAGTGCCTTGAACAAGAAAGTTTTGTTTCTGTGGTGTTGGAGAAGACTCTTGAGAGTCCCTTGGACTGCAAGGAGATCCAACCAGTCCATTCTGAAGGAGATCAGCCCTGGGATTTCTTTGGAAGGAATGATGCTAAAGCTGAAACTCCAGTACTGTGGCCACCTCATGCAAAGAGTTGACTCATTGGAAAAGACTCTGATGCTGGGAGGGATTGGGGGCAGAAGGAGAAGGGGACGACAGAGGATGAGATGGCTGGATGGCATCACTGACTCGATGGACGTGAGTCTGAGTGAACTGTGGGAGTTGGTGATGGACAGGGAGGCCTGGCGTGCTGCGATTCATGGGGTTGCAAGGAGTCAGACACGACTGAGCGACTGAACTGAACTGAACTGAACTGAATGCTACATATTGGAGAAGGAAATGGCAACCCACTCCAGTACTCTTGCCTGGAGAATCCCATGGACAGAGGAGCCTGGTATAGGGTACAGTCCACAGGGTCGCAAAGAGTCGGACACAATTGAGCGACTTCCCATTCCCTTTCACTTTCAATGCTACATATACAGCATATATTGATAGTGGTCTCTGCTCCATGCCAGCCCCGAGTCCAGAACCCGGGCTGACAGGAGCTCTACCGTTTGGGTTTCTCCAGACTCAAAGCAAAATGAAGAGAACTTGGAATCTCACAAAATGGCTCTTCAATACTTTTGTACAAAATTGACCAATATTACCTCTGCTCATCTTTCAGGACCATGCCTAATTTCAAGTGTGGGCAATGTGCCTCTCCCCTGTGCTCAGAATGGAGGGGAACTGGATATTAGATACTGAAGGATAGGGGAATGTTCACCACACTAGTTATGGCTCCCCAGTCTTGCATTATTGCTCTTCTCCTGATTTATTTGCTTCACTCTCAGCATTCAGAATAGGATGTAATTTTGTTTCACTTGGCCTGGCTTCTAATTCAACAACATCCCTAATATTATCTGAAATCTGTAAGGAGGAACTAAGCTCCTCAGCAGTACAGATTTGCACCTTCAGACTTCAGAGGCTCTCCAGTATGTGCCTTGGGTATTGTCAAGAGAGAAAGTAAGCTTGTTTTTCCAAGTTCTGCCTCACCCAGCCCCCACCTGGGTCTAATTGTAAAGTGCATCTGCATGTTTTAAAAGCTCATTATGTAAATGTATCACAGTCCATATCCATCAACAGGTAATTAAGAGACTATATACATATGTATGAGTTGGCTTAATATTGCTTTAATGAGGAGGTTTACTAGAAATACCAAATCAAGGAGGCAAGAAGAAAAATGATCATAATAAAAATGAGTACAAGTTTCCAGCAGTTCCTGGTAGTCCTGAGAGCTGCAGGAACACTCAAAGGGCACCTCACGTTTCCTCCTTGCCCACCATAAATGGGAGGAAGAAACTTGGAAAGAAGAAGTGTTGCTCAACACATCTTTGAAAATAAGGTTATACTTTTTATTTTATTCCAAATTAAAGATTTTAGAGGAGCCAGAGTCTCATGTTTTCACCACCTGTAAAAGCAAGGTCATGGCAGGGAAGTGGTCAGAAGTCTGACGTGGCAACCCCCCGGTCGATGCCAAAACTGCAGAGATGGAGACACCAGACTGGCCTATGTGGCTGCTCTGGACAAATTAGAAAGGTGTCTCCTAGGAGAGGAGGAAAACCAGTGGGAAACCCTTGGCTCCCTCTAGCAGGCAGAGCCCTCCAGGCCCATGGCTTAGCGAGGAGGTGAAGCTTTCTGTAGAGACAGGCATGACCTTGCCCCCGGGGGACACAGCCTAGTAGTGCCAGGCCACGTGCCAGGTGAGCAGAGCATGAGCGAGGATTTAGCCTTTGCTTACTCTCTCAGCAAGGCTTCTTGTCCAGCACACAATCCATACAACTGCAACAGCAGGCCTTTCTAGAAAATTCCAAAGGAGTGACTCCCACCAAGAACTGGCCCGAGTCCGTAGAAACAGAGGACCCTTCCCCCATTCTACCTATCAACTTGTCCCTTTGGTTTACTCAACGGCAGCTCAACCCCACCTTTGGGACCCCTCTACCAGCCCTCTCTTCTCCGCTCATACGCAGTTCATTGGCCAAGACTCAGTCAGGTGGCTGTACCGAGTTACAGAGGAAGCTGGGCATTGTGGTCTCGCTGGGTGACCAGATGTGGCTCCCTGCGATCTGGTGACTAGGGAATTTGAAGGCTGGTCATTTGCCTGTCCCATTTCCCACACATCGGAGGAGTAGGGACAGGAAGCTAGCTCCCCTTCAGTGAAGAGAAGGATGGCACTCCTTGACCACGGCAGTTCTGGTTTCTTGACTTGATCTAATTCTAGCCTCTGGAAAACACCGCCTTGTCTATCATCCCCCAGTGTGTCTGAACTAGATGCTGACAAGTGTGGTCTCCTAGGAGGTTCTGCTGCTCAGGAATCCCAAGTCCTCTTGGGTGAGTTTTGAGGCCTGAGATTGTTTTACAACTTCAACAGTCAAAGACTTTTTCTTTTTCTTTTGAAACTCAAGGTTTGTGGTTTGTCTGACAAATGTAGTAATTCTTCTCTTCTGTCTGCATTTACTCAGCATTGTAAGGCAGGGACTACATCCATGTCCTTCCTAGACATACTTCTCTAACCTGATTTATGTCTTTGCTTCCTTATATCTCCCAGTCTGTCTATCCCTCTGTCTCCTGAGTGAAAGATGCATGTCACATCCTCCCACATTCGCACACTCCCTTGGCCACAACTCATTCACATGGTCCATGTAACTGCAACAAAGCCTCCAAAATAGGGAGTCACTATGTATCCAAAAGGAAACAAAATGGGGTTTGAATCCATGTCATTACTTCTTCCTCATCTGTTAAGTTATCCTGATTGGCAATCTCTACTCAAAGCATGTATTTAAAGTGAGTAAGGCTTCTCTGAGATAAGAAGGGCATTGTTTCTAAAAGAAAATAGGAATTGAAGTAGATAAACAGATTTCAACCTGGATAGAGGTTAAATGTTTTGAAAGGAAGACAAACCTAGAATAGAGTCTTGACTGCAACATTTATGAGCCTTGGGTGTCTATAAGAAGGTTACAAGAACTTTCTGGGCTTCAGCTGCCTCATTTGTAAAATGCAGGTAATAACAGTACTTCTTTCATAGACTGCTGTAGACTTATGTAAATGCTTGTCACATACTTGGCACAGCACCATGCAAGAGGAAACGTAAGTATATGAGAGTGTAGAGGGTATAAGCCTCAGTCTATATATTCAGTTGTGCAAGAAATTTTACTTTATTTTCCTGTATCTGAACCTAATGTCTGTGTTAAATCTCCCTTTCCTTCTGAAAATGATAGGGACTTCATCTCAGTCAATTCATGGCTTCTCCCTGGGCTCTGAGGAAGTTCCAGGGAGCTGATGTGGGCTCGAGATGGCAGGTCTAGATGGTAGGCATCTCTCCGTCTATGTTGTTGCTTCTTGCCAGCTATCAAGCACCTGCAGATCTGCCAAGTCCCTGAGTCATGTCTGGATTGCTCCACAGTGCTGGGTGCCATGGCCATACATTGCCCACAGCATCCTGAGACCCCAGAAACCCTTTGGGGTTGCCTTGGACCTGTCTGTCTTGACACATTGCACAGATATACCATCTGCTCTCATGTCTTATTGGCTTAGGGACTTTCAGAGTCTTCCCACCCCCAGCAATGAGGCTCAGATCCACTCTGCTCTTGGTTTCCCAATTTATCCAGAGGATCATTCAGCATCAACAACTCCCTTGCTCCCGTGACTCTGTTCAGGGGAAAGGGCCCAGCCGTATCTAAGACCAAGCTGTGCAGTACAGTAGCCACTAGCCACATGTGATCATTCAGATTTAAACTGGGTAACATATGCCAGATTAGCAATACTAACCACATCTTGAGTGCTCAGTAACCATATGTGGCTGGTGGCTACCACACTGAAGAACACAGTGTTCATTATAGAACACTGCTATCATCCTAGAAAGTTCTGTTGACAATACCAGTCTAGGATCTGTGCCTTATATCTGGTCCTAACCCTGTCCGGCGCCATCTCAGAATCTGTATCTAAACTGGGCTGGAAGCTTTGCCCTTTGTACATGACCATACAGTCCCATACCCATCCTGCCTTATACCTAGGTCTAGGCTTTGAAACTCAGAAGCCAAGAACTGGCTCTTTTGTTCTCCATGTTCTACTGTATCATCTCTCTTCGGAGGCACAAAAGATGGGATGCTCATATTACCATCAGAGCCAGCAACTCGTCCAGTTTGCTGGAACTGAGAGAATTCCTGGGACATGAAACTTTCCATTTGAAAACCAGGAAAGTCCCAAACAATCCAGGACAATTTGGTCACCTCAGTTCCAAAGAACCACTGGTTACCAAGGAATGCAGGAAAGAATACCAGTCTTGATATCTCAAAGTTGCTTCAACCTTATAGCTAATATTAATCTGGTGAGGATTTCATTTCACCCTTCAAAGTTAGATTTGGATATTATATTTCTTCTCTTTCTGGAAGCTTTTCTGACTCCCACTCTCCTGCCTCTCTCCCTTCCTCACCCTGTGATTCCCACGGATTTCATTGGTTCCACCTGGTATTTACTAAATATACATCTTCAGATCACCTTTCCCCTTACCTACCTCCCTAGGAAGACTGTTTGAGTATCTGATATTTTGCCCTTTCTGGAAAACTATTGATCCTGAGGTCATGGGAAGAGTGAGCCGCATAAAAGACTTCTGTAGGGCACGCAGGAAGAGCCAGCTCCGAAGACCCCCTTTGGACATTAAAGTAAGACCTTCAGTGGATTGTTAATAGCTACCTTTTGGCTCATTTCTAACTCACATAGTGAGTTTCCAACACAGAAGCTGTTACAGAGCTCAGTTCTCAGAGAAGAGACTGCCATGAACTGCCGTCACTCACCTGCCTTGTCCCGCTCGTCTTCTCCCTGACCTTTTCCTGCCCTGCCTTATTAGGTCGTGTGAACTGTCTAAAAATACCTTGATAGCAGAAGCTCAGAGGGTCAAAGAAGGAAAATGAGTCATTCAGTAAGACCACGAATGTTCTTCTTTCACCCAGTCCCTTTCCTCAGCAAGATTCATACTTGAGGAAACACCAGCTCAAATGCTATTCGACGCATTGACCTGTGCATATGATTTGTTCTGTTTTCTTCTTGCAAAGCTTTTCTCCCTGCATTAACCTTAACCTGTATGGTCCAGTTCAAGTACAACCTCATCCAGGAAGCTGTCCATGATTTACCCTAGCCAAATTGTTCGTCTCGACTGCCGGTATAACAGAAGACTAGAAAAATAAGGCTTATTATATAAACTCACCCCAGACTTGAATCAAAATCTTAAGAAGAGGGTACATAAAATGTGCATTCAAAATGTTTTTATGCTGGAATATAGTTGGTTTACACTGTTGTGTTAGTTTCAGTATACGGCAAATTGATTTGCTTATACATATCCATATGTCTATTTTTTTTTCAGATTCTTTTCATATATAGGTTATTACAGAGTATTGAGTAGAGTTCTATGGGCTGTACAGTAGGCCCTTGTTGATTATCTACTTTTATACAGAGAGGTGTGTATATGTTAATCCCAACCTCCTAATTTATCCCTCTCTTTCACCTCTCCCCTTTGGTGACCCATAAGTTTGTTTGCTAAGTGTGGGCCTCTGTTTTGTAAATAAGTTCATTTATATCATTTGTATCATTTTTTAAGAACCCACATATAAGTGATATCGTGATGTTTATCTTTCTGTGTCTGACTGCACTTAGTATGATCATCTCCAGGTCCATCCATGTTGCTACAAAGGCATTATTCTTTTTATGGCTGAGTACTATTCCACTGTACATCTTCTTTATCCATTCATCTGTTGATGGACATTTAGGTTGCTTCCATGGCTTGGCTATTGTAAACAGTGCTGCAGTGAACATTGTGCTGTATGTATCTTTTCAAATTATGGTTTTCTCTCAATATATGCCCAGGAATGGGACTGTTGGATCACACAGTAGCTCTATTTTTAGTTTCTTAAGGAATCTCCACTCTATTCTCCATAGTGGCTATACCAATTTACATTCCCACCAACGGAGTAGAAGCATTCCCTTTTGTCCACACCCACTCCAGCATTTATGCATTTATTGTTTGTAGACTTCTTGATGATGGCTATTCTGACTTGTATGAGGTGAGCGCTTACTGTAGTTTTGATTTGCAGTTTTCTGATTAGCAATAGTAAACATCTTATCTTGTGTTCTTTGGCCATCTGTATGTCTTCTTTGGAGAAATTTAGATCTTCTACCCATTTTTTTTTTTAGTCTTTTTTTTTTTAAATTGAGCTGCATGAGCTGTTTGTTTATTTTAGAGGTTAATCCCTTGTCCGTTGCATCATTTACAAATTTTCTCTCCAATTCAGTGGGTTGCCTTTTCATTTGTTTTTATGATTTCCTTTGCTATGAAAAAGCTTTTAAGTTTAATTATGTCCCTTTTTTGTGTTGTTGTCGTTGCTATAGAAGATGGATCCAAAAAGACATTGCTAAGATTTATGTCAGAGTTCTAAGAATTTTATAGCATCCGGTCTTACCTTTTAGTCTTTAATAAATTTTGAGTTTATTTTTGTTTATGGTGTTAGAGAATGCTCTAATTTCCTTCTTTTACATGTGGCTGTCCACTTTTCCCAGCAACACTTACTAAAGAGACTATCTTTTCTCCAATATATATTCTTGCCTCCTTTATCACAGATTAATTGACCATAGGTATGTGAGTTTATGTCTAGGCTTTCTATCCTGTTCCCTTGATCTATAAGTCTATCTTTATGCCAGTACCATACTGTTATGATTACCCGTAACAAATTATCCATGGGGTTGCAAAGAGTCGGACACAGCTGAGCGACTTCACTTTTCACTTTCATGCATTGGAGAAGGAAATGGCAGCCCACTCCAGTATTCTTGCCTGGAGAATCCCAGGGATGGCGGAGCCTGGTGGGCTGCCGTCTATGGGGTCGCACAGAGTCGGACACGACTGATGTGACTTAGCAGCAGCAGCAACAAATTATCAATGGCATTTTTTTGCAGATATAAAACAAAAAAATCTTAAAATTTGTATTGTACCACACAAGACCCTGAATAGCCAAAACAATCTTTAGGAAGAAAAACAGAGCTGGAGAAGTCAGGCTTACTGACTTCAAAAAACATACATTTTAACAAACACTCCAGGTACTTCTCTTTTAAAAATTTACTGATATATGTCATGTGCCATAAAATTCACCCATTTAAAGTACACAATTCAATGGCCTTTAGTATATGCAACCGTTACCACAATCAATTCTAAAACACTTTTATTATCCCCCAAAGAAACTCCATATCCTTTAGCTGTCACTCCCCAATTCCCATTCCTCTGTCCCAAGTATGAGTAGTCACTGGTCTATTTCTGTTTCTATAAATTGACCCATACTGGATATTTCATATTAATTCAATCATACAATATGTGGTCCTCTGTGACCAACTTCTTTCACTTAATGTTTCAAGATTCTTTGATGTTATAGCATGCATCAATACTTCATTTCTTTTTATGCCTGAACAATGTTCCATGGTGTGGGTATAGCATATTTTATTTTCCCACTCATCAGTTAATGAATATTTGGGTCATCATACCACATATGGTGTTGCCTATTATAAATAATATTACCATAAACATTCAGATACAAGTTTTTGAGTGGACCTGCCTCTTCATTTCTCCTGGTTTTACATCTAGGAATGCAATTTCTAAGTCCTGGGGTAATTTTATGCCTAACTTTCTGAGAAACTGTCAGGCTCTTTTCCACAGTAGCTGCCACCATTTACATTCTCACCTGCAAAGAATGAGGGTTCAGATTTCTTCTCAACCTCACCACGTCCTTACCTGCCTTTTAAAATTCTAATCATCCTAGGGGGTATGAAATGATGTCTCATTTTTGTTTTGACATGCATTTCCCTAATGACTAACGCAGGTGCTTCTTATAAAGTTTGAAACGCTTTGGTACACTGCCCCATAATATGTGATGGAGTTACCTGTCTTATGGTCCCTGTGTGTGTGTGCACGTGATAAGTCACTTCAGTTGTATTTGACTCTTTGTGACCCTGTGGACCGTAGCCCACCAGGCTCGTCTGTCCATGGGATTTTCTGGGCAAGAATACTGGGATGGGTTGCTGTGCCCTCCTCCAGGGGATCTTCCCCACCCAGAGATCAAACCTATATCTCTTATGTCTACCTGCGCTGGCAGGCGGATCTTTACCACTAGCAGCACCTGGGTAGCCCCCTTACGGCCCCTCCTGGCTGGTGAACTTGCAGACGGCCAGGAGTGCCCTGCGTGGCTGCCTAGAGCCCCGTCAGTGTTGCCCAAAGCCCATCATATTGCAGGTGCTGCATAAACAGGAGGGAGCTTCTGTGAAGGGCCTGTACTGTGTCAGGCATAGATTATACAAATTAACTCATTTAATCCTCACAGCAACCATTTGAGGGTGGGTCTATTATTCCTGCTGTCTTACAGAGGAAGAAACTGAGGCCCAGAAGAGTTAAATAACTTGCTTGTATTTGAACTCAGGTGGCATGACGCCAGACTGCACTGCCTCCCTCAATAAGTACCTCTTGAATAAATGAATGAATTTCAAATTCTGAAAAAAGGAGGTGACAGCAGACTGCAGAGGTGGGGCTCGCTCCACTGTCCATTCGCCTGAACAGCCATCTTTCCAGAAGAACAGCACTGGGAGTTTGAACCTGTCAGTGACATCAGGACACTTCACCTCAGTTCCTAGTGAAGGACAGAGAAAGCGGCACTGGCTTGGACTTTTTAAACCAGATAGATGCTAATCCTGATCCCAAGCCCTTCCAGGAAGTATCCACGATGGAGAATGGAAACAGACTTGTTGTGGTGCAGACTTGAATTCTAGGTGTGCACTGGCGGTGAGGTTGAAAGGTGGAAAGAAGTCTCTATAGCTCTGAATTCAGCTATTTTATACCAAATATCTACTCTTAAAAACAGGCATGCTGCAGATCAGCTCTGAGTAGCCAACATGATTTTCTGCACCCTGTACAGGGCAAGTCCTTCAACATATCCCACCAAGTATCACAATTTTTGGCAAATTAGAAAATGATACTATTTCAGTCCAAGCCAGGATGCATGGGTTGGTAAGCTGAGCCTGGGTTAGATTTCAGCTCACACCAGCCCACTTGGCTGGGCATCCTTGTGCAGTGCCCAACCTGATCAACCATATATGGCCTATAACACTCTATTAAGGAGTTTTACCCTGGTGAATACGGGAAAATTGGTAGTTAGGAAATAACTTGTTGTTGTGGTTCAGTTGTTAAGCTGTGTCCAACTCTTTGTGACCTCATGAACTGCAGCATGCCAGGCTTCCCTGTCCTTTACTATCTCCCAGAATTTGCTCAAACTCATGTCCGTTGAGTCAGTGATGTTATCTCACCATCACATCCCCTGATGCTCCCTTCTCCTCTTACCCTCAATCTTTTCCAGCATCAGAATCTTTTCCAAGGAGTCGGCTCTTTGCATCAGGTGGCTGAAGATTGGAGCTTCAGCTTCAGCATCAGTCCTTCCAATGAATATTCAGGGTTGATATCCTTTAGGATTGACTGGTTTGTCCCCTTGCTGCACAATGATCTCTAAGGAGTCTTCTCCAGCACCACAATTCAAAAGCATCAATTGTTTGGACTTATGGTAGGTTAAGGAAATTATCAAATCAGTTATTTGACTTACGGTAAGTCAAGAAAATAACTTACCGTAAGTCAAATAATGGATTGATCAAACCTCACAGCTCTTTATAATCCAGATGAAAGAAATCAGCAAGAAATGACTGACAGAGACTTTGTCTGACATATGGGCTTAGAAGCTGATAAATCCAGGCAGACAGAATCCAAGCCAAAGATACAATTTGAAACCAGCCGCATTCATCTTGACTTCAGTACCTAGTCCAGAAAGCCCAGGTACCCATGGAGTCCTGAAAGATAGAATGCCAATGAAGAGCTGAAGATTTGCAGTTCAGGACTGCAGGCAGCCTACTCACCAAGGAGCCAGACTAACTTCCAGAACGCAGCTTGTTTCCCAGGCAATTGACGGAGCCATCTATGACCCAGACTTTTTGAGGTAGCGCACTAAGGTTGTAACCAATAGCCAGCCACACTGCCACATTTGCCTCTTGGAAGCAGCTCCAGGAAGCCAGCCATGAGAGACAGGGGCTGTACGAGTTACCCAAGCATCTGGGAGTGGAAATGATGACATGGAGCCACATACTGTTGTTTGTGTCTCTCCAGATGCCTGAGCCCACTGACACGCACTCCAAATGACATGGCATGCTTGTGGCTTGCTGGGGGACTGTGGTTACAGGAGGAATAGAAGTCTTCAGACAGATAAAGAGAAAGACTGGCAGACTCAGCTTGGAGAGAGAGGAAGAGCTATGTACTGTAGTGGGCAGCACGCAAACGCAGACACAGATCTAATAACAAGAATAATTATTTATAATAAATAATAAAATTATTAATAAGTTGCTGAACCTGTTCTATGCCCTTTATTCATGTTATCTCACTTGTATTTTAAGGCATGTCACAGTCCTGCTGCTGCTGCTGCTGCTAAGTTGCTTGTCGTGTCTGACTCTGTGCAACCCCATAGATGGCAGCCCACCAGGCTCCCCCATCCCTGGGATTCTCCAGGCAAGAACACTGGAGTGGGTTGCTATTTCCTTCTCCAATGCATGAAAGTGAAAAGGGAAAGTGAAGTTGCTCAGTCGTGTCCGAATCTTCGCGACCCCGTGGACTGCAGCCCACCAGGTTCCTCCATCCATCCATGGGATTTTCCAGGCAAGAGTACTGGGGTGGGGTGCCATTGCATTTTCCGATCACAGTCCTAAGAAGTGATTATTATTTGTAAGCTTCTTATGAGTGAGGACACTGAAGCACAGAGAGGGTAAATAACTTACCCAAGATCACACAGATTGTAAGTAGTGGAGCCTGGATATGGAACAAAAGACCCAACCAGCTGAGCCCTGCCCAAATCTCTGATTCACAGAATCATGAGAAACAATAAATTGCTGGTTTCAAGCCATTGAGTTTTAGGGCTGTTTGTCATAGAGCATAGAAAACTGCCCTTGTGGAACTTATAATTTAGTAACAGTAACGAGCAAGTGAAAAAGCACATAGATGTATACTTATGCATTTAATACATAGTAAAGGAGAAAGAACGGAATTTCCCTTCATTATATTTTGTTGTTGTTCAGTCACCAAGCTGTGTCCAACTCTTTGAGACCCCATGGACTGCAGCACGCCAGGCCTCCCTGTCCCTCACCATCTCCCAGAGATTGCCCAAGATCATGTCCATTGAAGCAGTGATGCCATCCAACCATCTCATCCTCTGTCACCCTCTTCTTCTTCCGCCTTCAATCTTTTCCAGTTTCAGGGCCTTTTCCAATGAGTCAGCTATTTGCATCAGATGTCCAAAGTACTGGAGCTTCACCTGCAGCATCAGTGTTTCCAAAGGGTATTCAGGGTTGATTTCCTTTAGGACTGACTGGTTGGATCTCCTTGCAGTCCAAGGGACTCTCAAGAGTCTTCTCCAGCACCACAGTTCAAAAGCATCAGTTCTTTGGTGCTCTGCTTCTTTATGTTCCAACTCTCACATCCATATACGACTACTGGAAAGACCATAGCCGTGACTATACGGACCTTTGTCGGCAAAGTGATGTTTTTGCTTTTTAATACGCTGTCTGGGTTTGTCATAGCTTTCCTGCCAAGAAGCAATCATCTTCTAGTTTCATGACTGCAGTCACCATCCACAGAGCCCAGAAAGAGGAAATCTGTCCTTCTGCCTTTTCCCCTTCTATTTGCCATGAAGTGATGGGACCCACATGCCATGATCTTAGTTTTTTTAATATTGAGTTTTAAGCTGGCTTTTTCACTCTCCTCTTTCACCCCCATCAAGAGGCTCTTTAATTCATTTTCACTTTCTGCCATTAGAGTGGTATCATCTGCATATCTGAGGTTGTTGATACTTCTCCTGGCAATCTTGATTCCAGCTTGTAATTAATACAGCCCAGTATGTTGCATGATGTGCTCTGCATGTAAGTCAAATAAACAGGGTGACAATATACAGCCTGTCATACTCCTTTCTTAATTTTGAACCAGTCAGTTGTTCCATATAAAGTTCTAACTGTTGCTTCTTGACCTTATACAGGTTTCTCAGGAGACAGGTAAGATGGTCTAATATTCCTATCTCTCTCTAAGAGTTTTCCACAGTTCATTCTGGTGCGTAGTCAAAGGCTTTAACGTAGTTGATGCTACTAAGTCACTTCAGTCGTGTCCAACTCTATGCAACCCCATAGACGGCAGCCCACCAGGCTCCCCCATCCCTGGGATTCTCCAGGCAAGAACACTGGAGTGGGTTGCCATTTCCTTCTCCAATGCATGAAAGTGAAAAGTGAAAGTGAAGTCGCTCAGTCGTGTCTGACTCCCAGCGACCCCATGGTCTGCAGCCTACCAGGCTCCTCCATCCATGGGATTTTCCAGGCAAGGGTACTGGAGTGGGGTGCCATTGCCTTCTCTGAACGTAGTTGATGAAACAGAAGGAAATGTGTTTTTGGAATTCCCTTGCTTTCTCTATGATCCAATGATGTTGGCAATTTAATCTTTGGTTTCTCTGCCTTTTCTAAACCAAGTTTGTGCATCTGGAATTTCTCAATTCAATTATTGCTGACCCTAGCTTGAAAGATTTTTAGCATAACCTCACTAGCATGAGAAGCGAGTGCAATTGTCATTGCATTTATTTCATATGTAATAAGTAAAATTTTCATGGTCATTCAGAGCACTGGGAACAAGATTATCCTTTTTCTTTTCTTCGAGTCTACCTTGCCTACCTTGCAGGTTGGCAAATTATTACCTTTCTGGGCCTTGGTTTCTCCATCTGTGAAATGGGCATGGTAGCATTCATCCTGTCTGCCTCATAGGCTCCTGTGTGGATGAAATGAGACAAGAGACAGAAGTGCTATGATTGCTGAAAAGTCCTCAACAAGCTGCATCATAACAAAATAAATGTTCCCTTGTGCTAAAAGTGCTTAACTGCTTTATAATTTATTCTCTGAAATGGAAACATCTGGCCAAGGAAACTTGAAAGAAGCAGAAACCTTTCTGACCAAAGCAATTGCATCTAATAGCTGGTCTCCGGAGTCTCCTCCTTCAGCTCTGATTTGCCCACTACTTTGAGTTGTATTTTGAAATATGTCAGCCTTGCTTTTTTGCACATCTGCTTTTTCTATTTTTACTCTGGACCAAAATAGAGAAAGAAACCATTATAAATGGTAAATATCCATTCTTGGGCATTCCATCGTGTATATATATAAAAATCTCTCCATGAATTTATTCATCAATATATCTTCTAATTGTAGTTGTAGAAACTGGAGTGAAGCAGAATTATAGAGGAATTTTATAAGGAACCTCAGCAAGCTGCAATTATTATCTGGCTGAACGAGATTTCTACCTGGGTTATGAAACAGTGAACCCAGGAGCCAAAACCAGTCATGTCTTCTCCCTGTTTAAAAATTCCTTAGTGACTTCCCAATGCCCTCTATGTAAAGACCAAGCTCCTCGGCATGGCACTGAGGTCCAGCCATGAGTTTGCTCTTGCTTAGCCGCGCCCCCGCCCCCAACGCTGACCACCCCAGCCTTGCCTCTCACCACTCCTGCTCTTGGGCTTCATGACCTGTTGATGCAGGGGTCTCATCTCCAGCCTTGACATAAGCTTTTTCCTTGGCCCTAGTACACCACCCTCTTCCATCTTTGCCTAGCCTACCCCTTCAGTTTTCATGTCTAACTTTAGATATTCTGAGAAATCTTCCCTAAACCCCTAAGACTGAGTTTGGTGTTGCTCATCTGCGACCTCTTAGCACCTTTTCTCTAAGGTAGTTTCACATTGTAATTTCCAGAAGGTAAAAGACACAGCTCTCACAAACATACGTCATGAGCCTATGTCAAATATTTATTTAATTCATTAATAAGGGTGCTGCTGCTGCTGCCGCTGCTGCTAAGTCGCTTCAGTTGTGTCCAACTCTGTGCGACCCCATAGACAGCAGCCCACCAGGCTCCCCCATCCCTGGGGTTCTCCAGGCAAGAATACTGGAATGGGTTGCCATTTCCTTCTCCAATGCGTGAAAGTAAAGTCGCTCAGTCATGTCCGACTCTCAGCGACCCCATGGACTGCAGCCTACCAGGCTCCTCCGTCCATGGATTTTCCAGGCAAGAGTACTGGAGTGGGGTGCCGTTGCCTTCTCCAGTACAGGTGCTAGCAGGGTAATAAAGTTGAGTCAAAGGAACATAAGAGAAACTGATGTATATGTGGTAAGTGAAAGGAAGAATGTTGATGTAAGATTGCTATCTTAGGTCCAAAACTGGGCATAATATAATGTCCTATAGGCAATAAGGTGCATGGCAGTTGGGTGCATGGGTGGTTCAGTGGTAGAATTCTCGCCTGCCACACAGGAGGCCCAGGTCTGTTTCCTGGCCCATGCAGCCACAGCGTCCCCTTTGTCGGCCTTCCTGGTAGCTCAGACAGTAAAGAATTTGCCTGCAGTGCAGGAGACCTGGGTTTAATCCCTGGGTTAGGAAGATCCCCTGGAGAAGGAAATGGCAACCCACCCCAGTATTTTTGCCTGGAGAATTCCATGGGCAAAGGAGCCTGGTGGACTACAGTCCATGCGGTTGCGAAGAGTCCAACACGACTGAGTGACTAACACACATAGGCAATAAAATCATAACCATTAGAAGCTATCTTTTCCAATGGACAAAAATTATTTGCATCTGATCGATTTCCTGCCAGTTAAGATCTCACTTTTAAAGGACTTGATCTTAACTTGTGTAGTAGTAGTTAGCTAAAGCAAGGCTGTCAGAAGACCTATGGGCTGGCCTATTTAGTATGACAATGAAAGGATACACTGTCATCTTTCTGGAAAATTTTTTTTTTTTTTTTTTTTTTACCAGTAGCATTAAGACTCTGTATTAAAATGACCTGTTATCTTATATGAAATTCCCAGCTAATTGAAAAGCTTCTCAGGGATGAGATTCTGTTTTAGGTAGCTCCTGTCACCTCTGATCTTAGCTCAGTGCCTAGTATGAAGTAGGCACTCATAATTATTGTTGGATGAGTTAAAAGTTTTCTTCTTGCAGGATTAAACTATCCCCTCCAAGGAGCTTATCAATTTCCCACAGATAGAGTTATGGGCAATAGGAATCTGCAGTGATCGCAGTCCATGGATGTCTCCAGCCCCTGCCAAGTGTGTCCAGTGGCGCAAAGCCCCTTAAGCATTTCTCTTGCCTCCCACTGCTGCACAAACCCAAACTGTCACCTTGATGGTCAGATGCGGAGGAAAGAAGAAAGAAGCCCATCTCCTGTGTCTCCATTTAAGAATCAGGAAGAATGGGGTCCTTCCATGCCCAAGCCCCCTGCCCATCCCCAAGCCCAGTGGGAAGGCTGAACACCGCAGCCCTCCCTAGCTGCCTCACATCCTTGTGCTGGTGCTGGGAGCACAGGGCTCATTCTATTCCTGGATTCAACTCCCCAGGGACAGCTATTGGGGCTACAGGCGTACTACTCATCATTCTAATAGGCTTATGGGGCAGCCCAGTTTTCTCACAGATAATGAGCCTGTATAATTTTTTTTTTTAATTTTATTTTATTTTTAAACTTTACATAATTGTATTAGTTTTGCCAAATATCAAAATGAATCCACCACAGGTATACATGTGTTCCCCATCCTGAACCCTCCTCCCTCCACCCTCCCCATACCATCCCTCTGGGTCGTCCCAGTGCACTAGCCCCAAGCATCCAGTATCGTGCATCGAGCCTGTATAATTTAAATCAAGACTAATTTATGCATTTAAACATGTGTTGCTAGGATAGATAAATCAGCCTACTTGTGACTTGTTTTTATTAGCACAGGAGGCAGGTAGAGCATCACCCACTGATGGGAGAAGGGGCGGAGGCAGGCCTGATTTTCAGTTACTCATGGTCACGGAGTGTCCATAAAAAGGAAGGAGTAGGGGTGGGATGTGCTCCAAATAACTTTGAGTTTTGAGGGGTCAGTCTGGGGAAAAAAATAGACTTGAAATAGCATGAATGAGAATGACTATCACTTCACACAGCATCTTTGTCGATCTTGTGGAGATCTTGGAAAGATGTCAGGAAAGCAAGGCGTTATCTGGGCAAGAGTTTGAGACTTTTGGACAAGGAGTGAGTTCCAATAAGCCCAGGAGCAGTGGTGGAAGGTAGATTGGGACCCTGTGAAAGGAGAGAAAGCAGAGAAAGCACAAAACCACAGCGACGAAGGCCTTGTATCTCTCAGAAGCAGAGTAGGTCACTGAACCTGGGGGATGGATGAGTCCGCCACTAGAGCACCCTGTTTCTCATTCCTGGGCCTTTCCCTGCCCTACAGAGGCCCTCCCACCCCACGTGCGCTCTCCTACACTCTCCCAGAACCCTAGCCATTTGCCCCTCACTGTGACTTGAAGGCTGGGTTCTCCTCTTGCAGTGAGACTCACCTTTCAGATTTTTCTCTCTGAAAAAGGAATCAAGTGGCCAGAGAATTCCTCATCCATCCAGGAGTATTTTTAGCATCCCTTAAAATTACGCCAGAACCATAGGAATAACTGTCCTAGAAGGGTCCTGGGCAAACCAGACCTAAGGTCATCCTAGAAATACAAGGCCTTGTCTCCCATTTAAAGAATTGTGGGCACCACTGAGCAGGTGGAGAGAGTTCCCTGATTCTTTCCCAAGGAGAGGGTAATGAAAGGAAATGGAAGGGAGCAAAGATACATTAGGATGCTCCCAACTGCACACTCACTTTTCACTTTCATGCATTGGAGAAGGAAATGGCAACCCACTCCAGTGTTCTTGCCTGGAGAATCCCAGGGATGGGGGAGCCTGGTGGTCTGCTGTCTATGGGGTCGCACAGAGTCGGACACGACTGAGTCGACTTAGCAGCAGCAGCAGCCACTGCACATAGTGGAGGATTCAGGTATTATGGGCTTGTATTAAAAGGACTTAATTGTTTCACATAACAAGTGATCTAGAGGAGGATGATTCCAAGCAAGATCAGTGTTTCAACCATGTCAGGGCTTCTCTGAGGATCTCCTGGCACTCTCTCCCTCATTATTACAAAATGGCTGCCAAGGCTCCATATATCATGTCTTAACAAAAACACTTTCAAAGAAGAAGGAGATGCAGTTTTTCCTCTTACCCCTTTTCTCACATAGATTTTGTCTTGCCCAGAATTCCTCCAGTAGAGTTCCCCTGTTTTCAGTTTAATTGTTCGATATTGGGTCACATGACTATTGCCAGAGCTGTAAGGGCAGGTGTAAAAGTAAGGGCCTACATTTTTTTTTCTTTATTTTTTAAAATTTGTTTATTTGTTTGGCTGCTTCAGGTCTTAGCTGTGGCACTTGGGATCTTTGTTACTTCCTGGGGGATCTTCCGGAGAAGGCAATGGCACCCCACTCCAGTACTCTTGCCTGGAGAATCCCAGGGATGAGGGAGCCTGGTGGGCTGCCGTCTATGGGGTCGTCCAGAGTCAGACACGACTGAAGCGATTTAGCAGCAGCAGCAGCAGGGGGATCTTCAGTTTCGGCGCATGGACTCTCTATTGAGGAGTGCAGGCTTAGTTGCTCCGTAGCATGTAGGATCTTAGTTCCCCGACCATGGATCGAACCCACGTCCCCTGCATTGCAAAGCAGATACGTAGCCACTGGACCACCAAGAAAGTCCGGAGAACCCACCTTTTCTACCTCTGTGATATGCAATGGATTCTGTTGGCCTGAAGGGTGAGCTAGCAACTGACAGTGTCTACAGCAGTGAGCTGCTGGGAGATTCAAAAAGGGAAATTCATAGAAAGCTCCCTGCATAGTTTTTGACATAAACCTGGATTCAATAAGTTTATCAATGTATATCAATTTATACAGTCCTGGACAGAGAAACGTTTTAAAGAATGAGCAATAGGCGTGCAGATCTAAAGTCAGGTAACTTGGCTTTCCTTGCCTGTCCTTTTCCATTTTGCAACCAAGAAGACAGGCAAGATTCAGCCCGTACTCAGCTTTCATGCCCACCTCACTTCAAGACAACCTCAGGCTACGGAGCTGGAACTTTTATCTTTCACAGACACCAAATTTTCCGTTTCAGCCTGCATAAACGGAGCATGAGAATACCCTACAGCCTGTATGTGCTACGTGTTTTCTACGGATGCCAGCAGAGCAAGACTTCTAGTAATGGGATCCGTAACCTGAGTAGGAGAAAAGGCAAGTCTGAATCTACCCTGCCGGTCATGTCCCAGCGAACAATGAAAGCACAGTAACGGGAAACACTGCCTTCTGACGTGTTGAAGCCAGTCTGCCCCTGCTCGGTACTATTATTAGCAGCAATATTAATAAATGCTTCTGACAGGCAGTAAAGGTTCAGGCCGCTGGAGAGTCACAGAGCGTGCCAGACACATAAACTGCCTGCCCCAGGCAGCTCGTAAGCATGAAGGATACAAGATGAGGCCCTAATGGCAGAAAACACAATGACCGGGCAGGGGTTCCTGCGGATGAGGTGCAGAGATTTTTTTCAGAGCTGGGAATGAGAGAGACAGGACTTGGCACCCGCAAGCTGGCCAGCCACCGGATCAGAAGAGCCCTTTTGGGAAATCATGGGAGAGATGATAGCAGACAAGTGACAGTCCACTTCAGATGTCACCTCGACCGACTTGGAGCCTTGAGGAAAGCACGTGAGATGAGTCCAGCTCTCTTGCTATCTGACGTTCGGCTGGGATAGAGCCTACAAACTGCTCCCGGAGTCTAGACTCTTTCTTCCTTTAAGAAACACAGCTCTCTGCATTAGTTAGCAGGGAACTCTTGGAAGCTGGACTCTTCGAGTGATAGCTTGTCCTAGGTGCTATGGCAATAGGTGTGGTCACCTGACTGACCTCCAGCCAGTGGGTTGAGGACAGAAGCCATGCATGAGCCTTGCAAACTGCGATGTTTTAATACAGAAGCTCCAGGCCTCCACTCTTTCTTCCCCCTCCTGTCACCTGCTGGGGAAGGTCACCTGCTGTCACCTGAGCTACGGCTGCGGGTCCAGAGGAGGTCGCCGTCAAAAATGGCTGCTCTGTCTTACCATCATCCGACCTTCCCAGCTCCAGACCTCTCACCCTCCTCCGCTCCCCTAGATGGGAGAAAAGCAAGCTTCTGCCCTGCTTAAGCCACCGTATGTTTCGGTCTCTTTCTTATAGTAGCTTATCCCATACAACATTCCCAGGCTTGGTTCTGAACTCGAGGAAGAAAGCAAAGCCTCAAGTTCATAAGGAGTTAATAGTGTACACACATCACCTTCAGCCAGGGCTTGTCTCTCTCGCTCACTCGGTGGACACCCCTGAACTGACACTTTTCTGTTCCGTGACTCACTCCCTTCTTTCCCATCTTAGAGCTCCTTCCCATTGGATTAGTCTGCTATTGGCTACGGTAAAAAAAAAGGATCACAGACTGGGAGGCTTAGATAGCAGAACTCTTATTGGCTCACAGTTCAAGAGGCCGCAAGTCCAAAGTTTAGGTGTCGGCAAGGTTGGTTCTGTGCCCGACCCTCAGACCTCTCCCCTTGATGCTAGATGCCGTCTTCTCCCCGTGTCTCTGCCTACTGCCTCTCCTCTATGCATGCCTGTGTCCACATTTCCCCTGTTAATAAGCGTGTCTCTGCCTACTGCCTCTCCTCTATGCGTGCCTGTGTCCACATTTCCCCTGTTTATAAGGACACCAGTCATATTGGGTTAGGTCCACCCTACTGACCTTATTTTTACTTAATTACCTCTGTAAGATTCTCCAAATAAGGTCTCATTTTGAGGTACTGGGGCTGAGGACTTACAGCATATGAATTGAGGGAGGGATACAATTCAGACCATAGCCACCCTTACTTTATTAAATTTACTTATTTTTGGTTGCGCTGGGTCCTCATTGCTGTGCACAAGCTTTCTCTAGTTGCCGCGAGCAGGGGTTGCTCTTCATTTCTGTATGCGGGCTTTTTATTGTGCTGGCTTCTCTTGTGGAACACACTCTCTAGGCACACAGGCTTCAGTAGTTGAGGCACTGGGGCTCAGTAGTCGCGGCTTGTGAGCTCTGGAGTGTGGGTGCAGTGGATGTGGCACACAGGCTTAGTTGCTGCATGGCGTGTGCAATCTTCCCGGACCAGGGGTTGAACCCATGTCCCCTGTATTAGCAGGTGGATTTTCACCACCTGGGAAGGCCCAGCTCTTCCTTCAGAACATGAACTTCATTCACTGGTACAGAGAAGGCACTCATTCATCTTTATTGAAAGATTCAATATATAAATACTCATCATTTTTATTATCCCAACATCATGATCATTTTCAATTAAAAATCTTTAACTGGCATATCTACTTCAGTACTTGATATTAACTCGTATTTACTTGGCAAATAATAATTAATGTGAATAGTAGTATCCTGGAATTATGAAAAGATCCCAAAATGTAATTTGAGTAATTGGACAGAGATTACATTAAGCTCACTATAATTTTAACATTGATTGTATTTTATTAATATAAAATTTGGTTATTCATCAGTTCAGTTGCTCAGTTGTGTCCAACTCTTTGCAACCCCAGGGACTACAGCATGCCAGGCCTCCCTGTCCATTGCCAACTCCCAGAATTTACTCAAACTCAAACTCATGGACTAGACAGACCTTTGTTGGCAAAGTAATGTCTCTGCTTTTGAATATGCTATCTAGGTTGGTCATAACTTTCCTTCCAAGGAGTAAGCATCTTTTAATTTCATGGCTGCAGTCACCATCTGCAGTGATTTTGGAGCCCAAAAAAATAAAGTCTGACACTGTTTCCACTGTTTCCCCATCAATTTGCCCTGAAGTGATGGGACTGGATGCCATAATCTTAGTTTTCTGAATGTTGAGCTTTAAGCCAATTTTTTCACTCTCCTCTTTCACTTTCATCAAGAGGCTCTTTACTTTCCTCTTCACTTTCCACTTCCTCTTCACCACATAAGGGTGGTGTCATCTGCATATCTGAGGTTATTGATATTTCTCCTGGCAATCTTGATTCCAGCTTGTGCTTCTTCCAGCCCAGCATTTCTCATGATGTATTCTGCATAGAAGTTAAATAAGCAGGGTGACAATATACAGCCTTGACATACTCCTTTTCCTATTTGGAACCAGTCTGTTGTTCCATGTCCAGTTCTAACTGTTGCTTCCTGACCTGCATATAGGTTTCTCAAGAGGCAGGTCAGGTGGTCTGGTATTGCCATCTCTTTCAGAATTTTCCACAGTTTATTGCGATCCACACAGTCAAAGGCTTTGGCATAGTCAATAAGGCAGAAATAGATGTTTTTCTGGAACTCTCCTGCTTTTTCCATGATCCAGCAGATTTTGGCAATAGATCTCCGGTTCCTCTGCCTTTTCTAAAACCAGCTTGAACATCTGGAAGTTCACGGTTCACGTATTGCTGAAGCCTGGCTTGGAGACTTTTGAATGTTACTTTACTAGCATGTGAGATGAGTGCAGTTGTGTGGTAGTTTGGGCATTCTTTGGCATTGCCTTTCTTTGGGATTGGAATGCAAACTGACCTTTTCCAGTCCTGTGGCCACTGCTGACTTTTCCAAATTTTCTGGCATATTGAGTGCAGCACTTTCACAGCATCATCTTTCAGGATTTGAAATAGCTTCACTGGAATTCCATCACCTCCACTAGCTTTGTTCGTAGTGATGCTTTCTAAGGCCCACTTGACTTCACATTCCGGGATGTCTGGCTCTAGGTGAGTGATCACACCATCATGATTATCTGGGTCGTGAAGATCTTTTTTGTACAGTTCTTCTGTGTATTCTTGCCACCTCTTCTTAATATCTTCTTCCTCTGTTAGGTCCATACCATTCCTGTCCTTTATCGAGCCCATCTTTGCATGAAATATTCCCTTGGTATCTCCAATTTTCTTGAAGAGATCTCTAGTCTTTCCCATTCTATTGTTTTCTTCTATTTCTTTGCATTGATCGCTGAGGAAGGCTTTCTTATCTCTTCTTGCTATTCTTTGAAACTCTGCATTCAGATGCTTATATCTTTACTTTTCTCCTTTGCTTTTCACTTCTGTTCTTTTCACAGCTATTTGTAAGGCCTCCCCAGACAGCCATTTTGCTTTTTTGCATTTCTTTTCCGTGGGGATCCCTGTCTCCAGTACAATGTCACGAACTTCCTCCATAGTTCATCAGGCACTCTATCTGAATGGTTAGTTTCCTGTGATTGTGGTTTTCCGTCTGTCTGCCCTCTGATGAAGAAGAATAAGAGGCTTATGGAAGCTTCCTGATGGGAGAGACTGAGGGGGAAATTGGGTGTTGTTCTGATGGGTGGGGCCATGTTCAGTAAATCTTTAATCCAATTTTCTGTTAATGGGAGGGGCTGCGTTCCCTCCCTGTTATTTACCTGGGGCCAAACTATGGTGGCCTTACAAATAGCTGTGAAAAGAAGAGAGTGAGTGAGTGAGTGAAGTCGCTCAGTCTTATCCAACTCTTTGCGACCCGTGGACTATAGCCTACCAGGCTCCTCCGCCTATGGGATTCTCCAGGCAAGAATACTGGAGTGGGTTGTCATTTCCTTCTCCAGGGGATCATCCCGGCCCAGGGATCGAACCCAGGTCTCCCGCATTGCAGGCAGATGTTTTAACCTCCGAGCCACCAGGGAAGCCCCAAAAAGAAGAGAAGCAAAAAGCAAAGGAGAAAAGGAAAGATATATAAGCATCTGAATGCAGAGTTCCAAAGAATAGCAAGAAGAGATAAGAAAGCCTTCCTCAGTGATCAATGCAAAGAAACAGAGGAAAACAACAGTATGGGAAAGACTAGAGATCTCTTCAAGAAAATTGGAGATACCAAGGGAATATTTCATGCAAAGATGGGCTCGATAAAGGACAGGAATGGTATGGACCTAACAGAGGAAGAAGATATTAAGAAGAGGTGGCAAGAATACACAGAAGAACTGTACAAAAAAGATCTTCACGACCCAGATAATCATGATGGTGTGATCACTCACCTAGAGCCAGACATCCCGGAATGTGAAGTCAAGTGGGCCTTAGAAAGCATCACTACGAACAAAGCTAGTGGAGGTGATGGAATTCCAGTGAAGCTATTTCAAATCCTGAAAGATGATGCTGTGAAAGTGCTGCACTCAATATGCCAGAAAATTTGGAAAAGTCAGCAGTGGCCACAGGACTGGAAAAGGTCAGTTTGCATTCCAATCCCAAAGAAAGGCAATGCCAAAGAATGCCCAAACTACCACACAACTGCACTCATCTCACATGCTAGTAAAGTAACATTCAAAAGTCTCCAAGCCAGGCTTCAGCAATACGTGAACCGTGAACTTCCAGATGTTCAAGCTGGTTTTAGAAAAGGCAGAGGAACCGGAGATCTATTGCCAAAATCTGCTGGATCATGGAAAAAGCAGGAGAGTTCCAGAAAAACATCTATTTCTGCTTTATTGACTATGCCAATATCTTTGACTGTGTGGATCGCAATAAACTGTGGAAAATTCTGAAAGAGATGGCAATACCAGACCACCTGACCTGCCTCTTGAGAAACCTATATGCAGGTCAGGAAGCAACAGTTAGGACTGGACATGGAACTACAGACTGGTTCCAAATAGGAAAAGGAGTATGTCAAGGCTGTATATTGTCACCCTGCTTATTTAACTTCTATGCAGAATACATCATGAGAAATGCTGGGCTGGAAGAAGCACAAGCTGGAATCAAGATTGCCAGGAGAAATATCAATAACCTCAGGTATGCAGATGACACCACCCTTACAACAGAAAGCGAAGAACTAAAGAGCCTCTTGATGAAAATGAAAGAGGAGAGTGGAAAAGTTGGCTTAAAGCTCAACATTCAGGAAACTAAGATCATGGTATCTGGTCCCATCACTTCATGGCAAATAGATGGGAAAACAATGGAAACAGTGACAGACTTTATTTTTTTGTGCTCCAAAATCACTGCAGATGGTGACTACAGCCATGAAATTAAAAGACACTTGCTCCTTGGAAGAAAAGCTGTGACCAACCTAGACAGTATATTAAAAAGCAGAGACAGCACTTTGCCAATAAAAGTCTGTGTAGTCAAAGCTATGGTTTTTCCAGTAGTCATGTATGGATGTGAGAGTTGGACTATAAAGAAAGCTGAGTGCCGAAGAATTGATGCTTTTGAACTGTGGTGTTGGAGAAGACTCTTGAGAGTCCCTTGGACAGCAAGAAGATCCTATCAGTTCATCCTAAAGGAAATCAGTCCTGAATATTCATTGGAAGGACTGATGCTGAAACTGAAACTCTAATACTTAGGCCACCTGATGCAAAGAACTGACACCTTTGAAAAGACCCTGGTACTGGGAAAGATTGATGGCGGGAGGAGAAGGGGGCGACAAAGGATGAAATAGTTGGATGGCATCACCAACTCAATGGATGTGAGTTTGAGTAGGCTCTGGGGGTTGGTGATGGACAGGGAAGCCTGGCGTGCTGCAGTCCATGGGGTTGCAAAGAGTCAGACATGACTGAGCAACTGAGCTGAACTGAAAAAAACTTGAGGGTTTAAGTAACATACCAAAAATGGGATTTCAATAAAATGAGAATAAAAACAGATTAAGTTGGATTAAGCTAAAAAAAAAAAAGAGCAAGTGTCCTGACCATTTGAGTTATTATAATTGCTCTACTAATATGTGGAATCTAAGATATGAGACAGATGAACATGTCTATGAAACCGAAACAGAATCATGGAGACAGACCAAATGGGTAGTTGCCAAGAAGGAGGAGGTTGGGTGAAGAGATGGAGTAGAAGTTGGAGTTAGCAGATGTAAGCTTTTATATATAGAATGAATAAATAACAAGGGTCTACTGTATAGCACAGAGAACTATATTCAACATCATATGATAAACCATAATGGAAAAGAATATTTTAAAAAGGAATAGGTATACATGTATATATATATAACCACTTTGCTGTACTGCAGAAATTAATACTACATTGTAAGTCAACTATACCTCAATAAGTAAATGAATTGCTCTACTAGAGCATAAAGTTATGTTCAGAATTTGGAACAACACTGCAGCAGATGCAAACAATACCCAAGAGGCAGTTTTATAGCAGTTCTTCAGGAAACAGAAGATGTTTACCTTGTAAAAAACTGAAGAGAAATTTCTGCATGGGCAGATCTAGAGGGCACAGCTGTCCCCTGCCCACCAGTTTCACCCAGAATTCAAAAGAGGAACGTAAGCTGTTTCTTGTACCCATCATTAAATCAAGCAACAACATGAAAACAATTTAGTGAAGGTAGCTTTTGAGGTGCATGGTGCAAATATGAAAACTTCCACCCAAGAGTAGCACTTGAAATACACAGAAGAGTAGCTGTGACCACATGCCTCCAATTCTCTCTCCTAAATCTCTAATTTCCATTCAACCAGGCTCTTGGCAGGAACAGGGCTCATATTGCAATCCTTATGGGAGTCAGACGTCTGCATTGAAATCTAGGCTCCACTGCTTCTTAGCTGGGTGATCTTAGGTAAGTTCAGATCAGATCAAATCAGTCGCTCAGTCGTGTCTGACTCTTTGCGACCCCATGAATCGCAGCACGCCAGGCCTCCCTGTCCATCACCAACTCCCACAGTTCACTCAGACTCACGTCCATCGAGTCAGTGATGCCATCCAGCCATCTCATCCTCTGTCGTCCCCTTCTCCTCTTGCCCCCAATCCCTCCCAGCATCAGTCTTTTCCAATGAGTCAACTCTTCGAGTGAGGTGGCCAAAGTACTGGAGTTTCAGCTTTAGCATCATTTCTTCCAAAGAAATCCCAGGGCTGATCTCCTTCAGAATGGACTGGTTGGATCTCCTTGTAGTCCAAGGGACTCTCAAGAGTCTTCTCCAACACCACAGTTCAAAAGCACCAATTCTTCAGCGCTCAGCCTTCTTCACAGTCCAACTCTCACATCCATACATGACCACAGGAAAAACCATAGCCTTGACTAGATGAACCTTTGTTGGCAAAGTAATGTCTCTGCTTTTGAATATGCTATGTAGGTTGGTCATAACTTTCCTTCCAAGGAGTAAGCGTCTTTTAATTTCATGGCTGCAGTCACCATCTGTAGTGATCTTGGAGCCCAGAAAAATAAAGTCTGACACTGTTTCCACTGTTTCCCCATCTATTTCCCATGAAGTGATGGGACCGGATGCCATGATCTTAGTTTTCTGAATGTTGAGCTTTAAGCCCACTTTTTCACTCTCCACTTTCACTTTCATCAAGAGGCTTTTGAGTTCCTCTTCACTTTCTGCCATAAGGGTGGTGTCATCTGCGTATCTGAGGTTATTGGTATTTCTCCCGGCAATCTTGATTCCAGCTTGTGTTTCTTCCAGTCCAGTGTTTCTCATGATGTACTCTGCATAGAAGTTAAATAAACAGGGTGACAATATACAGCCTTGACAAACTCCTTTTCCTATTTGGAACAAGTCTGTTGTTCCATGTCCAGTTCTAACTGTTGCTTCCTGACCTGCATACAAATTTCTCAAGAGGCAGATTAGGTGGTCTGGTATTGCCATCTCTTTCAGAATTTTCCACAGTTTATTGTGATCCACACAGTCAAAGGCTTTGGCATAGTCAATAAAACAGAAATAGATGCTTTTCTGGAACTCTCTTGCTTTTTCCATGATCCAGCAGATGTTGGCAATTTGATCTCTGGTTCCTCTGCCTTTTCTAAATCCAGCTTGAACATCAGGAAGTTCATGGTTCACATATTGCTGAAGCCTGGCTTGGAGAATTTTGAGCATTACTTTACTAGCATGTGAGATGAGTGCAATTGTGCGGTAGTTTGAGCATTCTTTGGCATTGCCTTTCTTTGGGATTGGAATGCAAACTGCCCTTTTCCAGTCCTGTGGCCACTGCTGACTTTTCCAAATTTTCTGGCATATTGAGTGCAGCACTTTCACAGCATCATCTTTCAGGATTTGAAATAGCTTCACTGGAATTCCATCACCTCCACTAGCTTTGTTCGTAGTGATGCTTTCTAAGGCCCACTTGACTTCACATTCCGGGATGTCTGGCTCTAGGTGAGTGATCACACCATCATGATTATCTGGCTCGTGAAGATCTTTTTTGTACAGTTCTTCTGTGTATTCCTACCATCTCTTCTTAATATCTTCTGCTTCTGTTAGGTCCATACCATTTCTGTCCTTTATCGAGCCCATCTTTGCATGAAATGTTCCTTTTAAAATGAGAATGATTATAATACTTATTTTACATGTAAATCCTATTTTACAAGATTAAATTAGATAACATACATGAAACTCTTAATACAGTACTTAGCACAGCACTCAGTAATGTTAGTGGTGATCAGTAGTAACCTATGCTTGGATCACAGGAACATAAATATACTTCGGACACCACTTCGGTTAGCGGTTGAGTTCACATTCCCTTATGAAAGTGCTCTAATGTATTCCTGTCTGGATGGAAGATTTCCTGGTCATATAAAGAAGGGTACTGGAGAAATTGTTCTTTCACTAGAACACCTCGTTCTCCAATAGAAAACAGTGTATTCACTCCACTGACAACTTTCCAACAGTAATGCCCTCATTTATAATCCTGGTTTCATTTCTTGGCATTAATTCACTTGATTAAATAGAAAGCAAAGAGACTCTAATTTACCCGAGTCTAATTAAACACAAGCATACACACACTTTTGTATAGATAACCCATCTGCTGTACAACAAAGCATTTGACTTGTCTTTGTCCCTGGTTCCTGGGAGGGAGGCTGAGGGGGAATTCCCCTCCTATTAGGCATGTCTTTGTTATTCATGAGCCTTTTGGATCACTCTTGAGTTTCAACACTGAGGTGACTAAGGCTGGAAGCTGAAAGATCAGAAACGTCTGACCTGTGATTAGGAGCTTAAGGCTCTGAGCTCCTTCTGTGGGTGGGAAAGGTGTGTCTGTTTCATAACCTCCATTGGCTGGGAGTTGTACTTAACAATTTTGTTCACATTCCTCTGATAAGGACTAGTTGTGTGGCCTCATCTGGATTCAGGTTAGGCTGGGAAATTTCACTGTAGTCTGAGCTGCTCTTCCCAGACAGAGTCCTATAATTTGGAAAAGAGGGCATAAATTTTGGTAGACTGCCATCAGAAATTGGCTAAAGGGTAGACCCATGACATGACCCAAACGACCAATCAGAGGACGCCTATGGGATTGATATTGGAAAGCTAGGAGGAACAGAGAGCTTTGGCGTGGGGGCGTGAGAGATCTGCATTTGGACTTTTGTCACCAAGTTCTCTGTCACAAGGTCAGAACATCTGCAAAACAAAAACAGGCAGGGAAGAAGAGAGACAGAGAAATTCAGAGGAGGGGAGAGAGAGAGAATTTGAAAGCAAGTGAGTCCCAGTGGCCACAGGAGAACTGGGGCTTTGTTAGTGACCAAATCAGTGGCCTTGAACAAATCACTGTTCTTGTTTTGCTAAAACACCTCTTTCTCTGATAGAAAACACTGTATTTTGCTCCATTGACAACCTTCCAACTGTAATGTCCATGTTATAACCCCTAGTTTCATCTCCTGACATTATTTCACTTGAGATCTGAGATCCACTGAGATCTGTTGATACCAGTTTTCTTGTTTGTTTCAGTATCTCATTAGCCTGTTTTATTCTGTTGTGTCCTTTTCAATGTCCATGTGCATAAGTAACGTGTCTTTCATTCATCATGACTCCAGTTCTAAGTTGGAGCCCAGCTGAGAATTATAGTTTATTTCAACATTGCCTTCTTATTGCAGAGTATACACAACAGGTATTATTGTGTTTTCCCTGTGCCCCAGTTCATGGAGAGCATGATCCTTCTGTGTGACTCAGTCGCTCAGGTGTCCCCTAGGATGTGCGGGGTTTGGCCCCCACACCACATGGTCTCAGAGTACTGTGCTCTGAAGTCGGATCTGTCTCTGGCAGTGCTGCCCATTCCCTCTGCCGCTGTCATTTCTAGCTGCTGCTAATCTCCCTAATGAAGACTCAGTTGCTTAGATCAAGGTCCAAGAATGTGTCCTTGTCTGTCCTCCCTTCGAGTAAAGTACAACTATTTCCCCTGAGACCCTTTCCATTGACTTCAGAGTTCTAGGCGCTTGGTGACCGGCATTCCTAGAAATCTGATCTCAGAGAATCAGGGTGTTATCGAAATGCCTGCCTGTTTACCTATTTAGCAAAAATATGGCACACAAGTCATAAGACTGAGTTTACAAACCACTCTCCTCTTAAGCGATCAGGCATCCAGAAATCTTTGGCCCCTGAAAGTTTTCCGTGAACCTGGAGAGTCAATTAGAAGAGACGGATGCCTGTTGAAGACTTAATATTATATATTCTTCATCCTCAGTCCTGGAGGTCTGTCTCCTTGGGCCTCTCTGGAAAAACCCCATGCTCTTATGCTGTCAACAAGATCAAAACAATCATCAGATCTCTGAGGGATATTTAGAAATAGAGATCTGAGGATTAGAATGAGTCAAAGGAGGTGAAATAGCAAGTGTTTATAGGGCAGTACTCTCTCCCTGAGAAAGGGTGTGTAGCTGATGGGGAAATTGTGTTTAGTAAACAGCCAGATAGTAAATATCTTTTGGGCATTGCATTCAATATACAGTCTTGGTTGCATATTCTTCTACTTCCTCTTTTTTTGGGGTGGGGGAGTTGAGAGTTTTTTTTTTTTTTTTTAACAATGCTTTAAAATTGTAAAAACTATTAGCTCATGGGTATATCTTTCCTTTTCTCCTTTGCCTTTCCATTCTCTTCTTTTCACAGCTATTTGTAAGGCCTCCTCAAACAACCATTCTGTCTTTTTGCATTTCTTTTCCTTGGAAATGGTCCTGATTACTGCCTCCTGTACAATGTCACAAACCTCCATCTATAGTTTTTCAGGCACTCTATCTATCAGATCTAGTCCCTTAAATCTATTTCTCACTTCCACAGTATAATCATAAGAGATTTGATTTAGGTCATACCTGAATGGTCTAGCAGTTTTCCCTACTTTCTTCACTTTAAGTCCGAATTTGGCAATAAGGAGTTTATGATCTGAGCCACAGTCAGCTCCCAGTCTTGTTTTTGCTGACTGTATAGAGCTTCATCATTTTGCCTGCAAAGAATATAATCAATGTGATTTTGGTATTGACCATCTGGTGATGTCCATGTGTAGAGTCTTCTCTTGTGTTGTTGGAATAGGGTGTTTGCTATGACCAGTGCGTTCTCTTGGTAAAGCTCTATTAGCCTTTGCCCTGCTCAATTTTGTACTCCAAGGCCAAATTTGCCTGTTACTCCAGGTATTTATTGACTTCCTACTTTTGCATTCTGGTCCCCTATAATGAAAAGGACATCTTTTTTGGGTGTTAGTTCTAGAAGGTCATGTAGGTCTTCATAGAACCATTCAACTTCAGCTTTTTCAGCATTACTAGTCAGAGCATAGACTCGGATTACTGTAATATTGAATAGTTTGCCTTGGAAACGAACAGAGATCATTGTGGCATTTTTGAGACTGCATCCAAGTACTGCATTTTGGACTCTTGTTGACTGTGATGACTACTTTATTGACTATGCCAAAGCCTTTGACTGTGTGGATCACAACAAACTGTGGAGAATTCTTAAAGAGATGGGAATACAGACCATCTGACCTGCCTCTTGAGAAATCTGTATGCAGGTCAAGAAGCAACAGTTAGAAGTGGACATGGAACAATAGACTGGTTCCAAATAGGAAAAAGAGTACATCAAGACTGTATATTGTCACCCTGCTTATTGAACTTACATGCAGAGTACATCATGAGACATGCTGGGCTGGATGAAGCACAAACTGGAATCAAGATTGCCAGAAGAAATATCAATAACCTCAGATATGCAGATGACATCACCCTCATTGCAGAAAGGAAAGAACTAAAGAACCTCTTGATGAAAGTGAAAGAGGAGAGTGAAAAAGTTGGCTTAAAACTCAACATTCAGGAAATGAAGATCATGGCATCTGGTCCCATCACTTCATGGCAAATAGATGGGGAAACAATGAAAACAATGACAGACTTTTATTTGGGGGGTGGGGGGGGGGGCTCCAAAATCACTGCAGATGGTGACTGCAGCCGTGAAATTAAAAGACACTTACTCTTTGGAAGAAAAGTTACGACCAACCTAGACAGCATATTAAAAAGCAGAGACAAAAAAAAAAAAGCAGAGACATTACTTTGTCAACAAAGGTCCGTCTAGTTAAGGCTATGGTTTTTCCAGTAGTCATGTATGGATGTGAGAGTTGGACCATAAAGAAAGCTCAGTGCCGAAGAATTGATGCTTTTGAACTGTGGTGTTGGAGAAGACTCTTGAGAATCCCTTGGACTGCAAGGAGATCCAATCAGTTCATCCTAAAGGAAATCAGTCCTGAATATTCATTGGAAGGACTGATGCTGAAACTGAAACTCCAATACTTTGACCACCTAATGGGAAGAACTAACTCATTGGAAAAGCCCCTGATGCTAAGAAAGATTGAAGGTGGGAGGAGAAGGGGATGACAGAGGATGAGATGGTTGGATGGCATCATTGATTCAATGGACCATGAGTTTGAGGGAACTCCAGGAGTTGGTGATGGACAGGGAGGCCTGGCATGCTGCAGTCCATGGGGTTGCAAAGAGTTGGACACAACTGAGCAACTGAACTGAACTGATGAATGACCAAATTTTATATTAATAAAATATAATCAATGTTAAAATTATAGTGAGCTTAGTGTAATCTCTGTCCAGTTACTCAAATTCCATTTTGGGATCTTTCCATAATTCCAGGATACTACTGTTCACATAAATTGTAAAATGAGAGTGGGCTTCCGTGGTGGCTCAGTGGTAAAGAATCCGCCTGCCAATGCAGGAGACTTGGGTTCGATCCCTGGGTCAGGAAGATCCCCTAGAGAAGAGAATGGCAACTCACTCTAGTATTGTTACCTGGAGAATCCCATGGACAGAGGAGCCTGGAAGGCCACAGTCCATGGGGTTGCAAAGAGTTGGACACGATTTAGTGACTAACAACAACAATCTGAGAGCACCACAGGCTTTTGGTGGGATGCTCTATCACCGTGCTTGGCACCTGGTCCATGAACAGTGGCTGGCATTGCTATCTCTTTATTCACCATTAAGTCTCATTTTAATGTCATAAATCCACACAGTGGAATATTATTCAGCCTTGAAAAGGAAGTGAGTTCGGACATACGCTACAACAAGGGTGATCTTTGAGGACATTAGGCTAAATAAAATCAGTTCAGTTCACAAAAAGGCAAATCTAATATGATTCCACTTATATGATTTTATAGGAGGTACCTAGAGAAGTCCAATTCACAGAGACAAAAAAAGGGAAGGGTGGTCAGAGGCTGGTGGGGGTGGGGGATGGGAAGTTATTGTTTAATGGGGACAGAGTTTCAGTTTTGCAAGATGAAAAGAGTTCAGGAGATGTATAGTGAGGGCTGCACAACACTGCGAAGTTACTTAATGCCATTTATCTGTACACTTAAACGTGGTTGAGATGGTATGTTTATTTTGTCACAGTTTTAAAAACACATAGGGGATATCAGATATGGAAAAATAAAATAGGGAGTAGGCAGTATTATGAGGGGTGTGAAGTTTTAAATAGGGTGATTGACTTCCTTGAGATGGAGCTATTTGAGCAAAGACCTGAAGTGGGGAGGGGTGAAACCATGTGGGTTTGGTGGAGCAGAAGGATATTCTAGGTAATACGTGTGTGTGTGTGTGCATGTTAAGTCGTTTTGGTCGTGTCTGACTCTATAGCCAACCAGGCTCCTCTGTCCATGGGATTCTCCAGGCAAGAATACTGGAGTGGATTGCTAGGCCCTCCTCCAGGGGATCTTCCGGACCTGGGGATCGAACCTGTGTCTCTTATGTCTACCTGCATTGGCAGGGGGGTTCTGTACTAGCACCAGTAGGCAAGCCCTCTAGGTAGTATAGTAAGTGTAAAGGCCCTGAGGTAGGTGAGTGCCTGTGGGATCAGTGGGCTGGAGCAGAGCAGGTGAGGGGAAGATGAGATCCAAGAAGGAAGGGAGTATCAAGTAGGAGGCTAAGAGGATAAATCCATAGGACTTGGGCCACTAGAGACACCTGATTCTTATTCTCAATGAAATGGTGTGTTATTGCAGGTTTTGAGCAGAGAAATAACCTATAATTTGTTTTTTTTTATTGAAGCATAACCCAGGTGGTGCAGTGGTAAAGAATTTGCTTGCCGATGCAGGAGATACTAGAGACACGGGTTCGATCCCTGGGGTGGGAAGATACCCTAGAGGAGGAAATGGCAACCCAGTGCAGAATTTTGCCTGGAGAATCTCATGGACAGAGGAGTCTGGTGGGCTGCAGTCCGTGGGGTCACAAAGAGTCAGACACGACAGAGTGGACTGAGCACACACACACGAAACTGATACACAATATCACATCAGTTTCAGGTGTACATCATAGTACTTCAGTATCTACACACATTTCCAAGTGAGTGCTGACCTATATTTTAACAGAATCACTCTGGCCACTATGTTGTGAAAAGACTTGGGGACCAAGGGTGAGGCTGAGAGACCAGCCAGGAGGTTATGGCAATTATCCAAGCCAGGGAAGATGGACGAGTAGACACGGTGACAGCAAAGGACGGAATTGGTGGGATCAGGGATAAATTTTGAGATAGAGTCAACAGGATGTGCCGAAGGATTAGACGTGATAGATGAGAGAAAGAGAGGAGCACGGATTGCTCCCATGTTTGGGACCTGAGCCAAAATTTCCGTGGTTTACATGACACATTCATGTTAATTTTCTCATTTGCTTCTCACAGTCAAGGCCTCATAGAGATTGCAGTTCCAGGGCTCAGACTTGGGAGCCGCTGGGCCTGGCTTAGAACTGTGTTTCTGGTACTCTTGAGCAGGGTGACCTAGGTCAAGGCCTTTAGCGTCTTTGAGCCTCAGTTTCCCCACCTGTAAAGTGGAGATGCTGACATCTGATAGATGTCTTATTGTGAGAACTGCAGCCCCTGCCACCCAGGAACTGGTCGCTGGTGGTATCTGTTTTCATTTTTGCAGTACAGCAGGAATTGGAGCCAGCCCTTTGTTCCCAATCCTGTGTGTTCTTTCCCGAGTTCTCTTTTCTCCGTTTCTGGTCAGCTTCTGGTCAATCGATCATTCTTGGGAGTTGCATTCCATTTTCAAGCATTTTCATTACACTCAATCTCATTGAAGAAGTGTTTTCTTCAACAAACTCTTTTCTGAGAGTCCTGAGCAGTTCTGGGTTGGGGCACTGGTTACGTGCGTGCATGGGGATTAGAGGCAGCCCTTTGGTGACTTGCACTCAGTATTACCCTCTTTCAAGCAGAAACAACATGCTGTAGCCTCTTCTCCCCTGGCTTAGGGCATTGGGCTGAACTGATGAGGCATTTTAACGTTTATCAAGCACTGCCTCCCTCTGACCAAAGACTTGGTCCAAGAATAACAGAGCAGAGAACCTTAGCCTCTCCCTCCTCCCCTAATTTAGTGCATAGACAAGGAGGCAGGAAGAAATGTTGACACCATCACACAGCGGGTCACGTGGGGCTTGCAGGAGGTGAGAGGGGTGAGCAGAATGAGCACTGTGCTAGGAGTCTTGGCCCCGGGTGTAGAGCAGCTGTCAGTCACAGGTCGCAGCCTCTCTGAGTTTTGGAGTCTTTGACCATGAAATGAGAATGACATCATCTGCCCCTGTACTGCACGGAGGATCAAATGAAGGAGGGTAGGTGAATGAAAGATGCCACTCATGAATGACAGTATTGATTAAATCAAATGCATAAGCCATAATAATCCCAAATCATTTTCTGCTGCTTCCCAAATCACCTTCATTAGGGTTCCTTAATAAAATGCTGAATTCTGGGGCCCAGTCAGGCCCAAGCTTGCTCTCCTCCCACTCTGCCCCCTGCCCCCACTTAGCGCCAAGCAATTCTTAAACACATTAAAGCTTAAATCTCTTGGTCCAGGAGTTAACTTTGATGGAATAGAATAAAGGATAAGGGATAATCAAGTGCCAGGAGATTCTTGGTATTCAGCTAGGTGCTAACCTATAATATAAATGATGGATTTTATTCATCACATTTGAATCTTCCCAGTGGGTGGTACATAGTGTTCCATTTCAAATAGCTGGGTAAGGCCACTTGTCAGAATTTTAAAGAGGCAATGTGAATTGTTACACGTTTCCCTTCTGAAGGGACATTTTTTAACATGGAGCCATTTTTCTAAAGATGAATTTCCAATGTTCTTTCCATGTGTTCCTTCTTGTGCCCCGAGAACTCTCAGCCTTGGCTTTTCTTGGTACTTTGCTAAGTGCCACAAAATTGAGGACTTACTGCCTTCATGCCAGCATTTCAGAACTGGGCTCACCTCCCACAGCCATTCCACCACTATGGCCAGATTAGCCATCACACCTGCGTGTTGATCTGGGCGGGTGCCCAGAGCACAGCCTGTCCCGGTTGAAAGCAGGCCCTGAAGTTTTTGCTACACATTGACTTGGCAGCATCCAGAAACCTTCCAAAAGCCAGACAAGCACGGGGAGTCTTAACCCTCAGCCTGTGAGCTCCTAACCAGACAGTAAAGAGGCCCATCAGCTCAGTGGCCAACCCCAGAGTTTTCAGCTGGGCATTTCTCCATCTACTCAGGAGACAAGAAACTTTGTGGACACACAGATGCTCCAGAATCTATTTGGAATCAATTGAGCGTGTGGGAGAGGAAGGGGGGCGGTGTGGGAGTTGTGAGGATGACCAGCATCCTTGGGGATTTGTTCCTTGCGTGGTGGGCATGGGTCCTTCGCTTCTGTGATCCTGTGGTCCCATGTGAAATTCTTTCCAAAGGTACCACACACACACACACACACACACGGACACACATGGACGCGCACAGCCAAGCGCTATCTGTGCAAAGAGGCAGCTCTTGGCTATCCAATCACTGGGCATTACTTTGGCCCCTAGACATGAGAAACCAATAAGCTGCCAATCAAAACAGAGCCCAGATCCTGGAAGACTTGAGGAAACCAACACCCCTTCACTCAGAACACACAAGAACCTTGGAAAAGGCAGGGACGTATGTTGTGCTGTGTTGAGGTCATCTAGATACCGGGAGCCAGGATTCTCCAGCAGACAGCTGGCTTACATTATTGCTTTTATTATTTTCACAATTCCCATGGACCCACCGTGGGTCCCCTGTCTGCGTTGCCCCCTCATCAGGAATGCCCTCCTCCCCATCTGAGCCCTCCCCATCCTCCTCAGGGCTCACCTCCTCCACGCTGTCTTCCCAAGCCACAGGCGGCGCCTCTGACCTCCCGCAGCTCCGAGGGCGCCGGCCAGTCATCTTCCTCATGTATTCTGTGCATGTGAGCCTTTGATACCCAACTGGGTTCAGTGGCAGGTACCATGCCTGGTGTCCTTGTTTTCCCCGCATCACTGCGCCCCCCAAAACCTAGCACAATATTCAGTCCCAGGGGGTGCTTGCTCAATGCCTGCTGACTCATTCGCACGGGCTGGGACATGGAAATCACCTTTAAAAACCAAACTGGGTAAGACAATAGGCTTTGTGAACATAAGATATTACCTGAGTGAAAGATGAGAAACAAACCTTGGCAAAACCAGCCCAGTCGGATTATTCCATCATTCTGCACCTAAAAGAATGAGAGGCAGACAGCAAAATGTAAGTCCTGGTGACATCAGCCTTGGCAGTCCCTAATGGAAAGTGACCCTGCCAGGGCCCTGCTCCCTCACTCGATCCGGAACACTTTCCATTAACGCTATTAACCCCACACAGCGGTCAGGGGCAGAGCCGCCTGGGCCAAACATGCTCAATTCCAGCTGCTGAATCATCTCCATCTCGTTTGCCCTTCCTCATACCTCCAAGAACTAGCAAAAGCAAAGGAGGGGGAAAGAGGCACAGAGAACTATCAGCTTTAGCAAATCCTTAATAGGAAGCAGTTTGGCTAGTTCCCTCCATCCCTGGGAACTCTTTCCATGAAAAACATTTCTCCACCACAGCCGTGTTTTAGACTTACCATTGTATCCTCAGCCCAAAGGAAAATTCTCTCCACCCCCGACCACATTCTCTGAGCTATTTCCTTCTAAGGGCGGATAATCACTCTTTTCAGTGTACAGCTGGATGACTTGACATCAACCAGAAAACCCAGTAACATCCTGACCTTCTAAAAGCAGACTGGGAGATCAGAGAAGGCTTTCCTTGCTGTCCCCAGGGCTCAGCACCATCAGAAGGCACAGGAAGGCCCCAGAACTGAAGATGGATGAAAACACTGAGAAGGAAATGACAGTCAGACATAACAGAGGAGTAGGCAAATTCAGTTTTCTCTGAGCTGGAAAATTAGAGCCAAGGGAATGCTGTTATTAGGGGAAGTTCAGTGACCTCTGTCCTCAAGCCTCCGTGGGAATTGGTTGCAAGAAGACTACACTGCCCTCTATTGGAGACCTATATGCACAGCGATGGATGGATGCGTGCACATGTGCTCAGTCTTGTCTGACTCCTCGTCTGACTCCATGGACTGTGGCCTGTCAGGCTCCCCTGTCCATAGAGTTATCCCAGCAAAAGCACTAGAGTGGGTTGCCATTTCCTACTCCGGGGATCTTTCCGATCCAGGGATTGAACCTAAGTCTCCTGTGCCTACATTAGCAGGCAAAATCTTTACCGCTGCACCATCTGGCAGGCACGCCCAGGCACACAGCTAAAGACTTCTCACTCATGGTCTCAAGCACCCTTGGGAGCTGAATGTTATTATCTGAAACAAAAAAAAAAATAACAACAAAAAAAATGCCAACTGAGGTCATAGACATGAAATAACTTGCACAAGGTCATGTGCCTAAGACGCGGCACAAGCAAGTATGCTAAACCAGGGATAAATGACTAAAAAGTTCGTTTTTTTGCCACTTATCTATATAGGTAATCTTTCCATCTTGGACTCAGGTAGCCTCATGCTCGGAGAATCTTCCATGATTCTCTCTGGTATGGTGGTTCTCAAAGGCCACTGTGTACTAGAGTGACCTAGAGAGGCAGCACTAACCTGCCAAATGCTTAAGCCCCACGGCCAAATTTCTGATTTTAATTGATCTGGGGTGGATCCTGGCTTAGGTAGATTTTAAGAGTTCTTTAGATGATTCTAATATGTAGCCAGCAGTGAGAATCTCCACAGGAGAGGTGGAGACAGAAATAGGTGGTCCCCTCAAACCTAGGACGTAGTAGGTAATAGAGAGCAGGCTTAGAGGGTTTCACTCACTTTTGAAGGATGAGAGCTCAGTAGTGGATGTTACAGTTATGCTTTCTGACGTTGTGGTAGGTGAATAATAGATCCCCCAAAAGCACCACATCCTAGTCCTGTAACCAATAAATATGTTACCATTAACAGAAAAAGGGGGACTTTACCAGTGTAATTAAGTTGAAGACCTTGAGAGGAAGAGATTATCCTGAATTATCTGGGTGGCTCTGATATAATCACAAGGTGCTACAAAGGAAGGTAGGGGGATGAAAGTCAGAGTAGGAGATGTGATGACAGAAGCAGAGGTTGGAAGGGTGTGAGGAAGGGATCCGAGACTGTGACAGCCTCTAGAAACTGGAGAGGCTCCAGAAGGAGGAAGCTGGCCAACACTGTGACACTAGCCCAGTGACACTGGTTTTGGACTTGTGACCTCCAGGTCTATAAGAATAAATTGGTATTGTTTTAAGACATTAGGCTTATGGTTCCTTGTTGACCACTGGTCTATAGGAATTAACACAGATCTTGTATAACTTACTTCACTTCTCAGAGGTTCTGTTTCCCCGTCTCTAAAATGGAGTCATCTTACTTCCATAGGGTAGTTTTGAAGATTAAATGCATTGATTAGAAGCAAAATGATTGGTTTGATAGCTTTATAAATAGGGCTTTCTATTATGATCAGGGATAGAGGTCTCATGAGGCAGAAAGTGATGGGAGGAGAGAGAGAATTCCAGCTGTGCCTAAGTAGATTTCTACAGGACAGGGGATTGAGGCAAATGGAACAAAATAAGCCAAGACTGGTGTGAAACAGCAGTGGCAGCAGGATTTATCAGCCTGCTGGCCTTAGGGATTTGATTAGGGATATGTTTTCACCTGCCTGTTCTGAACAGCTATTGGGTCTAATCCTCTGGAACCTCCTCACTGTAAAATTCACACAGCAGGGGAAATCAAGACACCAAAAAGGCTCCAAAGTGCAGGTTCCCCAGCATTTCATTCACAGTCCAAAAACAGCCAGAAGGTCATTATAGGCAGTTCAGGGTTCTTAAACCCTCTCAAAAATAAGGTATGTTTTCTACCTATTTAGTTTCATTGGGATTATGACTAGTCATCTGTTTTCTACCAATCACTGGATTGGTGATCTTGAACAAATGACTCTGTTCTTCAGCTTTGTTGTCTATAAAATGAGGTCAGGGATAATGCCCACCTGTAGAGTTGTTATAAGCATTAAATGCTTTCTACATGCAGAGGGTATCGTGAAGTGCCTGGCACACCTTCAAGTGCTCGGCAAGTTAGCTATTAACATTTTGATCAGGGTTATTTTTATCTGGGGCAAAGAAGTGAGGATAGGTGAAGGGAACCACCCGCTAAGAAGACTTGATGTAAAAGACAGTTATTTTCAATATTCTTTGATTATTTTACTCAGTTCTTTTAAGAAGCCATAAGAGAAAGAAGTCCAAAGTCAGACCCATATACAGTTACTTACTGAGTACCTATTATGTGCCAGGAAATCTTCTAGGACCTGAGAACCTAAAGATAAACAAGATCCATTTCCTATCCTCAGGGAGTGTGGAAATAGGCACAGTGAATTTCCATCACCAGACAGCAAGACACATGCTAGAACTGCGGTAGGTAGGCTGTGATGAGATGTTCTTCAGTGCAGTTCAGTCGCTCAGTCGTGTCCGACTCTTTACGACCCCATGAATCGCAGCACGCCAGGCCTCCCTTCCATCACCAACTCCCAGAGTTCACCTTAATTCATGTGCATCGAGTCGGTGATGCCATCCAGCCATCTCATCCTCTGTCATTCCCTTCTCCTCCTGCCCCCAATCCCTCCCAGCATCAGACTTTTCCAATGAGTCAACTCTTTGCATGAGGTGGCCAAAGTACTGGAGTTTCAGCTTTAGCATCATTCCTTCCAAAGAAATCCCAGGGCTGATCTCCTTCAGAATGGACTGGTTGGATCTCCTTGCAGTCCAAGGGACTCTCAAGAGTCTTCTCCAACACCACATCAAAAGCATCTTAGAAGAGACCTAAACCTTGATCTAGGGGAGGGGACATCAGGGAGAGCTTCCTGAAGAAAGGCCATCTAGGCTGGCTGTGTGAGGTACTCCACAAAGAGTTTTAAGAGGAACCAGCTCTTCTGAAAGCTTGAGATCAAGAGCAAGCGGTGTTTTCAGGAAACAGCAAAGAGTCAATATGAGCATGGTGTAAGGGGCCATTGCCAGAAAAGTTGGGGTGAAGGTACGGGAATTGAGAGATTCAGCTGGAAATCTAAGTGCCATTCAGAGTGCAGAGTGACTTAAGAACCTTGATAATAAGTTTGGATGTTAGCTTGAGGATAATGAGGTGCTGCTGAGAGACTTTAAGCAGGGCAATTATGTAATAAGACTTGAACTTTAGAAAGATCACTCTCAGAGGAACAATTGAAGAGGGACAAGATGAAAGTCAAAAGATTGTGGGAGGTGACTGCAATAATTCTCGTAAAAGAGAATGGATGATGGAGCCAAAGTACTGGCAGTGGTGGATAAATTTAGAGATATTAAGGGAGTGTGAGTGTTAGTCATTCAGTTGTGTCCAACTCTTTGCAACCCCATGGACTATAGCCTGCTAGGCTCCTCTGTCCATGGAATTTTCCAGGCTAGAATACTGGAGTGGGTTGTCATGCTCTGCTCTAGGGGATCTTCACAACCCAGGGATCACCTATGTCTCTTAAGTCTCCTGCATTAGCAGGCGAGTTCTTTACCACTAGCACCACACCTATACATATAATATAATACTGTGCAAACAGCAGTTATTTAGTAAATGAAAGGATATATATTGGTTCCCTGAAGTGGAACCAATTGTGTGTGTGTGTGTGTGTGTGTGTGTGTAGAGACAGGCAGGGAGGTGGATTGATTGATTATAAAAGAATGGCTCATGTGACTATGGAGGCTGAGAAGTCCCATGATCTGCCTTCTGTAAGGTTTGAGGCTCAAGAAAGCTGATGGTGTAGCTCGTGCTCAAAGCTGAAGACCAGAGAACCAGGGGAACCTATGGTGTGAGTCCCAGTCTGAATCCAAAGGCCCAAATACCAGGAGCTCCACTGTGTGAGGACAGGAGAAGGCGGACATCCTAGCTCAGGAGAGAGCAGAGTCACCCTTCCTCTGTCTATTTTGACTCTGTGTGTTTTGAAAAATGCCCACTTGGATTGGCTAGGGCCATCTTCTTCACTTAGTTTCTGGATTCAAATGCTAACTTCTTCCAGAAACAGCCTCACAGAAACACCCAGCAGTAACGTTTTACTAGCTCTCTGGGCATCCCTTAGTCCTATCAATTTGACACATCAGATTAACCATCGCAGATGGGTACTGTCATCTGTAAGCAATAATCAGTTCAGATAAGATCAGTTGCTCAGTCGTGTCCAACTCTTTGCAACCCCATGAATTGCAGCACGCCAGGCCTCCCTGTCCATCACCAACTCCCAGAGTTCACTCAGACTCACGTCCATGGAGTCAGTGATGTCATCCAGCCATCTCATCCTCTGTCATCCCCTTCTCCTCCTGCCTCCAATCCCTCCCAGCATCAGGGTCTTTTCCAATGAATCAACTCTTCGCATGAGGTGGCCAAAGTACTGGAGTTTCAGCTTTAGCATCATTCCTTCCAAAGAAATCCCAGGGCTGATCTCCTTCAGAATGAACTGGTTGGATCTCCTTGCAGTCCAAGGGACTCTCAAGAGTCTTCTCCAACACCACAGTTCAAAACCATCGATTCTTCGGTGCTCAGCCTTCTTCACAGTCCAACTCTCACATCCATACATGACCACTGGAAAAACCATAGCCTTGACTAGACGGACCTTTGTTGGCAAAGTAATGTCTCTGCTTTTGAATATGCTATCTAGATTGGTCATAACTTTCCTTCCAAGGAGTAAGTGTCTTTTAATTTCCTGGCTGCAGTCACCATCTGCAGTGATTTTGGAGCCCAGAAAAATAAAGTCTGACGCTGTTTCCACTGTTTCTCCATCTATTTCCCATGAAGTGGTGGGACCGGATGCCATGATCTTCGTTTTCTGAATGTTGAGCTTTAAGCCCACTTTTTCACTTTCCACTTTCACTTTCATCAAGAGGCTTTTGAGTTCCTCTTCACTTTCTGCCGTAAGGGTGGTGTCATCTGCATATCTGAGGTTATTGATATTTCTCCTGGCAATCTTGATTCCAGCTTGTGTTTCTTCCAGTCCAGCGTTTCTCATGATGTACTCTGCATATAGGTTAAATAAACAGGGTGACAATATATAGCCTTGACGAACTCCTTTTCCTATTTGGAACCAGTCTTTTTTTCCATATCCAGTTCTAACTATTGCTTCCTGACGTGCATACAAATTTATCAAGAGGCAGATCAGGTGGTCTGGTATTCCCATCTCTTTCAGAATTTTCCACAGTTTATTGTGATCCACACAGTCAAAGGCTTTGGCATAGTCAATAAAGCAGAAATAGATGTTTTTCTGGAACTCTCTTGCTTTTTCTATGATCCAGTAATAGCCGTACATAATTGCCGCTGGAATCCCTTTCTGGTATTTTCCCTTTTGCTTTTCTGGTTGTTTTCCAATTACTATTTCATATGAACTTTTCTATTTCATACGGTATTTTGGTCCTTACTATTTCAACCACATCCTATAATTATAAGATAACTCAAACCAACACCAAACTTCCCAATCATTTTCTTTTCCTGCTATATAACAAGGCTCAGACACAACCTACCATTTCTCTTAAGATAATGTTTATACCTCTGAGCTGCTTCCAGTACCAAAATCCATGTGCATGTGACATGTCAATGCAAATAACTTTTGCCTGGTACCCTTTCATCACTACACATGGCAGCAGGAGCTGATGGAAGGAATACTGAGTAAAGAGTCAGCAAATCTAAGTTCTAAATCCCTGTTGTACTTACAGCTGTCTGAAGTAACGGAAATTTGTTTCCCTTTGGTTTCCTTAACCACAAGATACTATCATATATTTGAAGGACACCCCATAAAACTATTTTTTCCCATACAAATTTTCAAACAAGGGATGTTAAAATGCTTGGTTATTTCATTAAGCTGTTTATTACTTTTAGTAAACACTGACTCCAAGGCCTTAGAGTGATGGTTACAAACTGATCAATTGAGGGACCACATTGAGTCAATAGAAGTGATTTGTTTGTCCAACAGTGTTGTTGTTTAAATTTAAGTCAATTACTAAAAATGTTTAAGGTTTGAGAGATTTCACAATTACATTCTGACTTCCTTTGAAAAAATCTGAAGATTTGGCACCCTCAGTCCACACTGCTGCTTGGCAACAACTTTCTGGAATTAAGCAATGATTGCCGGCTTGTGAGGAAAAAGGAGCCTTCTCGTTTGCCACAGACCCCACCACTCCCCACTCTACAACACCTCGTCTCTGCCACGGTTGCCACCTCTCCCTATACTAGCAGGCCTGATCTTTGTCACAGTCCTCACCATTCACTATTTTATTACCACCAATCGGCTTAACTCAATTCTGTTACTGTCTGGTTACTGAAGGCATTTGAATTCAGCAATTCCTATTTTAAAGGAATATCACACAGCACATTGTTGACTCCCCAAATTGCAGCTATTAGATTGGTTCTATTCCCAAATAGTTCTAAAGAAAAAAATCCATAACAGCATTTGGTAATTCACAGGAACATTGGAACATCTCTCTTCTATCCAGAAAACTTTGCTTGCCATAAATAAACCAGCGAGAATAATACAAGTTTAGAGAGATGACACCTTCTAGCTCATCTGGTCCAATCCCTTTATATAACAGATGAGAAAACAAAAGTACTAGACGGTGCAGATGCTTGTTTAAAGCCCAACAGAACTAGAACCAAAAGGCAGGACTAAAACTACTAAACTCCCAGTGGAAAGCTTTCCAGGCAGCCACTTCTCATTCTTTCCAGGGTAGGCATAGAAAGTAGCAGCTTGCTTTCCTGTATGAAAAACACATTCAACTTGGACTCAAGAACAAGAAGTGGTTTGTCTCTTGTTCTAGGCTTTAGATTCTCAGACAGCTGAGTTTTCTAACCTTAAATACTGCAAAGACCCTATTTTGAAGCCTGTATTCATTTCCTAGGGCTCCCATAATCCAGGGCCACAAACCAGGTAGCTCAACAGCGGAAGCCTCTTCTCCCACAGTTGTAGGGGCTGGAATTATGAAATGATGATGTCAGCAGGGCTGTGGTCCCCTTGAAGTCTCTCAGGGGGATACTCCTTCCTTGCCTCTTCCTAGCTTCTGGTGGCTCCCAGAAATATTTGCCTTTCTGGGATCATACCCACAACCCTCCAGTCCCTGCCTCTGTCGCCACGGCCTTCTTCCCTGTCTCTGTCTCCTCTCTTTCATAAAAACTTCAGTCATTGGATTTAGGGCCCATCTCAACTCAGTGTGATCTCATTTTGAATTAATTAATCACATCTGCAAAGACCTTATTTCCAAATAAGGTCACACGCTGAGGTTCCAGATGGACATGAGCTGGTTGGGGGACAGGGCAGCACCATTCAAGCTACCACAAACCCTCTCCAAATTTTCCTAAATTGTAGCCCAAGCCACTGTGGCCGATTATCTCATGGCTCCTTTGTACTGTGTGTGTGCTAAGTTGCATCAGCCGTGTCTGACTCTTTGCTACCCTATGGACTGGAGCCCACCAGGCTCCTCTGATTATGGGATTCTCCAGGCAAGAATACTAGAGTAGGTTGTCATGCCCTCCTCCAGGGGATCTTCCCAACCCAGGGGTCAAACCCACATTTCCTGCATTGGCAAACAGGTTCTTTACCACTAGAACCACCTGGGAAGCCCTATAGGCTTTTTGTGCTCTGTAGGCCATTTCTATAAGCCATCACCATGCTGGTCTTAAAGAGACAATTCAGGTATTCCCTACTTTTACCTACATTAGTACAGGTAATGACCTTTTTCATAAAAGCAAAAATCCTCTTGAGATTTCTTTCAGTTAGCCAAAATAGACACTAATATAGGATACTGTACACCACTTTGCCTTAGAAAAGGTCACCTAAGTGCTCTGCTCTCGGGCGGGGGTGGGACTTTATATACAAGCCCTCTGTTACTTTGAGGCTCTTTAGGCCTCTCCCTGCCACTTACTGTGAGCAACAGTGGGAAGAAGCGGTCACGTGGCTTTTGTGTTAGATGGGACTGAGTTTCCAGCTCTTTGGCTTTAATGCTGCAGCTTCTGTCCATATGACTGCAAGACAGCTGGCTCAGCTATGAGAATCGTATTTTTGTAGTCACTTCCATACATAGGTTATTTTTTTCTGAAGAAGAAAAACCTTTCTTAGAAGACTGTTCCCACCCCACCCCCATTCAGACTTTCCTCAGGACTTATTTCTCAATACTGGGTCATTTAACAATATCCTAGCTCAAGATCTTCAAGTGCCTTTGGCCTCAGGACTCCTTTGTACTATTAAAAATTATTAAAGACCCTAGAAAGCTTTTGTTTTATATCTTTCAATATTTATCATATGAGAAATTAAAACAGAGAAAGAAAGTATATTAATATCTTTTTCAGATAATTATAAATATTCTTGATATTACACCACAGCTTGACAAGTAGTAGTTTCTGAATGGTTAGCTGCAATGTGAAATCTGAAAACATACCAAGGAATTTTCCATTCTTGATTACATTAAAACCCTGTACTTTGAATTTTGTAATATGTGGATTGGTCATTTGGAAAATATTAGTCACTGAGTTATGCAGATCTTCCAAAAGTTGACACATTTCATTGTATAATATAAAAATATCACATTCATTAATATCACCACCAATCTAATTTCTTTTGAAAGTTTGAATTTTACCTTTGGCAGCAAATGTTATTTGTTTTTTCCCCTGATATGCCTAACTCACTACATTTAAAAAAAATATTTTTAACAAACTCCCAAGCCTGAATTATCATAGTTTGTCCATCCGTTGTTGGTTTAAGTGGTTCCATGAAAGACAAGCAAAGAGCTATTTCAGTTTTCAGCCTAATCACACAGATTTCTCAGGACAACCATTATTTGCTCTGCAGTAGAAATGCTTCCAGAGAAGGCAATGGCAACCCACTCCAGTACTCTTGCCTGGAAAATCCCATGGACTGATGAGCCTGGTAGGCTGCAGTCCACGGGGTCGCTAAGAGTCGGACACAACTGAGCGACTTCGCTTTCACTTTTCACTTTCATGCATTGGAGAAGGAAATGGCAACCCACTCCAGTGTTCTTGCCTGGAGAATCCCAGGGACGGGGGAGCCTGGTGGGCTGCCGTCTATGGGGTCGCACAGAGTCGGACACGACTGAAGTGACTTAGCAGCATACCTATCATTTATCTCCAATGATAGATGTGTGTCTATAAAGTCCAACAAAATATTACTATATATTTATTTCAAAATGTTATCTGCCCTTCTCTCCATGTTGTTTTTTTGCACTCGTGTTGCAATAGTAATGGTGCGGAAAAATTGCTGGTGGCTTAGCATGAATCTTGGCACCAAAATGCAGTCACTGTATTCTGCACCACCACAGAGTTAAAAAAAAAAAAAAAAGGATTTTATTTAAGAATGCCCTTGAAGCGGTCAAAGTTATTCATTTTATTACATCATCTCCTTTGACTTGAGAAGTCCACATGAAGCATTTCTGCTGCTGCTGCTAAGTCACTTCAGTCATGTCCGACTCTGTGGGACCCTATAGACGGCAGCCCAGCAGGCTCCTCCGTCCCTGGGATTCTCCAGGCAAGAACACTGGAGTGGGTTGCCATTTCCTTCTCCAATGATGAAAGTGAAAAGTGAAAGTGAAGTTGCTCAGTCGTGTCCGACCCCTAGCGACTCCATGGACTGCAGCCTACTAGGCTCCTCCATCCATGGGATTTTCCAGGCAAGAGTACTGGAGTGGGGTGCCATTGCCTTCTCCAATGATAGATATAATTGCATATATAATTTTATTTTTTAACTTACTTTTAATGAAGGACGATTGCTTTAAATATTGGTTTGATTTCCACCATACATCAACATGAATTAGCCCATATATGTCCTCTCCCTCTTGAAATTCCCTCCCACCTCCCACCCTTTACCCACCCTTCTGGGTTGTTACAGAGCCCCAGCTTGACTCCCCCGAGTCATACAGCAAATCCCCATTGGCTATCTGTTTTGCATATGGTAGGGACACACTTCAGTGCTACTCTCTCCATTCATCTCACCCTCCCCTCCCTCCTCCCCGACCCTCGTCCATAAGTCTGTTTATGGCTGCGCCTCCACTGATGCCCTGCAAATAGGTTCATCAGTACCATCTTTCTAGATTCCGTGTATATGTGTTAATATATGGTACTTGTTTTTCTCTTTCTGACTTCACTCTGTATAATAGGGTCTAGGTTCATCCACCTCATTGGCATATATAATTTTCAAAATAGTTTTGATGTTACAATTTCAGAAAGGGTCTTATGGACCCCCAAGTATTTTCACACTTGGAGAACCCTGACCCTGCAGAAAGGAAAATAAATATCTGAGAAGTTCAGCCATTTTCTCCAGGAAGCAGGCTCTGCCCACCAGGAAGAAGAAGGCAACTGTTTGTTGACCACCAAGAGTCCCCACTGTCCCCTTTAAGGCAGGCCTGATGGGAGAAAGTGCTCACTGATGGTGAATATTGTAATAAATATTATTTTGTATATAAGCAGTTTGATTTTCCCTTCTACTTCCTCCTCTGGCAAGTTTTTTTTTATTTTTAAGTGACTAATTTATTTAATGATCTCAATACCCTGTGAGATACAGTAGGCATTGTTTCAGAGACATAAGTTAAGCCAGCCAAGGTCCCATGCAAATTAAGGGTGAAAGTCAACATTCCCCAGGATGGTGCTTTAGAGCCCCACACCTGGTTCTATGGCCAGTCTGTGTCTAATCTCTGCCTTCCCTGTAGTCCTCTGGACTCGGGAATCATAGCTGGTGAAGTCACGGCAACTCAGACCTCCAGAAGGCTGCTTCAGACATTCAGTCGCAGAACTGGGTATGGGATTCGTAGGTTTTTTGTTTTTTTTTTTTCCTTCCGTGATGGTCAACATCTCTTTCCAGTCCAGATGTTCCCAGCTGAACATCTCAAGAGAACATTCTCCAACTTCTACTTCTGTGTTAACTCATGTCATAAGAAAGCTTACATTTTATTGACATTGGCTTGGCCAAAAAGTTCATTCGGGCTTTTCCATAATCACATCTTATTAAAAAACCTCAAACGAACTTTTTGGCAAAGTCAGTATTGTGCTACTGTTTCTCCCTGCAGACATGTATTCATTAAATGAGCACCACATACCGCCAATCGTAAGGTTAGCTTTTTCACATTTTAACATCTTCTAAATTAGAATGTACCTTACTGCTGCTGAGGAGTCATAACTTATTTGTAGTGTTTTCCCTTTCTTAATGATACACAAAATAATATCTATTATCAGTGGCATCTTAGATCCAACAAAACATGCATGTTATTTAAAAATTTAACTCCAGACTTTCCCAGGCTTGACATAAGAAATTACTTGAAGACTACCTCCGCACTTTCTGCAAAATAATTCTTACGCATTGTATAATTTATATTTAATGCCTGGAAAACAAATCTGTCACAATAAATCTCATAGAGTTCAGTGCTAAGGAAAGCGCTCTGTCTCCCACTGAATGGCCTGCCCCTTTTTCTGATAACCATAGTAGTGAATTCTTGCAAATTTCTGTTTTAACCAAGACAGCCAAGAAGCTCCAAGCTCGCCTCTCCCTCTGATCTTCCATTTACCATCTTTACCCTCATTTTAATCGTGGTAAAGAAGGTACTCTTTTTTCCTTTTCAGAAGTAAGTGGGGGCACAACTAAACAAATATACTCTGCGTCTCTGCAGGTTTCCTGAAATATGCCAGCTACAGATAAAACACCCTCCTAGATCAGTGATCCTTGACCTTTCTTTTGGCCTCTACACACATACATACACACAGCACCTCCTGACAATACCACCTCATCACCTCCCATAAATCTGCATGGAGGGATGCTGAAACATGACAACCTACCTACAGGAGCTCATCAGAACCTCAAACTGTGCCAACAGCCTCTAGTGATTCTGATCTACATCCCACTCCTGCCTTGGTCTCATTTCTATGCGCCCAGGAGAGTGACTTGCACAGTGATGGCTCAATGACTTGTTCCTGAAGATGATTGAAAATAATACAAAATTAGGTGTAAACATTTGAAAGGTACCCTGACAATGAACAACTCTGGAGTTTCAGCTTCATTCCCCTGTAGGTGTGATTGTGTGTCTGGCAAATGAGATGTGAACTCAAGTGCCATTTGAGACTTCCCAGAAGTCTCCTTAAAGGGAACAGGCAAGCCTCTCTTCTTCCCTTCCTCCACCTTACTGCCTGGAACTCACCAATGATGGTTGGGGTTCCAGCAAAGACAAGAAAATGAGGGTCAAAGGACCCTCAAGTGCACAGATGGTAGGCCAGAAAGTCAAAGGATTCCAAGTCTCTGATGACTTTGGGAAGCTATCTACAGTCCCAGGCTGCTTCCCTTCCAGACTTCTTCTTCATGAAAGAAGGAAGCCTGGGGCCTTTATTCTTAGGGCTGTCTTGTGTGATGTGCGTGTACTCAATCACTTCAGCCGTGTCTGACTCTTTGGGTCCCTATGGACCATAGCCCGCCAGGCTCCTCTGTCCATGGGATTCTCCAGGCAAGAATACTAGAGTGGGTTACCATGCTCTCCTCCAGGGGATCTTCCTGACTCAGGGATTGAACCCACATCTCTTGTGTCTCCTGTATTGCAGGCAGATTCTTTACAAGTGAGCCACCATGGAAGCCCAGTTTCTCGTTGATACAGCATCGTAACGTGATCCATATAGGATCAGGAAAAGGATGAATGTCATAAAATGAGCCCAGGCCTGAAAGTCAGATCCCCTCCTTCTGGTCTTTGTTATGCTAGTTATGCCTTTAGCTCCATGAACTTAAGCAACTCACTTAACCTCTATTTATTCAAGTCTTCTTGTTAAAAGAATAAAACTTCCTTGCACAGAGTTATGATGGCTAAATGACGTAAAGAGAGGAAAGTCTTTTGAGATGGTAAAGCCATTCATCATTATTGTGGTTGGTTACAGTGATGCTGTATGAAATAATCCTTCCATTAGCCCAATTGCTGTTAAATGGGTCAATTCTAGAATCCCATGTCCTGGGCAGTGAGGTTGACATTAAAGTGGAAACCATGAAGCTTAAGAAATCACAAGTAATTTTGATAGAGCACAGTTTTGCAAGTCCCTTTCTCTTCAAAGGGAAGGGACCGTCTTCTGATCAAGGGAGGCAGAATTGTGACGATGATCAATCCTTTTATGCTGATACTTACATGGAAGAGGGCTAAATAAACCTAAATGGAGACAATCTGATTATCCCTGGAAGAGTGAAGACCCACTCTCAGAGGCAGTTTGGAATAATCATTAAAAGGCAAAGTCTACAGTCAGCCCCCTGGAAGTTCTGCCCTTAGGCTTGCTAAGCTCCCTACGCTTTGTTTTCTCCAGCTTTAGAGACTGTTCTAGGGGTAGCGGTGGCCAGTTGGTTACCCATCCACACTGTGGGCATGTGGCTGCCGAGTCAGTGTCTACATTTCCCAGTCCCCTTTATGGCCACATGTGACTGAGTCTCACATGTGACAGCGGAAGTGACTGCCCCTGATCAGAGCAGTTAAGAAGTGGGTGATTCCCCTACCAATTGTTTCCCAACCAGCTGAAAGGAGAGAATTCTGAAGACTTAGAGGAGGGCAGAAGTGTAGATGGGAGGAGCCTAGATTCCTATATCACACAGAAGGCTGCACACCCAGGATTACTCGCAATAGATTGAAACAAGTGAGAAATCAGCTTTTTATCATGTTAGACCACAGAGGTTCAGGAATGTGTTAAAACTAGTATTAACCCAAACAAATACAAATATGAAATTCCTACTTTGAGGTTGTCATGGATTGAGATGATATCTGTAAAAAATTTGAAGACGACAGAGGATGAGATGGCTGGATGGCATCACTGACTCGATGGATGTGAGTCTGGGTGAACTCCGGGAGTTGGTGATGGACAGGGAGGCCTGACGTGCTGTGATTCATGGGGTCGCAAAGAGTCGGACACGACTGAGCGACTGATCTGATCTGATCTGAATAATCTCCCATGTCTTCCCTCACAAAGTGCTCCAAAATGAACAGAGTCTAGGCAAGGGTAATAGGTGGATTTTTCTCAATACTTTTTGAAGAAAATGCAAATGTGAGTAAAAGACAAACTCCCCAGCTCCTCTTAAAATCTGATACACAGAAATTCTGGAGCACTGTTGCTTAGCAACCTGGCAGATAATCAGCACTTCTAATTGTTAATTATGAGTGTTAGAAGGGATAGCTTTTTTATGCAAACAATAATAAAAATCAATAGCTATTGAATGCTCACTGTGTATTAGACACTGTACTAAGAACTTGACTGTGTTATTTCATTCCAGCCATAAACTGATTGAGGTATGCGTATTATCCCTGTTTTACAGATAAGAAAACTGAAATTCAAAAAGGTTAAGTAACTTGCCGAGTTAGTAAGGGTGTGGCTTTGAATCCAGGACTGTTCATTCCCAAAGCCTGTGTCCTTTCCTTTCTATTACGTACCTGGTTCCAGGGCTACCCCTCAGAGTACAAGGACTCTAGTTACTGGGGGTAATTTAATCACCACAATGCCATAACCAGATCCGTGTTTCTTGGTAGTTTTTTTTTTTTTTTTTGTAAGCCCCTTAAAGTCAATTGCCAATCCCAAAAGGAAAGTATTTTTTAAGCCATGATTTTTATAGGTTACCTCACTATAAAGTTTTTAAATCTTCTCTTAATTTTAATCAGTACTCAACCCCCTGTAAATGGCACATCATGGAAGGAATGGGTCAGAAAACTTATAAGGAGAAAGCTTGGAGGTGTTAGTGATTTTCACCTCCCAGATTAAAGACACTGTCCTCGGAAGTCCCCCCTGGCTTCCCATGAGAGCTCTTGGCATCTGAGATCTTTTGCATTACAGCTGAGGGTCAAGGGCGTGGACCCTGCCAGACATCTCTGCACAGGAGAGTGATCTAGAAAAGCCCTTGGGCCAGCTCAGGACATCAGAGGAGAACAGAAGGCACAGATGCTCTGTGTCACACCGGGAAAGGTAAAGGCCTCCTCAGACCAGGAATGTATCTACCACGGATGGCCCTTTGTGACAGACAAGAGAAGATGGGCTTGGACTACTTACTGCTTAACAGCATGTGTGAAGGGTGCAGGGGGCCAAAGTGCTGTCTCCTCCCTAAAAAACATGGGTGGGGGTGGGGGGCTTCCTTAACGATCCTGTGTTTAAGAATCCACCTTGCAATGCAGGGCATGCAGGCTCGATCCTTGGTCAGGGAACTAAGATCCCACATGCTACAGAACAACTGAGCCCTTGCAGAGCAACTGCTGAGCCCGTGCACTCTGGAGCCCGTGCACTGACGTGAAAGATCCCAAATGATGCAATGAATATCCCACATTCTGCAACCAAGACCCCACGCAGTCAAATTAATTAACTTTTTTTTTTTAAAGAAATTCTTTTAAAAGAAACACACAGGTGGCAGTGTTCTCTCCTGAACAGACTGGACTTGCCTTTAGTCCAGGGTGTTCCTATTCCCATCGTTCATACCTTTAAGCCTTCAAGACATTGCTTGTGTCAAAAATAGTAGTGTTCTCAGTGCTCAGTTCTGATTTTGTTCTCAAGGCAAGAGAAACAAGGGAAGTGTTATTGACACGTACACTTGGCATTTCACTTCCTGAGTTTCTTGACACCATTGGGTATTTGAGGGTGTTCATGAATCCGATTTCTTCTTCCTTCTGGATTCTGAACCAAGGGAGAAGTAATACACGAGAATCAAAGATCACACGGATGGCATTCTTGCCAAGGAGACTGGTTTGAAGACCTGGCTGGGATGTGAGTCCCAGAGAAGCAATTCTCTTGCCACTGAGATGAAAGCACGTACTGGTCCCAGGATGAGCGGCCGTGGGGCATCGCAGGGCCTGTGACAGTGGAGGAGAGTGGGGACCCGTGAGAAGGCTGAAGGGCTGGGCACAGTGGGTGGGCACCACGCCCTCTCCCCATTTTCCTGAGGAAGGCTAGAGAGAAGTGCCGGAATGGTCCCTCCTGTTGCATTCCCCAGGGAGGTAAGGGGGCTGTGCTGTTCTTAGTCGCTCAGTCATGTATGACTCTTTGCGACCCTGTGGACTGTAGCCCACCAGGCTCCTCTGTCCATGGGGATTCCTCAGGCAGGAATACTTGTGGGTTGCCATGCCCTCTTCCAGGGGATCTTCCCAACCCAGGAATTGAACCCAGGTCTCCTGCGTAGCAGGCAGGTTCTTTACCATCTGAGCCACCAGGGAAGACCAAGAATACTGGAGTGGGTAACATGTCCCTTCTCCAGGGTAACTACCCAACCCAGGAATTGAACTGAGGTCTCCTGAATTCAAGGCAGATTCTTCACCAGCTGAGCTACCAGGGAAGCCCAGGTAAGGGGGATGGATTCTGTGTTCTATAGGGATCATGAGGAGTAAGGCAAATAAGCTTTCCTCCCAACAAGCTGCTGAAGACAAGAAAAGATCCCCTAATTCTGGAGGCAGCTTAGAAGCCGTAGGGGTGCCCAAAGAAAGGAAGCCCATCTGGACCTCTGAGTCAGCCACACCGTCTCCATCTGTCAGCCACCCCGGGTCTCCTTTTCTGCACCAAGAAGCTGACCAGCTTTGCAACTCTTGGCTGACTAGCTGGGACACATCAGCATCCATTGATCCAAATCACCTCTGTCAGTCTCCTCCAGCCAGCGCCCATTGGCTGCGTTTCCGTGTCCCTTCTCCTGAAAGCCCCGTGCAGCACTGACATTTTGAAGGATTGCTTTTCCTGAATGCACTGCATTTTCCCTTCTTGGACGTAATTGATGGGCTGCTCAGCTTCCCTTCGCTGTAGCCGCAGCTCTGCGGTCGCCACAGCTCCAGCATGTGTTAGCGGATTCGGCAGGGTGAGAATTATAGTCCTGGGCTCCACATGCTTTCCTGATTGGCGTGGTGTTTTCCAGTCTGTTAGCGTTTCACAAGCAAAACATTATTTTAATTAACTTTGAGTGATACTGATGGGCTAGATTTTTTCTCTGCTTTTTCTCCTCCTGGTCCCCAGACCCCCACGCAGCATCCCCGTGCTGTCTCCTGTAATGACACACCTCTAGTTATAAGGAATGCCACCAGAGGCCCTGGGCCCTTCCCATGCCTCCTTCCAAGACCTTGGGATCTTAAGAAACTGGCCCTGGCTCCTGGCCAAGTGTTGCCCTGGTTGAACTTGTTTTGATGCCCAAAGAGTGAAAGAATTTCCAAAGCAGGCTTGACTTGCAGGTTTGGTTGATCTGATCTTCTGCCCACCATAAATGATCTCTTACTTAAAATACTTGTGCATTTGAAACAGTCCGGTGGCCCAAGCAGGGTGGAATGTTCCAGAAGAAGCCACATAAGGGCAGAGGTTTAAGGTGGTGGGTTCCGCCTTGGGGGATGACTATTTTCCTGAGAGGCCAGGGTGCTGCCAGGGAGGCTGAGAAGCCAACAAGACTTGTAGGCAAATATCCTTAGGCTGAATAACAGTGATAGTATCTTGAATTGGTCTGGCTTCCAGAAACTTCATAGAACAAAGGGGTATTTTAACTTCATAGAACAAAGGGGAGATGTGATCTCCCCTTCACTGATTTTTTAAAAAAAATTGTAATGAGAAAATATGTTTTACAGTCTTTGAAACAGCCCCTCAGCCCACCCAAATTCAGGCCTTGGCTGTTTCTCACCTGCATTAGCCTCAGGTTCCCCCCTCAGCTCTGCCGCCCGCCCCCCGCCCTTTGCCCCTCCCTCTCGTGGCTGCCAGCTTCAGCCGTCTAGTGCCCAGTGTTAATCATGTCTGCCTCCTGGTTAACACTTGTCGGAGGCTCACCTTACTGAAGGGAGGACAGGTGCCCCAGTGCTGTTCCAAGGCTCGCCACAAAGTCATCCTGATGGCTTCTGCTCCGCCCACCCTGCTCAGGGGCAAGACTCCCACCTGTCCTCCAGACACGCACCATGTGCCCACCTGCACTCCAGCCCCACCATCCTGCCTGGAGGGCCTCTGGCCCCTCCTCCTCCCAGAATCCTGCCCATTGTTCTAGGACAAAAGCGCCACCTTCTTCCAAAAGTGTCTGTGTTACTGTGGACATACTATTCTCTGTCCTGTTCTCTGTCCACCTCTGTGCTGGTCATAACCTTCTCTTTGAGGGCACTTTCTCCATCTGTTCAGCTCATCTTCCATGGCATCCAGCACAGCTTCTTAAACTTAATAGCTGCTCAATAAGCAGCAACTGAATTGATTTGGGCTTAGTGTTGATACCTTGCTTATCATGTGCACTGACGTACTATCTTCCCGAGCATTTTCTATCCTAGGTTCAGAAATTATAAGATCTATAGCCATCAAGATAGAACACTTGTGCTTTTTAATTTGGAGGACAACTTCTGTTCATCAGATTTGAGGAACTAGAGAGGCATTGGTGGAGGGGGGCGGGTAGTGAGGCTAGCAACTTCGTGGGAATTTCAAGAGCTTTTGACGTTAGGTTTGAATCCCTGTCCCATCTCTGACCGCGTGTGTGACCTTGAGCAAGTTCCTAAGTCTCTCTGAACCTCAGTTTCTCTTCTCTGAAATGGAGACCAAAGTACCTATTTGGTTCGTTTATTTATGAGACTTAAAATAGAATATTTCCATTAAGCACTAATTCAGCGCCTTATATAGTGGCTGTAAATCATTGTTCCTGTCATCATCCCAATCCTAGTAGTAAATTAGTTTTCCAGAGTTTATTCCAGAGTCAGTTGTTGAGCCTTTTAAGGAGTATATCGTGTGCCCACTAGTCACCTGTCCTGCTACTGACTGTTGAATGGGGTGGGGTGCAAAAGGGGAGTATGACAAGATTATAACCTGATTGGAAGATGCTAGCACAAGAACATTTATTGATCTGTGCGTAGACCGGTGTTCAAGTGTGTGTTCAAAGGTAAAGAGATTTGCTGAAGTCAAAGTGAGACGCAGCATAATCGTGGCATTGGGACGGCCTATTGCTGGGGCCCTGCTCCTCTGGTTGTGCACACTAACTGTAGCCTTGTGTCAGCGAATGACTCTGGAGGCACCTGGCTTCACAGACCGAGCCCTGCAGTTGCCCTAGCCTCTTCACCCTCCACTCCTGCACTTAGAAGGGCCCTGTGTGTGTGTGCACACTAAGTCACCTCAGTCATGCCTGATTCCTTGCAACCCTATGGACTGTAGCCTGCCAGGTTTCTCTGTCCATGGGATTCTCCAGGCAAGAGTACTGGAGTGGGTTGCCATGCCCTCCTCCAGGGGACCTTCTCTACCCAGGGATGGAACTTGCGTCTCCTGCATTAGCAGGGGGGTTCTTTACCACTTGCGCCATCTGGGAAGCCCTAGAAGAACCCTGGGCTTGGCTTAATAATGCTCTGCTGTCATCAACTTGAAATTCTCCCTAATTTCCTAACAGGCTCTGTATTTGCATTTTGTACCAGGCCCCACAAATTCTGTAGCCAGTCCTGCTTAAAAGAATTTGAGGGGTTATGCTTAATTCATTTTCTGCCCCCACTGCCTGACACATGATGTGCTCATAAATATTTCTGGAATGAATGAATTTTACTTCCACGATCATCTGGGTGACAACTGCTCATATATCTGCTTTTACCTGAAGTTTTACACTTAAAAGTTACAAAGTTAGGTATGTTTGTGCCTCAGACTTTGAATTTTGTGAAAAGAATATTTGCAGTTTTCTACATAGTATCCATGTAGACAAAAGAGCAGCTATTAACAGAACCTGGGGGGACTTCTCCATCTGTTTTAAACATCTCAGTTTAACCTGTTCTTTTTTATTTACTCAATTATAACCTAGGTCCTTACACTCCAACAGACACACTCACTCCCACTCACTCATATACTCACACTCACCTTTCCCTGAAACTATTTTGGAACCAACTGGCACTCTGATGTAAACAGATTTATTGCAGACATTTAAAAAAGCAATTCAAGTACAGTTTCTGACATCTGCTAGAGTAACAATAGACAAGTAAAAAATACATTTGAAAAGTGATTTATATATACATTTTTTACATGTGTGAATATATGCATTTGTGGTTAAAAATATACATGACATAAAATTTACCACTTTAACCATTTTAAAGCATGCAACTCAGTAGCATTGAGTGTTGATACCTTCACATTGTTTGCAGTCAGCACTGCCATCCATCCACTTCCAGAACTCTTCCATCAACCCCAGCTGACACCTTGTACAATAATCCCCCATTCCAGTCTCCCTCCAGCTCCTGGTGACCACTGTTCTACTTGCTGTCTCTATGAATTTGACTATTCTGCATATCTCACATAAGTGGAATTGTACGTTATTTCTGCTTTGGGGCCTGTCTTGCTTTACTTAGCATAATGTCTGCAAGGGCCTTCCCTGGTGGCTCAGATGGTAAAAAAAAAATCTGCCTGCAGTGCAGGACTGGAGTTTGATCCCTGGGTCAGGAAGATCCCCTGGAGAAGGGAATGGCTACCCACTCCAGTATTCTTGCCTGGAGAATTCCATGGACAGAGGAGCCTGCAACCATGGATTTGCAAACAGTCAGACACCACTGAGCGACTAACACGTTCAAGGTCTTTAAAGTGTTTACCATGTTGGAGCTTGTGGCAGAATTTCACTCTTTTTAAGGCTGAATAATATGTTACTGAACATATATATCATGTTTTGTTCACCTGTCAGTGGGAATTTAGGTTGTTACATATATGTGTGTGTGTGTGTGAAATATATATTAGCCATAATATTTCCTGAGAGCTTTTAAATATTACAATGTGAAAATCTTTTTGATAATGGGGATCCAGTGCCAGTGAGCTAGCCAGTCCTTCTTTCCCACACAGTCTCAGAGATCTTCTGTGATCATGAAGAGAACCCTGCCCAGAAGAGAGGAGGAAAAAAGGTCTCTCCAGAGCATGATCTTTGGCCAAGCCTGAGCTTATAAACAGTGTCTCAGAAATGTCCATTTATAGGGAACTATATTCAATATCTTGTAATAATCTACAGTGAAAAAGAATATGAGAAAGTATATATATGCAGATTCTAACAGAGTTTTGCCAAGAGAATGCACATAGCAAACACCCTCTTCCAACAACACCAGAGAAGACTCTACACATGGACATCACCAGATGGTCAATACCAAAATCACATTGATTATATTCTTTGCAGCCAAAGATGGAGAAGTTCTATACAGTCAGCAAAAACAAGACCTGGAGCTGACTGTGGCTCAGATCATGAATTTCTTGTTGCCAAATTCAGACTTAAGGTGAAGAAAGTGGGGGAAACCACTAGACCATTCAGGTTTGACCTGAATCAAATCCCTTATGATTATACAGTGGAGGTGACAAAAAGATTCAAGGGATTAAATCTGAGAGACAGAGTGCCTGAAGAACTACGGACGGAGGTTCATGACATTGTACAAGAGGCAGGGATCAAGACCATCCCCAAGAAAAAGAAATGCAAAAAGGCAGAATGGTTGTCTGAGGAGCCCTTACAAATAGCTGTGAATTAAAGAGAAACTAAAGGCAAAGGAGAAAAGGAAACATATACCCATTTGAATGCAGAGTTCCAAAAAATAGCAAGGAGAGAAAAGAAAGTCTTTCTCAGTGATCAATGCAAAGAAATAGAAGAAAACAATAGAATGGGAAAGACTAGAGATCTCTTCAAGAAAATTGGAGATACCAAGGGAACATTTCATACAAAGATGGGCACAATAAAGGACAGAAATGGTATGGACCTAACAGAAGCAGAAGATATTAAGAAGAGGTGGCAAGAATACACAGAAGAACTATACAAAAAAGATCTTTATAAGCCAGATAATCACGATGGTGTGATCACTCACCTGGAGCCAGACATCCTGGAATGCAAAGTTAAGTGGGCCTTAGGAAGCATCACTACGAACAAAGCTAGTGGAGGCGATGGAATTCCAGTTGAGCTATTTCAAATCCTAAAAGATGAGCTGTGAAAGTACTGCACTAAATATGCCAGCAAATTTGGAAAACTCATCAGTGGCCACAGGAACTGGAAAAGGTCCATTTTCATTCCAATCCCGAAGAAAGGCAATGCCAAAGAATGCTCAAACTACTGCACAATTGCATTCATCTCACACACTAGCAAAGTAATGCTCAAAATTCTCCAAGCGAGGCTTCAACAGTACATGAACCATGAAATTTCAGACGTTCAAGCTGGATTTAGAAAAGGCAGAGGAACCAGAGATCAAATTGCCAACATCCGCTGGATCATCGAAAAAGCGAAAGTTGCAGAAAAACATCTACTTCTGCTTTATTGACTCTGCCAAAGCCTTTGACTGTGTGGAAAATTCTTCAAGAGATGGGAATACCAGACCACCTGACCTGCCTCCTGAGATATCTGTATGCAGGTCAGGAAGCAACAGTTAGAAGTGGACATGGAACAACAGACTGGTTCCAAATCGAGAAAGGAGTACCTTAAGGCTGCATACTCTCACCCTGCTTATTTAACTTATATGCAGAGTACATCATGCAAAATGCCGGGCTGGATGAAGCACAAGCTGGAATCAAGATTCCCAGGAGAAATATCAATAACCTCAGGTATGCAGATAACACCACCCTTATGGCAAAAAGTGAAGAACTAAAGATCTTCTTGATAAAAGTGAAAGAGGAGAGTGAAAACTCTGGCTTAAAACTCAACATTCAGGAAACTAAGATCATGGCATCCAGCCCCATCACTCCATGGCAAATAGATGGGGAAACAATGGAAACGGTGACAGACTTTAGTTTTGGGGGCTCCAAAATCACTGCAGATGGTGACTGCAGCCATGAAATTAAAAGACACTTGCTCCTTGGAAGAAAAGTTACGACCAACCTAGACAGCATATTGAAAAGCAGAGACATTACTCTGCCAACAAATGTCCATCTACTCAAAGCTGAGGTTTTTTCCAGTAGTCATGTATGTATGTGAGAACTGGACTATAAAGAAAGCTGAGTGCCGAAGAATTGATGCTTTTGAACTGTGGTGTTGGAGAAGACTCTTACGAGTCCCTTGGACTGTAAGGAGATCCAACCAGTCCATCCTAAAGGACATCAGTCCTGAATATTCATTGAAAGGACCAATGCTGAAGCTGAAACTCCAGTACTTAGGCCACCCGATGAGAAGAATTGACTCACTGGAAAAGACCCTGATGCTGGGAAAGATTAATGGCGGGAGGAGAAGGGGACCACCGAGGATGAGATGGTTGGATGGCATCACCGACTCAATGGACATGAGTCTGGGCAAGCTCCAGGAGTTGGTGATGGACAGGGAAGCCTTGTTTTCTGCATTCCATGGGGTCACAAAGAGTCAGACACAACTGAGCGACTGAACTGAACTGAATTGATATATGCACACCCTGAATACTCATTGGAAGGCCTGACGCTGAACCTGAAGCTCCAATACTTTGGCCACCCGATGTGAAGGCCTGACTCACTGGAAAAGACCCTGATGCTGGAAAAGATTGAAGGCAAAAGGAGAAAAGGACAACAGAGGATGAGATGGTTGGATGGCATCACTGACTTAATGGACATGAGTTTGAGTAAACTCCAGGAGATGGTGAAGGACAGGGAAGCCTGGTGTGCTGCAGTCCTTGGGGTCACAAAGAGTCAGACATGACTTAATGACTAAACACAAGAACGTGTATGTGTGTGTGTGTATATATATATACACGCACATATATATAGAACTGAATCATTTTGTTATACACCAAAAACTAACACAGCATTGTAAATCAACTATACTTCAATTTTTAAAAAATGTCCATTGAACCCATACCCAGCAAGAACATAAGTATCATACATAGACCCAGCTGCTTTCATCAACAGCCTTACACCCCTGGAGATCCTTTCCACACAACCTAAATGGACTCCAAATCATGGCATCTGGTTTGCAGTGAAGCTGAGTTGGGCAGATGGGCTGTGGACCCCGTCCCTTGGCCAGGAGAGTAGTTTCTCACACCTGGAGTTTAAGGTGCATGGGCTGGGGAGAGGAGGGCAAGAGTTGATGCAAATACCCGCGTCGATGGCTTCTCTATTCTGGAAGATGCTGGCCTGTGGCCACACCCAAGTCAGGAAGAGGCCTCAACAGCCCGAACAGACATCTGAGTGTTGGATAGTGTCTTTGACGGAGCTGGCTGATAGTTCTTCTTTTCCTCTACTGAGGGCTCTTCAGGCAGAGGGAACTGCAGGATGGGAAGGTCTTGGAAGAGCCGGGCATGTTCCAGGAGCAGAAGGCAGGTGGAGGGCTCCGGCAGAATGAGGTGAGCGAGGAGCAGGTGGTAGAGGCAGGCGGCCCTTGCAGCTGGGTAAGGATTTGGACCAATTACAAGAAGCCAGAGGTTGATGATAAGCAGAAAAATGATCCAAAGGACATGTGTAAGGGCAGGCTTTGGTCGCAGCTGCGGGGTGGAGGAGCGGGTGCGTGCATCTCCTCATCCTCCCTTCTCCCTTTTGGGAGCATCGCAGGAAGGGGCCACAGAGAACCCAGCCTCAGCTCCCCTTCACTTGGCAGGCTTCTGTCAAAGCCAAAGGCCAGCACTGGGCTGCATGTGAACCGGGGTGGGGGCACCTGGGCACCATTGTCAGGCGCTGCCCTGACTCACTTCCGGTCTTGAACAGTCCACTGCTTCACACTCCCCTTGGGTCAAAATGGGGAGGAAGGTTTTTGTCTCCAAGAAAGCTCCCGAGGAGAACCACATGTGGCCCCTCCACTGAAGGGCAGACCTTGGCCAGGGGTTCTCCAGGTAAGGGGTGCCCTCTGCATTAAAGGAGCAAGCAGAGCAGAGGGTCGTCTTGCAGATTCCCGCCCTGCAGTAGGCAGTTGTCTGGGGCGGGCAAGAGTCGGGGTGGGAGGATGAAGCTACATCACCTCCTTTTGGGGAATCGCTCCTCCCCATTCCATGAGTTCAGCATGTAGTTGGACAGTCACATCCAAAGCTCAGAAGAGAAAAATGATTTGGAAATACAGGTTTAGAAACAGGTGTAAGTGGCACCTGAAGTCTTGAAAGGGAATCAGAAATCTTGGGGAACATATGTGAACTAACAAGAGAAGATTAACAACTGATCTCTAGAAAACATCAACATTGCAGGGTGAGCGAGATAAGAAGAAACAGGGGAAAGACTAAGAGGGCTGGGGGAAAGGCATGACCAAGGAGGGAGAGAGTCTTTCCAGAAAAAGGGCATGGCCAGCAGTGCCAACCAGAAATCTACCAAGAGGAGCTGCACTGAGGATTCAGCTGGTGATCCAACTGTTGGCTGGTGTTCACTGTTGCCCAGGCAACAGCATCCTGTCCTTTGAATAGGTCTGGCTCTGTGTACAGAGGTAGCAGGGAGAGCGAAAATATGCCAGAGGTGGAGGATACAGAACTGGCGAAGATTCTGAGGAATGTTAACCTCAGCAAGGTTTGTAAAGGACAGTAGGAATTAGCCAGCCACCAAGAATGGAGGGGAAACTATTCCAGACTGAGAGGGTGCTAAGGGAACACCCTGGGACTTGCTGGTAGTCCAACAGGCCTGGATGGTTGGGTGTACACGGTACAGTCATGAGAGAGAGGCTAGGGAAAACACCAGGGTGAAATGACAACAGGGCTTTCAGTCTTTTTAAGAAGCTTGCATTTTCTTTCAAGGCAACAGGGAGCCCCCAAGGTATTTTAAGCATAAGGCTAACAGGAGCACATTTGCATCTTGGACTGATCACCCTGGCAACAGAGAGAAGCTATTACTTTAAGGCAAGGTGAGAAATTACGAAGGGCTGTGGCAATGAAGATGGATCTGTGATATATTAAGGAAGAAGAATCGGCAGGGCATTTTCAAATGGCAACCCACTCTAGTATTGTTGCCTGGAGAATCCCATGGACAGAGGAGCCTGGTGGGCCATAGTCCATGCGCTCACGAAGAGTCGGACACAGCTGAGTGACTAACTTTCAATTTTATATAATACTTAGTGGTAAAGTTGGAGAAGGCAATGGCACCCCACTCCAATACTCTTGCCTTGAAAATCCAACTGATGGAGAAGCCTGGTGGGCTGCAGTCCATGGGGTCACGAAGAGTTGGACACAACTGAGTGACTTCACTTTCACTTTTCATTTTCATGCATTGGAGAAGGAAATGGCAACCCACTCCAGTATTCTTGCCTGGAGAATCCCAGGGACGGGGGAGCCTGGTGGGCTGGAGTCCATGAGGTCACACAGAGTCGGACACGATTGAAGCAGAAGCAGCAGTGGTAAAGTTAAAATTCGAAACCCTAAGTCAGGCTCAGTGGCAAAGACTGCTAGTAACGGAATCTCTGGTTTTGCCCCCCCCTGCAAATAAAACCTGTATATCCCATCTTCCTTGCAGTTATAAAGGCCATGTGTCTAAGATCTGTCTGATAACTTGTAAGTGGACGAGTCTTATTCTGGGAACCCTCTTTATAATTTATCTATCACCCACCCTTTGCTCCCTTATCCTTTTCTCCCTCCTGCTGGATGTGATGGCTGGAACTGGAGCAACCATCTTGGACCTTGAGATGACCATGAACTTAGGAATGGAGGTTAAGCAGAGAAATTAGGCAGAAGGAATCCCCTGGTCCTTGAAGGCTTCTTGGAGCCGAGTTTCCCTATCAGCCCAGGAGTACCTACCTCCAGACTTTCACAGTAGAGACAAACCTTTTTATCTCTTGTTTAAGCTACTGTTGTATGGAACTTCTTTTATCTTCTTACCTAATTAACTGGACCGGATCCTAACTAATAAAGCTCTCATTTTTAGCTGTTAATAAAATCCCAAATCCTGGGAGTCATTAGCCTGTATCACTACTCAGGTTTTATTAGCATATTCCTTTTGTCTCCAGTGCTTTTTTGCATCCTTGGCTGAACATCCAGCCCTATTCCTAGTAAGTGCTTAATAAACACTGAGGAGAAGGAGGAGGAGGTAGTACCTAGAATTGTTGTTTTCAGACCTTGTTAGTCATCAGGCCTCAGGAGGAAACTGTAATGTAAATTTCATCATGCAAAATATCTGATGCCTTGCCTCATGGCACCGAGCCCAGGAGTGTGAAGGAGTAAAGAGGAGAGTCCAGCAAGAATGACTCTATTACTTCACCTGGGGACGTGCAGCCTTGAAGGCACTGACTCATCTGTTTGAGGGGTGGGGACAGAATTTCTGTCATTTGGCAGCACTATGAGCAGGGAAGACAGCATTAGGGTGAATAAAGAGGAAATCTATGCCTCAGATTCAGGTGAAGACTTCAGCTGGCACCCTTTCCCAGCAGCCTCTGCTTCTCCTTGGTAGCATATATCTCATCTATAGCAAAGTAATGTCTCCTGCAATTATTTGTTCAGTATGTCTCCCCACCTAGAGCATGGTTCCACTGAAATCAGGAACCAAGCCTGCCTTCTTTGCCCCAGTACCTGGAGCACAGAAGGCATTCAGTAAAATACTGGTTGAAAAATAAATCAATCAGCCCACCTTTTCATTCAAAGAGGAAAGAGCTTAACAAATAGAATCCATCCAGCTCGATGTGGGAAAACCCCTTTGCAAGTTTTAAAGGAAAGTATTGTATGGATAAGATTGTTCACTGTGTGGATGAACAATGAGACCTCTGCAGGAGTCTGGACCCTAAGCCAGCTTCCTTAGCTCCACTTTCATCCAGCCAGGTAAGCTCTATTACCCAGTGCTTGAGGAAGTGCGAATGAATTTTAATATTCACTTAATGTTCACAGAAAAATGAACAGTGGGTCTGCTGGAGCAAAGGAAACAAGATATTCAAAGGCTATGTCCAAGGTCTGACAGAAGTGACTTTGCAGTTATCCTCAAGATAGGGCTGCAGGCACCTGGGGTTGGGGGTCTAAACCTAGACCAAGCAGGGCGTGGGGCGGGCGGGAGTGTGTTTGCCCGGCGGGGAGCGGGCGCGAGGGGGAGGGCGCCCTCTGCCGGGGGTGAAGGAAAATGCGTCCGCACTCTCGTCTCTCCTCAGTCTCTTCCGAACCTCGGGAGTAAATACTAACTTCTTTCAGGGGGGAAAGTAGAGGGGAAGAAGAAACAACTCAAACTGTCACCCAGAAAGTGCTCTTCACAAGCATTTCCCAGTCCCCACTCTTAGAGCCCTGAACTTTTTCCGACTCAAGGGGGAATGACTTGAGTTTAATTGCACATTCTGATGGCTCAGATCCCGGGAAACCGGAGTGCTCCCGGTCTCCCCACTTCTCATCTTTGAAGTCCAAAGACCAAAGAGATTGCTTGAGATGACCAGAAATGGCAGGTTTTATAAGACCCACAGGACCCTATTGTGACAACATCATCTTCCCTTTTCTGGGTTCAGGAGCGCAGATGCAGGAAAAGAGCCCAAGAGCTGCCTAAGCTTGGAACTGGACCTGGGGGCACCCCGTGGTGGAGGCCCCGGAACCAGCCAGGAGACACCCTTTAGGCCAGGAGCCTGGACCCACCTGTGCCCTCCTGGCAGCTACTCAAAGCAAGGGAGGGGCGCTCCGACCCACATGGCCGCTGAAGCCTGCTCTGCTCCCAGCCTCCCACTCTGGTCGCTCAAATGCAAAATCTGGAGACTTGAATTAGATGGATAGGTGGCCCTAACCTGCCAAGCCCCTGATTCTGTGCTCCTTTTTTAGACTCAGACTGTGTCAGTGGAGGGAGTTGAGGAAAATGGGGTGCTTTGGAGTATGAACCAGGGGGAAATAATGGGTGAGGGCCGTCTACCCGGCTCCCTTCATAGAAAAGCCTGAACTGCTTTCTGAGACCCGGGGCTTTCTTTACTGAATCGGGAGTGACACCTAGCGGCACATGCGCCTCACCAACACAGCGGGGCTGGTGCTCCCTGGGGCTTCGGAGGCGGCGGCACTTGCCCGCTGGTCGCTGGTCGCTAAAAGCCTTGGGAGCAGCGGGTGCCACTGATGTTTCCTGGGACTTTCCAGGAAGCGCTGTCTGGCCTGCATCTACAGCGCGTTCCCTGCAACGTAGGCAACTCTAGTTTACATGCTCTTCCTATCTGTAGAACTGGCTTGGGCACATCGTCGCTCACTCTCAGGCAGCAAGTTAAGTATTGAGCTGGAAGCTGCTGTAGATGCTGGGGGTTCAAACATGACCAGGTCTTAGTTCTTCCCCTCAAGGAGCTCACAGCCCAGAGAGGAGGCAACAGAGAGGAAAAAACAGTGGACAAATGTTAAAAAAGTGTGTTGGATGCTGGCGGGGTGGGGGGTGGGCGGGTATTGGAGGTGGATCTAACTCTTCCTGGAGGCACTGAGGAAGGCAGAAATCCTTGAGCTAGATTTTGAAGATTAGATGGTATGGTAGGCAGAATTCTAAGATGGTTCCCAAAGTCCTCAGCTCCTCCTCCCTAACCCCGCACACACATTCCCCCAGTTACTCAGGAAATACTAATTTAGGTGCAGTGGTAAGAGATTTTACATATGCAATTAAAGGTCCCAAATCAGCTGACCTTAAAATCTGGAAATTATCTTTGGTGGGCCTGACTTAAGCAGGTGAGCCTTGAATGTAATTAGGCTTTTTCCTGGTAAAAGATTAGACGCATGCAAAGGATTTATTAGGGGCAAGATTCTCCTCTGCTAGCTGTTGAGATGAAGTGGGGCAGTGGCAAGGAAACTGGGCAGCCTTTAGAAGCTGAGAGTAACCCCTGACTGACTGATAGCAAAGAAAGAGGAGAAATTAAATTCTGCCCAGTGAGCTTGGAAGAGAACCCTGAGCTCCATGTGAAAACAGAGCAGCAGCTAACACCCTGACTCTAGCTTTGTGGGAACCTAAACAGAGAAGCTAGTCAAAGCTATGGTTTTTCCAGTAGAATTGATGCTTTTGAACTTTGGTGTTGGAGAAGACTCTTGAGGGTCCCTTGGACTGCAAGGAGATCCAATCAATCCATCCTAAAGGAAATCAGTCCTGAATATTCATTGGAAGGACTGATGCTGAAGCTGAAACTCCAATACTTTGGCCACCTGATGAGAAGAACTGACTCACTGGAAAAAACCCTGATGCCGGGAACGATTGAAGGCAAGAGGAGAAGGGGACAACAGAGGATGAGACGGTTGGATGGCATCACTGACTCAATGGACATGAGTTTGAGCCATCTCCAGGAGTTGGTGACGGACAGGGAAGCCTAGCGTACTGCAGTCCATGGGGTCACAAAGAGTCGGACACTGAACTGAACTGACTGAAACAGAACCAGCCACGCTTTGTCAAGCTGCTAACTTTGTGGTAATTTGTTATACAGCCATAGAAAATGAATACAGGTGGTCATTTGAAAGAGAGAGACTGCCTGGACAAAGGCGCAGAGGTGTAGAGCAGCAAAAGGTATGTTTGGGGAACTGAAGTCATTCGGTGCAGACGGACCATGGGGAGCAAAGGGGATTATAAAATGTGATACTGGGAACTCGGTTTTGTGTCAGAGAGACTGTGCCCTCGGGCTAGTTAACTTAGTTCTCTGCCCTGTGCCTCAGTCTTCTCAAAGTTAAAATGGGGCTAATGATAGTAGTTAAAATAAAAAGTTGTTTAGTGGGCCAAATGCACATGGAGGAGTCAACACAGTCTTCAGATGTGGTGAGTGTTTCTGAAATATTGGGTAGTGATAGTTGTAGTGATTAATCATCTGGATGATGCATGAGGATAAGGAGAGGCTTAGTGAGGTCATTTCTTACAGTCATTGGGGACACTCTTATTTCAGCCCCTGGGCAGCTTATTAAAAAATGCAGATTTCTGAATCCTACCATGAGTATCTGCACTTTGAAGAAGCATCCCAGGTGATCCTTCTGAGAATTGCTGAGCAAGAGATAAGAAGACTTGTACCCAGATCGTCGTCATGGTTGAGGGGAGGGTGAATGACTGAAGGAAGCAGCCAGGGCATTGGTGGTAAGAAGGGGAAGGGGGCGGTCGACTCTGTAGCAGAAGAATCTATGGGGCTGTAAACTGATGGGAAGCGACAGTGAGAAAAAGGGCGGACAGAGGCTGGGCTGTGAACGCTATAAGGAGGCAGTGGAGGTGGTTACGTTGGCTCAGGTGGTGTCAGGAGCGCCCAGGCACCTGTGGGACTTCTGGGTGGACAGTCAGGTAGACAGTTGGAGAGTCTAAAATGTAGGAGATAAGATGGGGCTGGAAATATGATTGGGATGTTCTTGAGTACAAGAACCATGGGCTGATGCCCGCAGAAGGAGAAGATGGTCAAGAATAGACATTACGATGTACCTGTGTGGAGGGCTGGGTGTAGGATCCTGAGAGATGGCCATCAGAGAGCCTGACCAGGTGCTGCATTGGGAGGAGTCCGAGAAGGTGGCCATCCCCAGTGTCCCCACCTTGGAGCAATCCCGATGGAGAAAGTGTGCTTGCGTCCCTGAGCCCCAACTACTAACAGCTCAAGGGCAGGATGAGTGAGACCCACTTCAGAGGGGAGAGGAGGGAGGAGGCATGGGGGGTGGGGATTGCTCTGCAGAAAGGAGGCCATGAATGAAAGTGGCCGGTGCTGTGAACCCACAGACATGGGGGCAACTGGGCCTGCCCCCACCAGCCCCAAGCTATGCAGGCAAGCGGGCAGGTGAGGCTCTCAAAGAAAGCAGGATGCCTAGATGCTGAGGTCAAGAGTGCAGATATGTTTCTCAGTGTGGGACCCCCGAGGCAGAAAGAGGAGTGGGGTGGAGATGCACTTGACTCTGGAGAACAAGACATAGAAAAGATGAGAACTCACAGGCGCCAGGCTTGCTGGGCTGTGTGGAGGGCCCATCTGGGCTAAGATCACAAGAGTCCTGTGGGGAGTAACTGTGTGACTTGGGGAAAGTACTGTGATTCTCCTTTGCCTCCACGAGCTCATCTGTGCTGTGGGCATAACAGTACTGCTTAGCTGGAGCCTGGCTGCAAGGGCTCCCTGCTGGCCCCCACATGACCCGCACGGTGATGGTGGTTTAGTCCCTAAGTTGTGTCCAACTCTGTGAAACCCCATGAACTGTAGCCCGCCAGGTTCCTCTATCCATGGGATTCTCCAGGCAAGAACACTGGAGTGGGTTGCCATTTCCTTCTCCAGGACATCTTCCTGACCCAGGGATCAAACCCGGGGCTCCTGCATTGGCAGGCGGATTCTTCACCGCTGAGCCAGTGGGGAAACCCCGGTGACACTGCAGCAGCGGTGATACCCGGCAGCTGTCCTGAGGATTTTAACTGTTACCCTTTTATGAGTCAGAGAACTGCTGCCTCTATTCAGAACCCTCTCATCGCTTCCCATCCCACACGGAGTAAAAGCTGGTGTCCTTAACTCTGATCTTGCCTCAGCTCTCTCTGCTCCAGCCACACGGGTCATGTACTGTGCACCAAGCCCATCAGAGCCTTTGCCCCTGCTGTCCCTTCTCCCTGAAACATTCTTGCCCCAGTCACCCCCCTGCTTCATTCCCACCCCTCTTTCAGGACTTTGCTCAGATGCCACCTTCTCGGTGAGGCCTTCCTTGGTCTCCCCTGTTCCAGCTTGCTGTGCCTGGCCATGGCCCTCGCCCTTGCCTTTCCGCCATCGCCATGCTCCAGGCTTTGTTTATCTGTCTCACCACAGTAGAGTGCTCATCTTCTCTTCACTCCAGGGTCCCCAGAGCCCACAGCATCTGCTTGGCCCTCAGCAAATATCTGTTGTGCAGGAAGGAGTGACCCTTTCACTAAGGTCCTGGCTCAAATGTCACCTCTTCAGAGAGCCCCACCCCCACCGTGTAAACAGCCCCCCACCCTCACCATCACTCTCTCTGCCTTCACCCTACTTTGCTCTTCCTCAAACCTATCCACATCTGCTATTATTTTATATTCTTCTGTCAGCTTCTTGTCTGTCTCCTCAGCTAAGCCAGCTGCCGGAGGGCAAGAACTTAGTTTAGCTCCGTGTATACCCCAAATGCCCATCTTGGTAACAGCGTATAGAATAAGCACACAGCATGGATTTGTTGAATGACAGTATTATCACTGTGGAGTTTTATTTAATTATTTATTTATTTATTTATTTTTACTAGTACTACTACTAATAGTTTTACTATTATTAATAACGAGAGTGTTAGTTGCTCGGTCATGTCTGGCTCTTTGCAACACCATAATTGACCATATTATTGGAAAGCAGAACTGCCCTGGTAAGAGTGGCCCAGGGCAGGGGAGGACCATGGTCTTTGGGCAGGACATCCTAAAGGCATTGTCCATTGGAAACTACAAGAGGGAGTGAGGAGCCTCACCCCCATCCCCATTCTGGACATTCCCCGCCCTCGGCACTCAGGCTGCCACAGGCAACAGCCAGAGAACTTTCTTTCCTCTTTTCCTGGAAAGTGGGAATGAGACACACTGGTGCTTTATGGATGCTTATGCAGTGAATACAGAGAACTTCCTGCAACTTTTTAGAAGGAGCAGCGTGAACACCCACATCCGGACAATCTGTCCTTGGACATGTACCAGGCAGCATTTTCAGAGAGAAATTCAGTGGCTGAAGCCCGCTCTGGGGTCCCCACTCAAGAGAGGAGAGGAAGGAAGCAGACAACAGATACCAGAATCACACTGCCTGGTCCACACCCTTCATCCTGTGCCTACCTTGGTAACGTCTCCGTGCCTCAGCTTCCTTGTCTGTAAAATGAGGGTAACTGTAATAACCTCCCTCATAAGGATGTTAACAAATAGATGTTACATACAAATACTTGTCTATTTATTTTTTAAATGGTTACTGGTATCTGCCAAGAACTAGGAGAGATTTGAGGATTTACGCTATTCGTAAGCTAACAAATTAGTCTGCTCCTCTTTCATGAGTGCTGGCCGATAACACAAGACTCCTGGCCAGAGGCAAATACTGGACTTTATTACTCACAGTAATAGCAATAGAGCAGCAGTCATTCTCTGAGTTCGATGCCCACAGAGGAACACAAAGATGGTAACTGCACAAACAGTGGGCTGCATTAGAGGAGGGGAACCCTGAGCCTAGGGAACCCAGATATTTTATAACAGGCAGCAACCATTGTTCACTAATAATCAGCTTTGAAAAGATAAGTCAGAACAAAGGGGGTCAGTGCCTCTACTTAGCAAATACGTGGGAATACAAGAGCTCCACAGAGAATTGTCTCCCAAGAGTGTATGGTGAGAACTACTATTACTATGGATAGTAATAATACCATGGGAAAATGTGCCCAGACTAGATAACATCACCTCTTTTGGTGACTCTGAAATTCTCTTAAGGCAAACCAAGATACGGCCTAAAGAAAACTTACAAAGACTAATGGCAAGTCCTGGCGTTCTAGTTACGGTGCAGTGACTGGACTACCAAATGCATTTCACAAATGGGTTTCTGGGGGGCAAAAACCTGCTGTCAGCAATTGATTATCATATTGGGCAAGTGAATTTGCAATTTCATGCTGAATAATCTGTCACTCCCTATCTTAGAAACTCAGGCACTCAATCTTTTTTTGACAGGCAGCATGTATAGTCTATCACCAGGAAGGAAGGCAATCGTCAAATTGCTAATTTTTCTCTGTGAAAAATGAACATTTAACTCAAATATAAGATCTGGAGGAACACATAGGCCTTAATTACAAAGCACAATCCAAGATTTGTGCTAATTAATAAGCTGATGAAAAATTCATTGGGATTCAGAGAAGAATGAAGGGGGAAAATTGGCCAGTGTTAATACTCAGTGCAGTGAAATGTTTAAGTCTCTCCAAATCGGCAGCTACCCCTCTATCATAATTATAATTTAATCATTCATATGATCATTTCATTTTATAAGACTTGAATTGCACATCAAAAATTGCAGAGAGAATATTTCTTTAAACTTTGTGATTTCTAGCAATTATACTAGCATGTTAGAGATTTTTGAAGAAGATTAGCTTAGCTACCTGAAATAAGAATTGTTTTCAAAGATGTGAAAGAAGGACATCTGTTTGAATCCTTGCTTTTGCCATTCACTAGCTGTGACCTCTGTTAGTGAATGCAAAAGCAAGGATTCAAATAGATGTCCTTCTCTCACATCTTTGAAAACAAAACTAGCTGTGACCTCTTGGAGAAGGCAATGGCAACCCACTCCAGTACTCTTGCCTGGAAAATCCCATGGACGGAAGAGCCTGGCAGGCTGCCATCCATGGGGTCGAACAGAGTCGGACACGACTGAAGCGACTTAGCAGCAGCAGCAGCAGCAGCAGCAGCTGTGATCTCTAGCAAGTTCTCTGAGCTCTTTGAGCCTGTTTACCTATTCAAATGATGATGCTGGAAAAACATGAGGTTGTGATGAAGGTGAATAGTTGTTACTATGAATTAATTACCTGCCTCCTCCCTTCCAGTTTCTTAACCAAACCAGACCAGGAACCAGATGGAGATTGAAATGTATTGACAGAACCACCTTATTATCAATACAGCTGGATTGCTGAATAAAATAGTACCCAGGGTGAAACTGGACTTCTTGCATCCACTCTCCCTACCTCACCCCAGCTGCCCACCCATCCAGTCCTGGGACCTAGCTGTGGGTAGAGTGGGTCTGCAGACTGACATCCAAACAGTCCCAGGAAGGGTACTAGGCTGTCTCATCCCCTGTAGGGAGCAGGAATGAGAGCAGCCAGTGAGAGGGTGAACCTGTTATTTTCTGTCCTTCTGCTGGAATTTTCTGTCTTCTTGAATATCCATCCATTTCATTCATTCAAACTACTGCAATGTTTCTCCAGGAATCAGGAGAGGAGATTGTAAAAAAAAAAAAAAAAAATTGTGAAACACTTACTAAAAGTACCTGGCCCATCCTAAGCACTTTTAAGTATTCGATATTATTATTATTATCATCATCCAACTTTGTGATTTTGCCATGTCCTTATACTGCTTGGTCTGTTATTAATATTTTCTTTAAATCCACCAGCCTCCTGAGCAGGTGTATGTGAAATTATAGGTTGGAAGAGCTAGTTATGTTTCTATAATACACATGAAAATAAAATAATTACTGAAATAAAACCTGATCATCTGAAGACCCTCCGCAATCATTTCTTCTCCTGGCATACCTGGAGAAACACTGTTCTGCACAGCAGTTCGATCACACGTCCATCTGCCTGCACAGATGATAAGCTGCATGAAGGCAGACACCATGCCTGGTTTATGCTTTAGTTTGCAAGCACCCATGACAATTCGTACACCCTCAATAACTGTTTGTGGCATGAATGAATGAGTGTAATTAAATGTATCAACCGATATTCAAGAAGCCAGAACGTTCTACACAAAGGATAGAAAATAACAGGCAAATCAAGAACAAATAAATTAAAAAAGAATTGCAGTGAGCTGCCTTCTCTCTCTCCCCACCTCTACCCCCTGGGAACACTGAAATGACCTGCCCTCCCAGTTTTCTCTCTCCTCCTTCAACAAACCGACCTACTGGCTTATTTGACAGCAAGTTGGAGGGAGAATTTAGGATGGAATGAATCTTGCAGTTGTAATGAATCAAAAAAACTGGGGAGGAGAAATCAGATTTCAGAAACAGCAGAATACTCTCACTGTTTAAAAAGCCCTCGTCCCTGAGGCTGGGAAAGATTAGAAGCTAATAATTTATGTTGAAATCCGGCAAAGCCCTCCACAAAGTCCAAGTGCTTGTCCCTGCCTTTTGACTGACAGATATGAAAATAGAAACTGATTTGAAAACCTAGGGCTATTTAACTAGAGCAGCATTAATCTCTCCATTAGAATCGAAGAGTCAGTGGTAGGGGGGCACCCAGCAACCACAAATGAACAGATGCTGCTGATGGATGGCCACGCCTTTTTCCAAATACAACACTCACACCAGCTCTTCAAGTTGGAGTGAGCTTTCTAAGCTTCCCAGACCTCGAACTGGCAAAAATCCTTGTTTTTTCCATGCTAGTTAAAATGCCCTCGAGCTACAGCCATTGGATTTGCTGGACAGCGGCATCATTCTGATATTATCGGCTCTGTCTTCCTGTTTTCATGAATAATGTATAAGAAGGAGCTATCGGCAATGGATTCTTCCATGGCTGAACGTGTTGCCACCAGACAGGTCCCTGAATTCTCTGTCATTTCGTCTGCAGCGCTCACGGACCTCCTCCCTTTCCCCCGGCTACCTTCTGGCTGCTTCATATGCAAGGAGACCCTTCCAAAGACACCCTCTCCCTTGACAGTAAGAAAACTGGGGGTTGGAGGGGCACAAGAAGTGGTGCCCACCACCTTCCTTCCTTTTCCTTGTTGCTCCGTGTCAAAGGAGTAGTGCGGGGAGCTACTGATGCCAAGTTCTCGGGTTTGATTCCTGGCCCCATCCCGTGGGGCCAAGCCTGCCTTGCTGTGTGCGCAGGAGTCTACCAAGAAAATGCTTCTCCTTGGCACAGGTGCGGCCGCAGGAGAACCTCTCCCTGTGTGTTTTTGTCCATGTCTCTACGTGCTCACCTCTGTCATAGCTTCACAAAATAGAGAACTGGCTTTCAGCCCCATCCACTCATTTATTCAATATATTTTTATTACCTGCGAGGCGTCCAGTGGAGAAGGCTTGCAGTGATGGAAGAGAACAGAAATGGCTAGAAAATGGACAAAGAAGAGCATCGATTGTGAGAGTGTGTAATTGAGGGAGGTGGTTGAGTCGGGAGGCAGCAGTAAAGGATGCGAGGCAAGGGACTGGGACAGGAAGGCAGTGGATGGGGTCCGTGCGGGGGAGCGGGGGCTGCAAACGCCTGCTGACGCGCGGTATGGGGGCGCTACCGGAACTAGCGGAAGATGCAGGGCCGAGCGCAGTTTGCAAAGAGGTGCTGGGGCTTCTCTGCCCCTCCAACACTTGTCTTCTTTCTCCTTCCTGACCCTCTCCCTTCCTTGGCATCTGAGAACTGCCGAGTTCTGACTCTCCTCCCTGTTCCTGACTAGTCCTACCTCCCTGCTTCCTCCTCTACTGCCCCTTGCCTGTGAGTGTGAACTTGGAGTGTTCCTCCTCCTCTGTGCCCTGGGGTCAGGTTCAGTGCCAGCTGCCTAGAAGGAGCACCATGAATGCAGTGACCACTGAGTCCCAGGGGAGAACCGGAAAGCATCCTGAATATCCGACAAGGTGGGGTGTTCAGCAAACCGTCACACTCATGCTTTAGAATGTCATGCTGTCATTAAAAGTGATGTTTTTTGAAGACTGAAATGATCTTGGAAATTTCTCATGATATAACATGAATTTAAAAGCAGCATGTAAAATTCATCCTAAAGCATGATCTCAATTTTACGTGGGGTAAAAAGATATATGCCAAAAGACTAGAAGCAAATTTATCAAAAATATTAACAGGCTATCTCTGTGGGTGGAATGATTAGTAGTTTTTATTTCTATTTTTGTACTTCTTCACCTTCTCCCCCCGAAATGAGTTAACTAATTAATAAATCATTTAAATTGGTTAATTGAATTGAACTAACATTAAACATTCATTACATGCTGGACATCACTAGCAATTCAGTGATTGGCAGAATGCAAGCATGGTCTCCATCTCGAAGAATTGCTGTTACGATGTTTTTGTTTTTGTTTTTTTTGAAGTTTTTTAAAACAAGATGGAAGAGTGGAATAGCCATCATCATTCCTGGAATATAACAATGCTTTCTTCTGCCGGTGTCAGGAGGGGCGCTCCATCTAGCAGCTGGGCGATAATACCCGTTAAGGGTGCCAAGGACTGGACCTTGATGACTGTCCGTTTGTCATTTGCGCCCAAGGCAAGATGCTGGGAAGAAGGGCGCCTTCCTGTCAGCATCTATTACTCTGGAGTGAACAGTCTTTGTACCATTCACTTTCAAAAATCTAGACCCACCCCCTCCCACCTCCTTGGATGCTCACAGTTGCTTCATCTCTCCTGTGGGTTCACTTCCAAGGAGCTTCTTCCCCTGGACTCAGCCCTCAAGCATTCTAATTGAAAATACCACCACCACCGCCCCCCACCCCAGGCCTAAAGCCTGGCTCCACTACCTGCTGCTTCGTCCCTAAAGTAGAGGCTTACGATTAAACCACAGAAAAAGCACCGGCCCGAGTGAGCAAGAAAACAGCAGGAGCCCAAGGACTCCTGTGAACAAAGAGTCTGATTGTTTTCATGCAAATTGTTTTTAGTAGGAGGGAGATAACAGGCAAATGAAATATGGGAGATAGGCAGAGATTTTTTTTTTTTTCTAAACCAGTGGAAGGGGCTGGTAGTTCTTTAATAAAACCACAGCACATCTTATTACAGGGAAACATCCAGCTCCCACATTTTTTATTGAATGAAAGAGAATTTCTGCTCTCCACTCTGGCTCCTCTTCCTCCCCTTCCAGTCCAGTGCAATTATGTCTCTTTCTGCTTTCCTGACAGTTCATCTTAGCCTTGTCTGAAATAGTCTGTTTTGGAATGTTACTGCTACCTAATAATGAAAAGTGTATCACCAGAGAGTGATTTTAAGTGATAGGGAGAATAAGCAACATTAATTCTACTAGTTGTCTGTTTATTATTAACATACTTAAGAAATACTGTGTCTAGCACATCCAATCCATGATTTTATTACAGGTAATGGCAGCCCTGGTTTTAAAAAGTGAATTAATATAGAGCCAATAAAGAGAAAAGTATTAAATAAATCATGATATGAGTGGTATGCAAATGTGGCAAAAACTGTGAAGTGATGCATACATGTATGACAATTGGAAAGTATGAGTGGGAATTCTGCAAATCCAAGGCAGTTCCTGGGGAAGGGCCAGAAAAACCTGTGGCTTGTTGCAGTAACTTAGATGCAGACAATTGCATTTCCTTCTGGATCCTCGGTAAGTCTTTACAATTCTGAGTCCTGGGACATCCTGCGGTCTAAGATCTGAGTTTTCAAGCTGGTAGACTTTGTCTCCAGCAGGGTGAAGTATATAGTTTTAAAAATGAGGGCATCTCAGATAAAATGCAGGTTTTCTGTTCTTATTAAAAACTGGAAGGTCTAGCATGCAGAGTCTCCATCCCTTGTTGTTGGTCACTCAGTCATTTCAGACTCTTTGCAACCCCTTGGACTGCAGCACACCTAGCTTCCCTGTCCTTCACTATCGCCTTCACTATCCATTGGGTTGGTGATGCCATACAACCATCTCATCCTCTGTCGTCCCCTTCTCCTCCTGCCCTCAATCTTTCCCAGAATCAGGGTCTTTTCCAGTGAGTCAGCTCTTCGCATCAGGAAGCCAAAGTATTGGAGCTTCAGTTTCAGCATCAGTCCTTCCAATGAATATTCAGGGTTAATTTCTTTTAGTATTGACTGGTTTGATCTCCTTGCTATCCAAGGGACTCAAGAGTCTTCCACAGCACCACAGTTCAAAAGCATCAATTCTTCGGCACTCAGCCTTCTTTATGGTCCAGCTCTCACATCTGTATATGACTACTGGAAAGACCATAGCTTTGACTATATAGACACTTGTTGGCAAAGTGATATCGCTGCTTTTTAATATACTGCCTAGGTTTGTCATAGCTTTTCTTCCAAGGAACAAGTGTCATTTAATTTTGTGGGTGCAGTCACTGTCTGCGGTGATTTTGGAGCCCAAGAAAATAAAATCTGCCACCGTTTCCAGTTTTCGCCATCTATTTGCCCTGAAGTGATGGGACTGGGTGTCAACCCTGCATGGCAGTAATCAGGCCTCAGTTATGACGACTCTCTGATGCAAGACACTATGGGTGCACTTGTGTGACCGGGGCTGCCGCAAGAACAAAAGTAGAAAGAGGGTTCCTCTTCTGTAAGTTTCCTCTTCCTCTGTTTCTCAACCTTCTCTTTCTCCCCAGGCAATCCCTCCCACCCATACACACATGCACGCACGCACTTATAAATGCATTTCCTGGAAACGGATACCAGAGGCAAACTTCTGTCTCTTCCCAACTGATTCCCATGGCTATAGTTGCTTGAATGGTGGCCCCAATTCCCTGATAGTTTCCAGATTGATTAGTTGTTACCTCTTAGCCATGTGACTGGCAGAAGATCATTTGAAACCACGTTATACGTTATTTTTGTGTAAGATGTGAGGCAGCAGTAAATATTTAATTTTCTTCCTACTTGCTATATATAAGAAAAAGAACACATGCTTTGAAGTCAGTTGGTCTGAGTTCCAATCCTAATTCTCTCATTTCCTGGCTATGTGATCTTGGGCAAATTATTTAACACTCCAGCACCTCAGTTTCCTCACCTATAAAATGGGAATGATGTTGATAGTATCTATTGCATGGGATTTTTATAAAGATTAAATGAGTGAATATATATAAAGTACTTAGAATTGAGCCTAGCTTACAGTAAAGCTTGTAAAAATGTTATCTATTATATAAGTAATAATCTTCCATTCTATGAACTACCACCAGGATAAGCTTTAACTCTGTGCCATAGATATGGTAATATTAGTTGTATTTCTTTTATCCAGCAACTCTTTTTGCTGTCCATGTGTCAGACATTACCCTGCACACTGGAAATATAAAAAAAAAAGAGAGAGAGAGAGAGAGTGTCCTTGCTCTTCAAGGAACTTCCTATCCCTAGTGGCTTTGGAATTTAACATTAAGTTAAACAAACATCATATGACAAGCCTTTTAAATAAATATAAGGTTAAATTAAGCCAACGTCATGTGGCAGTTGTTTAAATAAGTAGGAGTCTTATAGAGAACAAAGAATTGAATTATTCTAGGTTCAGTCCAGAAGAATCAGTCTCCCGAAGAGTTAGAGGCAATTAGCATTTTGAACTTATGACCAGAAGAAGGAAGCCAGAGGGAGAAGCTGGTGGGGGCTAGCACCAGGGGATAACCAAGAGTATTCTCTTATGAGAGGTTGATGCCGCTGCTGATCTGACAGGAGGAGGCGCTCAGGCCATAATGCAAGTGATGGGGAGCAGCTATAGATACAGATGAAGCTCCAGTGACCCAGAGGCTGGGGACCCCTGCTTTAGAATAATCAGGATGATAGGATACGTCTGCCAGGTGGTCACACTACTAGGAAGGGTAGTCTGAGAGGGTTCAGATCTGATCAGGTAATCTGAAAGGGTTCAAATCTGATTAGCCAGGGTCACGTCAGAGACTGCCAGCTTCAGAGGCAGCTAGAAGTCCTTCTGTGATCAGTATCTCAATCAACAACTAATGTTGTCTATTTCAGAAACTAGTGACTTGTTGGAGAAGGCAATGGCACCCAACTCTAGTACTCTTGCCTGGAAAATCCCATGGATGGAGGAGCCTGGTAGGCTGCAGTCCATGGGGTTGCTAAGAGTCGGACACGACTGAGCGACTTCACTTTCACTTTTCACTTTCATCATTGGAGAAGGAAATGACAACCCACTCCAGTGTTCTTGCCTGGAGAATCCCAGGGATGGGGGAGCCTGGTGGGCTGCCGTCTATGGGGTCGCATAGAGTCAGACACGACTGAAGCGACTTAGCAGCAGGAGCAGCAGCAGTGACTTGTTAATTTGCATGATGCCTGTTAGAAATAACTCTCATCAAAGACATGTGATTGGGCTAAAATGGTTCAGAGACAGCCCCCTTCCCACCTCCCCACGGCACCCACACACACAAGGAATGAATAGGGAATAAGGATCCAGCCAAGCCCTAAGACCAATACCACTGAGACTGCACTGATCCCTAGTCAGCTTCCAGCCTTGGTGTAGGGGATTTCTGATGGCGTGGTGCCTGCTGGGGCACGGCATACAGCTTCAGAAACCAAAAGGGACAGAGAGCTGGAACCGCAGCAGGATTACTTCTTCAAGGTTTTATGCCTGTGTGGCTAAAGAATTTTAGTCTGAAAGTGAAAGTGTGGCAGAACTTGGCTTGAACTTCACCTTCAGTTCGGCCACAGGTGAGGGTCTGGGGAAAGAGAATTCTTAGCAGCTCGGCTTTGTTAGTGGCCGCTGTTACCTTCTGAAGAAGATCTGGTGTTGTGCTGACCAAGCTGGCTGGTTCCCAAGAAGGGGTGGGATGATGTGGGCTCCAGGGCCCTGCCCAGGTCACCTTCTTTGATTTTTCCAGGCTTCTCTTCCCATCCAGCCCTACTGTGTGGGTCCTGAATGGCTCAGAGATATGACAGGAGCTGGCGGAGTTTGGCCAGTGTCCTTCCAGGACTGTGATGTGAAGGAAAGCTCTCTATGATCATAATTTGGTCTTCAGAGGTTTTCCCATTTGCCCCTGGCTGTACCCAACGGTCCAAGGAAGGTCCTCACTCTCCTTGTTGAGCTCAGAGAGTCCCATCCAGGGCTTCCATGCTCCGGCTTTACCCAGTGAGGGACCCCCTCAATGCTTCCCAGGCTGAATCAGAGAGGGGATGGGGCAAGCCAGAAAGAACAGTGACTTACCGAAGTTTGCCCAGGCCTCCCAGGGCACCGATGCTAGAACACTGTTCTCTAAGTGAAATCTGGCCCCATTACGGGAAAGATTAACCTCAGGCCACCCCTCAGAAGGTCTAGAGCATTACTGGTAACAGGACTTTCTGCCATGATCACCAAGTCCTCCATCAACACTAATAATGGTAGTCACTCTCACATGAGGCGATTAAGCATTGGAAATGTGACAAGTGTGATTGAGGAACTGCATTTTTAAGTTTTATTTCATTGTATTAATTTCAATCAAATAGCCACATGTAGCTAGTGGCTACTGTACTGGGGAGCCTAGAGCCCGGCCACTCTCCCCATCCCTCGGGACCTTCTCTCAGTCCCAAATCAGTTTGATCTACCACCAGACTCTCCCAATCTCTTGTCATGATCTGAGTCACCTAGCTCTCTCTTCTTTCTTCAACTTTTGGAGTGTTCTGGCTTTGGTGGTTAAAGGAAAGAGACTCCATGCTTCATAAACATTTTCATAACAGAGATAGGCAAGAGGTCATGCCTCTAATAAATGGAATATTAATGATATAGGGGACTCAGAATGAACACGCCCCACTTGGTGCTAAGGAATCGATGTGCTATTCATAGTAATAATGCTCAATACTGGGGTATATGTAGAAATAGGGTTTTCCAGGTGGCTCAGTGGTAATGCAGACACAAGAGATGTGAGTTCGGTCCCTGGGTCAGGAAGATCCCCTGGAGTAGGAAATGGCAACCCACTCCAGTATTCTTGCCTGGAAAATTCTATGGACAGTGGAGCCTCATGGGCTATCGTCCAGGGGATTGCAGAGTCGGACACGACTGAGCATGCACGCATGCCACTGCAGTGCATCCTGCATACAAGACAAGCAGAGAAAGAATTAGACTCCCCATGACAAGGACAAGAAAACTGAAAGTCGGTTCAGCTGACAAGATCACAGAGCAGGTAATGAGGGAGCTGGGACCAGAACCAGATGTTCTGTCTCCTAACTCCTCAGCATTGGAAAATCTGAATCAGCCAAGATTAGAAAGGGAACATGGCTGGAAGAAGAGAGAAGACCATATCAGCCCAAAAGACTGACAATGTCTTTAATGAGGCTCTGCTTTTGGACCTACAGGGAGCCATTTTGGATGTACTGAATATTATTTCATTCTCTGGCACTATAGAAACCCAAATGCGTGAGGGGAGTTTAGGTGGAATACCTGCCTCCCAGAACCTCTACTGCATCATCTTGATCCCTCTTGGATTCTTGCTGTATTATTTGGGATCTTATTAACAAATACCTTTCCACAGGATATCCTGGCCTTTACGCAACTCCAGCAGGCGCCTTTATACATGATACAATATGCAACGCAGTAGTGTTGCTCTAGTAGGATTTACTCCTAAGTTGAACAAACCAGGTTTCTTTCCTCATGCTTCAGTTAAACTCATTTTCACATTATTTGTCTTAGGTGTTCCAATTAAGTCTGTGTTAAAACTAAGGGTTTGCAACCTTGGCTGTTTATCTGAATTTATGGTGCTGTTTATAAAATACACATTCCAGGTTCCATCCCTTGAGAAGCTGGTCTTGAGCCTGAAAGCCATCTGGCTTTTCTCAAAGTTCCGTAGATGGTACCAATGCTGAGAGCTGAGACTTGCAGAACAGTGGACCAGGAATCAGGACACTCACGTTCTGATTCTCCCACACAGCTGCCTTCCTGAGCCTGTTTCCTACTCTGTAAAAAGGAGACAGGAGGCCTGCCCTCCTTTTATTAGTTTTAAGCATGGGAGCTTGGGTGAAAGAATTTTGAAAAGCAATCTGTGTATTTATGGCAGGAGGGAGCTGGCAGCTAGTGGTCAGGCCCCACCTGCAAACAGGCCTGGGGTTCAGTCACTTGGAGACATTTCCACATGGCTTCTCATGGCCAGCTTGCTCCATCACACCATGCTAAAAACGGGCAGGGAGTGGGTGGAGCTCAAAATACTTTGACTAGAGTGTAATTGTGTGGGCAGCTTCCACTTTGGCTAGGTAATTCTGGACAAATAGAAGCTCGCCTGCAAGCAGCTATATTTATTTCCAAAATAGCTGGTGAGAGCCCCTAAGAATTTTAGACATTCACTTCAGTTTTATCTGTTTTGAGACCTTTAGGCCATGCAATTAGAAAGTTCCAGGCATGAATCAGGAGGCAGAAGTACACAAGTTGTGTATTGCCAACCTCAGAGCTCATACTCAGGGTAAACCCACAGCCATTTGAGGTGGGAAGGTTTTAATTGGAGAAATGAAATGCGGGACAGATACTACCCCCTTATTTTCATTTCAAGCAACACACGTACACACAGACCTGGCTGCTATTGAAGGTGAGCTGTACACACACACACACACCTGGCTGCTATTGAAGCCGAGCTGAACACACACACACACACACACACACACATCTGGCTGCTATTGAAGCCGAGCTGAATACACACACACACACACACACACACACACACACACACACATCTGGCTGCTATTGAAGCCAAGCTGAACACACACACACACACACACACACACACACACACACACACACACATCTGGCTGCTATTGAAGGCGAGCTGAACACACACACACACACACACCTGGCTGTTATTGAAGCCGAGCTGTATACTTATTATGAAAAGTGAAAGTGTTAATCACTCAATCGTGTCCAAATCTTTGCGACCCCATGGACTGTAGCCTACCAGGCTCCTCTGTCCATGGAATTTTCTAGGCAAGAATACTGGAATGGGTTCCCATTTCCTTCTCCAAGGGATCTTTCAACCCAGGAATCAAACCCAGGTATCCTGCATTGCAGACAGATTTTTTACTGTCTGAGTCACCAGGGAAGCCCATATGCTTATTATAGACTTACAGAGATACTCAAACATGTTCACAATACTTTCTTTTCTTTTGAAACTTCATAATTTTACCTCTTGGACAAACAGATGGTTTCATGTCTGTTAATTACATTTTGTGTATTCAGTGCATCACAAATTGGCCATAGCAGGAAAGGAAATGAATTAAGGATCATAATTTTGCAAAAGATTGATAAAGATACGGGGAAGAGGAAGTTAAACTTTGGTGGCCCTGATGCAACTCTTTCAAACTTCTTATGCAGCAAATTTAAAGTGAGACTGGCCCAGGAGCCCCTCCATCTCCCCCAGGGCAGGCTCCATGTACACTCTGGACTATGACGTAAAAGGCAGTCTGGCTTCCTGTTTGTCAGTTTCCAGGTAGGGCCACTTTTTTTCTGCTTTACCCTGCAAGATCAGAAAAGTTCACCTCTTTCTCTTTGCCTTCCTTCCCTAACTTCTGTTTGTGTTTCCCAATAAATGAAGGAGGTCAGCTTGAGGATTCCATTTTCGTTTCTCCTTTCCTCTGGCCTTCAACTTTAAGACATCTGATCCATTCCTGTCTCACCCTGGGTGTCTGAACCCTGTTGGGGGATTTTAGGGTGTTGTTGATTACCCCAAACTTTGAGGTTTTGGCATGTATTTCCTGCCTCCTAAGGAAGTTTCAAAAGGGAAGTGTTTCTTAGTAAAAGGCTGATAGACCCTCAAATTTTATCTTTCCCTCCACTTTTACACCCCAGTTGCTATCAAGGGACCCTCCCCTTCCATCTTCACCCCCTCTCTTTGTAAACCTGATCATAATGAGGAAGTATATGGTGATATATGGCTGGTTCAAAATTCTCTGGAGGTGAGAGACGCAACTCCTAGGATCTTAGAAGAAGCCATAAGAGAACAGAGCATTACAGTCTGGTTTGTAATTGTGTGCGTGTTGGAGGGTCACGCTACTAAGTGCGGCTGCGCTTTCAAGAGGCACGTGTCTTGTAAGACCACATGGATGCCACGCTGGCTGGTGGTAACCTCCTTGTTGTTCAGTCGCTAAGTCGTGTCCAGCTCTTTGTGACCCCATGAACCGCAGCACGCCAGGCTTCCCTTTCCTACACCATCTCCTAGAGTTTTCTCATACTCATGTCGTTGAGTCAGCGATGCCATCCAACCATCTCATCCTCTGTTGTACCCTTCTCCTCCTGCCTTCAATCTTTCCCAGCATCAAGGTCTTTTCCAATGATCAGGTGGCCAAAGTTTTGGAGCTTCAGCTTCAGCATCAGTTCTTCCAATGAGTATTCAGGGTTGATTTTCTTTAGGACTGACTGGTTTGATCTCCTTGCTGTCCAAGGGACTCTCAAGAGGCTTATCCAACACCACAGTTTGAAAACATTAATTCTTTGGTGCTCAGCCTTCTTTATGGTCCAACTCTCACATCCGTACATGACTACTAGAAAAACCATAGCTTTGACTATACAGACCTTTTTTGGCAAGCTAACCTCCTATATCATTCATTCATTTATTCATTAATTTATTCATTTGTGAATAAATGATCCATTCATTTATCCCATTTGTGCACAATAAGCACACTGATACATTCATGCATTCACCAAGCCTCTAGTATGTGCTAAGCATTCTGCTTGGAGTTGAAGATAAAGGGTAACACAATCAGTCCCTGCATTTAGGGAATGAGCAGTCTAGTGGAGACACTCAGTTGGGTAAACAAAGAATAACATATGCAATTACACATCATATTAAATGCTCTAAACGGAAAGAGGGAATACTATAAGGGAACCTACTTTAGACTGTGAGTGAGAGGAGGCATGTCTGAGCAGATGCTGAGACCCAGACGTATAAGAAGGAGCCCGCCACAGAGTTGGGGACACATGTTCCAAGCAGCAAGGACAGTAATATAAAGATGAACTGAAAACCTCTAGAACATAAGTTTCTCCCCTTCTTTGTCCCCAGCTCCTCAGGTTTCTCTTCCTCTTGGATCCTGTGTAATTTCTACTCGTAAAGTATGAGAGGCACCGAACACCGTTCCTGGCACAATAGCTAACACTTACAATAAGCAGGTGCTAAGGAAATGGCAACCCACTCCAGTGTTCTTGCCTGGAGAATCCCAGGGATGGGGGAGCCTGGTGGGCTGCCGTCTATGGGGTCGCACAGAGTCGGACATGACTGAAGTGACTTAGCATAGCATAGTATAGCATAGGGTAAGTGTGTTACATGCTTTCACTCATTCAATCCTCATAACAACCGCTGATGGACATTCCGTTCATGTCTCCATTCTACAGAGGAGGAGACTACATGAGGCAGAGTCATGGTCACTATTAATATTAAAATTAGTAATTTATTCAACCATGACATATCAAACACTGTCAGCTTCCTGGAAGATGGCATTTTGTTCACTTCTAATCTTTTCACTGCCCATTTAGACCCTTCTGAAAATCCATTCTTCATTATTGGAAGAATGGAAAATCTTTCTATTTGGAAAATCTTTTTAACTGCTGATCAGGTTTTACAGACAAATCATTTGCTGTGTTGTCTCTAGCTAGCAACACCTTCTTTAATTACATCCTGTTCAGTAAATGTTTACTGAGAACCTAATAATTGTCCAGAAAGACCCTAGAGATGCCAAGACTGGAGCCAAAAATTCAAAATCAAAAAGAAACACACGCAAATAGCAGTAATAGGGTAGGATTTATGCTCTGCTTGTCTTATAATTGAAATGCCAATACAAATGAAGAAGCGATTCATTCTGTGCCTGCTGATTGGGAAAAATATGACCTACATTCAAGCAGATGACCACCCAGCAGATGTGTTCTTTACTTTAGGCTACTTTTTTATTTGTTTTTAAAATAGTAAGTGAGTCACCGGTCAAATGTGAAGCTGTAACAACTCTGTATTTTGGAATGTGATGCCCTTATAAGTCTGTCTGAGAACTAGGGATTTTTTCCCCCTGCAAATCACCTAGTTTGTTTGTTTTGTTTTTTTTTTTTTTTTAATTATCTACCGGTTTTTAGATATAGGATTACCACCAAATATATTTTTACCTTTAAAAAAAAAATTACAGATGTGGAAGCTAACCTTTGAAGACACATTTATGGAGAGAATGAAACAGTAGTTACTGAAAGAGAATTGGTGCCTGGTGTGTTTGTTTCCAAGTGGAGAGAACTTCATTTTTGCAACAATAAAATAGCAATCCACCCTTCCCAACAGTGTTAGGACACTTCCCTTTGCACTCCCTCCTCCTCCTCTTCTTGTTTAGGTAACGATTTAAAATAAACAGGAAAGGGGAACTGTGCACCAGACCCTAGGCAACTGGGTGGGTCAACTAAGATTACAGCTTGGTATTTGCACACATACACACACACAAAATTACAGGAGTTCCGCATTTGTATTTTAATGGACACAAAGTTGCCCTTCCAGAGGGACCTGGCCTAGCCACTCATCCATTTTCAGAGATGCAGTGAGCAGGCCAACTGCTTCTCTAGGCTGAGGATGGGAATTTATCTTGCCTGTGTCGGAGATGTCCACATCTGATAAGGCAAGAATATCAGGAGAGGCTGTCAAGGATCCAGCAAGTCCTAAGTCAGCAGAAAAGACAAGAACATCAGTGTTAGAGAACCACATTCCAAGGAAACAATGGGAGTGAATTTAATAAGGGTTTTTTCCAACTAGCATCCTCTACGGGCCCTTTTTCTCTTCTTGGTTTTGTTTTGTTGTTTTTTTTTTTAAATGGGAGGGCTTCCGAGTTCGACTCAAAGAAGGTTTCCGGACCTTGAGAGAGACACTGCTCCAGGAGCCCCGTGCCTGGCGCTTCAGACGGTTCAGGGTCGTCGCTTCCTTGCCCAGGACTCTCAAAGCCCCCAGCTGCGGTCCGGCCCAGGACGTTCTGCAACCTGCCTCGCTGATGGTCCGAGGACTTCCCTCTCTTGCTCGGGGGTCTCCGCTCCCTGGTCTGAAGAAAGGAGGGGGCGGCTACACAGTCTCAGGAGTGCCAATAATCCCCCAACTCTCTGCCTACTCTGGTGACTCCCTTTTCCATCCACCCTCTCACTCTCTTCTTGGTTTTGAATCTATCTCCCTAAGAACCTAATTTCTTAAGGAGCGGAATTATAAATTGTAATAAATTACTCGATGAGGGAAATGCATCCTGCGCGCCTGTCCACCGGCAGCAGGAAAACACACACTGCCTCTGCTTCCAGCTTTGTCTCCAGGCGGCTGAGGGGCCTCAGAACAGCAGTTTCTAACTGGGGTCCGTGACCTCGGATGGTGAAACAAAATTGCATCTTTATTTTCTCGAGCTGAAATTCGGCATTTCCTTCCATGACAATGGTGGGCAACACATTAGAATAGTAATAGAAATGCCTGTGACTTTGTCAACAAGGGACATCACAGATCTTTTCAAATCATGTGTCAATTGTTGCCAATATGTTGATTCACACGTATCCCTACTTCACCTCATGATTACATATTAGAGGTGCTGCTAGATCTTGTTATGTACAAGGCTACTAAAAAAGCACATCTGTTATCATGTCATGATTTTATTATTTCATAACTGTATTTCAACATAGTTGACTTTCTTTCTAATCCTATGTATTTTTTTTTTAATTTAAAAAGTTTTGAAGTTTAAAAATATTGTAGAAGAGTCACTAGACTTCACTAGGTTCTCAAAGAAGTCCATGCCCTTCTGCCTCCCATACCTGCAAAAGATGTTAAGAGCCCTATAGGAGATTCTCAGCACTGTGCCCCACGCTTGAGGAGATTTCAGTATTCCCCATTGCCAAAGCACATCTTCCATGAAGACAGGGGCCTATGAAATTAATCATTTAGTGCATTTCATTGTGCCTTTCACTTGGTTTTAATTACCTCTTTCCCAATAACATACCTTAACAAAAACCTCAAATGCAGTTCAATTGTGAAATATGGAATCATTTGATCCTCAAATTGCTGGTGAAAACTGCATCAGCTTTCAGCTATTCACGAGCTGACTGTCTGAGCTGTGAATCACCAAGGTCCCCTTTTCTTCCTGGTTTCCTCTTTGGCTCTTTACCATGTGGTTCTTTTACTGTGGGTCACAGGTGCACTGAAAGATAGGCAGGGCACGAGGGGAAATGACATTCAAATCTGACAATTTTCCTCCCTCACTAAGGAGTCGTTTATGGGCAGAGGTTGAAATCATTGATTAAATTAAGATTTTGGGATTACCTGTGGATTTTAATTACCATGCCATTCACTGTCCCAATGTGTTCTGGCTCCCCCGTCTCTGCACTCCTGAAGCTCTAATGAGACGCTTATCAGATGCTATTTTGTATTGTTAGTTATCTTTGCAGCGCATACGCTCTTTGAGTTCAGGGATCCTGTGTTATCCTTCTCTTCGGTTGCCTCTGGTGCTTGGCAGACAATAGACCCTCCGTAAATAGGTGTGGCTGAATTGAATAGCTGTCGACTGTGCATATTTAGTGGGTCTTCATGCTTGAAGTTGCCAGTGCTAACATGATTATTTTCTATTTCGGATTTGTTTATGCAACATCTATTCCACAGATACTAAACACTATGTGCCAGGTATCAGTCTAGACATTAGAGACAAAGATGAATATAACTAGTTCTCCCAAGGAGTCTAAAGCCAGACAGCCCTCAGACCAATACATATTGCAACGGGGTATAATGAGAGCAAAGATTGGGGTGTGAATCAGGTATGTTGGTGAAACCAGAGAAGGTCAATTCTGGCAAACAAAAGTCAGAAGATGCTAAAAGTGAGAACCCAAAGGATGAGTAGGACTTTAGCCAAGGAATAGGGAATGCGAAACCATAAATCCATTAGTATTGCAGCAGCATTCCTGACCTACCCAACACCCATCTCCTCTCCTTCCCTCCTTCCCCTCTAATAGAACCTTAGTTTCCAATTTGGGATGGGCTCAAGGAAGGTAAGCTCCTTCCCCAGACCCAAGTTCATGAGCCAATCAGGCGCCAAGTATGGTCATTCCTTTTCTCTTTGCCAGTGATTGGTCCAGGGTGAGCACATAACCACCTTTCTGGTCAATGAGATAGAAGGGGAAGTCAGCCAGGGCCTTGCGTTTGGACATAGAAAGACAGTCTTGCTAGGAGAAAACTAGCTTTCTCCTCTTGTCTAGAAAACTGTTATGATGTTTGCGAGTGTGGCAGCTATCTTGTGACAGCAGAAAGATAATAGGAGCCTGGGGGGCTCTTTGATAGTAACACTGAATAGCAACCCATCCTGGCAACTGGACTCCTTGTGTGGGGGGGAAAAATTAACCCCTACTTGTCCGTGCTACAAGTATTTAGACTTTTTCTCCCCCTTATAACTAAACACATCATAACTTGTATGCATAACTTCTGTAAACTATTTTTTTCACAGATTTCTCCAGTGATTACCAGAGTGATCCCATGGCTAATACCGCTGAGTTTTCCTGGCTGATATCCTCAATCTGTATAACTCTAGATTCAACTCCTTTCTTCTTCAGTCTCTCCAATCACTTTTGGGAGCCTCCAGGACAACATCTTTGATTGTGGCTTCCTCCTTCCTACTCTGCAACTCCTCTGATGCTTAAACAGTATTCTCTGCAAAGCTGGCAGGAAAGTCTGACTCTCTGACTCTGTTTCACGCTATCACTAGATCCCAAGATGGTGTGAATGCCTTGAATATCATAGGCCTTTGGTCAAAGTACACCTTCTAGCTCCCCCCTACCCCTGCTCTCTGCAGGGAATTGTCCGAGAAAGAGGAGGCATACTGTTCTCATCTGCTTTTCTTAGGGTCTTTCCGCAGAAGCCTAGTATCAACCTCCACCTTTAGGCAGAACCAAACCAAACGAAAGCCCCCAGGCATATCAACCAGTGCCCACAGATGTCCTTGAGTTCAGGTTTACTGGCTCTGCACGACTACTCTCCAGTTAGCTCGGCCCAGGGCACGGTTACACATGCACACGGAGGCATGGGAACAGAGCATTGCAAAAACAGGCAGTCAGGGTCCTTTTATGGCTTCCCAGGTGGCAAGGTTGGTAAAGAACCTGCCTGCCAATGCAGGAGACATAAGAGACTTGGGTTCAGTCCCTGGGTCGGGAAGATCCCTTGAGTAGGAAATGGCAACCCACTCCAGTATTCTTGCCTGGGAAATCCCATGGACAGAGGAGCCTAGCAGGCTACAAAGAGTCAGACACGACTGAAGCAACTTAGCACACAAGAAGTGTAAGCAGTAATTTCTAAGCCAGAGCTTCCCCAGAAGTATGGCATATGGTACATTGAGATACTTCCCTGCCCTCTCAAGTCCTTGGGACTACTGGGCAGAGCCTGGCAGCCAGGCTCTTAGACTGATCACCTCCAGCAGCAAGAAGCCTCGTGTGGATCTAGGAAGGTGGATCCAAGCAGGGTGGAATCTCATGAGACCACGATATAAAAAGACTGGAAAACAATGGGGAGGCATTGAGGGATTTTTTAACAGTAAGAAACCTCATCAATTTTCCATCTTGGAAGGGAATGAGAAGGCAATGCAGAAGTTGGATGAGAGGGGTAGACAATGAGCCTGAGGCCAGGAATACCAGCCTCACCTACAGTGGCCCAGATGTGAAGCCACGAGGGGCTGCGCTGAGGAGGAGGAATAAGAAAATAGAAGGGGTCTGGGATAAGAGGAATCTTGAGGAGATAAAAATCAATGAATGGACATGGTCTTGCTAGCTGATTAGATACACAGATGCTAGAATCCAGGATGACTTACAGCTTTTGGCTTGAGAACCTGAGTGGACAGTGGCATCATCCATTGAAACTGAGAATATGTGGGGGAAAGGTGGAAGAACGTTGGTTTGAGATGCGTGTGGAATGTCCCAGGGAGATGACCAGTAGGCATTTAGATATATAGATCTAATGCTCAAGAGGTCACTCTCATCTAGAAATTTAGTCTTCAGCAGATAATATTGGTGATGCTGACCACGAAGAACAGAGCTGGGATAAGAGAGGGCCAGACACAGGGCAAGGGAGAGAAACTCAACCCAAGACAACTCAAGTCAAAGGACCAAGACTGAGAACCCAGTCCCGGTGGGCTTCATTCAGAGAGAGGAGAGAGAGAGAGAGAGAGAGAGAGAGAGAGAGAGAGAGAGAGTGTGTGTGTGTGTGTGTGTGTCTGTCTTATGTCTGCTTCTCTTTGAATATTTGCCTCATTGCCTCCAATTTCAGACTGGACTTTTCTGCTAGGTGGAGAATAAAGTCATTAGTAGCTCCAGAATAGCCATCCCAGTGAGACTCTTTCCCCCCCACCACACTATAACAAGAAAGAAAGTGAAGTTGCTCAGTCGTGTCCAACTCTTTGCGACCCCATGGACTGTAGCCTACCAGGCTCCTCCGTCCATAGGATTTTCCAGGCAAGAAGACTGGAGTGGGTTGCCAGTGCCTAACAATCCCTAGAAATAACTCTGAGTGGCTTTGCTTGGGTCATATGACCTATCCTTAGACCAAACACTGTTGCCAGCTATTGAACACTTAGATTTGCCAGACCTAGGTCATGTGTCATGAGTTCACATTGTCATCTGGTTGGGGGTGGGACATAGGGGCGGGTTCTATTACCAGAAGAACAGTCATGGTAAAGCTTTCAGGGCAGATAAATATAGTTACCATGGTTCCCCACCCATCATTTAAAGAGGTAGATAGAAAATGGGGACCAGTAAAGGAGACAACAAATTGACATGTCAGAGTAGATTATCAGCTTTTCAGAGGCTGAGAAATGTGTCTTATTCAGGTCTGTTTCCTCCTTCCCTCTGATATGTGGTGCTATGCCTATAATCAACAAGTGTGGATGGAATGAATTCATAACACTCTACATGGCAAGTAGTGGGTATTTTTCAAAAAACATGACAAAAACTGACACCCAGAAAATCTTATTTGGACAATATACAAAAGCACTTTTTTTAAGTAGTTGTCCACCACTGACATAGTTATTAACATTAATAGATTCTCTGAAAAGAGCCAGTCGTTTTCATGATTTGGATTAAGGCACCATATCAATTTGGACCCAAACAGTTACAGTGAGAATTTGATTGGGGGACTGTCATGGACATCAGGTAGTATTGTTTTAAAGAATGTTCAGTTTATTGCTTGGTTCTAAGGCTGACTGTAATTTCATGCTGCATTTGCAAGCCTGCAGGCAGATACCTTAATTACTATGGACACTAGATAGAAAGATGACTGCTAGTCCAAATCTCTATTAATTGGTGACATACTTCCACCTTCAGGGGAACAGATGCTAGGAAGGAATGAAAGAAAGCTTGTAAACCACAGTACCCGGCAGCTCCCCTTAGGTGGTATCTATTTTTTCTTATCAAGTACCTTTTATATCCACTAGGGGGAATCCTAGCGTGTATCAAAACTTGGCTCTTTCTAAGCATAATAGAATGATATACCGTTGAAAACTTGTCTGTTGATGGGTGTGTCCCCTACCCTGTAAGGGTCCAGATATCTGGCATATTACCATATTTTTCAAACAAAATAGAGAATATCATTCAAGATACGTTAGAGAGTGGTGATTATTTAAACTCTCACTGGATTTAGAAGGGGTCCACTAAGCATTTTAGATGAAGTTTTTTTATTATAAATAGAAGCTTCCACCATGAAAAGGAGGGTTTATATTTGTTAGAATACTTGGCTATTAAAAAACAGAAAATGCTGAATCTGTACACTTTCAATTTTAAAGAGCTTAATTTTAAATACCTGTGTGATTTCAAATTTTAAGTTTAAATACTAATGTGATCTTAATGTTCACTGGAATTCTTAAAGTATTATTGGCACTCCATTGATAATTATTATAAGCTTGTCTAACATAATTACAGTATAAGACTCTTCTCTTTTCAACACAAAGCCGTTGTCAAAGTTTCAAAGATGCTATAAATTAACAAATAATCTGAATGCTGTACTCATACATGAATTCAGTGGGTGCGTCTCCATATTGTCAATAATATATATTTTTGTGGTTGGCTATCGCTCTTCTCAATTCTGTTCTCTGTCTTTACAGAGATAATGAATTCACAAATTGGTAAATATGCATTATACGTATGCTAGGTTGTCATTGTATCTAGGGCTGTGGGTACCCCAAAGAATGATGCCCTGTCTCTAGCATCTGCAGTGTTTAGAATGCAGTTCAGCCAATGTTGACCATTGAGTCTGGGCAAGGCTTAAGAAGCTGCACAGGGAGGGAACCATCAATCTAGCTCACTGCCCCAACTCTCAACACATGCTTAGCACATGGTAGGTTCTCAGAAAGTATTTGTTAGAGGAATGAGCAGGTAAATGAACAAAAAGTGTGAGGGAATAAAGGGAATTATGGTGATAAACGGAATAAGACACCATCCTTGACCTCAAGGAATCCACAGTTGAACAGAAGAACTATATACGTGACTAATGTATAATGAACAATGTAGACTGCAAGATTTAAATGCTTTCATAGACTGGCAGATAAAGTGTTGTTCAAGTTCAGAAAAGGGGATTCACAACCAAATGGAGAAATCAGTTAAACACATTCAATAGGCAAGTTTAAGTACACTGCTAGAAGGGAGTCTGGAAAGGAAGCGATACTCATTCCTATATTAGAATAAGTGAATGAACATTTGCTGTACACTAGGCCCTGTGCCCATTCCCAGGGGGCATGAAGATGAATCAGAACTTGATTTCTATTTTAATGTAAAATAATTTTTAAAGTTCATAGTCTAGTAGAGAGCTTCTAGTATACTTTCAAGAAAGACTTCCAGGAGAAAGTGCCTTTTAAATTGGGTCTTGAAGGATGCATAGGAGTTTGCAAGGCAGAGGAGAGAGAAAGGATGTTTTAGTTTTCTTTTTAAGTATGTATTTATTTCTTTGGCTGTGCTAGGTCCTCGTTGCAGCATGTGGGATCTAGTTCCTTGACCAGGGCTTGAACCTGGGTCCCCTGCATTGGGAGTGTGGGGTCTTAGCCACTGGATCATCAAGGAAGTCCCAGGGAAAGGATGTTTTAGATGAGAAGTATATGCAAGGGGATGGAGGCATGGAAAGGTCTGCCTTGTTGAAGGAATATCCCGTTGCTAAAAATGGATGACAGTATCAAGTGTATCACTAGCTCTTAGCACAAAGCCCTGTAGAGGGAAGTTCCTTAGTAAACACTAGTTGGTTTTGACAATAATGATGGTTAGAGCCAGAGGATGACCTAAGTCTTAAGTGCTGGTCAAATTCAAGTAAGTGTGCTCAGTACTGGGCATATGCCCAGGAAACACTAGTTAAAATTCTCCTCCAAGGATGAGATTTAAAATGAGTATTATAGGCTGAATTGTGTCCCAATACACCCCAAAATTCATCTGTTGAAGTTCTGACCCCCCAATATCTCAAAATATGACTGTATTTGGATATGGGAGTCTTTAAAGAAGTAAAAGGAGGGCTTCAGGGTGGACTGGCATCCTTATAAGGAAAAAGGAAATCTGGACATAGTTAGATACAGAGAGAAGACTAGTTGAAAACACAGGGAAGAGACGGCCGTCTACAAGGAGAGAGGCCTCAGAAGAAACCAACTCCACCACGCCTTGATCTCGGACTTGCAGGCTCCAGAACTACAGGGAAATAGATTTCTGTTGTTTAAGCCACCCAGTCAGTGGTACTTTGTTATGGCAGCCCTAGCAGACTAATAATGGGTTAGCAAAGCATTAGAGTAATGGTAGTGATGATGATGGTGTCATTTAGTATGCTTGAAAATTCCCATAAGGTTAGATGCTACTATTTCCTGGCTACTGTGAGGACGCTGAGGCTCAGAGAACCCAAGGCTACATGGTTTTGGGGTGATGGCATTAGATTTGGAACTTAGGCCTGACTAAGGCTACCACTAGCCTTGTAAAGTCTTTGTAAAAAGAAAAAGCCATCTCTTCCTTGAGGGTGAGCAGAGGTGAGCTGGATTTCAGTTCCTCTTGCCCCCCGTTGGCCAGATGCCCTGGTGCAGGGCTCACCCTTCACAGTGACGCACTCTACAGCCCAAGCACTTAATCATTATGCTGGGCTTCCCAAGGGGCTGGGGCGGCTGGAGATAATACCACCAAGCGAGGAAGAGGGCACGTAAAAGGGATTCAGAGACCCCGGATGGCAAACCTCACCTGCTCCACAGTTGGGCATGGTCCATGAGCTCTGGGTCCTAGTGGGTGGGCTTCCAACAGTCCCACAGCCACAAGGGGACCTCGATTCAGCCCAGTTCTGCTAAGTGGCTTCAAACAGCTCTGTCTCCGGTCCTCATTAAGCAAGAAATCTAGTTTGCTGGGATCACACACCTGTCCTGTCGCCAGCACCCCGACCCCCCAGTCAAAGCGACTGAGAAAAGCATCTTTGAGCATTTTGACCATGAATGTCAGTGCGCCTCTCCTCACAATTAAAGCTCCTGAATGTTCCAAATTGCAGCTTTCATGGTGGGGGAAAAAAAGGCCTCTGACAGCGTAAATATTTAATCACCATTAAGAATGTCCAACGAAGGAGGGGAGTCTGGTTTCAAATTGGCTGGTTCAGATGATGAAAGCCGAGAAGTCACAGCAGAGTAAAAATAAAGTTCCCTCTAAAGAACTCCTGGCTTTAGAACTCAAGATGGTTTCTATTTCTACTGCATGGAACGCTGTGCGTGTCACCTGTCCTTGAGCCATGAAGGAGCCCAGAATGCCTGATTTATCTCTAAATATTAGTGGGGGTGGGGTGGGGTGAAGTCTGGAGACAAGAGAGGATAGCAGTCTCTTCATAAACCTGTTCTGGGGAATCATGAATAAAAATGGAATTTCTAGACTGTATTGAAGGGACTGCTGAAGTTCAGACTTAAGGAGAAATGTCTAAAAAGGAAAAAGCAGAGTGTTCAGTCTTGTGTCTTATTTGAAAATAGACTTCAAACGTTCAGCAGTGTTTCAGATATCAGAACCATCCCTGCTCCCCACCACCTTTTGAACCCTTAGTGCCCAGTAGTTCTCGGTTTACTTTTAAGGTAAAGCTTTTAGTTTTATGACTTAGCTGGAAAAAATATATATAATCTTACTCAGTCAGGTTTCCATTTGTCTCTATCACCAGGCTGAACTAGTGTAGGAAAGCCTGTTGCAAAGGGGAGAAAGAAATGGAGATTTTCCAAAATCCAGACTGGGGGGAGCCAAACATGTGGAGAGAAAGACTAGGAATTCCTCTGTGCCTAGCAGTGTCCCATGCTCCCCATCAGTGGACAAATAGAAGGTACAGATTTAAGTAGCATTCTCGTCCCCTTCTCCACCCATGCTTGGAGGGGGGCTGGTACATCAGTTATGGTTCTGACAGAAAAGAAGTGACACAGGCAAATGGGTTTGTTAGTGAAGGGACCGTGGCAGAGGTGTGGATGAGATGAACGGAGACCAGCCAGGGCCAGCAACAGGGGGAGACGTTGGTTCCTGCAGACCTGAAGAGTAGGGGGAGGCTGGTGATAACCCAGAGAAGGCTGGGACCACAGATGTAGTTGTAAAACAGGGCTGACCATAGCTTCTGTGGCCTTGGAGAGGGACAAGGCCAGTGCACAGATCACTGGAAGCATAAATATCTGGACATCACCCCTGGGTCTCCTGATGGGGGCTCAGATTGGCTGGACCTAACTGGAAACCAAAAAGCAAGGAGGACGTCCAAAAACGTCAAACTTGCGGGTGTACAGCAGGACGGAGCAGAGTGGGACTGTGTTCTGTAGAGATCAGTGGAAACCACCCAGCACAAATGGGGAAGGAAAAACAAATAGGATTAGAGAAGGGGCAGAATGGCGAGGTAAACACTCAGCCTTCCATCGGATTTGCCCTTGGGACTCTGCATGATGCTGTCTGTGCGTCCAATGCCTTCCCCACCATGGGTGACGAGTGAGGCTGCCCTCACCATGGGGACCACATGTTGAGCTTCCTGTTGTCAACAACCCAAGTTCAGAGCTGATGCCAGTTGCTTCTCATCCATCTTGGTGGACATATTTTCTAGGGAGTGGCAAGGCCTAAAAATGAGAAGGTGTGCCAACTTGGTGGCAAGCAGCAGACCACTCACCGCCCAGTCCAGCAACTTCATCGTCAGCTCAGAGCATTTCCCTGTCAGAATCTCAAGGAAACGGAAATATGAGTGACTGTGACGTTATCTGCATGTTTATCTTATCTTCTGCTATTCGTTTCAAGAATTTGAGTTATTAATATGAGGGCCTGGTTTCTGGCAGCTCTTCTCTTTAAATGGGTTTATGCCAAGCCGCCAGTTATCAAAGGATTCAGGGCTTATGATTACACTAATAAGGAGCCTCAGGGCTGTGACGGCAGGACAGAGACACAGGGCAGGTATTAGAGAGGGATCGGCATTTTGTGTCTAGTCCATGATGCCCTTTTGGCTCCACATTTCAAAAGAGCAGCAAGGAAAACATGAGCAGGGTTAGACCCGGGTTTTGTGTAAAACCAGAGAAAAGTTGGTGACCAAGAGACTGCTCACAAGTTGCAGAGGTCCCCCAGATCCGGAGGAATAATTAATGGATGACTCTGTGCATTGTGCCGGATGAACTCCGGTTGGTCTGGAAAAACACTGCAATGGTTGATGATTTACCGTATTTTGCTTTCAGCTGATAATGGTCTCATGCTCTTAACCACTGATGGTTTTGGTGAATGTTTTGCAGAAAGGGCTCAAGAGAAACTTCATGACGCTGAGTGCATTACATGAGAAGGGAGGTGTTAGGATGGCAGGGTGATGTCCTCGACACCACAGTCCCTTAAAAACATCTGACATTTGACATCCCTTCCATAGGGCAGTAACTCAGCCATCCCTAGAGCTGAGTGAGGGCCCCCTGTTAGTTTAAAGGAAGTCACTGGACCTGGAGTAAAGAATTGTTACCTTGTACATTCAATCCACTCTCCCCTCTACAGTTGTATCTCTGCTGGTGAACGACCGTGAGGACAATGTGATGTCCAAAAAAAACAATTGTAATGGGGGAGCAAACCAAATTCTGCCTACTGAAGGAACACCACTGAGCCTTCAACACTTTAACCAAAGGCATGGGCATCATCACCAAAGTATAAGATGCTCAGCAATTGTGTGGGGCCATGCTGGGTGGGCAGGGAAGACAAGGCACCACGTTCCTTTGTTGTTCAGTCACTCAGTCATGTCCAACTCTTTACGACCCCATGAACTGCAGCACACCAGGCTTCCCTATCCTTCACTATGTCCCAGACTCTGCTCAAACTCACGTCCACTGAGTCAGTGATGCCATCCAACCTTTTCACCCTCTGTCGCCCCCTTCTTCTCCTGCCCTCAATCTTTCCCAGCATCAGGGTCTTCTCCAGTGAGTCTGTTTTTTTGCATCAGGTGGTCAAAGTATTGGAGCTTCAGTATCAGTCCTTCCAATGAATGTTCCTTTACCACATCTTAACTGTGCCTTTGACTGACTTTCCATGTTTATTGAACTACATTCAACTCGTCTCTCAGCATCAATTCAAACTTATTAAATGGCTCTTCATCTTATCTGCTTTCAACCGTCTACTCATCAGCAGCCTAGAAAGAAGCCTGGCTCATTTCTTTTTCCTGTCAGTCACAAAGGGGGCTAGAAGCTCTGATAAGGGCCCTGATGTGGAAGACCACATAGATTTGAGCAAAGCTGTCTTAAGTCCTAGAAGGACATGACTGGAACTATTCAGTCCCCTGAGTGGTGCTTTCCAAATGCCACCGAGGGGGTCGTAGCTACGTAAATAAGGTATAAAGAGAACTCATTGGCTGCCGGAACTAATAATCTTGGTGGCTTTTCATCTCTGCCGGGCCAGTCATTCCCAAAGACCACTGAAGCACCAATGATAGCCATCTTGTGACTGTGACCAGTTGCCTGCCGACCAGTTCTTAATGTCCTGAACCTCGGCAGGAAGCCACGGGATCTATAAAGTCCTGTCCAGCAGAAATGAGTCTGATTGTGGATGGTCTGGTTAACCCAGATTGCCTTTGGTGCCTGGGGGAGTTGATATTTTCTCATTATGAAGACTTTCCCATCTAGTGAATGCTACAAATAAAAACTGCTCGGAATCAGTCTGAACTGCTTGTTTCCGTGGTAGCAGGTCTCTGTCTGGAGGATAAATCTGCACCATCTTCCTTTTTTTGGGTTTCAGCCAGTTGTGTTACAAGGAGTTCTGAATGTGCAATACAGGACACCCGATGGGCTGGGCTCCAGCACTGGGAGAGGGAAACCTGGTCACTGGTGGGATTCACATCCTCGGCCAGACAGTGGTGTCCGAGAGAAAGCGATCAAAAACGTTCAGAATCCACATGTCTAAGTATTTATTTTGGTTGTTCATGTTTCCCACCGTTTTCAAACGTGAACTTATGTCCTGAAGGTGGAGCTTTAGCACACAGGAAAATTGGAATGGGCCAAACGTGTTTGTACCAAACAGGATAGAATCAGCAAAGAACACATTCATATGCTTCCTAGTCCTCTACATTTTTCATGCCAAAAAATAGGCACAGATTCTGATTTCTTTCGCCATAGGAGCCTGCATACAATTAAATGGGAGAGAAAAGAAGCCTGCTCTCAAGAGTGGGGCTTATGATCCCAGTAGAATGGCAAGAGACTGTAGCCATCAAAGCCACTTACGCTTCTTGCTGGTAGAGTTTTTTAAGATGCTGTTTCTTTTTCAACACGAGGCAGCAATGAATTGAGTAGTGATCAAAATGCCGCACCACAGAGTATGTTTAATCCAAATAGCTCCCAAGATGGTCTGCTCCTGATTGTACCAACTCTACGGGACTTCAAGAAATTACTTGGTTACCAGTGAAGTAAAACTATCTCCAGAATGGAATTGAACTGTTGCTTCTCACAACATTGCCACAGCCGGCTCATGAAGGCAGTGAAGATCATTGTGTTTCTTCACCATTCACGGGGAATGCTGTCAAAATATGGGCACACACATCCCCTCCTATGCTGTGAAGGGTTCCATGAGCTACTGCAGATGCTTCCAAGACACCACTTTTTCCACTGCCAGCAGTGCAAAAATTCTTAAAACATTTCAGGTGGGAAGACAGTGCAGGGAGTGACGCCTGATTATTTTGGAGCAGAGCGTGTCTGATTAGCCTCACCTAAAGATCTCCTGATTCACCTCGATCTGGTAGCTCTAGGTCTCTCCCTTGCTCCTCTTCTCTCCTCACTGGCACCCCAACTGCCGTCACCGCAGCAGAAAGAGCGACCTGACAGCTTGTGGGAAAGCACGTGCTGCCTCCTGGCAGGCAAAGATAATGTTATCCAATTTCAAACAAGGAAAGGACAAATGGAAAGATGACCACTTGTGAATTCAAAGTATGAGAGCTACTGCCGGGATGATGTGAGCCTTTAACTGCACGTCCAGATTGGAAACCCCAGTTCCTCTTGTGCTTCTTGCTTCCCCTCACCGTCCTTTGCTTTAGCCTTCCAGATCAATCTCCTCCTGCCCTGTCCCTCAGCACAGGGGAGAACTTGGGGCACTATGGTAGAAGTTTAACACCTGCAACAGCTGCTCCTTCAGAAGGACTCAGCATCTAGATGAAGCACAGGCACCCCACCCCCAAAACGATTCCTTCTAGAATTGGGAAACTGGGAGGGGAAGGAAGAAAGGGGTCGTGACCAATTATCCTCCCTGGGGCCTCTGGTCTGGAAATGGCCTGGAAAGGGTCACAGATCTTCTCTCATGGGGTGCACCGGGTTCTCGGGGTCCCCCTGCTGCACCCCCGGATCACCTGCCAGATGGTAAGGTGCAGCTGCCTCAGAGCTGGGAGGTATCTGTGCAGTCTCTGAGGCTCCCTTCTGAGAAAGCATGAACCTACACACAGGTGTGCAATGATTCAGATAGTCACTGGGCTCCAGAAGTTCTTGGTGGTTTGGGGGGGCGGCCCAGCTGGTATTTGCCGCCTTGGTGGGTTGGTGAGACCTCAGAGAGTCCAAAGGAAAGAGGTGCGAAAGGAGGAGACAGAGGGACTGCCTCTAGGGAAATAAGGGTACTTGACTCTTAAGTCTGGGCTGGGAGGTAGGTGGGGACATTCAACTTGGGGAACTTTTCCGTCCCACCTGCTGAGAATGCTCTCCGGGTAGTTCCATAAAGACCACAGGTGGAACTTGGCTAGAGGGGGCGGTGTAAGCGGCCCTGGAGCTAGAAGAGAATTCGAATCTCACCTCTGCTGTCTGCCAGCAGTAGGACCCCCGGCGAGTTCCGCAACGTCTCCACCCCTCCTAACGAAATGGGGCTGATTACAACAAGTCACTAACAGGGTTGTTATGGGTATTAAATGAGTTTTAATCCACGTAATGAATTTCAAGCGGGACCCGGCACGCAGTATGCACTCAATAAATATTAGCCATGATCATTCAGGTTAGATGATGAGTAGAACTTTCTAAGTGCTAGGTTTGAAAGCCTGGGTCTCCGTTGCCAAGGGAAATGAGAGAACCTCCTCAAGTATGGGAGCTCCGGCCCCAGGGATTGTCCAGAACCAGAATCTCGGCGCCTGCCTTTCCTCCACCTCACTCCTCTGACCCGGGGAAACCCATCTCCTGTCACAGGGGCGCCTCTGTTCCTTGAGCCTCGGGCTTGTCAGTGTTTCCCTCTCTCGCGCTCCTCCCCAGGGCCTCCCTCCCGCCGCTCCACACCTGTCAGCAGCCCACGCAGCCTCCCAGTGGCCCGAGCCCCGGGCCTCAGCTGCAACCCTTTGGCGGCCTGGGTCCTAGTTCCCCGAGCCTTGCGCATCTCTCCGCGCCGCTCTCGTAAACAAAACCCGAGCGTTGGAGCAGCCCCGCGGGCGGACAGGCGCCGGAGCCAGCTTGGTGCGCTGTTAACGCGCCCCGGGAGCCCCGGGCGAGCTAAGGGGCTTTGGTGGTGGCGGCGGCAGGAGGCTTAGCTTTGTTATGAATAGATGAAAGAGGCCACCTACACAGTAACCCAAATTACGAGACCTCCCTCCTCCCTATCTCACCGAATCAAGAGGGGAGGGGAGATGGGCGTGGAGGGAGGGCGGGCGGCCAGGAGGCGGAGGGAGGAGGAGGAAGAGGATGAGGAAGGGGGCCAGTTGCATCCCACTTTCACAATGGGAAAGTGAAACGCACAAGCGCACCCAACCTCTCCAGCCCTCCCCGCCTGCCTCGCTCCCCTCCGCCCGTCCCCTCCCTTCCCCTCCGCGCCTCCCCTCGAGCGCCAGCATTGCACAGAGGAACTCTCCGGAGAAGGAGGGCCCGGAGGAAGCGGCGCCGGAGCGCGCAGGGCTTGCCGCCGCCGCCGCCGCCGCTGCACAGGCTGCCGGAACGAGCCCGCCGCGCGCCGCCCTCCCCGCTCTCCTTCCCGGGCGAGCCGCGGGGATGGGGCGGCCGCGGGAACCCGAGCGCGCGCAGGAGCCGCCGCCGCCCGCGTCTCACTCGCCGCGCGCCTGAGCCGCTGTCGCCGCCGCGCGCCCTGCCCGGGGGCGGCCCCCACCCCCCTGCGCCACAGCCCCATGGAGGTCTCCCGGAGGAAGGTACCGCCGCGCCCCCCGCGCCCCGCCGCGCTGCTGCCGCTGCTTGCCTATCTGCTGGCGCTCGCGGCGCCCGGCCAGGGCGCGGACGAGCCCGTGTGGCGGTCGGAGCAAGCTATCGGAGCCATCGCGGTGAGCCGGGAGGACGGCGTGTTCGTGGCGAGCGGCAGCTGCCTAGACCAGCTGGACTACAGCCTGGAGCACAGGCTCTCGCGCCTATACCGGGACCAAGCGGGCAACTGCTCGGAGCCCGTCCCGCTGACGCCCCCCGCGCGGCCCCGGCCGGGCAGCAGCTTCAGCAAGCTGCTGCTGCCCTACCGCGAGGGGGCGGCCGGCCTCGAGGGGCTGCTGCTCACCGGCTGGACCTTCGACCGGGGCGCCTGCGAGGTGCGACCCCTGGGCAATCTGAGCCGCAGCTCCCTGCGCAACGGCACCGAGGTGGTGTCGTGTCACCCGCAGGGCTCGACGGCCGGCGTGGTGTACTACGCGAACGACACCCAGAGCTGGTACCTGGCAGTGGCCGCCACCTATGTGCTGCCCGAGTCCGAGACGGCGAGCCGCTGCAACCCTGCGGCGTCCGACCGCGAAACGGCCATCGCGCTCAAGGACACGGGGAAGCGCAGCCTGGCCACGAAGGAGACGGGACGCCTCAAGCTGCGCGACGGCGGGGGTAGCCTGCACTTTGTGGACGCCTTTCTCTGGAACGGCAGCGTCTACTTCCCCTACTACCCCTACAACTACTCGACAGGCGCCGCCACCGGCTGGCCCAGCATGGCGCGCATCGCCAAGAGCTCCGAGATGCTCCTGTTCCAGGGCCAGGCGGCCCTCAACTGCGGCCACGGCCGCCCAGACGGCCGCCGCCTGCTGCTCTCTTCCAGCTTGGTGGAGGCCCTGGACGTCTGGGCGGGCGTGTTCAGCGCAGCCACCGGAGAGGACCAGGAGAAGCGCTCGCCCACCACCACCGCACTCTGCCTCTTCAGGATGAGTGAGATCCAGGCACGCACCAAGATCTGCCGCTGGGACTTCGAGATCGATAATAACGAGAACAACTGCGTAAGTCCTGCCCCTTCCTGGGGAGGGGAGCGCTCCCTTTGCGGAGCCGCGGGCGAGGCAGAGCCGCTGGCAGAGAGGGTTGACCTTTACCAGGTCTCGGATTAACGCAGCCCTGTGGCCGCCCGACGGCAGTTCTGGTACCTCGGGCTACTCTAAAGCACGGCCGGAAGTCCCCGAGGGAGTGTGAAAAAAGGGAGGTGGAGAGGGTAGGAGTTAAGCTCTAAACTCTGGTGACTGCATCCCATTGCCATCCCTGCCTATCCAAACAGGGGCGCTTGTTTGGGTCTGAGCCTCCCCTGGCAGCTCCCCCGCCCTCCCCTAAACGCTTCCCCCGGTGTGTGGTCTGGGTTGGCCTGCGGCTTTGACCCTTGTCCTCACCAGGGTTACCAAACGCAGTGCCCTGGGCTGAGAAGCCGTGGAAACTAAAGGACTTGCCACACCCCAGTCTTTGTGCCCACCCCCCGTAACCCGTGTGATGTGGTCTGAAGAGTTGGTCTGGTCGACACCGGTCAGCGCTAGGCTGGAACAGAGGCTCAGGCTTGGGGGAACAGAACCCTCTGCGCGACCCGGTGCAAGGGGGCGGGGCTGTGGCTCTGCTGAGGGTGTGCGCTGTGGTCTACGGCTCGGGGAGAGGCTGGGCCGGCGGAGGTGGCTTTGTGGGTAAAAAGCCTCACCCTAGAGGGGAGGGCGAGAGAAAGTGTCGGGGGTGCCACAGGCAGTTTCTGGGCTCCAGATTGTCTGACTAGATGGCAGGGCTCGGGGGCACCACCCACCCAGGCAAATGGCAGAGTTTTCCACCCACCACCCCTCACCTCCCCCAGGGTTCCCAGGACAGCCACAGCTTGACTCTTGAAACTGGCGTTTCTTTGACTGGGAAAGAAAGCCGCGGTTCAAGAGGGTCCAGTTGATGGGGATTATGGAGCCATTGTGCACTTCTCCGAGGCTCTTTTCCTTCCAAGGCTGCTGGCACATCAACTCCACATATGGCTCCTGAGAGGGGAGCCTGCTGAGCGCCTCCTTTATAACTGGACAGAAATCAAAGAGCAGAAATTAACGGCTACAGGTGTTGCCATTGTTTTGGTATAAAATGCGTCAGAGAGCAAGGCGAGAAGTCTTCACTTGGAAAAACGTGTTGTGTCGATACATTCGTTGTGTAAGCATAGAGAGGACATTGGCGCTAAGGTCTATTGAGAAGTGTATGGAAAGACACTCCCACCCGCATCCAGGCAGAGCCCATCTTACCAAATATTAGCCTTATTACTCAGAAAGAAAAAAAACAGGTCTTTTGCAAGGCCCCTTAGAATGGTCATTTGCTTCCTCCTCCTTGCTCACTACTTGTGTGCTGGGGCACACACATAATGTCTTCATTTAGTTACTGTTATAATTATTTTAAAATGTAAATAATGCATAATACTCCCTACATGACTTCATCTGGCTATACAATTATAAGTTAATATTTAATATCTGTCTTCATGAGATCCTTATGAATTCAAGTTTGGCAAAAACCATTGTCTTTGACTTCTCTGTTGAAAGACTTGAAAGTACCCCCACATAGCACTTAGAGTGCAGCTTCAGGCATACTTGGTCTCTCGGGTTAATGTCGAGACAGCTCGGAGGCCCGCAGCAGGTGATAACAGTGGAAGTCCAAGCTCCGCCATCTGACAGCTGTGTAGATGTGTGGGAGCCAAAACATTTCTCTTGACTGCCTTGCTCTACCCATTGAGTCCTAGAGGACTTAGTTCCCTTCCAAACCCAGCAGGCACCCTGAATGCACTCAGAATCCACGTTTTTGGCTCGATCAGGTGTTCCTACTTGCGCTGGGATGAGGGGAAGGAAAAGTCAGAGAGCTGCTTATCCATCTTTGTGCGGGGCACTTCTGGGAGGTGGCTGCCCCTTAGAAATCAAGCAAGGGGCAAACACATGCTGCCAAAAATCTGGAATTGGAGAAATAAATAATTAAACTAGGTCCCTCCACAGCATGTCTTGCTGCTGCTATTTATCGAGAGCTCCCGGTGTGCTCAGAGCTGCAGTTTCTGAAAGACGGGGTCTCTACCCTCTGAGCTTGTCACCCAAGTTAAATAATGTGCTCCAGTTCAAACAATAGCTTGTCAGGGCTGCCCAGGTGGGAACTTGGAGTTTTGCCTTTTTTTAAAAAAAAAAATATAAGTAAATTCCTTGCTGCTCGTATGTATTAAAAAGCCTTAATGGAATTGAATTTCAAGAGAGACTTTGGGGAGGGGGGAAAGGCGGTAGTTTTGGTGAAAAAGCTGACAATTTTATAACCTATTAAATAGGCGGATGAGATAGTTTAACAGATATTTGTTTGATGCCTGTTAGTGCAGGCAGTGCTCTGTGCTGGGCGCCGCTGATTCTGCCATCGAAAGGACAATAGCAGGTGGCAACCCCATTTAATGGGGTTATGAGATCAGTGTGCCCCTAGTTGTCGCTCAGAACAATGATGTCATTTGGGTTGCATTTGTTCTGCATTTTATTTTCAGGTTTTCCATGTGTTTTGGAAAAGGCATGCTGAATTACAAGGCACCTAAGACAAGAGACGAAACTTGAAAAACCTCTCTAGAGGGAGCCTCAGTCAATTCTAACAGTGGTTCCCCCCAGCAGACACAGCATTATAGTAGTAATCCATGGGCAGTGAGGCACAGGCGTAGACTGGCTTGCCTTCCCCTGCTCCCCCTGCGTGACTCTCTCCCTTTCCATCTTCAGTCAGCCGTGGGTAGGAAAGTGACGGGAATGACTGGGTTGTGTTTTCTCATGTCTAGGTTCTCTCCTGATCTCTTGTGAGCTGGTTTTCTTGCCTTCAGCTTCTCTCTCTAAGGATTCATTCACGAGATGCTTGTGCAATGATTGTGTCCTCAGCCGTCCACACACTGGGCCATGATTTTTTTCTGTCTTGCCTCCAACTTTGAATCCCCTTTCACAACTATGGCAGGTTAGCTCCAGCCTGCAAACGTGCCCAGGCAGCCTAATTCTGTAGACACTCTCTAATAATCCTAATCAGTATTTGTATGCAGTTCCTCATATATTACTTCTTTTGAGCCCCTCAGCAAGTCTAAGGTTGCTTCTCTGAGGAACTTTCCCATTTACCTGATGAGGAAGCTTGAGATCACTTAAGCAACTTGCTCAAGATAAATACATGAAGTAAACATCAGAGGCTCTGGCTTAAACCCAGGTCTTGCGGTATCTACTTCTGTATTCATTCCACCACTCTAGTGCTTCTCAAACTTTGCCTTCAAAGTCCCCTAATTAGAGGCAGCAACCAGCTTCCCCTAGGATACACCCCTTGAAGTGTGTTTTAAAACTTGATGTAATTTTTTTTTTCATTCTATTCCGTAACATATCTGTGTGCTTGGATCAACATAAAAATGAATGTTTTAAATTATGTACAAGTTAACTTAACTTCCTCTCATCTCTGAACTCCTGCCACCCTTGGCATACCAATACACTGATAGAAAAGTGTGTGTACCTGAGTTTTGAAGTCTGATTGGTCCAGATTATTTGGCTACTGTGGTTGGATCCTGGGGTTGCTTGTGGTTTAAACATGGTGGCCTCTGTAGACACTGAGGGTAGTGTGTTTTCTTATTGTGTTGGCCAACGAGATGACTCTATTTCATTCTATTCCTTGTAGGGAGACACACCCCCTTCCTCCACACTCACATAATTCCAAAGCCTGACATAAGTTATTTGTCATGCAGACAACCACAAAACACTCGCATGCTCTCCAACAGACAGTAACCCAAGATGCTTCTAGCTACTGCGTGCAGAAGTAATGTCCCAGGGCCACTCGGCAGTGCAGCCTTATTGACCTCAAAATCCACAGTCTTCCTGTGATGTTTATTTCCCCTTTAGTTTCTGTTATGATCTTGTCTGGCCACTTTGCAATCTATAGACTAGGTGGTGAATTTTACCCCTATACATATATCTGATATGCAAGCAGGGATTCAAAAAGGCCAACACCCACTTAGAGGGAAAAAGCAGTCATAGCTGCTACTGTTAGATGATTACTATGGCCAGGCTTTGAGCTAAGCACTTCACATGACTTACATTTGGTTGGTTGTAATGCCCCATATGCGGCAAGGACCGTAGTTGTTGCTATAGTTTTACGATGAGATATTGAGACCTGGAGAGCTTTGGTTAATTTCCGTAACTGGTAAATGACAGAGCATTGAGGACCTGAACTTGTAACACACAGCCGTAAACAATTCAGCATCACAGACGTTGGATTGTGGTGTCAATCTTGTCCTCCATGAGGAGGCTAGGCTCTTCCTGCTACTCAGAGATCAGCTGTAAACTGGACTTCAGTTCATTCAGTCACTCAGTCACGTCTGACTCTTTGTGACCCCATGGACTATGGCACGCCAGGCTTCCCTGTCCATCACCAACTCCCAGAGCTTGCTCAAACTCATGTCCATCGAGTCAGTGACGCCATCCAACCATCTCATGCTCTGCCATCCCCTTCTCCTGCCTTCAATCTCTCCCGGCATTAGGGTCTTTTCCAAGGAGTCAGTTCTTCACATCAGGTGGCCAAAGTGTTGAAGTTTCAGCCTCAGCATCAGTCTTACCAATGAATACTCAGGACTGATTTCCTTTAGGATTGAGTGGTTTTCCTTTAGGATTGACTTAAGCTGGACTTAAGACAGTAGAACAGAGAATTCTTGAGGGAGAACTGGGTTTCTGGATCTGCGTATTTGAGCACCTGAAATTCAGGCTTTGGGAGGGTTGTAGCTCCTCAGTGGTCAGTTTCTAGGTAACACTGGGACTCTGTATTCAGACTTATAACAACCTCAGAGAGACGTACAGGACCTTTAAGGACTGCTCTAAGTTTTTGGTTTTCGGACATAAGAACTAGCTCATAAACTCAATCCCGGGATCTTAGCCTGTTAAACCTGGGTTATAGGAACTCTTGTCTTTATTAGCAGCTATAATTAAAATACAAGCCCCAGGAGGTCAGGAACCTTGTAACATTCAACTCTCTGTTGAAGCCAGAGTTCCTAGCATAGTAACTTAAATATTTGTTAAATTAATAAATGAAAGGGGTTGGGGGCTCACGTTGGGGATGTTTTCTGTCCTTAGCAGCCACACTTTCTTGAGTCTGGCCACCTCATGCTCGCTTATGGATGCTGTGCTCTGTTGCTCTATCGGGTCTGACTCTTTGCAACTCCATGGACTACCAGGCTCCTCTGTCCATGGAGTTTTCCAGGCAAGAATACTGTAGTGAGTTGCCATTTCCTCCTCCAGGGGGTCTTCCCAACCCAGGGATTGAACCCTCATCTGTTTCATCTCCTGCACTGACAGGTGGATTCTTTACCACTGAGCCACCTGGGAAGCCTTCATGCCCCCTTAACTATTGTCTTTTTCTTGATGTCTAATGAGCTGGGGCCTCTTTCTTCTCTAGTCCGAGCATCTCTGACATCCTCCACTCCTCTGGCTTTCCCCAGAAATTCCCATTCTTTGGACTTGCCAGGCTTACGGTCTTGCCAACCTGAGCATTAACTTTGACCATAAAAACCCAGCATGGTTGACACTTCTTTGGTATAATTTAATAATGTGCATGCTCATGCCTTCCAGAGACAAAAAGAGAGGGCTTTGTGCTGTTGGGCAGTGATCCTCAAAGTGTTGTCTCGACCAGCAACAGCATCACCAGGGAACTTACTTGAAATGCAAATTCTTGGGCCCCCGCATCAGATTTACTAAATCAGAATCTCAGTAGGGCGTGGGATGGGCAGTCTGTGTTTTTAACAATCTCTCCAGGTGACTCTACTATACATTCAGGTTTTAGAACCACAGCTGCAAGGTATCACAGTTTCCCTTGCAGCTCAAACACCTGGGATAAGAACTTGTCCCATTGTTTTCATTGCATTTTACTTCAGGTCATAGAAAGTAACTGACTCATCCCACTCCCCTTATATTTCTTATCCTCTTCTAATTGCTCAACAGAAATACCTAGAAAAACTCCCAAAGTCTTACTATTTTTGAGTTTGGCGTTTGAGTCTCAAGAACCTGTAAGTCATAGTTTAGTTAGCTCCTTCACCCTTTCATGCAAGAGTCTGTTTGCATTTCATTCCAGGATGTGGGCAGGGGGAGATTTCTAGAGCCTTCCAAGCTGTACACAACCAATTCTACACGCCAGAATTCTAAGGGTCTACTCTTTACAGCATCAATCTTGATACCAATTTCTATTCTAATTAGGCACAGTTGGTTGCATGAAACCAAGCTCTACATAAGTAAGCTCCAACAAGGAGATGGGGAATTTAGTGGATAGGAACATGTGGGATTACATGGAATCCTAGGAAGAGGAGAGGTGCTTGCCTGCACAGACTCTGGATCCAGGTAGACAGGGACCATAGCTGCCATTTCCCAGTTGTGTGACCTTGTGCAAATTATTTAACCTTTCTGTGCTTGTTTGTCTACCTAGAAGTACTGATCCTTTTTGCTTCATAGGATTTTTGTCTGGACCAATGGCTTAATATGTATAGGATATGAACACGGAGAAGGCAATGGCACCCCACTCCAGTACTCTTGCCTGGAAAATCCCATGGATGGAGGAGCCTGGTAGGCTGCCGTCCATGGGGTCTCGAAGAGTTGGACACGACTGAGCGACTTCACTTTCACTTTTCACTTTCATGCATTGGAGAAGGAAATGGCAACCCACTCCAGTGTTCTTGCCTGGAGAATCCCAGGGACGGGGGAGCCTGGTAGGCTGCCGTCCATGGGGTCACACAGAGTCGGACACGACTGAAGTGACTTAGCAGCAGCAGTGTGAACACTACCTGACCTAGAGTAAACACTGTGTATGTATGTACTTCATCACTGTCGTGATTTTTAGTAGTAATAGGCTGGGGCTGTCTGATGTGGGGGGCGGTGGGCTTCCCAGATGGCACTAATGGTAAAGAACCCACCTGCCAATGAAGGAGACCATAAGAGACTCAGGTTCGACCCTTGGGTCAGGAAGATCCCCTGGAGAAGGGCATGGCAACCCCTTCCAGTATTTTTGCCTGGAGAATCCCAGGGACAGAGGAGCCTGGAGGGCTACAGCCCATGGGGTTGTACAGAGTCTGACACAGCTGAGCAACTTAGCACGATGTGGAGTGGGAAGAAGCTTCCGAGCGGAAAGGTGCTCAGCAGCAGAAAGTGTGAAGGATCCTCATTCGAAGGTTTCATTGTCAGCCTGACAGGGTGGCGGCTTCCCTCAGTCCTGCTGCCAAATGACCACCTCGGCTTCCTCGAATATCTGTCCCTCTCCCTGTCCACCTGAATGTGCCTCAGCCTGACCTGATCCCCACTCTGTCTCCCAATAGCTTAACCTTCTGCATCAGCTACCAACTGATTTAGTTGGTATTTTAGTTGGTATATTATTTAGTTCAAATGACCAGGAAATAGAGAGAATGGGGTCCAACCCATCCTTTGACTCCACATTATGAGCCCAAGTTCAGGGAAGGGGTTTGTTGCCATTGGGACAAGTACTGAGTCCTGGTGTGGTCAGAAGAAGGAAGACCATCAGGTGATGACCCCCAGTAGGTGGTGTAGGCAGGTTGCCTCGGAATGGAAAGGTGGGAGACCCACACCATGGTTACCACGTTGACTACAGCAGCATGGAACCATCTCTGCCTCCCTTCAGGCTTCTCCATGACCCACCTCTGCCTTCCCTGAGGTAGGCACCTACGAGGTGGCACCTAGCTGAAGATCACTGAGGGCTGCTCTGAGGACCCCCACAGTCTGCTGGGGGACAGTTTGTAGGCATCCTGGATCTAACCTGTTTGTGGTAGCAGGGGCATGGTGAAAAAAGTCACTGAGCTAAGTGTTAGTTGCTCAGTCGTGTCTGACTCTTAGGGATTCTCCAGGCAAGAATACTGGAGTGGATTGCATTTCCTTCTCCAGGGGATCTTCCTGACCCAGGGACCAAACCCAGGTCTCTTGCATTGCAAGCAGATTCTTTACCATCGGAACCACTAGGGAGGCCTCCTAGCGGCATGGTAGTGGTTAAGATTTTTTATCAGTTATGCTCATAGTTTTTGTTAGCGTTTTCATCAAGATGGAAAATTAATACTAATTTATATACTGTCAGAAAACCAAACAGAATTGTGATTTGTTTTACAGTTTCTATAGTTGATGGGTTTGACTGTCTGATCAATAGTTACACTTAGTGTCTCCTCAGAGGAGTCACAAAGGGGATTTGACCCCAGTAATCCCCACTCCACTACTCTGGCCAGTGCGTTTCTGCAGAAGTCAGCAAACATTTTCTGTAAAGATTGTCAATATCGTAGGCTTTGCAGGCCAGGTGCAGTCTCTGCTGCAATTGCTCGACTGCCAGTGAAGTGTGACAGCAACCATAGACAATGCATAAATGAACACTCGTGGCGATGTTCCAATAAAACTTTATGGACACGGAAATTTGAATTTCATGTATAATTTTCACTTGTCATAAAATATTATTCTTTAGATTGTTTCAGCCATTAAAAAATGTAAAAACTATTCTTGGCTTGGGAGGGGGGTGCATTGCAAAAACCAGGCAGCTTGCTAGATTTGGTCCACAGCTGGTAGTTTACCCACCCCTGCTGTCATGGAAAGGGTGAGAGTAGAACAAACCTTCGCGTTGCCCTAAGACAGCTATGAAATTTAGTAAAAAGGTGATGTGGCAACCCCACGAAGGAGCGTCAAACTCAGCGTGGGAGGAACCTGGGAGGCTTTAGAGAGGTGATACTGGAGCTGTGTCTTGAAGCCAAGCAGAAGAGGCAGAAAGGGAGTTCCAGAGAGAAGGCACAGCTTGTGCACAAGCGGGAACTTGAATAAGCCTGTGAACCGCAGGTAGCTCACCCTGGCTGGGGAGTGTCCAGAAATGAGCATGCAGGGCCAGATGGCGAAGGGTTTAATGAGACTGGCCAAGATGACTGGATTTTATCCTGATGGTCAGTTGTTTTCAGGCTTTAAAAACCAGGTTTCTAAATCTTAAACCAGAAGCTCAGTGTGAGAAAAAGGCTAACAAATCATCTTTGACCTGCTGTTCTGGGTGAGGCCATTGCCAAGCGCTGAGACTCAGGGTGAAGTGGGGGTGTGGGGGAGACTCCCGGAATCCTGCAACTCAGCCTCCCCCAGCCCTTGCTGGTCCCTGCAGCATCTCAAAGGAACTTCTAGGACTCTGCTGAGCAGGGTGGAAAAGCTGTGGCTGTTGGAGGACTAAAGCAGGGCTCTAAATAGATGTGATCTGATTGTGTTTTAGTGCAATCATTCAGAAGAATGAATGAGGTGAGACGAGAGGCAAAACTGCTGATTAGAAGGACAGTCACTAGTTCAATCAAATACTTCTTGAGTCCGTACTCTGTGTGAAGCACTGTGTGAAATATTTCTATCAGTGATGAATAGAGTAGACAATAAATAGGCAGAAAATAAAGAGCTTCTTTTTGCAGTAAAATGATAATCCTTCTAAAGCATTCACTTTGCACCAAGTGTTGTTCTAAGTAAGCACTTTACCAATATTAACTCATTTAACCCTCACCCCAGCCTTGTGAGATGGGTAGTGTGATTTCCATTTTACAGATGAGGAAACTGAGGCCCAGGCTGAGACTGGGGCTACGTGAAGGAAAAAGCTGAGGATGTAATAGAGCCATGTTATTTGAGCTGTTGGGGAAAGTTCTCTTTAAGGAAGTTAAGTCAACCCCAGGAAGATGAGAAAGGATAGTTGTAGGCGTCTCCCATGGGGAGTGGGGAGCAGTGCAAGGCTTCAAAAGGGGAAATGACTTGGTCATTTTGAAGAACAAAAGGCTAGTGTGGTTGGTTTAGGGAGGTGGAGGGGGGAGAGTGTTGGGGAAGAAAGCAGTAGCCGACCCCGTAGGCCTGGCAGGCTGTGGGAAGGAGGTTATATATATTTTTTTTTTCCTCAAAGCTTAGAAGAGCCTTTGAAGGGAAGTGAAATGACTGGATTTGAATTCCTAAATAATGGCTGCCCTGTGAGTCATGGATGAGAGATTGGCCCCAAAAGAGGCAAGAGGGTCCTTTATCAGTCCAGGCGAGAAATGATGTCACCTTGGTCTAGAGTGGTGGCCACAATGAAAGCGCAGGGAGATAGATGGATCACGTGGGTTGCAGTAATCCAGGTGAGCCTGGTGGAGACCTGAACTGAGGTGGCAGTGTAGGCGAAGACAAGGGATCAACTGAAATAGCTTTTTAAGATATTGAATTGAGAGGTACTGGTGACCAGTTAGTTTAATTGTCATAGATTTTAGATATCTTTGAGACCTCCTTGCCAGAGAGGACAACTAAACATTCAGTTGGCCATGAAGTGAGGCCCACTCTGTCAGCCTCTAATGGAGAGCCTGCCGTGTGCCAGGCTCTGTGTTGGGCTCAATGTGGCGATGGTGCCAATGGGGAGTAGCCAGGGGTGTCTCATCTGTGCTTCCTAGGCATCGAGAATGCCACCTAATGCACAGTGGGCCCTCAATAAATATTTGAACTGAAAAGAAGGTTCCATCTGATGTAGAAGATGTGATTACAGCTTATAGAGGTAAGAGCTTCCAAGAGAAGCCCAGGACCCTGGAGCTGTGTTTATAGGAAGAATAAAAGCCAGGTAGCCAAGAGGGAAGGGCATTTCTCTGTGACTCCCTCACCAGTGAGGCCCGATTCCTGGTCTTTCCCTCCAGCCTGGTCTTGGAAGCGTCCATTTGAGAAGCATGTCCTCTAACCCATCAACTGTTCCTAATTACTCTGCACTGACATCCTCCTGAGGCCCCTTTTCCATCAGTGATCAATTTCAGAAATTGGATTCCAAGTGCTGGTCCTTGCTTGTCTGAGGCTTCCGCAGGCCTGGGACACCCAGAGCAGCTGGTAGCTGTAGGTAACACCCAGCCTCAGTCTCCTGGGCTTAGCAACATCTCTGTGCCCCTCCATACAGAGGTCCTCACCCCGTGGAGCCCTTGTGCTGTGGACCTCTGGGGAAGCCTCATGGTTTTAAACACATGAAAAAAGAGAGAGCTGCAAAACGAACCAATTATATTGATCTACAGATATATCCAAATGTTTTTTTTCCAATTTGAGATAGAGTAATATATCTTAACACATTAAATAGCGGGACCTAACAGCAGTAACTACCATCATTTCCAAGCAGAGATAAGCACAAATGATATTTTGAGATACCTGCAACAACTATAAAATGATGTGAAAATATCTGATTTCTTTTGATGACAAAGTCACAGGTTCAGTTAATATGACTGTGGCCTGCATTAATAATTAAAGGAAATACTAAATTTTTGTCAGAGTTCACAATACAGGATTTTTTCTTTCTCATCCAGTTTCATGAATTCCCTGAATTCTTTGCAGGAACTGGATGTGAGTGGAGCCCATAGTCCAGACACTCGTTCTATTACTATGTGTATCAGAAAACCAATGGCAAAATGTTGCATTTTGTTTTAGAATTCATTTGATTGGCTTATTTTGACGGTAGGGGGTTTAATCCCATCTGTATTTTACAGGTCAAGCACCTGGCCAAGAGCCAAAAGCTTCATAAATGGACTGGATGGAGCAGGTGGGTGGGTGGAGAAGCCTCAGAAAGGTTAAATGACTGCTTAGAGACAGCTCATAAGTAATAGAGCTTGAACTTAAACCCAAGTGTGTTTTTTTTTTTTTTTTACCCTGAATCTCCTGTTCTTTCTACTTATCCATACTGCTACTATGTTATTTCTAAAGTTAGCCCAATGTTCATGAATTATGCTGTTCTAATCATGGGGAAAGAACAGTGCTGTTATTCTTTGCTTTGGTGAGAGGATACCAAAATACTTAAATGTATTTTGTTTAGCTCTTAGAGCCTCATTTTCAGTACACCAAGTCTGTAGACTGTCTATAGACAGAGATGGCAAAAGACCCAGAAACTCTCTTCCAAGCGTTAATGAACTATGGATATGAATGTATCGGATGGGCCAAAAAGTTCATTCAGGTTTTTCCTGTTACAAGAAAACTTGACGAACTTTTTGACCAACCCAATACATGGAAGCAGGTGATGTGGGGTAGTTTGGTGTTTCCCCAGGCAGAACCAAGGCCCAGTGCTTGCAGGGAACAAATTTTGCCTCAATAGGAGAACTTTGTAATGATTAGACCTATTTAGCAATGTGCCAGGGTTGTCTGGCTAGATATTGACTGAAAGCATTCAAACATTGGTCCATGTACTTATTTATTCATTCAATAAATGTTTATTGACAGCTTGCTACATGCTAGATGCTGAGGTATATGCTGCATTCAGAGTGTACAGTAAGATAAGCTATTGTAGAGCTTAGAGTCTACTGGGAGACAGACATTGAATTTAAAAATTTAATTATTTTCAACAAAACAAATGGAATGTTAAAATTCAAAATAGCAACTGGCATAGGGATAGGAAGATCTATAGTCATGTGACCATAAAGAGGTGACATTGAATTTGAAATCTGAAAGTTGTTTTTCAAAAAAACCAGCCTGCAAGAAATGAAGAGAGGGGAACTAGAAGAAATAGCATGTGCAAAGGCCCTGAGGCAGAAAGATGGGGACATGTTAAAGTGTCTAAAGGAAGGACACTGGGGGAACTGAAGCAGAGTGAAGGAAAATAGTGATATGACAAGGGTTGAGTTTTAAGAAGTAACAGGTGGGCCCTGGGGAGGCATTTGGATTTAATTATAAATGTGATGGTAAGCCACTGAAGAATTTTAGGCAATGAAGTAATAGCCTATTTTATATTTTAGAAGATCACTCTGACTACTGGATAGAAAATAAATTATAGGTTGAAAGAGAGAGACCAGGAGGCTCTTGCAGTAGATGAGGAGGGAGATGATGGGTAGGGACCATGGAGATGGAGAAAAAGTGAAAGTGAAGTCGCTCAGTCGTGTCCGACTCTTTGCGACCCTGTGGACTGTAGAGTACCAGGCTCCTCCGTCCATGGGATTCTCCAGGCAAGAATACTGGAGTGGGTTGCAATTTAAGATAGACTTAAGACTGGGAGATTCAGCTGAGATTTTCATGTATTGGGTGTGGAGAGTGATGAAGGGGACCTGAGGGTGGATGGTGGTGCCATTCACCATGATGGAGAGGAGGAGGAGGAGGAAGGTTGGAAGGAAGAAGTGTCCGAATAACCATTTTGCAGCAACTCCGAAACCTTATGACAGATTCCATTGGTTCTCAAAGAAGATGATGCCACTTATTTAGGGGGTATTTAGCAATTTGGGAGAGGGAGCTTTTGCAGTAGTCAAAATGAGGAGTGAGGGCAGTACTGGTATAACATGAAAGAAAGAAAGTGAAAGTGAAGTCTCTCAGTCGTGTCCGACTCTTTGCAACCCCATGGACACCAGGCTCCTCCGTCCATGGGATTTTCTAGGCAAAAGTACTGGAGTGGGTTGCCATAACATGGGCAGGTGTCAAAAATCCCACATCATGGAGGCCAGCCCCCATAGTGAAGAAATAGCCTATTTAGAATGCCTGTAGCTTCCTTATGGAAAACGTTGTTGGATTGTCTCTCTTCCAACTCTAAGAATCTCGGAAAATGCATTTGTTTGCACTGTCAGCCATTCAGAAACTTTCATGAATTGTTTGAGTCAGGTTGTCTTTTCATAGATAATTGACTGAAAGTAGTCACATGGAAACGAGATTTAGATGGGGGATGGTGCGCAAAACAAGAATAAAGAAGGATAAACCTGGGGTAGTGAAACTTTGGCCGTAGGTAGGGCTGGAGCCTGGAGAAGGCAATGGCACCCCACTCCAGTACTCTTGCCTGGAAAATCCCATGGATGGAGGAGCCTGGTAGGCTGCAGTCCATGGGGTCGCTAAGAGTCGGACACGACTGAGCGACTTCACTTTCACTTTTCACTTTCATGCATTGGAGAAGGAAATGGCAACCCACTCCAGTGTTCTTGCCTAGAGAATCTCAGGGACAGGGGAGCCTGGTGGGCTGCTGTCTATGGGGTCGCACAGAGTCGGACGCCACTGAAGCGACTTAGCAGCAGCAGCAGCAGGGCTGGAGCCTGGTGGCTCAGATGGTAAAGAACCTGCCTGCAATGCAGGAAACCTGGGTTAAATCCCTAGGTCAGGAAGATCCTTAGGAGAAGGGAATGGCAACCCAAACCTGTATTCTTGCCTGGAGAGGAGCCTGGTGGGCTACAGTCCATGTGGTCGCAAAGAGTTGAATACAACTGAGTGACTAACACTACGAGGGCTGCAGGGCTGGAGGACTCTGGGCCCTTAGAGAGAGTGAAGCAGGTGGATATGAAATATCCAAGTGTGTCCCTAAACGTCCCTTCTGTATTCCTCCTGCGCACTTTGAACTTTTCCTTTGGATCCTTTGAGTTCAAAAGTAAATTCTTCTTTCAGATGACCAGTCAGTCACTCAGTCATGTCCAACTCTTTGCCACCCCATGGACTGCAGCACACCAGGATTCCCTGTCCATCATCAACTCCCGGAGCTTGCTCAAACTCACATCCATTCAGTCGGTGATGCTATCCACCCATCTCATCCACTGTCATCCCCTTCTCTTGCCGTCGATCTTTCCTAGCATCAGGGTCTTTTCCAATGAGTCCGTTCTTCACATTAGGTGGTCAGAGTATTGGAACTTCTTCATCAGTCCTTCCAATGAATATTCAGGACTGATCTCCTTTAGGATGGACTGGTTGGATCTCCTTGCAGTCCAAGGGACTCTCAAGAGTCTTCTCCAGCACCACAGTTCAAAAGCATCACTTCTTTGGTGCTCAGCTTTCTTTATGGTCTAACTCTCACATCCATACATGACTACTGGAAAAACCATAGTTTTGACTAGATGGACCTTTGTTGGCAAAGTAATGTCTATGCTTTTTAATATGCTGTTTAGGTTTGTCATAGCTTTTCTTCCAAGGATCAAACGTCTTTTAATTTCATGGCTGCAGTCACCATCTGAAGTGATTTTGGAGCCCAGAAAAATAAAGTCTCTCACTGTTTCCATTGCTTCCCCATCTATTTGTCATGAAGTGGTGGGACCAGATGTCATGATCTTAGTTTCTGAATGTTGAGTTTTAAGCCAGCTTTTTCACTCTCCTCTTTCACTTTCATCAAGAGGTTCTTAAGTTCCTCTTCTCTTTCTGCCATGAGGGTGGTGTCATCTGCCTATCTGAGGTTACTGATATTTCTCCCTGCAATCTTGATTCCAGCTTGTGCTTCATCCAGCCCAGCATTTCTCATGATGTACTCTGCGTATAAGTTAAATAAGCAGGGTGACAATATACAGCCTTGACGGACTCCTTTCCCAATTTGGAACCAGTCTGTGGTTCCATGTCTGGTTCTGTTGTTTCTTGACCTGCATACAGATTTCTCAGGAGGCAGGTCACATGGTCTGGTATTCCCATCTCTTGAAGAATTTTCCATAGTTTGTTGTGATCCACACAGTCAGAGGCTTTGACGTAGTCAATAAAGCAGAAGTAGATGTTTTTTTCTGGAACTCTCTTGCTTTTTTGATGATCCAGCAGATGTTGGCAATTTGATCTCTGGTTCTTCTGCCTTTTCTAAATTTAGCTTCAATATCTGGAATTTCTCGGTTCACATACTGTTGAAGCCTCACGTGGAGAATTTTGAATATTAATTTGCTAATGTGTGAGATGAGTGCAATTGTGCAGTAGTTTGAGCATTCTTTGGCATTGCCTTTTTTGGGATTGGAATGAAAACTAACCTTTTCCAGCCCTGTGGCCACTGCTGAGTTTTCCAAATTTGCTGGCATATTGAGTGCAGCATTTTAACAGCATCATCTTTTAGGATTTGAAATAGCTCAGCTGGAATTCTGTCACCTCCACTAGCTCTCTAAAGAGCCTCTTGATGAAGGTGAAAGAAGAGAGTGAAAAAGCTGGCTTAAAACTCACTATCTAACATAGGTAAATAGTTGTTCTTTCCATTCTTTAATTTGATGAACTTAGTTTTCCAGTTGTTTTCACACGATTTAATTTGGGCTTCACAACAATGCTAATAGGCAGGACATGTATATTATTGTGTCCATTTGACAGATTCAGTTGTTGCGGTTTAGGGGCTTGCCCAAATCAAGCAGCAGGTCAGAGATGGAGCGGGGGCCAGATCTTGGGCTCCTGCTGAGGTTTCCTAACTGCAAGTGGGCCCCTGGGTAAATAATGATGAAGAAACTGCTTCAGGTGAGTGTATGCCAATGAGGAGCAAAGTACAATATTTACTGCCAGAGAGGCATTAGGCTTCCCAGGTGTGGCTCAGCAGTGAAGAATCTGCCTGCCAATGCAGGAGACGCAGGAGACATGTGTTCGATCCCTGGGTCAGGAACATTCTTGGAGGAGGGAATGGCAACCCACTCCAGTATTCTTGCTTGGAGAATCCCATGGACAGAGGAGGCTGGTGGGCTACAGTCCATAGGATCGCAAAAGAGTCAGACACGACTGAGCATCTGAGGAGAAGAAGTTCCTAGACATCCAGTTGTTTCTTTGCCCTGGCCCCATAGGGAAAAACCAAAATAAGAGAATCTTTTCAGCACTGTGGGGATTAAAGACTTGACTTTTTCTGTTTCCCCAACAGTTGAGAGACCACGTTTGAGTGCATTTCCTCCAGCTGTTCCCATAATAACTGCAGCAGGGCTGTGAGCATCCCGCGTGATTCTCACTGAGTCAGATCATCTTCCACGTGGTAGGGGCGGGGCCCCGCGGTACTCAAGTCCAGAGTGTGCCGTTCACATCCTAGAAGACAGGCTCGTGTCCCCTGGAGTTGGGCAGTGCACACTGGAGGATGTTTATGGTCCTTGAAAGATTATACGAAGGAGCTACAAGGTCAAGCCGTTTCCCTCATGATATGCCCAGTATTTCCTGAATATGCTCACACATACATTCCTTCCCAGTAGCCTTTGTCCCACTTTGGTGTGTCAAGCCCAGGCACTCTCTTTTTCATCCCAAACATCATTTGAGACAAACCGAAAAAGGTTTCCCTCTGAGAGCAGGCTCAAGTGTAGGCGGGATGTGTGGTTAGACATGGCACGAAGGAGACGCAGAATGACAACTCTGAGGGAACCAAGAAAGCCCAAAGGGGAGACAAGGTTTAGAGCCAAATCAAGATTGGATTTTGTCATGAAAAGCAGAACTGGCAAAAGCATCATTACAAGGCATTAACCTTGTTACACACAGAAGAACAAGCAGAGGCTGGGATTCAGAAATAAATTACACATAATAAACTAGACAGAATAGGCCGCAACATTAGCGATTATGCCCTAAGGGGGAGAGAAGGGCAAGATAGAAAATAGACAAAAAAAAAAAACAAAAAAACACAGAAGTGAAAATTATCTCTGGACACGGGGGAGGGCCACAGCATTATTTCACCCCTTTTTCTACTTGACTCCCCAGGTATTAATTCCACTTTTGTGAGCAGGTTTCTCTGGAGTCTGTCTTTTGTTTTCATTTGCTGAAATGAGCAAAAGAAAGCCATTCAGAGGGTTCTTTTTCCCATTCACAGGGACCTGTCCATTTCTGTGTGTTTCCAACACAAAAGAATCCATTTCCATTCAGCACGAGCAGCCCTTCAAGTTTACATGAAGTCCAAGCCCTCTTTTTCCTATTTTCTTCCAGACTCGCTGTTGTAATTGGCTGCACAGTCCTGACTATGGCCAGGGTTCTCCAGGGTGAGAGGATAATACTCGAGCAGTTCTGAGCCCTCGTGGCTGAGAAACACCTAGAGTCTAGTGCTGTGTCCGACAGTCATGGCTCTCATTTCTTACAGGGACTTCCTTTGGGTTATAAGTAACAGAAGACCCAATCAAATAGCAGCTTAAACCATGACATCTATTGTTAGGAAAAAGCTTAAAGGTTGGAAGTGTGCTCAGTGGTGTCCTTAAGAATCGAGTCTCTCTTACTCTTCCCCTGCACCAATCTGCTGGTTTTCATCTCCCATCTTGAATTCATGGAAGCAAAACGGCTGCCACCTCTCTGCATGGATAGCCTCACATCAAAGTCCAAAGGGAGGAAGTGTGGAAAGAGGAGCAAAGGGCTTTCCTCAAGAGCCTTCTCTTAGCAAGGAGGAAGCTCATTCCCGGAAGTGCCCCTGGTGGATTTCTGGCATCTCACTGGTCCAGGCTGGACCGCATGGCCACCTCTAGCTCTAAGGGGTAGGAATGTGAGTAACCAGGCAACGGAGAATGAGATAACCATGAAGCTTGGGCCAATCATAGCTTTCCCAGGCTTGGGTTTATTGTGACCCGAACAAAACTAGGGCTTTATGGCAAAGAAGGAGATGGGCTTAACTGCCACGGGCATGGCAGAAACTGTTTTGTGTTTTAAATAAAATAATGATAGCAGACATGGGTCATAAGTTATCAAATGCCAGATTTTACTCAGTTTCCTGAGACTTGCATCCTAACTCATTCAGTCCTGTGAAAAGTCCATGGCACAAATGCCTCTTAATCATCACTTCTGTTGTATAGAGGAGGAAATTGAATCACAGAGAGGCTACATAATGTGTACAAAATTACTTAGAAAGTGACAGAGCCATGATTGAAAGCCTGAAAGTCTGTCTCACCACCCTGCGGGAATCCTTATTCGTTGGAGTATTATAAAATACTCCACGAAAACACAGTAAATGCATGTTTCTGCTTCTCTGGTGGCTTGGTCAGTGAAGAATCTGCCTGCCAATGCAGGAGACATGGGTTCAGCCCTGGGTCAGGAAGATCCCCTGGAGATGGAAATGGCTACCCACTCCAGTTCTTGCCTGGGGATCCCATGGGTAGGAACCTGGTAGGCTCCAGTCCATAGGGTCGCACAGAGTCAGACATGACTTAGCAACTAATTGCCACCAATAATAATAGCAGCTAGCATGTATTAACGTGTTATTGTTATTACAGTCATTATTCTCTCTCCTTCATAACTACCCTACCAATCAGGCACCATTGGTCTTATTCACAGCTGAGAAAACCAGTTCCCAGCAGTGTTCCATAAATTGCCCAGATCATCCAGTGGATGAGAACCAAACTTGAATTGTAAACCTAACCTCTCTGATCCCTAGTCCCAGGTGGTTTGTTGTATGCCACCAGCTCTCAAGTTCTGGGAACATTGATTTAATGGCCATGCTAGTTACCTGTGCTGTTGATCCAGGACTTAATTTAGAAAAATGCAATTATTGAGAAACAGTCAGAAGTCAGGGAAAGATGTTAGAGAAGATGAAACAGTAATTTAGAAGCAATTTTCTCCCTGTTCCTTTCCAGCTTTTGAGCCACTTCTGGGTTTTTGGAGTCAATCTTTCACAAACAGAGTATTTCATCCTACCTCAGCAAAGGCTAACTGTGATATCATGATTCTTGGCTAATCTGAATCACTGCAGTTATTAAGCACCTATTGTATACCAGATATGGGTTTCCCTCGCAGCTCAGGTGGTAAAGAATCTGCCTGCAATGCAGACCTGGGTTCAATCCCTGGGTCACGAAGATTCCTTGAAAAGGAAATGGCAACCCACTCCAGGCAACCAGTGTTCTTGCCTGGAGAATCCCAGGGACAGAGGAGCCTGGCAGACTACAGTCCATGTGGTGGTAAGAGTTGAACATGGCTTCCATTGTCTCATTTGGCCCTTGTGGATGGATAATCAACAATCCACAGTCTGTATCATTTGAGGAGGGAGAATGGATCCTCCAGCCAAAAAGATCAGTGTTAGAACATTCCAGATGCTCAGACAAAGATGACATCCAGTTCTCTGAAGCACTTCTGAGACGCTCAAATATTTAACAAAAATAAGAAGTGTGGTCAGCTGATCTTAAGTTTGAACAATTCTGGTTTTATTTTAAAGCAAGATGTGTGGTGTGGTTTTACTTTTTTTTAATCTAAAGGTCACCGATTTTTCTTTTTCTACTCATAGTCACGAGGGATCCTTATCTAAACAGTGATCTATTGTTCTGATTTTAGACTCATAGAGATTTTTTTTTTCCCCTCAACTTCATTTTCACAGGACAGTTCCTCATCTTCCCTGACGGTATTAGAAGTAATTTTTAACAGGAAAAAAAAACATCTCTAATGAGCTTTCTAAAAATCTTCTTCAACTGAGTTCACTATGGAATATTTTATGCAAATAAGTCACTTTCTCTTAGGTTATGACATCTCTTTCTTGAAAAGAGATCACGGCATTGGAGAAACCCTTGCCAGCTTATCTTTTCCTCCCAGCGCAACTTCAACAAAGAAATATAGACAGTACTTTAAAGGCTTCAGAAATCAATTTGGTCCATGAATCCGTTTAGTTTAGATGTTAATGAAACTTGGTGGGTTTAAAAATAATGAATGTTTAATAAGACATAAATTGAAATACATAAACACTGTCGGCAATAATATAATGAAGTTAATAAGTCTCAGCCTCCCCCTGCCCCTCTCCCCCCGCCCCAAATCGGGTGGTTTTTGGAGTTACCCTGATGCTTACAGAACTCTGTGGGCTTTCCCATTGGCTCAGATGTAAATGTGCCTTTGCAAACCTGAGTGCAGCTGGGAACTGAGCTCCGGCAGATAATGCATGCTATCACACTGTGTTCAGCATACAGAGGGCAACGGCTCTTTCTAGCTCCATATCTTCCAGAGATTTGTATAACAAACTCCGTTTCCTGTCGTTGAAGGCAGGACGCAGCGTGAAGCACTTCATGCCTTTAAACAAGAAAGAAAAAGACATTTGGGGCGATGCACTCTCTGCTCTGGCTTAAAGAGGGGCTTTATTTAATGATCAGGAGTGAGCCTGTGATCAAATGTGCTCAGAACCTCAGACCATTTAAATGCCTTCAGGTTCAGAGTTAGGTTTTTCGTTTCTTCTTCAGGAACATCAGCACCAAGGTCCAGTCCTTGTGCTTGGCTCCTCCTCAGCTCCATGGCTCTCTCTTACCCACCATCCATGACTCTATCTTTCCCTCTTTACCCTCTGAATGACTTACCCATCTCTGGGCTAACACACTGCTGCCTTCTTAGGAATCCAGATTCCTTCCGCTCTGCCATCACATCAAATAGGATGGTCCATCTCACACCTTAGGAAATGGCTTGTTTAACCTCGCAGAAGCTGAATCCTCTCCAAAATAAATTGTCACATGTTCCTGCAAATAGCCAAGTATAAGACTGTCTCCTTCCCAATTCAGTGGTGGGCTCTTTCTTGGCAATAAAGTGGACCTCGGTTTCATATATCTGCTGGGGGAGTGTTAAATGGATGGCTAGCTCACTGCTGGCAATCAATAGATGTTAATACGCAGTAAACAAATGGCTTTCCACAGGCTAGGCAAGCACAGTGATTCTGCAGATAAAGGGGATAAAAGGTTGCTCCTGGGGATCTTGCCTAAACAAATGTATTGGGGGCTCCAGTAGGATCCTTCCCAGGTGGGCATGAGTGACATTTTATCATCATGAGAATTATCATTGTTAAAAATTATCTTTTTGTTTTTTAATTTGTACGTTTGTGTGCATGTTCAGAAAAACGAGGATGAACCTGAAAAAGTCGAACCGATCGCATCATCTACCTTGATCCATTCCGACCTGACATCCGTTTATGGCACCGTGGTAATGAACAGGACTGTTTTATTCTTGGGGACTGGAGATGGCCAGTTACTTAAGGTTGGTTCTCTGTGCCTTCTTCAATGTCGATTTTAATATTGATCCATTTTGTGCTTTTGGCTTCTTTTTTGTTTGTTTTTTATTGCTTCTGGTTTATGCACAATACCATACCGACTGCTTTATGTACTGCTCAGAGAACACCCCCAACCCCTGAAATGGCCTGAAAGAACTTTCCGGAAATCTATTCATAATAACCTCCCTACCCATGTGTGAGAGTGACAGCCCCCTTGCTTCCTGGGAACTTGTCAAGGCAGTTCCTTTCCTTACTCCTAAGCTGCCTGGGTGAAGCATATGGGGGTCTGGCCCTACTCCATCCTTGGTTCACCTTCCTAAGACTTTTAACCTTTCAATTCTGTCTCCTTTATGATGGAAATGTACAAAGCACCTGATTTCTCATAGCTTCAAAGAGAATAAAAAAACAAAAAACAGATGTTCCCTCTCCCCAGCCCACCTGCCACCCACATAGGGGGTTTGTTTTCTGCCCTTTGTACCCACACCCACCACAGAGAGGTTAGAGATCTGAAACCCTTTGAGACTCCCCTTGACTTTTATCTCTGAGGACTTTTTTTCCACTTGGTGGGTATACCACTGCTCAAGTTGAGATTTTTATTCACTGGGGCAGAGGGGCAGTGGGAAGGAAGAGAAAAATTCAGATACTACGTGACTCTGAAATTATATAGTGGTTATCTTATCAATTTCTTTAGTAAGCGTTTACTGAGCTCCTCCTGTGACCACCAACGTTCATGGTTCGAAAGGGCACTGTCTTTCACCCTAGTCTGATTCTCCTTTGTCTCTCTGTAGCCAGTTAACTTACTCCAATTCAAAATTGAATACTAACAGATTTGTTTTCTCAAAGGATTTCCCACTGACAACTAGCTGTGTGACTTGAGGTCAATCACCTAGTCTCCCTGAGCATCCATTTCCTCATCTGTAAAGTGAGATTGTACTGGATGACCCAGGAAACCGCTTTTTCTTCTGGTGGTCGCTGATTCTGTCTTCTGTGCAGTGATGCCCCGCTGTAGCCAAGCCTGCCTGCTGGCTGGCTTCCTCCAGATGCGCCCGAGTACTGCTCCCACACCTCTGCTTACACTGTACCTCCTCCCTGGATTACTCTTGGTTTTTTTTCCCTCTGCTTTACTGAATCCTGTGAGTCTATGCTTTGGCTCAGCTCAAACTCCACCTCCTCTCTGAGCCCTCCTAAGACTGGAGTGTTCACGTTTCTCCCCCATCTCCCGAAATACCCGTTGTCTGTATCGTCCTTTTGGCTTGTCACAGATGTCTTGCTTGGATGCCTGACCTTTCCTCGTGTGTTTGTCTTGCCTTCCCGACTTGATTTTAAGCTTCCTGAGAAAGGAGGCCGGGAATTCCCACAGCCCAATACAGGGCTGAGTGCCTGGTAGATATTTGATTTAATCTGTTTTCTTTGGAGGAAACCCAGTAACATATGGGAGGGGGTTTGTTTGTATACACATTCTTTTAAAATATACATTGATCATCTTTCCTGTTGTGTTAGTTGTATTTCCTGGCGAAAGGTAAATACCCACCCGTCCTCGCGCACAAGTTGCTCAGCACCGTCTCGGTGTTGTCAGGCCGTGTCCGGAGCTACTGTGACCTGGTCAGGCTGCTTAGACCCCTTCGCCTGGCAGAAGACGAACCGCCAGCCCTTACTGGGTCTCCTCACCAATTCTGTCCTCAGATGTGGGATATTTTTGACGAGTGCTTTGACAAGAACACCATTTCCCCAAAGCTGAGCCAACCAAACTGTTAGATGGTAAATCGGAGGTGAAGGAACACTCGGCTATAAATAGTTTCCCATGGGACGGCCTGGTTTTGCCTGTCCTGTTTGTTCACCCCTGCAGTTCGTGTGTACCTGGCTGGCGGGTACTGATGTGGTACTTGAGGGGTGGAACTGAGCTGCAGCCTCAAGCTGCTGAGGAAGAGGTGGCTGACCCAAGTCTCACTTTCTTTGGCATCTGTCCAGGCTTCACCTTCAAAAGTCGCATCTGTAGCCTTGCTTGTAGGGTTCCAATAACAGGGGCAGGTCCATTTTCCGTTTCCTTGTTTTAGTGCTCGTCACTCTACCCGTTCTAACTAACTTAGTCCTCTCCACCACTCAGTGAGGTAGATTGGGGTCCCTACCCTCTGGGCTGAGGACCGGTGCCTCTGGTCAGGTCAGTGGTGGCATTAGATTAGAAATAAAGTGCACAATAAAGGTAATGTGCTGGAATCATCCCCGAAACCATCCCTCCAGCCACCCCAGGTCTGTGGAAAAATTGTCTCCCATGGAACCAGTCCTTGGCATTGCAGTCCACGGGGTCACAGAGAGTCAGACACGACTTAGCTACTGAACATCGACATGGGGTCACAAAGAGTCTGACACGACTTAGCTACTGAACAAGGACACGTGGCAGAGCGGGGATTTGAACCAGGAGCCACTTCAGAGACTGACTGGTATCCTTCAGGTTGCTCTGACTCGGTAGCTGCTGCCCCAGGTATGGGCAGCCACTCCATGAAGGGCCTCTGGGGAGAGTGGGAAGGCGGCTGACAGGAGGTCATGATGACGGGGATGGGGGCGGGGCGATGAATCGGGGTTCTTAGAAGCTCAGGGAAGAATCCCAGCTTAAGAAGAAGCAGACCATCTGACTGAGGGACTACCTCACTGGCAGGAGAGCTTCTGAGGAATTAAACTCTACCCGCAGCTCCCCCTTAGGAGGATTCTGCCCTCGGGAGGAGGCTGTGAGCTCACCTGCCCACCCCCTCCCGGGCTCCCTAGGACAGCCCGGTCACTCCGACTCCCCCAGGAGTCCTGGGCACAGAGGGCTCGGTGCAGCCCCTTAAACCACCCAGAGTCCTGAGGAACCAGCGCTGGGCAGGTGCTTTGGGAGAACCTCCAAATCCTTCATTCAAAAACTTCAAGCTTGTCCCTTGCCAGACTTGTCACTGCAACTGTTGGAAAAGACGAACATTGATAGACACAAGCTTGGCTTCTTAAGCCACAGAGCGGAGCTACTAATGAGCAGAGAAAAACAAAACCCAACCCAAGGCAGCCTGAGGGGGGGAGGAGAAGAAAGGGCTTGGATCACCCACAGCCTGACTCATCAGTTTCCTCGGAGATCAAGAGTCGACAGCGTTTTGACAGACGCCAGGCGCCGTAGTATATGCCTGGTTGGATGAGAGGCAGGCACTAGCATTTGGGAGCCCATTGCTGTTTTTGACCAACACACACGCATGTACGCACACACGCACACACACACATCTACCCCACCCCCACTCCCATTTCCTAAATCTCTGAAAACTTCATGGAGTTTTAATATAGTTTGGTGCCGTTAAAATGTCATGTTATTTAAATTTGTTTTATTGTAAGAGTAATACATGCTTATGGAGAAACTTTCTAAGTATCGGGGTATGAGGGGAAAGGAAAGAAAAAACGCCCCTGGTTTTCTTACACGGAAGCAGCCGCTGTCAGCATTTCACCTTTTTTTTTTTTTTAATAACATAGTTGAGGTCAGACTCTATCCTATTTTGCATCCTTTTTTCTTCAGTTAATGAGGAAAGAAATGCTTGTATTAAAATGTTACGGCACACTTGTAAACAGTATTTTTAAATATCATGTTCTAATACGTGGAAACGTTTTGAGTTTAAGCTAAGATAGTGAATCATTTTTAACATGTCTTGAAAGGCATGCACTCTTTCAAGTCATCTAGTACTATCTCCGAAGGGAAGATTTTATTGATGATAAAGTGGAAAAATTAAAGACCTCAAAATATGCTAATACTTTTGCTACCCTCTTCCTCCTGCTTTTATTCCAAAATTCCTTTATAAGATGTTAGAAAAACTGAACTAATTTGGAACTGAACATGTCCTTGTGATTGTCTACTCTGCCCCTTCCTTACCGACTTGCCATCCTCATGGTTGTGAGACAAGTTATGTCCACTTTTCTCTCTGGTTATTTCCTCATTTCACTTCCTTTCTGAGTATGACTGCATGTTATAATTTTTCAGTTGTCAGCGTCTCTACTGAGATCAGCTGAGAAAGTAGGGCCATGCTGAACTCAGTATTTGGGAATTCATACCCCATGTGTTACATGGCCAGGATGCTGTAATGAGTGCTCATTCTTACAAACATGGGCTGGCTCTTTCTCCAGACTGTGGTACACACTCGGGTGTAGTTTGGATTCCTTTGAGCTGACTCTGTTGCATATAGCAGATTATTTCAGGGGCAGAATTGAGTATTTTGAGCTTTTCCGGGTGGTAAAACAAGTAATAAAGAAACATGCATGAAATCTAATGTTTGTAACCTTACCCATGCGCATACCTTTCTTGTAAGCATAATAAGGCAGTGGGTGAGGAATAATAACAGCTAATGTTTCTGAGCTCAGACTGTGTGCCCAGCATTAGGACCAGTGTCTTCATGGATTAACTAGTTGAATGCTATTAACATCTCCACTTCATAAATGAAAAAACCTGAGGCTGTGAGATGATCAGTAACTTGCTCAAGGGGATTTGAACTGAAGCAACCAATCTTCTGGGCTTCCCAGGTGGCTCAGTGGGTAAAGAACCTGTCTGCAATACAGGATGATGCTGGAGATATCGGTTTGATTCCTGGGTTGAGAAGATCCCCTGGAGAAGGGCACGACAACCCACTCCATTATTCTTGCCTGGAGAACCCCATGGACAGAGGAGCCTGGTGAGCTACAGTCCATAGGGCTCATAGAGTCAGACATGACTGAATGACTGAGCATATCACAATGCAACCAGTCTCCCAAAAAATTGCACTGACAATTCAAATGTATTTTGTAGAGTTTGTGGAACTGTTTTGTAAATTATTATTATTTTCTGATATTGGAATATCTAGGTTAGTATCAAGATGCACATATTTGAGGTTTCATGAGAAAGGGCTCTGGCTTTTGTGGTTTTAGTTTGTTCCTATTCAGGGACAGCTTGCTTCAGTCCAGCTGGTGCAGACTTCTCTTTTAGAAAAAGGCAGAGCCCTGTCCTCTTGGGGCTGCATGTAGTTCCTGGGAGCCTCTGAAGTCCCTTAGGAAGCCTGGCTTTTCCCCAGTGAACTCCTTTAGAGCGAAGGTAGGAAATCTGTTCCGGTTGAGTTTTAGAATGGCTCCAGCAGTAAGAGGCTAGGGTTGGCTTTCTCCAATGTCCCTGGGCCTCAAGTAGAGTTCAGGACACAGGAAGCCGTACCCGGCCCTTTCCCCAGGTCCAGCAGAGCAGCAGCACGCTTGTGCTTGCTTAGGACTGATTCCCTGTGTAGGTCTCCAAATTCTGCTCCTACCATGGAGGGAAATTCAACCCATTTCTAGAAAGTTCTTCCTGCCTCCACCCAGAGTAACCTCTGAAGAGTTTGCCTGGACTCTGGCTTTCAAAATTTTTGAGTGAAAAATAAGAGAAGTCTTTCATAAGGTCAAGCTCTGTTTATACTCCTACAGAATGTTCAAATAAGGAAAAGGAGGCCATGAGGAACCCAGGACAGGACCTGGGCCGGAAATGGGGGTGGTGGGGCTGGCTGAGCTGAGGTAACAGACCAAAAAGTAGAGAGAGTGGGGACTGTTGAAACTTGGAAGTGGCCTCCATGGTTGGCTGTTGAGAATGCCATGTTCAAGCTTACCCCCATCTCATTCATTCCAGTTTGTGAGTGTGCAGGGACTCCCTGATTCAGAACAAGCTCTCCCGTGGAATCCACAAATCTAGAACTCGTGATTCAGGCTGTGTGTTTCTCTTACTACTTACACTGAAATCAGGAGACAGGAAACCAGAGAGGCATTTGCTTTAATCTTTCTATTTCATATTTATTATTACTCCTACCTACTAAAGCACAGTAAAGGCTACTGTATAATTACCTTGCTTTCTCGTTTGTCTGTGTGTGTGTGTGGTTTAAGTCTCCTTTGTAGCATTTCTCAGAAACTATTGATGGAAAAAAAAGTGAGAAGATTGTTTACACTTAACTGGTTAGCCTCACAGAGTGAGGTATAAGAAAAAAAATGTGGTGAAAAATAGTTTTAACTTCTTGAACACCCGTGGCTTCCCAATGTCATAGTAAAGAAAAAAATAGTCTTTCATTTAATTTTCCTCCCCCTCATTTTCCTCACCAGGCTATCTTTCCCGTGGATGGTGTTGTCCCTGTTATACAGCTAACTGTATGGTGTGGAAGTCTTACACACTATACATTTCAGGACTGTAGTTTGTTTTTTATTTATTTATTTTTGCATGCAACGAAAATCCCAAGGCTAGTTAATAGGCTGCCTTGAGGCTTCAGGAAGATGTCAACAGAAACAATATGTTGACACTAACTGAAATCCTGCATCGGGAAAAATTTGTTTTCTACACAGGCTGCAGCTGGAAAAATCTGAAGAGCCCTATAAAATCTTGAATGCTAATAAAGTATGTTTTTCATTTAATAAATATTTATTGGGCACCTTTTTTTATGTGCCAGGACCTTTTCTGGGTGCCAAGGATACAAAAGTGAACAAAACCGACAATGCCCCTACGCTCTTGGTGGGAAAAGAAAGACAGGGAACGAGTAAATGGATTAATTAGTGGTGAAGTCATTACACAAGGTGGTAAATGCCATGGAGAAAACAGAGTGATGGGTAGAGAGGGACAGTGGGGTACCATAGAAAGGTGACCAGGGAAGGCTTCTCAGAGGTGACTTTTGAGACTCAAAGGATGAAAGGGTTTATGAGAATATACATGGCAGAGACTCACATTGACTTCAGACTAGATCTATAACAAGCGTGTATCCTGGAAGCAACAGATGAAAATCCACATCATGCCCGAGGAGTGTGTGTGTGTGTGTGTTGGAGGCATTTTCTCTTATGCAAAACTCAACCCATTTTGGGTTTCTGTGACTCACCATTACTTCCTGCATCACTTCACTGATCGTGTTCTTTTCCGAGGCTGCCCAGCTCCAGTCTTGCTGGCTGGCTTTTCTGTGTTGAAGTGGATGTGACTTTTGCAGTTAGAAGATCTAAGTGTTCTCTCAGCGTCCGCCTGCTGGGCTGGGGTTGGGTGGGGTCAGAGGTGATATTAATAGAAATCCGGAGGAGAAGGAGAGCCTTCCCCAATCCTCTCCTGGAGTCATCTGAGAGAGATGAGAATCATGCTGAAACAGAGACCCCAGTCTCTGTGTAGTTTGTGGTTTAGTAAAATTAAAAATGTGATGAACATGGAAACTTCCTTGGGGCTGTGGAGAGCATTCTCTGCATAATCTAGCAAAAAGAAAAACATTTGACCCACTCATCCTCAAACACTTGAAATTTAGATTGTGTGTATGTATTTTTAAAGACAATGTATTAGCGTTGTTCAAAACTCAAAAGAACCAAGAAACCATGCAGTGTTAAGTCACCCATTCTTGACTTCTGGGGCAACCAAATACCTCTCTGTAAAATACAGATATTTTATATATGTCTACAAGCAAAAGGGGGAGGATAGTCTTTTCCCCATTTATTAAACATATATGTTATATATGTGTATACATGTAGATATATATATTTAACATAGCATTTTGAACATATAATACATAATATGTTTGAACATATAATACGTAAAAAGCTTTCTAATTCTTTTTATTGCTAAATAGCATTTATTGTTTGCACTGTAGTTTACTTACCTGGATCCCTACTGTTGGGTACTTGGGTTGTTTCAGTCCTTTGTCGGAACACACAATGTTGCAGTAAGTCCCCATTACATCTGTCATTTCACATATATGCTAAGGGCTGTGGGGTCTAAGGATATGTGTTCTATAATTTTGATAGATGATGCCAAATTACCTTCTGGAGAAGTCTTACTCTCATCAACAATGAAGCATGTCCCTTTAAACCCAGCGTCTCTAGTTATTGTGACAAGCTTCGGTGTTGGCCACTCAAGGTAGCTTGTTCAGGAAACTGGCAAATCCTGGCACAAGTACACATTGGTAATTTAAAGAAAAAAAAAAGCAATTTCCCTGCCATAGTTCCAAGTTTTAGAGAGAATACTGATGCCTTATCTCCAAGGGATCTAGTAAATAAATCTGTATTGACCCAAATAAGATCTTTCTAGCCCCTACTCATCTGCATCCATCATGCTCCAGAAATAAATAAGCTCCAGTAACAAACAACTGCACGGCAGCTCTAACTCACTGAAAGTGGATACATGATATGAGTAAATAAAAAGTATGTTTTTATTTACTTTTAAATTTTAAAGCAAATCCAAGACACTATGTCATTTCACTCATACATATTTTATTATACATGTCTAGGAAACTATGATCATTTCTTTATATCACCACAACCATAAAGCTGTTATCACAAATATTAATAGGAAAATTATAATTAAGTGAAAAGTGAAAGGGAAGTCGCTCAGTCGTGTCCGACTCTTCACGACCCCATGACTGCAGCCCACCAGGCTCCTCCGTCCATGGGATTTTCCAGGCAAGAGTGCTGGAGTGGGGTAATTCTCCAAGAATTATCTAATAACAAGTCTAAATAACTAAATTTTCCTTATTGACTCAAGAATGTCTTTTTAAAATTGTTTTCTTCAAATTGGTATCTGATCAAGATATCTGAACAAGATCCTAAAATGACACTGAGGTTGGTCTGTTTCTCTGAGTCTGTGTGATCTCCTCTTGTCATTTGGTTCACCTCCATTGACTTTTTGAGGAAGGGAAGTCTGTGGTCCTGTGGAATGTCTCATATCGTGGATTTGGCTGTTCACATCCTTGTGGTACCATTTAGCTTGTTCCTCTACCCCTTCTGTTTCCTAATGCTAAATGGATGTTAGCACTAAAGGCTTATCAGATTTGGCTTCAGCTCTATTGGCAAGAATGCTTCATAGGTGTTCCTCCCAAATGATGGGTTTTATCCAATCAATTTGTAAACAGAGATCTGAACAGCAGGTTTTCTTCTCCTGACTCTAACTTCTATCAGTCTTATTTTTGTTTATATCTGACTTCTGTCTCTTTCCTTCTATACAACCACGTTCCAAGAACCAGATCAGCTGTTTGCATCTGAGCTGATTAATAAGGAATGTGAATTAGAGATGGGAAGACAGGAGCCTGGCAAGTCCACACTTGGTCAGTCCCTCCCCGAGGTCTCCCTTGGCTCACCGTTCTCTGTAGGCCAGAGTCTCTAACAGAACTTTCCCTGATGATGGAAATGCTGCCTATCTGCACTCACAATATGATAACCACTAGCCATATGTGGATAGTTATTCCTTGAAATGTGACTCATGTGGCTGAGAAAGTGAATTTTTAATTAAATTTAAGTAGCCCTGTGTGGCTACTGGCTACCATATTGGATGGTGCAGCTGTAGAGTCATTTTTCAATGACTTGGGGTACAGACCTTTCCCAACTCCCTTGGGACCTAAATATTGCTTTTCCTTTTTTAAAAGTCATATTTAATGTATTTAGTTACATTGATTTTTTCCAGAGCTGCCACTGAACTTCACAGTTCATGTGCTTCTCATGAGCTACCAGTTACACCAAATCCACCCAGGTTTGACTCAGAACAGATGATGGAAGGAAATCACCATCACAGGACAGGTCCAGATCCTGAGTGCACGCAGGATGCGGTTCCATCTGCCAAACTGATAAGGAGCCTATGGTTAAATAGCAAAAACGTGCTCACCATCAGGATGTGCGGCACAGGCATGTTATAGCTCAGTAGATGTGTTGTAGACTTTGAAAAGAATCTCAGGTGCCACGTTTTTGTTTTTGTTTTTTCAAATTATATGCCCAGTGTAACTGATGGCCACAGTGGTAGAGAGATGAATGAATATAGATGCTATATCTGGATGTTTTCAAACTGACAAAATGCTGAACATCCTCACTTTGAAAAGCATTGTATTGTTTGGGGCAAAGGGGTGGATACAGAGAGGATTAGGACATGGTGCCTACCCAAGAAGAGCTTGCAATCTAGTAATAGATTATTATCCATCGAGTATTGATTATGTGCTAAGCATTGTTCATAATTCTTATCTGGTCCTACAACAACTGTGTATAAGGAAAGCATTATGAGTTCCATTTTAGAGATGAGGAGATTGAGGCCCAGGGAGCTTCAGTAAACTCCTAGCTCAGAGTAGCACAGCTACTGGAAGGGCAGAGCCAGGAGGCAAACCTGAGACCGAACTACCGTTCTGTTTCCCCAGGGTTAGGGTGATAGTCACCCGAGCAGCCTTCCTAGCCATGTTTCAAACCACACCTTCTCACCGTGTCACTCCTATGCTCACAGCCCTGCTGTGGCTCCCTGTCTCTTACCCAGAGTAAGAGGCAAAATCCTTACACAGGCCAACAAGAACCTATGTGATCCATCCTATTACCTTGCTGTCCACTCCCTTCTACCTTGCTTGTTTTGCTCAGGTCATACTGGTCTGCTCTCATTTTAGGGCCTTTGCACCAATGGATTGCTCTTCTAAGAGCATCTTTTGTTCAGATACCTAAGTGACTTGCTCCAGAATCTCCTGCAAGTCTCTAAATGAATGTCGCTTTCTAATGAAGCTTACATTGAACATGCATCTTCCATCTCATTTTACTTGGACCTGTATCACCTGCTAACATATTTTTTGAATATCGGAGTATAGTTGATTTATAACTGTGGATTAATTTCCAGTGTACAGCAAAGTGATTCAATTGTACATGTATAAATCGGTTCTTTTTCAGATTCTGTTCCTTTATAGATTATTATGAGATATTGAATGTAGTTCCCTATGATATAAAATACCTGCTGGTGTATGTTATAACTTTATAATTCGTTGTTAATTATCATTTTGCCCCTCACCCCACGCATGCACATGAATATAAGTTCTATAAGGGCAGAATCTTCCCGCCATTTGTTCACTGCCATTTTGCAAACATCTAGAATGTGCCAGAATAATATAGTGGATGTTCAGTAGATATTTATTGACAAAAGATGAGTGAAGCTCAGGAATGGCCAGTTTCAAAGCCACACTTATATTTGATGTATAAACAAGTACCTACTTGTTTAGGCCTGCTAAGTTGTCCTGGTTACTTTAAAACACATAGCCATGCAGACTCACATAGGCAAATCAGAGTAACCCATGCAAATATCTGTCAAACTGACTGCCTTCAGTTTTAAGATCACTTGGCATAGCACTAGTGAAGCTGTCACTGTAGCGTCTCATAAGGCCCCTGTGGTCAGAAATTGTGGACAGTGGGCTTCCACATGGAAGGATACTGCCCCAGCACTGAAGAGTGACCTTTTGTGTGTGTGCATGCACAGCTTTGTCCCCTACAAAAGCAGAGATACCAAGCTTGTCATCACTGGCCTTGAAGGCTGAGACGTGAGCCGATGGTGAAGGAAAGCAGCATCCCAGCCAGTGTGCATAGTGAGGAAGAAAGGGTGTAGTCTTAGGATTAAGCAGTAAGTTTTGCCACCCTGAAATTCAAATTATTTAATGGACGTTTTATTTCTTTTTTAAAAAACAGGTTATTCTCAGTGAAAATTTGGCCTCGAATTGTCCAGAGGTTATCTATGAAATCAAAGAAGAAACACCTGTTTTCTACAAACTTGTTCCTCATCCTAAGAAGAATATCTACATCTACCTAACAGCTGGAAAAGAGGTAGGTAGAAATACTAGTTACCATTTCTGTCTTATGAATACAAACTGTTTGACTGATGCCATTGTCCAATGGTAAAGCTTGTACTTTGAACTACTGAGTTTAAACACTGCTGCAAGCTCTGAGAAGACCTGCCGTGGTTCACAGGCATGGAATTAAAAACCTTACTGTCAGTAAGTAAGCAAGAAATATTACCTATTTAGACAATTTTATTATTGGCTATATTTCCAATGCCAAGTTTTTCAGAGAAGTGTGTGCTTGCAAATGGGTGCATAATCAGCAAGGTAACTGAATTTACACATTTATCATGTGGGCATTGAATGGTTAGATGCATTTATGAATATGCCCAATGGGATTGGCTTTGGAATTTGGGGTTAATATCAGGCCACAGTCTTATACACATTCATGAACCAGGAAATATATGGCACCCACCCTCCGTCTCTTAATTTATCTGGCTGTTTTAGTTTTTCTTCTTGCTTCTGCTTACTGAAATAAAAAGGATGCCTTTTTACATTTTCTTCAGTTTTAAAGAGCTTTCACCAAGGGAAAGAGGAGGGGAACTAATTATTATTGAGTTCCTACCGATGCTGTACTAGTTACTATTCCAAAGGGAGTCTCTCTAGATGCATAGAATTGTACACACAAACACACCAACCCCAAAATATAATAAACAATGTTAACAAAAGCTGTCAATAATGTAGTGAGATAAAAATTACCCTTGTTTTGTATATGAAGAATCTAGGACTCAGGCTAAATATCTTTTCATGGATATATACATATAGGGCCTTGTCAGGGGTAGGACTTAAATTCTACGCTGATCTTGAAGCCTATGATTGTTGTTGTTCAGTCACTAAATCATGTCCAACTCTTTGCAGTCCCATGGACTGCAGCACGCCAGGCTTCCCTGTCCTTCCCTACCTCTCGGAGTTTGCTCAAACTCATGTCCGTTGAGTCAATGATGCCATTCAAACATCTCATCCTCTGTCACCCACTTCTCCTGCCCTCAATCTGTCCCAGCATCAGGGTCTTTTCCAGTGAGTCAGCTCTTCACATCAGGTGGCCAAAGTATTGGAGCTTTAGCTTCAGCATCCGTTCTTCCAGTGAATATTCGGGGTTGATTCCCTTTAGGATTGACTGGTTTGATCTTCTTGCAGTCCAAGGGACTCTCAAGAGTCTTCTCCAGCACCACAGTTTGAAAGCATCAATTCTTCAGTGCTCAGCCTTCTTTATGGTCCAACTCTCAAATCCATTCATGACTACTAGAAAAACCATAATTTTGACTGTACAGACCTTTGTCAGCAAAGTGATGTCTCTGCTTTTTAATACACTGTCAAAGCCTGTAATAAGTAGGATCAACCCCAAATTTGTGAAAACCAAACATTCTTTCATGGTTGTTTTGACTCATGACCATTTGAACATACAAAGTGCAAAGATAACTGAGACTTACATAATTACATGATGAATGTCACATGCTCTCAGCCCACCCCCATTTTTCATTCTTTTCTTCTCTATTATTCTAAGCAGAGCAGCAATGACATCAGTCTCCATGTACTGGCCAAGTCACAGAGATGATGTGCAAGCCATTTAGAGCTTCTGACTTTCCTAAAAAGGCATTATTGCCCTTTGCATGTTGAAAAGGCAGCTATTCAAAATGACCACGTTGAGATGGCCAGTGAATCTCATATACCTTTGTTCTTCACCATACAGAACCTTTGCAAACAGCTTGCTTCAACATTTAAACACTGTCTATTATATTTCTTCCCCCAGGGCTCCCATAGTTGAAAGATTTTTGTCTATTCAACAAACTGCATTTATTAAGTAACAATTCCCATTCTCAGGCTTTATTTATCAAGGGCATCTCAAAACAGCCACTCAGAGCGCTGACTGTGCTACCACAGGGAGCTGATAAAATTCCAGCTCAAAGCAAAGACACTTGTAGCCTTGCTTAGTCTGTGCATGTTTTTGTAATCAGCTTTTTGAAACATTACAAATAGCTCATAAATCCTTCCCCCAAATCCCAGACTGTAGGCCGAGAACCACAGTGAGAATCACCAGTAGTTGATAGATTCTCACTTTCTGAAGGTGAAGAGTTCTAGTCTGGCCATTCAAAGCCTGAAGACCTGGGAAGAGTTTTCTACTGGGCATCAAAGCTGGCTATTCTTACTTTCTTCACTTAGATTCACTGCTGGAGTTCCTATTAGTAAGACTCTGGTTTTCTGGTTTAGCCAAGATAGGCCCTACAGAGGCAAAACCCAAGGAAGATCCTTCCTCAACTCTTGGGGAGATAGGAACAGACAAACTGAAATGCCCTGGTATATCCATAGAACACCTGGTCATTAAAAACAACCACATGGGGATAGCTACATTGTTGTGGAATAACTCCTATAATGTGTTAAGTTAGAGAAGCAGGTCCAATGTAGTAGTTATGGTGGCCTTTCTTTAACATGGACTTCCCTGGTGGCTCACACAGTAAAGAATCTGCCTACAATGCAGGAGACCCAGGTTTAGTCCCTGGGTTGGAAAGAATCCCCTGGAGAAGGAAACGGCTACCCGCTCCAGTATTCTTGCCTGGGAAATCTCATGGACACAAGGAGCCTGGCAGGCTGCAGTCCATGGGGTTGCAAAGAGTTGGACAGCACTGAGCGACTAACACTTTCACTTTTTTTTTCAGAGTAGTTCTCATAGAATGTTCTGGAGACTCATTTTGTACTAAATGTTCTGAGCAAAAGTAGTCCTGAGAGCAGATGTTACCTACTATATCCCTCCTAGAGTATCATAACCAGAGCATTCAAACGCTCTCAGAAGCCTTGTGCCAAGGAAACCTAGTTTGCTTTTTGCCTGTGAGGTTTCACACGTGTGTTGGACCGTGGAAACTTTTTCCAATGTAGTAGCAAGAACCAAGATTTATTGAGTGTGTATTATGTGCTGGGCATTGTTGGTAATAACCCTGTGAAGTCAGCAGTGCCATCACCATGTCACAGGTGAGAAAACAAGGTCAGAGAGATTCCGTGACATTTGTGAAAACACCCCAGAATTACAAAGATGTCCTGTGAACTACAAGGAAGTATCCACATTCTGATTAATTTCGGCTCAGGCTGGTGGCCTGCCTGCTGCATCTGTCAGCCACCCTGGGAACTGAGATGATGGGTGTGGTTATTCTCCACAAAGTCAACTTAAAATGGACTGTTCATTAGAATGGACTCAACTTAGAATGGACTCTGCTTTTCTCACAAACTTCTTCTAGAACTCTCTGTTGCTCTGTATGATTTAAGAAGTTACTTATGGTCTCCAGCAGGTACAACTTGCTGGCTCTGAGTTCTACAGGTTTCCTGACTATCTGCTGTGGGATTTTGCCTGCAAAAAATATGCTGTGTAAGGCTCAGGTCCTCCCTGCCTCCCCTGACCCTGCTTGGAGGCTTGGCCTACCTTTGGGGCCTGGGTTTGCCCATCACCATCTCCCTCTCTGGGGGCTGCTATTACCTGACAACTGGAAGAGGCAGCTCCAGGGGCTGAGAATGATTGGAAAACTCCTCCTATTTCTTTTATTTTCGCCTTCAGTGGAGGGAGTGTGAGCAGTGAGCTGGGAGCTGAGGTGATGGAACAACCCTGAGAAGGGTGTGGAAGGGTGGTCCTCATTTCCATGCCAAGGGTTAACCTCCTGCTGACACTTGGGGTCAGAGCCTGTTGCTTTCCCCTGATGCTCATCTTCAAGGTGCTATTGACTCACTCTCTGAAAACCAGGTGACCTGATTCCATGATCTTGGAAATCACTATTAGCAGATCAGAAAGCTAACTATGTACCTGTTAGCGGAGGTTAATAGAGGTTCACCTGTAAGAACTCTTTAAAAATACAGATTCCTAGGCCCCTGCCCCAGTCCTGCTCAACTTGAGTCTCAGCGGCAGGGGGTCTGGGAATCTGCCCTTTCAAAAGCTCCCCCAGGAGATGCTGATAAACTGCTCCATAGCCTAGGACTTGAGAACCACTGCCCGATGTCATTACACAGACATTCAGCATTTGAGTTGATAAATGTCTCCTCGTGGCCCTTCATCAGATAAGGTGTTGGAGTTTTTCTGGTGTTGCTTATAATTCCATCTGAGCTGCCATCATCTTTATTTTTAGGTGAGGAGAATTCGTGTTGCGAACTGCGGTAAACATAAATCCTGTTGGGAGTGTTTAGCAGCAACAGACCCTCACTGCGGTTGGTGCCATTCGCTACAAAGGTATTTCCTGAGTTTTCTCACCGACTTGCAATTTTGAAACAGTGTGATGCGGCTGCACACTTGTTGCCCTACTTTAAGGATCCATTGCAATGACCTGGGGGAACTGATCTCGGCGCCCACTAAAATATCATTGTGTAATCCAAATGCATTCTCGGGGATGTTCCCAGCCATGACGGTGTTACTGAAATCATTTGACCTGGACGGCTGAGAGGGTCCCCAAGCTGGAAGGGTAGGGGGAGTTGGAGGTGGGGGAGAGGGGATAAGTTGGGGCTGTCAGTTTTTCTTTTACTTTCTGCAGAGTTCTCCAAGAGTAGAGAGAGAGAGAGACAGAAGGTTCTCCCTCAGCGGAGATAAAAGAATAGGCATGTTTGAAATGTTTCAAATGAATCCTCATGATGTCACGCATTCGGTTGGCTCCGTGGAAGCCTGATTATTGATGATGTTGTCTCCTGATGCGAGGTACAGCTGTGCACAGGCCTGATGTGCAGTCGCAGTCTCCGGGCAGAATCTGCCCAGCTCGGTCTTGAATTACGATGTTCACGACCCATCTAGGCTCAGGGCGACTTGTAGCAGCTTCCTTGCCATGGCAGCTCCCAGTGTCGCTGGGACCGGCCTGGTTGGATTCACTGTTGCCATGACAACTCAGTACTCAGGCTCTGCTATAGAAGTGAGGAGAGGAGAGCCTGCTGCAGCTCAGGCAGAGGGGAAAAAAACACATACACCGTAACAGTGTCTGTCAGTTTGGTGCTTTCAGTTTTTAAAGGTGAAAAAGGATAAGAAAGAGTAGAACAGGGGCAGAGAAGCTGAAGGCTAAACAAGGGGCAATTTGGGGAAAGAAAAGAAGGCTGAGAAAGAGAATTTGGGAAGCTTTTGCAGGGAAGAAGGCAAGAGGAATGAAGAAGTATGGGGAAATACAATGTAAGCCAGAGGTTCAGTAAACAAAATAAAAATATGGGGATGGAATTAATTAAGAGTTCATGGAGGAAGTCTGAAGCTGAGATGCAGCAAGATGCATAATTGCCCTTGCCTTTCACTGAGCTTCCTTACCGGGCTGTTGCCGTCAGAATCACCGGCAGACAAAAGAAGCAGGGCCAGGAAGAGGCTCATGAATAATTGTAATTGGGTAGGAACGTTTTCTTCTTGTGGCTTGCCTAAGACTAGACTTGAAGAAAATTAACTGATCACAAACAGACCGGTATCGCTGCACACTCACTAAGAGGTTTTGCTGTAATCTTTCCAACCCTTTGCACTGATGTAGGTTCTCTGGGTTTGCAGAGCTCTCTGCACGAGTTAATTCAGTAACAGTGGTGAAGCTGGTGGCGATGGTCACAGTGGTGATGTGATTAAATAGCCACATGTAGCTGGTGGCCACTCTATGGGCAAGCACAGGTCTGGCATTCATAAGAGATGTCTGAATTAGAGGTGTGAATTTGGGGGGTTAATAGTGTTCAGATGATACACGTCGTGAAGTTGTAAGACCAGTGAGGGAGGGGGCATAGGTTGAGGAGAGGAGTAGTTGAAGAACTGAGCTTTGAGTTCAGTGAGCATTGGTGCAGGGTTTAGGGGTCAGGGAGATGAAGAAGTAGAGCTGAGAGAACAGCCAGAAGCGAGAGGAAAAACCAAAGAAGGTGGCTTCTTGGAGGCCCAGGGAAGAAAGGAGGAGGGGAGTGGTCCATCGTGCCAGATTGTGCTGAGATGTCGAGCAAGAAAAGCGAATTGAACCACTGGACTTAGCAGGTGATTACTGCCAACTGTGACAAGGACAGGAAGTAGTGATAAAACTGTAAAGAGAAAATGAGAAGAGGATGGAGCGGAGACGGCTCTTTCGAAGAGCTTTACTGAGAAAGACAGCAGAAACATGGAGCAGATATTGCAGGAAAGTGTGAAGTCCAGAGAGCTGTTTTTTAAGACACATGAAATAACTGTGTTTTAGTGCGGCTGGGAAAGTTCTAGTAGTGTGGGAGAAACTGACAATACAGCAGAGAGAAGAGAATTGTGGGGTGTTGTCTTTCTGCAGCTGAAAGAAAATATGATCTTCTGTGCCAGTGGGGGGCCCAGCCCCAGCCAGGAGCATGGGACCCTTCATCCTTGGTCATGGGAGGGCAGGAGGAAAATATGGGCTCAGGAGCAGGTCAGTGATGGAAGCGTATACAGTGTCTTTTCGTGTGACTTTGCATTATTTTCAGGAATGTATGATGAGTGAGAGCGAGGTGAGGGAGGAAGCCCTGGAGTTGGAAGGGAGAAGTGAGAGAAGGTACAGAAGAGAGAGGACGAGAGAACAGAGCTAGGAAATGAAGAGCAATTGCCAGACAGTGTCAGGGTGCATGTGAGCTCCATGGTCTTGCTCTTGAAGTGAGAGCGGTACTCCTAGTTCTGCTTTCACAAGCCACGTTTGGCTCTGTAGGCATAGCGGTAGGATAGGGGAGAGTTAGATTTAGCCAGAGATGGGACTGGTGGCTCAGTGGTAAAGAATCTGCCTGAAATACAGGAGACACAGTTTCAGTTCCTGGGTGGGGAAGATCCCCTGGAGGAGGGCATGGCAAGCCACTCCGTACTCTTGCCTGGAGAATCCCCAGGGACAGAGGAGCCTGGCAGGCTACGATCTATGGGGTCACAAAGAGTTGGACACGACTGAAGCAGCTAAGCAGCAGCAGGGAGTTTTCAAGAGAGGAAAGTTGCGTCCAGGAGCTGAGGGTGCCTGATGATATGAGTTTGGATACTTACAATTGTGGACCCTGGGCTCCAAGCTGGAAGTGAGGAGGGAGGTGAGGATGGGCGTGAGGGATGGGAAAAGGTAGCCAGCTCTGTGCAGGGGAGACTGTTTTGGGGTTTGAGACTTGTGGGACCTGGGGACCTGGAGAAGAGGTAGTGGTCGGACTATGGGGAACTTGACATTAAGGTCGCAGAGGGTGCAGAGTTATTGGTCCTGACAAGGTCTGGGGTGGGATTCTGTAACTGAAGTAGGATGGAGGACAAGATCATTGGCAGAGAGGGTTGGCATCTGAGGGGTCACAGTGCTCACTGGGCCAGTCATCAAGAAGGACTATGGAACAATTTTGGAGGGACTGAGGAGCAAGATATTCAAAAAAAGAAATGAATTGCCTATAGGCTGCATGGTCTGTGGATGGTGGTGACAAGGTGGGGCTTGGGGGCCTCTGGGCAGATGGCCCAATGGCTTGAGCTTCAGAGCTGGGGTGTGGGGAGTAGGCTTGGAAAGAAAGGAAGAAGAATCATCCTAAAGAGGCAGCAAGACACAAGGAGGACCCTTATGATGAGGGAGAGGAAGCAGCCAGCCCTTGGTGGGCTGTAGGAATCGGTGTCCTCAGGGAGAGCCTGGTTTCAGAATGAACAAAAGAGTGAAGAGAATAGTTGGAGAAGTTGAAGACTCCAGGGATTTTATTGATGATGGGCTATGATAAAGGAGTTCTAGCCTTCTAGAAAAGGCTGCTCATAGCTTCCCCTGCTTCTGCTCTTGTTCCCTTACCCCTGCCCCAAGAGGAGTGGGCGTTTAAAAATCTCAACCAGATCATTTTATTCCCCAGCTTAAAAACCTCCACTGGCCTCCATTGTAGAATTCAGTCTGACTCCCTTACTCATGGGACCTGAATACAGAGCTTCTAAGAATCAGGTCCTTGGTTACTTGGCCCTTTCTTTCTAACTTAACAATATGCCAGGTTTGTTCCTCCCACAGGGACTTTTCAGCAGCTGTTTCCTCAATCTAGAAAATTCTTCCCCAAATCTTGCCACGGTTGGTTCTTTTCTTACTCGTCAGGTCCCAGCATGCACATCTCCCCCTCTACCAATGACCCAGTCTGAAGAAGCCAAACCTCACTCCCAGTGACGTCACTGTTTTGTTTTATTCTTGGCCCCATCACTACCTGGCTTCCCTGGTGGCTCAGTGATGAAGAATCTGTCATGAGACCTGGGTTCAATCCCAGAGTCAGGAAGATCCCCTGGAGAAGGAAATGGAAACCCACTCCAGTATTCTTGCCTGGAGAATCCCATGGACAGAAGAGCCTTCTGAGCTATAGTCCATGGGGTCACAAAGAGGTGGACATGACTGAGCAACTACCACACACACGTATCACTACCTGAATGACCTTCTTTCTCTGCCTCTTTATTATAATGTAAGTTGCTTGGGAGCCTTGTCTTGTTCATGACCATATCCCCAGAATCTAGAACAGTGCTTGGCACATGATAGGTGCTTTAAAAATGCATGTCAAATGAATGGAGATTGAGTGGTTGGAAACATCTACCAATGGCAGGCTGAGACATGTTAAGCATGATTAAAACATTCCAGGTTTGTGAACTGATGGCCCTTCCCAGCCACGTCAGATCACTTGGTTTCAAACTGGCTTGGTTCTGCCTAAGATGAAATAAAACTAAGCCTCATATCTGTGACTCATGTTAAGCTCCCAGTACCATTCAAAATTAGGAATTCTAAAGGGGGATGTTTTCTTATAACTGTAGAGCATCCCACTGTGTTTATTTTAAATGTCACAGATTTATTTAGAAAAATAATTTGTTTTCTCTGTTGAGAAGGTTGAGTTTTATTACATACATGTCTAGAAAGTGGATGTGTTTGGGGGTGTGTGTGCAAGAAAATGATCTTAGCTTCCTTTGGATCAAGTGTGAAGAATGGGCATCCAGTAAAAGCTGATTAAAAAGCAATTAGACAAACAATGAGCTCAAAAAAGTCTAGTATTTTATTGTTGGAACCTCAAATCCAACCTATGCTGAATTTTTCTGTGTGGGTGGAAAGTGAATTTTTGCAGGCTGAATATCTTAGGTTTGGAAGCAGCTTCTCAGTTTCTCCCATATTGCAAAGCATAGCACATGTGTTCAGTTATGGATTTCCACAAAACTGGCAATCCTGAACCAATGAACAGGTGAGGTTCCAAAAGTTCATTTGCAAATTTGTTTGGCACTCTGAATGCATTTTTCCCATACAAACAATGTCATAAATTAAGGGCTGATTCCCAAGTCAGCCCACAAAATTCAATTTATTTAATTTCAATAAATATTTATTGAATATCTACCAAGAACCCAATGTGGGAAGTGACATAACTAGGTGATATTGGGAGAAATCAGATGCCATTCTTGGCCTTAAAGAATTTACATGCCAGCTAAAGAGACAGACCCATCACTGGCCAGGATTCATTCATTCAGTCATACATCGCATCAACAGATTTCCTGAGCACCTACTGTGTGCTTGGGATACAGTTCTTTCTTGCCCACATGGAGCTTGCAGTCTAGTGAGGGATAAAAAAAAAAAAAAGCAAAAAGTGAAGTCGCTCAGTCGTGTCTGACTCTTTGTGACCCCATGGACTGTAGCCTGCAAGGCTCCTCCATCCATGGGATTTCCAGGCAAGAATACTGGAGTGGGTTGCCATTTCCTTCTTCAGGGGATCTTTCTGACCCAGGGATTGAACCCGGGTCTCTCGCACTGCAGGCAGACTCTTTACCATCTGAGCCACCAGGGAAGCCCAGTGAAGGATAGGGACAGTGTTATTAGTCAGGTCTGCTCCAGTAATACTGTGTTAACCAACAGATTCTCAGTGGCTTACAAGAACAAAAATTTGTTTTTCTTGCTCATGGTTCAGCTCCAGTGGAGGGTGGGGGTGGGAAGGGGACTCTTTGTCAAGTTGTAGGTGGAGAGTTTGGTTCAGATCTGCTTCATACGTCTCTCGTCCTGTATGTACTCTCCTCAAGGCAGACAGCAGAAGTGCAGGAACCCAAGCTGAACTCTGTGGTGCATTCAGAGCCTCCACTCATGTCACGTTTGCTGATATTCCATTGGCAAGCAAGCCACATAGCCAAGCCAAACATCAGTGAGGTAGGGATACATACTGCACCTACTCTAGGTCCTTCTATTACAGGAGAGACTGCAGAAGTGGGAACAGTAATTCAGTCTACCCCAATACGTCAAGGGGTTTCCAATCTATTAATCTTGATAGGTAAATAGAGAGTAATAATGTTTAGCACAGAGGAAGTGGAGGATTCCATGGAGGCACATTAAAAAAAAAATCTAAATAATAATAGCACATGTTGGCGAGGATGTGGAAAAAATGAAACCCTTGTGCACTGTTGGTGAGAATGTAAATTGGTGCAGCCACTGTAGAAAACATTGTAGAGGTCCCTCAAAAAATTGAAAATAGAACCATCACGTGATCCAGCAATGCCACACCTAGGTATTTTTCTGAAGAAAATGAACACTAATTCAAAAAGATAAGTGCATTCCTATGTTCATTGCCGTGTTATTCACAATAGACGAGATGTGGAAGCCACCTAAGTATCCTTCGATAGATGAGTGGATAAAGAAGATGTGGTATGTGTACACAATGGACTCCTCCTCAGACATTTGAAAAATGAAATCTTGCCGTTCACAGCAACATGGATGGACCTAGAGGATATTAAGCTAAGCGAAATAAGTCAGGCAGAGAAAGATATTGGATGGATTTCACTTGTATGTGGAATCTAAAAAAATGTAAACAAAAATAGCAATGGAAACAGAGTCGTAGGTACAAACAGGTGGTTGCCCGAGAGGAGGGGGATGGGGAGATAGGTGAAATAGGTGAGGGGGATTAAGAGGAACAGACTTCCAGTGCAAAATAAATGAGTCATGGAGTGAAATGTACAGCTGGAGAATATATGGTAATAATTAATAATAATTATTAGTAGTAATTATAGAATGGAATAATGATTAATGATAATAATATGCTGATAACTTTGTATGGTGACAGATGGTACCTCGACTTGTCATGGTGACTGTTTTGTAATGTATAGAAATATCAAATCACTATATTGTGCACCTGGATCTAACAGTTTTATAGGTCTATTATACTTCAATTAAAAAGACAACCACAGGTTCAGTGAAAATGAATCAATCAAAGAAAAGAAACCTAAACTTAAGGTCACAGAAGGCTTCCTGGAGGAAGGAAGCTGAGCCTGAAGTGTGAGCGTCAGAGAGCATCCGGGTAAAGAGAGAGGAGGTGGAGGAAACTGAGGGAACAGGCCATGCCAAGGCCGGGAGCTGGAGGAGCGCTTGGCCTGACGGGCAGTATGGAGCAAGGGTAAGGTCTGAGGAGCGTAGTTAACGAGGATAGATGGGGTGGGGGAGAATGAGTCTTATAGCCCATGTTAAAGATCTGAATTTTCCTGGAAAGGCTTTGGGAAGCCATTCCAGGGTTTCAATCAGAAGGCAGACTGGATCACTTGTGTCGGGTAGAACAAGCATTCTGGGACAAGACAGACTAGAGAAGACACCGCTGGAAACCCGCAGATCACTGAGAAAGTGGTTGTAAACCAGCAAGAGATTGGAGACTGAATTAGAGAGATGATCGTGGGGATGGAGAGAAGCAGGTGGATTTAAGAGCTGGCTGGAAGATAGAATTGACAGGACTTAGTGATTAATTGGATTCCTCCCTTGAGTCTGACACACTAAAAATAGGGCCATAAAATGAAAAATAAAATATCAAGGTGGCCACTGTTTTTCTGGAAGATGTATTCTTTCTCGTTTGATCTAAGTCCTCACAAAGAAAGTAATGATACCCAAGCCTACACTGGATGCCTACTGTGTCTCAGGCCTTGTACTTGGCTCTGGGTGGGAACCCAAAGGATGGGTACCTAAGTTAGATGGAGAAGGACTTCTGAGAGAGGTGGAGCTGGGTCTCAGTTCCTGGGACTTTGCTGTTGAAATGATAGGGGAAAGAGTGCAAGTATCTGGCTTGGGTACCAGAGGGACCAAGGTATTACTGACTGAGCAGGAGTTTAGAAAGACTAGCCAGTTTGGGATGCCCAGCAATGCAGGGGATGACTACCACACTGGAAGGAGGAGTCCAGCAGAGAAAGAGGAGTGCAGACCTGGAGTCAGTGTGTTCAGGATTGAATCCAGGCCCCTGTGTGACCTGCAGGTTTCTTACCATCTCTGTGCCAAATCTCCTCTTCTATAAAGCAGGGCTTCCCTGGTAGCTCAGCTGGTAAAGAATCCTCCTGCAATGCAGGAGACCCTGGTTGGATTCCTGGGCCAGGAAGATCCCCTGGAGAAGGGATAGGCTACCCACTTCAGTATCCTTGGGCTTCCCTGGTGGCTCAGCTGGTGAAGAATCTGCCTGCAATGCAAGAGTTCTGGGTTTGATCCATGGGTTGGGAAGATCCCCTGGAGAAGGGAATGGCTACCCACTCCAGTATTCCTGCCTGGAGAATTCCATGGACTCTGCAGTCCATGGCCTTGCAAAGAGTGGGGCATGACTGAGTGACTTTCACTTTCATAAAGCAGAGTAGTAACAGTACCTCTCTTGGAGGCTTGCTGAGAGAATTAGATGATGTGCATAAAGTCCTAGGCACAGTTCCTCTTTATGGTAAGCACTGTAGTGATGTTAGCTGTTATGATGGCAAAACCCCAGAGGAAGGAGCAGTTGGTTGTAACCAAGGTTGGGAAAGGCTTCAGAGAAGAGGTCACGTTAAGATTGGGTCTTGGGGGAGAGGAGAATATTGGGTCTTGAAGCCTGAGGAGAATTTCACCATGGGTGTGGAGTGAGGGATAATTCACGCAGCAGAACCATCACAATAAGGGTGTGATCTTTTCATTTTATTTTCCTTTTTGGCCGCACAGCCTGTGGGATCTTAGTTCCCCAACCAGGGCTCAAACCCACGGCCCCTGCAGTGGCAGCACAACTGGGCCACAGCGGCAGTCCTGCCAATAGGAGATCTTTTGAGGGAAAGGGCCAACTGGATCATCTCACCCCAGCACTTCTCTGGAAGGAGGAAGTAGATGGGGAGGGGCCGGGAAGGAAAGGTTTCTGAATCTGGACTTTATTAGTTGGTTCTGGAAACTTAGAGAAGAGTTTTCAGCAGAGGACCGAAACAACCATATCTGTGTTTTTAAAAGACTATCCTGATGGCATAGAAGAAGATGAAGTGCATTAAGCCAAGCATTAACCGTGCCACGCTTGCCACTCCTCCCATGGGGTCGCTGCCTTCCAGTATGTTTTATGAAGAGTGAGTTTACCTCCTGTCTCTTCCTGAGTCATCTACTTAGCAGCCCTTTCTCCAAACTTCATGTAGTACCCCACCACCTCTCCCAACACCATCACGGGCTCCACATGGGGTCCCAGTCACGTGACGGAACCAAGCCTGGGTCCTCTTCAGAAAACGTACATGTCAGAAAAGCCACACTCATCTTTATTGTCCTGTCCTGTCCCCACCCCTCCAGAGCATGTGTGCAGGGTGGGGACAAAGCGCTCAGGCATGATGATTTTAAAGTATCTGTAGACTCCCCTCACTTATTTGTATGAGGGCAACACTCACTCGTATCCTTCTACACGTTTCTTCCACGGTGGCAGTTGGAAGACTTCCAAGCAGCCCCTGGTGGCAGTTTTTAGGTTTTCATCTGCTGGTTGGCTGATACATGACACTGTGAAAGAGGTCATTTCTCAACTTGGCGTAACAACAGACTTTCTGAAAGGGTTGGGGTAACAGAAGGTGATTTGAATGCTGGTAAGAAAAACTAAAATCAGCCTGCTAAACATATTCATCCTCAACACCCCAGAGTAATAAGCAAAAAGAATTCAGTGATTTGCTTATGGACGCACTCAGTTCCCTACATTGCTCTGCTGTCTTGAGGCTTTTCTTCCCTCCCTCTCCCAAGAGACACTGCTTTCTCAAGTCTCCCCTAAGCATCACTCGTAAGGCCTAGGAGCTGCTCTTGCCTGAGAATTCGACCAAGGTGACCCACGGTGCATAGTAACCATAGCCACATTCCTCTGAAGTTTGAGTTACTCTGGTTTGGTCTACCATTGTGAAAGGCAGCCACTCTGCAGCAGAGAAGGCCACTGGGGGCTTTTCAGTGGAGGAATCCATGCCCACTTCTCCTTCAGAATGCAATTACAGTGCCCCTTCCCTAGGAAGCCTGCCTTGAGCCCAGGCCCAGCCAGGAGACAGGGTCCCCAGGCATGGGGGAGAATCTGCTTACCACACGTCAGATGCTATGCCCTGAATGTCCCCTGCATGTTCCATTTAGTCCTCCTGGTACCCTGTGAAGTAAGCACTTATTACAGTACCCACTTTTAAGATGAGAAAACAGCCTTAGGTTTCTGTATTCATTCCCTACTTCTGCTGTAGCAAATAACTACAACCTTGCTGGCATAAACAACATACACTTATTATCTTACAGATCTGGAGGTTGGAAGTCTGTAGAGGGTTTCACTGGGTTAAAACCAGAGTGTAGAAAGGACTGTGTTCCTTTGGAGCCCATAGGAAGAATCCATTTCCTATCTTTTCAAGTTTCTGGAGGCACCTACATTCCTTGGCTTGTGACCTCTTATTGAATCTTCAAAGTCAGCTGTGTAGCCTCTTCAGACCTTTCTGGCTCTGAATTCTATTTCCATTATCACATCTCCCTCTTTGACTCTGACCCTCCCACTTCCTCTTACAAGGACCCTTGAGATTACTTTAAGCTCATTCAGATAATCTTAAAAAAGATTCTTAATCACATCTTTGAAGTCCTTCTTGCCAAGTAAGGCAACACATTCACAACTTCAGGAGATTAAGACATAGATATCTTAGGGGTCGTTGGTCTGCTTACTGTAGCTTGTATAAGCAGTGGAAACAGGATTAAAGTCTTAGATCTAGGCTCTAACTCCCAAGCCAGTACCTTTACCTACCACCACAGTGAAAGGGAGGAGAAACCTAGAGACATTATCCCTCATGGTGGTGGTGGGGAGAAGGGAGAACCTGCTCCAGATGGACCCACCATGGAAGACTCAGGGTCAACCTGAGTTATGGAAACCCTTCTACAGCTTGAGAGTTTAAGCATCACAGATTTGGGTTTTTTTTTTTTTTGTTTTTTTTTTTTGGCGGTGCTGGGTCCTCATTGCTGTTCATGGACATTGTCCAGTTGCAGTGAGTGGGGATTACTCTCTAGTTTGGTACAGGGCCTTCCCGTTGCAATGGCTTCTCTTGTTGTGGAGCACAGGCTGTCGAGCACAGGCTCAGTAGTTTGGGCTCCTGGGCTTAGTTGCTCCACAGCATGTGGGATCTTCCCGGACCAGGAATCAAACCCACGTCCCCTGCATTGGCGGGTAGATTCTGCAGACTCTCAACCCCTGGACTTCCTGGGAAGTCCCACTTAACAGATCTTTCTGGAGCACCTAGTGTGTGTCAGACACTGTTCTAAGCATCGAGCTTCTCTAGCAATGAACAGCTCAGTGCTATGTCTTTGCCCCGTGCAGGTCCTTCTAGAAATGTATCAGTTTCCTAAAGCTGTTATAACCAGTGGCACACACTCAGTGGCTTCAAACAGTGAAGATATATTCTCTCACAGTTCTGGAGGCTAGAAATCCAAAATCATGGTATCAGCAGGGCTGTGATCTCTCTGAAACCTCAAGGGGAGAACCCTTCCTCTCCTTTTCAAGCTTCTGGTGGCTTCCAGCGTGTCTTGGCTCATGGCAGCTTATCTCTAACCTCTATCCATCTTTATGTAGCCTTTTTTCCCTGTCCAAATTGCCTTCTCCTTTCTCTTGTCAAGGCACTAGTCATTGAACACCCTAAATCCAGAATGATTTCATCTTGAGACCCTTAACTAATGACATCTGCAGAGGCGCTATTTCCAAATCAGGTCACATTCTGAGGTTCTGAGTGGACACGAATTAGGGGTGGAACATTACTGACCCAACTACATGAGGGAAGAGTGAAAATAAATAAGAACGTGGCGTGTCAGATGTGATCACCCTTAGGAAGAAAAATAAAGCTGACGAGGGGGTAGGGCTTGCCAGCTGGAGGCAGGGGAGGTTAGTTTCAACCACAGGGTCCTGGGAAGCCTCACAGAGAAGAGGGCGGCTGAGCCAAGACCCAAAGGAACACACTCCACTTTGGGATGTCCCCTTTGGAGGCTGTGGCCAGGAAGTCAATTCATGACAGAAGATGGCTCCCAGTTCTGCATCCGTCCCCTCTTTCCTTCCAACCCAGGACGTGTCCTCATGCTGAATTCTGTGCAGTGACACTCCTTTATGGTCCAGTGAGGCTCTAATGGCAGCGATCATGAGAATAATGGGATTTGGGGGCGGCCCCTCCTCCTCGTGTGAGGACCCCATTGTGCCGACTAATTGTGTAGAAGCAAGTAGGACAACTGTCTGTGGGGTGGAAGCAGTGGGGAGCAGAGAGGAATATGTTATTCGGGCCTCAGGGCATCACTGAATTACCCTGGCAGAAGCCGAACCCATGCATCTGGGTTACCAAGGAGGCTGAAAGGGATGTGGGGGCCTCCTCACGCTGGAGGGGGGTCTTGGGTGGACCCGAGTCCCCTGGCTTCTTCATCATCTTTGTCAGCTGTTAGAAGAGCTGTGAATATTTCAAAGCAGAAGGTGGAGAGGGGATGAAACCATGAAGGCGCCCAGCTCTTGGCACCCAGGCAGCTGACAGTGGCTGGCACTGAGGGAATGCTTACCATACTCAGAAGCCAGTTTTGTTTGGTCCAACTTCAGTCTCCAAACTACTTATCCTCACATCTTTTTAATTGACGCTGTGTAGCTCGAGCAGGTACCATTAGGATCACCCCTTTTAGTAAATCTATGTTTTAATGGAATAGATTTTTTTTTTTTTTGAAATGACCTTAGCAGGCACTTTCATAAGTATGTATCGATTGGCTTTTAAAAATTCCTCAGATGTTTTCACTTGTCTTGGTGACCTGGTAATTTTCCTGTTCCCAACAACAACTCCACATTGAAACCAATGTTCCTGTCTTCATTGGAAGCCTTCCTGCCAGGCTTTGGTGTTTTTGCTCTTGGGTACCAGTGAGGTTTTGTAGCATTTGGGCCCTTGTATCCCACTTAGGGACAGTGGACCATTTCTGAAGCACCCCGTGTGGGACTCGGGTTACTCTTAGGAAGATGGAGTTTTATTGCTGCCAGCTTTTTACTGATGGGGGAAACTGAGGTCCTGAGAAGCTGAAGAGTGTGCTTCCCATTACAGAACAAATGCGTGGGAGAGCAGCTTGGAACCCAGATCGTCCTGACTTGAAAGGCATCATTTCCCATCTTTGTTTCCAGGCTACCTATTCTTTACGAACGCCTGCCTTAAATTCTTTAGTTCAGGGTATGCCTTTGGAAATTAAAACACCAACTCTTAGTGCACTCATCACCCACCAAAGAACCACATGGGGTGAAGGCCACAAATCCCTTTTTTGTGAGAGTGTTTCACATGTGCTGAATAGCTCCAAGTGTCAAGACAAAGGCTGGTTTTCCACCACGCCAGTGAACTGGCCAGCCCAGTGAACAAAAATCAGTGAAACAACTTCTGCTGGTATCGTGGAGACATAGCCAAGAATTTAGTCACTTGAACATTTAATTCTTAATCCAGTTCAGTGAACGTGTGTTGAATGCCAGCCATGGGCCAGGTCCGGTAGTAGGCCCTAGGGAGACAAAAATGAATAAGGCTCTGCCCAGTGGAAGCTCACAGGTTAGCCTGGGAAGCAGGCATCAGCCGATATGCCATGAAAAAATGCCCTGTTATTCAAGGTGTGGGGAGACCCCAGAGAACCCTCGGGGGGAGGAGGAGGAGGGTTATGATTAAGAACCTTCCAAGAAGCCATGAGCTGAGTCTGCCTCCTTACGTGGAAAGGGCAGGCTGATGTTGATCTGATGTGTGTGAGCAATGCAAAGGGCAGACCAGTTACTCCTGTTGCCCAGATGCCTGTCACATCAGTATTATTTTGTATGTGTTTGGCTTATGTCGTTCAGACTTTTTACCTAAGTTCTGTTTCATTTGCCTATGTAATAAATATAGTAACAGCTACTAATATTTACTGAGGCATTATTGGAAGCCTCAGTTAAATAGATGGATGTTTCTGAAAGAACTCTTTGATCTATGTTTTCGTAGGTGTATGTTAAGTAGATGTACATTTTGGTAACAATTCCATGAAATTGAAATGATTATTATCTGCGTTTTTGCAGCTGGGAAGCCTGAAACACAGAGAAGGTGTGATTTGCCCAACGTCACCCGCTTATAATTGGCAGCTCCACCCACCACTTCTTCACTAGGTTCTAGCCTGGTCTGGTCTTTAATCAGTTCCTTGCAGAGACCAGACTTTAAGTGAGCTCAGGCTCTTGGCACTTGCTGTTCCTTCTGCCTAGGATGCTGTTCCTACTGCTCTTGATGTGGCTAGGTTGTCTTCATCCTTGAAATCTGAGCTGAAGTGCCATCTTTCTTTTTAATTTAAGGTTTTGGCCATGCTGCATATCTTGCAGAATCTCAGTTCCCCAACCAGGAATTGAACCCGGGTCATGGCAATGAAAGGCTGGAATCCTAACCACTAGGCTACCAAGGAACTCGAAATGCCATCTTTCTTGGCTAGCTTACCCAAAGTAGCTCCTCGCTGCTGTATTTTTTTTACTTTCTTCTGAGAACTAGCCTTGATTTGAAACTATTTAAATTATTGACTGCTTCTTTGCTTTTGGTCCACGTGCCTCACCAGAATATAAACTCATTAAGAGGGGAGCTTTAACTGGCTTAAACATCCATCCATCCCCAGTGCTCGGTGTTTGGTATCTGGGGGGCACTCAGAGAATACGTAGAAGGAATCCTCGATGTGGCCTTAGGCCCTAGGGGTGCCAAGGTGAATAAGGCAGGCTCTTCCCTTAGGGATCTTACAGTGTGGTCTGAGAGACAGGCAGTCAGCAACCAGCGCATTGTGCTGTATGTTTCAGAAGCATGTGTAAGGTGCCCATACGGACACAGCGGAGGGCATGACTGCTTTGCCTGGAGGCTGGGCAGACAGGGAGGAGGTGATTCTGAACTTGGAGCACCATTTCACCAATACTGCAGGCCCTCGGACATTCTGCACATGCCGAGAAGAGCCGGGCAGGTTTCCCTGCATGTGTTTATTAAGTAATTGCTCTTTGCGAGGTGCCATGTACTAAGTATTAGTGATGGATGTCTTTAGGAGCTTGTAAGTTAAATAGACTTATCAACCCACGATTGCCGAGGGATGAGTTTGGGAAAGAAGGAAGAGGCTCAATCATAGTATTGGGTACCACGAGTGTGGAAACGTGTGTTCTAGGCTCCAAGTCATGAAAGGGATGTAGGTAGAGGAGTTTGGTGTAGGTGGAAGGGTGCCGTTGAAGATTTTTTAGTAGGAAGAGGTGTAATCAGTTCTGGGCTTGAGAATACCTTGGCATTGGTGTGGAGAGCTGACTAGAGGCAGGTAGGAGGGAGGCCAGTCAGAAGCCTGCTGCAGGAGCCCAGGTGATAGGTGAGGGCAGATTGTGGGAGACGGCATAGAGCAATGCTTGGAACGAATAGGTCATGATCAGCCGGGTATGAGAGATGAGAAAAAAGAGCCCCCAAAAAGCCTAAAGTTTTCCAATTTGATCTTCCATTTGGATTATTGCTCATTAACCAAGATTTAAGTGCTTCCCAGTGTGCGTGGCTATGGCACCCCACTCCAGTACTCTTGCTTGGAAAATCCCATGGATGGAGGAGCCTGGTAGGCTGCAGTCCATGGGGTCGCTAAGAGTCGGACATGACTGAGCAACTTCCCTTTCACTTTTCACTCTCATGCATTGGAGAAGGAAATGGCAACCCACTCCAGTGTTCTTGCCTGGAGAATCCCAGGGACTGGGGAGCCTGGTGGGCTGCCGTCTATGGGGTCGCACAGAGTCGGACACGACTGAAGCGACTTAGCAGTAGCAGCAGCAGCAGTATGCATGGCTAGGACTTCTAATCCTTCAGTAAAAACGTTAGAAGATGTGCATTATCCATTCCTATCTTTTAAGTTACAAAGTACACTGGAATATTGAAGGCTCTGAGAATTCCTGCAGTAGAGAAGATCATTTAATTTTATTTAACTAGTGTTTCCCAAATTTCTTAAGCCTCATTTAATACTAACACCTAAAACAGCTTGAAGAACACACTTGGAGAATTGCTGAGAAATGGAATAAAACCTGTATTTTTCTCATAGGGCTCAGGCTCTGGGAGGATGTAGTTATTTTTATTTTGGCCTTTATGATGTTATTATCCTGGAAACCTTTGAAAATTTTGAGCTGTTTGGCACAGTCCTAAGAGTATGAACACCACTGCCAGACTGCTGAGGTTCATACCATGCCGTCTAATCTCTGCGCCTCAGTTTCCTCATTATTGAAATGGAGCTGATAACAATAGTACCTGAGGTAGCTATAGGATCAACAAGTCCCAGAAAGTCCTAGAAACAGCACCCGGCCCCTGGAAAGGGCTCCATAAATGAGGGCCCTGGTGAGGGGCAGTAGCGGGTAGGAGATGAGACATGGAATTGGAAGCAGCATTATCTGATTTGGTATCTCAACCCCTCTGCTTCCTAACTCTGTGACCGCGGGAAACAATATGGAGCCTTCTGCCTCGAGTTTTCCCCAGCTGTAAAAAGCAAGGGAATTTGTCGTACCTACTTCATAGTTTTGTGAAGAATAATGAATCAAATCATATGAAAGAACATCTCCTGGCATGTTAGATGTTTTCACTTAAAAAAAAAATCTTCTAAATTGTTTCTGTTATTAGCATCATTTTCTTATGTAGGTTGGCTTTTCATCACTGGAGCTGAAATGCAGTTTTTCAGCTTTCCTGGCAAGTTATTTTGGTCTTGTATTTTGGCATCCCTCTTGGCTGACTCTGGAGGCCTAGAATTCAGAGTTGAGTTTGTCACAGTGACTTCTCGTTCTCTTCTCTTCAGTTGAGATTGGTTTTTCCATCTCGTGGACTAACAACATTAATGAAAGTCCCTCGATTCTTGGGACCACCTGGTCCCTCCTCTGGGCTCCGTGCCCTTCTGAAAAAATGCAGACATCTGTTTCAAATCACTTAGCAGAAGACCTTGGGATGCTCTTGTAGCAAATTCTTCCCCCAGCCACAGACACAGTCTCCTGTTCTGAGAGAGAGGCTGGATCTTTCCTTGTTAAAAGTTTTCTGATATTGTATCAGTAGAGAATCTTTGAAACAGATCACACCAACCTCCCATTCAAGCCAATTACCTGATATTTAGTTGTCAGTTTACTTCAGGGACTGTCTGCTCTTAGTGAACAATTAGATTAGAGGATGCTGATGAAATTCGAGTGGCAGGAAGTAGAAGTTACATTTCTGAGTTCAGAGTTTCTATTTCAAGGTTGAGTAAGTAGTAAATTCTTAGGGAGAGATTCTAGCCTAATAGAGTCAGATTTTCAAGGTCCCCCAGCCCGTCCCCTGGGCATTTCACCTGCCTGTATGCCTGGAAACTTCAGCTCATTTCTAGAGGTGGGTCTCCCAGTTCTTTATGTCGGCATGAAAACAATTAATAATTTAAGTCATCCCCATTAAAAAATAGAAATACTGTATAAATGCAATACTGTAATAATAAATTTAAAAGTCGATCCAGCTGGGCACTGTTCCCAGACTACCAGCCAAGCAGAAACACAAGTAAAGAAGAAAAACTGCTATATAATGCAAATGGATTCAATCTCATTGTTTTCTGCTACTCTTATATTGCAAATATATAGAATTGAAGTTACATTGCAAATAAATAGGTTTTGTGGGTTAAAACCTGGAGACTTAATCATTGTTTATAACATTATTTCTCTGGGGAGAAACGTGTATTCTGTATTACAAACAGAGGGTTTGCAAGCCAATTTTTGGAATACAATAGACTTCTGAGTTGGGGGGCTCCCTGGAACCTTAACCTCTAATTAGGTGTTTTGTATTCAGGGCTAGTGATAGGTGAACATTCAGGGCCTCTCAGAACCCTGCCCTGTGTTTCCCTCCCAAATCCATGCTCCCCTCTTCATTCCAGAGGCTCTGTCTCACCTCCATTCTATGCTCCTGGGGTCTTTATCTCTGTCGCCTTGTCCTGGCCCAGCCCCACCCTCCAGCCACTAATGGGGCCCAAGGAAGCCAGGAGGAACTCTAAATGTCATTATTTTTGTGTAGCTTATTAAATGGCAGTTAGGATCCTGGTGGGCTACAGTCCATGAGATTGCAAAGAGTCAGACATGACTGACATGTTATAACACATAGGGCTTACAGATGACCATGCAGCTGAGTGGCCAAGTGTGTGGCTCTGAAAGCAGACTTCAGACACTTGAAGCTGGGAAAGCTTGGCACATTGTAAACACCTCTCTGAGCCTCCATTTCATCCCTATAGAGCAACGTGGTTTTGAGGACTAATGTTTATCCATGCTCAGTCTTGTCTGACTCTTTGTGATCCCTGGCTCCTCCTGTAGCCCTCCAGGCTCCTCTGTCCATGGAAATGTCCAGGCAAGAATACTGGAGCTGGGTGCCATTCCTCCTCCAGGGGATCTCCCCAACCCAGAGATTGAACCCGCATCTTCTGTGTCTCCTGCATTGGCAGGTGGATTCTTTCCCGCTGAGCCACCTGGGAAGCCTGTGAGGACTAACGGGGGAGGAGTGGCCATCAACACTCCACGCGGCAGTTCCCCCATGTAGATACCTGGTGGGGTGGTGACTGAGGGACATCAGGGTTTGTTTGGAAAGATGTCCACAAACTCAGGAAGCAAACACACTGTCGGCAGATGCTTTCTGAATTTGAAACAGCAAACTTAGACAAGTGTCTGGAATCTCCCTGTTCATGAGTTTTGAACAAACTAAGAGTTAAGGGCAAGGGAGGAGTGGTCCACATATGTATATAAATGAGTAACTAACTCTTATTATTTTGAACAGATTAACCTCTGTAGTAGATACTATGAACAAGCCTTCTTAAGTAGTTTAATTCACTAAATTGAATTCATGGTCCTTTCACCTAGCAAAAGTTGTTTTTTTTTTTTTTTTTAATTAACTTTTGGTTTATGGGTTTTTTTTTTTCCTTCAGGCAGTTTTTTTTTTTTTTTTTTTCCATTAATGCCGATTCTATTAATTTGCGAGTAGGCAAGTGTCTGCATGTTGGTCTTATTTTGTAGGCATGAAATCTAGCTGGACGTAAGGGCCAGAAAAATATTAATTGGGAGTCCTAGGACTTTGGGAAAGACCCTTGGAGAGCGGGGCAACAGCATAAGATAAGAAAAGCAAATACATGTCTGCCTTTTTTTTTTCCCAGAATATGCTCATTTGAATTTGAATCCCATTTTCTTCCTATCTTTCCTCCTATCTGAAGAAATTATCATGAAGTCAGTTAAGAAATCAGCCTATCTGAGGTTGCTTCACTGAGAATCAGCCTTGCCGAGACCTGAGTCTGAAAATGAGATTTTAATTTTATTTGGGCAAAGGCTTAAGTGTCTATGCACTTGACCATTGCTTTTGTGGATGTGTAGGAACAAGAGTGATGGCTTTCAAAAGGGACCATTTTGGTTTTGTTTACTAAAACGTGGGAGCTCTGAGGTCTGTTCCCCCTCCTGGAGAAAGTTTGTGTGGGTAACGTGGTGTCATGAAGATTTTATCATCTGCAATATTGAAGAATAAGATATGATTGTTGGTTGACCATCTGGTTATACATTCTTGGAGTTACGGTTTGCTTTTTAATTTTTATTTTTCAGCTGGTGAGAAAGAAGGCATGAGATCTCAAAGGTGTTTTATAAACCAGGAATTTATATTTAGTTGCTTAACATGGTTCAATTTTGTTTTCGTCTTATACAAAATAGGAAGTGAAAGGTCTATTACATGTATACATACATATATATACGCTTCAGTGTTAAGTCGCTTCAGTCCTGTCTGACTCTTTGCAACAACATGGACTGTAGCCTGCCAGGCTCCTCTGTCCTTGGGATTCTCCAGGCAAGAAGACTGAAGAGGGTTGCCATGCCCTCCTCCGGGGGATTTTCCTGACCCAGGGATCAAACACGTGTCTCTTATGTCTCCTGCGTTGGCAGGCAGATTCTTTACCACTAGCACCACTTGGGAAGCATATATATATATATGTATATATATAAACATATGTTTTTGTTTTTGTTTTCCCCAAAAGATAAACTGAAAACCTTGAAAACCTCAGTTTCTAATCTGTCCCCTCTCTGGCCCCTGATTCAAACTTTTAGCTTATATTAAAAGTAGTCTCCTCGCTATGAATACAAGTCAGACATAAACTCTAAGGAAACTCTAAAAAGAAAACTCACCTACAGAAAGGACCTACAGAGATTTCATATTTCATTCATTCATTCAAAAATGTTGGTTGAAACCCTAGTATTTGCATATCATGCTGTCAGACACAGAAAGATCTGCAGAAGAAATATTAAAGACATTCTTCCTTCTTTTGAGGAGCTTACAGCTTACTGGGGGGCATGACGTAGCCACGTAAAACAGTTAAGTTGTAATTCAAGGCAGCATATGATTAAATAGCAAAATCTGTGCTTCCAACAAGAAATGCCATAGGAGTTCAGAAAAGGGAGTGGTAATTCAGTGGCACTACTGTTTTCTGCCTACAAATTGGCAAATTGTAGCACTGTTTGTATGAAACATTTTACACTTGTGTTTTTGGCAGCCTTAGGCCTTGACTCCCAGGCAGTATTAAAAGCCTACAAAAACATTTGTACTCCCCTCTCTTTAGAACTGGCCTTTTTTTTTTTTTTTTTGGCCTCCTTTTAGACAGAGGAAGTGTCTTATACAAGCTGGAATGCCCCTGCAAGAGAGGCAGGTCGTTTTTGACAGTCATCATCGCTTTCTAATACAAAACAGGGAACCAGCCTTGTCCTTCTGTCTGTTTCAATCCGGCAGTATGTGTCCCTCCGTTGAAAACTCTCCCTGACATTGAGAGGAGGTTTAATTTGAACTTAATGTCCGTGACGGACGAGCTAGCCATCAAGGGTCAGATAAATTTATGACTGTGGAGAACTGCTGATGAAAATCCCCGTGGCCCTGATGTTGGAGAAGGAGCCGACACAGGTGGAGGAGAGCTTGGACACAGATGTGCTGCCTGGAAGCAGGGTTCCCCGAGACGGGAGAATATGATGACACGCTGAAAGATTGCACTTGGGGGTGATGTCTAATGAAACTCACTGGCTTCCTGTTCTATTTCTGTCATATTCAAATTAGCGCAGCGCTCAAAGATGAAGCCGTGAGGCCTAAATTTATTCTTAAGAATTTTAAAAAAAAAAAAGAGAAGAAGAAAAAGAAATAAAATGCTTGTCAAATACACTGTTTGGGACCACACTTGTCTCCACTCACTTCCTTTCAGGGACTCCCCGGAGTTGACTGAGGTTATTATCTAGTTGCTTTCAATCTCTTGTGAATCATGAATTTTCAGTTTCTTTTAAAACTTACTGGTTCTCCTCCACCGCTTCGTTTTAACCTTGGACCTTGAGAAGGCAGAGGTAACAGAGGTTTTGTTCTTTCCTTGATATCATTCAGTAGAATGTCTGAGCAGTCCAACACCATTTGGAAACCAAGTAACCTTTGGCATTCGTTCTTCTTGTTAAGTTGGCCGCCCTGCTGGCGAGGCGGGAGTTCCCAAGTTCACATGACCTAGATTGACCGAGCCAGGCACAGGCGAAGCGGCGATTTCACCTTCAGCTTATGATGGTGTTTATCAAAGTAGCTGGCCCTGCCCACAGCTGCAGATTTCTTTGGGGACATCCTCTGGGCTGGCTGATTTGGGGAGGTGGCCCTGGCAAATGTTTCACCCAATATCTTTTGATGTGAGTTGGTATCTGTCTAAATAAATGTTATGTAGCAGATGGTTCTGGAATGTCTTATCAAATTCTTGGGAAGACTTTGCCCTTGCAATATGTTTATTTGATTATCATACTGCAAAGCACAACAATGGTCGCTTCTTTTTTTTTTTTAAACAACAGCAAAAGTTACATAATAGGTTGGAATTCTGGAAATGAATGGCAAAGCTAAACGTTTTCGATGTGTAAACCTTTTTTTGGGCTGTTCTATGCTAGGTTTTTCTAGAAGGTAGTGCTTTAATTTTAGAATCCAGGAGAGGATGTGTTTTGGATGTATTTGCAATGTCATCTTGAGAGATGGCTCAGAAGTCTAAGTTCAACATGTCCACATTTGTTCTCAGTTCTGAGACATGATGGAAAAAATGCTTTGCTGGTTTCCTGTTGCTTTTCATGGTTTTAGCATCATGTTCTTATTCTCACTCGAAATCAATGATCCTCACACAAAGTCTGGCATTTTGTACTGAAGCCAAGTATGAGAAAGTTTTAATGATGCATGTTTGGGGTTGCTGTTTTGCTGCCCCCTCCGTTTTTGTTTTTTTTTTTTGATAGGTGTACTTTTAAAGAAGATTGTGAGCATTTAAATAATTCAGAAAACTGGCTGGATGTTTTATCTGGAGCTAAAAAGTGCCCTCAAATTCACCTATTTCGAAGCAGTAAAGATAAGGTAAGAGGAAAGATTTTTAATTTGTCTCTATTGTCTCATTTTAGTCAACTGATGCCAACTTCCTTCTGTGTGTAAAATACCTATTAATGATCAAATAAGCTTAGTTATGAGAATTCACTCAGTTAACTGACACTGCTGCTGCTGCTGCTGCTAAGTCGCTTCAGTTGTGTCCGACTCTGTGCGACCCCATAGACGGCAGCCCACCAGGCTCCCCGTCCTTGAGATTCTCCAGGCAAGAACGCTGGAGTGGGTTGCCATTTCCTTCTCCAATGCATGAGCGTGAAAAGTGAAAGAGAAGTCGCTCAGTTGTGTCCGACTCTTCGCGATCCCATGGACTGCAGCCCACCAGACTCCTCCGTCCATGGGATTTTCCAAGCAAGAGTACTGGAGTGGGGTGCCATCGCCTTCTCCGAACTAATACTGTGTGAGCACCAATTCCTGTACATTCTGCAAGGTGACAGGGAGATAGCAGAGAATGAGATGCGTCGTGAACCTGCCCTCATGGAGTTTGTCATCTTGTGGCGCTGAAGATGACCTTCAGTTGTTGAAATTAAGGAAAAAATGGACTAATGTCATTGAAAAACATTGATTTAAAAAAAAAGGAAAAAAAAGTTCAGATTCATGGTCAACAAGAGTCCTTAAGTGCGACTTAAGGACTGAATTTTATTTTGTTTTTTAGTTCCTTTTCTTGATGTGTTTGGGTTTTTGACACTGTCTTACGTGCATGCCTTCAGGTGATATTGAGAGGGAGAGAAAGCAATATGGGCAGTGAATATTGCAAGGGGGGGGCGGTCCCTTGAAAAGTGCATGGGCTCGTGCTACGGCAGTACTATACTGCCTCTGGCAACACATCAGCCCTGTCATTGGATGAGAGAAATGAAGCAGTGTGAGCATATTCATGCATTTTCAGATTCACATACCAGCCTCGCCCCATGGGAAAATGGAATTCCTGCCTTGCAGTCTCAGTGGCTGTAAGGAGACATTTTCTCCCTAATTACAGCTCTTGTATTATGAATAACTATACAGAATCACCATCAGCAGCCAGTTGACCTGTCTGCTGAGCTCACTCTGTTTTATTTGAATGCCATATTAACAAGGAGATGGGCCACTTTCTCTTTCCCCTTACACTTTGCCATTTCAAATAGCAAGAACCGTACCACTTAAGATGATTTAACATTTAATAAAAGAGAGCCAGAGCATTTAATGAGTGATAAATAATAAAAGAATCAAGCTTTCAAGTCATAACTGATCAGAACTCATGGATTTCAACTTATTTGGCTGTTGTTCCTTTCTATCGCCCTCCTGAGGGCGAGGGTATGGAGGATGGGTTGGGGGGGTGCCCTCCCCAAAAAACCCTTCAAAGCTTTCGTCCAAACCTCCACCAGACCTGCACTAGCATGAGCAGTTTCTGTGGAAAAAGATGCTTAGGTATCTAAGTATAGGTATGGCCAAATTTTTATTTCTGTTATCAGTCTGAAAAATAGCTGACTTTAGTGCTGATAGAGACTGCTAGAAAATACCATGATCATTGAATATACCCAGGACTCTGATAAGTGGTTATGATTACGCACGGCTTTTTTTTCTTTTATCGTTTTGAAAATGTTAAGGGGAGTACTTAAGTGAAGTGCAGTGAGGGAAAGCAAGCTGCTCATTGACTAAAAAGAGCCACTTACTCAGTTTGCTTACCCATCTTTGGGTTCACCAGAGTAAATTAATCACCATTCGCATCTAGCCTGGAACATGTTTACCACCCAAAGAACCACTGGTGCTTTCTTCCCCACCTTGAGTCCCAGTGTGGTTTACCCTAATCCCTCTAGAGTCTTCCCACGCAACCATTACCTCGCTTTCTCCAGCTCACCACCACTCTCAAGGTAAAGGAGATAAGACTTTAGCAATTTGAGTAAAGCTTTCCTTTGAAGCCAACTTTGGGCTGATTATTTTAGTGACATTGATAAGATGTCTGTCTCCAGCTCTTGGTCATATTATTTCAAAATATTTCCTGTCTTTAGGGTTAACTGTGGCTTGCTGAGAGTCTCAGATCCTTGGTTATTTAAGTAATTTCTTCTCTAGTTCCAGCTATCACAATAACTTGGTTTAAAGAGCATTTGCTCACTGCAAATAACATTCTAGCAACTTTCTTGGTACAAAAAAAAAAAAGATGCATGTAATACAGAGCCTCTTGTTTACACAAGACAATTAGAAGGTAGTGTATTCTCATCCTTGTTATGAAATTGGCATTAAAAAGAGAGAAGTAGAGCAATTCTAATTGCCTTGGAGGAATATTATGAGATTTTGTTGAATAAAAATATCAAGATGCAGAAAAGTACATACAGCATGGTCTTATATTGATCCAAAAATGTCCCTCTATATGTTGATGTCTATGTCTCTATACGATTATTTGAGCATGGAGAAAAACATGAGAGAATTCATACTAGGTTGTAAACATAGGCTCCCATGATGAAATAATTCGTGTGGTGGACGAAAGGTCAGAGATAGACTTAAAAAAGAGAGACAACTGAAATCCTCATATACACAGACACACACAAAAAGGGATGCGTGGCACCCCACTTTTACATTATGTAAAATTATATGTTTGGATGTGAGAGGTGGACAATAAAAAAGGCTGAGTGCCCAAGAATTGATGCCTTCGAATTGTGGTGTTGAAGAAGACTCTTGGGAGTCCCTTGGACTGAAGGAGATCAAACCAGTCAACCTTAAAGGAAATCAACCCTGAATATTCATTACAAGGACTGTTGCTGAAGCTGAAGCTCCAATACTTTGGTCACCTGATGTGAAGAACTGACTCATTGGAAAAGACCCTGATGCTGGGAAAGATTGAAGGCAGGAGGAGAAGGGGAGAACAGAGGACGAGGTGATTGGATGGCATCACTGACTCAATGGACATGAGTTTGGGCAGACTCTGGGATAGTGACAGACAAGGGAAGCCTGGCGTGCCACAGTCCATGGGGTCACAAAGAGTCAGACATGACTGAGCGGCTAAAAAACAATACCTATAAAGAGATTGTTAACAGGAAAAATGGTTTATACTAATAAAAAGAGAAAAGATGTAGGAATAAAAGTATTTCCCACAAATAGCATGGTTCCTAAAAGAGAAAACAGAAACATTCTTTTACAAATCAGAGCAGAAACATGGAATTCTGTCACTGAGACAACCAATATTGTTTTTAAAGTTGTGTCCCATGCACTAATGCAAGAAACAAGTGTTAATAATAGAAATAATTATTGGAATGGAATAGACAAACATATTATTTGCTCATCTTAAGTGGGTGTATTTAGTTGTAATATCTAAATATATTAGCTTTTAAAACTATTCAAATTAATAAAGGTCAAATAAAGTACTAATGTTCAGTAAATGTTCAAGTATCAGTAACCTTATGACATATAAGACAAACTGTTAACACATTAATAAAAGATCCCATTCATTAAAAACAATGGAAATACTCAGGCTCAAACCTGCAGAGGCATGTACATTGTGCTTTAAAATACTTTTTACTGGGAGATACATGTTGAAGCCACCTACCAAAACAGTGATTTTCACCATGCAACAGTTTTTCTTAGTGAGGCAGTAGTCTATTGAGGCTAATTATAATTCATAATAAGGAAATCTTATCAATTAAAAGTGTAAATAAATATAAAAACAAAAACAGGTATTTTATTGAAAGATATGAAAAGCATGTTAGATATATCCAGACATATACTATGTTTCTTGGTGGGACAATATCATAAAAATGTCACTATTTCCTCAATCTGTTGTCTAGATTTCATGTCATCCTAGTAAAAATTTAAATGGTTTTTGTCTTAAAAGTGAAGTCATTCAGTCATGTCGGACTCTTTGCGACCCATGGACTATAGCCTGCCAGGCTCCTTCGTCCATGAACTTTTCCAGGCAAGGATACCGGAGTGGGTTGCCATTTCCTTCTGCACAGGATCTTCACGACCCAAGGATAGATCCCGGGTCTCCTGCACTGCAGGCAGACTCTTTACCATCTGAGCCACCAGGGAAGCCCTAAAATTAATTTATAAAATTCATCTGAAATACTAATGTGAATTGGTCAAGAATATCCAAGATATATGTTGAAAAAAATAAAATTACTTTAGCAGGTCCATTTCCATATGATTATAAACACATCAGTTCAGTTCAGTTCAGTTGCTCAGTCGTGTCCGACTCTTTGCGACCCCATGAATTGCAGCACGCCAGGCCTCCCTGTCCATCACCATCTCCCGGAGTTCACTCAAACTCAAGTCCTTCGAGTTGGTGATGCCATCCAGCCATCTCATCCTCTGTCATCCCCTTCTCCTCCTGCCCCCAATCTCTCCCAGCATCAGAGTCTTTTCCAATGAGTCAACTCTTCTCATGAGGTGGCCAAAGTAGTGGAGTTTCAGCTTTAGCATCATTCCTTCCAAAGAACACCCAGAGCTGATCTCCTTTAGAATGGACTGGTTGGATCTCCTTGAAGTCCAAGGGACTCTCAAGAGTCTTCTCCAACACCACAGTTCAAAAGCATCAATTCTTCGATGCTCAGCTTTCTTCACAGTCCAACTCTCACATCCAAACATGACCACTGGAAAAACCGTAGCCTTGACTAGATGGACCTTTGTTGGCAAAGTATATAGTGGCAATAATTTAGCCCATGACTCTTGTTTAAAAATAAGAATATAGGGACTTCCCTGGCAGTCTAATGGTTAAGACTCCATGCTCCCAATGCAGGGAGCATGGATTTGATTCCCATGGGTTGGGGAACTAAGATCCCACATGCCTCGTGGTGTGGCCTGCTGCTGCTGCTGCTAAGTCACTTCAGTTGTGTCCAACTCTGTGCGACCACATAGACGGCAGCCCACTGGGCTCCCCCATCCCTGGGATTCTCCAGGCAAGAATACTGGAGCGGATTGCCATTTCCTTCTCCAATGCATGAAAATTAAAAGTCAAAGTGAAGTCACTCAGTCGTGTCTGCCTCCCAGTGATCCCATGGACTGCAGCCCACCAGGCTCCTCCATCCACGGGATTTTCCAGGCAAGAGTACTGGAGTGGGGTGCCATTGCCTTCTCCGGTGGTGCTGCCTAAAAACATAAATAAAAAATAGGAATATAGATTCATGGAATAGGCTACAAAGCTCAGAAATAGATGTAAAAAATTTAAAGATTGTTTATCACGAATTAAGAGGAAACAAAAGAATTATTTCATAAAAAGTTGCTGAAATAACTGGCTTACAATACAGAAATGTAATTTAATTCACATTTTTTACATGAAATATAAATTTTAGGCTAATTAAGAAGTTCATCTAAAAACCTAACACAGAAAATAATTGAGCGTCAGATAATTTGGAAGTATAATTTTCTTGGCTCTGAAACAATATATCATGTAATAGCAAGAGAAAAATATTCATATACTTGACTTTAAAAAAAAACTATACCACAAAAAATAAGTGATGACTAAAGCTCATGCTTCAGGAAAAACATTTGCAACAGGCAAAATATTAGCTGCAAGATATGAAAGCTAGGAGAAAGTAAAAAAAATATAGAGACACCAAAAAATAAGCAGGCAAAAATGTATATTCTCACAAGAGGAGGTTTAGAGAGTTAGATATAGATATGGAAATATGTTCAGCTTCACCAGTTATCAAATAAATACAAATTAAAGTGAAAATAAGGTTTGCTGACACCTAGTGATGGCGATACCAATTAACACAACCTTTTTAGACAGCAGTTTGACAGTAATATTTCAAGAGTCATAAATATATTCTTTCTGTTTGAAGCACTACTTCCAGGCTTAGACTTCTGGAGAAGTAATTTGAAAAAAGAAAAACCATTTGCGTATGGGTGTTATTGTTGTGACATGTATAGACTTAGAAACTTGGAAATACCAAACTGTTTGGCAATAAGAGGTAAGGTTAAGCAAAATAAGGTCTGTTGATAGAATGATAGAATGTTATGTGACAAGAATTTCCTAGGCCCCATGGACATTACGAGCTAATTGACACTCAAACTTTGTATCTCATCTGATTTTTGGGTCTTCATTCCCACTGTATCCAGCTTAATTCAAGAGTTATTACCTGGTAAGCATTCCCACTTTGGGTTCCTTAATCCAAGGCATCAGCTTTTTAACCATTCTTGCATGGAACCTAAGAAAGTGAAAGTGTTAGTCACTCAGTCATGTCTGACTCTTTGTGACCCCATGGACGGTAGCTCACCAGACTCCTCTGTCCATAGAACTCTCCAGGCAAGAATACTGAAGTGGGTAGCCATTCCCTTCTCCAGGGGATCTTCCCAACCCAAGGATCGAACCCAGGTCTCCCACATTGCAGGCAGATTCTTTACCATCTGAGCCACAAAGGAATCCTAAAGTCACATTAAAATACCTTCAACTCCTTGACTATCCCCTTCTTCCACTGCACTTGAAAACAAAAAACAAAAAACTCTCTCCTATTTTCATATCAATGTCAACGTCTGCCCCACTGTTCCCCTGAAACTAAACTCCATAGAGGTATTCCAGGAGACACTGTCAGTCCTCATCTTAGTATGACTGTTTGGTTGCATTCATGAAGCTCTTCCATTGCCTTCCATGGCACACACTCTCCATAGTCTCTTCCTTCTTTCTTGACTATGCCTCAGCCTCCTGTGCTGGCTCCTTTTCTCCCTGACTCTAACTATTGGAGTTGGTTCAGCCCCAGCTTTGGCTCTTCTTCTAGCTGACTCTACTTGGTCCACAGACAATCTTGTCCACTCGTATGGCTTAATATGCCATCATATGTCCATGTCTCCTTTATCTCCCGCCCAGATTGCCTCTGAGCTCCAGACTCATCTCTTCTTAATTATCACACAAGTTCACTTTACTGAACACAGCCAAAGTTGAAGTCTTGACTTTTCCATCCAAAGTCTGCCTCCTGCTCCATGTGTCCCATTGCAACATATGCTACCTCTGTACATTCATTAGCTCACCAAATCCTCCACAACCAGATACCCCACTTCCAGTCCTGGCCCATGAGACCTTTAAAGAGTATCTTGGAGCTGTCAGCTCTTTGTATTTCTGCTGTACCATCCTAGCCCAGGCTTCTAGCATCTCTCGCTCTCTCTCTCTTTTTAAAGTTTTAATTGGAGGATAATTACTTTACAATGTTGAGTTTGTTTTTGCTCTACAAGCAGCATGACTCGGCTATAAGTATACATATATCCCCTCCCTCTTGAGCCTCCCTCCCACCCCTCCATCCAGCTCATCTAGGTCATCACAGAACACCGAGCTGAGTTCCCCATTTTCTTCAGCTGCTTTCCACTAGCTCTATTTTAGCACATGGTAGTATAACCCACTCCAGCGTTCTTGCCTGGAGAATCCCAGGGACGGGGGAGCCTGGTGGGCTGCTGTCTATGGGGTCGCACAGAGTCGGACACGACTGAAGCGACTTAGCAGCAGCAGCAGTGTAAATCTGTCAATGCTATTCTCTCAATTTGTCCACTCTTTCCTTCCCCCACTGCGTCTACAAGTCCGTGCTCTATATCTGCATATCTATTCCTACCATGCAAATAGGCTCATCAGTTCCATTTTTCTAGATTCCGTATATATGCATTAATATATGATATTTGTTTTTCTCTTTCTGACTGACTACACTGTGTATAATAGGCTCTACGTTTATCCACCTCACTACAACTGACTCAAATGCATTCCTTTTTATGGCTGAGTAATATTCCATTGTATATATGTACCACAACTTTTTTATCCATTCATCTGTTGATGGACATAGAGGTTGCTTCCATGATCTGGCTATTGTAAATAGTGCTGCAATGAACATTGGGTTATATGCGTCTTTTTGAAATATGGTTTTCTCATGGTATATGCCCAGTAGCTGTATTGCTGGGTCATATGGTAGTCTTATTCCTAGTTTTTTAAGGAATCTCCATACTGTTCTCCATAGTGGCTGTGTCAATTTGCATTCCCACCAACCGTGATCTCAATCCTGTGTGGCCTTCCAGTTTTAGTCTAGTGAATTTTTCCACACTTCTGCTAGACTGTAAGCTCTTTGAGGGTAAGGACTGTAGCTGCTTGCTTCACTGAAGTAGTGAATACCTTGTGTAGCACATGGCACATCTTTAAAGTTTAATAAATGTTTATGAAATAAATTGAATCCCATGGATAGAGGAGCCTGGTAGGCTACAGTCCATGGGGTTGCAAAGAGTCAGAAATGACTGAACGACTTCACTTCACTATGAAATAAATTAATGCAGTGTTTATAGTTATGTAAATGCTGTGCATGTGAGGACTGAAGGCAATGTGGAAAATTTAAAGGAGCTACTGAAAATAGGACTTTAACAAACTTTCTGATACTTTTGTTATCATGTTTGACCAATGAATTCCATTTAAGACATACTTGTGGACAGGGTAACAGGTGATAATGGTCGTACGCTGAGACGTGCAATGCAGGGAGAAATGCAAGGCTGACACATGAGTGAGGCTTCAGCCAGGTGTTGAAGATGAGCTGGTGGGGATGGTTGGGGGCTCAGTGCTATGTTCAGGTCCCCTGGAGATGGGTGGACTTCAGTTCAGTGGAAGTTGGACTGTAAGAACTTGTGTTCTCCCAGCATGATTCTGTGGCTCAGAAACAGAACGTTTTAAAGTAAAAAGATAGGGATGCAACCCCAGAGCAAAATAGAGAGAGAGAGCTTATCCAAGGATGAGAGACAGGGGATTCTTAGCTGGCCCTGCAGACTTGGCGGAGATCAGAAGTGTAACAGAAGACGGACACCTCCCGGTGGTGAGGGGCTGTCACTCCTCATCGTGGCTGATAAGCTGATGGCTTCCTGTGTCCCTAGCTTCCTAATATTTAGCCCACCTCCCCACCAGATCCCCTGAGTGCACCTGATGCAGAACGGGTCTCCCACTGACATACTGTTTTCTTTAACTTTCCTCTTTTTTCCTTCTTCTTTGCTTTCTTTCTCCTCCTCCTCCTCCTACTCCCTTTTCCTCCTGTCCCCACCACATCTTCCCCCTCCTAAATATAAACAAAACAATTTGTGTTTAGATGAGAATGCTTCATATCATAAAGATATAAAATCTCCTAAAATTAATGCATATATTTAGTACAATTCCGGTTAGACTCACAGTCCCATCACCCTATTTGGGTAAAATGATCGTAAAGTTCATATGGAAAAAATAATGTCTAGAAAATGCTAAGAAAATTACGAAAATAAAAATAGATTTACCATAAGTATATTTAAATCCACAGTCTTGAAAATTTGATGACACTGGAAAAGAAGTGGATCAATAGATAATTGGAGCAGTGCAAAGTTCAGAAATAACTTGTAGGTATATGGTGATTTAATATATGAGAAAAGTGGTGTTTCTGTTCAGTTGGGAAAAGGAACTTTTTTTTAAATAAATGCTTGTGACCTAGCTGGTTAACCATCTGGGTAAAAATAAAGTTGAGCCCGTATCTTATCCTTTGTATAAAAATAAACTCCAGATGGATTAAAGATATAAGTTTAAAAAATAAAACAACAAAGATGGTGAAACAATATTATATTTGTCCACAAGCAAGAGTTGTGAAGAACTTTATAACCAAGACAATTAACTTTGTATTTGATCATAAAAACATACTATATAGGGTAAAACACACATAAGCTGCAAGACAAACAGTACATTAGGAGAAAATGTGTCAGAAATATGACAGATAAGGTTTAATATCTATACTATACAGAGAGCTCTTAAGAATTGATAAGAAAAAATACATACAAAGCAGATAAATGGTCTAAGAATATGAACATGCGATTCACAACAGAGAAAACTAAATAGCCAATAAAACACCTCTTTCTTTCCATCAGCAATCCAAGAAACTCTCTTGTAGCAAGTCAGAAGGTCAGTTCCTTTAAGGCTCTAGGGTGGATAGAGACGATGGAAGAACGCCACATGATTTGGTTCCTGTATTTTCTTCCCCACAGACGACAGTGACGGTGGTGGGAAGCTTCTCTCCGAGGCACTCCGAGTGCGTGGTGAAGAACGTGGACACAGGCAGGATGCTCTGCAAGGGTAAAAGTGTGCACAATGAGACCTGCGCCTGCATCATCCCAACCAGGACAGCTTACAAAGGTCCGTGCACTCCACTGGTTCTTATTATCATTCTTAGAAAACGAAGAAGGCAAGAGAACCTCCTGAGCCCAGAGTGCCCAGGGAAACAGGTTAAACTTGAACAGCCTTACTCTGGAGACTCCCTCTCCCCCGCTCCTTGCACCCTCCCTCGGTCCCCCTCACCTTTGCTCCACTCTTCCTGTGGCCGCAGGCCCCTACTGTTACCTGTGGCTGGAGAAGGATGGAGACTGGCAAATCCCCCCTCAAGTTGCTTAGGTGAGTGGCAAGCCATAGACCATTGAACTTGACCCTTCCTAGATGGTTCAGATAGTTCAGGGATCTGAAAAGCTGGGAATGCCCTTGGTGAGGTGAGGAAAGGAAATGGCCAATATTTTATCATCTTAGGTTCACTGCATTCGTTCATTCAAATAAGAAATATTTATTGAGCATCTGTGTGCCAGACACTGCTAGGTGGTAGGGACACCATGACCGAAAGAGCCTGACCTGTTCTTTGCTCACAGTATTCACAGCCTCTTGGGACAGCAGCAAGTGACCAGCACCGGACAGTGCCATGTGCAGCGTGCAGGGAACACAGCACGCTGTGAGATGTACATGAAGAGGACACCTAACTAGACTTGGGGGAGCAGCGAGAGGGCGAGGAAAGCTTCTTGGAGGATGAGTAGGGTTGAGCTGGACAAAGAAAAAGGGGAAGAGTATTCCAGGCAGAGCCCAACTAGTGTGACCGACCAAAGGAAGGAAAAAGCTTTGTTTGAGGAGCCAAAAAAAGGTTCTATGTGGTCAAGTCAAATGGGGTAGAGAGTGGAGCGACAGAAAATGGATGCCAAAGAAGGTACAAAGTGTCTGGCACAAAGTAGCCATTGATGATCAAGACATTTTTGTTGAATGAATGGCCACAGGTGGAGAACAGGGCTGGAGGAGGGAAGGGCTGCATTCCGAAAGGCCTGACAGAAGGGAAGCTGTTGCAGTGATTCAGGTTGAGGGTACTGAGAGTGGAAGTAGCCAGAGCCAGATAAGGATGAAGAGAAGGGGATGGATTCAAAGGTTGGTCAGGGGTGGGATGAATTGGGAGTTTGGGATTGATACATATATACTGTTGATACTGTGTATAAAATAGATAACTAATGAGAACATACTGTATAGCAGAAGGAACTCTGCTTAATGCACTCTGGCGACCTGAAGGGGAAGGAAATCCAGAAGAGAGGGGATGTATGTATATGTTTGGCTGGTTCATTTTGCTGTGCGGTAGAAACATAATATTATAAAGCAACTATGCTCCAATAAAAATTAATTTTTAAAAAGAGATGGCTAGGAGTTACAGTGTATGAACTGAGGATTCATGAGTTCCTTTAGGTGAGAAAGACATGGAGTCAAGCACATGGTTATTAAAATGCAGGTCTTGCTCACCTGGAACATAAGCTTCGGAAGTATTTGAGATCACCGCGAAAAGCTAATTGATTGCATTCTTAAAATTTTTTAATCTTTGTTTTAAATTGAAATGCAGTTGATTTATAATGTAGTCAATTGTTTTTAAAGCCTCTGTCAGTTTCACCCAACCGTTCGTCTGCCCTTTTCTCTGGATGCTTTATATATTCTGAGCGGGCAAACAGACACACTTCCTACCTCCTGCATCCAGCTAGACAGTGGCCATTACCCAACCTTTGTCTGTAGTCTGTAGTAGCTTCATCCCTTTCACCAAATTCTGTCTCCCTTCTGCTTTGAAGTCATCTCTTCCATAACAGCCTTGATGGATTCTGCTCCAATCATCCAAATCATGCCAGTTCCCTCTGGGCACCCCCACATGCACCCCAGTCTTGGTACCCAGGTGATGCATGGAACTTGAACCACTCATAAGGTATTTCCTTGGCTATCCTGTCATGGTGCTGTTTCACCTAAATTTTTTTTGTCTCTTCTAGAATAACTGAATGCTTTCAGAGCTGAGACCATATATACTCGTTTCCTTGTGAGGTTTCCCAGGAGTGTTTTGTGCACAGTTGATACCCAGGAAAGCACAACTCTTGCTAGTCTCTATCACTGGACACTTGTAGATTCCGATGACATGTATGTTTCCCTGGGAGTCCCTCAGTGCTTACTGTCCATACATTCATTCTGTTAATAGTTATCAAGTGTCTGTTCAAATGCTCTTGCTGAGAGGTCATGCCAGCCCTCCAAACCTCCTTGTCTTTGGAACAGAGCATTATCATTTGCACAGAGACCCACTTTATGTGAGCAGAATTTTATGTGGCATCCTGGCTTTCAGAATGAATATTCCTGTTGTAGAGAAGCCTCTTAAAGTAAGCGTTTTCAGACTTTTGGAATCAAGCGCTGATCATATGTCAGTAGGAAAACTAGAGGTACCAACAAAGTTAGGCCAACTTATTAATTTGTCAAGGAAAGACTTTTCATTTTTAAAGTATCATCTGCTCTCCCCATTAATTCATAAAAGGAAGAAGATACTAATACCAAAATGGGTGACAATGAAAATGTCACAGAGGAGCCCTGGTGCCTGGACACAAAGGGATTTGAAAGGCACCCCCCTAGGCTGCCGCCCCCAAACCTGGCAACACACCATCAGTACAGTGCGTGGGGAGGATTACAAATCCAGGTTCCCAACACACCCCAGGCCTGCCAAGCCAGAGTATCTAGGAATGTAGCTCTGGAATCTGTATTTTCATCCATTTCTCAAGTGATTCTGATACACAACCAGATTTAGGGATCATCTTGGATAGAGGATGTAAGTTACAGTGATACAGGAAGTAGGCTGTTTCTCTCGTGTGATTTAGCCCACTGTTTATCATATTCCTTTATTCTTTGGGGGTTTTCTAACTGATGGGTAGGTTTTCAAAAGCAAATAAGAAATCCTTCATTGTAGATTTGGCAACAGTTGACTCCAAGAAGATCATGGCTCCCAGCCTACAGGAGCCACACTTCGGAGTGTCGTGTAAACATTTGTAGTGTGGGTTCTTCTGAAGGTGCAGGGTTTCTTTCTTCTCTAACATTCTGGTTATCATGTTCTAGACAGTTCTTGCTCAGTGACTTGTTTTATTCTTATGCTGTGGCCAATTACAAGCTGAGATAGTGATTCTGGGGAGAAGATGAGCTGCAAATGGGCTGTGAAATGGCTTTTTCCTAGTGATTATCCATGGGAGGCCTGGAACGAGGTGGGCTGGGGTCTGTTTGGAGGCTTATGCTGTGCGCTTCGGCTGCCTGACGGGAATGGCCCCGGGGAAGAGGCCACATACTGATGGAAATGTTAGCGAACAGCTGGCACACTCCACCCTCTATGTGGAGGAGGCAAAAAATATTTATTTTCTGTATTTCCGGCTTTGCTCCATTATAGCAGGGCTTCGCCGTCACTGACTGCTTTTCCCTCTTTGCTCCAGATGTTTTAGTTGTCAACATGACGTTCTCATTCGGTTCCTGGCGTGTGTCAAAGAGATTCAACTTTACCAACTGCTCATCATTAAGAGAGTAAGATTTTATTTGAAATGTAAATATTCTCTCATTGATTTTAATTTATTTATTTGCTTTACTCTCCCATTTCCTAAAGAACTCTTTTGTGGAGGAGACTTTCCAAGGCGCCTTTTGGAGCGTGGCCTAATGGGAGATAGGAGGGCCCCTGAGCTAATCAGCTGGCTTGTTCAAGCCCCACTAAGTGAGGTAGTGCAGCCAAGAGGCAAAGGACTGTGCCCGGGTGTATTTTACCCACAGGGAAATACATCTTCTTCCGACCCAGAGGTGGCCTTGAAGTAATGGGCAAAAGGGTGCAGCTAGGTTATCTGCGGATCAGAATGACTTTGGGAATTTGAGTCAAGGAAGAGAGTGGAGCGTGAGGTAAAAGGAAGTCACAGTTAAAGACAAGAGAAGGTGGACGTCTCTGTCATCAAAAGCACAAGCTAGGACTTCCCTGGTGGTCCAGTGCCAATCAAGTGCCAATGCAGGGGACACAGGTTCGATCCCTGATCCAGGAAGATTCCACACACCTTGGAGGAACTGAGCCTATGCACCACAACCAGTGAGCCTCTGCTGTGCAATGAGAGAAGCCACCCTAACTAGAGAAAGCTCCTGTGCACAGCAATGAAGATCCAGCACAGCCATAAAGAAATAGATAAATATTTTTTTAAAAAAGAGCATGTTCATCATGACCCACACTTCTGTACTGTGTTTGGCCCTGTTGAGCTGCATACCCCCCTGAATTAGGACCACACTTCCCTCCTTGCTTCTAAAGCAGAGTGAAGGCAGAGAAAAGATGTTTCCCAGATTCCTGGTTTTCCAACTGGAAAATGGGATGGACGTTTCCATGGAAATGATAGGAAACTGTTTTATTAGTGATTTCGTAGTTCTTTCAATGGTTTGCTTGACCAACTGGATGAGTACCAAATGTAGGTTTCTTTGGGTCTGGCCTGGGAACCATTGTTTCTTCAGGGAAAAGGCATCAAACTCGAAGCTGAGTAGGGAGGCCACCCTACAGCTATATGGACAGGAGCTGCCAGATTTTACCTTTACCACCTTGGCATTCTGAAAGAGGGGTTGAGTTCAGTGATTTCTAACAAACAGATTGAATTCAAGGAGGGGAAAGCTAAACTTGTTACAGAAAGCCTCAAAAGTCCATGAAAATGAGGGGGGGGGGTGGGTAAGAAAAAGGGAGAGTTAAATAGAATTGTATAGCTCAAGGAGAGTTTAAACATAATACAGCTCCCCACCTCCAGTTGTAAAGCCTGGCGAAAAGAAGTGACTTGCCTCGGGTGCACAAGGAGGTAATTAAGAACCAGATCTCAGACCTACAGCTCCCCAGAGAGTGAGTGCCCGCCCTTTCCTGCCCTTTCCCTGGGTACCTACTTCCTTTTGGAAAGCACTTAGTAAGGTCATCACACCTGAGGGTTAGCAAGCGGAGTGCAAGGCACAGACCTGCTTCGAGTGCGCTTCGGTGGCCTGGTAAACACTTAGGCAAGCCTGTGCTTGCTTGCTTTTTCCCACCAAAACTGCAGTTTGTGTAGGTCAGAGCCTCAGGGTGCCTTGGCATCTCTGGAAGCATATCTGAAATGCGAATGTGTCCCCTCTCCCTGATCTGGTCCTCTCCTTGTCCCAGAGGCCAAAGCTCTCTCTTGCTTCCCTTAGCTACACTTCCAGACCCACTTCAATTTCCATTTTTATCGTTCTTGCTTTAACACTGATTATCCTATAAAGTGCTTTTCCAGTCTTCCACTGTTATCCGTGCATGGTTGTTTGATTAGTAGACACAGTTCTTCCTTAATTTGATTAAAAAGCACACAGTGGCATCCTGTTTTCTCTGCTTGCCAAGGTAACACTTTTAGTTTCCCATCGTCCAGGCACTGGACGGTGTTCCTGCCCCAGTGAGGGTGGGCTTATGAGGAGTGAGGAGATCAGTGTCCAGAGGGAAGCTTACCTGAAGGTAGATGAATAGCAGAACCGGATGCAGAAACAGATTCAGTGGTTTCTTGTCATCTTCCAACGCAGCAGGTGACCCCAGCTTCAGGTTTCCGTGGCAACCCCCTAGCAAGCGTCATGATGGTCCGTCAGCCCCGAGGGCTGCCCAGACCAGGGCACAAAGTCAGTAGTCTGTCCCTAGCCTGAAAGAACGGTCCTGTCTTCCCTGGGTTCATCACAGTCTGTCTAGGGACTTTTTTTTTTCTTGTTTTTAATGCTCACACACAGCACCACAGAGGGAAATTCTAGGATGTGTGTTTTCCTAAAAATGCAGGAATTACTTTGGTTTTCTGTGTTGCCAGATGTCCAGGATGTATCCGAACTGGCTGTGCCTGGTGTAAAAGTGAGAGAAAATGCATCCACCCCTTCACAGCTTGTGACCCTTTGGATTACAAGAGGAACCAGGTAAAGTGACGTTTTTTTGGTAGTACAGAGTTTCACCAAAAATAAATGTTTGTGACCACCCAGCCCTAGCCTGTATTTTGTGTTTATTTCAAACTCTGAATTTCCACCCATTGCAATGTTGAAGGAATGTTCTTCGTTTCAGGACCTCTGTCCAGTGGCTTTTCAAAAATGGACACCACCCAAAACAGCAGGAGAAGGAAGATTCAAGGAGAATATGAGTAACAGAACCACTTGGGGCTTGCAGGTCAGACCCTGTTTTTGTATTGATGCTGGGAAAATCCCCCTTTAAATGACAGTAACATCTGATACTTTGGGTTCCTTTTAAAAATTCCCTATTTTGCTTTCTACCCAAATTCCCTGTTTTACCTTTGGTTTTTAACCAAGCTTCATTTAATTGGCTCAATACATCAGAGGCTGCACACTCACATAAAAGAAATTAAAAATCTGTAATTGTGAAAAATGATGTTCTGGTAGAAGTCAAATTTTGAACCTGACGTTGTGATCTCAGGAAGAGTTAGAGGGACGTCTAGAGCACATATTACTGAGGGGATTTCAGATTTTAACCACGTTTATGATTGCATTTCTGAGGGGTATAGGAGGGCTGGGCGTGTCTATGCAAACTGTACAAATGAATCTCTTTGAACTGCTTTTCTTTGTAGAGACAATCTAACCAGTAGTTAATAGTGTCAAAACAAAGAGTTGTTTCTATGTAATAAATATACATTTCTCTTCGTGTCTCAAAACTGTCGTTCATGAAAAAATAGTTTTCATGGAAATTTCTTCGGAAATTCCTCTTATTTTCTTCATAGTAAATCACCAAGCTCAACTGACAGACGTGTTTGAAAATAGAGAATGTAACCCAGGAAACATTTCTGGGCAGAACGTAATTGATGCACTAAGCACCCAAGTGCTGGCGCCATTCAGTCAAGGGACGTTAATTGATCATCTACTATGCAGTGAAAAGCCAAAAAGGACAAGTTCTTCTTCTCATTAACCTTGGGTCTAGTGGGAGCAGACAAATCAAACACAGTAGCATGTTTTGTTCTCAAAGGCTCAGTTTTCTATTTCTTGACTAATCTGTGGCTTTGACATATCCATTTGCTGCTACTTAAGGTCAAGTGCCAATATAAATAAGTAGCACATTTTTAATCACCACCAAACAGTTGAGAGTAAGTGTAGGTGAATTCAGTACCAAGCAGAGGGAATGGGAATCAAAATGGATTATGAAGTTAATTAAAGGCATTAGAAAAGCTTGGTGTGCCAATATCTTCAGACTTTTTAAGCCTTTGAGGTTTTATTAAATGATGAGCCACATCACTCTTCTCATTGGTTGATGAAACTAGGGCGTAGTGACAGGTGTTTAAATCAAAAAGGCAGCGGCTTTTTAAAAAATTAAACTTCTCTTTTGCTCTTGTTTCAGTTGTTTTTTTTTTTAATTGGTCAAATACATATAATACAAAATGTACCACTTTGCAGTGTACAGTTGAGTAGTTAAGTACATTCACATTGCTGTTAGTCATCACCACCATCTATCCCCAGAACATGTTTCAACTTGCAAAACTGAAACCTTATACCCATTAAACAGTAACGCCTCCTTTTCCCTTCCCCTTGGCCCCTGGAAGCTACTGTTCTACTTTCAGTTCTCTGTGAATTTGACTACTCTAGGTACTTCAGATTAAGTGGAATCAAACGGGCTTTATCCTTTTGGGCTCATTTCACTTAACATAATGTTCTCAAGGTTCATCTGTCCTATAACATGTGTTAGGATTTCCTTTCAGGCTGAATAATGTTGCATTGTTTGTATATATTATGTTTTGTTTATTCAGTCACCCATTGATGGACACTTCTATCATTCCATTGATGTCTTGGGTTGCAGACATCTTTTGGCTATTGTAACTAATACTTCTATAAATGGATGTGTACAAATTCCTCTTCAAGACCCTGTTTCAGTTCTCTGGGGTATGTACTCAGCAGTGGAATTGCTGGATCCTATGGTAATCCTGTCTTTAATTTCTTTAGGAACTCTGTTCTGTTTCCTTACCTCTCAGCCTTTTTACATTCCCACCAACAGCATTTCGGTGTTGCAAGTTCTCCACATTCTTGCCAACACTTTTTGTTTTAACAGTAACCATCTTAATTTGGTATAAGGTGGTATTTCACTGTGATTTTGATTTGCATTTGCCTACTGTTTAGCGACATTGAACCTCTTTTTGTGTGCTTGTGGGCCATTTGTGTGCTTCTTTGGAGAAATGTCTATTCAACTGTTCTGTCCATTGTATAGTCAGATTGCTTGTTTTTTTTGTTGTGGTTGAATTGTATATATACTTTAGATATCAGCCATGTATCAGATATAAGATTTGCAGATATTTTCTCCTATCCATGGATGGCCATTGCACTCTGTTGATTATATCCTTGGAGGCACAGAGGTTTAAAATTTTGTCCAAGTCTAATTTATTTTTTTAAATATTGTTGTCTGTGCTTTGGGTGTCACATCCAAGATATCATTGGCAAATCCAATGTCATAAAACTCCTATTCTAAGCATTTTATAGTTTTCATTCTTACAATTAGGTTATTTGATCCATTTTGAGTTAATTTGCATATATGGTATAAAGTATGTGTCCAACTTCATTCTTTTCTGTGGATATTGAGTTTCCCAAGACAACTTGTTGAAAAAACTGTCCTTTCCCCCATTAAATGTGCTTTGCACCCTTACCAAAAAATCATGTGACTGTATATGCAAGGGTTTACTTCTGGGCTGTATATCCTATTCTGTTGGTCTATAGGTCTGTCTGTATACCCATAAAATACTGTTTTGTAATAAGTTTTGAAATCAGAAAGTGTGCCTTCTGAGATTTTGTTCTTCTGTTTTTGTGATCGTTTTGAAAGCAAACATTTTATTCTGAGATAATGTAGATTTGCATGGAGTTGTGGGAAAATAATACAGAGAGACCTCATAAAACCTATACCCAGTTTCTCCCAGTAGTAACATCTTGCCAAACAATAGCACAATATCACAACTAGGATTTGACAATGACATCTGTCAAAGATACAGTCAAGATACAGATCAACTCTCTCACCTCAAGTCTCCCCCATATTGCCTGTCTGTGGTCATACCCGCTTCTTCCTCCCCTCCCACTTGCCTATTTCTGACCTCTGGCTACCACTAATGTGTTCTTCATTCTGTAATTTTATTATTTCAAAGATTTTATATAAATGGAATCATCCAGAGGTACCCTTTGTGAATTGGTCTTTTTAACCCAACATGATTCTCTGGCAATTCATCCGCATTCTTTTATGCATCAATAATGTGTCCCTTTCTATTGCTAAGTCATGGTTCAGGCAGTGACTTTTTACATTTTTATTTTAAAGAAAAAAATACAGTCACTGCATCCTGGTTTCCTGTATTATGTCTTCTTGACCCTTTTGACATATGTGGTTGAAAGAACTGGGGTCACCAAGGAAATAGGAGAAAGCTGGAAATAAACAAAAGCCCAGACCTGTCTTCAGGGCTTCTCCGTGCATGACCTTTGGCGAAAGACATCTTTTTGATGCTGAAATGTTTTCTTTAAATACATGGGGATTCCCTGGCTGCCCAGGGTTTAGGACTCCGTGCTTGCACTGCAAGGGGTATGGGTTCAACCCCCAACTGGAGAGTTCAGATCTGGCAAGCTGCATGGCATGACCAGAAATGAATGAATGACTCAGTTCAGAATGAACCACTGGGAATGGAGTATTGTCACCGGATGGATTTCTCCTGCTCTGTGATACACTGCTGTCTTTTCCTTATCATGTGGAATGTGTAAATCCAGACTTCCAGTTTGGCCTTCAGGTTGGCTTTGAATGAAGCATGGAACACTCTTCCTAGCAGAGAAGCCATCAAAGGCTTTCTTTCAGTGCATCTTCCACGTCACATACATACTGAGTGCTTCCTACGTGCCAGGCATGGGGACATGAGATATGAATGCATGGTACACAGTCTTGGGTGTCCTAATGCTGAGCTTGGATTGAAGATCCCTACAGGTGTTGATTGTGCCTGAATATATACCAATACACAGAGCTCCATGGATACCATGAGGAGGATACACATGAATCAGGAACATCTCTTGTCGTCAGTCTTAAGAATCTTATGTGTACATAAGCACAGAAATAAGAATAAAGGATAGAAAATAGTAACCTAGGAAAGGTACCAGGAAGTACACAAACCCTGAGAGCCTCTCTGTGCCCGGGGCCTTGTCTTAGTCATTCCTGATTATTTAAGCCCAGGGCCTGGCAGTTAAAAACACTTCATCAGTGTGGTTGGTTAAGTCTTTGATTGATGGATGGATGGATTGATGCAAGATGGCATGGAGCCGATAGTTAAGGGAAGAGACACTTGGAGACGGGGTGGGTCTTCTAAGCATAGAGCGCGGGCATTGCAAAAGCCTAGTGCGTCACAGAAAATTCCAGTGCACCCCTTATGGGAGACCCCAAGTGATTTAGTTTGGCTGGAGCAGAAGGATGCAGGAAGTTATGGGACAGGACAAGGTTGAAATGACCCTGGAGCCTGCATCTATAGAGCCTTACATCTTGTTTTTCAGTAGCAGTAGAATGTTCTTCAAGACTTTTTTATTTTAATGCATGAATGAACTCATCTGAGAAGGAAATGGCAAACTACTCCAGTAATCTTGCCTGGAGAATCCCATGGACAGAGGAGCCTGGCAGGCCATACAGTCCATAGCGCCTCAGACAGTCGGACATGACTGAGACGACTTGGCGTGCGTGCGAGCATGTGGAACTTACAAGAGAGGGCTCCTGGCTGACTCCTATTTGGCTTTGTTGTCTTCATACTGTTCCATGACCCTGTGAGCCATCCTTTGACCACAGCTTAAAAACATGTACTGTCATGGCAGCTCCCCCATGGGAACCAGGAATGGACTTACTGATGTCAAACCAGAAAGAACCCTAGGGGGCTTCATTAGGGGCCGCATCACCGGAATAGGGCAAATAACTTAAAAATCTGTCAATATATTTGCCCTTTGGATGGAAAGTATTTTCAACGGTCAGGGCCAGTCTCTGTCAGAAACAGTTGGCCTTGTCACCCTGCCCTAACCTCTTTTCCTTCCTTTTCTTAATAATCTTATATCTGGGGCCTCCACCTGCCAAGAGAAGAGGTGACTGCTCTGTCTTTCCTGTTCTCAAGGAAAGGTTGTGAAGGTCTGTGATATGAGGTTGTTCTAATATTTGTTATACTTATCACTGCCGGGTAGAAACGCACGGTACAAAGCCACGTCTTCCTGCTCTCGGGAGATTCACATTCCTTCTCTTTCTTGTGAGTTTTCTTCTCTTCCTCCATCACGTGTGATGTGCATTTTAATTCCTCACGGTCAACCCAAATCACCTCATTCAGGGTCCCTGCCTTAAAAAGCAAAGTCAAGTTTAACATGTGCCTTGTTGAGTAGCTTCTGTGGGCCTAGCACTGAGCTGCATGCTGTGGGGTTCACTCTTGTATTCATTCATTTGAAACGTGTTTATTGAACACCTACTGTGTGCTGGGCAGAGAGGCAAAATATGTGCCCTCGTGGAGTTTATGTTAAGAACTTATAATAGTTGGGGATGCATTGTTATGAAGCTTCTTAGTGTGTACGACAGAAAAAGCTATAAGCAGGAATGCCAGAATGTGCAAAATTGACTAGGGGTGGCCCATATTTGTGAAGCCTGGGGTTATATCCTGAGCTCAAAGTGCCTCTTTATTGGAGCTTTACGATGGGCCTGTTTTCTCCACCTGATAGACAAATGTTGGCTTGCACAGGGTCAGTGGGTGGTGAGTGATACACACGAGGTTTGAACCCAGGCAGTCTAGGCCACAGCTTTGATCACTAGTATACACTGCATGGGGCTTCCCTTGTAGCTCAGTTGGTAAAGAATCTGCCTGCAGTACAGGAGTCCACCTGCAATGCAGGAGACCCAGGTTCAATCCCTGGGTTGGGAAGATCCCCTGGAGAAGGAAATGGCAACCCACTCCAGTATTTTTGCCTAGGAATCCCATGGACAGAGGAGCCTGGCGGACTACAGTCCATGGGGTCGCAAGTGTTGCACAGGACTTAGCAATGAAACCACATATACTGCATGACCTCAATGTAGTATCAATGATAAGAGTCAGTCTGGAAGGGACTTCTCTTGGGTGGCCTGGGCAAGCTGTCAGGAGTGTGCGTTAGTGTTGAAGGCTTGGGATGGGGTGATAGGCTGGAGCATAGTCGAAGAAAAGGAGTTGGACCCAGGCAAGCCTGGCGTCTTCCCCAAGATGGGAAGAGCAGAGAAGGCTTGCGATGGGAAACCGAGGCCCTCAGGAGAGGGAAGCATCAAGCATCTCATATTGAAGTTGAAGCTCAATAGAGGGATGGGTTTTGATTGGTGGGGTTAAATCTGCAAGCAGGGGTCTCTAATGGAATGGAGGTGTTGCCCACCCTGGTCACAGAGTCCTGGGTGCCTCAGCCAGGTCTGAGGAACCACATTCAGAAGGTTCCGTGACCGAGAGTAGCTACCTGATGGACTGGCCTCGGCAGCCTCCCCTTCAAGTCCCCCTCAGGTCAGAGCAGCAAGCCTTGATCTCTCTGCACAAGGCTTTGGTCTGTCACCTGCTCGGAAGTCTCCTGCTCCATCTCAGTTGGAATTCTAACTCTTGATAATTGCTACGACCAAATGGCAGTTGCATCTCAAGCTCCCTAGGACCAGTCCCTTCATGGATGGGTGGGCCATGAAGAAGCATTCAGCTGGGGGCTGAGCATCAGATGGACACGACGTTTTTGTTCCAATTAACGCTCTCATTTTTCTCTGGTGGGACTGTATTTTGGTGTTCTCCCTCTATACCTCACCTCTTTTTACACTTTACCATCTCCACTGCTGATTACCACTCTTCTCAATTTATACATTTCATTAATATATTACTTCCATCCTTTTTGGTCATTAATAAAGATGTTAAATAATTCTGAACCAAATTCTCACCCCTGTAGGGCCCTATAAGGCACTTTCCTTTAATTAGTTGTGCTACCTTTCATCTCTCTAATGTCCTTTGGTTTCAGATTTCCAGCTGGTTTTTTTAATCCATGTGACTTTTTATCCAGTCTCGTCTGAACTAATTTCACGAGTGAAAATCTGAGAAACGTTTTCCTGAGTGTTGATTCAGGTCCAGGCCTACAGAGAGCTTTGCTGTATTCAGATTTTTTTTTGGAAACAGATTAATAGAGTACAATTTGGTCTTAATAAATTGAGCCTTCCTAATGTACCTCTTTCTAATATTCTTTTCAATCATAATGGTAGTTTCTCCATTAATGTCATGGTAATTTGCATTGTGTTGATGTCAGGTTTCACAAAAGGTACTCTTCCTGTCAAGAGTAATCCTCTTAGACCTTTCCAGAGATAACTAGTTCTTAGTGGTTGTGCTATTTCCGGTGTCTTATAATGACTTTGTTTTTAAAAAAATAAAATTAAATAACTGGGTATTCTGTAATCACCTAATTAACCAGTTTCTAATGTGCTTTTTTAAAATATCAAATAGGCAGTGATTTAAAGCCAGAGTTCCAAATATTTTATTAAATAATTTAAAATTGTGCAGCCATTTAAAAATAACTCTTAAGTCTTTAAAATGTAACTGACAGGAAGTAAACTGTTCTGAGGTTAATTGTTGGGCAACCCAGGGCTCTAAGGGTTAGAGCCACTGATATTTTGATTTGATAAATGGAAATCCTTGGGCATAGGATGAGGGAGGAATCTCACTCCACAGGGCTGTAAGGAATAATCTCTTTGCATCAAGCTAGATTATGTTTTTAAATTAACCCCTTGTATGTGTCAGCTTATGGGACCTGCTACTTCATTTCAGGTTATGAATGAAGTCTTGATTCAAATACAGAAATAGATCTAGAATACTGAGTGTGTGGCGAGATCATTCTTGGCCTTTTGTATGTACTGGATTTTTAAAGACTATTTATCAGTAAAAATAGCAAGTGTTGTATTTCTAAGAATTGTAGGCATATAGTATAGCCATATAGGCACACTGTCTTTTCTTGTATATCTGTGTTGTTTATTTAATGAGGTCTGCTTGGTAGCACTTTAACTCACTTATTAAAAGAGGTTCTCCAAGCAGACAAAGGACAACTAATCTGACCCTCTTTGCAAGCAGATCTGAAGCATCTGCTTTCACAAAATAGACCAGGGCTAGATTCCATCTTAGAAACCTCTGTCAACAATAAGGTTTTAAAACAAAATCCTTTTGAAAGTAGCAGGACTGTCTCTACTCAGGGGGAAATAAAAAGTTAATCAGGTGACATGGCAGGTCCTCTGATGGTGTTTGTGGAGCTGTTTAAGGAGCAAACTATAACCCTCTTTAGAAAATCTGTTTTAGGCTAGTTAGAAGGCTCTCTTTTTAGCCTCTCCTGAAAGCAAAGAAGTAGCATTTACTTGGCGTGTTTGAAATTTCACTTGAGCAGACATCAACTGTCTAAGTAGAAGAAGTGAGAAGGGCTATCTGCAAAGAAACCCGAGAATCAGAGCCGAGTTGGATATAAATGTGAAGTCTGCATCACATTTATAGGTAGATGAAGGTTTACCTAAAGCCTCTTGCTTCCCAAAGAAGACAGTGGACCCAGTAGAGCAGGAGTCCGCCAGATTTTTTTCTTCAAAAAGTCAGACAGTAAATATTTCAGGCTTTGCAAGCCATGTGATCTCTGTTGCAAAGACTCAGCTCTGCCATTATAGTGCAAACGCAGTGACAGACAATGCATAAATGATGGTGTGGCTGTGTTCCCAAAAAACTGTATTTATGGATGCTGAAATTTGAATTTCATGTGTTTACACATGTCATGGAATATTCTTCTTCTTTTGACTTTTTTTTTTCCCATAGGCTGCCCAAGAACGAGCAGTGGACTGAATTTAAACTTGCTCAGGCAAATCTAGGAATTTGCTTTTTCCTGATCTAGTGCACCCAGAGGTCCTGTGTCCCCCACAGTACCTCGTGCCATCCCAGGGATCCTGTAGGTGTTTAACAAATACCTGTTCACTTAGCTGGCATCCTGTCAGAGCAAAGAGTAAGCCTTTTGGTATACAACACACACTTGACATTTGCGAGGGATTTATTTCCACGTCTTTGCTAATCCCCCCATTCCAAGTACCACTCTTGCAGATAATTTCCCCCATAAAATGCAGTCAACTCTAACAGAATAATTAAAGTGACCCTCTCAGGCCCTCTGTGATTCTATAAATACAGGACTGAAGTCCTTTACTAAGTGATTAAAATAAATTCTGCCACTGAAATCAATTCCCTGTCACATTACATCATTGCTGTGATGACATTAACAATGAATTTACCTCAATCTGGAAAATCAATCCACGGTGATCATGAGCGATGGTGACTGTTCCACCATATAGCACCTGTGTTTGTCAAGGAGCAGAATGATAAAATATCCTTTCAGCAGGGTGGGCAGCACGGCAAGGCCATCCTGATGAGCATCATACACACGAAGGAGCAGTGGAGACTGGGGTGCTCGAAGAAGCAGGTGGCAGGCAGGTGCTGGACATGAGCTCCCCCAGGGTCTTAAGTGGCTTCCTCCTAGACTTGATCCTCTAAGTGGATACACTCGGTATTTATGACTTAGCCAAACTCCACATGATTAAGCATCTGTGGACCTGGGGGTCATTTTCTAACACTAGGAGTGTGAGTATGAAAATTCACTCATACTAAAGATCTGCCGAGCTTTGTATGGGCTAGAATCTTAGAATCTTGCTCTGTTTGGTCCATATTATAGAAAAACATAGACTTACTGGAAATAGTCTACAAAACAACTACTCAATAAGCAAAAAGATAGACAATGGCATCTGTAGAGAAAAATGAAAGAGATCAAGATTGGTTTGTCTTTGAAAGGGAAAATGATTCTTGCTGTCAAATAAAGGGCTTTTTTTTTTTTTTTTTTTTTAAGGGGAATTTGATTAGATGTTGCAAATAGAGAAGTAAGGTGCATAAATCTACATGATATGGGGCCCCAGTTACTGGGTTATTCCAAGGGAAACTTTCTTGATAGAAAAAAACCTGATAAAGCTTGTAGTGGGTTCCAAGGAGGAGATGGTATCTACAAACGTGGAATAACAATGGGTGGCTCCAGGAGTTTAGGCATCCAACTACTTGATATTAGGTGACTCAACTGGTTGGTTTCTTGAGGTTTTTTTTTTTTTCCCTGCAGTATACTCCTTGAGTCAAATAGCCTACTGAAACTAACAAACAAAAAATAGGAACTGCTTTCTTGGGAATTTAAGTTATCCTGGATGACATTTATTCCAACTTGATGATGCATCTGTTGTTGACTTACAGTCAGTGGACGCCTCATCTTTTACTTCATTTTGTTACGTTGTGAGCCTCCAGAGGCTGTGAGGCAGTAAGCATGTTTGAGAACTCTAGTGATATCTCACTCTTCAGACAGAATATCAGACCCTTCAACTGTATTTTCAACTGTCTTGTGAGACAAAGACTAATTGCTTTGACCTCATGCTGTTGCATGTTGAGAGACGTGAATCTGCAGCAGTCCTCTTTGAATACATTGATTTCATTAAACACTGTCGGCTTGTGTTTGCAAAATGTTGTAATTTCCCAGTGATTTCTTCGAACGGCAGTGCATAAACAGATTTTTTGGAACAATGCCATTTCTTAGCTTTGATCTTGTGTTTTAATCTTTTCTTTCCAATAGGTCTTCTCTGTTACGTCCATTGAGCCACAGAAAATATCGACCTTAGGGAAAAGTAATGTGACCGTCACGGGAGCAAACTTTACCGAGGCATCGAACATCACAATGATCCTGAAAGGAACCAGTACTTGTGATAAGGATGTGTGAGTTGAAATATTAGTGATTTATTCTTGGTAACATACTGAAAAGCTAAAGCTTATACCAAAGGAATAGCATTGAGATTATAATCTTTTTATGATTAATTTCTTTCCATGTGCCAATGTGAGCCACTTACTCTGTATATTTGATATAACATGATTTCAAGAAGTAAAATCATTTAAGCACCACATTGAAGTTAATTGTGAGAGAATCTGTGCTATGTAACCCCCAACACCTCAAAATACAATAATTCCAGGACGTTGGGTATTGGGATCTTGATTTGTTTTCATGAACAAAATCAAGTAAGTTGAGGCACAGACATCATTTTGAAGATGATCACTTAGAAAAATAGTTGAGTACCTTAGAATTTGATGGGAAAATAGGGCCACTCTTCCAATGTATTACTGAAAGTTGAGAGGACAAATTTTCTGATCCATTTTATTCTTTTGTTGCATTCTCTGTATTGCAACTTAGCATGCATGCATGCATTGGAGAAGGGAATGGCAACCCGCTCCAGTGTTCTTGCCTGGAGAATCCCACAGAGGAGCCTGGTGGGCTGCCATCTATGGGGTCGCACAGAGTCGGACACGACTGCAGCGACTTAGCAGCAGCAGCAGCTGTACTGGAATGGTTTCAGGCTCAAATAATAACTAAATGAAACATCTATTAGTGTTAAAAAGAAGAAAACACCCCAACACAGATGACTTCTTTTCCCTAACACATTCTTTCAATGAAACTTTGAGAGAAGAAAATCTCCATATTTTACTAACACTCTTGTGTAAATGTTACTCTCCAAAACGAGATAAAGTAACAATAACATAATAAATCATTTGAGTTTTCTGCTTGTTACTGTTTAGAGGTGTTGGCCAATTTAAAGTAGAAAGATGTTGCCATCTACATGATGTAGAGTAGTGAGTTTGTTCTCACCATGGAAATGTGTCAGAGCAATCCACTGAAGCATGGTGTTTTGGTTCTTAACTACTAAAACAGATTTGTACAGCATTTTAATTTGCCACATTTATATACTGAATTCTTTGTTTTAATTCATTTGCTGCATCTAACCGTCATCCCCTTCCCCTCCTAGCAGTAAATTTGGGATGTCTGTCATTTTGATGGAGAAAGCTACTCCTTGGATGCTCTTCTCTGTTCTGCTATTTACCAGAATTATCCAGCACTCATTAGTGGCTGTATCTATGCGACATAGGTATTTTTGTATCGTTTATCCTGGCTAAATACCTCGCTGCAAAAATCTTTCATTTTGTGTAGTGAAGTTAGACACCTGTGTGTTCACTGAAAGGCAGTCAGCTTCACTGGAAAATAAGGCGTTTTTTAGAGCATTACCCTGTTTCTGACTCTTTATGCTCTCATTTCAATTCCGAGTGTGTCTTGAGATACTGCAGTTATTAAATTAAATGACTAAGAGAGACCTTTCTGCATGTAGCATTTCAGTAACCACATCTGTGTAGTGAACCCAAGTTCACGAGCAGTAAACATAATACCCAGTTAATTCTGTATCAGAGTTCATGCCATAATCCTAACCTCTCTTAATACTGCATTTTTAAAATACCTAATTATTCCAAGGAGAAAAATATAAGAATAGTAATGGAATGATCCATATTTCTGCCTCTCTCATTCCAAAATTGATAAACAAGTTTGAATTTTAATGATCAGCCAGTTTACAATGAGTTTCCTAGAGCTTTGCTCTGAATATAAAATCTTAGAATGTAAATTTGAGGAAGTGTCAGTACAGACTGGCTCAAATGTTTCTGAATTTGCCTTGTTGTTAGAATGAATCTATTATTACTGCTTAAAGGCTGTGGGCATTACCATCGATAATCATGTACAAAGCCTTTAAGTAATAATAGTAGATTCTCATGTGGTATAATTATACTGAGCGTTATTCAGACACAACCCCGTCTTCATGACTTGTGCTTTAGAGGCTCATTGTAGATGTGATATACAGAGGAAGCTGCAGAGGGAATGCTGTAGAAGGCTTTGCTTTGACTTCCAAAGGGTGCTGAGGGCATGCCCTGCAGATTTCAAGAGCACCCAGGACAGTCCCAGCTAAATTCCTGTCTGGAGATCGTCAGGAGCTCTGATGCTGGTTTATTCCAAGGCCCCTGGGCTCCTGGCATGGACTTTAGTGTTGAACTCTTTGTTCTTTGAATGGCAGAATCCATCTCTGCCCAGGGTTGGGTTCTACCACACCTTCCCTGCAAGCGCTTGATTGATTTTCAAGTCTTTCACTGTGGAAATTTCCAATCGTACACAACAGAGAACCTCTTCATATCCTCCAACTTCCAAAGTCAACGTTTTACCAATCTTATTTCATTTATCTCCTCCACATTTTTGAGAGTGATGGGAAGATGGAGGCTAGAGTTTTTAAGAGTATATCCCAGGATATCGCACCATATCCTTTGACTCATGACTACTTCAGTATGTATGTGTAACAGATAAGGATGGTGCCATTAGCACACTCAAAACGAATAGCAATTCCTTGATAAACTTTGATACCCAGTCCACTTTGAACTTCCTATTATATTAGGGCTTTTCAAAGGCTGCTGCTGCTGCTGCTAAGTTGCTTGTCGTGTCAGACTCTGTGCGACCCCCTAGACAGCAGCCCACCAGGCTCCCCCATCCCTGGGATTCTCCAGGCAAGAACACTGGAGTGGGTTGCCATTTCCTTCTCCAATGCACGAAAGTGAAAAGTGAAAGTGAAGTCGCTCAGTCGTGTCCGACTCTTAGCGACCCCATGGACTATAGCCCCCCAGGCTCCTCTGCCCATGGGATTTTCCAGGCAAGAGTACTGGAGTGGGGTGCCATTGCCGTCTCCATTTTTAAAGGCAGTGGTTGCATTTCCTTCTCTCCCCACTTCTAAGGGAAATGTAAATAAAAACATAAAAATGCACAAAAGAGAAAGGAATGCAGCCCCAGATAATGCCCATGCTGGGTAAGTGGGCCCTGATTAATCAGTAGCTGCCCGCGGCTGTTCTGACGGTTTGGGGGCTGTTGTAGTTCAAATGAAGTTCATATCCTGTCTCCTTAGGTAATCACGTCTGCTAGCTATCTGAGTCACCAAAGAGCTCTCTTCTACCCCTTTATAGGATACAGGTTAGCCACGTGGTAAATGCCACCCATATGCAATTCTCTCTTCCGTCGAGCCGAAAAGAAATGAAGGATGTGTGTATCCAGTTCGATGGTGGGAACTGTGCTTCGGTGGGACCCTTGTCTTACGTTGCTCTGCCCCACTGCTCCCTCATATATCCTGCTACCACCTGGATCAGGTACTTTCTAGAGTGTATTTTTCTCTTGTTGTGGTTAACAAGGCCATATGTATAAAGATCATGGGTTTCACTCAAATAAATATAGAAATAATTGTCATAATTTTCACAAACTTCCTCTTTAGGATTTATTCTTAGAAAATAAAGCCATACCTGAGAGGTAGGTAGTCTCCCATCATCACAGTAAATGCTGTGAGTACATCTTGTTTTATTCTTAGCTGTGGCTGCCAGGAAACTCACAGCTGAAATGTTTGTTGAAATTCTGGTTTCTCTTCAGATTATGTTTGTGTTTCTCAGTGTCTATTCAACTGTAACTAAGCCTGGGTTTTTGATACAAATACTTAATCCTCTTCACTACATTTCACTCCTGCATATGCCCCAAAGCTTCTTCCTTCTTATAGCCTTCATTTTATAACCTTTAGAGTAAGCTCTTTTGAACAATTTCAAGAAATATTGGGAACTATCTAAATGAGAAGCAGTGTCTACATTTCAAAGATACTCTCTATGTGAGAAATGGAAATTCCAAAGAAACTCTTGCAGATGACTCTGTTACATTAAGAAAAAAAAATTCTCCCCCTAGTTGAATTTAAATTCACATTAAAATTTTGGAATATAAACCTAAAGATAGTTTCTCCATCTAACACAGCATGAAACTAACTTTCAAAGTACTGTCTAGGTAAAACTACAGATGAAGCTTTGTTTAAAAAAAAAAAAAAGGAAAGGAAAATGAAAAAAAATCACTTGTAATATTCTCATTTAAGATGAAGTGAGAGGTGGATATATTAGGCTGCTAGGGCCGCCATAACAAAGTACCACAGACTGGACTGCTTAAATGACAGAAATGTATTTAATCAAAGTTCTGGAAGCTATGAGTCCAAGATCAAGGTGCTGTCAGGGTTGATTTATCCTGCAGCCTCTTTCCTGGGCTTGCGGAGGGCCATCCTCTCCCTGTGTCTTCACAGTGGTCTTCCCTCTGTGCCTGTCTGTGTTATAATCTCCTTTCTTTCTTTTTTTTAATAAGGACACCTGTCATATTGGATTGGGACCCACTCTAATGACCTCAGTTAACCTTAATTCCCTCTTTCAGGGTCCTATCTCCAGAGACATTCATGTGCTGAGGTCCTGGAGGTTGGGACTCCAGTTCCACTCCTAACAGCAGCATGAGGAAAGCTGACATTTCCAAACCAAGGCTCTAGCATGGTTCTCCCAGCCGTGGATCTCAGTCCTTCCTATAAATAGGAGCAAACGGTGATGCAACACTCCCCATATGCCAGGGTGTCAGGTCTTCTGACTCAGGAAATCCTCACAAGACCACGGGGTCCCCTATGCATAACCCTTTCTGCCAATGAGGAAACTGGGGTGTGGAGCGTTCAGACAGCTTGCCCAGGCTCCCGGGCAGCCTGGCCCAGGCTTGCTGTGCTCGGTGCTTTGTTGTAAGATAGGAGGTTTCCTAATGTCTCATCACCCGTGACAGTCTGAGCCACTGTCTCTCAGTTACTCCTGGGCAAGAACACGGCTCTGCAGTCTGGCCATTGGCAGACCACACTTGGCCTGGTTTTCTAGTAATGGTGACAGGCTGGCGTGAGGCCAACTTGGCCTTCCCCCTGGTGGCTGGAAGGTTCAGGGCTTAACACCTTCCCTCTGCCCTACACAAATCGGCCTTCTCATGTCCATTTCCTGGTCTTGTCATCATGGGCTCAGCTGGCCGACGGAGCTGACCTGTTCAGGCTCCTGTCCCTTGGAATGAGTGTCTAGTGACCTAAGTGAACAGGGGTGTGAGGGCCGCCAGAGCTGTGGACAGCTGTTTATTTCACATCTAATGGCCATTTTGCTGAAATGCAATTATGTGCTAAGAATATGTGAAATCATTTGGCTTAGTTTTGGAGAGCTAGGACATAGTTGTTATTTATATGATTTACCAAATAGGAATTTAGATTTGTAATGTCATTTATAATTTTACCTTGTCCAAAGTACTCCCTGTCTCCCTACATAAAATGTAATTGGTAGGTTGGGAGTTTGATTTTGAAAATTGTTAGACTGAAGAGTCTTTCTATAGATTAAACAGCAATCAAACAAAATTCTGTTTAGTGAAACCTTTTCAAGGTGCAGCTGATGATCTAATTATATGGGGTAACATGATACAATAAAATTCAGAATTCTAGAAAAGAATCTGGGCATTTTCCTAGAATTAAAACAGGATCCAACCTGAATTTTTACATTTATGTTTCTTAAAAAACTATGATCTGTGGCCAGTATCATGAAAAGACATAAAAATGTCATGCATTGGAAATTAAAATTTATTAATTTGCTCTCAAACATAACTGAGTAAATTATGAATAAATGATGGTTTTATTCACAAATGCAAAATGCCTGTGTATGTATCTATGAAACTCCTATTTTTTTCTTGCAGTGGTGGTCAAAATATAACCATCATGGGCCGAAATTTTGATGTAATTGACAACTTAATCTTTTCTCAGGAGGTAAAAGAAAAAAATGTAAGTCTTCAGCTGCTTTGTAATAATAGTTACAATATTTGTAATAATAGTTATAGTGAATAATCTTCAAGGATGATTTTTGTTTTCATCACACTAAAATATTTGTTCTTGTTCAGTCACTCAGTCATATTTGACTCTCTGTGACCCCATGGACTGCAGCATTCCGGGCTTCCCTGTCCTTCGCTATCTCCTGGAGTTTGCTCCAACTCATGTCCGTTGAGTCAATGACACGTTGAGGATACTTTTGGTTTCTGTGCTTTTGTCCTGTTATAAGGTTTTACGTGTTGCATGATATTACCATCTGTGCTATAATGGAAATAATGAGACCTCAGACTTGGCGTCGCGAGTTGTGGCGCAGAGGGGAGAGGAGTGAGCTTGGCGTGGCAAGAGCTGCCGCCTTCTCCCTGTGTGATTGCGGCGAGTCCTGTTAATGAGGCTGCGCTTATGAACACGTGTGAACATGCCTTCTGAGTGGCTGAGGTGTGAGGTACAGATGAGTGTTCCTGGGACGAGTAGGTGGCGGTGGTTCCACTGCACTTAGCGTGCTGTTGTTCAGAGATGCAGTGACCTGCTAAGCTCCCAGAAAGCCTGTCACGCGCCTCTCCTCTCGCCCGGTCTCTTTGAATTGATTTGCGACCTTCCTTCTGACCTCACCACCTCTTGCCCTTCATCTCCCCACCCAGGGGTCTGGCCCCATCCCCTCTCAGTTCTTGCCCCATCACAAGTCACACACGGGCCTTGTCATGGGAATTGATGGATTTCAGAAGCAGGCTGGGGCCGCTGAGTGTACATATCAGCTCTTCTCGAATGCTCTCCTCATTCTCTGTTCCTCTTTCTGTTCTTCCTTCATGAGAGATGTGATAACAGCCTCTCGGAGGCCCAGTCAGACCACTTCCTGGCAAAACTGACAGGCATGCGAGTGGCCGCAAACCTGGCCTCTGCCTGGGGCCAGTGTGGCTTCTGGCCTAGATCCAGGAGGCCTTCCTAAGCCCTCCCAGAGCCTTGTCAGGATGCACATCCACGTCCTGATACCCTTCAGAGTCAGCTCCAAGCCTCACGTTGTATCTGACTCTAGGTCACATCTCCGTGACGTCAACACCTCCTGTTGAGTGGTTCGTATAGGTTGACCTCTGACCAGAGGCCTTGCTTGCGTTTGTAAGTGAACTTGCTCTCCCTCCCACTGCTGTCCCTGAATCAAGTAGAATTCATTGAGTACCTGCTGTGGGCAAAACATTTTCCCAGGCCCAGGGGACAAAAGAAATAAGAGAGTCATTGCCGTCATGGCAGGAAATGGCTAATTGACTGGGATGGGAAGCTGAGAGCGCAGGGTATCGTTAAGTTCTAGGTCTGCTGACTCTCTTCTGGCTCAGACACCCAACTGTGTGTTGCTAAAGGAAAGGGTAATTAAAACTGGGCAGATTTCAGTAGGTCTGTGGTGTGGAGCAGGATGGTAGGACTTGGGCAGGTGGAAGCAGGAAGGGAATTTCAGGTACGGAGGAGACAAAGCTACTCAGAGGCCCCTGGTGGGAATATCAGTGATTTTCCAGCTCTGCTGGAACCAAGAGGATGGGCTGGGAATGAACCAGAGGGATGGCTGGAAAACCACATTGGGCCATAAGAAAGGATCAGACTCAAAATGTTGCCCTTAATTCTGTAGGCGATGGGGAGGGATTGAAGATCTTTGAGCAGGGAGTGGCGTGAGGTAAGTACCCTTTATGAGGATGAGTTTGGCAATGTTGCATAGGATCATATGTGGAGGAGTAACTGAAAAAGAGCCTGGGAGGTCCCTGAGGATGCTCGTGCAAGTATCCAGGGATGCTCAGGAGATGGTGGAGCTAGAGATGACTAGTCATTTCTCTGGCGTTGTCCTTGGAGGGAGTATGTGAATGACGTCCTCGGAGTGAGGGCAGAGGGAAGGAAGAAAAGAGGGCCTAAGATGGAATCTTACAGAACAGCTTCATTTGAAGGGATGAAAGAAAATAAGGTGGCCAAGAAGTTTCTTCAGAACTGCAGAAAAAGAGTATTTCAGATGACGGGAGCTGGTCACAGGTGTGGAAATCTGGAGAGTTGAGAATAATGAGGTTAGGATGACCCTATCCCCAGTCATCTTCCTGGAAGGTATCTTCAGCAAAAAGCCAGCCGGCTGGGGTTACGGCTGTTGAGAAGGGAGAGGCTGTGGGTTTTGTGGTTTTCTTCATGCTGCCAGAGATGTGAAGGAGAGATTCAGGGCAGTCGTTTGGAAAGGGGCTTAAAGGGGAAGGGAGGTTTTGCTTGTCCATGTCTCAGCGCTTTGCATCTGATTTTCTCACCTGTTGCTTCTTCCTACCCTCTTTTCAAAACTCCAATATTAGACAGCAAATAATAAAGAGGAAAACTCCCCACCTAGCAAATTTCATTTTGTGAGGTTTAGTTGCTCTCCTTTAGAATATTTGTCAACCTCCCCTCTCCCAGCAGCTTTCTCTGCCCATCTCTTTGTACTCCTGAAAATGACAGTATTTATGTTTGCTATTTGTTTTAAAGAAGCTGGTAAAGCTGCTGTTGTTTAGTCACTAAGTTGTGTCTGACTCTTTATGACCCCATGGACTGTGGCCTGCTAGGCCCCTCTGTCCATGGATTTCTCCAGGCAAGAATACTGGAGTGGATTGCCATTTCCTCCTCCAGGGGATCTTCCCCACCCAGGCCCCTCGTCTCCTGCACTGCAGGTGGGTTCTTTACCAATGAGCCACCAGGGAAGCCCAAGTTTGTAAGGCAGGCCATCCTTTCTGCCTTGTTTTCCATCTTCGTGCTCTTTCTTTCATGGGGGCTGCTTTGTCCCTTTTACTTTTGTTTCCCTCTATTTTTTGTCAGGCCTGCAAAGCATTTTCCTCCTTATGGTTAGTGATTTCTGCTAAAGCACAGACATTACCCAACACAGGGAAGCCAGGAGCATGCAGGCCAACAGCTGCCCTTGCTGAGGGACCAGCTCCTCCCTTCCTGCAGTTTCCCAGGACTCAGCCTTGATGCCCTGAAGGACACACAGGCTCGCTGGGGCAAAGCTTTCCCCTTTCTCTCACTGACTTCTTTCCAAGTACCCTTTTCCCCACATTGTATCATCTTCTGCTTTCATTATTACTGATAGTGTTAATAATCTTCTGAGCATTTGTTGAGGGCTTTTTTTGCATGAATGTGTAAGCATCTTCACATGGAGAGTCTCATTTAATTTAGTGAGCCCTCCTCTCGTTTAGAGTGAATTCAACCCCATGAGGTAGGTAGTACTGTTATCCCCATTTTACAGAGAAGAAAACAGAGGTACAAAGGGGTTCAGTTGCCCAGGTCACTTAGCTCTTCAATCCCAGAGCTGAGATTCATTAATGAAGCTGTCAAAATGCTTTTTTCTTCTCCCTCAGGTCTCTGAATATTGTATGGCAAATTACTGCAGATTTTTAGCCCCCAGTTTAAAGAGTTCGAAAGGACCTATAAATGTCACTGTGAAGCTCAGAGTCCAGGAGACCGCCTTGGATTGTGGAAGCTTGCAGTACCTCGATGACCCCAGATTCACAGGGTATCGAGCTGAATCTGAGGTGGACACAGAATTGGAAGTAAAAATTCAAGTATGTCTCTCTCATTCAAGGTGTGGCGGGGGGAATGTGCACCCCTCAACCGAAAAGGTGTGTTATGTTTGTGAGTTTCCACATGTGCCCAGATTTCTTCATCTTTCTCTTCACAGAAAGAAAATGATAACTTCAACATTTCCAAGGAAGACATTGAAATCACTCTCTTCTATGGAAAAAATAAGTCATTAAATTGCAGCTTTGAAAATATTACTAGAAATCAAGATCTTACCACCATCTTTTGCAAAATTAAACACATCACTGCTGCAAACAGCATCGCCACCTCTTCCAAGAAAGTTGACGTAAGTCACCTGACAGACCTACCTGTGGTTTCACCGTATTTGGAGAAATTCTGATAGCTTACGGCAAAGAATGCCGGGTTCCTGATCTCCAAAGAGGAGGAGTTAGCTTCAGGACCAGGGACTCACTTCAGACACTCAGAACTTCGTGTGGCAGAAATTTTGTTACAATGAAAAAGGGCAAGAGAAGGCTTCTGACACAGACATCAGAAGGCAGTGGAGAGTTCCCCACTTGCTAGTCTTTTCAAAGTCTTATGAACTTTTTCAATTAGTTACTAACAATAGAAAGGTCTTACCAGACCCACTCCCACAACATACATCTTAACATAGCAGAATTAGTCAGAAGGTTCCTGTTAAGGAGAAACATGTCCCCCAGCAAGATACATTGTTGTTATATAATCATTAGTACAGAACTTAAGGGAAAACATACACTTGAGTAAGATAAGTTGCTTTGTTGTATAATCATAGCTCTGGGTTTAAAAAAAAGACTAACTTTCTTTAAGAAATAGATTGTTGCCATAACAACTCAGAGCTTAAGGGGGAAAAAAAAGTCTTATGTGACTAAGATGAAGGAATGTAGGGAAAAAAAAGTTTGTCCTTTTCTCCTCCTTAAGGGTCCTAGACCCCTCTTCTCCTTGGGGGCCCTAGACTCCTTATCAGCCTATCTAAGAATTAACTCTCTCAATTCCTTGGCTAAACCAGAAGCCAAGATAGAATCTTTTATGGATCTTTGGGTCTTCACTTCAAGTGAAGATAAACAAAGCTCGTGTCTCAGGCGCAAGCATTATTTCCCCAAAATAGCTTGCAGAAGCCATCCATGTGCCTCTTGGAATGGCAAAGCATTGAGCACACCATTGTTTATAATAATAATGTCTTGATAGCTTTTGTTCTAGCCATAGAACAGTCTTTTGTTCTAGACTGTAGCATCTGCAAGCAGAATCTCTAGACCCCATTGACAAATGAGCTGTCATTCTTTGCCTGAATGCAGAGGTGACATGTCTTAACAATAGAAACCCAGGATGGGGTCTCCCCAGCACCCTCAAAGTGACAGTGGAAGCTAGTGGAGACCAGGTAATCTATGAGTCATGGGCTGCTTCCTCTACTGTGAAGTCATACTCACTGCATTTAATCTTTTCCCAGACATGTTTGAGGGTCCCATCACTTGTATATTTATGTCCCATAATAAAGACACCAGACCATGGGGAAGGGAAACATATTGGAAACCTCCATTTTTAGTGTTCATGCTATATGAGACTCTGCACTCTATGTCCCTCCCAAAATGCTTTATCATCTAGAGTCATAAATAAATGGATAAAGGACAAGAAAAGAGAACATCAGACTGGAAGGCAAAACAAAAAATGTGTTCATGTCCCAGAGGCACCAGTTAATAGCTGTGTGACCATAGATAACTTGGCTCTAACTGAGCCTCCCTTGGTCCATCAGTTGTATGGTAAAGAGGGTCATAATAATTATAAAATGAATAACAACAGCTAAAGCCACAAGTGCTCCCATGTGTCAAGTTAGTTAAAAAGAGCAAAAGCTAGCGTTCTTCATTGTTCATGACTCATTCCTGAATGCCTGCGCTGGGACATAGGGATGAAGCAGAGAAGAAAACAGAACCCCCCCTAAAAAAAAAAAAAGTCCGCCTTTATGGAGCTTAGCTAATGAGGCATGCAGTATAGAAAATAAATGGAAGATGTGTCAGATGGTGGTAACTGATACAGAAAAGTGAAGCGGAAGGTAGGGGACAGTGTTGCAAGGTTCCTGAAGGTGAGCAGCAACGGGCTGCCTCTAAAGACGACTTTTGGGGACTTCCCTCGTGGTCCCAGGTGGCTCTAGTGGTAGAGAACTCGCCTGCCAGTGCAGGAGACATAAGAGACGTGGGTTCGATCCCTGGGTCGGGAAGATCCCCTGGAGGAGGGCATGGCAACTCACTCCAGTATTCTTGCCTGGAGAATCCCACGGACAGAGGAGCCTGGTGGGTTGCCGTTCATAGGGTAGCACAGAGTTGTACACGACTGAAGCGACTTAGCGTGCGTGCACACAGCTAACTTATCAGCTATCCTACCTAGCTTGCCACCTCTTTTTGTATCTTGGAGAAAACCATGTTGGGGGAAAAATGTGTTCCTCGCCTCGACTGGGTCTAATGACACTCTTTGTGCTATTAGGTCAAACTGGGAAACCTGAAGCTCTCTGTCGAACGGGAATCAGTTCTTTCCCCCTGGTATTTTCTGATTGGGCTTCCCATCTTGCTAGTGTTTGTCATTTTTGGTAAGTGCCCTGTTTAATTTTGTCAGAGAAATTATTTCCAGGGGCCTCTCGGCAGGCAGGAAGACTTTCATGCTTTCAGGGGCGTTTGCTTCAGTTGAGTATCAGTGGATGAAAACCCAAATCAAAACTTCGGGAAAGGACTAATAGTTTCACACCGAGGGCTTCCTAAATATTTTTTTTAGGATGCTTCATTAATAAAAGGCTGAATTACAAAGATGATACCTTGGTGTTTGAGAAATATAATCCACTCTGCTTCACTAAACTTGTGAATTATGATGACAGATGTCCCATTTACATGATTTCCTCGGAATTTCTCTGGGATATGGGGCTCCCGGGACTTGATCATCTCATCCTGCCTTCTCACCCTAGTAACACCCACACCCCTGACCCCAGCCCTTCCTTTCTGGCAGAACTGTATCTTGGAATTGTGATCTGTAACGTCTATTAAAATGTTCCCTGGCTCATCCAGGTACAGTGATCCCATGGTGGTTGCTCACTGGATGAACGCCAGCCCACCAAGGTGTCTTGTTTGGCTCAAGGAGCATTTTTAAAACTTTGAAGTCACTGACAACATTTTAAAATGAGATGCTTCACATTCTTTAAAATCACTTGAAAATTGTAAAGATCTGGATCGTTGGATCCTGATGTTTCCATAGCATGGGTTTGCTACAGCTGGGGAGTGGCTCTGCCTGGAGGGAGGGCTTGTGTTCACCACGCTTTTGCCATAGACTTAACCACTCCCTTCCCTGGTGGCTCAGATGGTAAAAAATCCACCTGAAATGCAGGAGACCCAGGTTCAATCCCTGGGTCAGAACGATCCCCTGGAGAAGGGAATGGCCACCCACTCTAGTATTCTTGCCTGGAGAATCTCCATGGACAGAGGAGCCTGGTGGGCTACAACCCACGGAGTTGCAAAGAGTCAGGCATGACTGAGCGACTTCCACTTTTCCACCACTCCCTTACTGCTCCACACAGGCCATCTAACTCATCTGAGGGCCTGGTCCCTGTAGCCATTCAGGTTTTGACCCGTGTTTCTGAGCTGCTTTTCACTTTAAGTCTGTTTCCTCTTGTCCTCCTGGAAAAAAAAAAAAAAAGCTTCTCCAGAGCTATGGAGGCCTTTCAATTTCCTGTCTTAGTACAGGCATCGCCTTTCTGATGGTTTTCTGTTAATAGTTGCTCATCGCGTCCTTCCCTGTACTCACTGTTTCACTCACTCATCCATCCATTCATGCATGTGTTTACCTGAGGTTTGTTGAGCACCTGTTATGTTGCTGATAACTGTGCAAGACTCTGGACCTTGGGATGGTGAGTCCAGTCCTGGGCCTTTCTCTTGGGGAATTCCCGGTCCGGTGAGGAAAAGGTTTATATGTATTGTTAACTAGCCTAATGGAATGAATTCATTCTGTAGAGATCTTGTACTGTTTGTTGATGCTCATGTCAGGTATTTGTTAAGCTCTCCCAAGTTGGCCACCACTAGTATGCATCTAGAATCCAGAATTGGGCCTGATATTTTAATAAGGTCTTGGCTGGTGCTGGCTTTGAATAAGAAGATTACTTGTAAATTCTGAAAGCTGAGCTCAATTTTGAGAAATCCACTGCTGTCAGGCAGCTCTAGATAGAACAGTCTCATCATGGAGTCAGTAAACTTTGTGACCCCCTAGGAAGGTCTGATCTCTTCCTGGGCTCCCTGTGACTCTTCCTTCCTCTCCCTTCACTCTGTTGGTAGAGGCCACTGATGCTATCTAAGGTGAAGAGGGCTCCATTTGACATGTGGCTCCTGATTTCATTGGTGCCTGGAAAGCCCTTTAAAATTCTCCTCCCCTTCTCACCGTGTGTCATTAGCAGCTCCAGCAAGTGTACCCTTCAGTCCATCAATCATATATCGTGAGTGAAAACACGAAACACCCCTGGCCTAGGGCTGCCACCTGCGAAACACCCCCACTGTGGCTTCCCCTGGAGATTTCAGCCAGGAAAAAGCCATGACTGCAGGGAAGTGGCCAGCTAGCTCCCTTTGCAGGCAGTGAGCTGGTGCTGCCTATAGGGTGGTCTGCGGACCAGTGGTCCCAAGTGATGCTCCTGGGAAAAGGGTTCCACAGTCAAGTCAACTTGAGAATCACTGCCTGCTCCACCGTTTCTGGAAGATGCATGATGCATGTTATGATTAAGACTGTTGACTATGAAGGAGTCCAGCGCAGAGCTGTATAGTAAGTCCCTACATACGAACCTTCAAGTTGTGAACTTTCAAAGATGTGAATATGCATGTCAGCCCCTGAATAACGGTTGTTGTACTGTACTGCTGAAAATGTGTTTTTTTTTTAATTTTGGTTTTTTATGTACATGTTATTTTTGTTGAAAATATTATAAACCTGTTACAGTACAGTACTGTGTTAGTCGGGTACCTAGGCTAACTTCGTTGGACTTACGAACAACGTGCACTTACAAACCCACTATCGGAATGGAACATGATGGCATGCAGGTGGCTTGCTGTATTGAATTTTATTTCCTCCAGCACCATTCACATCTACTGGTAACATGATCCTTTTATCATGAAATTTCTATTAAGGGAAGAAAAAATTTCTAGAATAATCAGGACAGTTGACAGTAGTCAGGACAGTTGTTATTTTTTAAAAAGAAGCTCCAAATGCTTCCTGTGAGTTACTTATTGGAACCCTGTCAATATCATAAGGAGGCAGGCACTTTAACATGAGGCAGCCAGGCACAGAGATGCTAAGGAACTTACCTGGGGTCACGCAGCTAGTTAACAGCAGAGCGGGGACATGAACCAGTGCCGAGCTTGTTCAGTGTGCTGCCTCTACAGCGTAGGTTAGAAGCAGAATGAAGTGGAGAAAGGAGCAATATCCAGATAGGGGGCTTCTCTGTGGACCACTCACTCTGTCACTGCATTTGATCTATGCAAGTTTGGCTCACACAGCTCACTGTGGATCTGTGGGGTTTTTTCTGCATTTAAGGTTCAACTTTATTTCTCCGGGGATGTTTAGAAACATTAAAACAGAACAGAACAATATAAGTGGCCTGTGGCTGTAGGGAGACTTGGCTTGTTTCATTACTTTTCAGCCAGCTGGAATCTTTGGTTACAAGCGAAGGTTATTTGATTTAGTTTTTATTTTGAAGATGAGTAGTTTTTTTTTTTTTTTAATTTTTCTGTTACATGTGAGCATCTTCCTCTCTAATGTGACCCCTCACTGGGAATTTTTCTTCTGAGAGATTCTGCCTCTTCCATGCTAGTCTTTCTTGCTTTCCCTCTGTTACAAGAACTGTAAAAGTTGGTTCTGTTTTTCCCTTTCTGTGTTTTAACCCGTCAATCTCTTGCTGGATCTCTATCTCTGCAGTGGCCGTGGGGGTGACCAGGCACAAATCGAAGGAGCTGAGCCGCAAACAGAGCCAACAATTGGAGCTCCTCGAGAGCGAGCTCCGGAAAGAGATACGTGATGGTAGGCTCCAAAGTTGTATTTGTAGAAAAACAAGGCTTTTTTATTGTCTTTTTTTTTTTTTTACCCTTAAATGGAACCAGCCACGTTAATGAGAACCATTTGTATGATCGAAGACAACTGAACAGCAGGGTCTAGGCCTGGCTTTGTATTTTATTTCAGTTTCTTCGCAGCCAACCAAGTAATTATCTATTGTTTCTTCTTTAATGAAAAGCAAGGTCATATTCTGTGTTAGACAAAACAGCAGAAGATCTTATCCGTTGTTGGTTGAGTTAAAATATTGCTCTTGGGATTCTGTTTTGCAGGCTTTGCTGAGCTGCAGATGGATAAATTGGATGTGGTTGATAGTTTTGGAACTGTTCCCTTCCTTGACTACAAACATTTTGCTCTGAGAACTTTCTTCCCCGAGGTAAAAGAGCATTGATCATCTTCCTAAGGTTGAGACTTGAATAATAATGAAGGTGCTTGTTGCTGTTGTCAAAAAACTGGTGTTTGCTTCCAAGGCAGCTGCAGATAATGTGCTTGGTACAGAATAATGGCTTAAATCTGAGCAGAGCGGGGAGGAAGAGAACTATTAATTGGATTGATGAGGGTAGAAAACAGTGATGGGTCACTGGCAATTACTCTTTGTCCAGTAACAAAACCTAGGAGGGACACGAGTTCAGAGTGATGATTTTTGCTTTATTTTACTACCAGTTTAGAACTGAATTTGTAGCTTTGGAAGTGAGCTAGTTTGTTTAAAAATCAATAAATTGTGGGCTGGCCAATTTGTTGTGTTTATCTGCATGACTTCCATTGCAGCCACTAGATTATTCACCATTACTTCGCAATTGGAGGTGGAAAGTGCTATTGGCCGAGAGGGAGGAACTTAGACATGTGTAGGATTTGAGTTAATAGCAGCCATTTTTAGCAGTGTAGAGTTTTACGGTTCTCTTCAGCAGTTATTCTCCAGCTGATCTGTCGGTGTCACCCTCATTTAGCAGAAATAGCTGCATGAGATGATTAATTGATTTGTTCTAGGACTCCGAGGAATAGTCTACTTAAGCCTTTGGGTTTTTGGCCTCGCATTCTCACACCTCCATCTTCTCACCCACTCGCATAGCCTTCCTCATTCACCCTCCTAAGTCTTTGGCAACGTACGCTCATCCCCCTACCATCGCCTGCACATCCTGATACCCCAGTTCTTCCATATTGCCCTTCGCTCGTCCAGAACTGGGACCACATTGAGGCTCAGCCTCTGGAACACATCAACACCAATTATCAGATTTAAACCTAGATTCCTAAGCAAAGCCAGAAATCTCTCCAGGCCAAAGAGAGATTGGGCCTATATTACTTTACCAGCAACTTCTCAGCTTCATTTGGCCAGAAGCCTAGCGTTCAGAAACCCAGACATGGGCAGTAAGCAATTTTCAGTTTCTCAATCATTCTAGAAGCAGACACTATGATATGTGATGCTGTGTCTGGAGGTTGGGTACCTCTATAAAACACCTACCATATATATATATATATATATATATATTTTTTTTTTTTTTTTTATTTACTTATTTATTTTTGGTCCAAGCCTTAGTGTAGTAAATCAAGGAGGCTAGAAATAAGACCTTAACTTTTTGCACTTGTATATTTTTTTTAAGTTATCCTCCAAGAATATCAGGCACCGAGATATTACCATTTGGCAGTCCTCCATTTCCACGGCAGAACACCGCCTGGGGAGGGGAGTTGAATTCCCTGAGTCAGGATGACTGTGCCTGGCCTCAGCAAAGGTTGCGCCCTGAGTCCTATTTCCCAGCTATCTGAGATCCCCATTAAGAATTTAATAGCAGTAAACTAAGAGATTTCTACCATCTACAGGAGTATTGTGTGGGCTTTTATAGTTCAGGATTGCCCTTGAGTGCTGGAGAGAGTGATCTGTGGCCTGCAAAAAAAAGTCTTCCTGTCTTCTAAATTCAGTAATCAAGAGCAAGATTGAGTTGAGGAATGTAAAAGAACACTGTTGTGAGTGTTTAAAAAAAAAAAAAATCCCAGACACAATGCTGTATTATCTTAAAAGAGAGACATTTGCAAGAAGGCAAAATGATCTAACTCAGGGTTGTGTAGCATCTCAACCTGGGAAGACACAGGAAAAGCAAGCATACATTTGTTAGAACCCCGTTGTGAAGACCTGAGTTAAAATTGAATTGATAATAATTAAGAAAAGATGTGAGAACAGGGGGAGGTATTCCATGACAACACCAGTTGAAATGCATTCTAGACTTAGAAGTCCCGGTGATGAATAGATCCTTCACTGATAAATCTGGACCACATGCTCTAGGCCTGGAAGCTGGGAAATGGGGAGAGAACTTGAGTGATGAACACCTACTCAATAACAACAGGCAAAACCCGGAGGAAATGGTACCTTCTCAGAGACCAAGGCATTACCAACTCGTAGTTTTTTGCCCTGCTAGTTCGGTTTTTTTGGATGTAAAAGCCTGGCTTTAAATTTTATCGGCAACTTTGTTTTGCTGAAAATAGAAGACATAAGGGTAAGCAGAGCATCTAACCACTTGGAGGAGAGGAATTTGAATGAAAGAAGGAAGGAGCCTTTGAACCCAGGGAGCCAGAGCAGTATTTCCCTATTTGACGTCAAGAATTAATCTGTTTAAATTGCCTATTGACATAAGGTTGGTTCAGCAGAAAAATATTAGGAACTAGAAAATGCAAACCTGGGGTCTGATTTTTCTGCTTATTACTAGTGGAGAGTATAACCAAAATAGTCTGAGATCTTCTGCTTGGGCTAACAAATTTGAAAATATAAGGCAAAAATTCTCTCCAGAAGAAATTCACTTTAAATAACTTATGGTTTCAATGATTACCAAAACATTTAAAAATAACAGAATGTTTAAATTTATATTTTCATCCCATTGACTCAGTGTTACACGTCATGCTTTTTAAATTTTAATCATTTAATTCCAATATGATTTATGATACATTGATGGAAACTCAAATTTCAAAGTTTATATTCAGGGGCTACAGAGCATAAGACTTTAAAATATTTTTAGAAACCAGCAGGGCAATGGCATTGTGGTTTAGTTTGCTGTTAGTGATTAAAAAAAAAAAAAACCAATAATGATAGCTGATGTGAAAACCTTACTGTGCACTCGTTTATTTTATTTTCACACCTAACCCACGAGGTGGGAGTCATTATTGTTTCCGTTTTGCAGATAAAGAAAGTCAGGTTCAGACAAGTTAAATGACTGGTCCAAAGTCACGTGACCAGCAGGTGATAAAACCAGAACTGGAACCCAAGTCGTTTGACTCCAGATTCTAACTTGTAGCCACCCCTCTCCATTCAGTCTTGAATAACATTGTGTATTGACACTAAATACTTCTAAGCGAAGACTTGCATAAACTGACCAAATACAACTCAGTATTTATCCTTAGAAGGTAAATTGCTTGAGGAGTGGTCTGTGTATTTGCATAATCTTTTCACCACCACTTCTTTAACTTTGGAACCAATTCTTTTAAATGCCTTCATCTGTCAAAAAATGGGACTGATGCAAAGATAATTATTCTTGGAGGCCTTCAGAAGTCACTGGTGTTTCTTGAGAGCTGAATAATTATTTATTTATTATGTAGAGAATATGCAGTGAGCATAAGCCCAGGGGCTCTTCAGATTAGCAAATAGTGTCTCTACTTGATTAAAACGAACTCAGGTATTATAACAAAAAAAACACTCTTCATTTCTCTTGGATGTTATGAATAATAAAAGTGTCTCCTTCCTCTCAGTCAGGTGGCTTCACCCACATCTTCACTGAAGATATGCATGTAAGTCTATAAGTTTTCATTTTTAGCCCATGACTGCCTGCCTTTCATAGTGCTGTCATCACATCATCATCATCTCCATTATTATTTAGAATTGTTATTGTGGGCATTTGGGGATCACAAATTTGATATTAATAATTCATTGTCTTGAAACCCCATTGTGGATCCACTTTCTAACTTTTAGTTTATTTATTTATATTATATTATATATTTTTTCAGAACAGAGATGCCAGCGACAAGAATGAAAGTCTCACAGCTTTGGATGCCCTAATTTGTAATAAAAGTTTCCTTGTTACTGTTATCCACACTCTTGAAAAGCAGAAGAACTTTTCAGTGAAGGACAGGTACCTGTCAATTTGTTTATATTTTGAAAGTGATTAAGTAGAGAGAATAAAACCTGTGCCTCTTATTTTCTTTCCAAACGACAGCCTCGACTTGGTGTCTGAGAACCCGCATCTCTCCAAAGGTTGGGTGTTTGGGTGGCCGTGCAGTCTTAGTGTCTGCATCTCAGATCACAGTGCCCTAACACAAGTTCTATTTTGAAGAAACACACACATGTGACCCCCCCCAAAAAAAAGCACCCTAAAAAACCCCAACACCAAGAAAGAAACATGAATCCTGAGTCTCAAAAGCAGAAGTGCTGTTTTCTATTTTTAAAACACTCTGAAAATTCAGGGAAGACATTCACTTCTTGTTAGCGCTCTAGTTTGAAGTTTTAGAGCTGAAAACATATAAAATGACCTGAAGTTAACATTGATATGTGGTTTTTATGGATTGAAGGCTAAGGCAGTTGAAACCTAGATGTTTAAAAAAAGCACCCACAGGGAAGCATCCCGTTAACACCCCATTGCAGGGCCCCTCATGTTTCCTTGGAGATGGCTATCAACACCAACCAAGCCACAGATGATGGTTAACCCTAATTAACCAAGGCTCTGGTTTTTTCTGGGTTTTTTTTAATGTGCTTTTTTTCCATCATCTGTGTATCTTCTTTTTTTTTTTTCTTGAGATTATAATTGACATACAGCTCTGTAGAGGTTTTAGGTGTACATTATGATCACCACAATCTTATCTGAGTTTGAGTCTTTTTTTTTATATGCCATATTTAAGTGAACTCATACAGTATTTTTCTTTCTCTATTTCATTTCACGTGACACCCTCGAGATCCATCCATGTTATTGCAAATGGCAGGATTTCCTTCTTTTTATGGCTGAATATTACTCCATTGTATATAGGCACCACATCTTCTGTATCCATTCATCTGTGGATGGACACTTCCATGTCTTGGCTTTGTAACCAAGGCTCTGTTTTTACGCAGGTGTCTGTTTGCTTCCTTCTTAACCATTGCCCTGCAAACCAAGCTGGTCTACCTAACCAGCATCCTGGAGGTGCTGACCAGGGACTTGATGGAGCAGTGCAGTAACATGCAGCCTAAACTCATGCTAAGACGCACAGAGTCCGTGGTAGAGAAACTCCTCACAAACTGGATGTCTGTCTGCCTTTCTGGTTTCCTGCGGGTAAGTGCCGCATCCCTCGGCAGTGTCAGAAGACGATAAGCAGTTATTTTCAGCAGATGCTAATGTCTTTGCCGGGATAAGTCCTGCGTACTCCATGGTGTCCGTATTTAGCTTCTTTTAGTCTTGGTCCTTATCAGGGGCACATGAAGGGAAAGAGAAAATTTGCTTTTGCTCTGACTGACCTGTGCAAGTGTAATTCATTTAGAATTTCCTCAGGTAAGACTTCTCTCTTCTTAAAAATTGTATTAAGAGATACAATCAATGTGAGGCCTACCCTTCTCACAGATTTTTAAGTGTTCAAAAGTGTTATCTATTGGCACGATGTGGTACAATGGATTTCTAGAACTTACCTTATGTAACTGAGACTTTATACCTATTGGCTTTTGCATCCATCTTCACATGGTTAATTAACACATGCTGGAAAAGATGGCTGGATGGCATCACTGACTCGATGGACATGAGTTTGACTGAACTCTGGGAGTTGGTGATGGACAGGGAGGCCTGGCGTGCTGCAATTCATGGGGTCGCAAAGAGTCAGACATGACTGAGTGACTATTGAACTAACTGAGTGGAGAGAACATTCCTTCCTTTTTTTTTTCTTATGCTTGTGCTGTGTGGCATATGGGATCTTAATTCCCCAATCAGGGATCAAACCCATGCCCCCTGTACTGGAAATGCAGTCTTAAATACTGGACTGCCAGGGAAATCCCCATATTTCAAATACTGATGAAAACGCTCTTTTCAGAGCCTCTGAAGCATCTGCAAAATTGCTGTTTACCTACCACTACACTCGCTGTGAGCTAATGACATTCAATCCCAAGTGGTCATCTCATGTGAAAGCAAGTCTCCAAAGAGCTCCCCGCCCCTTGAGTTCACTTTGTGAGAGTTACTACGTGAATATGGTTATAATCTATTCTAATCTTGAAATTCTTATGTGAGCTTTTCACAGATGCCATGGGTAAGAGGGAGTGCTCTGGAGCCTGCTGCCTAGTCTGAATCTAGACTCTACCACTTACTACAGGCCCCAAGCAAGTTTTTTGACCAGCCTGAGTCTTGGGTTTATAACCTGTAGAATGGAAGAATGTTTTAGGGCTGTTCTGAAGCACAAATGAAAAAATGTATGCATTTGCTTGGCACTGAGTAAGCACTCCATAAATTGTGCCCATTATTATGATGAAATATTAATAGGAAAAGAAGTGTGTTCTGTTGAACCCAGTCTCCATTCAACCCTCTGAGGTCCCTGGTGCAGAAGGTTCTTATCCTTCTTTAATTTTACCAGCCATCCAGATTCCAGCAAAACTGCATAATTGTGTATTTGTAGCTGGTTCCGAAATCTAATTAAAGTTTGAATAAGATACACTGCTATGCCACAGGTTTTAACAGTGCTACTTAAGTTTAGATCCCAAAAGCAGTGCCTTAAATAGGCTATGCTTAGAGTTTAATGCAATCTTACAAGTAGAGGCACAACATTTTTTTTTTCTTTACCAACCCTTTTCTCTCCCAAGGCAATACCCATTTATTAAGATTAATGAAATCTGCCTTCTTTTCTGTTTACTTGGTATAAATCATCATATGCTTTGGGGAGATGTGGAGCGGTTATTTCTGGGGTGAATATTTTTGGCTCCCTAGCTTCAGCCACAGCTGCTTTGAAAGAGGTAGCAGGGGCCTCACCTAGTTCCTGGGTCTTGGTCTCAAAAGGCACCCCCTGCCCCACCACTCGCTAGTGCCACTGACTCAGAAACTCAAGGCGAGGTCTGGCTGGCCCGGTTTCCAGGCTCCTGCAGGTGATCCCATCGCCCTGCCTTTGAGAATGTGGGAGAGGGAAGCAGAAGGAGCACTGGCCTGGGAGTCTTGGCTAGACGTTCATCTCAGCCCCAGCTCGCTTGTGGCTCTGGCATGGCCCTTTCCATCTGGGCATCTTCCCACTGAAGGAGGGGCCTGGCCATTTGTTTTGAACTCCTTTCCAGTTCTTTTTTCTGGGACCTCGCGATTCTTATTCTGAGCCCTGGAGGCCTAGTCAGAGCCTCGTCCTTACTGCTCTTGGGTATTAAAAAGGTCAGGACTCCCCGAAGTCTGGGCTGTGAGCCCAAATGGCCCTTCTGAGCAGAGGATTCTGCATCAGGATTTTACAGTGCTGATTCACGGGTGTCTTGAGCACTTGGGATAGGGAGGGGGCAGCGTGCTCCCTGGGGAGGAAGTGGCATTCAGCCACTTGGGTGATACTTTCATTTTCAGGGGAACAATTCCCTCTGGCGTGAAGGGCCTGATTTCTCCCTCCACGTGCCCAAGGGGCACAGGGCTCTGATGGCCTAGTCCTCCTGCCCTCCCTACCTCCCCATCCCACCCCAAACATTTGCCTGGGTGCCATGAATTTTGTGACCTCCGGGTAACTTCCTCCTCTGTGCCTCTAAGGCCGTGTGGGTCAAGTAATAATAATAACTGCCATTTATTGAACGTTCTGGCCACTATGCTAAGAGCTTTGCTTCCTTTTTCTCATTGAATCCCATGAGGTGAGGACCTTTATGACTATTTTGCATTCCGGAGAGGTGGGGTGCACAGAAAAGACGAGACTTTTCTGCGCACAGATCCCACAACGCTGTAGCAGCACCAGAGAGCTCTTAGCCACCCTGCTTACTGCTTCCACAAGGGGGAGGCTACCTTCTTCCAGGCTTAGGAAAGGATTCAGGGTGGGGTGGGGTGGGGTAGGGGTGGGATGGTGAATGAGACCACAGGTGCAAAAGCCTCAAGCTCAGCTATGGTCAGAGAGTCTGGTCTCATGAAGGAAAGGACGGTGAAAGGGCCAACCTTAATTCCCTGTCAGTTCCATAAAGGGAGCTCTGAAGGCCGGCTCCCCAGGAGCTGTGTGCATCCTGGTCTGAGTAGGTTCTAACACAACTTAGAACTTGTGTTCAGTGGTGACAAAGAAACCTCATGGCCTCGTGTTTTCCTACGCTGGCCATGCATCAGAATCTGCAGAAGGTGTTAAAACTACCAACGCTCAGACCTTTTTTCCAGAGATCCCACATCTAAAGTAGAATCCAGACATCTGAGTTATTTTTATAACCGCCCCGAGGGATTCTGGTGATGATTTTCCAGGTTTCGAACCACAGGTGTGGGTAACAGTGCCATATGAGATGTTACTTATCTGAGTCTAGCTTCAGTCTTCCGGAGAATTCTGACTACAGGGCCACTGAGTCTGGAGCTGTCGCTCTGCACAGCCCAGAGGAGCTCACTGGCCCCCGAACGCCAACCTCTACAGAAGCCTCCAGCCCCCTCCCAAGGGCGCTTATCCCCATCTCTGATGTGGGCTAGGAGCAAAGAGAAGTGAGGTTCTAGGTTTGCGGTCAGGACATTACCTAAGGGGGTGGAGGGAGAGAGAAGAGAGCCATGTGGTTGTGAACCTCTAAATAAAGGAAGTTTCTTGTGAGAATTGAAATGTCGTGTTCTAGTCCCAGTGTTCTCCCCACCTGGGAACTTTTTGAACATTCCAGCCCTGTCCTACAGTAAGGAAGCGACTAGAGGCTATGTCAGCAGGGGAGAGGGAAGTGGTGCCGGGGCCCAGGGGTGGGTGGGGCGGCACAGGAGAGACAGGAAGCCAGGGACGGCGGAGGGATGTGCCCCTGTCGTCAGTGTAGAGGATGGTATGCGGGCCGGTGGGGTGGGATCCCAAGAGACCTCAGAGATGTCTTGGTTTACCTGTTCAAGGGAAAGCAGGTGAGAGATTTGGTGAAATCTTCCTTTCCAGGCCAGATGCATTGGCTGTGAAGCTTGACTTTGTAAACTGGGGCTTCAAGCCCTAGTCACGTGGTTGGCTGCTCATCATCACCCAGGCAGTCTGACTTCCTGGTTGTGGCCCTAATTCTTTCCTCCCCCTCAAATTCAGTTTAATGATATCCTTTTGATCACGGATGGCTTCTTTACTTCGTTTATTTTCTACACGATAGTCAACCCAGGGCTACATGCCTTGGGAGGCTGTATGAGAGCACAGCACACAAGCCTCCCACTTTGGGGCTGCTCTGAGTCCATTCAAGCACAAACTGGCTGCAGATTTGAAACATTTCTATAACAGCAAGGGCGGACACCTTTGATCCAGGAAAAAAAAAAAAAAAGTGCAAGAGGAAGTTATCAGAATGCTTAGGAAGATCCTTAGAGTAATGGAATCAGATCTGGCTCGGGAAGGAGGTGGGGTACCTCTGTGGTCTGTACTAGCAAAGGTACCCAGGTGGGACCGTGAAGACTGGGTCCAGGAACCACTGGGGGCTGGCTTCCTCTTGGGCAGGAGAAGAGGCTGCAGATTGTGTAACTAAAGCCACTTCCTTTATGAGAAGCTGTTAACACCAAAATTTCCTCCTAGATAAATTTATAAAATGTTCTTATGTTTATTCTAGTTACCAAGGCTAATCATCCTGCCATTTATTTTCAGTGTGCTTAAAAAAAAAACAACGGGGCAGTTAAATAGGAATGTAAACAAAGGTGAAACCTCTACGAACTGTTCTTAGGCCAACTGATGAGAGTTAGGCTGAAGTAGAGAAGCTTAGGCATAAAAGAGTGATCGGTCTGTGTACTTCATGCTGTTATCAACTGTAAATGCAGTGAGGGAAAGTGTGTGTGTGTGTGTGTGAACACATGTTTACTAGGGAGAGGAGGCAGCTTCCTGAGATTTGCTCCAGTCCTAAGTAGAGCAGTATGTATTTTCTTGAGAGTTTCATGTTGATTGTTAGAAAACACTGCCTCCTGTCTCTTGTCCTGGTGCCATAAACTGAAACTTTAATTCTTTGGAAAGTATAGTGGATTCTGGCAAAAACTGTTACTTTTGCATCTTTTTCCAAGGAGACTGTTGGGGAGCCATTCTATTTGCTGGTGACAACTCTGAACCAGAAAATAAACAAGGGCCCCGTCGATGTAATCACTTGCAAAGCGCTGTACACCCTTAATGAGGACTGGCTGCTATGGCAGGTTCCAGAATTCAGTACTGTGGTAAGTTTGCGATGAAGCTGGTGGGGTAGACAGTGTATGTGGGGGGTGGGGGGATAGTGTCACTTGAAATGATATCATTACTACTGTGAGAGGCCTCAGACTTTTAGTTAATTAAAAACAGTAGTTGATAAAATATTAACACGTGTTCACATAATAGATTTTAATTACTCTGATTGGGGAGAAAAGTATTATGATGATGCCTGAGGTACTCATCAATTTCCAAAGATTTTAATATCAGGATTGCTTATAGCCTTCAGCATCATCAAAGGAAATGCAAAGTACTCCCTATTCAGCATTTAGAATTGCAATCAGAATTTCTCAAACAACTCTGCCCTGGAAGACAATGTGTGAAGATGTATTTCAACCAAATTGAGGCCGTCTTATTTTAGAATGATAACGCAAGACAAATTCCACTGTGTTCCCCCTGCAACCTGACGCCCTTACTTTATTTTCATGGATTAGTTACAAATGTTTGGTGTCATGCACTTAATGTTCTGTGATCTCATAGATATTTTTAGAGGAATGCTGTAAATCATGACAGTAAGATGACTGCCTGGCTGCTGGAGGGTTTCACCCATTTAAGAACTTCCTTTTCTCCCATCCCCACTCCACCCACCCACCCTCTTCCCTTCCTTAAAGGAAAAGAGACTGACTTTTTTTTTTTTTGCACAGTCAGGAATTTTAGAGAGTCAAGCATGGCAAGTATCTCCAAAATCACTTTGGATTTTTCTGTGCTTTTCTGTTAATAGAGGCTTGGAAAAGAGATGGCTGTGTTTTGGCTTTGATCTTTGGCTTTATGGAGATTCTGAGCTGCTCACAATCTCATGAGTGGGGAAGGAGGGAAAAAATTACAGTGGGGTTTTGGTATTTCTCAGTAAAAGGGCTGAGTCTCCTGTGGCTTCGCTTGGATGGTGAGCACTGCAGTGTCATCCTGGAAGAATCTATCCTTAATTGGATAGACTATGTTCTGGTTGTGTCCTCTGGCGGGATAATAGTCCCTCGGTAAGCTTTTTAGAGTTCTTGGTCATTGCCAGATGGAGCTCACCCTCCACTGAAGACACATGCTCAACTCCATCCATAAGGTGGGAGGCTGGGCAGAGAGTCACCAGTTCTGACTTCTGTCTTTACCCCCATCTATACCCGAAGGGTGCAGTGGTTCTCCAATGTTGGCATGCATCAGAGGCCCCTAGAGAGCTGATTAAACCCCAGAGTTTCTAATTCAATAGGTCTGTGGGTGTGACCAGAGAACTTGACATTTCTCAAGAGCTTTCTGTAGCTACTGCAGTTACTGATAAGAGTGGTTACTAAGTGTAGACTCGAGAGCCAGGTGATTTGAATTCTGCCTCTGGATAGCTGTGTGGCTTTTGGCAAATTTGGAAACCTCTCTGTACCTCCACTTCTTCACATGTAAAATGAGGGTGGTGATCATGGTGCTTGCCTATCTCATGGGTGTCACAAGGATTAAGGGTTGATATTCTGGGCTTCTTGGGCTTCTCTGGTGGCTCAGATGGTAAAGAATCTGCCTGCAATACAGGAGACCTGGGTTCGATCCCTGGGTGGGAAAGATCCCCTGGACAAGGGAATGGCTACCCTCTCCAGTATCTTGCCTGGAGAATTCCACAGACAGAGGAGCCTGGAGGGCTACAGTCCATGGAGTCTCAAAGAGTTGGACAAGACTGAGCAACTAACACACACACTGTCCACATGAACAAAGCACTTAGACCATTGCTGGACACATGAGTGCCCTGTAAAGAGTTATTAAATTTAATTCAAATCTCCTCAGGCACATGTTAGAAATGCTGATCCAGACACACCCTTACCTGGGCCTTCCCTCGGGACTAACTACATTGGACTCTCTGGGGATGGAGCTCAGGGCACAGATAGATAGCTTAAATGCTCCAGGTAATCCTGACATGCATCCTGCAGGAAGAACCCCACTGGTATGTCGGGAGAATGAAGGATGAACTTGCATCAGGGCCCATTGACTCTCCTTTCACTGATTCAGGGTTTCGTCTTCAGACCCAGGGCCTGGGTCCTAACCCTGAAGATGTTCATGCTTTTACTTTGAAACATTTTAGGAGCTCCACAGGTTCCCAAAGAGAAATATTTACAAGTGAATCTAGGTCAGGGGAAGCCAGCAGGGTCTCACTTTCATGAAAACACGAACCCCCTGGCAGGAAAGAGAGGAGAGGAGAAGATGGAACTGGGAGTGGGGAGGATTCAATGCCTGGAGCAACTTTCAAGGCCCGAGTCCTTTCTGATGCTTTACATCTGAACACTTTTTCCCCTTTGATTTTGAAACGTTATTTATTTCACAGTCAATTAAGACCATGTGTTTCTGATTTGTTAACACTCAACTCATCATCAAAATGTTTCTTGATGTTGAAATTTGTGTCGACTCTTGGATTCTTTTTTCCTCTGTAGCCCCTGGGGAAAAGGTTGATGGAAAATTATGCTTTCAGAAATCCACATAAATCTTTCTTTTTGAATACGGATTTGCCTGTAGATAGCATTGAGACTGAGGAAGGGGCATGCCTCTTGTTTCTAGGGCCCTTGACTTTAAACGTGATTTTTAATACCTTTTATTGGACCTGCCCCAAACCTCTTTCATGGTGAATGGTTATACTAGGAGCTCCAGGGAGGCTTGATCCGGTCTGTGCTTGTGTGACAAAGTGTTAGCAGAAGGTCAATATAAAAAATTTAAGGGTTTTTATTTCCTTTCAGGCAAGTCCCCTCAGCCTTAACCATCATCTTTTACATTTTCTTCCTTCCTCTCTCCTCCTCCCGCCCCCTCTTTCTCGCTTTACCCCCACTTCCCCAGGCCTCAACATACACCCAGAGGTTTGAAGTCTTGATTTTCTAAATTTGCCTGAGGTGGTTTATGTAATTGAAAACCAAGGTGTGGTGAACAAACCCGATTGTGTGTGTGTCTGTGTGGTGTACATTTTTTCAAAGAAAGAAAAGTCAGAGGAAAAAAATGAAGAGCAGCCACCAGAATGGTTTGAAATGACAGAGGTTGGTGCCATGTCAGGGGCACATTTAAAAAGAGGGCCCCAAGCTCCTGTTTGGCTAAATGTTCAAAAACACGGCTCCTCATCCAACAGCCCAGAAGTTAGGTTTGACACCTCTAAAGGTTAGAATGTGTTCTTCCTGATGTGTGGAGTGTTTTCTAGAACATTAAAGACATCCTACCAATTGCTTATATGTGAAATCATTATAGTAACACATGGGCTCCAAGAAGTAATTCTTTGTTTGCCGTGCCCTGGGAGGAAAACTCCTCTGACTTTCTTAGATGTAAGCAAAGGCCCATAAAGTCACTTCCTCTAGGACCAGAAGAAACCCACTCTCCTCTACCAGGGGACCGCAGACTGGTGTTCAATGAGGCAGACCGCCATAACGTTCTCAAGCTCCCGGATGGAAGAATCAGGGGAGCACACGTACCGCTCCCCCCACCACACACACATATGACTCGAACATCCAGGCATTCCAAGTTGACAGCTAGACGAGGAATAAAGCCTGCTGCTCTGTGGTTTTACCTCCTTTAGGCACGTTTGAGGTTGCGGCTGGAGCCTCTCGGGCCCTCCCTCAAGGCGGTCTGTGTCTAGAGAGTGATTTTGGAGCAGATCGCCTGAAACTTCTGAGGAGTAAGTGAAGGTTGGGGATTTCAGTTCCGGGAAAGTGGACCACATGGGAGAAAGGACATTTGCTTCACTTTCAGGAGGAGATGAGAAAACCCAATAACTCGTAGCAAGCATGCTGAATTAGCAAGAGGAGCTTGACTTACAATCAAAGTTCAGCGAGAAATGGTTTTTTGAACTCTTAAAGCCAGGAAATGAGCCTGCCAGTCGGCTGTATCTAAGAGATAGCATCTTGGCGCCCTGGGAAACGCTGTTCTGACAAACATATTATTGCTCTCATTCTCATATCTATGAGAAAGTCTTTAAGATTATTAGAAAATCTTGAAAAAGCACAGATACTTACCTTCAGAAATCTTAATGCTGCTGCTATGATTTATTGTAGGTTTCTGCCAGCCCACACCAGCCCTTTCTCCACAACAGTCACCATGTTGGGGACAGTCATGTTTCATAAACTATTTCGTCTCTGATACAGCTCTAACTATCTCTAGCAAGAGTTGCTCATTGACAAGCTTCCTTCAACACAGTGGCTTTGCCCCCCATGCCTCAGCTCCTTCTCTTCCGTTTAGTTTGTCCTTTCAGAAGATCCATTATCCCCATAATTAAACAACCCACTGTCCCGATTAAGTCATTCTCTGTTACTTCAATTACATCCCATTGTTCATTAAATCCTGATGTTTGCTCTTCAGCAATCTTGTTTTTCAATACGCCTAGCATTTGTGGCCAAACAGTAAAGTTAATTAACAGTTCTTAAGCTTTTTTCCCCCTTTTCTCTCTCCCATCGTGCAAATCATTTCCATTATGACTTGCAATAATACTGAAACCATTACTAACTCCATAGTTGCTGTTCTGAGCTTTCTGATCACAGAAGCAAAACCATTTTTTATAATCATTTGAGGTTATGTCATCCTATTTGATGGCAGGCAGTGGAAAATGAAAAATTAACCTTAAATGAGTGCTTTAAATGACTTTCCTCTTCATACTCTTTGTTCTTACATCCATAGTCATGGGATTAGAAAATAATTTAGTTACCTAAATACAAAAGTACCTAATTTTCTTCTTTATGGCTCAAATGTGACTCTCTTACTTCATCATTAAGGATTCTTATTTATATTTGTACTCCTCAGAGGATGGTGACTTTTATAGGAAATCACAGTGGAGATAAAGACATTTTTTAGATTAGTCTTCTCTTATATTGTTAAAGTCAACATTCTGTTTGATGTTATTGTTATCTAGAGCAGCAATCAGCAAACAAGAGCCTGTGAGCCAAATGTGGCCCTTCTGCTGATTGTTACAAATAAAGTTTTATTGGCACACAGCCATGCCCATTCAGTTACTTTGTCTGTGGTTGTTTTTTTCTGCTGCAATGGCAGAGTTGAGTAGTTACAGTTGAGAGGATACAGACCTCAAAGTCTTAAATGTTCACTGTCTGGCCTTTTACAGAAATGTTGCCAGTCTTTAATCTACAGCTTGACATAATAGAGGAAAAGAACTAAAATCCATCCTTCTCCCAAAAACCTTGGCCTGTTTCCTCTCCTTAGAGGGACACAGCAGTGGAAATGTTTCATCACTATCCACAAAGCTGTAATTTATGGGCGTTTTGCCAGAAAGACCAAAAACCTGTGAAACACATTAAACCTAAAATACTGGAATCAATCATTCTGGGCTAAATCAGACAGATTCTCACTTGATATTTGCATGAACAAGTGTTAGTAAATGCTAGCAAGTGTAGAAAAACTTGTGAGAGAAACTTAAATTTGAGGAAATTTTCTCCATTAATTTGGTTTTTTTCCTTCAAAATGGAAAAGACCTTTCCTCCTCATTATTCTGTCAGGGGGTCAAATACCTTGACACAGGAAGCACTGGGCTCTCAGTCTTTGGTGGGGAAAGGAAAAGGAGGCTGGGGAGGGGTCTTCGGGGTAAGCAAGAGCATCATTAGAGGGGGCAGCTGGTAGGATGTCCCCTGGCCAATGCCAGTTTGAGATAAACCTCAGATCAAAAACTTTTCTGAGACTTGCACGTCTAATTCTGCGCTCTCACTGCTCCTGCTGAACTTCTGGAAGTGGTTTTCTTCTAATTCAGTTTAGTATAAAAACCAGATTTTCTCTTGACCTTCATTTGGTTCTGCAGTGAAATTAGAAATGTATCTTATAGGTTTTATTTAATGAAAGCAATTATTGGCCTAAGACCTTTTACAGTAAAGTTGCTGGTTTGTAATAAATTCTTTTGAAATTGGTTTCTAAGTATAAGAAGGTATTCAGAAAGGATGCAGCAACGTCCCTGCCATCATTAGCCAAGAATATGGCTGGTGAGGTCAAGAGGTAGATGGATCATTCTTTTCCCACCAAACTGTGGGGAAAGTGGGGGACAATGCCTCTCCCCGTGCTTGAATCCTCTCAGCCCTCTGCAGCCTTATTTTTTCTACCTCCCCAATACCTGAAACCGCGAAGTTGGTTAAGGGCTGATGGGTAAAGCTGCTAGCGAAGCAGCAGTATTATGTGTCTAGGTGCCATGATGCTCAGCTCAGAAGAGGTGGGGTTTGGAGTCTGACAGTCTTGGGTGTGACTCTGAGCTCAGCCACTTTACAAACTAGCTGTGTGACCTTGGGCAAGTCACCCAACCTCTCTAAACCTGTTTCCTCATCTTTAAACAGGTAGATTATAAACCCTAGCCTTGTACATTTGTTAACGAGGTCAGGAAATAATATCTGTAAGATGTCTAGCCATCATGCCACAGAGCGTGTGCTTGTTGTTCATTTATTTTTATGTATTTATGGCTGTGCTGGGTCTTTGTTGCTGCACACAGCCTTTCTCTAGCTGCAGCAAGTGGGGGCTACTCTCTAAGCGGTGTGCCAGCTTCTCGTTGCAGTGGCTTCTCTTGTTGCAGAGCATGGGCTCCAGAGTGTGGGCTCAGGATCTGTGGCGTGTGGGATCTTCTCGGACCAGGGATCAAACCTGTGTCCCATGCATTGGCAGGCAGATTCTTAACCACTGGACCACCAGGGAAGTCCTCATTATGTGTTGAAACACAAACTGCCCCCTCACTATTCTTTCTGGTCGGTCATTTATTGATGATGGGTGATACAGGGAAGTTGATTAGCTGCATCCATTGTCATTAAACGTTTATGTTACTATTGAAAATGTTACCCATAACCCTATACGTGGACTTTTACAACCTGTAGCATGCAATATCTCACTGGACAGATGTGAACAGGAGACCACAGTGACATTCCTGCATAGCTAACTGGGGGTGCAGTCCTGCACACCCCAAGGGGCTGGACTGTGACCTGCAGTGAAGGACGGGATCCTTCCAGTCTGGTCCTTTCTCTGGGTTTGGTACCTGTGCCTTCCAAATCCCCTTGCTCTTCTGAGACCCCTTCTTGATAATAGCTAAGGCTTTGTTCCCGAATCCATGGTTCCTTGAGACCCAAGACACCTGTGGTTTAAGCCACAGGGGAATTTCTCTCTCACCCATGTGAAGTTCTGGGATGGGCAGGCCAGCTTTGGTGGGTGCCTCTGCTGGGACATCCTCGCAGACCCCAGCTCCTCTCTTGTTATCCTGAGGTCACCTCAGGACCTAAGGTGTTTGCTCCCCGCCAGCCTCCTTCCACAGTCCAACCAGCAGGACATGTGCTGAGCCACAGAAAAGTTGACAGATGGTCGCCAGCTGTCTTTTGAGGAAGTTTCCCAGGGGCTGCCACATAACACATCTGCTGAATCTCACTGACCTGAACTGAATCACATGGCCATACCCAGCTGCAACAGGGGCTGGGAAAGGTCATCTTTATTCTGGGTGAACACGGGGCTCCTAAAAGTGCTTGCCAGCGGGGCCCGAGCCACAGGCTGCTCCAGATTGAGTGGGTTCCCCGGGGTCCCATGCCAGGAGATCGAGTCTCCTGTGTCCAACCTGTCTGCTCAGACAGCGTTTACTAAGAACCCCAGGCAGGTGGGGCCTTCCCTTCAGAGGTTTATCACCTTGCTGGCCGTTTGGCTCTGCAGTTAAGAGTGTGAATATGGCCTAGTTATGACCCTCAACAGCTCTGCGATCTTGGACACGTTTCTGACCCTCTCTGTCTCAGTTTCTTCATCCATTAAACAATGCTAATAATAGTGCCCATGATAGACAGCAGTTGTAAGGATTAAATGAGTTAGCAAAGCATACCTGACACGTGGTGAGTGTTCAGTCTGTGCTGGCTATTATTATTAGAAACCTAAACCGGTATTCTCGTCTTCAGACTTTGTTTCTATAAATAGTACAAGGCTTCTCCCTCACGTGGCAGATGGTAGTTTTGGAAAGGCAAGCATGGTTCTTCAAGCCTCTGCCCGCCATTCTTCCCCCAGAGGAAGTGAGATTCTTTACCTAGACTTCTTGACCTACTAGCATGAGCAAAAGATTGAAGCTTGCTGCACATCAGTCTGATTAGAGTTGAAGCCAAGAGTCTCCATAGTCTAGAGGCCTCCTTCTCTGCCATTGCACATGCAGTGCCTTTCCAGACCCAATTCAAATGCCCCTTCCTCCATGCAGCCTTCCTTGATTTCTCCCCCTTTGAAAACCCTCCTCCAAGGTAGAGATAATATCTCTCTAAACCTCTAAAGCACCCCACTGATGACTACTGTTTTCTATTGGCATTAGAATTCGTGTGTATATCCCACAGCTGTATCAGTCTTCAAGTACTTCCCAGGCAGGATCAGTGCTAGCTTCCATTTGTGATCATTTGCAATGCCCTGCACACAGTATGTGTCAAGTAGATGGGTGTCAATGAATGACTTTATAACCTCAGCATCAACAAAGTACGCTCTGTCAGGTTGGGTGCAGACAGATGTAAGTAAGAGAAAATATGACTAATAGTGTGTGAAATCCTAAAAGCATGGAGTTGCGTCTCAGAGCCGGAAATCTGGAGGTAAGCAGCCACAAGGCAGGTCCATGTACTCAGCAGTGTCAGGGCTCTGGGTCACTATCTCCATGCTCTCTTGGCCCTTCCTCTTAGTGACTAAATAGCTGCCACAGCTCTAAGCACTGCTCTTCCCTTTTGCAGAAACCTTTTCCCTTAATGTCTCATTGGTCACAGCTGGGTTACATGACCAGTCCCTGGTGAATGAGGAGAAGAGTCACCATCAATTGTGTTTCTTAGCCTAGACTGGACCCACTGCGGTTGATACCTGGCTTTTGTCTGGCAAAGAAGGAAGAAAACGGCTGCGGACTGAATAGCCAACCATATCTATCGCCCCAGCTTTGTTGACACTTTCATAGCTAGAGTAATTCCTCTCAACAGAGGGACAGATTTCTGGAGAAGAGACCAGGTGCATTTTAGAGCACTTTAGCCTTTTGTACATCTTGAAAAATTAATTGCCACCCCATAGATTTGAACTGTGCTTGTTTTTCAAAACATTTTCATATTTTGAAAGGCAGGCTCAGCAAATGTTTAAGAACACGGAGCTCGAGTGCCTGCTTCTGCCTTATCCTCGCCAGGGGATCTTTTACAACGTACTTAACCTCTCTGTACTTCAGTTTCTCATCTGTAAAATGGGATAATAATAGAATCTATGTCATAGGGTTGTTTCTGAGATGAGTTTATATATACTAATACACATCATTTACCATGGTGCTTGGCACACAGGAAGTACTCCTTAGTTTTCTATTATTGCATGTCTTGATTTAGTGATCCTGTCACTTCTTGGAGATAGGGGCAATGAGAATTTTGAGACTCAGGAAACCTGGAGGACTTGCCCACGCTCCCACAGCTAGGGAGCAGGAGAAGGGGATGATCCAGGTGGCCCGGCGCCAGTGCCATGGGCTCTCAGCCCTCCTGTCCTCTCTGCTTGGGTTCTCTGAACGCGTACTGAGAGTGGAAGAGTCATATCTGGTGGCTGAATATTGTTTCAAAAGTGTGGCTTTGGTTCTCAAGTATATTGTGGCTCATCTGAGAATGACGACTGTGTCTTCAGGCGGCTGTCCCATCCTTTTTGGCAGCCTGGACCTGTTTCATGGAAGGCTGTTTTTCCACTGATCAGGAGCAGGGTGGGGCAGAGGGTGATTTGGGGATGGTTCAGGCACATCACATATATTGTGCACTTTACTGCTAGAATCTAATGCGGCCACTGATCTGACAGGAGGCGGAGCTCAGGCAGTAATGTGAGCGGCAGGGAGTGGCTGTAACTGCAGATGAAGCTTCACTAGCTCGCCCTCGGCTCACCTCCTGCCGTTCAGCCCGGTTCCTAACAGGCCACAACCAGTACTGGTCCGTTACCCTGGGGTTGGGAACCCTGTCCTAAGATCTCTCCTAGCCCTGGCCCCTAATACTGTGCCTCTATGAAGGACTCTGGTATAGTGGGTTTTGAAAGGGAGATTCCATGGGGAGCCTTTTGTGATGAGAAGCAGAGGCCCAGCATGAGCTTTCCAAGCCGGGGGATCGGATTATGAGGAAGGGCCTGCTCTGAGGTCCCCGGGCTACACTTGCACATTCAGAAACTGCTGTTGGAGCACTAAGCGTTAGCAGCATAAAAAATGAACACAAATCAATTTGTCTCTGAATTTACTCTCTGAATTCCCCATGGACTCTATAAAAAGCCATTTTACCTTTTTCCACCCATCTGACTGTGGAAGCAGTGGTGGATTTACATGATTTTACATCCAGTTAAGGGTTTTTTTTTTCCCCTTTTGGTTATGTTTTTAAGAAGAATGTTTATTGTCCTATAAAGAGGTGTTTTTGTTGAAGACAATAGTGCCCTTTAGGTAGTCATAGGATGTTATTTCACAAATACTTATGAAACTGTTAAACAAGCTGGGATGGCTGGAGCTCTGATTAAAATAGGCTTTTCATTCGTCTTACCTTTGGAAGCTCCATGACATGGGTTTCACAACCACTGCTGCTCCTGGGGAGGAGACCAGCTGGAGAAACACAGGGAGACGTGGGCAATGCCACTCTGACAGACTATACAGGGCAAGGCTGCCGTCTGCCCCTCCAGCCCCTCCAGGAACGCTGTGTGTGCGGGAAACGCAGCTTAGGTCTTTGGTCGTGGCCCAACTTAAGACAGATTCCTGGTGGTTCAGAGGACTCCTGGGCTGTAGGTGGGATGGGGAGGAGGAGGAGGAAGGGTCCCTGGGTGCAAAGGACTGAAGCTGAGGGGTTCGAGGTGCCACCTCAGACTCACCGTCTCCCTAGAGGCCGAGGCCTCTGTTTCCTCACTCAGAAAGTGGGGATAATAATAATGATAATACAGCACCCTTCTGCCCCAGGATACTGGGAAGATTAGAAGAAGCAGGTCTTGGAAGTGCGTTTGGCAGGGTGCCAGCGTGAAAGTGTTAGTCACTCAGTTGTGTCCGACTCTTTGTGACCCCATGGACTGTAACCCACCAGGCTCCTCTGTCCATGGGATTCTCCAGGCAAGAATGCTGAGGTGGGTTGTCATTCCCTTCTCCAGGGGATCTTCCCCACCCAGTGATTGAACTTGGCTCTCCTGCACTGCAGGCATTTTCTTTAGCATCTGAGCCACCAGGGAAGCCCAGTAAATGTCACTAAAATGTCACGGGAGGTGAGAAAAGGACTCTGGGCTTCCTTCTCGCCCTTTCTGCTGCTTCTCACCCGCCCAGCGGGTCGGAGGTCAGGGTCCTGCATCCCTGCCTGGTGAGCGGCTGACCCAGAACAGGAATATGCCCTGAGAACAGTCAAGGGGGCCACTCTCTGTCTCAGGAAAGGGAAGCTCTCACAGGCCAGACCGAGACCACCGCCTCACCTCAGTCTCCAGCCAGCGTGTACTCAAGAGTTTCAGTCTCTTGGTGAGGACCTGACCAAGATTTACTCTTGCACAACTGTGAGCAGGGTTGTAGGGGGAGGATGTAAAGGCAGGAAACGTGCCTCTGAGCAACGCCCCCCACCCCCACCGGAGCTTTGGAAGTCCCCCCCCACCCCCACCTCCCTTCATCCGGGGTCTTTAAGTCCTACCTCCCAAGTCAGACACCATTCAAAGTGTGAGGTGATTAATTCAGTTCATCTTGGGAGCCCTGGGAGGAACTTACTGTTGTTGTTCCCACTTCGCAGGTGAGAAATCTGAGGTGCAGAGAGGTTACCCAGCTAGTTAGAGGTGAACTGGGCTTGAACCAGGAGTCTGACCCCGAGCGGATGTTCTGCCCCTTTCTCCTTCCAGGCAGCTTGCTCTTGACTCTGGTAGAGACCCTGACGGTGGAGTCAGGGTCCCAGCTGCTCAAGGCTGGTTGAGTCTCTGTTTCCATGTGAAGGCATACTGATACTAACAATAATCATAGTGATGACTTAGATGAAATAATAATCTGCCTGTTACTTTTACTATTATCATCATCATTGAGCCTTTCCCAGCAGCCCAGCTAATGCCAAGCATTTGACTTGTATTATCTTTTTTAAAAAAATATTTATTTGGTGACACTGGGTGTTAGTTGAGGCATGTGGGATCTAGTTCCCTGACCAGGGATTGAACCCTGGCCCCCTGCATTGGGAGTGTGGAGTTTTAGGCAATGAACCACCAGGGACATCCTGAGTTACTTTATTTAATCCGATAACAACGCTAGGGGGTGAGTGCTATGCTTGTATAGTGTTCTTCCCTGGTAGCTCAGATGGTAAAGAATCCACCTACAATACAGGAGACCCCAGTTCGATCCCTGGGTTGGGAGGATCCCCTGGAGAAGGGAATGGAAACCCACTCCGGTATTCTTGCCTGGAGAATTCCATGGACAGAGGAGCCTGGTGGACTGTAGTCCATGGGGTCACAAAGACCTTCACTTCACTTCACTATTCTTACACCCATTTTAAAGCTGAATTAACCCTAAGGCTCCCCATTTGCCACATTAATTGTGTTTTCATTTTGTAAACATTTCCAGCAGCCAATCATTTTACATGCCCTCACTGTATCCAGGCTCAAAAACTAGAAGTAACTGCACATTGGCCACCACACCCAGGTCGTCTGGCTCCACGATTACCAGGGTGCCTTAGAATCTGAACTGTATGTTGTGCTGATTACAAAACACTCAGCACTTGCCTGAATCAGCTCCACTGAGAATCCCGAGTATGTAACTTTGTTGTTTCAGATCGGTTTATTCTTAGGCAAAGTAAACTTGAAATTGCTTTTAAGTTCCTTTTGAAATACTCCCTAGTTCTAAGTTTTCACACATTCACCAAGGCCTTACTTCTCCCATTAGGCTGATTCTGAGGTTTTGCTGCACGGGGAGAATGTTAACTGACAAAAACCATAAGTAATGGCGCTGAACTGTAAAGTAATTAATGCAGGAATAATAGCACAGAGTGGGGATCTCGGTGTGTTAATGAGAGCTCAGGAAACTGCCTGGCTGAAGCTGGTTGAAAGTGGAGGGGGAGAGGAACATAATCATAATCACTGCTGCGTATTACAAAGTGACCTCTGGCGTGATCAATACAGAGACCTCATAACCTTTCCTGTCACCTGGAACTTTGCTTCTAAGATCTGTGGTCCTTTTAATAAAAAAGATAGTCCCCAGTCTACCCTCATCTACTGTGAAACTTTTCCAACATTTTTTTTTCTTTTTTGAAGATGAAATCACTATTTTTAGAATATTTATGTGTGTGTGTATTTTACCCTCAAATATATTTATTCAATGCTTGCTCTATAATGAGAGTTTTAACTTTCTGTTTTCCTTTCCATTATCCCTGAAAAGAATGGATTATGGAAAAAAGATTAAAGTGGGTATAATGTGATACGGTATTTGCTAATGTGCTATCAGAAGTATTAGTAGGACTTGCCAAGGTTTGTGTCTTTTATGAATGCCTTTCAGATTGCAATTATCTAATAGACTTGGAAACCTGTTTGTGTTCTTGCAGGCATTAACTGTCACCTTTGAAAAAATCCCAGAAAATGAGAGTGCAGATGTCTGTCGGAACATATCAGTTAATGTTCTTGATTGCGATACCATAGGTCAAGCCAAAGAAAAGATTTTCCAAGCATTCCTAAGCAAAAATGGCTCTCCTTATGGACTTCAGCTGAATGAAATAGGACTTGGTAAGGCAATACTGTTTTGTCCCAATTCCCTGATAAGCATCCCTCCCACCTACCCTCCCTCCCACCGGGCCCCCAGCATGTAGCTGTGGCTCTGTTTGCTGAAGCTTACTAGCCTGGAATGTTCCCAGAGGGCATGTCTAGGGACCCAGAGATTGCATTGTTCTCTCACAAGTATCATCCTACAAAACCAGGATCCTTCAAAGAAGCTTTCTTTTTTTTTTAAAAAAATTATGTTTGTAAATCAGATTCATGAGATTGCTAACCCTGAGACCCAGTGAATTCACCTTGCATCAAGAAGTACAAAAGGTGTCAACCTCAGGCCTTCTGTATGTGTTGGGTTTCACGTTGGCATTTGATTTGTTTGTTGTGATCCCGAGTGTGTCATTAGTGGGTGGCTCAGACTCGGGGTGTGAACCCCAGCAGGCTAGAAAGGTCATCTTCCTCTCTGCTAATCGCATCCTGCATTACGCGTAGTGTCCGTCCTCCCCCACCACGAAGCAGCATCTGCTCTGAATTCATTTTCGGGCTCTATTGGTATACTGCAAAGGCGAGCATATGCGTGAGCGAGCTAACAGGGCTCCACTTCACTCAAATGTTCATCAACATTTTAAAGTTGAGCTCCACGCAGCCCTCCCAGGAGACTGTCGTGGGATTTTACAGCAGATAATGGGATAGGGAAAAAAGAGTCAAATCGCAGTGGTGACAGACAGCGTAACAAGGTTCATCTCTCCTGCATGTGCAGGTGTAGCCTCGACTAAGCAGGCAATTAAATTCATCCCATCCGGCCCTCCAAGGCAGACCCCCTGCGAAAGGGCCATTGAGAGAAACCTGGGGGCGGGGTCTGGCCCCGTGAGTGAAACCACGCAAATGTATAGCAGTTCCAAAGCCTGGCTTCAAGGGAAGCGAGGCCACTAAAGCACTCTCGTCCACCTGTCTTCTGCTTCCTTCTGTTGGCTGGACTGGGGGCCCTTCAAGACCATGTGAGCTCATTTGGTTGGAGGCGGGGTCAAAGGGCAGCTCCAGTCAGGCAACCATGACATAACCCAGGACCATCAGCTTCCTGGACCTGCGCCTGCATCTTTGAGTGTCACTCTGACTACAAAGGCCCTTGGAGCCAAGGCCCATGGGGAAATGGCCCTGTGGCCTCAGTCCTGGCGCTGTCAGGTCCATAGGACCATCCTCACACCATTTAGGGTTTCTGCCCATCGGGTGTTCCTGGCCTCTGATGTGGGGGGTGGGACAGGGAGCAGGACAAGCCCCCTAGGAGCTTCCCGTTATAGTCCGATGGCAAATGGCTTCTGCGTGTCTCATCATTTTCCAAACTAGCTCCTTGGCTAGCCTCAGAAAACTAAGGCATAGCCTTAGGTACCTGCCATAAATTGTATTAAAATCTGATACCAGAAGCAGCTGTGTGGAGACCTCTCAGAGCAGAGACTCACACAGGCAGATGCCCAGAGGGGCAGGAGGCATCATAAGTAAGGGGTGTCGGCCTACCAGGGATAATGGGAACTGGTGGGACCCAACTTAATTGGTGAAAGCCACCAGCCAGGTAGGGGGGCAGTGTGATCAGTATTACCATATGATCCAGTTTTATTCAAAAGAGAAATCACAAGTCCTAATTTTCATGTGCAATTTTCCAATCTTTAAATGTTGGTTCTGAATTGACATTAGAATATAATAAAGCATGGTGTAGGTTCACAAAACGAAAAAAAAAAACCCACATCCATGGGCCACACTCTAACCCTCGGGCACAAGTTGGTGACCTCTTAAAGGAGCTGAAGCCCTGATGCCGGGGTGCCAGCCGACCAGCGCACCCCGCACGGGGACAGACAGATCGTTCCCAGAGCACCTGCTTGTGAACACACAGGTGGTGGGCATGCAGATGTGCTTTTGGAATTTTCTGAAGAGTTCAATCTCTCTGAGGATGCATTATTTTGTCTTCCTTTGGCTTTATTTCCAGGCTTAGCCTCAGAGTAAAAGCTTCAGGAAAAAGTGATCTTACATATCAGAGCTCTAAACATAAAACAGAAGAGAACGCAAGCTACTGGCCTGGCTGATAACATCTCCAAACCTTCAAAACCACTTTATTTTAGCTTTATTGTTTAGCCACTAAGTCGTGTCTGATTCTTTGCCATCTCATGGACTGTAGCCTGCCAGGCTCCTCTGTCCATGGGATTCTCCAGGTAACAATATTGGAGTGGGTTGCCATTTCCTTCTCCAGGGGATCTTCCCAAAACCTGTCTTACTTACAGCAGACAGGGATCAAACCTGTGTCTCCTGTAAGTAGTCATTGCAAAAGTGACAGGGTAGTATGCTACATTTCTCAGCGTCATTTTAAAAGAAAACTAAATGCTCTTTTTAAAACATTTTTTTCCAGAGCTTCAAGTGGGCACACGACACAAAGAACTTCTGGATATTGACAGCTCCTCTGTGATTCTTGAAGACGGAATCACCAAGCTCAATACCATTGGCCACTATGAGGTAAGAACAAGGGCATCCCCAGCCCAAACTGGACTAGATCCTGTCCAGGACCATGCAAATTCTTTGAAAATTACAAGATTCCCACCGGTTTCCTGGAATCATTTGAAGATGGCTTGTTTCAGGGGCAGGAGTTTTCCTTACTTGCTCGTGGTCTGGGATCTCCTTTCCCAGAGCTGTGATTTTCATGGGTCCAGTCACTCTCTATCCTGTGGTTTAGGTCAGCAACTTCACCTTTACCAGATCCTCCGGCCTGTTCAGTGGAAGAGGCGTTGTCGAGCTTGACACTGAACAAAGTTCAGTTCTAAGATGCACCGCTGTTCATTACTGACCTGGTGACCTCTGTGTAGGGTCCTTTGTTTCTGAAGAAGTTTTACATTTCCTGTTTGTTTGAATATTCAGTGATACCTCTGTGGCCTCTGACCCACTTACTGGGTGAGTGTTGAGGTGGGTGACGGGGACATGTGACCCAGCAGAGAGCTGAGTGCCAGAGAAGCGTGCTCAGAACCAAAGAGGGGAGGCAGGGGAGGTTCCTGAACACCACGGGATCCTGGGAGTCATTCAGTAAATTATCCGAATCTTTGTTGAATATCCACTCTGTGCTAAGAGCTGGGAAGGCATGCAAGTGGAACAAAGACTAGGTCCCTGACCTCAGAGAGCCTACAGCCCTGGGACCAGTGTGGGGATGGAAAGGAAAGAGGAGCCAAGTCGTGAGGCAACATCTTGCAGTTTAATAGTGCTATGACTCAGAGCATCCAGGAAGGCTTCCTGGAGGAAGCAGTGACTCATCTGAGACCTGAAGAGTGAGAACTTCAACCAGGCCAACATTCCCAACACGGAAGGGGTGCATGCTTGCTCTTCTGCAGAAAGACTTTTAGATTAGCTGGAACTGGAGAGGGGCACAGGTGGCAGTGAGAGCCAGTAACAGCCAATGTGTATGTGCCAGTTGCTGGTCTCAGCCTTTCCCTTTATTTCTGCAAATTCTATCTATAGCAGTCCTATGAGGTAGGGACTATTATTAGCCCACTTTATAGATGAGTACACTGAGGCTCAGGGAAGTGTGAGCTAGTCGGTAGCTAGTCAGTGGCAGAGAGAAGTTGGGACCCAAATCGTTGGGCTCTAGGGCCCATGGCTTGACCAGTACAGGATGGCTTCTCACAGTAGAAAGCCGGAGAAGTGGGAAGGAGGGGAGCGGGGAAGCGCAGACCGTGCAGGCCCCGAGGCTTCGTCCAGAGTCTGGCTGTTATGCCCAGGACAGCGGGACACCATTGGAGGATCTTAAGCAGGAGAAATTTGTGTCTTAGAAAATGACTGTGGCTGTGTGTGGAGCATGGATATAGGAGGTGCCAACAGGGAAACAGGGAGGCTCTTCAAAGGATTTCAGGTAAGGAATGATGTTGACGAGGAATGACACTGTGGCTCTAGAAAATGAGGCAAGCAGATGAATTCCGAGATTGGCTGTGCAGCTGTATTCTGAGATGGGCTGAAGGTGCATACCGTGAGCTGTGTGGGTGGGAGAGATACTTGGGGGAGGGGAGGGGTCAGGAAGGCATGGGGATGGCTGGGTAGATGCACAGATGCCTTTTCGGAGCTGGAAAAGCAGGGGAGCAGCTTCCCAGGCCTGTGGAGGGAGCAGCTTCCCAGGCCCTTGGAGAGTAGCGCCCCGTCTTTCAGGGCTGAAATCCTATGGAGACGTGTCTGCACCCAGAAGGCCTTTGGGACGGGCACTCCCCTCAACCAGACAGAATCTGAGACCAGCCCTTGCCAGGGTTTCCTGGACAACCACCGGGAGCAGAGGACCCCCTGAGCCTTGGGCTCTTTGGCTGAGTGGGTCTCAGAGCCGGGTGAGAAACTGTTGCTCTGGGTAATCCCTGGGTCGGTGTTGCCCCTGCAGCCTTTGCTGGAGGGCGCCCCGCAGAGAATGTGCCAGGTTAACAGTCTGTCCCTGTCCTCGCTCTTCTGCATCTTAGACTTTCCAACCTTGGTATCATCTTGCCAAAAGCTGCAGCGCCTTTTGAGTTTTTAAAAAGCTCAAGAAACTTTCTGAAAGTACCTATTCCTGTCGGTGGGCCACATTTGGAGAAGCGCTGCTCCAGAGGAAATCTAAGGGCTGGGAAAATTAGAATCAGGCTTACTCCGCCTTCAATCTGCGTTTGAGAGCCGCACCCAGCCGCTGTCTCCTCCTGTTTCTGGGTGGTGGGCTCGTCTGGGCAAGTTTGGCAGAAACTCAGCCACAAATGCCCTCCTTTGGTGTCTTGACCCACATGCTGGCCTTGCTCAGCTGTGGAGGGAGGGCTGGCCCACCCTGGTCGGGCTTCTCGGCATCCCCTGGCCACCGTGTGGCATGGAGTGGGCCCCAAAGGAAGAGGGTGTGGCCACTCACCGGCATTAATACGGAAAGGCAGGACAAGACACTCCAGCAGTGAGAGGGGAGATCCACGACCGCTGTCTGCAAGGCAAGGGGAGGACTGTCAGGAGAGAGGGGACATCAGTCTTCACTGCAGACACCGGCCGTGCTAGACACCGATCTGCTTAAGGATGATAATGAAATTAATCTGGCCTGTAGTCACTTCCTGTCCCAATGATTTATTGGCCTCATACCCTGGCGTTGCCACATGGTGGTAATAAATGACAAGACTAGGATACAAGGGCTTAAAGGATTCTCCTTGTGTTTAAAGAGCTAAGCCGTAAGGCAAATAAACGCAGAGAGCTTGAAGGAAACTGGGGAGGTCAACGGCCCCATGCCCTCTGTACCTGGACCATCGCACATGCCCTAGCTTTCAGAGACTATCATATATCCAGCCTCCTAAGTCTGCACCTGCTTTACGGAACAGTCAAAATTTGGAGTCATTTGACAGGGCTGAGCTGAAGCTTCCTTTTGCCCTTTCATTAAAGAAAAATTTTCTCCTAGAACACTTACATTTCCCTCCAAAGAGACAGGGCGCTAATTATCACTCTTATTCATTTACTAAAGCGCTCTCATTTGAGTCACTGTAAGTGCTTGAAAGCGAAAAACTATATTTCATTTAAAAATAGGATCTCACTCGGAGTCTTAAGTGATTCAGACTCACCTCCCTCCAATTACCCTAAATTAGTGAGGTTTTCAAGTTAATCTTTAGCGAAGGCCAGTTCCTCCTCTTACCTAAACAAAGTCCCTGCTGCTGGAGTGTGAGCCCGTTTCTTCTCTCGCCTTGTTCTGTCCTCAGGGCGAATAGAGTGTAACTGGTCTCCTCCGAATGATTTTCTGTCCGTGTACTTGAAGAACCAGTTTCTCGAAGGGACATGAAGGGGCAGCGAGAACATAGCATCTCATGGGGCCGATGCAGCCTCCGGAGCCCCAGATTACCAGCACTGCCCTATCACCAGCAGGATGGCATCCTGGCCCACCCTGGGGATCAGCACAGTTGCTTTGCACAACTGTGGCAGCCACCGACGACAGTGGCAGCCGGTGCCCAGCACTGCTGGAGGGCATAGACATGATTGATGCTCACACACCCTGTGACGAAGGTGCTTTTATTACCCTCGCTCTCTATCAGAAAGAGGAGGAATTTCTGCTCCAGTCTCATTCAGCCCTGTGCAGACAAGGGGCAGAATGACGCCTTTACAAACCCATGAAACCAGAGGCATCTTCTCGCCTATAATTAAACCCTCCTGAATGCCTCCTTCACTATTGCCCACTGTGTGTGTTTACTACGAAGGGGGCTGTGCTGTGCTCTGGAGCCAGAGCGTGTGTCTGTGTGAGTCTATAGAGGGTGTGGGCGGCTGGTCCCATGTGACTGTGGCAGGATGGCCTCGCCCGGTCCAGGCTTTGTGCAGCTGCCCCCGCCCCTGCCGTGTGACCTCACTGCACCCACATCCAGCCATTGGGCGGCATCAAGTTTGCAGGACAGGTGTTGTGTCCAGCAGGAAATGTGCTCTACAGATCACACCTCTCGTTCTGAGCTGTGAGGTTTCGAGGGCAGAAGAGATGTTTAACCAACGTGTTGCTGAAGAACGTTCCTCCTAACGGGAGCGTGCCGGTGCTCAAGTGGTCACTGCTAACACCAGAGTTGTCACTCACGTGACATTTAAAGTTCAGAGGAACGTCCCCAAGGTCAGTGGTCTTTCCGGTCAGGTGCGTCATCTGTGACACAGGCTGTGGACTGCTTCTTTGGACTGTCTCTAAGGGTCTCTTACAGCATGGATGACTTTAGATTCTTATTTACCAGAAAAACGGAGAGCTTTTAGTGTGCTGGGCGCTGTCCTAGGAGCTTTCACGAACAGGGACTGCTTCGTGCTCTTTGTAGCCCGGTGAGGTAGACGCTGCCATTATTCTCATTCCGAGGCCCAGGGAGGCTAAGGAACTTGGCCACACTCCCATAGCTCTCCTCACTGATGCCCCAAGGCTGGAAGCAGATGAAAAAGGGATTGCACAGAGGCTGTGCCTCTGCTCAGCGCCAGAGGGGTCACCTTGCTCAGAGCCGGGCTTGCAGCCCACGCTCCTAGCCTCTGAAGCAGCCTGGCTGGAGAGCTTAGGAGAAATTCTGGTAGTCATCTTCTCTGATGTCAAATTCAAAAGGGCGACTTCTCTTCAGATCTTACGTTGAATCTCACGTCTGTGAGTTTATCAGAATGCTTCCTTACGTCTGATCCTTCTTTGACATCCTTTAAGGCCAATACTCCTTGAAGGCGACAGAAGTTTACCTTCATGAGAGGGAAGCCTCTTTCAGGTATCCAAGGGCTCACAACTCCAGCGCAACAAAAGCCTGGGGAGCTTAGGTTCCTCATCGCATGCTCACTGGTGGAGCCTAGGCTCCCTCCTCGAGGACTAGCTCGGGGTTCCAGCCGTCCTCAAAGCGACTTTGTGTCTGGCCCAGGGCTGATTCCAAGCACACCAGAAAGAAGCCGGAGCTGTGTTGTTCATTGTCACTAGTTTCAGGAACCCTCCAGAGCTCTGTCCTGGGCAGCAGGAGCATCTTGGGTGATTTGAGGTGTCTATTGAGAATGTTCTAATGTCCCCTCCCAGATGCTCTGCTGAGCCCTGAGCCTCCTCTCCTGAAGGACTGAGCAAGGTTATCACTTGGGCTCTGAGAAAGAAAATAGATTCCTTTTTCGTCTGCCTCCAGTCTTTGGGTGTCAGTGAGAAGAGCTGAGGGGAAGGCGGGGAGAGCGGTATTGATGAGTGGTTGCTGGGACAACGTTAGTTGAACAGGATTCTGTTTTCACAAAATACCATTTTAGGAATGAGAGATGCCAGTAAGGGTTTCCACATGGAGCTGTGTAGTGACTATTGTGTTTTCAGACTTAAGGAGAAAATGTAATGGTGGTTCAGACCCTACTCATAATTTTCCATAAAATTCTTAGGCTAAAGTTCCAGCTTTCCTCTTGGGCCAGCCATTTGAAATTGACACCACCTCGGCCTTCCCTGGCGGCCTGGTGGTTAAGGCAAAAGGAGAAGGGGGCAACAGAGGATGAGATGGTTAGATAGCATCAGCAGCTCAACAGACATGAATTTGAGCAAACTCCAGGAGATAGTGAAGGACAGGGAAGCCTGACATGCTGCAGTCCATGGGGTCGCAGAGAGTCAGACACAACTAAGCGGCTGAACAGCAACAACCAGTGGTTAAGACATCATGCCTCCACTGTAGGGAACGCAAGTTTGATCCCTGGTCAGGGAACTAAGATCCCACATGCCTTGCAGTGAGGCCAAAAAAAAAAAGACATTAAAAAAAAAAAAAGAAATTGCCAACATCTGACCATTTTTTATTTACAAAATGGCAGTTTCATCAGGTTAAGTATAAGTTCAATCTTATATTTCTAGAAAATCTGTTTTTATGGTATAATCATCAACTTGTGGCGTTAAGACAGTATGTCACCACAAAGAAAACTCACCTTCACTTAGAATTTGAGGGTGTGTTGCTTTTATTTCAGAAGCAACCTCATTTTATTTTTTAAAAGGTGTTCTTTAGTGACTCAGTCCAGTTCAGTCGCTCAGTCATGTCTGACTCTTTGTGACCTCATGGACTGCAGCACACCAGGCCTCCCTGTCTATCACCAACTCCCAGAGCTTGCTCAAACTCATGTGCATCAAGTCGGTAATACCATCCAACTATCTCATCCTCTGTCATCCCCTTCTCCTCCTGCCTTCAATCTTTCCCAGCATCAGGGTCTTTTCCCTGAGTCAGTTCTTTGCATGAGGTGGCCAAAGGATTGGAGTTCCAGCTTCAACATCAGTCCTTCCAATGAACACCTAGGACTGATCTCCTTTAGGATGGACTGGTTGGATCTCCTTGCAGTCCAAGGGACTCTCAAGAGTCTTCTCCAACACCACAGTTCAAAAGCATCAATTCTTCGGCGTTCAGCTTTCTTTATGGTCCAACTCTCACATCCTACATGACCACTGGAAAAACCATAGCTTTGACTAGACGGACTAGCCCCCATTTAGTGACTAGTCCCCACTTGATGAGCTTTACTTCAATGTACCTTAGATTAGTTATTTATTTCTGTGTTTTTGGCTGAGCTGGATCTTCGTTTCTACGTGCAGACTTTCTCTAGGTGCAGCGAGCAGGACTGCTCGTCGTCGTGGTGCGTGGGCTTCTCGCTGCAGTGGCTTCTGTTGCAGAGCACAGGCTCTCGTGCACGGGCTTCAGTAGTTGCCCCACACAGGCTCAGTAGTTATGACTTGTGGGGTTTAGTATAGTTCACTTATGGACTCAGTATTTGTGGCACTTGGGCTTAGCTGCCCCCCAGCATGTGGGATCTGCCCAGACCAGGGGTCAAACCCGTGTCCCCTGCACTGGCTGGTGGATTTGTCACAATGGACCTCCAGGGAAGTCCTGAAGCAACTTTAAATTGATGACATGGGTCCATCTCTCCCTGTATGGTCTCAGCTCCTAATTCCAATGGTAGAAAAGTCTGCAGTCATCTTTGCCTCATTCCAGTGAGGGTCAGCTACCTTCATTGGAGGGGTATGTCTTTGATGTCATTTTGTCTTGGAGCACCATGACACTGGAAGGAATTTAATGTGAAATTGCTGTGTGTACCAACTCTGCTCTGGGCCGGAGAAACATTCCTGCCACAGATCCATCTAGTGACATTAATGTTTCTTTGATTTAATTTGGTTTTCATTCCTAAAGTAGGGGCCCACAGGATGCTCCCGGCCTCACAGGAGTATGGGAGAATTAACGAGCCACTCTTAGGAAAGCTTTTGGAGCTCCTCAGATGGAACAAACAGCATCATATATTTAACACCTTGGATTCTGTGGCACTTTTCAAAATGGCATTTCTGTCCTTCACTCGGCAGCAGCTGACTTTTCTGCAAAACAGAAAATGGAACCCTTTACCACCACCACCACTCCCCCCCACCCCGCCCCAACAAACATCTGTAACTAAACTAGTTTTTTGTCTTTATAACAGTGTTAATGTGTCACGTGGAGGGGAAAACGTGCCAGCCCTAGAGCAGCTGTGAAAGTTAGACATACCCTCACACACATACATGCTCACACACACACACAACTCATCTGCTAATAAAATGCTTTTACACTTGCTCTCAGGAGATAATTTCAGAGTAAAATTTCCCCGGTACAAGCTGCGTCTGCGCTGTCTTAATGCTTGAGCACCGTGCCAGCAGCAATTCATTGCCAGCTCTCGAAAAGACATTTGAACTTTTGGCTGTGCTCCTTATCGGAAAGCCCATCCGTGGTGTTTGTGATTATAGAGTAAGGGTGCTCGCTTTTGGCAAAACAAAGCATCTGACAGTAGTAGAGTATTGGCTCAACACACAACGGGATCCATTTGGGATTCATTCTTTGACAATTACCCAGAATGAATCACCAGCTTCCTTTTATAACGAAGGTGTTTATTGGCTTAGAAGCAGAGCATATCCAGCTCTTCATGGGGAGGGATTTTGTAATGATGTTCAGACATTCTCATAAACTCGGTGTCTGAGTATTGCTAAGGGGGTGCCTGCACAGAGCGTTGACTTTAATTGCATCAAAAATGGAGGAGAATTGAAAAATCAGCCAGAAAACAATGAATGGCTCAAGGGGAAAGGAGAGGATGTCTAGTAATAGCGGCAGAGTCCTGGAGCTCGGTACGAGTTTAGAATCCATGCACAAGACACTTTGCAGAGGCCAGAAGGCCCCCACCAGCCCTGCCCAGGCCCCCTTCCCCCACAGGATGTCAGGAGCACCAGTAGTTGGAGGCTTCTGGCCTAGACTCAGTGACTGGCTGGACCCTGTGCTCAGGGGCCTCCTCCAGGGCTGGCTCTCACCAGAGTTCCTTCCCCTGTGGGGACAACCTGCAAGAGATTAGGCTTTAATCCTTTGGTGTTTGCTGAGCCGGTTTGTACAATCTGATAACCAACTTGCCACAGGCCAGAAAACAGTCTAAGTTTTTACTTTTTTCCCCAAATAGAGTGAGGCCAGGTCCAAATTAATATTAGAATTCAGAAAAGCCTTAGAGCTTTCAAGTGGAGGGAAAAATCACCTGGCTGATGACAGTGTTCAGAAATAACAGGATTAACCCTCCAGTCACATCCCAGAATAAAGGTGAGGGTTGGTGTATCCCTGCCCTGTCGCTTCTCCATGGCGTCTTTGTCTAGTATTTATGTGGACCACTACCTCAGAACAATGTACTCCTCCAGCGAGCAAAGCCTGCCCTCTTTCTCTCAGCATCTAGGTCCCCTTGGCCTGATGGGCCCTTCTTCCTCTGGTTAAGTGTGGGGAAGAGTTACACCAAAGGCTCCATGGTCCCCAAAGTTTCTCATCCCTCAGAACTCTTGATGTTATCTCCACAAGAGGCTACACGTTGGGGTTGAAATCACGCCAGTATGGTGAAAGCATCTGTCAAATGCATACATTTAAAATCCATGACAGTTTTTAAAAACAGCTGTGTTGGAATATAATCTGTATATCTTAAAGGTCACCTTTTCCAAGTGAAGGTGGTTCAGTGGGTTCTTGCATTTGTGGAGTTGTGCAGTCATCACCACAATCTAATTTTAAAACATTTTCATTACTTCAAATAGAAACCTTGAACTCATTGAAAGTCACTCTTCATTCCTCCAAAGGCAACTAATAATCTACCTTCTGTTTGTATAAATGTGCCTATTCTGGACAAATTATGATTGTATAATACATGATCTTTTGTGACTGACTCCTTTCACTTAACCATGTTTTTGAGATCCATTCATGTTGTAGCATGTGTCAGTACTTCTTCCCTTTTATTGTATGGCAATTTTTTTATAGTGTATTCATTCACTAGAATAATAATTCTTTTAAAAGGACAAACTGCTGGTAGCTGCAACAATGCAGATAAATATAAACATGATAGACTTTATATTGACCCTAAGAAGCTAGACACAAGTGTATGCTGAATGGTTCCATGTACGTGAAGTTCAAGAACAGACAGAACTAATCAGTGGTGATGGAAGTCAGAAAAGCGATTACCCCTGGATGAGGATGGGGTGGTTGTTGATTGAGAAGCGTAACAGGGGTACTTCCTGGAACCTTGAAATATAATTTTGTATCTTGATGTGGGTGGTGGCTACACAGGTATACACTGAAGTGAACGTTCTTGAGCTGTACATTTAATACAAGAACATTCCTATAAGTCATGTTTAAAGTTTTTATTTAAAAGTGTATGCAATTTTACGATTTTTACAAGCTTCTTTTAAAAAGATAAAGACCTGCAAAAAAAGAGAATACATTATAAGTGCTGGACGGATTATCACAAAGTGAGCCTATCTTACAGCTCCCACTCAGATCAAGAAATAGAACGTTATGGGCACCACAGACGCCCCCTATGGACTCTCCTAATCACCACTTTCTCCTCTCCGAACATTTAAATCATGGTTTTGACTGGGTTTTTTGTTTTTCTGTTTCTTTTTTTTAAGCTAAATGTGAATGGAACCACACGGTGTTCATTCTTTTGTCAGGATTTTGGTTCGCCAGTGTCTCTGTGAGGTTCATCCATGTGGCACGGAGCAGTAATTTGCTCACTGTTGTTGTCTTATCATAACCTGTTTTATGAGTATACCTCAAACTCTTTATTCATTCTGCTGTTGATGGATATTGGGGTTGTAAATGCCAGTATGGGGCACTTACAAAGTTTACCTTCAGGATACGCACATGTGCATACCTAAATGTGAAATTGCTCTGTCATAGGGTAGCCACCAGCTTTACAGGCCAGTTTTTGAAAACTTGTTTCAGCATTTCTTTATATAGTAGGACCCCCCCCGCCTTTCAAAAAAAGAAAGTGGTCTAAACAGTACCTACTTCCAAGAGGCTGGGGTGCCCTCCAAAACAGTTGACTCCTCCCCTTGCCTGCCTCCTTCACAAAACCACAAGCTCCTTGAGGGCAGAAACAGTGTCTTGCTCATCACTATAGCCCCAGCCTGCAATGCTCAGAACGCAGGAATTCTTAAATAAATATTTGATTGAATAAGTGAGAGAATGTAAGATCCATCCAGCCATCTAATTCCTGAGTGAAGTTGAGAAACACATTAAATTTTGAAAACTCATCTATTTTTTATCTTTGCTTTCAGATATCAAATGGATCCACTATAAAAGTCTTTAAGAAGATAGCAAATTTTACTTCAGGTAACCAACGTAATGTTAACCTTTTGTTCTCAGTCTATAAAGTATTGTTTTTTGCCTCTCAGATGTACTGTCACAAAGATGAGACTGAGTTGTTGCTAAGTAATTCTCTGATTGGAGGAAAGCCATTTTGATCTGTTTCTGGTCCTAAGAATGCATGCTCTGCAAAGGGGGACAGGAAACTGTGAACAGTGGTTGCCGTGACTGCCTGGCACTGAGGAAGCTGCTATCATTAACCACCCCTAAAGATGGGGCAGAATCTTAGCCATTGCAGCTCTTTCCCGACTCCTCAGTAGGATGGGGGCTGACAGAGGGGATCCCCCTGGCAAACTGAGGGAAGCTTGCAGATTAGCACACAGCCCTGCAAGCTCTGAACAAACAAGATAATTCACTTAGTCCAAAGCTCCTACTGATGGACCAAGGACAGGGAGCTTTGTGGGCAAAGTTAATCGGCCAGTCTCTAAACTCTCTTCTATGTCCCTGATAGCCTAGGGGCAGGAAAACACTGTAACAGTGCCTTGAGAAAATCCTGAGGTCTATGCCAGGCTTCTCTCTAGAGAAATTTTATCCAGGCCAAGACAGTCAGTCCTCCTCGGCCCTCAGAAAGGTTCTGGGCCTCACCAACAGGGCCTGTTCACACATGCACAGCTGGAGGTGGGGCTTCCCTATTCCTGGATTCAGTGGTAGGAGCAGCCTGATAGGACCCAACACCTGGGGAGTGCAAACGAGGAATTCAGGGCTCCCAACGAAATGGATAGGATGACTGGGAGGGTTGGAGGACACCCCTTGGTAGGTTGCAGGACATCCCCACCTCCCAAGCCCCCATCTACTCCCAAGTCAAGCTATATTGAGAGAAGCCATCTTGCAGTGGGCGGCTGTCCTTCTGGTCTAGGGTGGGGGGTTGGTGTCTTTATGCTGTAATAAGTGGAGGAGCTGTGTATTTTAGGCTTCAAAGACTATAGTCTTTTGAGAGCTTGTTATTTAGAGATCTTGCATTTGGATCACTTCATGGGCCTTAAAGGTGGTCAGCGCCTCTGCTTCCTCCCGGTCCAGTCTCTCCTTACTCTCCAAAGCCCTTGCCCCTCTGTCCTTTCATCACCCACTCTGAACATCCCAGCCAGTCCCCTGGTGAACCCAGCTGCTCCCCTTTCCTGAACCTCAGGCTGGGCCACCCCGTGGGAGAGGCCTGCAACAGCACAGCTAAGTCATTGTAAATTCCCATGTGGATCCAGACCCTCAATGTACCCTGTTCCCCTTTGTGCTTCTCCAGACAGCTGACTGTTCTCCGTGATCCCACGTTCTCTCCTCTGATCCCCACAGGCTTCCCTGTCAGCAGATGACTTCACTCAGTACCTCACAGAGAAAAGAGATCAGAATGCCTTCAGTAGCCAGCGCCAGCCCACCCTGCCTCCCTCCCTGCGTCTGCCAGTCCCTCCTCCTGGCTCCCCAGACATGCCAGGGCTGCCCTTCCTCCCAGCCACATCCCTTTTCCCACCTGGGCTTTGCATCCCTGCTACTATAGTTTTCCATCAGCATTTTAAGGTGTTCTAGTCTCTCTCGTCTTCAAAACAAAACCCAACTGCCTTGCTTCCTCCTCTCCCTGCATTTGCCACTTCCTTTTCAGCCACATTTCTTCTCAGACTGTCCACTTTGTGCTGCTCCATCACTCACTCTGTGACCTCCGCCTTGCTGCCCTTCTCTCCGATCCTAGAAGAGGTCACCTTCCTTTCCACCTCAGGGCATTTGCACCCACCCTCCTCCCCATTTGGTCCTGCTCGCTATCCGTTCATTTAGGTCCAGCTCCAACATCCCTCCTCAGAGAACCTCACTGATTAGGGCTGTGCTAACTGTGTGATTAGGAGGAGTCTCTCAGTGGCTAGGCCATGAATTCCTTTAGGTGAGAGCTAGGTCTTACTCATTGTTGTCTGCCTAGTAGCCCCTGGCACACAGTAGGTGCTCCAGCTCTATTTGTTAAATGAATGAGAATTGAACCTCTCCTACCCCACCCCCAAGTGATGGTTCAGCCTCTGCTGCAGCACTTCCAGGGACAACTCCAGTCCCTGGCCCATCCTATCTTCACACTGTTCCTAAGGCCTTAAGATGCAGCGGGGCGAGGCGGGGGGCGGGGCGAGGAATGTCCCTATGAAAAGCTCTGGTGGGAGGGCTCAAGGAACCTATTCTGTTTATAACACAAGTGGGGCATCTTATGGGAAGGCCAGTTAGCCCATGGTTGTTTTCTCTAATGCCCTGTTTCTCTCCTTCTTTCCGTGGCGTTCAGATGTGGAATACACAGAAGATCACTGCCACTTGGTGAGTCCAGGCTTGCTTGTGCTCCCGCTGAATCGGATGCCTTCTGCAGCGCAGCGCGTCTCCTTGGGTAACGCTGCTTCTGCTCTGTCTTCTCTTTAGATTTTACCAGATTCGGAAGCATTCCAAGATGTGCAGGGAAAGAGACATCGAGGGAAGCACAAGTTCAAAGTAAAAGAAATGTATCTGACAAAGCTGCTGTCGACCAAGGTACACTTACCATTCTGGGAGTGCTTTACGGCTACCTTGGGGGTGTATGATGTGTTTGACTTAATTTCCACTGAAGTGTGAAAATGTTACAAATCCCTTGTGCCTTCTAGCAAAGCAAAATGAAAGTTTAAATTGTAAACACTTCCTACCCCCTTCTTCTTCTTCCTCACAAACTGCAAAGATAAAGCACTTTACAAATTTCTACCATAGCATCTTCAGTCAGGGATTTAATGTTGTTCCCAAGCCCTTTACCCACCACTGCACTGTTATTTTTTAGGTTGACAGCATAATTATTCCTTTTTATTTACTTGTTACTATAGATGAACAATAAAACTCCCTCTTTAAATTGCAAATAAAATGAAGAGGGGGTGGTCATTTTAAAATTAAGACTTCTGTTCACATATAAAAGTGTCAGATGTTTTAAAAGCCAGTGGAATAGGAATACCAAATTGGGAGCAAATTTTCCTTTATCTAGTTTTTAGTGGGATTAAACAGAAGTCTGTAGTGATCCTTTTTTTCCTGAAATGACTAGCAATAAAAGTGCTATTATCTACACCTGGCCCTAGTCTTCTGCTGGGCATGCATCTTCAGATTATAGCAGAGTGTCAGCTTGGAGCTTAAACAAATCTACTAGATTTGTTTGGTGGGTAGAGGACAGCCAGAATCTCTTGGCTTTTCTCATCTGTCCCACAGAACTCTATTTGTTTTTTATAAAACAGTCAGATGCTCTGGAAAGTACACAATAAAAACCCTATGATAGAAATACATGCAACAGGAAAAATTCTGGGAACCAAGCAACATCATTTGAGTTTTTCCAGGCTGAACATAACTAATAAAAGCCAAACATCCGGGGCTTCTTGGTTTATGTATACAGCCCCTGTAACTGACATTTCAACTGCTAGCAGTTTCAAAGACAGCCTCCCTGTTGCCTAAATAATGTCATTATCAGCAAGAAGCTTATGCACCCACTCTAAACCTGGGCATGGATTTTCAGGACCTGTGTCTTAAACACTGAGTGCTGGCCTCATTTGACAGCTGTACATACTTGCTCTTCAGCTTGTTTTTCTGTTTTGTTCATCATTATCTCTGAACTTGGATTTCACTTTTCATCATGTTTTAAAAAACCACTATCCTATTTTCTCTTTAATCTTCCAAGTCTGATGTGTTCTGTCTTTCAGGTGGCAATTCACTCTGTACTTGAAAAACTTTTTAGAAGTATCTGGAGTTTACCCAACAGCAGAGCCCCGTTTGCTATAAAATACTTTTTTGACTTTTTGGATGCCCAGGCTGAAAACAAAAAAATCACAGATCCTGACGTTGTACATATTTGGAAAACAAACAGGTGGGAACAACAATAGGTGATTACCGACTTTAAGAATCTGGGACAGAATCTTAACTAAAAGAAGGGCATGGATAGTTACAGAAGGGTTATCCCTATATTTGAACTTTTTGGCTTGGCAAGCTATTGTGTCAAAGCAGTTTCTTACCGGTAGGTACTGTTTTTTAAATAAAAACGATTCCTGTGCTGAGAATCCTATTCTTTAGGGCAAAGTAAACAACCTCTATTATTTTTACTATCTTAAACAAGTTTAGCTTGACCAGTAAATGATGAGAAATTAATATTTTGTGGTTTTATCATACACTTTTCCATTAGAGAAGAGTCTTAAATTTGTCCCTCAGAGGATTCATCACTTAACAATTTCCAAGCTGTCTATTGTATAAGTTTCTGTTTTTATTTGGTCAAATGCCATGCTGCTGCTACTGCTGCTAAGTCGCTTCAGTTGTGTCCAACTCTGTGCGACCCCATAGATGGCAGCCCACCAGACTCCTCTGTCCCTGGGATTCTCCAGGCAAGAACACTGGAGTGGGTTGCCATTTCCTTCTCCAATGCATCAAAGTGAAAAGTGAAAGTGAAGTCACTCAGTCGTGTCCGACTCTTTGCGACCCCATGGACTGCAGCCTACCAGGCTCCTCCGTCCATGGAATTTTCCAGGCAAGAGTGCTGGAGTGGGGTGCCATTGCCTTCTCCGAGCTGAGGCAAGGTATCCAAATTAAAATTTCTCCTCACTAAAGAAACATAGCTCATTACCTCTCATTCAAATACTTTGTGCATGAGCTGAATGAGACTCAGTTATTATGCAACAGAACTTCTCAGTGCAAGCTCAAGCCGTTCTAAGCATTGAGGTTAGCCAGACCGTTTTAGATAAGTATTAAAAGCTCCAGGCCTACCTTAACTGTCTACTGTGGCTCCCTCCCTGCTTTGTTCTAGCCTTGGCTTCCTAGGCCCTGCCACTCCCATATCAAGCTTGGGCCCTGCAGGCTACCATCTCACTGGGAAGACTGTAGCGTGTGAACAAGGACAGTAGTCAGGACAGCAGAGCTGCTGAAAGGCCCAGTAGCCCTTCTGACAGTTAGCTAGGCCAGAGGACTCTAAGTGACTCCCAAGATCATATCCAAATATTTGAGTACCAACTATGTATCAGGTACTGTTAGGCGTTGAAGGTAAAGAGACAGAAATTCATGTTCTCACAGAGCTTGCATTTTAATAGGTAAATTGTATATTAGAAGGCAATATTAATGCAGAGAATGAGGCAAAAAATAGACTCACAGGACAGCGTGGTCAGAGGCCTGGTGGAGATATTTGAGTCAGGTCTTAAAAAGAGGCATACACCCTGAGACTGTCTGGGGCAAGACAGTTTCAGGGGCAGATGAAGTCCTGAGGCACAAGCTTGCCCGGTGCGTGTGATGAGAAGCGACGAGGCCGGTGGAGCTGGGGTGAGTAAGGTGAAGCGCAGTAGATGAGTGCCAGGCCTAGACCATGCAGGGCTTTCTGCAGAGGGATGGAGAGCTACAGTGGAGAGGCGAGGACCTGATTCTGTGTTAAGAGGACTGCTGGCCCTTGTGGCAGAATTTACTGTTGGGAGCTGGCGGGTGATAATCCTGGTGAGAGATGATGGTGGCTTAGGCCACAGTGAGGACTTAGAGGGGGTAAGAAGAGGTCTGATGAGCTGTTCTCACTGGTAACCATTATCTAATTGACAAATTTGTGGAGAAAATTCTTGTTTTGTCAGTGGCCAGTTTCAGACTTCTCCAGGCCTCCCTTTCAGGAACGCTGACAGTTTAACCCTTTCTTGTTCTGAGTGACGCTGCCATCTGTTGCTTGGTATGTTTGGCAAGGCAGACTTGCATACTTCAGTAGCAAGGACAAAGACACCCATTCACAAACTGTGATAAACACAGCATCTGCCTCACATGAAAGGCTGTACTTGAAACGAGGTATCTCTCTCTCTCGGAACAGCCTTCCTCTTCGCTTCTGGGTAAACATCCTGAAGAACCCTCAGTTTGTCTTTGACATTAAGAAGACACCACACATAGATGGCTGTCTGTCAGTGATCGCTCAGGCATTCATGGACGCGTTTTCCCTCACAGAGCAGCAACTTGGGAAGGTAAGGCCCAGCTTTAGGATTTCCTGTACGTGTTTGTGTGAGTCTGAAGCACTCTGTCTTCCTTGTAAACATTCAAGTAACACACGACATCAGCCCAAAAGACAAAGTAAATGATGGTCACTGAACACCTGCTTTTCTATAAAATTGCTCATTTATTTCTATTTTTAATCTAGTTTAAGTGAAAACCTTTAGCTTTTGTTTCCTAGAAAAATCTTATGTAGATACTAATATAGATGCTATTAAACTATGAACCCAAAGTATGTAATTATTGAAATTTGCCTATGTTAATTCCATCTGAATATACCTAAAAGCATCTATTTGATTATAACAAATTTCTTATGGGGAAGTAAATCCTGCCTGAGGTTTCAAATACCTTTATTTTGTCATTTTATAATTGAATCAATATGGTTTGTCCTGTGGTGTTTTGCTGAGCAAAAACTCTATAAGGCAAGAAAAGATAACAATACAGAGGAAACTGTGAAAGAGATGTTTTGGTCTTAACCCAAGTAGTCCATAATAAACTGAGCAATATCTGTACCTAATGGGTTTAGAAATCTTTTCATGCTGAGCAGTGGGTCTTTGGTGGAAGGATGTTCAGAGTGCCTGGGATGAAGTGTGATGGACACGTCATAGGCGCCTGAGACTCCTAGTCTAAATCCAGACTCACTATCGCCAGTATTTCTAGAAACCAAACTTGTTTTTTGACTTTTATTTTCCCAGCACTGCCTAGATAGAGTCTCTCGAGGTAAAATCCTTGTCATTATCGTCCCCTTCTCCTTCCTCCCACCTGTGTCTCTAGTTGGTTACTACTCACTTCCATCCCTCCCCTGCCAACTGCTGTCCTGGCTCCTACAGGGCCTTTCACTGTGTCTCAGCCTATCTTTCTAAAACAAAACTCTGATACTGTCAGATTCCTGCTTGAACATTGTAAATATTTCCCATTACCTCCCAGACAGAATCTTGAGTGCCACGGGGCCCTTCCGCACTGGGCTTCAAGTCTCTCTTCTGGCCTCCTCATTTTTTCCCCAGTCCATCTACCCGCCTTTTCATGCTACAGCTTTTAGTTTTCGCAGACTTAACCACGAGCTTGTTTTCACATCACTTTGCTCGTCCCTTTCCTGTTACCTCTGTCTAGTAAAACCCTACTCATTCATTCAACAAATGTGATTTCCTAATGTGTACCAGAAAATGTATAAGACTCAGATTTAGTCTAAATATACCTATTCTGTCAATGTTCCCTTGATGCATTTCCCATGTGCTAATTTTGACCGGTACAGTTCTCCCTAGCGTGCAATACACTGAAACACACTTAGTTATCCGTGCTAAAAACGGCTGTTTATTGATTACTATGTTCTTGGCATAATTCAGTTCTCACAAGAACCACACAGTTAACCATTACCCTCATTTTCTGGATGAGGAATTGATGATGAGAGGTTACAAGTCTTAAGGTTGTACATCTAAGTCCTTTTCTTTGTGCTACACTGCTGCTAATTACTGATCTTAGATTGTAAGCTTCTTAAGGGCAGGTGCTGACTGGTTTTCATTCAGTGCCTACCCACAGTGCCTGGCTAAATAAAACTTTGCATGAATGATCACAAGGGCTGTAGGTTCTACTTAAAGTTGTAAACTTGACAGGTGAAAAAATATCTCAGTCCAGGCCTCCTTCAAGCCATCAATACATTTAAAAATGTACTGGGGCACTGACCCTACCATTAACTCACCTATCTTCCGAGTAGTGATACAATAAAAATTCATATTTCAGGACAAGAAAAATGTAAGCAGAATTTTCACCTGTTTGGGCCTCCTCCCTCCCCTCTAGTATGCACCTACGTTATGCATTTATCAGCCCTCTCCAATGGCAGAAGTACCCGCTGAACTGTAAAGACCCATTTTTCTTCTGGCACTAGCTGTGTAACTCCTCAGCAGATAATATTCCTCTCTCAATCCTGTAAGGGGTCACAATGACCCACACACTGTATATGTACATACTACTTTGGTGAACTTTATATACAATGCTTTATATACAATAAAAACATAGTATTTCCCTTAAAGATAGCGACTGGTCAGATGACCTGGGGAGATACTGGGTGCACATAAAGGAAGCTCTTAGCTTAAATACTTTATTAATGTTAACTAATTATTAATGTTCCTACATTATTTGTATTTTGTACATTACCAAATAGATGACTGAACCTCCAGTAAAAATGGTGACTAGATGACTTAAAACAATTTGACCAAATATCAATTATTGGAATAGTGTAATTCTAGATGTGGGTAGAAGCAACAGGAAGGAACCATTTCCTGGACCATGAGAGTCTAGTAAGACAGGCCGTCCAGAGGCTTTTGGCTGCTGTTAATAGGGCCTACCTCGTTCAGTAACAGCACAGTGAGTGGCCTATCAATGCAATCGTCGTCTGACCTGAGAATGAGCATTCCTGCTCACGAAATGCCTCCCCAACATTGGTGAAAATTAAGTCTGAAACGGAGGGGATTGCAAAATAATGTTGCCCATTACCTGTTATGACACACCCTGAAAGGAATTCAGGCCAAAGATCAGGATGAGGCAGTTTGCACTCGGGGAAAATTGACTAGCCTTTGGTTAGTTATTTTTCTGAAGAAAATTTCATGAACTCAGTTTCTTGAATCTTCCCATACTTAGAAATGCACTAAAATCATTAAGATATCTGTTCCTCACAAATAGTGTGTGATTGCACAGCCCCCTTCCCCTAAATCACATGTATGCAGGCCTCACCCCCCTTACCTCTTGAGAACAGTCCTCAGAGCTTTCTGAGAGGCTGTCTCCTAGGTCATAATCCTCAGGCTGGTTGAATAAATTTTTCCGTCTCTTTTCTAGACTGGCTATGATTTTTCTTTGACATGTTAATTCTGTCAAAATTATAACTTAAAAAAAAAAAATCTTCCCTTACATTTTAACATCAGTTAAAATTACATAAAAACATTCAAACTACCAGGGAATTTTTCCAAAATCAAGACATCAGAGCCACCAATACTAATGACCATGCTCTTTCTTGAGAACACTGAAAGATTTTTATAATCTAATAAAATAGGGAAAAGCAGAAAAATCTGCCATTGCCAATTACTTACCACGTTCATGGTTATATAAAGGGCTCAGTCAGACCTACAATCAAACCTTTTATAAGTGCCAAAATTCACTGGTGGGTGAGGATGAGAGCAAATGCTTTAATTCAGGCTTTTTACAACTATTAGTTACGAACTATGATTGAAATAAGTTCCATTGTTACAGTAACTCAAAATCATGCAAAAATAATAATTTTAGTCCTTTTATGAGAGGAAGGCAGAATATATTAGCATTTAATCTGCCTGAAAATAACAGTGACTCACCAGAACTATCTGGATAGCAGTCAGTCATTCAGTCAATAACATTTATGAAGGCCTGCTGCATGAAGATGACTTGTTACCAGGAGATAAGATTAGTAATAGTGGTGGAGGTTCAGCTACATTGGTACTGCTATCATTTCCTGATGGTTTTTTAAACTCTTGGTGGTTGCTGCTTTTTTTCAGGAAGCACCAACTAATAAACTTCTCTATGCCAAGGATATCCCAACCTACAAAGAGGAAGTAAAGTCTTATTACAAAGCAATCAGGGATTTGCCTCCATTGTCATCTTCAGAGATGGAAGAATTCTTAACTCAGGAATCTAAGGTATTGTTAGAAAGTAGAAATAAGATTATATTTGGGTACTTAAGCCATTTCAGAATCTCTCAACAAGGCTTTCTTTCTTTAAGAAACATGAAAATGAATTTAATGAAGAAGTGGCCTTGACAGAAATCTACAAATACATCATAAAATATTTTGATGAGGTAAGATTTTAAATAACATTTTTAAAAAAACAGATACGAATCAGCCACCAGAATTTGGTTATAAAGCGTCCTGTAGGTCTCAGGATGGCTCTGGCATCCCACATGGCCAGAAAGGGAAGCCAGGAAGGCTGTCTGAGATGTGGATCCTGGCACCAAGCCAGACCCTGCGTGTGGCTGCCCACCTTTGGACCAGCCATTTGATTTAATGGGGCCTATTGACACAGTTAACTTTGATGAGTAAGTAGTGGTCCTAATAAAAGGGGCCTGCTTATGCTTGATTGTAATCTGCTAAAATGAAGGCTAAGCTTGTTAAATCGCCTAGATTCTGTATTCAGTAGTTAAAAGTACGACATATTTCTAACTTAAGCAACTATTTCAATAAACCATTCTCCTTTATGATTAATTCTCCTTAATCTGGATTTTTTTCTTTGGGAATTCACACAGACACAGTCATCAGATGCGCTGTTTCCAAATAAATGTTAATTCCCCCTTCCCTGATTCCCCCCACTCAGTCATGCTGGGACAGGCTATCCATGTCAATGGTGAGAATAGCTCACCAATTCCATTTGCTACTTGAAGATCAAGTGAAGCACTAAGGTAGGGTAGAGGCAATGAGTTCCTTAAACATGATAAGCATCCCTCTTTCCAGGGGTCAGGGGTTAGAAGGGACGCACTGGGAGGGGAGGGAAGGGGAGGGCAAGGGAGGTAGACATCTCTGACCAGGATGCCCCCTGCCTGCTGCATTAAGAAGAAATACTTGCCTGCATGTTGGCTGCCCAGGAATGCTTGCTGTGCTTGGAATGGCTGTGACATAATGCATAAAACAGGGCCTTGGAATTCTGGCCCCATATTTGTAAGCAAGTAATTCGGTATTTCTTTCGAGTTTCTATTTTAAGCTGAAGTGTTGTTGATCCTGTGATAATGACTTAGCAAAACAACTTGCAAAGTGAGTATGTAAATGATCGGAGAAAATCTTGGCATCTGTTTCATACAGATTTACCACTCACAGCATCAGGAATGCAAAAAAAAATAGAATTGTAATGCTAAAACCACAATATCTAAAATAACTGTTCTAATTGTCAACAGATTCTAAATAAACTAGAAAGAGAACGAGGGCTGGAAGAAGCTCAGAAACAACTCTTGCATGTAAAAGTCTTATTTGAGGAAAAGAAGAAATGCAAGTGGATGTAAGCACTCTGGGGACTGGCTTAATCTGGTAAAGTTCTTCAGATGACTTGGGAGCAAAATGGCTGCTTGAGCTACTCTGTGTTGTGAGTTTAAGTTTGCACATAGGTTCCACTTTGAGCACTGTCTTTTTTAAGAGACCAAGGCACACGCACAGCTTTTAGAAAGCCTATCAACCACTGTGCCTGTGTGTGTACTGTGGGAACCCTTCTGTAAATAGAGCTGAAGTGGTTGTTTCAAACAGCCTCCTTGTTTACAGAGAATACAGGGCCAGTAAGCAAGGGTCAGTATTGTTTAACTACACTCTCCACTTAAGCACAATGGTATAAGTGGTTTTGTTTGAAAACTACAGCTATGTAGCACTTGTAACTACACTGCACCTCTGCAGACAAGGGACATTGCTAATGATCAAAACAAACTGTGAAATGAGTCATCTGGAAACAAGGTTGGGTGTGCGGGCACCCTCGGGGATCTGCAGCATTGAGACTTTTCCCCAGTAGTTCCTGGAAAAGCTGACCGCAGAATTTGGTAGTGTGTACATTTAGCATTTGTGAGTGTGTGTGTGTGTGTGTGTGTGTGTTTTTAAACCAAAAACTAATGGTGTTGCAACATTGTTGAAAGGGCTCGTGTTTTTCAGTGGTCACCGACTGTACTCCATCAAACTCACCTCCATTTCACTAGAGAGCTCTAAAGCAAGGAGAGGGAGTAGGCTTCGTGACAGCATCTTACCCAAACACTTTAAAGTACCTATCTTTTCTTCATTTTATTTTTCCATATTAAATGTATTCAATAGTAGACGTGTAGGCTATTGTAAAAAAAAAAAAAAAATCGCTTGTTTCGAAGAACTTCAATCAGAACTGTCTATGGAAGAGTAACTCCGTCCCCTAATCCTACACTTCTGTACTACTGTCTCCTTGCTTTAGACTTCTGGTGAACCCTGTGCTTATAAATACTTGTGTGTGATTTTTAAAAATACATTTTACATTTCATGAAATTGCTGTTCACACTGGAGTATTATATATGAATATATATATATTTGAGGCCCATGGCCTGAAAAATATTAGTATACAACTTGGTATCTTAGTCTTACTATGTACTTTTTGAAAGTATTCCTCACAAGAGAGAGAGTTAAGAATACCTGTTTTATTCATGCCTTTTTTAAAAAAGAATTCCCTACCTAGTTATACTGTAGTCTTTTTATTGCTGATTTTTTACTCCTGAATTCTTGCTGCTCATGACCAATTCTAATACCACTGTGTTTCCCTTCTCTTAACCAGAAGTAAAAAGTTTAACTGGCAACTCTTAAACTTTCTTTGCAGCACCTTTATTTACCCTTGGTGCTCCAAATCCCAGACTGAGGAAAGGAAAATTTTCAAGTAGCAAATAAAACATTGGTCATACATTCCTTAAAATCACTTACCAACAACAATCTATGAGATAGCAGGATTTAAAAGTACATTTGTCTTAAATGAATGCAGTTCTTTTTGCTTCTCACTATCTGGTAAAGAGTGAGCGATGACACCTCAACAAACTGATCAGAGAAGATAAGCATTTATTGCTCTATAGGGACCTTCCCAATCCTGTCACTTCTGGCCACTGTCTTTCCAATGGACACACCTCAAAAATCCTACCACAGAGGTTCTTTATAAGAAAGGTCTCGTCCCCATCTAAGGCTGCTGCAGTCTTGATGTGAAGGCATTCATAGGAGAACAGCAGGAGAGTTGAGACCCAAGGGTAGGAGAGTTGCCCAAAAGACTTCCCCTCTTTAGGGTACAGAAATGCTAAGAAATCTCGAAGGATCAGCTACAGCTTTATCTCAGTATTTAGTAAATGCTACATGAGGATGTCCCTGTCCGGCTCTCTGGCACATGAATCCTGTGTGGAGACTTCCCTCCTTTTCCAGGGACTGTGCTGCTGGGGACTTTGGGCAAGTCACTTCCCTCTTTGTGCCTCAATTTCTGTATAATATTTCTAGCCTACCTCACTGAGGTGGTGAAGAGTCACTAATGTGTGTAGCGTGTCTATCAATCCTCCAGTGAAAAGCACTGTCTAGATCACATTTTGGATCACGTTAGCCAAACGCAGTACATGGCCAAATTAGATGTGTGCTGGAGACAATCAGTCACTGGGTCTATATTAAACAGCAGCCAGAGAAACAAATGGCAAACAATTTCTATTTTCAAGTTTCTTTGCATATTTTTTTGGTGCAAAACCATTTATAAACTTTTCTTTTTTCTAACACTAGTGTCTACAGCAGCATTTAAAAACTAATTCTGTTACTTTTTTCTGTATTAGGGATTTAAAGTCTATTTCTTATTGTATACCTGATTGAAGCAGTTCTTGGAGATGAATGTTTTAAATGTCTATATCCAAAAATAAACATTTTGATGTAAATATGGACTGTTTTTGTCTTTTTCTTCCTTCAAATTTTCAATAGATTTTTTTCATTCTAAGTGGCTCCACGGAAATTATTTCTCAAGAACAAAGTCTCACTGTATATGCTTTGTAAATTAGCAGCTGTATTATATAGTAAGTAAATCTAGTTTCTTCTAAATGATGTTAAGGCTATGCAATCTTACTCCTGGCCTCCACTGTCGTCTTGGAATTCTGAATGTGATGACGTCTAGATAATGAACATTCTACTTGGTCCAGCAGACTTTTTAGCTTTGCCTTGTTGACATGAAGTTATTCCAGCAGAATGCCTTTAAAAGATGTTACATAAAAAAGCAAATGATGGCATACTTAGGGACACAGAGAAATAAAACATTTATAACAATTTGGTTAGATCCAAAACAGGAGACAAAGTTAAACACCAACATTATTTCTAAAGGGATCCCACTGGGTTCAAGTTTTACAATAAATGGCCCTTGTTTTATTATATAGCCACAGGATTTAATTATTTGTACTTTGTTATCTTCTATTAATTCTAACTCAACGAAGCCAAAATTAGTGAGATCTTCTACACTGTATGGTTAAAACAAAATTAAATACAAAATAATATAAAAATATTTATTAAGCTTTTAATAAATTATGTGCACACAACTTTTAGAAAAGGTAGTGTTGGAAGGAATGATGCTAAAGCTGAAACTCCAGTACTTTGGCCACCTCATGTGAAGAGTTGACTCATTGGAAAAGACTCTGATGCCGGGAGGGATTAGGGGCAGGAGGAAAAGGGGACGACAGAGGATGAGATGGCTGGATGGCATCACCGACTTGATGGACGTGAGTTTGAGTGAACTCCGGGAGTTGGTGATGGACAGGGAGGCCTGGCGTGCTGCGATTCATGGGGTCGCAAAGAGTCGGACATGACTGAGCGACTGAACTGAACTGAGTAATATATATAGATATCTTAAGTTTTATGCTGACTTTAAATAACTTTCACATATAGTAAACCAGAAAACATTTCTGACCATGTGATTGGTAAGCACCTCAAAGAAGAAGAGGAGGGAATTCAACATAGTTCTATTTAGGCAAAATGCCACACCCCCCCCCTTAAAAAAACTCAACAAAGCAAAATAATTGAAAAACTTGATTCCCTATTTAGTTCCTTCTTCTTTGTTCATTTATTTTACATTCTCAAAGGGTTGTCAATAATATTCTAAATATCTCTGAAGCTGTCTTAGGGCTTCACTTATCATTACTACAACCTTAAAATCCTGACATTCATGCAACACAGCATGGAGATAGTACCTTTTCTTGAGGCACAGTCAAGTGATTTGGCAAACAGTAATAAAGTATCTAAATGCCACATACATTAAAGCTTCAAGCTTTACTGAGTCACTGATTTCATCCCTTTTGATCTGCCTTTTCTCCAAGCAAATCATTCCCCAGGAGATCCAAGTTCCTCTAGTTGTTTCCTTTGTGTTGTTTCAAGTTCTTCTAGTCTTTTGCGAAGTAGAGAGAGTTCCCTTTGATGCTGTTCCTCCTTAAAAGCACAGAAAAAGGAAAAACAGAAAAAGCATTGCAAGAAAGGCTGTTAGAAAAACTGGTGGAAAAATAACTGTTAGGCAGTGGCCTCAGTGTCTCTTTTATTCAGGTCTGCAACATCTGGCAAGAAAAGAATGACCATTTTAGCAGTCTAAGAACCCCAGCATGGTCTAGACTACCAACTAGTCCTCCCTTTTCTCCTGCCTCAGGCTGTATAGCCTTTAGCCAATACCCAAAGTCTGTTCTTCTCTAGGTTTAAAGTTCACCGCAGAATAAATTAGATAACAGTAATGCAAGTCCCAGGTGTACTTATGTGGCAACTTTCTAACAAGACGAGTTTAACAGAAGTTTATTATATAAGCAAAGCACTTCATCAGAAGAAGTACAATTCAGTGACGTACAACATTAAAAATCTTCCTTGCTTACAACATTACAAAATGTCATTGCTTATTAACAGTTCATCTTCTGAAAATCATCTGATCAATTTGGTTCCCTCAACATCTCAGGGATTTGATAAAGTAAAACTAACTCAAGTTTTGGAAACAGAAAGATTTAGGTATGAAACTCAGCTCTCAGTTATGACCTTGAGCAAGTCACTTCACCTCTCTGACTCAGCTTCCTCATGTGCAAACTGGGAATACTAATACCTTCCCTCAAAGCATTTTCATTAGGATTAAATAAAATGTATGGAAAGCACATAGTACAGTAACTTTGCATAAATGTTGGTAATAATCAGAATTATATGAGTGACCTACAGACTCAACAGTTTACTCAAAGACTTTATGGGTCTCTTACTTTCAGGTGCCCAGCAGGAGACTTTACTCCTAGCACCATCACTGAAGAATAGATTCAAATCCACTATGCCTCTCAGCAATTTTTCTGGTAAAGATTTAGGTTTTTAAATATTTAAACAGGTAAAATTTACAGAAGTATCTATCTAACTGTTTTCTCCTAAAATAAATGCCCATACATACCTGCATGTGAGGAGGGAAGGACAGTTCCATGCCTGGAATCACAGTTGATGACTGAAGACTAACAGGATTGATGGATGCTGATGGAGGTATATTAGGAACCAAAATTAAACTTCGAAATTCATTATGTCTTCTCTGTATATCCTTTAGTCTTTTTTGAAGCCTTGTATACTCTTCAAATGGAACATTTTGTCTTAAAAAGGAAAAGCATTTCTGTTGCTTAATACAGTTATATTCTGTTGAAGAACAGTATGAGTCACAGAACATAATTTTAATTGGGAGGGAAGGATTTTTAAGATTTACCAATATATAATACATAAAATGTGGTTTACCTAGACAGATAAACAGAAACATGACATGACATCTTAATTATTTGTTATTGTTGGCCCTGTAGGCTGTCGACTTAAAGTTTTATTTGACAATTAGTCAGAGATAAAAAACATTTTGATATTTTTAATTCTACTCCCCCAACCCATGAATCTTGAAACTAAAAGGACTCCTCCAAAAAAAAAAAAAAAAAGGTGCCTTATTTTACTTCAAGAATCAAACAGAAATAGAGGAAATACCAGGTTGAATATTATGAATTTGGTAGGTAAAATATGGTCAAACATAGCTAATTCATTTTGTCCTATTTTTTAATGTACCTAATAAAAAAGATAAAACTACCCAACTTAAGGGAAAATGACATGGATTAAAAAAAACTTTGCAGGCCTTCAGAGTTCACCACCTTTTTGGACATTAATTTCCTAATAATCACAAGTAATCAAATATAGTTTCAAAACCATTTAAAGTTCTAGGTGATCTGTGCCATAGCTGCCCACTCTTGAATTGATAACACCTCCTCCACAACCATTAATTTTGAAATAATAAGTTGAATTTGGTTTTAGAATGAATGTGGTGGCTTCTCACTTTGGAACAGAGAGTATTTGTAAAACTGGCATTTATTCCACAGTCTGGAAACCTCTTGGATGTTCTAAAAAAAATAACACCACACACAACTGTTCATATTTTAGTACTAATTATACCCAAGAAGACCAGTGCACACTGTAAAGCATCACTGCTTGACATACAGGCAGCTTCCATTACAGAAAAGTCTGATACTGTCTAAATGCTGAAGACTACCACTAATTAGCTGAATTTGAAAAGATTTTATCAACGTAAATCACATGGGTCATACAGTGCCACTACTACTAAATTAAAATGGCAAATCTCTGCTCAAAAATGCTAATGATGCAGATTATTAGTTGTGCTTAGATATAAATAAAAACCAGAAACTACTGCCCAATAATATTTTCCACACCAAAACATTAAAAAACTGAGCCTTGATTCAAAGTTGTGGCCACAATTTCGAACTTGTAGTAACTAAACTGTCTTGTCTCAGCAGCAAGGATTTACACCACTCCTGGCTACCAAAGCCAGGGACTGACCTTTCCATCAGTCCCAACCATACAAAACAGAAATGCATATGTTAAAGATGTTTTGGTTTGAAGAAACATTGAATCAGAAAAAGAATAGCAAAGATAATGAATTAGGAGTCTAATGAAGTTTTACGATTGTTTTAAATTTATATTTTAAAAGCAACCCAAGTACATTATACTCAGAAACAACGTTCTATAACGTCAAAATATCACATGGGGCATATATACATACAAACATATTACCTATTTAACACCTGATTTTCTGTTTCCAATTCTTCTCTCTTTGCCTCTAAGATTTCTACCTTTTCCTGCAGTCTCTTTAATTTGTTTTCATGAAGAGATTTTCTCTAAAAAAAAACAAAAAGAGAAACAATTAATATGAACAAGTATGCTAATACATACTCTCCTATTTGAACAAAGCTATATAGTGAATATTTTACTCACCAAAAAAATTTTACTTAGAGATAAGTATTTTCAGTGAATAATCAGAGCAAAGATCACTGGATACAATGCTTATTGAAAATCACAAAGATAATAATGCACAGATCTAGCTCATACCCTGAAAGTAACAAACAGAACTATTATAAATGCCAAACCAGAAAATTAGCATCAATAAGGAAATTGTGCAAATAAAACTTCTAAGAAGGGAAGAAGTCAAATTTTACTAATGAGTTTGCTTGTCACCTGATAATACAAGCTCTTCATTCTCCCAGAAGATATCGTGAGTTTAAAATAAGTATAAATTTAAAATTAAAAGCAAGTTTGCAATTGATAAATCACTACCAAAGTAGTAAATTAAAGGATGAGACAGCTAAGACTGATTATGGATGCATCTCAGTTTGAAAGCATGCCTTTCTAAAGGGAAAATTTTCTAATAATATGGAAAGATCTATGTATAATGCAAAACAAGTAAATGAAAAAAGGTAATACCTTTTTAATTTTATAAAAAGTTTGCCTTTAAAAAAAAGCAGAAAAATACCTATAAATGTTGACACTCATTTAGTAGCTATAGACCTTTTTGGTTTTTGGTTTCTAACTCTTTACTAACAGGCTTACTGAAGAATGAGTAGAATATAAATGTACAGCAGAATGTAAAACCACAAAGAAAACACTGGTGTCACCTCACACAGGTCAAGAGCACTGCCATACCAAAAGGGCCCCTACCCCTCCCTCCTTTCAATCTCTACCCTCCCTGTCCTCTGAAAACATAACCAACTAATCTACTTCTAAAGATGCAGTTTAGTTTTGCCTGTTTTTGAACTTCATGCAAACAGAATCATAGCACACATTCTTTTACAGATGGCTTTTTCCTTTTACTCAATACTGGGAGATTTATTCATGGTATTGCTTACAGGCAGAGTTCACTCATTGCCTACCGTGGCACTAAAACCACTTTTCTGTCCTTTATTAGCACAAGTATATATTAATGTATTGACAGGTGATTTGGGACTCTATTTATTCACCCACACACAAAGAAATCATACAGTGTATATACTTCCATCTCTCGATTTTTTGTTGTTCAGCATTTCATCTCTATGATTAAGTTATGTTTATTGCATATCACAGTTCTCTATTGTTATACCATTATCCATTTTACAAATACCTCATATTTTATCCATTCTCCTCTTGATAACAATTTGAATTGTTTCTAGTTTGAAGCTACTACGAATAAAGTTTTTATGAACACTGCTGAATATGCTTTTGGTAGATATATGTCCTCATTTCTCTTTGAGTACATATTCAGGAATGAGTCATACACAATACATATGTTTTAACTTTAGTAAAACTAGCGTTTTCTAAAGTGGTTCTAACAAATTATTAGTCACATCTTGTGTGCATGCTTAGCCGTGTCTGACTGTGTGACCCCATGGACTACAGCCCACCAGGCTCCTCTATCCATGGGATTTTCCAGACAAGAATACTGGAGTGGGTTGCCATGCCGTTCTCCAGGGGATCTTCCTGACCCAGGGATTGAACCCAGGTCTCCTGCATTGTAGGCGGATTCTTTACCGTCTAAGCCATCAGGAAAGCCCATTAATCACATGCCCACCAGCAATATATGAGAGTTCTGCATCCTTACCAACACTTGGTATGGTCAGTCTTTTATAATTTTCACTACTCTAGTGGAATAGAATAATATGTCACTGTACTTTTAATTTGCATTTTCCTGTTGTCTAATGAGGGTATCTTTTTATGCACACTGGCCATCTGGATATCCTTTTTTAATGAAATGTTTGTCCTAGTCTTTTCCCTGTTTAAGAAAATATTTTGAGTAATCTATTTGTCGGAATTCTTTACATATTCAGAATATGAATACTTTGTCAGATATATGTGTGGCAGATTGACCTCCCAGTGTGTGGTAATATTTTTTCTCTTAAGAGTGTCATTTTATTAAAAAAAAAAGTGACACTTTAATGTCTTTATCAATTATATCTCTTAGGATTAGTTCTTTTTTTAATGTCCTGTTTCAGAAATCTTTACTTATCCCAAGATTTTCTCCTCAAGCTTCTTTCTAGCAGTTTTATTTTTTTACCCTCACATTTGGGTCTATGGTTCATTTTTATCTAATTAGGTTGGGTTAAGGATAACCAATTGACCCCACATCCTTTAAGTCCTCCAGCTTTTTTGTTCTTCAAGATTGCCTTGGTTGTTCTGGTCCTTTGTCCTTTAATATGAATTTTAGAATCTACTTTCCAGTTTCCACAAGGAAAACTACAGAAATTTTGATTAGAATTGTATTCAATTGGTAGGTCAGTTTGGCAAGAACTGACATCTTAATAATATTGAGTCTTTCAAATCAAATATGGTATAGTTTCCCTTTAGCTAGATCTTTAGTTTTTCTTAGCAATATTTGTAGTTTTCAGTGTAGACTTGCATATCTTTCATTAGATTTATTCCTAAGTATTTTGTATTTCTTATGCTAAGGTAAATGGATTTAAATATTTTATTTTCTGTTTGTTGTCTATGTAAAGAAAGAACTGAACATCACAGAAATGAAGTAAAAACCACAATGAGATATCACAACTGTTAGAATGAATATTCTCAGACAAGAAACAACTGTTGGTGAGAATGTGGAAAAAAGGGAACCCTCTTGCACTGTTGGTAGGATTGTGCAGCCACTATGCAAATTAATGCAGCCACTACGGACAACAGTGGGCGCTTCCCAGGTGGCTCAGTGGTAAGAATCTGTTTGCCAATGCAGCAGGCACAGGAGACATGAGTTTGATCCCTGGGTTGAAAGATTCCTGGAGTAAGAAATGGCAAACCATTCCAGTATTCTTGCCTGGAAAATTCCATGGACAGAGGAGCCTGGGCTGTCTAGTGCATGGGGTTGCAAAGAGTCTGACACGACTTAGCAACTAAGCATGCACACATGGAAAATAGTATGGAGAGTCCTCAAAAAATTAAAAATAGAACTACCAGTAATTCCACTTCTGGATATTTATCTAAGAAAAACAAAAATACTAACTTGAAAAGGCATATGCACCCCACGTTCACTGAAGCCTTATTTACAATAGCCAAGACATGGAAGCAAGTGTCCATCAATGGATAAGGAAAATGTGATACACATACATTAGAATATGGTTCAGCCATAATAAAGAAAAATCTTGCCATTTGCAACAACATGGATGGATCTTGAGGACATTTTGCTAAGTATAATAAACTAGACTGAGAAAGAAAAACTACCATGTAATCTCACTTATATGTGTAATCTTTAAAATAAAATAAGCTCAAAGATATAGAGAACAGATGGGCAGCTGCCAAAAGCAGGGGGTGAGGGATGGGTGAAGTGGGTGAAGCAGATCAAAAGGTACAAACTTTCAGTTAAAAAAGAAATAAGTCCCATGGATGTAATGTACAGCATGCTGGTTACAGTTAATAACACTGTACTGCATATTTGAAAGTTGCTAAGAGATTTATCTTAAAAGTTCTCATCACAAGAAAAGCAATTCTGTAGCTATGTATGGTGATGGATGTTAACTATTAACTAGATTTACTGTGGTAATAATTTTATTATACAAGTATCAAATTTTCTCTATGGAAGGTTTTAAATTAAGGATTCCATTTCCCTTATAGATACAGGACTATTTAGATTTCCTAATTTTTGTATTAGTTTTATTGAGATGTTCAAGGAATTTGTTCACCTAAATTGCATTATTAACATAGTTATTTTTATAATATTGTTTTAATATCTGTAAGACGTATAGTGATATCCCCCTTTTCATCGGGATTGAACCCGGGTCTCCTGCATTGCAGGCAGATTCTTTACTGTCTGAGCTACCAGGGCCCATTATATTGTCCATTCTGTTTATTTACTTATCTACCTGTGAGGAGTCTGGGGAGAATCAATTTTATCACCATCTTTTCAGATTGACCAGCCTTGGCAAGTTAAATTTTCTCTATTGTATACTTTCTCTTCATTGATTTCTGCTAAATCTACCCACAGAGTTCGTAATTCAGTTAATTCAGTGTTTTTTAGTTCTCAACTCGCCATTTAAAGAAATGTCTTCTAGTTTTCTGGTGCAATTCTCAAGCACTTATTCTGGAGCATACACAACATGGTACTTTTATTTACTTTTTTTTAACATGGTACTTTTAAAGTCTATGTCTGATAACTCCATTACTTGGATCCCCTGTGGGGGGTTTGCTTACATTGGTTGTTACTTCTCTTGATTTTCAGTGTAATTTCCTCATGCAGCTATTTTTAAACCATTATTAATAGAAATTTGTTAAAACTGATGAACCCATGTTGATACATTATTATTAACTGAGGTCCACAGTTTTCACTGTCATCCTCTGTGCTGTTCAGTTCTATGGTTCCATCACACGCATAATGTTATGTATCCACTACTGTGTGTGTTAATTGTTCAGTCATGTCCACTACTGTAGCATCATACAAAGTTTCACTGCCATAAAAATCCCCTGTGCTCTACCTGTTTATCCCTACTCCCTAACCTCACAAAGACTGGCAACCATTGATATTTTTTCTGTCTCCATAGTTTTGCCTTTTCTCCTGCTACTGCTGCTAAGTCGCTTCAGTCATGTCTGACTCTGTGCGACCCCAGAGACGGCAGCCCACCAGGCTCCCCCGACCCTGGGATTCTCCAGGCAAGAACACTGGAGTGGCTTGCCATTTCCTTCTCCAATGCATGAAAGTGAAAAGTAAAAGTGAAGTCTCTCAGGTTGTCTACTTGAAAGTTATACAGTCGTGTCTGACTCCTAGCGACCCCATGGACTGCAGTCTACCAGACTCCTCCGTCCATGGGATTTTCCAGGCAAGAGTACTGGAGTGGGGTGCCATTGCCTTCTCCATGCCTTTTCTAGAACGTCATGTATTTGAAATCACATAGTAAACAGCCTTTTCAGACCAGCTCTTTTCATTTAGTAAGGTTGCATTTAAGGTTCCTCCATATCTCTGCATGGCTTAATAGCTCATTTCCTTTTTATCACTGAATAATATTCCCTTGTGTATATAAGAGATAATATAAGAATAATAATAATATTCTCTTGTGTGGATATAGCAAAGTTTTTTTTAACCATGCACCTACTTAAGGACATATTTCTAGCTTCCAACTTCTGGCAATAATGAACAAAGCTGCTATAAATGTTTGTGCACAGGGTTGTGCGTGTGTGTGAGAACGTAAGTCTTCAACTCATTTGAATATATACTTAGGAGTGTGACTGCTGGACTGTATGGCCAGACTATTTCAGCTTTGTAGGAAATTGCCAAAGGATCTTCCAAAATGGCTGTATCATTTTACAATCCCACCAGTAATAAATTAAAATTCCTACTGTTCCATATCCTTACCAGTAGTTGATACTGTCAGTGTTTTGGATTTTAGTCATTCCAAAAAATGTGCAGTGATGTCTATGTTTATTTTTTATTTAGGGATAGATATTATAATTTAAAACCTGAGGAAGTAACTTGAAGCCTACAATGTTAGTTTCCCTTAGAAAAGATTTATACTTGTTTCTGGCAGGCAGCTAGGAACACTAACAAATAGGGGTTAATTTAATCTAGTTTAAGGACAGATCATCTGAAGCTGTGCTTCAATACCTGCAAGGACCAAGCTATTTTCAGCTCACTCTTAGTCCAGGGGTATGTATATTCCTTCACAATATCAACCCAAAGCACTAGTGGTGGACTCAGACCTGAGACCCTCTCTCTAGCAGATTCTGAACTCCGATTTTTGTTCCCCTATGAGGTTGTCAAAAGCTTTGCTTCACTTCTCAGCTCTCTCTTCTAGAACTGGCAGTCTCCTCTAAGGGAAAAGCAGCCAAATGCCGTGCTCCCCTCTCTAGGTTTCTATCTCTCCAGGACCTTGGCCTCTTAATTCTTCACTGCCCTTCACGGGGATATTTTTAAAGATATTTTGTCTGCTTCTTCTAGTTCTCATGTGGAGAGCTGATCCACATATTTCCTAGTCTGTTATTATCAAAAGCATATGCTCCTTTTAGGTATTTTAGTTCAACTATCAGCAGACATGTTAAAGATGGAAATGCTTAATACTTCATTATTATATGATTATATAAAACTTTAATCTTAAAATCTAGTTATACTTCTCCATTTTTACTGCTCATTTAAACTGCAGCAATTTTTCACTTTCATAAAATCTTAACCAAGTATGTATACTTAATATACACACACATATACAGAGTGCCCACTTAATTGGGCCCTATTTTAATCATAGGTAATACAAACTGTAGGGATTTCTGAGGGAACTCCAATCAATAAGGACAAAAACATGAGAAAAAGCTTTTTAGAAAGGATAAGAATAAGAAGAATCTGTAATTCTATAAGAATGTGGATTCCCCTGAAGGTTTTCCTACAGTGGACTGATGGGTAAAACCATTGTTTTGAAAAGATTAATATGGCATCAGTATAAAAGATGGACCCTGAAGTTTGCCTCTTAAGATAAGCTTCTTGAAGACAGGAGTCATGACACTGCTATCCTCATCACTGTAAAAACAAACAGCCATTTACTGAGCACTCTTCTTTGCCAGGAACTGAGCTGGAATGTTATACAAGAGCTGCATGGCTGGTTGACTAGTAGACTCAATGCATGCCTTAGACTCTAACGTTATCTTAATTTCCTCATAGATCCTTCATTATCTTGACTTAAGTCTCCATCTTCAAACTCACCTGGAGAAACTGACCTTAGTTAAATATGACTCTACTGACTGCACAGTTGAACCTACAGCAACTGAAATATAGCTGGCATGTACACATGCACTCACACATACACAAAATTATGCTGACTGGTCTCAACTTAAATTAACCAGCACTAACTTCAAATGGGGATTCCCAGGTGGCTCAGTGGTAAAGAATCCATCAGCCAAGCAGGAGACATGGGTTCAATCCCTGAGTCAGGACAATCCCCTGGAGAAGAAAATAGCAACCTACTCCACTATTCTTGGCTGGGAAATCCGAAGGACAGAGGAGGCTGGCAGGCTATAGTCCATGGGGTCCCAGTGAGTCAGTCATGACTGAGTGACTAAACAGCATCTAATGGGCCCCAGAAGGTACCTGGGATTTCTACTAATTCCCCTAATCCAACACTCTCCCAAACTCTTATATTCTTTCACAACTTCTTGTCTCTCCTCAAATCTGTTAGACCTCCACTCTTCACAGTCTGAGCTGGTGACCCAGATTCTTTTTCACATTGAGAAAATAGCAGCAATCAGTAGAGAATTTCCACACATTCCCATTACATCCATCAATTTATCAGGAATTTACAACTAAATATTTTGTCGTCTTTCCAGTTACAACAGAGACTGTGTCCCAATCCCTTCCCCCTCTGAACTGAATCTAATGCCCTTCTGCCTACTAAAACACATCGTCCCTTCATCTGCCCTCTTTCTCCCGCATTATCAGTTTTCCCCCTGCAACTGAACCATCCTATAATTTCTTCTTAAAAGAAGCCTTTGCTCCCACAATCTGAGCTATCTTACCCCAGTTCTCTGTTCTTCACAACAAAAATCCTTGGACAAACTATGTTCTACTTCAATCAGACCTGCATAGCTACTATTCCACAGGAACAACTCTGGACAAAGCCACCACCAATAATCACAAGGTTGTTGTTCAGTCGCTCAATTGTGTCCAACTTTTTGTGACCCCATGGACTGCAGCACGCCAGGCTTCCCTGTCCTTCATCATCTCCTGGAGCTTGTTTAAACTCATGTCCCATTGAATCAGTGATGCTATCCAACCATCTCATCCTCTGTCGTCCCCTTCTCCTCCTGTCGTCTATCTTTTCCAGCATCAGGTGACCAAAGTATTGGTGCTTTAGCTTCAGCATCAGTCCTTCCAATGAATATTCAGGGTTGATTTCCTTAAGGATGGACTGGTTTGATCTCCTTGCTGTCCAAGGGACTCTCAGAAGTCTTCTCCGACACCACAATTCGAAAGCATCAATTCTTGGGTGCTCAGCCTTCTTTATGGTTCAACTCTCTCATCATGACCACTGGAACATGACCACTGGAAAAACCATAGCTTTGACAAGATGGACCTTTGTTGGCAAAGTAATGTCTCTGCTTTTTAATATGCTATCTAGGTTTGTCACAGCTTTTCTTCCAAGGAGCAAGTGTCTTTTAATTTCATGGCTGCAAGCACCATCTGCAGTGATTTTGGAGCCCCCCAAAATAGTCTGTCACTGTTTCCACTGTTTCCCCATCTATTTGCCATGAAGTGATGGGATGGGATGCCGTGATCTTAGTTTTTTGAATGGTGAGTTTTAAGCCAGTTTTTTCACTCTCCTTTCACCTTCATCAAGAGGCTCTTTAGTTCCTCTTTGCATTCTGCCATAAGGGTGGTGTCATCTGTATATCTGAGGTTATTGATATTTCTCCCAGCAATCTTGATTTCAGCTTGAGCTTTATCCAGCCCAGCATTTTGCATGATGTACTCTGCATATAAGTTAAATAAACAGGGTGATAAAATACAGCCGTGATGCACTCCTTTCCCAATTTTGAACCAGTCTGTCGTTCCATATTCAGTTCTAACTGTTGCTTCTGAACTTGCATACAATCTTCTCAGGAGGCAGGTAAGGTGATCCAGTATTCCAATCTCTTGAAGGATTTTCCAGTTTGTTGTGATCCACAGTCAAAGGCTTTAGTGTAGTCAATGAACCAGAAACAGATGTTTTCTGGAAGTCCCTTGGTTTTTCAATGATCCAACAGATGTTGGCAATTTGATCTCTGGTTCCTCTGCCTTTTCTAAATCCAGCTTGAACATCTGGAAGTTCTTGGTTCATGTACTATTGAAACCTAGCTTCAGGCATTTTGAACATGACCTTACTAGTGGGTGAGATGAGTATAATTGTGCAGTAGTTTGAACATTCTTTGGCAATGCCCTTCTTTGGAACTGGAATGAAACCTTTTCCAGTCCTACAGCCACTGTTGAGATTTCCAAATTTGCTGGCATACTGAGTGTAGCACTTTCACAGCATCATCTTTTAGGATTTGAAATAGCTCAGCTGGAATTGGGCTTCCCTGGTGGCTCAGACAGTAAAGAATCTGCCTGCAATGCGGGAGACATGAGTTCGGTCCTTGGGTTGGGAAACTCCCCTGGAGGAAGGCACAGCAAGCTGCTTCCCTTGTAGTTCAGTAGGTAAAGAATCTGCCTGCAGTGCAGGAGACCCATGTTCAATCCCTGAATTGGGAAGATTCCCTGGAGAAGGAAATAGCAACCCACTCCAGTATCCTTGCCTGGAAAATCTCATGGACAGAGGAGCCTGGTGGGCTGCAGTCACAAAGAGTTGGGCATGACTGAGCAATTAACACACTTACACTTATTCTTGCCTAGAGAATACCCATGGATAGAGAAGCCTGGTGCACTACAGTCCATGGAGGTTACAGAGTTGGACATGACTGAGCGACTAAGCACATCACTAGCTTTGTTTGTAGTGATGCTTCCTATGGCCCACTTGACTCCAGGATATATGGTTCTAGGTGAAAGATCACACCATCATGGTTATCCAGATTATTAAGATCTTTTTTGTATAGTTCTTCTGTGTATTCTTGCCAACTCTTAATACCTTCTGGTTCTGTTAGGTTCGTATCATTTCTGTCCTTTACTGTGCCCAGCTTTGCATGAAATGTTCCCTTGGTGTCTCTCATTTTCTTGAAGAGATCTCTAGTCCTTCCCATTGTTTTCCTTTAGTTTTCTTTTTAATACTCACATAGCCAAAGAAAATCTGTCTTCATCTTACTATTTTATCATCTTACCATTGTGAAATAAAGTTCACATTATGGGAAGACAAGAAAAACTTAAACATAAAAATTCTTCTCTGCCTTTGGCCTCCTCTCCTCTCACTGTGCATCTGTCATTATGCACTGACCAAATCTCCCCCATCAGCAGGAGTATCTGCTCAACCATAAATGGCAACATTGTCCTGGCATCAACAAGACAACTCCTTGAAAGATAACATTCTCTCTTGATCTCGTAAAGGGTCACACGACCCATACAACAATGGTGCTTAATTCTGGATTGTGTAAACTGTCAATAATATGTCATTTAATGTACAGCCCTCAGTCTCAAAAAAAACTTAAATAAACTGCATCTTGACTTCTAATGGGGGAAACAGCTCTCAAAGCTTTCTGAGATGCTCTTCAATTATAATCCTCAAATTTGTCTCAAATATTTTACAATTCTTTCTTATATCGACTGATTAATTTTTCATTGACACTAAAGAGCCTCTTGATGAAAGTGAAAGAGGAGAGTGAAAAAGCTGGCTTATAACTCAACATTTATAACTCAAAACTAAGATCATGGCATCCAGTCCCATCACTTCATGGCAAGAAGATGGAGAAACAGTGGCAACAGTAACAGACTTTATTTTCTTGGGCTCCAAAATCACTGCAGATGGTGACTACAGCCATGAAATTAAAGGACACTTGCTCCTTGGAAGAAAAGCTATGACAAACCTAGACAGCTTATTAAAAAGCAGACATTACTTTACTGACAAAGGTCCATCTTGTCAAAGCTATGGTTTTTCCAGTAGTCATGTATGGATGTGTGAGTTGGACTATGAAGAAAGCTGAGCACCGAAGAATTGATGCTTTTGGGTTTTGTTTTTTTTTTTTTTTTTAGAATTGATGCTTTTGAACTGTGGTGTTGGAGAAGACTCTTGAGAGTCCCTTGGACTGCAAGGAGATCCAACCAGTCCATCCTATTCATTGGAAGGACTGATGCTGAAGCTGAAGCACCAATACTTTGGTCATCTGATGCAAAGAACTGACTCACTGGAAAAGACCCTGATGCTGGGAAAGACTGAAGGTGGGAGAAGGGGATGACAGAGGATGAGATGGCTGGATGGCATCACCGATGTGATGGACATGAGTTTGAATAGGCTCTGGGAGTTGGTGATAGAGAAACCTGGTGTGCTGCAGTCCATGGGGTTGCAAAGAGTCAGACATGACTGAGCAACTGATCCGATCTGATGAATGTCATTTGACACGGCTAATTATTCTTGAAGCATTTTTCTTCACTTGGCATCCAATACTTTATTGGTTCTTTTCCTATCATACTGGCCACTCTGCCTTAACTTCCCAACTTCTAAAGTTTGGAATTCCTCAAAACTCAATCCTCAAACCTGTTCTTTTCTGTCTTTCTTCACTTTCCAGGTGACCTCATTTAGTCCCACTGCTTTCAATACATTTACATATTGCTGCTACTGCTAAGTTGCTTCAGTCGTGTCCAACTCTGTGTGACCCTATACACAGCAGCCCACTAGGCTCCTCTGTCCCTGGGATTCTCCAGGCAAGAACACTGGAGTGGGTTGCCATTTCCTTCTCCAATGTATGAAAGTGAAAAGTGAAAGTGAAGTCACTCAGTCGTGTCCGACTCTTAGGGACCCCATGGACTACAGCCTACCAGGCTCCTCCATCCATGGGATTTTCCAGGCAAGAGTACTGGAGTAGGGTGCCATTGCCTTCTCTGATTTACACATTCAGATCCGATCAGATCAGTTGCTCAGTCGTGTTCGACTCTTTGCGACCCCATGAATCACAGCACGCCAGGCCTCCCTGTTCATCACCAACTCCTGGAGTTCACTCAGACTCACGTCCATGGAGTCGGTGATGCCATCCAGCCATCTCATCCTCTGTCGTCCTCTTCTCCTCCTGCCCCCAATCCCTCCCAGCATCAGAGTCTTTTCCAATGAGTCAACTCTTCGCATGAGGCGGCCAAAGTATTGGAGTTTCAGCTTCAGCATCACTCCTTCCAAAGAAATCCCAGGGCTGGTCTCCTTCAGAATGGACTGGTTGGATCTCCTTGCAGTCCAAGGGACTCTCAAGAGTCTTCTCCAACACCACAGTTCAAAAGCATCAATTCTTCGGCATTCAGCCTTCTTCACAGTCCAACTCTCACATCCATACATGACCACAGGAAAAACCATAGCCTTGACTAGACGAACCTTTGTTGGCAAAGTAATGTCTCTGCTTTTGAACATGCTATCTAGGTTGGTCATAACTTTCCTTCCAAGGAGGAAGCGTCTTTTAATTTCCTGGCTGCAGTCACCATCTGTAGTGATTTTGGAGCCCAGAAAAATAAAGTCTGATGCTGTTTCCACTGTTTCCCCATCTATTTCCCATGAAGTGGTGGGACCGGATGCCATGATCTTCGTTTTCTAAATGCTGAGCTTTAAGCCAACTTTTTCATTCTCCACTTTCACTTTCATCAAGAGGCTTTTGAGTTCCTCTTCACTTTCTGCCGTAAGGGTGGTGTCATCTGCATATCTGAGGTTATTGATATTTCTCCTGGCAATCTTGATTCCAGTCTGTGTTTCCTCCAGTCCAGCCTTTCTCATGATGTACTCTGCATATAAGTTAAATAAACAGGGTGACAATATACAGCCTTGACAAACTCCTTTTCCTATTTGGAACCAGTCTATTGTTCCATGTCCAGTTCTAATTGTTGCTTCCTGACGTGCATACAAATTTCTCAAGAGGCAGATCAGGTGGTCTGGTATTCCCATCTCTTTCAGAATTTTCCACAGTTTATTGTGATCCACACAGTCAAAGGCTTTGGCATAGTCAATAAAGCAGAAATAGATATTTTTCTGGAACTCTCTTGCTTTTTCTATGATCCAGCGGATGTTGGCAATTTGATCTCTGGTTCCTCTGCCTTTTCGAAAACCAGCTTGAACATCAGGAAGTTCACGGTTCACATATTGCTGAAGCCTGGCTTGGAGAATTTTGAGCATTACTTTACTAGTGTGTGAGATGAATGCAATTGTGCGGTAGTTTGAGCATTCTTTGGCATTGCCTTTCTTTGGGATTGGAATGAAAACTGACGTTTTCTAGTCCTGTGGCCACTGCTGAGTTTTCCAAATTTGCTGGCATATTGAGTGCAGCACTTTCACAGCATCCTCTTTCAGGATTTGGAATAGCTCAACTGGAATTCCATTACCTCCACTAGCTTTGTTTGTAGTGATGCTTTCTAAGGCCCACTTGACTTCACATTCCAGGATGTCTGGCTCTAGGTCAGTGATAACACCATCGTGATTATCTGGGTCGTGAAGATCTTTTTTGTACAGTTCTTCTGTGTATTCTTGCCATCTCTTCTTAATATCTTCTGCTTCTGTTAGGTCCATACCATTTCTGTCCTTTATCGAGCTCATCTCTGCATGAAATGTTCCTTTGGTATCTCTGATTTTCTTGAAGAGATCCCTAGTCTTTCCCATTTGAGCCCCAAATCTTTATCTCCAGCCCAGTGCTATTCCCTGAAGTCCTGATTGATGTATTCACAAGAATACTTAAATGTCTTCACTTGGAAGTCTAGTGGGCATTTCAAAGAGTTAATGTGTCCAAAGGGGGCATCTCTGTTTTACCCCTGAATCTGTCCTATCCAAGGTCTTTCCCATGTCAGTAAACAGCAATTCTACTTTAACCAGGTACTCAAGCCCACCATTTCAGTCACCTTTGATACATCTCCGTAATACCCTATAAACACTGTAAGCTCCACCTTTAAAAATGTATCCAGAATCCTACCATCAGCCTACTACTAGTTCTCTACAGCTCCCATCTGGACACAGAAAAGTGGTCTTCCTGAGTCCTCTTTGCCCCACTTACACAACAGGCAGAAATTCTCTTAAAATATAATTCAGATTATATCATGTCTCAATTCAAAACTCTCTAGTGTGTTCCTATTATTCAGAATAAAATGTAAAAAAAAAAAAGCCCCAACATTACCCAGCCTCCTCCTACTTCTCTCCATTCCAGCTAATCAGGTCTCCCTTCTTGTATTCTTTCAACATACCAAGTCGACTCCTGCCTCCATCTTTTACTTTCTATTCCCTCTGGAACATTCTTTTCCTACAAACAAAAGATGGCCTCTCCCTTCTTTCCTCCAGGTCTCTGCACAATGTTACTTTATCAGAGCCTTGCCTGATCACCTGTATAAACCAGCACCCTCTATCTCCACTAGTTTTCCTCTTAGCACACATCTTCACCTGATATGTGTTTGTTTCTTTACCCCATGTCTCCCATCCACTATCATATAAGCTCCTTAGTACAGTCTTTATTTGTATATGCCTGCAAATAAAACAATACGTAGCATATAGCAGGTTCTCAATAAATTTGTTGACTAAACTGACTAAATGAATACAGAGAAACTGTGTAGAGAAGAGTCTGAGCTCAGATGTTAGCAATAGGAATAAAAAGAAATGAGGTGGGCAAAATGTGAGATATATTATAAAGGAAGAATTCATAGGCTCTAGATGAGTGTCTCCATAATACTTACGTTTACTCAGAATGTAACTGTGATATAAAAAGAAACGTATTTGGTCTTTTTCCTGGGTTACTGGCAGAGAGCTCCTAAAACTCGTGGAATTTCTTGAGTGACAGAAGCATCTTTTGCTATTCATAATCAGCCCTTTTGAACCATATCTGAGTTAATACTAATGAGTTAACTTGGGGTGCGATCCCTAGATAGTCTTAAAATAGTACTAGTCACTAGAAAAACCAAGTGGTAAGAAGGTAGGAATTTTCAGCCCTACTCCCACCTCCCATTCTCAACTTCTGGGAGGGGGGGTACTGAGACCAACACCTATAAAAACCCTTAACAAGGACACCTGGAAAGCCTTCAGCACAGTGAGTACACTGATTTGCTAGGAGGGTGGCACATCCCACCCCTTCTATACCTTGCCGTACACATCTCTTCTATTTGGCTATTCCTGAGTCATATTATAATAAACCAGTAAATATGAATTAAGTGTTTCCATAGAACCTGGGCAGGGGTTTTACAGGGACCCCGATTAACAGCTCTCGGTCAGCAGTGCAGAGGGCTGAGAACCCGGCAGCTAGCATGCGGGCAGTCTATGAGATGGAGCCCTTCAGTCTGCGGGAGCTGATGCGGCGTCAGAATTCAACTGAACAGTCAGATGCCCAGCTGGTGTACAGAAAATTAGGTAATTGGTTCTTGGTGCTGGAAAACACTCCAGAGTGGCCTTATTTTTAAAAAAGGGTAGAGTTAAGATGAGAGTAGGCCCTGAATCCAATATTGACTTGTGTTCTTATAAAAAGGGAGAAATTTGGACACACAGACAGATGCACAGAGAGACCACCATGTGAAGTCAGAGGCACCATCCACCAGCAGCTGGGAGAGAGGCATGGAGCAGACCCTTACCCCAGAGCCCCTAGAGGGAGCATGGCCCTATGGACACCTTGGTTTTGGACTTCTAACTTTAGAACTATAACATTATACATTTCTGTTGCTTTACGCCACATAATTTGTAGTAATTAGTTATAGCAACCCTAGAAAACTAATACAAGGATTGAGTAGATTTGGGAAAAGGAGTCCTCAGGATGAATCACAGGTTTGAAGCATAACTGATTGGAAGAATGGTGCTCCACTGAAAGAAATCAGAGTCCAGAGGGGAGAGTAGCTGTAAGAAATGGTTTTAATTTTTATTTTAGTCTGATACAATCACAGGATAATCAAATGGATGCCTTAGTGTTATAAACATTACAACACAAAAGAGTATAAGACAAATCAAAAGATATTGATGCAAGAATCAAAGCTAAAATTTTCCTTTTATCACATTCTAGCCAAATTCAATGGACTCTTTTCAACAATCATGAGCATTTATCTTTGATATCTTTCTTTCCTGTGGCTTATATAACAACATACTATAGATTCTACCTCTATGACCATCTGACCATTCCTCTACTAAATCAGCTACTTTATCAGTCAACTTAGTTCATAGTCCTTTTATTTTTCAGCCATTCCCCAACTTTGAAGGATCTAATTATACTTTAATCTGAACTACTGATCTTTATGCTTTGTTCCATTGTTTCTGGTTACCTACACAATATCTTAAGAGTCCAGGACTTGTCTACATGGATGCACTGTTATCAGTTTATACTGGACATGTGTTTAGTCAAATACATCTTCTCTTTGTACTCAACTGACACATGCTCTTTATTTCATTATGGTAACTCCTCTTATATCCTCTCATAGCTAAAATACTTCCTATTTTCCTTTTTCTTATTTAGCACTGTAATAGTCTGTCATTTTTTTTCTTTTGGAATACTTTTAGGAGTCATCCTTCACCTTCATTCTATACTGCAAGCCCAAATTCCAGACCTCTTACGTCATTTTAAGATTATTGTAATAGCTTTCTAACTAGTCTGTCTTCAAGCTTTCTTCTCTCTAGGAGAGTGGTTCTCAAATTTTAGTGTTCATACAGATCACATGGAAGTGACTAATAGATTCTTTAGGTATTGGATGTTATTTTATTTCTCCAATTAGATTATATGGTCAAAAAGGAGGAATTAATCATGGCTTCTATGTTCTGCTCAGTGTATAACATAATGCCAGGCCACAAAACACATTCAATAGATATTTTACAACTTTAAGACTATGGTTCATTTCTTTTTCTAAACCATTCATAACCTCTAACTAAGAATTATTTCAAAGACATATACCTCAGAATAAAAATCACAAGTTATTTCAAGTGCCTCAAAGGGAAAAGCACAAATCATTGTCCTCTTACCAAGAGATTGCTCTTCATACTCACACTTTAAGAATGTGTGAGGAAAACATACAGGGAAGTCATTAGGTACAGAAGGGCATTCCAACTCAAGACACCTGGTCAAGCTTTTCCAAACAAATCAACAAAATATCATTACACACTGTCGTTACATCTTCGTGTAATGTCACTTACCAGAAAGGATATAAGCTTTGTGCTTAAAGAGGTTGGAGTTGTAAACGAACACAGTCAGATGGCAGTGAGCCATCTCACCTAGCCTGTAGGAAAAAGATCAAGCTGCTACTCCCCAGTTATAAGAACCTCTCACAGGGAAGTAACTCTAAAGGATTATGATTTCTGCTCTAGAGTTAATACATATTTGACCTGTTTTAAATCTTACCACATAAGAAAGTTGTGACTTTTGTCATCTAAAGAAATTTTAAAAGTCTGCTGCAATTTTACGAATCCTCTTTATGTTATCTTATAAGCCAAAGTTTTCATACAGAAACAATAATTTGAATGGGAAAAGGGTCTGAGTTAAAGAAATTAATTTTATAGTGACTGTTTTGCCACAAGAAATAAGACTCATGTGTGCATTATGGCTACAATTGAGCAGTAGAGTATCTGGAATCAAAGAAAGGGGGAAATGAAAAGAGTAACAACGCAGAAAAAACACAGAATTAAGAATAGAAAGATGTAGGTTTCAGTCATGGCATTCCTAACTAGTCAAGTGATCTTGGCTACCTACCACTTCAGTTTCCTAATCTGCAAAAATCTATCTGAATACTAAGATCTCCCAGCCCTAAAATTACATACACTTATATACTTTTGACTGTATTTCCATGTCACATGTATTGTCTGTTTTTTCCCTTTAATTGAGGTACAGTTGTAAGCCTACAGGGTAGTGTTCCACATGATGGGACAGCTCTGGGTCGTAATTATTTACTGAATTAACAACTTTCTACAACTTAAAATCATAATCCACAGATTACATTTTTAAAAGTAAAATAGGTATTTACTATATTCATACGCATCTTTTGGCAGTTATTTCAGTAGGAAAAACATTCATCCTAGGTCAATACTGATCCAAGGTTATTTTGCAAGTTTCTTAAAACACCACCTTCTCCCCTCTTTCAGGTATACCTATGACTAGTTGATAATCTCTGTCACCACTGGATGTCACTTTTGCACCAAAGGAAGTCAACCCAACCTAACCTCAATAATTAGAATCTGATCTCTAAGATACTTACCTCTAAAGCCTCAACATAAAAGTTTTTCTGTGAAAGATAAAATCAGCCCTTGTAATTTCTAATGATTTCCAGCTAAAATCTGGCTTCAGATGCTTTTAGGCTTCAAACAATACACAGAGGCATAAGTAGGATTTCTGAGATCATCCCAAGCCGTAAAATAACTTCACTAAAACACCATCAATACCCATACACTGCTCAGTACTTATATGGACAGAAGGAAAGAGAAAGAGAAGTGACAGACTCAGGAAAAAACAATGAAACAACATAAGTATTTATATCTGAGTATAAAACACTGGTATTCCTATATAGTTAAGTAGTGTTTTATAATCTCACTGTTACACTACTTTTAGCATACAAAAAAGAGAAATGCAGTATTTATAAACCAAGAAAGTGGGGAAGTAACAACGTTTAGGTTTCTCATGTTGTCACTCCAACTATCAGGACAAATTTGGCAGTTATATCTAATAACATAAACAAGTCACTAGGAACTGCGTCCTTTATTTCCAAATTCAGAATATGTAAATGATATACAGTTCTCTTAAGCAAATATGAACAACTACACTTACCAATAAACATATAGACATTAAGATACCAGTCTGTATATGTCTTGAAGTACCTTCCTCTCACTTTAGACCTTCTCAATTTCTCACACCAAAGTCAGTACTAAGGGAACTTATGAAATGAAGACATAACAATTCATTTATGGGATTTTTTTTTTTTTACTACGTTCCCCTTCACCCAACATACATGTGCCAATCTTGCTGAAAATAACTGCTGAATTGCTGCCATAGTGAGCTATGGTTATTAATGGGGCTACGCTGCATTCCTTGGGTCTGCTGTTGTAAAAACCACTGACTTAGATGAATCACCTGGTTACATTATTTCCATGATGCCCTGGACTAAGTTTTTAGGTTCTGGAGAAAATATGCCTGCAAAGATGAAGTTTTAAAAAGATCATGAGTGTGGGAACTATCACAGGTGTTTCAGAAGCCAGGGGAGTCCTAGTTCCTTCTGCTGGGTAAGGAGATACTTGCTCCTATATTCCTGAGTTGGAAACAAAAAAGTATTGGAACCACAAAAACAATGTTACAAGAACTGGTTAAGCACAGCTGAAACAGACCTAATCACACTGTAAGTGAAGAATGAGTTATATGAGCCTTGTATGGGCTGGTCTAGAAACTATCAATGAAAACTACCATTTCTGTGGAAAAACGTATGTGGGTTCTGGAAAACTGACTTGTACACATATTTTGAAATAAACTTGTTGAGTAGTTTGCATGTTCCCAATTTATCTTTGCAAAGTTGACAGCAAAATGTCATGTTTAAATATCAAACTTAACATACCACTAAAGTCTGTTTTAATTATGTATTATATTCTCCTAAAAGAGTTACATTTTTACTCTACAGAAATAATTTAATAAGAACCACTTGCCTTTTTTTGGGCAATTGCAGCTCGCTGCAATTTCTCCTTAGCTTGATTATACTTTTCTTCTCTGTCAGTGATACGTTCATGAAGCTTATGTTTTTCTTCCAACCATTGTATTTGCTTCTCTTCCAATGCCCTGTCAGAGAATGTATGCAAAACCTATTAACCCTTAGAATTAAACAGATATTACCACAAGTATAGTCAAACTCACTACCTCCTTCTTCACCACCTTCTTCCTTATCCAACACAGGCATTCTTGCATGACCACATTATTTCCTAACACCACCATTAGTGACTGTTTCCTATGAGCCAGCAACTGTGCTTATTAAAAGAGTACATGTACTACATCATTTATTCTTCATAAAAATCTTTTTATTTTTTAAATGAACGATAATTGCTTTACAGAATTTTGTTGTTTTCTGTCAAACCTAAACATGACTCAGCCATAGGTATATATATATATCCCCCCAGTTTTGAACCTCCCTCCCATCTCCCTCCCCATCCAACCTCTCTAGGTTGATACAGAGGCCCTGTTTGAGTTTCCTGAGCCATACAGAAAATTACTGTTGGCTATCTATTTTACATATGGTAATGTAAGTTTCCATGTTACTCTTTCCATACATCGCATTCTCTCCTCCCCTCTCCCCATGTCGATAAGCCTGTTCTCCATGTCTGTTTCTCCATTGTTGCCCTTCAATACCATTTTTCTAGATTCCATATATATGCATTCAGTTCAGTTGCTCAGTCGTGTCCAACTCTTTGCAACCCCATGAACTGCAGCACACCAGGCCTCCCTGTCCATCACCAACTCCCGGAGTCCACCCAAACCCATGTCCATTATTAAGTCGGTGATGCCATCCAACCATCTCATCCTCTGTCATCCCCTTCTCCTCCTGCCCTCAATCTTTCCCAGCATCAGGGTCTTTTCCAATGAGTCAGCTCTTTGCATCAGGTGTCCAAAGTATTGGAGTTTCAGCTTCAACATCAGTCCTTCCAATGAACACCCAGGACTGATCTTTAGGATGGACTGTTTGGATCTCCTTGCAGTCCAAGGGACTCTCCAGAGTCTTCTCCAACACCACAGTTCAAAGGCATCAATTCTTTGGAGCTCAGCCTTCTTCACAGTCCAACTCTCACATCCATACATGACCACAGGAAAAACCATAGCCTTGACTAGACGGACCTTTGTTGGCAAAGTAATGTCTCTGCTTTTTAATATGCTGTCTAGGTTCCTTCCATGGAGTAAGCGTCTTTTAATTTCATGGCTGCGATCACCATCTGCAGTGATTTTGCAGCCCAGAAAAATAAAGTCAGCCACTGTTTCCACTGTTTCCTCATCTATTTCCCCATGAAGTGATGGGACTGGATGCCATGATCTTAGTTTTCTGAATGTTGAGCTTTAAGCCAACTTTTTCACTTTCATCAAGAGGGCCTTCAGTTCTTCTTCACTTTGATACCACCAAGCTATTAAAAACTGAGCCCAGTAAAGATGGCAATCAGCATTGTTATCAAGTCTTAATGTGATATGTTTTCTAGCTAGAGTAAATTTCATATACATGTTATTTTATAGTAACATCATAACAACTTCCATTTTTAAAGCTTTTCTGTATGCTTTATGATTTTTTTGTATCCTCACTATAGGCAGTACAAATGAGATATACAAACCCTGAGGAGTCAAGACTACATGACTAAGGTCATGCAGGTTTTAAGTGTCTTCGCTGGGACCAAAATCACATCTTATTGACTGCTAGTCCAGCTATTTTCTGCTATGTAATCCTATAAATGGGCCTCCCTGGTGGCTCAGTAGTAGAGAATCCACCTGTCAATGCAGGAGAAGAGGGTTTGACTGCTGGGCTGGGAAGATCCCCTGGAGAAGGAAATGGCAACCCACTCCAGTAGTCTCGCCTGGGAAATCCTGTGGAAAGAGGATCCTGGCAGCCTATTAATTCATGGGGTCGCAAAGAGTTGGACACAACTTAGCGACTAAACAACAATCCTATGAATAACATTCAGAAACCAATGATAAGTTGGTTAAATTTGCTAGCTATCCTGTTATTAGAATTCTTAAGCACATTTGAAATCAAACACTTAAAGGTTTAAAGGATTCCAAAACACTTAAAGGATTCCAAGATACAAATTTCTATGTTTTTTTTTTTTTTGCAAAATGTAAGCAAAATAATTTGGACTCTGTGGTATGTCACAACACATCATGGACAATTATCTTGCTTACTTTTCTTAAAATTCAACCACATATATGAAGCCATGGACAAGCCTTAAAAAATGAAAAACTGAAAATAAGAAAAAAAAAATTTATGTGGCAAGCAGCCTTCAGAAGAAAAAATGTGAAAAGAATAATGTTTTATAGATTGAAAAACTTATAATGACATGTTATAATAACAAAGCAAATACAAAATAGTAGTTTTGTACCACATATAAACAAAATTTTCCAGGGAAACCTTGATCACCACAATCACCTCCCTACAGTTTACTAGACTGTCTATTACTAAGAGATTCCAAGATCAAAAAATATAAACAAATGAGCTTTTCAAAGAGAAAATCCAAAAGATTCTAATTCTAGGAAGTAAATTGTACATATCAAAAATTTTGTTTCTGACTTCTAGCATTCAGAAGAATTTATATATTTGAAGTAATAAGAAATGTATTGATTTACTCAATGAATAAAGAAGTGTTTCTTTGAAGGTTTTCAAAATACTGTGGTCAGGCAGAATTTTAAGAGGTCTTTTCTTTTTTTAAAAAACCAATCTCAGAGTTCTAAAAGCTCATCTCTAGAAACAGAAAATACATTACCTAAAACCACTGTACATGTCGATGGGGTATTTTAACTAGTAATCAAAATACATTCAACACTGGAATCATCATTAAAAGAATACAGCATAAAGAAGAAACAATTTGTACATAAAAAAAGCAAACTCTACTTTTCAACTTCTAGTTGTGCTTTTTCAGCTTGGCTTCTTAAATTTCGGCATTCCTGTTTTAACCTCTCCACCATTTCCTTCAGTATTTGGTTTGAATTCAGCAACTCATTTTCTGACTGTGCCAGTGAGGTCACTTGGATCTGCAAACCACTGATTTGCTTAAAAGAGAAGAAGAGAAACATAAACAAATGCAACAGAGTATGAGAGACACAGAAGACACTAATCTTCCCTCACAAATGTCCCACCCAACTGATGTGCCCTTGGGGATGCCCTGGAACAAAATAATAAAAAGCAGCAGCATTAGGATCATTTCTTAATATAACCAGAGACTATAAAGAACTTTATTCCTCAATCTGCAACTGAGTCCTCTCTCCTCTTGCCCAAATAAGCAGGCCAGAAGAGGTACTAGAAACGGGGAGAAGGGTCCTTAGAAAGAGAGCAGCAAGGTGAGCAAAGAGAATCCAAATATGAGTCTCCTAGCCTCCTAGGAAAGAATAGATTTTAAAAGGTGAGCTGGGAAAGCTGCTAAGAAAACCATCTCATACTCCCACAAACGTTGTGATTAGCACTCCATCAGGGGGTTCTGCTTTCTGAACAGTCAGAAATCATAAATACAGAAAGGCTCACTCTCACATTGTTTCTGAGTAGTTTTCAAGCAGTCTATACATCCAGTGTTGGGCAGAAGAAAGATAATTTGAGAAACCTAATGAATGGTAGGGATTCCTTTGCCTCTAGACCCATTTATCAAACTGTGAAATGTCACTCAGGCTTCTCTATCCCAGTTTATCTGGGAGTACTTTTTCTCATGAAAAGTAGTTGATTACCTAGTTACAAATTAACAGGCTAGGAGATTCACATCACTGCTCTTAAGTTCTATCCAAATAACACATTTGGGACACATTTATACCTACTTCTTGCAAAAGCCATTTTACCAATTAATAAACAAGTTCTCCTTTTTCTTTCACTTTCTTCTACCTCTAAAAGCCATTCTCTGAGAGAAGTTAGGAGGCAGAGAGTTTAAGTGATTTCAGATCAAAAGAATTCATTATAAGACAAGAGTCAAAAGAAACCAGATTCTTTATGCAATAAAGAAGAAATAATTCCATTACTTTCTGATGGTAGCAAAGCCATCTACAGAATTATATAGGTACAAAAAGCAATCATCAGAAAAATAAAGTAAAAAGGTTATGTCTCAGATTTCTATTTTAGAATGAATTTCTCCAGAAGAATATTCAGTATTTTTAACTGAAGCTGTAAATATTAAATCTGTATTATAGATGGCTGAACAAGCAACCTTCAAAGAGCTTAATATTTTTCCATATCTTCAGGATGACAGAAAGCTCAATGCCAATGAAACTAGATAACTTCTGAGTATTAAACATTATGCCCTCCTACTTCAGACTCAGAAACCATAACTATATATGCAAAGCATAAATCCTAAAAATGGAATTTTCACTCCTCATGTTTTGCCCATATAGATCTTTCCTAAACCCAAACAACTTGAATTAAAATATGAATTTCCTTCCATAAATACAACTCTTTAGATTTCACAGGGATGTAATTAAAAAAACAGCTCATGGAATAAGAAATGCAAAGTTACAAGTCAATCACACAAGTAACTCAAAACAGGGATGATCTTTCTAATTCATTTTTTAAATTTATAATATCAAAATATTGTCCTTTAAAATATAATTTTAAAAAACTGATCTTGGGACCTCTCTGATGGTCCTATGGTTAATAATATGACTGTCAATGCAGGGCACAAGGGTTCAATCCCTGGTCTCAGGAAGATTCCACACACCATGGGGCAATTAAGCCCCCGTGCCACAAGTGCTAAGCCCACACACCACAACTAAAGCCCAAGCACCCTAGGGCCCATGCTCCACAGTAAGAGAAGCCGCAGTACTGAGAAGTCTGCACACCACAACCAGAGAGCAGCCCCCGCAGCTAGGAAGACTGTGTGAAGCAACGAAGACTCGGCACAGCCATAAGTAAATAGTGATAAAAACTGATCGTGGGCCACAGCATATAAATATTATAAGAGAAACAGCAATTAGCAAAAGAAACTTAATGAACTAGAGCTTAAAGAGGTTTAAACACTTTATCTTTACATATCAACCTCATCAATTCATTATCAATTGAAATATTTTCAGAATTCTTATATATAAAATGCCAATAGATTCAAAACGCAGATTTAAAGAAGCACTTAAAAAAATAAAAGCAATATGTTTGCTAAAATAATACCTGTTTCAGGTCAGAATTTTCTTTTTTTTCTTTTTCTGCATTTTCAATATCCACAATTTGTTGTTGAAGTTTTAACCTAAAAGTCACAACCCAACAAAAGATATTATTAAAAATCCATAGTTCATATATTTCACTGAGTTAGACAATCATCTTACTGAGTGCTCATACTGACACATGGCATTGTCTTTATGCAAAGTGGTAGATTCAAAGGCAAAGATTTTGACTTCAAGCAACCAAGTCGTGTTCATATATAAGTAAAATGTAACAAATTTCTACTTCTGCTATGAAAAAATCTATGAACTATGGGCACAGAGAAGATGAGAAATCAATTCTATCTAGAAGGATGAGAGATTACTACATGGAGATGTAACTCTGATGGGTAGGGCTCTGCCAAACACAGGGGACAGCCTGAACAAAAGGCTTTGGTGGAGAAGAGCACAATGGGTTAGTAACGCAAGAAAGCAGTCCAGTTCAGGAGGAGCCATCTTACAGCCAGGCAGTGTTTCACAATTTACAACATGCTTTCAGATATACTGCTTCTTCATTTTCATTCCACTAGGTTATACAGCTTCTAAATGTATCTTTAAAGCCTTCCATGATGTCTAGAGTATAACAGACAACCTTTAATTAAGGTTGGCCAGTTTAGTAATTTCCCACAATAGTTCTATGGAAGTAACAAGAGTCATCTTTATAATTTCAAATAATACAGAAAGGCTTAGCTAAGTCAGGCCCAAATCACATTGCTACCAAGCAGCCAAATTAAGATGGGACAAAGATCTTCTCATACCTAAGTATTCCTGTGTCTCTCTTCATTATGCCGCAATTATACTGATTTTAAATCCAGAATTTAAAAGAAAACTATCTAGTACAAGACAACATACCATGTTCTGTAAAATATATTGAGTTTTCATCCCTGAGATGAAAGAACACTTACATAATTTGTGTCCTCTTCAAAAGGAATGATACATTCTCAGCCAAAACCTTAAAAACACAGTGCATCCCTGGTGACCAAAGGACTAACCTCATGAGAAAGACTTTACACTAATTAGCTTTGACAGGATAAGCTCTCAACCCTCCCTTTTAAAAATCCTTCAAACACTTACCTCAAATATAGTTTGTTTGGCACATACTCTTTATAGTTTAGCATTAATAGCATGCCTTTTCAACCTAATTAAAACTGCTTCTTGGGAAGACAACATTCTCAAGGGCCTAGAGTTGTGCTTTAAACACTAATAAAGATTCAGTATTTGCAGATGGACTAAATGAACCAACTCAAATCTTGGATTAAATATTTAAATGCACAAGTTGGTTGGACAATATGACATGGACGAACCATAAAATACATTGCTTCTGAGATAGGTACATACAAAGCCAGAAACAATTGCTCTAAAGGAAGAGAGCCAGTCTTGCTCTGCCTGTGCTCCTTAGACAGGACTAGTCACACTCTGATTCTGTAAGTCTAGCTATACGTAATGCTCTCAAACCTGTGCATTTTTCCCTTAAATGTTTATGGTGTTATTAATTTGGCACTTTTAGGTTACTGAGTTAATAAAAGTTTCTTTCTACGTAACTACGAAGATGATAATAGAGGAGAAAACACTGTGGGTCCTCTCTCAGGTCCAGAGTTACAGTGCGGCTTCAAATATAGCTTGGCTCTTGTCAAGATTTTGGATACACCTGGTAAATCAGTTAAGAAACAAGACCCAGTTATGAAAGTATTCAGTTCAGTTCAGTTCAGTCACTCAGTCGTGTCCGACTCTTTGTGACCCCATGAATCGCAGCACGCCAGGCCTCCCTGTCCATCACCAACTCCCGGAGTTCATTCAAACTCACGTCCATCGAGTCGGTGATGCCAACCAAGCATCTTATCCTCTGTCGTCTCCTTCTCCTCCTGCCCTCAATCCCTCCCAGAATGAGAATCTTTTACAATGAGTCAACTCTTCCCATGAGGTGGCCAAAGTATTGGCGTTTCAGCTTTAGCATCATTCCTTCCAAAGAAATCCCAGGGCTGATCTCCTTCAGAATGGACTGGTTGGATCTCCTTGCAGTCCAAGGGACTCTCAAGAGTCTCCTCCAACACCACAATTCAAAAGCATCAATTCTTCAGCGCTCAGCCTTCTTCACAGTCCAACTCTCACAGCCATACATGACCACTGGAAAAACCATAGCCTTGACTAGCCAGACCTTTGTTGGCAAAGTAATGTCTCCGCTTTTGAATATGCTGTCTAGGTTGGTCATAAGGAGTAAACATCTTTTAATTTCATGGGCGCAATTACCATCTGCAGTGATTTTGGAGCCCCAAAAAATAAAGTCTGACACTGTTTCCACTGTTTCCCCATCTATTTCCCATGAAGTGATGGGACCAGATGCCATGATCTTAGTTTTCTGAATGTTGAGCTTTAAGCCAACTTTTTCACTCTCCACTTTCACTTTCATCAAGAGGCTCTTTAGTTCTTCTTCACTTTCTGCCATAAGGGTGGTGTCATCTGCATATCTGAGGTTATTGATATTTCTCCTGGCAATCTTGATTCCAGCTTGTGCTTCTTCCAGCCCAGCGTTTCTCATGACGCTTTCTAAATAAATTATGTAGACATAAGGAGAAACAAAAATGCCCTACATACAAAATTCGAAGCCAAATAAACCAAAAAATGATAGAGTATCTGACAATCATTAAACATGAAAGAGGTAAGAATATCACTTTGGTAGACTATAAAAGATGATCTACATAATTCTCTTCAGTTCACTTTGCTGAAGCAATGCTGGCTTAGAATTCACAACTGGTTGGAGATTTTTATTTCTTTAAGGAGAAAATTAGTCCTTGATTTAAGATCATTATAGCTAGGGATTCTAAGGGATATTTACATTTAACAAAAAGTAACCTTAACAGGGATAAATTCAATGGTCTTAAATTTCAGTAACAGTAAGAGTTCAAAACATGTAGATATTATTTTGAAAAAGTGTTGAAGATGATTAGAAGGTTTTGAATAGTCAAAGGGTATCACAAGCCAAAAGAAAATAAGTTTTAAAACTACAAACTATAGAAGAAAGTACAATTAGTTTTCATAAAAGGATCACGCAATCTGAACTGAACCTTTGAGTCTGAGGAGAAGGTAGAGGTGAAGAAGAGGGTAACTGCCAAAGCAAGACTCCAGAGGAAATAAAGGGGTGGGATGAAAAGTACTACTTACTTTGGATATAAAGGGAAAAAAGAATCTTAATAGAAAGGGAGGAGGGGATGGATAAAGATACAGGAATTCTCAGATAGTAGGAAGTGGAAAAAGTTCATATCCAGGATCCTTTGCTCAGGTACAAGTAAGAGCATGGTGGGACAGTGGACACAGTTTCCAAGCTGAATGGCAGCAGGGGAACCAGTCTAAGAGACAGGAGGAATTTTTTTTTTAAAGTACAAGAACTATCAGTTTCATTATCTTCAGTGAAAATGGGGTGGAAAGAGGAAAAAAAAAAATAATAATAAGTGTCTGAAATGACTGGCTCTAGGAGATGACAAGGTCTCCAAACCACGGCTAAGTGAAAGGGCTTAGAATACAGATGAAGAATGCCAGAATTGAGATAAAATAAACAAATGGCTAAGGTGTTAGAAGAGTCAAGAATATGAATAGTATGATCAGTAAGAATGATGGGAAAGGACAAAAAATAGAGAAAACCTGAAACAGAAGTGAAGGTCCTCAGGGACCACTGGGGAATATTCTGTATGTCAGTAACTGGTAGAAAAAAAGACAGGCATGAGATAGATGCAAGCAACATCAAAGGAAAGGCCATTTTAACCAAAGTTAGTCAAACAATTGTAGGCGGATTCTTTACTAGCACAGCCAGAAAGCTGAGTGCCAAAGAATTGATGCTTTGAACTGTGGTGCTGGAGAAGACTCTTGAGAGTCCCTTGGACTGCAAGGACATCAAACCAGTCAATCCTAAAGAAAGTCAGTCCTGAATATTCACTGGAAGGACTGATGTTGAAGCTGAAACTCTACCTGATGTGAAGAACTGACTCACTGGAAAAAACCCTGATGCTGGTAAAGATTGAGGGCAGGAGAAGGGGACGACAGGGGATGAGATGGTTGGATGGCATCATCGACTCAGTGGACATAAGTTTGAGAAAGCTCTGAGAGTCGGTGATGGACAGGAAAGCCTGGTGTGCTACAGTCCATGGGGTCGCAAAGAGTCGGACACCACTGAGGAACTGAACCGAACTGACTCAAACAATGGTCTGAAAGCAAGAATGGGATTCACAAACAGTGATTTCTCTTCTTGGTCCCTAGTTGTAGGAGACAGGATGGAGAAATAATTTCTACTTAAAAATGCTGCCAGGCAATATACCATCGGGACAAAGTTATCAGTGAGGGGGGTGTTTTAAAAATGTAGAGACTATAAAAAAATTTTATTGGTAATGGGACACATTTCAGAGGCTACATCAAAAATTGTTAATGGATTACTGATGGGGAGAAGTTGAAAGGTAAAGGGTAAGTTGAGAAATGAGAAACTATGAGATCAAGTGCTTTACACTTTGAAAGTAATTATGAAAGAAACTATATTTGAAAGTAAGCAGACTGGAAGACCAAAGTACAAACAGAGTATGCAGCTGCAGAGAAGTTCAGTGGGAAACACTTGGAGTAACAGTGAGATGGAGCTGTTCTAAGTTCTCTTCAAAGTTCTCTTGTACTGACTACTGCCTACGTTTTCTATGACACGCAGCTGATGTATGTCATTTCAACATTCAGTTAACTATTTACTGAATACCTACAAACGCAGAACCCAGTCCTAAGTGTTGCAGATACACCGGAGAATAACAGACAAAATCCCGTCTTTAAGGAACTTACAGTCCAACAGCACTGTCTGATAGCTTTCTTTAATGATGGAAATGTTCTATAATTTGCACATCCAATATGATAGTTCCTAGCTACCTGTGGCTACGTACATTTGAAATGTGGCTATTATGACTGAGAAACTAGACTTTAAACTCTTGGCTTCATTTGATGTCAGTCTCAATTACCACACAGAAGTTGTATTTGTGATTTCTCTATTGTCTAAGATCCTTAGAATCAGTTTTTTGAGAAAGGCAGTTTTTCATGAAAGCCAAGGTTCTTGCCCTGAGTGATGGAAATCGTCTCTGGTCATTATTAGTAAAGAAAAAAGGACCTTCCTGGAAAGATACATGAGACTCTATGAATAGACAGGGAACTAGAGAGCCAGAACCAGGCTAGAGTAATTGGCCTGAATTACAAGCAAGGACATGTCACACAAACTGTCTGGTCTGTCAAAAGCTGCCACATATTTTTCCATCCCTTATTTTGCTGTTCAAATTCTGTAAAAGAACTTGTTCACCTGGCCAAGTCTAAGTCTCCTGCTCCCTACTAAGATGATATGCAACAGATAATTCATCTCAAGATACAGTATAATAAGTAGAAAGGAATATATATTAGGAGAGAGTTTTTTTAAATGTTTCTAAAACACTTAAGAAAAAATTAGAAAGCCACAAACAGAAAAATACAGCTCTGGCTTTAAACTGCAAAAATTTTAAATGATCAAGTTCTCTTTCTTTCAGTTTATTAACTGATGCTATTTCTCTAAGACACCTCTTCCCACTTGTGGTGACAAATTGCACTTTACCACCTCTCCCTCTACATACCACCACCATGCCCATGCACTCAGAAACAGGCAATAAAACTTCAGCAGAGTCAGAGTGCCCTATCCCTCTGGCCACAGTGGTGGGCCCAGGGACAGGCATATGAACCATACACAAAGTCTTTCCAGATTTTCCTAATTTGAATCATCAAGTGAGAACTCTGCCTCTGATCTCAAAAGACAGTCTTGTCCTCACAGAGAAAGCAGTAGAAGAGCAGCAGATACAGGAGTTAGGAAAGAAGAGAGGAGGCAGGGCAAGGAGGGAAGAAGTCACTCTCATCTGGCACATTTGAGTTCCTGGATCCAGCTGTCTGTGAGACCAGCACAATCCCTGTCCTGTCCAAATATATATCAGCCAATAAAGTACCACCCCCCAACCCTGCCACCACTTTTTGTTATGCCTGAGTTAGCTGAAGCTGGGTTACTGCCATAACCAAAAGTTGGCTGGGTATGTGATCTTATTTAAAATTGTGTAATTTTAACATGTTTTTAATTTACAGGTAACTTTATAAATTTTACAAACTTGTGAGGGGGGAAGCCTTTTGAAATACAGAATACTAACTAGAATAATCATTTTATTATTTAGGCCAGTGATGAAGAAACCATGTTAATGAAGACAAGAGACTGGAATGTAATTAATAGTTTAAAGCATCTGCCAAAGTGATTAACCCCACTTTGTAAATAAATGGATACTTCTGCTTTATATGCTTTAGACTTTTCATAACCCTAGCAAAACCTTTTTCTCCACAGGTAGTCTCTTTCTGACCTACCACAAATTCTATGTAAGACAAGTCACAATGATGATTGTTTTATTAACTGGTCAAAATAGACCTGGTTGATATAGCTAGACTTAATAAATCAGAAGACCAGAATTGCCACGGGAAAAACACAATTATTGACCATTAAAAAACGTACAAATTTTGTGAATTAACCCTTCTGCTAATAAATATATTTTAAGTTGGTTACTAGGTCCTTATTTTAATAAATTAGGGTCCATCAGACATTATAAATGGCCTGGAGAAACTGAAGAGGAATCAAAAAATGATCAAAGTGGCTAATATAAAATCATTTATATTTTAAAAATACAGGAATGAAAGCTGCTTTATATAGCATAAAAAAATAAGGGTCAAGTTCATTATTGTCTTCAAGTGATGATTGCTGCACATTTTATCACTATAGCAACAGAAGCCCAAACCAGGAGAAACAGGCTTAAATTCTAACAGAAAGGATTCTAATTGGCCAAACGGTGGGACCATAATAAGATAAAACATTAGATTGAGGTTTCTGGGGTGTGGGCGGGCCCCTCTCTCTCCTTTCTGGAGACTATCAAGAAGAGATTTAAAAAAGAGCCAACTGTCCTGATTCATTAAAAAAATATGTACCCACCTAAAAGCAAAGAGTAGCATAAGACTGGCTCTCAAAATCCGTTAACAGATTTATGATCCTAGAATTGTCGTAGCTAACATTTAAATTAATAGCTCATAAAACCTGACATTTGTAAATAATACATATATCTTTGCCTGAGGTGATTCCTGGGTAATGAAAATTAAAAACTGTGTTCCAAAACATAACCTACAGCTTAATGAACATGATTAAAAAAAAAAAAAAAAAACCTCTCAACTGTAATCTATATAATTAGAAAGTCATTAAGATTTTAGAATTTTTAAAAAAGCAGATATAGGGGACTTCCAGGTAGCAAAAGATAACAGTAAATGCCTAGTTCTATGTTTTATACACACACACACACACACACACACACACACACGTCCTACAAAAATACAGAAAACCAAGATCAAATAAAGCCAGACAAAATCACATCTTTCACATAAATGGAAGACAGAAAATGCCCAAACTTCAAAATACCTCTAACGAAAAAGAGGAAGATAATTCTAAATCTCAACAGGCGATCTCTTATGCTCCTCCTCCATGTGTGCTCACTGCATGTGAACAGGCTTAACTCATCCATTAAAACAAAAAGGTCTCTAGTTTGGATACAAAGCAAGACCCAGCTGCTTATGTATGCTACACATAAAAGACACATTTAAACAGACAGACTAACAGTAAGTACACCAGGCAAATGGAAGCAATAAGAAAACAGGAGTAATAATAACATCAAAGTGAAATTCAAGCCAAAAAAAAAAAGACAAAAAGAAAGTGCTAACAGCCACAATTCATAAGTGTAACTGTTATAGTTATCTATATACCAAATAATATAGCAATCACCTATGAAGCAAAAAAATTACAAGAAATGTAAGGAGTCATAGATAGAAGCACATTAAACAATAGGAGACTTTAATATATAACTCTTTGTACAAGACAAATGAACAAAAAATAAAACTATGGAGAAGAACCACCACAGTTAATAAGGTAGATCTTATGGATGTATATATCAAATTTTATACTCTTATAATTGAGCACTTTCTTTACTAGCCCTTATGTACACTCACAAAATTGATCCTGTATTACAGGTCTAAGACTGGGATAAGGCAAGAGAGGTGCCCAGGGTAAAAAAATTAATGAGACTCAGTCCAGATTTCCTGCAAGTCCAATGTCAACACGAACCCTGATTGCCTCACTGGCTTTACACTAGTCTTGGCCTTGTTATACTAGGTCACAAAGAAAACATTAGTATGTCCTATAAAGCAGAAACGGAGAAGGCAATGACACCCCCACTCCAGTACTCTTGCCTGGAGAATCCCATGGACAGAGGAGCCTGGTAGGCTACAGTCCATGGGGTCGCTAAGAGTTGGACACGACTGAGCAACTTCCCTTTCACTTTTCACTTTCATGCATTGGAGAAGGAAATGGCAACCCACTCCAGTGTTCTTGCCTGGAGAATCCCAGGGACGGGGGAGCCTGGTGGGCTGCCGTCTATGAGGTCGCGCAGAGTCGGACACGACTGACGCAACTTAGCAGCATCAGATAAAGCAGAACTAACAGAAACAATACTCTCTGATCACAATGCAATAAAACTAAAATTTAACAATAAATAAATAAGGCCTATCACCTGGAAATTTAAAAAGCTTCAGTAACTTATATGTGACTGTACTGGAGACAAGCCCTTTAAAGAGGTAACAAAGGTTAAATGCAGTTATATGGGTGGGTCCTAATCCTAAGACTGGTGTCCTTATAAGAGGAGGAAGGAGGTAGCAGGGATACGTGAGCACAGAGGAAAGGCCCCATGAGGGCACAGTAAGAATGCAACCACTCAAGCCAAGGAGAGAGGCCTCAGGGGAAACTCAACCTGCTAATACACAGATCTCAGGCTTCTAACCTCCGGAACTATAAGAAAATAAATTTCCATTGTTTAAACTACCCCTGTCTATGGTATTTTGTTATGTATGGCAGCCCTTGAAACTATTCATTTCACCTTCTATTAAACAACCACACCTTCTATTAACACATCTTCAGTTAATCCCTAGGTAAAAAGATGCAAATTAAAATTAGAGAATTTCTAAAAAATAATAATTAAAACACTACATAACATAATCTCTATGATACATTTAAAGCAGTAATAAGAAAATTCTCAGCACGACACTTTTACCAATAAAAATGAAAGAATGAACATTAGGTGAAGTAAATTTCCAACTCAAAAAATAACCAAAAAAATTAAGAAATAAACTAAAAGAAAGTACAAGGTATAAAACATGATGTTAGAAAACTAGGAACCCACAAAGCAGCTAGTAGAAAATACACGACTTTAGTAAGGTCACAGAATTCAAGAACAACACATAAAAGTCAACTATATTTCTAACTATGTGTGTGTTTTCTTTTTTGGAGGGGCTTCCCTGATAGCTCAGTTGGTAAAGAATCTGCCTGCAATGCAGGAGACCGTGGATGTTAGCAATAAACAATTAGGAAGTAAAAAAATTTTTTAAATAACTGTTTATAATCACATAAAAATGCTTAGAATTAAAATTAATACAATATGAGCTTGATATATACAATGAACACTACAAAACTTTGATGACAATAATTAAAGATGACCCAAATAAAATATAAATGTTTTCAGAGTAGAATCAGTGGTAAAGAATCTGCCTGTAATGTGGGAGACACAGGTTTGATTCCTGGGTAGAGAAAATCCCCTGGAGAAGGAAATGGTTAACCCACTCCAGTATTCTTGCCTGGGAAATCCCATGGACAAAGGAGCCAGGTAGGCTACAGTCCAAAGGACTGCAAAGGGCTGGACACAACTGAGTGACTAAGCATGCATACAAGCACAGTGCCAGGCACTGATCCAAAAGCTGAAAAGAAAACTGTAGGCCTAAACCAGGACTTGTACCCTGGTTATATTCATCCTCCCACTTATCATTCCCATCTCATTATCACCCCACTACAGGTATTGAACTTGTCCCTTTCAGGATAGAGAGTGTGTCTTAGTTATCTGATTCTCCTGAATGCCCAGTATCTAGAATTGAGCTTGGTACACAGTATATGCTCAACAAATGTTTGCTGAACAAAAAACTTCTGACTCCCAGTCCAGTGTCCTTTGGGCTTCCCTGGTGGCACTAGTAGTAAAGAAGCCGCCTCCCAATGCAGGAGACACAAGAGATGTGGGGTTCTTGTCCCCCTGGGTTGAGAAGATCCCCTGGAGAAGGGAATGGCAACTCACACGAGTATTCTCGCCTGGGAAATTCCATGGACAGAGGAGCCTGGCGGGCTACAGTCCATGGGGCCACAAAGAGTTGGACACAATTGAAGCAACTTAGAACACAAATACAGTAGATGGAGAGACAGGCCATATTCATTGACTGGACAGACCGTGAGATGACAACTCTTCTTAAACTGAGCTACAGATTCAATGCAATGCCAATCAAAATCGTAACAAGCCTTTGTGATAAACTGATTTTCAAATTTATGTAGAAAGGCAAAGGACCCAGGGAAGCCAAAACAATCTTGCACAAAAAGAACAAGGTAGAAGATATGCACTACCTGAATGAAACTTCTATGAACCTACAGTAATCAAGAGAGTGATACTGGTGTCAAGACAGACATACAGATCAATGAAACAGAACAGAGCAGAACACAGACACACACATATATAAGGTCAACTGATTTTCAACAAAGGTATCAAAATAATTCAAATACATAAGATATCTGGGCAAAGATTACATGGGAATACTCTGTACTAGTTTTACAATGTTTTGTTAGCTATGAAATTATTTCAAAATAAAGTTTAAAAAATATGTGTGTATATAACCTAATACTCTGTAGTTCCCTTCTGGCCGACTCTTCTGCCATCTGTGAAGCTCGCAATTTCTCTTCACACTGATCCTTTTCAGACTGCCTGCAGACATCATGTTCCACTTTCATTTTCTCTAAATCCGCTAATCTGCTCTCAAGTTCTAGCCTAAAACAACAAATGATAATTATATTACAAGAACTACAATAAGCATGATATGACAGGATAATGTTTTCATCTGCAAGGAGATTTAACCAACAAAATAAGGTAATTACTTACTTTTCATCTTGTAATTCCAAAAGTTTTTGATAACCTTCTTCTTTGGCAGCTTGTACTTTACGTATTAATTCACGGTCCTTTTCTACTAAGAGCGCCTTGTGGTGTTCAACAGCTGATTTGAGAATTTCATTGTCTGACTGTAATCCTAGTATTTTTTAAAGAAGAACACTCTACTATATTCAATGTTATTAAAAAGAAAAATTGTAATTAAGACCAAATATTCATAAGTCAGTAAGACAAAAGAACACAAAGTCTCTCCAAATACATATCTCAAAGATCTTTACATTTGTTGACAAGTTTTTCTTAATGAAAAAGACTACCACTCAGACTCCATTTGTCATTTTATTAAGCATGCACACACAAAAAACTTAATAAACGGTATATACATTTACTCATTTGGATCTTGAGAGCTGGGGACATCGACCTGGGTAATATCAAAAGAGGTTTAAATACTTCTAAAAGGGTCTGTAATCTAAATCCACAGAAAGCTAGCTGGGAAGCAGAGTGAATAAAATTAAAACCTATTAGAACTGTTAGATTTCTAATATAAATTGGAAGCTTTCAAGTGTGTCCAATGAATTCACAAATTTTCCTTGTAATGAAATGACAAGTATTTTGTATATGGGATGATTAAAACAAATTCATATCTAACTCAAAGTTTAAAAAAATGCAAAGCTGGCTCTCAAACTCTAAGTTCCAAAGAAAATTTGCTCCCTAACACTTTGAAAATCCATGAGTCAACATCAAGCAGAAATGAATAATGAAAACAGTCATTCATCATAAGCTCTGTCTGAAACTGGAGTCTAGTTCAACTAAAGACCAATTTGATGACAGCTGCAGGTCCAGGCAGCTTATTTCAATACTTAAGTCAGGAACAATATAAATTCTGAGAAATCTTAATGATAAGGACATTCTACAGCTAAACTGGAGCTTAAAAATAAGCTAAGATTGAACTAGACCCAACAACTGGCCTAGCATCTACCTAAAAAAAAAAATTTTGACTTAAAAATTGGACCTGAAACCCACCTTTGTTCCTTATATTCTTTAGAATTAAAATGATCTGAGACTAATAATCACATGATCTAAAGAGATTTTAAGTTATAAACCCTGGAAGTATGGAATCCTATCCATAAAGTTTTACTTAATTTATGTATTAATCAAATAACTATGATATAACCTTAAGATTGATTTTTTAAGTTACATCACAGAATGAACATTTGACACACAAACAATACATATGTGCTCTAAAATTAAAATTCAATTAAGCTTAAAATTGGAAATAAAAATTCAGTTTGATCTATTTTAGTAATCTGAATTTATATGTGACAGTAACAGTAAAAAGCATGGGAAATCATATATTACCATCCAGTTCACTTTGAATTTTATTCCTTTCTCTTTCTAGCTCACTCTTAGCTCTTGCTGCCTCCAGTTTGATGTCTGTTATTTCTAGTTTGTTTGAATGCTTAAGCTCCTTTACCTGTTGATAATCAGAAATTGAAATTACTATTGGTCATTTTCTTGCCACTAAGTGCTAACCCAAAAACATTAGGAGAAAGGAGGGAAACCTTTGGTAGCAGACTACAGAGTGAAGCAACTTCCAGGAGGGAAGATGCTTCAGTGCCTAGAACAGTAGTTGGCACTGAGGAAACAGTCTGCTTCTGAGAGAACTGAGTCGCTTCTTTAAATAGCTGGGTGGGGTCATCTGGCTTAATCTGGTCTTTAAAAGTTTAACTGCAAGTACCTAAAATCTAACAGTCAATGACTGAAACATCTTCAGGGAAGAAATATTGATGTCTTCTTCCAAAAAAGAGTGCTGGTAACAAGAAGGCATTTTAGGTTTAAGACACAGCATATAAAGTATTATAAAAGTAGAATATCAACAGTCTGCTCGGAAAACAACAACCAACTTGTTACAGATACAACATAAGAAGGTGTAAATCTGTGAGGGAATAAACCTATATGCCACACAAAAGGACTGTTTATCCTGTTAGCTGTTAAAGATGATATAAGCAACTGTATTTCAGAAAGTTAACTCGAAGTGTGTTGGATCAAGAAGCTGAAAAGAAATGAACCAATTATGAGGCAAAGGACTGACAAAGTGGACAAGAAAGAATCATCTACTGAATCCAGTGACTAAATTGTGTGTGCATGTGTGTGTGCGGTTGGTTAGTAGGTTAAATAAGTACAAAATGTATAAATCTAATTTAAACCTTTACTGCCAAAATCTGATTCTTTTAAAGACCCAAGGTCAATGTAACTAATATTTTCTATACAGTTAACCAACACAGCTTTTTCTCTGAGACATACCTTTTGAAAGCTGAATGATTATAGTTCATAAGTAGTATTGCTTTGTTTATTCAATAAATATTTCTTGAGTGCCTATTATGTGCCCAAGCACTGTCTGAGAAGCCTGGGGATACAGCAGCAAAGAAGAAAGTTTTGTCTCTCTAATCATCTGCACTACTCTCTAAGTTTCCATATCCCTGCCCTTTGGTGAGGTGTTTTCCAAAATTAGGTACAGTACTATATTGAGGATTTAACCATATAGACATAAAGGTTAGATAAGTCTGCATTCTCACATATTATACTATTGTATAAAACTATTAAATAAGAGGAGAAAAATCACAACTATAGAAAGGCAAATATGTAAAATATAAGACGGTGGTAATAGAAGCATAAAGGATAGGTTACTTGAGTGCAATAAAAGTCTATAAAAACTAGAGAAGGGAGTTTGAAATAAATCAGGAAGAGGTCCCAGAGCCAAAGAGGGCAAAGATGAGAAACAAGTATCTTACTGGAAAAGACTCCGTCTATGAAAGGTCTTGGAACTGTAACAGGGCTTCGTGCAAAATCTTCACTTTGAAAAGAAACAAATTAAGAAAGTACTGTGCTGCCTTTGTACTGCTAAGATCACACTAAGACATAACCCTCCAAATTAACCCACAGATTTGCAAATGGTACTACACAAAATGAATACCTTGTGCTGACATGAGATTTGCATTTTTAAATCTTCCTGAAGTTCTTTTCTATGAAAGCAAGTCTCAAAGAACAATATTTACAAAGCTCTAAATGCTTTCAGAGCAGCTAAAAAATTATATTCATTTTAAAATTCAAACTTGCTATAGATTGAGTTTTTATAATTTCATGATAGAATTCATAAATGCTTTAAAATTTAAATACAGCTATAATGTATGACAAATGTAATCATAACCTGCTATTATACACTAACTGCAGAAGGTTAAGAATGACATACAGTTCATTAGCAAACCACACTGTAGCTGCTTTATAGATGAGGTAGAAAATCAGAGCCATGTTATTTTGCAGAATCTTTCATTTCAATGAGAACTACAAAATATATAAAATTATTTTTAATTCATTCAGATTTACTGAAATGAGAAAATATTTTTCAATTAAATTTATAATCAATGAAACTAAATAAACAGTTCAGTCGCTCAGTCATGTCCGACTCTTTGCAACCCCATGAACCACAGCACGCCAGGCCTCCCTGTCCCATGAACTCCCGGAGTCCACCCAAACCCATGTCCATTGAGTCAGTGATGCTGTTAGGGGAAGCAGACTGATTGAAACCGCTCACCCTGGCCAGGCACCATAGTAACCATTTGCATGAGTTGTTTTATGACAGGAGATCCTGATAAGGAATAGGGAACTAAAAAGCCACCACCAACCGGAAGAGTTCGCGAAAGGTCGAAAGGAGACACCGAAAGGTCGAAAGGAGACACCGAAAGGTCGAAAGGAGACACCGCAGTCCGGCCACTTCCCAGAATCCCTCTCGCTAGCCTCCATCTTGGCTGAGCGATGCGTGCGCCACCAGGAAAGACTAAATGAGAGTGATTGGCCAAAGATCACCGAAAACTAATCCCATCACCATAAAACCCTGCGAGCCACGCGGGGCAGAGCTGTTTTCCTGGAGAGAAAACAGTAGTAGAGACCCTACTGCTCTCTACCCGGGTGCCCTTCCCAATAAAATCTCTTGCTTTGTCAGCACGTATCTCCTCGGAGAATTCTTTTCCGAGTGTTAGACAAGAGCCCAGTTTCAGGCCCTGGAAGGGATCCCCCTTCCTGCAACAATGCCATCCAGCCATCTCATCCTCTGTCATCCCCTTCTCCTCCTGCCCTCCATCTTTCCCAGTATCAGGGTCTTTTCAAATGAGTCAGCTCTTTGCATCAGGTGGCCAAAGTATTGGAATTTCAGTTTCAACATCAGACATGAAGTTATCCTCAGACTACTACTATTATTAAACTAGTGGTATATGCCCAAGCAACAGGCATTCAAATTTATCTAAGGACCCTGATGAGTTTGTTTTCCTTTAGTGCCATATTTCTAAAATCGTAAAATGACTGCACTTATACTAACAGTTAATTAACTTCCTAAAAGATATTAAAAGGAATTATTTTATTAAAAATGGAAAAACTTGTATGAATATTAATTACTGAGTTATGACAAATAAAAGTACTTTCTATGAGTAATATGAACCAAATCCCAAATGGGTATAATAGTTTCTTTCTGCCTCTAGATTCCTAGTTTTTAACTTTTGTACTCAAACACCAAAAACTCTAGGAAAACCAGGAATCTTTTCTTAAATAAAATGTACAAGTTAAAATGTCGCACATAATTTGAAAAGATTTACAGTCTTCTTAACTTCCCAGGGCCAAGCTACCCTGTTTGTTTTTTCCACAATGTGTTTTCCATGTAGATTCTAGTCTTTGTGAATTTGCTTTATGCTTCTGACACAAGAGAAGTATTAATATTCAGAGAATATTAGCTAGTATTAATAAAACTTTAAGAAGTATAACAAAGTAGCAAGAACAGGCATTTTATAAGGGTTCAGAATCTGTTAAATTACACAAACACACACAAGAAAACAATATGTGTAAGCAAGAAATTCAAATATAGTTGAAAAAATGTATTACTCAAGAAGCTCTTCAAGTAAATTCCAAAGAGACAGTATTCAAACTCTGATCTTTTTCAAAGGTCAGAGATGGAATGACCTTATTAACTTACATAATAAGGATAACTCTGTGGGATGACTTCCTTAAAACTATACATTTTATTGGAGTCCTAAAGCTCAAACACCTCAAGAGGTAACAGAAGAATTTATCTAACTGAATATAAAATATGTTTAAGGTCATTATTTTTAGGCCATCTTTGGTAATACTTTTTTTTTGGTAATACTTTTTAATCCAAGACATTGATAGTTACGTGACATAACTGTTCAAAACCTAACAAACATTTACAAATCTGAATAATTTAGACAAAAACACCCCAGGTGTTCCTTTGCATTGCAAGCAATCATTTGTGAGAACTACAAAATGTTGATGAAAATTTCAAGTTGCAAAGAAAACTGTGACAATGCTTAAAACATTATTTTAAAATTTATCCTTCCAACAAAATATTTTTATAATGCAAGATCTCAAATGAAAACTTGATTTGTCTAAAGTTGATGGGTGGTTTCTAATAGACCATTTATATGCAAAATAATGCAAATGTGCCTTTAACAAAACAGGCAACTCTTAGCAATGTATGTTAATAAACATACAGTCTGAAAGTGGAAAATATATGTATTTGCCACAGAAAAAACTGGGTAGACTATCTTCCAAGGATGGCATCTAATATATCTAATATTATGGCTTTGGCCTTTCAGACACAGAAATCCAATTTTGTCACTACACTTAAAGACAACTCTCAAGGTCAGAGAGAGATTACTAAAGTTTACAAAGTTCACACTACTGAAGTTTACAAAAAGTGATCTATAAAACCAGAAAGTCAGTTTATTAATCATGAAAAAAAAACTGTAATGGAAACTAGAATATTCTAACCCTGAAGGACCAGTGCATTCTCTCCCTGTACCAAAAATTTCAGAGAAAGCTGCTTAGGATAATGCAATCAGAACCAAAGGAATGGGAGGAATTGATTATTTCATAGCCACGACTTAAAACAGATTGAGGTATTCCTTTCCACAGTAAGAATAATCTCTTCACTGGGACCAGAATACTCACACTCTGCCAACTAAAACTCTCTCTTTCTTCTATCATAAACACTGTTTGACTCTGGACAAGGAATTTATGATGAATACATTACTTCTCTAGATAAGTACACATATTTCTACCAGACTATGGTAAGTTCCCTATGGTCTGGAAACTTTTTTTAAGATGATTTTACATTACTCTAATAGAAATATAACACATGATCTCATTGACAGAAATCAGTTTTATTTTCAAGTTCTTAGAGCTGCCCCAAGTACTACTAATATAGGTATATTCAGGTGATTATATATTAGTCTTATGCTAAGTGCTTTATATCTAAGTGCAGAATATCTCATTTAATCTCTGCCACACTCTATAAAGTATTAGTCTTCTTTCATAAAAGAAAATGCTAAAGTCTTCATAGAGAAAGTAAATTGCCCAAGATCACACAGCTAGTAAGGGGAAGAAATGTAATTTGAATGTCGGACTCCCCCCAGTGCTGATATTCACTACAGTATTCTATAAAGTACTTTCATCATTGGTATCCTACTTCTGGTTACTGGAGCCTGGAAAATCCCATGCACGGAGGAGCCTGGTAGGCTGCAGTCCATGGGGTCGCTAGGAGTCGGATACGATTGAGTGACTTCACTTTCACTTTTCACTTCCATGCATTGGAGAAGGAAATGGCAACCCACTCCAAGGTTCTTGCCTGGAGAATCCCAGGGACGGGGGAGCCTGGTGGCTGCTGTCTATGGGGTTGCACAGAGTCGGACACGACTAAAGTGACTTAGCATAGCATAGCATATATATACTGCCTTTGAGGGAGGAAAAAACATCTAAATTTCTGAGAATACTGTATATTAAAGATGCTCAAACCACTATATTCTTTAAAAAAATGCAGATAATGCTGCTGATTCAGTCACTTAACAAATATGAATTGAGTGTCTACTGTGTGCCAGCACTGTTCCAGGAGCTAAGATCTAACAGTAACAGAAGCAACATCCTGGTTCTCCTGGAGCTTATATTTGATTGAAGGAAAAGGGATATAAAAGACAAAAATAAACAAATTTATCACATGGCGTTAAGACATATAAAGGAAAATAAAGCAGATAAAAAAGACAGAGAGTAAGGTGGAGGAAGAGGGAAGATGGTATTTCACTAAGTGAAGAAACAAAAGTCCTCTCTGATAAGGCAACATCAGAAATAGGTGAGGAAGAAGCAATATACATATGTGAGGGAAGATCATGCAAGGTAGGCAAGCACAAAGGCCCTGAGGTAGAAGCCTGATCAAAGAAGAGTGAGAAGACCAGTGAGGCTAGAGCAAAGTGAACAGGAGGGAAAACGGACTATGAGGACTGGGGAAAGACTGCAGAGGCCAGATCACACAAAGCTCTGACAGGGGAGAGTGAAGAGACCAAGTCAGGAGGCTAATCTAAAAACTAGACTAGAATGGTCACAATAAAAGGCAGTTAGAACGGTCAAATTCGACATGTATTTAGAAGGTAGAATAAGACCAAAAAAGAGACTTCAACATAGAAAAGTAAGCTACTTAAACACAAAATTCCTTTGTCATTATACAGTCTCAAGCATTTTAAAGAATAAAGCAGATACTGAGGACAACTTACTTTACTGGCCAATGTATTTACTTCCCGTTCGGCTTTATGCAATTTACTAGTTAACGCAGTGTTTTGTTCATTGCTTGATTGTAGCTCTTTTTCCAAGCGTTCAGCCTGTAGTTTAGCTGACTGTTTTTCAGCCTTTTATTAAAACAAAATATTTTAAAATTTGCTAATTTTTCACAATTATATAAAAATAAGCACTAATTAAATAAATGTAATAATCATACTACCTCCAATTATCCAAAACCTCAACATTAACATATACAAAGTAACAAGTTTTATCAAAGCAATTAGAAGAATTCAAATGAAAGATCTGTTCCAGGAAATATGCAAGAAAGTTACCTAGACAACTTACTTTTCAACAGCCCCCACACCAAGCTAAAACCCATATACTTCTCTCAGAGAATGCGTACCTAAACACACATTTGATACCTATTTACTATTATTGTGAACATAATTCAAATAAGCATTCTGTGGGATTATAAGTACATAGAAGATATGAAAAAATGTATAACCAGGTAGACAGGAGGGCTCATTTGTGGTATTCTCCAAAGAAGACATACAGATGGCTAACAAACACATGAAAAGATGCTCAACATCACTCATTATCAGAGAAATGCAAATCAAAACCACTATGAGGTACCATTTCACGCCAGTCAGAATGGCTGCAATCCAAAAGTCTACAAGCAATAAATGCTGGAGAGGGTGTGGAGAAAAGGGAACCCTCTTACACTGTTGGTGGGAATGCAAACTAGTACAGCCACTATGGAGAACAGTGTGGAGATTCCTTAAAAAACTGGAAATAGAACTGCCTTATGATCCAGCAATCCCACTGCTGGGCATACACACTGAGGAAACCAGAAGGGAAAGAAACACGTGTACCCCAATGTTCATCGCAGCACTGTTTATAATAGCCAGAACATGGAAGCAACCTAGATGTCCATCAGCAGATGAATGGATAAGAAAGCTGTGGTACATATACACAATGGAGTATTACTCAGCCATTAAAAATAATACATTTGAATCAGTTCTGATGAGATGGATGAAACTGGAACCTATTATACAGAGTGAAGTAAGCCAGAAAGAAAAACACCAATACAGTATACTAACGCATATATATGGAATTTAGAAAGATGGTAACAATAACCCTGTGTACGAGACAGCAAAAGAGACACTGATGTTTAGAACAGTCTTATGGACTCTGTGGGAGAGGGAGAGGGTGGGGAGATTTGGGAGAATAGCATTGAAACATGTATAATATCATGTATGAAACGAGTCGCCAGTCCAGGTTCGATGCACGGTACTGGATGCTTGGGGCTGGTGCACTGGGACGACCCAGAGGGAGGGTAGGGGAGGGAGGAGGGAGGAGGGTTCAGGATGGGGAACGCGGGTATACCTGTGGCGGATTCATTTCGATATTTGGCAAAACTAATACAATATTGTAAAGTTTAAAAATAAAATAAAATTAAAAAAAAGTGAGAACTGAAAACCTAAAATCAATGGAGATTAAGGAAAAAAAAAAAAACCCCAAGAGATGAAAATTTTAAAATCCTCACTAATCTGGAGCTTAGTTCCTGACCTCATCACATAATAAAAATTCTTAATGAAGTTGTCAAGAAAATTCCTGGATGGTAATATTCATAGTACTCTTTAATTAGAAAGGGAAAAATAAATACTTTTTAAAAATATTTCTATTCAAAATAGCTAACATGAAAACATTTTGCAATTAAAGGATAAGCTTCAGTTCTATAACATCTCATTTCCTATATATCTTAAATATAAGCAGTACATTAAAAATAACTCAAAAACTTATTTTCCTCACATATAAAATGATACTCTCCAGGCACAATGAGAGCCAAAAAAAAACAAAAAACAAAAAACCCAACAGAGAAAGGCATGCTACTACCATTTACTTATTTTCATCTGACAAATAATAAAAACATAGGCTTTTTTGAAAACATCACAAATAAACTTCCCACCCTGTGTCATCATTCAACTTGTCCTAAAAATAATCACTAAACAACCTCAACACAAAGTTTCACACAGAGATCACATACCACACTCAAATCACAGTCATCCCACTTACTCTGTCACTGAGGAGATACGTTAAGGATGGAAGGATAGCAACATAAACACTTCATTCTGAACTGCCTCGTGTCTAAGGTCCAATGATACTGTCCAATGACAACTTTAGTTCAGGAATCCGCTAAATACTGCCAGGAGCTTCATCCGGAAAACAAAAAGGTGACTTCTACTCTTCAAAACATACTACTATACTTCTTTTACCAGCTGGCAGTCTGGAAAAAACTCGCTACTTCGGATTTGGATATCGGATTTTAAATAAAAACTACGTGCACACTAATTTCCCTCCAGTTCAAATCACTTCACAACTATTTTGAAACATTCTGAAAACAAAACATTTCAGATTGCTCAAAATAAATAAATTTTTAAAAACTATGAAACTAGTATATTGGCTTCATGTAAGACACTAAGCATTATCTAAATAAAATGATAAAGGGGTCCAGAATTTGCCACTGTGACATAAAAATTACTTTGAGCTGAAGTCTTCTGAGAATCAGAAGACACAGGAAAAACTTTTTCCTTGAACTCCTCTTATCTGTCTAAAAGCAGAGCCTCTAAAAAGAACTTAAGTGTTAGAATTCCCTTCCCCAAGGGTTTCATAACTAGGGAAGATCAATTTCTATCACAGGAGACACCACCACCAGGATAAGAAATCACCTACACAAACATCATCACAAAATTGTCACATCTCCCATTTGTTTTCCTAAGGGCCCATTTATCTTTCCTAAAAGTCATTTGTTTTCCTATAATTGTCCTTTCTCCCCATCTCTTTTCCTCATTAAAATGGTGCTGCTGCTGCTGCTAAGTCGCGTCAGTTGCGTCCGACTCTGTGCGACCCCATAGACGGCAGCCCACCAGGCTCCTCCATCCATGGGATTTTCCAGGCAAGAGTACTGCAGTGGCTTGCCTTCTCCATAAAATGGTGTATAAGCCCCAAATTACAATTGTCTCTGAGTCACATTTTTCTGTGAACTTCTGTTTATACACATGAATAAAAATCTGTCTTTTCTCTTGCTAATCTGTCTGTTGTCAGTTTAACTCACAATCCTCAAACACTGAACCTAAGAGGATAAAGTAAAAGTTTTTCCTTTCCAACAATGGAAACCAAGAACGTCATAGGAGAATACCTAAGAGTACCAATGTAGCTCTGACAGCTCTTTTCTTTCCCTAATGAACTTAGGAATACTTCAGTAAAGGCTTTATATGCATTAGCAGCCAAGCTGAATTTTGTTACTCTGGCATGAAGCTGTCATAAGACATAAACGCAGTATTTCTGTTGAAACAGGATTTATGATTTTAAGATCTTAAATCACAGCGTAAGGGAATAACTAGAAAGAAATTGCTCTTTCTGGTTTGAGATGATTTTAGTCTTCAGAAACTCAATTTTTAAAAAAAAATTTTTGAATATTCTACTCTGTGGCATTATAAGAGTTAAAACAGTTCAGCTAGGTGACATGACTCCCAAAGAATAAACAATCCCTTTGTAAATGTGGTAGCATAGCTATTGCTTCAATCAAGAGCTTTCTTCTTTACAGAAAGTATATCTACTCTTGGGATTCCACAAATGCGTCAGCATTAAAGTGGTGAGCACATATTTATGCTCTAAAAATCAAAGGTCTGTCAACTGCACTTCAAATAGAAAAAGAAAAAGGATGCCATAGTCTACCGGGAAGCAATTAAAATCTTACCTCCAGGGATCTGACTGTAGCCTGCATCTCAGCCAACTGCCGCACCTGAATTCTTTGGACATTTTCTGCCTGAGCACTAGAATTCTCTTTTTCAGCTCTTAATTCTGCTATTTCAGCTTCTAAACTTTTTAATTTCTGATGCAAATGGGCTTTTGCTCGAACAAGTTGCTCCATTCGGTTGCTCTCTCTTGTGGGATCAACACTGTGCAATTGGTTAAGGAGTTCTTTATCTTCCTCCAATCTTGCAATCTAATAATAATTTGAAAGAAAACATACAACCTTAAATTATCAAATTTTCAGTCATAAACATGCTTTACAAGTCAGCAAATTAAAATTTGAAATTGCACAATATGAAACAAAAAAGTTCAGGTGGTGAATGAAACAGGAAAGGAAAAAAAAAATCCTAAAATGTCACGTTCTTCATCCTGTACTTGGCATGACTGAAATGTGAGGGCAAGGATCCTGTCCTATTTTTCTCCCTCCATCTCCTCATGGTGTTTGGCACAGGGCTTCATCAGATGCTGGCTAAAGTTCAAAATTAAAAATAATACTACAGAATAATTTAAAATATGTCAAGTATTTTTAAAATTCATCAGAACATTATAGGGACTTATGCAAGATCAATATGCTCATTACTCCTAAGCTTTTCCTCATCTGACAGTAATTCTTCGGCTATATCTACACTAATAAAATCATCTAGTCCAAAGCAACTTAATTTATTAAAAAAAGCTGCTTGTCCATATTACTAACTACAAATGTGACTGATGAGAGTTTTAATGATAGCTAAGAGTTTATTAAAGCCCCAGTTGTAGTGATGGCCTAGTTCTTAATTCTCAGATGCAAGAAAGAACTGAAAATCACTACCCCAGGGTAATGACAAATCACCAGGGAACTTGTTGAACAGAAAGACCAATGGTTTTATTCATGCCAACCATTGCGACTGGATCCCAAGCACCTCAGCATCAGGAGATTTCAAGCTGCTTCTTAACCTCTAAGGCACTTCAGAGGTCTCTCACCTCCAGGAATGAGGGTCCAAGTAATCAGAGTAAAACTCATTCTTTCCCTTCGCTGATCTCTCCAACTCCCTATCCCCTACTAACAAAACTTTGTTGTTAACCATACCAGCTCCTCTTTTTATATATGGGGTTTCTTTAGATGATTTAACTCAAAAAAAAAAAAAAAAAATTCAGTTGTTTAAAAAAGAGAGAGAAAGAAAGTTAAAAACGACAGCTATAAACACCACCAGGGGTTGTTATAGCCAGGATGAGCTTAGAAGGCTCACTTTAAGCCAAAAGGACTTAAAGTAATGCTCTGCAGCCTGGGCCAAAAAGGCCCAAGAGACAACTGATTGCTCACATCGCTATAAATGAATCTAAGAAGTGCGATCAAGAAGCAACAGTTAGAACCTAACATGGAACAATGGCTGCTGCTGCTGCCGCTAAATCCCTCAGTCACGTCCGACTCTGTGTGACCCCACAGACGGCAGCCCACCAGGCTCCCCCGTCCCTGGGATTCTCCAGGCAAGAACACTGGAGTGGGTTGCCATTTCCTTCTCCAATGCATGCATGCATGCTAAGTCACTTGAGTCATGTACAACTCTGTCCGACCCCACAGACAGCAGCCCACCAGGCTCCTCTGTCCACAGGATTCTCCAGGCAAGAATACTGGAATGGGTTGCCATTTCCTTCTCCGTGGAACAATGGACTGGTTCCAAATTGGGAAAGGAATATATCAAGGCTGTATATTGTCACCCTGCTTATATGCAGAGTACATCATGAGAAATGCCCAGCTGGATAAAGCTCAAGCTGGAATCAAGATAGCTGGGAGAAATATCAATAACCTCAGATATGCAGATGACACCACCCTTATGGAAGAAAGAGAAGAGGAACTAAAGAGGCTTTTGATGAGGGTGAACAAGGAGAGTGAAAAAGCTGGTTTAAAAATCAACATTCGAAAAACGAAGATTGTGGCATCCAGTCCCCTCACTTTTGTCTATTATAATGTAGTTCAGAGTAATCTGAGAAGGGTGTAAGTTAGAGAATTTGGAATATTTTAAATAAAGGAAACACCTGGACCTAAAGCAGCGCTTCAGATAGAACTTTAGAACCCACCAGAACAAAAGTGTTCTGAGAGATTTCATGATGTCTACCAACGTGATTATGTACATGTCAGCGTAAGGACCCAAACAAGGAGGGCATGATCAGTTCTCCTGCTACCAGTGCTATAAGGAAAACAGCATGTGGTAACAGAGACCCAGAAAAGTTCTCCTTTTTGTCATAGAACTTTGGCTTCTCATGATCCCTACATAATCCAAGGTAGAGTACAGCCAGTTTGGGACACATGATGGAATAGCCTCAGAGAGCTGTCATTATGTATTCTATCAGTTTTTCATATGGTGCAATGTTCACTGCCCTCTCTCAAGATCTTAATACTTCTTCACTGGATTACTCTTTCACTCATTCAGCCTACATTACAATCACCTGAACCTAAAACTCTCTGTACTGCTCTTCATTACTATTTGCAGAATAATATAAAATCAGAGTCCTAATAAAATGAAAACACAGTAGTACCACTTCCAAATAAGAATGCATGCAACTTCAGAATTTCATTTGTATAAAACCCCAGACTTAATATGTGCTTACAGTCAAATGCACTAAGAAATTACGGCGTATCTTTTTTCATAAGATATCTTCTTCATGTAATTTTTAAAATTTAAAATATCACAAGGAAAATGTGAATTCCTAGCATGCTCCTCAGGAAAACACTAATAACAAAATTTTCCTCAAGTATTACCATATGAATCAAAACTTCTTTCATCTGTAGAAGTGAAAATGTACAACTATTGTGTGAGTCCTTAATTAATGCAAGAAAATCCAATTATTTTTAATACACCAAGATAATGTATTTTATACCAGTTAAAATTGTAAAATTGATAGATGGCAAGGGTAGGCCTTACTTTGAAGTTTTACTGCTGTTTTGCGATCCACATCATCTCACTAGTTTTTACTTTAATTGTATAGAGAAACTGGAGTGTAAAGATAAGTGATGGAATGAAAGCAGACACCAATTATCCACTAATTAATACTGCTCCTGCATAATCAACTGGGAAGTAGAAAGGAGAGAACTTCGGCCTTATTAGAAAGTTTTACTTTTCCAGACTTTACTAATCATGGCATACAGCTAGCCATTTATCTCCAGATTTCTAAGAACGTCATAAGACATTCCAATTAGAAAATTAATGATGCCACTGGCATCTTAAAATTTTTAATGATTATCATTTGGCCTTTCATGGATGAAAAATAGAATAGCCATCAGATTTCAGATGCACGTTTCATTCTTTAAAAGAAAAAAAAAAAGGATAAAACTAAGAGAGCACAAATAATCATTACCAGATAAACATCAACCAACATTAGATTTTAAAAGCAAAGTATAAAATAAGGCACCATTATCTTTAATCTCAGTAGTTACTCTTCAACATACTAAATCTACATTTTAAATTTGAAATTTTTATCATTCCTTTTCCCAGAGGAAAAATTTTATATGTAGTTCCCTTAAATCTATCATTATTATAGATTCAAAATCTTATATAATAGAAATCAACTCATTTCTCTACAACATTACAGTGGTAGATGGCCCCTAATTAACATGGCAACCTCGAATCATTAGTAATTTCAAATTTAAAACTCTGGGCTGGGAGTTGGGGTACCAGAGTTCACTTAACTTGGCTAATGAGTTTCTGTGAAACTCTGGGCAAGTCCCTTATCTTGTGCTTCAGTGTTTCCATTTAAAATGGACAAAATAAGACACTCCTGCCCCATTTCACTGACCATAATAGAAGTGAGATCAAATGTTTAAAAAAAAAAAAGGCCACAAATAATTTTTTAATGAAAAAGACTTATAATTATTTTTAGTTTTTTCAGTACCAAATTCTTAATGGACTCAAATGATCTGAGGTTCATTCAACTTCTTACATTTCAAATAATCATGGAGCAATTTACTCACTGATAAAAAGAAATCAGTTTGATCTAACTAGTAAATGTTAAAGGAAGGAGAGTATATTTTAGCTCTTTATTCCAATTAAAGACAATGCAATAAACATATGATGAAGATGTGTTTGTACACAGAACACTCCCCGTAACTACAGACAGCATTTTTTTTTTTTTTTTTATAAATTCAACTAGCATTAGATTTCTTATTTGAATCAAAGTGTGTTAGTTGCTCAGTTGTGTCCTGCTCTTTGTGACCCCACGGACTGTAGCCTGCCAGGCTCCTCTGTCCATGGAATTCTCCAGGCAAGACTACTGGTGTGGGTTGTCATTTCCTTCTCCAGGGGATCTTCCCTACGCAGGGTTTGAACCTGGGTCTCCTGCATTGCAGGCCAGTTCTTTCCCATCTGAGCCAGCAGGGAACATAGCAATAACATAGCATAACAGAAAACTGTTATTTATCTTTCCATCCTGAAAAATCACCTAAAAATAACATGAGGAATAAGAAACACAAATTTCATTTTTGGAAAATTTAGGAGACAAACCACAAAATGAGCACAGAGGCCGCCTAATTCAACAGACACAGAATACGGCTGTAGACTACAGGCATTGTTACGGTTGTAGATGTCAGGAAGAACACAGTGATGGTGAGGGGCACAATGTTCAGGGTGATGGGCACTCCCTAAGGTATAAACTCCTTAATTTTTATCAGTGGAAATAAGGCACACGGGCTGACAGCCAGAGCTCTCCTGAATTTGATTTGATTTTAATAAGTAGAGGGGGATCTAGTAGTATCTAGTATCTAACCAAGCAATCATACAGATAAACTGTATTTGCAAAGAGAAGTCTGTCTCTGTGGCTATGCATCTTCATTAACTGGGGCAAAAGGAAAGAGGGAAAGAAGAAAAATTAACATCAAAAAAGAACATTCACAAGAAAAATGCTGCTATAGAGCAGATGAAAATGACAAATATTAGCCATATAATTATTAGCCAATAAAACAATTATGCAATCAGCTCTAAGTTGGGATTCACAAAAAATATATAATCATAAAATTTTATTCATTAGTAGCATAATGACTAAACCAGTAATAATCAGTCACTCACCTCTGATTTGTGTTTTATTTTTTCTTCTTCTAAAATACGTGCAAATTCTTCTTTCTGGTGTTCAAATTCTGATTTGAGAAATGTATGTTCATAGCGAAGCTTATTATATTCAGCTCTATACTTTTCCACTTCCTAAATTTAAAGATTGTAATTTATCACAAATTTGAAAATGAAATTTATAGTTACTTCAAAAATCACTTTTGCAAAAAATTTAAACTGTTTTATACTGAAAGCCATTCTAAAAGTAAAAAATAAGCTTAACAGAAGTATAAACAAAATTTGGAAAAGTCCTCATGACAAGAATGCTACAAACAGAATTAGCACACTCCTGAAAAGGTATTAATAAAGCAAATTATCATTAATCTCATTTCCTCATTGATTCTCATAATAGAAATGTGTAGCATGTCAGAAGTTTTGACTTCTTGGCTTAATAAAATAATATTTAAGAATGTAGCACACCTTTCAAAATAGATTTTAAAAATTAATTCTATGAGAGAGTAGCACTGAAATATTTACACTACCATGTGTAAAATAGCTACCTAGTGTGAAGCTGCTATACACCACAGGGAGCTCAGCTCAGTGCTCTGTGATAACCTAAAGAGGTGGAATGGGGGGTGGGGGTGGAAGGGAGGCTCAAAAAGGAGGGTATATACATACAGTTGATTCACACTGCAGTACAGTCAATATTGTTAAGCAATTACATTCAAATTTTAAAAAATAATAATAATAACTAATTCTATAACATAAAATACCATCTTAAAAGTCAGAAAGGATGAATTCTAAGTATATAAATGGTTATCTGAATGCTTAGCATAATAACCTAAGGTTCAATCAAACGTTATAATGAAAGTCCAAGTCAACACACCAGTCTGAAGTATAACTTCAACCCTCCTGACTAACCAACAACACATGCAATACCTATGATCCAATTCTGCTCCCTAACACTAAAAAGTTGATAGCATTCTGAATCTCAATAAAAACTTAGGCAAAAGAGCAAGAAGGAGGAGACACTATTTCAACATGTATCAAGAAATTAATAAGGAATTAATAAGGGAAGCATGCCTCCTAAAATACTCAGCTCACTGTAAATCTTCAGTTGAAAGATTTCTAAGCCAGTTTATTGACCAAGAAAATGGGTTTCATGATTTTATTATGGACATATTTTGGTTAAAAAAAAAAATCCTTTCACTTAACTTGATCATCTAACTCAGGTTTAAGTGATTTTGTTATATCCCAAAATTAAATCTACTCAGTTCAGTTCAGTCTCTCAGTTGTATCCGACTCTTTGCAACCCCATGGACTGCAGCACGAAAGGCGTCCCTGTCCATCACCAACTCCCAGAGTTTACTCAAACTCATGTCCATTGAGTCAGTGATGCCATCCAACCACCTCATCCTCTGTCGGCACCTTCTCCTCCTGCCTTCAATCTTTCCCAGCATTAGGGTCTTTTCATATGAGTCAGTTCTTTGTATCAGGAGTCCAAAGTATAGGGAGTTTCAGTTTCAACATCAGTCCCTCCAATGAATATTCAGGACTGATTTCCTTTAGGATGGACTGGTTGGATCTCCTTGCAGTCCAAGAGACTCTCAAGAGTCTTCTCCAACACCACAGTTCAAAAGCATCAGTTCTTTGGCACTCTTTCTTTATAGTCCAACTATCATATCCATACGTAACTATTGGAAAAACCATAGCCTCAACTAGATGGACCTCTGTTGGCAAAGTAATGTCTCTGCTTTTTAATATGCTGTCTAGGTTGGTCATAACTTTTCTTCCAAGGAGTAAGCGTCTTTTAATCTCATGGCTGCAGTCACCATCTGCAGTGATTTGGAGCCCCCAAAATAGTTTACTACCACTGAACTGTAATGCTTTGGTTACCAACAAGGATGATATCCAAAAAAAGACTTTATCAAGCCAGAAAATCATTAGGAAAAGAGGATTCCACAACTATTTTGTTCAATGGCAACAGCACTAGACTACAACTTTCCAAAAGGGTCCATTGTGAAGGGGACAATATTCATTTGCATGTAAAAGGTTCAGTATATTTATTAAATAATGCAATATATAGAATGTCGAGCATAGTACCTAATATAGTCAGTATTTTTCATCTTTTCCTGTTCCTTTACCAAACAATTAGTCAAATTATACTAACATTGCATATGAGGAGACATCTCAATTTGAAGAAAAACTAATAAATTTTCACTTTTCTGAGGTTGCTTGAATTTCATTCTTTCATTCAACAAATATTAATTGAGCACCTGCTGTATGCTAAGAGTTTCAGGAATTCGGACTATAACAGTCAACCAAAACAAATAAAGGTTCCTCTTCTCATGCAACTTACATTCTAGCAGTTGTAAAGAGAAAAAATTTAAAACAAATAAATATATAGCATATTTAGAAGATTATAAAATTAGAGAAAAATTAAAAGTAGAGCAGGGTAAATGGGCATCCAAAAATCTAAAGAGTGATAGGAAAGGCAGGCTGCAATATTAAATGGAGGCAGTAGGTCAAAGTAGGCCTCACTGGGAAGGTGATATTTCAGCTGCCTTGAAGATGAGAAAGTTAACCAAGAGACATACGGCAGGAGTAACAGCTACGGCAAAGTCTCGAACTGCACCACTTCTAGAGTAACAAAGAAACACCAACAAGGTTAATGTGGAGGGAGGAACAGGATCTTATCCTGTGCAGTCTTGAAGGGCACTATAAGGACTGTGAGTAAGAATGGAAGCCACTGCAGGGCTTTTGAGTAGGAAAATGATGCTTTTCTCATCAAGCCTTTCACAGTCTAATGAAAATATAAATACAAATTACTTACTTCATCTAGATTCTTAAAACGTTCTCTCATTGGAGTTTCCAGCTCTTGTTGTATTTGGGCTCGTAACAATTCCAACTTTTGTGGAGTTAATACCTAATACATAGAGAAATAAAAACAATTCTAAATACAAAATCACAAATATTAAATTCGGGAATTAGACAAATTTTGAAGCCTCTCTCCTAATCCTAACAGTGAAATTCAACTAACAGAAATGCTGCAATATACTTAACTTCACAGTAATCATTATATAAGCAGAACCATCACTTGAAACAACAAAACTCAATTTCAAGCTCTCAGAGATTAACAGACTAACACACAGAGTCAAACTTCATAAAGATTACACAAATTTACCAGGAAGTATGTCTCTCCCCATAATTAGTTCAAAATCTCAAGTGAAAAATAATTTACACATATAAATACCTCAAAACAGGCAATACAGGTTTACCAGACAAGTAAAGATGAACAAAAAAGATATTTAGTATAGAAAAAATGGCACATCAAAGGAATGGGAAAACTAAACCTTAGGTAGAACACAAAACCAAAGAATGGATAAAATATTAACAAAATCCCATTAAATGAGGTAAAGACAATCACTGATTATTATTGCTACTATTCGGAAAAACTATGTTGGCAGCTAAGATTATCATGTTGGATACAGTGGCCAAATCTTTTTCAAGAGCAAGCAAAATAAATTATAATAATCTGGTATACCACAGGACATCCTGCAGACTTATTTTCAATCAGATAAAGCTGACATTTACTGTTTCAGCAAAATTAATTTAGGCTCCTCCCTTTTATACTCTTACAGAACTCATATTTCAGTAAGTAAGTATATATGCAAACTTCTTAAAAGAGCACGGTCTTTGGTCACCATGTGCTCCTGAAAACTCACTACTGCCCAGAGCACAGGAAACAATTATTTCTTGAATGGATTAATGAATATCGGTGGTGAAAAAAAACAAAACCTAGTTTGTATTTACATTAATCTCTGAAAACTAAGACTAATGTTCACTGATTTATTCATCAATACTCCAAATATTTCAAAAACTTTACTGAATGAATCCCTACTACATATAAAGCATCATATAACACACTATAATCCACATAACATACTGTTTTAAAATTCCTTAACAAGCATTAATTTTAATTGCCACAACAATCCAGGATATATTGAGTAGCTACATTATCATATCCCTTTTTATCAAAACACACAGAGTCAAACTTCATAAAGATTACAAAAACTCCAGAAAGTATATCTCTCCCCCCAAAAAGCTCAAATCTCAAGGGAAAAATAATTTATACATACAAATACCTAAAAATAGGCAATATAGTTTTAATGGACAGGTAAAGACAAATGAAAAACATATTTAGTATAGAAAGAATAGCATATCAAAGGAATGGGAAAACTAAAACTTAGGCAGAACACAAAATCAAAGAATGGATAAAATATTAGATTCCCTGGGGAGAAAAATGATCCTCAAAGGTGGCCTAAAGGCATTTTAGGTAGAACCACACTAAGCACTACAGGAAATTCAGAATCCTGGGACCCTGCGTCAATACTGGTAGTAATCTCCAGACTTTGTAAGAACCAAGACCATGCTGAAACGTTCTGTTAAACACCGCCCAGGTGAGGTGCATCCCGGCTGGAAACAAAAGGGAAAGGGTAGCCAGAGAGTAGAAGATTCCTGAATACCAAGTTCATACTCTTATAACTTAGTATTTATTTAAAATTTTTTCTTTTTACTTAAAATGAATAAACATAATTACATAAATAAAAGAATTCAAACAAAATAGGAAAAATCTGTATTTTTCTCACTTCAGTCATCTAGCTTCCCTCTTAGAAAGCAACCAGTGTCAGTAACTTCCGTAGGCTTCTTCAGGCAGTCTATAGATGCATAAGCACATGTACTACTTTGCACCTTCTTTATTCATTGAAGGTTTTTGAGCTTAAGATTGGCATCACCATATGTACGTTTTAGGAAGAAGCAACATGGATCAAAAGTGCTGGTAGGAGAAAACTGGTGGCTATAGGAAGGAGAAGCAGTGAATGGGGCTAGAGAAACCAAAGAGAAAGTTCCTGTTACAATATGGTTTATGATGTCAAAAGACTAATTGAGTCCAAAGTGCAAGGGAATTGTTTCAGTTAGTTCAGTCACTCAGTCGTGTCAGACTCTATGTGACCCAATGGACTGCAGCATGCCAGGCCTCCCTGTTCATCATCAAATCCAGGAGTTTGCTCAAACTCATCCACTGAATCGGTGATGCCATCCAATCAACTTATCCTCTGTTGTCCCCTTCTCCTCCTGCCTTCAACCTTTCCCAGCATCAAGGACTTTTCCAATGAGTCAGTTCTTTGCATCTTTGGCCAAAGTATTGGAGTTTCAGCTTCAGCATAAGTCTTTCCAATGAATATTCAGGACTGATTTCCTTTAGGATGGACTGGTTGGACCTCCTTGAAATCCAAGTGACTCTCAAGAGTGTTCTCCAACACCAGAGTTCAAAAGCATCAATTCTTTGGCGCTCAGCTTTCTTTATAGTCCAACTCTCATACCCATACATGACTACTGGAAAAACCACAGTTTTGACTAGATGGACCTTTGCTGTCAAAGTGATGTCTCTGCTTTATAATATGCTGCTCAGGTTGGTCATAACTTTTCTTCCAAGGAGCAAGCACCTTTTTAAATTTCATGGCTGCAGTCACCATCTGCAGTGATTGTGGAGCCCAAGAAAATAAAGTTTCTCACTGTGTCCGCATCTATTTGCCATGAAGTGATGGAACCAGATGCCACGATCTTCGTTTTCTGAATTTTGAGTTTTAAGGCAACTCTTTCACTCTCCTCTTTCACTTTCATCAAGAGGCTCTTTAGTTCTTCTTTGCTTTCTGCCATAAGGGTAGTGTCATTTGCATATCTGAGATAACTGATATTTCTCCCAGAAATCTTGATTCCAGCTTGTGCTTCATCCAGTCCAGTGTTTCTCATGATGTACTCTGCATATAAGTTAAATAAGCAGGGCCACAATATACAGCCTTGACTCCTTTCACGATTTGGAACCAGTCTGTTATTCCATGTCCACTTCTAACTGTTGCTTCTTGACCTGCATACAGATTTCACAAGAGGCAGGTCAGGTGGTCTGGTATTCCCAACTCTTGAAGAATTTTCCACAGTTTATTGTGATCCACACAGTCAAAGGCTTTGGCATAGTCAATAAAGCAGAAGTAGATGTTTTTCTGGAACTCTCTTGCTCTCAATGATCCAACGGATGCTGGCAATTTGATCTCTGGTTCCTCTGCCTTTTCTAAATCCAGCTTGAACATCTGAAAGTTCACGGTTCACGTATTGCTGAAGCCTGGCTTGGAGAATTTTGAGCATTACTTAACTAGTGTGTGAGATGAGTGCAGCTGTGCAGTAGTTCGAGCATTCTTTGGCATTGCCTTTCTTTGGGATTGGAATGAAAACTGATCTTTTCCAGTCCTGTGGCCACTCCTGAGTTTTCCAAATTTGCTGCCATATTGAGTGCAGCACTTTCACAGCATCATCTTTTAGCATTTCAAATAGCTCAACTGAAATTCCATCACCTCCACTAGCTTTGTTCACAGTGATGCTTCCTAAGGCCTGCTTCACTTCACATTCCAGGATGTCTGGCTCTAAGTGAGTGATCACACCATCGTGGTGATCTGGCTCATGAAGGTCTTTTTTGTACAGTTCTTCTGTGTATTCTTGCCACCTCTTCTTAATATCTTTTGCTTCTGTTAGATCCATAGCACTTCTGTCCTTTATTGTGGCCATCTTTGCCTAAAATGTTCCCTTGGTATCTCTAATTGTCTTGAGAGATCTCTAATCTTTCCCCTGCTTTTGTTTTCTTCTATTTCTTTGCATTGGTCACTGAGGAAGGCTTTCTTCTCTCTCCTTGCTATTCCTTGGGACTCTGCATTCAAATGGATATATCTTTCCTTTTCTCCTTTGCCTTTCGCTTCTTTTCTTTTCACAGCTATTTGTAAGGCCTCCTCAGACAACCATTTTGTCTTTTTGCATTTCTTTTTCTTGGGAATGGTCTTGATCCCTGTCTCCTGTACAGTGTCACGAACCTCCGTCCATAGTTCTCAGGCCCTCTGTCTATCAGATCTAATGCCTTGAATCTATTTGTCACTTCCACTGTATAATAGTAAGGGATCTGATTTAGGTCATACCCAAATGGTCTTTCCCTATGTTCTTCAATTTAAGTCTGAATTTAGCAATAGGGAGTTCCTGATCTGAGCCACAGTCAGCTCCCGGTCTTGTTTTTGCTGACTGTATAGAGCTTCTCCACTTTGGCTGCGAAGAATATAATCAATCTGATTTCGGTATTGACCATCTGGTGATGTCCATGTGTAGAGTCTTCTCTTGTGTTGTTGGAAATTAGCCTTTGCCCTGCTTCATTCTGTACCCCAAGGCCAAATTTGCCTGTTACTCCAGGTATCTCTTGACTTCCTACTTTTACATTCCAGTCCCCTATAATGAAAAGGACATCTTTTGGGGGGTATTAGTTGTAGAATGTCTTGTAGGTCTTCACAGAACCATTCAACTTCAGCTTCTTCAGCATTACTGATCTGGGGCACAGATTTGGATTACTGTGATACTGAATGGTTTGCCTTGGAAACGGACAGAGATCATTCTGTCATTTTTGAGGCTGCATCCAAGTACTGCATTTTGGACTCTTTTGTTGACTATGATGACTACTCCATTTCTTCTAAGGGATTCTTGCCCACAGTCATAGATATAATGGTCATCTGAGTTAAATCCACCCGTTCCAGTCCATTTTAGTTCACTGAGTCCTAAAATGTCGACCTTTACTCTTGCCATCTCCTGTTTGACCACTTCCAATTTGCCTTGATTCATGGACCTAACATTCCAGGTTCCTATGCAATATTGCCCTTTACAGGAGTGGAGCTTGCTTCCATCACCAGTCACATCCACAACTGGGTGTTGTTTTTGCCTTGACTCTATCTCTTCATTCTTTCTGGAGTTATTTCTCCACTGATCTCCAGTAGCATATTGAACACCTATTGACCTGGGGGTTCATCTTTCAGTGTCCTATCTTCTTGCCTTTTCAAACTGTTCATGGGGTTCTTAAGGCAAGAATACTGAAGTGGTTTGCCATTCCCTTCTTCAGTGGACCACATTTTGTCAGAACTCCCCACCATGTCCTGTCCGTCTTGGATGGGAGGCCCTAAACAGCATGGCTCATAGTTTCATTGAGTTAGACAAGGCTGTGGTCCATGTGATCAGATTGGTTAGTTTTCTGTGGTTGTGGTTTTCAGTCTGTCTGCCCTCTGATGGAGAAGGATAAGAGGCTTATGGAAGCTTCCTGATGGGAGAGACTGACTGAGGGGGAAACTGGGTCTTATTCTGATAGGCGGGGCCATGCTCAGTATATCTTTAATCCAATTTTCTATTGATGGGTGGAACTGTGTTCTCTCCCTGTTATTTATCTGGGGCCAAACTATGGTGGAGGTAATGAAGATAATGTCGACCTCCTTCAAAAGGTCCCATGCATGCACTGCTACACTCAGTGCCCCCAACCCTGTAGCAGGCTGCTGCCAACCCACGCCTCTGCCAGAGACTCCTGGACACTCACAGGTAAGTCTGGGTCAGTCTCTTGTGGGGTCACTGCTCCTTTCTCCTGGGTCCTGGTGCACACAAGGTTCTGTTTGTGCCCTCCAAGAGTTTCGCAATCCTGTGTAAGTTCTGGAGGCTCTATGGTGGGGTTAATGGCGACCTCCTTCAAGGGCGCTTACGCCATACCAAGGTCTGCTGCACCCAGAGACCCTGCCCCTGCAGCAGTCCACTGCTGACCTGGACCTCTGCAGGAGACACTCAAACACAGTTCTGTCTCAGTCTCTGTGGAGTCTCTGGGTCCTGGGGTCTGTTTGAGCCCTCTGAACATCTCTGGCAGGTATGAGGTTTGTTTCTAAATGCAATTTCGCCCCTCCTAACATCTTGCTGTCGGAGAAGGCAACGGCAACCCACTCCAGTACTCTTGCCTGGAAAATCCCATGGACGGAGAAGTCTGATAGGCTGCAGTTCATGGGGTCGCGAAGAGTTGGGCATGACTGAGCGACTTCACTTTCGCTTTACACTTTCATGCATTGGAGAAGGAAATGGCAACCCACTCCAGTATTCTTGCCTGGAGAATCCCAGGGACAGAGGAGCCTAGTGGGCTGCCGTCTATAGGGTTGCACAGAGTTGGACACAACTGAAGCGACTTAGCAGCAGAAGCAGCAGCAACATCTTGCTGTACGGCTGGGCAAAAAGGTCATTCAGGTTTTTCTGTAAGCTGTAACAGAAAAATTCAAATGAACTTTTTGGCCAGCCCCATAATTTAAAAAGAATATGTAAATTTTATTTGGAACCTTTTTCAAACAAACCAACGTTAAAAACAACAAGAAAGCAAAACTGTGAGAATATTAGGAATATCTTAAAGAAAACATAACATTAAAAGGTTCTAAGAAATAAGTACTTTTAGGTATGGAAACAGTATTGTGGCTACTCCTCTGAGGAACTGCTCAGGTATATAATAGAGATAATGTACTAACATATCTAGGGTTGAGATGATATGATTAGGTTCAAAATAATTCAGGGGGTTTGAGAGAGAGAGGAAAAATGTTAGAAGATAAGACAACACTGGCTCCGAGAGGGTAATTACAGATGCTTACATCTGTTATTGGTGATGGGTACATGGGGATGCATCATCCCACTCTCTATATTTTTGTAGTTGCTTCAGATTTCTATAATTAAAAGTTAATTAAAATGAAAGTCCTTTCACTTCCAGCAGATGGAATAGAGACCAACTTTACTCCCTTGTCTGAAACAAATAAAAGACTGAACAAAAATCAAACAATGGTTTTCAAGATGCTGGACATGACGAAGCAACAAATATTCCTAAGAGAGAAAACACAGAAGCTGAGCTTTGCTAAAAGCTTCCAGGCTGTGACAAAGGAAGGTCTGAGGGACCCCAACTTAAGGAGACAGAACCAAGACTCCAGGCGGACTAGTGTAGCTAGAGTCAAAGACTGAGTAACAGAGAAGAGGGTAGCAGGGAAAGAAAATGATGGAGCTCTGCAAAATGACCCTCTCGACTCATTCAGTATTGATCAGGATATGCACGTAAGGAAAATACCTAAGGTCAGGAAGAAATTCACCTGAAAGGATTAGAAGAATGAGTACTCAGAGCTCATGTAGAGTTCCCTTTCCCAGAAGCCACACTTAAAACTTCATTTCACAGAGATATGAGTAGAGTACTCAGAAGAGTCTCAGCAGTGAGAAGTAATTAGCACTAAACACTAAACTTCTCTCACCTAACAAATCTTAAGGGCAAGACCCAGAATGACAAAACTGTTTCCAAAGAACTGTGTCCCAAAACAAAGATCAAGAATATTTACCAGAATACAAAAATATCCAGCATTCAACAAAATAAAATTCATAATGTCTAGCAACCAATAAATATTTACCAGGCAAAAAGACCTAAGAATAAATTTTACCAAGGAGGTGAAAAACCTGTACACTGAAAACCGTAAGGCACGGATGAGAAAAACTGAAGATACTAAAAAACGGAAAGATATTTCATGCTCATGGATTGAAATAATAGTTAAAATATGCATACTACCCAATCTACAGATTCAGTGATTACCCAATCTACAGATTCAGTGCAACCCTTACAAAATTCTAATGGCAGATTTCACAGAACTACATTAATTGTTAAGTTTGTATGGAACCATGAAAGACTCTAAATAGCCAAAACAACCTTGAGAAATAAGAACAAAGCCAGAGGTATCATATTCTCTGGTTTCAAACTATACTACAAAGCTACAGTAATTAAAACAGTATGGTACTTGCACAAAAACAGATATGTGAGTCAACGGAACAGAACATAGAGAGCTCAGAAATAAACTCATGTATATATGGATAATTAACTTATAACAAAGGAAGAAAGAAACACAATGGAGAAAGGATAGTCTCTTTAATAAACCATACTGGGAAAACTAGACTGCCACATGCAACAGAATAAAACCAGACCACTATCTTATACCATACACAAATTAACTCAAAATAGTTTAAAGATGTGAATTCAAGACTGGAAACAACATACAAGTGGCCAACAGGTACATATAAGATACTTAACATCACTAATTATCAGGAAAATGCAAGCAAAAACCACAATGAGATATCATCTCATACCTGTAAGTAATGGTGATTATCAAAAGAACAACAAATAATGAGTGTCGGTGAGTATGTGGAGCAGAGACTCTGTTAAACTATTAGTGAGAATGTAAACTCGTGCAGCAATTATGGAAAACAGCAGAGAGGTTTCTTTAAAAAATTAAAAACAATTCCACTTCTGGGTATTTAAAGAAAAAGCACTAATTCAAAAAGGCATATGAACTTTTATGTTCATTGCAACATTATTTACAATAGCCAAAATATGCAAACAACCTAAGTGTCTACTGATGGATATAAGGATAAAAAGAACATGAGATACACACACACACACACACACACACACACACACACACAGAATACTTCTCAGCCATAAAGAATGAAATCCTGCCATTTATAACATGGTTGGACCTTGAGGGTATGATGCTAAGTGAAGTAAGTTAGACAAAGTGAGACAAACACCATATGATTTGATTCATATGTGGAATCGAAACACAAACACATGCACATACCAATGGATAAACAAAACAAAAAACTAACAGAGTCAAAGAACAGATTACTAGTTACCAGAAAAGAAGGGTGTTGGGAGATGGGTGACTTGGATGAAGGGCATCAACTGTATGGTGATGAATGGTAACTAGACTTGTTGGGGGGTAATAACTTTGTAGTACAAACAGATGTTGAACCATAATGCTGTATATGTGGAACTTAAATACAAATAAAAAATATTTTTTAATTTATCAGACATGTAAAGAAGCCTGAAAAAAATACTAGGTTGGTGCAATAGTAATTGTGGTTTGGACCCCAAATTTTAAATCAGTATAACAAGGCACAAACACATCTTTATTAATCAAAATAGGAACCATTACAATCAACATACTTTTGCCAACAAGAAATACATTTATTCCTGCAGCAAAAAAAAAAAAATCAGTGCTTCAGGATTCGATGAACTTTTGGAAAGCATTTTCTGTGTCCTGCTGGTTGTGGAAGCATTTTCCCTGCAAAAATTTGTCAAGATGCTCAAAGAAGTGGTAGTCAGTTGGCAAGAGGTCAGGTGAATGTAGTATAGATGAGGCAAGATTTAGTAGCCCAGGTTGTTCAACTTTTAAAGTACTGGTTGTACAACATGTGATTGGGCACTGTCACAGAGAAGAGCTGGGCCCTTTCTGTTGACCAATGCTGGCTGCAGGCACCGCAGTTTTTGGTGCATCTCAACAACTTGCTCAGCATACTTCTCAGATGTAATGGTTTTGCTGTAGTGAATCAGACCAGCAGCAGACCACTAAATAGTGACCATGACCCTTTTATTGGTGCAAGTTTGGCTTTGGAAAGGACTTTAGAGCTTCTTCTCAGTCCAACTGCTGAGCTGGTTGTCACCAACTGTTGTATACAATCCAGTTTTCATTGCACGTCACAATCTGATCAAGAAATAGTTCACTGCTGTGTAGAACAAGAGAAGATGACACTTCAAGACAATTTTTTTGATTTGCGGTCAGCTCATGAGGCATCCACTTACCAAGCTTTTTCACCTTTCCAATCTGCTTCAAATGCCAAACGACCAAAGAATGGTCGACGCTAAGTTCTCGGGCAACTTCTCATGTAGTTGTAAGAGGATCAGCTTGGATGATTCTCTCATCTGGCTGTTGGTCAACTTCCAATGGCCAACCACTACTCTCCTTATTTACAAGAGGCTAATTATCTTTGCAAAACTTCTTGAATCACTGCTTCACTGCAAGTCCATTAGCAGTTCCTGGGCCAAATGTGTTGTTGATGTTGTGAGCTGTCTCTGCTGCTTATGACCCATTTTGAACTTGAATAAGAAAATGACTGGAATTTGTTTTTGTCTAACATTATTTCCATAGTCTAAAATACATATAAACAGCAAGCAATAATTCATTAAAATAAACATTAAGCAAGAAATGCACAATAATGTATAATATAACCACATTTAAGAATGTACTCCAATATCAAACAGCAAATGCAACAATGCAAAACCACGATTACTTTTGCACCAATCTAATAATACCTACAATAGGAAAAGAAAGCCAATCAAAAACAACCCAAAGTGATAGAGATCTTAACATTAGCAAAGACATTAAAATAGTTATTATAACTGAATTCCACATAAAGTTACAATAAAGAATAAACATGTCAAGGAAAACATGAAAAAGATGAAAATTGGACTTCAGGATTAAAAACTACAATTTCTGGGATGCAAAATGCACTATGAAATTACTAGCAGATTAGACACTGCAGGAAAAAAGATCAGAGAACTTGAAAGACATGAAAACAGAAACTATCCAAAATGAAACAGAGAGACAAGAAAGATGAAAGATAAAGACATCAGTAATTATGGGAGAACTTTAAGAGGCCTAAAAGCAGTTCACAAAGGAAATCAAATACGAGGCAGAAAAAAATATTTCAAAAAGCAGTATCCAAAATTTTTCTAAATTTGATGAAAACTATAAACTCACAGACCCAAGAAGCTCAATAAACCTCGGTACCAGAAACATGAAGAAATGTCCAATGGGAAGTCAACCAAATTACTGAAAAGCAGCAAAAAAGAAAAACGTTTAAGAGCTGACAAGAAAAAAAGATGTATTAGATAAACAGAACAAAGATAAAAATGACAACAAATGTCTTAGGTGACACTTAAGTGAAAAGACAGAAGAGCAACATGTTAAAGTATTAAGGGAAAAAACTGTCAACCCAGAATTCAAAACTCAACAGAAGTATCTTTAAACATCATTTCTTTTATATATATAAAAGTTGAGGACTTCCCTGGTGGTGCAATGCATACGAATCTGCTTGCCAAGGCAAGGGACACGGGTTCAAGTCCTGTTCCAGGAAGATTCCACATGCCTTGAAGCAACTAAGCCCATGCATTACAAATACTGAGCCTGAGGTCTAGAGCCCACAGGCCACAACTACTGAGCCCTACGTGCCCGGAGCCTGTGCTCCACAACAAGAGAAGCCACAAAAATGAGAAGCCACCACAATGAGAAGTCCAAGCACTGTGACCAAAAGTCAGCCCTGCTCTCTGCAAACAGACAAAGCCTGCACCAAGCAATGAAAAGTCACTGCAGTCAAATAAATAAATAATAAAACCTGAAAAAATTCTCACCAGTATTTCTGCATTATATGAAATTTTTAAGTCCTTAAGATGTCAAAAACAACACCCAGTTGTGCATGTGACTGGTAATGGAAATAAAGTCCAATGCTGTAAAGGGCAATACTGCATAGGAACCTGGAATGTTAGGTCCATGAATCAAGGCAAATTGGAAGTGGTCAAACAGGAGATGGCAAGAGTGAACATCGACATTTTAGGACTCAGTGAACTAAGATGGACTGGAATGGGTGAATTTAACTCAGACGACCATTGTATCTACTACTGTGGGCAAGAATCCCTTAGACGATTTAAATGGAGTAGTCATCATAGTCAACAAAAGAGTCCAAAATGCAGTTCTTGGATGCAATCTCAAAAACAACAGAATGATCTCTGTTCATTTCCAAGGCAAACCATTCAATATCACAGTAATCCAGGTTTATGCCCCGACCAGTAATGCTGAAGAAGCTGAAGTTAAACCATTCTATGAAGACATTCCAGACATTCTACAACTAATACCCAAAAGAAGATATCCTTTTCACTATAGGGGACTAGAATGCAAAAGTAGGAAGTCAGGAGATACCTGGAGAAACAGGCAAATTTGGCTTGGGGTACAGAATGAAGCAGGGCAAAGGCTAATAGGGTTTTGCCAAGAGAATGCACTGGTCATAGCAAACACCTTTTTCTAACAACACAAGAGAAGACTCGACACATGGACATCACCAGATGGTCAATACTGAAATCAGATTGATTATATTCTTCATAGCCGAAGTGAAGAAGTTCTATTCAGTCAGCAAAAACAAGATGAGGAGCTGACTGTGGCTCAGATCATGAACTCCCTATTGCCAAATTCAGACTTATATTGAAGAACATAGGGAAAACCACTAGACCATTCGGGTATGACCTAAATCAAATCCCTTACGATTATACAGTGGAAGTGACAAATAGATTCAAAGGATTAGATCCGATAGACAGAGGGCCTGAGAACTATGGACGGAGGTTCGTGACACTGTACAGGAGACAGGGATCAAGACCATTCCCAAGAAAAAAGAAATGCAAAAAGGCAAAATGGTTGTCTGAGGAGGCCTTACAAATAGCTGTGAAAAGAAAAGAAGCGAAAGGCAAAGGAGAAAAGGAAAGATGTATCCATTTGAATGCAGAGTTCCAAGGAATAGCAAGGAGAGAGAAGAAAGCCTTCCTCAGTGATCAATGCAAAGAAATAGAGAAAAACAATAGAATGGGAAGACTAGACATCTCTTCAAGACAATTAGAGATACCAAGGGAACATTTCATGCAAAGATGGGCTCAATAAAGGACAGTAATGGTATGGACCTAACAGAAGCAAAAGGTATTAAGAAAAAGTGGCAAGAATACACGGAAGAACCGTACAAAAAAGACCTTCATGAGCCAGATCACCACGATGGTGTGATCACTCACCTAGAGCCAGACATCCTGGAATGTGAAGTGAAGCGGGCCTTAGGAAGCATCACTGTGAACAAAGCTAGTGGAGGTGATGGAATTTCAGTTGAGCTATTTGAAATGCTAAAAGATGATGCTGTGAAAGTGCTGCACTCAATATGGCAGCAAATTTGGAAAACTCAGGAGTGGCCACAGGACTGGAAAAGATCAGTTTTCATTCCAATCCCAAAGAAAGGCAATGCCAAAGAATGCTCGAACTACTGCACAGCTGCACTCATCTCACACACTAGTTAAGTAATGCTCAAAATTCTCCAAGCCAGGCTTCAACAGTATGTGAACCGTGAACTTTCAGATGTTCAAGCTGGATTTAGAAAAGGCAGAGGAACCAGAGATCAAATTGCCAGCATCTGCAGGATCATCAAAAAAGCAGGAGAGTTCCAGAAAAGTACATACTTCTGCTTTTATGCCAAAGCCTTTGACTGTGTGGATCACGACAAACTGAAAAATTCTTCAAGAGATGGGAATACCAGACCACCTGATCTGTCTCCTGAGAAACTTGTATGTAGTTCAAGAAGCAACAGTTGAAACAAGACACGGAACAACAGACTGTTTCCAAATAGGGAAAGGATTACGTCAAGACTGTGTATTGTTGCCCTTATTTAACTTATATGCGGAGTACATCTTACAAAATGCTGGGCTGGATGAAGCACAAACTGGAATCAAGATTGCTGGGAAAAATATCAATTAGCTCAGATATGTAGATGACACCACCCTTACAGCAGAAAGCGAAGTGGAACTAAAGATCCTCTTGATAAAAGTCAGAGGAGAGTGAAAAAGCTGGCTTATAACTCAATGTTCAACAAACTAAGATCATGGCATCTGGTTCTATCACTTCATGGAGAAAAGATGGGGGGAAAATGGAAACCTTGAGAGAGACTTTATTTTCCTGGGCTCCACAATCACTGCAGATGGTCACTGCAGCCATGAAATTAGAAGACGCTTGCTTCTTGGAAGAAAAGTTATGAGTAACCTAGACAGCGTATTAAAAAGCAGAGACATTACTTTGCTGACAAAGGCCCATCTTGTCAAAGCTATGGTTTTTCCAATAGTCATGTACGGATGTGAGAGTTGGACCATAAAGAAGGCTGAGCACCGAAGACTTGATGCTTTTGAACTGTGGTGTTGGAGAAGAGTCTTGAGAGTCCCTTGGACTGCTAGGAGATCAAACCAGTCAATATTAAAAGAAATCAACCTGAATATTCATTGGAGGGACTGATGCTAAAGCTGAAGCTCCAATACTTTGACCACCTGATGCGAAGAGCAAACTCACTGGAAAAGACCCTGATGCTGGGAAAGATTGAAGTTTGTGAGGAGAAAGGGATGACAGAGGATGAGATGGTTGGTTGGCATCACTGACTCAAGGGACTTGAGTTTGAACAAGCTCCAGCAGATGGTGAATGACAAGGAAGCCTGGAGTTGCCGCAGTCCATGGCACAGCAGAGTTGGACATAACTGAGCAGCTACACAATAACAACGCCCATCAGATTTCAAATTAGTAGGTATTAGTTGTGATATTTTCCTGCAATCACTCAATAGCACCAACTGTTTATTTCTGTTTATCTAGTGCTTGTTACAGTAAGGTTTTATTAATACTCGAGGCATGGGTTGATAGAGTCAAAAGCCATCATTTGATGCCAGTGTCATCAAATTCATGGGTTCCTTTGACAGCAGTGTTTGTTGTTCAGTATTTTCTTGAAATCTTCCACTGTCGGGAAAACCACCACTTTAGCCTCCACAATGCTTACTGTTTCATTCCTTGGTGTAGTATTTAGATTTAAAAACCTCAGAAACATGAGTTGAAGAGGGAAATAAAACTTGAACCTTTACAATTGTTAGATTAATTTGTTTTGCAAAGATTGAGTGCTACATGAATGCAATCTGTGGGCACTAAACCAAAGGTATTCAAATTACTGTTTTCAGACATTGAAAATGTAATTATTCTGTTTCTTGAAAGTAACATATAGACATGCTTATTTGTAACAAGCACATACAAAATACCCTAAAATGACTGGATTAGCTATATTACTATCAGATAGAATAGACTTCAAGACAAAGATTATTACTAAAGACAAAAAGAATATTTTTATAACCCCAAAAGGGTCATTTCATCAGGAAGGTGATGACCTTCAGCAAATAGTTAGATTTTTATGCCTTCATTTTCATGTGATAAAGATTTTAGAAAAGGCAGAGGAACCAAAGATCAAATTGCCAATATCCGCTGGATCATGGAAAAAGCAAGAGAGTTCCAGAAAAATATCTATTTCTGCTTTATTGACTATGCCAAAGCCTTTGACTGTGTGGATCACAATAAACTGTGGAAAATTCTGAAAGAGATGGGAATACCAGACCACCTGACCTGCCTCTTGAGAAACCTGTATGCAGGTCAGGAAGCAACAGTTCGAACTGGACATGGAACAACAGATGGGTTCCAAATAAGAAAAGGAGTACGTCAAGGCTGTATGTTGTCACCCTGCTTATTTAACTTCTATGCAGAGTACATCATGAGAAACGCTGGGCTGGAGGAAGCACAAGCTGGAATCAAGACTGCCGGGAGAAATATCAATAACCTCAGATATGCAGATGACACCACAATTATGGCAGAAAGTGAAGAGGAACTCAAAAGCCTCTTGATGAAAGTGAAAGTGGAGAATAAAAAGTTGGCTTAAAGCTCGACATTCAGAAAACAAGATCATGGCATCTGGTCCCATCATTTCATGGGAAATAGATGGGGAAACAGTGGAAAAAGTGTCAGACTTTATTTTTTTGGGCTCCAAAATCACTGCAGACGGTGACTGCAGCCATGAAATTAAAAGACGCTTACTCCCTGGAAGTAAAGTTATGATCAACCTAGATAGCATATTCAAAAGCAAAGACGTTACTTGGCCAACAAAGGTCCGCCTAGTCAAGGCTATGGTTTTTCCAGTGGTCATGTATGGATGTGAGAGTTGGACTGTGAAGAGAGCTGAGCGCCGAAGAACTGATGCTTTTGAACTGTGGTGTTGGAGAAGACTCTTGAGAGTCCCTTGGACTGCAAGGAGATCCAACCAGTCCATTCTAAAGGAGATCGGTCCTGGGTATTCTTTGGAAGGAATGATGCTAAAGCTGAAACTCCAGTACTTTGGCCACCTCATGTGAAGAGCTGACTCATTGGAAAAGACCCTGATGCTGGGAGGGATTGGAGGCAGGAGGAGAAGGGGACGACAGAGGATGAGATGGCTGGATGGCATCACCGACTTGATGGACGTATGACTGAACTCTGGGTGTTGGTGATGGACAGGGAGGCCTGGCGTGCTGCGATTCATGGGGTCACAACGAGTCAGACAGGATTGAGTGACTGAACTGAACTCAAAGGGCATAAACATTGTTTTCTAACAGGGATTGTTCTGAGGACTGATGAGATAAAAATAACCTGTATATTTTTAGTATAGTGTCTGGCACATAGTAGATACTCATAAACGATGGCAATTTTTATTCTGTTTGAAAACAGAGTCCATGAGGGCAGGAATTGTTTTTAGTGTTTCTGTAGTGCTTAAGATGGTGCCTACTACGCATTTTTTATATGAATGACATGAATAAATAAATGAGCGAGTCAGAATTGTTCTATTCATGTATGTTGCACTTGTTGTTTCATAGGTACTGAGAGAGACAGAGTCTTAGTATCTTAGAGTTGATAGTCTAGTTCTCTTTCATATCTGCTGAGTTGTGTCCTCTTAAAAGGTAAGTTGTAATTCCCAGTACCTCAGAATGTGACCTTATTTGGAAATAAGGAGTTTTGCAGATGAAAAGGTAATACTGAAGTATGATGGCCCATTAATCAAATATGACTGATGTCCTTATAAGACGAGGGTAGACAGAAACACGTGGGTGGGGAGTGGGGTGGGGCAGAGAGAATGTCCCATGATGACAGAAGTAGTGGTTGAAGTTCTGCAAGCTGCCAGGCAACGCCAAGAATTGTCAGCACATCAACAGAAGCTAGGATAGTATTCTTCCTACAGTTTCCAGAGGAAACATGGCCTAGCTGACAACTTGATTTTGGACTTCTGGCCTCCAGAACTGTGAGGCAGTAAATTTCAAAGCAGAATTCCTATTTCAAACGTCTATGACACAGAGCTCTTCATTCTGTGCTTCACTGCTCTCAGTGTTAGAGAACCTAGTGAACTTGTAAAGTGACCCACTTCCATTTATGGATTGGAGTATGTTAAGCATTTTCTTTCATATTGAAATGAAATCATCCTCCCTATAGCCTTCTGTTGTTTCTTGCAGTGTTCCTTGCCTATGTGTGTGTGATAAGTTGCTTCCTTCGTGTCCAACTCTTTGCAACTCTATGAACTGTAACCCACAAGGCCCCCCTGACCAGTGGATTCTCCCGGCACGAATACTGGAGTTGGTTGCCATGCCCTCCTCCACTGGATCTTCCCAAACCAAGGACTGAACATGCATCTCTTATGTCTCCTGCATTGGCAGGCAGGTTCTTTACCACTAGCGCCACCTATGTTCCTTGAAGTGAAGTGAAGTGAAGTTGCTCAGTTGTGTCTGACTCTTTGTGACCCCATGGACTGTAGCCCACCAGGCTCCTCCATCCATAGAATTTTCTAGGCAAGAGTACCGGAGTGGGTTGCCATTTACACAAAAAAACTCTACGTATTTCTCCACATGATAACTTCCCAAATGTTTGCTGATAAAATTTGTCTGGTAAAGTTTCTGTTTTTCAAGATAAACATATCTGGTTTTTGTGTGATATTTACCTGGCAAAAATAACTGAAAGAAACATCTATACATAAATACAATATTGAAGCAATTTAGCTATTTGCTTAATGGGTATTTGCAATCTGTACAAATTGTGAGTTGAGTAAAGGTAAGTAAATTCAACAAAGTAAAATCACCAAGAAATACTTCAGTGAAGGTTTTATGAAAGATGATTATTTTAAAAATACACATGTATTATATTGTCTACTTGCAAAATGCCTTTTCTGATTTAAGATTTATTATCTCTTTGGCTTTCATAGAAAAACAATATAAAAGACATTCATTTAAAGAATATTCTGGATCACTTGTGTAGTGGTAGTCATTGGGGATGAACTAGGCACTGTACCTATAATTTTAAAGGTACAGTGAGTCAATGCATAGAAATTGTTCATACAGCGCTTTGATGTCATGAGTGGTTAGAGGAAGTTAGCTATTACATTGTTATTATATAACATATTAACATGGAGAAGGCAATGGCACCCCACTCCAGTACTCTTGCCTGGAAAATCCCATGGATGGAGGAGCCTGGTGGGCTGCAGTCCATGGGGTTGCTAAGGGTCGGACACGACTGGATGACTTCACTTTCACTTTTCACTTTCATGCATTGGAGAAGGCAATGGCAACCTACTCTGGTGTTCTTGCCTGGAGAATCCCAGGGACGGGGGAGCCTGGTGGGCTGCCGTCTATGGGGTCGCACAGAGTCGGACACAACTGAAGCGACTTAGCAGCAGCAGCAGCAACATGTTAACAAAACCTTTTCTTAAAAAATGGGAGTCATTTTATGTATTTCTGATAATTACCGAACATATATATGCTTTCTTTGCACCTGGTAATGCAAACTGTGTAACCCATATGTTTCCCATATTATTTGGCTGCTACGAAGTTCAGAGCAAAATTTATTATTCAGTTTGTCATTAATTTCTTAAGAATCTCTGGTACAGCGATATTTGCCCCATTAAATCAGAGCATTCTTTGAAAAAACTGGTCTGTATAGCATTGTAATATTTGATAGGACAAATGTTGGAGTGCTGAAGACTTGTTTTTATAGATTTAATGTAGGTAATGAAACATAGACGGTTATATGATGAAGCATTCTTTTAGGTTTGTTTTGAGACAAGCAGTAGCAGTAATTCCATTAAAAATCTAACACAGCATAATTTCCTCCTAATTTGGCATCAGTTTAACCCTCTAATTCTGTCTTTGGTGTATGTCGGCTTTGAGAAAGAGGGAGAAGGAAGGAAGATAGTTGTTTTTTTTAATGTGTCTACTTGTTAATAAGTTGCTTATGAAGTAGTCTTTAACCACAGTTAGAGACCTCATGAGACCAATTTCAGTGTTGTTTTTTCCTTTGTGGAGACCTATTTTTCCATCAGTATCATTTTCCTTCCATCTTTAGTTCAGTTCCTCAGTTCTGTCCAACTCTTTGTGACCCCATGGACTGTAGCATGCCAAACCTCCTGTCCTACACCAACTTACTACACCAGAGCTTACTCAAATTCATGTCCATCGAGTTGGTGATGCCATCCAACCATCTCATCCTCTGTCATCCCCTTCTCCTGCACTCAATCTTTCCCAGCATCAGGGTCTTTTCCAGTGAGTCAGTTCTTTGCATCAGGAGGCCTAAGTAATGGAGTTTCAGCTTCACCATCAGTCTCTCCAATGAACACCCAGGACTGATCTCCTTTAGGATGGACTGGTTGGATCTTCTTGCAGTCCAAGGGACTCTCAAGAGTCTTCCCCAACACCACAATTCAAAAGCATCAATTCTTCAGTGCTCAGATTTCTTTATGGTTCAACTCTCACCATCCATACATGATTACCGGAAAAACCATAGTCTTGACTAGATGAACCTTTGTTGACAAAGTAATGTCTCTGCTATTTAATTTGCTGTCTATATTACTCATAACTTTTCTTTCAAGGAGCAAGCGTCTTTCAATTTCATGGCTGCAATCACCATCTGCAGTGATTTTGGAGCCCAAAATAACAACGTCTGCCACTGTTTCTCCATCTATTTTCCATGAAGTGACAGGACTGGATGCCATGACCTTTGTTTTCTGAATGTTGAGCTTTAAGCCAACTTTTTCACCCTCCTCTTTCACTTTCATAAAGAGGCTCTTTAGTTCCTCTTCACTTTCTGCCATAAGGGTGGTGTCATCTGCATATCTGAGGTTATTGATATTTCACCCAGCAATCCTGATTCCAGCTTGTGCTTTATCCAGCCCAGTGTTTCTCATGATGTACTCTGCATAGAAGTTAAATAAGCAGGGTGACAATACACAGCCTTGATGTACACTTTTTCCTATTTGGAACCAGTCTGTTGTTCCATGTCTTGTTCTACTGTTGCTTCCTGACCTGTATACAGATTTCGCAAGAGGCAGGCCAGGAGGTCTGGTATTCCCATCTCTTTCAGAATTTTCCACAGTTTATTGTGATCCACACAGTCAAAGGCTTTGGCATAGCCAATAAAGTAGAAATAGATGTTTTTCTGGAGTTCTCTTGCTTTTTCTATGATCCTGCGGATGTTGGCAATTAGATCTATGGTTCCTCTGCCTTTTCTACATCCAGCTTGAACATCTGGAAGTTTACGGTTCACGTATTGCTGAAGCTTGGCTTGGAAAATTTTGAGCATTACTTTGCTAGTGCGTCAGACTTCTCTCACTGCTGCGTTTTCCAAATCTGCTGACACAGTGAGTGCAACACTTTCACAGCATCATCTTAAAACAGCTCAACTGGAATTCCATCACCGCCACTAGCTTTGTTCACAGTGATGCTTCCTAAAGCCCATTTGACTTCACTTTCCAGAATGTCTGGCTCTAGGTGAGTGGTCACACTATCGTGATTATCTGGGTCGTGAAGATCTTTTTTGTACAGTTCTTCTGTGTATTCTTGCCACCTCTTCTTAATATCTTCTGCTTCTGTTAAGTCCATACCATTTCTGTCCTTTATTGAGCCCATCTTTGCATGAAATGTTCCCTTGGGATCTCTAATTTTCTTGAAGAGATCTCTAGTCTTTCCCATTCTGTTGTTTTCCTCTATTTCTTTGTACTGATCACTGAGGAAGGCTTTCTTATCTCTCCATGCTATTCTTTGGAACTCTGCATTCAAATTAGTATCTTTCCTTTTCTCCTTTGCTTTACAATTGCTGTACAATGTCAAAAACCTCTGTCCATAGTTCTTCAGGCACTCTATCAGATCTAACTCCTTGAATCTGCTTGTCACTTCCACTTGCATAATCCTAAGGGATCTGATTTAGGTCATACCTGAATAGTCTAGTGGTTTTCCCTACTTTCTTCAATTTAAGTCTGAATTTGGCAATAAGGAGTTCATGATCTGACCACAGTCAGCTTCTGGTCTTATTTTTGCTAACTGTATAGAACTTCTCCATCTTTGGCTACAAAGAATATAATCACTCTGATTTCAGTATTGACCATTTGGTGATGTCCATGTGTAGAGTTGTCTCTTGTGTTATTGGAAGAGGGTGTTTGCTATGACCAGTGCATTCTCTTAGCAAAACTCCTGTTAGCCTTCGCCCTGCTTCATTCTGTACTCCAAGGCCAAACTTACCTGTTACTCCAGGTATCTCTTGACTTCCTACTTTTGCATTCCTGTCCCCTAAGATGGAATGGACATCTTTTCTTGTCTAAGTAACAAGCATGAGATAAGCAGAAATAAACAGCTAGTGCTACTGAGCGATTACAGTAAGATATCGCAACTAATACCTACTAATGTAAAATCTGACAGGTAGCTTTGCTCTACTTTTTGAGCATATAGAAAATGAATAGTGTAAAAAAACGTCAAAAGAAACTGTAGTTAATACTTCAGTATCAACTATCTGTTACTTGAGCAACTCCACAGAAATTCAGAAAATCTTTATTTTTAAAGTATGTTTAATTGTGAATTTTTATCAATTCAGACTGGCCTTTCCTCCAATTATTCTGAAGAGTAAGATATTATTTAAATCAGAACAGAAAATATAATTAAAATTTACATAAAACTTTTGTGGCTGAATTCTACAGAGTATTCTAAAGTATATGAAAGAAGATTAAATTATACCACTGGAGATACAACAAAATACTCATTATGGATATAGAGAGAACTTACCAAATTTACCAAAATTACATCTGTATCTCCATTAAACATCTGACTAATTTATACTAATTTGAATATATTTTCTTACCTGCAGCTTCATCTCTTCTAAGTCTTTAGTTTTCTCTACTAATTCTCCTCGTACCTCTTCAAGCAGCAGCTGAAACTTTTCCTGGTGAGTTTGCTTTTCATTTAAAACGCGCTTGAGTTCATTTTGTGACTTTATGTACTCATCCTGCAACCTAATTTTTAGAAAAAGAAGAATTTAAGTGTATCCATTGCTTTTTAATTGTATTACCTTAAAGTCAACCAACACTACGGAACAAGATCAACATCATATATTCTATTTAAACTTCCAAATATTGCTTTACCAAGTGTCACTTAACTATTAACACTGTAATTTCTGAACACAACTTTACTTTGAAGGAAAAAAAATTTAGCCACTGAGATACATAAATTTTATATCCTACTTTCAAAATAAGACTTTAATAAATTTATAATCCACTTGATTTAAAGAACATTTACTGTACTCAAAAAGCTTTAAATGTATATTGTACATTATAACAAAATTACACTGTATGTTCCAGAGCAAATATTCAGACAAAATAAAAATTTTTAATCAAGCCTCTCACCTCCAAATTTAAATAATTACCTTGTGTGTTCAGCTTTCAGAGTCTGATAATTGGTTTTATGATGTTCACATCTTAATCGTTCATCAATTAACATTTTTTGGAGCTCAGATTGAGAATGTCTCAGTTCACTGTCTCCACCAGGAGGAAAAATGGTGGGAAAAGCGTCCATATTGGTAACTGAGTGGACAACCATGTAAAAATAAGTTCTGGCTTTCTTAATGTCTTAGTTTTCTTTCCAAGAGTATTTTCCACTTTCTTCTTGCTAAGACAGAATCTCAGGAGGTCAAATTATACCTGTAGAGAGACATACACTTAATGATCAGTGAACTTCTTCAGTGTTATATATTTTTATCACTTACTATTCTCCTTATCATTTCTATAACAAAATTCAATTTTCAGATTTTCAATTGTTCGTAAAACAAAATTCAAAAATAAAGTTGAATCATACCTTAAATTTTCTTTACTTCCATGCAGTTTCTGTGACCATCAAGGTTACATCTTCAAGTAGTAACCTAACTAGAAGTATTGATTCTGCCACTGTAAGTAGTCCTAGATTCACATATCACCAACATTTTCTAAAGCTACTGAGGTAAATTTCAAGGGTGGATTCTGGTACAAAATTCATACTCTGAAACCAGGGGAAAAGCCATTTGGATCTTGGCAAGTGACTAGTGAGAGTCACAGTCTTCACAAAGATGAGCCTGAACATGTAATTATGTCTGTGATTAATGTTACAAAGGCTGTTTTACTTGACACAAGGTGACTGCAGTCGGGCAGCAGATTCAGAGGAGAAATCAGTTAACACATAAATATTGATCATCTATGTATTATGCACTGTGCTAAGGACAGGAAACTCAATCACCAATTCAGGATTATGAAAGTAACTGAATGTGTGCTTTATCTAGAAGTAAAAAACTGACAACAGTGTTCTTACTGTAAATAAAAACAAAAATTTTAATCAAAATAATTCTGCTACTTTTAACGTCATTTATCTTTCTCAAGACTACTATATATATATTTTTCCTATCTCCCTTAGTCATGGTGATTATGAATTACCTTTCCTTACTACAAGAGACAATCTTTAGCCTACACAAACAAACCATTCAATTACTGAGTCTTGCTTGAAATACATCATTTCTGATAAATTAATGTGATGTGTACATATTACATAAGAAGACTTTTAAACTAAAAATGAGGTCGCTTTGGTTTCCTGCTTTGTCCATGCAGAATCTGCCTGCAACGTAGAAGATGAGTTCAATCCCTGGGGTTGGGAAGATACCCTGGAGAAGGAAATGGCATCCCATTCCAGTATTCTTGTGGGAAATCCCATGAACAGAGGAATCTGGCAGGCTATAGTTCACAGGGTCACAAAAAAGTCAGACATGACTTAGCAATGAAACAACAACAGAAGTCTTTCAAGGACGCTTTACTTCTTATTCTTAGGTTTAATGTGCACAAGGATTCGATCTTTGAAAATGCAGAGTTAACTGTTTGTAGCAGCTATCTCAATATTATCCTATTACGAGTATATATTTTACATTTGCCCTGGAATTTATAAAGTAGATCATAAAACTGGCATGTGATTTTGATTCTGCTCTTTGATCCAAATTAATTTTTAAGAGACAGAAGCATACAATAAACGTATCTCATATTTTCTATTAATATCACCAAAATGCATTATAAGGCTTTAATTTTAATTAGCCAAAAGCTTAAACTATATTAGAAAAATCAAAAGCTACCCTTTAGTCCTACTACTAGTGAAAGAAAGATTTCCAAACTGAGTTGTTGTTTTGTTTTTTGTTTTTTGGTATTCCAGTTAACTTGACAGTAAGGTGTATACTCTCACTGACCCCCTACCCAAAAATTAGAGTTAAGTCCTCACAGAAATAAAACTTTCCTCTTGGCAACTGAAATATTCACCAGAAGTACTTACTTTCTAGGAATTAACTAATTTTAGAAAATCCCATTCTCATTCACCACCACATTACCTCATCTCCAATTCTAGCTTCTATACAAACATATGTATAATTGCCCTCTTATATTTTCCCAAACCAGGAGGATTTCTCTGCTCCAAGATGATGTTTGCAAATTCATTACCTTTTTATATGTTTAAACTTTAGTGACTAATAAAGCTAGAATATACCAACACACATTACCAGTAAGTGCCACACTGAAACACATGATATACTTTCCCCTCGTACACTACGGGGCTATCCCAGGTGGCTCAGTGGTAAAGAATTTGCCTGCAAATCCAGGCGACACAGGAGAAATGGGTTCAATCCCTGGGTCAGGAAGATCCTCTGAAGAAGGAAATGGCAACTCACTCTAGTATTCTTGTCTGGATGATCCCATGGACAGAGGAGCCTGGCGTGCTGCAGTCCATGGGGTCACAAAGAGTCAGACACAACTGAGCAACTAAGCACAGACACATGCAACACAAGAAAATCATGGTGATTTCCACGTGTGGACACATGTTCACATGTGTGTGCGTGCACACACGCACAAATCTATACTAAGCTTTCTGGAAAGCTGTTATTTTTGTTCAGTGGCTAAGTCGTGTCTGACTCTTTGTGACCCCATGGACTGCAGCACATCAGGCTAACCTGTCCTTCACTGTCTCCTGGAGTTTGCTCAGATTCGTGTTCACTGAATTGGTGATGCTATCTAACCATCTCATCCTCTTCTAACCCTCTTCTTCTTTTATTTCAATCTTTCCCAGCATCAGGATCTTTTCCAATGAGTTGGCTCTCTGCATCAGGTGCCCAAATCTGCTTATCCCCTGCCCTATCTTATGAAAATAGATGGATGAGTACCCAAATGTAATTACTATATAAGAATTTTCTCGTTGACATTGTTTTCAATTTAAAAAATGAACAAATTAGAAATAAGCTAAACTTCCATAAATAAAGGAAGATATATCTACCGTATCATTGCAAAAGATAAGTTAGATCTGTCTCCACAGAATGGTGAAGAGTATGAATGACAGGTACACACACATGTTTACATACATATAGTCAATTAGTGGTACAGCAAGCTGAGAATAGTGGTAATTTCTGGGGAAATAATAACTGGGAGACGCTCTGACAGAAAAACTTCTACTTTCAGTTTTATTCTTAAATTTTATTTTTAAAAATTACAAAAATTTTTTTTCAGGTAATGAACAATTCTATCATTATATTCAAATTACCTTAAACCAAATTCAACTACTTTGCTTTCACTCTACCTTCAACATCCTTACTTTCCAGCTTTTGGTACTGATACCAGTATTATGCTACCATTCATCCAAACTTACAACCCCAAAGTCTTCTCTGCTTTCTCACTCAAATTCCCATGCATAGAGAACAAATACTTTCTTTAAAATGCACTCCATTCTCTCCATTGCTTCTTGACTACAAAAAGCCAGACTGTATCACCTTATAACTAGACTACTAGAGCTTTGTATTTATTGTCCGTTTCCAATATTTTCTCTCTAGTCTACCCACCAAAGCACTGCCAGATTAGCAGTCAGAAAATTTTATATCACTTCTCAGTTCAGTTGCTCAGTTGTGTCCGACTCTTTGCGACCCCATGAATCGCAGCACACCAGGCCTTGCTGTCCATCACCAACTCCCAGAGTTCACTCAAACTCACGTCAATCGAGTCGGTGAGGCCATCCAGCCATCTCATCCTCTGTCGTCCCCTTCTCCTCCTGCCCCCAATCCCTCCCAGCATCAGAGTCTTTTCCGGTGAGTCAACTCTTCACATGAGGTGGCCAAAGTACTGGAGTTTCAGCTTTACCATCATTCCTTCCAAAGAAATCCCAGGGCTGATCTCCTTCAGAATGGACTGCTTGGATCTCCTTGCAGTCCAAGGGACTCTCAAGAGTCTTCTCCAACACCACAGTTCAAAAGCATCAATTCTTTGGCACTCAGCTTTCTTCACAGTCCAACTCTCACATCCATACATGACCACTGGACAAACCATGGCCTTGACTAGACGGACCTTTCTCACTCTCACTCAAAAGCCCCTCTATATGAAACAAAATCAAAACACTCTGCTCTTTCAAAGCCTGGCACAATCAGCCCCAATCTACCTTGTGCAATCTCATTTCCTACCATCTGCCAAGAATATCCTACTCCAGCTAGTCCCTGAATAAACATGCACATAACACCTTTGTTCACAGTTTTTGTCTTACTTTGTGAACTCTATACTAATGGAAATAGACTCTAGTGAAGTCAAGTGGGCCTTAGAAAGCATCACTATGAACAAAGCTAGTAGAGGTGATAGAATTCCAGTTGAGCTATTCCAAGTCCTGAATGATGATGCTGTGAAAGTGCTGCACCTAATATGCCAGCAAATTTGGAAAACTCAGCAGTGGCCACAGGACTAGAAAACGTCAGTTTTCATTCCAATCCCAAAGAAAGGCAATGCCAAAGAATGCTCAAACTACCACACAATTGCACGCATCTCACACGCTAATAAAGTAATGCTCAAAATTCTCCAAGCCAGGCTTCAGCAATATGTGAACCGTGAACTTCCTGATGTTCAAGCTGGTTTTCGAAAAGGCAGAGGAACCAGAGATCAAATTGCCAACATCTGCTGGATCATGGAAAAAGCAAGAGAATTCCAGAAAAATATCTATTTCTGCTTTACTGACTATGCCAAAGCCTTTCACTGTGTGGATCACAATAAACTGTGGAAAATTCTGAAAGAGATGGGAATACCAGACCACCTGATCTGCCTCTTGAGAAATTAGTATGCAGGTCAGGAAGCAACACTTAGAACTGGACATGGAACAACACACTGGTTCCAAATAGGAAAAGGAGTACATCAAGGCTGTATACTGTCATCCTGCTTATTTAACTTATATGCAGAGTACATCATGAGAAACGCTAGGCTGGACGAAGCACAAGCTGGAATCAAGACTGCCGGGAGAAACATCAATAACCTCAGATATGCAGATGACACCACCCTTATGGCAGAAAGTGAAGAGGAACTCAAAAGCCTCTTGATGAAAGTGAAAGTGGAGAGTGAAAAAGTTGGCTTAAGCTCAACATTCAGAAAACGAATCATGGATTCTGGTCCCATCACTTCATGGGAAATAGATGGGGAAACAGTGGAAACAGTGTCAGACTTTATTTTTCTGGGCTCCAAAATCACTGCAGATGGTGACTGCAGCCATGAAATTAAAAGACGCTTACTCCTTGGAAGGAAAGTTATGACCAACCTAGATAGCATATTCAAAAGCAGAGACATTACTTTGCCAACAAAGGTTTGTCTAGTCAAGGCTATGGTTTTTCCTGTGGTCATGTATGGATGTGAGAGTTGGGACTGTGAAGAAGGCTGAGTGCCAAAGAATTGGTGCTTTTGAACTGTGGTGTTGGAGAAGACTCTTGAGAGTCCCTTGGACTGCAAGGAGATCCAACCAGTCCATTCTGAAGGAGATCAGCCCTGGGATTTCTTTGGAGGGAATGATGCTAAAGCTGAAACTCATACTTTGGCCACCTCATGCAAAGAGTTAACTCATTGGAAAAGACTCTGATGCTGGGAGGGATTGGGGGCAGGAGGAGAAGGGGATGACAGAGGATGAGATGGCTGGATGGCATCACTAACTCGATGGACGTGAGTCTCAGTGAACTCTGGGAGTTGGTGATGGACAGGGAGGCCTGGCGTGCTGCGATACATGGGATCGAAAAGAGTCGGACGCGACTGAGTGACTGATCTGATCTGATCTGATGGATGATAATCACTAATGACTGTCCTCTATTTTTTAATTTTATTTTTAAACTTTACATAATTGTATTAGTTTTGCCAAATATCAAAATGAATCCGCCACAGGTATACATGTGTTCCCCATCCTGAACCCTCCTCCCTCCTCCCTCCCCATACCATCCCTCTGGGTCATCCCAGTGCACTAGCCCCAAGCATCCAGTATCGTGCATCGAACCTGGACTGGCGACTCGTTTCTTACATGATATTTTACATGTTTCAATGTCATTCTCCCAAATCTTTCCACCCTCTCCCTCTCCCACAGAGTCCATAAGACTGTTCTATACATCAGTGTCTATTTTGCTGTCTCGTACACCGGGTTATTGTTACCATCTTTCTAAATTCCATATATATGCGTTAGTATACTGTATTGATGTTTTTCCTTCTGGCTTACTTCACTCTGTATAATAGGCTCCAGTTTCATCCACCTCATTAGAACTGATTCAAATGTATTCTTTTTAATGGCTGAGTAATACTCCATTGTGTATATGTACCACAGCTTTCTTATCCATACATCTGCTGATGGACATCTAGGTTGCTTCCATGTCCTAGCTATTATAAACAGTGCTGTGATGAACATTGGGGTACACGTGTCTCTTTCCCTTCTGGTTTCCTCAGTGTGTATGCCCAGCAGTGGGATTGCTGGATCATAAGGCAGTTCTATTTCCAGTTTTTTAAGGAATCTCCACACTGTTCTCCATAGTGGCTGTACTAGTTTGCATTCCCACCAACAGTGTAAGAGGATTCCCTTTTCTCCACACCCTCTCCAGCATTTATTATTTGTAGACTTTTGGATCGCAGCCATTCTGACTGGTGTGAAATGGTACCTCATAGTGGTTTTGATTTGCATTTCTCTGATAATGAGTGATGTTGAGCATCTTTTCATGTGTTTGTTAGCCATCTGTATGTCTTCTTTGGAGAAATGTCTATTTAGTTCTTTGGCCCATTTTTTGATTGGGTCGTTTATTTTTCTGGAGTTGAGCTGTAGGAGTTGCTTGTATATTTTTGAGATTAGTTGTTTGTCAGTTGCTTCATTTGCTATTATTTTCTCCCATTCTGAAGGCTGTCTTTTCACCTTGCTAATAGTTTCCTTTGATGTGCAGAAGCTTTTAAGGTTAATTAGGTCCCATTTGTTTATTTTTGATTTTATTTCCAATATTCTGGGAGGTGGGTCATAGAGGATCCTGCTGTGATGTATGTCAGAGAGTGTTTTGCCTATGTTCTCCTCTAGGAGTTTTATAGTTTCTGGTCTTACGTTTAGATCTTTAATCCATTTTGAGTTTATTTTTGTGTATGGTGTTAGAAAGTGGTCTAGTTTCATTCTTTTACAAGTGGTTGACCAGATTTCCCAGCACCACTTGTTAAAGAGACTGTCTTTAATCCATTGTATATTCTTGCCTCCTTTGTCAAAGATAAGGTGTCCATATGTGTGTGGATTTATCTCTGGGCTTTCTATTTTATTCCATTGATCAATATTTCTGTCTTTGTGCCAGTACCATACTGTCTTGATAACTGTGGCTTTGTAGTAGAGCCTGAAGTCAGGTAGGTTGATTCCTCCAGTTCCATTCTTCTTTCTCAAGATCGCTTTGGCTATTCGAGGTTTTTTGTATTTCCATACAAACTGTGAAATTATTTGTTCTAGCTCTGTGAAGAATACTGTTGGTAGCTTGATAGGGATTGCGTTTAATCTATAAATTGCTTTGGGTAGTATACTCATTTTCACTATATTGATTCTTCCAATCCATGAACATGGTATATTTCTCCATCTATTAGTGTCCTCTTTGATTTCTTTCACCAGTGTTTTATAGTTTTCTATATATAGGCCTTTAGTTTCTTTAGGTAGATATATTCCTAAGTATTTTATTCTTTCTATTGCAATGGTGAATGGAATTGTTTCCTTAAATTCTCTTTCTGTTTTCTCATTATTAGTGTATAGGAATGCAAAGGATTTCTGTGTGTTGATTTTATATCCTGCAACTTTACTATAGTCATTGATTATTTCTAGTAATTTTCTGGTAGAGTCTTTAGGGTTTTCTATGTAGAGGATCATGTCATCTGCAAATAGTGAGAGTTTTACTTCTTCTTTTCCAATTTGGATTCCTTTTATTTCTTTTTCTGCTCTGATTGCTGTGGCCAAAACTTCCAAAACTATGTTGAATAGTAATGGTGAAAGTGGGCACCCTTGTCTTGTTCCTGACTTTAGAGGAAATGCTTTCAATTTTTCACCATTGAGGATAATGTTTGCTGTGGGTTTGTCATATATAGCTTTTATTATGTTGAGGTATGTTCCTTCTATTCCTGCTTTCTGGAGAGTTTTTATCATAAATGGACGTTGAATTTTGTCAAAGGCTTTCTCTGCATCTACTGAGATAATCATATGGTTTTTATTTTTCAATTTGTTAATGTGGTGTATTACATTGATTGATTTGCGGATATTGAAGAATCCTTGCATCCCTGAGATAAAGCCCACTTGGTCATGGTGTATGATCTTTTTAATGTGTTGTTGGATTCTGATTGCTAGAATTTTGTTAAGGATTTTTGCATCTATGTTCATCAGTGATATTGGCCTGTAGTTTTCTTTTTTTGTGGGATCTTTGTCAGGTTTTGGTATTAGGGTGATGGTGGCCTCATAGAATGAGTTTGGAAGTTTACCTTCCTCTGCAATTTTTTGGAAGAGTTTGAGCAGGATAGGTGTTAGCTCTTCTCTAAATTTTTGGTAGAATTCAGCTGTGAAGCCGTCTGGACCGGGGCTTTTGTTTGCTGGAAGATTTTTGATTACAGTTTCAATTTCTGTGCTTGTGATAGGTCTGTTAAGATTTTCTATTTCTTCCTGGTCGAGTTTTGGAAAGTTGTACTTTTCTAAGAATTTGTCCATTTCTTCCACGTTGTCCATTTTATTGGCATATAATTGTTGATAGTAGTCTCTTATGATCCTTTGTATTTCTGTGTTGTCTTTTGTGATCTCTCCATTTTCGTTTCTAATTTTGTTGATTTGATTTTTCTCCCTTTGTTTCTTGATGAGTCTGGCTAATGGTTTATCCATTTATCCTTTCAAAGAACCAGCTTTTGGTTTTGTTGATTTTTGCTATGGTCTCTTTTGTTTCTTTTGCATTTATTTCTGCTCTAATCTTTAAGATTTCTTTCCTTCTACTAACCCTGGGGTTCTTCATTTCTTCCTTTTCTAGTTGCTTTAGGTGTAGAGTTAGGTTATTTATTTGACTTTTTTCTTGTTTCTTGAGGTGTGCCTGTATTGCTATGAACTTTCCCCTTAGGACTGCTTTTACCGTGTCCCACAGGTTTTGGGTTGTTGTGTTTTCATTTTCATTCGTTTCTATGTAAATTTTGATTTCTTTTTTGATTTCTTCTGTGGTTTGTTGGTTATTCAGCAGCGTGTTGTTCAGCCTCCATATGTTGGCATTTTTAATAGTTTTTCTCCTGTAATTGAGATCTAATCTTACTGCATTGTGGTCAGAAAAAATGCTTGGAATGATTTCTATTTTTTTGAATTTACTAAGGCTAGCTTTATGGCCCAGGATGTGATCTATCCTGGAGAAGGTTCCATGTGCGCTTGAGAAAAAGGTGAAATTCATTGTTTTGGGATGAAATGTCCTATAGACATCAATTAGGTCTAACTGGTCTATTGTATCGTTTAAAGTTTGTGTTTCCTTGTTAATTTTCTGTTTAGTTGATCTATCCATAGGTGTAAGTGGGGTATTAAAGTCTCCCACTATTATTGTGTTATTGTTAATTTCTCCTTTCATACTTGTTAGCATTTGTCTTACGTACTGTGGTGCTCCCGCGTTGGGTGCATATATATTTATAATTGTTATATCTTCTTCTTGGATTGATCCTTTGATCATTATGTAGTGACCTTCTTTGTCTCTTTTCACAGCCTTTGTTTTAAAGTCTATTTTATCTGATATGAGTATTGCTACTCCTGCTTTCTTTTGGTCCCTATTTGCATGGAAAATCTTTTTCCAGCCCTTCACTTTCAGTCTATATGTGTCCCCTGTTTTGAGGTGGGTCTCTTGTAGACAACATATGTAGGGGTCTTGTTTTTGTATCCATTCAGCCAGTCTTTGTCTTTTGGTTGGGGCATTCAACCCATTTACGTTTAAGGTAATTACTGATAAGTATGATCCCGTTGCCATTTACTTTATTGTTTTGGGTTCGAGTTTATACACTGTTTTTGTGTTCCCTGTCTAGAGAATATCCTTTAGTATTTGTTGGAGAGCTGGTTTGGTGGTGCAGAATTCTCTCAGCTTTTGCTTGTCTGAAAAGCTTTTGATTTCTCCTTCATACTTGAATGAGATCCTTGCTGGGTACAATAATCTGGGCTGTAGGTTATTTTCTTTCATCATTTTAAGTATGTCTTGCCATTCCCTCCTGGCTTGAAGAGTTTCTATTGAAAGATCAGCTGTTATCCTTATGGGAATTCCCTTGTGTGTTATTTGTTGTTTTTCCCTTGCTGCTTTTAATATTTGTTCTTTGTGTTTGATCTTTGTTAATTTGATTAATATGTGTCTTGGGGTGTTTCTCCTTGGGTTTATCCTGTTTAGGACTCTCTGGGTTTCTTGGACTTGGGTGATTATTTCCTTCCCCATTTTAGGGAAGTTTTCCACTATTATCTCCTCAAGTATTTTCTCATGGTCTTTCTTTTTGTCTTCTTCTTCTGGAACCCCTGTGATTTGAATGTTGTAGCGTTTAATATTGTCCTGGAGGTCTCTGAGATTGTCCTCATTTCTTTTAATTCGTTTTTCTTTTATCCTCTCTGATTCATTTATTTCTACCATTCTATCTTCTAATTCACTAATCTTATCTTCTGCCTCTGTTATTCTACTATTTGTTGCCTCCAGAGTGTTTTTAATTTCATTTATTGCATTCTTCATTATATATTGACTCTTTTTTATTTCTTCTAGGTCCTTGTTAAACCTTTCTTGCATCTTCTCAATCCTTGTCTCCAGGCTATTTATCTGTGATTCCATTTTAGTTTCAAGATTTTGGATCAATTTCACTATCATTATTCGGAATTCTTTATCAGGTAGATTCCCTATCTCTTCCTCTTTTGTTTGGTTTGGTGGGCATTTACCCTGTTCCGTTATCTGCTGAGTATTCCTCTGTCTCTTCATCTTGTTTAAATTGCTGATTTTGGGGTGTCCTTTCTGTATTCTGGCAGTTTGTGGAGTTCTCTTTATTATGGCGTTTCCTCACTGTGTGTGGGTTTGTACAGGTGGCTTGTCAAGGTTTCCTGGTTAGGGAAGCTTGTGTTGGTGTTCTGGTGGGTGGAGCTGTATTTCTTCTCTCTGGAGTGCAATGAAATGTCCAGTAATGAGTTATGAGATGTCTATAGTTTTGGGGTGACTTTGGGCAGCCTGTATCTTGAAGCTCAGGGCTGTGTTCCTTTGTTGCTGGAGAATTTGCTTGGTATGCCTTGCCCTGGAACTTATTGGCCCTTGTGTGGTGCTTGGTTTCAGTGTCGGTATGGAGGCATTTGATGAGCTCCTGTCAATTAATGTTCCCTGGAGTCAGGAGTTCCCTGGAGTTAGGGTTTGGACTTAAAAGTCTCCTGCTTCCGGATATCGGTCTTATTTTTACAGTAGTTTCAAAACTTCTCCTTCTATACAGCACCATTGATAAAACATCTACATTAAAGATGAAAAGTTTCTCTACGGTGAGGGTCACTCAGAGAGGTTCACAGGGTTACATGGAGAAGAGAAGAGGGAGGAGGGAGTTAGAGGTGACCCAAATGAGATGAGGTGAATCAATAGTGGAGAGAGTGGGCTAGCCAGTAGTCACTTCCTTATGTGCACTCCACAACTGGACCACTCAGAGATGTTCACGGAGTTATACAGAGAAGAGAAGAAGGAGGAAGGTGACAGAGGTGGCCAGAAGGATAAAAGGGGGGAATGAAAAGGAGGGAGACAGATCCAGCCAGTAATCAGTTCCCTAAGTGTTCTCCACCGTCTGGAACACACAGAAATTCGCAGAGTTGGGTAGAGTAGAGAGAGGTTAGGGAGGAGACACAGGCGACCTGGTGGAGAAAAAGGAGAGTCCAAAGGGAGAGAGAGCAGTCAAGCCAGTAATCTCACTCCCTAGTGAAAAATGGGTCCTGAAGATTGGGTTCTTAAAGGTACAAAATTGGTAACAAATACATAAAAGCAAAAATTAAAAATCTAGAGTAGAGTTTGGAATTTCAAAAATATGATGTTAAAGAAAAGAAGAAGGAAAAGAAAGAGAAAAAACAAACAAACAAAAACAAACAAGGCCGCGAAAATGATAAAGAAAGTACAGGTACAAAATTGATAACTAATACCAAAAAGCAAAAATTAAAAATCTAGAGTAGAGTTTGGAATTTCAAAAATACAATGTTAAAAAAAAAAGAAGAAAAATAAAGAGAGAAAACAAACAAAAACAAACAATGTCACAAAAATTATAAAGAAAATACAGGCACAAAATTGATATCAAATACCAAAAAGCATAAATTAAAAATCTAGAGTAGAGTTTGGAATTTCAGATATACAATGTTATATAAAAGAAGAAGAGAAAGAAACAGAGAAGAAGAAAAAAAAAAGTCACCGAAATTATATAAAAAAAACTATAGGTACAAAATTGATAACATATATCAAAGAAGAAAAAAAAAAAAACAATATATGAAGTTTGCTGAAGAAGAAAAAAATAGGGTCTTTTTTTTTATTTTTTGCAAAGTAATAGGTTATAAAAGTGAAAATTAAAGGAATAGAGGACTTAAATATTTTTTTTTAATTAAAAAAAAAGCAAGAAAGAATGATCGTAAAAATAATAAAAATATATCTAGGACTTCCTTGGTTTTGTTGTGGGTGTTGTGTGTTCAGTTCATTTTTGGCTAGTTCCTTGGTCAGACTTATATTTCTCAAGATCTATAGGCCCCTTCCTATGTAGTCCGTAGTAACCACAGGGTTTTGATCTATTGCCTGTAGCTTCCAAGGCGTTTCCCTCTGTTATAACTTCTTCTGTTTGCTGGTCTCTTCAGTATCTGGTTTCCGCCCTGACACAAAGGAGACGGTGGAGGACCTTTTTTTTTTTTTTTAGGCTTACTTGTTCAGTCGCGCTGTGGGGAGGGAGGGAGGGATGCTGCAAACAAGTAACACTGGCGTGCGCTCGCAGTGCCTCAGCCACACTGGGTCTGCCCCGGCTCACGGCGCGTGTAGCCTCCCTGCCCACACTGCTCGGGCTCTAGGTTGTTCCGCTGGGAACAATCCGAGGCCGGCCCTGGGTTGCATGCACCTCCCAGGTCCAAGCCGCTCAGGTTCAGGCACTCGGGTAGTCCTCAGAGGCGCAGACTCAGTTGGGCCTGTGTTTTGTGCTCTTCCCAGGTCCGAGCAGCTCAGGTGATGAGGTGTTTGGCAAGCGCCAATGCAGCGACTTATCGCCTCCCCATCACTCGGTTATCTGGGTGTAAAACCGGCGCACCTTCTCAGGCAGATGTTGACCGTCCAGACCCCCAAGAAGTTTTAGTTAGCAAAGAAGCCTGCTTACAGTTTTATAGATAATGTCTCTCTGGGGCTGCGATTGCCCCCTTCCGGCTCTGGCTGCCTGTCACCGGAGGGGGAAGGTCTGCAGCCGGCTATCTCTGTTCAGTCCTTTGTTCCGTGCGCGGGCCTGGCGGTCTTAGGTTAGGGCTGGCTTTTCGCGTGGTAGATACCCCACCGTCTGGTTTGCTAGCCCAAATTATTTCGCTCAGATAGCGCTCAGGGTATTCAGGCCAGATTCTTACTCTCAGCGATGCAGCCCGCGCCGCGCCTCCCTGCCCAGCCCCCGCTTGCTAATGGCGGAGGCAGGCGTCTGCACTGCTTCTCCGCTGGGGGAGTTACCGTAGGGCTCGCAATCTGCGAGTTTTAATTGTTTATTTATTTTTTCTCCCTGTTATGTTGCCCTCTGTGCTTCCAAAGCTCGGCACAGATTCGGCAGTGAGAAGGTTTCCTGGTGTTTGGAAACTTCTCTCTTTTTAAGACTCCCTTCCCGGGACGGAACTCCGTCCCTCCCTCTTTTGTCTCTTTTTTTTGTCTTTAATATTTTTTCCTACCTCCTTTCGAAGAGTTGGGTTGCTTTTCTGGGTGCCTGATGTCCTCTGCCGGCATTCAGAAGTTGTTTTGTGGAATTTACTCGACGTTTAAATGCTCTTTTGATGAATTTGTGGGGGAGAAAGTGTTCTCCCCGTCCTACTCCTCCGCCATCTTGGCTCCTCCCCCTCTGTTCTCTATTTTTGTGATAATTGGATATATAGAGGCTTAAAAAGAGTAGTTACATATTGGAAAGGAATCCTTGACTCAAAGTTATGAGCTCCTGGGTTTCATTTGCTAATAGCCTTTTCCAGAATTTTCTCCTCTAGGAGTATTTAAGAATTACAGAAAACTCTCTGCCAGTTGGTGTGTATCTAACCAAGGGCAGAATGAATTCTATATCTGCTTTCAAGTACTCTGCCCATATATCCAGTTCTCCAGTTTAAAAGTAATCAACTTATCAATAATAATCTTGGAAACTATAGTATGGCAGCCCTCCAAACATATATCTAGTGTCATAGACAGAAAGGCCTCAAAAAACAATTCTTTCTCTGACCTTCAAATGTGGTTCCATCATTCTACATTCAAGGCTACAAAGAAAAAACTCTTATTTTTTTTTTTTTTACTAATTATATAAGTAGCTAAAAACAGAAAACCCTAACTCAGTTACTATATAATCTATCTCTTATAACAAGAAATCTGAAGATAGTTTTCTATTTCCAGTAATAGAGGATTAAGTAATTTGGATCAAGCCTTCTGCTAAGAAAAAGAAAAGTTGTATACACATTAAAAAAAAAATCGGCTTGAAGACACTGAAAAACAAGAGAATATTTTCTGAGATGGAAACAGAGGAAGACACAGATGGAGAAAGATGAGACTGTCACTTGGGATCACCTTTCCCCTAGAGGCATCTGCATTCGAGAGAGGTACCTTGGAGACTGAAGGTGCTGGGACAGTCTTTAAATTCAAAGAAAAGACACCTATTAGATCAGCAAGGAGTAGAGAACCCTTGGTGAACACCCTTCATTTTGGATAGAGACTTTAAAGGCGTTGTCCTAGGAATAAGGGCAATTTAGAAGGCAGATATTAGACTAGACTCCAAATTGCTCTAAAAAATAAATACATGACACATCCACACATAAAAGGCCATAGGAAAATAAGGTAACAGGAATTAAAGCCAGAAACAAAAACAGACAATAGGCAAATACATGAGTTCTCACTATTAAAGAGCCATCAGAAAACAGTTCTAAAAGAAAATTTTTAATTATTATTGTGTACAAGGCAATAAAAAATAAGGTTAATAAACCTGGGAGAGGATTATTAATAGAAACCATAAAAATAAACTAACAAATTCTAAAGCTGAAAAATATGATAGCCAAAATGAAGAGCTCCATTGATTGGGTAAAACAGTCGAGACATAGTTTGGAAGGAATTAGAAGATGGGTTAAGAGAATATATTCAAGGGAATTCGCCTGGTGGTCCAGTGGTTAAGACTGTGCTCCTAATACAGAAGGCCCAGGTTTGATTCCTGATCAAGGGACTAAATCCTACAGGCCTCAACTAAGAGTTTATATGCCACAACTAAGACCTGGCCCAGCCAAATACAGTTTTTTAAAAAAGAATATATTCAAGATAAAGTAGAAAGAGAAACAAAGAGTGAAAAAACAGAAAGAAGAAAAGAAATTCAGAAATTAAAGTTAAAATGTCACTCTAATACACATGAAATTAGAATCCCAGAAAGAGAAGAGAGAATAGAGCAGAAACAATACCTCGGGGGAAAAAAAAAATTGACAACATCCCCAAACTGATGAAAGGTATCAACTTTCAGATTCAAAAAAGTCCTACAACCCCCAAGCACATAACTAAGAAGAAATCTACACCTACACATTAAGACAGCTGAAAAAACCAAAAATAAAGGGAAAATCTTAGCAGAAAAAGACAAAATAACTTTAAACAGAGCGACAAAACGACAGAACTGACTTCAACCAGAGCGACAAAATGACAGAACTGACTTCAACAGTGACGGTAAGAACACAACGTACAACGCTGAAAGGAAACAACTGCCAAACTAACATTCCATTAATACAGCAACACTACTACTCTGAAGAATGATGGTAAAATGAAGACATTTTCAGAGACACAGAACAATTTATCCCTAAAGATGTACACTAAAAAACACCAAGAGAGTTTTCACACACAAGGAAAATTCTTAGATATGAACTTGACAATGCAGAAAGAAAGGAAGATAGATGAAAACTATAAATATGTGCATAATTCTAACTGAATATTAATTGCATAAAATAATCTTACATATTTTAACATATAAAACATGATATAACATGGAATATAAGTCAATAAAGGTAGAATTACAAGTATAATAGAGCCCTTGGACTGTATGGGAGAGGGTAAAAGTATCAATATATTCTGTAAGTCAAGGATGCATATTGTAAAGGAAATGGATTGGCAAACTACAGTCCATGGGCTAAAGTTGGTCAGTAGCCTTTGTTGTGTATGGCCTAAGCTAAAAAGGCTTTCTTCTTTTTTAAGAGTTAAAAAAAAAAAAAGAATGAAAATAGCTGTAAAAAACCCTCAACAAAATACTAGTAAATCAAATCAAACAATATATGAAAAGAACTATACACCATGACCAAACAGGATTTATTCCAGTCATGCAAGGCTGGTTCAATATTAAAAAAAAAAAAAAATCACTATAATTCATTACACCAATAGACTAAAAGCAGAAAAATCACACGATCATAGCAATATACACAAAAAAAATCTGACAAAGTCCAACATCTACTCGTGATAAAACTCTCAGAAAATCAGGTATAAGTGATACTTCCTCAATTTGATAAAGAATATCTACAAAAAATCTACAGCTAACAGCATACCTAATGGTGCGGGGCGGAGGTGGGGGGGGCGGCAAGGCGGGGAATAGAAGCTTTCCCAGTAAGATCAAGAACAAGCAAGGCTGTTCCCTCTTACCACTCCTTTTCCAAACTGTACTGGATGGAAGCCTAAGCTAGTGCAATAAGAAAAGGAAATAACAGGCATAAAGAAAGAAGAGGAAGAAATAAAACAATCTTTGTTTGCAGAGGACATGATCATCTATGAAGGAGACTCAAAAGAATTGAACAATTTCAAAACTAACAAGAAACTACAGCCAAACTACAGAACAGAAGGTTAATATATAAAAATCAATCACTTTCTTACATCAGCAATAAACAGAAACTGAAACTTAAAATAATACCTTTACATTAACACCCACCCCAAAATGAAACAGGTATAAAATTAACTAAATATGTATAATATTTATATGAGGGGAAATTTCTTAGTGGTCCAATGGCTAAGACTCCACATTCCCAATGCAGGAGGCCTGCCTTCAATTCCTGGTCAAGGAACCAAACCCACATGTCCCCATTAAAATATCCCACATGCCACAATTAAAGACCTTGCATTCTCCAAGTAAGATCAAAGATCCCTAGTCCTGCCAGTAAGACCCAGCACAGCCTAATGAATTAACTTTTAAAAAGCATGGTTTCAGACAAAGATTTATATGAGGAAAATTACAAATCTTTGATGAAAGAAGTCAAAGAATTAGATCAATAATAAAATATTTTATGTTCATGGATTGGAAGACTAAATATGGCCAAGATGTCAGTTCTTCCCAATCTGACTGCCATATTCAATACAATCTCAACAAGTTATTATGCAGGTATCAACAAAGCGATTCTAAAACTTATATGAAGAAGCAAAAGATCCAGAACAGTCAACACAAAATTAAAGAACAAAGTTGGAGAGCTGACACTACCCAACTTCAAGTCTTATTATGTAAGCAACAGTAATCAAGACAATATTATATTGGCCTAAGAATAGGCAAATGGATCAATGGAACAGAACAGAGGGTCCAGAAATAGACTAAGTTATAGTCAACTGAAAGAGAATTATAGTCAGCCTTGGAAGAAAAGCTATGACAAACCTAGACAGCATATTAAAAAGGAGAGACATTACTTTACCAACAAAGGTCTGTCTAGTCAAAGCTATGGTTTTTCCAGTAGTCATATATGGATGTGAGAGTTGGACCATAAAGAAATCTGAGCACCAAAGAATTGATGCTTTTGAACTGCGGTGTTGAAGACTCTTGAGAGTCCCTTGGACTGCAAGGAGATCCAACCAGTCTATCCTAAAGGAAATCAGTCCTGAATATTCACTGGAAGGACTGATGCTAAAGCTGAAACGCCAATACTTTGGCCACCTGATGTGAAGAACTGAGGAGAAGGGGACAACAGAGGATGAGATGGTTGGATGGCATCACTGACTGGATGGACATGAGTTTGAGCAACTTCCGGGAGTTGGTGATGGACAGGGAAGCCTGGCATGCTGCAATTCATGGGGTTGCAGAGTCAGACCTGACTGAGCAACTGAACTGACTGAGAGTCAACTGACCTTTGACAAAAGAGCCCATGCAAAAACATTAGAAACATGAAAAAATGTGGATCTAGCTATAGACCTTAATTAAACCTTTCAATAATTAGCTCAAATGAACTATACACCTAAATGTAAAATGTAAAATTATCAAATTGGGCTCCCCAGATAGCTCACTGGTAAATCCTCCTGCCAAGCAGGAGACACAGGTTTGTTCCCTGGATCAGGAAGAACCCCTGGAGAAGGAAATGACAACCCACTCCAATACTCTTGCCTGAGAAATTCCATGGACAGAGGATCTTGGCAGGCTACAATCCATGGTTTCTCAAAGAGTCAGACATGACTGAGCAACTAAACAACAACAGTCACACACACAAATTCCTAGAACACAGCCTAAGAGAAAAATCTATTTAATAATGAGTTTTTAGATACAACACTGTAGGCAAGATCCATGAAAAAAATTAGTAAGTCAGACTTCATTAAAATTAATAACTTCTGCTCTACAAAAGGCACTGTCAAGAGAAAAGGAGGAGCCATAGGTTGGGACAAAGTATCGAAAAATATACATCTGACAGAGGACTGTTATTGAAAATATACAAAGTAATCAAACTCAACAATAAGAAAACAAACAACTGGATTAAAAAATGGGTCAAAGACCTTAACAAACATCTCACCAAAGAAGATATACAAATGGCAAATAAGAATAGATGTTGGCCCTATGTCATTAGGGAACTGCAAACTAAAGCAACGAGATACCACCACACACCTATTAGAATGACCTATACCCAGACACAGACAACAACATATGCTAGTGAAGATGTGGAGAAACAGGAACTCTGTCATTACTCAAACCATACCATCCAGCAACTGCAATCATTGTTATTTGCCCAAATGAACTGAAAACTTACATCCAACAAAAACTGGTATACAGATGTTTATAGTGGCTTAATTCATAAATACCAAACCCTGAACGCAACCAAGATCTCCCTCAATAAGTGAGTGGATAAACTGTGGAACATCCAAACATCCAGACAATGCAATATTATCCAGCCTCAAAAAGAAATGAGCTACAACATCACTCAATATCACAGAAATGCAATGAGGTACCATGTCACATTGGTCAGAATGGCTGCCATCAAAAAGTTTACAAACAACAAATGCTGGAGAGGGTGTGGAGAAAAGGGGACCCCTCTTACACTGTTGGTGGGAATGCAAACATATTCACCATTATGGAGAACAGTGTGGAGATTCCTTAAAAAACTGGAAAAAGAACTGCCATATGACCCAGTAACTCCACTGCTGGGCATACACACCAAGGGAACCAGAATTCAAAGAGACATGGGTACCTCAATGTTCATTGCAGCACCATTTACAATAGCTAGGACATGGAAAAAACCTAGATGTCCCTAGGCAGACAGATGGATAAGAAAGTTGTGGTACATATACACAATGGAATATTACTCAGCTATTAAAAAGAGCACATTTGAGTCAGTTCTAATGAGGTGGGTGAAACTGGAGCCTATTATACAGAGTGAAGTAAGTCAGAAAAATACCAGTACAGTGTAATAACGTATATATATGAAATTTAGAAAAATGGTAACGACGACCCTATATGCAAGACAGAAAAAAGAGACACAGATATAAAGAACAGACTTTTGGACTCTAAGAGAAGGCGAAGGTGGGATGATTTGAGAGAATAGCACTGAAACATGTATATTACGGTATGTGAAATAGATGACCAGTCCAAGTTCGATGCATGAAACAGGGCACTCAAAGCTGGTGCACTGAGACAACCCAGAGGGATGGGGTGGGGAGGGAGGTGGGAGGGGGGTTCAGGATGGGGGGACACATGTACACCCATGGCTGATTGATGTCAATGTATGGCAAAAACCAACACAATATTATAAAGTAATTAGCTTCTGATTAAAATAAATTAATTTTAAAAAAAGAAAAGAAATGGGCCAACAAGCCATGAAACAATATGGAGAAATATTAAACGCATGTTACTAAGTGAAAGACGTCAATCTAAAAAAGTATACATACTGTAGGATTCCAACTATATTCTGGAAATGGCCACACTATGGAATCATTAAAAAGATCAGTGGTTGCAAAGGATTAGGGGAAATAAAGGGATGAACAGGTAAGCAGAAAGGATTTTTAAAGGAGAAACTATTTTGTATGATACTATAATTATAGAATATATGCAAATATACATTTGTTAAAACCCACAAATGTATAAACACCAAGAGTGAACTGTAATGTAAACTGTGAACTATGGGTAATAATGACATGTCAAGGTATCACTCTGCTATGGGATATTAACACTGAAGGAGACTGTGCATATGGGGTCAAGTAATGGGTACATGAGAACCCTCAGTACTTTCTGCTCAATTTTGACCTAAATCTAAAACAGCTCTATAAGGAATGAAAGAAGGGAGGGGTAAAAGAATACATAACAGAAACTATGCATCACCTGAAGAACATAAAGTATTTGCTATCTAACTCTTCATAATAAAATCTGATGAATCTCTCTCTAGGATAATCATTAAAGAATGCTAAAAGGGTGGACTGTGCCAAAGCCTTTGACTGTGTGGATCACAATAAACTGTGGAAAATTCTGAAAGAGATGGGAATACCAGACCACCTGATCTGCCTCTTGAGAAACCTGTATGCAGGTCAGGAAGCAACAGTTAGAACTGGACATGGAACAATAGACTGGTTCCAAATAGGAAAAGGAGTACGTCAAGGCTGTATATTGTCACCCTGCTTGTTTAACTTATATGCAGAGTACATCATGAGAAACGCTGGACTGGAAGAAGCACAAGGTGGAATCAAGATTGCCGGGAGAAATATCTCTGCAAGAAAAATCTCTGCAAGGAGATCCAACCAGTCCATTCTGAAGGAGATCAGCCCTGGGATTTCTTTGGAAGGAATGATGCTAAAGCTGAAACTCCGGTACTTTGGCCACCTCATGCGAAGAGTTGATTCACTGGAAAAGACTCTTATGCTGGGAGGGACTGGGGGCAGGAGGAGAAGGGGACGACAGAGGATGAGATGGCTGGATGGCATCACTGACTCGATGGACGTGAGTCTGAGTGAACTCCGGGAGTTGGTGATGGACAGGGAGGCCTGGCGTGCTGCGATTCATGGGGTTGTAAAGAGTCGGACACAACTGAGCGACTGAACTGAAGAGGGTGGAGAAATTAAAATTACTAAAACATTTTAAAAAAGGGTTTCTCAACATAAAAGAAAATTTAAAAGGAAAAATATAGCCATATGCCTTTTTTATAAGCCATTGTTAAAAACACAAGGGCACGGAAAGGTTGAAATTAAAATGAGAGAAAATAATACAAACACTAATCAAAAGAGAAGTTAGAATACTGATAGCAAATAAAGTTGATTTTCAGACAAAAAATACTAGTAAAGATGAAAAGACACATTCATAATAAAAGGTTAAGTACACCAAAAAGATGTGACAATTTTAATTTACATACAACAAATGAGACAGTCAGAACTACAAGGAAAAACAGACAAATTCACAATCTTAGGGATAGAACTTAACCACTATTCTTGGTAACTAATAGAATAAGCAGAAAAAAATTATCAGTAAGAATAAAAACAACTTAAACAACATAATTAACCAACCTGACCTGACATTTATAGAAAAACTGTACCCAATAAGTATAGAACACATTCCTCATAAGCATGCATGGAACATTTATAAATGACCACATGCTGGATCATTTATAAATGACTATAAGACTATGTCAAAGCCTTTGACTGTGTGGATCACAAACTGTGGAAAATTCTGAAAGAGATGGGAATACCAGACCACCTGACCTGCCTCTTGAGAAATCTGTACACAGGTCAGGAAGCAACAGTTAGAACTGGACATGGAACAACAGACTGGTTCCAAATAGGAAAAGGAGTACGTCAAGGCTGTATATTGTCACCCTGCTTATTTAACTTCTATGCAGAGTACATCATGAAAAATGCTGGGCTGGATGAAGTGCAAGCTGGAATCAAGATTGCTGGGAGAAATATCAATAACCTCAGATATGCATATGACACCACCCTTATGGCAGAAAGTGAAGAGGAACTCAAAAGCCTCTTGATGAAAGTGAAAGAGGAGAGTGAAAAAGTTGGCTTAAAGCTCAACATTCAGAAAACAAAGATCATGGCATCTGCTCCCATCACTTCATGGCAAACAGATGGGGAAACAGTGGAAACAGTGTCAAGACTTTATTTTGGGGGGCTCCAAAATCACTGCAGATGGTGACTGCAGCCATGAAATAAAAAGACACTCCTTGGGAGGAAAGTTATGTCCAACCTAGATAGCATATTCAAAAGCAGAGACATTACTTTGCCAACAAAGGTCCGTCTAGTCAAGGCTATGGTTTTTCCTGTGGTCATGTATGGATGTGAGAGTTGGACTATAAAGAAAGCTGACTGCCAAAGAATTGATGCTTCTGAACTGTGGTGTTGGAGAAGACTCTGGAGAGTCCCTTGGACTGCAAGGAGATCCAACCAGTCCATCCTAAAGGAAATCGGTCCTAAATGTTCATTGGAAGGACTGATGTTGAAGCTGAAACTCCAATACTTTGGCCACTTGATGTGAAGAGCTGACTCATTGGAAAAGACCCTGATGCTGGGAAAGACTGAAGGCGTGAGGAGAAGGGGACAACAGAGCATCCAACAGATGCTTGGATGGCATCACCGACTCAATGGACATGAGTTTGAGTAAGCTCCGGGAGTTGGTGATGGACAGGGAGGCCTGGCGTGCTGCCGTCCATGGGGTCGCAAAGAATCGGACACGACTGAGCAACTGAACTGAACTGAACATACTAAATCTTAAAAATATCTCACATTAAAAAAAATTTATACAGAATATGTTTTCTGACTATAATTAAACTAAAACTCAATACAAAAAGATAACTGGAAAAGTTACATACGCTTAGAAAGAAAACATTTCTAAATAACTTACAAACTAAAGAAAAGTCACTATAAAAGTCAGAAAATATTTAGAACCAAAGGAAGATTGATTATTAAAACTTGAGGGATAAAGATATTTGCTTCCAGGAAGATGGAGCAGATGTACACTTCCCTAAGCCCAGTAATACAACTAAAAGTTTCAAATGTTATACATATGACATATGTAACATGACTCTGAAAAATGGAGACTAGAAGGAAGATCAGCTAAGAACCCTGGGACAAAAGAACCAACACAGTGGCAGGCTCCCTGGATTTTCTTTATTCCTCATTTATGCCCAACTTGGAGGTGAAGAAGCTGGCAATGAGTTCAGACCCCTCCCCCAATCCCATAAAATGTTTTAACCCTCTTCTTTAGCCAAACTAACAAGAAAGGGGAAGCCCAGCAAGATTAAAAAAAAAATTTAAGACAGTAACGACCTACTACAAGCAAATACTATGGAAAAAGTTGTGGTTCTACCACTTCCACACAAGCAAAAGCCAAAGCCAGGCTATAATCCCAATACCCTATCAGGGATGATATACAAGCAATTAGGAAGTTGGGACTTTCATCTCGGCTGAAAAGTAATTAAGCCTCACGTTCCCGAATGTCAATGGAGACCACGTGGGTCACCTGAACTTTCACTCCACCAAGAGTAAGCGTTAGCTCATCCCTCAATCTGCTTAACTGCTGTCAGAGAAGGCTTAGTGGAGAGTGAGGACTGGCACTACACTCAGCAATAACAAGGCTACCCTTTCTGCTGTGTCAGTAGAGACCACATGAGAAGCCAGAACTCCTCGCCACCCAACAATAAAATGATAATCTCTACAACTCAGGTGTCAACAGAGGTTAAATGGAAAAACTGGACTTTCATCCCCAATTGGCAATAATGAGATAGCATTTCCCGTTTCTCTACCAGAGAGATGTCGGGAAAAGCCAGCTAAAACAGGTTTAAGTAGAATCCAAAGTCTCATTAACATAAACCTCAGAGTTCCAGGTTTCAAAAGAAAATCACTGTCATATCCAGAATGCGAAAGATCTCAAATGTAAAAAGACAACTGCAAGATGCCAACACTGAGATGACAGAGATGTTTAAGTTATCTGACAAAGATTTTAAAGAAGTTATGATTAAAATGCTTCAGTGAGCAATCACAAGCCTGAAATACATGAAAAAAAGAGAGTCACAACAAACAAACGTCTCAACAAAGAATTCAAGATATAAAGAAGAACCAAGTGGAAATTTTAGAAATTAAAAATACAATGACCAAAATAAAAATCTAAGTATGAGCTCAACAGTATGAAAAGATAAAGAACAAAGAATTAACTAGCAAAAGAGACACTGATGTATAGAACAGTCTTATGGACTCTGTGGGAGAGGGAGAGGGTGGGAAGATTTGGGAGAATGACATTGAAACATGTAAAATATCATGTATGAAACGAGTTGCCAGTCCAGGTTCGATGCACGATACTGGACGCTTGGGGCTAGTGCACTGAGACGACCCAGAGGGAGGGTATGGGGAGGGAGGAGGGAGGAGGGTTCAGGATGGGGAACACATGTATACCTGTGGTGGATTCATTTTGATATTTGGCAAAACTAATACAATTATGTAAAGTTTAAAAATAAAATAAAATTAAAAAAAAAAAAGAATTAACTAGAAAAGAAATTGCTCACTTTGAAAAGACAATAGACTAAAATAGCAGATGCTCAGGGAGTTGTAAGAAAATAAAACATCCACCATTTGTGTCAAAGTCTGACTCCAGTTATATGATTATCCAAAATAGGTAAATCCATAGAGACAAAGTAGATCGGTGGTTGCAAAGAGCTTAGGGTAGGGAATAGGGAATGACTGCTTAATGGGTACAGAGTTTTCTTTGAAGGTGATAAAAACATTTTGAAACTAGAAGTGGTAGTTGTACAACATCATGAATGTACTAAATGGCACTGAATTGCACACTTTCAAATGGCTAATTTTGTTATACAAATTTCAACGCAATTTAAAAAAATTTAAAGCAAACCAGGAACTGAAAGGCACATCAATTTAATACAAGGTGTGTTCAAAAAGAATACAGTAAAAACCATGCTTGATTTCAAACTCTTCAATGCTTGCCTTTGAGAATCTGATTAATAAGACAAGGATGTCCATTATCACCAATTTTACTCAACTTTGTACTGAAGATCTGGAAAAAAACAAAGGTATAAAAGGTAAAAAAACATGGAAAGAAAAAAACTTATGTTATATACAAAAGTTCTGATAGTATATATATAAAGTACAGAAGAATTTATAGAGAAATGATTAGAGGAAGGAAGTAAGACTGCTAAGGAGATTAACACACAAAAACTAACTGCATTCTACATACCAGCAAGAGAATATTTTAAAAGATATTCTTTGTTCATGGGTCCTCTTGATATCTTCTTTTATGTTATGAAATCTTTCTTTGAATCTTTTGTCCTATTTCTTCTGCTGAATTATCTTTTTAATGTACTAATGTACAGGAATTATTACATCATGCGAAATGCCAGGCTGGATGAAGCACAAGCTGGAATCAATATTGCTAGGAGAAATATCAATAACCTCAGCTGAGCAGATGACACCACCCTTATGGCAGAAAGCAAAGAAGAACTAAAGAGCCTCTTGATGAAAGTGAGAGAGGAGAGTTAAAAAGCTGGCTTATAACTCAACATTCAGAAACCTAAGATCATGGCATCCAATCCCATCACTTCATGGCAAATAGATGGGGAAACAGTGGAAACAGTGTCAGACTTTATTTTTTTGGGCTCCAAAATCACTGCAGATGGTGACTGCAGCCATGAAATTAAAAGACACCTGCTCCTTGGAAGAAAAGCTATGACCAACCTACACAGCATACTAAAAAGCAGAGACATTACTTTGCCGACAAAAGTCTGTCTAGTCAAAGCTATGGTTTTTCCAGCAGTCATCTATGGATATGAGAGCTGGACTATAAAGAAAGCTGAGCACCGAAGAATTGATGCTTTTGAACTGTGGTGTTGGAGAAGACTCTTGAGATCCCTTGGGCTGCAAGGAGATCCAGCCAGTCCATCCTAAAGGAGATCAGTCTTGAATATTCATTGGAAGGACTGATGCTGAAGTTCCAATACTTTGGCCACCTGATGCAAAGAACTGACTCATCGGAAAAGACTCTGATGCTGGGAAAGATTGCAGGCAGGAGGAGAAGGGGACGACAGAGGATGAGATAGTTGGATGGTATCACCGACTCAATGGACATGAGTTTGAGCAAGCTCTGGGAGTTGGTGATGGACAGGGAAGTGTGATGAGCTGTACCCCACAGGGTCGCAAAGAGTCAGACACCACTGAGTGAAGTGAACTGAGTATGTGTAGGAATTCTTATAAAATTAAAATCACAATGAGAAAACCAAAAAGTCTGATGATAATAAGTTTGGAGAAAACAGAAGAGACAAGTGATAGTATATTCCCTTTGGGGAAAAACAAGTAGTATCTAGTCCTGTGGTTACTGCTGAGTTTTCTAAATTTGCCTGCATACTGAGTGCAGCACTTTAATAAAATCATCTTTAGAATCTGAGGACACTAGCTTTGTTCGTAGTGATGCTTCTTAAGTCCCATTTGACTTCACACTTAAGAAATGACTCTAGGTGAGTGATCACACCATTAGTGATGTAGGTCATTAAGACATTTTTGGTACAGTTCTTCTGGGTATTCTTGCCACCTCTTGATATTTTCTGCGTCTGTTAGGTCCATACAGTTTCTGTCTTTTACTGTGCCCACCTTTACATGAAATGGTCCCTTGGTATCTCTCATCTTCCTGAAGAGATAGCTAGTCTTTCTCATTCTACTGTTCTCCTCTATTTCTTTGCATTGTTCACTTAAGAAGGATTTCTTATCTCTCCTTGCTATTCTTTGGAACTCTGCATTCAGGTGGGTGTATCTTTTCTGTTAAAGTGCTGCACTCAATATGCCAGAAAATTTGGAAAACTCAGCAGTGGCCACAGAACTGGAAAAAGTCAGTTTTCATTCCAATTCCAAAGAAGGGCCATGCCAAAGAATGTTCTAACTACCACACAATTGCACTCATTTTACATGCTAGCAAAGTAATGCTCAAAATCCTTCAAGCTAAGTTTCAACAGTACATGAACCAAGAACTTCCATATGTTCAAGCTGGATTCAGAAAAGGCAGAGGAACCAGAGATCAAATTTCCAACAACCACTGGATCACAGAAAAAGTAAGAGAATTCCAGAAAAACATCTACTTCTGCTTCATTGACCACACTAAAGCCTTTGACATCATAACAAAACATGGAAAATTCTGAAAGAGATGGGAATACCAGACCACCTGACCTGCCTCTTGAGGAATCTGTATGCAGGTCAAGCAGCAACAGTTAGAACCAGACATGGAACAACAGACCGTTCCAAATCAGAAAAGGAGTATGTCAAGGTTGTATATTGTCACTCTGATTATTTAACTTATATGCAGAGTACATCATGGAAAATGCCAGGCTGGATGAAGCTCAAGCTGGAATCAAGACTGCCGGGAGAAATAACAATAACCTCAAATATGCAGATGACACCACCCAAATGGCAGCAAGCAAAGAGGAACTAAAGAGCCTTTTGATGAAAGTGAAAGAGGACAGTGAAAAAGCTGGTTTAAAACTCAAGATTCAAAATACTGATATCATGGCATTCAGTCCCATCACTTCATGGCAAATAGATGGGGGTGGGGAATGGAAACAGTGAGAGACTTTATCTTCTTGGGCTCCAAAATCACTGCAGACAGTGACTACATCCATGAAATTAAAAGACACTTGCTCTTTGGAAGAAAAGCTATGACAAACCTAGACAGCGTATTAAAAAGCCAGGCTTTGCTGACAAAGATCTGTCTAGCCAAAGCTTTGGTTTTTCCAGTATTCATGTACGGATGTGAGAGCTGGGCAGTAATGAAGGCTGAGTGCTGAAGAATTGATGCTTTTCAACCGTGATGCTGGAAAAGACACTTCAGAGTCTATTGGACTGCAAGGAGATCATTCTGGTTAATTCTAAAGGAAATCAACCCTGAATATTCACTGGAAGGACTGATGCTGATGCTCCAATACTTTGGCCACCTGATGCAAAGAGCCGACTCAATGGAAAAGATGCTGATGCTGGGAAAGATTGAGGGCAAGAGGAGAAAGGAGCTACAGAGGAGGAGATTGCTGGATGGCATCATCGACTCAATGGTCATGAGTTTGAGCAAACTCTGGGAGATGGTGAAGGACAGGGAAGCCTGGCATGCTGCAGTCCATGGGATCCCAAAGTCAGACATGACTGAGTGACGGCACAACAAATCAGTATCTAAAGTTAAAGAAATGAATATATATTATGACACAGAAATTCTCTACTTGATATATAATTGAATATATATATATTCAATATATACTGAATATATATTGAATATATATATAATTGAATATATATAATATCTAATTGAAATATGAGTAATTAATATAAGTATACCATGAGATACTGTTATAGCAGTATTATTCCCAACTGAAACCTAGAAACAAATCATACTGCCATTAACAGCTGAAGAGAGAAACTGTGATATAAAGGAATTAGTCCTATATGTTAATGAAAGCTATGTATACTACCTAAGTATCACAAATATACTATTCAAACAAAAGAGAGAGTCAAAAGAATATATACTCATCTATTCCAGACATCTAAACTTCAGAAAAAATGAAAAGAGGACAAAATGAGATTTAGAGAATATACACTTAGGTATGTCTGGGTTGTGAAAGAATTCGGGAAAAAAAAAAAAAAGGAAGTGATTAATACAGAAGTCAGGATAACGTTACCTGAGGAAGGCTGCTAGTAATCTAACTCTCGATCTCAGTTGTGGTTACACTGGGGTTTGCTTTGTAAATCACTCAGATATGTACTTTTGTGTACTTTTCTTTTTTAAACTTTATTATAATCAACATTTTTTAAACAGATTTGATTTTTAATTTTAAAACTCAAATTTCTTAACTTTCATTCAAAAACTTTTCTAAGTATTACCAAGGACCCTGGTCTTTTCCACTGCTCTGCCAGCATGCTGCTATTGCTAAGTCACTTCAGTCGTGTCCGACTCTGTGAGACCCCATAGACGGCAGCCCACCAGGCTCCCCCGTCCCTGGGATTCTCCAGGCAAGAACACTGGAGTGGGTTGCCATTTCCTTCTCCAATGCAGGAAAGTGAAAAGTGAAAGGGAAGTTGCTCAGTCGTGTCCAACTCTTAGCGACCCCATGGACTACAGCCTTCCAGGCTCCTCCGTCCATGGGATTTTCCAGGCAAGAGTACTGGAGTAGGGTGTCATTGTCACAGTTGTGAGGGTACCACAACTTCAGACATCACATGGATACACAATAACATGTGTAAAGGACTATTTCTTTTACTAATTCTCTTCTGTTTAATTTCTTTATACTTTTTGTTTTTAAGGTTAAAATTTACATATAATGAAAGGCATAAATTTTAAGTATACAATTCCATGAGCTCACAAAGGAAGAACCCAAGAGTATTCCACTGTTATATTTAAACAACAAAAGCACATTTTGTTCTTTTACTGATGTGCATTTGGATTGTTTCCAGTTATTATGAATAAAGTGGCTTGTAACAAGACATTTTGTGGACATATTTTCAGTTGGGGAGAGGTATAAATATATAAGCAGAACTGCAAGATTATGGAGTATATGTTTATAACAAACTGACAAATCTTTTTCAAAGTAGTTGTATCGTTTTCCATTTCAACCAACGTAAGAGTTCTTTCCTCCACATTTTGGCCAACATTTGGTGTTGTCAGTTGTTAAAAGAAAAACTGAGGCACATTAAAATTTTCAAGTTTATATGAGCATAAAGGATCAAACCCGGATCTCCTACATTACAGGCAGATTCTTTACCATCTGGAGCCACCGGGGGAACCCTCCATAGCAACTGAATTCAGTTCAGTCGCTCAGCCGTGTCTGACTCTTTGCAACCCCATGGACTGCAGCATGCCAGGCTTCCCTGTCCATCACCAACTCCCAGAGCTTGCTCAAACTCATGTCCATCGAGTCAGTGATGCCACCCAACCATCTCATCCTCTGTCGTCCCCTTCTCCTCCCGCCTTCAATCTTTCCCAGCATCAGAGTCTTTTCAAATTAGTCAGTTTTTCACATCAGGTGGCCAAAGTATTGGAGTTTCAGCTTCAGCATCAGACCTTCCAATGAATATTCAGGACCAATTTCCTTCAGGATTGACTGGTTTGATTCCTTGCAATCCAAGGGACTCTCAAGAGTCTTCTCCAACACCACAGTTCAAAAGTATTAATTTTTCGGTGCTCAGCTTTCTTTATAGTCCAACTCTCACATCCATACATGACTACTGGAAAACCATAGCTTTGACTAGACAGACCTCTGTTGGCAATGTAATGCCTCTGCTTTTGAATATGCTATCTAGGTTGGTCATAACTTTTCTCCCAAGGGGCAGGCATCTTTTAATTTCATGGCTGCAGTCACCATCTTCAGTGATTTTGGAGCCCCCAAAAATGAAGTTTGTCACTGTTTCCCCATGTATTTGCCATGAAGTGATGGGAGCAGATGCCATGATCTTAGTTTCTGAACATTGAGCTTTAAGCCAACTTTTTCACTCTCCTCTTTCACTTTCATCAAGAGGCTCTTTAGTTCTTCTTCATTTTCTGCTATAAAGGTGGTATCATTTGCATATCTGAGGTTATTGATATTTCTCCCAGCAATCTTGATTCCAGCTTGTGCTTCATCCAGTCCAGCATTTCTCATGATGTACTCTGAATAGAAGTTAAATAAGCAGGGTGACAATATACAGCCTTGATGTACTCCTTTTCCTATTTGGAACCAGTCTGTTGTTTCATGTCCAGTTCTAACTGTTGATTCTTGACCTGCATACAAATTTCTCAGGAGGCAGGTAAGGAGGTCTGGTATTCCCATCTCTTGAAGAATTTTCCACAGCTTGTTGTGATCCACATAGTCAAAGGCTTTTTGGCATAGTCAATATAGCAGAAGGAGATGTTTTTCTGGAACTCTCTTGCTTTTTCAATGATCCAACATGTAGGGAATATGCTATGCACAGGACTGTACTATAATTAACAGGGCTTCTTTGAAAAATATGAATGACTTTCTCATCACCCCAGGCTGGGAGCAATAAAATGTACATCATGGAAAAACATCTTGGAAACCTTCTCTCTGAAACTACACCTTTTGCAAGGTTCTAATCTGCTGGATGCAGCAGCAGATGGGATTTCTCAATTAAACCCCATTCCTCACTTGAAAACTACTGGAGGATCAATGGCTGGTTTTATGTTAATTTTTATGTCTTTCTTCTGTTTTTACATAGTCTGCAGGCGAATCACCAAGAAAGTCAACGGACATCAACAGCAATTAGCAGCTAGCAAATTAGCAATTGGCAAACAGCACAGAACCTTTGGCTTCTATGACTATCGCTTTGGTCAGTAATCACAAAAAGTAAGGTTCAAAAAATAAAAAAGGGAGATATGTAGGGAATATGTTATGCACTGGCCTGTACTATTAGGGCTTCTTTGAAAAGTAAGAATGACTTTCTCATCACCCCCAGGCAAAGGGCTGGGAGCAGTAAAAAGTACATCATGGAAAGACATCTTGAAAACAAGATGCTGAGGTACTGATGTGACTGATGGAAAACCATTAGTAACTGTTCCTGTAACCAGAGCCTTGAGGGAGTTGCTGAGAAAGGGTGTCACTAAAGGGCTAAGCAGAGTCCTGAAAGGCCTGAAGGTTTGACATTAAGAAGTGTGCAATGTATATCTTTATCCCCGATCTGAGATTGATATCAGATATTAGTATCAAAGAACAGATATTGATATCAGATATCAAAGAACAGATATCTCTAGAGCACGAAAAAGGAAGTAGATGTTAACAATAAAAGGCATGCAGGATTAGGATCTGGTCTTTTGCCTACGAACGGCATCAGTCCCTGATCCCCACTTTATTTCTGAAGCTTATTTTTCCTTATTCTTATGCAGCACCGGTCCCTCAGGTCGGTTTGTTGTTGGGCTGGTCCCAACCAGCAACTTGATGTTGGCAATTTGATCTCTGGTTCCTCTGCCTTTTCTAAATCCAGCTTGAAAATCTGGAAGTTCACGGTTCACCTACTGTTGAAGCCTGGCTTGGAGAATTTTGAGCATTACTTTGCTAGCATGTGAGATGAGTACAACTGTGCAGTAGTTTGAGCATTCTTTGGCATTGCCTTTCTTTGGGACTGGAATGAAAACTGACCTTTTCCAGTCCTGTGGCCACTGTGGAGTTTTCCAAATTTGTTGGTATATTGAGTGCAGCACTTTCACAGCATCATCTTTCAGGATTTGAAATAGCTCAACTGGAATTCCATCGCCTCCACTAGCTTTGTTTGTAGTGATGCTTCCTAAGGCCCACTTGACTTCACATTCCAGAACATCTGGCTCTAGGTGACTGATCACATCATCATGCTTATCTGGTCATGAAGATTTTTTTGGTATAGTTCTTCTACGTGTTCTTGCCATCTCTTCTTAAAATCTTCTGCTTCTGTGAGGTCCACATCATTTCTGTCCTTTACTGTGTCCATCTTTGCATGAAACGTTCCCTTGGTATCTCTAATTTTTTTGAAGAGATTTCTAGTCTTTTGCATTCTGTTGTTTTCCTCTATTTCTTTCTGATAAAATGTGGTCCACTGGAAAAGGGAATGGCAAACCACTTCAGTATTCTTGCCTTGAGAGCCCCATGAACAGTATGAAAAGGCAAAAAGATAGGACACTGAAAGATGAACTCCCCAGGTCGGTAGGTGCCCAATATGCTACTGGAGAAGAGTAGAGAAATAACTCCAGAAAGAATGAAGAGACGGAGCCAAAGCAAAAACAACATCCAGTTGTGGATATGACTGATGATGGAAATAAAGTCCAATGTTGTAAAGAAAGATATCACATAGAAACCTGGAATGTTAGGTCCTGAATCAAGGCAAATTGGAAGTGGTCAAACAGGAGATGGCAAGAGTGAATGTCAACGTTTCAGGAATCAGTGAACTAAAATGGACTATAATGTGTGAATTTAACTCAGATGACCATTATATCTACTACTGTGGGCAAAGATTCCTTAGAAGAAATGGAGTAGCCATTATAGTCAACAAGAGAGTCCAAAATGCAGTACTTGGATGAAATCTCAAAAATGACAGAATGATCTCTGTTCGTTTTCAAGGCAAACCATTCAATATCACAGTAATCCAACTCTATGCCCCAACCAGAAATGCTGAAGAAGCTGAAATTGAATGGTTCTATGGAGAAGGCAATGGCACCCCACTCCAGTACTCTTGCCTGGAGAATCCCATGGATGGAGGAGCCTGGTGGGCTGCAGTCCATGGGGTCGCTGAGGGTCGGACACGACTGAGCGACTTCACTTTCACTTTTCACTTTCATGCATTGGAGAAGGAAATAGCAACCCACCCCAGTGTTTCTTGCCTGGAGAATCCCAGGGACGGGAGAGCCTGGTGGGCTGCTGTCTATGGGGTCACACGGAGTCGGACACTACTGAAGTGACTCAGCAGCAGCAGCAGCAGCATGAAAACCTACAAAGATCTTCTAGAACTAACACCCAAAAAAGATGTCCTTTTCATCACAAGGGACTGGAACACAAAAGTAGGAAGTCAAGAGATACCTGGAGTAACAGGTAAATTTGGCCTTGGAGTACAGAATGAAGCAGAGCAAAGGCTCATAGCGTTTTGCCAAAAGAATGCACTGGTCATAGGAAACACCCTCTTCCAACAACACAAGAGAAGACTCTACATATGGACATCAACAAATGGTCAATACTGACATCAGACTGATTATATTCTTTGCAGTCAAAGATGGAGAAGCTCTATACAGTCAGCAAAAACAAGACCAGGAGCTGACTGTGGCTCAGACCATGAACTCCTTATTGCCAAATTCAGAAATTTCTTCTTAAATTGAAGAAAGTAGGGAAAACCAATAGACCATTCAGGTATGACCTAAATCAAATGCCTAGGATTATACAAGTGGAAATGACAAATAGATTCAAGGGATTAGATCTGATAGACAGAGTGCATGAAGAACTATGGACGGAGGTTCATGACATTGTACAGGAGGCAGTGATCAAGATCATCCCCAAGCAAAAAGTGCAGAAAGGCAAAATGGTTGTCTGAGGAGGCCTTACAAATAGCTGAGAAAAGAAGAGAAGCTAAAGGCAAAGGAGAAAAGCAAAGACATACCTCTGTGTCTTAGTGAATAGTAATGTCTTTGTCCTGAAAGTCTTTTCCATCCCCTTTACACTCTGATATAGTGAATTCCCAGTCAATCTTCAAAACCGTGTTCAGGAATGCAGTACTTCCTCCATGAAGTATCCCTTGACTCTTGCAAACATATGTATGTAATTACTTCACCTTCTAGCTTCTATTTTAGTATATATAACATAGTCAGTGTAACTTCACTCAGGGGAAGAAAACATGTCTTACTCATATTTATAACCCCAAAACCTAAAACACATGTACATATGAGCACAAAAACATTAAACAAGTATGTTCACCATCCTAATGCTGCTTTAGCCTCAGTTCACTTTTCTCATCCATATTCAATAACTGAGGCTTCCGCATTGGGCAGAATGCTGCCCCCCAAAAATGGTATGTCATGTCCTAATCTCTGTAACTTATAATAATATTAAATAGCCAAAGATGTGATTAAATTAAGGATCTTAAAAGGAGGCGCTTATCCTGGATTATACCGGTAGGCCCTAAATACTATGACATGTATCCTTATAAGAAAAAGACTCAAAAGTAGGCAATATGATCAAGAAAGCAGAGATCAGAGAAATGTAGTCACAAACCATGGAGTGCCTTAAAGCACAGGAAGCTGAAAGAAGCAAGAAAAGGATTTTCCCTCTAGAACATCGATCACCTTCTTGGCACCAGGGACTGGTTTCATGGAAGACAATTTTTCTACCAACCTGGGGTAGGGGGTGGTTCAGGATGATTCAAGAGCATTACAGTAGGGTTTGTGCTCCTATTAGAATCTAATGCTACCACTGATCTGGCAGGAGCAGTGGCTGCACGTATAGATAAAGCTTCGCTTTCTCACCCACCCATTGCTCACCTCCTGCTGTGTGGTCTGGACTGGGGACCCCTGCCCTAGAGCCTTTAAAGGGAGAGTGGCCCTTGATTTCAGACTTTCAGTCTCCAAACTGTGAGAGAATAAATTGTTGCTGTTTTAAACCATCTGATATGGCAAATTGTTATGGTAGCCACAGGTAACTAATACACTGGCTTTCTCTTCAGTCTATTTTTTCACAATGAATTTTAGCCAGTCTGTAAATTTCTCTCAGTTTTAAACTCTTACCATAGTCAAACTTTTCTGATTTTAGCCAATCAACAGACAGGTATCAACTCCTCACAGACCACCTAAATACATTAGGCACCTGAACTATACAATAAAAGAATTTCTATTATGTGGAGTTTACCAAATAAAAAATTCATAATGCAAATTATAAAAAGTACGTAATTCCAACAATAATAAAAAGTAAAGCAGATTATTTTGATCAGCTCATTAATCAGTTAAGCACTTATTAGATGAACTAGTCTCTGTGAAAGGCAATTTTTAAAAGACATAGCACAACCCTTCTCCAAATACATCTTCCTAACTTTGCAACTACTACTATCACAAAACCACACCTACATGTCCTTCCTACTACATCTTTAGACCAGTCCCAGCTCCACAGACCCACACATGATATTTACTTTAACACAGGAGCTGTATTTCTTAAGAAGTGGTACAATGTCTACCCAAAAGGATGGTAATTCAAGATATTCTAAAAGCACAGCTGCTGATGCTCATGGAAAGCTTCCAAAACACGTTCCATTAAAAAGCACATACTATGCTTTTGAACATTTCAAAATAATGCTTTAAATACCACATGCCCCAAGGTTAAAAGTCTAGGGAGAACCCACATTGGGCATCACTTCACTTATAAACAAAACATTACAAATAAGTTACTTTAAAATTCAAGAGAATTCTATCTACACTAGTCACCCAAACAGCCTTTAGATGGCCATCCCAGGATGTCCTGTATACAAAAAATGTCACAACTTGACACCCTGCCAAAACCTGAAGTGCAGCTGGGAGCAGACCCTTCAAAGCCCTGGTAAGGTGCCAGGCCCTATAATTGTGATTTAGAAAGAAACGGGAGGGGAAGGAAAGAGGAAGGAAAGAAGATATGTTTTAGAGTGGTTAGCAATCAACCACCAAAGCACTGAATTAAAATGTTATTCTATTCTTATAATTGCACTGTCTGCCTCCACACAGCTTAATTCACACAAAAGAATTCTGGGAAAGTATGATACAGTAACCAGTCAACCTCAAATGCTTAGCAATAAATTATAAAAGTCTCTGAAAAGTTGTGATCCGAAAAACAAAGATGACTCTTACCCAAACCATACTTCATTTTCATATTTCTTTGTGTAGGCTCTATTACATATGAGGACTTTACAAAAGATTTATGAGTACTTAATACCTTTGTGTGAGCTGCAAAGTCTTCTGTGCTCACACTCCCATATTTCTCCTGAAATAGAAAAGGTGGTAGCTCCTAACCATATGGCTCCTAACACAAAATGAAGGTTGTCTACAGATCCAACAACATATCCTGGAAATTATTTGCTTTTTTTAAAATAAATTCTGATTTAACTATTTCCATGAGATTTATGCTCTAGTCTGGAAAGTTAAATAAATTTTAAAATTGTTAGGACTTCAACTGATGTTTTTATTAGGATTAATGTAAGCATAAGTATCCAATTTTCGTATTTGAGAATCTGCCAGAAAAAAATGTATAAAATTTTTCAGAGCCAAAAAAGGGAGATAAAAGTACACAATACAGGTTAATTTTAAAACCATTTATTTAAAAGAAGAAAAAAAGGAATTAAACAATCAGTACTTACTGAGTAGATACTATATCATATTTACTGAGTGGTCTACTTACTCAAAGGGCTCTGAAGGAGATAAATATGCAGACCATCAAGTCAAGCTGACTTCTGAGCAAGGAAGAACATGCACATATTCAGAATACTATGGACATTTTCTAAGTGCCTATTTTATGCCCAATACCTTGCTGAGTACAGGGGTTCAGAAATAAAAGAAAATTTGTGCCCTCAAGGAATTCATGGTGGTCACTGAAACATGTTAACAATAGCTAACTAAACAAAAATGAGAAAATTTACAATTTATTCCTTATTGTACTTAAATATTTTTTGCTGTGTGGGTATATCATCTATATAAAGTAAGCGAATTCAGGGCTTCCCTGGTGGTCCAGTGGTAAAGAATCCTCCTTACAATGCAGGGGACACTGGTTCAATCCCAGGTCAGGAAAGTTTCCACGTGCAACTAAGCCTATGTCCCACAATTACTGAGCCTGTGCTCCAGAACCCGGGAGCCACAGCTACCCAAGCCCGGGCACCCTAAAGCCTGTGCTCCACAACAGAACAAGCCACCGCAATAAGAAGCCTGAGCTCCTGCAAGCCTAAGTGCGGCAACAAAGACCCACCACAGCCAAAAATAAATTAAAAAGTGAATTCAGAAACTTTTAGAACTATAAAGCACAGGAATATATTTATAGGTAGTATGGGAGCACTTGGGAGAGAGGCCAAATTCCGCTGGAGAAGCTGTCAGGGAAGACTTCATCAAGACAGAAACCCTGAGCTAAGACAAAGAAAGGGATGCAAGGAATATCAAGTACAAAGGCATGGAGATGGAGAGATGACATTGGAGGTAGAGGCTGACAGGTATGGGGGAGCGTTACCAGCCTGGAGAGGTAGGGCAGAGTCCTGAAGGCAATGTGTAGAAGACTGGAGTTCATCCTGAGATCTAGGAGAGTCAACAAAAGGCTTTAAGCTTGTGGTAGATAAGGGACAGTACAGGGTGGGTTCAGATTTGTAGTCCAGAACAACAACTACATTAGCCAAGGTGTAGAACAGATCTGAGGTGGAGTGGGGAGTGAAAAAGAGAGAGAGAGAGAGCTACCAAAAGTCCAGGAAAACAAAGATGAAGGCCTCAACTATGAGATTGGCAGCAGGTATCAATAGGGAATAGTCTTGAAAATGAATCTGGAGGCAGAAGTAACAGGTGTTAGTAGTCAGATATTGATACACCTCCCAAAAACAAACAAAAAACAATCCACTTTTTTCAAAGACACTAAAAGGCCAAGAAGGAAATCAGGACTTTTTTTTTCTTTACAAATAAAATGGAATCTCAGTTAAACCAGAGACTGTTTCAAAGATGACAATTACTTCAAGTACTAATCCTTTACATGAACAAAGAATAAAGCACAGGGACCTTTGCAAAGCATCCGAGTAAATGCAAATACCATCACAGTATCTCTAAATATCTACCTTTCTTCCATAGGGATTTCATCAGCAGAGGGGTAAACGCTAAAGCTGGCTCTGCCAGGAACAAAGACATAAAATAAGTATTTTGTTCCTTAACTGTCCACCTGCTGTTACTCCTCCTCATTCTTTCCTTCAAACAATCATCTCTATAGCAACACATTCTTAAGAAATTTGTGGGTGGAAAGCATATGTTTTTGCAAAAATATGAGAACTCAAGAACATGAGCTACTTTTTTTCCCCCTTTATACAAGAGATACACAATATATCTTAAAAGACAACTGCAAAATATGAAACAAAAAGACACACTTAAAAATAAGGAAATGTAAAAACTGGCATTGCACATTTACATGGAGTTTCTTTTTATAGGTTACAATGACACCTTGTGGCAAGATTTTTTAAATTATAAGTTACCTTGGGAAATATTTTACAGCAGATATAATAAAACTGGTTTAGAAAATAAGACCAAGACCACACTGTAGAGGCACTATGAACATGTACAATAATCCATCTGGAACATTAAGGACAAGGAGGTTCCTCAAAAAATTAACAACAGAGCTCCATATGATCCATCTGCCTGCAATGCAGGAGGCCCGGGTTCAATTCCTGGGTCAGGAAGATCCCCTGGAGGAGGGCATGGCAACCCACTCCAGTATTCTCGCCTGGAGAATCCCATGGACAGAGGAGCCGGGCAAGCTGCATACCATGGGGTTGCAAGAGTCGGACACAACTTAGCAACTAAGCCACCACCAGCACTTCTGGGTATTTATCTGAGGAAAATAAAAACACCAAACTCAAAAAGATGTATGTATCCCAATGTTTACTGCAGCATCCTTTATAAGAGCCAAGATGTGGAAACAAGCTAGGCCCATCAGTGGACGACTGGACACAGAAAATGTGATGTGCTCTGTCGTGTGGCACACGCGATGGAGTGTGACTCAGCCATAAAAAAGAAGAAAATCCTGCCATTGTCAACAACACTAACGGACCTTGATGGCATTACGCTAAGTGAAGAAAGAAGAAAGAAAAATACCATATGATCTCTCTTAAATGCAAAGTCTACACACAAACACGAGAAAACACATCTCAAAGAAAGAGAACAGATTGGTGGTTGAGGCCGGGGGTGGTGGTGAGGGGAAAGTAATGGGTAAACTGCTTTGGGATTTTTTTTTTCTTAGTTTACTTAAGTTGAAATAATTAAGGGCAAAAAATAAACTTTAAAAAATGTCACACTATTAGGAAGGCAAAAGCATCTTATGAAACTATTATTACCAAGTCATGCTATTCCCTTCACTTGAGCCAAAACTATAAGACTTTTTTAATGATGCAATAACAAACAACTTTTATAATCTGAAACAAAACTGATAATGTTGGCAATACCTTTAAATGTTGACATATTGTTCACAAACTATGAAATAATCGTATGTCATTAATCCTTTCTTAACAACTGAATCCTAAAAGATGATGCTGTGAAAGTGCTGCACTCAATATGCCAGCAAATTTGGAAAACTCAGCCATGGCCACAGGACTGGAAAAGGTCAGTTTTCATTCCAATCCCAAAGAAAGGCAATGCCAAAGAATGCTCAAACTACTGCACAATTGCACTCATCTCACGCTAGTAATGCTCAAAATTCTCCAAGCCAGGCTTCAGCAGTACGTGAACCGTGAACTTCCAGATGTTCAAGTTGGATTTCGAAAAGGCAGAGGAATCAGAGATCAAATTGCCAACATCCATTGGATTATCGAAAAAGCAAGAGAGTTCCAGAAAAACATCTACTTCTGCTTTATTGACTACGCCAAAGCCTTTGACTGTGTGGATCACAACAAACTATGGAAAATTCTTCAAGAGATGGGAATACCAGACCACCTGACCTGCCTCCTGAGAAATCTGTATGCAGAAATCTATATGCAAGAAGCAACAGTTAGAACTGGACATGGAACAACAGACTGGTTCCAAATCGGGAAAGAAGTATATCAAGGCTGTATACTGTCACCCTGCTTACTTAACTTATATGCAGAGTACATCATGAGAAACACTGGACTGGATGAAGCACAAGCTGAAATCAAGACTGCCAGGAGAAATATCAATAACCTCAGATACACAGATGACACCACCACTCTTATGGCAGAAAGTGAAGCATAACTTAAGAGCCTCTTGATGAAAGTGAAAGAAGAGAGTGAAAAAGTTGGCTTCAAACTCAACATTCAGAAAATGAAGATCATGGCATCTGGTCCCATCACTTCATGGCAAATAGATGGTGAAAAAGTGGAAACAGTGACAGACTTTGTTTTGGGGGGGCTCCAAAATCACTGCAAATGGTGACTTCAGCCATGAAATTTAAAGACGCTTGCTCCTTGGAAGAAAAATTATGACCAACCTAGACAGCATATTAAAAAGCAGAGACATTACATTACCAACAAAGGTCATTCTAGTCATAGCTATGGTTTTTCCAGTAGTCATGTATGGATGTGAGAGTTGGACTGTGAAGAAATTGATGCTTTTGAACTGTGGTGTTGGAGAAGACTCTTGAGAGTCCCTTGGACTGCAAGGAGATCCAACCAGTCTATCCTAAAGGAAATCAGTCCTGAATATTCACTAGAAGGATTCTAAAGCTGAAACTCCAATACTTTGGCCACCTGATGCAAAGAACTGACTCACTAGAAAAGACCCTGATGCTGGGAAAGACTGAAGGTGGGAGGAGAAGGGGACGACAGAGGATGAGATGGCTGGATGGCATCACCGACTCAATGGACATGAGTTTGAGTAAGCTCCGGGAGTTGGTGATGGACAGGGAGGGCCTGGCATGCTGCAGTCCATGGGGTCGCAAAGAGTTGGACATGACTGAGCAACCGAATTGAACTGCATTACCAATTGAACAGAAAATAACATGAAATTTTTCAATATTAATCCGATAAATAAGAGAATAATTTAAACTACCTTTCATCAAGAGTTTACTATGTTTATTTACTAAACTATGCTGCTGTTGCTAAGTCGCTTCAGTCGTGTCCGACTCTGTGCGACCCCATAGACGGCAGCCCACCAGGCTCCCTCATCCCTGGGATTCTCCAGGCAAGAACCCTGGAGTGGGTTGCCATTTCCTTCTCCAATGCATGAAAGTGAAAAGTGAAAGTGAAGTCGCTCAGTCATGTCCGACTCTTAGGGACCCCATGGACTGCAGCCTAACAGGCTCCTCTGTCCATGGGATTTTCCAAGCAAGAGTACTGGAGTGGGGTGCCATTGCCTTCTCCGAAACTATGCTAAACACTAGTAAACACAAACCTTATCAGTGCAGTCTGCACACAATCACCTTTAATAATTGCTTTGAAATATTCTTCTTAGTGTCTTTAACACCATGATCACCTCCCATCTCTGATTCTTCTTGTTGTCCCTAATACGTATGTTCTTTCACTTACTCACCATGAGGCTCTCTAGTCTGACGAAAAGTCAAGCTGCCTGATGTATTACTGAGTTGGCCAGAAAGTTCTTTCAGGTTTTCCCATATCATCCTGAAGGAACTTTCTGACCAACCCAATACATCTATCTGAATGACACTCAAATTTATAACCACGTTCCTCACCTCTCTTCCAAAGCTAACTCTTTACTACATGTCCCACCTACAATGGAAGCTCAGCATAACAAGAATGAAACTCACTAACTTCAAAGTTTCTACCTTCCTCCTTAAATTAAAAAAATTACTACTACCATCCCCTTATTTCTTACCACACAAACTATTCCCCCTCTCCTATTAGTAATAAGTAATCCTACTGACTCTTTACCTGTCTGTCGATTTTAACCACTCTTTTACCATCACCATTTAGTGCAGAAATCTCAAATATTTTATATTTGGCTTATTTTAATAAAAACCTAAACAGTGTCCTGGATTTTGGCCTTTCCTCACCCTTACAATAGCTTACAAGTATCTACCAGGACAGTCCTCCTTATATACTGTTGCCTTTATTGTAACTCCTACTATAATCCTTCCTATTGTTTACTGGATCAAACCTACACTTCCCAGCCAAACTCAAAGCCCTGCATTAGCCAACGCCCCTTACAAATGCAAACAGTTTCATGTTGCTGCCCCACAGGACCCCTTTGCTAGAGCAAATTAAGATGTTTGTCTCTCATACATGGGTTGCCTATTCTTACCTTCACAATATTGTTCATTACTTATGCCAAATTAAAATACCTTCCCCTTAAATCTTTTCAACTAATCCACAAATCAGGATCAGAGTCAAACCTAAAATTCTACCATCTGAATAATCATAAAACTATTGCCAGAGCTTATAGTTAACTCTAAAAGTGAATGTAAACAATAGCTTCTGCCCATCTTTCTGCTCCATAAATTTCTACTTTCCTTGTGCTTGCCCCACAGTATTTATTCTAAATTCTATCACATAGGCATTTGCCCTTTCATTAACTGATAACTAAGTAATCTATCTTTCCCAAGAGACTGAGATCCTCAAAGGTAAAACTACAATCATCTTCATTTTTGTTTATCAACACAGCTCCCAATTCCAGTAAACCGAGGTAATGACACAAAAGTGATCCACACAATTTCTGTGATGTGAATCCTACTTTCACATAGGCTAGCAGTGTAATTTAAGAGACAGCTTAGGGAGAATATCATTAAGAACATCGTTTGCCAAGCAATTATACATGCCTTCTGATATTTATCAATCAAAATATTTGTTTTCAAAAAGAATTCTAGGCAAGTGTCTGGTAATCAAAAGCTTTAAAAATGAACATATCCTTTGACCTAGCAATTCCACATGTAGGAAGTACTCTTAAGAAACTAATCAAGAGATGTGCACAAATATTTACATTCAGGAACCTTCTTCATTTATCATTTAATAAATGTTTATTGAGAGCATGCATGCAGAGAGCCAAGTAGGACTAGAAGACAGAATCAGATCCCTGCTTCCATGATGCTTACATCACAGTGCAATTTGTAATGGATAAATAGGCTATAAAAAGTATATTTAATAGCAAGATATACTATATTCATGGATCAAATTACTCAACATTAAGATGTTTATCTCTCTCAAATTCAGTGCAATGCCATTCAAAATTCCAGCAGACTTTTAAAAAACAGAATTAACAAGTCAGTTTTAAATGTATGTGAAAACAAAAGGAATTGCAAAAACTGAAAAAAAAAAAGTTGGAAAATTTGCTCTACCTGACTTCATAACTTATTAAAATGCTACAGAAATCAAAACAGTATGGCATTCATATCCAGACAGACACACAAAGAGAGTCAAATTCACAAACAGACCCAAATATACAGTCAATTAATTTTTGATCAGATCAGATCAAATCAGTCACTCAGTCGTGTCCAACTCTTTGCGACCCCATGAACCACAGCACGCCAGGCTTCCCTGTCCATCACCAACTCCCGGAGTTCACTGAGACTCACGTCCATTGAGTCAGTGATGCCATCCAGCCATCTCATCCTCTGTCATCCCCTTCTCCTCCTGCCCCCAATCCCTTCCAGCATCAGAGTCTTTTCCAATGAGTCAACTCTTCGCATGAAGTGGCCACCAAAGTACTGGAGTTTCAGCTTTACCATCATTCCTTTCAAAGAAATCCCAGGGCTGATCTCCTTCAGAATGGACTGGTTGGATCTCCTTGCAGTCCAAGGGACTCTCAAGAGTCTTCTCCAACACCACAGTTCAAAAGCATCAATTCTTCAGCGCTCAGCCTTCTTCACAGTCCAACTCTCACATCCATACACGACCACTGGAAAAACCATAGCCTTGACTAGACGAACCTTTGTTGGCAAAGTAATGTCTCTGCTTTTGAATATGCTCTCTAGGTTGGACATAACTTTCCTTCCAAGGAGGAAGCGTCTTTTAATTTCATGGCTGCAGTCACCATATGCAGTGATTTTGGAGCCCAGAAACTGTTTCCACTGTTTCCCCATTTACTTCCCATGAAGTGATGGCACCGGATGCCATGATCTTCGTTTTCTGAATGTTGAGCTTTAAGCCAACTTTTTCACTCTCCACTTTCACTTTCATCAAGAGGCTTTTCAGTTCCTCTTCACTTTCTGCCATAAAGGTGGTGTCATCTGCATATCTGAGGTTATTAATATTTCTCCCGGCAATCTTGATTCCAGCTTGTGTTTCTTCCAGCCCAGCGTTTCTCATGATGTACTCTGCATATAAGTTAAACAAGCAGGGTGACAATATACAACCTTGACATACTCCTTTTCCTATTTGGAACCCATCTGTTGTTCCATGTCCAGTTCTAACTGTTGCTTCCTGACCTGCATATAAATTTCTCAAGAGGTAGATCAGGTGGTCTGGTATTCCCATCTCTTTCAGAATCACAGTTTTTTGTGATCCACACAGTCAAAGGCTTTGGCATAGTCAATAAAGCAGAAATAGATGTTTTTCTGGAACTCTCTTGCTTTTTCCATGATCCAATGGATGTTGGCAATTTGATCTCTGGTTCCTCTGCCTTTTCTAAATCCAGCTTGAACATCTGGAAGTTCACGGTTCACATACTGCTGAAGCCTGGCTTGGAGAATTTTGAGCATTACTTTACTAGCGTGTGAGATGCATGCAGTTGTGCAGTAGTTTGAGCATTCTTTGGCATTGCCTTTCTTTGGGATTGGAATGAAAACGGACCTTTTCCGGTCCTGTGGCCACTGCTGAGTTTTCCAAATTTGCTGGCATATTGAGTGCAGCACTTTCACAGCGTCATCTTTCAGGATTTGGAATAGCTCAACTGGAATTCTATCACCTCCACTACCTTTGTTCATAGTGATGCTTTCTAAGGTCCACTTGACTTCACATTCCAGGATGTCTGGCTCTAGGTCAGTGATCACACCATCATGATTATCTAGTCAATTCAATGGAGAAAGGACAGTCTTGTCAACAAATGGTCCTGGGACAGCTCCCGATCCATGTGTAAAAACACACTTCAAGTCTTACCTCACATCGTACACAAAATGGACTCAAAACGCAAACACAAAACATTGTACAATAAAACTCATAAAATCAAACACAGGAAACTATCTTGATCTTGAGTTAAAGATTTCTTAGATACAATACCAAAAGCATAATCCATTAGAGAAAAAAAAACTGACCAACTGGACTTTAAAATTAAGAAAGAACTCCTTTAAAAGACACTAAAGGAACAGATAAGCAAGCCTGAAGGAGTAATTTACAAACCATATATTGATAAAGGACTTGCCTCCAGAATTTAAAAATTGTCAAAATAACAAGAAAACTCAATTTAACAAAACAAAACAAAAAATTGGCAAAAGATTTGAATAGGCACTTCACCAAGGAAGATACACGGATGGTTAACACATGAAAAAGTGTTGAATATCATTAGTCGTTAGTGAAGGGCAAACTAAAAACACAATGCAGGGACTGCCCTGGTGGTCCAGGGGTGAAGACTTCACTTGCCAATTCACAGGACATGGGTTCAATCCCTGGTCCAGGAAGATTTCATGTTGCAAGGCAACGAAGCCCACACACCACAACTACAGCCTGCGCTGTGCAACAGAAGACGCCACCGCAAGCAGTCTGTGCACTGCAACCAGGCAGCAGGCGCCTCGCCTCAGCTAGAGAAGAGCCTGCACAGTGACAAAGACCCAGCACAGTCAAACATTGTTTAAAAAAACCCACAATGCAATATTGCTAATTATACACCTATTAGAAAGGCTAAACTTTAAAAGGACGACCACACTAAGTATTAACTAGAATGCAGAGAAACTGAAGTTGTTATAAACTGCTAATGGGAATGTATAATGGGAAAATCGTTTGGGAAAAACACTTTGGAAGTTACTTAAAAATTAATCATACACTTACCATATAATCCAGTCATTTCATTTATAGTTAAAAATGCAAGACAAAAATATTTTTACACACATGTTTAAAGTAGCTTTATTTATGAGACTCAAATATGGATCCAACAAGAGGTAAACAGGTAAACAACTTGTGATACATCCACACAAAGGAACTACTCGGTAATAAAAGGAATGCATTAATGTGGGTGAACCTCAAAATAATTATGCTAGGTGAAAAAAACTAAACAAAAATGGGTATATATTATACGGTTCCATTTATATCAAATTCTCTGAAATTCAAACTAACCTTAGTGACAGAAAGCAAACTGGTGGTTGCCTTGGAATGGAAATGACTGGCTGGTGGAGGGGTCAGAAGGAGGGAAGGATCTCAAAACAACATAAGGAAACTTGGGGTGTGACAAATATATGTAATACCTTGATTGTGGTAATAGTTTTACAGGTGTATACACATAACAAAACTTAAAATTGTTTACTTTTAAAAAGGTATACTTTGTTATTATCAATTACATTCAATAAAGCTATTTTTTTAAATAAACATTATGAACTTTAGAAAAAAGATTTTCCTAAAAGAAATCTGTAGGCCCAGATGATGTCACAGTTAACTTTTTCTTAAAGAAAAATTATGAAAGAAAACTTAGTAACATCACATATGCATGTTCAATTGCTTTAGTTGTGTCCGATGCTTTGCAACCCTGGGAATGCGGCCTGCCCAGGCTCCTCAGTCCATGGAATTCTCCAGCAAATTCCACCAGCAAATTCCACTGGAGTGGGCTGGAGTGGAGTGGGCTACCACGCCCTCCTCAAGGGGATCTTCCCAACCCATCCAGTGATTCTAGAGCCCAAAACTATAGAGGCTGTAATGCAATCAGCCTCTTGCATTATAGGCTGATTCTTCACCGCTGAGCCACCAGGGAAGCCCTTTAATAAATTTTTGTAAATGTTACAAAAGAAGAAAAAACAAATTATAAAAATGTCGTATGGCCATTATTTTGCAAAAGCATGTTTATATTACTACATATGCAGAGGAAAAAAGAGAAGATAGACATTAAAATACTAATAAGATTATCTCTGGATCATATGCTTGATTTTATTATTTGTGAATTTCCTGTCGTTGTGTGTCACTAAGTCACATCCAACTGTTTGCGACCCTATGAACTGCAGCACAGCAGGCTTCCTCGTCCTTCACTATATCCTGGAGTTAGCTCAAACTCATGTCCACTGAGTCAGTGATGCCATCCAACCATCTCATCCTTTGTCATCCCCTTCTCCTCTTGCTCTCAATCTTCTCCAGCATCAGGGTCTTTTTCAATGAGTCAATTCTTCACATCAGGTGGCCAAAGGATTGGGAGATACAACTTCAGCATCAGTCCTTCCAATGAATATTCAGGATTGATTTCCTTTAGGATGGACTGCTTTGGTCTCTTTGCAGTCCAAGGGACTCTCAGGAGTCTTCTACAATACCACAGTTCGAAAGCATCAATTTCTCGGCACACAGCCTTCTTTACACTCCAACTCTCACTTCACACATGACTACTGGAAAAACCATAGCTTTGACTATATGGACCTTAGTTGGCAAAGTGATGTCTCTGCTTTGTAATACACAGTCTAGGTTTGTCATAGCTTTCTCCCAAGGATCAAGCGTCTTTTAATTTCTTGGCTGCGGTCACCATCTGCAGTGATTCTGGAGCCCAAGAAAATAAAAGTCTGTCACTGTTTCTATTTTTTCCCCATCTATTTGTCATGAGGTGATGGGACCAAATGCCATGATCTTAGTTTTTAGAATGCTGAGTTTTAAGCCAGCTTTTTCACTCTCCTCTCTCATCTTTATCAAGAGGCTCTTCAGTTCCTCTTCACTTTCTGCCATAAGGGTAGTGTCATCTGCATATCTGAGGTCATTGATACTTCTCCCGGCAATCTTGACTCCAGCTTGTGTGTCATCCAGCCTGGCATTTCACACAATGTACTCTGCATATAAGCTAAATAAGCAGGTGACAGTATACAGCCTTGACATACTCCTTTCCCAATTTGGAACCAGTCTGTTGTTCCACGTCTGGTTCTAACTGTTGCTTCTTGACCTGCCACAGGTCTTCACCTTCTTAACCTGCATACAGGTTTCTCAGGAGACAGGTCAGGTGGTCTGGTACTCCCATCTCTTTCAGAATTTTCCACAGTTTGTTGTGATCCACACTGTCAAAGGCTTTAGCGTAAACAATGAACCAGAAGTAAGTAGTCTTTTGGAATTCCCTTGCTTTTTCTATGAACCAGCGGATGGTGGCAATTTGATCTCCGGTTCCTTCACCTTTTCTAAATCCAGCTTGAACATATGGAAGTTCTCAGTTCATATACTGCTGAAGTCTAGCTTGAAGGGTTTTGAGCATAATCTTGCCAGCATGTAAAATGTTTTAGTATGGTAATTTGAACGTTCTTTGTCATTGCCTTTCTTTGGGATTGGAATGAAAACTGACCTTTTCCAGTCCTGTGGCCACTGCTGCGTTTTCCAAATTTGCCGACATACTGAATGCAGCACTTTAACAGGATCATCTTGTAGGATGTAAAATAGCTCACCTGGAATTCCATCACCTGCACTAGTGTGGTTCATAGTGCTGCTTCCTCAGGCCCACCTGATTTCGCACTCAAGGATGTCTGGCTCTAGGTGAATGACCACATCATCAGGATGACCATTAAGGTCTTTTTGGTAGTTCCTCTGTGTATTCTTGCCACCTCTTCTTAATATCTTCTGCTTCTGTTAGATCCATACAATTTCTGTCTTTTATTGTGCCCATCTTTGCATGAAACGTTCCCTTGGTATCTCTAAGTTTCTTGAAGAGATCTCTAGTCTTTCCCATTCTATTATTTTCCTCTATTTCTTTTCATTGTTCACATAAGAAGGCTTTCTTATCTCTCTGCTTGCTATTCTCTGGAACTCTGCATTCGGTTGGGTATATCTTTCCCTTTTTCTTTTGTCTTCTCTTCTCTTTTCTCAGCTATTTGCAAAGAAAAACCACTTTGCCTTCTTGCATTTCTTTTTCTTGGGATGGTTTTGGTCACCACCTCTGTATAAGGTTACAAACCTCTGTCCATAGCTCCTCAGATCCTGTCTATTAGATCTAATCCCTTGAATCTATTTGTTACCTCCACTGTATAATCATATAAAGGATTTGATTTCCTGTACTTTTCTTATTTTACAACAAATACAGGTTATTATGTTTATAATCAGAGGGAAAATGTTTTTGAGGAAAAAGGAGAGGAACCTCCAAGTCTACTTGAAGACCAGGGGTGAAGGAGGTGGGAGGTGGGGAGGGGGAAGTCTCTCCCTTTCAGACCAGAAAACAGTGACCAAATATTAAAGAGTGTAAGATTTGAAGTTCTAGCTCCTACTTTCAGAAAAACACCCAGAAGATCTCAGATTACATTCCCTTCTATGCAAGTTTATTCAATAAACTCAAAAATATAATTTAAAAAATGTGGCTCTTTTCAGCATCAGATCCATACTCGATCAGATCAGTCGCTCAGTCGTGTCCGACTCTTTGCAACCCCATGAATCGCAGCACGCCAGGCCTCCCTGTCCATCACCAACTCCCGGAGTTCACTCAGACTCACGTCCATCGAGTCAGTGATGCCATCCAGCCATCTCATCCTTTGTCGTCCCCTTCTCCTCCTGCCCCCAATCCCTCCCAGCATCAGGGTCTTTTCCAATGAATCAACTGTTCACATGAGGTGGCCAAAGTACTGGAGTTTCAGCTTTAGCATCATTCCTTCCAAAGAATACCCAGGGCTGATCTCCTTCAGAATGGACTGGTTGGATCTCCTTGCAGTCCAAGGGACTCTCAAGAGTCTTCTCCAACACCACAGTTCAAAAGCATCAATTCTTCGGCATTCAGCCTTCTTCACAGTCCAACTCTCACATCCATACATGACCACAGGAAAAACCATAGCCTTGACTAGACGAAAGTTAACCAAATCTATGACTCAACTTATAATTCCCTTATCAATATAACTGCCTTTTATCCATAACAACAGTTTAATAATTACCAATTAAACTTCTTTTTCAAATTAAATCCTATAGAATCCTATATTAGAACAGACTCTGTCATTTTATCCACATATATTAATAAAAAAATTTAAGGTCATAACACTTTTAAAAACACATCAGACCTTTTATTCTTTATCAGTTAATATGCTGTTGGTCTCTTGAGTTTTAAAATCCAGCTATACAGCACAGTTGAAATATATGTACTGTATATGTCTTTTATTATGGCTTTGGGAGTAATTGAAAATGTAGTTAAACAAAATTCAAATCACACCTTGACAGAATCCTGAAGTACTTTCTATTCAGTTTTGCAGAATTGGTCAATAAAGGTTAATCCAAGCTTCTTAATATAATATACAAAACCCTCCACAATCTGGGCCCTCTCTACCTTTTCATCCTCTTCTAACTCCCTCATATGTACTTTTGTCCTAAAAACATTAAACTGCTTGTAGTTCAATGAACATCCCATGCTTTTTCTCACCGCATGCTGACCTACCTAGAACTCAATCTCCTAATCTCACCCTTCACTCATTTTTATATTCAATTCAGTCATTCCTTCCTTCTGACAGTTTTGCTTGGATGTCTTCCTTTTCCATTTATCCCAATCCATTCTGAGTTAAGTATCCTTAAGAGTTCTTCCAGAATGCCACAAATTTATCGCTATCAATGTATTTACTTTACCACAATATAATCAGCTATTTGTATACCAATCTCCCTCACTAGGCAAAGACCTCTTTGGGATCAAAGATTATATCTTAGCCATCTTTATACCCCCAAAACTCTATACAATAGCTAGAACATGAAGGTAGTTAATAAACGCTTGCTAAATGAACAGTAAGCAGTTTCTTCCACTGATCAAAAGGATAAGAAACACAAGAAACTAGCTTGAAATTCCCCAAACCCAAGTGCCTTGTAGTTTGAGGTTTGAGGGAAATCATGAAATTTAATTCATGTACATTTGGAGTGAACAATAAATGTCTAATATTGTGCAGAGGATTATGAGTAATATAAAAAGATTTATCCTCCTGAGAGAAGAATATCACACATAAATCAAAAAACAGACCTCCTATTTCCAGCCTGACTGAATGAAAAGGTCAACAAATCCTTTCCACAGAACAGTCAAAAAAACAGCTATATCAGTGCTCTGGAATTCAATCAAAGGCATGCAACAAACTGAAGTGTTTATTCACAAAAGCTGCCAAATTCTGCGTAAGAACATGAACGACACTGGATAAGAAAACTCTGGATAGGAGCATGCTCCAGAAACTGGTAACATCAAACTTAACTGTAAAAATCTGTGTACTTTCCCCCCCCAAGACCAGGAACACTCATCCTCTCACTGAAGAGTCTGACCCACACAGTAAGGCAAAAATAAATAAAAGAATGCATCAACATTCAGACTAGAAATGAAGAAGGAGAAATGTTTTATTCACAGACATGATTACCTACATAAAAACAATATATAAAAGTTTACTGCATATTTTATGTGCCAGCAATGTACAATCTAAAAATCAAACTATGGAAACTCCATTCTCATTAGAATCAAAAATGATCAAATTCTTAGGAATAAATTTAATAGAAATACAAGACTTATATACTGAAAATTTTTAAGTGTTGAAAGTAAAGATTTAAACGGAGAGACATTACATGTTTATGAACTGGAAGCCCCAATTTTAAGTTAGCAATTCTTCCCATGTTGATCTATAGACTCAATGAAGTCTATCAAGTCCCAGAAAACTTTGTAGAAATTGACAAACTGATCCTAAATTTTCTATGTAAATAGAAAGGATCTAGAATCACTTTTGAAAAAGTTAGGGGATTTAACACTACCCATCTTGAAACTTACTATATAACACTACAGGTATCCAGACAACATGGTACTGAAGTACAGGGATACAGACAAAACATAATTAACATTCTAGAAATAAATTCAAGTTATAGGCAACTGATTTTTTTTTTTTTTTTTAACAAAGGCACAAATACAATCCAAGGGGGAAAGGAACAGCCTTTTTTAACAAATGATTCTAGGACAAATTGGCATCCACTTGGCATAAAAATAAAAAAGAAATTTAATTCAATATGAATCCTAAATCTAAATGAAGGAGCTAAAAGAAAACCAGAAGAAATCTTTCTGACCCTGAATTATGCAAAGTTTTGAAACACAAAGTCAAAAATATTGATTGTTGTTGTCGTTCAGTTGCTTAGTTGTGTCTGTCTCTTTGAGACCTCGTGGACTACAGCACCAGACTTCCCTGTCCTTCGCTCTCTACTGGAGTTGGCTCAAATTCATGTTCATTGAGTTGATGATGCCATCCAATCATCTCAAATATCAAAATATTGATATACTGATACAAATCATAAAAGAAACAAATGATATATTATACTTTATTAAGAACTCTGCACTTCAAAGACACCTGTAAGAAAAAAGCCACAAACTGACAGAAGTCTCTGTAAATCTCTGATAAAAGACCTTTATCCAGAATATAGAAACTTTTACACCTCAGTAAGAAGTAAAAAAAAAAAAAAAAAGGCTAAAAAACTGAGCAGAAGATTCAACAGATGTTCCACCAAAGGTTTATAAACGGGTAATAAGCATATTTAAAGGGTTTTCCCAATGGCTCAGCAGGTAAAGAAACTGCCTGCAAAGCAGGAGACAAAGGAAACGCAGGTTCGATCCCTAAGTCAGGAAGATCCCCTGGAGAAGGAAATGGCAACCCACTCCAGTATTCTTTCCTGAAATATCCCATGGACAGAGGAGACTGGCAGGCTACAGTCCAAAGGGACACAAAGAGTCAGACACGACTGAGTGACTAGCACACACGCACATGAAAAGCTCAGCATCATTTGTATTTAGGGAAATGTAAATTAAAATCAGGAGTCCCTACTGACTGGCAGCTACAGTTACTCGGTGGAACCGCTATAATAAACAAGACAGATGATACCAAGTGTTGATGAGAATGTGGAGAAACTGGAACCCTTGTACAATTTTGATGGGAATGTAACTGGTGGCTTTCGAAAACAAAATTTAGCAGTTTCCGAAAAGATTAAAAATAAATTCTGGGGACTTCCCTGGTGGTTCAGTGGTTAAGAATCTGTCTACCAATGCACGGGACACAGGTTTGATTCCTGCTCCTGGAAGATTCCAAGGAGCATGCCCAGGGGCAGCTAAGCCATTGCTCCCTAACAAGAGAAGCCACCACAATGAGAAGCCAGCATACCACAATTACAGAGTAGCCCCATTCACTGCAACTAGAGAAAGCCTTCACATAGCAATGAAACCCAGAGCAGCCAAAAATAATAAATTTTACACACACACACCCCAAAAAAAAACCACATTGTGAACCGTTGTTAGAACACTTCTGTAGAGTTTTCTTCCCATCAACCAATTCACCAACTTCAGAGTTCTAAAATTTAATTCAATCCTGACAGTAACTACCCAGAAGTAGTGCAGACCCCACAGTTTAAGGGCTCAGTCAGGTGGTGCTCCCACTTTGGACACCAGTCTTGAGTTCCAGGTTGCCACCTATACTTCTGACCAACCACCTCAAAGTCAGGGGTTCCATGACTCTCTCCTTAGGTTTGATAATTTGCTAAAATGGCTCACAAAACTCAAGAAAACAATTACTACTGCTGCTTTATTATAAAGGATACAACTCAGGAGCAGCCTATGCAAAGGTTGCATGGTACAAAGTCTCGGGAAAAAGGCACAGAGCTTCTCCCCTCAGAGAAAGCCACTCTTTCAGTACCTGTGTTTACCAATTGAGACACTCTCAGAATTGCATTGCTCAAGAGTTTTTATAGAAGTCTAGTGTCTCTTCCTTCTTCCCAGAAGTTAGTGGGTAAGGCTGAAAATTTCAACGGTCTCATCACATGGTCTTTCTGGTGACCTGTCCCTTCTGAGGATCTAAGGACCCCTTCTAAACCACCACATTAGCATAAACTTAGTTGTGATCAAAAGGGGCTCATTAAAAATAACAAAAGAAATGGGTCTCCAGTTCAACATGGTGTAATAGAAGGACATGTGCGCGTCTCCTCCTGCAAGAGCACCAAAATCACAACTAGCTGTTGAACAACCATCGATAGACAGTGCTGGAACCCACCAAAAAAGATACCCCATGTCCAAGACAAAAAAGAAGCCAAAGAGAGATGGGAGGAGAGGCACAATCACCATAAAATCAAATCCCATACCCACCAGATAGGTGATCCACAAAACTGGAGAACAATAATTCCAAAGAAGTTCTCCCATTGTTGTGAAGGTTCTGAACTCCATGTCAGGCTTCCCAGACTAGGGGATTTTATAAAAGGACTGGGAATCCCCAGGGAATATGACCTTGAAAGCCAGTGGGATTTGATTATAGGAGTTCCACAGAACTGAGGGAAACAGAGACTCCAGCCTTGGAGGGTGCACACCAAGACCCAGAGGAATGACCCCACAGGAGACTGAACCAAACCTACCTGCTGGTGTTGGGGGGGTCTCCTGTGGAGGTGAGGGTTGGCAGGGGCTCACCACAGGGACACAGCACTGGTAGCAGCAGTCTGGAAGGTCCCCCTGGGCATAAACTCTTTTAGAGGTCGCCATTAACCCTACCATAGAGCCCATAGATCCCAGGGCTGGGTCACCTCAAGCCCAACAACTACCAAGGAGGGACCACAACCCCACGCATCAGCAGATAATTTGGATTATAGATTACTGAGCAAGGCCCTGTCCACCAGAGCAAGACCCAGTTTTTCGACCACCAGTCCCTCCCATCCGGAGAAGGCAATGGCACCCCACTCCAGTACTCTTGCCTGGAAAATCCTATGGATGGAGAAGCCTGGTAGGCTGCAGTCCATGGGGTCGCTGAGGGTTGGACACGACTGAGGGACTTCACTTGCACTTTTCACCTTCATGCATTGGAGAAGGAAATGGCAACCCACTCCAGTGTTCTTGCCTGGAGAATCCCAGGGAGGCGGAGCCTGCTGTGCTGCTGTCTATGGGGTCGCACAGAGTCGGACACGACTGAAGTGACTTAGCAGCAGCAGCAGCAGTCCCTCCCATCAGGAAGCTTACACAAGCCTCTTAGCCGCCTCCATCAGAGGGCAGAGAGAAGAAGGAAGAAGGACCACAATCCCACAGTGGCTAAAACAAAACCACACTACAGAAAGTTAATCAGGATAAAAAGCAGAAAGTTATGTCCCAGATGAATGGACAGAAAAACAACTAACTCAAGTGGAGACAGGCAACCTTCCAGAAAAAAATTCAGAATAATGATAGTGAGGATGAGCCAGTATCTTGAGAAAACAATGGAGAAGATGCTAGAAATGTTTACCAAAGACCTGCAAGAACCAAAGAACAAACAAACAGAGATGAATAATACTCTAGAAGGAATCAATAGCAGAAGAACAGATAAATGACCTGGAGGACAAAATGGTGGAAATCACTTCTGCAGAACATAGAAAAAAGAAAGAAAAGCAATAAAGACAGTCTAAGAGACCTCTGGGACAACATTAAATGCACCATAGGGGTTCCAGAAGGAGAAGAGAGACAAAAAGAACCTGAGAAAATATTTGAAGAGAGAATAGCTGAAAATTTCCCTAACATGGGAAAGGAAATAGTCAACTAAGTCCAGGAAGCAGAGAGTCCCAGGCAGGATAAATGCAAGGAAGAACACACCAAGACAGATAATAATCAAACTGACAAAAATTAAAGACAAAGATAAAATATTACAAGCAACAATGGAAAAATGACAAATAACATAAATGGGACCACCCATCAGGCTATCAGCCGATTTCTCAACAGAAACTCTACAAGCCAGAAGGGAAAAGCATGATACATTTAAAGTGATGAAAGGAAAGAACCTACAACCACAAACACTTTACCCATTGATGAAGAAATCAAAAGTTTCCCAGACAAGCAGAAGCTTCGAGAATTCAGCACCACCAAACCAGCTTTACAACAAATGCTAAAGGAATATTTCTAAATAGAAAACAAAAGACAAGGAGAAGACCTACAGAAAGTAAACACAAAACAATTAAGCAAACAGTAATAGGATCATATACATTGATAATCACCTTAAATGTAAATGGATTAAATGCACCAACCAAAAGACACAGACTGGCTGGGCAGATGAAAACCTGTGCACGTATGCACTTCTACTTACCATTTCACTCTGCTTGACACCCCAAATTGTATGTAATTATTTTATACTGTTAGGTTAATCATGTTCCCATCATGGCTTACAATTTTAATTATCTTTTATTTTTTGTCTGGCTCTTGAGTATGAAAATTGATAAACATCTTTCACTATTATGACTATATTAACTATTACTCACGCAATACCACTGTATCATGATTGGTCAACAGAAAAGTAATACAGAACTCTGTATCACCAAAACTACCATTTAATAGAAAAACCTGTAATCATTTTCTAAAATGCAGATGCATATGAGAATTATTTTGGAATTTTTTGAAAAATACAAATGCTGAGGAATTGCTTTTTCACCAAAGCTCCAGATAGATACGTGTCTAAGGAGCAGCCATGTTTAAAAACAACTAGACTATATGATGATCTTTTACTTTTATCTAGTTTGTTTCACTTTTTCTATTTCATATTCAGTGCTTCCATTTCATTTAGTTTTTTTTGCAATTTCTCCATCTTTTTTTTTATGTTCTTTCTCACGCCTTTATCAAGTATAATAGAAAAGCTTTTGTATACATAAATATAATCTGTATAACACATATATTTTAGAAAACATGAATTTTTGCCTAACTAAAAAATTTATGACATTATTATTCCATTTGTTTGATTCAGTATGAATAGAATGCTAGATTTCTAACTAAAAAAAAAAAATTGATATGCAACAAACAACAAACTGTGTGGATCACAACAAACTGTGGAGAATCCTTAAAGAGGTGGAATTACTAGACCACCTTACCTGCCTCCTGAGAAACCTGTATGTGCGTCAAGAAGCAGCTGATTGTACTGGACATGAACAATGGGCTGGTTCAAAACTGGGAAAGGTGTACAACAAGGCTGTATACTGTCACCATGCTTATTTAGCTTATACTCAGAATACATCATGCAAAATGCCGGGCTGGATGAAGTTCAAACTGCAATCAAGACTACGAGGAGAAATACCAACAACCTCAGATGTAAAGGTGACACCACCCTTATGGCAGAAAATGAAGAAGAACTGAAGAGTCTCTTGATGAAGGTAAAAGAAGAGAGTGAAAAAGCTAGCTTGCAACTCCACATTCAAAAAACTTAGATCATGGTCCCATCACTTTGTGGCAAACAGATGGCAGAAAAGTGGAAACAGTGACAGAGTTTATTTTCTTGGGCTCCAAAATCAACGTGGATAGTGAATGCAGCCAAGAAATTAAAAGATGCTTGCTCCCTGGAAGAAAAGCTATGACAAACCTAGACAGTGTATTAAAAAGCAGAGACATCACTTTGCTGACAAAGGTCCATATAGTCAAAGCTATGGTTTTTCCAGTAATCATGTATGGATGTGAGAGTTGGACCACAGGCTGAACACCAAAGAACTAATGCTTTCAAACTGTGGTGTTAGAGAAGACTCTTGAGAGTTCCTTGGACTGCAAGGAGATCAAACCAATCCATCCTAAAGGAAATCAACCCTGAATATTCAATGGAAGGACTGATGCTGAAGCTCCAATACTTCAGCTACCTAATGCAAAGAGCCAATTCCCTGGAAAAGATCCTGATGCTGGCAAAGACTGAGGGAAAGAGGAGAAGGGAGTGACAGACGACGAGATGGTTGGACGGCATAACTGACTCAATGGACATGAGTTTGAGAAATGCAGGGAGAAAGTGAAGGACAAGAAAGCCTGGCATGCTGCAGTTCATAGAACTGGAAAGAGTTGGACACGACTTAGCGACTGAACAACAAAGCAACAAAGGTTTACTGGATAGCACAGGGGACTACAGTCAATACCTTATAGTAACCTATAATGGAAAATAATTTCAAAAATTATATATGTGTGTAAATGAATCACCTTGCTGTTCACCTGCAACACTGTAAGTCAACTATACTTCAATAATATATGTATATATTAAGAAAAGAGTAACAAAAGGATATCACTCAGGAAATTCCAAAGGTTTTAGGAGCTCTGTGTCAGCAATTAGGGACAAACACCAAATATACCCTATAAGCTTACCATATGTCTCAGCAATTCCACTCCAAGGACTCTATCCAAGAGAAATGAAAACATGTGTTCACCCAAACGTTTATGCAAACTTTCATGGAAGCGTTATTCACAATAGTTGGAAAATGAAAACAATCCAAAACATCCATCAACTGATGAATGAATGTGAACATTTATATGAAAACAATAAAAAAAGAACAAAATACTGATATACGCTACACAGATGAACTTCAAAAATATTAAGTGAAAGAGGTCTGATACAAAAGACATTTATGTATGTATTTTTTATTCCATTTATATGAAATGTGGAGAAAAGACCAATGTATAGAGAAAGCAGGTAATTGGTTTGTGGAAGTAGGTTAGGCATTGGATTGACTGCAAACAAGCCTGAGAAAAATGGGTAGGGGGAGTTTAATGAAAATGTGATGACGGCTGTACAACTCTACAAATGTACTAAAAAACATTGAATTGTATGCTTACAATTGGGTAGAGAAGTTATGTCTTTTGAACTTTAGAAAATGTGATGATTGGACTTATATAATCAAGCCTAAGTTCAATTAGCCAAGCAAAAAACAAAGAATCCAGGTTCTTAATGATGTCTCTGAGCCACTGATTTGACAATCCTAGAATCACCTATCTGCGGACTTCTTATATGTGAGTTAATAAAATCTCCTAAAGTTAATAATAAAAGGATAAGAAAGTTCTAAGGGATACAAGAACATGTTCATTTCATTATAGAAAATTTGGAATTACCATCTGTAAAGAAAGGTATCAAGGAAAAGGCAGGACTTTTGGTGGATCTTGAGGGATAAAAGATTATGATGAGGGTGGAGGAGTGGGGAGAACAGGCAGAAAAGTGTTTAGAAGAATCTGTAACAGTGGAATGGATAAAAGTTAACATTTAACAAGTGCCCACTGTAACTCAGTCAGGCATTACAACATATATCTTTTAACCCATGTGACTCTTGCAGATACAAAAAAATAATAATAATCGTTTTACACATGAAGACACTGAGGACCCTAAAATAACTTCTTTTTAGACCTTTTGAGGACCCTAAAATAACTTTTCCAAAAAGCCAAGCAGGTAGTGTAAGTGGTAGAGCCAAGATTTTAATTTTCAATCTCAGGATTCAGGCCCCAAAACATGTACTTCTTCATCTCTGATATGATGCTAACCAAAGACTTATCCCCATTTGCAACTTCAGAGCTTTGTAGAGATGATCTTGCATTCATGAGTTTACATTTACATAGCTACACTATGTTTCTTGACTAGCAACTTCCATTTAAACAATAAAATAAATGTGATATACATTCCCTCCTTGGATTTCAAAACTCTACCCTCCTCTGGTTTTGCTCCCTATTCTTTTATTCCACCTTCTCACTACATGCTGATGTTCACCAGCCCCTGTCTACACCCAGGATCTTACCTACTACCATGGCTGACAACTTCTGACCCTCTCTCTCCAATTCAGAGAAACTCCTGTTTTCTATGTCTGATTAATTCCCTCCAGGCCACGCTGAATATTTCTTTGTCCACTCTCAGATTACTCTTACATAATTCAAATGAGGCATTCCTCAATCACAGTGTTATCATGACTGCAGTTTTTGGTCAGTTGTCCTCCCTATGTGCCCCCAGTGAGAGAAGTCGCTCAGCTGTGTCCGACTCTTTGCGACCCCATGGACTGTACAGGCTCCTTCGTCCATGGAATTTTCCAAGCAAAGATACTGGAGTGGGTTGCCATTTGAACACAGCCTTATTTATTTACTGTATTTATATTACAAATAATTATCCATTTCTCCCACCAAAGCTGCTTGAGACTATGTCTTATTCACAATCTGGTACTCTGGTATCTAGCACAGTGAAAGACACGTAATGGGCACTCAAATATTGACTAAACCAATGAACAGAAGAAATGAGATTTGCTTTAAATTGGAAAGATGTAATTTCTTCAAGAATTCTTTGGGAATTTATTTTTTCAAGTGAGAAAATAGGCCAAGAAAGGTTAAGTGACTTAGTCAAGCTATGGTCGCCTGAGTCATAATTCTCTTCCCACAAAATCAGGGTGCCTAACAATTCATGCTTATTGATCTACCCTCTCAATGAACCTCTAGAAGTAATATTAAAATGTTATCTAAAGAAGAACCATTTCAACTTCATCCATTCCAGCTCTGGCTGGCTCTATCAGTTGTAGAGAACTCTGATATTAATTATTATTTACCAGTTTTTTTCTGTCTAGAATAATCTTTAATTGAACCAGTCTTTTCACATGTTCTTCACATGCAATTCAATATATATTTATCTTGCATCTCTACGTGGAAAACACGAAAGTTATGATTTGTCAGCACTAAAAAAAAAAAAAAGTAATTATATCATATGTAATTTCAGTTTGTCTCCCTTAATGTGATTCAGTTGAGAAAAACAGACTGAATGTGAACACTAGAGATAGGCACTGCAACTTCATTGGGAAAATCCCTGTAGCCCAAAGCTAACGTTGCCAGTGGTTGCTATGCTCGACTGCAATCGTGTTACTGGGCAACAACTCAGAAGCTAAGACAGCCAGCTCACTAAGAAGCAACTGAATCAAACCAAGATTTATAAAAGGACTCTGAGACTCAACTTTTTAATACCTTTAACTAAAATGACTCTTTGTCATAAGCATCAGATACAAAATTTACAGCAAAACTATTAAAATACCTAGAATTTATTTGAAGAGAGTGATAAATACTTTCCAAAAGAGAATAGCTAGGTTTAGGTTCCTCCTAACTCCATGAATTTTAACCCAAAAGTGATGTGAAGTTACAATATTCAGAAAACAAATAACTGGACACTTCAAGCCACACTGGTGGCTTTAATTTCTTTCTGGATTATAGCTCAGTTAAACTTTATTAAAAAAAAAAAAAAAATAGTGCTAGATTACAGAGACTGTGATCTTTCCAGCACCCAGAGAGGCAGTCCTGATAGAAAAATCTAAAACTTAAGAGAACTGTTAATTTATGAGGGCCAAATGAAAATAATAACATAATTTCATAAAGTAAGTCTCTACTAGGTAAAAAGTAAAATGGAAAGGGGCAAAATGAGGAAACAGAAAGAGAGGAATGGAAGAGGGCAGGGAAGAGGAAAGGAAGGAAAGGAAGTAGGGGAATTATTTTTTTTAAACCCAGATTCTACTAAAGAAGAACTAGGAAACTGACCAAACTCCAAAGACCACTAGGGAAATGGTGCCAGCATTCCTGAGGGAGTCCTTTCAGCTAATACTGTCATGGGAAATTCTCAACTATTCATACTTTCTAGGAACAGAAACTTTACCTCCAATTCCAGTTGAATCCACTCTTTTTAATCCCCTTTCTTAGGGCTGATCGTTGCCCTTTCTCCCTCAGTTACTCTCAAAAGATTTTCGTTTACTTGCACTACACTACAGGAGTACAAATACACATTCCTCATCTCTAATAAACATTTATTCAGCAACTCTTATTTGGAAAAGACTAAGGATACAGTTTACTGAGAGCTGATGTTCTGTCCCTAAAGAGTTTATCATCTATAGTCAGGAAGGTAAGAGATACACAGAAATGTTATAACAATACAATATAAAGTTTCAAGTGAGCAGGACTGATAAATATATTCTGCAGGACTTCAGAGGTGGAGTGCAGTACGTGTTACACAAAATCTGCCCTTTTGGTATAGTGACGGAGTTAGAGGCACCTGAGAAACAGCAGATGAAAGAGGAGCACTCAGACCGTCCTTTTTCTTCCAGAAGGCAGGAGATAAAACTCCCATGTGAAAGGTGCCCTCCCTGTACCAGGAGGAAGGTACACCTTATCACCGGGGACAGTGAACAAATCAAAGCCAAGAAATTTGTACCAACTTGTTAAACTAACCGTTATCTTCCTGGTCATTTTTCCAATTTGTTCCCCCTAGCCCAAAACTCTTTGTCAATTTTTCACAAATTAGTTTCTTTGTCTAAAAGATATACACCATCTCTAACTTAGGACCTTTTTGACTTCACAATAGTGCAAAAGCAATTCACTGGTTCAGATGGTAAAAAGTCTGCCTGCAATGCAGACCTGAGTTCAATCCTTGGGTCGGGAAGATCCCCTGGAGAAATAAATGGCCACCCACTCCAGGACTGTTGCCTGGAGAATTCCATGGACAGAGGAGCCTGGCAGGCTACAATCCATGGGGTCACAGTTGGACACACCTGAGCCACTAACACTTTCACCTTTCACTTTCAATTCATATTCAGCAGAAACTGCACTTCAAATTTTTAACTTTGATTTTTTGCCAGCCTGTGATATGTAGTACAGCCGTTTCTCTCATGATTCTGGGCAGCTGGCAGCACTGAGCTGCAGCTCCCAGCAATCAAGAAGGTAAAGAACTGATACACTTCCAACCATTCTGGACCCATACAACCATTCTATCTTTCACTTTCAGTACAGTTCAGTAAGTTACATGACATAATCAACTTTATTATAAAACAGGCGGCATGTTAGATGATTTTGCCCAATCATCTAACATGACGTAAGTGCTCTGAGCATGTTTAAGGTAGGGTAGACTAAGGTATGATGTAATTGGGTAGGTTAGGTACATTAAACGCATCAGTTATGATAGGGGAGATAACACCACTGCAAGTCGAGGAAGATTTGTAAAAGCTTCCTGTTCTGCTCACTTTTTCCAGTCTTCATTCTCCGTGTACATGAAAAAAAACATTTTTTTTAAACTTGCATGCTGTTCTACTGTTAATCTATATCAATTTAATTATTAGGGCCAGCCAGAGACCCTAACAGGGTAGAGAATTTTTCCTCCCTACAGAGTCGAACTTTATAGAGTGTATACTATTTAGATTTTAGGAAAGGAAAGAAATCAGGTCAGGTAGGGAGAAAGAATGAAGACTGGTAAGGAAAGGAGAAAGCACATAGTAGGTTTAGACGATGGTCTGGTCAGAGGATAGCTTTTCTATAAACAACATAAGCTTGAAAAGGCAGAGTGTGATGAAATTCTGAAGAGTTCAGATAAGGAACGTGAACTTCAGTCAACAGAAAAGAGTACTTCTGAACATTTTTACACAGGTTAGACAACTTAAGAAAATTACTTGCTGAGCCTAATACATTACATATGACAAAGTTAAAATAAAACTCATTTACTTTAGGCAGAGACAGCACCTAGAAAACACCATACATACAAAGAACTTGGACCATTCACTTATCTGTTAAGATTTCATTCTTCTAGGCTTCTTAAATTATAACTTCCCATGACAAAATGCTAACTTCTGATTACTAAGGATTTTATCACACCAACATGTATGAGTCATTCTGGATTTTTCTCCTTTGCTTGTCTTGCCCAACTCTTAACAATTTCATTACTTCAACATCAGTATACAGGAAAGGAAAGAGGGAAAGGACTAAAACAAAGTCTACAGATTTTTGAAATAGTCAGGGCATGATGGAAATTACAAAACTTTAAGTTCCAACTCCCATCACTAATAGTCCGACTTCAAAGAAGTCAGTCATTCTCACAGTGTCTCAGGTGTTCCCACCTTTTTCCCATACTTGACGGGTTACTGCATTCAATACCACCCCAAAAGTGGTCTAAAAACTACCTACCAGCATAATTCATTTTATTGTGCTTCATGGTATTGCACCTCACAAACAGTGCAATATTTTTACATATTGTAGGTTTGTGGCAACTCCGCACTGTGAGACAATGGTCAACACTTTTTAGCAATTATTTTTTTAATTAAGATATGTATATTTTTAGACATAATGCACACTGCACCCTTAACAGACTACAGTATAGTGTAAACACAACTTTTATATGCACTGAAAAATAAAAACAAAAAATTTATGTGACTCGCTTTACTGCAGTGGTCTGGAACCAAATCCACAGTATCTCCCAGGTACACCTTACTTGCCAAACAAATTATATCATTAAGGGTTCAATGAGTGGAGAACAGTGAGATTATTGGCTAAACCAAGGTCTAAAAACCACCTGTGGGCAGTAAGTGTTTCAATCTCCCAGTGCTGTTACCCTAAATTGGTATTACTCTACTACTTTATAAAATTTCTAAATATAACCACACTTCACCTGGTTAGAAAATACTCAAAGGGGAACATCTGACTTCCTATGCCCGAAAAAACCAAAAGGTGTAACTCAAATTCATTTTTAACTCTCTGGAGAGTTCTACACAACTCTGAAATCTAAAGCAATCTAATAATTCTAAACAAAGTGAGTTTGAAATCGCAGCTCAATACAAAAGGTGAATATGAACTGCAACCACCTACAGACTGAACCCCTGAATTTAGAAAATTCTGAATCCAGATAATTGTAGGATACACACATTTAATTATATTCTAGTTGAGTATTAGACTTGTTTACAAGAGATGTTGCTTGGTAACAGAAGCACTGCTTTAACAACCTACTCAGTTTTAGATCTACTCAAGTATTTTATGCTCATAGTCTGAACACAGTATGAACTATATACTATATATGAGAAACTATGAACAAGTTTCTTGTTATCCTAGACATCTTCAACATTTTACTGAGACAGTTTCATCATTACAACTTTTGTGACCAAAGGCTTTTAAATTTTTAAAATACTTGGGGCATTTTAAAAGCCAAGTGCCCGTTTATTTTGGTCAAAATTTGGACATTAAGGGCCTATCAAAATGTCCATTAAAGCCCAGCACTCACATATTCTAACGTTATCTCGAACGACAGCCAACATCACTGCTAGAATTGTCTTCAGGGTCAACGAAAACGGCAGCATAATTTTTTTTCGCAAGCGAAACTAGATGTATCCCACGTTTAGTCAGGTTTCAAACGGGCTACACAAGCACCACGCCGGAGCGCATCAAAAAGCCCCATAAAGAGTTTGACGTGCAGTCAATCGGCTACAGAGCATTCTCCCAGCTTACTTTTCTAACACCCTCTCCAACTGCTCCACGAGAAAAATAACAAAAGAAGAACTCAAAGGCAAGTTGTGAAGAAAAAAGCCATGAGTATTCCAAGCCACGGACAAGAAGCGTTACCTACCAGACTCACACACGGTCCTTGCAACACAGCAAACAGTGACCGTGTTCTGGCCGCACTCGCCAGGCGGACACTCTCACGGCTCTCTTCCCGCCCGGGCATTGGGGCTACGGGAGGCGGTCCCGCACGCGGGTTGCCGGCCCAGCCCGTCAAGTCTGACGAGGTCTCGGCTGCCGCTCGTGGCACAGGCTGAAGAGCAGGAGCCGGACAGCCGAGCGCGCCCCTCGGGCTCCCAACCCTAGGGAAATGTGGGGTACCCCGGGAGAGCTCCAAAGGCAGAGAGGGCGGCGATGGAAAAAAGCCCCGCTCCTCCTCGGCGGACCGGCGTTCTCAGGGGTGCGGGGCCGGCGCCGAAGTCGGGCCAGGAAGGCACCCCGGGCCCGCCGCCCCGCAAACCCCACGGAGCGCACTCGGTACTGGGACCCAAGGGCGCGCGAAGCAGGAAGTCCCGCCCCCACGCCGACGTCACCCTCCCCGCGGACGCCGGCCGCGGCCGGAGGCCGTTAGAGGGAGGAGACGAGCGGCACGAGGCGGGAGTTGCGGCCGAGAACCGCGGGAACGCCAGGCTCGGGCGGCACCCCGAGAGGCCTCTGGGGGTCGCCAAGATCCCCAGAGGCGAAAGGAAAGCACAGTCCGGGCCGGCACTTGCTTCAGGGAGCCAGAGTGAAGCGCGCAGTAGAGCGGGAAGCCGCGCTCCCTCGCCTCCTCCCCACGCAGCTGCTCCGGGGCTTTCCTCCAGCTTCCCGATTGTGCGCTCGGCCCCGCTCTTCGCACCCTTTTTTCCTGTCTGAGGACTCCGGTGGTGGTCCTGGCGCCACCGCCGCCTGCCTTCGTGCCCAACCGTGCTGATTAGAGTCTCGAAGTCGCTGCCTTACGTCGGCCGTGGGGCCTCCGCCCACGAGTGCGGAGCCGGCGCGGCCTGCCCGGAGGAAACGGCCAGGTCAGAACCGGGGCCGAGGCGCCGGTCCCCCTCGCCGCCCGCTCCAGATCTCAAAACGTGTCACCAGCTCAAGTTCAGGGGTAACGTTGTGAACGGTTTGTCTCTAGGTGGTAAACTAGAGTTGGAAGACAAATTCTAGGTTTTGAGAATGTCAGTTATAGGCCAAGGGCTGAAATAAGGTAGGACTTCAGCCTTTCAGAACAGGAGGTAGGAGGAATGGGCAGCCTGCCTTCCCCTTCCAATGCCGCCGAGCTTGGGTTTTAATTGTCACGACCCTGTGTAGCACAGCTTATCCCCTCCCCTCCCCAAGGTTAACATTTTCGAGCTCTAGTTATGATTAGAAAGGCAACTGAAATTAGGACCTTTTTTGTGAAAATGAGGAAAGAGGAGTCATTAGATGGGACTGAGAGATGGGTAATGGATGTTAATGGATCACATAGATGTGGGAGATAGGGAACCAAATACAGAATCCATAAATGAACTGCTGTGTACACATCAATAATAGTAGTTCACATCCTCTGAGCAATTACATGTCAACTACTGGAGTCCCTTTTCAGATTATCTTATTTCACTCTCTGTAAGATAGATGCAATTATTATTATCTTGATTTTACAACATTACCCAGAGCCTTTACTGGTGACTGATGAAGTCAGTCAGTCTGACTCCAGAAGTCTCAGTGGAATCAATAAACTGTATGTTACAAATCATTGGTCAGTGGGAAAAAGATTATCTGAGGAACGACTAAACATTGGGGAAAGGCTATTCAACTATTATATTTGTTAAATACCAGATGAATCAAGAATTTAAATGTAAAGAATGAAACCATAAAAATACTACAAGAAAACTGAGGAAACTAAAATAATCCTGAGAAAGGCCTTTTCTAAGTATGAAGCAAGAACTAGAAACCATAAAAGAAAAAAATGATAAAAATTAACCATATAAAGATTGTAATCTACACACAAATAATAACCAATGGAAAATCAATGTGTATCATGTGAAAAAAGAAGGAAAAAGATTCCTAATACACAAAAATGTCATAGAATATCAATTTTAAAACAACACAATAACATTGGCAAAGGATATCAATAGGACTTTCTTAAATCAAGAAAAACAAACATCTAACAAATGAAAAGATGTTCAAGTTGCAAACATCCTTTTTGTCAGTGTACACAGTGCAGTGGGGATGTAATTACTGTCATGCATTACTGGTGTGAAATTGAAATTGGCACAACAATATTTATCAAAATTTAACATAAGCATTAGCCGTTGCCCCAGCAATCCCATTTTCTAGTCATGCACGCTAAAGAAAATAAAACATTTACAAGGATGTTCCTCACTCCCTTTTTATAATATGTGCTTCTAGAAACAGTGTAGGGAGAAGGCAATGGCACCCCACTCCAGTACTCTTGCCTGGAAAATCCCATGGATGGAGGAGCCTGGTAGGCTGCAGTCCATGAGGCCAGACACGACTGAGCGACTTCACTTTCACTTTCCACTTTCATGCATTGGAGAAGGAAATGGCAACCCACTCCAGTGTTCTTGCCTGGAGAATCCCATGGATGGAGAAGCCTGGTAGGCTGCAGTCCATGGGGTCGAACAGAGTCGGACACAACTGAAGCGACTTAGCAGCAGCAGCAGCAGAAACAGTTTAAGTACCATCACCAGGACAGTAGTTAAATATATGATGGTACCTACATACAGTGAAAAACCCCTGAGCTGCTAAAAATGATGATGTAAATCTATATGAAAATCTGTCCATAGCACATAAGTTTCTTTTTACCTCTAAAAAGCAGAGTACAGTTTAGCATCATTAGGGAAATGCAAATTAAAACCATGATTTTTTTCCATTTTCTCCATGAGATTCCATTACGTGCACTAAACTCAAAGTCTAATAATAACACAAATATTAGAATTTGAACCAGCTAGAATTCATACATTGCTGGTATGAGTGCATAATAGTAAAAACACTTCAAAAAACTTCTTGGCAGTTTGTTTATAGTTAAATATTCATCTAACCTATTCATGACCCAGCAGTATCAGTTTTAGATAGTTATCAAAGAGAAATGAAAATACATGTTCACAAAAAAACAAAGTTTAAAGCAACCTAATTCATAGTAACTAAAAACTAGAAACAACCCAAATGTGCATCAACAGGAGCATAGATAAGCAAATCATATATTTATACAATTGAATGTATGTGCTTGCATGCAAAGTTGCTTCAGTCATGTCTTTGACCCTGAGACCCTATGGACTGTAGCCCACCAGGCTCCTCTGCCCATGGGACTCTCCAGGCAAGAATACTGGAGTGGGTTGCCATTTTCTGAACCCATGTCTCATGTCTCCTGCATTGGCAGGCAGATTCTTTACCACTAGCATCACCTGGGAAGCCCCATACAATAGACTACAACACACCCATAAAAACGAATTGCCAGTATGCCTAACAACATGGATAAATCTCACAGATATCTTAAAGAAGAAGCCAGGCACAGTAGAGTGCATGCTGTATGGTTCTATTTATGTGAAATCCAAGAAAGACAATGCTAATCTGGCATCAGAAGTTGGCTGCAGAGGACAATGGCAAGGCAGATACAAGAGAACTTTCAGGAGTAACACAAAGGATCTATATTTTGCTGCAGTTACACAAGTATACATACAGTTATCAAACCAAAATGAAATGTCTGAGAACAAAGTTGAAGGACTAAAGCTACGGTAATCGAGATGCTGTGGTATTAGTAAAATAATAGACAAATAGATCAATAGGCAACAGAATAGGCAGCCCAGAAACAGACACCCATAAACTTAATCAATGTTTGACAAATAAGCAAAAGCAACACAATGGAGCACATAGTCACTTAAACAAATGCTGCTAGAACAACTGGACATCCACATGCAAAAATATGATTCTGGACACAAACCTTATACCCTTAACAAAAATTAACTTGAATCACAGACCTAAATGTAAAACACAAAACTATAAAACTCCTAAAAGATGACATAGGAGAAAACCTAGATAACTTTGGGTATAGTGAGTTTTTATTTTCGTATTTATTTTTAAGTATAATTAACCTACACACTTGTGTTAGTTCTAGATGCACAACATAGTGATTCCGTATTTTATACATTACAAAATGATCACCATAATAAATCTAGTTACCATCTGTCACTGTACAATATTCTGGAGTATATTCCCCATACTATGCATTTCATCCCCATGATTCATTTATTTTGTAACTGGTGATGCCTTTTCAGATAAAACACCAGACATCATCCATGAAAGAGATAATTGATAAGTTGGACTTCATTAAAATGAAAAACTATGCTCTGCAAAAGACAATGTCAAGAAAATTAGAAAACAAGCCACAGACTGGAGAAAACATTCACAAAAGATGCACCTGATAAAGGACTATTATCCAAAATATACAAAGAACATTTAAAATTTGATAATAAGAAAATAATCTGATTTTAAAATCAGCCAAAAACCTTAACAGACATTTCAACAAAGAAGATAAACAGATGGCAAATAAGTATATGAAAAGATGTTCCACATCATAAATCATCATGAAATGCAAACTAGAACAATGAAATACTTCTACAGACCTATTAGAATGGCCAAAATTCAGAATTCTGTTAACACCAAATGTTGGCAAGGATGTGGAACAACAGAAACTCATTCATTGCTGATGGGAATGCAAAATGGTAGACTGGAGGACAGTTTGGCGGTTTCTTAGAAAACAAACTCTTACCATATGATCCAGCAATTGCACTTCCTGGTATTTATCCAAAAGAATGGGAAACTTATGTTCACATTAAAACCTGCACACATATGTTTTAGCAGCTTTATTCATAATTGCTAACATTTGGAAGCAATCAAGATATCCTTCAACAGGTGAACTGATAAACTGGTACATCCAGATAATGGAATGCTGCACACATGTACGTGATCAGTTGTGTCCAAATCTTTCCAACATCATAGACTGTAGCTCACCAGGCGCCTCTGTCCATGGGATTTTCCAGGCAAGACTATTGGAGTGGGTTGCCATTCCTTCTCCAGGGGATCTTCAATATTCAAGGATCAAACCTATGTCTCCTGCTTGGCAGTGGATTCTTTACAACTGAGCCACCTGGGAAGTCCATGTTAATTATATCACAATAAAATACACATAAATATTTTAAAGTGCTAATAAAGATGATTCTGTTAGCTGAAATACCAATGTCTGCTAGCAAGGTTGCTTTCTTCCTTATATCAAGATATCCAAAAAATATAACTAATAATCATAAAGTTGTTTGGTGCACCTATATTCAGAATAAAGAAAAGGATATGGTCCAGAGGGGTAAATCCAAACTACAAAAAAGCTTGATAAGCTATCAAATGACAACCAATGTCTTTGTTTACTATGGCAGATAAAGAATGGCTATAATAATGAAGGCTTTGATAATCATGGAGCTAACAAAGTTCACATTACATGTACATAAGTGGAATAACAGGGTCCTTAGGAACCTAATAGAAAATAGTTTTATAAGTTTAAATTTTAAATGAGAGAAGTGAGGACATGTGGAATATTTGATTAAGAATGAGTGATTTAGGATATGGGAATTCTTTTGATGAAAAGCAGGCATTCCAGTATTGCTTTTCACATTTAATGCTTTGTTGCCAAAGCCAGAAATAACGTAGAGGAATAAGCTTGTATTTCAGAATGTCAATGAAAAGAAGTTGTATGTCATATGGCTCAGTGGCAGACAGAACTATTTTTGTATTCTTAAAATTTCACATACCTTATTTTCTCATCTCTTCTTTCCTATTTCTCTTTCATCATGCTACTTTTCCTTCTTGTTTTCTTTCATCTTATTCATTTTTTTCTCTTTTTCCTCCTTTACATCAGGTTAACCTTAGTTTCATGATTGACCTATTGAAGCCATTTTAGGCATTTTTACACTAATACTCCCATCCCCTATGAGATCTTAAACCACAGATATCCTGTATATCTGTTTATGTACTGGAGGGCCACAAACCACTGTAATATGGAAGGTTTTTTGCCCATTGAGAATGCATTCTCCAGATAATAAGTTCTTTGAGGGGAAGGACCATGGGGCTTTCCAGGTGGTGCTAGTGGTAAAGAACCCGCCTGCCGATGCAGGAGATGTAAGAGATCCGGTTTCAATCCCTGGGTGGGGAAGGTTCCCTGGAGAAGAGCATGGCAACCCACTCAAGTATTCTTTCCTGGAGAATCCCATGGACAGAGGAGCTTGACGAACTATGGTACACAGGGTTGAAAAGAGTCAGACATGACTGAAGCAACTTTGCAAACAAACAAAAACAAAAAAAATCATGTTCTGTTTACTATTGTATGTTCTGTGCTTAATATATAATACTTGGGGCATAGTAGGCAATAAACAATTAGATGAATATTTATTGAATTAAAAGTGAAAATGATCTCTGCTACAGACTTGTCAACTACACTAAAATTCGTGGATCTTTTTCAGATGGTGCTACCTACTACTGACTATTCCACAGTCCCTCCACATTTCAAGAATGTCTTCCTGAGACGATATCCTTATGACTTGATGGAAACTTGGAAAGCATTATAATCACAAAAGCAATACTTTTGCAGCCAATTCCAAGAGCAGATTACTTACACAGGAGCTAATTTCATCTATCATAACTGATCTTTCTCTTTAGCTTCAGTTTCAGAAGGTGATCATTTCCTAAACTTATTTCTAAATTCTGTGGCTGTACAGCCTCTTTGGTCTTTAAAACCCCACTATTCAAGTTTATCAGTTTCAATTGAGAAATTAAAAAATTAAAAGAAGGTGAAGGCACTGTAGGAGAGGGAGAAAAGGAACAGAGGAAATCATTAAACTTTTCTGTTTCATAATTGTTTTACCTGAACAGTTCTTCGAGCTCAACTTTTGTGATCTTGATGACTATGTTCTCGAGTGGTTCTCAGTAGAAGCATTCTGGCAATCTGTGAAGGTGTCATTAGTTACCTCAAAATGGGGACAGTGCCACCAGCATTTGTGGGTAAGGCCAGGGATGCTAAACATCCTGCAATACACGTGACTTTTGTCAGTTCAGGTCCATGGAAAAGTAGACATCAAGAGATTTGTTGGGGAAAATAGCTATTAAGAAAACAAAGAGGAGGCAGGAGGCCAGGAGTGCCCTCAGACTGATGCAGTTCTGCTACCCATGAAACAAGAAAGGGCTGCCATTCAGCTCTGGGAAGTCTTGGCTAAGCCAATGAGGAGCCTCCAAACAAAGACTGACCATTTGAAGGGCTCCCCATTTGGGTGGGCGTGGCCTGGCTCTAACACCAGAGCTGTGCTCAGTCTTGATGGGGAGCAGTTCAGGGAGGAGGAGGCTATAACATAAATGCTGTGGTGAATTCCCAAGGTATAGCACTAGAAGACTGCCAGATAACTATAACATTCACAGCAGTTTCTCTCCCTCTGTATCTCACTGTCTCTATAAAGGAAATAAAAATGACACTTTACTTAGAAACCTTTGCCTGTAAACAAGAAAACAAGTTGATATAAATAAGATCATATGAGACATGCCAAGGTGAATATTTTGATGCTTTCCCTTTTTTTTTTTTTGCCAGGTTAACGTGTGGTACAGAATAAGTCTTGGGACACAAGAGACACTTGAGAGCTGAGATCCAGTATGAAAAATAAGATGAATTCACTTCCCAGGCTGCAACAATATTTACATTTCTAAGTTGCCCCAAATTTGTTTCACATTTTGAGCTCAGAAGGCTTGTGGGAACTTTAGGGAAACTCCGCTGGCATCTTTTAAATTTTGCTTACTGTCCCCAAGAGGAATAGCGTCAGAATTTAACAAAGATGGCACTATCTGGCCTACAGTATCAATAATCTTATCACAGATCGACCCCTCTGGTTTCCTGTTAAGACTCTTTGAGGGTTCCAGTTCATTGTCAGCTTCATCGGGTTCACAGTTGTAGCATCACAAATAAAAATAATCTTAGTTGATGGTCTGTGACCCGGCAAAGAGTCACATTTATTTTGTTGTTTGAAAAGCTTCATATCACCATTAACAAATGTCTTACTAGTGTATTTGGCTAGCATCTGCTTCTGAAGAGGCTGGCTTGGAAGGAATTTTCATAGTTATTTTTAATTTGTACCTTCACTTTTGGAGGTGAACTGATGTTATTTTTAATTGTTACTAAAGGCATTTTGTCAAAAGATTTCTTTCTGTTTCCTTCATTTTCATCATCATCTTTATAAGTATCATTTCCCAACATTTCTGTAGCTTTAGAAGCATTTGCACCTATTTTTATACACTTCATGATTTCTTCACTCCTTCCTTTCTAGTCTCTCCTGAAGGAAAATCTGAGCAGTGCATCCCACAACCACCAGAAACACCCCTTGCATCCCCACTGATCCACTTCCCCACCCATGTTCTGGGAGCAGCTCCTCTACAATTTCTCTAGATCTCTCTTCTGGAGCGAGAGCTTACAAGAAGGAGGTTACTGGGAGAAGGTACACCCCCGTTATTCAGTTGGTCTCAGGAATGTAACTACTGCTCATCTTCCTCTTCCTCCTCCATCATCTGATTCAAAATTTATGACTCTCTACCTGTCACTCTACAGGTCTTAGTGGCTTATATGAGTATGACCCAAATGCTCTCAATGAAAATGTATATTGAGTGGTAATTAGACATTTCTCAGGCTGGGATTGCTGCACATGTCCTTACAGTTCCAATTAAGTATCAATAAACTTCCACATGGTTCACATGCAGTCCACATGTATTTTTCCTGCCTGTTATATGAAAGCAACCCCTCTTTTTCCTGTTGATTTAGGTCAGTTACTCTCTTCTTGCCTGCTGGGGCCTGGACACAAAGAGTTCAAAGTGCCCGAACAGTAACCATAGCCTTTAGTTAAATGGAACTCTTGTGTTCCCTAGCAAAAATGCACTCCTTCTGGGGACCAAGACTTCTAAACCTGCAAAGCCCAGAGTTGTGGTCACAGGAAGCACAAAGTCACCCAATGACTCATTGAGATGTTTAGTGAGGCCACTTCTGTTCTGTCCTCCGGACCCATGTATTCTTCCTATTTGAAGGAGCAGTGCCATTCAGAGGTCTCTGATTCAATTATATACTGGCCCTCTGTCCTTGCAGAATACTGCCTGTAAGGTGGCACCTCAGCTGTGCCTTCAGTACTCAGTTCTTCAGTACTATGCCTTCAGGCTGGCAGCTTCTGGATAGCGCAGCAGGTGATACAAACAGTAGATAGATGTCTTGGTCATGAGTTCATACTCAAATCACCTTTAATGTGAAGTGGTTCCTTTTTAGATGCTATGTAGAGTAGGATCTCATACCAGTGGATCTGGTCTTCTGCAAGCTCCTGGATAGTGATACACCTGAGGCTCTGCAGGCAAAAAAGGCAAACCCATACCCAGAGTAGGCATTTATCCCAGTGAGGATGAACCAGTGGTTACTTTATAAGGGAAAGGGCTCAGTATTGTTGACTTGCCACCAAATCGCTGCTCTATCTCCTCAAATAATAGTGCCATACTGGGGTCTCAGTGTTTGTTTCTGTTGCTGGCAGCTAGACCTTCCAAGGCAGGAGTAGCTCGAATGGCCTTGGTAAGTGGGATTTCATGTTGCTGGGCTGAGTAGCCTCTGTCTCTACAAACATGGCCATTCCATTCATGTGCCCATTGTGCCAGTTCTGGGGTGGGCCATGATAACACTTGGCTGACATCAACTGGTAGAATCATTTTACCTCTTTGGTTGTTTCATTCCTTTTCCCATGGTTAATGCTTTCTGGTCAGAATGAAGATAAGATACAAAAATCTTTACTCTTATGCCCACTCTAAATATGTTTGACAACATGCCTCTACTCCAGACCTCCCTGTCTCCAATCTAGGCATCTGTATAAATTCTCACCATGGGTCACTTCTTCCACACAAAGTGAATAACCATCTACACTGCTTAAAGTTTTGGAAAGCTTTTTCCTCTCCACTATCTTTTAGGGTCCCGACTGAATGTGGGTGTAATATGCTGCCATCCATTTTTCACCTCCCACCCATATACCAAGCCAACCCATTATAATCAAGCTTGAGTTTTTTTCTCCTCCCTCAGCTGGTCAAATGTGACCCCCTATGTGGCCACACAGCCTGAGGGTGGGGTGCTGGTACAAGCATAGTGGGTGATGTGGGGGTCTGGGCTACTAGGTCATGTTGTTTACTCTTGCCTTTTGGTCCTATTGGAGTTTAATTCTGAATGCATCATTTTACCGTATTATGATGAACTGCTGCTGGGCCCATCAACTTTATGACTGGGCACGTCTGACAGAACTCAGCTTGTGATGGGCACTTCCGGATCCATGATAACTCAGTGCCCCATAGTCTAGCTTTCTGCCCCTACTAGGGGCTGGTACCATGCCAGGACTGTTTCTTGAGTAAAGTCTTCTGCTGCAGATGGCATTGCCTGGCTCTGAAATCCCAGGGGCCCATATTGTGATCTCCCGCTGGGCTTGTTATGTGTTCCACACTGACTGCTGCAGAGCCTACTGCTGTTCCAGATGGCACAGAACTGTCACCCAGGATGTGAGCCACAGCAGTACTCCTGGGTGTGCAATTTGTGCTTCCAGAACCCAAAGAGGCCCATCAGACATCATACTTCATTTCTGTGGGAGTTGCAAGATACAGGAACTTGTTTTTCACTGTGGAGGGGACATCTCCACATGCCAATGCCTACTGGACCTCTAAAAACCTTATGGAAGTAGTAGATCCCTGAACCTTCTTAAGGTTTATCTCCTACCCTGTAGATGCATGTATCTTACTGAGGCCTCTAGGATACAAGCCACCTATTGCTCATTCTACCCATCAGTATATTATAGGTGTAATATATCAGTGTGATGTTCTGCAGGGTGTCCAGACAGTCCAGATCCCTTCAGACTGTATTAAAATAGAGGCTAGAAGAGGTAACAGTCCTTGGATGAAGCCGGAAATAAGTTATCTCTTCCACATCAATGTAAACTGCTTATCCTTTTTTTAGAATATAAAAAAGGATTGGAATCCTTTTTTGTTTGGATTGGAATATAAAAAAATGCATTCACCAAATCAATAGTCACATAACATGTACCTGCTGCTGCTGCTGCTGCTAAGTCGCATCAGTCGTGTCCGACTCTTAGCGACCCCATGGACTGTAGCCTACCAGGCTCCTCCGTCCATGGGATTCTCCAGGCAACAGTACTGGAGTGGGTTGCCATTGCCTTCTCCGAACATGTACCTAAGGCCTTACTCAGCTTGAATTGAGACTACTACTTGGCTGAGCTTGCTGTGGTAGTCTACATCACTCTGTGGGATCCAGAGCAACACTAAATACCACCATCTCCTCTGGGACACAGTGTAAGTTTTCATTATCTTAGCTGGGCCAAAGAATGATTCTAAAGGCCTCTAGTTGGACTTCTTCACTACGGTAGCTCCTATCCAACAGCCTAACAACGTAGTACTTCAACTGCTAATTATGTCTATTGGAATTACATACTCAGGGACCAGGGAAATGACCAGCAGGTAAGTCTGCAGACCCAGTGAATTCTCTGTAAACCAGACTTAAGCTAGGACTCTATTAGCTGCTTCTGTAATCTCCTGCTCTAACAGGAGGGATGATGACATTTTGGGTCTCCAGTTATCAAAGCAATTAGAGCCTCACTCCAAAGCTCCTTGAAATGACTGGTCACTACCCTTTCCCCATTGTACATGGCTTAAGTCAATACCCTGGGTCCCTTTGGGGAATGACTGAAGAAATCATTACAATATAGTATACACAATGCTGCAGAGTCTTTCTCCTAAGGACCCAGACACTTCTTTATAGTCAGTAGATTCTAGATCTGAAAATTGGCTCAAACTCAGGAATTGAGCAACATACTGTACCTTTTTATTGAGATGACAGTGCTTAGCCTCCTACACCTCCATTCTTGCTTTCTTCTGGCCAAAGAGGACAATTTAAGGATCATAATGATTTATGACTGAAGTGAGTTTAAAATGTCAAATATATTAAAATCTGCAAGTATATAATAATATTCAAAAGTAGGAACTTAGAGTATAAATTCATTTGAAGACTAGTTTATAAAGAAAAGGAGTTAAATTGAGCACTTATATTGCCTTTCCTGTCCAAATATTTGAAGAGAGAGTTTTAATTTCAAGTAATAAATGAAAAAATATAAAAATTAGAATATTTCCATTTTGTATTTCTAAATGAAATAATGAGCAGAGGCCATGATCATCAGTGTCTGCTAAGACCATTAGGTGAAAGGCTACTGAGAAACATTGATACAGGGTAGACCATGCTGTCAAAATTTGAACCCATTAGTCAACTTTTACATCAGAAAAAGAAAAACAGCCAGATATTGATGTGCTTTCTGCTGTGATGCAACAAGAAGGACATAGCACCACCTGTAAAATACTCCTGACCAAAAAAAAAAATCAAACATGACTATGATCCAAGCCTCTAGATCTAATAGTTGGTGGTTTAGTAGCTAAGTTGTGTCCTACTCTTGTGACCAATGGACTGTAGCCCACCAGGCTCCTTTGTTCATGGGATTTCTCAGGCAAGAATACTGGAGTGGGTTGCCATTTTCTTCTCAAGGGGACCTTCGCAACCCAGGGATTGAACCAGAGATTCCTGCATTGCAGGCAATTCTTTACTGCTGAGTCACAAGGGAAGCCCAGAGCTAACAGCTAGATTACAGTAAATACAGAAGAAAAAGAAATGTGACAAAATAATAACATGGGGGCAGAGTCAGCAAAATCCTGAATGTCGGAAACTCTGTCACAAATGATCCAGTTCCTTTAACAAATAAATGGCAGGAAATGAAAAAGAAGAAAAATCATCATAGATTAAGAGATTTGAGAGACTTATCAACCTAAGGCAGTGTTTGAACTGCTTCACACAAATCAAGTATAAAAAGACATATGAGTATCTGAGAAAATGTAAAACTCTCAATATTTGCTGATATTTAGGAATTATAACTTTTGTTAGCTGACAATGGTATGTGATTATGGGTTTTTTAATAAAATAATTTTAATAATAAATTTACTTAATATATCTGAATGTTATCTGGCTTTGCCTTAAATAATCTGTGAAGGTGGGAAATAGTAATCAGGTGGGGAATGTTACATAGATCAGTGGTTCTCAAATTATAGTGAACCTACAAATCAGCTCAAAAGATTATTAAAACACAAATTCCTGGCCCAACCTCAGATTCTGATTCAGTGGTCTGAGGTAATTGTTGTTCAGTTGCTCAGTCATGTCTGACTCTTTGCAACCGTATGGACTGCAGCATGTCAGACCACCCTGTCCTTTACCATCTCCCAGAGCTTGCTTAGACACATGTCAATTGAGTCAGTGATGCCATCCAACCATCTCGTCCACTGTCGTCCCCTTCTCCTCATGCCTTCAGTCTTTCCAAGCATCAGGCTCTTTTCCTATGAGTCAGCTTTCCTCATCAAGTGGCCAAAGTTGAAACTTCAGCTTCAGCATCAGTCCTTCCAATGAATATTCAGGGCTGATTTCCTTTAGGGCGGACTAGGTTGATCTCCTTGCAGTCCAAGGGACTCTCAAGAGTCTTCTCCAACACCACAGTTCAAAAGCATCAATTCTTCAGTGTTCAACTTACTTTACAGTCCAACTCTCACATACAAACATGACTACTGGAAAAGCCATAGCTTTGACTAGATGGACCTTTGTCGGCAAAGTAATGTCTCTGCTGTCTAGGTTTGTCATAGCTTTTCTTTCAAGGAGCAAGCATCTTGTAATTTCATGGCTGCAATCACCATCTGCAGTGATTCTGGAGCCCAAGAAAATAAAGATTACTTACTAGATTACTGGTTTATTATAAAAGCATGTAGTTCAAGAACAGCCAGATGGAAGAGATGTATGGGGCAAGCTGGGAGGGAAAGTCACAGAGCGTGCATGCCCTCTCAGAGTGCACCACTCACCAAATCTCTGTGTGTTCGCCAACCCAAAATCTCTCTGAACCTCATCCTTTTGGGTTTCTATGGAGGCTGCATTACATGGGTTTCTATGGAGGCTGCATTACATAGACATGACTGATCATTGGCCATTGCCAACAGATTCAAACTCCAGCCCCTCTGTCCTACCCAGAGGTGGGGGGAGGAGTAAGACTAAAAGTTCCATTCCTCTAATCAGTTTTGATGCTCTCTTAAGAAATTCCAAGAGGTTTAAGAGCTGTATAACAGATATGGACATGAATTTGGGCAAACTCTGGGAGACAGTGAATGACAGGGAAGCCTGGCATACTGCAGTCCATGGGAGCGCAAAGACTCGGACATGACAGCGACTGAACAACATCAATACCAGAAATGAGACAAAGACCAAATATGTTTCTTATTATAAATCAAAATATCACAGTCTTAGTCACTCTACTTTAGCATATGTTTGAAATTTATCATAATAAAAATTTTTTATAGAATATATATGCAGACTACCTGAAATTTGCCATTTACATTTAAATTTGCCAAATTACATTTGCCATTTCCCCCCAAGTATTTCCATATTTCAATATGTAGTTGTATTATAAAGTAACCTGAATTTATTTACCCTTTGTAATACAGTTAGAGCTTTGATTGCTTTATATTTGTGTTTCATTTGAAGATGGTTAAAAATACTTATTCTAAAATGGGAATATTGAGTCCAATAAGGGTGACACCTGCTAATCTAAGACAGTCTATGGAGAAATGGAGGCTCTGGGGAAAAGCAAGCCCTGGCAGCTGAATGGGGAACTTCAACAGTAACCAAAGCAGATATCTCACCAGACCTGCCAGGATTCCCACTTTCCTAAAAGAGAGGCTTAACAATTCAAAGTATTCTCAAGTCCTCCCCAGATATTTTTTTGTTCACCATTTGAGATTTCCTAACTATTCAAGATGGGAAAATGGTTCTGAAGACAAACTGATTTTTCTCCAAAGAGCAGCACGCTAGCGATTAATGCTTCAGGAACTTGTCAAAGAGCTCTATTTTCAACAGACAACTACCCAGCACCAGACAAGAAACAGCTGAGAACTGTGTGGGAACGACACTCAAAGGCAGTGGCTGCATGTTGGAATTATCAGGGGAACTTGAAAATACTGATATCTGGGTCCCACCCTTCTGATTTAATTGGTCAAGAGTAACTATGGGACCTCCCTGGTGATCCAGTGGTAAAGCATCTGCCTGCCAACGCAGGGGACACTGGTTCGTTCGATCCCTGGAAGATCCCTGGGTTCAGGAAGATCCCATATGCCTCACAGCAACTAACCCCATGTGCCACAACTACTGAGCCCTCAGGCCAAAACTACTGAAGCCCACACACCCCACAGAGCCTGTGCACCCTAGAGCCTGTGCTGTACAAGAGAAGCCATGGCAATGAGAAGCCTGCCCACCTCAATGAAGATTAGCCCCGCTCGCTGCAACTAGAGAACAGCCCACGTGCAGCACAGCCAAAAAGATAAGATAAATAATAATTGTTAAAAAAGAGTAACTGGGCAGTGGAGATTTTAAGTTACACAGGTGATTCTAATGTGTGAGCAAGTCTGAGAACCATGCTGGAAAACTGAAGCAGTGGTTCTCAAAATTCAGAGGGAAATCAGAATCACCTGGAGGGTGGTAAAACACTGTAGGTCTTGAGTGGGGCCCCAAAATTAGTATTTTGAACAAGTTCCCAGGTGATACTGAGAGTGCTGGTTTGGAGACCACACTTTGAGAACATAAAGCACTCTGCTGCATACCCTAAGGACAGCGGCCATGTCAAGGAAAAGCATTGTGCAACTGAGTTGCTGAACTTGACACTTTTTATGGAACATTATTTTAATTTGAAAGAACGCTGACAAAAGTTGTCCAGACTTGGGTATTTGGGAAACATTTTCTCAAAAAGTGTGTCAGTCACTCTAAGGAAAATTAGTGATAATATTTGTTGCCAATGACAAAATTTAAGCTTGCAAGTGAAAACTAGAAATTTGGAAAACTTGCATCTACCATCATGTGCTTGACTACATACCAATATTTAAAGATTTATGTGGTCAGATTGGTAGAGATATTGGTGAATGTGATTTTCTTTCATGATACAATAAGATATGTTAAAATTTGGAAAATCTGCATAACTCAGTGAAGCTATAGTTTCCAAATGAACAGTGAATGACGTTACCAAATCATGTATCGGAGACAGAGCCACTGAAGGAACAACTTAGACCAGCTCCTTTTAATGTCACAGAATATGGTGTAGTTTTAGATTCTGTATTACAGCTAACCTTTAAAAAACTACCTGCGGAGTGCTGGTATAGTATAAAGACCATCCACAGTTATTTGAAAAGGCCACTAAAATACCCAGGCCCCCTTTCCAACTGCATGTCTTTGTGGGGCCAGAATTTCTTTATATAATTTAATGCTCTGGGGCAGAAAACTTTCCCTTTGTCTATTCTAGGTTCTTTGGCTGGCCTAATATTCAGTTCAGTTCAGTTCAGTTGTTCAGTCATGTCTAACTCTTTGCAACCCCATGGATGGCAGCACGCCAGGCCTCCCTGTCCATCACCAACTCCTGGAGCTTACTCAAACTCATGTCAATTGAGTCGGTGATGCCATCCAACCATCTCATCCTCTGTCGTCCCCTTCTCCTCCTACCTTCAATCTTTCTCAGCATCAGGGTCTTTTCCAATGAGCCAGTTCTTCGTATCAGGTGGCCAAAGTATTGGAGTTTCAGCTTCACCATCAGTCCTTCCAATGAATATTCAGGACTAATCTCCTTTAGGATGGACTGATTGGATCTCCTTGCAGTCCAAGGGACTCTCAGGAGTCTCCAATTTGATTTCAAATTTTTCTCCAATCTGATCTCTGGCCCAATATTAAGTTGACATAAGACAGCTAAGTAGGAGAAAAATTTAATTTTGTACTTAGGGAAGCCCACAAAGACATGAGAGACTCTCTAGCAATCAGGTAATGAAGGCTTATACATCATTCTGACCCTAGGAGGAGAAGACAGGGGTGTGAGGTCTCAAAGGGAAGGAAGATAATTCACAGGAAGAGGAGAAGAACAGACGTTTGGTAAAAAGATGTTTGCCATGTAATGTAGGTATGTCTTTAGGACATAAAATGGTATTTTTGGTAATAGCTGGAGAAGGTAATGGCAACCCATGTCAGTATTCTTGCCTGGGAAATCTCATGGACAGAGAAGCCTGGCAGGCTACGGCCCATGAGGTGGCAGTGATAGGACATGACTCAGCGACTAAACTACGACACCACCTCTTCTTGGTACAAGACCCCTAAGTTGTGTTATGTAGTTCAAGGAGAGATAAAAAGTTCTACCTGAGTCTACTGGACATACTGCTGCTACTGCTAAGTCACTTCAGTCGTGTCCAACTCTGTGGGATCCCATAGACGGCAGCCCACCAGGCTCCCCTGTCCCTGGGATTCTCCAGGCAAGAACACTGGAGTGGGTTGCCATTTCCTTCTCCAACGCAGGAAAGTGAAAAGTGAGAGTGAAGTTGCTCAGTCGTGTCCGACTCTACAGCCTAACAGGCTCCTCCGTCCATGGGATTTTCCAGGCAAGAGTACTGGAGTGGGGTGCCATTATTGTCTTCAATTCCAAATAATTAACATGCCTGGCCTGAACCCCCTCAAACTAAAAGCAGCATATTACAATAGACCAAATGCAGAATCAGATATGAGAAAGAGTGTTGGGGAAAAATATTGAAATAATGTTCAGTTCAGTTCAATCGCTCAGTCGTGTCCGACTCTTTGCGACCCCATGAATCGCAGCACGCCAGGCCTCCCTGTCCATCACCAACTCCCGGAGTTTACTCAAACTCATGTCCATCGAGTCGGTGATGCCATCCAGCCATCTCATCCTCTGTTGTCCCCTTCTCCTCCTGCCCTCTATCCCTCCCAGCATCAGAGTCTTTTCCAGTGAGTCAACTCTTCGCATGAGGTAGCCAAAGTATTGGAGTTTCAGCTTTAGTATCAGTCCTTCCAAAGAATACCCAGGACTGATCTCCTTTAGAATGGACTGGTTGGATCTCCTTGCAGTCCAAGGGACTCTCAAGAGTCTTCTCCAACACCACAGTTCAAAAGCATCAATTATTCAGCGCTTAGCTTTCTTCACAGTCCAACTCTCACATCCATACATGACCACTGGAAACACTTATTTTTTTTATTTTGGCAAATATTTAATTTTCATTACATTTTTTAAGGTTAGCATCCAGTAACCTATTATGGTTATTTTAAAGTAAAATTCTCAGTTTTAATTTCTGATAATGTAAATATTACTAGATATAGAACATACACATGTAAGTTCATTGAAGCTTTCAATAATTTTTAAAAGCAAAAGGAAGTCCTGAGACCAAAAATGGAACTGCTGCTCTCAAGTTCCAGGAGTATTCTATTTCTTGACTTGATTTTGGCTACATGGATATTTGTTTTACAGTTATTTCTTAAAATATGTATATAAATTTTATGTACTTTTGTGAATGTCATATTTCACATTTCTTTAAGTTGCAATTAAAGTTATTTGAAAAGAAATGCAAAAAAGCAAAATGGCTGTCTGAGGAGGCCTTACAAATAGCTGTGAAAAGAAGAGAAGTGAAAAGAATTGGAGAAAAGGAAAGATATAAGCATCTGAATGCAGAGTTCCAAAGAATAGCAAGAAGAGATAAGAAAGCCTTCCTCAGGGACCAATGCAAAGAAATAGAGGAAAACAAAAGAATGGGAAAGACTAGAGATCTCTTCAAGAAAATTAGAGATACCAAGGGAACATTTCATGCAAAGATGGGCTTGATAAAGGACAGAAATGGTATGGACCTAACAGAAGCAGAAGATAATATTAAGAAGATGTGGCAGGAATACACAGAAGAACTGTAAAAAAAGATCTTCACAACCCAGATAATCACAATGGTGTGATCACTCACGTAGAGCTAGACATCCTGGAATGTGAAGTCAAGTGGGTCTTAGAAAGCATCACTACAAACAAAGCTAGTGGAGGTGATGGAATTCCAGTTGAGCTATTCCAAATCCTGAAAGATGATGCTGTGAAAGTGCTGCACTCAATATGCCAGCAAATTTGGAAAACTCAGCAGTGGCCACAGGACTGGAAAAGGTCAGTTTGCATTCCAATCCCAAAGAAAGGCAATGCCAAAGAATGCTCAAACTACCATACAATTGTACTCATCTCACACGCTAGTAAAGTAATGCTCAAAATTCTCCAAGCCAGGCTTCAGCAATATGTGAACTGTGAAATTCCAGATGTTCAAGCTGGTTTTCGAAAAGGCAGAGGAACCAGAGATCAAATTGCCAACATCCGCTGGATCATGGAAAAAGCAAGAGAGTTCCAGAAAAACATCTATTTCTGCTTTATTGACTATGCCAAAGCCTTTGACTGTGTGGATCACAATAAACTGTGGAAAATTCTGAAAGAGATGGGAATACAAGACCACCTGATCTGCCTCTTGAAAAATCTGTATGCAGGTCAGGAAGCAGCAGTTAAAACTGGACATGGAACAACAGACTGGTTCCAAACAGGAAAAGGAGTATGTCAAGGCTGTATACTGTCACCCTGCTTATTTAACTTATATGCAGAGTACATCATGAGAAACGCTGGGCTGAATGAAACACAGGCTGGAATCAAGATTGCCGGGAGAAATATCAATAACCTCAGATATGCAGATGACACCACCCTTATGGCAGAAAGTGAAGAGGAACTAAAGAGCCTCTTGATGAAAGTGAAAGAGGTGAGTGAAACAGTTGGCTTAAAACTCAACATTCAGAAAACGAAGATCATGGCATCCAGTCCCATCACTTCATAGGAAATAGATGGGGAAACAGTGGGAACAGTGGCAGACTTTATTTTTCTGGGCTCCAAAATCACTGCAGATGGTGACTGCAGCCATGAAATTAAAAGATGCCTGCTCCTTGGAAGAAAACTTATGATCAACCTAGACAGCATAGTAAAAAGCAGAGACATTGCTTTGCCGACAAAGATCTGTCTAGTCAAGGCTGTGGTTTTTCCAGTGGTCATGTATGGATGTGAGAGTTGGACTATAAAGAAAGCTGAGCACTGAAGAATTGATGCTTTTGAACTATGGTGTTGGAAAAAACTCTTGAGAGTCCCTTGGACTGCAAGGAGATCCAACCAGTCCATCCTAAAGGAAATCAGTCCTGAATACTCATTGGAGGGACTGATGTTGAAGCTGAAACTCCAATACTTTGGCCACTTGATGTGAAGAGCTGACTCATTGGAAAAGACCCTGATGCTGGGAAAGATTGAAGGGGGAAGGAGAAGGTGATGACAGAGGATGAAATGGTTGGATGGCATCACCGACTCAGTGGGCATGAGTTTGAGTAAGCTCTGAGAGTTGGTGATTGACAAGGAGGCCTGTTGTGCTGCAGTTCATGGGGTCACGAAAAGTCAGACAGGACTGAGCGACTGAACTGAATTGAACTAATGAACCTGCCTGTTGCCTTGTAGCAGACTTTTGAGCATGCCTTAAACCATCATGTTTTCCATTTTTCTTTGACTTCCAAAGTACCTGGAGTTAAATTTGTTGCACAGTGTTAACAGCACTACTCTATGTTTGTTACAGATTACTTCTCCTTCGAATCGTTTTTAATCTTCCTGATTTACCTTTAACTTATGTGTATCTTAATATTGTCAATGACCTCAAATACTTTATGGAAAAAGAGGGAGATGGTAAATCTTATATAAATTATAAAGGATATTGACAGTATGGGAGAGAAGATGGACCTCACATGTCCTTTTTCTAAAGGTTTTGAGGCAACATTTGTGGCAATCTTGCTTCCCTCTTTCTTCAGCACATCACCCTCAGATAAATAAATAAAGCCCAGGACTTTTCTTTGCAGGCAGTTGTCATAGCAACTTTTGACTATCCACAGCAGAAGGAATTCTCATATCTTAAGCCCTGATTCCAGAAGAGCTAAAAGACACAAAGACTAAAAGGAACAGTAAAGAATGATTGCAGGATGTAATGAAACTGGATATCTGCTATTCAGAACTTTTCCACTAAATATATATACTTCCCCCAAAGGCATATATCCCCTTATAGATTTCAGAACTCAACAGCAATAAACTAATAATAGCTACCATTTATCACTTATTATATGCCAGACACATAGAACATTACACATACTGCTTTTTTTTTAAATACTTCTAACAACACTATATGTGTGGTACTATTTTTGTCCACATTTTACTTTATGAGGAAACTGAGTTATATAGATGAAGCAATTTCCCCAAACTCACACAGTACGTGCTCAGCGTTTCTGCCTTCGACAAAGCTGAGCACTTCTTAAAGCACTCGCAAGTTTTCTGGATTTCCTCCTGTTTTACTGACTGCATACTTTGCGGGCTCTTTTCTGCCTGATCTTTAAATTGTTGCTTGCCTGGGACTTAGATCTGAGAACTCTTCTCTACCCAGATGATCTCTTCCAGTCCTGTGGCTTTAGGTGCCTTATATGTGCTGATAATTCCTACGTGTGTATCTCCCATCCCAGATACCAACATGCGTGACTCATATACGCACTGCTTGTTTGACACAGATCTCTAATAGGTATTTCAAAGATAATCAGTCTTAAAAAGTTCCCGTCCTTTACTCTTCCCTGTCTCAATAGATGACAGCATTGTCTAACCCAGATGAAAGTGAAAGTGAAAGTTGCTCAGTTGTGTCCGACTCTTTGTGACCCCATGGACTATACAGTCCATGGAATTCTCCAGGCCAGGATAGTGGAGTGGGTGGCCTTTCTCTCACCAAAATCGTGGAGTCATCCTTGATTTCTCCTTTCCTTCACATTCCACTGCTAATGTATAAACAAATCTTTTAAGGTATATACCCCCAAATCTATCTTAAACCCACCTCTTTTAAAAAAATTTTTTGGCCACAGAGTATGTGGGATCTTGATTTCCTGACCAGGGATCCAACCTATGCCCCCTGGTTTGGAAGCACAGACTCCCAACCCCTGGATCACCAGGAAAGTTCCTATGAATTCACCTCTTTTCATCTCCATCACCATCACTCTTGCCAGTTTTAAAGCCTTCGATGGCTTCCCGTTGCTCTTGGAATACGACCTGAGCTCCTGACTACCACCTCGAAGATCCTGCGTGGTCTAGGCCCTCCTTCCCGCCCCAGCCTCCTACAGTTGTCCCCCTCCATCGTTCTTCTTTAGTCACAATATTCTCCTTTCCTTCCCAAACATATCAAGCTCTTTTCTGCCCCTGGGATTTTGCAGTATAAACAGTATGAACGGTCTCAAACTTCCCTCAGCTCATCTTCCTAGCTGGCTCTTTTTCATCCTTCACATCTAACCTCAAATAACTTCTTAAAGATTACCTTATCTGAAAGTGGTTTCCTGTCAGATTTTTCAGTCAATCACATCATTTTTAATAGCACTTACCAGTATCAGAAATCTTTACTATCTTCCCTCCTCTCATAAGCTCCATGGGGTCAGGGATCCCAACTGTCTTTTTCATTTCTACATTCTCAAAACTTAGGAGCATATAGGACATGCTAAATACACACTCACTGACAGAGAAAAGGAAGGAAAAAGAAAAAAGAAATCAGTGCCAGGTTCCCATCCCAGGACTATTTTACTCCAAAACTGCTTTTAACTACCTCTCTATTTCTATTCATTATTTTTATTTTCTTTTTTAAACTGAGATATGTGGAGAAAGAGGAACCCTCATGTACTGTTGATGGGAATATAAATTGGTATGGCCACTATTGAAACTATTTTGGAGATTCCTCAAAAAATTAAAAAATAGCAGTATCATATATATGATCCAGCAATTTCACTTTTATTTATCTGAAGAAAATTAAAGCGTTAAGTTGAATAGACACACGCACCACTGTGTTCATTGCAGCACTATTTACAATAGCGAAGATACAGAAGCAACCTAAGTGTCCCATCAATAGAAGAATGAATAAAGATGTGATATATATATGCGTATGGATTGTTTCCTCAGCTTCTCTTTCTAATAGCTCACTATTAGTGTATATAAACACAACTGATTTCTGCATAATAATTTTGCATCCTTACAACTTTGCTAAACTCATTTATTAGTTCTAACTGGTTTTTGGTGGAGTCTTTATATATATTACCATATTATCAATAAATATTGACAGTTTTATTTTTTCCTTCCCAACTCAAATTTCTTTTACTTATTTTTCTTGCCTAATTGCTGTAGATAGGACTTCCAATGCTACTGGAATAAAAGTGGTCATAGTGGGCATCCTTGTGTTGTTCCTGATCTTACAGGAAAAGCTTTCAGCTTTTCGATGTTGAGTATGATGTTAGCCGTGGGTATATCATTTGTGGCTTTCTTTATGTTGGGGTACATTCCCTCTATACCCACTTTGGTGAGAAATTTTATCATAAATCGTTGTTTGAATTTTGTCAAATGGTTTTTCTGCATCTATCTTGATGATTTTTATTCTTTATTTTGTCAATGAAGGTTATCATGTTGATTGATCTGCAGATGTTGAACCATCCTTGCATCCCACTTGATAAATCCCACTTGACCATGGTGTATAATCCTTTCAACAAATTGTTGAATTCAGTTTGCTAATATGTCATTGATGATGAAATATTTTTAGCTTTTCCCTTCCTATTTTTAGCTTTTCAAGATGACTTCCAGTTATATTGTTTTGCTTTAACTCAAGATTAATGCCTGAATCCCACAAGACCCTAAGTTGAGATGAAAATGAAGGAGATGGGCTGTCACAGAACAGAATAGGAAGAGCTCCCAAACAACTGCAAATATACTCTATCCTATAAATCCTCTTAGCTTTGTAGGGGAGGAATAAAGATAGAGGGCACTTTGGCAGTTTTTACCCCCTCAGAAATGAGGGTTAAATTTCTTGAAACAAGAAAACATAGTCCCCATCACATCCTTCCTGACCAAATTCTCAAAGTGTTTAGGGACTTGTTTATAAGCAAAGAATATTATTCCAAAATGTTAGTGTTGGGGATAAAACTGACAATTGTACCAGATTGCTGCCTCTCATTTTCATTCACTAATTATTGGCACCAAAATTACATTTTGGTGTACTTTTTGGCAAAATTACATTTTGCCAAACTTTTGAAGAAGGAAGGCCCAGAAAAGCAAAACCTGAAGCATTAGGAGGCACAGGACAGCCTGAGGAAATTCCTGGACGTAGGGAAGAAAAAATAGCTTTTTCCTCTACCCATACAAATTCTAGGCTGGGGGCCCTGTAACAAAAGACAAGTTACCAAGAGAAAAGCAAACAAATGTAGTTAATATAAGTTTTGCATAGCATGGGAGGCTTCATAAGGAAGTAAAGACCTGACCTAGTGGTTAAAACTGAGTATTTTTATGATAGGGTTGATGAAATGTGGAAAGTCATGAAAAAAATGTGATAGGACAAAGTGTGTGTGCCAAGCATAGTAAACTAGCGATGACTTAGCAAGATCTGTTCATTCAGATTCTTCTCTGTATCCTTTATCTTCAGATATAAGGATGCTCTTTCCCTCCAAGTTTAGGGAGGATACATCTCATATGAGGGGTTTATGATCTGCTTCAGAGGAAGGTCACAAGTTCTTCCTGCACAGGTCATTTCTCAAATTCCTTCAGCTTACAACATTCAACATGCTAAGATGCCATATTTTATGTTAGGGTGTACTCAACCATGTCATGGATGTTTCTCATAGCTGATCCCTCTGCACTGACTTAAAATTGCTTGTAGAGTCCAGCCAGTTCCTAGGGAAAGGAACAGGAAGAATGATGCAAGGATGTTCTTTCACACAGAATATAATTCTAATTTATACAAGTTTCCAAAGAATTTAAATCTCAGATATTTCATCTACTTCTGGCATCAAAAAGAAGCATGCCAAGGCCTGAGAGAAATAAATTGTTATAATCTGCATGTTAGTTGGCTTTCAAAGTAAGCTTGGCTCCTGAGCCTTTTAAATGTCAAGGATTTTAGCATTAAAACGTTCAGCTTTCAACACTTTAGAAACTCAGTGCTAATGTTTTTGTTTTGTATTTTAACTAACAATTCTCTAGCTGAAGTATTTCATCTTCAAAACACTTAAATTCCTAACACATAAGAAACCTGCAGGCAGTTTGAGGAGTTTGAGCCATAATTTTAAACTGCAAGTTTAAAATTCTTCTCTTGACCTTGATATTGATTCACTGTGACTGTGCAAAGATCATTTATCTTCCTGCAGTTTCAGTTTTTTAATTATTCAGCATTAAAAACAATACAGATATTTATTTTGAAATCATTGGAGAAAGTGGACAAGTCTATGTTATTTGTAGATATACTTATATCTAATCCAATTATGTAAATATTATTTTAAAGTATCTTTCTAATTCTGTATGATATGATTTATAAGTTTCATACAGTGGAAAAAATTTAATTTGATAGTTTGTCAAAATCTAATATCTCCAGCTTCCTTTCAATTAGGGTGAAAGAGCCACACTAGAATTGAAATAATAGAATCTCCAGAGTTAATTCTGTGTTTTCCTTTTCTGCACAGAACCATGCCTCTTTCCTCTGTCTTGTAAGTTTTCATTACTCAATGCTCCACTCTCATACCCCTGACTTTGGATCTACAAAGACCACAGTTTTATATGAAAAGACATCTTATATAAGAAAAAATGCAGACATCAAAAAACATTAAAATTCTAGTAAACAAAGAATAGAAACTGAAATTGATAACTTTTTCACCTAGCCATTTGGCAAATATTAAAATTAAAGTTGGCCAATGTTAAAAAAAAATCATATTTTTCAATACTGGCTAAGGTATAAGGAAACAGATTTTCACAGAATGCTAGTGGGTGTATATACTGGCAAGACCTTTTTGAGGAGCAATTTGGTAATACCTATCACAAGCTTCTCATTTTACTTTGATCAGCATGGTAGTACACAAAGATACAAAAATAAATATCAACTATCAGTGGGAATGTAAAATCACTGGAACACGTTTACACAGCTAATGGGAATGTAAGCTGTCACAACCACTTTGGAACATAATTTTACTTTATCTGATGAGGCTGAAGAGGTGTGTATCTAATGACCCAGCAGTTCCACCCCTCAGCATGTAGTCAAAAGACACTCTTGCACATGTGTTCATATACACACTGTAAGACCAAGGAAACAGAGACAACCCCAATTGTCAACCAACAGTGCAACAGATTAATAAACACAGCAGTGGAAATGGATGCTCTCCAGAACATCCAATGGATGTGCTGAGGAAACAAAGTTGCAGAATAACGTTTACAGTTTGATTCCATTTGTATAAAGTTGAAAAATATGCAAAAGTAATTCATTGTTTAGAGAAACAAATATTGTAAAACTAAAACCAAAGTAATGATAGATATAAATTCAGGGTAGTGGTTACTTCGGAGGAAGAGGAGGGAGGACAAGTTGGAGAGAGGCACACAGAAGACTCTAAGGGTGGTAAAAACACTGAGTATTTTTCCTTAAGCTTGATAGTGAGTTAAGGGTGTTTGGTGACAAATGTACTTTTTTTACTTCACTTGTTGTTGTTCAGTCACTAAGCCATGTTCAATTCTTTGTGACCCCATGGAATGCAGCACGCAGGCTTCCCTGTCCTTCACTATCTCCTGGACATGAGCTCAAACTCATGTCCACAAAGTCAATGATACCACCCAACCATCTCATTCTCTGTTGCCCCCTTCTCCTCTTGTCCTCAATTGTTCCCAGCAACAGGATCTTTTCATAGAGCTGGCTCTTTAGAGCAACAGGATCTTTTCATAGAGCTGGCTCTTTGTATCAGGTGGCCAAAGTATTGGAGCTTCAGCATCAGTCCTTCCAATGAATATTCAGGGTTGATTTCCTTTAGGATGGACTGGTTGGATCTCCTTGCCATCCAAGGGGCTCTCATGAGTCTTCTCCAGCACCACAGTTCAAAAGCATCAATTCTTTGGTGTTCAGCCTTCTTCATGGTCCCACTCTTACATCTGTGTATGACTACTGGAAAAATAATAGCTTTGATTGTATGGACCTTTGTCAGCAAAGTGATGTCTCTGCTTTTTAATACGCTGTCTAGGTTTGTCATGGTTTTTACTTCATAAATATTTTTTTATCTAGTGAATGGTTAAAAAACATTTTTTAACTTTAATTATTAGTCAAAATGAATATATTACTGATATAAAACTTGTGTTGCTATAAAACTCTATACTTATTAGATATATAAACTGCATAAAAGATCCTGATAGGACATACTCTAATGTATTAATCACTATTATCACTTAGTGGTTGAGTTTGGGCTAATTTTGCTCTCATTGTTTTACTTTACTATATTGTTTGTTTTGTTTTATAAAAGACATGAATTTATCTTTATAAAAAAAATTTTTTAAAAAAGATACAACATTAGGATGTTCCTCACATTATTGTATATATTATATATTAAGTAGTAAAGAATCAGCCTCATCTAAAGAGAGATCTGGCCTTTGCTCTTGGCTTCTGTGAGATAACCTCTATGCTCTTGGAATGCTCTACCTGGTAAGAGTGCCTTTATTTACCTGGGGACCTTGGCCAGGTAAGCCAAGCTTGGCCAGCTTGGACCTTGGCCGAGCTCCTGCTCGGAGCTCTCTTGGGCTCTGCCCCATGTGCTGAGGCTGAAAATGTGCATACCTAATGACCCAGCAGTTCCACTCCTGGGCATGCAGTCAAGAGAAACTCTTGTACATGTGTTCATATACACACTGTAAGACCTTGGATGATTTTAATCTGTCATTAGCCTTCCACTCTAGTGACTATAGGCATGAATGCAACACCTTCCAGTGCCTTCTATCTCTCCTTCCAACAAAGTACAGAACCTGAGAGTGGTCTTGGAGATCCCCAAACTTGTATGGTATCAGAAGTAAGGGTGGCCTTGAGGAGCCTCAAACTTTACACATATATATTACCAACTATTAGCAAAACAAACAAACCCTTAGAAGTGATCGAAATGTCTAGCAACAGAAAATTAGATAAATAAATTCTGGTATAACCACAGCTTAGGACAGTATTGTCATTAAAATCCTATAAAAGAATGTTAAAATGATATATTAAGAAACAAGTACTATGACAGTAAGATTTCTTTTTTAGTAAAATGTTTGTAAAATAGAGTCCAATAAGAGAGGTTTTTTTTTTTCTTTTAACAAGGGCACACATACTCATCCAAAATCCTCTCCTGAGTTCCCTGTGTCTGTCCTTGTCCCTTCTTTAGTGACCTTCCCTCCCTCTTACATCAATCATGTGGTTCCAGCTATACTGTTGTTTAGTCAGTAAGTCATGTCCGACTATTTGCAACCCTATGGACTGTAGCCCGCCAGGCTCCTCTGTCCATGGGATTTCCCAGGCAAGAATACTAGAGTAGGTTGCCATTTCCTTCTCCAGGGGATCTTCCCAACCCAGGGACTGAACCCACAACTCCTAAATTGGCAGATGGGATTGTTTATCACTGAGCCACCAGGGAAGCCCTCCAAGTTCTTAATCCATCCCCCTGCCTTAGGCATTAATCTGGAGTAGGCACTTGATCTAAGTTGGGCCTGTCACCCTATACTACCCCACTCACCACAGTTGACTGGTTGAGGAATGAGTCAGCGGGAGTTCTACCATAGAAGTTATAAAAAACAGTTGTCCCTACAGTTTGAAATTTAGGAGCTGCCAGTGGCAGTAATGTTAGGAAAACAAACTGACAGTGAGAAAAAAAATACAGCCAGTTCTCAAAAAGACAAATAGGAAAGAGAATTTTAAGAGTCACGGTCATGTTTGAGACCGGATCCAGTTTTCCTGAGACCAAACTGTATTCTCTTCCCTTTTCCCTTTGGTGATACAATCCTTTAGTTATTTGATCTATCCCATTATTTTCCAATAAGTTTCCCCGATTCGCTTAGGCCTCTTGAGATGGAATTATGTTGCTTGCATTTAAGGATCTTAATTAATAAATAATTGGCCAAGTCAGAAACATGACATATCTTTGACTTCTTTCTCTTTTTCCCACATATACGCGATCACTGTGTACTCCTGCATAATACCTCTCCAATCCAGTCACTCCAGCCACTTCTCTCCACCTTCACTGCCGTTGCCTTAGTTCAGGCCACCATCCCTCTTGCTCTCCTTCTCCCACTTTTTATTGTGACAGCTTCCTAACGATCTCCTTACTCATTAAATTCACTTACTCAATAAATATGTATTGAGTGTCCTGTATATACCAAGCACTTTTTGAGGTGCTGAAGAAGTAAGCAGCAAACAAAACAAAGCCCCTGCCTTCACGAGGACTCTATTCTCCTTGTGTAGGGGATATGGTTAATTGATGGACAAATGTATAATATAATACCTAATGGTGATCAGTGCTATGAAGCATCCATGGTTCAGGGCTTTCCTGCTGGCTCAGTGGTAAAGAATCTGCCTGCCAATGCAGGAGACATGGATTTGATCCCGGGTCTGGGAAGATTCCACACACCACACAGCAACTAAGCCTGTGTGCCTCAGCTACTGAGCTGGTGCTGTTGAGACCGAGAGCCGCAAATCATGAGCCCACATGCTGCAACTACTGAAACCCGCGTGCCCTACAGCCTGTGCTCTGCAACAAGAGAAGCCACAGCAGTGAGAAGCCCGTGCACGGCAACTGCTGAGAGTAACCCCCGCTCTCGACAGCCAGAGAGAAGCCTGCGAAGCAGTGAAGACCTGCTGCTAAGTCGCTTCAGTCGTGTCCGACTCTGTGCGACCCCATAGACGGCAGCCCACCAGGCTCCCCCGTCCCTGGGATTCTCAAGGCAAGAACACTGGAGTGGGTTGCCATTTCCTTCTCCAATGCATGAGAGTGAAAAGTGAAAGTGAAGTCGCTCAGTCATGTCTGACTCTTAGCGACCCCATGGACTGTAGCCTACCAGGCTCCTCCATCCATGGGATTTTCCAGGCAAGGGTACTGGAGTGGGGTGCCATTGCCTTCCCCGAATGAAGACCTAGCACAGACCAAAATAAATAAATAAAATTTTAAAAACTTTTAAAAAAAGAATCTATGGTTCAGTGTTGCAGTAATGATCCTTAGTCACACCCGCCCCCACCGCCCCCATAGCCACACCCTTGGGTATTCTCCTCCCACAGTTACTCTGGCTCAACTCTATGGCATGCCTTAGCCATCATGACCTCACCAAATGAGGTGCAAGCGGGATACTGGAAAGTGCATGTTTAGTGGACTAAATTCTTCCTTCTGAGGATTCTTCTGCCACCATGTGAACAAATATTAACCCAGCCACTTCAACTGTTCCAACTAAGATCTTATACGTGTGAATGAGGTCACTGAGACCATCTGGTTATAGCCAAACCAGCCCTAGCCAGAAGAACTGCCTGACCAACCCACGGAATGTCAAAAAATGTTCATGTTTGTTGTTTTAAGACACTAGGTTTGGGTATGGCTTGTTACACAACAAAAGTTAACTATTAATAATACAACATTATAAGGGAGCAGAATTATGGGGAGCTGCTACTTAAATGGAGGTAGAGAAGGCCTCTGTGAAGAGATGACATTTGAACAGAGAACTGAATGAAGAGAGGAACTGAACCATTTAGCCATCTGGGGGAACATTTCAGGCAGAGAGAACAACATTCCAGGCAGAGGGAACAGCATGTCAACATAGCTTTAAGGCAGGAGCATAATTCACATAATTAAATGGCTGTATCAAAAGGTTTGTGTTTTGGTATTTTTGACAAGTATTGCTAGATTGCCTTCTATTAAGGTTTGGAACAAGTTACCAGGAACAATATGTTACTTGCTATTATCAAAGAGAGTATTATCAAACTCATTGGTCTTTGCCAATCAGATAGGTAGAAAAATGGTTTTAATTTGCATGTTTCTTATGAATGAGGCTGAGCAATTATTCACATACTTCAGTGCCATTAGTGTTTTTTTCCCCCCTGTAAATTGCCTATTTATCTTCTTTGCCCATTTTCCTACTAGATTGTCAATCTTTTTATAGTCCTTCACATACTAGGAAAATTAGGCTTCGTTTGTAATGGAGTCACATTTTGAAAAAAAGTCTGGTTGCTGTAAGGAATAGACTGATGGGGGCAGGCATGGCAGCTGGTGGACCTGTTAGGGGGCTACCCTAATGTTCCAGATAAAAGAAGGTGGTGGCCAGGGTTAGAAATGTAGAGGCAGAGATGGTGAGAAGTGGCCAAACTCAGGAGAATGCTGTAATAATACTAATGTTTATTGAAGGTTTACTTTGTATTATTAGGTAGTGTGATAATGACCCTATATGCATTTTCTCATTCTATTTCTCCAACAATTCTATGAGGGAGGTGCTATTTTCCTTCATTTATAGAAGTAGGTTAACTGGGTTTGACTCCAAAGTTCTTATCCACAGTGCCATACTTTTTGATAACCTCCTGCAGCCAAAGTGATCTTTCTAAACTGCAAGTCTGTTCTGGTCGCTCTCCTGTTTAAACACTCTAAAGTGGCTCCCAAGCCTTAGGCATCCAGAGTTCGCTGAGCATTCAAGGTCTGGCCAGAGTTAACTGCTGCTACTCCTCCCCATCCCTGGGGCTCCAACCATCCCCTGATATGGAACTGCTCGCAGCTGGAAGTCCAGGACACAGCACCCCACCTTCCAAACCAGGCTGTGGCCTCCATCAACAACATCCTTCCCAATCCCCAGACTTTCCCAGACTAAGTCACACTGGCCCTCCAATCTCAACTTAGACATTAGCTCTTCTGGGAAATTGTGCGTGGAGTCCACTTCCCCAAAAATATCCCGGGTGAGGTAGCCCTTGTACGTTTTATCAAAGGACCCTGCAGTCTCCCCTTCACTACCATCCATTCTAGTCTCCATAACTCCCCCACAGTCCCTCCCAATTGCACTATAAGCAAAATGGAGACAGAAGCAATATATGTTTTCTTCTTAAATATTTCTATACAATGATTTTAAAAGGTAAAAAGACTTAGGTTTAGGCAAAAAGATTTACATTGCTCACACATCAGAGTATAAAATGGCATCCCCTCACTGTCAGCTAGACAGTGATTCCAGGACACCCTATCTCTACCACTGCCCTGCCCTGCAGTTACCAAAATCTGAGGATGCTCAAGTTCTTTACAAAAAAATGGCATTCTGCTTGCATATAGCCTCCACACATCTACCAGTATACTTTACACAATCTCTAGATTACTTATAACACCCAAATACCATGTCCATGTCATGGACAAAATTGCCAGGGTGCAGCAAATTCAAGTTTTGCTTTTTAGAACTTTATGGATTTTTTAAAAAATATTTTCAATTCATGATTAGTTGAATTCTCAGATGGTATGGAAGATTAACTGTACAGTGAAAAGTGTCTTTCCCTTCCTGCATCATTCCCCATTCACTTAGTTTTCTTCCTTTACAAGTAGCTATTATAGTTTCTATTTATCCTCCTGAAAAATGTTTATGCATGATTCAAGACTAAATATATATGTGTATGCATGCATGTGTGGATTCGTTTCTTCTGCAAATATTCCACAGAAATGGTAGCATACTAAACGTGTTTTTTTCTGCACTTTTTTTTTTAACTTGGAATATATTGGGGATCTTTCCACATCAATACATAAAGGAGCATCTTCCTCTGTATGTATGTGTGTGGGGGGAAGGCCAAGAACTACATTTTGTTCACTGTTACATTCCTCACTGCCTCAGCACAGGGTCTGGCACACAGTAGGAGCTGTATATGACTGTTTTACTGAATTGAGGTGAACTGAATTGAATTACAATACAGGAGGTTGATAATAAAAAATGCCGAGGAAATAAATTGTGTGACTAATAGGCACACAAAAATGTGCCCTTCACCATTATTCAGCAGGGATATGCATATTGAAAATACAGTGATCTTTTACTACCCACTCACCAGAATGGCTGAAATAAAATGAAGTACCTCGAAGCAGCAAGTATTGGAGAAGACACGATACAAATGGAGCTCTTCCACTACCGGTGAGAATGTAAACTGATACAGCTGCTTCAGAAAACTGTTGATAATAACCACTAAAGCTGAACATATGCATAAGTTATGACACAGCAACTCCATTCCTCCATATATATCCAGTAAAAATGTAATATATATTCATCAAAAGACATATACAAGTAAGCATGCAGTAATGGCTTATCTTTGCCCAAAGGTTTGATTCTTGAACAGCTCCTAGGAGGTAACTTCTAAGCTCTTGAAGTCGTGACTAATGAGTTTCTTTATTTATCCGGGGGCTTTGGGGCATCCCAGATCACAATGTAATTTATGGTCAGGGCCTTGAGCCACATGGCATCTATCAGCTTGACCTCTGGAGGAGCTGGAGACTAAAGACAACCACATGGGCAGTCGCCCTGTCTACATGACCTACCCCCAGTAAAGCCCCTGAACACTAAGGCTGGGGTGAGCTTCCCTGGTTGGCAATAGTCTGCACATACTGCCACATATCACTGCTAGAAGTACATGCTGTCACTGGGAGAAGACGACAGAGGCTCACACCTGGAACCTTCCTGGACTCCGCCTTATGAATCTTTTCCCACTCATGATTTTAGTTTGTATTCTTCCACTATAGTAAACCATAACTGAGTGTAACAGCTTTATTTCTGAGTTCTGTGAGTCCTTCTAGTGAATTACTGAACGGGACAGTGGTCTTGGGTATCTCCTTAATGACAACAAGAATATTCAGAGAAGTATCATTCATAAAAGACAAAAACTGGAAACAACCCCAAGGAGAATAGTTAGACTGTGGTAGAGTCATACAATGGAATGCTCTACAGCAAGAAACTAAACCAGCTATCACTACATGCAACAACATGGATGAACTTCTCAAACATAAGACTGAGAAAAAGAAGCCACACAAAGAGTGTAAGCATATGATCTCACTGACAGAAGGTCCAAAAACTAATTTGTGGTGACAGAAGTTAGGACAAGGTTGCTTTGGGAATGGAGCAAAGAGACAAGAAAGTTCTCTAGTGTCTCTTCTTAGCTCCCCTGGTGGCTCAGATGGTAAAGAATTCTCCTGCAATGCAGGAGACCTGGGTTTGATCCCTGGGTTGGGAAGATCCCCTGGTGGAGGGAGGGACTGGCAACCCAACCCAGTATTCTTGCCTGGCAAATCCCATGGACAGAGGAGCCTGGCAGGCTACAGTCCATGGGGTCACAAAGCGTCAGACATGACTGAATGACTAAGCACTGAGCAACCCCATTCAGAAGAGCGCCACCCTCAGGACTTAATCACTTTCCCAAGGCCCTACCTCCTAATACCATCACTTTGGAGGTTAAGGCTTCAACATATGAATTAGGGGAGGGGGAGACACAACATTCAGTCCACAACACAGGGAGGGGGCACAGGGCTGTTTGAGGCACTGGTAATGCTCTGATTTCTGATCAGGATGGTGGTTATAAGGATGCATTCATTTTGTAAAAGTTTATGAAGTTTGACAGAGAATTTGCACACTTTTCTGTAAGTATATTATACCTCAACAAAAATTTTTACTCCCCTACACATCTATTATAATGTCAGTGAAAGGAAAAAAATGAAAGGAGAGAGGAAGAAGGAAGAAGGGGAAAGAGAGAGAAGGACACTGACCACACTAAGTGCTGGCAAGGATAAGAGAAACCAGAATTCTATCCTGGGTGGGAATACAAAACAGTACAGCCACTTTGGAGAACAGCTTGACAGTTAATTACAAAGTTAAACACACACTTACCCAGTAACCTGGCAATCCCACTCCAAAAAGTCACCCAAGAGAAAAGAAAAATTATCATCACACAAAAACTTGGATACAAACAAATAGCTTTACTCATTATCTTAAAAGAGACTTGTAAGAATGCAAATGTCCTTCCACAAGTGAACGGATGAATGAACTGTGATACATCCAATAATGGGATACTATTATTCCACTCAACACTGAAAAGGGGGAAACTGTTGACCCATGTCTGACCTGGATGAAGTTTATGCAAGTGAAAGAGGTCAGATTCAAAAGGCGAGGCATGGCGTGACTTAATTTACGTGACAGATCAGACTGCCTAGCTTTTGCAGAAGGGGTTGACCGCAAAGGGCCACTGGATGGACATGTTATATAACTTAATTATGGTGCTGGTGGTTATATGACTAAATGTGTTAGTCAAAACTCAGAACTATACACTTGAAAAATCTAGGTGAGTTTTACTGTACACCAAGTCTTCCTCAAAAAATCTAACAGATATATAAAAATGCTCAAAGCTTCCTTTAAAATGAAAACAATAGGTGCCACAAGAGATGTAATATGGATGAAGCACAAAATATGAACATTTTATTTCCAAGTGAGAATCAGGAAGGCTTCATGGAAATGTTCATATTTACACTGGGCCTCGAATGGAAGTAATATCTGGGCAGTCACCATCTTGAAGAACTAATTTCCAAACCTGAATTTTTAGGAGAAAGTATCAGAGGAGATCAGACATCTGCCCTTCTGCCATCAGTACATCCTATGGTGATACAAACCAACTAGAATCTGAGAGCCACTCAGCCCCACCTGTCATCACATGACAGTCACACAGTCTCTGCTTGAGAAATGGTTCAGGGGCTTAGAAAAAAAGTCCTTGGGTCTTCCAGAGAATTCCAGACTTCTCCCACAATGTCTGTCCCTTCAGAGTAAGAAGGAATGATCCATTAATTTAAAAAAGCTAACACTCACACAGCACTTACTAGGTATTAGAACCTGTTGGGCATTTTATGTGTGTGCGCACACACACACATGCACTCAGTCATGTCTGACTCTTTGCAACCCCATGGACTGCAACCCACCAGGCTCCTCCGTCTATGGAATTTTACAGGCAAGGGTACTGGAGGGGGTTGCCATTTCCTCCTCCAAGGGGTCTTCCTGACCCAGGAATTAAATCCCATTTCCTGCATCTACTGCATTGGCAGGCAAATTCTTTACCACTGTACCATCTGGGAAGCCTATATATGTATGTTTGTTGTTGTTCAGTTGCTCAGTTGTGTCCGACTCTTTTGTGACCCCTAGGCTCAGGTGGTAGAGAATCTGCCTGCCAATTCCATGGGCAGAGGAGCCTGGTGGGCTACAGTCTATGGTGTCGCAAAGAGTCAGACACAACTGAGAGACCTTCACTCACTCTGTACAGGTTTCTCTGTCCATGGTGTTTTCCAGGCAAGAATACTGCAGTGGGTTGTCATTTCCTTCTCCAGATATAGATATAGATACACACACACACACACATGTATACATATACATATATAATCTTTAATATAGTATATATAAAGTATATGCATAAAATAATAAATATATCTAAAATTTGACATATATGTATATGTGTATATATTTATACACTACAAATGTATATTTTCTATTTTACCAGTATATACTTATACAAGTTTATACAGATATAATTTTATGTTTAATATATAATTTATTAATATACTTAATATATTAAAAGTGTCTGTGTAAATGATGCTGTTAAGGAACTTGCTCAGGGTGCGACATTCTGAAGTGCTGAAGCTAGAACTGGAATCTGAGCAGCCTGGCTCCAGAGCGCCTGTCCTGACCACCATGTTCCAGTCCCTCAACATACCAGCGAGGCTGAAGGGAGATCCCTGCAGAAGTCTGGTGTGGCAGTAGGCACTGGCTTCCTACCTGCCCTTCCACAGTCCTAAGTGCAGAAGGCAAAGCAGCCATAAGATCCTCCAGTCTCTGCAGAAATTTAGCTGCCCCGCGTGACCAGAGCTGTCTCTGCCAAGTGATAAGGACTGAATCACCAGCTGGAAGTGATTTAGCAGAGAGCTGCCTAGTGCTAACTGGAGTCAGACAGCCTTTTCCCTTACACCGTGGCTGCCCGCTTCAGTCACTCGGGGACCTGGAGCAAGTGACTTCTTTTTTTTTAATTTGTTAATTGGAGTATAATTGCTTTACAGTGTTGTGTTGGCTTCCCAGTGGCTCAGTGCTAAAGAATCTGCCTGCCAATGACAGAGACTGGAGTTTGATCCCTGGGTCAGGCAGATCCCCTGGAGGAGGAAATGGCAACCCACTCCAGTATTCTTGCCTGAAAAATCCCACGGACAGAGGAGCCTGGCGGGCTACAGTCCACAAAGAGTCATTGTGTTCATTTCGGCTGTATTACCAAGTCAATCAGGTGTATGCACACATATATCCCCTCCCTCTTGGACCTCCTTCCCAGCCCACCCCCACCCCACCCCACCCATCTAGGTCATCCCAGAGCACTGAGCTGAGCCCCCTGAGTCACTTCTGAACCTCCCTGTGCTTTAGCTTCTTTATCTGTCACGAAAGAAAAGCAAGACTACCTGCCAAGTGAAATCACACTAGTAGAAACTTAGATGAGCACCTGGCACAGCCAGTGCTATTATAAGAAGTCTGCTGCTTGTGGCAAATGTGTCCCCTGTGGTTCTGATGTTGAGAAAGCCGTCCTCCTCCATCCCCCAGCTTTATTGCGATACACTTGACATACAACACTGTATATGTGTAAGGTGTATAGTGTTGATCTGCCACACTGACATATTGCAAAATGATACCTCCACAGCCTTCACAGACATCCCCATCCCATCACACAATTACCATTTCCTTTTTGTGGTGAGAGCACTTAAGATCTACTCTCTCTGCAACTTTCAAGTTCATAATAGAGTATCAGTAGCTATAATCACCATGCTGCACATTATATCCCAGAATATGCTCATCTTCTAACTGGAAGTCTGTACCCTTTCCCCAGTATTGCCCCATTTCCCCCAGCACCTGGTAACCAGCACTCTACTCTCTGCTGCTCTGAGATATTTTTGGATTCCACACATAAGGGCGTGAGGGCCTCCCTTGACCTGCTGGTTGCTGACTCCCTGCCTCTGACCAAGATCTTCTCCTGTCTTGCTGTCAGTATAGGGCAGCTTCTCCACCGCCTCCGCCTGGCCAGTGTGTTTCCCAGTCAATTCCTGCCACTGACACTTTGTCCTTTTTCCAGCGATCATCACATTCTTCACCACTTCAAAAATCCAGCATTAAAAACTCATTGGCTCCTCTCTTTTTCCCATCTCACAAACACAGCCCGGCCATGCCCCTCAGGAGCAGGAGTCTAGGCCCAACCGCAGGCCAGGATAAGGATCAGGAAAGTGAATTCATTTGTGGTTAAAGTTTTCTTTGACGCTGTTTGCAGGAGGGGAAGCCTGCACTTTCTGCTCCCTGCAGCTTCATGTCAGGGCTGTGATTTCAGGCCTTTTTGAGACTGCAAATAGGCCTGACCCATTTGGTCAATCTCAAAGTCCACATTCCCAGAGTACACCACTTCTCCAAACTGGAGTCACTGAACTTCAACTTCCCCAAGACCTGGAGGGGAACAAACACCCCAGTGTTGCTTTAAGTGTTCAAACCAAGACTCTGGTGCCACTGATGAGAAGGAGGTAAGCTGGAGCGATGGGGGAAGAGATGCAGTTTCCCTGGGTCTTTGCACATAGTGTAATGTATTAGAAGAATTAACTTGCAAGAACCCTTTGAACCTGGAAGAATGTCCCCAAAGTAAGTCTGGATTTTTAAAAATCTGTACTTCCTCCTCCTTCTCATTTAAAATTTCGCTTCTCCCTGTGAGCCCGTCCTGTACCTTCTCTTTCCTTCCAAGTCATCGCAATCAATTTATAGTCTTAACAGCCATATATTTGCTTCCTCGGTCTCTTGAGCAGCCCAGCATGGGCGTGAGACCTAACTCAGGCAATGAAACATGGGGAAATTGAATAAAAGGGTTCTAAAAAAGATTTCTAATAAAAATGGGCACAGGGAGAAAAGGTCCTCCTTCCTTTTTTGTTGGCACATCTCTGCCCACATGTGATGTCTGGGTTTCATCCTTTCTCTTAAATGTAGAACCCTTCTTCCCCTGGGGTCAGGCCTGGCTCTATGTCCATCCTTAGAAATCTCAATCACACATGACTCCACCTGTTTCTTCTCTGCACTTATTTCAGTAATTCAACAAATATTTATTAGGCACCTACCTTGCATCATATTCTAGAAGCTAAAACAAGACCGGCCAGGTCTCTACTCTTGGGAAACTTCATCTAGTGGGCTCCTACTAGTACAATCTTGTCAACTGTCTCTGCTGCCCGTTTCTGTTTGGGGGCACCACCATTCCTGACATGGCACATCAAAAGTCAAAGTCACTCTTTTTTTTCCCCCCCAAACTGATTTCTCCAGCACCCTCCATTTCTTAGAGTCATTAAGTCTACTCTTATTGAGTGCCAGAGGCTGGAGCTACAAAGATAGGTAACAGTCTCTGATACACAGAAATAATCACAATAGAGTATAAGATGTGCCACAAGAGAGGCGTGCCCAAGACAAGTGGGAGGAGGGAGTGTCTGAACTCCTCTGAAGGAGTCAAAGAAAGAGAAAATTGGGAGAGGAGGAGGAGACTGAGCCAAAAACTGAACCTTGGAAAATGCTACTAGAGGGCAGAACAGTGTCAAATGTAGCAGATGATGATAAGGCCCCAAAAGATCTTTGATGTGTTAAATCTTGATGAGAACAGTTCCGTGGAGAGGTGGGTTTGTCTGTGGTAGGTGGAAGAATAAGAAAGTGGTGAGGAAGACTACTTTTACATTCTCAGCCTCTAGCCTCCCTTCTGGTAACAAGGTCTTGATTTTCCTTTGGGACCACTCCTCTACCTCTGTCATTGGTTGGGTAGAATTGGTCCCACCCTCAGGTCCAGAATCCAGCCAATCATGTCACACTATTCGTTACAATGGAGATTTGCTTAGGGGTGTGCTCCTGATTAAACTTGAACCAAGAGAAATCAGCTGGTGAAAGTCTTAGGAAAAAACTCCCCTACGCCAGTTGGTAGCCTGGGCTCTTAACTGTTTCAGAGTCGGACTACTGCACCAATCTTTTCACTGGTCCCCCTGACTCCTAATTCTTTATACTAACCAGAGCTTCCACACCGTTTTTCTCAGTTCTGCTTTCACATTATTCAAAAACTCCTGAGCAGCCACCATTAAATTCATTGCACCTAATGCTTCATATTCATACTCCACAGCCTGTATCCAATTTACCTTTCCTTGCACCTTCCTGTCATCAAGGCTTTAATTATCTTCCTCCTCCTGGACTGCCCACCGCTTTTCTTTTCTATTATTCAAACCTTCCTCATCTCTCAACGTCCCAGCTCAAATGCCATCTTCCCTGACTACCATTTGGTATCAATAGGAATTGATGGAAATTTTTGGAAAACATGATTTATTGTCTAGTTATCTCATTTTACATATTGTTTTTTTTTTCTTCCACATTACCCTGGAGGGAAGTTAAAGACAAAGACTGTGTCAAGTTATTGGTATACTGTGTGGCATTTATGACAGAGCTCTGCACATTCAACACTCAAAAATGTTCTTAGAATGATTAATAGACATTTCCCAGTTTGGCAATGGAAATGGAGCTGAATGTAGAGCTGCAATTTAAATGATGAGAAGACGGACTTCTTGTGGACCAGCAGCTAAAACCCTGAGCTCCCAAAGCAGGGGATCCTGGTTCGATCCCTGGTCAGGGAACCAGATCCCTCATGCCGCAACTAATAGTTCACATGCCACAGAGAATCCCTGCATGCCACAACTAAGATGTGGCACAGTCAAGTAAATAAATAAATATCAAAATAAAGGATGAGAAGAGACATGCTCAGACGGGGAAAAAGCTTAATGGATACGAATAGTCTGGTCAAGAAAACAAAGCTGGGAGTGTGATCAATGGAAAGTTCTTGTACAAACTCAAACTTGCCAAGGCAAGGAGACAAATCTCAAATGCAGGATGGGGCCCACGGAGAAAAGTTCTGAAAAACCTGGACAATCTGTGATTGAAAGGGTGATGAGGGATGGGAAAGCCAAGGAAAAACTAAGTGACCTAGTTGAAGGAATCAGTGCTGGGACTTGAGCAGCAAGGTCTCAGATGACCTAGGGAGTAAAGGATAAAGTGTCCTTGTAAGTAGCACTCATTGGATTTAGGACACTTTCTCATTCTTTTCAACTCTCTGTGAGAGAATGAAGGAAAGTTCCCAGAATTGGCTCCCCAGTTTATGTGGAATAGTGATGAGGAACTGCTCTTAATAAGGTCCCAGAAGACCTCCCCATTGTCATTCTCATGGTGATTTCCCATCGTGCTTACTTGATGATTCCCTCATCCTGAAATACTCTCTTCATTAACCCTTTCTTGCTGGGTTACGCTCCTAAAGGACTGGCCCTTCCCTCTCAATCTCATTTACAGTGCCATCTTCATCTTCTTGGCCTCTAAGCATCAGCGTGCCCCCAGCCTTCCTCCACTGACCTCTTCGTGTCTAGATTTGTGCTTAGGTCATGGGGGATTTCATTCAGATCTGGGCTTTAAATCTAGGGCTTTTATGAGCTGATGACCTAATTTTGCATCTCAAGCCCTAACTTCTCTTCCTTTCCTTGAACTCTAGATTTGTATATTCACAGTCTAGCCTAAATCTCCACCTGGAGGTCTAATAATCATTTCAAACTTAATATGTTCAGAATTAAACACTAACACACGGTGCCAAATCTTACTTCACCTGCATTCCTGACCATTTCTGTAAATTACTGCTTCACTCTACAAGTCATCAGACACAACTCCTTCGCTCATCCTTACCTGCACTCTTTCTCACACCTGACATCCAATCCATCAGCAGATCTGGTCAGCTCAGCCTTTGGAATCCATCTTGATTCGGAAACATCTCATCATTTCCACTACTGCCATCCTAGTTCAGTCCACCATCGTTTCTCATCTGGATTTAAAATGGCCTTGTGATTGGTCTTTGCATTTCTGCCTGTATTGCCTACCATCTCTTTCCGCAAAGCCTCCAGAGTTACCATTCTGCAGTGTAAGTAAAGTCTTATTAGCTTGAAGCCCTCCAGTGAAATTCTGACCCATGCTACAACACAGATGAACCTGAAGGAATTATGTATTGAAATAAGATAGACACGAAAGGATAAGTATTATCCAATTTCACTCATATAAGGTAACTAAAATAGTCAGACTCACAGAGATAGAATGTAGAACTGTGTTCACCAGGGGCTGCAAGGAGAGGGGAATGGGAAGTCATTATTCAACAGGTACAAAGTTTTAGTTTGGGATGATGAAAATTTTCTGGAGATGAACAATGATAATGATTGCACAATGATGTTAATGTACTTAATGCCACTGAACCATACACTTAAAACAATAAATTATATCCCTTCCAAAGTTTTTAACCCTCTAAAACCTTCCCGTCTCACTCAAGATCAAATCCAATGCCTTTACCAAGGGTATAAGGTCCTACAGCCTTGGGCCCCTGCCCCCTCTCTAACCTCCTCTGCTACTATTGTCTATGCCATCACTCTGCTCCAGTCACACCCACCTCCTTGTTCTTCTTGAAATAAGCTGTAGACACTCCTACTCTGCAGTCCATGGAGTCGCAAAGAGTTGGACACAACTGAGCAACTGAAAAACAACACTTCCACTCAAACATGCCAAGCCCTGTTCTGCCTCAGGACCTTTGCATATGCTGTTCTTTCTCTCTGGAATACCTCCCCCTTGAAGTCCATGTGGTTATCCCTTTTATCTCATCTAGTTCTCTACTCAAATGTCTCCTTTGGAGCAGCAGTCTCTTCACTGTCACACGTATCACTTCCACTCTTTACAATCTCTCTCCCCAGCTTTATTCTCTAGAGCACTTATCAAGACTAATATCTGGCTTTTTTTTTCATTTGTTCAGTTATTGTCTGACTCTCCCCATTGGAATACAACCTGAGAACAAGGATGTTATCTGGTTCACTGACAGATCCCAGTTCCTTACCACAGTGTCTAAGATATAGTAGACACTCTAAAAATGTTTGTTGAATAAGTGAACTTTACCTATTCTCAGCAAGTGCCAAAAGATGCTAAACCAAGAGGCTATTTAGATGAGTGACTAATATCTGGATAAGTAAAACAGATTTTCTTAGAGGAGGTATGCAATCCAAATTGCTTTGTGTTTTTAAGTGTGAAAAACATATTCATTATAAAAATTTGGATAACACTAAAAAGTAAAGAAGAAGCTAAAAGCTACATGCTTCCACAATTACCTACATGGGTATTAGGAAGTTTCATCCAAATTTTTAAATGTATATGCGTATTTCTTAGCCTGGGTGCTCTAAAAAGCATAAACGAGGGTTGAAGTGCTGAAGACTGAAGAGGAGAGAGACCATGAGGCAAGGGGAGATGCAGAGCAAGGCAGTGACAAACTACAATGAGACGGAGCAAGTCGGGCTGCTGATGCGCTCACTCAGCAGGAGGGACTGTGGGAGGCTTGCAAAGACAAAGCACAAAGAAAGAATCCAAGGAATGGAGACACGGGGAAAGTATCACCTAATTCCTTCTGATTCTATCCCTTCTCCTGATTTCTATCAAAATTCACCCACATGGAACTAACTTTCCTCAGCTTCCAAGTTACATCACCCAGCCCCTTGGTGGCTTCATATGAAACCAGATCCAACATGTCATGGTGATATTTCAATGGAGTCTGGAGGTGAAGAGGTGACTTGGTGTGGTACACCAAGCGACAAAGAGAAAGAAGAAGGCAGGCAGGAGCTTTTGAGAAGTTGCATGAGGCTTGTATCAAATGTAACATTTTAAACAAAACTGGAACCATACTCTTCAAGTTTGTTTTCATTGAGTTATAATTCATACACCATAAAATCCACGCTTTAAAGAATACAGTCCATTGGTTTTTAGTACAGTCATAAAATTTTGCAACCACTGCCACCCCTATCTAATTCCAGAACATTTTCAACAATCTAAAGAAATCTCACACCTATTAGCAATCACTTTCTAAGCCCACTCCTCTCAAATCCCCAGAAACCACTAATCTACATTCCGTCTGTAAGTCTAGCCCCCTCTGCACATACTTTATCAATGGAACAATACCCCATGTGACTTTCTGTGTCTGGCTTCTTCCACTCAGCACGTTTCCAGGCGCATCTGTTTTGGAGCGTGCATCAGTACTGCATTCCTCTTTACGTCTAGATGGTATTCCATTGTAAGGACAGACTACATTTCATTTACCCATTTATCAGTTGGTGGAAATTTGAGGTGCTTCCACTTTTCTGGCTAATATGAATAATGCTGCTATGAACATTCATGTACAAGGGTTTATATGAACATATATTTTCATTTCTCTTGCACATATACCTAAGAGTTTTATATTTTCTTGGGTTTTTTTTCACATCTTTTTTTAATTGAAAGCTGAATATTTTAAATAATATAATGTAATAACTCTGGGCTGGAAAAAGCACAAGCTGGAATCAAGATTGCCAGGAGAAATATCAATAACCTTAGATATGCAGATGACACCACCCTTATGGCAGAAAGTGAAGAGGAACTAAGAAGCCTCTTGATGAAAGTGAAAGTGGAGAGTGAAAAAGTTGGCTTAAAGCTCAACATTCAGAAGATGAAGATCATGGCATCCGGTCCCATCACTTCATGGGAAATGGATGGGGAAACAGTGTCAGACTTTATTTTTTGGGGCTCCAAAATCACTGCAGATGGTGACTGCAGCCATGAAATTAAAAGACACTTACTCCTTGGAAGGAAAGTTATGACCAACCTAGATAGCATATTCAAAAGCAGAGACATTACTTTGCCAACAAAGGTCTGGCTAGTCAAGGCTATGGTTTTTCCAGTGGTCATGTATGGATGTGAGAGTTGGACTGTGAAGAAAGCTGAGTGCCAAAGAATTGATGCTTTTGAACTGTGGTGTTGGAGAAGACTCTTGAGAGTCCCTTGGAGTGCAAGGAGATCCAACCAGTCCATTCTGAAGGAGATCAGCCCTTGGATTTCTTTGGAAGGAATGATGCTAAAGCTGAAACTCCAGTACTTTGGCCACCTCATGCGAAGAGTTGACTCATTGGAAAAGACTCTGATGCTGGGAGGGATTGAGGGCAGGAGGAGAAGGGGATGACACAGGATGAGACGGCTGGATGGCATCACTGACTTGATGGACATGAGTCTGAGTGAACTCCAGGAGTTGGTGATGGACAGGGAGGCCTGGCGTGCTGTGATTCATGGGGTCACAAAGAGTTGGACACGACTGAGTGACTGAACTGAACTGAACTGAATAACTCTGGAAACCCCAGGCTTTGTTGAGGTTCTTGCTCCTGATGGTTGCTGTTTGTCTAGCATCTCTCTGAACTAATCTGTAAAGTCTATTCTTCCTTGAATGAGGCCACTAAAGTATCTGCTTAGCATAGTGGCCAATTTCTTTAAATACCTAGAGCCAAGAAGTTCACCAGTCTTTGTTGAAGGGCTCTGTGTACACACTGGGAGCATGCTTTCAGCATTCAGACAGTGGAAAGGCAGTTCAAAACTGCCCTTGGCCTTCCCTCACTGCTGGCATGGAGCCTCAAGCTGAGCCACAGCAGAGAGCACAGGCCCGACTCACACCTCCCTGAGCCTGCACACATCCGTGATCAGAGGCACAACCATATGTGTGCATGCTGCCTTCTAGATGCCCAGCAATATCTTGGAGCTTTTCAAAGCCCCCTGTAGGCTTTTCATTCCCTAGACTTTCCTTTCAGCCTACTGTTCACCCAGTCATCCACCACCTAAGGCAGTGAGTGATTTTTGCCTCTGACTATTCTTAACAAATACCCCTGGGGAAAGGTCTTCACAATGGTCAACCTCTGGATGAAGTCAAAGAAAGCCAGCCCTGTAAGAGGGGTCTTCCAGGGAACCAAGCACTCAGTTCAGTTCAGTCAGTCGCTCAGTTGTGTCCGACTCTTTGCGACCCCATGAATTGCAGCACGCCAGGCCTCCCTGTCCATCACCAACTCCCGGAGTGCACTCAGACTCACGTCCATCAGGTCGGTGATGCCCTCCAGCCATCTCATCCGCTGTCGTCCCCTTCTCCTCCTGCCCCCAATCCCTCCCAGCATCAGAGTCTTTTCCAATGAGTCAACTCTTTGCATGAGGTGGCCAAAGTACTGGAGTTTCAGCTTTAGCATCATTCCTTCCAAAGAAATCCCAGGGCTAGATAGGTCAAATAATGACATGGGCTTTGAGGAGCTCCAGCCCTGTTCTGCGCCCTCTGGTGGCTACCAGGTTTTCAACATGATCGTGCGAAGAGGGCTTGGCAACCCACTCCAGTATTCTTGCTCAGAGAATCCCCATGAACAGAGGAGCCTGGCGGGCAACAGTAGTACAGAATCGGACACGACTGAGCGACTAAGCACAGCACAGCAGAACTGGGAAGAGGTGGGTGGAACGTAGCTAATTAAAATGCCATGACGCTCACTGCTTTTACTGAAATCCAGTCACTTTTTTTTGAATCAACATTCTCTGGTTGATTCTGAACTTTGCCAGTTTTCTCATTGCTTAAATGGAACCGAGGATTTTTAGAAGTCTGCTCTTTTCTCTGACACCACTCAGTTTTTTAATATTTGTTTTTAGATGTTACATAATTATTGATTATCTTCCCAACACTGTACATTTCATACCCTTGAATCATTTATTTTGCAACTGGAAGTTTGTACCTCTTAATCTCCCTCACCTATTTCTCCCCTCTCCCCAACTCTCAACTCCCACGAGGAGTAAGCCAGTGAGAAAATTCTCAGTACTGTGTCACATGGCCATCATTAAACGTTAGGGGGGATTAGGAAAACAATACCTTTCCCTTTACAAATCAGTAATGAAATACGAGGTTTGATAGAGCTTTTGCATAGTCAACTGTGTTAAGACAGCTGAAGTTACAATAGCTCTGTATAATAAATCACGGAATTTAGAGGTAAAAAACAATAAACATTTTTTTTTCTTGATCACACCTTGGATCAACCAAATGGCTGAGCTAGACTGGATTTGGCTAGACTTGCCTATGGTTGGGGAGAAGGTAATGGCACCCCACTCCAGTACTCTTGCCTGGACAATCCCATGGATGGAGGAGCCTGGTAGGCTGCAGTCCATGGGGTCGCTAGGAGTCAGACACGACTGAGTTACCAGACTTTAATGCTCAATGCTGAGATCCATTCACTCATTTGAGTTGTAAAAAAATAACAATATGTCTATCATTTCACCTTACTTATTAAATAGATTAATTTTTAAGAGAGAACACATCCTCTCATGTATTAATGGTTACCCAGTGGTACAGCTTATATGGGAAAGGCAGAATAATGCTTGTTTCTTTTCCCTTATTTATCTAGTTTTCAAAAGAATGAATTAATTTCCTATTATCCTCCAAAGGAGACCAATTTGTTTTTTATTTTTACAAATTCATGAATTTAAATATATTCAATGTGTTCTGATGCATGACAATTCTTATCCTTATTGCAGCTTAAATTGTCTTATCTTTGAACACTGGGAACCTCTTCAAGTTGACTTCTGTGTCATTTTGACATAACTCTAATTGTCTTTGATCGATTCTTGCTATCTGGTATGACAAAATGTTCCAGGATAATTTTTGCCACAGATTTGGAATCTGTCATTTCTTCAAGGAGTCCTGGTTTTCTTTTAGTGGAAAATGGCATTTCATAATCACAATCTCTTATGCTATTGGATGAGTTGGTCAATATTTCTGGTCTTTGATAGTGGTCAGAACTAGGAAATATACATATATTTTTTTGAAGAAATATATTTTTTTAAGATGAAACATTTCATGAGTTCACAGTGATATTTCCAATCCAAATTCAAGATTATGAGAGCTATTCTTTAATCTCTTTTATATTACTCCTGAATCTCCTCTGTCCATACCAAGAATTCTCGTATGGTTCTCAAAGACATAATTAATGACAGAATATCCCATGATTGCTCATTTACTTTACCCTACATTCTATACAGAAGAGATTCAAAATAGTAATACTCAGGATGCTGTTGTTGTTTCATCATTAAGTCATGCCTCATTCTTTTGTAACTCCATGGACTGTAGCCCACCAGGCTCCTCTGTCTATGCAACTTTCTAGGCAAGAATACTGGAGTGGAAACGTAAAAGCTTTTGCACAGCAAAGGAAACTATGCTGCTGCTACTGCTGCTAAGTTGCTTCAGTCATGTCCGACTCTGTGCGACCCCATGGACTGCAGCCCACCAGGCTCCTCTGTCCATGGGATTCTCCAGGCAAGAACACTGGAGTGGGTTGCCATTTCCTCCTCCAATGCATGAAAGTGAAAAGTCAAAGGAAACTATAGGAAACTATAAGCAAGGTGAAAAAAAAAACCCTCAGAATGGAAGATAATAATAGCAAATGAAACAACTGACAAAGGATTAATTTCCAAAATATACAAGCAGCTCATACAACTCAATACCAGAAAAACAAACCACCCAATCAAAAAGTGGGGAAAAGACCTAAACAGACATTTCTCCAAAGAAGACATACAGATGGCTAACAAACACACGAAAAGATGCTCAACATCGTTCATTATTAGAGAAATGCAAATCAAAACTACAATATCACCTCACACCAGTCAGAATGGCCATCACCAAAAGTCTACAAACAATAAATGCTGGAGAGGGTGTGGAGAAAAGGGAACACTCTTGCAGTGTTGGTGGGAATGTAAATTGATACAGCCACTTTGGAAGACAGTATGGAGGGAGATTCCTTAAAAAAAACTAGGAATAAAAGCACCATATGACCCTGCAATCCCACTCCTAGGCATATACCTTGAGGAAACCAAAACTGAAAGAGACATATGTATCCCATTGTTCACTGCAGCACTATTTACAACAGCTAGAACACGGAAACAACCTAGATGCCCATTGACAGATGAATGGATAAAGAAATTGTGGTACAGATACACAATGGAATACTACTCAGCATAAAAAGGAACGCATTTAAGTCAGTTCTAATGAGGTGGATGAACTTAGAACCCATTACACAGAGTGAAGTGAGTCAGAAAGACAAAGATAAATACTGTATTCTAAGGCATATATACAGAATCTAGAAAAATAGTATTGAAGAATTTATTTACAGGGCAACAATGGAGAAAGAGACATAGGAAATGGACTTAGGGACATGGGGAGAGGGGAGGAGAGGGCGAGATGTATGGAAAGAGTAACATGGAAATTTACATTACCATATGTAAAATAGATAGCCAATGGGAATTTGCTGTATGGCTCAGGAAACTCAAACAGGCTCTGTATCAACCTAGACGGGTGGGATGCGGAGGGAGATGGGAGTGAGGTTCTAAAGGGAGAGGATATATATATACCTACTGCTGATTTATGTTCAGGTTTGACAGAAAACAACAAAATTCTGTAAAGCAATTATCCTTCAATTAAAAAATTAAAAAAAAAATACTGAAGTGGGTTGCCATTTCCTTCTCCATGGGATCTTCCTGACCCAAGGACTGAACCCGTATCTCCTGCATTGGCAGGTGATGCTTCACCACTGAGCCACCAGGGAAACCCCAATATTCAGAATAACCACCACCATTTATATTCCTAAAAACAATTTTTAAAAACTTTGCATACCCTACCTCCATTCTCATTTCATTTTTCTTTTAACTGTACAACATCCATATTGTCAAAACATATAGTCATCACATACTAAATTCTCTCTTTTACTCTTAGTTGGTCTTCAACTGTAAGTAACTACACATGTAATGCTCAGCATAATTCCTTATATTAAAGTCTCTCTAGTGTCTGAGGAGACCTTACAAATAGCTGTGAAAAGAAGAGAGGTGAAAGGCAAAGGAGAAAAGGAAAGATATACCCATTTGAATGCAGAGTTCTAAAGAACAGCAAGGAGAGATAAGAACGCCTTCCTCAGTGATCTGTGCAAAGAAATAGAGGAAAATAGAATGGGAAAGACTAGAGATCTCTTCAAGAAAATTAGAGATACCAAGGGAACATTTCATGCAAAGATGGGCCCAATAAAGGACAGTAATGGTATGGACCTAACAGAAGCAGAAGATATTAAGAAGAGGTGGCAAGAATACACAGAAGAACTGTACAAAAAAGATCTTCACGACCCAGATAATCACAAAGGTATGATCACTCACACTCACCTAGAGCCAGACATCCTGGAATGTGAAGTCAGGTGGGCCTTAGGAAGCATCACAACAAACAAAGCTAGTAGAGGTGATGGAATTCCAGTTGAGCTATTTCAAATCCTAAAAGATGATGCTGTGAAAGTGATGCACTCAATATGTCAGCAAATTTGGAAAACTCAGCAGTGGCCACAGGACTGGAAAAGGTCAGTTTTCATTCCAATCCCAAAGAAAGGCAATGCCAAAGAATGCTCAAACTACTGCACAATTGCACTCATCTCAGTTCAGTTCAGTTCAGTTCAGTCGCTCAGTTGTGTCTGACTCTTTGCGACCCCATAAATTGCAGCACGCCAGGCCTCCCTGTCCATCACCATCTCCCAGAGTTCACTCAGACTCACGTCCATCGAGTCAGTGATGCCATCCAGCCATCTCATCCTCTGTCGTCCCCTTCTCCTCCTGCCCCCAATCCCTCCCAGCATCAGAGTCTTTTTTAAAGAGTCAACTCTTTGCATGAGGTGGCCAAAGTACTGGAGTTTCAGCTTTAGCATCATTCCTTCCAAAGAAATCCCAGGGCTGATCTCCTTCAGAATGGACTGGTTGGATCTCCTTGCACTCCAAGGGACTCTCAAGAGTCTTCTCCAACACCACAGTTCAAAAGCATCAACCCTGCAGGTTAGCCTTCATTTATTTTATTTCTATGTTTTCCCTAATTTCTATCACTTCACTTCTAAAGTTTTTTATTTCTTATTTAGTCTTTCATGTCGTGTATGTCTTTTAGCTTAATGTCTTAATGTCTTTCAGCTCATTGTGAAATAGTACATTATATTTTGCTTCTTCTTTCTTATTTTTAAGCAAATATTTCTGGCCTACTTTCATTAACTGTAGGGATATTATTCTGTTCATTATTCTAATTTTTCTTAGAATAACTTTGTATAAGATTCGACTTTAATACTTTTCTTGTTGATCATTTTTGTATGAATTTAGTTTATTGAGCTTTTATAAGATTTTTTACCAAGGATAATGTTAACTTCACAAAGCTACCCATTCTGTTGTGTTTCATAGAGTGCAAAAATACAACAGCTTGCTTTGTAAGACTTCCTAGATATGTTCCACTTTTATCTGGACTTCCTTTCCTTCATCTCTATAGGGTCTGTTCTGCTCAGTTTTAAATCCACTCTCAGCAGCATCCTCAGGGAAGCTCCCTGTCCTAAAGGAAGCCCTTGCTGATGAGGTTTGAGAGTTCACAGGGGAGAGCTGCTCCACACCACTCAGGCTTTACTGCAGGCCTGTGCACTCACCTGCTAATTGGAGTGGGCACAACCATTTCAGCTGTTGTTCTAAAATTAGCTTGCTAAGCTTTCCAGTGAATACCTGTTGGATATTTCAGGGGTTTCTTGTTCTCAGGCTTGTTAGCTGCCCCACTGCTTTTTCCTGCACAAAAGCCGATACCATACAGGTCTTGTGACTATCAATGATTTCTCCTCATCTGCTTGTATTTCAGAGGCCAGAGGGATACTTTCTCACCTGGTTTTGTTGGAAAATTGGTGGTTTTCGGCTTTGTTACTCAGTTGCTCTCTGGTTGTTTTTTTTTTTTGGTAGAGATTAGATGAGTTCTAAACACTATTCCGCCACTATCATTTCCACCTTCCCACATCCATGTGTTCACTTTGGGTCTCAGACTGAAGGGGCAGGAGCACATAGGGGAAGCTCTTCTTACGGTGAAAGGAGAAAAGCAAGAGAGCAAATCTGAAACCACAGTATGCTTAGATCTCTGCTTGCAGGACACATTTGTTAATACTCCATTGGCCCAAAATAGCCACAAAGCCAAGCATAATATTGATATGCAAGAAAGTACACTTTGCTTCTAGGAGAAGGAACTACAAAATCACGCAAAGAGCAAGATGAGGAATTGGGAACAATAATGCAATTTCCACAACCACCACCTGCATTCACTCCAAAGGCTTTTTCTCTTTTTAAAGATTTTAACTTATTTTTTGCAGGTTTAGATTCACAGAAAAATTGAAGGAACAAAGATTTCCTATATCCCCCTTACACTCACACATGCAAAGCCTCCGCATTATCAACACCCTGCACTAGAGGGATGCATTTCTTACAGCTGATGAACCTACACTGATACATCTTAATGGCCCCAAGTTCACATTAGTTTACATTAGGGTTCACTCTAGATGTTGGATCTTCTTTGGATTTGGTCAAGTGCATAATGACATGTATCCACCATTAATAGCATCACATACCTAAAAATCCTCTGCGCTCCACTTACTCATCCTTCATTTCCTCTTTGCCCCACTGATTGTTTTTTTTCTGTATACATCCTTTTGCCTTTTTCAGAATGGCATATTGTTGGAACCATACAGTATATGGTTCCAGATTGACTCAGACTGACTCTTTTCACTTATCAATATGCATTTAAATTTCTTCCATGTCTTTTCATGGCAAGATGACTCATTTCTGGTTCATGCTGAATAATATTTCCTTGTCTGGATATACCAGGATTTATTCATTCACTCACCTACTAAAGAGCATTCAGATTGCTTCTAAATTTGGGCAATTATGAATAAAGCTGCTATAAACATCCGTGTGTAGGTTTTTCTGTGGACATAAGTTTTAACTCTTTGGGTACACAACAAGGAACACAATTGCTGGATCACATGGTAAGAGTATTAATTTTGTTAGAAATTGCCAAAGGCTTTTTCTAAATCTTGCTAGTTGTTATTGTTTCGTTAAGTCATGTCCAACTCTTTGCAACCCCACGGACTGCAGCACTCAAGGCTCCTCTGTCCAAGTGTGATTGCCATTTCCTTCTCCAGTGGAACCACACTTTGTCAGAACTCTTCACTAGGACCTGTTCTTCTTGGGTGGCCCTGCACAGCATGGCTCATAGCTTCACTGAATTATGCAAGCCCCTTCATCACAACAAAGCTATGATCCATGAAGGGGAAATCTTGCTAACTTATCTTCAAAAAATGGTTTGTTATAATAATTATACTTTTATCTATAGATATGAGAGTGCCCATCACACTACACTCATCATTATCGAATATTTTATATTGTTGTTAATTTAATAAGTAAAAATATGTACATGGTTTAATATTCAGACTGCACCTCTTTTATTGTGGGGAAGTTTAATCTTTTTTCATTAGTTTATTAAGCTATTTCTTTATCTCCTTAAGAATTTATCTCCTCATGTCCTACATCCATTTCTCTACAGCAGATGTTGCTTTTCTTGTTGGTTTGTAAGACCTCATTTCATAGTAAAGATTTTAATCTTTATCTTTCATATTTCTTGCACAGATTTGTTCCAATTTGTCATTTTCATTTTGCATCATTTATCTAACTCTGCATAACAAATTGCCTTAAAACTTAGTGTTCTAAACCAATCTACCAGTCAGCAGGATGTATCTGATGACCTGGACCAGGCGTGGCTGATCTCGTCTGGGCTCACTCATGCATCTGCTGTCAGCTGGTGGCATGGCTAGGGAGCAGATGGTCTAGGATGGTCTCACTCACATACTAGCTGTTGGCTTAGTGTCAGTCGATGCAATAGGGATTAATGGGCCATGTTACCACCATACTTTTTTTTTTTTTTTTTTTACTGTGTTTACATTAGCTAAATATAAAAGTGTAGAAACTTTTAATTTTAAATATTCAAAGTTATCATTTTAAAATCTGATTTCTTTATTGCTGTTGTGCTTGTAAAGTTCTTCCCCAGTTTCAAGGTCTGGTAAATATTCACTTACATTTTCTTCTACATTTTTATTCTTTTAATTATTACTTCTATTAAATCTATTGGAAATTGTTGGGTATGATGTGAGAATTTAAATGGTTGTTTTTGAAGGTGCAGTTAACCAATTACCCAAGCACTATTTACAGAATATTCATTTCCTCTTCTTATGAATTAATGGCATCATTTTTCAATCACAGAGTAGATTAGGAGAGAGTCCTTGGGTCCGTTTTTTCGGCTTTTGCTCTCTGCCACTCACACATATGTCTATGGGTTCTCGTACTGCTCAAATCTATACGGTCAAGAGGTGGAAGGAACTCAGAGTTGGGGTGAGATTATCATCAGTATCTCGGCACATTAAGTACATACTGTCTCAGCCCTTTTGAAGACCAGGGTTCAAAAGCTCTGAAAGTTCAGGAGGGAAATGGGGGATCAATCCAGACCTCTCAGAGGGCAGAAGTCTTTGAGCAGAGGAAGGGCACTTATGAAGATGAATGTCCTAAGCTAGCATTTGTTGTAAAAGCAGAAGAAAGACACATAAATACAGTCTTGATTAGAAGAGAAACCCTTGGCTTTTCCCCCGTATCTGAAGTACCCAAGATGCTCCTGCAAGACCAGAGTCCGGCAGAGCCGTGTGACCGACGCATGCGCAGGAAGTAACTGCGCAGTTTGGAACGTTGGTCTCCAGCCTTTCACCTGCGGCAGAATCTGTGATATTTACCAATTTTCCTTTGAATAACAAGTTTAGTGTAGATTGTCAAGTTTCTGGGGGGGATCAACGCAAAATTATACCCCCCTCAAGTCTATCAGTTATGTTTTGTGGAACTTCCTTTTCCCACTGGGTAGCTGGCTCCATTAGCTATGTGTATTATCAGTCTGATTCTAAAACATTTCATCATTTGAGTTATCAAAACAGATTCTCTTCAGTTATTAAGATTAAGCTCTGCTCAATTTAAAATTTCAATCTTATATTTGATCCGAAGCTTTCCTCGTTGCCTCTAATGCAAACAAGGCCCTAAGCTTTAGACGATCTGGGGGGAGGGGAGGGGAGGGTAGACTTGGTCTTCTCTTTCTCTCTCCTCTCCCTCCCTATGCTTATGCTTCTGGTTGTGGAGGAAGAAGAAGAAAAGCCAAAGGTGAACATGCCTCTTTGTGATTGCTGGTGGCAGGTCCGTTGCTCCCTGTGGCTGACCAAGTGCTCCTGAGTCTGCTCTGGGACAGTGCCAGGCAGCTTCCGGTGGTCCAAGAAGGACCGTGTGGCTTCCTTTTCCAGTCAAGCCCTATGTGACTCCTTGTGCAGCATTTCTCCAATGCACAGGTCTCTCTGCCCAACACGTGGCCATCTTCCTGCAAGTCTACACCCCCAAACTCCAGGGCCAGTGTTCAGGAGAGGGACCCACCCGTATTCTTAAACCAAGAGCTTCGCAGGACAATCCTCTCAGGTCACACCAGCCTGTGACTGACCAGCATATGTGCTCCGTCACTTCAGTAGTGTCCGACTCTTTGCAACCCCATGAACTGTAGCCCACCAGGTCCCTCTGCCCATGGGATGCTCCAGGCAAGAAGTTGCCATGCCATCCTCCAGGGATCTTCCCAACCCAGGGATCAAACCCACATCTCTTGTATCTCCTGCATTGGCAGATGGATTATTTACCACTAGTACCACCTGGGAAGCCCAAGCTGTTACATTTCCATCCTAGAAAAACTTCCTTCTGACCTCAGCAGCAGGTTCTTGCAGATCTCAAGGCTGACCACAGTCCTGGACTCTACATTAAGCTGGGCTCTTGGTGCCCCAAATCTCTACCATAAAGGTTATATTATTTTTATTTTGATGACTCGAGTTATTAAGTATTTTCTTGTTATAAGATCTTAGTATTCAACCAAGGTATAGTAACTTTCCTAAGACTACAGACCAAATCAGCACCATGCTCAGATTAGAACATAAAGTGTCAGAACATATGACCCAGGTTTTTTCCATCAGGAGAGAATTTCTTGGGCTTCCAAAATGACAGGAACTAAGAACCTGGCTTTGGTGTTAGCTCTCAGCCTAGGAAGAAACACTTCCTAGCTGGGTAATCTTGGACAACTTACTTAACCCTTCTTACTTTCAGTTTCCCCACCTGGAAAATAAAGGTAATAATAATACTGTCTATCTTATAGGGTTATATTGCTTAAATGAGATCATGCAAGAAAATCCCAGCGCCTGGTAGCTAAGGAGTTCTGATTTATGGTAGTTATTGTTTTGTTTTGGATTTTAAACTGAAGTATAATTGATACACACTAATATGTTAGTTTCGGGTACATTACATTGGATATTTGTACATATTGCAGAATGGTCACCAGGATAAGTCTAGTTAATATCCATCACCACACACAGGTGCAAAAATTGTTTTCCCTTATGATGAGGACTTTGAAGATTTTCTCTCTTAGCAATTTACAAATATGCAACACAGTGTTATTAACTATAGTCATATGGTAGTAAGTGGTGTTCTAACCAAGTGAATCTCCTCAGGCCACTGTAAATTGAAATATGTCCAAATGTCACTGCCTTGATGATGGCTGAGTCCTGTTACCGGGGTTAACTCCCAATCAAGAAAGCAGCGTGTAGCTGTGTTCCTTCCATCTCTGCAGTGCATGCTGCATTCCGGTGGTGAGACAGAGTGGAAGTGAGTGTGAGGAGAAGCATCTCTGGGTCAGTATATGTGTACCATCACATTAATTTGCATATATATTTCTTTAATGTTTTCCAGATGCAGATACAACCACACAATGTACTAGAAAACTTTTAAAATATTATTTGGTGTTTCTCAATACTGAGACCTACTCCCTTATGACAAATTGCCCAGTAGTGGTCAGAAGTCAATTCATATTAAAGAAGCACAAAGATTATGAGACAACTGATGCTTTAAAAAAGTCATTCAGTGGTATGTTCATTATTCACATTGCATTCACTCTCAACCTACCCACTGGGTTCCTTATTTTATACTTATTTCCAGATTAATAGCCCAATTAGAAACATATTGACTAAGGCCCTACTAAAGGCAATGACCCTCCTTCCTGCTACCAGCTCACCCTTTTAAAAATCATCCTTAAACTCAGAGGAAAATGGCACAGGTGCTCCCATTCCTGGACAGACTCTGCCCCCTAGTGTTCATTCGCACACGCGCACACCAGCAACCTAGCATCTCCTTTGTTAGTTTTTTCCTCCCGGAGACTTAACAGAAGAGGCTTGTCACCCCGACACCCCTGCCTCCCATTAGCCCGCTCTGTGTAGATAACCCACCAGAAGGCTCAGATGTTATTTCTGTCTCACGTATTTGAAATTAACTTAGCCCACCAATCTCATTCTCTGGCAGAAAGTGGACCTCCATGGAACACTAAGGATCACTCTGCGGGAGGGCAGAGGGGGTGTCTGAGGTTTCCTGGAAGCCCTCCCCCCAGAGGAGCATGGTTAACTCAGGCCCAGGAAGTGGGGCCTTGGCCAGCTCACGTGACCCACCTGGGAGCTCGGTTTCCTCGCATGTAAGAGGAGTAGAGCAGGCTCCACACCCGCGCATCTGTTGCGTAGGAGGAGAGCTAGGCACGCCTGTGCTGCCATGAACAGGGTACTGGGTGTGGGGACAGGGCACGTGCCTCAAGCTGTGGGACCTTGGACTTTCAGAAATTCATTTTTTCAACACTGAGCTTTGCATTTTATTAAATGGAAACCAGGACTTTGTCCTGCCAGTGGCATCATTCTCTTGTGAAGAGCAAGCGAGAGAGGGGCAGAAGGGGCTCTCCTAAATGTGCTCTAGGACTCCCTGCTGCATAGTCACCAGGGGTTGTTCACGGTGCAGATTCCCACACTCCATCGGAGAAGATGGAATCAAAGGCTTGGGTGCAGAATCAGAACCCCCAAAGATGCCCATGTTCCAATACCCTGTGATGATGTGACCTTACATGGCAAAAGGACTTTCCAGGCGGGAATAGGTTTAGGATCTTGAGATGGGAGATTATCCTGTACTGTCAGAGGGGCCCAGGTAATCACAGGAGTCCTTGGAGGGAAGCGGGAGGCAGAGAGGCAGAGAAGGTGTGATGACAGAAGTAGGGATCCACAGCCATGAACTAAGGGAAGTTGGCAGCCTTGAGAAGCCAGAAGAGACAAGAAACACATTCTCTCCGAGAGCCTCAGAAAGAACCAAGCTCTGCTAACACCCTGCTCTTGGGCCTGTAAGACCCTCTTCAGGACTGCTGACCTCCAGCACTGTAGATAGTAAACTTATGTTGTCTGAAGCCACTAAGTTTGTAGTTATTAGTTACATCAGATGGGGGGAGATGGTGGTCAGTATCATAAATCTGCATTTTTCACAGATTCCCTGGTGAGATCTTTGTGCAACACTAAATTTAGAAACTGGAAGTGTGGTGAGAAGAGGCTGGGGATGAGGAGGTCTGGATTCAGTCTGCCTCTGGCATCATTAGCTGTGTGACTTTGGCAAGGTCATTTCACTTTGCTGAGCCTCGGTTTTCGCATCTGTAAAAGGGGGCAGTTTGCAGCGGGGGGTGGGGGTTGCTAAGGATTCTTTTGCCAGGAGCATTCTGAGAGTCTGAAAGAAAATAAAGAAGCTCTTCGAAGAGAGTCAAGTCTGCTCAGTATGGGTCTTAGTCCTCAAATCTCCTAGAAGATATAATTCTTTGAAGTAATAATTCTTTTTATACAGCACTTCCTGTGCATCAGGTCTTGGTCTAAGCCCTTCACTTACAGGATCAGCTATCTGTGGGGTTATCTTGGCATAGCAATTACTAATGTGCAATTAATAATTAAATGCTATGGGGGGAATGATTTCTAATCAGGAGTCTGATCAATAAGCCAGGAAGCAGGGGAGCCGTAGGCACCATCATCAGCTAATTAAGGGGGCAACTCTGTGTCTCTGCTATGAAAAATGTCACCAAATATTACAAGCAGCCTGAGGGGTCTGGATAGAAGGGGGAAGGGGCTGCTGTTGCCAGGCAACAGGCTCCTCATCACTAATCATGTGCATAAAGCTGTGGGTCCTGTTCTCAGCACAGCCAGTGGGCCTCCCTCCTTCTCCCCCGCTCCCCCCGCTCCCCCCGCTCCAGACAGCTGGCCTTTGGGCTCTGGTTCCAGACACCTGGATCCTGAATCAGGCCTTGGACCCCCTCAGTATTCCAGGGTTAGTGCTACTGCTAAAAAAGCAAAATGACACAGAAAACACTCTATGCCCATCTCAGATGAGCTGAGCCCTGGCACTGATATTCCAGAATAGCCTTTCCTCCACAGCCCTTTGAATGAGCCATCACCCCAGAAGCTGGCTTAGATTTGAAAAAATCCCTTTCTGACCCCCTCATTCAAGGGAGGCTCTTGGTGTTTGCCATGTAGATGCTGAGCAAACACGTGGGTCCCTGGGCTGGCTTTCGATGTGCTCTGCAAACACTTCTCTCTGGATACAGCCAACTGTCCAATTATACAAGATGCAACCCTCTTCCCCTGGGGATTTGTTGTCTTAAAGAGTGAGGACCCAGTGTGATCAAAGAGTTTACATAGCACATGTTGTACAGAGAAGATGCACCCACTGGGGATGTGATGTGGTCCCATGGGCGCCCAGCCATCTTCCAGAAGAGAAGCGCAGAAGGCTGTTTCATCTGTGACTCCTTCTGGAACGCAGCAGCTCAGGAATAGCCAAAAATGGAAAAAGTGTTTGCATCTGCTTGCTTCCAAGACACACAGGCTCTCTAGGAGAATGGAGGACTATTTTTGTGCTGCAGGGGCAAATGCCACATTTGGGATGTGGTGCTGGAATTATCAAATGGAATTATCCTGGAAGGTTATTTCAGAGAAAAGGCATTATCACAGGCATCATCAGCTAAAAAGACATCACTCCACAATGTATAACGTACCAACCCAATGACCTTCCACAGATATAAAGCTGGAACTGCAGTCCTGTGCTGCAGTCAGAAAAGGGGGCTGGCCTTTCCAAGGAACCCCTGAGGGGTTGGTGTCACTCCCAGTGCCCAGGCAGGCTGCATAGCACCTGGAGAAGGGCTGCGAAATGCGGGGACACAGCTCGGTGCCCTGTCACTCCCCTCCCTCTCTCTGCTTGAGCCAACTGGCCTCCGTGCTTCAGGCCTTTGCATGTGACCCCTGGATTCTCCATCTGAATTCCGGGTGACCGGACACCTTCTCTGACCATCACCCTGTCTAAGATAATAGATCTCCCACCTGTATGTACTCTCTATCGCCATGTTTAATTTTCTACAAAGTACCTGACCTTCTCTCTCTCTCTCTCCCTTTCTCTCTTTCCATCTGTCTGTCCATCCATGCATTTTATTTGATCATTGCCTGTTTCCTTTACTAGGTTCATGAGGGCAGGACATGTGTCTGTTTTATTAATACTAACTGCCGGGTCCCTGGCACCTGCCACGTGCTGCCATAAGACCAGCCCTCAATTAATATTTGCTGAGTCAAACCCAATGACTGTGATTCCACTCTTTCCAGGAAGGTACAAGGCTCTTTACTCCTATCCTCCTCCCCCAGGCACCCTCAGCCTTTCTCTGGAAGCAATTAACGTATGAGTTTCTGGTGTGTCTTTACTGCTGCTGCTGCTGCTAAGTCGCTTCAGTCATGTCTGACTCTGTGCGACCCCATAGATGGCAGTCCACCAGGCTCCTCTGTCCATGGGATTCTCCAGGCAAGAACACTGGAGTGGGTTGCCATTTCCTCCTCCAATGCATGAAAGTGAAAAGTGAAAGTGAAGTTGCTCAGTCATGTCCGACTCTTAGCGACCCCATGGACTACAGCCTACCAGGCTCCCCCGTCCATGGGATTTTCCAGGCAAGAGTACTGGAGTGGGGTCCCATTGCCTTCTCCAGTGTCTTTATTAAGAGGTAACATTTATTCCAACCACACACACATAGTTACCTTTCTCCCACCCATCCTTTTTAAAACACTAACAATAGAGTACTTTATGTTTCTTCTACACCTTGCTTTTTTCACTTTATATATCTTGAAGATCATTTCATGTCAGTTCACGAAATAAACTTTATTTTTTTTCTACAGTTTAGTAATATTCCAAGGTATGGATATACAGTAATTTACTTCTTTGGTCCTTTATAGATAGATACGATGGTTGTTTCTCATCTTTTGTTATTGTAAAGAGTGCTGCAAATAATCTGGTCTTTATGTTATATCATGCATACATAACCATATCTACTGACAAATTGTTAGAAGTCAGATTCCTGGTCCAAGGAAGATATATGAGCTTGTAATTTGGGGAGATATTGCCAAAGTGCTCCCCACATTAACCATATCTACATTCCTACCAAAAAGTTATGAGAAAGGTTGTTTCCCCACATAAGTACAGACTTTCTTTTCCCTCTACCAATCTGATGATTGGAACGTGATATACAATGCTATCTTAACTTGCAAATAAGATTTAATATCTCTCCACCTCTCCATATGTCTAAGAGGGCATCCCAGGTGGCACCAGTGGTAAAGAACCTGACTACCAATGCAGGAAACATAAGAGCCGTGGGTTTGATCCCTGGGTCAGGAAGATCCCCTGGAGGAGAGCATGGCAACCCACTCCAGTTATCTTGTCTGGAGAATCCCATGGACAGAGGAGCCCAGCGGGCTACAGACCATAGGGTCGAAAAAAGTCGGACACGACTGAAGTGACTTAGCACCCATGCACCCATATGTCTAAGAGGTACTTGTATTTCGTTCATGAACTGCCTCCTTTTCTATTAGATTGTTGGTCTTTTTTTTTTTTTTAGTTCATGTATAGAAACTCTGATATATTAGGAAAATTAATCTGGCTGTGATATGAGTTACAAATATTTCCCCTGTATGTCATTTGTCTTTGGATACAAACCATTTTGTATGTTTCCTGCCTTTTAGATTTTTAGTCTAACTTCTGCATCCGTGTCCGCATGTGTGTGACTGCCACCTTTTAATTTGCATTTTATCTTGTGCAAGTTGTGTATGTTTAACAGTATTTTTGGAAACTGTACCATTTTCAAGTTCGTTTGAAATAGTGCTTCCCTGATGAGGCTTTTAGGATCCACCTTGATGAACTGGGAGGTGAGCCTATTTCTTGGAATCCAGAGAGACTTGGAAAGCACTCAAACTGGAGAACCCTCATCTGTCTGATGTCAGCTCTTATAAGTCTGTTTCAGAGAGTGATAATTCTTGACTCTTTTTCAGGATTCCAAAACCTACCACTGTCTAAGTCTTTAATCATCTCTCCACTCTTTACAGGTACAGGAGGTGGAAGCACCTGGAAAGCATTTGCTTCTAGAGAAGAGGAGCCCCTCTCTCATGTCACTCTGCTTGGCGGGAACCCGCTGTCACTGTCAACCTCCATGGACCTGTCCTCCCCTCACCCGTCTTCCTGTCTTCCATCATCGGCACCCCCACCTCCCTCCCACTCCACTTCCGGCCCTGGGGCCCCAGTTCTCAGCCTTGGCTCCAGGCAGGCGGCCCCTTCCCACTTCTTCACTGCAGCCTGAGCATGGGGGCTGATCCAGGTTTACTGGGGCCTGAAACATGTTCACTCTTTTAAAGAACATGAATGCAGGGACTCCCCTGGTGGTCCAGTGGTTAAGAATCTGCCTTGCAATGCAAGTGATGTGGGTTCAATCCCCAGGCAAGGAACTAGGATCCCACATGCCGTGGGGCAAGTAAGCCCTTGCAATGCAGCTACTGAGCCTGCATGCTGCAACTGAGATGCAACACTGCCAAATAAATAGTTAAAGAAGGTGAATGCAAAATGACAAGTACAAAATTAAATATGAAAATGAACAGAAGGAGTAATTAAATCATAACAAGTTACAAACTTTGAAAAGTGGGGAAATACCACAAAACACAAAATACAGACAAATAACCTATTTGCTAGTATTAATTAGTTGTCTGGCACACTTTAAAATACTATTTTCCTTCCTGTTTGGCTGCATACTGTTTGTATCTTAATATGACAGTAAGCTAGAAGTGCCATTGTCTGTCAAGGGAACAGAAAGAGACTTCAGGTTTTTGTCTAGCGTGGTTGATCACTTAGAAAAGCTGATTTTAGCTTCACAATCTATTATTGGGAATGTCATGGTAAGACATAGTTCAATATGTTAGAAGGCATGTACACAGACATATCCACTGTTACATAAATCCTACAGGATTAAATCCACAAGAATTCTAATAAATTCCATTTTTGCATGGTTTGCATCAAAAAAAAAAAAAAAAAAAGAAAAGAAAAAACTGTAGTATGTTTACTTTATAACAGCTTTACCTGGTATATTCCTACAGGGAGAGTTTTAATTTTGACCAGAAGTCAAGAATTCTGTCCTCTGTTTTATAACTTTACACATCTGATGACTAGAAGGATTTTCCAACAGACCATCTTTGGCTCAGTCCATTTCCAACTTGTTCTACACTCCCCACACACTTCTGGAGGTGGGCACTGCAGGGCACAGTCTTGCCACTACATGACCACTAGCCCCACACCTTCTTGACACCAGGCAGAGTGAGTCAGGCACTCGGAGTATTCCTAAAACCCATTCCCACACCCAGCCAAGGATTGAACTTAACAAAACAACTGGAAGCCACATAAAAATATCCCATATGACACACAGTAAGTATATCCTCAGCTCAATTTCCCCCTAGTTGGTTTTCAAAAACGTCCACAGTCATGTCAAAACTGGGGAGGGGGAGGATTTGATCGAGGGGACGTTGAAATGGGAAGAGACTGAAGTGGTTCAGTAATTGCAGCTACTGCATTGCCTAAAAATTCTGCAAAAGGATATGAAAATGACTCCCAATTAGGGTGGTGGAGGGACTCATGAGTGAGTGGCCTTGAAGCTTAAGCTTCATTAGCCTCAAGAGAGATTCACCCTTCTGTGTCCCCACCCCTCGCCCACTGCCTAGCCTTCATTCAAAGTAGCCTCTATATATGTCAACATGATTTGGATTTCCAGGGGCAGAAACCTCACCTGAAACAAACTGAATGGAGGATACATCAATTTCCCAGCTGCTGGTCTCAAGAACAACTGGGACCAGTGATGGAAACCTTGACAGGACCCTCCGTCCGTCCTTCTGTCTACACCTCCGTTTCCAGCTCTACAAGGGCAGACTGACTCTTTGACCTCACAGGAGGTTTGCTCTCCACCAACCACACATTCACATCACTTTGCTTTGCCACTTAAGTGAAAGTGAAAGTCATTCACTTGTGTCCGACTCTGCGACCCCACGGACTATACAGTCCATGGAATTCCCCAGGTCAGAATACTGGAGTGGGTAGCGGTTCCCTTCTCCAACTGATCTTCCTGATCCAGGAATTGAACCAGGGTCTCCTGCATTGCAGGTAGATTCTTTCCCAGCTGAACTACCAGGGACGCCCTTAAGGGAAACCCTCAGAAAACTCAGGTTGGGCGAGCCGGGGTCATGTGACCACTCTAGGGGCGCACCATGATGGACAGCTCCCCACTCAGTCATCAAGGCTAGAGTACGCAAGAAGAGAGAGCTGCTGTGTAGACACAACAGTGCTGCTCCCTCTCCCAAAGACATCCATGTCCTCGTCCTTGGAACTGTGACTGTGTTATCTTATGTGGCAAACAGACTTTGAAACTGTGATTACATTAAGGATCTTGAAATGGGGAGATTATCCTGGATTATCTGGGTGGGCCCAGTGTAAACACAAGGCCCCTCTAAAGAAGGAGGCAGGAAACTCAATAGACAGAGAAAACGATGTGCTGACGGAAGCAGAGAAATAGGGGCCATGAGCCATGGCATGCTGGCAACCTCCATAAGCTGGAAACGCCAGTGAACAGGTTCTCCCATGTTGCCTGTGGAAAGATGGGAGCTTTGACAAGGCTTGGTGTTAGGACTTTCAGAACTGCAAGAAGATGAATGTGTGTTGTTTAAGCTAATTTGTGGCACTTTATTACAGCAGCAACAGGAAACGAATATGGGGGCGGTGTATTGGACTTCCCTGGTGGCTCAGATGGTAAAGAATCTGCCTGCTATACAGGAGACCTGGGTTCCTGACAGAGGAACCTCACAGGCTTACAGTCCATGGGGTCGCAAAGAGTCGGACAAGACTGAGCGACTAACAGGTGTTGAGAGGATAACAAAACACAAGCCCACTGTACCTTTCCTCTCTTCCTTCCTGGACCTACGCATCTGTTGTAGACCCAACTGTGTTCTCCCCATATTCCTATGTTGAACTCCTAACCCACCATGCCTCAGAATATGTGGAGATAGGGTCTTAAAGAGGTAATTAAGGTAAGAGGAGGTGCTATGAGTGGGCCCTAGTCCAATGTGACGTATGAGAAAAGGAGATGAGGGGCACAGACACAAAGGGAAGATGATGTAGAGACATAGGGAGCAGAACACCGTCTACAAGCCAAGGAGAGGGGCTTCAGAAGAAACGAATCTCGCGGACACCTTGACCTCTGACTTCCAGCCTCCAGAAGTGGGAGAAATCGAATTTCTATTGTTTAAGCCACCCAGTCTGTGCTATTTTGTTATGGCAGCTCTAGCAAATGAATACACCATCCTTCGAGGCAGAGTGAAATTCTACCTCCTTTCTCAAACTGTCTTTGATTAGCCTGGCATCAGTGAAGTCGTGGTCTCAGAAAACCTAGTGGCTAAGAAAGAAGGACATCCTGCCATCTGCGACCATGTGGATGGACCTCAGGTACGTTATGCTAAGTGAGGTAAGTCAGACGGAGAAAGACAAGTACTGTGTAAGTTCACTCACATGTAGATTCTAAAAAAGCCCAACTCATAAAAGCAGTAAAATGGTGGTTACCAAGTGATGGGGAGTTGGGGAAAGGACAGATGATGTTTAAAGGTACAAACTTATGATCAATACTAAATAAGCCCTACAAATCTCATGTTCAGTGTGGTGAAAATGACAACAAAATGGTATTATGATCATCAACCTTCCTAAGACTTAATGATTCCAGCCACTAAAAAGAAAGGAAAATTAGGTAATGTGATAGAAGTGCTAATTATTGCTACACTGGCCAATATATTACAGTATATTAATATATAAACTTTAAAAAGAGAACAACCAAGTGTCTAAGAGTCACTTCAATTAATGCAAGGGTCTGAAATCCAAATGCCTACAGGGCCAGGAAGAGAACCGACAGGAGGGAGCTGGCTAAGGACACAGTGCCTGCAAATCTGTCAGTGAAATAGACCATCAGAAAAACAGGTCCCCTCTCAGTCACCCCATCTTCTTCCCCTTTCCGCACCTTTATGGAGGATGGGAAACATTCTCTTCTCTTCCTGGCAGCGCCAGGGGTTGAGGCGGCCGTGCGAGAGGAGAGAGGCACCAGGTTGGCCCTCGTTCTGCATGGGGCCCAGGAGCCCATGAGGAAAGGGGCTGCGGGGAGCCGGGTGCAGCCCTGCCTGTGCAGAGGGGCAGCGCAGCTCCAGCCAGCTGTCACCAGGGCCAAGTTGAGGCCCCAGGGCTGCTAGTTTTCCAAATTGTCAAAAGAAACTGGAAATCTAGATTTAAAACAAAACAATAAAGCTGATTTTTAAGCATTGGCAACTAATTTGAAAATTCGGGGGAGACTTCCCTGGTGGCACAGTAGCTAAGACTCAGAGCTCCTAATGCAGAGGGCCCAGGTTCCATCCCTGGCCAGGAAACTAGATCCCTCACGCCACAACTAAGAGTTCACATGCCACAACTAAAGATCCTGCATGCCAAGCGAAAACTGAAGATCCCACGTGCCGCAGCTAAGACCTGGCACAGCCAAATAAGCAAATAAAATGTTACAAAAATTTAAATTGTGCTAGCCACTTGACACCCTTTAGGATGACTATTATAAAAAAAATCAGAAAATAAGTGTTGATAAGGATGTGGAAAAATTGGAAATCTGTGCAGTGTTGGTGGGACAAAAGACAAATACTGCATGATTTAATTTCTATGAGGTGCGCAGAGTAATTAAACCAGACAGACAGAACAGAGGATGGTGGTTGCCAGGAGCTGAAGATGGGAAGTGGAGATGGGGAGCTACTGGTTAATGGTGGAGTGTGTGTGTGTGTGTGTGTGCGTGCGTGTGCACACTCAGTTGTGGACTGAGTCAATCCCATGGACTGCAGCTCGACAGGCTCCTCTGTCCATGGGATTCTCCAGACTAGAAGGCTGGAGTGGGTTGCCATTTCCTTCTCCAGGGGATCTTCCCGACCCAGGGATCAAACCTGCATCGGCAGGTGGAATCTTTAGCACTGCGCCACCTGGGAAGCCTGTTTAATGGGCACAAGGGCTCAGTTTTGCATGAGGAAACATGTTCTGGAAATGGATGGTGGGGCAGCAACATGAATGTGCCTAATGGCACTGAGCTGCACACCAAAAATGACTGAGACAGGAGATTCTACGCTAGGCACATTTTGCCACACTAAAAAAATTGGGAAAAAAAACCAATAACAAAACCTGTGCTGGCTAAAATTGTAATTGCCAAACAAGATCCACATAAGGGCTCCATTCAGGCCACAGGCTACCAGTGTGCAAGCTCTTGTTTAATACTTAATTTTTTCTAGTTATTTCACGTATGTATGTATTATTCACTCAACTAGAAAGTAGAAAAAACTATACAAGTAGGAGCTGTGTCTTAATGTCCTTCAATGTCCTGCAGGTCATCTGCAGTGGACAGCTCACAGGTGCCCTGCAAAATATCTGATGATACACACACATACTCACACACCACTCACACACACAAACTCACCCCCCTCACACACACAAACCCACACATTCACACACACAAACCCACACACACTCACATACACACTCACACAAACACACATTCACACACACACTCACCCCACACACACTCACATACACTCTCTCACACAAACTCACACATTTGCACACACAAACCATTTACACACACAAACTTACACACACACTCACACAATCACTCACACTGCTGCTGCTGCTGCTAAGTTGCTTCAGTTGTGTCCAACTCTGTGCAACCCCGTGGACTGCAGCCCACCAGGCTCCCCCGTCCCTGGGACTCTCCAGGCAAGAAGACTGGAGTGGGTTGCCATTGCCTTCTCTAATGCAAGAAAGTGAAAAGTGAAAGTGAAGTCGCTCAGTCATATCCGACTCTTAGCGACCCCATGGACTGCAGCCTACCAGGCTCCTCCACCTTTGGGATTTTCCAGGCAAGAGTGGTGCAGTGGGGTGCCATTGCCTTCTCCACAATCACTCACACTAGCAACTAATTATTACAAAGTGTGGTATTTGGAGCTGTGAGAAGAGGGACTGCCTCCCAACTGCCCAAGAGTGAGGGAGCACCAAGTTGGGAGCACTAAAAGGACATCATCTGACGAGAAGGTGGAGATGCTCTGTCGGGAGAGACAGGCTGAGGGTAGGTGGATCAGGAAATTTTCTGGAGGTTCAGCCTCATCGCAGTGGAGATGAGAAAGTGCTGCAGGCTCTTAAGCAGATGGTGACAAGACCAGAGCGGAATTTGAGATAAATCCTAAAAACTAGAGCCTGGAATGCCCTGGCTGACACCTCAGAACAAAGCTCAGCCTCCCAGAGACAGCTCTGCCGGGCCTTGCGTATGTGTGGGAAGAATGGGAAGACTGGGACCTGAGGAAGCACTGGAGGAGCTCAGGGGGCTTCGGCGAGATGGGTGATGACTTGGTGGTATGCCCCATTCAGAGAAAATTGCTGTGTGTGTGTGTGTGTGTGTGTGTGTGTGTGTGTACAGATGTGTGCACACCAGTAGGCACAGTAGTTCTCAGGTGGATCCAGGCAAGCTGACCGCCCACAGGTTCAGCACATTCCCCTCTGTGGGAAGAAGACATTTCCCTCTACTCTTCCAGCTTTGTCTCTAAGAATTAAATTGACACGAGACAGATGAATAGGAGAAAGTCAAACAGAGCTTAATAACATATACATGGGAGAGACTCAGGAAAACTGCATAACCCACCAAAATAGGTTCATAACTAAAACTCTCACCTTAACTACCATCTTCAGCTAAAGATATAAGAGGATGTTGGGGGTAGTGGTATGGGACCTCAAAGGGGAGTCAGGCAACTGACATGGAGACGGAAAAGCAACTATTTGATAGACAAATGTTTGCTGGGTGGGCAGAGATGGTGGGCCATAGAGAGGGATTTTAACAGACTTTGCTAGGTCCCTCCCTCTCCACCACTGGTTCACCCTGCAGTTGTCTGTGGTGATGGCTCCCTTCCCGGGACAGGCCCTCTGTCTACATTCTTTGGGCGGTCAAGGGGAAGATCAAAGTTTCTTCCTGAGTCTTTTGGGTCATGATTGTTTCCAGCTCAAAATAACCCATGTGTGAAAGAGACACTTTGTGGGGAGTACATTTTGCTCCCCTCCACTTCCCCTACATGTGTATGCCAACCAGTTCCAGACCCTGGTCAGCGAAGGGAGGTGGTCTTGAGATCCAACCATCAGATCATCTTTGGCCCCCGGGGACATCTGGAGGAAATACTGAGCACTCTCACTTTAAACGGCCCACGCACTCAGTAACCCGTGGCAACCCCTAGAGGCTGCTACAACCTCAGCAATGAGGAGGACTGTACCCAGGGAACTTGGTTCCCCAGATGAGAAATGGCTGAGCCTTGGTGATCACAGGACGTGACCACCAACAGTCTGCACGTGCCCGCAGCTCTCATGTTGATGAGGTCTGAAGGGGGAGATGCCCACTCCCCTAACACCCTTCTCTGAGAGAAAAAAGAATCTCAGAAGAAATGATGTGAACAGCAGAGGACACTTCTCTGGTGGTTCTCTGATGGCCAACAGTAACTGGATGTTTCTTAAGTCTATTTCTCTACATTTGCTCAGGGGCAGATCTTCAATCCTGAGACTTGAAACAATTTCTTCAGAAATAAGTGGGCTTCCCTGGTGGCTCAGATGGTAAAGGATCTGCCTACAATGCAGGAGACACGGGCTTGATTCCTGGGTGGGGAAGATCCCTTGGAGAAGGGATAATTAACCAGCTGCAATTAGTGGTACCTCATAAAGCCCAGAAAATACTGTGGTCAGAAGAGTCCCACTGAAGAGGCAGTCAGGGAGGCTTGGGGCATGTGGATGGGACCGCTGTTGTCAGCAGTCTATGTTAAGATGGGTGACATCTGGGCCGCTGGCCCCAGGGATTTTGTACTTAGCAATGGAGGGGTAACTCTTCATTCCCAATCTTGACTAGTGGTAAAGATGTCAGATGCCCACAACTGATCAGGTGATCGTGATCGATGCATAACTCATATCACCATGCATTTCTGTATACAAATGGGGATGCTTCCAAAGGGGCCAGGGTACTGCATAGCCCCATTAGCCTCTGGGTGTCCCCTCTCTCCCTGCTCTGGATAGCATCTATTTTTATTGTATGCCTAAAAAAATACTGCAGTCCTAAGTGAATGGAAGGGCTTCCCAGCAGGCGCAGTGATAAAGAATCAGTCTGCCAATGCAGGAGATGCAAGAGAGGTGTTTGATCCCTGGGTCCGGATGATCCCCTAGAGGAGGGAGTGGCAACCCACTCCAGTATTCTCGCCTGGAGAATTATATGCACAGAGGAGCCTGGGGGCCATCGTCCCAGGGGTCGCAAAGAATCGGACATGACTGAGCAAGTGCATGCGCACAGGCAAGCGAGAGGAAAGCAACAAAGGGGAGGGCGTGGGTTCACACAGAGAGAGGCGCATGGCGCCTGTTAAGCACATCACTTGGTGACCACAATATAAAATAAAACTAAATAGTTAATAATTTTTGTTCCAGTTACCTAAAGACACACTTCACACTAAAATAGCTGCTTTAAGATTGCTGTGTCAACACAGCACAAGTTTTCTCATACTGCTTCCCCCATTCACCCACTGCCAGTGTCAGTTAGGAATGTCTTATGATGTGACTGAGGTCGCACAGAGTCGGACACGACTGAAGCGACTTAGCAGCAGCAGCAGCAGCAACTAACAGAGCTTAAGCAAGAGAGATATTTATGACCTCACATCACAAGTAGTCTGCAAGTAGATGATTTATGGTATTGACTGAGATGCTCAGCCAAGCTGACAAGGATCCAGCCTCTTTCCGTGTTTCTTCTGCCATCCTTAGCATGCTGGCTGTCAATCTTCACGCTTATCACCTCATGGTCACAAGACGGCTGCCAAAGTTCCACACATCATATCTTCATGCAAGGCGGGAATAAAGTGAAAAGGGCAGTAGTTAAGAGGTGGTTACAACTGAATTAAGAACTGAACCATAACCAACCTAGTGGTAGCTGAGATGAAAGGCAACAAATTTGAGACATGTTTAGAAGGTAACATTGACATGACCATGGTGGCAATGATGAGGAAGATGGACGGAGGTTTCTAGTTTGGGTGACCAGGTAGGTGATGGTGGTGGTGACTTCAATGGAAGCAATGGGTACAGAAAAAACAGATGTGGTATAAGAGAAAAATAATGACCTTGTTTTTTTTTTTTTAGTTTGAAGTACTCTAGGGTCATCAAGGTTATGTAGATATTTTATAGGAAACTTAAAACTGCATCCATGGCTCAGAAAAGATGTAACATTAACTATGTCATTAAGGTAGTACTCATCACACAGGTGATGCTGAAGCCATGGAGAGTGTGTAGAAAGGAGGTGGAGGGGAGATGATGGAGCCACGAAAGTCTGAAGAGTGGTGGAGAAGTAAAGGATACCCAAAAGGAAAACCCCTCAGGGAGGACAGAGCATCAGAGAGCAGGGAGAGATCTGCACTGTCCAATGATCTAGAGATCAAGTAAGACCAGGGATATGAAATACATCCACTGTTTCTGGCAATGAGGTAATTGATGACCTCACTGAAAGCAGTTTATGGGAGGGAGGCACTGACTGTACTTTATCATGGTTTGAAGAGCCTTAGGAAATTAGGAAGTGGAGAAAATTCCCTCAGGAAACATGTTTCGAGGTGTGGCCACATGACTCATTCTGGCCCAGGACTGATAAGATTGGTCTTATTGGGGGCCTGGAGATGAGATTTTCCTCTCTGTAAAAGGCAAGAATGAGGACAGCCTGCAATTCCTGTTGTGTTTTTCTGTGTGACTATATGATGGCTGGATCTGGGGCAGCGATCTTGTGGCCAGGAGGGGAGACATCATTAATACACTGAGGCTTAGCAGAGCAGTAGGATGGGATGAACTTGGCCCATGGCCTTCACTGAGCTGATAACTATCCTTGCAGCCACCTACCTCTAAACTTCTTTTTAGACAAGAAAAATAAATCCTTGTTGCTTAAGCCACTTTTTTTCTGCTTATAACTGGCATGTTGAACACACTGTTCATGAGATATAATAAAAAATGAACTCTATTATTGCTTCCCACCATCCCTGGAAACTATGGAGACTCGGGTTTGACCCTTGGGTCAGGAAAATACCCTGGAGGAGGAAATGGCAATTCACTCCAGTATTCTTGCTTGGAGAATCCCGGGTAGGCTGCTGCTGCTGCTGCTGCTAAGTCGCTTCAGTCGTGTCCAACTTGGTGCGACCCCATAGACGGCAGCCCACCAGGCTCCCCCGTCGTTGGGATTCTCCAGGCAAGAACACCCTGGTAGGCTACAGTCCATCAAAACTGAGCGGCTAACACACACACACACACACACACACACAGGAAACTATGCACTGGGGATAATATCTCCCTACTCCTAGATAAAAGCTCTGGCAGACACATTACTTTTGTCCTCACACTTAGGTAAAAGTATAAATTCTCCTCCGACAGCGAACATGGTTGCAATTTTGTAATTAAAATGGTCCAAGACCAACAAACACACTGAACCTAATTTTGGATCAAATTTCATTTCATCAGGCCTGGGTTAGGCTCAAAGCCCAAGGTGAAAAGAGCCACAAGGCTGGATTCTTTCTGTCCACCTCATGCTCCTCCTCCTTCCCCTGGAGCTTACCTCTCACCTGCCTGCTAGGGTGCATTTGACCCTTTAGGTCAGGGTCAGGGTACAGGGTCATGAATACTCAAGCCATGGGGCAGATCTTCCTTGAACAAGTCCTGCTAGAAGCTGACTGTGGCTTTACAGTCTCAGCAGAGGTGAAGCTGACTTTCTCATGGGTGCTGCTGTGGGCTCTTAGAAGCTTCTCGTCCTTGGGGATCATCATTCCCTGCAGTTCCCTTGACTTGAGGGGATGCAAAAGGCGATGCCAAAGAATGTACATACTGCAGAATTGCACTCATCTCACACGCTAGCAAAGTAATGCTCAAAATTCTCCAAGCCAGGCTTCAACAGTACGTGAACCATGAACTTCCAGATGTTCAAGCTGGATTTAGAAAAGGCAGAGGAACCAGAGTGCAAATTGCCAACATCAGTTGGATCACAGAAAAAGCAAGAGAATTCCAGAAAAACATCTACTTCTGCTTCACTGACTACGCTAAAGCCTTTGACTGTGTGGCTCATAACAAACTGTGGAAAACTCTTCAAGAGATGAGAATACCAGACCACCTTACCTGCCTCCCGAGAAATCTGTATGCAGGTCAAGAAGCAACAGTTAGAACTGGACATGGAACAACAGACTGGTTCCAAATTGGAAAAGGAGTACGTCAAGGTTGTATACTGTCACCCTGCTTATTTAACTTATATGCAGAGTGTATCATGCAAAATGCCGGGCTGGATGAAGCACAAGCTGGAATCAAGATTGTTGGGAGAAATATCAATAATCTCAGATATGCAGATACCACCCTTATGGCAGAAAGCAAAGAGGAACTAAAGAGCCTTTTGATGAAAGTGAAAGAAGAGAGTGAAAAGCTGGCTTAAAACTCAACCTTCAAAAAACTAAGATCATGACATCCAGTCCCATCACTTCATAGCACATAGATGAGGAAACAATGGAAACAATTTTCTTGGTCTCCAAAATCACTGCAGATGGTAACTGCAGCCATGAAATTAAAAGAGCTTGCTTCTTGAAAGAAAAGCTATGACCAACCTAGATGGCATATTAAAAAGCAGAGACATTATGGCTCAGCTGGCAAATAATCTGCCTGAAATGTGCGAGACCTGGGTTCGATCCCTGGGTTGGGAAGAGCCCCTGGAGAAGGGAAGGGCTACCCACTCCAGTATTCTGGCCTGGAGAATTTCATGGACTGTACAGTCCATGGGGTCACAAAGACACCAACTGAGTGACTTTCATTTCACTCCACATTATTTTGCAGAAGGTTTGTATAGTCAAAGCTATCGTTTTTCCAGTAGCCATGTATGGATGGAGAATTGGACCATAAAGAAGGCTGAGTGTCAAAGAACTGATGCTTTTGAACTGTGGTGTTGGAGAAGACTCTTAAGAGTCCCTTGGACTACAAGGAGATCCAACCAGTCATTCCTAAAGGAAATCAATCCTAAATATTCATTGGAAGGACTGATGCTGAAGCTGAAGCTCCAATACTTTGGCCACCTGATGCAAAGAACTGACTCATTGGAAAAGACCCTGATACCAGGAAAGATTGAAGGCAGGAGGAGAAGGGGACAACAGAGGATGATGTAGTTGGATGGCATCACCGACTCAATGGACATGAGTTCGAGCAAGCTCTGGGAGTTGGTGATGGACAGGGAAGTCTGGCATGCTGCAGTCCATGGGGTCGCAGAGAGTCGGACCTGACTGAGTGACTGGACTGAACCTGTCCTGAAGGCTCCTTCCTCAGCCAGAGGAAGGCCGTGCCCACCTCCAGCTTCCATCTGCTGTGTTGCCCCCTGGCCCCACCCACTGGCTCAACCAAACTCATACCATGCAGATGTCTCTCCTGAGTGGCCGATGGGAAACCGGGCATCCCTGTGGCTGAACCCAACACAGCCCGTGCCTCCTGGGTAGCCACAGGCCACTTCACTGTCTCACCTGTCAATCAAAGCTCTCTTGGGGACCTGCTCTTAGGTGAGGGCAGTAGAACCCTCACCCCAGGCCATCTGAGTGCCTGAAATCTGAAGACAGAAATAATTTACAAATATTCTCCTTCTCGGATTTCCCTGGTGGCTCAGACAGTAAAGAATCTGCCTGCAATGAGGGAGACCCAGGTTCGATCCCTGGGTCAGGAAGGTCCCCTGGAGAAGGGAATGGCAACCCACTCCAGTATTCTTGCCTGGGAAATCCCATGGACAGAGGAGCCTCGTGGGCTACAGTCCATAAGTAGTCCATAAGCAAAAGAGTCAGATACAGCTGAGCAACTAACACTTCTCTTTCTTGCCCCTGTCTCAATCCTTTTCTGTTCTTGAATCAGTGAGAGGCTCCTGATCACCTCCTTTGGAAGTTCTACATGAACGACTTGGCTTTAGAATTCCATCTTTTATATTCTGGTGGTTTCCTCAAAACTTTGGTTTAGCCACCTACCCCTGAAATGCTTTTGCTGAGAAAAATAAACCTCTATTGTTTCAGTTCAGTAGTCTATCACCAGGCATGCAAAGTAGTTCAACCACTTCAGCTGGCTTCATGGCTCTCCTGGCACAATAAAGTTCAAGTCGGTGATTTATAATAGTGAAAAATCAGAAATGTCCAACCACAGGAGACTCAACAAATGAAACATGCATTTGATGGAAAATTATACAGCCTTTTCAAATGATACTTGGAAAGAATCGAAATATAGGAACATAGAAAAATGTTCATATTTTGTTAAATTATAGAAGAAAATTGACTTCCTGGTGGCTCAGATGGTAAAGCGTCTGCCTACAATGCAGGAGACCCGGGTTCAATCCACGTTCAATGGGTTGGGAAGATCTCCTAGAGAAGGAAATGGCAACCCATTCCAGCACTCTTGCCTGGAAAATCCCATGGATGGAGGAGCCTAGTAGGCTACAGTCCATGGGGTCTCAAAGAGTCGGACACGACTGAACCGCTTCACTTCACTTCATAGAGGAAAAAGACTAACAGGAAACATGTCAGAAAGATCAAAGTCCAGTTTGGTTGGAAAACCAGCACATGTACATTATATATGCATAGAAGACAGCTGGGTGAATACACAAGACACCCAGGCATCAGCATCTGCCTCTGGGGAGGTCCTGGGGATGAAGGAGGAGGGGGGTGTGACTTCAGAAGGTATCAGTCAGATGCATATATTGCATTTTCAACTAAAGAAACGGATAGTGTTGTTTTTCTTTTTTTAAGTTTGATACTTTAGAGGGAAAAGGATAAAAATAATTTTCTCTGAATGGAAGATTTAATAGAGATTTAAAAAAATCTTTTTCTTTGTTTCTCCTGTATTGCCAAATCATCATGTGTTACTAAAATAAACAGGAAAGGGGACTTTCCTGGCCATCCAGCGGCTAAGACTCCATGCTCTCCATGCTCCCAATGCAGGGGCCTGGGATCGATCCCTGGTCTAGGAACAAGATCCCATATGCTGCAACTAAGATCTAGCGGAAACAAATAAACAAATATTTACAACAGAAAGAAAATAATCAGGAAAAAAAGGCCACACACCCACAGAAAAATGCCCTCCTTCTCTGTTGCCTGCCTTTCCCTCCCTGAGCAGTTTTAAAGTCACAAGTAATAAGTGGGCGCAGACGGCTGGGCTCCATGGGGGGAGTGGATGGTCTCGAGCAGGGTGGCGGAACTCAAGCACGGGGACAGGACTTGGTGGGGGGAGCCTGGGGGAGGCACTCAGAGCCTGGGATGGGTGAGGAGGGTTTCCTGGCGTGTTGAAGTTGGAGCAGTTGGGGAGAGTGTCCACGCAATGAGACGACCTGGCCAGGGTGACCGAGATTGCAGTAGGGTGAGAAGGGCTGCTCAGCAGAGAGGCAGCCTGGTGCTGAGTGTCGACACCCAAAACCCACCCACGCCAGGGAGAGGCAGGCAGCAGAGAGACGGAGCTGGCGACACATGGAAGTTGGGCAAATGAGGAATATTAGAGACAATGGAAGGCAGTGTTTCACTGTTGGAGAGCGGGTGAAGATACCGAAAGGAAGACAATTTGAATGAATCCGTGGGGTTGGACTGGGGTCAGAAGTATTGGTGTGCACTCATGGTTTTCAACATATAGCATCCGTGTGTGTGTGTGTGTGTGTTCAGTTGCTTCTACCTCTTTGCGACCCCATGGACTGTAGCCCACCAGGCTCCTCTATCCATGGAATTTCCAGGCAAGAATACTGGAGTGGGTTGCCATTTCCTACTCCAGGGAATCTTCCCATCTCAGGGATCAAACACATATCCCTGTGTCTCCCGCACTGGCAGGCAGATTCTTTACCACTGAGCCCCCTGGGAAGCCTTTTCAACATACAGAGAGATACAGAAATAAGCAGAGATCTAAATGTATATTTATGTGAATATATGTATAAACAAATATATATGCTGTCTAAGCTCAGTCTGCTATAATAAAATATCATAAACTGAGTGGCTTAAACAAAAGCTTTTTTTCCTCCCATAGTTCCGGAAACTAGGAAGTCCAAGATCAAGGGTGCAGATCTGACTCCTGGTGAGGGCCCTCTTCCCGGCTTGCACTGGGTTGGCCACCTCCTCACTGTGTGCTCACCTGGCCTTTCCTCAGTGCACACTGCTCCTCTGCTTATAAAGCCTCTAATCCTGTGGTGAGGAAACCACCCTAATGACCTCATCTAACCCTAATCACCTCCCAAAGGCTCCATCTCCAAACACCATCACATCGGGTTATGGCTTCAACATATGAATTAGGGGGACACACACATTCGGTCCATGGCAGGTACATACACAGGTGTATGTGTCTCATTCCATGTTACATGTACACACCCATACACGAACACTGCGTCTAGTCCCTACCTCTGTCCACTCAGACGGCCAGGGAGTGATAACACCCCCATATCAGAGAGCAAAGCTAGCACCCTGATCTTGGCTTTTAAATACTGTTTTCCACTAAAAGGGACCTGGATTCCTTGCCAAAACTGCCAGTTCCAGGTCTAGGGTGAGGAAAGCACAAGACGAACCTGGAACATCTTGTGCCCAAACGCAAAGGGTGCTCAAAGAATTGTGAGGACACGCCAGAGGGACACGAAAGACAGCTCAAATGAGTTCCCAGTGCTCAAGCAGGGGACAACACGTCCTTAAGATGAATAACTGTCATCATGAATTGCAACCTTTGAGTAAAAGAAAAAGCCATGAACCCCTACTGAGAGAAGTAAATCAAAGAATAAATTGAAAGTTTTTGGAGAAAACAGGAGGCGCAAAGTAACTTCCCCTAAAATACTTGTTAATTACCAAGAGGAAAAAATATTTTTATAGTGGTGGAGCCTGGCAGACATCACCTTAATCGAGTGTTCAAAGCAAAAGCATCCGTAACAAGACACAACAAAACTGCAGCCCATCTGATAGGATGCAGTGAGAACACAGCGTCACTTCTGCGATATTCCTGCCAAAGATGGATATGCCAAATCTAATCACGAGGAAACACCAGCTTGGGGGACTTAATACAAACAACTGTAATCTTCAAATGCGCCAAGATGAGGAAAGTCAGGGAAAGATTAAGGAACTGTTTCAGACAGGAGACAAAAAAAAAAGAGAACTAAATGCAGCTCATGCTTCTGAACTGGATCCTCAGGCTGCAAAGGACAATACCAGGACAATTGGCGAAGTGTGAATGGGGTCTGAGGATTGGATGCCAGTAACACCTCCATTTAATTTTCAGATTTTGATGGTTGTATGCTGGTGATAGAGGAGAATGTCCTTATTTTCAGGAATCACACAGTAAAGTCTGAGCAGGTGACTGGATTTCACTCCCAAATGGTTCAGGAAAAATAAAATTCTTTGTACTAAACCTCCAACTTTTCTCCAAGTTAGTGATCCTTTCAAATCTTTTTTTTTAAACCAATAAATTCAATTTACATATATGAGTTAAATATCCCTAAATACAAAATAGGGCTTCCCCCGTGGCTCAGCGGTAAAGAATCCACCTGCAGTGCAGGAGACATGGGTTTGATCCTTGGATCCGGACGATACCCTGGAGAAGGAAATGGCAACCCACTCCAGTTTCTTGCCTGGAGGATCCTATAGACAAAGGAGCCTGGTGGGCTACAGTCGACGGGGTCACCAAAGAATCGGACATGACTTAGTGACTGAACAACAATGACGACAAAGACAGAATAGGTATGTTATGTACTGCATGTTTACTTTATTTGTGCAAGAACAGGGCATAAGCAGACCATCTGTATACACAGCACAGGGGCCCAGAAGCAGACATAGACCGCCCTGTGCTGAGTCGGGGGTTGCAGCGCCTGGAGACCCGAAGAGGTTCTGGAGAGATGGGCCAGCCTCTGACGGCTTCCTGACTGCAGCTGGAGGCTGGGCCCCTCCCTAGAATATCTAGCTCTACCCCCCACCCTCCCAACCTCTGTCAGTTCTGAGAGAACAGCTTCCAAACATCCTAGAAGATTCAGAAATCAGAAATTCATAATTGCTGACCTCAGAAATCATTGAAATCCCAAACATTCTTCTATTTGAGGATCCCCGGGGCATGTCCCAGACAGCCTCATACCCTGGATGGTGGCACCCACTGTGACCTGAGGGTTCAGAGTCAGTCAGAGGAGGTTCTATGCTCAAGCTTCTCTGAGTCTGTGCCTCAATCACTCCACGCATAAGATAAGAAGTGGGAGGGACTTCCCTGGCGGCCCAGTGTTTGGGACTTTGCAGGGAGGGATGGGTACAAATTCGATCCCTGGATGGGTAGCTAGGATCTCACATCTTGCAGCCAAGAGGCCAAAATGTAAAATAGAAGCAATGTTGTAACAAATTCAATAGAAGACTTTCAAGATGGTCCACATCAAAAAATTCTTAAAAAGATAAGAAGAGGGCTGTGGTGGGGAGGAGATAACATAATCCATAGGCCCCACGAGAAGAGGGCTGTGGTGGGGATGAGGTAACATAATCCATAGACCCCACGCCCTGTACCGGGTACACGACAAGCTCAGTGAACAGGAACTGCTTCCCTTTATCAGTTAAACATTCGTGTTTCCTTTCCTGGACTCCAGAAATGTGGTCACCACTTCAATAAAAGCTAGAAGTACTGAAAGCCAGTTGGGCTGGGCTCAGATGTGTGCTCTATTTTTAGCCATGTGAACTTGGGACCCCAGTAAGGTTTTATGGGACCTGCTTTATGGCTCCAGGCTTCCTTCTGGCACAGGGTGAGAGTGAGGTTACTGGGTGAGGTGATGGATCAGGGAAAGTCAAAGTGAAGGGAAGCTTTTCAGAAGCCACACTGGCCCAGTTAGAGACCCTCATCCCTTGGCAAAGTGAGGGGTTTCTGGGAGGAAGTTTATGCAGACCCTATTTTCCATACTCAGTAATATGTTGTTGTTTAGTCGCTAAGATGTGTCTGACTCTTCGTAACCCCATGGACTACAGCCCACCAGGTTCCTCTGTCCATGGGATTTCCCAAGTAAGAATACTGGAGTGGGTTGCCATTCCCTTCTCCAAGGGACCTTCCTAACCCAGGGGTCAAACCCACATCTCCTGCATTGGCAGGCAGACTCTTTATAACTGAGCCACCTGGGAAGCCCCAGCAATATGTTTTGAACACCGATTGTCTAAGAACAGCAGATAAAGAAGAAAGGAAACACTCAATCAGGGCAAGATGCTTCAGTCAAGGGGGAGCATCATAGTGGCAAATGATGTACAAATTAAGTAAAGACACAAGCTGCAAAGTAGGCACCAGATAAGCAAAGGGGTCACTGGTGACCCCACTGAGAGAAGTTGTCCATCAGTTTGCAGGCTGATACTAGTTTTTGGTGGATTAAGAAGCCTGGGGAGAGCAGAGTGGAGATTATTCCTTTAAGACACATGGTGAAGGGACGAGAAGGAGTAGTGAGTGGAGCAAGGGCAGGATGCAAAAAAGTGGGTTCAGGATATTGGCGGTGTGGACAGTGGTGTAGGCTGAAGTGAGTGTGTGGAAAAGCAGGCACGGATGGCACCGGACTTGATGATAGAGGAGCAAAGTCTCAGGAGAGGTGGGATGGGGAGAAGTGGGCACAGGTGGGTGGGTCATTGTGGCTGAGCAGAGCAAAGAAGGGAAGAGGGGAGAACCACCGAGCAAGCCTAGGCCTGATGAGTAGGGGTCCGGGGCTCTGGGGAGGGAGACCTACCGGGGAAGGGAGTGTCTTCCTCTGTACCGGCTGCAGTTGGGCACACCATGGCCCCAGATGGTGAGGAGGCTCCTGGTATCCCTGACCCAGGATTCCAGGGAAGCAGTTTCATCAGCTGCACCCCTGGCTGCAGGTGCAGGGAGCAGCTGGCCTGACCCGGGGTTGTGCCCAAGCAGGGTGACATGGGCAAGAGCCCGGGGTGAGGGCACAGAGGCTGCCAGTGAGAAGCCCCTCAGGGATGTGAAGGAGCCAGTGGGGAGCTCTGTGTACGCTCTGAGCCCAGCATCCCGCAGAGGGGTTACTCACTGCTGACTCAGACCCAGGTGCTCATTTGCATGTTATTCATTTCAAGCCAAAAAAAAAAAAAGAGCAGGAATACTAAGAGCATCTCATTCCCCCTTCCAAAAGAGCCACCTCAGATCTTCGAGTGCTCCTGTGGCTGTGCTCAGTCTCTCTGACCTAGAAATCTTTCCACCTTGGAGGGCTCCCCTCAATCATGCCCACACAGCTGTCTGTGAAATTTGGAAAGTTCATTTCCTCTCCAAGAACACCAAGGTAAGTTTTCATTTTAAGTTAAATGCTCAGAGCATGGCCCTTAGTGCTGCCAAATATTCTGGTTGTATCATTGTCTCCTCCCACTACAATGTCACCTCCATGAGGAGAGGGGCGTCGTTTTGTATCCCTGTGCCTAGAACGGTGCCTGATACACAGTAGGTGCTCAATAAACACATTCAATGACTGAAGGCCCTGTTCCAAGCACTTTAACTACACCTTTCCACCCTGTGCATGTTCCAGTTGACGACATGGAGATTCAGAGAGGCTAAACGTTTTCCGCAGGTCATTCAGATTGCAGGTACAAACGAAGCCCCGAGTTTCAGGCGGGCCTGCCCACTTGTCATGCAATCATTCAGAAGTTGCTTGATGAGTTTATTGGGTAACCACTCCTATGAAGCTGATTCATGCTAACCCAACTCTGACAAGAACATCCCTGACAAGAAAAAGCAAACGTGCTAATTTACATTCAAACAAAAATAAACTACCAAGGAGCTGAAATGCTCTGAGCAGCTGGATGGCTCAGTCCAGCCCCAGTAGGACACGTGTTGTGACTAAGGAAGGCAGAGGAATGTTCGCCAGCTTGGCCAGGAGCCAGCTCTGGGAACTGGACACCAGGAGCCCCACTGGGCTGACAGGTCAGGGTCCTGCTTCCAGGAGGACCAGCAACACATGGCTGCCTGCGCTCTCCACTTGCGAGGAGAGCCAGCCTCCAGCCTCCAGCCTCCTCGGGTCCTCCCAGGCTCTCATTTGGGGAGAAATGCTTGTTGAATAATGAGTGGACCTTCCCCCTTCCAACTCCATATATGGTTTTCATCGACTCTTCAGTGACTGCTTCTTGTTCATAAGGGGAAACCCTACATGTACCAGGAAGTCATACTGTTTAACAACTCTGACCCCAGTGTCTAGGGAAGCCCATCTCTGTGAATCCAGGCCTCCATTTGGGTTCCTGCCAGTTTGAGCCGCTGAGGGTGTTTATGTCCTGCCTATGGTTTGAATTTTGGGGATCTCTTTTATAATTATCTGTTCCCTGCAGCTACAAGGGCACGGGCTTCAAACTACAGGGGAGTATGAAATGGAAGAGCAACCAAAATGACTTCAGAGGGACTTCCCTGGTGGCCCAGTGGCTGAGACTCCACACTCCCAATGCAGGGGGCCCGGGTTCGATCCCTGGTTGGGGAACGAGATCCCACATGCCGCAAGGAGAGATCCCACGGACCACAGCGAAGATTGAAGAGCCCGTGTGCCACAACTAAGACCCAGCCCAGCTAAATAAATAAACAGATAAATAAATAAAGTATTTATGTACTAGTAGGAAATGATCTTTATTATATTTTTAAAAAAAATCACTTTGGGGAGTGACCAGTGGAAGTTTGGAAAGCAAACTTATAATGTGGATGGTTGAGAATCAGAAAAGAATCTAGGCCTTTCCAGAAAGAGATTCTTTGGCACATGGAGTCCCTTAACTGTTAGTGGAAACCAAGACATGACTTTGCTCCTTTTCTACTACGTAGCAGTTATTTTAAAGCAGAACATTAAAAAAAAACCAAACCCAATTCCCAGGACCTGGGCCAGAGCAAGGTAACCACCACCAACACAGCTGTTACACGGCTGACGCCCGTTGCTGTCCGCTGCTTTAGTCCAGGTAAAGGCCTGGCAGGGGAGAAATTCTGGCTGGCTTAGCAAGGAGAGGAATCTGAGAGTAGCCATCACAGATGGTGGGTAGCAGATGCTAACAGAGCACAGGGCGGAAACCAAAAGGGACCTCACCGTCTCAAAGTTGAGCAAAAAAGCTGATAAATACTCGGCCCAGCCAACTGCCAATTATACAGCCCATGAAGCTCAGGAAGCCAGGGAGGGTGTAGAAGTTTCTTTAGTTGATAGCTTTCCATTCTTTTCAACCACAGATCTGTCAGCCTATGTCTCTTCAAGGAGCAAGTATATCAGCTTCAGGGAACCATCCTCACCATAGTATGGCCAAAGAGCAGAGGTGAAAACGCACAATTTGCAACTGGGCTCCAGGAGAGTCATTTGCCTCGCAGAAGCTGGGAGTTTCCAAGCAACTGGATGCCAATCATTCAGTCTTTCTATTACAGCATAGGGGGTGGTTAAGCAGTGTAGGCTCAGAGTCACACACGCATGGGACTAACAGACCCACCATATCCATGATAAACTTCAGCCACTTGGAACCTGTTTCCTCAGCTGTTAAGCAAGGATAGAAGTGCCTATGTTCTTAGGCGTTGGTATGATCATGTTTGATGGTGAATACAAACCATCTGGCACATAGAATGTGGTAGTGATGGTTTAGTTACTAAGTCCTATCTGACTCTTGCGACCCCACGGACTGAGGCCCACCAGGCTCCTCTGCCCGTAAAATTCTCCAGGCAAGAATACTGCAGTGGGTAGCCACTCCCTTCTCTAAGGGATCTTCCCGATCCAGGGGTCGAACCTGGGTCTCCTGCATCTCCGGTACTGCAGGAGGATTCCTAACTGCTGAGCCCCACCAGGGAAGCCCCAGCGCATAGCATGGCACACAGCAAATGCTCAAAGAACCTTAGCTGTCACTTCACAGCTATGAAAGTCCAGATGGCGCTGTTCCATATCGTCACAGACCTGCTGTATCCCATAAATTCCTCCCGCTCATGGTCATACGTATCAGAAAGTAACTCTATGTACAGCAGCAGAGGCAATCTTATGGTTAGAAATTAACAAAAGCTATTATTACCAATTGCTATTATGGTCTTAAGCTACTTGGTCAAGTTGTGACTATAGATATTCTCAAGTGTCCATGATAATTTCTTCTATTAGGAGTCCAGGTATGATTCAAAATCAGAAAGCACTGCTTTCCTAGGTAGCAATAGCTTTCATTATTAGCTATAATCCAACTAAACAAATTTTTTTACCATCTCTCATTTTAAGGAAATATCAGATCAGATCAGTCGCTCAGTCGTGTCCGACTCTGCGACCCCATGAATCACAGCATGCCAGGCCTCCCTGTCCATCACCAACTCCCGGAGTGCACTCAGACTCACGTCCATCGAGTCAGTGATGCCATCCAGCCATCTCATCCTCTGTCGTCCCCTTCTCCTCCTGCCCCCAATCCCTCCCAGCATCAGAGTCTTTTCCAATGAGTCAACTCTTGGCATGAGGTGGCCAAAGTACTGGAGTTTCAGCTTTAGCATCATTCCTTCCAAAGAAATCCCAGGGCTGATCTCCTTCAGAATGGACTGGTTGGATCTCCGTGCAGTCCAAGGGACTCTCAAGAGTCTTCTCCAACACCACAGTTCAAAAGCATCAATTCTTCGGCGCTCAGTCCAACTCTCACATCCATACATGACCACAGGAAAAACCATAGCCTTGACTAGACAAACCTTTGTTGGCAAAGTAATGTCTCTGCTTTTGAATGTGCTATCTAGGTTGGTCATAACTTTCCTTCCAAGGAGTAAGCGTCTTTTAATTTCATGGCTGCAGTCACCATCTGTAGTGATTTTGGAGCCCCCAAAAATAAAGTCTGACACTGTTTCCACTGTTTCCCCATCTATTTGCCATGAAGTGGTGGGACCGGATGCCATGATCTTCATTTTCTGAATGTTGAGCTTTAAGCCAACTTTTTCACTCTCCTCTTTCACTTTCATCAAGAGGCTTTTTAGTTCCTCTTCGCTTTCTGCCATAAGGGTGGTGTCATCTGCATATCTGAGGTTATTGATATGGTGTTTTCCCTAAAGCAACACTTGGGAATATGCCAGATCAGTCCCACACTTAATGTAATTATTTTAATTTTCTGTATATACATCTTCAGACATCAAATAACAATGGGTGTGCAAAATAACAGTGGGGTGCCCTAAGATTTCCAAGGATTCAGATATGCAAATAAACCAGGGCAGGGGAGGAGCTGATGCATTTACCAAGTCTCCATCCTCTAAATGTTCTAGTTATCATGTTAGTGCACGGTGGGTGCTGGAATGACCAGAGCAGAAGTTGCTCATCACACGGAGCTGAGTGGAAGTAGATAAAAAGGCAGGAGAAGGCAAAGGCAAAGAGAGTCCCAGCTCCCTCCTTCACTCGCTGTGACCTTGGGAAACCTGCATGTATCTGAGCTTCAATTCCACCCATGTACCCGGGATAACAATGCCCATGGCATAGGACTGGCTCGGCTGAGTTACAGCACTAGGAAAACAAATACTTCGTCAGCACCGAAGCACCACACAAAAGAGAGACGCCGCTAAGTGTGCGTCTTCTAGCAGAGGGTCCGCTCACTCCTGTGCCCACGCCCGCCCCGGCGAGGCCCTCCTTGTCTTGCTCACTCCAGCTCGGGATGGCTCTGCCCTGTCCTCAGCATCCCACCACACCTCCGCCCACAACGCTGGGGACAGCCCCTAGATTTCCACCCTTCTCCCTCCCCCCAGGCTCAAGGAATAGGCACGCAGACAACTTTCCCCAGAGTTGAAAGTAGTTGAAAGACTGATGGTCGGGGCGGGAAGGTAGAGAAGACAGGGAGGGATAAGAGAGGATTTTTAGGGCAGTGAAACTATTCTGTATGGTACTATTAATGCAATTAGCGGTGGGTACATGTCATTACACACTGAACCCTAATGTAAACTAGGGACTTCGGGTGATAATGATACATCAATGTAGGTTTGTCAAGTGTCACAAATGTACCCCCCAGTGGGGAATGTTGACAGGAGGGGAGAGTGTGCATGTGTGGGAACAGAGGGGTGTGTGGAAATTGTTATTCCTTCCAATCAAGCTTTTTGTGAACCTAAAACTGCTCTAAAATAGCCTATTTTAAAAAATGATTCTGTACACACAAAGAGATCTGCTATTGAGATGGGCTCTGACAAATGTGGATATTTAAGAAATCCAGCACTTTATTTAACATCAAAGCCAACATCAAGTGTTAATTAAAAAAAAAAATAACAGCCCCTGCTTTGACTCGGGTAGCGATCTACATAAAATTTACAACTCTAGGCTAACAGGAAACTATATGATGTCCCATAAAACAGAAATTCTGCAGCAGGCCTCACAATAAGCATTTCCAGTTTCTGTGCTCAGAGCCACTAACTGCCTAAACACACTAACAGAGAGCTTTGCTGAAACAAACGCAGCAGACATGCTTTAAATAAACCAAAGTTGCAACACATAAATCATTCCTAAAACAATCAAGATATGTTACTTTCAGCTTCTTATAAACAGAGAATTGCATTTACTTTAGAAAATTATAGATCTGCTTTATACCTTCTGGGTTACCACAATGATTAAATGTACCTTTCTTCTCAGCAAAGTTTCTTAACTACTTTTAATATAAATAGGCCAATTTCATTCTTTTTAGTGATCTACCTTTTTAGATTAACTCTTTCCTTAGCATATGTGCTAAACTTCTTATAACACCTCTCTCCAGATAAAGTCCTGAATTTTAAATGTCATTTCATCCTACCCCCCAGTTCCTCAAAATTATGAAAAAAAAATGCAAAATCAACCGTTTAATCATACATGTTCATATTATTAGCAAGTATATTTAAGTGTTTTCCCGAACCAACACAACTGTATTTGGATTCAATGCAAAAATGTTCCATCTGATGCAAAATAACTTGGTATTTAAAAAACAAAGGAAAAGGACCTAAGAGAAGTAGTTCCTCTATTACTGAACCCACAATTAAACCTGATACACTAGAAGAATGACAAGGCGAGAAACATACATAGTGGGGAAACACGTAAATGAAAACCAGAGTGACAGAGCAGGAGAAAGGCTAACATCACACAAATGCCCACTGATAGACAGGGAGGGATAATGACTGCATTATGGGCTGTGGTGGAGAGGGGAGGAATTCAGATTATCAATAGATCACGGCAACCATATAAGCTAAACAACTAACTGTACATGCTAGAAACTTGGGACTCTACTTTCACTGCCCCAGATCAGCCATGGAATATTTTTATTTCCTGCTTCATTTTTGGTTTTATCTTGGTGGGGAGGGGGGAACTGAATGGGAGGATGTTCTGTTTTGACTCAACCATACTCAAAATATAAGCTGCAATAACCAACTCAAAACCCACAAGAGAGTATTCTTAGGTTCTTCTTTTGTCCTCAGCAGACTATCATTATCCTTGTGATCATGAAAATAATATGCCACCAAAAAATCCAGTGCTAGGACACAATGCCCAGTATCTTCAATCACTTAAGTTCATGGAGGGAGCAGGCACTTCCCCATCCCACAGATGGCTTTCATCTCTAGGTATGTACATGATGCTGACTGCCAGGGAAAGGTGGGGAAAGGGATTCATTAACTTAAATGTAAATTGAATACCCAATTCCAGAATGTCATAGCAAGATCACTATTTTTATTGTATATTTATAACATTTTATTTAATCTCCTTAGGCAGTGAAAAGCAGCAGCAGCGGGAGAGTTTATTCTTTGAGAAGAGAATAATAAACTGCAGAGAGTAAAAGTCTCCTTGGAGGATACCATCTTATTAAAAAGCTTCATGAACTTTCGACAAGACTTGAAAATAAATACACTGTGTAGGTTGAGCACATCCAAGTGAAAATAAGGTTTTTGAAATCTAATGAGAATCACTGGAAATAAGAATTCTTAAAAATAAAAATTCACCGTCAGGTGGAGTGACTTAGACCCTACAATATTTCAGAAGAGAGTCAGTTTTGAGCAGTTTCTGTTAACAGCTCCACGTTGCAGGGGGTGAATCATGTTGCTTTCCGTTTATTTCTCCATCTCTCTCACTGGGGAGGAGAGACACTGATCATAGGTCCGGGAAGCATCAAAGCAAAGGCGCCAGGCTGAGCAATGGAGCGGAGTATGGGGGCGTGAGGAGCAGGCTCGAGCCTTCTTGGGTCCTCCCAGAGCTCTTATCTCAAGGGCCAGGGATCGATCTCCTCTCTAAACTACCAGTAGCATCCACACCCACCCCACCCCCTGGCTTGTCCAAAGTGGCCTCAGAAAGGTTCACAGAAATCAAGAGGACCCATCCAGGAGGCAGCTTGATTCAAGGGCATAAGTTACATCCAGCCCTTATCCACATGGAGACTGAGGCCCAAGGACAACCGGGAATGCTGGCCATGAAAACAGAACCAGACTCTTTCTCTGGATCCAGAAACTGTCTCCATCTCCTGGACTGGATGGATAGACCAGGGGAGAGTCTTGCAGTGAAAGGGGACAGAGCCATGAGAGGAGGTAGGACTGTAACTCCCTCTTCCCTGAATGCAAGATACTTGAAGCCAAAGATTTCATGAAACAATGTTTATTGTTGTAAATAACTCAAGTCTGGAATTAGATGGTAGCCACAGTTACATGTGAATGGACTAAAACCACTGAATTGTAAACTTAAAAAAAATAAAAGCAAGCAAATTTTAGTTGTGTAAGTCTCACCCACACTGGACTTGTACCAGATGTTCGACAGTTCCGTTCTCTCAAACCATGGCATTTGTCACATTTTTAAAGGAGATTTTCCTAAGAGCATGTGTGCATGCACAGTCGCTTCAGTTGTGTCTGATACTTTGCAACCCTATGGACTATAGTCCACCAGGCTTCTCTGTCCATGGAATTCTCCAGGAAAGAACACTGGGGTGGGTTGCCATGCCCTCCTCCAGGGGTTCTTCCTGACTCAGGGATCAAACCTGCATCTCCTGCAACTCCTGTACTACAGGCAGATTCTTTTCTGCTGAGCCACCAGGGAAGCCCTATTTGCAAAAATATTGCACTTAAAATTTAAATCCGGGTCATTTGATGTTTTCTGGAAGATAACATATACTAACACTCTTCCTTTTGTCTTCAGATAACAAAACAGGTTGTGGGAGGAGGGGATGAACCAGTTTTCACTAACATCTTCTAGAGCTTCTTTTTTTGTGACAGAGAAACAGATTTAAAAGACAGTATCATCTGGGCTCAAGAGAGTAAATGACATCCCCCAGATTGGCCAAAGATGTTGACTTCTGCATGCTCTCACCTCAGCAGAAATGTGACCGCTCCTTCTACTCCCTTAGAACTTATCCTAAGAGACAGAGGGCAACCTTGGCTCAGACACTGAATCTAATTTATTCTTACAGGTCTTTCAGGGTCTGCCAAAGACCCTCTCAATCTTCACCCAGGCCACCTGCACCCACTTAGATGCCACCCCCTTAAACCACATATTCTACTTTCTTCCCTTTTTCCAGTGTTCCCACTTCAGGGCACTTTAGCTTTAGAAACTATGATCCTGCTGTCCTTTCTTGGAGAGAGAGAAAAAAAAAAAAAAAAAAAAACACTCCAAATGTGAGCAGCCTTTTTTATTTACTGAGTACACTTTGCCAGCCCTCACAGACTGAATAAAATGAATCACAGAAAACGAAACACATCCTGAGAGGGGCTGATCACAGTGAAAATTTGCTGGAACACAAATACAGTGCTTTTCGGACCTCAATTAAAGACACAGTTTGAAGAGGGATTGGGGAGCATCTCTATATGCCTGGAAGGTGGTACGTTCGACAGTCAGTGAAGGTGGAATCAGGACTGTGGCTCCCTGGGTGAAAGAAGGCAAGACCTGTTCATAAATCCTCACGTCTTACCATTTAAAGAGCAATGGAACAGCTAGGTTAGACTTTTGATGGACTAACAGGTGAACCGTAAGATTCCCATGTGACAGTCACACACAGTTGGCCACGGTGGACACTGGGCACACGGGGGACCAACGGCCAGCAGCAGACAGTGGGACAGATTACACGGGATCTACTGTGCTTTCACAGGCCCCACAGGCTCACAGGGTCGCCGTCTGAGCGTCTTCCCCTCCCCAAGTCCTGCCACATCTTCACTGCTTCCAGGACTTGAGGGGAAATGTAACCCTAGCAATGGTGAAGCTCAGTATCAACAGAGACTTAAGAGAGACTGAAAACCTCTCTCCTTCTGGGTCACTGATTACACCGTGTGCTTGACAACCAGAGGCTGACCATGCTGAGCTGCTCAGGTGGGCAGGAAACCAGGACTGATTAAGGCAGTGAGCAAGGTGGGGAGAGCCTGGAAACAGATTCACGGTAACCACGCACAGGGACCCAGCTGGCGAGTGCCACCGAGTGACGAGAACTGTAGTTATTTACAATGCACAGCCCTGGTCCTTGTATTCGTCCGTCGGCACAAATGTTCATTTTAAAGTTTGGTAGTATGCACAGAGTTTTCTTTAAAATAAAAACTTGAAAGGATGTGAGGACAGGAACCAGAGACTTCATCTTGGTATTATTATCCTTTCTATGGCACACAGAATGTGGTCCCAGTTTTTACAAAATATCGCAAAGAGAGTCACAGCGAAAAAGGTGCCGAGGATGTGGAAGCGGCTCTTCATCATGGGCGAGATGAACTTGGCGATGGTGGACACGCACACCAAGATGACGGTCATGAAGGCGAGGACGACATTGATGCACTTGCCCAGCAGGACTTTGGCATTCACCGTGTCTGTCTGCAGGGCTTGCTGCTCCTGCTGGTGGAGCTCCAGCTTAGAGATGCGAGTCTGGCAGGACTCCAGGGCTTCCTGTGGGCGAGAGGGAGAGCGAGGATCAAACGCTGTTGGGGCAACACAGGAGCGGGAGCCAGGACGTGCACAGGGCCGCCCCGCTCAGGACGCTGCTGCTGGGGCAGCTTCACACTGACGCTGATGATAATGGTGGTGATGACAGACAGGTGTCAGACAAGAATCCCAGGGCTCGCCTTATCCTGCTATTCATGGATAGAACGAGCTTGTATCTACAACCGTGAAATACCATGAATAAGGAATTTAAGGGCAGGTATTTTGGTTTTTGGCCACACTGCACAGTATGTGGGATCTTAGTTCCCCGACCCGGGGAGGCACTGGAGGCACAGGGTCTTAACCACTGGATCACCAGGGAAGTCCCACAGTTAGGTATTTTGACTCTGCCTCTATGTAGAATAAAGTGCATAAAATACTGGCATCTGGTGGAACTCTCAGGGACAAACCAGTGGAGGGGGTGGGGTCCCGTTTGGCAACAGAAGACTATCTTCAGCAGTGAAGGAAGTGGCATCTCCAACTGCTGGTCCTCACGCCACTGCTCAGAGTCTGCGCATCTGTTGCAGAGCAGTGGAGGACAGTGGGAGAGACAGGGCCGTGGACCGTGGGGCTCCCGTGGCTGCTCTCTGAATGCCGCATCCCCAGGGCCCTACCTGAGGCCACACCTTCTCCCTAGGTCTCAGCCCCCCCCAAGCTTTCATTACTTGTACTCCAAGAACATCTCCAGCCCAGGTGTCTCTTCTGAGACGGAGCTGTGTGTCTACATGAGTCCCTGACATTTCCATCACTGCTGCCGTTTAGTCACTAAGTCGTGTCTGACTCTTTTGTGACCCCATAGGCTGTAGCCCACCAGGCTCCTCTGTCCATGGCATTTCCTAGGCAAGAATATTGGAGTGGGGTGCGATTTCCTTTTCCAGGGGATCTTCCCAACGCAGGGACTGATCCCACGTCTCTTGCATCTCCTGCACTGGCAGGCAGGTTCCTCACCACTGAGCCACCAGGGAGGCCCTGACATCTCCGTCAGAGCTTCTCAGAAGCACCTCAGATGCAATGTGGCCAGTTCTGTATACACGTCCTCACCATCCTCACTCCTGCCATCAACCCCGTTTCCCTTCCAGTTCCTTTTCTCAGAAAACAGCTCTTGGTGAGCCAAATTCTCATATGAGAAGCATGAGGGGCATTCCTTGATGCCCTTCTCATGACCCAGCCCCACCCACACAATGTCTGGCATTTATCTTAACTGGTCCGTTCGTCTCCCCTCCCACAGTAACCCCCCACCTAAACCACCAGGGTCTCTGCCTGCAATAACTTTACACTTGTTTCTCTGCACATCCTCTCCATCCCCAACCACATGAATCCACTTCCCACACAGCAGCCCAGGTGACCTCTGAAAGATGTGTATCTGGTATGGCTCTTTCTCGTAGAACCTTTTAAATCTTTAACGTGGCCCAGGCCCAGCCACTCTCTCCTGCCAAGCTTACCAGATAAGCCCACTTCCTCCCCGCTTTCACTGTGTTCTAGCCATCCTGGCTTTATAAAGTGCTGAGAAGGACCATGTTCAGGGCCTTTGCACACGCGCTGTGCTGTGCCTAAAAGGTCTGCCTCCCCACACACCACCCCGCTCCATCTTTCAGGTCCCATGTTGATGGTCACATCCTGAGGGAAGCATTCCTGGACCCACCAGACTGTCAAGCCCTTCTCCGGGCCTCGTGCCTAACCAGGGGACCATGCCTGCACTGTGCCCTGAATACCTCCAGCAGGAGGCGCAGGCTGGCTGCACGCTCCGGAGACTGAATGCCAGTAAGGGGACCCGAGGCTTGAAAAAGGGAAGAAACATACACCTCCCAGGAGAAAAAGACCTAAGAGGCAGTACAATGACCTAGTTTGGTTCACCAGCCTATTTTCTAACTTATTTCCCAATATATGTTTGCTCAATTAAAATCCAGTCATGTTTTCAGATTTTAAACAAGCATAATGGTGCCAACATTGATTTACTTTCCTTTTTGTGACCATACTCTATGGGCCAAGGGTTCCCTGTTACTATAGTAACTCTCATTATACAGGCTACCGACAAAGCAGGTAAAACTTCTTCAGATCCTCACGATCCAAACAATGCTGACTTCCATAGCAACAGGCAAAGGGCCCCCCAGACCATGTATTCTTTTAAAATGCTTAGGTCCACAGATAGCATCCTCTGTTTTAGGCATGGCATGGAACTAGTGATGGAACGGGACAAAAGATCACCATTTTAGGGAAATGCATTCACCTGTGACTGGGGAGATGATTTACATATACAGAATAGATTGATTCTAGACACTGCCTTAGAACTTCGGTCAAATTTTTAGCCAAAAGAGAAAGTCAAGAAAATTAAGCAGTCAACTGTGAGGAATTTTGGTCACAGCACCCGCTAAGAAATTAAATAGTGGGCCAAAGTAAGTACTGCATTTATTGGGGATAAGGACAAAGGACAGGATTATCTTTAAACTTTTCATTGCAAATTCAGGGTTAAAAAAACTCATTTGCTCTTTAAAACAACAACAAAAGCTTTGTATCCTAACAGGCAACAGTTACCCTCATCTATGCTACTCCATCACCTTGTATAACCCTGCCTATAAGCACGAAAGAAACAAGAAAGAGGAAGCTGAGCAGGCCCAGTCACCAAAGCCCCAAGAAATAGAGCTACTCATACATACTAAATATGAAACTGACCAGCATCTGTTTTTTGGCCGCTAATGTGTCAGGTAAAGGTTTCAGTATTTTATCTATCTTATCCCATTTAATCCTTCTGACAGATGTTTGAGGTAGAGCTTGTTAACATTTCCATTTTACAGATGAGGAAGCTGAGGCATAGCACTGACTTGTGCGGGGTCACACAGTAAGAGACAGGGGCAAGATTCTAACAGCAAAGGCCCTCCAGTCACTCACACGGACACCCCTTTGCACTTCTGAGCTACAGGTAAAACTAGAAAACGGTAAAATGAAATCTGAATTTTTAAGCTCTCTCTGAAGTTCACCTCCCCCCTTATCTTACCCCTTTCATCTCTAAAGTATATTTCTTTTAAAAAAGAGTAACAATATAAACCCAAACAATCCCGTAAATAAGCAAACCATATATAATATTTAGATATAAGCCAGTGGAATCCCAGATGTATGCTAAACAGCATGCTCTAATAAAACAGACTGTGCTGTTTGCCTGGCAACACGTCACATTTAGACGGGTTCACATCTTTTACACCAGTCAGCAGTAAAGCTCAGTCTCCTAGCCCAGAGCGGAAATTCGCTTGGTGTCTTCTGCACCAAGGTCCTCAGGGGCAAATAAGTCTGATGCTTTCTTTGGCTCCCAGCATTGTCCAAGCAGACAACTGGCAGCAGCACTGGCTCAGCCCTTGACAGGAAGGAACAAAACATGGACAGCTGAAACTGGCTCACACACTGTGGGAGAAATCTGCGTTTCAGCCCCTTGTAAAGTGGGGTTGGAGAAAATAACCACGCCTACAAAGAACATTTGTAAAACTGAAGCTGTGCGTGACCTGGATAGTACTCTTTGTTTTCTTTTCTTAAAGAAGGGAATCTATGGGAATGTAAATCACTGCCGCCACCATGGAAAACAGTACAGAGGTTCCTCAAAAAATTACAGATAGAACTACCATACGATCCACAAGTCCCACTTCTGTGTACACACCAAGGACATGACATTACCATCTAGAAGAGAAATTCACACCCTCACATTTATTATAGTGTTACTGACAATAGCCAATCCGTGGAAACAACTCAAGTGTCCACTGATGGATCACTAAAGAAAATGTGGTACACGTACACACACAGGCGTACTATGCAGCCATGAGAAAGAAGAGAGCAATGCCCTTTGCAACACGGATGGGCCTAAAGGGTATTAACGCTAAGTGAAATGAGTCAGACAGACAACCAACACTGTAGAATCTAACAGGGGAAGGGAGGCGAAATGGGTGAAGAGGGTCAAAAGCACAAACTTTCACTTATAAGATGAATAAACCCTGGGGAATGCAATGTACAGCTTGGTCACTCTAGTTGACAACGTTGTATTGTATATTTGAAAGTTGCTCAGAGTAGACCTTACAAGTTCTCATCATAAGAGAACAAATTTGTAACTATGTGAGGTGATGAATGTTAATTTACTGTAGTGATATTTTTGCAATATGTACACATATGAAATCATTATATTGTATACTTTCATACAGTTGTATGAAAATTATATATGAATAAAAACTGGGGCGAAAGAGACCTTCTGGAACCCCAAAAAGGAGCTCAAGAAGCCTACGGCTGCTTCAATACAGCATTGTTGTTCACTTGCTCAGCTGTGTCTGACTCTTTTGCGATCCTATGGACTGTAGCCCATCAGGATCCTCTGTCCATGGGATTTCCCAGGCAAGAATACTGGAGTGGGTTGCCATTTCTTCCTTTAGGGCATCTTCCTGAGCCAGGGATCGAACCCAGGTCTCCTGCGTTGCAGGTGGATTCTTTACCATCTGAGCCACCAGGGAAGCACCATGACAGCATTAGTATCACATTATCACTAGAACACGCCTTTGTTTATACTGATCCATTTTCCTCCATCCACTGGGATCCCATCCACCCCTTCGAAACCCACCTTCTCCAGGACTTTGATTCAGATTCATTACTCAAGGACTACTTGTAAGACCTTGAACAAGTTCTCTGTGCCTTGGTCTCTACATCTGAGAAATGGGAAGAGTAATAGGAGCTATCCCAAACAGAAACAAATGGGCGTACAGACACCTCAAGTGCTTTGACAGTGCCTGGCACAGTATGTGCTCAAGTGCTTGAAATTCCCACAAATATGAAAGCTATTATTTTACAGATAAGCAAAGAAACTTAAAGCTTGCTCAGGACCAGGTAGCTGGTAAACAGCTGGGACTGAAATCCAGGGTCTAATCACTTTGTGGCCCCCTGCCCCACAAGTCCATAGCTTGCTAGGCACCACACGCCTGAATTTCTGAGGCTTTCAGAGCCTATAATCATGTAACTTGGCCCTCGTTCATGTTGTCTTGAGGCCCCTGGCAGCTGTGTTCCTCTTGATTTCTCACCTAAGCAAGCATGTTGAAGGCAAGGTTCGTCTCATATTTTAAAATTTGTAAAAATGTGGTGATGGTGGGGAGAGCAGAGTATAGGCGCTAGGCTTGGTGTAGGTAAAAAATAATTGTTAACTACTTTAGGCAGAAAGCAAACAGACTATAGCTTAAAGTCTGTAACAGGAGCTACTGGGGTCAACAGGGTAAAGATTAAATGTCTGCTCCTGATGCCAGAAATTCTTCCAGGCTTGCGTGTAATGTATCGGTTTGTTAAATGAATGAACGGCGGGGAAGAGCTCACGTGAGCTCTGGTGGGAGGGGGGAGGCACCTGGATGTCCCGTGAGCGCTCATAGGCCTGGTAGGCCACCTTCTCCTCGATGCTGGCTAGCTCCTGCTTCAGGTTGGCCGTCTCGTGCTGATGCAGGTCCGTGAGGTCGTGGAGCTGGTCCTCCAGTCGCTCGCACCTTTGTAAAGAGATGAATCGATTCTGAGCGCGACGTTTCAAAAGCGTACGACAGCACTTAGAAAATGACATCCTTTGTGCCTGCCGTCGCCACCGCCCTGTGGCTTGTGCTCATCCACGCAGACTGAGCTTCCAAGAGTACGTCTAGTTGTAGGGGACATGCTTTTGGATAACGCTGAACTCTAGCTCCAGAAAGGACTGGTCTCTGCAGTCTTAACTCTGTCCTCACTACTGAGGGTTCATGCAAACCAAAGTGGGCTATTCTGCCCACGCCACACCAGCACCTTGCTGGCTGTGGGGACAACAGGGCAGACTCCAGTGGCTCCTCGTTTGGGCTGGTCAGGAGGCGGGGCTGGCAAGAAGCCTGCTCAAGGCGAGGACCCACTGGCATGCTGGTGCTTCTCCCTCTTCTGAGCCCTCAGTGCCCGGTGGCTCACCGCCATAGCTCTCGTGCACCAGAGAAGCTATAAAGACAGGACTGGTTTCTATGCGGAGCCAAGTCCACTGATTTCCCAGTGTACACGGTGATGGTGAATACAGGTCTCAGTTCTTAAGTGCCAATAAAAAAAAATTCAGCTTGTTACAAATTCAAGATGGGTTAACAGGTGGCAGTTCGAAAAGTTCAAATCTAAAGAAGGACCAAGATTCTTATTCCCAATGCCCAGTCCCCTCAGAGAAGGGGAATTTTGTCTTATATCTGAAAACTTATATAATGTTTATTTTGAAACAGGAAGCACTATTTGGGGAAGATGCATTAAACCTGGATGACTTTTGAGTAATGCCAGTTTTAGACACTCCATATAGGTCACTTGAAAAAATCATTTTAAAAAACACTTTAACACAGATTTAATGATCATTCTCAGGTAGGACCTTGTAGCTGCTCAATGTTGGGTGTTTGTAAGCAAGCCTTTTAAAGACCTCTTAACAGATGAATGAATAAAGAAGGTGTGGCACACACGGACAATAGAATACTACTCAGCCATGAAAAAAGAATGAAATGCTGCCATTCGCAGCAACACGGATGGACCTGGAGGTTATCAGACTCAGAGAGATAAGTCAGACAGAGACAGACAGCACGTGATGTTGCTTATCTGTGGAATCTTTTAAAAAAAGATACAAATTAACTTATTTAAAAAACAGAAGCAGACTCACAGACTTAGAAAGCAAACTGATGATTGCCAAAGGGAAAGCATAGGGGAGGGATAAGTTAGAAGTTTGATACTAACATGGACACACTGCTCTATATAAAATAGGTAATAAGGACCTACTGTACGGCACAGGGAACTCTACCCAATACTCTGTAAAAGCCTAAATGGGGAAAGAAGCTGAAGAAGAACAGATATATGTGTATGTATAACAATCACTTTGCAGTACACCTGAAACTAACACATCGTCATAAATCAGCTACACTCCACTATAAAATAAAGATTAAAAACAAATATCTCCTAAGGTAAGCCATATAGTGAGAGACTAAACCAGGAGGATCACAAACATAACCATATAACAAAATGAGAACCAAAACTGTTTGAATTGATATTTGTGACTTGAAATAAAATTTGGACCCAAACAGAGCTGTATCCCAAACTACCTGAATGGAATTAAAGTCAATATTATTTAGAAAAACTGTGACTCAAAAATTGTTCTTATGTGACAAAGAATCCAGAGTCAAACATGCACACAGAAAGTTTTAAAAAAATTGTTTCATAAAATATAAGAGCTGGAAAAGCCACATCTCTAAACTAACACTCACATAAAATCATATATCAGATATAAAACAACATGTAAACTAAATTTAAAATTTAAATCTTATAATATGTAACAGGCATTCACTGTTTCATCTATATTCTTAGAAGTTAACATTCACTTGACAAAAAAACCTGATGCGGGGATATTTTTACTGGGAAAATGGTGGAAAATCACCTCATATTTGGACATGTACACTTTTTATGCTAGAGGCACCAAAAAGCCAGCCATATACAACACTTGAATTTAAAAATTAGCTTATATAAATCCACAAGATTTGAATTTTTAAGATTCCTTTTGAAAGGTTTTCATTTAGGGTGAAAAGTTTATTAATAAGCAAAATGTAATCTCACAAAAAAATACATGATATAAACACATTTAAAGACATTATAAAAATACATTATATAAAGAGATTTAGGTACCAAATAGAAGTTACCTTGCTGGACTGTGAATTTGTTTTTTTACTTGACAGTTATTATGGGGGGAAACCCAAATACAGACCTTGAAATTAGTATACTGAGATCTTGTGACAACTGTCTACTGAATCAGGAGCTCAATATGCATGTGAGTCATTGACTATATGGTGATATTTTAACAGACCCACATGCATGATGTCTTTCTCTAAGCTGTCAGGCTTCAAGTAGCAAATTACAATATTTAGAATTGCAAAGTATGGAAGGGACTCTCGGTTCCTAAATGCCTTTTGACCCACAATCACATTAAAAAAAAAAAAAAATTCGCATATCACTTTCAAACAATCTCTCCAATCTTAGAAACTCAAGCTCCTAAGAGCAGAGCCTGAAATACCTGTATCTCTCCTCTTGCAGTGTCTGAGAGATGAAGCCGTACTCCCTCTTGAACTGCACCTTGAGGGCCTCGATGTCCTCAGCCAGCTGCGCCTGGGTGTCCTTGATCTCCCGGAGCTCCTCCAGGATGGCGGTGAGTTTGCCCTGGCTGTCCAGTGCGCCCGAGCCCCCAGCCGCAAACGACTGGTTCCCATTGCTGTCGGCGGAGCCGGACGTGCCGCTCGAGCACTCGTCGTCGCTGCCGTATTTGGGCTTGTTCACGATGGTGGCGCTGCCCCCGTAGACCCTGGCGCTGGCCTCGGGCCGGAACTCCTCCAAGGAGTTCTTCAGGTGGGCAATGTTGTCAGCGCTGCCAAACTTATTCCGGATCAAGTTGGCGAACTCTCTGGACTTGTTGAAGACAAACACGGGCGGGGTGAGGGACACCCCCGGCATGCCCGACTTGCTGCTCTCCAGGCTGTGGGGGGCAGTGCGGGACTTGGCCTGGGCATCCTTCAGAGAGGGCGGGATGTCCTTCAGCTGGTCCTTGGCAGTGTCCTTGGCGCTCCGGAGGGCCCCGTTCTGCTCGAGCTCCCGGAGCTTCCGGTGGTACTGATCTAACTTCTTCTGCAGCTGGGCGATGGAGTGAGCCGACTTCTGGTTCTTCTTCTCGAACACCTGCTTGATGCGGCCAGCCTGCTGCTTGTCCGCGCTGTTGACCAGCTTCAGATACTCTGCCACGTTCCCATCACGGGACGTTTGCTCGATTTTTATCTGCTCTGTGACCTTGAGGATTTTCTGTCTCAGGCTGTCCGCATTGAGTTTGACCTTGTGGAAGTCCAGGATGCCATCTGGTACATCGAAGTTGAGGTTGGTATCCGACCCGCCTCTGCGGATGTTCAGGGGCAGGCTTAGGGTATTCATGTCATGGCGTTCTACCTGGAGGAGACAACAGGTAGGGGGACGGGAAGCACTATTAGACTGGAAGTCCAAGAGAGGGTCACTGTGACCGACCCTGTACACACACAACAGACATACTTTATGCCCCAGATTTTCAAACTGCAAGTATTCACCGGATAAAAACTCCCTACTATCCTCTCAAGTTGAATGAAGGACAACCCAACTCCTTCCTGCACTCATGTACAGGGATGATGAGATTCCACTCTACCAGGTTATCCAATGTTCTGTCTGATTAGATGGTAAGCATTTGTTGCCAGTATAGAAAATCCATCACACGATGATGTTATCAGTCCTCATGGTTTTCCAAAGTGCCCAGGTAAGTGGAATGCCTGCCATGCCCCATTCACAAAGAACTTCACCATTGTGGGAAATGCGCTCAATTCAGAACTCAATCATTTAACAGAAGGGCAGAAAAATAAAAATAAAAAAGAAAGCAAAGTTCCAGTAGGTACATTCGTCCACACAAGAATCGTTTTCTTAATGGAAACATTAACAGATGTGATAGAATAATATGGTACAGGATTAATTGAGTAATACAACAGCAATATTTAGATGTGGAAACAAATAACCCAAACGACAACCAAAGTGATTATAAACAACAACAGTGACAATACTAAGACCATGAGAAACAGCTTTCTCACTCCAGGGCCACCAGGAGAAAAGAACTGCATCATTGAGCACCCTGGCCAAGGGAGGTGACTAGATTCTGCTCTAAAAGGGACAGGCAAATGGGATCCGCATGGCAGGCACTGATGATCACAGGGTTGGTCTTGTCTGGGCCTCACCATCACACTAGGCAAAGAACATGTTATATCCATATAACATGTAGAAACAGAGACTTAAAGAGCCAGGATTTGAATCCAACTCATCCTACCTCTGGTCCTCTTTACATTCTTGTCCCCAGAGGACTAAACACAGGTCTTTATAGCATCTGAACACAACCTCTGAACAAAAATTCTTAGGTTCTAAACTGAAGTATTGGAGAAGGCAATGGCACCCTACTCCAGTACTCTTGCCTGGAAAATCCCATGGACGGAGGAGCCTGGTAGGCTGAAGTCCAAGGGGTCACGAAGAGTCGGACACTTAGTGAGCGACTTCCCTTTCACTTTTCACTTTCATGCATTGGAGAAGAAACTGGCAACCCACTCCAGTGTTCTTGCCTAGAGAATCCCAGGGACGGCGGAGCCTAGTGGGCTGCCGTCTATGGGGTCACACAGAGTCGGACACGACTGAAGTGACTTAGCAGCAGCAGCAGCAGCAAACTGAAGTATCTTATTTGTAAAGCTGACAATCTTTTGATTAGAAGAATGACTTGGGAGTCTTGGGAGATGGAATGGGAGACAAGACAATGCTCACTTCAAGTTAGCTTTTTTTAACGGGAGAAGAAGCTGATACAGCCAAAAACTGCTATGACAATAACAGACCTCATACTGACAAGTGACCCAGGCTCAAATGTGGACCATTTCCAACACTTAGCATCAACGCTTTGCCATATGCAAAACCCTACCCAGTGCTTTTTCCATGGAGGGAGTCCAGTAGCCCAGGGGGACACAATCCCAGGTCAGTGGGTCAGTGGGCCTCCTTCACAGCTTAAAAAAAGTTTCTTAACTTACTTCTTGGCCCCCCTCTCTCCACACACGACTTGGCTGTAAGAGATCCTGGTTGCTTTCTTTGGCATATGAGCATCACATAGGAAAGGCTGGAAGGAATTAAATGCCAGATCACTATTAAGACTGTAAAAAAGGATAAAGGAATTGTGACTTCACCTGGTCAAGGGGGAAGGATGGGTGTAGGAACTAAAGAAGGTACATAATGATCACCTTCAAGTCCTGAAGAGATGACCACAGGAAGTTCAAGGAAGCCAAGCACCTACGGCTCACCCCATGGATCCAAACAGGAATAGGCTCAAAATACAGAAACAAAGGAGGCACTAAGCTGAGGAAATGTTTACTTTGGGCCGACAGAGTTAATAACAGTATAACTGTGAGGTCAGGAATTCAGTTTCACTTAAGATAGCCCATCTGATCATGCTGCTCTACTTCAGAGAAAATCTCTCTGGCTCTCTCATGCCTCTCAATTTATTTAATACAACCTGGCCCCTGTTAAGGGCCCAGCTTAGCTGTCAGGCCTCCAACATGCACCTGATGAATGCCAACCATCTTACGTGAACCATGTAAGTTCCTAGAATGTGTATGCATTTTCTATGGACTTCCTCATATGCACCGTATTTTCAATGGCAGCTACATACCCACTTCTGTTTATCAAAATTCAGTATATTCTTTATAATCCATTTCAAATGCCACTTTTTTCCTCTGAAGCTTTTCCCAGTCCTTCCTGCGATCCTCCATAGTGCTCTTGCTTCACTTTACTCCGCCTCTGAGCATTCACCCACTCCTCCAGGGGAAAGGTGGTGTCCCAACTGCCCCCAGCTCTAGAGTGAGCTCTGGCCCTACTTCACAAGAGGCTGTCAGTTACATATTTGCTGAACTAAAGTGACCTCATTCTTTATTCCTGAAGAATCTGCACTGAAGTCATTTAAGACAGGGGTCCCCAACCTCCAGGATCTAATGCCTGATGATTTGAGGTAGAGCTGATATAATAATAATAATAATACAATTCAAGTGCACAATACATGTAATAAATGTAGTGGGTCTGAATCATCCTGAAACCATCCCCCCCGCCCAACCCCAGGCCTGGAAAATGTCCTCCTCCATAAAACCGGTCCCTGGTGCCAAAAAGGATGGGGTCCCCTGATTTAAGATATATTTGAAGGGACTTCCCTGGTGGTACAGTGGCTAAGAACCCACTTTGCAATGCAAGGGACTGACCAGGTTCAATCCCTGGTCAGGGAACTAAGAGCCCACATACCATGGGGTAACCAAGCCCCTGTGCCACGACCACTGAGCTTGTGTACCCCAACAGACACCCAGTGCAGCCAATAAATAAGTAAACAAAACTATAAGATACATTTGAAGAGAATTTAAAAAATGGCCTTAGAAGTTCTGTCCAGACGGACCGACAATTTCAGGTAAAGATGTTTTCTTAATACCGAGGTAGTAATTTCTACATCATTTCAACCTGATTTCAACTGATCAGATTTTTCTAAGTATCAACGTGCAACATGAAGCACAAATAAAAACAAGGACTTCTAAACTTTAAGCTTAATTTACACACAGAAAAGAGAGTATTTGAAAAGAATAAAACTCGAATTTTCACAAACTCTAAACCTAGTGTAACCAGGACTCAGTTAAAAAAAAAAAAACAAAGAACACACAAGCTCCCCTGCGCCCCCGTCAGTCACAACAACATCATCCCCACCTCCAGAGGTAACCAGGGGCCTCGCTTCTAACAGCACACATTCGTTCTGGCTAATATATCACGTAGTCCGCTTGTCTTTTTTGCTCCACATCGTGGGAGTCATAAGGAGGAAGGCTCCTGTCACTCAGATAAAAGCAGATTAAGTTTTTTTTAAAGAAAAAAAAACCCTGCTTACAGTCCCTGTTAAAAAGTCCACCACACCTTGGAGGGTACCGGGGCTCTTAATCCTTACCTTACCAAACAAGCAAGAAGTCATCACCTGTTCCTCTTCCTTTAATTCTCAGCCCCACAGCAGCTGCCTATCCCGCCCTGGTGTCTCAGGGCACTGGCCCGGTTCCCTCACAAATGCTGGCCCCGGCCGGCGGCGTACACAGGAATGTTTGTGCTCAGACAGCTGGCTGACTTCTCGCTCACTTCAGTTACAACGCCTGGCGCGTCCTCGAGAGTCCAGGTGGAGGACAGCAACCGTGTCTAAAGCTCAATCAATGACTCCTTCTGCTGGCTCGCAAATCTTAGAAACTTCCGATGAGGGTGGAGAGCTGAAACTTGTGTTGGGCTGCAGGCCTCAGCCTTTTATAGCCCAGGCTCTGCGAGATAATTAAGAGTCAGCAAACCCATACAATCCCTGACCTCAAGCTGGGGCTGCAGGTACCGGCTGGAAGAAAGCTGAGTGAGTCCTCCAGCCACCATATCAGACTTGGCACTGAGGTCATGGTACAAACGCAGCTGTTTCGGGGCTGGGGCCCAGGGAGGAGGATTAAGGTCCACAGCTCGCCCAGAGCCAATGAGCTTGGGGACCAGGTGGGTCAGGGCACATGCGCTCCAACGCTGGCACTGCATTCACTAGCTGTGTGTTCTCGGCTATACCTAATTACCTGTGTGGTCTTTGATTTCCTAATCTACAGAATGAGGAGACAGAACCAGACAACTCAGAGATAACACTGCAAAACTCCCTGACGCGTATTCCAAGCTATCTTGACTGTGAGAGGGCAACACGGGACCCTGGACTTGAAAGATAGACTGCTTTGGTTTCCATCTTGGCACCGTTCTTGCGAGCTGTGTGGCCCTGGAAAAATGACTTAGCCTCTCTGTGCTTTAGCTTCCTCTTCTGTAAAATGGAGATAGTGATTCTTTGAAGAGTTGTGAGGAATAAATTAGCTAATTCGTATCAAGCACTTAAAAGACTTCCCGGCACAGAAATTAACCATTTTGGTTTCAATAAGATATACTATTGTTTATCATCCCTATGTTATTTACAAATGTACCTATGTAAAAACTAAAAGAAAAACAAGCTGCAAAGTGCTAACAGTGGTTATCTCTGTCCTGTGGGGTTATGAGGAGTCATTCTTTTTAAGATGCTTTTGTATTTTCCAATCTTTAAAAAATAAGGAACCCGAATTACCGTTTTGGTAGAAAAGACGCTGGTTTTAAAAATGACTGCTAAGCTTCAGTTCTCTTGGAATGATTTGTCTATTATTACCTTACATGAAAGCAGACCGCCAGCATTCTAGTGAAAAGCCATTCCTCATAATGTTTTCCTTCCAGCAGCAGTAACATTTCCACTGTCTTCTCAGTGTTCTGGAACAAAGGCTAACGAAAAGCCTTAAGCCCTGGACACACGTCAAAACCTGACACTGAATCATCTCTGCTCCAACCCAAGCCTCCAGCACAATTACTCCTGGGAGCTCACCTTCCTCACTGGGATGCCAGGCACATCTCAGTCATTACCAGTGTTGCTCAAACACATTGTTCAGGCTTCAAAAGAGGGCTGTCCCCCAGGACATCTCATGTGTACCCACTAAAGCTCAGAGAGACGTGAACAAAAAGAGCAGCATAGCCAAGCAGAGGCACATGATCCAAACCAAGAGGACTGGAAGGCAGAGTGTGGGCTCCTGTGGACGCAGACCAGCATGGACTTGAGGCAAGAGGGCCCGAGGCCCTGGGGTCGCAGAAGGGCCACAAGCTGCAGGGGCAGAGAGATCAGAGCCAGGGCAACAGATAACAACCTGCACCTTAGTCCTGAGGCCAAATACAATGAACCTCTGCTCACAGAAAAGCTGCCTGAGCTCGGCCACATAAGGAAAGGCCAGGTCCTGCAAACTGGCGGCCACTGCCTGGGCCTGGCATGTTTCAGAGCACACACAAGGGTGATTTTACAGACACACCCACAAGGGAGCTGCAGGTTCAGGATCCAAAGGTTTTCAGGGTTTCCGTGGCCCAGGTGTCCAAGCCAACACAGCTGAAATTTTGTACTATTACTCATTTTAGCCAAAATCTAACTTTCGGTGTAGCATCAGGGCTGTTCCTCTGGTGTGCTGGTCAGAATGTGCTAGGCTTTGCTGGCGTAACAACCAACATCAAAATTCTAGGGGCTTAAGAAAAAGGGAAAGGTTTATCTCTCATTCATGCTAACAAGCCTGCTGTGAGTCGGCTGAGGGACCCAGGCTGTGGCGGAGCCCCTGCATCAGGAGTGCTGCTGGTGGCCAGGGCAGGGTACTTGGTGATTGTCCACTGGCTCCTAAAGTCTTCCCCTGAAGTCTCCTGGGCTTCCTGAGTTTGATGCACTGGCCCTACCTAACTTCAATCCTGCCACATGCCCAGGAGGAAAAATACCATGTTAGTGACACATGCCATATCTTATTGGCTAAAAACTCTGAGACCGGTTCTGCTGTTATTACCATTTCACAAATGAGAAACCTGGATGCTGAGAAGTAAATTGCCCAGTAAACAGCAGAACTAGGACTGAAATCCAGGCCGTCTGTCTCCAGAGCCTGTTTCCCTGACAATCATGACTGAATGCTCTTATTACGAGTCAGGCATTATGCTAAATTTGTTTATATATTCTTCACAAATATATGAATAGAATAATATACAAACACATAAATTGTGGTGCTGGAGAAGACTCTTGAGAGTCCTGTGGATTGCAAGGAGATCAAACCAGTCAATTCTAAAGGAAATCAACCCTGAATATTCATTGAAAGGACTGATGCTGAAGCTGAAGCCCCAGTACTTTGGCCACCTGATGTGAAGAGCAGACTCACTGGAAAAGACCCTGATCCTGGGAGACAGTGAGGACAGGAGAAGGTGGCAACAGAGGATGAGATGGTTGGATGGCATCACCGACTCAGTGGACATGAGTTTGAGCAAACTCCAGGGGCTAGCAAAGGACCGGGAAGCCTGGTGTGCTGCAGTCCATGGGGTCGCAAAGAGTTGGACACAACTGAGCAACTGAACAATGAACCAACCCAGTTGCTGGACCCTGGACTCAAACACTTGGTTTTCTCGCCAACTAAACCAATCTGTACTGGAAAAATAATTTTGAAGGTCAATAAGCATCCTTATCAAGATGTAATTATTACATCCATGGGGACACCTAGACAGAACATTTAAGACCTCTATTCGAGAAGGAGGCCACTTCCCCTCCCATAACTATATGCTAGAAATGGAAAATCTGAAAGATGCTCACGTGGTATCCCAAAGGATATGTTATTAGTAAACTGTCTTAGTACACTGTTTGTTCTAATTTGTTCAAAGAACACTTCCTTTCGCAGTTCAAATCTAACAACGGCACATTCTGTTCACGGTGTACAGAACGGGAATTGAGTCACTAGTTTTATCATAAAAGTTTTAATTTCTCCCCACCTCTTCCTCTCAGTATCACTGACAAAAGAAAACCTGTAGCGTCAAAAGTTCTATTTCTTGATTGGAAGGCAAAGTAAATCTGGAATCAAGGATCATTTGGAACTGGGGCTGAAATACATGTCCTTTTGAGAGCTCAATCTTTTATTCATAGATCCTGCTAATTAACAGTGTATGGGAGATTAGGCAAAGTGTTCAGAGATCTCAAAAATAAATTCTTCAAATATCTTCAAGCGCTTACAAACACTTAATACTGTAATTAGAAATAATTATCTTGATAAGCCTCTACCAGGCAACAGTGGTAGGTAACCTACTTTGAGTTACATATACTAGAAAAATACTTATTTCTTCAAAAGAGCTTTCAATTAATGCAAACTAATCCCTTACCAAATTAGTCTGATCTGGTAAAGATTTACCGTATACTCTATAATTTATCTAAGAATTGAATTAAAGACAGGGAGGCCAGATTTAAAAAGACTGTGCCTTGAAGAGCAGAAGGGGAAGGCTATGGTGATGAAAACCAATCTACCCAGAGAACCACCTGCAGCTCAAGGACGGTCCCCGAGGGAGCGTAGGCGAGTGTGAGGCCACATAAGACAAGGGTTCTGCTGACAAGAGGAGGGAGTCTCTGGGGACCAAGCGTACCTCGAAAACAGGCAAGCTCAGGAAAGAGAAGTGAGCCCCTCACCTCCACCAAGAACTCAGCTTTCTCTTAGGAAGAATTCGCAGTTCCTTTTTTTTTTTTTCAGAGGATTTTAAAACTTTATTTCACTGAGATTAAGACTCCTCCTAATGAGGTTTCTTTTGTTTTAAAGTATCTTTTTTTTCAGAGTAGCACTGACATATATACATGCTGCTGCTGCTGCCAAGTCGCTTCAGTCGTGTCCAACTCTGTGCGACCCCATAGACGGCAGCCCACCAGGCTCCCCGGTCCCTGGGATTCTCCAGGCAAGAACACTGGAGTGGGTTGCCATTTCCTTCTCCAATTCATGAAAGTGAAAAGAGAAAGTGAAGTCGCTCAGTCCTGTCCGACTCTTCGCGACCCCATGGACTGGAGCCCACCAGGCTCCCCCGTCCACGGGATTTTCCAGGCAAGAGTACCGGAGTGGGGCGCCATTGCCTTCTCCGACATACATGCTACCATGTGCTAAACAGACAGCTGGCGGGAAGCTGCTGTGCAGCACAGGGCGCTCAGCTCGGCGCTCTGCGCAGACCTAGAGGGTGAGATTGGGGGCGGGGACGGGCACATACATATGGCTGATCACCACGTTGTGCGGCAGAAACCACCGCAGTTCCTTCTTGTGGGGAGACGTGGGATGGGGAGCTTTGAAGATGGGGAAACAGGAAGCCCCAGTTTTAATACTAAACACAGAATAAGCGTCACTGAGGCTTTTAGTTCCTATACTCAGAACAAAAGGAGGGAAGGGATGAGTGGGAAGACCCGGCGCAACCTAACAGCTTCGGAGGGATTCAGGGATCTGTCCCCAGCATGGTTATTCCCGGTCTGTTCCCGGCAGCATCTGTCAGTAAAACAGATCCAGGAAAGGGACCTGAGCACTTACCTTTTGAGGGAGAGGGGGGAGGACCATGTTCTGCTGCAGGAGAACCACCCAGCCCCAGGAACTGAGGGAGCAGAGGCAGCTCAGAAGAAGGCAGGTGCCAAGGTCCTGAGCTAGCGGGCAGAGCAGGGTGGTGGCCAGAGTGGCAGCCTGGGGCAGACAGCCTGCCTCCCGCTAGGCCGGGGCCCAGCCTTCTCCTTTTCCTGGAGCATTTATTCACTGCCTCCTCTCCTCAAAACACAGAGGGTGGGTGTTCTCGGGAGGGCCACGTACTTGAGCAAAGCTTCTGAATGCTAACTACAAAGCCAGCCGTGTCCTGGTGTCTTTCAGCACCTCCAATCTGAACAAGGAGAGAGAAGGAAACACATCTCCCTCTCAGACACACAATGATGGATAACTTTGTACCAGGGGCAGCGACCTGTAGCAGAAGCTACTCTCAAGAGGGAAGAATCCTTGAAATCTCATCTGGCCTAATGCCTGTTTTTAAAAGCAGCAGCCTGAGTATGTACCCAACTTACTTTTCATTGCAATCTATGCTCTCTTCATTCTAGGGGGCCTACACAAAAGGGAAAGTAATTTGACTTGGATTGACATGTATCACTGCTATACTTAACACAGATAACCACTTGACTGGGGATCAGAAGGCTGTGTGACAGAAACAGCTCTGCTCTTCAGCTGCTGTGTGACCCCTGTGGAAGCTTCAACTCAGGTACTTTAGTTGTGTATCAATATCCGGACCACACGTTCAATGGACCCATCTTACTCTATAATCTTATGAACTCAATGTTAAAAACTTTCAAATAAAGTACTTAAAAAAATAAAATAGCCAACAAGGACTTACTGTATACCACAGCGAACTTGCTCAATACTCTGGAATAACCTAAATGGGAAAAGAATCCGAAGAAGAATAGATATATGTATGTATATAACTGAATCACTCTGCTGTACACCTGAAAACTAACACAGTACTACTAATCAACTATATTCCAATATAAAATATATTTTTTAAAAGTACAGCTTCTTGGATCAATACATAAGATGGATATAATAGTGAATACGATAGGGATGTCTATCAGACACCAACCATCATGTTTCCCTTTTTTGCTACTAGGATACTAGGCAGTTTAGAATCAAATTCAGAGTAACTGTTAGACTTGTCAATGAGTCTATTTGCTTTTCCTTCTTTTTTTTTTTTTTTTTTTTTTGAACTTTTGGATATTATTGCTACTCTGCCTATCATAATCTGACTCTTAGTGGAAATAGGCAGGTGAACTTTAATGATGCTGGGTATGTCATCTTGCCAAGAGATGAACACTAGACTCTCACTCCCATGTGTGACTGGGGGAATGTGCTTGAACACACTGAGCTCACACACTGGCACAGTAACCTCTCTCCGCCTTCCCTAGGGCACCCAGAGAAAGCCACAGCAGAGTCACAATCTGGTCCAAGTCCTTTGAAAAGACGCTATATTAAGACTGAGCCAGAAAACACACTCAGGCCCTAAAGCACCTTCCCCAAGGAAACCTAAGCCTTATAACTGAATTATTCCCTGCAGGCCAGGGGTTTAATTTGGTTTTGGTCCTGTAACAAATACTGGAGGAGGGGCACAGGTCCTGGATGATCTGTGTAGTATATAATTCTGTTTTAAACGAATCAGAACATTACTAGATATCAGACATGGCTTAGAAATAACATACTTAAGTTTTGAGGAAGCAAAGGAAAACTGATCTGTATTCATTTCTTTCCCTTTGGCAATACGGAAATTACTTCCTTTGAGCAATTTTATTTTTTCTAACGTAAGCCAGCAGTATTATCACCAAATAGCAATTGGAAATAAAAAGCTGCTTTTAGTTTCACAAAAATTATAAATAACATTACTTAAAAAAAAAAAAAAACTTTAATGTCCATGAAAAGTGTACTCAATCAACATTTTGCAATTTATGTAGTATGGAAAAACCATCTGACTTTGAAGTCACGTTGGACCTTCAAATGAGACAATCAAAATAAAAACTCTGACCTCCTTGGGCTGAATAAAATTTCCTTTTTAAAAGATAAAGCAGATCATGTCCTTTTCAAAAACCCTTTCGAGATCCCTAAAGTGTGAAATCCTTAGCAAAGACTTTAAAATTCTTGATCAGAGTCCTCTCAGCCTATACTGCTAGTAGACTCATCCATAACGTGACTGTGAGCACATCTATGCACCAGCACTACAGTTAGGATGAAGCTTGATACACACTCTCATTTGAATCCCCGCAGCTCCATGAAGTAGGAGCCATTACCTATGCTTTATAGATTTAGAAGTGAGGAGCCATCACATAATTTGTGATTACAGCTAATAAGACACAGAACCAACATGTGTACCAAGGTCTAAAGCCTTTAATGTTCACTGCACTCGGCCAATAAGCTCCCGAATGCTTCACACACTTGCCGTGTTAAATACCTGCTGTTTCCTCGCCATAGCACGACCTCTCATACTTCCATCCCAAGGTGTCTTCTGAGGTCTAATCCAAATACTGTCTCTTTCACACAGCCTCCCCCATGCCAAAGCCCAGGCTCCTTTACACTCTCCCCGCAAGGATGCCCTTCAGGTGCATACTCTCCAGGTCTGGCAAGCGTGTGTGTAACATCTGTTCTGCTGTCTTAAAGCCTAGAGGAGGAGGGAATGTCTCCTAAGCCACCTGTGTCCTGGCCTACATTCCTTCTTCAACAGGACCTTGTTATCTGCTGGGTGAATCAATGGCTGACAAACAGCCAACTGGGGCAGCCAGTCATTCCGCGTGCTCACATCCTTTCAGCTGCTTGCGTCCGAGATCAAGAAGAACCTGTAGCTGAAGTGGTGCTGGACTGTCTTCAAGACAGACCGGACCGTGGACTGTTAATGGCTTTTGATTCATGCAAGAGGTCAAATATTCAAGAGACTAATGTGTCCCATGGCTCTTTGACGCTCCAAGCAGAATACAGGCGACCGATTATCAATTGATAGATACTAAGACCCTGTGGTGTTGGAGAAGACTCTTGAGAGTCCCTTGGACTGTAAGGAGATCCAACCAGTCCATTCTGAAGGAGATCATTCCTGGGTGTTCATTGGAAGGACTGATGCTAAAGCTGAAACTCCAGTACTTTGGCCACCTCATGTGAAGAGTTGACTTATTGGAAAAGACTCTGATGCTGGGAGGAATTGAGGGCAGGAGGAGAAGGGGACGACAGAGGATGAGATGGCTGGATGGCATCACCGACTCAATGGACATGAGTTTGAGTAAACTCCGGGAGTTGGTGATGGACAGGGAGGCCTGGCGTGCTGCGATTCATGGGGTCGCAAAGAGTCGGACATGACTGAGTGACTGAACTGACTGACTGAAGACCCACAATGTGCAAGAGGTGTACTCTCTTCCTAAGTGACATTTCCCCTGAGATTACCATCCTGTCACAGAGAACTAGGTGTCGGCTCCTAACACATCCATGTCTCAACTCAATCCATCCTTTGTGGTGGCATGTAAGGAAACAGTCTTGTACTGTATTAAATGACAATCTTCAAAAAATAATTTATTCAATGTGCCAGCAAGACTATCAAGAGTACAGCTGATCCCTGAACAATGTGGGTTTGAACTGGGCAGGTCCACTTGCACACAGATTTTTTTCAATCGATAGTATAGTACCGCACAATCTGTGGCTGATTGAATCTGCAGACGCAGGGCAAAGAGGGGCAGAAATGAGAGGGGAGTACGGGGCATGAGCACCCAAAGGTTTCAGTATCCAAGGTGGGGGGGTGGTCCTGGAACCAATGTCCCAGGGACACCAATGCCAACTGTAGTTCCTTGTCCCTTAGGAAATCACAATTCAATAGAACTGGAACAAAAAATAAAACAGCCCTTCTTTCCTCCAAAGCCTAAGAAGGAAATGACTTGTTTAAAGGCCAAAAGCAGGGTCCAAGAAAGAACAGAACCTTGGCAAAATAGTTCAAATTTATTTTTAAAAGGGAAGCTACTAGATATTAAGAACTTATGAAGCATCATGTAATTTTCTAAATGCCTCACATAGATTACTGTATTTCTCCTTTCAAGAATCTGGGATTAGAACAACTATTTTCCATTTTACAGATGGGAAAAGGAACTGACTTTTCTGAAGTCATAAAGCTAGCATGTAGATGAGCTATCATTCCAGTTGGCTTCAAGGGCTGGGCTCTAATAATATTCCCACCTGCTACTGAGACCTGCTGCATATAACAGACTCTTTCCTAGACATGAATGTGTTTCCCATAATCCCTACAACCCCTAAGATTTTGTTTACTTAAATCACTGTGTTACTGTTAAATGTTACAAAGTAAAAAGTATGTATGGTAGAGAAACCAGAAGGGTGAATACTAATGGACGGATTTAGACAGTTCTTGGTACCACAAGGCAATTTACTGGAGATGTCCTGAATCTGACATTTAATAAGTAAGACAAAACACTACGCTTAAATCCCAAGATACCATGGGTAATAAAAAATGCAGGTTGCTCCTGTTTCAACCATTAAAAATGATTCTCAATGCCAGGGAAACCTGCCAGCTTGTGCATCAACTCCCTCTCCTGGCTAAAGCTCCAGTGGCTACTGGAGTCATTAAAGGCTTCGCTACCAAGATGCAGTTAAGAGGGGGCTTCCTTCTCCCACAGACACAGCAGTTCACAAGCACTCGAGTCACGTTTCATAGACAACTGTCCTCTAGGAACTTATTGTTCTGTAATCTCAGAGGAAGGAAACTGCAAAGAAATGAATTGTAGACTGTGATTTTTGAGATAAACACTATACCATGACCCTTCTTAGAATCCAAGTCTATATTTGGTTTGTATTTCCAAACAGAGGCAGCAGCCTTTCAGGGCCACTTATAACACTTGCAGCAACTAGCCAACTCAGATTCAGGGGAAAGCCCTGATTCCAAAGCTGTGTGTCCTATAACTGTGTCACAGTGGTGGCATACATGAGTGGTTTAGAAGCAGAGATTCAGAGCAGGACTGTGTATGTTCATATCGCAGCTCTGCCATATTAATTGTATCACCTTGGGCAAGTAGTTACTTACTCTCTCTCTGACTCAGTCTCCTCATCTATAAAGTGGGAACAGGTATTGACTTCACAGGCTGACTGTGAGGATTAAATGAATTAATGTTTTATGAATAAACTGCAGTTAAGTGAATAAACTGCTTGGAACAGGGCCTCGTAGAGAGTCACTGCTGTCTAAGTGTAAGCTATCCTTTATTAAACACAACGTACCCCCAATGGGTACTCCCCTAGGTCAGGAAGATCCCCTGGAGGAGGAAATGGCAACCCATTCCACAATACCTGCTGGGAAATCCCAAGCATAGAGGAGCCTGGTGGGCTACAGTCTGTGGGGTTGCAAAGAGCTGGACACGACGGAGCACACACCCACACCCAACAGGTGGGAACTTCAGAAAAGTCCAGAACCAAGAACAAAGGCGCTGCTGCCGCCACGACTAAGCTCTTCCAGCAGAAGCGGACCACTGCCCCCACCCCACGGAATCCGCTTGCGTCTGCATCTAGCTGCACACAGAGAAGAGAAACGACCAGCAGGGTATCACACTCACACCAGGAGGTGCCTGAAGGATCAAGTGTCAATGAGCCTGAATAGCAATGCTAAGACTTCTTTAAAAATGCCACCATCGCTCATTATTAGAGAAATATAAATCAAAACTACAATGAGGTATCACCTTACACCAGTCAGAATGGCCATCATTAAAAAAAAAACCTACGAACAATAAATGCTGGAGAGGCTGTGGAGAAAAGGGACCCCTCGTGCACTATTGGTGGGAATATAAACTGATACAGCCACGATGGAGAACAGTTTGAAGATTCCTTTAAAAACTAGGAATAAAATTACCATATGACCCAACAATCCCACTATTGGACATACACCCTGGGGAAACCATAACTGAAAAAGACACATGTACCCCAGTGCTCACTGCAGCACTATTTACAATAATTGGATCATGGAAGCAACCTAGATGTCCATCAACAAATGAATGGATAAAGAAGTTGTGCTGCCTATACACAACAGAATATTACTCAGCCATAAAAAGGAAAGCATTTGACTCAGTTCTAATAAGAGGGATGAACCTACAGCCTATTATACAGTGAAATCAGTCAGAAAGAGAAAGACAAAAATCATGTATTAACATATATATAGGAATCTAGGAAGATAGTACTGATGAACCTATGTGCAGGGCCGCGGTGGAGATGCAGACATACTGAACAGACTTGTGGGCATAGTGGGAGAAGTGGGACACGTTGAGAGAGGAGACTGAAACACACACATTGCCATATGCAAAATCAGACAGCCGGTGGAAGTTTAATCACGCAAGGAGCTCAAATCTGCTGCTCTGTGATAACCCAGAGGGGTGGGATGGGGTGGGAGGTGACAGGGAAGTTCAAGAGGGAGGGGAATATGTATACCTATGGGATGGGAATACCAGACCACCTGACCTGCCTCTTGAGAAATTTGTATGCAGGTCGGGAAGCAACAGTTAAAACTGGACATGGAACAACAGACTGGTTCCAAATAGGAAAAGGAGTACATCAAGGCTGTATATTGTCACCCTGCTTATTTAACTTATATGCAGAGTACATCATGAGAAACGCTGGGCTGAAAGAAGCACAAGCTGGAATCAAGATTGCTGGGAGAAATATCAAGAACCTCAGATATGCAGATGACACCACCCTTATGGCAGAAAGTGAAGAGGAACTAAAACGCCTCTTGATGAAAGTGAAAGTGGAGAGTCAAAAAGTTGGCTTAAAGCTCAACATTCAGAAAACGAAGATCATGGCATCTGGTCCCATCACTTCATGGGAAATAGATGGGGAAACAGTGTCAGACTTTATTTTTTGGGGCTCCAAAATCACTGCAGATGGTGACTGCAGCCATGAAATTAAAAGACGCTTACTCCTTGGAAGAAAAGTTATGACCAACCTAGATAGCATATTGAAAAGCAGAGACATTACTTTGCCAGCAAAGGTTCGTCTAGTCAAGGCTATGGTTTTTCCTGTGGTCATGTATGGATGTGAGAGTTGGACTGTGAAGAAGGCTGAGTGCCGAAGAATTGATGCTTTTGAACTGTGGTGTTGGAGAAGACTCTTGAGAGTCCCTTGGACTGCAAGGAGATCCAACCAGTCCATTCTGAAGGAGATCAGCCCTGGGATTTCTTTGGAAGGAATGATGCTGAAGCTGAAATTCCAGTACTTTGGCCACCTCATGCGAAGAGTTGACTTATTGGAAAAGACTCTGATGCTGGGAGGGATCCGGGGCAGGAGGAGAAGGGGACGACAGAGGATGAGATGGCTGGATGGCATCACCGACCTGATAGACGTGAGTCTGAGTGAACTCCGGGAGTTGGTGATGGAAAGGGAGGCCTGGCGTGCTGCGATTCATGGGGTCGCAAAAAGTTGGACACGACTAAGCGACTGAACTTAACTGAACTGACTGATGGCTAATCCATGTTGCTATATGGCAGAAACCAATACAATATGTAAAGCAATTATCCTTCAATTAAAAATAAATAAATTTTTAAAAAATGCCCATCAAAAGCAGATGACCTAGTATATGAGTGATTTAATCTAACTTTTAAAAAGTTACGGTATCTTAAAAGATTAAAATTTTAAAGCTCAATATCTGGTCCTTAATTTTTAAATAAATTCATTACTTTTCTATGTTGCTATTTTCGGTAAAACCAGAACTCTAAATTAAGACCTAAAGACAGACATCTAACATTTCCCATCTCTAAGTCTTTAAGCCAAACAAGAGGAAATTGTATTAGATGAGCTTATCTAATGATGATAATTTGCTACTTTTTCTAAAGAGCCTCCCAAATTACTTCTTGAGAGTATTATGTCATGGAAGCCTGTCTTTATAGATGAAGTGTGGAATTTTTTTTTTCAGCCAGGTTACAGTTAATTCTATGACCTTATCTATCAATGACAACATTCTCTAATTTTGTGTAGGTTTTCTCTCCTTCAACCCTTATTCAAATTGCCACCAAATTGTTATTTCTTTGTGCAGCAATTTCTCTCTAGATTGACACTTTCTTGCTATTTCTGGGTCTGTCTTCCTGAATCCAATCCCATTCCCTACCTTACCCTACACAAAGGGCAATGGTCTAATCGGTTTTACTGCTTTCAAAATTTTACTTTTTCTATCCAGTCCATAGAGAGTCATCACGCTAATTTTCTAAGCTTCCACTTTCATCACGTTATAACAAGATACCCAAGATGTACAGTGGTTCTTCCTTTAATAAAGAAATTAGGTTCTTCCTCCTCTTGGTACTTAATCTGAGTGTTTTTTCCCATTTGAACTCTTCAATGTCTTCCTCCTTTCTACCAACCACCCACCAGACAGATCCTGATGCCATAGTACACTGAACACATTTTTGTACTTTTTTTTTTTTAACCTTAATACTTATTCCCAGTGGATACAGCATTTCGAAAGTCTCTGTCTTACCCCAATTCTACCACTCTTTCAAGATCTCTTCTGTGAGGTCCATGTCCCATCCTTCCCGATTCATTTTGGCTCTTATTTATACGGTCCAGTTGGTTCCTACTTGTTTTATCTTTCTTGATGGACTTTTAGATTACCAGGAGTATTCACTTTTTAGATGCCACACAATACTCAGCACAGAACTGGCAATATCACTGGGTAGCAAATACTTATTATAACCAACTTCTCTATGCTATAAAGCAGTATATTCCCAATTCTGAATGAGACCAAAGTAAGAAATACACATGTACCATGACATACATGCATATGTGTTCATGTACACACACATACATAACCGAAACATAAATTTTATAAAACAAGTACTTATCTTTATACATGCAATGCAACTATATTTTTAAAAATCATGGCTAACACTTTTTTAAAAACATTTAACATGACAACTGAATATTAGTAAATTATAGTTAATTCTGTTAGGTATGTTAATTTTATTATGTAGAAAAAGTCCTTGTTTTTAAATACATTTCAGAAACAATATAACTTACTTTGAAAAAGATTACATACACACACAGACACAAAGGAAATGTGAAAATTTTTAATTGCTGAATCTGATAACATGGATGGGTGTTTGCTATACTCTTCTTCTAGTTTCCCATCTAAAAATATGATAGTTGCTAGCCATTAAATCTATTTCATAACCAACTAATGGGTTTCTATCTTGTTTGAAAAAATGTGCTTTATAATTAAGAAAAAGACATAAACCACTTGTTTCTATGTTTACTAATTATATTTAAGGAGACTCTAACATACTGAAGAGGGCTTCCCCTGGTGGCTGGCTCAGTGGCAAACAATCCACCTGCCAGTTGATGGGGTCTCAAGTCAGACATGACTTAGTGATTAAACAACAACATACTGAAGAATGTTCTGTAGTTACTTCCTGGCTAGTAGGTCAATAAGGGATTTAATCTTCCACTGCTATGAGCCACTAATCTCTCCTTTAAAATCCTTTCTATGGAACTTTCTGTGAAACATGACTATCTTAGCAGGAAGGTATAAGATTAAGGACTGATTTTTTACTTGCAGAGATCACAGAATCAGAATTTACCTTAAGACTTCTCATCCTAAGAATAATCTTTGTGGTTTTCATCAAGGCTTTAAAGAGTAACATCTGGGAATGTTAAAAACGATGCACTGAAACTGAAACATTCTAATAAACACACACATTGGTTAAGACAGTCCTCTTCCTTTTCCTTTAAGCACTGGGTCTAGTAAAAGAGTAAGTTTCACAGTCAGTAACACCTCGATTTAACTGACTGGAAGAGGGAAGTATAGATGAGTGAAAGAAATTTCCAGGTAACTAGAATTCTTACCATTTATAGGCCAATATATTAAGTCGGGCTTCCCTGGTGGCTCAGAGGTTAAAGCATCTGCCTGCAATGTGGGAGACCTGGGTTTGATCCCTGGGTCGGGAAGATCCCCTGGAGAAGGAAATGGCAACCCACTCCAGTATTCTTGCCTGGAGAATCCCATGGGCGGAGGAGCCTGGTGGGCTACAGTCCATGGGGTTGCAAAGAGTCGGACACGACTGAGTGACTTCACTTCACTTCATATTAAGTCTTGCTGATTGCGGATTTCTAAATTACTAACTTCCCATGACTGCTTTCCTGTTGACTGAGATCATCTATATGAGCAAGTCTGAACTGTGACACAGCATCTTGACCTCAGGAAGAAACCTGGTCTAGATCCGTGTGGGACCTGGGGTCTAGTTACCCCTCCAGTCTTAGGTCCCTCACTTGAGAAAATGAAGTGGCTGAACTCTGCAACCTCCATGCCTTTGCAGCTCTTCTCCTCCACAATTCTATTACCACTAGGTCTGTAAAGCTGGCTGCTCTCAGCACATACCAATTAACATACGTTGAATATTTATACTTCTGGATAATGAATTTTACTCACCAAAATGAAAATCAAGCAAAAAGCAGTTAAAAATAATATGCAGCAAGTTAAAAAGAAAGAAAGAAAGAAAGAAAGAAAGAAAAAGAACAGTTGTTAACATACCACATAAGTGGATCTCAATAACATCATTCTTAATGAAAGAAACCACAAACCAAGAAGGACATGCTCTGTGATTCCAGTGACTGGGATGTCAAACGGGTTATGCGTGTGGGGAAGCAGAGAGGACCTGCCACAAGGTGGCATAGTGGAGTGCTGGATGCTGACCAGGCCAATGCAAGGGACACTTACATGGTGCAACACAGGCAGAAACCATTCAACTGTACATTCAGATGTAAGCACGTTACCACAAGTTATTCTTCAAAAGAGTAAAAAAATAAATGCAAAAAAATCATAGGAAATGAAGATCACTGTCAAAATTACTATTTTAACTTTACAGGGCCTAAAACATGGCTGCTACTGCTAAGTCACTTCAGTCGTGTCCGACTCTGTGCGACCCCATAGATGGCAGCCCACCAGGCTCCCCCGTCCCTGGGATTCTCCAGGCAAGAACACTGGAGTGGGTTTCCATTTCCTTCTCCAGTGCATGGAAGTGAAAAGCGAAAGTGAAGTCACTCAGTCGTGTCTGACTCTTCGAGACCCCATGGACTGCAGCCTATCAGGCTCCTCCGCCCATGGGATTTTCCAGGCAAGAGTACTGGAGTGGGTTGCCACTGCCTTCTAAAACATGGCAGGTGTTTATTAAATGCATATTGATTAACATATGAAATTGTTCGGTTCTAGCAGGAAAAGAATTTTCAACGGTGTGTCCATTCACACTTTTGGTCAGCCCTTTCACATTTTTAATGTTTCTGAAATTTTCATGATACTCTCTTACAAATATTTGTTTTTAATACCCGGATACAGAAGAGCAAATGTAAAGTACAGAAAAAGAGTAGAAATCCTCATGATACACTAGCAAGGCACTAATACCTACGATGTAACTAAATTCATCAGATTTAAATGCAAAAATATTTTATCTTACATTCTGCAAAATGCAGTAAAATCCTAAATACCATGTTGACACAGATTGAAAATCACCTGGTTCATTACATGATAGTTATTTAGAAAGCCAGTTTTTCTTAAAGAGGCTGAGAAACCTCTTTGTACACCATATATAAGACCAAATTATTTTTATGACAGTTAACAGAATTGATTAAATTAAGTTCCAAGCCAGGCCCCCTAAGATACAGAACTCACACTCAAAAAATGTTTCCTGGGCATTTTTTGAGCCACGCAGTACGCTAAAAGCACTGGCGTCAGAAAGATGAAATGATGAACTCTTCCCTAGGAGTTCACTGTTTGGGCTGGAGACATACAGAGATACACAACTGCAGAAAAATGTAGTAGGTACTCTAGGAAACAAAGAAGTGGAAATACTGGATACAGAAGGCTTCAGTGAGACATCTTCCAAGATGCTATCTGACCTGGGCTTGGAAGGGGAGGCTCAAAAATCAGCTGAGAGAGACCACAATGGGTCCACAGAGGCAGACTGCAGAATATTTAGGAAACAAAGTTTCTTCAGATGTCTAGAATTTATAACAAGTAATGGGTCATTCTAAGTCACGCTGGGGCCAAAAAAAAAGTGCAAGGCAAGAATTTCTAAAGGAAGGAGACATGAAATGCTAAAGAATACAGACAGTCTGTGCCAGGCTCTATTATACTTCATCATGCAGACAAGGTGAAGCTGGGATTTTTTAAGTGATTGGGAAATTTTTTTAACCATAAAAATAAGATACTCAGAAATAGAGAAGCTTAAATGTCAAAAAGAGTAGGGGAAAAAAATCATCCATAGCCCCACCCTAAAAACAGACGCTGCTTAGACTCTCAGTAATGTTTTTGAAACACAGAACTATGACTCTACTTACTGTACATAAGGATTTCAGACTTGGTTCATGTACTGTTCACAGTCACATAAGATTTATTCATGAATTTGTGAGACTCCATCAATACTGTGCCTGTACACTCACACTGCACTGCATAGGAACAGTACTGGGATGCAGGGATCAGGCAACCAGATCTATTAAAAACAAAATCATTTGAAGTTAAGGACAGCTGAATTCTCCCCTAAAATAATAGTGCCCATCATATGATGGTAAATCAGGCATTCTGCCTCAGAAACATGATTGGTGATTTATTCCATCTTTACTCATTTCTTTGCAAGGGATCTGAAATGCTAAACTAATTATCACAGCGGCTGGTGCTTTTTTATCAGAGGGTTTTTTGACAGATTGCAAAGGACAAAATTTTACCTAGCATGAAAGAAAAGGCCAGAATTAAAAATGACTTCCCTGAAGGGTACAATTCCTTTTGTCTTTTATTTACAGATTGAAAAAAGAAATCCTTCAATGTATGCGCGTTACAAATTATATTCTCTTCACTGTAAGCCATGGTTACAGAAACATCTCAGATTCTTCTGCCTGCAAGAAGGCACCACAGTAACCCTGCTCTACACTATATATCTTTATGACTCAAATTCTGTAAGAAAAAAATGTAAAAAATCCAAATTAGATTAGTAAAAGAGGGGAAAAAAGGCTGTGAAGGATAGAAGGTAGTTTGGGAAAATTTCGATGACAGATGCTTTCATTTCTCTTTACTGGGAACTGAAACCAAATCATAGGCCAGTACCTGGCTCAGAGCCCTAACTTTCCAACAAGACTGTAAAAACTCTGAGACAGGACACCTGCTCTGAGCTTACCACAGAACTGCTTTGTGCAGAATTACCATTGGAAAACACATTAACTTTATGCCCCAAAGGAAGAATGCCTTTCTTAAAAGGCTTTGTTTAAGCCTACTTCCCTAAGATATATGAATGGTGGGGTATTCTTTTGCCTAATACTGGGAAAGCCCATGAACTTATTAAGACTCTAAGGGCTGCTAACTACACATGAATATTCCAAAGTAGTACACTTTATTAATTAGACTCAGTCCATCTACCTTATTCAACATTCCAAAATGTTAGAGGACCATCTGTTCAAGAGTTCACCAACTGAGAAAATTATGAAAACTCATTCAGCCCAAGACGTGATCCTGAATTTGATGAACTGAAACTTCTTTGATTTGTATACTTGATGATGCCTGTGATGCCATTCATTACTTCAGATGTTCCTTTGACTCATGTTTTATTACTGAGGCCACTGTAAATATATCCATAAGGACCACAATCCCTGTGTCAGAGAAAGTTTTGCTCAACCACTTTTTGTCCTAGATTAACATAGAGTCAACAGTTACTGAACGTGTTCTTCATACTACAGGATCGACTCATAGTGCTCCTACTTAATAGAGGGAAGGGTGTATTTATTTTATTAAGGGGCATATCCTTCAAAGAAGCTGCACTTTATATATAAATAGGGGGAAAGTGACAAACATACCTGGGCAAGGATTAAATGACAGACTTGGGCATCATCATTTATTTACCACTAATATAGCATCTGTCATCAAAAGTTTCAATAAATCTTGACAAATGTTCTCGACCCAACCTGGGATATAATTACCCGAAAGTGTTCCAAATCACTTCTGAATTTCACACTGAACAAAATAGCCATTCAGGTTTGGGGGCTCATTGCTAAGTCTTTTCTTCCCCTTGCCTCACACATCACTAAGTTTCTTTTTTTATCTTCCAACACCCAACCCTTCCTTTCTCTCCGACATCTGACACTTGCTTGTCCAGGTCTTCTATGCTGCACCTACAACCATCCCTTCACTCATCTCACTGTCTCTAGGCTGCACAGCAGGGGTCTCCAACTTCCAGGATCTAATGCCTGATGATCTGAGGTATAACTGATGTAATAATAACAGAAATGAAGGGCACAATAAATGGCATGGGCTTAAATGATCCCCAAACCATCCCCTACAACCAGTCCATGGAAAAACTGTCTCCCACGAAACAGGTTCCTGGGGACTGTTTCTAAATTCTGTTAGAAAAGTCAAGGTCCTCCATGTCTTGACCCAAATCTGTCTCTTTCTAGACTTTGTACACACACCCTCTTACCTAGACCAAATGACTTGATCCAGTGATCTCTGACTAGATCAACATGCCCAGATCACTTCTATTAACTCACCTCACCTTGGCTCAAGAGCACCCTGCAACATGCAGTCCAACCGCCCCTTCCACCTCCACCATCTCCCTGGTGCCTGCCACATGCCCAACAGCACGACAGATGTTTGACATGTTTCTAATCCTCACCTCAGTCCTACAAGTTATGGTTCATCTATCATGATGAGTATCAAAGAAATCAAAGACTTTGACAAATTCACAAACTGGTGACAGATGAGCTCAAGCTCGGGTCTTAGTCCATAGCCTGTGTTCTTTCTAAAACCTCAGGCTTCCTGGAATACCATCCCCAACTCTCTCCTTACCAAAACCTTGAGGTTCCTTCAGAGTCTGATTCAATTTAACCTCTTTTATCCAAAGGTGTTTCTCATCACCTCCAGTCTAGTAAACAGTGCTTACTCAGAACCTCTGCTGCTCTTACTGTCTGAGTCTCTCTGGTTGCAGTAAATTCTTTACTGCCTCTTATTATTAATTGCCTTATTTTCCCCCTTTTTCATAGTCCCACGGCCCCATGTTGCCTCTTGAACACAGAAGGCACTCAACTATCCTATAACTGAGTGGTTCTCCACTTTGGCAGCATGTCCTATGGGTAAAATTCCATACCAGCAGGATAGTTTCAGTACCGAATAAAAAATTCAATATGATGTCACAAACTAAGAAGATCAGCAGACAGGGCTAATCTGATGGCTTAAAAATGTTATCAAAGATCCAAGCTCTTTCCATTTTTTCATTATACCATCTTCAGAGCATCTGCAAGTTCTCTCAGAGAGGCAAATGAGCTACTGTGGTTTTAAGAACCACATATAGATAATTTCCAGCTAAAGACAAGTACACTGCTCTTCTTTCATATTTTGTTAGGAAGGAAACTATTTTCTAGAAACTCCTCAGCAGATTTCCCTTAGGACAGGACTTTGGATAGGACTGAGTCCTATGTCCCTGAGCTAGCTGCAAGGGAGTCTGTGGAAGCAGTACCTAACATTTTTAGCCTCTACTCTGCTGGCTCCACCAGCCAGGGAGAAAGGAAAGAAGAGGAGTATTTGGATAGACAACCAACACTGTTAGAGAAATATCAATACAATGATAAGCTCTGTATAATGAAACCCCTTCACAGTTCAAACAGACGAATTATCTTAAGAAAGTTCTGCTAATCAGGTTATAACAAGCAATCCTGTTACAACAGGGTGTTGTTTGTACACTAGGAGAGATAAGAACTGGAATCTCCCAGTCCTTTAGCCAATAGGTTGTAAATACACTCCTTTTCCTCAGGTCCTTAAATATCACAATCTCTTTCACCATCATGACCATCACAAGGAAGGAAAGACAAGCAGGGAAAAAAAAAAAAAAAATCAGTCCTTTTGAGCTTCCATACATTTCTCCAAACACACTAAAACATTAAAAAACACTTCTGAGAGATTTAAAGAACAGAAATGGAAATGAAAGTATTTCCAAGTCTCTGCCTCCTTGTCTTATTCTTTGCTTCTACCTAACAGGACAGTCTGCCTTGTATCACCACCATTACCACTGCCCCCACCATTATCTGTTTCTAATTCTGGAATTGGCTTAGACATCCACTAATGGAGAACCACTTAAAAACCAGTACAATGAAGAACAATGCAGTCACCAAAACAGAGGTGGATCTGAATGGAAGCTGTCCAAGCTCAACTGTTAAGGGAGAAAGATACAGAGCTACATCTATAGTACACACTCAAGCTCTATATACTTGAGCTTTAAAAGACGGGCGGTGGTGGGATTCATATAAATGTGATACAAGTGTACTTTAGTGGTAGAGAAATTTCTAGAAGCATGTCTTAGGAATTGTGGATGGTAATTACTTCCGGGGAAATGGCAGAGAAAAAGCAAGGGAGTAGTTAACACAAACCTTGGGATAGCATCACCTCCTAGGTGAGGAGATTTGTGACACAGCGATATGAAATCAGGGAGAAGGTCAGAGGGTTAAGTCTGAATTTTTGCCCTGGGTTTTAGGTACAGGGGTGTCTCATATTACTTTTTAAAATGGCATATCTGTGTGTGCAATATTTTACAATTTACAAATATTTAAAAATAAGAACTATAGAACAAGAAGTGTTAGTCACTCAGTCGTGTCCGACTCTTTGTGACCCCATGGATTGTAGCCCACCAGACTCCTCTGTCCATGGGATTCTCCAGACAAGAATACTGGAGTGGGTTGCCATTCCCTTCTCCATAGAACAAATTACACAGTTTAAAAAAAAAAAAAAAGAAAAAAAACCCAGGAGTGTATGTTTAAGGCTTCCCAGGTGAGGCTAGTGGTAAAGAATCCGCCTGCCAATGCAGGAGACATAAGAGACACAGGTTCCATCCCGGGTCAGAAAGACCCCCCTGGAGGAGGGCATGGCCATTCACTCTAGTATTCTTGCCTGGAGAATCCCATGGACAGAGGAGCCTGGTGAGCTACAGTCCATGGGGTCACACAGAGTCAGACACGATTGAAGTGACTTAGCATGCACTCACCCTTGAATAGGTACCTTGAATATGTTTATGCTATGTGATGAATAACAACCTCTTTTAATCCTATCATTTTACCTCTGAATCTACACTTAACTATTTGGGTATTATCTTAAAATCTAAATTTGAGGCCCTACTTAAATTGTGACCTGGATTTAAAGGCCCTCAGGAGACCCCCTTCAACAGGGCCTGAGTTAATCTCCCTGGGGCATTATCCTCGGTGGCTCACATCCAGGAATTTGAAGGATAAAGTCCCATATGTCCCCCAGGCTACAGGTGGCTGCAAACAACTCAACTGTGTACTTTGGGCAATCCAACTGGACTCCTCAGTGGCTGGAGGAGGGGAACAGAGAGGAGGAAGAGCCTGGGGCAGAGTGGGCCAGCAGGCTTGCAAGGGCTTCTCCTCAAGAGCCCATCCACCAGCAGACCCACTGCTACACCCCTTTTGAATAGCCTCGCACAGACAGCAGCTCCAGCTGTTTCACAAGCTGTGCTCTAGCAGTTCCGGGGGGCCATTTCCCCCTTTCATTCCAATGGAAACCCTGCGTGTCAATCTCTGTCAACCACTGTGCTCACAATGCTATGAGACTATTAAGATGCTCTGTTGTTAGAATAGCTAGCCCCCCAGTTCTGTTTTTTTAGTAACAGAAATTTAATTTTCAAGATTCAAAGGATCAAACAATGACCGCAAACTTCTCCAACTCTCCATACCCCTCACTCCCCAACCAAAGCTGTTTTAGCTTTTAAAGATTGGGGGTCATTACCAACAGTAAGACCACAGTTGGGAACTTCCCTATGGCCCAGTGGCTAAGACTCTGCGCTCCCAACGCAGAGGGCCCAGGTTCGATCTCTGTTCACGGAACTAGATTCCATGGGCTGCGACTCAAGAGTTTACAAATCACAACTAAAAGATCCTTCATGCTGCAGCTAAGACCCGGCACAGCCAAGTAAATAAAAGACTAATTTTGTGACATTCCAGGCAAATGCCTGATTCAGAGCTAACTGGGGGAAAATGACTGAATTAATAAATGTGTTCAACATGTCAATGTCCAAGAAATGAAAGAAGGTTTGTATTTATTGCAGCAATACCCCCACAGTTTTCTAGGACATAGATGCAAGAGCACAGCCACAAACTGAACACAGACTTCCCATGAGATTCAGCAGCTCTCAGAAGCAGAGCACAGGTGAAATGGAACCGTCCCTGCTCTCCACCCACCGCCGTGGGGTGGCGGAGGACGGCCAGAACAGCCCTGGTGCTTCAGGCCACAGCGCTTCCCCTCCGCTGCTTCCTCCCCCAACCATAGGCCACACCACACACCCTCAGCAGTCACTTTCCTGCGGTCTCAAGTTTCAAGGGGCGATGTCCACTTGTCAACAGACCGAATGTTAAAAGACAAAGTCAGACGCCAACTCAGTAAGCTCAGACCCAGGAACACTTTCAAAATGACAGGGAAGGAGCAGGACTGGCTCTTTTCCAGCCAGTAGCCGGCACACTCATGCCTAGATGTTTGTTCACCTCCTAAATCACACACACATTGGGTTTACATTTTTAAAGGACCAAGCGGTAAGGAGTTCGGTGGTTCATTAGGAGTTGCTGCAGTTTAAGGATGTAGAAATCCACTGAGAAATTACAAAAGGTGCAGGGCAAGCAAAAAAAAAACAAAAACAAAACCATTAAAAGCCCCCAAACAACTTGTATCTCTCTTTCAAGCACCTCACAGGATACAAATCACCACACAGCTCTACCATCCATACTGACACAGCCTGGCTGAAACAGGAGCGCACGGAAGAGACTTACCAAACACCACACCACACATCAGGGAGCAGAGACCTGGATCGGCGACCAGCTCACCCTCCTGCTCGAGAGGCATCTGAGCCTGGAAGGCAGGCAGGCTGGATACTACAACAGCTCCTACTGTATGACTCACCCTGGACTTTGGAGATACTGCTCACATATCTCTGGGTATTCCCATGTTTGCCTCAGAGAAACTCCACGCCCTGTACCGTAACCACTACTACTGCCAGCCGTAATACACTGTATTCAGCCTACTGCTGACAAATGGGCTCTTTGTGCTGCCAGGAGAAAAGATACAATTCTGTATTTTCAGAGAGAGGCAGACTAGAACAGAGTCCTGTTATCACACCACTCTGGGGGTGCGAGAGGAATTTAGGGGGATGTTCGGACTGGCACTCCCGGTTTACAGACTAGGAAACGGGCTCAATTCAACCAACTTCAGTTGGGCAGAGCCAACACACACCAGCGATCTGAACACAGGAAACCCCGACAAGAACAGAGGCAGGGTGAGCAGCAAGTGGTCAGAGCGCACAGGGAAGGGCAGTGAGTGGAGTCGGGAGAACCTTCCTTCTGTTGCTTCATTCATGGGACAGATGCTCGCTGGTGCCTTCACGTGTCAGGCGCAGCGAGGCGTGCTGGAGCTGCAGAGGGGGCACCCCCACCCCTGGGCTAGAGGCAAGGCAAACAATGACAGTTGCTGATGAGCCATGGGAGGTTGTACATGGTGCTATAAGGTAGCATACGGGAGGGGCAGCTAAGGGGGAGACAGGCGGAGCAGGGCAGGAGAGGTGACAAGGCTGGCACAAGGCAGGAAGAAAGAGATTTGTCAGTCAAAGGGTGCTTCAGGTGGTGCGTTCTGAATCAGCCAGCCAGACAGCCTGTGAGGATGTGAAGGGTACCACGCGCAGCAAAGGTGGCAGGAGAAGAACTGGGTCAGCAGACAGGGATCAGACGTTGAGGATTCCAGTTAAATCATGCTAAGGTGTTTGGATTTCATCTGAGAGGACAGGTGGCTGCAGTTAAAGGGATGAGGGTAATCAGCTCCCTGTTTCAGACAAGTCATTCTGAAAAAGATGAGAAAATGCATCCCAGTGGCAGGGATTGGAGCCCGCAGTAGTGACCCAAGGCAAGAGCTGGTAGTGGCGGGATGAAGTGGTGGTGGTGGGGAGAACAGAACAGTGTCTGGGGAATACACAGGAGGCAGCATCAAAAGGACGTGATACCCATCGGATGTGGGAGTGAACGGGGGAGTCAAGGGAAACCCCACTTGTTTCTTTCTGGTGGGCGACACATCATTCATGAGATAAGCAACTGAGGACAGGCAGGAGGAAGAAGAGATCTGCAGGGAATTCAGCATCAGACAAAATGAACTTGAGGTGCCTGCGAACATTTCAGCACAGGCATACAGAGGGATGCTCAAAGAGACAGGGGTTGAAGACAGAGAACTGGAGCCTGTGGGTGACACTGCCTTGGGGCAGCTCACTCAATCAGAGGATGTGCCTGGATTTAGGGTCAGGTAGACCTGGTCAAAACTCCACTCTGCCACTTAGTAGCTGACCCCCAGCAAATAAATTAGTTCTTCTGAGGCTGTAGTTTCATCTGAGGAAATTCCTCCTAGAATGTAGTGATAGCAGCAAAGAATCTGAGGTCAGACACAAACATTAAATATTTCTCTCTTGCCCTTCTTTAATCATGAATGGCTTTTTGTAATAATAAGTTGAGTACTAACCTCTGCCACAGATTACAAGTTGCCCCGTTGTCAGTCACTTGTCTTCGAATCCTTTGACCTTCCTTGTATGAAGAGATTCTCAAATGTCTGAACTGCTAGCTCAGGCCAGAATCAGTCTAAGAGACCAAGGGTTTCCTGCCCTTGACATTAAATAACTAATGCAAAGATCTCAAAATGGTTATGTGGTTTAGGTGGTACTGATTTAATTCTGTCTTGGGGGCATGATGGGGTGGGGGGAGAAAAGAGCACTGGCTGTTTGCAAAAGACAGAAAACTGTGTGGGTCTAATAAAGCCTCGTGAAAATAACAGGACTTTTTTTTTTTTTTTCGGAAAACTATACTGTAATATTTAAGAGGAAGAGTGTCTCCTGAAGTGAGTATTTACATAGCCTCTATCCTCTGGATCAGTTCAAATAAATGTCTTAAATGTTAAATAATGAACTCCAGCAAATGGGTCTTATCTTAAACCTAACCTTAAGTTAATAGTATACTCCGAATGTAAGAAATACATAGTTTCTTTGTAAGGTTCACTTTGCTTTTTCTATTTATAACTCTCAAAATGGACATTTAAAAACTACAGTAAAATTGAAAACTCACATTTGAGTGCTAAGGCATACAGAATTCAATTTTACATAGCCAAGCCTGTTCATTTTTCTCCTGGTTTTGCCTTCAAATCTGGGTGCTAATTTGTTTTACCCATTTTTTATTGGCTGTCTTCCTAGCCTGAAAACCTAGCCTTGGTCCCTGGATATTTTATTGTATTTCCAACTTACTTGCTACAGTCTTACTTGACCCTGTTTCCTGATCCCTCCCTAGCTTCATATATTCCCATTCTTTCATCCACAGCCTAGCTTAACATACCTATTTCATGTTCTCTGTCTCAAAATAGCGCCAAAAAATTCACAAAAGTTTCTAATATAAATTTGTTTTACAACCGCCTCAAAGCTCTCTTGTTGCTCGGCTTATTTAGTTAGTCTGATTAAAGACAGCTGCTGCTACTGCTAAGTCACTTCAGTCGTGTCCGACTCTGTGCGACCCCATAGACAGCAGCCCACCAGGCTCCACCGTCCCTGGGATTCTCCAGGCAAGAACACTGGAGTGGGTTGCCACTTCCTTCTCCAACGCATGAAAGTGAAAAGTGAAAGGGAAGTTGCTCAGTCGTGTCCGACTCTTAGCGACCCAATGGACTGCAGCCTACGAGGCTCCTCCATCCATGGGACTTTCCAGGCAAGAGTACTGGAGTGGGGTGCCATTGCCTTCTCCAGATTAAAGACAGAGAACGATCTAATTCAGAGCTATGGTCTTGGCCACAGGTGGTCCAGCTCAAGCATGACCAGTTTCAGAGAGCACTTTGGTCCCTCTGTGCTGAAGGAGAACACGCATCCTCTCCCCAGTGTGCCTAACCCTAACCCAAGGTTCTCAGAGACTGTCTGGATGGCTCCCTTTAAGCTCACACAACACACCTGGCCAACCCACGTTAGCCAATATCTAAGATTCTGACTCCTCAGTGACTTACAGATCCCCTCGAAGATACCCCCTAGTTCTTCCCTGCCTTGAATGGACTTGAATTTCCCACACTTGAATAAACTCAACTAATTTTCTATGTGTAAGACACTGTCCTATCTTGCTGCCACCAGGAGACACAATGAAGGCAGGGAGACAAAGGCAGATAGCGTCAGCCGGGATGGGATCTGCCACTAATCCAGCACACCCCCATGCCGCCCAACTCCAGACCTGTGTTAAGGAGATGCACACACATCTGACTGAGAGACTGTGTGCTCAAGTCGTGTCTGACTCTTTATGATCCCATGGACTGTAGCCCGTTAGGCTCCTCTCTCCATGGGATTCTACAGGCAAGAATACTGGAATGGGCTGCCATTTCCTTCTCCAGGGGAAAAGCCTATGGGATGTAATTCTTTCCATTTAAACGTTTCTTTGGGGCTTCCCTGGTGGCTCAGTGGTCAAGAATCTGCTTGCCAATCTGGGAGGAGCCCACATGCTGCAGAGCAACTAAGCCCATGTGCCCCAACTGTTGAGCTCTACAGCCCGGGAGCCACACTGCTGAGCCCAAAGGCGGAAGCTCGTGGGCCCTAAACTCTGTGCTCCACAAGAGAGGTCACCACAATGAAAAGCCTATGCACCGCAACTAGAGTAGCCCCTGCTCACCACAGCTAAAGAAAAGCTCGCACAGCAATGAAGACCGAGTACAGCCAAAATAAATACATAAATAAAATAAATAATTTTCAAAATACTTTGAAACACACACACCTAACTACTACACGGTGATTCACATTAGAGGTGTTTGAAGAGCATCCCATCCCCATCACACTTCACCCAAACTGCCCTGTGGCATCCACTAACGGAGCAGGTCAGATCCAAGAAACACTTTACCATAATCTGGAGCATGACATTTCTCATCACCACATTCTGCTCCAGGGCTGCCTGAATTTCTTCTGAACCCTGACTTTCACCAAGTTCTGGGACCTTGTGTGACCCAAAGCTTTCTCCTTGCAAGTTCAGGATTAGCTACTTGCTTTGCTAAGCCATTCTATATACTTCGTCTCCCTCTAAAAACCTAAGATATCTTTTTAATTCTTCTCTTTCTCATGAAAGATCTCATTTAATTCCTTCAAGCAGAGACTCTGGAGACTCAGGGTTTGAGTAAACAAGGAGAGTTAGCTGCTTACTTGCTGCATCAGAACCAACTGGGGCAGGAAAGCCTTTTGAAAAGAAAAGATTTTCCTGGTAAACAGGCACAACCCTCTAGAAGGACATTTTGTTCCCATTGATCCTTATTTAAAAGACATATGTCCTTTGACCCAACGATTTTGCTTTTAAAAATTTATCCATATATGGTTAGAGAAAAAAAGATGTACAAAAATACTCAGTACAGTATTAACAAGTCGAAAGAAACATGGAAAAAAGCACTCTAGAAGGAACTTAAATTGTATTATCAATAGGAGACTAGTTAATTAAATGACAGATATGGAGGTTGTGAGCAGAGAACTTTTCTGTAAAGATACACAGGAGACGTAATAGCACATATCTCTGGGGATAAAGATGAGACATTGGAAAGAGACTCCATTTTCTAGCACCTGCCTTTTAGTGCTATGGATTTTTTTCCCTATGAAGTTGCATTTTTTTAAGTGTGGACTGTAAACAGGAAAGCAAAGTGTACCTTCATAATTTTCACTTACGTGGATGATCTACAAGACACTTCATTTAACAATGTTATTCAATCTTTGTAAACAGGAAATAGAACGAGGAACAAATAGAAACTCTACATATTAAAATGTGTTTGCTCCAGCAGGTAGTGATCTCATCATTACACATTAGAAACCCTTGTCTCAGAGTCTGAGAAGATCAGGTTTCTTTTCTCTAAAGTACCTGCTGAATGTGCTATAGACGCTTCTACAATCTAGGTGGCTCAATTTAACCATCTCCCTTGTGCTAATAAATGTGTTCTGACACTTAAACTTAGTTTTATTCTAGAAATTGAGGGAAGATTGGGAGGAGCCCACAACTTTTGTCAAAACCTCGAAAAAGGAAAAAACCCTTCAACTTAAAAAAAAAAAAAAAAAGACTGATGCTCAAGCTCCATATAAGACTTACTGAACCTTTGGGTCTGGTAGTCCAATTCCTGTATCTTTTAACCAGCTCTCCAGGTAATTTCTACATGGCTGGTCCTACCTCATGCACAGCAGAAATAACCGTGTTTAGCAAACTCTATGTCTTATCTGAACAAAAGCACACACCATAGAGTAGAAAATTCTATAAACAAAGGTGTTCACTACTGCACCACTGAGATTTTAAAATTATTATTTTTTTGAAACACTGATACAGAGTTTGGGGCTGACGCTGGCTGCAAGCAGAACCACTGGGCACTACCATCAAAGCTTCTGGCTCATTTACTTTCTCAGATTGTGGCTGCAATCACCTGACCACACAGCCTCCTTTTTCCTACCCACTCCCACACTAATCTTATGTCCGAATATAGTCTGACCACTACTGAGCTCATCTGGTATTTCCTGAACATCTGACTATAAGATCACCTGTGTGTGCTGTGCTTAGTCACTCAGTCGTGTCTGACTCTTTGTGAACTTATGGACTATATCCCACCAGGCTCTGTCCGTGGGACCTGGGGCCCCTACTATCCTTGTCCCACGCCAGACCTAGTGAATCAGAATCTCTAATAGAGTTTCTGGGTGTTAAACCAGTGACCCAGGTTACTCTAATAAACAGAGAAGTCTAGAAAACACCAATGCAGGTCACACTCGTTTTAAGATAAGGAAGTCAAGATCTAAGTTGTTAAATAAGTTTTCCAAGGACTTACCAGCTGATCACTGACAGCTGGGACACCCGAAACCTGGTGAGGTAATTCTCGCCTTTTACACCTTTATTACTTATTATTCTGTTTATCATGAGTATCTGTGAAGTTTCTGATTCACCATGATGAGGCCCCAAGTAAGTGACTAATGAATCTGAAGGCAGAGGGCACATCATGACATGCCACTCGTTTAAACAATAACATCGCTGTAAGGCTGTCCAACATCTAGCTACCTGCACCTAAAGTTCTTTCACTTTCAGTATCAGGATGAGGGTGTGCGTGCATGCATGCGTGTGTGTGCATACGCTCAGTCATGTCCAACTCTGCGACCTCGTGGACTGTAGCCTACCAGGCTCCTCTGTCCATGGGATTTTCCAGGCAAGGATACTGGAGTGGGTTGCCATTTCCTCCTCGAGGGGATCTTCCTGACCCAGGGATCGAACCTACGTCTCTTCCATCTCCTGCATTGGCAGGCAGGTTCTTTACCACTACCACCACCTGGGAATTCCATCAGGATGAGGAGGCACATAAAATAGAACATGTAATGGAAAAAGACATACAGTTCCACACATGTATAACTAGGTGGGGAAGATTCGAAGTCCTCCGATCTCACTATCTCTTGCTCAGATGTTAGAACCTTTACCCAAAGGAGTCTAATAACCACACACTTTCATTACAGCAACAGCCCGCACCTTGCTGTTGGGAGGCAGAAGAGGACAGCTCCCACCGAGATTCCACAACCTTTCCCTGCAACCAGTATCTCTTAACCCATCGATGAGAAAAACCGATGGGAGACAAAACCCTCAGCTTGGAAAGCACACAGCAAGCTTTAATTCGGGGAGGGTTCCGTGGAGTTATAATTGCCTCTAATTGGCCCTCCCACACAGTCTCACAATTTACAGCTGTAATCGGTTCCACAAAGAACGTGTTAAATTTCTTTTCTACCTTTGAAATCAGAATCGTTTCTGGTTAGGTTCTTACAACATTATAGTTTTCTTTTCTTTTACAGAAAAGGATGAATGAGTGAATAAAAAGCAAAGATGCAGACAGACCTTTTGGAAATGAACACTGAACCCTCCGACTTAATGATAACCCAAAGGGATTCAAATTTGTAACAGAGACTGATGCCAATTCGGGAAACCTTTCCGTTCCAGGGCACATGATCCAAAAAAACACATTCATCTGGTCAGACATTTTCCATACTCTGATTTTTATCTTTCTTGGCATGCTCCACTCTCCTTTAATAAAGTCACAACCCGTTGTTGCCATGGAACCCAATCAGACTTGGAGCCTGTTACTATGACTTCCCTGCAGGTCTAAAAAAAGACCGAGTGACCAAAAAGAACAGCCCTTTCTTTAAAAAAAAATAATAATAATTTATAAGGCAAAAAGACTCCAAAAAGGACCCAACCCTTTTATATCCACTGAAGTTTAAGCTCTCGTGCTGGCTAATTTAAACGCTGGAGCCAAAGCTAGCCAATGTTTTATAAAAATTTGTCAGCTGAGACATTCCCAAAAGATGGTTTTATAAATAAGTACCTGGCAAAGAGGATAAAAATGTTCTTAGGATTCTTCCTTTTTTTTTTCCCCTTCCAGGCAGTCTTTCTGAATTCTGAGTAGCTGTTTAGCAAACATGTGTCAATCAGCAGCTACCAAATTGCAATATTCATTTCCACCAATACTTAATTTTTGCCAAGAGCTCAAGATCTCTCTGTAAAGAAAAGATAAGCTAAACAGTACAATCCACCCTGGGTTCTCTCATATCTGGAGCTGGACCAAAGCTGTAGAAAAAAATACCTGAGACAGACAGCAGAGCTACTTACAGAGCTACTGAAGGAAAGAGAATGAACACGTGTTGAGTGCCTACCATGAGCTGTGCACTTTGAGGTCATCGCGAGAACCCAGCAACAGATGCACTTCCCTATCTCTGTTTTGCAGCTAAGAGACCAAGACTCAGAGAGCTTAAAACAGCTTGCTCCAAGCTGCCATGCTAGAACGGTGTCTGGCGCCCAAAGCCAAAGCTATTCATTTGTTCAGCCAACATGTATTTCTGGCCTCACAGGTGCTTTTGCATTTTGTTATGTTTCTTTTTCCTTACAATAGAGGACAATAGAGTCTGAAGCTTCTAAAGCCTGTCTGTAAAGAGGGCATGGCATCTATCTTTACTGGCACAAGGGGCCAGTTCTGGCTGTCCCCGCTTATCACAACCACCACATCTGAACAGCAGCAGCCTACTCCTGGGAGAATCATGAGTAGATGCCCTGGCCTCTTACCTGAGTTGACAGGGGGCCAGACATCCACTACATCCCTCAAAAGGCTGCCCTCTGAGAAGGCCTTCCAACCCTGAACCCTGCAGAATAGAGAGGACCAGGAAGCTCTTGGTACCTGTTTTTTGTGCAATTTCAGTGGCGAAGTAAAAGCCAAGTCAGGAAAACTCAACGACAGTTATTCTATTCAACCCTGGTTGTGGATATCCAGCTTCAAGAAATGACTAGTGAGGACGAATGTGGTAAAGCACAGAAGTTACTTTCAAAGTTATACTATTACTCATACCAGCCTTTCGGCTAAAGATACTTTGTCTGTTTCCCTGTATAACGAAATACAACTGCTTTTATTAAAAGAAATTTCAAAAACCCAAACAAAACCACAGTGAGATAGCACTTCACACCTAGTAGGACGATCACAATCAAAAGGCATAAAATAACAAGTGTTAGCAGAGACAGGGAGAATCAGAACCTTCATAACCTGCTGGTGGGAGCAAAAAAATGGTGCAACTGCTGAAGAAAATACTCTAGCAGTTCCTCAAAAGGTTAAATATAGAATTACCAGGGGCTTCTCCAGTGGTCCAGTGGCTAGGACTCCAAAGCAGAGAGCCAAGTTTCGACCCCTGATCAGGGAATTAGATCCCACATGCCACAACTAAGCCCTGGCGCAGCCAAATAAATAAATATTTTTAAAGAGAATTAGCATATAACCCAGCAGTTCTACTCTTAGGTATATATCCAAGAGGAACAAAACTTACACCTACACAAAAACTCATACACAAATGTGTATAGCAGTTTTAATTATAACAGCCCCCAGATGGAAAGTCCCAAATGTCCATCAACTGATGAATGGATGATAAAATGTTGTACATCCATGCAATGAACCACTATTTGGCAAAAGAAATTAGGTACTGACGTTACACCATGGAAGAACCCTGACAACCTTATGCTGATTGAAAGAAATCAGAGATAAAGACAGCGTGACAGAAACTCCACCCATTCACAGAAAATGTCCAAAATAGGGCAAATCCAGAGACAAAAAAGTAAATTAGTGGTTGCCTTGGCCTCGAGTTTGGGAAGGGAGGAAATGGAGAATGACTGCTAATGGATACGGAGATTCCCTTTCGTTCTGGAATTGATTGTTGTGGTGGTGTCACAACTCTGTGCGTATACAAAAATCATTAAACTGTACACTTACAAACGGGTGAATAGTACGTGAATTACATCTCAATAAAGCTGTTTTCTTTTCTTTTTTTTTTTTTTAAGGAAAAACCAACACAACTCTTTTTCGGTTTTTTGTTGTCCTATTAAATGAAAATAACCCAACTGACAAGACCATCTGACCTGGGACATGTGACTTTGTCTCTGGGGTCTCTGTGTTTTTAAGGAAACAAGGCTCAAGCCTGAACCTGACATCCTCTTCTGCTGCCCTATGAACAAAGGAATCTTGTGACTTTTTATTTGAGGGGAAAAACCATGTGGATGAACCTCTCAGCCAGTGTTCAAACAGGGGAGTCAGACCCCATCTGTCGGCCAGGCCAGGCTCTATCCCATTCTTGCTGACTCTCTAAGTTCCCTCCTTTGGTTCTTCCCTTCACCCCAGCCGTGAGCCTTAACTGGTTCCTGAACACCTGCCATGCACAAGGTTTGATGCCAGGCGGTTTTCATCACCACTAGTTCTCAATCCACAGTCTAGAGGTATGCTCCACTCTACAGGTGCGTAACAGGCTCAGGATGATTATGCAAGGTGATGAGGGGTGCATGGCCGCACGCTGGCAGAGATGAGATTGGAACTTGAAACCAAACTCATTTCTACACCTGAGTTTTTCAAACTGGGTCCACAGGCATATTCTGGGGTTCCCTGATTTTGCTACAAACAATTTAAAAGAATGTGTTTATTTAGACAGTGAAAAATATTAAAATTTGGAGGAGCATACAACCATCTGCTAAACAAGTTAACTGGAAACTCTGGGGTTTTAAGGCTTTTTCCACTTCTGCTCATATGAGGCCAGGTATCTGTACTTCTTTAGTTGTCACAGTGAACAGGAAATGTGTCAGCTAACTGTCTTGGGGTGCTGGGGCTGCCATAACAAGGGACCACAAAATGAGTGGCTTAAAACAACAGAAATGTATCATCTCGCAGCACTGGAGGCCTGAAATCTGAGTGCTGGCAAGGCCATGCTCCTTCTGAAGGTGTTGGGGAAGGGCCTCTCCAGGCCTCTCTCCCAGCTTCTGGGCACCTGAGGCATTCCTTGACTTGTAATTTCATCCAGTAATCCTGTCTTCACATCATCCTTCCTCTGTGCGTGTCTGTCTCCCAATCCCCCATTTTATAAGAACACCAGTCACAGTGGATTAGGGCCCACCCTGATGACTTCCCTTCAACATGTGTGGACGAAGAATGTCACCTGCCATATTGGTGAACAAAGGATGTAGTGGTCATCAAGCCATTAGTCACTGCAGCCACCTTCAACTGTGCACCCTGGATACTGGCCCCAGATGATTAAGGTGCTTATCAAGGGAATGATTTCAGTGAGCCCAGACTCCCGAAGCTTCCCGGAAGCCTGGCACGCAGCAGGTGCTCAATACACATGTGATGAATTAGGCTGAAAGCAGAATCATTACAAGTGTGACTCTTACCTGTGCCGCTTCTGCAAGGAAGTTGGCCTGACATCTCCCATATAAGATGCTGCTGAGCTGGTGAAAAGGGACAGGGAGGAGACACTGGGTGGGAGGGGGTTGGAAGAAGCCCCTCAGGGGCTACAGGGAGCTTATTCTTCAATCAGTGCTGTGCCAAGATGCCTGAGTGACTCCTCTTCCCCAGCATGTGTTGAGATGTAGGTACCACCCAGCTGGATGCACTGCGTATCAGGGCTGCTGTCCATCAAAGCTCTCAATCTCAAGGTGTGGTCCTGGGGGAAGGGAACACCTCAGACCACGAAGATTGGAAAGTAAAGGGTAGCCTACTTTTCTGCCTTCTCCCAAAGTGCTAATCAATGGAAAACTCTGCCTGGCCACTCAAGGAGGCCGTTATTCTCCCAAGTTAACCCCCATCTTTTCTCCCAAGGACTCTGGAACCCCAGGTCCAGGAAACTCACCAGAGCTCCTGAAAGAAAGCCACAAGGGTTCAATCCTCCAGGAATTCTCACAGCAAAGGTGGACTCTGAACTTGCCTACAGAGTAACTGGCAGGAGTGAGATATTCTAAGCATCTCAGAGTCTGCTGAATCTAGAGAGCGATGGATGGTGAAGACCCAAGCACAAAAAGACCGCTCAAGGTCAGACAGCAAATGCATTCAAGAGAAGGGAGAGGGAATACTCTTCACCAGGGAGGAGCCTGTGAAAGAATGCATAATGTCTCCCCAACTCCAAATTCAACCTCAGCTAATCCTTTGTATAAGTCCTGGCCATGTGGATTTGACTGGGGTGGGAGTAGGGTTGGAAATGGGGGTGACACATTATAATAATGGGAAAATCGTTAAGTACTGACTTCATAAAATTCTAAGGCATTTAAGGGTGCCTTTCATCTCGGAAATTCTACAAAGGAACCAAAATCATTGCAAGACTATTTTCAAAAAGCAAACAAAACCTCACTGAGAGATGGTACTATAATTTCTTGAGTTTGCGTCAGTCTGTTTTCTGTAGTTAGAAAAAAGGTGCTGGGTTTGGGTTACGAAGGCAGTGTTCCACTATAAAAACCTGCTGGTTGCTATGACAATGAACATCTCTGTTCCTCCCTTTTCTGTAGCATCCTTCTTACATCTGAATCAAATCAAAGGACCTATCTGTGATGGCCAGGGTTTAGTATTTCCTTTGCAGGAGGATATAAAAATGCATATACACACATACACTCATACACAAAATACACCATCAAAGGGCTAACCAGGGCCTTCCCTCGGGGCTCAGTGGGAAAGAATCCTCCTGCCAGTACAGGGGACACAGGTTTGATCCCTGGTCCAGGAATATCCCACAGGACGGGGGAAAACTAGGCCCATGTGCCACAACTACTGAGCCTGTGTTCTAGAGCCCACGAGCCTTAACTACGGAGCCCAAGCACCACAACTAGGGAAGCCCACATGCCTGCAGCCTATGCTCTGCAACAAGAGAAACTACTGCACTGACGAACTTGAGCACCACAGCTACAGAGCAGTCCCTGCTCACCTCGAAGAGAAGCCTGCGTGCAGCAACGAAGGGCTGGCACAGCCATACATATAAATAAAAAAATGGGGGGCTAATCAGAGGTGAACCAAAAGCTCAAAAATGGGTACTACTTTTTGTCCTCCCTGTCCTCTCCCTACAAACATCTATCAGGAAATACCTGGGCAGGAGAGTATGAATATGAAGGAAGGTGAGCTAGAAAGCCTTAGCAGTAGACACTTCATCCCGCCTACAGCATCTCAGGGTAGACTCTCGGTCAATTCTTTTCAGAAAGGCCCACATGAGGCCAGGGCTCCCTGGAGCACTGCCATTTTCTATCTGCAAAACTGCTGACCTGAGCTCCTCCAAGGCAGTGCCCACGTCTGACTGGCCATAGGGGCCAGCACAGCGCCAGGTAGGTACACAAAGCAGCACTCAGGACGATGAGGGGGCCTCTGGAATAACGCAGCCACTCCTTACATTTTCTACCAAGATCTCAAGTTAGAACCCATCCTGCTTCAACTTGTGCCTGCCTGAGAAGCAAGCCAGGGAAATCTAGATCCATGCTCTCGGGTGTACAGCTTGGGACCTGCAGTACAGCGTGGCTATTGGTTTCCATCACTGTGGTCCTGAGTCTTGACCACTGACGCTTCCCCAGACCTGGGGCAAAACAAAGAGTAAATGAGAAAGTTACAGCACTAATGTGGTTTATTGTCTCCTTTCCAGGACTAAGGCTGCTCGTCACTTAGCTAGATTTAATTGCAAAACATGTTTGTTTTAGAAAAGCTATGAAAATACCAAAAAGCCAGTGGAAGAGAAATAGAGCTCCCACTGTTCTACTTGTCCAGAGGTTGTGTGTGTGCATGCTTAGTTGCTCTGCTGCTAAGTCGCTTCAGTCGTGTCCGATTCTGTGCGATCCCATAGACGGCAGCCCACCAGGCTCCTCTGTCCCTGGGATTCTCCAGGCAAGAACACTGGAGTGGGTTGCCATTTCCTTCTCCAATGCATGAAAGTGAAAAGTGAAAGTGACGTTGCTCAGTCATGTCCGACTCTTAGTGACCCCACGGACTGCAGCCTACCAGGCTCCTCCGTCCATGGGATTCTCCAGGCAAGAGTACTGGAGTGGGGTGCCATTGCTTAGTTGCTCAGTCGTGTCCAACTCAGGTTCCTCTGTGCACGGAGATTCTCCAGGCAAGAATACTGCTATGGGTTGCCATGCCCTCCTCCAGGGGATCTTCCCAACCTAGGGATCGAACCCAGGTCTCCCGCACTGTGGGGGATTCTTCACCGTCTGAGCCACCAAGGTAGCCCAAGAATACTAGAGTGAGTAGCCATTCCCTTCTCCAGGGATCTTCTGACTCAGGGACAGAACCGGGGTCTCCTGCATTGCAGGCAGATTCTTTACCATCTTAGCCACCAGGCTGCCAGGGTCTGTATTTGAATTTCTGTGTCACTACAATTCCAGGGATTGTGGCCGTTCTCCCCATTGGTTAGAGGCAAAGGCTCGGGAAAGCTGACCAATACGGATTCAAGTTCGAGCCTTTCCACTTTTTACTGGTATAATCATGCTAGAGTCATTTTCCCCTGTTTGAGCCTCAGTTCTTCATGCATAAAATGAGGATAACTGCACTTATTTGCTTTCAGGCAAAATTAAAATGCATACAAATTCTAAACAAATACTATTCAACATACACATGGAATCTAACATCACTATGAACATTTTCTATGACAAATATTAAAATACGGCTTTAAAAAATCACTCCTGTAAGTACAATTATTTGACAAAGTTACTTAAAAATAGATGGTAAACTTAAAGATACTCTTTTTCCTCTGCCCCAGGAATGTCACTTCAAAGAATCTTTCCTAGAGAAACCCTCCCACGAGTATACAGACCTTCTCAGAATCAGCCTGCCTGCCCAACATTAGCAGAGTGGCTACATACACACTCTGGTTTATTCATATACTGAAATAATGTACATCAGTATAAATGGGAATGAAACTGGATAAATTTATAAACATCATGTTGGGAAAAAATAGCCAGTTACAAAAGAGGTGCCATTTACATAAATATTTAATACAACAAACAGTATTATAAATTGCTGACGGATTCTTTTTTTGTTTGTTTGGTTGGTTTTAATTTTCCAGAAGGAGAACTGGGCCTCTGACAGTCCTTACGGATCCTCCCCATGTGTAAAACCATTAAAAGAATCAAACACAACAAATTCAGGTTACGGAGACCTCTGAGAAGGTAGAAAGGGAGAAGATGTCAAGGTACTGTGTCTGGAACCACTTATTTCTTAAAAAAAAAAAAAAAAGAAAAAAATCTGGTACAAGCATGGCAAAATATTAACATCTGTTAAATCTACGTGGTAGGTCTATGAGTGCCACACTTTAAAAAAATGTCTTTTCCATATCTGAAGTATTTAGTAACCAAAAATAAATTTACTATTTATCCAGAACTATTTGGTTAATGATTTGATATGGGTTTTCCTCATATGCAGAACATTCTCCCCTCCGTGAATTTGGTTTAATTTTAAAAAATGGTGTAAGTTGCTGTTTCTGATGGGCCATTTCGTTACCTTATCATTTTGGAATCTGATGTCACTGCATTTACTTCCATAGGACATTAACTGCAACCTTAAATTAAAATCAACAACCACAGTAGGCTTAAGAAAATTAAAATCCACTGAGAGTTTAATAAGCTAGCTGCCCTAGAAAAACATCCAGCCTCATTTTAACTTACTGTTTAAATAAACTAAGGAACAATTATCCAATGGTAAAGAACCCACTTGCCAACGCTGGAGATGTAAGAGATGTGGGTTCAATCCCTGGGTCAGGAAGATCCCCTGGAAGAGGGCGCAGCAACCACTCTGGTATTCTTGCCTGGAGAATCCCATGGACAGAGGAGCCTGGAGGGCTACATACAGTCCATAGGATCACAAAGAGTGGTCTCGACTGAAACAACTTAGCACAGACCAGCACAGGGAACTAGCTCCCACACGCCGCCACTAAGAGTTTGCATGTCACAACTAAAGACCCTGCATGCTGCACCTGAGACCCAGGGCAGCCAAAAGGGGGGGAATCATGTACCAACTAAGCAACTGTGATTTCTGAAATGTCCAAAGTATCAGAAAACATAAAGTAATCTTTGTGTACAGATTTAATCTTTCTCTCAACTGTATACGTATTATTCTTAGTAAACAAATCAGCTCTCATTAACATCACCCCAAATGTGCAACAAATAATTTTTAAAAATGAAGGCTGAGAAGGCATCAACATTAATTTAAAGGAAACCACATAAATATATGACTATTTCATTCTTCTCTTATTTGCCCAAAGAAAAGTTTCAAAAAATGTCTGTTGAAATGGTAGGCTCAGCAAAACCAGAGATGAGGGACGCTATAATCCTCATCTTCGCCAACAAGCAGGACCTCCCCGATGCCATGAAACCCCACGAGATCCAGGAGAAACTGGGCCTGACCTGGATTCGGGACAGGAACTGGTATGTGCAGCCCTCCTGTGCCACCTCGGGGGACGGACTCTATGAGGGGCTCACATGGTCAACCTCTAACTACAAATCCTAATGAGCATTCTCCACCCATCCCCCAGAAAGGAGAGAAATCAAAAACCCATTCATAGGATTATCGCCACCATCACCTCTTTCAATTGCCACTTTCTCTTCTTTTGAATTTGAACTCTGGAGTTACAGTTCTGCGGTTTGGGGGAGGGAGTTAGGGATTTTCTTTCTTTTCTTTTTTTGCTTTGCGTTAGGATGCTCTGATCTGACTTTTTGACATGAACACAAAGTGCTAGATGCTCTTGTTGACTTCCAGCAAATGGGATGGGGGAAATATAGCAGTTCTTGGTAAATTCCTTTATAATAATGGTTTGATTTTTTTATCTCGAGAGAATCTTCTTTTCCAATGTATGCTTTTTTCCTTTTTGCCCAGTTTCCTTATCACTTGCTGTAGATGGCTTATTTTGCATTCATGCAGACTATGTTGCAAGTCTGTTTCATCTAGTAAACTGAAAATTATTGCTTAATCAAACTGCCATTTGTCTTTTATATTTAAGGCCTTTTCCCCCGCCTTATGAGTTCTGACTTTAACTTAGTAAATTCAAATGTGACCTTTTATATCTAAAACCAGTATAGTAAACTTAGCCCACGTGGCAAATAATGAGTAATATCCTTGTAATATGTTCCAGTTCCACATCAGTATGTTAAACAGGTAATGTAAGAAGTTCTTTGAAATTTCAGCTATTAAGTTCTGAAACATACATCATGCATGAGTAAGGATAAAACTCAAGTTCCCCATTGCAAAGCTAACTTACACTGCATAAAACTATGAAAATATAACCTGTCAAGGACACAGATTTTTTTTCACTGCAAAGTTAGCAACTTTGCTGTGTTTTCCCTCTTTGTTAACTTTTAAAACATACTCTTCCAGAAAATGGAGCAATAATGGTGTATAACATACACAGATGAAATATTTGTAGATATTTTAAGTGACTTTTGGGCAAAACTGGAATATATCCTTTTACCATGTTTCAAATATCTAAGACCAGTAGACTTTACATTACTGGAATGGTTATTTTGTTCATTAATAAATCATTTAATAATTCAAATTATATGCACCTTTTACCTAGTTGAAAAAAAAAAAAACTGTTTCCACATTATAGCAACCTGAAGATGTCTTTTTTTTTTTTTTTTAGTAAATGAGTGATCCATATCTCCATTAATTAGAACACTGGAAAAGATGTTTTATAAAAAGTATTCTATTGGATTAACTCATGCAAATAGATATCCTGTTGGTTCAAAAATACACTATCTCCTTTAAGGAAGGAAATGTGATGAATGAATGATGTGTAGACTTGAGGAATGACAAAGGGGTAGTAGGATGTAGAAGAAGAACCTACAGATGACAATGAATGTAAACTTATTTTTCTTCAAGTGTAAGCAATGTGCTTGCTGGTGATAGCCAGATCTTAACAAGATTACTTGCTTAGCTGGTTAGGACCAGTAACTAGATTATTGAGACCACTATGATAATACTTTGAACCAAATGTTAATGCTTGATACAGAATAGTGTAGCAGCATCTGGTTCTTATATAGCCTTAAGGATTAATTGTAGAGATCCTCAAGGAATTAAAACTTAGGGAATTTCAGAAATGCAGACTGCAAATGCAGTTTACAGGAAAAGGTGAAGTGGGTTTTGTTTATGAGGGTGTCTGAAAACGAAAATTGAACGGGATATCATGGTATATGATTGGGCAGTATTGGTCCTCCATGCTTTGGCCATATTGTATAATGGAGCTTTTACCAAAGATGTATGAGAAATACAAGGCTGTAGAAAATTAACTCTTCAAAGTAAAACTCTTGACAAACGTTTTACTTAAAGCAGATGAGAAAAGGTGCTATGTTGTAGGCTCCTAATGGTGCAGAGGGATTTTTGAATTCAAAATGCAACTAAAGTATCAAGTTCTCAGCGTCACTTTAGTAGAAGTATCTCTGGAAATGAAGCTGACACACACCTAAGAACATTTTCGTTGCTTTTAAAATTCCCAAAGCTCCATCATACATTTAATTACTAGTGTGTTAAATGATTACATATAAGGTACATAAACATGGGTTATACAAATATCAATGTTACGGTAACATCCTGAAGCGACAAGCACAAAGGTATAAATGCCTAAACTGGAGGAAACTTGAAACCCTCATGTTAATTCTTAAATGTAGTATTTCTAACTTGTGACAAGACAGATTGGTAGGCAGCCATTTTTGTGTCTTAAAATAACTGGGGGCATAGTTAAAATTTTATACATCAAGTGATTGCTAAGGAATGTTGCAGGTGAGATGTGGTTATTTTCAGTTTATTTGAAATGTCTTAAGGTGGGGGGAGGAGGGGAAGCAAATATCTGAAATTTGGAAAACCCTAAATCTTTTGATAAGAAATTGTAATTTCACTTACGTTATCTTTAAGGATATAAAAGGTTGATAAATTGGTGTAAATTGAGCCATAACCATTGGTGATCATGGGGACTGGTAATTAAGGCTGCAGAAAAAAATTACAATCTAAGAATTTAAGAAATAAGATCCTGAAGATTTTGTTTAATTGCATCAATTTCTGTATTTTATGTGCATTTAAAAACTGCAGTAAGTTGAATGGGTTAATCTTGTCTAATATAAGTAAATGAGTCTGTAGACTGTGATCTCCCCAAACTAAAAAGTACAGTACTTGGAATTGTGTTCTTTATGGTTGTAGTCTTGGTAAAGCACAAATACGCAGAAAATAAAGGAATTACACAGTGAAAAATAAATAAATAAATAGACAGCATAAAGCTGAAGAGCTCTCCTTTTAATTCTTTCTTTATAAATAGAGCCTAATTTGAGCCCTGAGTACTTAAAATCATTTTAAATTGCCAAAGTGCTAGTTAAGTTTCTCAACAGAATTTAATGCACTCCCACCTACCCAAACAGTAGGAGCATGTCTGGGTACTAAAACAGACAAAGATTTGGTATAAATAAGAGCCCTCACGGCTCCCATGGTGGTAAGAGTACATGAATGAGCTGCGTGAATGAAAGGAGACTATCACTGTAATTTGGGTGCCCACATATCCAACAGATGATGCCAAATCAGCGAGTACCTCTAAATTGCTCAGCACATGAGGTAAACTTTGGCTGGCTCTATAAAAGAAAGATCACTTGATAATTTGTTTAAGTCAGGAGGTTTCGACAAGCACAGCGGCCTTTCCCAAATGAAAAACACGTGTAATAAAAGCATACTCGTTTCACTATTATAATACACTCATGGGTCAGCCTATGAAATGTTAAGTGTTAATTTCTGGGTACAAGAAACAGTTTCAACTTCCCTCTGTGTCAGACACACGCACTGTAACCCATGTGAACCTCTCAGTAATTAACTTCGGTGCATACAACCACCACTAAATATTTAGTGATATTTAGCAAGCCACAGGAGTAACTTACAAATATGGGGAATTAAGCCAAATACAGCAACACCTTATTACCTACAAACATGAAATCTTGTTTTATTATGTTAACGTGAGTCATAAACCAACTTAAATTCCTAGTACTGAGGATAGCACAAGGGAGCTACAGATGTTTCCTAAGGAGAGGACCAAGCTTTTCCTAAGCTTTAAAGTAGTCTGCTGAGAGTTATTCCTGTCCTTTCACCTCTGGAGCTCAGATGGTAGACCACAATGATTAAGGCAGCAAGAACACATATTCTTTATACTGTAACAGCTTTTGCAAACATACACAGGGACAAACGAAAGTGAAAGTGTTAGTTGATCAGTCATGTCTGACTCTGTGTGACCCCATGAACCGTAGCCCACCAGGCTCCTCTGGCCATGGAATTCTCCAGGCAAGAATATTTGGAGTGGGTTGCCATTTCCTGCTCCAAGATTTTACATTAAATAGAACTTGTTGACAGGTAACATCTAGTTCAAAAGGGTTGAAAGCAAATTTTTATTTTTAAATGAACAACTTTACCGTCTCTTCTGTTTTACCTTTTGGTCTTTCCTTACCATCAGTGATACTGGAAATATGCCTGTTGAAAGTTTCAAAATACATGAGCTAGAGTTCTCAAAATGCTCATTTTTGCGGGGAGGAGGAGGAGGAGAAGGGGAGGAAGGATATCATTCCAGAAAAAATGAACCAAAAGCATAACCTTTGATTCAATACATTTACAACCAGAGAAAGAAATTCATGAAGATGAAACTATACATATGGACAGCAGTGTATTTTTAAAGAGAAGTAACTGCAAAAAATGGTGCAGGAATAACTATGGCATTTATGTGCAGACATCTTAAAGAGGATCAAATTCTAACTGGATCAAAGATTAAAATATATAAAAAGAAAAATCATAAAATGTATTGTAAAACACCATGGTGTTTATGGTTTTTTAAAGAGTCATTTAAAAGGCCATTCTAAGAATGACACAAACCTTTAATAAGTGCTAAAATTTTTAAATTTATCCATGGCAAAGTCTGGCTAGTATATATTCCATGTTTGCTACATGCTACATCTATATATATGCAAGGTATTATTAAGTCAGTGTGGAAGGCAGAATTCTAAGAGAGACCCCAGGGCTCCTACGCACTGGTGTATATACCTCATATGATAAGCTCTCCTTGTGTGTAAACAAGACTTGTGAGTAAGATGGGGTTTTACCTCCATGATTCAGTTCAGTTCAGTCGCTCAGTCGTGTCCGACTTTTTGCGACCCCATGAATCGCAGCACACCAGGCCTCCCTGTCCATCACCAACTCCCAGAGTTCACTCAGACTCACGTCCATCGAGTCAGTGATGCCATCCAGCCATCTCATCCTCTGTCGTCCCCTTCTCCTTCTGCCCCCAATCCCTCCCAGCATCAGAGTTTTTTCCAATGAGTCAACTCTTCACATGAGGTGGCCAAAGTACTGGAGTTTCAGCTTCAGCATCATTCCCTCCAAAGAAATCCCAGGGCTGATCTCCTTCAGAATGGACTGGTTGGATCTCCTTGCAGTCCAAGGGACTCTCAAGAGTCTTCTCCAACACCACACTTCAAAAGCATCAATTCTTCAGCACTCAGCCTTCTTCACAGTCCAACTCTCACACCCATACACGACCACAGGAAAAATCACAGCCTTGACTAGACAGACCTTTGTTGGCAAAGTAATGTCTCTGCTTTTGAATATGCTATCTAGGTTGGTCATAACTTTCCTTCCAAGGAGTAAGTGTCTTTTAATTTCATGGCTGCAGTCACCATCTGCAGTGATTTTGGAGCCCCAAAAAATAAAGTCAGCCACCGTTTCCACTGTTTCCCCATCTATTTCCCATGAAGTGATGGGACTGGATGCCATGATCTTCGTTTTCTGAATGTTGAGCTTTAAGCCAACTTTTTCACTCTCCATTCTCATTTTCATCAAGAGGCTTTTTAGTTCCTCTTCACTTTCTGCCATAAGGGTGGTGACTTGTGAGTAAGATGGGGTTTTACCTCCATGATTAGGTTACATTATTTGTCAAGGGTAAAAGAATGTTGCAGATGTAATTAAGGTCTCTAATCAGCTGACTTTAATTCATCAAAAGGTGGAATCACTGAGTGGGCCTGGCCTATCAGGTTTCTAGAGGTGATGCGACAGAGACACTCGTCTGCTGGCCTTGAAGAAATAAACTACCGTGTTGTAGAGAGGGCCACGTGGCAGGGAACAGCAGGCAGCTAGGCAGCCTGCAAGGGCTGAGGGCCACAGTCCTACAACTGCAAAGAACTTAACTCGGGAAACAACAAATGAGCTTAGAAAAGGATTCCAAGCCTCAGACAAGACTGTAATCCTGGCTGACACCTTCATTTTAGGCTGATGAAACTTAAAACGAGAAGAGACACAGGTAAGCTGGGCCTGAACTCTTGGCTCATGGAAACTGTGCGATGATAAATGGGTGTCACTTTAAGTTGCTGGATTTGCAGTAATTTGTTACATGACAGTGGAAAATTAACAGACAAAAATGACAAACAGAAAAAAAAAATGTGCAAAACAGCATATTTAATAAGTAAAAACTCCTACCAATCAATTTGAGATTAATAACCCAATAAATGAGCAGAATATATAAACAGGTAATTCACAATAAAGAGAAATGTTTTTAAGTGTATAAAAATATGATTAACATATTGCACTATAATTACATAAGATGTAACCATTGGGAAAATCTAGGTGGCGGGAGAGGGTAAATGGACACCTCTGTACTACTTTCTGCAGCTTCCTCTGCATCTAAAATTATTTCAAAATATTAAAAAATACAGGTAATCTCATTCATATCAGGAAAAATATAAATTAAAATGAGGTACCAGTTTTCACCTACCAGATTAGCAAGCATCAAAAAACCTTGCAATACACTGTGTGTCAGAAAGATGTGAGCTGAGGCATGTTCATACATTGATGGTTACATAAACTGTAACAGTTTCACTCTCTACTGCACCTTCAGCTCCTACTGTCTGCACAGGTACAGTGTTCAATTTCACAATACCATAACTTAAAAGGCACATACCCTTTGATGAGCAAACCCACGTTTAAGAATTTAGCTTTCAAATGGAAGAGCCGCTGGAGAAGGGACAGGCTACCCACTCCAGTATTCTTGGGCTTCCCTTGTGGCTCAGCTGATAAAGGATCCGCCTGCAATGCAGGAGACCTGGGTTTGATCCCTGGGTTGGGAAGATCCCCTGGAGAAGAGAAAGGCTACTCACTCCAGTATTCTGGCCTAGAGAATTCCATGGACTATACAGTCCATGGGGCTGCAAAGAGTCGGTCACGACTGAGTGACTTTCATATATTCTTCACATGTGCAAAAAGAAGCATGCCCCAGTGTGGTGAGTGAGGTGCCTATAGTAATTAAAGACTGAAAGCAATACATGTTTCCTGTAATAAGGAAATGGTTAAATAAATTATGGAATACCCATAGACTGGAATCCTGTATAGCAATTATAACAAGATTGATTAATCTGCATTGATAAAGATCAAGAGTAGAATATGTTTTCCAGCTTCTCAAGTCCCACAGAGCAATTTCACAGCATACCCACATTCACTTATTTGGTCAGTATTTACACGTCCCAAGTATGTACCACGCTCCATGTCTGGATAAAAAGGATGTAACTATCCCCATGTGAGAAGAGGGAGCAAGTGCCCACAGGCAGAGAGGGGAGGCAGGGGAGCCCACAAAGAACGGAGACCAGGGCTCAAGGGCCAAAAGGGCATAAAAGACAAAGGTCAGATGAAGAGGCTCGGGTGACAGGCTGGGCTTCTGTCCTGCTGAAGGATTTAAAGCAAAATCTTGACAAGACATTCAGTGAAGCACACAGTTACTATAAAAACCAAGCAGGGGTCCAGCTGGAGAAGTTCAGGATCTGGAGACCATGTGTGATTTCATGAGAGATGTCTTAGGGCATCTCAACTTGAGCACTTCCAGTAAGCTGCATCACCCAGGCACACCCCTTCACCGCATACGTGCTAAGACCTCCAGAACCATGAGGACAGCATGAAGTCCTCTTGAAACATGCCATCTTGCGTACTGGAGTCAGAGGATATACTCGACACATTGTCCTCGCTTGGAGAAACATTTACAAGCAGATGTCTCAAGCACCTGGACACGCTTCCCTTAACCATGTTCCTTTACTGGTTCTTCATCCAACATTTAAGGATGGAGTCAAAGCAGGAAACTATTCCGCTACATTTCTACAACCTTCCTGTGTTCTGAGCTCTTAATGGCTGAAGCTTTTAAGCACCATCCCTGATGCCAACACACAGCCTGAACAGCTCTTACTGAATGGACCTTATATTTTCAGATAAATTAATATCTATGCCAACTAGTGTTCAGTCCCAAATAGAGGCCACCTGTTCCAATTAGTGAGATTAAAATAGTATATTACTGACTATCTGAAGTCGAGTCCCAAGTCTTCTGGATTATCACAAAATCTTTACAAAAGACAGAAAAAAAAAAAAAAAAAAAGAGAGAATTTTGGTCCTAACACACAGTTGCACACACAGGAGTAAATATATCCAGGTGACGAAGTATAGCTTTTGCGAAGGGACAGACTTTATTTCTGGACAAGTGCTTACCTCAAAATTTCTGAGAAAGGCTGCTCAAGGCATCATTTAATTTAATTAAGAAAAGCTCAAGGCATCATTTAATTTCCTTACAACAAGCTTACAGATACAGCTTAATTAGATTCAACTTTACTTCAGAAAAACACAGAGCTTAAATTTCTTCTCCACCCATGTTTCTGTCCCTGCCTGAAATTCCCAAAGAATCTGCATCTTCTGGATGTTCCACTCTTTAGCCCCATGCCCTCCATTGTCTCAGTTTTTCTCAGGTCATCAGAAGACTAGAAAGACAGCCTGGAACACAACTCTCAATTTCCCAAACATTCCTATCCCAACAAGGCTGCCCTCAACTCACCAGAGTGTGCTTTTGTTCATCCCAAACATTCAATTATTTAAATTTTTGCAATCCATGAGAAGAAGAAAAATCTCTTAGCATTTTCAAGACCAAAGGTCTTAACTGTTTCATAAAGGAAGAGAGTTAACACATCAAGACTGGTGTTTTCCTAAATGATTCTGAATCATTTTAGGTGGGCAAAACTGAAAGCATTAAATACACACAGAATCAGAGAGAGTGAGTTAGTCCCTTGAAAACAATCCTCAACCCAACGCAGCTGCTTGAGGCTGGGAGCACGTCTGGGTTCTGTGCTAACAGCCCCTTTACCAAGCTCCCACGCTCGCTCATCCCCTTTTTCACCTGGTGCAGAGGCCAGATGATATTCTCCTAGAGCAGTTAACACTGCTGTTGTTTTTTCAGTTGCTCAGTTGCGTCTGACTCTTTGCGACCCCATGAACTGTAGATCCCCAGGCTCCTCTGTCCTTGGGATTCTCCAGGCAAGAATATTGGAGTGGGCTGCCACTTCCTTCTCCAGGGGATCTTCCAGACCCAGGGATCAAACCTGCATCTCCAGCACTGGCAGGTGGACTCTTTACCACTGAGGTACCAGGGAAGCCCAAACTGATTTAGAAATACTAAATAAATAAAGGTGCTGGTGGTCTGCGTAGGAGGTGTGGGAATGAGTGAGGTTTGGGGAACTCTGCAGTAGACAGAGGATGACTCAGTGTCAGAACAACCCACACTGTGCTGGGTCTGCCAACCCCACTTCTCACGGTCACTCACACAAGCAGGCGGGGGAGGAGCGACATTTCAGGGTGACTCCAGACTCTGAACCCTTCACTCCAACCCTCAAATCTGGAAGCAAATTGAGGGAGTGGTGTTGGGGATGAAGAGGAAAAGGTGGTTGAGAAAATTTAGGAAGCAAACCATTGGATGTGGTGGGTAAGGGGGCTGATTGAGTGGGCTTCCCCAGCATCCAGTTTGGGGATTGACTGTATGGGAAAAGTATTCATCAGGAATTGGGGGGGTTGTGAGAGAACAAATTAAGTTTGACACACAGACTTTGAGGTGCCTGTGGAACATGTGCACAGAAACATGAGACCACAGATATGAAAGTGAAAGCTGCTCGGGTGTGCCCGACTCTGTGACCCCATGAACTGTAGCCCACTGGGCTCCTCTGTCCATGGGGTTTTCCAGGCAAGAGTACTGGCGTGGGTTGCCATTTTCTTTTCCAAGGGATCTTCCCAACCAGGGACTGAAACTGGGTCTCCTGCATTGCAGGCAGACTCTTTACCATCTGAGCCATCAGGGAAAGGGCAGAAACATACTATACAATAAAGCCACACCTAGGTTGAGCTCTCAGGTCAGCACATGAGGCAGGAAGCATACACACTTTCACAGAGGGAGATGTGCCCCTCTGGACGGACGTGCCAGCTCCCAGAAGGTGACAGACCCCACCCCTGCCTTCCCCCAGGGTGCCAGTGCATGACTGTTTCTTAGGCTAAGAAGCTGATGATGTTGCTGGTTTGTGTTTAGGGGCTGTGTTGTATGGAAATTATATATGCCAAAGACAAAGGGTGCTGGAAGATGCTCTCCAAAGAGACTCACGGGACCGGAGAGCTTCAGAGGTGACAAAAGACTGAGGCTGAAATTCTAAGTTAAATCTGTACATGATGTATTCCATGACTTTTGCATCTGGTACGTGCTTTTTCCCCAATACCCTTTCCCAACAGGTAGGAGGTCAAGACAAAGATGAACTCACATCACAAAACTTGATTTTGGAAAAAAAAAAAAAAAGACCATAAAAGGGACCTCAGAAAAGACTTTTTTTAAAATCTTAGTCACACCCCACAGCATGTGGGGTTAGTTTCCTGACCAGAGATTGAACCTGTGCCCCTGCAATGGAAGGCAGAGTCTTAACCACTGAACCACATGGGAAGCCCCAGAAAAGATAATTTTAAAACAGTCGCAGCAGATCCAATACAGCTAAGTAGTTTAATATATGAATTGTTACCCCTCCTATTTACTCCAACCCCACCAGAAATCTGGAAATAAAGTCAGAAGCATAATGGCCTAACATTAAATTATTTAATTCACTTTTTTCACCCAAAAATCACAAAATTTTAAATCTGTTCATCAATTAATTCTCTACTGAAAATAATTAAAACTTTCATCAAGTTCAATTTTGAGATGTTTATCACATAATTTAGCAATTAGTATGGTATTAAAAGTGTTTTAAGGACTTCCCTGGTGGCTCAGACAGTAAAAGCGTCTGCCTACAATGTGGGAGTCCTGGGTTTGATCCCTGGGTCAGGAAGATACCCCTGGAGAAGGAAATGGCAACCTACTCCAGTACTCTTGCCTGGAAAATCCCATGGATGGACGGAGGAGCCTGGTAGGCTACAGTCCATGGGGTCGCAGAGAGTCGGACACAACTGAGTGACTTCACTTTACTTTAAAAAGTGTTTTAAGTGGCTTTCTTTTAAGAAATTCTCTTCTAAGACAGGAGCTGGTATAATGCTTAGTCCTTAATCAGTTTGTATTCATTCTATCTGGTTACAGTCTATTTGGTTTTATTTTTGCAAAGTATCAATAGAATGATGTGGAGTTAATGTCTGAATTCTCTTCCAGTTCTAACACAGTGAAATCTTTAAGTCTAACTTTCCAACCTCTGCCTTAAGGGTTAGAAGGATATGCCTGCCCAGTGAAGCTTGAGTCCTACAGAGAGATCCTATGAGGCCAGAAGGTGACTCAACTATAACATGAAGAAACCACCCTTGTTTTGTCTTTCCACTGCTCATCCTCCAGAGAAAACACATCAGGAAGAATATGATTCTTTAACAATGTCTTTAAGTTGTAAGCTTATTCAACAGCCTTGAAGATGTCCCCAACTACTGTCAAAATTCTTACACCCTAGGCATTATAAAAAGTTTGTAAATGATCACTCTAAATTGTTCACCCACCGAATGCTTACTGGGAACAACCTCCTGCAGAGCACCAGCAATGTGCAGTTTGGCGGGCCCCCAGCAGAGCACCTTCATCCCCAAGCACTGAACAGGTTTCTTAAGACAGAACTTTCTTCTGCACTCAGCTCAGAGGCAGAAGATTGGGAAGTGGCTAAAATGCAAGATCTGGAATTAGATCTGGATTCATCAAACCCTAGCGCCACTATTTCCCAACAGCCACAGGCCTCGGACAAATCACTTAACCCACCTGGGCCTTAACTCCCCCAACTGTAAAACATAAGTATAAATAGGATATTGTGAGGATTAAGGAGTGCATTTGAATTGTTTAATATTGGCACCTGGTATATAGTGAGGAACTGGTAGCTATTGGCTATTATCACTGTCGCTGCATTCTTCTCTTTATTTACATTCTTTGTGCCTTCTTACAGAGGAATAATCGACACAGACACTACATTCTCCTTCAAGCAGCATCGCCCTCTCCCAAGTCAGTGGAAGCAGCTGGATTATGCATAGATCATATATCCCCATGTTCCTTTTCTGAGGAATGTGAAGTCCTCACTCTGATTCACAGTACAGTGATTCATGGTTCTCTTCTCTCTCACCACTCCCCCCATCACCACGCTCCACTTAAAACACAATTAAACAAAGAAACAGCAGGGCTGAAACAAAGTCAAGCTGGGCTTGACTTAGCAGCCTCTCCTAAGTCAAGACCTGGGCAATTTCCACCCAGAAGCACGAGGCTCATTTCTGACCTTAACGGCAGACCTGGAAATTTAGGCAGTGGGTCTGAAGCAAACACATCCTGTGATCCAACTGGGTAGCAGCTGTCTTGGTGTTCCACAGCGGATGTGACAAGCGGGCGTGTTGTTGGAGGCTGGCGATTCATTTTCCTCTAAAGGGAGAACCAGTGAGCCCACAGCAAAGCATGGCTCAAAAAAACACACATCAATCCATTCATGCTACACTGAAGACAGTTCCAACTCACACATTCATCTACTGACTGTCCCTTTAATTAACTCTTTAGAAGAAAACAAATCACTGATTAACAATTGTACTCACAGACCACTCACTCAAGTTACCCCTTCACCAGGTCAGCGTCTCACCTACAGAAGAAGTCTGTTTCCACTCACTCTGGTTCCTGTTCAGGAAGTAAGCATGCAATCATCAACTTATTACATCACTGCCCAATCACTTCCATAAGTGAGAAGGGCTCTGACATCTTCCTCTCCCTGACTGCCTCTGGCCACTACTCATCATGCAGTTCTGGATCTATTTCCAAACCTCAGAAGGTTTAAAGATGTACTACAGGTGGCAGCCATACCCGACACAGGTTTTACTTCAGACACTAGAGACTCGTACTTACTATCATCACTTCCTCCTACAAAAGAGAAGGGTATTTCCTGGGGCTACAGGGATAAAAAAGATACATTCACTAGATACTAAATTTCCAGAGAGGCCAGGCTGTTTCATCACCCATACCTTGCTGATGCATGGAACAGCAGTGAGCACAGAGAAGGTGCTCCGAAACATTTGCTGAATGAAGCCTCTTGCTCTCCCAGCGCCAGCGTCTGTAGTTCATAAACATGTAAGCAATCAATTGATGAGGAATGTGCAATGGAGGAAGGTACCACATGCTAAAAATCCAAGAAAAGTCTCCATATTATTCACAAAATCAGCAGTCTTTCCATTCTCAAGCTTATGAATATGTGTTTCAGTTCAGTCGCTCAGTCACATCCGACTCTTTGCAATCCCATGGACTGCAGCACGCCAGGCTTCCCTGCCCATCACCAACTCCTGGAGCTTGCTCAAACTCATGTCTTACATAGCAATAACAAAAACTGGCCACCATCTATTGAGTCTTACTGTGTAGCTGACATTTTATAGACATGACTCATTTATTACTCACAACACCTCAACGGTGTGGAAGAGGAAACTAAGGCCTAGGATAACTATTAGGTCCAAGGTCGAGTGCTTAGTAAGCAGCCCTAACTAGCCCAGGATCTGTCCTCTGCGGGCTAGCCGCATGAAACTGGTTCTGTAGACCGAACAGTCTGGTCTGTGCAGGCAGGATGGAATAGAAGTTGATGATGTCCGAGAGTAATGAGGAAGCTAAGGCACCAGCTATCTCCTCCTGAGGTCGTAAGTGGCTAAACTAAGGTGGGATGTCTGGGGAACACAGGAAGAAGGAAAGGAATCCAGAGAAATGTCAGACCTCCAGGGGCATGGCTGACAGACTAGAGATGGGGGGAGGCAGGCACTCCAGACAACCAGCAGCTCTGATCAGTGGACCAACAGCATAAGGAAAAAAATTATTTACCTCACACATGGAGAAAAACAGCTACTACTGAGTATATACAACCACTCTTTTTACAAATTCTCTTACTGAAGACTCACAATCACTCCCCAAAGTGGGGATTATTACCACCTTTTATACATGGGCAACTGGAGGCTTGGAAAGGTTAGAGCCTGCCCAGCAGTCACCCCGTTGGGAAGTGTGAAGAGCCAGCTATGATCCAAGTCTTCTGCTTCCAGAGCCACAGCTGTTCGGCCCTAGACCCTAGTGGCTGAAGATGGCATTTTAGGACACTCAAAATTAGAACTGACAAAAATTTGATTCAGACATAATTAATAAAAACCAGTAACTGTATAGAAAGCGGACTCCCTATATTCTTAAATAGATAATAGGCTTTAACTATCTAGGGCATGGGAAAAAAAAGTAAGATTCTAATTATGTACACTCTTTCTTTTAAAATAAGGGGATATAATGTGCAGTGAGTTTTAACATGTACCATTTCTGAGTTTTACCCAGATGAAATTTAAAAATGTGAATGACCCTGACTTGTCAGCTTAGAGGCAATCACAGAATTCATCAGTTACATTACATTTTCACCAAGGGGGGTGGGGGGGAGGAATTTAGGTTAATCCACCTGGCTGTAAAAATAGACTTGTGCACTGTTAAAATAGTACACTGCCTCATTATTATTCTAGTCTCAAAGGCTTAAACAAGCTCAGCAAGCAGGATGTCTATTTTCCCTGCTCTCTCAACAGGGTATCAATTTTGAACACAGAAAGTGACCATTCGGTAAACAAGAACTTGATCTCACTGAGTCTTAACCCCCCAGGGGGAAACTTCTTATCTCTGAAAGGTTAACCAACTCCTCACACACACCTCCATTTCTCATTATAATGTTTTTAGGGGAGCTAATTTACCAAATAAGTCCACAAAAAGGTTCTTTTTAAATCCTATGTTAGAACCTTACTGTATGGCACAGGGAACTCTACTCAATGCTCTCTGATGACCTAAATGGGAAGGAAATCCAAAAGAGAAGGGATATAGGTAAACATACAGTCAATTCTCTTTGCTGTACAGCAGAAACTAACACAACACTGTAAAGCAACTACACTCCCATCGAAAAATAAATAAACGAATCCTATACTAGATGATTTGTCAAGGCAAAAGTGATATAAAGAAATTAAGTATCAGTGTTCCTTGAGGCTACCCTCAGCATCACATACTTTCTGAGTGTAAAGAAAATAAGTTTTTATAGCTACATTCAAATGAGTACCATGAAACAGTAGTTAAAATCATCTAATGGGATGCTTTCTGCGTGGGAAAATTGCTTCCGCCTGGCCTTCATTATAGCAGCCTTATGGCAGCCTTCAGGACAGATGAAAATTATATCAGCCCCATCTGAGTAAAGGTCTTTGCTGTAGAACTTGTGATCACTGTCCACTGAAGTTCTAGCCTTCCTCAATTTGATTTTGTCCAGTCCTTACCAGATTTCATTTGCCCTATATAAGCTAATTTAGAATAATCAGTATATATACGTCTAATACAGTTTTAATATATGGTCTATATAAAAACCAGGTGTCTCCATGTAGTACTTTAACAGGGTCAACAGAATTTTAAACAACATAAGAAACCCCCTTCACAAACGGTTCCCCTACTTTAACAGGAAAGATGGGTGTGGAAATGGAACAGCAGCAGATACAGCAGAGATAAAGTCTGTCGCTGACTTACACATCTGCTTTGCCACTTTCCATCTCAGTAGTTAAGCTAAAAAGAGCTGAGTTTTGGAAAGTTCCATGTGCTTTTGCCAAATTGCTTAAATGGGTTCACAATGAGCCATCCCTCCCTCAAAGATTACTAATCCTGCTGTTTACACGAAGATTATCACAGTTGTGACAAGAGAAACCCAGCTTCCACACTTTTTTCAAACCTGAAATGTCTTCCGTCAACTACAACACGATGGACCACACATGCCCGATTACAAAGTCATCAGAAAAAGATCTTTATCTTCCTTTGCAGTTATATTAGTCAGCCGCCATCCCTCAACAAACGTCTAACTTTAGGTAACCAAAGATTTTTTACTATCAATATTTTCTTTCAAATGCAGTTTCTAGTTATTTTCATTACAAACTGTTATGGAACTTTTAAGAAAGTGCAGAAAAAGAGAGGGAGAATTCTTTTGTGGGGAGGGAGAGCGGGCTGCATGCTGGAGATAAGTATTACTCCACTAAATGTACTTAATCCGAAAAATATTAAATCATTTTGTTAAACTGATTAACAGATGCGAGCACGATCCTACCTCCTGAACTTTAAGCAGAGAGGCTGGCAGTCAACGACTAAGATCGTGCAAGAGAGCAGTTAGCGCAAACAACACCTTCAGGCAATCCTCGCCCGAACAAATGCCAGGAGGAGGAGGTGCAGTTCTAAACGGCAGTTCAATCAGTCAACGGGAGAGCCAAGTGTTCAACCTGGACGATCAAACATTCCTGAGAGCAAAGCTATCCCCGAGGCAGGTGAGGCTTCCTCTCTCCTGAGGGACCGGCGCGCAGGCTGAGGCCTCCCTCCCCGTTCGAGCACTACATGGTTCGTCTCCGCTGCTCACTCTGAAAAGCTATTTTCGCCCACAGCCAAAATCAGCAACAGCAAATTACACAGCAAACAATGGAGAGGGCGCCTGCTCCTGACGACTAGAAACTGTACAGGCAGCGCGCAAGACTGACTTTTCACTGGGGCAGAGCCCGGAGGAGCGGCCGCGGGAAACCGGGAAGCGGGGTCTGCCGCCTGTCTACGCTCCGGCCGCGCACAGCCCCGAACCCGAAAGCCCCGACGGCTCGGGAGGCGCGGCGGCTGCTCTTGAGTTTAGGAAGCTGGGAGGCCGAACTCCGGGGACACGACGACGCGCGCGGCGGGATCCCCTCGGGTCTGGCCCCGCGCAGAGAGCGCTCCCTGGCGGAGAGGGGCAGCGGAGCGCCGGTCGTCGAGGAGACCCAGGCGCGCCGGGACCCGACGAGCGGCGGTGGGCCTGGGCTTGGCGTTGCTCCCACCCCGGACGGGAACTTGAGGTCTCGGAACCGCGCGGGCCGAGCTCCTACGCCCCTCTTCCAATCCCTGTCAGCCCGAAAGGTGCAGGGAAGTCCGGGCTCCGAGCCGCAGGGAAGGGAGGGAGGGAGCCGGCGAAACGCGCAGGGCGAGGTCGTTCCAGCAGGAGCCCACGCCCACCCAACCTCTCCCCTGGGAGGGCGCCCCCACCGCCACAACGACCGCGACCCTCACCCTTCTCTTGCAGTGGTGGTGCCGGCCCGGGTCGGAATAGGTCCGGTCCACGGTGAGCGCCGTGTCGCTGCCCGGCATCTCGGCGCTGGCGCCGGGAACTTTCCCGGGGTCCAGTGCCGCCGCGCCGCGAGCTGCCGGCGTGCTCCGGCTTGGGCTTGGGCTCGCCCAGGGGAGCCTCGGCCAGGGGGCGGTGCGGGCTCCCGCAGCTGCTGCCAACACCCGCGCGGCCGCCCTGCGCCGCCGCCGCTGCTGCTGCCGCGGAGTGGAGAGGGCGGGAGAGGCGGGGCAGGGACGCAAGAGTCTCCGCCCCTCTCCCGTCTCTGCCGCGCCCCCTGCGCGCCCCGCCCTCCCGAGACCCTCTCCAGGTGCCTCGGCTCTGCCTCCCTCTCTTGCTTAAACTTGATTCCACCTGAGTGGCATCTTCACTATTTGTTGACTTACCTGATGAAAGATGGATTTTGGTCAAGATGTTGAGGCATGCCTTTAATGCTTCCTTTCACGTTAGTCTTATTCAACATGCACTTATGGGACACCGTGCTAGGCCCTGGGGGTAGGGATCCGAATTCTTTTTTTGTGTCTGAGGTGTTTTTTTTTTTTTTTTTTTTTTTTTTTAAGTGCTCATGTTTTTCTTCTTCTGATTCCACTGAGCAAATACTACACTTCCTCTTAAACAACCATCTATAGTGTTGTGTATTTTTATTTTGCAAGTCTGGCTCACCTTTATGTTGGAAACTACTTGAAAATCAAGATACATCTTTTCATTTTAGTATGCCCTATTTCGAGTGAAGAGTTCCTCCCCACAAGAAATATGGAGTCTAGAGGAGACAGTGAAAACACCTCGTCTGGTTATTGAGACAGTGTACCAGTGGGAGAATGAGTTGAAATACTGAAAGTGCAGCTGCTCCAGAGAAGAATTAGAGTTAGACCTTACCAGCCCAGAAGGAGGAGGATTGGGATCCTCTCCTTCAAAGGGCTGAGGGGAAGGGAAGTACAGGCAGAAGAAAAATCCTGAGCATAAAAATAGAGGTGCATGCTAAGTCACGTGCAACTCTGGGCAACCCCTATGGACTGTAGACCGCCAGGCTCCTCTGTCCATGGGATTCTCCAGGCAAGAACACTGGAGTGGGTTGCCATGCCCTCCTCCAGGGGATTCCCCACCCATAGATGGAACTCGCATCTCTTACCTCCACCTACATTGGCAGATGGGTTCTTTACCACTAGCGCCACCCGGGAAGCCCCCAAAGGTACGTTTGGAAAACCTCAAGCCATCAGTTTAGGGAGTCTCTGCAGGAACAGAAAGACTGGATGGAAAAAGTAGGCAGCGACCATGTGGTGCAGGGCTCTACTTCAAGGCTGATTAGTTCAGCCCTATTGTTGGATACTGGGAGAGCTGCTGGAGGGTTCTGAAAGGGGACAAGACAGTGTCAGGATGGAAAGTAAAGAAGAAATATCTAATAGCTGTGAGATGCACTGATTAAAGATGGGTAAGGGACACCGGCTAGAAGGCTACTGCAAAAATTGAAAACAACTTCAATGTCCTTCAGAAGGAGATTGAGTAAATTACAATATAGACATCCAGTTAAGTGGTGCTGCTAAGTCACATCAGTCGTGTCCAACTCTTCTCGACCCCACAGACGGCAGCCCAACAGGCTCCTGTCCCTGGGATTCTCCAGGCAAGAACACTGGAGTGGGTTGCCATTTCCTTCTCCAGTGCATGAAAGTGAAATATGAAAGTGAAGTCGCTCAGTCGTGTCCAACTCTTCTCAACCCCACAGACGGCAGCCCACCAGGCTCCCGTCCCTGGGATTTCCCAGGCAAGAGTGCTGGAGTGGTGTGCCATTGCCTTCTCCAGTGTTAGGTACCTGTAATAGAATGGCAGCTCTCAATGTATGGCTACAGAAATAGCTCTAACATATCTGGTTAGTAAAAAAGCAATGTGCAGAGTAATATATATATAGTATTCCACCATTTATATAAAAACTATATATATATATATGGTTAAATATGCATAACATATTTTGGGGAGAATTAACATGAAACTAGAGAAATCTACAAGAAACTGATGGCAGGAGACAGGAACTAGGTAGCTAGAAGGAACGGATGAAGGTTTATTTCTCACCGTATATGCTTTTTGAACTTGAATGCTTGAACTGTGTGCATATATTGACTATTTAAAAAGTGAAATAAAACATATCTTTTATTGAAGGGGGGTTTGGGGGAGAATGGATACATACACATGTATGGCTGAGTCCCTTCACTGTTTACCTGAAACCATCATAACATTGTTAATTGGCCTTACCCCAATATAAAATAAAAAGTTCTAAAAAAGGCAAGGATTTCTAAATATATATATGTATTTTTTTAATGAAGAGGACAAATTTATCAAAACTAACTTAAGAAACGGAAAACCCCATAGAGTCCTAAAATCATTCAAAAATTAAATCAACATTTAAAAATACTCCCCATATATGAAACAACTCCACCAGTCCCAGAGAGTTTTTCAGGTGAGTTACTCCAAAGCAGAGAAGAGAGATTTCAAATGTGAATGTGTGTATGATGTTAGCTAGGGTGGCTACAGAAGGCCTCCACGATAAGGTAACATTTGAGAAGAGATCTAGGAAGAATGGGAGCTAGCCACGTAGATGTCTGAAGACTGTTGATGAAAGGAACAGCAAGTATTAATATAAAGTCCCCAAAGCAGGAACATTTGGGAGTGTTCAGGAAGAGCAAGGAGGCCAGTGTTGCCTGGGACAACAGTAGATGAAATCAGAAACATTTCAAAGGACCAGGTCCTATAGGGTAATTTAGACTATTTTAAGAACTTTGAGTTTAATTCTGAGAAAGATGGGAATATCTGAAATTTTCTAAGCAAATGCTCTGTCTTTTCACTTGGGAGGAAAAAAAAAAATGATCCCTACCTCAAGGCATACAAAAAAATCAGTATCAGATAGATTAAAGATCTAAAGGAGAAAAAACAATTATTAAAACTGCCAAAAGTGGAAGAATATCATTCTGATCTCAAGTCATAAAAAGTAGTTCACAAAAAACATAAACCACAAAGATTCGACTACACTGTTTTAAATTTTCTGCTCATGAAAAAAAATAATAAAGTGAAAAGATAAGCCACAAACAAAATGAGCTAAAAATAATCAATATAGATGAATTTCATCAACAATACTGAGAAACAAAAAAAAAGCAAACCACATAAAACTGCCTGTTGTGAGATTCTATTCAAGTAAAGTTGAAATAGGAAGAATAAATGGCATTTTTAGGAGAACAAAGATATATAGCTAAGCTATTAAGAAAAGTTAAGAGCATGATATACACAAATTTCAGGAGAGTATTTACCTCTAGTGTGGAGATAAGGATTCAAGAGGAAAGGGAAACAAGATTATAAACAATGCCATATTTACTGAATGGCTATTGTTATACTAGATATGTTTTCATGCCTACATATATACACAATATTTCATAATAATTTAAAATTCTAAAGATAACAAAGACTCAAAAGACAGATGTGATGATGGCATCCTTAATCCTGGATTTAAGTCACCAGTGGAGTATCTACTTATATACACAAATGTAATGAGCACCGAAGAATTGATGCTTTTGAACTGTGGTGTTGGAGAAAACTCTTGAGAGTCCCTTGGACTGCAAGGAGATCCAACCAGTCCATCCTAAAGGAGATCAGTCCTGGGTATTCATTGGAAGGACTGATGTTGAAGCTGAAACTCCAGTACTCTGGCCACCTGATGCGAAGAGTTGACTCATTTGAAAAGACCCTGATGCTGGGAAAGATTGAGGGCAGGAGGAGAAGGGGATGACAGAGGATGAGATGGTTGGATGGCATCACCGACTCAATGCACATGGGTTTGGGCAGACTCTGGGAGTTGGTAATGGACAGGGAGGCCTGGCGTGCTGCAGTTCATGGGGTCACAAAGAGTTGGACACGACTGAGTGACTGAACTGAACTGAATAACACTTTATAAGTATAAATCTTGATATAAAGGCAAGACAGTCTGTTGTTATTGTCTTTATGCCAATGTAATCTTATAAAGATCCATTCTGAAATCTGTTAAGAGTCTGTCTCTGGGTTTTCCCCCTTCATTTGCCTGATGCCTCATTTTTTCAGGTACCTAGGACTGTAGAAATTATATTGATCAGGTGTATGCATGTACAAGTGTGTGTAACTGTATCTGTGTGTAACTTTAGAGAGGCCAGACCTAAGTAAGTTCTCTGACAAGCCAAGATTGGGCTTTGGTTAGTGACAGCAGGCAGCTATTTTCCATTTCTATTACTGTCTTGGTGTTGCTTAGAAGAACTCCATTCTGGAAAGAAACGCTGATCCTCCACAAAACGAATGAATTAAAACTATATTAGGCTCACTTCAATTTCAATTAACAGAGGATGTTCTTTTTTAGATCATTTTGATTTTTTTCATAAGCCAGTTGCCCAAAAGCTGCTCTACTGGGCACTCATACAAAATAATGTTTTTAAAAGCCCAAATTAAATAGCACAAGAGCAAGCTCCCCAGAAAAGAAAGAAAACAAGCTGTGTGGATCACCATTGGCTCTCTTATTTGGAATTAGGACCCATGGGGAAAACAGATCATGTGCCTTCTTTTTCTCTCTTCTTCTCAGGGAGAGGGAGGGAGAGAGGGTGGGGGGGGGGAGAGAGAGAGAGAGAGAGAGAACACACATTTTTTCTTCAACATAAGAATTATCTGTGCCTCTGATAACAGCCTCCAAAAGCCTCTCTCTGCAAAACATAATTAAAATTTTTTTAAAAACTGCACCTTTAAAGTAGCAAATGCAATCAGAACAATATGGAAGATAAAGGTACAAAATCTAGGGTGTAAACCAAGAATTTACTTCCAAAGTGTAAGGTACAATAACGCAGCATGTTCTCAGCAGGAGAGAAGCGAACTGGGTCATTAAAGCCATAATAGTGTAAAACAGTGAGAAAAGTCTTCATAAAAGAGACAGGGTTGTACTTGATTCTCATAGTACATATTTGTTGTTTCTGCCTGCCCCAGCATCCAGCCTCTTATTCTCAAAATATTAACAGTACCTCGATTTTTCTTTTGGGATCCATCCCATCCCCATCCTCAATTCAAGTAATTTAGGTGAGACTGACCACGCTGGACCTCTGGCTCCAGGAAGAGGCACGTGATCCAGACTTGGCCAATCAGAGTTGGTTCAACGTGCACAGAAAGAGGCTCATGACCCAGTCAGAGCCAATCAGAGTCTCCCCTGAGACTTCTGCTGTAACTACTGGGAAAGAACTGAGCCCATCAAGGTGGCACCAGGTTTAGCCGGTAGAATATAAACCTGCTGCCATGGTGGGCATTCCTGCTATATGTGGTAGACACACAAACACAACTTCCTCCCTGAGGGAAACAGCCATGAAAGGGGAAAGACTCATCGCTGAATTGTTGAAGCACTGAATCCAGCTTTTTCCACTATCTACTGCCACACGACAGCTCACCCTAAGATACACTGGCTTACAACAACTACCTAATTCATTTGCTTATGAGTCTGCATTTTGAGCAAGTCTGCAGAGTTTGGCTTTTCTCTGCTCCTTGTGATACTGGCTGGAGCTGGAGTGTCCAAGATGGCTTCACTCACCTGTCAGCACCAAGAGGAATGGGGGTGGCTGGAATACCTGGGGCTGGCCAGGCCTCTATCTCAATGTGTATATGTTTATATATTTAAACAAAATATTTTTATATTTCATAGTCTCCCTTCTTCCAGGGATCCCTTCTCCCTATTGGAATAGCTGGACTTATTTACATGGTGAGTGGTTTTCAAGAGATGAAAAACAAATGATGCCAAACTTCTTAAGGGCTAGCCCGGAGTTGGCAGAGTAGCACTTCTGTCACATTCGATTGGTTAGAATGAGTCAAAAGCCCAGACCAGGCTCAAGGGGAGCAGAAGTAGCATCCACTCTTGACTGGAGTAGTAGACACATACAGGGATGGGAGAATTGTTGGATGCCATCACAGCAGACGATCCGCCACATCAAATGTGGCTAGATTCTCCCCTCCTTTCTGGTTATATGAAGCAAGGCATTTCTCATTTTACTTAAACCAGTTTTTAAAAACCGAATACATTTAATGCTGGGTCTGGGTAGACAGAAGACAGTGAGAAGGGCAGCATTTCAAGAGAAAGCAGGACCTAAGGACAACACAAACAGAGGAACAGTGAGCAGAGAATTCCAGTGAGGACAGTTTTTATCAGGCCACTAATTGAGCCTTCCTTGGTCAGTCCATGCCAGATGACCTCCTAGATTCTTGAACTAATTATAGTCTATACCTCTTGTTTGAACACAAAAGTTATCTTATCACGTTATTTAAATATTTAGTGTGGTGTTTTGTATGTGCCCTCCCCCAACTAGATTATAGGCTACCTGAAGGAAAAAATGATGCCTTCTAGGTAAGTGTGTGCAGTCCTGGTTCCTAACATAGTATCACACATTCAATGCATACTTGCTGAGTGAATGGATAGATTCAACATTTATCAAACGCCTAGTTATTTTCCCAGCATTAGGGTTTTAAAAATGAGTAAGAGGTAAGCAAAAGGTAGCTTTTGCCCTCCAGGGGTTGGAATGAGCAATATTATAAGGATGAAAATGTGCTGAACAATGAGTGTTACTAATTTTCATACACTAAGTAGTTACTGAAATTTGTGATTTCACAAATTTCTGCGATTGCTTATTGAGCATCTTTGATGTGATGGGTTCTGTTCCTGGTGCTGAGGATATAAAAATGAGTAAGAGGGACGTCCCTGGTGGTCCAGTGGTTAAGTATCTGCCTGTCAACGCAGGGGACACAAGTTTGATCCTTGGTCCAGGAACTAAGAACACATATGCCGGGTGGCAACTAAGGCTGTGCACCACAAGTACTGAGCCCATGCACCTCGAACCTGTGCTCCACGATAAGAGAAGCCACTGCAATGAGAAGCCTGCATACCCTAACTTGAGAGTAGCCCACACTCGCTGCAACTAGGGAAAGCCTGTGTGCAGCAAGAAAGACCCAGCGTAGCCAAAAATAAATAAATAATTTTTTTTAATTAAAAAAAAAAAGAGGACAACATGGTCCAATCCTGAAAGGCTATCCCATTTAGACGGGGAGACAGACTGCCAAAAAAAAGGGGTTACTATGAATGCAAAGATAGTTATATCCTTGGTACAGTGGTGGGGCAAAGGGAAAAAGTCATCTCCTGGTGAAACTCAGTTCCGTACGTTAGGCTTCCTATCACTATAGCAGGGAGAAGGAAATAAACATAAAGGAAAGTGTGACTTTAAAGATGAAAGTGTAAGCCTCTTATAAAGTAAAGGAAAATGTATTCCTTTCACATAATATTTTTATTTAATAGTAGAGGGAAGTTTCCTTCTCCAGGGAAAATATGTAAGACAAAAAGTACAGCAAGCTTTTCTCTTAAGGATTTAAGGACAGAGAGTGGAAAGTGAAGAATAAATCAGATGTTTAAAATTTGTTCAAATAGCTTAAGGTAAATACATGCTGATATATATAAAAAATATATACATATAACTTGTTTATACCCCAGACCAGAAGCTTCCAGGGCTGATACAAATATAAATATCTAATTTTAACCACCTGATTTACAGCCAACTGGAAATGACCACTCTTAATGTTTATACTTAATTTTCAAGATAGCATGTTCTATATAACTGTAAGAAAACAATTGCTGCTATTTATTTAGCATTAGCAATCATCTGGCACAGTAACCCATAACTTCCACTTGGCAAGATTTTGATAAAAACAGGAAAGTAAAAAGATTCAAACTTTGCAGGCTTGTGAACTTGCCTTCTAAGTTTCCATTTTTCTTTTTTAATTTAACAATTTCATGCTACCAATTTCTCAAGAGCAATGAAATCTTTTTTCAATTTTTTAATTGACTGATGATTGCTTTACAAAGTTAATTTGATTTCTGTCATACATCAACATGAATTAGCCATAGATGTACATATGTCCCCTCCCTCTTGAATCTCCCTCCCACCTCCTGCCCATTCTCACCTCTCTATAGTATTACAGAGCCCCAGTTTGAGTTCCCTGAGTCATACAGCAAATTCCCATTGGCTATCTATTTACATACGTTAGTGTATATGTATGCATGCTACTCTTTCCATTCACCTTGCCCTCTCCCTCTTCTCCCTCACCCTTGTCCGTACGTCTGGTTTCTGTGTCTGTGTCTTCATTGCTAAGAGTGATGAATCTTAAAGAGGATTCTACATGGAGATTTCAAGTGTTCAAGACACTGATCCCTAACATTTATCTTCCCTGAATACATGAAGCTACATTAAGAGGTACAAAAATGTACTTTATCTCATCAAAATGAAAAGCTTTTGCTTTGTAAAAACCTTGTTAAGACAGTGAAAGGACAGAATACAGATGGGGAGAAACATTTGCAAAACCACAAATGCAACAAATTAGCTGGGTTAGAATCCAGAATATATAAAGAACTCTCAAAACTCAGCAGTAAAAAAAAAAAAATAAACAATCCAGCTGGATTTAAAAAAGACAGAGGAACCATAAGTCAAATTGCCAACATCCGTTGGATCATAGAAAAAGCAAGAGAATTCCAGGAAAGCACCTATTTCTGCTTCATTGACTACACTAAAGCCTTTGATTCTGTGGATCACAACAAACTGTGGAAAATTCTTCAAGAGATGGGAATACCAGACCACCTCAACTGCCTCCTGAGAAATCTGTATGTGGGCCAAGAAGCAACAGTGAGAACCGGACATGGAACAACAGACTGGTTCTAAATTGGGACAGGAATACATCAAGGCTGTGTATTGTCACCCGGCTTATTTAACTTACATGCAGAGTACATCATGCGAAATGCTGGGCTGAATGAAACACAGCTGGAACTAAGATTGCCAGGAGAAATATCAGTAACCTCAGATATGCAGATGACACCACCCTTATGACAGAAAGTGAAGAGAAACTATAAAGAGCCTCTTGATGAAAGTGAAAGAGGAGAGTGAAAACTCTGGTTTAAAACTCAACATTCAAAAAACTAAGATCATGGCATCTGGTCCCATCAGTTCATGGGAAATAAATAGGGAAACAATGGAAACAGTGAGAAACTTTATTTTCTTGGGCTCCAAAATCACTGCAGATGGTAACTGCAGCCATGAAATTAAAAGACGCTTGCTCCTTGGAAGAAAAGCTATGACTAACCTACACAGAATATTAAAAAGCAGAGACACTGCTTTGCCAGCAAAGGTCCATCTAGTCAAAGCTATGGTTTTTTCCAGTAGTCATGTATGGATGTGAGAGTTGGACCATAAAGAAAGATGAGTACCAAAGAATTGATGCTTGTGAACTGTGGCATTGGAGAAGACTCTTGAGAGTTACTTAGACTGCAAGGAGATCAAACCAGTCATTCCTAAAAGGAAATCAGTCCTGAATATTCATTGGAAGGACTGATGCTGAAGCTGAAACTCCAATACTTTGGCCACCTGATGTGAAGAACTGACTCATTGAAAAGACCCTGATGCTGGGAAAGATTGAGGGCAGGAGGAGAAGGGGACAACAGAGGATGAGATAGTTGGATGACATCACCGACTCGATGAACATGAGTTTGGGTAAGCTCTGGGAGTTGGTGATGGACAGAGAAGCCTGGCGTGCTGCAGTTCATAGGGTCACAAAGAGTCAGACATGACTGAGTGACTAAACTGAACTCAACTGAACTGAACTGAAAAATGGGCAAAAGACATAAATAGATTTCATCAAGGAAGATATACAGATAGCAGGTCACATATGAAGAGATGTTCAGTGTTATTAGCCATTCAGTTCAGTTCAGTCGCTCAGTCGTGTCCGACTCTTTGCGACCCCATGAATCGCAGCACACCAGACCTCCCTGTCCATCACCAACTCCCGGAGTTCACTCAAACTCACATCCATCGAGTCAGTGATGCCATCCAGCCATCTCATCTTCTGTCATCCCCTTCTCCTCCTGCCCCCAATCCCTCCCAGCATCAGAGTCTTTTCCAATGAGTCAACTCTTCGCATGAAGTGGCCAAAGTACTGGAGTTTCAGTTTTAGCATCATTCCTTCCAAAGAACACCCAGGACTGATCTCCTTCAGCATGGACTGGTTGGATCTCCTTGCAGTCCAGGGGACTCTCAAGAGTCTTCTCCAACACCACAGTTCAAAAGCATCAATTCTTCGGTGCTCAGCCTTCTTCACAGTCCAACTCTCACATCCATACATGATCACAGGAAAAACCATAGCCTTGACTAGACAGACATTTGTTGGCAAAGTAATGTCTCTGCTTTTTAATATGCTATCTAGCTTGGTCATAACTTTCCTTCCAAGGAATAAGTTTCTTTTAATTTCATGGCTGCAATCACCATCTACAGTGATTTTGGAGCCCCTGAAAATTAAGTCTGACACTGTTTCCACTGTTTCCCCATCTATTTCCCATGAAGTGATGGGACCAGATGCCATGATCTTCGTTTTCTGAATGTTGAGCTTTAAGCCAACTTTTTCACTCTCCTCTTTCACTTTCATCAAGAGGCTTTTTAGTTCCTTTTCACTTTCTGCCATAAGGGTGGTGTCATCTGCATATCTGAGGTTCTTGATATTTCTCCCCGCAATCTTGATTCCAGCCTGTGCTTCTTCCAGCCCAGCGTTTCTCATGATGTACTCTGCATATAAGTTAAGTAAGCAGGGTGACGATATACAGCCTTGACGTACTGCTTTTCCTATTTGGAACCAGTCCGTTGTTCCGTGTCCAGGGAAATGCAAATTAAAACCTCAATTGAGACATCACGACATACCTATGAGAACCTATCAGATTGGTAATAATAAAAAATAGTGATAGCACTAAATTCTGGCAAGGATATGGAGAAACTTAATAACTCATACATTTCTGGCAGGAATGTAAAATGGTACAATCTCTCTGGAAAATAATTTGGCATTTTTCTATAAAACTAAATATGCAAATACCATATGACTCAGCAATTACACTCTTAAGTCATTTATTCCAGGGAGAAGAAAACATATGTTCACATTAAAACCTACACAAAAATGTTCATAGTAGCTTTATTCATAAAAGCCCCAAACTAGAAATGGCCCGGGATGGCCTTCAGCAGATAAATGGTTCAACACACTTTGGGACATCCATACTATGAAATACTACTTAGCAAGAAAATGGTACACACAAATGATATACAACAACTTGGGTGAGTGCTGAGGGAATTATGCTGAATGAGAAAAGCTAATCTTCCAAAGGTTATATACCACACAATGATTTCATTCATGTAGCGTTCTTGTAATGACAAAATCATAGAAATGGAATCAAGACTGGTGATTGCCAAGGATTAGGAACTGGGTGGGGAGGAAGGGGGATACAGGAGGAGGCGAATAGAGTGATAAAAGGGCAACGCCAGGGATCCTGTGATGATGGAAGTCTTCTGTATCTTGACTGTAGTGGCATAGTACTCATTCATGTGAAACAACTGCAGAGAACTAAACACACACACACACACAGAGAACTGCCCCTCAGTATCCATGGGGCATTGGTTCCAGGACCCACTGCAGATTCCAAAACCCACAGATGCTCCCATAGTCAACCCTCAGTATCCATAGTTCCACATCCTCGGATTTAACCAGCTGCAGGTATAGTATGGAATGTGTTCACTGAAAAATTATGTGTATTAGTCGACCCACGCAGCTCAAATCTGTGTTGTTCAACGATCAATTGCACGAGCAAAACTGGGGAAAATCTGATTAAGGTTGTGGATTGCTTCAATGCTACCATGTTATTTGTAGTACTACTTCTACAAAAGACGTTACTTTTGAGGAAACTAGGTAAAAGGTACCCGGGATCTCTCTGTATTATTCCTGTAACTACATGTGACTGTATAATGATCTCAAAATGAAAACGTTAATGTAAAATGTATTTTAGGACTTCCCTAGTGGTACAGTGGGTAAGAATCCACCTGCCAGTGCAGGGTTCTATTCCTGGTCCAGGAAGTTTCCACATGCCCCAGAGCAACTAAGCCCATGTGCCACAACTGCTAAGCCTGTGCGCCTGGCACCTGTGCCCACGCAACACGAGAAGCCACCACGATGCACTGCAACGAAGGGTGGCCTCCGCTCACCACAACTGGGGAAAGTCCATGAGCGGCAGCAAGGACCCAGCACAACCAAAAACACGTAATTTTAAAAATAAATAAAATAAAATGTATTTTAAATGTAGGTGCAACTGGGATGATTTTCACAGGAAAATCTTTGGGTTTGGGGAAAGGGGAACAACACAGCAAGTGGGAGTGGGTGGTGCAGGTTCAGTTCAGTTCAGTCGCTCCGTTGTGTCCGACTCTTTGCAACCCCATGAATCGCAGCACACCAGGCCTCCCTGTCCATCACCAACTCCCGGAGTTCACCCAAACTCATGTCCATGGAGTTGGTGATGCCATCCAGCCATCTCATCCTCTGTCATCCCCTTCTCCTCCTGCCCCCAATCCCTCCCAGCATCAGGGTCTTTTCCAATGAGTCAGTTCTTCACATCAGGTGGCCAAAGTATTGGAGTTTCAGCTTCAGCATCATTCCTTCCAAAGAACACCCAGGACTGATCTCCTTTAGAATGGACTGGTTGGATCTCCTTGCAGTCCAAGGGACTCTCAAGTCTTCTCCAGCACCACAGTTCAAAAGCATCAATTCTTCGGCACTCAGCCTTCTTCACAGTCCAACTCTCACATCCATACATGACCACTGGAAAAACCATAGCCTTGACTAGACGGACCTTTGTTGGCAAAGTAATGTCTCTGCTTTTGAATATGCTATCTAGGTTGGTCATAACTTTCCTTCCAAGGAGTAAGCGTCTTTTAATTTCATGGCTACAATCACCATCTGCAGTGATTTGGGAGCCCAAAAAAATAAAGTCTGACACTGTTTCCACTGTTTGCCCATCTGTTTCCCATGAAGTGATGGGACCAGATGCCATGATCTTCGTTTTCTAAATGTTGAGCTTTAAGCCAAATTTTTCACTCTCCACTTTCACTTTCATCAAGAGGCTTCTTAGTTCCTCTTCACTTTCTGCCATAAGGGTGGTGTCATCTGCATATCTGGGGTTATTGATATTTCTCCTGGCAGAGTGGGTGGTAGAGAGAATTTTTTCTCTGGAGGAGCGGTCCACAGAGCAGAGTGCCTCCAAGTTCTGGCCCCTTACCACACCACAGAAGGGGACCAGCTGTAGAGATCGGCAAGTAAGGGCCAGACCATAGGTGGTGTCCATGAATGAGATCGCCAACAGCAGCCCTTGGCTGCAGTGATGCTGTGTCTGAAGCTCTAGTCAACTCCGAAGACTTTGAGGCCAGGGGTTAGTCCTTTATCCTGAGCCAGCCAGTGATCAGCTTTTTAACAGAGAAGCAGTCATTCTATGTTTTTGTTTGAATAAATGACTGACAATTAAGAACAACAGACCGAACAGACCGATCATTTTCAGTAAAATGCAAAAATTCATATTTTCTACATTGAATAGAGAATTTCACTGTTCTGCTGAGAGTTCCCATATTGGTTTGAGTCTCTGAATTACATTCTGTAACACACAGATGATAACATGAGTGCTATGTTATTTCTAACCTCTTGACCTCCCATTTACTAGGAAAGGGTTGCATTATCTGATCACCGTTTATGACTCTTGGCTGTCTGCTCCTGCAGTTTCCCAGAAGCCACAACAATGACAGAAAACAAACCTAGATGCAAATGCCTTACTTTGTACTCGGCACAAAGTGTTCCTTTTGGTTAAGTCTTTACTAGAGTTGTGACGCTCAGGTTCCCACTTCCCTTCACCACAGAGGCAGCAGTGTTCTGATCTCTAGCTGACTTCACGCTCTGCATGACCAGCCAAGGAGAATTCTTTCTCATCAAACACATACTGAGCCTGAAGGCTGAGCTAGCTTCACTTCAGAAACACAGCGTCTGTGAATTCACTTTGCACTTTATCAATTCACTTTGCAAGATAAGGATGGTGGGAGATGAAACTGCCAGAAAAATCTGATGTGATGTCTACACAAGTCCCAGTCCAACCAAAAGGGAGGCTGCTGCTTGATGAAGCCTTCCTTGTCCACTCCAATCCACACTCACGTATCCCTTCTCTGAATTCTGACAGCATCTGTTGCTTCTATCAGTCAGATAAACATTTAAGTAGAAATGTTCTTCTGCTGTTGCAGGAAGGCAGTACCATACACACTGGAGATAGGCACGCTGCCTGGATTCTAATCTGGATGTTACTACCTACTTAGCTATGAAGCCTTGGTTCTCTCATTTGTAAGCTGAGAATAATAAAAGAATCTACCTCATTATTGCTAAGAGTTAAGACATATGAAAAACATTTCCAAATGACGGCTCAATAAATGTCTACAGAAAGCAAAACAAAATCTAAAATCTGAATTCACGTGACACATTTTTCTCCTGATCAGTAAGACTTCCACGACCGACCTTATCCTGGAACGTATCCTATTAAGGAAGAGGTGCACTCTGATGTCACACCTTATCTTCACAAATTTTGTAACAGAACTAAGAAAGAGTAGGCGCCTGTGGCCAAGCTCTGGACCAAGAAAGGTAAACTTCTCTTCACATTAACCTTTGATTCCCTTCGTCTTCAAGGTACCTGCTCCCACATATAACACAGAATTGTTTTTTGGTTTTTTTTTTTGTTTTTGGCTTGTACACTTTGATCAAATAATTCCATTTCTAGGACTCTATTTAAAAAAAAAATACAACACAGGAAAAGTTTTATAGACAAAGACTGCCCATCACAGTGTTTTATCATTCTGCAAAGTTCAGAGCAATCTAAAGGACTGTTTGTGAAACAGTTGTTTATTGTTTATAAAGATAAAAGGTTAATGATACAAATTATGATAGTTCTACAAAAAAGAGAGTATACCTATTGCAAATTATACTTAGGAAGAATGTGTAATCATATGGGGAAATGCTTATATAATAATATTATGCAAAAAATCTTGATAACCCTAATTTGTCAGATTGACAAAAATTTAAAAAGTATTCTAGTTTAGTGCTGGCAATGACCTGAAGCAGCAGGAACTCTTACACATTGGCGGTGGGAACATAAACAGGTACAAGCCCTCTGAAGCACCATCTGGCATTATCTCATAAAGTTGAGGCCATGCCTATCCTATGAGTCAACCTCTCCACTCATCAGTATGTATCCTAGAGCTGCCTATCCTATGAGTCAACCTCTCCACTCATCAGTATGTATCCTAGAGCAGTAGTCCTCAAACTTTTGGGCGCCAGGGACTGATTTCTTGATTTCATGGGAGACAATTTTTCCATGGACCAGAGGTTAGGGGGATGGTTTTGGAATGATTCAAGTACATTCCATTTGTTGTGCACTTTATTTCTAATCCAGTGCCACTGCTGATCTGACAGGAGGTATCAGCCTGGAAGTTGGGGACCCCTTTCCTAGAGGAGACTAGTCAACCAGAACAGAAAGACAAGGATGTTCAACATGGTAAGAGTCCCCAGCAGGAAATAACCCAACTGTCATCAACAACAAATGGGTAAACTGTAGAAGTTGTATTTGAGAATTACATTTTCCACTTAATGTCTGTCATCTGTTGCTGAAAATCAAATGCATGAAAATGCTAACTACAGCCTATTTCTCATTAACTTGACTAATTTTTACAAAGTATGGCTTTTTGGTTGTAGGTAGCCAAACTGATTGACCCAGAGTCAAACAAAATGCCCAGTATAAAGTATCATAAATGCTAATTCTCCCTGACCTACCCCAAATGTTCAGAGCAAAATGATTAGCAGAAGCCCTGAAACATTTTGCTACTGAAGAGTAAGGGAAAAAATCTTCCTCTCCTACTTTTGTGTCTTCCTATGGCATCTGTCCAGTACTCTGTACAGAGTCAGCAAAAGATGATAGTTGTTATTGTCTTTTGGATAATATGGAGGAGGAGCAGCCTACTCCATCTGCACTGGAATTTTAAATATATCAACTCTGAATTATGCCAAACCCCTTCCCTGCCCCCATCTCTGTGATAGTACATGCTATTATTTTTTCATTTTGCTGAGGGTCTCTAAATAAGTTATCTGACCAAGGGTATTCAGCTAATAAATGGCAAAAGTGGAGTCCAAATTCCAGGCCTTTTTGACATCAAAGCCCACTTAGGTATATATCCTTGGACAATTTATTTAACCTTTCTAGGCCCCAGTTTCCTCACCTGTAGAGTGGGGATACTTGCAACCATTAACATTACCACCTCTTAACCAAAGACCTACACTAGCATCACTAAGAAAAGGAACAAGGAGGAACCTCAAGGCCTCTGGAAACTCCACTGATGCCTGGCGCCTCACTTAACATGCAGTTCATATGAACTTGCTCCCCACCTCCCGCTTGATCTTTTTCTGCACCACTTGAAGAGTTTAATGAACAGCAGCATTTTTAATAGTCCCATGAAGATGATGTCTATTTTCTAAGCTTCTCGTTTCCTGTTCTTTCCTTGAAGAAAGAAAATGAGCAGAGCTTTTAAAAGTCAAAATTATATCATTAGGACTTTATCTGAAGGCTCCTTGTAAATCTTTTTTTTTTAATCATTTCCAAGCACTTTTAGCTTTCCAGTTTTTCATTTCAAAATGCAAAATGAGAACTCAATTTTCAGATCACTGTGGAAGGGATGGCTAAATTTCCTACCAGTATTTAGAAGTACTCACCATCCTAGCTGACACTGTTGAAAGGTATTCTACAGTTCTATTATTTCTCATTGCTTCTTGCCAGATCAGCTGTGGCTGATGCACTCCCAGTCAGTATTTCTGACATTCCATTGAGAGAATGTCTTTCACAAAAGAAAAAAAACTGCTACCCTAGGCACAAGATTTAAAATAGCTAACAAAGCATCATGCAGGGTACCCAGCTGGTAGCCACCCCTGCTTATGAGCATGAACATGCATTTAACATGTGCACACACACACATGAATTATCAGAAGTTACCAAAAATGCAACAGGGTTTGGTCATTTGGAGTTAAAAACAATAATAACCCTTTCAACTGCGAAAAGGGACTCTTGGAGGTAATAAGAGGAAAAACAAACAAACATATGATAAAAGATGAAATTGTTTATAAAGCTTGATTTGGAATATCTGTTCCCAAAGAAGAAGAAAATCCATAAATATCACTGTGGCCTCCCGACTCTGATAATTGTAAAACTATTCTCTAGACACAGCTCTATGGAGATGAAGTTTTTCCCAAGCTTGATTAGTTCCATCTGATCCTTTTACAAACGGAATTACATTTTGTCAATTCAAAAATAGCATAATGTCTTAGATATAGACGGCAGCCCACCAGGCCCCGCCGTCCCTGGGATTCTCCAGGCAAGAACACTGGAGTGGGTTGCCATTTCCTTCTCCAATGCGTGAAAGTGAAAAGTGAAAGTGAAGTCGCTCAGTCGTGTCTGACTCTTAGCGACCCCATGGACTGCAGCCTACCAGGCTCCTCCGTCCATGGGATTTTCCAGGCAAGAGCACTGGAGTGGGGTGCCACTGCCTTCTCCCAAACCATTAGAATACAGGTTATCAATTAGAATGTATATTATTCATAAAATTCCAGTGCACAAGCACCTACTTAAATTATTGTGTTTAAAATATTTTCCCTCGCTGAGATAAAGATTAGCTGCATGATAAATGATTGTCTAATGCTGCAGTGTCCAACACAACAGACACTAGCCACACGTGGCCCATGAGCACTTGCAATGTGCCTACTGGGACTGAGGAACTGAATTTTTTATTTTATTTTAATTAAATTACATTTTGAAGATTTAGTACCCCCAAATGCAAAATATTCATTAATATTTTTGGTACTGACTACATGTTAACATAAACAACAAAGGCCATTTTTATTTAGTTGCCAAAATGTGAAAACACAGAGGTTGACCAGTATTCTGTAAATCTCATTACAGAAAATATGAGACAAATATAAACATACTATTATTTATGCATACCTCTTTCTCCTCAAATGATCTCTCAGGTCAAAATTAATCTTCCTTCCCTGCTAGCATGTTATGTATAATTTTAATACCGTACTTATGACAGTCTAATATTTTTATTGACCACATCAGGTGGCTGGCAGGATTTAAGTTCCCCCATCAGGGACTGAACTCAGGCCCAAAGTGGTGAAAGTATGAAGCCTTAACCACTGGACTGCCAGGGAATTCCTGACAGTCTAATTTATATGAAATAAACTGTGCATGTCTACCACACCCTCCCTACTAGACTGTAAGCATTTTGAAATAGGAGGACTAACTTGCTCATTCTAAAAATCTGCCACTCCCCACTGTGGTTCTTACAATGAAAATCCTTTCATAAATGTTTGAAAACTTGAATACAGTGTATACAAGTTTTGTTTTTTTTTTTAAGTTCATTGTTCTATAAAAGAAAGCCTAAAACTAATCATGAGGAATTCTATGCTCATGGAAGGAAAGACGCAATATCAACTAAATGACAAGTTCCCCTAAATCAATTGATAAATGAAACCGAAACTGACCAGTTACCATGACCAGGAATAAGACCAATAGAGAGGGCTCAGAAATAGACTCAAGCATATTTAGTAGCATAATCTATGACAAAGGCAGCATTGTAAGTCAGCGGGGAAAGGAAAATACTGGTAGTTCACATGGAGAAAAGGAAAACTGCACTAGATTCTCACACCAAAATAAAAAAATTCAGGTGCAACTCACCTCTGAAAAATATGTCATGTTTTCTACTATTGATGATTCATTGAGATTTCCAAGTGGACTATGTAACACATAAATTACACACTGTGAACACACCGTCCCTACCCCATGGTAATAGAAAGGAACAGAAATGAATACTTTTAAGGACTTATTTTAAAGATGCCCACACAACAGGGTACATAAAACACATTTTTTCTTCTTTAATGTACTGAACCAAGCCAGAAGTCACTGCGGCTGAAGGTCAAAATTTCAGAACTGAGGTAGAGGCCAGTAAATCCATGGAGGGGCTCAGTTACTGTGCAAAGTACTTCTAAGGGCTTCTTTGAAGTTAACTCCATAAAGCTGGAATCAAATCCAGCTGCACAGTGACAGTGCTCCACTCTATGAAACAGCGCCTCTCGACTCAGCCCCATCTGGGTTGTTTCACTGAGGCAAAGCTCCGTGTGACCCTCACTCACTCAGATCTAAGCCAGTTACTCTCAGTGTAACCCCACACATCAGACACTCAGAGCAGAGGCAGTGCGATCCCGCACGCCGCATGGTTTGCTTACACTTTCTACAGTTCTGAGCAAGTGGTGGAATTTCTTCCCGGACTTCCAGGGAGGCCAAAACCCCAAAACCAGGCTCGGAAAGAAAAGAGTGTTTCAAACACGTTGCCTATCAATACCACATGTGCTCAGATCATCTCCCACATGAGTTTATTTCCTGCTTGAAAGCCTGTTTTCTAGATCTCATAGCTTCGATTCTCCTGAGTGGGCTTGTAGTGACCTCGTAACACAGATGGGATATTGCTATCACCATTAGTATTAGTTTGTGGGGCTGTCACGACAAAATACCTTCAATGATAGAGTGGCTTCAATAGTAGAAACATATCTTCCCCCAATTCTGGAAGTCCAAGATCAAAGGACCAAAAGGGATTGTTTTCTCTGGGGCCAATCTCCTTGGCTTGCACATGGCAGCCCCCTCGACGCTTTGCCTTTTTTCTTGGTCATCACCCGTGCCCTTATATCCTTGGTACCTCAGTGTGGTCAAAGATCCTCCTCTTACAAGGACACCAGTCAGACTGAAATAGGGCCCAACTTAACAGCCTCATTTTAACTTAATCATCTTAACTTAAAAATCCCCTTTTCCAACACAGTGATGTTCTCAAGTATGAAAGAGTAGGGCTTCAACACGTGAATTTTAGGGGGACACAATGCAGCCCCAAACACCACTTATGGGATGATTAATTTGCCAAATACATGTAAGCAGCCATGCTGTGAAGCTGGGAGGAACAGCAGCTGAGAAGTGAAAGAGAAGGGATCTCTAAGCCCACAGAGAAACTCCATGACCTGTAGGGGAGTGGGGGAGGGGGGTAGGTAATGCCTGATTTCTTTTGTAGAAAACTTCTCATTTTGATTAGGTACTCTCTTAAACTCCTACTTAAATTTCACATAGACTTATGTATAAGACTTCATCCAAAGAGATAACTAAAGAGGTGTGTGTGTGTGTGTGTGTGTGTGTGTGTGTGTGTGTGTCGCTCAGTCATGTCTACCTCTTTGTGACCCCATGGACTGTAGCCTACCAGGCTCCTCTGTCCATGGAATTCTCCAGGCAAAAATAGAGTGGATAGCCATTCCTTTCTGAAGGAGATCTTCCCAAACCAGGGGTAAAACCCGGATTTGCTGCCTTGCAGGTAGATTCTTTACTGTCTGAGCCACCACGAAAGCCCACTAAAGAAGTAATGGTCCATTAATTGCCTCTAACAACTCCTGCAAAATACCTAGCCTTTTCTCCAATTCTCAATGTGTCATCTCTCTGTGTAAAACATATGTGTAGGGCCTAGTGATAAACGGGCAGAAAAGGAGAGTGTGGGGAGAGAAACAGAAGAGATGGGAGAAAAGGAAAACCAGTGAATTGATATTTTTAAAGAAAGTACAGTAATAAAAATAAAATACACTCGAGAGGTAAGACCATGCTGTAACTGGCGCTTCTCTGAGTGAAATGCTAGGGCAGGATGGGCCAAGAGAATTTTGGATGTGAAAAAGACATAATGAGATGGAAAAAGAAGTATAAATCTGTTGTAAAGCTCAGTGATTCATTTTTGAAATGAGATATGATCTACTTAAAAGGACCTGGGAGACAAGGAAAGCGTGGAGATATGAGGAGATGATGCCATAGCAACAGCTGGGCATGGGGATAGAAGGAAGTTCTGCTGTTGCTGGGTCAAATGAAGAGTGGGGTTTTTCGGGTCAAATAAACAGAACTGAATCTGAGGTTAGCAAAGGACTCTACAGTCCCAGACTCTGGTGTTAAAAATCTATACCATGCCTAAGTAAAAAACTATCTTTTAAAGAGCTCTGGCTAAAGATGGGGTTTTATAATTACATATTGATTTATATTGGATTTCTTAGTCTACTGCAGAGTTTGGAATCTCTCCAGGAGTACTTCCCTGCCAATTTCTAGGTAGTTTATAGCAATTTCCAAGTACCTCTGAATATACATTTTCAACAGATGGGATTATTAAATGCTTAGTGCAAACAATGATCCATAGATGTGTTACCACCCACCAGTAGACAAAGTAGATCTTCTCTCTGCTCCACTCTCATTTCAATAAATATTTACATCCTTCCATTACTCACTTCAAGACTGCAGGATATGGAATTTCATTGCTCTTTTAAGGTGAATGCAAGAACTTATTGGTGCTTTCCAAATTTTCCAATTAACTTGCTCTCAGAAAAATTTACTTTTGGCTCAAAGAACAGATCCAGTTCATGGTCTGTAGACACTTTCATTAACAGATCAGTCATAATTCTCAGCCAATATTTTTTTGGTGCCAATATTTTTTTCCAAGTAGGAACTCTTTTTTTTTCATATATATATTTTACTTTTAAAACCTAGAATTGCAGAACTTTCCAGAATCTTCAAGAGTGTATGGTCTAGCCTTGTGTTTTAGATGAGGAAACTGAGCCACAGATATGTAAATTGACTCACTAAATCAGTAAGATAGTTGGAGGAAGGGGTGGGAGAAAAGAGAGAAGAGAGACTGTGGGCAGGTCCAGAGCCAGGTCTATGTCCATGCACTTTCACACACACACACCTCACAGCATCCTTGTCACAGTCCCAGGACAGGGGAGAGACTGAGGCTGAGAGATGTTAGGAAACCTGCCCACTGTCACCGGAGGGACTGATTTAAACCCAAGTCTGTCTGATACTGCACACCAACCCTTCCCGATTTCCCTACACTTTCAAAGAAAATAAACAGACCAAGTTATATTAAGTTCAAAGCTGATATTTACAATGGCATTATATAAAATTTCTCAAAACCTTGGGTTTATTCCTTACTGTTCAATCTCTGATTTTTACCTGTTTAAACTTTGGCAGCATAATTGACATTTACTTAAGAAAGTATGAATTACTACATATTTAATCTTCCCTGGTGGCTCAGCTGGTAAAGAATCTGCCTGTAATGAAGGAGACCTGGGTTTGATCCCTGGGTTGGGAAGATCCCCTGGAGGAGGGAAAAGCTACCCACTTCAGTATTCTGGCCTGGAGAAGTCCGTGGGGTGGCAAAGAGTCGGACATGACTAAGCAACTTTCACTTTCTCAGAAAGTATGAATTAATACATGCTGCTGCTGCTGCTAAGTCGCTTCAGTCGTGTCCGACTCTGTGCCACCCCATAGACGGCAGCCCACCAGGCTCCTCCATCCCTGGGATTCTCCAGGCAAGAAGACTGGAGTGGGTTGCCATTGCCTTCTCGGGAATTAATACATATTTAGGTATACTGCTGCTAATGCTACTGCTAAGTCGCTTCAGTTGTGTCCGACTCTGTGCGACCCATAGACGGCAGCCCACTAGGCTCCTCTGTCCCTGGGATTCTCCAGGCAAGAATACTGGAGTGGGTTGCCATTTCCTTCTCCAATGCATGAAAATGAAAAATGAAAGTGACGTTGCTCAGTCGTGCCCGACTCTTAACAACCCCATGGACTGGAGCCTACCAGGCTCCTCCGTCCATGGGGTTTTCCAGGCAAGAGTACTGGAGTTGGGTGCCATTGCCTTCTCCGATATTTAGGTATAAATCAAGTGAAATCCCAGCTGTCTGGCCTTAATGAATCAGTGATTTAAAAAATTCATAATCTTTTGAAGGGTTATTTGAATTATTTGAAAGAAATACAATGCAGACCCTTTAGCATGTCTTACCTAAATTGGAAATTTACTGAGTATGTCTTACATGTGTATGTGTGTGTGTGTGTGTGTGTGTGTACTCAGTTGCATTGGACTCTTTGCCACCCCATGGACTGTAGCCTGGGATTTTCCTGACAAAAGTACTAGAGTGGGCTACCATTTCCTTCTCCATATCTTTCATACCCATCACCTAATGTTCATGGTGAGAGGCACAAAAAGGTACAAGAAATCAGCTAGTAACTGATGCAAACTCAAGGCCATGATGGGTGCGTGCTCAGTCATGTCCGACTCTTTGTGACCCTATGGACTGTAGCCCGCCAGGATCCTATGTCCATGAATTCTCCAGGCCAGAATACTGGAGTGGGTCTCCATTTCCTCCTCCAAGGATCTTCCCGACCCAGGGATCGAGCCCACGTCTCCCATGTCTCCTGCCCTGGTGGCTGGATTCTTTATCACTGAGCCACCTGGCCCCCTGGCACCAGAAACCAAGCCAAGAAGTGGGGCAGAATGTACATTTAAAATACATCCAGCATATTTAAATATGAAAGCTTCTTAGAATTTTGTATTTGTTTCACAGAACTTACAGTCTTCTTGGGAACCATTTCATCAAACTAAGGACTGGTGCTCAATTTCTCTGGCCCTGTTAATTAGATCGGTTTTATTTGGCAGAGAGAATAAATAATTTGTATTTATTTAAAACAGGTTGGTATCTACATAGCTACTAAACTCAACACTGTTGGGCCACAGGGCTAATGAGACCTGATGCTTCACTCCTGTTGACTCAAAGTGCCATCACCACAAAGGTCATCCTTAAATCTTCATTTGGAAAATCTGAATTGCATGAGTGATTAGGTAAGAGTGTGACCTATTACTATAATAAAACAACCCACAGGTACGCACTGGGTTGGCCAAAAAGTTTGTTCATAATAGCTTCTGGAAAAACCCAAACGAACTTTTTGGCCAACTCAATACTATTACTACTTTAGGAGCCAATGGCATAATGTTAGTTTTTAACAGACAGCAAGTAACACTCATTAGCAGACTTTTTGTGTCCTTCTGCTCACATTTAATGCATGAGGTTAAAGCTATTTTAATACCCAATCTTCTTTCAGATCACTTTAAAAAATCTAAGTCTGCCTTGGGTCATCCTCAGTAGAATGGAACTGGGAAGGCAATGAATTGCTTTTGTTTTTATGTCACCATGTCCATAATGAGGCGATGTTTTTAAAAAGAAAACAATCAAAAAGTTCAAGGAACGATACCCTTGTAACTTTGTGCTCTTTTGTAACCCAAAGTGATAATACTGACAAACCTGGTAATTATGCTTTCTAAATCTCAGATTGCTTTCTCTCAGTTGCCAAAAGTACATTCAGTAAATTACATCTACTTCCGTCAGTATTTAAATTCCCATTTGTATCCCAGTAGAAACACACATTTCCTGAGGAAAAGAAGCCATGTTTTAAAGAAGGAAGCTGACATCTTTAAGCTTGGATTAAGTCTTTTTAAGATGGAAAAAACTTTTGGCAGGATCTGAGTTCATCCTACTCCAGTAGAAATTGGAAACTTGTCCCTTATTTCATAAACATTACTATACAAATTATAAAACATACTGGTACCACAACAACCAACTCCACAGAGTATATATGCAGCTTTTGATGGTAACCTGGGCAGGAGGGAAGGCAAAAAATCCCTTTATTTAAAAATTGAAGTATAGCTGATGTAAGATAGCATATAAATTACAGGTGTAGAGTATAGTGATTCCCAATTTTTAAAGGTTATATTCCACTTATGTTACTATAAAATAATGGCTATATTTCCCTTGTTATAAAACATATTCTTTTTTGCTTTGTTTTTGTTTTACAACATATTCTTATCATTTATTTTATACATAATAGTTTGTACTTCTTAATTACCTACCCCTAAACTGCCCCTCCCCCTCCCCTTTCCAAAAGTCACTTAATTTTGAACTTGAGGGTTTGTGAGGATACTTTCTATTTTCACTATCCCAGACTTCCCTAGACTTTTCACTCAGGGAGAACATGTGATGCCGATTCATTCAAGTCTAGAGTGTGAGGAACATTATTTTACTGGGTTAGGCATATAAAGTCAGTACAGTTGACGAAACAGGAACAAGCAAGAAACCTCAAACCAGGCTGATAAATAGTCTCAGGATTATCCCAGTTTTCTTGCTCTCTGGGTTCACCATCTCCCTTGGAAAATCTATTTCCATTTTTTAAGAGGTCCGGACAACCAAATTAACGAGTGGTCATTGCAACTTTCACTTGGAAAACACTTTGTTTTATGAAACATCCTGACATTTATAGCAAAACCAAGGCAAACCGGCCAGTTGGTATTTCCGGGGGGCCCACTGTGTGTCAAGTTTTGACCAGGTTGTAGGGTGACAGCTGCAGAATGAGATCCCCAACTGCCCCTGGCTGAACGCAGCAAAGCACTGATGGGGAAGACCAGCACAGCACACTGCGGGCTTTCGAGAAGAAACAGGTGTGTTGGAGTCTCAGGGCCCGCAAACCTGTTAGGGGAAGCACACTGATAGAAACTGCCCACCCTGGCCAGGCGCCATAGTAACCATTTGCATGAGTTGTTTGACGATAGGAGATCTTGCTAAGGAACACGAAACTAATAAGCCCCCACCAATGGGAAGAGTTCAAGAAAGGTCAAAAGGAGACACCACATGTCCGACCGCCTCCCAGAATCCTTCTCTCTGGCATCCGTCTTGGCTGAACAAGGCGTGCGCCACCAGGAAGGACTCTGAGTCAGAACGATTGGCTAAGGACAACCCGGAAACTAATCCCATCACCATAAAACCCGAGACTGCAAGCCATGTGGCAGAGCAGTTCTCCTAGGTTCCCTTACCCTACTGCTCTCCACCCGGGTGCCCTTTCCCAATAAAATATCTTGCTTTGTCAGCACACAATTCATTTCTGAGTGTTAGACAAGAGCTCAGTTTCGGGCCCTGGTCCCCCTTCCTGCAACAGACCTGACCAAGTCTGGAGCTGAGAAGGATTCCCTAATAAAGAGACTCTTACGCTGAAGCCTAAAGAAAGAACAGCTGTTAAGCTGGTGCAGAAAGGATAGAGAAAGACAGCTGAGGGGAAGAGTGGTGTACACTTGAGAAATGGAGATAAATATAACGCAGCTGGAAAAAGTAAGCGATGAAGCTGAAGAAAAGGTAAGAGCCACACCATACAGAGTCTGGTGGGCCAGAAGAGGGAATCTAGAATTGATTGCTAGGGCAATTAGAAACCACTGATTTGTTCCAAGCAGAGAAGTCATACCCTGCTGCTGCTGCTGCTAAGTCGCTTCCGTCGTGTCTGACTCTGTGCGACCCCATATGATCCAATTGTTATTATTGTTTGTGGTCATTTTAGGTCACTATGGCTGCAGTTGGGGTGGAAGTAGAGAATCTAGTTTCTTTCTTCTGATAAAACTAAATAAATAAGTGAACATGCATAGGTACCACACCCACTCCTTCTTTTAATTTAAAAAAACCCTCCAATTAAGTAGGAGGGTCCTCTGAGCAGCAGGATGCAGGTTCAAAACTATTATTCAGTGTTAATAAGCTTCCTGTGGTCAAGGGAAACTGTTACAATTCATATCTGGGGTTTGCCCAGATATGATATTAAAGAAAAGCATTCTTTATTCTGGGAAGTAGCTTTCTGATCACGCAAATGTCAGTGGGATACCCACTGTCCTTTGGTAGCTCTCCAAGCCAGTAATGTAATCCAAAAGCAAATGCTCTGATGTTATTAAGTGTCTCCTTTAATAAATGAAAAGGCTGTTCCACTGTGAGAAAGACGTATCTTTACAGAAAAACTCTGCTCCTCATAGAGTTCTGCATTTTTGTGGAGAATATCATTTAAGAACCCAAGGACTTTCCTGGTGGCCCAGTGGTTAAGAATCTGCACTTCCACCACAGGGAGCAATGGTCTGTCCTCCCTGGTCAGGGAACTAAGATCCCACATGCCACATGGCATGACCAGATAAATAAATTAAAACAAACAAAACAGTTACCAGCTAGGAGGCTACTGCTCTGCTCAGTTCAGTCACTCAGTCGTGTCCAACTCTTTGCGACCCCATGGACTGCAGCACGCCAGGCCTCCCTGTCCATCACCAACTCCCAGAGCTTGTTCAAACTCATGTGCATTGAGTCGGTGATGCTATCCAATCACCTCATCCTCTGTTGTCCCCTTCTCCTCCTGCCTTCAATCTTTCCCAGCATCAGGGTCTTTTCCAATGAGTCAGCTCTTCGCATCAGGTGGCCAAAGTATTGGAGCTTCAGCATCAGTCCTTCCAATGAATATTCAGGACTGATTTCCTTTAGGATTGACTGGTTTGATGTCCTTGCAGGCCAAGGGACTCTCAAGAGTCTTCTCACTGCTCTGCCAGGCTTGGAGTAAAGAGAACAGGGGAGAGATGCTGTGGAATACAAACAAGAGGACGTGCTGATTCCCCAGATGTCATGTGCTAGGGAGGGACACTCTAAGGAGGGTTGTTGATGGTTGGTTGTGTCAGGGTGCCATTCACTGACCAGTGTGACCCCAGAGGAGCCAGAGCGGGTGTGGAGGAGCGTGAGTATATTCGGATGCACTCAGTGGCCACCAAGTGCTAGTAGAGGTAAACAAATAAGCAAGAGTGGAGGTCAGAAGACAGGGAGGAGCGAAAGAATTGAGGGTGGGAGTTGTAGGCACATCAGTGCTCTCTGAAGCCAAGCGTGGTCTAGGAGAGAGAGCAGGATGGGAGGGGAAGGGTCACCTACAGACCCAGAGAAAGCCTGGACCCTCCCAACAGCCTCCTCTCCAGCCCCTTGCCTCCACCCTTGTCCCCAATAGTCTATTCTCCACAGAGAATCTGGGGTTGACTTTAATTATTTTATTTTTGTTTGTTTGTTTTTTTTTTATTTTATTTTATTTTTAAACTTTACATAATTGTATTAGTTTTGCCAAATATCAAAAGTCATTGTTTTACTCAAAGCCCTCCAATGACCTCTAAGTTCACTTGAAATAAAGCCAAGTCCTTACAGTGCCTGGAAAATGTCTCAAGATCTGCCCTGCCCCTCTCCTCACCACAGACCACTTGTCTGGGTTCATCTCCACATCCACCCCTCTCCTGCTGGGCTCACTCTGCTCCAGCCTCACTGATTTCTTGCTGCTCCTCAAATGTACCAAGTACTCCCCTGCCCCAGAGCCTTTGCACTGGCTGTTGCTTTTGCCTGAATGGTCTTCTAAATATTCTACATGTATTACTTCCTACTTCCTGAGGTCTCTAGTCAAAAATCAGCCAATCAGTGAGGACTTCCCTGAGTATGCTATCCTAAATTGCAGCATTCATCCATTCCCCTTTCCCTACTGGAACTTAGTAATATCTGATATATGTCCACTAGACATATGGTTCATTATATACAATATAGTGTTATACAATACAGTTGTATATATTATATACATTTACTATGTGTCAGTTGTCATCTGATACAGTATGTATTAATTTTTACAATTTCCCAGCCCCAAGCATAACTCCATGAAACCAGCAACTTAATTCTGTTCACCGCTGCATCCCTAGAGCCAAGAAAACTTCCTGGAATGAAATATGCACTTGCTAAATTATTTGTGGAATGAACAAATCCCGACATTTCATGACACCATAGAAGAGCAGAAGGGATTGAGGATGTAAGAGGAAAACAAGAAAAGAGTGTCACTAAAACCAAAGACGAGTGCACTGATAAAAGCAATAGTTAACACTTATTGTTGCTTATCACTATCTTGGGTTCGGAAGATCCCCTGGAGGAGGGCATGGCAACCCACTCCAATATTCTTGTCTGGAGAAACCCATGGACAAAGGAGCCTGGCGAGCTACAGTCCATACGGTTGCAGAGAGCTGGACACGACTGAAGTGACTTAACACGCACACACGTTGCTGCAGCAGACACGGTGCTCACCGTTACACGAACGATCTCATTTAGACCTGGCCACAATCCTAAGAGGAAGTTGAGTAATTCCCCAAGGTTGCCATGTGTACTACATCCTGCTAAGAGAGGAATTAAATTGAGTCCTAAAAGCTGCCCACTGAACTCATTCACGGGTGACTTTAACAAAAATCTGGCCGTTTCCGGACTGAAGAAGAGAGAGAGGTGAGAGGAAGGGGAGGAAACGAGGACAGGGAAGCAGCCACAAGTTTTAAAGATTATACTCCATTTATAATTATAAAATGTTGGCTATAATCCTTGTGCTGTACAGTATATCCTTGTGGCTTCCTTTATACATAGTAGTTCGTACCTCTCCCTCCCTTACCCCTATCTCACCGCTTCTCACTTCCCTCTCCCCACTGGTAACCACGAGTTTGTTTTCTGTATCTGTGAATCTGCTTCTAGTTTCTTGTATTTGTTAGATTCCACATATAAGTGATATCATACAGTATTTGTCCTTCTCCAACTTATTTCACACAGCATAACACCCTCCAAGTCCTTCCACATTGCTACAAATGTCATCCTTTTTATGACTGAGTAGTATTCCAGTGTGTATATATACATGTGTGTGTGTGTGTGTGTGTGTGTGTGTACACACACTCTCTCTCCAATACTTCCTAATTGAGGCTAACTTAGGGCAAGATCATACATGACCACAGCCCAGTACCAACTCCCCAACTGTGGCCATTTCTTATGGAGACATGGCCATCTCCAATTAAAGGGACAGAGAACAGAACCACAAAGGCTTTACTTTTAAAATTTAAAACATCAAGTCCTGCTCTTTAGTTATCACTGTATGTTACAAATATATATATATGTGTGTGTATATACACACACACTCTCCTTTATCCATTCATCTGTTGATGGACACTTAGATTGTTTCCATATCTTGACTATTATACATAATGCTGGTATGGACACTGGGGTGCATGTATCTTTTGAGTTAGTGTTTTTAGTGTTTTCAGATATATGCCAGGAGTGGATATATGGGACTTCTATTTTTAGTTTTTTGTGAAACCTCCACACTGTTTTCCACAGTGGCCGCACTAATTTACAATCAAGGTGGGTTTTATTTTAGGTGACAACGAAATAATTTGAATTTCTAAAACCCAACCCTTTCAGAGTTTTGCTTAGCAACTCTATGGGAGCAATCAGCATAGATAAGGTATTTGTTTTCCAAGTTTCCTGCTCCAAAGAAATTCAGATTTTTTGCTTACAAATTTGGTTTTTAAAAGTCATTGGCTAGACATAAAACTTGCTCCCTACATCCTACAAGATGGAAAAATCCACAGAAAAGATGTGTAATTGGGTCAACATGACAAAGAAACAAAAAGAAGACCTACTCCAGTTCTCTCAGGAGGCTGAAAATTCAGAGCTTTAGAAAAATCAACGGAGCCATACTGTTTTGTGACAGCCTGGAACACAGACCCCACAGTGTACATGGAGGAAGAAAACCTAGCTGGTTAGTCCTTCTGGGCGAGCCACTATTGAGCTCTGTCCCCTTGTGCAATCTGTCCAACGTCAGTGTCAGAATGATCTTTCTTAAGGCTCCCTTGGTTCTGGGCAGAATCAGAGAAGGAGGAGCCAGAAAAAGTGCTTTATGCAAATGCAACCCTATTTCTTGTGATTGAAGGTGAGTAAGCATTAAAAGGGGGCTTCCCTGGTGGCTCAGTGGTAAAGAATCTGCCTGCAGTGCAGGAGACCCAGTTCAATCCCTGGGTAGGGAAGATCCCCTGGAGGAGGGCATGGCACTCTAGTACTCTTGTCTACCTAGAGAATCCCATGGACAGAGGAGCCTGGCACCTGCAGTCCACAGGGTCGCACAGAGTCAGATACGACTCAGGCGACTAAGTAACAGCAAGCATTAAAAGATACTTCCAATAATGTATGCAAGCTGACAGTAACCGTTTGGATATGTGTACAAACATTCACCAACTGATTCAAGAGAACAAAAAAAATTCAGTGATTGCTTAACAATTACACATGTCGTTTATTTAGAAACACCTGCATACTTACTGTTAATTCCTACCACTGGTGCTGCGGAAGCCGACTGACAATGAGGTTAAGCCAGGCCTAAGCTGGAAGTGCTGTCTGCTCTCAGAAAATGCAGAGTGTGACATACTTACTTTCAGCTTGCTCTGAATCTGACAGTGTAACAATTCTGTACGCAAATCCTGGCACACAGTAAATGCATTACTAACCAAAGAAAAACCAGTACAGCCAGTCTAATTATAGACCAGACAGGCTTTAAGCCTCTCTTTAGTAGTTCCTAATTGAGGCTTACTTAGGGCAAGATCATACAAGACTGCAGCCTGGTACCTACTCTCCAACTGGGGCCATTTCTTATGGAGACATAGCCATCTCCAATTAAAGGGACAGAGAACAGAACCACAAGGGCTTTTCTTTTAAAATTTAAAACATCAAGACCTTCCCTTTAGCTATCACTGTATGTTACAAATATTGAAAATGTTGAATGGGGGCAGAGGTGGTGGATTAATTGTTACAGAGACCAAAAGCATCAGGTGTTTCACTTATGTACCATTCTGGGCTCCCAGAACCTCTGCTGCTGCTGCTAAGTTGCTTCAGTTGTGTCCAACTCTGTGCGACCCCATAGACGGCAGCCCACTAGGCTCCCCAATCCCTGGGATTCTCCAGGCAAGAACACTGGAGTGGGTTGCCATTTCCTTCTCCAATGCACGAAAGTGAAAAGTGAAAGTGAAATCACTCAGTCGTGTCAGACTCTTAGCGACCCCATGGACTGAAGCCTGCCAGCCTCCTCCGTCCATGGGATTTTCCAGGCAAGAGTACTGGAGTGGGGTGCCATTGCCTTCTCCAGAGTAGGAGCGAATCAATCCCACATCCAAGCAGATAACAGCTAAATCACCCTCTCCACACAATTCTTCCTGGCATCCTCCTCTGTCTCTGCAAAACAAGATTGGTTCTCCTTCCTCTCCCTGACCCCAGGGCCTAGGTCCTCGGCTGCCCAGTGACAGTAACACTTGAATCACACCATCTTCTGGGCTGCTGCGGCTGTAGTTAGCAACAGCCAAGGTGGGGCTGGGGAGAGCATAACTTTGATGATGTACTTGTGACTTCAAAAAGAGTCGCCTCTGGGCTTCCCCAGTGGCTCAGCAGTAAAGAATCTGCCTGCCAATGCAGGAGATGAGAGTTTGATCCCTGGTCCGGGAAGATCTCACATGCCACGGAGCAACTGAGCTCATTTGCCAAAACTATTGAGGCTGTACTCCAGGGCCCGTGAGCTGCAAATACTGAGCCCATGCACCTAGAGCCTGTGCTCCGCAACAGAAGAAGCCACCACAATCAGAAGCCCATGCACTGCAACGAAGACCCAGCGCAACCAAAAATAAATAATTTTTTTTAAAAAACAAAAATAAATAATTTCTTTAAAATATTAAAAAAGAGTTGCCTCCTAAGCTTCTGGGAATTCTCCTTGCCGCCAAGTCAGCCCTGGCTAAGATCACGAGTATGCCTATGTGTGCATGCTCAGTTGTGTCCAACTCTTTGCAACCCTCTGAACTGTAGCCCACCAGGCTCCTCTGTCCATGGAATTTTCCAGGCAAGAATATTGGAGTGGGTTGCCATTGCTTCCTCCAGGGGATCATCCCTACCCTGGAATCAAACCCAGGTCTCCTGCAGCTCCTGCATTGCAAGCAGGTTCTTTACCACTGAGTCACCTGGGAAGCATCAGGATCATGAGTATTATCAATGACAAAAAAAGCGAGGAGGAGGTAGGAGAGAAGGAGTGGGAGGATGGGAAGGGGGAGAAGAGGGGTAGGAGAGGAAGAGGAAGAAAAAGGCAGTGCAATCCTTCTTTACTGGGTGTTTGGCACCCAAAACTGAAATTGGACTTCCCAACACAGGAATCGAACCAGGGTCTCCTGCATTATAGGCAGATTCTTTACCAACTGAGCTATCAGGGAATCCCCGAAATTGGACTAGGAAATAAATATGATTGAAACCAAGTCCCCCTAAGACTGACTTACCAAGTTGACGATTAATCTCCAAAACTTCATTCCCATTCTTGTCCCCTCTGACCTCAATTCTGTGCTAACTGAACACTACTCAACCAGAGTCAGATGACCAAGATTGCTGTTGTTGATAACGGTGTTAATGTACTAAAATTGTTTGTAAAGATGAGAATTGCTCTTATAGATGTCATCTTCAACGTACAAACTCAGGTTGTTTCTCCAGGGCATGATGAGCTCACAGATCCCTCATGAGCCAAGGCCAGAGAATCATAAACCAAAGACATCCTGACTCTAGAAACCACAGTTAAGAAATATCACAGAAATGTCACAAGATGATGATGACTAGTTTCTTTGTTCTTCTTTAAAAAGATTCTTAACCTCAAAGACCACATTGGAGTGGATCTCTTCCTCCCATACTTGGCGCTCTGCAAAAAATCCTCACTTTGCTGCAGGCTCCCACTGCCAGAATTTGGTTTTCTGCACCACAGGCACGCAAGCCCTTTGCTTGGTCACATGATGATGGTCAGCATGGGAAACCTTCCACAAATACCTCTGACCAGGCTTTCCCTCCTCCCTTTCTGCAGCTGGCCCGCCCTCCACACCTCAGTCAGCCTGCATTGCTCACCATTCCCTACACATGCTGACCTGTCTCATCTCCGTGCTGTTTTTTAGCTGATGGCATAACCTTTCCTCATGGCAAACAGAAGGGGAAAAAGTGGAAATAGTGACAGATTTTCTTGGCCTCCAGAATCACTGAGGATGGTGACCGCAGCCATGAAATTAAAAGATACTTGCTCCTTGGAAGGAAAGCTATGACAAACCTAGACAGCATATTAAAAAGCAGAGACATCACTTTGCCAACAAAGGTCTGTATAGTCAAAGCTATGTTTTTTCCAGTAGTCATGTATGGACGTGAGAGTTGGACCATAAAGAAGGCTGAACACCAAAGAACTGATACTTTCGAATGGTGGTGCTGGAGAAGACTCTTGAGAGTCCCTGCATAGCAAGGAGATAAAACCAGTCAATTATAAAGGAAACCAACCTTGAATATTCATTGGAAGGACTGATGCTGAAGCTGAAGCTCCAGTACTTTGGCCACCTAATACAAAGAGCCGACTCATTGGGAAAAACCCTGATGGTGGGAAACAAGACTGACGGCAAAAAGAGAAGGGGGCGGCAGAGGACGAGATGGTCAGATAGCATCACTGACTCAATGGACATGAGTTTGAGCAAAGTCTGGGAGATGGTGAAGGACAGGGAAGCCTGGCGTGCTACAGTCCATGGGGTTGTAAAGAGTGGGATAAGACTTAGGCACTAAACGAGAACAACCACCCCTCTTCTCTCACAGGAACCCCACCCTTCCAGGCCCAGATCAAATGCTCCTCCCCAAAGAAGTCTTCCTCAATTACCAGAAGCAATAATCTTCTGTCTACAACAGTAAGTAAAGTTGGTAATAAGATTAGTGAGCACATACTATGGGACAAGAATCACGTGACACAGTTGATTGTTTTTTCCCTTTAATCCTCACAGTGACCTCCATGAGGACACACCATTACTGTTCCCTTCTGTAGATGAGAAAACCGAAGCTGAGAAATGTTAGATATTTTAAAAGAGCAGTGAGGGCAGTGGGCTGGAGTAGCTTGACTCCAGAGCTCACACGCTCTCCTGCAAGTTGCCTTGTACTGTAATATACACGTGTCCCATCTGCTCTGTGAATTTTGAGGTCGTATATCTTTGGCTATCCCATTATACTAACTCAGGGCCTGGCTCAAAGTGGGTGCTTGAATTTGAGCAATAGTAACTTGGTGCTGTTTTATGCATTTCTAGAGCTATCCCATTATAGTAACTCGGGGCCTGGTTCAAAGGGGTGTTTGACTTTGAGCAAAAGTAACTTGGTGTTGTTTTATGCATTTCTAGATAGATCACTATGCCTGATTTTTCCAGGCATATGATCTCTCTCATTTCATCCAGCAAAAAGGCTTTAGGACAAGAAAAGAATGGCAATTATAATTGGCCATCCAAGGTCAAGAATCCAAGACCCAGGAAGTAGGAGAAATCTGATCCTTAAAACATTCAAGAAGCATCAAAAGGGCCCACAGGACATGGGCACCACTGTTTCCTAATTTTGGTGATCAGATATCTGAGACATGTAAGAACTGCCTTTGTGTGCATCAGGTAGATCACTGAGAATGGTGAGTCCTGGGGGGGTCTTTCTTTTCAGGTAAGTTTATTATAAATGTATGCCTGCTGCAGTCAACATTCCTTTAGATTCTCTGTTTTCAGTCTCATGGAGAATGATAAACTCTTGTTGAGAGCATAAGGCAAGGTGGCTCAAACAGCAGGCGGGCTTTCCTGCTAAGCGGACTTGGTCTGAACGTCCTGTGGAGGAGGAAAAAGTTTTCGTTTCCCACGACTCTGTTAGGGTCCCTCTTGCTGCTGTTATTTAGTCCCTCAGGCGTGACCAACTCTTTTGTGACTCTATGGACCACAGCCTCTGTCCATGGGATTTCCCAGGCAAGAATATTGGAGGGGTAGCCATTTCCTTCTCCAGGGGATCTTCCCAACCCAGGGATAGAACCTGTGTTTTCTGCATTGCATAGTCCTTTTTTTTTTTTTTTTTTAATTAAAGGATAATTGCTTTACAGAATTTTGTGGTTTTCTGTCATACATCAACAAGAATCAGTGCAGGCAGATTCTTTACCAATGAGCCACCAGGAAGTCCTAGGGTCCCTGACTGGGCCTGAAAAGTAAACTGACAGGAGAAAAGCATACAACTTTATTTAACACAAGATACTTCATATGGAAATGAAGACCCCAGGAAGCAGTTAAGCCTGTGTACTTTTACGCAAGGTTTGATGGAGAATGCCCAGTGGTGAAGGAATACGACAGGTTAAGGAATATAAAGTAACTGGAGGAGCCTGGTGGGCCGCAGTCCATGGGGTCGAGAAGAGTCGGACATGACTGAGCGACTTCACTTTCACTTTTCACTTTCATGCATTGGAGAAGGGAATGGCAACCCACTCCAGTGTTCTTGCCTGGAGAATCCCAGGGACGTGGAGCCTGGTGGGCTGCTGTCTATGGGGTCACACAGAGTCGGACACGACTGAAGCGACTTAGCAGCAGCAGCAGCAATAAACTGAGGGAAACTAGCAAAGCTTGTTTGTTGAGATTCTCTCCGAGTACCTTTGTCTTTGGAGATAAGGATGCTCCTTTGCTCAGGGTGTAGGAGGGATACCTCTTGCAGAAGGGTTTTATGATCTGTGTTGGGAGAAGGGAGAGGAAAGGTCAGAGTGACCTTCCTGCCTGTGTTGTTCATTCAGCTTAAAATATTCAATACACCAAGGGCCATACAGCATAAAATATTCATACACCAAGGGCCACATTGGGGTAGTATGTCCTGAACCCCTTCACTCCCAATTCTGCCCCATTTTTGTGATGTAAGACTTAACATTTGATCCTGGGTCTGCTTGTCTGATAATCAGCACCTGTTCATCCATAAGATGACTGGAGGACAGAATGCAATAATGCATAGAAAGTGCCCAGTACAGTGTACTCAGAAAGTATTTAATGATTACTATTACTAATATTAGAGGTCTTCCTTGGTGGCTCAGTGGTAAAGAATCCACCTGCCAACTAGGGGATTCGATCTCTGGTCTGAGAAGATCCCCTGGAGAAGGAAATGGCAACCCGTTCCAGTATTCTTGCCTGGAGAACCCCAAAGAGTTTGGCAGGCTACAGTCCATGGGGTCACAAAGAGTCAGACATGACTTAGTGACTGAACAACAACAATTACTAATATTAAATGGCCACTGTTGGAGATCATGGTTTACAGCTCACAGGAACACTTTTTTCATCTGAAAAATTCCTCATTGAAGTTTACTGGTTAGTGCTATTTTTTTCTGGTCTGCAGATCCAACAGTGAATACAGATATCCACACCTCTCAACATAAAGAAGGAGGGGAGGTAAACTGTGGAGGGACCATCTAACAATTAAAGCTGCTTGAAATCTGAGACTGTGAGCACTCCCTCTTTCCTACTCAACAGAAGATGCCTCCTATGGATGTTGCCCTTTGTCCAACCTCAGTTCCCTAAGATCCTACTTCTAAGAGCCTAGCCACTTTCCCTAGCTACTTACAATGATGATTCTTAAACTTCAGAGGCCATAAGAATCATTGAAGGTGTTTAATAAATGCAGATTCCCAGGCCCACTACAAGGGATTATGATTTAATAAAGACCATCCCAGGTGATTTCAATATCAGGGGTTCTGGGTGCCACACTTTGAAAAGCCTGGGCAGTGACTGACACCTTAGAAATACTTAACATGTGTACGTATATTTCCTGCATCAGAAAAAGACCGAAAATCTTCTTTTACTTTTCTAACTCTCTATCTGCATTTTAAAAAACAATGCTCACTTTCAGCCTAATCCTTGGATTCTGCAATAAGGGGTGTGTCTTCTAGTTATAACTTATTAGCTATTGTCTATTATTGTCTATTAGTTATGCTGAGTAGTTTTAAAGTCTCCTTTAACTTAATGTTGTTGATGAAACACTGAAAAGTTACCCTGTTGTTCCTTCCCAAAGTTGCAGATTAGTGTATTATTTTAAGACAGGCCAAGATCTTGACATTGATTATAATATATATAATAATTTGTAAGATTATATGTTATAACTTATATAAGTGATATATATATATATATATATATATATATATATATAAAATCAATCAAAGTTCTGGAACAGAGGACATCAGGAGAGAATGCAGTTGCAAATACTAAACCTGCCTCAGAATTGACCGATGAGAGTATTCATTTGTTTCCCTTGACTCCAGTGACTGGGGACAGCACAGTATGAATATTTAAAACCAATAAGACCATAAACTCTAGGGGCAGACTGCATGAATTTCAAATCCAGCTTCTGTACTCACTACTATGTGATTCTAGGCAAGTTATCTAATGGCTCTGTGCCTTAATTTCTTCATCTATGAACTGGGATGTTGGAAGAATAGAGTTGGTTCATAGTATTATTATTATTGGATGCTATTATTGGATGGTCATGTGACCCAAACCAAGCCAAAGACACTCGGTCCCAGAACTTTGGTTGGATATACTTCTCCTAGAGTCACTAAACTGGTAAACATATGAGAACTGCCAGGGGCCACCTGTGGAGAAAGTCTTCCTGAGACTGAGTCTCCCACAGAAGAGAGAGAGCTGAGAGACAGAGCAGTCATTTCTGGGGTTTGTTATTGCTTGAGACCAGAATCTAGTCATGCCTGGACATCTAGGGTAGGACTTGTCAATGACCTGGTCTATTAACTCCCTGTTTTCTCTGTTTGAGTTGGGAGTTGGTGCTTCCCTGATAGCTCAGTTGGTAAAGAACCACCTGCAACGCAGGAGACCGAAGTTTGATTCCTGAGTCAGGAAGATCCGCTAGAGAAGGGATAGGCTAACCATTCCAGTAGTCTGGGTTTCCCTGGTGGTTCAGCTGGTAAAGAATCCGCCTGCAATGCAGGAGACCTGGGTTCGATCCCTGGGTTGGGAAGATCCCCTGGAGAAGGGAAAGGCTACCCACTCCAGTATTCTGGCCTGGAGAATTCCATGGACTGTATAGTCCATGGGGTCACAAAGAGTTGGACACGACTGAGCAATTTTCACTTCACTTCATTTCCCATTACTTGCAAAAAAAGAATTTTGACCTGGTTTTATTGAGACATAATTCAGAATACAATTCACTCCATTAAAGCATACAATTCCTTCAGTGGTTTTTAGTACATTTCCAGAGTTGTGCAACCATCACCATGATGTAGGAGTTTTGATCCAAAACTCCTCAGAAATGGCTCAGGAGGCATGAGGTGTGGAAGATGGTGGGGACAGACTTGTGCAAATCTGCTTGCAAAAGCATCACAATTTTGAAACTACCTTTAAAGTTGGAATCATCAACTATTTGATTTGAAAGTGGCTTCCAGCTCAGCACAGCATAATGGAAAAGGAAGTGAACTGGAATTAGAACCCTTAGTTTCTTTATTATTATTATTTGTTAAGGTCTATATTGAATGTGTTACAGTATTGCTTGGGCTACCCTGGTGGCTCAGACAGTAAAGAATCCACCAGCAATGCGGGGGACCTGGGTTCGATCCCTGGGTTGGGAAGATCCCCTGGAGGAGGGCATGGCAACCCATTCCAGTATTCTTGCCTGGAAAAACCCATGGACAGAGGAGCCTGGCAGGTTATCATCCATGGGAATCATAAAGAATCAGACACGACTGAACCACTAAGCACAGCACAGTATTGCTTGTTTTCTATTTGGGGGCTTTTTGGGCTCAAGGCATGTGGGATCTTAGCTTCTCAACCAGGAATTAAATCCATACCCCCTGCATTGGTAGGCAAAGTCCCAACCACCAGACCACCAGGAAATTCTCTAGAACTCCCAGTTTCTTTTGAGGGAAATTATAAAATCCCTATGATCCCTTCATCCTCTACATAATTCTATGCTTTTAGTTAAATCCTGTCGGGTTCATGACAAAAATGAAAACCAAAGAGGGTAAGCCAACTGCCCAAAGTCGACAGAGGTATTTACTGTTAGACACATTCATGGACACAGTTCAGTTTTCTCTTGCTAGTTTCAAGTAGTTCTTACTTTTTCTGCAGGATTTCATACTCAAGATCCAGTTCTTATCTCTTGAAATGCTTGGAGGTTAGAAAGTCTTTGAAATACTAATCAAATAGTCATCCATTCATTCTAGAAATACATTGTGATTAACGGTATTCCCCAAACTTATGTTCAGTCTCGGTGTGTCTCTCTTCAGATATTATTCTACCTATAGAGGAAAATTAATATACTTTCTTTAAAGCAAAATATGATAGTTAATTGCAAAAATATTCTATAGTATTTAATATGTTAGTTAGATAACAGGCTGGCAAGTTTCTACACATGTTTGTACAATAATCTTGGTTTGCAGAATCAGGAGGTTTCATTACAAAGTCCTGCTGGGGATAAATAAGACTGATGGTTAAGGGAATAACTGCATTCTTCATCTATTAACAACAAAAATAAAAAGATTTGATAACCAAACTGAGAATTTAGAATAATTTCACTTATAACATCTCGTGAGACTTTAGATGAAAGGCATAAAGAACTCTAGCTGTTATTAATCTCAAATCTGTCTATCTGGGCACAAAAGAACTCTATATGTAGGCTTTTGAAATTTTTGGAAACACACTTCCTGGAAGAACCTGAGAGTCTGGATCTGGCCAACAAAAGGTAATCCAGACTGGGGCAGGATGCATGGTACTTAGCCATATTCAAGGTCAGAGAGGAATTTGCTTTATCTGAGCTATCCTGGGAAAACACAATTAGAACACCCAAGGAAATATCACCAGCAGGGATAGTATTTGTGATCATCATTGTTTTTAGTGCGTGTTTTTCTCCTCTGTGAATCTAGACAAAATTAGTTGAACCCTGTAAAAAGAGTACTGGATGTTTTATTTAAGCTATAAGCAAGAGGTGGTAAAATATTTAAACTGAGTAGTGAGACCTTTGTATGGGCTTCAAGGGGTAAATAGTGAAAAAGAGAGGAACACAGTCCATAATTCCATCACCCTGCTACAACCACCATGAGGGTGTTAATGTGCGTCTGTTTACTTTTCTCCGAAGCAGTCATTATATACACTTGCAACTGAGAGGAGAAAAAGCTCTATCTAAGATGTCCTGCCAAGTCCTGCCTTTACCGAACTATCCTCTTTCCCAGCACATATATTCTCTTCCTTCAAAACCAACAAGCCCTATCCCATCACCCTTGCTACAGTGATTATACAAGCCCAGGCTCTCCAGGGATGCAGGCAAGTAAGCATCCCCGACCAGGCTGCTACCCTCATACACACCAAAGCTCTCCACTCTGTCCTCTGTCCATAGTCTTCCAGCAGCAAATTGCTCTCTGTCCTCAAACTTCAAACATTTTCTTCACTTCCCCGTTCTAATTGAAACCTGTGGTCACTGCTTCCCCTGCTGTTTTCTCTCGCGTTTTCACTGTGTGAAGCCTGAGTCCACCTCCACAGCTGGCCTCCTCCGTGTCGGTGATCTTCCTTTCTGTCTACATTCCCACCTTTTAAAAGCTGTCATTAGATTCAACGACAGGCGGCTCCTTGCTGCAGTTATCAAGAGAAGGCCACCTCTTACCACTCCCCCTTCATTCCTTTTGGTTTTCCTTTGGCCGTACTGAACGGCTTGTTTGAACCATTCAGTTGGGATTGAACCAGGGCCTTTGGCAGTGAAAGCATCGAGTCCAACCACTGGACTGCCAGGGAATTCCCCATCCGCTCTCATTCCTTAAATATATTAGTCCCTGACTCACTGTTACCTTTGCCAACGTTACTTACTTTATAAAATACTTCCTGATTTCAAAATCCACAGGGGAGCCTCCCAATACTCCTGGCCTCTAAGCTCCTTGACCACTTTCCCATCACATGTCTTGTCTTCCACCCTACCGCAGCTTCCCCCATAGTCATGCTCCAGACCATGCCACTGCCAAACCCCACTGCCACCCTCCTCCATTTCAAGCATCCCACCACCACTTGCTTGACTTCCGGCTGACTCCCTTTAGTTCCCTCACAATCCAAGGAGACCTATGAGGCACTGATCTTACCATCTTTTCACTATTAATAATATCCTGCATTATCTCCACCCAGCTTCTTCGAACAGCTTACCATTCACCTACGTATACCTCCAACTCCTTGCCTCTCCTTCCCATCCTAATATTCACACAGCAAAACCTCTGCCTTGTCTCACTTACTCTGTGCCTGCATCAGTGCAGCTCAACATGGCTGGAGAAAAACATACCCATGTGGCTGTTCTCATCTTAAATCCATGACCAGAAACCAGGATTGCCATCTGATAATCCTGCCATCTGGTCCCTCTGCCCTCCCTCTCTCCTAGACGGTTAATTCATACCCCTCTTTCCTCAAACTTCCAACACCTGCTCCTCCTCCATTCTCACTCTTGGCTCATGATTTTGCTTTCCATGTCTCTTGGAAAAAAAAAAAAAAGGTAGCGATCAGAAGAGAACTCCCACAAGCTCCCCCACACCGCGTTGACCCACCACGCGCACCTGTGCCCATTCACACCTGCTTTCCCTCCTGTCACAGGTGAGCTGTCTGAGGTCCTGAGGCCAAGCTCCTCTTCCCGCTCTACACCCCAGAACTCCTTCCCTACTCAGGGCATATGGCCAGATTCTCCCCTCTCTTTCCCGCATCATTTTATTTTCTCCCTCGGGGATCCTTTACAAAAGCACACAAACATGCTGTCATTTTTTCATCCTTAAAAAGCCCTCTCTTGACCACATCTCGGTGAAAACTAAGTCAGACCTTGTCCATCCTGCTCAAAGGGTGTCATCCTTGTCACCCTACTTAGAGAAAGGCCAACATCTACTAAAGACCTCCACAGGTGCTCCACCCGCTCCACCCTCTGTGCCTCAGCCCAGCCGGCATTTTCATTCTTCCAAGCACACTCACTGGGCATGCTTTCTCAGGCCTTTGTGCATGCGGTCCCCTCAGACGGGACAATCATTCACGCCTTCACCAGAGAGGCTCTGTTGGCCTCCCAGCGTAAAGCTGCAATGCAACCATATCCCCAATGTGCCCTGTCTCTTCACTGCTTTATTTTCCTTCTTTGCATGTATCGATTTCTAACATATAGTGTGCCTACTTGTTGGGTTTATTGACTGTTTCCTGCAGTCAATATTCACAGAGCTGGAATATAAACTCTGCAAGAGCAAGACATTTTTTTTGTTTACTTTGTTTACTGCCAATGTTTCCTCAGCATTGCAGGGCCTGGCTCACAGCAGGTGTTCAACAACCATCAGTTGGCTGAATGAATGAATGAATGGTTAAAATTAAAGATGTAAGAGTCATATTTTATCATTGTAAAGTTTTCATAATCATGTTTATTTACGGTTCTTCTATAGCCTCTGCATTAGAGTTCTCTGAATCAAACATAAGGACCTTCATTTTATCATGTTCTCCTGTAAACCTGTCCCTGCCTTTCAAACAGAATTTGATTTTAGAATGAGAAAAGTCAAAATTCTGGCGCACCTTCAGTAATTCTTTTCCTGCTTTCATTTCAGTTTATACTGAGTTTGGTTTGAAAGGAGGTGGCTTTTGTGTCTGTCTTGGGGAGCAGAGAAAATCTTGGGAGGACTTGAGAAAATATCTGGGAGGAGAAAGCATCAATCAGAGCTTAGAAAGAAACTCATTCAGAGGGTAAGGGGGAAAAATACTGACGCTGGAAACAAACGGTAGAATCAGTCATATCACTTGAGAATATGGTTCTCTGGGTCCGAAGAACACTGTGGCCCAAAGCTGCTTCCAAGATCAAAGGAAAAGTGGAATTCCACAGCAGAAATAAAGATTTTAGCCAGGATTAAAAGTACAAATAAAAACAAAACCACAACAGGGTTTGAAGGTGGTGCCAGCAGTAAAGAATCTGCCTGCAATGCAGGAGACCCCCCAGTTGGATCCCTGGGTTTGGGGGGAGATCTTCCCCACTCCAGTATTCTTGCCTGGGAGAATCCCATGAACAGAAGAGCCTGGCAGGCTACAGTCCATAGGGTCGCAGAGAGTCAAACTCAAGTGACTATTAGTACTTAACACACACAAAAGTACAAATAAAACCCCAACAGGGGGACAGCGAGCCCAGGAGCTGGAAAGACCTCAAAGTGAATCTGGCTCCCCGACTTCCCAGTGCTGGGAGGGAGTTCCAAGGCGGTGGGGGTTGGGGGGGGAGTGGGAAGGGCTGGATGGATTTTGGCTCCTCCCCCACCCCAACCCCCACTGAGTCCCCAGAGCCCAGCACCGGGTAAGAGGCTTGGATACTGAACAAATGACGTTTGCGGTGAACAAATGCCGAACTCAGGGGAAAGTGACAGTGAAAGTGATGTCGCTCTGTCGTTTCAACTCTTTGGGACCCCATGGGGTGTAGCCTACCAGGCTCCTCCCTCCATGGGATTCTCCAGGCAAGAGTACTGGAGTGTGGTGCCATTTTCCTTCTCCAGGGGATCTTCCCGATCCAGGGATCGAACCTAGGTCTCCCGCATTCCAGGCAGACGCTTTAACCTCTGAGCCACCAGGTCTCCCGCATTCCAGGCAGACGCTTTAACCTCTGAGCCACCAGGTCTCCCGCATTCCAGGCAGACGCTTTAACCTCTGAGCCACCAGGGACTCCGTGCAAGGACCTTCTCAATTCAAGCTGCCTCTACAGGTGAGCCAGACTTCACAGAATTTGCTTGGTTTTCCCCGTCACTTTACTGCCCCTCTCACGGTCTGCTTAACCCACTCTCAGAATAATCTTCTCATTTGTTGTTTGTTTGTGTCTCCGCTCCACAATGGAACCGGCGTCAACGACGTCAGTCCCTCAGCTACCAAACATTAATTTCCATTTAAAAACAAAGTGTTTTAGCAGAGAACTGGGGATGCAGGAGGCACGGTGCAGAGTCTGGGCTCCACTTATTAGTCCAGGCTGACAGATTTTTCATCAGGTTCTTGTTTTTCTCCTCTGCAGGAAAGCTTATTTCCATAGAAGGATATCCCCTCTTTGTGTTCATTCTTCATTCACAGTTTTAGTGTTTACTTTTGCTTTTTGTCTTTGCACAATCCTTGCAGTTTCAAGAATCTGAAGAGACTCTGGATGGGAATGCCTTACCCTTCCCTGAAAATATCTCCGGTGCCTGCCAGTAGGAGCTGACACATTTCCCTGGTATTCCTTTCCCATCTCTGTAAGGCAAAAGGGTGCTAGTAAATCATGTGGACAAGCCTCAGATAAGCTGGTATTTGTTTGTGGGATATTTTTCAAGCCTGGGGCCAAGACTGTGCAACAGTAAGTTCATTTCAACAGAGTTCTGGAGAGAGGGTTCCAGATGCAGTCTGGACTACATAACCATTGACCTGTTCAGAAGTCCAGCAAAGCTGAGGAGAGGAAGGCTTCAAAGCCCACTGCTCAGAGAACAGCTGTGCCCACTGAAGCAAGAGGCTGCTCTCCCCAACAGTTGGGGTGCGTCAAGGGGGTCGGGGAGGTGAGAATTGCTTGGTAAACACTGGAGCAGAAGAAGTGACAGCCGGGGGCACCCCCAGCAGAATAAATCTCATGAATGAGGGCAGAGGCCTTTTCTTGTTTTGTTCACAATGTCTCCAGCATCTAACTATGTGTACAAGTTATAATTACTGTTCAGTAAATATTTATGGGATGCATGAATGAAGGAGGCAGAAAGCCTGGGCACCACAAAAATCCTTTTGAATAAAAAGGGGAGTTTTGGAAGGGGTTAGATCTGCTCTTGTCATGTTAAGTTTTTCTAGGAGATGTTTATAATTCTACTGAAACCCCAGGTTGCTGTGGCCTGAAGAATAAAATGAGTCACTAAAGTTTTTTTTTCTGCTATATATGACAAACCAAAAAAGGGGGGGGGGCTTCAATCAAAAATTATGGGGCCTAGTGTGAGCAAATATAGTTGTGAGCCAAATATAGGTGTGAGCCAAATATAGGAGATGAAAAACTAAGAAAAAGACTCCTGGACACAGAGCTATATCTGTGTGCTGTTATGTATGTGTATACAGAAATATACAGTTACTATTTATTAGCACTTGCCTCATTCCAGACACCATTTAATTCATCTAATACCAATAAGATGTTGTAGCACTGTTATTTCCATTTGATAGATACAGAAATTGAGGCCAAGAAGTTTTTAAAAAGGCTAAATATAAAGCAACCTTGACAATAAAGTGCTTCTTCCTTTCCCCAATGAAAAAATTACCCTCTTTCAAAGATTCTTGGCTAACTGAAGAAAGCTTTTAAAAATGATAGTACACAATTTCTGATATGCACTGTTCAAAATAAGGAACCACCAAAGTCACTGACTTAATTCTTCCTTTGGCCAGAAGAAGAAAAGACAGAAATAAATTTTCGAGGATCTCTTTCTTGAAAGAACTTTATGTAATCTTGTGTTAGTCGCTCAGTCATGTCCAATTCTTTGTGACCCCATGGACTGTAGCCCACCAGGCACCTCTGTCCGTGGCATTTTCCCAGCAAGAATACTGGAGGGGGTTGCCATTTCCTTTTCCAGGGGATCTTCCCAACTCAGGGATCCAACCCAGGTCTCCCACACTGCAGGCAGATTCTTCACCATCTGAGCCACCACAGTTCCTAATTTGAATAATGTTATACCATGACAATTAATTGGCAGGTAATGTTATTTCCATTGGAGATACTAAATTTTAGACAATCTGGGTGTTTCCCAGTGGGTTTCTTAGAGACAACTCTAAAAAGACATTTCATGGTTACTAAAAACAGAGTAGGATTTTATTATGGGATGTTTTCAGCCTTCAACTTTATTCAACAGCTTTCTCTTCCACACAGCCTTACCGTTTAGCTCCCAGTCTCTGTACTTACATTAACACCCTCTCTTACACGCTTAGGGTTTTTTTAACCAGCAATTGCTGAAAAGGAAAACTGCTATTTCAGGCCACAGACAAGATTTCATTTGCTGAGTCTAAGTCAGAAGAATAGAAAGTAAATTGAAGGCCAAACCAAAGAATATGAGAATAAATAGACTTTAGGAATAAACATAAAATTTACAGTATGTTTCTTCCAGGGAGGTGAATAATATATAATCAATATCTATTATATTTTCATCTATCAATTTGATTCAATGTATACATTGCAAAAAGGTCTGGTAGGTCTTCATAGAACTCTTCAAGTTCAGCTTCTTCAGTGTTACTGGTTGGGGCATAGACTTGGATTACTGTGATATTGAATGGTTCGCCTTGGAAACGAACAGAAATCATTCTGTTGTTTTTGAGATTGCATCCAAGTACTGCATTTCGGACTCTTTTGTTGACCATGATGGCTACTCCATTTTTTCTAAGGGATTCCTGCCCGCAGTAGTAGATATGATGGTCATCTGAGTTAAATTCACCCATTCCAGTCCATTTTAGTTCGCTGATTCATAGAATGTCGACGTTCACTCTTGCCATCGCCTGTTTGACCACTTCCTTTTCATTATAGGGGACTGGAACGCAAAAGTAGAAAGTCAAGAAACACCTGAAGTAACAGGCAAATTTGGCCTTGGAATATGGAATGAAGCAGGGCAAAGACTGATAGAGTTTTGCCAAGAAAATGCACTGGTCATAGCAAACACCCTCTTCCAACAACACAAGAGAAGACTCTACACATGGACATCACCAGATGGCCAACACCGAAATCAGATTGATTATATTCTTTGCAGCCAAAGATGGAGAAGCTCTATACAGTCAACAAAAACAAGACCGGGAGCTGACTGTGGCTCAGATCATGAACGCCTTATTGCCAAATTCAGAATTAAATTGAAGAAAGTAGAGAAAACCACTAGACCATTCAGGTATGACCTAAATCAAATCCCTTATGATTATACAGTGGAAGTGAGAAATAGATTTAAGGGACTAGATCTGATAGATAGAGTGCTTGATGAACTATGGACGGAGGTTCGTGACATTGTACAAGAGACAGGGATCAAGACCATCCCCATGGAAAAGAAATGCAAAAAAGCAAAATGGCTGTCTGAGGAGGCCTTACATATAGCTGTGAAAAGAAGAGAAGTGAAAAGCAAAGGAGAAAAGGAAATATACAAGCATCTGAATGCAGAGTTCCAAAGAATAGCAAGAAGAGATAAGAAAGCCTTCCTCAGCGATCAATGCAAAGAAATAGAGGAAAACAACAGAATGGGAAAGACTAGAGATCTCTTCAAGAAAATTAGAGATACCAAGGGAACATTTCATGCAAAGATGGGCTTGATAGAGAACAGAAATGGTATGGCCCTAACAGAAACAGAAGATATTAAGAAGAGGCGGCAAGAATACACAGAAGAACTGTACAAAAAAGATCTTCATGACCCAGATAATCATGATGGTGTGATCACTCACCTAGAGCCAGACATCTTGGAATGTGAAGTCAAGTGGGCCTTAGAAAGCATCACTATGAACAAAGCTAGTGGAGGTGATGGAATTCCAGTGGAGCTATTTCAAATCCTGAAAGATGATGCTGTGAAAGTGCTCTACTCAATATGCCAGCAAATTTGGAAAACTCAGCAGTGGCTACAGGACTGGAAAAGGTCAGTTTTCATTCCAATCCCAAAGAAAGGCAATGCCAAAGAATGCTCAAACTACTACACAATTGCACTCATCTCACACGCTAGTAAAGTAATGCTCAAAATTCTCCAAAACAGGCTTCAGCAATATGTGAACCATGAACTTCCAGATGTTCAAGCTGGTTTTAGTAAAGGCAGAGGAACCAGAGATCAAATTGCCAACATCCGCTGGATCATGGAAAAAGCAAGAGAGTTCCAGAAAAACATCTATTTCTGCTTTATTGACTATGCCAAAGCCTTTGACTGTATGGATCACAATAAACTGTGGAAAATTCTGAAAGAGATGGGAATACCAGACCACCTGACCTGCCTCTTGAGAAATTTGTATGCAGGTCAGGAAGCAACAGTTAGAACTGGACATGGAACAACAGACTGGTTCCAAATAGGAAAAGGAGTATGTCAAGGCTGTATATAATCACCCTGCTTATTTAACTTATATGCAGAGTACATCATGAGAAACGCTAGGCTGGAAGAAGTACAAGCTGGAATCAAGATTGCCAGGAGAAATATCAATAACCTCAGATATACAGATGACACCACCCTTATGTGAAGAGGAACTCAAAAGCCTCTTGATGAAAGTGAAAGAGGAGAGGGAAAAAGTTGGCTTAAAGCTCAACATTCAGAAAACGAAGATCATGGCATCTGGTCCCATCACTTCATGGGAAATAGATGGGGAAACAGTGGAAACAGTGTCAGACTTTATTTTTTTGGGCTCCAAAATCACTGCAGATGGTGACTGCAGCCATGAAATTAAAAGACGCTTACTCCTTGGAAGAAAAGTTATGACCATCCTAGATAGCATATTGAAAAGCAGAGACATTACTTTGCCAACAAAGGTCCGTCTAGTCAAGGCTATGGTTTTTCCAGTGGTCATGTATGGATGTGAGGTATGGATATGAGAGTTGGACTGTGAAGAAAGCTGAGCACTGAAGAATTGATGCTTTTGAACTGTGGTGTTGGAGAAGACTCTTGAGAGTCCCTTGGACTGCAAGGAGATCCAACCAGTCCATCCTAAAGGAGATCCATCCTGGGATTTCTTTGGAGGGAATGATGCTAAAGCTGAAACTCCGGTACTTTGGCCACCTCATGCGAAGAGTTGACTCATTGGAAAAGACTCTGATGCTGGGAGGGACTGGGGGCAGGCGGAGAAGGGGACGACAGAGGATGAGATGGCTGGATGGCATCACTGAGTCGATGGATGTGAGTCGGAGTGAACTCCGCGAGTTGGTGATGGACAGGGAGGCCTGGCGTGCTGCGATTCATGGGGTTGCAAAGAGTCGGACACAACTGAGTGACTGAACTGAACTGAACTGATACATTGCAAATGTCTTCATCATCACTACAGCTACTTTTTGAGTCAACTAACACAGTTTCCTGTAGTCTTTACTGTGTCTGTCTGGTTTTCTTAGTAGAAACACACATGACTATAAATATAGGCCCTTTCCCCACCATGTTGTTCAAATAGCTGCACATTATTACAAAGTATATTTACCAATATGCTCTGGAAACACTGGATTGTTTCCAAATGCTCAATATTACAAAGGGCACTGAAACAAACATCCTTATGGATAAACACGTACATCTGTTCTTAATGATGTCTATAGGATTTTACTAAGTCATAAAGCCAAGCAGGACCCCATGGGATCTTCCTGGGGACAGGCCTCTCATCGCGCCTCCCCATGTCCCTAGCCTCTTCCCTGTAAAAAAAACCTTTAGCCTCCTAGGCTCAGAAAAGTTACAGAATCAGAATAAACCAAAGGAAATCAAACAAGACAAAATTATGATAGTTTAACTAAAAAACAAAATCAAGGATCTTTAGTTCCTCCTTAAGGGCTATAGATAATATCTTGAGCCATATCTTTGAGTTGTTTTATAGATACTAAAACCCCGGCCAGGTGAAAGAAGTTAACTGCATGCTGACCAACAGCATGCAGATCCCAGATTGATTAAAATCAGAAAAGCTGATGATCGATATTTCCAAAACATCACCCTGTTACCTCACTATTAACCACTATTGTGGTTAGAGAACTGAACACAATCTGATCATCCATCTCACGAGCCTCCCTCTCACACTGTCTTAAAAAACCCTTTCCGGAAAGCCACTGGAGTGTTTAGCTCTTTTGAGCATGAACTTCCCAAGAATACCTCCCCATCCCCCCCTGGAACAAGAGATTTTCTTTTTTTAATCACCATCAGTTAACTTTACCTGTCTCTGAACTTCATACAGGGCTTCCCAGGTGGCTCAGTGGTAAAGAATTTGTCTGCCAGGGCAGGGGGCTCAGGTTTAATCCCTGGGTCAGGAAGATCCCCTGGAGGAGGAACTGGCAACCCATTCCAGTGTTCTTGCCAGGAAAAATCCCATGGACAGAGGAGCCTGGCAGGCTGCAGTCCCTGGGGTCACAAAGAGTGGGACATGACTGAGTGACTGAGCGTGAACTTCATACAGGTACTCCTTTCGTGCCTGGCTTCTTTTGCCCAACATAATACCTTTGAGATGCAGTCATGCTTTTGCATGCGTCATTGGATCATTTTTAAAATTAGCTCATCATTTTCATTGCTATGAAATATTTTACTACATGAAAGTGCCACAATTCATCTATCCATTTCCCTGTTGATGTCCATTTGGGTGGCTAGCTTGGAGCTATTAGAAATAAGGCTGGTATAACACCATTGTTCATGTCTTTTGGTGATGAAGGAGGGCAGAACAGGCCACCCCAAAATGTGCCACTTCGCCATGTGGGTCATTTTGAGCTGAAGGCAAACAAGATCCAGCAACAGGAAAAGTTTTTCCTTCTCCCCTAACTGCCTAAAAGTAGGAAGGGGGACTGTACTAAGAACACAGTCATTACCAACTTCTTCATTAGACTTAATCTGCAATGCAGGACAAACGTTTGTTTACCAAATGCTTGCCTTTCTTTCTTACAGTTCTGTGTGGGTTCCTCTCCTCTGAAGCTCCAGATTCCTGTCCCTTTCCTTATCTCAGGATAGGGTACAAGCCTAACTGCATGGCTGCCTTTGATTCTCATATCTTGTGGATTCCTGTATGTAATTAGATTCATTTTTCTCCCATTCATTTGTCTTTTTATTATGGGGAGTCTCAGCTAAGAACCCAGAAAATTATTTTTCCCTTCCCTCGCAGTGAACACATGCAGTCATTTTTCTTATATGTTTATTTAGGAGTGGAGCTGCTGTTCAATGGCTAGGTATAGGCATGACTTTAGTGGAAACTGCTGATTTTTCAAACTGACTGAACCAATTTACATTCCCACAAGTAATATGAGATTAGTTCCAGTTATTCCACACAGTTACCAATATGCTGTCTAAACTTGAAGATACTTGATAGATACGACATGACAGAGTCTTACACATTCCATTTATATTACAAAAATTTATTCTGGATTTTCACCATTGGAACATAGAGTACAATAACAAAGGAGGGTTTAGACATTTGTTTCAAGTGGTTGATTCTTGGTAGAAACTGTCTGTACTATTACAATCATTATTATCCTGGTCAACATGCCTGAGACCTTCTAACACACACAAAGGTCAGAGAAAAACCCCTATAACCTTTCAAGTCAAGCTGCTAACCTCCCAAATGAACCTCTAAGACATGATAGTCCATAATCAGCCACATAATTAACAAACTGAAGTCAAGGGCACTTTTATCTCCAATCAAAATGAAAGAGATTTATGTCTAATTACTAATGCATCTGATGCTCATCATAATAAAACTTATCTCCATGAGAAATCTCACAAAATGAACTGACTTTGACTAGTTGAAGCCTCACTCATCTCTGAGAAGAGCATTTTACTATGTCCAGCTTATGAAACAGTGAACTGAGACTTTGAAGAGTTCTGGCTGAGATGGTGAACAGGCTTCACAGGCTCTGTGGATATACCAGTCCAATTCTTTGTCCTCCAATTAAATCATGGCCACAGACTCTCCCACGTGTGCACTTATAAAAAGTAACTTGTGACTGTCGACCTGGTGGCTCTACCTGTTACACAGCTGGAGCCAAGAACGTTGGAACCCGCATAAATACCAAGCAGTGTGAGAAGCTGAGTCTGCAATCCTCCTCCCCATTTCCCAGTCACACCAGGGATGGGACTGGTGTTGAGGGTCTTCCAGTTGCCCCTCAAGAATCTACTGTGCCTTCCCTGGGAGCTCAGCCCACACAGGCTGCAGCAAGAACCTCCAGGCAGGCTCACTGTGGGGCAACACTGGCAGGAAGCGGAAAAGAAGAGGGAGGCTGGGAGAGTCATTACAGCAGTCTCCTTCTCTGCGGCTCCCTGCAAGCTGGCTGCATCTTTTGACCGGAAGGCATAGCTCTGGCCAGGCAGCTCCCTGCGTACGGTCTCTGTCCTCGGTTCTGGCGACCACTCCCTTCCTCTTCAGCTCTAGGGCAGCAATCAGCCTGAAGTAGCCCTGCACATGTCCTGCGTTTTCTCTCCACCTTTATAAGGACTTTCTTTATTAATTCTCTTCAAATTGTGTCCTATTTGGACTCTAGCTAATACTATAGTCTTGTCAAAGACCCAACCTAAAGCCCTCACAGTAAATGAAAAAGAAAGACACTATTAGACATATCCTAAGGGAATATGTAACCTTAGGAGGCCTGGAGGAAGAACAAGAATGAATGGGCTTTACCTATCCACCTATAAACACACCGCCTACAGGGCTGGTGGTTCCCTCAACATGCAGTGAGCACCTGGGATGCAGCAGGTCTGGTGCAGGGACTTTCACACACTCTGTCATCATGTGCTGTGTAGCTTTGAGCAGACTTGTAACCCCTCGGCACCCCAGTTTTTCATCTGTAAAATGAGAACAATTATAGGACCCACCTTGTAGGGTTATTGAGAGAACTAAACGAGATAATACTGTCAAGTGGCCAACAGGACAGAATACATGCTCAATAAATGTTACTATTAATAATAATGATTTTGAGGAGACAATAGTTATGAAGACGAGTAAGCAACTCTTAAAACAATCTTCCAAGGTAGGTATTTCCCTCGTTTTAAGAGTAAACTCGGGCCTCGTGAGCTACACCACAAAGAAGAGGCAGAAGAGAGATTCATCTGGGGCTGCTTCTCGCGGATAGAAAAGCCCACACTGATCTGTTGACTGTGCTTTCTATGTAAGAATGAATTCTTTAATGAGTCCAAAAGACAACTAACCTGTTAGTCAACTAAAATAGAAATACCTTTATCCCTCGGATTGGTTCCAGGACCTCTGTATATACCAAAATCCAAGGATGCTCAAGTCCCTTATAGAAAACAGCTTAGTACCATTGGCCCCCCTTATTCACAGATGGAAGCCCAAGAATACTGAGGGGCCAACTGTATATTTATTGGAAAAAACTATGCATCTAAGTGGACTTCTGCAGTTTAAATCAAGGGTCAACTGTACATACATGTATACACGACACATACTGAAAACTAAAATAAAAACTATTATTTTTTAAATCAAGTACCCTGATTTTTTTTTTGAGTCTTTAATTATGAATAAAATATCTTACACCTACTGAATTCACTTGTGCAAAAAGAATAGGTTGATGCCTTCTCAAAGTGTTCTGTGAAGAGCTATGGCACCAGAAGTCTTAGACCTTCATCTGAAGATAAAGGTTTCCTTAGGGAGCTATAGGGAATCTACAATTTCACAACTGCATAAAGTTGGAAAAAACACTTTTGTAAAAGTGATGACATTCTTTAAAATTGATCAGCATCATGTCATTGTTCATACAACATTTAATTAATCCTAAGGAAGTATTACTGCAGATGGTGATTGCAGCCATGAAATTAAAAGACGCTTACTCCTTGGAAGGAAAGTTATGACCAACCTAGATAGCATATTCAAAAGCAGAGACATTACTTTGCCAACAAAGGTTTGTCTAGTCAAGGCTATGGTTTTTCCAGTGGTCATGTATGGATGTGAGAGTTGGACTGTGAAGAAGGCTGAGCACCGAAGAATTGATGCTTTTGAAGTGTGGTGTTGGAGAAGACTCTTGAGAGTCCCTTGGACTGCAAGGAGATCCAACCAGTCCATTCTGAAGGAGATCAGCCCTGGGATTTCTTTGGAAGGACTGATGCTAAAGCTGAAACTCCAATACTTTGGCTACCTCATGCAAAGAATTGACTCATTGGAAAAGACTCTGATGCTGGGAGGGATTGGGGGCAGGAGGAGAAGAGGATGACAGAGGATGAGATGGCTGGATAGCATCACCGACTCAATGGACATGAGTTTGAGTGAACTCTGGGAGTTGGTGATGGACAGGGAGGCCTGGCATGCTGCAGTTCATGGGGTCGCAAAGAGTTGGACACGACTGAGCGACTGAACTGAACTGAACTGAAAGAAGTATTAGGGCTTCCCAGGTAGCTCAGCTGGTAAAGAATCTGCCAGCAATGCAATAGACCCCAGTTCGATTCCTGGGTTGGGAAATTCCCCTGGAGAAGGGATAGGCTACCCACTCCAGTATTCTTGGGCTTCTCTGGTGGCTCAGATGGTAAAGAATCTGCCTGCAGTGCAGGAGACCAGGGTTCAATCGCTGGGTTGGGAAGATCCCTTGGAGAAGGGCATGGCAGCCCAGTACAGTATTCTTGCTGCAGAATCCCCATGGACAGAGGAGCCTGGTGGGCTATAGTCCATGGGGTTGCAAAGAGTCAGACATGACTGAGCAAATAAGCACAGCACAAATAAGTATTATTACCTTCATGTTTCAAAAATCATACACAATATGTATTAAGGATCTTAAAATCTTCTGTCATTTCATAGATGCCTTCTTTCTACATCTGTTGAAGTGAAGTGAAAGTGTTAGTGACTCAGTCATGTCTGACTCTTTGTGAACCCATGGACAGAGGAGCCTGGTGGCCTAAACCCATGGACTACAGCCTGCCAGGCTCCTCTGTCCATGGAATTTTCCAGGCAAGAACACTGGCGTGGACAGCCATTCCCTTGTCCAAGGGACCTTCCTAATTGAAGGATCAACCCTGGGTCTCCTGTGTTGCCAACAGATTCTTTATCATCTGAGCCACGAGGGAAACATCCTACATCTGTTTAAGGCCAATAATAAAACATTTAAGAATCTTCTGTTATCCTCCTCTAAGTAAAAATTAATTAAAATTTTTAAGAAAGAAGAGAAATTAATTTGAATCCTGTTGACACTAAATCTGTATCTATTCCACCATCACATCACACTCCCCTCTGTACCCCCCACTCCCACCCCACGTTGCCACAATTCACAGTCTACATAAAGGATAACACAGATGTGGCCCATTGCTCTCACATTCTTCTCCCCAAATGAGTAATGGAAGAGGGTCCTCCTTCTAGCCAGTCCCCAGAAATTCTCCTAACATGCTATCCCAAGCAGCCACTAACAGTCATCAGATTTGACTTGTGACACAAACCTCATCTGCTTTCTCTGAAGGAAAACATCAATTCAGATGAACAGGGCAATATCAGATTCAACAAAGAATATTGGCTCCGTAGAATAGGAACTTTGCTATGTTCACTCCAGTTATCTCCAGGGCCTAGAACAATGCTTGGTTCATAGGAAAGAAAGAAAGAAAGTGAAGTCACTCAGTTGTATCCGACTCTTTGTGACCCCATAGCCTATAGCCTACCAGGCTCCCCCATCCCTGGGATTCTCCAGGCAAGGACACTGGAGTGGGTTGCCATTTCCTTCTCCAATGCATGAAAGTGAAAAGTGAAGTCGCTCAGTTGTGTCCGACTCTTAGTGACCCCATGGACTGCAGCCCACCAGGCTCCTCTGTCCATGGGATTTTCCAGGCAAGAGTACTGGAGTGGGGAGAGGAAAAAGACATATATACAGATTTGGTCTTAAAAGTTCCCCAGATATAAAAGTTTAGAAAGTGAAAAGCAAGTCATTTCCTCTCCCACCTACCCCCACCTCCCACCCTCTTCCTTCAACTCCTCCCCCACCCAAAGGACCAGGGAGGTCTGCAAACTATGGCCCAAGGGTCAAACCAGCCTGCCACCTGTTTATGTACAGCCTGTGAGCTAAGAAATTGTTTTTACATTTAATAGTTGAAATAAGTCAAAAGAAGAGGAGTATTTAGTGGCATATGAAAATTACATGCACTCAGGTTTCAATTTCCATACATAAGTTTTCACTGGCACACAGCCACATCCGCTTGCTTGTGTTGTCTGTGGCTGCTTTTTCACCAGAGTTGTAGAGTTGAGCAGCATCCCTCATCTAACAGAATAGATCCTATCAGCCTTTCTAAAAACAACTCTCTTTCTAACCCACTATCTTTTATTCATCCATCTATTTATCAGATTGCTTGACACAATACCTTCTGTCTGCCTGCTTTTTTTCATTCAACTATATATCATGGCCATTTTAAGTTTCCCTAGACCCACCAAGTTTCTAATAGGTATTTCATCGTCAGTCATGCATTCAAGGGCATTTCTTCCTCTCCTCGCTTATCTTCCATACTAAGCACAGGAAGTGCATATTGGAAAAGGTTCAGGAGAAATGGGAGCGATAATCCTCTGATTTCCCTTTAAAGTAAACACAACACCCTGATCATCAGTCATTCCCCAACTGCGCTGGCCAGGTCTGGTGGAACACACCCATTGTAATTGTGCTGCCTGGTTGGGAAAATTATTGCCAAACAAATGTCTTAGGTGAGTGAGCAGCCCTGAACAAAAATAACAGATTTTATTCTTCTGCCCTTTTATTTAATGTGAGTAACCAACTCTAGACTGTGTAATACTTGTACCTAATTTCCAGCAACTCATAGATTCACTTAAACTGTGAATCTGTTACATTGACTTAGTTTCTGTAATTTTTCTGATGGCACTTTCTTGACATTCCACCAACAAATGTATTTTTACTTACTAGATTTCAATTTAGTCAGTAAATCTGTACTAAGGTAGGTGGTCTTTGATATTTGCTTGAGAGAGGATAGAGGGGAAAAACATTTTAACTGTGCAAAAATAATTTCTGGGATTATTTTCAGGTATGATTTGAATTAAGAGTTAAGTTTCTTCTTCTAGAAGACTTCCTGTAATAGCACTGAAGTGAAGTGAAGTCACTCAGTCGTGTCCGACTCTTTGCGACCCCGTGGACTATAGCCCACCAGGCTCCCCTGTCCATGGGATTCTCCAGGCAAGAACACTGGAGTGGGTTGCTATTTCCTTCTCCAGGGGATCTTCCTGACCCAGGCATTGGACACAGGTCTCCTGCATTGCAAGCAGATGCTTTAACCTCTGAGCCACCAGGGAAGCCCCAAACTAAAGAAAATGACACACAAGAGGGAGAGGATATGTGTATATAATTATGACTGATTCATGTTGTTGTACAGCAGAAACCAACACAACATTGTAATTTTCCTCTGATTAACAAATAAATTTAAAAAAGAAAACAATACTTTATTGACCTTACATTTGATTCTGGTTTATATTGGTTAAAGTTGGCAGGTGCTCCGGTCATACCATGCCAAAATTTAGTGGTTTAAAACAGAAATAGTCATTTATGCTGCTCATGAACTCTGCAACTTGGGCAGTGTTCAGTGGGGACATCTCTTCTGTGCTCCACGTGGCATCAACTGGGGTCACTCAATGGAGGCTACAGGATCCACTTGCACATGACTCACTCATGTGGTTGGTAAGCTGGCACTCACTAACCAGCATCCTTATTTCCTTTCCGTGGGGGCCTCTTAATTTGGTGTCTTGGGCTTCCTTATAGCATGGTTTCTAACAGTCAGTATTCAAAGAAGCCAAGGCAGAAGCTGCAAGTCTTCTTACAGTTCACCTTGTATATCACACGGTGTCATTTCTTCTTCACTCTACCAATTAAGGAAATCATTAAAGCCAGCACAAGTTCAAGGGGAGGAGGAGAATTCAATCCCGTGTCTCAACAGGAGGAGTTTCAAGGAATTTACCTACCGTAGCACCGTTAAGCTACCATAGCACATCATAGAAACAGTGTAAATGTGTCTCTGAAAATCTGGAAATGTGTGGAGGGTCCCAGACTGTTTGAAAAGGGTGCCAGATGCCTCTCTTGGGAGGGAATAAATCACGTTAGTCAGAAGCACAGACCATTTGGGTATGATTCCTAGCACATACACCAGCTACACAATAATGAACAATTTGCTTGATTCTTCCACATCCTCACAGCCTCAGCTACAAAATGGGGGAAAATAATGTCTATTGCATCAGGTTTGCAGGGGGAAACCAAGATTCTGCTTTTTAATTTTTTAAAAAACTTAAATATAACATATGCAAATAATATACAAAATTAAAATTTCTATGAATTTGCACAAACTGAACACATTCATCTGACACATTCATCAGGCCTGGGGAGCAACAGACAGTGGTAGGGACTTTGGCGAACAGGAGAGCATATCTCCCCTCTCAGGGAGACTCTTGGCTCCTGCCAGTGGTTGCTATGTGGGAATAAAGGTGGAGTGTGCAGAGGGTCAGACTTAGCCCAGGGCCCCTGTCTGGGACTTTGTGGGAGGTTCAGGAACAGTGGTAAGGGAATGGGAAAATCAGTGAGGGCTGAACAACAAGAGAGGCTGACATTTAGGGTGTAGCCAAGCATGCCAGTAACAGGTATGGAATTGACCAGGCACAAGGTTCTGTAGGGCTTTCCTCATGGCTCAGAAGGTAAATCTGCCTGCAATGCGAGAGACCAGGGTTCAATCCCTGAGTCAGGAAGTTCCTTGGAGAAGGGAATGGCTACCCACTGCAGTATTCTTGCCTAGAGAATTCCATGGACAGAGGAGCCTGGCAGGCTGTAGTCCATGGGTTCAGGCCTCCAGGCTCCTCTGTCCATGGGTTCATAAAGAGTCAGACATGACTGAGCAACTGACACACGCAAAATTTTTTAAGGAAACTTCTTGAATTCTGAACACAAGAAGGCTTCTTGAGACAATCAGCCAAGGGCTGGCCCTTCACATACACCACCAATTTTCATCACTAAAGCCATTTCAGGAGCTCCACTCTCATGAATTGTCCTCAGGCTTTCTCCCCCACTGCCTTTGCCTCTGTCCACATGGTGGGAGGGGGAGGTCATGTTCTCTCTTTTCTCACTGTCTTGCTTGCTTTTTCACAAGTTGCCCTTCTGTGTGGAGATCCTAAGGCTCTCCCTCTTGTGAAATGTCTTGTGACACACATCATCCTATTGGAAGATCAAATCCTTTTTGGAAAGAGACAGACACATGTTAGGGAAACGAAGACAATATATTGCCCATGACTCTGGCTATGAAATCTGAGGCAACTGGTAGACCTTTTCAAACAATTCTGAGCCCTCCCCACCCTGACTGTGGCGCATGGTTTAATCAGTGGCTGATGGAGTACTGAGATGCGGTGGGAGGAGGGAAAGTCTGGGATCTAACAACTAATCCCATAACTGAAAGATCTACAGAATGGCTGCCCCCAGGATGCAGCTGGTGAGAGCCACGTCAAGAAGAGGACTGACTTACTTGGAAATATTCAGATCAAACTACCACCTAAACATTATATCCATGCTTGCAGCCTACTAAATGAGGCAGTGCACAGTCAGCACTCAAGCTCAGTGCTGGGCAAAGAGCAGGTGACTTATAAACCCTTCCCCTCTCCCCACCCCATTACTCTTTTCCCCTTTCTATTGTGTGTGATTACATGAAGCTTTATTTACTTGAGAATTCTGCTAGTTATAGTCAGCTCTTTTTCTCAAGCTCTACGCCCTGATCTGAACAACATGACCACATAGTTTTCTACTGACTAGGAAGATGCCTTTGAATCATTTCATTCACTTGTTAAAGATAAGGCCTCTAGTTCAGAGATTGTGAGTGTTTCTGGATATATACATTCTGTTACCTATCAATCATTATTACCTTGGAGGTAGTACAATGATACAGCTGGTTTGTTCATGTGTATAAACACATTTTTATGCTCAGCACACATTCTACGAAGAAATCTAGGTACTTTAAATACAGCTGGAAGGAGACATGACATAAATTAATGAAATCAAGTTGAAGGACAAAATTCTCCTTAAAATATTTTTTCCACCCTATATCCTTATTTACAGTGCATTTTAATAAGTTCTGTTTGGCGTATTTTTTTTTTTTTTTGGTTGTACCACACAGCTTATGGGATGTTAGTTCCCTGACCAGGGATTGAACCCCAGCTCTCAGCAGTGAAAGAGTAGAATCTTATGCCAGGGAATTCCCTGGGGTATCTTAAACTACTGTAAAACAAATCAGTTAAGATAGCACTAGATTCTTCACACTGCGAATAAAAATCTTTACTCAATAATTTAGGATGAGCTATAACTTTTAAGAGAGTCAAGATTACTTTGGAAAAGGAAGTATGGGTGGTAACAGGAACATGTTTTAGGCTCTACTAGTAATAGTAATTTATGAGACAAGAATACCACTCAAATGTAATACTAAAAGTCTAGATTTTGGTTTAGATTTTAAAACATTTTTATTTTCATCAACATTTTAAAAGCATTTTAAAATTTAGCATGTTTTTCTAGAAATGCACTTGCACGCATACACTTTTATATAAACTGGGCTATGGATTCTTTTTGAAATATGTTTTTTCAAAACAATAATGCAAGTATTTCTACTTTAGCTACATCACAATGCCGAAGTTAACTAATGGCCTATTGTTGGATACTATGTGAAACATTTCGCTATTTTAAACAATGCTAATAGAATAATTAGGGCTTCCCTGGTAGCTCAGTGGTAAAGAATTCGCCTGCCAAAACAGGCTTCAAGCCCTGGGTTGGGAAGATAACCTGGAGAAATGGCAACTCCCACTCCAGTATTCTTGCCTGGAAAATCCCATGGACAGAGGAGCCTGGTGGGCTGCAGTCCCTGGGGTCGCACAAGAGTCAGAGACTAAACAACAACACAACCATTCTTTATATCAAAGCTTTACATGCCTGTCCCTTTATTTCCTTAGGATAGTCTACTAGGGGTGAAATTACTATGACAAAGAACATACACATTTTAAAGCTTGGAATATAGATTTCAAACCCTCCTCCCCCAAATCCTATCAATTTACACTCCAACAGAGAGCTCTTCTCCGCAGCTGGGCCAGCCCTGGATTGTCCATTTCTTTACTGTCCTTACCACCTCAGTGGCATTTGTTTAATGACATAGCTTTGATTCTTTGTGAAGTGTTTTTCATACATTTATTATCATCTGAATTTCTGTTGTTGTGAATCGTCTGATCAGGATGCATGCAGGTGCAGGTTTTACCACATACATTGTTAATGCAGAGCAGACATCACAGGCCTCCAGAGGACTGAATGCACTATTGAAGCAATTCTGGCTGTAAAATATACATAGAGTGACCAAAAAAAAAAAAAAAAAAAAAAGGAATCACTCAAACAAACCTCTTACTTCTTGTCTGAAGTAAACAAAACACGTTCTCCATTTGTGGGTCAACACAATTAGTACCTCTTACTAAAGAAAAAGGGCTGGTTCTAGCTGCTGAGTCATTTAGATTATGTTCCACTTGGCAACATAACTTTCATTCCTTTTGCAAATAAAGAGATGTTCAGAACTACTCCAAGTTCCAAGCAATGCATTAAGGACAACAGGAAACACACACCCACAAAAGACAGATACACTTACAAGCAGGAATCCAGGCATTTATACAAAGTCCAGTTACTATTTTATTATTTAATCGAGTTAATCTTTCTTAAGTTAGGACCTCACTGTCAAATAGTGGCTGGAGATAACTTAAAACATCTGAAATCCAAAAGCCCTCTCTCCAAGTATTTTATCAGTTTAAGTATTAAACAGTATCTTGTATTTATGGATGCAACCTGGTACTCCAAGTTTGTTATTTCCCATTCCAAGCCTCAGTCAGTCAGTTCAGTCTCTCAGTCGTGTCTGACTCTTTGCAACCCCCTGGACTGCAGCACACCCGGTCTCTCTGTCCATCACCAACTCCCGGAGTTTACTCAAACTCATGTCCACTGAGTTGGTGATGCCATCCAACCATCTTATCCCCTGTAATCCCCTTCTCCTCCACCTTCAATCTTTCCCAGCATCAGGGTCTTTTCCAGTGAGTCAGCTCTTCACATCAGGTGGCCAAAGGATTGGAGCTTCACCTTCAGCATCAGTTCTTCCAATGAATATTCAGGACTAATTTCCTTTAGGATGGACTGGTTTGATCTCCTTGCAGTCCAAGGGACTCTCAAGAGTCTTTCCCAACACCACAGTTCAAAAGCATCAATTCTTCAGCACTCTGCTTTCTTTATAGTCCAACTTTCACATCCATACATGACTACTGGAAAAACCATAGCTTTGACTTAAACAGACCTTTGTTGGCAAAGTAATGTCTCTGCTTTTTAATATGTTTTCTAGGTTGGTCATAACTTTTCTTCCAAGGAGCAAGCGTCTTTTTAATTTTCCAAGCCTAACCTGCCTCTTACATTCACTATTTCTGTCTAATGGCAGGGCTTCCTTCCCAGGTACTCAGGTTGAACACTATGACATAATCTTTACTTCTCTTCCTCCTTTACCCTCCAAAGCCAATCATTTGCCATATCCTGGGGACTGTTCTTGCTTAGTTTTTTTTTTTTTTTTTAATATAAATGAACCATTTATTTTAGAATAGTTTTAGATTTACAACAAAGATGTAAAGATAACAGTGCTCCCATATTCTCCTGTTTGCACTTCATGGTACCACAGGGCACCTGTCACATAGGAAACTCCACACTTCATTGAGACATCACTAATTTTCCCCGTGTCCTTTCTCTGTGTCAGGATCCCATTCCCAGTATATAGTACTCCTAGCCATCACATCTCCTTAGTCTCCTGAGGTTTGTGACAGGTGCTCAGGCTTGTTTTTGAACACCTGGACAGCTTTGAGGAATACTGGTCAGGTATTTGGTAGAATGTCCCTCCGTTTAGGTTTGTCTGGTGTTCTTCCCATGTTTGACTGGGGTGATGAGTATTTTGGAGGATGACCACAGAGGTGAAGTGCCGTTTTCATCCCACAGCTATCGATGCGACTTACGTGTAATGACAGGAACCTTGACCACCGGGCAGACAGCACTCACCAGGTCTCTCTAGAGTTACTCTTCCCCCACTCCTGCTTTCCACACTCATTTTGCAAATGAGGAAACAGGTTAGAAGTCAAATAACTATGTCAAGGTTAGAAAGTAAAGCTGAAATTGGAACATAGTACTTCTCCCCCGTAGTTCTGTGTTTCTTCCACAATACTAAGGGTTGGTAAACAGTGATGGTACCATAGGCCAGATTCTACTCTCTGACTGTTTTTTTTATTATTATTATTTTAAATTTAAATTTATTTATTTTAATTGGAGGCTAATTACTTTACAATATTGTATTGGTTTTTTTTATAAAGCCTACAAGCTAAGCATGGCTTTTATATTCCAAATGGTTAAAAAAAATCAAAATATTGGGGGGAAGGGATAGTTAGGGAGTTTGAGATGGGCATGCACACACTGCTATATTTAAAATGGATAACCGACAAGGACCTACTATACAGCACAGGGAACTGCCCAATGTTATGTGTCAGCCTGGAGGGGAGGGAAGTTTGGGGGAGAATGGATACATGTATATGTTTGGCTGAGTCCCTTTGCTGTCCACCTGAAGCTATCACAACACTGTTAATTGGCTATACTCTAATATAAAATAAAACGTTAAAAAAATAAAAGTCAAAAGAAGAATATTTCCTAACATGTAAAACTTACATGAAATTCAAATTTCAGTGTCCATAAATCAAGCTTACTAGAATATAGCAATGCTCACTTGTTTATATATTTGCCTGTAGCCACTTTTATGATACCTCAGCTGAGCTGAACAGTTGTGACAGAGACCATATGACCCCCAAAATTTTAAATATTTATTATATGGCCCTTTTCAGAAACCATCTGCCAACCCTGCGCTATGCCATGATGCTAACTACCCACCAAACACCCTCATTTTTGTCAGGGGGTGGAGAAAAGAAGAATCTCTTCATCCCTAAGAAGATTTGCTAACTGTGCAATCTGCAAAGTGTAAAAAAGACCCTCAGAAATATTTCTTTAGGAGCCCAGATTCAAGGTTTGCTGTGCTTTCCCATTCTTAGTGATGAACTCATACATGTGGGGTGAAAGAGTTGGGTGGGAGTGAGGCAGAGATGCGGAGACAGGGCCACAGAGCAGAAAAAGACAGAGAAACACACATTATAATGGATGTTAGGATTTGGGGGCAGATCCCTCAGTGAACAGATGGTACATAAAATTAGTGCAGCGAGTCAAAAATCTGTACCCCGGGAGAGTTTGTGACAGGCCAGGGAGCCTTCAATGCAAGCATTGAGATCCCTCTCCTACTTGTACAGCAAAGGCATCCTTAGAAGCATTCCCTGCATGCTTCCAAGTCACAGCTGCTCCAGCGTATTCCAGAGAAAGCCCCTCCCAGCCTTCTCCCTGGCTCAGACCATGACCCCCATCATTCCTATCCACAAACGACAAGGCTGGCCACTCGCCCAGCTCTCTAACACTGTTCTCTATTTCTAACTCTAGGAAATGAGAGACATGTCTCATGATAACTGTATTCTGCGGTGTTATTTTAAGTATCTGGTTTTATTGTGTATAAAATACAGAAAGTTACTTTTTTCTCCATCTTTTATGAATAATTATTTTCTTCTTTCTGGGATCTCATCAAATGCCTATGAAATTTCTGAGTTAGGAGCCCCCTCCTTTTAAAGAGGTTTGTTTTTTTTTTTTTTTTAATGAAGCAGATAAGAAGTGGGCATTGATCACGAATCAGGAAAATGGGATCATCTTTGGAGAGGAAGATGCAACTGTTGCAGAAAGACAATGGGCAAAGGGAAGGTCATTTGAGGATAACTTGATGAAAGTAAATAATAGGCAAAGCAGCCAACCTAGGAAAGTTCAAGGATAAGGGCACTGCTGAGGCTGTGTAAACATGTTGACCTAAAGAACTCTACAACTGCTCAATTGTTGATACTTTTCTAAATGTGTCAGCTTCCCTGATAGCTCAGTTAAGAATCTGCCTGCAATGCAGGAGACCCCGGTTCTTTTCCTGGGTCGGGAAGATCCCCTGGAGAAGGGATAGGCTACCCACTCCAGTGTTTTTGAGATTCCCTTGTGGCTCAGCTGGTAAAGAACCCGCCTGCAATGTGGGAGACCTGGGTTTGATCCCTGGGCTGGGGAGATCTCCTGGAGAAGGGAAAGGCTACCCACTCCAGTATTCTGGCCTGGAGAATTCCATGGACAGTCCATAGGGTCGCAAAGAGTCAGACAGGACTGAGTGACTTTCACTTTCAAATGTGTCAGCATAGAAATCCTGTGAGGTTAAGAATTAACCTTGTTTTTCAACTAAGGCCTGAAGAAGGGAAACAGCTCATTTAAGTTATCTCCATGAAGTCATATATTGGATTTATCACTATATTCCCAGAACCTACCCTCATGCCTTGGAACACAGCAAGTATTCAATAAGGAGTTGTTAAACGTGTCATTTGGCCAGTTGACCAAACTCCAGCTTGTGTCTCCAACTCTTCATACTGCTCATGGATGAAGAAGACTCCTGCAATAAATGATCCTCTCCCTTCTATGCCACCTTCAAAGTACAATTTGTTGATTCATGACTTGCCAGTTTGGTTATCATCTAAGTACAGTTCGGTCACTAGTGAGTCAGTAGTAGGTACAGAGAACCAAGGGAGGGACTCAACATCCCATTTCCTGAGCATTTTAAGTTAATTCCAACTCAGTGGGTAGATTATACTAATCTCAAAAAGCAAATGTATACAACACAATATTTATAGAGGATCAGTATTTACAGGGAGAAGGCAATGGCACCCCACTCCAGTACTCTTGCCTGGAAAATCCCATGGACGGAGGAGCCTGATAGGCTGCAGTCCATGGGGTCGCTAACAGTCGGACACGACTGAGTGACTTCACTTTCACTTTTCACTTTCATGCATTGAAGAAGGAAATGGCAATCCACTCCAGGGTTCTTGCCTGGAGAATCCCAGGGACGGTGGAGCCTGGTGGGCTGCCGTCTATAGGGTCGCACAGAGTCAGACACGACTGAAGCGACTTAGCAGCAGCAGCAGTATTTACAGAGGGCTTCCCAGGTGGTGCTAGTGGAAAAGAACCCAACTGCCAATGCAGGAGACATACGAGACACAGGTTCAACCCCTGGTTTGGGAAGATCCCCTGGAAGAGGACATGGCAACCCCCTCCAGTATTGCCTGGAGAATCCCACAGACAGAGGAGCCTGGAGGGCTACAGTCCATAAGGTCACAAAGAGCTGGACATGACTGAAATGCTTTAGCATGCACCCACAGCATTTACAGAGGAAATGTTACCTTTTAATAATTAAATCTTAAAGTTGTTTTCCAAGCTTACAGATGGGACTGGCTTTACTTAACAGTTTGGCAATAAGAAAATGAAGGGCAAGATGAGAATTCTGCAGAATTCTCTAGACTAACCTTCTCATAAAAGCCATATCTGTAAAACAGAAGAGTATGAGGATAAACAAAAAAAGAAGAAGAAAAATTCAGCTGCTTTTTACTTTCTCATAAAAAAGCCAAATTATCAGTCACAGTACATTCTGTATAGTCTATTCATTAACCTGTATTTACATAATGATGCAAATGTTCGAGGCCACAGTTTTCCTTGGAGGAGGCATGGTTTGAAAACAAATACTATCATGATGCTACACAAGGCAGGAGAAAACCGAATGGGCAGTGTCACAGGTTTGCTGAGCCCCTTTCAAAAAATTCCCTTTTCAATCTTTAGAATGAGTAGAGACTTTCTGGCAATGCCATCTAACTTTGTATTTGAGAGACATGTGGGGGATAACAAGGCATGAAATTGCTTTGCAAAAGAACTCATTTTTCTGATTCAATAAATGGTATGGGGGAAGGGAAAGGTCCATTCAATCCTGATCTGAATTAGGGAGAGCAAAGAAAATCTTTAATGCTTTTCAAGTTAATCCTGCACTGAGATATTGGTTCTGAGAGATGATGAGAAAAGAAAATCTAGGAGCACTTGGTCATGAGAGAAAGTGACTTTGTTATTTCCAAGAAACCAATATATTGTCCCTGCATTTGCTAACAGACCACCCAGCCAGGATGGGATAACTGGATATGTAAAACTTAGTGTCTACCAATGGAGAAGGCAATGGCACCCCACTCCAGTACTCTTGCCTGGAAAATCCCATGGACGGAGGAGCCTGGTGGGCTGTAGTCCATGGGGTCGCTAGGAGTTGGACACGACTAAGCAGCTTCACTTTGACTTTTCACTTTCATGCACTGGAGAAGGAAATGGCAACCCACTCCAGTGTTCTTGCCTGGAGAACCCCAGGGACGGGGGAGCCTGGTGGGCTGCCGTCTATGGGGTCGCACAGAGTCGGACACGACTGAAGTGACTTAGCAGCAGCAGCAGCAGCAGCAGTAGTGTCTACCAAGAGTAAACTGGTTCCTCAGGCAAAGCACTAATAAATCACTGGTTTGATTGTGGAAACAACAGTTTATTATTTTTTTTAACTAAGACAACAGAGAGCTCATAGTCCCCAGAAGGAAAAGGTACTTTCCTGCCAACATGGGACAAAAGTGCAATTCTTCAGAAGCAGTCCACCAAAGGCTTCCTCTCCCCTCTCCATCACGGCTGGCAATAGAATTTTATGTCTCAAATGAATGAACATTTTAATAATGTTTTCTGATAAATGTGATTATGAAAGTAATTTCTCTTTGCTCTGTGAAATGAAGACACATTGAAATTGACTGCATGTGGAGATTTTGTTTATTTAATAACTTGGATATGCTATGAAATCTCAAAAGTACTGGACTAAAGGAACTCAAAGACTCATTGGATCCATGGTATATTCCCTTGTTCCAAGGCATGGCCCTTGGACCAGTAGCATGAGCATCATTCTAAAGCCTGTTAGAAATGCAGAATCTTGGGCCCCATCTTAGAACTAGTGAGCCAAAATCTGCTTTGTTACAAGATAGCCAGGTATTCTGGATGTACAAAATTTGTATCCTTTCTCCTTCAGCTGTACATCTCTTGAGTTTAAGAATCCTTCGTCTAGCATGCAGATACATTAGTGGTGGTATCTAAGGATCAGAAATGCTTTGGCCATTGGTAAGATGGATGCCTGGGTACCATGCTCACCCCTGCAGGAAGGCAGGGAGTCAGGCCATGTGGACTGACTGCCAAGGAAGAAAAAATCATTCAAAGTGCTATTATAAGATAGAGAATGAGTGATGGGCAAACACATTAAAAGATATTCCCAAAGTGATGAGTTGTTAAGGATGAGCACCTGACCCAAGTCAGGTCAAGGAGGCTCATTTGTGAGTCTTTTGCCACATCTACAGAGAATGAGAAGCTCTTGGTTCTGAGGTTATAAAACTGATAAAATAGAAACCTAGGGCCACCCCTAGGGTGACCTCTTAAAAGAAGGCCTGCCGGGCAACAAAGCAAACCCCAGGAAAACAGGGCTAAGAGGTGGAGAAAGACCAAGTCCCCAGGACTTCAATATAGTGGCCCAAGCACAGGGCCACTAATTCCAGGGGCACAGCACACTGTTTTCTGATAAAACCTGAATGTGCCCCCGGGAGTGATGCAACAGCACGGCAGCCCTTCTTGGCTGAAGTTATGCCTGAACCTGGACTTCTGTTACATGTGCCAATACATTTCTCCACTTAAAAATTTTTTTTTTTTGGTTTGAGATAGATTTTCCATGACCTGAAACCAACTAAAAGACTGTTAACACTCAAGAGGTACTTTAAAAATACTCAGGCTCATATGCAGCCCAAAACTTTCTCCCCTACAACAGACAGACTGATATGGCCTAGGTAGGGGTGGGCGTTGGGGAGAGACAGTCAGATTATGCATTCTTATGCATGTCTGGGAAGGTGTAAATGAATAAATCCTGTTTAGAAAGGCCATTTGGTAATTTCTACTAATATCAAAAAGGATATACCCTATAAAATAAATAAGTCATGGGATATAATATACAGCATTATATATTAAATTATAATTAACAATACTGAATTAATTAAGCTATTATTAATTATAGCATTAAACTACAATTAATAATATTGTATTTGTATATCTAAAAGTTGCTAAAGGAGTAAATCTTAAAACCTTTTCATTAAAAGAAAAAAAATTCTATAACTATGTATGATGACAGATATTAACTAGACTTACTCTGGTGATCATTTTGCAACATATACAAATATCAGATCATTATGTTATATACCTGAGACCAAAAAAAAAAAAAGAAAAATATAGATGGCCAATAAATAGAACAAAACAAAAAGGATATACCATTGGGCCTAGTAATTCTACTTCTACCAACTGATTCTATATAAATCAGCACCATGTACCCATAAGTATTCACATATATTCAACTAAGTATTATTGGGATGACAAAAGCTTATACAGCCAAACTGCGCAACAATACAAGGCTGAAGTAAATGGTTTAGATGGTCCATTTGAAATATGGAACAAACATTCCACAGCTATTAAAAAGAATATGTACAGATGTAGAAAACAAATTTATGGTTACCAGGTGGTAACCATAAGCTGAGGGGAGGGATAAATTGGGAGACTGTACATGTGCGTGCTGAGATGTCTGCTCAGTCATGTCTGACTCTTTGTAGCCCACCAGGCTCCCCTGTCCATGGGATGTTCCAGACAAGAATACTGGAGTGGGTTGCCATTACCTCTTCCAGGCAGTCTCCCGGACCCAGGGATTGAACCTGAGTCTGCTGCAGCTCCAGCATTGGCTGTTGCTGCTAAGTCACTTCAGTCGTGTCTGACTCTGTGTGACCCCATAGACGGCAGCCTACCAGGCTCCCCCATCCCTGGGATTCTCCAGGCAAGAACACTGGAGTGGGTTGCCATTTCCTTCTCCAATGCATGAAAGTGAAAAGTGAAAGTGAAGTCGCTCAGTCGTGTCTGACTCCCAGCGACCCCATGGACTGCAGCCCACCAGGCTCCTCCGTCCATGGGATTTTCCAGGCAAGAGTACTGGAGTGGGGTGCCATGGCCTTCTCCCCGACCCACGGATTGAAGCTGAGTCTGCTGCAGCTCCAGCATTGGCAGGGGGAGTCTTTATCACTGAGCCACCTGGGAAGCCCCAAAATTGGGAGACTGGGACTGACATATACACACTGCTATATATAAAATAGATAACTAATGAGGACCTACTATATAGCATAGGGAACTCTACCTGATACTCTGTGATGGCCTAGATGGGAAAAGAGTGCAAACGTAAGTGGATAGATGCATATGTACAACTGATTCACTTTGCTGTACACCTGAAACTAATACAACATTGTAAATCAACTTTACTTCAATAAAAATTTTTTAAAAAAAGAAAAAATATGGCAGCTCTACATGTGCTATCCTGGAACAATTCTCAAGGTAAGTGTAAAAAGTAAGGTATGAAATACCTATTATTCCAGAGTATGCCCCCATTTATATAAATAAAAAGGATAAATAAATACATGTATGCATATTATGTGTGTATGTACATGTAGGTATAATATGTACAACATGTATATGTATTTATGAGTAGAATATCTTTGTAGAAGTAGATAAACTTAATAATAGTTGTTTCTGGGGAGATTACAGGATCGGAAAGAGATCACATCCTTTACATTTTCTAACAACATGCATCAATTCCATATGCATTGCCCTGGCATATCTGGAACACTTCCCTCCTGCTTCCTTTAGAAACACTGGCCTGGAGAAGATGGGGATGCTTGTCCCAGGGAAGGAGTCTGGAGACTGAGCCATCAGCAGCCCCCTCCTCTCTTATTAGACCAGGAGCTGAGTATTCCACAGCCACTCAAAAATTATTGACAAATCGCTCAGAGAACTGAATGTAATCAGGGAGGGTGGACCTGCATGAACAGGAATGAGAGTTATTTTCCCCAGGAGCAGACATACACAGACTGGGCCCTGGGAACATCTGTCTTGCTGAAGGAATGCTGCCAGGCAGGGAAGGTTCCCAGCTGCCCTGCCATCAAAGCAACCCTCTCTGTGATTTCTTTCTCTCAGGTGGCCTGAATCCTCACTGACATCTGGCCTGGCCTGTTGGCCAATCAGAATTACTGAGCCCTCCTTCAGGACACCCTTTTGATTTCTAAAGACCTGCCCCTCTGAAGCATGTACAGCTGAAAACACTGAAAGCTTCAAGCCCAGTTTAAATGAAAAGTGTAAGCAATCTACGCATTAATTCTGAAGTAGCTTGACTTTCCTAATGAACTGAGGGTTAGACAGTCACTGGCATGAGTCTGGGATGTTCTGCCGAGGTCCCCATGTGCCTGTTGACAGTGAGACACAAACACAGGGACACAGGGTGACCTGAGACACTCATGGCCAAGACCACCCACACAGGGACAGCTGCCAGTGGGGGAAGCTTGGGGGCTGGCACTGGAGTCACTATCACTTTACTGCTTTGAAATGTGCAACTCAAGTGTGATGAAGCTGTTGTTTCCATTAAGCTGTGGTGAAAGTGAAGTTGCTCAGTCGTGTCCGACTCTTTGCGACCCCATGGACTGCAGCCTACCATGCTCCTCCGTCCATGGGATTTTCCAAGCAAGAGTACTGGAGTGGGGTGCCATTTCCTTCTCCAGGGGATCTTCCTGACCTAGGGATTGAACCCGGGTCTCCCGCATTGTAGGCAGATGCTTTACCATCTGAGCCACCAAGGAAGTCTATTAAGCTGTAACTCACCTACAAATTAACCTCGCTGCACTGATTCAGTTAAATGATGTTTTAGAAACAGTTCTGATCCCAGTATTTGGAAACAGAAACTCATTCTCCCTTTCCCCCCAGGAAAACCCATCCCCCCTCACTGCCCCAAACTCCATATCTTACTGGTGAGCCTTCTGAAATGGATGTGTGGTTATGTGTGCATAGGCAGGGGGTGGTAGAGGGTGAGTTGGGAAAGTGGCACATGCGTGCTATCAGAGAGCACAGAACTGGTTTTAATACTTTCCCAAATGAACACACAAACTGCACTTTATACCTTTCCAGGCCTCGGATTTCTCATCTGCCTACGCTCCCTGGGAAATCAGGGGAAAAAAAATTTTTTTTTTTTTCTCATTCATTAATGAAGTTTTTAATGTTAAAATTCTTTTGTTCCACATTATTTTCCTTAAACTTCCATTTTTTTTCTAAAAAACTTTTTTTATTTTACATTGATGTATAGCTGATTAACAATGTTGTGACAGTTTCAGGTGGACAGTGAAGGGACCCAGCCCTACACATACATGTATCCATTCTCCCCCAAACTCCCCTTCCATCCAGGCTGTCACATAACATGAGCAGTGTTCCCTGTGCTGTAGAGTAGGTCCTTGTCAGTTATCCATTTTAAATAGAGTCGTGTGTTACATATCAATCCTATTATTTCTTATTAGTCTTAGCACCTGCTTTGCTGTGGCTCTTTGTTTTTTAGAGAGTTTTGGTGTGGTATCTAATGTGATTTGCGGTGTCATGTAGCTGCTATTGCATTTTCTGCCAAATCAACTGTTATCTTTGAATAGGGACTTTGGCCCTTTCACATTTACTGGAACAGCTGATGGATTTCATGGGACTTACTTAGGGGCAGACTGTAGGGCAGGTACAGAGGCTCTGAATGGTCTCAGAGCCTCTTGCACTGCACTGTCGGCGCTTGGACCAAAAGCACCCGAAGAGGAGGGCTGGCACCAAAAAGAGCTAGAGGTCACAGGGAGCTCGGTGCTCTGCGATGACCTGGAGGGGTGGGATGGGGGTTCAAGAGGGAGGGGATAAACGTATACACAGGGCTGACTGACTTTGGGGTACAGCAGAAACAAACACAACACTGTAAGGCAATTATACTCCAATGAAATAAATAAATAGAGCTAGAGGTTTAGTTGTTTTGATGATTACAGCTGGAGCTGACCGTGTCGTGATCTTTCACAATGCCCACCTGGGGAAAGCTTAGTAAATACTTATTGAACTGAGCAACCTTTGTCTCTACTCCAGCTGCTATAGAACTGTGTGCATGTTCAGTTTGAACACTAAACAAAAAAGCAGAGTGCAAGTATGAAATACTGTTGAACACACAATTAAAATGTATTCAAAATGGACCCGAGTCTATTATTAATTACTGTTGTTTGGTGAGCTCTGGGGGAAATGTGGCTCTTTTCATCTGGGGGGATTTAAAAAGCCACACAGGCAGTTCCAGTTGAAACACACTTGCGAGGGGCCTCCTGGGTCTAGGCAGACTGTGACTCAAGTCCACGAGGGCTACATACTGTGCTCGGTGTATGCGGAAGTTCTTCCCCTGGGCTTCATCTGATCCCACCTCCATCCCTCACCATCTCACAGGACAAGATACAAACTCGCAACTCATGCCAAATGCCCCATCTGACCCGAGATCTCTTCATGCAGAGCAGTCTGCCTGCCATGGACAGAGTCTGACCCTATTCACGTTGAATGAGGTCAGGTAACATGTAGCTGGGTTAGACTGGAATATGGCCAACAATCCTAACCAGAAAATGTCTAGAATGATCTGTGATCCAGTGTGAGTGAATTTATACCTCCAGCAACAATGCCAAGACTTGGGATATGATAGAGACCCAAAAATGCTGAATGAATGAAGTGAAAAACCAGACTACATCCTAAATTTTTAAGGAAGCAGTTAAACCAGATCCACGGCAAGATCTAATCTGAATCATATGAAATAAGTTTTAAGGGTTCGTGTGAGGTGAATGGGACGAGAAACTGGCTAGCGATTCCTTACACCTGTAAACGACTTCCTCAGCACTTTCATATCTGTGATCTCACTTCCTTATAACGAAAACCTTATAATGGTGGTTAAACAAGTATTATTATGCTTATTTTACAGATGGGGAAACTGGCTCAGAGAAATTGTGATTGGTTTAACAACTTTATACTAAACAGAGCTAGGATACGAATTCTGATGTCTTTGACCTCACCTTACCATAGGAAGCTATAGTTACTATTGTTTATCTTTTATAATTAAGCTACATATAAACATAGCCTCATACAAGCACACAGTACTCAGGACATCTTCCTGCCTTCATCGGTGTCTGCTTCAGTGTTTCCACAATGGAAATCAACTGACCTGGGAGGCAGACAAACCTGGATTCAGGTCCCCACTCGGATCTATGTGATTTTGAACCAGTAACCATCTCTCTACGCCTCTGCTTATGTATCTGGAAAATGAGAATAACAAGATCTGTCTCAAAGGGTTACTGTGAGGATTAAATGAGAATACAGGTAAAGTGCTTAATACGAAGATTAACACATTGTCAACATCCAGTGAGTGACAGCTCTCATGATTATTATGGTAAAGTGAAGGAGAAAAACGTAATCTGGGACTATGAATTTGAATCGAGGGTTATACAGCCTAGCTTATAGTGACTCGTAGCTGTTAGTTTCAGACTGGATTACCAATTGAAAGAGTTCAAAATCACTGAGTACAAGATATATAAAATGAGAATCTAGGAATGCATTGAGATTTTCACATTTTTAAGCAGAGAATGTCTACATGCATTTAAACATAGGCATACACACTCAACATTCAGAAGTGGAAACAGAGACAGATTTTATTTTCTTGGGCTCCAAAAGCACTGCGGATGGTGACTGCAGCTATGAAATTAAAAGACACTTGCTCCTTGGAAGGAAAGCTATGACACACCTAGACAGCATATTCAAAAGCAGAGACATCACTTTGTCGACAAAGGTTCATCTAGTCAAAGCTATGGCTTTTCCAATAGTCACGTATGGACATGAGAGTTGGACCATAAAGAAGGCTGAGTGCTGAAGAATTGATGTTTTCAAATTGTGGTGCTGGAGAAGACTCTTGAGAGTCCCTTGGACTGCAAGGAAATCAAAACAGTCAATCCTAAAGGAAATCAACTCTGAATACTCATTGGAAAGACTGATGCTAAAGCTGAAGTTCCAATACTTTGGCCACCTGATGTGAAGAGCCGACTTATTGGAAAAGACCCTGATGTTGGGAAAGATTGAAGGCAAAAGGAGAAGAGGGCAGCAGAGGATGACATGGTTAGACAGCATCACCGACTCAATGGACATGAGTTTGAGCAAAGTCTGGGAGATAGTGAAGGACAGGGAAGCCTGGCATGCTGCAGTCCATGGGGTCACAAAGAGTCGGACATGAGTTAGCGACTGAAGAACAACAACCACATACACATGGATGCAGGCTGGGGAAACATACACTTTCCTACATTATAGCAAACTTCTTGATGAACTGCAAAAAAAAACAGCTCAGTGGACTTTCTTTCAGCACAAACAACACTGCAAGTGAGAGAATAAGATCCATTCTGATATGACTCTGCATCCACTACAGGTAGAAGTTCATCCCCTGAAAGTACAACACACTATTAAGATTTGATCAATTTCCTTTAAAGTCTGGAAATCAGTTCTGATCACGAACTTCACTATGATATTATATCTCTAAAAGCTCTTCAACATGTTTCAAGGCTGAAAATCCAAAAGATTCCAGATATACTGATGGCTAACAATAATTAACCATCTTTTTTAAAAACTGAAAGCTGCTAATACAATATATCAGAGAGCCAACAGATTCTTTAGTAATAATTCACAATGAACACAGATTCTGGAACTGGATGGTCTGAGTGTTTTGTTTGCTTGGCCACACAGCATGTGAGATCTTAGTTCCCCAACCAGGGTTCAAACCTGGACCCTCTGCATTGGGAGCACAGCATCTTAACCACTGGACTGCCAGGGAAGTCCTGTCTGAGTTTAAATTCAGACTGTACCACTTCTTAGCTGGGTGATTCCCAGTAAATTATTTCATCTTCCTGTACTTCAGTTTCCTATCAACAAAAGGGAAATAATAAGAGCATATACTTCATAAAGTTTCCTATGAGTATTAAATGAGATAACTGATATAAAATTCCTAGAAAGGCACTTAGCACAGAGTCATAAATCAGTACATGGCATCTATTGTTCTATATATACGCAAAATACCCTCATTTAAAAACACTTACCACTTCAGTTCTATACCCATCCTTCCTCAGTGACCAACCTTGGAAGTTCCACCCAGACAATGATGTGAAAACTGATTTATCTTGCATTCTCTGCTCAGAAAGGCCAGGTACTGTGACTGCCACAGAATAGTTACTCGGAAAATATTTGATAAGAGAATGAAATAATGACAGCAATATTTTAAAGCACTTTGGAAATATATCATGAAAAGCATGATATTCATTGTGATCCTCAAGGGTAAGGGAGAAAGAAAAGCTATTCAAAGCTTAGATTGTCTTTCTCCCATTGGAATAAAAGGGAAATGAATAAGAGCAGCTATTGCAAGAGGCAGTGGAATTAAATTATGTCAATTTCCCAGCATGATAATAACAGAAAGCTCCATCATGGAGGCTAGGCTGGTCACCTATTCATCCACTCTGTTCTTTTAAATGACACACCATCCTCTCACAAACCCCTCTGTTACTGATCAATGTACATGAGTCACTGAGAATTCACATTATACAAAATCACAAAAAAGCAATAGGAATTCAACAATATTTTTTCTAGCTCTCACAAATATTTGGCCCCCAAACCATGGGTATCAGAGAGCTGAATTTCCAATACGCTTTTCAACTGTCATCTGACAGCAAAATCCTATGGAGGAGGCTCCGGTCAGTGGTTCCTATGGGGATACTATGCCAGGAAAGATTCATAAGCAGAAGGGTGGGAGCTGCCCAAGACCTGCAATGAAAGCTCTGGTCAAAGCCCACAGAAATTCCAGGCTTCAAACTCAGGCATTCCACACAAAAAGACAAAATTATCCCCTGGGGGACAGAAGCTGCACTGTTACAGAAGCGTGTATATATATATAGGAAAAAATCAACTGCTCCAATATAAAATTAAGTGGCAAAATGTCCATGATATTTCTCCCCTCTAAAAGAGAACATTGTAGACCAACATGTATAGTGACTCTATTTAAACAAACCCAAGCAAAACCTTCTCCACTGCCCTTCTTTCTCTGTAATTTATACATAGAAAAAAAAGACTGTCTGCTCTCATCTGATTCCTCTTGAAAGGGAATCAACATTCCACATATGCCTTGATCAGCTCAGAGTTCAGGGGGCCTGTGCTTCACTCATTCCATGCAGTACTTTTCAAGATGGTTGTTACTGTGAACGCGTTTGTGGCTTTGATTTTTAGCAGCTTCCCTCCTCCTCTGGATCAAACCAAGATTAGACTTGACTGACACTGTCCACAGCCCCACCTGGCCACATCCAAGTTAAGTGAGGCTCTGAGTCAATGACAAGCAGGGCTGAGGGTTCAGTAAGACAGTGGCTGTCAATTCTGGCTGCATATTAGAACAATCTGGAGAGCTTTAAAAACTCTTAATGCCTCATTCTAATGCCAGAGATTCTGTCTGGTTTGGTCGATTGGAGCATTCTTTTCAAAATCAGTATTTTTTTTTTTAAGCTCCCATGATTCTAATGTACAACCAGGTTTCAAAGTCACTGCAATAGGAAATCCCTCTTAATAGGTAAATATGCTCTGGAATTCGTCTGTAGCTCGCTATCTGTAAATAGAGCTCAAGGCGCCTGACAGGACTTCTACAAAACAACTCATAGACTGCACTAAGCATTTATTAAACTACATTCAATTCTCCCAACAACAGGGAAGTGGATTTTATGATCACTTCCATTGACCAGATGCAAAAACCAGTCCTCAGGAATGGCAAGTAACCTGTCCCAGGCATTCACAGGAAGAAAGGGGAGAGATAAGGAACATTTCTGCAGATTTCAAAGACATGTCCTTCATGCTGGAACCCTTCCCCAGTGGAGCCCCATGCCTTGGCCTTACTGAAATGTTTTACTTGCTCCTGGCGCCCTGAGAGTTGGGCTCCTCTTGGTTCTCTAGGAGACTGGGGTTCAATCCTGAACCTCTGGTTAATTCTTACCAGCCCTTCTTATCTTTTGCTTCTGATACCATTTTCTTCACCTTGAAGGAACTCTGTCCAGTACAGCTTTGGTATTTCAAAATCTAGGCATAGGTCACTCTCGGGTACAGCTCCCTCTGGTCACTGACCTCCCTCCCCACCTCACCCCAATCCACCCTACCACTCTCTCCCAGACTCCACCCATAGTCGGTCCTGGGTGACTCTCAGGTGTCTGCATGCTATGCCAACCGCAGTATCACTTAAATCTCTCTGGGTTTCTTCCCCCCACATGAACTATCGTGAAGCTGTTCATCTGGCATGTTTATGATTGTTCCTTTAAATTTATATATAGGACTGATTGTTGCGTTTTCATTAAAAATATTTTTATTTTTATTAGTTTGGGGCCATTATCCCAGTACTCCTATAGAATTCTGAAATTAAATTGCCACATATCATCATGAAGTCTCCTCCTGAGATCTTTTTCTCATCTGTAAGTTTCATGACCATGGGCTCTATGTTTTTTTCCCTGATTCCTAATAAAAAGGGTTCTTCACTACTATCCTTCCTTTCATGTGGCCTGAAACTGACAGAAATAACATTCACTAGGAAACAAATCACTCACTGGACTCTCTCCAGTTAACTGTATTAGTTATTCAGTCACCAAGACTCTTCATGACCCCATAGATGGCAGCATGCCAGGCCTCCCTCTCCCCGACTATCTCCCGGAGTTTGTCCAAGTTCATGTCCACTAAATGCATGATGCCATCCAACCATCTCATCCTCTGTTGCCTCCTTCTCCTCCTGCCCTTGATCTTTGGCAGCAACAGGGTCTTTTCCAATGTGTCAGCTGTTCATATCAGGTGGCCAAAATACTGGAGCTTCAGTTTCAGCATCAGTTCTTCCAATGAGTACTCAGGGTTGATTTCCTTTAAGACTGACTGGTTTGATCTCCTTGCAGTCCAAGAGATTCTCAAGAGTCTTCTCCAGCACCACAGTTCGATTCTTTGGTGCTCTGCCTTTTTTATAGCCGAGCTCTCACAATCATATGTGACTACTGGAAAAACCATAGCCTTGACGATATGGACCTTCTGTCGGCAGAGTAATGTCTTTGCTTTTGAACACACTGTCTAGGTTTGTCATAGCTTTCCTGCCAAGAAGCAACTGCCTTCTAATTTCATGGCTGCAGTCACCGCTCGCAGTGATTTTAGAGTTCAAGAAGAGGAAATTTGTCACTACTTCCACCTATTCCCCTTATATTTGCCATAAAGTGATGGGACCAGATGCCATGATCTTCCTTTTTTTAATACTGAGTTTTAACCTGGCTTTTTCATGCTCCTCCTTCACCGTTAGGAAGAGGCTCTTTAGTTCCCCTTTGCTTTCTGCCATTTGAATGGTATCATCCATATATTTGAGGTTGTTGATATTTCTCCCTGCAATTTTGATTCCAGCTTGTAATTCATCTAGCCCAGCATTTCTCATGATGTGCTCTGCATATAAGTTAAATAAGCAGAGTGACAATAAACAGCTTTGTTGCACTTCTTTCTCAATCTGAATCAGTCAGGTGTTCCATACAAAGTACCAACTGTTGCTTCTTGACCAGCATAGAGGTTTCTCAGGAGACAATAAGATCGTCTGGTATTCCCATCTCTTTAAGAGTTGTCCACAGTTTGTTATGATCCACAGAGTCAAAGGCTTTTGTGTAGTCAATGAAACAGAAGTATATGTTTTTCTGGAATGCCCTTGCTTTCTCTATGATCCAGTGAATGTAGGCAATTTGATCTCTAGTTCCTCTGCCTTTTCTAAACCCAGCATGGACATCTGGAAGTTCTTGGTCCATTTAATGCTGAAGCCTAGCATGCAGGATTTTTAGCATAGCCTTACTAGCATGGGAGATGAGTGTAACTGGCTGGTGGTTTGAACTGCCAGACAGTTCATTAGTACTGCCCTTCTTGGGAACTGGGATGAGGATTGACTTTTTCCAGTCCTGTGGCCACTGGTGGGTTTTCCAAATTTGCTGACATACTGAGTGCAGCACTTTGGTAGCATCATCTTTTAGGATTTTAAATAGTTCTGCTGGAATTCCATTGCCTCCACTAGCTTTATTGACAGCAATACTTCCTAAGGACCACTTGACTTCACATTCCAGAACGTCTGGCTCTGGGTGAATGACCACACCATCAAGGTTATCTGGTTCATTTAAGATCGTTTTTCGTACAGTTCTTCTGTGTATTCTTTTCATCTCTTCTTGATCTCTAGTGCTTCTATTAGATCTTTACCATTTTTATCCTTATGGTGCTCACCTTTGAATGACATGCTCCTCTGATAGTTCCAATGATCTTGAAGAGATCTCTAGTCTTACCCTTTCTGTTATTTTCCTCTATTTCTTTGCATTGTTCACTGAAGAAGGCCTTCTTGTTTCTCCTCGCTATTTTCTGTAACCCTGCGTTTAGATGGGTGTACCTTCCTTTTCTTCCTTGCTTTTTGCTTCTCTTCTTTCTTTAGCTATTTAAAAACCTCCTCAGACAACCACTTTGCCTTCTTGCTTTTTTCTTTGGGATGGTTTTGTTTGCTGCCTCCTGTACAGTATTATGGGCCTCTGTCCATAGTTCTTCTGGCACTCTGTTTACTAGATTTAATCCCTTGAATCTATTCATCACCTCCACTGTATATTCATAGGGGGTTTGATTTAAATCGCAACTGCCCGGCCTAGTGGTTTTTCCTGCTTTAGTTTAAGCCTGAATTTTGCTATGAGAAGCTGATGATCTGAGCTACAGTCAGCTCCAGGTCCTGTTTTTGCTGACTGTATAGAGCTTCTCCATCTTCAGCTACAAAGAATGTAATCAACCTGATTTCAGCCATGTATAAAGTCATCTCTTATGTTGTTGAAAAAGGTGTTTGCTATGACCAGTGCATTCTCTTGGCAGAATTCTCTTAGCCTTCGCACTGCTTTATTTTGTACTCCAAGGCCAAACTTGCCTGTTACTCCAAGTATCTCCTGACTTCCTACTTTTGCATTCCAATCCCCTATGATGAATAGGACAATTTTATTTAATGTTAGTTCTTTTTTGTGTTTTTTTTTTCTTTTATTTATTTTTTTGATGTTAGTTCTAAGAGGTCTTCTAGTTCTTCATAGTACTGATCAGCTTCTTCGGGATTAGTGACTGGGCATAGACTTGAATTACTGTGATGTGGAATGGTTTGCCTTGGAAACAAACCGAGATCATTCTGTCATTTTTTGAGGCTGCACCCAAGTACTGCATTTCGGCTCTTCTGTTGATTATAAGGGCTACTCCATTTCTTTTACAGGATTCTTGCCCACAGTCATAGATATAATGGTCAACTGAGTTAAATTCACCCATTCCCGTCCATTTTAGTTCACTGATCCCTAAGATGTCGATGTCTACTCTTGCCATCTCTTGCTTGACTACATCCAGTTAACCTTGATTCATGGACCTAACATTCCAGGTTCCTGTGCAATACTGTTCTTTACAGCATCACATTATACTTTCATCACCAGAAATATCCGCAACTGAGCATCATTTCCGCTTTGGCCCAGCTGCTTCATTCTTTCTGAAGCTATCAGCAGTTGTCCTCCACTCTTTCCCGGTAGCATATTGGACACTTTCTGACCTGCAGGACTCATCTTTTGGTGTCCTATCTTTTTGCCTTTTTATACTGTTCATGGGGTTCTCACAGTGAGTGTCCTGGGGTGGTTTGCCATTCCCTACGCCAGTGGGTCATATATTGTCAGAACTCTCCACTATGACCTGTCTGTCTTGGGTGGTCCTGCACAGCATGGCTCATAGCTTCACTGAGTTATGCTAGCTAACTTAGTTTTCAAAATCTGATATGGGATTTTGTGAGTACCTTGTTGAAATTAAGATTTACTATGTACTTTTCTCTGAACCAAGTCACCATAAAGAATATTCTTAGTAAATCTTTATGGCTCTTAGTGATCTCTTTACTATTTTCTCATTCCCATCATCTATTTGATAATCTATTCTAAACTTGTTAAGGATTAAGAGAAAAGTCAAAGACTATTTGTGAAAAACAGTACAGTATTTTCCCATTTTGGGAGCCAATGCTCCTATTCTCCACAACTTTTCAAAATTTGCTAATAGTTGCCCTAAGGTCAACGCCCTCACACATGGAATGTAATCAGACAAGGCTTTCTTAGCCTCTCTCCACCTATCCTTTCAGTGCTCTTCTAACTCATTTATCTTTTATTGTGGGCTTCTCTGGTGGCGCAGATGGTAAAGAATCTGCCTGCAATGGTGGAGACCCAGGTTCAATCCCTGGGTTGGGAAGATCCCCTGGAGAAGGGAATGGAAACCCACTTCAGTATTCTTGCCTGGAGAATTACATGGTCAGAAGAGCCTGGTGGGCTAGAGTCCATGGGATCACAAAGAATTGAAAATGTTACCCCAGTAACATTAGTCATAATTTCTTACTTAGTCATAAGAAATAACAGCGAGATCCTTGTGTGCTTTGCCCAGTTTCCCCCGATGGTTTTTCCAAAACTGTCATATTCGATATAATACCACAACCAGATATTGATATTGATAAAATCCTCATATCTTCTTCAGACTTCCTTAGTTTTACGTGTACTCATGTGTGTGTGTGTGTGTGTGAACTTCTCCACAACATCACTACTTGTGCAAAATCATGTATCCAGTCAAGATACAGAACAAATGGTTCTAACACCACAAGAGTCCTTCGTGTTGCCTACCCACTAATCTTTTAAACATGCTTGCTCTGTTCTTTCTGGATCAACTGTCTTAAAGGAAAAAGCATATGCAAAATATGAGTTGAGAAGTGCTTTCACTGGGCTATTGGTTAACTTCACTGCTTCCTCCCCCTTTAGAGCACAGTTTCTTAAAACTGCATAAATTTGTTTTCTGAATACTACTACTACACTCTCCAGAATTTTTTTTTTAATGCTTTTAAGTCCTTAGGTGTTCTTTATTTGATGCTCATATTTATAATTTCTTTGGAGTTCTTTATCTGATGTTCATTTTTATAATTTCTTTAGAATGAAGCATGACAAATGGGTGGAGAGGTTTTTTTTCCCTCCTTTGCAGCAGAAAGGAAGATGGTTTCCAATTATAAGAATTTATGAGACATCTTTCATTTGAGTATGAAACTGTAACCAGAAGCTGTAGATCTCTTACCATGTTAAAGTATCATTTTCCCTTCCATATTAAAGTATGGCATTTGACACATTCCTTGAGGAAAAGGATCACATCCATTTCTTTCGTGTTTACAGTGGCTGCTGTCCTTGACTCTCAAGGACCCATACATCCCAGATGATTAATCTAAGTTAAGGATCAGTGGCTTTTGTGTAAAGGGCAGACAGTAAATAGTTTAGCCTTTGCCAGAAGATCGCTGTTGCAACTGTTCAGTTCTGCTGCTGTATCATGAAAGCAGCAACAGGCATTATGTAAATGACTGAGCCTGGCTTATGCCAATTACACTTCAGTAATACTTGCCAAACCCTGACCTGAACTAATCATGGTTAAGTCCATTTCCTCAGTCAATGACTGGCTCACAAATGGACACAGGACCCAATCCTAATATGTGGAATGTGACAAAAGTTTGCTGAGGGGCTCCTAGGAAAGACTATTTCACGTTTTAGACAGTTAAGGAAGAGGCAACCCTCCTTTTCCCTTTGGATATTAGCAGATCTGGATGTGATGCCTGGAATCACTGCAGCCATCTTGCTCCTGATCTAAAAATGCAGCCATAGGAGGGCAGAACCATGAGGATCACAGAGGACAGCAGAAGCTTGACACACCACGCTTGCAGACTGCTCCTTCTTCTTATGTAAGACAACAAATTTCCTTATCACTTAAGCCCGTGAGTTGGCCAAAAAGCATCCTAATTACTATACCCCCTTCAACGCTTAGCAAAGTACTTCATAGAGGAAGCTCACACAAACTGAACCTTCAATGCATGCAAATTAGAGTTCTTTCCATTGTAAATAACAACCTAGCTCCTTTTAAAGACAAGTTCAAATTTTCGGGGGAGGGGGAACAGTAACACTAATAAGAAATAATAGTAAACCTCATATTATTTAAGATGAATAGAAAACCAAAGTATTCGATAATTTTTCATTTTTCTCAAAATAAATGTGTTTCAAGATTATCCACTCCTTACAGTTATCCTCCCCTTACTTGAAGCCTTCCTCTCCCTGACTGGCCCTTGGAAGGCAAACTGCATGCAAATGTCTGTATACTCATCAGTCTTACTGGGCATGGTTCCAACTGGCCACCCCACATGAACACAATAAAAGTTAAACATCAATTAAAATTCATGCAATCCATTTAGCTCTCTGAAAAATCACTAAATAACCATACACATTTGGGGCCCAAATTAATCCTAAATTGTTTCCCATCAGTCTTTAGTCATCAAACATACTGGGCCTCATTTTAGACTCTATTAATTGCTCATTCAGCTTTCAGAGTAGGCCATGAAAAATGAACCCAGGATAAAAAATAAAGACGTGGAATGAGATGCCACACTGGGTCAAGTTCAGCTGGCCAGGTAAGTCTTTTAGTGATGGTGGCACTAGGGAAATTCCCCAGGAGGGCAAGCCCTATCCAGGGCTGAGGGGACACGCAAAGGGTTCTCTGATTTATTCATCCGCTGATTTATTCGTCTGCTTTCAACACAGACCTGGATGTCTAACAGGCATCTCACATTTTAACATGTCCAAAGCAGAATGCATAATTTCTCCTCTAAGTCTAGTTCTTATCCCATCTTTTCCATTTCAATAAATGGCACCCAACTACATAAGCCCAAAGTCAGCATCACCCTTGATTTCTTTTTTCTTACCAGCCTGATGCCATCAGCAGTTCTCACTGACTCTGCAACCAAAACCTGTCCATTCCTCCCCATCCCATGCCACCACCTTAATCTGGATCTCTGTCATGTCCTTTTTGAGATTACTGCCACCACCTCCTAAATAGGCTCTCTGTTGTCCCTTCTGTCTCCCAACAACCCATTCTTTTAAAAATTAAATACAATCCCATCGCTCCCCTGCTTAAAACCCTTCAGTAGCTTCCATCTGCATTTTTTTCTATTTAAATTTTTGGCTGGTTTTTTAAATTTCTTGGCCATGCCCCATGGCATGTGAGATCTTAGTTTCCCAACCAGGGATCAAACCAGTGCCCTGCAGTGGAATCTCAGAGTCTTAACTACTGAACCACCAGGGAAGTCCCCCAGATGCATTTTAGAATTAACATCTTTATGAATTTCCTATTGCAGCTATAAAAATTAGCATAATTTGGTGGCTTAGCCCAACACAAATGTACTCTCTTACAGTTCTGGAAATCAGAAGTGTAAAATCAAGGTGTCAGTAGGGCTGGGCTCCTCCTGGAGGCTTCAGAGGAGAATCTGCTCCCATGCCTTTTTTGGCTTCTAGAGCTTCCTACACTCCTCAACTTGTGGCTCCTTCCTCAGCTTCTCTGGTTCTCCTGCCCTCCTCGAACAAGGACCTTTGTGATGACACTGGGCCCACCCCGGTCACTCAGTATGGTAGCCCCATCACAAGATAATTAACTCCATCACATCTGCAGTTTCTTTTACCACGTAAGTGACATTTTTATAGGCTTGGAGACTAGGACACGGATAGTTTAGAAGGGCCCTTCTTCAGCCTATCATAATACAATATTGTAAAGTTTAAAAATAAAATAAAATTAAAAAAAAAATCAAAACCAACACATGGATGGACCTAGAGAGAATCCTACAGAGTGAAGTAAGTCGGAAAGAGAAAACCAAATATCGTATATTAACGCATATGCATGGAATCTAGAAAAATGGTATAGACAATCTTAATTGCAAAGCAGAAACACAGACGTAGAGAACAAATATATGCATGCCCAGGGGGAAAGGGGAAGTGGGAGGAATTGGGAGATCGGGACTGACACATATACACCGCTGACACTATACATAAAATAGCTAACTAGTGAAGATACACTGGACAAGACAGGGAGCTCTAACGGTCGCCTGAGGGGAAGGAAGTCTGAAAGGCGAATGTGTGTGTGGCGGATTGATCTCGCTGTACAGCCGAAACTAACACAGTGTTGTAAAGCAACTACACTCCAATAAAAAGTATTTTAAAAAGCACAACATAAATAAACAGAGCAGCTCCTGACCATAGCTTACCAGCCTGATGTCACCCATGCAACCCAGACCCGATCGCCTCTCTCTCTCTCACTTACATTCTCCTTCCACTCAGGCTCCCGTCACTCTGTCAATGTGCCAAGCTGGCTCTCCCCCTAGAGTCTTTACCCCGCTGTCCTCTCCATCCGGGCCAGTCCTTTCCCAGAAGTCCGCACAGTCGATTCATTCTTAAGAGCTCAAGTGTCATTTCCTCACTTATCACCACCCGAGACCTCCTCCTTGACCTATATCCTCACTGTCAGTAAGTCAACTCAGGGGGAAGATTCTCTGGTTTGCTCACTGTATCACCTAGAACAGTGACTGACATTTGCCGCAACTAAATATTTGTTGAAGGACTAAACTTTATGACTTCAAAACGTTGGTGATTTCCCCATAACATGCCTCCATATCTCATTCTGGTTTTATAATCCACAGACTTACACAAATGCTTTTTCAACTCGCCCACATCTTCATCCTAGATCAGTGCGCAGGATAAGGCTAAACAAGATGAAATGTGATTAAAAACAACTGTAAAGCCTGCAAAATATTGGTGGGGGAGGTGGGAGGTGGAGTGAGGGGACAGGGCTGAAAAAAATGTGAATAACATAACACGGGCTTCCCTTGTAGCTCAGTTGGTAAAGAACCTGCCTACAATGAAGGGGACTTGTTTCCTGGTTTGGGAAGATCCCTTGGAGGAGGAAATGGCAACCCACTCCAGTATTCTTGCCTGGAGAATCGCATGGACAGAGGAGCCTGGCAGGCTATAGTCCAGTCCAGTTGCAAGAGTCGGACACGACATAGCAAGTAAACCACCAACATAACACGGAAAGTAGATTCAGAAGGAAGAATTACAGATGACTCTTAACTCAACATGACTTACCAATAGGACACAGCTACCAAAAACATAACCTTCTGTGCAATGGAGGTTTTCAAGCAAAAAGAAAACTACTTCTTGGACACACTTCATTAACAAAAATAAGAAATTCCCCTGCAGGCAAGTGGTTAAGATTCCATGCTTTCGTTTTCGAGAGTTTAGGTTCAATCCCTGGTTGGGGAAACGAAAATCCCATGAGCCATGCATGGCGCAGCACCCCCTGCCTCACCACTCACAAAAAGCTATCATTTACCAAGGGTACAAAATGAACTAGGCACTGTAATGAAAGCGCCACATGAAATGCCTCATTGAATCCCCAAAACACTGTTATGGAGGAGTGTGTTAGTCCCTCAGTCATGTCCAATTCTTTGCGACCCCATGTACTGTAGCCCACCGGACTCCTCTGTACATGAAATTCTCCAGGCAACAATACTGGAGTGGGTTGCCATTCCCTTCTCCAGGGGATCTTCCTGACTCACGGATTGAACCTGGGTCTCCTGCATTTCAGGCAGATTCTTTACTATCTGAGCCTCCAGGGAAGCACATTATTTATATTTCTCGTTCCACAGATGACAGAAATATAGTTCAAAGGAGTCAGGTAATTTGCTCAAATTTATAGAATTAGCATGTGTTAGAGTCAGGATTCAGGAGTCCAAAGGTCTTTAAAAGTAATGGTCTACTGTACCAGCTTTTACTGACTATGCTGGGCACAGTGAAGGGTTGATAAGAAAGCACTACCTGTTCTTTAGGAGTTGTGGGATTCAGCAATCTGAGCAGCCAGCCCTGTGTAGCCTGGTGAAGCTTATGACCCATAAACTGGAAGGTGAAGTCCTTAATTTATAACTGCAGAATACCTGCATGCTGATTAGCTCCCAAAACACTACCACCTGCCAGTAATTCAGGCTTCACGTTTCAAAAATCATCTGACACTTCCTTCTCCTTCATCTCCATCTCTCATGAATCATAAAGTCCAGCTACCAATTCTACTAATATTTCTGCTTATAATTACTGAGTTTCAAAGAAAAACATCCACTGTTAGAAAGACAGTCTAACACTATAAAAAGATAGATAATAAAAAAAGTAAGTCTCCCTCCCATTATAGACCCCAAGTGCTCTTTTCTGGAGACAACTGTTACTGTTAAAAACACACAAATGGGAAAGGGAGTGATAGGATCAGATGTGGGTCAGCCTGGGTGCAGTGGAGGGAGGGTTAGGGCAAGTGAGGCAAACACCAAGAGGTCAGCATGGAGGATACTGCAATTGCTATGGCGACCCATGATACAATTGTGAAATAGGACCATAGCAACCAGAAGAAAAGACCCTGATGCTGGGAAAGATTGAGGGCAGGAGCAGAAGTGGGTCAAAGAGGATAAATGGTTGGGTGGCATTATCGACTCAATGGACATGAGTTTGAGCAAACTCCAGGAGGCAATGACGGACAGGGAAGCCTGGCGTGCTGCAGTCCATGGGGTCGAAAAGAGTCACAGATGACTTAGCAACTGACCGACAACAAACTTGAAGAATCTGTGGAATATAAGGGGGTTGAGTCATTTAGAGACAGCGGTGCTTGGATTTGGGGATGAAAGACAGTGAAGAGTCTGGGATGACCTGCATGCCTGGCTTGATGATGGTATTGTTTCACTGAGATCAGAGTATGCAGTGAAATCGGAGTATGAAGTTCACAAACACAGCCGTGGATGTGTTTGTGGCAGTTGGGGCATACAGGAGACAGACAGCAGTGGGGGTCTAGAGCTCAAGAGGGCGGTCAGGCTGCAGCACAATGGGGCTGCTGAAGCTGTGCACAGGCTAAGTTCGCAGAGGGGGTGGCCCGAGCAGGGTGAGAGCATCCCCGTCTTGGGATGGGCAGAGGAAGCGGCATCCCGGATGTCGTCACCACTGCATGGACAACAGAAGACACTCCAGACGCCTGTATTTATCTGGAGGTGTATTTTGACGTGTATTCAGTCCTGTTTTGAGCCTCTGTCATTTCATATGCATGTCCTTCTGTCCTGTAACACTTGCCATTCTTTCAAAGGTGGAGATTTGGCATGTTTCAAACATGAGGGATAACACTTTTTAAAAAAATTTTTTTGCATTTTAATATTTTCTTAAATTAGGGTATGTAGCTGCTAGCAGTTGGACTGGGTCTGAGCAATATAACAACTGAGGTGGGGAAGGTTTGAAATGTGCGTGCACTGCTCGCTTTGCTGCCTTGCGTTTCTGCCATAGCCGAGAGAACTACTACCCCAGTCCTGGGCTCAAAATAGGCACATGAATGGGGCAGAATCGCCCCAGCTGATCCACAGACCTGAGAGGGATAAACAAGTGCTTACTGTCTACTAGGTGGCACTGAGGTTTTGTGGTTGTTATGCAACAGATGGTGAGGGACAGGGAGGCCTGGTGTGCCGCATTCCATGGGGTTGCAAAGAGCAGGACACGACTGGGCGACTAAACAACAGCATGCAACGGTTATTCCTTTCCCTTGTGTTGAAGTATCATTTATACACAATGAAATGTTCAGATCTTAAATACACCTTCAGTCTGTATTCACCTGCGGAACCCACACCCCTGGCCATTACCAAGTGATTCGCTGGCCCTTTTGAGTCAATCACCACCTCATGCCCAAAAGCAAACACTGACTTCCTCTAACATCATATCTTAGTTTTAAGACTTCTATCATTACAACCTACTTTGGGGGTAAGTTGATATACAAAAGAGCAGGGATTAGCAAAATCCAGCCCATTATCCATTTCTGTATGCTTCATGAGCTAAGAATGGTTTTTACATTTTTAAACAGCTAACAGAAAAATCTAAAGAGGAGTACTCGTTTGTGACGTGTGAAAATTTTCAAATTTCATCGCCTGTGATAGTTTTTTATTGGCATGCAGCCAGCTCCATTTGTTGATATATCATCTATGGCTGCTTCTGCACTATAGCTGTGGAGATGAAGAGCTGAGATTCAAGAACATATGCCCCAGAAGCCTGAAGTACTTACTACCTGGCCCATCCCCCTCTCTCCATCACACATGTGGATCCAAGTGCTGGCAGAGGGGGACGGGGGCTGGTCAATGCTGAGAACCAGGAGTTCTGAGTGCTGTTCTAATTACCCTCAATCAAGTTATATATAAAAATCATACAGGTTCATGGAGAAGGCAATGGCAACCCACTCCAGTACTCTTGCCTGGAAAATCCATGGACGGAGGAGCCTGGTAGGCTGTAGTCCATGGGGTCGTGAAGAGTCGGACATGACTGAGCGACTTCACTTTCACTTTTCACTTTCCTGCATTGGAGAAGGAAATGGCAACCCACTCCAGTGTTCTTGCCTGGAGAATCCCAGGGACGGGGGAGCCTGGTGGGCTGCCGTCTATGGGGTCACACAGAGTCGGACACGACTGAAGCGACTTAGCAGCAGCAGCAGCAGCAGCAGCATGCATGTTCATGAAAGTCTAAATACTGTCAAAACACACAATGTGGAAAGTAAGAGCCTCTCATAAGCCCAGCTCTAGGGCAGAATACTCTACACTAAGATTTCCAAGCAAACTAAAGCTAAGTTACAACTAATGCATAATCATTATTATCCTGTATCGTTTTCATATGATGGTCACCATCACGAAGATCCATTACTACTGAAACAGGAAGAGTGAAGCTGTGAATAGGAATAGGCCAAAGTCAGATGAAGAGGTAGGATGACTGCCAACATTTCACCTGTGAACTACAAGGGGAGACAGGAAAGAGTCTGATCCCCAGAATCACACTGCATTAAACACCCAAATCCCGCCAGGCCAGTCCATGGGCACATCAGACCTCCAAGGACAAAAGGAGGGGTCCCGAAGGGGGACCAGCCACCACACACTGTGCTGGCTGGGCTTTGCCAGATTACAGGTGTGCATGGCTGCCTTAGAAACAGCCTGAATCTTATCCTAGAATGCAAAGTGTGTTCTCTCCCGGCTAATAAAGTACAGTGCTATTCCTCTGCTGGGAATACCGGTAAGATTTACATTCTGCCTTTAGGAATAACACCATCTGGAGACACCTTTCCAATATATGGCTTTGTTCAATAATTCCAACTCTAGAAGACCATCTCTTCAAGTTTTTCCCAACCACCTCAGCCTTCCTTAATGGAAATATTTCTCTTTTCATTCAGTGATTTCTCCTCTAATTGAGAACCATTTTGATACTCTAGAAGGGATGTGGGATTGGGGGCAGTGACAGATCTGAATATCTGCAGGGCTTTTCTTATGCTGAGTGGCAAACATAAGTCGGGATCAGAGTTCAATTTTGGAGACAACAGGGGAAAAGCTGATGCCATTTCTCATGCCATCCCTTTAAGTGTATCTGCATAAGCATTAAAGTTTATTAAAGGTGATAAAGTATTACTTTAAAGGCTATCAATTTAGTAGCCAACTGTGGATGTTCACATGCTTCTGTTTTTGGGGTGGGGGGTGGTTGTTGAGTATTTCAGGAAACCTATGAATTCTTTGCTCAGAAAAACTCACACGTGCACACCTTCCCTACACACACACACACAAATATTCATGGTGCCTTCAGGCTCCCAGTGCATGGCGAGGGATCCCAAGTTTATAAAACTTAACTACGGGATGGGGGGGGCGGTAAGGGGAGAGTGTACCCCGAGGGGCTGTATTAGAGACAGTCTAAAATGACAGCCTCATCACCTGTGAAGTTTGCCTCAGAGGCAGGGAGATAAAATGAATAAAATAGGCTCTTAATTTGCAGCTCAGCTGGCCTTTGGGGGGAAAAAATGCAAGGGTTTGATTTGAGAGTGACTAAATTGGTATTCGTATGCTCCGTGTGTCTGTGTGTGTAGGTGCATGTAGATGTGGGAGTTTCGTGTGTTCACGTGAGTCCACCCTTGAGGGACGAATCGTCCACTCCTCTATACTGTTCCTCAGTTTAGCAGCTGAGATGAATTCACCCAGGTGAGAGCCAGCTGGTGGGGCCCCAGGCAGCCTGCCCCGGACCGGGGGGCGGGGGGGGACCCTGTTAACCTCTTCCCACCTCCAAGTGTCTATGCTCACGGCCACCATCAAGGTGAGGACACCAGTCCCCATGGGAGCCTTTCTGGCAGCTGTGAACTGTTCCAATTCCTTCTAATCGCAGAGGACTGATCTGCTGCTTACTGCTAAACCGCCTTAAACTACATCCCGCTGTGTGGCCCAAAGGGGATTACCAGCTGTCATGGAGCTTTTATCTTTCCACCTACCCAGCAGCAGACAGGAGAGCTCAAAATGTGACAGAAGTAAGAACTAGGAGTAAAGAAATTCCCAGAGGGGCAAGTCTGTGTCTCTCAGAGGCGCTGAAAGCATCCTACACAAAAGTAAAACATGAATCTTGGGTTTCCTGAATTCTCCTCTGTCTTTTCTTGGCTAAAAGCATGAGACTGATAAGTCAGTGTCTGCCAACTGCGAGCTCTGGCCAGCAAAGAAAATCAGATGGGGGAAAGGCAGGCGCCTGAGCACGGGCTTGCTAGCAGGCAAACACACACAGGCCAGACGTGGGGAGAAAGGAAAGAAAAGGCCACCGCCCTTCCTGAACTTTCAAGGACAGCCCTACAATTGTTTCAAAGGGTGGTCCAGACAACACAGGAACTCCTAAGAGTTCAGCTGAGGGAAGAGCACGTGTGCGCACCACAGGATCATCAGACTGGCTCTGTTTCCATGTCCATGATCACACACAGGTTCTGCTTCCTATGGCAGCAAAGGCTGCGCTGCCTTCAGAACTCTGGGCTGTCTTGCCAGGTCTGGCGTCTATTCCAGGAACCCTTGGGACCAAGAGACTGATCAACAGAGGAAGGGGGAAAAAAAAGAGTGTTTTATTGTGCAAAAGCCCAAGTAACTTTTTTAAAATGTGCGTTGTTTAAAATCTTCCAGTGGATTCCCACTTCCCTGAGGATAATTTCTCAGTTCCCTATGTTGGCCTTTATGTAAGACCATATACGTAGATGCTCCAAACAGGGACACCTTGGAGAATGAAAGACACTGCTATTCCTAACAATGCTGGGACAACTGTCATAAACCAGGACTGTCTACCAAGACACCAGACTCTGGGCATCCTCTGGCTCAGCCCAGGGACCCCCCCTTCCCTCCCACCGCCCACAGGCTTTCTCCCACCTCCTCGCCCTGTTCCACGTGTCTGCAGGTTTCTCACCCACCCCACTCTTGCTCAGCCCTCTCAGGTCTCAGTCTGGAAGGAACATGGACAGGGAGGTCTCCTCTGACCCCTGAGACAAGGTTGGTTCCCTCTCACAGGCTCCCAGGGCACCCAGAACACTGCTCATCACTTCTGCTATCTTCATTTACTGGCTGTGGTTGCCTTCTGCAGCCGCCTCGCTGTTTGGCCTCCAGGTTGGGGCAACTCAGATCCTTGCAGTAGGCCTGATGCAAGGAGGTGTTGGGTTCTTCCGGTCTCACCCACGGCACCTGTTTCAGATGCTTCCCTTAACCACCGTCCCCATACCACGTGAGCTAAAGGCTGTTCCAAGGGCTCTCAGGGCCTTAGGCTGCCTCTGACACACGCTGCTGACATGGACCCACTCAGCACTCTGAGCCCTCCAGAGCAGAGACTGTGATCCAGTCACGCAGGCACAGTGTGCTCCTTGGGGAAGAGGCTGGAAAACGATGAGAGAGCCACGATCCCTGGTCAGAAACCTTGGGCCCAGATGCACTTTGGGCTTCAGAATTTTTCATTTGAAAATGATAGCTTGATGTAATAGCGCCAGTGGAGCTGGGCAGCACCCAGTAATCTGCCACCACTGATATTTCTGCAGCAAAACGTGTGAATATTCACACTGAGCGGCTAAATAAAGCCTCAAAATAACCTCACCCTGACTCCCTTCGGGTCAGGCTTTGCAAGCCACTGAGTTCAGAGCAAGTCAGAATTTTCTGCCCCGGTTATGAAGGAATTTTGGTTGTCAAGAGCTTTTGGGTAAGGAAACATTCAAAGAAATAATAGCTGAGAACTTTCCTGAATTGCTGAAAGTCATTACCTACCTGGTCACAGCAGGTTCTTGAATTTTTGTCTATAAGTATTGAATAAAACTTTTTTAACCACCCCCCCAAAAGTTTTTGGGTATTTTAATCATGGGAAAGGGGCTGTGGACTCGTGACAGCTGACATTTTATTAATACTCATCTTGGTGCTGTTCCAAGTTTCTATACAGTTGTATATAACACAACATATTCTACATATATCTATGGACATGTTATAAATAATATATAGGCTGCATCTATAAAATGTCATTTTGTGCTCAAAACAATCCTATAAAGTAAGTGTTCCTAAAAAAAATAAATAAATCAATCAACTAAGTGTTCCTGCTTTATTGTTCAGATAAGGAAACTGAGGCACAGAGAAGCCACAGGACACACCCAGGGTCAGCAGCAGACTCCAACACCGACACACGCGCCCCAGCTAGTGCTCAGCCACGGCTGAGTAAACGAATCAACAAAGCTCGCGTGTGCATGCAGCAAGGTGCAGGGGAAGCAGCTGAACAGCAAATCTGCCGAGGTGGCCGGGTCAGTTCCCTGGGGCTGTCTGTCTCAAACCTCTTTGATAGGCATTGCTTCTACACAAAGATTCTATCCCATCTTAAATGTTTACAAGCGGCCCAGCCTCCTGGACACAGAGCCTGCCTGGTGCAGGGGTTGGCTCCTGACTCAAATTAGGACCATTAACGACAGTTCCCTGCAACTTGGGAGCTGGCATTACAAAGACATTCTCTTGGACAATGAGACGCACGCATGTTTCAAAGGGATATAGGAAACAACCAGAGACAGCCGAGACATCCAAACCCAGCCTGACATATTCTACTCTGCAGACTATGATTTCTTTTTAAATAAAACACTGGCTGGCACACGGGACCTAGTAGGCCAGTGGGGGCTGCCTCTTGCTGCTGATATGTAACTGATTATTGTCGAGTCATTTGGCAATGATATTCTTCCACCAAGGCTTACCGCGCACTACTACGGGCCAGGCACTCTGCTTAGCAGATAATGTGGTGCGCGCTCTCCCAGGTCATGAGACTATAGTGGAACATCAACAACAAGGTGAGTGTCATGATCCGGGGAATAAATGGGCAGCAGAGAGAATTATCAGCAATGGGTTTAAATCAATTTGTAATTGGACCTGAAGTGGAACAAAAATTAATTATAGTATTTATGAGCTGTTCAAGTTTAATCCAACAAATTTAGATTATAAAACTAAACGCTTGTGAAGGATTACTGACGCAAGCAGTAGAGTTTCGTGCACTGAGTCATTCTAACGCTCCCGTGTCGAGCACAGACCATCTAGACTGACTGTTATCATTAACAGAAGATTAACATGATTTGCATATATATTGTGAACGTCTAATTAAATAGTTCAATAGTGGAAAAACTAATACAATTTGAGAGTATGGTTTCCAGAAAACATTTAGTTCAGCCAATATCTTTTGTCCACTTAAAGCCAGGTTTATCGCCAATGTAAAACTGCATTCTGCAGAAAGCACTTTGCAAAAGTGTTCGGACACCTGCATTTCAAGAGATAAAAGAACAACACTAAAGTGCCTGCAGCTAGAGTAAATATGATTGTGTAGCTCTGGCAACAGAAACATATTTGATGGAACATATGACAGACCCTGTTAGCTGTGATTGCACTTATTCTTTTCTTTCTTGTGAACATGACCCCCATTTTGGTCACTACTCTAACATGCCCTGCTAAATATACTATTTTCCGGCCTCCCTTGAAGTCACAGATGGCCATAGGTCATGGTTCTGGTGAATAAAGTCCAAGTCTGTGTCTGGCTCCTAATAAAAGGAAATAGTTGGCAAAAGGAACCCTTCTCCTACTCGTCTCCTAACCTGGATGTAGACGTGATGCCGGAGCTGCAGCCACCATACTGTCACCATGAGGATGAAAGTAAACATGCCAAGTAGCCCTGATGAGGAATTCAACCAGACTACCTCTAGACTTTATATTATGTGATTAAAAAAAACACACTCTTACTTGTTTTAACCACTGTTCTTTGATATTTCTGTTCTTTGCAACTGAACATTACTAACAGAATAGCCCAAGACAGGAAGTTGTACTGAGAAGTTTGAACCTTGGGTAACCAAGACCGAGAATTCTCTATAATCAGTGACTCAGTGCAGACAGAAGGAAGTAGCCAGTCTGGTACAGAGCAGCATAAAATACTGTTCATCATGGAACCATCAAGTCAGGATGGTGGCAGAGGCTGTTGGCTATTTACTCGACATGTGTCTCTGTCTTCTTTCTCACCAACATATTCTTTTCCAGCCCCAGAGCAAGTCCCATTTGAGTCACCTGGGCAAAACCTAATAAAAGACAGGAAAGTTGGTTTGGGGCTGTGCTCTGCAACTGTGTAGACAGTTAAGCTTCCAGCTTTCACTTTACATAGGAGAGATTTCAATATGAGGTGCAGAAATGTGGTTTACTTCACGGCAAGTGCAATTTACTGTTAGAACCTTCAGGCCATTTTCTCTGTTTTTTGGTAGAAGTAGGTTTCTAGGAGCCTGGTATATTTGATATAAGATTATTACTACTCCTGGACTCAACGGTAGCTGTATAAATACACATGGAAGAGGTAGCTGCACTTCCCTTGAACCTAATGACCTCACCTTTCCCCCTTTTAAATCGAGAAGCAGTCTGTGCTCTTTTACTCACTCTTGTGTTAATGCTTCATTTGTAAATAATAAAACATTATCTATTTATTTATTCTAAAAAAGGAAGGCATGGGGGGAGTCCCAGAGAACAAGGCATACTCAGAAATTCTAAGGCTGGAGAGCACCAGGAGCTAAGGTTTCATATATGGGCAGGCAGGTGTGGGAGAGTTCTGTGTCTCACACATTAAAGACTGACTTTCATTCCAGTGGCAACAAGGAGCCACTGAAGGATTTTAAACAAGGAACTGACATACTCAGATGTCTTCTTTAGAAAGATCACATGGGCTGCACTACAGGGAACAAATTGCAGGTGGCACAAGAGGCCACTTACAAATTAGTAACAAATGATGCAGGCCTGATTACGGCTATGGCAACCGACAGCTCTGAGAGGCATGAAGGGAATGGGCTTGACATCAGCTTGGGTTCATTGGTACCGGACAGGAAAGCATCACAGCGGCTCCCAGATTTGACAGGGGATAGTTGATACCATTCAGAGCCATAGAAAATGCAGGGCGGCAGGTGAATGGTAGATGGCACCCGCACTTCTGTGCATGTGGTGGGGCATCTCCTGGAGATATACCACCAGACGGCAGAACACACGGGTCAAGCCCTCAGATCTGAACAGTAACTAACTGTGCATGCAAACAAAGAGCCATCAAACTGTAGATGAACTGAATCGCGTAAAGACAACGAGTAAAATAGGAAGATGTGTCAGTGAAATCACAGGAAAAAAACAACACTAACAGCAGGGATCTACAAATAAGAGAAGGAAGAGATGGCCAGCAGCCTAGGAAGGGAACCACAGAGGAGGCGGGGCAGGGAGCAGGGGAGCAAGGCGGGGCGCCCAGGGAGGAGCTGGAAGGCCTGAGTGGCCTGCAGGGCCCACCACTGCCGAGAGTGACGCCAGCAAGGCTGCTCCTCCCCAGTACACACGGGCTTTGACCCACGGCCAGTGTGTGTGCGATCCTGCTCCCCCGCCACAGCTACCCGGTCAAGAGGCGATCGTTGCCCCAAGCAGTGTAGAAGCCTGGAGTGCCATCGCCCCGCCGCGGGGACTGTGAAGCCGGCTGAGCGGGGAGGAGAGCAGGAACACAGAGTCCCGGTCCGTGTTCTGATAAATGACTGTTGTGCTAAGGTGAATTCCAGCTGGTTTTTCTTACTTGGAATAATCCCAGTCTATATCCAGTGAGAGACGCAGAAATACAAATGGCTGTATCGCCTGACAGAGTGAACTACATGCTTGATGGAGACGGAAGAGGCTGCCGTGCAAGTTCCAGAGCAGGCGAGATGAACTGGGGCTGGGTTTAGGGAATGCTTCCAGAAGGGAGGTGGCATCTGGGCTGGCACTTGAAACATTAGGAGGCTTTTCAGGGGGAAAGAAGGGAAAGAGTGCGCTCTAGCTGAAGGAGGAGCACCAGCAAATGCAGAGAAGCAGGAAATAAATGGAGCGTTAAGGCAAATGCAGGGGATGGCCATGCCCCCGCCAGTCTCCTGGTCTGATTAACTCTGGCGCTGGCACACCCTTCAGGAGCCTGCAAAGCCTTCCTGTCCTCCCTCAGCAGCCTGCCCAGCCCATCTCAGCCCTTCCCACGCTGTCTCGGAAGTCAGCTTGTGTGCGTCTGCGTCCCTCTCCAGGCTGGAGGCACGCATCCTTTTACTTCCGTCCGTCCGGGGCCTGGCACAGAGCCTGGCACGAGTGGGGGTTGAGGGCAGACCTGAGCATCTCCAGTAACCTCTGCTCAACCAGTGCACTTGGAGGAGGTGGGCAGCATGAAAGTCTGAGAAGGGACCCTGGGGTCTGGTAGCAGGGAGGCTGCTCGTCAAGACTGGCTTGGATGAATGTGGGTGTAGGAACATTAAAACAACTTAAGTTTCCTTTTTTTTTTTTAGTGTGGTAAAATGTATAGAATATAAAATTAGCCATTTGAGTGTCCAGTTCAGTGGCATGGAGTGCATTTATATCGCTGTGCAAACGTCACCACTATCAATTCCCAGAACTTTTCATCTTCCCAGACTGAACCTCTGTACCCATTAAACACTTAAGTCCCATCCCAGCTCCTCTCACCCACCTGTAACCACCACACCACCTCCTGTCTCCATCTATTCTATTCCTCTAGGTACCTCAGTAAATAGCATTTGACCTTTTCGAAACAATTTAGGTTTAATCGTGCTTTAAACTGCAAACATTTACCAAGTGTTAGCACTTCCTCCTCCTGAGGCGGGCAGGGTAGGACTATAGGTCTGGCTTTGGAGGCTGATGAAGCTGGGGCTCAGGAAAGTTAAATGATTCACCCAAACCTCAGCTTTAAGGGGTCATAAGTGGCCCATGTTCCCCAAACTGCCAGGCTCAGCTAACCCTCTCAACACACTCCATGGAGGCCCCTTCAAAATCTGGACCGCTGGAGGGCCATTACCTCAACGCACACCCCACATATCAGCTGGTCTCCCTTGCCTTGGCCCAAAGGTGGGTGGTTTGGGCACTTCACTAAAGATTAGCAATCAGAACAGGAAATGGCCAATTTAGTAGGGCAGGGACAACAAGGATTTAACCTTAGGCCCGGGTGTGTCTTTCCAAGGTCGGATGCTCCCTGCTTAGGAGGGAGACTCGCTCAGAGAGGTCAAAGCCATTGCCAGCATGAATTATTCATCTGTACACTTGTTTGGAGTCCACCTGAATAGGCAACACAGTACAGTCATAGCAGAAATGTGCTAAATGATTAACCCTCCTCCTGCCAGAGTCCCTGGCTGCTGGGCTGGTTGTCTTTCTACTGAACATCCGGAGAAAGGTCCTGCTTTCCATATTCAGGTCAAAAGGTTCGCTTGATTTTGTTTTCTGCAGTCATTAGTCAACACTAATGAACTATCGGTGGTGGTTTGGTTGATAAGTCGTGTCTGGCTGTTTGCAAATCCATGGACTGTAGCCTGCCAGGCTCCTCTGTCCATGGGATTCTCCAGGCAAGAATACTGGAGTGGTTGCCATTTCCTTCTCCAGGGGATCTTCCAGACACAGAAGTTGAACCTGGGTCTCCTGCATTGCAGGCAGATTCTTTACCAACTAAGCTACAAGGGAAGATCCTAATGACTATTTGCAGACTGCCAAAGGACTCATTGGAAAAGACCTGATGCTGGGAAAGATTGAAGGCAGGAGGAGAAGGGGACGACAGAGGATGAGATGGTTCGATGGTATCAGTGACTCGATGGACGTGAGTTTGAGCAGGCTCCAGGAGTTGGTGATGGACAGGGAAGCCCGGCATGCTACAGTCCATAGGGTCACAAAGAGTGACTGAATTGAACTGAACTCAAAGGATGCAGGGTTTCTTTAAATTAGTTTGTTTGCTGGAATTAGAAATGGTTCAAACTGTGCATTCATTATCTTCTAAATCAATGTAGAAAGCTCTTAGTGAGCCTAAAGATAATGAGGCTCATTCATTCCATTCTCATCGATACCAACTAAAATAATCTATCGGGTGTTTGTGTGTGCATACATAGGATCTAACATTAAAATCTGAAGACAATCCTTTAAAGATGCTCGTACTTTTTATTTGCCTGTAAATTTACCTGAAGGATAAAATCAAAAGCTAATTAGTTTGATCCCATGTGGCTCCGTTGTGCTTAAGCCTTAAGGAAGATTATGTCTTAGAATTTAAGAATTTCCCTTTGGGCTGGTTGAAAGATGGAAATCCTGTCTCACCTTAAGACTCTGTAAGTGAACCAGAGTGGCTGGGAGACAGATATGGAGGAGGAACCAAGGAGGCTGAAGCAGGAAGACCTAGATTCACAAGCTGCCTCCCACTTATGACACAGTGCTCTGCTGCTGCTGCTGCTAAGTCGCATCAGTCTGTCCGACTCTGTGCGACCCCATAGATGGCAGCCCACCAGGCTCCCCCATCCCTGGGATTCTCCAGGCAAGAACACTGGTGTGGGTTGCCATTTCGTTCTCCAGTGCATGAAAGTGAAAAGTGAAAGTGAAGTCGCTCAGTCGTGTCCGACTCTTCGAAACCCCACGGACTGCAGCCCACCAGGCTCCTGCACCCATGGGATTTTCCAGGCAAGAGTACTGGAGTGGGGTGCCATTGCCTTCTCTGACAGTGCTCTAGGGAAAGCCTATTTATCTGAGCCTCAGTTTCCTCATCTGTGAAAAGGGATCATACCTTCATCTACCAAGGAGGGATTCAGTGCAGAGATTAAATAAAATGAGAACTAATAGCAGCAACAATTCACTGAGTGCATACAATGAGTCAGGCACTGTTCTGTGGAAATTACTGCAATGCACTTTACAAATACCAACTGTAATAACAACTTTATTGTTGGCCTTTACTGGCAATTCACAGTGTTTCAATAAGTTTAGAGGATATGGACAGGTTTCTTCCACTTTATTCTTAAAATCCCATACTGTTTGAGTACCAAAGGTCTTACCTCCCAAATGCCACTTTTGAGTCCATAAGGATCTTCTTCCCGCCCGTCCTCTCTTCAAGGGATGAGGGGAGAAACTGAACCAGAAGGAAGAGGACAGGGAGCTAATATATATTAATTGAGGCACCAAACTTCCATAGCCAGAAACTTAGCCAAATGTTGGGTGTACAAGGATAATAAATAGGAGTAATGTTAAAATGTATCATTATGCTTTTTTCCACCTTTTGTATTTGAGGGCTGATGGACTGGCAGCGGCAGGGATTTGGAGGCTAGTGGTGACCAGCGCTACAGCCACTGCTGGTTGCTCCCAACAAGCCACCCTGAGAAGTCAGGTGACACCCGAGGCATTTCAGCCACTTCCCTCCAGGGAACAGTCCCAGCTGGGCACAAACAGGTACTCAAGGACTCAGCATGTGGGCCGCTCATTCCGGCCACCGGCCACTACCAGCCACACAAACCACGCTTCCTGCTCTTCTCAGGGGCCTTTTTAAGGAGGAGCTGGAGTGCGGACAGGGCTCTGAACGACAGAGACCTCCAGACAAAACCAAATTACCTAGACAGCCGATTTGAGTCGTTGGAGGAGACGAAGCTATTGGATTAGAATAAGATTTGGTTTTCCTCCGCTACCCAAGGAGTTCAAATGAAGCCTGAGTTCACTCTAGAAAAATAAGTTACACTTTCTTTGCAAATACAAGTGGTAAGAGTAAATCCAATATTAATATCCTGCAGCCCTCAGCCATGGTCTGGGAAAGGTTGTAATTATTTCCTCTGCCTGGAAAGCTTTCCCTCACCTTTTTGCACTCCTCTTCCTAGTTAATAGCTTTTTCAGATGCTTGCTTGGAACAACTTCCTGATGGAAACTTCCCTGGAACAACCCCCCCACCCCCAATCCACATCCCCAAAGCCAGGTCAGTGCTCCCCCCTCCCCCACGGCCATGCTCCCAAGCCTGGCCTCATCAAGGCAGGGACCTCTGTGTTGTAAGTGCTTGTTTTTTTTTGCCTCTGCAGTCTGTGTAAACTTTTCAAGTCAAGGACTGTGTCTTGTTCACCACTACATTCCTGGTGCCTAACACAGCGTCTGACAATACATATGTTCAATACTGATTGACAAGTGACTCACTGATGACCATGCAAGGAATACATACTCCTTAGGTGTCAACAATTTGAATGTGGAAAGACAGCTGTCTGCCAGGGAACGCCAAGCTCAATACAGAAGGGAGAAGAAGAACCTGGGACGTGGCTGGTTAGAAAAGACCCGCTCATTTTGAAAAGGGTCCAGAACTAAAATTATGTTTTTGTTTTGTTTTATTTTTAGTGTAACGCCACATACATGCCACACCCAGCACCTGGCCAAGCTCCGCCCCTAACTGGATATGGGACTTGGCCCCAGCTCCTCATCACTTACTCAAGTTTCACTTTCATGTAATCCCATCATCAGAGCTTCAGGGTTCTTAAGGGATGACAGAGACTTGAAGAGTCTTCTTTTAATTCTGTATTATACTGAAAATATAAAACAATAAAACGAATCATGCAGGAGTGGAATTTTGGAGTATTTCTTTCCGGTTTTCTACAATGCACATGATTATCCTTTTTGTGTTATATATTCTAACGAGGTCCATGCCCATGGACAGCTGCCACCTCTGGGCACCTCTGCTTCCCCTGCTTCTTCAGCTCCCATTCACTCTAGAGTCCAGTGAGGGCCGTGGCATCTGCGCTGGCTGTCCCCAGGGGCATCAGAGTGTGTACTGTCACTAGGGCTTTTCACATTTGTTTCCAGTATTTGGTGACCATTCTTTTAAGTGCTACTTAAACTTGTTTTTTTCTTTTTTTGAAAAACAAACAAGGGACTTTCCCTGATGGTCCAGTGGTTAAGAATCTGCCTTCCAATGCAGAGCATGGGGGTTCAATCCCTGGTCGGGGAGCAAAGATCCCACGTCATAGGGCACCTAAGCCTGCACAATCCAACTACTGAAGCTCGTAAGCTCTAGAGTCCGTGCTCCACAACAAGAAGAGCCTGCGCACCACAGCTAGAGAGAAGCCCTGCAAGCTGCACCTAGAGAAAGCCTGCATGCCACGACAAAGACCCAGTGCAGCTAAACAAGCAAACAAAGCATAAGCAAGGTGAAGGGAACAGTATAAAGAACCCATATGCCCCTCACCCTTATTTCATATTCTCCCCCACACTGTACGTGTATTGGGAGCACTTTAAAGCAGACACCATGTACCAAATCTTCAACACCATTTTTAACTGTCCCTGTGCCCTGAAGCTGCCTTTGGGAGGCTCAGAACCTCAGAAATGCACAGAATGTATAAAGAGTACCAGTAGGTAAAGGCTGCTTATGGATGTACACGCTCACAGCATCACGCTGATTTTTTTCTCCCTGACCTGCACGAGAGGGAAACCTTCCAAGTAACTGCTTAAAAGCAAACTCTGCAAATGCCTTTGATCCCTGTGAAAACCTTAGAAGGAACCAGGCAATTTTCCAAAAGCACCAGACTTCACACAGTAACACGCCAGGTCAAATGGACATTTCTGCCTGATACCCAGTTATTTCAATTGTCACCTCTCCAGTTACTTAGTCTCCCTGCTTCATTCTGCCTGGATAGTGGAAAGGGCCACCTGGTTCACTGACTGCCGCTGCCTTTTCTTTTTCCTCACATAAAGAAGAGGGGACTAGTAATTACAGGTGTCATGAGAGCAAGTGATCTTGTCTAGACACAGAGAAAGGGGGCTCAGGGGCCTGGGGGCTGAGCTGTCTGAATACTGACCCACCCAGGGACAGACACACAGACATAACTGGGACTTGCTCAAGCACACAAAAGCACAAAATGAACAAATGAATCAATCAGTCAAAGCTAAAGAGGCTAGAGGCCCAGTGGAATGAATGCTGGAGCCTGGATCCCCCAGGCCAAGTACTGGGAGCTGCTGCTGCTAAGTCACTTCAGTCGTGTCCGACTCTGTGCGACCCCATAGATGGCAGCCCACCAGGCTGCCCCATCCCTGGGATTCTCCAGGCAAGAACACTGGAGTGGGTTGCCATTTCCTTCTCCACAAACAACTAAAATAAAACCTAAGAGATAACACAGTGAGTTTCAAACATACACCATCGCAGGACTTCCCTGATGGTCCAGGACTTCCCTGATGGTCTGGTCCCTGATTGGGGAACTGGGATCCCACACGCTGCGTGGCATGGCCAAAAAATAAACCCCAAAATATCAACTCAACAAAAGAGTTACTCTCTTTCTTCAACTTAACTTCTAAGTCTTGGTCCTTGGAAGAGTCACTTCTACACAACTAAAATCACGGCATACGGGTACTTTTATACGTGCTCCTCCTCACCTAATATACCAAACACACCCCCACGTTGCCTGTCTTCCTCAGAATTGTTTTACATAGCTGCACGGTCTGTAGGTATGCCTATAAGCCCAAATGTAATTCTCTGCTCTATTCCTTCCCTCTTTCTTCAGTCACTCATCTTTTGGAAGTGAAGTGAAAATTGCTCTGTTGTGTCCGACTCTTTGCGACCCCATGGACTATACAGTCCATGGAATTCTCCAGGCCAGAACACTGGAGTGGGTAGCTATTTCCTTCTCCAGGGGATCTTCCCAACCCAGGGATCGAATCCACGTCTCCCGTATTGCAGGCAGATTCTTCACCAGCTGAGTCACAAGGCAGGGGGTGCAAAAACTGCTCTTTCGCCTCGTCTCCATCCCCTTCTGCCACAAAGCACCCATCCCCAGAGGCACCCCTGCTTCCAGGAACTAGCTTGTGCTTCTGCCTCTGTAGGCAACACTCTGCAGCCACTCATCACCTGGCCTATTCCTACCTCTGTGTAAGGGCTCAGATTAAAAGTCACTTATTCCAGGAGGCTTCCCTGACCCTCCTGATGACCTTAACTTTCTGGACTTCAAAGGTCAAGGTACTCATCACACTCTGTATTGTAACCATTTGTCTAATAGTCCGTTTGATCACTAGAACTGAGCAGAAGTCATTTTTCTGAGCCCGATTAGCCAAGTGGTCTGGTCTCCCTTCAGCCTCAGTTTCCTCATCTGTGGGAGGGGATAATTACGCAGTCTCTCACACCATTCACAAGGATGTGAAAATCACATGAGGCAGTATTGCAAAGATTCTTGGAACAGCATGAAGGGCTGTAAGAATGTTGATAATCATTACTGATTATACATCTGTACTTAATCCCAAGAGATAAAAAGCAGCCACATAATTTTAACTTTTTGAGGATCACAGATGAATAGTGATCGCCAACATTTACTGAAGGGCTCCCCTGGTGGCTCAGCGGTAAAGAATCCACCTGCCAATGTAGGAGACTTAGATTCAATCCCTGGGTTGGGAAGATCCCCTGAAGAGGAAATGACAACCCATTCTTGCCTGGGAAATCCCACACACAGAGTCTGATGGGCTACAGTCCATGAGTTGCAAAAGAGTTGGACATGACTCAGAGACTAACCACCACCACCACCACTTACTGACTGCTATGGGCACTGTACCAGGCGGTGTATATACATTTTGTCATTGTCTCCTCATGCAAATGAATGGGGTAAGACCTCTTATTGTTCTCATTTCTCAGAGGCTCAGAAGACTAAATCATTTTCCGGAGGACACACTGTTTTAGAATAGGATGCTAAGAACCCATGTAAGCCTCTCTTCAACAAGTGCCCACATTCGTGTCCATAGAAAACAGTGCCCACAATGTCCATAAGTTCATGGGTTCCCTAAAGCCCATGTTCTGTGGGCTGAGCCCTTGTTCAAGGCAGAGAAATGAATTCTGCAGAAAAGTTCAAAGATTTACACACCTCGCAGTTCTGGGTGGTTATGAGAATAAAACCTGTGTCAGCAAGAATTCGAGAGCCTGGGAACAGGTTATAAATCCTGAGGTCTCACCAGACATTGTTGCCTTGGCAATTTAAGTCATCGGATGACTGAAGACTCTTGGCCCAACAGCCACCTGGCATGAACACTGCACTCTGATAAATCATGTGCCGGGAGAAGCTGATGGTACCAGCTGTCAAACTCCAGCCACTAGCAGCAACAGACACTTCAGGGTATAAATAGTTTCTGAAGACACTCATGGCTTGATGGAGCCCACAAACTGGAAAAGCATTTGCTAAACAGAATGTAAGCGGCCACAAGGAACCAGAGCGGGAGCAGAAACAAGAGTGTGTCGAACCATCTGGCTTTGGCCTCTCCTAATCTCAGAAAAGCTTTAGAAACTGCGAGGCATCACCATGGGTGTAAGAAGTGCATGTGGCTCACACCGAGAAGGGTGAGAGACAGCAGCCTGGCCACCAGGCATGGTGAAACCCATCCCTCTGCAGAAAAATCCCTGGGCCTGTGCCACAAGCCAAAATAAGCAATTAAAACATGAAAGCAATCTCGTGGGCCAGGCTGCATTTTTCAGCATGGCACCGCATGGGCAAAGCCTCAGAGACCACTTGGGAATGGACTGAGATGAGCCAAACTGGTTGCCATGGTGAAGGCTCCCCGAACCAAGGAGCAAAGGCTTACAGAGTATGTGGCTTCAAGAAAAGCAGCCTGCTGAGTAGTGTGAGGTGTGATGGTCCTCACAAAGACAAGGGTGGAGACCGGCTGTTCAGGTTCCCTTGGAGACAGAAAGGGAATGTGGCTGAGGAGCTGGTTGAAGTGGGGTCAGGGGGAGCAGCCTGAGGGAATTCCCCACCCCCGAGACCTGTCACGTGTGGGCACACACACAAAGAAAGGAAACAGACACACACACAAGAAAGGTGCCAAGCAGCCCCCTAAATGTCAGAAAGGCAGAAGCCTTCTTGAAACAAGGTTTGCTTTGCTTTTAACAAAGGGCCTGGGGTTCTCGTGGCGAGAATACTGGAGTGGCTTGCTGTTCCCTCCTCCAGTACACAGCGAGGGACAGGGAAGCCTGGCATGCTGCAGCCCATGGGGTCACAAAGAGTCGGACACAACAAGCGACTGAAGAACTGAACAACAACGCCCTCTATCAGACATTAGGTTGGCGCCCCGTAAGTTCAACTTCTATCAGAGCAAATAGGGAGGAAATTATAGGCCCACACATTTTTACCTTTAATTCTGAGACCCAGAAAGTTCCGAGATATGAAAGCTTTTTTCTAAGTGTGTGTAAATCAATCACTTGGTAACAAAAATCTGACGCCAAGTGACAACGTATTTATAGTCTTCCCTTCTAGCTGTAAGTCATACCACAGATACATCAACATGTCTGATCACAGAGTGTAACCCCAGCCCCACTGGGGGTCTGATGCAATATAAGATGTAATAAGCCAAGAATTTCCTTTAAAATTTCAGATAACTGATTCTGGACATATATTTCCTTTTCTACACATCGGTAAAAATCAAAGAAATGCTGGACCATTTGGGATGGGATGGATACAATCAAAAAGACAGCTGCAAGATCTCATTTAGACTCTTTGAAGGAACGTGGCTTTGAGGCAATTTGCATGTCCTCATAAGGTCCATGGACAAGCCTATCCTTATGTTCCAGCCCTAGTTTAGAGTTTACCTCTGATGATTAACTCTGTGAAAACTCTACCTCTGCACCCAGATAAATCCAAAGCAACACCAGGCTTTTCATGCACACAGCAAAGTTGGGAAGATTTTCTACCACGATGGTAAGGATGGGTAACAAGTCAGCCACTGCCTACTCCTCTCCCAAAAGTGTGTGAGCTGAGGACTTGACTCCTTTCATCTCCAAGGGTCCATGATTTTAGAAGAGGAGTATAAAAAAAGCAAAGTTAAAGATGAGGTATTTTCTCAAGGATTCAAAGAGTATTTTCAATGAACAAAAAGACTCTAAGCTTTTCTATCAAAATGATCTGCTTTTCCTGTTTCACAGCAGAAAGATCATTTTGGGCACCTGGAGACAAGGAAAGAGGATCCAAAAAAAAGGAGTAAAGATGGTTTATTAACAAAAAGACTTGGATTCAAAATCACACACTGCCACTTAAGAGCTGTGTAACCTTGGAAAGTTTACATCCCCGAGGCTGAATATCATCTGGAACCGAGAGGAAACAATACTTCTTTCCTCGTAGGGTTTTTATGAGGATGAAATGACATGGAAAACATTCAATATATGGTAGCTATTATTGTGGTTGCAATTAGATTCTGGAACTTGAACAAGGCCTGGCCTCACTTCTTATTTCACCAGATTGCCTGGTTCAGCAGAGTGTAGGGAATACTGACTTCACAATCACAGAGCCAGTGGCTAATAAACACACATAGCAACAAATCACAGTGGTAAACCAATCTCCCTCCGCTAATAACTGCTTCCCAGGCTTCTGCATTTGCTTTGTTAAAGAACTCAATAGGTCCTGAGGGCTATGAAACCAAATCTTCTAGAAAAGGGTGAGTTACATCAGAATTAAAGATTCTGTTAAGGGCCTAGTACTATGGGAGGAATCCATTCAAAGCCATCCTTATTAAAGAAGGCTAAGCAAAAAAGCAGTCCATCCTAAAGGAAATCAGTCCTGAATATTCATTGGAAGGACTGATACAGAAGCTGAAACTCCAATACTTTGGCCACCTGATGCAAAGAACTGACTCATCTGAAAAGACCCCGATGCTGGGAAAGATTGAAGGCAGGAGGAGAAGGGGACAACAGAGGATGAGATGGTTGGATGGCATCACTGATTCAGTGGACATGATTTTGAGTAAACTCCGGGAGTTGGCGATGGACAGGGAGGCATGGAGTGCTGCAGTCCATGGGGTTGCAAGGAGTCAGACATGACTGAGCGACTGAACTGAACTGAAGCAAAAACACTAAGTAACTTGGCATGTTTTCTGAGGCTTACCTTACACCCTCCCCTCAACCAATCCTTTCAGGTGACAAACTTTTACTGAGATGCACTATGTACCACATTGAGTGCTGGGGCACAAAAATGAAAACATATGGCCCCTTCCCCTCAGAGAGTTCAGGCTTGCAAGTGAGACAGTTGCAAGAATCAGTTAGTATGGTACATGCTATCAGTGCTAATGAGAAACACAGGTTTATAAATGGACTATCTAACACAAACAAACATCTTTTTGTTTCCTTAATGTAAGATATTTCCATAATGTTGGGATTTTATATAGTGCCCATGGTTGACTTTAGAAATTAGGGGAAATAAAAACTTTACAGGAAAAATAAAGAGCTCAATGATGGAATGATATGACCGATTTTCTAACATTCAAATACAGGGGTGAGTGCCAAAATTCAGCAAAGAACCAGAACTTTGATGGGACCCATGAGAAGAAAGGAGGGCACCCCACACCACCTGGAGGTGAAACTGACAAGTCAGGCTTCCCCAAGAAAGCGGTACTTAAGGTGAGACAAGAACTGAGTGACAGTTTGCCAGTGAGAGTGTAAACTGGAGTAAGTGCAGCCCTTTTAGAGAGCAATCCGGGAATATCTGTCAGTATTTAAAATGTGCAGGAACTTCCCTGGTCGTCCAGTGGCTAAGACTCTCTGCTCCCCATGCAGGGGGCCTGGGTTCAACCCCTGGTCAGGGAACTCGATCCCACACGCCACAACAAAGACTGAAGATCCCACGTGCCACAACTGTGAACTGGCACAGCCAAACAAAATAAATATTTTTTTAAAATAAAATGTGTAGACCCCTCCACTCAGATGCTCCTCTTCTACTGAGATGAATGCCAGGAAACATACACAAAGGTCTGTGTAAAAAGATGTTCACTGCATCACTTGGATGCATAAGTGATAAGTATATAATAAGTATATAAAAAGATGACACTGGAAATAACTTGTGTCCACCAAGAGGGGATTCTTTAAATAAAGTGGAAAGTACACCAGAACATAACTATGAAAATACAAAACTTACAAATAGCATATTAAGTTTTAAAAGCCAAGTTACAGAATAGCGTGATCTTATTTTTGTATAAATAATTTTATATATACTTCGTTTGTATATGAATAGGAAAAGTCAGAAAAGACACACAACAAGCCATATTAGGCCTATGAGAGCTGCTAGGGGAGGGAGAGGGGTGAGGAGAGGGAATTTCATTCTCTCACCTTCTCTATATTTACATTTTTATGACAACGTATTTCTTTAGTATTTAAAAAAGTTTTTTTTTAAAGTTTACTAATTGGATAGTTATGAGTACAAAAAAAGCAGAGATTTTAGAGAGTGTGTATTCAGAAACAGGCTTCCCTGGCAGCTCAGCGGTAAAGAATCCGTCTGCCAATGCAGGAGATGCAAGTTCAGTCCCTGGATCAGGAGGCTCCCCTGGAGGAGGGCATGGCAACCCATTCCAGTATTTTTGCCTGGAGAATCCCATGGACAGGAGCCCCGTGGGCTCCTGTAGTCCACGGGGCCTCAAAGAGTTGGACACGACTTAGCACCTGAGCACATGTGCGTGCATTCAGAAACAGATGGTTGCTATTTGAATACAGGAGGCACCTGAGTGCAGGCGACGGGATCCAGGGGAGGCTTCACAGGAGAGACCAAAATGAGGGGTTCTCCTTGGAGAATGGAGGACAGAGAGTACGGAATGAGTAAACAGCACAAGAACAGAAGAACCGAAGAATGCTCTTCAAACGGACGAGAACAGTGCAGAGAAAAGTGGACCAGGGATTTTCAAGAGTGAAAAGCAGGAAACATCTGAAGAGCAGAGGTATCAACACATCTTTTTATTTTTTAATTTTTTTAACACATCTTTTTAAAGGAGGGTATCTACTAAACAGATTAAAAACTAAATTTTCACTAAATCCCAACTACAACTTTGTTTGCTAAGAGGGAAAGTAGAGGGAGAGAGAAAGTTGTTTTAAATAAAAGAACAATTTAAATTAAAATGCCAATTTATTCACAAATTGTTCCATTACAAATACCAGTGACACAACGGAAAGGGCTTTGAAAGCAAACCTGTAGTTCGTCCAAGATGAGTTTCAGACCAAACCCCAGCCTCTCCCTCTTTCTCCCTGGTGGAGACTCACTTATCCCATTCGTTTTTGGGAGCCCAATCCTTCTCTCAGAAAGATCTAAGGTAAGTGGTTTATACTTCAGTGTGAACTTATAGTCATTCTTACCTTTCAACATATTTTAATTTTAGGTCCTAACTTCCCTGGTGGCTCAGATGGTAAAGAATCTGCCTGAAATGCAGTAGACCCGAGTTCAATCCCTGGGTCAGGAAGATCCCAGGAAGGAAATGGCAATCCACTCCAGTATTCTTGCCTGGAGAATTCCATGGACAAAGGAGTATGGCGGGCTACAGTCCATGGGGTCGCAAAGACTCAAACACAACTGAGCAACTAACACTTTCACTAAATACAAATCCTTAATTTAGAGATCCAATGTTTTTTAAAGCAATTGTGAACATCAGGCAACAGGTGAAGATGGAGGGAGAAAGTTCCTCATGGCCATGGGTGGAGTCACCTACACTTGGAAGCTAGTCTTCTTTTCATGTCTAAACCACATGGAAACAGCCCTCTCAGAACTGTGAGCTTGGTCCAGGATCCATAGGTTGGATTCTAAAACACTGATGGAGTAGAGGTGGGGATATTAGTCCCTTGTAGCTCATTTCCTTAAAACACATCAGCAAATGAACTGAAGCTATAGCCACTTTCTGGTTAATTTAATCAACTGGAGACAAGAAAACTAGTGAATTCTGCTGAGAAAGTATCCCTCTGGGGGTTAAATGGTCTCTTGGGCTGTCCACATCCATCAAATTAATTCAATAATCCTAAGCTCTCATTTCACATTGTGTTATATGAATATTACTCTGCAGGTTCAATGTTGATGACCTAATAAGCATCTCACCAGCATTTGTGAATAGCTTGGCAGCTAAAAGGTCTCTTCCTCCCTTCCTAAAGCAGGGTCTAAAACAATGCCCACGGGATCCTGGGGGAAGTACCACAACTACCACAGTTGAAACCCTGCCCCACTTTTAAACAGGGGCTTCAATTACGAAAAGGTGATGGTTTAAAACGCTTTAAGTTGACTGTATGTTTCCCAATCCAAAAAATAAGTAATTTTAAGGCATCTGGCAATTGATAGGGAGAGTAAATATATGAGGGTTAATCATCCTACACTGCCCATATTTGGAACAATAATAAAAGGGAAAATGAAATAGCAAACATTTTTTAAAGTCTTGCTAACAAGACTAACGAGTAACCATTTCTGACCTATCAGATGGGCAAATTTTTTAAAAACATTCTTCCAATGTGGGAGAGTATTTAAGAAAGCTGGTGCTGGGCTGTCCTGGTGGCTGAGTGGTAAAGAATCTGCCTGCCAGTGCAGGAGACACAGGTTTGATCCCTGATTCGGGAAGACTCCACACGCCTAGGAGCAACTAAGACTGAGCACCACAACTACTGAGCCTGTGCCCTAGAGTCTCTGCTCTGCAACGAGAGATGCGACCGCAGTGAGAAGCCGGAGCACTGCAGGTGAACTGCAGCCCCCGCAGAACAAAGACCCAGCACTGCCAAAAATAAATATACATACAATTATTTAAAAAAGAAAGCTGGGCCCGGTGAGAGTATACTTCCTTTCAAAGAATAACTTGAAATTTTGTTCAAAACATCTTTTAATGTGCATATGCTATGATTCAGCTATTTCATTTCTAGGGACATATTCTAATAAAATAAACAAGTATACAAAGAAAGATGGACAAAGATAATCTTTGTAGTGATAACCTGTAATAGTAAAAAGTTGTAAAAATCACAAATTTCCATTAGTAGTGAGCTGTAACTTACGTTATAAAATGGAATACTACACAGTCATTAGCACTGATAATGCAGAGGCATATTGATTCATAAGTAGATTCATAACATGCTAGTAATGACAGAGGCAGGTTATAACACCATATATAGCATGAAATTTCACTTCTGTTAAGCAATACAGACACACATATACAGAATATAAATTAAGAAGTGTTAAGCAATTTATACACACATACATCCTAAACTATAAATTGAAAAAGTACAATTCTCTTCAAAATATGCTAGCATAAACTGTGATATACAGATGTGTGAGTTTTAATTTATATCCTACAAGTAAGCGCTTATTTAGCATCTTAAAGACTTAATTATATGTTGGGGCTTCCCAGATGGCTCAGTGGTAAAGAATCTGCCTGCCCATGCAGAAGACACGGGTTTGATCCTGGGTCAGGAAGATCCCCTGGAGAAGGAAATGGCAACCCACTCCAGTATTCTTGCCTGGGAAACCCATGGACGGAGGAGCTCAGCAGGCTACAGTCCATGGGGTCGCAAACAGTCAGATATGACCTAGTAATGACCAGAACAACAAATCACATGTTGACATGTCTATTATAAGGCTTCAATTGCTTTTATTCTCTGATTAATATCAGAGCATTTGTTAATAACCATAATGGATATTGGAAATGATTGTTACTGATAAAAAGACACGTGTTGCAAATATATGGCTCAGCCTGAAATGTTATACCAGCAACTCTGCCACGGTCCAGGTGTGAGAATCAGGCGAGCCCAGCTGCCTCTGGCCCTCCAGCTCGTGTGGAGGTGGGTTCTGTGGTGTGAGCAGCCTGTGAGGCCAGCTGAATCCCACAGCTGCGGTGCTACAACTGCTCGCCCCACGTGCTTCCATTCAAGGCGCTCCACTTAGGGTCTGGAAGGCCGGGAGCTGGGGGCTCACCGGCAGTTCCCAGCGTGGCTGTGTGCCCATCTGGTGATGCATGGTTGTCCCTGTAACAGGATTTGGTCCAGAGAACGGTTTTTTATTTACCCTTCTACCTCTTTGGGAAGCTGTGGCAATGGTCTTTGCCACGGGCCTTGCCACGGTCCTCACCTCCAGGGATCTGTAATCATTGGAGGCTACTGATACCTACCAAGCATGACCTTATTAATTGTGAACTACTGAACTGACTTTGGTCACCGTGCAACCAAGGCTGTCGTATGCCGGAAATGCAGCAGTGATTACCTACAAATTGTGGGACACTGAGACTCCTGCCCACCCTTCTCCAAGGTGCTTTCTAATTTTTCCTGTAATGAACAGGCAGTATGTGTTTTCTAAGTAATAAATAAATAAAAGGAAACAAACTGCACAGACTGCACTGTCACCACCTGCTGGCAAATACTTAGAAGGGCCACTCAGGTTAATGCAGACTCATCACCAGTAAGCAGCAGGGCTGAAGCTCTACTCACTGGCTTCAAGTCATTTTCTATTCAGGAGTGTAACATTTGGATTGTTCTGGAGGGGAAAAAAAAAATCACCTATTGTGATGGACAGCATACTTTAAAGTAGGAAGCTCTCTTTAAGCAAGCTGTGTTAAAAGAATTCTGACTTTTCCGAAGAAAAATACAGTTCCATTGACTGTGGTTTAAGTATAAAGAAAATCATACTCTGCTGGATGTAACATTATTAATTTGGTCATCTGTCAAATAGTCCACATGTTCTTAAATGCATCCCTCCCAACTATCAATGTGTAAAGCAAAATACATGTCTACTGGACCCGTCTTCACACAAACATCTATTACCTGATGACTGTAAGCTGAAAAAGGAAATGGCAACCCTCTCCAGTACTCTTGCCTGGAAAATCCCATTAACAGAGGAGCCTGGAGGGCTACAGTTCATGGGGTTGCAAAGAATCAGACATAACTTAGCAATGAAACAACTATTGACTATAAGTTAGGTCTATATTCTATAAGATGTCAATCCACATCACCACTTGACTTTTTCCCATTGCTGATGGCATTCCCATGCTTCCTTCAGCACCATCTATTGCCACAGCTGTTTGGCACTGTCTGAACAGAAGGCGTAAAAACAGCCCTTACTACCACTACCCATGTGCTGTGTGATCATCTGGGAGTTTCCTTCACAAAGCACCATCCCCAAACAAAATGTTCTCCTTTATACCTTCATTCACTCTTTTCTTACCACAGGATGGCATATCTTTACCGTTGCCTGTCCACTCCACGCCATCTTCTTGAGGCCAGTATCAAATATCAGTAAAGCCTTGTTTAATTTATCCCCCAAGAAGTAAATGTTTCTTGCTCTGTGGTCTTGGAATACTGTGTTGGTCTCTTTCTAGCAGTACTTGCTTCATCCTAACTTAGACAATACTGTTGCAAACGTGAGTTGTATGAACCAGCCGACATGCACACTTAGCGCTCATGGAGCACCCCCCGCCACCATGATGTTTGACAGGGGTGCCGTAAGTATCCACTGAGTATTTGCCAAGTTGAAAGTGTGAACCTCTGAATATATGGCTCAGATCTAAATAGCCACTGACTTGGATATGTGTGAGCACACTCTTCACACACATACAAACACACATATACACCACGGATATAACCAGCTCAGGTGGTGAGAGATGATACCAACCACAGTAAGAATGCCACCGAGGTCAGCAGCTTCACATGCAAAGCCAAAACAGTGCCATGGGCTACACCCAGTTTAAATCATTTTAAGGACCTGGTTCTTTGGCTGTTTTTAATCAGGGGGTCGTCAAAATGGACTCAATCAGTAAGGCTATAATCTCTTCAGTCTTAATATCTCTGCTGAATTTCTAACAGGAATATCAGTATCTTAGCCTCAGGGTTCGGGTTCTGTAAGCAAAGCCAATTCCGCACAGCCACAGATGGCAGGAAAAGGCAGCAGTTACAACAGCTCCATGACGGGACAGCCTTTCCCCAGGCTGCTCTCTGGGCAACAGGGCCTCCTGGTGGCACAGGACTCGTGTGTGCGACAGGCCACAGGTGACCGCCTCCCTCTCCCTGCCAACCTCTGCTGTCTTCCGTGCCCGACTCCCATCACCCCAGCTCAGGAAACAGGAAGGCTGCTGCCCTCAGAACATCCATCCTGCCAGTTCACCCCATTCCACCCTGTCCTCTCTCCAATGGAAGAGGATGCTACAAGGACACCCCACCCCACTTCCAACCATCTCTCTCTCCCATTACACCCCTCACACACTACTCATCATTTCTATAAATTATTTACACATCCTATTAATAAATATGTTACTTGGAATCCTTGCTTGAAATGAATGGAAAACAGACAAATCCTTTTAACAGGGAGGATGGGGAGCAAGGGCCCACTGTGAGCGTGACACACACACACACTCAGTGGTTATTCACACAGAGGGCACACAAGACTGTACCTGCAACTGTTAATCCACTCTCCACACTGGAAAGGACTACATCGGTCCTCTAATTTCAGGAGGGCCCAGACTTTCGGATTCCAAGGCAGGTGCAACTCTCTCCCCCACACGATCATCCTACATAATTAAAAGGGAAGGAACAACATGGAGCTGCCAATACTCTATTTTACCAATTTGGGGACTTTTTAAAATCACCATCTCTTTTGGAAAAGGATTCTTTAGTATCACAAAGGAACATGCTACCAGAATGACAATGATTAAATTTAGCTTTATGAAACTGACTTCGTTGCATTTCCTCTGTCATGGACCTGAGCTGGTTTGGGGATAGACTAATAGGAATCAGTGACCTAGATTGTTCCAAAGTTTCAGATCCTCCAAGAACCAAAGTTTTAGATGTTAAAGATATTATATCATTACTGTACATTATTTCAGTACAGTTAATATTTTTGATTAAATAAACTCACATTTTTAGTTTTCTTTTAAAAGAAAACTATAGATCATGTCCATAAAGGAAAAATCAATATCACCTGCCACAAATAAAAGCAACCACAAATGAATGCAATAAAAACAAAACATGTTATTAAATTCCAGCTAGATACTATTGCCTGGTCTCTCTCTGCACTGCCAAGGGAGATTGGCAAGTGTTAGAGCCGTTATTAAAGACTATCATTAAAAAAGCTTTCTCTTTGACAAGATCAGAGGGTTGAAATTAAATTGAAAAGAAATTACTTTCACACAAGGTGATGCAATATTATTTAGTGCTAGATCCAGGCTCCATCTAAAATCATCTCTAGTGGTTCATGTCCTACTCAAGAGGCATACTAATCAAGACACTTTGGTGGCTGAATCTCATTCATTCATTCAACACACTTCCTGAGCACCTACTACGTTCCAAGCAAGGTACACAATAGAATGAACAAAACAAACGTGGTACGTTTCACAAAAAAGCTCACCTTTCAGTGGTGAAACCTACATTAAACAAACGGCGACACAAAGTGTATTTGTGGGGACTTCCCGGCTGGTCCAGTGGTTAAGACTCCATGCTTCCGCTACAGGGGGCATAGGTTTGATCTGTGGTCAGGGAATTAATATCCCACGTGCCACACAGTGCAGTCAAAAAATGAAAAAAAAACTCAAAAAAAGTATATTTGTGCTGTTTTATATAAATATATGTAGATACGTGTAAGATATATCAAAATATGATATGCCTGTGATAAGGTTGTATACACACACACACACACACAAACATGCCTTTATTTGTTAAGTGCTATAAACAAAAAAGGGCTTCCCAGGTGGCACTAGTGGTAAAGAACCCACCTGCCAATGAAGGAGATATAAGACACAAGGGTTCGATCCCTGGGTCGGGAAGATTCCCTGAAGGAAGACACGGCAACCCACTCCAGTATTCTTGCCTGGAGAATCCCATGGACAGAGGAGCCTGGCAAGCTACAGTTCACAGGGTCGCAAAGAGTTGCACAGAACTGAAGCAATTTAGCAGGCATGCATAAAGAGAAAAGAACAAGGTGTCATGGTATAGTTTTATTGGTAAGACTCTAAACAAGGGGTTCAGGAAAACCCTATGTGAATGTAACAATTAGGTTGAGCCTACAGGAAGAGCAAGATTTAGCAGGCTGAAAGTGTCGGGGGAGGGGCGGGGGAGAATGCGTGGGGCATTCTAGGCAGAGGTAACCATAGTGTAGACAAGAGCTTGGCTCCTCTGGGGAACTGGAAAAAAGAAGCGTGGCTGGAATGCAGCAAGTAGAGGAAGAGTTTTCCAGCCTCTGTCGAGTGATCAGAACCTTTCTACCTCTCTCTGCAAAGATCTCTTCCATTCTTACACCACTCCCCAGAAATGTCTCCTTTTACTAAAGAGAAACCCATCTCTCTGCCTCATTTAATGAGTTTACACATTAATATAGCAGTTCAACCCTTTGCCTCATAGACAGAAAAAAATTCAACCCTTCTTCCACATGGGAGCCCATTATATATCTGCAGAGAGCTAGCATGTTACACCTGAAGCTTCTCTTCCAAATTAAACAACACCCAAGTTTCTGCGCTACATATGGTCTGTGTCACTCTTGCATGGAAGGTAGATTTTCCAAGGCCCATTTCTGTCATGGCATTAGAATTTCCCTCTCCACATATAATCCAAAGTTTGTTTTCAGCCTTGGGTATTCTTTTATTTTGCTCTGTTAGAAACAGCTTTTCTGGATAATACCCAAATAAGTTAAGGTCAGGCCTGAATTTCTTAAGAACTGGGAAATCTCAAATGTATACCATCATTAATATTTATTTCGTCTTTCATGTCTCTTTCCCACATCTTGGAAGACATATTTCATTTGTAGGGGTGGGCTAAGGATCTTTTTCAAATAATGGAGTGGCAATAGATTCTGATCTAAACTGAATTCAAAGATATCATACTCAAAACTTGCAGTATAAAAAAACACACAAGTTATTATTGCTCAAACTGACCATCCATTTATTTGGAAGACTCTGGGAAGGTGCATGTAATGCAAGAAAACTGCTCTGGATTGCTTCACGTCCAGCCCCAGACTCCCTGGAAACTAGGGTGAGGTTACAGGGACAGTGCTGTGTAAGCAGGGCACTCTGCCAAGCAGGGCTCACATATCTCCACTTCAAGACTGGAGTGGAAAAACAGACCAAAACTCTCATGAATAAATAGTGTATCCTTGGCATGCTGGATGAAAGTTAAGTGGCCTTTAACACAATTTATCCAAATAAATTGGCATCTCTCAGTATTCCTACCCGCTGCCTCCCTGCCCTCTCCCCTCTTATCATATTAGGTCCAATTTCTAGCTGCTTCCTGTTGCAAGGTGAATTGTCCCAGGGAAAAAAAGGTTGTTTCCACGTGATCTCTTATTCCTGAAGCTTCTTTCACTCTGTGGCTGTCATATTACCCATTACCCCTTCATCAGGTGAGGCCCTGTGGTCTGAGGAAAAGCAGAAGAAATTCAAAGGCAATGAGCTGCTTCTTCCCTATTAGTCCTAATACCTTTAGGGTAGGTAGTGGGAGATACTGAATAGAACAGAGAAAGTCTGTCTTCTCATTAGCCTGCCCATCACAGCTCTCCTTCAGCATGTAATCTGAAGAAGTACCATGCAGGTATGAGTAAAATTGTATCACCAATAGCATTAAAGCTTAGTGAATTTAAGTGACAGATGAAAGGGCTTCTCTGTCTCACCAGAAGCAGCCGACATGTAAAGCTGTAGGGAACAGTGTTCCCATTAAAATACCAACTCCTAGAGGGCAGAGGGGGCTTCCCAGGTGGCGCTAGTTGTAAAGAACCCACCTGCCAATGCAGGAGACATAAGAGTTGCGGGTTCGATCCCTGGGTCGGGAAGATCCCCTGGAGGAGGGCATGGCAACACACTCCAGTATTCTTACCTGGGAAATTCCATGGACAGAGGAGCCTGAGAGGTTACAGTCCATGGGGTCGCAACAAGTCAGACACCATTGAGTGACTAACACTCACACTCGCTCTTTCTTCCACTTTACCCTTCCCTTCCCTGAAAAGACACTGTTTTGGTGAGACTCTAATGTTGTTTTCCTTTTTCCTTTTATTTTCGTGCTTTTATATTTGATGTTTAAAATCATCTTCAGGAAAATTCTGGGGGAAAAAGTGAAAGTGTTTGTGTAAATTGACACCAGTTGCTATAACAGATAACTCCCCAATCTTAGTAGCTTAACACAATCGATCTTCCCCTCAACTCATATAAATTCCCAAATGAGTGTTCTTTTTTTAAAAATTGGAGTTTAGTTGCTCTACAATGTTGTGTTAATATCTGCTGCACAGCAAAATGAATCAGCCATACATAGACACAGATCCCTCTTTGTCACCACAGAGCACTGAGTTCCCTGTGCTACAGAACAGGTTCTCATTAGTTATTTATTTTATACATGCGTGTGCTCAGTTGCTCAGTCATATCTGCCTCTTTGCTACCTCAAGGACTGTAGCCCACCAGGCTCCTCTGTCCATGAAATTTTTCAGGCAAGAATACTGGGGCAAATTGCCATTTCCTACTCCAGGGGATCTTCCCAGCCCAGGGATCGAGCTCACGTCTCCTCCGTCAGCAGGCAGATTCTTTACTACCGTGCTACCTGGGAAGCCCATTTTATACACGGTACTGTATCCACGTCAATCCCAATCCCCAAGTCATCCCACTCCCCTTTTGCCCCTTGGCGTCCATATGTTTGTTCTCTCTGTCTGTGTCTCTATTTCTACTTTGCAAATAGGCTCATCTGTACCACTTTCCTAGATTTGTTAAGTCTGCAACCCAATTTAAAAGCAAACTATGCCATCCAGTAAGCTTATTTCCTTAGAAGACATTATTTTAGAAAGTGCAGAGCAGAATATAATTTACAAGTCATTAAGAAAAACACCCTCTGCTGCTTTCCTAGCAAAACACTTCCCCACTCCTTGCTGACAGATGACTTCAAAACAGCCTCTGAAAGGAATCTTAACAACTGTGAGCAGTTGAATAGTGAACAGCACAAAGAAAGGAGGGTTTATTATGCATTTGTTTGCTTCTCAAGAAGAAGACTTAGGAGAGATTTTCTGGGGGCTCATCTTCCCCCAAATTTTTATTGATGCATGAACTTCAAACTCTTCATTGTAAAAATTTCAAATACACAAAAGAGAGAGACTAAAGAGATGAAGTAACTCTTTCAAGGTTTCCCAGCAACAGAGGCAGGATGTGAACCCAGGTCTAGTTAACTCTGCAGTCCAAGCCCTTAACGGTGCTACCACCCTACCACCTTCTGTTGACATGTTCATTGGTTCCAAAGTACAGGTGAAGGTTAATGTCCTTCTGAATCTAGTGTGTGTTGAGGATGGGAATAGATGGGAAAGGATAGAAGGAACTCTCCCGCCCAAGGTCTGGGGAAATCCCTGGGGCAGACAGGGACCCTGACAACAATTTACAGACATGACCTCGAGGGCATCAGCTTTTCCAGACCTCACCGGGAACGGCAGTAACCAACACCTATTCTGGGAAGTCCCTCTAACCAGCAGGCCACTCCAGGCTGTGGGTTCCTGTGGACCAGCCCCTGGTGCCCTGCTGAGTCAGAACATTCCCAATCCCACTAGGAAGAGGTGGATTATCAGACAAGTGTTGCTGAAGCAGATAGATGGCAAATTCAGACTATATAATCTGAAGTAAGATTACTAAAAGGATTGTTTACAAAGGTGTGGGTAGGGTATGGGGCCAAAACTCATGACCATAGGGACAGTCACCACCCAAGGCTCGATAGAGAGAAGGAAGGAACTGCTGAAGTCCCAGGAGGGAGGAATATGGAGACTCTCCTTCACCAGAGCTGAAACCTGTGGTCAAGGTGGACTCAGGAGCCAGAGGGGACTTAAGAGGGAGGAAGCTGGGAAAACTTACTTTACTATGAATCTTCTCTCCCAACCACTCTCACTGGCCTCCCCGCTGGCTGAAACCAATGGGGAAACCAGAGGATGAGGGAGCCTGGTAGCTGGTTCACAGTTCATCTCCCAGGACTCAGAGCAGGATGGAGAAGGAGGGCTGGGGCTGCCGGTGAAAGCTGGCAGGACACAGGGGCTCACAGCCACCTTCCTGATGGTACCAAGCCACGGCTTAAGTGGACACATACTCGGCAATGCCCAGGACTCTAGCTCTCCAAACATTCAATGGGCCGCCTTCTCCCCACATCTGCCTACGGTGGCTCAGAGCAGCTGAAGCGATCAGAGCACACTGCTCCTCAGTTCAAAACCTTCCAACATTGTCCACCTCATTCAGAATAAATCCAAGTCCCAGAATGGTCTGTGAAGCTCTTTATAAGCTGGCTTCTGCCGCCCTCTCTGGTCTTACTGCCTGACTCACACGTGTAAACGTGGGTGTGTACTGAATGAATTAATGAACACGCACAAGCATGAGAGACAGAACTGCTTCATTTCAGCTGAGCTCTGCTTCTGAGTTCTCACCTCAGTGCCCCAGAGCACTTGGCCAAGCCCCGTAGCGGAGCTGCACTTTCATCACACCTATTGTTAATGGTTTTTCATAACTATCAAGGTAATTCACGTTCATTGTAGAAAAAGAACAAAAATTTGAAGATTAATTCAGCCACTGTCAACAGAGCTTTTATGCATATATTTAGTATACAAAACTGGTATACTATTATGATTTTGAGAGTTCCAAAGAATAGCAAGAAGAGATAAGAAAGCCTTCTTCAGTGATCAATGCAAAGAAATAGAGGAAAACAACAGAATGGGAAATACTAGAGATCTCTTCAACAAAATTAGAGACACCAAGGGAACATGTCATGCAAAGATGGCCTCGATAAAAGACAGAAATGGTATGGACCTAACAGAAGCAGAAAATATTAAGAAGAGGTGGCAAGAATACACAGAAGAACTGTACAAAAAAGATCTTCATGACCAAGATAATCACAATGGTATGATCACTCACCTGGAGCCAGATATCCTGGAATGGAAAGGCCCACTGGAAGTCAAGTGGGCCTTAGGAAGCATCACTACGAACAAAGCTAGTGGAGGTGATGGAATTCCAGTGGAGCTATTTCAAATCCTGAAAGATGATGCTGTCAAAGTGCTCCACTCAATATGCCAGCAAATTTGGAAAACTCAGCAGTGGCTACAGGACTGGAAAAGGTCAGTTTTCATTCCAATCCCAAAAAAGGCAATGCCAAAGAATGCTCAAACTACCGCACAATTGCACTCATCTCACATGCTAGTAAAGTAATGCTCAACATTCTCCAAGCCAGGCTTCAGCAATACGTGAACCGTGAACTTCCAGATGTTCAAACTGGTTTTAGAAAAGGCAGAGGAACCAGAGATCGAATTGCCAACATCCGCTGGATCATGGAAAAAGCAAGAGAGTTTCAGAAAAATATCTATTTCTGCTTTATTGACTATGCCAAAGCCTTTGACTGTGTGGATCACAATAAACTGTGGAAAATTCTGAAAGAGATGGGAATACCAGACCACCTGACCTGCCTCTTGAGAAACCTATATGCAGGTCAGGAGGCAACAGTTAGAACTGGACATGGAACAACAGACTGGTTCAAAATAGGAAAAGGAGTACGTCAAGGCTGTATATTGTCACCCTGCTTATTTAACTTCTATGCAGAGTACATCATGAGAAACGCTGGGCTGGAAGAAGCACAGGCTGGAATCAAGATTGCCGGGAGAAATATCAAGAACCTCACATATGCAGATGACACCACCCTTATGGCAGAAAGTGAAGAGGAACTAAGAAGCCTCTTGATGAAAGTGAAAGAAGAGAGTGAAAAAGTTGGCTTAAAACTCAACATTCAGAAAACGAAGATCATGGCATCTGGTCCCATCACTTCATGGGAAATAGATGGGGAAACAGTGTCAGACTTTATTTTGGGGGGCTCCAAAATCACTACAGATGGTGACTGCAGCCATGAAATTAAAAGACGCTTACTCCTTGGAAGGAAAGTTATGACCAACCTAGATAGCATATTCAAAAGCAGAGACATTACTCTGCCAACAAAGGTCCATCTAGTCAAGGCTATGGTTTTTCCAGTGGTCATGTATGGATGTGAGAGTTGGACTGTGAAGAAGGCTGAGCGCTGAAGAATTGATGCTCTTGAACCGTGGTGTTGGAGAAGACTCCTTGAGAGTCCCTTGGACTGCAAGGAGATCCAACCAGTTCATTCTGAAGGAGACCAGCCCTGGGATTTCTTTGGAAGGAATGATGCTAAAGCTGAAACTCCAGTACTTTGGCCACCTCATGCAAAGAGTTGACTCATTGGAAAAGACTCTGATGCTGGAAGGGATTGGAGGCAGAAGGAAAAGGGGACAACAGAGGATGAGATGGTTGGATGGCATCACCGACTCGATGGACGTGAGTTTGAGTGAACTCTGGGAGTTGGTGATGGACAGGGAGGCCTGGCATACTGCGATTCATGGGGTCACAGAGTCGGACACGACTGAGCGAATGAACTGTTTGAACCGATTCTCATTTAACAATGTGGCATTAAACTTTCTTCCAAAACTTATTGTTTCAAGACTGCATTGCATTTCACTGAGTCTCCAAACTAATGTCACTAACTAATCCCCTACTACTGTACATTCCATTTGTTTCCCTTTTTCTAGCTATCATAAAAAACAATAATAAACATTCTTTCATATCCACATATGTTTCCATTATTATATGCTCCAGACAGATTCCTATAACTGCTTGACAAATGCAAATACAAATTAGAGCATTTCGAAGTATTACTGAATTGCTCTCCAGAACAAGTGCCTCGATTAACACTCCCAGTATCGGTATTTAAATACAGTCATCTCCTTTTTCTTTTACTAATACTGGGTATTAATATTTTTAAAAATATATAATACCATGTTGAAACTGTCAATTTTCTATCTCTATTAAATAATTAGATCACAGATTTCTTGAGAAAGAAAACTGTCTTTGACTTCTGATATACAGCAGGCACTTGATGTTGGAAGGATGGATGAATGGATAGATGGATGGATTGGATGGATGGACGGATGGATGGATGGATGGACTGGACAGACTAGATGGATTGAATAGATGAATTTTGTTAAGGAGTACCAAGAAAGACACTGAGCCACGTGAATAAGTTGTCTTTTTCCAATTTCTAGGACACTCCTGACTGGTTTGTGTATTCATCACGGTGACAGTCTCTCCTCTTTGGTTAAATTCCACTGGGCATCACTTTGCTTTTGATTATAAAGCATTGGGCTCATATTCCACCAAATCTGGCTCTCCCTCCCAGTTGGCTTCAGCAAAGAGGTATTAAAATTACTAATTTGGGCTTACGTGTTTACAGTCTCAAGTATAACTAATTAACATTTTAACAGCAGAATAACAAGTCCCAGATTTTCCTTAGTAAAGCAAAACTGAAAGTAAACAGCATAATGGACTGCTCCATAGCATCCAAACCCACCACCTAGAAAGATATCATCACCAGGGGTTGCAGCTTACCGAGAATCTGTACTGAGAGAAATTTAACCCAGTGATGCCACCATGGGGAGCTGCCTGGTACCCATTCACCCCATGTGCAGACCACAACTTGTCAGTCCTCGGGGAATCAGTAAGGGGAGGGGCTGGAGTCTTGTCTGCTGGTGTAGCCCCTGTGCCCAGCATTGTCTGAAACACGGTAAAGTGAGGTGAAGTGAAAGTCACTCGGTTGCGTCTGACTCTTTGAGACTCCATGGACTGAGTCCATGGAATTCTCCAGACAGAATACTGGAGTGGGTAGCCTTTCCCTTCTCCAGGGGATCTTCCCAACTCAGGGATCAAACCCAGGTATCCCGCATTGCAGGCAGATTTCTTTACCAGCTGAGCCACTAGGGAAGCCCAAGAATACTGGTGCAGGTAGCCTATCCCTTCTCCAGTGGATCTTCCCAACCCAGGGCCTCCTGCATTGCAAGCAGATTCTTTACCAACTGAGCTATGAGGGAAGCCTCTGACACATGGTAAATACCGGTTAAGTGTCTAGTGAATAAGCAGACCCCAAAGAGAGGGAATATGGGGCAAGAAGATTCATGGAAGCCTGGTTATACTGAGTGGGCTATACTGCTCATAAATTCTTGAACCTGGATTTGGACCTAGGTCAGAAACAACCCCATTCACTTTCTCTGTTCTATGCTGTCTTTCCACATTAGAGAACAATGTTTAATGCCCTCTTTCTGAAAACCTGTGCTGCAATAAATAATCTGAGTCACAGTTTCAAATTTAAAGTGCCTCAAATAATCAATCATATTTCATCTACTGTGAAGGGGTTCTCACAGCAACATTCCCCCTGTTTCTAATGACCCCAGTATGCTAAAAAGATATGGAAGCAAGAACTACTGTCTATCCACAACAAACTGGCACTAAAATCATAGGCTTCTTGGGCTGGGAAGACAGAAGCAAAATGAACAATGTACTCTCCAATTTGCTTTTGTTTTTTCATATGTACCCTGTGGCTGGAGATAAGAGTTAATCACTTTAATGACATCAAGTGCCAATAACAGCTTATGTGCAACCATAGCAGAAGAAGCCGTATAACTTATCTACTCATTTATTTAGCATTAGGCACCATGGAACCCAGGAGACCCCAGTTCAATCCCTGGATTGGGAAGATTCCCTGGAGAAGGGAAAGGCAACCCACTCCAGTATTCTGGCCTGGAGAATTCCATGGACTGTATAGCCCATGGGGTCACAAAGAGTCGGACACAACTGAACAACTTTTACTTTCAGGCGCCATGGAAACAAAGACAGGAGGTTCCTCCTACCCTCATGATTGTCAACTGGAGAGATCTATACACAATCTATCAGAGTACAATACGGAAAAAGCACAAAGAGACCCATGTTCATGTTACAGGAAGTTTCTGACCAGGTTTCTCAAGGAGGTGAGAAGTTGTGGCAATAAGAAAAAAGAATGGACTGTTAGAAAGCAAGAAGGACCATGAATTATATTAGTTGAGAATATATTAATTATACTAGAAGTTACTCATTGAGTGCCCTACTATGGAACCAGGATACCCTCACTAAGATAGAACCTGTTATTATCCCCATTTTAGAGAGGAGGAAGCTGAAGCTTAGTTTAAATAATTTGCCCAGCTAGTTAAGTTCCTAACCATAAGGAGAAGCAACTGAAAGTAAAGATGTGAAAACTGTATATAACAATCATTGTCCCAAATACCACTTGAAAATTAGGTGTAAACTTACTGATGATCTGCTGTTACATAACAAGCTACTTTCAACACTTAATGGTATAAATAAATAAACATTTATTATCTTTTAGTTTCTGTGAGTCAAGAGTTGAGGAGCAGCTTAGTTGGGCTGTTCTGGCTCAAGATCCCTCAGGAGTTTGCATTCAAGATGGCAACTGAGGCTGTGTTCATCTGAAGACTTGACTGGGGCTGGAAGATCTATTTCCAAGACGGCTGCTGGCATGAAGCCTTCATTTTCTTGCTTTGGGAATCTCTCCACAGGAGTCAATATCCTCATGCCATGGCCCTTGGCTTCCCCAGAACTAGTACTTCAAAGGAGAGCAACACAGAAGCCATAGTGCCTTTTATGACTTACTCTCCAAAGTCTGACATCATCCCTTCCTCAACTTTCTATTAATTAGAAGTGAGTTTTGCGGGGTTTCCTTCGGGGTCCAGTGGTTAAGAATCTGCCTTGCAATGCAGGGGACACAGGTTCAATCTGTGGTTGGAGAACTAAGATCCCACATGCCAAGGAGCAACTAAACCCACGCACTGCAATGTACTGAGCCTGTGTGCCACAACCAGGGACCCAACGAAGACCCCTCGTGCTGCAGCTGAGACCCGAAGCAGCCAAATAGGTATTTTTTAAAAAGCAGCAGTGAGTTGTTAAGCACAGGCCATAACCAAGGGGAAGACAATCTCTTCTACCTTTTAAATGGAGGAGAATATTTGGACATATTTTTAAACCACCACTAGACCTCAGACTGGAAATTAGAATTGACTGCAAGGACCCTATCTAGAGAAAAAGATTTGCATCCCAGAAAAAAGGGGGTGGCAAATAAACCAGGTCCCAGGTGCTGGGGAAATAAGAGGGCAGCTCTAGGCCATCAAAGGGCCAGGGAGCTGTTCACATTCATTAAAGACTGAGGTGGAATTATTTGAGAGGAGTTAGGTGCCTGGTAAAATTCATAGGTTTTGAAACAGCAACATGCAGTTTAAAAAAAATACTTCTCTACTGTTATTAATTTCTTTTGGTTTTCCCTGCCATTGAGCAAAAGCTCTTTTGAAAATGTTTTTACTTCTTAGATGTGTTTCTAGAAAGGAGTTGGGCTGGATAGAAACAAAGGAATTAAGATCTCAGGAGCAGAGGGGAGTGGCAGCCAGGACCAAGGGGAGGGAGACCAGGGGGTTGGAAGAGGAGGAGCAGGGCCCCCGGGTAAGCTGCTCCCACCAGAGAGTCTCCTTCAGGGCTCTCCTGGGCATGCTGCAGACCGGTGAAAACTGGTGTTCTGTTCAAAAGGGAGGGGCTCCTCCGTTTCAGAGCATGCAGAACCTAGATGGAAATGAACCTCCGAGCCCAGAAAGCTGAATGTTAAACAACCAATTTACATGACCTCCCAAATGCCAAAATACAGACCATGAAAGGTCTTAACATATTGCACACAGTGTCTGCACCAAGTTGGAGAAAAATAGAGGAGGCAAAGCCAAGAGAAAGATGAGCGTCGTGGCAAAATGAATGATATTCAGCTGGACCTGGGTTCGAATTCTAGCGTCTTCTCTCACCAGCTGTGACACAGTGGGAAAGCTCTTCTTTCTGAGGTTTGATTCTCTTATTGTAAAGATGGGGGTACTAGCAATTTCCTCACCAAGTGGTGAGGATTTAATGAGAGATGTAAGCATTCGATGATGGTCATATTATTAACACACAACAGGGTAGCTAAGATATGAAGTTGACCTTTAGAAATAAAAACGGAGAACGTTTGCTCATTTTCTCCATCTCGGTGTACAGTTTATGAGAAATCCTCTCAAGCGTTGCTCAGAGAACAGATGGTGAGTCAGGCACCTTCTCTCCCTCTCGCAGCCTCCCTGACCTCCAATGCTCTGCTCTCCAGGGCAAGGGGCCGGCCCCACCTCCCCTGGGCTAGCAGGGGAAAACGCAAAGAGCTGCTGTCCCCAGAATACCAGCAGCATCTCCAGATGGGGTAAGTTCTGGGGAGGAGCTGGGGCAGTGAACTCCCAGGGTTCCTTCATCCCCATCTTTCTGAGACCATGGGTTTTTTTGCCCAGCATAGTTTAGGTCAGTTCAGTTGCTCAGTCGTGTCCGACTCTTTGCGACCCCATGAATCGCAGCACGCCAGGCCTCCCTGTCCATCACCAACTCCCGGAGTTCACTCAAACTCATGTCCATCGAGTTGGTGGTGCCATCCAGCCATCTCATCCTCTGTCATCCCCTTCTCCTCCTGCCCCCAACCCCCTCCAGCATCAGAATCTTTTCCAATGAGTCAAGCCCTACTCAACAGCAGCTTTTTCACATCCCAGAAATCAGGCACCACGGTGGCCCTGTGGGCCTCCTGGAATCCTAGGGAACGGGATGCTGGAATACTAGGGAAAGGGGTACTAAGGGTAGGTAAGGACCCTCTCTGCAGCACACAGTGAGAAATAATCCCTTCAGGGTTATTATCACTTCAGCTTCAGGTCACAAGCCACAGAGCAATATAAGCTCATAACCAGTGGGGCTGTGTGCCTACAGCCAGCAGTGCAGTTCGAAGGCCTTTATGAAAAGGAAAACAAATTACACAGGTGTTATAAGGTACCTTAAAAGAAGCTGATGGCAACACAGATGCAACTAAGCATTATCCTAGGCGAAGTAAGTCAGAAAGAGAAAGACAAAAGCCGTACGACACCACTTATCGTGGAATCTAAGGTAGGGCACAAATGAACCTATCCACAAAACGGAGACAGACTCACAGGCAGAGAGATCAGATTTGCGGTCGCCAAGGGACAGGGGGAGGCTGGAGTGGGAATGTGGGGTTGGTAGATGTAAACCATCGCATCTAGCATGGGTAAAAGAACAAAACCCCACTGTATAGTCCAGGGAACTATATCCAGTCTCCTAGAAAGAACCATCATGAAAAATATTTTAAAAGGAATGTCTATACGTGCAAAGCTCACTCACTCTGCTATATAGCAGAGATGGAACAATGCTGTAAATCAGGTTTTTTAAAAAGCTGATGAAAGGATAATTGCTGTTTCCCACTCCACATGACCAAGTGTCAACACATCAACAGGTCAGCTGGTCAGCTCACTCCCACTCTCCAGTGGGGAAGGGGACGAGCTGCAGCCCAAAGCTGGCAGAACGCGCAGGGCGGAAACCGGCTGAAATTCCTTTCCAGACCTCGTCCTTACTGTTTCCCAAGTCTCATCAGGGAAACAGTTCCTTGACCTCCTTGATATCTTGCCAGCCAAACAGGAAACTTCAGGCCCACGTGGCCACGTCCCGTTAATAACGGAAGCACTCTCCTAAAAGCAGGCAAGCCCGGCTTTAGGAAGGATCCAATCAGCAGATACAATACAACATTTTCATAAACGATTCATGCCTCTCCAGGGCTTCCCTGGGACTTATCAGGAGCGGAGGGAAGACGGCACTGACAGCCTCCTGGGAAGTCAAATTATTCTGGAATCTTGGGGAATGAACAGAATGTGTTGCTATTTACTTTTAATAACAAAACCGCCTAGCACCTGTCTACACCTGTCTCTCAGTCAAAGAAAATTGTTATTGCTGTTACAGGGGAACGGCTGGCTCTAAGGGCTGCCAGACACACGTGCGCAGGGGAACTCAGGTGGACCCTCCGTGGAGTTAGGAGACACTTGATCGCACACCCACCAGGTAGCTCAGACTGACTCCGGCCGGCAGCTTCTGGCCCTTTCTGAGCAGTAGGAATTTTTCAAGTTCTCTGTACAATAGTTTCCTCATCCTCTGGGTCAACAACAACAGCCAAAACTTACTGAGCCCTTGTGATACAGCAGGTACTGTTCTGATACGTATTATCTCTTTTCTTTTCACAGCTACCCTGAGAGGCAGGTTCTATCATCATCCCCGTATCCTACAAATGCAGAAAGTGAGACAAACGGAGTTTCAAGAAGGAAGCTAGCCAAGGTCCCGCAGCTGAAAGAACAGAGCTGGGATTCAAACTCACAGTCTGGTCCCAGAGCCTGTACACTTGCTACTGTGATATCCGAACTTGCTTATTGCATTCCATATGTGTTTCTGGGTTTTCTCATGACATTTGAGGATTAAGTCCTTCTCCCCTTCTTCGAAATCCTACCAAAACCAGGTGGCCTTCGATGGCGGGCATCTCATACCTGTTGGTCAGTGTCTATGTTTCAGCAGCCTCGACCCAGGAGAAGACTGCTGTTTCATGCTTTACAAAGAAAACCAAAACTTAACATTGACTTTTTGAGATTTCTTCTGCCAAATGTTATTTTCTAGTGATGATGTAATTTTATTTCCCTAAAGAAGCAGAATAAAATGGTGGAACAAGGGTTTTGAAGAGAGAGAGAAAGGTTCCAATTGGCCTCCTGCCATTTCTTGATGAGTGACCTTAGGCAAGTTATTTAATCTCTCTCAGTCTGAGACTCCAAGCCTATAAAATGTGGGTAACCATACTTATCTTTGAATATTATGATGAGAAACGAAGGATATAAAGTATAGAAAGCATCTATTATAAGAGTAATTCTCTAAGGCTTTTTCCTGTTCTAAAGGCCTGTGACTCTGTAGCTATATCTCTTGGGTGGTTATACATCTTCAAGGAAGCAAGCGTTAGCTTTGCTGGCTTGCTTCATTCTCAAGCATGTCCTGGCTGTGGAGCATCAATGAGCCTCCACTGAGTACTGTCCTCCAGTGCACGGCCCACGCCTTCCACCCCAGAGAGCACTAAGGCACACGTGTGTGCAAAGAGAACCAACCGTTCCAAGAAGAAAATGACCGAGCAGAAGACTGACAGGAGAAGGCACTTCCTGCTGCCCCTGTGTCAGGCTAGATGAGAGAAATTTTTAGGGAAGAGCAGACTGAGACAGGCAGAGAAGGTGAAAAAAAATTCAGTTCAGTTCAGTAGCTCAGTAGCTACTGTTGTGTTCGACTCTTTGCGACCCCATGAATCGCAGCACTCCAGGCCTCCCTGTCCATCACCAACTCCTGGAGTTCACCCAAACTCATGCCCTTCGAGTTGGTGATGCCATCCAGCCATCTCATCCTCTGTCATTCCTCTTCTCCTCCTGCCCTCAATCTTTCCCAGCATCAGGGTGTTTTCCAATGAGTCAGCTCTTCTCATCAGGTGGCCAAAGTATTGGAGTTTCAGCTTCAACATCAGTCCTTCCAATGAACACCCAGGGCTGATCTCCTTTAGGATGGACTGCTTGGATCTCCTTGCAGTCCAAGGGACTCTCAAGAGTCTTCTCCAACACCACAGTTAAAAAGCATCAATTCTCTGGTGCTCAGCTTTCTTTATAGTCCAACTCTCACATCCATACATGACCACTGGAAAAACCATAGCCTTGACTAGACGGACCTTTGTCGGCAAAGTAATGTCTCTGCTTTTTAATACGCTGTCTAGGTTGGTCATAACTTTCCTTCCAAGGAGGAAGCGTCTTTTAATTTCATGGCTGCGATCACCATCTGCAGTGATTTTGGAACCCAAAAATATAAAGTCTGATACTGTTTCCACTGTTTCCCCATCTATCTGTCATGAAGTGAAGCCATGATCTTAGTTTTCTGAATGTTGAGCTTTAAGCCAACCTTTTCACTCTCTTCTTTCACTTTCATCAAGAGGCTTTTTAGTTCCTCTTCACTTTCTGCCATAAGGGTGATGTCATCTGCATATCTGAGGTTGCTGATATTTCTCCCGGCAATCTTGATTCCAGCTTGTGCTTCCTTCAGCCCAGCATTTCTCATGATGTACTCTGCGTATAAATTAAATAAGCAGGGTGACAATATACAGCCTTGACGTACTCCTTTTCCTATTTGGAACCAGTCTGTTGTTCCATGTCCAGTTCTAACTGTTGCTTCCTGACCTGCATACAGATTTCTCAAGAGGCAGGTCAGGTGGTCTGGTATTCCCATCTCTTTAAGATAAAAAAATTTCAGGAAGGGCTCAGAAAGAGAGCACAGTGAGATCTGGAGTGTAAAGATGGAACATCACCAGCTATATTCAGTCAACAATAAGACAGCTGGTTAGGCAGCAGATTTAATGGCAGGAAGTTAGAATTAAACAAATAATTGATAGTGGATAGATTATTGTTATATTTTGCTTTACCAAGTTCATGTATGTGACCCTACTTAATACTTACAAGGGCAATGCTAAGCTGGCATTATCTCTACTTTGCTATTGAGTCAGAGACACTCAAAGACTCTGGTGCTGGGAAAGACTGAAGGCAAAAGGAGAAGGGGGCGACAGAGGATGAGATGGTTAAACAGCATCACCAACTCAATGGACATGAAGAGGACAGTGGAGGACAGAGGAGCCTGGCATGCTGCGTCCATGGGGTCACCAAGAGTTGGACACAACTTAACAAATGAACAACAACAATGACTCAGTTCACTTTATTTCCAAATTTGATCCTCAAAATAATTAGAAAAGATGAAATATAATTAATCATATTTCATCCACTTCAAAGGGGTGCTCACGGCAACCTTCCCTCTGCTTCTGATGACCTCAGTATGCTAAAAAGATATGGAAGCAAGAACTATTGTCTACCCACAACAACTGGCACTAAAACCACAGGCTTCTTGGGCTGGGAAGACAGAAAGCAAAATGAGCAATGTATTCTCCAATTTGCTTTTGTTTTTTCATATGTACCCTGTGGCTGGAGATAAGAGCTAATCACTTAATGCCATCAAGTGCCAGTAATAACTTATGTGCAAGCATAGCAGAAGAAGTTGTATAACTTATCTATTCATTTATTTGGCATTAGGCACCATGGAAACAAAGACAGGAGGTTCCTCCTACCCTCATGATTATTATCTCCATATATAATGCTAACTTTATTATCCTGAAATGAAATCTAACTCATAAATAATGTAACAGCCATAACTGTGACAACTAAAACTGTCCCCCCAAATATCCAAAGTACTGTTGAAGGGATAGGATGCCCTCACCCACCCAAAGTCAAAGGTAGGGCCAAGTCACAAACTCAGGTCTCCAGACTTCTGGAACAAGGTTTTTCATTGAAAAGGTGGATGTGGCCAGAGTAGAGGACACGGACCACCAGAGCTATGAATGGGAAGCCTGAACATCAGTGAGGTCAGGCCTGCAGCTTCCTGTCCTTCTGCCACTGGCCACCGGTATTGAGAAGATGAAGACATTTCCATCCATCACATTCACTCCCATCCTCAGGTCTTCAGTCTCTAGAACTCATCTTGGCGAAATGGAAATTTTGTCTGCTGTTATGGTATAGAGTCCGTATCCCAGTTCTAACAAAAAGTGTAAAAATACAGGATTCTTCTTGAGAAGAATCATTTACATTCTCAATGGCCAATTCAAATCAAGTTATAATACAAAACACATTTGCTTTAAAAGTCTACGCTGGGAAGGAATGGAGACACAGAGGTAGAAAAGGGACAGTGGACACAGAAGGGGAAGGAGAGGGTGAGACTGAGAAAGTAACACTGACATACATACACCGCCATGTGTAAAACAGATAGCTAGCAGGAAGCTGCCATACAACACAGGGAGCCCAGCCTGGCACTCTGTGATGACTTAAGAGGGGTGGGATGAATTGCTCAACTGGGTAAAAGTGAAAGTGAAGTCGTGTCTGACTCTTTTGCGACCCTACAGATACCAGGCTCCTCTGTCCATGGGATTTTCTAGGCAAGAGTACTGGAGTGGGTTGCCATTTCCTTCTCCAGGAAATCTTCCCGACCCAGGGATGTAACCCAGGTCTCCTGCATTGTAGACAGACACTTTACCGTCTGAGCCACACCGGCTTATTTTGGGGTTATATATAGTCATGACTCGGAGAAAGCAACGGCAGCCTACTCCAGTACTCTTGCCTGGAAAATCCCATGGACGGAGGAGCCTGGTGGGCTGCAGTCCATGGGGTCGCTAAGAGTCAGGCACAACTGAGCGATTTCACTTTCACTTTTCACTTTCATTCATTGGAGAAGGAAATGGCAACCCACTCCAGTGTTCTTGCCTGGAGAATCCCAGGGACAGAGGAGCCTAGTGGGCTGCCATCTATGGGGTCACACAGAGTTGGACATGACTGAAGTGACTTAGCAGCAGCAGCATAGTCATGACTGATTCGGCTGTTGAATGCAGAAACCAACACAACACGGTAAAGCAATTATCCTCCGCTTAAAAAAAAACAAAAAACCAAAAAAAAACAGTCTGTGCTTGACTCTGGATTGGATTTACCTTCCTCAGGGTCAAGCCACCTGACAGGATGATGGCTTTAATCAACCCTACCAAAAAAAAGCAAAAGCAAAAAGACATCCAGAGCTCACATTTTGGAGCGCTTCTGGTAGCTTCTAGACTGAAAATTTTAAGCACAGACTGTCAGGAACAAATGCAAAGCATTATTTTCATTCTTGTGGTTCAATTCACGTGCTCCAATGGCGTGTTAGCATGCTTGTAAACCTATGTGATGACCCATCAGACAGTGAGCAGCATGCGTGTCTCTCAGCTGGTTGCGTACCATTCTCTCAGCAGACATTAAATAACAAAACTACCGCCTAGGGACTGCTGTCCTGTGGCTCACTTCCCGAAGTTCTATCTACTCAGAATTATTCATTCCGCAAATGATTACCAAGCACCTACACGGCGCAAGGCACCATGAGAAGTTGAAAGCTGTCCCCGGTCCTCCCAGGATTCCACAATCTGATGAAGAAAAGGAGCCAGGTACCCAGGCAAAGAGCCCTGTGGGTGGGGGGTGGGGATGGGGTGGGACACGAAAGCCTGGGGAGATTGAACGGAGAGTCCAACCAATGTTTGCTTATGTGGTAAACAATGCTAGGAATGGTATGGATAAATAAAATCCACAGACAACCTCAGATTTAAACTAATCGAACAGGTCAAACCTGTTCAAAAGATTAACGGTAGCCTTAAACACATCTACTGTTGCCTGAGACTGGCTTATTAGAGGGAAGAGAGACTGCTGTTTATCGAAGTTCAGTTGAACGACTAATTCAGTTCAGTTGAGAGACTAATCACCAACTGAGAGAGAAGAGAATCATAGGCAAGAAGGAAATAACTTTAGCCGGGAAGTTTCTGGTGCTTGCAGTATAGGACAGACGTAAAGCAATATGTGTACACATACAGTGATGTGTGTAGTCGCTCAGTCACGTCCGACTCTTTGCGATCCCACGGACTGTAGCCTACCAGGCTCCTTTGCCCATGGAGATTCTCCAGACAAGAATACTGCAGTGGGTTGCCATGCCCTCCTCCAGGAGATCTTCCCAACCCAGGGGTCAAACCCAGGTCTCACGCACTGCAGGCAGGTTCTTTACCATCTGAGCCACCAGGGAAGTCCGTGTATAGTGATATGGGTGTACAAAATTTAACAGCAAAAGACTTACAAACCAAGGGAAAGACAGAGCAAAAATATCTTTCGGATTTTTTAAAGTCCTCTGACACAAAGTTCAATTTTATTATCTCTGTCCTCACTTGTGAAAGAACAAAATTCTACAGTTTAAGAAGTGGATAAATAGTGCCAAGATTTTCTTTTCTTTCTTACAACTTGGAAAACGAGATATTTTAATTTTCTTCTTTGTATTTTTTATACCAACCCCCTAATTTCTTCTCCAAAAAAGTATAGCATTCTATGCTATGGAGGGCAAAAGAAGACTGCTTTCATGATACAACACCTTCCGCTTGGAAAATGCTGTGATAGTGCTGCTAAGGTTTTTAATAGCTTCCTTGGGAAGCTATTAAAAAACATAGTTTACCCACGTAAAGTACATATTTCAGTGGGTTTAGTATGTTTATTATAGTGCAACCATCAACACAATCTAATTTCAGAACACTTTCATCCCAAAACAAAATCTTAAACCCATCATCAGTGACTCTCCATTTTCCCCTGACCCCTGACAACTGTACCTCCTCACAGGGAATTAAGTGAGGTTAAGTACAGAAGAGGAGTTCAAGAAACATAGCTCTTACCATCAAGATGATTTTTTTTTTTTTAAATAGAAAGGAGTAAGAAAATAATTGAGAAAACCATTTGATCCTTGCAATTTGCTTTTACTTTGGTCTCAACTTTCAGCTTAACCATGAAATATTTATGTCAAATAATATCTGCAACACTTAAATTGTTAACACAGGCTCTTTTATATGAACCTCTGTCATCAGTTAGGGTTAGATTCAGCTGTGAGTAACAGAGACTCCAGATAATGATTTAAACAAAATAAAAATGTATTTCTCTTGTGTGTGAAAGTCCAGAGGCAGGCAGCACAAAGTCCTCACAGACCCCAAAATCTTCCAGGTCACCTTTCGTACACCCTTTGAGTGTCGACCTTGGTCTTACGATTCAATACGGTGGCTACAGTCATCATAACTGTGTTCCAGGCTCAAGGATGGAAGGAGGAATAGATAAGAAAGAGAGGGCAAAGAGCACCCACCAGTTTTTTCAAAAACATTCTGCAGGGTACCAAACAACCCTTCTACTCACATCCCATCAGCCAGAACTACTTCCCTGGCCTCTTCTGGTTGCATGGGAGGCTACAAAATGTAGTCTTTATCCTGGATGGCTTGTGCCCAACTAAGAGTTGTGAGCTCTGATAAGAAACGCATGAACATGAAGTCGTTAAGTATAATGAGCAGTCTCTGCCACAACAGATAATATGCTCAAAACTCAAGATGTAACAAATGAGTATTTTAAAAGGAGGGTATCACTGATATCACTAAGTGCCACTTACGAGAAATTTGCAGAACTCTGGCTGCAAAGATTTACAAAAATAAAGGAAGAGCCAGTATTCAGAAGTGAGTCACAAATGAGATGAAAAGCTGTTGATAAACTGCTTGGAGATAACTAGTTCATCAACAGCTCTTTTTATCTACTTTGTGGATGATGACGTGAAAGAAAGTTCATTGATGCTTCAGAAAGTAATGCAATGGTAAAAGGGGGTATATTTTTGATCCAATAAACCTATATCCTGAATTGTCTTCAACAGTGACATAAAACTATATGTACAGATATGTTTGTTGAAGAGTATTCAATAAGAAAAAATACTTAACTGTACAGAACTGAATTATAGAATTAGTAAACAAAATGCTGTAATATATAGTCATTACAAATAAAATCCATGTACAAACTTTATCCTATGAAGTGAACAGAAGTTTTTTACTGATTGCTATTAGATATACATTAAATGCATATAATGAAAACATGAATTAAACTTTTTAATAATGACCAACTGGGATAGGTGCCCCAGACCAGTAGAAAGCTAGATGGGCTTTATACAAAGTCAAAATAATTCTCTGTTCTGTCGGCCTGAAGAAAAAATAAAAGAAATTTCAATCAACATATAGCACCAACTTAGCCAAAATGACGCCTCATGTATGACTCTAACCAAAACTGTAAAACAGCTACATAGCTAACTGTTCTGAATGTACCTCCTTCTCCTACCCTGTATCATTTAATGGCATTAAAAATAAATAGATCACTGACAATGTGGAGACTAGGAGGCAAAGGAGTAACTTCAAGAGTTTAAAAAAAAAAAAGTGAAAGAAGCAAACTGAATGATCAAAATTAACTCATCAGTTCCCAAATAACAACTGTTAAAACTGCAATCTTTTAGGGACTTCCTGTTGGTCCAGTGGATAAGAATCCACCTGCCAATGCAGGAGACATAGGTTCAATCCCTGGTCCAGAAGATTCCACATGCCTCAGGGCAGGGAAGCCCTTGTGCCACAACGGCCAAAGAGCACACACCCTAGAGCCTGAGCACCGCAGCAAGAGAAGTCACCACAATGAGAAGCCTGTGCACAACTACAGAACGCCCATGCACAAAAGGAAAACCCAGCACAGCCAAAAATAAGTAAGTAAAAATTTAAAGAAACTTTTAGAAATCTTTTAGAAAAGGTATACTTCCTATGGGGCTTCCCAAGTGGCGCTAGTGGTAAAGAACCCACCCGTCAATGCAGGTGATGTAAGAGACGCGAGTTCAATCCCTGGGTGGGGAAGATCCCCTGGAGGAGGGCATGGCAACCACTCCAGTATTCTTGCCTGGAGAATCCCATGGACAGAGGAGCCTGGTGGCCCACAGTCCATAGGGTTGCACAGTCAGACACAACTGAAGCGATTTAGTATGCACGCATGGGAGAAGGAAATGGCAACCCACTCCAGTATTCTTGCCTGGAGAATCCCAGAGACAGAGGAGCCTGGTGGGCTGCTGTCTATGGGGTCGCACAGAGTCAGACACGACTGAAGCGACTTAGCAGCAGCAGCAGCAGCATACTTCCTATGAGACACTTGTATGCTCTCTTCTTTCCACAAGTATGAGTTATGAGCCTTATCATATTTCCTCTTTTGCTATGGCTGCCATGAGGCTCCATGTAAAATCAATCAATTTTAATACTTATGGCTTATGGTCAATTTTAATATTTATGGTTAGTATTACTATTTTAGCATTCTCTTCTTTTCCTTGCTTCTGATTTTCAATTGCTAGATCCACTTTACTAGCTTCATTAGTATACATCTGTTGAAACTCACTCCAAATTCTCTGCTGCAAGCAATACGGTAAGTCAAATGAACTCCCTGGAATTTACATTCCACCAACCTTAACATATAGTGTATCTCCTCCTATGTGAGCTCATCAGAACTAACCACTGCAGAAAGCTTTTGTGACAGCTTCTGCTAGACTATGACACATCCATGATCTCCCCCAAGGAGACATCTGGCCTTAAAACACAAACAGCATGCTTCATTCTGATGTAGAGCCTGTGGTTAGAAAGTGCTTGTTATCATTTTCTATTCATGTTTCTCATCAGAAAAAAAATTCTATTCTAATTCTTCATCACAAATATTTCAAACCATCTAACGCATGCCCTTTGTAACACCAAACTTGCTGCCTTTGTAAAGATTATAGATTTTTATCCTGTGTAAATTATTTTACAACACAGACTACAAAAGGGGAAAATAACAGGAGATTCAATCACTCTCTGGTTTATTTAAATGAAAAATTATTCTCTTGCCTCTATAAAATGATGATGTTTTTCTTTTCTGTCCATGCCATTGTTTCACGTTTTGAAAATCACATAAAATACAAACACCACCAAACCAAGCAAAACACAAGAAGGTTCTCATGAAAACTAATTCTCTTAGCACACAGGGAGGATTTCTGATACATCTTTTTGGTGGCACGTTCACTTATTAATTCTTTCAATAAATATTCGTGAAGAACCTACTATGTGCCAGGCACTAGACAAGGCAAAGACCCTGTCTGCTCTTTACTTATATAGTATCATTTTGGGCAACACAAAGGTTTTGTTCAGAGTTAAGTGTTCTGCTTGCAAGCTGCAGTAAGGTCATGTCATTTCTTTTCCACATTTTCTTATGCCTCGAGCATCTTCTGTGTCCCGTTGCCAACTGGTCTCTTCTCCAGCACCCAGACCTCCTCTGTGAACTCACAACACAGTAATACATGACACAGGAACCCTAGGGCACTGCTCTAGTAGTTACTGAGCAGTTCTTGTTTTGCATCATTTGAGAAATATTTTCAACACAGCCTTGGTTTTGCTTCTCCTTATTTCCACCTGACCCACAGATCCAACACTGCAGCCTCACTCACCCACCTCACCCATGGCTTCCCATCTTCTCATGTCACCTCGACCCCTCTCCTGGACACAGCAGTTCTGCAGGAGATCAAAGACCTTCCCTTTTCACCTCTCAAGAGGACTAGGATCTCCATCTCTCCATTTGACTATAAGTGAGTAAGACAAGCTGGGTCTTTCAACCTTCCCCTCAAGGGAAGTTCAAAGTGTCTGCTTTGTCAGTGGCATCAAGTAGGTTTTCCCCTATTATTTTGACACATTTGGAATCGTCACAGGCAGTCTGCTTAAAACAAAAAAGTGTCGTGGTGGGGATCGGGGGAAAGTAACGGTGGGTGACAATCCACAACAGGGTTTGAAAATGATTAAAACCAGTAAGAAGACCTTTGTTCGGGTAGAATCCCAAACCAAGGCACTGGAGGGCAAGAGTGACAAATGCAAAATCTGAGGACCAACTCCAGCGATGATTATGCAAAACACTACTGGCCTTCACGCTTTGATGGCCATGCACTAATTTCTCCAGCTTCCAGCACACTAAATGCAAGCATTGTGTAATGACAGCAACTGGATGGAAAGGTAATTGGGAGCTGAAAATAGAGACTTTGCCTCATTATAATAATCCTTTACCAGAAATGTTTACTGTGTAAAAAAGCGCTATTCCCTGGGCACCTGTCTAAAGAAGTAGCCATTAAAGATGCTAAGAGTGTTACCATTTCCAGTGTTTTAAATCTATGAATGCTAAAAAGCCTATAAAAAATAAATACCTTTGCATTTATTTTTTAAATTTTTATTTTGATCAGGGGCCCAGGAGGACTGAATCCCATTTCTAGGCGAAAAAAATGCGAGAGCAATAAATTCAAACCATGAGCCTAGACTGCTTAGCTGACTTCCCTCTAATGCTACTTTTTTTTCTTCCTCTTTTCCTTTCCACTCCTAACACTCTTTCTTCAATATCAGGCATCCCACCATGCTTTGCACAACCCTTTATAAGAGGGGAGGTAAATAATGAGGAAGAGAAGAGACAAAAATCTTCAACATTTCTTTTCTTCTGCCACCCCTGTAGTCTGACTTGCTCCTGGAGGTACCCTGGGGGTGCTGATGGAGTAAGGATGACAGTAACCACCACTATGTACTCACTCTGTTCCAGGTATGTTAAAAATACAGTCTAATTCTCATGAGAGCTTAATAAGGCCTAAATACTTTTTAAATCATTCTTTGATTGCAAAGAATAGAAAATATAGCTAACTGAAGCTTACATAAATAGGGGCCTATTTTCCTCGCATAACAAGAAACAGTTCCAGATGTTTCGGGGGGTTCAATAATGGTAGGACTTGGGGTTGGCATCCCTGATTTTCCTGGTCTTCTGCCTCATAGTCACAAAATGGCTGCAGCAGTTCCAAGCATCATATCCTAGCCCTGTTGCATTCAAAGCAGGAAGCAGAAAGTAGCTTAGGCAGAGGTGCTCCTCTTTTACCTCCTACTTACCCAAGGGAACAAAAATTCCTCTCAGAAGACTTCCCCATACATTTCATGGACCAGAAGGTCACATGTCTGCACCTTTAGGCCAGAAACAAGGCCCATCTTTCCTGAGTTTAAGTGGCTTTGTTAACAAGGAAAGAAAGAGTAATGGTTTGGGACTAAACAACAAATAGTCCAAAACAGTACCACCATCTCTAAACAACAGATGAGGAGACAGGGTCTTGGTGAGGTGGTATAACCTGCCAAAGTTCACAGCTAGCAGTAAGTGGCAGAACAAGGATTCAAAACTGGGGGTCAGCGTGCTTTCTGATCCCCTGAGCAAACTCTAACTGCAATAGTCCCTCCTGCTGGGACCTAATTCCTTCTGTCTACAGTGCTCCCTCCTTTTTTCTTTCATTATATATATTTTTTCTTACCATAGCCACACTGAGTCTCTGAAATCAAATCTCACCGAAATCTGTAGAGATCAGCTCCTCCCCCCCCATTTGTAAGAATTAAGTCCAAATCCATCAGGTCAAGAGCCCCTGAGTTTCAGTGTCTGCTCTTCGTAAAACAGCCACTCCCTAATTACCTATATCAGGAGCTGGAAGGGACTTCCCAGGCGGTACTAGTGGTAAAGAATTTGCCTGACAATGCAGGAGAGGTGGGTTCAATTCCTGGGTGGGGGAAGATTCCCTTAAGGAAATGGCAACCCACTCCAGTAGTCTTGCCTGGAAAATTTCATGAACAGAGGAGCCTGGTGGGCTACAGCCCATGGGGCTGCAGAGTCAGACATGTGCTGAAAACCGCCCTCCCCAGGGGCACCAGGGGAGCACTCATTTCGTTAACAGAGCTGCAGGGACTCACAGGCCTCCGAGACACGGGGCAAGCAGAGCCTGACAAAGAGGTCACCGTCAAAAACACAAAAGGGCGAAGGCCTTTTATAAACCTGAAAATGTCAGGCCTGTGCCTACAGCTCAGACCCAGGTGGGATGGACTTAGCCACCCCCACAGGCAGCCCCGGAGGCAGCGGACGACGAAGGGCAGGTTCCCAGGGCAGGCTCCAACAGCCCCTGCAGATTTCCTAATCAGTGGCTGCTGTCCTTAACTGTACAGTGGAGATGACAGTGGATCTCACTGCACTTTTTTGAGAATTAAAAGATTATGTGCGTCGTACGTGAGTACTCAGTCACGTCCGATGCTTTGCGAACCCGTGGACGGTAGCCCGCCAGGCTCTTCTGTTCATCTAGTTCTCCAGGCAAGAATACTGGAGTGGGTTGTCATTTCCTCCACCAGGGGATCTTCTCAACCCAGGGAAGGGAGGATCATGCTGCTCACTAGATGAATGCCAGTGCTTTAGCAGGAGTGGCAGCAGCAGCAGCACCAGAAGAAAGAAACAAGACCAAACTAGTTTTAAAGATTCAAAGCGAAATGAAGTCAAGTCGCTCAGTCGTGTCCAGCTCTTTGCAACCCCATGGACTGTAGTCCCACTAGGCTCCTCTGTCCATGGAATTTTCCAGGCAAGAGTACTGGAGTGAGTTGCCATTTCCTTCTCCAAAAGGTGCCATTAAATTGCCTCGCTGTCTGCTCAGCCCAGAGCTCACCAACTCCCTAAATTCACTCAACCATGAACAATCACCCAAGGCAACACACAAAGTATACAGTTTGATATGACAAACGTCGTGTCGTATTTTTATTTTATGTTATGTATATGTCTTCTTTGTATATTTGTTTTTGTGTGTTTGTGAGGGGGAATATATTCCAAGGAATCAAGAGAATGTACATAACAGGTGCACACATTTAAAATTAAAAAAAAAAAAGAAACACCCACACACCATCCCACAGCTTACAGAATAGAATAAAAATCAACATCTTTGAAGTCCTTTTTGTCCTTCTAGGATTCCCAGCCCTTTCTTGCCTTCCCTACCTGCTCCCACCCAGCACAGGCAAATGCCAATCTGAATTTTGAATGAACCATTCCTTTGCTTTTCCTTATAGTTTCTCTCTATATATATTTCCATGTATATATGGATATATATATATCCCTAAGCAATAAATCATATAATTGTATATGATTATATATTTTTACTAAACTTCATGTAAATGAAATTATACATTCTTCTGCAATTTGCTTTTTCATTCAATATTTATCTTGAGTTTTATCCACGTTTACACATATAATTATACTTCATTCATTTGCATTGGTATTTAGTAATAATCCACTGTAGGAATACAACACAATTAACTTACACATTCTCCTGTTATGGATATTTGCCTTGTTTCTAGTCCAAAACGCCTAACCTCAAGACAAGCTTCTTCTTGTTCAGTGGCTTAGGCAGTACCTAAATATTCAAGATAACCATATAATGTGTTGCCCAAACTTAGACATATTTGAGAGTGAAAGGAAATGCTATTAATAAATACATTAGGACAAGAAGAATTAACTATTTTGAATGTCACCCTTTAAATCCTGAATATGATTATAGGATTTCTTAATCACCCCCCTAAAGTGAAAACCAAGGCATTTAAATCCAGTCTTGATGGTTTACATTTCAAAAACTGTTAGCATCTTCATCTGGAAGTATAACCCTGAAGGAGAGCCCTGACAACGAATTATTTCTTTTATCCTGGGAAGAAGAGAAGCAAATTCTTTGGGAAGTAAGATGGAGACAATGCACAGCTTCCCAATCCTCTGCTGTCTCAGACATTCGCAGTTTTATTATCATTGTCTGAAGAAAACTCCAGTTATGATAACAACAGAAAGACAATGTTTGAAATGCCTTTGAATCCAAGTCCTTTTTCTGAGCCCAAGGAGGGCTAAAGGCTCAGCATCTAATGTCTCATTTAATCTTTACTTCTACTCTGGGTGGCAGGTATGAAGCTTAGAGAGGTGGGGAAACTTGTCTAAGGTCACAGTGCATGTAAGCAGCAGAGCCTCAAAGGTTGTGTCTAAGTTGATGATCATATAATTTATTGTACAAATCAGGACACTTCTGGGAGTGAGAAGGCACTGCTATTTACAACTGCACCAGGAAACCAGGTGTCACCGGCACCATGACACAGGATGGCTTTGGTTCTAAATTTTCCCACATGCTTTCCTAATCTTCCCAGTTCAGATACGATTAACTTGGGGGACTGACCAGATTTTTTGGACCCTATTCTCTAGGGTTCACATTCCTTTGGGGTAGAGAGGCAGCTCCCCAGAAGGACACCTGGAATCCGTCCCCCGTTCCTCTCCAGTAAACCTGGAAGACCTGTGTGACATCCCAGTAGCATCCTTCCATCCAGCAGAGCAGGTTGGAGAGGATCGTCATTTGCTTCCCTGATTCCTAATTAAATTAGAGCAACATTCCTCCTCCCAAAGAATCAGCAGAGTTAATGACCCTCTCACTGGAGCGAGCATCACTCTGAGCGGCTGCGGCCACGTCCTCTGACTGGAGGCTCCACAGCCCTCTCCTTCAGCAGGTTCACTGAGACTCCTAGCCTTCGCGCCTTCCTGTGTACATGAGTGTGTCCTTTCTCACCATCTCTTATCTGTCTTTCTCACACACATATGCTGTTTTTTCTTTAATTTAATGAAATATACAGTTGGTGGGACCTGTTTCTGCATCTTCACCAGCAGCTGGGGCATCTCCAGTTTCTCTTGTGTGTTTCTGGTTTGAATTACTAGAGCTCTGTACTGTGAAGCTACAGTACCAAGTCCTGTACTAAGGAGCTCCTAAAGGGCTGCCCTGGCTAGAGAAGACTGGGTTTGTTTTTAATGTGGGTTTGTTTAGACATGGAGAAATAGAGAACTACAGAACAGTATCTCCTTGGCCTGAAGAACACATCTGCCTTTGGCTATACAAAAATGCTCACATCCACATTATTTGGAAACAGCACAAATGTTCAACAAGAGTAAAATGATAAAACATAGTAGAGTCATACAGTAGGAATGCATTCCAGTAGGAAAAATGCACAGATAAGTTAATAATACACACAATAAATTAATCTCACAATCAACGTGCTGAGGGAAAGAAGCAAAAAAAAGGGGGTATTACAAACAGTATGATTTTATTTATAGAAGGTTCAAAAATGGGCAAAACTCAACTATGATGTCAGAAATGAGGAGGAGGTAAAGAATAATGACTAGGTTGGTAATATTCCATTTCTTCATCTGGATAGTGATCACAGACGTGGTAACTACGCTAATTCAAGTAACACTACTGAAGACAAGTGCATTTTCCTGTATGTATGTTACACTTGGAGAAAGCTTTACTTTCAAAAAAACCTAAAACTGAAGTCTCTTTCAGTCAAATAGTCTGTAACTTGTACCAGAAGTACCTTCACTGTTAAACTATCAGTGTGCCCTTCGGCAAATCACTGCTGTGTATTTATTTCGTTACCTGCAATAGCACCTAGAAAAGGAAGTGGCACTTGGAGAAGGAAAGGGCAACCCACTCCAGTATTCTTGCCTGGAAAATCCTATGGACAGAGGAGCCTGGTGGGCTAGAGTCAATGGCACCGCAAGAATCAGACACAACTTAGTGACTAAACCACCACCAATAGCAACAGATATGTGGCATCTACATGAGAAGTACTTAGTACAAATGAGTGAGACATACTTAGTAAGTGCCTGGTGCATAAGTGCTGCTCAGTCCTAAGCTGTATCTGACTCTTTGTGATCCCATGGACTACAGCACACCAGGGTTCCCTGTCCTTCACTAACTCCTGGAGTTTGCTCAAACTCATGTCCATTGAGTCAATAATGCCATCCAACCATCTCATCCTCTGTCACCCCCTTCATCTCTGGCCCTCAATCTTTCCCAGCATCAGGGTCTTTTCCAATGAGTTGGCTCTTCCCATCAGGTGGCCAAATTATTGGAGCTTCAGCTTCAGCATCACTCCTTTCAGTGAATATTCAAGACTGATTTCTTTTAGGATTGACTACTTTGATCTCCTTTCTGTCCAAGGGACTCTCAGGAGTCTTTTCCAGCACCACAGTTCAAAAGCATCAATTCTTCGGCGCTCAGGACTCTTTTTTACATGACTTCTGGAAAAACCATATCTTTGACTAGATAGACCTCTGTCAGCAAAGCAATATCTCTGCTTTTTAATACACTGTCTAGGTTTGTCATAGCTTGCTCCTCCCAAGGAGCAGCGTCTTTTAATTTCATGGCTGTGGTCACCATACACAGTGATTTGGGAGCCCAAGAAAATAAAATCTTCCACGTTTCCAGTTTGTCCCCTTCTATGTGTCATGAAGTAATGTGACCAAATGCCATGATCTTAGTTTTGTGAATGTTGACTTTTAAGCCAGCTTTCTCACTCTCCTCTTTCACCCTCATCTAGAGGCTCTTTAGTCCCTCTTCGCTGTCCGCCATTAGAGGGGTGTATCATCTGCATATATGAGGTTGTTGATATTTCTCCCAGCAATCTTGATTCCAGCTTATATGAGTCATCCAGCCCAGCATTTCGCATGATGTATTCTTCATATAGGAGAAGGCAATGGCACCCCACTCCAGTACTCTTGCCTGGAAAATCCCATGGACGGAGGAGCCTGGTAGGCTGCAGTTCATGGGGTCACTAAGAGTCGGACACGACAGAGTGACTTCACTTTGACTTTTCACTTTCATGCATTGGAGAAGGAAATGGCAACCCACTCCAGCATTCTTGCCTGGAGAATCCCAGGGGTAGGGGAGCCTGGTGGGCTGCCGTCTATGGGGTCACACAGAGTCGGACACGACTGAAGCGACTTAGCAGCAGCAGCAGCAGCACCATTCTTCATATAAGTCAATTAAGCAGAGTGACAGTATACAGCCTTGACGTACTCCTTTCCCAATTTTGAACCAGCACACAAGTAGGTACTCAAAAATGTTAGCTGTTTGAACTGGTGGTATCCCTTCTATGCCTGCCTTCCTCATATTTGGGACTTGCATCTCCATTTATCACCTACTCTGGATAGAGTGAAGACATACTGAAATGGACAAGTCCATTTACCCCAGTCAAGGGGGCTATTGAGAGGAATGGATAAGTCTCTTCCAGTGGACAATCTGGCCACACGTACCAAGAGTCCCTCAAAAATGTTTCCACCCTGCAATTCCATCCCAGTATCCTAAGGAGATGAGACATGCAAACAAGATTTGTATGTGCTGCAATGCATTTTATTTATAAAAGTGGAAAACTGGAAACAATTTATTATCTCAGAAAATAGGTAAATAAAATAAGGGTGGTGAGAAGTTTTAATGACATGAAAAAGCTAAATATGAAAAGAAGAGACCTATATGTTACCCATCAAAAAATATTAACAAATATACAGAGAAGAAAAAAGTAAAAGAAATTAAACCAAAGTTTAAGCTAATTATCTTGAGAAGATCATACTACAGGGATTTACGTTTTTCTTCCTTATACTTTTCTGTTTTTTCAAAATTCTTCTATGAGTACATGTTACCGTTTATAAATGTGAAACACAGAGTTTGTGTCTCCTTCTCCACAGGCCTTTATCTCTGACGTCAAGGTGACAGCCAGTTGCAATTCATCATGTTTTAGGAAGGACCCCACCACACAATGGAAAGCGTCAGAAGGAAGGTGACTGCCAAGTTGGCAAAGGGCTTCAACAGCAAGACCCGTGAAGAATGGTTGGAGGGAAGGGGATGTGTACCTTGAGGAGGACCAATCAACAGGATAGCTTTCTTGGAGTACCTATCACGTGGAAGAGGGATTACCCTTGCTCTACTAGAACCTAGAGATTGGAACCAAGACCAATGGGGTCAAAGGTTCAAGGAGGAGAGAAGGGGAGAATGAAGATTTAGCTCAAGAAGCCAACACACTGTATGATCACACTATGAACCTCAGGCTTCCTTCCTGCCCCACAGCAAGGAGCTCCTTGGAGGTAGCCAATGAATTGTTTTGTTAACGTTTGGGAAACCACAGAGCACCATCCTGAGGACCATCTGAGCACCATCCCAGACCAGTCTACTGTGAACAACCGCGTGAGTTACGATCTCTGAAATTCATCGCCTTTTAATCCCTCTCTCTTGCCCTGCAGAACAGCCTTTAAATTATACACAAACTGGGCCGCTCCTGTTTTCTCCACTGGATGATCTTAATCCAAGGCGTCACCACCTCTCTTCCCTGTACCAACAATGGCTTCCCTGTTGGTTTCTAGCACCTCCTGTTGCCCCCAGTCCATCTGCTACATAGAAGCTCAAGGAATGGTTTTCTTAGACTAAACTAAAAAATTATGAAGTGATTTCAAGACTCAAAGTGGAGACTCCAGCCTTCAACAGGGCCCTTCTCCGTCGCTCCCCGCACTCCTACCAAACGAATCGTCTTTTCGGTTTATCATTCACAGCCAACTCTCTCCCACTCAGGGTATTTGCAGGTGCTGAAACACTCTCCATCCCTCACTGGCTTGACTCTTCTGCAACTCAAATCTCAGGTGTCATTTCCCAGTTTTAATCCTATATATATAATGGCATCTCAATGCCCTAATGAAACTTTATGTGGTTTATAGGATTTTTGTGAGTAGCCACAACTGACCAGATGGCCTCCAGGCTCTCCACCAAGCAGAACCCCCTGTAGTTCCTCAAATGTGTGAGCATTCTCTTTGTCCATCAGTTTTGTGTAGGTTGCTTTCTCTAACTGGAAAACTCTTCTTGTGGCTAATTCCTATCACCTTAAGGTCTCACCCTAACGTGACTTGGACTGACTTGAGGGAAAACGTCCCTTCCCTCTAGATACTGGGTGAAGTACCTCCCCAGTGCATGCCTACAGCCCTTGGAATTATTCCATCACAGCACTCACTTTCCTCAACTGTATTTGTAGCTGTTGCTACTTGGCAAACTACACCAGGGATGGCACCTATATTGCTCAGAACGACCGAATAAATGACTTCATTTTAAAAATATGATGTTTTCCCCCATGAAGGAGCAAACTAGAGTTAAAAAATAGGAAAATAAAAGATTGCAGCAGGAAACATTCTAATAAGTGCTATTTTCTTTCTAGCATAATGAAACAAATCTAGACTTCACTCAATTCCCTGTCCTGAGCAAGGGTTCATTTGTTGTCACTTTTATTTTCACTACCTGGCACAGTAATTATTCTTGACCGGCACTTGAATGCCCTGGGCAATCTCCGGTATGCACACAAAAGGATCGATAGGTACTAAACAGACTGAAAAGATGTATAGTATTAAATTTGCAAAACAGCAGGAAATAAAAGAAAAGTAAATCAAGAAAACACTGGAGGACAGAAGACCAATAAGCAAAAAAATAAATCTTCCATAGTCTACCTTCCCAAAGGTATATACAGCTTCTGTTCATTTGATGAAACTGTTTTGAGTGAAAGACCTTGGGAAGCCAGAAGCCAGAACCCTAGTCTTGTTCTCAGTGTGGATTCAAGGTGAAGGTGCTCTGTGGTGACCTAAATGGGAAGGAAATCCCAAAGAGGCGATATATGTACACGTAGAGCTGATTCACTTTGTGTACACTTAGTCAGTTCAGTCATTCAGTCGTGTCCAGCTCTTTGCGACCCCACGGACTGCAGCACGCCAGGCTTCCCTGTCCATCACCAACTCCCAGAGCCCGCTCAAACTCATGGCCATCGATTCGGTGATGCCATCCAACCATCTCATCCTCTGTCGTCCCCTTCTCCTCCCACCTTCAATCTTTCCCACTAACAAAACATTGTATGCAATTATACTTCCAGAAAAATTAATTAAAAAAAAATAAAACATCTCACTTCACTAAGGATTGGATGAGATACTGAATGTGAAGCAGTCAGCACAGAGGCTGGCATTTATATGCCTAGTAATTATAGGAGCTATTATCATCTTTTCCATTTGGTAGAGCTGGATGTTATGATGATGAGAGCTAACAATTACTAAGCACTCTTGCATCAGGCACTGCTCTAACACATTTCATGTACTAAGGCATTTATTCCCACAGTGATGCAGGTACTGTTATTATCGCCAATCTACAGAGGAGGAAACGGAAGCAACACCATGCCAAGGTCACACAGCTTGCCCAGCTTGAGCCTCAAGTCCAGGCCGTCTGACCCCGGGCCTCTGCTCTCTGTTGCCAAAATACACCATATCCTGTGCTGTCTGGGGGCAGTGCCACGTCTCCCCACGCAACTTGGAGAGCTCCCTCGGGGCATGCCCTGCACTGTGCACTTCTCAGGGACCTCCATGACAGCTTTAGCAGGGAACCTGAGCCACCATGAGGACTCCAGACACCTGTGACATCTGATAGGCACACAAGACACAACTGACCGATTTCCAGAACACCTATTTTGTCAGATGACCTTGAAGTAGACCATCTGTCTACTGAAGAAGGTATGTCTGAAGGGAACATAGAGGGTCTCTGCCACAGGAATGCAAGCTCCCTCCCCAAATACAGCTCTTGGGCTTTCAGAGTCAGATCCCTAAAGGTTTGAAAAACTCTGAGAACAACCTGACCAGTGTTCATACACTCCTAGAGTCTAAACTGTCTCAGCTGAAGGTCTCTGTGAGTCATTCAAACTAAAATACCTGCCAGACAGAATGACATGTGCCTCAAAGCCTGCTGATCTGTAGAGCACTACCATTACCCGCCTTGGCTCTGATGGACAACAAAACTCTTCATGTTGTCATCGTTACAGACACTTTCACTGAGTGTGTCACTGTGCTAATTAGGTGCTAGCAAGGCAGGTAATAGGACACAAACCTCATTAACACAGACTCCATTAATGTGGAATGTGTGAGAATGCTTACCATTCAATTTTACTTTTTCATTATCTATAAATGAAAATATGTATAATACATGAATAAATAAAATCTATTTATCCAGTCTGCAAACACTTTTTGGGAATCTCTTATGTCCTAGCAGTAGGGTGGCAGTCAGAGACACTGTTTTGTATAATTCTCATTAAAAGAGAACTCTGTAATGTAAGAAGTAATGTATTCATTTTAAATAAGCTAGAAGTCTGGAAAATTTAAGTATGGTACATCCATACTGTAGAATGCCTTGCAATTATAATAAAACCAGTGGGGTAGATCAGTTGGTGCTAACATATTAACAAGAGCAATTGCTAAATGAAAAAAAAAAAAACAACAGGTGGAACTCTCTCTCAAATATCTCATTTATTGGAAAAAATAACAAGATGATATGAATAAGAAGCTACCTACATAAGTACATATGCAGTGAAATTCTCAGGAAATCAAGTTAAGAAAATCAAATGGCCTGGCATGGAAAAGCAACCCATTTTTTTAACTGTACTTTTGTAATGTGGAATTCTTTATCATTTTCATGTTATTTGCATAACATTAATGCTAATTAAAAGAGCTTAGCATAAATTATTATTTATTGGCCCATGCTAAGCACAGTGTCTGGTACATAATTGGAATTCCAGTATCTATTGCATAAATGTAAATAAATAATGCTATGAATGACCGTTTAAATGTATTAGTCTTGGAGAGGAGCCAAGATGGCGGAGGAGTAGGACGGGGAGAACACTTTCTCCCCCACAAATTCATCAGAGGAGCATTTAAACGTCGAGTAAATTCCACAAAACAACTTCTGAATGCCGGCAGAGGACATCAGGCACCCAGAAAAGCAATCCAACTCTTCGAAAGGAGGTAGGAAAAATTATAAAAGACAAAAAAAGAGACAAAAGAGGGAGGGACGGAGCTCCGTCCCGGGAAGGGAGTCTTAAAAAGAGAGAAGTTTCCAAACACCAGGAAACCTTCTCACTGCCGAATCTGTGCCGAGCTTTGGAAGCACAGAGGGCAACATAACAGGAAGAAAAAATAAATAAACAATTAAAACTCGAAGATTGCGAGTCCTACGGTAACTCCCGCAGCAGAGAAGCAGCGCAGACGCCTGTAGGCGCCATTAACAAGCGGGGGCTGGGCAGGGAGGCGCAGCACGGGCTGCATCGCTTAGAGTAAGAATCTGGCCTGAATACCCTAAGCACTATCTGAGCGAAATAATTTGGGCTAACAAACCAGACTGTGGGATATCTACCACGCGAAAAGCCAGCCCCAACCTAAGACCGCCAGGCCCGCGAACGGAACAAAGAATTGAACAGAGATAGCCGGCTGCAGACCTTCCCCCTCCGGTGACAGGCAGCCAGAGCCGGAAGGGGGCAATCGCAGCCCCAGAGAGACATTATCTATAAAACTGTAAGCAGGCTTCTTTGCTAACTAAAACTTCTTGGGGGTCTGGACGGTTAACATCTGCCTAAGAAGGTGCGCCGGTTTTGCGCCCAGATAACCGAGTGGCGGGGAGGCGATAAGTCGCAGCATTGGCGCTCGCCAAACACCTCATCACTTGAGCTGCTCGGACCTGGGAAGAGCACAACACTCAGGCCCAACTGAGTCTGCGCCTCTGAGGACTACCCGAGTGCCTGAACCTGAGCGGCTTGGACCTGGGAGGTACATACAACCCAGGGCCAGCCTCGGATTGTTCCCGGCGGAACAACCTAGAGCCCGAGCAGTGTGGGCAGGGAGGCTACACGCGCAGTGAGCGGGGGCAGAACCAGTGTGGCTGAGGCACTACGAGCGCACGCCAGTGTTATTTGCTTGCAGCATCCCTCCCTCCCTCCCCACAGCGCGACTGAACAAAGAGAAGAAATACAGTTCCACCCATCAGAACACTGACACAAGCTTCCCTAACCAGGAAACCTTGACAAGCCACCTGTACAAACTCACACACAGCGAGGAATAGCCACAATAAAGAGAACTCCACAAACTGCCAGAATACAGAAAGGACACCCCAAACTCAGCAATTTAAACAAGATGAAGAGACAGAGGAATAGCCAGCAGATAAAGGAACAGGATAAATGCCCACCAAACCAAACAAAAGAGGAAGAGATAGGGAATCTACCTGATAAAGAATTCCGAATAATGATAGTGAAATTGATCCAAAATCTTGAAATTAAAATGGAATCACAGATAAATAGCTTGGAGACAAGGATTGAGAAGATGCAAGAAAGGTTTAACAAGGACCTAGAAGAAATAAAAAAGAGTCAATATACAATGAATAATGCAATAAATGAAATTAAAAACACTCTGGAGGCAACAAATAGTAGAATAACAGAGGCAGAAGATAGGATTAGTGAACTAGAAGATAGATTGGTAGAAATAAATGAATCAGAGAGAATAAAAGAAAAACGAATTAAAAGAAATGAGGACAATCTCAGAGACCTCCAGGACAATATTAAACGCTACAACATTCGAATCATAGGGGTTCCAGAAGAAGAAGACAAAAAGAAAGATCATGAGAAAATACTTGAGGAGATAATAGTTGAAAACTTCCCTAAACTGGGGAAGGAAATAATCACCCAAGTCCAAGAAACCCAGAGAATCCCAAACAGGATAAACCCAAGGCGAAACACCCCAAGACACATATTACTCAAATTAACGAAGATCAAACACAAAGAACAAATATTAAAAGCAGCAAGGGAAAAACAACAAATAACACACAAGGGAATTCCCATAAGGATAACAGCTGATCTTTCAATAGAAACTCTTCAAGCCAGGAGGGAATGGCAAGACATACTTAAAATGATGAAAGAAAATAACCTACAGCCCAGATTATTGTACCCAGCAAGGATTTCATTCAAGTATGAAGGAGAAATCAAAAGCTTTTCAGACAAGCAAAAGCTGAGAGAATTCTGCACCACCAAACCAGCTCTACAACAAATACTAAAGGATATTCTCTAGACAGGAAACACAAAAATGGTGTATAAATTCGAACCCCAAACAATAAAGTAAATGGCAACGGGATCATACTTATCAGTAATTACCTTAAACGTAAATGGGTTGAATGCCCCAACCAAAAGACAAAGACTGGCTGAATGGATACAAAAACAAGACCCCTACATATGTTGTCTACAGGAGACCCACCTCAAAACAGGGGACACATACAGACTGAAAGTGAAGGGCTGGAAAAAGATTTTCCATGCAAATAGGGACCAAAAGAAAGCAGGAGTAGCAATACTCATATCAGATAAAACAGACTTTAAAACAAAGGCTGTGAAAAGAGACAAAGAAGGTCACTACATAATGATCAAAGGATCAATCCAAGAAGAAGATATAACAATTATAAATATATATGCACCCAACACGGGAGCACCGCAGTATGTAAGACAAATGCTAACAAGTATGAAAGGAGAAATTAACAATAACACAATAATAGTGGGAGACTTTAATACCCCACTCACACCTATGGATAGATCAACTAAACAGAAAATTAACAAGGAAACACAAACTTTAAACGATACAATAGACCAGTTAGACCTAATTGATATCTATAGGACATTTCATCCCAAAACAATGAATTTCACCTTTTTCTCAAGCGCACATGGAACCTTCTCCAGGATAGATCACATCCTGGGCCATAAATCTAGCCTTGGTAAATTCAAAAAAATAGAAATCATTCCAAGCATCTTTTCTGACCACAATGCAGTAAGATTAGATCTCAATTACAGGAGAAAAACTATTAAAAATTCCAACATATGGAGGCTGAACAACACGCTGCTGAATAACCAACAAATCACAGAAGAAATCAAAAAAGAAATCAAAATTTGTATAGAAACGAATGAAAATGAAAACACAACAACCCAAAACCTGTGGGACACAGTAAAAGCAGTCCTAAGGGGAAAGTTCATAGCAATACAGGCACACCTCAAGAAACAAGAAAAAAGTCAAATAAATAACCTAACTCTACACCTAAAGCAACTAGAAAAGGAAGAAATGAAGAACCCCAGGGTTAGTAGAAGGAAAGAAATCTTAAAAATTAGAGCAGAAATAAATGCAAAAGAAACAAAAGAGACCATAGCAAAAATCAACAAAGCCAAAAGCTGGTTCTTTGAAAGGATAAATAAAATTGACAAACCATTAGCCAGACTCATCAAGAAACAAAGGGAGAAAAATCAAATCAATAAAATTAGAAATGACAGTGGAGAGATCACAACAGACAACATAGAAATACAAAGGATCATAAGAGACTATTATCAACAATTATATGCCAATAAAATGGACAACGAGGAAGAAATGGACAAATTCTTAGAAAAGTACAACTTTCCAAAACTCGACCAGGAAGAAATAGAAAATCTTAACAGACCCATCACAAGCATGGAAATTGAAACTGTAATCAAAAATCTTCCAGCAAACAAAAGCCCAGGTCCAGACGGCTTCACGGCTGAATTCTACCAAAAATTTAGAGAAGAGCTAACACCTATCCTGCTCAAACTCTTCCAGAAAATTGCAGAGGAAGGTAAACTTCCAAACTCATTCTATGAGGCCACCATCACCCTAATACCAAAACCTGACAAAGATGCCACAAAAAAAGAAAACTATAGGCCAATATCACTGATGAACATAGATGCAAAAATCCTAAACAAAATTCTAGCAATCAGAATCCAACAACACATTAAAAAGATCATACACCATGACCAAGTGGGCTTTATCCCAGGGATGCAAGGATTCTTCAATATCCGCAAATCAATCAATGTAATACACCACATTAACAAATTGAGAAACAAAAACCATATGATTATCTCAATAGATGCAGAGAAAGCCTTTGACAAAATTCAACACCCATTTATGATAAAAACTCTCCAGAAAGCAGGAATAGAAGGAACATACCTCAACATAATAAAAGCTATATATGACAAACCCACAGCAAACATTATCCTCAATGGTGAAAAATTGAAAGCATTTCCTCTAAAGTCAGGAACAAGACAAGGGTGCCCACTTTCACCATTACTATTCAACATAGTTTTGGAAGTTTTGGCTACAGCAATCAGAGCAGAAAAAGAAATAAAAGGAATCCAAATTGGAAAAGAAGAAGTAAAACTCTCACTATTTGCAGATGACATGATCCTCTACATAGAAAACCCTAAAGACTCCACCAGAAAATTACTAGAACTAATCAATGATTATAGTAAAGTTGCAGGATATAAAATCAACACACAGAAATCCCTTGCATTCCTATACACTAATAATGAGAAAACAGAAAGAGAAATTAAGGAAACAATTCCATTCACCATTGCAACGAAAAGAATAAAATACTTAGGAATATATCTACCTAAAGAAACTAAAGACCTATATATAGAAAACTATAAAACACTGGTGAAAGAAGTCAAAGAGGACACTAATAGATGGAGAAATATACCATGTTCATGGATTGGAAGAATCAATATAGTGAAAATGAGTATACTACCCAAAGCAATTTATAGATTCAATGCAATCCCTATCAAGCTACCAACAGTATTCTTCACAGAGCTAGAACAAATAATTTCACAATTTGTATGGAAATACAAAAAACCTCGAATAGCCAAAGCGATCTTGAGAAAGAAAAATGGAACTGGAGGAATCAACCTACCTGACTTCAGGCTCTACTACAAAGCCACAGTTATCAAGACAGTATGGTACTGGCACAAAGACAGAAATATAGATCAATGGAACAAAATAGAAAGCCCAGAGATAAATCCACGCACATATGGACACCTTATCTTTGACAAAGGAGGCAAGAATATACAGTGGATTAAAGACAATCTCTTTAACAAGTGGTGCTGGGAAATCTGGTCAACCACTTGTAAAAGAATGAAACTAGAACACTTTCTAACACCATACACAAAAATAAACTCAAAATGGATTAAAGATCTAAACGTAAGACCAGAAACTATAAAACTCCTAGAGGAGAACATAGGCAAAACACTCTCTGACATACATCACAGCAGGATCCTCTATGACCCACCTCCCAGAATATTGGAAATAAAAGCAAAAATAAACAAATGGGACCTAATTAAACTTAAAAGCTTCTGCACATCAAAGGAAACTATTAGCAAGGTGAAAAGACAGCCTTCAGAATGGGAGAAAATAATAGCATATGAAGCAACCGACAAACAACTAATCTCAAAAATATACAAGCAACTCCTACAGCTCAACTCCAGAAAAATAAATGACCCAATCAAAAAATGGGCCAAAGATCTAAATAGACACTTCTCCAAAGAAGACATACAGATGGCTAACAAACACATGAAAAGATGCTCAACATCACTCTTTATCAGAGAAATGCAAATCAAAACCACTATGAGGTACCATTTCACACCAGTCAGAATGGCTGCGATCCAAAAGTCTACAAATAATAAATGCTGGAGAGGGTGTGGAGAAAAGGGAACCCTCTTACACTGTTGGTGGGAATGCAAACTAGTACAGCCACTATGGAGAACAGTGTGGAGATTCCTTAAAAAACTGGAAATAGAACTGCCTTATGATCCAGCAATCCCACTGCTGGGCATACACACTGAGGAAACCAGAAGGGAAAGAGACACGTGTACCCCAATGTTCATCGCAGCACTGTTTATAATAGCCAGGACATGGAAGCAACCTAGATGCCCATCAGCAGATGAATGGATAAGAAAGCTGTGGTACATATACACAATGGAGTATTACTCAGCCATTAAAAAAGAATACATTTGAATCAGTTCTAATGAGGTGGATGAAACTGGAGCCTATTATACAGAGTGAAGTAAGCCAGAAGGAAAAACATAAATACAGTATACTAACGCATATATATGGAATTTAGAAAGATGGTAACGATAACCCTGTATACGAGACAGCAAAAGAGACACTGATGTATAGAACAGTCTTATGGACTCTGTGGGAGAGGGTGGGAAGATTTGGGAGAATGGCATTGAAACATGTGAAATATCATGTATGAAACGAGATGCCAGTCCAGGTTCAGTGCACGATGCTGGATGCTTGGGGCTGGTGCGCTGGGAAGGCCCAGGGGGATGGTATGGGGAGGTTGGGAGGGAGGAGGGTTCAGGATGGGGAGCATGTGTATATCTGAAATTAAAAAAAAAAAAAACAAAAAAAACAAACAAAAAAAAATAAAAATAAAAATAAACAACAAAAAAAATAAATGTATTAGTCTTTCCTATTCACTGCATCAGGTCTCATTCTAATAATACAGGCAAAAATACAGGGTTGACCAAAAGGTTTGTTCAGGTTTTTCTGTAAGATAGAATAGAAAAACGTGAATGAATTTTTTGGCCAACCCAATACTCTGGAGTGAGTTCAAGTCCATGCATGTGCTTGTGCTGGGCTCAGTCATAGCCAACTCTTTGCAACCTTTGGACTGTAGCCTGCCAAGGTCCTCTGTCCATGGGATTTTTCAGGCAAGAATACTGGAGTGGGTTGCCACTTCCTCCTCCAAGGGATCTTCCTGACCCAGGGATCAAACGCACATCTCCCACACTGCAGGTGGGTTCTTTACCACTGAGCCATCAAGGAAGCCCATGTATGTGCTTAGAGAAATTCAGCTGTAACAGCTCTGAAAAATATTCTGTAACCCACACTGTATCTTTATGCTCCTGCCCTCTTCTCTCTCACGCTCTGTGCTACACGAACAAGTGTCTGTGTTTGCCCGTGCACATATACACACAGTCAGGAAAACAGTTCACTGACAGAAAGGAAAGAAAGGTCTGGAGTTACGAAAGGCTTTGCTGCAGTTGCTAAAAATGGTCATTTTTTAAGCAGATACCGACTTGAGGAAGGCAAATCGATAACCTCGTTAGTGCTTACTTTGCTCTATCACGAATTCTGAAGTATGTTTTGAAAAGAGTAAGTTGCTGCAGATTCATTTGAAAAGATGCATTTTTTCCTACCAGCAACCACAGAGATGCTACTAAATAGTGAGGGTAAACCTTAAGCATCTTGAAGGCCAGCAACACTGAACTCCTGGATTGAAAGGTCTTAGGTAAAGCTGGCACGTCCGGCTGCTCCTTGTGCTGCTCCTTCCTGCATGAGAGATGGCGAGCTGGGGAGTTGAAAACTGACAGCTCTACTTTCTCAGTGCTGATAAATGGGGAACAAATCATGTATTTGCCCTGAGTGTGCGGTACGTTGTCTTAAATTGTTTTGCTGGCATTTTTTTCCCCGAGTAGCAGCAACTAGGCAAAAAAAAAAGAAAAGACATCTGGTAACTTCTTTAGGGAAAATTTGAACAGATTTGTGGGTGTAATGCTAGTCAATCTGTTTCATAAATAAACCCCAGGCAATGTCATCAATTAAATATCTTTTTAAAGATGGCTTTAACATGAACAATGCCCTGGAAACTAACATCCCAATATCCTAATAATCTTGAGAACCACCATGTATGGAACATTCATTAGGTCCTGGCAGGCACTGTGCAAAGAACTCCTCAAGGAAAGCAACATTTTAATTCTTACAACACAATAGTGTGTCATTTTTATCTCCATTTTGTGGATGAAGAAACTGAGACTGAGGTGAATTAACTTGTCTAAAGTCACAGAGTTTGTTAGCTGAAGAACTGAGATCCAAGCCCAGTGTCTGAAGCACAGTGCTCAACAGGCTTACCAGAGAGAGAAAGGTTAAGGATTCAAGGTTAAGGATTGAAGGGAGCCACTTTCTCCATGCACTAGAGCTGACCTTCTCTGACCTTCAGCACTTTTTAGCAAAGCAGGCCAGGTGTGGCAGACAAAACAGCAGGCCTGGCACCTGGAAGCCCAGGGTTGTCCTGGTTCTACCATGAGCAAACCTGCTTGCATCATGTAACCTGTCCAAGCCTTGCTCTTCACAGATGTGAAAGGAGGCGGCTACACTAGAATATCCTTCAGATCTAAAACTGCACGTCCAGGAGCACACACATATAGAAACCATTTTTCCTGGATGGTAAAGTAGAAAAAAGTCTAATGTAAGCCACAGTGTACAACTGAGCCCACTTTACAGAGAAAAGTCCTGACAGACGGCAACACCAGCAGTCATCTTCCAATGCAATTGCACTAATGACCTCCAGGTGCCAGTGGTCCATTTCTGGTCATCCTAACTGAGCGATCAGCAGCATCTGCTCTGCGAAGCCTCTTCTTCACTTGACTTCAGGATGCTAGTCTCTTCTATATTTCCCTCTACCCCACTGTGCTGCTACTTCTAATTCTGCTTTGCTGCTTCATCCTCGCCTCCTCAATCAACGCAGTGCCTCAGAGTTGAGTCCTAGACCCCTTTGTCTACACTAATTCTCAGGGTGTTCTCATCTGGGTTCATGGATTTAAATGCAATCTGCATGCTGCTATCAAATATCCATCCTGGAACTCCAGACGTTTATATTCAGCTGCCCACTTGACATCTCTACCGAGATATCAAGTGGGCATTTCATGCTCCCAAATGAGCTTCTGATTCCCACCTAATTCTGCCCTTAGTAAAGACATTCTACAGTAAATGGACACTATACTCATCTAGGTGTTCAGGCCAGGGTCTCTCTGACTCCCACCTTACTGAGGGTTAAAGCCAGAGTCTTGTAATACTTACAAGTCCTTCCAGGTTCTTATCACAACTCATTTCCAATCATTTCTCTGCCCTTATCTCCAATTAGTCTTCCCCATTCCAGCCACTCCAGCCAGCCCTGGCTTGGGCAATTACTATCCACTCTGCTTGGAACACCTCCCTGCATAACCCACAGGCTCGCTTCCTCACCTCTCTCAGGTATTTGCTCAAATATCACTTTACCTGATGATCTAAATTGTAACCTTTCCCTCAAAGCACACTCTTCTTCCTCTCTCCCCTGCTTTATGTCTCTCCATAAAATTTTACCATCTGATGTATTTATATTATTTTCATGTATTTCCTTACTGCCTATATTCTCCAGCTAGAATGTAAGGTCCAAGGAGGGAGGAAGGTTTACTGTCTTGCTTATTGATGTATCTCTAACACCGAAACTATTGCCTAGAACACAGCAGGCACTTTTTGTGGAAAAAAAAATATTTACTCTATAATGTTGTATACATAGCCTGTGAAGAGTAGAAGAACAGATCAGCCTCCAAATAAGCTACTTTAACGTAAGGATTATTTTGAGCTGAAGATAAATGAGATTTCCAGTTACCACATGAAAATAGTCAGAATACAGAATTTTTAACAACAACAACAACAACAAAGTATACAAGAAACAGGAAAATATGGTCATCCGCCCTTCTCTCTTCCAGGAAGGACAGAAGTTAATCACCAAGGCAGTCTAGACCCCCATCAGCTCAGAGAACTCTATACAGCACTGGAGAACTCTATGTAATTATCCGCTAAAACAAGCCCTTACCTTCCATTAGTTTCCTTATACATTGATCTTCTCACAGTCTGCCAACCCTAGGATCCCCAGGTCCTTTTCCTTTGTCTTATCACTTGTCTAGAAATTCACTGTTCTCTTGTGAAAATGCTATATAAAACCTCTTCGGTGTCTCATCTGAGTCCTCCCACAGGTATGCATGATGCACATGTTAATAAACCTCTGTCTGCTTTTCTCTTGCTGATCTGTCTTTTGTCAATTTAATTTATAGGGCTCAGCTGGAAAACCTAGAACAGCAGCGGAAAGCAGGGTTTTTTCCTCCCTCTATATTTGGGCACACCAGAGCACACACAATAGCCATTTCTCTGTGAGAGGGAGGAAAATGATGAAATACCATCTCAGACACTAGTTTCTTTTCCTCTCATCTAAAAACAGGGGCCAGTTAGGATTTAAGGAGAAGTATATATTGTGGTTGTCTCATTTAAACTTCACAGTCCCAAAAAAGAAAGAGGAACATGACATCTTTAAGGTAACTTCTTAAAAGTATTTGAATTAGGATTAGTATTTTGTTTCTATCATATATAAATTAATTTTTAACATATACACTTTTTACATATATGTTAAGTTGGAGAATCAATCATGCCAGGATTTCTATGATAATCTTGAAACTGTCTTTACATATCAACAGCCTATTTTATTTATTTATTTTAATCTATAGCAGATTGCACTGATAATTCTTTTTTTTTTTTTTTGGTTTTTCAAATTTTAAATCTTTCACCCATCATGATTCTGCAATGGCAAATGATGTCATCAAGTAAAAAAAGTCAAAGGTCAGACACTAGCATGCTGCTGCTGCTGCTGCTGCTGCTGCTAAGTCACATCAGTCGTGTCCAACTCTGTGGGACCTCATAGACAGCAGCCCACCAGGCTCCCCCATCCCTGGGATTCTCCAGGCAAGAACACTGGAGTGGGTTGCCATTTCCTTCTTCAATCCATGAAAGTGAAAAGTCAAAGTGAAGTCACTCAGTTGTGTCCGACTCTTTGCGACCCCATGGACTGCAGCCCACCAGGCTCCTCCATCCATGGGATTTTCCAGGCAAGAGTACTGGAGTGGGGTAGACACTAGCATGAAAGAGCCTAAAGATCTAAGTCATAGGTTCACTGCTTTACTAGCTAATTTCATTAACTTATTTAACTTCCCTGATTCTTGGTTTGCTCATCTGTGAAAGGATGTTAGCCATCTAGTAAGATTTGTGGGAGGATCAATGAGATAATCCATGTAAAACACTTAGCACAGTGCTAGGCAAAGAGGAAGATCTCAATTATTATTATACTTTATCTGAAGACTTTGGCTCTTAAAATTCGAAGGGCTTATAGATCCCAAACTCTCCCCCAGCCACCCATCACTCTATCTCAATGCCTTACTTTATTTTCTTGGTATATTTACCACTACCGGAAATTATCCTATTTGTTTATTGGGCTTACACTTGCCTCGCCACACCAGAACATAACCCCCCAAAATCAGGGGCTTTATCTTGTCAACTGAGCCTAGAGCAGTGTGCCTGGCACACAGTGGTGCTGAAATCAGCATCAGTTGAATAAATGAATATCACCTGCCCATCCATAAACATAATACCACAGAGTGCCCAGGCTAGGAATGAAAAGAAAGCGAAGTAAGATAGAGAAAGCTGTGCCATTTTGAATAGGGTGGCCAGCAAAGGCTTCTGAAATGCTGACACTGAAGCAAAGAAGAGCAGTTTCAATGACAGTGGGTCAGACAGTGTGACTGGGGTGAGATTCAGGCATGAACAGGATGTAAGACGCTGCGGGGTGGCAAGATGGGGTATTAAAGAAGCTGAGAGTGGGGCCCCTGCACTTACTACCCTTTGTCTGGACCTCAGCTAACAAAATACTTTGGTGTCTGCCAAAAAAAAGTTTTCCTTTATTCATGAAGCTTTTATAGCAGTCCTGACATCTCCCTCCTCTGCCCCTTGGGCCTTTCGTCCTTTCTTCAACTACAGCACTTCCAGCACTTCTGTGGAATTGTAAGTTTCCCATCTTACCTGCCTCTTGTCCCCTCCAGTGAGCTCCTTGAGGGCAGAGACCCCACAGGGTACCCAACAGATAAGGAAAGAAGAGAGCTTCTGGCTGATGCTTCTCCCTGTGGATACCCTTCTGCTATAAAGACCAAGTTTCTTCCATTTAAAACAAGGCTTGCAGGAGTGATGCCATTCCCTGAAAAATGGCAGAGCAGGAAGCTCGAGGGATCATCCCGCCACTCAGGCAACCACTGAGGTGGAAGAAGTGGTGGGAATCAACTATTTGGGAACCTAGAATCTAACTGGACTCTTACAGCAACCTGGGGAGTGCCTGATGAAGAAAGAGGCTGCTCATCTTTCTTAAGCAAGCAGTGTGGGTAAACCAGCTCCCACCCTCCATTCCTCAGCTCCATCACAGCTGTGCGGGGAGCAGTTCACATTCCTGGAGTGGCTGACTGGTGCCAGGATGGGCAGCGGGGACCTCGTCCTCTAAAAATTTGGGGTTGTGCACTCTGGTTGATCTGGTGGTGCTTGAGGCACTGACACAGACAGTTGCCCTGGTTTTAGCCCTCTCAGTGGCAGCAGCTTCACTGATGGCATCCACTGGAAAATTTCAGAAGACCAAAAAAAAAAAAAATCCCTCCTGGGATTTCCCTGGCACTCCAGTGATTAAAACTCCATTCTTTCACTGCAGGGGGCACAGATTTAATCCCTGGTTGGGGAACTAAGATCCCACATGCTGCATGGTGCGGGAGAAAAAAAACAAAAAAAAACCCTTATTTTTGGAGCTAGACATTTAAATATATCTTTGTCAGGCCACTGGCTGACCTCCAAGATAAGGGAACAGAAACTTCAGTGACCAGATACAACAAGAAATGCATATTTGCAACAACCACTGTGGAAATGTCACAAATAGCAGCGGCCCTCAACACCACCAACAAAAAGATCAACAATCCCTGAAGAGTGGAGAATGAGATTTCCAGTTACCACGTGATAATAGTCAGAATATAGAATTTTTAACAACAAAAAAATACAAACTATACAAGAAACAGGAAAATTTCTGTTCTGGTCATTCACAGGAAAAGAAAAAGAAATAGAATGCATCAGAAGCCATCCCCAAGGAAACCTAGACACTGGAATTACTCGTCAAAGATGTTACATCAACTGTGTTAAACCTGTTCAATAAGCTAAAAGAAATGAACAAATAATCAATAGAAATAATAGAACAGTCTTTTGGACTCTGTGGGAGAGGGAGAGGGTGGGATGATTTGGGAGAATGGCACTGAAACATGTATAATATCATATATGAAATGAGAAAAAAAAAAGAAGGTTTCTTTGATTTGAAAAAAAAAAGAAAAGAAAGAAAAATGTGATATGAGAAAAAAGAATATTGACCAAAAAATAAAAATTATAAAAAGAAAATAAATTCTGGAAGTTAAAAGTATAATGACTGAGATGAAAAATGAGCTGGAGATGTTCAGCATCAAATCTGAACAAGCAGAAAAAAGAATCAGCAAGCTTGAAGATAGGAAAAATCAAAATTAACAAATCTGAGCAGCAGAAAGAAGGAAGAAAAGTGAACAGAATCTAAGTGAGGTTCGTATGTAGGAGACTTACTGTATATACTGCAAGAACCTCAACAAACTCCAAGAAAGATAAAGCCAGAGGTCCACATGGAGACAAATTATAGGCACAATGTCAAAACCCCAAGAAAGAGAAAAATTTTAAAGCGTAGAGAAGTGACTCTTCAAATACATGGGAGTGTCAATAAATTTATAGCTGCTTTGTCATCAGAAGCCATGGAAACCAGAAGACAGTGGAATAACATTTAAAGTCCTGAAAGAAAAAAGTTAACCAATAATTCTATGTCCAATAAAATTATCCTTCAAGAATGAAAGAGAAATTAAAATTAATGTCTATATAAATGAAAGATAAAGGAGTTCATTGCCAGCAAGAGCTTCCCTGAGAAATGATAAAAGAAGGCTAAAATGAAAAGAAACTAAAGCCATAGGAAGAAATAAAGAACACTGGTAAAGGTAACCACGCAGGTAAATATAAAAACAAGCATTACTGTACTTTTAATTTTTAACTTCTCTTTTTTCCTATATTACTTATAAGGCAGATACACAAGATAAATCTTGTTTGGGGGCACGCAGTGTATGGTGGGGTAAATCTGACAGTGTTAGTCACTCAGTTGTGTCCAATTCTTTGTAACCCCATGGACTATAGCCCACCAAGTTCCTCTGTCCATGCAATTCTCCAGGCAAAAATACTGGAAAGGGTAGCCATTCCTTTTCCTAGGGGATCTTTCCCACCCAGGGATTGAACCTGGGTCTCCTGCATTGCAGGCAGATTCTTTACTGTCTGAGCCACCACAGAAGCCCATCCGTGGCAATGACAATATAAAGGAGGAGGAACAGAAATGGAGTGTATACTACTGAAACTAAGTTGGTATTAGTCAAACTAGATTATTATACGTTTTCTTTTGATTTGAACGCTAATTTTAAAATAAAGTTTATAAGAAGTATGGTGTCATGGTGGAAAAACTATGAAATCAAATAAGAAATAAGGCTGAAATTGCCTCACATCACACCAGCTTTATCCTGATTGAGTTGAAATTTTTTTTAATATTTCCTAGATATTTAGATATTTTCTAGAAGAGTCAGACTATAGAGGGGAGCATTTCAGACAGGGGGAATAATATGAGTGGCAGAGAAGTTTTTTTGGTTTTTTTTTTCCCCTTTTTCTGAAAGAGGTTCTCCTTTGCTTAACAAGATTTTTCAGAGTACTTTGGATATCAAAGACACTAGAGTATAAGAATTAAGAAACAGACTCTGAGCTAACCTATCCAGATTTTAATCTGGACCTATCATTTACTTTCTGTGTAATTTTGGACAATCTTTCAATACCTCAGTTTCTTTATCTGTAAAATGGGAATAATAATAGTACCTACTTCATGAGGTTGTTGTGAGGAATAAATGTTAATACACATAAAGCACTTAGAAGAGACTCTGGAATATAGGTAAAGCCTAACAAATATTATTTCTTCTTACAATCATACAATCATCTAAAAATCCCCTGAGAGGTTCCAGCAAGTTCTACAACTGTAGCAATAAATAAAATGTAAAATTCTTTACCTTATTTCACAGTCTAATCAATCAATCCATTTCCTTTCAGATGCAGATAATTCTTAGATCTAAGATTCAGAACAAGTGTAAAGAGTCAGACACAACTGAGTGAGTGAGCTGACTGAAAGCCTATCAATATTTTGGTAGTGCTTATTTAAAAAAAAAAAAAAAAGTCTTCCACCCGCCATCAGCTCTACAAGGATCAAGTCACTAGCCACTGCAGTGGCTGACCTTTAACACACCCTGAAAGGAGTTCAGGGCAGAGACCAGCAACGAAGCACTCTGTGCTCTGGGAAAACTGAAAGAAGAGACCTTTAAACCGTTAGGTATTTTCAGGAGAAACTTTTTATAAACCTGGATTCTTTCACCTTCCCATACTTAGAAAAGTACTAAAACCATAAACTAAGATGTCTGTTCCTCCTCCTATCAACAACCTTGTAACAAGATATGTGCTTTATGTAGCCCTTCACCGAAATCACATTTATAGTGACCACCCACATATGCACCGAGCAGTTCCTCAGAGCTATCTGAGAGGTTGTCTCCTCAGCTGCAGTTCCCTGGAAGTCCCCAAATGAGACTCACAGCTCTCACACTGGGCATTTTTATTTCAGTAAACAGAGTAATAATGCAGTTAGTTCTAAAAGCTTTCTTCTAAACCAGCATTACAGCATTTGTGTCTTTCTGTCATTGCCATTTACACAGGATATACGACAGGATATAAACTGCCATGCGGCTATCTAGAAAGCTAAGATGGTTAGCCATGTGAGATTTATTCACTCCTTTAGTCATCCATTCAATAGATACTGAGTACCATTAATGTGCCAAGTACTGGGAAACAGGATTAAACAAAACAGACAGAAACCTAAGTTGACTTTCTGACAAGTAACCACACATAGGGAGGCGGCTGTTGAGGGATGCATGGGACCTGGGCAGGCAGGAACGGGGTTACTATTCTTATCTTGCTTCCTTTCTGACCCCTCTGATTTGGAACTATATTATATCACATTGTATTCAACTCAAGACTCCTGACCCAGAGGTAAAAACCATGCAAGTGAATTCCTTAAGTCCCTGCTACTTCTCACCACCATCATCCAGTCACCCAGCCCAGAAACCGAGGAACCAAAAATGACTCCGTCTCTTGGTCATCTCCAAAGACAAATACTGTAATCACACAAGAGCCACACTAGTAAAGATGAGTTGAGAGCTGTGTATCTAGATGACCTTTTTTCAAAAAGGATCTCCATCTTTTCAGGGTGATTTAACTAGATTCCTGTCCGAGGCAGAAACGAAACCACTGTCCTCCAAAACCTGGCTTCCCAATTTGAGTCTTGGTTTGGACAAGTCCTTCAACCTCTCTGACGGTTTCCTCAACTGTTAAATGGGGACAGTAATGCACATCTACAGGCTATGGTGATGAGTTAAAGACATGAAAAGTGCTTAGAACACCTAACACGTATGAAGCACTCAACACACACTGAAAAACGTGAACCTCCCAACATTCCTTTCAGTGGTTCATTTTATCTGGAGAGGATCACATCTGTGAAAAGTACAACCCAACAGATGAGTGCATAATTATCACAGCACACCAAGCAGAGAGGTGGATTTGGAGGGTGGGAGAGGCATGTCTCAGGCCACAGTTAAGGGCCTGGGCTGGTTGCAAGATTTGGCTTTTCCAAGAGCTTGGAACCCTATCAACTGGCACTTTCTGCAAAATTTCCCAGGAAGACTCTGCCTCCCACACCCCTCACCCCACCCCCAACTTCCACTTGTTTTCCTTTAAAACTGATTCAACTGACACAGTCGGGAAAGGAGAGGGTGGGATGAATTAAGAGAATAGCATGGAAACATATACATTACCATGGGAGTCCTGGGTTTATTCCCTGGGTTGGGAAGATGCCCTGGACAAAGGAATGGCTACCCACTCCAGTATTCTTGCTTGGAGAATTCCATGGACAGAGGAGGCTGGTGAACTACCATCCATGGGCTCATAAAGAGTTGGACACGACTGAGCTACTGACACACACATATACATTACCACAGATAAAATAGATAGCCAATGGGAATTTGCTGTGTGACACAGGGAGCTCAACCCTGTGTCTGTGACAACTTAGAGGGTTGGGGTGGAGTGGGAGATGGGAGCGGGGTACAGGAGGGAGGGGACACACACACACATATATATAAACCTGTGGCTGATTCATGCTGATGTATGGCAGAGGCCAACACAATATTGCAGAGCAACTGTCCTCTGATTAAAAAATAAAAGAAAAAAATGATTTACCTAAGGAAGTATGGGCCTCGAGGCCAGGGCCTAATGTGGCTAACAGGGCCCTGGCCTGGTGCTTCCTATACAGAATCCCCTAAACCCTGTGTCAAAGGAGACCCATCAGGAGAAGCACACTGCCAGCCCTTCTCACAGCTCATCACCGTTGGAAAACTCTCCCTGCAGCTTGGCTCTCCTCTCTCCATCTGCATTCGGAGAAGTACACTGACCCTGCCCTGGAGAGGATGCTTCAGGGGATCACTGAGGGGCCGCTGGTATTCCTTTCACAGCATGTGGTTCTTTCTCCCTGAAGACCCCTCTCCCCAAGTGGTCAGAAGCCTGCATTTCAGCAGCACATCATGCTTCACCCTGAGGCTGACGGCTCTGGGTGAAAACAAGCCAGGGCTGAAGGACAACTCAACAGACATCCAGGGGCCTCGAGGGCATTTTGCAAAGGGAAATAAGTCCAACAGGGAAAGACAAACACTGCATATTCTCACTGATAGATGGAGTCTTTTTTTTTTTTTTTTTCCACACTGCATGGCTTCTGGGATCTTATTTTCCCAACCTGTGTGGAATCTTAAAAAGCCAAACTCATAGAAATAGAGTAGCATGGAGGTTGCCAGAGGCTGAGAGGCTGGGAAACTGGATAATGATTTCCACTGGCTATCTATAGCCAGTTCCCATTGGCTACCTATTTTAACTGTGGTAGTGTGTATGTGTTAGTCAGTCGCTCAGTCCTGTCCAGCTCTTTACAACCCCATGGACTGCAGCTCGCCAGGCTTCTCTGTCCATGGACTTCTCCAGGCAATTGTTGGTCAAAGTGTACAAAGTGTACTTCCAGCTATAAGTTAAGGATCTAAGGTACAGCACGATGACTTAAAATTAACAGTATATTGTATTACAGACTTGAAAGTTGTTAAGAGGGTCAATCTTAAATGTTATCACCACACCAAAAAAGGGTAATTATGAGCGGGGATGGAAGCACTAACTAACCTTATTTGGGCCATCGTTTTGCTATATATATAATACATATAGCACACTGTACACCTTAAACTTATATATGTCAATAATATCTCAATAAAGCTAGAAAAAAGTACCAAGACCTGTGGTTTCTCCCCAGCTGCCTGTCCCACTGAAGTCTAGAAACGTTTTCTTTTTGACATTTTAAAATAAAATTCAAGAAGTCAGTTTCCTTGCTGTGACTACAGAAATGCTGACTATTTGGATGATTATTCCTCTTTCTTATCTGATGACATCTCTGTGAGGATAGGGGCTGCAGCTCAATCAACTCTGCATTCCTAGCACTGAATACAGAAACTAGCCTAAGAAAAGGCTGTTGAATAAATACATAAGTAAATTCTATCTTTATAGCATCTACTGACATCTAAGAATTCCAAATTAGAAGTTATAAAATTTACATATAAAATGTATGACAGATATCTTAAGAACAAATAAGCTGCAAAATCAATTATGCACTACATACTACACAGAATTTGACGAAAATTAGCACTCTCTTCAAATAAAAAAAATGTACTGTAAAACAAGCTTTGTTATTCATTGGTATGAACACAGAACCAATCATTCTGGCCTTCACTATTATAGAATGCTTATATTTTCCAGTTTATAAAGTGGGAAAAACAACAGTTACCTCATTGAATTTTTGTGAGGATTAAATGAGTTAATACATGAATAGTACCTGGGATAGTGCCTGGCAGACATTGACCACTTAAGAAATGTTAGCTATTATTATGGCTGTCACCATTATCAGGCACTGTCCTGGCTAAGACTATTACCCAAGTTAGAGAGAAGTTCATTTAGTTAATCTGCCTAGAAAAGTATTAATAGAAGCAAGATGCACATATAGTCTATCCCCTTGACAACAAAATTTGCCCTCAGAGCTTTAGATATCTTCTAAAAGCCATTAATGGATTCTCATCATGTAAAAATTGCCTATAAATTGTTTGTTTCTTAGAATGTGATGGTACCTTGAAGCAGAAATAGATACTTAGCAGACCCTAAATGAAGCCCAAAAGAAGTGAATTAGCAGCCTCACTCAAAGGTTCTTTAAAAAAAAAAATTCAGAAAGCAATTTTTACCTTCTCTTCAGGCCAGATGATGATGGTCCTGATTCAGAAAGGTCTGGGGCACTTTTATCTGATATGGGCCTGTGTGTATGTGAGAACTTCAGATGACTACTGTTTGGGTCAAAAATAGTCACTGAGAAACAAAAACTGAAATACCACTGAGAATCAGAAAGCAGAAGTATTTTCAAAGTTGCTCCATTTGCCCTCTCCCGCTGTGGGCGTTTCCCTGCTTCTTAGAACACCATCCTTCAGTGAGCAGTTCCCAAAGTGTTCCGCAGGCCGCCAGTCCCCAAGGTGTGGGGCCATGTGAGGGCCCTGAGGTCAAGTTTGGGAAATATATACTATTTTCTTCTCCAGAGAGTCACAATGCCCACCAACATATCAGAGGTCTTGAGCTTCTTCCAGGAAAGAATTCGGCTAGTTGCGCTTTACCCACTGGTTGAGAATGTAAACTAAAAATGCTGCTGCCAATCCAATTCTGTGAGGATCCAGCCAGTAGCCACTGCGGTCACTCACCCACGATGGGCCTGAGGGGAATTCAGGACAGAGAAAAAGAGCATACTCCAAGCGGGCTTCCCTGGTGGCTCAGTGGTAAAAGAATCCACCTGCCAAGGTAGGAGATGCAGGTTCGATCCCTGGGTTGGGAAAATGCCCTGGAGAAGGAAATAACAACCCACTCCAGCATTCTGGCCTGGAAAATCTCATGGACAGAGGAGCCTGGTGGGCTACAGTTCATTGAGTAGCGAGAAACGGACATGACTTATGTGACTAAACCACCACCACCGTATTTCAAGTACTTACTGGTCCTGAGGAAGCGAAGATACATATCTAAGGAGAAATCTCAATGACCCCAGATTCCCCAATCTTCCCATAGAGAAGCATTTAACTTGAGATGCTGTTCTTTGCAATTAGCAGTAATCTTTTTATGTCTGACCACATGTTTTTTTTTTTTCTCCCAGCAAACATGTCATATATATTCTGGCTCCCCCCTTACTGCTTCAGAGCTGCTTCTCAAAGCTGTCTGAAAGGTTGTCTTCCAGGCTACAGCCCTCGGTTAAGGTCCTCAAATAAAACTTCTTGTGCATTTTTCTTTTAGTCAACAAGAAATCAGCCACATATACCCTTTTACCAAAATACATAAATAAATATATATATACCAGAATTTTCACTTTGGATACTGAAATAGCCTAAAATTAACCACTTCTTTCCATTTAGGAATGACAGTGAGCTCATTACCTGGCCTGGCAAAGTCAACACTTAAAAGTAGATAGGAAAGAACCTTAACCTTATGCATTCTCACAGCCCCTCATCCAGTGCATGTTTTCATAACCAGAATCAAGTCAAAAAGAAACTATCCTCAGGATCCATATGAGGTATATCCCAAACCCAGGAAGGCAACCATAAATTCTAGGAATGGTCCACATAGGGCATCATTTCAGAAAATTTTGAGAATAAAAGAAAAGAAGAAGATGTAAGAGCAATCCAATCAACAAAAGAAATTTAATTGTCCTCCTATTTAAGTCCAGGAGAAGAATGCAAGGGCATCACAATCTAATCAGAACATGTCCAAAGTCTTTAGGAAGAAACTCACTGAGGTCAGTTTAACTCAGCCCCAACCAGAGAGGAATGCTCAAGGGGTTCCTTGTCAAACTATCTCCAAAGACCCCAATCTCTAGAACATTATCTTAAATCTACAACTGGAAAAAATTTTCCAGAATCCTGAATAGCTGTTTGCAATACAGCTTTTTCCTAGCACGTGAAACCGCACAGAAAATTAGGGGTACTGGAAGCATCTTGCCTCCCACCCTCAAGTCACTGTAACAGTCACTCAACCATTGGTCTCCCTGATGACCAAACTTACTAAAAAGGCACAGCATCAGCAGAGAGGAACGTGACGTTTCTAAAATAACTAAGAATAAAAGCATCCTGGGTTATGTAACTCTTTGTTTCCCAGGATTCAAAGGTGTTCAAGATCCTTGAGACTGAGAACCCCCTAAGTGGGGGAGGAAAGGTGTGGGGAAGGTTTTACTTGAATAGATCTACAGAAAAGCCTTATCTCATAGGCTCTGCAGCTGAACAGAAAGTCACCTAAAATTGCCACCATTTTGCTCCATCACTGTCCAACAGAACTTTCTGCAATGAAGAAAGTGTTCTGTATAAGCACTGTTCAATATGGTAGCCACTAGCCACATATAGCTACTCCACCCTTGAACTGTGGCTAGTACAACTGAAGAACTGAAATCTCAATTTTAGTTAATTTTAACTTAGATAACCACTAAGCCATGTGGCCCATGACTTCTGGACTAAATAGTACAACTAGCTAATATAGTCAAAGTTCCTTCAACATGAATTCCACAAAAAGAGAGGTGGTCAGGGATCAAGGGAGGTTCTTCCTAGGTTCTGGGAAATGGATTATTTTACTTATCAAAGGAAGAAGGGAACAATCGAGTTCAGTATCTCATGAATCTTCATGTACACCACTAACTTGGCTAAGGGTGAGCATTATTCCCATTATGACTAAAGGAGAAACTGAGATACAAATCAATTAATTGATATAATCAGTAATTGCTATTAGCAGAATCTCTACATGTCCAAAGGGTTTTATATGTGATTTTTACCACAATCTTCCAAGAGACACATTACTGTCTTTCTTTTACAAATGTGGAAACTGAAGCTCAAGGAGGTTAAGTGGCTTAGGAAATGCCACTTAGGTGGAGCTAAGAATTGAACTTCAAGACTACCCCGCCCCCCAAAAAATACACGTGTGGTCTTTACCAAAAGTGACTTTTCATTTCTAGATTTAATCAAGTATTTTTTTGAGCATCATATACACAATACCATGCCGAGTGCTTGGTGAACGGGTGATACGAAGGTAAACAAGGAAAACCAGCACACTGAGCTTGAGGGTCACGTGGGCTTGTTAGTCTTCTCTACAAAGTACAGTAATTATTCAATTACTCACAGTTAGCAACGTCAGCCCAGAATATAACATAAGCTAATATTTTTAGTACTTCAAACACATACAGAGCCAAAAACAAAAGTGACAAGAGAAAAAAGTGAAGAAGTTAGACTTCATCAAAATTTAAAACTTTGGGAATCAAAGTAAAAACAGCCCTCAGCAACAGAGTAAAAAGACAAGATGGGAGAAAATAATTGCAAATCACACAGCTGACAAGGGACTTAAAAACTCTTTCAACTCAACAATCAGAAGACAATCTATACACATTTTATGTTGACATATGCTTACATTTCTAGGAGTAGAATGCTGGACCATATGGTCATTCTGTGTTTAGCATTTTGAGGACGTAGCAAACTGTATTCCCAAGTGGCTGCACCATTTTACAAGCTCACTAGCAATATATGGAGGCTCAAATTTCCCCACAACCTCATCAACACTTGTTATTGTCTGTCTTTTTCATTTTAGCCATTCTCGTTGGTGTGGAACGGCACCTCATTACAGTTCAATTTGCATTTCACTAAAGACTAGTGATGCTGAATATCTTTTCATGTGTTTACTGGCCATCTGTGTATCTTCTTTGGAGAAATGCTTATTCAAATCCTTTGCCTGTTGTTGTTGTTGCTGTTTTTCAGGGACAGGGGGACTGGGGAAAGGAAAATCAATCCATTTCATTGAGGAGCTCCAAGGAAGGATCCAAGGTTTGGGAAGACAATGAGATCCAGGTCTGGCCAGGATATCTCCAACCTCACAGTCACTGAAAGTCTTGTCTGTTTTAAAATGGGTTGATTTTATTGTGAAGTTGTAATAGTTTCATATATATTCTGGATACAATTTCCCTATCAGATACACAATTTGAAAATATTTTTTTCCTATTTTGAATCTGCCCTTCTATGAATCAAGTCAGGTTCTCCAGCAAACAGCCCCATTCCTTGCTCAGGAAGGAACATATCATCTGAAAACATAAAGGACAACATTTTTTAAAGGGCATTTCACTTTCTAATGTGGAGCAGTTGAGAAACCCTCTCAATCCACAGCACAGAAGGGTCACTAATGACTTGAAAATAATTATGAAGCAGGAAGATGGAGCAGACTGGGAAAGAAATGTTAGGGCTGAGCTAGTGAGTCACAGATTTTAAAAGTGAAAAATACTGCTCATCTTTTTCCTTCCTCTGTTTTGTTTTAAAATCTCTCTTTGTCACTATTTTTCTAAAAGGGCCTACATGCTTCATAATCATCAGTATGTGAGCCACACAGGGCAACGATCTGGAGAACCTGACTTGAGCCACAAAAAAAGCAGAAATGTGTTAGTTATGAGCCATGTTACCCAAGACCAGAAGGTCCATGGAGGAGTACATAAACACTTGTGCACAAGTGCAGGTAGCTCAAATCCCCACCCCTGGATCTGCCTCCTACACAGCTGTCATCACTATGAACCTGCCAAAACCAAACACAGCTGGGGAGAGAGGACATCCAGATGGACAGGTACTAGATATGCAAACATCTCTCTCAACAGACAGACAGACACAAGTTTCTTGGGAAAGAAAACAAGAAAGGGAAGAAACAAGATTCAAAGCAGTCCCAAAGGGTGAATACTGGGGAAAACCCAACAAGATCAACATGGTACATTTCCAACAGATGCCAGCTGTTAGTGTTAACGTTAATATTAAATAACAACATTAACTTTAAAGTTCTGAATTTATGTTTAAAACAGCAATTACATAAAAAGAGACTAATGGAAAACTGGCTTGTGTAAAATCCACAGGAGGAAAAAAGGTTGGGAGTTTTGGTTGGCCACAAGCTTCACATGTGCCAACTGAGCAATGCAGCTGCTAAATAACCATCCCCACAAGGCTGTCAGCATCAAAGGAACTGATAGGCTCGGTAAACTCTACCAGACAGGCCATGTCTGATGTGTAGGCTTGGTGTGGGCACAGAAGATACGGATAATCTGAAGCATATCTAGCAAGGAGTGACCAGGATAGCCATAGGTCTGGAATCCAAATTAAATACAAAATAGCTGATGGAACAGGACGTGTGTGGACCTGTAAATGTGGAAGTTTAAGGTAGCGACATTCAAATATCTGAAGAAATGCCAACAGAGGATGGCCCTACGTCATTGCGTGTTGCCAAAGGTGAAAATTGCAGGGGAATGCTATGCTCCATATGTGAAGTGATTTTCCTGTACTCGAAGTCATCCGAGCATTGATCTCATGGGCTTGAGAAGCTCTATTTTGTTGGACACGCTGGGCTACTGAACAGACGATTATGTGCCAGCAAGAGCAATCTAAGGATCCTGTGGTGGGTCCCAAAACCAAGGATCCCAAAGTTTTAAAGTCTCTTCCAGCACCAAGAACCTGCAGTCCTATGATTCGGATTATGACTGAAATTCATCACACTAGTAGACAAAGCCCAGTGCTTATCTCTCCTCCAGCTCATCTTTATGTTGTGAATGGTGAACATTTAAAAGTACTCTTGGTAGGCCTGGAAAAATTATTAAGTAACATCAGAGTCTCAAATATTAACTATTTTTGTTAAATACTTTTCCATTGTACTTAAACCCTATTGCTTATCTGCAAAAACGTAAATGAGATGATAAAACTGAATAAACTCTGAAGAACTCAAAGCAATATAAGGGATTTTTATTATGACTGATGGTGATCAGTAAACAGAGAAGCACCCAATAACTTTAAGAAAAAAGAAAACACTTTCATATGGAGCAGCAGTTTCTTCTTTTCTCTCAAGTATAAACTTCCAAGGCAGATATAATTTTATCTTCATCTCAAAATTTCATAAACAGAGTGCCAGACTCTTGCATACACAATTTCAACAGAGTATCCACCACAAAATATTAGTAAGAGAACTTGGAGTCTGGGCTTTGCCTTCTGTCCTCAAAGAAGAATAAATGCAGGATCCAGGGAGAATGTAAGAGTGAAAGCTGGAGCACCTAAACTAACCACAAACCAAAGACACAGGCTAAAAGGCACAGCCTAAGCATAACCTACAAAAGGAAACAACAGATGAACTGGACTTCACCAAAATTAAAACCTTTTGTGTACTTGCCTGGCAGTCCAGTGTCAAGACTCCACACTTCTAATTCAGGGGGCATGGGTTCAATCCCTGGTCAGGGAACTAAGATCCCACAAGCCAAGGAGGCATGGCAAAAATTAAAATCCTTTGCTTTTCAAAAGTCACCATCAAGAAAATGAAAAGACAAGCCACAGATGCGAGAAAATATTTTAAAATCACATCTGAAAAGGGACTTGTATCAAGGATAAATAAAGAACTCTTACAACTCAATAAGAAGACAACCCAAGTAAAAAATGCAAAAAAAAAAACACTGAACAAATATTTCACCAAAGAAGATATATGAATATCTAATCTAATAAGCACATATAAAGATGCTCAGAATCAACAGTCATTCAGTTCAGTTGCTCAGTCGTGTCCAACTCTTTGCGACCACATGAATTGCAGCACGCCAGGCCTCCCTGTCCATCACCAACTCCTGGAGTTCACTCAGACTCAAGTCCATCGAGTTGGTGATGCCATCCAGCCATCTCATCCTCTGTCGTCCCCTTCTCCTCCTGCCCCCAATCCCTCCCAGCATCAGAGTCTTTTCCAATGAGTCAACTCTTCGCATGAGGTGGCCAAAGTACTGGAGTTTCAGCTTCAGCATCATTCCTTCCAAAGAACACCCAGGACTGATCTCCTTTAGAATGGACTGGTTGGATCTCCTTGCAGTCCAAGGGACTCTCAAGAGTCTTCTCCAACACCACAGTTCCAAAGCATCATTAGGGAAATACAAATTAAAACCACAATGAGACATCCCTACACATCCACTACCACGGCTACAACTGAAAAGACAGTTTCAAATCTGTAGAGCAACAGAACCCGTCTCATACTCCAGTAGTGTGAAAGTAAAATGATAAGCCACTTTGGAAAACAATTTAGCAGTTTCTTAAAAGGTTAAACATACATCTACCATATGTACCAGAAATTTCACTCTCAGCTATCTACCAATGAATAATGAAAACGTTCGTCCATATAAGCACACACACACAAATGATCATAGCAGAGACAACACAGATGTCATAGAAGTGAATAAAGGTAGTATATCCCTACAGTGAAATATTCAGCAATAAAAAGGAAGGTAATATGTATATCAATACATATTACAACATGAATGAATCTCAAAATCATTATGCTAATTGGGGGAAAAAAAAAAACAGACCCAAAAGACCATACGTTGAATGATTTCATTTATGTGAAATTTCCAGAAAAGGCAAATTCACAGAGAAAGAAAGCAGATCAGTGCTTGCCTGGGAGTGACAGCAGAGACCAGCTGCAAATGTGCCACATTTGGTAGTAACAGAAAAGTTTTAAACATGGATTATGTTGATGGTTGTACAGCTCTATAAATTTACTAAAAGTCACTGAATTTAAAACAGTTGAAATTTACAGCGTGCAAAATATTCCTCAATAAAACTCTTTTAAAATATAGTACAGCCCTGAGACCCATGAAAAAGTAGGCCTGGATCAGAGGGTAGATCTTTTAGTCATGTTCATTACATATGTCATTTTCAGTTCATAGAAATATAATGGAGAAAAAGAACAAATTTCCTTTTTCTTCTGTCTTACTTATCAAAAGCAATTTCTTCAGGTATCTCAAAATTTGAAGCCATAAGTGCCAGATTCTCTTATAATGTGATTTTGGAGTCAGGGTGCCTAGCGGTTAAAGATGGGGACTATGGGCTCAACCTGTATCTAAAAGCTGCTTTCCGACTTACTAGGCAACCCTGAGCATGTGACTGAATCTGAATCTCTGTTTCTTGTTCCTGTAAAACAAAACTCATACATTGCAGAATTCCCTGGTGGCCCAGTGGGAAAGAATCTGCCTGCCAATGCAGGGGACATGGGTTCGATCACTGGTCCAGGAAGATCCCATAGGCCACGGGGCAACTAAGCCCATGCACCGCAACTACTGAGCGCACCAGTCACAACCACTGACGACCATGTGCCCTAGAGCCATGCTCCACAACGAGAGAAGGCACTGCAACGAGAAGCCTGGGCACCGCAACTGGAGAGTAGCCCCAGCTCACCGCAACTAGAGAAAAGCTCATGACGCAACGAAGGCTCTGCACAGCCAAAATAAAATAAATAAGCAATTAAAAAACAAAACCTCACACTTATCACATGGTCTAACACACAGGAAGTACTCGGCAAATGATGATGCTCTGATTTTGATTATCAACACATCATCATTATCATCAATATTACTGCCCCTCCCTCAGGAGGCATGAAACGTGACTGATCCACACATGTTCTCAATGTACTTTTAGTGCTTCGTAACTGCTCTGGTTCATTTAATTCAGACTCCCACAGCAGAGACATCACCAGGACTCCTTGTGATCCTCATTTGTTATCTTAAAGACTCCGACTTTGAAATAAAGTCCCCAAATCACCTCATAGGACAGAACAAAAGCTGTCCCCTCTCCTGGGAAAAGCTAGGTATTTTCCAAGTACCCAACAGAAAAAACATTTACTAGGTAGGCTTTTGTTATTTGTTTCTTGGAGAACTGGATAAAGAAGAAAACGTCAGCCTTTCCTCAGAGATGCCCAACAGTGGAAAAGAGCACTAGAAAAATAAAGTCATCTGTCAGAGGAGCTGGCGCAGGGACTTGACGACCAGACCGTGCCCCAGAGGGTCACCAACACCCACCGAGTGAAGAAGGGGCCCTGGTTCAGTGTGGGCTGCTTTCTTAGTCAACAGCTGGATCCCAGCCAAGAGCAAAAACCTTTTTCTTTTTTATGTTTTTTTTTTTTTTAATCTATATGAAACAGGAAGGGAAACTGCACGCGAGTGAACTCTATTCTGTAAGACAAGTGTCTTCTGGTTCTCCCTGTCTTCCTTCTGGGCTTGGGGCAGGGGGCCAGAACCCTGTAAAAGTATCTGTGGTATTGAGAATGAGCTTATGTTCTCTGGGGGAAAGTCTTGGGGAAAGGGCTACTTAGGGAGTTTGGAAAGGACATGTACACACTGCTATATTTAAAATGGATAGCCAACAAGGACCTACTGTACAGCACAGGGAACTCTGTTCAATGTTATGTGGCAGCCTGGATGGGAGGGGAGTCTGGGGGAGAATGGATACATTTATGTATATGAGCTTCCTCGTAGATCAGCTGGTAAAGAATCTGCCTGCAATGCGGGAGACCTAGGTTTGATCTCTGGGTTGGGAAGATCCCCTGAAGGACAGCATGATAACGCACTCCAGGATTCTTGCCTGAAGAATCTCCATGGACAGAGGAGGCTGGCAGGTTACAGTCCATGGGGTCGTAGAGAGTCGGACACGACTGAGCAACTAGGCACAAGCACACGTGCACACTGAGTCCCTTCACTGTTCACCTGAAACTATCACAGCATTGTTTGTTAATCAGCTACACTCAATACAAATAAAAGTTTAAAAAGGCAAAAAAAAGTACCTGTGGTACCAGGTGAACCACTTCATCACCAATGACTGGAAATGTACAATGATTACACCTGCCCAGCCCGTGTCCCTCTCCATGGCCCACCAGCGCACACAGCCCCTCAAGAACCCAAGCCTCCCAGCACATCCCTCTGGCCAACACCTCAGAGAACATCTGGGAAGAGACACCAACAACATGACCGAGGGGCAAGTGGCCTTCAGTCTCCACACTTGCTGGTCAGCCACAAAAGCCCCAAGAACTCAAAGTCTTCGTAGGAACTATGTCATGGGATTTACCTATCAAGAGGACTGCTTTAATTCAGCATCCGAGAAGGCCTCATGGCCTCTATGGGGCTTCTCTTGCTCATTTTTTATTTACTTATTTTTGGCTGTTCCAGGTCTTTGTTGCTGCGTGAGCTTTCTCTTGTTGCGGTGAGCAGGGGCTACTAAGTTATGGTGTGCAGGAGTCTTCTCCTTTCTGTGGTTTTCTCTTGTGGGGGAGCATGGGCTCTAGAGCACAGGCTCCGTAGTTTTGGCACATGAGCTTAGCTGCTCTGTGGCGTGTGGGATCTTCCAGGACCAGGAATCGAACTCATGTCCCCTGCACTGGCAGGCAGATTCTTATTCACTGGACAGTCAAGGAAGTCCTCCTGCTCATCCAAATAGCAGTACACTAACAGCAATAAAAATAATAAGGAAAGAAACTTCCCCACATGAAATGAGGGCCGGATATAAATGCCCTAAAATCTGAATGGATGATGCTCTCGTCATTCTGGATCTGTCCTTGAATGTTGCCTCTATTTTGCTTTTCCACCACAAAGGGAGAGACCTTGAAAGCTGAGAAGGCCCACAGGGGACCAGAGAAGTGAAATAACTTACCAAAGGTCACAGAACATAGAAGCAACCAAGCCAAGACTAACACCAAACTTCTTCCACACAAACTGGGAAACACTGTTGTTCTGAATTACAATCCATCCTCTCCATTAAAGCACATGTCCCTGACCCAGAAAGTGTTCACAGGGGGACTACAAAGGGAGCTGATAACAAGGTTCAAATCTAGTTCTGTCCCGTACCAAAGTGTGTGACTGCAGGCAACTTCCTTAACCTCAGTTTTCTCATCCATCATAGGAGGCTAAGACAAGTGCTAACCCTATAGGCTATTCTGAGAATGAAATGTAGCAACACGGTCTCTAAAACAGTACCTGATGTAAGCAGTATAAAACTCAAGATCATCACCATTCTAAAACAGAGGGGAAGTGAAAGTGGAAATGGGGATTAAATGGAAAAAAAAAAAAGTGAATGTGTGATCATCAAGTAAGTAGAACACGTTGCGACCATTTAACTTCAAAAAATTTAGACACACCAAGAATCATGTTAACAGTAGCTTAGCTAGTGGGGGTTACTTCCCTGGTGGTCTAGCAGCTAAGACTCTGAGCTTCCAATGCAGGGTGCCAGGGTTCAATCTCTTGTCTGGCAACTATATCCCACATGCCGAAACTAAAGAGTTCAATGCTGCAACTAGGATCTGACGTAGCCAAATAAATACACTTAAAAAAAAACACACCAGCAGCTGCCAGGAAAATGAAAGCAAAACAAGAACACGTTTACTAAAGGTACAAAATGACTCCAAATATGTTAAATGATCATACCTATACACACACATTCAGACACACTTCAAAAAGAGAGTGAAGAAAATAGATAAATGAAAATAAATGAAACCCTCTGCTATTCTCTGAGCTATGGGATTATGGTTGACTTTCATTATCTTCTCTGTTTTCCAAGTTTTAACTCTGCAGACATGTACTACTTAGAAATCAACATAAAGGCGAGTTTTAAAGATTGTATTTAAAGAAGAAACTTGACCCCAGGCCAAGTCTCAAATGGCTGAAGGGCTGTTATAGAGCAGCTACAATGGGGTGGGTGGAGCCCTAAGAAGCCAGGCCTGTATTCAGGCCTGTGTTTGGGAGGGAAGCCCAAGAGATGGAGATGGGGGACTCTCAAACCACCAAGCAAATGTGAAATTTGTTGCCTGAAGTAACAACAGGTCAGGGACCAGCAGAACTCTTTAATAAGAACAAATTTCAAAAAGAAAAGAAAATGGGAGTGATGACTTCGGCAGTTCCTAGTTAAAGAGAGAGATATGAAAGCCTGGGGAAAAGGAGAAATGAGAAAAATTCTGGAGAAAGCTAACCAGCAGCCAATTCTCTTTCTCTGGCTGAGACAGATCAGTCGCCAGAACTAAAGAGCAAAAAGATCAAAATGGCTGTAAAAAGGAACAGTGGGCCCCTACTGGGGACAAGGCTGGATGGAACAAGCCACCTGGGCTTGGTGTTTCCAGCTGCTCTCCAAGTCTAAGACCATCCCCCATCCTCAGTGAGGACCAAGAATGTCCTCTTTGCAGCAGCCAGATGGGAGAAGTGCATCTGCTGACTCTGGGACCGCTGACACAGACATAAGCCAGAGGGCCCAGAAAGAACTTCCCGTGGGGCCTAAGAAGACTGAGTTAGCCTGCAATCTTTCTCTACACATCTTCCTGGCCTGTTTTTAGTCTCCAGTTCTTCCAGCTTGAGTTCTCAATTTCTTGTTGCTCACGCAAAGGGCAGACAAATGGAACAGAAGAACAAGACACACAGAACAGGCGGCAGAGGACAGCTTCACCCAACCCCAGCATCTCCTGTTCAGGGTCTCACTCTCCTCTGAGGAGCCGCCAACCTTGCGATCAGCTGAAGCAGGGCACATCCTCCCCCTCCCCCAATCCCAGCATCTCTGCATCTTCCCCCCCACCGTTCTTGGTGTGCTCAAGAAGGGCAGCTATCTAGGACCAGTGCATGTTAAGGTTCATCCAAACCACTCACCAAGTTTCCCTATTTCACAGATGAGAAAGAGGAGGCAGAAAAAAGAGGATTCTGTGTCTGAGTCTATCAAAGTCAGATGAGGTAACACGCTATCCCCAGACCATCTGATTCATGGCCTTGCCCGAGGTCACAAATCTGTATAGTGACAGAACCAGGACAAGAAGGTCATTAGCCTGCTGCCTGCCCCTTCTCTGGCCTGTGAACTGGACTGCACTCTACACTGCTCATTGTAAAAGCTCCAGCCCAATTCCAGGCTCCTCCTGGGCAGACATCAATGAAGAAAAAAATCCAGAAGGCTAACTCAAATCCAGGTGTAATAGACAGGAGTGACACTTCTTCTAAAAGGACAACTATAACAAAAATGTCTCAATCCAAGAAGTGGCCCTACAAGGGTGGACTGTTAGCACCTGTGATGACCTATGGATGAAACATTACGAATATCTGCACAGTCTTAAAGTATCATCCCCAAATATCAATATATATGAATAAAAGCATCATTAATTACTTGATTGTTTTAAAATGTACCTACAAATTCTTTGAGACTCCTCCCTCTAGAAGATGGAGCTTAAACTCCCTTCCTCTCCCTAAGTGCAGGCAGGACTCAGTGATTTCTCTTCTAATGAACAGAATATGGAAAGGAAAAAAAGAGTAATTTAACAGCAGCAAAATCTGACAGACACCACCTCATGACCAAGCGATCGAGGTTAACATCACCAGTGGTGAGTCACGTTGATGTCATCTACTTCCTGACCTGATACAATGACCAGGACATATCACTTCTATTTCACTCATTGCTATAATCTATAACCTCAAACTAACCACAAGAAAGCACTAAACAAGCCCAAATCAAGGGACATTCTACAAATTACCTGATCACTACTCTTTGAAAAGTGTCAAGGTCATGGAAGACAAGGGAAGATAAAACTAGAGGAGAATAACCACACATGACAATTAAATGCAATATGAATCGAATCCTGAAACAGAAAAGAATATTAGTAGAAAACTTGGGGAAATCTGAAATCGGAATAAAGTCCATAGTTAGTAATTAAAATTAAGAGCATTGTACCAATGTAAATGTCTTAGTTTTGACAAATGCACCATGGTTACATAAAATGTTAATATGAAGGGAAGGCAAGTGAAGGATGTACAAAGATTGTCTACACTATCAATATATACTATTTGCAAACTCTTCTGTAAATCTAAGAATATTTCAAAATAAAACAAAACTGATGCTTCAGGAAGCTGCACTGTGCTTACGCTAAAGGCTTCAGGTCCCCACAAAACCCCTAAGAGTTTGAGAAGCTACACATCTCTCGGTTATCATCTCTTGCCTAATACCATAGCTGTGACAAAGACACATCATCAAGAAATGGCATGTACCATCTTAATTATTCAGCTGTCTTTACCCGCAGACCCTTTCTAAACTCCATTCTGATAAGGAAAGGGATGAACACAGCGCTGAGGCTCTGAGCACGGCGAAGCTCCAGTTCGTTGCCTCTGGTCCCATCACTCAGCACTTTGCTAGTTTCCAACACAGGATGAGTTACTGACACACCCAGAGGACGCATTCTGAGTGTGCATCAATACTAATTCATTTACAGAGAGGGTTTTGCTTCCCTCCTCTCCTTCTAGAAACAGCCTGATTTAACACTTCATGCTACCTCAGAGATAAGCTGTCACTAAACCTTCAACCATCCATAACTGAGAAGATAAAATCTTCCCAATAACCTTGAGGGAAAACATTTAAAAGTTCTCAGCATCTAAATATATGCATTTTACTTCATAGTTCCTTTCTATAATCTTTGGGTGAGGCTCTTTTGTTTCTTCTTTATTTTGAAGACGAAATGAGGGACTTCTCTGGTGGTCCAGTGGTTAAGAATCTGCCGGCCAAGGCAAGGGACATGGGTTCAATCCCTGGTCCAGGAAGATTCCACATGCCCATAGAGGAGCAACTCAGCCCATGTGCCACGACTACTGAGCCCGCGCTCTAGAGCCGGAGAGCCGCAACCATGGAGCCTGCGTGCTGCAACTACTGAGGTAAGCCTGCACACCTAGAGCCTGTGCTCCACAAGAGAAGCCAGCACAATGAGAAGCCCACGCACCACAGCGAGAGAAAGCCCGCATGCAGCAGCAAGACCCAGCACAGCCCAAAGTAAATAAATAAAAAGACATAGTAGACACACTGCTTGTAAAAATGCCCACAAGTTCACTAGTCCTCTTGTATCCACATCCTTTTTCAACATTATGTGGCTTCCTCCACCAAGCGTGTGGGGGTAGGGAGCATTATTTTCCCTACCCCTAGAAGTGGGGCTGGCCTTGTAACTTGCTTTGACCAATAAAATGTGGCAGAATTGACACCATGCTGGTTCTGAAGCTAGGCTCAAGAGGCTTTGTTTCCTTTCTGCCCACTCTCCTGGAACTCCAACAGTCACGAGACCAAGCCAGGGCTAGTGGGCTTTAGGATGAGAAAACTCGTAGCATGAAGATGAGGTCTCACAACTAGACCCCAGCCAACCCATCAGTCGACTCAGATACATGAGCAATTACAGCCAAGAACAGAACTGCCCACCTGACTGAGGCCACCTGAGCCCAGCCCAAACTGCTGACCAGCAGAGTCCCAAGCTACGTAAATAAAGCCACTAGATTTGGGGATAGTTTATTGCACAGCAAAACCTAGCCAATACAATGGAAGTGTGCAATTTTAATGCTATTAATTTTTCTGATCTTAAAAGTATCACGTACTTATTGGGAAAAGGTTAGGAAAAACGGAAAAGGAGAAAATTACCCCGAATTTAGCAGTACAAAAAAACCAATACTCTGGTATATTTCTTTCCAATCTTCAGTGTGTATGAGTGAATGAAAATGGGATCAGTTTAGTTATAATTCTATATCTTGCTTCTCCCCCACAAATATTCTAGAAGTTTTATGCTGCAAAAACAATTTTTAATAATTTCATAATATTATCATAGATGTACAATTTATCACAGTGGCTCCAATGATAAAGAATCTGCCTTCTCTGGTGACTCAGATGGTAAAGAATCTGCCTACAATGCAAGAGAATCCGGGTTCAATCCCTGGATAGGGAAGATCCCCTGGAGAAGGGAATGGCAACCCACTCCAGTACTCTTGCCTGGAGAATCCCATGGACAGAGGAGCCTGGTGGGCTATAGTCCATGGAGTCACAAAGAGTCAGACGCGATTGGGCAACTAACTTTCACAATTTAAACCTGTGCCATATATTTTGTGGTTACTATAAAACGAATAAAGTTAATTTTTCATTATTATAAATAATGCTGTTCACTGGAGCACAGAAACTAGCCCCCTGCACACACACACCGCCCTCGCTTGCTGGCAGAGATCCATTTTGTTTAGTTCACCCTGTGGGCTACCATCTTTCCAGAGTCTGGGCAGGCGGGGCTCTCCCCAGCAAAAGAAAGAGAGGAAACTCTTTTGATTAGTCTAAGCTGCAGGCTAAATCCATCTCATCACCAGTTACTGTATGGTCCATTTAATGCCATTCTGGTCTGTGAGACAGAAGTCTTCTGGGAAGCTTTGGAAAAGGTTTTCCTGATAGAAAGACATCTGCGCAGGAAGGAAAGGTCCCTTTTCTCAGCTCCACCTATCAGTGTGTGAGAAAGTATTGCCAGAACTGATGCAGCCCTTTGTGACCGTCAGGAGCTACACCCGAGGGGAAGAGTCAACAGGTAAACATAGCAAAGCAGGAAAAGGAAAGAACCCACGTCCTTTTGGCTGGGGCTGGATTCCCTGGAAACACGCCACCGCTGGACAGCAAGACAAGAAACCTAAATCTCTCCTTGCTTAAACCATCCTTAACCAGATTTTCTGTTTCCTGAGGGCAAAGGGACAGAGGCTCTTTAAACACTGTAGCAATGGGCCTCTTCTTCAGCACTCTAAGGCTTATATAAAATCTATAAAAACAACTGGGTGAAAAGACACATATAAAGTACTCAATATTCTAACATCCAGACAACTGATGTAGTTCTCACTTGTTCCAACGTTTTAAAAAAATTCTCCTAGTAAATTCCTTTATTCACTTAAGTCCAAGGATGTGAGAGTTTTTCTTTGGGTCTTGTGTTTTTGGCACCACTGTGATTGGGAGCATTTTCCCATTACAGCCAACAGACTGTTACTGATACATAATACTGGTATTATTTCTTATGTATATACTCACAAGTTTACTGATGTCTCATTAATTCTAGAAGTGTCACCATCTGGACTGTTTTTATTGGTATATAATTATGTTGCTTATTAAAAAAAAAAAACTTTCTTCTTATTGTCAGCTACACTTTAAATACACGTTTCACGCTTTATTGCACAAGCAAGCAATGCCAGAACAATAATGAATATCATCTTGGGTTTTTTAAACTGAAATCTCTAGTGTTTCCCACTAAGAAAGATGTTAGATGCTAGTTTAAGATACATGTACATGTGTGGACCCACACACATACATTATTTTTTGGTTTATCCTTAGATATAAATTATCTAAGGAAACATCTTATTGTTCTAAGAATTTTATTTTTTAAGTTAAGAATGGGTGTGCACAGTATGGTCTGTCATACTGGAATTGACTTGGTCTAATTTACAGACTTCCTAAAAAAACTTCTTTATATTTCTGACATAAAATGTTATGCCAACATCTTGAATGATTCTTCGAATTAGACTTTTCTTTTCCATGTACTTTATCAGGTTTTTTAAATCACATGACTAGGGTAGCTCTTCTACTTGAGTATGATAGCAAATATATAACATGGAAATTACCTGATATTTGGAAATTCAAATAAGTTCATAAGTAAAATTGCCTTAGGAACCCATTACCTCATGGCAAGAGAGGAAAAATCCCAACAGATCATGTTAAACAGTTTAGAAAGAAGGAAGGAAGGACAATTACTGAAACGCTGGTATTACAATGTACTGACATTTCTAGAGCTGCTGCTAGACACAAAACTATATAATACTTGCCTGATGCTGGGACTTAGCTCTGGCTTTTTGTTGTTTTGTTTTATTTTGTTCTATTGCACCAGAGACACTTCTCCATGTTTCAGACAGTATTACTCAGGAGGGCAAAGAAAACCTTAGTTTCTCCATGTGGAAACACAGAGCCAAGTACCTGTCCATTTCTCACCATCTCCATATGTATCAATTACATACTTTCACAATAATGCTGCAGAATAAGCAATACAAACACATCACTGATACACAGTAATAAGTGCTTACAGCTCCTACTGTTAGGTATGGTGATCAGTTAGGTAGTTCTCCCGATCTTGGCTGGAATTACTTACCCTGGTATAACTGTTACCCTGGAGTCAGCTGGCTCTTCACTGATTTAGGAAGTTCTTGGCTAGGAAAATTAGGGTCATTTGGCTCTGTTCTGAAAATGTTCTCATGGTAATGAGATGGAAGCACAGCAGAGCAAGCAGAAACACTCAATGCCTCTTGAGGCCTGGGCTTGGAGCTGAAACGCCATTCATCACTACTACAGCACTCTGATGGCCAAAGCGAAAATCACAAGGCCAGGCCAGATTCAAGGGGTGAGGAAATGGAGCCTGGAACTGAAAAGAGTAGTGGTAGAGAACTAGCCATGCTTGCGATCAGCCACAGTATATCTCTGCCTTCAGCTCTCTGCGTCTAAACATTAGTGACACCGCATCCTTTCCACTCACATCTCACCACTGCAACATTTGCCCATAAATCACCCTTTCTCCTCACAAGAGAGAGGCTGCTTTTTTGCCCCAACACTTTAGCTGTCTCAGGGACCCAAGGAAGCAGCTGGGCTTTCTGCTCAGGGGAAAGAACAAGAACTGCTAAGTGAGCTAGTAAAAAGTTGGCCCAGGGGAGAGGGCAGGGAGGCGAGAGAACAGAGACTCCATGGCAGACCACAGAGGCATGGCTGGGCATGGCTCATGCAGAGTGGCTGCTGGGGAACCGTGTTCTGTATCTCTGCCTTTCAGTGAGTTAAGAATACAGGAAAATGAAGTTTAAGGCTACAGAGTACTCCCTTTAGAGGTGGAGCTTCTCCATGTCAGCAGTGTGTGTCAAGATGGGCAAGTGTGAGTTAAAGGCTGTGCAGTCACTGGCTGCCTGATCTTGGGGGGCTCTAGACCTCTTGTTGTTTAGTCATTAAGTCGTGTCCAACTCCTTCTCGACTCCATGGACTGTAGCCCTCCAGGCTCCTCTGTCCATGGGATTCCCAGAACATGGACAAGAATACTGGAGTGGGTTGCCATTTCCTTCTACAAGCGATCTTCCCAACCCAGGGATCAACCTGAGCCTCCTCCGTCTCCTGAACTGACAAGTGGATTCTTTACCACCGAGCCATCTGGGAAGCCCCCAGATCTCTTAGGACACTGATTACAAACAAGGGGTTGGATAAGTCTCAACTTTTCAGCACCAACATTCCATGGCTGTGGATTTTACTTTGCTACGAAGCTGAACTCTCTTCATATATACTCTTTCTTCAGGTCAACCTGTAGTACAACTGGTTACAATTTTAAAGATCAGAGGAACACTACCAACAGCATAACCTTAAATCCAACCTCTCAAAATACGGATTCTGCCACCCTAGATGATCAAAAGCTGCCAAGGACCATCGTATAAAGGAAACCAAAAGTGCATATTCTTCAGGGCAGTGCAGGTTCACTTTTGACTGAAGAAAGACTCAGATTTATTTTAAGCAATTGACACTGCTGAATTTTTTCACATTGAGAATTACTATTATTTCCCCCATTTCCGTTATTTTTTAAAAATTCAACTTATTTTTTGAATAGGTGATACATGAACATGGAACTAAACTCATTAAGTTATAAAATAATACAAAGTAAAATGTAGGCTTCCCTAGCATTCTTATTCGTAAAACACTCAATTACCCTCCCCTCAGGGATGATCATAGCTACCAGTATCCTATATATATAATAAGTGCAAGCATTTGTATATCACATGTGTACACTTGGGCAGACACACACACATACACACTGTTCCTTTTAAAAACTAATAAATGGTATTATACTAAAAATATTGTTTTACATCTTACTTTTTCCCCTTTTAATGGCATATATTGGGCATTATTCCACATAAAGCTGCCTCATTCTTTTAAAAGACTGCATTATATTCTGCTGTATGGACATTCTATTGCTCAACCAGTTCTCATAATGAATAATTAGGTTGTTTCCAATATTTTGGCATTTCAAACAAAGCTACTCTGAGTAACTTTGTACACCAGCTATTTTGCATAGATGCAAGCGCATCTAAGGATAAATTCCTGCAAGTGGAATTACTTCACCTGTTGATAACTGTGTGGGTTTCCCTGGAAGCTCAGCTGGTAAAGAATCTGCCTGCAATGCAGGATACCTGGGTTCGATTCGTGGGTTGGGAAGATCCACTGGAGAAGAGATAGGCTACCCACCCCAGTATTCTTGGGCTTCCCTGGTGGCTCAGATGGTAGTGTCTGTAACTTGGACAGATAAAGCCAAATCACTTCCAGATCAGATGATGGCAAATTATGATCTACAGGCCAAATCAGCCATGAGCTAAAGATAGTTTTGCATTTTTAAAGAGCTACTTTTTTAAAGAGGAGGAGGAGGAAGTGGTGGGTGGGGAAGAAAGTTTGACAGAGACCTCACATGGCCTTTAAAGCTTCAAATATTTACTATCGGGTTCTTTACAGAAAAAGTTTGTTGACCCCTTCTCTTGGTCAACTTTATATTCCCACTAGCAATTTGTGATGAGTGTCTCTCCACTATTTCAGTTTTAATCTTTGGTCAAATTAAGATTTAAAATAATGCTTCGGGTTTTGTTTCAGTTGAAGAAAAATTTGAAGCACCTATAATACACACTGGCACTATAGTCTTTCCAGGAGAAAACACAGCTTGTCAAATATCAACTGACGCTTGAATTGCTCCTGATTCAACTCTGTTGACAAACTCGAGGCAGATTTAGGACTAGAACCTGGGCCTTCTGCCTCCCGGTCTTACACACCTTTCTCCTAAACCACAATTTTCACATGTCCAGAATCACAAAACTAATAAAGAGTACAACTGGTCCGACCAACACCCCAGCCCACTCTCTACCTTCCCCATCTCACTGGGGTCCAATCTGTTTATTTCTCATGCAAAACGTGTTTTCAGTCCGCTTCATTGGGTTGGGAGTAGGGCAGGGGACAACAACAAGAACAAAATAGAAAACCTTCTCTCTTCTAAGTATCTAGAGAATTCCAGATTCATAAAGGACCAAACCCAACCATCCATGCATTCTAAATGTGTCTTTTTTCCATCAATCTATATAAATAGCCTCTACCTCACTCACTCTATTTATGCTTCCAGAGTCTGGCTGCTTCTGCAGTGCCTGTGGTGGAAACGGGGCCGGGGGCCCTCTGGAAACACACACGGGAGTTTTTGTAGACACTTAAGAATTCATGAACAGAGGAGCTTGGCAGGTTACATTCTTTGGGGTTGCAAAAGAGTCAGACACGACTTAGCGACTAAACACATACACACAAGAATTCATACTCTGTGTTAGTTAATTTTATGTTGTCAACTTGACTGGGTTAAAAGAAGTCCAGAGAGCTGTAAAATATTATTTCTGGACGTGTCTGTGAGGTTGTTTCTGGAAGAGATGAGCATTTGAACTGATGAACTGAAAAAAGCAGATGGCCCTCCCCAGTGAGAGTGGCCACGTGCCCATCAATTGAGGGCCCAAATAGAGCGAAAAGGCAGAACGGAGGGCCAGTTCCCTCCCTGCTTGAGCTGAGACATTCATCTTCTCCGGCTCCTGGATATCACATCGGAACTTCTGATTCTCTGGATTTCAGATTCAGACCAGAATTTATACTACCAGCGGATTCTAAGGCCTTTGGAATGGGACTGAATGATACCACTGCTTTCTTGGTTCTCCAGCTTACAGACAGCAAATCATAGACTTTCTCGGCCTCTATAACCACATGAGCTAATTTTTATAATAAATCTCCTCTTGTATATATATTTATACATATCCTATCCGCCTGGTTCTCTAAAGAACCCTAATATATCCGCTTCCATGGAATTTGAGGGCCAAGTAAACGTCCATGGCCTTGGATATGGAGCAAGAAAAGCATCTCATCTCTGTCAGATCCAGCCCTCGCCTTCCTCTGTCCTCCCTGGTCTCCTAGGATCCAGCACTCATCTTTCTCCAGTGTGCCAGGCACTGCTCTCTTGCCCCCATGACTGCTCACCCACGACTTCAGATGGGAGCCAGCCGCATTAAGCGCCCCCCGCCACGTGGATGTAACACTGCTGCTGGTGGAGATCCTCCAGCCTCCGCCGCGAGGATACACACACTCTGGTCTGTGCCTGCTGAGCACTATCGTTTCCAGCTAGCCCTGTGGCTAAATCTAAACGATGCTCGAGTTGGAAATGCTTCCTGTAGTCCTTCCAGCATCATAAAAAAAATGCACTTGAGAGCAGTCACCACTGATAATAGCTTTAATAAATATAATCCGTCCTATTTTCAACTAAGATTTTAGCTTTCACCCAGCAGGGCTTTAATAGAAGTCCTAAGCCAGAGAGCAGGTCGTTGAAAATGGAGAATATCTTTTTTAATGAACCAAATAGAAGGACTTTTGTTGCCATCCTAGGTTTTCTTTTTCAAGTCTTCCTGGCCCTCATCATTCTGAAACACAATTGAAGATAATTCTTTTCCCTCACAACACCACGTACTCCCTCCCCTCCACTAATTCCTACCTCCATTTTGTATTCTGTTATAGAGTCGGACACGACTGAAGCAACTTAGCAGCAGCAGCATAAAGCTTTTTAATAGGACTAGTAATATAAGAGAGAAACTAAGCAGTAGGTGGAATATTTTGTTCCTTGTAATAGGCTGTGGTCAAAAAGTCATGCAAATTCTCACCAGGATACCAAGAAGGGAGAAACATATGCCAAGAAGATTCCACAAGGGGACTCGGATGTGATCTCTCTCTGCCGATACCTCAAAATAACCTCTTAAGGTTTTGGCAGCAGGCTCTGGGTAACACAACGTCTCTATAAATCAGCTCAGTCACGCAGATATGATTTAGTTAGCTCCCAGGACAACAGGATGTTTGGCTGACGTTTGCAGACAAATGAGGAGGACAGTCCTAGAGACTGCCTAGCTTCACATTGAGGCTCAAAGGGACTACCCCGCCTTCCACACTAAGCTGTTAGCTCCCTGGCTCGTAGTGGACATTTTTAAGGTGCTAGACTGAAGGCTAGAGGAGAGGAGGGAGGCAGAGGATCAGACGGCTAGGTAGCATCACCAACTCAATGGACATGAATTTGAGCAAACTCCGGGAGATAGTGGAGGACAGGGGAGCCTGGCGTGATGCAGTTCATGGGGTCACAAAAGGTCGGACATGACTGAGCAACTAAACAACAACAACATTAACCCATTAGAGAAGCGCGCGTGAGATGGCATGGTTGAAGCCGGCCCTCCCACAGTCATGCAGTGGTGGAGGCTGGAGCTGCCCCAGGGGTTATGAAGAAAAGCACTAAGTTAAAATGACGCAGCACAGACAGTGAATGAAACAGGGCAGATATGTGTATATAAACACATACGACATGCCCCATGAAGAAGGCTGAGGGCCGAAGAATCCATGCTTTTGAACTGTGGTGTTGGAGAAGACTCTTGAGAGTCCCTTGGACTGCAAGGAGATCCAACCAGTCCATTCTAAAGGAGATGAGCCCTGGGATTTCTTTGGAAAGACTGATGCTGAAGCTGAAACTCCAGTACTTTGGCCACCTCATGCAAAGAGTTGAGTCACTGGAAAAGACTCTGATGCTGGGAGGGATTGAGGGCAGGAGGAGAAGGGGACGACAGAGGATGAGATGGCTGGATGGCATCACCGACTCAATGGACGTTGAGTGAGTGAACTCCGGGAGATGGTGATGGACAGGGAGGCCTGGCGTGCTTTGATTCATGGGGTTGCAAAGAGTCGGACACGACTGAGCGACTGAACTGAACTGACATGGTTAGTGGCTTTTTCTCAAATTTTTATTCATTCATCTATTTACTCGTTCAACAAACGGTTATTGAGGGCTCACTGAGTGCCAGGTATGAATACTAAGAACTAGGGAAATGATGGTAAACTAGATAACTGCTTATGGAGCTTACAGTGTAGTGTTTACAGCTTAGTCAAGAAAGAAATTTATAACTGATGCCCATTAAAAAAAAAAAAAACCAAGTAGTTGGGGAAAGTTGATATTCTGGACTATTGAGAATTATCACATATACCATAAATGGATTCTCAGTTCACAAATAAGTAGACTTACCTTAAATAGTCTACGTACAACTGAGTAAATCAAAATAATAGTTCTGTTCATTCAGAAAAAAAAAAAAAATGTTTATTGAGGACAAGCTGTGTGCTAGTTACTGAATTAAAAGCTGGATTACAGAAATGACTGATAAAGTGGCCCAGTGGCCAAGACTGTGCTCCCAGTGCAGGGGGCCTAGGTTCAATCCTTGGCCAGGGAACTAGATCCCACATGCCACAACTAAAGATCCCACATACTGCAACAAAGATCAAAGATCCTGCCTGCCCCAACTAAGATCCCGCACAGCCAAATAAATCAAAATAAATATTATTAAAAATACTATAAAAATAAAATAAAAATAAATGTTAAAAATAAAAGAATGGGAGTGAAGAAAGTCATAAGGTTTGGAAAGAGGGCAACACTTAAGACTATGAGCAGAGTCTTAAAGAATGTTGAGTAAGGCAATGCCCAGCAGGCAAGGGGTTGGGAAGTTCATTTCAGATGGAGGGAAAAGAATGCACATTCCCAAGTGAAAGCAGTGCCATCAGGGGGAGCAGAGAGTGCATCTGGGCAGTGGCCAAAGATAAGCCTAGAAAGAGAAACAGAACCCACATCGTGAGCGGCTCTGTACACCCCGACAACACAGCTGCACTTTATCTGGCAAGCAGCGGAAAGCCTCTGCTGTGTTTTGAGCACGAATGGATTAAACGATTAGATTTGGCTGTTGAAATATTACTCAGGCTGAAGTAATATGCACGTCACACGCTTCTGAAGGTGTGGCTGAGGGTATAAAGGCTGGAGGAAGGGAGAATGGTGCAGGAGAGCAATGATGCAGAGGCAGGAGGATAATGACCATCAGCTGTTCTTCTCAGCTTGATTGCAAACCAAAGGGAGTGTAACTGAAAATTAAAGAAAGATATCTTAGAAGAGGTCATCCATTAAACTCTGTCCAGGCTCTTCATTAAAGCAAAACAGAACAAAAAGCAACCTAGCGTCACATCACAAGATGAATAAAACTGCCTGTGCCTTTAGACCTATTAACTGCATTAAGAGACTCCAAAGAAAACAATACTGATGAGAGAAAAACAACTTTGTTCAAAGATGTTTTTAAGTCTACTACTCAAATAGCCAACAAACAAAAATAATCCAAATGTCTAAAAATAAGAGACAGTTTAAGTCAGCTGTCATCAACATGACTAAGTACTACATAAATATTAAATATAGCCATAACTAAAAAAAAAACTTATAACTAAATGCATGAATAAATACATAAAGACAACAAAAAACATATAGCGGCAACTATCCCCATACACTATGTGAGGGGCAAGCTTCAGAATAAGATACATACAATGCTTATAACCATAAGTGCCCAGTATGTGTCAGGCCTAATGCTAAGTTCTGAGAATCCAAAAATAACCCTGGGAAAGCCAGACTCAGACAGTCATAGCAATGCAAGAAGTTCCAGACAAAGTTGGTCACCTCATGGTGCGAGAGAGAAGACCTGCCCAGCTCAGAGCCAACACACACACACAATACAAATGTGGACATTCAAATCAGTAGAAGAACTCAGTCACAAATCTGATCACCCCCAAACATGTACCTATGGATTTTATTAGCTTATCCTGGACATGAAAATAAAAACTGTGAAACTTATGATGTGTGCGTGTGTGCTAAGGGGCTTCAGTCAGGTTGGACTCTCTGAGATGTTATAGACTAATAGCCTGCTAGGCTCTTCTGTCCATGGGATTCTCCAGGCAAGAATACTGGAGTGGGTTGCCATATCTTCCTCCAAGGGATCTTTCCGACCCAGGCTTCAAACCCATGTTGCCTGAAGCTCCTCACTGCAGGTAGATTGTTTACTGCTGAGCCACTGGGGAAGCCTGTGTGACTTATAATGAAGAACACTCAAATCCCCAAGACCTTGGTTTGAGAGACAAAGATTTAAAAGTAAGAGGATGGCAGTGGAAGGGAAAGACAACAAAGATTCACCCAACAGTATTCAGCTCCTGAGGAGGACTGAGAAAAAAGAATCAGAAATGCTGTCAAAAGACCGAAGCCTCCACATCTGGGAGAATGGTCATGGGGTTCCCTAAAACAAGAGACCCAAAGAGAAGATACAGTTTGAGAGTAAAAACTAAGCTTCATTGTTGTTGACATTCAATGTTGCTCATTTGGGAAACGAGAGGGAGACGTATGCAGGACTGTGCTAGAAAATGACTTCTGGAGATTTGGAGCCATAGGGTAGAGACTCAGAATCCAAGTTATTCTTGTGGAGACAGCTGAAACCAGAAATGAATACTGAACAACAGGTATGAACGTGTCTACCTAACACTCCTAAATGGAGAAGATACACCCCTTTTAGCCCCTCAAATATTCAAGCATCTACTCACTTTCAAAGTAGTAGTGCTATCAAATTAATAAAATAATAATAAGTGGAGCAGAGATGTTTGGATAGCATCACCGACTCAGTGGACATGAACTTGGGCAAACTCTGGGAGACAGTAAGGGACAGAGAGGCCTGGTGGGCTGCAGACCATGGGGTCACAAAGAGGTGGACACAACTTAGCAACTCAGTAACAACAACAAAATGGAATAAAGATTAACAATACAATAAACTATGGAATAAAGGATCGGTCTACACACAGAGCTGATACACTGACTATTTTTCCATGAGAACCATTCTCTACTTTTATAATGAACATAATTTGGGAACATGATTTGATTAATAACAATTAATATGAGGGACTTCTCAGGTGTTCCAGTGGCTAAGGCTCCGCACTCCCAGTGCAGGAGGCTGGGGCTCAATCCCTGGTCAGGGAGCTAGATCCCACATTAGTTGTGGCATGCACAACTAAGAGTTCCCATGCCACAACTAAAATACCCTGCATGCCACAACTAAGATCTGCTGCAGCCAAATAAATAAATATATATTTTTTTAATAATAATAATTAACATGAAAGCTAACTTTTTATGCAGCCATATATTCAGAACACCCTCCTACTAAGCCTACTTCTAAGATAAGGACTGTGGGACTATATCTCAGGTAAATTTCTAACAACATATCTGGAGGATAACAAACACTTAATATTTAGGGAAGAAATTTTGCAAACCAAGGACGACTTTGTATGGTTCTCAAACATGAGGAAGTTGCAGAGTACGATATATTGAGCATTTGAGTGTATGTACATACTCCTGAGTTCTTCTGCTGAAAACAATCTGGGGTGCCAAAGTGGAGGTGGGTGCTTTCACTCATTTGAAATCTACGATTACTCATATGTAAATCAGAGGCAATGCAAGGAATGTGAGAAACTCAGAATCAATTCATCTTTTTAGTACTACTGAGATTCTTTTTGGGTTTGTGATCTGTATGTGCCAACACTACAATTGTGTTAGTTCCAGAAATAACTCGGAAAACCATTTTCAGTGATGAGCTTTGAGCAGCAAAACTGGAAAGGATATTGTCGATCTAGTGTACATTCAGGGTATGCTGAACATCCCGCTCTTTCTCTCACACGCATGCTTCAGAGCACAGATGTGAAAACAACGCTGTAAAATTCAGGACTACGGGGAGAGAGCTGAAGAAGGAAAAACACAATTTGGGTACTTACTCTGGGTTGGATATCAAATCACCAGTTCTCCTATTTCCACTTGCTGAAACACATTCCCAAGAAGCTAAAGTGAAAATAATTCTTGTTCTTCCTGAGCCTCTATGTTTGATTCCCTTATTGTCTGTGAAGACAAATGGCATGAACTTTTAAGGGGAAAGCCCAGACGAGGATAAGAGGGAACTTCTGGTTTTCTTAAATCCATCAGCTGAGGCATACAAACAAAACAAAGCTTCCCAAACACATCATAGTTACCTAGGGAACCTGTTAACAGTACAGACTTCTCACCCTCTCAGAAAAATTCTGATTCAGTAATTTCTGGGGTGGGACTGGAAATCTGTATTTTTCCAAAGCCCTCCCCATTCCCACAAATGATTCTAATAACCAGCCAGGTGTGTGAGCCATGAACAAGAAATGGTACTCAGACTCAGCAAATAACAGTAACAGTTTTCACGTGGGCAGCATCTCAGAGTTTACAAAAGCCATATTCACATGAACTATCTCATCACCATGTCACCGATGATGAGGTTCAGAGTGGTCCAAGGTCCACAAGCCTGCATGTGTCACATCTTAGTTCAGACGCCACAGTATAATAACATATATAACATAATATATAAAATATTAACATATATATAACACATATAATATGTATTATATGTATACATATACACACATACATATGTATACATATACATACACACATATATACACATATACATGCATTATACATATATTATATATAATACATTATATTATGTTATATATATGTATCTCTCCTAAGTTGCATCAGTCGTGTCCGATTGTGTGCGACCCCATAGATGGAAGCTCACCAGGCTCCCGTGTCCCTGGGATTCTCCAGGCAAGAACACTGGAGTGGGTTGCCATTTCCTTCTCCAATGCAGGAAAGTGAAAAGTGAAAGTGAAGTCGCTCAGTCATATCTGACTCTTAGCGACCCCATGGACTGCAGCCTACCAGGCTCCTCCGTCCATGGGATTTTCCAGGCAAGAGTACTGGAGTGGGGTGCCATTGCCTCCTCTGGTATATATGCATATATGTATATATATGTATATATGTGTGTGTATGTATATGTATACATATACATATGTCACATCTCAGTTCAGACGCCACAGTATAATAACATATATAATATATATAATATATAAAAATATATAACATATTAACATATATATAACAGATATAATGTATTATATATAACATACATTATATATAATGTATTATATATATTATATATTAATATATTATAAATTAACATATAATATATATTAATATAATTATAATATATATGTATATTATGTATACATGCATTATATGTAAATATAATATATAATGTATATTAATTAATATACAATGTATATTATATATAGTACATTATATTATATAATGTTATATATGTATATTAACATATAATATATATTATATATACAACATATATACATATACGTATATGTATATATGCATACATATATTTGTACATGTATGTATATATGTATACATATGTATATATACATATATGCATATATACATATGTATATACACACATGTACATTATATATCTTATATATGTATATATTAACATATATAAATATATAATATATATTATACATATTATATAACATATATACATATACAAATATGTGTATTGTATATGTATATATGTATACATATATTTGTACATATATGTATATATACATATGCACATATATATGTATATATACGTATATATACACACACATATATATATAACATAATATAATGTATTATATATAATACATTATATATACATTATATATGTTATATATGTATGCTGCTGCTGCTGCTGCTAAGTCACGTCAATCATGTCTGACTATATACATATACACACATATATTATATAATATATATAACATATACAATATAATGTATTATGTAATAGATATTATATATGTTATGTATATGTATATGTGCATATGTATATATATATTCATATATATGTATATATATTTGTATTAATATATTTGTATAATATAATGTATTATGTAATACATTATATTATATGTTATATATGTGTGTATATATTAACATATATAACATATACATATATTATATATGTATATACATATATACGTATATATGTATGTGTATATATGTATACATATATTTGTATGTATATATATATAATATATATAACATAATATATAACATATATAACCTTATATATATAACATAATAACTGCACCATTACTCCAAAACCAAATTTCTGAGCACTGGTGAATTCTCACCTGATCTTGAGTCTCATTTCCCATAGTATCCATGTACCCGACTGGCAAATCACTATGGCGCACCCAGACAATTCTTACAGCTGCCCATAGTTCAGAAAGACTATCTGCATCCCAAGTGACCACTTCTTACTATATAAGCACTAGCAAAATCTATTAAATGGAACTTTAATAAATTTGTAGAATACACAGCTTGTAGCATTCTAATTTCATAGCTTGTAATGATAAATTATCTGAAGATAAAGAAGACAAAGGTATCCACTTCAGAAAAGAAAGTGATGCTAACAAACCTCACTACTAATTTCCGTAATAAATTTCCATAATTCTAGTTAATGAAACTCATTAGGATCTTGAAGTATGAGAACAAGATCCTTTGTAATTAGAAAGGGTGCTACGAACAACAAGTAAAGGTAGATGGGTGGATGTGTATGTTTAGGCAGCCAGAGAGACAAGCAGGGAAATGCAATATGAAATGTCTTGGTTTGGAATGGGTTCCTGGTTTTCTGTCCATGTGGTTCTGCATAACTTCTGAGTGCTGTGGCAAGAAAAGCTGGTTCACATTCTGGAAGGCAAACTGCAGACACACCTCGGACACAGGCAAAAACCCAACGCTACCAGAAAGCCATGGCCAGATCCAGTCGCCTGTCTTGCATGTGTGTGCGATCCATAAGAATGGCTTTAACATGTTTAAATGACTGAAAAAATCAGAAGAATTATATTTCATAATGTGTGAAAATTATATGAAATTAAGATTTCAGCATCCATAAATAAAGTTTTACTGGGACACGGCCACATCTACTCATTCTGTGTCATTTTATGTACTGCCTGGAATGGGTGAATTTAACTCAGCTGACCATTATATCTACTACTGCGGGCAGGAATCCCTTAGAAGAAATGGAGTAGCCATCATGGTCAACAAAAGAGTATGAAATCCAATACTTGGATGCAATCTCAAAAACGACAGAATTATCTCTGTTCGTTTCCAAGGAAAACCATTTAATATCACAGTAATCCAAGTCTATGCCCCAACCAGTAACGCTGAAAAAGCTGAAGTTGAACAGTTCTATGAAGACCTACAAGACCTTTTAGAACTAACACCCCAAAAAGATGTCCTTTTCATTATAGGGAACTGGAATGCAAAAGTAGGAAGACAAGAAACACCTGGAGTAACAGGCAAATTTGGCCTTGGAGTACGGAATGAAGCAGGGCAAAGACTAATAGAGTTTTTCCAAGAGAAAGCACTGGTCATAGCAAACACCCTCTTCCAACAACACAAGAGAAGACTCTACACATGGACATCACCAGATGGTCAACACCAAAATCAGATTGATTATGTTCTTTGCAGCCAAAGATGGAGAAGCTCTATACAGTCAGCAAAAACAAGACTGGGAGTGGACTGTGGCTCAGATTATGAGCTCCTTATTGCCAAATTCGGACTTAAACTGAAGAAAGTAGGGAAAACCATTAGACCATTCAGGTATGACCTAAATCAAATCCCTTATGATTATACAGTGGAAGTGAGAAATAGATTTAAGGGACTAGATCTGATAGAGTGCCTGATGAACTATGGTCTGAGATTCATGACATTGTTCAGGAGACAGGGATCAAGACCATCCCCATGGAAAAGAAATGCAAAAAAGCAAAATGGCTGTCTGGGGAGGCCTTACAAATAGCTGTGAAAAGAAGAGAAGCGAAAAGCAAAGGAGAAAAGGGAAGATAGAAGCATCTGAATGCAGAGTTCCAAAGAATAGCAAGGAGAGATAAGAAAGCCTTCCTCAGTGATCAATGCAAAGAAATACAGGAAAAGAACAGAATGGGGAAGACTAGAGATCTCTTCCAGAAAATTAGAGATACCAAGGGAACATGTCATGCAAAGATGGCCTCAATAAAGGAAAGAAATGGTTTTGGACCTAACAGAAGCAGAAGATACTAAGAAGAAATGGCAAGAATACACAGAAGAACTGTACAAAAAAGATCTTCATGACCCAGATAATCACGATGGTATGATCACTCACCTGGAGCCAGATATCCTGGAATGTGAAGTCAAGTGGGCCTTAGAAAGCATCACTATGAACAAAGTTAGTGGAGGTGATGGCATTCCAGTTGAGCTATTTCAAATCCTGAAAGATGATGCTGTGAAAGTGCTGCACTCAATATGCCAGCAAATTTGGAAAACTCAGCAGTGGCCACAGGACTGGAAAAGGTCAGTTTGCATTCCAATCCCAAAGAAAGGCAATGCCAAAGAATGCTCAAACTACCGCATAATTGCTCATCTCACACACTAGTAAAGTAATACTCAAAATTCTCCAAGCCAGGCTTCAGCAATACGTGAACTGTGAACTTCCTGATGTTCAAGCTGGATTTAGAAAAGGCAGAGGAACCAGAGATAAATTGCCAACATCCGCTGGATCATGGAAAAAGCAAGAGAGTTCCAGAAAAGCATCTATTTCTGCTTTATTGACTATGCCAAAGCCTTTGACTGTGTGGATCACAATAAACTGTGGAAAATTCTCAAAGAGATGGGAATACCAGACCACGTGACCTGCCTCTTGAGAAACCTATATGCAGGTCAGGAAGCAACAGTTAGAACTGGACATGGAACAACAGACTGGTTCCAAATAGGAAAAGGAGTACGTCAAGGCTGTATATTGTTACCCTGCTTATTTAACTTCTATGCAGAGTACATCATGAGAAATGCTGGGCTGGAAGAAGCACAAGCTGGAATCAAGATTGCCAGGAGAAATATCAATAACCTCAGATATGCAGATGACACCACCCTTATGACAGAAAGTGAAGAGGAACTAAAAAGCCTCTTGATGAAAGTCAAAGAGGAGAGTGAAAAAGTTGGCTTAAAGCTCAACATTCAGAAAACTAAGATCATGGCATCCAGTCCCATCACTTCATGGGAAATAGATGGGGAAACAGTAGAAACAGTGTCAGACTTTATTTTTCTGGGCTCCCAAATCACTGCAGATGGTGACTGCAGCCATGAAATTAAAAGACGCTTACTCCTTGGAAGAAAAGTTATGACCAACCTAGATAGCATATCAAAAGCAGAGACATTACTTTGCCAACAAAGGTCTGTCTAGTCAAGGCTATGGTTTTTCCAGTGGTCATGTGTGGATGTGAGAGTTGGACTGTGAAGAAAGCTGAGCACCTAAGAATTGATGCTTTTGAACTGTGGTGTTGGAGAAGCCTCTTGAGAGTCTCTTGGACTGCAAGGAGATCCAACCAGTCCATTCTAAAGGAGATCAGCCCTGGGTGTTCTTTGGAAGGAATGATGCTGAAGCTGAAACTCCAGTACTTTGGCCACCTCATGCAAAGAGTTGACTCATTGGAAAAGACTCTGATGCTGGGAGGGATTGGGGGCAGGAGGAGAAGGGGACGACAGAGGATGAGATGGCTGGATGGCATCACTGACTCAATGGACGTGAGTTTGACTGAACTCTGGGAGATGGTGATGGACAGGGAGGCCTGGTGTGCTGTGAATCATGGGGTTGCAAAGAGTCGGACATGACTGAGCGACTGAACTGAACTGAATTGATGGCTGTTTTCACATTGCATAGTTAAGTAGCCGTGACAAGAAGCCATATGACCCAGGAAGCTCTTACTATCTGGCCCTTCAAAGAGAAAGCCTACCAATCTCCGCTTTAGGGCAGGTGTTAGATTACTTCCTGAAAAATGACTCTGATCATAAATAAATAAAATACTGAACTTAGAATTTATCTTATTTATTTTCTTTGATATTGACCTTAAAAGCATACACACCACCATCGAGTAACCTCTGCTTGGGTGTCCTGATATTGAACTGAAACTATTCCCATGGTTTCTGAATCCAGAAGTAGGGGCAGGTGAGGGCTTCTGCACATTCAACTCCATCATTACAATGATGGATGCATGAAGAGGCAGCCAAGCAGACTAATCCTGCAGGGCTCTCTGCATGGGCTGGGTCTGAGCCTTCCTTTTATTGAGGGGTAACAAAGAGTCGGACACGACTGAGCAACTGAACTGAACTGAAAGAGCTTTTTTCTCTGTCAACAAATATCTCAGGCACTATTGCCATTTTCCCAGCCTTAATATTCAAAAATCTGAAATGCGGGACACAACGCATAATTCAAAGTAGAATGGCAGGAGCCACTGCCCTCCCTTTCACAAGGCAGGAAGGTGGCCGGTCAGCATCCAGACAGTCCTGGCCTATTATAAATAGTCTTGTTTCTGCCATCTCTGAAGGCAACATAAATCATGTATAAAGTGTTTTATAGTATTGCACCAGTCAGCTAACTCAATTGTCAGGATACCTCAAACCCTGTGATTTAGACTCAAAAGAGTGGGGAGCCTCACACCTTTGAACTGCCTTTTTGACTATTCCATGTCACAGCTTGCTTGAGGTGAGGGGAGGAAAACCAAAATGTTCTCCATTAGAAAATCAATGTAAATACCCTGGAAAGCCAGTTAATAAGCATAATGGTTTAGAAGAGAAGTAAACAGAGTGGTTTATTATTCACAGCACAAGTACGTATTTTAAACTGTGGCTGTATCACACACATCGATTGCTGGTTAACTTTTTATTTTTTTAAGGCTTCTTGTTTGGTTGCTTATGTGTTATGGTTGAATTCTTAAGGTATTTTACTCACATTCAAACAGCACCTAATCCAAGCCTCTTTCCCAGTGTTTTTACCTAAACCCTCTGTGAACCACAGTTTCCAGTTTCATAACATATCCAGTCCTTAGGTGCCAAGTTAACAAAGAAGGTGCCCTCATACTGAAGACCTCTGTGGGCTCATTTCCCTGTTGAAAACCTGAATGTGCTTTCACAAGCTGTAACTCTAGCACGAATCCCAGCTCTGCCTGGTGGATGTGCACAGAGACGATACGGCATTTCCCCAAGCTCCAGTTTGCAGCTGACGACCGAGGTTAAGACTACTTTATAAAAAAATAAATAAATAAAACACACACACACACACACAAGACTACTTTAAGTGATGATTTTGACTCAGGAAATTTACTAAATATCACTGAATTACACACTTACCATTGGCCAGTTGCATAATATGTAAACTATTCCTCAATAAACTTGTTAAAAAGTTAGTTTTTTAAACTTGTGGTGAAGGCAAGAAGCCATCAGTGAAAATGAGCAAGTAGAGAGACAGGCTCACTGAGGAGAAGAGATCAGGGTGAGGCGGGAGTAAACAGGCGAAGCCAGAGGCCCAGACAGAGGCCCTCAAGTGTTCCCAGGTGTCACGTCCTATTTAAAACCCTCTTCCTAGATTCCCCTGACTCTCTTCTGCCCCTCAGAGTTAAACAGGCTCTTTTCTAGGCTGTATTTCGGATATGCTTTTGTAAATGCAATTATCACATTGCATAGCAAATATTTCTTTAAAAGTCTGCTTTCCACTTAACTGTGAGTTTTTGGAGTAGCAGTCCTGGTCCCTAATTTAGTCTAATAAGGTTTAAGAAAATCAGATGAATGAAAAAATGAAAAATTACCATTGCTGCAAAAAGTAAACAAAAAAAGATGGCTTTGAAGAATCAATTAACTGTACACGTATATGCAAAGCACTTAGTACAATGTTTTCATGTCATGAGCGTTAGTAGACGGTGTTTTTCTTTATTAACAACAGTTGCTAAGAACTACACTACAGAAAGAAGTCTTTTTTGAAACTACTCTAACCTGCAAAATAGAGATGTCCAAATGCATAGAAGGCCTAATTTTAGGGGACCCTTCTCTTATTTCCAAAACTTAAGGGCCCAGATACTGGCCAGATTTCAAAGAACCTCACAGAGCTATCTACAATTTGTGATCAAAATCCTCCAAGGTCACAATTAGCAGCAATCCCACTCTCAATTAACCTTGTACTTGCAAGCCGAAGCCATTATTGAGTAGTACTTGTTGGGCTGGCTGAGAATTCATTCTCCTCAAGTTTGATCTGAATAAAAAGAGACAAAAGGCAGCAGAGAGTAAGGGAGGGAAGAAGCGAGGGATGGTGTTCCTGACTGTCTCCTCCTCCTCTTCCCAAAGGTAAGCTACTGTCCAGAGTGTCAGGAACTGCTGGACTATTGACTTAGCTGGCACCATAGGAGACTGCTTCAGCCATTCAATAGTATTTACTGAGCCCCTCCTATGGGTCTGCCATTGATCTAGGCACTAGACACATCAATGAACAAAGCATTTAAACATACTCAAGAACAATGAGGTAAGGTGACACTACTATCTGACATCAGGCATTAGCAAGATCTGAAAAAAGAGACCACAGATTCATCCATATATGGAAACCTGATAAATGCAAAAGGTGGCACTTCACATTCGTGAGGAAAGGATGGGAATTCAGTAAGTGTTGCTGAAGTGGTTGGTTATCAACATGGGGGGAAATACTAAATTCCTAACTCACTTAATATGTTGAACTTAATATCAAGTGGGTTAATGGTCTAAATACAAAGTTCAGTTCAGTCACTCAGTCATGTCTGACTCTTTGCGACCCCATGAACCGCAGCACGCCAGGCCTCCCTGTCCATCACCAACTCCCTGAGTCCATCAAGTCAGTGATGCCTTCCAACCATCTCATCTTCTGTCGTCCCCCTCTCCTCCTGCCCTCAATCCCTCCCAGCATCAGGGTCTTTTCCAATGAGTCCGCTCTTCGCATCAGGTGGCCAAAGTATTGGAGTTTCAGCTTCAACATCAGTCCTTCCAATGAACACCCAGGACTGATCTCCTTTAGGAGGGACTGGTTGGATCTCCTTGCAGTCCAAGGGACTCTCAAGAGTCTTCTCCAACACCACAGTTCAAAAGCATCAATTCTTTGGTGCTCAGTTTTCTTTATAGTCCAACTCTCACATCCATACATGATCACTGGAAAACCATAGCCTTGACTAGACGGATCTTTGTTGGCAAAGTAATGTCTCTGCTTTTTAATATGCTGTCTAGGTTGGTCATAACTTTCCTTCCAAGAAGTAAGCGTCTTTTAATTTCATGGCTGCAGTCACCATCTGCAGTGATTTGGGAGCCCAGAAAAATAAAGTCTGACACTGTTTTCCCATCTATTTCCCATGAAGTGATGGGACCAGATGCCATGATCTTAGTTTTCTGAATGTTGAGCTTTAAGCCAACTTTTTCACTCTCTTCTTTCACTTTCATCAAGAGGCTCTTTAGTTCTTCTTCACTATCTGTCATAAGGGTGGTGTCATCTGCATACCTGAGGTTATTGATATTTCTCCTGGCAATCTTGATTCCAGCTTGTGCTTCCTCCAGCCCAGCATTTCTCATGATGTACTCTGCATATAAGCTAAATAAGCAGGGTGACACTATACAGCCTTGACATACTCCTTTTCCTATTTGGAACCAGTCTGTTGTTCCATGTCCAGTTCTAACTGTTGCTTCCTGACCTGCATATAGGTTTCTATATAGGCAGGTCACGTGGTCTGGTATTCCCATCTCTTTCAGAATTTTCAGTGTTTGTTGTGATCCACACAGTCAAAGGCTTTGGCATAGTCAATAAAGCAGAAGTAGATGTTTTTCTGGAACTCTCTTGCTTTTTCCATGATCCAGCAAATGTTGGCAATTTGATCTCTGGTTCCTCTGACTTTCCTAAGACCAGCTTGAACATCTGCACATTCACAGTTCACATACTGCTGAAGCCTGGCTTGGAGAATTTTGAGCATTACTTTACTAGCGTGTGAGATGAGTGCAATTGTGTGGTAGTTTGAGCAGTCTTTGGCATTGCCTTTCTTTAGGATTGGAATACAAACTGACCTTTTCCAGTCCTGTGGCCACTGCTGAGTTTTCCAAATTTGCTGGCATATTGAGTGCAGCACTTTCACAGCATCATCTTTCAGGTTTTGAAATAGCTCAACTGGAATGCCATCACCTCCACTAGCTTTGTTCATAGTGATGCTTTCTAAGGCCCACTTGACTTTCCATTCCAGGATGTCTGGCTCTAGGTGAGTGATCATACCATCATGATTATCTGGGTCATGAAGATCTTTTTTGTACAGTTCTTCTGTGTATTCTTGCCACCTTTTCTTAATACCCTCTGCTTCTGTTAGGTCCCTACCATTTCTGTCCTTTATTGTGCCCATCTTTGCATGACACGTTCCCTTGGTATCTCTAATTTTCTTGAAGAGATCTCTAGTCTTCCCCATTCTGTTCTTTTCCTCTATTTCTTTGCATTGATCACTGAGGAAGGCTTTCTTATCTCCTCTTGCTATTCTTTAGAACCCTGCATTCAAATGGGTATATAAATACTAAAGACAAAGCTTAAATTCTTTTTAGGAAAAACATATGTAAATATCTTTAGTTTGCAGACAGGGAAGGACTCCTTATGAAACAAAAAGCACAAACCACAAAGGAATGAACTGGCAACCTCAAATACATTAAAATTTAAAATATTCTATTAAAAAAGATAAACTGGAAAAATTGCAACTCAGTAAGAAAAAGACAATATAAAAGACAAATAAGCAAAATATATGAACTGATATTTCACAAAAGAGGAAAGTTGAATGGCAAATGAATACATAAACCTATGTTCAACTATACTTGTAAGCAGAGAAATACAAATTAAAACCAGTGAGAGAATATTCTACCCATGTCTGATTTGCAAAAAAAAAAAAAAAGTTACACTCTTGACAGTACCAAGCATTTGGTAAAAATACAGGCCATTCATAAACTGCCGATCAATCTCTTTAGAAGAGTATGGCAATATCCAGCAGAATGGACAGTACGATTACCCTGCTGTCCCACTACCCACCTCTAAATACCCTGGCAAACAAGTAGATACACAGAATAATACAGCAGCACTGCTTTAAAACAACCTAAATATATGGCAAAAAGACAAAGGATAACTTAATTACACAGTTATTTCATTTTGTGAACATACTATAAAAATCCATTATCAGCTATTGGTATCAAATGGATAAATGCCACATCATGCAAAAAAGCAAATTATAAGAATACATAATACATTCATACGTACACATATGGTGTATATGTTGGGATACATACAAAATTTAAAGACAGGCAGAATAACAGTGTGTCTTACTTAAGGATCTATGCATATATAATAAAGCATAAAAGGTCATGGAGTCTGTCACGTTAACCCCTGTCCTCCCTCATCCTCTGCATCCTGCTGCTGTTACTTAGCTCCTCAGTCGTATCTGGCTGTGCAACCCTACGCTGCAGGCTGCCAGGCTCCTCTGTCCCTGGGATTCTCCAGGCAAGAATACTGGAGTGCGTTAGCCATGTCCTCCTCCAGATCTTCCCGACCCAAGGGTTTAATCTGGATCTCCTGCATTGCAGGCAGATTCTTTACCGCTGAGCCACCAGGGAAGCCCCCACTGCATCCTATCAGTCATTAAGTTCTACTGACCCTACTGCCAAAACACGACTCAAATAGAACAAGCCCTTTCCCTTTACCCCCTGGTCATGGTCATTGGGATCAATGACTGATAGCCTCCTAACCAGGTTTCCTACCCCAATTTTCCACCTCCAGTCCATACTCCACATTATGGGCAACGGAAACTTCTGAAGCAAATGTCTGATTTTCAGAAGTCTGCTTAGAAGCTCTCAATGGCTTTTGGTTGTTCTTTGGACACTTCTCAACATGACCTCCACAGCCAACGGGGCCTTTCCCCTTCTCTTTCCCTCCTCAACTATTGTGTGCTCCCTTGCGCTCTAGGCAGCAGCTACTCTACATGCCTCTCGCTTCTTTTGGCGTGCTACTCCTCTCCCCATTTTGCACACACTGTTTATCCCACCTGGAATGAAATCCTCCTCCTCTTTCCTGGTTGCCCTGCTCAGGCTTCAAGTCTCTGTCAACAGTCACTTTGTCTGAAAGCTTTTATGAACCTTCCCTCCACCCCTGCCCTGAGTAAGAAAGGACCTTCTAGCTTGCCGACAAAGGTTTGTATAGTCAAAGGTATGGTTTTTCCAGTAGTCATGTACGGATGTGTGAGGTGGACCATAAAGAAGGCTAAGCACCAAAGAATTGATGCTTTTAAAATGTGGTGTTGGAGAAGGCTCTTGAGAGTCCCTTGGACTGCAAGGAGATCCAACCAGTCAACCCTAAAGGAAATCAATCCTGAATATTCATTGGAAGGACTGATGCTGAAACTGAAGCTCCAAAATTTTGGCCACCTGATGCGAAGAGCCAACTCATTAGAAAAGATTCTGATGCTGGGAAAGACTGAAGGCAGGAGAAGAAGGGGATGACAGAGGACAAGATGGATGAATAGCATCACCGATTCAATGGACACGAGTTTGAGTAAACTCCGGGAGTTGGTGAAGGACAGGGAAGTCTGGCGTGCTGCAGTCCATGGGGTCGCAAAGAGTCAGACACGACTGAGCGACTGAACAACCACCTCCACCACCTTTGCAACAGCATGCCACCACTCGCAGAACTGCTTCACCACCTCCTCAGACAGACTCCAAGCCCTCTGACAAGATCAGTGCCGCTCAGAGCTCGTTCACTCACCATGATGTCTAGCACACATTAGGAGGTTCATTTGAAATATCTGTTCCATGAGCGTTACCACGTTACATTTAGTCCACGTACAAACAACGCTTGCGAAACCACCTCAGTTGTTTCCTTCAACTTGAAGATATGCAGGGCTCTAAATTCAGAAAGCCATGAATTACCTGCGGTGTTTATGTTTTATCCCCTCTGCTGCTTTGGTAAGCATTGTTTGCCACCAGAGAAGCACTCCATCAAAAGGAGCAAGAACTGGCAAGACTCAGAACCAGCTAGCTTGATTCTCAAACCTTAAAAAAAAAAAAAAAAAGCTCCATGTATTTTCAAAGGTCAACACCTCGGTTACAAGAGAGACATAATGCCTGAAATCTTGTTAGGATTACCATGATTAAAGTGGAAAGGTTTTTGGCAAAAGGACTGAAAGTTTATTCATTTATGTTTTTTTGCCCAAAGATTTTTGGTCTAAGGCTCATGTGGCTATGCTTAACAGCTGCCAAGGATAGAGGCTGCCTGCGAGTTCACCAGCAGTTTACCTAGAGCTGCTGTTGCTGCTACTGCTAAGTCACTTCAGTCGTGTCCGACTCTGTGTGACCCCATAGACTGCAGCCCACCAAGCTCCCCTGTCCCTGGGATTCTCCAGGCAAGAACACTGGAGTGGGTTGCCATTTCCTTCTCCAATGCAGGACAGTGGAAAGTGAAAAGTGAAAGTGAAGTTGCTCAGTCATGTCCGACCCTCAGTGACCCCATGGACTGCAGCCTACCAGGCTCCTCCATCCATGGGATTTTCCAGGCAAGAGTACTGGAGTGGGGTGCCATTGCCTTCTCCGTTACCTAGAGCAGAAGCTCTCAATTTTAAATCCCCAACCTTCCATCCCATTCTTTTTTTTTATTAGCATAAACATTAAGAACACAGACTCTGGTGCCAGGATGCCTGGTTTAAAATCCCTGCTATATCATTTATTGGCTGTGGTATGCTGGGCAAATTACTTAGCTGGTCAGCATCTCTAGCTTCCTCACTTGAGCATGGGGATAAAATGGCACTTATTTAAGAGGTTTGCTGTGAGGATTAAATGGGCTAATTACACATAAGGCACCTAGAGTAAAGGCTCCATAAGCGTCAGACATATCTAGGGCAGAAGAATAGGTTTGGAGGAGCAGGGATGTGAAACAGAATGGACAACACGGAAGCAAAAGTCATCTGCTACATAATAGTAACAGAGCACTTTGGACAGATTATTACTCAGCCTTCAGAAAAATCCATTAATGCAAGTGAGCCAATCCAAGTCACATGGCTAATAAATAGCTGAGCTGGATGTGAATTCAGGCAATCTGTTTCCAGAGATCAAGTCCTGAACCACTATGAAATCGTGTCTCCTACCTTCACATCTGCCCCTTCGGGAATGGGATTCCTGCCTCGAACAGGAGAAAGTGAAGGAAAAAAAGATGTAAGGAGTGGAAAAGAAGAAAGAATAAACAAAATAAGGTCAGACTCAACTACTTTCTGAATTTAAGTGATAAAGTGACAGGTTTCCCTTTATCATCCCTTCGCACAGAGCCTACTATCTCTGTGGTTGACACTCTACTGTGAATCTGGTGAGCCAGGATGAAATTAAAGTCACTGTGAAAGACTGCAACAGGATCACAGATCCCTCTCGACTTGGTAAGACCCAAATGTGAAGTGGACCTCACAGTCATGAAATGAGAGGGTGGGCAGGAGTGCCGTGCACTGAGTATCAGGAACACAGAAATGGTACCCCTACCCAGAGCATCAGGACAAGCTGCAGGGCTTTAGAGTTAGACACACAAAGGATTCACACTGTTGTCTGGCCCAGAGCATCTGAAAAAAACGACTTGACATCTCTGAGCATCACTTTTTCTATATGTGAAATGGGAACAAGAACACCCCCCTCTTCACGGATAAACCACACTGCTACAGTGTCAGGAAGAAACGGGAAGACAGCACTAACACATGGCAAAGGCAGGTGAAGAGCGAGGGCAGACTGGTAACTGGTGGTGGTGTTCAGTCACCAAGTTGTGTCCGACTCTTTGTGGCCCTATGGACCGCAGCACGCCAGGCTCCCTGTCCTTCACTATCCCCCAGAGTTTGCTCAAACCCATGTCCATTGAGTTGGTGATGCCATCCAACCTGTGTCACCAATCTTGTCTTCTGTCACCCCTTCTCCTCCTGCCCTCAGTCTTTCCCAGCATCAGGGTCTCTTCCAGTGAGTTAGTTCTTCGAATCAGGTGGCCAAAGTACTGGAGTTTGAGCTTCAGCATCAGCCCTTCCAATGAACATTTAGGGTTGATTTCCTCTAGGACTGACTGGGTTGGATCTCCTTGCTGTCCAAGGGACTTTCAAGAGTCTTCTCTTGCACCACAATTTGAAAGCATCAATGCTTCAATTTGGTGATACCTCTTTCTTTTTTCAATTTAACAAACTTACACAGCACTTACAATATGCCAGGCACTGTACTAGTCAGTCACTTTACAATTATTAACTTATTCAATTTTTGTGGCAGATTGTTTGCCAAAATGGGAAACATTTGGCAAACTTACTGTATCCCTGTCCTTGGAGAGTCCCCTCCCACATGGACTCTAAGGCTGGCCGGATACCTGATTTGGTCAATGGGACAACAGCAAATACGACATAAGCAGAGATCTGAAAAATGCTTGTGCTTTGGGGTTTGCCATCTCTTGCTGCTTTTTTGAACCCTGAGACCTCCACATGAACATCTGCCACCCTAAATGAGGTCCCCGAAGACCAACTCGCTTGTTGACTGCCAGACATGAGTGAGGCCACCCTAGATCCTCCAGCTACCAGCTGACCCACCAGGACCACAAAGCTGGAGAGGACTCAGTGGAGCTCAGTCGGGTTGGCCAAGCCAAGAAGAGCCACCCAGCCAACCTACCGACTCACAAGCTGAGTAAAACAGTTATTGTCTTAAGTCACTAAGCTTTGGGATGATTTAACAAATCAACACAAACTGATACAACCTTCATAACTATTGTGTTAAATAGGTATTACTCTTATTCCTATTTTACAAGTCAGGCAAGGGAGTTAAAGAGAGGTTAAGTGACATGCACATACTGTTAAATGGCAGTCAAGTCCACCCCAGGCAATCTGGTTTCTAAATATGGGCTATATTTATGTGTCTATATATTTATATAGATACCTCCCCAACACTATGCTGCTTTACCTAACAAAGGTAAAGACATTTGTATCAGTTGATCCAGACATTTATCACACAGATATACTCATATGAAATCATGTATATATAAGAGTATTCAGCACTGCTGATAGTAGCAAGGCTAGAAAAACCAATTCCAGCAGATCCATGTAAAGATACCACGTGAGGCCATAAAAAGAACAGGTAGCTCTACAAACACCGATCTTGTGTACACAGAAAAAAGCAAAATGCATTTATATGTTAGCATTATATGCTAACATTTACATTTGTGTGTAAAAAAGCAGGGTGGGGGACGTGAGTATACATCTGCTGTGTCTCTGCACAGACTATTTCTGAAAGTACACAAGAAATGGGTTTAACCTCAATCATTTCTAGGGGAAGGGAAGCAGCTAGCTGAGCAACAGAGTAGGAGGAACAATGTTCACTGTAACCTTCGTATCTTTTAAATTTTATGTAAATGCATCACTTATTAAGTGTCACTTTAAAGCTGTTACAAACATGAAGGGAGATGACCCATGGCTGGCACAGATAAGCCATCAATAAGTAGTAACTACCATTGTCCTTATTTTTCCACAGTTGATTTCTAACTCCTTTTTTCAAACTTTAAACTTTTTTTTTTTGGAAGAAATAGAATGGTGTTTTTATTCTCAGCTGGCAGTGAGGGGAACACAGCATGCTCCTGCCTCAAGAACTACACCCCTAAGGCAAGTGCTCCCAGTCAGGAGTCTGTGACAAGGAAGCAAAGGTGGCAGGATCTTGCTTTCTTCCTCTTGCACTGTTTCAAAGGCAGTCATAAACTGGCGTCAGTAACCCAGCGACTGCATCTGGCAGTTTCTGACATGTAACTACAAGGGGAAGGGTGTTGTAAAGGTAAACACCAGATAGGGGATGTATGTATTTAGCATAGAGGCAAGTGAAGTGTAGCTCCTGCAGAGTTAGAGGGCAGAAAAACAAACTTAGTTACAGACGTGCAGAATTAGGAGCACTTTTATCTTTTTCCATCAGAGGGCAGACAGACTGAAAAGCACAATCAGAAAACTAACCAATCTGACCACATGGACCACAGCCTTGTCTAACTCAATGAAACTATGAGACATGTCGTGTAGGGTCACCCAAGATGGATGGGTCGTGGTGGAGAGATCTGATGAAATGTGGTACACTGGAGAAGGGAATGGCAAACCACTTTAGTATTCTTGCCTTGAGAACCCCATGAAGAGTATAAAAAGGCAAAACTATAGGACACTGAAAGATGAACTCCCCAGGTCGGTAGGTGCCCAGTATGCTACTGGAGAAGAGTAGAGAAATAACTCCAGAAAGAATGAAGAGACAGAGCCAAAGCAAAAACAACACCCAGTTGTGGATGTGACTGGTGATGGAAGTAAAGTCTGATGCTGTAAAGAGCAATACTGCATAGGAACCTGGAATGTTAGGTCCATGAATCAAGGCAAATTGAAGTGGCAAACAGGAGATGGCAAGAGTGAACATTGACATTTTAGGACTCAACAAACTAAAATGAACTGAAATGGGTGAATTTAACTCAGATGACCATTATATCTAATACTGTGGGCAAGAATCCCTTGGAAGAAATGGAGTAGTCATCATAGTCAACGAAAGAGTCTGAAATGCAGTCCTTGGATGCAATCTCAAAAAACGACAGAATGATCTCTGTTCGTTTCCAGGGCAAATCATTCAGGAACACAGTAATCCAAGTCTATTCCCCGACCAGTAATGCTGAAGAAGCTGAACAGTTCTATGAAGACCTACAAGACCTTCTAGAACTAAAACCCAAAAAAGATGTCATTTTCTTTATAGGGAACTGGAATGCAAAAGTAGCAAGTCAAGAAACACCTGGAGTAACAGGCAAATTTGGCCTTGGAGTACAAAACAGAGCAGGGCAAAAGCTAATAGAGTTTTGCCAAGAGAACGCACTGGTCATAGCAAATACCTCTTCCAATAACACAAGAGAAGACTCTACACAAGATCACCAGATGGTCCAATACAGAAATCAGACTGATTATATTCTTTGCAGCCAAAGATGGAGAAGCTCTATACAGTCAGCAAAAACAAGACCTGGAGCTGACTGTGGCTCAGATCATGAACTCCTTATTGCCAAATTCGGACTTAAATTGAAGAAAGGAGGGAAAACCATGAGACTATTCAGGTATGACCTAAATCAAACCCCTTACAATTATACAGTGGAAATGAAAAATAGATTCAAGGGATTAGATCTGATAGATACAGTCCCTGAAGAACTATGGACAGAGGTTCGTGACATTGTACAGGGATCAAGACCATCCTCATGGAAAAGAAATACAAAAAAGCAAAATGGCTGTCTGAGGAGACCTTACAAATAGCTGTGAAAAGAAGAGAAGCAAAAAGCAAAGGAGAAAAGGGAAGATACAAGCATCTGAATGCAGAGTTCCAAAGAACAGCAAAGAGAGACAAGAAAGCCTTCCTCAGTGATCAACGCAAAGAAAAGAGGAAAACAACACAATGGGAAAGACTAGAGATCTCTTCAAGAAAATCAGAGATACCAAGGGAACATTTATGCCAAGATGGGCACAATAAAGAACAGAAATGGTATGGACCTAACAGAAGCAGAAGATAAGAAGAGGTGACAAGAATACACAGAAGAACTGTACAAAAAAGATCTTCACGACCCAGATAATCACAATGGTGTGATCACTCATCTAGAGCCAGACATCCTGGAATGTGAAGTCAAGTGGGCCTTAGGAAGCATCACTATGAACAAAGCTAGTGGAGGTGATGGAATTCCAGTGGAGCTATTTCAAATCCTGAAAGATGATGCTGTGAAAGTGCTGCACTCAATATGCCAGCAAATTTGGAAAACTCAGCAGTGGCCACAGGACTGGAAAAGGTCAGTTTGCATTCCAATCCCAAAGAAAGGCAATGCCAAAGAATGCTCAAACTACCGCACAATTGCACTCATCTCACATGCTAGTAAAGTAATGCTCAAATTCTCCAAGTCAGGCTTCAGTGGTACGTGAACCGTGAACTTCCAGATGTTCAAGCTGGTTTTAGAAAAGGCAGAGGAAACAGAGATCAAATTGCCAACATCTGCTGATCATCAAAAAAACAAGAGAGTTCCAGAAAAACATCTATTTCTTTTTTTTCTTTAATTTAAATTTATTTATTTTAATTGGGGGCTAATTACTTTACAATATTGTATTGGTTTTGCCATACATCAACATGAATCCGCCACGGGTGTACACATGTTCCCAATCCTGAACCCCTCTTCCACCTCCCTCTCTATTTCTGCTTTATTGACTATGCCAAAGCCTTTGACTGTGTGGATCACAATAAACTATGGAAAATTCTGAAAGAGATGGGAATACCAGACCACCTGACCTGCCTCTTGAGAAACCTGTATGCAGGTCAGGAAGCAACAGTTAGAACTGGACATGGAACAACAGACTGGTTCCAAATAGGAAAAGGAGTATGTCAAGGCTGTATATTGTCACCCTGCTTATTTAACTTCTATGCAGAGTACATCATGAGAAATGCTGGGCTGGAAGAAGCACAAGCTGGAATCAAGACTGCCAGGAGAAATATCAATAACCTCAGATATGCAGATGACACCGCCCTTATAGCAGAAAGTGAAGAAGAACTAAAGAGCCTCTGATGAAAGTGAAAGAGAAGAGTGAAAAATTGGCTTAAAGCTCAACATTCAGAAAACGAAGATCATGGCATCTGGTCCCATCACTTTATGGTAAATAAATGAGGAAAGAGTGGAAACAGTGACAGACTTTATTTTCTTGGGTTCCAAAATCACTTTAGATGGTAACTGCAGCCATGAAATTAAAAAACGCTTATTCCTTGGAAGAAAAGTTATGACTAACCTACACAGCATATTAAAAAGCAGAGACATTACTTTGCCAACAAAGGTCCATCTAGTCTAAGCTCTGGTTTTTCCAGTAGTCACGTATGGATGTGAGAGTTGGACTATAAAGAAAGCTGAGCGCCCAAGAATTGATGCTTTTGAACTGTGGTGTTGGAGAAGACTCTTGAGAGTCCCTTGGATTGCAAGGAGATCCAACCAGTTCATCCTAAAGGAAATCATCCCTGAATATTCATTGGAAGGACTGATGCTGAAGCTGAAACTCCAATACTTAGGCCACCTGATATGAAGAGCTGACTCACTGGAAAAGACTGTGATGCTGGCAAAGATTGAGGGCAGGAGAAGAAGGGGACAACAGAGGATGAGATGGCTGGATGGCATCACTGACTCAATGGACATGAGTTTGAGTAAACTCCAGGAGTTGGTGATGGACAGGAAGGCTTGGCGTGCTGCAGTCCATGGAGTCACAAAGAGTCAGACACAACTGAGCGACTGAACTGAACTGAACTGAACTCACCAATGGGAGTGGTTGGAGTGGCTGCAGACAAATAGGCCAGGTGGCAGGCATTTCCCTTTCTCGGGGTCTGCTGACTCAAATTGAAGGGCTGCAATCGCTGATCCATGTCTCAGGTCTTTCCTTCTGGGCCACGGATGAACATTATCCTCCTGGAATTTAGGCTCCAGGTCCTGCTTCAAAGTTATTTATAAGTGATTCACTGCTGACTCCTCCTTCTTCCACCACCCCCAACTACTCCAAACTTTAAACTTTCTATTTTTTTATGGTAATGATAACCCTATATGCGAGGCAGCAAAAGAGACACAGATGTATAGAACAGTCTTTTGGACTCTGTGGGAGAAGGCAAGAGTGGGATGATCTGAGAGAATAACATTGAAACACGTATTTTATCATATGTGAAACAGATCAACAGTCCAGGTTCAATGCATGAGACAGGGTGCTCTGGGCTGGTGCACTGGGATGACCCAGAGGGATGGGATGGGGAGGGACATGGGAGGGGACTCCAGGATGGGGAACACATGTACACCCATGGCTGATTCATGTCAATGTATGACAAAACCACTACAATATTGTAAAGTAATTAGCTTCCAATTAAAATAAATAAATTAAAAAAAATAAACTTTCTATTTTGTATTGGGGTATAGCCAATTAACAACCTTGTCATAGTTTTAGGTGAACAGCAAAGGGACCCAGCCATACACATACATGTATCTATTCTCCACTGAGTACAAATAAGTTTTTAAAGTAACTCTTGAAACCCTTGGCTCTCATAGGAAGGAGCTCATTTTGGATGCAAAATAGAGAACAAAATGTTAAACCAGCTACATGAAGAGGTGAAAGAAGAATCGAGCAGGTGGCTTCTCTAGAGGTCACCTGAGGTTCAAAGCAGAGTGGTGTATGCACCATGCCAGCTTCTCCCGGCAGAAACCCAGTTACTGGGCATCTTCTGTGCTGCCATTCTGAACACCCTCATGCACTTTCCCTTTCAGTCAAAAACTCCAGGGAAAACAGTCACCGCTTTCCACGTAATAGAATGTCTTCCCTCCCTCTGCATTTACTGATCTACAATGGCTGAATGGTCACCACATGCATCTTCCTAACAGCAAAATTATCTCTTCAGGACCAGAAAAAGTCCGAGACAGGAGCGGACAGTTTGCAGGCAACAGAGTAGACTGGCAAGAGAAGGGTTTTGGGGTCAGGCAAGCCCGGGTCCAATCCCAGCTCCAACACTTAGCTGGGTGGCCTAGAGCAACATACTCAATGTTCCTGAGCTTGTGACTGCATCTGTAGAATGGTGACAAGAGTTACTATTTCAGGGGGCTCTTATTAATACATGTACCACAGTAAATGTTCACTGAATGCTCACTATTTTCATTATCACTGGGGCATTTTAACCAAGGCCCAACCACCTTTTTCTATATCTCTCTCTCGCTCTCACATACACACATTCACACAGTTAGCAACCTTAAACATACATGTGGATTCCTATCCCTTCCTTCCTCCCACGTCAGCAACTTCAGTTGACTTTACCTCCAAAATACCTCCCCCGGCTCCATCACTCCTGCACTCAAAGGTGGCCTCCCTCTACCACTACCATTCCCATCCCATAATCCATTCTACACACATAGCCAAACTGATCTTCAAACAAGTAAAGCAGACCACATCATTCTACTCCTTTAGTTAAAATTCTCTTCTAAAGAGCATTCCTCTAACCAACAAGGACCTACGGTATAGCACAGGGAACTCTGCTCAATGTTATGTGGCAGCCTGGATGGAAAGGGAGTTTGGAGAATGGATACATGTATATGTATGGCTGAGTCCCCTCACTGTTCACCTCGAACTAGCACAATATTGATAATCAACTATAATCCAATACAAAATGAAAAGCTTAATAAAGTGGGAAAAAAAGAGCATCCCTCTGCATTTAGGCCTAAATCCAAATTTCTTACCAAATTTCTCCATTCCACTCTCCTCACCCCACTCTGCTTCAATTCTGGTATCTTCTCTCTGTTTTTCACACAGGCCATGCCTGCTCCTACCTCAGGGCCTTTGCATTTGATGTTCTTCAGGCTATAGCACTTTCCTCAAAACTTCACATAGCTGACTTCCTTTCCTGTGTAATTCACAGTTCAAATGTCAACTTCTTGGAAACATCTTCCCTGCCCACACAAATTAAAATGGTTTCACTCCCGGATCCACTTTCCATTCTGTAACAGAACAAACCCAACTCCATATTGACCTATTCCTTTAGCTCTAACCTTTGAGCTCTGTTGCCTGAGCTTAAGTCATGGAGGTTCTCCATCCGTTTGTAAAAGAATATTGCCTATAGCCTGAAATACACAAGACAGCCCATTCCCAAGGCTCTGACCTTTAAAAGTATAACACTTTCCCCTCCATATAGAGACAAAAAGTTGCAGAAGAGAGAATAACTTTAGTCTTGTTGAAGATTTATGAGAACATTGTGACCAGACCCTCCTGGACAGCTGCAAGAACCAGCTTGATTCTGGCACCAAGGAGTTTGCAACAATCAGCCACACTCCCTCCCGTTTTAGTAGTATAAAAGCAGCCGGAATTCTAGTTAGGTAAGATGGATTTTGGGGACATTACTCCACCATCTTCGCAGTCTGCTGGCTTTCCAAATAAAGTTGCTATTCCTTGCCTCAACAACTCATCTCTTACTTTATTGGCCTGTGCTTTATTGGCAGTACAAGCTTCGGCTGGAGACAATTCCACTATCCTGCTTTATTTTCTTCATAGCACTCATCACTATGTAAAATTATTTGAATATTTGTTTACTTCTGTATCATCTAATTTCTCAACCAGAATGTAGCCTCCAAGAAAACAAGGTTTTTAGCTATCATCTGCTCTCTGTACTCTTAGAGCTTAGAACAGTGTCCACACATATGTTTAATACATATGCCTTATGGTGGTGGTTCCCTCGTGGCTCAGGTGGTAGAGTCCCCCTGCAATGCAATAGACCTGGGTTCAACTCCCTGGAGAAGGGAATGGCTGCCCACTCCAGTATTCTTGCCTGGAGACTCTCATGGAGGGAAGAGCCTGGAGGGCTACAAAGAGTCACAAAGAGTTCATGGGGTCACAAAGAGTCAGACATGACTGAGTGATACTAAAAGACAGTAACACTTTTCACTCCTTTATAGTGGTGGTGGTGGTGGGTGTTTAAAATGCAAATTGCTGAGCTCCAGTCCTAAAAGTTCTCATTTAAAATAACTGAGGTTGAGCCCAGAAATCTGCCATTCTAGCAAGCATTCACCTCTTTCATCCTAAAGAAGGTAGTATGCAAATCTCATTTCAAAATACTTTGGTCAGTGCCCACCATCCTCAAATCTAGATTCTCCGTCTAACACACCTTACCTATCCCTACAGATCCCATCTCAGTTGTTTCCTTAATAACCCTAGTGGCACTCAAGGTAAAAGGAGGTTACTGAAATTGGAGTTTAAACAAGTAACCCCGCCAGTTTCCATTTCTGCTGCTCTTCTGATGCCAGGCATGTCAAACTAGCTGGCCAGCCCCACTGGAATCCTGTTCTCCCCAGACACACCTGAGCAGGTCTGGACTCACTCCAAAGGCAAACCAGGTAAATTTCCATGTCAGCTCACTAATAGATTTTCCAGAGGCAGCTGAGGCCAATTCACACTTGCTCTACATAAACTCACTCTAAATATCACCCACCCCCACCAAACATTAGACTTACCCTGGCACCACCTGCTAAAGGACAGGCCAGAGTTCCCTTTGAAACACCCTAGCCCCTGAGAGGAAGAAATCTTTGAAAGGGTCACAGGTGACCAAATTAATAAGCACATACATAGGGCTTCCTAGGCGGCTCAGGTGGTAAAGAATCCTCTGTCAGTGGGATTTTCTGGGCAAGAGTACTGGAGTGGATTGCCATTTCCTTCTCCAGGCAATCTTCCCGACCCAGGGATCAAACCCAGGTCTCCTGCATTGTAGACAGACGCTTTACCATCTGAGCCACCAGGGAAGTCTTGAAAGGGTCACAGGTGACCAAATTAATAAGCACATATGTAGGGCTTACCTAGGCGGCTCAAGTGGCAAAGAATCTGTCTCGCGACACAGGAGACATAGGCAAGAGAAACCGGGTTTGATACCTGGGTGAGAAAGATCCCCTGGAGGAGGAAATGGCAACCCACTTCAGTATCCTTGTCTGGAAAATCCCATGGACAGAGGAGCCAAGACGCACTCTCAAAAGAGTCAGAGGGGACTGACTGAGCTGAACACACACACATACGTTAGTCACAAAGCAACCCAACTCCAACCCAGAGAAATTCACAAGCTCTGGTGAATTACTGTTTTTCCCATTTCCTCTCTCAACCTTGTCTCCTCAGAAAACACTCTCTGCTCTGGCACATAAACTGTCATGAACGTTGGTGTTTAGGAGGTCTGGGGAAATGTCACAGTATCTACCTGGATCTCCTTGAATTTCCTCTGCTCTCTCTTCTACTCTGTAAGTGCCGAGATCCTGCATTTGATTAAAGCAACCTGGTCCCCAAGATTAAGATCCAAACGGCATGTGGGGACTGATAACTCAGAAAATCACCAACACTTCCATGTCAATCACCGACACTTCCATGGCAATCACCAACACTTCCAGGTTAATCAGCTCCCGCAGACAGGCAAGATTAAACTGCGCAGGACATGTGAGCGTGCTTTGCAGGGCGGACAACAAGCACCACCAACCTTCAGACTGTTCCTTGGGGTGGAATAAACCCTGCACTTCAGCCTGTGGATTGGAGTTCCCAGCCACACACCTCCCCCCCCCCCCCCCCCCCACCTCCTCCAGGAGCTCTGGTGAAGGGGGAACGGTGTGAGCAAGACCCTCACACTCGCGGTTTGGGGAAGGAGCCGCTGTCGAGGGCGCCCCCAGCCCCGACGGAGGTGCTGGGAGCCGGCCTCCGGGACTCCGCGCGGGTTCCCGTCGGTGGGCAGCGCCTGGCTAGCCGGAGCGACTAGAGTTTACACTCCGCGCCTTCCAAACGCCATAAGCCAGCGCATTTCTGGAGAAGACTGGGGACCACTACCTCCTCCAAACGCACGCACCCGCCGCGGCGCCGTCACTTGCAGGACTCGGGCTGGGGCCCGCCGCTCCCTGCGTGTGCGCCAGAGGAGCCCGAACCGTGCCTGCCGGCAAAGTTTCGAGGCTCCGGAGGAGCGAGCGAGGCGCCGAGCTCAGAACGCAGCGGCGAGGCGAGCCGGCTTGGGGAACGCGGGGAAAGGGGCTCTCCTCAAAACGGGGGGCGCAGGGTGCGGGGAAGAGCCCACCTCGGGCTCGGGGAGGCGCGGACACAGAGCTCTCGACGTGTCCGCGCGGCCGCAGGCAACCGATGAACCCGATGCCCTCAGGCGAGGAGGGATCCCACGGTCCCCAGTGTACCCCCAAGCCGTCCGAAGGGCGCCGCCCCCCTCCGCACGCCCAGGCTACGGCCGCGGCCCCGCGAGACCCACCGTCCCAGCCCTCTGCCCTTCCCGCCCGGCTCCCCAGTCGCCCGGAGCGGGGCGGGAGGGACGCGCTCTCACGCTCCCCGGCCCCTCGCGCTTCCGAGGCGGGGCACACTCACCCTCCGCATGGTGCCGGGACGGTGCTGGCCGGGCTCTGCGGCGCGGGCACGAGGCGACGGGGCGGGAGCGCCGCTCAGCTAGCCGGGAGGGCCGCGCTGCCCCCACCCGCACACGCGTGCGCCGCGGCTGGCGAGCCGGCGGACCGGCGGGCCGGGGCGGGGCGGGGCGGTGGCTTCCCGGCGGCTGGGTCCTCGGGTCCGCCCCCTCCCGCGTGCCTAGCTCGGGGACCTCCCGCTCCAGGGGCCTTCCTCCCCGGTCGCGGCGGCCCCACCTTCCTCGCGGCGCGGCGCCCTTCTCCTTCTCGAGGTCGCGCCTCACCCGAAGAGGAGCCGGTCCTCGCGGCCACCTCAGCACTGGGAGACGGCTGGAGTTGAACGTGGGGACCCTGCAGGCACCCAGTTTAAGGAGCAAGAGGGATTGGTGGAGAACTGAAGTGAGAGTTCTACCCACTTTGAAAGTACTTCTGTACTGCTCGTTGGATGGGAGGATGCCTGCTAGTGTCCCATCCCCTCTATAATAGAGTCAGCGATTAGGTCTTTTGGAATCAAGAAACCTTTGTCGGGGGAGCGGGGGTGGGGGAGAGTTAAGTGTGGGAAACCGCAGATCAGCCTGAGGCAGGAGGAAAGACAGCCTCACGGAACAGAGATGATCTAGTTTTCCAGATGAACGAACTCGGTAGGGCCAGGGCATCCTCATTACTGAAGAACCCACAGGTCTTCCTGGCAAACCCCTGCTTGCTAAGCTTCCTCTTCACAGTCTCCCCACCCCCACCCCAACTGATCCAAACAACAGAGAAAGCCCATCCCCAACTGCTGATGCTGGGAAAAGGATGAGGGGCACGGGATCTAGTCCTCCGGATCAAGAAAACACTGCACACCTGGAGCCAGAGTATTCAGGAGCCAAATCTTGAAGAACAAATTAGAATGGAACGATGTGTGCAGGTCTTCGGGAAGAAACCTGGCCTTTGTCTTTTCAGCTTCTATTGCTGAACAAAGTAAATCAAATAGCAAAGAATTCAAGGCAGCCTAAATTCAATGTAGAAGAGAAGAAAAAAAAAAAAAAAAAATCCCTGTTTACCAAAAGAGCCTTTGAAAAACTTACAAGGACGCTTGTGTTTTCAAACCCAGCTGTGACAGGTAAGCAGGCAACAGCAGTAGAAACACAAAGGCTTGTGCTGGGTAAACACTTGTGAGAATGTTGCATCTTTTACATTGCCTGACTGCCAGTTATTCTGGCAGCTCACCGCTTACCGCTGTCAAAGATACACTGTTATAATTTTCTAAGGTTGATAGTGTCAACGGCACCAATTATTAAACAGACTAAGTACTTTTATGGTCAAATGAATGAAAATATTTTGTCTAGATATCTCTTGGGTACCTACCAGCACAGATAAGAGGAAAGACTGATGATGTATTGGGAGAAAAAGTAAAGAAAGGAAATTCATGAACTCTGCTAACCCACTTTTTACGTATTTATGATCTGCATGCATAAATACATGAGGTTTTTGCTCCCTTGATCTGAATCCTTCAGACTGGCCTTTGATGTTTTGCCTTTGGGGAAATAACAGTTGTAGCCAGTGTACTCATGCACCATAGGCTTTACCTCTGTTACCACTTTCAATCTATACAACCCTATGAAGTGAGTACTACAATTTTATGGTTTTTCAGAGAGCGCTACAGAGAGGGTCAGTCATTTGCCCAGGTTCATACAGCTTGTTAGTGGCACAGTCAGAATTTGAACTCAGGCAGTCTGACTCCAGGGCCCATCCACTTAATCCCAATGCTTTACTACCCTCCTGTGCTCTGCTTCATGTAAAAGATGCAGCAGTGAAAAATGTTACTCAAAGTTAACATGAGCTCCTGTCATAAATCATGTAAGTTGCTTGCCATCTCTGAACCTTGGCTTCCTCATCTATAAGATGAAAACTTGCACTAAATAAATGCATTAAAGATCTGTCAAGAAATAAAGAGTTTTAGTTTAAAGTATTATGTACAAGTGAAAGTCCCTCAGTCATATCCGACTCTTTGCAAACCCATATTTTATACAGTCCATGGGATTCTCTAGGCCAGAGAATTGGAGTGGGTAGCCATTCCCTTCTCCAGGGGATCTTCCCAAACCAAGGATAGAACCCAGGTCTCTCACATTGCAGGCAAATTCTCTACCAGTGAGCCACCAGGGAAACCCAAGAAAACTGGAGTGGGTAGCCTATCCCTTCTCCAGTGGATTGTCCCAACACAGGAATCAAACCGGGGTCTCCTGCATTCAGGCAGATTCTTTACCAGCTGAACTACTAAGAGCAGTTTAGAGTATTCAGTTCAATTCAGTTCAGTCGCTCAGTCGTGTCCTACTCTTTGCGACCCCCATGGATTGCAGCACACCAGGCCTCCCTGTCCATCACCAACTCCTGGGAGTTTACTCAAATTCATGTCCATTCAGTTGGTGATGCCATCCAACCATCTCATCCTCTGTCATCCCCTTCTCCTCCCGCCTTCAATCTTTCCCAGCATCAGGGTCTTCTCCAATGAGTCAGCTCTTCGTATCAGGTGGCCAAAGCATTGGAGTTTTAGCTTCAACATCAGTCCTTCCAGTGAATATTCAGGACTGATTTCCTTTAGGATGGACTGGTTGGTTGGATCTCCTGCAGTCCAAGGGACTCTCAAGAGTCTTCTCCAACACCACAGTTCAAAAGCATCAATTCTTCGGTGCTCAGCTTTCTTTATAGTCCAATTCTCACATCCATACATGACTACTGGAAAAACCATAGCCTTGACTAGATGGACTTTGGTGGCAAAGTAATATCTTTACTTTTTAATATGCTGTCTAGGTTGGGCATAACTTTTCTTCCAAGGAGTAAGCGTCTTTCAATTTCATGGTTGCATGAAATTATGTTTAGAGTATTACCATGTGAATGTATTGTGCTCAGCATTGCGGGAAATCTTAACCTAGAGGTACGGAGTTAGTAACTTCATGGGTTTCTATAATATCTCACCAGAGCCTCTGGTTTTGTAGTGCTTATGCTGCTTTCTACAACACTACCTCTCTCTCCTCCTTCTAATGAAAGTCCTTTCCTTTGTGAATGCAATTTCTAATCTAATTAATGTTAATTTCTTACTCAACTTGAATAAGGACCCTGGTATGAGGGGGGAAGTTTGAGTTAACTAATTGTTATGGTGATCTTCAAGCCTTAGTTAGTGTTTAGTTTAAATAATTAGTTTAGTTTAAATAATTTTTAAACTCCTTTCAGAAACCAACAGGATTATTCAACTGTATCAAATAAATGACAACATATCATTTGTTAATGGAACAGAGTGATACTGAAGCTCATCTATGGAAATCCCCATGTTTCCAATACTATCATTAACTAATTTGAAGAACCAATTTAAAAGTGGAACTAGATTGAATCAGATTTTCCTCTTTTTGCAGGGGAGGGCCTCTGTTTCCTTTATATAGATAAAGCATATTCAAAGGGTTTTAATGATAAGTTATATTGCTGGTTCATATTATCACATCTCCATCAGCCTTCTATACTGAGATATATTACTATTTGTTTCTCTGAAAACCACCTAATATTTGAGAACATATTTTTTTCCTTTTTTTTTTTTTCAATTGTGTAACAACATTTCCACCAGTCTCAAACAGTGGTATTTAGTCCTCTTGATCTTCAGGCCAGATTTATAGGTCCTCCACTTAAACACAGCAGGAAATGTACTAAGATTATGAGGCCAATTTAACTTCTTCCATTAGTTATTAACAACCATAGGCATTTGATATAAAATTGGGCAAAAATGAACCCATTTGCAATTTCACATAAATAGTAAAAGAGAAATGAATAATTTGTCTACTTTTTGTAGATAAGAAATGTTGCCAATTAGCATAACTTCTTACCAGTCTATCATCAGCTTGAAATGACTTAGCAATGGAATATTGTTTTTCTTTGCCAATGTTCTTAAATCAGATTCCTTCAGAAAGCATCTATTAAATACCTACTAAGAAGGAATAGGGTATTGGTTGAATCAACCCATATTTCCCTGAAACAGATCAAGAATAATATAAGGAAAAGAAATGGTCATAACTACATATGCCCCAGGCACCATGACAAACCATTTTACATGTATCAATCTGTTTCATCCTCACAAAACCCTACCAGATATTTGTTATTATCTCCATGTGATAGGTTAGGAAACTAAGGTTTATCATGAATAAATCCCTTCCATAGGTATCAAGATTGCCGGGAGAAATATCAATAACCTCAGATATCCAGATGACACCACCCTTATGACAGAAAGCAAAGAAGAACTTAAGACCCTCTTGAAGAAAGTGAAAGAGGAGAGTGAAAAAGTTGGCTTAGAGCTCAACATTCAGAAAACTAAGATCATGGCATCCAGTCCCACCACTTCATGGGAAATAGATGGGGAAACAGTGGAAACAAAGACAGACTTTTTGGTGGTGGGGGGGGCGCGCCAAAATCACTGCAGATGGTGACTGCAGCCATGAAATTAAAAGACGCTTGCTACTTGGAAGAAAAGTTATGACCAACCTAGACAGCATATTAAAAAGCAGAGACATTACTTTGCTGATAAAGGTCCATCTAGTCAAAGCTATGGTTTTTTCAGTAGTTATGTATAGATGTGAGAGTTGGACTATAAAGAAAGCTGAGCACCGAAGAATTGATGCTTTTGAACTGTGGTGTTGGAGAAGACTCTTGAGAGTCCCTTGGACTGCAGGAGATCCAACCAACCAGTCCATCCTAAAGGAAATCAGTCCTGAATATTCATTGGAAGGACTGATGCTGAAGCTAAAACTCCAATACTTTGGCTACCTGATATGAAGAACTGACTCATTTGAAAGGATTCTGATGCTGGGAAAGATTGAAGGCAGCAGGAGAAGGGGATGACAGAGGATGAGACGGTTGGAGGCCATCACCTACTCAATGGACATGAGTTTGAATAAATTCCAGGAGTTGGTGATGGACAAGGGAGGCCTGGCTTGCTGCAGTCCATGGGGTCACAAAGAGTCAGACATGACTGAGCGACTGAACTGAACTGATAGGTGGCATGGCTAATAAGTGGTGCAGATTTAACCCAAGTCTGTCTAACTCCAGAGCCCATGAGATTAACCAGTGACAAGTGGATGCTGATACATCACAGACTCCTCTGTCTAGAACTTCTTCAAAGCAGTGGAAATGTGAGCCAAGAGTTTCATATCCAGTAAAGCTGACTTTCAAGTCTTTCTACTTGAATAGATTGGATTTAACTAAGAAAGTGGAGAAGGCAATGGCACCCCACTCCAGTACTCTTGCCTGGAAAATCCCATGGATAGAGGAGCCAGGTGGGCTGCAGTCCATGGGGTCGCTAAGAGTCAGACACGACTGAGCAACTTCATTTTCACTTTTCACTTTCCTGCATTGGAGAAGGAAATGGCAACCCACTCCAGTGTTCTTGCCTGGAGAATCCCAGGGACGGGAGAGCCTTGTGGGCTGCCGTCTCTGGGGTCGCACAGAGTCAGACACGACTGAAGTGACTCAGCAGCAGCAGCAACTAAGAAAGGGTTCTTGAAGAAGATGATTGTTGTTTCGGTTGCTAAGCCCTGTCCGACTCTTCTGTGACTTCTCTGTAGCCTGCAGACTTCTCTGTCCATAGGATTTCCCAGGCAAAAATACTGGAGTGGATTGCCATGCCCTCCTCCATGGGATCTTCCCAACACAGGGATCAAACCTGCATCTCTTAGGTCTGCATTGGCAGGCAGATTCTTTACACTGAGCCACCCAGGAAGCTCTGAAGAAGATGAATCCTTATCTTTTTTTAAAGAAAGGACGAGATTTGAATTAAAAGAGTGAAGACTGTTCTTGAGAGGGGTCAGCACAATGGCCAAAACATGGAGAAGATGACAATTAAAAACAAACAAACAAAAAAAGACCTGATCTCCTAAGGAGTCCTGGGGCACATGACTGGGGAGATATGCCTGGTGGCCAGTTAATAAGAGGCTGAGGATACTCATCAGGGTACAATCATACACATTCCCTTCATTTTTATTTGCACTATCACAATCACTCAAAAATATCCATTTATTTTGCTGTAGAAGTTCAGTGTGGTTGCTATGCCATTATTTTTCTTCTTGCCCTTGCCAAGACCTCTTTGACTTCTCTGAGCCACAACCAAGGAATCGGGCACTCCATTAATATTATTTTATTTTTTTAGGTGCCTGAGGATGCATGATTGGAGAAAGAGTAAGGAAGAGCTTACCTGGAGTTGTATGTAGACTTTGAGAAATTTGGTTCTGCTCTCTCCTGAGGTTCTTTGCAGGGTTGGCTCCCTAATTGGTATTTGAAAAGATAAAAATTCACCTAAACTCCTCATACTGTTTACATATTTCCACATCCCTTTCTAGTCTCAATCCAAATGCATACCTGCTTGCAATCTATTAACATGGCTTTCTCTTCTGTTAGACTCCTTTATAGAAGGCTTCTTAAAGTGTTATTAACTCAGTCATATCCGGTTCTTTATGACCCCATGGGCGTAGCCCACCAGGCTCCTCTGTCCGTGGAATTCTTCAGGCAAGAAAATTGGAATGGATTGCCATTCCCTTCTCCAGGGGATCTTCCTGATCCAGGGATCAAACCAGGGTCTCCTGCATTGCAAGCAGATTCTTTACTTTCTGAGCTACTATCGCCCATCTCCTTAAAGAAGGGACTGTCTTAATCCTTACATCTCTATGGCCTATCACAAAATAGGTACTCAGTATATGTTTAATAAATGAATGAATGATGTTAAAATCATATTGTAGTCTTCTCCTTTCCATTGACAAAAGATTTTCTATATTAATAATTATCTTTATTGATGCTTATATGGACATCTCATTGGTGCTGCTTCCCAGGTGGCTCAAGTGGTAAAGAATCCACCTGCCAACACAGGAGATGCAGGAGACATGAGTTCAATCCCAGGGGTGGAAAGATCCCCTGGAGGAGGGCATGGCAACCCACTCGAGTATTCTTGCCTGGAGAATCTCATAGACAAAGGAGTCTGACAGGCAGCAAAGAGTCATGACATGACTGAGTGCATGCATGCATTGTGAACATTGATATATTATCATTTAACCATCCTTTCAAGTCATTCGAGTTCTTTCTACTCTTTAGAAATTCTTTGTGAGTTACTGAGTAGAGACATGACTTAATATAAGCAAAAATTTAGAGGCAAATAATATGAATGAGGTTGGTCAAATGGTCCAGATGTAAGGAGGCCAGTTAGGAGACTCACCTCAGTCACACAAAAGGGTGCTGATGAGGTGGCTAAGGCCAGGATTAAGATGATGGCTGTGGAAATGCGAAGGGAGAATTCATTTCTATGTCTACTGCTAAAGCTGGAAAGTTGTAATATGGGTTTATGTCTGCTGCTGCTGCTGCTGCTAAGTCGCTTCAGTCGTGTCCGACTCTGTGCAACCCCATAGACGGCAGCCCACCAGGCTCCACCGTCCCTGGGATTCTCCAGGCAAGAATACTGGAGTGGGTTGCCATTTCCTTCTCCAATACATGAAAGTGAAAAGTGAAAGTGAAGTCGCTCAGTCGTGTCCGACCCTCAGCGACCCTATGGACTGCAGCCTTCCAGGCTCCTCCGTCCATGGGATTTTCCAGGCAAGAGTACTGCTGCTGCTGCTGCTGCTAAGTCACTTCAGTCATGGCAAGAGTACTACTGAGGGCTAAATATATGACAGACAATAGCAACATTGTTCTGTGTTGAAGGGCATTGTTTTAGCACCACGGACAGCTCCTGGCTTGCAAGGCAGGGGCTGTGGGTGGAATGGGGCCATTATCACTGTCTGATGGCTCCTCTGAATAAAAAGCAATAAATAGCATTTGTTGAGCATGTACTCAGTGAAAGCCTTCCATGCATTAACTTATTTAATTTTCACAAGGAAGTAGGCACAGAAAGGACCCCCAAAGTCAGACAGATAACAAATGAGGCAGAGCTAACTTCTGAACCTAGGCATTCTGGCTCCAAAGTCTATTACATCATATTGTAAAAGACAATTACAGTTAAGTATGATAAATTATATGACAGGAAAACCACAAAAGAGAGGTATCTGAACTACACCATGGAGGGAAAGAAAGGGAGGAGTATTCTGGGAAATTTTCTGACAGAAGAGAACACTGGAACTAAGTTTTGAAGGATGAATGGGATGTACCTAGAGAAGAAGAAGGCTAATAGTTTACTTGAAGCCCTGCGTTGAGAAGGGTTCCGAGGCCAGATCCAGGCTCAGCAAAAAGCCTCCTGTGATCAATTAACAAATGAGGTAGAGAACAATAGAAAACCTGAGCTATCGAGGTATGTGGGCCAAATAATAAAGGATCTTGCATGTAAGTTAAGAAGTTTAGGGCTTCCCTGATGGTCCAGTAGTTAAGAATCTGCCTCGCAATTCGAGGGACATCGGTTCAATCCCTGATCCAGGAAGATCCCATGTGTGCATGTGTTAGTCATTTAGTTGTGTCCAACTCTTTGTGACCCCATAGGCTGTAGCCCGCCATGCCTCATGGCAACTAGGCCCTTGAGCCCTAGAGCCTGTGCTGCACAACAAGAAAAACCACTGCAGTGAGAAGCCTTCACAACAGAGAATAGAGAATAGCCCCCACTTCCCACAACTAGAGGAAGCCTGCACGAAGCAGTGAAGACCTAGCACAGACAAAAATGATTAATTAAAAAGAAGAAGTTTAGACATTTTTTTCTAAAAGCTATGAGAAATCACCAAGGAGTTTTAGGCAAGACATGGCAGGATAAAATTTGCATTCTAGAAAAAGCATCCTAAGATGTCCTAATACCTAATGTAATGAACAAAAACTAGCTTAGAGAGAGGGCAATACATTCATCCTAGATAAGATGGGAACAGAGGCAAACAGACTACATTCACTCAACAATAGTTACAAGAAGCTCTGATTGGAGATGCCCTTATTAAATAAGAGTGAGATGAAAAGAAATTCGGAGGAGGCAATGGCACCCCACTCCAGTACTCTTGCCTGGAAAATCCCATGGACGGAGGAGTCTGCTAGGCTACAGTCCATGGGGTCACTAAGAGTTGGACACGACTGAGCGACTTCACTTTCACTTTTCACTTTCATGCATTGGAGAAGGAAATGGCAACCCACTCCAGTGTTCTTGCCTGGAGAATCCCAGGGACAGGGGAGCCTGGTGGGCTACCATCTATGGGGTCGCACAGAGTCAGACACTACTGAAGCACCTTAGCAGCCACAGCAGCAGAAAAGAAATTACATGGCAACCATGTAAATACCGTACAATCAAACATGGGAGAGACAGGGAGGAAGGAAGGTAGTGGGTCAACTATGAAGAAACTAGTCTGGAAGAAAATATAATTCCAAGATACAGGAGATCCTCAGGGATTATACTAGACAAAAGGGCCTTAATAAGAAAATGAATCTGAGAAAAATAAGACCTCAAAATTCAGATGATAAAATGAAAGAGGGAGATTAAAGAGATTTCAGAGCTAAGGAAATGAATCGAGAACAGAAGCAACACCATTATATATCTAATACACAAATTAGAAATGTCAAAGTAACAGGAAAGACATGATTGAAAATTGAATTAATGGCATGGATAAAAGACTTGAGATAATTATGGGAAATACAATGGAAAAACACACAGGGAGTAAAGCAATTAGGGAAAAGATAATAAGAGAACAAAGAGACCATCAAACATAAGGATAATTGGTGCCCCTAATAAAGAATCCAATAAATGCAACAAAATATGCATGCAGAAACACAATACATGGACATTTTTCCTAAAATGAAGGGAGAACTGAATCTGCAGAGGAAATTTTCCATTGTGCACCAGGGGGAAAAACTGCTTTCAACAAACAAGATATTAATTTTCAAGGGGAAATAACTTAGACATTGGGCAGAAAAGGCAAATCATCCATGGAGGTAGAGGTGGGTAGGGATGGAATCAAGCTGGATACAAACATTTCCAAACAGCCTCAATGTAAGAAGACAATAAAACAATGTCTAGAGAGTTTGGAGAGAAAAAAGTGTGACCTTGGAATATTACAACTAGCCACAAGTAGATGTCTCAAACATGAAAGAACAGAATGAAACACCCATGAATCTTTCTTGGAAAAAAAAAACAAAAACAAAACAGGGCTTCCCTGGTGACTCAGTTAAAGAGTAAAGAATCCACCTGCCAATGCAGGAGACATGGGGTTCCATCCCTGATCTGGGAATGTCCCACGTGCTGCAGAGCAATTAAGGCCGTGTGCCATAACCATTAAGCCTGTGCTCTAGAGCCCGAGAGCCGCAGCTGCTGAAACCTGCACGCCCTAGAGCCCATCCTCCGTAATAAGAAAAGCCACAGCAGAGAGAAGCCAGCCTGCACGCTGCAACTACAGAGTAGCCCCTGCTCACTGCAACTAGAGAGAAGCCCGTGTAGCAAGGAAGACTCAGCACAGCCAAATAAATAAATAAAAGTTTCCTAAAACTCCAACCAATCAGGACCAAGAAATGAATTTTTTTTAAAAAGAATTCAGGAACAGAAGACACCAAGGTAAGAATCCAAAGAATATGGTGATAGGATGGGCAGATAAACCAGATAAACTGTTTATATACAGAATTAAGACAAAGGACGGATGGAATTCTAGTTATGGAACAAAATGTAGATATTACAAATCCTGACAAAGTAAAAATAATAGATTTTACAAATCAGAAGGTGGGAGAAGGAAGAAGTAAAATGCTAATTACTTCATCTCTCACCTGCAGGGATCCAATTGCTATCACCTAAAATTGAAGCATAAACCAAGGGAAATAGTGTAACTTCCTAACAATTTCCTAACTTTTTTCTTAAGCTCAGGAATGCCTTATAAAAACACTTCTCCCAGGTGAGGGGGAAAAGTTGTCTGAAACTAAATTACCAGTTTAATTTTAGTTTTTCCTTTTGTAAAGTGAAAGTCGCTTAGTCGTGTCCAGCTCTTTGCGACCCCATCGACTATACAGTCCATGGAATTCTCTAGGCCAGAATCCTGGAGTGGGTAGCCGTTCTCTTCTCCAGGGGATCTTCCAAACTCAGGGATCGAACCCAGGTCTCCCGCATTGCAGGCAGATTCTTTACCAGCTGAGCCACCAGGGAAGCTTAAAATTCAGTACTTCAATTACAATAACTTTGGTAATTAATCATAAAATTCTTTCCATCTGTCTGTCTCTCATCTTCTACCTTTATATATACATAAAAGAGACCTTGAATTATGTTACTGTTTCTGGGTGGTGAGATGTTTTCCCAGTTTTAATGAAATATAATTGACATATAACATTGTATTAGTTTAATCAATATGTACCACATACTTATTTGATGTATATATTGTAAAGTGACTATCACAGGAAGTCTAGATAACATCCATCACCTCACATAGGTATAATGGCAGGATTTCCTTCTTTTTTGGGTGGTGAGATTCTGAGGAATGTGCTGCTTTTATTTTTTCTTTGTACTTTTCTGTATTGCCTGAAACTTTTGGTAAGGAACAGGTATTTTTATTTTAAAACAATTACCTTTTTATTATAAATGAATATGGCTGCCCTAAGTGATTTGACATGGAAAGACGTCCATGATACATTGCTGAGTGAAAATATTGCTGGTTTCAAAATTGCATCTGCAGTATATCATTATTTGAGGTAAAACCTACATAGCATACATGCTAATATATAAATTAATAAGTCTGAAAAGGCAAGCACCTAAATGTTAGCAGTATCTCTGAAGCTGGGATAAAGAATTTAAGAGAAGGGTTTATAACTTCAGTATCATTTTTTTAAAACCTTTTTTAATTGAAAATGAAACACAGGTACAAACACAAACAAAAAGGAAACGTGTAGTCTTTTAAGTTCCTAAGGTGAACATCCTGTAAATACAACCCAGGTCAACAAGTATAACACTGTCAGTAGCCCCAAAACCTGTCTGGTGCCCCATCCTCTTTCCTCCCCACAAAATATCAGTATTATCATGACTTTTGAAGTACTGATATCCTTACATTTCTTTATGGTTTTATCATTCAAGTACACATGCACTTAAAAATACTTTGATATGTTGTCTCTTTTAATCTATGTCTTGTTCTCCCTCCATTCCTTTCTTCTCCTATATTGGCTGAAAAACCGTGGGGGGTCTGTCTTGAGTTTCCCACAGATGCAAGCTGGACTTGGTTGCTTGCACAGTTATGATGCACTTTAATGTGTCCCTCTGTCTGTCCTCCATATTTCCTGCAGAAAGACAGCTGGATCCAGATTCTCTTTGGCAAGACTACGGGTGATGTGACGCTTTTATCAAGTGCTATAGCATGTCTGCTCGACTCTTTTTGGGTGATGTTAGTAGCTATTATCAATATCTCAATTCATTGACTTTTTAGGATTGCAAAATATTTCTACATACCTCAATAAAATAATACGTATTAACAGAAAGATTTCTAGGGAATTCCCTGGCAGTCCAGTGGCTAGGGCTCCACACCTCCACTGTAGGGGGCACCAGGTTCAATCCCTGGTCAGGGAACTGAGATCCCACAAAAATGTTTTGAGTTCTACTTTTCTTTCTCATTCATTAACTGAAATGCTTTTATATGGAGATAATTTCCCTCATTGGTTACCCAGTGTTGCAATTTATACAGAAAAGGCAAGATCATTGTTTGATTCTGTTTTCTTTACCAGTTTTGAAGATAATGAATTGGTTCCCTATCATATTTGGAAAGTAATCAATTATTTTTTAATATCCATATGAATTCATGGGTTAAGCATATTTGGTGGATTTTAATCAATTGCGATGATCATCCTTCCTGAAGGCTCTGTCTCATCTTTGGCCACACCTTCCAGTGAACATCTCTTGGCTGGGGATTCTCCTGCTCTCCATCCAGGAGCTGCCCCACTGCTCCCTCAGCTTTGTTAGCACAGATGTTGATACCACACAAGTCTTCCTGTATTGGGGGATTCGGCGGTAATCTTGTCACCCAGTTTTGCTAGAAACATGTCCACGGGTTTTAGATTTAGCCCTCTAGTTTCTCTGTCTGTATTGCCTCATCTTTGGCCAGTTAAAGCCTCTTCAATTCAGCTTGTGGGTTTTATTGTTTGTTTTCTGTTTGGCCATATCCCTAAAACGCTTCATACCTTCCCTGCTCTCAGATTTCCAAGTTCAACTGGTAGATCTTCTGTCCCAGATAGGAATCAACTATTTCTCTGAGACTTAACCATTTCTCCAAGAAGCCTTAATTTAATTGAGAGGTAGATTAAGAGAGGCAAATATTTCAAGACCACAATATTGGTACTAGGCATGCTCCATGTTTCTGCCTTGCTCACAAATTTTAGGCCTCTGGATATATGTGATTTATGTATAGTCTTATGGTCTTAGCTCTGTCCCCAAAGACACCTACCACCTGTATATAATCTATAGACCACAGGCTATATATACATAGACGAAAGACTTTGTCTCTTTCGCTCCACTTAACTCTGAACTTGGCTTCCCTTCTCTACTGTCTATTTCCACTCTTTCTCTTTCAAGGCAATACCCTACCCTGAAAAGGATCCCTGGCTGGTCAGCTAGAAGAATCTGTAAAGGTTACACTGCTCCAGCTCCTCTGGCTTTTACTGCGAACCCACTTCACTCTCCAGCTACTGGAACTGACGGATATCTACCCATGACAACAGCTCTTCTCAGGTTACATTACCATGCCTTCCAGTGAACGCCCCTTGACTGGGGATTCTCCTGCTCTCCATCCAGCAGGTGACCCACTGTTTCGCTCTGCTTTGTCAGCACAGATGTTGATACCATGCAAGTCTTTCCAAATTGGGGGATTCAGTGATATCTTGTCACCCAGTTTTGTTGGAATTGTGTCCATGGGTTTTGGATTTAGCCATCTAGTTTCTCTGTCTGTATTTGTCAATTCAGAGAAATTTCAGAAAATATGCTGGAGCTACGATCTTCCCAGCTCATCTTATTTTACTATATTTTTACAATGGTTATGTTTAGGCTGTTATGTTTTCTGGGAAGGAGTGGAAAGCAACAATATTTTCATTTGGAGAAGGAAAAAAAGATAAGTCTGGCTGCATTGTACTGTTTGGCTTTGGGGGAGTTTAACAGATAAAATCAGCTGGTACGCACTAGTACAGCTGTACCACTAGTAAAATATTTAAATACATCCATTTCAGCTGGCACCAGGCTCAACTACTCCCAGGTGGCGCTAGTGGTAAAGAACCCCCCTGCCAGTGCAAGAGATGTAAGAGACCAGGGTTTGATCCCTTGGTCGGGAAGATCCCCTGGAGGAGGGCATGGCAGTCCACTCCAGTATTCTTGCCTGGAGAACTGCATGGTCAGAGGAGTCTGGAAGGCTACAGTCCATAGGATCGTACAGAGACAGACATGACCAAAGCGACTTAGCAGCAGCAGCATTTCAACTAGTAAATACCACTATTTCAACCCCAAGTTCTCGTACCTTGATATTCCTTTCCTGTGCCCCCAACCCGCCCCCGCTCCCCGTTCAGAAAAGTTAATGTCTACCCCGGGAAGGGTCCTCCAGGATTCCAGCTCACTGGCGGCTTGGTTAGTGCCCAGACTACACTGTTGGTTCAATATCCCAACCGTGGGGACTTCCCTAGGGGTCCAGTGGCTAAGACTGCACTCCCAGTGCAGGGGGCCCTCATCCAGTTCCTGCTCAGGGACTAGATCCCACGTGCTGCAACTAAGATCTTGCAGTTCGCGTGCCACAAGGAAAATCAGAGATCCAGAGTGCCACAGTTAAAACCAGGCATGACTGAATGAATGAATGCATAAATAAATAATAAAAAATATATCCTGACTATGACCTCTGGGAAGACTACACAGGGTTTTGAGACTGGCAGTACATGGAGATAAGAGAGAGGATGAAATGGGTATGTGGCTTCTGAATGGGCCTCAGCTGAATAATTCAACCAGTATTTCTGAAGCATTCCCTGTGTGTTAGGCACTGTGCTAAGCTACACCCTGAGGAGCCCACAAAGTTCTGTGCCTTGGGGCCATGGGGAAGGTGACAGTTTTGCCATAGAGAGGTACAAACCTCAGTCCCTGAGTGGAAATGGGAGGAGCAATGAAAGTGCAGACCCAGTGTCAAAGCTCTTAATTTGACATCACCTAACAAGCTCACATCTCTCCACCTTTGGAACACTGACTGCCATGAAAGTCCCGGCAGCTAATTAAACACACAGTAAGTAAGCCAGGCAAGGAACAGCCTGTCCTTGTACACAATGAATCCAGCAGTCTCCTTAGACACAAAAGCTGGCATCTTTATCTGTAGAGTGAATCAGTTATTTAACAATTCATGTTCCGTGTCCTAATTGGACCAGCAATGGTTTCTTTGAATACTGAGGAAAAGAGACCTAGAGTAAAAGCAGGTCGGCAGCACAGTGTTTGTCTAAATAAAAACAAAATTTTTTCTTAAGAAAGACTTTTACAGTCAGGAATGTAACATACTTAAGAAGATGCTCTAATTGTATTTGCCCAGTTACTGGAAGCACAAATCTCTTGGAGAAAAAAAAAAAAAATTAAATAGGACTAGCTGTCTACTGTCAGAGCCCAAAAAGCACCAAGAGGAAAAATAAATAACCGTGACACCTTCATTCCCCCAGAGTCAACAAATTCCAATTGATTACATGTATTACTGCTGCTGCTGCTAAGTCGCTTCAGTCATGTCAGACTCTGTGTGACCCCATAGACAGCAGCCCACCAGGCTCCCCCGTACCTGGGATTCTCCAGGCAAGAACACTGGAGTGGGTTGCCATTTCCTTCTCCAAAGCATGAAAGTGAAAAGTGAAAGTAAAGTCACGCAGTCGTGTCCGACTAGCAAATACATATTGTTATTCAGTCACTCAGTCATGTCTGACTCTTTGCGACCCCATGAACTGCAGCACACCAGGCTTCCCTGTCCATCACCAACTCCTGGAGCTTGCTCAAATTCATGTCCATCAAGTTGGTGATGCCATCCAACCATCTCATCCTCTGTCATCCCCTTCTCCTCCTGCCTTCAATCTTTCCCAGCATCAGGGTCTTTTCAAATGAGTCAGTTCTTTGGATTAGGTGACCAAAATATTGGAGTTTCAGCTTCAGCATCAGTCCTTCCAATGAATATTCAGGACTGATTTTCTTTAGAATTGACTGGTTTGGTCTCCTTGCAGTCCAAGGGATTCTCAAGAGTCTTCTCCAACACCACAGTTCAAAAGCATCAATTCTTCAGCGTTCAGCTTTCTTTGTAATCCAACTCTCACATCCATACATAACTACTGGAAAAACCATAACTTTGACTAGATGGACCTTTGTCAGCAAAGTAATGTCTCTGCTTTTTAATATGCTGTCTAGGTTGGTCATAGCCTTTCTTCCAGAGAGCAAGTGTCTTTTAATTTCATGGCTGTAGTCACCATCTGCAGTGATTTTGGAGCCCCCCAAAAGAAAATCTCTTACTGTTTCCATTGTTTCCCCATCTATTTGCCATGAAGTGATGGGACCAGATGCCATGATCTTATTTTTTTGAATGTTGAGTTTTAAGCCAACTTTTTCACTTTCTTCTTTCACTTTCATCAAGAGGCTCTTTAGTTCTTCTTCACTTTCTGCCATAAGAGTGGTGTCATCTGCGTATCTGAACTTACTGATATTTGTCCCGGCAACCTTGATTCCAGCTTGTATTTGTATTCCAACCAAAGTATTGGAGCTTCAGCTTCAGCATTAGTTATTTTAATGAACATTCAGGGTTGATTTTTTTTTTTAGGATTGACTGGTTTGGTCTCTTTGCAGTTCCAAGGGACTCTCAAGAGCCTTCTCCAACACCACAGTTCGAAATACATACTAAGCATCTACTATGTATCAAGTGTATCAATACTTTGGCCACCTGATGCGAAGAGCCACTCTTTGGAAAAGACCCTGATGCTAGGAATGACTGAGGGCAGGAGGAGAAGAGGGGGACAGAGGACGAGATGGCTGGATGGCATTGTCAACTCAATGGACATGAGTTTGAGCAAGCTTTGGGAGAGGGGAAAGGACAGGGAAGCCTGGTATGCAGGTTCCTGGGGTTGCAAAGAGTCAGACATGACTTAGTGACTGAACATCAACAACAATGTATGAGGTGCAGTCTCTACGATTACCAACTTCCACCTTAATCATCAGGGAAATCAGTATGCAGACATGACTGTTGTAGAGGTCAGCCTTGCTTCTGTAGAAGAAGTAAGAAATTCAATGTTTCCCACAGTGGAGGTAATACTTAAATAGGAACCAGACATATATTGTGAGTAGGACATTATTGTTTATACCTTCAGTTGGGACTTCTGAGAAAATGAACAATCACAACAGTTTGATTAGTCTGTAGGAGTTTATGACGAATGTGGGAACCCCCTGTCTTGGATCCTATTTCCAAAGCAGAAGAATCAGACCCTGTAAAATATCAGCCGACAAAGTCAGAATGTTACATTGACAACTGCTACCATTAACTTCTAGTAATACAGTGGTTTGCAAGATGGGAAGGCGATGTATCAAAAATCTTGGTGGGGTGACAGAGGGAACTAAAAGGGATGTTTTTCAAATTACACATCCCCTTAATAAGAGATTTTATACAGAAATGACTATGAGCACAGGCTTTGGATTCAGACTGCCTAAATTCAAATCCTGGCTTTAGTATGTATTAGTTGTGTGACTTTAGAGAAATTATGAAGCCACTATATGATTCTGTTTTTGCAGTTGTAAAAGGGGAACAATGACAGTAGTAGTATCTGTTCATTCAGCTGTTTTGAGAACTGAGCGAATTAAAATAGCTAAAGCCCTTAGAAACGTGCCTCCCTCTCAGGCCCCTTTCTACTGCTGCCTCTCGCTGACCTACATTGACTTTCCTGGGGAGGCCTCAAGTCTTAGACCATGACAGAATCAAGAGCGGGGAGGAATCTTGGAGGCCATCTGCTCTCATCCATTCTGGAATCCTCTCTCTGAAATCTTGGCCGAGTCATCTGGCTCCTACTTCAACACACTGAAAAAAATCCGTTCCATCTCTGGACATTTGAAAGAACACACTGAAAAAACCTGTTCCATCTCCAGACATTTGAAAGGCCTCCCTTGTATTGAGCTGAGTCTGTTTCTGTCTTCTCTGACTTTTGCTCTCTCTGTTGGAATCAGAGACAATAAGGTTATTAATATCCCTTTAAATAATGGAGGACAGCTAATGGTGTACAGTTAAGCCTGTGGGCTCTATGGGCAGATTGCATGGATGGACTGACTCTCAGCTTCCCCGTTTGCTGATTGTCTGATCTCGGGCAATTTAATCTTTCTATGCCACAAGATTCCTCATCTGCAAAAAAGGCATACTAATTCTGCCAATTTCATAGGGTTGTTGTGGGGACTGAATGAAATAGCATACTTAAGGAACCTGTTGCATGATATTCAATCACTGTCAGCAATGTCATCATACATACATGGTTCCTAAAACTCAATAAATGGGGACTTCCCTGGTGGTCCAGTGGTTAAGAATCTACCTGCCAATGCAGGGGACACAGGTTCGATCCCTGGTCCAGGAAGATCCCACATGCCACAAAGCAAGCAAGCCCAGGCACCACAACCACTGAGGCCGCACACCCTAGAGCCTGTGCTCCACGACAAGAAGCCTGCGTTCTGCAACTAGAGGTAGCCCCCCTCGCGGCAACTAGAGAAAGCTCTCATGCGGCAATGAAGACCCAGCACAGCCAAAAACAAATAAATGAATTTAAAAATGAATGTCATCAACACCGATGCTGTTGATAACCCTCTTGGGCATTTGTTTTTTGGGATACACATCTGTATTTCCTTCACTTATTCCTGATGCAATTCCAGTGCCCCCTCAGCCGTTCCCTCTGAGCGAGCTCTGGTTGCCAGTCTTCCTCTCCAGGGCTCCAGCTCCCTTTCCCTCTTTCACTGCACCCCCCATATGGAGCCAGGACTCTGGGGGCTTCTGGTCCACATAGACCAGAACGAGCCACTATCTTGCTCGTTTGGTTGTTGCTTCATCTACTGATTCATTCACAAATGATTTTAAGCATTTATATTTTTATAAATGGATCCTAAGGGAGAACTGGCTTTTTTAGCAAGCGCATCACGGTCTTGATTGACAATGAATGCACAGTGACCTGACTCCTCTTTAGTTAGAAATTTTACGAGGCATTTCCTTTGCACTCACAGCTGAACGTTGAAGGTTGAGACTTTGGATTTGTTTCTTTTATGTAGCTCACTCAGCTCCTTAAAATATACTCACCTTTAAATCAGAGTAAGGGTTGCAAACTGGTGGCTCCAGGGCCAAATCCAGCTGGCAGAAATGGGCAGTGTCATCTTCACCCCTGCCTCCCTCCCTCCCTTCCTTCCTGCCCGGTATAAAATATCTGACTTGCTTTTAGCAAAGCACGGACTCCCCAGCTTAACCAGGGTTTCCTCCATTCTCTGTTACCCCATACAGGGTATATACACATTTAAATGACCTTCCTGGCCCTGAAGGCATTGAAGGTTTAGATCCCAACATTTGGGACAGTGAGCAATTTGCAAAAGGGAGGGGTCATTATAGCAGTTTTTATTTTAGAGCATTTACTGTGGACAGGCACTGGGCTATATATACATTCCATACATCCTACAACTTTAATAGACTGAGAAAGAAAAGCCAGCCCAGAGCCACAGAGCTGGGGGCAGCCCTGGGACCCATGCAGGCCTGGGTAGGCCAGAGCAGCCACTGCTGTGCTCCATGGAAATGGGTGCTTTTCTGAAGCAGTCACACCTGGTCTCCTTATTCTTAAACATTTAAGGAAATACAGAGGCTTTAATTCAGCTGAAAAACCGAAGGAGAGCAGACTGCTACCCCCAAACATTATATTGTGGCATACTGATTATTTTGATCTATAGTTACTTGAGAAACAGCCAGTTTAAGAAGGACTCTCTGACCCTTCTCTGTCCCCCTGAAGGCAGGAAACAGATCTGTCATCCGAAAGCTACCTTCCCTGTCCCAGGAAGGTAGAAAATATTATTTATCACCAGAAATCGGGAATTTAGGACAGGGAAGGCTGTATAAACAAATTTTGTTACATCTTCACTAATTTGTTACTCTAAGTCCAAAATCCTTTGTCTTGTCAATTCTTTATAAATTCACTGTTTTTTGTGTGTAAAAGCTGCCTGTTTTGGTCTCATACTTTTATGGGATTCCCATACATACAGCATTAAATGTTTTCTTCCTGTTTATGTGCCTTAAGTCAACTTACATATTAGGCCAGACAAAGAACCTATTGTAGAAGGGAAGAGGGGGACATTTTTCCACCCCTATGAAATTATGACTAGATGTGAAAACCAAAACCCAGAAGAGAGACTAAGCAGATAAGCCCCAGAACAAAATGATAAAAACTCTCCTAGCTTTTAAGAGGAAATTCTAAAAAGCCTGAGAATGAGAGTTTTTCTGAAGCTATTATTATTAAACTAAGTGGTCACATGTGCGTGTGTATCTATACTATATTTTATTTTGTTGAATATGCTTTTATGACACCATAGCCCATGTGTAAAACTTGATTTCTCTAAGGACAGTGCAGACAGAGCACCAAAACTGATCATTACTAGCTGTGTCTTCAGAAGCAGAACCAGATAGGGCAAGGAGCAGCAGAAAATTAACTGCCTCATAAAAATTCCAGACTAGCCAGCCCTCAATGACAGCAGGGGCCTCCCTCCCTCCCTCCTTTGTGTTCTCAATAGGGATCAAATGAAGGCCCACAAACTACTGATACTATCACGTTTTTAGGAAAGACCCCCTTTGGTCAGTTCACATGTTTCCGAGGGCCAACTGCTGTGTCCCATGTGAAATACTGAAGCACAGTGCTTGCCTGCCCTCCTGGAGCTTAGAATCAAGACGATGCAAGTTCTTTCCTTTTGAGTGTCACTTACTCAGAATTCTAAATATTTCTTGTAATCATTTTCCAACATGTCTCTGAAACAGAGATGGATTATAGTTTCTGGAAGTATCTAGTTCCCAGGATGCAATGGACTGAATTATGTCCCTGCCAAATTCATATCTTAAAGCCCTGACCCCCATGTGACTGTACTGGACACAGGGCCATTCAGGAGGATTAAGGTTAAGTGAGGTCATTAAGTGTAGCTGCTGCTGCTGCTAAGTCGCATCAGTCGTATCCAACTCTGTGTGACTCCAGAGACGGCAGCCCACCAGGCTCCCCCGTCCCTGGGATTCTCCAGGCAAGAACACTGGAGTGGGTTGCCATTTCCTTCTGCAAAGCGTGAAAGTGAAGTTGCTCAGTCGTGTCCGACTCTTAGCGACCCCATGGATTATAACCCACCAGGCTCCTCCGCCCATGGGAATTTTACAGGCAAGAGTACTGGAGTGGGGTGCCATTGCCTTCTCCGCATCAAGTGTAGAGTCCTGATCTAATAGGACTGGAGTCCTTATAAGAAGAGGAAGAGATACTGGTGCTCTCTTTGTGTGCACACACTGGGGAAGGCCACGTGGGCACGCAGCAAGAAGGCAGAGCTCTGCAAGCCAGGGAGAGGGTTCTCGCCAGAACCCAATCTTGCTGGCGCCCACATCTCAGACTTGCAGCCTTCCAAATTATAAGAAAATAAATCCCTGCTTAACTGACTCAGCCTGCAGTATTTTGTTATGGCAGCTCTAGCGCACTAATATATGTGGTGTGATATTAGCATGTGTAGAGTAACTAAGGGTACAAAAGCATCAGTATGAAATAGCATCACTCAGATGCCCCTCATCAGTTCAGGGGCCTGGTGAGCATCTACTATTTTGCCTGCTCTGCTTCTCTGACTTGTTTGGGGAACTCCTCATCCCCAGTCCATAGAGTTCATGTGGAGTTGTCACTCACTGTTTACTGCCCTATGCTGACCATAGGCTTGCTTATTACGGTACCCAATCACCCTGATGACGGTGACGGTAACTGGTACAGCAGCTGGCATGCCACACAGACAGGACATCAGAGCCTTTCTCTGCATTTATATGCAGTACTTACCTTGGACATTTGATATGCATTGAGAGAACTTGCTTTTTCTGCTAGGCTTGCAGAAAAGTGAAAGTGTTAGTCACTCAGCAGGGTCCAACTCTTTGGGACCCCATGGACTGTAGCCCACCAGGCTCCTCTGTCCACAGGATTTTCCATGCAAGAGTACTGCAGTGGGTTGCCGTTTCCTTCTCCGGGAGATCTTCCCAACCCAGGGATCGAACCTGGGTCTCCTGCATTGCAGGCAGACTCTTTACCATCTGAGCCACCAGGGAAACTTGCAGAGCTGGGTCTTAAAAGGCTGGCTGCATGTAGGAAGCCTGACTATAATGGTAGAGAGCAAGCCTGGAGGAGAAATGAGAAGACAGAGAGTGCATGTTATGTCCGGCCATGTCCCAAACCTACTCCTGGCTCCCCACTCCCCAAAGCAGCGTACTGCTTCTCTTTTAAGCTTAAGCTAGTTTGAGTTTGATTTCTGTCACTTGTATCTAAGAATCTCAACTTATCCAGTAGGTTCACTGGTCCCTTTGAGTCCTTTGCTGGCCAGATTTGGCCAGAACCCAGGCTCAAAGCGACTTTCATCCTCCGATTGTGCTGATCCTTTTCTTTTCAGAGGAGGGCAAGTTTTATCATCAGATTTCCCATGACTAGACACATACTTTCCCTGCATTCCCCTCTAGGTTCTTCCAGCTAAACACCTCAGTTTTCCTGTCTTTAAAAGGGCAACAGCTACCTGTAAAAACACCGAATCAGTATGCTGTACACTCAAAACTAATATAATATTATAAACCAACTATACTTCAATTTTGTAAAAATCGGGAAGTGTTGCTGTGAAGTAATTTCAGGAGGTATCTAGCATATTATTGGGCAGTAGTCAGTGCTTGGGAATGTTAGCTCCAATCATGGAAAATTCTCTGTATGGTGCCTGAGGCCCTCTCTTAGGCTTCCATATAACAACCTCTTATTTTTCCTCATGAAAAGCAAAAGCAATGAACAGATCACAGTCAATATCTGTTGTTTTCACAGTAAGATCTTAGTCCCCTCCCAGAGGAAGGTTGTCTATCTGTAACAAGGGAGGAGAACACATGTGCATAAATGCTCTGCTTAAAATTGTGCTTTTTTAGAAATCATTCTTGCCTACTTTTCCTCTTCAATTCAAGAATGAGAAGAAACCATTTCTTCAGCATCCGTTAGCATAATGTAACATAACATGCTCAGTCCCGTCTGGATCTTTGTGACCCTATAGACTGTAGCCTGCCAGGCTCCTCTGTCCGTGGGATTTCCCAGGCAAGGAGGTTGCCATTTCCTCCTCCAGGGGATCTTCCCGACCCAGGGATGGAACCCCCATCTCCTGCATGTTCTTCACTGGTACTCGGGTTCTTTACCACTGAGCCAAATGGAAAGCCCAGCATCCAGGAAGGAGAACTGAAATGAAAGATTACCAGGGGCGCTCAATTACTGCTCTGAGGAAATTAACAAAGAGGGCTGGCAAGCCTGCCCTCCCTGGCATGGTCACTGGATGGGCTTGCAAAGATTTGGTTGGGTCCTGGGGAAACTCCTCTGCTGTCTGCCGTCACCACCAAATGGGAGGTACCACCGCACCCCTCCAGGGGAGGATAGTTTGGGAAACAGAAGAACCTCAGGTTCAGGCTGAAGCGGGAGCTTCATAAGGCTGCTACCTGGATGGTACATCTGGTATAATAGGGATAAAGGAAGTGCAAAACCCTTTTGACTGGTCTCAGCCTCCTGGGATCCTGAAATCTCCATTACTTGGGATAAAAAAGAATTGCAGTACAAACTGCCCCACAGAGGAGAAGCTTCTGGTCAACAATTAGGGCTTGCTAAACAACCAACCAGAGCAGGGTAGTGCTGACACAGGCTTGGCGAACCATTAAATCATCACACTCAGTGGGTCAGCCTCAGTCAGGGCCACCGGCCTTCGCTGTCGTGGACAGAGCTCTGAGTCACACTGCACGCACTCATCCACTTTAGTCTCGCCCTGTGAGGTGGGTTACCTATCCTCCTTACATAGAGGAAGAAACCGGCTTAGAGATACGAGGTAACCAGTTGGTAAGCAGAACTTGCTAGTCTGTATAAATACAACACCCACATTCTTCCCCACTGCAAAAAAGTATTCACATATTTAAGACTCTTGTTTCTAAGGCATGCAATGAGGGCAGTTAGGCCAGCACACCCCTAATTAACTAGATGGGCTTCATCTTCCTAATAATCTTCATCATTTTGACTCTAAAATAAAAAGCCATCCTATCAGCACCATTCAAAATGCTTGGAGAAGGAAATGGCAACCCACTCCAGTGTTCTTGCCTGGAGAATCCCAGGGACACAGGAGCCTGTTGGGCTCCCATCTATGTGGTCACACAGAGTTGGACACAACTGACGTGACTTAGCAGCAGCAGCAGCAGCATAATGCTTCCTTTCCCAGAGAAGAGGCTGTTCTCCGGTATTTTCTCAATCAACCTCATGAGAGCCTGGCACATTGTTTCTCAGTAATCGTAAGCAGCGTTCATCTGCATCTCTTCATTCGCTGAACACTGAATGGGTCAGGCCTTTTTGCTCCATGTCCTGGGTCCTCAGAGGGGCCTGCAGCCCTTTTATTGTTATCCCTCGTCTGGCCTAGCCAAAGACCAAAGCAGATGGCCCAGCTCTGGGGGTAGAGACCTCCTCTGGTTTCCCCACTTGAAGACCAGTTAATCACCTGCAGTAGTTCATGCTTCTTCCTCTTCCGTACAAATAAGACCCAGGCACTTCTTGAGAAACCTCTGGTTTGCAACGTTTTGAAAACTTTTCAAACAACCATCACTTGCGCTTCCACTCAGCAGCTGAAGTATCAATGTGGTGGGGTGGAAGTCAGGGCGACATTGCTGTCCTGCAATTGCTGCATTTATTTCACTCATTTCACATATTGGCAGGGGCATAAAGGGTTAGGTGTTTACTTCTTCATTGGTTTAGGGCCCTCTCTCACCCCGCACCCAGTCTCATTCATCAGTAACTGGAGACAGCTGTCTACAAGGAGTCTTTATGGTGTTTTAATGTTATTTTATTTTCCTAAAATGTCAGTTGGACAGCCAAGAAAATTTCCCCTTAGAGTCCTTGGAGGTTGTTCTGAGCTGAAATCACCACCCCCATGGTTGGCTGAGCACTAGATGAAAAACAGTGTTATAAGTCAAATTAATATTTTAGGGAAGAAAATGTGTGAACCCACACCGGCAGTTCCGCCAGCATAATTTCAAGCTTTAGCCACAAAACTGCAGAGGAACGACTGAGGGCCAGAGTCATCCCTGGCCATCAGTTAGGGAGCCGAAATCCAAGAGAAGGAGAGAATGAATAATGGTGATGAGGTCTCCGTTCATCCACTGTGGCAGATTAGAAGGCCATCAGAAGGCACGAGTGATGACATTTTTAAATGGATTCATTCTGTGAGAAGACAGCTGGGTGAAAAGCAGTGGGTCAGAGCTTATTAGAAACCACAGCTGAAGCCGTAAGGAAAGAACATAAGACACTGTAGAAAAATAATGATGATGAGAGATAAAGCAGCTTGACAAAAGCAGTTTACAAAACTGAACGTACAATACTGTCCAATTTTTGAAAACTACAAGAGAGATACAGACAGGCAAGCAATAGGCATGAGTTGAGTGCCAGGGTTTTTAAAACTGACTTTGCAATAGAATGTTCTGGAATTTTTTTTTTAAACACAGACCCATCATCCCTATCCCTGCTGCTGCTGCTGCTTCTAAGTCGCTTCAGTCGTGTCCGACTCTGTGCGACCCCATAGACAGCAGCCCACTAGGCTCCCCTGTCCCCGGGATTCTCCAGGCAAGAACACTGGAGTGGGTTGTCATTTCCTTCTCCAATGCATGAAAGTGAAAAGTGAAAGTGAAGTCGCTCAGTCGTGTCTAACTCTTAGCCACCAGGTAGACTGTAGCCCTCCAGGTTCCTCCGTCCATGGCATTTCCAGGCAAGAGGACCAGAGTGGGGTGCCATTGCCTTCTCCTCCCTACCCCTAGAGGTTCTGATTTATTAGCTCTGGTTTGGCATCTTTATTTTAAAAAGCTCCCCAGGTTGTTCTGATGCATTGTCAGCACTGAGGACCACTAGTACATACAGAGAAAAATTTAAAAACCAGAAATGGCTTTATGGGATATGTCTGATTTAATTTTAATGCAGTTTTTCTGTGTTCCTACATATTGTTCTATGAACATGCATTACATCTCTGATCAGAAAAGGTTATTAATAAAAATTATAACTGAACTTATTAGGAAAAATCACCCCAGGCAACAAGAAATAATAATAATGACTAACATTTTGCTGAGAGCCAGATATGCTCTTTGTCTTGTTTTTGTTTTGTTTTGTTTTTCAGCAATTGGGAATGTTGGATCTTTGTTCCCTGATCAGAGATTGAACTGAACTCATGGCCCCTGCAGTGGAAGCACAGAGTCTTGACCACTGAACCACAAGGGAACTCCCAGACACTGGCTTTATCAATGTCCTTACAACAACTCTGTGACTGAGGTACTGGTATTTCAGCCATTCTACTGATAAGGAAGGTGAAGTCCAAGAGGTTCCAGCTCAGACACCAAGACAGTGACAGACACAGCACAAACTCAGGACCAGTTACTGGAGAACCTGAGGCTTACCCTAAAGAAGTCCTGTGTGGTCCCTCCCCTCCATCACACCATCACGGGCCCTGTAGATCCAGGGCCTCACCTGTGCCTGCTTCCGGCTTCCCAGGGCTCATGGGAAGTTTCCTCTCTGAATTCCCATCAGTGTTCTACTTCTTCCAAAGACTTCCCACAGTTTGCTACTCCCCTCAAAGGAGAACCCTGTCTCCAGGCAAGCTAGAGAGAGAGGAAAAAGAAAGAAGAAATTGAACACCACAGGATACTGACTGTCTAATAAGACATATTATAAGAATCCTTTTTTAAAAGTATTAATTGATTTTTTTACTGGAGTGGAGAATGAAGAGGAGGTGCCCCAGGCAATTATACTTGGGGATACAGATGGGAAATTCTACAGGGTTTTCCCCTGGGGAGATGACAGAGTGCTTATCAGATTATTTCCCCATTTCACAGATGGTGGTGCCAAATTCTTAAGAAACAACATGAAAGAGAAAAAAAAAAAAAAAAATGAGTGATGCCCCAGCCAGAACCAAAAATCCTTTCTAGTCCACAAAAGGTTTGTGGATTTTAAAAGATTTTTTAAAAAATCAACGGCTATTTACCTTCATCCTCTTTCATGATTAGGTTTCCAGATAAAACACAGCATGTCCTGTAAGATGTGAATTTCAGATAAGTAATTTTTTTGGTAAAAGATGTCCCAAATATGGGACATATTTATACTAAAAAATTATTGTTTATTTTATTGATAGGTCAGTTTTAACTGGGAGTCCTGTACTTTTGTGTGCTGAATATGACAGACCTATTTCATGAGAAACATGATTTTCTTTCTTCCTTGGACATTGTTTTTCCTTCTCAGTGTCATCAGCTCAATGATTTGAAGAAGCATAGACCAGAAAATTGAGCTCATCAACTGAGCTCATCCTTTTGTGTCAAACAACCCACTGAGCCAACTCCTCTGGTAGTCAATAAGTGTTACATCTTCCAAAGGCGCACACACACACCCCTTATACACATGCATTCACAGACACCCACACACCTTCAGACATGCCCAGGCACACACTTTCACATATATGTATACATATGCATACACACAGAGTACAAACAGATTTTAATTTCTCCTAACACTCTAAAATGCAGATCCCTCATTCTCTTTTCACATTTTCATGGCTTTCCAAACACATTTTCTTATTTGTTCAAGGAGAAAAAGCCATGTCTCCAGTTTACTTTACATGCCCAGCTACACTAACCGGGCTTCCCACAGAGATGGTTGGCAATAAGACCTCGTCTTTTGTATTTCAGAAATGTTGAATGTTCTTTTCTTGCCACTGTATTAAACTGCTATTTTAGTATAAAGGGGATGACAGTTGTCTTAGGGTCAGATACTAAACACAACTTCCTAACAAGGAAAAATACAAAACTGCAAATTGAAAACTTGAACCATACAATAAAAATACTTGAAAATGAGAGAAAAGAAAAATTTTAAAGTATTTTCAAGAAGGATAGTAGTTAAATGAATAATTCCTAGATCCAGCCTACTTGAGTAACTAGCTGGCCAAGTTACTTAACTTTATCTGTAAAGTAGAAGTAACAATAGTTTCCATCTCATGGATTGCTGTGATATTTAAGTACATACATAATTAAAGATGTACAAAATAGTGGCCAACACACATTTTTTACTATTACAGTTACCTCTTATTTGCCACACACAGGGGTAGCCTCTTTACATACATAATTATATTTGATTATCAAATGAATGTGAGCTATGTAGTCATGAGGAAACTGAAACTCACAGAGGTTAAGAGACTTCCCTGAGGTCACACAGCTAGCATGCAATAAGCCAAGATTTAAGTACCAATCTCAGTACAAAAACACTGTTCTCTTGATTACCCAGTTTTAAGGTAACAAGCAGAAAGTACACAGGTGGCAAGGTGGTAGCTTTTCAAGGAGACGACCTCTATGGTCATTGCTTCTATGGAGTGGGGTGGAGGTGGGGTATTCAGAAAGATTTGGACTGGTGCATCAGGTAAACAGTACAGGACCTTCTGTCTAGTTACAAACCTCACCAAACATTTGCCAACCAGATTAGGACCCTACTTTTTTGTGACCTCTCCATGTAAATCCCAAGGAGGTGGAAAGCCCTGACCCTGACTCTGCCTGCCTCTCTGTTTTAAGGCAATTAAGGTAGGGCTGATCCACCAGCACTGGGTGTGTTCTAGCAGCAGCCCCAAGGACTCGATCCTTTATCACATTTGTCTACTCAGCTTCTCCACCTGGATATCTAAGACTCTCATCTCAGACTTAAGTCCAAAACTGGCTTTACCTCTGAGGGCCCCAGTTCAACAGATAACAACTCCCTTCTTCTGGTTGAGCGGACCTAAAGGTGTGGAGTTGTCCTTCACGTCTCTCTTTCTTGTGCCCTTGATATCTAATCCACTGACTCATCCCTCATCCAGTCCTGATGGTTCTACCTTCAGAATACATCCAGAACCTGACCACCTCCCTCCATCTCCACGCCCACCCTCCCAGTCTGTGCATTGCGCCTTCATCAGCACCACTTCCATCCTTGTCTTCTGCCATCACGTCATCTTCACACAGTGGCCAGAGTACTCTTGTTACATTTGCCTCCGATCGCCAGGCTTCTCTGCTCAAACTCCTCCAAAATCTCCCACATCAGAGGGCCTGAGAAGCCCGTCATTATCCACAACTCTGCCTCAGCTCTCTTGGACCTCCCCTCGCACCACGATCCACAACCCCATCTGTTCCAGCCCCTACCCCTCCACACCAGTCCTTGTACGGGCTGAGCCAGCTCCCGCATTAGGCCCTTCGCTCTCTGTCTGCTGGAAGTACCCCACCACATTGCCTATATGACTCACTCCCCAGCATCCTTCAAATCACTGTGCTCCTCCATCTCACCCTACCAGAGAGGACCACCCTGTCCACCTACATAAAACAGCGATGTACCACCCTCACCCGGGCACTCCCTCCCCCTTAACCTGCCTTATTTTTTTCACAGCATTTGTCACTTCCTGATGTGCTCTATTCACCTATTTGCTTATTGTCTCCATCCTCTAGAAGGGAAGATCCAGGTGGATAGAGATTTTATCTGTGTTATTGACTGCTGTTTATGTATCCTCAAGGCCTAGAAGCCTATGTACACACAGTAGGTACACAATAAATATTTGACAAATGAATGAATGGAAAGAGCCTCATGTCATCTGAACAGGACACCTCTGCTGATTGCTTCAGCTTTCCTACTCTAAAGTCAGCCTTTAGAAAGACTCTTGAGACCTCCCTGGTGGTCCAGTGGTCAAGACTCCACACTTCCATTGCAGGGGATGTGGGTTGGGGAAATAAGATCCTGTAGGCTGTGAGGTGTGGCCAAAAAATGGAAAAAAAAAAAAAGACTCTCCACTCTGCATTCTTTTCCATCTTAGGAGTCAAAACTCCAGGGTGATCCTGAACAAATCTTTTCTGGCTGGCGTGCTGCTGCGTTTGTGTAGTTCTGCTCGGTTGGGTTGAACAGAACAGGCTCATGGACAAAGCCACGTGCAAGGCTCCCTGTGTGTCTCTGGCTTCCCATGCGTTCTCGGTGGAAACGTGTCTGGGGCCACTGTTCTAAAGCCTCCAAACCAACCAGCGCATGACGAAAACCTCATCACTCAAGCAGAGAAGAAAACAAATCCATCCACCTCAATACCCACTTCCATGGAAACTTGGCATTAGTTCAAAAGGCCAGTGCTGGCAACACTTTTGACTTTTATTATCCTCTTTTGTCATTCCAGGGATTGTGTTTACAGGCACATGCTGAGAGGAGGCGGCCTTTCGAATTGAATGCACCAAGCAGGAAACCTTCCAAAGCCCAAATTAATTATCTTCAGCAGCATCTAAATAATTATTATTTTGTGAGGAGTTTGCCAGTCAGAGACTTTGGCACATCCATTAGGGACCCTGAAACCCCGCCAAGGACTTAGCCTTTCACTGCAGAAATCCCTTTACCCCCCCAAATAAGCAAGGCTGTTAGAGAAAGTCTTTGCTGATCCAGGTGGGAAGCCTCACCCAACCCTCTGGCTTCTGCTGCATCTCCTAACAGCTGAAGTGTTGCCTACAGGAGCCTCACACAGACACTGAACACTATGAAGGCAGAATGCTAGAGTATGCAGTTGCTAAATGTCCAAGGATCATTCCTAAAAGGGTTCAGGCATATCCAATCACCACTGTGTTGGTTAGTCATTTCTCCAGGATTACACTGGCAAAACTATCAATAAGTCTAGAGTTCCTGTTAATGGGTCCCAGGTTCATGTACACGCATGCTACCCACATGAAGAGGACAATGCCCGGTGGAAGTACTTGAACTCTGTGGTTTTTCTGGCACTTGCTTTAGCCATGTCCCCTCTAAGATTCCTGAACATTCAACCAGCACAAATTTCTAGATCGTTTTTAAAGTATATTTAAGACACTGAAGGCTCAGATGGTAAAGAGTTTGTCTGCAATGCAGGAGACCCAGGTTTGATCCCTGGGTTGGGAAGATCCCCTGGAGAAGGGAATGCAACCCATTCCAGTATTCTTGCCTGGAGAATTCCATGGACAGAGGAGCCTGGCAGGCTATAGTCCACAGGTCACAAAGAGTCAGACACGACTGAGCAACCATCACTTTCACTTTCGCACCATACTTTAATTTGTCATCCATTTTAAGATGCACCATTATTTTATGTTGGAGAAGGAAATGGCAACTCACTTCAGTATTCTTGCTTGAAGAATCCCATGGACAGAGGAAGCCTGATGAGCTACAGTCCATAGGGTCGCAAAGAGTTGGACACAATTGAGTGACTAACTCATACCTACATACATTATTTTATGTAAAGCTAAGAAAGACAACAATGCTGTCAATTAAATTAGAACAAGCCATTGATTGTAGATTGGGTCCTGATCAGAAATAAGTTGTCAAAAATTGTGTATCTTATTAATACAATCATGTGTGTGTGTGTGTGTGTGTGTGTGTGTGTGTGTGTAGGGAGAAAGAGAGAGATGTAGTGGGGGGAAAAGGAAACTCATATAAGTGGTTTGGAGCAGTTTTGATATTTCATATTTTTACCATTTCTAAAATTAAAGAAAATTACTATACTGCTTTAAAAATCCACTTGGGATTTTAATAGAATTTTTTATATTATCAACTGTACAAATTTATTTCTATCTTAGACTCTACTGAGCAGGCACCAAGTTCTCTAACATGAAAATGAATTATGTAATTGCTTTTTCTGCTTGCTCTTCTTGCAAAGGGCCAAACCAAGTTCAGTGTTGCTGCCTCAGCAGAGCACATATGATTAAGTAATGCAGTAAATGGCCATCGTTCTAAGATCTTGAATCCACTCACTCACTCTTTCAGGACTGCCATCTAAACTCCGGTCACTGGTAATTTTCTGAGTTTATCTCTCGTTTCTCATTTACAGAATGAGAAGCTAGAACTAAATTGATTTCTAAGCACCTTTTCTGCTTTAACATTCAGCTTTATACTAACTCCAGTTTGACTTCTAAAATATAGGAATCATCTGGAAAACATTTAATGAGCATACGTTCAAGGCACTCTCATTATTGCTTTTCATATGGTGTTTCATTTAACCCTGAGGCAGCTCTGTGAGGTATAACAGATGTTACTATGACTATTTTACAGATGCAGAAGCTGCAAATAAATGCCGAGCAAGGTCTTTTGTTTTCTGTTACAGATTGAGTGACATATAATTCACATCCCATACAACTCACCTTTTAAAATGTAAAATTCAATGATTTTTAGTATATTCGGGGCTTCCCTGGTGGCTCAGAGGATAAAGCATCTGCCTGCAATGCAGGAGACCGGGGTTCGACCCCTGGGTTGGGAAGATCCCCTGGAGAAGGAAATGGCAGCCCACTCCAGTATTCTTGCCTGGAGAATCTCATGGACAGAGGAGCCTGACGGGCTTCAGTCCACAGGGTCGCAAAGAATCGGACACGACTGAGTGACTTCACTTTCACTTTCTTTCTATAGTATATTCACAGTAGTGCAAACAGCTGTTGTTATTGTTTAGCTGCCCAGTTGTGTCCAACTCTTTTGCAACCCCGTGGACTGTAGCCTGCCAGGCTCCTCTGTCCATGGGATTTCCCAGGCAAGAATACTGGAGTGGGTTGCCATTTCCTTCTCCAGGGGACCTTCCTGACCCAGGAATTGAGCCTGTGTCTCCTGCATTGGCAGGTGGATTCTTTACCACTGAGCCACTAGGGAAGCCCATGCAAACCATGTACCAAACTCAATAAAAGCCATGTATCATAATCAATATTAGAACCTTTAAATCACCTTAAAAAGAACCACCCCTTTTAGCAGGCATTCCCCTCATTGCCTACTTTCTCAGCCCCTGGCTACCATTAGTCTACTTTATGTCTCTAGAGTTGGCTAGTCAGGATATGTGCTACAAATGAGATCATACAATACAGTCGTTCCCTTTGTATCCACGAGGAATTGGTCCCAGGAATCCCCACAACCCTACAGGTATGCAAATCCCATAGATAAAATGGCGAAGTACAGTGAATACAGTTGGCCCTCCATGTGCATAGTTTCATATTTGCAGATTCAACTAATCATGGGTATGGGGGGCACATTGTATGTGGTCCTTCCTAGTAGGGTCTTGAACCCAAGTCTTCCGGACTGCAGGATTATATATCATACTGCCTTGGTGCCGGGTATTTTGAAGGACATAGATAAAGTAGGATGCTAATCCCTGCTCAAGTTTGAGTGAGAAAAGTGTTAGTGGCTCAGCTGTGCCCAACCCTTTGCAACTCCATGTATTGAAGCCCACCAGCTCCTCTGTACGTAGAATTCTCTAGGCAAGAATACTGGATTGGGTAGCCATTCCCTTCTCCAGGAGATCTTCCTGCCTAGGGATCAACATGCATTCAAAACAAGAGCCGACATCCCTATCAAATTACTGATGGCATTTTTTGCAGATCTAGAATTTTAAAAAATCTTAAAATTTGTATGGAAATACAAAAGATGCCAAATAGCTAAAGCAATTTTGAGAAAGAAAATGAAGCTGGAGGAATCGGGCTTGCTGGCTTCAGACTACACTATGAAGCTATAGTAATCAAAACAGCACAAAGTCAGACCTATAGATCAATGGAAAAGGATAAAAAGCCCAGAAATAAACCTACGTACCCATGGTCAGTTAATCTATGACAAAGGAAACAAGAATATACAGTGGAGAAGACAGTCTCTTCAGTAAGTGGTGCTGGGAAAACTAGACAGCCACATGTAAAAGAATGAATGAAATTAGAACATTCTATAATACCATACACAAAAATAAAATGGATTAAAGACTTAAATGTTACATCAGATACTATAAAACTCTTAGAGTAAAATATAGGCAGAATACTCTTTAACATAAATTGCGGCAAGATCTTTTTGGATCCACCTCCTAGAGTAATGAAAATTTAAAAAAAAAACAAAAACAAATGGGGCCTAATTAAACTTAAAAGCTTTTACACAGCAAAGGAAATCATAAACAAAATAAAAACAGAACCCACAAAGTGGGAGAAAATATTTGCAAATGATGAATCCAACAAGGAATTAACCTCCAAAAGATAAAAACAGCTCATGCAGCTCAATATTAAAAATAAAAAATATTTAGAAGATTTAGATAGACATTTTTCTAAAGAAAATGAAAGTCATTCAGTCATGTCCGACTCTTTGTGACCCCATGGACTATACAGTCCATGGAATTCTCCAGGCCAGAATACTGGAGTGGGTAGCCTTTCCATCTTCCAGGGGATCTTCCCAACCCAGGGATCCAACCGAGGTCTCCCGCATTGCAGGTGGTTTCTTTACCAGCTGAGCCACAAGGGCCAAAAAGCACATGAAAAATGCTCAATATAGCTAGTTATTAGACATATGCAAATAAAAACACAATGGGAAAAAAACCACAATGAGATATTACCTCACACTGGTAAGAATGGCAATTGTCAAAATGTCTACAAGCAATAAATGCTAGAGAACGTATGGAGAAAGGAGAAGCCTCCTACACTGTTGGTGGGAATGTAAATGGTACAGCCACTATGGAGAACAATAAGGAGGTTCCTTAAAAAACTAAAAATAGAGCTACTGTATGATCCAGCGATCCCACTCTGGGGCATATATCTGGAGAAAACCATAATTTGAAGATATATGCACCCCAATGTTCATAGTAGTGTTTACAATAGCCAAGACATGGAAGCAACATAAATGTCCATCAACAGATGAATATATAAAGGCAATGTACTACATGTATACAATGGAATATTATTCAGTCATAAAAAGACTGAAATAATGCCATTTGCAGCAACATGGGGGCTTCCTACGTGGCGCTAGTGGTAAAGAACCCACTTGCCAATGCAGGAGACATAAAAGATGCGGGTTCAAGCTCTGGGTCAGGAAGAACCCCTGGAGGAGGGCACAGCAACCCACTCCAGCATACTTGCCTGGAGAATCCCATGGACAGAGGAGCTAGCAGGTTACAGTTCATAAGGTTGCAAAGAGTCAGACACCACTGAAGTGACTTAGCACGCACGCATGCAGCAACAAGAATGGACCTAGAGATTATCACACTAAGTGAAGTCAGTCAGACAAAGACAAATACAACGTGATATCACTTATACGTGGAATCTAAAAAGATAACGCAAATGAACTCATTTACAAAACATAAACAGACTCATGGACTTAGAAAACAAATTTATGGTTACCAAAGAGGAAAGGCAAGGGGAGGGATAAATTAGGAGGTTGGGATTAACACACACACACACACACACACACACATATATATATATACATAAAATAGATAATCAACAAGGACCTACTGTATAGCACAGGGAACTCTATTCAATACTCTGTAATAACCTATATGGGAAAAGAATCTGAAAAAGAATGCTGCTAAGTCACTTCAGTTGTGTCCGACTCTGTGCGACCCCATAGACAGCAGCCCACCAGGCTCCCCCGTCCCTGGGATTCTCCAGGCAAGAACACTGGAGTGGGTTGCCATCTCCTTCTCCACTGCATGAAAGTGAAAAGTGAAAGTGAAGTTGCTCAGTCGTGTCCGACTCTTAGCGACCCCATGGACTGCAGCCTACCAGGCTCCTCCACCCATGGGATTTTCCAGGCAAGAGTACTGGAGTGGGGTGCCAGTGCCTTCTCCGTGAAAAAGAATAGATGTATGTGTATATATAACTGAATGACTCTGCTGTACACCTGAAACTAACACAACAATGTAAATGCACTATACTCCAATATGAAATTAAACATTTTAAAATAATTAAGAAAATAAAACAATAACACAATATAAGATAACAGGGGAGACAAAAGTGTGATCAGATAGATCTCCCTGACTTCCCATTTCTGTTCTTCTCGGTCTGCATATGGAGGTTTAGCAGGTCCTCAGAGGCACTTGGTTCTGAGCAGGAACCCACGCCCACACACTCTGAGGTTCACTCAGAGCTATAAAACTGTAAAGAGAAAAAGCAGGTAACTTTCCTGGCCCTTTATGGTCAAAGAGGGGACAGACTGTGGTCTTGTTTCTGTACTGAGTCTTGAGCTGACAAAGCATTCCTCAAACACCTCCAAGCCACAGCTCAGGATTCTCCCTTCCTGTACCCTGGCTGGAAGTTTCAGTCTTTGTACTCAAACTGCTGCAAATCTTCTCACCGTATAGGCCAGCCCCTTTCCCTAATGTGTGGAAGGACACAGGCTGGCACCTTGCAGAGGTGACTATGCTGGATATTCTCTATTTGTCCCACACCATCTTCGCCCTCCTCTCCCTGCTCTGGACTCTGAAGGCTGGTCTCTGGGCTCACCAGGCTCCCTTGCTGTTAGGTTAGATCCAGGCAGCTGCTTGCAAAAGACAGAAGGGCAAGAAGATGGAGAGCCTGGGGTCTTTAGTCTCTGGCCCCTCTCTCTTGGGTCCAGGGCTAGTAGCAGCTGCCTTCTCTTGCTAGCTTCCAGATATCTAGCCATCCTTTGATGGTTCCCTTCAGTCCAGTTCAGTTCAGTTCAGTCACTCAGTCGTGTCTGACTCTTTGCAACCCCATGGACTGCAGCACACCAGGCCTTCCTGTCTATCACCAACTCCCGGAGCTTGCTCAAACTCATGTCCATCGAGTTAGTGATGTCATCCAATCATCTCATCCTCTGTTGGCCCCTTCTCCTCCTGCCTTCAATCTTTCCTTAATCTTTCCCAAATCTTTGAAAATCATCTCTCCATTAATTTTTCAGTTAAATTCTTCTGACTGTGTCATCTGTTTCTGCTAGGACAGCTAGCAGCCTTCAGAGATAGCTACTGAGAGCTACGTGCATGCATGTTCAGTTGCTCAGTCATGTCTGACTCTGTGACCCTATGGACTGTAGCCCTCCAGGCTCCTCTTTTCATGGAATTCTCCAGGCCAGAATACTGGAGTGGGTTGCCATTTCCTCCTCCAGGGGATCTTCCTGACCCAGGGATCAAACCCGCCTCTTTTGAGTTTCCTGCATTGGCAGGTGGATTCTTTACCACTGAGCCACCTAGGAAGCTTCAAATAATCACTCCAAAAGGGGTAGGCAGAACTAGCTGTCTATTTATCAACTTTCCTTCTGCCTTAATGGGCTTCCTTGATAGCTCAGTTGGTAAAGAATCAGCATGCAATGCAGGAGACCCTGGTTGGATTCCTGGGTTGGGACGATCCTCTGGAGAAGGGAGTCTACCCCCTCCAGTATTCTTGGGCTTCCCTTGTGGCTCAGCTGGTAAAGAATCTGCCTTCAATGAGGGAGACCTGGGTTGGATTCCTGGGTTGGGAAGATCCCATGGAGAAGGGAAAGGCTACCTACTCCAGTATTCTGGCCTGGAGAATTCCATGGACTATATAGTTCATGGGGTCACAAAGAGTTAAATAAGACTGAGCTTCACTTCATTTCTGCCTTAATAATAATAAACCCACTTTATTTGTAGCTAGACATGTAGCTACTCCTAATTTTCTCACCCTCCTTTGCAATTAGCTATTATGGCCTTATGACTCAATTCTGCCTGTAAGATGTAAGCAGAAGTCAAATGTAGCCGTTTCTGGGAAAGCTTAAAAGAAAGCTAGATAATGTCATTTGGCCTTTTTTCTGTGTTCTTTCCTCTACTACTTGAAACATGGTAATGATGGCTAGAGTTCCAGTAGCTGTCTTAGACCATGCGAATGAAGGCTATACCTTAGTAATGGTGGGATGGGACACCTGAAGGAGCTTGGGTCTTTGCATGTGTAGAGTTCCTATACCAGCCTGGACTGCCTACTTCTGATCTCTTGCACAACCCATGCTTGCTTATGCCGCTGTTATTTTTGGCTGTCTGTACGATGCAGCTGAGTTCAGACTAAAATTGGGGAGTGAGATTGGAAAAGAAGTGTGGTTTAGGAGAAAGAACTTTAGGCCAAAAGGCAGAAGATGCTGGTTCAACCTGTAGTTCTTCTATCAGTCGTGTCTGACTCTGTGCGACCCCATGGACTGCAGCCCACCAGGCTTCTCCGTCCATGGGATTCTCCAGGCAAGAACACTGGAGTGGGTTGCCATTTCCTTCTCCAATGCATGAAAGTGGAAAGTGAAAGTGAAGTCGCTCAGTCGTGTCTGACTCTTAGCGACCCCATGGACTGCAGCCTACCAGGCTCCTCTGTCCATGGGATTTTCCGGGCAACAGTACTGGAGTTGGGTGCCATTGCCTTCTCCCACTAAGAGCTCTAGAATATTGAGAAAATCACCTGGTCTTCCTGAGACTCAATTCCCTATCCATTAAGTTGGAAAAATAGTATCCACTTCACATGATCATTGAGAAGATTACATAAGATAAATATGTTTCAGTGTGCTGCAAACAGCAAGCGCATGGTTTTAAGTGTATGGCTCTAGAGTTGGACTGGGAGTTATAATCCTGCCCCCACTCCTTACTAGCTGTGTGCCTTTGAGAAAAGCTGTGTACCTTTGGGAACTGACTTGGCCTCAGTTCTCTCATCTTTAAAAGTGCATTATAATAATACATGCCTTACAGGGCTTCCCTGGTGGCTCAGATGGGAAAGAATCTGCCTGCAACGTGGGAGAACTGTGTTCAATCCCTGGGTCAGGAAGATCCACTAGAGAAGGGAATGGCAACCCCCTCCAGTCTTCGTGCCTGGAGAATTCCATGGACAGAGGTGCCTGGCAGGCTACAGTCCACAGTGTCACAAAGAATTAGACATGAATGAGCAACTAACACTTTCATTTTCATAGGACTTTGAGGATAAAATTTGGGAATTTGTGTAATTACCTTATTTTATTACCTAGCACACAGTAAACATTCATTAAATGAGTAAACTACTGCTATTGTTATTTTCTGGTCATCACCCTCTAATCATTTTTATATATTCTTATAATGATTATTTTCATTTTAAGTAATGGATTGCATGTTTCTATGACAAAGGAATGTCTATATACTGTTACAGCCTTTACTGCTCCAAGCTCAACGCCAGACCCAGAAGTACTTAATTAAACAGCTCACAAATCATTTTGCATGCTTCAGTTGAGGAGGTCCAGTTTTTCAGTGAGGTTGAGATTCCTGTTCTCAGAAAAACAGCTAGATTTACCAAAGAGGAATGAGATGGGGAGAGGCTGGGAGAAGAGGCTGAGAAGTGTTGAGATTTCAGAACTAGTAGGGCATTATATAAATAGAGAGTCCTTGTTGCAGACAACAGAATTCACTCTGGCTGGCTTAAGTAGAAATAAGAACATGAAAGAAGCTAAAAAGCTCACAAAATCTTTGGGAAGAACCAAGCTTGAATGTAATGCAGCCAGAAAAAAATGCCCTGCCACAATATGGAGCTGTTTTAATGCAAGTCTACAAAGAACCATAAGAAAGTACCTTGGAGGTTTACAGAGAATCTGCTCTCCTTCCCCCCTCCCTCCCTCTCTCTTTCTGGACTCAGCTGCCTTCTTACATCTAGGCCTCATAAGTTGGGCAGAAACTATCACATGTCTCAGTCTATCTGCAAGGGAGTCTAAGAATGTAGATTTTAGCTTTCTTGACAGAAAGGGGTTGGAATATGAGTTTACTGAGTCAACTTATAGTATCTGCCACATAAATTTTAGGACTTTCTGTTTGCCTATGGCTTCATCAGTGTGATGTGTCAGAAAGACCATGAGGTATAGTGAAAAGATCACAGGCCATGATAACAGATAAATGTGCTTCTTTCTTTTCTTTGCACAGACCAAATTTGTTCCTATCTTAGAGTTGTTGCGTATGTTCATCTTTTACCTGGAACTCTCTGCCCCTGTGACTTCTCATGGTTCATCCATACCTGTCCTCAAGTTCTGGCATGAATGTTACCTCCTCAGACAGGCCTTCCCTGACCACCCATCTACATGATTCCATCTCACCCAGCCTCCCATCATGTCATCCTTTTATTTTCTCTTTAGAATTTATCTGCTATCTTCTTGTTCCTTGTTGTTGTTGCTTTTGCAGCCTGTACTCCTCTTACCTCTAAATAGAACGGAAATTCCATAAGAGCAGAGACTTAGTCTATCTTATTCACAGCTGTACTCCTGGAGTCCTAAAGAGTGGCTGACACATGACAATATTTATTTTATTATGTATACATATAGGCTTCCCTGGTGGCTCAGATGGTAAAGAATCTGCCTGCAGTGTGGGAGACCTGGGTCCAATCCCTGGGTTCAGAAGATCCCCTGGAGAAGGGAATGGCTACCCACTCCAGTATTCTGGCCTGGAGAATTCCATGGACAGAGGAGACTGGCGGGCTACAGTCCATGGGGTTGCAAAGAATCGGACATGACCGAGCAACTTTCACTATGTATACTTATATACATGCATATGTAAGTCTGGCTTTAGAGCCTGAGCATGCTAAATATAGCAGGTTAATTCTTGGATACATGTGTGCATGGACGTCTTTGAGTCATCTCATTGGCCCTCTCTATTATATTTAACACTGCTAATTATCTCTTTCTCTGTCTCCTCACGGGCTTCTCATCCTCAATCCCCTTGTCCCCTCTCTTTACCTGCTAGTGTTCTATAGACTTCCATCCTGTGTCAACTGCTGTTTTTGCCACATGCTCTCCTTGGGTTTTATTCAGCATCACGATATGCTGAATATGAATGCCTATATTTTGTGCTCAATTTCTAGTGCCGATTCTCCAAGGGGGACAGAACTAAATGTTCTTGGCTTCCTGATGTCACCATTTGAGCATCCTTTATGCATCTCAAACTCAGCAAACACAAAGTTGACTTCATCTGCTATGTGTAGTCAAGTTAGTATCAGCCGGTCTGAGGAGAGGGTGCCATTTCATCTTCCCCCCAAACAAAATCTACTCCTTCTCCACATCCCCCACCTCAGTCAACATCACCAACCATTTAGCCAGTCTTCAGGACCAACAACCTGGAATTCACTTTAGAATTTCCTCCCCTCTTCTCATAGCCAATCTATGACCAACTCCTATGGATTTTACTACTTAAATAGTTCTCTAGTCCATCCTTTCTTTTTATTCCTGCTCCCAACAGGATTTCTGCATTTCCTTCCAAGAATATATATCGCAATAGTGTCCTAACTACTCTACCTGTCTCTGGTCTTGCTCCCTCAAATCTGTTTCTGAATATCACTGGTGTGATCGAACTACAATAAAATTTTGTTTGCTCTAAGCTACGCTCTGCAGTGGCTCTGCCATTCATTGCCCTCAAGATAAAGTTCCCCCTTGTTAAAAATCAACCTTGACCTGGCCCTCGCCCACATCCCAAATCTACATCAAGCCCCTTCCCTACTCCCAACCTTCACCATCATCTATGCTGCAGAAATGACCAGTTGGGGACTTCCCTGGTGGCTCAATGGTTAAGAATCCACCTCCAGTGCGGGGAACATTGGTTTGATCCCTGGTCTGGGAAGCTCCCACATGCCATGGGGCAACCAAGCCTGTGTGCCACAAGCACTGGGCCCACATGCTGCAACTACGGAAGGCCCTGGACTAGAGCCTGTAGTCCACAAGAGAAGCCACTGCAATGAGAGGCCATTGCAGTGAGGAGCCTGTGCACCACAGCAGAGAGCAGCCCCAGCTCAGCGCAACCAGAGAAAGCCGGCACACAGCAGCAGAGACCCAGCGCGTGCAAAAATGAAAATAAATAAATCAATTTAAAAACAAATGGCCAACTGGCCAGTTCACTGCTTTTCCCCACCAAAGCCCACATATAGAGGCCTGTTTTGCTCCTGTGGAGTAGGGATCAGGGAAAGTCAGTCAACTGGAGAGGAAAGGAAACGTTACGGTAGCTTTTCGGTTCCCCAGTTTCTTCTTGAAGCCCAGCTGCAGTCCTGCCATTTCACTTCTCCAGACCCTCCAAGAGCTTTATAATTCAGTTCTTTTATTCACTTCTGGCTCAAGTTGTGTCTGCTATTTGAAACCAAAAGAGTTTCAACAAATGCACTGATGAACTGAAAGAAAAGGCATCTGTTTACATAAGATGATTTGCATGAGAGGAAGGAAAGAGCCCTGTCACAGGAAGAGGGAGATGACTGGGGAGGCTGGCCCAGCCAGGCTGGGAGGGATGCGTGTCTGAGCAGCGAGTGGAGCAGGAGAAGCTGCTAAAAGACGATGAAGACTATTTCACAGAGCCTCCCTCCTGCAGAAGCACAGCTTCTGGGTCCAAGTGACCGAGCACCACACGGGGCAGAGCGTTCTCCACCTTCTGTAAGGGACGCAGCTGTGGCACATTTAGGGCTCCAGGGACAATGGAACCGCTTTGGCATCTCCAGGTTGGCTGTCTGGGGATCCCAAAAGAGAGGGCATTCATGGCACAGTCCTCAGCGTTACCACCTTGGACACTAGCAGCATGGGTGTGGAAATGCACCCTCCCCAAATGGCTCAGTGGGCAACAGATATCTTTGAGGGGAGGAGATGAGGGCCCAGGAAGAAGACGTCACAGATGTCCCTTGGTAACGGTAGTGGACAGACTGGTTTGCAACACAACCACTGGGGAATCACAAAAATAACTGAACGAGACGTGAATGGGGACACTCAGGCTCTGAAACTTGAAGATGTGAGATGAATTCAGCAAAATGTGGGTTATCACCATTAGTGCGCCCCCACTGTGACCCCCAGGCCAGGGAAAGCTGAGGAAATTGAAGGTCACGGTATTAGATCTACTTAAAAATGGTTTTAAGTGAAGGAATAAAATAACCCTAGGAAAACTAAGTTGGAATTATCTATGGGACTTTCCTTCAAAGCCTTGTCTAGAACTCACAAGATGTTTATGAAATGTCATCCACTAAAAGATATAATTTATAATTTAGTATGCCAAGATTTTCCTACTGACTCAACAAAGTAGAGGAGGACAATAGAAAGCTTATATTCCAGGGTAACAAGTCTGAATGTCCCCTTTATAAAATTAGGATCTCTGGGTAGTTAGCCACAGAGATCTTGTCAATTATTCTCGATCTCATTTGGGAAAGAAGTAGACAGACATTTTTATAACCTTACTTTTAGTTCTGCATTTCACATGGAGTGCTTGACCCAATTGTGAAATGACACATTTTCCACAGCCTGGTTGGGATAAACCTGACTGAACATATAGCAAATCAATTCACCCATGGAATGGATGGATGTCAACCTAGCCTTAAAGAGAAACTTTCTCTCTAAAGAAACTTTGAACTAAATTGATACTTAATACAACTTTTGGATCTTTGGTTCTTTTTCATTCTTATAAGTGATAATACTGAGTTTCAAATTGAAGTTGATGAGTTATAAAAACCTTCATTTATAATATCCTAACTATGTTTACAAGGAGAAGGCGATGGCACCCCACTCCAGTACTCTTGCCTGGAAAATCCCATGGATGGAGGAGCCTGGTGGGCTGCAGTCCATGGGGTCACGAAGAGTCGGACATAACTGAGAGACTTCCCTTTCACTTTTCACTTTCATGCATTGGAGAAGGAAATGGCAACCCACTCCAGTATTCTTGCCTAGAGAATCCCAGGGACGGGGGAGCCTGCTGTCTATGGGGTCACACAGAGTCGGACACAACTGAAGTGACTTAGCAGCAGGAGCAGCAACTATGTTTACAGACATTTTAATAACACTCAGGAGACATAAAATGCAGGATCATTAGTTCATTGGAAGATGAAGACTTGGGGAATTAAAATGTTTCTCAAACATAAATTTTCTAGTAAATGAAATCCAGAAATCAAACTTCCTATGTGAGAGGAATCGCTCAAAGCAAGTAACAAAACCTTCTGAGACAGATGTCATTTTTTCCCTATTTCACAGATGAAGAAACATAGGCTTGGGACTTCTCTGTGGTCCAGTGGCTAACACTCCAGGCTCCCAATGCAAGCAGGCTGCATCCGATCCCTGGTCAGGCAACTAGAACCCACATGCCACCACTGAAGGTTCACACGCCGCAACCGAAGATTCCATGTGCTGAACCAAAAGATCCCATGTGCCTCAACTGACACCTGTGCAACCAAATAAGTAAACAGAAATAATTTTTAAAACTGAGAAGGAAAGAAACAGAAATTTGGAGAACTTAAGTAACTTGCCTAAGAACCCACAGCTAGTAAGAGCTGGGCAGGGATTTAAGACAAACTGACTAGAGAGACCAGATGTGGTATCAGCATAAGTACACAGTGTCCCGACTTCTGCTAGCTCCTTCTTTAGCCAGTATCTGTACCTTTGGACTGTTTTGGTGCCAACTCTGATCCCATCTCTATGTGATCTTATCCTTCAAGCATGTAACCGCTTTTCTAGGAAGTCTAACTGACCTAGGATGAATTAGTGTCTTCACTATGGGTTTTTCATTTTGACATGACCAAGTAATTCCATAATTCTCAGCAGACACTGGCTGGGTCCTGAGTGTCCTAAACTAACTCATTTCTGGCACTATCTACCTGGAGATAGCATGAGATTCTACAGGTTAAGGGCTCAGTCCAAAACACTGCTCTTCCTTAGCCCCCAACTTCAGATGCCAATCACAAGTTCAGGCTGTCACCTGAGCTTCTGATTTACTAGCTAGAGATGACAGGTCCCTGTGACTGAATTCTGGGGTTTGATTAACTTACTAGAGCAACTCACATAAGCGTTTTACCTGCTAGATTACTGGCTTATTAGGAAAGGATATAACCCAGGAAAAGCCAGATGGAAAAGATTCATAGGGCAAGAGATGTGGGAAGGGGCTCGGTCTCCTAGCACCTCCTTGTGCTCACCAATCTGGAAACTCCAAATCCCGTCCTTCTGGTTTTTCTATTTGTTTAGTTTGCCACACTGCATGGCCTGTGGGATCTTGGTTCTTCAACCAGCGATTAAACCCAGGCTGCAGCAGTGAAAGCACCCTGTCCTTTTGGTTTCTATGGAGGCTTCATTACATAGGCATGCTTGATGAAATCTTTGACCATTGGAGAACAATTCAACCTCCAGTTCCTCTCTCCTCCCCAGAGGCAGTGGGAGGAAGAGGGACTGAAAGTCCCTTTCTTCAGAGAAGGGGTTAGATGCTTGAAAGATAAAACCACATATAGATGGGTTCAGAGTTGATACCAAAGTAGTCCAAACAGCTGTGGTCCATTCCCCTGGCAACTACCATCCATCCTTAGGTGCTTTCCAAAAGTCACTTCTTTAATATAAACTCATGTGTGGCTCAAAAGAGTTTGTTGTGAATACTGAGACACCTTTATCACTTAGAGACGTCCAAGGGTTTTAGGAGCTCAGTGCCAGAAAGGAGGGCAAAGACCAAATATATATTTCTTATAAATCACAGCTTTCATGTTTAAGTTGTGGGGACATTAACTGGAAAAACCCCTCAAATGCACCTACTACATCTCAGTGAGTTCTTTATAATCAAGACTTGAAAAACAACCACAGGCAAAAATATTGGAGAATCACAAGGTGGAGGATTACCAGTGTCGATGACCTACAATGTGCCATGAAGTGAAAGTGAAAGTCACTCAGTCATGTCCGACTCTTTGCGACCCCATGGACTATACAGTACATGGAATTCTCCAGGCCAGAATATTGGAGTGTGTAGCCTTTCCTGTCTCCAGGGGATCTTCCCAACCCAGGGGTCAAACCCAGGTCTCCCATATTGCAGGCAGATTCTTTACCAGCTGAGCCACAAGGAAAGCCCATTATGTGTCAAGCACTGTGCTAAGAGTTCTAAATGCATTACCTCATTTATGTTTGTAACAACACAAGAACTAACTGTAACAACACAAGAACAAAGACTATCAAAGGGTCAGTTAGAACAATCAACAATGTTAAAGAACAATGACAATGCAAGATATTAGAAGACTTCAACAGCCTAAGAGGAGACAGACTAGGAAGATGGTCCTTGGGAAGAGCCTCAAACAAATGGATTTAAATTCTTCTTAATTTATATTTTGAATGGGTATTATATGCAAAATTCAAAAGGTACAAAGAAAGTCTTTTGACTATTTTATCTAATCAAAATAGTTTATTGATTGGGACCATAAACTTTTTTGTCCCAAGAGTTTTATAATGGACATTTGATATTTGTGTTTGCTCCGCATCTTTTCTTTGTAGTTCTTTTATATTGTGAATTCTCCTTTCCATAAATAGAAACAAAGATAACACATATCCTGAAACCCTTTGCTGCTAGGATATAGACATGTGACTATACTCCAATAAACCCCAAATCTAAGCAAGACTGGAAATACAAGCAAAAAAATTACACATTATTCTCCTGGTAAGTATGGCCCTGGGGAATTTGCCTTTCTGCAGGAACTGCAGTGGGTCCAGGCTTTACAGAGGTTGAGCATCCCCTGCCTGGCAGCCACAGCAGGACTTCTGCTAGAACACTCCGATGGTGTGTTCAGACATTTGGGATGTCGTTGGACATTTCTCCTGGATGCTTTGCTTCTGACTGTTTGACATGCAGGTTTTGTTGTTGGCCTTCCCAGAAATTCTAGTTAATACCATGTAATGAAGTTCTACTGAAACTGGATAGAATGGATTCTTTCTTTGAAAGAGGTCACAAGGTACTGGCAATCTGGGGTAGATTAGATGACCTGGTTGGCTAAGAAAGCAGTAAGGGGACTTCCCTGGTGGCTCAGTGGTAAAGAATCCACTTGTCAGTGCAGGAGACACAGGTTCAACCCCCTGGCCCAGGAAGATCCCACATACTGCAGAGCAACTAAGCCCGTGCACCACAACTATTGAGCCTGTGCTCCAGAGCCTGAGAGCCACAACTACCGAGCCCACGCACTGCAACTCCTGAAGCCTACACACCCTAGAGCCGGCGCTCCACAACAAGAGAAGCCGCTGCAATGAGAAGCCTGCACATCACGAGAGCAGCCCTGCTTGCCACAGTTAGAGAAAAGCCTGCACAGTAACAAAGACCCAGCACAGTCAAAAGTAAATAAATAAAACAATTTTAAAAAATAAAGCAGTAAGGATGGGATGCAGGTAAAACAGTGGCACCCAGTGGTAAAAGAGTCATGAAAACTACTGCAATACAAGTTAGGATGATGCTGTTTCTTCCTCAGTTTAGTCAGACACATCACTAGATTATATCTCAGGATGCCACAGTTAGAGTGAGGCCGGCCCCTATTCCCTATTAGGCAGGATTTGTAGGGCTGAAAAACTGCCCCACATCTCCTGGGCTTCTCAGAGAAATCAAGAATGTAAACAGGGCTCAGACTATTCGGAGAAAATGGCTGAGAAGATCTTTTTTGAAGAGGTTTCAGCTCTAAGTCTTTTCTCCTTTGACAAGGGTGGAGGGTGCTTGGTGCTATCTCCCAATCTCAAGCCTGGTGAAAGAAATTTCCAGTAGACCACTGAGTAAGTTGCAGCAGCCTCCTGCAGCTGGCAGACACGGAAGACCAGGGTCTAATGACCAAGAAAGTGCAATCCAGTCACGGAATGAAGTCCAGGTTCTCCAGCAAAATGTTGAATGTTAAGAAGGGCTGGTTAAGTGCTCTGGAGAGAACAGACCCAGGAGGTGCTATGCTGGAATCATTGGGCACTCTCAGAGCTTGCTGGGGCAGGGAAGGGATTTCCCATGACTACTTGCAGGTTGCACAGGAGAAAGCCTTGGATCCTAACAATAGGTCTTTTTAGACAGACCTTGACAATCAAAGCTGAGCATGTACTGCTGGATATCCAGGGGCCAAGGAAAGAGTTGAAAGAACCACCCAGAACAGAGATTTGTCCTATTGAGGGAATTGCAGGAGAGGAGGACTGCAGGGAGTGTCCAAAATCCCTAGGCCAGTACACCGAGGGAAGAATCCTCCTGAGCTAAACTATGGCCCCCTGGGGGTCACCAGCTTTAATCATCTCCAAGGCCAGAGAACATGAAGCCGCACGTTAAGTCATAACTCACTGGTCTCTTTCCCTCTCATCTTACCCAATCTTCAATCTGAGAGAAAAAGACAATGATAGCTAGCAGGTGGAGGTGAAGGTCATTGGGGACAGCAAGAGAAGCTGTCAGAAGTTTCATCTGCGGGGAGAGGAAGATCAGCTCTCCTCCTCCATCCCTGAGTGAAACTGAGAGAGTTGGTGGTAAACATAAAAGTGCATTTTGATTATACCATGAGTTGTGTTCATACTGGGGCTTCCCAGGTGGCTCAGTGGGAAAGAACCAGCATGTCAATGCAGGAGACACAGGTTTGATCCCTGGGTCGGGAAGATACCCTGGAGTAGGCAATGGCACCCCACTCCAGTTCTCTTGCCTGGGAAATCCCATGGGTAGAGGAGCCTGGTGGGCTACAGTCCATGGGACCACAGAGTCGGACACAACTGAGCGACTAAGGACAAGCCCACACACCCAGTGGCCAAACTGATCACCTGCTGCTGTGCAGAATGAAATGTCAGGGGAAGCAGGGCTCCGGTGGGTGGAGAAGGAAGGAATATGAAAGCTCTCAGGTGAGAAGTTCCATCTAATCGCAGAAAACAAATTAAAGAAAAAAAAATCATGGGCTATTTAATTCTCACTTCAGAGCATGGTCAGTGAATGAGAAAGGTTCTATGACCTCCCTAAAATACTCTTTCATCTCATGAAGGCACAGAGCTAATGAAGCTGAAAAGTCAGAGGCAGAGACAGAGCCTGAAGATCGATGGATTATAAAACAGACTGAATTCACAGTCTCACCAGGTCTTTCAGGGCATTTATTGGGAAAAAGTGACTCTTGCCCTGAGTATTGGAATGGACATATTTTGGAGGTGTCACATAGCCCCCAAAATCTAAAGTCCCAGAACAGAACTCCCTGGATCAACAAAAACAGCCCGTCCTCCCATTCCGATGAGGCTGGTCCCGTCCTGTTCAAAGACACCAACTTCACATGGTGGTGACCTTGCAAGGGGATGTCCCCACGGTCCACCCCTACCTCTGCTCACTGACTCCAGACCCACAGTTACAGTCCGATTCCAGCATGCCCTGAATCAAAATCAGACCTGGGAAGAGCAGGCTGGCACACCCAAAGCACTGCAGGACTGTGGGAAAGTATTCTGACATTGTTAGGAAGAGAAGGTCCTCATTTTAGATTGGATCGATTTCATTTTATAGGTGCCCTCACCAAAAAGTTCTGGATTCAATGTGCTAGATCAAACAATCAGAAGAGGTGTCAATTTCTTGCCTGGTTGTCTGAGACTGAGTCTCAGCGGCAGCCTGTGCATGTGAAGTTCAGAAGCCACACATTCCTTGATGGAATGTACACCCCAAGTTATCTCATTAGTAAAGATACAGGTGTGCTCAGAAGGGTTTCCTCACGAATAACGAAAGACTATCATATCACTCAGGAAATTCCAAGGGTTTTAGGAGCTCTGTGCCAGGAGCCAGGAATGAAAACCAAATATATATATTCCTTAACATAAGTCATAATATCACATATATGTACCCCAATGTTTATAGCAGCATTATTTACAATTGCCAACATGTGGAAGTAACCTAAGTGTTCATCAAGAGATGAATAGATAAAGAAGATGTAGTATACACACAATAGAAAACTACTTACCCATGAAAAAAAAATGAATGAAATTTTGCCATCTGCAGCAACATGGATGGACCTAGAGGGTATTATGCTAAGTGAAGTAAGTCTGACAAAAAAAGACAAATACTGTGTGGTATCACTTATACGTGGAATCTAAAAATGCAAGTAGTGACAAGAAGGAAAAAGACTCATAGATAGAGAACAAACCAGCGGTTACCAGAGGGGAGAGGTGGGGGTGGGCAAGACAAGAATAGGAGATCAAGAGGTACAAACTGCTATGTAGTAAAAAATTAGCTACTGGTATATATTGTACAATACAGGCTGCTGCTGCTGCTGCTAAGTCACGTAAGTCGTGTCCGACTCTGTGCGACCCCATAGACGGCAGCCCACCAGGCTCCCCCGTCCCTGGGATTCTCCAGGCAAGAACACTGGAGTGGGTTGCCATTTCCTTCTCCAACAATACAGGCTAGGTAGCCAATATTTTATAATAAAAATAAATGGAGTATAATCTTTAAAACTGTAAATCACTATGCTACATACCGGAGAAGGCAATGGCACCACACTCCAGTACTCTTGCCTGGAAAATCCCATGGACGGAGGAACCTGGTAGGCTGCAGTCCATGGGGTCGCTAAGAGTTGGACACGACTGAGTGACTTAGCAGCGGCAGCAGCAGCACGCTGCATACCTGTAACTTATATAATATTGTACATCAAGTGTGCTGTTGTTGTTCAGTCACCTAGTTGTGTCCAACTCTTTGACACCACGGATTACAGCATGCCAGGCCTCCCTGTCCCTCACCATCTCCCGAAGTTTGTCCAAGTTCATGTCCATTGCATCAGTGATGCCATCCAGTCATCTCACCCTCTGACACCCTCTTCTTCTGCCCTCAATCTTTCCCAGCATCAGGGACTTTTCCAATCAGTTGGCTGTTCACATCAGATGACCAAAAATACATCAACTATACCTCAATTTAAAAAAATCACAATATCAGAGTTATCCGTTTCATTAGATTGTAAGGTCCATGAACATCCATTTTTTTCTTCTTCACCACAGTATCCCCAGAACTGGTGCAGGGTTCTCTGTACATGGGATTTTCTCAATAAATGTTGGAATAAACGACTCACTGATTTTTAATATGATAATTGTATTGTCAATTATCTATTCCTAGATAACAAATTGCTTCAAAGTTAGAAACTTAGAACAGCACACAGTTATCATCTTGGTTAACTGTGAGTCTAGACCTCATGGTTCTTGTGAGTCTAGAGTCCAGGCAAGACTGTTGGTTCTCTACTCCAGGGTCTCATCTGAAAGCTGCAATCACTGTCTTGGCCAGGGCTGCAATATTAGCTCAAGATTTGACTGGCAAATGATCCACTTATAAACTCACATGATTGTTGGAAGAATTCAGCTTCTCGAGGATGGTTAGCCTGAGGGCTGCAGTTCCTTCTCCACTGTCAGTGGGAAGTTACTCTCAGTTTCTGCCATCTCAGAACATGGTCACTTGCTTCCTCAGAGCCAGCAAGGAAGAGGGTCTATTAGCATGATGGACGTTAAAATCTTACGTAATAAAATGATATACATGCAATCACGTACATTCCATTACCTATTGATCAGAAACAAATCTCAGGACCCACTCACACTCAAAGGGAGAGAATTACACAATATCATGGATACCAGGAGGTAAAAGTCTTTGGGGCCGCCTTATAGCCTGTCTGCCTCAGTGATGCACCAAATACCCTTATTGAATCAGCTAAGCTGTAGCCATTCTCTAAAGAAGGTTGGACAGTTAATGTCTGTGAAATGCCAGAGGGTCCTCATTAGCTCAGCCTTCATTACTCAAGTCCCAGCTATTGTCAGGTTACATAGGGAAGCAAAGGTCATCTCAAGATAAAAATATTCACTGATATCAAATTAGTTCCCATTCGAAAAACATTTCTTCTCTTAATGCTAGTATCTGTCCTCTTAGATCACATTTTGCCAGAGCACCTCCTGCTAATTGTGCGAGCCTGCAATGCAAATACAATCAAAACCAACTGCATGGGCACTTCAAAAGAAAATTATTTGACTCTCAGAGGCTTAGGAGAGGCCCTTGGGAAAACCAATGAATCCCTAAAATAACTTTGTAAGAATATTCTTATTTGGACCATGTTGGGAAATTTGATCATGAAATATTATGCATCCTGCTGTCGTACCAGTTTTGGATAAATATTATGAAAAACTGTCAGCAAAATATTCCTTTTTCTTATGCTAAGAAAATGGCCCAGATGCAGAATAATTAAGTAAACTAACCTTAAATATAAGAGAAAATAACATAGTCCCATAATTTTATTTTTTTACTTACTATAACCTTGAGTCTTTTGTGGCCTGGGTTCAAATCCTAGTTATATTAATTACTAGCTGTGAGATAGGCAAGTTAATATTTCTGTGCCTCAGACCACATGTCTATAACATGGAGATGCTAGTAATAATACCTGAATCACCTTGTTCCTTATTTGACCCTAATGACAACACAAGGAGGCCAATGTTAAGGCAGGTGCTCTTGATGGGATTAATGACTGTGATTGGAGTAAGATGACCAGATGTTCCTTTTTTTGCCTTTAAAATGCTGGGCCTCCACAGCATAAATCATAGAGGCCAACTAATTAAGGTCAGGGGAGTCTGCAAGTTCAGGATAACTTCCTCATCTCATAGGTTTTTTAAAAAGTCCATACAACATGAATCCACCAAAAACAAAGACCAGATGATACACTGCACCTCATAAGATATAAGAGCATTTAAGTAACTTTCCAAAGGTCAATAGATTAAAAGTGATGGATTCAAAGCCCTGTGTAACTAACTGCAAAGCCCACTTTGATGCTTTTTTCCCATAACTTTCTCTGTGCACAGCCCTGTGGATGGGAGGATGAGTAGTAGCAGGGAGGAGTGGGCCGACTAGGAGAAATACCCAGTGCTCAGATCCATAGCCAGCCCCAGAAAATCACCAGCCTTGCTTCCCCACTCCCTTCTTCCTCAATGAACCCTTCATTCCTTAGCTCTCCCCTCCCTCCCCCACAGCTCTTATGTTCCTCCAGGCTGCTGCTTAAGAAGGTTTTTGAACAGTGCCCTTGAGATCTCAGGAAAAGAGAAACAATCTAAATCGAAAAAGCAAATAAACATTGAACCATCTTCCAGCTGTTCTGTTTGAACAGACAGAGGAACCCGAAGCAAGGCCCAGGAGTGTTAAGAGTTCATTTTCAAAGCACAGCTCAGAGAGTGCTCATGCTTAATAAACCAATGGAGTGAGACAGAATGTAGAGACTGGGGAAAGGGTCATTGCTTGACAGATCAATGCCACAAACATAAACAGCCAAGTCCACACACATGCAAATACAGATTGAGGTGCTGCTCGGGGCCAGGAAGCATCAACTGTGTCTCTGGAACTTGTGGTTCCAAGCACGAAGCCTGGCTTTCCCACTTGCTAGTCACAGCATCTCTGCTCCTTCGTATGTGAGGAAGAGAATAATCAAAATCCTTGGAGATCAAGTTGGGAATGGCAAAGAAAATGAAATGCTGGGATCCAAGTGGTATTGCCTTGGAAAATAATCATTGTGAGGGAAGGAAAGTATTATTCCATAGCTGGTGCTGGGTACAGTCTGAAGAGTGAAATGAATTCATTCCACTGTGGAAATATTTAACTGAAACAAAAAGGACTGTAGATAACATGCTACATGGTATTTAATGATAAGGTCTGAGAGGCAAATCTCATGAACAAAAGCACACAGAGAATTCCAAACCCTGAGGTTATATTATCATCTCAGTACAATGATGAAAGAGGATTAGCGAATATTCACACCCCAGAAACCTCAAAAAACCAGGAACAATAAATATCATCCAGGTGGGTCAAATATCTTAAGTTTAAAATGTCTTATCCCCAATAGTCCTGCTTAATACAGTTTATATATATATGTATATATATTCACACACATATATAGTGTTTTTTTCAGATGTTAATTGAAATCTCAAAAACATATATTTAACCAATCAAGAAAAATAAATCTTGTCTTGTTTTCATTTTAGTCACTCAGTTGTATCTGACCCTTTTGTGACCCCATGGACTGTAGCCTGCTCTACAGGCAGGCTCCTCTGTCCATGGGATTTCCCAGACAAGTATACTGCAGTGGGTGGCCCTTTTCTTCTCCAGAGGATCTTTCTAACCCAGGGATTGAACCTGTGTCTCCTGTACTGCAGGCGGATTCTTTACCACTGAGCATATATACCATAAAAAGATATCTCAAAGAAGGTTATGATTGATTCATTGATTGATTGGCTAATGGGGGAGTTTAGGTACATTATCTCCAATCATCATAAAGGCTCCCAATGCGCTTTACAGAAGGGAAAACTGAGGCTCAAAGTATCTAAAATCATCCAACTGATAGAGATGTGCTTAGTTTCAAAGCTTCTATTCTCAGACCACAGCTTCCTGGCTGGAAGAAGGAAGGGAATGAGCAGAGATTCTGATGCAAAACTAGAGGCTGGCCAGGGAGGAGGCCACTGGGCTCTGGATCTGGTGGGATAGGTTTGTGTGGTCAAGCGCATCAGGAAGCAAAAGCTTGGCCACTCTGTGTTGTTAGTGGTCATAATATGAATAACTGGCTGAATATTCCAAGTGTGGACTGCTATCAGTACAATGGCTAGCCGACAAGAAGGTGTTTCTTTTAACCATCCCAGTTTACCCCAATCCCCCAGTGAGAACAGATTGAAGGCTCATATCAGGACCTACTGAATGAGATAGAACATTGTCTGAGTGAGTCTTACTGACATCAGGAACTACTAAACACTGCCCATAGTTCCAAGTGTTATACATCTTTGCCACTAATACTTGTGCATGAATTAGCTTGTTAAGGAAATAAGCAAACTAATGACTTCCCAAGACCAGAAGAAAGGAGGTTCAGATGAATACGTTTTGTAAGGGAAAGGGACTGTGGTTGGGAAGAAGCAGAGGGTAGAACCAAAGTGGGTAGAGCCAGAGCGAGAGCTGGACGGAGGTCAGGGGGACGGAAGGCCCTGAAATAACCAAAGGGATCCAAGGAAGAAAGCTCAGAGGACACAGAAGATGAGATCTCACTTCTTTCCAAACCTTATTGTTGTCCATGAAATTGAGCCATCCATGGGCAGCTGTCCCTTCCTATGTAAACCAGGGGCCCCTGGGATGGGTCTGCAGTCATAGGCAAATATCTCTTTTGTTTTTATGTCTCAGATGAATATAGACAGCACAGTATAATGGAGAGAGGAAAGGCTTAGCACTTTGGAGCTAGTGTTGGAGGAGACAGCTGCCTCTTTCACCTACTGGCTTAGAAATTACTTACCTTCCATGAGAGTCAAGTCCCTCATCTATACAAAAGTTCATAGCAATTTATTAAGGTAACACCATATGCCGTGCAATACTTGTTAGGTAAGCAGGTAACACCTACTAAGGTAACACCTCAGCACACAGTCTCATGTTCCACAGATGAGTCCTTCCCTCATCTATAACTCCAGTCCTGCACTCTGCCCACCCCAAGCAAGCAGAAATCACTGAGTTCGTTCACTCCACTGCCTGGCCCTGAGCCATCTGAGGTCAGCACCTCTCCTTCCCCTTGCTGGCACCCTAACAGTTTGCTCTCTTTATTTTCCTACTGCCCCTGCTCTGAGGACCTCTGAGGACTTGGCAGACTCCAGAGGGGAAACATAAACCATTTCTATGTTATCAAGAGGGAAGTCAGGACACAATGAAAAATAAGCGGTTTTTCCAGAAAACATTTGAGAGAAATCCCAAATTGTCATCCTTTCCCACCGTCCACCCCACTGTTTGAACTGCTGCCCTGGACACTGGAAGAAAGCAGCTGGCTATCAGGGACTGTGGTCCACAGGGAATGCTTATCAAGGGCTGGGTTGGGGTCAAATTTTCAGGTGTCTCATCTTCTTTTTATTTTTTATTTTTTTTTATTTTTTTGTGTGTCTCATTTTCTGAAGCCCTCGGAAACTGCCTCTCCTGAATGACGGCAGCTGCAGCACCAAAGTCATTTTATCCTGAAACAATTGCCAAGCACCAGGCATACCCAGCCTGTGGCGCTGGAGAGGCATGAGTGACATGCTTCCTCGGATTATGTCCATCCCTTTGAGGAAAAGCATATTGCTAGGTGATAGTAACCTCTGGTGTCAGCCTCTGTTTTTAGTCTCCAAGTGAGTGATGAATCAGGTTCTAATCTGACAGTGTGCTTAAAGACATATTAAAGTCAAATTAAATTACAGTGCCTCAGACACCACACACATTTCTAAAGAACAGAGCCAGAAGGCATTATACCTGCTCAGTTTCAACACGCACCCATTATAACCTAAATTATTCTTATTACATATCCCATTATACCTCAGAAGGTTAAATGTGACTCTAAGATGAAGTAAGTTTCCTCCAATTTTAATCAAGCCTCCTATATTCCGGTAGTTCATTCCAAAAGTTGGAGATAGAAATGATTTCTCTTGAATATTATCACTGTGCTGTGAGCTCAGACACTGCTGGTAGAATCAATACTCTCAATCACTGAGATCGATCTGGAACACTTGTGACATTGGCAGACACTGCCTCGGGCACTGGGGAGACAAGGGTGAACAAGAGCAAGAATTATTCTTGCCCTTGTGGAGCTAGTTGAGGGAGAAGCGAGATAATAACCAAATAATCAAATAAGTAAATGGTTAGAATTGAGTGCTGAAATTATATTACTAAGTCTCTGATTTTATCTCCTCCATCCATCTCTTAGCTCTGTGGTCTTCTATTCCAGCACCTGTCTCTATGTGACTAAGATGGCCACTTGCAGCTCCTGACTACTACAGTGCTAATGAATGATGATCCTAAAGGAACAATTGTCCCTAGAGCTCCAGCCTGTCCTGGAGAGGATGCTGATAGGCCTGGATCAGATCACATGCTCCTTCTCACAATGCGATGGAGACCTGGGAAAGGAATATTCTGATTGGCCAGCGTAGGTCACATGTGCACTCAAGGTGGCAAAGGGAGGGGTGGTGTTAGTTTCCTTGTTCCACACACCTAAGCAGGATTCCTATGGCATGGGAGACAGTAGCTTCCCAAGTTAAAGGGTGATGGGCCAACGAACATTTGTCCATGAAAGTGTCAGAAGGTTGATATTTAAAGTTAATCAAGTGAAAGAAGAAAAGAAGTAGCAACGTAAGTTATGCTTTCTCTACATTTCCTTCCTGGTCCTCTAAGGCCAGGAACTGAGGCATGCTACAGGGTAGAAAGAGAGAGGGTTTCAGGACTAGACAGACATGGGCTCAAATCCTGTCACCACCACTTTTTAGAGGCTGTGTGGCCTTCAGCAAATCATCCAACCCTCTAAAAGAGTTTCTTCACTGGTAGCAAGGGGATAATAGTTCCACCCCATAGGCTCAATAGGGACATGAAATTGTACAGTGTAAACAAGGAGGTGCAGCAATGGGACCACTGGAGCTACTTGATGGATGGTGGGTATTTAGAAATCTCCCTGAGGTACCATACTGTGCAACAAAATATTGTAGACAGACAGGGTCCTAATATGGAATGGAGGGAGGGAATGGTGTTTAGAGACAAGAGGAAGAAACAAAATATATACAAATAAATAAATAAATAAGCTTCCATTCATATTTTGAAAGTGCTCTGATGGAAATAAACAAGGTAGAAAAAACAGGAGAAAAACAAATACAACAGAGTAATAAGAGTGGAGGCCTCCTTTAGACGGAATCGGCCAGGAAGGCCTCCTTGAGAAGGTGATATGTGTCCTTCAGAAGTCCTGAAGGCTGAGAAAGAGACTGCCACACAAGGAGTCCAGGGAGTGGGTTCTGGACAGAGGGAACAGCAAGTGCGGAGGCTCAGAAGCAGGGAAGGGGCGGTCATATTCAAGGAACAGAAGGAAGGACAGAGGTGGGAATGGTAAGGTTAAAGAGAAACCCGAAACAGATCCTAGTAAGTATGGATCCTTTCAGTCCATAGTAAGGTAGTTCAAGTTCCACACTAAATGATGTATCTGGCTAAAAATTCTAATAAGATAATTAGAGTTGTTGAGTGGAAAACAGAACAGATAAGGGCATGCGTGGGGCAACCAGTTGGGAGACAATTGCAGTCATCTAGGTAATAAGACCAAAGAAGGCAATGGCACCCCACTCCAGTACTCTTGCCTGGAAAGTCCCAGATGGAGGAGCCTGGTGGGCTGCAGTCCATGGGGTCGAACAGAGTCAGACACGACTGAGCGACTTCACTTTCACTTTTCACTTTCATGCATTGGAGAAGGAAATGGCAACCCACTCCAGTGTTCTTGCCTGGAGAATCCAAGGGATGGGGGAGCCTGGTGGGCTGCCGTCTATGGGATCTCACAGGGTCAGACACAACTGAAGCGACTTAGCAGCAGCAGCAACAGGTAATAAGACACTGGGAACCTAGCCTACTCTGATGATAGTGGAGATGGGGATAAATGGCTGGATTAAAGATATATTTTGGTTGTAGAACCAGGAAGACTCAGAGATGGATTTGTATGTGGGAGGTGAAGGAAATGAAAGAATTAAAGATAAATCTTGCCTCTGGGGATTGAGCAACTACTTGGGCAAATGTGGGCCATTTAGTGAGCTAGGGACACCTTGGGAAGAGACAGATTTAGGATACTGAGATTGAAGTCCCTATAGAGACTCAGGGGGTGACAAAATGGATTAGGCAGTTTGATGACAAATCTGGGTCTTAAGGGAAAGGCCAGGGCTAGGGTACAAATCTGAAACCATAGAACTGGATGAGATCATCCAGGAAAGAGGGGAGATAAGAAGAGAAGGGAGAAGGTCCTTGCATGAGCCTTGAGACTCACAGAGGAAGAGCCAGCAAGAAAGAGAGGCCATGATCTAGAGGGAAACCAGAGAGTCAGAGGAACAGAGGTCAGGAGAGGACATCATTTCATAAAGAAGGAAGCAGTCAATTCTGGTGAAAACTGTTGAGTGATTAGTAAAATGAGGACAAGGAAATGAACTTTAAATTTAGAAACAAGTGAAATGAAGCAGGAAAAAGGCTAGCAGAGTTTTGTCAAGAGAACATGCTGGTCATAGCAAACACCCTCTTCCAACAACACAAGAGACGACTCTACACATGGACATCACCAGATGGTCAATACCGAAATTAGACTGATTATATTCTTTGTAGCTGAAGATGGAGAAACTCTATACAGTCAGCAAAAACAAGACCTGGAGCTGACTGTGGCTCAGATCATGAACTTCTCATTGCAAAATTCAGACTTAAATTGAAGAATGTAGGGAAAATCACTAGGCCATTAAGGTATGACCTAAATCAAATCCCTTACAATTATACAGTGGAGGTGACAAATAGATTCAAGGGACTAGATCTGATAGACAGAGTTCCTGAGAACTATGGATGGAGGTTTGTGACATTGTATAGGAGGCAGTGATCAAAACCATCCCCAAGAAAAAGAAATGCAAAAAGGCAGAATGGTTCTGAGGAGGCCTTACAAAGAGCTGAGAAAAGAAGAGAAGTGAAAGGCAAAGGAGAAAAGGAAAGATATACCCATCAGAATGCAGAGTTCCAGAGAACAGTACGGAGAGATAAAGTGAACCATGCAAAGAAATAGAGGAAAACAATAGAATCAGAAACACTAAAGATCTCTTCAAGAAAATTAGAGATACCAAGGGAACATTTCATGCAAAGATGGGCTCGATAGAGGACAGAAATGGTATGTACCTGACAGAAGCAGAAGAGATTAAGAAGAGGTGGCAAGAACACACAGAAGAGCTATATAAAAAAGATCTTAATAACCCATATAACCATGATGGTGTGATCACTCACTTAGAGCCAGACATCCTGGAATGAGAAGTCAAGTGGGTCTTAGGAAGCATCACTAAGAACAAGCTAGTGAAGGTGATGGAATTCCAGCTGAGCTATTTCAAATCCTAAAAGATGATGCTATGAAAGTACTGTACTCAGTAACATGCCAGCAAATTTGGAAAACTCAGCAGTGGCCACAGGACTGGAAAAGGTCAGTTTTCACTCCAATCCCAAAGAAGGGCAGTGCCAAAAAATGTTCAAATTACCACATGATTGCACTCATTTCACATGCTAGCAAAGTAATGCTCAAAATCCTTCAAGCTAGATTTCAACAGCCTGTGGACCGAGAAGTTCCAGATGTACAAGCTGGATTTAGGAAAAGCGGAGGAATAAAGATCATACTGTCAACATCTGTTGGATCATAGAAAAAACGAGAGAATTCCAGACATCTACTTCTGTTTCATTGACTACACTAAAGCCTTTGACTGTGAAGATCACAACAAACTTTGGAAAATTCTTAAAGAGATGGAAATACCAGACCACTTTATCTGCTTCCTGAGAAACCTGTATGCAGGTCAAGAGGCAACAGTTAGAACAGGACATGGAACAACAGACTGGTTCCAAATAGGGAATGGAGTACGTCAAGGCTGTATATTGTCACCCTGCTTATTTAACTTATAGGCAGAGTATATCATGCTAAATGCTTGACTGGATGAAGCACAAGCTGGAATCAAAATTTCGGGGAGGAATATCAACTTCAGATATGTAGATGACACCACCCTAATGGCAGAAAGCAAAGAGGAATTAAAAAGCCTCTTGTCTTGTTGAAGGTGAAAGAAGAGAGTGAAAAAGCTAGCTTGCAACTCAACATTCAAAAAATGAAGATCATGGCATCCGGTTCCATCACTTCATGGCAAATAGATGTGGAAACAATGGAAACAGTGACAGACTTTATTTTCTTTGGCTCTAAAATCACTGCAGATGGTGACTGCAGCCATGAAATTAAAAGGCGCTTGCTCCTTGGAAGAAAAGCTATGACAAACCTAGACAGCACATTAAAAAGCAGAGACGTTACTTTGCCGACAAAGGTCTGTATAGTCAAAGCTCTGCTTTTTCCAGTAGTCATGTACGGATGTGAGAGCTGGACAATAAAAAAGACTGAGCACAGAAGAATTGATGCTTTTGAACTGTGGTGTTGGAGAAGACTCTTGAGAGTCCTTTGGACAGCAAGGAGATCAAACCAGTCAACCCTAAAGGAAATCAACAGTGAATATTTATTGAAAGGATTGATGCTGAAGCTGAAGCTCCAATTCTTAGGCCACCTGATGAGAAGAGTCAACTCACTGGAAAAGACCCTGATGCTGGGAAAGATTAAAAGCAGGAGGAGAAGGGGATGATAGAGGATGAGATGGTTGGATGGCATCACCAACTCGATGGACATAAGTTTGAGTAAGCTCTGGGAGATGATGAAAGACAGGGAAGCCTAGCGTGCTGCAGTCCATGGGGTCAGAAAGAATTGGACATGACTGAGGAACTGAATGATGACAAATAAACAGAAGTCCACCCTTGACAGTGGTGCTCTCAAACTCATCTTTCCAAAACACATCTGATTATGTTACTCCCCTGATTACAAAATTCAGTAGCTCATCTCCAAAGCCTTAGCAGGGCGCATGGGCCGGGTCCTTCCCACCAAAGCCTCCATCTGCTCTCATCCACTCCCCACTTCTCTGCCTGTGCTTCCTGTGAGCAGCGACCACAGATAGTCCTGCCTCTCCGGGAAGCCCCTGCTCTTTGGGTCTGTGGACATAGTTTCTCAGATCTGCCCTGCCTGCACTGCCTTTCCCTTGCTCCTGGCGGATGCCATACCCTGATTCCATCACGAGACAGTGTTGTTGGAGCCACAAATCCCCTCCTTAGCTCTCTAATACAGCACTTCTCAGGTTGCGTTAGAATTGTTTTCCTATTCATGGCACCCACTAGACTCTGAGTGAGATTCTTTACAGCTGGGAATTTGTTTTGTTTATCTCTGCACTCAGCACAGTACCTAATGCATAGCAGCTGCCTACTAGGCATTTGTTGAATCAGTTTCCTGAAGACAAAGTTTTAACTACTCTTTAAAAAGCAATTTTAAAGTAAATCTCTTAAACCTGAATGCATATACAAGTTCCCCTTACTCAAAAAATCATCTTGCAGGGTACAGAAACGTGATCACTCCTATTATCACTTGAACTGTGTTCTCCACCCCTTATTGAAGTCTTAACTCTCAATACCTCAAAATGGGACCTGAGTTGGAAATAGGGTCTTTACAGAGGTAATCAGGTGGCAGGGGGGCTAGTCCAATATACCTAGTATCCTTACAAAAAAGGAAAATTGGGACATGGAGGCAGACACACCCAGAGGGAAGACCATGGGAAGACAGGGAGAATGCCTCGTGAAGACAGAGGATTAGAGTGATGCGTCTACAAGCCAAGGAATGCCTGTGGCCACCAGAAGCTAGGAAAGAAGTCTGGAAGTTTCCTTCCTCAGCACCTTCAGAGGGAGCGTGAACCTGCTGACACTTTGATTTTGAACTTCTGGCCTCTGGAACCAAGAAAGTAAATTTCTGTCATTTTAAGCCATGTAGTTTTTGCTTCGTTGCTTTGGCAACTCTAGGAAGTTATCAACAGTACAACCCCTGACATGCAGGAAGCCCCAAATGTATTTTCTTTCTCTTGTCACTTTGGCAGTCCATAAGTTGAACTCAACCCATTATGCTGAAAATGTTTAAAATACAGGAAAAAAAAAATCACTCTCATCAATTTTGCCTAACAGAGAATGAAGAATCCCCAAAGACCTGAGTTTAATCAGATTTAAATTAATCTACATTTTGTATTTGTAGTAATATTAAATTAACCAAATGCATTTTATAATAATAATGTAGTCTGAAGATGGAAATTGGATTATATTAATTTGAGCACTCTATTTTTATTTAGTAAAAGAAAGTTATGCCTTTTCTTCTGCTCATTTTATAGCCCTGAGTGAGTTCCTTATAAAATAATATAGTCTATTAATTAAAAAATACTCTATGAAAACCATAAAGTTCTGTAGTGAAACAGTGAAACACGTGGTTTCACTGAAAATTAACAGTGGCAGTTAATTTTATGTCAACTTGACTGGAATAAGAAACATCCAAATAGCTGGTAAAATGTCTTGTGAGTGCTTCCAGAAGGAATTAGCATTTAAAATGGAAAGCTGAGTAAAGAAGACCATCCTCACCAGAACATATGGGCATCACTCAATCCATTGAGAGTGTGAATAGAACAAAAAGGAAAAGGAAGGGCAAATTTGTTCTTTGTTTGAACTGGGGTGACCGTCTCCTCCTGCCCTCAGACAATGATACTTATTGGTTCTTGGGACTTGAAGTCAGCCAAGAAACACCACTGGCTTTCTTGGGTCTCCTGCCTGCAGAAAACTGTTCAGGTGACTTTTATATATCTATCTATCACCTATTGGTTCTGTTCTTCTGAAGAACCCTGACTAATACAGATGGGGACGTGGCAGAGAAAGTATCATTGACTTAGTTGAGTGGAGAAGAAAAAAGTAAAGAAGCTGAGCTGATACTTTGGGAAGGCATTAGTCAATTTAACCAAAAAAAAAAAAACAGAAGCCACTTTAAGTGTTTAAACAGAAGGAATTTAATACAAGGGATTGGTAACACATAACAGAAGAGATGGGCTTCCCCAAAGGCTTAGGTGGCAAAGAATCTGCCTGCAGTGCAGGAGACCCGGGTTCGATCCCTGGGTCAGGAAGATGCCCTGAAGAAGGAAATGGCAACCCACTCCAGTATTCTTGCCTGGAAAATCCCATGGACAGAGGAGCCTGGGGGGCTATAGTCCCCCTGGGGGTGACAAAGAGTCTGACACAACTGAGCAACTAACACTACTACTACTACTATTACTACTACTACTACTACTACTACTACTACTATTACTACTACTACTACTACTACCAAGGGCAGAGCTAAGCACCAAACAGAACAATGAGGCGAACCTGAGATGAACAATGGAAGGAGCCACTATTGCCTTTAGGCTGGAGCGGGTTTCTCAATCGGGAACTATTGGTGTTTTGCACCAGATGATCCTCTGTTATCAGGGGCTATGCCCTGTGTAAATAGGATGTTTAGTCTTTATCTCTGACATTCAGCCACTAGACGCCAATAGCACCACGGTCCCAAGCTGTAACAACCAGAAATGTTTACAGACATTGCTAAATGTCCCTTGAGTAGAGGGAGTGGGGATTAGGTAGAAATGTCCCTAGGGTGAGAACCACTGAACTGGAGAGACAAAAGGAGGAAGTGGTGTTACTGGAACTTAGGTACAGGGTCACCTAGGAAACGCTGGATCCACAAAGCAAGAGGTTTGTCCAGTGAGAATTAGAGACATGGAAAAGAGGCTTTAGGCAGAGAGGGAGAAGGAGAAATACCCTGGCTTTTCCCCTGCCCCCTCAATTTCCTGCAGGTTGGTGTTGGTTTCCGGAGATATGCATGCAAGCATGCATACTAAGTTGCTTCAGTCGTGTCTGACTCTTTGCTACAGGCCCCATGGACTGCAGCCCACCAGGCTCCTCTGTCCATGGGATTCTCCAGGCTAGAATACTCGAGTGGGGTGCCATGCTCTCTTCCAGGGGATCTTCCCAACCCATGTCTCTTATGTCTCCTGCATTGGCAGTTAGGTTCTTTACCATTAGCGCTACCTGGGAAGCTCCGACATACAGAGCAGATCAAGGCAAAGGCAAGAAATGGCCTAAGGGTGCAGAATTGGTGCAGAGATTCCCTTAAAACTTTGGCTCTGAATGGAGTAAGTATTTTAATCTGAGGTCCAACTTTGAGATGTTCCAGATCACCAGATGATCACCACGTGTCATACAGAGGTAACTTACTGTGAAACCAAAGACCAACTTTGAGATGTTCCAGATCACCAGATGATCACCACGTGTCATACAGAGGTAACTTACTGTGAAACCAAAGAAATCCCTTGTTTGCATGGGCCCCTCCAAGGTGCCAGGAGGACTCTAGTAATGTGTTCAACATGGTCTTACATTTTAGTAAAATGCATTTCACACTCCTCCTCATGTTGGGTGGACCTGAAGTGGGTGTGGGCACTTCAGAGCAACAGGGGCGCCTGCCCTGGGGCCCACACATCAGAGAGCCGCATGGAGCCTCCTCCTGCTGCACCATTCCCTCTAGATGAGAAGTCTGCAGTGTCTGGGGCTATGCCCACGGAGAATTTATACCCTCCCCTTTTGCCCGTACTTTGAGTACCCAGGGCTATAAAATTGCCTGTCCATATGGTCCTGAGCCAGCTCCCAGGGTCTACATGGGCCTCTCCTCTGAGTCCAGACTTCCAAGACTGGAATGCACACCCTTAGGAATAGGAATGCACACTCCTAGGCCCAAGAGGGAGCCAAGGCATAGCAGTTTGCTGGGGTTTATAGATAAAGCTTGGTTGTATGGACTGTAGTGTTTGCACATGTGATGAGGCCCTGCAGGGTGCAGAAGGGAGCTCGATAGGAATAGGAAGAGAAGGGGAGTCATAAATAAGCAATAAGATCAGTATAAATTATTCCAACATTAAGAAGCAAATTCTAAGTCCTCCGTTTTTATTCAAATTATATCCAAGGAAGTAATTCACAAAGAAGAGAGAAGTTTTGAATAAAAGGAAAGAATCAGCTTTTATATTGTTTGATATCTGTTTCTTCTTGATCTAGCATGACATACTGACATCATAATCTACCCAAACAATGACAAACTGGTTAATGAGGGTCCTCAGTTCAAAAAGTATTGAACATTAGTCCCTGTGCAAGAGAATTTGAGATACGTATGAATTCTTACAGCTTATATGTAAAAGAAAGTTGATGTAGGATCTCCCAAATTTGACAATTTAAAAAAACTACATGACTTATCAGTAACCAGTTATGAGGCTGAAAAACTTTTTCTATCATATCAATAAAAATATTTATTCAACCAGGCTAGAAGAAAGACTGAGTAATCTTGCTATAAGGTGTACAGGGACTTCCCTGGTGGTCCAGTGGCTAAGATGCCACACTCCCAATGCAGGGGGCCTGGATTCAATCCCTGGTCAGGAAATTAGATCCCAAATGCCACAACTAAGAATCCACATGCTGAAACAAACAAACAAAAAATATCCCATATGCCAAAACCAAAAATATCCTGCATGCCACAGTGGAGATCAAAGATCCCATGTGCTGCAACCCAGGCCTGCTGCTGCTACTGCTAAGTCGCTTCAGCCGTGACTGACTCTGTGTGACCCCTTAGACGGCAGCCCACCAGGCTCCCCCATCCCTGGGATTCTCCAAGCAAGAACACTGGAGTGGGTTGCCATTTCCTTCTCCAATGCATGAAAGTGAAAAGTGAAAGTGAAGTCGTGTCTGACTCTTAGCGACCGCATGGATTGCAGCCCACGAGGCTCCTCCGTCCATGGGATTTTCCAGGCAAGAGTACTGGAGTGGGGTGCCATTGCCTTCTCTGAACTCAGGCCTAGCTCAGCCAAATAAATAAATGGATATTAAATAAACTAAATATTTCTTTAATATTAAAATTAAAAAAGAACTTTACAGAGGTATGTCACCAATCAATATAGAGAGAAGGATATTAAAGAGATGTGTCAAGCCATCAAATAATGATGGTATTATTATTTTTCTAGATTTTTGTAGTATTTGTCAGTTTTTAAAATTTTGTGACTTGCTGTAGTTCCTTTTCCCATTTCATGTAAATATTAAACTTCATGTTTAGTTGTTCACAATTTTTAATTCTCTTCTCTAAAGAAAGAGCCCGCCTCCCTCTAAATTGCAAAGCTTTGGTTTCCACAAAATCTGGCTCTTCCCCTGGCATCATAATTTATTCTGTGAGTTGTTTGAGTGTGGAGAAATGAAGTAAGAGGGGCTTGAGGGCTATGCCTGGAGATATTTATAGAAAATTATCTGAATGGGCAGCTCATCCTGACTCCCAAAATGTCAAGACGTTTTATTTCCAGGTGAGTCAGTAAGTGGCGCTTCTCGAATACCATTTTCAGATGACTGAATTACGTCTTCTTTCCTCCTTGTTTTTGTTCTGTAGTCATGGTGGCAGCTGATGACAGGAGATTGAAGTGGGTGAGGGGCAGATGTTTAGCTATGACTCCTCCGTCTCTCACACGGTAGAGAGCAAAAACAGACGACTAAAAAAGAAAAAAAAAAAGAGGCCACCAGAACACGCCTTCAACCCTGGCAAAGAGTTTTGCTATTGGGAGCCCCATCCATTTTGGAGCCCCAAGGTCAACCCAAAGTAGATAAAGCAGGAGTGTGGGTATAAGGTCATAGAAGCCAAAGTTCAGGGGCTTCATTTGTGAGCCTATAGGCTGCAGAGCAGTGACTATTCATCTCACTGAACAAAGCACAGGGATTAATTCTTAGTGTGTAATTTATTATTTCTTTTAAAAAGAAGCTATTTTATCTTGAAGTTATTAGGGTTCCTAAGTGTTCACATTTCCTCAGAAACAGTTATTGGGATTTGCTGATGTAATTCCTACATAATTCCTTGGTGTGGTTATGTAGTTCCTTGCGACAGAAGAGCTGCCCTGAGCAAGGCTGCCAGTCCATTTTCCAGCAAAGGTTTTTTAACTCCTCAAAAACTTTCTGGTTAAAGTGGGTTGAACACAAACTCTTTATCTCTGCTCCCTTCCATGATCCCAATAACACAACTGAAAAAAGAGTGAAATAGGAAAACTTCACAAGGACAAAAAGAATGAAAGACAATGGCAGCAGAACAGGATTCAACAATCCTGGAGACCGTAGTCCTGGAAAGTGGGACTCAGCAGGAGAGTGGATCAGAAGTACTCGCCCTCCCTTACCACTTCTAGGCCAGAACAGAAGAACTTTCACAAAGTGACTTCAAACTTATATTTTCTGGGGTTATTTTCTTTTATAAAACGGATCACTTCAACTTATAGAATAGAAGCTTTCATTGACTTAACAGGGAGAGTTAATCAGGAGCAAGTCAATTATTACCTCCAGATCCATCCTCTATCCCTGGTCAGGAAGTTCTCTTTCTGGAGAGATGGGACCAGCAGATCCTGGATTCAGAGAGGGCTTAGATGAGATGTTAGATCAAAAACAGTAGTCAAGGCGGAGTCAGCTGTCTCTGAAACACAGATACTGGAGGAAAGGAGAACAATTTCCCAAAATGAAGTTGGGTAACAGTGACAACAGCTGATACATACACGGCGTGTGACGCAGTTTCTGAAACACTTTATACACATTAACTCAATTCTCACAACAACCGTATGCTCGGGGAACAATTATCACTTTATTTTATGTGCAAGGAACTCAAGGCACAGAGAGTTTCAGTACATTCCCGAAGGCCACACAGCCAATTAGGGGCAGAACAGGAGATGAACCCAGACAGTCTGGCTATACTGAGAGGGGGACATGAATCCCAGGGGGCAAAACTCACGAAGGGTTACCACAGGGAGAACTGTGGCTTATGTTCCAAAAGTTTCATAGATTGTGGAGGTTATATGCAGTTAACTTCTGGTAGCTACAATGTGAGCCAAGCAAACAACAATGCCACGCTCATTCATTCTGAGCAGATTCTTTTCTGCAGCAGCAGGTCCCTCTATAGCTACAGGTCTATGGTGGCCTGATTAATGACCCCCTCCCCGCCAAAAGATGCCATGTCTCAATCCTGGGAACCTGTTACATTACATGGTAATAGGGGCCCTGTGGGTGTGGATCTTGAGATCTAAATGCAGAATCTTGAGATGAGGGTTCTCCAGTCCTCAGGCCTTTCGTACTTACCCAGCTCAGAGTACCAGGTGAGACGCTCACGGACTACACACCCCTCTGCTAATACCACACGCAGCCCACATCACGATTCCAATCACCAGTAAGAAGCTGCTGACAAAGGTGAGTGGGAGTGGACTTCAGATAGATCTGTGTCTTAACTGGGATATGAACTGAAAATTGGTACTGATTACACACCACATACACTGAGTACATACCCACAGGATCCCCATGTAAGAAATGGTTTCTAATCACAGAATAGAAAACTCTCTCATTAAGGATAAATGTACTGTGACAAAAAGAAAAAAAGTGCTATGACATTTGCAGAGCTTGAACGCCAACACAAATGGATTTTGTGCAGGAATCAGAATTTCTAGAGTGGCAAAGATGTTGCTGTGATTTCAAGGAAAGAACTGTGAATAAAGCTTGGCTCAGCCGTGTCTGTAGAAAGGATGAAACGTTATTAGTCATGGATGGAGACTGGCGTGGAATCAACAGCCCACCTGTTCTCTTGGTAGAAATCATCTCTGTTCCTGTTTAAATAATTTTGATATTGTGAATTGATAATCCTAAAATGATCTTTGAAGCTTAGGAAGGAGGAGGGAGGAGGAGCTTAGGAAGGAGGGAGGAATACCATGGGGGCACCTAAATGAGACACCAGAAATGAGCAGATGGAAGCTACAAACAATATATGACAGGGAGGGGCCAAGCAAGTCATTTTTCCAAGGGTGTGTCAGTCATGTCAGGTCTGCAAGAGAACTATGAACCTGATGTGTTCCTTAGACAAGAAGCAGAAGGTTATTGGGTATAGAAGTCCTGAACCAGGAAAAGATACATTGAGCCAGGAGCTGCAGAGAGACATCTGAAAGGCTATGTTACTATTAGAGGAGCTAGGCTCAGACCTTGACTTAGAACAGTGATAGCAAACGCACAGTTACTCTCTACCCCATGCCCATGGCAGACATCACTTACACTTTCTCGCTGAAGCCAGAGGCAGCCTCAGAATCTTTCTTAGCTTGGATCTCAGTCCTAATACTTATTGATCAGAGTTGACAGACGAGATGAAATCTATTTGCTATCCCTGGTTTAGAACAGGGATACAAGAACAAGAGGTAAAAGAACCAAACATTGGTTAGAAAGGCACACACATTAGTATCTTGAAAAAGCACCAAGGGCAAGTTGAGTAGAACAGAAAGATTTGGGCAAGAAAGAAAGGAAGGACTTCCAGGGTCTGAGGCCAAGGGGGTATCCAGGAAGTTGCAGGAAATGACACTAGCCAGGCTGAGGTCTAGAGGGAGAACTTAGCAAATGTTTCCTCATGTCTCTATGGCTTTAATGGGATTATGGGCCCATCCTGAACTGATCACTGTCATCACATGTGGGCTCTGCTGATTGGTTTAAGTTAATAAAGCCCACCTGTAGAGCAAAGGGCATTCCCACCTAAACCTCATGACTAAGAGTCAGCAAGAGGTGGCTTCCCGAAGGAACTGGGGTACCCCTCCCATGAAGGAAGAGACGTAATGCTGAGGAATAACAACAGGCTTTACCTACACTGGGTAGGATTTACAAGGACCAGATTTGGAGAGCTCTTATAGAAGGGCAGTGGGATATCCATCGAGTAGGTGCAGGGTGGCTCAAAGCCCACAAAAATAATTTCTGGGGACCACATAGGAATTTCTTTCCTCTTCTAAGGAGACCAAAGAATTCATACCTGCCACAGAAATGAGGAAGCAAGTTTAGGTTGCAACTCAGAATATTCCCAGACCTAGTAGAGACACAAGCTTGAATTTCCTTGGCTAAGCATTTCAGGCCAGCTTTTCAACGTTATATGAGGGTGACACCTTGGAACCAGCCAGGAACTAGATCCTACAGCTCAAAGACAACAATAGCAAGTGCTTTCTGCAACCGTGAAAGCATCCTGTGTTTGTAATTTTGCTTCCATGAATGTTTCCTCGAGATGCGTGACAGCCAATTCCTGAGGTCTGAAAGTCCCGAGTGACTGCCTTCTAGAAAAGAAAAGAAAAAGGAAATGGGGCGATTGTGTCCTAGGTCTTTGTCACTCCTGGAAACAGAAAATTCCCCAGGGCTGGAGAGGGGATGGCAGCTTTGAAAAGAAAGGGAGTTTGGATGTTTGGGATACATGGAAAAGAGGAAACGTGCAGAAAGGCAGTGATGAGAAGCAGGTGTGGGTTTGATAGGCAGAAAACCCCATGGGTTATAGAGGAGGAAGAATTTGTAAATAAGAAGAAAGCCATCAGTGGAAAGAAAGGTGTTAGTTTGCTGCAGTTTGTTCACAAATAGTATCAATTGTGTTAGGTATCTGCCAGGTGTAAGCATTAGGAAATCTTTCCCAAATTGTCTTTAGAAAGAAAAAGAATTTATTAGCTCATGTATTTGAAGGGGAGGGCTTTCCTGGTGGCTCAGTGGTAAAGAACCCACCTGCCAACGCCGGAGATGTGGGATCCATCCCTGGATCGGGAAGATCCCCTGGAGAAGGAAATGGCAACCCAGTGCAGTACTCTTGCCTGGGAAATCCCATGGACGGAGAAGCCTGGCATCACAGAGTCATACACAACTTAAAGATCAAACAACAATAACAAAATTAGAAAGAGACAGATGTAGAATGGACTTTGGGCAAGATCTGATCCAGTAGGGACTTCCCCGGTGGTCCAGTGGCTAAGACACTGCACTTCCAACACAGGGGGACTGGGTTCAATCCCTGGTTAGGGAACTAGGTCCCACCTGCCACAGCTAAGAGTTCTCATGCTGCAACTGAAAGATTGTGCCTGTTGCAACAAAGATGGAAGATCCCATGGGCCGCAACTAGGACCTGGCACAGCCAAGTAAGTAAATAAATATTAAAAAAAGATCTGATGCAGCAACTCAAAGGATTCCACTTCTTCCCATCTCTACTCTCTTCATCCTAAGGCTGGCTCTTCTCATTGCTGCAAGATGCCTACCAGCAGCTCCTGGGGGAAAGGAACATGCTTCCTCATTAACACAGACGGAAGAGAAAGGATGCTGTGTCCCAGAATCCCTATCAAAGGACCTCTGATTGGACTTACTTAAGTCCTGTGACGACCTTTGAACCAATTACTGTGTTCAGGGGAAGGGAAATCAGGTTCTAATCATAGGTGGCTATACAGCCCCTCACATCAAATCTGCATGGCTGAGAATGGTCCAAGTTGTGGTTTTCTTAAACAGGAAGTTATTATGAAGGAAGAGAACTAAAGGCTGGAGAGCCAATAGCAGATCTCCTCGTATCAAATGTATGGAGAAAGGAGGAATATACTTAATATATATTTCTAAATTAAAGATAAAGGCAAATAGCAGAAGTCTCTCTCCTAGAAGAGACTTTGGCTTAAAAAAAAAAACAAAAACTGATGACCAGAAGAGAAAGGCTCCCATGGTTTGACCATGGCCTTGCTTGGCTGGCTGGCAGCTGCTCCACCAAATGAAATGAGGCTCGCGGTAACAACTCGCATGGATCACCTCTAAAGAGGGATCTTGATATACATACTTAACCTCACATTCTTAGAGGGACTCATGGGCACATCGCAAAGAGGGAGTTAATGTTCTGTTAAGTTCTTGCTTTATTTATTCGCAAAGATGGTTTTTTCCTGAAACCCAGCACTGTGTTAGCATCCTGCAAGTCCCTCTGATTCAAGTAAGCCATAGGAAGATGGATGACTGTTCACTCACTGAAGAATTTCCCAAGTTAAGAAGACATACAATTAATGGTGGAGCAACTCAGCTAGAAACTCTTATATGCCACGGAAGACAGAGAATAATGAGAACATTCTTCGGTGCCCAGAAGAGAAGAGTGAAATAGAGTCAGTAGCATGATAACTGTTCAGTAGATCTTTTTTTCTTCCTGGGCTTGTTGTCCTTGGTTCGTGGCATGGGCCTATGGAGCTGAGAGAGCCAAAACATCCATCTGAAACAGAATTCTCCAACCACTATGTCAGACTGTAGCAGCAGATTCCAAAGTCTTGCGTGGTAATGAGATGATTCTTTAAACAAATTATGTTATATCCCTACAATGGAATTCTATTCTTTCACTTAAAATGATGCTGTAGATGAAAATGTATTGACTTTGTTTTTTAAATATTTATTCGTCTGGCTGTGCTGGGCCTTAGTTGTGGTACATGGGATCTAGTTCTCAGGCCAGGGATCAAACCCAGGCCCCCTGCATCGGGAGCATGGAGTCTTAGCCAGTGGACCAAAAGTGTATTAACTTTAGCCAGTGGACCAAAAGCCAGGGAAGTCCAAAAGTGTATTAACTTAAAATGATGTTCAAAATATATTATTGGGTAAAAAAGCAAATTAAAAAACCACATGGAGGTTACAACCGTACTTTTCAAAAATATGAAAATATTTCGGCACAGAAACAGTGAGAAAATATATTTTAAAGTGTTTCCAGTAGTTTCCTCTGCATGATGGAATCATGAATATTCTTTTTTTTTTTAAACCGGAGGATAATTACTTTACAATATTGTGTTGGTTTTTGCCATACATCAACATGAATCAGCCACAGGTACACAAACGTCCCTTCCCTCCTGAACCTCCCCCCACCTCCCTCGCCATCCCACTCCTCTAGGTAGTCAGAGTACAGGGTTGAGCTCCTGTGTCACACAGTAAATTCCTGCGGGCTATCTATTTTACATATGGTAATGGATTTGTTTCCCTTCTACGCTCTCAATTCATCCCGCCCTGTCCTTCCCCCCACCCCCCCCCCACCCCCCTTCCGCTGCCCAGCTGTGTCCACACGTCTGCTGTGTCTGCATCTCCATTGCTGCCCCGCAAATACGTTCATCAGTACCATCTTTCTAGGCAATCATGAATATTCTTTGTGGATCTTTTTTATATTCTCTAAATTTTCTATAATGTTTATCTATGGCTTTTGTTATAAAAATACAGCAGAGATATTTTGAACTAAAAAACTATATCCGTTACATCTGTAACTCTTTAATTGTACTTCCATCTTATTCTTTTAAAAGTGTGGCATTCTTGGTAAGCAGCCACAGGTCCTCTGTGGCATGAGGCAGGGGAAGAAATGCATGCATGCATATATAAACGAGTGAATGAATAAACACGGCCCCAATTACAGCAGGAAAGGAAACTCTGGGGAATCCCAAGCCCGACCCTCTGTTCTCTCACTTTGATTTAGTTAACATTGAAATGAGATCCAATTCCAGGAGAATAGTCCCAGCCCTGGCCACATGAGACATTTTAATGCTTCTGGGTCTGCTGACAGAGTTTTCTTGCTCCCAGGAGAGGCATCTCAAGAACATAGATTCTCAGACTCGAGTCAGGGGTCCATCACTCCCCTCTGGGCCCCAAGAGGCCTTTCTCATCCCATAATCTCTAGATCACACTCTCCTCCCCAGGCAGGGCCACATTTGGCCTTGGAGGGAATGCCACCACCCGGACCCAGAGGTACTCCTTGACCTTCACACTCACTCCAAGGTTTCTGGTGCTGCCCCCTGCTTCAGACACCTCTAGTCCTGCCCCCCTATGCAGCCAGCATCACGGCAGCAAGCCTGCTCCCAATATGTTAGAAGTCCCTCCCCTCCGCTTTAGTCCCGAACAAAGCTGCAAACTCCCCCTCAACAGCTGCCAGCATCTAGAAACACAAAGGCCTCTTCACAGAGCTGTTCTCAGGTGGGAAGAGGGTGGACACATCAAGGTCCAACTCAGTCCCACAGTACCCCCACCTTTCTGCTCACCAGGCTGCTAGACGTGGGGACACGAAGTGACAGAAGTGGAGGTGAAAGAAACTCAAAAGCCTGCAAGTAACATGTTATCTACAAGTTGCTGAGCTGCAGTAATTGTTGCCAAGGGTAATACAGGCCTAGTATTGATAGGTTTGTTTTTTTAGGAGAAAGTAGAAATTTAGGTTATATTATCTGTAATCCCCAATTTTTAAATACTGGCCATATGCCATATATATATATATGCATTTAATATTTGTTTATATTTGTTTCTATATTTATTTGCACCGGGTTGAGTTGCAGTGTGGGATCGAGTTCCTTGACCAGGATTTGAACCCAGGTCGCCTGCATTGGGAGTGCAGAGTCTTAGCCACTGGACCACCAGAGAAGTCCCATGTGTTCTATATTTTTAATCCCAAAATAAGTCTGTCCTGGTTAGGAATTCTGTCCAGTTGCAATAATAGAGATGAGAAATAATACGACTGATGGTAGAGTCTTGGTTCTCTCTCACCTGAAAGAAATCCAGGGCAGTGCAGGGCTGTGGGCAGCTCCACGAATATCACGTTTGAATCACTTGGCTTGGCTTTCTGCCTAGTGGTTGCTAAAACACTGGAACTCGAATTCAAGATAAACCAGCTGAAAGTCCCTGGGCACAGCCATTTATCTTTCTATGCTGGTTTCCTCTTTTGTAAGATGGACTAGAATGGTATCTGCCTCACAGGATGGATGTGAGATGGAATGAGGTAATACATGAAAAGAGCCTGGGGCACAGTGAAACCCGTAAATGTTGTATAAGACACAGAAAACCCCATCCTAGATCCTTCTACATGGTAATGACAAAGTAGCCTTTAGAGAGCTGAGCATAGGACAGATAAGAGATGAATTGTTCTGTATGTTAAAATGAGAAGAGCTCAATTTCCTATCTTTTCCCCCTCTTAGAGCAGGAAATGACAGAAAGAGAAGGGAGGAGAGAAGCAAGTAGCAAAGCAGTGTGCAGAAGGACATTTACAAAGATCTGATCTTATTTTTTGACACTGATGATCTTTTTTGAAACGTAAGCCCGTCTGTCACCCCAAATCTTTAAAGTCTGCTAGGCACTAAAGTATCTATTATAAGTAATTTTAAATAAAATATGAGAAGGGGATGAGTTCTGTGGATATCGACGTAGGATACAAGTGGACAGCATATGAAAATGAAGTCACTCAGTCATGTCCGACTCTTTGCGACCCCGTGGACTGTAGCCCACCAGGCTCCTCCGTCCATGGGATTCTCCAGGCACGAATACTGGAATGGGTTGCCATTTCCTTGTCCAGGGGATATTCCCGACCCAGGGATCGAACTTAGGTCTCCTACATTGCAGGCAGACCGCTTTAACCTCTGATCCACCAGGGAAGCCCAGCAGACAGCATGTATAGGACTGTATATTCTAATGAATAACTAATGCAACAGAAATGAGAAGGATTGGGAGTTTGGAGTTAGCAGATGACAATTAGTATGTATAGGATGGATAAATATCAAAGTCCTATGTTAGAGCACAGGGAACTATATTCAATATCTTGTGATAAACAAGATAATGGAAACAAGTATGAAAAAGAATATAAATATGTATAACTAAATCACTGTGCAGTTCAGCAGAACTGGAGCCATTAACCTCTGGAGCCAGAGGTTAATCTGTAAGAACATGAACTCTACCCTTCCCCAAATCCTTGGAGAGATTACTGGATTTTCTTCAAATGTGAAAGGAGGGGTGAGAGTTTGAGTCAATTTTATTAATACCTTGATCTAAAGCAGCAGCAACACCCTAATAGACATTTGATTTGCATAGCTACTACCTACCCTCCTCCAGTCCTCAACCACACTCCCGATGACCCTTCACAAAACTGAAGGGGAATCTTCTGACACTGCCTCTGCATTTGTAACACTCTTCATCAAATCAGGAAGAGCTTGAGTTGACTGTAATTCTAAAGGATGAATGGATGCTGATGGTGTTTCCTAGCAACAACTGGAAAGAAATCAAGGTTAAGTGATAGAGTGCCATGAGCAGAAGCAAAAGATCCACTGAAACAGTCAGAAGTAACATAGGCTTAAGCACGGACCGTCAGACCAAAACTGGCAATTGCACGCTGCTCCCATTAGGACGCTGCACAGATGAAGCAACAGCAAGAGACAAGGTAGGCTAAAGGAGGCCTCATAAAAATGACCCCGATCACATTGCTCAAAACCCAGGTTTGGCGGGACAGCCTCAGCCAGAGAAAACCATTTCATCTATAGACAACTGAAGGTCATAGAAGGCTGTCAAATAAATCCCTTTGATCTCATTACAATGACATTTATTTCTATAAAGCCATATAGTATTAAATAAGACACTAATAATCACATTTCAGAAGGATGAAAACAACTCTCTTCACTACCGTATTAGTAAATTTAACAAGCACTGATTGTTACCCAAGTACCAGCTAAAGAATACTAGTGTATCCTACGGCGTTTGTCAGAGGTATTTTTATTGCCAAAACAAGAAATTCAGCGTGAGCTTCACTTGAGCAAAAAGAGGATTTGGGGGAAGGAGTGAGTCGTGGAATCAAAAACATCGAGGAATCAGGGCAGCGCCGAGGAACCAGAAACCAGGGATTTAACGCGCCTGGGACTCTTTCTGCTTTGCTGTGACTTCTTCATTTCCTCAGGCTTCTCTCTGAGGCTACAATATGGCTCGTAACAACCCTGGAGCTGTGTAGTTTTGTGGTCCCAGGAGGGAAGAGCACTTTCCTTACTAGTTTCACTTAGGAAAAATCCCAGGGTGGGATGCGTTACCCCACGCTGGGCTGCGTGTCTTCTGGGCTGCTCACTGGGGTCGGGAAGAAGGTGCGAGCATCGGTCAGGCTTGGGTCACACACTCACCCCTGGTGTCGGGACAGGAGGTAGGATACACTGGTTAGCAGGGTTGGGATGGGAAGAAGTCCCACAAAGAAAGGGATGCTATTTTCCAAAGGAGAAAAACCTGGCACCGAGCAGAAAAGAACACATGCCCACCACATTTCTTGAATTGGTGAGGAGAGTGATTTTCATAACCCACTACTATCCTTAGCTTGTCTAAGTTGTCTTGGTAAAGGCAAATCATTACAGAATCCACAGCTGTCTGGAATGTACTGTGGATTTGGTTTAACCTTGCAAAATTGCAATTAGCCACCGTAGGAAGGGGGACTTTAGTTGTTCATCTCTGAAAATACCAAATCCCATTTTCTCCATAAGTAAAAAGATGATAAAGATAACATCTAATATAGTAGCTACATTTGAACTCTGTTTCCAAATAGAACAGTTACATTTATTAAGGATTTTTTAGTCAGTAAAATAACACAAAATTGAATTTTTATTAACATTTAAAGGAATATTACATACAATAATTTTTTAAAATTACTCATTCCTATAGTGATCTGGCTTCCTGGGTAGCTCAGCTGGTAAAGAATCCACCTGCAATGCAGGAGACTCTGGCTCAATTTCTGGGTCAGGAGGTTCCCTTGGAGAAGGGATAGGAGATCCACTCCAGTATTCTTGCCTGGAGAATCCCATGGACAAAGGAGCCTGGCGGGCTACAGTCTCTAGGGTCAGAAAGCGTCAGCCATGACTGAAGCGATTGAGAGCGCACACACACTAACAACTGTCTCAAACAATTATTGAATCATAAATTGTATAATTGTGTCTCATATTTGGGCAAAGAAGCTAATCTCTTAGACTTCAAAATGTTCTCTCAAACAAGACACATTTGCAGTGTGCAAAATGAAACAGTTGCTAATTCTAAGTGAGTGAAGTGGAAGTCATGTTGGACTTTATATGAACCCACGGACTCTAGCCTACCAGGCTCTTCAATCGATGGGATTTCCCAGGCAAGAATACTGGAGTGGGTTGCCATTTCCTTCTCCTGCTAATTCTAAGACCCTAAGAGAAATCTCAACATCAAACTTGATGTGAGAAACCACCGATCAACAAAAAATGAAGGCAAGAAAGCTGTTATCCAGTCAAAAATCAAGGAACAACTGTGCCCCGAAAGACCACAAAAGAAAATGTGAGAATAAGATCTTAGCTCTTCTTCACCAATGGGAAACTAGATAAGGGGGTTTTTAATTTAGGGTGTGAGGACAGTTAGGGAGCTGGGGCAAGCACAGTTATATGACAAATATTAATGGCCATCTCAATTCTCTAACTGAAAAACTCAGGTCAGTTTGTATAGGGGAAGCTGTCTCCAAATGCAACAGGCTTGTTTGAGATTCACTGGAAAAGCCTACCTAAGCAAGGGAAGTCATCTGAGCAAACAGAGAAGTACATAATTCAGAACAAAGAGATGTCTGTCAATAGAGTACAGACTTGTGGTTGCCAAGGTGAGGGGGTAGTTGGGAGGGAAGGATTGGGAGTTTGGAATAGATGCAAACTAGTATGTATAGATGGATAAGCAACAAGGTCCTACTGAATAGCACAGAGAACTCTATTCAGTATCTTGTGATAAACCATAATGGAAAAGAATATGAAAAAGAATATATATATATATGTAAAACTGAATCACTTTGCCCTACAATAGAACTTGTTTTAAAGTCGCTAAGTCATGAATGATTCTTTTGCGACCCCATGGACTGTGGCCCTCCAGGATCCTCTGTCTGTGGGATTTCCCAGGCAAGAATACTAGAGTGGGTTGCCATTTCCTTCTCCAGGGAATCTTCCAGAGCGAGGGATCGAACTCGTGTCTCCTGCATCGGCAGGTGGATTCTTTACCACTGAGCCACCTGGGAAGCCTGCGGTAGAAATTAATACATTGTAAATCAACTATACTTCAATAAATTTATAAAAAAGAAGAGATGTTAGTTAAAACATCCCTACATTTTTGGACAAAATTCCAGCAGAGTGGTAGTTTTCCCAGTGGACAAGGCAACTTTTCTCCACTGGGAATATTAATCATGATACAGTAAAAGCTGGTCGGACACCACCAAGCTTGGAGTAGGTTCTCTATGACAGATATCATTAATGCCAACCAGGAGTTATTCCTCCAGCTTTTGTTAACAGAATCCTAGTTTTGCTTACCCTTCATGTCTTTCAACAAGGCTGAGTCCTGGTCCAGCCACTGGGGATGACCACTGATTAATAAAACAAATATGGGCATCTCATGAGCCTTGCCAGGTGACTGGTTTAGACATGGGCATGAGATGCAATTCTGCTGAAAGTTTCTGGGGAGATGTTCATGCTCTCAAAAAGGGACATAAGACAGGGGCATCCCCCTTTCCTGACTCTAGATATTGTCCTCTGCGTGTGATGTCTAGAACTGCAGCAGCTATTTTATGAAAGGAGCCAGACTAAGAGAAAAAATCCCCATATTGAGGATGGCAGAGTGGAGAGATGGGAAAACCCATCTCTTGATCCCTTGATAATGTTACTGGGCCCTTGAACTTAGAAACTACAAACTACTTCAGTTACTTAAATCTTAACTATAGATTCTTTATAGGTTTGTTACTAGTGTATTGAAGGCACTTCTGAATTGGTTTTCTTTATAAGCCAAAGCTTCTTGAAACTGTACCCAAGCCAGAGGTATCAAAATCCAATTTCAGGACATGATGGTCAGATCAGCCTTCCAGCCTCCTCTACTTGCTGCCCAACTTTGTGTGTGATCTTTTAACGTTCAAAAACTTGGCATCCCCATCCTCCTTTACCTCCCCTCTCTTCCTTTCCATCCCCTCAACCCCCCACCAGACCTTTACTTCAAACCTTATCCACCCTCAAGTCACACTGCACTTAACTGCAGGTAATGGAATTTTTAGGAGACTCAACTCAATCTATATCAAGCCCAACTGCAAAAAGGTGGAATAATCATATGGTGCTTGCCCAAGGACGGGGTAGTTTTTAAATGGATCTATAGTAGGGTGAATGTCACTTTCTTTTATGCTGAGGATACAGTATATAACCCATTAGAATTGAGTTTTAAAATCATTTTTTTTTTAACTGAGACAAAATTCACATAGCACAAAATTCACCTTATAAACCATTTTAAAATGTGTAATTCAATGGTTTTTAGTATATTTACAATATAGTGCAACCATTATCACCACCTCACTCTAGAATGCTATCTGATCCCATCATTCCTCCCCGCAAAAAATCCCAGGCCTGTTAGTGTATGTGTGCATGCTAAGTATCTTCAGTCGTATCTGACTCTGTGAAACCCTATGGACTATAGCCCACCAAGCTCCTCTGTCCATGGGATTTACTACGCAAGAATACTGGAGTGGGTTGCCATTTCCTTCTCCAGGGCATCTTCCCGACCCGGGGATCAAACCCGTGTCTCTTACGTCTCCTGCATTGGCAGGCAGGTTCTTTACCAGTAGTGCCAGCTGGGAAGCCCAGGCCTAGTAGTGAAAGTGAAAGTCACTCAGTGGTGTCCAACTCTTTTCGATCCCACAGACTATACTGTCCATGGAATTCTCTAGGCCAGAATACTGGAGTGGGTAGCTGTTTCCTTCTCCAGGGGGTTGTTCCAACCCAGGAAGTGAACCAGGTCTCCTGTGCTGCAGGCAGATTCTTTACCAGCTGAGCCACCAGGGAAGCCTATTAGTTGTAAACTTACACGTCTTAAAGGACTTTTACTGATTTTGTTTCTTGTAGTTTGTATTATGAAAATAATAGGGTGGATTGTTTTTATTCACTTTTCCAATGCAAAATTACGTTTTACAACTTCCCTGGTGGTCCAGTGGTTAAGAGTCTGCCTGCCAATGCAGGGGATGCGAGTTTGATCCCTGGTCTGGGAAGATTACGCATGCTGTGGGGCAGCTGAGCCCAGGCACAACTGCTGAGGCCTGAGTGCCTACAGCCCATGCTCTGCAACAAGAGAAGCCACTGGAGTGAGAAGCCCACACTGCAACTAGGGTAGCTCCCCACCCCCACCATCATAGCAGCTGGACAAAGCCTGCATGCAGAAATGAAGACCAAGCACAGCCAGAAATAAGTGAATAAATTGGAAAAAGAAAACTCAAAAAAATAGAATCACAATACCACTGTGATTTATGTTTTATTGTCGTTTGTGCTTTTTCAAACTATAGATGCCTCCCAGATTCTGATGGGCAAACCCATCTCTGCAGGCATCCTCTCTCGGCAATCAGGACTATGCTCTGATAGAGGATACTTGTAAGATGTGCATATTTTGTGTGCATGGTTCTTATATGGCCAACTGCTTCTTCCATGAGTGAGTTCTTGTTTTTTTCCACCTAGCTCAAGTTAGAGTTAATGGTTCTAGTGATTTAGATGAAACTCTTAACATTACAAATTTACTGATTCTACCTGCAAAAAACTGCTTTTCATAAATGAAATAGTTTTAATGATAACTTAATATTTAAATTTCAAATTAGAACACAGACTTTTTCTGTCACATACTTTTTATCCTCTTCCTATTGCTTTGAAAGAAGTATCATAAACCCCTTAAAATGTGGGAGTTGATGCTTAGCCTTATTTAGTGACATAAAAATGATTGTCTGTTTTTTACCCATTTTATTGTGGCCCAAAGTCCCATGTCCAGGCTACATGCAGTCAGATCTGCAGACCTTTCTAACTGGAATCATCCAGTAGAGTCATAACATACACGAATTGTAAAGACCTGGATATATCCTCAAATGCACATGCAGATACCTCATGGAATGTGGGCATCCACTTTAACACAAACTTTTTTTTAAAAAGGTTTTTTTTAAATTTTAATTAGTTTATAGTAATAAATCATAACAGACACCACAGGCCATCAAATACCCATATTTATAAATCAAAAATTCATAATCAGAGCTACACCTAATAAGAAAGATGGTGCAGACCAGTAACAAATTTCATTATTACAGAGAAGTGACAAAGTCATAAGAATGTTATATCCATGAGGACAGGCAAAGAAATCAGTGTATATTCAGAAAACAAACTAACAAACAAAACCAGTGAAATTCATTGGTTTCACTAAAAAGTCTAAGTGAATTCCACATTCAGGCACAGTTGGAGTTGGGAGTTAAACACTCTTAATAAGTCTGTCCTGTGTCTTCTCTTGGCTCCACTTTTCCTTTCATTGTTCACTTTCAGGCTCCCTTCCGAGGTGCAGTGGCTCCCAGCCACACCTGGGATCTATCCTCCAAGCTTCAAGTCTTACGTGTGTGTGTGTGTGTGTGTCCAGTCATGTTCAACTCTGCGACCCCATGGACTGTAGCCTCCCAGGGTCCTCTATCCATGGAATTTTCCAGGCAAGAATTCTGGAGTGGGTTGCCATTTCCTTCGCCAGGGCATCTTCCCGACCCAGAGATTGAACCTGCGTCTCTTGCATCTCCTGCATTGGCAGGTGGGTTCCTTACCAGGTAAGCCTTATAGAACGAGGCTTCTATAGAAGCCTTATAGAACGAGGAATTCTATTTTCCAGTATTTCTAACTAAATCCTACTAGTTGAGTTGCACTGGTCTGTCTTAGTCACCTATTCATTCCTGAACCAGTCACTGAAGCCAGTGAAACACAATACTCTGAGAATATTTACAGTGGGTACAAACCCACTGACCCATATGGACTACAAGCAGGGGTATGATAGTTCTCAAGGTAAGTCAGGATTCTATGACAGAAAAAAGGAAAAGGGATGCTGGGCATCCCCAGCAACAGATGTCCAGACATATGCTTCCCAGGAACTGGATTAACTCCCTGACATGTCCTGGTGGATAACCCAGAACTAATGTGTGGCACAGCTCCAAGGGGCACCATTCATACTGTATCCACGTAGGTGAAAAGTGCAACACAGGAGCTATTGTGCCCAACCTTTCTTTGGACAGGAAGGCTGGATCAACACCAGATGAACCTGGGAAACAATTTTTGTAAGGCCAGTTCTGTCCCCAAGAATTTGTTAGACAGTTTACCACCACATCTCGACTTCGGTAATCCCATTCTTTCCCTGAGTCTTAAGACAGACATTACCCTCCTGGAGCCGGCGCTAACAAATGTGCCCTGATTATAGGGCACTTATGAGGCAACTGCATTTCATACTGATGGGCACTTGGCACCAGCAGATGGATCATTTTGTATTTGAGAAGAATGTTATAAGTCATTTTCTTCTGTAGGAGCATGATTTAAAACAGGGATGCAGGCCTGGAGGTCTCTGCAAACTGATCACACAAAGTGATTGCAAACCCTTGATATAATCACGAATCTTTTTGGAAACACAGCACGACATCCTGGCAATTAGTGTGCTTTTTTCTTTCTTCTATAAAAACTGCTCAATGAAACATTTTCAGTTCTCTATTTATAACTAGTTGCATGCTTTAATGCTATCCCCTACAGATCCTTTCACTTCCTAAAATTTCAGATTTTGCTATTCAGGGCTGCTGCCGTTTTAATTTCAGTCATCACACCTCTATCAAAAATACGAAATCTGATCAATACTGTTTTACTTTAGGTGTTCAGTCAGTGCTGAATACACAGGTTATTTCCTGGAATAATTTTGTTCATCTTGTTTTTCAAAAAGGAACAATAAATACTACGAAGAAAATAAAACAAGCAAATTTATATAAATAGAATTCTTAAATAAGAGGAAGTTTCAAGAGAGCTCCTTTAGATTAGACAGACAGGGAGCATCTCGCTGTGGAAGCGATACTGGTTAAGTGAGACACCAGTGATACAACAGAGGGTAGAACACAAAGATGTTACTGGTCTAGACCGAAGGAAGAGTAAGTGCAAAGGCCCCAACTCAAGAATGAATCCTGTTTTGAAAGGGGGCTGGTGTGACTCACATATGGTGTGTTATAGAGGGAAAAACAAGAAAGATAATGTCTGAGAAACGGGCACATCAGGAATACCAGACATTGTTCCCACAGACACTGGTTCATTGCCACTTTCGGTGAAGTCGCCTGTATTCTTGAGCACAGGCACTCTTCTGCGTATGACAAAGCAGAAGGCATTCTCAGCCCATGAATGTTAGTGCTGGCCAAGGTATGGCAGGGTCCATACTCAGAACAACCGTCTATTTCCATGGGAACAGATCACAGCTCCATCCACAATGGAAGCGGTCCAGGGAAATGAACTTGTCACCAGGTGGCTGCTGGACTTTATGCTGGGTTCCCTCAGAGTCTGGCCCTAAGTCAAGGACTTGTGCTCAGGAGGTGCTCCTGGTAAGCACTTAGCTGCTTTGTTCTAATCTTAAATTCTAGGTCCCATCCTCAAGGTTCATTGGTAAAATCCTTCCTAAAACCTTTACACCAATTGTCAACATTGCTTTTTTCAGGTCTCTGACCATATAGCCAGTGATCGTTTTAGAGCCTGGCTCAGGTCATGCTTTCTTCAAGTCAAAGTATATGGTAAAAGGCATTGCTTGGAACTTCCCTGGTGGTCCACTGGCTAAGACTCTGCACTCCTAATGCAGGGGGGCCGAGTTCGAGCCCTGGTCAGGGAACTAGATCCCACATGCCACAACTAAAGATCCTGCATGCTGCAGCAAGACCCAGCACAGCCAAATATATATAAAGGCATCGCTGTACGGCAGAAACCAACACAGCATTTTAAAACAATTATCCTATGCTGGGATTTGCCCTCTACGGTCCTTCAAGATCACTGTGAATGGGGCTGCAGGATACAGCAGTATACTTCCACCTGGTAATACTTATTGTTCAACAATATCTATAAGCCAGGCTTGACTTTTTCCATTCTCAATTAATTGGCCAACAACTCTCCACCAGGGCAAAGGGATAGATTGATAGGGGCACTGAGTGGGAATAGGGTACTTAAAAGCACACAGTGGGGAGAAATCTGCTTACCCAAAGTTAGAGTGCCTTCATGGTCTGCTCTGGTCCCATCTGCTATGGCAATGCTACTGGAAATAGCCAACTTTTTGAGTAGGTGAATTACACAGCAATACCAGTAGCAAATGGGAGCCGTATCACAAAAGGAAAAGAGTAATTTTTCTGAAGGGGATGTGGCCTTGTTCCAAAATCCTGTGGGCTTCCACTGTGACTCTCCTAGAGATTTGTTTCTGACTTTAGTAAAGCATTTCAATCTTTCAGATACTTCGAGAGGGCCGAGCAGCAGAGCTGCTTGGTCTACAGCCTAGGTGGGCCACCGAGAGAGGCTGCTTCTGCACTGCCAACTTTTCAGGTCACTTGGGAAATAAATACGAGCAAAACATTTGTATGCTATATGCTGTCTCTAAAATCCAGAGCCTTTCTTAATTGTAGAACAGGCAAGGTGCAGCAATTTGCCCTTTAACACTGAAGAGGCCCATCTCAACATGCACTAGACCACTGAATCCCTGAGAAAATCACGAAGGAATCAAGTCCCTCCCTTTGTATGATATTCAGGTTCCATCCTTGGCATATGTTGTGTCTTATCAGGGCATTTGGGTATCTGATATTTCATGCTCTGCATCAACACAGTGGGCTAATGTGACATCCTACAGTTTGATGAGGCATTAAATGTCCTCATGTAGCAATTGGCTAGAAGTGACATCCATTCTGTCCCTGTCAGGTAAAAGCAAACAATTGCTGATGGATTCTACCAACCAAAATGGGTAAAAATACAGTGGTTAGACCAACAGTTACATCTCAAATGCCAGAGGCTGTACTAACTTGCTCCAGTGAAGAGACCATTGGATAGCATCTGCAATTCAAATCACCTCAAGGTTAAGTTTGATCATTATAAACTGCTGTCACCCTCCAAGGCCTTTCTCGCTGGTCAAATGGAAGTACACTATATTTGAGGATGACAGGAATGTCCACATTTGTACCTTTCTTCCCACCAATGGTTGCATTTAACTGTCATTACCCCAAAGACATACTGCTTTTTCACTTATTATTTTGGTAAGAATGGAATGCTCCAATGTCCTTCCCTTGGCCTTTTGCCACAAGTGTATTTACTCCTGAAGGCAGGGATCCAATGCTGGGCTTCTGCAAAGGGTGTCCAACCATCTACACTTAGGAACTGAAGAAATAAAGCATGGGGTAGAGGAAAGGGAGAGGAGTTCAGCCTTTCCCATGGGCTTCGAGTGAAATGGGGTCCAACGTGCCACTCACAGCCTATATTTTTATCAGTGGGCCATGGTGTTCTCAAGCTTCCCAAAGTTGGTCTAATTTGGAACAAGTGTTCACTGAAACACTGATATTTCTTTTTTCTAAGTACACATATCTATTAATATAGCACAGCCCTTGAGGGTTTCAGATCAGATCAGATCAGTCGCTCAGTCATGTCCGACTCTTTGCGACCCCATAAATCGCAGCACGCCAGGCCTCCCTGTCCAGCACCAACTCCCGGAGTTCACTCAGACTCACGTCCATCGAGTCAGTGATGCCATCCAGCCATCTCATCCTCTGTCGTCCCCCTCTCCTCCTGCCCCCAATCCCTCCCAGCATCAGAGTCTTCCAATGAGTCAACTCTTCGCATGAGGTGGCCAAAGTACTGGAGTTTCAGCTTTAGCATCAGTCCTTCCAAAGAAATCCCAGGGCTGATCTCCGTCAGAATGGAGCCCTGTGAATTAACTCAGGTGTGAAATCTAGAGAGAAGCTGTGATCTAGCTTGATTCAGGTGTCTATTATCCAGACCTATAAAGTTGTTTTCAAGAAAAACCAGATTAAGAACTAAGGTAGCGAGTTGGGGGCGGGGCTGTAGAAAAAAAAAAAAAAAGAACTAAGGTAGCTGCCTACTGCTTTCATTCCTAGAAGCCCCAAGCTAACCATCAGCAGAGATCGCTGCAGATCAGACCATTTCCTCGTTACCATCTCTGTCCACCTTCCCCCTCCTTATGAGAACCACACCCACTTTCCTTCTAACAGGTGAACCTCCAGCATAGCCAATCCAGAAAGAACAGCCAGGACAGAACTTCTAATTTTTCACATTTCCCTTTTCAATCTATTCCTAATTGCACTAGAAAGCCATGCTTTAGGCACTGACAGAAAAGTCAGTGAAGTGGTAGACAGAGCATACAAAATCTCAGTCTAGCACAGGCTAGCTTTTAGCGCTTAGTGCTGCTCTGCTTTGGTCAATCAACAAATTGCAGACAGCTGCCCCAATAATATGCCGACTATCATATCTCCTGAGAGCACCACATTCAACCTGATCCAGCTAAGTAGGGAATACTCAGCAGCAAAGCTATGGGAAAACCTTAATTTCTTATGATTGAGAAAGTTTCAGAACTCAGGTTCAGAAACCTGAGGAATTGGCTAAGTCATATAATTGCCCTGAGTTTCACTCAACACCTTGAGTGGAGATTTGGGGATTAAAGTTCATTCTCTCCCTTAAGTTATCCAGTATCCTTGAAAGCAATCACATGACTCTACAACCTTTTTCCATCACTAAATTGTTCCATCTCTGTTCTGCTAAACTATTCTATGGTAGCTGCTAACTGGTATCCAAGGGCCTTATCCTTCAGGGGCTTATGGACCCCAGTGACTAAGGACAAGAGCTTGATAAGCTGATCACTGCAGCTGCTAGCTTCCCATCCAGAATACGAAGAGAGGTGGTGGTGCCTTTCATCCTACCCAACATCAGTGTGGATGACGACTGCAGCCATGAAATTAAAAGATGCTAGCTCCTTGGAAGAAAAACTATGACAAACCTAGACAGCATATTAAAAAGCAGAGACATCACTTTGCCTATAAAGGTCCATACAGTCAAAGCTATGGTTTTTCCAGAAGTCATGTACGGATGTGACAGCTGGACCATAAAGAAGGCTGAGCACAGAAGAATTGATACTTATGAATTCTGGTGTTGGACTTCTCCACTCCCTTGGACTGCAAGGAAATTAAGCCAATCCTAAAGGAAATCAACCCTGAACATTCACTGGAAGGACTGATGCTGAAGTTGAAGCTCCAATACTTTAGCCACCTGATGTGAAGTGCCGATTCATTAGAAAAGACCCTAATGATGGAAAAGATTAAAGGCAGGAGGAGAAGGGGACGACAGAGAATGAGATGGCTGGATGGCATCACCAAGTTAACTGACATAAATTTGAGCAAACTCTGGAAGACGATGAAGGACAGGGGAGTCTGGTGTGCTGTAGCCCATGGGGTTGCAAAGAGTCAGACACAACTGAGCAACTGAACGACAACATAACCAGTTCCAAAGATTCCTTATTTCCCGGAAGGTCTTTTGCCTACAATCCATTCTTTGGAACCAATCTGGATATTAGTTAAAGCTCTTTTATTTGCAAGCAAAAAAAAAAAGAAAAATGTCAGTGACCTTACTTGGCTTAAGGAAATAAAAATATATTGGAATGGATCCTGGGGTAGTTCAAATCAACTATGAAAGAACCAAAACTCAGGAAATAGGAAACCTCTCATAACCTTCTTACAGGCCATCATAAAATCATCCAACTTTGATGTCTCTCAGTCTCTCCATTCAACTTTCAAATTCCCATGAGAAGATCTGTTTGGCTCAACTCAGTGTTAGGTCTCCCCATCAATCAGCTATGGCAGCAAGGCAGGGACACAAAGCACAGAGACCACCACACAGGTGACAGGGGACCGTACACCACGCAGCTGCCCCAACAGAAGTCTACTTCAATTACCCATGTTTGTAAGCTTCTATTTTGCAGCTGATAAATAAAAAGTTAAGGGCAAAAAAGCACAAAGTGAAAGTGAAGTTGCTGAGTCGTGTCCGACTCTTTGCAACCCCATGGACACCAGGCTCCTCCGTCCATGGGATTTTCTAGGCAAGAGTACTGGAGTGGGTTGCCATTTCCTTCTCCGGGGATTCTTCCCAACCCAGGGATCGAACCCAGGTCTCCCGCATTGTAGACAAGACGCTTTACCGTCTGAGCCACCAAAAAGCACAAAAGACACTGCTTAATCAAATAACTTTAATCAAGTTAACAGTAAGCAGTACAATTATAGGAAAAGCCCCATATTTTACACGTAAATTGCTTTTCATTGTCTTTACTTGTAAGGTGTCGAAGGTGGGACCCACTCCTGAATCTTCTTTCTAGTGGTGGAATAAGGTACGTACTGTTGTGGAGTGCCACTCAGATTGAATTTATGGTTTGTCCAAATGAATTTACGAGCAGTAGGTGGTTTTACTGTTGGAGGATCATCAGTCATACAGTGAAGCCAACGATGCCTTAAAGAGAGAGAGAGAAAAAAAAAGACAGTTATGAAGAGGTAGCCTAGTGTAGGAGGAGGAGCGCTAAGAGAGCAGTTCTCAAGTTATTACGTTGCTTGAGCTCAAATCTCAGCTCTAACTAGCTGAACTTTCCCATGCTTTGGTTGTTTCATCTGAACATTCTTACTAAGAAAAGTATAAGGATTAAATCAGATAATACCTAGAAAAACTCCTGTGCATGGCAGGTTCTCAATGTTAGCTACTGCTTTTATGATTATTATATGTCATCAAATCTAGGACCCCATCAATTTTAAGATACACCATTATTTTATGTATCACTAAGAAAGAAAAGAAGATGCTGCTAATTGTGGCACAACTGATTATAACATGCATCTTAATTTTAGATATAAAAATGTAGTTTAGAACTGATGACGTACAGCATTATTCTATTGGATGCTAGAGGCTGCCTCCGCGGTTTCAGCATGCTCAGGATGCTCTGGTTCATGAAGCTCTAGTTTGAAACCCTTCAGGCTCTTGTCGAAGAGGAGGGTCTCTGCGTGCATCTTAAGTCAAAGCTTAAGTCTGAGCACTGGAGGACATACAGTTTGTTATAATAAAATTGTTCAACCACAGCCCAAAGTTCACGAGTGTTTCAGCTTCAAGTGTTTGTAAAAAGATACTTGGGGGGAGGTGCCAGAAATCTGGCCTAAAGAAGGAAGCCGGGCATTTCCTTGGAGTACAGAAAACTCTCTAATAACAGAAAAGAAAGAAACTAAGTCCAAGGGACAAAGAGTAGAACTGAGCAGAAAACCAAGCTGAATTTATATGGGAAAGGAAGGGGAGAGAGAATTTATAACAAGATTCTGAGCTCCTAACACAAAGATGACTCTATAAGAAAAGGGAATGAGGTGACAGGCATAGAATTGCAGCTCCTGAGGAAAAAAAGGGCTGGGGTGGGGTGAGGGGGGATTACCCGGCTAGAGAGGAAAGGGCAAGTCAAGGAAGTTTCAGTAAAATAAGACTAAAGCTTGGACTGCAAGGAGATCCAGCCAGTCCATTCTGAAGGAGATCAGCCCTGGATTTCTTTGGAGGGAATGATGCTAAAGCTGAAACTCCAGTACGTTAGCCACCTCATGCGAAGAGTTGACTCATTGGAAAATACTCTGATGCTGGGAGGGGTTGGGGGCAGGAGGAGAAGGGGACGACAGAGGATGAGATGGCTGGATGGCATCACTGACTCGATGGACGTGAGTCTGAGAGAACTCCGGGAGTTGGTGATGGACAGAGAGGCCTGGCGTGCTGCGATTTATGGGGTCGCAAAGAGTCGGACACGACTGAGCGACTGAACTGAACTGAAAGCTAATGAGAAAAATGCATGATGCTATGTAAGTTTAAGAATATCTGCTAACAGTAATTGATAGATACAGCTAGGTAATTGTCTAAGATCAATAAGATATTATTACAGTTGCTATATTTGTGTCTAAGATAATTATATCATGACCAGCTAACACAATGAAGAATGAGGAAGTCTAAACCCACCGGGCTGCTTTCTCTCTTACATCCTCCAAAGGAAAATGGGGATTAGTCAAAGTAACCTGGACCAATAAACCATGACATTATGAGACACCAGTGGTGAGACAGGAGGGATTAGCTGTGAAAACCAAAGCTTTTACTTACCAAGGGGTTTTATGTAAGTTAAGGCACAGCAGAAATATTTAACTTTTGCCTTTTGAGTCAGCCTAAGTAACTACAAAAAAAGTGTGTTCAAAAAAATGTTAGTTGCTCTGTCATGTCGGACTTTTTGCAACCCCATGGACTGTAGCCTGCCAGGCTCCTCTGTTCATGGAATTCTCCAGGGGAATCTTCCCAACCCAGGGGCTGAAACCAGATCTCCTGAACTGCAGGCAGATTCTTTACTGTCTGAGCCATTTTTATTCAAATAATTGTCATCAAGACTCCTGAAAGTTAAAATGATATTTAAAGAAGCAGAGTCCAAAGCTTTTATATGCCTATTCAGTAACTTAACTGAGAGCTCAGAGAGAGAAAGAAAATGCTAAAAAGAGAGAACTATAAGAGGAGGGAATTCTCTGGTGGTCCAGTGGTTAGGACTCAGCAGTTTCAGTGCCAAGGGCCCAGGTTCAATCCCTGGTCAGGGAACTAAGATAAGATACTACAGGCTGCACGGTGAGGCCAAAAAAAGGAAAAAGAAAACTAAAAGAAATTTTTACCGCCAACACATAAAATCTGAAAATGTTCATCTAGTAAGGCTACTGACTGGAGTCAGGGAATGAGTAAACAATCATTTATTCTCATTCTGTTAGAATAAGAAGCTACAAGAAATAAGAAAATGTTTATAATCTGCTAGCCTAATTTAACCCTTCTAACTATATTATTAAATAAAGCGTAAAGAAACAATATCTTTTAGATTTTCACACTGAAGAGTTTGCGCAAACAGGTTTTCATTTGGGTCATTTTTATTCCAATTAATTAAAGGCACCAATGGACTAAGAGTACTGCCTAAAAACTGTGTTGAGCTGGCGTCAGACCCACTTCAACTTTATATCACTGTTATTATCTTACAGGACAAAATATAAACTTCAACTTGATGATAAAGTCAGTAAGACTATAAATAAGGAGACTGGCAGAAAGGCAGAAAGTTCTAAATACAAAAGAGATAAGTATTTGTCATGAAAACAGATTACACTTTGGGAAAAACTTAGTACTCAAATATATTCAAGTATGTCAAAATTAATAACAAAGATATTAAACCATAATTACAACACAACTCAAATGGAAATAAATCCCACAGGTGGTTGATCCAATTTTCAGTTGTTAATGAAGAAAACAGAGACTGGAACACAAAAAGAAGTGTAGAAAGGAACAGGAAAGGACGACCTTCTCTTTCTTTGAAAACATACTACTTCACTTAAGTTTGAGGTTGTTAGCCACTCTAAGCACAAAATGGAGGGATTTATTTCTGAAGAAAGAATAAAACAGCCTAATAGGAAATTTAAGAAATAAAAATATACACCATATAAAACAGATTGTAAGATGGTAAACAATCTTTAAGATGGATATTAATAACAAAGATAAAAAGTTTAATTTTCCTTTTCAGAAATATAACAGCAACAAAAATACAGGCAGTTTTGAATCTTTTCCTTGGATAATAAACATTATTAACTTTGGGAATCAAGGCTGGAGTTTGTGTTCATGTTTCAGATATTTTTACCTAACATCACTGAGCCTAGAAACAACAAAGATTTTTCAACTTTTCAAAAGACAGACTAAGAAAAACCACACAAACCCCTCCAGATGGTTTTCTGAGGTAAAAATATTCATTATACTTAAACTATTATTACTCCATCTCACTTTAGTTTATGAAACATTCTCATGCATACCACTCAATCACTTAAATTAATACTAAGTATTTTGTATTTTAAAACTGAGGAAACAGAGTTGAAACCACCTTCCAAGGTCCCACAGCACTTATGTCACACAGCTGAGGCTTGAACAGTTTCCCAGGAGCCGAAAAGAACATCCTGATCAGGAGCTTACATACGAGCAACAGATGAAAACTGGCTGGGATGATGATAGCACTTAAGTATCTGTCAAAACCCTGAGATCCAGCTAACCATAGGATAAGACTGACATATTTAACAAAATAAAAACCAAAGACAATTCATGACAAAATAGCCAACTCAAACTTCTTTAGCTCAGTAACTACTGTTTTTAATTAAATGCAATCTGAATCAAAATCTCAATAGGGTTTGACAATTATAATTCTAAGGATCAGCTGCAAGCCTATCTTAAGAACACTTTGAAAACACAACAATCAGGAAGGCTGGCAATACCAGACTTTAAAGTCACAAACATTAGAACAATATAAAAATTGGTACAAAAACTCTGTACTAAGAATTTTGTACAAAAGTATAATAATAGAACAAAATCCCCTAGACTTAAGGATATATAAAGTAAGGTTGGCATATCAAATTATTGGGGAAAGTAAATTTTTCTCAATAAATTATGCTAGGACAATTAATTTTGTTGAGGAAAAAGTGCAAGAATATTTATATTCATAAGACGTGTTGATACTAACAGAATATGAAGGACCATTTCTGAGCTTAACATCAAAGTCCAAAAGCCATAAAGAAAAAAAAATGGTAATTTTATTACATAAAAATTGAAGTATGTTTATGTCCTAAAACTCTGAAAACAAGATTAAAAAATAAAAGAAATGGGGAAATATACAGAAAAGTAGTTAATCTATCACTACAAAACAGAAAAAGTTAAACATCCAATAGCAAAACAGATAAATGATGTTAAAAGATAAGTCATAAAAAAAGATAAAAAATTTTAACCAAGGGAATAAAAATTAAAACAAGATATAACGTTTTACTTGCTAAGCTGGTAAAGATTTAAAAATAAAATAATATCTAGTATTGGTGAAGTTATAGAGAAATCAAACTCACATACTGTGAATGTATTTACCCTGAGAATGTCAACTGAGGGTAATTTGGCAGTAGGTACCAAACACTTCCAAAACATGTACATTTCTGGACTCAGCAATTTTACTTGTAGGAATGTGCCACAGAAAATAGGATGTGTGGATAAACACTTACATACAAGGATACTGACCAAAGTTTACTTATAATAGTAAAAACACAGAAAAAACAAAACCAAGAATAATATAGGGAATACTTTAACTCAGGCCATAGCCACATGACAGAGGATTAAAGCCTTAGTAAATATTATGTTAACAGAGAATATTTTATGACTTGAGAAAACGCTCACCAAATATTAAGCTTAAAAAGCAGGTTATTTACTTAATTTACTGAACGATCAGATCAGATCAGTTGCTCAGTCATGTCTGACTCTTTGCAACCCCATGAATCCCAGCACGCCAGGCCTCCCTGTCCATCACCAACTCCCGGAGTTCACTGAGACTCACGTCCATTGAGTCAGTGATGCCATCCAGCCATCTCATCCTCTGTCGTCCCCTTCTCCTCCTGCCCTCAATCCCTCCCAGCATCAGAGTCTTTTCCAATGAGTCAACTCTTCGCATGAGGTGGCCAAAGTACTGGAGTTTCAATAGTAGATAGCATTTGTAAGTCATGGCACTGTTCTAAACAATTTATAAATATTAACTCATTTAATTCTTAAAACAACTCTATGAGACAGATGTTATTAACCCGATTTAATAAATGAGGAAACTAGAGCACCAAGAGTTTAAAAATAACTTGCCCATGATAGTGAAGCCAGGATTCAAACACAGGCTACCACTTTAAAAAATCCACTTACATTAAAAACAAAAGCATTGGACTCTGTGGGAGAGGGAGAGGGTGGGAAGATTTGGGAGAATGGCAATGAAACATGTAAAATATCATGTAGGAAACGAGTTGCCAGTCCAGGTTCGATGCATGATGCTGGATGCTGGGGGCTGGTGCACTGGGACGGCCCAGAGGGATGGTATGGGGAGGGAGGAGGGAGGAGGGTTCGGGATGGGGAGCACATGTATACCTGTGGCAGATTCATTTTGATATTTGGCAAAACTAATACAATTATGTAAAGTTTAAAAACAAAAGCAAAGGATATATATGCACAGGAAAAGGGGAAATGAGAAGAATATATATCAAAATATCAACAGTATTTTGTCTCTGTGTGGTAGGGTAATAGGTTACTTTTATTTGCTTTGTGATTTTCTGAATTTTCTGTAACAAACATGTACTACTTGGTAAGACAAAAGAAAGCTATTAAAAATTAAAATCCTAATTCAAAACAACTAGCAGGGTTTTAAATCCTCATTGAAATCATCTGTCATTTATTTGAGACTATAAGTAGGTTCTTCTACTTCTAACCCCACTTCACCCCACTTTAGACCATCACTTAAAAAAAAAACAAAACACTCTCTTTAATGTACTGAATGTTTTAGTGGCAGGTAGACTGCTTCTCTCAGTCTACCTTAATGGGAATTCTTCCTATGTCACTTCCACAGCACAACGTCTTTCACTATAGTTACACAGAAAAGGTTCAAACTGTTTTTCTAATTTAGAAACCTCAAAAATTTCTACATATGACTATGTGTGCCATATTTTATACTTTGATAACCTGTGAACATCAAATAGATTTTGTCTGGAAATTGCAGATAGTTCTTTGTTCAGCAAACTACCCAGTTTATTTCCACAATCAGGTATGAAATTTCCCAACAACACATCTTTGTAAAATGTTACATTGAACAGTGAATAAAATGTGTTATTTATTATAAAGCAATATTCTGTAACACCTACATATCTACCTAAACATGCATTTTATAGTTTCTTAAAACACAGCCACTTAATACTCTCATTTTCTGGAACAGAAAATAAACATTAGGAAGGAACTATTTTGAAAATAACCTGTAACCCACTGTACTGAGTAACACTTATTTCAATTCAGAGTATTTTATACAACACTTACTATCTGAAGAAGGACAGACTGAGCAGATATATCAAGAGGAAGACAATATTCTCTGGCATTGAGAGATGGCAATTTACTTAGGAAAATAATATTCTAAAAGACTAAGATACAATTCAGTGGGACAAGATATTAAAAAGGACAGGCTGAAGTTAGAGTGGAACTCAGAGGTAAATATATTACAGCTTCAAATTCATACAAAAGCTATGAAAAGAGTGACAGATATACCATTTTTGGATCAGCCAGCAGAAGCAAATAAAATTACTGTATCCAAAAAGCAAAATAACAGTTGTTTCAAGTAAAACAGTATGTCCACATTCATCTAACAAAAGTTTACTGAGCGACTACTACGTGTGAGACACTGATTCAAGCATTAGCAACACAAGAGTGAACGAGATTCTTACCAAGAAGCATGGCAGCTGGAGAAACAAACCATGAGAGAAGGACGGGGCTCTTTCAGCTAGGGCAGTCTAAGAAGTCACTGGAACAGACACTTGAACAACCTGCAGGCCTGAGCCGTGCAATCTGGGGAAACATCCAGTGCAAAGTAACTGAGGTAGGAGCGTGGTCACTCCGTAAGAAAAGCCAGAAGGCCATTGTGGCTAGTAAGTCAAGAGTCAGCAGGGTGGTGAACTGGGCAGGGCGCACAGACCTGGAAGGGCCAGGACGGCATATGGCCTTGCAGACCGAGTGAAGTGAGAGCCGCTCAGTCGTGTCCGACTCTTTGCAACCCCATGGACTATACAGGGCATGGAATTCTCCAGGCCAGAATACTGGGATGGGTAGCTTTTCCCTTCTCCATGGGATATTCCCAACCCTGGGATTGAACCCAGGCTTCTCTCATTACAGGTGGATTCTTTACCAGCTGAGCCACAAGGGAAGCCCAAGAATACTGGAGTGGGTAGCCTATCCCTTCTCCAGTGGATCTTCCCGACCCAAAGAATCGAACCAGCGTCTTCTGCATTGCAGGTTGATTCTTTACCAACTGAGCTATTAAGGAAGCCCTGCAGACCAAGTAAGGAGTTGGAATTTTAATTCTAATCATAATGGAAAGCCAATGGAGAGAGTTCTGAGCAGAGTACTGATATAATCTGAGTTAACATTTTAAAATAATCACTCTAATCACTTAATCATCTTCCCAGGTGGCGCACTGGTAAATAATCTGCCTGCCAATGCAGGACATGCAAAGAAACATGTTTGATCCCTGGGTCAGGGATATGCCCTGGAGTAGGAAATGGCAATGCACTCCAATATTCTTGCCTGGAAAATTCCATGGACAGAGAAGCCTGGCTGGCTATATAGTCCATAAGGTCACAAAGAGTCGGACACGACTGAGCAACTGCACGCGCGTGTGAGCGCGCGCACACACACACACACAATCATTCAGTATGTTGGGAATACTGGTATATTGTAAGAATGTAAGCCAACTAGTTAAGTGGTTGCAGAAGTCCAGGCAAGACATTACTGTGTTCTGGACTGGGGTAACAGCCATAGATGTAGTGATTAGGCATGGGATACATTCAGAAGATAAAGCAGAAAGAACATGTTGATAGAACATGTTCCTAGAGAAAGAGTTTAAAAGGACCCTTAAATTTTTGGCTTGAATAAACAAGAGTCATTTAATGGCTTAGGAACATTTTGCCTGAAAGGTTCATTAACCTACCTACACTGGGAATCTGAAGATATTTAAAAAAATCAAATATATTATATTTATAAATGTGCCCTAAAATGCTTTAAGGGATGTAATTAACTAACATTGCAAGTGGAGATAACTCCTTAGGAGAATTTCTTTCCATTAGCGTTTATTAACCATTCATCAAAGAACAAGAGAATATAATTGTTTTTTATTTTTATGCACAAATATTCAAGTTACTAATCTTGCTATCCTATTCATAAACAAATCCTCAAAGCTTAAGAGCAACTACATTTTAAAGTTTGCAGCTATAGTTAATAGAATATTCATTTTAAACCCAAATTGCCATTAGTCCTGTCTATATTCAAAGCCCCTCTACACTAAAACACTCAAACTGACAAGCAGCATATTAAGTGAAAACATCTGTGCTATATTAAGTGAGGGGAGGGGGAAGGGAAACAAAATATTGTATATAACAAATATATTTGTATACACACATTTACCTATATATAGTTATTAAAATTTATAACCACAAATCTTCTAAAGAAGACGTGACCAATAAACTACAACCTGTTCTCCACACTGTGGTCCTTTGAAAACATTCCTTCTCTACTCAAAAGCCGACAAACTGGTATCTGTTCAATCAGTGAACAAAACCTTAACAGTGCTTATTTCTTGGCTAAGGAATTATAGTTTATTTTTGTTTGTCCTTCTATGGATTTTCCAAGTTTTCTATAACAACTGTACATTTTTACCATCATGATTATAAGGATTCTTTTTAAAAAGGAAAATTGCTTATATTATACACTGAAAAAAAAGAGTAAATAAAACTGAATGATTAGGAACACAACTAACATAAACATTTATTTTAAAAGACTAAAGGAAATATGGCAAATGCTGACAGTGGTTGCCTCTTAGGGGTGTATGTGGATTATCCCTGCCCACCCAACAGATTTTTAAAAATTTTTCTGATCTCTCCACATTTTGTTCAAGAACAGATTCCATTTAGATTCAATGAAGTTCATACTGCCAAATGTACGTGGACACTTCTCTGTCCTTATATTACTTAATCTCTCAGCAAAAATCAACACAGTTAGACTTCCTATGATTATTGAAATGCTCATTTCTCTTGTCTTCCTTACTTTGCTGCTGCTGCTGCTAAGTCGCTTCAGTTGAGTCCGACTCTGTGTGACCCCATAGACGGCAGCCCACCAGGCTCCCCCATCCCTGGGATTCTCCAGGCAAGAACACTGGAGTGGGTTGCCATTTCCTTCTCCAATGCATGAAAGTGAAAAGTGAAAGGGAAGTCGCTCAGTCGTGTCTGACTCTTCGAGACCCCATGGACTGCAGCCTTCCAGGCTCCGCCGTCCATGGGATTTTCCAGGCAAGAGTACTGCAGTGGGGTGCCATTGCCTTCTCCGCCTTACTTTGCTGCTGCTGCTGCTGCTGCTGCTCAGTGGCTTCAGTCGTGTCCGACTCTGTGCGACCCCATAGACGGCAGCCCACCAGACTCCCCTGTCCCTGGGTTCTCCAGGCAAGAACACTGGAGCGGGTTGCCATTTCCTTCTCCAATCCTTACTTTGCTAGTAACTACTTATTCTTTACTGGCTCGACCTCTGTCCTAAGCTACAGATTCATCTATCCTGCTGTTTACTTAACATAATTGTTCACTTGGATTTCTGGCACGTATCTCAAATTTCCTTCATCCAAAAAGGAGGCTTCTGATTCCTACCCTCCACCCTCACAGGCTACCCTTCTCCTAGTCTTCCCATCCTAATGAAAGGTACCACCACCACCCAGTCTCTCAAGCCCGAAGTAATCATCTCCAGGTAATCCTCCCCACCTGCTACCTCACTTCTCTAAAAGGCTTCTAGAACATCTTCTGTCAAGTGAAAAAAAAAAAAAGCTGACTAAAATGATGTTGTGTGTATGTATGTGTGTGTGTTAAGTTGCTTCAGTCATGTCCGACTCTTTGCAACCCTATGGACTGTGTTAGGTATCCTAAATAAATTAACCCTACAAAAGAAAAACCATTGTCAATGTCACCATGGCACTAAAAAAATCTTCAAGGACAAATTATTTTCTGAAAAAAAAAAAAAAAAAAAGCGAAAACTTTTGAAAATAAGCTATAATTTCTTTTAAAAAGTACTTATGTATTACTTGAGTAATTTAACCGTTAATTTTAATAAGAAAAATTAATATATGGGGAGGAGAGACCAGTACACTACATGGAAGAAGGAAGGGCATGTTACTTTAAAATGAACAGAAGGTGCCACCAAGTGGGAAAAAAGTATATCCACAATAAAGAAAAATCCAGGCAAGCCATGGTTTTTCTTTTTTAACTTGGTTCAAAGGATTTCAGAGTTCAAATATTTCAAACCACACATAAACAAAACTTTGTTTCTCCTGATGTAAATGAAAACAGCAATTTTATACTATTATGCAAAAAACTGCCCAAAATTTTCTTTCTATTGGTATTCAACAACATTTTATCGTGTCAAATTTCATGTAGATACTGATTATTTACTTGGTTTACTACCATAAAAATGAAAATAAATATTATTATGCATTACTGTATAGATGGTGGCAATTAGCTAACTTAAAGATAAAATTAAGGGTACTCCAAAATGGTATAAGACAGTATTTGTAATCCACTGAAATAAAGACTTTGAGTATTCTATTCAGTCAAGTTAAAGGAGAAATTAAAATCTAATTGTTGACCCCATAAATGAATAAAGGACTTCCATGGTGGCTCAGATGGTAAAAGCATCTGCCTACAATGCGGGAGACCCGGGTTCGATCCCTGGGTCGCAAAGATCCCCTGGGAGAAGGAAATGGCAACCCACTCCAGTACTCTTGCCTGGACGGACTGGGGAGCCTGGTAGGCTACAGTCCATGGGGTCGAAAAGAGTCGGACTAAGCACCTTCACTTTCATTTTAAATGAATAAAACAGATAAGAAAAGGAAGGTACTGTAACAAAGAAAAATAACAGTAAGTTACAATACAGTATTAGTCTACCAGCCAGTACTCATTAAGTGACTATAAACTCCAGGACAGGCTCATATATTTTCATCCGTATAAATGTACAAACCCATGAGTACCTGAAACATAGTGGGGTGCTTAATAAATATTCACTCAATGGCATGAACTATTTGTAAGCTGGGTGCTGTGCTGGGCTCTAGGCAATAATTTTTTTCTTTAATTTTCAACGTTCGAGTGGCTCCACTGCCCATCCAAGATGTTTGCACCACCACGGATACCTTTTGTTTATCTACTAATAGACCTTACCAACTGCTGACACATTCAAAGAAAAGGAAAGCTTTGAGACAAGACTGACAAAATGAACTCATTTTCCCACACAATTTCTCATGTTACCACAAAGATGGGGAACATTAAGTGAGCTACTGCTGCTGCTAAGTCACATCAGTCTTGTCCGACTCTGTTGGACTTCATAGACGGCAGCCCACCAGGCTCCCCCGTCCCTGGGACTCTCCAGGCAAGAACAATGGAGTGGGTTGCCATTTCCTTCTCCAATGCAGGAAAGTGAAAAGTGAAAGTGAAGTCGCTCAGTCATGTCCGACTTTTAGCAACCCCATGGACTGCAGCCTACCAGGCTCCTCCGGCCATGGGATTTTCCAGGCAAGAGTACTGGAGTGGGGTGCCATTGCCTTCTCCGAAGTGAGCTACAAGTTCATTAAAAATATGCCCTGGTTCTACCAAAAACACTGAAAGGATGCCACTGAAGGGAAATCCTTCCCCAGGTGAGACTATGTAACTACTCAACAGACTCAAAGACTGTCAGAGGCCACAGAGGGCCCCTGAGAACTCAGCAGGGCCAAGCACGGGAGCCACAGCCTGAGAACACAGGGACGCATCAGGTGTCACTCTCACAGGGAGTCTTTGCAGTAGTTCGTCAGGGGACGCGGCTCACTCAGACATCCATCTTTCACTCTGTAGATGACACAGCACAGGCTCAAGGGAGATGAGAACCACACAAGGCAGGTGCCGGAGCTGCCCTAACTTTAAAGCTTCACGCCCACAAAAGCTAACATCTCTGTTAACAACTACACAGGCACGGCTTCAGGACCGCCATTCCCAGCAGGGACATACTGGTTCTAAGAGCAACAAGACAGGGGAGCCAAAACATAGCTGACTCATCAGGCATTTGCAAGTCCTCTCAATCTAGATGCAGTTTGCCAATCAAGGATCAGTTTTATCCAGCACTATGACTGATACAATCTAACCTGGTTTCCAGGGTGACAGAGCTAGATATTTAACTGAAGATCAGAGTCTCTCAACCCTTTTACCCATAATTTATGAAAACTTCATACTATGCTAGGTAAAATCACACTTGAAGTCCTATCTCCAGCACCAACCTCTATTCTGACCTCCGGACTAATGTTTTCAACTATCTATCCACCACACTCACTTGGCTGTCTAACAGACATCTCAGATGGAACTCTTGATTACCCCTTCCAATTGTGCTTCTCCCATTCTGCCTGCTCCTCCTCTTCCCAGCTAAGATACCACTAGTAGTTCAGGCCAAAATCTTGAAGCTACCCTTTTCCCTCAAAATCCAATCTATCAGCAAATCTAGTTGAGTCCATCTCACTTCAAAATGCGTCTCTGTGGTGGGCAGCCTCTAAGATGACCTCCAATGACCACATCCTCCTGGTGGACATACCTCTCCTTGACTGTGGGCTAGCCCGACGGACTCAACTAACAGAATACAGCACCAGTGTGGGGTGTCACTTCTGAGATTAGGTTTAAAAAGACTGCAGCTTCCAACTATGGTGCTCCCTTTCATTTGCTCCTGATTGTAACTCTGGGAAAACCAGCTGCCGCATCATGAGGTAGTCTTGAGGGGAGGCCCACACGAGTGTTCTAAGGTCTGTGAATGAGTTGAACAGTGGATCCTTCCAAATGTAAACCTCAATATGACTGCAGCCTCACATGGCAAAGAGATGGGGAAACAACGGAAACAGTAACAGATTTTATTTTCTTGGGCTCCAAAATCACCGTGGACAGTGACTGCAGTCATGAAATTAAAAGATGCTTGCTCCTTGGAAGAAAAGCTATGACAAACCTAGATAGCATATTAAAAAGCAGAGACATTACTTTGCCGACAAAGGTCCATATAGTCAAAGCTATGGTTTTTCCAGTAGTCATGTATGGATGCCAGAGTTGGACCATAAAGAAAGATAAGAGACAAAGAATTGATGCTTTTGAACTGTGGTGTTGGAGAAGATTCCTGAGAGTCCCTTGGACTGCAAGGAGATCCAACCAGTCCATCCTAAAGAAAATCAACCCTGAATATTCGTTAGAAGGACTGATCCTGAAATTCCAATACTTTGGCCACCTGACGCTGACTTATTAGAAATTACCCCGATGCTGGGAAAAATTGAAGGCAGGAGGAGAAGGGGATGACAGAGGATGAGATGGTTGGATGGCCTCACTGACTCAATGGACATGAGGGTGAGCAAGCTCTGGGAGATGGGGAAGGACAGCGAAGCCTGGCGTGCTGCAGTCCATGGGTCGCAAAGAGTTGGACACGACTGAGCAACTGAACAACAGCAAACACACGGTGTCTTCTGTATGGCCTTGTGAGAGAGTCTAAGCCAGAGATATCCAGCTAAGCTGCACTCAAACTCGTACCCACAGAAACTGTACGATAATGTTTACTGCTTTAAACTAAATTTGAAAAATCTGTTACACGGGAGTAGACAACGGTGTGTGCGTGCTCAGTCGTGCCTGACTCTGTGAACCCAGGGACTATACAGCCCCCCAGGCTCCTCTGTCCATCCTCTGGGATAACCCCGGCAAGAACACTGGGATGGGCTGCTGTTTCCTCCTCCAGGGGATTTTGCTGCCCCAGGGAATGAACCCGCACCTACTGCGGGTCCTGCACTGGCAGGCAGATTCCTTACCTCTGTACCACCAGGAAAGCCCCCGAGAGCCATTAGCTGGGGCTAAGCAAAGTAAGCATCTGTCTGCTTGGCACAGTGGGTGGAGAGGAGGAGTGTGGCAACAGACTAGTAAGGTGATAGAGCCTGCGCGGGGAGAAGAAGGCATTCCCGTGGGGAGGGAGGGGGAGTTGCCAAGCTGATGTGGGGTGCTGGAAGCATAGTGGGGTAAGAAGGGCGTTCAGAGGTGGGGAGTGGGAAGGAAGCAATGAGAACTTCCATACATAGAGTGGAATTCATCAAATAAGTAACTCTATTTAAAAAAAAAAGAAACAGAAATATGGAAAGAGAAAAAGCTGGAATATAACCTATGGTGTTGGACTGGATTCAGTGGCACTGCTGTGGATGCATGGTTTTCAATATGTAGACTAAAAAAGACAGAGATATAGATGTATACACACATACACACAATTGTTAGAGCCAACTAAGCTTGTCCACTGAGAGAGCCTGGGAGCAGTGATGTCCCAACAGCAGTGAGCATACTTTGCACTTAGATATTATTATAGTTTCTAAATACTATATGGAAAAACAGCAAGAAAACAAAACAAACACAGGGCTCCTCAAAGAAATGGCTGTTTTCATGGGTGGGGAGGGGAAAACATAAGATGAACCTGGAAAAATTGTTGTCAGAAAGAATGTGCTCCAAGAATGCTGGAGATGTTTTAAAAGGACCACAAATGCAGACTGAATGGACTCCTACTGGTCAAATTTGTTCAATCTGAGCAATAAAAGAACAAATTATATTAACAGATTATGCTGCTGCTGCATTGCTTCAGTTGTGTCTGACTCTTTGCAACACTATGAACTGCAGCCCACACTATGGACAGAGCGCCCTCTGTCCACGGGGATTCTCCAGGCAAGAATCCTGGAGCAGGCTGCCATGCCCTCCTCCAGGGAACCTTCCCGACGCAGGGATGGAACCTGTATCTCTTATGTCTCCTGCACTGGCAGGCAGGTTCCTTACCACTAGTGCCACCTGGGAAGCCCATTAAGGGACTATAACCCATGGATTAAAATAACAGTTCATACTGCTATAAATAAATTGAAGTTTCTTGAGTAACTGGATAGTTATATAACTTCAAAGTTTCTCCGCACAAAATGCTAATTGTAAAGGGAAAATGAGTAACTTGAGAATGCAGAAATCTGGGGAAATCAGAAGCCATTTAATAAAATGCAACAAGAAGAACCTGACATTGCTTCCGTGACATTCCTGTCACAGATGCACAGCTCGCATGGAGTTATGAGGAAACACACCGAGAAGCACTCCACAACACAACTGGCCTGCAATCTTGTAAAGTGTTAAGATCATAAAAATCAAGGAAAAACTGATGAACCAATCCAGTGTGGAAGAGACTAGAGAGAAATGAGGTCTACATGAAAGGCATGACCAGACCCTCCTGCTATAAAGGACATGGTTGGGAACACTGATGAAACCTGAAACAGGGTCTGACCATTACACGGCAGTGTGTATCACTGTTCATTTCCTAACTTTGACGGTTACATCGTAGCTATGTATGTAGGAGAATGTACTTGTTTGTAGGAATTATATACTAAAGTTAATTCTGTCGTAATATGACATCATTTTGGAAACTTACTTTGAAATGATTCAAGTACTTGGACTTTTCAGAAAATTTGGGATTGTTCCCAATTTTTAAAAAATTGTAAAACAGGACTTCCCTGGTGGCGCAGTGGTAAGAATCTGCCTGCCAATGCAGGGGACACTGTTTCCATCCCTGGTCCAGGAAGATCCGACATGCCACGGAGCAGCTAAGCCTGTGTGCCACAACTGCTGAGCTCACGCTCTAGAGCCCGCGAGCCGCAACTACTGAAGCCTGTGTGCCCGAGAGCCTGCGCTCCGCAACACGAGAAGCCACGGAAATGAGAAGCCTGCACGCTGCAACCAAGAGCAGCCCCCACACTGCAACGAGAGAAAGCCCACGCACAGCAAAGAAGGCCCCTCCCAGCCAAAACTAAATAAAGAAATAAAATGTAAAAACCTGTAAAACAGATCACACTCTATCTTGCCTTCCAGTGACTTTCTAAGAACTTTAAAAAAACAGCCAAAGGATTTACCCATGACTTACAAGATCCGCATGCAGATGTAGCTACTGTAGGCCCTAGCTAGTTCTCCTTCCTCGTCTCCTGACATCTTCCCCTCACTCATTCCATTCCAGCCCAACTGGCCACTTTGCTGTTCTTTTGAATACAAGCAATACATCTCAGACACAACGGGCCTTTGCACCTGTGGTTTCTGCTGTCTGGAACTCTTCATTTCCCCCACCTCAGTCCCCTCCCCTTTTCAAATGTCACTTCTTCAAGAAGCCTTCCCTAACCCCTGTATAAAACAGCCACCTCCCCCTCAAGAGAAGGCCCTCACTCTTTATGAATATCAGCTCCCTTGCATTTACTGTTTCCTAAAACACATATTTGTTTTTCTGCTTCCTCTCATGAGAGCAAGGGCTTTGTTTCACTCACTTGTTGTATTCACAGTGCCCACAATTGTTCCTGGCATCCAGTAGGCATGCCATAGGTTTTTTGGTTTTGTTTTTTTTGCCATAGGTATTTGAATGAATAAAGATGACAGACTGTAGTTCATTACTCTATACGTAATACCTGGCTCTCTAATGAAAGAAAAATCAACCCAACTTCAGATTTATTCATGGATCAAATCAAAGGTAAGATCAGAGTTCCACAATGCATTGCACTCACTCAGAAAAGGGGGTTCTGAGAAACAAACAGCTGAAGCCAATCCAAACCACTCTCTCCAAGGCAGATTTATCACAAGCCTTTAAGCTTCCTTTACAAACAAGGGTCCTCAAAGGTGCTCAGAACTTAGGGGGCTCCACTCCACAAAGAAACCCAGCTTTGTATCCTCAACTGCCCCCAGGCAGCACCCCAGCGGGTGATGTTATCTTCTACAGCTTTCAGCTTGGCTGAATAGCACTTATCATTTCAGATTTTTAACTATTTAATGGCTTAAAATGTGTTTCATCCCACATAATTTAAATCAATTCCCTCCCTAACCCCTAATCTAGATAGGTACTCTGAAGGAGATGGCCATCCATCTGAACAAGACAGCCCACAGACCTACACACTCTTGGGACCAACCCCTCCCCAAAACAATCAACCAAATAAATGAAAACTGCAGGATACCTAGTCACCTAAAGCCAACACTCCACTTTGAGATCGTGGTCTCAAATAGTGCCCCTGACATACAGAATGCCCCTTCAGAGAAGGCAGGTAGCTCCAGACCTAAAATCACAGCTCTTCACATTTTCACAGACCACAGATTATTGTTTCCCATTAAAAAGAGCACAAAAATCCAGCCTCAAATAACATCAGTGCTGCTTTCTCATGTTAAGAGCCAATGAGTTTTATTAAAGACACACTTCAATATCGTAGTCTTCAAACTACGTCACTGACAGGGGTAAACACTCCTAAGCAGTCCAAGCAGGGGACCACAAGTTGAAAACTGCACGTACGTGAACCCTTATAAACATACTTTCCTTAGCTCACATAATATTTAAAAAAACAAAAAAACTACTCTGTCCAATGAAGTAGACTGTTCAATTTAAATAAAACATTAGATTAGTTCACTTCCTTAGTCACATTAGCTGCATTTCAAGGCGCTCTGGGCTACATGAGGCTGGTGGTTTTGTTGTAGTTCAGTCGCTAAGTCGTGCTGGACTCTTTGTGACCCCACGGACTGTAGCCTGCCAGGCTCCTCTGTCCATGGGATTTCCCAAGCAAGAACACTGGAGTGGGTTGCCATGCCCTTCTCCAGTGGATCTTCCCGACCCAAGGACCAAACTTGCGTCTCTTGCACTGGCAGGTGGAATCTTTAACACTCACTGAGCCACCAGGGAAGCCCCACTGGAAAGCACAGTTATAGAACGTTTCCATCATCACGGAAAGTTCTATTGGACAGTGCTGTATTAAACATTCAATAACAAACAAACAGAAAATAAATCTCATAAAGAAATACAGATTTCCACTTTCTCTTGAAAAATTGTATCTGGAAATCCTTGGCTGGACCCCCACCTGGTGGAGCTGGAGAGGGAGCAGCACGTGCGTTCAGCTCACTGTAGCGCCCAGAGCCCCCAGCCATCTCACAGCAGCACTTCCGCCACTCACTCAGTGCCTGGGTTCCTACTTGAGCCTTTAGAATGAAAGTGAATACTATGAGATTATCTCAGTTTCTACTCAGTAGAGCCCCAAACTACTTCTGACGATCAAGTTCAACTAAAAGATCACAATTAACCTGATACTTTATTTTTAGGTGTGTGCTTTTTTTGTAAAATTTTCTAGACCAGGATCTTCTAGAAAGGATCTCTAGAGTATATCAACCAGCAATCTATGAAATAGATATAAATACTTTTTCTGAACTATTTTTATTAAAAATTTGGTAATTCAAGTAAGAGGATTTGAAATTTCATTTTTAAAATAGACATATTAGAAATCATAGTTTTTAGAGACCAAAGGAATTTGAGGGAATCTCACTTAACAGATGAGAAATCCAAACTCCAGAGAGGTTAAGGAATGTGCTTTAAGTTGAACTGCTGAATTAGATCAGGGCCAGAGCTCTTTTAGCCTTTCTCTTCACTATGGCCAAGTGATACCACAGCATCCTGCTTTTCCTCAAAGATGACCACACCATTATATAACCCAACATATAATATGATTGGTGATACCTCTCTATCAAGAGAGAGTCTACACCTCTCCTGTTAAACATGAACAGAGTTTTCTAACTGCCTCGGCCAAGGGAATGCAGACTAAGTACTGGATGATTTCCAACACTAACTCAGATAAAGCAACATGGCTTCTGCCTGGTGCTCCCTCTCAGAGCATTTGCTTAAGTAGGCTCAGGCTACCTGAGGGTATTCCAACCCAACACTCAGCCATGTTCCCCGCTAAAAGCCAGCATCAATTGCCAGACGGAGACAGAACATATCTCCAGACTGTTGTCAGAGCTGCTCCAGGTCTTTGCTCAAACCCTCCAACCTCCACCTTCGGCCAGGTTATTCTTGCTTAAAACCAGCAAACAAGCCACTACCTCCACCCACACGTTTAGTAAAAGTGAACATAAATTTTTAAGTTAAAGGGTACAGAGATAAGAAAGGAAGCTACAAGCAAAAACACAGATGGAACCAGATGAGACCAACCAATGAATCTGACCTCCAACTATAATAACCCTGAGTCATCTTATACATTGATTTCTATGATATTAACATATTAAATGGCACACCTACCAACAGTGATGACCAGACATTAGTAACAAAAAAAGGATAAAAAGGGAGTGGCACCCCACTCCCTGAGGATGGGGGGAGCCCTACCTTTCCTGGCAGACTAATGCATATGCCTCCCCATCATTAGGCTCACTTCTCCTCCCTTTGTCTTTACTTTTTAAAAAAAAATCCCTCTTGCCACTGATTTGAGTAAGATGGAGGAGGAGAAAGACATGTGCTCATCTCCTCCTAAGAGAACACCAAAATTGCAACTAGCTGCTGAACAATCAACAGGAACCCACCAAAAAAAAGATACCCCACATTCAAGGGCAAAGGAGAAGCCACAACAAGATGGTAGGAGGGCTGCAATCGAGTTTAAAATCAAACCTCATACCAGCCAAAGATGCTTGGAGAACACACACAAAAAAACCTTGTGTGCACCAGGACCCCAGGGAAAGGAGCAGAGACTGAGCCAGCCCTGCCTGTGTTTGAGAGTCTCCTGGAGAGGCATGGGGCCTCAGGAAGCATTATGACGAAGAAAGTCAGTAGAGGTGATGAAATTCCAGCTGAGCTATCTCAACTCCTAAAAGATGATGCTGTTAAGTGCTGCACTCAGTAACATGCCAGCAAATTTGGAAAACTCAGCAGTGGCCACAGGACTGGAAAAGGTCAGTTTTCATTCCAATCTCAAAGAAGTGCAATGCCAAAGAATGTTCAAACTGCTACACAATTGCATTCATTTCACATGCTAGAGAAGTAATGCTCAAAATCCTTCAAGCTAGGCTTTAACAGTATGTGAACCAAGAACTTCCAGATATACAAGCTGGATTTAGAAAAGGCAGATGAACCAGAGATCAAATTGCCAAAATCTCCTGGATCATAGAAAAAAGCAAGGGAATTCCCAAAAAACACCTACTTCTGTTTCATTGACTATTCTAAAGCCTTTGACTGTGTGGATCACAACGAACTGTGGAAAATTCTTAAAGAGAAAGGAATACCAGACCACCTTACCTGCCTCCTGAGAAACCTGTATGAAGGTCAAGAAGCAACAGTTAGAACGGGACATAGAACAACGGACTGGTTCCAAATAGGAAAAGGAGTACGTCAAGGCTGTATACTGTCACCCTGCTTATTTAACTTCTGTGCAGAGTTTCATGAGAAACGCTGGGCTGGATGTAGCACAAGCTGGAATCAAGATTGCCAGGAGAAATATCAATAACATCAGATATGCAGATGATACCACCCTAATGGCAGAAAGTGAAGAGGAACTAAAAAGCCTCTTGATGAAGGTGAAAGAAGTGAAAAAGCTGGCTTAAAACTCAACATTCAAAAACTAAAATCATGGCATCTGATCCCATCACTTCATGGCAAATAGATGGTGAAACAATGGAAACAGTGACAATTTTCTTGGGCTCCAAAATCATTGCAGATGGTGACTGCAGCCATGAAATTAAAAGACGCTTACTTCCTGGAAGAAAAGCTATGACCAACCTGGACAGCATATTAAATAGCAGAGACATCACTTTTCTGACAACGGTCTGTCTAGTCAAAGCTATGGTTTTCCAGTAGTCATGTACGGATGTGTGAGGTGGACCATAAAGAAGACTGAGCACCGAAGAACTGATGCTTTTTAACTGTGGTGCTGGAGAAAACTCTTGAGAGTCCCCCGGACTGCAAGGGGATCAAACCAATCAATCCTAAAGGAAATTTATCCTGAATATTCATTGGAAGGGCTGATGCTGAAGCTGAAGCTCCAATCCTTTGGCCACCTGATGCCAAGAGCCAACTCGCTGGAAAAGATCTTGATGCTGGGAAAGACTGAGGGCAGGAGAAGGGGGCAATAGTGGATGAGATGGTTGGATGGGATCATCAACTCAACAGACATGAGTTTGAGCAAGAGTTTGGGGAGACAGTAAAGGACAGCAAAGCCTGGCGTGCTGCAGTCCCTGGGGTCGCAAAGGGTCAGACACAACTAAGCAGCTGAACAACAACTACTGCCACCTGGGCAAGAAGCTGATCTGTGAATATGTTCTCGCTTCTCCACTCTTTGGCCAGTGAATAAAGCTTGTGCTGAGTCAATCTCCGTCAGGGTCCATGGGATGTAATCAGGAACAAGATGATTCCAGCATCAGCCCTGAGTCTTCCCCTTGAAGCCTCAGACATCCTGGAGCAGAGATAAGCCATTCCTGCTCTGTCCTGTCTGAACTCCTGACCCACAAAAACCCCAAGATAAATACTTATTGTTGTTTTAAGCTACTAAGTTCTAGGATAACTAGTCACACAGCCATCACAATTGGGACCGATGCTTTCAGAACACCACCGATTAACTTAGCAATAGAATTTCAACAAATATTTGTGTAATACTGCCAACTTAAATAAAATAAAATGCTGATGCAGCCTACCATTCAGGGGGCACCATGCTTCCATCCACATCCCAGAATGTGTTTTTGCCATTCATTTCAGTAGTATATATAACCCATCGGTGTCGGCCTGAAGGGAAAGATCAACGTGTAGTTTAGAGAGATGTGAGGAGGTAAAGACCAGCTTTCTAAAACAGCGTAATTGCGTAGTATCAAAGTAAGCTTTTTATTAAGAAAAGACTTTTATATGCTCTTATGTAAGAGAAAAGTTAGAGAACTATAGAGACCCGGGTGTATTATTGAAGGTAAACTCCAGGAAGTACATGGCAAGGTTTATCAACAACCCAGAGGCCACCTCAGGAAAACCCCTCTAGGGCAATGGACTCGCTCTGTGGGTGGAGCTCAGGCCTTTTCCACAGTGCAGAACCCTTGTTTCTCCCCCAGGTGCCCTGCCAAGCAGGTATCAGAGAGGGAAGGGGAATACTTTCCCAGTCATTCTGGGTATTCAGGAGAGAAAAGTGCTCCTCCTGAAACTGGGGCAAGAGAAATGTATTCACAGCAATCACACTTGAGGAACAGGTTTCCGTATAAATATTTTTAAATAACCATCAGAGATTCTTTAGGAAATTGGTGGTTATTACATAATAAACAAGCATTACATATGATGGTTAGATAAGTAGAACAGCTCATGTTATCAAAATAGTATAGCTACATGTTTTAACAAATTTCTATGAAACAGCTGAGAGCCTAACCACAATTTACAAAACTGTTAGGCAAAGGCCTATATTTTAAGGAACATTGTCACTTTTTTTTCTTTTACTTTTTACTGGGGTATAGTTGATTTACAATGATGTGTTTCAGGTGTAGAGCAAAGTGAATCTGTTTTTATACATACATATATATATATATATATATATATATATATATGTATATATGTATCTCCACTCTTTTTTGAGATTCTCTTCCCATATAAGCCATTACAGAGTGTTAAGTAGAGTTCCCTGTGCTATACAAGACTGTCATTTATTATCAATGGCTGTTAGGCAAGTTATAAGCCTCAGTTTCTTTATCTATTAAAAGTGGCTGATTATACCCACATCTTAACGTTGCTATGAAAACTAAATGTCACACACACACCCCTAGTTTGGTATCAAGCACATAGGTGCATAAAATCTCTTCCTCACTGCCCTCACCCCCACAAAGGGAATACTGAATTCATCCCTGTAATGAATTTTAAGCCAATAAGCAAAATGATGCCATGATAGAGCTGGGCTTTAACAATCTCATAATCTATACATATCAAAATTTTAAATGTGCATACTCAGACTCAGCAAATTCCACTTACAGGAATTTACTCTTAGAGTACTTAAACAAGTGAATGTGGACACTGTTACAATCAAGTTCACTGCAGCATTGTCTCTAACAGCAAAAAGTTGAAGGCAATGTAAGTGTCTACCAATAGTGAACTATCCAAGAAAATAATGGTTCTTCCATACAGTGGAATACACTGGTGCTATTTAAAAGAATGGTGTGAAAATCTGTAAAATAAGAAAACACAAGTGTTCAAACAGAAAAGAATGCTGTAGATACCTTCAACTTACTATGGGAAAAATGACCCATGATTTTTAAGTAAAAGTATTTCAGTTTACAAACAACATGCATGACATAATTTTAAAAAATGAATGTTTACACATGCACTGAGGAATGTTGAAATATATATATATATAATACTATTAAAATGGGGTAAAACTATGAGACAAGGAAGCTTTCCTTTTTCACTTCATACACTAAGTTTCAATGTTTTACAACAAAATATATCATTTTTTAAATTAGCAAAAGTAAAGATATTTCCAATGTGAGGCAAAAATGGAAAGAAGAAAAGGGGAAAAAATGAAGGAAGTTTATTATTATACTAGTTTGTAACAAAGCGATGAATAGAAAGAATTTTGGCCTGGGGCTCTGCCACTACCTAGCTGTTATTTAACTAAGTTCCTTCTGGATAAGACATTTTCTTGGGCCTCAGTTTTCTTCTCTATTCAAAAAAAAAAGCTTTTTGATAATCTCTTAAAATCAACTGCAGGCCTAGAACTCTGATTTGCCTAAATATTACAAAATTATGGTTACAGAGTGTTAAGATACTGCTGTTTACCCCTTGTAGACCAACTTGCATCCAGTGCAATCACACATGGATACATGATTTGTATGTTCCTAAAAATATTAAGGTCCATGAGCAAGTTTCCTCTGTAAAATGAGGGAGGGGGAGATGTTAAATATTAAAGTAGATAATGTACGTTATATGTGTTTAGCAAGCACATGGCACTCAAGGCCATTATATTTCACCTTATCAGTTTTTCCCCTGGATAAAGACTAACTATTCCCTCTCTGATACTTTTAATCTCAATCAAAAGATAATTTTTTTTATTATAAAAGTAACAAATGCACATGGCAAAAAATTTCCAACACTTCAAGAAGGTAATAATACTAACAACAGTAGTATAGTATTTTTTGAGCACTTACAGCCCGAGCAATAGGCCAGTGGTTCTCAACGGGGGATAACTCTGTCCCCCAGGGGACATTTGGCAAAGTCTGGAGACATTTTTGGTTGTCACAACTGCAGAAGGGAAGTGTTTCTGGTACTTGGTGGGTCGATGCCAAGGATGCTAAGCATTCCATAATGCACAGACCAGCCCCTCACAACAGAGAAGTATCTGACCCACAGTGTTAATCTTGTTGAGGCTGATAAATCCTACATTTAGATAAGCTCCTCCCATTCACTTATCTATTTTTTATACAAGTTTATGAGGCAAATATTATTATGATGATGCTACTTTATAACATGAGGAAGCTGGGGCTGAGAGACATTAATTAAGTAAACTTCAGAGTTACAAAGTTTTAACATGGAGAAACAAAATGTTGAAACCTTACCATCTGATAATACTTCTAAGTTTCTTGTATTTCCTTCCAGCATTTGGAATATGAACACAAAAAGCTTAATTTTCTTCCTGTGAGGCAATAAATTGTTCTGCATCTGGAGTTTCTTGTGTTACAAACATCTTTGACATCTTTCTACATAAAATGTATTGGTTTACATCATTCTTAATAACAACAAAGTATTATAAAAAATGCAATTCATCAATATCCAATTGATGCACAATTAATGTTGCTTTTAGAATGTACTAGTAAAACAATGCTGCAATGGTTGCTTTTGGTTTGCAAGAATATTTAAGGTGGATTCCTAGAAGTTGAATTGCTGGGACAAAAGATACGTGCAATGTAAATTTTAAGAAAATTTACTGACTGTCCTCCAAAAGGACTGTTCTAATGTATATACTTAAAAAAAAAAAATTATTTATCTGGCTACACCAGGTCTTAGTTGTGGCACATGGGATCTTCAATCTTCCTTGTGGCACGCAGGATCTTTAGTTGTGGCATGTAAACTCTTAGTTAGGACATATGGGATCTAGCTCCCTGACCAGGGATTGAACTTGGGCCCCCTGCACTGGGAGCATGCAGTCCCAGCCACTAGACCACCAGGGAAGTCCTCATGTATATACTCATGGCATTTCCCCAGTAAGTATTTATCAGATTGGCAAATGCTTCAAAACTCAACAGGTGAAAAAAGATAATGCTGTTTTTTTGAACTGCATTTCTGTAATTACAAGTGAGGATGAGAGGGATAAGTTAGGAATTTAGATTTAAAATATACACATACTATACATAAAATAGATAACCAAAAAAGACCTATTATATAGCAGAGGGAACTATACTTAATATGTTGTAATAACCTACAATGGAAGAGAATGTAAAAAAAGAATATGTGTATTTATACACGTATACATGAATCCCTTTGCTGTATACCTGAAACACTGTAAATCAACTATATTTCAATAAAAATTGAAAAATAAAAAAATCATGTATTCTTTTAATAAAAAATAAGAATGAGCATCTTTTCATGCCTTTGTTAGTGACTTAATTTTCTTTTCCTATGGATTACCTTTTTCTTTTTTCTATTGAGTTCTTCATCCTTTTACAAGTACCTTGTAAAAATACATTATGGAAAACAAAGTAAAATCAAACCCCAATCTCACTCCCATTACTTATACCCCAAAATACTGCACTTACCAAAAAACTGCTTGTTGTCTTCATAGTATTTATTTCCATATTTGTCTTCTCCCACTAATGTGCCAACCCTCACATCATTTGCCCTGGGAATGTCCAAAAGAAAACAGACATTTTGGAAAGATTTTTTATTTACAACACATAGGTAAAAAAGAGAGTATTAACTTTCACAAACATAGGCAGCTGTGCCAAGGAGAAAAACGAGGAGATGCTGGATATGGTCACCGATTGTATACTTCCAGCACAAGCGAAGAGAAACTGAGCCAACTGATGTGCCTTAAATGCACTAAATATTTACACGCAATACCTTCAAATTACAAGACTACTTTAAAAAATCTATTATCCCTAGGTCTGAGCCACTGAAGTTAGCAATAAACTTCAGGAAACCTGGAAATTAAAGTGTTTCATCTTAAAATGATACGAACATCTGGCTCTTTCATTCGGCTCTAGGTCTCCAACTCCGTTTCCCCGGACGATGCTGCTCGTCCAATTTACCGAGTTGAAGGACTACTCGGGGAAAATTGTAATCACTTGGTTTAACTCCTTACATTACATGGAAGGAAAGGGAAGGAGGAAAAAAACCCCAAAAGTTTCCCAAGGTCACACAGTGTGAGCTTTTGGCAAGCTCATTACTCTCCAGGAAGCAGAGCAGGGGTGCAGCCCATACACGCCCTCACCTCTATGTCACAGCCCTGTCTCTACAGCCGGCTTTGATCCCGTCTCCGGGAGACCCCGGGACAGACTTCCGCCCGGGGAAAGCCAGGCTGACTTGGCCGGTTGTCCTTGAGAGGAGTTGCGGATTCTCCAAGGTGACCCAAGCCCGAACCCCCTTCTAAGAAACCAGCCAGGGTAAGTCCAGTCCCAGAAGGCAAGAGCATGGCTGGCTGCCTACCTGAACAAGACTCGTAGATAGCCGCGGAGGCCACCGTGGCCGCTGACCTGCTGCAGCCCGCGCTTCAGGACCTGCAGCAACTCCATCTTGTCCTGCAGGCCCCGCCTCTCCGGCGCGCCGCGGAAAACCCACCGGCGGAACCAGCCACTCAGCGGCAGGGAGCCGACGACAGAAAGTTTCCAAGCACGCGCGGCAGGAGGAGTTGGTTTTGCGCATGCGCGGGTCTGGAGCTCCCCCTTGTGGCCTCCTCCCGTTTTCCAGAGAAGATGAGCTTTGTTGTCCCTCCAGAGCTGCGTTTTCAGAGATGCCATTTAGAAGACAGGACAAGTGGAAAAGTCACCTATACTAGGGTTTCCCAGGTGAAGTTTTCTCCTTTGGGGACCTCAGTTTCCTCATCTAAAGTGATTGCTTCAGACTACTCCAAAAATCCTTTCTAGAGTCAAGATTCTTTAGAAACAATTACCATCAAGGAATTCAATATTAAGCACAAAATGATTATTGCACATTTGAAAGTAAGTACATTTAATACTACAGTTGTATAGGTAGGCCATTGAGGAGGAGGAATAGAAAAATACAAGATTAAGTATCTACTTTAAAGGACTTAATGATTCAGTTTCAAGTTTTGAAATAATAAAAAACTATTTTCTAATTTAAATTAGATGCATATTTAATTTTTTAAATAATCAGTTCAGTTCAGTTGCTCAGTTGTATCCGACTCTGAGACCCCATGAACTGCAGCACGCCAGGCTTCCCTGTCCATCACCAGCTCCTGGAGCTTGCTCAAACTCATGTCCATTGAGTCTGTGATGCCATCCAACCATCTCATCCTCTGTCATCCCCTTTGCCTTCATTCACTCTTTCCCAGCATCAGGGTCTTTTCCGAAGAGTCAGTTCTTCACATCAGGTGGCCAAAGGATTGGAGCTTCAGCTTCAGCATCAGTCCTTCCAATGAATATTCAGGACTGATTTCCTTTAGGATTGACTGGTTTGATCTCCTTGCTGTCCAAGGGACTCTTCAAGAGTCTTCTCTAGCACCACAGTTCAAAAACATCAATTCTTTGGTGCTCAGCTTTCTTTATAGTCCAACTCTCACATCCATACATGACTACTGGAAAAACCATACTGGAAAAACTAGACGGACCTTTGTCGGCAAAGTAATGTCTCTACATTTTAATATGCTGTCTACGTTTGTCATGGCTTTTCTTCCAAGGAGCAAGCGTCTTTTAATTTCACGGCTGCAGTCACCATCTGCAGTGATTTTGGAGCCCAAGAAAATATAGTCTGTCACTGTTACCATTGTTTCCCCATCTATTCGCCATGAAGTGATGGGACCAGATGCCATGATCTTCGTTTTTTGAATGTTGAGTTTTAAGCCAACTTTTTCACTCTCCTCTTTCACTTTCATGCAGAAGCTCTTCAATTCCTCTTTGCCTTCTGCCATAAGGGTGGCATTTCTGCCATTTTTAAATAATAAAAGGAATTAAATGAACATTATTTTTTCTAGCATCTAACTTTATGACTTTCAATATGCTTTAAAACACACACTCCTTGATCTGTCAGTTTGAAACAGTCCTCTGAGTCCCAGCTATTTGAGATGAGAAACTTGGCACATGGTCACTTTCTTCATCTCTTCTCATCTTTTGTGCTTCCAGATGCCAGTTTACCATATCATTTCTTTAAAAAGGCCAAGGCTTATAAGATTTACACTCTAACCCATAACTGAAAGTCTTCATAATTGTCTAAAGAGTTTTAAAAATGGAAACACATTATTTCCTGAGAGGACTGAGTAATAAGATTGGACCCAGACATGTAATGTCACACTACTAAATCTTCAACCCCAGAAGAGAAACCTCCAAATGTTAGGATCAAATTTTCTTTTCTTAGACTCACTCAAAATTATGTCACACAGGAATTTATTTTATGCTTAAGTGTGACTTTCATGGTCTTTCCACAGGCTTTTTTGTTTTTAAAAAATTCCATCTGTCTTATTTCACAATATAAAAATTACTCTAAAAGCATAACCATATTATTACTATCTCACCTGAAAAAGTTAATAACTGCTTAATATAAAGTATCTGCTGAGGAAGGTTCAAATTTCCACAATCATTTAATACTTTTTTTTAGTTTGTCCAAATAAGTTCCATATTTTGTAACTGATTTTCTTTTAATATATGATTCTCCCCATTTCCCACACCTTGTTTTTGGTCCTTCTGGTTTATTTGACAAACACACTGGTAATTTCTCCTGTAGAGTTTTCCACTGTCTGGATTTTGTTGATTGTGTCCTTGTGTTCTTCTAGCCCCTGTATTTCTGTTCAGTTCAGTCGCTCAGTCGTGTCCGACTCTTTGCGACCCCATGAAATGCAGCATGCCAGGCCTCCCTGTCCATCACCATCTCCCGGAGTTCACTCAAACTCACGTCCATCGAGTCGGTGATGCCATCCAGCCACCTCATCCTCTGTCGTCCCCTTTCCCTCCTGCCCCCAATCCCTCCCAGCATCAGGGTCTTTTCCAACGAGTCAACTCTTCGCATGAGGTGGCCAAAGTATTGGAGTTTCAGCTTTAGCATCATTAAATCTAGGCACCTAACAAGATTTGTGTTCATTTTTTTGTTATCTTTCCATTCAGGAGCATATATGGTGTCTGCTTGTCTCATTTTTTTGGTGATTTTAGCTGTCACTGCTAAGCATTGTCTAAATACTTTCATTCCTTCATTAGCCTCAAATCTCCTATAAAGAGAAAAGTGTGTGTGTGTGCTCAGTCATGTCCAACTCTTTGCAGCCCCACTGACCTTAGTTCGCCAGGCTTCTCTGCCCATTCATTTTTCCAGGCAAGAATATTGGAGTGGGGTGCCATTCCCTCCTCCAGGGGATCTTTCTGACCCAGGGATCGAACCCATGTCTCCTGCATCTCCTGCACTAGCAGGCAGATTCTTTACCACTACCACCACCCTGGGAAGCCCCGTAAAGAAAAAACTTCCTCTCAACTATTTGGTTCCTAAAATACTGTTCATATAGGAAAGATGCTTGATTCTCCCTTATGGAACAGTTTTCAAAAGTACAATTTGGTTTCCTAGCATCCTGTGTATATGTGGGGGGAGAAGCAAAAAAACCCATAAAATTTACCATCTTGTTTTAAAGTGTATAATAATGTTAACTATATATATAGTTGTGTAGCAAATCTCTAGAACTTTTGTATCTTGCAAAACTGAAACTCTCAACCCACAGAACAACACTCCCCTTTCTCTCTATACTAGGTTGTGCTGTGCTTTGCTAAGTTGCTTCAGTTGTATCTGACTCTTTGCAACCCTATGGGCCATAGCACGCCAGGCTCCTCTGTCCATGGGATTCTCCAGGCAAGAACACTGGAGTAGGTTGCCATGCCCTCCTCCAGAAGATCTTTCCCACCCAGGGAACACCCAGGGATAGATCGAACCTGCATCTCTTACGTCTCCTGCATTGGCAGGTAGGTTCTTTACCACTCCCTAATAGCTCAGTTGGTAAAGAATCAGCCTGCAATGCAGAAGACTCCAGTTCAACTCCTGGGTCAGGAAGATCCGCTGGAGAAGGGATAGGCTACCCACTCTAGTATTCTTGGGTTTCCCTGGTGGCTTATCTGGTAAAGAATCCTCTCTCAAAGCGGGAGACCTGGATTCAATCCCTGGGTTGGGAAGATTCCCTGGAGAAAGGCTACCCACTCCAGTATTTTAGCCTGGAGAATTCCATGGACTGTATAGTCCATAGGATCACAAAGAGTTGGACACAACTGAGTGACTTTTACTTTCTTTACCACTAGCACCACCTGGGAAGCTTCTATTGGAGCTCCTATTAGGTCACCAGAGCCCAATAACCACTATTCTACTTTCTGAGAGTATGACTACTTTAGATACCTGCTATAAATGAAATCATGCAGGCCTTGTTTTGGCTCAGACAGTAAAGAATCTGCCTGGGTCAGGAAGATCCCCTGGAGGACGGTATGACAACCCACTCCAGTATTGCCTGGAGAATTCCATGGACACGGGAACCTGGTGGGCTACAGTCCTTGGGGTCACAAAGAGTCAGACACGACGAACACTTTCACTTTTATCTTACTTAGCATACTATCCTTCAGTTTCATCCACGTTGTAGGATGAAATCCATGTGACAGGATTTCCTTTTGTAAGGCTAATATTCTACTGTGTGTACATATCACTTTTTCTCTATCCATTCATCTTTCAGTGGGTGTTTTTGGTTGCTTTCATCTCTTAGCTATCACGCAGTAAACATGGGAGTGTATACATCTCTTCCAGATCTGTTTTCAATTCCCTGGGATATAAGTCTGTGTGTGTGTGTTAAAAGGATGTGTTAAAGGCATAATCTTTAACCATGGATTGATTTTTAAGATTTCATTTTTTCCTAGTGTTGTTTCTGCTTGTTTTAAAATGTTTGTTCCCCATTGCTGTTCCCGTTTCTTGCTTTTTTTGTGGGGGTGGGAAAGAAAAGTTTATTGCAAGGCCAACCAAACAGAATGGGTGGCTCATACTCTAAATTCCCAAACTCCCCAGTGGTTTTCAGGGAAAAGTTTTTATAGGTAAAATTTGGGTTGAGAGCTACAGGGTATGTGACTTTCTTCTGATTGGTTGGTGGTAAGGTAACAGGGCAGTGCAGGAATCTTTTGCTCAGCCTGCAGTTGCTATCCTCCACCTGGGTGAGGGCCTCAGATTTGTAAAATTGCCAGGCCTGCTATGAAACCAGGTAAACCATCTAAACGACTTGGTTCTTCAGTCTCTCCCTTGTTTGCACGGAGACCACCATCCTATTCAGGATTTCTGCTGGCCCCACGACTTTTCTAAGTTCACTGCCCATAATGCTGACTGACAAAATCAAAGTTCAACTCTCTCCATTGTGGGTGCCTAACAGACCCAACATATGTGCTCAGTGTCCACCCAAGCCAACTCTGCTACTTATTTTTTTTTAAATAAACATATATATATAATATATATATATATATATATATATATATATTTTTTTTTTTTTAAAAGAAAAAGGCAGGTCAGTGAGAAGGACAGAGATGGGCTGGTTGAAAAGGCCTGGGGAATTACCTCCATCCCTGGAAGCAGAGGGCAGAGGATGAAGAGCAAAATGCAAGTGAAGGTGAGTGGGGGCAGCACACCCAAAGGGGACAGGGACCTTGGTGTGTCCCACAGACACACAGGGAGAAGGCTGAAGAACTGGGCCTGAGTCAGTCACACCCCTCAGGGCTCCAGAGACCATGGGAGGCAGCTGGGACGTGTCCAGTTGGCAAGCGGGTCCATGGAAGGGTTGTTAAGAAGGGAATGGACGGGCGCAGACAGATGTGCTTCAGAAGGTTCTCAGTGGTGCTGCTGGAGAAGGCTGCCGGGGGCAGAGGCACACACACAGAGGTGAAGGGATCTGTGACCAACTCTGGAAGCTGAAGCTTCAGGGGTTACTGTTGAACTCGATGGGGGTGGGAAGATGGAAGAGCTGCCCTAGGTGTTGGCTCAGGTGAGTCGGTGGCTGGTGGTGTTGGTCACCAAGGCAGGTCACTGAGCCAGCAGTGCTGGGGACTCCGAAGTGCCTACAACCACAGCACACAGTAGATGCCCAAAAGGATACTGGTTGAACCAGAACACCCACCTCCTTTTCGATTTCATTTTTTTCTTCTTAAAACTTGTTATGTACACTTTGAATCATGTACAGATAGGACAATTTCAATATTTTTTAGGATCTATATGTATTGCTTATTGCTGACTCATTCAAATTTCCTTCTAACTTTGATAATTTTGTGAGCTCATATTTGGTTGAGCTTAATGTGTGACAAATTGAGGTTCTAAATTAAGAGGTCAGCCAACTACACTCGAAGGGCTAAGTCCAGTTCACTCCCTGTTTTTTAAATGTTTTACTGGACCACTGCCATGCCCATTCACTTATGTACACTCTACAGCTGCTTCTGAACAACAGCAGAGTAGTTGATTCAGACATGGTAAGGTCCTCAAAGTAAAAAACACTGATGCTCTGGCCCTTTACAGAAAACTGTGCAAAACTCTGATGTAAATTAATGTTTTCCCCAGAGTTTTGATTCTGCCAGGACAGGGAGGGTTCATGACCTGGGACAACTTAAGCCTGCTTTGAGAACTCATGCCATATTTCTTTCAAGTCCAGCAATAGATCAAAGGCCTTCAGAGTTATCTATTCCACAATACTGTTAGAAGCAGTAATACACTATCTTCTTTGATTATGCTGTTCTCATTTCAAGATGGTATGGATCTTTTTCATTTAACAGGTCAATCATTCAACCTGAGAAGCACATGTCCTTCTGTGGAACTTTTCTTGTATCAAGTAATTTTCTTACCTCGTCTTTTGTTTTCTCTTAAGTCCTTACTATTAAAATGTTAGACGTCCTGTTCTCTTTTCTCATTTTCTATTTCTCTGTCTCTTGGTTAGAGTTGACCCTTAAAATCATGGGTTTGAACTGTGTGGGTCTACTTACATGCAGACTTAAAAAAATACACACACACTACAGTGCTACCGGAGCTGCAGGTGGTTGGTGCCCCGAACACCCATGTTATTCAAGGCTGAATTGTACTTTGAAGGTTGTTGAAACCTTGAAACCTTTCCTCAACAACTTTATCTTGCAACCCTTCTAATGAATTGTTTTGGCTATCAGTTTAAATTTCCAGGGGCAGTTTCTTCCTTTAAATTTTCCTTTTCAAAGCATCCTATTTTCATTTAATGAATACACATTTCTTTCAAAATATTAATAATATTTGAAGGTGGGGTACTTTTCTGATCACTGCATTGTTATCTTCCCCCACCATCAGATTATAGCTGATCTCTTATATATTAAAAATTTTCCTCAAATATCTGATGATCCTGGCTCTATGTTCATATTTAACAGTAGACATTAGAGAGCTGAATGGGAACCCCATGTATACATATATGACTTAGAAATACTGGGATTCACTGAAGAGTGATAAAATGGTAGGCAGTCTTCTTATCAGGGACAACCAAAAGTTGAGTGTCAGATCTTTTTTCCAGACAAATTAGTTTTTCCTAAAGAAAAAAAATCCTGGCATTAGAAGCCTATACCCAGTGGTCAGCATTCTGGGAACATGCTTCAGTTCAGTTCAGTTCAGTCACTCAGTCGTGTCCGACTCTTTGCGACCCCATGAATCGCAGCACGCCAGGCCTCCCTGTCCATCACCAACTCCTGGAGTTCACTCAGACTCACGTCCATCGAGACAGTGATGCCATCCAGCCATCTCATCCTCTGTCGTCCCCTTCTCCTCCTGCCCCCAATCCCTCCCGGCATCAGAGTCTTTTCCAATGAGTCAACTCTTCACATGAGGTGGCCAAAGTACTGGAGTTTCAGCTTCAGCATCATTCCTTCCAAAGAAATCCCAGGGGTGATCTCCTTCAGATTGGACTGGTTGGATCTCCTTGCAGTCCAAGGGACTCTCAAGAGTCTTCTCCAACACCACAGTTCAAAAGCATCAATTCTTCGGCGCTCAGCCTTCTTCACAGTCCAACTCTCACATCCATACATGACCACAGGAAAAACCATAGCCTTGACTAGACGGACCTTTGTTGGCAAAGTAATGTCTCTACTTTTCATATGCTATCTAGGTTGGACATAACTTTCCTTCCAAGGAGTAAGCGTTTTTTAATTTCATGGCTGCAATCACCATCTGCAGTGATTTTGGGGCCCAAAAAAATAGTTTGACACTGTTTCCACTGTTTCCCCATCTATTTCCCATGAAGTGATGGGACCGGATGCCATTATCTTTGTTTTCTGAATGTTGAGCTTTAAGCCAACTTTTCATTCTTCTCTTTCACTTTCATCAAGAGGCTTTTTAGTTCCTCTTCACTTTCTGCCATAAGAGTGGTGTCATCTGCATATCTGAGGTTATTGATATTTCTCCTGGCAATCTTGATTCCAGCTTGTGTTTCTTCCAGTCCAGCGTTTCTCATGATGTACTCTGCATAGTAGTTAAATAAGCAGGGTGACAATATACAGCCTTGACGTACTCCTTTTCCTATTTGGAACCAGTCTATTGTTCCATGTCCAGTTCTAACTGTTGCTTCCTGACCTGCATACAGATTTCTCAAGAGGCAGGTCAGGTGGTTTGGTATTCCCATCTCTTTCAGAATTTGCCACAGTTTATTGTGATCCACACAGTCAAAGGCTTTGGCATATGGCCGTAGACGGGAACATGCTTAGGGAGCCCATATTCAACGCAGATTTTCACTTAATCCATATCTTCAAGATTATACCTAATCAAAGCCTTCTGTTATCCCTGGTATCCTATAAATCCTGTGATCTTCTGGTTTAGTGTCTCAAGATTATTCATCTCTGGCTTCTTGCTCAAACAGGCTGAATGATAGAAAGTGGTCACTGGGGACTTCCCTGGTGGTCTAGCAGTTAAGATTCCAAGTTTCCAGTGCAGGGGTCATGGGTTTGATCTCCAGTTGGAGAACTAAGATCTCACATGCCGTGCAGCGCGGCCAAAAACAAGACAAAAAACAAGAAAAAGAAAGGGGTCACCTGACTTGAATAAACGTAGAGAAAGGCAGTTCAATGATTCTGTAGACAGATATGCAACCAATCCTCTTGTTAATGCTGCAAGTACCATCTCTGAAGATGAGCACCTGATTCCCCGGGCACTAGACAGCATTGCTGGACACTGCAACGCATACTGGCTCCTTTCTCAGTGTACCACCTTTTGCAGGCATTCAGATGACCATTCCCTTGGTTTTGGCTCTTTCTCTACCCACATTTTCTTTCCCTAAAATTTATTCAACTCTCTTATCCTTTGATTTCTTCTCTCCTGTTTCATCTGTCATTGTGTGTTTACACTTTACTGAGATTTCAGGAGAGAAAGAAAATAAACGGTCAGTGTGTAATATTTAGTTACAAGTCTTCAAACTGAACTGTAAATCATCCTAAAATATTGGGATATGGAAATGTTTTCCATGCTTTTTCCTTCCTGAAAGTACTTTCACAAATATTACTAGAGATTTCTTAACAATGGGACAAACAGAAGGATGACCAATGAACAAACAGGACTCTGAAATCAAATATATTGGCAGAAAACAAATTTGTAATGCAGGCCACATTTTAATGTAGTTTTTAAAAAACACTTCCAAATACAACTGTAAATGTAATCAGGAAAAATACTTCAAACATGTATCTTAATTAACCATTAGTACATTACTTAAAAGAATTTCTCGAATCCTTGGCTTTCTTCAGCGGGTTTATAAAGGTATAAACCTACTGATTTTTCCATTTGACTATTCTGTACTAAATGTAGTTTACCCAGCTGTCATTATAGAAAAAAAATCCCATTGACAAAAATCACATTTTAAATAGGGAAAAAAAGTTTCCCTTAAGTTGGTAAAGACTGTAAATTGACACTTTAAAACTTCTTATTTACTATAAAGCAGCAATTAGTAAAATCCATACTCTTCCCCCAAATTCTGCTTCTCTTCTATTGCAAAATCTTTGTAAAAAATGTTCAAGTGCAATAAAATATCCTTATTTTTTAAAAAAAATCAACAAATAGAGATAACAAAGTAATTTCTCACGAAGTTATAGCAAAGAAATACTTAACAGTATCATGTTCTGCTAAAGAAAACATTACTGTGGAAGACATTCAAGGAATCTAAACTGTTTCCATTGTGGTATACAAGGCAGTGCTTCAGGCTGATGCTCATACTGTTGTTACAACAGCCCTTTCCCCTTTAGAGTGAAAAATCAGTGCACATTCCTCCATGTATTAAACAACTGAAGTCTCAAAAAATTATCAATTGCTTTTAAATAACTGTCTAACTCACTTTGGAAACACAGACTGGCTATGATAAATCCACTTTCACAAAGGAGGTATTTGCAGTGACCTAACAGAAACTGGCTAAATCCCATGGAAGGGTCAGGAAACTAAATGCAGGTCAGAAAAGAGGGAGAGATGACAGATGCTTTCTGTGGAATAAACAGCAACAATTTATATATCTGTTGTGAAATACTGAAGCTTGTGGCACTCAATCAGTTTCTATTACTTTTACAACACAGTAAACCAAAAATATTAAAACATGAACCCTATCTTATTCTCAAAAACAATTTTCTGCTACATACATAAATAAAAAGTGCTTGTAACTAATAATACACAACACTAAAGATATCAGCTCTTAAGTTCACAAATAACCTATGTCTCATTGCCAGCAATGAGGGTGATAAATGCTAATGGTGCCATGATATTTACAAAAAACAAAAAAATATTTATATTCAATTATTATCTCCTATAGTCCCAGTGTTATCATTATATCACTGAGCATAAAATAATCTTCTTTAGACAGGTAATTAAAACAGATTATATTTTAGAAGCGTAAAATGCAAGATCCTTCTTAGCGATTGATTAAGTGTTTGTACTGGTTCATAATGAAAGTAAACATGAATAGAACACAATTCTGGGGGGAAAACAGAGAGACTTATTTATTTGTTTTATAAAATAAAAGGAGAAATCTTAGTCAAGAGGTGACAGCTTTAGGTGTCATCTTAACCAAGAATAAGATGATAATATTTTTTATTCACTTAAATAAGACAGGAAAGGAAATTCTAATTCCTGCTACCTGCTCAGTCACTTCAAACAGTCTTCTTAAGGAAGTAAAATCTAAATATCTTGGTTTTTGGTTTCTCTTTTAAAGTAAAAATTTCCAGATGCCCTGGAATCAGTGAGTTCGATTTGGTATCTTCTTGTGTTCTGGGAAAGAACAATCACTTTAAATTGAGATCTCAGCTTTCAAATGCTGTGACCAATTATTTGTGAGTTATAATCTGCAGGTTCCATTTTTAAAATATGTGGGATGACACTGTCAATTCGAACATTGCCGATGAGACCTTTGAAAAACAGTTCTTCGGTGATGGTAGCGTTCATCAATCTCAAAGCTGGCAATCGAAGTAGTAGTCTAGACAACCTCAAAAGAGAAAAGGAAGGTGAACAAGGTTGTAAATCAAAGAGTAACTCAGTTGAAAGACATCAGTAATTTCTGCATGAATACCAATGCCATAAACAAAGATTACCAATGGTTTTCAACACTTATAATATTTAGTATTCTCAAGCCTTAAACGATATGACAATCACCTAGATATATATGATGTCTGAGAGACTTCTTTGGAAAGCCTTGCTCTTAACTGCTATGCTGTGCTACCTCTAGTTGGTTGTATGAACCATGGAACAAAGTTTTAAACCATGGATCGAGTTATAAGTTTAATGGCTTAGGAACTCTTTCAAGGTTATCATAGCAATGTTTTGTGTTATCAGGATACATGAGGCTCAAAGATAGTTTTTTTGGTTTTGCTTTGTAAAATGTATTGGGAATAGTAAAATAGGCAATGAAGTGAAGTGAAGTGAAGTGAAAAGTCGCTCAGTCATGCCTGACTCTTTGTGACCCCATGGAAGTAGTCCATGGAATTCTTCAGGCCAGAATACTGGAGTGGGTAGCTGTTCCCCTCTCCAGGTAATCTTCCCAACCCAGGGATCGAACCCAGGTCTCCTGTATTGCAGGCAGATTCTTTACCAGCTGAGCCACTAGGGAAGCCCCAAATAGGCAATAGCTGTTATTAATGGGAAGAGCACAGATTACAGAATCAAAACCATCAGGTTCAAATCCTGATTCAACTACTTCCTGGCTATGTGAATGGGTGGAAGCCACTACTCGCCCTGTCTCTCTCCCAATGTTGTGACAATCAACAAGATGATCCCTGCCAGTTTCTGTGCTAGTGAGGTAGGACAATGTCTTGTGTGAAAGTACATCTTAAGTTGAAAACTGCTATCCAAAGATAATTAATGAAACTAACTATGGATATAAGAAACTAAGAAAGAGTTCCAGAGGTCAAAGAACCTGGAACCTAATGGAACAGAGGTCAGCAAGAAGGTGTACAGTCAAAACGAGGAAAATTCTAAATACTCTATTGATTTGTATGTGTGTGTGCTAGTTGCTCAGTTGTGTCCAACTCTGTGACCCCATGGACTGTGGCCTGTCAGCCTCCTCTGTCCATGGAATTCTCCAGACAAGAATACTAAAATGGGTCACCACGCCCTTCTCCAGGGTATCTTCTTGACCCAGGGATCAAACCCTGGTCTCCAGCATTGCAGGCAGACTCTACCTTTTCAGCCATCAGGGAAAGCCCATTAATTTATATAAGGTATAAAACTTTTGAAACTTTAAAACACTGAAAAAAGAAAAAAAAAGATCATAACAAAACTAACACCCAAAGAACTACCTTTCCAAAAAGTTTGTGGCATTATCTGTCCTTCCTCTATGCTAAGGCCTTACACTCTTGAGAACACTGGAGCACTTGAGAACAAGTGAAACCAGCAGACCCAGAATTAAGTGATCTTTCTGTGTTCATGTACTATACTGCTCAAATACCTCATTTCCTGTTTGTTCCCACCAGCTGAGCTGTATTCACAGAACTGTGAATAGATACTTAGGAAGTAAGGTAGGAAAACTATTTAGATGTTAGATAAACTACAGCTGATTTTCATGATGGAACTGCCTTATAAGCCTATTATCTAATATATGTAAAAAGTTATTATATGTAACATATTCTTTTACTAGTTTGAAGTATGTTAATAATATTAGTAAACAAATTTACATAGCCCTTACTATGTAACAGGCACTGCTCTACCAAGCTCTTTGAATATATTAACTGATTTAATCCTTATACTAATTATAAAATGTGGGTACTATTATCTCCATTTTACAGTAAAGAAATTGAAATAGAAGTTAAATAACTTCTATTAACTTCTATAAGGTCTTACAGCTAGTAGCAGGGTTAGGCATTAAACCCAGGTGCTCTTGCTTTGACAGCCAAATGCTTAATCACTCAAAAACTGAGTTCATTTTATTAAAGGACACTGGTAAGAAACACCTTGCTATAAATGCCATAGGCCAAATTTCAAAATTAATTATAAAATAAGCTATTTTTTAAATTCATGCACTTTTCATCCGCTTTTCTAATTCAATCCATTATTTCATCTGAAGCAAGTTAAGAGCTTGGGTGTGAGAGTCAAACTACCTGGCTCTGCTGTTTATTGTGTGACTTTGAGCAGGTTACTTAACCTTTCTGTGCTGAAGCCTCATATAAAACAGTACATATAAAGTGCTTGCAACAATGCATTAACTACTTGAAAGGCCAAAGCTGACTAAATTTAATTACACTTGAAATGGAGAATAAGGAAACAGATACACAAAAATTTTTAAGATGAATTTAATTAAATAGTATTTAACTTCTAGATACCTGTAGGTGTCATCTGGATATGTTTTGGTTATATAATCTTGGAATTCAACATAAGCCTTTTCCTGAAATTTCTCAATCTGTTCCATGTTTTCTAGGCCTGGATGATCTGAAACATTAAAGAATATATTGTTACCTTAGTTCTGAATACTCATTTACTAAGATACCAAGTAGAGATGGAAGAGGTAATAAAAAACAGTTCAGAAGGAAGCCCGATCATATATGTGTGGCTCTTTCATTCCACAAATACTATTTTAGTAACCCACCCACTAAATACCAGGCACTGTACTTAAACCCTTAAAACTATTTCATCTGATATATGTATTCTAACATTTAATAAAAAAATGAAACCATTGGGCTCAAATAAAATAAGACAGCCTTTTCTATTTCAAAAGTGGTAGAAAGGATTTTGATCATTTTGCTTTCAATAGAAACAAAAAAATGAAATGACTTAGCTTGGTTAAAAGTATTTTTAACCAAGGAAATATTTTCAGAATGAAAATGAAAGTGAAACTCGCTCAGCCATGTCCGACCCTTTGTGAGCCCATGGACTATACAATATACAGTCCATGGAATTCTCCAGGCCAGAATACTGGAGTGGGTAACCTTCCCCTTCTCCAGGGGATCTTCTCAACCCAGGGATTGAACCCAGGTCTCCCACATTGCAGGCGGATTCTTTACCAGCTGAGCCACAAGGGAAGCCCAAGAACACAGGAGTGGGTAGCCTATCCCTTCTCCAGCAGAACTTCCCAACCCAGGAATCCAACTGGGATCTCCTGCATTGCAGGCTGATTCTTTACCGAGCTATGAGGGAAGCCCCCATTTTCAAAATATATTCTTTAAAATTTTTTTCATTAAAATAATAATACATATTTTAACTTAAGTATAATTAACATACAACGTATCTGTTTAAGGTACACAACAAAATGAAGTGACATTCATATGCACTGTGAAATGATCACCACAGTAAGTCTAGTTATCATCTGTCACCATTCAAAGCTACAAAACTTTTCTTCCGATGAGAACTTTCAAGGTTTATTTTCTAGGAACTTTCATGTTTACACTACAATGGTGACTACTGTCACCATGTTACAAATGTTATCACTGTGACCTGATCATAACTACAAGTTTGTACCTCATGATTCTCCTTCACCCATGTCACCCACGCTCGTGCATGCTATATTCTATATTTTTTTAATAAGAAAATCTTCCTTTCACCATTGTTAGGATAAAAAGATACTTAGGAAAATATAAACTCTGAACATCATCTCTATCAGAAAAATAATATAGCAACATGAAATAACCTATATAAATATTTCACTGAAATGGAAATGTTAAAAGAATTTCATGAAACTTATGCCTAAAATATGGAAAGTGGTATCCTGACTAAGGAGAATAAGAAAAGTAGCAAACAGAAACAGAGGGAATATTTAATAAAACAAAAGTACATTATAATTCTGTTGTCAAATCTACGGTCTTTCAATTTTAAGGAAAATTAAAGTGGCAAATTGGTTGTGATAAAGATTGCGATACATGTTATTAATTTAGCTAAAACATCAGAATAATAGTACAAAATAGCTTTAATTATCTTACTGATATCACTGAAGGTAGTAAGAAGCAGGGTTCCTCAGATAATTTTATTATGATACATAGTAACAGAAAAACATATACCAAAATGAAGAATACAGAGCCTAAGAAAATAGGCAATTTTTCTTACTCTAAAATTGATTGTTGAGCTTTACTGTCATTTTACTATATGTAAAAACTAGTACTTGGCAGAAAGACAAGAGACCCATTTTTCTATTTATTGGGAACTCGGAGAAGGAAATGGCAACCCACTCCAGTGTTCTTGCCTGGAGAATCCCAGGGACGGGGGAGCCTGGTGGGCTGCCGTCTATGGGGTCGCACAGAGTCGGACACGACTGAAGCGACTTAGCAGCAGCAGCAGCATAACATGTTTGGAAATTTAACCCATTAACAAAGCAATCTTCATCTCTCTTTTTGCCTTTTAATGATGCCTAGAAAATATACCTAAACATTCAAGTGCTGAACAGGACTAAAAGTCTATGTCATTTCACTGATTTCTTCAATTTTCCTTTTCATGCCCAGATGTCTAACATCCAACAATTTCACAGATTTGAAGTGTACAATTCAATAGTTTTTTAGTATATTCAGAGTTGTGCAAACCTCACCACAATCTAATTTTAGAACATCTTTGTTGGCCCCAAAAGAAACACCCATTAGTAGTCACTCTCCATTATCTCCTATCCTTACACCAAGGAAGCCACAAATCTCTCTATAGATTTGCCTATTCTAGACAATGCAGATACATGGAAATATTTAATATGCGTTTTTTTTGTGATTGATTTCTGTCACCTGCATACTGTTTTCAAGGTTTATCCATGCTGGCATGTATTAGAATTTCGTTACTTTTTATGGCTGAATGATATTCCATTTATATATACATTTTGTTTATTCATTTGTTTCATGGACACTTCAGTTGTTTCCATATCAATGTACATTCCCAATGGCAAATGTATGAGGGTTGTAATTTCTCCACATCCTCAAACACTGTATTTTGAATAAGAAGTAAATGTTTATATACCTGGACTGAAGAGTACTATTGCCTTCAGGTAGGCATATTCATATCCATCAATGCAGAGTTTTACCATGCTGTTACAAAACTCCTGTAGTTTGAAGATGTGTTCCATCAATAATTTCCTTCTTTCTGCTGATATTTTATCTTTAATTAAAAACAAACAAAATCTTCTAGTGTTCAGCAAAAATGTATGACTATTTTTATCCAACATATTTCCTCCTCACTAATTTCCAGCTTTGAATATAATCAATTTATCAAATGTTAAAAATTCAATATATCTGCAAGTTTAGTGTTTTATTTATTTATTTATTCAGCTGTGCTGGGTCGTAGTTGCAGCATGTGGGATCTAGTTCCTGAACCAGGGATGGAACCCAGGCCCCCTGCACTGGGAGCATAGAGTCTTGGCCACTGAACCACCAGGGAAGTCCCTCTCTGCCAACTTCAAATGAAACTAATTAATGATCTTCAGACACTGTTCATTCAAGAAAATAAAAAAAGAACAGGCTGTTAATATAAAAAGCCCTAAAGGTTATGTTTCCTTCCAAGATACACCTTTGAGAAGATAAGCTATAAAGATTAACTACAAAAGACTCAAATTTTGCTAATAGGATTTAAGTTTATATCAATAAAATAAGCAAAATCATCTAGATATTTAAGTTACCGACACTACTACAACAACAACAAAAAAAACCCTGTTAAGACCAAAGAAAAGTTGAATAAAACAGTATGTTCTAACTTAAAATTTATTGTGTTTATGTAGTACTGACTTCTGGTATATCTACTATTGATGAGATTTTAATAATCAATAATCTTATTGATGAGGTTATTCTTTGCCATTAAATGGAGGGGAAGCAGATAGTTCAAGAAAAATGTACAACAACAGGAAGTGGCATATGCAAAGGAAATAAATGTAATTCTCTGTCTATAATTTTTTCTTGAACTCAAAAAAAATAGTTCTTCCCATTTGATGAAGGGGCACCTTCTTGGATAGTCACAAGCCATTCTGAAACAAAACATTTATAAATCAGTGCTTGCCCACCTGTCTCCTCAAGCAAATGGGAGTTGTAATCAGGAAAAGGAAAAAGATAATTAGGATTGTTTTGTGACTCTTCAGTAGTGTCTAAGTGAAAGGATACATACTGATGAATTGATTAAAAAAAAAAAAGTTTAGCCTACCTTGGGATTCAAAAGGCTACAATGAAGAAAAGCAGTTTAAAAACAGTTGGTAACTATACATTTATAAATAGTTGATTACCTCTATATAAGCGTACCCTGGATTCTTTGGTATGTACGTTGAAGTGTAAAAATTCATGAGGCCTGATCAGAAAGAGCACTTAAATACATTTGTTTCAGTTTTGTTGTACTATCATTTAAAACTATTTTGGTTGATTAATGAATTATATCAAAATGTAACAATTATGTAAGGTAAAAAGGATTATTGATATTTATCTTTTGATACTTAACTTTAAACGTAATACTATAAAACCGATGTCTCCTCTTATATCCTAGAAAAGGAAAAATAAGGTGCTTTTTACCTTGTTGAAGGCTACTGTGAAGACAGTTGACAAACGTTGCTAATATAGTTGCGACATTCATCACTTGCCAGCACTGGGCAAGACCGAGAGTAAAAAGTTCATTCCAATAAGCTTTCACCAATGATATGCTGTTTTCTTGCCTATAAAAACAAAAACAAATATCAAATATGTTTTATGAAACCTTATAACTGACTCATATATTTGAAAATACAATATTCAGTTCAGTTCAGTCACTCAGTCGTATTGGACTCTTTGCGACCCCATGAACCGCAGCACACCAGGCCTCCCTGTCCATCACCAACTCCCGGAGCCTACCCAAACTCATGTCCATTGAGTCGGTGATGCCATCCAACCATCTCATCCTCTGTCGTCCCCTTCTCCTCCTGCCCTCAATCTTTCCCAGCATCAGGGTCTTTTCAAATCAGTCAGCTCTTCGCATCAGGTGGCCAAAGGATTGGAGTTTCAGCTTCAACATCAATCCTTCCAATGAACACCCAGGACTGATCTCCTTTAGAATGGATTGGTTGGATCTCCTTGCAGTCCAAGGGACTCTCAGGAGTCTTCTCCAACACCACAGTTCAAAAGCATCAATTCTTCAGTGCTCAGCTTTCTTTATAGTCCAACTCTTACATCCATACATGATTACTGGAAAGACCACAGCCTTGACTAGACGGACCTTTTTTGGCAAAGTAATGTCTCTGCTTTTTAATATACTGTCTAGGTTGGTCATAACTTTCCTTCCAAGGAGTAAGCATCTTTTAATTTCATGGCTGAAATCACCATCTGCAGTGATTCTGGAGCCCACAAAGACAAAGTCAGCCACTGTTCCCCCTCTATTTGCCATGAAGTGATGGGACCGGATGCTATGATCTTAGTTTTCTGAATGTTGAGCTTTAAGCCAACTTTTCATTCTCCTCTTTCACTTTCATCAAGAGGCTTTTTAGTTCCTCTTCACTTTCTGCCATAAGGGTGGTGTCATCTGCATATCTGAGGTTATTGATATTTCTCCTGGCAATCTTGATTCCAGCTTGTGCTTCTTCCATCCCAGCGGTTCTCATGATGTACTCTGCATAGAAGTTAAATAAGCAGGGTGACAATATACAGCCTTGACGTACTCCTTTTCCTATCTGGAACCAGTGTGTTGTTCCATGTCCAGTTCTAACTGTTGCTTAAGAGGCAGGTCAGGTGGTCTGGTATTCCCATCTCTTTCAGAATTTTCCACACTTCATTGTGATCCAAACAGTCAAAGGCTTTGGCATTGTCAATAAAGCAGAAATAAATGTTTTTCTGGAACTCCCTTGCTTTTTCGATGATCCAGCGAATGTTGGCAATTTGATCTCTGGTTCCTCTACCTTTTCTAAAACCAGCTTGAACATCTGGAAGTTCACAGTTCATACTGCTGAAGCCTGGCTTGGAGAATTTTGAGCATTACTTTACTAGCATGTGAGATGAATGCAACTGTGCAGTAGTTTGAGCATTCTTTGGCATTTCCTTTCTTAGGGACTGGAATGAAAACTCTGAGTCTAAAGTTTTATACAGGAAAGTCAAAGGTAATCAACCAGTGAACAAAGCACACAAAAAAAGAACAGAGTAAACAGATTTAAAAAGTCAGTTTTTGATGGCCTGCGTTATATCTCTTAGTTAGAAAATAACATTGGCATTGTTGTACAATGAGGTCCTACAACTTGACCAATACTTTTCTAACTATGGGCTTAACTTTCTCCATGGTCTCTTTGCTTCTTCAAACCAGTTACTTTAAAACAATAAAGAAATCTGACTTTAAACAAAGCTTGGATTTCTCATAATAGACCATTTTCCATTACCACCTAATCTAAACAGAATACAGACATGCTCTTCAGTGATACAACCAAACTTCTAACTCTTCATAGTGGTACTATGGGCTAATTTATATTTTCTTACTTTTTTAGGGGGCAACCAACCACATGATTAAAAAATAATTACTTCTATTTTCAGACATATTCAGTGTATGCAAGTTTCAGATCCTTATTAACAAGCCTGAGATGACACTGAAACGGTGGTGGTAGGGAGAAACAATACCCCAAGTCATCTAGAGTCTCCCTTATTTAAGCCAATCAAAGACAGCCTATTATAAATGCTGGCTCCAGTGCACTGACTTCATTCAAACTGTTAACTCCATCAGATTATGAAATATGGATAATCTTCCACATAAAATAATATACAGTAAATACCACCCACTATGATCCTTCATATAAAATTTCAAGTTATAATGCTGTATCAGTTTGCCCCGTTTAAACAAATTCTCCCAAAATAAAAGCTCTTGCCTCATGTACATCTGTGCTACAAAATCACACTTAATATTCAAGAACTTCAGGACACTTACCCTAGAGCCTGGAAGGAAGGAATTGAAAGTGCCCAGTGCATTGATAAGAACAGCAGCCTGGAGGCAGACTCCCCAATGTAGTGCACATTCAGGTACTCAGGCATAGGAGACGGCATGGTGAGCTAGTGTGGACAGGGATGAGGTCAATTATCTCACATCGGACACTTCTAAATGAGCACTTCTTTGAAAAACTTAACTGTCAACATGTCAAGTAACTATCTTACATATTAGCCAAAAAGGCAAATCTTGATATAATCCAAGTCACTGGATGTTACAGCTAAAAACAGGATTTAGAATAAACAAAAAGAGCAGAGTTTCTAATAAAGCAATATTCAGATAAAGCAGAATTCCACTTAACAAATACCAACCTCAACATTATCTCGGTGTATTTTTAAAAGTTACTTTCTGTCTTCATATCAACAGTAAGTGTTTCCTTTCCTCTCTTCATTAACAGTATGTATACAGAAAACTTAATTCAAGAAGCAATCCTTTATGTTAAATGTCCCTTTCATTTAGGCTATGGGGATAACAAATTCAAATGCTTATAGGAGAGTAAGGAGTGAAGTGAGCCTGCTGATGCCATTTGTAGAGTGCATATTCCCAGATAACGGGCATGGGTGAATTCAACACATTGAAGACGTTTGGAATTAGGGCTCAGAACTGCTTGCTTTTTCAATTTTTCAAAAAGCAGCTTCTACACAAAATCTCACCATCTAATCTACAGGAAAAATAAAATGTGTCTGTGGCCATAACAGTCACAGGCTGACCTTAGGTAATGTGTGACCACTGTTGGAAATAAAGATCCTACATCAGAATACTTATCAAAGCATTTCTGAAAATCTTGTTAAAGAGATCTTTTATTGCTATAAATTAAGAATTGATGCTTTTGAACTGTGATGTTGGAGAAGACTCTTGAGAGTCCCTTGGACTGCAAGGAGACCCAACCAGTCCATCCTAAAGGAGATCAGTCCTGGGTGTTCTTTGGAAGGACTGATGCTGAAGCTGAAACTCCAATACTTTGGCCACCTCATGCAAAGAGGTGACTCATTGGAAAAGACCCTGATGCTGGGTGGAATTGGGGGCAGGAGGAGAAGGGGACGACAGAGGATGAGATGGCTGGATGGCATCATCCACTCAATGGACATGAGTTTGAGTGAACTCCGGGAGTTGGTGATGGACAGGGAGGCCTGGCGTGCTGCAACTCATAGGGTCGCAAGGAGTCGGACATGACTGAGTGACTGAACTGAACTGAAATGTAATTTCATTCATAAGAAACTTCTATTTTAAAATTATTAAAATAATCAGTAATACCAAGCATAGGTGATGATATAGGGAAACAAATACATACAACTGAAGTGAGGTGAAAGTTGCTCAGTTGTATCCGACTCTTTGCGACTCCATGGACTATACAGTCCACGGTATTCTCTAGGCCAGAATACTGGAGTGGGTAGCCTTTCCCTTCTCCAGGAGATCTTCCCAACCCAGGGATGGAACCCAGGTCTCCCGCATTGCAGGCAGATTCTCTACCAGCTAAGCCACCAGGGAACTGAGTACCGGTCAAATGAAGGGCAAATTGGCTGTATCTATCAGCGTTTTAAAACTGAGTTTATCCTATGACCTAACAACGCCATTTCTAAATCTCTATTTCAAAAGGATACTTGCAAATATGCACAAAAAAGCATATACAAGGATGTCCATTTCAGTACCACTCTTAACAGAAAAACTAAATTAAATGCTGGCTATAACCCAAATTTCTATCACTAAGGAAAGAATAATCCATGCCTACTTAGCAGGCATTAAAATTAGTAACATAAACTGAGATAGCAAGAAACATTTCAGACATCTAAGCAGAAAAAAATAGCAAAATAACATTGATGAGCCAATATATGTTAAAAAGAGTATATGCATATAGATACACACTTTATGTGTATTGTATATATGATAGGAGGAGATACACCACACATTTAACAGTAGCTACCTCTGCTGGGGGACAGATGAAAATGCCCATGTGCATTTTTCTGGGGAGTGAATATACAGCTTTTAACAGATTCTCAAAGGTATCTATGATGCCAAACAGATTAAAGCTTTTCATCGAAATGATACCAAAGTTCTCTGGAAATGTTAGATAAAAATGCAAAAAATATTAATTTCCTTTGTTCAGTGTTAACCATAAGCGGTTTGTCTATTTACAAAACGGTGTCAAGTAATAGAACAGGACAATCAACAGCTGAAATTTCACATGTGAAAAGATAATTTTTAAAATGTTTGAGAAATGTTTACTGCAGCAATAAATTAAAATATCATTCCTTAAGAGAATTATAATAAGTAGATATTAAGCATCATAAATTTAATTGTTAGGATTCAACTGTTTCCACACATAAGTATATAAAAAACCAATTGGAAACTACCATACATTTCCGTACTGCCTATGGTGAGTAGGGGGAAAAAAAAATCCCTGAAAGTAATTACCAAAGATTACTAGTTTTAAGGGTAGGATTAGGGTGCAAAAACAAGATTACCCTTTACTAAGTAGTTTAAAATCATTCTAAAACAAATGAAATACTTACAATATGTAAAAACTGGATATTGGGGGCTAAAAGATACAGATGCACCCCGATTTACACAATAGTGGTGGCAATGCTGAAAACTGTGTTGCTCTAATCGTAAAACTGAAACCACTTGCAATATACACTAGAACCTGTTATTCAAAAGACTGCCACATTGTATTATTTTATAGAGAAAAAACTGTTTTACATACATAATTTTCTTAAAGCCAAGATAAACCTCCAACATTATATCAAGGCCAATTCTAGAAAGAAAAATGTTTTAATTTCCCCAATTTATCTGTCCAAAACAAATTTTTGAAGGATGACACTGATTATTCTCACTGCCTATTCCTATAGCCCCCATAAAATTTTTTCTTGTAAAGTACAAATAAAGCATTTCTGATTTTTTCATGTAAATTAACTTTGGTAAAATGTTCCATAAAGACTAGTTTCCATGATACATTTGTGGACTATATCAAATTACAGCCACAATTATTTAAATGTGACTTTTCTCTGAGTCAATTCTACTAAGCCAAATTTTGTAGGAATAAATTTTATCATACGCAGCTTTGATCAGTGTTAGATTTTTTTTTTTGGCTGCACCACACAGCATGTGGGATCTTAGTTCCTGGAAGGGATGGAACCCACGTGACCAACCTGTAGTGGAAGCTCAGAGTCTTAACCACTGGACCACCAGGGAAGTCCCTGGCCAGGGTTAGATTTATCTTGTGTTCATTATTTCTGCCAGTAGCACACATCTATTTGATAACTGTATATATTTTCATAAGAAACCCATGGAAATTTATATTCGCCAGTAAAGTTATGAGCAACTACCCTCAGGTAGTCCAGGACTGCTATGCTATGCACTGCTAACTAAGAGTTCTTAAGCACTTTCAATCACTTGCATATGATCTGCTAACAGTCCTCAGGGTGGGAGGAGCAAAGATAAACAGAGGGATCAAAACAGCAGAGTCTTAATGAAGGGTCTCAATGTCTCATTGGTCAGCCTATATAGCTGTAGTTTGAATATTATCTGAATGACAAATCAAATGCCAGATGTTATTTTCTAATATTCTACATGTATTGTTTCTAGTATTCTACATGTATTGTTTCCATCATAAATATATTTAAGGAAGCAAAAAAGAAATTACAGATGTACCTTCTCCAAATGGTTAAAGTGTAAAAAGTTAAAAACCAAAAATTAAATAATTTTAACCTTCTTAAAATGAGGCTGAGAGCTAGCTAACTGAGGCATTATATAATTAATTCTGTTCTTTGTAGTTAACTTGGTAAAAGCAGAAAATCTGGGTCTTAGATACTGATTTACACTAAAGCAGTAGTAGCTAGGCATTGAATAAAACCAGTGGATTCCACACATGATGAACACCAATACTTAAGAATACCCCCATCAACCATGTCTAACAGTGTCTAAACGAAACAAATCATGTCCAAATGTCCTAAAAGCTAACTTTTATAATCTTAAACACATTAATTGATATTGTGAGTACTATATAAACAGGATGTTTTAGTGAGCTGTTATTTTATGTTTTAGCTGGTGTTTCGAATCCTATTTGGGGTATCTCTGAGTTTAAAAGCACAACAAATATATTTTGATTTCTGAAAGGACAATTAAAATGGTCACACAACATAAAAATTATGAAATGTATATATATATAGAAATACCCTGAAAGCTACATGTGAATCGCTGAGAAGTGGCCCCTCTTTTTCGATGTAATTTATGCTTGAGTCTCCAGCAATTAGGTGTACGTTTCCTTCCATGCCCTCTCCTGAGCTCTGACAGGCTGTGCTTTCTCCAGGATTCAAAGCTTTTGCAAGAGTGTCAAATGCCCTATAAGGAGACATCAGAAGCTGTGAGCTTGGCCAATCTCCACAATAAAATGAGAATTCTATATAAAATCCTGAAATTAAGATTTAGGCCTTAAAAACTGTTTAGAAAATAGAACTTTGGTATATCACTGAGTATTCTATTTCAGTGATGTCTTTGACTCACTCTCCAAAAATAACAAATTAAACTTTAAATGTATAGTATGAAAAACTTTATTATTAATATATTTTACCAGAGAATTAGTCTTTTTAAAAAACTTACATGATTTAAGGGGAGAAAAATTCTTATGCTTCCTTTTACAAGTTAAATATTTGATACAACAAGGTATCAGGCCATTTATTTTACATACAAAAGTTATTTAGAAGAACAAGAGCAAGAACTTAAGCTGACTTTATTCTACACAAAACAAAGTTAGGTTTTTAATTTTATTTAAAAATGCAGAGAATAAACTTATGATAACACAGCTACATCTGAACTATAAGAATCTGAAATTAAGATGGCAAATAATTAATATTAGTAAGTAACTAGTCAAACAGCTCCTTGTATTTTTCAGTGAGAGGGCTTCTACAGTTCTTTAAAATCTCATGTTCAACAAAGTACTCGGTGAGATTCTGCAGTTCGTTCAATATTTTAGAAGAGGAACAGAGTGTAAAAAAAGCTGGTTTCTACATCCTAAGTATTAATAGCAGAAGAATGAAAAGTAGAATTCTGATACAAGTTTCCTGAAGTGTAAACTTAAAACTATAATGGATTCAACCCAATTTTTAAAACCTATTTTCATCACCAGAAATTGGTGGGGGAAATGAAAAATGACTGCCTAGTAAGATATACATTAAACTTTAAATACACAGAATATAAAATCTGGCAACTAGAACATCTGAAAAATCAGACCCAAATTATCATCTTTATTGGGAAAAAAAAACCAAAACTGAATTTTATGACTACATTTCTAATCTTATCATATTTACTTATTGCTCACTATTTACAATGTAACCTGCTGGACATCATTTTATATTGAACAGAATTTTTCAATGAAAGTTTACTTATGACTTAAATTTTCTAAGTTTAATAGAAATAATTGTTTTTTGAAACTTCTGTAAATAATATTTAACATAAAAGTATTTTTTAAGAGATACTAAAGGACAATTGGCAAAGGGACACATGCTCAAAACAGATCTTACCTTGAAACATCACCGTTTGTCTGCATTTCTTGATGAAATTCACACAAAGAGGTATAAGAAGTATCACCATTGCTTAAGCTTTCAATCATAGACACTTCATTACTATTTGGAGCAGGATCTTTAGTTTTTCCAAGGTTTGCTAATGATGTAACCACACTGGCCAATGTACTTAAATCTCCCTGACATGATACAGCCTTTAAAAAAAAAAAATTAAAATTCTGCAAATTGGTATCAGTTAACATTTCAATCTTAAATATCTAATTCTAGAATGTGAAATGCCAAAAGAAAAGCATATAAAGATATATGAAATCTAGAAAGTAAAATCAAAGAGCTCTGAGCTTTTAGAAACTTGAGGAACAAGTTTAAAAATATCAGGCACATTTCCTAGGAAATATTAATATTTACACAGGTTAAACTAAAAACTGTACATAATGGCTATCTATCCACATAACAGTTGCTTTCTTTTATTAAAAAGGTATTTGCTGCCCCAGGTCTTAGTTGTGGCATGTGATATCTAATTCCCTGACCAGGGATGGAACCAGGACTACCAGGGAAGTCCATTAACAGGTGCCTTCCCTATAAAAGGATATTAAATTAGATGAGCTTTCAAGATCTTCCAGCATTAAAATTTTGATATTTCTGTAATTCCCAAAACTTATTATGCAAACTCGAAAGTTGCATAGGATAAAATTAATGTTTTATTAAGGAATAGAGAAAAGAAAAGTGTATTACTGAACAGACTTCCAGGATGCCAAGTTTTACCAGCCACTGTGTTAAATGTGTTAAATATCAAGCATTCTGTAGGTGGAAAGTCCCTCTACATTATTTAGGAGACTGGGCTTTTGTATATATTGCATGTTTTCCTATTTGTCACCACTTTTTATTTTTGTTAACGTGTACATTCTTTATGCATGAATTAGCGACAACTGTTTTATGAAAAAATCTGCTCAACTCTCTGACTACCCAGAAATATAATCTGTACAGGAAAAGCAGATAGATGGTTTATTTTTCTTCCTTTTATTTATCAATTTTAGAGCAATGAATCAATGCCCAAGCAACTTATGACGAAAGGTGAATTTTGAGTATCATTTTAAATTCATATTTTTATATACTCATTAGTCATTCTTTCATAAATGCTCAAATCATTCCACCCTAATCAAATGAAAGGCTTTTCAGTTTGCCTTCTATGACTTCTGACAGGTCCATAGATATTTAAAATTTTTCATTATATCTTTATGGTTTTTTAGTGATAATGATTACTCCTAAGAGGATACATGTTTCCTTGAATTTCTCTATATCAATTCTTTAGTTTATGCAAAACTGATTTGTCTATGAATACATAGACAAATAGCTTCTGTGCTCTCCCCAAACTAAAGAATGGTCCCAGAATTATTTACTGAGTAATCCACCAGTTACTAAGTTTCTTACATGACTGCGACCTTTGTATGTATTTTATGTAATCCATACATCAACCCTGTGAAATTGCAATCATTGTCCCTTTATTACTGATAAGAAGAATTACTCATTGTCTCTTTAGCAGTAAGTAGTAGAGGCAGGATAGGAAGTCAGATCGGTCTGACAGGAAAGCCTGTGCTCCTAACCCCTGCTCCTGCCTTCATATATACATGTAAAAGGAACTGACATTTTTTAGGTGTTTTAATTTTCAACTAAAACATTTATATATTCTCTTCCATTTCATACCATGTCTATCTAGACAGGTGCTTAATGTGGAAAGGACTTACATTGTAGCTTGACAGCTTTGGGACCATTTGTCAGAAACTAACCAAATAAGGTTGTTAACACAATTTAATATAAAGACATTTAGAGAAGTACAGTGTCTGGGCAAGTATTACAGAAAATTTTCAACAAAACTTAGTTCTCTTCCTTTCCTGAAGAAGTTAATATGTCAATGAAGTTGTAACTACCATTCTAGGTACAAATCATGTAGATAAGGCTAAGTGAAGTCTTGAATGTAATTCCAAAATATATGGTAAGATACCAGATCTCCTTGATTAATAACAATACGCTAAAGCCCAATCTGTAAGGCAGACACTCTTATTATCCCTTATTTTATAGATGAGGAAGGAAACTGAAGCACTAAGGTCAAATATCTTGCCCAAGGTTATGCAGCTAGTAAGTGGCAGATGAAATTTGATTCCAGAGCACAAGTATTAAGATTGCCTTAAAGTACCAAATAAAAAATAATAACACAAATCTGGCCATATATAGAATAAATAATTTCATAGGGCATATGAAACCAGATCACATTATAGGTTAAGACAAACACCAGTAATAGGCTCTCTGAAATCTGCCTTCAGGAACAATGTTTGTTTTCAGTTCTTATAAGGGGCTTTCAAACACTACGGAATTCTACATGCTTGTTTTTTATTTCAGACCTCTTGCTCAATAAAGAGCTGCTCCAAATCTCTAAGGGGACCCAGATGACTTGGATACATAGCATGAGAGCTCATGCAACTGTTACTACTCTTGATTCAAGTCAGTGTTTTAAGTGAGGTGCGTGAAGAATTTCTCTTCATCTGAAATATTTTTAATATCAACATTTTAACACTAAAAAGTTTGTAGGACAACACAAAAGGAATATAAAGAATTTTATACTTATTATACATTTCTATATCTGAGGACTTTTATTTTAAGATGAAAGAAACCCAGAAGACTTTTCCACGTTGAAGCTATAGTTGGTTCTAGTGGAAAAATGAACATTTCTACTGATAAAATTAATTTATCAGGACTCACAAAGTAGAAGCTGCTCCAGTGACCTGGCCCATTTCACACCACACTTACGGCAGAAAGCAAAGAACTAAAGAGCCTCTTGATGAAAGTGAAAGAGGAGAGTGAAAAGTTGGCTTAAAACTCAACATTCAGAAAACTAAGATCATGGCCTCTGGTCCCATCACTTCATGGCAAAGAGATGGGGAAACTGTGAAAACAGTGACAGACTTTATTTTCTTGGGCTCCAAAATCACTGCAGATGGTGACTACAGCCATGAAATATAAATATGCTTGCTCCTTGGAAGAAAAGCTATGACCAACCTAGACAGCATATTAAAAAGCAGAGACATTACTTTGCCAACAAAGGTCCGTCTAGTCAAAGCTATGGTTTTTCTAGTAGTCATGTATGGATGTGCGAGTTGGACTATAAAGAAAGCTGAGCACCGAAGAATTGATGCTTTTGAACTGTGGTGTTGGAGAAGACTCTTGAGAGTCCCTTGGCCTGCAAGGAGATCCAATCAGTCCATTCTAAAGGAGATCAGTCCTGAATATTCATTGGAAGGACTCTTGCTGAAGCTGAAATTCCAATACTTTGGCCACCTGATGAGAAGAACTGACTCATTGGAAAAGACCCTGATGCTGAGAAAGATTGAAGGTGGGAGAAGAAGCAGACGACAGAGGATGAGGTGGTTGGATGGCATCACCAACTCAATGGACATGAGTTTGAATAAGCTCCGGGAGTTGGTGATGGACAGGGAGGCCTGGCTTGCTGCAGTCCATGGGGTCCCAAAGAGTCAGATGTGACTGAACTGAAACTTACGTCACTTTGCACTTAAAGGAAACATCTGTCAAAGAAACCTATCATATACCAGTCATAATCCTCCAGCTCCAGCTTTAGTGAGCTCACCTCATCCTAGACAGCAGGACCCGAGAGCATTACAGGGAATCCCAAACTCTGAGTCAATCCCAACCTCTGTTTCCTTTTTGCTGCTTCAAATCCTCTATAAAACTAACTCTTGTCTAAAATTCCTCCACTAGAGTGTTCCACTGCTAATCAGCACTGTAATCCGCTCATCCATGGATCGTTTTCCGTTAAATAAGGAACACTGAACTCATTACCAAATTTTTTTAGTTTTGTTATTTGATACTACCAAACAGTTGATGATAATTTTCATTAAAATAAAAACAAGAATCTGTAACCCGAAATATTTAGGACCAAATCAATTGGCCAAACTGATGGAGGAGAAAAGGAAAAACTTTTATAAGCTTAAGCAGTTTTAAGCTTTAAATTAATTGTACTAAACACACCTTATCTGGTGTCATCAGCATAGTTGACTCAGTTTTTATTCCAGATTGATGAATATTCACAAACATTCCTGAATCTAAAAGTCCTGCTGACCTGTAACAAATAAGTACAAATTTTAGCCTTGGTTTCACTGGGAAGACAAAAAATGACCACCTGCTTATCATATGTTGCTGTTGTTTTCTTTTTTTACTATACCTTGCAGTTTCACTATCTGTTACAAAAGTTGGAGTTGCAGCTAACGGGCTTCGAAGGTCTTTTCGAATGTAGATTTTTTCTGTTGAAGCAGCACAGTTGGAAGATTTTTCTCTGGATACTTCAATGGGTTTTCTTTCACACTGAACAGCTACAAAAATGTGCCAAATTTATATCACAATGCAGAATTTATAAGCAATTATAAATGCAAGCTCTAGGTCAGCAATGTTGTTATGGGAGACATGGTTATCATAACTCTAAAGATAACCATCAATCTTTAGAAATTATTTTTTAAGTTCAATGAAGTTGCTTCAAATAGTAAAACTGGCCACTGTGCATCTCTCTTATTCTCTTTTCTCTCCCTGCCCCAGTTGTGGCAGAAATGCAGAATTCTTATTTTTTAAAAGTTCACTATCAAGAAGGAAAACCTGAAGTTAGGAGTCCTTTACACATCTAATACACATAAGAGTATTAAAAAATAAAGTATTTAAACAACTGAAGACAATACTGACAGTGAACCACAAAAAGACCCAAGTCAAATCTTTTTTTAATTAAGGGCAGGGAGATTTTTAAAAATTTGTTAGTTTTTTAATTTGTACAGGGCAAGGAGATTTTTGAGCAGCAACTCAATCGCTTAGTTTTTATTTATAAAATAGAGGTTAATAAAAAAAAATAGAGGTAATAAATTTTATGGGCTTCCCTGGTAAAGCTCAGATGGCAAAGAATCTGCCTGAAATGTGGGAGACCTGGGTTTGATCTCTGGGTTGGGAAGAGCCCTTGGAGAAGGGAATGGCTAACCATTCCAGTATTCTGGCCTGGAGAATCCATGGACAGAGAGGAGCCTGAAGGGCTACTGTCCATGGAGTTGCAAAGAGCTGGATGTGACTGAGCAACTTTCAATAAAATTTACAGCAATTTTATTTCATGATACTTAGGAGACGGTATACTGAAGTTGTTAAATGTACGTTTTCTGAGAAAAACAAAACAAAACTGCCAAGATGCAAATCCAAGTTCTGCCACTTATTAGTTATGTGACCTTGGGCAAGTTTCTAAATTTCCTCTGTTCACACAAATGTAAAATGGCTAACAGTAGTATCTACTGACAATTCTGATGTGAGAACAAATAATTTAATTTGTACGCTATACACAGAGTAAAGCACAATGAGAGCTCAATCAATACTAGCTACTGTTATTGCCTTATTAACCACTTTAGTATTAAAAGTTTGGTGAAAAACTAAACTGGTATCTAGTTACCTTTAAAAAAAATTATTATTACCAGATCCAAACTAAAATTACAATGCCTGGCATTATAAGCATTGAGTTAAGATTTGTTGAACATACAAAAAATACATATTTCTATATTTTTGTTGGAAAACTTTAAATTAAAAAACATATATATATGACATATTTTAACGTGTTAATTTTAACATATTTCTAGGAGTTTGCCTGAATTCTTAAAAGTATTTTCTCCTGAAAAGCTAATACATACAGTCTTGTTTCATTCCAAACGCAATACATCTTTGTAACCTGCAGTATTGACAGCGATTTCGATGGTGTTTATTAATAATACAGTCCTTTGATCCTCGACATGAATAAACTAAATTTTTTCGGATACTTCTTTTAAAAAATCCTTTGCAGCCTTCACAAGTTACTGCTCCATAATGACGGCCTAGAAACAAATGTTTAAGAAAATACGAAAGTCACATTTTTCAGAACTAAAATGAAGTAGGCCCGCCCACATCTACCCTTTAAACATGAGATGAAACTGAGATTTCTGAGTTTATGACATGATGTTTTTTTTTTTTAATGAACTACCAGAGAATGACACAAACAATTCTCTGATAAAATATACTAAACAATATGAGATTTTAAATTTTGCAAAGTAATTTTAACAATGACATGGAAAATTTGGGAAAGAGAAGAAACACAATCACCCATAACCCATGATATAAAAACTATTTTCACTTCTGAGATCACTTACAAATGACAATTCTATTATGTACTATATAAGGGTTTCCCTGGTGGCTCAGTGGTTAAGAATCCACCTGTCAATGCAGAAGATGCAGGTTGGATCCCTGGGTTGAGAACATCCCTTGGAGAAGGAAATGGCAACCTACTCTAGTATTCTTGCCTGGGAAATCCCATGGACAGAGGAACCTGGAGGACTATAGCCCATGGGGTCCAGAGAGCTGGACATGACTTAGCAACTTAACAACAACAATATACTTTATAAAGCTACTTTATTCTGAAAACTATGCTCTAAAAAAAGGATATAATGTCAGTTAGTATTTGAAAATCTAATCATCCTTCCTTATAGTGAGTCCACTTTTAAATTTTTGGAGAAATCTGTTACACTTTGATAAACCTATCATTTTCACAAACCATTAACAAACTGAACATACTCTGGGAAAAGCTCCAGTACAAGTTTTGTAATGAAGCTATGGGAAAGATAAAAAAGATGAAGGAAAACAAGCTGGGCCCTTAAACTTATCTCACTGGTACTTGTGAATATATACGAATAAATATGGGTATGTATTTCTGGGCATGAAGGAACAATGGCCAGAACTAAAACAGTGCAAACCTGAGTACTAAAATCAGGCTTGGAGAAATGTCTGCTCAACTATGCAGAGCATTTCATCAGGGTTCACCAGAGCTTTTCCACCTCAGTAATCTATTACTCTGTATTCCTAGAATGAGAACAGGGCTCAACAGGTAGATTAGTAATCTAATGTTACATGTTATTAAGGATCACAACTAATTTTTAAGCAATACCTTTGATAAAACTGGTTTCACATTCAGAAAAATTTCCACATGTTCAGTTTACTTTCAAAAAATTGAAACTGCCTTTCATAATTCTTTGAAATATGCATTTTATGTCACTGCAAGATCACATTAAACTGCAGTGAAATAAAAAACCTTTAGGTGAATAAAAAGCTCTGGGGGAAAATCAGTTAAATTTCATAGGCTACAAATATGAACCATAAAAACAACATGCTCCTTTATTTTACTTTTTACTGTCAGTAGAAGAAATGCAGCAGTGAGGCAATTATTTTAACAGCACAACACAGATAGCAGGTTATTTGTAGTATTACCTGATGCTTTGTCTCCACATACTACGCAAAGATCAAAAACCTTATTTGGTCCTTGTTCTGAGGAAGAATTATCTGTTAAGAACTAAAGAAACCCCCCAAAACAAACAAACAAACAAGAAAACAATAATTTGTTGTTACTCAGTAATACTCTTATGTAAAAAATTAAAAGAACTTTCATATTACTTTTTGCTTTCTTTTTTGTAAGTTATTCTGAAACTTTGAACTCTATTATTATGCATGTATCAATTAAACTATTCTGAATTTTCTTTACATAAAGATTAAAATTTCAATGTTATAAAAAGTACAGACAGAAATAATACCTTTTAAGTTTGTTCCCTAACAATTCATTAAAGTAAAAAGAGTCTTAAACACACAAATACATGAGTATATTTTTTTACTGCATCTCACCCATAAAGTATTTACTATTCATATGGAACACATCAAATTACTGTAGCAGTTATCTGTCCTATTTTGACATTTGTCTTTGAATAACTCAGAATATTTCCCCATAGAATGATATGACTAAAATAAGCTATAATAGCATAAAAAGAGAAATCTAATTTTAAATATAAAAAGGTTATGAAGAAAAAAGAAATCTGTTGAAGCATTTACTTTAACTATGGAACATGACTGATATACAAAGGTATAAACTTTTCATTCAGCTGTCTAAGGATTGGGTTAGGTGCAGAGGTTGAGAACATGGACTCTGGAGTCTGTTAATGACAGCAAATTAGTAGGGACTAGATGGAGTGGCCTTGGGCAAATTACTAAATTTCTTTAAACTATATTAAGAGCTCATCGCTAGGTACAGCTAATATAATACAAAGAAATACTAGTTTCTTCTTTTAGGTTCATCCTTCAATCTGTCATTTTCTTTCAATCTTTTGAAATGTGAACAAATTAAATTCAAGCTTCAAAATGGTAAAAACCTACCCCTGCTTTAAAACAGCTCACAAAATAATCCTCTCTTCCTTCTCTTAGGGGTGTGAATGCCTTCAGGAACAATTCTGATTTTAAAAACTTTAAATAGTCATTAAAATAGCTGTCCCAGGGAATTCCTTGGTGATCCAGTGGTTAGGACCCTGCGCTTTCACTGCTGAGGGTCTGGGTTTGACCCCTGGTTGAGTAACGAAGACCCTGCATGCCATGCAGCAAGGCCAAAAAATTTTTTCAAAAATAAAACAGCTGTCCCTTACTATGTTATAGTAGCATAATTTCTTTTTATATCACCATAAAAATCAGTCTTCAATGAAAACTTAAAAAAAAAACAATTTCTGTATTAGATATCCTTTGAAAACATCTCTGACAAATATCTATCTTTTTTTAAATAGCATATCTACTGCAAATGGTGCTAATCTTTTATTTGTTAATTTCCTAAGGGTGGAAGAGACACTGAGGTTAATGGGCCTGCCCACATCCCATCTTAGGTCACTGGAACAGAAATCAAATCTTGGCCCAGGGGAATTCCGTCCTATACCTGTTTCTCTTTCATTGCTTTTAGAGATGCAAAGTACCAATATTATTTTTATTTTTTAAATAAAGAAAACCTTTGAAAAAGATTAACTTTAAAGAAATCTGATATACACCTTTTCAGCCAACTGATGTCACCAGTCATAAATATGATGATAGGAACTACGCTTGGAATGATGTGATGAAAATGGCACTTAACTTCTGCTAACTACTCCCCCACACCCACAACCCCAGTCTAACCATGAAAAAAACATCAGACCAAGTCCCACAATAAGGCAATTTATAATATACCTGACCAGTATAACTTAAAACTATCAAAGTCACCAAATATAAGGAAAGTCTGAGAAACTGCCACAGATTAGAGGAGTCAAAGGAAACATGACAAATGTACTGTAATTTGGTATCCTGGAACAGACAGACATTAGGTAAAAAGTAGGGAAAGCTATGGATTTTAGCTAATGTATAAATACTACCAGTTCATTATTTATAATAAATATATATTATTTATTATATATATATATTATTTATAAATATATATAAATATAATAAATATATATTATAAATATATATAATAAATATATAATAAATATAATGTAGAATGTCAATTATATGAGTAATTGTGTGTTGGGCGATTATATGGGAACTCTCTATACTAAATGCTCAATATTTCTGTAAATACAAAACTGTTCTTAAGAAAATCAAGCATGTTTATTAAAAAAAAATAAAGAAATTAGGGTATGGATAATGCCATACATTTTTTTAGTGACTTCTAATAACTTTATATATTTTACCCATTTTCTACATTAGCTGTTTTTAAAAGTAATATAAAATTGTGTAACTTGAAGAATAATACAATTTATCAGGATATATAGGCATAATTTTGTATCTTATGAATTTGGAGCTTTTCAATTCTAAAAGGAATTTTACTTGATTAGCTTTTCAACACAAAATGTGGAATCCAATTTTCAGTGGGCACCCTCACCAAAGCCTCTGGAAGCCAATGTAAGGGTTCACTGTATTTATATTCAATCATAGCAACCATTGGTAAAAACAGCAGCTACATAATTGTATGAAAGCCTTAGCTGGCTCTTTGAAGAATAATGTATAACTAGCAAAAATAAACAGCAATGTAAAGGTAATTTACACTACTGAGTGAGTTCCAGTGTTAGAGCAGACCACAGGCTCGGCTGCTCACTACATTAGTGAAGATGCACACGACAGAAGGGAAGCAAAGGCCACAAAGCTGCCAGCTGTAATATGGACTTCTTGATCCGGCAGCTGCTTGTTCACAACACAGGCATCTTGGTCTTGGAAACTGCAGTCACAGAATTCTGTAGATGCTCCTGATTTGGAAGTTTCCTAACTGCCGAAGCAGGGCACCTAGAAGCAAGCTCTGAAGCAGGCTCCCAGTTATTCTTGGAAACCTGACCTACAAGTGTTCCTTCAGCCTTTCTAACAGTACTTTGAGCTCTCTACATTCTTTGTTAAATTCCTTCCTGCCCAAACTCGCCAGAGTGGATCTTACTATATGCCACTAAAAACCCACCGAAATATACGCTGTGAGGATGTGTGAGGAAAAGTATAGTGGCCCATAGGAGAAGGTAGCACCTAATTTTATACAAGATCTTTTCCTACTGAACATGCAGGATATAAAGTCTTAATGTCAGGACTTATTTTATGATATGCTTTTTCTTTTTTTCAAGGATAAGATTAAAGAGAAACTCTTATGAATTTACCTGGAGCTGTTGTGTAGACAAATCAGGAGTCGTAAAAAATAACTGGTTGACACCTGCTGCATCTGGCGTTGTGAAGAAAACTTTTCCTGGAGTAGAGTCTTGCCTGGCCAGAATGACTTTGTTTGGAGTAGAGCCATCGTGATTTGTCAGAATGAACTGTTTGCCTTGGGTATTATGATCAAGTGCTGTCACAATCTGGATTTTCTGGCCAGTAGGCTGCTCTGTAACAATCTAATACAATCATGTCATTAGTAATTAAGTCAACTTAATCTTTTTCCTTCTCTAAGGACAATTTTTCTCATTTCTCAGACAAAGCTAGACTAGAAAGCATACCATTACATATATAGATTCAATGTAATACACATAACATACATACCATTTAATCTAGCAATCCTACTTCCATGACATCCTACCCTACAGAAATAAACAAATGTGTAGATAAAGCTACAATAGTAAGAGCACTTGGACTTCACTATTTTGATTCCTTCCCTTCTCCTCCTTCCTACCTTCCATATACATAAACATATACTGAGTGTATTCTATTTGCCAATCGCTGTTTGTTCTGGGTCCCTGGATACAACAATAAAGAAAACAAAATTTTTATTCTCTAAAAGCTTTTACTTTAGTGAGGAAAGGCCAATAAAAAACAAGTAAGCAAATAATATTGTCAGGTGGTTATGTGTTACAAAGTAAAATAAAGCAGGGTAAGCTGGGGGTTATTGATGGAATGAGAGTGTTGAGGAGATAACATTTCAGCACAGACCTGAGTGAAGGAACAGACCAAGGCTTAGGACTAGCTAGGGGAAGTGCGTCCCTAGTAGAGGAAGCAGCCTGTGGGGCAGGAAGAGCGTGTTTGAGATAGCTGAGGCAAGAGGCACAGCAAGAGAGCTGTATGAGTGAAACTGGATGGGAGAGAGATTTACGGTAGGAAGTGGGATGTGAGAAACAAAAAGGGCCAAACTGAAAAGGGTCTTGTAGGCCATACAACATCTGATTTCCTACTGGATGACATGGAGATCCACTGAAGGGCTCGCGGAGCAGAGACGCGGCAGGATCTTTTGCAAACAGCATCTTTCTAGATTCAGTGTAAAGATCAGACTATGAATTAAGAACAGAATTAAGGGAGACCAGAAAGGATGCCAGTGCACAAACACTGGCAGCACTTGGGTACTGTATATAGGCAGAGACACAGGCCAAGATCAGGGTAGTAGGCATGCTAGGGGTGAAAAACAATTGGGGATATTTTATAAAGGGAGAGGTGACAAGATACACTGATGGATTGGATATGGAATATGAGAAGAGAAGAGTCGAGGATGATTATGAAATTTTGGCCCGACCAATTAGGACAGAATTGTCATTTACTGAGACAGAGTAGTCTGGAGAAGAAAAAGTTCATGAATAAAAAGAACAGCCTAGCATTGAGGGTTTTCAATGTAGCTGAGCAAATATTTTACGGAAAAAAACTCATTAAGCCAATTAAATTCCCTGAATTCAATTTTAAAATGGCAAAGCTGATTTGTTCCCAAGTTTTTTCTATTTCTCTGAAATTATTTTCAAGACTATTTTCTCCTTTTTCTGGCTCTCTTAGCAGCCCCCATGGTGGTCGTCAAGAACAAGCACCTTATGAAAGGAGGCAAAAAGAGAGCCAAGAAGGAAGTGGTTGACCCAGTTTCTAAAAAAGATTGGTATGATGTGAAAGCACCAGCTATGTTCAGTATAAGGAATACTGGGAAAACGTTGTTCACAAGAACTCAAGGAACCAAAATCACATCTGATGGCCTCAACGAATATGTTTTTAAGTGAGTCTCACTAATCTGCAGAATGATGAAGTAGCATTTAGAAAATTCAGGCTAATTATTGAGAATGTTCAGGGCAAAAACTGCCTAATTTCCATGGCATGGATCTTATCCGTAACGTATTCCATGGTCAAAAAGTGGCAAACCATGATTGAAGCTCATGTTGAGGTCAAGACTACGGATGGTTACTTGCTTCATCTGTTCTGTGTGGGTAACTAAAAAACGCAACCATCAGATTTAGAAGACCTTTTATGCTCAGCGCTAGCAGGTACACCAGATCCCCAAGAGGGATCTGCACCTGAGAGGCGCAGATGAATGACTTGAAAGAAGTGGTCAATAAACTGATTTCAGATAGCACTGGAAAAGACTTGCCAATCTATTTATCCACTCCATGATGTCTTCTTTAGAAAAGCAAAAAATGCTAAAGGAGCCCAAGTTTGAATTGGGAAAACTCATGGAGCTACATGGTGAAGGTAGTAGTTCTGGAAAAGCTACTGGGGATGAGACAGGTGCTAAAGTTAAATGAGTTGGTGAATATGAGCCACCAGTCCAAGAATCTGTTTAAAACGTGTACTTTTAATGATGACAAAAGATCTTATTTGTGGTAGGAAAAAAAAGACTATTTTCTGCACAAAATTTACAGCACAGTTCTGAATCACTCATTAGTTTTTGTCTAGAGCACACTGCATTGATTATGGCTGCTACCAATGTGAGTTTCCTTTGTTGACCATTATTTCTACCATGCCCTATTTTCCTGGCTGCAGTTTTAACTGTTGTCAGTTTTGTTTTGCATAGGTTATTTCTACCAAGTCTCGTCTCCAACCTCCCCACTAACAATTTCTGCAATATTCAATGACACTTATAAGAGGTTTTCAATCAGTTCATGTGTAATTTTACCATGTAAAGTTTATGCTGTTATACATTTCATTTTAGAATATTCCTTTTTTTTTTTTTTTTATGTCTTTGAATCTGTTTTATTGATGTTACTCTGTTCCTATCAGAAATATTAATTGTAAACTGAATAAAAATCTAATGGCTCACACTTATTTCTTAGAGACAAGAGCATCAGGTACATGCAGGGTCCTTTATTATTATTATTGCCTGGAAACACTTTGCTTAGATGGGTAAAAGTATGTTTACTGCAGCACAATAATTATAATTAGAAACTGAAGTGATCCAAGTGGCCTTCAATAAAGAAAAGTAAATAGATTATGGAAACAGTTCTCAGGTCTTAGGATTTCTTTACATCCCTAAACAAATAAATAAAAATCACTGAGAGCCCAAACGGCTTTTATTTACATAGGTTATATCTATTGATATTTACCATACTGAAATTCAAATAGAAAAAATTTTAAGTATTTATTAATTCATCTTAAAATAACCCATTAAATATTAACATAATATATTTATTTAATGAAAAGTAAGTATATTTTCCAAACAAAAAAAAATTTAGTGGAGGACAGAGGCACTGATTTACATTTTTGCAAACAGATTCAATGTCTGGCTTAATAGAAGCTGGATACTCATACCTGCCTGTGCATTCAATCTGCTGCAAAGGCTGTTTTGGTTAGAACAAAGAAAGACAATCCAGCCTTATATTTTTTGGGTAAAAGGGAGAGAATATCTTAATTGCTTCTTCAAATTGTGTAAACTGTTCTTTGATATGACATCAAAACGTGAAAAGTGACAGCTTTTTAGAGGTTAGTTGCAATGTAGAATCAGAAACTACTGGGTTGGTCAAAAAGTTCATTTGGGTTTTTCTTGAGATGATACAAGAGACTTGAACTAACTTCTTGGCCAACCAATATATTAAAATCTATTGGTCTATCCTGTAATGTGAATCCTTCACTTATGAGTGATTTTGTTACATCATGCACTGTTCATTTCGAAAACGCTGGTTCAATGAGTTATGTACACCTTTTAAATTTTGACATATTTAACCTATCATGTAACAAGTAGTCTCTGGAAAATTATACCACGTATTTGTGAGAGAACGATAGTGAAAAGACAAACAGCATTTTAGTATTATTATGAGAATGGTTTGGACCTTGCTGACTCTGAAAGAGTCCCTAGATGATATTTTGAAAACCTCTGGACTATGGAACTTCTTACTAGAACACAGCTGTTTATATGATATAGATCTCCTTCTAATGGTCCAGTAAACCACAGATTTCACACCCTCCAGAAACAGTCTCTGACTAGAACCTCACATCCCACAACTCTTCATTAGCTGTTTTTCTTCCATGTTCCCAATTCCCAATTACACTCTACACAATCACCTATCATAGCACTGAACATACTCTATTTTTATTGTCCAATTATTCAACCATCTCTCACTAGATCAAAGTGAACTGAAAGTCAGTTCAGTTCAGTTACTCAGTTGTGTCCAACTCTTTGCGACCCCGTGAACCGCAGCACGCCAGGCCTCCCTGTCCATCACCAACTCCCGGAGTCCACCCAAACTCATGTCCACTGAGTCGGTGATGCCATCCAACCATCTCATCCTCTGTCGTCCCCTTCTCCTCCTGCCCTCAATCTTTCCCAGCATCAGGGTCTTTTCAAATCAGTCAGCTCTTTGCATCAGGTGGCCAAAGTATTGGAGTTTCAGCCTCAACATCAGTCCTTTCAGTGAACAGCCAGGACTGATCTCCTTTAGAATGGACTGGTTGGATCTCCTTGCAGTCCAAGGGACTCTCAAGAGTCTTCTCCAACACCCCAGTTCAAAAGCATCAATTCTTCAGTGCTGAGCTTTCTTTGTAGTCCAACTCTCACATCCATACATGACTACTCAAAAAACCATAGCCTTGACTAGACGGACCTTTGTTGACAAAGTAATGTCTCTGCTTTTTAATATGCTGTCTAGGTTGGTCACTGGAGAAGGACATGGCAACCCACTCCAGTACTCTTGCCTGGAGAATTCCGTGGAGAGAGGAGCCTGGTAGGCTGCTGTCCATGGGGTCGCACAGAGTCAGACACGACTAAAGCAACTTAGCGGCAGCGGCAGCAGGTTGGCCATAACTTTCCTTCCAAGAAGTAAATGTCTTATAATTTCATGGCTGCAATCATCATCTGCAGTGATTTTGGAGCCCCCCAAAAAATAAAGTCAGCCACTGTTTCCCCATCTATTTGCCATGAAGTGATGGGACCGGATGCCATGATCTTAGGTTTCTGAATCTTGAGCTTTAAGCCAACTTTTTCACTCTCCTCTTTCACATTCATCAAGAGGCTCTTTAGCTCTTCTTCGCTTTCTGTCATAAGGGTGGTGTCATCTGCATATTACTGATATTTCTCTGGGCAATCTTGATTCCAACAATTGAGGGTATCTTTTATCTCTGTGCCACCAAAACCTAGCAAACTTATTTGTATAAATCACTTTGGTTAAGCAGTTAATGAACAGTAAATTAGACATACCTCTCCCATTTGTTGTTCAATAATTTGATGTGCAATTTCTTCTATGGATGCCATGATTTGATTGTCAGTGTCCTGCCAAAAATAAGATGCTTTTTCACAATTATACCCACAAAACATATTAACTGAAGAATTTACAAATGAAATTATATGATAACTAGGATTTGCTTCAAAATATTCTGGTTTTGGAAAGAGGTAGAGGTGGGAAGGAATAAACAACTTAAGATTGGCTGTGTGTTGACAATTATCAAAGACGGTTGACGTTTATACAAGAATTCATAAAATTATTCTCTGTGCTTTTACAAATTTTGAAAATGTCTATTAAAAAAAAATACCAAACAATTTCACTTTTCAAAGGTACTGAAGACTAAACCACAGACTTTCAATATAGATCAGGAATGGTTTATTAATTAAAGAAGGTCAATCCAGTCTATAAACAAATACATCACTGTAGCCATTTAACACACTTTTTAATCAGTATACTGTAAAAGCTGACAAAATAATTATATTCAGAAGACTGGAAGATTTCTCCAGAATTTTATGATTGTTCTTCATTGTTCTTATGTGTTAAGTTTAATTTGAATTTTAACATAAAACTCTTCAAATAGATTTGAAAGTCAGTAAGATTAACAGATTGACTTTGACATTTGTTTTTTCTCTATATCAGGTAGTCAAGAATACAAAAATCATTTGACTTTATTATATACCATCATAAATTCACTAATATTCTACAATTAATATTGATCACCAAATTATTTTAATCACTTGTCTTTCAATCACTTTTAAAACCTTAAATGTTTCAATTACTTGTTCTAAAAGCAATATACAGTATTTAGATTAATTACTCAACTATCTCCCACTTGAAAAGTAGTGCCAGTTAAGTGCCCTCAACCTCTCTGGAACCCAACCAAGGAGACGGTTACTGCCAAAGCCTGTGTGCTCTGGGTCCATGATGGAATGGCAATCCTTCCAAACTCTTCTCTATTTTGGCGGGGGGTGGGGGGGACGGAGTGTCATTCTTTCTTTTTTTTGAAAGGCAACATATGTTCAAAACAGAACAGCGCTATTGACCCACCCAGTATTCCAGAGTTCCAGAATTCCAACAGCCTTCATTCATTTCATCCCATTTATGTCCCCTTCAGTCCAAGCTGGCAGCCATTTCTGCTGGCATGAATTCTCAGAAATCTTTGTTGCCTCCCATGCAATTCACACGGGTTCATGCCACCAGACAAGAGTCTTGTACAGATCTCTTGTGGGTAACTGCATCTCTATTCCTACCATGTGCTGTCTGTAGATCTCAAGGACACTGTGAATGCAGTCTTTTGAACAAGGCTGCTTACTTTTCCTACACGAAAAACTCTTCCTTTGAGACTCACTTAAGCGAGTTATACCAGTTTTTAATGTCATTCATTCATTTCTCTTTCAATTACACTACTTACTGAAGACTGACAGACTGGTGTCCCGTTCCTGCCATTCTCCCAGTTTCTTGACCTCAAGGTCCAATAACGTTCACCCACTTGCTATTAACACTTTAATACTGTGGTGCCAGACTGCTTTAATGTATATATTTAACATTATTTTAGCTCTTAATATTCTTCAAAGCCTTCCCTTTAATTATAGGATGTGAGGTGCCAATGGTTAAACCTTACATTTTAGCCATATGCACTACTTGTAACTCCTTGAATTTATTACCATGTTGCTTCATATTGCCATGTCTCTGCTAATGGCTTCTCTCTCTATCACAACTGCAATGGAATCACTAGATCAACATGTGTTTGTTTTCCAAGACTAAATTTAACTCAAAAAAACTGAGGAAAAATAAGCATTCTTTACATATTATTGATGTAAGTCTAAATTGAAACAAACTTCCCAGAAATTTGCCAATGTTTATCAAAGCTTTAAAACTTTTCCTACTCATTGATCCAATAATTCATTCGACATTCTTCCATTCAAAAATAATTGTTGAGTGCTTACTATGAGCCAGGCAGTTTTCCAAATGTTAGGGATACATCTTTCTAAATGTCAGGGAGTATTAAAACAAGGGCTTCCCTGATAGCTCAGTTGGTAAAGAATTCGCCTGTAATGCAGGAGACCTTGGTTTGATTCCTGAGTTGGGAAGATCCGCTGGAGAAGGGATAGGCTATACTCACTCCAGTGTTCTTGGGCTTCCCTTGTGGCTTAGCTGGTAAAGAACCTGCCCGCAATGTGGGAGACCTGGGTTTGATCCCAGGGTTGGGAAGATCCCCTGGAAAAGGGAAAGACTACCCACTCCAGTATTTTGGCCTGGAGAATTCCATGGACTGAACAGTAGGAAAAAGAGACAATAAATAAAATATACAAACATTCTCAAGTATTACTGATGACTTCTCTAAGTGCAGATTTACAGGCCACTTATTTTCTGCTTTTTGAATGGGTATCTACTAATGGGTAATTACAAAAGTAAACATTCCTTCATCTGTAATCCACTGTATTTTGTGCCTATTTATCTTCTAAAGCACGTGGCTTTATCTGTGTAGATGATAAAAAAACTTCTAAAGAAAAAGAACTCGTAGTTTTTCAATGGACTAATTTTTTCCAATGAACCTGTAATGTTTAATACTGCCTGGTACTTGTATTTGAACTCAGAAAGCATCAATATTTACTGAAAGATACTTAACAGGCACGGTGTGACTGCTGGACTTCACAGTGAGTAAGACAGAGACAATCTCTGCTGCATGGAGCTTATATTTTAATGAAGAAACAGATTTTTTAAATTACCACGTACTAAACGCTACGAACGGGGAAGGCAATGGCACCCCACTCCAGTACTCTTGCCTGGAAAATCCCACGGACGGAGGAGCCTGGTAGGCTGCAGTCCGTGGGGTCGCGAAGAGTCGGACACAACTGAGTGACTTCACTTTCACTTTTCACTTTCATGCATTGGAGAAGGAAATGGCAACCCACTCCAGTGTTCTTGTCTGGAGAATCTGAGGGATGGGGGAGCCTGGTGGGCTGCTGTCAATGGGGTCGCACAGAGTCCGACACGACTGAAGCGACTCAACAGCAGCAGCAGCAAATGCTACAAAGTAAACTAGTAAGTAGTGATAAAGAGAAAAAGAGAGGAATATAGGAGGGGGTTTATAAAGGTAGTAGAGTGCCCTAGAGTCAAGTCAATAAATCACTTTCAATCCCATTTTTACTATTTACTAAATGTTTAACTACATGTCAGTCACTTAAGGCTGTTTGCTTATAAATGAAATGGATTCAGTAAAATCTATCTCAAAATATTCTTGTAAAAATTGAGTTTGTGAAAATATCTTTGTCAATGTATGCTGTTGTTCCGTTGCTAAGTCATGTCCAACTCCTTGCGACCCCATGGACTGCAGCATGCCAGGCTTCCCTGTCCTTCACTATCATGGAGTTTGGTCAAACTCACGTCCATTGAGTCAGTGAGGCCATCTAACCATCTCATTCTCTGTCACCCCCTTCTCCTGCCTTCAACCTTTCCCAGTGTCAGGGTCGTTTCCAGTAAGTTGGCTCTTCGCATCAGGTGGCCGATGGAGCTTTAGCTTCCGTCCTGCCAGAGAACATTCAGGGTTGATTTCCTTTAGGATTGACTGGTTTCATCATCTTGCTGTCCAAGGGACTTCAAGAGCCTTCTCCAGAGCCACAATTCAAAAGTATCAGTTCTTCGTCACTTAGATTTCTTTGTGGTCCAACTCTCACATTTGTACCAATGACTACTGGCAAAACCAGTAGGTCCATTTGACCAAATGGACCTCTGTTGGCAAAGCAATATCTCTGCTTTTTAATATGCTGTCTAGGTTTGCCATGACTTTTCTTCCAAGGAACAAGCATCTTTTAATTTCGTGGGTGTAGTCACCATCTGCAGTGATTTTGGAACCCGAGAAAATAAAATTTGACACTGTTTCCACTTTTCACCCATCTATTTGCCAATATAACAACATTCATCCACACACACACACACACACACGCACAGACACATAATCAGTGTACAATGGTCTCTTGCAGGTAAAACATATTCCCTGAAAGTTAGCTGAATAAATAAAGTGCTCAATAAATAAAGAGCAACAGGTCAGGAGAACCATCACACTGGAGAGGGAGGGTCTGGGAAAATCTTATAGAAGAGACATTTGAGATAGGCATTGAAGGGTAAGCGTTTTTACCAACCTGAGGGACAAAGCCAAAAAACAGGAGGATGCTGCCTTTACTACTCTAGAGCTAATTAACATATAGAAGACACACAGTCTTACATTTTTGGCTCTGATTCTTCTTTTTTCACATTCACCTCAATCTCACGTCTATGTATCTTCCCACAGGAAAAAATATACCCTCAGTGATGCCATTTGAATCTGTTCATGGGGTTCTCATGGCAAGAATACTGGAGTGGTTTGTCATTCCCTCCTCCAGTGGACCATGTTTTGTCAGAACTCTCCACTATGTCCCATTCACCCTGGATGGCCCTTCATGGCACAGCTCGTAGCTTTATTGAGTTATACAAGCCCTTTCGCCATGATAAGGCTGTGATCCATGAAAGTTATGGTTTTTCCAGTAGTCATGGACGGATGTGATAGTTGGACCAAAAGAAAGCAGAGCACCAAAGAATTGATGCTTTCCAAATGTGGTGCTGGAGAAGACTCTTGAAAGTCCCTTGGACAGCAAGGAGATCAAATCAGTCAATCCTAAAGGACATCAACCCTGAATATTCACTGGAAAGACTGATGCTGAAGCTGCAACACTTTGGCCACCTGATGTGAGGCGCTGACTCACTGGAAAAATACCCTGATGCTGGGAAAGACTGAAGGCAAAAGGAGAAGAGGGTAGCAAAGGATGAGATGGTTAGATAGCATCACTGAATCAATGGACACAAATCTAAGCAAACACCAGGATATAGTGAAGGACAGGGAAGCGTGGCATGCTGCAGTCCACGGGGTTGCAAAGAGTCGGAAATGATTTATTGACTGAACAACAAAAGTGGTGTCATCCTCCTTCCATTCAGGTTCAAAATTTTAAGTCTGTGTTCTTTGAGTACATCATAAACAGTCCATTTTCTTTCTCCACCAGCCCTACTCCCATCAACCAACTGTAGGCTCTTGTTACAAAGCAGTATTTTGCAAACTCCTTATTGTGAGCCACTTGTGAATGGGGAAATATAGTGGGTCAGAATTTTCTTCTTTTAAAAAAGAAATTAGAATAGAAAATACTGCATCAAGCATAGTGAGGGTAAGGACTTACTTCAATTTAATCTGTGTGCTAAGTCATGACGGAAAACATTCTTCTGTGTAGCAGTCAAAAAATGCTTGAAAATATGATGCAAAACAATTATTATTTTTTTTTTTTTTCTGGTAGGGTGGATCAAACATAGATTTGAAAATCTGGGACTTCCCTGGTGGTACAGTGGATAGGAATCTACCTGCCAATGCAGGAACACGGATTTGATTCCTGGTCTGGGACGATTCCACACGTCATGAAGTAACTAAGCCCATTAACTACAACTACTGAGTCCGTGTGCCGCAACTACTGAAGTTCGCACAACTACAGCCCACGCTCCGCAACGAGAAGCCACTTCAGGGAGGAGCCTGGGCGCCGCAACTGGAGAAAGCAAGGTGCAGCAACCAAGTCCCAGCACAACCGAAAATAAAAAAGAAAAGAAAATCTGACGGCAGTTAAGGTTTCCCTCACAAGAAAACAGGTTCACATTCATTCTCTCTACAACTGATCATATATGCTATGCTGAATTTCAAGGAGTTCATAACTCTATGGCCAGCCCAAGGTCTTCAGGTTAAGAATCCTTTGAGTATAATTTCAGCTACTGCCAGAAAAAACTTTCCTGGATGAATACTTAATATATTCAACTTTGTGTATATGAAAAACCCCTAGAAGGCAAGAATCATCTATGTGTCAGCACTTCTAACCAACAGCAAAATCTCGGGATGCTTACAGAATTGAAACACATCCTTATTCTCCTGTTTTATAAGTATCAGTGCCTCTTTAATGGTCAAAGAATAAAGTTTCAATCCTTCTCCTGGTATTTTTTCAGTATTTACTAAGTCCTTATAAACACACCTGCCACTGCAGACACAAAGGAGCATTCCTTTATAGTTTGACTTCCCCATCTTCCTATTGTATCTCCTACCAGTCCCAGAGGGGACTCGTTCAGGACAAACTGGAATGTTCTTTATTCCCCAATATACAATTCCAAGCTCCTCCTCCCTCATTTAAATTCTCTCACCTTTAAAACTCAGTTGTGAAACTTCTGTTTACTTACAAAATTGTATGCAAGGGTGCATTTTTCTAGAGACAGTCTATGGCTTTCATAAAAGATTAAAAAAGGTGGCAGACGGTTCTATGACTCAAAAAAGGTACATGATTATATAAACTATTAATCCTTTCTTATATACGATTTCTTTCCTTCTCTCCAACAAATAGTAGGAATTATATTGTGTAGCACACACAAAGAGTACATATTTTGGGGATGTTTTTTGCCTTTGCTTTCCTTTTAAAAAGCCGAAATGCTCCTACAAAGAATGATGAAATTACATTTTCTGCGATCCATTTTAAAAATAAGCAGAAATAGCTTCTTTATTGTACATCTACCAAACTGACAATTAAAATCTAAAACCAACCACACAGCAGGCACCGTTCTAAAACCCTCAAAGTCGAAGGTCCATTAAGTTCCGAAGCACAAAAACCCTAAAGGCCTTAATTTCAAGCCTTTTTTATTTTCCTTTCCAGAAATTATTTTTTAACAGTTGACCTATATAGCGAAGGTTACAAAACAACCTGGCAACATATGCCATTCATAAAACGGTATCTGCAAGAGCTGGAAGCAGACTTTTCTTAACAAAAGAGATGCAGGAAGCTTGGACGTGCACTGCAATGAGGACATTCGGCCGTTGCCTTTTCTTTCTCTAAAGATAGAGATCCAAAGGCAGCGGCCGCTCCTGCGCCACCGGTTGTGAAAGTAGAGAGCGTCATTCCGTCGGTCCAGTAAAAAGCACAGAAACAAGTCAGAGACTCGTAGTGAAAGGGATCCGGGCCTCGGCTCGCCGCCAGGCCGGCTTCTCCCACGTCCGCAGGCGCTAGAGCCCACTCCGACCCCGGGCCCGGCGGCAGCGCGCGGCTCCCGGAGGCTGGGGAAGAGGCGCCCGCGCCAAGACGGAAGCTTTCCCTGTAGGTGAAAGGTCAGAGGTGCCGCGGGAGAAGCTGCCGTGCGCGCAGAGCCGCTCGCCGACTCCCTCTCGCGCCCACCGCCACGGCCCTGCTCTGGGCTCTGGACCCCGCTCCCGGCTCCGGCCTCGGCCTTTCTCGGAGCCCCGCGCACTCGGCCCCGCTGCTCCGGCAGCTCCCAGCCCGCCCAGAGTAGCGCGCCGCGGATGCCGAAGTGCGGGTTCTGCTGGCCGAAGCCTCAGGCTGCTGCGGGGACTGGGGGCGCGCCCGTTGGCAGTTGGGAGGAAGGGACCCTCCCAGGGCCCCCCGCCTTCCTCCCGGGCGCCGCTGCGGCCGCTTTTCTCCTCACCCGTCCCTCCTTACCGGCGCTTCTCTGCCGAGCGGCGTCCTACGCTGGGCGTAAACCGGACAGTCCCGTGCGGCGGCTGCTGGGACGGGATAGGGTAGGGAGCCTCCAAGCAAACAGACTGGAAAAAGCTGAAGCGGGGAGGGTCAAAAAAGTGGAGATGGACCTTTCTGGGTTTGTGTATTTGGGGGGGGAGGGGGGGTCAGAGTTCGTGACCCCTCCCTCAGCGGCTCGGTGCGCGCTCCCGTCCGCGCCTGCGCACCAGTGGAGTGCAGAGGCGGCGAGAGGCGGTCGTGACGTTCCCCGGGTGGAGGGTTGAGAGAACCCAGCCTCTGGAAGTAGACTGCCCCCTATCGCGTAGGAGGGAGACTGCTCCGGCAGAGCTGCACTTCCCTTATCTAGGGCTTGGAGAAGATGTGTGCGCTTAGCATCCTGTTTGCAAAAGGCGGTCCTTAAAGAAAATTTTGAGACTGTTCAGATTGGAGCCAAGATAGATGACCTAATCAGTTTTAGACAGTTCGGTCTCTAATTTATGGGAAACTGGGCTTTGTCACAGGCTCTTGCTTTAGACTAAACGGTTTATTAGAACACTTAACTGGGTAGATCCCAATAAAATATTTCAAATTCCCTTAAATAAGCTGGAGTATAGCCCTGTTGAGTAAGGCTAAGTTTTACTTATCAACTTTTGTGAGTAAATAGCATAATTGCCTAAATGGAGCCAGAGCAGAATCACTTAGAATGAAAACTTTCAGAAGACTGGCTTTAGTCTGTTTTGTTCACTGGTGTATTCCCAAGCGTATGGGACAGTACCTAATGGTAAATACAGATTTGCGAAATAAGGTGTTGACAGAACATCACATTCTGATCGTGGCCCCCGAAGCACCAAGGTGTGGTAGCAAGAGCCGCCATGTTTGCAGAGTGCTGTGTGGTGTGGTCTTGAAGGGGTCCTCAAAATGTCTTATTTATTTTTTAATGTCATAGTTTTGATTCACCCTAGAAAAGCAGTCACGCATTCAGACCAGAAACCCAAGTCAGGAAAAACAAGGTGCACTGATAAGGAGAACATCTCCTCTGTCATTTCCCCCTGGAACTGGGCATCTGGGCAAACAAAAGGGGCATGCGACAACCCCTAACAAGTGAAAACACTACGTCTCATTCTCTAGAAGTCGCCCTCTTCCTTTTAGTGTCATTTGTTGTGTAACTGGTGGTTTTAAAGCAGCCCTCCTCCATCCATCCTTGAAGTCGAGTCCTAAAGGAAATCAACCCTGAAATGTTCATTGGAGGGACTGATGCTGAAGCTGAAGCTGCAGTACTTTGACCACTGGATGTGAAGAGCCGATTCTTTGGAACAGACCCTGATGCTGGGAAAGACTAAAGTCAAAAGGAGAAAGGCTAGTAGAGGATGAGATGGTTGGATGGTATTATCGACTCAATGGACATGAATTTGAGCAAACTCAGGGAGACAGCGAAGGATGGGAACCCAGCGTGCTGTAGTCCATCCAGTCCCAGAGAGTTGGACACGACTTAGCAACTGAACAACAGCTACTCCATCCACCCAAATTGGGAGCCAATCCTTACATCTGTCCCAAAGATGAAAGCTAAGAAAGTATACTACCTATAGGTCCAATGGAAAAAGGCGATCTGAGACCTTTTCTCTATTCTCAGTGCCCAATATGCACACCCACAGTGATGCCTAGGGTCATCCCCTTTACAGCCAATTAATCTGCTTAGGTCACAGTAACATTTCAGTGTAGACACCATGCAAATGGGGAGTATGTTTTGTTGGTGAAAAAGAGCTTCCTCTATGATTCAGGAAAATAGATCAGTGTGGTTCATCTCTAATTGCATGGCTATAAAAAATGATTTAAAAGACATCACACTGAGAGTAGATTTAGTAAATTTATTTTGTATAAATATACATAACATTATTTACACTGCTAATATTTTATTTATAAAGTATCTATATCTCTACATGGACAATAAGATACAAACATCATTTTTAAAGTAAAAAGTGTTTCTATAAATTTATGTCATTTGAAAAAATAGTATTTCAAGATTGGTTCTTAACATGCTATGATGAACTCATAAAAGAAAGTTGCCACCATTCGTCCTAACCACTCCCTCAAAAACGGGGGAATTTTATATTGAGACTTTCTGAACATTTATCTTAACAAAAAAAGCCAACTAGAAAATTTCCATTAGAAAAAAACATTAGAAGTGGCATAGGCTCCAGAATATTTGTGTTTTGGAGGCATTCAAAAAAGAGATCATTTGAATTTAATTCACAACAGTGTCCAGTGAATGCAAGGCACTCTGCCGGGTGCTGAGGAGGAATCGCAAACGAACAAGATACAGTTGCTGTTCTCAAGGCTAGAATGTGATAAGCACCATAAGAAAGTCTGTAGGAGCCAAAGGCTACAGGAGCATAGAGGAAGGAGAGACTAGATCTAATCTGCAGGAATGGGGAGAGGCTAGGATCAACTGTTATAGAGAAGTCTTAGGTAAATAGGCAGAAAAATGGGGTGGGGGGAGGATGAGAAAAGACAAAACGGTGTGAACAGAGGAAGGTAGGGTTGGGGTTAGCTGCCACATGATACCTGAGCAGAAGTATTCATGCCAAACCACTCAGAAGCCAGTGAAGGTTGTAAAGAGCAGGAATGAAACTAAATTGGAACTATGCTTAACAAGGTGGGTCTGGCAGTGTTTAAATGGGAAGGCATTGGAATTAGAAGAAAAGTTATACCCATCACTGGGAAGAGGTAACAAGGATTTGAGCTAGGGTGGATGCAATAACAGAAGGACAAAGAAGATGGAAAAGACACGAGGGCAATTGTAAAGGGTCTTGTTGAGACTTGGAGGCAGATTCTGGAGCCAAGAATGGTGTTTCTCCATTGTAGAAGAAAACATGCAGATCTGAATGAAAGGAAATTGAGTTTTAGACATGTAAAGCTTAAAATGCTTAAGATATAGATGTCCAACAGGTACTTGCTAATATGGCCTTGCAGGATGGTGGGAAGAGCAGGTCTAAGATCTGAGTTATAATATGGGCCATCTGGGACTTTTGAGTTCAAAATGATAAGAATCCTGTCCTTACTTTCTTCCAACAAATATTTTCTCTTGAAAGATGCAAGGTAGGTATTTTGTGAGAAACTGTTGTACCAGGAATAGAATAGTACGTTTTTAAGGAGTGTGCAGTATAGTAAGAGAAATAGGATTTATCTCTGGAAGTCCCCGTGATGACATCCGACAACAACAGATCTCAAATTTCAAAAACCGGGTACAAGGAAAGCACACTCAAAGACATAAATCAAGATATCCTGTGATGACATTTACATTTTAACTGAATTACTAAATAGTAGGCTTTCCCTATTTCTGGATATATTCTACCATCCAAATATAAAATACACCTTTGGCTAACAAAACTATACTTTAAAGTTGTCCTCATGTAATTGGTTCATTTGGAGAAGGCAATGGCACCCCACTCCAGTACTCTTGCCTGGAAAATCCCAGGGACGGAGGAGCCTGGTGGGCTGCAGTCCATGGGGTCGCGAAGAGTCGGACATGTCTGAGTGACTTCACTTCGACTTTTCACTTTTATTCATTGGAGAAGGAAATGGCAACCCACTCCAGTATTCTTGCTTAGAGAATCCTAGGGATGGGGGAGCCTGGTGGGCTGCCGTCTATGGGGTCGCACTGAGTCGGACACAACTGAAGTGATTTAGCAGCAGCAGTAGTTGGTTCATTACAGCTTTATATTAAAGTTTGCTCTGATGATCTCATTTTAAGAAATGCTACTACACAATCAAGCTTTTAGTTATTAAAAGGGAGATGTATCTTGGGAAAAGACAATAGCAGGATACTGGGTACATTAGGGAACAAGGGGAAAGAGGTTGGGAAGAGGTTCAGAAATACCAAAGATAAACTTTCTCATTTTCTTAGACTCTGGTGGGTCCTCTATGTTTAAAGCTGCCACAGATAAGGGAGCAGCACTGCCTAGAGACACACACTAAGGCCAGCCTTCCCCTAGTTTGACCTGGCATCTCTTGTCTAGGTTTCTTAAGCATCCTTTTGGACTGAACTTTATAACTACTCTTCTTTCTCCTTATGAATAAAAGGAGACACTTGAAAAGGATTTGATGGAAGCACATATATCAATGTAGAAAATACACTAAGCACTACTGGGATCTAAGTACTGTTTATGCTTTCTTCTCATTTATAGAGTGCATACAACATCTTTTTTTTTTTTTGCTAAAATGTTAGCTTCAAGAGTGGTTTTAAAAGTATTGACAGCTTTATAACAAAATATATATAATCAGGCTTTTCATTTGACATTGAATGAGCAAGGTTAAATAATTGATCAGCTTCAGTGAAGTTATGAAGGATTGATAAGGGAGAAAGGGAATGTAATACTATTTCACATGTAAAACATCTGGTGGGGGGGGCTGGTAATCCGATAGCTTCCTCAAAAGGCACCATATTTTATATTTTTCAAAGCCCTCCATGGGCCTAAGCCAACTAGCATAATCATACATGCGCTTCACATGTAATTAGAATTATCAGAAGTCTGTGCACTGTTTCTTAAATATTTAACTGATTCTTGATTCAGCCAACTGTTGGAAAGACAGAATAGCCACTGGCTGATAATTTTCAGATTCCGATTAGACCAAACCTTGCAGTCAGAAGGTTGAAAGCTCAAGAGGAGGAGAGAGGAACCCCAGTAACCTGTTTTACAAAATGCTGATCCTATGAAACCAAGGGAAATACTTCATAAGGCATGACCTTGGTCTCTAAAAAGGACACACTAAAAACTGCAGGGATTTTAACGTGGAAGCCTTATTTATGCTATCTTGGTTAAAGTTAATGAGATGCAAAGAAATGTTAGTTTACCTACAGCTAACAGAAAGACTTGGAAGTTAACATGTAAGGACTGTATGTGAGGTTGCAAGAGGGTTTAAAATGATTCCACAGCAAGTAATAGCCAGAAAATGACAGCAGTCAAAATCGAGATGTAGAGACCCTGGTGCTGCAACCAACATTCTAAGGGTTTCAGGAGGCGCTCGGCAATTCTCTTGGCAGTCACAGAGATAATACTGCATTAGGAAATTCTTTATATAACAGCAGAAGGGAAATTTCTTGAGCCTTTTATTCAAAGGAATTTCTTGCCTTTGAAGATACTTTATATTTCATTTAAGCTCAGTCAGTAAATTTATATTATGAACATCAGAAATGACTTTAATCATAGTGTTAATTTAATTTTACTTCTGCTCATCAATTTTATGTATAAAGCAGTTCATATGTTAAACAATACATGAACCAAAATAGGAATATAAGTCCTTCCTAATGAGGTATGCTGACAGCTGTTTAAAGGAAAATATAAAAATATATACTTTAATTACCAGAGAGGACATAACACAAAGTGGTATTTAAAAATCTTTTAAAAATGATTACTATACAATTTCTAATACTGGCTTAGAATATGTGCTTTTTGATATGGTAATTCCAGTTCATTTAAAAAAATCACAATATTATAGAAAATGTAACATTCTTTTTATATACAAATACCTCTCTACTACCTTGGGCTCAGAACATCTAGAAGAGCAAGAAACATTATATAATATACTCGCCATATTTTGCTTTTCAAAGAAATAATACATTTATGTTTGTGTTGAAATGGTAGTTTTTTTTTTCTTTTTTAAAGATTAGACTTAATGTAAAGGCCATAGAGTTAATTATTTGTGTAACCCTGAAAATGGAAACATTCTTTTTCCTACTCACAATTGAGTTAAGTGAAAATTCAGATTCTATCCCTTTGCAGTAATTCCTTGATGATATATAACATTATCTCATGGCACAAGAGGTACGTAACAGTAGAAATACTTTAGACAATTTACTGGAATTTTGTTTCAGTTACTGAGGTAGAAATTGGCCATATGTTTTTCCATTAAAAGATAAAAAAAATTCATCTAAATGTATGGATTCAAAGACATACATTTTTCTCATCAGCTGTTTAATCATAATTTCCAACCCAAAGACTGTATAGAAATTCATACCACTGGTGAGAATGTTACAAAGTAACATTGTAAAACACACTGAGAAAACAGGAGGGACCGTGTCACAAACAGTTAATACGGTATTAAGGTAAGTGTTCTGGTTTCTAAAAAAAAGGTACTTCAGAATACAGTGTGAGTCTCAGAAATAACTCTGACCATTAAGTAAACATTAAAATTTTAATAAATAACATACATGAAAAACAAACATTTTTAAAAAATTACCTTATACCTAATAAAATAATCTCTCTGATGAAGATTTTAGTTGGATTCATCTTGGCATTGTTCATTTATATAAAATGTTTGTACTGCATTTATTCTGATGAAATTCCACCCTTTTGGAACCACAGGAGACGAAACCAACGCAACTACAGTATTGTGCCTTCTTGAAATGCTTCTATCCACCTGGAAGAGAAATTTGTTAGACCTGTAAAATGCAGTCACCCAACATACGGTAAGACAATACTATAGACCACAGCTATTCCCTTGGATCCAATTACCCAACAGTATATTTAAGATCTTTTCTATAGCAAACGAGAATTCTGTATGAATGAAACTACCCTTTATCTGGTAACTTGGACCAAAATTTGACCTGAAGAGTGCATCTCTTATTTTTTTTTAGTGGTCAATTTAAAATGCAGATGGCATATAAGTTATACCATAATAAATAAGATTTTTTAAAAGTCAAAAGTTTTCCTTAAAATTAACACATTTTAATATTCTGTAATGTGAAAATATTGCAACCCATGTGATATTAATAAACTCAAAGAGAAATTTATAAATTAGTCTGTATTAATTCTAAATAACAACTAAGCTGATTCTTTTCATCCAACTACATTCAACTCTCTTGAAGGGATTTCTATTTTGTCAACTATATAAGGAAAAGATACATATTCAAAAGTTCAACAGCTGATCATGAACACAAATGAAAATGATGAGAAATATAATATCTAACAGAATTGTAGGCAATTACTATTTTATCCAAATAACTATTTTTTAAAGAAAAAATAGCTGTGTCATAATTTTAAATTATTCTTCCGTACCCAGAAGTAATCATTTGGTTTAACAGCTATATATGGTTCGAAACTCTAATATAGACTGAAAAAAAAAGCTTATAGAGTATTTGTAATATAGTATCTGACTATTATTGAGGGGGAACATGTTTAATTCTGATACATTAGTTGTAACTACCTTTAATAAAAGACAAGCCTTATTTAAAGCATTCTTTTAGATTTGCATGTACTTTGAGAGCCTAGTGAGAAAACATGAGCACCACTTAGTGAAAATAAAAATGCATATTTTGTGAGGCCAAAATAAAAATCTAGTGAAAGGGAGGTGAACTGAATTGTTTTGTTCACAGAGGACCTCAATTTCACGGAGATACTCTTCTCTATGTCAAGCAATCTCACGACATCTAAATAAATATTCTTTTCAGAATTTTGAAGAGACTATTTCAACCCCTTCCATCTAAAATGATATATGTTTCCTTCTACTCAGTCACTGGGAAGCATAAGAGACTCTTAATGTGTTTGACCTTCTCCCCAAAGATGTAAGTTAGCAAGCAGCTGTTTAAGCTCCTGCCGTTCCATGGCACGACTGACTCACTGGACTGCCAAAATCCCAGAATGTTTCAAGAGAAAACTCTCCTCTTTGGAGGAGAGGTCAAATACCTCTGCTTCCCTTCCTTTCAGCAGAGCAGCTTCATGCTGCTTCCTTGGAGGTCATGTGTACACAAAATATTTTGGACAGAACTACCTATTTTCTTTTCCTCTCTGCTTCCTGAAAATATTCCAGATACTCTTGCCTATCTTTAAAATAATTCTAAAGAGTTTGAATAATACGTTAAATCTTTCTAAATGGGATCTCTGATTTATATTCTTTGTTGATCACATGCCTGGAAGTAGGTTATTTTTAAAATCAATCATTTAAAGTAACAATTTGAAATCTCATGTATGAAAAAAAAAAGCCTAAATTACTTACTTCTGAGCTGAGTGAGCGTCATCTGCTTTGAATACATAAAATAGCATGTTTTTGTGCAGTAACTGAAACACTCTCGACTCTGAATTCTCATCTTTGACTTGAGTAACTGTGAATCCTAGTAAAGGCTGACTCTCCAAAGCTGCCACGTCCTAAATTTACAAAGACACAAAGGAAGATGGACTTCTAAAATGATACAGAATTCAGACCTGCAACTTTTTATCTGAAAAGCTCTAACTTAATTTCAAACAAACACACGTATATAAAACAATGGTAATTCTAGCAACTAATTCACTTTTCATTTATTCAACAATATTTATTGGGCCACCCTCTCCCCACTCATCAGACAGACATGGCAGCAGACAGTTTTCAATGTGTTCATATTCACTGATTTCATGTTATTTCCCTACAACCATGGGAAGTGAGTAATTACATTACTTTCATTTTATGGATGCAAAAAATACAGCTCAGAAAGGTGACATAGCCCAGTCTTACCAAACTTCTGCCTTTAGTGAAGTAGTCAGTAGTCACATGATATCCCCCAAACTTAACATTTTAACACTATGGAAAATTCCTAATATCTTTGAGTATCTTTAGGTACAAAACAAGGACACTGTTCATGTCAAAAACAACAGTAATATCTCCCCCTCTGAAAGTAAAGCAAAAGTGTAGACAAATAGACCAGGCAAACACTAATCATTTCTAGGTGGCACTATAAAATAAAACTCCAAATTATTCATGTTTACATTTCAGATCTTACCTCACTTGCAGCATATGTATACAGTACTTTATTTTTTATGACAAACCACAAGTGTTTCCAAGGTTTTTTATTGCCCTTTGATCTGTACAAGTAGCCACTCATAGAGGAATCTTCTGTGTTTGCTGATACCTAAATAAGCAAACCCCATACACAGTTTAACAGTTTTTAGACAAAACCAAAATTTAAAATAACAAAATTGTTTTTGATCATTGATGCTGAAAGCAATAACCATGATAATATCGTGTTTAAGAATGAAGCTGTTTATATTCAAAATCTGCTGCTGTACAGATTGAATACTTCCATTACCATGAGCACAAAATTTTTCCTTTTAGAAGCAATTCCAGAATTTTACCTGGTTTACCTGTGCTTGCATGTATAGGTTTCTTAGTGGGTTCCACTAGGTTTTCTGGGTTGCCAGGAGATGAATAATAATTTCAAATGACAAAAATGCCTTTTTAAAGCCGTGTTTTGGGGACGGTATATGTTGTTTATTGCTCTCTTTTAGGGGTGTTAGGGAAAATTACTTAAACCTTTAACTTTGTTTCTGTGATAACTCTGGATTTCTACAAATTATATCAACAGATAAGTAAACAGGAAATTCTATTTTTGGGGGGAGGGGATCATGCAGCTTGTAGGAATCTTAGTTCCCTGGACAGGGATCAAACCCCTGCTCCCTGCATTGGGAGCTCAGAGTCTTACCCACTGGACTGCCAGCAAAGTCCCAAGTGGAAAATTTATATCTAATGTTAAATTAGAATGTCTATTAAGTGCAAGTAAATCTGTATACAGAAATAACATCTTATATAAGACTACCAAGTAATTAAAAAAAAGGAAAACTACAACATTTACATTCAAAGGAGGTTTCTCTTAAAATGCAGTTACACTGATACTACTGATACTAAATATTTAGGTTAACTGTTACTATCATTGCCGAAATATTGTGTATATTGCTCTTTTGGAATATTTTACAATTAATTTAATAGCCATATAAGACTAATCACAATATTGAATAATCATACATAGTCCTCTATTATCTTTTTAAAAGAAAAATTAGTGTTAAACCAGTTTAATCACCTAATTCACAAAACTTTCATGCTATAACTTGGCTGAATCTCAAAAACACTGTGCTAAGCGAAAGAAGCCAAACATTCAGGATCATATATTGCATGACGCCTTTTACATGACAGATCCAGAACAGACACGAGCAGATTCACAGTTGCCAGGAGGTGGGGGTCGGGGGTGGGGGTGGGGAATGATTATTTAACAAACACAGGGTGTTCTTATGAGGCAATGAAAAAGTTTTGAAACTAGAGCAATACAGCAGTTACACATCACTGTGAATACACCAAATACCACTGAATTGTGTATCTTTAAACAGTTAATTATATGTTATGTGAATTTCACCCCCGTTTAAAACAAAAGACAAAAACCACAGGTTTCCAAGGAGACTACTTTGACTTGTATAGAATGTAATCGGAAAAATGAATTTCCCCTGTGTGGCCACAGAGGCACAAAGCAATGGTTTTCAAACTTAAGTAGACATACACCTGAATCACTGGGAATGCTTGTTCAAGTTTCTGATTCCACACAGCTTGGGCCCAAGAATCTGCATTTCTAGTGAGTTCCATGGTGGTGCTGCTGCCACTCCGGAGGACACTGAGAACCAGCGGAGTCAGGGGAGAAAGCAGAGGTTTGAAAGTGGAAGGCCCGTTTGTATGCTTGGGTAGAAAGATGTACAAAAGAGGACTGGAATTAGGTTGAGTCTAGTCTATAGCCCATAAAGAGTTTTTTGTAGCCAAAAACTCTGTGGAGTTCTGACTAAAGAGGGGAGCACGTGTCAGAATTATAAACAGTGACATCAACATGGAGAAGTGAAAAATTACAAAGAACTGAATATTATTTCAGTTGGTTAAAAACTGCAAAGTTTTTGAATGTAAACTTAGATTCAGGAACTGTGTGATCGAAGAAAAAGAGTTAAGAGGTATTCACTTAGCTGGCTTACCCAGTTCCACATGAAACTTGGCAAATGGAACTGTAAATCCTATTCTTACTATTTCATGAGACTGGCTATAAATCACTTCCTAGTGTTTCAACAACCATGATAAAATATGCTCAGCTTTACATAAGGAACATGATCTTGGTCAAATTTTTAGAGTTCCTTTCTTCCACTTTTCATGATGGAACACTTCGACAGCAAACAAGCAAGAGAACAAAATTTAAAATGCTACTTTCCTGGGCACAAAACCAATTAATAAACTAACCAAAATAGGAATGACTAGAAAGGCAGAACTATTTGATCTCTTGACATCAGCTGATTTAACACTTGACTTTGAGGAACTGGGACAGAATATCAGTGATGCATATGGATTTACTCCAGGGGCAGGTCAAGCTTTGTAGGTTATTAAAACTTAAAAATTTTTTCTGTTAAGTTGAAGGAAGAACAACCTACTATCAGTGAACAACCTACTATATCAGTTGTATATAACCTACTAATGCCTAAGAAAAAATAAGCCATGCAGATGAGTAAATGCTAACAAAATCCCCCCAATAGTTTATAGACTTCTTCCCTCTGATAAGGGGTCTCCTCAAAGTAATTTTAAAAATCAACCCAAGTCCAAATTATCTTTACTTTCTATCACTGCTATAAAATGCTTTCCAAACCTTTCAACATTCATTTTCTAAATGACTCAGGTCATAAGGGAGATAAGGGAGGCCTAAGCCACATCCATCTTCAGTATTAAAATGCACGTCTTAACAGTGGTGGGAAATGGCATCTTCCTTTATGAGAGAAAAACTAAAGTACTATCTGGGTATGAATAATTCAGCCTCTATCAAGTTGCAAGTTTAATGGAAACACTTACTTCTTTCAGAGCAGCTGGGATTTTTTTCTGTTTCCTCCCTGATGGAATACTATGTAAGACTGATGATAAGGCGCTGGAAGGAGATTTGTGATTTCCAGGGGATCCAAACTTAGGAGAGTGCTGGTGATCTAAAACAAACCAGGTACACTTATGGAACCAACGGTAAACATTCTGCAATTCAATTTAATCCAAGTCAATAAACACTGTTGTGCAAAATATCCATGGAAGGATACTTAAGAGACTTGTGTCACTGAGGCCCCTGGGAAAGGAAACCAAATGGGTGGAAGTTGAGTGGGAGGAAGACTTTTCACTGTCTATTTTTTACTTTTTTCAACTGCAAACCATATGAAAGAATTGCCCCTTTATGCCTTTAGAATTCTGAAACATGTTCATGTACTACCAACTTAAAAAACTAAATTGAAAAAACTTCTCTCTTGACTTAAAAAAAAAAAAAAAACTAACATCATCATTTAGTATCTAATACATGACCAAATAACATTACATAAAATTTTCAAAAAGAGACTATAAGGCAAGAGGAGGCAGTAATTAATTTTGACTGCAGAGGTTCAAGGAAAGCTGGGAAAAGAATGAGTTTTGAGTTGGCATCAAGGTATTAAGTAGGAGTCTGGCAAGCAAAAAAGAGGAGAAAGAACACTTTGTGAAGAAAAGTCAGCATAAGCAAAAGCACAGAGATATGAAATTAGATCATCTATTTGGAGTGAAGCTAGAAAAAAGAGGACTGGTTCTAAGGACTGTCTTTTAGGCAGTAGGAAATCAAAAGCCTTCTGGGCTGGGAAGTAGACTCAATTTAGAAAACCAAATCTGACAGTAGGAAAGGGGAAGGATTTGCAAGAGAAAAACCTGTTAGCAAAGTAGGACAGCAGTCAGATGAAAGATAACGAAGGCTTTGTTAGGGTGGAGATGCAGAAGTCAAGAGCAGGACAGATTTTTCAAAGATAAATCTGCCAAGATTTATTGACCAAATGGGTGACAAAGGAGTATTCAACAATGGATTTTGAATGTTTGAGCCTATATTAGATACTCAGAGAACAGAGGGAGGAACATAAGGCTGGCAGAAGATCAGGTGAGTGTTTCTTTTTGGAAAATGTGTACAGAAAATAACAAACAATTCCTCTATTAATGTATGGATTTTAAAATAGCATGTCAACCAGTTTTATTCACTTAGACACTCTCATCTGCTAATGAAAAGCTTTTCTTCATCGCCATGAAGGATCATCTTTTAAAAGTTTAGATCCTCTAAGTTTCAGGAATTTTAACTACGGATCTTTTCTCAAAATGTAAACCTGAGCTGCATTCATCTTAACTGGAGGAATGGATACCTGCAGGCAGATGTAACTCATCATTTTGTAGCTGGTAAAAAGCTGCACATTTAGATGTAGGTTAAAACCTCACACATCAGTCCAAGTGAATAGAATAAGGCTAACAAAGTGCCACTTGGTATGTTTTCATAGAGAACTACTTGACTGATTGACAAAAATGATTTGTAATACACATAGATGTGAAACTAGAAACTTGAAAATTACTTAGAAGCTAAAGTTCCCTTGTAACTGTTCTAAGCATTTCATCCTGTGATTATATTTCTACAATTAGAATCCTTAGCAAAACCCTTTTCCAAATAAAAATAAAGTTTCAGTGCAACCTTTCCTGGAATCATCACAAATACGAGTGAAGAAAGCTTAACTATCCAGTGCTATGTGACACCTAGAGGGGTGGGAGATGGGAGGAGGTTCAAGAGGGAGGGGACATATGTATACCTATGGCTGATTCATGTTGATGTATAGCAGTAACCGACACAAAACAGTAAAGCCATTATCCTCCAAGTAAAAATAAATAAATTAAAAAAAAAGAAAGAAAAAGCTTAACTAAGTTAAGAATGCAAGATACTTAATATTTTGAGAGAAGTATCACCAATTATATTGCTAATAGGCCCTATGACAATTCTTTTAGAAGGTTTTTTGCAAGCATCTGGACCATAAAGGAATTTTCAGTTAAATCTTTACTTATACATTACCTAATTTCTGCAGTTCTTGGAAACAGTGTTCACATACTCTTGCTGGTTGATTTTTCAGGTAATCTAAGCCATACTTATTTGATGAACAAGCTTGGCATACAATCTGCAAACACATTGGAATTAAATCATTTCATTTATTTTTATTTTTTTTTAATTTTATTTTATTTTTAAATTTTACAATATTGTATTAGTTTTGCCAAACATCGAAATGAATCTACCACAGGTATACCTGTGTTCCCCATCCTAAACCCTCCTCCCTCCTCCCTCCCCATACCCTCCCTCTGGGTCGTCCCAGTGCACCAGCCCCAAGCATCCAGTATCGTGACTGGCGACTCGTTTGTATCTAAACCATCAGTCACAATTTATAGCCCAGTCTACTTTTCAAAACCTGTTCATAGTCATTGGGTCTCAATAACAACTCAGTAGAGGTATGTAGGGAACTCACACACACTACCACATTTGAAGAGGCCACAGATTATCATTGATTGCTTATGACAGATAATAATATACTAATGGAGTTAACAGGTGCAAATGTTTAGACACTGCCTGGTGGGTATAGTAAGTGCTATGTTAGCTGTGCCATCATCACTGTCACTGCTGCAACCATGAATACCTCTGCTGTACCTCTTCCTAGTGTCTGGCCTGTATTAAATGCTCTCTAAATAACATCCATTAAATCTTTACAGTCACTCTCTGATTTCATTGTTACTATGCACATTTTACTGATCATGTTATAAAAACTTAGAAACATCACAAAGGGTAACTTCAACACTGAAAGTTTCCTCCTGTTAAGAAAGTAGTTTTGGGACAAATGTAGTTTCAATAATTACCTATAAATGTGAGCATCTATTTAATTGTCAATTTGTTAGTTTTTTTTTTTTTTTTTTTTAAATGAACATGTTCTACTATTGACATCCTAAAGTAATCTTGGGGTAGAAGGAGTAAGTTTCCTAACAAGATTGCCTCATGCTAAATGTTTAGGGGGGGATACCAGTCTTGAGTCAGTATCTCTCTCCTCCCTACCCTACAATGGTTTACAAGTGGAAATACACTTCTTCACCATGTACAGCGTGGAGCTATTGAAAATCACAAGGGAAGAGAGTGTGATCCTCTCCAACCTTTCCGCAGGCCCGGCAGTGATGTCGTCTCCAGGTGAGAGTAAATTCACTGGTGCAGATCATACACATGGTGGCCCTGGTATCAGGAATCCAGATGGGAGCCTTAGATCCAAGAGGACTAACCTCGTCTTTATCTTCTGAGTCAGCCTGTAGAAGAAGGACTTCTGATTATTTCTAGGCACGCTGCCTGCTACCGCTCAAATCTTTTTATTTTGCACTGGCAGCTCACAATGCTGACGGTATCATTAAGGATGTGGATGAAATAGGAACAATTGTATTTTTCATCTTCTCAGGATATTAAGATGAGCTACATTCCAACAATCCTCCAGTGCAAAACTGTACTACCATTGCCTGTGGTAGTGCAAGGACAGCTGATTAGTTTCTTCCTCAAACTATACTACTGTATTTTCTACAGTGAGGTTTTATAACCAGAAAAAATATGAATGCACTATATACTATCCTAGATTTGTAGGGAGACATTAATAGAATAAACATTTAGGCTCTGAAATTATGCACATACCCAATCCTTCTGTGAAGCATATGCTGCTTTTCTAAACCCCTGGGAAAAGTTTCTTTAAGGTGAAAATGGTTTGAAATGCACTTAAAAAACATGCGAAGGAAAAGAACAATACCTCATCAAGACTCCGACTAGGACAGAATGTGATTCTTTTCTTGGCATACTCTTCTATTGACCTGGAAATGGCTTCGAGCCATTCATCCCTTTCTGGGGCAGAACTGTTGGGGGCAAAAGAGGTTCTATCAGCCAGATGTCAGCTCTTATTCTTTGCCTTTTTCTTATTTTCCTTCTGCCATGGCAACAGATTCCACCATCCTCCAACAATGTGAGTCACAGGCAACAACTAGGAGGTTTCTGGGCACAAATAACCAGCGGGCATTTAAAGAACATATGGCATTTTAGCAAACACAACACTTTTCTTCTTTCCAAAGATACCACTTTCTAAAACTGAATGGCTTTTGAAGTCTCCTAAATTTGGAAGTATTTTTGTTCAATTTAAGGGCTATTCATGCAATTAATAACTGTAATTACTTATATAACCAAGGAGCTTCCTGAGATATAATCCTAGCTTTAAAAAATATTCCAAGGAATCAAGTTTCAAATCCAAATTTACAACACAGAATGCCAAATATTTTTAGGTTACTAAATACTCTAGAAAGGGCACTAGAGTAAAGGAAACATATTTTTGGTGTCATAAACAGAAGCTGAAGAAGTGTTTAATAAGGTAGAGAGCCTTCAGTGGTTATTAGGGCTCCTCTACCAATTCAGTCCATCACGTTTTCTGTTCTTACCCTCAGTTCATCAGGAATGTCTGACTCAGATATAGATAGAAATGGGCCAAATAGGGGGACAGCCTGCTCGGAAAAATGCATTCTTGTTCTACGTTTTTGCAAAGAGGCCCTCTAAAAAAATTCTATGGTGACTCAGAATCATTACCAGTATCGGTGCATTTGTTTTGCAAACTCAGGAGGGGAGACACATTTTAGGTATTGTGTGTGTATGTGTGTGTCTTTGTAGAGAGAAAAGAGAATTTAATAATAAATGTAAAACTCTATCATAATAAAAATCCATTATAATAATGGGAATGTTACTGTGTAAGAAAATGTGCATTTTCTTATTTTTAAGAGAAGCATACTCAAGTATGCAGAAGTAAAATGACCTGATATTTGCCATATGTTTTAAAGTACTTTTAGAAAAAAGGAAAATCTGTGGCAGAACCTTGGTAATTTTTTGAGTCTTAGTGACCAAATATGCAGGTTCGTTGTAGTCCTCATTCTATTTTTAAGTGCATAACTTTTAAGTAATGACTTTAAAAGGAAAAATTCCATCATAAAAAATTATACAAATAGGCATATTTTGATGAATCCAGAGCACATCAAGGAGATACTTTAACCTTCCCCACCATAATCATTCTCAGAAATGAACCTTCCAACTAAATGGCTTCAGTACCATTTAGAAAATGCACTCATACGGATATTAAAAGGAAGGCATCCAGTTTACAAACAAAATTTTAAAACTAGTATATTTTTCAAAGTTTCATTATGTATCAGAACCAAAATAAAATAGAAATAGCCCCATCTCTCTAAACCAAACAAAACCCACCTGTTACCTCTACTATTCCACCATCACTGTCTCACTAGCTGCCGCTAATTTAACATTTACCACATTATCTGCCAATTGTGCTGAATGCTCTCTGTGCAAATGCCATCACACCTCATATCCTCAGAGGAATATCTCTTTCCCCCAATCCCAATTTCACACACCATCTCCATCTATAGAAAAGCAATGTGAAGATTTGAACAGTTAGATAATTTGCTTTAGATAATATGATGCTCAGGATGCTCAAGTGCTCAGTCCTGTCTGACTCTCTGTGACCCCATGGACTGGAGCCCACCAGGTTCCTCTGTCCGTAGGATTCTCCAGACAAAAATACTGGAATGGGTTGCCATTTCCTTCCCAACGGATCTTCCTGACCCAGGGATCAAACCCATATTTCTTGCATCGGCAGGCAAATTCTATACCGCTGCATCACTTGCGATGCCTTAGATAACAGGCTGCTGTGTTAAATGGTGACCTGGTATCAGACTCAGGTGTGGCTAAGGATGGAACCCTTCACCACCAGGCCATCTCTAGCTCCTATTCCTGTCCTCTGAAGAGTTATGCTATGAGATCACAGGTCCAGGTTCCGGGTAAACATTCATAAAATATTACTGTCCCCCCTGCCTTCTCTCCTTCCCCAACTTTTCACTGGAAAAGGTAACAGAAAGCAGAGAGGCAGATGGCTAATTTGAGGATTGCTGTCTGATTTTTCTGGAGCCCTGGGAGCATGTGGAATGTGATTCGACTGCAAATCATGTCACATATGCTGTTCTTTCATTTAGTTATTCCTGGCTTTTTCTTGTGTGGGCTTCTGCCAAAACAATGTTTATCAGCTCTTGATAAAACACGTCTCAGAGACCACACACATTCGCCTCGAGCATCAAGTGCAGACATTCTAGCCCTGCTTTTGTGACATGGTTAAGAGAAGAATCAGCATCTTCCTCCTAAGAAAACACAGTTAAGCCAAGTATTCTTTTCTTTATGGAATGTGGACATTGCCAGAAAGCAAATTTGCATCAACCAAGCACCTTTTCTCCACTGACTGGAAAGAATTTCTAAGGGAAAAAGTTCTCCAACAGAAGGGATTTCTGGTGTGCTCGACCTGCCACACTATGGCTTTCTTGTGTTAACTGTGGGACGCTACTCTGGGGTCCAAAGGCCCCATCATTTCAGTTCACTTGATAACATTTACTGGGAGCCTTCCATGGGCCAGGCACGATGCTGTGAACCGGGCACAAAAGTACCCTTCACTTCCAAGTGCTGACACCCAACTGAGGTGAGACCTAAGAACAAGTAATTACCATATAATACAGTAAGGGTAAAGTAGATAAATAATTCAGAAATAGTAAACTACCTCATTTGGGTCGCAAAGAAGGCTTTGCAGAGGTGATGACTAACGTGCGACTGGAAAAATTACAGGATTTAACAGGGAAGTCTGTGGTCTCCCTGTGCACTCCCAGTCAGTCTGCTACCTTCCATCATCATCTCTAAACTGATGACTCCCCAGGACATGCCTCTAGTCTGGTCTCCCTTCTGACATCCAGCTCCTGGCATAAACTACCTCTGTACTGACCGATGGTTTTTAGGCACCTCATATTCAATATGCACCTGTGAGCCTGCACTCACTCACTCAGTCGTGCCTGACTCTTTACGACCCCATGAACTGTAGCCCACCAGGCTCCTCTGTCTGTGGCATTTTCCAGGCAAGAGTACTGGAGCAGGTTACCATTTCCTTCTCCAGGGGATCTTCCACATTCACATCTGAACCTAAATTCCTGATTTCTCCCCAAAGCTCTCAGTTACCTATCGCAGCAACCTGATACGTTGTCCAGGCTAAAGACTCAATCTTATTGCCTCTCTCATTTCCTTTGTCCCATTACTCACTGCCTTCAGTTCCCTCTCAAACTGTTCTCCACGGAGTAACCAGATATTCTTTTTAAAATGCCAGTATGATCAAATCATTCCTTTGTATAATCTTTCCGTGGTTTCCTGTGGCTCTTAGGCTAAAGACCAAAATCCACAAGACAGTTCTGCATAACTTTTCTCCCAGTCCCTTCAGGTTTATCTCGGGTCACTCTCCCTCTCATTTGCTAAGTTCAAGACGCAGTGGCTTTTCAGTTCTTCGAACACGCCATGCTGCCTTCCACCTCAGGATCTTCGTTCCCACTACTCCTAGTGGCCAAGAGCCCCCTCCTTTTCTCTTTGCCAAGCTATCCAACTCCTACTTACCCTTCATAACTCGACAGACACAGGACTTGAGGGAGGCTATCCCTAACTGCCCTTTCTCCATCAAATCTAACTGAAGGCTAGACCTCAGTCTAACCATAGTCCAGACCTCACCATCGACAGCCTCCTAACCGGTCTTCCAACTTCTACTCTAGTCTCTGGTGGCCTGTCATCTACAAAGCAGATAGTGTGCTTTTTTAAACATGAAAAATGAGGTCATACCAATTCTTGGCTTAAACCTTTGGATAGTTTCCCATCACACTTAAAAATTCAGTGATCTTACTAGATCATTCTAGGAGCCAGATCTGAAAAAACACACAACATCTAGATATTTAACTGATAGGCAACCAAAGAAAGAAAGACTGACCATCATTTTCTGAATTGTTTAATTTTTAATAAACAGAATGTTTGTTTATCAAAGCACATTTTAGTTAGAAAACTTAAGTGCAATTGAAAACTTAACTTCCCTATAAGCATTTCCTCTTTGGATCTTTGAAAATAAATTTTTTAATTTTAAGAACCAAGCTAAAGTATTCGCCAGCAACCGGATATACAGGGACTTGATGTTCTTTGCATTTTTTGTACTAATTCAAGAAAGAAAGAAAAGAAAGGGGAAAAATCACACAGTTCCAGGTGATCAAACTTTTTTCCCACTTTCTTAAAAAAAAAAAAATTGGCTGCACTGCTCGGCTCATGGGATCTTAGTTCCCCAACCAAGTACTGAACCTGGGCCCTGAGCAGTGAAAGTGTGGAGTCCTAACCACTGAGCAACCAGGCAAGTCCCCTACTTTCACATTTTAAATACTGATCTGGAGGATGCTTCAAGTACTCGCTCCCTTGACAGAGCTCTGCTTGCTCCAGCCAGCATCTGGGAAGCACGTGACAAACCCAGAATACAAGAATTTGTCTTCCCCTGTCATCCTGAGATTTAGTATCAGACAGCAGTGGCCTTTCTGTTTCAGAAGAGTGACACAACCCAGGGAGCTGTTCCTGTGGTCTGATTTGGGAAGTCAGCACATTTGGTCTGAGGCCTTCACATCCAGGGACACAGGCAATATTAGAACAGTTAAAAGAATGAATTTTAGTGTCAGATCCAAATTTCAGCTCCACTGGCTCTGCTACTTAATAGCTGGTTGACTTTTTTCACCATAAAATGGGTATAATAGTAGTAACTCACCTAAAAATTTATTGTGAAGATTTAATGAATTAATACACAGAAAGTACTCAAGACAGTCCCGAGTACAAAGTAAGCACCATGTAAGGGTTTGCTGCTATTTTGATTACATCAAAGGTGAAGTCTGAGAGCCACCCAGACTTGTTATCCAGATCTGGCAGTAGAGTAAGCTAGAGCTATTGGTGTCTTTCCCTTCACCAGTCAAATCCTGCCAGACAGCCACTCCTGGCACTTAGCCAAACCTGAATAATGTACCTGTATGAGTCATACAGTTTCAGGTTTCCTCAGCACTTGATTTACATTATGGTCATATATTTTGCTGTACACACAAATCACTGTAGGTTTCTATTGGAGGCAAAGTGGTATTATAGTAACAACAGATTTAAAACCAAAAAAAGTTCTATTCATATCCTGACTTTGCCAGCAATGCAGCCTTAAGAAAACAATTCAATTTTTCTGTAACTTGGTCTTCCTCACTTTTATGACACCTACCTCAATAGATTTTTTATGACCTTGGAATGTTATACGAAAACTTCCTTGTAAAATATAAAGTGCTAGATGTTTTAAGAACATTCCATATCACTGTAAAAGGATTTGAAATACCCACTTCAAAAATAATGATTGGCAAAGCACTTTTTAGCATTATTACTCCATTCAGAGGAACATTTTAATATTTGTGCTTCTAGCATACTACTGCATCAGCTCTCAGACATTCTCCCTACATGGTAAATCAAGAGTAAACTGCATGGGGAACCCCCTTGATGGTCCAGTGGCTAATACTCCTCGTTCCTAATGCTGAGAGGCTGGGATCTGGTTCCCCTGGTAAGGGAACTAGATCCCACATGCCGCAATTAAGACCTGGCGCAGTCAAATAAATTAATAAATTTAAAAAAGAAAAAGTAAACTGCATGGTATTAGGAGAGAAAAGAAGGGGGGAAAATAAGTCTAGTTGTTAACCTTAATGTGAAAAATGTTGCAGGTATCTGAGCCCGTAACACTGGCAAATGTTTATACGTATTTGTAAAATGTACCTGGCTGAGAGGATGAAGGAACGTTCTACACTTTCGATCTTAAGTTCATTTTGATATGCTTCTTGGGTGGGTTTTCTGACCTGGAAGAAAGCAAAACGAACTGAGCAGACATCTCCTATGGAAAACCTTATCTCCGATGTGCAGTTAAAACTGCCCAATGCTCTCCCTCATCTGCTCTATGCTCCAGATGAATGTAAACACCCACATACTCAAAGGCCCAACTTTCCCATCTTCAGGCCTTTGCTCACACTATTCCCTCTACCAAGAATGCCTTTCCCCACATCTCAGTGTGGCCAGATGTGACCCACTCTGTTAAGATTCTTGGCTCTTCCTCCAGAAAGACTTCCTCATGTCTCCCTCTTTACTCACTGCCAACTATCCCTCCACCATGTCCCATAAAAAGCTACACGTTCTTTATTTTCTGAGCTCCCACAAATTTTGTGCCTTTATAGTGATTATTTATTACCATCTATTTTATAGGTGTTGACATGCAGTGTATTTGCTTCCCCACTAGTTGCTAAACTCATGGGGGTTTAGAGCAAAGGTGGAGACGAAAGAATCCTGTTTCAATTCATCTTTGTATTTTTCACTAAGTCATTAACATGTTTTGTTTATAGCAGTTCTCAGGAAATATCTTGTAACTAAATTAATATATGAGGGAAAAAATGAATAAGTGAACACACGAACAGCAACACATGGAGACAGAAGAGAGAAGGATTATGAGAAAATGATCATCGTAGGGATTTTTCTCTAAATACATCTGGGTTAAAAAAAAAATATATATCTTCTAACAGACGCACAGACCTTCATTCCAGCCAAAGATAGCATGTTGTTCAGTTTGTACATCCCAGACTGCACTGGTGTTGTATACAACAGGGCATCATTAAACTGAAAGTAGAAACATTTCATAGGACAAAGTAAAGCAAGAAATTTTATCTACAAAGATACTGGTAAGACACAGGAATAAAGGAACAAAATTACCTCTTTGCTTCAAACTCTCTCAATAAAATCCTTAGGTTCTGCTTATAAAATCAGAACCACCTAGAATGTTCTATTATAATATTACTAGAAGGCAACTTCTGGAAAATGCGCTGTCTTTCCAAGTTCTATAAGAAATTTGACATTTTCTGAATTCTAAATCCCACTAAGGAACTATAATCTGCCAAAACAAAACACCGACAGAATCAATTTTTCCAAATCAGACATGAAACAAACTAGATTCAAGAAGGAAGTAAATTTCTAGTTATGCACCATACAAGACTTTGTTTCCTATACTTGACATGCAAATAAGCACTCCAGACAGTCAAAGATCCCACTAAAACTGCTATTTGAACATGCCAAGCTTATCTGGCCTGAACAAAGGTCTCCTTTCACTAAGCAATTACCCCTGCCTTGGGTTCAACAGCAACACACATAGCCACTTACCAGGAAAAACATTCGGGGCTGCATGACTTTCCGAGATAGCTTCATCAGAATTCCTTCTTTGAGAAAAACCTGATTCATCCAAATGAACACCCATTTAATACCATCACAACTACAATATATGTATACACGTAATTTCCTTTTCAACCTTCTTTACCCAGATGTTTTGTGTGAAGGCTGGGTAGCATAGTTTCCTTGTGGCTTTTTACAGCCATGGTTTCTTTTAAAACCCTTACAGTCATTTAGGAATTGGATAAGCCAGCAGAATTCTATAAAGCCAATACTGACCCCAGGGGTACCATGTGGTCTAAAATGTAACTGACTGAGTGTGTACTTTATCCCCAGGCTGAGCCAACATCCTGACAATTGCACTTTGTAAATTTCCTGAATTCATTCCCTCAGCCACTTTTGTGCTCCAAGAAGAGCATCAAAACATCAATAATTTTCCCCTCCTCTCAAAATTCACTCTTACATTAAAGATTTGAAATGAAATTGTCTTTAAAGCTGTGTGAGGTCAGCTATATTACACAATAAAATGATCCTATTTAATCAGATACTCTGTGGGGTCCATTGCCATTCTCCTAATTGAATTGGACTTCTTGTTACAGTGACTTAAATCATGCATGTTTTTAAAGGATAGAATGAATGCAGTTAATCCAGATTGGGTCACTGAAGACTAACAATAACAAAAAACCTATTTTCATAACTCAAATGAAAATAGCTACAAATGGTGACTAAATCCATTGTATTAAGCTTGTAAAGGGCAATCTAAAACACTTACCCGTCCAGGCTGAACTATTTCATGGTGTCCATTTAAGCTGTACTGAATTTGCATAAGTTTCTGGAAGTTGTCCTATAGAAAGAGAATGCAGAGCATATGAAGGCATAAGCTCCCAGGTACAACAGTACAACAGCCACTGAAATGAAGATACTTACTCCTTGCTTCATGGTGTCATTGGCGTGGTTGGCTACCTCTATAACAACAGCAAGGGCATCTAAAATACGTAGGAACAGAAGGGGCATTTGATCACTATCATTACCAATGAAATGCAACATCAAGCAACTCCAGGTAACAAGACGGCTAGTGGAGGAGCTCAGTTAACTGTGCGTGGGCAGAAATACACATGGTGAAGTTCGAGGAGAGCAAAACCAAGGACAAACAGGCAAAAACAGTACTTAGGAAAAGAAATGAGCCAAAGACAGACTCTGAAGACACATTAGAGGGAATTCCCTGGCAGTCCAATGGTTAGGACTTCCATCGCAGGGAGTATGGGTTCAACCTCTGATCAGGGAGCCAAGACCCAATAACCATGCAGTCTGGCCAAAAACAAAAAAGACACATTATAGACCATGCATATCAACAGTAGGAAGTCAGGATTGTTTTGCGCTGAGATTTGTGCTCTTGGAGACTACAAGGATACGAATAGGATTTAACTGGAAGCTGAGGACCATTCCAGGATAAACTGCCTTGACAGACAAGGATCCTGGGATAGGAAACCAGAATTATGAGAACCTTGAATTTAAGAAGGTCAGGGCTTAGCTGTCTTCTCTTAGTCTGACCCCAAAAGGGAAAAAAGCCTCGTGGAAGCATACTGTATCTTAGGAAATTACACACATTATTTTGTGAGTTGGGTTACTGAGCCTCACCTGTGTTTTATTCTTTTTATTAACTTCTTGCCTTTATCAAATGTTTCTGAACGTCTGTCTTACCATCTTCATTATACATATAAAGGAAAAAGTGTCCCTTGTCTCGTTTTGGGCCATGGCTGTTCTCAGCAGTATTCCCCTAGGGAATGCCTGAATATGTGTAAGAACTTTTGTTTGTCACAATGATGGGAAGGCCCACTGGCCTTTAGTGGGAAGGAGCCAGGGATGTTAAATATCCTGCAGTGCTAATTAGCAATCCCCACAAAGAAAGCTATCCCAAATGACAGCAGCACTTTCACAGAGAGAAACTGGTAGAGTGTTAAAGAGGGAAGCATACTCTCCTGAGCCTGGTGTGGCAGTGACAGTAATTATCAATGAAAGGAATAGATATATATATTTTTTAATCAATTTCTGGAAAGGGTTTGAGGTTTTTTTTGGACCAGCTACTATACCTACTGGGATTCCCCGATGGCTCAGATGGTAAGAATCTGCTGGTAATGAAGGAGATCCAGGTTTGATCCATGGATTGGAAAGATCCCCTGGAGACGGAAATGGCTACACACTCCAGTATTCTTGCCTGGAGAGTTCCATGGACAGAGGAGGCTGCTGGGCTACAGTCCACAGGGTCGCAAAGAGTTAGACATGACTGAGGGACTAACTATACCTTCCAAGGGATACTCTTTCTGGTATCGACCCTGGAGGTTTCTGTAGCCTTTAAATATATTATTGGACTTTCCTGGCAGTACAGTGGATAAGAATCCACCTGCTAATGCAGGGAACGTGGGTTCGATCCCTATCTGGGAAGATTCCACATGCCTCAAAGCAACTAAGCCTGTGTGCCACCACTACTGAGCCCATGTATTGCAGCTACTGAGGCCTGCGCACCTAGAGCCTGTGCTCTGCTACAAGAGCAGCCACCACGATGAGCGGCCTGCTCACCGCAACGAAGAGGAGCTCTGCTCATTGCAACTAGAGAAAACCCACTCACAGCAACGACGACCCAGTGCAACCAAAAATAAATGTGTTATCATCACCTTTATCCAAGGAAAGCAGTATCTTCTTGTACAGATTCCAACCACCTATCGGAATGTACTGCAGTTGGCACTTATCGTGGAAGATATCAAGAGGTGAGCCTGGACACATTCCCTGCTTTCTGACCTGCTTGACCTCCCAGTGGACAGGGACAAAGGCTTGAAGATTTAATGAATGGATGAAGTACTAAAGTTGCTGCTATTTGGTCACCTGGCCTCCAGGCTCTGACTTCTCCCACCCATTCTGCAACCCTACTTTTCCCATGTCATCCCTTTACAAGGCCCCTGTGACGCTTCCTTTAACTTTTCTGCTCACCTTCCAAAGCTATATTACCAACAGTCTCATTTTCTCTCGCCCTTGGGCAGTCTCATCACTGCACTGCACTGCCTCTGGCCATACAGTACATGTCACCATTCACTGCCTATTCTAAGCCATGTCTTTGCTGAACTGTGTAATTTCCTTTAAATAAGCTCCTTAATCTCTGCCCTGCCTCTGTTTTACTGGCAAAACGGAGCTAACAATGCACTTTCTTTGAAGGCAGAAGCCCTGGGACAGATGTTTTCTTGAGGCCTGCTCTGTTAAACTCTGTCTAAGATATTTATCTTCGTGATGTCCATTCTTCCTCTCGTCCACCATCTCCAGTCAATTCATCTCTGGTTCCGCTTTCCTCTAAGTAGAACTCTGCCTCTTCAATTCTCATGCTTTGTTCCCTCTTTCAAATGATTCTATGCTGCTCAGCGCATTCTTACTTTAAAGCTATCTGCTTTGTTCTTTACCTGAAGGGTATCACAGACGTCCTTCTTCAACTAAACTATGTTCACCAAAGACAAGAAGCATGTTCTATCCCCCACTCCAATCTTTTCCTTTAAAAAAGCACCCTTTAAAGCACAACCCTTGTGAAAGAAGATGTTAGAGAAAAAGAAGTAAAATGATTAATAGAATGAATAAGAATCTCTACAAAATGGGTTAAAGACCTTTCAGCTTTGTAATCTGATAATGTAAAGGAGGATGCACAAGAATGTGATCAAAATTCATAAGATGAACGTAGTGGAGATGGATTTGTCTAGGGTGTTTCTGTAGATTGGAACCAGGGATATACCTATGACATTCAAAAGAGGTAGTTTGGGAGTAAACAGAAAAAAACACTACTATCCCAAATGGAATTAAATCCTTGTGTGTGTGTGTGAAACAGAGAGAAAGAGGGAGAGAGACAGACATACTTGCATGCACATGCGCGCGCACGCGCGCGTACACACACACACACACACACACAGTGGATTATCCCATGAATATCAGTGAATCCCTTGTACTGTACTAGACTATTTCCGATAAGTACTATTGGGGTAAGGAGTGGAAGGATGGCAAACCTAATGCCCATCTTTAAACAGTCCCAGAATAATAGATTATTTTAGACCTTACCTCTAATTTGTATTGTTTGGTCACTTCAGGGACTCATGATTTTAAAGCCTGAAAGGATGCTGCAGATCAACTGGTTCAATCTCTGCCTTCGAAAGCTGGTGGACATTTACTGAAGGTGAACGCACCCTGGCACAGACAGACTGAGCCCAGGAGGACGACGCTTCCTGATCACACACTATGCTGGGACCACCCTCTCAGGAGGCTGGCTCCCATGGCTGCCTGACCATGGGCATCTTTGGTCCCTATAATTTCACCTGCTTCCAGGCCACTAACACTTTATCTAGTTCTATCTTCATCTGCCCAAAACAGAGTTTAAAAAGGCTTGTTATGAATAAAACACAGTTTTGTATATGGGTTTTGTTACATTTTTACTTTCTAGGTCCAAATGAATGTAACATAAAAACTTCTAACACATAAGACCACAGAAATCATTTACCTTGAGTGTCTCTGTAATCTCCAGAGTCTTCTAAGAGATTTTTCAAATAATCTAGAAAAGGTGAAAAAAATACATATATAGTACTTAGTACAATAAAGCACTAAGGAAAAAAAAATTAGTCAGCCTTATTAGTCAGACCAATAAGTCAGCCTTATTGGTTAGTATACACATTCATTCTGGTTGTGCTAACTTTCTAAAAATGGAAGAATAAAGCCCTGGGGTCAATTTGAAATCAGGACACAGAATCAGAGCTAAGAAAGAGCCTACAGGTTGCACTGGTGATTTTAGAGATGAGTAACCAGGCTACTGAGGACACGTCTCACCCAAGTAATCCCACCTCTTTGTGGCAGAGCCAGGATCAGAATCCAGGTCTCCAGATGACCAGCTCAACACTTTTACTCCAACACACAGTAAATACCTTAATCCCAAGATCAGATGTACGTCTACTTCCAAAATCCAAGCATTAATAAATTGAATGCCTAAGGGACTCAGATTCATCAATCTTAAGAGTCTAATAATGCCCAGAATACATACCCAAAAAATGCAATATGTGTGTCTAGACCAGTGGTTCTCAAACGGGGGCAACTTTGCCCCACACCCACCTCCCAAGACATTTGAAAACGACTGAAGATATTTCTGATGATCACAACTGGGTGAACGGGGACACCACTGGCATTGAGGGGTTAGAGGCCAGAGATGCTGCTTAACATCTGCCAAATGCGCAGGATCGTCCTAATGTCAACATTAGGGCGTTGTCAACAGGGCTGCAGTAAAGAAACCCTGGTCCAGATGGTCTGTAAATGAGCGACATGGTACACAGCAGCTCTTGCAACACAAAATAAATTAAGGCAATAGGTTATATTTAATAAGTCTTTAACACCAAGGAATATTGCTGGATTTCAAAGTGACACTTCCAGTTGAGAAATGCTGAACGACTTAACTACCAAATTAAAACAAATCCCATTTCCTGTAATTTCAAGACCCCACTACATGGTCCCTGTTGACTGTTCTGATTTTCTTTCTTGCTACTGCCTTACACCAGCCCTTTGTTCTTATTAAAATTTGATTCTACACAATTTATTAAACACTTCCTATGTGTTCCCTGGCTCTATACTTTTTGTCTTTAATGCACCCTTCTTCTGAATCCTTTCTTGTCTCTGCATATAAAAATTCTACTCATAATTCATCAAGGCTCATCTCAAATTCCTCCTCCCCTACCAAACTTTCCATTTGAAAGAAATATTCTTTCCCTTTGAATAATATAACACAGCAGTTACTCACTGTATGCCTTCTATCATTTTTTTTTTCATTAGATTCAAGGCTCCTTGTGGGCAGGGCCTGCCCACATCTGATACCATCTTTCTCTCATACCACTTAGCCAGAGACGTGGCATACAAGGGACAAGAAATACTTAATGATTTTTTTTTTTTAAGATTTTTTTCATATAGGATTTTGTCTTAGTGGGTAAAAGGCAGTAAAAGCTAAAATCAATCCTAATTCCTGTGGGAGCTTAGAAATGGAAAGAGGAAAGGCATATTAAAAGACTGAATGCATTTTATCAGATCCAGTCTCCACTAGGAGATACCGCAGATGACATTAAGCCTCTCTGAGCCACAGCACAGGTTCTATCGTTCCAGAGACCATCACACCACTTGCGCTCCCCAGGTGGCGCTAGTGGTAACGAACACGCCTGCCAATGTAGGAGACCTAAGAGATGCAGTTTCGATCCCTGGGTCAAGAAGATCTCCTGGAGGAGGGCATGGTAACCCACTCCACTAGCCTGGAGAATCCCATGAACAGAGGAGCCTGGCAGGCTACAGTCCATGGGGTTGCAAAGAGTCAGACACGACTGAAGTGAGTTAGTACCATGCAATCTCCACTTAGCAATATTATGGAACAAATACAATTTCATCCCATGGATTTATGAAGTCATGCTCAAAAAGGCACAAAGAGAAACTTGGATATTGGTGCCAGCTTTTCAAACTTAATAGATGACATAAACATACACACCCAGCTGTTGAAACTATACGTCTTTGAGACACTGATCTAAGAACCTGTGAGTCTAGACATGCACACTGTAACTACCCAGCCCTGGCAGTGAGTCACCGTGAGATACTGTGGGAGACAGCACTAAGCTTCTGTGAGCCACAGCAGAAGTTCTATCTCACCAGAGGCCATCACAAGCAATTTAGATCCCAAACTAATCCGAACACACATTGGAGAGCATTCTTCCAATCAAATAAGAAAGTCTCCAAAACTAACAAAATATATTGACCGTACACTGTACTTAGCCTCACCCAGGGATGAAAAATGAATTTAATCTCACTCTGACCCCATCAGAATGCATTCCCTGTATAAGTCATCTTTTGTGAATTCAAATATTTAATGTTTCCATGAGAGTGACAGGGTTAGGAAGAAAAACGTACTCTTTTTAGGCTACATCATTAGTCAAAAGGGATGTTCCTTTAAGCCTGGGGGAGCAGAAGAGCACATGAACGAAAGCAGATTTACCTAAGCATCAGATTCACAGCAAGTTCCTATTTTGTCTTTGATTCTTATTCTTTAATACAGAAACATATCTATGCAAACTGAGACATTTCTCTAAACCAAAAGCGGTCACTGGAGGTTGTCCGTATTAGGAAATCCTGACCTCAGAATCACTATGCTGAGCCTGATAAGTTTCTGAGTTGCATTTTCTTCCCTTGTACTCAAGTTCAGCTACTGCTCGCCAACCTAAACTTTTAGGAACAAAGTGGAAAGACACAAATTGGCTGGGCAAAAACCCCACCATGAAGCTGTTGCAAAATCATACTATTAATCAAGAAGATAATGGGGTTAGGTTTACTTTCCTTGCCAATTAAAAAAAAAAAACAACTTAAAATTCACCTTTCAAAATTCAGCTTTCCAGAAGTGAATTTTAGAATTTCAACTTTCTAATGTATTCATCTGTATTTTCAGGTTATCTCATTGCAGTACATCTTCCTTTTGAGAACTTTTACCTTTTCTAGGAAGACCCAACCATGAGCCCCTCAGTTAAGAATCACTCCATGCCTTAACTACAGAATGAGCAGGAGACTGATCACCCTCTGAGTCAGATGGAAGGAGCAATGAAATCACCAGCTGTCCCAGTGACTGTCATAAGCCAGGTGAAACACAGGAAGGGAGACCAGACAGACACGCCTGCATTGGTCATGTGGAATTGTTCACTACATATCATTTAGGTCCTAGTATCCTGCTGGCCACCTGATACGAATAACTGACTCATTTGAAAAGACCCTGATGCTGGGAAAGATTGAAGGCAGGAGGAGAAGGGGACAACAGAAGATGAGATGGTTGGATGGCATCACCGACTCGATGGACATGAATTTGAGCAAGCTCCAGGTGTTGGTGATGGACAGGGAAGCCTGGTGTGTTGCAGTCCGTGGAGTTGGACACGACTGAGCAACTGAACTGAACTGATCCCGCTGGCGATCATTTTAAAAAATGAGAACACAGGAGTCATTTCAATTTGCCATGTTAGATTTATAGTATTCCATGTCTTTCCTGTTTTCAACAAACGAAGCAAAGAATTTTTCAAAACTTCAGTAATAAAAATGCCTCAAATGCTATTGAAGTTATTTATGTCAAAGAAAAACAGGCTGGTGAGGTCTGCATGGGCACCACAAAATGTACTTTCTGGCCACCAGGTGGCACCCTTGATTAATAAAGGTTAATTAATCCCCATAATCACCATCATCCAACAGTAGCAGCACAAAACTAATTTAGCATGTGCAGCCTCAAGGATTAAGCAAGTGAATTTTGTCCTCATATATCAGGACATAGTCTTTCATGTTCTCATAAAAGAATGAGAACCTAAAAAACACCATATCTTGTTAGAGCTCTAAGTGTTCAATACATGAACTCCTAGTAAGCCTTACCATTTCTTGATTGCCTCATCAATGAATAAGCAACTTAAAGCAGAAAACTATTCAGAGGTATAGTAACCATTTCCTAAAGAAGAGTCATCTGTGAGAATCGGGGACTTTTTAATTCAACAGCACCCAGTCAGATTCCTGGACGCTTTGCTCAGAAACGGTTGATGGCAAAGAACAGAGGAAATGAGCATATACAAAGGGTAGAGTTCCAAAGTTGAGCGTTTCAAATTTGAGAACATGGTTCTATGGTGTCAGGTATCCCTTTAAACACAAATGCTAAACTATGGATTGCAGGAGGACCAGGAGCCTGATTATTTACTCTTATATTACCAGCATCTAATAGAATATGCAATAAAATTGCATATTCAGCAAATGTTTCCTGAATTTATGATGGACTAAATGACATTCCATGTCCAGTTCTAATTGTTGCTTCCTGACCTGCATATAGGTTTCTCAAGAGGCAGGTCAGGTGGTCTGGTATTCCCATCTCTTTCAGGATTTTCCACAGTTTATTGTGATCCACACAGTCAAAGGCTTTGGCATAGTCAATAAAGCAGAAATAGATGTTATTCTGGAACTCTCTTGCTTTTCCGATGATCCAGCAGATGTTGGCCATTTGATCTCTGGTTCCTCTGCCTCTTCTAAAACCAGCTTGAACATCTGGAAGTTCATGGTTCACGTATTACTGAAGCCTGGCTTGGAGAATTTTGAGCATTACTTTACTAGCGTGTGAGATGAGTGCAACTGTGCAGTAGTTTGAGCATTCTTTGGCACTGGCTTTCTTTGGGATTGGAATGAAAACTGACCTTATATGCAGAGTACATCATGAGAAACGCTGGGCTCGAAGAAGCACAAGCTGGAATCAAGACGTCCCGGAGAAATATCAATAACCTCAGATATGCAGATGACACCACCCTTATGGCAGAAAGTGAAGAGGAACTAAAAAGCCTCTTGATGAAAGTGAAAGAGGAGAGTGAAAAAGTTGGCTTAAAGCTCAACATTCAGAAAACAAAGATCATGGCATCCGGTCCCATCACTTCATGGGAAATAGATGGGGAAACAGTGGAAACCGTGTCAGACTTTATTTTTGGGGGCTCCAAAATCACTGCAGATGGTGACTGCAGCCATGAAATTAAAAGATGCTTACTCCTTGGAAGGAAAGTTGTGACCAACCTAGACAGCATATTCAAAAGCAGAGACATTACTTTGCCAACAAAGGTTCGTCTAGTCAAGGCTATGGTTTTTCCTGTGGTCATGTATGGATGTGAGAGTTGGACTGTGAAGAAGGCTGAGAGCCGAAGAAAGCTGTACCAGAACATTGGGGGTGGGGGGCGGGGAATGAAAAGGAAAAGATTCTGGGTCTATACAGTAAAAGCCTTAACTTATTTCTAGGACAAACGAATAAAAGAAGTTACCTCATGCAAAGAGTTGACTCATTGGAAAAGACTCTGATGCTGGGAGGGATTGGGGGCAGGAGGAGAAGGGGACAACAGAGGATGAGATGGCTGGATGGCATCACCGACTCGATGGACGTGAGTTTGAGTAGACTCCGGGAGTTGGTGATGGACAGGGAGGCCTGGCGTGCTGCGATTCATGGGGTCGCAAAGAGTCAGACATGACTGAGTAACTGAACTGAACTGAAGACATTCACTTAGGGGTTACCACTTTTTGCTCCATATTTTATTAAGCAGCTGAGATGATGCTCGGAGGGTCTGATTAATTAAAAAGTGCTCCAGTCTTTGCTCTAATTTTCCTGCTTCTCAAATATGGAGAACTCAGTTGGGAACCCTTCTCAGTTCAGTATGTGGTCCAGAGCTCCCTAAGTTAGTAAAGTGACCTTTCCAGGCTCTCAGGCTCACCAATTCATGTTCTAAGAAAGCTGACAATGCCTTTCTGTGAATTAAAAAGACCATTTATTTCTCAGGACTTCCTCCAAAGTCCAGTGCTTCCTAATGCAGGAGCTATGGTTTGCTCCCTGCTCAGGGAACTAAGATCCCACATGCCTCATGGCACAGCCAAAAAGTTTAAAAAAAAAATTAAAAAGTCCAATTCTCCTGGGCTGATGCAGTCCTTCACCAGGGCACCCAATAAGGTGAGCAGAGTGAAGGCTGGACTTGGAACTCGGCAGGAGCCCATCAGGACATAGCCACTTGAGGCAACACTGGCCTATCTTAAGACTTTGATCAGTCTGTTCCAGAGGGGCATGCCCAAAGAACTCACAAACCAAACCTGATGCCAGGCTCATCGTAGGGCAAAATTTTAGAGCAGGTCTTATAATGGACAGACTCTCCCTTCAGTTCCTTTTTAGCAGAACAGGTTGGCTTGGCATATCCAGAAGGCCCTTAGAGGAATCAACCCCAGATGGAAATCTCCCAACAAATGTAAACATCCATTATTTTTACTTCATTGAGATTGCTTTTCTTCTTGGATAACATTTTCCAAGCATTAAGGCTGCCAATTTACCAAGTGAGAATCTCACATATACAGAAATGGCTTCGTTGAGGCCAAGGCCCACTTAAAGAACCTCTTATTCATATTTGGTCCCCACCAACCCAGTTATCAACGAATTGCAGTTGCAAATAAAGTATTTTGAATTGCAACAGAACTAGAGCTGAGCTAATTACAATAGGAATTTTGAATGTTATGACCCTCCCATTTCTCAAGGATGGAGCTGCCTTATATCAAGGGCTTTGGATTCCTTAGAGACGAAATTCTTTGGCTGGTGTCCAGGACAGCCCTGCCTTTCATCATGTTTTGCTCTAGAGAAAATGTTAGAATGATTTCAGATGTAGAAAATTAGCCCATGGTTTTCAAACAAACACTTGCTAGGCAGAGGTTTTAATTTTCAGAAGCAAAGTTTCAATATTCAGTGGGGATTTTTAAAAGTCATGCATTAATCTGATTCTGATCTTTTGTCATATCTGCTTATTAGCCTGTTCACAACTCAAATTTATAGCTTCAGAACACTACGGCAGATGTAACAGATGTTTTCAATATCCCATTTTTCTATCAAAATGGGAAATCCTGGATTTCTAAAACCTAGAGGGAGTTAATGCCATCCTGGACTAAAGGCCAAGATTACACGAAAAGTAATATAATATGTTGTTAAAGTTACTTATAATATAACATAAATATCTTGAACAAGATCAAAGAAACTACCTGATCTGAATTTAATCAAAGTTCAAAGGATTGGTTCCTCTGCCACATACAGAAATGGAAAAAAATACTTCAGAGGAATTTTTAAATTACACTTTTCATTATATTTTCTTCACTAGGATCCCCAATGATTCACCTTGTTTCAACACCAATGTAGTAACTTTCCACAAATAAAAGGTTTTTTACTGAAACTTTTATAGTGCATATAACAAAATAGAGACATCCCCCCCACAAATAAAACCCCAAATCCTAACAACAGCAGCAAAAACAAACAACCTGAAAGGATACATGATAGTCATCCCTGAATGGTAGAAGATGAAAAGGGACTTTTTTTTGGTATTATGTAACATACTTTTCATACACACAAAAGTGAAAGAAAGTGAAAGTCACTCAGTCATGTCCGATTCTTTGTGACCCCATGGACTATACAGTCCATGGAATTCTCCAGGCCAGAATACTGGAGTGGGTAGCCTTTCCTTCCTCCAGGGGATCTTCCCAAGCAAGGGATCAAACCCAGGTCTCCCGCATTGCAGGCAGATTCTTTACCAGTGAGCCACAAGGGGAGCCCAGAAGCGCACTTGTCCCACAGAGCCAGCCAGGAAAGGTTCCTTCCAAAAAGAGAAGGTGATGCTTACAAAAATAAATCCTCAGGATCTTCTCACTCAAACAAATGACCAGATCAATATAAATTCTAGGCAAGAAGAGGAAGAGCTGGGAGGGAACCTGAGGGGTTGGGTGTGGTTCCCAAAGAACAGGACTGTAAGCTCCATAAGGGCAGGGACCACCACTGTGTTGTACATACAGGTGCCCAGCTCAGTGCCAGCCATGTGAATACTGCTTGAATGAGAAAGTGGTCGATGAATGGAGGAGAAAATCTGCCCTTGACAGTCAGGTTTGAGGAGAGAGTCAGATAATGAATGCAGCTAGAGCAAAGGAAAGTAAGGCTTGCACAATTCTTCAGTTACAAAGAGCATGTTTAATAGTTGTGGTCTTTATACTCTGGACCAATAATTTTTTTTTCTAAAGTAAGATTTAACTTTTTAGAGCAGTTTTACATTTACCGCTAATCTGAGGAGAAGATATGAAGACTTCCTACATATCCCCCGCGCTCACACATGCATAGTCTCCCCCATCATCAACACACCCCATCAGAGTGGTGCATATGGTACAATGGAGGAACCTACACTGATACACCATAACTGCCTCAAATCCACAGTTTCCATTACAGTTCATTCTTGACTTTGGATAAATGTGTAATGACATGTATCCCTCATTGTGGTAGGATAAGTAAGTTTTCAACTTTCCTGAAAAGCAAAATAAAAGTATGTCTGCGAAATGACAGAAAATATATACAGCTATCCCTTGTTATCTGTGGGAGATTTAGTTCCAGCACTCTGCTCAGATACCAAAATCTGGATGCTCAATTCGCTTATATAAGATGGTACAGTACAGTCAGCCCTCCCTGTGTGTGGGTTGTGAGTCTGCAGATACCGGAGGCCAACTGCAGAGTCTCTGCTCCCAGTTCCTGGCCCAAGGTTCCCCAAATCTTTACAATCTTCTAAATGACAGAAGCAGCAGGAGCATCTTTTGTCCTAATATCTGGATTCCCTGGTGGCTCAGATGGTAAAGAGTCTGCCTCCAATGTGGGAGACTTGGGTTTGATTCCTGGGCGGGATGATCCACTGGAGAAGGAAATGGCAACCCACGCCAGTATTCTTGCCTGGGAAATCCCATGGACAGAAGAGCCTGGCAGGCTACAGTCTATGGGGTCACAGACAGTCAGACACACCTGAGCAATTTCCCTTTCTTTCTGTTCTTTGACTTTAGTTCTGACAAAAATGGGCTTGCCAGGACATGCTAGTGGTAAAGAACTCCCTGTCAATGCAGGAGACATAAGAAACATGGGTTCGATCCCTGGGTCTGGAAGATCCCCTGGAGGAGGGCAAGGCAACCTACTCACATTCTTGCCTGGAGAATTCCATGGACAGAGGAGCCTGGCAGGCTACAGTCCATAGGGTCACAAAGAGCTGGACATGACTGAAGTGACTTAGTGCTTGCACACACAAGCATGCGCGTGCGCACACACACCACCCCCTCCCCCTGCCCCCAAAGCTGCCTTGGGATTTCCTAGGTGACAACAAGTATCTTTTGTTGTAACAAGGTGACTCTTAGTGGGCTCCTAAATGGGGATGGGTCACCAGAAAGATCAAACCATGACTGAAACTTTCAGCACCACTCTCCATCCTCCAGGAAGGGGAGAGGGACTAGAAGTGGAGTTAATGATGGGCCATGCCTCCGTGATGAAGCCTCCATAAAAATACCAGAGGACAGGATTTGGTGGGGTTCCAGGGAGCTGGAGTACCCAGAGAGGGCATGGGAGTTCCAACCCACATACTTAGCCCTGAGTATCTCTTCCATATGAAGCTCGTTTTTATGCTTTATCATACCATTCTACAATAAACCAGTAAATGTAAACAGGTGTTCCCCTGAACTCTGTGAGCCATTCTAGCAAATTTTCAAACCTAAGGAGAAAGTCATGGGAACCCAGATTTACAGTCCATCAGTCAGAAATAGAGGTTGCAGCCCAAGACTTGTGAATGGCACCTGAAGTTTGGAAGGATCAGAGCCCACTATCTCTAGGCAGATAGTGTCAGAACTGAATTAAATAACAGCAGCAGTCTTCAACCTTTTTGGCACCAGGAACCGATTTTGTGGAAGATAATTTTCCCATGGACCAGGGGTGGGGGGATGGTTTCGGGATGATTCAAGTGCATTAAATTTATTGTGCACTTCACTTCTATTATTATTACATCAGCTCCACCTCAGATTATCAAGTGTTAGATGCCAGAGGTTGGGGACCCCTGAATTACAGGACACCAAGCTGGTGCTGAAGAGAATCGCTTGGTATAGGGAAAAAAAGCCCATATATCTGGTGTTAGTAGTGTTGAGTGTGGTGGTGTGAGAGCCAACGGGAGACACAGGAGGAGTGTGTTTTTTCCCAAGGTCTTCTTGGAAGGGGGCCTGATAAGAACACCATGACCAGTAGGAAGATACTGCCATAACTTGGCATGACTTTAGAAAGATCTGGCCTGAATCATAAAAAGGGAAATGGAAAGAGCAGGAAGCAGAGCAGAGAAAAACTAGTCAGCAAATCCTACGACCGAGGCAAGATGAGGAAAGGGAAGCATTTCAGTCCTTTCCCACAGGTTTGTTTCTGGATAACCGGAAGACTTGTTTTTACTCTTAAAAGCAATTTATCGATCCATCCATCCAACAAATGTTCACTGGCACTACCATATAGGAATTCTCAACCTCATAAAAAGGAACACGGCTTATTTCTCTGAGCCCTTTCAGTTTATTGAGTCCCTGTTATGTTCCAGAATCTATGCAGGCAGAGTTAGGATAAAAAAGATAGTCTCTACCCTGAACTGATGAGGAGGTAGAAAATAAAAATTAATGTTGTTTCTTCAGCAGCATCTGCGCACTTAAAAAAAACCACTCCCTCACTGTTGCTTCAAGATCCCCCTTTGTCCTAACTCCAAACAGGGTTTGGGCACCACACAGACATAAAGATCTGGCCAGATCCACTGGTCTTAAGTGGCCAAAATAAAGGCAGAATTTACAAGTTTCTCTTCTTAAATTAAGTCACTTTATTTTACTACTTAAAAAAAAAAATCTGATCTTAAGCATTTCATTACACAATAGACATTTTCTTGGATCCTATTTTGAGTTGAGCTTAAAAAAACATTATCAAGAATTTACTTGGAAATTTTACTACAATGAAGGAAGAGAGAGCCTAAAAAAATAACCACTAAAAACCCAAATTAGGTTCTGAAGAAAACACTGCATGACAACAGGCTGGTTGTTTGAACAGGAGGCAGGACTGCTGTATCCAGGGATTTCCAGTTACCTCTCTCTAGAAGAATTCCAAAAGAAACCATCTTATCTGCACTCCATCCCTGCATTTCTCAATCTTCCCTTCCCCAGAAGCCAAAGTGGGCACAAATCTACTTACACCAAGCCGGGCAGGAATCCTTCCCTTTCTCTGCCCAATAAATCAAAGTTGTCAGGAGTTGTCTCAAATAGTCTCACTCTTTCTTTCTGTGCCCCTGTCATTTCTAAAATGGAAATAAAAGTACTTCCCTCATAGGGTTGTTGGGAGGATTAAATCATTGAGTTTGTTTATCCAAAGATGAGGATCCAGCTAATTCACACATCTGAATTGATGCTAACCTAAGACCTGAAGTCCAACTTCTAAAAAATCTAAATGCATAGACAGGGGCACTTTGATAACTAAAGCAGAAATATCTTGCAAGGAAAAGAAAAATCAGAACATGACAAAAAGGAGTATTGGAAAGTCAGAGTTTTAAGTAAAAAGACATATAAAACAAACTGTTGGCATCAATTCCCATATGTCCTTAGGATTATATGATCATAGATTCTTCAGTTAATACTATTTGTGTTGCTGGGGCAGGACATTTCACCTCTCTGGAGAAGAGAACATCCCTGAAATTCTCTCTCTCAATATTGTTCTTTAGGCTAAAGATATTTTGGTTAAAAGGATGCCTTAAATGTAGCTTAAAATCAACAAAAATTATTTCCTAAATAGCTTTCAAGTGATCCCAAACTGACCCAGATACATTGGGTACACTAAATTATGAATTATTAATTAAAGACTTACTCATCAGGACTTCCTGGGGGTCCAGAGGTTAAGAATCCGCCTGCCGGTGCAGAGGATATAGGTTTGATCCCTAGTCTGGGAAAATCCCATATGCTGCACAGGAAATAATCTGTGTGCCACAACTACTGAGTTGCACTCTAGAGCCCGTGCTCCACAACAAGAGAAGCCACTGCGATGAGAAGCCCTGCATCGCAACAAGGAGTAGCCACTACTTGGCACAGCTAGAGAGAGCTCGTGGACAGCAACGAGGCCCAGAGAAGCCACAAAACAACAACAACAACAACAACTCACTCACTGACCTCAAGGGGTTTATAATCAAACTAAGGAATCAATATTCAAGTCATACAAATATTAGCAAATAAACAAGACACCAAATAAATCTTTACTAAGTCACACTGCACTGACACGAAGGATCAAGGAGAACTGAAGTAATCCGAGATGGCTTTGGAGGGATGGGGGACTCAGGTCAGGGGGGAGGAAGGGAAGAATCTGAATCAATGGAAGAAAAGGCACAGAATGAATATGAAGTCTTTGCTTTACAAAGTCTATGTTCTTTCTTTAACTTTAGTCCTGACTTTGCAACCTTGAACAAGTCATTTACCTTTCAATAAATCCACAATTATTAAGAGTCTACTATATATAAAGTATTGTACATCATTTAAATAATGTAGATTTTCCAAGTTAAGAAATGGGGGGGGGGGGGGGGGCTTTAAGATTAAAGAAAACACAGCTCAAAACTAACTCCAATCTCATATCATCTTGGTTATAAAACAATGAAACAAGTGAAACCTGTTCTCTTAAAGAGAATTTTTAAAACTTACTGTTGCTATTTCACCATTCATCAATTAAAATCAAACCCAGCATGAAACCTACATTAAACACATGTGTAACTTTTACTTGGATCAGTCATAGTGTGGGAAAAAAATATTTTTACATGAAAATTTCAGAACCTTGCTCCATTCTTCTCCCATTTGAAAACCATAGTTGTCTTTTGCCACTAAAAACAGTACTTAATTCAACAGCTGTAGAAATAGCCTGAGCCCTTCAATAGCTCATTTATGATAAAGCACTGAATTTATCTAGCAAAAACACAACACATGCATGGGCACTTCCTTTTGCCCTGTGTATTCCAAATCTCTGCCAACTGCAGAGGAAAGAAAGTACAGATGGACAGGATATCCTGAAATTATTTGGTTTGCCTTATGTCAGTCCAGAGAGAAATCCAGTGCCTGATTCACAGCAAGAAATTCAAATTAAGTAGAAATATCTAGGGTAGCCAGTCCTGGGGCTGAAGGCAGGCATTCCTCACCAGTGGTTCACCAGGGAAGCTTGGAAGGATGGCTTTGCCTAAAGGGAAATCAAGAAATCTTGGCTTTCCAGAATTCACTTCCCTCATTCCATTAAGCTCTTGGCTTAAGAGAAAGTGATTAAGGATAAAAGCATGCATGCCATTTCTTAAGAACACTAACAGGAACCAAGTACCTCAAAACCTATTACATAAAATTTCAACTGACTGAATTTAGAGTTGTGGAGGCATTTGAATATTCTTGTGTATTTGGACACAATTCCTTTAAAACAAATTTTTTTTTGGTATGCAGGATCTTAGTTCCCAGACCAGGGATTGAACCTGTACCCCCTGCATTGGAAGAAGGGAGTTTTAACCACAGACATACAGAGAAGTTCTAGAAACAACTCTTAATGGTACTATATATATATTAAGGTATTGCACATCCAGTACATTTCCATAAATACCACAGAGGACCTAGTAGTATGTGTTTGATACTATGCTTGGTACTGAGGCTATATTGGCTTTTTTGTAATGCCAAACAACTTAATATGTGAAATATGCATAGCTATGGTGAAGATTTAAAGAGCCAATGAATATAAAGTCCTGAGCCTCCATTCAAATCATAGCTTTCTTTTCCTTCTTCTTTTTTAAATGATTACATTGGTAAACAAGACACGCAGCCCGGTAATCTTGAAGCTGTAGAAGATACAGACAATGGCCTGACATAGTGACGGTGATGATGATGATGATAAGGATCTAATAATAGGAGTTAATACTTATTTAGACTTTACTATGAGCAATGCTTGTGGCTCAGACGGTAAAGTGTCTGCCTGCAGTGTGGGAGAGCCGGGTTCAATCCCTGGGTTGGGAAGATCCCCTGGTGAAGGAAATGGCAACCCACTCTAGTACTCTTGCCTGGAAAACTCCATGAAAATTCCTGGAAAATTCCAGGAGCCTGGTGGGTTACAGTCCATGGGGTCGCAAAGAATCGGACACGACTGAGCAACTTCACTTTCACTATGAGCAAGGCATTACTCTAAGCACATAGCTCATCAATCAATCCTTATAATAACCCTCTGAAGTAAGTGACTAGGGCCATGGTGAAAAACTGTAAGTGTTTTAAGTGGCTCAGTTGTGTCTGACTCTTCGTGAACCCATGGACTGTAACCTGCCAGGCTCCTCTGTCCATGGAATTCTCCAGGCAAGAATACTCAACTGGGCAGCCATTCCCTTCTCTAGGGGATCTTCATAACCCAGGGATCAAACCCAAGTCTCCTGCATAGTAGGAGATTTACCATCTGAGCCACCAGGTAAGCCCCAGGGTCATGGTAGTTGATATTCAAATATGTGGGAATGATCCTCTAAACCTCATTCTTGAGTCGCTGGAAAAGCACCTTCTAGGAATTAGTAATATTAAGCAGGTAAAATGACCCAAGGTTTTGGGGCTGGGACAGTAAAAGAAGTTCTGAGCAAAACAAATTAACATGTAGAAATGCCCAGAGCAGAGAATGCACATGGATGATCGAAGAACTGGAAGAAGCTCAGTTCTGGTGATGTCTATGTGAGGCCACCAGCAATGTATAAATTCCTTGTTAGGAAAAGCAGCTACTGGATAGACAGAAAAACAGAAGTGTTCTCAGGAAAAGCAGGGTGTCCTCAGTGTGACAGGAGTTCCTTGGTTGGTAATCTGCCAGAGAAGCCCACCTGTTAGCAGCAGCCTGTACTGGGGAATCCTCTGAACCGGCTTGAGCAGGTAGTGCTTGAGGGCCAGATTAGCACAGCGTGGGCTCATCTGAAAGGAAAGGCATCCAAAGTAAACACGAACATTTTCCTCCGAAGCAAGAGACCCAGACTCAGGTGCTCGGGAAGCCAAGTTTTAAATAGCCAGCAACTCCGGGAGGGGGTTCATGGAGATACTCCCTTTATTTTAAGGCACAACTCATACGCTGAGAGGGAGACCAGAGCTGACTCATCATGGAGCCCACCCTCTCTTGCAGATAGGTCTCCGAAATCACTGACTCGTGAGGAAAATTCACAGCCCAGAAATAAAACTACTGGGAACTGGATTCAAATAAACATCAGAGCCTGTTGTCAATATACTCATAATAACAACAGTTGGTACTGGGGAGAAGGCAGAAATTCAAGACAACCTGAAAAACAGCCTTGCTAAACAAACCTCTTATAAGCCTGAAGAATGTAAACTTTCTCAGATGAACGGCTACAAAGGACAGCCCCAAATCACACTGTCAATGGAAACATTTGATTCTGGAACCCTTTTGACTTGACCATGAGGACATTTGATTCTGCCTTTAAAGTTGTTTTCTGTAGTATATATAACAGATACTGGTGCCCAATTCTGAGCCCCACCTCCAATCTCCATAACAGGTATTAACTGTGGGGAGACCACAAAATGGCCTAGGGAAAATGTCCCCGCATCCTAAGATGTCCTGGGGTTCTTAAACAGCTTAAGTGAGAAGGGAAGAGTTTTTTCAAATTTGTTCAGAGGGTTCTATTTGTTTCTAAATATATACATCCAGGGTCTGGTATGCAGGATAATTATGAAAGCATAATGATAATGCATGTTAAGAAAGCATCTGTTGTGCAAGCATCCTTAGACATTGGACGGTTAACTTCCCCCGGTCTTGTGTTTTTTTTTGGTGCCAAGGCAACAGAACAACTCACTGGACAGTGATGAGAACCTGGGCCACAGCTATATATATATATATATCTATCTATCACACTTCCATTCTTAACAGCATGAAGACTTCAGAAGAAAGGAAAAGAGGGAAGAAAAGTTGACACATAATTTTAAAGTTTAATTACCATACAAATTAGAAGAAATAAGCAATATCTTAATACTTCTAAAACTTTTCTAGTTTGGTATAAATGGAATTTACTGATAGTTTTAGCTTCAAAACAGAGAAAGTGGTAGCAAAACAGAGGATGGTAGCAAAAATACCTCAAATTCTCTAACAACAGCAGCAAAACCTGGGTTTTTCTTGCACTGCTCATCCAACAAAGCTATATTCTTATCAAATTCTTTGATGTATGTGGAATACATTTTTAGATATGGTCCCTTCTTTACAAAGATATCAGCAATTCTTTGTTGTTCCGTCCTAAGGAGTGAGAAGGGATAGACAAGAAAAAGAGTCATTACAGGATCCAAAATATATCCACTGATAAGCAGAGTCCCATTTCCAAGCCATCTGTTTATCCTTTTTTCCTCTTCTTATAAGATATATCCCCTAATGCCCACTCTTTCCCATTTCGATTGTCATCATTATATTTTGCCTGGACTCTGCCAGTTCTGACTGGTCTGCTAGTCCTGACTGGTCTTTCCTGCTTCTGTACAGCCAGAGACTTTAGAAAATTCAGATGAATTTCTAAGATAATTTTTTGTAAGACGAATGATAAAGTACGGACAGGGAAATTCTTTGTAATTACATTTTATTTTAGCATGCCTTTAAAAGAGAGCTTTTAGTCACTCCTCAGTCCTTAAACTGTGTAATTATAGTTTTAATCACTCCTTAGCCCTTAAACTGTGTAAGTATAAATTTTATACTTAGGCCGTAGTGAAGTATTAATCACTATTTAGCATATTTTCCCAACATGTAGAGGCAAGATATTTCCAAAACAGGCAGAGGTTATTTTCCTGGATTATATATAAATAAAACTTAGAGGGAAATTTTTTTATCATCAAAGTAGGTGATACACAATGTTGTTCTAATAATTTGGTGGTTACCCATGAACTTCAACAGTAAATCCAACCCCCTAAACCAAACTCACCACACATTTCCAAAGATGTCACCAAACTTTCTATTACTGTCTAAATATCATAATACTGTCTAAATATCATAACGGGCTTCCCTGGTGGCTTAGATGGCAAAAAGAATCTGCCTGCAATGTGGGAGACTGGGGTTTGATCCCTGAGTCGAGAAGACCCCCTGGAGAAGGAAATGGCAACCCACTCCAGTATTCTTGGCTGGAGAATTCTGGTGGGCTACAGTCCACAGGGTCACAAAGAGTCGGATAGGACTGAACGACTAACACTCAAATACGGGTAGTGGCAGTCAACCTTTGGTATTGTTTTCCGGTTGTGAAATCTACAGCACCTACAATAATGTCATATATGTGTAAATTTCCTAAACCAAACAGAAAAATCTCCCTATTCTCTCAGTTAAAAGCCTCCTTTAGGAAATGCAGTTTCCTCTTTTTGAGGTTCCAAAAAGAGAGATATTTAAAAATGTTTCCAACGTGAATATATCAACTAAACTCTCCTCCCAGTCTCAAAAATCTTGGATTATCAAAGGGCACCTATAGAAAGTTAAATTGGCCAAAGATAGGCCCTTCTTGCTTTTGAGACAACATTACTAAAGAATTAAAAAATGTAGTGTACTGAGCTGAGTGCACCAGTGAATTCTGGCCATCTAACGTGATCAATCTAGGGGACTTCCCTGGCAGTCCAATGGTTAAGACTACAAGCCTCCACTATGCAGGGGGCACAGGTTCAATCCCCAGTCGGGGAAATAAGATCCTGCATGATGTGCTGTGTGGTCAAAAATAAATAAATAAATAAAGTGATCAATCTACAGGTAATTCTTATGCCAAGAAAATTCAACATATTGAATAAACACAATGTAAGGAACAACAAGTCTTTGTCACATGCAGGTCCCTTCTGCCTTTATCTAAAATTGGAAACTCTGGGAAAGCGGGTCGGCCCATTTTTACCAGTTTGACATTCTTTCCTCCAGCTCCTTCAGGAGATCCCGATTGAGCTCATACAGCTGAGGCAAGTAGTACAGGATCTGGTTTAGGATCCGGTCCTCAATCACTGGTTTCCCAAGTTGCCTGGAAGCATGGGCTACTGCATCCCGGAAATCCTGTTACAGTTCAGAGGAGGAAAAACAATGTATACACACATACCACTTAATATAATGAAAAGCTTTTCCCCCAGTCACTCTCTTTACCACAACAATATGAACTGCAAACTGTATTTCCCATGTAGAGTTCAAACTGAAAGCACCCACTTCCTCTTACCCCACTTACTTGGATAAGAAAGTACACATACATACATACACACATACACACATACACACACACACCCCGAGTGGCTGGAGTGGATGTTTGGTTTTTAAACAGAACATGATATTTCTCTTAAATCTTTTGGTTTGATCTCCAAACTTAGCAATTATATTAAGGAGGTATCTGCAAATTATACCGGAACTCTTAAGTAGTCCTCAAAATTATTCTAATACTGCTATATGGACAAAATCCATTTATTTAAAAGTTCCCAGAAGATCTTAATTAATTTTACATTGGGAGCATCCTTTTGTCCACTTTCAGTAATTATTTGCTAACTGCTGGAACATTCTAACTGAGGCATTTAGAGGGTGATACATTCTTGATAATCAGAGAATATTGGATGTAAGCCCTTGTTCCTATTCTACTGTATCTCATTGAGCTAGCTCCATTTTACTCATCAGTTAAATGGGTTGTAAGACTTTAATTAGATACTACACACAAAGCTTTCTGCAATGTATTTGGCACATAGACGCAACAAAACATTTTAACTCTGGACTTGAAACTCTCTCTTCCCTCTATCCAACCTCCCCATAAATTCACCAGAATTTATAGAAATTAAAAATTTTTCTCATCACACATTCTTTTTCCTTGACTTTTCCCTATAATAAGACTATTTATACCATGTTTTAAGACAGGTCCACCCTACCCCACCCTCTCTCTCCAGAGAACTTGGAAAGGGTGAGGCTGGAGATGGTACCTGGCCAGAATTCAATATATTTTGAGGCGTACCCTCAGGGGATAAGTAAGACAATAGCAAACTGTATCACAGTCCTGAGGATTCAAAAAAAGATTGTTCCTTCTTAGAAAGGAATTTAATTAAAAACCTTAAGGCAAAGGCTGGGTAAAACAGACTCTTTACTAGGCTTTATCTTTTTTCTCCTTTCTAACTGCTTCCCTTCAGGAATTCACTGGGCAAATCAAAAATCAAAACAAAGACCCTGATTTCTACCCTGATCCCTTTTAATAGCTACCCCATACATACACACACTAACCATTAGTATCAGTATTTCTTGAGCTTCTTGTGAAGGACAACAAACTCATATCTAATTTGAAAGTAAATAAAAGCTACCAGAGTAATGAAAATAAAAACAACAGTAAACAAATGGAACGTAATTAAACTTAAAAAGTTTCTGCAAAGCAAAGGAAACCATAAACAAAAGGAAAAAACAATCCACAGAATGGGAAAAATATCTGCAAATAAAGTGACCTACAAAGAATTAATCTCCAAAATATACAACTAGCTCATGCAGCTCTATGTCAATAAAAACAAACAATCCAATCAAAAAATGTACAGAAGATCTAAATAGGTATTTCTCCAAAGAAGACATACAGATATCCAAGAGGCTCATGAAAAAATGCTCAACATAACCAATGACCAGAAAAATGCAAATCGAAACTACAGTGAAGTATTACCTCATACTTTATTTTATTGGACTCCAAAATCACTGCAGATGGTGACTGAAGCCATGAAATTAAAAGATGCTTGCTCTCTGGAAGAAAAGCTATGACCAACCCAGATAGCATATTAAAAAGCAGAGACATTACTTTGCCAACAAAAGTCTGCCTAGTCAAAGATATAGTTTTTCCAGTGGTCATGTATGGATGTGAGAGTTGGACTATAAAGAAAGCTGAGTGCAGAAGAATTGATGCTTTTGAACTGTGGTGTTGGAGAAGACTCTTGAGAGTCCCTTGGACTGCAAGGAGATCCAACCAGTCCATCCTGAAGGAAATGAGTCCTGAATATTCATTGAAAGGACTGATGTGGAAGCTCAAACTCCAAAACTTTGGTCACCTGATGTGCAGAACTGACTCACTGGAAAGGACCCAGATGCCGGGAAAGATTGAAGGCGGGAGGAGAAGGGGACGACAGAGGATGAGATGGCTGGATGGCATCACCGACTGAATGGACATGAGTTTGAGTAAGCTCCGGGAGTTGGTGATGGACAGGGAGGCCTGGCGTGCTGCAGTCCATGGGGTTGCAAAAAGTCAGACACAACTGAGTGACTGAACTGAATCACCTTATACAGGTCAGGATGGCATCATCAAAATATCTACAAATAATAAATGCTAGAGAGTCTGTGGAGAAAAGGGAACCCTCCTACACTGTGGGTGGGAATGTAAATTGGTACAGCTACGAGGGAAACAGTATGGACGCTCCTTAAAATACTAAAAACAGAACTACCGTACGATCCAGTAATCCCATTCTTGGGCATCCATCAGGAGAAAATCATACTTCAAAAGGATACATGCAAATGTTTATTGCAGCACTATTTGCAATAGTCAAGAAATGGAGGGGACTTCCCTAGTAGTCAAGTGGTTAAGACCCTTGTTTCCACTGCAGAAAGCAAGAGTTCAACCCCTGCTTGAGGAACCAGATTTTGTGATTCTGCATGTCACCCCATACAACCAAAGGGAAAAAAAAGAAAAAAATGACTCCTCTTCTAAGGTATATTTTAGACAAGTCAAATGCTATGCTCAACAAGTGCTAATAAACCCTTCACTTAGTGCTCAGTGTGTTCAGTTGTTGTGTCCAACTCTTCAAGATTCCATGCACTGTAGCCCACCCAAGGAATCTTCCAGGCAAGAATACTGGAGTGAGTTACCATTTCCTCCTGCAGGGGATCTTTCCACGTCTCCTGTGTCTCCTGCATTGAAAGGCGCATTCTTTACCACTAAGCCACCTGGGAAGCCCTCAGTACCTTTATCAACCCCAAATAGTCATATTAACCCATAGGAACCAAACTACTTCCACCAGTAACTAAAGAACTACTTTTACAACTAATTACTGTAATATAAAATAAGAATTTACTACTTGTATAAACTAAAATTCAGAAAAACACACAAAAAAACTCCACAAACCAAATGGATTGGGGCCAAATTCCACCTCCAAACAGCTTGTTTTTATCAGCACTCACATATAGTAAGAGAAAATAGAGCTAACTTAACATTTTTGACAGTCATCAGGATTTCCATCAGGCAGAACTATAGAGAATGTGTTTACATATCACAAATAACATCCTCAACTGTAAATATACTCAAAGCACTATAACTAAACATCTTCTATGGCATTTTTCATTTTCCCAGTTCAAAGACTAATATAATTAAGATGCAAGAGTTCCTTTTTCAGCAAAACAAGAAGCACTGTCCTTTCTTCTGATAGGTTAAATGATGGATATGTTTGTCCCCTGGCAGGAGGATAACTTTTATTTTCCAGTTAGAAGGCATTTCCTCAGCCAGGACAGTGACAGCAGACATTAGCTGCTAAGCAGCTTAAGGACCTGTTTGACACAGCTTTGCTAGACTCTGCATTCCATGTCTGCCACCACTGCCAAAAAGGAAACTGGTTTATTTAAGACACAGTCAACAGAGACCAGCTAGTATGCTGCACTGACGAGTAAGGTGGTCACCTCTAACTGGGGGTCCCTGACACATACCTGGCAAAACTGTGGGGGTTTTTTTGAAGTATTATTGGGTAATGTCAGCAGTTCTGCAGGAATGAATGGCCAAAGATGCCATTTTGGGGGCTTGTACTGTGCTTTTCTTGGAAGAAAAGCTATGACCAACCTAGACAGCATATTAAAAAGCAGAGACATTACTTTGCCAACAAAGGTCCGTCTAGTCAAAGCTATGGTTTTTCCAGTAGTCATGTATGGGTGTGAGAGTTGGATCATAAAGAAACTCAGCACCAAAGAACTGATGCTTTTGAACCATAGTGTTAGAGAAGACTCTTGAGAGTCCCTTGGACTGCAAGATCAAACTAGTCAATCCTAAAGGAAATCAGTCCTGAATATTCATTGAAAGGACTGATGCTGAAGCTGAAGCTCCAATACTTTGGCCACCTGATGTGAAGAGCCAACTCACTGGAAAAGACCCTGATGCTGGGAAAGATTGAAGGCAGGAGAAGGGGACAACAGAGGATGAGATAGATGGCATCACCAACTCAATGGACATGAGTTTGAGGAGGCTCCGGGAGTTGGTGATGGACAGGGAAGCCTGGCATGCTGCAGTCCATGGGGTTGCAAACAGTTGGACACAACTGAGCAACTGAACTGAACTGTGAGGCATGCAGGACCTTAGTTCCCAGACCAGGGATTGAGCCTGTGACCCCTGCAGTGGAAGCACTGGAGCTTAACCATTGAACCACCAGGGAAGTCCACCATGATGTATTTTTTTAAAATTATGACAGCATGTCAAAATAAAAGAGAAATAATTATAAGAGCAAAAGAAGAATGTCTATGATGACCTTCTTAACTGCACAGGGCAGCCCTGGCCCCCATCTCATTTCCCCACCCTGTGGGCCACCATCCCCTGAAAGCCATGTGCAGTGGCCACAACGCCAGATGTAACTAAGTCACACAGGAACTACACACAATCTAACTTCTCAACTCTTCATGAACCTCAACCACTGCCAAACATGTGCCACTGGAAGGAGGAAAAAAAATATTTTTAATAGAAAGGATGATTACAACATATGTCTGGTTCTTCTTCTAAATGCTAACAGCCAGGATAATTTGGGAAAGTGTGATGACACTTAAGAGCCAGAGGCAAAACTATTTTGGGGCAGAAGAATCTAAAGTTGCCAACACCCCCTTGAATAAGTCAGTGAGGACACAGGATGATAGGACTAGTACTTTCCGTTAGATCCAGAGTATAGTTTTTCACACTGGAAAAGCTGAGGAATTAAAATAAATGGGTGGAAGGGAGCTATAGTATAAAAATGTTAGGTGCTGGCATCCCTGGTGGCTCAGTGGTAAAGAATCTGCCTGCCAATGCAGAAGACATGGGTTTGATCCCTGGTCCAGGAAGACCCCGCATGCTGCGGAGCACCTAAGCCTATGCACAACTACTGAGCCTGTGTTCTAGAACCCAGAAGACAGAATTACTGAAGCCCACATGCCCTAGAGCCCATGTCCCACAAGAGAAGGCCGCGTACAGCTAGTAGAGAGGAGCCCCCACTTGCTGCAACTAGAGAAAAAGCCCATGCAGCAACAAAGTCCCAGCACAGTCAAAAATAAATAAAAATAAAATTATTTTAAAAAGTTAGGTAAATGAGTGAGTTTTTTAAAATATCAACTACATATACTTCAGTCTATTCTTCTAACATAAAACCTACCAAAGAGTCTGTATGCAAAACAAGTTCCTAATCACCACCAACCTGGCCTTTTTAGAAATAGAAATGGGTGCCTCAATTAAAAAGTGTAGTATAATATTATTCTTAATAATTTGAAGAAAACCTACAACCAGATCAACTTAAAAAAAAATACTCAGTTCCTGTGAGGTATTAACATACTAGTCTTACCACCTCTGATCTCCTGGGCAAAAGCAAGCAAAAATCAATGCAAACAAAATCGAGACTGAACATTTTAACGTAATGAAGCACAAAACAGATGGCCTTGTTCATCAGGTCAGACTTTATATCCCCAGGGCCAAAGAGCAGCAAGTGACTTAATGACCAGCTGTCCTGACTGGCATGACCCGACCTTAGGGCATTACTTAACCACTATGATGACACAGTGAATTACAAAGACCAAATGGATATATGGGCAGACAAGGGGCTCTGTAGAGCTCCCTGCCTATATGAAGGGCACTAATCAATTCGTATTAAGCAAAAGCAAAGGAGCTGCTAAGATCAGAGAGCTATGATGAATAAGCAAAAGGCAGTGTGATGCTATGAAGTACAAGTGGGGATGGGGTATAGGCTCCACATTAATAACTTGATTTTATTCTAAAATGAAAATGTTTGACCAAGGAAGTTACTCCTCCCTTTGTTTATGTTCAGACCTGGTGATAATCTGAAAGCAAGCCAATAAACTCAAAAATACACCAGAGCCTATACAGCACAGCAGACATTCCAAGTAACAACTTTTAATCAATTTCTGAACTTTCACTTAGCACGTGGGTTCAAAGGGACCCAGAATTTAAAGTCTGGCTTTGCCATTTAGTAATGGGGTACTTTTGGCAGTTAGGTCACTTTCTTCACTTAAAAAACAGACATGACACCCATTTGACAGGGTTGTCATGAGGACTGAAACAGATAATTTATGTAACAGCACGCTGCACAGAGAGCACTCAGTAGACAGCCATTTATTTCATTAAAGGAGATTCAGTTATTTTAAATGATCACATGACCACCATTTACAATCCCAAGTCCCTTGAAGCTCGGAAAAAGAGCTCTCAAACAGAAGTCTATAAACAGAAGCAAACATCAAAGCAAGGTGAGGAAAACCAACAGTTCAGTGGCAAGACAGAGACACGCTTAACAATGAACTTCATTCAGCGAAGGAAGCCACTCAACACTGAAAGTTTGGTGTCCATGTCAACATACAATACAGGAGGATGCTTCACAACTAAAAAACAAAGAATAATTAAATAGTTCACAAAACTGAAAAAGAGACAGTGTATTTGGTAAAACAAGATGGTCATTTTAATATGGTAACAACTGGAGGCTTCTGTGAGGAAGTCTTTTATTCTTTTTATAATGCACTTTTTTTAAAAAGATATTTTCTATTTACTAACAAACACCTGACTGTCCAAAGTAACTCTGCCTCTAACTCTACGGATTTTAATTGAGAGTCTTCTCAAACCTTCAGGGTAATATATATTCCAGCCTAAGGAAATTGGTAGAACAAAAATGCCTCATTACAAGTACCACTTACCTACAACTTAACCAGCCCATCTTTGTTCGAAAGACCTCAAAGTCTTTGATCATTCTCTCTTAAGATGTATTATTTAAATCATGCTGTTTAGACATTTATAAAATAAGTTTATAGATACATCTATTAAACCAGTCTCCCAGCAGAGAGCAAATCAAATAACAAAAACAAAACAAAAAAACATTGTATCATTTGTACTTAATTATATTAGATGTCTAAGGTGTTTTATCTTGAAAATGGTACTTATAAACAATATTATAGCAACCTCTGGATTGGACAACTTCTGATACAAAAAAGGAAAAGAAATATAATTAACTAGAGCTCTACCAAACCAAGAATTATTCATCACTTTCCTATCATTCATTTAACAGATATTAATTTAGTGGGATAACACTAAACAAAACAGACAAAAATCCCTGTTTTCACGGAGCTTACTTTCTAATGGAAAAAGAAACCTAGTAGGGTATTTTTCAGAAACAAATTCTATTTTGATTGATTTGAGTAAAAGCTTACTTGGTAACAACAAAATTAAATAGTACAGATTTTAACTGATAGAAATAATTCTAAATAACAGCACATGGGAAATAGATGGGGAAACAGTGGAAACAGTGTCAGACTTTATTTTTTTGGGCTCCAAAATCACTGCAGATGGTGACTGCAGCCATGAAATTAAAAGACGCTTACTCCTTGGAAGGAAAGTTCTGACTAACCTAGATAGCATATTGAAAAGCAGAGACATTACTTTCCCAACAAAGGTCCGTCTAGTCAAGGCTATGGTTTTTCCTGTGGTCATGTATGAATGTGAGAGTTGGACTGTGAAGAAGGCTGAGCGCCGAAGAATTGATGCTTTTGAACTGTGGTGTCGGAGAAGACTCTTGAGAGTCCCTTGGACTGCAAGGTGATCCAACCAGTCCATTCTGAAAGAGATCAGCCCTGGGATTTCTTTGGAGGGAATGATGCTAAAAAGCTGAAACTCCAGTACTTTAGCCACTTCATGTGAAGAGGTGACTCACTGGAAAAGACTCTGATGCTGGGAGGGATTGGGGGCAGGAGGAGAAGGGGATGACAGAGGATGAGATGGCTGGATGGCATCACTGACTCGATGGACGTGAGTCTAAGTGAACTCCAGGAGTTAGTGATGGACAGGAGGCCTGGCGAGCTGCGATTCAAGGGGTCGCAAAGAGTCGGACACGACTGAGCGACTGAACTGAACTGAACCGAACCTGAAGAATGTCCACTTCACCTGCAGCTAACACTAATTAAGTGCCTAACATTTATTTTGTATGATCACATTTAACCATCACACCAAATGTGGTTATTATTCCCATTTTCAAGAAGAAACCAAGGCTTGATTAATTTCTCCAAGAGCACAGTTAGTGGCAGAAGCACAATTCTTAACCACTAGCCAATTAGTCACATTCATTCATTCAATAACATTTACTGGGGGCCTTCCACACAATAGGAATGATGGGAAACTCAGAAGATATCCCTGGGTTGGGAAGATCCCCTGGGAAAGGGAATGGCAACTCACTCCAGTATTCTTGCCTGGAGAATCCCATGGATAGAGGAGCCTGGCAGGCTACAGTACATGGGGTCACAAAGAGTTGGACATGACTGAGCAGCTAACACTTTCACTTTTTTTTCTTTTCTGAAACTACAGGATCGTTGCCCTCACCTAGCTTACATTTTAGAAAGTGAAGTAAAGTGAAAGTCGCTCAGTCGTGTCCAACTCTGTGACTCCATGGACTGTAGCCCGCCAGGCTTCTCTGTCCAAGGGATTTTCCAGATCAGAATACTGGAGTGGGCTGCCATTTCCTTCTCCAGGGGATCTTCCCAACTCAGGGATCGAACCCAGGTCTCCCACATTGCAGGCAGATTCTTTACCATCTAAGCCACCGGGGAAGCCCTACATTTTAGAAGAAGAGACTAAAAACAAACAAGTAAACAAACAGATAAACAACATATGTGATGTAATCAAGAAGAAAATAAACACAGGAAAGTTGGAAAGGATGGTCAAGGAAGACCTCTTTGACGAAGTCACCTTAAGCTCAACTGGAAGGATAAAGAAAGAACTAGCTTGAATGAATGAAGGAAGGATAAATATTCCAGGAAACCGCACTGGTAAAATCTCTCAGCAGAAATAACCTTAGCACTGAACTAAAAACTGAAAGCAGGCCATGATGGGACAGAACATAGTCTTTTACAAGTGAGAGAAGGCCTTCCTCTCTTTCACTGCCTTTTCATCTCATTACTAGAAGCCAAATACAGAGCACCTTACAGGCGCAGGGAACGATAACTTACTATCCACATTAGATCATTTCTGACAGTAAAAGGAAGCTCTATTAATAATATTTGTTGCTGCTGTTTAGTCACTAAGTCATGTCTGACTCTTTGCAACCCCATGGACTGTAGCCCGCCAGGATCCTCTGCCCATGGGATTTCCCAGGCAGGAATACTGGAGTGGGTTGCCACTCCCTTCTCCAAGGGATCTTCCTGATCTAGCAATTAAACCTACATTTCCTTCATTGGCAGGCAATTCCTTACCACTGAGTCACCTGAGAAGCCCATTAATAATATTATGCCAAGACAATAACCAAGATGGTCAAAAGCAGATTAGGACAGATCGTCATCCTACTTCCAGGACTTGGGACTTGCTAAGGAACAGCTTTTATTCTTAATGCAATGGGAATCATATAAACAGCTTTAAGCAGGATAGTGACATGACCTAATACATATTTTAAGAAAATCACCCTTAATACTTCACATGAAAAAATATTTTAAGGAACAGACTGAAGGGGGGTAAGAATAGAAATAGGAAGCCCAGTTAAAAGGCTGATGCTGTTTTGAGTAAGAGATGATATTCTGGACTAGGATAGTGGCAGTAAAGAGGAAATAAAATCAGCAGGGTTGCTAACAGTTTGGCAAGAGAGGTGAGAGGGAGAAATGAAGAACAAATCCTAGTTTTCTGGCTCTGGCAGCTATATGGATGTCATCACTATTTTGAAAAGAGAATCTCTGTTTTTCCTTGGACTCAATAGTGTATTGACTTAGAGACAATGTGTCTATTGGACCATTTTTTCAAATCTAGGTCAAAGTCTAAGCGCTCATGGTAGATACTGCAGAGTAAGGACCATATAAAACATTACTTTTAAAGTCTTGCTACTGCCTCTGCAGGCCCAATTTTTTCTCGCAAACATCAGAAGAATCAAAGCCTTCAACTAAGTACACCGATTCTTAGAATTTTAAGTATACTTTAAATCACATGATCGCTACCCAAATCTAATTCTTTCCAATGTAGTATGATAAAATTTATTAGTTTAGATTTAAAATCACTTTTATGAGCTATATCACCTAGTTTATCAAATTCGAAACAAAGAAATAATAGTGAGCTACAGTGATATATTGAAGTGATATATAAAGTATTGCACTACAGAGACACATTAAATTTCAAGTGTGACTACTATACTAGACAGTGCAGATAACTGAACATTTTTGTTTCTGAGAAAGATCTATTAATGTTAATCTAGAGTCTCGAATATGGAAAACTATTAATGGGAAATCATATATAACTGAAATAATAGCTCCTCCCAAGCCACTAATATAATGGGTTGATTTCCAAAGATACCCACTGGGTTATCTAAAGCCTGTTAAGATATTTTAAAGCAGTCATATTCTATCATATAACACAGTAGTTAACTCATTTAGATGAAATCAGATAGCAGCAGCATTCAGGATTACAACTATCCATGAGCTATCTTTGTGGTAGGGGAGTAAACGTGAGCCTTAATAGCATGATTGGAATGTTGGACTGAAACAAGAGATGCTTTTGGCTTTACCCACATTATCCTGGTGACAAAGCCCTCCTAGCAATGGTTCAGAATCTGTTTTAATGCCTGGCTGTTAAGACACCCACTAATGTTGGGCTCTGCTGAGTTACCCTTTGCACATACCAGACAGGATGTTAATATAAGGTTGGCAGATGATCTATTCTCACTCCTACATTAAAAGCTTAGGAGGTTTTGAAGATGTACAAATCAAGGTGAGTTACGGATGATTCACTCTGTTCAACATCAGTGGGGAAGAAGCCGAGGCCATCTATCAGATCTGAGATGATAAGGGAAACATTTTGGTCTAATTGTCTATTCTTATGGTGCTTTTGTTTTGTTTCAAACACACAGAGGTAAGAATCAGGATACATATTTTTTTTTAAAAATCAAACACTCTGGTAATGCTTTTACTGGGCTTGCCTTGTGGCTCAGTTGGTAAAGAATCAGCCTGCAATGCAGGAGACCTAGGTTCAATCCCTGGGTTGGGAAGATCCCCTGGAGAAGGCAAAGGCTACCCACTCCAGTATTCTGGCCTGGAGAATTCCATGGACTGTATAGTTCATGGGGTCACGAAGAGTTGACTTTCACTTCACTTCACTTCATTGCTTTTAAGTGCTTCTCTACCTACTGGAATCAGAACTTCCTTCATGAAAACGAAATTTTAGTTCAGGAGTAGAGGAAAAGGCATTTGAAAGCATCAGAATTGTGAAAAGTCTACTGCCTGGTAATATTAAAATGGATACTTCATTCACTGATGCTCTACATGGGAAGAAGGAGAAGAAGAAAATATAACAGCAATTTGAGATCCTATCATATACTTTATAATTTTAGTTTTTTTCACATACTTTATTTCACTGATTCTTCATGACCTGAGAGATGGATTTTTTTTTTTTTTTTCAGCCACACCACAGCTTGTGAGACCTTGAGTTCCCTGACGAGGCGTGGAACCTGGACCCTCAGCAGTGAAAGCTCAGAGTTCTAACCACTAGACAGCCATGGATTTCCCCAAACTGTTTTCTAAAATTCACATACCTAGTAAGAAACAGAATCTACTTAGCTAATGCTTCTCCAAGTGTGGTCTACAAATTGTTATAGGTATACAAAGACATTAGTCAAAAAAAGTAAGAATAAGGGATTAGAAACTTTTCTATCCATGAATTTTTATTGCATTTTACCAAAGTTTTGGTCCACCATGGATGTGCAATTTAAATATTCATTTGCTCACCAAAGCAGTGTGAGAAGCAATATATTAGACTACAGGCATCCTAAACATATGTTCCATGCAAGGTTTGAATAGCACAGTGAAGTTAAACAGCAATTTTTGCCTCTACCAGTTTCCTCATTCACTTGCAGATGCTTCAAATTTCCTTCAGGAGGTCCTCTGTCTATTTAAACATGTCTATCAGAAAATATGTCAAATAGATATAATGTGCTCATTCTGGAGATAAATTCTAAGTTTTCAAGAAAACAGCAATTTAGCATTTTCTTCCACCTCTCCCTCTACAGTTCCTTATACAATAGAGACAGTTGGGGCATAGCAGCCAATGCATATGCAGTTTATTTTCAAAAGTCATTTATTTATCAAGTTTATCATTATTTTTTTTAATGACAATATTGTTGTCATTCAACAGCTCAGGTGACCAAATATTGCTATATATATACATAAATTTTAAAAGGGAACCTACCAATATAGTCAAGAGTTACATGAAAAAAAATTCATGGGAAAAACAAATTAGCAATGCTAAGAAATTTTTAAGAAAAATATTCCAAAGCTAGAGATTTTTCACACAGGAATTAGGTCTCCATGAAGGCAATGGCACCCCACTCCAGTACTCTTGCCTGGAAAATCCCATGGATGGAAGAGCCTGGTAGGCTGCAGTCCATGGGGTCGCTAAGAGTCAGACATGACTGAGCAACTTTACTTTCACTTTTCACTTTCATGCATTGGAGAAGGAAATGGCAACCCACTCCAGTGTTCTTGTCTGGAGAATCCCAGGGACGGGGGAGCCTGGTGGGCTGCTGTCTATGGGGTCACACAGTCGGACACGACTGAAGCGACTTAGCAGCAGTAGCAGTGCCCACTGGACCAACTAAAGAGCACAGGGGATTGGTGAATGTTACCCACCTTTAAGTGGAACCCTCTTTTCATGTTTATACAAAAGAAAACAGAAAATGATACTCTTTTCAGAGACAGGAATGAGTATATATTTTGTAAACCTACCACTCCTCAGTAATTCAGTTAATAATTACCATCTAAGTAAACTTGGATGGTAACTTAATTCACTTCCATTTCTTTTAAATTGTTTTGTCTATTTCAAACTTTTCTTTTCTAAATCTTAATATCCTGCTAAAATATAACTAAAACAAAGTAACACCAAAAGCACTTTAATTGCCAGTAAGTAATGAACTTGTGCAGAGAAGGCAATGGCAACCCACTTCAGTAGTCTTGCCTGGAAAATCCCATGGACGGAGGAGCCTGGTGGGCTGCAGTCCATGGGGTCGCTAAGAGTCGGACACGACTGAGCGACTTCACTTTCACTTTTCACTTTCATGCACTGGAAAAGGAAATGGCAACCCACTCCAGTGTTCTTGCCTGGAGAATCCCAGGGATGGAGGAGCCTGGTGGGCTGCCGTCTATGGGGTCGCACAGAGTCGGACACGACTGAAGCGACTTAGCAGCAGCAGGAGCAATGAACTTGTGAAAACTTGCAGGAGTGCATGAGAAAAATGAATATGCAGCCAGACACATTAACTGTTTCCCAACAGGTTTTTTCAAGTTTACAACTGCAAAAATTGAAAACAGAACTCTAAAAAAGTTTGTTTTTAAAATATCTATTTTAAGTGACTTTCTAGGAGATTGTTCATATAGAACAGTTTTGAACACCAACATTCTTTACCCATTGCTGTAGAAAATTCTACTGAAGCAGAAATCTTCTGCAAATGGCCAAGAAGAAATATCATCCTTCTAATAACTCTTTATTATGAGGATAAAAAGTTTAAAGATTTGGAGATACAGATATAAAGGCTCTGTTTTTCAGAAATCATCTGGCATATTATACACATACATGAGATTAATGCACTTTAGAAAATTTCTGTCTTCACATAAATGTGTGAATTTACTAATATAACCATGTATTAGAAAGCACATACATGTATATACATGTTAATTTAATAACACTGAACATATCGAAGGATAGGGAAAGATGTAAAAGAGGATAGTCAGACTTCAAGAAAATATTAGCAGATACTTACAATATGCAAAAGTTTTAACACATCCACAAACCTGTAAAAAACAGCAATGGGAGACATGTTTTAAACGAACCAATGAGGAAACAAATAGTCTTTTGAATTGGAAACTGGATACCTACACTTTTTCTGAGCTCATGATCTCTTTGGCAATATGATGGACTTTACATTTCATTCCAGTATCTTCACCCTGTGGATAAGAGTGCATTAAGAAAGCATGAACTCATAAAAGGATAAGGAAGATCAGCTTTGAGTTATTCAGATGTACATTCAAGCTCTGATACTTACAGGTTTCAATTAGAACACATTTCATACTATATAATGTCTCAAATGGCAAACATGAAGGATTAGATGTGGTTATTAAACCATGATACAGGAGAAGCTGAGAGCAATCATAATCCTCACTGTTATCAATGCCGGATTCATGGAGTACCCTGAGGAACCCCAGAGCCCCAGTGGGGCACACTGTTAGTGGCACAAAACTGAAGTTACATTCTGCAGGGGAAATAGACACCACATGAACTTGTGTTCTTGGGGTGCAGGCAAGTAATTTTAGTTAGTAACTATTTAGTAGGCCTGTCGGAGAAGGCAATGGCAACCCACTCCAGTACTCTTGCCTGGAAAATCCCATGGACGGAGAGGCCTGGAGGGCTGCAGTCCATGGGGTCACTAAGAGCGACTTCACTTTCACTTTTCACTTTCATGCATTGGAGAAGGAAATGGCAACCCACTCTAGTGTTCTTGCCTGGAGAATCCCAGGGGCGGGGGAGCCTGGTGGGCTGCCGTCTGTGGGGTCGCACACAGTCGGACACGACTGAAGCGACATAGTAGTAGTAGTAGTAGTAGTAGGCCTGTATCAGAGAAGGCAATGGCATCCCACTCCAATACTCTTGCCTGGAAAATCCCATGGACAGAGGAGCCTGGAGGGCTGCAGTCCATGGGGTCGCTGAGGGTTGGACACAACTGAGCAACTTCACTTTCACTTTTCACTTTCATGCATTGAAGAAGGAAATGGCAACCCACTTCAGTGTTCTTGCCTAGAGAATCCCAGGGACGGGGAAGCCTGGTGGGCTGCCGTCTATGGGGTCGCACAGAGTCGGACATGACTCAAGTGACTTAGCAGCAGGCCTGTATAAGAGTACTTCACCTTCAGTAAAGCCATTTTAAGTCAGACAACTTGAGTGCAGACTGGCAAGTGCTCTTCAGTAGTCTATAACCCCACATATCACAGCCATAAGCTTTTACAACTTACTGAAAATACCTTTTAGAAATATGCTCTTCCTGGAATAGACTGTTTCCTCATAGTCCTCAACTCTGCTGATACACTAATCTGGACATTTCCCCTCTAGAAGTGAGACAATAAATTTCTGATGTTTGGGCTTCCCTGGTGGCTCAGTGGTAAAGAATCTGCCTGTCAGTGCAGGAGACATAAGAGATATGGGTTTGATCCCTGGGTTAGGAAGATCCCCTGGAGGAGGGCATAGCAACCCAGTAGTCATGTATGGATGCCAGAGTTGGACCATAAAGAAAGCTGAGTGACAAAGAATTGATGCTTTTCAACTGTGGTGTTGGAGAAGATGGACAGCAAGGAGATCAAACCAGTCAATCCTCAAGGAAATCAGTCCCGAATATTCATTGGAAGGACTGATGCTGAAGCTGAAGCTCCAATATTTTGGCCACCTGATGTGAAGAACTGACTCACTAGAAAAGACCCTGCTGGGAAAGACTGAAGGCAGGAGAAGGGGACAACAGAGGATGAGGTGGTTGGATGGCATCACCGACTCAATCGACATGAGTTTGAGCAAGCTCCAGGAGTTGGTGATGGATAGGGAAGCCTGGCGTGCTGTAGTCCATGGGGTCACAAAGAGTTGGACAAAACTGAGCAACTGAACTAAACTGATCCATCATCCGATAGCATGGTTAGTAGGAGAAAACAGCTTCACCATCAGCTAATTCATTGCTCTGCAGCTGAAAACACTTCTGATCATTAAAACCACCAGGCAATGCATGAGACAGGGTGCTCAGGGCTGGTGCACTGGGATGACCCTGAGAGATGGGATGGGGAGAGAGGGGGAGGGGGGTTCAGGATGGGTAACACATGTACACCCATGGCTGATTCATGTCAATGTATGGCAAAAACCACTACAATATTGTAAAGTAATTAGCCTACAATTAAAATAAATAAATTAATTACAAATAAATAAATAAAACCACCAGACAACTCTTATTAATTTTCAGATTCCTAGGTAACTGTCTTGGAAATTCTGATTTTGTACTTCTGAAATGGGGCATGAAAGTAGACGTTAGAAGAAGGGATTGAACATAAATAAGAAATAGCTCCAGGCTTCAAGACGAGAACAAGGGAGCAAACCACACATACAAATAACTATACATAAAGACACGGACTTGCCTGGTGGCTCAGATGGTTAAAAATCTGCCTGCAATGCAAGAGACATGGGTTTGATCCCTGGGTCAAGATCCCCAGGAGAAGGAAATGCCAACCCACTCCTCTATTTTTGCCTGGAGAATTCCATGGATAAAGGAACCCAGTGGGCCACAGTCCATGGAGCTGAAGAGTCCAACAGGACTGAGTGACGAACACTTTGACTTTTCATATATAAGGACAACTGCGAAATGTACTGATTATCTCGAAGGAGAGAAGGATCATAATCAGGCAGTGGTACGATCATAACCAGGAAAAGATTGACAAAGAATAAAAAATTTGATGACCTTCAGTCACTCCTTAAACAGACATAAAATACTCACATCCCAGATACTATACATATCCACTGATCAAAGCCAGAAACCTGGACTCTACGTTCTTCTCCACCCTCTATGATCACAACTGAATCATTGAGCCCTGTTGATCTGCACTTCTGAATATTTTATTAATCCTCTCCTCTCCTTTCATACTGCCTCCTTATTTCTGGTCTACATTACTGCAGTAATCTCAGTGGCTCCCTTGCTCTAGATTTACCCCCGCTGCAACCATTCTCTGCACTGCCACTAGACAGCTAGGCTCTAAACTGCGAATATAATCACATCTGTTCTCAGGCTGAAGCATGTTAGCAGACCCTATCACGGAACTTCCTTTTCCATGTGTATACGGCACTCCACATGACGGTCTGGTTGTCTTCACTAGTCTCATTCCTGCTTCTCCACGGTGTGTACTCTCTACTCTAGCCAAACTGGAACCACCCTGAAACTCCACATGTGCTCTGCCCTTACATGTCTGTCCTGCTTCGACTTCCCTCCTTACCAGCTCCACCTCCCCCGAAGATTTCTGCTCATTATATTCCAACCCATCTTTTAAAGTGGCAGGCACTCAGTTTTCTCCTTGACAAAGGCTGCCTTTATATTCTCTATTCTCTCCCTACCATCCTTGGGGATGTCATTTGGATGACAAGATTATTCTCTTACTGGTGTAGAGTTTACAGGACTGAACCCAGTGGGCTCTGTTTATTTGCTGACCCGTCTAAATCCTCTCTAGTCTGTGATCTTATTCACCCTTGTCCCCTTATGCACCAAGCAGACTGCCTGGTTCACTCTGCACTTAAGACGCATGAATGAGCAAGTGTACAAGGTGGCTACCATCTGCTCAGAATCTAAGACCAGAGAGCACTACTTTTGAGTAACAGGAAAATGTAAATTCAAACTAACAAACAAAAGGCTCATTACAGCGATTTCATCATGTAAAAGAACAGAATGTTGGACTAGATGATTAACGGTCTGCTGCTGCAATTCTAAACTTCTAGGAGTCTGTATAAAGTTTTCTACTTTACCTTTTAAACCAGGAAGACGGCAGAGCTAAAGAAGGACAGAAACTACTAGAAAATGATTCAGAGGATTACAATCATTTTCCAAGTAGAGAAAGCCAAAGACAATCAAAAAACAAAATACAAAGCTCTATATTAACTCCAACTTGCAAGAACAATGATTCTGACCCAAGTCAAACTATGACGGGAAAGTACATCCCACTGTAAAACTTCAAGACAGAGGCCTTATTTGGTGTCTTAACTTCTCTGTTAATGTAAGTCCTCACTTAAACTACATCACATTTCAAAGGAAGCTGCCTGTTAGATAATTGCATGTCCCCAAGTATGCAGTCATGGAAGTTGAAACAAGAGTTACAAATGAGATTACTTTGTTAAGGTCATAAAATAATTCAAACAAATTCCAAACAGAACCTTTGATCTGAAATTTAGTTTTATGTTCTGATCTCCTGATAACAGACCAGCTTTGTAAATTCTTAACTGTGTTCTCTTCTTTTCATATTTGTTCACAAGTAAAATCCAGTGAAATTTATCCATTACTTTAAAACAGAATTTGTAAAACATCTCTGCTGTATCACTTGAGTTCTACTAAAAATAATACATACGGAATTTAGAAAGATGGTAACGATAACCTGTATGCAAGACAGCAAAAGAGACACAGATGTATAGAACAGTCTTATGGACTCTGTGGGAGAGGGCGAGGGTGGGATGATTTGGGAGAATGGCATTGAAACATGTATAATATCATACGTGAAACGAAATGCCAGTCCTGGTTCGATGCATGATACAGGATGCTCGGGGCTGGTGCACTGGGATGACCCAGAGGGACGGTATGGAGAGGGAGGTGGAGGGGGGTTCAGGATGGGGAACACATGTACACCCGTGGCGGATTCATGTTGATATATGGCAAAACCAATACAATACTGTAAAGTAAAAAAAAAAACCTAAACAACCACATCACCCAAGAAACATCTCCATATCATTAAATAATCCCACAAATGAGGTGACACCATGATGAACTAAAAAAAAAAAGTCCTCTTAGGTTTTCACCTCTCTCTTCATGGTATGTACCATATGAGCTGTTACATATACACAAAAAAATGTGGGGGAGGGAGGCAGAGAAGTCAATATTTAGGAGGGGTGAATAGTGGCGAATATTCTAACCATAACGAAGCAGAATGAATAACATATCTCATTTTTAAACAATCATTTATTAAGTACTGAAAATAAAGACCAAAAAATATAAAACTAAAAAATTGGAAAAGAAAAAATTTGCATGGCTACTCCCTCCATCCCAAACACGTTCCATCAACATCATTCAGATTCTGTGGCTCAAACCAAGTTATTAGCAGTGACAGATTTTGGCTACAAACCTCAGTTCCGGAGGTTCCCAGGCAAGTTATTTAACCTGTTTTTAAAAAGTCCCTTTCTTCATGTGAAGAAGAGAAAAAGAGGACAGTTGTCAAATCTATAACCCTGGACGATTTTGAAGATTAAGTGTAATAACCTGCACAGAGACAGGCACAGACACACAGATGTGGTAAGGGCAGTTTTCTTGCTTTTATGGTGGCACTTTTCTCTTTCCAGGAATAACTTTTTGAACATCAGTTTGTTGTTCCTTCACAAGTTAAAGATAAGGGCGCAGCGGCACACATTCTCTCTTCTCTCCTTCTACTGAGTCTGGTACTTTGGTGAGGGAATGTTATTGGCATCTAGACACGTATTCGTGATGTGCCCATTATATGTCCATGGAATGGGGTATTTGCTATAGTTTGAAATAAGTCCCTCCAAAATGAATGTTCAAGTCTTAACCCCTTGGGGTTAAGGTCCCTGGGGGACCTCAGAATGCATCCTGATTTGGAAATAGGCTTGTTTCAGATGTAGTAAGCTAAAAATAAGGTCATTTTGGACTATGGTATGCTCCTAATCTAGTAAGATTCGTTTCCTTCTAAGAAGAGGAGACACAAGCACACACACACAGCGAGCACACCATGTGATGACGGGGGCAGGACTGAAGTGCTGGAGCTATAAGCCAAGGAACCCTAAGGATGGCCGGCAAACCACAGGAAGAGGTAAGGAAAGATTCTTCCTTAGAGGTTTCAGAGAGAGCTTGGCCTTGACAACACCCTGATTGTGGAATTCTGACCTCCAGAACTGTTAAATAATCAGTTAATTATTAATTGTTAATTTCTGTTTTCAAGGCACTCAGTTTGTGGTCCTCTGTAACAACTTCCCTACGAAACTAATACAAACACAAGCACAGACGTACATCACACGTGTTTAATGTGCATAAATTTCTTTGATTTACGAAGTGTTTTGGCAACTATTAGCCTGCTTGAGACTCAGAACAACATTACTGTCCCGCTGAATAAACTGAGACATTTAAAATCAAACAAGTTATAGAAGAAGGTCTTCTCCTATGCTTCTACTCCAAAGACTTCTTTTGGAAACTATCACCTTTTCTCCTTGAGTTACTGGCTGGCTACAGCCACATTTGTGGTCCACCCTTGGCTGATATATATGGACTATACAATATGCATGTGCTATGCTCAGTCGCTCAGTCGTGTCTGCCTCTGTGTGACCCCATGGGCTGTAGCCCGTCAGGCTCCTCTATCCATGGGATTCTCCAGGCAAGAATCCTGGAGTGGGTTGCCATGCCCTCCTCCTCTGTACTAACCTTTCTCTTAGCACAATTATTTTCCCTTTATCAGGATTTTAATCTTTCTTTAACAACTTTTTTGAGATATAATTCACATTTCATAAATATATTTTTGTATTTTTAAAATATATAACTAAATGGCTTTTTTAAATATTAAGGGATGTGCAATCATCACCACAAGCTAAGTTTAGAACATTTTTATCACCCCCAAAACAAACTAGTGGTTCCGCCCAACTCCATGATCCAATACTTTATAGCACAGAAATGAAGTCTTGTGAATAACAAATATCAGAGTCATTGCATTCTTATCACGTACTAGACAGTATTCCAAGACTTTACACATATCAACGAATTTAGTTGACACAATCCTATGAAATAAGTACTATATTTTCCTTCATAACACTGAGTTCTTTAGCTCAAAGAGGTTATTGAGATCATAGGTGGTGGCACTGGAATTTAAATCTAGACAATTACAAAACATGTGCCAATCACTTAAGGCTGAAAGTTAATTTAAACAAAGCAAAACTATAGTAAAGAGGAAGCACAATGGTCTGACAAATTATGACACAGGAGTTAAGTGACATGGATTTTCTCTAGGGCTTGATAAGTTTGCTATGTGAATCCTTTCAAATTCCATCTTCCTGTAACATTTCAACACATTCTGGGGATATTGCTGATAACACTATTTTTTTTCCATTGCAACTATTTCTTTATTCAAAGAATTATGATTTAAAATGAAACACATGCATATCAAACTGGAGAAATAGTGTCATGAACTCCCATGTATCTCTGATACATCTTAAATAATCACCAGTACATGGACAATCCTGCTTCATGTATACAGAAAATACACACGTAGTGGATCATTTCAAAGCACATCTTGAGGTACTACTGACAGCGATCTTTATTCTATCCCTAAAAAGATCTGATTGAGGATGAAATGCAGCTAATTCCTTTCTTTCAAGTAGAATCACCAGCAGTACAGGAAGCAATCCTAAGAAGGGTTTTTATTATCAAAAGAAAATCAAAGGACGTTACCAAAAACAGTTTCTCGAAAATTACTAAATAATCTCTCAATGATATGTTCTTTGAAATAGGAAAACATCTCAGGCACATATAGCAAGAATTAAATAACTAGAAAGATGTTTTATAAGGTTTTGAAAACTAAGGAAGGATTTTATGCCTATCATGATAATAAATATTACTTCTGAGTGTCCTGAGAGGCCAAAAAACACAAAAGTAGAAACTTTTAAATACCAACAACATACCTGTTTATCGTCCAGCAGATCAGGCTCCCCTTTACTAGAACCAGAGCTGACATCATCTTCATCTGAACTGTTGATGACTTCCTCTTCATCTGAAGGAAGGTCACCAAGACCAAGGTCCAGATCACTTTGTCCCTCCTGGGATGCTCCAGAACTGCTTTAATAGAGAATATCACATTAGACACCTTTGAGAACAAGAAATCTCACCAAAAACAAACTGTGACGGCTTCCCTAGTGACTCAGCCGTAAAGAATCTGCCTGCCAATGCAGAAGACACAGGTTTGATCCCTGATCCAGGCACGTGTCACAGAGCAACTAAGCCCGTGTGCCACAATTATTGACCCTGTGCTCTAGAGCCCAGGAGCCACAACTAGTGAGCCCACGTGCTACAGCCACTGAAGCCTTCATGCCCTAGAGCCTGTGCTCCACAGAGAAGCTACCATAATGAGGAGCCCATGGTGGGGGTTTAGTCGCTCAGTCGTCTCCAACTCTCGAAACCCCAGGGACTGTGGCCTGCCAGGCTCCTCTGTCCATGGGATTCTCCAGGCAAGAATACTGGAGTGGATTGCCATTTCCTTCTCCAGGGGATCTTACCGACCCAGGAATCGAACCTGGGTCTCCTGCATTGCAGGCAGATTCTTCACCAAATGAGCTACGAGGGAAGCCCGAGCATCGCAATTATAGAGTAGCCCCTGCTCGCCACAACTAGAGAAAAGCTGACACAGCAATGAAGACACAGTCAAAAACAAATAAATAAATTATATATATATATACACACACACATATGTATGTGTGTGTATATATATATGGGCTTCCCTGGTGAATCAGATGGTAGAGTCTGACTGCAATGCAGGAGATTCAGGTTCAATCCCTAGGTTGGGAAGATCCCCTGGAGAAGGGAATGGCAACCCACTCCAGGATTCTTGCCTAGAGAATTCCATGGACAGAGAAGCCTGGTGGGCTACAGTCCATGGAGTTGCAAGAGTCAGACACGACTGAGTGACTAATACACACACACACACACACACACACACACAAACAAATTGTGTGAGGTAAGCAAAGCACATCTAAGGGATCTGGAGGGATGGAAAGAGTCAGATCAACCAAACTCTCCCTTCCCTTTCCCCATCTCAGTTGTTAAAAACCCAAATTCATCTTGGATTTAAAATGGATCATCTTGAAAAACACGGTTTTTTTTTGTTTTTTTTTTTACAACAAACCAGTGAATATAACATAAAAAAGGCAGACTTACAGATACAGAAAACAAACTAGTGGTTACTAGTGGCAGGGGGAAGGTATAATACATTGGGTGTAGGACAGACTCAAATGTATTCCTCAACATGGGGAATATGGCCAATATTTTGTAATAAATGTAAACGGAAAGTGATCTTTAAAAATTGCATAAAAAAACAAAAACAACACCCAATGGGGCTTTCCTACTGGTCCAGTGGTTAGGAATCCACCTGCTAATGCAGGGGACACAGGTTCCATCCCTGGTCTGGGAAGATTCCACATGCCAAGGGGCAACTAAGCCCGTGAGCCATAACTACTGAGCCCATGAGCCATGACCACCGAAGCCCACACAACCTGGAGCCTGTGCTCCACAAGAAGAAAAGCCGCCTCAGTGAGAAGCCGGTGCACCGCAACTAGAGAGCAGTTCCTGTTCTCTGCAACTAGAGAAAGGCCGCAGCAACAAGGGCCCAGTACAGCCAAAAAACAAATAAATACAATTGGATAAATCTTAAAAACAAAAAACAGACCAAACCTAACATGTATTTCTGTGACAGGAAGGTGGGTAAGGAGCAAGTTTCCCAGATGCCCCTATTCTATGCTTTAATATACCCCTAATCAGGTATATTAATATACCCCTGATATTATATAATAGTATATTAATATAATATACTATTATACTATATTAATATAACCAGGTCTCTACAAACACAAACCAAGAATAGGAGGTGGCCTGGGTTACTGATCACGTTAATGTTTCAACATTAGAAGAGGTGTTGCTTCCTTAGGTCTCAGAGATTTGTTTTTTTTAAAAAGCGACTAACAAATCTATAAGTATTGGGATGTAATGATGGTGACCATAATGCACAATCCATGTGCTATTGTGAACATGTGCCCACCTCTCTGGTCATCACTCCTGCCTTTCATGTAACCACATCTGAGGATGGGTACAAAATCTCCAGCTTGCTCCAGATATGCTGAATCAGAAACTCTATAGAGCTGCAGGGCCCCTAAGGGATACAGGCTGGAGTTTGAAAACCCTATTGTACAAGGCCATTTATCAACTCCTCCTCACCAGCCTGACATCAACAACATTTCTCACTCTGTACTGAGACAGAATTCTTAAATCTAAAAGACACTGTGGCAATCCAATCTGTGAGGGGAATTCCATAGGAAAGCTTCCAAGGAAGGCAATAGAAATAATCCTAGCTTTAGTTGTAAAGACTCAGGAAGAAAAGGACTGTACTAATGGCTTTCCTGTTTGTAGGCTGTAAGAATATTTGCAGAATAGAAGAGTCAGGAAAAGATCCATAGAAAATCATCAGGGAAAATAACTCAGGCAGAATAAGGCGACAGTTCCACTCCCTGCGGCAGGTTTCTTTTTCAGGTCATGGGCAGGTCACTCAACTGCCAAGATTCCTAACAAGTCATGAGGTTTTCTAACGGGAATCTTAAAAGTTAAATTTTCTGCCAGTTCCTGATTACACACTGTAGGATACAGGCTTGCCTCAGAAGCCATTCCTGAAGCCCAATTGTTATACACACCAGTTGGATGGAGGCAGAACGCCAAAGGAACACGTCCTCCTGCCAAAGTTACAGTTTCCTATTACTCAGGGGCAGAGGGCCTTGGGGAATAATATCACAGCCTCAATTAAGTGGGTGCATATCTTATCACAGCTCCCCATGACACAAAGATTCACCCCTGGGGTGGTGGGTGGGGTGGACAGCAGAGCAGTCAAATCACTGGCAATATTCACTTGTTTCTTGGTGCAGGGATAGGAGCCCAATCCAGCTGGGTAATTAGGTGACTGAGATGAGAGAGAGTAAATGAGAGGTAGGATATACAAACTGCTGGATTCATCCATATACGCACACAGAAGGAAATATACCTTCAACTTGCTTTTTATCTTAGTTCTTAATTTCCTCACATCCTCTGAGACTCTGCTACTCAAAACATATTCAGTCTATGAGCAACTTCAGCATCACCAGGAAGCTTTTTAGAAAAATAAAACCGCAGTCCCGCCCCACCCCAATGAATCAGAAGCTGGTTTTAACAAAACCCCAGTAATTTGATTTTTTGGATCAGCCTATCCATGAGTTCTTTAAGATTCAGCAGTACAAAAATTGCAAATAGTAATACAGCTGTAGTACCTATGAGGAAATTAGGTTTATTTTGTCTAGAGAACACTGAGAGGTGTTTCCTGGATTAACATTCGGAGAGCTATTTTAAAGAAGACAGCAACCAGTTGGTTGCCACATCCATTCATGGACACAAAAGTTCACAAAAGCTAACATTTAAGAACAAGGGGACAAAAAGTAAGTAAATAAATAAATAAATAAAATATTTAAATAAGGATCAAAGGAATAAAAAGCTTTAAATATTAAAAACAAGGATCAAAATATACCTCCATGCAACTTCAGGAGATTTTAGTTCTGAAAATTGCTTACCTAGAGAAAACCTTCCCTGGCCATCCTCTACCTACTCCAAATTAGATTATCTGGCTCTTCTCAATCCTACATGCTCTTACTTGGTGGTAAATTTTTTTCTCTCATTAAAATGTAAACTCTTAAGGACAAGGAAATTGTCTTTTTCAGTTGAACTGCCACCACATTACTTGATATGTAATATGCACTCAATATATTTTTATTGAATGAACAAAAAGGATATTAGAAACCAATGGGTGTTAAATTGCAGAAGTTCAGATAATCTATGTGGTACTGGTGATGCCAGATAAAGGCCTGGGGCAGGGGTAATACTGGAAAAACGATGGTTTTTAAAGGAAAAAGGACCTCTGGGCATCATCATCAATGGTACAGAAGAATGCTGGCATTCACAAAACAAAAAAACCATTTTGCCTACCAAAGGAATCTCTTGTGAGTAGTTAATGGAAAACAAGCTTGGAGATGACAGGTGTCAAGCTGTCAAGAAGCATGAAGAGTTCACACGCATCTTACAGGCCTTCAACAAGGAGACTGAGATCTTCCAGTAGACCTCAAAGATCTCCTCAATATATCTCCAAGATGCATGTCACTACCATGCTTCTTTTTTTTTAAGTCTTTAGTGGGTTTGTTACAATATTGCTCCTGTTTTATGTTTTAGTTTTCCTGGATGAGAGGCATGTAGGATCTGAGTTCTCTGACCAGGGATCGAACCTGCATCCCTTGTACTGCAAGGTGAAGTCTTAACCACTGGACTACCAGGGAAGTCCCTATACATCTTTCTTATTAGTGCCAACAGAGAAGAGAATGGCACCTCTTCCATCAATCAAGTTTTGTAAGCACAGTACCTACCCCTCTCTCCCCATATCCCACCCCCTCCAAGCAGAGGAAAGGATATCCTTGTTTATTAACATCACTGAGGTCACCTTGATGATTTCAGAGCTTAAGTCGAAGCTAAAGCAGCTCCCCACACACCTGGATGGTAAACAGTACAGATCAGTTATGGTTTCTGAAGCTTAAAGAACCCACATGCATGCTCATCTCTACATGACTAAATAGAGAAAAACTGTTGATTACTCTATTTTCCCATATAACCATCAACAGCTTTCAAACCTATCTAATAATTGTAGATTCCTGATAATGAAACATGGATTTCTTACCTATGCTAGTCACTGAGTTCAGGCTCCTCCATTCCTTACACTCCCTTCCCGCTCTCAGAACGATCACATCCTAACACAGTCTGCTTTCAGGGTTAAAGGCACAAGACATAGTGTCTCCTCCACACTTTCCTGCCTAGTTATTACATAATTTGAAAACTGAAATAAAAGGACAGTAAGCTGCAAAAACAACCAAAACAGAGTCACAACTGGGCTCTCCTTTTGTAGGCCATCTTTTCCAAAAGTACACTGGGATAAAAACAGAGACAAGGAGAGCCAGAAGTAAATTTCTACTGATTTAGGTAACTGTTCCTTCAGTCTCACATGCCAAGGATCCTTGCATGTGGAGTGGTGATTACTTACTGTCATCACTTAAAAAAAAAAATTGACATATTTGTTGTTAATTTCTATATATAAACAGTATATTTTATACTGGAAGTACATCAAACTTCAATTTTTATCACATCAAGGATGATCTCTCTTTTTAAAAATTCTTTAAAAAAAAAATTCCTATTTTATCTATTTCCTCAAAGAGTTTTTAGAAACACAAAACCTGCACAGAACCAAGCTAGGCATAAAAGTTGCCAGGGTTCAGCAATGAAACATCCTTGTGAACCTCTATTAAGTTAGAGTCTAGCAAGGGGAGGGGAGAAAGCCAAGGATGACACAGAAATGAAAAGAGGAGCAGAATCAACAGAACACGTTTTCAAAGCACTGAAAGCAGTTTTGGCAAATCCAGTTATCTTTTACCTCTCTTGCCTGTGATCTTATTTGGAGCCCCTTAAACAAAGAAAATCTTCCTGCAATGCAGGAGACATAGGTTCAATCCCTGGGTGGGGAAGATCCCCTGGAGAAGGAATGGCAACCCACTCCAATATTATTGCCTGGAGAATCCCACGGACAGAGGAGCCTGCTGGGCTACGGTCTATGGGGTGGCGAAGAGTCGGACACGACTGAGCAACTAAACAACAACAGAACAAAGAACACTCCCTGTAATTTCTCCAAGTGTGAAAAAAAGAAATCCACTCCAATATTCTCACCTTCAAAGTTTCTCTCTCATTTTCAAGTGACAACTTGTAAATCCGAATTTCTGTCATCTTTCATCTCTTCTTTCTACTCCTGAACCAAACTGAACAGAACACCTGCTAGTCTTCAAGATGTCAAAATTCTTTTGCAAATGCTGTCTCATTATGACTTGGTGATTATGTGCTTCCTTTAGCTACTTTCATATTTATCACAGAGTAAGTGGGGAAAACGACCAAAGAAAACTTGAAGGATGAACATAACAAGGAAAAATCAGGAAAAACAATTTTAAAACAAGTCATATATTATATAATGTAAAGTATATAAGACAGGTTTACAATTTCACTGGAAAATTGATTCTATTTAGTTTCCCCAGGAAACTTTTTACTCTTTCACTTCAGTTCCTTTGTAGAATTGCAGATTCCACTGTCAAGTTGAAAACTAGGCATTAAATCAACAACAACAAATTTTAAAAACCATTCACTTTCTTATTTTCAGGTCCTCTTCTCAATTATGCAGTATGTATGGAATTTTCTCTACCCACTACACACATGACTTTCCCAGGAACTACCCCTAAAATAAGAAAGATTTCTATTTCTTTTAGGAAATACGGAACAACTCGGGAATTTGCCCTACATAACATTTTCATCCTCTAATAAAACAAGACTCATATAATCATGTCATGATTTCAGGTTTTCCAAACACAGGATCTTGCATGATTATTTTCTGTCTGTGCAGAGCCAGAGTGACAGAACGTAAAAGCCAGAAGATAACAAAGAGTTTGAAGCAAATTTATCTGACTTCAACAAAGCTCAAGTTCCACAAGTGTAAACCCTCTGGGCTCAGAGGTAAATCAGATCATCTGATAGATCTTCATTGCTAACTGTTTTGACTAAAAATAAACACTGATGTCTCCATAAGTAAGGCCGAGACTTTTATTACTGATTTCAGAAAAAAAAATTATACACACACACACACACACACACACATATATATATAAAGAAATAAAAGCAAAAGGAAAAATGGTTGTCTGAGGAGGCCTTAATAGCTGAGAAAAGAAGAAAAGTGAAAGCCAAAGGAGAAAAGGAAAGATATACGCATCTGAATGTAGAGTTCCAAAGAATAGCAAGGAGAGATAAGAAAGCCTTCCTATGGGAAAGACTAGAGATCTCTTCATGAAAATCAGAGATACCAAGACAACATTTCATGCAAAGTTGGGCAAAATAAAGGACAGAAATGGTATGGACCGAACAGAAGCAGAAGAGATTAAGAAGAGGTGGCAAGAACACACAGAAGAAATACACGAAAAAGACCTTAATGACACAAATAACCACGATGGTGTGATCACTCACCTAGAGTAAGACATCCTGGAGTGCGAAGTCAAGTGGGCCTTAGGAAGCATCACTACGAACAAAGCTAGTGGAGGTGATGGAATTCTAGTTGAGCTATTTCAAATCCTGAAAGATGATGCTGTGAAAGTGCTGCACTCAATACGCCAGCATATTTGGAAAACTCAGCAGTGGCCACAAGACTGGAAAATGTCAGTTTTCATTCTAATCCCAAAGAAAGGCAATGCCAAAGAATGCTCAAGTGAAGTCGCTCAGTCGTGTCTGACTCTCTGCGACCTCATGGACTGTAGCCTACCAGGCTCCTCCATCCATGGGATTTTCCAGGCAAGGATATTGGAGTGAGTTGCCATTTCCTTCTCCTGAGGATCTTCCTGACCCAGGGATCAAACCTGGATCTCCCAAACCATAGGCAGACGCTTTACCATCTGAGCCACCGGGGAAGCCCCAAGAATGCTCAAACTATCGCACAATTGCACTCATCTCACACGCTAGTAAAGTAATGCTCAAAATTCTCCAAGCCAGGCTTAAACAGTACATGAACTGAGAATTCCCACATGTTTAAGTTGGATTTAGAAAAGGCAGAGGAACCAGAGATCAAATTGACAACATCCACTGGATCTTCGAAAAAGCAAGAGAATTCCAGAAAAACATCTACTTCTGCTTCATTGGCTATACTAAAGCCTTTGACTGTGTGGATCACAATAAACTGGAAAATTCTGAAAGAGATGGGAATATGAGACCACCTTACCTGTCTTCTGAAAATCTGTATGCAGGTCAGGAAGCAACAGTTAGAACTGGACATGGAACAACAGACTGGTTCCAAATAGGAAAAGGAGTACATCAAGGCTGTATATTGTCACCCTGCTTATTTAACTTATATGCAGAGTACATCATGAGAAACGCTGGGCTGGAAGAAGCACAAGCTGGCATCAAGATTGCCGGGGAAATATCAATAACCTCAGATATGCAGATGTCAACACCCTTATGGCAGAAAGTGAAGAAGAACTAAAGAGCCTCTCGATGAAAGTGAAAGAGGAGAGTGAAAAAGTTGGCTTAAAATTCAACATTCAAAAAACGAAGATAATGGCATCCAGTCTCATCACTTCATGACACATAGATGGGGAAACACTGAGAGATTATTTTCTTGGGCCCCAAAATCAGCACAGATGTTGACCGCAGTCATGAAATTAAAAGATGCTTGCTCCTTGGATGAAAAGCTATGACTAACCTAGACAGCATATTAAAAAGCAGCAAAGACATTACTTTGCAGAGAAAGGTCTGTATAGTCAAAGCTATGGTTTTTCCAGTAGTCATGTATGGATGTGAGAGCTGGACCATAAAGAAGGTTGAGCATGGAAGAATTGATGCTTTCAGACTGTGGTGCTGGAGAAGACTCTTGAGAGACCCCTGGACTGCAAGGAGACTAAGGCTGTCTACCCTAAAGGCAATTAATCCTGAATATTCATTGCAAGGACTGATGCTGAAACTCCAATATTTTGGCCACCTGATGCAAAGAGCCAACTCATTAGAAAAGACACTAATGCTGGGAAAGATTGAAGGCAGGAGGAGATGGGGACGACAGACCAGATGGTTAGACGGCATCACTGACTCAATGGCCATGAGTTTGAAAAAGCTCTGGGAGACGGTAAAGGACACGGAAGCCTGACACGCTGCAGTCCATGGGGTCACAAAGAGTTGGACATGACTGAGAGACCAAACAACAACTATATATATGTGTGTATGTATATATATAATTGAACACATGTATATAGTATGTTAACTTTTTGGAGTTAAATTTTTTTATTAATAACCACAAAATATAAATAATAAAATCACTAAAATAAGGGATAGCACTGGAGGTGTTTGTTACCAAAAATAAGTTCAAAAAAAAAAAAAAAACTTGCAGCATAAAATGTACACAATTAATGTTTTTACTCATTGTCAATGAGTTTTAGAGGTATTAATATCTAAGCCTTTAAAACTAGCAAGCTGAGGATCTCTAGCTTTAGAAAAACAAACCACAGAAAAATATCCAGCGTTAGCTGAAATGTAAACTAGATTATTTAAAAAATGGCTTCAGAAAACAACAACAAATAACAACAACAAAAAACTAGCTTTGTATAATGAACTCTGAAAATCAGGTCTGCTTCATTTTCCAGGGGCAACTTCTACCGTCATAAATTCCACCATCATTCCCTTCCTCAGAAACACATAGGATTCTTTTTTGCTTATTTATTTAACTGCTTTAAAATATTGGTTTCATTTCTGTCTTACATCAACTTGAATAAGCCCTAGGTGTACACATGTCCCTTCCCTCTTGAACGTCCCTGCCACCCTTTCCCACCCCTCTATCAAGGTTGTTCAGTTCAGTTCAGTTCAGCAGCTCAGTCGTGTCTGCCTTTTTGCAACCCCATGAATCGCAGCACGCCAGGCCTCCCTGTCCATCACCAACTCCCAGAGTCCGCCCAAACCCATGTCCATTAAGTCGGTGATGCGATCCAACCATTTCATCCTCTATCATCCCCATCTCCCACCTTCAATCTTTCCCAGCATCAGGGTCTTTTCAAATGAGTCAGCTCTCTGCATCAGGTGGCCAAAGTATGGGAGTTTCAACTTCAACATCAGTCCTTCCAATAAACACCCAGGACTGATCTCCTTTAGGATGGACTGGTTGGATCTTTTTGCAGTCCAAGGGGCTCTCAATAGTCTTCTCCAACACCACAGTTCAAAATCATCAATTCTTCAGTGTTCAGCTTTCTTTACAGTCCAACTTTCATATCCATACATGACTATAGGAAAAACCATAGCCTTGACTAGATGGATCTTTGTTGACAAAGTAATGTTTCTGCTTTTAAATATGCTGTCTAGGTTGGTCATAACTTTCCTTCCAAGGAGGAAGCGTCTTTAAATTTCATGGCTGCAATCACCATCTGCAGTGATTTTGGAGCCCCCAAAATTAAAGTCAGCCACTGTTTCCCCATCTATTTACCATAAAGTGATGGGACTGGATGCCATGATCTTAGTTTTCTGAATGTTGAGCTTTAAGCCAACTTTTTCACTCTCCTCTTTCACTTGCATTAAGAAGCTCTTTAGTTCTTCACTTTCTGCCATAAGGGTGGTGACATCTGCATATCTGAGGTTATTGATATTTCTCCCGGCAATCTTGATGCCAGCTTGTGCTTCTTCCAGCCCAGCGTTTCTCATGATGTACTCTGCATATAAGTTAAATAAGCAGGGTGACAATATACAGCCTTGACGTACTCCTTTTCCTATTTGGAACCAGTCTGTTGTTCCATGTCCAGTTCTAACTGTTGCTTCCTGACCTGCATACAGGTTTCTCAAGAGGCAGGTCAGGTGGTCTGGTATTCCCATCTCTTTCAGAATTTTCCACAGTTTATTGTGATCCACACAGTCAAAGGTTTTGGTATAGTCAATAAAGCAGAAATAGATGTTTCTTCGGAACTCTCTTGCTTTTTCGAAGATCCAACGGATGTTGGCAATTTGATCTCTGGTTCCTCCACCTTTTCTAAAACCAGCTTGAACATCTGGACGTTCACGGTTCATGTATTGCTGAAGCCTGGCTTGGAGAATTTTAAGCATTACTTTGCTAGCATGTGAGATGAGTGCAATTGTGCGGTAGTTTGAACATTCTTTGGCATTGCCTTTCTTTATGATTGGAATGAAAACTGACCTTTTCCAGTCCTGTGGCCATGGCTGAGTTTTCCAAATTTGCTGACATATTGAGTGCAACACTTTCACAGCATCATCTTTTAGGATTTGAAATAGCTCCACTGGAATTCCATCACCTCCACTAGCTTTGTTCATAGTGATGCTTCCTAAGGCCCACTTGACTTCACATTCCAGGATGTCTGGCTCTAGGTGAGTGATCACACCATCATTATTATCTGTGTTGTGAAGATCTAGGTTGTTACAGAGTCCCAGTTTGAGTTCCCAGAGTCATACAGCAACTTTCCATTGGCCATCTATTTTTCATATGGTAGTGAATATGCTTCCATGTTTCTCTCTCCATTCGTCTCACCCTCTCCTTCCTGCCCCTCACCCGTGTCCCTTAAGTCTGTTCTCTATGTCTGCATCTCCAATGCTGCCCTGCAAATAGGTTCATCAGTACCATATTTCTATTACTAGGATTCTTAAAATTGTATTCTGACAGAAACAAAATCAAGATCAGTACCCTGAGGCTACTATTTAAAATACAGTCATAGAAGGACAAGGGCTTCCCAGGTGACTCAGTGGTAAAGAATCTGCCTGCCAAATCAGGATCAGGAGAGGCAGGTTTGATCCCTGGGTGGGAATATCCCCTAGAGGAGGAAATGGCAACCTACTCTAGTATTCCTGCCTGGAAAATCCCATGGACAGAGGAGGATGGTGTGCTGCAGTCCATGGAGCCCTAAAGAGTCAGACACGACTAAGTGACTGAGCACACACACGCATGGAAGGACAACTCTGAAAACTGGCTAAAACACAAAATGGAATTCAAAATTCCTTAAAGCAGATGATAACCTACCCAGATGTGAGCACTTTACATAAGCAGATTCCAGAGTCAGTAAGGTTTAACAACAAAACAAGCAGTTTTAAAAGAAGTTTCCATCAATGGCCATTAGTAGGAGGCTGGTTAAAAAAGCAGGGCACATTCATACAATGATATACTAAACAGCTATTTTAAAAATGAAACAGGTCTATGCACAATGATACAGGTTGCTCTCCAAGAATACTGCAAGGCTCAAAAGGAGTCAAGGCACAGAGCAGTGTGCATCCATCTGTGTAAAAAGGAAAAACACACACATACACGTGCACATGTGTCTATCTACATAAATATATGCATATAAAATGTATGCAGACAGGCTGCTGCTGCTGCTAAGTCGCTTTAGTCGTGTCTGACTCTGTGTGACCCCACAGACGGCAGCCCACCAGGCTCCCCTGTCTTTGGGATCCTCCAGACAAGAACACTGGAGTGGGTTGCCATTTCCTTCTCCAATGTATGAAAGTGAAAAGCAAAAGTGAAGTCGCTCAGTTGTGTCCAACTCTGTGCCCACAGACAGCAGCCCACTAGGCTCTGCCATCCCTGGGATTCTCCAGGCAAGAACACTGGAGTGGGTTGCCATTTCCTTCTCCAATGCATGAAAGTGAAAAGCGAAAATGAAATCGAATCCGACTCTTAGTGACCCCATGGACTGCAGCCTACCAGTCCAAACAAAACATTTCTACTTACTTTTTCAAAGACAACACACATACATCCCAAACTCAGAAACTGAAGTTTTAATTCAAGCACCAACTCTTCAGGCATTCTGCCCACACCCCAGGTTTAGCTTTCTGTGTATTTTCAAGAGTGCCTTTATTTTTTCCCTTTAATTGCTTCTTAAATGGGAAAGATACATAGATTATGCCTTCTCTTGTAGTCAGTACGTAGGGGCTTATTTAGGAAAACCACTGGCATGAGTCTCTAGATAATAGGTAGGAGGAGAGACCTTCTGGCCAGTCAGCTGATAGCTTTAAAAAAGAGAAAGAGAGATTGTAAAGGGATTGTTCCACAGTCTATAGGGGCCACAGAGTAACCACACAACTGTTAAGGAGACCACAGTAAACAGCACCATATTATTAGATATCTCCCAGAGGGCTCTGGCTGGGTTGTGGGAAAACTCCTGGCCTGTAAGATCATGCCCTCCAGACCTGGTCCAATCTTAAGGACAAAGGAGAAGTCCAAAGTCAATCACAATCCAACAGACTCCCCTGTCCCTCCAGCTTGGGGCTTCCCAGGTGGCTCAGTGGGTAAAGAATACACCTGCAATGCAGGACATGCAGGAGACACAGGTTCAATCTCTGTGTTGGGAAGATCCCCTGGAGAAGAGGATGGCTACCCACTCCAGTATTCCTGCCTGGAGAAGCCCATGGACAGGGGAGCCTCGAGGGCTACAGTCCATGGGATCGCAAAGAGTCAGACACAATTACACATGCATGCCCCTCAAACTTAGCTGGAAGGCATCTGGTTCAAGTCTGAGCTGTTCTGAGTTACAGTGGAATAAACTGTTATAAAAATGTCTTCTGAAACAAGCACTAGCTAAAATAAGTACCAAACATTTAACTACCAGCAGTTTTGCTTTCTTAAGGGATTTGAGGAATGAATGATTCTTTAAAATGCATTTCAAGAAATACAGATAATAGAAATCTTTTTGTTAACACAAATAGGAAAGAATTCTACTGAGCTTAGAATTGCTTCCAAATTAAATATAGCAGGTTCCCAATTCAGTTTTCTTATTGCAGCACAGATGGTATTTATCTTGTTGAAAAATAGTGTTTAAAAAAAGAGATGTTGACCCAACATCATTTCTTCCCTTTAACTCCTCATTATGTAACATGTAATTCATTAGTATCACACCAAATAGAGGCCACTAGAAATAATGAGGTTGGGATGATTGGGATGAATATATGAGGACACTTCATATTTAGACATGCACACACACACATATGCACATACACATATATTGTACATATATACATATATTTTCACACATGTGAGAAATGGAGTATTTCCTGCCATGTCAGTAAACAAGGATGTCACAGTCATCAGTGATTCCAGCCCTCCAGGGCACTCAGGAAGGAAAAGAATACCTGCTAAATCTGGCAGCCCTGAGGCTGTAGCCACTCCCTATGGTGAGCACTGAGGAACTCAGGATGTGAAGAAAACACAGGATACTGACCCAGGAAGATGCAAATGAAAGGAATGATTTCAGTGAGCCCAGACTCCTGCATCTTCTCAAACATAGAAAAACACTAAATTACTTAACTTGAAATATTTGGTTTCCTTTAATTAATTGTTGTTTAATTAACAAAAATCTCTTGATGTTCCAGCTACCTGCCCTTTGTTGTGAAAATTCTATAAAGCCTGGTTTCTTCCCTTGCCTCCTTGAAGCAGTTCTCTCAGGATTATGTGAGAAGCTGCCTCCCGGGCTTAAGTCCTAAAAATTTCCACCAAATAAAACAGAACTCTCAACTTTAAGGTTGTGAATATTTCTTAAGCTAACATATATATTTTATATATTATAATATTTAATATATAAAACTGCTATACCATTTATTTCAATAAATATTTATTGTGAGATTATGCATTCTATTTTAGATGAAGCTACTGTAACAGAATTAGTCATAGATGATGTTCAAACTGTAAATTCTATTGGTTGCTTTTCTTTTTACCTGCTAATTGAGACTCTCCTAAACTAATAAAGGCAAAAGGAATCAGGATAACTGCAGTAAATAGGGTAAAAGGCAGGGACCATTTTCTAAACAGAGAACAACTAAAAGTAAGTGCATGCTAAATGTTAAAGGCAGCTCACAGGCACTAGGGCTATGGAAGCAGAGAAAGAAGTACCCCATGCAGACTGGGGCAGTCAGATAAATTGGAAGTATGGGCACCTGGGAGAAGATACTTCAGTGAATGAAAGGAGAAACACAGGTCTCCTAAATAGGAGAGGACTGGAGGGAAAACAGTGTGAGCTAAGGCATGGAGGCAGAAATGCAAGTTATGTGGTGGGTGATGGGAGATGGTGATAGGAGGGTGAGTGCATTTCTGTGTGATAAGAAACGAAGAGATTTACTAGTTAGAAAGAGGTTCCTGCAGCTAGGAAGCAAGCAAGACACACAAGAAATAATCCATTTGTGATGGGAGCTGGGATCCAAATCAACACTTCCCCTTAGCTTTATCAAGTTTCAGCACTAGACAGGGAACCTAGCAGGGGAGTCAGGCTGGGAGAACGTACTGCGTGGTGAGCAGGCAGGGATGAACAGCTCACCTCTGACTACCAGCTCTACCAGGGTGACCACATGCTTTTGTGTCAAGCGTGTGTGCCACACTGCTTCTGCTAATGTCTTTTCATCAAAATCCTAACAGTCACTGAAAACGTGGTGAGACTTTTGGAAAATATGACCAGGTCCTCTGCCCCTGCGACACTCTTGATCGTGACTCAGTATGAAGCCACTATGGTGTAAGGGCCCATACGGAGTTCTGCCCTGCCATCGGGGGAAAACGAAGAGGGCCCCAAATGGCCTAATTACAAGTTGCTCTTCCCGCTCTGCTCCCTCAGATAAGGCCCCCTGGTCAAACAACCTTCTTTACCATAGGGACTCTTGCGGCTTATCCTTGAATAGGTGATTTTAGTTCCCACTGTGTGAGATTACTGAAACTAGTCAGTCACATTCTCCCATGGAATCCTCTTGATGGTACAAAGTCTGGCTCCCACAGCTCCTGGTGGTTCACTCTGCTTCCAGTGCAACCTCTGTGTGGCCCCATGTGGAATGCTATGTCCTCCTCCCCTAGGGTGTGTGTCGCTGATAAACTGCTGTCAAGCTTATCTGTCAACATTTGGCCATCCTTAACCCTCCCTCACCAACAGAGTGAACAGAATGTAACAAAACACCTACCAAAGAGGATGTCATTTTCTGGATCCTTACATACAAAGCTGGTGCACTGGTGATTTCTAATAGCGTTATCCTCACATCATATTGAAGGGTATATGAACCTAGCTTCATGAATTCCTAACTAAACTCTGCATTTACATCTACACAGACTCTGCCAGGATAAACGCAAGCCACCTTCAAGTTAAGGTATTATTGCTATTATTACAGACACAAGACATATTCCACATCACACAAAATAAAATGTTGTATTAAATATAGACCCCACTATAATTAAATAGTGGGGGATTATAAGGAAATCAGCAGTTAAAGCCAAATCTACTTACTGTTCAAGATCTTTTTGTATTCGAGCCTACTTGAGTGTTTCCGTTTTCTAACAGGAACCACAACCTGTAATTGGGATTTCCCACTGACACGGAGGAAAAAGATAGTAGGCTTCTTGGTAGCCCATAAGTAGCTAAAGAGGGGAAGGTTAAACTATCGCTTATGAATAAATCAGTCCACTTCCTTATTTAAAATATGCATGAAAAACTGTATTTATCATTTCTCTTAGACTACTCTAGATCAACTATGAATTGTCAACAACCCCAAAGACTCATATGGGACCCATTTCTTCCTCAGAGTACATTGGATACAGGCCCATTTTTTTTAAGACTGAGAATCTGCAGATGGCTTCAGGAAAGTTTTGTCCTCCACAAAACAATATCAGTTTTATCTTTGCACTGGTTACATTATTGACCGCCTCCTTTATCTCTGGCTCCCTTGACTGGGAAACAAACAAAATCACAACATTTTTATCAAACTTGGGCAACATTTTCTAGAGTCAGAGAAAATGGAAGGGAAGTAAAAATAAACATGCATTCAAGAAGTGAGATAAACGGATGCACTTTTGCAGTCACAAACATTTCATCATAGTTTCATAGTTTCTCAGAGTAGATGCTAGACACACTCTGACTTGGAGCAAAACTGCCTGTCTGAGTCGTCATCTAAGCATTTACTAGATACGTGAAACTGACTTAACCTCATTATGTCTCATTTCCTCATCCATAAAATGGGGATATCATAGTGTCTACCTGACAGGGTTTTATGAGAATTAAATGAATTAATGTAAATGATGCTCTAACAATGTCTGAGACATAGAAAGTTCACTTTCCTGTGTGCACTCTCTTTCTCTTCATGTGTGTGTGTGTGATCATCTCTAGTATTTAAAAGGAAATTAGTACTCTAGACACTTAGAGGTCTAGACTTGTAGCAAAAAGGACTGCAAGAGAGAACCTTCTGCATGGTCAGTCATGTGAAACAGCTCATCACCAGCACACACATCTGAGTAAAGAACTCCTGCAGTGAGATCATGTGAGCTGTGGTTTTGCAGGTCACTCCTGGGCTTGTTTTCCATGTTTAATTTCACTGCTTCTCTGTGGTAGTTTACTACTTGTACAGGAAGACTGAAAGCCCGGTTTCACAATACAGTCTCCTGTTTCTAAAATAATTTCAATCACCAATATAAATGACTTAAAGGTATCCTGCTGAGTCTCAAGATACTTTTTAAAGTAACTTTCGAAAAGCTAGCTTCATCCCTCTTTGACATATAACGATCACAATGATAACAACTTCAAAGACCAATATAGGTAGAGATGGTCTATGAATGATATAGGAAGCAAGTGTCACTTGTGGAATGAAACTGCTGATTTCCTTGCCAATATGAACTTCATTTCGCAAAGTAAAGCCAAATACTTGTACAGACTTTCATATGAGGTTAAATAGCATAAAGAATCTAGTAGGCCTTCAAAACACTGATCCTCTGTTCTGAGCCACTGGCTAAAAGCACAAAAAAAAAAAAAAAGAAAAAGAAAGAGAAAAAGAAGAGAGGAGGGAAGTAAAGAGAAATTAAGACACCAGGTAGAAAGACAAAGGGGCTTCCCAGGTACCTCAGTGGTAAAGAATCCGCCTGCCAAGAAGATGCAGGTTCAATCCCTGGGTCAGGAAGATCCCCTGGAGAAGTATTCCTCCTACAGAATACTCCAGTATTCCTGCCTAGAGAATTCCATGGACAGAGGAGCCTAGTGGGCTCTAGTCCATGGGGTCACAAAGAGTCAGACATGACTTAATTAAAGACTAAAACAACAAAAGAAAAGATAAAGCGTCCTCCACTCCTCCGGCTGTGACATGTGTTAACTCTGGCCATTCACTGAGCTTCTGGGGCGTTACTTTTCATGTCAGGCATTGACACACAAGAAGGAAGATGCTATTCCTGCCCAGGGGGAAATAGGGCTGACAGCTTTTGTCTTTCTCACTTACTTCCAAGATAACAATAGCCTCCCAGGGACAGAGACAAACTACCCCTAAACTTTCCATTCATTCTAAAACTTTCCATATTAGAAAGCAAAACAAAAACAAACAAACAAAATCCTTCAAAATCCTTATCTTTCAGCTGGAACAGAAGAGGGTAATGAGAGGGAAAGGGACTGTTTTACTTTTCACTATCTCTACATTTAATATTTTTTTAAAACAAGAATTCTATATAACATTTAGAATTAAAATATAGTAATATGTAAAATTAGAATACTTCCTAACACCATACACAAAGATAAACTCAAAATGGATTAAAGACCTAAATGTAAGACCAGAAATTATAAAACTCTTCAAGGAAAATGTAACTAGAACACTTGATGACATAAATCAAAGCAAGATCCTCTAAGACCCACCTCCAAGAGTAATGGAAATAAAAACAAAAATAAACAAGTGGGACCTGATTAAACTTAAAAGTTTTTGCACAACAAAGGAAACTATAAGCCAGGTGAAAAGATAAACCTCAGAATGGGAGAAAATAATAGCAAATGAAACAACTGACAAAGGATTAATTTTCAAAATAAACGACCAGCTCTACAAACAACAAATGCTGGACAGGGTGTGGAGAAAAGGGAAAGCTCCTGCACTTTCGGTGGGAATGTAAACTGATACAGCCACCATGGAAGACAGTATGGAGATTCCTTAAAAAACTAGGAATAAAACCACCATATGACCCACCAATCCCACTCTTAGGCATATACCCTGAGGAAACCAAAACTGAAAAGAGACACATGTATCCCATTGTTCATTGCAGCACTATTTACAATAGCTAGAACATGGAAGCAACCTAGATGTCCATTGACAGGTGAATGGATAAAGAAGCTGTGGTGCATATATACAATGGAATATTATTCAGCCATAAAAAAGGAATGCATCTGAGTCAGTACTAATGAGGTGGATAAACCCAGAGCCTATTATACAGCATGAAGTAATTCAGAAAGAGAAAGATAAATATTGTATACTAACACATACATATGGAATCTAGAAAGATGGTACCAATGAATTTATTTGCAGGGCAGCAATGGGCTTCCCTGGTGGCTCAGACAATAAAGCATCTGCCTACAATGCGGGAGACCTGGGTTCAATCCCTGGGTTGGGAAGGTCACCTGGAGAAGAAAATGGCAACCAGCTCCAGTATTCTTGCCTGGAAAATCCCATGGGCAGAGGAACTTGGTAGGCTACAGTTCATGGGGTCGCAAAGAGTCGGACTCGATGAGCAACTTCACTTCACAATGGAGAACAGACATAGAGAACAGTATTATGGACACAGGTGATGCTTCCTAAGGCCCACTTGACTTCACATTCCAGGATGTCTGGCTCTAGGTGAGTGATCACACCATCGTGATTATCTGGGTCGTGAAGATCTTTTTTGTACAGTTCCTCTGTGTATTCTTGCCATCTCTTCTTAATATCTCCTGTTTCTGTTGGGTCCATACCATTTCTGTCCTTCATAGAGCCCAACTTTGCATGAAATGTCCCCTTGGTATCTCTAATTTTCTTGAAGAGATCTCTAGTCTTTCCCATTCTACTGTTTTCCTCTATTTCTTTGCACTCATCACTGAGGGCTTTCTTATCTCTCCTTGCTATTCTTTGGAACTCTGCATTCAAATGGGTATATCTTTCCTTTTCTCCTTTGCTTTTTGCTTCTCTTCTTTTCACAGCTATTTGTAAGGCCTCCTCAGACAGCCAAGAGAAAACTTTAACCCTTCAGATCCTTATTTTATATTTGTCACTAAAGCCTTCTGTTTTTCATTTTAAGAGTTCCTTTTATACTTCCCCAAATATGGTGCTCAATACACAATATTATGTAAGTACCTGTTAACTGGAAACAACTTTTAACACACTAAAGAAAGAGGTAATCTACTAAATAGCTTTCACAGGTTATCTGTGCAAATCCATAAGAATATTTTACTTGTCTTCTTAACAGCTAGTACATGGGATTTTACCCAATATAGAATAAGAATACTAAAAGATAAAATAGAGAGTTTTTTTAAGGTAACATTTTTATAAAAGATTTTATAATTTTCTTAGATAAAACTCTTAACATCTTCCCCATCTGGATAGCCAACTAGTCCATGCTGGGGTTCACAAAACACTTTATTTAGAGACAATGAAGCAGAGTCTGAAATAATGCAGATAGATGTTCAAATCCTGAGATAATTTTATGACTAATTCACTCTACAAGGGAAAACAGGTTTTCTGTAGCTAAAACATTCTGAGCATTTCCCCATATACATAAAAGTTGCACAAGGCCCTTTACCAGGCTCTTGACTTTGGGATATCTTAGTAAATTTTTGCTCACTCCAAAGGTACCTACAGACTGCCCAGATATTTTCACGTGCAGTTTTACATGTAAGACATGGGGACAGGTCTTTCCTTAAGAAGAGTTTTGTAAAACTGTAATTGTTTCTAGTGATAGACAATTTTTAAAAATTGTTTTCTGAATAGCATATGAAGATTTTAAGATCTGCACTACTTATGAAACTGTTAAAAACCGTTCCACAAGCTTGATCAAAGGACTAGTGGAATCAGAGAGACGGAATGTTTTGTGCGTCACTATCCCACCATGTGGAAGGGTGCTCACTACATAGCTAAAAAAGACAGACGCGTGTAAGGGCTTTTAACTCAGCGTGTCTTCTCAAAGGGAGCTTTGTTTTACTGAACAGCGGTAATTCTCCAAATCGGTGTAATTGCTTTCCAAAATGATCAGGTGTTTCCTGTATATTCTGGAAGCCCGGTCACTGGGACACTGGTTTACTCAAAATGCAGCTGGACTCTGACTTCATGCAAGTAAAAGCAACGTATAACCTGACAACTATTTACTCAGATCTGTTCATCTATTTTGTGCCAGGTATGTGCTGGGGTCAAGGATACAAAAGTGCTTATAATCTCTTATACCATTTGTTCCTTTATTTCATTTACTACATGTTTCCTCTTTTAGCGGGAGTGGTAAGAAGTATAGCAAAACTCTGGTAGAAGAATGAGTTAGTGTTGTGCAACAGTAGAATAAGGTGTGCCTTATACTGCTTGGTATAGTCAACACAACTCATGTTAGCCGTTACTTTTATAATGCAACAAACAGCAAATGCCAGGCAATGTGCTACAGAAGGGAATGGTGACACAGGAGCCACAAATCCACTTCCTTATTCAGTCTTTAATAAATATTTACTATGTCCCTACCATATGCCAGGCACTGTTCCAGGCATGGGGGATAAAGCAATGTAACAAAATTAAGTGGGAGGGAGAAAAAGGAACCCTCCCACACTGTTGTTGGGCATATAAACTGGTACAGCCACTATGGAGAACAGTATGGAGGGTCCTTAAGAACTAAAACTAGAGTCACCATATGATCTGGCAATTCCACTCTAGGGCATGCCCTGGATAAAACCACAATTTGAAGAAATAAATGCATCCCTACGTTCAGAGCAGCACTATTTACAATAGCCAAGGCGCAGAAACAATGTAATGTCCACCCACAGTTATAAACGGCTAAAGAAGATGTGCTACATATATACAATGGACTATTACTTGGCCACAGAAAAGAACAAAATAATGCCACTTGAAGAAACACAGATGGACCCACAGATTATCATACTAGCTGAAGTAAGTCTGACAAACATCTGAAAGACAAATGTCATATGATATCACTTATATGCAGAGGTTCACAGACACAGAAAACAAAGTTACTGCGGGCAGGGAGGGGTAATTAGAGAAGTTTGGGAATAACAGATACACACTACTATTTATAAAAGAGATAAGGACCCACTATACAGTACAGGGAACTATATATAATATTTTATAATAACTGATAATGGAAAACAATCTGAAAAAAAATACATATGTGTGTTTAAAAAACTGAATCTCTTGCCTATATACCAGAAACTAATATAATATCCTGGTATGTAAAGTCAAGTGGGCCTTAGGAAGCATCACTACGAACAAAGCTAGTGGAGGTGATGGAATTCCAGTTGAGCTATTTCAAATCCTGAAAGATGATGCTGTGAAAGTGCCGCGCTCAATATGCCAGCAAATTTGGAAAACTCAGCCATGGCCACAGGACTGGAAAAGGTCAGTTTTCATTCCAATCCCAAAGAAAGGCAATGCCAAAGAATGCTCAAACTACCACACAATTGCACTCATCTCACACGCTAGTAAAGTAATGCTCAAAATTCTCCAAGTCAGGCTTCAACAGTACGTGAACCGTGAACTTCCAGATGTTCAAGTTGGATTTAGAAAAGGCAGAAGAACCAGAGATACAATTGCCAACATCTGTTGGATCATAGAAAAGGCAAGAGAATTCCAGAAAAACATCTACTTCTGCTTTATTGACTATGCCAAACCTGTTGACTGTGTGGATCACAATAAACTGTGGAAAATTCTGAAAGAGATGGGAATACCAGACCACCTGATCTGCTTCTTGAGAAATCTGTATGCAGGTCAGGAAGCAACAGTTAGAACTGGGCATGGAAGAACAGACTGGTTCCAAATCTGGAAAGGAGTCTGTATATTGTCACCCTGCTTATTTAACTTCTATGCAGAGTACATCATGAGAAACACTGGGCTGGAAGAAGCACAAGCTGGAATCAAGATAGCCGGGAGAAGTATCAGTAACCTCAGATATGCAGATGACACCACCCTTATGGCAGAAAGTGAAGAGAACTAAAAAGCCTCTTGATGAAAGTGAAAGAGGAGAGTGAAAAAGTTGGCTTAAAACTCAACATTCAAAAAACGAAGATAATGGCATCCAGTTCCATCACTTCATGGCAAATAGATGGGGAAACAATGGAAACAGTGAGAGACTTTATTTTTTGGGGGCTCCAAAATCACTGCGGATGCTGACTGCAGCCATGAAATATAAAGACGCTCACTCCCTGGAAGAAAAGCTATGACCAACCTAGACAGCATATTAAAAAGCAGAGACATTACTTTGCCGACAAAGGTCCATCTAGTCAAAGCTATGGTTTTTCCAGTGGTCATACATGGATGTGAGAGTTGGACAATAAAGAAAGCTGAGTGCTGACAAGCTGATGCTTTTGAACTGTGGTGTTGGAGAAGATTCTTGAGAGTTCCTTGGACTGCAAGGAGATCCAACCAGTCCATCCTAAAGGCAATCAGTCCTGAATATTCATTGGAAGGACTGATGCTGAACCTGAAGCTCCAATCCTTTGGCCACCTGATGCGAAGAACTGACTCACTGGAAAAGACCCTGATGCTGGGAAAGATTGAAGGAGGGAGGAGAAAGGGATGACAGGGGATGAGATCGTTGGATGGCATCACCGACTTGATGGACATGAGTTTGAGTAAGCTCTAGGAGTTGGTCGACAGGGAAGCCTGGTGTGTTACAGTCCGTAGCGTCGCAAAGAGTTGGATATGACTGAGTGACTGAACTGAATTGATAATATGATTTATAGCATTATTTGCTTAAAATGAAGACTAGCCAGGTTTAGTTCAGGTTAGGCAGGATGAACACTGGTGCTGAATTTAAAGAGGCATTTCAATTAGTTTGCCCTTGGAGGTAGGTTTCACCAGCCCCTAGGTAGAGAGGGTCAACAATTGTGACACATGTCCATAGTCCCAGCAATGATGCTAGAAATGCTTTAGCTAAGAAAATTTCTTTTGACCTACAATCCAACTGAATGTTTTCCTCTCCTAGTTTCCAGGTCTTATCCTCTCATAATTCAAAGGCTCCAGAAATCCTACTTCCTCTAATCTTCAACTAGAGAGTTTATCACCTGCCTCTTTGGGGAAAAAAAATTCACCATTCTCTTAAATCTAATTTTTCATCAAGATAATAAGGCTATTATGTATTATAAAAGGTACTGCCGCCCTACAAAATTATTTCCTTTGGAGAATCTATAAATAGTAACTAATTTTAAACTACAGGGCTTTAGGGGGGCTTCCCCAGTGGTCCAGTGGTTAAGACTCTATGCTTCCACTGCCAGGGGCAGAGGTCCAATCCCTGGTTGGGGAACTAAGATCTTGAATGCTGCCCAGCGTGGCCAAAAAAAAAAAAAAAAGAAAAAGAAAAAACAAAATAAAAAAAACTACAGTGCTTAGAGCTCGGAAAGTACTTGACAGAAAACGAAATGAGGAACTGGAATAATAGATAAAAAAGCAAGTGTCATGTAAATCAGTGGGGAAATATGAGGCATGCATAACTCCTTCTGTATCACTGATGTCCACATGCAACCAGTAAATGACAGGAACTATTTTAACTCGTTCTGAATAGCAACCACCATTAACTTGACCAAATGCAAACATGGCATGATTATTTCCATTTTTAACCACCGAAACACCTATTCCCATAAAAGCTTTCCAATTCACAAACTTATCTTGCATGAAAAATCCTGGGCCTCTGAAAATGCTCATTAATTTCTATACAAATCACCGCAGGTGTCCCGTGTTTTTTCCTCTAGATAGTGAACAAACTGGGGACAGTAATATTTTTTCAATCATAGTCTCCTGGGTAGATAGTCTATAATATGAACATGTTCTTATTTAAAATTATTATGTCTCAGGATCAGTTTTTCTGAATATCAGCTGTGTGCCCCTGGGCAAGTTATTAAACCTCACTGAAGTCTTAGTTTCCTCATCTGTAATAAAAGATAATATCTATCTTTGGAAGGACTGATGCTAAAGCTGAAACTCCAATACTTTGGCCACCTCATGCAAAGAGTTGACTCATTGGAAAAGACTCTGATGCTGGGAGGGATTGGGGGCAGGAGGAGAAGGGGACAACAGAGGATGAGATGGCTGGATGACATCACCGACTCGATGGATAGGAGTTTGGGTGATCTCCAGGAGTTGATGATGGACACAGAGTCCTGGCGTGCTGCAATTCATGGGGTCACACAGAGTTGGACACGACTGAGCAACTGAACTGAACTGAAGTCACTTCAGTTGTGTCGGACTCTGTGTGACCCCATGCAATGTAGCCTGTCAGGCTCCTCTGACAGGAGGAGAATCCATGGGGATTCTCCAGGCAAGAATACTGGAGTGGGTTGCCATGCCCTCCTTCTAGGGGTTCTTCTCAACCCAGGGATCGAACCCAGGTCTCCTGCATTATAGGCAGATTCTTTACTGTCTGAGCCACCAGGGAAGCCCAAGAATACTGGAGTGGGTAGCCTATCCCTTCTCTAGGGGATCTTCCCAATGCAGGAATTGAACCAAGGATCTGCTGCATAGGATAATAGGGACTAAATAACTCTTATGAGAGTTCCTAGTATATCAGAAATATCAGCTATTACTATTAAATATGGAATCTATGTATATGATATTACAGCATTTCTTATCCTTGATATTGTCTGATCAATAAAGTTTTGGTGAAATGGGGGAAAAAAAAACTGGATTGATGGGCAGAATCAGAGAGTTGAAGGAAAGAAATACTAATATACTACCATATATTAGTGGCATGAGATTATTTGTAAAGCTTCTGCTTAGTTTGAACACTCACCTCCCTGAAATCACCATTTAAAAAGTAGGAGTCACACATCTGTGTGGCAGCCATCTTTCCTCACATGGGGAACGTTATCCGTCATAGCAGGAGAAAATAAGGCCAAGGTACAAGCAATCCTGAAGCTTTCTGCAACTAAGATCACTTGAATTTTCTAAAACTTGTGGTCTCTGTAATACTTCCACAATAGCGTTAGAAGTGGAGATGTGGTATTATGAAGTACCAGGTTGGAGCCACGGTTTTGCAAGTTCCATCTCTCTCCCGTAGGGAAAGTCAACAAATCCTGCTGTGCTGGGTTTTAGCAAGTGAATGAGGAGGCTGGCCCGAATGCTTTCTAATGACTCCTTTAATTCTGAACTTTAATGATTCTAAAACTACATTTAAAGTAAAACCATTAAAAGACACACTTCAATTTTCAAAGTTTTCAAACTACCCCAAAGGCCCCCATTTAAATGTTTTCACCCCAACCTTTGTTAACAAACAAATCATACTGGACTAGTGAACGATCTCATTATTTATCCCTACTTGCCCCCAGCTCCCCTGGCCCCGAGCCCTGCCCCCAGAGTCCTTCCCACAACCTAACTGGGGGTTACAGAGGAACTATGCTTTATTTTCCTCTTCCTCACAGTGAAGCTATTGAAAGAAAAATTAAATAGTGCAAAAACTACTCATTTAAATTGAAATCTGTTTACTTATGACTATAGATACATCTAAAGACCAACAGAAAGAAGACAGAAAAAACTTTCCAATTATTCAATTACTCCTTCTTTATTTATTATATATGTTTTCCTGATGTGAAATTACACTTGTCAAGCAATTCAAATCAGAAGTGCTTTTCAGATTAAGGGCGGGGGGGGGGGGGCAGGAAACACAAAAACCAAGCTATTCTAAGTTTGCTAGAAACCAAGTCTTTAATCGGTTTACTTTAATTCCTAACGTTTAAATGATAATAATATATGACAAAGTATATCAACAGTTACAAATATGCTACCAAGAAACTTACTTAAAAAAAAAAAAAAGTGATTTAAGTAAAACAAAGGTTTCAATGGAAGCCACAGGAGCTACAAAGAACAAGCACTGATATCATTTTAAACAGAAAGAGTCTAAATGGGTTTGTTTTCCTTTAAATTTTTATCCAAACAGTCAGGGGAAACTGACTTGCTTTGTTCAGTGTTTATTATTTCACCTTTCCTGAAGCTGAAACTAAAATACTTTGACAAATGGGAGAGTCTGGTAAACAGACCATTCAATGTTAGGGCTTAGAACCACTAATCCATTTGCATTTCCTCTTTGCCCATTTTTCCTGAAGTCAGCATCACCATGATTGTTTCTTTACATATAAAAGGGTAATAATACCTCATACAACCTTACTCCAATTCACACTCACATGGAACCAGAATGGATCTATAATACATGCAAACAAAAAGGGATAAGAACTCTGAAAGACAACTGCAGAAGAGAGCTATCCTTTCTGGAAATACTATCATAGTACTTTACTCCACTGATATCCTATTTAACCAATCGAATTTTTATAGCCCCACTGATAGACTGTCTCTGCCTGATGACAAAACTACTCGCAAATACTTTTTTTTCCCTCTAGAGATCCACAAACAAAAGACCCAAACTAAACCACCAAAGTTGTTTTTCCATACTATCCAGAAGAAACGAGGCAGTTCCATTCTTGAACTTAACTCTTAAACTCAGTCTTTAATAAAAAGGTCGGCAGTGCTTTGTAGCTTCCCACACCCAAAACTACTGTAACTCGAACTTCTCTTTGTACTTCATACAGTTTCAAGAAAGTGTTAAAATAAACAGGCTAATATAAACAGATCTACTTTTTAAATAAAGGGCTTTCCCTAAATACTAAATTAATCTATGCAACCCCAGGAAAAGATGATGCATTTAAAAGAAATGTCTGGGAGAACCCAGAAAACTTACCAAAGTAGCATACAAGTACAGGCATTTACTGAATACCTGAAATATGAACATACTCACCCCCTCTTGTTTGAACAGGGGCCTGCATGTGGAATTCCCCTGAACCACCTGGAGGACTGGTGGGCCAAAGGGCATCTTCTCCACCTCTTCATACTAGTCCCTCCTCCCTTATTATTTTCCTCATCAACACACTAACCTTTCCCTCTTTGACTACATCAGCATTTAAAAGGCATAAACACTATTCATTTAATTTTATTGCTCTCTCTAATGCTATTGTCCCCGGCTCACTTCCCACTACTTTCCATTGCATTTTTCATATGCTAAAGATGCTCTTGTGATAAGGCTGGGAACCCAACTCCTGCTCTTGGTTATTTCTAAGGCAACAATTCATTACGTTGCAAACATCCTACTGATAGGTTTAATCCACTCACAGACTGGTGGATTGTCTGATTATCTTTACCTATCAGGTCCTTACAGAAATGGGAAAATTTTTCCAGGAAAAAGATCAAAATTTCATTTTGCAAAGCAATTTCTACCTCATTGATACAATTCTTAATTGCAATTTTATGAAAAACAAAGAAACAAATCATAACCTTGGTGAAATTCTAAAACTATATATTCAATTTTTACTATTGAAAAATCATGGAAAAACCACCAATTATCTCAAAACAATGTCATCTTTTTTCCCCCAAATGTGCAAATATCAGCTATCTCAAAACAATGTATTTTTATCAAGGAAGACAGGATGCGCTCGCACACACGCACGGGCATGTGTGTGTGTGCACACAATCACAGTGTAGGATATTCATTCTTCTATTTCTGGCTAAAAATATGCTCTCTAAAAGTATAAAGTGATATTCCGTCACATAAAAACATATGTATTTGATAAAATATTAACTTATCTGTTTTGGCAAGAGTGAGATCAAAGGTATATAGTTGTACAAAAATATCACATTTTAATTCCTAGTACATATTTAAAAGGAAAAAAGAAAAGTTGCATAGCCAAGAAATAAAATCCAATGCTTCTAGTGGATGTTTCAAATGTAGGGTAAGCATGTAAACAAACAGATCTGCCAAAACCGTGTGGCTATGGTTCCAACGCAAGAAGCACAAAGTTAAAGAGCCGTACAGATTTTTGATATTTCCTGAGCTGATACTGAAAATAACTCACAGGAAGAGCTGCTGTTGAGATGTACGAGTCCCAGCCCCCACCCTTTAACTGTGCTAAATCTTCCTGGTGCTATGACAACCATGGAAGTGCTCATTAGGGCTATTAATTTATACTTTAATCGTTATATTAAAATCCAACAAAACCACCAGATGGTAAATGTAACCCAGGAGAGACAGCTTCTAGGCTGGCTCTGAAGATTTACAACACAGATGCCATACTGGGACTTGAGATTTGAAATGCCATTCGGCTGCTCTTTAAGCCCAGTTTTGTATTTAAATTAAGGAGAAAACAAAGAATGAAACCACTCTTATTGAGGTTAGAAAATGATCTAAATGCCAAATCCAATCATGCCATTTTATAAACCACAGGTCAAGTGTCACTATCTCTGTGAAGTCAAACACCCCTACTTGGGATACAACTCAGACAAAGCTTGTCGTCCTATAACTCAGCCTCACTGGGCAGAAACTCCTAGGGAGTAGCACATGCTTCCATCTCTGAATGCATACTGTTTGATACCAGTCAGCCTTTGCGCAATTAATAAACTGAGGACTTGAGAGGTTACCCAGGAAAACCCAATTACCACACATTTTCTCTGAAGGGCTTATAATAATAACAAACTAAAACAACAGAGGAAAAACCTGGAATGTTTCCAGGGAAAACTGTTCTGGGTTATAGAATTAGGAAATCTGCTACAATTTTTAGAGGAAAATTCCACTGTTTGGGCACTACTGTTCTGTGATCTGTCCCTAACTCTTTAACATCAGAGGCCCAAACTTTAGAAACTTCCTTATGGAAATCACACTTCTTAGTGAAGTGAATGAGCACTCGTCACTTGCATGCCAGAGAGAAAGGCCCACTGCCTGTTGTTTTAGATGTATTATGTCTGAAACACATCAAGGAAGAGGGTCGCTGTACCCCCCAAGAGCACTGGAATACTCCAAGGTGGCTCACTATCTTACTTCCAATGAAATTACTTCTGAGAACCCAGAGCAATGACACAGTGGTGACCTACCTGGGAATACCTAAAGCTATGTTTCTATGCTTTCTCTGTTTCTGAGCATTTAAAATACTCTGGCTCCTTGGAAGAAAAGCTATGACAAACCTAGACAGTGTATTAAAAAGCAGAGACATCACTTTGCCAACAAAAGTCCATCTAGTCAAAGCTATGGTTTTTCCAGAAGTCATGTACAGATTCGAGAGTTGGACCATAAAGAAAGCTGACTGCCAAAGAATTGATGCTTTCGAACTATGATGTTGGAGAAGACTCTTGAGAGTTCCTTGGACAGCAAGGAGATCAATCCAGTCAGTCCTAAAGGAAATCAACCCTGAATGATCACTGGAACGACTGATGCTGAAGCTCCAATACTTTAGCCACCTGATATGAAGAGCTGACTCATTGGAAAAGACCTCGACGTTGGGAAAGATTGAGAGTAGGAGAAGAAGAGGGCATCAGAGGATGAGATAGTTGGATGGCACCACTGACTCAATGGATATAAGTCTGAGCAAACTTACGGGAGATAGTGAAGGACAGGAAAGACTGGCATGCTGCAGTCCATGGGGTCACAAAGAGCTGGACACCACTGAGCGACTGGACATCAACAATAATGTTTCTATGACATCATCCACCTTGACCTTGAGATTTGGCTGAACCACTCCTTACCATCCAGCCCCCTCCCTCAGTTTCTTCCACTCACTCTCTCCTGAGGTCAGAGACTAATTAGGTGAATCACACAAAGCAGTCTGAGGAGGGTTAAGGGGAGGAGTAGGAATAGTAAAGGAGAAAGGAGGAAAAGCAAATTCAGTGCATCCTAATTCCCACCCACCCAGCCCTTCCCTTCTTGTCACTGGCAGCGCTTTGTAGTCTTTCTCAGCCCAGCCCCCAGTTTCCTCATTCTTCCTTAGCTGCCTCACCCTTTCCACAAACCCCGCTGCCTCCAAACAGCAACTCTGCTCCTGCCCTGCAGGCACGCAGCTCCAGCCTGGCCAACTCTCCTGTATTAGCACAAAGCACTGAGGATCAATCTACCTGGAGAGGGGCAAGGAGACACCGGGACAGTAACAGCTAATGTAACCAGGAGACTAAACTGGGGTTATATCACCATCCCACAACTGTGTCTTTGAGAAATACACTAAGTTTCAAATCATCATAAACTTTCAGAACACAATCCTTTTTGAAATTGGGGGCTGCCTGCAATTCTTTCCTGAAGAGTTACAAACATGTTGTTACGAATCTGTAAATGTTAAGCCGTTGGATTCATGAAACATCTATACTCTAAAGAAGGAGACCATACGGGCTACCCCAGCTTGGCAAATGTCTGTTTACTAATCCAGAATCTGCTCGGTTATCTAAGTAGACTGTAAAACTAGTGAGTTTCTGTGAACCAGTCCCCTCTAGAATATCCAGAACCTCTTCTTTGAGGCCTAAGAAACTGTTAAAGACACTTTTTTGATTCACTTCAGCAGAAAAATTTTAAACAGAGTTCATTTGTGTTTTTTCTTATCATTTTAGAAGCACAGGGTGTTGAATTTTAATTACTCTAAAACATAGATCTGTATTCTCAACAGCCAGATTATCAAACAGGATTTCCACTTGGATCCACTCAGCTCACCTGAAACAGATGCCCCATTTCTCATTTACCTTATTTTGGGGGGAGCCAGGTATCCTCCTCGGGAGGCTTGAATTCTCCTTTCTCTTTCCACGCGCAATGTTGTTTACACAAGGGACGACCTCCCAGGCAACACTGTTAGCCTGGCCCTGTGACTGAAGGCTTTTGATTCAGCTGGCACATTTTAGGACTCCCCAGCCTGTTCAGGCCTCCCTGCGCCAGGCCTAAACAAAAATCTCCATGGAAAGTGAAATTCAAAAGCAGAGCTCTTTTGGTAAAGAACCCACTCTTTACCAGGCTGCCCTACTTGACAGATTCAACCTGTCCAAAGCCGCCCTCGGTTTCCTGTGGCCTTGAGAAAAAGCCCTTCTTATGAATGCCATCCGGCTGCACTGGCTGGATGTGTACATTAACCCCTTCCATCCTCGTTTCCCTCCCTGACCAGAGCAGCAGTGCCCTAAAGACATAAGAAGCAAACCAGATGAAGAACAAGTTCCAGAAGTTTACAGTTTGCATTAGAGATAATCACAAACCCTTCAGATCAAGTCTGAGGGTCGACAGAAAACTTAACACTAAGGGTCAAATCTCCAATTTCAAGGAAAAAAAGTTCATCTTAGCTAAGGATAGGAGCATGTCACAAAGCCCTGATGGCTCAGATGGTAAAGAATCCACCTGCAATGCAGGAGACCCGGGTTCAGTCTCTGGGTCAGGAAGATCCTCTGGAGAAGGGAATGGTAACTCACTCCAGTATTCTTGCCAGGAGAATTCCACAGAGGAGCCTGGTGGGCTACAGTCCATGGGATAACAAAGAGTCAGACATGACTGAGTAACTAACGCTTTCCCCTAGATAGTTATCTGGCATCTCAAATCCAACATATCCCAAAAGCAAACTCACTACTCTTATTCCAAACCTAATCCTATCTCAATTGCTGGCATCCACTCATTGCTCAAGCGGAGAAGGCAATGGCACCCCACTCCAGTACTCTTGCCTGGAAAATCCCATGGATGGAGGAGCCTGGTAGGCTGCAGTCCATGGGGTCCCTAAGAGTCGGACATGACTGAGCGACTTCACTTTCACTTTTCACTTTCATGCACTGGAGAAGGAAATGGCAACCCACTCCAGTGTTCTTGCCTGGAAAATCCAGGCAAATCCCAGGGGCAGGGGAGCCTGGTGGGCTGCCATCTATGGGGTTGCACAGAGTCAGACAGGACTGAAGTGACTTAGCAGCAGCAGGATGTCACAAAGAAGCCAAATTCGTCCCTTCAACGTACACACATACACAATAACACACAAAACCTTGTTAAAAGGAGGGCAGTAGCAGCAGAAACTAACACAACATTGTAAAGCAACTATCCTCCAATAAAAAATTATTCAAAAGGAGGGCAGCATCAACAAAACTGTTCCATGGTGAGATGAGCAGGCATGAAAATAGAAAACAGACCTTTAAAAAATTTGGATACTTTATTCCCCATTGAAATATTTATGCCAAGGGAGAGGTTTTCACCTAGGTACTAACATTCAGAGTAGACAGCTGTAAACAGGATGGAGTCCGATTTAGAAAAGTTAAGGCAAAGGAGTAAGTCTTTGGGGGTTAAAGGAGGAAGGGCAGAGAGGATTATGAGCAAAGAAAAGTGCCAAGAGAGCATCTGAAAGGTAAAAGGACAATATATTTTACTTGGTGCAACAACTAAGATTTTGCTTAATTTGATTTATTCAATTCATCCAATAATCCTTTTTTTTTTTTTTTTGAGGCTCTACTATGTGCCACATATGTTAATATTTCTACAGAAGTCCTATCTTAAGACCTAAGCACTCAAAGGCTTGAAGTTTGTAACCTAAAAAAGAATATAAAGACTTCCAAAAAGGTCTGTGTGCTTTGTGTTAAACACAAAACACTTTCAACACAATGCCAAGGATCCCTTTGTGACTAGGGGGACAGAAGGAAGCTGCTCCTGGGGTTAGGAAGCTGCTCCCCTTTCCCTTCTTTCACTCATTTTTCCATTTACTCAACCAAATCTACCGACCCCCACTAAACCCGTTGCTTGGCCTCATGCAGGACAAAAAGATATGACCAGAACTCTTCATGAAGCCTGAAACCAAACACCAATCAGACATGGCAATAAACAATTCTACCATAAAGAAGACTGAGACAAAGGACACCACAGCATCAAAGCACAACTGGGAGATCAGAACAGGAGGTAAACACGTCCCACTAGGTAACTGTGGAAGCTTCAGAAAGCAAAGGATGGCTGAGCTGGACCATCAAGGACAGGCAAGGTTTCCAATAAGACAGATGAAGCAGGCGCACCAGGGGGAGAAGTATGTACACAAAAGCGAGAAAGGCAGGAGTTATGTTTCTCCTGCATTTTTTCTATCTCCATCTGAAGTTAGTAATTAGCCTTCAACAAGTAAAATAAATAATCCTCAAGAGTAGTGACTTTTGCAAATTTAGAGGTTTTATCTGACAAGGGCACCAAAGGTAAACACATAGATTTCAAAAGCTTCACAGATTTCTTATACCTAGCAAATAAACCTCATTGACTTGGACAACTTTGTCCCCTAGGGTCTCGCTCTGTATTCCAAGTTGGTACTTTTAAGTCAACAACTTAAAGGCTACATTGCAAATACCCATCCTGACTACATGATAAAAAGAGACTGCACTTTGGAAATAACTTAATATATGCTTAACTAAACTGCTCTCTCAAACTGGGTCATTTGTAGAGACGTGATGAACCTAGAGAGAGTTATACAAAATGAAGTAAGTCAGAAAGAAAAACAAATATTGTATATTAACCCATACATGTGGAATCTAGAAAAATGGTATAGATGATCTTATTTGCAGAGCAGAAACAGAGACACAAATGTAGAGAACAACTATATAGATATTAAGGAGGAAAACAGGGATTGGAGGAATTGGAAGACTGGGACTGACGCATGTATGCTATTGATACGATGTATAAAATGGATAACTAACGAGAATACAGTGTATAGCACAGGAAATTCCACTCAGTGCACTGTGGTGACCTGAATGGGAAGGAAGTCCAAAAGGGAGGGGATATAATGTATATGTACGGCTTATTCATTCTGCTGTATAGCAGAAACCAATGTAACATTGTAAAGCAACTATACTCCAATAAAAATTAATTAAAAAATAAAATCAAATAAACCACTCTCTTGCCAAGTTACTTGTCCCCACCTATGAGATCTTAACCTATCTCCCAGGGTTGCTGAAGGTTAATTTCAGTGATACACGTGTCTGTCTGACACCTAAGTGTTACCTGGAATGCTGGTGTCTGGGTCCGAGTTGGAGCTGGCCATCTGGAGCTTCATACGGCTCCTGTACCTCATACACATTTGCATCAGTGTCCTCCACGCTGCTGGAGTTCCGTCGTTCCAACTCGGGAGTTTTCCCCATAGCCATAACAAAGGGCAAGTTCTCATACTCTGGTATTTCCTCATAATGCCGTATATTTTCATACTCTGGTACACAGTCGCTGGTAACAGATTTGCAAGGTGCCTGCAAGGACGACTCCCTGGACAGCATTTGGTCATCCAGAGACTCGGCTCTTGGTCCATTAGCTGCACTGGTGTGGCCCCGCAACTTCTTCCTCTTCTTGTGGGACTCCAGGCTATAGTTATCTGCCGAATATGCCTTGATGGGTTTACTTCTCTTCTCTTCTCCTACCAACAGGCCATGCCAATCACTCTCACTCCCTCTTTGCTCCCCACCTGCCAGGCTGCCTGAGGTTGTGTCTCCAAGATGGCTATGCTTGGACCAAAATTTCTGGAAGTCACTCTTCATGAAACAGATGGACAGCTTCATATTGAGCAACTTCTTTAAAGAGTTCTTCTTGTGAGAGTCTTTGCATGGCTTAGTGCACCTTTCCACATCCATAGCAGATAATGATTTTGCTCTAGGCTTGGTCAGGGGTGTGGGAGTCTCACTGTTTGAGGATATGGTGACAGACTTTAAGGATTCTGGGTTCCCTGAAAAGGGGATAATGGGATGAGGTAATTTCCACACTGGCTTCTCTGAAGCCCGTTTAGGCATATCAAAGGAGGATGACATACCATTGTTTGGGGCACATAAATGCTGCACGTGATCTCTTTCTAGACCCTTCTCTGCATCTTTTTCTTCATTTGAGGGATAAGAACTTTTCTCCACAAGCTCCTCAGAGGCAGCCTTTTTAAGCACTCCGGCAGCAGGCAAACTGTGTCTTTGAGGTTTTTTGGGGACAACTTTTGAGGAACTTTCACCTTTTATCATAGATTCCTTTTGCATTTGAGGGGCAGACACTCCTGGGTTAGAGGCAGTAGGCAAATGTTCGCTGCAGGTTAATTTGAGCTGCTTGGGCAGGCTCATAGATAGAGTACTGCATCTTATAAAACTGATTCCTTTGTCCTCGGCAAGTGACATACCAGAACTATCTCCTGACTTGTCGTCAGAACTCAAGTTAGAGTCTGTTTCTAAAGGAGGTGCCGTTTTTTCAGAGGAAAATGTTTCAGGACGCAAGGCTTTCTGTGAATAGACCGAGTTTTGTCTGTCACCAGTGAGGTCCACATTCAATTCACCTTTATTTTCTGGCTTCACTTTGTCCACCTGTTCCTGGTTACACAAAGCAGTCTGATGAAAGACACTGATTTTATTGTTTTTCAAACTATCTTCGAAAACATGAGGCAAGCTGTCTACATCCTCTGGTTCTTCAGTACTTTCACTAGAAGTATCTATATGTCTCTGGCGTAAGAGGCGTGCAACATGTGTTTTTCTGGGCTTGGGAGTTGGAAATTTGGGAGTACATGGCACTAAGTGGATTTCCAAGGGACCAAGGTCTCTGGCTTCTGATTTCTTACTATCTCCATCTGAAGATAAGAAAGGACTCCTTTTTCCATTTTCTAGAGCTTCTTGTTCAGATGAATGATAGCAAGTGTTGCTTTTTTCACTGTCATTCTGATTAGTTTCAAAATTTTGAAATTCAGTGCTAGGAAGTTGTAGGTGGCAAGGGTGATGATTAGAAACGTTTTCAAAGCTGGACAGGGAAGGTGACAAATCTGCAAATTCAATGCTGAATTGTCTGTGGGAATTACAGCCATCACTCATTTCTGGACTGTCTGTGGATCTGTGCTTCTGGGGGAAAAGAAAGGGTGACATTGGTTGTGTTAAAACATCTTTGAGCTTCTCTTCGAGGATGCTTGCCTTTAAAACTACTTTACTCTGGCTCTTGACCCTTTCACCAACAGAATCACATTTATGCTGATTTTTCACAGCTGAAGGGGACTCACCAATTTTGTTGTTTTCTAAATTCTCATGCATTTCCAGGGGCCCTAAGACAAGCTGCTTGACATACAAATTCTTTCTGCTCTCAAGCTTATGGTTACATCCAGGATGGCAGGAACACACTGGTAAAATATAATCACTGCTCGGATGCCCTCTGTTTCTGCAGTTCGAGTTGTCAATACTTTCAGGGAATTCCTGTGTATGCTCTTCCAGGTTCACGACGATTTTCCTTGATGGTGACTGTGTGATGTCCTGGACAGGTGAGGCCTTCAGAACTTTTGGTTTTGGAGCTATGGATGGTTTGGTTTTCTTTGTTGACTGTGGAACACTAGAAACCAAGATCTCAGGTTTAGGTGCGACAGGAGGTGGAGCTGGCTTATTAGCTGCCAGAACAAACTTTGGTTTGGGGGCCACTGGTGGCTTCTTAATCTCTAGAAAGGGGAAATAAAAAAAGTCTGATGACCAAAAATCCAAAGCAGAAGATAAATGATTAAGTTTCACATTTTTACTTTTGACAATGCATTTTACTAGGTAGATTATTATACTACATTATGCAGAGTCAGTGTTACTTTTGAAAATTCTGTAAATTGCTCAATTCCAGTACATACAGATTTTGGTATAGTGTACACTGCTTAGTAAATCCAGTACAGTTGTTCTTCTAACTCTGGAACAGCTCACCATATCTTTAGTCAACACTAAATGAAACAACTGGCTTTTGCTTAGATCTGTATAGGAGGACAGGATACTGTGGTTCATTTACTGAGTCCAAGAGCTGAATTTGCCTAAGGTTTACATAGGATACGACCCAAACATCTCATGTGAATAGCAGTATTCTTCTATCTCAAGGATACACAGTGGAGTTGTATAAAATACCCTTTATCAATGACCTATCTCACTTGAACCCCAAAATAACCTAAAAGAGAATACAGAAACTAGAAATTTCCCAAACTTAAAAACTGAAAATTATCAATACTGTATTATTTGAGGCTCTTAATAAAGCGGGTATTTTTCCTGTGCAGGGGTTGTCAAATGGGAATTTTCATTATAATTCTTCACTGAGCTTTATTTTTAGAAAGTCACATGTCTACACTCTACACCAGGTGATTATGATGTGCACCCCTCATTTATAACCACAGTTCTAGCGCATTTAAAAGATGACCATAATTCCTATGGTAGCAATTCTTTCTTGACATTATATTAAAAGGACTTAATAAGCACCTTATAAGCACTGTGTTAGATTTCGGCAGATCTGCTCTAGCCTATAGGAACCTAAAACTTTACACAAAAGGCCTATAAAATGAAGTTACATAGTCTGAACATCCACATTTTTTAAAGTTCTTTTAGTTTTTCTATCTATACTATCACTTTTCACCCTCTCATATTTCTTAAAAGACTTGTGGTAAAAAAATATTTTTAAACCTTTCAAAATATCATCTGCTGGACACTGTTTATGTACTTGGATACACAGAGGCTTTGATTCTTCAGTTGGTGGTGAGTTTCTTTTCAACAAAGGAAATTAGTCACAACACTCCAATTCGGGAAGGTATTACAGGGACACAAGTAAGGAGAAAAAAAAAAGTAGGGTGCTCTACTTCCTTTTTACCAACCAAGGAAGAATTTCTCAAACCTCTTCAACTAAGGTCACCTGATAACAGATGCCTTCTCATTTAATTCTTCAGTATAATGTTATAATAAAAAAAGATATGAGGTAGTTCCCAAATGCCTTAATACAAATTCCCAAAGCCATGCAATTTCAGTTAAATGTTCAATAAGCACGTTATTATTTTGCTTGTTCTTTTTTAGGTAGAAAATATTTTAAAACCATTCAAACCCTAATGATAAAGCTTTGTGTCATGGTCTATTAAATTAAACCCTTGACCTATTAAGTAAAGTCTTAAGAGAAAGTATGACTGCCCTAGGCTTCTTCCTAACCTCCCATCTTATTCAAGATAAGGAAGACTGGCAGACTGTCACACTGATTTCATTTCTGTAACCATTCTGAAAACATCCTACCTCTGGGCATTTTGAAGGAATAAAAAAAAAAAAGTTTTGCAATGTGGAAAGAGTTCTGGAGACTGGCTGCACAGCAGTATGAATGCACTTACCACTGCTGCTTTGTACACTTAGTATAGATGCTAAATTTATGTTAGGTTATCTTACCACAGCTAAAAACCCAAAAAAACAAAACAAAACACCTCTGATCTCATTAATCTTTTACTGAATCTTAGAGACTGTTCAGAAATTTCAGGGTCATTCACTCAAATCAATTTTTGCTATTTCAGTTCAATCTTTTTTTTTTTAATGTTTGGTATTAACTTTACTCTTTTCTTTAAATATGTTTTGTACAGGGTCTGCTTCCAAGAATCATAAATCTCTTCCTGTTCCAGAAACTCAATTAACTACATGAACTATGGTTGATTACCAACAAATACAGCACAGCATTCTGTACCTAACTTGCTCAACACATACTCGATGAATTAAAGAACTGTGAACTTTGGCCTAGTTAACGCTGTTTTGGAGGAAACCAATAATGTAACTGGGAGAGCTGACTAACCTAACCGTGTGTTTTTATGCAGAACTGGTTGCCTCAGTTTCCTTACTTGTAAATGGGGGATTTGAACACATTACTCTAAAGTCTAAATGACTTTGAGGTGATACGTCTGAGATACCTGCTTCAGGAGAACCCTTAGATTCCGGAGCCCTTTGCCCTGTGTGATTTTTCTTCGGTGTACCTCCCTCTGTCTTCACCACAAGGAGACAAGCTCCAGGAGGGCAGACACTTTGTCTCTCTGCTGTATCCCCAGTGCTGAACACTAGGCCTGGGAACAGACAGAGTTGCCACACACACATAGTCTTTACTATGTCTCAGTAACAAGATATTTCTTTAAAAAAAAAAAAAAAATCAATACCATTTAAACATAGAATAATAATATGTTTGTAGGAATCAACTTCAATAGGATTACTAAGTTCTTAATTATTAGTAGGAATAAGTGTTCAGCTAAGTCAGTAGCACAGAAATATTTGAAATTCATCATTATTTTCAGTGGCTCTATTTTGAAAGAAACACAAATCAAAAAATAACAAGCCATTATGAGACGGTCTGCTCCAATGTCAAACTTGCAATAAATCCAGCACCTTTGGATGTTAATACTGTATCAACAGTCAGACTTGAAACTTTTTAGAGCATAGCAGCAAATCTTTTATTTACACAGCTGTTTGGCTCCAGGGAAAAATAAGGTAAGAGTGTAAAGCACTAGTAACACTATTCTAACAATTACAAACACACTCGTCATCTATTACACACAGATGGCTGCAGCCCACGTGCAACACTTTGAGCTACTAGACCAGCCAAAAAGCAAAGCACAGCGCACGTACACTGAGACCTGTATGTGTTCATAAAGGTATAAAATACATTCCTATAATTAGCTCTCTTTTTCTCAGACACTGATTTTAAAAATTCTAAAATCTCTATGTGGGCCTACTCTTTTACAGATGCAAAAAAAACAAAGCAAGCTCTTCTTTAGAATACATATAATTTAGATATTCTACATTTTTCTTATGTCCTTAAATTAAGCCAACCAGCCCAAACAATACCACAGATTAGGTTCAGTGTAAACAAACATCTCCCCCAGTTGCCAATAATGTTCCTAAAGTTTTAATGCATTTAAATTTTGTTCCAAAGAGCATCATAAACAGCTTGTAAGAATGATGAACACATAATTTTGTTAGAAGATGGGCAGTTCTTTTCTATATTCCCCATTTAGACATGAGAAAAAGTTATAATAAATCTTAACAGATGGGCAAACAAAAAAGTCGTCAATGCTTCTCAGCCAGCTATGCTAAAAACCAACTAACTCAGCTAAACACAGGAAGTGTCCCTCTTTTAAACACCACAAAAATGTCTGGATTTCTTTAATTGTAAAGTTGATAAATATAAAAATAGCCTGAAATATTTGAGGGTCATTCAAATGAAATAATACAATTCCAAACTGAGACCTAGATCAGGTTTACATATTTAAATATCAATTAAATGCTTCTGTATCTGTTCATTTATAAACTGTTGGGACTGGAACTGAAAGTTGACACATCCAAGGTACGAATTTGAAATGCGTTTGACAAAGGAAGGAAGAGTTAAAACAGGCTGGAAGGATTTTAAAATCTCCAATAATTTTAAATCTAAATTTAAATTAAATTTGGCTTGTTCATTACACTGAGGCACAGAAATTTAGGATGAAAATACTTCACCTCAAGTAAGTGGAAAGGCTTCCTTTGGTAAGGAAAGAAGAGTTTATAAATAACGTAATTCTCAGTATATGATGACATCCTCTACACACACATATAACATCAAAAGGGAAGATCCACAACATCTTCTTCAGAAATACTACTACCGGAACACTGCTTTCCTTGCTTTCTTACTCCTATTGGCTAACTTCTCAGCTCCTTAGTTTGTAATCAGATTACACCTAGCAGTACAACCTCTAGCATATCTAGTCTTCAGAAAGAACACAAATCAGAACATTCAGGGTGCTGTTTGACAGTTTCAAGTTACAGAAATTTAAAACAAATGCCAAGAAAAGCTAAGAAAATTTAATCTGATACTTAACTGCTGATTCTAGAAGTAACTTTGAAGTCTTACACTGTTTTACTATTAAATGTATAATGAAGGTTTATTGCTTTCAATGTGGGCGAAATTGTTATTTAAAAAAAAAACAAAAATTAAAAAAACTTAATACTGAATACATTATTAAGTTCTAACTTAAAAGTTAACCTATGTTCTTATAAGTGAATATAATACCACTTCAGTAATTATTTCGGAAAATAGGAACTGTTCCTTCTGAACGTTGTCCATAAAATTCTTCAGAGTGCACACAAAGGTAATACAACTGGCTTTGCCATATGGATGAAGGGAAAGGACCAAGGAAGGTAAACAGAAAATAAGGCTTTGTGTACACTAACCAGGTAGACACAGGGGAAAAAAGTGCACAAAAAAACCGGGTGGAGATGAACAAAAACCTTGGCATCGGCAGGCAGTTCTACTCCTCTGATTCTTAGATAACAGGGGGAAACCCACCAGGACAGCAGTAACAATGTCTAAATCTCTTCACTAAGGGTCAGGGTTTCCAGTCCTCACTGAGGTTAAAGCCACACAGCCTAGTGGCTAAGTTCAACACTCCGGGAACGCTGCCCTTTCCTAGAATAACTGATTTCTTAACATGGGAATCTAAACTATTTTCATACGCAAAGGCAAAGTCGCTCAAATTTTAGGAAAGAAAAATAAATGCCCTCTTTACATTTCCCGTTTCTCCTGGAGCTAAGAGACCCCAACAAGGTCTTCCTTTAAAGGGAGGTCCCAAGAGACACATGATTTCCAAAGAGCCCCTCTTAGGCACGAAGGGACGAGAAAATCCGGCAGCAAACACCGTCTGCTCCGCACTTGCCGCAGTCCCGGAGAAAGGCAGAGGGAACACTACTAACCTATCCCGGGGGAGAAAGCAGCTCCGAGCCCCAAACCTGCAGCGCTCGCTACAAACTTTCCAGCGGCAGCTCGAGCGCCGTCACTTACCTGCAGCAGAAGTCATGATTCCCCAGTGCAGGTCGCTTCCCAGCTCGCCCCACTTAATCCCCGCGCCCCTTACAGTCCATTGTTTCAAGAATTTGGGAAGAAGAGAAAAACTCCCACAGAGCCCACATTCCGTCCGGAGGGACCGCGGCGCGAGCGCCGCACAAAGGGAGCTGCCTGCCGGCTCTAAGGACCCGGCGGCGCTCCCCGGCGCGAGCGCCGGCGACGGGCAGGCGGGCACGAGCACCGAGCAGCGGAGCTCCCGGCGGACGTACACGCGCGCGCACGAGCAGTGCTCACCGCAGCTTCGCCAGTGCGAGGCCTTCTCCAGCTCCAAAAAAAAAAAAAAATCAGAGCTCCAGGCGCCCTCTGCTAGTCGCGGCCGTAAAAGGCGGACAAAAGCCCCAACCTCCTCCAATCAGAGGGCCCAAGTTTTACCCCGTTCCCGGCCCTCCCGCCCACATGCTCAAGCTCGGCTCCAATGAGCGGGCTTTAAAAAGGGGCATGAGCTACAAGGCATGATGGGAATTGTAGTTTTCTGCACACAAGGACTGGCAGAGGCAGACGCTTGGGTGCAGCCTGTTCTCCCGCCTTCATTTCCCATCGTGCTGAGGCGGGTGGCATGGCGGAGAAGGATGACACCGGATTTTGACGAAGAGGTGGTTTTTGAGGTAAGGGGAAAATGGCGGTGCGTGTGAGTTGCCTTTGTTTGAGAAGGACGAGGGAGAAGGCGAGAGGGCGATCGAGGGAGCGACGGATCGGGTGACGCTCCTGCCGGTCTTGGTCACCGAATCTCGTCGATTTCCGGGCCTACTGTTGGCCGCTGCCTGACAGGTGTAGCCCGAGGCGCCCTTGCCTCGCCCAGTCTCTGCCTTGGGTCCTCCCAGAATTCCCAGCCTGGCCGGTGAACGCGAGCCCAGCTTGTTCCTTCCCGGGTGATGGATACGCCTTGGCTGGGTGTGGGGGTGGGGTAACTGCTCCTGGTTGGGGCGGGGCCCAGTCGTGGATTTTGGGTACTCGCCCATACGATTTAGCCTCCCCCTTTTTCGTCCTTGATTTTTTGGGGTCAATATCAAGAAGTGCCCGAGGTCACCGTTCACTGTCGAGGCGTGGCTCTTCGAGTGGAGGCAGCAGGTGCTGGTTTTCTAACGTGGTTTAAGATCTGTGTGTGGGACCTCCTGTGGGTGATTAGGGCCGGGGCGTCTCAGCGTCTAATTCTTTTGTCCTTTGCTGTTGCTCTAGGTGTAGCTGTTTCTTCTGTTTCGAGGCTTTGGTGAGAGTGCTTTTGTGTGGGGACTATTTTAAGACGTTCTCTGCCATCTTGAATGAAAAAAAAAAATTCTAGTGTTTCTGTTGCCGTTTATCTATCAGACACAGGCGCAAACCCACACCTCTGTATAAGGCATGTGTATGAATGCTTTACCAAAGTCCATTCATCCAACTTGCTTTTAAGAAATTTAAGAAAAGAAAGAGCTCATTCTTTACGAAAAAGAAGCTAGACAATAAATAGTGCAGAATGGTATATGTTGAAATATATGCAAACTGTCATTGGAGGATTGGTTTGGAAACTGCCGTCTGTACTCGGAGACGCTACACCCAGTAAGTGGATATTGGAGGTGGGTCTTGAACTGTAAGTCTGTTTAGAGAGGTGGAAGGGAGAAAATGCATTCTGAAGAACGAGAACAAAGTATGCCAAGCTTGGGAGGTGTGAAGGTATCTGGTGCAGATTTTTCCAGGACTTGAGTGTGAACTGTCACTATGTGAAGCGGTCTGATGGGGCTAGAATGGAGAAGTAGTGAAAGATAGGGCTCTTTTACCAAAAGGAAGTGTCTTGGTTTGAGGTCAGTAGGGAATACAAGTGCCTGAGTTTCAGATATGAGAGAAGACCGAATTGAATAATGGCTTGGACAGATACTGCTAAGGTAAAATTGAGGAAACAAGTTATAAGATTGTATGTGGGACATGAAAGAGAGACAAAAATCTATGTTACTTAGATTGCTAGAGAAAAGGGACTGGGTGGATTTTTTTTTTTTTTAACCCTGTTATGTGGTTAGATATCTGAATAATAATAATGCGTGCTCATTTCTACAGCATTTCATTGTAGAAAACAAGCCACAAAATTAAATCACTCGTTATCCTTTCACCCACAGATGGCCACTGTTAACATTATAGTATGTATTCTTGCCAACGTTTTCTATGCAAATATATGTTTGATTTTTTTTAACAAAAAAGTATACCACATAGAATTGTATATGTATTTTTCACTGAGTGTTTTCTTATCATTACTCTTTGAAAACAACATAATATCCAATATGTATATGTATCATAATCATTTTCCCATTCTTGGATAGTTACATTGTTTCAAAATGCCGTTATAGTCAACACTGGCATAAGTCCATTTTTAATTGCATCTCTGATTTTTCCTTAGAATAATTTCTAGAAAGGAAACTCGTGGGTCAAAAGATACATTTTTCAAGACTTTTACGCGGAAAGGTTATACTATTTCAAGTTTCTGTTAGGAATAAGAGTATTATTTTCACCAAATCCTCAGCAGCAACCTTATTAATTTCCTTTAGTCTTTGCTAATTTGATAGGGAATCGAGCATTCTGCTGTTCTAATTTACATTTTTTGAATTTACTAGAAACATTTTTATTTCTTTCTTGAGCATTTCTTTTTGTATTTTTTCCCCCATTTTCCTGTTGGATGTTAGATTCTTAACTGATTTGCATACATTTTTCATAAGTCACTTAAACCTATTTTACTTGTACAAATTTATTTATTTATTTTGTGGCAGAACCAGGGGGCCTTGTGGGATCTTAGTTCCCTGACCAGGGATCAAACCCTGCAGTGGAAGCACAGGATCTTAACCACTGGACTTTGTGGGAAGTCCCTAGAAATGTTTTTTGTTGTTTAGTTTATTTGCTTTTTGTCATATACATTAATTTTTATTGCAGCATAATGTTCATAAGAAAAGTGCACAAATCGTAAATGTGCAGACTGATCAGTTGTCACATGTTGAATACACCCATGCAGCCAGGACCTGTGTTAAGAAACTGAACATCACCAGCACACCAGAAGCTCCCTCTTACTCTCTTCCAGCCACTTCTCTCCACCCCCAAAATAACCACTCTTCAGACTTATAATCATTAATTTAGATCCCTTTTGACGTTTTTTATAGTGTACACACTGTGCAAGTTCCATTTGTATATGCTCTTTTTTGTCTGACTTTGCTTTCTGATTTTGTCTGTTATATTCATCCATATGGTCATGTAAGGATTTTTTATTTCTCCATAGTATTGCATGTGAACGTATAACCAGTTTTTAATCTACTCTACTATTAATGGTCTTTGGGTGATTTCTAGTTTGAAACTATTATGAATAGTGCTAATGTGAACATTTCAGTATATATATCTTACTGAACATATTTCTGTTGGGTATATACTTAGAAGAGGAATCACTGAGTCATAGGAAATACATGCATTCACCTTGTGTGGATATTGCCGAACATTATTCCAACGTGGTGGTGCCAATTTGTACTCTTAACCAGCAGTGTAGAAGAGGTCCAGTTGCTCCCCTCACTGACACTTGTTAATTTCCGTCTTTTTACCATTCTAATGTGTATACTGGTATCTCCTCTTGGCTTTAATTTGCATTTCCCTGATAAGGAAAGGGAGAGGGTTTTTTTTATGTTTAAGGACCAGTTGTATATTCAGTTTGTGAAGCCAATTCAAATTTGTTGCATATTTTTATTTTGGGTTATCTCTTGATACCAATTTGAAGGATTTCTCTACATATACTGAATGTAAGTCTTTTGGTGGATATATGTACCTCAACTGTCTCAGGTCTGTGGAACTCTCTTAATAGTGTCTTTCAATGAACAGAAGCTCTTAATTTTATTATAATCGAAGTAAATCTTTTTCTTTTATGGTTAGTGCCTTTAAAGAAATATTTGCCTGCTCTAAGGTCACAGAGCTTTATTTTAACCTTGTGCTTCTAGATCTGCCATCCATATGGAACTGATTTTTGTGTGGTATCAAGTAAAGGTCAACATATTTTTTCCCCACATGGATGTCTATTTAACCTGGCATTTTCTGAACAGACCATTGTTTCTTTGATGAACTTCAATGTTGCCCTTGTCATAAATCAGGATACCTTGTGTGTGTGGCTTTGTTTTTGGATGTTCCCTTTTCCACTAATTTGATCATTCTTGTGCCTATACCACATTATTGTAATTACTATAACTTTTATAATAGTTCTTAGTATCTGATAGAATAATACCCATCAGTTTTATTTTCCTTCAAGATTGCTTTGTCTATTCTTAGCCCTTTGTCTTTCTGAATGAATTTTAGAGTCAGCTTGTCATTTTCACTTTAGAAAAAGGAAACTGCAAAGACTGATTGAAATTGCTTTGAATCTCTGGATTAATTTGGGGAGAACTGACATCTTTACATTATTGAATCTTCCAATCCACGAGCATTTTTATTGCTTGCCTTCTAAATGAGTGAAGCAACTTCCCATCACTTTGTGCTCTAGGACAGATTTACAAACTGGGACAACAGGGGAAGAGAAATAATTTTTCCTCTACCCTTTGAGTTCTTGGCTGAGATTCCTGTAATAACAGATAGATTAACTAGAGGAAAACAAAAAACAAAAAAATGTTAACATTGTTATGAAACGAAATTCATCTAGAGTAAATTTAAAAGATCTTATAGACTTTGTTCACCGATTTATGTATTCGGCAGCATCCCATCTAGCAGACAGAAAGGAGTTCCTGAATCTGTTAAAAAAAAGAGAGAGAGAGAGACTTTTATAGGCAGAGGAAGTGGGTCAAGGAAGTTAGGCTAGTAAAGAGGAGATTGGTTGTATCAAGGTCACATTCTTTTAGGGAGTGGCAGGGGTCTGTCAGGCAGATTACCTCACTGATGCTGATTGACTGGCTTAAGATTGTATTTCTGTTACTGAACAAACAAGTTCCTGTGCCCAACTTGGACTTACTAGTCCAAACACCAAAACACTGAAGTCTGGAGCAGAGAAAGATTTATTGCAGGGTCATGCAAGGAGAACAGGTGACTCGTGCCCCCAAAATCCTAACTCCTGGAAGGGTTTCACAAAGCATCTTTAAAGGCCAGATTGGGGGAGGAGCATCCCAAGATGTGTGATCTGGTCACTCAGAATTCTCTGATTGATTGATGTTGAGGTAATAACCCCTCATTAATGGTTAATGAGGGGCATTAACATTATCAGGTCTTAGGTACCAATAGGTTTGGGGGCTACAGGCTCATGATCATCAGGTAGTTAATTTCTTCCATTTGGTGGTAGTTGGAAATATGCAGGATATACTTGCTATTTCTGATACGAGCTACAGCACAGAATATTGGGAGAGGAGCTCTGTCCCAAGAAGGCCCCATAGGGTCCTCTTTGGTTACATTTCTGGAAGAGGCCAAAAATGTAAGTCTTGATTTGGAAAGTGGATCTTAGCATAAGTGACTCCATTTGGGGCGTGTGTCTTGTTCCTAACAACATGCATACCCACATATATACATGGGAGATAGTGTTTTTAAAAAAACAAAAACAAAAAAATGGAACTAGATGATAGTTAAAGCAGTAAAAACATATTTTATTCAGGACTACTGCAATAGAGGAAAGAGACCTCAGTATAGAACTGGATTCTATTGCAAATACATGAATAAGTGGAAATTTAATTACTAAGAGGAAATCTTGGATTTAGAGGGGTTTTGGCTAAACCAATATACCAGATTCTTGCTGAATACAAGCCAGGGTGGTCTTTTCCTTTGTTACTGCAAGCCAAATGCTGAGAAACTGAAGTTTGCCGTAGAAGAGAGTTTACTCACAAAGCAGCCAAGGGAAAACAAGCAGAAAATCCACCCTCCCGAAGGTGGGGTATTTATGGAATAAAGAAGCAGGGTGGTCTTAGTTGCAAGGAAGGGTGATTGGAGGTACAGGAAAAGTGAGGTAGTCAGTGTTCTTTGCAGTCTTATCTAGGTTACATGCTTCTTCCAAGGGTGCATGTTGAAAGATGGAGGCACTTAGCATGGTTCTGGAGGTGGAGGTTTTGGCCCTCTGATGTCAAAGGGACGTTCATCCAACACCTGTGTGGGTCCAGTCTTACGGCCTGTGATCTCAACCAGTCTTAGCCAGCTCTGACTGAACAAAAGCTGATTCTTAAGTTCCTAAAAATCAGCTTAAGCCCCTGCCTCTAGTACTATAGCAAGCCATATATCAGAGGTATTTTCTGTGGGGTGGTTAAGGAATCTTGTGGTATATTACCTAGGCTCTATGAAGCTTGGGGTGCATGCAATTAAAGAGAGGGAAAAAAACTAAAGCAAGCTCACCAGTGAAGGCAATCTATAAGCAGAGGGGTTTTAACAAGCTGTTCCTTTATCTGTTCTTTAAGACAAGCTTGAGAATTTCTATTAGTCACCAGCTTCTGACCCTGTTGGGCTTGATTTCACCTGGAGGGATGGTAGAAGATGAGGAACCCATGAGGAAGATTGAGAGTGATCTTTTGTGGAAGATGAGAGACCCTTGCTAAACTGACATAGCAGGGTTTTGTTAAAACCAGACTTTGCAAAGAAGTGTGTAGAAGAATTTTCAGGAGCCTGACTAAAGTTGGGTTAAGGAAACAATCTTTGTCAGGGGAAGGTTGTAACACTCCAAGATGTCTTAGATGATTCAGGCTTATGTACCATCTATGTGGGACCAGGGAAAGGATGTAGGCCTCTTGTGTGAGTGTGCTAAGTCTCTTCAGTCATGTCTGACTCTTTGCGACCCCAAGTACTGTAGCCCACCAGGCTCCTCTATCCATGGGACTCTCCAGGCAAGAATACTGGAGTGGGGTACCATGCCCTCTTCCAGGGGATCTTCCCAACCCAAGGATCGAACCCGTGTCTCTATGTCTCCTGCATTGGCAGGTGGGTTCTTTACCACTTGTGCCACCTGGGAAGCCCCATGTATACCTCTTAGGGGAGAGCAAATATTTACTTTGCAAAGATAAATGGGTTCTTAGAAGAGCAGATGGGAGATATGACAAAGTTTGTCTGGGTGTATCTTCCTTTCCTGTGATGAGTCAATCTTCCTGGTTGATGAAACTCCCAAGTAGGGGATATATGACAATTGAGTTTCTTTTGAAAGATGTGTCTTTAGATCTGAACGAAGGGGAGAGTTCAGAGAAAGCATTTCTCATTTGCTGTTTTTCAAGTGCGTACAGCTCAAGATAACCAGTATGCCCCAGTGACATAATTTTGGAGTAGCATATTTTGCTACCTTTCAGGAAGGATCTGTTCCTCGAGGCCATAGCTAAATTGACCCTTAAACTGTCTAGACCTTTGCTGAGGGTGCACAGAACAGATGTAGTCTAGTGGTTCCTTTTCTTTTATGGTTAATGCTCAATTCCAGTTTTCTGTTTCAGGGGATACTTTGATAGTCTTTTTTTATTCTGAAAGGGAGTGTAATACAGTTGTCAAAGGAATAGAATCTTGAGTTGGACGACCTAGGAAATCTTATCTCCAAGATACATTAATTACTGTGACTTTGAGCAGTTTACTCCTCTTTGTGTCTGTTTTCTCGATATTAAGTAGAAGTAACAGTATCAATCGGAGAAGGCAATGGCACCCCACTCCAGTACTCTTGCCTGGAAAATCCCATGGATGGAGGAGCCTAGTAGGCTGCAGTCCATGGGGTCGCTAAGAGTAGGACATGACTGAGCAACTTCACTTTCACTTTTCACTTTCATGCCTTGGAGAAGGAAATGGCAACCCACTCCAGTGTTCTTGCCTGGAGAATCCCAGGGATGGGGGAGCCTGGTGGGCCACCGTCTATGGGGTCGCACAGAGTCGGACATGACTGAAGCGACTTAGCAGCAGCAGCAGCAACAGTATCAATCTCATAGAGCAGTTATGAGTCATTAAATGACTCAATGTAAGTGAAGTACTTAGATGAGTACCTGGCACATTATAAGCATTCTGTAAACGTTAGCTTCCCTGATAGCTCAGATGGTAAAGAATCAGCCTGCAACGCAGGAGACCCCAGTTCGATTCCTGGGTCGGGAAGATCCTCTGGAGAAGGGATGGGTTACCCACTCCAGTATTCCTGGGCTTCCCTTGTGGCTCAGCTGGTAAAGAATCCTCCTGCAATGCAGGAGACCTGGGTTCAATCCCTGGTGTTGTGAACATCCCCTGGAGAAGGGAAAGGCTACCCACTCCAGTATTTTGGTCTGGAGAATTCCATGGAGTGTGTAGTCCATGGGGTCACAAAGAGTCAGATGCGACTGAGTGACTTTCACTTTCAAACTTTAGCTACTATTAAATTTTTCCTGAAAAAAAATTCATGTTGGTTTTCAGAATTACTGGTATTGTGTGTTTCTTGAGTTAAAGACTTGAGTACTAAAAAATAATTTGTAAGGTTATAAATGTCCCTGGGTGCTGTACTGGCTGTATTTCATGAGTTTTGAAATATAGTTTGTCTCATGATTTTGTAATTTCCTTAGTGATTTGTTCTTAAACCCCGACTTAACACCTAGGTGTATGGGTAAGGGATTGATGGTGGTAGTGATGACTTTTCTCCATTCAGCTGGTGAGAATTCTATATAGCTAATTCCATTTAGGCTCAGCCAATTTAGTTAATTCAGGCTGCTGTAACACTCAGATTGGGTAGCTTATAAACAACAAAAATTTACTTCTCACAGTTCTAGAGGCTGGGAAATCCAAGATTAGGGTACCAGTGTGGTTGAGTTCTAATGAGAACCCACTTCCTTGGTTCATAAATGACTGTCTTTTCCCCTGTGGGCAGCAGAAGGGGTGAGGGAACTCTCTGGGATCTCTTTTATAAGGGCACTAATTCTATTCTTGAGTGCTCTAACCACATGACTTAAGCACCTCTCAAAGCCTCACCTCCAAATACTGCTACATTGGAGATAGGTTTCAACATTTGAATTTTGGGAGAACACAAACATTCAGATAGAGCAAGAGGATAGAAGACAGAACACTGGAGAGATACTATATTTCTAGTTCCCTTCTAGCAGGGCTGCCATTTGGTAGTGATTGTGTTTCTGTACTTAAAGCCACAAGTCTTTTGGGGGACTTCTTTAACTTCATCTCTTACAGGGCTTCAGTGTGACCCTGCTGCTTTCCTTTGACCTTTAGGCCCAAGGAAATTAATAACTTACTGCTGTTGCCACTCTGTGGATGCTTTACTATCCCCTCTTGGCTGCCTCAGCCCTTCTTGAAAAGTGAAAGTGAAAGTGAAGTCGCTCAGTCATGTCCGACTCTTTGTGATCCCATGGACTGTAGTCTACCAGGCTTCTCTGTCCATGGGATTTTCAAGGCAAGAGGACTGGATTGGGTTGCCATTTCCTTCTCCAGGGGATTTTCCTGACCCAGGGATCGAACCCAGGTCTCCTGCATTGCAGGCAGATGCTTTACTCTCTGAGCCAGCCCTTCTTAGGGCTATGTAAATAATGGTCATTTCATTACTCTTTTCAGTTATCCCTTTTGAGTGTGCCGTCTGCTTCTTGTAAAATCGTCCTGCAAGAAGACTTTCTTGGTTAACCTACTTTGTAGCCCTTGTTCCGTTCTCTAGGATTAACTCTTATCCACTGTCATCCACAGCCTTTGGTTTTGCCTTCTGAGAACTTATTCCTTATCTCTTAGCACTCCTTAGCTTCATAGGAAATGGGTATTAAAGTATGCTTTACTTGCAGGCTGCATACCTTTCACAGCCTGATTCCTGATGTGGGTTTAAGAGTTGCTGTAGAGGTTGAATAAATATGAGGTTTTGCAGGATTTTGGTTTCCCTAGCAGTATCAGTTCAATTCAGTTCAGTTGCTCAGTCATGTCCGACTCTTTTCGACCCCATGAACCGCAGCACGCCAGGCCTCCATGTCCATCACCAACTCCCGGAGTTCACTCAAGCTCACGTCCATCGAGTCAGTGATGCCATCCAGCCATCTTCATCCTCTGTCATCCCATTCTCCTGCCCCCAATCCCTCCCAGCATCAGAGTCTTTTCCAATGAGTCAACTCTTCGCATGAGGTGGCCAAAGTACTAGAGTTTCAGCTTTAGCATCAGTCCTTCCAAAGAACACCCAGGGCTGATCTCCTTTAGAATGGCAGTATAGTTCCCTGAAATGTGGTAGATTTTCAGTTTGTTAGCTTCTAGACAGTTTTATACACAAGTAACCACAGTTAGAGAGCTCATTTGGGCCTAACTCTTACATCTGAAATCTATAGAGTATTTACTGGTTCTGTTTTGGATCTTTTCTCCTCATTCAACTTCATGGCATTACCTACAATAAGAGGCCTGGTTGAAAAGGTGTCACCTTTAATTAGATCCTAACAGCTGGGCTGGTTCCCACTAATAGCTTATGGTGAACAATGTCAGATTTGTGATCTCCAAAGAAGACTTAGCTTTGGGATCAGGGATCAGGCTTGATCACTCAGAGCTTTTGTGTGGCAGAAGTTTTACTACAATGAGAAAGGACAGAGAAAGCTTCTGACATAGACATCAGAAGGGGGTGGAGAGTGCCCCCTCACTAGTCTTATCAAGGCCTTATATACTTATACCAGACCCACTCCCACAACCTGTCTTAATATAACAAGATTAGTCAGAAGATTCTTGTTAAGGAGAAACATGTCCTTGAGCAAGATACATTGTTGTTATATAATTATTAGTACAGAGCTTAAGAAAAAACATAGCCTTGAGCAAGATGGAGAAGCTCTCTACAGTCAGCAAAAACAAGACCTGGAGCTGACTGTGGCTCAGATCATGAACTCCTTATTGCCAAATTCAGACTTAATATGAAGAAAGTGGGGAAAACCACTAGACCATACAGGTATGACCTAAATCAAATCTCTAACTGTTATACAGTAGAAGTGAGAAATAGATTTAAGGGACTAGATCTGATAGAGTGCCTGATGAACTATGGTTGGAGGTTCCTGACATTGTACAGGAGACAGGGATCAAGACAGGGAGCAAGAAAAAGAAATGCAAAAAAGCAAAATGGTTGTCTGAGGATGTCTTACAAATAGCTGTGAAAAGAAGAGAAGTGAAAGGCAAAGGAGAAAAGGAAGGATGTACCCATTTGAATGCAGAGTTCCAAAGAATAGCAAGGAGAGATAAGAAACCCTTCCTCAATGATCAGTGCAAAGAAATTGAGGAAAACAATAGAATAGGAAAGACTAGAGATCTCTTCAAGAAAATTAGAGATACCAAGGGAACATTTCATGCAAAGATGGGCTCAATAAAGGACAGAAATTGTATGGACCTAATAGAAGCAGAAGATATTAAGAAGAGGTGGCAAGAATACACAAAAGAACTATACAAAAAGGATCTTCATAACCCAGCTAATCACGATGGTGTGATCACTCACCTAGAGCCAGACATCCTGGAATGTGAAGTCAAGTGGGCCTTAGGAAGCATCACTACGAACAAAACTAGTGGAGGTGATGGAATTTCAGTTGAGCTATTTCAAATCCTAAAGATGATGCTGTGAAAGTGCTGCACTCAATATGCCAGCAAATTTGGAAAACGCAGCAGTGGCCACAGGACTGGAAAAGGTCAGTTTTCATTCCAATCCCAAAGAAGTGCAATGCCAAAGAATGCTCAAACTACCGCACAGTTGCACTCATCTCACACGCTAGTAAAGTAATGCTCAAAATTCTCCAAGCCAGCCTTCAACAATACGTGAACTGTGAACTTCCAGATGTTCAAGCTGGTTTTAGAAAAGGCAAAGGAACCAGAGATCAAATTGCCAACATCTGTTGGATCATCAAAAAAATCAAGAGAGTTCCAGAAAAACATCTGCTTTATTGACTACACCAAAGCCTTTGACTGTGTGGATCACAACAAACTGTGGAAAATTCTGAAAGAGATGGGAATACCAGACCACCTGACCTGCCTCCTGAGAAATCTGTATGCAGATCAGGAAGCAACAGTTAGAACTGGACATGGAACAACAGACTGGTTCCAAATCAGGAAAGAAGTACGTCAAGGCTGTATATTGTCACCCTGCTTATTTAACTTATATGCAGAGTACATCAGTAGAAACACAGGGCTGGATTCCAGTACAAGCTGGAATCAAGATTGCTGGAAGAAATATCAGTAACCTCAGATATGCAAGTGACACTACCCGTATGGCAGAAAGCAAAGAACTAAAGAGCCTCTTGATGAAAGTGAAAGAGGAAAGTGAAAAAGTTGGCTTAAAGCTCAACATTCAAAAAACAAAGATCATGGTATCCAGTCCCATCACTTCAAGGTAAATAGATGGGGAAACAGTGTCAGACTTTATCTTTTTGGGCTCCAAAATCACTGCAGATGGTGACTGCAGCCATGAAATTAAATGACGGTTACTCCTTGGAAGAGAAGTTATGACCAACCTAGACAGCATATTAGAAAGTTTAGACATTACTTTGCCAACAAAGTTCTGTCTAATCAAGGCTATGTTTTTTCCAGTAGTCATGTATAGTTGTGAGAGTTGGACTATAAAGAAAGCTGAGTGCTGAAGAATTGATGCTTTTGAACTGTGGTGTTGGAGAAGACTCTTGAGAGTCCTTTGGACTGCAAGGAGATCCAACCAGTCCATCCTAAAGGAGATCAGTCCTGAATATTCATTGGAAGGACTGATGTTGGAGCTGAAACTCCAATACTTTGGCCACCTGAGTAAAGAGTTTACTCATTTGAAAAGACCTTGATGCTGGGAAAGATTGAAGGCCTGAGGAGAAGGGGATGACAAAGTATGGGATGGTTGGATGACATCACTGACTCAATGGGCATGAGTTTGGGTGGATTCCGGGAATTGGTGATGGACAGGGAGGCCTGGGGTGCTGCAGTCCATGGGGTCACAAAGAGTCGGACACGACTGAGTGACTGAACTGAACTGATGTGCATCTAGAGCCCTAGCTGCAAGATAATTTGGAAAATATTACATTCAGCTCTTTCTTCTCTTTAATACAAGAGTTGCACTAGGCAGGAATGTAATTTAGAGGTTGGAAAAAACAGCCTACCACATCCATCATAGGACCTAACCTCTCTTCTAAGAAAGTTTAATGGTTTTTTTTAGTATATCTGATGTAATACTATTATTTATAATGATTTTCAGAATCAAACATCAGGCTTATTTATGTCTTAATACTAACTCAAGGGAGTCATGTGCCCCATTAAAATTAAAATTTTGAATTTTAAATCAAGCATATATTTGGAAAGTATTCTAATCGCATCTTTTCTCTATTTCAAACATTTTCAAAATGACTTGGTTTAATACCAGTTTCCTTGGTTATTAGTCAGTTGCACTGTTTTCTTGTAGTTTTGGTCTTTTGTATTCTCCCTCCAGAAGCTACCTTTAAGCCCTCCTGGACTGAACAATGATGTAGAGGATGAATTAAGAAATGGAAGGAAGAGTGAGGTTTCCAGTTCCTGGTCCTTACTGTAGAATCTGACTGTTTTCCTTTCATCAGGGCTAGATTCCATATATATGAATATCTTAAAAGTTAGTTTCTTTATCTTGGAGCCCGACTACCCCCTGGAGGCTGAAGTGGGAAAGACATCACCTCACACTGGGACCTCTGACTGAGCAGCAACGGGACAAAATTTAGAAAATGATGGACTCCATATCTAACATGGGTATTAAGCAAAATAAATACTGAGATAGCAGTATTGTCATTTTGATCTGTTATTGGAATCTCTTAAGATGTTTTGAGAGTAAGAATTCTCTAGTTACCTTAGGTGACTAGTTCTGATTGCTCATTCATAGCTGTTGGATTTTTTTAATTATAGATTAATTGCAGAAATTTTGAGTTGTTTATCCTATCTTGAATCCTTCTACTCCTAGAGGGAAGAGTATCTGAAAATAAACATTTATTTGAAGGACAGATATTTTTACCTCTTTGCCTTATTTGTAGTGCAGCTAAGCCTTTTTTTTTTTTTTTTTGTAACTTTCTTAGAGGGACAGCATTATCCTCAAGGGATGTTTTTACTCTGTAAACTCTCTGTCCGTGATAACCTTTTTTTGTCTTTGAACTCCTTTTGATATTTGTTGAAATTCATTCTTTTTTCCTTTGTTCATGACTGGGGAACCTAAATGCTCAGAACTGGGAAAGCCCCTCTGGTCTTGACTTCTCTCCCTCCTTCATCAGTAAATAATTAAATGTTAACCCTTTGTTGGCAACGTGTTCAGGTTTAGCTTTCTCTGACCCCCAGCACTAAGGCAGTCAAATGAATGTGAGATGGCACTTACACAATCTCCCATATCTACAAGAAAGGTACAAAAAACCCTCTCTTGCTTGAGAGAGATTCTCATTTTGTTATATTTTTAAAGGTTATTATACATCTCTAAAGAACAGTAAGGCATTTTTTATAAGTAACATTTGTAGGTTCTTTCCTATGTGCTTTATTGATTTGACTAATGGAAGGAAATTTTTTCTGTCTGTGTATGTTGATAGTATTTGCTGTTTTGATAGTGGAGCTTGCTCTCTGAAAAAAATTATACATACAAAATTTTAGGTATTATGGTATCATATTATTATTCCTTAAAATGCATTTTCAGTTACCTGTAGTACACAAAGCTTCACAATTGTATTATATAATTTACTTCTGACTAGTAGCTGAGATCAGAAGCATGACAAAATTCATGTTTTTATCACTTATCTATAATAGAAAGGATATTGATTAGTGGAGTTATTAAATCAGAACTGTATTGACATATAAGATTGACCATTAAGACCAGAGCTAGTTTATTACCATATATACAAGAATAAATTTATTTAACATGAACTGTAAAATTTTTTCTTGAGGGACAAGTCGCTTTTTTTCTGTCTGTGTCATATTGTTTCTACTGTTTTGGCTTCATCACATATCCTCAGAGCTCCAATATAGATTTTAACATTTTAAAAAATATATTGACAGTGCAAAAGATAGTAAGTAGATCTCTATTTATTGCATTTATTAAAATGCAAGTTCCTTTGTCCGATATACAATTCTTAAGTTACTTTTACTGGTTACCTTGGTAGCTTATGTAGTTATATTAACGACTTTCATACTTTGAAAACATTATGGAAAGGGGACTAATCTAATAGTCAAGAGATTAACATGAATTAGCAATGATATCTTAAATGAATCACTTAATTTCTCTAATGCTTACTTGCCATCTGTTATAGAGGAGTTATACCAGATCATCCTTGAGTATTAAATTTTTCTTGAATCTGATAGGTTGGTTGAGTTAATGAGAGTAAGCCGCTAAAGGCTTCCGTTCATTAGAAAATACAGGAAGAGATTCTGCTCATTTCCAGTCTATTTTTATATCAATAACCCTGGCTCAATTTTCATTTTCCTGACTCCATTCCAGGTGTTTTCTGAGTTCCCAGAAGCAAATCATGCTTAAGGATTTAGGAGAAAAGGCCGAAGCTCAGTGTACTACTCAGGGGTATAGTATTAGTGTACTGACTTCATTGCCTCTGGCTTTTTAGAATATTGCTTACATGCTTATTACTGTTAATCCCACTGCAGAAGATCAAAGTGCCCATTTGTCTTTATTTGAAATATTTGACGATTTAATTTTTAATCCACATTTTAATTTATTTTGCTGACAGAATCTGGCCATCTATATCCTGTTTGGGGATTTTTGCTGATAAATCCACAATCATTAACCTCATATCTCTTTAACACCTTTATTAAAGTAGATTTTCTATTTTAGTGTATATTTTGCCATGTTCTTTTCATTTTACTTTTCCTTACAAAATCTCCCTGATGATAGAGTATAATGAATTATTTGAGAGAAAGACGTCCCCACTATCTCTTAACAGAATCACAAATTCTGCCTCCACATTTATTATTATTATTTAGGATAAGGAAAAAAGAAAATAAGGTTAGATGGGATCTAATAGGGCTTCCCAAACCTCACTTTGATGTTTGTTGTACGCTCTTCTCACACCCAGCATTTTGCCAATGTATTCAACATGGCTCCAATTTTTTTTTCAAAAGCAGTTGAAAATGGTAGTTTTCCTTTCTCACTATATTTCTCACTATATATATTTTCTGCTCTATATTCAGTTAAGTGCCCAGTATAGGCCAGTTGATTAACAAGATATTGAGTAACATTAAGGGTAGCATCAGAACTACAGGGGGTCAATCAGGATTACTGTCTTCTCTTTCCTTAGTTAAGACCAAGTCACTGTTGCTCTTTGCTTTTAATCAGTTGAGCCTGTAAGCCGTGTGAGTGCTCTCCCTTTGCATCTCTTCATCTTTCTTTTGATGGATATGTTTTGTTTTGGATTAGATACTGTTGTACTTAAGTAATTTGTACTATTATAGGAAAAAATGTAAAGTTAATCTCTCTAAGCTTTTTGTTGTTTATAACATTTCATGAAAAATTAACTGGATAGGATGAATTTCTGCTGGAAAACAGAAGCCTGAAACCAGGAGAATTTATGAATAGATGTCTTATTTGCTGCTGGTTTAAAAAAAAAAAAACTAACATAAATATTAAGTAATAATCTCTAATGGCATTTTTTAAACACCACCGTCCTTATTACTGCTTCTGCAGTTACAGAGTAATATTGAATGGCATTGAAGAAATTATGTTCAGGTTTTTTCAAAGAGCTGCTTCTGATAGCAAAATGCTTAGTAATGATGAGGACACACCCTCCAGTTCAGTGGCCATTTTGTACTGTAGTTCTGGAGAAACAAGTGGGAACCATCAAAGAAAGAAGTGTACGGATCAAAAGAATATGGTCAAGAGGCAGTAAATTTTTCCTCTGGCTCAATTGGAGGATTTAGAACTATGCTGTCTGTGAGTAGTTTAATTAGTTGGACCCTAATTAAACCCATTTATGAACCTTTTTAGCTTAATCTTTTTTAATTCTATGATTAGATTTTTGCTTTGTTGATAATGAGGAACAATTAACACGTGAATTTGGGACTTTTGGAATAGTAATTTAGAAGTTATGCTGAAATGTATATACTCCAAAAAGTATTTCCTGTTATTTTATAATATCTTTAATTTTGCAATATACTTTTCCTGTATTATTCAAGGTTGAAGGTGGGAGCAATAAATAGTTATTTTTAAATTATGCTTTATGATTGTGTATTAATTAGAGATAATTGAAAGGTCTGTAGAAATTCCATATATTAGCAATATAGTTAATAGTAATGGGAAAATGTATTTTCCTTTGTAGGGTTTATTAATTGTGACTGTTTTAGCTGTTGATATACCAAAAGTTTCTTCATTAAAAATAGAGAAAATAGCTACCTTGTGTAATTTGGTAATGACAGTCTTCCTCGTCAGCTTATTTTGTGGAGTTCTTCAGTTAACTGAAAAAATAAGAAAATCAAAGCAATTGACAACAGTTTATCCTTTTCAATCACATTCTTCAAAAACAATGCTGTTCTATATGTGATAATCACATTTAGACCTACAACTTTAAACTATGTTCAAAGATAAAAGATTTTTAAAACATTTATAATGGTTAATAAACTGTTTCAAGGCAAATATTCTCCATCAAATTCCTCTAATTACAGATATCTTTCTCCTTAAAGATTTTGTTTTGAATAAAAGATCTTTTAGAGATTCTGTTGGTATGGTAGGAACGTTTAAAAATATGTAACTTAAATAAATTATAGTACTTTTCTTAGACTTTTAAAGAAAAGTTACCTGTAAGCAGTTTGATAAATTCTGTTAACAAGGGGATGGAAATCGAAGGCTTCTGAGAACAGATTTGTACAGGCGTAAAGTCTTCATTAACAGTTACTTCTGCCTCACACAGTTTCAGGTTTTTGTGCCAATGCTTCCTACTACTTTCTGTTGATAGTTAATTATTTTCCTATTGCTTTTGTGTTTAATAAAAACTTGCAGAGGTCATATAGCATCTAACATTCGACAGTAGTTAGCATTTTGCTTTGATACGGTATGATGCTTTAAATAAAAGAAATGTGTAACAGTCAAGTAGATCATTAATTTTTATATAGAAAGGTGCTCAGGATCATTCCATTCATTTGCTAAATTAAGAATTCAGCCTCTCTTTTGGGGTACCTTTTCCCACACAAATAACACATAAATATATTTTCACTATAATAATACTCTACTCTTGCAAACTACTTTGAAGTCTGGGTCAAACAATATTCTTTGTAGCCAGCTTCTAAGCTTGTGTAATCTGAGGCAAATTCATGTGAATTATGGCTCATCTGAAAGAGAAATGATGGGTAATAAATGTAGATATTACTGGGAGACTTATGCTGATCTGTTTTGAGTTTTCTAACTTAATCTGTTAAGTAATTTAAAAGTCACAAGTTCAGCTTCTGGTTAAAAAAATACACAAACTGTACAAAATACTATATAAAACAAAGTTAATGAACTTCTTATTTGCGATGTAGTGAAGTAAATAACAGCTTTGACTCTGTCAGGCTGCCTCGATTCATATCCTGACTCTTAGCATTTACAGGCTCTGACCGTGGCCAACCAAGTTACTTGGTCTCTCTGTGCCTTAGTTTCCTCTTCCCTTAAATGAGCTCTGCCATAAAAGGTTATTGTAAAGATGAGAATTATTGTATAAAAATGCTTAGAACAATGCCTGGCAGTGTGGTTACTCGGTAAATGTTTGGTGCTGCTTTGTTTGGGGAGGAATTAGTAGGGAGGGAATCAACAAACAGATGGGAGCCTACACTGATCATCTTCTTGTGAGAAATAAGTGCATCTGGTTGCACCAAACAGAATTAGCAGCTTCCACTGACATTTCCAAACCGGAAGTAAATGCTGTTGTAACCTGCAAAATAGGCAGAGGGAGCAGGTCAAGGACCATTTTGAGATATCCACTGCCTGTGGGCCCTGTAGCCTCTGGGAAACTGCAGCAGTGGAATGAGTGAAAAGGAAAATCAAAGAGCTGGTAGATCATAAGAGCAGTAGTTCTATGAAGATCTGGAGGAGCTGCCATTTTCAAAATATATTCACAGGGGAAAAAAATTCAATTTGAGAGACTGTAGTTCTGTGAAACTTAAAGCTAGCAGTGAAAGGGAGTAACTTGAGGTGAGGAGAGCCTGAAGAAAAGGGGGAAATATATAATTGAGTTAAAAATAGTACCATGCAGGGCCTGCATTTTAAACCTTACAGAGTATAAAATCTGACATATAAGTTTATTAGCCATTGTTTTACTTTCTGTATTCTGTTGCATTTAACAACTTGGAGCCTTGCTGACCCTGCAGGGATTGCTGCTCCTTCCAGGTTACGAAGAAACTGCTCACCTGGCTACTGTCTGTCTGCCTAGTCACCCTGGGGTCACTACCAGACCCTACTCAGGACAGACCCTGTGCTCTAGAGCCTGCTGAAATCATCCATTTCGCCAGTCTGAAGCCGGCTTGCTTTGCTGCCTTCCTTCCCACACAAACCACAGTGAAGGCTCCCTCCCATAATCCCCTCCTCTCCCTTCCAGCTGACCCTGGTGCCGCCCACGTCCCCTCTCCTCCCCTGTGGCGCAGCCTGCTCCCGTCTGGAGATACGTGAATATAACAAACTGTCTTTCCAATGGCAGTTGTCTCTTGATCTGTGGGCCTCACCATACCTGTATAAGAAAACTTTTGTGAGAGAAGCCTTAGTTGTTCCTTTTAGATCTCCTTTTTTCCTCGAGTAGTCTTGTGTTATGGTTAAGCATGTAGGCTTTGGACTCACCCCAGCTAGCTTCCATTCTGCTGGGTGACCTTGGACAAGTTATTTAACCTCTCTATATCCTAGTTTCCTTCTAAAATGGGAGTGGTAGTAATAACACCTCTTTAGAAGTTTGTTAGGAGTAAATTAGGTATGGTAAAACATGCTTAACTTATGCTTAATATATATTCAACTCAACAAATCTTAACAGTTTTTACTGTTACTCTTATTATTTTCCAGCTTTGACTTTACTCTTTTCTAAAATATTGATCTCTCTTAGGACCCTCTTGTCTTCTCACATATGTGTTATCTCAGGCTGATCTCATTTACTCCATCTGTTTTTCACACCTGTATGACATCGTATGGGTTTGCCAGCATACCTATTCGCTAAAAACTCAAATCTATACATCCAGATTAGGCCACTCTCCTAATCTCCAAATATCTTAGGTCCAAGTTACTTACATTTGAATGTCTCATAGGTGCCTCTAACTCATTGCCTCTCTCTTCAGACTTGTTCCTCTGTTGCTATTTTATATTTTAAAATAATATAAATATAAATAGCACCTCCTAATTGTTCAAACCAAAAATCTCGGAGTCATCTTAGCCATCTCCATTGCCAGCCACTTTCAATCATAAATGGATTCCAAATTTAGGAGGAAGAATTCACAAGCTAAAGAATGTTTATTACATTTTGGGAGAGGATGTAGGGGTAGGATCAGGGGCAGGGGAAAAAAGTTTTTATTGCATTTTATATCTTTTGGTATTGTTTTAATTTTTAATTTAAAAACAATGAAAAAAAATCCATGACGTTGAGCATTTGAACTTAGTTTCCTTTATAGGTAAAGCAAAGTTAACTTTTTCTTGAATATCCTCAGAGAGAAGTTAGAGAGAAGTTAACGGCAGAAAATTACCATAACTCTAGTTAGTTTAGTACGTGCTCTATAGATATTTGGTTAGTGGTAGATAAGCAGATGACGATTGCCATTTGAGTTTCCCTTTTGCTAAATTTTTCTGGCGGAACGCTGTTAGCACTCAGTCATCCGCATCTAGAAGACAAAGCAAATAGTTGATGAGGAACCAGCATCAGAATTTGTCCAGTAGTTGTTGCAGACTAGAGATTGCTTTTCTAAAAGGGTAACTGAGCTCTCCTGGGAATCAGGATTAGTTTGGAAAGAGCATCGTAGCATTCTGCTGGTGTTTCCAGCCTGATGCAGGTGCGTGCTTGTGGGCCTGTAGCATTGACAGAGCTGTGCCAGTAACCAAAGGAAGCCGCTTCTTAGTAAGATGCCATCTGTGGAAGAAACTGAGTTTATCTAGATATCCAAGTTTCCTAGTTGCATATGTGGCCTCATTAGTCAGATATATTTTTTTTTATGTTGAGACCCCAACAGAAATTTTTTAATAAGGAAATGATTTTATTGGAAAATTGAAGTTCAGTTAGATGAATAAGAAGTTCATTTAGAAATAGTCTCCAAATGTACCCAAGTGCTGTGATTATTTTGGTTTTGCATGGTATTAGTGACTGGTTGAAATTTTAACATGTTAACTCTGCTGCAGTTATTTCAAAGGTAACTCATTTCACTATTACAGAGCCTGTTGGGTTCTTAGATGGCAAGTCATGGAAAAGTAATTTTCCATTTTGGCTTTGGAATCTATCATGCTCCCAAAGTAAAAGGTAAATAATGAAAGCAGCTGCTGGGGTATATATTTGGGGAGAATTTTTTCAATCTGTGATTCTTTATACTGTAAAATAGGGTTTCTCAGCCTCAGGACTGTTGACAGTTTGAGCTGGATAACTTGTGGGGGTCGTCCTGTGCGTTGTCAGATGTTGAATATAGCCCTGATCTCTCTCCATTAGATGCCAGTAAAGCTCATCCCCTCAGTTATAACAACCAGAATTATCTTCAGACATTGCCAAATATCAGAGTTGGGGAATGGGGCCAAAATCTACTTACTTGCTCCATAGGAATATACTGGGTTTTTGTATTTGTTTTAACTGTCTAAATCACATAGCTGAAAATTGCTTATCCCACAAACTTCACATTAGTTTTTGAAAAGTAAATATGAATAATTGACATGTAGTTAGCCATTTATTTGTACCTCTACTAAGACTGGTAACTTGAAATCTTGTTGCTAGAGAGTACTTTGTTATATTCTCTTTCAGTAGGTAACTAAAAATACCAGTACCATTATATGGAAGTTTGTAAGGACTTGAGAATTCTTTTCTAAAATTTAATAAACTTATCTTTTTCCTAGATTAAAATAATAACTTAAATTTTTTCAATTTTTCTGCCATTTTCTTAAATCTTTTATACCAGACTCTGGAAAAACCTAGCATCTGACTTTTAAAAACTATTATAATGAACTTATACATAAGAAGAGTAATACAGTGAAAGTTCTGTGTGCCCATAACCCAACTTCAGCTTGAGCAGCTGTTAACATTTTGCCAAACTGTCTCAGCTGTTCCTCTCCCACCCTCATCTTTCTTGGAGTATTTTAAAGCAAATCCCAGACATTACTTAATTTCACCCATAAATGCTTCAGTATACATCTCTAACAGATAAGCACTCTCTCTTTTTAATGCTAACTCTGATGCAATTATCTAAAAAATTAATAATTCCCTAGTATCATCTAATACCTATGTTTGGATTGCCTCAGGTATCTCAGAAATGTCTTCTTACAATCAAACCAGGATCCTAACATCCATCCATCACATTTGGGTGATATGTCCCTTTAGTCTTTAGCAGTTTTCTTTACCTCCTCTACCTTTATTGTATCATTTTTTTGTTGCTGAAGAAACTGGGTGATTTAATCTGTAGAATTTCCATCCTGTAGACTTGACTGCTTACATAGAGTAAAATGGCATTTGAGTTAGCACAAGATTCTACATTTTAATGTACCACTTTTCTGTCTTGTTTCCCAAAGAATGTCATGAGTTTTGTTTTACCACCTGAACAAGTTTAAGAACCTCATGGCATTCTTTGTACTTCAGGAAACTGAGACCAAGAGAGGATTTTCCTGAAACCATCAACTTAGTTGGAAAGTATCAAGTGTACCATAGTTTTATAAGAAGTGTCATAGAATGAAACTTTCTTAGCAAAGACCTCAACCTGTTTTGTTTTCTCACCTGTGCATACATACTACCTGCCACACGGGGGGATTTTTAGTATTTATTATTATGAGTTGTCTAATTCTGCTGGATTTGGCCTCTTCTTCCCTTTCTGGGCTAAAACCTGAAAGATTACAACTTGCTCTACCTGTAAGGGTTTAAAGCGGTTTAAAAGAGAAAACATATTAATAAGAGCATTTTACACATCACCTCCATTTCTGCACAGTTAATCTTTTAAAATGCAAATCAGCAGTAATAGTACTGGCACTTCTGTGGAATGCACCATAAATCATGGAGAAAATAAACAGTTGGTTAAATGAGTTGTTCAAACTTTATATATCCATTGGCATGGGATCTCCTGTTTTGCGGAGAGCATGAAATGCAGGTAATCTGGGACTTAAAGAATCATTTTATTGCAGTGCTAGCAAAAATATTGGGATTTCCTGTCTTATTTTATGTTTACTTTCTTACAAGAGTATATTTTAGCCATCAGAACAATCTTAGCACAACCAAAGACTTGTGGCATTTTTGCATTTAGCAAAATTCTTTCTGGTGCTATGATGTGTGTTTTCTGTCAGCTAAAATTTACAGGAATAGTGAACCACAAGGATTTCCTGAGGAGAAGCTCCCACATGCTGTGTCTGGGATTTCTCATATTTCTTTTGGCAGCAGTAACATTCTCCAGTACTACAAAATTGTAGTTTGAATCCAGTGCTAATAATTTCTCTTCAAGAAAACAACTGAAACGTTTTGATTCTATTCCCTTGAACCAAGGGAAAAAGTTATAACAAGGAAAATTATTTATCACCACCTACTTTGCCTTACCCTCCACACACATACAAAAAGTCCCTTTCTAAAGCTGAATCAACCTATATTGTATGAATCACAGAAATTTGTGTGTATTTGTTTTTAAGCCTAATAGTCCCGAACCTCCAAATATAGTGGCTAAGGCTGTTGCAGTATGGAGCTTTACCCTGTTGTAAAAGAAAAAGTAATTTGTTTTATATTGGGTGATCAAGTTTTATACTGACATTATTTGTTTCTATTATTCTCATTCTCTTGCATGTACAAAATATGAAAAGCTCACCAATATGGTTTCATATTTCATGTTAAACCTTTTCAAAATTATCACTTGTAGAGTTTGATATGGCTGTTTTTTCAGTAATACAGTTATCAGAGAAGACTTAAAATACTCCTCCCTTTCCAACTGCATATCTGTTTATGGTCTGATTTTCTTTATATACTTCATCCAAAATAAAAAATTGCAGCTGATTCAGTGCAGAAACAGATATAAAAATCCACCCACTTCCTCCTGTTATGCCAGACTTTAATAAGAGATTTGCAAAAATATAAAACAACCTACTTTTCTCAATACAGTTATTTCATTGTGAAAAAAATTTCATTAAAATCATGTTGTTAAAATGTTTTGTTTCCATGACTATTATAATAGGTTTATTGTTAAGTAAGTTGATAAATATTTTAATTATTTAGTTTTAAATTTCTAATATGATAAATATTGTTAGGCATCCAGATAAACAAAAGCTCTTTGGGACCTTTAACAATTTTTAAGACTAGAAAGGAGTCTCGAGACGAAGAATTTTTGAAAATCACTTGTCTTGATTTGGCTATCTGAGATCTTTCAGTTAGTGCGTAGATGATATTTGGTAGTTCAGAGAGAAAGGTAATTTTATCTGCCCAACAGTTTTTAAATTAATATAAAATAATTACTAAAAATCCCTTTGCATTCTTAAAATTTGTCTTACAAGGTCTGTCTTGGTCAGTTCATCTTGGCTGATGTTCAGTTTGTTAGCCAAAGGATGTTTGTTTTTCATTTGTGTGTTATCATTGGTTAAATTTTAAATTTTCTTTTGGCTCAAAGGTTATTGAGTCATAAAAGTGCAAATAAAACAGTAAAATAAATGCTACAATGCAGAATGCTATCATAAATATAATCAATAAAGCTTTAGTGTTCATATAGTCTGTTTATATGTGTTAGAAGGTGATATGATTTGCATTAACAGCCAAAAAGAGAGAAGAACAAACATGAAATATGACAGTGACTGGAATTAACATTTTACTAAACCTCCTTTACCTTCATCCCCTGTCTCCAGAGGTGACAGAGGTCTTCAGAGGTCTCTGAAATTTTGCCAAAAACTTAGTTACATAAAGTCATGAGACAAAGCAGTGATGGCTTGGCAAGCCAGAATTTACTAAAGAATTAGTAGTTGCTGTTTTGTGAAATATGAAATAGTGGTTCATAGTGTGGTTATCCAAGCTGAGGGCGTATGTTCTTAGTTAATGTGCAAACAAAAAGGGAGAACAGAGTATTTATTGTATCTCTTCTGTGTAATCACTTTTTAAAAATCTGTTACAGATACTCCATTTTGTTATTTTGTGAGCTGTGACATAAGCTGGAAAAGGAAGGGACATTGAAGTCATTGCTGGACATAGCATCAGCTAGTTTGCTGTAAGGTAGGGCCTTACAGTTTGAATAAAAAGAAATTTGGCCCGGTCCCCACCCACTAAGCCCCTTCCCAGAGAACAGTTAGCAGTCAAAAGTGTGCCTCATGTCTTGATTGAGTAGGGAGTCGTCAGTAAACTCTGGGCCAATTTGTACTCCTTCAGTGCCTATTTTTATATGGCTGATGAACAAAGAATGGTTTTTACATTTTTAATGGTTGGGAAAAATATCAAAAGAATGTTATTTTGTGACACGTGAAAACTGTAAGAAGTTCACTATTTCCATAAATAAGGTTTTATCGAACATAATCACATTCATCGGTCTGTGTGTCGTCTGTGGCTGCTTTCATACTACAGCATACTTGATTAGTTGCGACAGAGACCATATGGCCTGCAGAGCCTAAAATGTTTACTATCTGGCCTTTACAAAAGAAGTTTGATGACCCTTGAATTAGAATAACTCCACTTTGATCCATCTTATTTATTGTTCTTCCCCATGGGAATTCGTTTGAAGAAAGGATTCTACTGTCTTAAAAACAAGTTTGGGTTTTGTTTTGTTTTTAAATATGTAAACTTTTCTAAAGGTCAGCCCACAAGAACTAGTATTCTTGTTCTTTTGCCATTCTAGGGGCAGAGCAAGGTGGGATTCACAGTTCAGTTTGAAAATATAGGTTGAGTAACTCAAGGCAATATTTGAAAAAACATTATGGGTAATAGAAAGATTAACCATTTCTGCCACTAGAGATTTTAAGTCTGATTTAGGGATGAGACTGTAAGTTCTTTCTCCTTATTTTTAAATGCTTTGCCTATTTTTCTCAAAGGAGAGATTAAACATAGCTTTAAAGGAAGGCATTCATCTTCTTATTCTCTCAAATTAATAGCCAGTGAATTGCTACCAGTCCAGCAAATTCCCACTCTTCCTCATGTTTCCAAATTCAAAGATATATTCCCTTAAAGTATTGGTCTCATTCAGATGCCTCTCCTCTGTTTCCATATCAACCAGTACATTCTTGTAATTATTCATTTACTTCATGTCTCTGTACTAAACTGTACGTAAGCTTCTTTGGTGTCTTCTTTTCTAAACACAGGAGGCTGTTTGTAACTTTAGGTAATATAGCACAATATTTCAGAGCATTAGCTTTGGAGTGAGACCTATCCTGCTTCCTCTAGGTGAGTGAGTCTTTCCTCATCTATGAAACGGGAGTAACAGTAGTAATGATGATGGTAAAGCATTTATCTAGAATTGTCCCATGGATTTTCATTCGATAGTGATGAGGATGTTTCTGTTTGTTCTATTCTATAACCTGCATTTGGCACATAGCTTATATAAAGTTGAGGTGTAGATTGAACAATTACTGTGTGCTAGGGACTACTCTGGAGAAGGCAATGGCACCCCACTCCAGTACTCTTGCCTGGAAAATCCCATGGACAGAGGAGCCTGGTGGGCTGCAGTCCATGGGGTCGCGAAGAGTCGAACACAATTGAGCGATTTCACTTTCACTTTTCACTTTAATGCGTTGGAGAAGGAAATGGCAACCCACTCCAGTGTTCTTGCCTGGAGAATCCCAGGGACTGGGGAGCCTGGTGGTCTGCTGTCCATGGGATCGCACAGAGTCAGACACGACTGAAGAGACTTAGCAGCAGCAGCAGCAGGGACTACTCCAAATGCTTTATATTTATTTAGTCCTAGAACCCCATGGTTTAGGTATTAATTATTATATCTATTTTTAGATTAGACAGCCCAAGCATAGAAAGATTATAAATCGCCATGGGTTACCAAGCTGGTAGGAGGCAATGTTGGGATCTAAATCCAAATAGTCTGGCTCCACAGTTTTTGTTCTTAACCTGCACTGTCTCTTATTTGCCATATGCTTGTATGTAAGCTTATTTTGGTAACTTTCTTGGTTTTTTAAGTTTGTTTTCAGTGCTGACAAATGATACGTAATACTCATCTGTGCCTGATTGACTTAATCAGTATGATTGTATGATAAATTTATAATTGATACAGTTATAATCATTGCTCCTTGGCTTCAAGTAATAACTATTTTTCACTGTGAGCCCTTTTTGGAGCTATATTTAGCCAGGATTAGCTATTTTGAAGCGATTTATTCTAATACTACAAAAATTTGGACAAAAATTGCTTAAATCTATTTATACTCCTAAATTCATTTTTTCTTGCTGGCACTCAAAGAATGTCTATTTTATTTAGTTTTTCCTTTGAGTTTTAACCCTGCTGAATTGTTTGTTGATTTTTTTTTTTCTTTTGATGTTAAGTGGCGTTGTGTAAATAATTCAGTTTGGGCATACTTGTCATAATGTTGAATTTGGTCTCTAAAACTTTTGAAATAGTTGACCTTTGAAATATAGGGGGGTTGAGGCACCACCCGCGTATAACCACACAGGCAGCCCTCCCTACACTCAGTTCCTCTCCCTGGGCTTCATCCACCCCTCCATATGCAGTGCTAGTGCTGTAGTGTGTACTTATTTTTGAAAATCATCAAAGTGGAGCCCTGTCGTTCAAACCCATGTTGTTAAAAGGTCAACTGTAGTAATTATCTTGAAATTTATTTTATATCTCTTTCAGAATTCTCCACTTTACCAGTACTTACAGGATCTGGGACACACAGACTTTGAAGTATGTTCTTCTCTGTCACCAAAAGCAGAAAAAAGCGCAGTGACAGAGGGACAGCAAAAGCCTCCTGCGAGAGCCCTGCCAAAAGTAAGAAGGTGTCTTCATTCTCTGTGACTCAGTCTTTTGTCTTTTACTGATTATTTAAATTGCCTTTAGCCTTATCCTTACCAAAAAACACCTTATTGGCACCTCCATGTTCTTCCCCTGCACTGGTTAAGACTTTAATTTTTATTTCATCAGTGGTATATATCTGTTCAGATAAACATGAATCCTTGGTATTTTGGACTATCTCATAGGTAATTTGTATAATGAATTGAAATTAATATGATTGAGGATCAAAATATATTGCTTATTTAAATATTGAAGTTACTTAGAGTGAACCAGGAAAAAAAAACGAAAAGATAAAAATTAATACCTAATGGGAGCCCAACTATAGGATCCTACAATAACCAGAATTTTTTTCTTTAGATTTTTTTAAGAGAAAGCAAATTAATATTTAATAAATTATTTCAAAGATATTAATGGAGTAAGTATATTTACCTCAATTTCTGCTGCCCTTTATATCTGCAGTATCATATATTTTTATATAGTAAGTATTTTGTAGTTGATATACAGCATTGGGAGGCTGAGGTACTAGAAGAAGCCAACAATAATTAGGTTCACTAAATTGATTTGTGCTCTATTATTGTATTTACTAAAATAAGAAAATATTCCAGTACATTTCAGTTTTAACAAAAAGAATTCTAACAGAAAAAAATATAACCAGATTACCTTATTTCTTGAGCATTCTAGTTTAATCAGTGTTTTAATATAGGAGTCAGTTACTTTTGGGAGGAAGATTTTAAAGTTTTCAGTTAATCATTTACTCTGTAAGATAGAAAGGGAAGGATCTTTCCTTTTGTTCTTCTTAGGAAAAAACTCTAAAATGTGAAGTAACCAAGCTGGACCCAAAGGCAACAGCAGAGTAAACACCAGGGAAGCGGTGTTTTTTTAGCTAACTCTCACGAGGAAGGAGTTAAGGGAGTGAGAGCACACAGGCCAGAACCAATGCTGAGAGTCCTCCCTACCTAAGTCCTTTCTTCTCCTTGTTCCTTTCAAATACAAGCACCTCTGGGGAAAGTTTTAAAAGCAAAACCTAAAGATATATCTAAAAGATTATTCATAGATTAAAATTTGAATTTGAGATTACTTGGCAACAAAAGACAAAGGATGGGTCAAGGGATAGTGTTGGGGCTGGAGATGGACATTGACCTCGTGTGTGTGTGTGTGTGTGTGTGTGTGTGTGTGTGTGTGTGTGTGTGTGTGTAAACTTGGGTTTTATAAGTGTTTAATTCTTTTCACTTATGACAGTATTTTTACATTTAGAAATATTGTTATTAGTTTATAAATAAATAAGAGTTTAAAGTTCATCCTCTCAGAAATTGAGGAGCAGTTAAAAGCATAGCCAGAAAGTGTTTTTCAAAATTACCACATATCCAGAAAGTTCGTTTAATCTTCATGTTATACATTTCAACTGCGTAAGGTACATCTCTCTAAAATGAATTTTTTCTATATAAATCTGGGGCAGCTATATTTTTAAAAGATTTCTTGTTCCTTTTTAGGGGATATATTTTTAGAATTGCCCCCCAGATTCTGTTCAAGTGATGAAGTTTCAGTTATTTCCTTTGGAAAGCAAAGCAAATTTTCTGTATGAGTTCATGATGAAACAGTCACCATTTTTAGACTTTTTTTTAGAAAATGTGATTGTTAGATACTTACTGAGTATTCTGTATTGGTATTCTCATCATGAATATTCATTCTCTGTATATTTTTCTGGTTTCTTTTCCTGGGATTATTCTTAAACATTCCTTCCGTAAAGTTTTAGCATCAGTCCTCTGCTTGGTCTCTTTTTTTCTGAGCTATCTCATCTACTTTCTTGCCCTCACTGGCGTTTTTTGTCTATTCTCCATTTTCACTGAGTTCCAGATACTTGTTAGACATTTCCATCTGCCTGTGCTCCAGGAAACTCATATTCAACATCCCTAGAGCAGAGCTTTTTTTCTCAGCACCCCTGAAACAAAATATTTTTCTGTATTCCCAAATTACTACCCTCTCAATTTATCTTACAGTTTCCCACACTCTAACATTGATTTGGTCAGTAAGTGACTTCAACTTCTTTCTAAAATCTAATCCTTAGTTATTGCTGTTTTTACTACCCTAGTGCAAGCTTTTATCATTATTTAGCCGGACTATTATGTACCCTCCTAATCATGCTTCTTGGCTATACTCATTCCTTGCTAGTACAGCCACTGCTCTGTTTGCCAGTTATTTTTCTAACATGCAGATTTTTATTGTTTCACTTCCCTGTATTAACCTTCCATGACTCCTCATAGTCTATAGGATAAATTCAAAATTATTAAGACCACAGTCTTTTAAAATCTATCTCAGTGTACTTTTTAAACTTCATTGCTCTTCTGTTCTTCCCTTGGCTCTTTGCCAGCCCAAACTCTTAGCTGCCACTGTCTGCAGGACAAATGCTTCCATGGCTCCCTCCTGTACTCATCCTTGTCCCTTGCCTGGGCTTAGCTCCAGCGTTAGTTCCTCTTGACTTCCTTTCTCCTACACTTCTCCAGATTTTACATTGTGAAAGAAAGTGTGCAAGTCGCTCAGTCGTGGCTGACTCTTTGTGACCCCATGAACTATACAGTCCATGGAATTTTCTAGGCCAGAATACTGGAGTGGGTAGCCTTTCCCTTGCTACAGGGGATCTTCCCAACCCAGGGATTGAACCCAGGTCTCCTGCATTACAGAATCTTGTACTGCAGATTCTTTACCAGCTGAGCCACAAGGGAAGCCCAAGAACACTGGAGCAGGTAGCCTATCCCTTCTCCAGCAGATCTTCCCAACCCAGGAATTGAACTAGGATCTCCTGCATTGCAGATGGATTCTTTACCAACTGAGCTATCAGGGAAGCCCAGATTTTACATTAATTTGTAACTATTTGTACTGTCTCTTCTAAGTTCTTGAAAACAGCAGTTATGTATATTCATCTTTGTTCCCGTAACCCTTTTTCAGTACCTGGAATATTATAGTCACTCAGTGAATGTAAACTCCATTTACTGGCCTGCTCAGGAAATGAGCTAATAAGGTAAACTGAATTTTTGATTGATTCAATAATATAACACATTTCAATATGAGACAGTTATTCTAAAATTGTTAAAATAAATTTCTGCTTTAATATTGTAGAATGAAATGTTCTTAATATTTGAGAACTTGGAGCACTTGGTTTTCGTTTTAAAATACCCATATCATCATCATGTTGACATAGGTAGTATTAATACATAGTGTACCCAAGATAAGGTTTCCAGGTCTCATTCCAGACTCACTGAATCTGAATTTAGTTGGGGGGCCTGGGAGTATGTTCCTAGCTAAAATCTCCAGGTGATTCTGATATACGATTAAATTCGGGATCAAGAAGGAGACTGAGACATACTAGCAAAGCATATTATATAGCATATAATACAACCTGCTGCTGCTGCTTCTGCTAAGTCGCTTCAGTCGTGTCCGACTCTGTGCGACCCCAGAGACGGAAGCCCACCAGGCTCCCCCATCCTTGGGATTCTCCAGGCAAGAACACTGGAGTGGGTTGCCATTTCCTTCTCCAGTGAATGAAAGTGAAAAGTGAAAGGGAAGTCGCTCAGTCGTGTCCGACTCTTAGCGACCCCATTGACTATAGCCTACCAGGCTCCTCCATCCATGGGATTTTCCAGGCAAGAGTACTGGAATGGGGTGCCATTGCCTTCTCCAATAATACAACCTAGATGATTTTAACTTTCTTTTTCTGATTAAAAAAATGTGATTAATTAGAAGTAGGTTATTTGAAGTTTTTCTGATGTTTAGGTGTGGTTTAATAATCTTGCACAATGTCATTCATCTCCTTCAGCAAGGCATCCTGTTAAAAGTGGCTGAAACCATCAAGAGTTGGATTTTGGCTCAGTCCAATAAGAATGATGACTTACTTCACAAGTTGGTAAGTGTTCACTTTACTTTTTGGTCACTTTTCAGGACTCCAGTTTCTTTTCCAATGAGAAAAATCAATGAATCCAAATTTGTTTTGCCATTGATTTGGGCAGTGACTAATTTTAATTAGAAATTCTGGGCTGTTCTCTAAAAGGAGAGTATCCACTTCATGAAGTGTTAAAAAAGTTTGTATCACCTAAGGAAAAAGAAAAAGGAGATTCTTCAGTAACTGGGTATCTTTGCATATGGACTCAGTAGTATTTCATAGATCTTCTAAGAGGTTGTTAGCTACTGAGAATAGGATATTCTGATAGTTATTGAAGACCTATTTGTTAGATTATTCATGTCCTGCTGCCATCTTCCTCCAATGACAGGTATTCCTCTCAGTGAGTTAGAAAATAGATCCATTAGTGGGATCTTCCCTCTTTTCATTAGGAACTTAATTATCTCTATTCCACAGCCTTTGATTACAAAGTTGGGCAAAATCAAGAGTGTGGTTCCTCCCTAATTTATTTATCATTCATTTACCATTCTCTGTGCTGTGTGCTTAGTCACTCAGTTGCGTCTGACTCTTTGCTACCCCATGGACAGAGGAGCCTGGCGGGCTACAGTCCATGGGGATTCTCCAGGCAAGAATACTGGAGTGGGTTGCCATGCCCTCCTCCAGGGGATCTTCCAAACCCAGGAATCAAACTCAGGTCTCCTGCATTGCAGGCAGACTCTTTACCGTCTGAGCCATCAGGAAAGCGCACCATTCTCTGACAACTTCTTGTATAAAATATAGTCTTCTGGGATTGATAAATCAGAGAATTTCCCAAAGACTTGCTTAATCTCTGAGCCCCAAGGAGTGCCTCAACGTTTTTACATCCTAATATTAATAATAGGTAGTATAGTTTAAAAAAATATAATTCTCTCACAAGTAAGCACATTTCAGAATCTTCTGCTGGCCTATGACCTTAAGATGATAATTTAATTATTATTCTTGTAAATTATCATTTGATAAGGGATGTTTACAAAGTGCTTTCTCATTTTGATTTGGTGATCTAAACACCATATAAGGTTCAGTATGGTTTACCATTTGGAAAGCCTGAGGTTCAGATATTTCAGTTTGGTTAAGAATACTCATGAAGAGAGTTGTTCAAAAATGTTCAGCTAGAAAGTGAGTCAGAATTTGAACCCAAGTCTCCTGGTTTCAAAGTCCAGGCTCTTTCCGTTATAGTGTACCACCTCTCTAGTTTGTGTGTTGTTTTTACTGACTAAAATTACCTTTTTAGCAATCCATTTGGGCAGATTCTCTGTTTAGGGTTCATCTCCGTAGGTGTTTTGAGAATGTCAATGAAGTATCTTTTCATCTACGTAGAATATCGTCTCTATCCAGGTGGAGCCATCTTCATTCTTCAGTGATATTAGAACTGTGGTAAGGTACGTGCTTGGTCTCTTCAGTCTTGCCTGAATCTCTGCGACCTCCTGGACTGTAGCCCACCAGGCTCCTCTGTCCATGGGGTTCTCCCGGTTCGAATTCTGGAGTGGGTTGCTATGGCCTCCTCCAGGGGATCTTCCCTACCCCTGGATCGAACCCGCGTCTCCTGCACTGCAGGCAGATTCTTTACATGGCTCATTCTTTGCTGAGCCATGAGGGAAGCCCCATGGTAAGGTATATGGGTGCATATACATTTTTCTTGGTTTAATCCTAGTGTGCATAGTTCTGCTCTTTTCATTCTTGGATCTTTGTCACTGACCACATGCTTCACGTCATGTTTCACTTTAAAGTGCCAGCTTTTGTATGCATCTCTTTTGTGCCTAGATTATGGAGAATTTTAGGAAGTACATACAATAGAATAAAGAATTGCCCAGTTGGCATGTGGCATGAAGTTGCTTGACTTTTTTCTCTTGATTATAAAATATTTAAAATTTTGTTAGCTATACAGATATTGAATGAGTCCCTCTTTCCTTTTATAAAGATACTGGCAATTGCTCCATGATATCTGGACATTTTATTATTGTTCATTTTCATTAAGGTAGTACTTTTCTTCTTAAAGATTTAAAAAAAATTTATAGCAACTATGATACTAGTGGTATTGGCACTCTCTTAGCACTTTTTAGCCTATAAAGTGCTTGCCCAGAAGTTATCTCACCTGATCCTCATCAGCTTAATTAAATAGCACTATATATTTAAAAGTGTGTAAGATCATTGAAGTATATTGACACATGAATATGTTTTCTTCATCCCTAGGGGCCACAATAGAAATCTCTTTATTCTTTAGCAGTGCTTCTCATACTCTTCATTCCATCCACGCAGTATTCTTCCTAAGTTACCTTCTCATGCTGTTTCCCTGTTTAATTTCTAAAAAGATACCTACTGCCTACCAAGTCAAGTCCAGTTCATCACTTTGACAGGCATGAAAGTGTTTGCATAATTTGGCCTTAATCTGCCTTTCCAGTTTTATGCACCAGTATTTCATCAGCCCAGTATAGTCTTCCTTTTTGTTTATTCCTTGCCTAGTCTCTCTATATGTACTATTTTATATGTATTTATATATATATATATATATATATATATATATGTATATACTGTGAATTGTGTTCCATTTTTCTATGATTGGAATCTTTTCAATAAGCAGTTCTAGCTCTTCCTCAGGACCTTTCTCAGAACCTACAGCCTGTTGGATCTCTTTTCTACAACAACCTTGTAATAATTATGTGTGCTATGTACTGTAAGTTTTTATATTATACATGGTTTTCTTTATTGTACTTTTAAGTATTTCATATGTACTAAAAACACTAGGAGCTAACACTTACATAGTGCTTACTGTGCACTGGATACTCTTAGCAGTTTATAAATACTGACTTATTTAATCCTTACAGCAACCCTATGAAGTGGATACTATTATTGTCCTCTTTGCAGATGAGGAAACTGAACAGAAAAATTAACTTGCTTAAGTTGTGGGACCAGGCTGTAAACCCAGGCACTAAGTCTTGACACTAAGACTTGTTGAGGGTAAGCCAAAGTTCACATAGTCCACTTCCCCCCAGCACAGAGCACCAGTACTATCAGTATTACCTCGGATCACACTGGTTAGGGGGAAGCTTTATCCCCAAAGCAGATCTGGTGCCAAGGAGTGGTGTTGAAGAAAGTGAGTTCCTGATGAAGCAGCAGGTCCATAAGAGAGCCTGTGTAGAGGAATAGCTCCCACCTATGTTAATAGCTTCCCCCTCTCTGTCAGTGTTGGCCTTCATTTAATTAGGCTTCTTTTAAACTTACCCAAATATAAGTACATAGAAGTCTCATAAAAGGCCTGCTTTCAAGTTTTTGTAGCAAAAGTTTTATTTTTAATATTTACATCTGAATATGATCCTGTCTGATGGGGTAATCAAAACCAAATTATAAGGCATACATGAAGATTTATTTCAAAGATTATTTGAAAAGCTACCCTGCCCCACCCACTGCCCTCCCTGCCTCCCATTGCCCACCTGCTGTTGATATTCTGCAGCCCCTGTCCCCCTTCCCACCCTCAACAGTAGTATAAAGTAAGTCGTGCTGTTCTCTGTTTATGAAAGTGTGATGGAATGTCAAAAAATTGAGTAGTTCCTAATGTTAGGATTGTAAATGAGAGGAAGCAGTAATTCAAACATGAGCCATAAAAGTGCTGCAGAGGTATGTCCAGGGTATATTAGTAGATGGTAAAATCCATATTGGGCTAAACAGAAGATCAGCATTCCACTGAGATTCTTTTTTATTATTGTTATTGATAAGAAATATATCCAAATAGGCTTCATATTAAAAACATTCTTCTCTAAAAGTGATGTGTACAACCCATGATCAAGAGGATATGTACTTGTAGTATGTGGATCACTGCCTTCTTGCTTAAGTCCTCATGATGAGCTCGGGCTACAGTCTGTGGTGTGGGAATGATTAACTAAGAAGAGGAAACCCTAGACCTAACTGATTTTACTTTGATTGCTACAGGTCTTGTCCATTGAAAGTTCTCTTTTATTTTTTATCATACAACAGGATCATTCTATTCTTTTTTTTTTTTTTCATTCTATTCTTGAATCGGATGCAAAATAAAAATTTAAATTTTCTGATAGAGAAGACTATATTCAGGGAAGCAGAATCAACTAACTACCAAAGACATATGATTTAAAATCAGAATTCTGGAAAGTTACTTGGTTTCTTTGGGCTTCATTTTTTCCTCTATAGAATGGACAGAAAATGATAACGTACATGACAGGGTTACTGTGAGAACTGCTCTAACATTGCTGCTTCATCTCTCATCTCTCCACCAGGTATACTCTGCCCAAAACTAATATTGGTCACTTACAGGTCCCCAAACTAGAAGAGGCTTGCTTTCATTCTGTCTCATCCCACTCTTCCAACTCTTTCATCTGGTCAGTTCTTGTGTATTCTTTAAAACTAAGCTTAGGCTCTTTTACTTTCTCTTTGTTGCCGGTTTATTCCCTCAATGCCGTTTTCATAATAACTTAGTTATACCTCGTCACACTTGTCTGCACTTTATATTGTAACTGCTTACCTTTCAGCCCTCTCCTTTAAACTCTGAACTCTCTAAGAGTAAAGACTTGTATGTCTTGTGTATTTTTTTGTGTTTTTGGTGTCAAGCATGTTGCCTGGTATGTTAGGAGATATTCCTTGATAGATGGATAAAAGGGAAAGAGGGAGGAAAAAATGAGCTAGTATATGTGAAAGCATTTTGTAAGCTATAAAATGCTATGCACACATTAGGGCCATTTTGTATTATATTCCTTAATGACGTATTTTTTAATATTCGAATATTTCATTTTTAGAAAGCCTTGATCCTGCTGATGTTATTCTTAGATGTTGGCTATATTGTTACAGTATCTAGGGACAGCATATCTGTTAGAGGATTATATTTTCCATGTTGTTTTGCAGCCGTTTAATTAATTAGGCTTAACAGGTTTATTAATCTGTAAAAAATACATATTTCACTCAATATGCAGCTCAATGATGTCTACCTCTGTTTTTTTGTTTGTTTCATATTTACTGTAAAAATATAACCCTGTACATCATACTGAAAATTGACTATTGTTTCTTCTTCTTGTAGTCTATACTGAAAATAAACACCTCTAGTTTTATTAACATGGTAGGAGCTTAATATTTAATACAAAATTATGTGTGTATTAATACCTCTCTTTGGTCTTTCAATGGCAAGGATATTGGATTCCGACTTGATTCACTCCATACTATCCTGCAACAGGAAGTCCTGTTACAAGAGGATGTGGAGCTGATTGAGCTGCTTGATCCCAGTATCCTGTCTGCAGGGCAACCTCAACAACAGGAAAATGGACACCTTCCAACACTTTGCTCCCTGGCAACCCCTAATATTTGGTACTGTCTAGAAAACATCTATCCTTTGTTTACATTTAGAGTATTAGTAGAGGAAGTCTGTCATCATCCTCTCCATGATAAAGGCATTATAAACATTTTAGCATTGTAATTAATATAATGATATGCCAGAGGTTTTTTTTTAAAAAAAGGATACCTTCTAACTAAATACTATTTAAAATGAAAGTGGGAAAAAACATCCAGTTTGACTATTATGTACTTGCAACTCAGTGTAATTAGTTCTGTGTATAACAGCCCAACAAGCAGGATTAACATACGCCAAAAAAGAATCTCTCTTATACACATGTGTGCATGAAGTCCTAGCCAGTTCTTCACGTTTCTTACCCTTAATAGATTATATAATAATTACATTGTAGAGACACCCAGGAGAGTATGAGACATGGAGATAAACAGTCAATTCCTACTTTGTTAGGTGAGATGAGATCGTAGGGAACATAGACAATTCACATTGTCTTAAAACTTGTCAACCACTTGAAGTATTTGTGTTTAATGCACAAGTCCTGGGCCATCATCTATTAAAAAAGAAATATATATATGTATAGTAATAAGGAATTATATCTTCAGAACTGTTAATATCCTCTTTCTATTAAAGTATAAGTTTATTAAATGAACTAAATTATTGCTCAAACTATTCAAGTTATATGGGCAGTTACATTCATTGGCCTCAGTGTTCTGAATTTATCTGTCTTTCCTGTCATGTGGACAAATGCTTCATTTTGTAACAAGGAGTCTATGGGCTCACATAGAGTCGAACACAACTGAAGCAACTTAGCAGCAGCAGCAGCAGCAGCAGCCATATATAGTGTTTTCCAAATGTGTAGTTATTCAGATACTGTCATGATGAAGTGTACAGCATCTTACCATTTAAAAATTTAAGAACTTAAGGAGCTGCTAAGGAATCATAGGTTTCAGAATTTTACAACTTTGTATTCCTTTGACCACAAAGGTGATTAAGCAAGTCTGAGGCCTATAAATCCTTTATAGGTTTGCTATAAATATATAAAAGTATATGATCAGATTTTGCTATGATATTACCAATATTGCCTAACAGCAAAGAATTCCAAGGGAGATTTTGGCAGGCAAATATTTATTAAATATTCTTATGTGTTATTTTCTTTATAATTTGACTGTAACTATCTTCAAGTGTTAATGATGATGTTTCTTGGATATCCTTAGATATAACTCCCCTGTATTTGCCTTCTTATATTTAAACATTTTCATCAAAGCCTTCACTGCTTGAAAGGAATTTATAGGTTTGTAATTGGACTAAATTTAAAAATATCATACGTCTTTTGATTTCACTTAAAGCAGTATAAAAGTACAAAGCTTGTCCATATTATGGTCTGTGGTAAATATGTATATTCCAGAATTGTAATGATAACTTAAAATTAGATGACTTTATTCAAAGCAATTACTCAAAGTATATATTATTTCTAATTGGAAAAATGCTAATAGTTTTTTGAGATATTATATGTTTTCGCACAAATAACTAGAGTCTGATTTTGGGAAAAAAGACCGCATAATATCTCCAAATATGAAACATTTTTAGTTATTTTTTTAACTTTTATTTTGTATTGGAATATAGCTGATAAGGTTTTTAGTATTAAAAACTAGTAAAAATTAAAGCTTTTTACTTTTATACTTATAAAATCAGATTTTAAAATCTGTAATTGTTATTAGGTTAAAGAGTACATATCAGAAGACACCTATTTATATCTACCACCTAAACTTACTAGCTTTAGACAGTGGTATCTAGCAACTAGATAGTGGTACTAGATATTTTTTAACTGTTTCATGTTATTTTTTTAAATGTCATATTTTATAAAGCCATAGTTTATAGAGAAGCTAGCATTTTATCTGTTTTAGAAAACATAAATTCTAACTAGAGAAACTCATCTTTCTCTGGACTGATGGATATCATTTTCTTTGTTTCTCTGTTCCAGGGATGTCTCAGTGGTATTTGCCTTCATTAGTTTGCTTGTTATGCTTCCCACTTGGTGGATTTTATCTTCCTGGCTGGTATGGGGAGTGATTGTATTTGTTTATCTGATCATAAGAGCTTTGCGATTATGGAGGACAGCAAAACTACAAGTAACTTTAAAAAAATACAGTGTCTATTTGGAAGATATAGCAACAGATAGCCGAGGTTTTACTAACCTTGTGAGAAAAGCTTTACGTCTCATTCAAGAAACTGAAGTCATTTCCAGAGGATTTACACTGTGAGTTCATTTTTCATTTTATTTTTTAAATAACTATTTTCTACTACCTAGTTAAATTAGAATATTTATTACCTATTTTCATTTCTGTGTTGTATTTACAGAAAAAAATAGGTTTCTCTCTATTATTTATTAAAGTCTATTAACTACTAAGTGAAGAAATAAATACATTATATGCTAGATTTAATAAGTAGTGTGAGTCTGTTTATTTACTTTGAGAAACCAAAGTATTTTGAGAATCATGATTATTTCTCTGTGTTACCATGTGGTTATATGAGATAATATAGAGACCTTAATATTATATATATATATATAAATATATATTTATCTATTGCATGCAATAGTTACCCAATAAATATTTGTTCCCTTTACTCACCCCCAGATGCTCTCTTTATTCAGCTTACATGATAGATGATTTCACATAAATTCATTCTGAAAAATCTTGCCATGTATTAATAGTATTCTGTAGGTTAATATTATGACACTGACATTCTCATATGTTCTCACTGATATTTAATACAGGAAATTAAATATTCACTAGTCTAGCTATAAGTGTACTAAGGTACCGGATAGACAGCCTATTTATTGTGTTATTAAAGGAAAAGCACCAGTTATGTTCCATATACTGTGCTAGACAATTTTGCATACAACTAAAGGCATACAGTTATAAATGGTTGAGCAAATGTTCAAGTTCATTCCATCTGACTCTAAACTTTGGTTTCCTGTACACTGCCACCTAAATACTCATGTATGACAGTTGTTCTATAGTGTATTTAATAATTTATATAACCTTTGTAGCCTATAGGTGGGAGGAAGTAAGTATATGGTAAAGAAAAAATGTTGCTCTTAATTAGTTGTATCTGGAAAATCATGAAAAGAGGTAGGCAGAAGAACTTTGGGTGGTCATTACTGTCTTCACTCTGCTGTGCTCTGGAGAAGAACCTAAATAATCCTGAATAAAAGCTGTATTTGGAACATCAGGAAATAGGAAAGTAGAAGAGTCTTCAGTAGTCATCTCATTCTTCACTCTGTTGTGTTTTGGAATAGTGTTTAAAACTTCTGAGACATGAGAGAGGTTTTATAACTTCTCTTTCTGTTCAGTTCAAAATGTAACAGCCCTCAGTGTTTGTTAATTTTGGTCCTTCCATTGTAAAGTCCACTATTGATAGAGCATAACAAATATTGAATATCAAATTTTAAAAGTTAAAAATTATGCTAAGTAAAAGTAATAGCTCCTTTTCATTCTTGACTTGTACAACATTTTATTAGGAGCACTGACTGGTTAAGCAGAGTGGTGTGTGTCCCGTTAATGCTAGCCTTGTGTTGGTGGTTCTGTGCCTTTGTCCTTGTTCCGTTTTTACCCATATGTGTACAATTAGAATGAAGAGCTAAAATGGGCCAATTAGGCATGATTTTCCTCTGGATTATGACGTATATCTACTCAAATGCAGACAAAAAATTTTGGAAAAATTGTACTTGTGTCCATCTAAATGTAAATGGATTGGAAAAAATTATGAGGAATAATAAATTTTGAATCATAATTTTTTAGAAATATTTTTGTTTTTAAGACTGAGTAAAATGGAACACAAACAGTAGTGTCCATATGTTGAAAATATTAGTGCTGTTTTATTCTGCCTCAATTTTTCCTCTCTAGCAAATAATTAAACCCTTCTTTGCCTCTATCAGTCATTGTCCTGTTTTTTATAGATTTTTAATGCCTGAATGTGTTTTAATTTGGCTTAACATTTTTTTTAAGTTTTGAGTTAGATGCCTTATTTTACAAATTTGTGGTTATGTTGTAATAAATTTATAAATTCCAATATTTTGTCTTACTATTAGGAGTGGTTACTAGTTAGGTGAAAGCCTATTGTCTGGAAAACTGTAATATGAAATCATAATTTCATTTATAAAAGCGTAATACATTATATGGCATTGTTACAAATAGGTAGTCCCCCATTTACCTTTGGAAAAGTGCTTATGAAATGTGCTTCCTCTTGAACAGTTTTGAGAGTAGCTATGCTCCTACCTAGTAACCCTTACTTTGCCTTTCTACTTGCATTCCCCTGTTGGCCACTGGTTCTCTTTCTGCGTCCCCTACTTCATTTTGGGTAGGTAAGTTCCAGTGGCTGCAGGTGGGTAAGTAATTTTACCCTACTTTTATGAATGTACAGAATGTATTTCTATACAGTATTTGAATGTTCTGTACAAATGACCAAAAATATGATTGATAAACATATATAAATGCATATTAAGAACATGAAAGTTTATAATTAAGGCTTTCCTACTTACTGTAGATACCAGGCTTTTGAAAACTAAATGTAAAGTAGTACCACTTTGGTATATTCTATCAGGTAGAGTATCTATATTAAAAAGTTAGTATCTTAAATAAATATCCCTACATTTCTACTATTATTTCAATTAAAATTAATTGTTCCCCCTGTATCAGAGGAAGTATTCTTTTTTCAATTGTCTTTTTTCTGGTGGCTATATATGTGTCAGGGAAATATCTATTTATGAGACCTGAGTTGGAATATTTATAACCATTTTGTAATGAAAAAAGAATTTTTTCCTAAGTTTAATAAAATTGTGGATTTAGAAAACAAAAACTTTAGGACACCTGTACAGTTGTATCACATTTTACTTTTCAAGTTTGCTTGACAGGGTCAGTGCTGCTTGCCTATTTAATAAAGCTGGACAGCATCCCAGTCAGCATCTCATCGGTCTTCGGAAAGCTGTCTACAGAACTGTCAGAGCCAACTTTCAAGCAGCAAGGCTAGCTACCCTATATATGCTGAAAAAATATCCTTTTCTGTCTATATGTAAGAATAAGCAATGTTTCCAGAGTCCTGAATATAGATATTATAGCTGCATCCTGTAAAACTTCACTGTAAACTGAAATCGCCTATTTTGAAGCTGATTTCCATCATCACTTCTATTTTAAAACTGGAAATGCATTCCAGGGGGAATGACAATAATAGACAGGAAGAAAGTTCTTCTGCTTGCATGTGGCTCATTTTTAACAAGGAAAAAACTTGATGTCCTTTCCTTTACTGGTCCAAATAATAAAGTCAAAAGAACCTGGCTTCTCCAGGTCACAGTTTTTCAAATTACTGAACATGGCAAATTTGCGTCATCATATGGAAATAAACTGGCAGCAGAAAATCCTTGCCCTTTCAAAAAAACGGGCTCTAGAGTCAGATTGACTTTCTGAATTTTGGCTGTATCAGTTACTGTGTCAGAGACCATAAGCAAGTTTCTTAACTCTCTGTACCTTGCTTTATTTGTAGAATGACAAAAATAACAATCCTCCTGTTTTTGTTAGATCAAATGAATTATTTTATATAAAGTGCTTAGGCAGTGTCTGATATATAATAAGCACTTAAAGACTGTGTGACAATAAGTCTGTCTCTTAAATTTACTGAAATAGGAAATTAGTTCTAGTAGTCAGAAAATAGAAGTGTATAAGATCTTTATTTTAGTTAAAATTCATAGATTAAATAATAAGTAAATGGGATGCAAAAACTTTGTACCTTCAGTATGTTGGATACTGTGACACTGATGAATATAATGCTTGAAAGTTTATCATTATATCCTTACACAAACCTTTCCAGCTAGATTTTCTTATCCCCACTTAATGAGAAAATGAAATAAAATCACTACTTTATATGAGATTTACCCAGTGTCACACAATTAATAAGAAATAAAATTGTGTCTTTATTGTAGGACTTAGGACTTTAAGCATTTTCTATATGTGTATAGATATACTATATCTAGATTTATACACACACATACTGTACTATGCTACCACTTTGGATATTGAGAGAAAGTACTTTGATTTTAGTCAGGAACTTGTGTATTCAGTTCCCTTACTGCCTAAATACTCGCCTGCATTGTGCTAGGAAGACAGAGCAAAAACCTGTACTGCCTACTTCTAAAAACTTCTGAGTGTAGTCAGTAGATACTCTTAGTACAGTAGAGTGCCTGGGGTGCCTTCCAGCATCTCAGGACAATGTACTTGGCCTGTGAAGCCACAGAATGCTTTCAGGGAAGCAACACCTGAGCTGACCCTCAAGGAACGAGCTGGAGTTGACCTTGGGAGAAAAAGTCTGCATTTCAAGCAGAAGGAAGCAAGATATAGAAGGAAATAGAGACATAACAGTGTGGCATGTTAACCGCCAGTAGTTATTCATTTAGTGACTATTATGCCAAGCAATATGCTAGTCACTAGATATGCAGACGTGGTTCCTGCCTCAGGGAGCTTATAATTTCTTAGAAGTGGGGTGGAGGCAGGTGAGGGGGCCTAACGAAGACTGTAGATTGTATGAGTTCCCAGTGCCAGTCACTTTTCTAGGTATGAGGGACCTAGCAGTGAACAAGATAAACAAGATCCTCGTTTTTAGGGAGTTTGCGTTCTACTGAATGATGAATAAAAAGTGAACAAAGTTTTCAGATGTTTGCTATAAAGAAAAAAAAAAACCAACCAGGGGAATAGGATAGAAAGTGCTTGGTGTAGGTTGCTGGTTTTGATTGGATAATAAGGAAGGCCTTCAGTTTAAATGGAGACTTGAGATGGAGTTCCAGTCAGATGCACCAGCAAGTATAAAGAACTTGTGTCAAGAATGAATTTAGCATGATCAAAGTGTAGAAAAAGGATCACCATACTCCAAGACAGGAGCACAGCAAGTTGGCAGTTGGAGTATGAGATAAGATCCAGAATTAGGCAGGGGCCAGATCATATTCTTCACACGGGAAACCTTAAGAAATTAAATAGTATTATCTACCAAGTATTTCTTTGAAAAGACTTAATACATTATATGAACTCTAGCATCCCTGTTCAAAATAAAAAGAATAAAAATATACAAGATTAGTAATGAGAATAGAGCAAGAAGCTGAAATTATTATATAAGGGAATAGCGACTGAGCACACATGTAACTTTCTGGCCACAGCTTTGAAACCGTAGGGGAAATGGATCATTTCATATCAAAATACAAACTCAAAAACTGACCTAGGAAGAATTGAAAAACTGGAGATTAGACAATTCATAAAAAGAACTCCATTAAAAAAGAACACACTTGGTTATATATATAAACAGTGGGAAAATACACAGCTATAAAAAATAGTTCTTGGTATACTATTGTGGAATGTTGTTAAATAAACAAAGTGCACACAGCGGTATTTATGCTACCCTTCCATTTGTGCATAGAAGGGAGTGTAATATGTGTGTATGAGGGGATAAAGAAGTGTGTGTATATATTCATATGTATACCCACATACATATTTATGTTTAGATTTCCTTATATGTATGTCCACAATAATAAAATATCTTAAAGTATACACAGATACTGGTAGCAGTGATTGCCTTTGCTTTTGGGTAGAGGAACTAGGTGGCTAAGAGATAAAGGTAGCAAGCAGTTTTTACACTACCTTGTAAAATGTTAATCCATAAATACCTTACTTATTCAAAAACTAAGTGAATGAAAAAAATGTTTAAGTCCCTAGTCCAGATGGTTTTATAATTTAACAAAAACCTATTTTAGACCATAGAAAAGGTTAGATAGAAAGCTACTCTACATCATTTTATTTATGCAGATACTATAATCTCACTTCTAAAACATGATGTAATACACAGAATAAAAACTACAGACCAGTCTTGCCAATGGAGATATAAAATATTTAAATAGAATATTTATAAATTTGGCTTAGTACTGTATCAAAAGATTATTATAATATGACCAAATAGGAATATGCTATAAATGCATGAATAGTTCAAATATTAATATAAAGAATTATATGGATATAATTCTTTACAAAAAACAATTGAAGAGGAGGAAATCACATAGTAAAGTTGGCAGCTGCCATGAGGAAGAGGGAGACAGAAGGAGCAGCAGCCTGTGTCAGACAACCTGGATGTAGCAGGCTTAGTGTTATATCAGTAGTTGAATGTTTTCAGGTCATCGTTGTCAGGTAATGATGTCCTGCAGTATGCAAACGGGGAGATAAAGAGAAGTATTTACTATAGGGTGGTAAGGGCCTGAGCCATGCAGTCGAGTACATGATACAGTTTCAAAAGGCACATATCAAAAATAACTAAATTAGTACTTTTGCACTTGTGAAGAGTTGAACTTTTAACTATCTAGTTATAAAGATATTCTCACATTTCCTATAAGATTTGAGGTATATTAATCTATTAGATTTTAAGATTAATTTCTTTTTAAACTGATGTAAATCTCCAAGGTCAGATACCTTTACTTATCTTTTTCCTGAACTTTGAGGAGAATTACATCACTTTTTAAAAAGAAACTAATCTTAAAATCTAATAGCCGACTAATTAGAAAAGACCCTGATGGTGGGAAAAATTGAGGGCAAGAGGAAGAGGGGGCGACAGAGGATGAGATGGTTGGATAGCATCACTGAATCAATGAACATGAGTTTGAGCTAACTCGGGGAGATAGTGAAGAACAGGGAAGCCTGGCATCCTGCAATTCATGGGGTTGCAAAGAGTCGGACACGATTTAGCCACTGAAAAACTGTACCCTTTGTACTTTAATGAAAAGGCTTTGTTGATTGCCTTAACCTAATTTAACCTACCCCCTGAACTCCGAGAGTGACAATGTAACCAACTACATCTGTGTGGTGCCTTTTAAGGAGCTGGGCCTTGGACTTAGTGAAGAGCAGATTTCAGAAGAGGAAGCACATAACCTTACAGATGGCTTCAGCCTGCCTGCATTGAAGGTAATCCATTCATGGACGTGAAGGGCTAAAGAAAAGATAGATGCATTTGGGTTGTGTTCGTGCTTTCTGAATGTACGTGGTACACCTGTCCCCCGACTTTTGTTGTTTGCTGGATACCATTACCATAATAGCCTTACTGGTGTTTTTTGAAGCTGCCTTTAAAAATGGAGAGTATCATAAAGATTGGATGAGGAAATCCTTATAGTCTGATGTTAAAATACTTAAAATTCTTAATATATGTATTTCTTGAATTAAATTAGAATTTGAAGATAAATGAGTTTAAAAGGAACCCAACGTGTGATTTTATTTACTAGCCATTTGTTTCAACAAACATGGGTAAAGAACTTACAAGATCTACCCCTTGGAAAATCTTCCAAATCCTTGTTTAGAACAAGAATTTTTTCATATGTTAAAAGTCTCTTAAAAGGATATATTTGACTACATAAACTTCTAAACTTTAAATGCTGTATCCTTTAAATGTGAATAAGCTCGGAGGGGGGAGGGGAAATGCAATGATTTATAAGCAATGGGCTTGAATTCTTTCTATATAAAGAAAAATAAGATATGTAAAACCTATTGAAGATAGATCAGGTGCATGAGTTGCCAGTTCATAAAAGAAGAAATAGAAATGGCCAATAAATATGATAAAAAATTTCAATCTTATTACTAATGAAAGTAACAAAGAAAAATAAGTAAATATTTTGCCAAGGATTCTGAAAGTTGATAATAGTCATCGTCAGTGAAGACTTTGAGAGAACTCACACCAGTAGTAAAAATGTCAACTGCATCACTTTAGCAGTGAATACCAGTCTTTACAAATGTACCCTTTACTGCATCGACTTTAGCTTATAGATTCATCTCAGAAAGTAATCGAAGATATATTCAAAGTATGTTCATAATATTATTACAGCAGCAGATATTGGAAAGAAAGGAAAAGCTCAGTGATATGAGATTGGTAATGATTTATGGTGCATTCATTTACTGAACTGTTTTGGAGTTAGTAGTAGGAAAAAAAAACATGAAAAAACATAAGTTAAAGAATGTTACAAAACTGTATGTATTTTAAGATTCCAGAAATATTTTTTGAAAGTCAATCCAAATGTCTCAAAGTTCATTTTCAGTATTTAGTAAGCTCCACTTCGATATTTCTTTATTCCTAGTCTTTAAACTTCACTTGATACTGTGGAAATCAGTACAAGTGTAATTAACAGCATATTTTTCAACATCCATTTTGTTTTGAGACTGTATGAACTTTCACATCTTTGAAATTTTCAGATCCTCATAAAAGTTCTAGTTCTCCTGTTTTTCTTTCCAGTTACTTGAAATTCACCTTAACTAATTTTTAATGTCATTCTAACCCATCTTAATAAATGTCACCATATAACTTATTAAGCTAGATACCTGTTTACTGTCATCCTTATCCCTCTTTTTACCCCTCACATATAAGCTATCAGTAGATTTTTGTGCCACCTTTAAACTACATTTTAAAGTCTTTCCCTTTTTTTCATGTCATTTCCCACCATTCTAGTCATAGCTGCCATCATTCTTATCAAGGCCACTACAATAATTTTCTTTTTGGTTTACCTTAGTTCCTTAAAATTTGTTTCAGAATGCACTTTGACATTTACAGTGCCTTAAAAATGATAGAATCAGTAATTCCACTTATGCAAATCTTTCTTAAGGAAATTATTTCAAGTATCTTAAAGCTTTATGTACCAAGTTGCTTATTAGCTCTGTTCATAATAGTTAAAACGGAGAAGGCAATGGCACCCCACTCCAGTATTCTTGCCTGGAAAATCCCATGGACGGAGGAGCCTGGTAGGCTGGAGTCCATGAGGTCGCTAAGAGTCGGACACGACTGAGCAACTTCACTTTCACTTTCCTGCATTGGAGAAGGAAATGGCAACCCACTCCAGTGTTCTTGCCTGGAGAATCCCAGAAACAGCGGAGTCTGGTGGGCTGCTGTCTATGGGGTCGCACAGAGTCAGACACGACTGAAGTGACTTAGCAGCAGCAGCAGCAGCATAATAGTTAAAAATGGAACACTGCCTAAATGTGCAGCAGTAGAGGAATAGTTGCATGAATTATGTTAAATCCAATAGGGACCATTGAATAATAGCTACAACTTGCTTATAAAGATTTTGTAAAAATTTGGAGAAACCAGTGCAACAATCAGAATAAGTAAATATATATTTAGTATGACCACAACTCTGTTTTTAAAAAAGACCATGAGAAAATACTAATATACAATTAGCTGTTCTTAGGGTGGTTGCACTATAGGTAATTCCATTTACTTCTAAATTCAATACCATGACCATGCTTTATTCTGTGAATGGAAATAGTCATTTTCAAAAGACAGTTTGGGAGATTCTTAATGATGAAAAAGCAGGGACTTTGGAATTAAGCAGGTGTGGGTTTACATTTGAGCCCTGACACTGACTAGTTGTTTGACCTGAATGAGTTATTCTTCGAATTCACTAAGCTATAAAAAGAGATTACCATACCTGCCCTACATGGTTTTAGATTAAATGAGAAAACATAGAAAATACCTACAACAAAGCTTGGTTAACCCAAAATGGTAATCGCTGTTACTCTTTAAGAAGGATTTGGAGAGAGAATTATGGTCATATTTCTTTCTGTTTTAAATAATTTTTTCTTTACTCATCAAGATGTCTTAGTTATTTCCCTATTTTTCTGTGCTTTTTGAAAAGCTTGTTAAATCCTGGATTATATTTTGTCCAAATACAGGCAGCAAAGAGAAAAAGTGAGTCTCTTAGAGTCAGACTGCTAGGTTTCACTCTTGCCACCTGACTATTGATATGGTCTTGAACAAGTCGTCGTTTCTGTGTTCATAAAAATGAGATAATGCTTATCACTAAAGGATTAAATATTCACCAGTCCAGTGCCTGGGACTGAGTAAGTGATTAATAAATGTTAGCTGATTTTTTTAATTCCATCTGACATGACCTATTCTAAAATGTGGGACGCATTCACTTATCTCCTCCACATACTATGATGAAGGATGTAGCTGGATCCTCTTTGCACACCCATATTATTTTATAAATGAAACTTTAGTGTTTTAATTCCGTTTTATTTTGACATATAACTAATATATAACTAAACTTGGTAATTGTGTTCCATTGTTACCAGGAACATCAGACTCCAAAAGTGGCCTGTCTTGAGATTTACTTTATAAACTGCTAAAAATTCCTGTAATGTTCAAAATCTGTGTAGGGCCACCTTGTTCAGTTGTCATTATATCCAGATAAAGAATTTCAAAGTGAATTTTATAAGCTAAATTCTAAAAGAAAATTATTTCTCAAAAGAGCAACACTAATTAAAGCTTTTAAAAAAAAATGTAGTGAAAGATGGTTTACAAATCAGGTCCTTTTGTTTTCCTTTGTAATCTTCATTATGTCTTTTAAAGAAAATGTTTTGTTTTGTTTTTTCAATTGCATATCTTCTCTCAGGAGAGTTTCAATTCAGTCACTTAATTGTGTCCAATTCTCTGCGACCCCATGGACTGTAGCATGCCAGGCTTCCCTGTCAATTACCAACTCCTGGAGTTTGCTCAAATTCATATCCATCCAGTTGGTGATGCCATCCAACCATTTCATCCTCTTTTGTCCCCTTCTTCTCTCGCCTTAAATCTTTCCCAGCATCAGGGTCTTTTCTAATGAGTCAGTTCTTCACATCAGGTGGCCAAAATATTGGAGCTTTAGCTTTAGCATCAGTCCTTCCAATGAATATTCAGGACTAATTTCCTTGGTTATTGACTGGTTTGATCTCATTGCAGTCCAAGGGAATCTCAAGAGTTTTCTCCACAGTTCAAAAGCATCAAATCTTCGGCACTCAGTCTTCTTTATGGTCCAACTCTCCATGCATGACTACTGGAAAAACCATAGCTTTGACTATGTGGACCTTTATCAGCAAAGTAATGTCTCTGCTTTTTAATAGGGTGTCTCGGTTTCTCACAGCTTTTCTTCCAAGGCGCTTGCTTCCATAAAAGCAAGTGTCTTAATTTCAAGGCTGCAGTCACCATCTACAGTGATTTTGGAGCCCACGAAAATAAAGTTTGTCCCCAAAAAATAAACTTATTTCCATTGTTTTCCCATCTGTTTGCCATGATGTGATTGGACCAGATGCCATGATCTTAGTTTTTGAATGTTGAGTTTTAAGCCAACTTTTTCACTCTTGTCTTTCATTTTCATCAAAAGGCTCTTGAGTTCCTCTTCACTTTCTGCCATAAATGTGGTGTCATCTGCATATCTGAGATTATTGATCTTTCTCCCAGCAATCTTGATTCAAGCTTGTGCTTCATCCAGTCTGGCATGTCCCATGATGTACTCTGCATAAAAGTTAAATAAGCAGGGTGACAGTATACAAGCCTTGATGTACTCCTTTCCCAATTTGGAACCAGGCCATTGTTTCATGTCTGATTCTGTTGATTTTTGATCTGCATATAGATTTCTCAAGAGGCAAGTAAGATAGTCTGGTGTTCAGGAGAGCTTAGCAATAGCAAATGCTGCATCTTTGGAAAGGAAAGAAACTTCCTAACTGTATCCTAAGGAGAGACATGTGAAATATCTAGTACAGAGTCCTTACCCCTCTTTTTTCCTTAGTTCAAAATTTTAATTAGTTTTTTGTAAAATTATTATAAAGAGTATCTTTCCTGCTTTAAAAAGCAGATCTAGTTTTGAAAATGCTTTTTTTTTTGGTCTTGCTGCCTGGTTTGCAAGATCTTAGTTCACTGACCAGGGACTGAACCAGGGCCACAGCAGTGAAAATGCCAACTCCTAACCGATTGACCGCAGGGGACTCCCTGAAAATGCTTTAAAACAGCATTTCCTAATTGCCCGTAAACTATGGTTATCCCCTCATCCAGTGGGGCTTCCCTTACTCAAAGAACAAACAAGAAAAAAATGTGTATTTCTGAGTTTCGGTTTCATTGGATAACATAGCAATGATTAGATAATAGTCTTTTTTTTTTTTTTTTTTAGAGCAATAAGCTATGCCAACTTGATTTTTTAGTTGTGTGAAACAACTAGAATCTGAAACTCTAGAATCATCCTTGTTAACACTTTTACTCATAAACCATCTGTCAAGAGATTCTGTCCATTCTGTATGTATCCAGAGTGTGCCCTCTGCTTACCTCTTACTGAAGTAGAACGGTTCTATGAAGACCTACAAAATCTTCTAGAACTAAAACCCAAAAAAGATGTCCTTTTCATTATAGGGGACTGGAAGGCAAAAGTAGGAAGTCAATAAATACCTGGAGTAACAGGCATATTTGGCCTTGGAGTAAGAATAAAGTAGGGCAAAGGCTAATAAAGTTTTGCCAGGAGAACGCACTGGTCACAGCAAATACCCTCTTCCAACAAAACAAGAGAAGACTCTACACATGGACATCACCAGATGGTCAGTACTGAAATCAGATTGATTATATTCTTTGCAACCAATGATGGAGAAGCTCTATAGCGTCCACAAAAACAAGACCAGAAGCTGACTGTGGCTCAGATCATGAACTTCTTATTGCCAAATTCAGGCTTAAATTGAAGAAAGTTGGGAAAACCACTCCATTCAGGTATGACCTAAATCAAGCCCTCACGATTATACAGTGGAAATGACAAGTAGATTCAAGGGATTACATCTGATAGAGTGCCTGAAGAACTGTGGACGGAGGTTTATGACACTGTACAGGAGGTAGGGATCAAGACCATACTCAAGAAATGCAAAACGGCAAATTTGTAAGGCCTATTTGTAAGGCCTCCTCAAACAGCTGTGAAATAATACAAATACAAATAGCTGTGAAAAAAAGAGAAGTGAAAGGCAAAGGAGAAAAGGAAAGATATATCCATTTGAATTCAGAGTTCCAAAGAATAGCAAGGAGAGATAAGAAAGCCTTCCTCAGTGATCAATGCAAGGAAATAGAGGAAAACAATAGAATGGGAAAGACTAGAGATCTCTTCAAGAAAATTAGAGATACCAAGGGGATATTTCATGCAAAGATAGACTCAATAAAGGACAGACATTGTATTGACCTAACAGAAATAGAAGATACTAAGAAGAGGTGGCAAGAATACACAGAAGAACTGTACAAAAAAGATCTTCATGACCCAGATAATCACGATGGTATGATCACTCACCTAGAGCCAGACATCCTGGAATGAGAAGTCAAGTGAAGCATCACTACAAACAAAGCTAGTGGAGGTGATGGAATTCCAGTTGAGCTATTTCAAATCCTAAAAGATGATGCTGTAAAAATGCTACAGTCAATATACCAGAAAATTGGAGAACTCAGCAATGGCCACAGGACTGGAAAAGGTCAGTTTTCATTCCAGTCCCAAAGAAAGGCAATGCCAAAGAATGCTCAAACTATTGCACAATTGCACTCATCTCACATGCTAGTAAAGTAATGCTCAAAATTCTCCAGGCCAGACTTCAACAGTACATTAACCGTGAAGTTGAACTGTGAACTTCCAGAATGTCAAGCTGGTTTTAGAAAAGGCAGAGGAACCAGAGATCAAATTGCCAACATCCAGTGGATCATCAAAAAAGCAAGAGAGTTCCAGAAAAACATCTACTTCTGCTTTATTGACTATGCCAAAGCCTTTGACTGTGTGGATCACAATAAACTGGAAAATTCTTAAAGAGATGGGAATACCAGACCATCTGATCTGCCTCTTGAGAAACCTGTATGCAGGTCAGGAAGCAAAAGTTAGAACTGAACATGGAACAACAGACTGGTTCCAAATCAGGAAAGGGGTACATCAAGGGTGTATATTACTGCCCTGCATATTTAACTTATATGCAGAGTACATCATGAGAAACACTGGGCTGGAGGAAGCACAAGCTGGAATCAAGATTGCCAGGAGAAATATCAATAACCACAGATATGCAGATGACACCACCCTTGTGGCAGAAAGCAAAGAAAAACTAAAGAGCCTGTAAGAGGAGAGTGAAAAAGTTGGCTTAAAACTCCGCATTCAGAAAACGAAGATCATGGCATCTGGTCCCATCACTTCATGGCAAATAGATGGGGAAACAGTGGAAACAGTGACAGGCTTTGTTTTTGGGAGGGCTCCAAAGTCACTGCAGATGGTGGCTTCAGCCATGAAATTAAAAGACGCTTGCTCCTTGGAAGAAAAGTTATGACAAACCTAGGCAGCATGTTAAAAAGCAGAGACATTACTTTATCAACAAAGGTCTGTCTAGTCAAAGCTCAGGTTTTTCCAGTAGTCATGTATGGATGTGAGAGTTGTACTATAAAGAAAGCTGAGCACTGAACAGTTGATGCTTTTGGACTGTGGCATTGGAAAAGACTATTAAGAGTCCCTTGGACAGCAAGGAGACCCAACCAGTCCATCCTAAAGGAAATCAGTCCTGAATACTCATTGGAAGGACTGATGCTGAAGCTGAAACTCCAATACTTTGACCACTTGATGTGAAGAACTCACTCATTTGAAAAGACCCTGATGCTGGGAAAGATTGAAGGCGGGAGGAGAAGGAGATGACAGAGGATGAGATGGTTGGATGGCATCATCAACTCTTGGACATGAGTTTGAGTAATCTCCAGGAGTTGGTGATGGACAAGGAAGCCTTCAGTCCATGGGGTTCCAAAGAGTCGGACACAACTGTGCAACTGAACTGAACTACCTCTTACCACTCACCATTATGTGCAAGGTACCTTGTTAACGCCCACCTGCATTACTGCAGTAACCTGTCTTCTGCTCACCTCCCTATTATCTATCAACACAGCAGCCAGAATGATCTTGTTAAAGCTTAACTCGAATTATATTACTCTAATGCTTAGAAACCTTCAGTAGCTCCCTGTTTCTCTTAAAAATCCAATTACACACTCTCCCTCTTGCTTATTGTATTCCTCTGCTATTCTCTCCTTCCTCTTCCTCTCACATATACACACACAATCACACATTTGCTGTTCCCCTTCTCTGCTATATTCTCCCCATACACTGTCAGCCAAGAAACTTATCTTTTACTTGTTAATATCTATTGCCCAACTACTTGAACATAAGCTCCATCAGGGCAGGGATATTTTTCACCTTTGTTCTCTGCTGTATTATTAGCACCTATAATACTGCTTGGCACATCATTGATGCTCAAAAAACACTTGTTGAATGAACAAATAAAGGGATAAAGAAAAATTTGGGGGGGGCCACACTGCACAACTTGTGGAATCTTAGTTTCCCAACCAGGGATTGAGCCTGGGCCACAGCAGTAAAAGCACAAAGACAGCCACAGGACCACCAGAGAATACCCAGGAAAATTATTTTAGTGAAGAAATTTAATGGTTAAGTAAGATTTCTGCAATAGCTTGTATTTATATTTAAGAATTCTTGGTGTATCTTTAGTGATTTGAAATTTTGGCCTTGCTTATTTAAAAACAATGTTAATAGTAAAATAGGTTTACATTAAATTATCTTAATGCATTATTTACATAATTTTAAAATTCATTTAATATACCAGTTTAAATAATGTCCATTTTCATATTTATAAAAAACTAGAATCTAAATTATCCAAAGTGGTTGAATCCTCTCTGTTATCTGCTAACTCCTTTTCATACTAGATTGTATTTGTGTGTTTGATATTGTCCTCTTGAACAGGACGATTTCTAGGAATCCTTTGCTGCCGGGATCAAGCTGTGTCTTTTAAGAATGGTTGTTGTAGTTTCTCATGCCAGACATTCCTGAGTATGATCACTCTGGAACTGATTTTTATGTTATTTCTTAGCTATTTCCTAGGCCAAAATATTGGTATAATTTTGAACCCCAAACTCTGGATCCATCGGTGACTTATTTCTTTGGACTTACACAGACCCATCATTCCTGCTCTCTCCATTTCTCCTTTGTATACAGTTTAACAAAAATAATTCATCAAAGAACATTCATTTCTAATTAGGTGTGTCTTATTCCATCAGCATTTCTCTTTTAGGACAGTCAGTCCGTTCGTTCAGTCACTCAGTCGTGTGTGACTCTTTGCGACCCCATGAACCGCAGCATGCCAGGCCTCCCTGTCCATCATCAACTCCCAGAGTTTACCCAAATCTATGTCCATTGAGTCAGTGATGCCATCCAACCATCTCATCCTCTGTCATCCCCTTCTCCTCCTGCCCTCAATCTTTCCCAAAATCAGGGTCTTTTCAAATGAATTAGCTCTTTGCATCAGGTTGCCAAAGTATTGGAGTTTCAGCTTCAACATCAGTCCTTCCGATGAATATTCAGGACTGATTCCCTTTAGGATGGACTGGTTGGATCTCCTTGCAGTCCGAGGGACTCTCAAGAGTCTTCTCCAATACCACAGTTCAAAAGCGTCAATTCTTCGGTGCTCAGCTTTCTTCACAGTCCAACTCTCACATCCATACATGACCACTGGAAAAACAATAGCTTTGACTAGACGGACCTTTGTTGACAAAGTAATGTCTCTGCTTTTCAATATTCTGTCTAGGTTGGTCATAACTTTCCTTCCAAGGAGTAAGCGTCTTTTAATTTCATGGCTGCAGTCACTGTCTGCTAAACTGGTATAAGCTGCTATAGGATCAGAAGTTTGTATGTGCTATAACTACATTTGATGTAACATGGGCTTCCCAGGTCTCGCTAGTGGTAAAAAATCGCTTCTAGTGCAGGAGCTGAAGGAGTTGTGGGTTTGATCCCTTGGTCTGGAAGATCCCTTGAAGAAGGGCATGGCAAACCACTCCAGTATTCTTGCCTGGAGAATCCCCTGGACAGAGAAGCCTGGTGAGCTATGGTCCATAGAATCTCAAGGAGTTGGACATGACTAAAGCAACTTAGCATGCAGGCATGCATTCTTCACTACTCTTAGAGTTAGTTCAAGCTCAGCTATATTCATTACTTAGGATAAAGTGAAAAGTTTAATCCAGAAATTAAGATAAATAAATTTGTAGTTTGTTTTGAATATTGGCCAGTATTTTTTTATTGATCTTGTTCTTTTTTTCTTTTTAGGTTCTGTTTCAGCTCTGGGTGGCACAGAGTTCAGAGTTCTTTAGGCGGCTAGCCCTGTTACTTTCTACAACAAATTCACCTCCTGGGCCCTTACTTACTCCAGCACTTTTGCCTCATCGTATCTTATCTGATGTGACTCAAGGTCTACCTCATGTTCATTCTGCCTGTTTGGAAGAGCTTAAGCGCAGCTATGAGTTCTACCGGTACTTTGAAACTCAGCACCAGTCGGTACCCCAGCGTTTCTCCAGAACTCAGCAGAAGTCAAGAGAACTGAGTAATGTTCACACAGCAGTACGCAGCTTGCAGCTGCATCTGAAAGCATTACTGAATGAGTAAGTTTAGAAGCCACGTAAGGAAACATCCCCGTGATTAGCAGGCTTCATTCTCCTGCCATTGTGGTTGTTGGCTTGTGTCCTAGCTGAAAAGAAGCAACAAAGTCGAGACATGCAGCCTAAAGGGTGGTTTCAACCTACAAATGTAACAAACTGGTTTGTTAGTACTGTAGTTGGGGGAATTCATTTATAGTTTTTACTTTTTTTATTTCAACAGAAAACCTAGAAAGATAGGACAAAAGCCGAGAAGTATTATTATATGTAGTTGAAGAGTATTATATTGCTATTTTTCTGAATAAGAGGTTTGGACATTTTTCTATAGCATAGAACAAGTTTTTTGGCCCCAATTGGATAGTAAAATGTAGGATCCATGGTTTATATTTGTTGATCTTCTACTTCGCATGGTATTGTTAGTATTCCACCTTAGTAAAATGCAGTGTCCAGTCATTTCAGTGAAATTTTTCTATAACAGATACTCATAGTATAGGACTGCATCAAATGAATGAGTTGGTTCATGTTGTGTTGTAATCAGGGGAAGGTCAGAGGGATTTAATGAGTTGAGAAGATTGTAGGTGATGTATTTGACGCTGGATACCAAGCAAGATGTGGAAGGGGGAGGGCAGCAGTTGATTTTCAAAGATAAGAAAATGCATCAGAAGGACTTGAAATCTCAGTAAAATCAAAAGGCTCATTTACCAGAGTGAAGAAGGATGTGATGTACACAGATAGGAAATTAAGGTCAGAAAGACTTTTTAAAAAGATAAGTTTTTAACCATCAATTCAAGGTCTGAGATAGGTATATAATACTCATGTAAAGGTTGAGCCATAGGGAACAATTAAGACACTATGAGGCAGTGATGTTCCATTGGTCTGTTGCTGCTGTTCTAAGAAAGCTATTTCCCACTGGGAATGTGGGAGATAAGGCTGTCCATTTGAGTGGGTGGCAAAAGGTGGATCATCATGAGAGGAAAACAAGATTTCAGTGGATGGAAAGGTTGTGTTAGGCAAACCAGGGTCTATCAAGAATTAATGTTTGGCAGTGGAATCAGAAATGTACAGGGTTTAATAAAATGCATTAGCATGAGGAAGATGGTTTGGGAAGAAAGAGTACTACACTAGACGGACATGAAAATGACAAAGAAGGGCTGTGTACCTTGGCCAGGGATTATGGAAAATACATGGGAGGTATGTTTCCTGTTAAAAAATGAAAGATTTTATGTATGCTACTGTAATCACCCTTCAAAATACTTCACTAGAGAGCAGTCCAGTCACAGAGCATCATATCTGATTTGCTCTTTAGCACTGCCACACACAGCTTTGAAAAGTGTTAAAAAAATCATTCTGTGTTTCATTCCTCCCACTTGCTTGTCCCACTTGCCGTTCCCACTCTCACTTGCCTGCAGGAGAACATTAACTCTGTTAAGTGTTCTCCTGGTCTGTAGAGTGCCTGCTGCCAGAGGAATGTTTCTGAGCCTTATATTTGGTTTCTTACTTATCTGAAAAATTTCCCTGGATTTGGAGTGAGTGTAGCAGCTTAGACTGAAGTCTGTATAAAACACTCTGCAGAAAGGGCTTGGCATAAACTGACTGCTGTCTGCTCTCTCTTTATTTCTCACTCCTTTACCTCAGTCCAGCCAAACTGTATAAATGCTATTTCCCACTACCATCTAGAATGACCTTCATCTTCTGTAAATGCTCAGGTTTTATCCATCTTTCAGTGCTACCTCAGAAGTACCTCTTCCTTAGCATAGTAACTTGCTCCTCTTCTGAATTCTTTTAATCCCTTCTTTCTCTCTGTCATTTTGTGCCTGGATATAACCCAGCTTTACAATTTACCAGCTGTATGACCTGGGCAAGTTTCTTCAACTCTCTAGAACTAATTTCTCATCTTTAAATTGGAAATAAAATGTTAGTTTTAATTTTTTTTATATTATATATGTATGACTTCTCTGGTGTGGTTTAAGTTTCTTATAAGTAGGAAGTAGGTTTAACTTATCTTTTTAGTTTGTAAAAATGCCTGGTATATATGCAAGAAATATTGGTTGAAGAAATATATAATACTCTTTATAAACTTTTTTTAAAACTGGTAAATGCATATAATGTAAAATTTAGCACTTAACCATTTTTAAGCTACAGGTAAGTGGCATTAACTGCATATGTATTGTTGTGCAACCATCACCACCTTCCACATTCAGAACTTTTTTTCATCTTACAAACTTTTTTTTAAAATAAACTTTGTGAATTATACATTTTGTTTCATAGTTTAGAAATCTGTTTTTGTTTTTCTTTATTACTCAGGGTAATAATTCTTGAGGATGAACTTGAAAAGCTTGTCTGTACTAAAGAAACACAAGAACTAGTGTCAGAAGCTTATCAAATCCTAGAACAGAAATTAAAGTTAATTCAGCCCCATGTTCAAGCAAGCAACAATTGCTGGGAAGAGGCCATTTCTCAAGTGGACAAATTGCTACGAAGAAATACAGATAAAAAAGGTACCTGTGAGAGAGTACTTTTACATACACTTACCAGACATACTTATTCCCCAGTAGGACTTTATGAGGTTTACTTCTTGTCTGCATGATAAAACTGATTTGATAAAATCTCTTAGTTGTCTTAAAAAAAAAAAATGAACTTATATGTGCAAATTGACACTGAATATAAAGTATGGGCTCTTATTTTTGTAAATAAAAAATGAATATCATTTGAAGTTTCCCTGAATCATATACTTCCTTTTTTAAAATTTTAATTAAAAAATAGATTTTAATAGTATTATTCCATTATTAGAAATTCCAGAAACTCTTTTCCAGTTAGGGTAATAATGAGTTTTGATAGTCAGAGACCAGAAATTGAATTTACTTTTAAGATAAAATACTTCATTAACTTCACTAATTTAATTGTAAGTGTTTGGCATATTAATCTTTAAACTTGTGCTATAAGTCAATAGTATGTTTATCCCTTGGACCTTTATTATGATGTTAAGAGGGAGGGGACATATGTACACCATGCTGATCATATTGATGTTTGACAGAAAACAACAAAATTCTGTAAAGCAATTATCCTTCAATTAAAAAATAAAATAAAAAATTGTATTATTGCCAAAGGTGAGTAATGCTTTATCACCCTGTAAGTCATCGCTTTGTTTGTAGCTGGGTCTGTAATGCTTTGTTTACTGTCTTGAGCAAACTAAGCAAGTCCTTAGATAGTAAAAGTATTAGCATTTTTCAAAGGAAATGTAAACAAGCTAATTACTGATATACTACCAGTACATTTCCTCAGATGTAAATGGTGAATAATTCTTTCTCCAAAAGTTAGATTTGCCAAGAGTTTTTAATATGTGCAAATATTTATGCATATTAAACTCTTTTAGATGATTTAACTAGAGCTTTCGGGTGTATTTTTTATAAATAGAAACACTCAGGAGACCACTGGGTGTTAGAAGATGCATCCCATTCCTGCCTCCCTCAGCATACTGTAAGATACTGAATCTTAGTCACTTAAACATGATTGTTAAAACAGTCTCAAATCATTGGGCAGGTGATAAGCCATTTCTTGATTTGCTCATAGGTGGTAATGATATGAACTAAGATACAAGTATTCAGAAACTTTTCTCACTAAAATGCCCATCGTAGCCTTGGATACACAACTTGAAATAAAATTGTTGGTTTAAATTTTTTAAGAAATAGGTGCTTTAGTTAGCTGTATCTTTTTATTTTAAGTATTTTAAAATTATAGGAATATCACAAGAATAATTTTAAGTACCCCTTAATTCCAGATTTCCCAGTTTTTTACACTCTACCACATTTGTGTGTGTATTGTCTATAAATTCTTTTGGTAATATTATTCTAAACCATTTAGTTAAGAAACAGACATGAAATCCCATTGCCCCTAAGTACTTCTGTTCATATTTTTAAAAATCAGACATTCTTCTGCAAACCCACAGTATACCAACAGAATTAGGAAACAACCCAAGGTCCTTCAGCTGACGAATACATAAATCGTTACTTCCATCCATACAGTGGACTACTACTTAGAAATAAAAAAGAAATGAACTACTACTGCTCTGTCAGTAAGGTGGAAGATGCACTCTGCTAATCAGCAGAAGTTCGGCTCACATCACTGCACACTGTGTGATTCCACTTACAGGACAGCCACAAAATGACAAAGTTTAACAGGAAGAAGAAACGTATCAGTGATTACTAGGAGTTGGATATGGAGGGAGGAATAGGGCGTAAAGAGGCAGCATTAAGTAGATGTTTTGAAGTGATAAGACTATTCTGTATCATGATCAGTGGTAATGGTGATTACATGACTGTAATTTATCTAAATTCATAAAATTGTGTATCGAAAAGTGAATACATTAGCTTAAAATGTTTTCACCCACTACTTTTAGCATCCATTGATAGTTCTTGCTTCAGCTGGATATTGCTGTGGTGGTTGCCAGATGGTAATTTTCTAATTCCGTTTCCACCTGCACTTACTAGTTGACACTATTTTAAGGTTAAGCATCCCCCTTTCTACTTACTTACACATTTATATTAGTATGGGTTCTTATTTTATTCACTAGATCATAATTAGTTACTCTTATTTTATATTGTTGCTCAGGTTGTCCATAGTTCAACCAGAGGGAGCCCATTCAGGGTGGTTCCTATCACCATCATTCTTTGAGCACTTGTTGACTTCGTCTCATACTTGCCTTGCCTCCAGCCCTAACATCTGCCTTGTCTCCAAAGAGCCTCATTCTTCTTAATAGAAAATGACCTTTAGAAACCAAGATCTGAAGTGCTAGGGATGCTCATGGCCACTGGGATATTACTGCTCTTACCACTTATCCGTGTACAGAACTATGGAATACATCTGCACATATACATGTACAGGCTACAGTCCCTCGGGTCACAAAAGAGCTGGACACAACTGAGCACACATACAACTCATATGCATGCACACACACATCTGTCTCTGTTTGTAGATCTATCTGTCTGTCCATATATGTTATATACCACACCTTCATACCAGTACCTCCAGCGCAGTTTCAGGAGCACATAGTTTATTCTGGCCTCCCCCTCCTCTGTGTTTGTTCTTCCCTTTTGTGATAATGAGAAGCTTGACTGTCATCAGTTTCAGTATATTTACTTTACTTACTCAGTCTTTTGTATGAAACTAGTCACCTGACACTGTGGGCTAAGTCACATTTTTGCTGATGATACCCACTGAGAGTTCTCCCCCGCTGGCCTAGATTGCTCTGACCATACCAGCCCATGCTAGCCAAGAGTCTCCCCCAACTCTGAAAGCTAAAATCTAGAGGCTTAACCCCTACTTCTTTAAAGTAGACAAATAATGATAAAAGAGAGCTGAATATGAAGCTAAATAACCCCGAGATTGGAAGTCAAACACTGTCTTTTAATAATTAATTGAAGTTAAGCTCACCTGAGATGATCTTTTCAATCTTTTACTTATGAAACTCATTTCCAATCCTAATTTCTCCTGAGAATAAAAATGGTATAAGTAAAGTGCAGAATTGAAGTTTCTTTTTCGTAGGGAAGAATGACGATAGTCTGTCTTGAGTCTGTTTCTATGCCATGAGTAAAGTTGATTGTTGAAGTATTTAGAGTACCTCCTGTGTGCCAAGTACTATGGTAAGGTGAAAAAGGAAGAGAGAAAACAGGTTTTCTTCTCCAAGAGTTTATTTAAATTATAAATCTACAGATGGTACTCTTTATTAACGTTAGTAGATACTCGCTCATTTCCGTGTTCCTTTTTAAGGGCACCCTGAAATGGCGTGTGAGAGCCCACGCTGTACTGTGGCACCTGTGCTGCAGCCTCCTCTACACATCGCAGACAAAGATCCAATCCCTGAGGAGCAGGTAAGGATGAAAACGGCTTTTCTTCCCTCTAAAGAGTTTACTGTACAAACCTTACCTCCCTTTCTCTGTAATTGACATGGATAATTGTTGAATTAGAATTTTCCAGGGTTCGATCCCAATTTGGGAAGATCCCCTGAAGGAGGGCATGGCACCCCATTTTGAGGGCTTCTCAGGTGGTGCTAGTGGTAAAGAACCTGCCTACAAAGTCTGGAGATGTAAGAGACAACAGGTTCAATCCCTAGGTCAGGAAGATCCCCTGAGAAGGAAATGGCAACCCACTCCAGTATTCTTGCCTAGAAAATCCCATGGACAGAGGAGCCTGGCAGGCTACAGTCCATAGGGTCACAAAGAGTCTGACACAACTGAAGCAACTTAGCACAGAACAGTTGTTGAATAATTGTGAACAGTTGTTGAATTTATATTTCTAATCTTCAAAGATCACAACATAGTGTATTGAATTTATATCATATCTAACTAATTTATATCATATCATATAACTAAGAACATTAGTTCTTAGTGTCTTGAATTTTAATCCATTGAATCTATCAGAAGATTTTCCTGTTTATATCTAATTGTCCATTTCTTAAATACTCGAAAGTGATGAAATGCATTAAAAATTAGTACATTGGTAAAGGTACCTTCTGGGATGCTAGAAATGTTTTTATCTTGATCAGAGTGGTGGTTCCCAGTATGTGTACATCTGTAAAAATACTTTACACTTAAGATTTGTGCATTTGAATGTATCTATGTAAGTTATGTGAAAGATGCTTGGTTGTGTCTGACTCTTTGCGACCCCATGGACTGTAGCCTGCCAGGGTCTTCTGTCCATGGAATTCTCTTCTCCAGGAGGTCTTCCCGACCCAGAGATTGAACCTGGGTCTCTTGCGTTACAGGTATATTCTTTACCATCTGAGCCCAGGGAAGCCCAAAAGTGTGGATTGGCAGGATGTATGCTAAACTTCACTTTTAAAATACTTTTTAGATGATTAAGTTAGATATTGACAACAGATTGCTTATTCTGAAGAAGACTTTTCTTCTGAAGAAGAAGACTTCTTTTTCTTCGTCATTTTGTCTATTCAATATTCTTAATTGCAAAGGGAGACCAACCCTACTTAGTTTAACAAAGAAATTTATTTAAAACCGTTAGCTAGCTGACAGAATATTTCAGAGGGCCAGATGATGAGCTTAAAGCAGGCTGGGGTACACAGCCAAAGTCACTCAAAAGCACTGTTCCAGTGGTGGCGTCACCGCTGAGTCACTGGGTGTAGGCATTGCCACTTGTTGCATCATGTAAATAATGAAAACTATATTCGGAACCTCTACCTCTAGAAATTTTGTCTGCCACCATCCTTGCCAGAATAGTTTCCTTAGAACTCCTGTTCTTTTATCACAAACTTCTGAATCAGATCTGACCCAGTTACACCTGATTTCAGTTCAGTTGCTCAGTCGTGTCCGACTCTTTGCCACCCCATGAATTGCAGCACACCAGGCCTCCCTGTCCATCACCAACTCCCGGAGTTCACTCAGACTCACGTCCATCGAGTCAGTGATGCCATCCAGCCATCTCATCCTCTGCCGTCCCCTTCTCCGGCCCCCAATCCCAGAAAAGCGTCCGGGTCTTTTCCAATGAGTCAACTCTTCACATGACGTGGCCAAAGTACTGGAGTTTCAGCTTCAGCATCATTCCCTCCAAAGAAATCCCAGGGCTGATCTCCTTTAGAATGGACTGGTTGGATCTCCTTGCAGTCCAAGAGTCTTCTCCAACACCACAGTTCAAAAGCATCAATTCTTCAGCGCTCAGCTTTCTTCACAGTCCAACTGTCACATCCATACATGACCACAGGAAAAATCATAGCCTTGACTAGACAGACCTTTGTTGGCAAAGTAATGTCTCTGCTTTTGAATATGCTATCTAGGTTGGTCATAACTTTCCTTCCAAGGAGTAAGTGTCTTTCGATTTCATGGCTGCAGTTACCATCTGCAGTGATTTTGGAGCCCCAAAAAATAAAGTCTGACACTGTTTCCACTGTTTCCCCATCTGTTTCCCATGAAGTGATAGGACCGGATGCTATGATCTTCGTTTTCTGAATGTTGAGCTTTTTCACTTTCCAATGTGTTCTCTCTCCTCTTTCACTTTCATCAAGAGGCTTTTTAGTTCCTCTTCACTTTGTGCCATAAGGGTGATGTCATTTGCATATCTGAGGTTACTGATATTTCTCCCGGCAATCTTGATTCCAGCTTGTGCTTCTTCCAGCCCAGCGTTTCTCATGATGTACTCTACATAGAAGTTAAATAAGCAGGGTGACAATATACAGCCTTGACATACTGCTTTTCCTATTTGGAGCCAGTCTGTTGTTCCATGTCCAGTTCTAACTGTTGCTTCCTGACCTGGATATAGGTTTCTCAAGGGGCAGGTCAGATGGTCTGGTATTCCCATCTCTTTCAGAATTTTCCACAGTTTATTGTGATCCACACAGTCAAAGGTTTTGGCATAGTCAATAAAGCAGAAATAGATGTTTTTCTGGAACTCTCTTGCTTTTTCAATGTTCCAGCATATGTTGGCAATTTGATCTCTGGTTCCTCTGCCTTTTCTAAAACTAGCTTGAACATCTGGAAGTTCACAGTTCACGTATTGCTGAAGCCTGGCTTGGAGAATTTTGAGCATTACTTTACTAGCATATGAGATGAGTGCAATTGTGTGGTAGTTTGAGCATTCTTTGGCATTGCCTTTATGATTGGAATGAAAACTGACCTTTTCCAGTCCTGTGGCCACTGCTGAATTTTCCAAATTTGCTGGCATATTGAGTGCATAAAAAATAAAAAAATTAAAAAATAGAAGCACTTTCACAGCATCATCTTCCAGGATTTGAAATAGCTCAACTGGAATTCCATCACCTCCACTAGCTTTGTTCATAGTGATGCTTCCTAAGGCCCACTTGATTTCACATTCCAGGATGTCTGGCTCTAGGTAAGTGATCACACCGTGATTATCTTGGTCATGAAGATCTTTTTTGTACAGTTCTTCTGTGTATTCTTGCCACCTCTTCTTAATATCTTCTGCTTCTGTTAGGTCCATCCCATTTCTGTGTTTTATTGAGCCCATCTTTGCATGAAATGTTCCCTTGGAATCTCTAATTTTCTTGAAGAGATCTCTAGTCTTTCCCATTCTGTTGTTTTCCTCTATTTCTTTGCATTGATCGCTAAGGAAGGCTTTCTTATCTCCCCTTGCTATTCTTTGGAACTCTGCATTCAGATGCTTGTATCTTTCCTTTTCTCCTTTGCTTTTTGCTTCTCTTCTTTTTGCAACTATTTGTTAGGCCTCCCCAGACAACCATTTTGCTTTTTTGCATTTCTTTTCCATGGGGATGGTCTTGATCCCTGTCTCCTGTACAATGCCACGAACCTCCATCCATAGTTCGTCAAGCACTCTATCTATCAGATCTAGTCCCTTAAATCTGTTTCTCACTTCCACTGTATAATCATAAGGGATTTGATTTAGGTCATACCTGAATGGTCTTGTGGTTTTCCCTACTTTCTTCAATTTAAGTCTGAATTTGGCAATAAGGAGTTCATGATCAGAGCCACAGTCTGCTCCCAGTCTTGTTTTTGCTGATTGTATAGAGCTTCTCCATCTTTGGCTGCAAAGAATATAATCAATCTGATTTGTATTGACCATCTGGTGATGTCCATGAGTAGAGTCTTCTCTTGTGTTATTGGAAGAGGGTGTTTTCTATGACCAGTACGTTCTCTTGGCAAAACTCTATTAGCCTTTGCCCTGCTTCATTCCGTATTCCAAGGCCAAATTTGCCTGTTACTCAAGGTGTTTCTTGACTTCCTACTTTGGCATTCCAGTCCCCTATAATGATAAGGACATCTTTTTTGGGTGTTAGTTCTAAAAGGTCTTGTAGGTCTTCATAGAACCATTCAACTTCAGCTTCTTCAGCGTTACTGGTTGGGGCATAGACTTGGATTACTGTGATATTGAATGGTTTGCCTTGGAAACGAACAGAGATCATTCTGTCGTTTTTTTAGATTGCATCCAAGTGCTACATTTCGGACTCGTTTGTTGACCATGATGGCTACTCCATTTCTTCTAAGGAATTCCTGCCCACAGTAGTAGATATAATGGTCATCTGAGTTAAATTCACCGTGATTAGAGGATCCCAAATAATTTTCCTTAACCATAACTGCAACAGAAGCTGAGTAATAAGGATCCTACCCTTCACCTTAGAGATAAGGAGAACCATCAGATGTGGTTTTCCCTAATCCTAGCAATGGTGTTCAGACTTCCTGAAGAGTCAGAAAGAAATATAAATGTCTATCAAAGAAAGCTAACATACCTGACTACCTCCGTAAACCAACAGCCCTGCTAATTTTGATTGATTTTGACATAGCTAATAGCTTGAATCTTGACTAGATCTATCAAATGGTATCAGAGTAGAAAAACAATGACTGAAGTTGTTAAATTTTCTTATCCACAACTCTATTTAGTATCAAGTAAGTTTCGTTAAGATTTCAGTTTATCTGTGTTTGCTTTGTATGCCCAATTTGTGCTTCAGTGACCTGTGCCAGGAGTCCTTATTTTTTTTAATCTTGGAGTTCGATAGGTTCAAATCAGTGAATGCTACTAGAAACCTGTCTGCTTGAAGTGCTGTCTTCTTTCTTTCATTCATTTTCAGGAGTTAGAAGCTTATGTAGATGATGTTGATATGGACACTGATTTCAGAAAGGATGATTTTTATTACTTGTCTCAAGAAGACAGAGAGAGACAGAAGCGTGAACATGAAGAATCCAAGAGGGTGCTCCAAGAACTGAAATCTGTGCTGGGATTTAAAGCATCGGAGGCAGAAAGGCAGAAGTGGAAACAACTTCTGTTTAGTGATCATGGTAAGCACTGACTTCAGGGTAAAAGTTTATTTCAATGTAAGGGATTCTTTTTTCTTAAACTGTAAATCTTAGCACAGAATTGTTATGGTGTTCATTTTAGGGATCCACCAGTAAGTATAGTACTTTGTCTTTTAGACACAAAGTCAGTTTGATCATTAAAAGAGTCATTATGTAATCCAATTTAATCAGTAAAAGAGTTACTGTATAATCAGATTGGGAATATGAAGTCAGACTTTTTCATCAGTTACTCTATTTTTCTACTAAATTTGTTTCAGTGGGTTAAAGATTCTAAACCCTGTTCTCAATTATAATTTTTAATATAACACAAAATTAATAACTGTTCACTGTTGAAACCAATGAATTAAACCCTAGGACCTTAGCTATATCACTAGGTTACTTAATAATAGTTGATTTGAATATTGTAGAAGATGGAAGGCAGAGATGCATATGTGCACGCTGTCTCCATATTTGGATTTGTACAAAAGTGGATGACTGGTAATACCTAAGATTACCCTTGAACTTCTTTATGTAACCACCCTTCTTTTCTTTAGAACTTCATAGAAGGCAGGGAGGAAGAGAGGGGAAGCTTAGTATTCAACAGTATCATCAAACTAGCCATTTCCTAATTCAAGAATTAATTCCTCTGGATTTCTAAGCAGGTAGAGTGAGACTTCCCTTCTATTTTAGTATATGAGGAGCATCAAAATCAACTGCCTTCTCTTCCCTTTCTCTTTTTCACTAGAAGTGTATAGATTATTTGGAAGGTTCCTCATCATTCTCTTTTCTTCTCTGGGGCCCTCCCATCCTCCCTTGTCCAGATGTATACTTCTTGATTTTGTCCTCCTTCTTTCTTCCCATTGATCCCGTTTATAGCCCAGGTCCTTGTAAGGCTGGGCTTCCCTGGTGGTTCTCATGGTAAGGAATCTGCCTGCAATGTAGGAGGTCCGGATTCAATCCCTGGGTCAGGAAGATCCAGTAGAGAAGGGGATTGGCTCTCCACTCCAGTATTCTTGCCTGGAGAATTTCATGGACAGAGGAGCCTAGCGGGCTACCATCCATTGGGTTGCAAAGAGTCGGACATGACTGAGCTACTAACACACACTTATAAACTTAGGCTTATATATTATAATAGCCTCTTAGCTGACTTGCATTTTCAATACCTTTTTCTTCTAAGCTATTCTTAAAGATAGCTTCTAAGCCTTTAGGTTTGCTTCTGTCTGTCCTTGAAAACTAATTTGATTTTTCTCAAACAGCACATAGATAATAGCTCTCTGTCTTAAAAACCTACAGTTTTTAACTCTGATTCCTGGTTTCAAGCCTCCATCATGAGTCCCCCATATTCAACTGTATTCCGCACTATTTCTAATATAGATATCTTTCTCTACTTATATCTAATTAGACAATGGTTCTGCAAGCTGGCTGTTTTTATTAATGAAAAGTATTCGTGGTGATCCCTTTCACAGGCATCCTGTCCTCTCCACCAGTCTTTCCTCCATGAGTCCCACTCGTACTGTTCCAGTCCTGCCACCTCTCCCACTACTACAGAGCCTTGCACGCAGGGGACACTGTTGTGAAATGAAAGGATTTCTTGAGCAAAAAGCAGAGAGTTCCTGCAACCTGCTTGTCCATATATTGGGCCTTCGTAAATCAGAGATTAGGAGTATTAGATTTTAGACACTATTGTTTCCTGTGTGTTCTATTTTTTTTGTTTCTGAAATTAAATTACAGTATTCTTAAATAGGGGCTTTATTATCCCCCACAGTATTCATTTAGAAAATTACTCAATAAGTAGATAATAAGATACGGTTTACTATTGAATCCCCAGCACATAGATCAAGAGACAGAAATCTGTACAGTCCTGGAGGCTTATATTCTAGCACAGTGTTAACATACTAGTTCATTGATGCATTATACAGATTACCCGCCCTCATTTAATTAACAATAATCAGGAATATCAATCAACTTCTAATATGTGTTGCTTTAAGAATTAACAGATTTATCAGCTAACACTGTCCACAAAGTTGTACACAAAGTCTGAAAATAGCACTGTATATAAACTTGTATCCTTTTTTATTGTTTAGTAACTTTTTTCATGTGGCTTTAAAACTATCCTCTTGACAGTATGGGTAAAGATATAATGATGAGAGAAGTATCTCTTTTCAGGTATGTGCTTTTGATAGTTTATATTTGAAAAGGCATAATGCTAATTTAGTTTATGAAAATAAGTAAAAAGCTGATACCTTAAAATGCTTTTCCCATGAAAAATTTCAGTACATCTTCCAGAGTTGTTTTCATCTCTGCCTACAGGGGTAAAGTCCGAATGGAATTAGAGAGGGAAATTCTACACTGGAACCTGCTGTGGCCATTTTTTTCTGTTGTTGCTGCTTCTCTAGTGGAGTTACTGCAGCTTAGGGATCTGTTTCTTGGAAATGGACACGTTTTACAAATTATTTTTTAAAATAAACGCCAGATCTTCAAGACGCACTTTTTTTTCTTCCGTCATGCTTCATAACATATTGTATTGTACTAACCCCTCATACTGGGAGGAGAGACTGCATAGCAAGCAACCCACTGCCTACTAACATCAAGAGGGGCTAAATAAAACTTCATTTTCCTTGAAAGGACAACTTCTGCCGTATGGATGTAATATTTATGTATTACGCTTTGTACAGTAGTTGATATGGAATACAGGTTTTATTTTATTTTATATTTTTCTGTGGCGTTAAAATATGTAGAAGTTACGGCTTTACTGTCATCAGGGTCTTATGAGGTGGTTGACAAGTGAGTTGAATTGTATGTTGTCATTTTTTTCCATGATGTTTTAACTTGTAAATATGTGTGTGTTGATGATGATAGGATTATTACTTGAATTACTCTTAGGTGTTTCGTCTATCATACTATGGGTGAAACCATGCTGCTTATCCTTTAGTACAGTGGCTCTCAAACTCGTGTGCGCATCAGAATCCAGCAGAGGGCTTGTCAAACCTTAGCCAGTCCTCCTTCAGTTTCCGATTCAGTAGGTATGGGGTGGAGCTGAAGAATTTTCATTTCTAAAAAATTCCTAGGTGATGCTGACTGATGCTGTTGGTTCAAGAGCCACACCTTGAAAACACTGCTTTAATGGTTTGAATTAAGAGAATACATGAGGTGTTTTAAAATATTTATCAAAACCCCATCTCATTTCATGTCTTAGGTATTTGATCTCTTATAAAGTTCTCTGGTTTTATAAATTTACTTTGATTTACTAGAAAGTTTTATTTAGCTTTTATTTATTGTTCTTTATAAGAAAAACCTACTTGGAGTTTAAATTAAAGTTTAAATCATTGCTGGGTTTTTAGTTATTATTTTTCTTTCTTTTTTTTTTTTTCTTTGAAGCTGTGTTGAAATCCTTGTCTCCTGTAGACCCAGTGGAACCCATAAGTAATTCAGAGCCATCAGTGGATTCAGATATGGGGAAAGTTGGTAAAAATGATACTGAAGAGGAAAATAATAAAACCTCTACAGCTGACAATGAAATAAGTAGTAGGACTGAGTATTTATGTGAATACCCTGTAGATGGTAAAAGTAAAGACAATTCTGCAAATGAAGTCTTCTTCCAAGGAGCTGAAGAAAGAGCACATTACCAATGTGAGAGTGAAGATGAGTCTCCGCAGGCAGATGTAGATGGCCTGGCCCCTGCCCACCCAACCCCCAGGGTCTCATCACAGCCCTCCATCAAGCAGAGGCTGGCACAGCTACAGCTGTCCCCTGGTTTCACTTTCACTGCTGGCCTCGCTGCAGAAGTGGCTGCTAGATCTCTCTCCTTTACCACCATGCAGGAACAGACTTTTGGTGATGAGGAGGAAGAACACATAATACAAGAAAATGAAAATGAGGTAGAAGAAAAGTAAGAACCAAGATTTACGTGAAGGATTTTATTCTTTTTTTGTGAAAGTGTTTTAACTTCAAGACTAGAAATTCCACTGGAAAGGGAAAATGAGTGTAAGTTTACTGTGTTTAAAGCTAAGATGTGAAATTATAGGAAGAACCTGGGTTTGAACAACTGATCTGGAAATACTAGTTACCTATAAATGGCAGACCTTTTAGGAGAATAAGAGAAAGGTAAGGGCTCTCTTGAATAAATTGCTGTTTTATTTGCAGCATGACTGATTGATCTTGGAAACTCTTTAAGTATCTTTAATAACAAATGAATTTATCATTTCTTGCCAGAATTTACTACCATAAAATGACTGGGATAATTCTGTTGCAAGAATATTAACATTTAGTAAGGCTCCTTTTTACTGTATTCTCGCAGTTAATAACTGCAGCTATTATGTCAATAACAAGTTGTTTGTATTTAATTTTTGTTTATACCAATCTTAAAGATACACGTTCTGAATAAAAAAAGTTGAATTCATGAAATTGATGTGTACTGGGGTTTGGAACTAAAACATGGTTTCGAAAGTACTTGGGTTGTAACATGTGTCCTTGTTTGTATGTGTATTCAGTATCTTAAGATTTCTTAATGATCTTGTAAAGAAAAACATTGCACCTTTTTAGGAATTATCCTTTAAATTTTTGTATATTTATCTTTTTCTGTTGTTGCAACTAAAAGAGATGATACCAAAGTGGGATCTCTGTAGTTCGAGGCCTCATCCCCGACTTTATAAAAAGGTTTCTTCCATCAGTTTCCCTAGAGTTAATGGGTGCCATTGCCATCAGTAAATCATGATGCTGCTAATTTCTAGCCTGAAGCTGTACCCTCTCCACCTTAATAAGATTATGGAAACATCCTGTTGACTTCTTGGAAAGCATCCTTGTCTCCTTAATAACTTTATTTACAAACTACCTCCTAAGACGTTGCTTTCCAAATTGTCTCAGTTTCATCTGTTTTGTGTTGTGATTACGTTTTCAAAGTGATATTTTCAAGAGTATATGTTTTTTACTACCTATAGCTCCTATGCACTGACATAGTTTACAGATGTTATTTGAGGAAAATGTAGGAAAAACTCTATGCTACTGTCCTAGAAAGGAAATTATGAATCTAGTGTGCCTTTGGAGTTAAAGAAACACACTTAAATTCTTGTAACTTAGCACTTCAAATGAGTAAATTTTTGTATACCAAAGGGTATTTTTTTTTTTTCCAGTAATCTAAGGAATTTTATTTTTGGTCCCGAGGAAAAACTTCATTCTGCTTTATATGAATAATAGCGATTTCATATACTATAAGTGATTCTGCCAGTTGCCAAATATTCTGGGACTTACCCATAATTAAGCTCTTAGCAATATGTTAGGGTGGGCCTGTAACACTTAGAAATAGCTAAATTTCAAGAAAAAATTTTGTGTTGTAACTATTACAGTCTTAAATGATAATGCTTAGAGTTTATTTTCACTTGAAATTGCTTAGTTTGCCAACTCCTTTTTTCCTTGAATTTAGAATTATGGAAAAACTTGGATAATCTTTCTCTAAATCTATATAACCTTATACACAGAATTAGAGTTTAATCATTTTTAATTCTATTATTATATATATATATTTTACTACACCAGTTTGTGGGAAATATCTTCATTATATTATGCCAGTTTTATTTAATTTCTAAAATGGTACTTTTTAATTTTGAAAGACTAATTTTAATCAGGAATTCTTTTTTATTATTATTTTTAATCAGGAATTCTTAACCTTCCATTCTGATCTGTTTTATTCACTAGTTGTTACTTAGTTCTATGAAAATTCTACTTGAAATCATGATAAGAAGGGTCTTGGAATTGTAATTGAATGTTCTTTTATGTACTTTTCAAAATTTGTCATTTTTTAGAATATTTCCAAGGTAAAAAATTATTTTACCTGTGAAAATTCCTTATTTTCTCTTACAATAGTCTAGCGGTCAGTGTTTCTCTGTTCCTCTCCCCGCCCTCCACCCACCCCCGTGGGCCCACCTGCATTAAAATAAACTGTAGGTCTTATTTTTTTTTAATGCAGATTTGGGGCCGTACTCTCAAGTATTCTTAGTGGTCATTTTGGAACAAGATGTAGGTGATATTTATACCCAGTAAAAATCTAACAACTCTGTCTAGGACCTTATTGTTCTTGCCATGAATACCCTAGGAAATAAATAACTCAGTGTAACATACCTAGATATTTTTGTTACTTTTCTCAGAATATTTCAATTTTCCTTATCAGGCTTGTGACTAGTTTTATGGCTGTCATCCTCTGTCCAAAAGAAGCCCTCTGGGGAAAATATTCTGTGGGGAAAACTTGTAATTGTGCTTTCCAAATTTAACAATGGTATTTTGACAGAATAATTCTTGTAAGGAGTAATACCGTGAGAGCTTTTAATATAAATGTTTCTAGAAAAAAGGCATTTAGGTCACTCTTAAAGACAAGATTTTTGCCCCTTGCCTACAGTTAGGAAAGTCATGGCAGTAAATGATCTGGTGACAGTTATCATATTTTAAATCCTTTTTTTCCCCAAGCCTTCAGTGAAAGTCTACATATCTGGCCTATCTAGGGCCAGACTTTTGCTGGTCCTGGATTGGCAGGTCGTTGCTTATTTTCACAAGTTGTCTCTTTGATCTGACTTCCACAGTTAAGTCCTCATTAAAATCAATTGTACTTAACAGCGTGTGAATATATTTCATTAGAAACTCATGCAATTGACTCAAGTTTAATTTCTGAAGTTGTTGAAGATAAAGTCAGAAAAAAATGCATTTAAGGTAACTTTCTATGGAAATTTAAGAATATGGTTTTAAAGAATTAATATAGAAGGATAGACCTGAGTTTAAATCCCAGATCTCTATAATTTAAAAGCTATCAGTGCAGCTGAAGTAATAATATCATGGAGAGTTTTTATATTAAAACCCAAATTCTCTGAATTACTAAATGATATTTGTGACTTCTGACTTCTCAGACATAGTTAAAAAGAAAATAAAACTTTTGAGGCTGGGAAACAAGACCTGTTTATATTAGTAAGCAGTTAGTAAATATGTTAATAAAATAGGTCAAAAAATTTAACTCAACTTTTTTGAAAAATAAATAGTAATATTCTGATTCACATAATAAAAATGGTAAAGTTTTTAATGTTAAAGCATAAAAAGAATTAAGTTCTGATACATTTCATACAACTATAAGTCACTGGAGTATTAGTCAAAAGCAACCCTAGAGGTCATTTCACTCTGATGACTGACTTTTACTTACACATCATCAGTAATGTAAAATATGAAATATTTTGATAAATTTATATCATGTGGGAAGAAAAGGTCAATGGATCTGGTTTAATCATAGCATATTGTTTCTCTATCTGAACAAAACAAGAGCTGCATACCATAAGGCTGTAGTATAGCTCATTATTTGAACTAAAGTGGATAACCAGAAAAAGCATAAAGATTGATTTATCCCTCCAATTCTATTTATAAGACATTTATGCAAATCACACTGAGAATTACGAGATGAGCTACAGGTAACACCCTGGTGGTTCAATGGTTAGGACTCCATGCTTCCATTGCAGGGGCCATGGGTTCAGCTCCTCATTGGGGAACTAAGATCCCACATGCCACATGGTGCAACCAAAAAAAAAAAGAAAACTACAAATATTTTAGAAGGGAAAATATCTTAAATACAGTAACAATCCATTTATATCATCATTGGCTATATCATATGCTAAGGCGGCTACCTTGCATAATTTAATTTTTCAGTTAACTGAGGCAAATCCATTTAATCATTATTTTTTTAACAGTTTTATAAGAAATATTCTAAATATACTTTCTACTTCTCTGCATTTTCTTTGTCATCTTTAAGAACATGGGGTGATAACAGAAATCCACCCTTAGGGGCTGCTGAGATATAGAATGCCCTTTACTACGTGACCTTGCGTTGCGGTGCTTTTTGAGTCATATCTGTTTTTCACAGTTTCTCTATCTTCCCTTATAATCAGTTGTCACTTTTTGCTGCTGTCCTGTATGCCTGCTTCCCGCACTAGGCCCCTAACTTGCTGCTTCTAATCTGCTGTGGACTGAGAAACCAGATTGCCAAGCTTGCTAGAATTGTGTCTAAAATAAGAGTAAGTAGACTGAACAAGGCTTAAGGGGCTTTTCTGTCAGTACAGTGCATGGACTTTGTGGTACCTGTTTGGCTGCTCAGCATACTTTTGTTTGCTTCTTAGTTCTTTACTAAGAATTTGCTAAAAATACTTGTTTGAATATGTGATTGCTATACATTTAGAGTATTAATTCAGTTTTTATATGGTGATGTTTCTAAGACTCTCCATTAATGAATTCAGCCATAAAAGAAAATTTGACTATCTTTGTATAAATCACTGTATATATTTTAGGAAAATGTTAAATATTTTATTCTTGCTAAGTGTTCTAATATAGTATGCAGACTTAAAACTTAGAGCACTATAAGTAGACTTCAACTCTGTTCACCAAGATTTATATTCTAGAACTATTGGTTTGAGACTAAACATGCATGGCTAATTTAGTAAGAACTGCCTAACTGAATATTTGGGGAATGAGTCATTCTAGATATCCCAGTTTTCTGTGGAGCTTAAACTTCTAAAGAGCTTTTAAATTTTTTGGAATTACTGAAGAAAATCTTTTTAAAACAATATGCATCACTGCCTTCTTAAGCAATATATGAAATACATTGAAAAAATTTTGATGTCAAAATGATTGTTACTAACAACAGTTTTACTGTAATAAACTACTCAGGCACTGAAAGCTATATGCCCCTTTACTAAATAAGTCATTCTGCTGTGCCTTTGATTTCTAATAGTTTTGATTCTCTATTACTGCTCACTGAAGTGTGCCTGTAGCAATAGCCTTTCTCTGCCTTCATAATGTTCCTTCTAGACTGCTTCAGTTTTGGAAAACAGCTGACTGAGACAGCTAGCATAATGTATAAAAAATACAAAGAGTAAACTGACTCAGTGAAAACCTGGAAAACTGGATTATACCTAACTACATGAGTTATAACTTACTACCTGTTTCATTGCTGTCTTTAAGTGTACTAGATTAGAGTCCTGTTCTCAGAATAGAAGAGCTGTCAGTATACCAAAGAAACCATTTTGTTTCCATACTTTACCTTCTATATATTTCACGCTGCTAATATTTTTGGCGCTGATTAAAACCAGTGTAGTCAAATTAGCTTTTTCTATAGTACTTTCTATTTGAATTGGATACCACACGATGCCAAGGATTTCTTTGGCTAGGTTGTTTTTGTTATGTCAGTTTTGTTTTTAGAGAAATGTATCCTCATTTTCAAAACACGAAGTAGGTTGAGCCCTGGAAAATAAGGAAAGTTTTGTTATTGATACTATGGAGAACTGAACGGTAATAAGGATTTTAGACTCAAAACAATTATACACAGGAAAATTATTCTTTGATTATACAAGTTTTTAAGATACTATCTTTTATTCAATTAAATGTATATTAAAAGCTGGCCAAACATAAAAGTGTTAGATCTAATGATCTTGACAGATACTTGAATGACTAAATCCCCACTGCCATTCTGTATTTTGCATGTTTAAGTTATAATTTTATGTGTTAATCAAGCATGATTATTTTTCTTGTGAAAAATAAACATTAGATTTGCATGTTATATAATATCTGCAAGTAAAATTCAAACCTGTCCAGAAAGGGATACTTGTCTGATATCAGCACTGAACTACTTGCTTTTACCAAAGTCTGATTGTGTTTTAGTAACCATATGTTGATTCATCCTGCCATCTAATTACACGGTAATTAGAGAATCAGCCCACTTATTTTATGGCCATGCCTCAAAGTCAGCTTTCAGTTATTCATGCTGCTAGAAGGGAATTATGATACAATTTTCATCAAAAAATAGATGATCCAAAACACTGTCTTAAGTTGAAGCTGCCACTACAAAATAGTTATGAAGCCAAACTTGGTTTGGTGATACAAGGAGAAAAATTCTCTTTAAGTGTAGTTGTGAGAAGAAAATGACTCTACCTAGTATAATTGCTGTAAATCAAAAAGAGGGTGAATTGATTCCAGAATTCACATATACAGAAGTTTAACATGAATAAGGAGTTGATTTTTATGGATATCCTAAAATGTGTGATAAATTAAAATACATATGTTTTAAATGCTATAAATTTTAATATATATTTTAACCTGTGAGCGATTCAGTTAGTTTCATTTCTATTTACTAATTTCATTTGTTAAATATCAAACATTTTACTGCAACAGGACAGTATTTAAGTTGTGTATACTTTGGAATACACTGTTTTTAAAAGTGAGTATATTCTGTGAGATACTGTTGCACAAGTATATTTCTCCTCTCATTTATATTTTAAGAGTTTCTCCAAATAAGAGATAATTTCACTATTTTGGACTTGACGTTTTTCACTTTTTAGCATTTTCTTAAAGGTCGGCTACCTACAAATTATTTTATCATTGAACATATTTTAAAAACTAACACAGTCTTTTACAAGTAATTACATTCTTTTTCCCTTCCCAAGTACATCTATAATATATTAGCTCAAATGGAATCTGTATTAGCTGAATCACAGTATTTTCTGCACTTTTATTTCACCAACTTGTACTTCTGTTCATAACATGATTTAAATAATGCTTACTCAAGCACAGTACTAGCATCTGTCGACATACAGAAAGCTCCAGATATGTTACACCCATCCCTTAAAGACTGGCTTATGGTTCTGGTACAGCCCTGGAGGTCCATATGAGTGAAAAGCCAGAAGTCTGCCTGAGCTGAAAACACTCCCAAGGAGTTTGGTTTTGTTTGGGTTTGTTCTAGGTATGGTCCCAGGGATCCCAGATCAAACCAGGCCCCTGGGCCTATCCTAGAACCAACCTAAACTCGCGCATCATTCCTGGAACGTCAAGAGTGTGAAGGCTGAAGACAACCTGAAGCTGACGAGACATACTGAGTTTAATGTTTTTTTTGTATGTGTGCCTATGTGTGAACAAGAATTGGTTCCTTAATCCTTCTCAAATAGAGGGATGACAGTGGACAAGATAGTCTTACCAGACTTTGACATTATAGTAATTTATCACAATAGGAACGTGGTATATAATATGGTTATTATTAATTGCCAGTGAGAAGCATTGTTCTTAAAATTTTTATTATCTGGTCTCTATTTTTAGGGTAAGCAACTTAGCCACCAAAACAAATTTCCCTCCTCCCCAAATTCATGATTTCTGCTTTTGCTTTTCTCAAAAACTTTCTACTCAACAATAGTATCACAGTCTCATTTAACTAATTTTTCGTAGTTTCTAAAAAGGTATTCTAAAAAGTCTTTGCTTTCTTGCTGCATTGTAGGTGATTCTTAAACTCTTGTTTCTGGAATTTAATGCCTTTTTCTTTTAATCTGTTACTGAATCTACCACATTGCTTTCAGCTTGCTTTTTGAAATTCAGATCTGGGGAGAACTTGAGCAACATTTGTAGATGCTCCATCCCTGTTAGACTCAATGTGGGCTGCATTTTGGAATCTGCTATAAGATTTTTAGCAAGGTTCTTTATTTTTGTTCCCTGCTGCTCTGGATTTTTAAAATATTCTGACCTAGTTGATTTATCAAATGGCCTCATATTATAACATCACTATAGTCATATACATGTTTTTATTTAATTTGGAGAACAAGATTTCTGAACAGGCATATTGAAAACACCCCCAAAGGTTGTTATACACCTTTGGTTATTATATTTGTATATTGTATTATACAATATAATATTTGTATATTATACAAAATAATATTTGTATATTATACACCAAAGGTTATTAATACACAATGAAAATGTATACTTTTGGTAATACTAGCATTTCAGTAGATTTAGACCATGTTTGAAGTAATTGCAGACTAAGCAGGGACTGTACCTGTGAAAGCAGCTAAAACTGTGCTATTCTTCCAAGCCTTGTCACACTAGAAAACTCTGGCCAGTGAGGTGTCCTTTAACATAGGACTGAGAGACTGTCGAGGCTCATCTGAAGAACTCAACCCTGGGCTTATTTCTGTATTACATTCGTTATGTAGATGCTTCATCCCATGGATTCTGTTATTTTTGCCTTTTAAATCTTGCTATGTTTACGCTTCTCAATGTTTTTCTTTTTGCACAATGTTTTCCTGTTTGTGTAAATCAAAGCACTGTACATGTTACTCTGTGTGTGTGTATATATTCTTAATAAAAGAGTAGACTATGGGTCTACTGATTTTGAATTTTAAAGCTAAATGATTTAAATGTGTTTTATTGTCTTGTAAATTCACTCTTAATTTATGCCTCAAGTCTTCTCATTCATTTTTTTCTCTAATGGACTATATAGATTTAATAGGTGAGCCTTATTTTCATCTTCTGCCAGAATTTGACATTTTGTGTTCACCCAAACATGAAGAAGTTCTGTCATCTGCATTCTTATATCAGTGCACAGTTAACTTTATTTCTTGACAGTTAGCCCAGCTTATGTTTATATACAGTAAGTATTCTTGGTTATGGGAAGGGGCCTGTCTACTCACTTTTAACATGGTTATTTATGAACACTGACAATAGGAATTTGCATACTGTCCTACAAAGTTGATGCTTATTTACATAGGAAGTTTCTAAAGTCTGCCTTCACTTTAGATATTTTCAGAGTGTTAAGGTGTATTTTTTAAATATCATTTGAAAATATTCTTTCAGAGATGCTTTAATTTTTACTTTTTGACTACTTATGTTTTATATGGTAAAACTACGTTTCCAACCCTACTTGAAGACTTGAGAGTATAACCTTTTTTGAACAGTAATTTCTTTGATAACTCTATGTATTTTATCATAATGCATTTTTGTGAACTGTTTTAAAAGATTTTACAAAATCCCAACAGTAGGTTTGTACATATCTCTATTATTGTCGTTCCTCCTTAGCCTAAGTCTCCAATAAAATCTGTACTTCTTTATACTTTGTACCTTTTGTATTCTGGTGTTTGTCACATGAATTAGCCAAAAGATAAAATTTCTTTTTCTGTTTCTTCTGTCTTTATTTTTTTATTGGACTTTTTTTTTTTTTCCCCAATATTTTTTCCCAAAAGACAGTGGTTGTCTAGGAAAGCCTTGGATTCATTAGTCTAAGTTTGTTTGATCATTCAGGTGCCTCACATGAGACTTTATCAGCGCAAAAGCAGCAGGTTAAGTGTAAAAACTCCATTTTAACATTCTCTGTGACATTCTCATCCTGTTACATTTGTTGCCTTACATGACCTCCCTTACAGAAAGGGCCTGTTGAACTAATAAGGGAGTTAAGGTCCTGTGGATCATACTTTTCCTGTGTAATGAATGGAAAGTTGGTTTTAACTTTCCTAAGCTTAGCTATAGACTTGGGAACATTCATGGTAATTCCACAGTGGCTCTTCAGACTGAATGCTGGTTAAAGAGAAAGTGATCTTCCTTGAACTGAACTTTTAAATAAATAAGCTACCCCTTTGCAGAAAAGATTTGAGGCAAGGAAATTTTGCTCTTGTCTGAGATTTTTTTAATTAAAAATGCAAAGATAAAGTAGATTGTATATAGTTTACTCTACCGGATCCTGAAGTCATTGGGTAGGAAATATCCCATATGATAATCACTCCTTGTCTTCACAGTTTGCTTTTGAAGATCCTTAGCAGATGTGCCATAACCATTGAAAATAAAGTTGGCAAATAGTAATTTTCCCCGAATATACATCTGTAAAAATTAATAAAACTCTTAGAGAAAATGGCCAGATGAAAATTAGTCCTGTTTGTTTGAAGTAACATCTTAGATGTGTCTGTACAAGAAAATATTAATTTTTATATACAAAATAATGTTAGGTAATAAACATGTTCCTAGAATCCAGATATGTTGTTTGAAGATTAAAAAAAACAGGCTCAGTTGTTTTCTCACTCAAAGTTATACACATGAGGTGGCAGAACCAATGTCCAAACCAATTCTAAAAGGATAACCAGCCTTCATCATTATGGTAAGCTACTTGTGGATACATTTAATTTTACAGCTAACCTCTAGGATAAAGTAGAAAGACCTGAATTGGAAGTCAGTAGAGTTGGACTGTGGACAAAGCTACTTTCTCAGTCTCAGACAAATCATTTAATCATAATGAGCCACAGTTTGCTCAGTAAGAAAAAGACAGTTGCTCATGTGAATGTATGGCAAAACCCACCACAATATTATAAAGTAATTAGCTTCCAAATAAAATAGAAAAAGACAGTTGTCATTTATGAATTGGACTAGACTTCCAAAATCCTCTTCTAGGAGTAAGATTGTCAGATTGTCTCTTTCTTAAAGAGATAGAGTTCCACTATGTAAAGCCATATTTGTCTTTTCCTTCCAGGGTGCAAGAGAGCTAATATTTAGGCACAGGTGAGCATCTTGGAAATTATTCAATTTTTAGAGGCTAGAAAGGTTAAGAAGGGGTGGCAGGGGAAGGAGATAGTAGTTTTAAAACAATGTAGCTGGTTCCAACACAGAAAATAACCTAAGAAGTAAGTATACCGTATTTTTAAAGTTGTCCAATACAAGTGCTTTAACGGGACTGTAAGATTCAGAAGAAACAGTTGTTCTCTATGATGACATGTTATTTCTTTCCTCTTAGCATGATCTTTAAATCATGAAGGGATGTCCTATTGCAAGGTTTGCTCAAGGAAGAGAATAATTATTATTATTTCATTTTAGGAACAAAAGAATTTCTCTTGTTTCCTTTCTGGGATCATCTATAAACACTGGCTGAGATGGAGCTTGGTGTGGTTCCTTGATCTGAAACACATTCTTTGACTTTATTCTTTAGCACCCATGTCTGGCTGTTAGTCGTGAAGCTACTTATCTTGCCTGTACTTAGATACATGATTAATGATAGGCAGTGACAAAGGTACTGTGTTCAGTGTATGAATATTTCACAAGATCGGAAGAATTTAACAATGATAATCTCTTAAACATTGATATCAGGGTAACTTAGCTATTTTTTTCTACAAAGATAAATGTGAAACATTTGTATAATAGAAAAAAATGTAGTTTAAGAAATTGATAAGTTGCAAATGTGCAGGATTTCATTGTTATTTGGGGCTTATAATCATCCATATAAGCCATCCCCTCTTAGGTTGAAATTGAAGCCTAGAAAAAAGTGGACAAAGCAGCAATCTTTTGTTCTTGGAGAAATAACTTAGTCAAAATACAGAGAAATGTTAGACTAGGAAAAAAAAAAAAAACAAACCTTAAGTTTGTGTGTGTCCAGAAGCCAGGATATGACTAGACACGGTATTAAAATTTTAAGTATTTTCTTACTGAAATCATGTTGAATTTGAGTTTCAGTTGAGCTTCAAAACCTGGAATAAATAATCCAGATGTTCTCAGCATTTTATCAAATAAAGACTCCTGATGTTATTTTCCCCATGGGACCTATGCTTTGAAATTTTTTTAATCTATCACATAATCTATGTTCATTAAAACTCTGTAGATTGGGACTTCCTGGACGTCCAGTGGCTAAGATGCCATACTTTCAATGCTGGGGCCTCAGATCTGATCACTGGTCAAGGAACTAAATCCCACCTGTCATAACTTAGTTCCCAAGCCGCAACTAAAGATCCTGCATGCCGCAACAAAGATGGAAGAGCCCGAGTGCCTCAACTAAGACCTGATGCAGCCAAATAAATACTTTTTTAAAAATACTCTGTAAGTTGCATACCCTCCCAAGTCCCTCCCTTCTTTGTTTTTTCAGCTAGCCAAAGTTATAATGGCCATTTAATCAGAGTGTATGCTGCATGCTGGACTTCCCAGGTGGCACTAGCAGTAAAGAACCTGCCTGCCAATGCAGGGGATAGAAGAGATGTGGGTTCAATCCCTGGGTCAGGAAGATCCCCTGGAGTAGGAAATGGCAACTTACTCCAGTATAATTTTTTTTTTTTTAATACTCCAGTATTCTTGCCTGGAGAATCCCATGGACAGAGGAGCCTGGTGAGCTACAGTCCATGAATTGCAAAAGAGTCAGACATGACTAAGCACTCATGCAAGAGGGATATGGAGGATGCAGAATGCTTTTTATGGTGATCAGGTGTGAGGGAGTGAGGGAACCATCCCCCACAGAAGAGTATTGCAGAAGCTGTAAGTGAAAGGGCTTTGAGGCAGGAACAGAAGTAAAGAGGCAAGAGCGGCTGAAGCCCCACAAGAAAGGGGCTGGTCAGTCAGGGAGGGTCTTGAAATGAACAAGGCTTTTACTTTGACTTAGGAAGCCTTTGGAGGTTGTTGGGCATTAAAGTAACATGGCTTAGATTTTTGCAGATCTGTTGGCTATTGCAGTGATCTGTGTGAGGGATGCTGGGTGGTGGTAGTGAAGGCAGTCAGGGGTGATCAAATTCTGGATCTATGTTGAAGGCAGAGCCAACAGGACTTGCTGATGTAATTAATGTGCAGTATAAGAAAGGGGAGGTCTAGAAACTTCTATGGTGTTCAGCTTGAGAAACTGGAGGGACAGAGTTGTCATTTATTGAGAAGGAGCACCCAGTAAGGTTTGGGTAGAAATTGAACTGATTTTGGATAGGCTACATATGAAATACTTATTCATCTTTAGGTGGAAATAGGAACAAGCAATTTGATATATGAGTTTAGGGGAGAGATCCAGACTAGGAGATGTCACAGTTTGGGATGTGGTTAAAGGTATGAATATAGGTCAGATGATAGAGTCGGAAAGCTGAGATCTTTCTTTGGGGTATCTGAAGCTGGAAATCAGGAGATAAAAAGGAAACTGCCAAGACTGAATGAGAGCAGTCAGACATAAGAGTGGTGTTCTGAAGCTGAATGAACAAAGTATTTTATAACAGAGGCCGTGATTAATTGTCAGTTCAGTTCAGTTGCTCAGTCGTGTCCGACTCTTTGTGACCCCATGGACTGCAGCACTCCAGGCCTCCCTGTCCATCACCAGCTCCCAGAGTTTACTCAAACTCATGTCCATTGAGTCGGTGATACCATCCAACCATCTCATCCTCCATCGTCTGTTGGGAGCCGGCATATTGCATATTGAGTGCATATTGCATATTGAGTGCAGCACTTTCACAGCATAATCTTTCAAGATCTGGAATAGCTCAACTGGAAGTCTATCACTGCCGGGAGCCAGCGTAAGGAACTCCACCCGTGGCAAAGGTCATGAGGAAGGAGGCTCGGCATACGCAAAGGCGGGATCGAGCCTCAGGAGTCCCCCTGGAAATTCTCGAGCATCTACCCCCATAACCACAGTCTGCCTACTTTCTGCTTTGTGCTTTCACCTACACCTCTGACTTTACGGGGGGCTGTCCCCCACTACCTCTCTCTGAAAAAAGAGTTAACTTATAGCTCCAGTTAATAAAGTTCCTGGGTGTGACAGTGTTTCAACTTACAAACTCCTTTGGAAATCCTCTAGCCTACCTGAATAGGTTTTTCCAGCCACATGTGATTGTTTAGAGCTTCCCAACTGTGAGAGGCAGGAGACGTTCTAAACTGTCTAAATACAGATTCCTTTGAGTAGTTAAAAAGTTGATTAGAAATTGTATTGGTGAAGGGTTTTTCACTTGTTGGGCCAATGTTTGCTGCTAAGTCTCCATATCCCTTACCTGCTGTGTCCCTGGCAGTGTATTGATTAATATAATTGGTGTAAGTAGTAGCTTTAATGTTTGTAACCTTGGACCCTTGAGTTAATTCTTTTTTGTTGTAGCCCACCACACCTTTGCCCTATAGGAATGCAACTTTAATGCTTTTGGAGGGTGGCGCCTGCCTAATCACCTTTAGAGAAAAATAAGTTTTCTGAAGAAAGGGTCTTAAGATGTTAACAGGCCTCCGGGCCAGAAGATGATGCAAATCACCTAAACTTTTGCATATGATAAGTTTGCAGGAAGAAAGCCTGGCTTACTGCATGACTCTACCCCTTCCCCCATTATCCTTTATGCATAACTTAAGGTATAAAAACTACTTTGGAAAATAAAGTGCGGGCCTTGTTCACCAAAACTTGGTCTCCCCATGTCGTTCTTTCTCTCACCTTCTGGCTGAATTATTCAGCCTCTTTCCTCCACTGAATTTCCTCACTGAGCTATCCTCATTCTATTACTCTTTATATCTTTGATAAATATTTAAATAAATAGGTCACTGATGCCGTCTCTCCTTCGAATACCCTGGATCAGCCAGGGCTGGACCCCAGCAATCGTCCCCTTCTCCTCCCACTCTCAGTCTTTCCCAGCATCAGGGTCTTTTCCAGTGAGTCAGTTCTTCACATCAGGTGGCCAAAGTATTGGAGTTTCAGCTTCTACATCAGTCCTTCCAATGAATATTCAAGACTGATTTCCTTTAGGATGGACTGGTTGGATCGCCTTGCAATCCAAGAGATGCTCAAGAGTCTCCTCCAACACCACAGTTCAAAAGCATCAATTCTTTAGTGCTCAGCTTTCTTTATAGTCCAACTCTCACATCCATACATGACTACTGGAAAAACCATAGCCTTGACTAGATGGACCTTTGTTGGCAAAGTAACGTCTCTGCTTTTTAATATTCTGTCTAGGTTGGTCATAACTTTTCTTCCAAGGAGTAAGCGTCTTTATAATTTCATGGCTGAAGTCACCATCTGCAGTGATTTTGGAGTCCCCCAAAATAAAGTCTCTTACTGTTTCTACTGTTTCCCCATCTATTAACATGTCAAATGCTGCTAAAAGATCAAGAAAGGTGAGGCCTTTGGGTATCTTCAGAGCAATGCAGGAGACCTGGTTTTGATTGCTGGGTCGGGAATATTGCCTAGAGAAGGGAAAGGCTACCCACTCCAGTGTTCTTGGGTTTCTTTTGTGACTTAGCTGGTAAAGAATCCACCTCCAATGCAGGAGACCTGGTTTCGATTCCTGGGCTGGGAAGATCCCCTGGAGAAGGCAAAGGCTACCCACTCTGTTATTCTGGCCTGAAGAATTCCATGGACTGTGTAGTCCATGGGGTTGCAAAAGGTGGGACACAACTAAGTGACTTTTACACACAGAGCAATGCCTGCTCAAGTTCTTTGCTCATTTTTTATTGAGCTATTGGTTTATAAACCAATTGGGCTATTGGTTTATTTTGTTGTTGAGTTTTAGGAGTTCTTTATATCGTCTGGATATTAATCTTTTATCAGATATATGCTTGGCAAGTTTTTCCCCTTCTGTGAGTATGTTTACACTCTTTAATAGTGTCCCTTGACAATAAACATATTTAATTTTGATGTAGAAAAAAAATCTTATTTTTCTTTTGTTGCTAAATCTCCTCTTTTCAAGAAAGTCAATAATAACACCTGGTTCATAGGATTATTATGAGGATTAAATAAATTACTACATGTGAATACATATAAAAAGACTGGGACAATACTTACCATGTCAGAAGCATTCAATAAATACTAGCCATTATTCAGGCTAAGTTTAGTACAAAAACCATGGGTTAGAGGGGTAGAATTATGTGACATGAAAGCCACTGGAGCAGAGTCTCAGGACCACGATCAGCAGTGTAAAATGATGCAGAGATGTCAAATAAGGTCCCACAAACTTAGACGTGACACCAACAAGGTAAGACCGTGGTAAGACAGAGTTAGATGCCAAATTATACTGGGTGGAAAAAAAGTGTTAGGCTCTTTTTTGTCCAGGGTCAAGTCTCCTACTGTTTATGCTCTTATGGTGCTCCAAAACAAGAATAAACCTGTGGGGGGTTGCTAAGGTACAAATTTGACTGGATTTGGAGTCAAAACAACTAGGTTAGAGTCTCTGGTCTCCTACCACTTGATGCCTGTGCTCACTTCCAGAGTTCCCATCTCCTCACTTAAAGGACAATTATTCCTATGTTACGAGGTCAACGAGGGTTTGAAAAGTAAACATAATGGTAAGTCATTAATTAATATTGTCATAATAAATGGTTCTAACTCCTCTTCTTATTCTTTCTAACGTTCAGTAGTTCCCCCTGCATGCCAGATCTTGTGTAGTGGGGTATTCCCACCTCTCAGATAATTGACTTACAGGTTTACAGTGGTAATTAAGATGAGATTAATACACATCTAGGGGCTTCCCAGGTGGCACTAGTGGTAAAGAACTCGTCTGCAAATACAGGAGATGTAAGAGACACATGTTCGATCCCTGGGTCAGGAAGATCCCCTGGAGGAGGGCATGGCGACTCACTCTGGTACTCTTGCCTGGAGAATCCCCATGGACAGAGGAGCCTGGTGGGCTACAGTCCATAGAGTCACACAGAGTTGGACAAGACTGAAGCAACTTCATACACACACACACAATACACATCAAATGCTTATGACAATTTGGCATGCTGTTCTATGCTATTGGGAAACTTTTGTCTGAGTTTTAGTGGTGACTATATCTTCAGGTCTGCTTCCTGAGCCACTGCATTCCTCATGGCTGTGATGTTCACCAATTTAATTCATCTTCAACTGTTGCCATAAAAAGCAAGTGCTTAAAATATTACCATTGAATAGATCACTGGATCTTTTTGTTCACTTTGTTTTGGTTGTAGACATGCAGAAGTTTGAGGATTTAATCTGCTGTTCAGTGAACAGAACATGGGGCTCCTCCTGAGTTCCTGCAGGTGCCTAAGCAAAGATGTTTTCAGCAGAGAAATGGCCCAGGCTTGGTCACCCTCACCCTTGGGAGCCACATTTCAGGGCAGGACATAAGTCGCATTTATTTACTCTGATTTGCACCTTGTTGTGTGGCTTCTTTTATTCTTTTTTAAAAGTTTATATTTCTTTTTATTACATATCCCAAGGTACCTTAGGAATGAATACATTTTCAAAACATAATAAGAATAAATTCTATAAAGAATATTTGAATAGCCTTGCAAGGAAATCCAAATGAACTATAACTTTATAATATTTTGTTTGTTAATGATGGATGGTTACAAATGGAAAGAATTTTTAATTCAATACATACTTATTAGGGGCTTCCCTGGTGGCTCAGTGGTAAAGAATTCGCCTGCAATGCAGGAGATGTAAGAGACACCAGTTCACCTTCTGAGTCGGGAAGATCCCTTGGTGGAGGGCATGTCAACCCACTCCAGCATCCCTGCCTGGAGAATGCCATGGATGGAGGAGCTTAGCGGGCTGTAGTCGACAGGGTCACAGAGAGTCAGACACGACTGAATCGACCTAGCATGCACACACGCACGTACTTATCGACCGATTTTCTTTGTACTAGACACAAAATCACCCTATGAGATATTCCCATTTTATAAATGAAAAGCGTGGCTCTCGAATAAGTTAGATATCTAGCCCAAGAGTCCAAGCCTCTTAGCAAGAAAAAATAGTGCACTAGGTTCCCTAAAAAGGCTCTTTGACTTCAAATTAGATGCTTGTGTTTGTGTTTGGTCACTTTGCTCCTGTTTTCCTGCGTAGGTCACCACATACAGGGACACACATTCACACAAGCACGTGCGTGTGCACACACATTCACAGAGGAATCCTAGTTACCGCTTCAGACAGCACAGTCCCCTCTGTTCACATTTAATCATGGGATTCCTAAAGGAAGTCAATTAAATGGGCAATTAATTCCTCTGTGCACCGTTCACTCATATATTAAAACTCTTAATCTAATTTCTCTAGATACTGTTCCCCAAACCACTGTCCTCAATGTTTAAATTCCTTATTACTTGTGAAGTTGATGTGAGAATCTTTTTGCAAGAGCACTTTGTAAACTGAAAAGATATTCTATTATCTAGTTGTAGGATCCAATCTGTTCAGTTTTATTTGCTGGTGAGAGGTTAAATGTTTATCCATTGTTCCACGAACTGAATGAGTGGAACTCAAACCAAGAAAACAGTCCCTGATTTGCTCTCTCAAGCTAAATATATTAGCCTTGTGGTGACCAAATATTGACTAAATGAAAGCAAAGATATTCTAACTGTCCACTAAAGTCCTTTCCAATTAACCTTAGTGAAATATCCTAAGATACTTCCAGACAGCTACTCTTTCTGTTAAGCAAAGACTAGAAAAAGGATATGTGTTAGGAGAGTAAATCAGTTCAGTTCAGTTCAGTAACTCAGTTGTGTCCGACTCTTTGTGACCCTGTGGACTGCAGCACTCCAGGCTTCCCTGTCCATCACCAATTCCAGAGTTTACTGAAACTCATGTCCATTGAGCTGGTGATGCCATCCAACCATCTCATCCTCTATCGACCCCTTCTCCTCCCCACTTCAAACTTTCCCAGCATCACGGTCTTTTCCAATGAGTCAATTCTTCACATCGGGTGGCCAAAGTATTGGAGTTTCAGCTTCAGCATCAGTCCCTCCAGTGAATATTCAGGACTAATTTCCTTTAGGATGAATTGGTTGCATCTCCTTGCAGTCCAAGAGACTCTCAAGAGTCTCCTCCAACACCACAGTTCAAAAGCATCAATTTTTCAGTGCTCAGCTTTCTTTACAGTCCAACTCTCACATCTATATGTGACTACTGGAAAAATCATAGCTTTGACTAGATGGACCTTTGTTGGCAAAGTAATGTCTCTGCTTTTTAATATGTTGTCTAGGTTGGTCATAACTTTTCTTTCAAAGAGCAAGTGGCTTTCAATTTCATGGCTGCAGTCATCATCTGCAGTAATTTTGGAGCCCAGAAAAATAAAGTCTGACACTGTTTCCACTGTTTCCCCATCTATTTGCCGTGAAGTGATGGGACCAGATGCCATGATCTTAGTTTTCTGATGTTGAGTTTTAAGCCAACTTTTTCACTCTCCTCATTCACATTCATCAAGAGGCTCTTCAGTTCTTTGCTTTCTGCTATAAGGGTAGGGTCATCTGCGTGTCTGAGGTTATTGGTATTTCTCCAGGCAATCTTGATTTCAGCTTCTGCTTCATCCACCCAGCATTTCTCATGATGTACTCTGCATATAAGTTAAATAAGCAGGGTGATAATATACAGCCTTGTCATACTCCTTTCCCAATTAGGAACCAGTCTATTGTTCCATGTCCAGTTCTAACTGTTGCTTCCTGACCTGCATACAGATTTTTCAGGAGGCAGGTCAGGTGGTCTGGTATTCCCATCTCTTTGAGAATTTTCCAGTTTGTTGTGATCCACACAGTCAAAGGTTTTGGCATAGTCAATAAAACAGAATTAGATGTTTCTCTGGAACTCTCTCAGAGAAGGCAATGGCACCCCACTCCAGTACTCTTGCCTGGAAAATCCCATGGACGGAGGAGCCTGGTAGGCTGCAGTCCATGGGGTCGCTGAGTCGGACACAATTGAGCGACTTCACTTTTACTTTTCACTTTCCTGCACTGGGGAAGGAAATGGCAACCCACTCCAGTATTCTTGCCTGGAGAATCCCAGGGATGGGGGAGCCTGCTGGACTGCCATCTATGGGGTCACACAGAGTCGGACATGACTGAAGTGACTTAGCAGCAGCAGCTGGAATTCTCTTGCTTTTTTGATGATCCAACGGATGTTGGCAATTTGATCTCTGGTTCCTCTGCCTTTTCTAAAACCAGCTTGAACATCTGGAAGTTCACGGTTCACGTATTGCTAAAGCCTGGCTTGGAGAATTTTGAGCATTACTTTACTAGTGTGTGAGATGAGTGCAATTGTGCAATGATTTGAGCATTTTTGGCATTGCCTTTCTTTGGGATTGCAATGAAAACTGACCTTTTCCAGTCCTGTGGCCACTGCTGCGTTTTCCAAATTTGCTGGCATATTGAGTGCAGCACTTTCACAGCATCATCTTTCAGGATTTGAAATAGCTCAACTGGAATTCCATCACCTCCACTAGCTTTGTTCATAGTGATGCTTCCTAAGGCCCACTTGACTTCGTATTCCAGGATGTCTGGATCTAGGTGAGTGATCATACCATCGTGATTATCTGGGTCATGAAGATTTTTTTGTACAGTTCTTCTGTGTATTCTTGCCACCTCTTCTTAATATCTTCTATTTCTGTTAGGTCCATACAATGTCTGTCCTTTATTGAGTCTATCTTTGCATGAAATATTCCCTTGGTATCTCTAATTTTCTTGAAGAGATCTCTAGTCTTTCACATTCTATTGTTTTCCTCTATTTCTTTGCATTGATCACTGAGGAAGGTGTTCTTATCTCTCCTTGCTCTTCTTTGGAACTCTGCATTCAAATGAATATATGTTTCCTTTTTTCCTTTGCCTTTCACTTCTCTTCTTTTCACAATTTGTAAGGCCTCCTCAGACAACCATTTGCCTTTTTGCATTTCTGTTTCTTGGGGATGGTCCCCTGCCTTCTGTACAATGTCACGAACCTCCATCCACAGTTCTTTAGGCACTCTGTCTATCAGATCTAATCCCTTGAATCTATTTGTCATTTCTACTGTATAATTGTAAGGGATTTGATTTATGTCATACCTGAATGATCTAGTGGTTTTCCCTACTTTCTTCAATTTAAGTCTCAATTTGGCAATAAGGCGTTCATGATCTCAGCCACAGTCAGCTCCCTGTCTTGTTTTTGGTGACTGTATAGAGCTTCTCCATCTTTGGCTGCAAAGAATATAATCAGTCTGATTTGTATTGACCATCTGGTGATGTCCATGTGTAGAGTCTTCTCTTGTGTTGTTGGAAGAGGGTGTTTGCTATACCAGTGCGTTCTCTTGGCAAAACTCTGTTAGTCTTTGCCCTGCTTTGTTCTGTAGTCCAAGGCCAAATTTGCCAGTTACTCCAGGTGTTTTTTGACTTCCTACTTTGCATTCTAGTACTCTGTGATGAAAAGGACATCTTTTGGGGGTATTAGTTATAGACGATCTTGTAGGTCTTCATAGAACTGCTCCATTGCAGCTTCTTCAGCACTACTGGTTGGGGCATAGACTTGGATTACTGTGATATTGAATGGTTTGCCTTGGAAACAAACAGAGATCATTCTGTCGTTTTTGAGATCACATCCAGTTACTGCATTTCAGACGCTTTTGCTGACTATGATGGCTACTCCATTTCTTCTAAGGAATTCTTGCCCACAGTAGAAGATATAATGGTCATCTGAGTTAAATTCACCCATACCAGTCCATTTTAGTTCACTGATTCCTAAGAGGTCGATGTTCATTCTTGCCATCTCCTGTTTGACCACTTCCAATTTGCCCTGATTCATGGATCTAACATTCCAGCTTCCTATGCAATATTGCAGTAGCTGCATGGCACTGGAGTGACTGTGAGAAGATACCCCATGTCCAAGGGCAAAGGTGATGCCCCAGCAATATGGTAGGAGTGGAAAAATCACATTTAGAATCAAACCCCATACCCACCAGAGATGCCTAGGGGGCTCAAACAAACCTTGTGTGCATCAGGACCCAGAGACCCCACAGAGACTGAGACAGAACTGTGTTTGAGTGTCTCCTGCAGAGGTCCAGGTCAGCAGTGGACTGCCACAGGGGCAGGGGCTCTGGGTGCAGCAGACCTGGGTATGGCATATGCCCCCTTGAGGGAGGTCGCCATTAACCCCACCATAGAGCCTCCAGAACTTACATAGGACTGGGGAAACAGACTCGTGGAGGGCACAAACAGAACCTTGTGTGCACCAGGACCCAGGAGAAAGGAGCAGTGACCCCACAAGAGACTGACCCAGACTTGCCCATGAGTGTCCTGGAGTCTCCAGTGGAGGCATGGGTTGGCAGTGGCCTGCTGCAGGGTTGGGGGCACTGAGTGTAGCAGTGCATGCATGGGACCCTTTGAAGGAGGTGGCCATTATTTTCATTACCTCCACCATAGTTTGGTCCCAAGTAAATAACAGGGAGGGAACACAGTTCCACCCATCACCAGAAAGTTGGATTAAGGATTAACTGAGCGTGGCCTCACCCATCAGAACAAGACCCAGTTTCCCCTCAGTCAGTTTCTCCCATCAGGAAGCTTCCATAAGCCTCTTATCCTTCTCCATCAGAGGGCAGACAGACTGAAAACCACAATCACAGAAAACTAACCAATCTGACCACACAGACCATAGCCTTGTCTAACTCAATGAAAGTATGAGCCATGCCATGTAGGGCCATCCAAGACAGATGGGTCACAGTGGAGAGTTCTGACAAAACATGTCCACTGGAGAAGGGAATGGCAAACCACTTCATTATTCTTGCCTTGAGAACCCCATGAACAGTATGAAAAGGCAAAAAGATAGGACACTGAAAGATGAACTCCCCAGGTCGGTAGGTGCCCAATATGCTACTGGAGATCAGTGGAGAAACAACTCCAGAAAGAAGGAACAGACAGAGCCAAAGACTGGTGATGGAAGTGAAGTCCGATGCTGTAAAGAGCAATGTTGCATGGGAACCTGGAATGTTAGGTCCATGAATCAAGGCAAATTGGAAGTGATCAAACAGGAGATGGCAAGAGTGAACATCAACAGTCTAGGAGAGTAAATAGAGACCTCCAAAATACTCTGTCCTAGAAAAAAAGTCTCATTTACAGAAAAACAAAGAGGGGACAATTTTGCACTCTACCTCCCCATACATTATATTCCAATGCAGTCAACAGACACTTCCTGTTCCCCATTTTGAACTAAGAGATAAGACGCCTGGGTTCAAACCTCAGCGCCTCCCCTTAGCTGTGTGATCGCCTCAAAGGCTCATAGAAACAGCAATATCATCTCATAGAATAGTTTCCAGGAGTCATGAAATTAGCTATGTGAAAAAATATACTTCTCAACAGATATTCTTTTCCTTTGGGTCTGAAATTTTATTTTTTCCTTGGGAAATTCCTGCCTTGTAGAAAAGCCTGGGGCCTTGCTAAGGGCTGGGACAAAGGCTTGGTTGATAAGTGAAAGAGACAAAGCAAAGTAAAAATGGGTTTGGCCTTCCTGTAGGAAGGACTGGTGAGTATTCATTCACCCAGTCAAAAAGTACTTATTGCAGTCCACTCTTTTTCTAGGCATTCTCCTAGGCACTGGGACGTAGGAATAAACAAAAAACATGAAGTCCCTACCTTCAGTGGGTATACTGAAAATAAACCAGTAGTTGCATAAGATGTCAATGGACAAAATAGGGTAAGGAACAGAGAGTGAAAGAGGCCCTTAGTGTAGAGCAGAAAGGCAAGGCCACTGAGGGGTGGCATCTATCTAGAGATGTGATTATGTGTAAGACAATAAACTATTAAACTGAATGGAAAACAACCAGCACAGAGAGTGGCACGTGTAAAGGCTCTTATGGGGAATGGCCGGGAGGCCAGAGTGGCAGGAGCTGAGTAGCCATGGAGAAGAAGGCAGCCAGGGGCCAGATTACATGATGCCTTGTGGTCCATGGAAAGGACTGGGGATAAGCAACCCATTGAGGGTTCCAAGCAGGAGAATGCTGTCATCTGATTTAAGTTTTATGAAGATTACCTGGTCACTATGTAGAGCACAGACAGTAGACAGGGCAAGAGCAGAAGCAGATAAATCAAAGAGGAAGATGCCTGGAGGTGGTGAGACAGTACACACAGCAGGATTCTGGATATATCAGCAAGAAAGGGGCTACAGGATTGGCAGATAGATTGTGAGTAGGATATGAAAAGAGAGAAGTCAGAATTTAATTCAGTAGTTTTGGTCTGAGTAAAGGGGGTGAGGGCCAGTGCTTGATGTGAGGAAGATACAGGGAGGAGCAGATATGGGAGAAAATGAAGAGCTGTATTTGGAAAAGTTGAGCCAAGATACCAATTTATCAAACATCTGAGGAAAAGATTGAAGTGAGTTGGAATTAAAAGGAACCTGGAGTTCAAGGGAAACATCGCACTAGTGGGGTTTTTTTTTAAAGCCCTGGCACCGGAGGAGAGTATCTCGAGCAAGCACCGATGGAAAAGAAAACAGACCTGAGATGATCTACTCTTCCTAGAGGCTGAGTGACACAACTGACTCTTAACCCTGGTTGTCTGTAAAAGTCATGCAAGGGTCTATTTAAGAAAATAGATACTCAGGGAATTCTCTGGTGGCCCAGTGGATAGGACTCTGTGCTTTCATTGCCAGGGGCCCAGGTTTGACCCCTAGCTGGGGAACTAGAGTCCCACAAGATGTGTGGTGCAGCCAAGAAAAATGAAAAAGATACTCAGAATAAAACAAACTAGTGAGTATAACAAAAGAGAAACAGACTCACAGATATAGAGAACAAACTAGTAATTACCAGTGAGGAGAGGGAAAGGAGGATGAGCAAAATAGGACTAATAGATTACAAGGTACAAACTACTATGTATAAAATAAATAAGCTACAAGGATATATTACACAACACAGGGAATACAGCCAGTATTTTAGAGCAACTATAAACAAAATATAACCTTTAAAGATCGTGAATCACTATGCTGTATGCCTGAAACATATAATATTGTACATTAACCATGGTGGTGGTGGTTTAGTCACTAAGTCGTGTCTGACTCTTGTGACCCCTTGGACTGCAGCCTGCCAGGCTCCTCTGTCCATGGGATTCTCCAGGCAAGAATATTGTAGTGGGTTGCCATTTCCTTCTCCAGGGGATCTGCCCGACCCAGGAACTGAACCCAGGTCTCCTGCACTGCAGGCAGACTCTTTACTGACTGAGCTACAAGGGAAGCCCCACGTTAATCATAGCTGAATAATAATAATTAAAGATACTCAGGGTCCATATGAATCTACTGAGTGAAAATCTCTAGAAGGTGACACTTGTGGTTCTTAAAGAGGCCATGAGTGGGCAGCCAGGTTTGAGGACTATTGACCCAGGAAAAACTAAGGCAAAGGAGTGGGAAAGGCTATGGTTCAGGTAAGACTAAAAAAAAATAGACCAGAAGCTCAACAAAGAACCCATTAAACCCTTCAATTCTACACACACACACCCCCCACCCCCACCCCCACTCCCCTATCACCATCACTGTGTGTCCTAGTCGCTTAATTGTGTCCAACACTTTGCTACCCATGGACAGTATCCTGCCAGGCTCCTCTGTTCATGGGATTCTCCAGGCAAGAATACTGGAGTGGGTTGCCATTTCCTTCTCCAGGGGATCTTCCTTACCCAGGGATTGAACCCAGGTCTCCTGCATTGCAGGAAGATTCTTTACCATCTGAGCTATATGCAAATCTTAAGTTCTACACATCAAAATAATAATGATAACATACACAATATTTTGTGGTTTATCAAGGTTTTGTACACGTTTTCGCATTTGAACACATTCTCACATCAACCCTGGAAGAAACAGGTGAAGACTGCATTTACTTCTATTAAATCTAGCTTTACACTCAGGTCCTGTTCATACGATAATTCAGTTAATCCTCATGACATCCCCATAGTGGAGGTGGTGATTTTCACCCCAGTTTACAGATGAGGAAACTGAGGCAAGCCACAAAAAGAAGTGGCAGATCTCAGATTCAAATTCAAGTTTCTGACCTTATGCTCTTATTTCATCAAATATAAAAAAGTAATCACTACTCTGCTTCATTTTTTTTTAAGTGACTACTAAACTAGGTTAGCTTTTTTTTTTTTTTTTTTGGCTGTGCTGGATCTTCTTTGCTGCGTAGGCTTGTCTCTGGTTGCAGTGAGAGGGGGCTACAGTCTCTAATTGTGGTGCGTGGGCCTAGTCGTTCTGCAGCATATGGGATCTTCCCAGACCAGGGATCAAACCCACGTCTCCTGCACTAGCGGATTCTTTACCACTGAGCCACCAGGAAAGCCCTAGGGTAGCTTTTATAGCCCAGAATCATTCGTCTTATCAGAAATGATAAAAATAGCAGTGTACTGGGAATTCCTGATTCTGAAGTAATTATTGTGATAGCAATGTCAACCAGATTTCCACACTTCCTTGGTAGGTACTGGTTTTGCTCCAAGAATTTTTAATAATAAAAGTTTTTTCTTAGAGATGCAGGTGTAAAATATGTAAGCTCCTCAAATAGTCCTCTAAAATTAGAATCTAAAAATGGAACGATAGGGTAATTGATGGCCCCTCACATCCAAGTCAGGCTGGTAGGATTTGGTGGAGGAAGTTATAAATTTTATACACATTAAGAGAGAAGTTTCATTTCCCTTCTCTCTGTGATTATTCATCCCCTTCTAAAGCATGATTTTTCCCCTAAGGTTCAGCATTACGAAATCTGTTTCTTACTAGTAAGTTTGATCACTAGTGTTGATAACCATATGCCCTCCTTATTTTCCATATAGTCTTAGGAGAATTTATGAATGTGGCCTTATAGAATGAGCCCTCCTAGTCAGGAAGAATCTTTACTCTAGTTCCTTAGAGTCAAATTAGACATGCCCAAACTAACTGCTTCCAGAAATTGTGTTGGTTTTCACTGTACCAGATTCACATCCTTAGAATTAACATTACAGATTTCAAAGCTGTGTCTTAAGAAGGTTCTAGACTTGAAAAGAAAACAGATTAAAAAATTCAGTGCCACTATATAGCACAGAGAACTATATTCGATAGCTTGTAATAACCTATAATGAAAAAGAATTTGAATATATGTACGTATAACTGAATCAATTTGCTGTACACCAGAAACTAACATAACATTGTAAATCAACTATACTTCAATTTAAAAAAAAAAACCATTGTACTGGCACAAAAATAGACACATGGATCAACGGAACAGAAGAGAAAGCCCATAAACAAACCCATGCTTCTATGGGAAATTAATCTATGACAAAGAAGGCAAAAATATACAATGGGGAAAAGATAGCCTCTTCAGTAAATGATGTTCAGAAAACTGAACAGCTACATGCAAAAGAATGAAACTGGACTACTCTTTCACACCATGCACAAAAACAAATTCAAAATGGATTAAAGACTTAAATGTAAGACCTGAAACCAGAAAGGTAGAAAAAACCACAGGCAGTATTTTTTGAATATGTCTCCTCATGCAAGGAAAACAAAGGCAAAAATAAGTAAGTGGGACTACATCAAACTAAAAAGCTTTTGTACAGGGAGGGAAATTATTAACAATATGAAAAGCCACCTACTAAATGGGAGAAGATATTTGCAAACAATATATGCAATAAGGGGTTAGTGTCCAAAATATATACAAAGAGCTCATATAAGTCAACATAAATAAAAAGCCCAAAACCCAGTATTAAAATGGGCAGAGTACCTGAAGAGACATTTTTCCAAAGAAGGTATGCAGGTAGCCAACAGATACATAAAAAGATGCTCAATATTACTATTCATTAGGGAAATGCAAATCAAAATCACCTCACATCTGTCAGAATGGCTATTATAAAAAAAAAAAAATACTTCCCAGGTGGTCCAGTGGCTAAGAAAGTGTTCTCCCAATGCAGGGGGCCCAGGTTTGATCCCTGGTCAGGGAACTAGATCCCAGATGCCACAGCTGAGAGTTCCCATGCTGCAACTAAAGATCCCTCACGCTGCAATGACGATGGAATACCCCACATGCCGCAGCCAAGACCCAGTGCAGCCAAATAAATAAATATTTTTAAAATCCAAATAACCAGTGTTGGCTAGGATGTGGAGATAAGGGACCATCTTGCACCAATGGTGGGAATGAAAAAATTAGTGAAGCCACCATGGAAAATCAGTAGGGAGGTTCTTTTAAAAATTAAAAACAGAACTACCATATGATTCAGGAATTCCATTACTAGCTATTTATCTGAAGAAAATGAAAACACTAATTCAAAAAGATATATGTACCCCTCTTGCCTGGAAAATCCCATGGACAGAGGAGCCTGGTAGGCTGCAGTCTATGGGGTTTCGAAGAGTCAGACATGGCTGAGCGACTTCCCTTTCACTTTTCACTTTCATGCATTGGAGAAGGAAATGGCAACCCACTCCAGTGTAGCCTGGAGAATCCCAGGGACGGGGGAGCCTGGTGGGCTGCCGTCTATGGGGTCACTCAGAGTTGGACACGACTGAAGCGACTTAGCAGCAGCAGCAGCAGCATGATCATTGCAGCATTATCTATAATGAGCCAAGATATGGAAGCAACCTAAGTACCCATCAGGAGATGAATAAATAAGATGTGGTATGTATACACAATGGACTATTACTCAGCCATAAAAAATAAAATCCTGCAATTTGTGACATGGGTGGACCTAGAGGGTATTATGCTGAGTGAACTAAGTCAGATAGAGAAGGACAAATACTGTATGGTTTCATTTATATGTGGAATCCAAAAAGGAAAACAAATGAACAAACACAGAAAAACAGTTATAGACACAGAGAATAAACAGGCAGTTGCCAGCGGGGAGGAGCTGGGGGGAGGATTGAAATAGGTGAGAGAGATTAAGATGTACAAAATTCCAGCTGCAAAGTAAATGAGTCATGGGTACGAAATGTATAATGTGGGAAATATTGTCAAACACTATGTAATATCTTTGAATGGCAACATATTGTAATTAGGCTTATCTTGATGATCAGTTTGAAATGTATAGAAACATTGAATTACTGTGTTGTACAACAGGAACTAACAGTGTCATAGGTCAATCATACTCCAAAAACAAACTCATAGAAAAAGAGATCAGATTGGTTGTAACCAGACATGGTGGGTAAGGAGAGGGGCAACTGGAGGAAGCACAAACGTCATCAGGCAAAAAGTACAAACTTCCAGTCATAAGTACTGGGGATGTAGTGTACATGATAAATGTAATTAACACAGTTCTGTGTTATATATGAAAGTTGTTAAGATTGTAAATCCTGAGTTCTCGCCACAAGAAAAAGTGTTTTTTTTTTATTTCTTTAATTTTATATCTATATGAGATGATGGATATTCACTAAACTTATTATGATAATCATTCCATGATGTATATAAGTCAATCCATTATGCTGCACACCTTAAACTTCAACAGCTGTTGTTTAGTCTCTCAGTCATGTCTGACCCTTTTTGTGACCCCATGAACCGCAGCATATGAGGCTTCCCCGTCCATCACCAACTCCCAGAGTTCACCCAAACCCATGTCCATTGAGTCGGTGATGCCATCCAATCATTTCATCCTCTGTTGTCCCCTTCTCCTCCTGCCCTCAATCTTTCCCAGCATCAGGGGTCTTTTCAAATGAGTCGATTCTTTGCATCAGGTGGCCAAAGGATTGGAGTTTCAGCTTCAACATCAGCCCTTCCAATGAACACCCAGACTGATCGCCTTTGGACTGGTTGTATCTCCTTGCAGTCCAAGGGACTCTCAAGAGTCTTCTCCAACACCACAGTTCAAAAGCATCAATTCTTCGGCACTCAGCTTTCTTTATAGTCCAACTCTCACATCCATAAATGACTACTGGAAAAACCATAGCCTTGACTAGATGGGCCTTTGTTGGCAAAGTAACATCTCTGCTTTTTAATATGCTGTCTAGGTTGATCATAACTTTCCTTCATAACAATAGCTGTAAGTAGTTTTGACTCTGTGGTCCATTTTTTATGCTCTTACTGGTAAGGTATGAAGACTGAAGCTGCTATTTAGCTTTCAACCATATTATGTTTACACTACTTCTCACAACATTAATACTTCTAGCCAATCTCTGTGTTATCAGGCAGGGAAAACTGGTTAAAAGGTAATTTACTTAGAAGCACAAACAGCAATTTGATTTTTAATGCTTTCTCCACTAAGAGTCGTAATGGAAGAGTCCCCCAGCCTTCCTAACTAGATGTGTTATAGAAAGGAAGCAGATATTCAAAACTATTGAATTCCCAACAGATTCACTTTTTCACTGTGGAATGTAGATATGTACATACTAAGGCCTTGTCAAAACTAGAGCTCATAGCTACTTATATGATTTTCAGTAACACTTTCCATGTTAGTAGACATGAGATAGGAGTTAGATCAGGGCTTCACTGATGGCTCAACAGGTAAAGAATCCACCTGCAATGCAGGAGACACAGAAGACTTGGGTTCAATCTATGGATTGGGAGAATGGCAACCCACTCCAATATTCTTCCCTGAAAAATCCCATGGACAGAGGAGCCTGGTGGACTAGAGTCCAAAGGGTCCCAAAGAGTCGGACATGACTGAGCAACTAAGCACACACAAGCACACATAAGTTAGGTCAATCAGACTTCATCTCTCCTGGGCTGCACACAAAGTCAAAGTGTTAGTTGCTCTGTTAGTTCTGTTAGGTCCATTCCATTTCTGTCCTTTATTGTGCCCATCTTTGCATGCAATGTTCCCTTGGTATCTCTAATTTTCTTGAAGAGATCTCTCTCTAGTAGTTATATGCTAAAGTGGTTAACCATTCCCTTCTCTAAAGGATCTTCCTGACCCAGGGAAAGAAGCCAGGTCTCCAGCATTGCAGGCAGGTTCTTCACCATCTGAGTCACCGGGGAAACCCCAGGAGGCACACAAAGCGCAGACAGACTGAGACGGAGGAGGCTGAAAGCCAGTGCTCACCCAGAGGCAGTGCACTGGAAGGAAGGTCCAGAGCGGTGCTGCTCTGGCTCCTTGCTCTCCTGGGTCTTCTTAATGAGCTGGGGTCTTAATAATGACCTGATGAAGTCTAACTTTGACTCTGTGAATTGTCCTGATCCTTCAAAAACCACTCCCACATTTAAGTTAGTTGGTTTCTGTTGCTTAGAACCACAGATCCTTAACTGAGAAACCAAACATAGGCCTCAACACCCATAAAATAAAGTACAAAACTAGAAGGAAGAGTATTAGCTTCTTTCAAGGGCACTACCTCTTTATTGCTATTCTATACATTTGTGATTAGAAAGTACATTTAGAAATTCAAAAAGGTAGGAAGCCTTTGAGCTTTGGTGCAAAATAATTCATTCAGAACATTTGCTGGCTGAACCAAACAGGTTTCTAGTTTGTGTGCTATTTGTAAAGTTCTGCATGCAAATCAACTTATATCCTTCTTAGCAAAAATAATTTTCATGACTTTGAATTTTGATCTCTGACTATATCCTTCTTGGCATTTTTTGAAGGTGCCACTAAGGAAGAGGTCCTTTTTCCCCAAAGTTTAAAATATTTTTGAGATATAATTAACACTGTATCTCCATTTTAAATTGTACGATTTGAGTATTTTTCGTGTATTCACAAGGTTGTGTAACCATCACAACTGTTTTCAGAACATTCTCATCCCTAGAGAAATCCCCTACCCACTAGGAGTCATTTCCCATTTTCTCCTCACCCAGCCTCTGGAAAACAGTTTTCTACTTTCTGTCTCCATGGATAGATTTTTCTGGACAGCTCATATATATGGAATCATATAATATGTAGCCTTTTGTGTCTGGATTCTTTTTCTTAAGCCTAATGTTTTCAAGGTTCTTCCAAGAGATCTTCTTTGAGCATAGCTTTTAATCGGGTTGTCTCATCAAATACAAAATATATCTCAACAAAAATACATATGTATATACATAATATATATACATATAATCATATATAATACATATAATCATAATGTATATACATATGTATCTACTTGCATCTACCTACATACTTTGGCTACCTCATGTGATGAGTTGACTCATTGGAAAAGACTCTGATGCTGGGAGGGATTGGGGGCAGGAGGAGAAGGGGATGACAGAGGATGAAATGGCTGGATGGCATCACTGACTCGATGGACATGAGTCCGAGTGAACTCTGGGAGTTGGTGATGGACAGGGAGGCCTGGCGTGCTGCGATTCATGGAGTCGTGAAGAGTCGGACACGATTGAGCGACTGAACTGAACTGAACTGAACCTAGGACCCTTTTTCCTTTAAGATCTTATAAGGGCTCATGCTTTTTCACTCTAATGACTTGAGGGTATGAAAGAAAGGAGGGAAGGAACCAATTCTTACAGGAAACACTAAAACAAAAGCAGGACTTCTTAAACAGCAATCTGGGGTCACCCTTTTCTTTTTGTTTTTTTTACCCTTTTTGTTGCCCTTCTTTCTTTTTATCCCTCTTTTTCCTGTCTTTATTTTTATAAGAGCATTGGTCACTCCCCAATATAATACATATTATTGTCTTGCCCCACTAGAATGCTTGTTCCAGAAGAAGGGGAAATTTTTGTCTCTTTGTTAATGACTATATCCCTGGTGTCAAGGACAGTGTCTGGTGCATAGTAGGCACTCATATTTTGGGGAAGGAAAGAATGAAGGAGGTTTAGTGTGAGATGAGACTCTTTAGGTGGAGAGAAGGCACGTGACCAAGCAGTCCTGCTCCCTTTCCGGAGTTTTCCTAGGACTGTGGGCATTATCAGGGCACCATCTTGCTGGCCATGGGGACTCCATTCCCCCTTCAATCTTCTGACCCCAGGCAGAGTCCCCTTCTCCAGATCCCCTGCCTCCTTCCTATGGCCCTTTCAGATTGTCTCAATAGCCACCTAAAAGGTCTTCCCACTCATGGTCTTGTCTCTCTCCAATTCATCAACGGTATTGGGTGAATAGTGCTCTTCCTAAACCATGGATGTATAATTAATTGTGTCAGTCCCTGTTAAACATACTTCAGTGCTTCTCATTGCTCTGAAAAATCAAGCTCGTGCTTCTCTGCCTCCCCTTCTCCCTCCTTCCCTTCCTCTTCCTTTTCCCCTTCCTCCTCCTTTGCTTCATGGCTTGCGAGGCCTTACATTATTTATATTTTCATCTTTTGCAACTCTCCTCATGCCTTCTTAACCTTATACTTCATGATCCAAATGGATTTTGTATTTGGACTTGTTTCTGAAGTACCTAAAACACCTCCAAGTCTTGGATGAGAAGTCAGGACTGGTGATGGAGATTTAGGTGTCACTAGCCTACAGAAAAAGTGAAACGTGGGAAAGGATGAACGTGTAGAGTTCAAAGAGGACTCGTGGCAGAACCCTGAGGAGGGCCAGAATTCCAGCAACCTCAACCAGGGACGTGCTTTTAGGTATCTTGACTCCTTCATGATCCAGATCAAAAGATCTAGCTTTCCTGTTCACAGTTCAACCTTCCCCTTTCTGGTTTTTAGTGAGGAGACAAAATTCTAAGGCCTATGTTCTTTAATTTAGCACAGGCTACAAATTATCACTGAAGCAAGCCCCAGCAGTTCAACAACAAACCCAAGTATTTGACAAGACAAATACTCAGCAAGGCAGTACATCTTAGATGTAAGAAAAATAAGTATGCACACCCTAATTCCTCTGAGTAGGCAGCAGCAAAGATCCCCAAGTGATCCCCATCTGTCCCCCCAAACGAAGACTTGCAAGCAGCCCGACATGATCGCAGCCCGCTTGGCCCTGATTTGTTCCAGTCACTGGCTGTGGTGCTCTCCCATTGCATCCAGGGCGGCATGGGACTGAGGCAGGACCAGAAAGGTAGAGAGGGACTGGGACAGGCAGAGGGCCATTAACATCATCTTCACTTTTCACTTGCAGTGCTCTCCTATCAAGTGGAAACCTGGGAGACACTGATTTGGAACACGAGATCTATGGAATGTTAAGAGTCAGATCAAAAAGGAGTTCTGCAGCTAAATGACAGAGAATTTGAACAAAATTAAAAGATTCTTTAAAGGAAAAAAACTATGAATATTTACCCATGGGTGGCGCTAGTGGTAAAGAATCCGCTTGCCAATGCAGGAGATGTAAGAGACACTGGTTCAAGCCCTGGGTCAGGAAGATCCCCTGCAGGGCATGGCAATCTACTCCAGTATTCTTGCCTGGAGAATCCCATGGCCAGAGGAGTCTGGTGGGCTATAGTCCATAGGGTCACATAGAGTTAGACACAACTGAAGTGACTTAGCACACACACAGCATAAAGTTTATGACTTATTATAAAGTCAAGTTTCTCAGGCTGTTTGCTATGAAGGGCAAAGAGCTTTCTGGTGATATACAAAGGTTCGTTGTGACAGTTACAAGGACTGTTGATTTGTATCCTTCAGATCATAAACATTTGTAATTGGAAACTGCATTTGTTAAAATAATGTTTGTTTACTTAAAACTATAAACTATATTTGTTCAACAGATTGATTTTTATCCACCAAACTTAAGATAATTAGCTTCACCAACTTTTTTCTGTAGCATTTCTAGACTCTAATTGGTGCCTGAATAATAATAGTTATTATTATTATTATAGTTAGAAAACACCTACACCTTTTATCTGGACTTCTACAGACTGGTATTCTAATAAGCCTGGCAACTCTATGATTTCTGAAAATGATAGCAAATGTCAACTTGTCTCCATCACTTATCTGAGAGGATGTGTCTTTTTCACAAATGTTTGATCATCAGGTGGGACCTCAATAGAAATCCTAATATGGCTTTGTCCTCAGAACATGCATTTTTCTGATGACTGTTTAGAGTTGGAAGAACACCTAATCCAGTCCCCCTTGATTTACAGATAATGAAATTGAGGAGTAAAAAGGTTATCTGTTAGAGGCAGAACCAGGGCTAGAATCAAGTTTTACTGCTTTTCCCATACTTATCCCCCTCCCCTGACTTTTCTGTTGTTGTAGTAGAATGTGTGAAAGTGTTAGTTACAGTTATAAATTTTATACACATTAAGAGAGAGGTTTCATTTCCCTTCTATCAGTGATTATTCATCCCCTTCTAAAGCATGGAGGAGACAGCCATTCTTGTCTCCAGGGGATCTTCCCAACCCAGGAATCAAACCTGGGTCTCCTGCATTGCAGGCATATTCTTTACCATCTGAGCCACCAGGGAAGCCCCGTAGTACAAAATTTACTACTTTACCCACTTTTAAGTGTTCAACTCAGTGACATTAAGCACATTCACATCATTGTACAACCATCACCATTATCTACCTCCAGAATTTTTTCATCATCCCAAACTGAAATTCTGTACCCTTTAAACAGGAACTTTGCATTCTCCCTCAGCGTAGGCCCCAGTAACCAATGTTCTATTTTCTGACTGTGTATTTAACTGTTCTAGGTACCTCATATAAGTGGAATCATACAGTATTTGTCCTTTTGTGTCTCACTTGTTTTGCCTAGCCTAATGTCCTTAAGGTTCATCCATCTTATAGCATGTATCAGAATTCCATTCCTTTTCAAGGCTGAACAATAATTCATTGTAGACATATACCACATTTTGTTTATCCCTTCATCTCTTGATGCACATTTGGGTTGTTCCCACCTTTTAGCTTTTGTGAACAATGCTGTTATGAAGCAAATAACTGTCCCTGCTTTTAATTCTTTTAGATATATACCTAGAAGGAAAGTTGCTGGATCATATGATAATTGTATATTGAATTTTTTGAGAAACCACTATACTGTTTTCCACAATATCAGCATCACTTTACATTCCCTCTCCTTGTTTTTTCATGTGCAGTAGAAAGAGTATTGAATTGAAAGTTGGCAAAAAAAAAAAGAAAGTTGCCAATCCAACCCTAGGTGGCTCAGTGGTAATCTGCCCATCAATCAGGAGCCATAGAAGACTTGGATTCAAACCCTGGGTCAGGAAGATTCCCTGGAGTAGGAAATGGCAGCCCACTCCAGTATTCTTGCCTGGAAAATCCTATGGACAGAGGAGCCTGGCAGGCTACATACAGTCCATGGGATCGCAAAGAGTCAGACACGGCTGAGCAGGCACACACGCGCTCACACACACACACACACACACACACACACACACACACACACATGCCTACAGTCCAACCTCAGGATTGATTTGCTGTGTAATCTCAGGTGAGCCACTCCACCACTCAAACTCATTTTGTCCAGTCAGAAAGAGCCAAAGCACATTTGGCTGTCTGACCCCACAGAACCATTACAAGAAGTCAACAAAATGAGATACAAAGACTGCTTTATAAACTAAAAGAAATGTTATTCAATGGAAGTTGTTATTAGTTGTTTGTGCTAAATTGGAGTCAAATCCAAAGTCAAAAGAGAAAACCATGAGGTATTAGGAAGGAAAGGACTCATTAAAGAAATTTGATATCCAACAAAGACTTTGATCTAAAGATCTTTTTTTTTTCCCCCCACAAACCTAGGCAGTTTGACCCTAAACAAAGAACACCGTGTCTCAGTGCAAGTGCAAAGTTACAGCCAGCTTGGGAGAAGCTGAGAAAAGAGCAAATCAGCACTTCAGAAAGCAGCAGTGGGTCAGTCAGCTATTTGAGTCTGAAGCTCTGGAAGTCAAGTTTTATCAGAGGAATTCAGAATTGTGTTTACAATTCTCTGTAAACATATCATTCCTAGGACAATGTGGCTTATTCCTTTTGACTGATGATAAGGGTTGCTGAAGTATATCTAACAGATTTCTTTGTCTGAACTTAAACGTCAGGCTTAGTTTTACTCACATTGATTAAACAGCCTTCTATAAATAGGAAGTGTTCAAGGTGGCCAAGATGGTGGAATAGGAAGACTCCAAATAGGAGATGAAAGCTACATGCTAGCTTTATAAAAAATTTAGAGATGCCATTGTGATTTGGGATCCTAAAATATTAAATTTACTCTTTCACCAAAAATTGGCTGTACAAATACTGATTGTGTAGCTACTCTAAAGAATGTATCAAAAATAAGAAGAGTAGAATCCCTGCCCTAAAGTGATTAAAGTCAGAATTAAGGATCTCAAGAGGCTAATACAGTGTTGATCAACTTTATAACTAATGACACAAGAGAATTATTTTCACTTTTATTTACACATACTAACATCATTGTACATAAAGAGCATCCGCTTTAAAATTTGTTTTTTGTTTTGAACACATTTAAACTTCTTTTGCCAGCTCTTTCCTGTACCCATCCTGAAAAGTATTCCATTTTTAAGAACAATGAAGGCCTAGGATATTCTTATGATGTGACGCCAGGCTACTCAACTATTCAATGGAAGAAGTTGGAAATTCCCTGGTGGTCCAATGGTTAGGTCACAGTGCTTCTACTGATTGGTTCTGTCTCTGGTCAGGGAACTAAGATCCCACAAGCTGCGTGGTGTGGCAAAAAAAAAAAAAAAGAGGTTATTGGGCCTAGAGAATGTCTGATTAGATTGGCCAGGAAAGAGAAGCCCTATGGTAGTGGGGATATGGCTCAGAGGTAGAGCATTTGACTGAAAAGCTCTTTAGTAGAGACAGGAATGCAAAAGCAGTGCTTTCTGAATCTGGAACTAAGGAGGGAGAAGGAGATGGTCAGGATGATAAGGTTGAGACGAGCCTGAAGCACAGGGAAAGAAGGCAAATACTAGGAAGAAAAATAACTGCCACAAGAAATGCGGTCAAAGAAAAGAAAGAAGGTACCTTCTTAGAGTAGGAATTGCTTCTGAGATAACCCCTAAAAATTACATTCTAGCCTCTCAAAAGGAAAGCTCACTGCTTTGCAAGGCTGTGCATTCCAAAATTATCAGACAGCTTTAATTTTTCTAATGTACTTCTTTAAATAATTTAATGCTGCTGCTGCTAAGTCGCTTCAGTCGTGTCTGACTCTGTGCGACCCCATAGATGGCAGCCCACCTGGCTTCCCCGTCCCTGGGACTCTCCAGGCAAGAACACTGGAGTGGGTTGCCATTTCCTTCTCCAATGCGTGAAAATGAAAAGCCATCAGTAAAAGATATATTAAGTAATAAGTCATGGTACAGCCGTATACTGGAATATTATTCAACTAACATAAATGATGTTGTTGTAAAAGAATGTAGAAACAATACTTAGTGATACGGGGAAATATTTGTAAGACCCTAATATTAGCGCCACCTGAGCAGCACTGGAGCAGCGAGCAGTGGAGAGGAGATAACCCATGTCCAAGGTCAGAAGCAGTGGCTGCACTTTGCTGGACTGGCTGTGTGGAGATACCCCATGTCCAAGGTCAGAGAAACCCCAGTTAGACGGTAGGCACAGGAGCGGCTGTGAGGAGATATACCACAACTAAGGGCAAAGGAGAAGCCCCAGCAAGACGGTAGGAGGGGCGAATGTTTAGAATCAAACCCCATTCCCACCAGAGATGCTCAGAGGGCTCAAACAAACCTTGTGTGCACGGATGCAGGGACCCCACAGAGACTGAGAGAGAACTGTGTTTGAGCATCCCCTATGAAGGTACCGGTTGGCGGTGGTATGCCACAGGGACAGAGGCTCTGGGTGCGGCAGTCTTGGGTATGGCATAAGCCCTCTTGGAGGAGGTGGCCATTAACCCCACCATAGAGACGCAAGAACTTACACAGGACTGGGAAATAGACTCTCGAAGGGCACAACAGAACTTTGTGCACCAGGATCCAGAAGAAAGGAGCAATGACCCCACATGAGACTGCCCTGGACTTGCCTGTGGGTGTCCTGGAGTCTCCAGCAGAGGCATGGGTCACTGGTGGCCTGATGCAGGGTTGGGGGCACTGAGTGTAGCAGTACATGCATGGGATCTTTTGAGGGATGTCACCATTATCTTCATTACCTCCACCATAGTCTGGCCCCAGGTAAATAGCAGAGAAGGAACACAGTTCCACCCATCAACAGAAAACTGTATTAACGATTTACTGAGCATGGCCCCGCCTATCAGAACAAGACCCAGTTTCCCCCTCAGTCAGTCTCTCCCATCAGGAAGCTTCCATAAGCCTCTTATCCTTCTCCATCAGAGGGCAGACAGACTGAAAACCATAATCACAGAAAACTAAACAATCTAATCACATGGACCACAGCCTTGTCTAACTCAATGAAACTATGAGCCATGCCATGTAAGGCCACCCAAGATGGGCCAGTCATGGTGGAGATATCTGACAAAATGTGGTCCACTGAAGAAGGGAATGGCATGCAACTTCAATATTCTTGCCTTGATAACCCCATGAACAGTATGAAAAGGCAAAAAGATAGGACAATAAAAGATGAACTCCCCAGGTTGGTAGGTGCCCAACATGCTACCGGAGATCAGTGGAGAAATAACTCCAGAAAGAATGAAGAGACACATTCAAAGCAAAAACAACACCCAGTTGTGGATGTGACTAGTGATGGAAGTAAGCTCTGATGCTGTAAAGAGCAATATTGCACAGGAACCTGGAATGTTAGGTCCATGAATCAAGGCAAATTGGAAGTGGTCAAACAGGAGATGGCAAGAGTGAACATCAACATCTTAGGAATCAGTGAATTAAAATGGGCTGGAATGGGTGAATTTAACTCAGATGACCATTTTATCTACTACTATGGGCAGGAATCTCTCAGAAGAAATGGAGTAGCCATCATGGTCAACAAAAGAGTCCGAAATGCAGCACTTGGATGCAATCTCAAAAATGACAGAATGATCTCTGTTCGTTTCCAAGGCAAACCATTCAATATCACAATAATCCAAGTCTATGCCCCAACCAGGAATGCTGAAGAAACTGAAATTGAACGGCTCTATGAAGACCTACTAGACCTTCTAGAACTAACACCCAAAAAAGATGTCCTTTTCATCACAGGGGACTGGAATGCCAAAGTAGGAAGTCAAGAAACCCCTGGAGTAACAGGCAAAATTGGCCTTGGAGTACAGGATGAAGCAGAGCAAAGGCTAATAGAGTTCTGCCAAGAAAATGCACTGGTCTTACAAACACCCTGTTACAACAACACAAGAGAAGACTCTACACGTGGACATCATCAGATGGTCAATACCGAAATTAGACTGATTATATTTTTTGCAGCCACAGATGGAGAAGCTCTATACAGTCAGCAAAAACAAGACCAGGAGTTGACTGTGGCTCAGATCATGAACTCCTTATTGCCAAATTCAGACTTAAGTTGAAGAAAGTAGGGAAAACCACTAGACCATTCAAACGTGACCTAAATCAAATCCCTTACAAATATACAGTGGAAGTGAGAAATAGATTTAAGGGACTAGATCTCATAGACAGAGTGCCTGATGAACTATGGATGGAGGTTTGTGACATTGTACAGGAGACAGGGAGCAAGACCATCCCCAAGAAAAAGAAATGCAAAAAAGCAAAATGGCTGTCTGAGGAGGCCTTCCAAATAACTGTGAAAAGAACAGAAGCCAAAAGCAAAGGAGAAAAGGACAGATACTCCCATTTGAATGCAGAGTTCCAAAGAACAGCAAGGAGAGATAAGAAAGCCTTCCTCAGTGATCTGTGCCAAGAAATAGAGGAAAACATTAGAATGGGAAAGATTAGAGATCTCTTCAAGAAAATTAGAGATACCAAGGGAACATCTCATGCAAAGATGGGCTCAATAAAGGACAGAAATTGTATGCACTTAACAGAACCAGAAGATATTAAGAAGAGGTGGCAAGAATACACAGAACTGTACAAAAAATATCTTTATGACCCAGATAATCACGATGGTGTGATCACTCACTTAGAGCCAGGCATCCTGGAATGTGAAGTCAAGTGGGCCTTAGGAAGCATTACTACAAACCAAGCTAGTGGAGGTGATGGAATTCCAGTTGAGCTATTTCAAATCCTAAAAGATGATGCTGTGAAAGTGCTGCACTCAGTATGCCAGCAAATTTGGAAAACTCAGCAGTGGCCACAGGACTGGAAAAGGTCAGCATTCATTCCAATCCCTAAGAAAGGCAATGCCAAAGAATGCTCAAACTATTGCACAATTGCGCTAATCTCACACGCTAGTAAAGTAATGCTCAAAATTCTCCAATCCAGGCTTCAACACTATGTGAACCATGAACTTCCAAATGTTCAAGCTGGATTTGGAAAAGGCAGAGGAACCAGAGATCAAATTGCCAACATCTGTTGGATCATCGAAAAAGCAAAAGAGTTTCAGAAAAACATCTATTAGGATCTTGAAGAGATCTCCAGTATTTCCCATTCTATTGTTTTCCTCTATTTCTTGGCACTGATCATTGAGGAGGGCTTTCTTATCTCTCCTTGCTGTTCTTTGGAACTCTGCATTCAAATGGGAATATCTGTCCTTTTCTCTTTTCCCTTTCACTTCTCTACTTTTCACAGCTATTTGTGAGGTCTTTTCAGACAACCGTTTTGCCTTTTTGCATTTCTTTTTCTTGGGGATGGTCTTGATTCCTGACTCCTGTACAATGTCACGAGCCTCCGTCCGTAGTTCTTTAGGCACTATGTCTATCAGATCTAATACCTTGAATCTATTTGTCACTTCCACAGTCCCTGGCGGCTTAGATGACAAAGCATCTGCCTACTTTGTGGGAGACCTAGGTTCAATCCCTGGGTTGGGAAGATCCCCTGGAGAAGGAAATGGCAACCCACTCCAGTACTGTTCCCAGGAAAATCCCGTGGATGGAGGAGCCCGGTAGGGTACAGTCCATGGGTCACAAAGCATCGGACACGACTGAGTGACTTCACTTTCACTTTCACTGTATAAGGGATTTGATTTAGGTCATACCTGAACGGTCTAGTGGTTTTCCCTAATTTCTTTAGTTTAAGCCTGAATTTGGCAATAAGGAGTTCACAATCCGAGCTACAGTCAGTTCCTGGTCTTGTTTTTGCTGATTTTACAGAGATTCTCCATAGCTGCAAAGAATATAATCAATCTGATTTTAGTATTGACCATCTGGTGATGTCCATGTGTAGAGTCTTGTGTTGTTGTAAGAGGGTGTTTGCTATGACCAGTGCGTTCTCTTGGCAGATCTCTGTTAGTCTTTGAACTGCTTCATTTTGTACTCCAAGGCCAAATTTGCCTGTTACTCCAGGTATTTCTCGACTTCCGACTTTTGCATTCCAGTCCCCTGTGATGAAAAGGACATCTTTTTTGGGTGTTAGTTCTAGAAGGTCTTGTAGGTCTTCATAGAACCATTCAACTTCAGCTAATTCAGCATTACTAGTTGGGGCACAGACTTGGATTATTGTGGTATTGAATGGTTTGCCTTAGAAATGAACAGAGATCATTCTGTCATTTTTGAGATTGCATCCAAATACTGCATTTCGGATTCTTTTGTTGACTATGATGGCTACTTCATTTCTTCTAAGGGATTCTTGCCCACAGGAGTAGATAAAATGGTCATCTGGGTTGAATTCATCCATTCCAGTCCATTTTAGTTCACTGATTCTTAAAATGTCGATGTTCACTCTTGCCATCTCCTGTTTGACCACTTCCAATTTGCCTTGATTCACGGACCTGACATTCCAGGTTCCCATGCAATATTGCTCTTTACAGCATCAGATTTTACTTCCATTACCAGTCACCTCCACAACTGGGTGTTCTTTTTGCTTTGGTTCTGTCTCTTCATTCTTTCTGGAGTTATTTCTCCACTCTTCTCCAGTAGCATATTGAGCACCTACTGACCTGGGGAGTTCATCTTCCAGTGTCATACCATTTTGCCTTTTCATACTGTTCATGGGGTTCTCAAGGCAAGAATACTGAAGTGGATTACCATTCCCTTCTCCAGTGGACCACATTTTTTCAGAACTCTCCTCTGTGACCTGTCTGTCTTGGGTGGCCCTACCTGGTATGGCTCATAGTTTCATTGACTTAGACAAGCCTGTGGTCCATGTGATCAGTTTGGTTAGTTTTCTGTGATTGTGTGATAAAACATAAATGTGTTGACTTAGTACAAACAAACGGGACCAAATAGTATTGAATAATGCAAAGTTTAAAAAATCTGAAAAACGTTTTGTGGTATAATTTCTATTTTAGTCATTCAACCTGACAAAAAAGAATTTGGAACAGAATCCTACATTAACATTACTCTATTGTTTACTATATAATGAAGAGTCTCAATATTTTTGGATCATGAACCTTCCCATTTTGGGGAGTGAGAATGGAGAACAAACATTTACTAACCAACTCTTTTTTTTTTTTTTTAATTTAGTCTTTCTCTTTAACCACTCATGCATTGGCAGGAAAGTTCTTTACCACTGAGTCACCTGGGAAGCCTGCCCATATAGTATTAGTATATCTATACGTGCTCTACTTCAGACATTTTTAATCTATGATCAGTCCTGGGTGCTCACTGGAAGGACTGATGCTGAAGCTGAAACTCCAGTACTTTGGCCACCTCATGCGAAGAGTTGACTCATTGGAAAAGACCCTGATGCTGGGATGGATTGGGGGCAGGAGGAGAAGGGGATGACAGAGGATGAGATGGCTGGATGGCATCACCGACTCAATGGACATGAGTTTGGGTAAGCTCTGGGAGTTGGTGATGGACAGGGAGGCCTGGTGTGCTGCGATTCATGGGATCACAAAGAGTCGGACACGATTGAGCGACTGAACTGAACTGAACTGAATCTAGTTACTAGAAGAATAGGCCCATTAAAGTATTACTAGGTAATATAGATTTACAATAATATAAAACTAAATCAGAATTAACTTTCTTAAAGATTATAAATTGGCAAGAAGTAGTAAGTAAATTGTATTTGACATTAAAAAAATTTTTTTTATTGAAAGATAATGGCTTTACAGAATTCTGTTGTTTTCTGTCAAACCTCAACATAAATCAGCCATCAGATCAGATCAGTCACTCAGTCGTGTCCGACTCTTTGCAACCCCATGAATTGCAGCACGCCAGGCCTCCCTGTCCATCACCAACTCCCAGAGTTCACTGAGACTGACGTCCATTGAGTCAGTGATGCCATCCAGCCATCTCATCCTCTGTCGTCCCCTTCTCTTCTTGCCCCCAATCCCTCCCAGCATCAGAGTCTTTTCCAATGAGTCAACTCTTCGCATGTGGTGGTCAAAGTACTGGAGTTTCAGCTTTAGCATCATTCCTTCCAAAGAAATCCCAGGGCTGATCTCCTTCAGAATGGACTGGTTGGATCTCCTTGCAGTCCAAGGGACTCTCAAGAGTCTTCTCCAACACCACAGTTGAAAAGCATCAATTCTTCGGCGCTCAGCCTTCTTCACAGTCCAACTCTCACATCCATACATGACCACAGGACACACATATCCCTTCCCTCCTGAGCCTCCCTCCCACCTCCCCCTGCATCCCACCCTCCAAGTTGACACAGAGCCCCTGTTTGAGTTTCCTGAGCCATACATCAAATTCCCATTCACTATCTATTTTACATATGGTAATGTAAGTTTCCATGTTACTCTTTCCATACATCTCACCTTCTCCTCCCCTCTCCCCATGTCCATAAGTCTATTCTCTATGGATGTTTCTCCATTGCTGCTCTGTAAATAAATTCTTCAGTACCATTTTTCTAGATTTTGTATATATGTGTTAGAATATGATATTTATCTTTCTCTTTCTGACTTACTTCACTCTGTATAATAGCTTTTAGGTTCATCCACCTCATTAGAACTAACCCAAATGTGTTCTTTTTTATGGCTGAGTAATATTCCATTGTGTATATGTACCACAACTTCTTTATCCATTCATCTGTCGATGGACATCTAGGTTGCTTTCATAGTCTAGCTAGTGTAAATCGCGCTGCAATATACAATGGGATACATATGTCTTTTTCAATTTTGGTTTCCTCAGGGTATATGCCTAGGAGTGGGATTGCTAGGTCACATGGTGGTTTTATTCCTAGTTTTTTAAGGAACCTCCATACTGTCTTCCATAGTGGTTGTATCAATTTACATTCCCACCAACAGTACAAGAGCATTCCCTTTTCTCCACACCCTCTCCAGAATTTATTGTCTGTAGACTTTTTGATAATGGCCATTCTGACTGATGTGAGGTGATATCTCATTGCAGTTTTTATTTGCATTTCTGTAATAATGAGCGATGTTGAGCATCTTTTCATGTGTTTGTTACCATCTGTATGTCTTTGAAGAAATGTCTGTTTAGGTCTTTTCCCCACTTTTTTTATTGAGTTGTTTGTTTTTCTGGTATTGATTTGTATGAGTTGCTTGCATATTTTGGAAATTAATCCTTTTGTCAGTTTTTTCATTTGCTATTATTTTCTCCCATTCTGAGGGTTGTATTTTCACCATGTTTATAGTGTACTTTGCTGTGCAAAAGCTTATAAGTTTAATCAGGTCCCACTTGTTTACTTTTGTTTTTATTTCCATTAGTCTAGGAGGTGGGTCATAGAGGATCTTGCTTTGATTTACATCATCAAATGTTCTGCCTGTGTTTGCCTCTAAGAGTTTTATAGTTTCTGGTCTTACATTTAGGTCTTTAATCTTTTTTTAGTTTATCTTTGTGTATGGTGTTAGGCAGTGGTCTAATTTCATTCTTTTACATGTAGCTGTCCAGTTTTCCCAGCACCATTTATTGAAGAGGCTGTCTTTGCCCCATTGTATATTCTTGCCTCCTTTGTCAAAAGTAAGGTACCCATAGGTGCATGGGTTTATTTCTGGGCTTTCTATCTTGTTCCATTGGTCTATGTTTCTGTTTTTGTGCTAGTACCATACTGTCTTGATGACTGTAGCTTTGTAGTATAATCTGAAGTCAGGAAATTTGATTCCTCCAGCTCCATTCTTCTTTCTTAAGACTGCTTTGCCTATGTGGGGTCTTCTGTTTCCATATGAGTTGTGAAATTTTTTGTGCTAGTTCTGTGAAAAATGCCATTGGTAATTTGATAGGGATCGCATTGAATCTGTAGATTGCATTTGGTGGTATGGTCATTTTCACAATATTGATTCTTCCTACCCAGGAACGTGGAATATCTCTCCATCTGTTTATGTCATCTTTGATATCTTTCATTAGTGTCTTATAATTTTCTGTATACAGTTCTTTTGTCTCCTTAGGTAAGTTTATTCCTAGATATTTAATTCTTTTTGTTGAAATGTGAATGGGATTGATTCCTTAATTTCTCTTTCTGATTTTTCATTGTTATTATATAGAAATGCAAGTGATTTCTATGTATTGATTTTGTATCCTGCAACTTTGCTAAATTCACTGATTAGCTCTACTAATTTTCTGATACTATCTTTAGGATTTTCTATGTACAGTTATCATGTCATCTGCAAACAGTGAGAGCTTTACTTCTTCTTTTCCGATCTATATTCTTTTTATTTCTTTTTCTTCTCTGATTGCCATAGCTAGGACTTCCAGAACTATGTTGAATAATAGTGGTGAGAGTGGACACCCTTGTTCCTGATCTTAGGGGAAATGCTTTCAGTTTTTCACCATTGACAATTATGTTTTCTATAGGCTTATCATATATGGCCTTTACTATGTTGAGGTAGTATCCCTCTGTGCCCATTTTTTTGAAGAGTTTTAATCATAAATGGGTGCTGAATTTTGTCAAAGGCTTTTTCTGCATCTATTGAGATTATCATGTGGTTTTTATCTTTCAATTTGTTAATATGATGTATCACATTGATTGATTTGTGTATGTTGAAGAATTCTTACATTCCTGGAATACATCCAACTTGATCATGGTGTATGAGTTTTATGATGTGTTGCTGAAATCTGTTTGCTAAACTTTGGTTGAGGATTTTTGCATCTATGGTGATCAATGATATTGGCCTGTAGTTTTCCTTTTTTGGTTTGTCTTTGGTTTTGATATCAGAGTAATGATGGCCTCGTAGAATGAGTTTGGAAGTGTTCCTTCCTCTGCAATTAAAAAAAAAAAAGTTTTACAAGGATAGGCATTAGCTCTTCTCTAAATGTCTGATAGACTTCTCCTGTGAAGCCATCTGGTCCTGGACTTTTGTGTTTTGGGAGATTTTTAATCACAGTTTCGATTTCTGTGCTTGTAATTGGGTTGTTCATAATTTCTATTTCTTCCTGGTTCAGTCTTGGAAGATTGAATTTTTTTAAGAATCTGACCATTTCTTCCAGGTTATCCATTTTATTGCCATATTTATTACTTATAATAGTCTCTTATAATCCTTTGTATTTCTGCATTGTCTGTTGTAACCTCTCCGTTTTCAGTTTTAATTTTGTTGATTGGATTCTGCTCTCTTTTCTTGATGAGTCTGGGTAAAGATTTGTCAATTTTGTTTATCGTCTCAAAGAACCAGCTTAAGTTTTATTAATCTTTACTATTGTTTCTTTTATTTCTTTTTCATTTATTTCTGCTCGGATCTTTATGATTTATTTCCTTCTACTAATTTTGGGGGCTTTTTGTTCTTCTTTTCCCAGTTGTTTCAGGTGTAAAGTTAGGTTGTCTATTGGATGTTTTTCTTGTTTCTTGAGGTAGGATTGTATTACTATAAACTTCCCTCTTAGAACTGCTTTTGCTACATCCCATAGGTTTTGAGTTGTTGTGTTTTCATTGTCATTTGTTTCCAGGAATTTTTTATTTTCCTTTTGATTTCTTCAGTAACCTGTTCATTATTTAGAAACATATTGTTTAATCTCCATGTGTTTGTGTTTCTTACAGTTTTTTTTTCTTGTAATTGCTATCTAGTCTCTATCCTTGTGGTCAGAGAAGATGCTTGATATGATTTCAATTTTCTTAAATTTACTGAGGTTTGATTTGTGACCCAAGATGTGGTCTATCCTGGAGAATGTTCCATGTGCACTTGAGAAGAAGGTGTATTCCTTTGCATTTGGATGGAATGTCAAGAAGATATCAGTGAGATCCATCTCATCTAATGTATCATTTAAGACTTGTGTTTCCTTATTAATTTTCTGTTTTGATAACCTGTCCATTGGTGTGAGTGGGGTGTTAAAGTCTCATACTGTTATTCTGTTACTGTCAATTTCCCCTTTAATGTCTGTTAGTGTTTGTCTTATGTATTGAGGTGCTCCCTTGTTGGGTGCATAGATATTTACACTTGTTATGTCTTCCTCTTGGATTGATCCCTTGATTATTATGTAGCGTCCTTCCTTATCTCTTATAATCTTCTTTATTTTAAGATCTATTTTGTCTGATATGAGGATTGCCACTCCAGCTTTCTTTTGCTTCCCATTTGCATAGAATATATTTTTCCATCCTCTCACTTTTAGTCTATATGTGTCTTTAGGTCTGAAGTGGGTTTCTTTTTTCTTTAAATATAAATTTATTTATTTTAATTGGAGGCTAATTACTTTACAATATTGTATTGTATTGTATTGACATGAATATTGACATGAATCTACCATGGGTGTACATGTGTTCCCCATCCTGAACCCCCCTCCCACCTCCCTCCCCGAAGTGGGTTTCTTGTAGACAGCATATATGTGGGTCTTGTTTTTGTATCCATTCAACCAGTCTGTGTCTTTTAGTTGGAGCATTTAGTCCATTAACATTTAAAGTAATTATTGATATATATGTTCCTATTGCCATTTTCTTAATTGTTTGGTGTTGATTTTGTAGATCTTTTTTCTTCTTTTATATTTCTTGACTATATAAGTCCCTTTAACATTTGTTGTAAAGCTGGTTTGGTGGTACTGAATTCTCTTAACTTTTGCTTGTCTGAAAAGCTTTTTATTTCTCCATCAGTTTTGAATGAGATCTTTGCTGGATACAGTAATCTTGGTTGTAGATTTTCCCCTTTCAGTACTTTAAATATATCCTGCCATTCCCTTCTGATGGGCAGAGTTTCTGCTGAAAGATCAACTGTTAAACATATGGGGTTTCCCTTGTATGTTACTTGTTGCTTCTCCCTTGCTGCTTTTAATATTCTTTGGTGATGGACAGGGAGGCCTGGCATGCTGCAATTCATGGGGTCGCAAAGAGTCGGACACGACTGAGCGACTGATCTGATCTGATCTGTGTTTAGTCTTTGTTAGTTTGATTAGTATGTGTATTGGCGTGTTTCTCCTCGGGTTTATCCTGTATGGGACTCTTTGTGCCTCTTGTGACTTGATTGACTATTTCCTTTTCCACTGGGGAAATTTCCAACTATAATCTCTTCAAAAATTTTCTCATACCCTTTCTTTCTTCTCTTCTTCTTCTGGAACCCTTATAATTTGAATGTTGGTGTGTTTGATATTGTCCCAGAGGTCTCTGAGATTGTCCTCAGGTCTTTTCATTCTTTTAACTTTATTCTGCCCTTCAGAAGTTATTTCCACCATTTTATCTTCCAGCTCACTGATTTGTTCTTCTGCTTCAGATATTCTGCTATTGATTCCTTCTGGAGTATTTTAATTTCAGTAACTGTGTTGTTTGTCTCTGTATGTTTAGTCTTTAATTCTTCTAGGTCTTTATTAATTGATTCTTACATTTTCTCCATTTTGTTTTCAAGGTTTTTTTTTTATCATCTTTGCTATCATTATTCTGAATTCTTTTTCAGGGAGTTTGCCTATTTCTTCTTCATTTATTTGGACTTCTGTGTTTCTAGTTTGTTCCTTCATTTGTGTAGTATTTCTCTGCCTTTTCATTATTTTTTTCTTTAACTTATTGTGTTTGAGGTCTCCTTTTCCCAGGCTTCAAGGTTGAATTCTTTCTTCCTTTTGGTTTCTGCCCTCCTAATGTTGGTCCAGTGGTTTGTGTACACTTTGTATAGGGTGAAATTTGTGCTGAGTTTTGTTGTTGTTGTTTTGTTTTGTTTTGTCTATTTGTTTGTTTTTCCTCTGATGGGCAAGGCTGAGTGAGGTGGTATTCCTGTCTGCTGGTGACTGGGTTTGTATTTTTGTTTTGTTTGTTGTTTAGATGAGGCATCCTGCACAGGGTGCTACTGGTGGTTGGGTGATGCCGGGTCTTGTATTCAAGTGGTTTCCTTTGTGTGAGTTCTTACTATATGATACTCCCTAGGGTTAGTTCTCTGGTAGTCTAGGGTCTTGGAGTCAGTGCTTCCACTACAAAGGTCAGGGCTTGATCCCTGGGCAGGAACGAAGATTCCACAAGTGCTTTGTTATGGCATTAAGTGAGATTAAAACAAATACCCAAAAATGAGAAACCAAAGGTGAACCCCAGACAAATGGCAGTTACAAAACCAGGCAAATAATAATTAAAGTAATGGAATATACACATAACATATACATCCCTGAGCAAAGTCAAAACTGTCCAACAAAAATAAAGTACAATAGATTGACCTGGTGAACAAAGGAAATAAAAAATTGTATTTACCAGTTAAGAACAAAACTAACTAAAGCACAAACTGGAAAACAAAACTAAAGCAAGGTGCCAAGTGGGGAGTAAAGCAATGAAAACAAAACTAACACATATGTTGAGAGGAAAGGAAAAAAAAGAAAAGAAAGAAAGAATAGATATGTGAAGTTAAATAGAGGTAGATGAAGAAGATTTATATACATTAAAGATTAACTGGAAGGGAAAAAGAACAGTAGGAAAAACAAAGGAATAAATGTATAAAATAATACTATGTTTAAAAAATTAAAATTAAAAAAAGATAGAAAAAAAGGAAAACTCCACAGAACTGCAAAAGCCCAACATAGAGCCAGAGGTTTATAACAACAATAAAAAATGTGACAGAGGAGAGAAAACAAAAAGCTCAAAAGCTTAATTAGATTTCATAGTGCCAATAAAATTGACAACTACAATGGGGGGGGGGGGGGAAGAAAAGTCAAAAGAATCTACTGTGCTTAGTTGCTCAGTTCTGTCCAACTCTTTGTGACCCCAGAACAAGTCAAACCATAAGAATAATAAATGTTTTTCTTGAGTCACTGCTGTCAGAGTCCAGCCTTGCTGGGAGTTACAGTCCACCTCACCTCCCTAGGATGCCCTCCAACACTGTGCTGGTCTCTGGACCTGCTGTGGGGGCAGCTCAGATTCTAAACTGGTCCTACGCCTGTGTGTTCTTGCCTCCAATGTCCACAGCCATCAGAACTAGTGCGTTTTCTTTTGCGGGAGTTCTCAATGACCTTTTATATATTCCATAGACACAGAGTCTGCCTAGTTGATCATGTGGATTTAATCTGCAGCTTGTATAGCTGGTGGGAAGGTTTGGGGTCTTCTTCCTCAGCCACACTGCCCCTAGGTTTCAATTGTGGTTTTATTTCCACCTCTACATGTGGATTGTCCACTGGGGTTTGCTCTTGAGGCTGCCCTGGAGTACTTGGGTTGGCCCCCATCAGGGCCAGGTGTGGAGATGGTGCAGCTGCTTGGGTCACAGGGGTTCTGGCAGCACCAGGTACTCAGGGGAGTTGGCAGCTAGGGCAGCAGGAAATACAGTGCTTTAGAAGGGTATGGCAAGCAGTACTGGCCAATATGCTCCAGTATTTTTGCCTGGAGAACCCTGACAGAGAAGCCTGGCAGGCCACAGTCTACAGGGTCACAAAGAGTCAGATACAACTGAAGCAACCCTGCATGCATAGATGCAAAACTTTTTTGCCTGTGGCAGCTCTGCCCCAGTGAGAGTTGAGAGTGAAGGTAGCACAGCTGCTTGGCTTGCGGGGACCCTGGGCGGCACCAAGTGTGCAGGGACATGGACTGCCTCTGTCGCAGGAGTTATGGCCTTTTCAGACTATTTTTTCAAGCCTCTTATAGCTGACGATCAGAAGGCCTCTTGGGCCAGTTTTCCTCCATAGCCCTACCCATTCAGGCACTTAGAGGCCTCCCTTGCCTGGGGTCCTTCTCTGTTGTTCAGTGCCTTGGGTACTTAAAGGGGCACCCTGGGTGGAGTCCTGCTCTGTAGTTCAATGCATCAGGAGTTTGATGGGCTAGCCTCTCTATTGTTCCCTGGTGGCTCAGATGGTAAAAGCGTCTGCCTACAATGCAGGAGACCTGGGTTCGATTCCTGGGTTGGGAAGATCCCCTGGAGAAGGAAATGGCAACCCACTCCAGTATTCTTGCCTGGAAAATTCCATGGACAGAAGAGCCTGTAGGCTAAGTCCATGGGGTCGCAAAGAGTTGACACGACTGAGCGACTTCACTTCACTTCACTTCACTCTATTTTTCAGCTGCTGATGCTAGTGTGTGAGGAGAGAGGCTATGGTGATGACTCTATCCCCTACACATGACTCAGCAGAATCACCTTGCTTCCATGGCTGCCTGGCTTTCCTCCATAGGCATTTCCCACTAGTCTCCTCCCTCACATCCCCTCAATCTGTCTCTCTGCAGTCAACAGTGGCCCTCACCCTGGGATTGTGCCACAATCCCTAAAGTCCAGCTCCCAGCTGCCGGGCCTTCCAAGGGACCTGTGTCCCTGTCAGGGGTATGTATGGCTGTAGCAAGGACTGTCTGATTCTCATTCCATTTAGGCTGCCACAGATCAGCTGTTTCATACTCAGTCTTAAATGCTTCTCCTCTGACTCAGACAATTGCCCTGATGTGGGGATCAGACCCCTGCTTCGGTTCCCCCACCTGCCAAGGGCAGGTCCAGTCCTACTAACACTCCTGTGTTTCCCCCTAGTTCCTTCGTCCTACTGAGTTTTGTGTGATTCTGTATATTTTTTTCCACTGCTCAGGTACTCCTGTTCTCTCTCAGCTGGTGTTCTGCATGTAGTTCTGTGTCTGAAGATGAATTCCTGATGTATCTATGAAGAGAGATGTACTCCACATCCACCTACTCCTCTGCCTTGTTCCTTCAGACCAACTCTTTTAAAGACTCCTGAAGCTGGCACTCAACTCACTTCCTGTGTTGTCCTTTTAAAATGACGATGTGACCTGCCACCATTCCCTCTACTCTACCGCATTATCATAACACACTACCATCATTTCCACTGATCACACCGAATCTTAGTACAGTGTTTGTTGTTGCCTATCTAGTTCTCCTGGTTTTTCCTGTGGTCATATATGGATGTGAGGGTTGGACTGTGAAGAAGGCTGAGCGCCGAAGAATTGATGCTTTTGAACTGTGGTGTTGGAGAACTCTTGAGAGTCCCTTGGACTGCAAGGAGATCCAACCAGTCCATTCTAAAGGAGATCAGTCCTGGGTGTTCTTTGGAAGGAATGATGCTAAAGCTGAAACTCCAGTACTTTGGGCACCTCATGCGAAGAGTTGACTCATTGGAAAAGACTCTGATGCTGGGAGGGATTGGGGGCAGGAGGAGAAGGGGACGACAGAGGATGAGATGGCTGGATGGCATCACTGACTCGATGGACTTGAGTCTCAGTGAACTCCGGGAGTTTGTGTTGGACAGGGAGGCCTGGCATGCTGTGATTCATGGGGTTGCAAAGAGTCAGACACGACTGAGTGACTGATCTGATCTGATTTGATCTAGTTCTCATTTTGAAGACAGGGATCATGTCCAGAATAGATAGAATAATGTAAAACCACGACATGGCAATCTGGAAATAACAGTCTACAAAGACAATCTTGTCCCTCTTCAGAGCCCTGGATAATGCACATCCACCACTCTAGCATGTTTGTATTAGAATGAACAACATGCGTAAAGAATTGTTCCATCCCAATGCATTTAAGTAAACTGCTAAAATGAATTTTCAGCTGTTTACACAGTGCTCTTTACAAGCTTTCTGCCTTCATTGTCTATATTGTCAGGGAAACGCAAGTTAATTTATTACGGACAATCACATTCATTATCTGTACTGCTTTGCCCAAAGAAATCCAGGCCCAATGTGGTTACATCAGAACAATTTACCTCACATTTTCCTTTGAAAGATAAAGAAAACAGAATCATTCTTCCTTGCTCCTGAGGAAAGACAGAGCTTCCCCCATGACCCTCAGAACTCCATCTGGCTGCAATCTTTCCCAGAGTTTGCTGGCCCTGAGACAAAACACATTTATTTCAGATGGATCAATACTGTCACCCAGTGGATGGCCAGCTAAGCAGGTTGAGGCCTTTGCTTTGTTCTTGGTTTGAAAGCCAGAATTCTGACAGCCAGGAATTGAGTGGGAACCTGTTTGCTTTAGGTGATCGTGAGTAATGGTTGACACTTTCTTACAGGGAACCGGAAGGACCTCAGCTGATAAGTCTTTGATTTGGATTTCACAGATGAATGCAGCTTGCTGCTAAGTCACTTCAGTCGTGTCCAACTCTGTGCCACCCCATAGATGGCAGCCCACCAGGTTCCCCCGTCTCTGGGATTCTCAAGAATCCCACTGGAGTGGGTTGCCATTTCCTTCTCCAACACATGGAAGCGAAAAGTGAAAGTGAAGTCGCTCAGTCGTGTCTGACTCTCAGCGACCCCATGGACTGCAGCCTTCCAGGCTCCTCCGTCTATGGGACTTTCCAGGCAAGAGTACTGGAGTGGGGAAGAGGACATATATTTTCACTGTGTTGGTACTTTTCTTTTTTCTTTTAAAGCCACCAGTAAATTTACAGGAAGCAGAGACTATAAACCAAACATGCAGTCTGCCAAGACTCATAGGATCAAATAGGCTTGCAGGAGTTGGGTGATATTTGATCACCTGCCAGGTCTGTGGGATGACTTCCCTACCGCAGAATAAGACTCATTGTTTATTGTTCACAGTGACAAGGATGTGTATTTTGAAAACTGAAAACAGATTTTTTTGTGCGTATGTTGGTTGAAATTTGAGGAAGTTACTCAGCTTACTGTAGTGATATTAGTGGATGAGCTCCTTTTAGCTAGAAAATTCACTAGCTAAATTTTCTCTAATTTATTTAGAGAAAATAAATTTCTCTATTTAGTGTATATCTCAAAACACAAGTACAGATGCAGTCTCTGCCCCATCTCTGAGTCTGAGTCTCTTTCTCTTGACTAAACTGTCATTTGAACACTTCCAACCAACTAGCTTACTTTCATATTAAGGTGACAGGTTGTTTGTCTATAAATATTAGTGTTATAATCATCCTAATTATTACAACAGCAATCATATTTGTTACTCCTAAAATTCAGCTTCTATAAAGTACCTCTAGACAGCCGATGAAATCATGGTACCCTTTTTAGCTATAGGGTCCTGTGAGATCATCCAGATTGTTGCTTCTCATGAAACTCATCTAAGGAAGCCTTTAAAAAGCACTGATATCCCAAACAGCCAGCCAAGAGGGTGCTTATTGGGTGAATGCTCTAAGTTGAAATTTTAGAAAAGGCAAACCCAATCTACAGTGCCAGTAAATCCCAGCAGTGCCAGTGATGGCCTGAAGGTGGGAGGACTTCCAGCTAGAGGGCCGGAGAAAACCTTCTGGGGTGACAGCAGTGCTTTCATTCTCGATTATAGAGGTGCTTTCATGAATATCCACATTTGTCAAGTCACTGGGACTGTACACCTTACAGTGAGTGCATTATATTGTATGTAAAATATATCATAATAAAGTTGATGTGAAGAGAATACTGATGCTGAGTCTCACCCACAGAAATTCTGATTTAATTATTCCAGCATAAGGCCTAGAAATCATTATTTTTTCATGCACTAAAGCATTGATTGGGATTGAGAGCCAGTCCTCTCCTCTACCAGGTGAGAATAACACGGTTATAATGCAAGACACAGGACTAAAAACCATATCTCTAGGTGTTTTGCACCCCAAACCTTCACCTTTCTAATAATATTCCTCCTCTCTCGAATTTCTTTCTCCTCCTCTTTCTTACCTGTATCAGAATCCCATCTTTAGAGCCCAGCTCATATATCACCCTTTTCAGGCTACAGCTCTCCCCACTGTACTAGAAGCTCCATGACAGGAGGGAATGTGGGTTTTTTTAATTTGTGTATCCTCAGTTCCCAGTACTGTGCTTGGCACAGAGCTTTCAATAAACATTTGTTGAACTGAAAAATTGCTGGAAGGGAATTAACACTTACTATCTGCCCATGATGTGCCAGGAATTGAAACAAGCAATTTATGCACATTATTTTACTAAATTTTTACAACTTTATGAATTGATTATCATTACCCACTTTGGTCACCTCAATGTTAAATGATATCCAACTTTTAACTTCACTAGGAGTAATTATAAGGCTAAGATCTGCAGTCAAGGAAGTACCACAAAATGTTGTGATACAAGCTGATCCATTTCTGCATTCTTATAGCCTCTGTGCACTCTGTGAATTATCTCTAAGTCTGGCAAGCAACATATACAACAGTCAAAGAGTTATATATCTCAAAGCACATACCAAAAAAATTCCTGGGATGACATTGTGCCTTTGAACCAGAAGTGGACTTTTGCTACTAGTAAATTTGGATGCAGTGATGACGTTGTATTTCATCAATCGAAAGGCATCTGAATGACACTGAGAAAAGAAAAAGGGAAATTGTAAAGATACTGAAGCCCAAGTAACAAATCTTTTGCTCCATTCATCAGTATTTGTATCTTTGAATCAAAAATTCTAGACTCTGTCCCCACCTCTCTATTAGAAATGCCTTCATAGGTTCACCAGGCTTCCCAGGTGGCACAGTGGTAAAGAAATCGCCTGTCAAAGCAGGAGACATGGGTTCAATCTCTGGGTTGGGAAGATTCCCTGGAATAGGAAATGGCAACCCACTCCAGTATTCTTGCCTGGGAAATCCCAGGGACAGAGGAGCCTGACAGCCTATAGTCTATGGAGTCAGAAAGAGTTGGACATGACTGAGTGACTGAGCACCCATGCACGCACGCACACATAAGCTCACCAAAGACCTCTCTGTATTGCCAAGCCCAGGGGACAATTTCGTGTTTCTTTTATTATTTCACCGCTTCATGGCATTTAACATTTTTGAATTGTACCTCTTTCTCTGTCTCCTGGATTTCTGTGGCCGCATTCTCTTCTGTTTTCTTCCTATTTCTCTGTTTTCCATCCTAGTCTTTATCATGTACAACTTTTCTCCACTTAGCCTCTAAATTTCTACTGTACTAAAATCTCCATTCTTGCCTCCGACCATTCAGTGTCTTCACACACTCCTTGGGTAACCCGTAATTTTAAGCACTCTTCATGTCTACATCAAACATCTTCCAAAGTTAGTGCTCTGCTCAGAGCCAGACCTGTAGTTGAATTGCCTATTTCTTGATGTCTCCATTTTGATGTCATTTGGGGACCTCAACTCAGCATTCTCAATCTGAATTTTTCATCTTTTTCTTCAAATAATGTTATGGCAGATTAAAGATGGCTATCAGTCCTTTGCCATGCCACTCCTCGAGTAATGGGAATCTATTTCCAGTCATCTGGGCTGGCTCAGTGGCATCCTTTAGCCAATTGCATACTGTGTAACTTAAGAGATCTCCAGCTTGCATTTTCACCTCTTGGGATATTCCTTTTCAAAACATAGACCCCATGTTGTGAGGAAATCTGAGAAGCTATGTGGAAAGGTCCTCATGAGGAGGACAGAGACCCCTGGCCAGCGACCATAACTGTGAGCTCCCAAATGGCAGCAGCACTACCTGCCAGCCTCGTGAATGAGCCTGTTCTTGAATCCTCTGGCCTTCTTCATCCTGCCTCAGTCAGTGCTACCTGAAGCATAGCCAAGCCAGTCATGAGCACACATGTGACTGTTGTTTTTAAGATTTCAAAGTTTCTAGGTGTTTTGTTATGCTGTGACAGATAACAGACATTTCTTCTTCTCCTCCTGAATTCCCTCTCTCAACAAGGGGCACTGCCATTATTCTAACTGTCCACATGAAAAGCTGAGTGACATCTTAAGTTCTTCCCTCACTCAACAAATTAAATCTTAGAGAGTTTTGCTTCTAACTCACACTCATACTCAGCATCCTTTTTCAACCACACTGTCCTGGCAGATTATTTCTCACCTGGTAAAATGTATTCATAGTAACAGTGAAAGTGAAGTTGCTCAATCGTGTCTGACTCTTTGCAACCCCATGGACTGTAGCCTACCAGGCTCCTCTGTCCATGGGATTTTCCAGGCAAGAGTACTCGAGTGGGGTGCCATTGCCTTATCCAGGGGATCTTCCCAACCCAGGGATCAAACCTGGGTCTCCCACACTGTAGGCAGACACTTTACCATCTGAGCCACCAGGGAAGTCATCATAGTAACAGGCCTCCCTGTTACTCTGACATTTTCTGGATTGTTTTTTCAAAATTATCCTTCTAAAAAAAAAAAGTCTTCATATTACTTCTCTGCTTAAAATCCTTTAATGAATCCTTCTACTTTTCAAGAAGAGTTCAAATTCCTTATCAAATCTCAAATAAGAGATCAAATCTTATCAAAGTGTGTTGTTTGTGAACCTCTAGTTGCTACCTCCTTCAACATGCACCCCTTAATACTGATTTATTCCCAGTCTTCCAAATTCAGCTTCCAATTTCCTATCCTCTCGCCTTCCAACATGCGTTATTCCAACATGCTTTCCAAAACACAGTTTGTGGGAGATGTTCTCTGTCCAGTTAACTCTTCTTGGTGCTATAAGACGCTTCTTGCCTGAATGTTGTGTTCATACTTCTGACCGAGCACTCAGTTCACTGTGTTGTGATTGTCTGTTCTCTGGATTGTCTTTTCCTAGTGGATAAGATCAAAGTCGAATTCATTTTTCTATCACATGCTCCTACCAGTTCTTATCACATGCTCCAGCATTTGTAGAGCTCAGTGAGTGTTCACGTGTCAAAAGCGCTCATTGGGGACTTCCCTGGTGGTCCAGTGGTTGAGAATCTGCCTTGCAATGTGGGGGATGTGAGTTCTGTCCCTGGTTGGGGAACTAAAATCCCAGATGCCTTGGAGCAACTAGAGAGACCATACACAGCAATGAAAGATCCTGCTTGCTTCCGCTAATAAAGAATGCTCCTTGGACTGATTGTTGTTGTTGTTCAGTCACTCAGTCTTGTCCAACTCTTTGCGACCCTATGGACAGCCCCAAGTAGATATTACTAGTATTTTGGACTTATTTCTTCATTGCTAAAAGGGTTCAGCCAGGGATGGCTCCTTTTATCAACTGCATTGGCCTCCCTAATTCCTGCTGGGGATACATACAAAGCCCCTTCCACATCTCCTGCCCCCACAAGCCCAAGCATATATTCCTGAAGTGCTTAATATGAGCCGTTCCTCCCAATCCATTCACTCATTCAGTCCCACTCTTGCTTCCCTTAGCTGCTGATTTTCCTGCTCCATGCTGCTATGCAGCATGCCACAGTGCTTGTGAGCACAGGTCCTAGAGTAAGACTGCCTGGTCTGAACCTCAGCCCCACCACCTTCTCAGTAAAAAGCAGACAAATAAATAAATGTCCTTTGTCTTAGTTACTAACCTGTGCTCAATAGATGCCTATGCAGAGAGCCAGCTATTTAGGGTTCTTTAGAGAATTTACTGATAAATCAGGAAAACAGTGGTTGCAACACAGAAAGCACTCAATAAATATTTTCTCTCTTGAGCTTATCTTGACTTTGCCATTTCTGATCATTTCAGCAAATATTTACTGTCTATTAGTTGCCAGACATACGGTGTGGGACGGTCAGGTGCTGGCTACCCCGAGGATATCAGAACCCTTGGATTTGATGCACCTTGTTGTCATTTCAGTGAGGAGTTGAACTCCTGACTGTAGTCTTGCTCTCTCATCAGCTTGGCTTGTCTGTCTCTTCAGGGGAGACCTAGCTCAGTTCACAAGTAAATAGTTCAAGAAGCCCCTTCCATAGGGCCAAAAAAGAATTTGCAGTGACAATATGCCCTCACATATTTGTGAAGCCTCACAGGCTTCACAAATGGTGCAGTGGTAAAGAATCCACCCACCAATGCAAGATACAAGAGATGCAATTTTGATCCCTGGGTTGGGAAGATCCCCTAGAGCAGGAAATTGCAACCCAATCCAGTGTTCTTGCTTAGAAAACTCCATGGACAGAGAAGCTTTGTGGGCTACAATCCATGAGCTTGTGAAGAGTAGAGCACAACTAAGCACACACACGCACATATACTGCCATATCTGGCCCTCGGGCTGAAGAGTCATTTACTCATTCATCAGTCCATTTATTCATTTGATAAATATGTTTTAAGTGTTAATCAATACTTAGGTCCTGTGATAGCCATTGGGACTCTAATGTGAAAAAGACATGATCCTGCCATCCAGAAGCTTCCAGCATGCAAGCAGAGGACTCCAGCAGCCTCTGGGGCTCAGGCCCCCTTCTGAGAGCTTTGTCTGTATACCTGGATGCTTCCACCAGAGTATCCAGTGAATTCCCACTGCTGTTCAGCTTCCATGCACAGCTTCAGCAATTTCAGCACTATGCAGGGGCCTCTACCAGGCCCCTACACACCACCAGGTCCCTGGTTAGGCGGAACTGTAGAGAATGAAGGCCAGACAACTCTGTTTGAGGAGACTGGGATTCTCAGGTGAATTTCCTGTGTTTTATAACCATCTCTATTCTTATGTGTATTCCCTTCAGTGTCACTAGTATAATGAAAGTGAAAGTGAAGTCTCTCAGTCATGTCTGACTCTTTGCGACCCCATGGACTGTAGCCTACCATGCTCCTCTGTCCTTGGGATTTTCCAGGCAATAGTACTGGAGTGGATTGCCATTTCCTTCTCCAGGGGATCTTCCCAACCCAGGGATCAAACCCAGGTCTCCCGGATTGTAGACAGACGCTTTACCATCTGAGCCACCAGGGAAGTCCTGTCACTGGTATGGGATCATTCTTTTCCTTTTTATGAGCTAAAACAGAATCTACTTTTTGGAAGCATAAGGTACACAGCCAGTAATGCCCAGATTCTCTTTCTTTACCATCCAAACTTACAAACTTTTATGTTACCTCCCTGCAAGGTTACTCTCAACTCTGCTGGACAAAATAATACTTCCTTAGCCAAATTTATGGAGAAGGCAATGGCCCCCCACTCCAGTACTCTTGCCTGGAAAATTCCATGGACGGAGGAGCCTTGTGGGCTGCAGTTCATGGGGTCGCTAAGAGTCAGACACGACTGAGCGACTTCACTTTCACTTTTCACTTTCATGCATTGGAGAAGGAAATGGCAACCCACTCCAGTGTTCTTGCCTGGAGAATCCCAGGGACGGGGGAGCCTGATGGACTGCCGTCTATGGGGTTGCACAAAGTCGGACACAACTGAAGCAACTTAGCAGCCAAATTTACATTTTAAATTTATTGTTTACACTCTGCCTTTTTAGTAAAAACCTGAGATGGTTCATAGGAGGTAAATATAGCCTAAAAGAAAATCATAAATTATAAAAATTACAATGAGAAGATTTTAATATAAACAGAAGCTCTAGATCCAAAAAGAAGAAATGGATTTTAGATAAGTGGTCCATAACTTCTTAATGTATTGTTATGATTCAGTCTAAAACTTTGCTGTGTACTTTCAAGCAAAGTGAAAACAGAAACTCAGTTGGGCACCCAAAATCTCATTACCAGGGAAGAAGAAACCAACCAGATCCTCACAGGAAATAAAACTTTTCTAGCTTCTCATTCAAAGACAATTTTCACACTTCACTGCAATTCCAGGACATCAAACTTGTGGCAAATAATATAACATCCCTCAGAAGAAGCTCAGAGCATATTCAGGGCAACATCCTAAAAGGCATCTCATTGAAAGCAGTTCTACAAGGGGCCACGTGGCCCAAGCCCTCAGCTTTCACGTGCTTCAGCCTGATGAAGAACAAGACCTGGGCTCTCAACAGTTCTGTAAAGTATCCCCCAGGGCTATAAGTGGGGCTGGGATCATGAACTGACCAGGCAGGGCTGGAAAAGCCCCTGTGGGAGAGACCCTCAATGTCACACAAAGAAACCTGTACTGGACTCTATAAGAAATCCTTAGAGGGTTTTAAGCAGAAGATGATGCATGTTCAGATATTAAAAAGAACACTTTCGATGTGCAGGAAATATCAGAACAACCAAGACCAGAGGCAGGAAACTTTCAGGGAGTCCACTGGAGAAAATCAAAGTCTGAAATAAACAGAAGCTTTGGGATTGAGATGACGAAACAAATAGGAAAAAAAAAGTCACAATAATAGAATGAGTAAGACTTAGAGACTTACTGTCAGAATAAGAAAAACAAATATCGTATATTAAAGCATATATGTGGAATCTAGAAAAATGGTACTGATGAACCTGTTTGCAGGGAAAGAATGGAGATGCGGATTTTGAGAACAGACTCATGGACACAGTCAGGGAAGGAGAGGGTGGGATGAACTGAGAAAGTAGCACTGACATATATAGACTATTATGTGTAAAAGAGCTAGCTAGTGGGAAGTTGCTACATAACACAGGGAGCCAAGCCTAGTGTTCTGTGATGACCTGGAGGGGAGGGAGGCTCAAGATGGAGGGGAGATATATATATATATATATATATATATGTGATTATGACTGATTCACGTTGTTGTACAGCAGAAACCAACACAGCATTGTAAAGCAATTTTCCTCCAATTAAAATGTAAATTTAAAAAATGACCACATAGAAATATAAAAAATAAAATTGTTAAACACTGGGGGAAAAAAAGATTCAGAGATTTATTAAACGGGTTGAGTGTAAAGGCTATCATGTAGAAGATGTTTCATTAGTGCCTTCTCAGATCAACTTTTAGTGGCTATTTGAAATACAACCACAAATAAGAGTTAGGGCCCAGTCCGGGCTCAGTTGAAAATAATGGATTAGTAGGCTGCCATCTATGGGGTCGCACAGAGTTGGACACGACTGAAGCGACATAGCAGCAGCAGCAGCAGCAGCAGCAGCAATGTCTGCCGTGTATGCAGAATAGGAGCATGTTGGCATAACTGGTATTTACCATTCTTATTCTCTGACAGAGGAAACACAAAAGTATACTGTGTATTTTTAAATGTTCACACTGTATGATTCCACATCTGCAGGCATGCATGTTAAGTCACTTCAGTTGTGTCCAGCTCTTTTATCCTAAATAAATTAACCCTCTGCCCATGGTATTCTCCAGGCAAGAATACTAGAGTGGGTTGCCATGACTTCCTCCAGGGATAATTCTATGTATATGAAGATTTAAAACAGAAAAAACTAATTTATTGTGATAGAAGTCAAAATAGTGGTTACCTGAGATGATTAGGTGGTAGAATATTGACTGAGAAGGGGCAAGAGGGAGCTTTTTCAGGTCTGTAAATACTCTATATCTTGATCTGAGTGGTGATTTTATAGGTGTATATACAGGTGAAAGTTCATTCATCTACATATCATTAAGATTTGTGATCTTTATTATAGGAAGGCCATACCTCAACTTAGAAAAATGGAGGAAAAACTCCTTCCATAATCCTCAAATAGGAAAAAAGAGTATGTCAAGGCTGTATATTGTCACCTTGCTTATTTAACTTATATGCAGAGTACATCATGAGAAACGCTGGGCTAGATGAAGCACAAACTGGAATCAAGATTGCTGGGAGGAATATCAATAACCTCAGATATGCAGATGATACCACCCTTATGGCAGAAAGTGAAGAACTAAAGAGCCTCTTGAAGAAAGTGAAAGAGGAGAGTGAAAAAGTTAGCTTAAAGCTCAACATTCAGAAAACAAAGATCACAGCATCCAGTCCCATCACTTCATGGCAAATAGATGGGGAAACAGTGGAAACAGTGGCTGACTTTATTTCTTTGGGCTCCAAAATCACTGCAGTTGGTGACTGCAGCCATGAAATTAAGATGCTTGCTCTTTGGAAGAAAAACTATGACCAACCTAGACAGCATATTAAAAAGCAGAGATGTTACTTTGTCAACAAAGGTCCATCTAGTCAAGGCTATTGTTTTTCCAGTGGTCATGTGTGGATTTGACAGTCGGACTATAAAGAAAGCTGAGCACCTAAGAATTGATGCTTTTGAACTGTGGTGTTGGAGAAGACTCTTGAGAGTCCCTTGGACTGCAAGGAGATCCAACCAGTCCATCCTAAAGGAGATCAGTCTTGGGTGTTCATTGGAAGGACTGATGTTGAAGCTGAAACTCCAATCCTTTGGCCACATGATATGAAGAACTGACCCATTGGAAAAGACCCTGATTCTGGGAAAGATTGAAGGTGGGAAGAGAAGGGGATGACAGAGGATGAGATGGTTGGATGGCATCACCGACTCAATGGACAGGAGTTTGGGTAAACTCCGGGAGTTGGTGATGGACAGGGAGGCCTGGCGTGCTGCAGCCCATGTGGTGGCAAAGAGTCGGACACGACTGAGCAATTGAACTGAACTGAATGATCCTTTGTGTGGCTGAGGAAATATACGAAGATATAACTTCCAAGTAAACATTATTATACAGGCTGCCTTTATACACACGATACTCACCTGAACGCAAGGCATGCTTCTATGTCTATTCAGTTTCGTGTACAGTTTGGCCATTTCTCTCATAGTCCTGTCCTTCTTCTTAGCTGAGAACACATAGACTATAATGATCTGATCCACAGAGGACAGCTGGTCAAATATTAGGTGATCATATTCCAGGTCTGTCACTTCAGGGATTCGGCAAGTGCTACAGTGGCATTTGTTCCTTTCATTCCCACACAGTGCCCATCTTAGGACCACAGGACAAACCAGCTGGGAGGCAAACCATGCATCCTTGTTCTCAATGGGGAGAGGAAGCCTAGAAATGTAATGGTTGAAATCATGTTTAAAGAACTGAAAGGAGAGAAAAAATACATCTTTTCAAAACACCAAAGAATCAAAGTGGCTACTTTAGTAAAGGATTGAAATTTAATTCTGGACATAATTCTGTTTGCCATCATGCTAAAATATGTGTCGATACACTAAAAGAGTTCAATGTAATTTTTTTTTTCAGCTATATAGGCACCTAGGGTTCAGAAACCAAGCGACATATTCAGAGAAGTTTAACAATGTAAGAAGACTGCTGGTCTGTAAGATATTTACTTTATTTCCTCTTAGAAATGGGGAAACTGAGACTTATAAAATTCAATAATTTGACCAAAACCACACAAGTAGTAAAGGAAAGGGTTGGAACTAGAACCAGTGTGTATTCTTTTCTATTATGGTCCTTCTATCTCACTGACTCCTGAAGATGAAGTGCCTGTGGCATGGTTCTGTGTTGATTTACGTATATTACTAGAGAGGATATGCAGAGAGGCTCAGATGGTAAAGAATCTGCCTGCAGTGCAGGAGATCCAGGTTTGATCCCTAGGTCGGGAAGATCCCCTGGAGAAGAGAATAGTAACCCACTCCAGTATTGTTGCCTGGAGAATTCCATGGACAGAGGAACCTGGAGGGCTACAGTCCATGGGGTCACAAAGAGTCAGACACAGCTGAGGGACTAACACTTTCACATGCAGATGATACCAGTCTAATGGCAGAAAGTGAAGAGAAGCCTCTTGATGAGGGTGAAATAGCAGAGTGAAAAAACTGGCTTAAAACTCAATATTCAAAAAATGAAGATCATGGCATCTGGTCCCATCACTTCATGGCAAATAGATGGGGGGAAAATGGAAACAGTGACAGATTTTATTTTCCTGGTCTCCAAAATCACTGTGGACAGTGACTGCAGCCACGAAATTAAAAGACTCTTGCTCCTTGGAAGAAAGGGTATGACAAACCTTTGCTGTTGTTGTTCAGTGGCTAAGTCGTGTCCTAGTCTTTATGGCCCCTTTGAACTACAGCACTAGACAGCATATTAAAAAGCAGAGCATCACTTTGCCAACAAAGGTCCATCTAGTCAAAGCTATGGTTTTTCCAGTAGTCATTTATGGATATGAGAACTGAACCATAAAGAAAGCTGGGTGCCAAAGAATTGATGCTTTCAAATTGTGGTGCTGGAGAAAACTCTTGAGAGTCCCTTGGACTGCAAGGAAATCAAACCAGTCAATCCTAATAAAAATCAACCCTGAATATACATCAGAAGGACTGATGCTAAAGCTGAAGCTTCAGTCCTTTGGCTACCTGATGAGAAGAGCCAACTCACTGGAAAAGACCCTGATACTGGGAAAGACTGAGGGCAGGAGGAGAAGGGGATAACAGAGGATGAGATGGTTGAATGGCATCACTGCCTCTAAGGCACCTGGGCTGTGGAAAGAATGGTGAATATTAAATAAACTTGGGGCCCTATTAGGAAGGGTGAAGATGGAAATGATTCTTGGTTATTCAGTTGGAAAAATGTTCACCAATGTCCACCACAAATGTAATGATTTAAAATGTGCACTTGCTGAAACAATTAGAAACAAAGCATGAAAAGTTAGGAAAGGACTTCCCTCATAGTACAGTGGATAAGAATCCGCCTGCCGATGCAGGGGACACGGGTTCAATCCCTAGTCCAGGAAGATTCCACATGTTTTGGAGCAATTAAGCCAGTGCACCACATCTGCTGACCCCACGTGCTGCAAGTACCGAAGCCCCAGCGCCTAGAGCTTGTGCTCCCCAAGCGAAGCCTGCAATGAGGAGCCTGTGCACCACACGGAAGAGCAGCCCCCGCTCACCTCAACTAGGGAAAGTCTGTGCCCAGCAACAAAGATCCAGGGCAGCCCCCCCAGAATTAAATAAATAAATCATTTAAAAAATCAATCGATCATATTAAAAAAATTAGGGAAAGGACATATTAATACTTGATTGCCTGTGAACTGTCATTCATACAGATCACTCTAGTGGGTAAAACTCTGTGCTTATGTGCTCCTCATACTGTGGCTGATTTAATTTCTTTTGTCAAATAGCACTTACGTGGACAGTGCTCAAAGTTCTGCAACTGAATGCCTGTTTTACTTTATAGACTGCTACAGCCTTTAACAGTCTTCTGTAAAAAATGCTACACCATGTTGCACAGATGTTACTGGTTGTCTTCATTCTGATTTTATGAGTAGAATCTGGGCTTTAAAAATTCTTCTCTTATTCTTTGAAGCATGTTGAGTACTTCCTAATAGGATGGATAGTTCTGAAAACAAAGCGCTGTTTAAACTTGCCCCTGTAGTTCAACTTCATCAATGGTGACTGTGAACCATTATGAAGAAAGTAGCAACTTGCTTGTGCCTAAAAGGAGAAATTGGAACTGGAAGGTGTATTATATGGGGACTTCATGGGCTTAATTAATCTAAAACTAAATCTTAATGTGTTTGCACATCTGTTCATTTTTTTCAGCATTTCGAAACACCCAAGAAATACTTTATTACTAGTATTTTCCTGTGCATTAACCTCTAAATGTGAAAAGTTACTGAACTTCTTTTTAAATACATAAATTTAAAAAATTAATGTAGATGCATTTTCTGTTTGCTGCTCTTCTCTGATGTATACAATAAACTCGTATATAGAGGGTTGCATTAAAATATTAACTTCCAATGTGCATCATGACAAATACAGAGAATGAATATGAATTTTTTAAGCACACAACAAAACAGTATATATCTCTCACTAAAAGGCTGAACAATCTTAAAAGAAATCAACCCTGAATATTCACTGGAAGGACTGATACTAAAGCTGAAGCTCCCATACTTTGGCCATCTGATGCAAACAACCGACTCACTGGAAAAGACATTGAGGCTGGGAAAGACTGAGGGCAGGAGGAGAAGGGGATGACAAAGGATGAGATGGTTGGATAGCATCACTGACTCAATGGACATGAATCTGAGCAAACCCCAGGAAATAGTGAAGGACAGGGAAGCCTGGTGTGCTGCAGCCGATGGGGTCGCAAAGAGTCAGACATGACTTAGCAACAGAACAAGAGGCTGAATACTACATTAACAGTCTTATATTGGGGAGTGGGTGGTAGACACAGCACTAAAAACTTGCTCTGTATCATCTCATTTAATTCTTTTACAGTCTTGTGAAATATTTATTATTATCCCCATTAAAGAAACAGAATCTTTGAGAGGTACTTGACTGCTGAAGATCTCACAGCTTGTATGCTCTGCTAGTGTGTTATCAGGAATTATGCCAGGTGTCAGCCTGTCCTCTGTGCACAGGATTTGGCTGGCAACGGAACTAGAACATGGAACCCATACAAAACAGCGATTGCATACAAGATGGGCTTTCTCACGCATGGAGCTTATTTCTAATTCATGAGCTAGGTGAATACTGGATTAGATAAATACTATGTTAGGTGAAGCCTTTATGCTTTCTAAATTCAAGATTCAGAGTCCAACTGTGGGTTTTAAAAGTTTCAGTTAGGGTTTGCAGAAATAAAGGACTCCCTTATTGGATTGATATTCATCGCTTCAAATGTCTGCAACTTGTATAGCTGAACTGTAAAAATAATGCTACATTTCACATGAAATGATTGGGTTTTAACTTCTTTCAACAAACTTGAAAGCCATTTAATTTATTTATTTTTTAAATTTATTTTTATTTAGCTGTGTCAGGTCTTAGTTGGATCTTTAGTTGTGGCATGTGGGATCTAGTTCCCTGACCAGGAATTGAACCCTGACCCCCTGCACTGGAAGCACAGAGTCTTAGCCACTGGAACACCACGGAAATCATTTGAAAGCCATTTTAGCTCTAAAATACATGTGCCTACTTGCTTTCTCATTAGATTTTAAAGGATTTGGTTACTTTTGTTATTTGCTCCCAGGCCTCACCTAGGGTCAAGACCTTCCATGATCTGGCCCCAACCCTGCCTATCCCATTTTCTACATTCTGAGCATCAGTAAAACCAGACTGTTTAGCTGCTTGTGCTTAGCCTATACTGACCGTCCGTCATGCCTCTGCTCTACTGCTTGCTTGCTCTGTCTTTGGGGCGGGAAGGGCATGGTAGGATTATGGTTACCTCTTAGGTGTGTCATGGATGGTAAATGACATCTTGGGAGAACAGTGTTTAGCATGGTGAAAGTGAAAGTGAAGTCGCTCAGTCGTGTCCAACTCTTTGCGACCCCATGGACTGCAGCCTATCAGGCTCCTCCGTCCATGGGATTTTCCAGGCAAGAGTGCTGGAGTGGATTGCCATTTCCTTCTCCAGGGGATCTTCCCAACCCAGGAATCGAACCCGGGTCTCCCGCATTGCAGGCAGACGCTTTACCGTCTGAGCCACCAGCATAGTACTTAATGTATATTAAGTGCTCAGTAAAGGTTAACTGTCCCTGACATGACCAATATTATCAGCGTTCTTACCACTCATCTCTCTACATGGATTACCCATCCCCCCCGCCTGCATATCCAAATTCTCCTCATCACTCAAGATTCTACTCAAAGGCTCCCTTGTTGCTGTTGTTCAGTCACTCAGTCATGTCCAGCTCTTTGCGACCCCGTGGACTGCAGCACGCCAGGCTTCCCTGTCTTTCACTGTCTCCCAGAGTTTGCTCAAACTCAAGTTCATTGAGTCGATGATGCCACAAATCCTTTAAAAAGTTTTTCTCCCTCCTCAAAACTTCTTCAGCATTTCACTTCTGTACAAATCCAATAACACTTTCTTCTTTATTTTCTATTGATTAATAGTATACATTCTTAATCTCTCTTTGCAGACTTGAAGCCCTTGGAGGGCAGGGACCAAGTCTGTATTTCTGGCTGTGACTGTATCTCTGTGGATGGCAGATAACAGTTATTGGTTGAAGAAATCATTCCATGGCTAAGGGTCTGGGAGCACTGCTTGTTTAGCAGCATTATCTGCTGACAATGCTTCAGATACCAGAAACATTGCCCTCGTGGCATTTACCACTTTTCATTATCTTCACCAAATATTACTGAAACAATATTAAGATTGGGAGCTCTAGGGATTCTCAGATCCTGGAAGTCTTGGCAGATGTCAGCCCATCTGGTTTGCTGTACATGTGGTGGGAGGAAGCAAGGCATCTCCTATGGCTTCTGAATGCTGCCACCTCAGGGTGGGTTCCAGTGTAGAGATCAACCACTCTTCCAACCACTGCTCCCCTTCCCCATGCCTTCTAGACCTGGAGGAAGATGACACTAGGGCTTTCTCTGCCTGAGGTAGGAAGCACTGCTGTTTATAGCTACTCCCAGAGACACAAATGCATAGAGACCGTGGCTTTTTATGCTGACTAAGAAAACAAGAATATATTTCTTTTGAGAGGATTACATGAGAAGGCAATGGAAGCAATAACTCCTGGCCCTCATTTACCATTTCCAGAGTCAGAATTTTTTTTAATTAATTTTTTAATGGAAGGATAATTGCTTTATAGAATTTTGTTGTTTTCTCTCAAACCTCAACATGAATCAACCAAAAATATACATATGTTCCCTCCCTTTTGAACCTCCTTCCCATCTCCCTCCCCATCCCACCCCTCTAGGTTGATACAGAGCCCCTGTTTAAGTTTCCTGAGCCATACAGCAAATTCCCGTTGGCTATCCATTTTACATATGGTAATGTAAGTCCAAATAGGAAAAGGAGTACGTCAAGGATGTATATTGTCACCCTGCTTATTTAACTTATATGCAGAGAACATCATGAGAAATGCTGGGCTGGAAGAAGCACAAGCTGGAATCAAGATTGCCGGGAGAAATATCAATAACCTCAGATATGCAGATGACACCACTCTTATGGCAGAAAGTGAAGAGGAACTCAAAAGCCTCTTGATGAAAGTGAAAGAGGAGAGTGAAAAAGTTGGCTTAAAGCTCAACATTCAGAAAACGAAGATCATGGCATCCAGTCCCATCACTGCATGGGAAATAGATGGGGAAACAGTGGAAACAGTGTCAGACTTTATTTTTGGGGGCTCCAAAATCACTGCAGATGATGACTACAGCCATGAAATTAAAAGACGCTTACTCCTTGGAAGAAAAGTTATGACCAACCTAGATAGCATATTCAAAAGCAGAGACATTACTTTGCCAACCAAGGTCCGTCTAGTCAAGGCTATGGTTTTTCCAGTGGTCGTGTATGGATGTGAGAGTTGGACTGTGAAGAAAGCTGAGCGCCGAAGAATTGATGCTTTTGAACTGTGGTGTTGGAGAAGACTCTTGAGAGTCCCTTGGACTGCAAGGAGATCCAACCAGTCCATTCTGAAGGAGATCAGCCCTGGGATTTCTTTGGAAGGAATGATGCTAAAGCTGAAACTCCAGTACTTTGGCCACCTCATGCAAAGAGTTGACTCATTGGAAAAGACTCTGATGCTGCGAGGGATTGGGGGCAGGAGGAGAAGGGGACGACAGAGGATGAGATTGATGGATGGCATCACTGACTAGATTGACATGAGTCTGAGTGAACTCCGGGAGGTGGTGATGGACACGGAGGCCTGGCGTGCTGAGATTCATGGGGTTGCAAAGAATTGGACATGACTGAGCAACTGAACTGAACTGAACTGAATGTAAGTTTCCACGTTCCTCTCCCTACATCTCACCCTCTCCTCCCCGCTTCTCATGTCCATAAGGCTAATCTCTATGTCTGTTTCTCCATTGCTGCCCTGCAAATAAATTCTTTGGTATCATCTTTCTACTTCTACTACTACTACTACTACTACTACTACTACTAAGTCGCTTCAGTCGTGTCCGACTCTGTGTGACCCCGTAGACGGCAGCCCACCAGGCTCCCCCATCCCTGGGATTCTCCAGGTAAGAACACTGGAGTGGGTTGCCATTTCCTTCTCCAAGGCATGAAAGTGAAAAGAGAAAGTGAAGTCGCTCTGTCGTGTCTGACTCTTAGCGACCCCATGGACTGCAGCCTACCAGGCTCCTCCATCCATGGGATTTTCCAGGCAAGAGTACTGGAATGGGGTGCCATTGCCTTCTCTGATCATCTTTCTAGACTCCATATATATATGCATTAGTATACAATATTTATCTTTCTCTTTCTGACTTACTTCACTCTGTATAGGCTCTAGGTTCATCTACACCATTAGAACTGCAGAGTCAGAAATTTCTGACATACAATCAGTGTTCACTGAAGAGGTAAAAACAGAGTCTTGATTCCTAATTCAAATTCCTTCTGCTAAATGGGCAGCCTCTTGGGAAGCAGATTGGAGAAAACTCAAATGATTGAATCAAGGCATGTAAGTTTGTCTCAGTTTTTTAAAATCTTTTGGCCGTACCATGGGTCATGTGGGATCTTAGTCCTCCCACCAGGGGTCAAATTCATGCCCCCTGCATTGCAAGCGGACAACCTTAACCACTGGACCACCAGGAAAGTCCTGTCCAAGTTTTAAGAAAGATTTTTCACTGACAGCACATAAGTGGCAACACCTTAACTCAGTCTGCTTAGAGAACTCTTACATGAAGCGACTGAACAGCAGGCTTTGCTCAGCATTTGTAGGTGGACTGAATGAGATATTCATCTAAAGTGCTTTCAAATGTAAGCTGAATCATGAATTATTAAGACAAATGAAGCTGGTTACCTGACAGGTGGACTGCTGGCTGGGGTCTTCTGAATTTGACGGAGAGGCAAAGGCTTAAACATACCCTTTAGTTTTAGGAAGGTGTTTTGGTATCGAAGATATTCCTTATTCTCATTGCTTTCCTTTGTACTTTGTTTCAAAGGAAATTTTGCTGTTGAGATTCTTCTTCTGACCACTTTTTGTGGAAACTTGGGCATTTTGCAAATATGTCGGGTTTCTATTCCTAAAACATAAACAGAATATACTTTACTGCTTAGTGAACCTAGGTCACTATAAGTGGAACTATATGGACTAAGTTGGCTGAAATAATCTGGACACTCCTTCACCCATTTACAGAATTGTCTTTCTGTTGGTTCTTTTATTTTAAATGCACTACGTGGTCTGTTCAGAGAATATATAGCATCTATGTAATAAACAAAGAAAATTTTAGGTTATCAACAGATCTGATCCATAGGAGAGATTGTCTGTACTTACCTTGTACCAGCTAATGTGCTAAGTACTGTAAATACATAATCCCATTGAATGAAGTACCTTCACGAGGTACTCTTTTTTTATGATATCACAGGTAAGTCCAAGTCCACTCAGCTAGAAAGAGGCAGAACCAGGCTTTGAGCATAGCTATTTAATTCTGAAAGTTGTACCATAGGATTAGACATAGTGCTTCACAAATTTTTCTCATCAAATCAAAAATTGTAGACTATAAACCCCTATATATAATAGATCATTATCATAGAAATATGATATAAAAAGAAAGTATGATGTATTTGTATGGCACACAGTGGTAAAATTACTAGGCTCCTTGCAGGTGGAGTCAACAATCTGAGGGGCTCAATCACCCCAGCCCAGCTGGCTGCCCGAGGGCTGAGGGGTTCCATTTTTCAATTTCTGTGTTAAACATCTGTGGCACATCCTTTGGGGAACTCTGCTATATACTATGCATGTGTGCATGCTAAGGTGCTTCAGTTGTGTCCGACTCTTTGAGACCCCATGGACTGTAGCCCGCCAGGCCCCTCTGTCCTTGGGATTCTCTAGGCAAGAATACTGGAGTGGGTTGCCATGCCCTCCTCCAGGGGATCTTCCCAGCCCAGGGATCGAACTCACATCTCTTATGTCTCCTATTGGCAAGCAGGTTCTTTACCACTAGTGCCACGGGGGAAGCCCACTATATACCATAGTAGGTAGCAAATCACCTCCTCAAATGGAGAAGCTTGCCTTTTAGATTTAGCATACAGTTGATGCTCATCACTCACAAATTCTATATTTGTGAATTTGCCTACTTGCTAAAACATATTTATAACTCCAAATCAGTATCTGTTGCACTTCTGTGGTCAGAGTGACATGGAGAGTGGTAAAACTTTTTGATGGCTTCATGCATGTTCCCAGCTGAGATTAAACAAGGTGATGCTTTGCTTCTTGTTTCCCTGCTCATACTGTAAACCAGTGTCCTTTACATGGTCTATTTTGTGCCACGTTTTGCACATTTTTATGCCTTTTGTTGGTGATTTTGCCGTTTAAAATCACCTGCAAGCTTAGTACTGAAGTGCTGTTTACTATTCCAAAGTGCAAGAAGGTTGCTATGTGCCTTCATGATAAAATGCTTGTGTTACTGTTCAGGCATGGTTCATAGAGCTGTTGACCATAGGTTCACTTAATATATCAACAGTATGTATTTAATAAGGTGTCTTTATACAGAAACACATATAATGTAGATTATATATTGATCAGTTGAAAATATTGTGACCAGAAGCTTTCAAGAAGCTTGCTCTCTGTTTCCCCAGGAGTGGCAGTTTGATATCACTAATTCAGTATTGGTAGAGATGCTACAGAATCTAACTACCATGTATAATGAGAATCCACTGCGTTATGTCACCAGTCAAGAATTGAAACAGTGACAGGTAATCAGAAACTGTCTCCAAATACAAGCTGTGAGTTGCCATTACAGCAGCACATGCCAATGTGAGGACATGAGCCCCTTTCAACATAGCAAGTTAACAAAAGACATTAGCAAGAACAGAGGTTTGGGTGGAGAGATTGAGTGGTGATGGTTGAGGAGCAAAAGTACTTTCTGATTCAAAAAATGAATATGAAAGCACCTTCCTTTATGAAAACACATAAGTTGGCCAAAAAGATTATCTTTTCCAAAAAGGAAGGAAATAAAAATTAAGGTTGGCTCCTTTGATTTTCTTACAATGGCAGATCACCTGGATCTGTGTTAAGGATCTATAGTGTATAGCACTTCCAGTTTACAAACTCACCCCTTGGGAAACCTTGGAAGGAAGAGGCATTTAAATGTTAGTCTGCTAGAAGTCTGAATGATGGAAATGGATTATGTGGAACAACACAACGGATTCTATAACTGACCTAAGGCAAATCTGTAGTGATCAAGCCATTGAAGTAGGATATGCTTGGCCTTTGTCTGTAGTCCTCTCAATTTAATAATGGCCACCACGTCAGACATAGGGCTTATGTCCATTACTGGATCAAATGTAGCTATATCCACTGAGTCTGTTAAACTTGAAGGCTTCAAAACAAGAAATGTTATATATGTTTATTAAAAAGAGAGAGGCAGTTTGATAATTTATATAATTATCAAACATCGGATCATTCATTTACTCGTTCATTCATTCAGTAGGTTGTCCAACAAACGTTTTCCTAGTGTCATTTACAGGCCAGGCACTAGGAAAGAAACAAGGACTAAAGATATCTATCTATTTATCTATACATATATGTCATGTTCCCTTGTGAATATGTGACACTGACACTGTTCCCTTGACACTGTTCCCTTGAATTACACATTTTAAAATTATTAAAGGGTAAATATCATGTTATAGGGTAAATATTATGTTATATATATTCTAGCACAACAAAAAATGAGGGAAGAAAAAGCCATGTTCTCTAGGAGCTCATAGTCAGCTCAGAAGAACTAGACAGATAGACACTAGGGTAGAGCACAAAGACTATGTTATCAAAAGTCCAGAGTGTTTTGAGCACGAAAATTTACCACTTGCAATACTGAGTCATTTAGCAGAAGAAAGTTTCAAAGTAAATAATGAAGGCATTAAACTTTAAAATAGATAGTAGTATATATGATCTGTTCACAATGAATTTGGATATATTAGAGTAGATACTTAGGTTTGGATGAGTTTATGTGACTAGGAAAATTGCTAACATTTCAGTTTTATATACATCCATTATGTATTAGTCACTCAGTTGTATCCAACTCTTTGAAACCCCATGGACTGTAGCCTGCCAGGCTTCAGAGAATACTCCATGCAAGAATACTGGAGTGAGTAGCCATTTCCTTCTCCAGGAGATCTTCTTGAACTTGGGTCTCCTACATTGCAGGCAGATTCCTTACCATCTAAGCCACCAGGGTATACATAATTAGAGAAAGAATTAGAGAAACATTTATGTATAAAACATATGCATAACTGAAATCATTATCCAGGTGTAATTTGCACAATTTGAGTGTATTATGACAGGGACAGGTGAAGATATGAGAGATATTCTGAACACAAGAAGAATGTGAAGAAGGGAGAGAATTCAAAGACCCATAAGGAGAATAATGAAGTAGACGGTGAGGTTTTGAGGAATTTGGTCTACAGAAATCAGGCAATAAAGATGAACCTGGGAAAAAAACAACCTTATCTGAAGGATTCAGACTTGAACTCTCTTGTCATGATGACTCTAAAAAGGACTTAGAGAACCCATTTGAAAGCTTGATAAAAATTACCCCAAAAATGCATGTCTTAGGTCCTGAGCCTCAGCCTCAAAAATAAGGAGATGCTGGATAAATAATCCCCAGAAAAGTTTAGAATTTAAATAAGGAAATAAAGTAAATCAAAGCTTTAATGTGTATAAAGCAATTTTGAATCACTGGGATACTCGTGTATTTGTTATGCTTGCAATATTAAAGCTATTTTGGTAAATTAGAGAATCTGAGAGATTCCTCTTGGGCTTTCAGTTTAAACTGAGTTGACTGATTTTATACCTGTGATTATTAAGTTTAAAAGTTCAATATAATTTAACTAAGTTCAAAACTATAATTGGAATATTTAAGAGAATTTGAGATTCTCCCCAAATTTAATTTATTTGCTTTATAAAAGTTAAAAACTAGAGAATATTTTGTTTGAGTATAAATATGCATTTGAGGTACTTAGGAGCAAAATATATAAAAATACACACACTTTAAAATATATAAGGGATTGTTATTCATTGAGTTGTATATAAGTCATTGTTAAAGGAAGTTTAATCAGTTCAGTTTGAGTTAATCAAATATTAATCAAGAAAAAAGGAGACAGTTGTTATTTTAGTAGAGTTTAAAATAGAATAAATAGGTTTTTATTGACTTTTAAACTTAACAAAAACTGGGTGTTTAATGGTCACTCCAAAAAAATTAGTTTTTATTTCAACACTAAAGTGATTGCATTTTTCTATTTACAAAAATTTCTTGGGTATTAAAAACCTCCACATTGATTCCTTGCTTTCTTAAAGCCTCTCCCCATTACATGTTTACTAAGTTGGTTAATCACTACCAAAGAGAATTTCTTTTAAGTTTTTAATAGAATGAAATTGACATAGATTTATGTGTCTTCTTTGAGAGCTTGTTTGGAGGTTCTAGCAGGGGAGCGCAGCTACTCGTATACCCTTGACCGAAGACCGGTCCTCCTCTAGCGGGGATGGTCGTCCTCTTCGACCGACCGAGCGCGCAGCTTCGGTAGGGACACACATGGAGCGGTGAGGGAGGAAGGGGACACCGGCCTAGCCAGCCAGATCAGCCGAATCAACCCTGGCGATCAATGGGGTGACAGATGTCGCAACCAGATCGCCCTCACATCCTATGTGTCTTCTTTGAAGAAATGTCTATTCAGATCTTTTCTCCAATTAAAAAATTGGTTTATTCATCTTTTTATTATTTAGTTGTAAGCGTTCTTTATATTCTAAGTCCCTTATCAGATATATGATTTACAAATATTTTCTTCCATTCTTTAAGATGCCTTTTACTTTCTTGATGATATTTTTTCCAACACAAACATTTTAAATTTTGATCAAGTCCAATTGATCTGTTTTTTAATTTCTTTTTTCACTTGTGCTTTTGCTGTTGTATCTAAGATACTATTGCCTAATCCAATATCATGAAGATTTACACCAATGTTTTTTTCTTTCTTTTAGCTCTATTATTTAGTTATATAAAGTAAGGACCAGATCCAACTTCCTTCTGTTGCGTATGGATTATCCAGTTTCCCAGCACCATTTTTGGAAAAGACCATTCTTTAATTGCCTTGGAAGTGTGGCCAGAGTTTTTTATTAAGAAAAAAACTTCATCTCCTCACATTTCCATAGGAGGGTCCTTCGTATCCTCTCTTCAAGAAATCTCATGAGGGTGGGCGTGTCTTGTTCCTTCTTCCATCCCCTCATTCTCTCACATGGGAGGATACAATTTAGCTAATGCAAGAGCAGACGATGGTTACTTAACCTGACCACATTCTCCAAAGCGGCACCTTTTCAACAGTTCTTAGGATATGTTGTTCAGACAATTGTTGGGATTACAATGAAAAAGATTTTGTTAAAGCAGAGTAACAGAAAGACCCTGAAATAAACAGGGAAGGCACAAGAAGATTTTCGTTTAAATATTTTCTCCCATAGTAGCCAAGAAGTGCAGGTGAGACTCTGCCACACTGGACCACCTTTCCTTATTTGGGTCAGAACACAGTTTGCTCTTGCCGACCACTTGCTCATACGTAGCATGAGTTTGCCCTGCATATGCTATTCCCGTGTGACAAAACCACCAGTAGATGTGTCTCCACTCCCTGTTCCCATTTGCCAGCTTGCGCTTTGATGGACAGGGTTACTAGTTTTTTTCCATTAGGGGAAGGATTTAGGAAACTCCACTTTGGCCTCAGGTTCGAGCTATCTTCTCCAATCCACCTCTACCTAGGAGGACTTTCAGTAATAGATGCCTTGATTTCTTTTTTTATTTTTAAAATTTATTTATTTATTGGTTGCCCTGAGTCTTTGTTGCCCTCGGGCTTTCTCTAGGTGTGGCACGTGGGTACTATTTTCTGTTGTGTGCAGGCTTCTCACTGTGGTGGCTTCTCTTGTGGAGCACAGGCTCTAGGCACACAAGCTTCAGTAACTGCAGCGTGCAGGCTCCGTAGTTGCGGCGCTCAGGCTCTACAGTGTGGGCTCAGTAGTTGTGGAGCACAGGCTTAGTTGCTCCCCGGCCTGTGGAATCTTCCAAGACCAGGGATCGAACCTGTGTCTCTTGCATTGGCAGGTGGATTCCTATCCACTGCACCACCAGGGAAGTCTCAGTGCCTTGACTTCTATTTGGCTTCTTATCCCTGTTTGGAATCAGATTCAAAAAGGAGGAAGAAAAAGGGGTTTCCCTAGTGACTCAGATAGTAAAGAATCTGCCTGCAATGCAAGAGACCTGGATTCAAACCCTGGGTCAAGACGATCTCCAGAAGAAGGGAATGGCAACCTACTCCAGTATTCTTGCCTGGAAAATCCCATGGATAGAGGAGTCTTTTGGGCTACAGTCTATGAGGTTGCAAAGAGTTAGACACAACTGAGTGACTAGGCACACACACACACACACACACACACACTTCCACTACAGGGGATACATGTTCAATTCCTGGTCATGGAACTAAGATCTCATATGCCACTTGGCACAGTCAAAAAAATTAAAATAAGTAAATAAAAGAGGAAGAAAGAGCAATAGGCACTTCCAGCTTACCAACATTTTTATGTCATTCAGTTACAAGTTATGTGTTATACAAAGTTGTATTTCTGTTTCATTTTTCACTGGGCTTTTTTGGTTCAGTTGGATTCATACTACTTATTTTATCTTTTTTATATTATTTTAAAATTTATTTATTTATTTTTGGCTGTGATAGGTCTTCCTTGCTCAATAGTAGATTTATTACAATTGTTGGTGTTTTGGTATGCTAAAATTAGCTCATCAACTATTCCTGTGAAAACAAATTATCAGGAAGAAATGAAACAACAAAAAACCTTCTTTGAAATTGCATGCTTTAACATTCTTCTTTGGAAATAAAGTACAAAGAAAATATGAAACATCTAAAAAGCAAAGAATCCGTCTTTAATAATGATTTTTAAAAGTAAGTTGTCACAGTTGAGAAGATTCTTGCTCGCACAACCTTGAACATTTATTTTTGAGGGGAAGGGAAAACTGCTGATTGTAGGAGTTTTCAGAAGTTACAAAAAGGGACTCTGATAATTACTTTGTGCTATTTGTGAATTCAAGAGATAAATGTCCATCTTTATTAAGGATATAGCACAAGAAGCCTTTTCATGCCCTGTGGAGAAAGAGTCCTCATCCTAAATCTGAAAGAAGTGAATATAAATTACAGCACTCACACCTTCAGAACTGCATCACATTAAAAATATAATTTTTTTCTGATTTGGTTTCTGTTAGTATTATCCATATTGTTTTTACCTTTGTGAGTCCTTTACACATTTCAAAAAATTTTTTCGTATTTCTAAAGTAATATATTCAACACAAAAAATAGGCAGTCTTTTAAAATACACAAATAAGAATATATTTTTCTTTTCTTTTTTGGTTGCATGGCATTCGAGATCTTAGTTCCCCCATCAGGGATCAAACCCACGCCCCCTTCATCAGAAGTGTGGAGTCTTAACTTTTGGACCACCAGGGAAGTCCCAAGAATATATTTTTCTTTGAACAAAAGTGGAATCAAACAGTACATGCTGTTTTGTCATCTACTTCCCCGCCAACAGGCACTTACCACATTCTATGAACACCAGAGGGTTTTCTTTTGTGATATTACTTCCCTTAGGAACTAAAGACCATGCATATGGGGGAAAAAAGTAAATTCCTTATATTGGAAAACTGTGACTGTAAGTATATTTCAGTCAGTTTGTAAATACTAAAAGGAGCATCATTTATAAATATTGTTTTATATTAAATAACTAAAAAATGATCACCAGTTTAACAGTGCCAAGATCTCTTGACAACTTAAACACTGAAGATTATCCCACTCAGTGATAGAAGCTGTAGAGGCCTGGACCAGAGTGCATGGATTTGCCTTCTTCCATCTGGGGCTTCACTGGTGGCTCAGATGGTAAAGCATCCACCCGCAATGAGGGAGACCCAGGTTCAATCCCTGGGTTGGGAAGATCCCCTGGAGAAGGAAATGGCAACCCACTCCAGTGTTCTTGCCTGGAGAATCCCATGGACAGAGGACCCTGATAGGCTACAGTCCATGGGGTCACAAAGAGTCGGACACGACCGAGTGACTTCACTTTTCACTTTCATCTGAGACAGAAACCAGCAAAGGCCTTCTTACATGGCATCAGATGCAGAGGTGTGGAAATTATGGGGAAGGAAAGGTACTTCAGAAGAATGTAGCAGAGCAAATAGAGGGAAATAGGGTTTGGGGTTCACAGAAAAGAAATCGTGTCTTCTGAATGTAAGCTTGCCAGATTGTTTCCTCCCAAAATAACTACAGAACCAAACCTATGGGGATGCTGTTAAGTCTGCCACAGTGAGGAAGAAGGAGAATTTGAGGACCACTGTCATGGCAATCTGGGGATCAGAAAGCTCATCAATGCAGAGTGAGGCATTTAAGTGGTTTGACATGTAAGAAGTTAAGCAGTCTAGAAAACTTTGAGAGCTGGGGTCTAAAACACCCCTCTTCTTTCATACCAAACTAATCCAAAGCATAAGCAAATGCCAACAATAACACAAGAATCTCTATGTACAGTATTCAGATATCTGTTCCTCAACTTATTGTAATCAGGATTCTACTTCAATCTGTCCCTGAAATGGCTCTTGTTGAAGTCACTACTGATCCCCATAGAGACAAACCCAATGGGTACTTTTTACTTCTTATTTGCTTGGCCTCCCTGAAAGGCTCACTCTGTTACCACTCCCTCATCTGGAAACTCTTTCTCTTCATTTTGTGCGTAGTTTTCAATTTCAGGAAATAAAATCCTCTCCAGCTATTTTGTATATAGTTATAAAATCCCTGAAAGAGCAGAAGTGGCAATCTCTAGCTGCTCCCAGAACACCAAACTGACTGGCCAGGGAGGCTGCGGCCTCTGCCACATCAGGAAGGTGCATTCAGGGAACTGCCACCAGGCTGTTGGGCTCAGGAGCAGTGAACTGATACTGTATCCTTGGAACCTGGAAGCTGCCACAGTTACATCTCAGTATCCATGACTGGATGATGCAGCACTATTGTGGGAAATCCCAATTTCTTCATGATTTTGCTTGCCTAAGCAAGAAGAAGGTTTTCCCTTATTTCCATCTTCCAAATTTCACATTAATGCATCTAACTGATGATGTTAATCCAGAAATCCATCTGCCAGGGTGTCTGGAAATAGTTTTCAGCTTTCCAACCCCTGTAGTACACTACAGCGAGAGGGGAACGGACACAGAACTCATCGTGTCCACATGGTTCTCCTCCTACCTGGTTACCAGACTGTTAAGTGTTGGCTTACTTGCCCTCTTCTTTCCTTATTCTACCTACTCTTCCTTAGTGATTTGTTCTTCATCTCAACACATAAGCCAGAAAACAGTCCTATGACTTCTGCCTCCCAATTAACTTGTACTCTCATCTATTTTCCATCCTCACTACTTTAGTCCAGTCTACAATATCTTGGCTAGATTAGTGCAGTAATCTTATGACTGATCTCCCCACATGATACACTCAAATATGTCCCCAGAGATAATTGGTATAGAAAAGTTCTCAACCCAAGTGAATACATTTTCCTTTTGGACATTCAGAAATGTGCATGGGCCTTTGACTGATGGCATAACAGGCACTTATTGATAGTTTGTAGGGACAAGGGATGTGTTTTGAAATATTCTAGGGGGTACTGCATAACTAAGCTGCTGCTGCTGCTGCTAAGTTGCTTCATTCGTGTCCGACTCTGCGACCCGATAGAAGGCAGCCCACCAGGCTCCCCTGTCCCTGGGATTCTCCAGGCAAGAACACTGGAGTGGGTTGCCATTTCCTTTTCCAATGCATGAAAGTGAAAAGTGAAAAGTGAAAGGGAAGTTGTTCAGTCGTGTCTGACTCTTAGCGACCCCATGGACTGCAGCCTACCAGGCTTCTCCGTCCATGGGATTTTCCAGGCAAGAGTACTGGAGTGGGGTGCCATTGCCTTCTCTGAACCAAGAGCTGCTGCTGCTAAGTCGTGTCAGTCGTGTCCGACTCTGTGCGACCCCATAGACGGCAGCCCAACAGGCTCCTCTGTCCCTGGGATTCTCCAGGTAAGAATACTGGAGTGGGTTGCCATTTCCTTCTCCAATGCATGAAACTGAAAAGTAAAAGTGAAGTCGCTCAAACATGTCCAAGTCTTAGTGACCCCATAGACTGTAGCCCATCAGGCTCCTCCGTCCATAGGATTCTCCAGGCAAGAGTACTGGAGTGGGGTGCCATTGCCTTCTCTGAACCAGAGCTATCTGGTCCCAAATGCCATTTAGTGCTCTCTCTAGAAACGAGGGTTCATAGATGCAGGATTGCATGGACACTAAATTTTGAAAAATGTTGGAAATGAAAACAAATTGTAAACTTTAAATTTCACTGAGTAGGTATATCAAACAAAATTACCACCATCTTTTTCCACCATTGTTTTATGAGGGAAGATAATTTTTTTAAATGTGCATACAAATGTTTATTTTGGCTTTAATCATAATAGCCAAACACTGAAAACGAATGTCCACTGGTGAAAGGACATTCAAATGGTCCACTCAAATGTCCACCTGGTGAAAGGGTCAAGTGTGGTATACCCATACAAGACAATACCACTCGCCCATACAAAGGGAGAAACAGATATATACAGTAACGTGGATGACTCTCAGATACATTAAACTGATCAAAAGTAGCCAGAAGGAAAAGAGTGCCTACTGGTTCTTGTGTGAACGACTCTCCCTACATGAAACACTAGAAATACATATCTAATTAACAGTGACAGAAAGAACTGACTATCTGCGGCCAGGAACAGGGAGAACTGACTGGAAAGGGGCACATGGGAACCTTTAGGTGTGTTAGAAATTATATCTTAATTGTGATGGTGGTGGTTACACAGGTTATACATTTGTCAAAACTCATCAGGTATAAACTTAAAGTGCATGATTTTACTGTAAATAAATAATTTTTCAATAAAGTTGATTTTTAAAAAGTTAAATATAACCACCCTCATGCCCATTAGGATGGCAACTATTTTTTTTCTTAAAAGAAAAAGTGGTGGTGAGGATATACAGAGAAATTGGAACACTTGTATACTGGTGGTAGGAACGGAACATAGTGCAACAGCTGTGGGAAACTGTAGGGTAATTCCTCAAACACTTAAAAATAGAATTATCATATGATCCAACAATTCCACTTCTGGGAATATATCTAAAAAAACTGAAAGCAGGAACTTGAAGAGAGATTTGAACACCATTATTCATTGCAGCATTATTCATAATAGCTAAAGTATGGAAATAATCCAAGTGTCTACCGACAGATGAATAGATAAAATATGGCATATGGAATATTATTCAGCCTTAAAAAGGGTGGAATTCTGACACACATGACACAACAAGGAGAGACTTTGAGGACATTATGCTAAGTGAACTTGCTGCTGCTGCTGCTAAGTCGCTTCAGTCGTGTCCGACTCTGTGCAGCCCCATAGACGGCGGCCCACCAGGCTCCCCCATCCCTAGGATTCTCCAGGCAAGAACACTGGAGTGGCTTGCCATTTCCTTCTCCAATACATGCAAGTGAAAAGTGAAAGTGAAGTCGCTCAGTCGTGTTTGACCCTCAGTGACCCTGCAGCCTTCCAGGCTCCTCTGTCCATGGGATTTTCCAGGCAAGAGTACTGGAGTAGGTTGCCATTGCCTTCTTAGACAGTTACAAAAGGACAAACACTGCATAAATCCACTTATATGAGGTACCTAGAGTAATCTAAGTCATAGAGATATATGCCTCCTGCCTCTTGAGAAATCTGTATGCAGGTCAGGAAGCAACAGTTAGAATTGGACATGGAACAACAGACTGGTTCCAAATTGGGAAAGGAGTACATCAAGGCGGTATATTGTCACCCTGCTAATTTAACTTATATGCAGAGTACATCATGCAAAATGCTGGGCTGGATGAAGCACAAGCTAGAATCAAGATTGTCAGGAGAAATATCAATAACCTCAGATATGCAGACGACACCACCCTTATGGCAGAAAGTGAAGAAGAACTAAAGAGCCTCTTGATGAAAGTGAAAGAGGAGAGTGAAAAAGTTGGCTTTAAAACTCAGCATTCAGAAAACTAAGATCATGACATCCAGTCCCATCACTTCATGGCAAATAGATGGGAAAATAATGAAAACAGTGAGAGACTTTACTTTTTTGGGCTCCAAAATCATTGCATATGGTGACTGCAGCCATGAAATTAAAAGATGCTTGCTCCTTCGAAGAAAAGCTATGAGCAACCTAGACAGCATACTAAAAAGCAGAGACATTACTTTGCCAATAAAAGTCCATCTAGTCAAGGCTCTGGTTTTTCCAGTAGTCATGTATGGATGTGAGAGTTGGACTATAAAGAAAGCTGAGCACCAAGAATTGATGCTTTTGAACTGTGATATTGGAGAAGACTCTTGAGAGTCCCTTGGACTGTAATGAAATCAAACCAGTCAATCCTCAAGGAAATCAGTCCTGAATATACATTGGAAGGACTGATGCTGAAGCTGAAACTCCAATACTTTGGCCACTTGATACGAAGAACTGACTCATTGGAAAAGACCCTGACGCTAGGAAAGATTGAAGGCAGGAGGAAAAGGCGACAACAAAGGATGAGATGATTGGATGGCATCACCAACTCGATGGACATGAGTTTGAGTAGGCTCTGGGAGTTGGTGATGGACAGGGAAGCCTGGCATGCTGTAGTCCATGAGGTCACAAAGAGTCACACATGGCTGAGCAGCTGAACTGAAGTCATAGAAATAGAAAGTAGAATGGCAGCTGGCAGAGGCTGGGAGAGGGGAGAAAGGGGGGATTGTTTAATGGGTACATAGTTTCAGTTTGGCAAAATGAAAAAGTTCTGGAGATGGATGGTGGTGATGACAAGGTTGCACAACAATGTGAATGTACTTATGCCACTGAAATGCACATTTAAAAACGGTTAAGATTTTTTTTTAAAAAGTTAAATACAAAGTTAACAAAAGTTAAAAAAAAAAAAGTTAAATACAAATAAACGAGTCAGCATACACTCCTTCCAGATAAATGGGCCTATCTATGTTCAATAGCTGAATTCTTTGGCTCTTTTTCTAAGACTACATCGGAAGAGAAAAAGAACACTAGAATAATATGAAAACCAATGTCATTATTTGCCTGAAATATTAAAATAGTGACTATTTTGCACTTACATCTTTGTTCTGTGTTATGCATTTCATTTGCTTGCACTTCACTTTGTAGGCCTTGAATAGCTTCCTGGCTTCTTCGGACATAGTATTGACATCGTGGAGTGACTGAGAGAGATTGTAAGCTGTTTTCAGGTGACGTGGCTCATAAAACCCAGGGAGGCAAGAAACTTGACATAAAGGCACTATTTATGCAAAATTTATAAAGCTTAAGCATATGTGAAATAACCATGGTAATTTTATTACCATGAGTAACATAGTAACATAGTTTTGATGCCTGTCCCTAAAAATAAAGATATTTTATATGTGTTCATACATGTGCTGTAATATGTGTACCATTAACACAAATGCACTCAAAAATTGAAAAAGTGTCAAAAGTTTTGATCAAAATCAATCAAGCTAGCTCACTGCTTAACTACATGAAATTGGAGATAGTAATGTTTTATCTCACCTCTTGAGAAACAAAAGCTTTAACCTAAAATTCCTCAACAGAGATTTTGTGCAATTGTGAAATGGTTAAGTTATTCTGAGCCATAGATTTAACAATGCTCTAACATCTCCAAGTTCCTTTGGAATGTTTATATGCTTTAAAAAAGTGAACTTAAATTGACTTACTATATTTCACTTTAGAAAAAACAAGTGTCACACCATTTTAAAGAAATCATAGATTATATAAATGCAAGCTGATGCAACTGATTAGGACACCAGAAATTAATTCTCCAAAGCTCAGGAATCACGGCCTTAGAAGAAACAAAGTGTTCTTCTTACTCCTACTTCTACCATTCTAACTTCTCCCCATCTCAAACTTTCAGTTATTTCTCAGATGAGGTCAATGAACAGTCATGGAAGGATTTTTAACTAGCCAAGATGCCAAAATCCTTATTGATTAATAGAAATCACCAGGCAATACTAAACTGAGTCAATACTGTTCTGCTCTGGTCTGTGCTGAGGTGATAACATGAAGACGATTAATGAAACTGCTGGACCTACCGCCTCAGGTAACTGTGGAGGAAAAGGTTTGCATTTCACGGGCGCCAGAGACAGACTTATACTTTGGGGGTGCCATTTGTAGATCAAGGTGATGGCAAAGCGCCCAGAAATCTTCACGGTAATGAACTTATTCACCTAGGGGCAATAGAAAGGATTGTTCATTCCTGCCCAGAATTCTCATTCTCATAATTCAGGTGGAAATCATAGACATTTACATGATGCACAGAAGGAAATTTCAGACCAGTATTCACAAACAGCTTCAGTCTAATTCCATGAAGTCAGAAGTGAGGTGTAGGTTTTTGTACTGCCAATTCATTGGTGCTTGATTTATTGACAGAAGAAAGAGAAGTGGGGAGAAATTATTTGGAATTAATGTAATTATGTCTTATAGAGAAAGATTCGTTTTCAATTGCAAAAATGCTGGGTCGGTTTACAAGTACTTCTGAGCCCTAATTCTAATCTGAGACACAGACGATCTCACCGAAAAGACGCACTTGGTAACAACTGATGCCCTTGATGTTGAGAAAAGTACTTTATGCCTGCCAAGTCCTTAGAAGTTTTATGAGCCTAAATATTATTGTCAAACTTATTAAAGTTGGAGGTATTTTATAAGTGAGAATGGAAAACTAATGACAAATGAACAACTTAAAGCTCAAATGAATATCTGCAGATTTGTAGAGCAAATTTAAAAGGCTTGCTACAGATGAAGTGTCCTTATTGAGTCAGCTGTATTAAGCATGCAAGGACTTGTATTTGGTTACAAGTTATACTCCCTTGTTTCCTGAAGGCTGCCAGCTGGAGTAATTTGAATTGAATAATCTATCCCATTGCAACCCTGAGTTTTTAGAAAAAAAGAGTAAGGAAACCCTGATTCCTGAGTGTCAGGAAGCTTTCACATACAGGCTTACCTGGTACAGTTTCTTTACCTGCTCTTTACTTCCCTAACTTTCTAGAACTGAGCAGACCTCTTTTAAAATAACTGTCTAAATAGTATATATAGGATGATACCATGGATTTTGTAAATTGTGTAGGACAGACCTGGAGGTACTTTTCATGCCTGTCCAGTAGAAATACAATATGACCCACATAAGTAATTTAAAATTTTCTAGTAGTCACATTAAAACGAATAAAGGGCAGGTGAAATTAATTTTAATACTATTTTATAGCCAAATATATTCAAGAATTCACAGTTAAGTATATAATGGTGTAAAAATGATTCGTGATATTTTACATTCTCTATATTGTATCAAGTCTTTGAAATCTTGTGTGTGGTCTACATTCACAGTGTATTTCAAGGGTTGCATAACCACGGATGGCTGTGGCTGCCACACTGGACAGCACAGCTCCATATGTCTGTGGTGCTACTCAGGTTGGCTGTGCAGGACACCACCAGCACAGCATATGCGATTGCCCTGGATGCAAAGTGCAGTCCATGCACATACACACACACACACACACATGCAGTAACTATATGTGAACAGAGAGAGTCTAGCCCAGAAGTTTCAGACTGATAGCTCAGAAATGTTTGGTTTAGTATTCTCAGAGTTTGAGCTAATTGCCAACTTTAAAATATCAGGATATTTCATTAAAAAACCTGAATTTATGACTTCTAAAAAAATCATAAAATATAGCAAGCTTAGACCCACAGTCCCATTTGGCAATAGTCTTCTGGCCCTGCATAAAGGCTGTCCCCTTTAAAATGTTTTTTTAGTAGGCATGAAATGCTTTTATAATAATAACTTTTTAAAACTACTGCTTCTAAACAAAGACAAATCCATTTTAAAAAGGACCAAGTGAAGTAAAGAACTGAAATAAAAATTTATCAGATCAACTGGCTAGTGTAGACCACTAAACTGAATAATTCAGACCTCTTAATCCTCCTACTCCCAATAGTTTATTTTAGAAACTCAAATTAAATGACTGCTACAGAATGAAAATGATCAAAAGAATGATAAATTGTAAAATAATACCCAAATTTCAACTGGATCGTCAAGTTTTCCCTTTGAAGGCCATATCCATTCTCTCACAGTGGTTCCTTTTTTGCTGAGCATCATGCCTCCATCCTGATTAAACATCATTGATATTACTTGGCTATGAAAAAGACAGAAATGTATCTCATTTAGAACAAAAAAATGGATGGACTCATTGATTTGGCTGAGATGACAGACATCAACAGGTTACAGCTTTTAAGAGTACAGGACTCCCTTCTATCACATTCCTGGTGGGTGGTCACCTTGCCTCTGCCTGAATATCTTCCTTGAAGAGAAGGCTGGTATATACATCTCAGCTGATCAAAATTTCCCTTCTCTGAGACACATCCCCTCCCATTCACCACTCCACATCTAGAGAGTCATGGAAATGGGCCCTCCAGCCATGATTATCACGCCATGTGGTCCCAATGCCTTGGCTCTGGCTGATTGAGTTGGGTGGACAGCTGACATAGAACTGTGTTGCAACTGGATGCAAAAAATACATATACAAAAGGCTATGAGTAAGGTGCTGAGCACAGTGCACTCAAAGGACTTATAGAAAGCAGTGTGGCTAGGGACTTCCCTGATGGTCCGGTGGCTAAAACTCCTCACTCCCAAAGCAGAGGGTCCAGGTTCAACCCTTGGTCAGGGATCTAGAGCCCCACATGCTGCAACGAAGAATTCTAATGCTGAATTTAAGACTCAGCACAGCCTAAGAAATAAATATTAAAAACAAAAACAATGTGGCTAGAGTCCAGAGTGGTGCAAATAAGGCTGGAGTGATCAGCAGGACTGGATATTCAGGTATTCCTATGCTGTATCTTGAATTTTATCTTACAAGTAACAAATCATATAAGGGTTTAATAACAAAGCAATGAGGTGACATGATCAAACAGATTGGTGAGGAACCAAATAAATGCTGGGTACCAGGTGAGCGGTCATATCAGCGGTCCAGGAGAGAGGATGGCAGCTTGGTCTAGGGCAGGAGTGAGAGAGATGGATACACATGCATATATTCAAGAACCACCTAGATTTGGATAGATAGAATTTGTGTAGTGAGAAACAGGGAGGTGTTCCCTATACTTTATATGTCTATTAATGCAGTCTAGCATTTTATTATATTATCTTTTCTGGATGAATAGCATCACACTATGTGTTCATGTCTAGATCATCTTTGTGTCTTCCTTCCTCTCAGCAATAGCACCTGGCACAGAGAAGAAGTATAAATTGCACTGGTAAAATGGATTCAATTAAACAAATACATAATGGCCAATTATTAAATGCAAGATACTGTTTAGGGACTGTTAGGTGTCAAGGGATGCTCAGCATGAGGTGATCTCACTGCATTCAGGAGATTTTCAGTCTTGTAATTATAATTATCTTGCTAGATTACATTTATTTGGAGCCTACTATGTGCCAAGCCTTAAATACATACTTTTATTTTTACTTATTTATTTATTTTTGGCTGTACCACCCAGCATGTGTAATCTTAGTTCCCTGACTGTGGCAAGAATACACAGAAGAACTGTACAAAAAAGATCTTCATGACCCAGATAATCACAATGGTGTGATCACCGACCTAGAGCCAGACATCCTGGAATGTGAAGTCAAGTGGACCTTAGGAAGCATCACTACGAACAAAGCTAGTGGAGGTGATGGAATTCCAGTTGAGCTATTTCAAATCCTGAAAGATGATGCTGTGAAAGTGCTGCACTCAATATGCCAGCAAATTTGGAAAACTCAGCAGTGGCCACAGGATTGGAAAAGGTCAGTTTTCATTCCAATCCCAAAGAAAGGCAATGCCAAAGAATGCTCAAACTACCGCACAATTGCACTCATCTCACACGCTAGTAAAGTAATGCTCAACATTCTCCAAGCCAGGCTTCAGCAATATGTGAACCGTGAACTTCCTGATGTTCAAGCTGGTTTTAGAAAAGGCAGAGGAACCAGAGATCAAATTGCCAACATCTGCTGGATCATGGAAAAAGCAAGAGAGTTCCAGAAAAACATCTATGTCTGCTTTATTGACTATGCCAAAGCCTTTGACTATGTGGATCACAATAAACTGTGGAAAATTCTGAAAGAGATGGGAATACCAGACCACCTGACCTGCCTCTTGAGAAATCTGTATGCAGGTCAGGAAGCAACAGTTAGAACTGAACATGGAACAACAGACTGATTCCAAATAGGAAAAGGAGTATGTCAAGGCTATATATTGTCACCCTGCTTATTTAACTTATATGCAGAGTACATCATGAGAAATGCTGGGCTGGAGGAAGCACAAGTTGGAATCGAGATTGCCGGGAGAAATATCAATAACTTCAGATATGCAGATGACACCACCCTTATGGCAGAAAATGAAGAAGAACTAAAGAGCCTGTTGATGAAAGTGAAAGAGGAGAGTGAAAAAGTTGGCTTAAAACTCAACGTTCAGAAAACTAAGATCATGGCATCCAGTCCCATCACTTCATGGGAAATAGATGGGGAAACAGTGGAAACAGTGTCAGACTTTATTTTTGGGGGCTCCAAAATCACTGCAGATGGTGATTGCAGCCATGAAATTCAGATCAGACCAGATCAGTTACTCAGTCGTGTCTGACTCTTTGCAACCCCATGAATTGCAGCACACCCGGCCTCCTTATCCATCACCAACTTCCGGAGTTCACTCAGACTCACATCCATCGAGTCAGTGATGCCATCCAGCCATCTCATCCTCTGTCGTCCCCTTCTCCTCCTGCCCCCAATCCCTCCCAGCATCAGAGTCTTTTCCAATGAGTCAACTCTTCACATGAGGTGGCCAAAGTACTGGAGTTTCAGCTTTAGCATCATTCCTTCCAAAGAAATCCCAGGGCTGATCTCCTTCAGAATGGACTGGTTGGATCTCCTTGCAGTCCAAGGGACTCTCAAGAGTCTTCTCCAACACCACACTTCAAAAGCATCAATTCTTCGGTGCTCAGCCTTCTTCACAGTCCAACTCTCACATCCATACATGACCACAGGAAAAACCATAGCCTTGACTAGACGGACCTTTGTTGGCAAAGTAATGTCTCTGCTTTTGAATATGCTATCTAGGTTGGTCATAACTTTCCTTCCAAGGAGTAAGCGTCTTTTAATTTCATGGCTGCAGTCACCATCTGTAGTGATTTTGGAGCCCAGAAAAATAAAGTCTGACACTGTTTCCACTGTTTCCCCATCTATTTCCCATGAAGTGGTGGGACTGGATGCCATGATCTTAGTTTTCTGAACGTTGAGCTTTAAGCCAACTTTTTCACTCTCCTCTTTCACTTTCATCAACAGGCTCTTTAGTTCTTCTTCACTTTCTGCCATAAGGGTGGTGTCATCTGCATATCTGAGGTTATTGATATTTCTCCCGGCAATCTCGATTCCAACTTGTGCTTCCTCCAGCCCAGCATTTCTCATGATGTACTCTGCATATAAGTTAAATAAGCAGGGTGACAATATATAGCCTTGACATACTCCTTTTCCTATTTGGAATCAGTCTGTTGTTCCATGTTCAGTTCTAACTGTTGCTTCCTGACCTGCATACAGATTTCTCAAGAGGCAGGTCAGGTGGTCTGGTATTCCCATCTCTTTCAGAATTTTCCACAGTTTATTGTGATCCACATAGTCAAAGGCTTTGGCATAGTCAATAAAGCAGACATAGATGTTTTTCTGGAACTCTCTTGCTTTTTCCATGATCCAGCAGATGTTGGCAATTTGATCTCTGGTTCCTCTGCCTTTTCTAAAACCAGCTTGAACATCAGGAAGTTCACGGTTCACATATTGCTGAAGCCTGGCTTGGAGAATGTTGAGCATTACTTTACTAGCATGTGAGATGAGTGCAATTGTGCGGTAGTTTGAGCATTCTTTGGCATTGCCTTTCTTTGGGATTGGAATGAAAACTGACCTTTTCCAATCCTGTGGCCACTGCTGAGTTTTCCAAATTTGCTGGCATATTGAGTGCAGCACTTTCACAGCATCGTCTTGCCATGAAATTAAAAGACGCTTATTCCTTGGAAGGAAAGTTATGACCAACCTAGACAGCATATTAAAAAGCAGGGACATCACTTTGCCAACAAAGGTCCGTCTAGTCAAGGCTATGGTTTTCCTAGTAGTCATGTATGGATGTGAGAGTTGGACTATAAAGAAAGCTGAGTGCTGAAGAATTGATGCTTTTGAACTGTGGTGTTGGAGAAGCCTTTTGAGAGTCCCTTGGACTGCAAGGAGATCCAACCAGTCCATTCTAGCGGAGATCAGCCTTGGTTGTTGTTTGGAAGGAATGATGCTAAAGCTGAAACTCCAGTACTTTGGCTACCTCATGCAGAGTTGACTCATTGGAAAAGACTCTGATGCTGGGAAAGATTGAGGGCAGGAGGAGAAGGGGACGACAGAGGATGAGATGGTTGGATGGCATTACCGACTCAATGGACATGGGTTTGGGTGGACTCTGGGAGTTGGTGATGGACAGAGAGGCCTGGCGTGCTGAGATTCACGGAGTCGCAAAGAGTCGGACATGACTGAGCAACTGAACTGAACTGAACTGACCAGGGATCAAACCCATGCCCCCTGCATTGGAAGCAGAGTCTTAACTACTGGATAAGGCAGTGTTACATAATGATTACAACCTCTATAGAGCTAGACGGTTAAAGGTATTGAACCTAGCTCTTCCATTTCCTAATTGTATGAACATGGGCATATTTCTCAACCTTTCTGTGGCTCAGTTCCCTTGTCTTAAAATAGCGATAACAACAGCACCCACCTCATAGAGCTGTTGTTTGTTAGTACTAAATGATCTCATATATGTAAAGCACTTCAAACAAAGCTAGACAGCTTGTAAGTTTTCAAGAAGTGTTGTTTTTATTAAGTCTCACATAAGTCTCACAAGTCCATTTATAGCCATTATGGTTTCTCTTTCCCAGATGAGAAAACAGAAGCTGAAGGATGTTCACAGAATATCCACAGCCTAATGTGAAGTTCTATAGAGGGGCTCATCATCTAATGAAAGATTAATAGTTCCCTGTATAAAAGAGGTGCTTTTGGCTTAATCAAATGAGCAGTCTAACAAGTGGGCTGGAGGGGCAAATTGACAAAACCAATGAACAAAGCAGAAATGGAAATCCCACGCCTTGGACACCTAGAGAGCATCGCTTTCTTGAATAGCCTACCCTCTCAGCCTGGGCAACCCAGCCTTGAGCTGTTCTCATTTCTGTGAGGAGTCTCATCATGCAACGTAGGAGGAGCTCTAGCTAAGGCAGCTGTCCCCTGCTGGCACAGTGCTTCCCTGCACACTGAATCCTGGCAGCAAGGGTCCCAGTCCACACTCCTCTCTTACTCATCTTCCTGCTGATGCAAGCTTCTGAGCCTTCTCACCAAGAATCCCCTTTGGTGAGATGACAGATGTGCAAAAGGGGGATTGGTTTAACAAAGGCCTACTATATGGCACAGGGAATTCTGCTTAATGTTGTGTGGCAGTCTGGATGGGAGGGCAGTTTGGAGGAGAATGGATACATGTATGTGTATGGTTGAATCCCTTCACTGTTCACCCGAAAACAAAACCTAACACTGTTTGTTAAATACAAAATAAAAGTTTTTAAAAATTGCAATTACAAAAAAGAAATGTAACATACAACATTTAAGACATATAAAATTTATAAAGCATAAAATGAAGAGCCATATCCACTGCCCAGTTTACTAAATAAAAGATTACCAAAAGTAAAAAAAAAGAAGAGGGAGGGGACTGGTTGAAAAGATCACTAACAGATAACGAATTCCCTTTGGAAGCAACTTTTTTGGTTTGTTTTTGCCTTCTCTTTTTCAGAGCCTTCAGTTCTGCTGAAAGCAGACTGTACCCTGTGCCAAGGAACAGTCTCTGGTGCCCAGGATGAAATTACACAAGGGCAGGACTTATCCATGAGGCATAGTGTTTTGAGCTTCTGTGAATTCCCAAAATACCACTAACAGATGGTGTTGTATTAATCTGCTACTGTCATCAAGGAAGACAGGGAGGGGATGAGGAAGGGGACCACTCTAGAGGGTCAAGTGGAGGAAAATTACTTCCTTGTTTGTTTTTCATATATAATCCTCATCTTGGACATTTAATTTCATGTAACAAATATTCAGGGGAACATTTTCTTGGCATAAACTTCATTCTTGGGCAATACTAAAGTCTGGCCAGGGCACTGAACATTCTGGCATCTGCCCAGAAAGTGAAGACTTGGGATGTACTTTTATTTCAATTCTAACTTTGCTGACTTGTAAATCTATTAGTCTGTCTGTAAGTTAGCCCTAAATGAGATCTCAGAAATCACATGGCTCACCTTTGTATCAACCACTATTTTTTTATTATAGCTTTCATTTTTAATTTAATATTACTTAAATGACAAGGGGAATTTTTAAAATATTTCATAAAATTGTTGTGAACAAGGAATGTCAGGTTTAGGTCCAATTTTCTTGCAGACAAAAGGGAAATAATAACATATACTTTAACTATGCAATATTGGACAGAAAATTATATATTAATATTTTGAGGGGCTTCTCTGGTGGTCCAGTGGTTAAAAAATCCACCTTGATGTGCAGGGGACACTGAATCAATCTTTGGTCTGGGAAGGTCCCACATGCTGCAGAACAATTAAGCCCATGTTTCACAGCTACTGAGCCCACACACCTAGAGCCTGTGCTGCATGACAAGAGAAGCCACAGCAATGGGAGGCCCTTGCAGTGCAACTGGAAAGTAGCCCCGTGGCAACTAGAGAAAGCCCATCCCGCTGCTGCTGCTAAGTCACTTCAGTCATGTCCGACTCTGTGCCACCCCATAGATGGCAGCCCACCAGGCTCCCCCGTCCCTGGGATTCTCCAGGCAAGAACACTGGAGTGGATTGCCATTTCCTTCTCCAATGCATGAAAAGTGAAAGTGAAGTCGCTCAGTCGTGTCCAACTCCTAGTGACCCCATGGACTGCAGCCTACCAGGCTCCTCTGTCCATGGGATTTTCTAGGCAAGAGTACTGGAGTAGGGCGCCATCATACGCAGACGCAAATATTCAGTACAGCCAAAAATAAATAAATAAATAAATATTTTGAGCTCTCGGATTCCTTGAACATCCTAGTAGTTTATATTAGTATACTGTAGAGGATTTTATGGAGTTTATCACTATCCTATAGGCTTAGTTAGACCTTCTCAGCCAATTCATTATTTCTACACTGACCGAAGTGTCATTATATATCATGCCTCTTTTAGGTGTACTCATTTGGACTATGTGCCAAAACTAGGAAAAATTAGCTCCCATAAGGGAACTGTGTCTCAGAGTTTTTTTTTTTTTTTCTGGGTGAGTTACACATTGTATCACTGAATAGGGTTTTTTGGTGAGAGACAAAATTAAACAAAATATACTTCTGGAAGGTGGAGGGGACCAAAACCAGTGTAATTACAATGTATTATCTAAAATGTCCAGTTTTTAGTAAAAAGATTATCAGACGTGCAAAGTAAAAGAAAAATGTGATCCATACACAGGAAAAAAGTAGAAAATAGAAGCTTTCTTTATGGGGCCCAGATGTTGGATTTATCAGACTTTAAAGCACCTATTATATTTTTTTAAACTACAGGAAAACTTTTTTAATTAAAAGAAAATATGATGCCAATGATTTATTCAAATAGAGAATAGCAACAAAGAGACAGAAATTAAAAGCTTAATAGACATCTGGAATTTAAAATACGGTAGTACAAGTGACAGAGTCAATAGAGGGGGCCAACCGCCTATCTGAGCTAGCAAAAGAAGAATCAGTGAACCTGATGATAGCTCAGTAGAGATTATCGAGTCTGCAGAACAGAGAAGAAAGAAAAGTGAAGAAAAATAGAGTCTGAGAGTCCTATAGACACTATTAAATTCACTGACATACATATATGTGATGGGCGTACCAGCAAGAGTAGAGAAAAATGGGCAGAAAAATAAAAATAATAATGGCCTAAAAGTCTCAAGTTTTATGAAAAACATTAGTCTGTACATCAAACCAGCTCAAAAAATTCCAAGTAAAATAAACTCAAAAGAGATTCACACCTGCACACATCAGAGGCAAACTGTTAAAAGCCAACGATGAACAGAAAATCTTGAAAGCAGCAAGAAAGCAATTAAACAAAGAGTAAAATACAAATGGGCCTGACATATAGTAGGTGCCCAATAAATATTAGATATCTATAAATTTAATCTTCAAGCTTAGAGAAGAATCAACCAGTATCCTTGAATAATAAAGATATATAGAAGAATGAAAATACCAACCCAACTTCAAGAAAGCATGATTTCTCAGCTGTTTTTCTAATAGTGAGGATAATTAGGCAGATGGTATCCAGAGTCTAGGCCAAAAATAGGCAAACTATAACCTGCAGGCCAAATATGGCCTGCTGCCTGGTTTTGTAAATAATTTTTTATTAGGGCACAGCCAGGCACATTTGTCTATATGTTGGCTATGGCTGCTTCCATGCTACAGTGGCAGAGTTCCTAGTTGCAACAGAGACTGTATGGCTGGCAAAGCTTAAAATATTTACCATCTGGTCCTTTAGAGAAAAAGTTTTCCAGCCTCTGGCCTAAGTACGTCTCCCTTGTTCCCTTCACTGGGTCCACCAGAGCTTTGGAAATCCTACTGTTTGCCATGCTCTTTCCTACTGGACTAGACTTTTAGAGATTGTGGCTCATGCAAATCGAGTTCTATCTGCTCCACTGCTGGTGGCATACTCAGCATTCAATCTCTACCTTCTTCTTCCTTTCTAACAAATTCCTATTCATTTAGTTCTTCACGGCTCATTCAGTCAAATCCCATTTACAGGGGTAGATGCTGAGCAGTCTAAGCCCATGGATGCATGGCTCCCTTGCATCCCTTTTGGTTAAAGTGTGTGCCTGTGACTAAACTGACCTAAAAACACTGAAAGGAAGGCCTCACAGTTTACTGAAAAAAGCTTTTTTTCTGTTTGACATGAAAAGGATCATGTAGCTAGTGTCACTGGCAGTGACACCAGGATGATTACCTTGGAAGAAAGGATGCCTAGGATAGCCAAGTGGAGAAATGAAAATAACCTGGGTCCTTCATGATGTCACTGGGCCCTGAATTATACTGTACCCAGAGCCCATCCTATCTCCAATTTAAAATGGTATTTTTCTGTTACTTGCTATACCAAAGCATCATAACTCTATTTTTAGCAAAAAAAATGTGATTATAATTTTCATGACTGGCTCTCTTAAAATCCTGTCTGTCCCGGCCACCCCATCCCCACCATCTTTTCCCAATAGCCTGACACAAATATTTCCGAGTCTTGTTCACTCACTCTTAAACCACTCAACAAATATTTATTAAACATTCATTATATACTAGGCTTCCCTGGTGGCTCAGTGGTAAAGAAGCCACCTTCCAATGGAGGAGACAAGGGTTTGATCCCTGGGTTGGGAAGATCCCCTGGAGAAGGAAATTGAAACCCAAACCAGTATTCTTGCTTGGGAAACCCCATGGAGAGAGGAATCTGGAGGGCTACAGTCCATGGGGTTGCAAAAGAGTCAGACATGACTTAGCAACTGACTAAACAGTAACAAAAAATACTAGGTACATACTAAGTGTTGAGGGTAGAGCAATGAATAAGAAAGGTATGGTCCTTCCCATAATAAAACTCACAGTCTAGTTGCACAGACCCAATAAATAAAAGCTTAATTTCAGTTTGTTATTGGTGCTGAGAAGAAATAAAGTCATCACTTAGAGTAACAGAAAGAGGATTTTTTTTTTAATGGATGGTCAGAAAATAGTCTGCAAGTTCCTTGCAAAGTTAAACATAGATTTATCATAGAACCTAGCAGTTCTACTCTTGGTATCTATCCAAGGGAAATGGACCATAATGTCCACACAAAAACTTGAACATGAATGTTCACAGCAGCATTATTCACAGGAGTCAAGTAGTGGAAACAACCCCAATGTCCATCAACTAATGAACGAGGAACAAAAGGTGGTATATATCAATACATTCAATGGAATATTATTTGGCCACTAAAAGGAGAGAAATACTAGTACATGCTACGTCGATGCAACTTGAAAGCCTTATACTAAGTGAAAAAAAGCAAATCATCAAAACACCATATATTGTATCATTTCATTTATATGAAATTTCCAGAATAGACAGATCCACACAGGCAGAAGGTTTATTAATGGTTCCTAGGATTGGGGGAAAGGATGGGGAATGATGAGTGGCTGCTAAGGTTTCTTTCTAATGTGATGAAAACATTCTAACATTAGATTATGGTGATGGTTGAAAAATTCTGTAAATATACTAAAACCCACTGTATTGTACATTTTAAACAGGTAAATTTTTGGAGTGTAGGTTTTCTCAATAAAGCTATTTAAAACAAAAGAAACAATCTCTCCTAGGAGTGACATTTAAACGGAGACCTGAGAGATAAGAGGAAACTAGTCAAGTAGAGGTGGGACAAGAACTTTCGGTCACAGAGAACAACAGTGTACAAATGCTGTGAAGAGAGACAGAAGGTCAGCAAACAAGAGGATGAATTATAAGAGATGAGTCTGAATAGGGACCCGAGCAGAGAGGGTCTTCTGAAACTCTCAAAGGCATCAAATTCCATTCTGACACATTCATCAGGCAGCATAATCCTTATGGAAATGGGTATGAAATGTTTAACAGTGAAAGTGGATATGGATGTGCAGTGGATATGGATATGGAAAGTAGGTATGGATAACAGTGCTATGGATAAGACAGCAAGTGGAGAACTATTAATTCCAAATGCTATAGCAGCAAAACACTGAATTGTGAAGAAAAGAAGTGTCATCGAGTTCTGAAAGGGAGAAATCTTTAAAGCAACACTCAGCCTATAACTGGGGACATCCATTAAATCACTCTCATCATTGTTATAAAGATCAGCTTCTTTATATTTGCAGAATTTTAGCAAACACAGGAAGAATTCACATCTCCAGAAAGTTCATAATGTGGGGATCCTATGGAATACCAAACAGGAACAGAAATCACTAAAGCAGCATAAATACAAAATTCATAGTGTCTGAACCTGGTGAGCACTTGTAGGTGACATACTTAAAAACATGAGCCAAAATGAAGTGACTGATCCAGGTTTGGGTCATTAAAGCATATATAAAAGAATCAAAAGATGATGCAGAACTTCAAGGAGAATCTAAAAATATCTAAACCAAAACCAGGAGAAAAAAGATAACTAAGTCTTACAAGTTTCATCAACACCCTTGAGAGGAGGGATTTGTGGTTAAGAGACTAATGCTAGCATGATCATTCATCTTATATGTACTTAACACTTCTCAAATTCTACTATACATGATCAATCAAAATAGTATTGAGAGTGGAGAGAGAAGTAACAATTTATTTTGCAGCTTCTCCCAGGAGAAGTAGGAGTCTATTCCCCACCACATGTATCTAGGTTTGGCCATGTGACTTGCTTTGATCGATGAGTCACTGGCAAAGACGATGCTAGGGGAGGCTTGAAAAATGCTTATGCACTGGGATTCACCTTTGCTCTTGCTGCTTTTGGAGCTCAGTCACCATGTAAAGAAGGCTTTACATGAGCTAGCCTTAGATACTAGAGACATATAGCCCAGTTGCCCTGATGCTCCAGGCAACTGCCAGATACATTTAACTCCAAAATCCATGCTCATAACAACATTATTATTATTACTACTATTATTATTATATTACCATTATGATAGCTATGCTAATAATTGCTCATGCAATGTATACTCAGTTCTAGACCATTCTTTCCACCTGTTAAGGGTTGGAAGGGGAAAAAGCATTGGAATTAGCACATGAAAACTGACTTCAATGTTTTCCTCTATCGTGTGGACTTGAGAAAGATATCCATCTTCTCTGAACTTCAGTTTGGAATTATATCTAGTCACAGGGTTAGATAGCATCACCAACTCAACCAGCGCCCATGAATCTGAGCAAACTCTTGGAGATGGTGAACAACAAGGAAGCCTGGCATGCTGCAGTCCACGGGGTCACAAAGAGTCAGACACAACTTAGAGGCTGAACAACAACAGGGTTCCCAGGAAAATTAAATAACTTGAAAAAGTGCTCTCTCAACTTAAAGTGATATATGTTTGCAATTAGTAGGGGGGAGATGTTTTAATCAAGTTTACCAGCAACAATTTCCAAAGACTCCAACTTGAACAATCCCTGGAATATCTAACTAATTAAAATACATTTCTTCATGAAAGCAGTTTTAGTTTTCCACCCAGTCTGTAGTGTCACAGAATACGAAGTCCGATTAGAATGCCATAAAATTACATGGTGTTTCCTAACTTTTCTTTTGAAACTGTCAAACTACTAGGGTTGGGAGAGGAAAAGACTTTTTGAAAGTATGTGCTTTCTCAGCCTCTGAAATGCTTCCAGATTCTGTCATCTTCTTTTCATCTCAACATCAAAGCTGGGAAAGGCTCTTCCACACTGAAGGCAGGTGTGTGCATGCCACTCAGTAAGGTACTTTGCTGCCTCATTCATCTCTCTCTTTCTCTATTTGCATCTTGAGAATCAAACATTAGTTTAATATTTCTTTTGGCTTTAGCTGACCTGTACTCTATTTGCTGGCAAGCTGCTGACATATTTTGACAGGTGATTTGACTCATAAAAACAGCCAGGGAAGGGAAACAAGGAGAAGAGGCTTCACCAGAAGCTAATCAGCACATACAAAATGCTGAACATGGCAGGAACACACAAAAGCATATTTATGAACTGGCTTTAAAAAAAAAAAACCATCAACTTCCATTGTCTTGAAATCAAGGGAACACAGGAAGCTCAGGTTGGCACTCTGCGATGGCCTAGCGGGGTGGGATGAGGGAAGTGGGAGGCAGGCTCAAGAGGGAAGGGATGTTAGTCACTCAATCATGTCCGACTCTGTGACTCCATGGAATGTAGCCTATCCTACTCTGTCCATGGAATTCTCCTGCCAAGAATACTGGAGTGGGTTGTATTTCCTTCTCCAGGGGATCTTCCTGACGCTGGGATTGAACCCAGGTCTCCTGCATTGCAGACAGATTCTTTACTGTCTGAGCCACTAGGGAAGCATATATAGCTGATTCATGTTGTACAGCAGAAACTAATACAACATTGTAAAGCAATTATCCTCCAATTAAAAGTTTTAAAAATATGGAGGCAGGAAAATATGTGATTGAGGATCATTCAAAAAATTGAAATTCAGCAAATATGAAAGCAATATGGTATCTTAGTTCATTGAAAGGCTGCATATCAATAAGCTATAATGTCGATCTATTTCTGAAGCTCCAAGAGCCAAAAAATGTTTTTCTCAGCCCACATTTCATGTTGTTGTTGTTTTTTTTAATTTTCTGTATTTGTATATTTACCTTTGTGCAACATTTTCAACGAGATGCTTTAAAGTGAGTCACCAACTAAATTGAAATTGAGCACACGGAAGAGGTGCAAGCAGAGGTATGGGGTAAGTAATAATCCAAAGAACAACAAATACAGGGGAAGAGTCATTACAGTGAGTTGCATAGTATCTCCCCAAGTTTCACATGCGCCCTGTACCTCAGAATGTGACGTTATTTACAAATAAACCAGGTAACATCAGGAATTGCCGGCAACCAACAGAAGCTGAGAGAGGCAGGGAACAGAATCTGGAGAAGAAAATATGATATACTGGGCAACACTTAGGATGGATGAAACACTTTTCAGCACACACAGGTACATTTTACATTTCATTTAAGTTGTTTATATCACTGTGCTATAAAGACCCAAAGCACCTGGCTACCCTTACAGAGGCGGGCCACAGCCCATCAGGTCAGAGTCAGGCACAACTGAGAGACTGAGCTTACATGCCTGCACAGAGAGCACAGAGTCCTCAGGTGAATGGTTTTTATGTGTGAAAATCAAGGAAAGAAGCAAATTCCCCAATTAGCTCAAATCAAAGAGTCAAAATAAGGTCACAGATGCAAGACACAGGGTGGAGAACATGATTCAGAGGAGGCAGGGTGTCAAAGCCAGAGGAGATCATGAGAACTCTGCAGAACTCTTGAGGAGGATGTGAGACTTTGTATGGGCATGGGATGGTAGTGCTGCCAGTGTTATCTAGTCCATAAGAGGGTAGGGAGGCCCCGCTGATACCTGGCTCACCCAAATAACCCAGTTTTGCTTCCCAGCCTGTGTGTTCCTGGGGCCTTGGCTTCATATAAGTCCCTATATGAAAAGGGGCTATAGCGTCTTCACATGGATAGCACAGTTGGGTTCTCTGAGACCTACAGTCTTTTGGTCTGTTCTGATACGCAAGTCTGTACATGGAGCAGCCATGAACACATCTATAGGTTTCATTTTCCTTATCTGCTTTCCCAAACTAGATTGCTGATTTCAAAGATTGTTTTCCTGTCCTTTCCATTACTGGGATTTAGCACTTCCTCCACCTCTTACCTTACCCACAGGTTCTAGTTTGTCTGGAATTTCACATACCTCTTAGGAGAAGAAATGCTACCACATCCAAAAGGTGTGAAGGTTCCCAGGATAACTTGATTTGGCAAGTCGCTAAATATGTTGGTATACATGCCACCCCAAGGGAGGGCAGAATAGCTTTGGCAGACAGCTAGGCGGCCAGAAGGATAGATAAGATCCAGGCTAAGGAACTGCTATTGATAAAAACAATAATAATGCTGATAACAACTCTCAGAATTTACTCTTTAGTAGAACTTATTCTTATTATAATTCTTAAATAGAACTTTTCCTATCTAATTTTTTAAATCAGCTTATCTAGGCAACGAAATCCAGAGAGAGTGACTTGCTTTCCCCTAGACACTGAACGCAATAACGATGGTGCCAGGCCAGCACATCTGACTGTGACTTCCATTTGCATGATCTTTCCATGTGTTCACATTGCCTGAACCTCCACTTCAGCTGCAAATTCCTTAAAACCAATCTTGTGACGAGTAACAGGAAGGTCTGGTCAGACAGGTTCTGTTACTGAGTCACTGGAAGCCAAAGTTGCCCACTGCTACCCAGTGTGGCCTCCTGAGGTCATTCCAGCACACAACACAATGATTGGGTCTCCCCAGAAATGTCGATGGACAGGCCAGGCAAAGGAGGACTAAGGGACAATTATGGGTATGCAAACAATTTCACAAACCTATCTGTACTAACCTTTACAAAGCCATGATGAACCCTTGAGGTCTTTTTCATTTTGAATTTGTAAGAATTTATTACAAAATCCCTATTCTAAGCTAGATCCCCAAATGTCTCTCTAATCAGGAAAATGAACAACAATTCATTTTCTCAGAATCATGTGATCCCTTAGGTGCGTAACAAAATGTTGACTAAAACCAGAGATCCCTTTAAGTAGAAGAAAGGTTTATAAACTGGAGAACTTGCCCTGACCTCTTTCTTGGGTTGACTTCTCCCACCCCCAGAGTGAGGGAACGTAAACCCTTGGGAGAAAGGGACTGAACAAATACAGGGATCAGACCTTTTTTTTTTTTTAATGCTTCTGGGATTTTCTGCTGAAACAGAAACACTCCACCTGCCGCCCCTTCTACAACTCCTGACCCTTCCCATCCTTCTTCAACCACTGGCGTTTCACAAGGATATTAGGTCAGAGAGGAACCATCTGTCAGAGCATAATGGAACTTTTTCAAATTCTGGTCAGGCTTCTTGATTGTTGGCATATTAGTCCTCCTCCTCAGCAACTCTAGCCAGAAACACTGGGAATCTTCAGGGGTGGTGTTCACCTCTTCCTCGTTATAGTGGCTCAGGATAAGTTGTTTGTCGAATCCTTCTTTCCTTAGCTTAGCTTCTTCCGTTTTTCTGTTCAAAAGAAAACAGTTCCAGATCTGGCTAATTTCTTGTTCTTATCAAGGGCTGAGGGATGGCCAACGGCTGTTTAGGCCTCTGTGACCTCACCTTTGTTGTTGTTGCTGCTGCTGCGTAGTTACTAAGCCGTGCCAGACCCTTTTGCAACCCCCTGGCCTAAAGCCCACCAGGCTCCTTTGTCCATGGGATTTCCCAGGTAAGAATACTGGAGTGGGTTGCCATTTCCTTCTCCAGGGGATGGTCATCCTGACTCAGGGATCAAACCCACATCTTCTGCATTGACAGGCAGATTCTCTACCACTGAGCCACCAGGGAAGCCCAACCTCACCTTTACCACCTATCTAATGGATTTCCTTTCAATCAGGAAAGCTAGGCTTTGAAATCCTTAGCCAAGCATTTATTGAGTGCCTACTATTTTAAAAACAGATACAGAGTGTCTACTGTGTCTGAAGCACTATACAGAGGCTGCAGCAAATGCAGGACTAGGAAGCAGCGCCAGTGCCCACAGGGGCAGCACTACACAGCACAGGTTTGGCATGAGAACTGAGGTGAACCTGGCACTGTCACTTGAGACTATAAAAAGCAGGCAAACTATTAACCTCCTCTGAACTTTGATTTCTTCGTCTGTAAATGGAGACAACAATACCTTATGGAAGGGTGGGAATCTGACTATAATGCACACAGACCTCTGGGCCAGACCCTAATGATCAGCATGTCGTCTGTTAAAATGAATAATTGTTTTTGTTACAATTTATTGGGGAACATATATATATATATATATATATTCATTAATAATATTATGGTCAAGGAAAAAGGCAGGTGAATATGAAACTACCTGGCTTCTAGGTTTCAGACAGAAACCTTCAAATTAAGGTAGCCTGTTAGAACATTCACTTAACCATTCACAAATATTCACTAGGTGTCTTCTGCAGTTCAAAACTTATACATTCGTATGAGAAACATGCTATCTGTCCCCATTCTTGTAAGAGTGAACGAGTTTTGCAGCTATATGGTAAAGCCTGGATGCAATGCCAAGGACTTCCCTGGCAGTCCAGTGGAAGCCCCACTTCCAATGTAGAGGGCACGGATTCGATCCCTGGTTGGGGAATTAAGATCTCATATGCTGTGTAGAACAACCAAAAACAACATAAAGCAACAAACATAAAAAACACCCCCCCCCAAAAAAAAAGGCTGGATGCAATGCCATCCATATCAACCCCATACTCTCTGCTCTGTTCCCTTCACTTCACAATACTGCTGTCTACATTCCTAGTGTTGGGTGCTATAAGAGCTATGGGCATAGTTTAGGTGTATTTTAAAAATGCAGATTAACCAAGGCTCTTTTTTTGAAAGTCAGCCAGTGAGGCAGACCTTCTTGCCACTAACACATGCAAAGGTATACACACACATGCACATACATGCATACACACTCATGTACTCAAGTATGCCAAGTAGGAACTGCTGGCAACATGCCATAGAAGAAGCCTCCAGAGTCAGGTTGGCAAAACAGAGTCATTAAAGAGATATTCTTAGCTGCCTTGGAGACCAACAGTACCTGTTTAATATCTCCATGGACTGGCTGGCATGACTGACTTAGTCATGATCTGAGCTACCGAAGACGGGCTGCTGAGCTTTTGGGTTATTAAGACATAATATGAAGATGGAATTGGGCAGACTCATGATCAACATTTGAGAATAAGCAGAAATGTCCAGATTCTAATTAGGGGAGGTAGGAGCTACTTTCTTAGAGAAAGAGTTAGCAGTTTGGGAGTTTCCAAGCACAGGGTAAGATTCAAAACAAACAAACCTCAGCAACAGCGTGAAAGAAGATCTAAGACTGCCCTCAGCAAATCCCTTCAGATACACAGCAGTTTCAAACAGGAATCCTCAGTGTTTTTCGTTTTAAGGTGCACTTGAAAACTCCTAAAACTGAGCTGGCATATCTCAAGGATAACCTTGGAATATTGGGAAGAATTGCTCAGTGTGTGTTTGAGTGTGCACGCCTATGCATTTGTTGGCTGAGGGAGGGACTTGGAATGTGGAAAGAGCTATGCTGAAAGGACTTTTAAAGGATAAAAATAACTAACTGGAAATAACACAGCTGATTAATGAAAGGAGAGGTAGAATAGCCACCCCACTGCCAGTGTTGGTGGCAATCAGCAAAGGTCTCTGACCCCTCTCGGAGAAGCTGGAGGAGGTGCTCCTCGGAAGTCCTGTGAGCAAAGAATCAGATCCAGGAGGGTGGGCAAGAGCCAAATCTGCTAGAAAATGGAAATGTTTGATTAAAACAATTACTTTCTCTCTCCTACTTTTGTCTCGTCTCTCACTTTCCTTCTCCTGCTGCTGCTCCTTTTCTTTCTTGTGTTCTCATGAAAATGTGTCCCACTGCCAAAAATGAGGTGAGTGGGCAAAATTTTTGAATGATGTGACAAAAGCAAAGCACTTCTAGATTTCTACTCTTCCCCACACCAGAACACACACAGGCCACTCCATTTATAAGCATCAAAGGTTGGCAGGATTTCAGCTTAACACCACCCATGTATAAGCCAACTGGAAACCCAAGTTTAATTATCATTCTCCAAGCCCATACCTCTGCCCTTTCAATCAACGCCTAGACGTGATTATATTTTTCTGTGACTTTCCACAATGGATCATTTTGGATTATTCTTGAAAAAAGGTAAGTATGCCTCTGAAGTGTAAACCTTATGCTGCTACTGCTAAGTTGCTTCAGTGGTGCCCCACTCTTTGCAATCCGTGGACCATAACCCACCAGTCTCCTCTGTCCATGGGATTCTCCAAGCAAGAATACTGGAATGGGTTGCCATTCTCTCCTCCAGGTAAACCCTATAAATCATTGAAAACAACAACAACAACAACAACAACACCACATAGTCTCCCTCCTTACCAATATGGCCAAAAATTAAGATACAAAAGCTATAGGGCAAAAAACTCCAGCGCCAAATCTCCTATATTTATATAAATCCCACATTACTCAAATACTCAAGATAGGCAGCTAAAATTCAGTAAAGTTCTCCATTACAATTTTTAAAGCAGCACTTCCTTTTGTAATCCCTTTAACAGACCCCCAGATAAAGAGTCTTTTAGTCATTGTATGACATCTAGTCAGCCTCCCATGCCAGTAAAGACTACTTCATCTCTACCTTTTCTCAAAGTATTGCTAGTGATAATCTTGCCCAAGGCCCAGAAGTTGACCTCTGGATTCTCCAGCAGGTGATAATTATCACCAAATTGATAAGTTCAACAAAAGTGTCTTTGGATTTCCCTGGTGGTCCAGTGGTTAAGAATCCACCTTGCCATGCAGAGGAGGATGCAGGTTGGATCCCTGATAGGGGAACTAAAATCCCATGTGCCACAGAGCAACTGAGCCCACACGCCACAACTAGAGAGTCTGTGCACCACAAAAGACCCTGTATGATGCGATGAAGACCCTGAGTGCTGCAACTAAGACCTGAAGCAACCAAATAAATAAGTATTTTTTAAAAACAGAAAAGCCCTGATACTTATACAAAATGGTTTATTAGAATTTCGGGTGGTTGGTTATTCCCAGGAAAAGTCATTGTCAGGACTTAAGGAACAGTCATTTTCTAAGTCAGAAGCTACCCAGTTATCTCAGACTTTTAGTATCTAGACTATTCAAAGACAAAGGCTGAAATAGAAAGGGAACTGCATGTCAAATCATCTTAAATCAAATTGGTCTATGAATCTAACAGTAAGCTAAATTCCACATAGTGGGGGCATACATTGATTGTAAGAACTGAAGGATATCTGGAGAATATCTAATCCTGTTTTATAGATGAAGGAACCAAAGCATAGAAAAGGGATCTAAAATCACTAAATAAGAATTACTGTTCTACAGATTGTGCTTTTAGCTACATTATTCCATTTAATGCTTTGAACAACTCTATAAGGTAGATTCTAGTAGGATTTCCATTTCTTATGAGGAAAATAAGGTCCGTCTAGTCAAGGCTATGGTTTTTCCTGTGGTCACGTATGGATGTGAGAGTTGGACTGTGAAGAAAGCTGAGCGCTGAAGAATTGATGAACTGTGGTGTTGGAGAAGACTCTTGAGAGTCCCTTGGACTGCAAGGAGATCCAACCAGTCCATTCTGAAGGAGATCAGCCCTGGGATTTCTTTGGAAGGAATGATGCTAAAGCTGAAACTTCAGTACTTTGGCCACCTCATGCGAAGAGTTGACTCATTGGAAAAGACTCTGATGCTGGGAGGGATTGGGGGCAGGAGGAGAAGGGGATGACAGAGGATGAGATGGCTGGATGGCATCACCAACTCGATGGACGTGAGTCTGGATGAACTCCGGGAGTTGGTGATGGACAGGGAGGCCTGGCGTGCTGTGATTCATGGGGTCGCAAAGAGTCTGACACAACTGAGCGACTGAACTGAACTGAACTGAAGGCTTGAGACACTAAGTGTCCCAAGTTCCATGGTTGGCAAATGGGAGCACAAAAGTTGTGTGGATTCCAAAGCTTGGGCTCTAAACCTTAACAGACATTAGCCCCTGTACCCCAAGTCACACAGCAAATGAATGGGTAGAAGCAAGTCTGAAATTGGCAGACTAGTGTTTTTGCATCACCATACTCTAACAGTGAATATGAGAGCTTCATTAGTTATAGCCCAGATTCAGGCCCAGAGAGCAGCTCTAGGTAGACCTGGTCTAGAGAAAGCGCTCTGCTATACGGAGTGTCCTGGGATCTGTCTGGTCTGGGACGAGAAGATTCAGACGATGTTTGTCAGACTTGACTTCCTGTGATAAATCCATAGTGTATCCTAGTGTGGATCTGCCAATAAAGTTAGAGACTTTTTTCTTTCTGCCTTCAATTTCTCTGGGCCTGACTTGATATTAAACTTCTATAATGTTAAGCAAATGTGGTAGAAACTTGGTAGGGTAAAATGGCTGATAGTTCTGACTTGCGTAAAATTGCCCTTTGTTCAGCAAGCATTTATTTAATCTCCATGCTATTAATATCTCTCATCCTGGTAATCAGGGGATGTTAATATTTGGTTGCTTTTCTTACAGAAATGTTTTGTAATGCATAAACTGTAAAATTACATGTGTTTTTTAAAAAACTTGGATCCTGTATATGACAGATCCCTTGAGAATGGATTCTACCAATTCTGCCAAGACAATTAGCAAGTCTCATCACTTGCTCATCAGTTACAAAATCACTCCCTTGATGCAGTTTATTACTGTGGGTCATGTATAAAAGCATCTTACTCATCCCTGTTGCTATATTCCAATAAAATCTGCCTCTTCCATCTACTCTGCCAAGCTATCCTGTCTTAGTTCTAAACCTATTTGTTACAAGCAACCACTTCTGATGGTATTGGGTTATTATTAAAGAATGCTTTTTACTTGCTTAGTGCTTTAGTGTCTATAAAGAATGTTTATATATATTGTGTCACAACATGTTATGGTAAGCTGCAGAAGACGTATTATTATCTCTAAATGGTTAAAGAAACAGAGGTTCAGGGAGTTCAGGCAGTGACTTACCCAAGATCTCATGCCCATGGATTAAAGAAGCTGGGTGTTCTGACTCCAAGTTCTTTTTCTTTCAGTTTTTAAAAAGACATTATTTTTTAGAGAGTTTTAGGTTCACAGCAGAACTGAGTGGAAAGTACACAGAGTACAAAATGCCTCCTGCAAGTTTAGTTTCCTTTTCATTAAAATATGCTGCCTGCTCCATAACCTCTGAGGCCTTTTTAAACTTGAAAAACTAATATATAATTCACTGGGAAGAATGAGTTGGTGAAACTGATTAAGATGCTTTGAAGTAGAAAGAGTAACCAGAGGAGATTTGTTGTACCAGATACTAAGATAGTAATAATTAATATTTATTGAATGCCTATTTGTGCTAGGAATCTTTACAACAACTATAAAAGGTAGCTACTAAGATTATCCCTATTTTACAGATGAGGAAAATGAGGCAAAGGGCAATTACGTGACTTTCCCAAGGTCGCATGAATCGATGGAGCTGGGATTTTAACCCTATCAATTTGGCTTCAAGGAGTCTTTCTTACCATCACAGCTGCCTGTCTCATACTGTATAATCTAAATAATTAAAATAGTTGAAATAAACCCACACACCCATGGTCAATTAGTCTTCAAGAAAGGAGGGAAGAATATAAAATGGTGAAAAGACAGTCTCTTCAGCAAGTGGTGCTAGGTAAGTTGGACAGATGAATGTAAATCAATGAAGTTAGAACACACCCTCACATCTTACAAAGAAATAAACTCAAAATGACTTAAAGACTTAAGCATAAGACATTACACCATAAAACTCCTAGAAGAGAGCAGAGGCAAAACATTCTCTGACATAAATCATATCAATGTTTTCTTAGGTTAGTCAACTAAGGCAATAGAAAAACAAAAATAAACAAATGGGACCTAATCAAACTGACAAGATTTTGCACAGCAAAAAGAAACCAGAAAAAAAAAAAAAAAAAACCTGGGGAAAAAACCTACAGCATGGGAGAAAATATTTGCAAATGATGTGACAGACAAGGGTTTAATCTCCAAACTATGCAAACAGCTCATTTAACTCAACAACAGCAACAACAACAAAAAACAAACCAAGAAATGAGCAGAAGACTTTAATGGACATTTCGCCAAAGAAGACAAACAGCTGGCCAGAAGGCATATGAAAAGATGCTCAACGTCACTAATTATTAGAGAAATGCAGATCAAAACTACAATGAGGTATTATCTTATACTGGTCAAAATGGCCATCATTAAAATGTCTACAAATGACAAATGCTAGAGAGAGGGTGGAGAAAAGGGAAGCCTCCTATACTGTTGGTGGGAATGCAAACTGGTCCAGCCACTACAGAGAGCAGTGTGGAGGTTCCTCAGAAAACTAAGAATTACCATATGATCCAGCAATCCCATTTCTGGGTGCATTTGTTGTTCAGTTGCTAAGCTGTGTCTGATTCTGCAACCTCATGGACTGCAGCACACCAGGCTCCTCTGTCCTCCACTACCTCCTAGAGTTTACTCAAATTGGTGTCCATTGAGTCAGTGATGCTATCTGACCATCTCATCCTTTACTGCCTCCTCCTTTTGCCTTCAAAATTCCCAGAATGAGGGTCTTTTCCAAAGAGTCGGTTCTTCCCATCAGGTAGCCAAAGTATTGGAGCTTCAGCATCAGTCCTTCCAATGAATATTCAGGAATCATTTCCTTTAGGATTGACTAGTTTGATCTCCTTGCAGTCCAAGGGATGCTCAAGGGTCTTCTCCAGCACTACAGTTTGAATGCATCAGTTCTTTGGTGCCCAGCCTTCATTATGGTCCTACTCTCACATCCATGCATGACTACTGGAAAAACCATAGCTTCGACTATATGGACCTTTGTCAGCAAAGTGATGGCTCTGCTTTTTACTAATAATACGTTGTCTAGGTTCATCATGGAGAAGGCAATGGTACCCCACTCCAGTACTCTTGCCTGGCAAATCCCATGGACGGAGGAGCCTGGTGGGCTGCAGTCCATGGGGTCGCTAAGAGTTGGACACGACTGAGCGACTTCACTTTCACTTTTCACTTTCATGCATTGGAGAAGGAAATGGCAACCCACTCCAGTGTTCTTGGCTGGAGAATCCCAGGGACGGGGGAGCCTGGTGGGCTGCCATCTCTGGACACGACTGAATCGACTTAGCAGCAGCAGCAGCAGCAGGTTCATCATAGCTTTCCTTCCTGGGAGCAAGCATCTTTTAATTTCATGGCTGCAGTCACCATCCACAGTGATTTTGGAGCTTAAGAAAATAATATCTGTCACTGCTTCCACTTTTTCCCCTTCTACTTGCCATGAAGTGATGGGACTGGATGCCTGGGCACATACAAGACTATAATTTGAAAAGATTCATGAACCCCTATGTTCATAGCAGCACTATTCACAATAGCTAAGACCCCATAGACTGTAGTCTGCCAGGCTCCTCTCTCCATGGGATTTCCCAGGCAAGAATACTGGAGAGGGTTGCCATTTCCTTCTCCAGGGGATCTTCCCAACCTGGGGATCGAACGAGTCTTCTACATCTCCTGCAGACAGATTCTTTACCCACTAAGCCATCAGGGAAGTCCAAGTCACTTTACTGTACAGCAGAGATTGACACAACATTGTAAATCAACTATACTTCAATTAAATTTAAAAAATAGCTGAAATCTCAATAGGCAGATCAATGAAATAGAATAGACAGCTCAAAAGCATACTAGTGTATACGAAACTGAAGCTATGATTAGGTTGAGAACTCAAATTAGTGGATAACAAGAAGATGTATTCAATAAAAGCCTGCAAAGAGGTAATACATTGTTACGGTTAAATGCACAGGCTTTGGTATCAGATAAACCTAAGCTTCAGAGAAGGCAATGGCACCCCACTCCAGTACTCTTGCCTGGAAAATCCCATGGATGGAGGAGCCTGGTGGGCTGCAGTCCATGGGGTTGCTAGGAGTTGGACACGACTGAGCGATTTCCCTTTCACGTTCCACTTTCATGCATTGGAGAAGGAAATGGCCACCCACTCCAGTGTTCTTGCCTGGAGAATCCCAGGGACGGAGGAGCCTGGTGGGCTGCCATCTATGGGGTCGCACAGAGTCTGACACGACTTACGTGACTTAGCAGCAGCAGCAGCAAACCTAAGCTTATATAGAAGCTTACCCACTTATTAGCTCTCTGACCTTGGTGTAAAAACAGTGACTTACTCACGAAGGCATCTATCAGTAAATTGCTTGATGTAGTGCCCTATACAAAATGATCACTCAATATACCCTAACTATCATTATCAGCACTCAATAAATACTAGCAACTTCACCTTCAGTTTTCACTTTCATGCGTTGGAGAAGGAAATGGCAACCCACTCCAGTACTCTTGCCTGGAGAATCCCAGGGATGGGGGAGCCTGGTGGGCTGCTGTCTATGGGGTCACACAGAGTCGGACACGACTGAAGCGACTTAGCAGCAGTAGCAGCATCATTATCATTGGCATGGGAGGAATAAAACTTGAATCTCATTACCTCACACCATACACAACAAAATTTCCAGCTAAATGTAGATAAAAGAAATAAAAAAAAATAGGATAGATCTATCTAACTTGAAAGCAAGGAAAGGTTTCTTCCAGTTATAAAAACAATGGGAAAAAAATCTTAAAACAAAACATTGATAACTGAACAATAATAAGAGTTAAATACCAAAATTTACTAATTTAAATTACATTAAAAATTTTAACCCTGATTTCAATTTTTAGAAAATTTCACTAGAATTTACTCTTTTTCAATTAAATCACCAGGGACTTTCAGAACAATATTTTTAATATCTTATTGCTTGTCAAGACTTGGACTCTGGTGCTTGCTGTGCCTCTCCTGTTCCTTAAAGGAGTTTGGTGGGAGAGACATCATTAACAGAGACCAAGTCAGGTCTTTCTTTCCCAGTTGTGTTGAACAAACTGTTTGATTCTTGTCCAGAGTAGGAAAGAGCCAGGATTTCAGAAAAATCTAAAAAACAATTTGACATTGTTGGGACTTCCGTGATGGCCCAGCAGTTAAAACTCGGTGCTTACACCCCAGTGGGTACGAGTTTGATTCCTGGTTGGGGAACAAAGGTCCTGCATGCTGTACGGTGTGTGGCCAAAAAAAATTTTTAATTAAAAAAAGAAAAAAAAAGAATTTGACATTGTATTATAAGATCCCTCTTAATTTAGATTTATCAAATGTCAAAACTTATTTGCTTCTCATCTAAACACTTTTCATTTTGTGACTTTTTTTTTACATGTACATAACTTTAAATACTTTGAATACTAAGCATACACTGGGCTTCCCTGATAGCTCAGTTGGTAAAGAATCCACCTGCAATACAGGTCCCATTCCTGGGTGGGGAAGATCTGCTGGAGAAGGGATAGGCTACCCACTCCAGTATTCTTGGACTTCCCTTGTAGCTCAGCTGGTAAAGAATCCACCTGCAATGTAGGAGACCCCGGTTCCATTCCTGGGTTGGGAAGATCTCCTGAAGAAGGGAAAGGCTATCCACATAACCGGCCTAGAGAATTCTGTTTTAGTCCATGGGTTGCAAAGAGTCGGACATGACTGTGCGACTTTCACTTTCAAGCATATATTATATTTAAAATACAATCCCCAAAGTGATAAGTGATGAGTTTCACATCAGCGGCCAGGTGAGGAACTAGAGAAGAATGGTGGAGAGTGAGTGGACTTTGGAGTCAGATAGGGCTGGGTCTTACCCCTGTTCTGCCTTTTTCCAGCTATATGACTCAATGAATTGCCACATTTCCTGGCACATTAGTTTTCTCATCTATAACCTGGAAGTGATAACAGACCTCTTCTGCTGGGTGCTTGTAAGGAGCATAGATAACACCTGTAAAGTGGCAGGTCCACTGTCCATCACAAAGTAGACGATTTCCAGTGCTTGCAATTGTTATTACCTCCTCCCATTTGTTTGATTTGTCATGTATTGATCGTTAATTTGCTGAGATGTTTAGTTTCCCATTAGTTCCTTGAACACAGGGACTGATTTTATGTTTCCTTAGAACACTGCTTTGCTTACAGCTGGCTTTTCTTTCTCTGATTTCTTCCCTTCCTCCTCCCCATCATCTTCACATGTGATCTTTTACAGCCTACTTAAAAGGTTGATTGACTGGTAAGTCTTGTACCACAGAGCAACTTTTCCATGAGTTACTAGGAAGAGAAGGGTTTGTGAGTATGTATATTTTTTTATAGTACAGATACAATAGGCAAAGTGATAGGGTAACTTGTCCAGAGTCCCATAGGCTCTGCATCTCTTCTTGCCTACACCCTGGTGGCTCAGATGGTAAAGAATTTGCCTGCAATGCGGGAAACCTGGGTTTGATCCCTGAGTCAGAAAGATCCACTGGAGAAGGAAATGGCAACCCATGCCAGTATTCTTGTGTGGAGAATTCTATGGACAGAGGCGCCTGGCAGGTTATAGTCCATGGGGTCACAAACAGTCTGACACGACTGAGCAACTAACACCTACACATTGTATCAGCTACCTAATAAAAGTATAGAATTCTAAAGACTGCAAAGGGCTCCTACATTTGCATTATGGCTACTTGTAGTTTCTTCACAGCAGTATCAAGAATTGTCTTCCATTTCAGGATTTCCAATTTTGAGGAAGGAGGCTGTAGGACCCAACCTTAAAAAAAAGACACACATATTAACACAAAAGGGATATTTCAAAATATATACTGATTCAGTACTCACTGGGTAGACCCTATCCAGTCATCAGTCTACCAAAGTCTACCTGGTTAAAAAAAAAAAACCCAAATCCATTTATACTAAAGCACAAATAATTATCAGCTTAAGAATTATTTTTCCTATAGGAGGATTTACACTGAAGGGATCATATCTTTAACCCCTATGATGACATCTAAAGTATTAGAGGCCTTTCAAGAATGCCTTCACATCCTGTGATTTTAGCATCCTCAGGATAGAATCCCATCTATTGGAGAGAACATTTTATAGGCAGTCAGTAGACTTGGGTTCAGTTCCTGATTCTCCTAGTGACTAGTTTGGGTACTCAACATCTCTGGGCTTCAGTTTTCTCATCAGTAAAATGGGGGAGCTGAATGAGATGATTTCCAAGACCTGTTAGCTCTATAGTTCTTCCTTTATAAAAAACTCTACCCTGGTAATGAACATATGGAAGGATCCACCAACAGCTTCAAGGAACTTAAGGGAAGAGGAAAACCTGCTATTTCTTTATTCCAAGTCTAATGCATTAAATAAACCAGTAAATTACATATAGAAGAAAATTTGGAAAATAAAGACTGGCATGGGGAAGGATATGTTTATCTTACCCCACAAGCACTGTTACCATTTTGGTGTGGCTCCTTCCAGATTTTTTCCCCTATGCATAGGTGCTTTAAAGCATTATTTTGTAATGAGAATGTTTACTGTTTACTCTGTCTCCAGATCTTTTGCCTTAGTCATGAGCTCTTCATTTTAGCCATAACTCCAGGTGAAACTTTGAGTCAGAGCATTCTGGCTCCTTCCCACTTTGTTCACCTCTAATCCCCACCTTAACACAAGATTAAGGACAGGCTTAACCTTCTCTTCCCAAATTATGGAACTACTTGACTTCCCTTTCTTTGAGGCATCATGCCACCCCCATCCCATGCAGCTCAAGTTGGGCTGACAATGACAGTTCCTTACTGTAAATTACATGTAATTTACATGAGCCAAAGACCCAGGTTTGACCAACAGTATTACTCCAATTCCGAGGCAACCATCATTGGGCCATTAGGTGGGTACCTAACTGAAGTAGAGCTCATCAGAGTCACTGCCTTGACAAATCAGAGTCAATCCCAATATCTTGAGATTATTTGGACATTGGAGGAGAAGAAGCACTTTCTTCCTAGGCAGGGAACATGTGAATTTAGGGCTGGGGGTGACATCTTCTTTACTGTATGAAATGAGTCTAACTGTAGAATTCAGCCAGAGTTGGAAGGAGAGTCCCTGAAGCATGGACTCCAACACCCTTGTTACCCAAGCTGATTTCTCAGAAATCAGTTCCCAGGGTACTAGAGTGGAGAAACCAGAGGTGGGTGGATTTGAGGGGGATGCCTTTGAAAAGTTTGACTTGGAATCCATAAACTTAAATGTCTGACTCTTATTGGGGTTATACCAAGAGGATGGCTGGGAGAAAGTTTCCAAATTCAGGGAATGGAAGTGATTCTCACTCTGGTTGCTCACTGGATGGATAAGGGGATCTTACCATTTTCTAAACAGATCTTGGATGTCAGTGAGAAGTGGGTGACAACAGGTAAACTGCTATCCTGGGAGATTTGGGAACACTGCTGTTGGTCGACAAGAGCTAGGAAAGAAGGAAGCAGGAGGAATGTGAGCAGGGAGAGGGGAAGGAAGAGAAAAAGAAAGCATTTTGCCAGATCATCATCAACAGAAAATCCAATTGTCAATATTTTAATATTCTTACCAGGGAATTAAAATTTTCCATAAGCACCCACAATTACCCATAAAATATTTTCATTAGTTCTGGAGTCAGTCTTTCAAATTGAAAATTCCAGACTTCCCTGGCAGTCCAGTGTTTAAGATCTGCCTGCCAATGAAGGGGACATGGGTTCAATCCCTGGTTGGGGAAGATCCCACATGCTGCAAAGCAACTAAGCCCAGGCACCACAACTACTAAGTCCCTGCTACAACAAGAGAAGCCCCTAATCACGGCAACTAGTGAAAGCCCACGTGCAGCAACAAAGACCCAGCAGAGCCAAAGCTAAATAAATAAATCAATTAAAAAATTTTAATGAGCATAGATTTATTCTCAAAAAAAAAAAATAGAAATTTCCTCTGCATAATTTCTTAATTTATTAGGGGACTGTGTTTATGCTTTCAAGAATTGCCTTTTCACATTAGAACTACTGAGAAAGATTCATGTTTTATTTTAATTTCTTCTTTTACTAACTGGCTAACAGCAGCCTTTTGTTGGTTAAAAAAAAAAGGCATGCTCAACAATGGTAATTATTAGAGAAATGCAGATCAAATCTAGTGAGGTACCACCTCACACTGGTCAGAATGATCATTATTAAAAAGTCCACAAACAGATGCTTAGAGGTGGTGTCAGAGAAGGCAATGGCACCCCACTCCAGTACTCTTGCCTGGAAAATCCCATGGACAGAGGAGCCTGGTGGGCTACAGTCCATGGGGTCACTAAGAGTCAGACACGACTCAGCAACTTCACTTTCACTTTTCACTTTCATGCATTGGAGGAGGAAATGGCAACACACTCCAGTGTTCTTGCCTGGAGAATCCCAGGGACCGGAGAGCCTGGTGGGCTGCCATCTATGGGGTCGCACAGAGTCGGACACGACTGAAGCGACTTAGCAGCAGCAGCAGAGGTGTGGAGAAAAGGAAACTCTCCTGCAGACTGGTAGAAAAGTAAATTGCTGCAGCCAATATGGAAGTTGGTAGAAAAGTAAATTGCTGCAGCCAATAAGGAAGTTCCTTAAAAAACTGAAAAAAAAAAAAAAAGCCAAACCCTGAAAATAGAGTTGCCATATGAGACAACAATCCCACTCCCAGGCATACATCCAGAGAAAAGTATAATTTGAAAAGATACATGCACCCCTATGTTCATAGTAGCACTATTACAATAGCCAAACATAGAAAAAACCTAAATGTCCATTGACAGATGAATGGATAAAGAAGAGGTGTATATATACACAATGAAATACTACTCAGCCATAAAAAGAATGAAATGATGTCATCTACAGCAACGTAGATGGACTGAGGTTATCATACTAGGTGAAGTAAGTCAGAAACAGAAAGACAAATACCAAATGGTATCACTTATATGTGGAATCTGAAATATGACACAAATGAACTTATTGTGAAACAAAAACAGACTCACAGACATAGAAAACAAACTTATGGTTACTACAAGGGGAAAGGAGGTGGGAGAGGGATAAACTAAGAGTTTGGGATCAGCAGATTCAAACTACTATATATATGATAGACCAATAAAAAGTACCATCATACTGTATGGCGCTTGGAACTATATTTAATATCCTGTAATGAACCATATGGGGTGTATAACTGAATCATTCTGCTGTACACCAGAAACTAACACAACGCTGTAAATCAACTATACTTCAATTTTAAAAAAAGGCTACAAGGACACAAAGCCTTTCAGTATCATTACGTTTTGGGCTAAAATACACATCTAAGACAATAAATTTATTAATCTATGAAGTGTAATGAATTCATCCCACAGAGAAAACATATACATTTTAAAAGCTGTCTAAATACAAAGCACAGAAGAATTGATGCTTTTGAACTGTGGTGTTGGAGAAGACTCTTGAGAGTCCCTTGGACTGCAAGGAGATCCAACCAGTCCATCCTAAAAGAAATCAGTCCCGGGTGTTCATTGGAAGGCCTGATGCTAAAGCTGAAACTCCAATACTTTGGCCACCTGATGCAAAGAGCTGACTCATCGGAAAGGACCCTGACGCTGGGAAAGATTGAGGGCCGGAAGAGAAGGGGACGACAGAGGATGAGATGGTTGGATGGCATCACTGACTCAATGGACATGAGTCTGGGTAAACTGCAGGAGTTGATGATGGACAGGGAGGCCTGGAGTGTTGTGGTTCATGGGGTGGAAAAGAGTCAGACATGACTGAGCAACTGAACTGAACTGAACTAAATACAAAATTTGGTTATATTTTGAAAAGAAAGCAAAACTCATGGGAGCTTCTTAAATTTTATATGTAAATTAGGAGGTTTGTAAGTCCAGGATCCCATCACAAAGAGGCTGTATCAGATGCAGAAATAAATAAGATGAGAAAATCACAATGATAAAAAAAAGCAAAAGAAATAAGGCTATAGGTAAGAAATTGCACAATAACCATGAGTTACATCTATTGAGCACTAGGTTAAGTACATTAAAATCATTATATTATATAATTCTCTCAACAAAGTTATACCATTAATTCCTCTCCCTCTCTCATTTTATAATGAGGAAATCAAATAAGTCTAGGATAAGGCCTGAAAGACTCAAAGAGAGTCTTCTCCTTGCAGTCTCTTGGACTGCAAGGAGATCCAACCAGTCAATCTTAAAAGAAATCAGCCCTGAATATTCATTGGAAGGACTATTGCTGAAGCTCCAATACTTTGACCACCTGATGGGAAAGAGCTGACTTACTGGAAAAGACCCTGATCCTGGAAGATTGAAGGCAAAAAGAGAAGGGGGTGGCAGAGGAAGAGATGGTTAGATAGTATCACTGACTCAACAGACATGAATTTGAGCAAACTCTGAGAGATAGTGGAGGACAGAGGAGTCTGGCATGTTGCAGCCCATGAGGTTGCAAAGTCAGACATGACTTAGCAATTGAACGACAATCCTGAGAGCAAAAGTGTAACCTCTACAGCTAGGTTACTTCTCTACTTCAAAGGGGTTGTTGTAGGGATAGCTACAACTACTATTTAGTCTTATTGTCAAATCATTATCATTATTATGATAGAAGAATGGGAGTTAGGGCTAAAGTAGTATAAAGAACAATATACTGGGAGTCAGAAGACCAGGGTTGGGGGTCACAGATCTATCAGAAATTGTGTGACTCTGGGCAAGTTACTCAGCCCTTAGTGAAACAGAAACCCTATCAGCTATCCCAAAGGAATATCAGGACAACTAAATTAGACAATGGTTAGAAAGTTCCCTATGATCTGTTGTTGTTGAGTCACTAAGTCATGTCTGGCTCTTTGCCACTCCATGGATTGCAGCATGCCAGGTTTCCCTGTCCTTCACTATCTCCTGGAGTTTGCTCAAACTCATATCCATTGAGTCAATGATGCCATCCAATCATCTCATCCTCTGTAGTCCCCTTCTTCTGCCCTCAATCTTTCCCAGCATCAGGGTCTTTTCCAATGAATCAGCTATTCACATCTGGGAGCTAAAGTATTGGAGCTTCAGCATCAGTCCTTCCAATGAATATTCAGGGTTGATTTTCCTTAGGATTAACTGGTTGAATCTCCTTGCAGTTCAAGGGACACTCAAGAGTCTTCTCCAGCACCGCAATTTGAAAGCAGCAATTCTTTGGTGCACAGCCTTCTTGATGGTCCAACTCTCACATCTGTGTGTGACTACTGGAAAAACCATAGCTTTGACTGTACAGACCTGTGTCAGCAAAGTGATATCTTTGCTTTTTAATACGCTTTCTAGGTTCACCATAGCTTTTCTTCCAAGGAGCTAGCATCTTTTAATTTCATGGCTGCAGTCATCGTTCACTGTGATTTTGGAGCCCAAAATAGTAAAGTCTGTCACTGTTTCCTTTTCTTCCCCCATCTATTTGCCCTGAAGTGATGGGACTGGATGCCATGATCTTCATTTTTTGAATGTTGAGTTTTAAGCCAGGTTTTTGACTCTCTTCTTTCACCTTCATCAAGAGGCTCTTTAATTCTTCTTCCCTGGTGGTCTCATCTGTCTATCTGAAGTTATTGATATATTTTCTGGCAATTTTGATTCCAGCTTGAGCCTCATCTAGCCTGGCATTTCACATGATGTAGTCTGCATATAAGTTAAATAAGCAGGGTGACACTATACAGCCTTGACATACTCCTTTCCCAATTTTGAATGAGTTCGTTGCTCCATGTTCAGTACTAACTGTTGCTTCTTGACCTGCATACAGGTTTCTCAGGAGGCAGGTAAGGTGGTCTGGTATTCCCATCTCTTTAAGAATTTTCCACAGCTTGTTGTGATCCACATGGTCAAAGGCTTTAGCATAGTCAATGAAGCAGAAGTAGATGTTTTTCTGGAATTCCCTTGCTTTTTCTATGATCCAACAGATGTTGGCAATTTCTATGATCTGTAAAATGCTATAAACTAATATGATTTTTATTTTTTTTAAATAGCTCTTTTTGCTACATCTAAATCTACTTATATATATTCAACACAATAGAGGGTGAAATGGGAACTATTAAGGTTCTGAACATAAAGTTTCAGTCTAGTAGGAGTCAGAACAGGGTCTACCAATACTCTTCACTGTGCAGTGCTAACCTCTGATGAAGATGTTCATCCTTTTTGAATTGCATGACTATGCTAGTTATTCATATTTCCCTATCAAGCTTTCTGAAATTTTTATCAGCAATGACTTCAGATCCCTAAGCTTCTTTAAAAAAACATTTCTAGGCTTGCAAATGTTTCAGCATCTGAGAATAGCATCAATTTCTTGGAAATAAAATAGTAAACTTCATTTTAGCTGTGAAAACCATGGAGACTAAGAGTAAGTGGTGGGATGAAGCAACATTCTGAGAGAGGTGAGTGGTACCTCAGAAGTGAAGGAAGAAGGCAGCAGGACTGATCTCTCTGTTAGGCATGCAACCCTTCCAGGAACCTAGAAAATGTATTAATTTTAATTTCTTCTCAAACAGAGAAAACCTGAATATGACAACAATGAATATACAAGTGTAACGGAATTATATTTGTCTTCATAACAATACAGTCATAAGAAGTTATTTTTAGTAACTTTATGGAGATAGGGACTCACGAAGGCAAAAGTGCCCAGAACCCACAAAAGTCATAATGTAGTCTAGGGAGTGAGGGAACATAAGCGCTTCTTCTTCAGTGGGGAAAGAAATGGGCTGTGGAAACAGCACTGACCCAAGTGCCTTTAAAACGGGCCAGTTTGTGCTATTTCACATATATATCACATTACCACAGGTTCCTAATTCTAGGCTTACAGAGTCAAGTTTTTACTCACCTCTGAAATTAATTAAATGCTCTTTATGACCTTGGATACACCCGTCCTTCCACTCAATTCCTTTTATTTACCCCCTTATAAAAAGTAAAGCTTAATTATCCACATTGACTTGGTTATCCCTTTTTCCCACTGTGATAGAATATACATAACGAAATTACCATTTTTAACCAGTAAAATATTTTATTGTGGTTGAATATGCATAACTTAAAATTGATCACTTTACCAGGTTTTAAGTGTACAGTTCTGTAGCATTAAGTTCATTCACATTACTGTACAACCATCATCACCATCGAGCTTCAGAAATTTTTCATCATCCTTAACTAAACTCTGTACCCATTAACCTTAAACTCCCTAATTACCCACCCCCCGCCCCCACTTCCCAGTCCCTGGCAACCACCATCCTACATTCTGTCTCTATGTATCTGACTACTTGAGGTACCTCATACTCTGTTTGTTGTTTATAGAGTACACTATATTTGTTGTTTTGTTTCCAGATTAAAATGCCTTCAAGGTTCATCCATGCTGTACCATGTATCAGAATTTCACCCCTTTTCAAGGTTAAATGATATCCCACTGTATATACATACCACATTTTGTTTATCTCTTCATCTGTTGATGGACATTTGGGCTGTTTCCACATTTTGGTTACTATGAATAGTGCTGCTCAGAGCAATGGTGGTACAAAAACCTGTTTGAGTTCCCACTTACAATCACTTCCAGTTGAAGATAACCTTATCCTAGGCCTCAAATATTTTTAAAAACAATTTTTCAAACACAATGTCTGGCAGAAAATAAAAAATAATCATATTCACAGGGAGTCAAGAGAACATGAATGAGAACCAGCAGAAACAAAAGCAGAACCCAGAAATAGATTTAAATACCTACGCCCATTCGACTTTTGACAAAGATGCAAAAGCAACTCAAAGGAGGAAAGACAGTATTTTCAACAAATAAGCTGAAGCAACTGGAGATCCATAACCCAGAAAATGAACCTCAAGTTGGTCTAAGATGTATACAAAAGTTAACCTAAAATGGGTAATGGGTTTAAATATAAAACGTAAAGTTATAAAACTTTTAGGAAAAAAAAAAGAGAAAAACTTCAGGATCTAGGGCAAGGCAAAGAGTTCACAGTCTTGATATCAACGGCACTATTTATTAAAAAACTGATAAATTTTATGTCTTCAACATTTAAAACTTTTTCTCTGCAAAAGACCCAAGTAAAAGAATGAGGAGACACTGGGAAAAATATTTGTATAGCACATATATAACAAAGGACCAATATCTAGAATATATAAAGAATTCGCAAAACTCAACAGTAAAAAATATATATTATCCAATTAGAAAATCAGTTAAAGACATGAAAGACATTTCACTGAAGAGGACATACAGACGGCAAACATTCAGCATCATTAGCCATGAGAGAAATGCAAATGAAAACCCCAATGAGATGTCACTACACATCGCCAAGAATGGCTATTATAAAACACAGTTACAATATCCAAATACTAGTGAGAACGTGGAGGAAGGTGGCCACTCAACACTGCTGGTAGAAATGTATTATAAAATGGCACAGCCATTCTAGAAAACAATCTGGCAGTTCCATATAGAAGGAAACATGCAAATACCTCATAGTCCAGTGTTGTACTTCTGGGCACTTATCAAAGAGAAATCAAAACTTATATTTACACAAAAATCTGTACATAAATGTTTGAGCAGCTTTCATAATATTCAAAAACTGGGGGAAAAAACCCCCACCCACTGAAGGAGGGAATGGTTGAACTGTGGGACATCCATACCATGGAATGCACACTGCCGAGCAATAAAAAGGGACAAACTACTGAGACACACAACCTAGATGAATCTCCAGAGAATTAAGTTGACGGGGCAGGAGGAGAAGGGGACGACAGAGGATGAGATGGCTGGATGGCATCACTGACTTGATGGACGTGAGTTTGAGTGAACTCCGGGAGTTGGTGATGGAGAGGGAGGCCTGGTGTGCTGCGATTCACGGGGTCGCCAAGAGTCAGACACGACTGAGTGACTGAACTGAACTGAACTGAACTGAAGAAAGACAATCACCAAAAATTAAACGTTGTAGGATTTCATTTATACATTCTTAAGATGACAAATATACATAGGACTTCCCTGGTGGTAGAGTGGAAAAGAATTTGCCTGCCAGTGCAGAGGACAAGGGTTTGATCCATGGATCTGGGAGATTCCATATGCCATGGAGTATCTAAGCCTATGCACCACAACTACTGAAGCCCATGTGCCTAGAGCCTGTGTTCAGCAGCAAGAGAATCCACTGCAATGAGAAGCCCGCCTACCTAACCAAAGAGTAGTCCCCACTCGCCACTAGAGAAAGCCTGCACATAGTGATGAAGACCCAGTGCAACAAATAAAAAAATAAACCAAAATACAGAAATGTAGAACACATTGGTGGTTGCCAAGGTTAAAGAGGGTGTGGGGACAGGAGGGATGTGGGTGGGATTACAGAAGGACAACATAAGTGATCCTTGCTGTGGTGGAATGTTTTGAAGCTTGACTGTGTTAATGTCCATATTCTGGTTGTGACGTTTTCCAAGATGTTGTCATATGGAGAAAATAAGTAAACAGTATATGGGATCCCTTTGTATTAATTCTTACACATGTGGGTCTATAATTTTCATAAAACAAAAAGTATAATTTTGAAGATTACATATGTGGCTAGCATCCTACTTTTGCTGGACTAAGCTGCTGTACAAGAATCTGTAGGATCTTCTGAGGTGGAGACTTAATATCACATGAATATGAAGCATAATAGATGCTTTATTTAACTGAAAGCAATTTAAATTTTTGTATCTTATCCCTGATCTTCACTAATAATGTATTAAAATGATTAATACAAACCAAATATCATTAATATAATGTTTTTTCAATATCTTACTTGCCATTTTCATTTTTATTTTTAAAACTGGAGGATTATTTATAAGTCTAACTAGTAACTTCTACTTACATGTTTTTACCACAGGTTTACTTGCTGCATCGTGATGGTCTTCTTTTACTTTCACCAGGCAGTTCCTCTTACGACATTCTTCTCTTGAGCAGCTGTTGATTTTGTATCCCTTTAAGTCGATCATAGTCATGATACTGGTATCATCTTTTAAGGCACTACATTTCTTCAACATAGGATTTTTGGTTGCATACTTATAAGCATCTGAAGTAAGATCGTGCCAACTGTAATCCACAAGATTTACAATTCCCACAGGGAAAGTAATGTTATACACAGCATATTTCTGTAATACCTCCTCAAGTTCATACAGTATTTCAGCAGCAGTGAGTTTGTATTCTTCAAACAGAGACTTTTGCAGTTGTAGTTTGGAAAATTTTAAATTAGTAGATAACATAGAAACACTAGAGGTTTGTGAGACACCAAATGAGATGAACTCATCTTTCTCCCCAGATTCAGCTACTGTAGAAAGTTTTGCTTTCTCTAGTTCTTTAAATATACTCCTTGTAGGACTGTAAAAAACAAATACGAACTTTAAAGATATTTTATACTTTTTAACCTAGTAATTTGACTTCTAGAAATCCATCTTATGGTATAATAAAAAACTATAACATCTGTGCATAAAATGCTAACTACAGCATTATTTTTGATATAGGAAAAAAATGGAAAAGAATCAAAGGCCTTATAGAGATATAGTTAAGTAAATAATGCCATACTCATACAATAGGTCGGAGAAGGCAATGGCACCCCACTCCAGTACTCTTGCCTGGAAAATCCCATGGATGGAAGAGCCTGGTAGGCTGTAGTCCATGGGGTCACAAAGAGTCAGACATGACTGAGCGACTTCACTTTCACTTTTCACTTTCATGCGTTGAAGAAGGAAATGGCAACCCACTCCAGTGTTCTTGCCTGGAGAATCCCAGGGACGAGGGAGCCTTGTGGGCTGCCGTCTCTGGGTCGCACAGAGTCGGACATGACTGAAGAGACTTAGCAGCAGCAGCAGCATACAATAGGTAGCCATAAAAATTGTTTGGAAAATTGCTCTTAATAACTTCGGGAAATGTTTATAATATTATATAAAAGTATACATAATTGCATATGTAGAAAGATCTCAAATGTATTATTTATGTATATATATATAATATATCTGGCATTAAAAGGACTAAGCAAATGCCGACCCAAAAGCAAACATTGTGAGATTATAGAAGTCAACTTTTATTTTCTCTTTTTATACTTTTCTACGTGAACATTTATTATGTTTATACACAGAAGATAAAAACCAATATGTGTTTTTCAATATGTGTTTATTCAATTGTTTTATTATAAGATAAGACAGAGATCACTTCTTCCAGAAACCTTTCCCTGAATTTCTTAGTCTACATTTTCTGTGTTCCTGTAGCCTACTCTCCACAGTCCTATTAGATGTTACTATAGTATGCTAAAATTCTAAAGTGGACAGCAAAAATAGACTCACAGAAGACTCGGCATTTCAGATATTGGAATTTTATAAGCCACAGTTTATAAAACAACTAGGCATACAATGTTTAAAACTTCCAAGTGGTCTTCCCCTTTTGGCAATAGCATCTGGGTAATCCAAATTACCCTACCCTGACTTTGGAAGACAACTAGAGAAGCTAAACAGAATATAAAAAAAAATTTCTTGTTAAAAGCAACAGAGAACTAACAAGATAGTGAAGGGCTACTATCAATACCCTGCTGCTGCTGCTGCTGCTAAGTCACTTCAGTCATGTCCGACTCTGTGCGACCCCATAGACGGCAGCCCACGAGGCTCCCCCATCCCTAGGATTCTCCAGGCAAGAATACTGGAGTGAGTTGCCATTTCCTTCTTCAATGCATGAAAGTGAAAAGTGAAAGTGAAGTCACTCAGTCATGTCCGACTCTTCGTGACCCCATGGACTGCAGCCTACCAGGCTCCTCTGCCCATGGGATACCCTAGAGAGATGGAAATCCAAAGAGGAATTTGAGAGGCTTAGAGACTGATCAGGGCTTTTTATAGTTTTGTGGAGGCTAAGGGTTTTGGAGTCCAGGCTTTCCAATGGGAGGCTGCATCCTAGGAGTAAGAGTTGTCCCAAAAGTAGACCTAGACCAGCACATTCAAAGACAGCTTCAAATCACTGCATTCTCTGAAACTGAATTAAGGTACTCCTGGCTGCTTCTTCAAGCCTCTGACACAAACAAATGTAAATCTCCTTCAGAAAAAGATAATTTCATCTTAGCCCTCAAATTATTTTTAAAAACAATTTTTCTTTTTTTTTTTTAAAGAGAGCTGAGGTATTTATTTATTTATTAAAAAAACCTTTTTATTTTGTAATGGGATATAACCAATTAACTATGCTGTGATAGTTTCAGGTGAGCAGCAAAGGGACTCGTCATACACATACATATACATATATCTATTCTTTCCCAAACTCCCTTCTCATCCATGTTGCCACATAACATTGAGCAAATTTCCATGTGCTATATAGTAGGTCCTCGTTGGTTTCCATTTCAAATATAGTAGTGTCATATTTTGGTGACTCTTGCAATATTTAAAACTTTTCCATTATTATTATGTTTGTTATGGTGATCCATGATCTTTAATGTTACTACTGCAAAAAGATTAAAACTTGCTGAAGGCTCAGATGATGGTTAACATTTTTCAGCAATAAAGTATTTTTTAATTAAAGTGTGATGTGAACATTGGTTTTTAGACATGATGCTATTGTACACTTAATAGACTACAATTTAGTTTGATACAACTTTTATATGTACCGAGAAACCAAAAAATTTGTGTGACTCATTTTATTGTGATATTTGCTTTACTACTGTGGCTTGGAACCATGTAGTTTGGAACAACTGATGGAGTTTCACTTGAATACTGTCTTTATAAAATGGTCCACTTGCATTTTTCTTCTAAATCGTAGTTCTATTAGCATAATTTGAAAAAAATGGCATAGGTTTTCTAGGTAAGTGTTTAGCGTGAAATAAAAGGGAACATTGTTTTAATTTTTTTTCAATTTTATTTTATTTTTAAACTTTACGTAATTGTATTAGTTTTGCCAAATATAAAAATGAATCCGCCACAGGTATACATGTGTTCCCCATCCTGAACCCTCCTCCCTCCTCCCTCCCCATACCATCCCTCTGGGTCGTCCCAGTGCACTAGCCCCAAGCATCCAGTATTGTGCATCGAACCTGGACTGGCAACTCGTTTCTTACATGATATTTTACATGTTTCAATGTCATTCTCCCAAATCTTTCCACCCTCTCCCTCTCCCACAGAGTCCATAAGACTGTTCTATACATCAGTGTCTCTTTTGCTGTCTCGTACACAGGGTTATTGTTACCATCTTTCTAAATTCCATATATATGCGTTAGTATACTGTATTGATGCTTTTCCTTCTGGCTTACTTCACTCTGTATAATAGGCTCCAGTTTCATCCACCTCATTAGAACTGATTCAAATGTATTCTTTCTAATGGCTGAGTAATACTCCATTGTGTATATGTACCACAGCTTTCTTATCCATTCATCTGCTGATGGACATCTAGGTTGCTTCCATGTCCTGGCTATTATAAACAGTGCTGCGATGAACATTGGGGTACACGTGTCTCTTTCCCTTCTGGTTTCCTCAGTGTGTATGCCCAGCAGTGGGATTGCTGGGTCATAAGGCAGTTCTATTTCCAGTTTTTTAAGGACTCTCCACACTGTTCTCCATAGTGGCTGTACTAGTTTGCATTCCCACCAACAGTGTAAGAGGGTTCCCTTTTCTCCACACCCTCTCCAGCATTTATTATTTGTAGACTTTTGGATCACAGCCATTCTGACTGGTGTGTAAATGGTACCTCATAGTGGTTTTGATTTGCATTTCTCTGATAATGAGTGATGTTGAGCATCTTTTCATATGTTTGTTAGCCATCTGCATGTCTTCTTTGGAGAAATGTCTATTTAGTTCTTTGGCCCATTTTTTGATTGGGTCATTTATTTTTCTGGAGTTGAGCTGTAGGAGTTGCTTGTATATTTTCGAGATTAGTTGTTTGTCGGTTGCTTCATTTGCTATTATTTTCTCCCATTCTGAAGGCTGTCTTTTCACCTTGCTAATAGTTTCCTTTGATGTGCAGAAGCTTTTAAGGTTAATTAGGTCCCATTTGTTTATTTTTGCTTTTATTTCCAATATTCTGGGAGGTGGGTCATAGAGGATCCTGCTGTGATGTATGTCAGAGAGTATTTTGCCTATGTTCTCCTCTAGGAGTTTTATAGTTTCTGGTCTTACATTGAGATCTTTAATCCATTTTGAGTTTATTTTTGTGTATGGTGTTAGAAAGTGTTCTATTTTCATTCTTTTACAAGTGGTTGACCAGATTTCCCAGCACCACTTGTTAAAGAGATTGTCTTTAATCCATTGTATATTCTTGCCTCCTTTGTCAAAGATAAGGTGTCCATATGTGTGTGGATTTATCTCTGGGCTTTCTATTTTGTTCCACTGATCTATATTTCTGTCTTTGTGCCAGTACCATACTGTCTTGATAACTGTGGCTTTGTAGTAGAGCCTGAAGTCAAGTAGGTTGATTCCTCCAGTTCCATTCTTCTTTTTCAAGATCACTTTGGCTATTCAAGGTTTTTTGTATTTCCATACAAATTGTGAAATTATTTGTTCTAGCTCTGTGAAGAATACTGTTGGTAGCTTGATAGGGATTGCATTGAATCTATAAATTGCTTTGGGTAGTATACTCATTTTCACTATATTGATTCTTCCAATCCATGAACATGGTATATTTCTCCATCTATTAGTGTCCTCTGATTTCTTTCACCAGTGTTTTATAGTTTTCTATATATAGGTCTTTAGTTTCTTTAGGTAGATATAGTCCTAAGTATTTTATTCTTTCTGTTGCAATGGTGAATGGAATTGTTTCCTTAATTTCTCTTTCTGTTTTCTCATTATTAGTGTATAGGAATGCAAGGGATTTCTGTGTGTTGATTTTATATCCTGCAACTTTACTATAATCATTGATTAGTTCTAGTAATTTTCTGGTGGAGTCTTTAGGGTTTTCTATGTAGAGGATCATGTCATCTGCAAATAGTGAGAGTTTTACTTCTTCTTTTCCAATTTGGATTCCTTTTATTTCTTTTTCTGCTCTGATTGCTGTGGCCAAAACGTCCAAAACTATGTTGAATAGTAATGATGAAAGTGGGCACCCTTGTCTTGTTCCTGACTTTAGAGGAAATGCTTTCAATTTTTCACAATTGAGGATAATGCTTGCTGTGGGTTTGTCATATATAGCTTTTATTATGTTGAGGTATGTTCCTTCTATTCCTGCTTTCTGGAGAGTTTTTATCATAAATGGGTGTTGAATTTTGTCAAAGGCTTTCTCTGCATCTGTTGAGATAATCATATGGTTTTTATTTTTCAATTTGTTAATGTGGTGTATTACATTGATTGATTTGTGGATATTGAAGAATCCTTGCATCCCTGGGATAAAGCCCACTTGGTCATGGTGTATGATCTTTTTAATGTGTTGTTGGATTCTGATTGCTAGAATTTTGTTAAGGATTTTTGCATCTATGTTCATCAGTGATATTGGCCTGTAGTTTTCTTTTTTTGTGGCATCTTTGTCAGGTTTTGGTATTAGGGTGATGGTGGCCTCATAGAATGAGTTTGGAAGTTTACCTTCCTCTGCAATTTTTTGGAAGAGTTTGAGCAGGATAGGTGTTAGCTCTTCTCTAAATTTTTGGTAGAATTCAGCTGTGAAGCCATCTGGACCGGGGCTTTTGTTTGCTGGAAGATTTTTGATTACAGTTTCAATTTCCGTGCTTGTGATGGGTCTGTTAAGATTTTCTATTTCTTCCTGGTTGTACTTTTCTAAGAATTTGTCCATTTCTTCCACGTTGTCCATTTTATTGGCATATAATTGTTGATAGTAGTGTCTTATGATCCTTTGTATTTCTGTGTTGTCTATTGTGATCTCTCCATTTTTGTTTCTAATTTTGTTGATTTGATTTTTCTCCCTTTGTTTCTTGATGAGTCTGGCTAATGGTTTGTCCATTTTATTTATCCTTTCAAAGAACCAGCTTTTGGTTTTGTTGATTTTTGCTATGGTCTCTTTTGTTTCTTTTGCATTTATTTCTGCTCTAATTTTTTTTTTTTACCCCAAATTGTTATTTATTTTCATGAGAGGGGGGAAAAAGAACCTTTTATGATAGTGAAAATATATTTTATTTTTTAATACAATAGCTGCCAGCAATATACTGGTTCCAGAGAGAGAAAAGAAAATACAAGCATTCTACAATAAGCTTTCATTTTCCTTTTCAAGTAATTTAAAAAAATGCTTCAATTCTGTTCAAGTTTATGATTTGGGGGAGTTGAAATTTTTTTCCATAATAAAAGTATAATTTTGAAAGCCCCAACCTTGGTAATTTGTAAAGGATGGGATAAAAATGATGATACAGTATAATAATGAATGTTTCTCTCTCTCTGAATCAAATACTGATTATAACCAGTGTAAGAAATTGGTTAATCAATAAATTTGATGAAATGTGTATCAAAATGTTCATGAAAAAATACATTTCTATTTCTTCTCATTTTTACCATGTAGATATTTTCTAAATGGATTAATTCAAATGCACAGAAATAAAAGCTATCTACACGCAGCTCTAAAGAGATTCAAAACAACAGAAGTAAATGTGCCTAAATTCTAAAGTCAAACAAATGAGTGTAAGAATAAATGTCAGAAACCTCTTCATTGTATACAGATTGCTCAAGGGTTTAAAGATAGTTGTATAAGCCAAAGTTACCAAGAAATAAAATCTTGTATGAATTTTATCACAAAAGTCAACAATCTTGGTAAAAGGAAATAACAGAACTATACAGAAAATCCACATCTATACATTTTTTTAAAGGGAGAAGTTATATCAACTGAAATAGTAGACAGCCTTCCAAATGTTGAACACAAAAATTTCTCAGAATCCCTTGGAAACTATAAGATCTTCCATTCAGACTCTTATCTTGTTTAAGTGAAACAAAAGGGGTTTAAATGAAGGGGAGAATGATTCAGTAGTTGTAGAAATAATATCAGACTATTTCTATTACATCAACCCATACACTACATGAACTACTATGAAAACTTTTCATGTCCCAAATTTCCCAAGACTGTAAGCTATGATTTTTCCACAAATGTAAGATGGGGTTAAAAAGGTATGTTCTAGGGTCATCTAGAAAGATAAGAAAAACTCCATATTGTATCCATTTGGCTCAGGGAGATTTCTTTGCTTTACCTTTTTTAGAACTCCTTATTGCTGAACAAAGTTAGGGTACCCACCATTTTGTAATTAAGTATTGGATGATGACTTATCTTGTTCCAGGAAGAAGCACTATCAGGTTATATATTGAGAAATTCTGTGGCAGCAGCTTCCATGGGTGAATTGCATCACTTGTGCACCAGTACACAGACAGCTGTCTTCACTTTTCACTTACTTTTACCATAGGACCAACTTGGCGTCAGGTGATACTGAATCTTGCCTCATAGCTTAAAGCATAATTCAGGCGAAGCAGGGCGTCTGTTTCAAGTGAATGGTGGACTAAGTGATGCAGAGTAGAGGGCTAATGCGGAAAGAGCTACAGTCCTCAAAACAGGGATGAAGAACACATTCTGAAATTCAGTTGTGAAGAGTTTGCCACTTTGGATATTTATTCTCTTCTTTTTAAAAAATGTACCCCATGATTACACTTGGCTTTCTCTCTAGATATCCAAGGAATGGGGAGGGTCTATCTGTTATAATTTTGATGAAGGCAGAGTTGTGTTTCTGTAGAAAGACAGATCTTATTACTTTATCAGGAAAGTTAGATGAGATTGAGATTGAGATTGGCAAATGGACAAAAGCTAGTAAAAAAAGATGACTCTGCTCTAATTTTTAAGATTTCTTTCCTTCTACTAACCCTGGGGTTCTTCATTTCTTCCTTTTCTAGTTGCTTTAGGTGTAGAGTTAGGTTATTTATTTGACTTTTTTCTTGTTTCTTGAGGTGTGCCTGTATTGCTATGAACTTTCCCCTTAGGACTGCTTTTACCGTGTCCCACAGGTTTTGGGTTGTTGTGTTTTCATTTTCATTTGTTTCTATGCAAATTTTGATTTCTTTTTTGATTTCTTCTGTGATTTGTTGGTTATTCAGCAGTGTGTTATTCAGGCTCCATATGTTGGAATTTTTAATAGTTTTTCTCCTGTAATTGAGATCTAATCTTACTGCATTGTGGTCAGAAAAGATGCTTGGAATGATTTCTATTTTTTTGAATTTACCAAGGCTAGCTTTATGGCCCAGGATGTGATCTATCCTGGAGAAGGTTCCATGTGCGCTTGAGAAAAAGGTGAAATTCATTGTTTTGGGATGAAATGTCCTATAGATATCAATTAGGTCTAACTGGTCTATTGTATCGTTTAAAGTTTGTGTTTCCTTGTTAATTTTCTGTTTAGTTGATCTATCCATAGGTGTGAGTGGGGTATTAAAGTCTCCCACTATTATTGTGTTATTGTTAATTTCTCCTTTCATACTTGTTAGCATTTGTCTTACATACTGCGGTGCTCCCGTGTTGGGTGCATATATATTTATAATTGTTATATCTTCTTCTTGGATTGATCCTTTGATCATTATGTAGTGACCTTCTTTGTCTCTTTTCACAGCCTTTGTTTTAAAGTCTATTTTATCTGATATGAGTATTGCTACTCCTGCTTTCTTTTCATCCCTATTTGCATGGAAAATCTTTTTCCAGCCCTTCACTTTCAGTCTGTATGTGTCCCCTGTTTTGAGGTGGGTCTCTTGTAGACAACATATGTAGGGGTCTTGTTTTTGTATCCATTCAGCCAGTCTTTGTCTTATGGTTGGGGCATTTAACCCATTTATGTTTAAGGTAATTACTGATAAGTATGATCCCGTTGCCACTTACTTTATTGTTTTGGGTTCGAATTTATACACCGTTTTTGTGTTTCCTGTCTAGAGAATATCCTTTAGTATTTGTTGGAGAGCTAGTTTGGTGGTGCAGAATTCTCTCAGCTTTTGCTTGTCTGAAAAGCTTTTGGTTTCTCCTTCATACTTGAATGAGATCCTTGCTGGGTACAATAATCTGGGCTGTAGGTTATTTTCTTTCATCATTTTAAGTATGTCTTGCCATTCCCTCCTGGCTTGAAGAGTTCTATTGAAAGATCAGCTGTTATCCTTATGGGAATTCCCTTGTGTGTTATTTGTTGTTTTTCCCTTGCTGCTTTTAATATTTGTTCTTTGTGTTTGATCTTTGTTAATCTGATTAATATGTGTCTTGGTGTGTTTCGCCTTGGGTTTATCCTGTTTGGGGCTCTCTGGGTTTCTTGGACTTGAGTGATTATTTCCTTCCCCATTTTAGGGAAGTTTTCAACTATTATCTCCTCAAGTATTTTCTCATGGTCTTTCTTTTTGTCTTCTTCTTCTAGAACCCCTATGATTCGAATGTTGTAGTGTTTAAAATTGTCCTGGAGGTCTCTGAGATTGTCCTCATTTCTTTTAATTCGTTTTTCTTTTATCCTCTCTGATTCATTTATTTCTACCATTCTATCTTCTAATTCACTAATCCTATCTTCTGCCTCTGTTATTCTACTATTTGTTGCCTCCAGAGTGTTTTAAATTTCATTTATTGCATTATTCATTATATATTGACTCTTTTTTATTTCTTCTAGGTCCTTGTTAAACCTTTCTTGCATCTTCTCAATCCTTGTCTCCAGGCTATTTATCTGTGATTCCATTTTAATTTCAAGATTTTGGATCAATTTCACTATCATTATTCGGAATTCTTTATCAGGTAGATTCCCTAGCTCTTCCTCTTTTGTTTGGTTTGGTGGGCATTTATCCTGTTCCTTTATCTGCTGGCTATTCCTCTGTCTCTTCATCTTGTTTAAATTGCTGAGTTTGGGGTGTCCTTTCTGTATTCTGGCAGTTTGTGGAGTTCTCTTTATTTTGGCGTTTCCTCGCTGTGTGTGGGTTTGTACAGGTGGCTTGTCAAGGTTTCCTGGTTAGGGAAGCTTGTGTCGGTGTTCTGGTGGGTGGAGCTGTATTTCTTCTCTCTCCTTTCGAAGAGTTGGGTTGCTTTTCTGGGTGCCTGATGTCCTCTGCCAGCATTCAGAAGTTGTTTTGTGGAATTTACTCGACGTTTAAATGCTCTTTTGATGAATTTGTGGGGGAGAAAGTGTTCTCTCTGTCCTACTCCTCCGCCATCTTGGCTCCTCCCCCTGGGGAACATTGTTTTAAGATCAAAAGTATTTGAGGTGGAAAAGAATTCTAAATGTGGGGAATTCCCTGGTGGTCCAGCAGTTAGGTCTTGGCATTTTCATTGTGGGAGCCTGGTTTAATCCCTGGTTGTGGAATTAAGATCCCTCAAGCTGCATGGCATGGCCAAAAAAACAAACAATAAAAGAATTCTAAATGTGGATCTTAAATTTTTTATCTCTGAGCACTGGTTATGTTATTACATTGATATTTAAAAGCTGGAAAGCCCATTTTTGAAAACAGTAAATATATTTTCATAGTAATAATTCATTAAAGCTTAAAAATTCATTAGAGCTTAAAAATCACTCTCATAAATATTATCTTATCAATTTCTAATACTCACCCTATGAGTCAGCTAGTGTGTTATCCCTATTTTATGTTATTTTCTTTGTAAATCCTATATATATGCATTAGTGGTAAATTTATCTATCACTCAAATAAAATGATAGAGATTGGATAAAGACAAATGTCATATGATACTAGTTATATGTGGAATCTAAAAAATGATACAAACTAACTTATTTACAAAACAGAAATAGATTCACAGACTTAGAAAGCAAACTTATGGTTACCAAGGGGAAGTGGGGGAGGAATAAACTAGGAGTTTGGGATTAAAACATATACACTACTATATATAAAATAAACAGCAAAGACCCTACTGTATAGCACAGGGAACTATATTCAATATCTTGTAACACTTTGTAATGGGAAAGAATCTGACAAAGGAAATACCTATACCTGAATCACTTTGCTGTTTACTGTGAAACACTGTAAATCAACTATATTTCAATTTAAAATAAATAAATAAAATGATAGAGACTGTACTTATTACAGTAATTATAGTAACACCTATCATTTATTAATCCCCTGGTGGTCCAGTAGCTAAGACTGTGCTCCCAATGCAGGGGGTCCAGGTTAATCAATTTTATCACATGTAAAATGATGCCAATAATTATAGCTCCTTCATAGGGTTGTTAAGAAATTTAATGTACATTTGAAAAAAATAATCTTTATATGTTTGGTTTACTTTTCAGACAAAAGCTCAAATAATGGACTGTTGAGTTCAAAACGAGGTTAAACAATCCTTTGTTTTTCCTTTGATGTGGACCTCTTCAAAGTCTCCACAGAATTCACCACAATATCACCTCTACTCCATGCCCTGACCCCTAGGCTGTGAGGCACGTGGGATCCCAGCTCCCTGACCAGGGATTGAACCCACACCCTCTGCACTGGAAGACAAAGTCTCAACCACTGGACCAACAGGGAGGCCCCCGGATTTAATAATCTTGACAAGAGATAGTCAACAATAAAGCGGATGGGACCTGGCCCAGTCTTAAAGTAGCCCCGCTTCTCCAGGTACAGCACATGTGAAGAAACCATTCAGCAAAATTCAACAGGCACAGTTCTAGGTGCTGAAAAGACAGGGTGAAGAGGACTGACCTCTGCCCTAGTGGACCTTACATTCTAGTTGGAGAAGGAGAGGAAGGAAAGAATGAAGGGAGGAAGAGAGGAAAGAGAAAGGAAATTACAGGTAGTGGTAACTAATGATAAAATTAAAACAGAGCAGTATAAAAGAGTGATGATGGGGTATGTGTGTTTGGTTCCTTTGAATTGGGAAGTCAGGGATATCTTTTCAGAGGAGGTGACATTCAGGTTGAGATTCAGACGATGATGAGGAAGAGTCAACCATAAAATTATATGGAAGAAAAACATCTGAAGCAGAGTGCATAGCAAATGTAGAGAACTTAATTTAGGGATGGCTTGATTGTTAAATGAATTCATAGCACATAACAGCTGGGGCATAGTAGGTGTCATGGAGTGGTATGTGAGGTGGTCAGAGGACAAGTAGGAAGGAAATCACAGAAAGGCCTGCAGTTCATGATAAGAAGTGTGGATTTTATTCTTGGTGCAATGGCTGCAGTAGGAAAGCCAGTGGAAGAAAGAGGGTGTTACCAATCAGAGCTGACAGAAGCAAAACTTAAGCCATGCCCTGAGAAGACATCAAATGAGAAAGCTGGGCAGCCAATAAACCTCTGAAGCTTTATATAAATAGACCTACTTAATGCTCACATGACAATCTGATTTCATCCACTGAGTACCAATTACAAGACCAATCGTGGATGCAAACTGACCAAGTTATGCTGAACTGCATTTAGGCAGAAAGAGTTGAAAATGAAGAGACAACGGACTTCTAAAAAGAGCAGCAACTTGCTGGGGTCTTGAGAAAAGTTATAGCAGGCTCAAAAAACCCCAGACTAGATTAATATTTCCGGGGCTTTTCAACCCTGGTATTACTGACATCTTTGACCAGATGATTCTGTTGTTGGCTGTTATGTGCATTGTAGGATATTTAGCAGCATCTCTACACACCAGATTGTCAAGAGTGCCACAACTGCCTAGTTGTTAACAATCAAATATGTCTTTGAAATGTGAAAGTGAAGGGAAAGTGAAAGTCACTCAGTTGTGTCCACCTCTTTGCAACCCCATGGACTATACAGTCCATGGAATTCTCCAGGCCAGAATACTGGAGTGGGTAGCCTTTCTTTTCTGCAGGGAATCTTCCCAACCCAGGGACTGAACCCAGGTCTCCCCCATTGCAGGCAGATTCTTTACCAGCTGAGCCACAAGGGAGGCCCTTAGACATTTCCAAACGTCCCTGGTTTGGAATGGGCTGGGGGCGCTGTGCCTGCTTGAGAACTCATAAGCTGACAACTTTTAAGCTTTGTGATGTATGTTCTAAGACAGGTTGAGGTATTTTAATTTCCACTTCACAAATTAAGAAATTATTGTAATTAGAGGGTAAAAGTGTTGTGGAATGACTAGTTTCATTATTTCATTCATCTTTGTGGGCTTGACACAATTTCATGGTTGTTAATCACAAATCTCTTATTAAGTACATGACAGAATGTGGTCCACTGGAGAAGAGAATGGCAAACCACTTCAGTATTCTTGCCTTGAGAACCCCATGAACAGTAGGAAAAAGCAAAATGATAGGATACTGAAAGAGAAACTCCCCAGGTCAGTAGGTGCCCAATATGCTACTGGAGATCAGTGGAGAAATAACTCCAGAAAGAATGAAGGGATGGAGCCAAAGCAAAAAGAATACCCAACTGTGGATGTGACTGGTGATAGAAGCAAGATCCGATGCTATAAAGAGCAATATTGCATAGGAACCTGGAATGTCAGGTCCATGAATCAAGGCAATTTGGAAGTGGTCAAACAAGAGATGGCAAGAGTGAATGTTGACATTCTAGGAATCAGCGAACTGAAATGGACTGGAATGGGTGAATTTAATTCAGATGATCATTGTATCTACTACTGCGGGCAGGAATCCCTCAGAAGAAATGGAGTGGCCATCATGGTCAACAAAAGAATCCAAAATGCAGTACTTGGATGCAATCTCAAAAACGACAGAATGATCTCTGTTCATTTCCAAGGCAAACCATTCAATATCACAGTAATCCAAGTCTATGCCCGAACCAGTAATGCTGAAGAAGCTGAAGTTGAATGGTTCTATGAAGACCTACAAGACCTTTTAGAACTAACACCCAAAAAAGATGTCCTTTTCATTATAGGGGACTGGAATGCAAAAGTAGGAAGTCAAGAAACACCTGGAGTAACAGGCAAATTTGGCCTTGGAATACGGAATGAAGCAGGGCAAAAACTAATAGAGTTTTGCCAAGAAAATGCACTGGTCATAACAAACACCTTCTTCCAACAACACAAGAGAGGACTCTATACATGGACATCACCAGATGGTCAACACCGAAATCAGATTGATTATATTCTTTGTAGCCAAAGATGGAGAAGCTCTATACAGTCAGCAAAAACAAGACCAGGAGCTGACTGTGGCTCAGACCATGAACTCCTTATTGCCAAATTCAGACTTAAATTGAAGAAAGTAGGGAAAACCACTAGACCATTCAGGTATGACCTAAATCAAATCCCTTATGATTATACAGTGGAAGTGAGAAATAGATTTAAGGACCTAGATCTGATAGATAGAGTTCCTGATGAACTATGGAATGAGGTTCGTGACATTGTACAGGAGACAGGGATCAAGACCATCCCCATAGAAAAGAAATGCAAAAAAGCAAAATGGCTGTCTGGGGAGGCCTTACAAATAGCTGTGAAAAGAAGAGAAGCAAAAAGCAAAGGAGAAAAGGAAAGATATAAACATCTGAATGCAGAGTTCCAAAGAATAGCAAGAAGAGATAAGAAAGCCTTCTTCAGCGATCAATGCAAAGAAATAGAGGAAAACAACAGAATGGGAAAGACTAGGGATCTCTTCAAGAAAATCAGAGATACCAAAGGAACATTTCATGCAAAGATGGGCTCAATAAAAGACAGAGATGGTAGGGACCTAACAGAAGCAGAAATATTAAGAAGAGATGGCAAGAATACACAGAAGAACTATACAAAATAGATCTTCACGACCCAGATAATCACGATGGTGTGATCACTGACCTAGAGCCAGACATCCTGGAATGTGAAGTCAAGTGGGCCTTAGGAAGCATCACTATGAACAAAGCTAGTGGAGGTGATGGAATTCCAGTTGAGCTATTTCAAATCCTGAAAGATGATGCTGTGAAAGTGCTGCACTCAATATGCCAGCAAATTTGGAAAACTCAGCAGTGGCCACAGGACTGGAAAAGGTCAGTTTTCATTCCAATCCCAAAGAAATGCAATGCCAAAGAATGCTCAAACTACCACACAATTGCACTCATCTCACACGCTAGTAAAGTAATGCTCAACATTCTCCAAGCCAGGCTTCAGCAATATGTGAACTGCGAACTTCCTGATGTTCAAGCTGGTTTTAGAAAAGGCAGAGGAACCAGAGATCAAATTGCCAACATCTGCTGGATCATGGAAAAAGCAAGAGAGTTCCAGAAAAACATCTATGTCTGCTTTATTGACTATGCCAAAGCCTTTGACTATGTGGATCACAATAAACTGTGGAAAATTCTGAAAGAGATGGGAATACCAGACCACCTGATCTGCCTCTTGAGAAATCTGTATGCAGGTCAGGAAGCAACAGTTAGAACTGGACATGGAACAACAGACTGGTTCCAAATAGGAAAAGGAGTATGTCAAGGCTGTATATTGTCACCCTGTTTATTTAACTTATATGCAGAGTACATTGAGAAATGCTGGACTGGAAGAAGCACAAGCTGGAATCAAGATTGCCGGGAGAAATATCAATAACCTCAGATATGCAGATGACACCACCCTTATGGCAGAAAGTGAAGAGGAACTAAAAAGCCTCTTGATGAAAGTGAAAGCGGAGAGTGAAAAAGTTGGCTTAAAGCTCAGCATTCAGAAAACGAAGATCATGGCATCCGGTCCCACCACTTCATGGGAAATAGATGGGGAAACAGTGGAAACAGTGTCAGACTTTATTTTTCTGGGCTCCAAAATCACTACAGATGGTGACTGCAGCCATGAAATTAAAAGACGCTTACTCCTTGGAAGGAAAGTTATGACCAACCTACATAGCATATTCAAAAGCAGAGACATTACTTTGCCAACAAAGGTTCGTCTAGTCAAGGCTATGGTTTTTCCTGTGGTCATGTATGGATGTGAGAGTTGGACTGTGAAGAAAGCTGAGCACCGAAGAATTGATGCTTTTGAACTGTGGTGTTGGAGAAGACTCTTGAGAGTCCCTTGGACTGCAAGGAGATCCAACCAGTCCATTCTGAAGGAGATCAGCCCTGGGATTTCTTTGGAAGGAATGATGCTAAAGCTGAAACTCCAGTACTTTGGCCACCTCATGTGAAGAGTTGACTCATTGGAAAAGACTCTGATGCTGGGAGGGATTGGGGGCAGGAGGAGAAGGGGAAGACAGAGGATGAGATGGCTGGATGGCATGACTGACTCAATGGACCTGAGTCTGAGTGAACTCTGGGAGTTGGTGATGGACAGGGAGGCCTGGCGTGCTGCGATTCATGGGGTTGCAAAGAGTCGGACACGACTGAGCGACTGATCTGATCTGATATGTCAAGCATTATCTTTGGGACGGGGGATAGAGAAGTGATAGAGAAGTGATTAAGTAAGCAAACTATCTTAACCTGTATAGACTTAACACTTTGATGAGAAGAGAGAGGGCAAACAAATAAATAGAAATATCATTTATAAAGTTAGAAAGTATTAAGAGTAGCAAAAATGTTAGGAAGGGGACTAAATAATACCAAAATGGGCACAGGGTGGAAGTATGAAATAAGGCAAATAAGAAAAGTCTTACCACAAAGGTGATATTTAAATAAAGACTTAAAGGAAATAGAGTATACAATGCATAAAGCTGAAGAAACATCTAGAACCAATTGCCTAAGGCAAAAGTGGAGCTGGGTTTGTTGTGAAATAGCAAGGAAATCCGGATGACTGGTTGATTTGACCACTTTTGCTTAAATCAACCAATAATTTGGCCAAAATAAAGTTCTCCATTGACTTCATAATCAGCTTTGAAATGGCAATTCCTTGATGTGGTTTCTTGGGGGATAAGGAACAGGGGAGGACTGGTCCTGACCACCTTATAACCTTTTGAGAATGTAAAGTGACCCTATCAAATAGAGAATAAATTCCATATGTTTTACTTATAGTTAGCTCCTTCAGTGCACTCCAAAAGGGGGAAGTGGTCTTCACATTTTCTCTTTTCCCATATTTTCCTTTTTGGTTTTATCTAAAAGAAAAGAAAATTTTCTGATTAAAAAAGACAAAAAATATCAGTCAAAAGTAAGTTACTTTTAAAGAAAGTAAACTATAATTTGACAAAACTGAGCTATATTATTACCTGATCAAAAAAATAGATGGGTCCAGTGTCCAAAAATTTAATTTCAGTAAAGTCTTCCATTCTACCAGGAGACCTAAGAAGGAGAAACTAGAATTCTGAAGTTAGGTTATCATGTCTGTAGGTAATATTTCAAAGCATTTGATGGTTTTAAAATTTAAATATTTTATTTTCAATGAAATGTAAAAAAATTAAGGGGGGGCCCAACCCTCCCTTTACCTCTACATTCATTTCATAGGCTATTGACTTGACATTGATGCAATCAGGATTTCGTGCTCATGTCAATACTGAGTTTCTCAACCTTCATACTACTGACATTTTAGGCCAGGTAATTCTTTGCTGTAAAGTGTTGCCTTGTGCTCTGTAGAATGTTTAGCAGCATCTCTGGCCTCTACCTACCAGACACCAGTAGCATAACTTCTTACTCAGACAACAAAAAGTATCTCCTGACACTGCCAAACGTCTCCTGGGAATTAAAATTACCTCTTATTGGGAATGACTATGCTAGTGTAATGGCCAGGAGATGAAAGTTTTGATAGGGAATGATCTGGTGCCTATGAAGATGAGTGATACTACTGATGGCAGGGTCATCAGCACAGTGCAACTCAAACTGTGTCCCTGCACACCTATGGGCACCTTATCTTTGACAAAGGGGGCAAGTATATACAATGGAGAAAAGGTAGCCTCTTCACTCAGTGGTGCTGGGAAAACTGGACAGCTATGTGTAAAAGAATGACAGAACACGTCCTAAAACCATACGCAAAAATAAGCTCAAAATGGATTAAAGACTTAAATGTAAGGCCAGACACTATAAAGCTCTTCGAAGAAAACATAGGCAGTACAATCTTTGACAAATTGCAGTAAGATTCTCTCTGACCCACCTTCCAGCTTGACGGAAATAAAAACAAAAATAAACAAATGGGACCTAACAAAACTTAAACACTTTTGCACAGCAAAGTAAACTAAACAAGATGAAAAGACAACCCTCAGAATGGGAGAAAATTACTGCAAATGAAGCAACTGACAAAGGGCTAATCTCCAAAATATATAAGCAACTCATACAGCTGAATATCAGAAAAGCAAAAAACCCAATCAAAAAATGTGCAGAAGACCTAAAAGACATTTCTCCGAAGATGACCAATAGACATATGAAAAGATGCTCAGCATTGCTCATTATTAGAGAAATGCAAATCAAAACTACAATGAGGTATTACCTCACACCAGTGAGAATGGCCATCATCAAAAAATCTACAAATAATAAACGCTGGAGAGGATGTGGAGAAAAGGGAACCCTCCTGCACTGTTAGTGGGAATGTAAACTGATATAGCCATTATGGAAAACAGTATGAGATTCCAGCAATCCCATTACGGGGCATAAACCTTGAGAAAAACCACAATTCGAAAAGACACATGTACCCTAATGTTCAATGCAGCAATATTTACAATATCCAGGACATGGAAGCAACCTAGTTGTCCATCAACAGATGAATGGACAAAGAAGCTGTGGTACATATATACAATGGAATATTACTCAGTCATAAAAGGGATAAATTTGAGTCAGTTGTAGTGATATGGATGAACCTAGAGCCTCTTATATAGAATAAAGTAGGTTAGAAAGAGAAAAACAAGTATCCCATGTTAATGCATACATATGGACACTACAAAAATGGTCCTGATGAATCTAGCAGAGAATGGACTTGTGGACACAGCAGGGGACAAATTGAGAAAGCAGCATTGACCTGTATACACTATTACATGGGAAGTTGCTAAATAACACAGGGAGTCCAGCCTGGCACTCTGTGATGATGTAGAGGGGTGGGTTGGGAAAGGGGAGGTAGGCTCAGGAGGGAAGGGATATATAATTATACAGATATATGTATAATTATGACTGATTCATATTCTCGTAAAGCGGAAACCAACACAAAATTGAAAGCAATTTTCCACCAAATAAAAAATAAATAAAATTTAAAAAAAATGTGGTCCCTGGGCCAGCAGCATCAGCATCACCTGGGACCTTGTTAAATTGCCCTCATGGGTTTGCAATGAAGAAGATGAGTACACAATAGAAGACTGAGCAGCTGCAACAGCATCAAAGAACTGGGACATGCAGTAGACTGAGGAGTATTAGCTATTATTAATAAGAAAATGTTTCCAAGGCTCAGGCTTGACTCTTTCCAAGGCTGAGAATCTGTTTAAAAGGAGACTTGAAGTACACTAAAAGCTCCTGTTTAATTAAACATCTCTAGCTCATTGTCTTGCCACTATGGCTAAAGTTTCCATATTGAATAAATTGTATCTCCAAAATCCCTGGTTAAAGTGTAAATACAGGTATTTATGCTCTGATATATACATTTGTGAAAAATATCATGCTCTGTAAAATTATGCACTGAAAATAATCTGGTTAATGAGAAAAATAAGATTAGGACACACTAGTTAAAATGTATGCCACTTTGGAACCAAAGCACAAAAGAAAAACAGTAATTGGCACCACACAAAGAGCTTAAATAGTCCAAGCAGGCAGCTGTGGACAGAAGATGCCTCAGGGGATATTTAAAATAAACAGTAGAAATGCAAATTTATGAGTACTGAAATAATGTGGATGAAGTAGACCTTGCCAATGGGATTGACTTTAAGTTGGGTACAGAAAGAAATTAAACCTGCCAGAATCTAAAAGCCCTAAGTCTGGGGGTGTGCCCTTCTGGAAAATGATTCCTGAGTACTAGCACTCATTTTTAGCTTTTTTTTTATTTTTTAGGAGTTGAAAGAGCTCTTGCCCATGCAGCAGCTGAACCAAAGACTTTTCCTTGTCCAATTGTTACTTCTGTGACCCCTACTTTACTAGAAAAATCAGGTATGGAAAATTGAGAATGACAATTTCTACTTACACTGAAATCATTCACTTATTTAACAATAATTAGCTAATTTGCATTATAGAAACAGAAATTGTGGTAAAGAGACAAAATGTTTCTTTGGGAAGAGAGAAGAAATAGCTTAAGCTAAAAATAAATATAAAGTGTTTCATATGAGGTCATTATCAGCTTGAAACAGAGAGCAGGCCTTGAAGAAATCAAGGAGGTAAGTATAGCAAAAGAAGGCAGTAAAAGGATGATTCTGAGAACATCAAACATTAAAGAACTTCAAACAGTTCTAGCATAGACACACAGCAAAAGGAAAGTTGGAGCTATCAAAAACTCAAGCACTAAGAATACCCTACATTCATCAAAAAATAGAAAAAGAAAATCTTCCCTACTCAATCTACAAAGCAAACATTACCCTGATACAAAAACCAGGCATCACAAAAATAAAGCCACAGTTCAAAATGGTTGCACTATGTTACATTTCAGGCTTTCTGCAACTATAAAGTGGTGGTTATGGAAACCATGGTCCTCAGTATCATTTTCTAGAACGCAGCCATCACCTATTCCACATGTATTCTCTTTAAGGATTTTTTTCTTAATTTTTCTTAATCAATCCTGCTGTTATTGCTGTTTCTTAGCAAAACTAGAAAAAACAAAACTGCAAACATTGAACATAGCATTTTAGAAATTAAGATATTTAAAAGCTTCAATCTATAGGGAAGGGAAAATCACAATAGGAAAGGCAAATATATAGTAAGGATTTAAGGCCACTTAAATAAAACAGTATGTGGATCAAAAACAACTACACTATAAAACAATTATAACTACAATTAACAGTAAAAGGATAAGCAGGAAAATGTAAAACAACTCATCAAAATTGAAAATGTGGGGAAGGGGAGTATAAAAATGTAGATCTTTTAGAATGTGTGTGAACTTGTATATCTATTAGTTTAAAGCAAATCGATATAGTTATGGGTCCATATACTTGAACTACATAGTAAGCACAAGTCAAAAACAAACAATAGATTAAAAAAATAAATAAAAAGAAAGGAACTCAAGCATACTACAAAAGAAAATCATCAAACCATAAAAGGAGAAACAAAAAGTAGAAATAAACAAAAAAGAACTACAGAAACAACTGGAAGGTAAGGATTAACATGGCAATAGGTACACATGGCAGCCCACTCCAGTACTCTCGCCTGGAAAATCCCATGGACAGAGGAGCCTGGTGGGCTGCAGTCCACGGGGTCGCAAAGAGTCGGACTCGACTGAGCGACTTCACTTTCCCTTTTCACTTTCATCCACTGGAGAAGGAAATGGCGACCCACTCCAGTGTTCTTGCCTGGAGAATCCCAGGGATGGGGGAGCCTGGTGGGCTTCCGTCTCTGGGGTCACACAGAGTCGGACATGACTGAAGTGACTTAGCAGCAGCAGCAGCAGCAGCAAGTACACATCTATCGATAATTACTTTAAGTGTCAATGGACTAAATGCTTCAATCAAAAGACACAGAGTGGCAGACTAGATTAAAAAACAAACAAACATGAATCTGTACTGTGTTGTCTATAAAAGACTCACTTCAGGGTGAAAGACACACACAGACTGAAGGTAAGAGGAATGGAAAAAGATATTTCATGTAAATGGAGACAACAAGAAGGCAGGGGTAGTAACACTCATATCATAAAAAATAAAAGGCCACAAAGAGAGACAAAGACGGGCATTACATAATGATAAAGGGATCAACACAAGGAGAGGATATTATACTTGTTAACATATACGCACCCAATATAGGAGCACCTAAATATAGAAAGCAAAAACTAAAAGACGCAAAGGGAGAAATTGACAATAATACAATAATAGTAGGAGACTTTAACAGGTCACTGTAATCAATGCACAGTTCATCCAGACAGAAGATCAAAAAGGCAACAGAGGTCCTAAATGACACAATTTAGATACAATAAACCTGTTGGATTTAATTGATAGCTATAGGACACTATATCCAAAAAAATTCAGATACACATTCTTTTCCAGAATGCATGGGGCATTCTCTAGGATAGACCACACATTAAGTCACAAAACAAGCCTCAACAAATTCAAGAGGACTGAAATTACTTCAAGGATCTTTTCTGACCACAGTGGTATAGAACTAGAAATTACCACAGAAAGAAAAATTGGAAAATAACAAACAGATGGAGACTAAACAACATGCTACTAAAAAACCAATGGGCCAACAATGAAATCAAAGAAGAAATTAGAAAATGCCTTGAGGAAAAGAAAAATGAAAACACAATTTTACAAAATCTATAGTAAAAGTAGTTCTAAGAGGGAAGTTCATAACAATACAGGCCTTCCTCAGAAAAAAAAAGAAAAACAAAAAGAAAAATCTCAAATAAACAACCTAACTTAGAAAAAAGAACTAGCAAAAGAGCAAACAAAACCCAAAGTCAGTAGAAGGAATGAAGCAATAAAAATCAAAAATGAAATAAATAAATAACATTTTTTAAAAATAGAAAAAAAAATCAATAAAACTAACAGTTGAATTTTTGATAATATAAACAAATCAACAAACCTCTAGCCTGGCTCACTAAGAAAAGAGAGAAAACACAAACAAAATAAAAAATGAAACAGGAAAAATAACAACTGATACTATAGAAATACAAAAAAATTCATAAGAGAATATATGAACAATTATATGACAACCAATTGGACAACTGAGAAGAAATGGACAAATTCTAAAACATTCAGCATACCAAAATTGAGTCAAGATGAAACATAATTTGGACAGATCACTGGAAGTGCCATAGAATCTGTAATTTTAAACATTCCCTGCAAACAAAAGTCCAGGACAGGATTGCTTCACTGGAAAGTTCTACAAAACTTCAAAGAAGAATTTACACCTATCCTTCTCAAACTATTTCAAAAATTCAAGAGGAAGGAAAACTCTTAAACTCATTCTGTGAGGCCACCATCACCTTAATACCAAAACCAGAAAAAAACAATACAAAAAATGAAAACTATTGGTCAATATCTTTCATGAATATAGATGCAAAAATCCTCAGCAAAATATTAGCAAACCAAATCCAATAATGCTTAAAAAGGATCATAAACCATGATCAAGTTGGACTCATTCCACGGTCACAAGGATGGTTTGACATATGCAAATCAATCAATGTGATACATCACATTAACAAAAGGAAAGACAAAAACCACATGGTCATCTCAAAAGATGTGGAGAAAAACATTTGACAAAATTCAACATTCATTTATGATTAAAAACTCTCACCAACATGAGTATAGAGAACTTAATATAATCAACAGTGAACATCCGACTCATTGGAAAAGACCCTGATGCTGGGAAAGATTGAGGGAAGAAGGAGAAGAGGGCATCAGAGGATGAGATAGCTGGATGGCATCACCAATGCAATGGACATGAACTTGGGCAAACTCTGGAGATGCTGAGGGACAGGGAGGCCTATTGTGCTACAGTACACGGAGTCTCAAACAGTTGGACATGACTGGGTGACTGAACAACAACTTAGGCCATTTACAACAAACCCATAGCCAATATAATACTCAATGGTGAAAAGCTGAAAGCCTTCCTACTAAGTTCAGGAACAAAAGATGTCCACCCTACCTCTTCTATTCAGCTTAGTGCTGGAAGTCTTAGCCACAGCAATCAGACAAGAAAAGAAATAAAGGTATACAAACTGGAAGGGAAGAGGTCAAACTGTCACTGTTTGCAGATGACACGACACTCTGTATAGAGAACCCGAAAGTTTCCACCAAAAACTGTAAGAACAAATAAATGAAGTCAGCACCGAGAGAGGATACAGGATTAATATACAGAAATATGTTGCATTTCTTTACATTAATGATGAAACATCATAAAGAGAAAATTTTTTTAAATCCTGCTTAAAATCATGTCAAAAAAATAAAATACCTAGGAATAAACTTAACCAAGGGGGTGAAAGACCTATGCACTGAAAACTGTAAAGCACTGATAAAGGAAACTAAAAATTATTCAAAGAAATGGGACGCTATCCCATGCTCTTGGATTAGAAGAATTAATATTGTTAAAATGGGTATACTATTCAAAGCAATCTACAGATTTAATGCAATCTCTATCAGAACACCCATGACATCTTTCACAGAACTAAATAATCCTAAAATTTATATGAAACCACAAAAGACCCAGAATTGCCAAAGCAATTATTCACAATAGCTATAGAGTAGAAACAATCCGAATGTCTTTCAACTGATGAATGGAAAATGTTGTGTAATTAGATAGTGGTGATAGTGGTACACTTACACTAACAACCACAGAACTGTACACTTTAAAATGGTGAATGTTGTGGCATGTAAATTATTGAAATTTTTTAAAAGGGATACCCAAGAGCTTCAGCCAGTTCTTACTTTAACTCATTCCCACCTAGACATGTCAACTTCCAGAGATCAGGTCCTTGAAAATATGTGAATGCCTTAAAAAGTACCTACTTTCTGTCTCACCAGCTGCTGCCAGTTTTCAGACTCAAAGAATACTAGAGAGCTGTTGATTCTAGCCCCAAAATAACTTAATACCAGTGTTCCATTCAGAACTTTAAGACCTGTTGATTCCGTTCAAGTCTTTCATCTCAGTAATCCTCAGTCACTGGAAATATAAGCTTGGAAAATCTAGATCTAGAATACCCCACTGAGTGTTAACTCATTTACATTCTGAATTTGTACCAGTTACAATGACTTTTTAAGTACCAGAAATCTGTTTTAACAATATAGAGTTGTAACATCTTACATGTTTGGAGGAAGAGTGACTAGCATAGGGTTTTTCAAGTCAGAGGCTGAATAATACAGTCAAGGGCCAGCATCTTTCCATTCTTCTCCAGATTTCATCCCCAGGGATCATTTTCTCAGACTTGAGAACATCTAAAAGAAGAGGAACTATGTTTTCTTTTCTTTCTTTCTTTTTCTTTTTTTTTTTTAAGATTTAAGGAACCTTTTACAGAAGTTCTCAGTGGCTTTTCTTCACGTCTCATTGATCAAAATTGCAACACATTTCTGTGCCTTAAGAAGTCATAGGAAGAGGGACTGGAATTGTTGTGTTTTAGCTTAGCTCAATCAGGATGCATCTTTGAACTCAGGACAGATTCACCCGATTAGAACATGGTTAGGCAGAAAAGAGTAAACACCTGGACCTAAACAGGCCTATGTTAGCAAGAGAAAAACTAAAAATGAATTCAGGATAGGTATCCAAAAGTGCCTATTATGGGGATACAACGTCTATGATCCACTTATCATGCATTCTCATTAAGGTAAAACTTTCCAGTTTGACAAAGCCCTACCCATTGACACAAAAGTCGCAGTCAGTTTTTACACTGCCACGTATGAAATTATGGCTTGGCAAGCAATGCTCATCAGACATTTAGGGAAAATCTGAAACATGGAAATGAAAGATCATGATAAAGATTTCTGGTTTCAATCATGATATAACAACTGATACTGAACATAAGACCTTCCACAGTATAATAACTGTTTTTAGACACTGGTCAATAGGAAACATAGAATTCTGATTCCTAATAAAAGGGAAACAAATGAACAAGCTTGAGGATCACCACAGCTTTCTGTGTGTATGCACTTTTCAGACTACAGCACAGGGAAAGGCCAAACAAAGGATGGTGGTGTCACTGAGCTGAGGTGACGCAGATCAGATATCAGGGAGAAGAAAGCTGCACAAAGAATTGTGCACAGGCAAGGACTCCAGGAGACTAGGCGAAGAACAGCTATTAGAGAACTTCTAGGGAGCTATGATCTGAGCAATGACCAGAGATTGCATAGGGATGGGAGATGTTAGCGTTTCAACCAACCACAGTGTAGAAATCTCATTAACCATCCCAATAATTTAGTAGACACCCTAGAAAGTCTGAGTCTTAGTAGTAGGGAGAATCTAGCACTATAGCGGCATTATTCAACAGAAATACAAGATATCACAAACATAAAATTTCTACCTTTTTTCCAAGTAACCAGGAACATGGTGGACCTTTAGACAAAGTGTGCCTACCAAAAGCAACCTACCAACTTTCAAAATAAGAAGAGGGTCCTGCTTGGAGAAAGTGGCAAGGAGAAGGTCCCGTGATATTACCAGAATGTTGGTTTGGGCTTTGAGACACTGAAGGAGGCTATCGAAGGCACCTACATTGACAAGAAACGCCCTTTAACTGGTAACGTCTCCATCCAAGGGCAGATCCTGTCTGGGATGGTGACCAAGATAAAGATACAGGGGACCATTGTCACCTGGAGACTGCCTTCACTGCATCCAAAAGTACACCTGCTTCCAGAAATGCCACCAGAACATGTCTCTCTACCTTTCCCTCTGCTTCCGGGACATCTGGATCGGGGACTTTGTCACAGTGGGCAAGTGAGGGTCCCTTGCACTTGCAAGGGACAGTGAGCCTCAATGTGCTCAAGGTCACCAAGGCTGCTGGCACCAAGAAACAGTTCCAGAAGTTCTAAGACTGGATCCCTACTCACTGCCCCAAACAAAATTAAGTTATTTTCCCAGATAGGTAGATAAACAAAATTTCCTAGTAACCTCTTGAAAAAAGTAAAAATGAAGGCAATGGCACCCCACTCCAGTACTTTTGCCTAGAAAATCCCATGGACGGAGGAGCCTGGTATGCTGCAGTCCATGGGGTCTCTAGAGTCTGATACGACTGAGCGACTTCACTTTCACTTTTCACTTTTATGCATTGGAGAAGGAAATGGCAACCCACCCCAGCGTTCTTGCCTGGAGAATCCCGGGTACGGGGGAGCCTGGTGGGCTGCTGTCTATGGGGTCGCACAGAGTCGGACACGACTGAAGCAACTTAGCAGCAGCAGCCACAGCAGCAGTAACCTCTTGAAAAAAGTAAAAATGAACAGATAAAATTGTTAATAAAATATTTTACTTAACCCAGAATATCCCAAATATTGTCATTTTAACATGTACCCAACATAGAATATGAGATATTTTATGTTTTTTCATACTAAGCATTGAAATTCAGTGTTCGTGTTTCATTTACAGCACACTTCCGTTTGGACTAGTCACAGTTCAAGGGCTTAACAGCTAAACATAGCTAGTGAATTTCATATAGGACAGTGATGCCTTAGAGTGAAGGTTACTCTAGTTCTGTATAAAAAAGAGCTTAAAAACAAACCTTGAAAGTACCACACTGAAATGCAAGTAAATTGACTACCTGAACAACTATTAAAAAGTTAATTATTAAGAATACTCTATTAAGAAAGACAACAAAAGTTGCCCAAAGGAGAGTCTATGGCATCCAGCATAAGAAAAAAATTACTAGGCATGAGGAAAATTGGAAAATGTTACTCTTGACCAGGAGAAAAAACTTATGAACTCAGAAATGAGAGAGATGATGGAAATAGGGGATACAATTTTTCAAGCAGCTATTATAAATGTGTTACTTAAAGGAAAATATAAATATAATAAGGGAATAAACAGAAAATCTTAATAGAGAAATGGAAACTATAAAAAGAACCAAATGGAAATCTAGGACTGAAAAATATAGTATCTTAAATCCATTAAGCAGATGGGCTTGGCAAGAATTAGATACTATAGAATAAAAGTGAACTTAAAGGCAAAGCAACAGAAGCCATCCAAACTGAAGCAAAAGAGAAAAAAGCAAAAACAAAAAATAAAACCAGGGGCTTCCCTGGTGACTCAGTGATAAAGGGTCAGCCTGCCAATGCAGGAGACACGGGTTGGGCCCCTGGTCTGGGAGGACCCACATGCCTAGGAGCAACTAGGCCTGCGCACCACGAATGCTGAACCTGTGCTCTACAGCCTGGGAATTGCAACCACTGAGCCCACCGGCCACAACTGCAGAGTAGTCCCCACTCACCGCAAATAGAGAAAAGCCCATACAACAACAAAGACCGAGCACAGACAAAAATAAATAAACAAAGTTATTTTAAAAATAAATGAAACCAGAATCAACAAAGCCTCAGTGACTATGAGACAATGTTGAGTTGATTCAATGCCTGGTGAAGTCTGGCTCCCTGGTTCGTAGACAGTGGGCTTCTCTTTGTGCCCCCCCGTGGTGGAAGCGGGTAAAGGAGGTCTCTGGGATCTCTCATAAAAGTACTAATCCCATTCAAGAGGGCAGAACCCTCATAACCAAATCACCTCCCAGAAGCCCCACCTGCAAATACATATCATATAGGTTCCAACATATGAAGCTGGGAAACAAATGTCTTCTAAGCTAAATTATATATATATATATGTGTGTGTGTGTGTGTGTGTGTGTGTATCAAATCTGTGGGTCCTCTATTAGTTTTCAATATAACTATATTATATAGTTATTATTTCACGCGTTGGGCCCCTGGTCTGGGAGGGGGACAATATTATACAGTCATATTATTTCAATATAACTATATTCAATTATAAAAAAGGTCCTGTGACCACAAGTTTGAGACCCTCTGTCTAATCCTTTTCCATATTAAAATCTCACCCACAGAACAATCCTAGTTCAACTCTACCTACCTCTGCCTTCAACGCTAAAATAACCTTCATTCTTCAATAAGGAGTGGGAATCATTAATTGGAGAGATGGATAGAGAGAGCCATGAAGAAAACTGTCATTTGTCCTCCAGTATTTTATGTGGCTCTTATCTTTCTATTGTGAACCCTGGATACTGATTCCCATGTAGCCCTGGTCAATGAACAGTTGAAACTTCCATGTGGGCAATAATGCTCCTGATGTCTTGCCTGTGGGAACATTGCTTAGAGCCATATACATCTTTCCCAAAGTTCAGCCTAAATACTTGGATGCTACATAGAAATTATGGGGAATGTAAAGTTCTATCATTAAGGATCTAACGATTCTCCAGTTATAAAAAGAGATAATAATATATTGTAATATAAAACGTAACAAGATGTTGTTGGACAGAGCTAAAATAGGTAAAGGATTACAGAAGAGAACGTGGCAAGAGAGTCACATTTAATTTCAAGAAAGGCACTCTTCAAGAGAACAAAAGAGGAGAGCGTAGCAAGATTGCTGATGAAGTAGGTTTAAAATAAAAAGATCCTTTGCTCCATGAGCTAGTGTCTAGGCTAGTGCATCAAAATTTCTTGTGAGAATTATTTTTTTGATATGCTTTAATTATACTGATTTCATTAAAGTCACCAATGGCTAAAATCAATGGTCTAATTTAAGACCTTGTACTCCTTGATCTTTATTCAGCAGTTTCATATACCTGACCAAACTTTTGTAACACTTTCTTCTCTTCTTATTTCCATGTGATTATTTCTAATGCATTTTCTCCTTATTCTATCTTTCTTTTGTAGTTTCCTTTACAGAATTTCCAACCCTTGTTTCCTATAACACCCTTGTTTGTTATAAACAAAACCACCAAATATTAGTATCCCTCTAGGTTGTGTTCAGTTTTTTTTTAATACTTTTCTCTCAACTACTTCATTCTTAGCCTCTACCACACCCAAGCCTAATAACTCTCATGTCTCTATCTCCAGATCCATATTTCTAACTTACTACTAGATATCTCTGCCTGGATGCCATGTAGGCATCTCAGACTTAAAATGCTCAAAGCTTATCTTCCCCTGCACCTCCTCCAAGACCTCTTCCTCCTCCTTTATTTGCTATCTCAGGGAGTGGTACTACTATCAACCCAGAAATCCAAGCCAGAAAGCTGGCTTGGAGTGTCATCTTCAACTCCTCCCTCTTCACAGATACTGGACCATTACATGTGTGCATCCTAAGTTGCTCCAGTCTTGTCCCACTCTTTGCAACCCTATGGACCGTGGCCAGCCAGGCTCCTCTGTCCATGGGATTCTCCAGGCAAGAATACGGGAGTGGGTTGCCATGCCCTCCTCCAGGGGATCTTCCGGACCCGAGGATTGAATCCATGTCTCCTGTGGCTCCTGTATTGCACTCAGATTCTTTACCACTGAGCCACTAGGGAATCATAATGGACCATTAAGTTCTCTGAATTTTAAATTAGAAATGTTTCTGCAATCCAATCTCTTCTCTCTAGTCCCCCAAAAGCCTTCACATAAGTTCTCATCAATATTGTTATCAACAATAACATCTTAGCAAGTCTCCCCAACCAGCAGGCTATGCCATTTCCAATACTTTCTTTAGAATATAAGCCATCAGACTTAGAGATATCACTACTGATAAAAGTTTAAAAATGGTTTGGAGAACTGACATAGTAAAGGCTGCCTTTAAAAAAATTTTTGTCTGGGCACAAGAAATCACTCTCCACTCTGTTAGCTCACAATAATAATTTTAGAAGACTGTCCAACTTCAAAATCTGCATACTCTCAGAAAACAGTTCTTTAAATGTATTTGAATTTTTAAATAAAATGAAGGGATTTACTTGAAGGGAATCACTGCTCTAGAATCTAAACTGCCATCAGAGTGATCTTTTACAAATGACCATGTTTTCCTAGGTTGAAGACATCTGTAAGTATTACATAAATATATACATTTATCCACATCATCTATATGAATATCATTTTACTGGCTTTTAATGGCTATACAGTTTTTTAAAAATATTTATTTTGGGGATGTATTGGATCTTAGTTGTGGAGAAGGCAATGGCAACCCACTCCAGTATTCTTGCCTAGAGAACCCCATGGACAGAGGAGCCTGGTGGGCTGCTGTCCATAGGATTGTGCAGGGTCAGACACGACCAAAGTGACTTAGCATGCATGCATGCATGGGTCTTATTTGTGCTACACTGGACTTGTGGCGGGCACGTGGACTTCTTTCTAGTTGTGGCACGGGCTTAATTGCCCTACCAAACGTGGGATCTTATTTCCCTGACCAGGGCTTGAACCCAAGTCCCCTGCATTGCAAGGTGGATTCTTAACCACTGGGCCACCAGGGAGGTCCCAGCTACACAGTATTGTTCATTGTGTTTGCGTGCTATGGACATGCCTGTGGTAGTTTATTTTAGGCATTTTAAAAAATATTAATTTTAAATAGTCCATGTCACATATCACCTTGAAGCCTTACAATAAAAGCCATACTCTTTAGGGTAGGGTAGAAAGCCATTTATGATATGGTCTCAATTTACCTACCCCTCAGCAAGAACTTCCCTTTAACATGCCACTGTAAACTGAAAAATAATGCACAATCTAAAAGCACAGAGTTATATTTTATTCAGCAGATGTATTTAGGACTTCAAGCCTGGCAGACAGCCTTTCATATAAACACTGAGAAAACTGTTCCAAAGAGTAAGAGGGGGAAGCCAGGATATAGGGGTTTCTGCAGCACCACCACATAGTCAGAATAGAAGGCTGCTATTAATAAAAGAAAACTAGATATCCCAAGTTAAGGAATTTAGCACCTTTCTATGTATTGGACGATGTACAGTCTGGGATCACTGAAATCATTCCTTTGATATGCACCGCAGCTACCTGGGCCCCGTATCTTGCGTTTCCTCATCAGGAGTGTCCTTAGCATTGTTAGGGGTGACTGCAGTCTGATGGCTGCTAGATGGCAGGAATTCCTCAGAGCTCACCATCAGGGGTGATCACAATCACTGATAACTTTGACATCCTTTGTTTACTGCCTATTTATGGCAGGAAATATTTTATTTCTCACCACATTCTTTCACGCCTTTATGCCAGTGGCTCTCAGTCAGAAGCAATTCCCTACCACCTGCTCTCCTTCTCCAATATGGTCTGAATCATATTCCCTCCAATTCACATGTTGAAGCCCCACTCCCAAATGTGATTGAATTGATAACTATATCTGTATCTATACCATATTATCTATATATTTAAAAACTTATAAAGCACTTTTCATGAAGATATGAAAAAAATCCTCAGTATTTCCCTTAATACCAAGCAAACAAACTTTCCCATTTTTTTCTTAATATATTTCTTATTAACCCATTGCCAAAGGTCACCTAATATGTGTGTGCCTGAAAATATTTAGGCCATCATGGATTCCATACAAATAGAAAAGTTTCAAGACCATGGCTTATTAACCTTGGCTAATACATATCACTGTTGTGTCAGATATTCTATCATAAGTGCTTTCTCTCTATTTTGAGATTTAATTTCCATATCCTATGATGTGGCACTATTCCTGCCCTCATTTTACAAATAAGGAAACTGAAATTTGGAGAGATCAAGTTTTTGTCCTAAGCCATATCATTAACAATGACTTCAAAGAAAAGAAGGTGGGGGCTAATTATGTCCTCCATTTTGGAATAAGGTTTTCTCACAAAAAATACATTTTCTGGACAAAATAATAAATATTTTATTGCAATAAATTGATTTTACAGTAGGGAAAGTATCTCGCTAAGGGAAAAAATCTTATTTTTGCTTGCTTATCTAGTTAACCATCTGAGACAAAATGACTTCAAATAATTAGCTAAAAAAAATATCCTAGTCTGTGCTGGTTTTGAGATCTACAGTTTTGGTTTCTTCTCTTTTTTAAAGAATTTTTTTTTGATGTGAACTATTTTTAAGTCTTTACTAAATTTGTTACAATATCATTTCTGTTTTATGTGATGGTTTCTTGACTGCAAGGCATGTGGGACCTTAGCTTGCAGACCACGGATTAAACCCACACCCCCTGCATTGGAAGATGAAGTCAACCACTGGACTGCCAGGGAAGCGCCTACAAATGCTCTTAAGTTCTTTTTCATTTTTTAAGTTTCTGAAAGTGAAAGTTGCTCAGTTCTATCTGACTCTTTGGGACCCCATGGGCTATGCCGTCCATGGAATTCTCCAGGCCAGAATACTGGAGTGGAGAGCCTTTCCCTTCTCCAGGGGAATCTTCCCAACCCAGGGATCGAACCCAGGTCTCCCACATTGCAGGCAGATTCTTTACCAGCTGAGCCACAAGGGAAGCCCAATAAAACTGGAATGGGTAGCTTATCCCTTTTCCAGGGGAGCTTCTAGACCCAGGAATTGAACTGGGGTCTCCTGCGTTGCAGGCGCATTTTTTACCAACTGAGCTATCAGAGAATTGGAGAATAACTGCTTACAATGTTGTGTTCGTTTCTGTTATACATTATGAATCAGTCATATATATATAAAAGATCTTCACAACCCAGAAAATCATGATGGTATGATCACTCACCTAGAGCCAGACATCCTGAAATGCGAAGTCAAGTGGGCCTTAGGAAGCATCACTACGAACAAAGCTAGTGGAGATGATGGAATTCCAGTTGAGCTATTTCAAATCCTAAAAGATGATGCTGTGAAAGTGCTGCACTCAGTATGCCAGCAAATTTGGAAAACTCAGCAGTGGCCACAGGACTGGAAAAGGTCAGTTTTCACTCCAATCCCAAAGAAAGGCAATGCCAAAGAATGATCAAACTACTGCACAATTGCACTCATCTCACATGCTAGTAAAGTAGTGCTCAAAATTCTCCAAGCCAGACTTCAACAGTATGTGAACCATGAACTTCCAGATGTTCAACCTTGTTTTAGAAAAGGCAGAGGAACCAGGGATCAAATTGCTAACATCCGTTGGATTATCAAAAAAGCAAGAGAGTTCCAGAAAAACATCTATTTCTGCTTTATTGACTATGCCAAAACCTTTGACTGTGTGGATAACAACCAACTGTGGAAAATTCTGAAAGAGATGGGAATACCAGACCACCTGACCTGCCTCTTGAGAAATCTGTATGCAGGTCAGGAAGCAACAGTTAGAACTGGACATGAAACAACAGACTGGTTCCAGATAAAGAAAGGAGTATGTCAAGGCCATATATTGGCACCATGCTTATTTAACTTACATGCAGAGTACATCATGAGAAACACTGGGCTAGATGACACACAAGCTGGAATCAAGATTGCCGGGAGAAATATCAATAACCTCAGATATGTGGATGACACCGCCCTTATGGCAGAAAACAAAGAGGAACTAAAAAGCAACTTGATGAAAGTGAAAATGGAGAGTGAAAAAGTGGGCTTAAAGCTCAGCATTAAGAAAACTAAGATCATGGCATCTGGTCCCATCATTTCATGGCAAATAGATGGGGAAACAATGGAAACAGTGAGAGACTTTATTTTGGGGGGCTCCAAAATCACTGCAGATGGTGACTGTAGACATGAAATTAAGACACTTGCTCCTTGGAAGAAGTTATGACCAATCTAGACAGCATAGTAAAAAGCAGAGACATTACTTTGCCAACAAAGGATATCTAGTCAAGGCTATGGTTTTTCCAGTGGTCATGTATGGATGTGAGAGTTGGACTATAAAGAAAGCTGAGCTCCGAAGAATTGATGCTTTTGAACTGTGGTATTAGAGAAGACTCTTGAGAGTCTCTTGGACTGCACGGAGATCCAACCAGTCCATCCTGAAGGAAATCAGTCTTGAATATTCATCGGAAGGACTGATGTTAAAGCTGAAACTCCAATCCTTTGGCCACCTGATGCAAAGAATCAACTCATTTGAAAAGACCCTGATGCTGGGAAAGATTGAAGGTGGGAGGAGAAGGGGACGACAGAGGATGAGATGGTTGGATGGTATCACTGACTCAATGGACATGAGTTTGGGTGCATTCCCGGAGCTGGTGATGGACAGGGAGGCCAGCGTGCTGCTGTCCATGGGGTCACAGAGTTAGACATGATTGGACGACTGAACTGAACTGATATGTCTGTCTCATTGAATGCAAACCTTTATTGAGAGTATTGATTTTCACTTTGTAGCTTCCACCAAGAAAAATTAATGCTAATGTACAATCAATACATATCTATTGGACTGATTTGAAATTTCAATGGGAAAGTTAGAATACAGAATTACTAAATTTCTGGTGCTTAGTAACTTGGGTTTGGATTCTAAGCCTATTTACTTCCTGTATGACCTGGTGCAAGTTACCAAAACTATAGCTCTTATTTTCCCAACTCAAAAATGGATTAAGTAAGACAATAAATGTAAAGTACAGGGTACTTCTTAAGTGCTATTTATATAATGAGTCTACTGGGTCCCTACAATGCTTTAGTTAGAGGTAGGTGCTGGTAAGAAAAATACAAAACAGGCAATGTTCTTGTCTTCACGGAGTTTGAAACAGTTGGAGAGACACATAAAAAACAAATAATGACATAAAGCAATTACAAACTGCCATGAAACAAAGTTAAGAATCAGATATGCAGATGACACCACCCTTATGGCAGAAAGTGAAGAGGAACTAAAAAGCCTCTTGATGAAAGTGAAAGTGGAGAGTGAAAAAGTTGGCTTAAAGCTCAGCATTCAGAAAACGAAGATCATGGCATCTGGTCCCATCTCTTCATGGGAAATAGATGGGGAAACAGTGGAAACAGTGTCAGACTTTATTTTTCTGGGCTCCAAAATCAGTGCAGATGGTGACTGCAGCCATGAAATTAAAAGACGCTTACTCCTTGGAAGGAAAGTTATGACCAACCTAGACAGCATATTGAAAAGCAGAGACATTACTTTGCCAACAAAGATCCGGCTAGTCAAGGCTATGGTTTTTCCTGTGGTAATGTATGGATGTGAGAGTTGGACTGTGAAGAAAGCCGAGCCCCGAAGAATTGATGCTTTTGAACTGTGGTGTTGGAGAAGACTCTTGAGAGTCCCTTGGACTGCACGGAGATCAGCCCTGGGTGATCTTTGGAAGGAATGATGCTAAAGCTGAAACTCCAGGACTTTGGCCACCTCATGCGAAGAGTTGACTCATTGGAAAATACTCTGATGCTGGGAGGGATTGGGGGCAGGAGGAAAAGGGGACGACAGAGGATGAGATGGCTGGATGGCATCACCGACTCGATGGAGGTGGGTTTGAGTGAACTCCGGGAGTTGGTGATGGACAGGGAGGCCTGGCGTGCTGCGATTCATGGGGTCGCAAAGAGTCGGACACGACTGAGCGACTGAACTGAACTCGGACTGATTTAGATTGCTGAGGAGGGATCTCTGAGGGAATGGCACTTAAGCTTGAAACTTGAAGGATGAAGAGATTCTCTGTTTTCCTCTCGTTCCTCAACTCTCTTTAGACTGGCTTCCATCTCTCTACCTAAATAGCTGTTGCTAAGGTTACCAGTGGCTACCACGCTACTATATACATCTGATGTTTTTCACGATCTTACTTCTTAGCAGCACTCAACGCAGTTAGTCACTCCCTCCTTGAGACGCTGTCTTCCTTTAGCTTCTCTGTGAATAAACGTCTTATCTCTGACTGCTTCAGTCAGGGCCTTTGTAGGTACATCTTCTTAACAACCTGGACAGCCTCGCCGTGAGCTGTAATAGTGAATAAAAACGCAGTCCTTTCGAGTTATAAAAAAAGACTGGTGCGCAGTATAAAACCACGAATCTAAAAGTTTTCGGTTTCAGTCGAGGGGCCTCTCTCCCGCGGGAGGAATATCTGTCCACAAGTCAGGCGCGGGCTTTCAACCTGACACTAAGCAGGCAAGTTTGCCCGAAGCGAGGGAAGAGGGAAAAGTCTGGTTTCGCCAGGTGTTCCGCGTCTCCTTGCCGCTTGCGCCGGCTTGCGGTGAGCCCGGCCCCTCCCCGCGGGTTGCCCTTACAGTCGAGTCCTCCGTAGTCCCAGCATTCCCCGCGCCTCTACCATAGAGAGCAACTTCCGGCGTCGCTGGTGTAGGTGGGTGAAGAAGGAGCGGGCCCTCGCTCTTCTGTTTCAGTGCCTCGCGCTCTCTCGGGCAACATGGCGGGTGTGGAGGAGGCAGCGTCCTGCGGGAGCCACCTGAATGGCGACCTGGATCCAGACGAAAGAGAGGAGGGAGCTGCCTCTACGGCTGAGGAAGCGGCCAAGAAAAAAAAACGGAAGAAGAAGAAGAGTAAAGGGGCTGCCACAGGTAAGGGGAGTTTTATGTTTTCCTAGTCTCCGCCGGGATGGCCGAACCGCTCGACTCGGGCTTGGCGTTGGTGACAGGGCCCGGGGACTGAGCACCCTGGACTGGTTCCCAGGACTGAATGTGTGTCCCGGGAGAGCTACAGATTCCCAGTCCCGGGAAGAGGTGACTTCTTCCAGGCGTCTTCTGGGCGTGGGATGGCGGAGAAGAGGGTGCCACGGTTTCTGTGCGGTTGCTGGGGCAGAGCTTCTAAATTGCCGGAACTTCGCTCCCACGCAGACGATGCGACGGACTTGAAGCCATGCACGGGGCCCAGCCCTTCCACCTTGCGGGTTGGCCTCCTCCTTGAAAATCTGGTTCTGACCACACTGCCGCCTCTGTGCTGGAGAGACGTGGGACATCTTTTCGTCGAGAGTGGGGGTGAAGTGGGCAAGTCTTAGTGCCTGGACCGCACCAGCCCCTATCATCCTAGTTTACGGAGGGATTTTTGTGGCGCGCTGCACTTTGGGGTTGGGTGTGTGTATGAGTTTGGGGTGTGTGTGTGAGAGAATGCCCACGCGCTCTTGTCACTGTTTGGGTGGGTAGGTGTGGGTGTGTGTGATTTTGTGGCGCGCTGCACTTTTGGCGTGTATGTGTCTGAGAATGTGCTCTTGTAGTAATAGCAGGATGTGTGGCTGCGGTGCGAATCCTCACCGCCTAATCCTACAGTATCATCAAGCTTTGGGGCTTTTAGGCCTGAATTATGATGCCACTTGTAGGCAGTCTGGGTAGAATATTCTTGAGTCCGAATGAAGCTACTCTAAATCTACTGGTAAGGCAAAGAAAACAGCTGAAAGTTTACAGTTAGATTATAAGTTAGAAACTTAAATATTTGAATATGAGAAGTCATTGTTTTTGATGCATTAAGGCCTTCGTTTTAGGAAAATTATTTGTACTGTTAAAGTCAGCCGCAGAAAGAATGAGAGAAAAATGGAGAGGCCAGAAGTGATGAAGTGGAGTTGAGAGAGGTTGAAGAGGGTTAACCTGTATCTTTCTGAAATTTTGATTATTTGAGAGTTGAAGAAGGAGAGTTGCAGGTGCTGGGACACTTTCAAAGCAAAATTTAATTTCAGGACATACTCTGGTGGCTGTTCTGGCTTTCAGATGAAAACCAAACTCTTCAGTTTGTCCTTTAAGTTGTTTAGCAGACCGACCCTAATATGTTTTTAACAGTTGTGTATTTCAGTATGAATTCTCTACGGTAGCTAGCATGTCACCTCATTATGTACTACTTGGTAATACTACCTCTTTTTACATATTACTCCTATCAGATCAGATCAGATCAGTCGCTCAGTCGTGTCCAACTCTTTTCGACCCATGAATCGCAGCACGCCAGGCCTCCCTGTCTAGCACCAACTCCCGGAGTTCACTTAGACTCACACCCATCGAGTCAGTGATGCCATCCAGCCATCTCATCCTCTGTCAGCCCCTTCTCCTCCTGCCTCCAATCCCTCCCAGCATCAGAGTCTTTTCCAATGAGTCAACTCTTCACGTGAGGTGGCCAAAGTACTGAAGTTTCAGCTTTAGCATCATTCCTTCCAAAGAAATTCCAGGGCTGATCTCCTTCAGAATGGACTGGTTGGATCTCCTTGCAGTCCAAGGGACTCTCAAGAGTCTTCTCCAACACCACAGTTCAAAAGCACCAATTCTTCGGTGCTCAGCCTTCTTCACAGTCCAGCTCTCACATCCATACGTGACCACAGGAAAAACCATAGCCTTGACTAGCCGGATCTTTGTTGGCAAAGTAATGTCTCTGCTTTTCAATATGCTGTCTAGGTTGGTCATAACTTCTTTCCAAGGAGTAAGCGTCTTTTAATTTCATGGCTGCAGTCACCATCTGTAGTGATTTTGGAGCCCAGAAAAATAAAGTCTGACACTGTTTCCACTGTTTCCCCATCTATTTCCCATGAAGTGGTGGGACCGGATTCCATGATCTTCGTTTTCTGAATGTTGAGCTTTAAGCCAACTTTTTCACTCTCCACTTTAACTTTCATCAAGAGGCTATTGAGTTCCTCTTCACTTTCTGCCATAAGGGTGGTGTCATCTGCATATCTGAGGTTATTGATATTTCTCCCGGCAATCTTGATTCCAGCTTGTGTTTCTTCCAGTCCAGCGTTTCTCATGATGTACTCTGCATAGAAGTTAAATAAACAGAGTGACAATATACCTCCTTGACAAACTCCTTTTCCTATTTGGAACCAGTCTGTTGTTCTATGTCCAGTTCTAACTGTTGCTTCCTGATCTGCATACAAATTTCTCAGGAGGCAGGTCAGGTGGTCTGGTATTGCCATCTCTTTCAGAATTTTCCACAGTTTATTGTGATCCACACAGGCAAAGGCTTTGGCATGGTCAATAAAGCAAAAATAGATGTTTTTCTGGAACTCTCTTGCTTTTTCCATGATTCAGCAGATGTTGGCAATTTGATCTCTAGTTCCTCTGCCTTTTCTAAAACCAGCTTGAACATCAGGAACACAGCTAGATTGTAATCCCTTCTAGAGCAGGGCCTGGTCTTGTGTTTAGCTGTTGGGAAATTTTGTTTTTTAGGAATGGAATAACTTTTCCTATATATTTTGATTTTACCCTGCTCGGCTTGACAGGTTCTTTCTATCTGAACCCCTGAAACTTCCAGGATTTCCAACAGACATCTTCTTACTAAGGCCTTCAGCATTTATTGCCCATCTTAAGTTCCTGCTTGGTTAATAAAGTATTTGCTGTAGATTAATTGTTAAATACTTTAGAAAGTTAAGCTACTTAAGGGTAGGGACCAACTAACCGTTTAGCTCCTAGCAGAGAATGCCTAAATGAGTGTCTTGTTAAGTGGGCAGTACCACTTAGATATGGAAGATTTTTCTGTCATCAAATAAATTCTATTCTCCTTACTGTGGTGTTGGAGAAGACTCTTGAGAGTCCCTTGGACTGCAAGGAGATCCAACCAGTCCATTCTGAAGGAGATCAGCCCTGGAATTTCTTTGGAAGGAATGATGCTAAAGCTGAAACTTCAGTACTTTGGCCACCTCATGTGAAGAGTTGACTCATTGGAAAAGACTCTGATGCTGGGAGGGATTGGGGGCAGGAGGAGAAAGGGCCGACAGAGGATGAGATGGCTGGATGGCATCACTGACTCGATGGATGTGAGTCTCAGTGAACTCCGGGAGTTGGTGATGGACAGGGAGGCCTGGCGTGCTGCAATTCATGGGGTCGCAAAGAGTGGGACACGACTGAGTGACTGAAGTGAACTGATTCTCCTTACAATGTTTCTGTTTTTGTTTCCTGAGCCTTGTCAGGAAGAGTTATGTGTTTTTTAGGATCCTTAGAACATATTGTAGTGGGAAGATACATTTGTCAGATTTGATTTAGTTGTTACATTTGATCAACAGGGCAACAGGAACCTGATAAAGAAGCAGGAGCCTCAGTTGATGAGGTGGCAAGACAATTGGAAAGACAAGCATTGGAAGAGAAAGAAAAAGATGATGATGATGAAGGTAAATTGTTAATTTTAATTTTATGGTTAGGAGGGCAAGAAAATATGACATTCTTTAACCAAAGCTGCTTATTTGTCAATATAATCCAATATTCTGTGATATTTTACTTAATTCATGTTAAAGCCTCAATGTCACAGGTAAAAACAAAAAAGTATTTATTAATAACTCGTTAAAAAGTTGGATATGTTGAATGCTGAAGTAACACAGATCTCAGCTTTTTAAAACATATTTGGCAGAAAGCCGAATAGTAGATGAGTATTAATAAGATAAAATTGAATGAATGTTGATCTTACTTTTATTGAACAACTAATATGTACTAGGCACTATCTTAGGATACTTCTGTCCATTTTTATTTTACCCTCACAAAAACCTAGCAAACAGGAAATGACAGTTATGTGATTTGCCCAATCTGACACAGCTAGTATGTGTAAATAAAGTCAGTTTCAAATCTAGCACCTGTGCATGTTAAGTCACTTCAATCATGTCTGACTCTCTGTGACCATATGGACCGTAATTTGCCAGTCTCCTCTGTCCATAGGATTCTCCAGGCAAGAATACTGGAGTGAGTTGCCATGCCCTCCTCCAGGGGATCTTCCTGATTCCAAGTCTGTTCCTTGTACTCTATCAAAGGTACTTTTATTTATTTTCAAAGGAGCACGTTGGAGTGCTTCTAAAACCTACTATGAATTCACTGGCCCCAAATCCTTATATTTTGGAGCTTTTGCCAAAGGTTTCTATAAAGACAACATTTCTTGGAATTGTAGGAGTTGATGCTATCAATAAGACAGTGGAGGGAGTGATTAGTTGGGAGAACTATTATTCTGTAGCCTCTTTAGGCAGAAGAGGAGATGGGGCTTCCCATTCTTAATTATATACTGCTGTGAGCTATTCTTCCTCAAGCACTGCCAGCTAGGGCTTACGCCTTCCAATCTTTAGCAACAAATACCTGCTGTACTCTTCTTGGGTTAGGATAATGCAAAGCAGTTGTACTTCCTTTAGGAAGATAAGTTCTGTAAGCCTTCAAGGAGATTATGGTCAAATTTAGTAAAAAAAAAAAAAAATGCCAAGAATTGATACTGAACATGGACACTGGGTTTTAGCAAAGGAAAGTACAGTGCTTAATTGCAAAATGCCAAGCAGGGAGAATGGTCATCTCATGCTCAAAAGCCCTGAAGGCTTTTTGTTGTTCAGTCACTCAATCATGTCTGACTCCTTGCAACCACATGGCTTGCGGCACTCCAGGCTTCCCTTTCCTTTACTATGTCTTGGCATTTGCTCAAACTCATGTTATTGAGTCAGTGATGCCATCCAACCATCTCATCCTCTGTAACCCCCTTCCCCTCCTACCTCAGTCTTTCCCAGCATCAGGGTCTTTTCCAGTAAGTCGGCTCTTCCCATCAGGTGGCCAAAGTATTGAAGCTTCAATTTCAGCATCAATCCTTCCAGTATAATAATCAGGAATGATTTCCTTTAGGATTGACTGGTTTGATTTCCTTTCTGTTCATGGGACCCTCAAGAGTCTTCTCCAGAACCACAATTTGAAAGCATCAATTCTTTGGCACACAGCCTTCTTTATGGCTGTGCATGACTATTGGAAAAACCATAACTTTGACTGTACAGACCTTTGTCGGCAAAATGGTGTTTTTGCTTTTCTAAGGAGCAAGCATCTTTTAATTTCATGGCTGCAGTCACCATCTGCAGTGATTTTGGAGCCCAAGAAAATAAAGTCTGTCACTGTTGCCATTTTTTTCCCCCATCTATTTGCCATGAAGTGATGGGACTGGATGCCATGATGTTGATTTTTTGAATGCTGAGTTTTAAGCCAGCTTTTTCACTCTCTTCTTTCACCTTCATCAAGAAGCTTTTTAGTTCCTCTTCATTTTCTGCCATTAGAGTAGTGTCATCTGTGTAGCTGAGGATATTGATATTTCTCCCGGCAGTCTTGATTCCAGTCTGTGCTTCATCCAGCCTGGCATTTCACATGATGTACTCTGCATATAAGTTAAATAAGCAGGGTGACAGTATACAGCCTTGACGTTCTCCTTTCCCAATTTGGAACCAGTTTGTTGTTGCATGTCCGTTTCTAACTGTTGCTTCTTGACCAGCATACAGGTTTCTCAGGAGGCAGGTAAGGTGGTCAGGTATTCCCCTCTTAAAGAATTTTCCCAGTTTGTTGTGATCTACACAGTCAAAGGCTTTAGTGTAGTCAGTGAAGCAGAAGTACATGTTTTTCTGGAATTCCTATGCTTTTTCTATGATCCACCAGATGTTGGCAATTTGATCTCTGGTTCCTCTGCATTTTCTAATCCAGCTTGTACATCTAGAAGTTCTCGGTTCACATACTGCTGAAGCCTAGCTTGAAGGATTTTGAACATTACTTCACTAGCATGTGAAATGAGTGTAATTGTATTGTAGTTTGAACACTTTTTGGCATTGCCCTTCTTTGGGATTAAAATGAAAACTGACCATTTCCAGTCCTGTGGCCACTGCTGAGTTTTCCAAATTTGCTGGCATATTGAATGCAGCACTTTCACAGCATCATTTAGGATTTGAAATAGCTCAGCTGGAATTCCATCACCTCCACTAGCTTTGTTCGTAGTGATGCTTCCTAAGGCCCACTTGACTTTACACTCCAGGATGTATGGGTCTAGGTGAGTGGTGACAGCATTGTGGTTATCTGGGTCATTAAGATCTTTTTGTGCAGTTCTTCTGTGTATTCTTCCCACCTGTTCTTAATATCTTCTGCTTCTGTTAGGTCCATACCATTTCTGTCCTTTATTGTGTCTATCTTTGCATGAAATGTTCCCTTGGTATCTAATTTTCTTGAAGAGATCGCTAGTCTTTCCCATTCTATTGTTTTCCTTTTCATTGTTCTCTTAAGGTTTTCTTTTTTTCCTTGCTATTCTTTGGAACTTCTAAAACAAGGCTTTTAGGAAAGGATTTTTAAAGGCAGCATTAAGGGTGAGGGTTGCCATGTGTCTGATCATCTGGTGGACATCTTCTGATCGGTTGGTTGTGCACTATCAGGGTGACTTTTTGGGAATCTCAGTTATCAGTTTTCTGGTTTCAGCTTATCTGGAGTCAGCCTACAGTCTGGTGGTCAACATACAGCTAACTTTTCTGCCTGGTAGGGGGTTTAGTATCTGCAAACCGACTCAAGAATGTGGCTCGGTATTATCTATAGCCCTTGAGGAGAAACTAAAGGTCCTTTACTCTGCATGGCTAAACTGTTATGATTTTGTGTTGTTGGACTGTTTTCCTTTGTTTCTGGATTTTTCTCATGTCTCTAATTAAATTTGTTCTTTGGAACTCAGGGAAAGCCCAAGAGTTTAAAGCTCTTTTACCACAAGAGGCAGGATCTGTCCCACACAGTCCTGCTTGGTTTCAGACTCAATGAAAAGGAAAATAGTTAGATTTTTGTTTTCTTTAAGTAGACCTCTTGTTCATTCTGCCTTGGTTTATACTTCAGATTATGAACATATTTTGAACTCTTAACAACAGTAATTGTAAATTCCAGGTTGCTCTTGACTCACTATGTGTAGAGTATCAGCTGCTTTGAAGATAATGCTTGTTTCATTGCACTTCTACAGAGTTATGTGAATCTCTAGACATTGAAGGAGGAAACTTTGCTTTTCAGAATGGAAATCTTTAATGTATTGAAGAAGATTTTAGGAATATTAGTATTTTTCTCCAGTTTGGTTCATCATATTCCTAATTCATTTTGATGATGAGGATCAGCCAATACTGTTTAACTGTTGTGAGAAGTCTCTGAGTGGATGGAAAGCTAATGGTTCAGTATCTTTGTTCTTAAGGAAAATTAATCATTGTGGGGGACAAAACATAGAGCTGGTAAGGTATACTGGTGCGTGCAGTAAAAGTTACTGAAATTTGGAGGTGGAATTGTGAGCTGAATGCTGAAGGAAAGCTCCTTTGAAGGAATGGAACTTAAATAAAAGCCAAGCAAACAGGACCATTTTGGGGCAGGACAATGCTGAGAAAGTATTTAAAGTATAGTAAACAGTGCATACTGGCCTCATTATGAGGTGATTCATTGAGGGAGTCTTTGAGCAGTTCCTTTATTCTTTTTTCCTCCCAGTTTATAATTGGCATACAGTTCTGTGTATGTTTAAGGTATACAGCACAATGATTTGACTTATGTACATCGTAAAATGATTACCATGTAAGCTTTGTGAATATCCCTCATATAGATACAAAATAAAAGAAAAAAATTTTTTTTCTTGTGAGAACTCTTAGGATTTACTATTTTAAGAATTTTCATATATAACATAAAGCAATATCAATTATGTTAATCATGTACCTTAACATCTCTCAAAGACAGAGATTCACTCAGTTGTGTCTGACTCTTTGCAACCCCACAGAGCCTGCCAGGCTCTCTGTCCATGGAATTCTCCAGGCAGGAATACTGGAATTGGTTGCCATTCCCTTCTCCAGGGATCTTCCTGACCCAGGGATCAAACCTGGGTCCCCCGCATTGCAGGCAAGTTCTTTACTGTCTGAGCCACCAGGGAAGCCCTTGTAGTAATTTATCTTCTAACTGGAAGTTGTACTTTTTGACCACCTTCATCTGCCCACCCCGTCTCTGGTAACCTCAAATCTGATCTCTCTTTCTATGAGTTTGAGCATTCTTAAAAGAAAAATGTTATGGAAAGATAATATAGTCTTCATGTACAAGCAGGGTTGTTAGAAACAAGGAAATAGAGGCACGGAGATCATTTTGGCGGCCAGTTGACAGTAGCCTCAGGCATGTGGTAATGAGAATGGAAAGGAAGGGTCCACTGGAACAGTGATCGAGGAAGCAAAATTCAGAGGATTTAGAGGCTTTCAGTCTGGATAGAGGGCTTTACATGGGGTCATGAAAGAATCGACACAACTTAATGACTAAACAGCAACAAAATCTGGAGAGAAGAGAGGACAAACTAGCAGACTATAGGGTCTAGGTTTCGAATTTGGGTGACAGGATGTTGGTACCGTTGATTGAAATAGTGAGGTAAAGAGGGAAATTTGGATAAAAAATTAGAAGGGGGTGCTACAGGCCAAAAAGGTTACGCTGAGTTTAATTTTAGATTTGTTTATTTGCAAATGGGGGTATTGATGTGGAAAGTTAATCCTGTGGGTGTTTGGCGATGTGCTAACCCTGGTGGCTCAGACGATAAAGAATCTGCCTGCAGTGCAGGAGACTAGGGTTTGATCCCTGGGTGAGGAAGATCCGCTCCAGTATTCTTGGCTGGGAAACTCCCTGGAGAGAGAAGCCTGGCAGGCTACAGTCTGTGGGGTCTCAAATAGTCTGACACAACTGAGCACCACACCCAACATATAGACTGTATCCATTTAACATTTCATGCCCACAAAAAATGTTCCCTTTGCCCTTTTGTACTCAGTTCTCTTGCTCTATTTGCTGACTCCTGGTAACTTTTGGTATATTTTCTTTTGGTAACGTTTGATATATTTTCTGTTCCTATAGTTTTTTCTACAATACTGTATGAATGGAATTTTTATAGTATGCAGCTGTTTTGGTGTTTGGCTTGTTTCACTTAGCATAATATTTTTGAGAGTTATCCAGTTGCATATGTATCAGTAGTTCATTACTTTTTATTGCTCAGGAATATTCCAAATTTGTTTGTCCATTTACTAGTTAATGACTATTTGGATTGTTTCCAGATTTTGTCTCTTATGGATAAAGTTACTGTGATCATTTGCATATGTGTAGGCTTATGTTTTCGTTTCTTCTGAGTAAATACCTAAGAGTATAGTTGCTGGTAATGTGGTAAGTGTATGTTGAACCTCACAAGAAACTTATCAAGCTGTTTTGTATTCCTGTCAGGAGTGTTTGAAAGTTCTGGTCCCTTTGTATCCTCATAAGCGCTGGTACTATTTAATTTTAGCCCAGTAGGTGTATAGTGGTATGTCATCTTTTCATATCTTTATTTGTCTTTCATTTATCTTTGAAGCGTATGTTCAATACCATTTGTCTATTTTTCATTTGGGGTATTTGTTGTCTTACTGAGGTGTAAGTAGTTCTTTGTGCAAGTTCTTCATCAGTTCTTCATCAAGCAAAACAGCTTGGTAAGTTTCTTATGAGGTTAAACATATTTTATAGCTCTTTTCCCACATGCTTGTATTGTTTGTAGCAGAAAAGATTTTAATTTTGATGAAGTCCAGTTTATCAGCTTTTTTCCTTTCTGGGTCATATTTTTTGTGTCCTGTCCAAAAGTTAAATAATTGATGTCTTTAAAGTCATGAAGATTTTTCTCTTGTATTCTTTTCAGTAAGTTTTATTTGTGTCATAAATGTTAAAAGGAAGAACTGCTTTATATATATAATAAATGTTTTATATACTTTGGTCTATGTCCATTTAGAATTAATTTTTATATGTAGTGCAAGTTGTAAGGATTGAGTTTTTGTGGGTTTTTTTTTTGGCATATAGATGTCCAGTTGTCATATCAAGTATTGGTTTGGGCATAGTGCTAATGCAGAAAAGAACGGTCTCTGTCTATTTAGAGTATCCTGAGATGCTCTGAAAGACAGACATGTAAAAATATAAATTGTAGCATGGTATGATAGGCGAAAGCATGAGCATATGGTATTAAAATTTAGATCCATCATTCTAGCACAAGTGGCCATTTTTCTGTGCTGAATAGCAACCTTGGACGTTGGATAAAATAATTAACCTTAGAAGGATGATCAAGTATCTGAGGAGGAGCTTCATCTTACCCATTTTAAAGATGAAGATACCATGGTGGTGGAGGCTAATTAACTTGCTCAAGGTCACAGCACTGGTAGGATTTTGAATGTGTTTAAAACTGGTTATACATCATGAAGCATGTGTTTCAGGTTCTGTCTAAGGTAAATTGCAGTGTGCTATGTTGAATATTTGTCCAGAACAAAGACTGTCATATTTACTGTTCTGTCTCTGCTGCCTGTCACTGAAGAACTCAGCAAACATTTATTGGATGAATGAAGAAGGCTGCTGTTAAAACTGTAAAGCACAATATGCGAATTAGATTATATGACACATGAGGATGTTGAAAGTTGTGTTTTCCAAAATTTTTAGTGTTGTTTTTGTTAAAGCTTTGACTTGAGAAACCACTAATGAGTAAATCAGTAGTATTTGTTTTCTCTACTGTGTTTCTGTTGCTATTATAAGATTGAATATAAGAAATGTAATTTTGTTGGTCAAAAATTGTCAAACAGTTGTAGTTTCCTATCACTCAGCCCATTAAGGCCTTAGATTATGTTACCTCCCTCCTTGCTAAGCTGCTGTTTCCTATTTCTCAACTGGGTGAAAATAAATATAAGCAGGATAAACTAAACACTCATTTTGAATAGATTGAATATTTATCACATGCTTGGCACTGTGCTTAATGGTGTCTAATCCTTAAGGAGCTCACAGACAAGTAGAGGTCAGTATAAATCAGTGATTGAGTGATAATTAGAATATGTAGTTAGTGTGGTAAGATTTCTTTTATGGCTTGTATCAGTCTAGCAGTTAAAAGGGAGCACTTTGAACAGAAAATGTAAGCACTCATTTGACATTTTTTGGTGAGTGTGGATTTTACTAAAATTATTAATGTTATTAATACAGCCAGGAGTTACTACCACTAGGTGAAACATTTAAAAAAATACTATATGCTAGGCATACTATTAAACTATCAACTTCTAATTATCGGGAACAGCGTCCCATTCATCCCTTTTTCGTAGTTATGTTATTTGTGGGTAGAATAGCATACTTTAGAAATGTTTGTTAAAATGTATTGAGCAGCATTTTTAGAAATTCAAACACTTAGGTCTGTTTTTGATACCTTTATTTAAAATACTTTAACCCCCTATTTAATCTTGGTCATAATTATATTCTTTATTTTTTTCTCTGAGTTTATGGGCATTGGGTTGCATAGAAAGTTGTCATAAAAACTGACAAGCAGATTGTGTCTGTTTTGGATAGTCTTTTGCCACCTGTTTTTGGAAATAGTTCTCAGTTTTGGTCATCAGGTTCTTTTGAGAATCTGAGAACTATGAACCTAGGAAAAGTAAGATTTTTTGTGTATGTGTACGATTTGATGCATAAAGAGAACTCTTTGTCTGATAACAACTAGGTAGGAAAAGGTATTTTAAAATACGAGACCCCAATTACCTCTCACTGGATTAGGAATCAAGTGATATTCTTGGTCCAATTCTACTATTTACCTATTAGGATTATCTTGGGCATGTCCCTTAAACATTTCTTGTTCAAGATTGTTTTGAGAGTCACATGAGGTTGTGAAATACAAGTGTTTAACTGCAAAGCATACATCAACTTGAGACTAGTATCCTTTCAGATGAAGTCATATAGTCATTATTATACTAGTATTTAAGTAACACTAGTTACTTTTCATAGCTTTAAAAAAATGTTATTTAATACATTGTTTATTCTTAAAGTATCTTATTCAACAATTCTTGTATTTAGAATAAATCAAAGTAAAGTTTATTAGTGCCTTTGATTGCACAAGTCAAATTCTGATACTTGAAGCTAACAATATACAAAATTCTAAGAGTATTGGATCAACTTTGTCATATGCTATTTAAGATGCACTCTATGTACTTGTGTGCTTGTTTTGTCGCTCTGCTTATGAGATTTAAATGAATTTGACATGTCTTCTCTTAGATGGAGATGGTGACGGAGATGGAGCAACTGGAAAGAAGAAGAAAAAGAAGAAGAAGAAGAGAGGACGTTAGTGTCTTTAGTTGATTCTACTTGCCAAATTACAAGTAGTTATTAATTAGCAGGCTTGAAGAGTAGGTTTGAGGTTGCTTAGGATCCTGGTATGTTAGGGAAATAAATGATGGCCTAATAGAATTTAGTGAAACTTACTAGTATTTGGCAAGTAGTTTTTGCAGTCTTATTATTTTATTTTATTCAGTTGTTATTTAGTCAAAGGATATTAATAATAAGTTTGTTGCATTTTACTGCAAGTTAGGGATGAATTCATAAAAAACTTTATAATTTAAAATTTGAATAATTCAGATAATTTTGTCAGTGATGACTTAAATAATGCCACCATGTGGTAATAGAATAAACAGTTTGCAGTTCACCTACCAGTTTTGATATTAAAGAGATTCTTGACATATTTAATGAGGAATCCCATTATTTAAAATTTGTGAATATGGTGAATTTTTATTAGTAATATTTGTATTGTGCTATTTCAGATTCACTTAAGATATAATCCTACTTGTATTTTGTTTCTATAAATAATACAGCCAAACATCTTAAGGGACCTGAAACTCTTAGGGAGAATAAAGGGTGACTGTGTGGTATTGGGGAACAAAGATTGGGTTGGGAATCAGAATAAGTTCTAATCTTGGATGCCCTTTGGCATCAGGGACCATTGATTGTCTGGCTAAATCTTCAGGATAAAATTTTATGAATGAGAATATTGAGGGTTTGACTTTCATTTTTATCTCTGTGTTGAAAATACTCAAATTATTATTTTTTTAAAGCTGTTAGCTCTGTTAGATATTTCCCTGATACATCTCAGGGGTAGATGGGATTGCTTTCTTTCTTGTCAGGAATCTATTCTGGTTAGATCCTTCTACTCAGGACATCATTTCTGCCTCTAGCATAATCTGTATTTAATGAGCATAGGTTACTTGCTTTCTAGGAATCTCTAGGAATTATAATGTCATATTCCTTCCATTCAAAAACTGTTCATAGAGTGCTTTTAAGACATAATGTTACCTGAAAATGGCTTGAGAGAGATCAATTTCTCCAGATACTCTAAAATTGCTTCCTAATGAAGGTAGATAAGCAGGGAGGAGTGTTAGAGGCTGCTTTGTATTTGCCCTTGGTAGACTCTTCCACTGAGGGCATTTTAGTATGATACCATCAGCGCTTATTGTGCCTCCTCTAAGGAGGTTGTTGAACTTGCTGTTCGTTATATTTCTTTATGAGCACTCTTGAAAGACCTCTCTTTGTCTGATCTTAGTATCAAGAATAATTGTGCTTTTCCTGAGTAGTTAATGTGTTTTGTTGCAGAAATACGAACTATGCAAATAATCTAAACCCCCCCGCCCCTTTTTGTTTTTTATTGACTGCTAGAGGATTTAGGGCCAAAGCTAGTTTTGTATTGGCCTTATTTCAGGTTCTATTTTAGGTTCTCTCTGTGTTTTGATTCGTTGCTTTCTAATTTGCTTTGAATATGTCTTGTTTGTGTCATAAATCACTTCTGAAATAATCCAAATAATATAATCACGAGCAGTTTACTGCCTTCATGTTCCTCATCTATAAAGTGAGAGAATTGTAAGTGATAGTTAATAATTACGTGCACTACAGATACTTAAAATTGTTCATAGTTTTAGATAATAACTTGGACATAGTACATTATAATTTTCAAAGGTTATCCAAGATTTCATCTAGTTCTTCGTTTTGTAGATGAGGAATCTGAGGCTTAGCACATTTAGCCATTTGTCCAAGTCACAGCTAATAAGTGGTAAAGGTTAGGCTTCAATTTATTTTGATTACAAATTCTTTGCTTTTTCTCTGATGATCTCTTTGAGTCCTTTATCTTGTCTTAGTAATTTGTGGACAATATAAAAGGCATCTTTATTAGATTTGTAGATGAAGTAAATTTCAGGATTATGAGATAATCCTTTGACAAAAAACAAGATTTCAAAAGAAAACTGAATTATTAACAATCTGAAATTTAAATAGACATATATAAAATTAGTATAAGGTGTTAGTTAGGATCCTAAGGATTTTGGATGCTTGTACAATGTGAAGGAAAATGCTAGGAATCCAGACCTTTCAGTAGCAGCAGGATTTTTAGAATCAAGTGTAGTCTTATACTGATTATACCTTATTTGAACTATTAGTAGAAGTAAAATCTAGTACCAGATTAAACACTGAGAAGTCTGGTGAGTATGAGTGCAAGTGTTAAGAGCCGTATCCCTTAAAAGTGCCTTCTCGTCATAGAGAGGAAGGAAGCAGTAGAAAAGAAGAGTAAAGTAGAGCTAACAGATGAAAGTAATGGGGATATTACTTTATAGCAGCTACAGTTCTCCCAGAATGAATGGATTTTAGCTGGGGAGATAATGACTGCCTTCATTGTCAGGCATGTAGTACCATCTGTCAGGGATGTTAGAGGATTCCTGAATTTGAATGTGAAGCTTAATTAGGTGACATCTAAGGTCATTTTTATTTCAAAATTCTAAATGTTCCCTCTTAGGAGGAACCTAAAATGGTGTTTCCCAAGTTTACTTGCCCATAGAACAATTCTAAACATTACTCAAAAAGAGGAAAATAGTGTTTGTGAAATACTGAGTATTCCATTAAAAGAAGGAACCAAAAAGTGGTTCTGTAGATAAATGATTTGGCTCAATTGTCGTAAAATATGTGTTAAAATTTCAGATTAAAAACCTGTAACATAAGACAGGTTATAATCAAAAGATAACCACACACTTCAACTTGGTAGTTGGTAAATGCTGCAGGTATACATTGAAAGCCATGTATTATTGTATAAATCACGTAACTTCCTGACATTCCTTGGATACAGCATTGTTCTTCATAGAGTAAGAAGTATATAACTAGGTCTTATGCAGACTTTTAGAAGACACATCTCTAAACATTTTTTAAAAAGCATTTTGAAACAGTGGTGTCTTAGAATATAGTTTGGGAAATAATGTATCCTTAAAAAATATGCTAAGTACTGAAACTTTCCAAGTATTTGGAAATTTGTATGTGGTTCCTAAAGTCTTTTAGCACTGAGAATGTATATTCTTTAACTTTTATATGTAATATACCCTTCTAAGAATTTTTTTACCTGTTTTATTAATACATAATGGCTTTATATTTTATTTTATTGCTGTAGGATTTCTTTCTTATTTTCTTGTCGTTTCTTTGATTTTTATTTGTGAAGGCTTCTTCTATATGCTATTCCATTTCCAGTATAGTAAATGAAGACAAAAACATTAGAAGTGTTCTTTGTGCCAAAGCATATACTGTTTAAATACATAATGGAATTATGAGGAGTTGAATATTTTTATTCCCAAATAACTGTAAATAAGAGAAGGTGGCCACTGTGGTGAAATATCTTCTGTTTTTGACTGTAAAAGTGATAACAAGGAGGTTCCTTAGTCAGGACATGTAATACCAATTAGGAACTGAGAAAAACTGTAATGATAACTGCTTAATTTTGTTTTTAACTACAGAAGTTAATGCTTTATTTGTATCTCACAGCAAAAGTTCAAACAGACCCTCCCTCAGTTCCAATATGTGACCTGTATCCTAATGGTGTATTTCCCAAAGGACAAGAATGCGAATACCCACCCACACAAGATGGGTAAGGATCACAAAATAACTTCCAGTATGACCTTCAAAAATTGTAGCTTAGCAATAAAGCAGATTTAATTTTTCTTGGAACTTTGCTCTACTACCTAAATAAAAAAACTTAGGAATTTGTTTCAGAGAAAATACAGTAGAAGCCCTCTTATCCAAAATGATTGGGACCAGTAGTTGGTTAATCGTTACTGATAAGAGTTAACTTAAAACAAGCATTGGTTTTTCATCATTGTTGATCCTTAAGTGTAGATTGCATTGGACTCCACTTTTTTTTTTCCTGTGAGCTATATCCATAATGCACTGAGTCCATTTCATTTTGAGTTTCTGTGGACAGCAAAAATTAAGTAATCTGAGGACTGATGGCTATATCTTTACATCTTTTTTCTGAAATCATTTCCATTTGACAGAAGTATTTTTTGAAAACTTCTCTGAGTAGTCAATTTAGTTTTCATAGAAACAATTCTTTTTAGTAATGTATAATTAAATTATGTCATTGCAGTAACAAGTACAGATGATTTATACTGGTTTGGGCACAGATCACTTGATTTTTGGAAGTGTTCTGAAAGAGTAAATTTTTTCTGGTTAGCAGACTAGTTAAGAGTCTGGATGCTGGGACCAAACTATCTACGTTTGAATCCCAGTTCTAACACTTATTAGCTTTGTGACTTGGGCAAGTAATTTATCATGTTGTGCTTTCATATCCTAATCCATAACATGGGCACTTCATAGCATTGTTGAGAGGAATAATATTTAGTGTATTTATTTAGTAGAGTGATAGACATATAGTAAGCATTAAGTAAGTGTTAGCTACTGTTATTCAGAATAGAAACCCAGTCACTAATATTCAGAATATAGTGGGCATTGGTCCATATAATTTATAGGGATAATCAGGAGCATTGGTTAATCCAGTGGTTGCAATAGTTGGTTAAGAAAGCTTCTACTGTCCCATTGTTTCCTTGACCTATATAAAGACATCATTGTTTTTCTTTAAAGTTAGAAAGGAACATGATGTTATGTTTTATGGCATGGGCATTTTTTCTTTGAATTTGAATACATCAGTTTCTGGCCCTATCTTAAGCATTTTAGAATGTCATAAACATGGAGTTTTGTATTAATTACCTAAATTTTCATGTTGCATACAATGTGATCACACTTATTTTTTAATATAATCTTTTTTATTTTTTATTTTTTTTGCTTGCTTGTTTCCTCTTCCTTCCCTTTCTTCCAGACCCATGTAACCACCTAGCAGGTAGCCTTCCATATTTTTCTATGTTCATGTATATGTATATCTCTCTCTACTTGTGTAAGGAGAGTGTTTTGGTCATTATTTGGTGTACAGAAGTAGAATTGTAGGTACACTTTTTTCTCCTCTGTGCTTTTGTCATCAGGGCTGCATCTTGGAAGTCCCTCCAAGTCAATCAAAATATTGATTATTAAGTTCTGTTATTCTTTTGAATGGCTGCATAATATTCTGTGGTGTGATCATACAGTGCTTTATTACACCATTTTAATTGTTGAGCATTCACTTTGCCTCCAGGTTTTTTTTTTTTTGGCCATTATAAACCATTTGCAATAAGGCATGTGCATATACTTATGCATATATATGTATATATACATATATGTGTTTGGATAGACACATATATATCTCCATATATGCTGGCAGTTTTATTATGTGATAGCTCTTCAGGAGTGGAATTGCCAAATTAATATATTAGTATTTTATGATTCCCACATTGCTAGTGATTTTGAGCGTCTTTTGATTATTGGTTTTATTCTTTTGCTCTTACGGAAATTTAAAGATTTTAAATAACAGTATATATTCATATTTTGTACTTTTGTGTTCTTAGCAGTCTCTTATTTTCTCAAAACTATTTTTTTTGTTTTATTACATCTTGAATTGGTCTGGACTTTTTTGTCTAAGGTCGGGAGTGCTAATTTTATTTTGTTTTAAACGGGTAGTCAGTTGTGTTAGAGTTGTTTGTTTAGTAGTTTCGTTGTATTTAATTGAATGAGCACTTTTGCCGTCTGCTACTCTCATGTAATGGAACTCTGTTCTCTTGCATAATGGAACCAATTTCTGTATTATTTATTCTGTTCCACTCATCTCTTTGTCTATTTCTATACTATTTATTTTGATAATTTGATGAGTGAATGTGCTTCTCTGCCATACAGCCCAACCAAACATAATTCTTATAGTTTTCTTAGGTACTTTTGGTCATATTTTTAGTTTTAACACACATATGCACAGAAAAATGCCCTTCTTACTGGAATCCCATCATAATTATGTATTTGTTTCAGAAAATTGATAGTTGTATTATAGTATCCAATGTCATTATATATTTTCCAACCCATTCTGATTTTTTTTTTTTAACGTACATCCTCTTTTTTTGTTATATTTGTTTGTAAAGGTTTTATTCTGTAACTGATATGAACGGGATATTTTTAATTCCATTTCTGTTTTCTAATTGCTGAAGGACAAGAAAGCCATTGATTTCCTGTACTTGTTAATACACTGTTAATAGGAAACTGGAAGTAATGTTTAATACAAGGAAAAAATTGAAATTTTGTATATCTTAGAAACTACCCTTTCTTTTTTGCTGTCATTTTCTGATGCAAATTAAACATTGTGTAAGTAAAGTAGCTTCTGTTTTTCAAATAATACAGGAAGGTATTCTATATTATAATATCTCTTGGAGTAATACATGTACCATTTTTCTGAAGTATTTGAGAGTTGTACATTTTTGGGTGGGTTACTGCATTAAGTAGATATTGTGTCCTTTTCATGGTTGTCACATATTCAGGCTCCTGATGTCAGTTTCTTTCACTTAGGTAAGATATTATTCAGTTTCTTTTGGTGTATCATTATTCTTTTCCCTCTTGTAATTGGTAATTTTAGGGAAGTTACTTTGAGAATGTAAACATCTCATTCCTTAGGAACATCTTCCTTACATGTAGAAATTCATGATTTTGGAAATCAGTTTTTACCAGGATGGTTGTTGCTCTTAAATTTTTTTTAACATTTTATGTGCATTTTCTGTGTTATTAAAATTTTTTGAAACCAACCACTAGAAAAATTACTGTGAACATCTTCGTATGTTAATGGAATCTGATTTTTCTCATTCTGGATCACTAGAAATGGAACAAAGAATTATTTGAAATTCTTGATTTATATTTCTAAATTCAGTAGGCAGTTTTTTGGGACATTTGTTAATTATCCAAGCAATACATATTCATTGTCGTACAATTAGGAAATATAGATAAGCAAAAAAGAAAATAAAAATTTCCATAAATCTGCCCGTGAATTAAAATCAGTTTACTGTCTGCTATGAGTTTTACCTTATTTGATCACTTGGTTAATGTGGTTATAGCCAGCTGTTTCTTATTTAAAATTCTTTTTGCAGTTTCTAAGTAATCTGTAGGGTACTGTTAGAATATTCTTTTTTTTTTAAACAATCTTAATTATTTTAATATCTGTTGATGATCCTTGCTTTGTCAGTTATTTTATGAGGACTTCAGAATGGTGAATGTCTAATTCTGACATTCTTTCTACACTTATTTGTTGACATTATTCTGAAGAAGAATTTTCCTTTACTAACTATAGTTAGGAACCAACTGTACTCTCTTCTCATAGGCAGTGTAAACACGCTTTTTTCTTTTTTTTTCCTGCCAAGCTGTATGGCTTGTGGAATCTTAGTTCCCTGACCAGGGAATGAACCCAGGCCCTTGGCAGTGGAGAGCGGAGAGTTCTAAACACTGGCCTACCAGGGAATTTCCTCTTTTTCTCATTAAATACCACTTTTCACAGGAAGGAGTTGATCTCAGCATGAGTGCTTAATTTTTTCTGGGCTAACGACATGTGTTTTAAGATATGCATTTTTAAATGGTTTTGGTAAATGTGGCATGTAGTACCTTAAAATGCAAATAGTGGCTCAGATGGTAAAGAATCTGTCTGCAATGCAGGAGACCTGAGTTCAGTCCCTGGGTCAGGAAGATCCCCTGGAGAAGGGAATGGCAACCCACTCCAGTATTCTTGCGTGGAGGATCCCATGGATAGAGGAGCCTTTCAGATACCTTTGTGTCTTTTGATCTTCTATTTTTTCTGCTTTTAACAATCCACTAATAAAAATGATAAAATAATTTAAGACTCCGAAATCAAAGAGGTGTGAAGAATTTACATATTCTATAAACATTTCCTGTAAAGATTGTCTTGCAAGCAACTGTTTTGATAGTTTTGTTTTGCAGACATAATTTTGTGAAAAAGCATATGTCATCTGTCAGTTTAATTAATTCCTTTCTAAAATATTTGTTATGACTTAGAATGATATTTTAATTTTATTTATAAGTTTTTGTTAAGTAAACTGAATGTCAAAAAATCAAATTTAAGAAAAGGGAGACTCCTTCATATTTTCTCTTTCACTTGGACCTTGAATTAAAATTATAGACCCTGACAGTAGGTTCTCTGATATCTCTAATGACTTTCATCTTGAACTCAAGACTTAGCAAAATAGTTTATTTAAATTCAGTTTTTGATCAATAGTTCTTTACTAACAATGCAGAACATTACATAATCTTGTGAAGAATCCACTGCTTCAAGAGTCAGCCATGCAGCCTTTCAGAAGTGTAAGATAGTCTCGAGATCTGTTGACTTCCATATTGGGGATCTTATTGTATCATGTTCTAATTGTAAAATGTCAAATATCTTTTGAAATTTAATTAAACTTATGTTTTAACCTGTAAGAAATCACTTTGAAGAATCTTAACAGTTGGATTGAGAAGAAATTGGGAATTCATAATGACCAATTCTGTTTTCATTGCCCTGAATACATGATATCCATCCGTTCCCTGTGGATGTAGCCTTTTGTCTTACCACTGTAGAGTAAATAGTAGCTCATACTTTTGCTTTCCTTAAAATCTTTGGCTTTTGAAGCAAAAGATGCTTCAGCCTTTGCTGCCAGGTATGGCTGTAGCTGTATGTGCCAGAATTATCTGAAAATAAAGCCAGTACTCTTGTGCCTAAGAATGATTTATTCTTAGAACATTTGGGTTCCTGGTTTTCAGGGAAGAGATTTGGACTTGTGGGAGAGAAAAGGCTAGACTGATTAAGTTTGTAATGGGTTTAAAACTGACCTTAAACTGGTGGTACTGTAATATTTCAGTTTTCTGAAAATATCAGTACATAGATCCAAAATGTATTTCCAAACAGTAAACAGCTAAAGAAGCCTCGGTGATTCTTAAATACTCCAGGTTTCACATAGGACAGCTCCTTTGGGCCTGTGTAGCAAATCAGAGGTAGTAGATGTTGGCACAGGTAGCTGCTGCTGCAATAGGAAGTAATCATAGTGAACTTGATGTTGACACATAAAAAAACTCAAAGCATTTTGAGTCACTATTTTAGCGGGCGGCAGTTTAAAGCAGTTGGGTAAGCTCTTACAGAGACTCAGATTGAAAATATTTTAGGTCTTGAGTATTAATTCATTGCTGTTGAGCATGAAAGTAGCTATGGATGATATGTAAATAAATGGGCATAGCTGTGTCACAGAACGGTTTTATTTACAAAATAGGTGCCAGGCTGGATTTGCCTGCAGGCTGTAGTTTGCTGACCACTAACTTTGAGGCAAATAAAAATTATGTCTTGAAGGCATCACTCTTATACTAAGTATAATGTTTACTTCAGTGATCACTGACTTATGAATTCTGTATTCAGTATTGGTTAAGAATCTGTGAAAACTATAAAAACAAAAGACTTTTATTTGAAAAGTTACGGTTTTTGAAATGTACTACTTAAAAAGGGAGTCAGTAGATCTCTTCATTCCCAAATACTGAATATAAAAATCAGTTACCCTAGCAGTTTTAGAATATGAGCCATCTCCTTCGAGGAAGATCTTTTATGTATGTATAAAGTTAGAAAAATCCTACAAAAGCATATAATTTATGTTTTGAGGAAGGTATATGCAGATTGCCAAGTCAAGTCTTTGGGTTTAGTGCATGCCCTGTTGGTGAAGTTAAATGCTAATATTTGGTTCACCTTTAAAATTCATAATACCTGGAGTGAAAGAATGACTTTTTTTCTAAGAGTCTTACAGAAGGTTTAACTTGATTTGGCTTGGTTGTAACTGTGTGGGTACTTGTATTTCAGAAACTTTGCTGACTTTTAATAAAAATCTGAGTATGTAATTTTTTGCCTGGAATATCTTAGTGTATTTTATCGCTCAGCTATTATGCTTATTTTGCTGTTTCTTAAATAACTAATGCTATACTATGCATACTATAAAGGCGAACAGCTGCTTGGAGAACTACAAGTGAAGAAAAGAAAGCATTAGATCAAGCTAGTGAAGAGATTTGGAATGATTTTCGAGAAGCTGCAGAAGCACATCGACAAGTTAGAAAATATGTTATGAGCTGGATCAAGCCTGGGATGACAATGATAGAAATCTGGTAAAAGGAATATGTTTTTGTAAGAATGTGATAAAAAAGTTTTTTTAGCTCTAACTCTTCAGGTTTATGTTTGTCTTTCATTACTGCCTTGCCAAAGATCTTAAAGTGAAGGTTCTAGAAATACCTTGTGTAATCCTTATAGTGCTGATGTACTGAGGAAACCGTAGAGGGTGTTTGCGTCTCATCCACCCTGTTCTGTACTCGTGTTCTCATATGTACAAGTGCACACATTCCTGGCTCTTATTTTCTGTTTGAAAACCTGTTATTTTGCTAGCCAACAAGTGATGGTAAATTAAAATTCTGGGACACAAAACCTTTATAATGCAATGAAGAAAGTGATTATTTCTCCAGTTTTGCCCTTGAGAAATAATTAGCTGTAGGGCAACTTAATTCTCTGATCTAAGAATTTTTAAAACTTGCAACATTGAGAAAAATGTAATCAGCCTTTAGTCTAAGTCAGGAGTCATATTTCCTGATAAATTAAGTTGAAAGTGGATCATGTTTTTCTAGTGGATTAAATTCTCTGTATTTTTTTAGAGATGAACTGTTTTCATAGTAGTTATTTAGTTGGAGAACTGTTACTTAGTTGCATCCAGAAGGTGCTCAGATCACTCCCAGAAAGTAAGAGTTTCAGTCAGCTTTCTGAACTTGATGAGCTGTAAGGTACATCAAGGGTAAGAATGTAAAAGTAAAGAAGTTCCTTTCTCTTTTTTTAGTGAGAAGTTGGAAGACTGTTCACGAAAGTTAATAAAAGAGAATGGATTAAACGCAGGCCTGGCATTTCCTACTGGGTGTTCTCTGAATAACTGTGCTGCCCATTATACTCCCAATGCTGGTGACACAACAGTATTACAGTATGATGACATCTGTAAGATAGACTTTGGAACACATATAAGTGGTGAGTTCTTAGAAATAATTCCTTGGGTAGGGCTGTAGATATTGAACTCTCTGAACATTTTCCCTTTTTGATGTCTCACTTTTCAGTAGAGTTATTAATACGTTGAGGCAGATTTTGAGATTTATGTCAACGCATACTACTTAATGTAATTCAGTGAAAACTGTTGGGTAATTTAGGTTTGTTACCTATTATAGCAAGGATTGAAAAATAGAATCTTACATCTTCATTCAGGTCTTTCAAACTTTTTTATTCATATAATAACAGTAAACATTTACTCAGAACCTTTGAGTTTACCAACCTTTGTACATAATTGTTAGTTTTTCTCAATTCTTTCCTACACACCCTTGTTAGGTAAGTACCTTTTACTTTCACTTAACAGGTGAGAAAGCAAAGCTTAGATTTAAACACTTGAGGTCTTCCTAAGCTGGAGAAGCTGGATTGGTGGTTAGTGTTCTATGGACCTGTACATTTTCTCTGCCCACTTGTGCTACTTAGTTCTCCAGGCTTTCTCAGTTTGATTTGTTTTTATTTTTGTATAACTGCCTGGTGAGTACTGAATTGGTGCTTTCTTGAAGTAACCCTGGAATTAATTTTGTCATTTTGAAACATTGATTATGAATGCTGTCTAGGGACTTGAAGTTCTGCTTTCATTAGAGCCCATCATTTTGTTTTTCTGTTAATTAGCAAGGTTAATTAATAATGTAGATGCTATAAAGTAGGTAATATGACTAACTGATAATTAAACACAAATTTTCTCTTTCAGGTAGGATTATCGATTGTGCTTTTACTGTCACTTTTAATCCCAAATATGATACATTATTAAAAGCTGTCAAAGATGCCACTAACACTGGAATAAAGGTATGTGAACTGTAAGCACCATCTCATTTAATATATTTTGAGCACTTTATAGCCTGTTTAAGGACTTTGGGTTATGTAAGACTGGTGTACCACCCTTAGGGTTTTAAGTGAGTTATTGTAGTACAGTGTATGGAAGGCTTTTATAGGTGAAGTTATTTCTGATTGTCCCTTATTTTAAGATATTAGAAAGTTCCTGTAAAATTCTCTACCTTGAGTAACAGAGTATATGTGATTCTATTCTTAGTGTGCCGGAATTGATGTTCGTCTCTGTGATGTTGGTGAGGCTATCCAAGAAGTTATGGAATCCTATGAAGTTGAAATAGATGGGAAGACATATCAAGGTATGTTATCTAAAAATGCATCTTATTTTGAAATGTCTTAATTTGGCAGAAATAATTTTGCAAGATGGTGTTGAGTGCTTTCTTTGGGTCAGCTGCTGTATCTTTCTCTCTTGGAAATTGAGAATATAAAGAGGGGAAACAAGGGAAATGGCCTGTTCGTGGTAGGAGTTCTGTGGTAGCTAGTTGCTGGGAACTGTTAGTCTACTCTGGTTGCTGTTAAGACATGGGAGGATTTATCCCAGGGTGACCAGATGTAGGCTAGATTTTCTGTGACTAGTTACAAGGCTCAGGCAGAAGTAAGAGGCCGTTTCCATTGATGACTCCTCCCCTCTATTTTTATGTTGAATTCAAAATTTAGAGACCAATTAATTCCTTGTGTTAATCCCTTCCTTTAATGTTTATTCCCTTTGCTGTCTAGTCTTTCACAGCCATTGCCAATCTACACAACCCCAGAGTCATTGTGCATTCTGGTGTTGTCAGTCTAGCCTTTCTCCACTTCCCAGGGTCTATCCAACCACTTTCCAGCCACCATTCTCCTTCCTAATCTATGCTCATTGCTCTCTGTGTCTCTTAAGAACTTCCCTGTGGAATATTTCCTACATTTCCTTTAACCAAATCGCTAGTCTTCCTTGTAGTCTGAGGAAGCATGGAGACTCTCATGCTCCTTGCCCCTCAGGAAACTCATATCATTCAGTGTCCTTTGCATTCCCCTGCTGATACTTTTGGACTGGGGTGTCTCTCCCAACCGCCCAGTGTTTGTTTCCTGTAAGGCTTGATGGTGCCTGTCCTTGTTGCTCTCTTGCAGATCCTTAAACCTATGAACATCTGTACAAATAAGAAATTCTTTAAAAAACTTTTTTTTTAATTTTTATTAATTTTTACTTGTGGTTTTTTTTGGTTGCAGTGAGTTTTCGTTGCTGCCTGCAAGCTTTATTGCGGTATACTGGCTTCTCATTGTGGTGGCTTCTCTTGTTATGCAGCACAGGCTCTAGGCGTTGCAGGCTTCAGTATTTGTGACTCTCGGGCTTAACTGCTCCATGGCATGTGGAATCTTCCTGGCCCAGAGATAGAACCCATGTCCCTTGCATTGGCAGGAGGATTCTTACCCACTGCACCACCAGGGAGGTCCCACATGAAAAATTCTTAAGGCTTCTCACACATGGATGGGAGGTGTTAAGAGCTAATGAAGAAAACTTGCTTTGGAGTTAGGCAAGTCTATCTTTGAGCTTAGATGACTTCTTTTTATTTTTTGGTTTAAAAAATTTTTTAATGTATTTATTTTTAATTGAGGGATTAATTGCTTTACAGTATTGTGTTGGTTTCTACCAAACATCAACATGAATCAGCCATAGGTTTACCCATTTCCGCTCCTACTTGAACATCCCTCCTACCCCCTTCACCCTACCCTTCTAGGTTGTTATCTAGCCCTGGTTTGAGTTCCCTGACTCATACAGCAAATTCCCACTGGCTGTCTGTTTTACATATGGTAATATATGTTTCCATGTTACTCTCTTCATCCATCTCACCCTCTCCTTCCTCCCCCCTGCAGCTGTGTCCGTAAGTGTTCTTTGTGTCTGTGTCTCCATTGCTGCTCTGCAGTTAGGCTCATCAGTACCATCTTTAGATAACATCTATAACTTTGACTGTAATAGTATTCATGATACCATGTTTTTTGTTTTGTTTTTGAGAAATGTTAATTTTACGACATGCCTGGAATTTATTAGTATTTAAAAAATAGTTGTTGTTTCCCACCCCGTTTTGGGATTGGTCCCGCAACAAATAATACTTAAGTTTCTCTCAGATTATCTTTCCCTTCCATTTTCTCCTTATTCTACAACCTTGGTTGGAATGTGGTCTGCCTTTCAAGGCACAGTAGGTGACAGTTTGACTTAAGGTTTAGTCACCACATAACAGTTTCTAGGGTGAAATGTTGAAATCTTTAATATCTACATTCTTACCTCTTCCACTAAGCCGGTGCAGCATTTTAGGTTCTATTCTTTCAGCATCTGCTTTTTTTTTTTTTCTTTTGTCAGTTATTGTATTGATCAGGGTTCTTAGCTGCTGCTGCTGCTAAATTGCTTCAGTTGTCTCCGACTCTGTGCAACCCCATAGATGGCAGCCCACCAGGCTCCCCCATCACTGGGACTCTCCAGGCAAGAACACTGGAGTGGGTTGCCATTTCCTTCTCCAGTGCATGAAAGTGAAAAGTGAAAGTGAAGTCGCTCAGTCTTTTCTGACTCTTAGCGACCCCATGGACCATAGCCTACCAGGCTCCTCCATCCATGGGATTTTCCAGGCAAGAGTACTGGAGTGGGTTACCACTGCCTTCTCTGGTTCTTAGTTGAGGGTAGCAGAATTCATTTTTACTAATTTAAGCAGAAAGAGTATAGACAGATCATGACATTTAGAACATGAAGAAATGGACTACAGGCTGAACTTTAAGAAGCAATTTCCCTAAACCACGTAACAGAACCAGGCTAGGCCATCAAGGGAGTGGAAACTATAGAATTAGAAAATAACCATGATAGCTGTTGATTCCAGAATCAGCCTGCCACTGTCCACAGCCTGTATACCTTGAGCCCTGCTTCTTCTATGTAACTTGGTTATATGTGTTAGGTTGGGATAGCTAAGAAATGTTTTTAAATGTGTTTTTGGTTGGTCTAGGGGGTCAGTTTGTTTGGTCTTGGGGAATAGTAATGCTTGCTGAATTTTAAAGCACATTTAGCTTGTCATTTTTATAAGGAAGACTTTTTTAAAAAGCCAACTGAGAGTCTTATTTTTCTGCACCACCCCTAAATTTGTAATATGCTTATCATTGCTAAAGATTTGGGGGAAAAATAACAAACTCTTGCTACCTAGTTCTGCCCTAGAAGAAAGGTAACTCACACTGGATTCTGTAGAGAATTCTAATACTGTAGAACTAGATTTTTTATTAAAGTTTCTATTGTGGAATATAACAAAAACTGAAAATACACACAATTTAAAAACTTGAATTAAACAATTGTAAAAGTTATGTTACCTCACCCCTTGAGAAATAGAATATTGCTGTTACAGAAGCCCCCCAGCTTTATATACCCCTTCTTGGTTACATAAGACTTCTTCAAATAAGCCATTGTCTAAAGATTTGCATTTCCTTTTATCTTTACCTAATTATGCATCCCTAAACATTTAGTATATTATGCTTAATTTTGAATTGTTATGTGTACGTGTATATCTATAGGATTGCACCATATCTATATAATTGTGCCTTTTGTTCATTTGGTTGTATCTCAGGTCAGTATATCCCTAGCTTTTCATTTTTATTGTTGAATAAGTGTTCCACTGTGTAAAGATACTCACAGTTTGTTTATTCTGTCATTGATTCTAGGACTTTCGGGTTGTGTCGATTTTCTTTTTTACCACTTGAAATGTTGATGTAATAATAAAATTTAGGGTTTCTTAATACTGTCGTTTTGACACAATCCTCATTTTCAAATTACCTTTTGGTTCATAACCATAATAATACATATTTTTCTTGTTTGTAATGCTTATATACATGATATCGTATGCCTAGATGGATTGTAGATGGTCCATAGATAGACCCCCATTATGTCCTCATCACATAATTTATTCTTTTTCCATTATTTTCCCTACTCCTGGTTTTTAATCTGTAACATTGCAATAAATAACTTTATAACCCTCTAGTTTTCCAGTTTGTATTTAACTATCTTAATGTGGGGTTGGGCTTTCTGGTAGCTCAGCTGGTAAAGAATCCACCTGCAACGCAGGAGACCCAGGTTTGATCCCTGGGTTGGGAAGATGCCCTGGAGAAGGATATGGCAACCCACTCCCAGTATTCTTGCTTGGGAAATCCCATGGACAGAGGAGCCTGGTAGGCTACAGTTCATGGGGTCACAAGAGTTGGACACAACTTAGCGACTAAACCACCAGACCACTAACGTGGGGTTATTTAGTAGCACCAAACCTGATTTTTAAGTAAATGCTTGAACTCTGTACCAAAGGCCAAGAGATCTGTTTGTGCCTTGAAACCCTGAATACATTTTTTTTCTATTATGCCAGTGAAACCAATCCGTAATCTAAATGGACATTCAATTGGGCCATATAGAATACATGCTGGGAAAACAGTGCCCATTGTGAAAGGAGGAGAGGCAACAAGAATGGAGGTACGTATGCCATTGGCACTATTCTTCTGTCAAGCATTTTGACTTTTCTTTTTCTTCTGAACTATGAAGCTAGTAGTAGTTGAGTATATAGTAGTTGAGGAAAATTAACTTGCCACTGATACTAACCCCAACAGGAATTGGGCTGTGTGAGTGTGCAGGTTGTGTCTGGTCACACTGGGGCTCAATTGGCTGTGCAAGTGAGGCATGTCAGAGGTTTAGTCGATACTTGATTATTTATTGAGCATCTTGTTGGTACCAGTCTCTTTAGTAGGCACTGAGATGTATAATAGTAGTGAGCAAAATTTCCTGCTCATGTAAAGTCTACGTTCTAATAGACAACACAGAGATCAAAAGTGCTAAGGAGGTAAATCAGGAAAAGGCAGATAAGGACTGCCAGGTGTGTGATTTCTTACACTAACTGGGGAATACCTCAGCCTGAAGTTAAGATGGGAATTTTAATTCATTCTCAATTTTTCTTCGTTTCCCTTTACTCATATATTTTTAGGAAGGAGAAGTATATGCCATTGAAACCTTTGGTAGCACAGGAAAAGGTGTGGTTCATGATGATATGGAATGTTCACATTACATGAAAAATTTTGATGTTGGACATGTGCCAATAAGGTGAGAGGCTATTCGTTTTATAAGATTGATGAGTTTCTCTTCCCAATTAACAGCATTTTAAAATGTGTGATGGACATCCACAGTGGTACATTCATAAATGCACAGTTCTGTAGCCTAACAATAGTCTGTAAACAATTTCTATAATTCAGCAAAAAAAAAAAAGAAGCCCTATTAGAAATGTTAACTGAGATGAAATGATCTAAGTATTCTCTTCATATCTTGTTTCCAATAATTGTAATAATTACAGATTATTATTTTGCTGGCATTCCTAGGTTTTTGTTACTGTTTTTGCCGTTGGTAAACTTTGTATTTTTATTTACTTTTTAAAAACTTTTGGATATGATTGAAGCATCTTCTTTATGATCAGATCTTTTTCAGTTTGATGCTGAAATTCCCCCCAAAAGGGGAATTCCCACCTTAATATTATTGATAAGTTTGTACTTGAAATTTAACACTGCATACATAGACATATAAATATAAGATAACCTTCATCTGGTCTCCTCTCCATCTGCCATCTGTAATTGAGTATTCTACAGTCTGGTTTTTGGAAGTTGAAAGAGGCAGCAGAGAGAGTTTTTTGAACTTTAATTACTAAGTAAAGTCATAGTTCTGAGTTTTCCTTAATGGGGGAAATGAGTTGGTAACTTATTAGCCAACTATTAATCTTTCACTTTTCTCTTAGGCTTCCAAGAACAAAACACTTGTTAAATGTCATCAATGAAAACTTTGGCACTCTTGCCTTCTGCCGCAGATGGCTGGATCGTTTGGGAGAAAGTAAATACTTGATGGCTCTGAAGAATCTGTGTGACTTGGGCATTGTAGACCCATATCCACCATTATGTGACATTAAAGGATCATATACAGCACAGTTTGAACACACCATACTTTTGCGTCCAACATGTAAAGAAGTTGTCAGCCGAGGAGATGACTATTAAACTTAGTCCAAAGCCACCGCAACACCTTTTATTTTCTAAGCTTTGTTGGAATACATTATACCAGATTTAATTTGCAACATGTTGTCTTAACAGTGGACTTATGTAATACTTTTATCCATGTTTAAAAAGGAAGGAATTTGATCAAAGGCAAACCATTTAATGCCATTAACCAAGGAAAAAGCTTCCAGGACTTTGAAATGTTAACCATTTTCTGTCTGTAAAGCTCCAAATAGTTAGGAATGACTTATACATTTTGTTTCAAACACCTAAGAGATGCTTTTCAGATATTTATATTGCCATATTCTTAATTGAATGCTTTGAATTACTACATCCAGTTCTGCGCCTATATACCCTCTGGTATTGCTTTTTAACCTTCCTGGAATCCATTTTCTAAAAAATAAAGACATTTTCAGATCTGAGAGCTATATTTCAATGTCTGTGGTTGTAATTCTGTATAGGAAATAGTTTAGCATAGTATAATATAGGAAAACGTAGAGCCTTTTGTCTGGATTGTAGACCCTCACACTGAAAGTTTTATTCTGACTGAGTGGCTAAAACAAGAACTATACATACATAAAGTGGGAGGACAATTTTCATAAGTTAATATACAGCTCTAGGAATATTTTGCCTTTACTTTTTTTAGGACAGTATTAATGCTTGTCTTTCATTTAACCCCTTGATATTAGAAAGATATAATTAAAACATAACTTAGTAGGAACATTGTGCCAACTTAAAACCTTGATTTACTAGCATCTCAACATTTAGATCCTTTGTCCAGTGGTAGTAGTTATTGAAAAATGTATTTAGCTTACTCAGTAAGCCAAAGGGGCACTTAAAACCACACAAAGAAAAACAGTACTTTCCATGTTTAGATCTCATTCTAGTTATTTCGGTTACTATGCTTTTTCATTATGAACCAGATTTTGTAGCACCCTGCCCCTGGACTGGCTTGAATTCATAACATCATGGGTGGTATTTCACTTTCAGGAAGTGAAGTTACAGTGACACTCATAGCTAAGTACATAAGTTGAATGTAAGATGCCAAATATTTGAACTGAACCCCACAGTTCTTAAACAGATTGCTTGAATTCTGTGTGAATGATTTGTTGGGAATGTTCCCACATAATTTCAAAATTGTTGTGTACCAGGGTAAAGCCTTAATTTGTATATGCTGTAGCACAGATTGCCTTGGGGATGCTGTTTAGTTTGTGTTGTGTTTAACGTTTTTCTCATAGGAGAAACCTGACTTCTGTACTAAATCATTTACTATACATTTAAAAAGCTGCTCTTTCATATTTGAGCTACAAATGAATGTTACCTTGTGGGATACACAGCCTAGGTTTTAGCTATATGAGCCATGTTTGTTATGGTGCTAATGTTCAATAGCTACCTTTGAATAATTTTTTTCCATTTCCTGTGATGATGGGCAAGTGGCAGAGCTCACCAATTCACGCCTGGACATGTTACAGGGCTTGGACCCTCCAGCTAGCTCTTTTGGGGCTTTGGTGGGAAGTATAAAGTATTTTTATTTCTAAACCCAAGAACTTTAGAACTGAGTCAAACATTTAGAGCTTTGTAAGATCTCTAGCAGTAGTGGCCCTCTAATTGTAAGCTCCAAGCTCCCTTCCCAAGTTGGGAGCAATGGCTTTACTGCATGCCCCTGAAATGGCTGGAAGGGATATGATCTTGTAAATAGGAAAGCTGTTACTTTAAAAAAAAAAAATTGTATTGTTTACCTGGTAGCGATGTATCTCTTGAAAATCATTTTGTCATGTTTACAATGATGTACCTTATTGGTAACAAAGTATTAGTTTGATGTTTAACAATAGTGCCTTTAGTAAATTATTTTACAACCAAAATACGTTGTTTTTTTGTTAGATAAATTTAACAGAATGTAGAAATCCACATTGAGATATACTGTAAGAAATCTTGACTTGGTTTTAGTTTTGTTAAATAGCCTTAATTTTTTTTTTTAGAGCAGTTTTAGGTTCTTAGCAAAACTGAGCATAAAGTACAGAGTTCCCATAGTCCCCTTTCCTTGACTTCACACAAACAGCCTCCCCCATCGGTTTTAGTTTTAAGGGTTTAAAAAGTAAAGGGCTAGTGACTCTACCACTATAAACAACATAGCTTCCAGAGTTGTTTTTAAACTGTTGCACTAAAATTAGGTACACTATAAGGTATAGTTTAAAGTAATCCTTGATGTTAAAAAAGGCTAGACTCAAGTATCTTGACCACAAAAAATCTTTAATGAGGTATAATTACATTAACAGTTGAGGTAACAACTTGCATAGGTATTTAATAGATGAATAATTTTAAACCTTAGCCATTTAAACTCAAGCTGTAGTTTTGGCATGAATGATTTGTCTGTGAAGTGGTAAATTCTCATTGCACTTCATGATCAGCTGCCCCTGATGATTTCAAACTGTAAGCAAACCTACTTGAGAAAAAAGATAAATGATTTTCTAGTAGTTAACACCGAGCTAAGATCTTAACAAATCTATAGAGGTTAGTGGATTCTCTTCTTTCTGAATAAAGTTAGCAGCAGTAGGACTTTAAAGATTTCTAATAAGGTTGTTAGGGAAGAGCAATGAGTATTTCATACTATATTTTTAATAAAATGCAAGTGTAATTTTAATTTCAAAAAGGGCCCAATGTTTAAATATCTAACAGGCTTTTAGTAGTCACATAATACTAGCAAGAGCATTTTAATCCGGCTTTAGTTACTTATTCTAAGTGAGATGCTGAACATTTTGCTCAGATGCCAATTTTGAACAGTTCTATGTCCTATGCAGTTTTTTTCTCTTTAAGACTGATTTCTATCCCTTTAAACCAAAAATCTCAAGATACAATAGTACAAAACTAGATCTAATGTTAAATATATAAAATGAACTCATATCCAAGCTGAACTGTACTTGTATTACACCATAATATACTGTTTGCTACATTCTTTTTTTTTTTTTTAATGACTGCTTTATTAGAATCTGGACAAACGTTTGCTGCCAGACAAATCACTATTATTAATAGAAGTCTCAGCCATCATCATTTTCATGTCCATAGTACTGAAGCCATTTAAACATGCTGTTTATAAAGCTGTCATCTTCATTTGTATAATACAGTTTGACTATGCCAAGTAAAGAATAATTTTTACAACAAACTTGAAAAAGAGGAAGTTCTGTTTACCAAAGTAAAGTCTATTCTGAGTCCTGTCACACAAAACCTCAGGGGTATTGAATGATAATGAGTAATATTTCACTTTGTAGTAGTTGAACTTCCTTTGGGGGCATTTGATACACAAATCTGAAAAAAATGTCCCTTTTCTGGTGAGACTTAGTGAAGCAAGTTTAATCTGTCTGATAAGAATTTGTATAGAAAATAACTATAAAAAATAAATTATAAAATGCCACCTGAACTTCTTCAGTAGAAGATTGCACAAATTCATGATCTGAGCCAATTAAGACATCAAAACACAAGAGGTAACACCAGTCTGAGGTAAACACTAAAAGTTTAAAACTCCCAAGTATTTAACAAAAATTACCTGCTGACATTGATACACATATACTTAAGCTAATTTCATTTCTGTAAAAAGATCTGTTGCAGTCAGATACAAAATGTGTAAACACTGTGCACTGATTAGTAAGTAAAAATAAAAACAGTGAAGCCCCAAATTGTCAAGTCAGCCCTTTTAAAAAGTATATATACAAATCACAAGAAGAAGGCCCCCACTGTCTTTGGATCAGCTAAGGATTTCATTAGAAGAGGTCTCAGCTTCTTCACTGGGATGCTGGCTACCAGACAGGAATTCTGGAGGCAGGAGTTTAGAATGTCCATTCTCAGTAACTCGCTGGGTATAAAACAAGATATAAGCTTGGGCCTTGCATACTTCATCCATAGTGCACATGCTCAGCTTGGAATCATTGCAGTGTACCCAGAACCCTAGAGTGAAGCACAAAAATATATCTTAATGTTTACAAAGGAACTTTAGAAATTTCTAGTATAAGTGAAAACATGGATTTAAAGAGTTTCAGTGAGAGTTGGTTTTTTTTTTTTTGAAGGAAAAATAATTGTCTAGCCAATTTAGTTCTTTAAATTAGAAATACAGCTTGGGCAGTATGTTACTCGAATCACCTACCTTTGTCCTAGAAGTAATTTGAAGTTATAGAATCTGATTTGTTCACTTGACACTACCTTTAATTCCTGGTATAATCTTACCAGTTAATGCTTTCGCTGGTAATTATAAAGCAAATTGTGTACAACTCATGGTAATGTTAATTGCCTTCCTGGGTTATATGGACTTTTTGTCCATACCTCTTTTTTTAAGGTTCATGGAAGCAGTAAGCAAAAGTTTCAAGTTAGAACTTGAAATCAAAGTTGTTCCAAATATCTGTGATTCCCCAGTTCGTTAGGTGCTCTGTTCTTTAACAAAACTAACTGAATTCAACCAGAAAACAGAGGACCTACTCTCGGAAGTGTGCCTTTCGCACTTTCTGACTTGTAACTAATGAGACCATCCTTACTATTTTATCCGTAACTAATGAGACCATCCTTACTATTTTATCCCTTCAGCCCTTACAAGACAAAACTACCACAGTCCTGCATCATAGAATACCCTATTTTCTGCACAAAACCCCCATTTTTTTTCCTTCTTGAAAGAAAACAAATCAAGTGGCTTTTCTTAAGATTAACTTAGTGTCTAGTTTAGAAATCTGTGAAGACTGAACCCTGGCTTCCAAAAGCCTACCCCAAGGTAAAATACTTTTTTTTATCTATACCTCCTTCAGAATTGTAACAGTAGGCAGTGTAGTGTCCTGAGCCAAATCCTTTCCCGTGGTGCATTACCACAGCAGATAAGTCATACAGAAAACATTCTGGTCTGAGGGACTTCAGGGATTCCCTGCAGCAATAGGGCTCCATGTTTAAGATTTCTTCAAAGCCAACATGAACACCAATCTTCTCTCGGTTATTACGTCCTGACCATCTGCAAACAAATCGGTAAAATTATCAACCAAGTCAAGGGACCATAACCACGTACCCGGTCCAAACTCATAGAAAACCTCAGACAGCATAGAGTACAATCCTATATAAAAAGTGTAAATAGTAAATCCTTTCAATACTGAAGTGGGCTATAATAGAGGAATTTAGGCGTATTTACCAAACAAGTACAGTGAGGTTCTAAAATAAATTATTTGGCTTCTGTAGTTACAGGATAGTATAGGAAGAAAATTAACTTTCAGAAAAAATACAGCCTTATGGCATATTCCCCCTTTGAAGTGAGAAATTCAAGGCACCAAAGGGTTTTTAATTCTTTACTGTCTTGTCAATACTTGGAGGAGGATATCCCAGGACCTAGAATTTGTTCCTGGGAGACATAATCTGGATTTTTCTTGGCCAGGTATGGGGAAAAAAACAAACCCAAACAAAACAGGGATCTCTAATTCCTCAAAACACTTCAAGAGCTCTTCATACTTAAAAAAAAAAACAAACTGACCCTTCCTGTGTGTAAGTCAGTATAATACCCATTAGTGACAAAACTCAGATATCGTCCCTATACTGTCAATTTCTCGGTCTGTTGGTCATGCTTCCCAGTACTGGATCTATGCATGTAAAGCAATGCTTTTATCATCAAATAGCATGAATTGGTGCTACAGGGGAAAAATAATGTAATCAATGGTAGTTCTTACAAGAGATTATAGTCCAGCTTCGAGTGCTATGGTACAATGACAAAAAACAGCTGAAAATGTAGTATCAATGTATTAAAACATGCAGTTAAGACAGTAGCAGGTTAAGTAAGGAGAAAGGCAAATAGGTTTTATGAAGAAAAAAAATGTGAAATGCTTAATTAGTAGGATGTAAAATTGTATGGAACTAAAGGTGAGACTTGCAAATTGTGTCACCTGCCACGCTCAAAGTCATGTCCCAGTCTTTCCCTACTAAGTGTATAGAGTCCTGCATCCAGTGCCCCTTTAATCTTAGTACGAAGCATGTAAAATAATGGAACTTGCTTAGCCTAAGTTCCTATCATTCTCACTTTATCTCTTTTATCATACCATAAAATTCAAATCTTAATTTACTGAATGATGCTAAATACTTGTCAGTTGTCTAATTAGAAAATAATTTATTTCCATTGACAAGCAGGATCTTTTTGTCTGCTGATAAAAATACAGTAAAATGATAAAAGAACAAGATAACACTACACCAAAAGTCATGCTTTATTTCTGAGAGAGGGAATAGGACTAGGAGGCATACATGGGGAGCTTGTAAGGTATTAGAAATGTTCTGTTTCTTATGTTTCTTCTAAAGCTCTTATGTGCCCCTCCCCAATCCCACTCTCCCTTTTATATGCCCTATATATTTTATATACTGGCAAATATAACAGTACATTTTTAATAGATGAAGAGAAAGGAAAAAGATAAATGTGGTGGTAAAGCAGCATAAAAATGGTCCCTGAATCAGAATATGGCATGGAAGCATCACAAATATTTTCAGCAGAAGATGGAAGGGAGGCAAATAGGTTTAAATTAAGGTGAGCTTCAAATGGCAGACTAAAGAGGCAATTATGAAAAACAGAAAGTTCTTCAATGATTTATAGTAGCCAATTAAATACCAGAAATTTAAACCCTTTTAATTCTATCTATAGAATCTCATATATGGTCTGACCTCTCCATGCTCCCTGGCCTTGCTACCTGGCCCTGGACAATGCTGTGCGTGCTAAGTCGCTTCAGTTGTGTTCAACTCCTTGCGACCCTATGAACTGTATGTAGCCCACCAGGCTCCTCTGTCCATGGGATTCTCCAGGCAAGAATACTGGAGTGGGTTGCCATGCCCTCCTCCAAGGGGATCTTCCCGACCCAGGGATCGAACCTGTGTCTCTTATGTCTCCTGCACTTGCAGGCAGGTTCTTTACCACTAGCACCACCTGGGAAGCCCCTGGACATAACAATTTTCTTGTTTTCATTCCACTTGATTTCACACACCCTGGCAGGTCTCACCCAGACTCCACTGAACCTTTTGTTGTGTACCCTTTCCTGTTCCTTCATACCTTTGTTCATGTTGTTCTCAGGCTAAAGTGTTCCTCCTCCTGCATACACCCAATTCATTCACTTAGTATTTTGTACTATGTACTGAGCTCAGTTCTGGATTTTGGAATACAGGAATGAAATGACCACTGTCATTACTGAACTTCTGTTTAGGGGGAGAGAAACAGGTATTAATAAATCAACTATTGCAGATAGTTTTGCCAAGAAGCAAAAATAGGGTAGGTAATGTGACACTTAAGAGTTGGTGGTGCTACTTTTAAACAGGATGGTCAGGAAAGTCCTGAGATGACATATGAACTGAGATTTAAATTACATGAAGTCCCCTGTGCCATTAGGGAAGCTTTGGGAATGTTTAGATATCAGCTAATGCCTTCCTCTAGGGCTCTGATAAATTCATTTTTATGTAGTTCGTGGTACTTAGTATTTCTACTTCATCATTATTTCTGTGAATGCTTGACTATAATCTTGAGGAAAAAATTCTACCTTATATTCCCCCAAAATATGGAACAACATCAGGCATTTTCCAAGCATGAAGCAATTGGGTCAAATACTCTCAAGCTATAGATTTTAATTTTAAAATTTTGTACCTAAAACATGCTGAATATTAAACACTATAAGCAGAGACTAGGAGAATAATCTACTGTGCAAACCAAAATGCAAGGAGTCTGCTATCAGCAATGTATTCTACAAGGGAAGATAACAGTATCAGAAGAATAGTTACTGAACATGTTGTCTATGATTAGGGCTAGAGATAATGACAGAATTTTTTCTCCTTAAAAAAAAAAAAAAAAGCAGACGTAGATAAGTCTCCCAGTCAAGTATTAAACTTTATTCTACTACTAACCTGAATCGTTTGAGATGGAGTCTGAGAACCTGAGGTAGGTGGCAAATCATAAGCTGTTTTTGTGCTTCTGTGAGTAGAACTGGTTTTGAGGAAAACCTTCTACGTTTTGCTATGATATCAAAGACAGAATGAGATGCAAATTTAAGGATACAATGAAATGCTTGAGTAAACTCAAAATAATCCAAGCTTGTATTATCCATTAAACATCTACTGAGTTATAGGCATTATATAGGGCTAAATATAAAGGCATGGCCTTGCTCAAGACACTCACAATCATGTAAAAGAAAGCAAAAATGAAGTCGCTCAGTCATATCCAACTCTTTGTGACCCCATGGACTGTAGCCCCCATGGACAGGTCCTCTGTCCATGGGATTCTCCAGGCAAGAATACTGGAGTGGGTTGCCATTTCCTTCTCCAGGGGGTCATCCCGACCCAGGAATCAAACTCAGGTCTCCCACACTGCAGGCAGACTCTTTACCATCTGAAACACCGGGGAATCCCACAATCATGTAAACCACACACCAAAACTTATGAGCTAGTCAAGGCAGACAGGTAAACAAGTACAGTTGACCCTTGAACAACAAAGGCTTGGACTACATGGGTCCACTAACATGCAGATTTTTAGTTTTTTAAATCACAGTTGACACAGTTGACTGTATGTTTCGCACACACAGATTCAACGAACCATGGATTGGGTTGGTTCAATCTGTAGATGTGAAATCTTCAGGGATGGTTTGGCAGATTGGCAGATTTTAGGATAACCGGGTGTGCCTAGAACCAATCCCCCACATACACTGTACACGATTTAATGTGGTCCTAAAATAAGGCAACAGAAAGATATAGTGCTATAATATTTTTAAATGGATTTGGTTATGCCAACTAAAAGGAAAATTACTCCCTAAACACATACTTTAATATACTCTTACCAAAGTTTAATCAATCATGGTCAGTTTACTTCTTGAGGCTAATCAGGATCCCATGAACATGGAACCTTCCTGCCCAGAGCACCCCTCCCCGCTTCCTGGAGATCCAACCCAGCACCGCCTGAGAAAGCAAGCCTTGATTAGCTGAGATCTCCCTCAGTGTCTTGCTATTCTAGTACCAGATCTCAAACAAGGGGAACTGAGGATTCTTTTTACCCCCTACTATCTCTAGAGGTCGTCCTATGGACCTTGTGCTGCAGCTTCTCTCTAGGCCATTGCCTACCAAAGTTTGCTCCTGATGTCCAGGAGTTATCCTTCAACTTGTACATCAACCACAACTCCAGCCACAGGAGAAGCTGCTTCTTATAGGAAGTGGAATCAGTCCACCATGAGGCTGTCCTCTAACCCAACTCCTCTTTCCACCAGAAGTCTTTCCTCCAGGTCTATGCTCTGGAGATCCAGGTATCAGACTGTTGCAGGATCTTAGGGACTTAACTTTGGGTTGTCTCCCAGAATATATGGTACAAGTATAGCTAGACAAAGCATGTTAACTCCTTGAATTATAGTTTTAAACATTTGCCATTATAGATTAAATTCAAGCAGCTCTTTTAGGCCTTTATTTGGTGGACCCAGCAGATATAAATATGTTATAATTTTCTGCATTTATTTTCATATCTTTCTACTCCCAGATTTGGTGAAGAAAACATCTAGGACCGTTCACATTTATGTTCAAGAAAATAAACACTATACACACTTTATCAATAAAGGCTTATTTTCTTCTAATCTTATAAATATTAGGCTCTTCTTTACAACAGATTTCATAATAGGCAGCACTCAGAAGACAATGTTGGTATAAGTTGTTTTGGAACATCATCAACTTATATGCCATTCTTTCAATGCTGGAACAGCCACTGTTTCTTTTATGTTACCTTAGGAGTTTATTATCTAACCCCCTGCTGCTGCTAAGTTGCTTCAGTCGTGTCCGACTCTGTGCAACCCCATAGACGGCAGCCCACCAGGCCCCGCCATCCCTGGGGTTCTCCAGGCAAGAACACTGGAGTGGGTTGCCATTTCTTCCTCCAATGCATGAAAGTGAAAAGTGAAAGTAAAGTCGCTCAGTCGCGTCCGACTCTTAGCGACCCCATAGACTGCAGCCCACCAGGCTCCTCTGTCCATGGGATATTCCAGGCAAGAGTACTGGAGTGGGGTGCCATTGCCTTCTCCCTCTAACCCCCTAGAGTCTAGAGTCATTTTTTTTCAGACATGGAGATTAAGGAGAATATCTGCAAATATATAGTATAAACATTTAAAATGCCATGTACTACACATTGATAAAGAAACCGGAAGAAGATGTAGCAGATCTGATGTGGTTTTATCTACCATTTCTCTGGAGGAGGATGCTTCTGTTTAATTGAAATGGCTGTTTCATCCCCCAGTGCTGGGTTCCTATGCTCACTTTCATTAGAGAGCTTATCACAGTAGACCTTGTCTATCTGTTTTCTCCATTAGGTATGTGAGCATCTTGAAAGTGTCTTTCCTCTTTCCACAATGACTAGAACAATGACTAATTATAGAAGAGGCAGTCAATGGATGGTTTTTTAATAAATCTTTGTTTTTATGAAACCAATGTCCATCACAGCAGTCCAGCAATGTATATTATTTCCTATTTTATAAGTATGTATACACACACATATACATATGTTATCTATGTATCAATGTTTTGATGTGCACCAAAAAGACTCATAAAGCAATCATTTCATTCAGTACTAAATACCTTTTACTATTCCCCTTCACTACTTTATTCTGCTGCTGCTGCTGCTAAGTTGCTTCAGTCGTGTCCAACTCTTCACGACCCCATGGACTGCAGCCTACCAGGCTCCTCCGTCCGTGGGATTTTCCAGGCAAGAGTACTGGAGTGGGGTGCCATCGCCTTCTCTGGCTTTATTCTACTCACATATTAAATTTTATCTTATGAATCCTTTCTACAACTTACTATAGGATCAAAAATATTTTAATGTCATCAATAAGGCAAAACACACATGTAGTTCACAAACATCAATTAAAAAGAAATATGTAGCCCAAGTTTCTTTTGATAAACAGTTTATTTCTATACCTGCTACTTACGGAATTTCTTCCAGTTTCCCCTCATTGGTGTTTCTCTTTGCTAACCTTAGAAAAACAAAGAGAATATACAGCCTCTACTTACAATTACACTGGTCACACACGTAGATTTTTCCTTCTAAAGCTTCGGTTTCTGTGAACTTAGCCAACATTTCAGTAACCAGACACGGCTGGGAAGCACTATCTTTTCCACTGCATTGGTATCTTTCTGGGAATTCCAGTGACAAGTCCCAGAAAGGTTCTATGGTATTTGACTTGCTGTCACATGCAAGACATGTAACCTGCAAATAAAAATATTAGTTTCTCAGATTACAATCCTTCTGTCAAAATATTTACTCCTTTCACTAGAAGTCATTACCTGTAAATAAGCTTTTCTTCTGAAAATGTACTATCAGAATTCTGAATGATCTGCTTTATATTATTTTCAGGGAATAATGTTTTTCTTCCATAAATACACTATGCATTGATGGGCTTTAACTATGAGGCATTCAAAAAGCTCTAAGGGCTTTTTTTTTTGTTTGTTTGTTTTTGTTTTTGTTTTTTTTTGTTTTGACAATAATCTCTTATTTTTTTAATAAAGAGAAACTGCTGGAAGGAGGGAAGAGTAAGGAAGAATGAGCCCCGAATTAATATTTGTAGGGAGAGAGATGCATAAGCAGATCAAGAATAGCTTATGAGTCAGATCAATTGATGTGTTGCGTTTGTAAGATGCTTTTACATTGAATCTGAAAAGATGTTTCGAGTTGCAATAGATGTTGGCTGGAAACAGAGTTGCTGCAAATAGTGCCATGAGAAGGTGGGATCTCCTCGCTCCAAGGGCACACAGAGAATCAGGCTGAGTTTTGCCTTATTAAGAAAATCCCTAGCCTTGATGCATGGCTGGGCCAGGATTATTAATCAGAATGTAAGGGCTTTTTTTAACTAAGTTCAGTCAAGTCTGAATTTAGTTAAAAAAAACAAACAAACAAACTATGGGCTCACTTAATTAGATACACACTGTGTGTATATATATGTGTGTGTGTGTGTCTATACATATAATATATATTTATATACATTTAATGTGCTTAGATTATTAGACTTGAGTTTCTTTGCCCTTTTCCTTTCTCATCTTTCACTGATGGGTTTTCTCTTCCCAAATCCCCATAACTTCTTAACCATAATGCAAGTAAAATGCTATTAGTATATTTTTATATGCAAATTTAAAAATATAGCATACTTTTATATTAGTACATTAGCATATACAGATTTTGAAGCCCTACCAACTAATAATTTCAAAAGATAGTATATATAAAATACATATAAATATTTCTACTTAAAGCAAACAGCACTACATTAAAATCCTAATCAAAATATAGGAACCTCAAAGAACAGGAGGCCTTTCTGACATAGGAAATATAGTAACTGGAAAAGGAAAGAATAACTTTGGTAAAGCATTCAGCAGGATTTAATGCCAACACTGCCCATAACTGAAGACAGACTTTAAAGATCTAATAATCCACATGATATGAAATACTACTAAACTCTTTCACAAAAGCTATATTCCTGGAACACACAACAAAATAAAAAAGCCAATTGTAATTTACATTTTAAATTAAATACACTGACACAAAGAAAAGAAGAATACCCCTAGTGTTAATAGTTTGGGGACTCACTAGGACCAAGGTTTGACCTTTTGAGAACAGTTTCTTGAATATGGCAGGTTAAAAAAGCCATTCCAGCAACCAACCTCTGAATCTTCTGAAATGACCAATTTTCTAAGTATTTATTACACATTAGAAAGGAAGAGAGCAAAGTGCTGGTATAACAACTTTTATTAAATTTAAAATTCATCCATAAAGGAAAAAAACAAGTACATACACTCTCACATTGTTCAAAACATGAAATGGTAACTTTTTGGAAAGGAATCTGCAACCACATATCAAAAGTACTACCCTTTGACAAAGTAATTCCTCTGTCTTAAGGAAATCATTAGAAAAACTGTAGTGATTGATCGTGACATTATAATAATGGAAAAATTGGAAATAGTTTAGAAGTCAACAATAGGGGAATGGTTAAAAAAAATTATGGTATATACATTTGCTGGACACTGAAATGTGGAAAAAATGACCAAATATTTTAATGACTATGAAAAATCCTTAATTATTAAATAAAGTGGAAAAAGAAGCAGGTAAATTCAACATGACCATATAATTAGGGCAAAAATATATATAAATATTCAGAAAAAAACCAGAAGGAAATATACCAAAATAGTCATAGTTTTATGTGTGGGTTGTGTGGAGTTCTGGGACTAATGTATGATTTTCTTCTTTTCTTCTACACAGATTTACTGTACTATATAGGTTTTCCATATGGTATATATCACTATATTTATAATTGTGTATTTTAAACTTTTGCATAAAAAGTTAAAAATGACAGAGAAAGATGATAGGAAAATAATATTGCATGCAACCCCCAAAACCACAACTCATATTTGCTAAGTCACACAATGTAGAATCTAGACAATTCTGAAACATGAAGTGAAATAAACTTCATAGAAATATATAAACTATTCAACTGAATATGTGTATAGTGACTCAACTGCCTCAGTTAAAAAATAACAACACACACATTTTTTAAAGTTCTATGCTCTAGAAAAGTAGAGAGCTGATGTCTAGTAATGTCCCAAGAGTCTACTCATTCTAGAGAATCATTAGATGGAAGATTCTGGTTCTGTGACTGTCACAAAGGGAAATTTTTACAGCTGTAATTAAAATAAAGGAAAACCATTGAGGATCTTTCTAAATAAAACAACATCTATTTACCTTAAAACTTCCCTATCTACCCGTTCAAGTTTTCAGTCCTTGCTCCCTTTGGTTTTATAGGAAATCTTCTAGGGCTACTTTCTTGGTTCCTGAAACTACTCAAGTGTGCACTGAAACCATTCCTGGTACAAAAGTATCTCCAAATCTGTTCCTTGTGTAATTAAACTCCTCATCTCAACCCTCAGAGAATGAAAGCAATATTATTAACCTAAGAAGCTCTGTTTCCTAATTCCTGCCCCACCCCCATCATAAAGCTTTAATACCACTTCATGAAGGTGAAACAACAGTTGGAGTGAACTGACGTCTTCATACATACTTGTAAAAGTGATCTAATGTGACCTGAGAACAGTACTAACGCTAACCTATTAGCTATACAGAGCATATGCATTTTTTAGGCTTCACTTTATGAATTCCCCAAGATGACAATAAGACTTTTTAAAAATCCATACCTGACTAAGAAGCTGTCCATGAAAAATGTTATTCACAACATTCAGAACCTGCTTGATAAGTTTCCTTTGAGAAGTAGGGATAAGAGCTGGTGACCTGGTCCCAGTTGTCTCTAGTTCATGTTGTATTTTATCCAAAAGCTCACAAAGAAATTCCTGAGCATCTTGTTGGCCATAACCACGAAAAGCAGGAATTAATCTCCATACTGAGTGTAGCATAGCAAACGGTGAGACCAAGGCCCACTTTCCAGACCACATGACTTGGAACAAAGTATGCAATTCATGACAAAGAGAAATGTATTGTGAACTTGGCTCCCTTGGCTGAATAAGTTCCATCTTGCTACTCGTTGGTGCTCCGCCACTTAGTCCTGATGATAAACTTGGATATCTGAAGCACACAGAGTAGGGCTCTTTTTCTTGACATTCATTCATTTGATACACTGTATCTGTAACTGGAGGATGCTTATAAGATGATCTTGTTTTATCACTAGCTGTCACAGCCAGCCATTGGTTCAGATCAAGTTTTAAAAAACATTGGCGAAAAATAAGTAAATGACTCAATACTTGGAGAACAGAATTCATATAGCAAGTATTTCCCAAATTTCTCAGTCCTGTTACACCAGGAGTTACTGTTGGCCTTTGTTTAACAGAGGAGTCACTAGCTTTTTTCAATCTTACATCTTCTGAGGTAGATACTACTTTATCTTTTGCTGGCAGTGCTGAGGTTTGCAGCTGTACAGGAACTATTTCTACTGTGGTGGACTGAGCTAGAGCTTGTAAACGTAAACTCTTTCTGGGAGGCATACTTTCCAATTCTGCTTTAGCTTGATGTTCTAATAGTTCTTGTCGTCTTTTCTTCTCCTCTCTTTTTGCTAACTTCTCCTGAAATTGTTCTTGCCTTTTTCTTCCAATGGGTGACTGCTCAAACCAAGTTCGAAAGATTTTACCCATGAGTATCCTTCTCCTGTGCCAAAGAGCAGTATACATTTGATCTTCATGTTGAAGCAGAGATTGGGTGCCATCATGTAAGAAATAGGAATCATCACTTGTACCCATAGACCGTAAAACCCTTCCACTACGAGTGGTACAGTGATAATTTTGATTTTTGATTGCACTTAATGTACTTCGTAGTAACTTTAGGTCTCCAGTTGCATTATCATTAAGAACATAATCATCACAAAGGTAACAAAAAACATACATCTCATTCACCTCCAATGCAACAGGATGACTGCTTTCTTGAAAGTGCCCGAGTGCATGTTCTTCGATATATCTTCCACAGGCAACATGAGAACAGCTAAGGCAAGCCCAAATCGACTCAGTTGTATTGCAGTCCACACAATGCCATTTCTGCGGGTTGAGGATGGAATGGTCCTGAGCAAGCCGCAACTGCCCAATGTGTTGGCACTTATCCATTGTTAGCATTTATTTAGTCTAGCTGAGGAATACATAATCCAAACAACTCTCTGTTGACAACACTTGAAGCATCTGAAAACTAAGAACAATGTCAATTTTTAATAAAAGAAAAACAAAAAGCCAATATTTTTCTTTTTACAAGGTATTTTTCCAGGAATTATTTTATTTTTCCAGGAATAATTTTGTTAATTTGCTCTCACTGGTCCTAATATCTGGGCTGCCTGTCATAATACCAAAGGCAATTCTCACTTTTAATTTACACTGCTGCTGCTGCTGCTAAGTCGCTTCAGTCATGTTCAACTCTGTGCGACCCCATAGACGGCAGCCCACCAGGCTCCCCTGTCCCTGGGATTCTCCAGGCAAGAACACTGGAGTGGGTTGCCATTTCCTTCTCCAATGCATGAAAGTGAAAACTGAAAGTGAAGTTGCTCAGTCGTGTCCGACTCTTAGCGACCCCATGGACTGCAGCCTACCAGGCTCTTCTGCCCATGGGATTTTCCAGGCAAGAGTACTGGACTTCACTAATCTCTCATCCACCTTGCTCTGAAAGAACACATACATTACTTGCTCTGACGGTTCCTTTTCAAAAACATTGTTTTCAATTTTATGCTACCATCTACTGGTAAAGAATGGGTAGTGACCACTTTCCACATTCCATTTACCAACTGTCATTCCTTTTTCTTAAAAATTGGGACTGGCAAGACCTAAATACATCTTACTAATATCTACATTTCAAGAGCCCTAAGTGGAGTTACTAAAATATAATCATAGTTATAAGCATGGGGTCTGAAGTAGAAAAACTTACGTTTGAATGTTACCTCTGTCACATACTGCTTTATATCTGACTTGAGCAAACAGTTTAACTTCTCTAAACTTCATCTGTGAAACAGGGAAAATCATACCACCTTCACTGAATTGTTAAAGGACTGAGATAACCAAATATCTGGCACATAGCAAATGTTCAGTAAACAATTAATATTGACACACATCTATAGTGAATAAATCAATATTACACTGTTTATTTAAATAATATTAAATATTCTAATTTTAAATACTATTTAAAATTTGGCTTTCCAGTAGTATACCCATAATGACCTTTATTTAATTCATGGCTCTGTAACATACTCTGATTTGATAGACTTAAGAAAAGAGAAAAAAGACTTAAGAAAAGAGAAAAGTATTCTCCCCTTCTGTCTTTTGTGTTTGACTAGACTCTGAAGAATGTGCAAGGATGTATAAGGAAATAACAAGAAAAAAAAGGAAAAATAAGAAATCAGTGGCAATATAACGATCTTTTACATTCTTGCATGCCTAAACATTATATGAAATTAGAGGCTTACTCCAAAAAACAAACCCACAATCCCAAAACCCCAATATAATAAAACAAATCTGATCTTGATCAAACTTGTTCCTTTATCAATTAAAGGAACATATCTGCCACCTGTACCTAAAAACAATAAAACAAAATCTAGTTAAAAAGTAGGACATCATGAAATGTTTTCTTCACTGATTTAAACATAAATTGAACACGAACTTTGGGCTGCAGTTGGGGATCTAGATATAGAATACTCAGAACATTGTGTGCAGCATGATCAATGTTTTGGATTTTTTAGGACAGCAGCATGAATTTCAACAGTACTTGCAGATGCCACCTCCAGGTCCTAAGAAAATTGCAAAGGAAAAGCTGACTTTTGGTTTCTTTCCACCTCTTTGCTTGTAAAATGTCTTAGCAATCAGATACTCCTACCTACCACAATTTCTTCACTTTTAGATACAGGGTATGTCAAGCATAGATTTAAAATGACCAACCCCAGACCTCACATGTGCGCTCCAGATTTCCTGAGGTCCAAAATCCGTTCAAATATAGTATTTTATTTGAGTAAGCAAACAACAATAGTTGCTATTGGCAAAAGTAAGACATCGGTGATTAATACGCTCCATCATCCTAAATCCTTCTAGGTCCTGAGGTTAATAATCCTGAGATCATACTTGTCTCCAATCTCTCTCTCTCCCCACACACCAATCCTTAAGTAAAAATATTTGGTTCTACTGTCAAAATATATCTAGAATCTGAGTACTTATTATCTCTACTGTTTCACCCTGAATCCTTACACAGTCAGCAAAAAGAAGATCTGGAGCTGACCATAGTTCAGATCATCAGCTCCTTACTGCAAAATTCAGGCTTAAATTGAAGAAAGGGAAAACCACTAGGCCGTTCAGGTATGACCTAAATCAAACCACTTACAATTATACAGTGGAGGTGACAAATAGATTCAAGGAATTAGATCTGGTAGACAGATCTGAAGAATCTGCCTGAAGAATTATGGATGGAGGTTTATAACCTTGTACAGGTAGTGGTGATCAAAACCATTCCTAAGAAAAATATGCAAGAAGGCAAAGTAGTTGCTTGAGGAGACTATACAAATGGCTGAGGAAAGAAGAAAAGTGAAAGGCAAGGGAAAAAGGGAAAGATATACTCAAATGAATGCAGAGTTCCAGAGAACAGCAAGGAGAGATAAGAAACCCTTCTTAAATGAAAAATGTGAAGAAATAGAAGAAAACAACAGAATGGGAAAGACTAGAGATTTCTTTACAAAAACTGGAGATACCAAGGGAACATTTCATGCAAGGATGGGCATGATAAACGACAGAAATCATCAAGGACCTAACAGAAGCAGAAGAGATTAAGAAGAGGTGGCAAGAATACACAGAAGAACTATACGAAACAGGTCTTAATGACCTGGAAAACCACAATGGTGTGGTCACTCACCTAGAGCCAGACATCCTGGAATGTGAGCAAGTGGGCCTTAGAGAGTATTACTATGAACAAAGCTAGTGGAAGTGATGTAATTCTATCTGAGTTATTTAAAATCCTAAAAGATAATGCTATTAAAGTGCTGCACTCAGTATGTCAAGAAATTTGGAAAATTCAGCAGTGGCCACAGGACTGAAAAAGGTCAGTTTTCATTTCAATCCCAAAGAAGGGCAAGGCCAAACAATGTTCAAATTACCATATGATTGCTTTCATTTCACATGCTGGCAAGGTATGCTCAAAATCCTTCAAGCTAAGCTTCAGCAGTACATGAACTGAGAAATTCCAGATGTATAAGCTGGGTTTTGAAGAGATAGAGGAACCAGAGATCAAACTGCCAACATTCATGGGATCATGGAGAAAGCAAGAGTTCCAGAAAAACATCTACTTCTGCTTCATTGACTATGCTAAAGCTTCTGACTGTGGATCATAACAAACTGTGGAAAATTCTTAAAGAGATGGGAATACCAGACCACCTTACCTGTCTTCAGAGAAACTTGTATGTGGGTCAAAAAGCATCAGTTAGAACCAGACATGGAACAAGTGACTGGTTCAAAATTGAGAAAGGAGTATGACAAGGCTGTATATTGTTACCCTATTAAACTTACATGCAGAGTACAATATGTAAAATGCCAGTCTGGATGAATCACAAGCCGGAATCAAGATGGCTGGGAGAAATATCAACAACTTCCGATATGCAGATGATATGCAGACTCTAACAACAGAAAGTGAAAAGGAACTAAAGAGCTTCTTGATGAAGAGGAGAGTGAAAAAGCTGGCTTAAAACTCAACATTCAAAAAACTAGGATCATGGCATCCAGTCCTAATACTTCAAGGCAAATCAAAGGGGAAATCAAAGTGGGAGCAGTGACAGATTTTAGTTTTTTGGGCTCTGAAATCACTATGGACAGCGACTGCAGCCATGAAATTAAAAGATGCTTGCTCCTTCGAAGGAAAGCTATGACAAACCTAGACCGTATATTAAAAAGCAGAGACATCACTTTGCCAACAAAAGTCCATATAGTCAAAGCTATGGTTTTTCCAGTAGTCACGTATGCATATGAGAGTTGGACCATAAAGAAGGCTGAGTGCTGAAGAAGTGATACTTCTGAACTGCTGTGCTGGAAAAGACTCTTGAGAGTCCTCTGGACTGCAAGGAGATCAAACAGTCAATCAGAAAGGAAATGAATCCTGAATATTCATTGGAAGAACTGATGCTGAAGCTCCAATACTTTGGCCATCTGGTGCAAAGAGCCAACTCACCTTTTCCACCTGGAGAAAACTCTGATGCTGGGAAAGATGAGAGGCAAAGGAGAATGGGGCAGCAGAGGACGACATGGTTAGATAGCATCACTGACTCAACAGACAGGAATCTGAGCAAACTCCAGGAGACAATGGAGGACAGAAGAGTCTGGCATGCTGTAGTCCATGGGGTCTCAAAGAATTAGTCACAACTAGTGACTGAACACCACCACCGCCACTACCACTCTGGACAAAGCCAAAGTCAAGTGGATTACTGCAGTTAGGCTCCTAGTGGTCTCCCATTTTTGAAACTTGCTGCCACTGAAAGTATACTCTGCACAGAGCAGCAGCACACTTTATCTTTAGACCCAAACAATGGGGGCCCATGACACTTTAGGGGGCTCTCCTGACTGTTCCTCATTATGTGCAGTCAGCAGAGTAAAGAGGATGTGGCCATCTGGAACAAGAATACATTCCAAACTTCCCTTTTAACTGCTACTTGGGACCTGGAGAATTCTCTGCCTGAATCATTCCCAAAGCCTGCTTCCATGGTCTACAAGGGGCAGTGAGAAGCCACTCTAGAATTCTATAAAGAACAATGACACCATCAGATACGTAGGTACACAGGGATCTGAATGGCAGATCTAGAGCAAGGATGAGTACGATTAAAGGAGACTTCTATTCCAGATATTACAAGGATATTAAAGATGTAGCACTGTTGAAGCCAAGATGGAAGCAGAGGTAGATCAGTGCAGATCAAACATTGGTTGAAAGAACTGACTCAATATGGAGGTCAAGAGAAGAACCTAGGGTTATTTTTTATTTGAAAGGGATCACAAAAAGAACACAGAGAAAATTTTGTTAAACACATTTCTGGCAAGTCACAGACAATAATTATCAGTTCAACTTCTTGCAGAGATGAAGTGGGAAATGCTGTTTACACTCAAAGAAAATTTCTTCATTCTTAAACTATTACTTTATATATTTATTTTTTATTTTGCCACACATGCGGCATATAGGATCTTAACTCCCTGACCAAGGACTGAACCCACATCCCCTGAATTGGAAGTGCGGAGTCTTAACCAGTGGACCACCAGGGAAGTCCTTCATTCTGAAATTTTAAAGAGGTGGTATGAGTTGATATCTTGCAGAACATTCAGAAAATAAGGCTCAAAAAAAAAAAAAAGCCTAGAGAAGAAAATATATGTATATATACACACATATATTCATTCATTCACTTTTGGGTTGTCTCGGACCCTGAGATAAATTACTGTAAATTATTTTATTAATCCATATTTTACATTCCTCAAAATAATGTGTTACTTGTATACGTTTTAAGTAGGAAAGATAGTGCTAAATTATAAACTAGTCTCTTTACTTCCTTCTCCTCTATATCTTGCAAATACATTCTCTTAGTTAACAAGGAATTTGTCAATTTCATTACAGTTGTTACTAAAAAATCTATTTAGATGATGGCAAAGCCCCTGACCTTCAACAGGAAGTTGCCAATAATCAAACAGCATGATTGCATTTGATGCAAAATTGTCAAAATGGTGAAATGTTGATCAGATGCCACCTCTCTGAGAGGCTATATAGCAGGGAAGGTCTCACAGCAAAGCAGAGAGCCCTAAGAAATCCAAATGCCTCGGGGTTGGGTCGCGGGCTCTGAGCGGCCCCTGCCCTATGGCAACAGTAGTTCTAGGGGGTGACACCATGGGTCCTGGACGTATCTTCCCCAATCAGACTGAGGAACTGGGGCCACATCAGGGCCCCATGGAAGGCACTGGGGATTGGAGCAGTGAGGAACCAGAGGAAGAACAAGAGGAAACAGGGGCAGGACCAGCTGGCTACTCCTACCAGCCCCTGAACCAAGATCCTAAACAAGAGGAGGTGGAACTGGCACCAGTGGGGGATGGAGAAGATGTAGTTGCTGATCCAGGCCCTGGGGCTTCATTTGCCGGACCCACCACTAGAAAGTGAGGACGAAGATGAGCAGGGAGCTACAGAATTGAACCACCACAGCTCTATTCCCATGGACCCAGAACATGTAGAGCTGGTGAAAAGGACAATGGCTGGTATAAGCCTGCCTGCACCAGGGGTTCCTGCCTGGGCTCGCGAGATATCAGATGCCCAGTGGGAAGATGTGGTACAGAAGGCCCTCCAAGCCCGGCAGGCCGCCCCTGCCTGGAAGTGACCACCCTGAGAGCTGCCCTAACTCCCTGCATTCCAGGCCAGAACCAGCACAGGACTGAACATATCCTGGTGTCACATTCATCTCCATCCTCCCCAGCTCCCCTCCACATCAAGGCAAATCAGACTTCTTCTCAGAGACCCACTTTATTCAGTTCTGTACATATGGGGACATCGGCCCAAGCCCAACCCACCGTAGCATGTATCACTTTGTGGAGAATAAAGCACCCTATGTACACAGCCAAAAAAAAAAAGAAATCCAAATGCCTGAGTTTAACACAAGCGTTTACGTTCCACATACCTGTTTTCTTATCTGTAAAATAACAGTGGTAATAATAGCAACAGGTTGATGAGGGAAATAGGGAAATTTATATTTGTAAAGCACTTACAACAATTCTTGGCTGCTAACAATTTGGCTCTTAGGTACATCTTACCTCCCAATAATAATAATAATATTACTACTACTACTATTATTATAAATGCTAGCTTCCCACTAGTTTGATCACTTTTAGCCAGGGTTCTTCTCAGGCAAATGTGTACTAAGGTGAATTTAGGTGCTAACTGACAATTGAGATGTTTGTTAGCTGAGGACTAAGGTCTGACCTCTCCCAGGGGTATTTGCATTTTAAAAGGGGATCTTTCAGAAAAAAATCTTTTTAAAAATCCAAAGAAGTGAAATCAGAATAGTGGAATGACAGACCACGAGATTAATATTTTAGAGTAGGGGGCCCATTCACCCAGTCTATTTATGAAAGAAACCAGTAGGGGGTGGACAACCAAGGCAAGGGCAGGGAAGAAAGCAGCAACTAGAGAGCCAGGCTGCAGCCTCCAGGGATCTCCAGTTTGCTCTGCTGCCGGGAGCCACAGCTCAGAGACAGTTACTAGGGTATCCCCAGAGGAGCCTCATCACACAAAGATCTAAAAGCTTGGAAGAGAAGAAAGGGGGGTGGGAGTATTTCTTGACGCTTATCTTCTCCTGGGTTCAGAGCACTTCTTTTCATTTGCTAATCCACTGCTGAGAGGCTGTGTATTAACTGGCTCCAGCAGATAGCACAAGTAATTTTTGGCAGTATATTCATCTCACAAAGAATTAACAAAACATTTTTGCATTCCCCATATAGATTCTGGTAAAATATTACCTGTACCTATATATAATAGCAACATACAAATAGTCAAGATGTTCTGAATGAAATCTGTATGTAAAGATTAAAACTATCTATATCATTTCTCATACATTTTTTTAAAAAGTTTCACACTTGAAATTCCAAATAACAGCTGTGAAAAGGCTTTTTTTAAACCAAATATGCTATCTTTATTTTAACTACAGATGGGTTTATAAATATTCTGAAAGCTTCTCTGTCACTCTTCACTGCTTAAAGACAACAAAAATTTTAATTTGTTCAAAGAAAACCAAGCTATTCAAACTTTTCATACCATATCAATGAACAAGCACCTTTATTTTTAAAATCTCCTTTAGCAAATCTTTGAAGTTTACAAAATAATTTGACTTGTTGAAAGCTAATTATTTTAGAATTAGCCTGGAGAATCCCAGGGACGGGGGAGCCTGGTGGGCTGCCATCTATGGGGTCGCACAGAGTCGGACACGACTCTAGTGACTTAGCAGCAGCAGCAGCAGCAGACCATTAAAGCAATTATAAAATAGAAAGCTAAAATGACTAGAAGAGAAATAAAACAAAATTTTGTTAGATATGGTATTGTTAGTCAAGGGTTTAACTCACGTCCACATCAGATTATAGGTAAAATATTCAACTTGTTATAGTTCACCAGCACAAAATTGCTTATACCTACCACCCAGAACTACGGACAGAGGTTTTGTGACATTCTACAGGAGGCAGTGATCAAGACCATCCCCAAGAAAAAGAAATGCAAAAAAGGCAAAATGGTTGTCTGAAGAGGCCTTACAAATAGCTGGGAAAAGAAGAGAAACAAAAGGAAAAAGAGAAAATCAAAGATATACCCATATGATAAATCTAAGCTCCTTTAACATGACCTGTAAGAGTTTTCAAATTGTGCCACAATATGTACCTTTCTACTCTGATCCATGATTAACTATTTCACACACATCTTTTGTTAAAATATATTTATATACAAATGACCACATGTGAATAAGCTTAATTTTTTAAACTTTCATAACTGGGATACAAACTATTGTTTTGTAGGAAATGGGTATATACATTTTATATAAATTCTATTCTTACTAAAGAAAAAAAATGTATCACTGGGAGTAAAGTAGAATATTTAAATAAAATTGTCACAGTAATCATCTTTATCTCATTAAAAAAATTCTCCTGAGACTCCCCAAGAGAGATGGATATTAAAGAGCCAATACTTTTTGTAACAAGACTGATTTTTCTTTTAAAAGTACCAAATACGCTAAACAGATCCTCTAAAAGCTCTTAAAAGTAGGAAGATTTGTTATTTTCCATAATAAAAGATATGAGGAAATGCGAATTTCAATAAGTCAGTCTTAGGAGTTACTACCTACCACAATCTTTACATGCATTTGGATAAGAATGAAAATAATGATCCACAATATTGCTTCCCTGGTGGCTTAAATTCCCGCCTGCAATGTGGGAGACCTGGGTTTGATCCCTGGGTTTGAAAGATCCCCTGGAGGAGGGCATGGCAACCCATTCCAGTATTCTCGCTTGGAGAATCCCCATGCACAGAGGAGCCCGGCAGGCTACAGTCCATGGGGTTGCAGAGTCAGACACGACTGAGCGACTAATCACAGCAAGGCACATCCACCATGTTAGAGTAAAGCCTATCCACTTCTTATAGGCAGTTTTCAACTTTCCATTTATTTCACTGCCATAGTACCCTCTCAAGAGATGTTTATAAAATGGTACATAGAAAGGGATTCAATATTTCTGAATGAACTAATTATTGAACAAATAAATACAATGGGCTCTCAAACTCTCCCTGCTTGTCTTAGGTAAGCTATTATGCCTGTTTTGTATTTTGGCATGTCTCCTTGCCAATCATGACATTATTTCCTTTCCTTTTTCTTTAGAAAGACTCTGGTTATTCTTTCTTCCCTTAGAGATCTAGAATCTGTAATTACCCTGATCTCGCTTGAAACTCCTTATTAAACAATAAAGGAGACTCTTTCCCTGGGCCTTCTAGTCTCTAGCACGCCTCTCCTGAGGCACAGAGACTGAAACTAGTTGATGACATATGAAAAAACTCCTGAAAAGCAAGTTCTGCTGCCAGATTATTTGATTTCCTCACCCACCACAACTTACAAGTATTTCCTTCATAGGCAATTTTGTTCCAAAATATTTATCATTATACCAACCTACTGCAGCTAACTTAGTAACAATAGGGGAAACATTCATAAAAAAGACTTGAGCATTCTACTATGGGTCATAAATTGAGTTCAAATACTTTGTGTAAAATGCCAGACTACTATTCTAGCACATCTATGATCTAGTCTAATAACGTATATTCTTGAACTATAAGTTAATTTTCTATGGCACATACAACTCCATGTAAAATGAATTCTTTATAACAAAAATTTTATGATGTCTGAAAGTGCTATGAAAAATCAATTATACTTCTTACAGTAATCTTTGCCAGAAGTCAGTATTGGTAGAATCCTTTTATATTTTAACCTAGTCATAGTTCAGTAGGTAAAGAATCTGCCTGCAGTGCAGGAGACCTGGGTTGAATTCCTGGGTTGGGAAGATCCCCTGGAGAAGGAAATGGCAACCCACTCCAGTATTCTTGCCTGGAGAATCTCATGGATAGAGGAGCCTGGGTTGGGCCTAATGGCAAAATTGTCCCCATTACTGAATCCAGAAAATGACTGAACATACATTTCCTATCTTGATTAGACTCCTAAGCCTGTGCTCCAGCCTCTCTTCTCCCTCAACCAGAAAACTCTGTTAGGACAGGGCAATGTGTCTTCCCACAAACATTGTAGAAAGGAGAAAAACTTCAAAGCACATTTTTTTCCCTGCTTTCTTGGTAATGCCAACATGTTGCCTTTCACTGTACTTCTATCAATCAAAAACCCAATTCAGCAACATTTACAAAGGTTTTTTCTTCATGTTAAAGCAGTTAAGTCAGGTGCTATGGATACAAATAAAATATAATCAGAGACTGCCCTCAAGTAATCCAACAAGCAGGAAATCCTCTTGTGAACCACAAATGCTATCAATAATACTCAGTAAGATTCAAGGGTGTAAAGTTTGGCAGAGGGTATACATAATACCTTATTCCTTTTTATAACTAAAAAAAAAAAAAATCTGTGAAAAAGAGGAGTAAAGACAATTTGGTAAGAATAATATACTTCAAACCTTTAACCCATGGAGAAGGCAATGGCACCCTACTCCAGTACTCTTGCCTGGAAAATCCCCTGGATGGAGGAGCCTGGTGGGCTACAGTCCATGGGGTCGCTAAGAGTCAGACACGACTGAACGACTTCACTTTCACTTTTCACTTTCATGCATTGGAGAAGGAAATGGCAACCCACTCCAGTGTTCTTGCCTGGAGAATCCCAGGGACACGGGAGCCTGGTGGGCTGCCATCTATGGGGCTGCACAGAGTCGGACACGACTGAAGCGACTGCAGCAGCAGCAGCAGCAGCAGGATGGCTAGATTAAATACAGGATCACCAGTATAATTTAAATTTCAAATAAACAAACACATTTCTACCAAACCTTTAACCCAAATCATCAACGGATTTTCCATTTTAAATATTCCAAATGTTTTATTATTGTGTTCTTATACTGTTGTAGCCATGCCTTTCGGGAAACAAACTCACTCAGAAGGACAATGCAGATAGTGGAGTGCAGTTTATTACACAGGCAGACCCAAGGCAGACTCTCCTCTTAGCCAAGGACCCCGACCAACTTTTGTGAAAATCTTAAATACCTTAAGTGTACTGCTCAAGCCCACATCCCCAAATTCCTTAAACCTAGCCTGGAAAGTGTAAAAGGGAGATACAATCAGGTTACAGCCATGATTCATAATGAGAAGGGTCAGCTGGTTATACATTGTAGCCTACACCAATGGGTGCCATAAAGATTACAAAGGTGATTGACTACATAGGGGATTATCACATTCTTTTTGGCCAGGGGAAATCTTGGTATGGAATCTGGTGTTTATCAGTCCAGGAGGCCAGTTCAGTATAGGTATGTTATCCCCATGGCTACCAGGCACATGGTCCAAAGCTCACTGAAAGTGCAAGACGGAGTTTCCTTCTTTTTCAAGATGGAGTCAGCTCGGCCTGTTCCTTTCCTCCCTCGATGCTAAATGCAAATTCACCAATCATTAAAAAGTTTTTAAGCTAAAAAACTTGGGACAATCAATATTTTGAATGAAAAATAAGGCATGCACAACCAAATCAGCCCCCAGACATTTTAACTTTCTGCAATATATGTATTGAACTACTTGTTCAATATCAGACTGTCTTTACATTTCAACATGAATAGTCTACAATGATAAATGCTGGATTGAAAAATCTGCTACCCATTGCAAAAATAATAAGCTAGTATAACAAAAAAGCTAGAAAGACTGCAGTGTGGGGGAGAGAGGCTAAATGAACCAAAATGTATTAAGTCCTTTTCAAAGGTCCCGAGACACTAAACTCAGGATAAAAAGATTAGGGTTCCAAGAATACAAACTGTTCATTTCTTTCAAGACAATTGAGTATTGAATCTCACAGTGATTATGAAATATTCTATAAATAGGTGCTTAACTTATGGTTGGCTTTCAGAATTTGAACACAGGGAACAGTCAATTCTTTTTCCTTGTTTACACCTAAAGCTGGTTTTAAAGACAACTCCAAGTGGAATTCTAGGCCCAACGTTACCACCCCTCTACTTTTACCCCACAGGCAGCTACTTAAGAGATAATAAGGAATTCAAGTGCACGGCCTGAAAGTCGTATTTCTATGCTAATTTTACAAGCCCCTAATTCGCAGGGCTTGACAATTAAGGCTTAAAAATGGGGAACAGGGATAGAGGATGAAGAGGCTCTTTCAAGACGTGTTTATTTTTTTAACTTCCAAAATTAAAACTGCAAAAAATTATCCAGTTACCAGCATTTACAACAGCTCAAATTTGCAGTTTAAACAATTACAATGTTTCACTTTCTTTTTTTATTGCGGAGGTGGAGGGAGAGGGCGAGTCCCATCTCTTAAACTTGAGTCGTTTTTTTCTGCTTATGTATGCTGACCTGTTTTCTTACGCGCCCCAAGGAAGGTTAGCCTATTAGCAGCCAGCGGGAATGGTTTAGGAAGCTGGTATTCAAAAGTCTGTCTAAGTGGCAGCAGGTGCTGGCAGTGCCCGGACCCGATCAATGAAGGGAAGGCAAGACATTTCTTATAAAAGGAAGACTAGAACCGCCCTTCCAAAGCATCCCAGAGGCGCTTCGGGCATCACTTGGCGGCAGAGCCAGGAGCAAGATGTGGCTTTATCTCGACAGCGCCAGCTCCGCAGAGCGCCCCGGCCCACATCAGAGACGCGATCATTTGCGATTACATCTTCTCCACGCTCCGCAACGCAGATCAGGGCACAACTCCCCGTCTGCGTCTCCCAGTTTCGCCCTTTCTCCCAACTCGCTCTCCGCCCCCAGCAAAGCACAGAGTGGCTACGCGGCATCCCTGGTCACAGGGGACGCCGCTGCTAGCAGCGTCTCGGAGCACTCCTGAGGTGGTCGGCACCGGCCTGGGCATCGCTCGACCCACCTTAACTTTCCAGAGGCGCCAATTCTAAATTCGCCGGACCTGCCGCCGCTGCTGCAGCCACCTCCTCCTCCACGCGCCCCTCGGCCAGCCCCCCTGAGTCTGTCCGCAACCCTGTCTCCCTCCCTCAGGAACTCCACTGCGCCCGGCGCGGCGGGAAAACACCGCCAGGTGCCTCCCGGCCCTGGGGGCTCCCGTCGGACCTCCGCTCCCGCAGGGAGCCTCAGCCCGCCAACCGCCGCAGCCGCGCGCCCCTCACGCACACTCACCAGCCCCAGCCCGAGCGGCCATCTTAGCGCTCGTCTCCCGCGCCCCGCTCCCAGCTCCCCGCTCCCCGGTGCAGCGGCGGCGGCGGCGGCGGCCCGGTGGGGCGGCTACGTCAGTGGTGACGCCGCGGCCGACCCCGCCCCCAGCCGCCTCCCGGCCTCGGCGCGGCGACTGCGGGCCCGCGGGTTGGCGGACTGAGGTGTGCGGGAACCCGGCGCCTAGGCGCCAACTAGGCATCCCGGAATAGACGTTCCCCTGCGCGACCTGTGGCTCAGCTCGGAAGGCAGAAGCTCCTCCCGGGCGGGCTTCGCACCTGTCGTAGCCGTCGGGGCCTGGGAGAAGGCATCAACTCCAAGATGCAACCCCAAGCTACTGAGATGCAAAATATTCCCGGGACATTTACTCCTTCATAGAATTTCTGTCACTCAGCGTCGAATTGGTTGACAGAAACGCGCGGCCATCTCGTTTCGGAATCTGCCCACGTTGACTGGCTTAGAAAGTTTTCAAGAAAACGTTTCCTTCCCGAGGAGGCAGCCGGGTGTGAGCTCAGCTGGCAGTGACTGCTTTGAATTTGGCTTCCTCAGACGGCAGTTGGGCAAATAAGTTTCCAGAATGGGAAGTAAAATGTTGCCTCTGTCCAAAATGACTTTACCTGAAATTGCCGATTGAAGGTAATGAATTAGTTTCCGAAAAAATCGAAGCGGAGAGACTGAGGGAGAAAAATCTGGAGAAAAATCAAGCCGACAGGTACGGAAAGATTAATCCAGTAGTATTTATTGAGCTTTTATTATACTTTGCGCTGGGCTCACAGCCATTTGTGCTTCGCTACCTCGTGGAGAGGATGGAAAATGGAAAGACGCGATAACCAGCGATACAAACGTGCAAATTTAATATGTTAGTGGGGTACAGTATCTTGCAGTATATAAGCAAGCAATACTGTTGTTCATATCTTTTAATCAACAGTTCCATTTTGGGAAATATCTTTCAATGGTATGACTTTTTTAAAATGAGCACACAAAGGTATTCATAGGGTATTATCCAAAACTGTCCCAACAACAAAGATTTGAAGGGAAAAAAATTCTAACCAAAGGGAAAAGTCTAACATCTAGGATACTGGCCTCGGGAATTATTCTGCAGATCACAAAATGGTAGTAGCTTTATCAATTAATAGTTGAAAGATACCAAATATGTACATAAAGGTTCAACTGCATAAAATGTAATATTCACTAAAGGCTAAAGATAAGGAATGGATTTGTATAGCTTAATATGCCTTTCATTCCTTTTTCTATATACTTAAATGCATTATCTTTCCAATTCAAGTCTGTCCCCCTAGTGTATTCCTCCCACTCAAAATACACACTGCTGTCTTGTAATGTTCCCTATTATCTTCATTTGTAAAATGCAATGAATTCATTATGTGAGAGCATCTCTTAAAAGCATATATTTCCTATAAGTATTTCTAGCATATGGTATAGATTTCCCTGTGGTTCCTAGTAAGCTAACTATAACAAGTTAAAATCCTTGCTCCTATTTTAAAGTCATAAAACCCTTTCTGAAAGTTCATTTGGCAGACTCTATCAAGATTGCCACCTTTGTAGTAATTCAACTTTCAGAAATCCAAAAAGTTTTTACCTGAGATTCAGGCAACTTAGAAGGCTTCTCACCTCACTGTTATTTAGAATAGTGAAGATCAAAGACATGTTAACTGTTGATCATTGTTGGAACAGTTAGGTACATCTGGAATATTCACAGGACAGAATATTATATAGTCACCAAAAATCTTATTTTCAGAAAGTAAGAAATGAAGGAATATAGATCAAGACAGCTGTGTCTGTCATTCCCATTCCTCTAAGAGGTTCCTTCATAAATTCTCTTCTGGTGCGACATGATCTCTTCTCCCTCTTTGCAGCAGTTTGTGGATTGGGATGGACACTAGATCCAAGGGCAGTCGTTCTGTAGGAAGCTTGTGAAGCTCTCCACAAACACCGTGCAAGGAGAAGGAGGGACTGAGGTGGATTGAATGATGGTTTAAAGGTGCATTGAGTAGGCAAGTGATAGATGCCAGGCAGCAAGAACCACAAAGGAGCTAAAGTTATGAATAATCAGAGGATATAGGGAGTAGAGACTGAATTATAGGGAGGTAGCAGTAGCAGGGGTCTTAGCAAAATTCTGAGTAGAACTGCTTGAATTCTAGGAGCCTCCAAAATAACCATATGAAAGTAAAAACTAAAAGCGAGATGCAAAGATGTACTGAGAGGGAATGGGACATATGTATACCTATGGCTGATTCATGTTGTGTATGATAGAAACCAACACAACAGTTTAAAGCAATTATCCTCCCATTAAAAATAAATTAAAAGATATATACTGCATTTTAAAATATGTGAAAATTATTCACATTTAACATTTGGAAGGAATAAATCAGCATTTCAATAGTGGTGGCGAGATTACAAGTAATTTTTGTTTTTACAACGATCATTTTTAAACACTTAGAATGAGTACCATCAGTAATCAAAAATTCTAATTTTGAAAATAAGTCCTATGTTGTTGTTATGTGGTTAAAGTCCCTAGCAGCCAGAATTTCAGAATTTTCTGAGATCATAAATGCCTTTAAGGTCTTGTAAGGACTAAAATAATTTGATGATTTGATTAAATGAACAGCAGGAGGTAAAATGGGAAGAAGATGAAGCAAAGGCAAGCTGAGTAAGGCATAGGTGGAGAGTACTGAAAAGGATGTCCTGAATAAAATCTCTTTGATACAAAGGTGTAAACTAGGGAGAGGGGGACTGGAGATAAATTATCTGGAAATCATTGTTAATTGGGTTAATAATTAAAGAATAGTAATGGGATAGTTTATAACATAGCCTTTTCCTTATTATTACTATCTATTCAACTTTGAAATTTCTTCAGCTACCATTTTCTTTCAGGTCTTACTAACCTAGTCCTAAAATATGGTATATCTAGCTTGTTTCCTGAGCATCAGGACCTCTCTATTGCAATCTCATTGTTACATCATAAAAATCATTCTTCTCATGTAATTTCTCTATTTATTGTTTACCTACCACATCAAATCTAAACTTTTAATAACAACCACAACAAAAATCTCTGTCCCTTCCCATCTTTATCAACTGACTTCCCCAAACTTATCAGTTGTATTCTCAAATCCTTTCCCAAATCTGCCTTTTGACTGCCAGGAAGTCAATCTCCTTAAGTCTCCCACACTTCAGGCTCTTCCCATATTTAAATCATGGCAGATGTTTATCTCCCAAATAGAAAGCCCTTTAACTTTCACTCCTGCAAATCATTAAAATCAACCTCTTTGGGAGCCTGCCTAAAAGCTCTCACCTCTTGGAAACCACTTTCCTAGTAACAACGGGACTTCCAGATTCCCCATCCCCCAACCCACACTAGTATATTATTATGCAGTCACAGCTTTTGTTCCACGCCTGGTTCTGTCTCTCTGCATTGTAACTTCTTCAGGGGCAAGGACTGTGCACTTGTCTCCATTCATATACCTCACTCAGTACAGTGCTAACTAAAAATACTCTTAAAAAGTTTAATGGATTAACAAAATCAGAAATTCTCTAGCATAATATGAAATTGTGGGAAAAATGTGGAGGGGTTTCCCTTGTCTCCACAGTCTCCATATGGGGGAAAAATGGCAACTTGCCTTTTTCCCAAGATAAGCAGACAGTTTCCTAAACAAGATTAAAATTTAATGACTCTAATACTCAATTCTGAGGCCATATACATCTTCTGAAATGGGTGCAACACAAACGTTTCTATATCCTGAGAAGAGGATATGAACGAATTGAATACAAAATAGACTGCAAATTTTGCAAACATTAGAGTTTCTTTTTATGCTTTGATTTGTAGAATTTTCTAGTCCAGTCTTTCATGAATGAATTTATGAGCTTGTTAACTTTGAGGAAACTACTTCCAAGGATTTCCAGAGTTTTACATACTGAATCTTCATATCTAAAGTTATATAAAGTTATTAATTAAAGTTATGACAAATATTTTTTGAGTACCTATGAGCCTGGTACCATGGATTAAATGGAGGAAGTGGGCAAGAATACTGAAGAACTCAAACCTAGTTTGAGTAACTTGCAGCAAGAAGTTCTTCTTTTAACATCCTCACTGCCTCTACCCTATTCAGTTTCTTACAAATCCTCAGGCTGCTTGTGCCCAGGGCTTTACCTCCGCCTATCAAGACCTTTTTGTCTTTCCTCCCATCAAACTTTTCCCATTTTGTTCTAGGACAAAAAGTATTCCCAACCTTCCATTTTTCTAAGGAACCCAATTACCATGTACTAAACTGACCCACTTGTAATAGCATCCAGTAATCTTTTTTGCATTTCTCTCTATTTAGGCCTATGCTCTAATGGAACTTCTTGTAGATACTCGTAGAGTATGGACTTGCTAGGGCTTCCCAGGTGGCGCAGAGGTAAAGAATCTGCCTGCCAATGCAAGAGATGCAAGAGACACAGGTTCGACCCCTGGGTTGGAAAGACTTCCTGGAGGAGGAAATGGCGGGGGGGTGGGAAGATTTCCCAGAGGAGGAAATGGTAACCTACTCCAGTATTCTTGCCTGGGAAATTCCATAGACAAGAGAAGCCTAGTGGGCTTCTGTCCATGGGATCACAAAGAGTTGGACGCGACTGAGCACACACGCAGACACATGGACTTTCTAAAATGAAATTTTAAGCATTATAGCAGATTAGTATGATAGATATTTTCTTAAGCCAAGACACATTTCCAGGGTGATAAGCTCTGTGTGTGTGTGTGTATACAGTTGACCCTTGAAAAAACATGGGGTTTAGAGTGGCAACCTCTCCTCCAAGTCAGAAATCCAAGTATATGTTTACAGTCAGTGTTCCATATCCTGTAGTTCCTCTGCATCATCAGATTTAACCAACTGCAGTTCCTATGGTACAATATTATTTATTTATTGATAAAAATCCGTGTGTAAGTGGACCTGTGTGGTTCACACTTGTGTTGTTCAAAGGTCAACACATAGATAACTATAACATGTTTATTTAGTTATAATCACAACATAAGTTTATCTAGTTATTTTTATGGCTTTAAATATGTTGCATGTTTTATCTCTATCTCCTCTGTAATGTTGGGAAAATAGTATTTGTCCCATCTTCCTTACAAGGATATTTTAAAGTATCAGATGAAGTTTTGCATGTGTAACCCTTCCTTAAGTGTAAAGAGAAAAGTAAATGTATTTATCATTTTATTAATATTTCTTTTAGGATTATTACTACCCTAGAAAGTTCCTTGAGATCAAGAACTGAGTTTTGTTCGTATTTATAATCCTCTAAATTGAGTTTTGCTTCTGTACTAAAGTGACAGTCGGAGGATAAATACTATGAGGTTTCAAAATCATTACAGTATTCTGAGAAACATGCAGACAATGTTTTAGTCCCCCTTTCTTACAGAAAGTGAAGAGGGTCTAGAAAAGGAGAGTGAGAGAGAAATGAAAGGGAAAATGTTAGGGGTGGACATTTTACCTTTTAAAGTTTTAGTAAACTGTGCCAAAAGATACTAGTAATCGTTCTTGAAGGAAGATTATTGAGGTACCTCAGTTTTACTTTATATCCTATACATACCTTTAGGTTCACATCTTTAAAAAAAAAAAGTAGAATAAGGAAAGCATAGGTGGTTAACCATAGCTGTTTGTGTTATTACTTATATCTTCCCAAACCATTTGGAAATTGAAATCCTTCATTGTTGCTCCTGGGTTGTTAAAAACAAGAAAGCTGAATAGAAAACAGCAGTCAAGGCAGTGGGTAACTTCATCATATAAAGGAAACCATGAACTGTAGATTCAGGATGTATGTATGCAGTTAAAAAAACAAACAGTTCTTCACCTGCAAGAGCTAGGATGATCACCCTGCTTTTCTCTGCCATCTTAAGATTGCTTCCTTTCAGGTCAGAGTTCCTCTTGGTAATAACCGCTGGTTCAGCCATCTGTAAGCAGTGTCTATAAGCTTCCCTTCCCTCAGCTAACCAGAGCTTTCCAATTCCTACTCCATGATCTTCCCAACCCAGGGATCAAACCGGCATCTCCTATGTTTCCTGCATTGGCAGACAGATTCTTTACCACAGAGCCATCTGGGAAGCCCCTTATTTCATGTAGGTTATATTAAACCAGAGCTTAATGAAGTCTTAGAAAACCACATTTCCATAGTATATTTAAGGCACAAGGAGATTGTATGTGAAGTGGATAGCCCATCTACTTCATTTTATCTTTGATCCTGGAACTAGTACTTACAGAACTAAGCAGAATGACACTTGAAACAGATTTCTTAATTTTCAAAACTAAATATGTGGCTCCTGATCTTTAGAAAAAATAATGACAGATGAGTCAATCAGAAAAAAAAAAGTGACATGAACGGTTTTGGGTTTTTTTTTTTAATATATATAAAGTTTTCTTTTTTTGTCTATTTGTATGAAAACTCTAAAATACCTCAGGAGTGATCATAGGAAATTTGTATAAATTCACCATTATGAAATTATCTCTTCTCTTCTTAAAAATCAGAAGTGAAGTGAAGTGGAAGTCGCTCAGTTGTGCCTGACTCTTTGCAACCCCATGGACTATACAGTCCATGGAATTCTTCAGGCCATAATACTGGATCGGGTAGCTGTTCCCTTCTCCAGGGAATCTTCCCAACCCAGGGATTGAACCCAGGTCTCCTGCATTGTGGGCAGATTCTTTACCAGCTAAGCCACCATGGAAGCCCAAGAATACTGGAGTGGATAGCTTATGCCTTTTCCAAGGGATCTTCCCACCCCAGGAATGGAACCGGGGTCTCCTGCATTGCAGGCGGATTCTTTACCAGCTGGGCTACCAGGGAAGCCTTTTAAAAATCAGTGATAGTCATAGTATTAAAGGATGACCTACACATATAACTTACTTGCTTACGCCCATAACATTTTTATTGAATTAAGATGAAATCTGGTTTTAATATTATCACTTATGGGGCTTCCCTGGTGGCTCAGATGGTAAAGAATCTGCCTGCAATACAGGAGACCTAGGTTCAACCCCTGGGTCATTTATTAGCCAATCACAAAGTTAAATTGTACAAAATAATTATAATTTTAACTAGTCTTACTGTGAATATTTTCCCCATATTATTTTGTTTAATATAACCTACATGAAATAAAGGGCTTCCCGGATGGCTCTGTGGTAAAGAATCTGCCTGCTAATGCAGGAAACATAGGAGATGCCGGTTTGATCCCTGGGTTGGGAAGATCATGGAGTAGGAAACTGCAACCCACTCCAGTATTTTTGCCTAGAAAATTCCATGGACAGAGGAGCCTGGCGGGCTGCAGTCTGTGGGGTCGCAAGAGTCAGACATGACTGAGTGACTAAGCACGCATGCACGCACATGAAATAAAGGTTAGGATTATTCCTACAAAAAGGCCTATAAAGGATGCTTTTGCTGTGTTGGTGTGATGGGATGCCAGAAAAGACCAAGCTTCTTTGACTTGGTTCTCAGAGTCAGAAATGCCCACATTATTAAACAGTTTAAGAGGCCCCAGGTTAAAATGCAAATCTGGGAGGAAGTAATTTGTTAAACTGTTACTAGTTCTGATATATTAGTGTAACTTAATGAATTAGAGAAGTTAAGATTGCTCTGAAAATAATGAGAAATAAGTTGTTAAATTTGGGGAATAAGGAGGGAAAATGAGAACTGTGCATGGATATTATGTTGACTCTGGGAGGGCCTCTGGGAGGCCTGATCAAAAGTGGAGCAGCATCAAGACCCAGGTCTTGGGGAAACAGAAAGAGGGAATCTGAACGCATGCAAAACTTTTTGTGGAAGACTAAGTGCTAGTCATGAAGTCCAACCCCTTAAAAACCTACCCAAACCCCAAAAATTCTCTAGGAAAAATAACTCTTCATAATCAACTTTATACTTAAGAAAAATTTTTAAAAAAACCTCCTTTGCAAGTCATTTAACCTTCATGCCTTCAATCTCTCTACCTGAAAATAAGAATTACAAAACTGATGGCACATTCACTTTGTTTTGGGAGGATTATGTGAAAGCTTTTGTAAGCTATGAATCTACATGAATTCAAGGTAGATTATAAGTCTGAAAGGAGGATAAATAATGTTTCTACTTAATTTATAATTTATATTGACGTCAATAAAAATCAGATGTAAATTGTTTTATAACAATTTTTAAATGGTAATAGATATCATTTTTAAATAATAGATATCATTTTAAATGATAATTTAAAAATGACAATTTTTAAATGATAAATATAACAGTTTTTAAATGATAATAGTTCCCAACAGATGTTAGGTGCTAATATTATTGAATCTTATCCTAATATGTGAGGGGGATGTTTGTGTGTGTTCAGTCATGTCTAGCTCTTTGCGGTTACATGGACTGAAGCCTGCCAGGCTCCTCTGTCAGTGGAAACTTCAGGCAAGAATACTGGAGTGGGTTGCAGGTTTCCATTTGCTATTCCAGGGGATCTTCTCGACCCATGGATCGAACCCTGACTCTCCTGCAATGGCAGGTGGATTTTTTTTTTCACCACTGAGCCACCTGGGAAGCCCCAATATGTGAGGTACTTTGTTGCTAAGCTTTTCTTGTTCTGTATCTTGCGTTCTCTTCCCTTTCCCTTGGTCTTTACCATCTGCCTTAAAACGTGCAGTTTTTTACAGCTTGAAAGAAATTGCCTGTCCTATTGCTTCTTGTCTCAGCCACTTTGTTTCTCTTCTCCTTTACATCATCAATGAGAAGCTTTTATCAGTAGATCTCAATGGCATAGAAATAATCTAGTTCACATGAGACTACATTTAATTACAATCACTAAAAATTCATTCTCCATATCTACTTAGAGATATGGCTCACCTTCCCATGCCCACTTTACTTACCAATTTTTAATTCATCACCAAAGAGCTCTGTAGAAATCGTAATAGCTTTATATATTGTCAAGCACTAATGGAACATTTTTCGTGTTTGTGAGTTAGAACCCATGGAGCAAGACAGTCTCAGTCATATTTTTCTCAATCCTGCCATCTCCATTTTTATTTGTTTTTGTTAGCCACTTATGATCAGGCTTCCCACCTTTCTGCTTTGAAAATGTTCCCTTAAAACAGGGTATTTTTTGTCAAATTCAAAAGCCAATGATATTCCTTCACCACTGGCTAAAGTTGATCACCCTTTGCTTGGTAATGCACTCTTAGTTTTTATTCTGAAGACCTATGCAGGCATCAGGACAGAGTGAGAACAGTTTGCTGCTGCTATTCCTGCTACTGCTGCTTTTACTTAGTAGTTAGCTTATATTCACTATTTTTCTCTCCTTTAAAATTTTAGATTTATTTTTTACTGAGGGAATTTTGCTTATAACATTATGTGCGTTTGATGTGTACCACATATTTCTGCTTCTAGTCTCTAAGCCCTACACAGTGTGCTCACTCCCAAAAATGTAGTTTATAGTCCCTGTTTACTGTAATTCTCATAACTTTCCTATGGAGATCAGTTATTATCCTCATTTTACAGCTGAGGAAATAAGCTCAGAATTTAATCAACTTGCTCAAATTCACACAACAGAACAAGATCTGCTCTGGGAAGTATTAGGTTTAGCAATAGAGAAGAAAGCCTTTTCCTAACTGGATCACTGCATGCCCTATGTTTCTATATTTAGATTAAGTAACTTATTCATTTCTTTTCCTATTTATCTATAGTTTGGAGCATTACTGTACTTCATTTGCGAAGATGGCTTTTCAAGTAGTTTTTTTGCCCAAGTTGTCCATACGCAATTTATCTTAGTCCATTTTTTTCTTCTTTTTCGAGTTAACTGACTCCTGTAGAAATAGAAATGGAACCTCAGATTCATTTAGGCTAGACAGTGCTCTAACTACATACACTAAATCGAAAAGTATAGTTATCAGAAGTCAGTGAATGACAACATAGATTTTAAATTAACCTTTATAGTATAATTTACTCAACTTTTGACTGGGTCTGTTTATCGAAACCACTGTAGACATACGGTAGGATTTAGTTACATACATATTTTGTTTTCTCAAGTGAGTGCATAACAACAGTGTGATCTAGCTACAAAAGATTTCCTTAAGGTTTTTGTTGGCATGTCAGTGCTAACAATTGGAGCTTGAGTGTTTTAGATTTCATCTGAAATTAGTGGTTCAAATACAACAATAAATAGTTTTCATGGTTGTCAGCTCTGATTAATGTAACATTAAACCTCTTGAGTATATTACACCACTACTTTTGTTTTTAACTGACAAATTTGAAAAATAAAACAAAGACACAGTATCTGTCTTATGAACACATTAAATGTAGATCTTTGCTTTTTTCATTTAATGTACCCTTACATTTTTCAGAGGCATTTGGCTTTATTTCTTTAGCAGGTTTTTTCACTAAATCTTTTACCTATCTTACCAAAATGCCTTCCATCATTTAATTAACAAATCTGGTGGAGGGAAGAAAGAATTATGAGTTATCCGAAAGATATATTAAGGACATTTCAACATTAATAGAATGAGGAAAAGAATTATGCATTAATAATCTTCACTGCAGAACAATTTATACCTCTCAAAGGATTTTCATTTACCTTCTCCTTCATACTAAGAAGTATATAGCTGAAGAAATTAAGGTAATAAGGGACTTATCTGAAGCCACACAGCAACTTGCCCTAAGATTAGAAAACAAGTCTTCTTATGACCAGCCATTTCTCTTTATTGTGTACCTTATACATACCATAGAGATGATTTGAGTAATAGTTACTAAAACTTTTTCCCCTCTCAACTTGTGAAAAAAAGATGAATTTAAATCTGATTGCCTAAACCAAACAGAATAGTGTTTTGGAACCTCTGAACAGATTTTTTTTAATTGAAAAATGTTAAATTATGATTTATTTTCCTCTGATTTAGCACAGTGGTTCTTTCAGTTTCAAAGTTATACCCCCATCCCTTAGCTCAGTTCTTCAAAGTTACATCAAAGGGACAACAATTTTTCTTCAGAACACATTCTCAAATGTTATACAGACCACAAGACATCTTATTTTCTTGTATTTTACTGTATTTATCAAACTCATTTTTAATCTATTCACATTTTCTGAATAGAATTTTAGCAGTGTGCCCTACTCTCTTAAGAAAAATATTATCTAAACTGTGGGAAACTTATGTTTAAGATTTAGTGTCTTTTCTTAGATTTGTTATTTCATAGTGAATTGATACTTACAGTTTCCATGTCCAGACAGAATTTGTATAGATACAATCAGAAAACACAGTTTAGAGAATTTAACCTGCAGCTTATCTTCTGTTAGATGGCTGCCTTGCCAAGCTAATTTCACATACATTTCAAGGTGTCCAAATCAATTTAAAAGTCATTATATTATAATTTATAAAAGCTCTTCTACCATAATGTATTCACCCAGAGGTAAACTTATGACCTTTGAAAGAGTAAACAGAAAAACGGATACAAGAGGTCTCAAAGCAGAAACAGAAATGCATGTGTTCTCTATGTTACTCATTAAAATGGTGAGTATGAGGATCAGATGATTCATACACAAAGTTTACCTCCTCTTCCTGATGTGAGTTATATCCTCATTTACTTATCTACATTTGGTTGGGAAATGCATTGATGGTCACAAATCAGTTTCTTCTGATACATTCAGGGATGTAGGAAGTGTCTTAATAAGCACCAGCATCCAAACAGAAAGGATAAAACCTTTGGTCTGAATTTTGCAGATGAGACAGCTAAGTTGGGGGTAAAATGACTGGTCTAAAGTCATACAGTGGGATACTTAAGCTTCCGGGATTCCAAAGCAAAGCTATTGCCTCTCAGACTTAGTGACTCCATAACCAGGTCCTCTTGCTATTATAAAATTCTTTCTTGGGGCAAATCAAAATTTACTTATAACATTTATTCTGTGATCCTGTTTCTGCCCTTTAGGGCCTCACTGAATGAACTGTTTTCTCCATATCCTCTACTCCCACCCCAGTCTCTTTTATGTCTTGTACAGTTTAGGGTCAGAAGTGGCTTTGAAATATATCCAAGAATTTTTAATATCTTAGATTTTTCCCCCTGTCTTTTTAACGCCCACTTGTGGTTACTTGCAAAGGCTTTAACGTCTTAAATATCTTTTGTCCTTCCCTTCCTCCCAGTCCCCAATCTCCTCTTTTTTTCTTTTACTTCCTATTTTTTAGAATCATAATCTAATCAACCATTTATTTTCAATAACTTAGAATTATCTTTGAATCCCCCCATACAAACCCACCTGTTTCTGATCTGGGTTGCAGATGAAGCACCTTAGTTCAGAAATTTTAAATAATACCCCTAATGCATGTGTGCATGCTAAGTTGCATCTGATTCTTTGTGACCCCATGGACAGTAGCCCACCAGACTCCTTTGTCCATGGAATTTTCCAGGCAAGAATACTAGAGTGTGTTGCCATTTTCTCCTCCAGGGGATCTTCCTGACCCAGGGATCAAACCCACGACTCTTGCATCTTCTGCACTGGCAGGCAGGTTCTTTACCACTGCATCACCTGGTCTAGGATTTAAACTTAGGTGTGTTTGATTCTGAAGTTCAGGGTTGTTACACTATTTCACTAAAGCAGAGGAACCAGAGATCGAATTGCCAACATCTGTTGGATCATCGAAAAGCAAGAGAGTTCCAGAAACACATCTAATTCTGCTTTATTGACCATGCCAAAGCCTTTGACTATGTGGATCACAACAAACTGTGGAAAATTCTGAAAGAGATGGCAATACCAGACCACCTGACCTGCCTTTTGAGAAATCTGTATGCAGGTCAGAAAGCAACAGTTAGAACTGGACATGGAACAACAGACTGGTTACAAGTAGGAAAAAGAGTACGTCAAGGCTGTATATTGTCACCCTGCTTATTTAACTTATATGTTAAATAAGCAGTATATCATGAGAAATGCTGGGCTGGAGGAAGCACAAGCTGGAATCAAAATTACTGGGGGAAATATCAATAACCTCAAACATGCAGATGACACTGCCCGAAAGCGAAGAAGAACTAAAGAGCCTCTTGATGAAAGTGAAAGAGGAGAGTGAAAAAGTTGGTTTAAAGCCCAGCGTTCAGAAAACTAAGATCATGGCATCCAGTCCCATCACTTCATGGCAAATAGATGGGGAAACAGTGGCTGACTTTATTTTGTGGGGCTCCAAAATCTCTGCACATGGTGACTGCAGCCATGAAATTAAAAGACGCTTACTCCTTGGAAAGTTATCAATCTAGATCAATCTAGACAGCATATTAAAAAGCAGAGACATTACTTTGCCAACAAAGGTCCATCTAGTCAAGGCTATGGTTTTTCCAGTGGTCATCTATGGATGTGAGAGTTAGACTATAAAGAAAGCTGAGCACCAAAGAATTGATGCTTTTGAATTGTGGTGTTGGAGAAGACTCCTGAGAGTCCCTTGGACTGCAAGGAGATCCAACCAGTCCATCCTAAAGGAGATCACTCCTGAATATTCATTGGAAGGACTGTTGTTGAAGCTGAAACTCCAATACTTTGGCCACCTGATGTGAATACCTGACTCATTTGAAAAGACCCTGATTCTGGGAAAGATTGAAAGCAGGAGGAGAAGGGGATAAGAAGGTTGGATGGCATCACTGCCTCAATGAAGATGGGTTTGAGTAATCTCTGGGAGTTGCTGATGGACAGGGAGGCCTGGTGTGCTGCAGTCCATGGGGTCACAAAGAGTCGGACATGACTGAATGACTGAACTGAACTGAACTGCATTTGATTCTGAAGCTCAGAATCAATAGCTATTTCACTAAAGCACACTCAGATGTCTTTGAATGTCTGGAAATTAGACAAGTCATCTTAAAGGGGATTGCAAGTCCACATGTCTAATTTTGAGGTTATTTCTATGGCACCATGAGCAATATTAGCTTCGTCATTATAATCAAAGGATAGATTAGAGATAGATAAAACATCATTACTGTCTTCAAGGAACTAGATGTGATAGGGAAGACTGACAATACAATGTGGTCAGTGTTATAATAATGAAAAAAGGTCAGGGGCTTTGTTGAGGTTCAAACTCCTGTTGCTCCGTAGCCTTGCTATAGACAGTGACTAGTGTAGACAAGTCATTTAACTAATACAAGTTTAAGTTTCCCGGTCTGTAAAATGAAGGGGGTATGACTAAATTAGTGAACCTCTTAGTTATCAAAACTCATTGTTCATTTTCCCCTAACCTTTAGTTCTGTTTTTGCTTTTCCATTTGTTTCATTCATTCACTGACTCATTCATCATCGCTTCACTCCATCAGCATTTATTGAATACCTTCCAGGTTCCAGACACTGTGTGGTACACTGGGAACACAAAGAAAAGATACAGTAACCCTCTTCCCTCAAGAAGCTCACAGACTTGGAATACACATAAATTAAAGGAAGTAAATTGGAGACAGTAAATTCAATGTAGTTTCACAATAGAGTTGTTTACAAAAATTCTGTGAGAGTACAGCAAAGAGAGTACAAAGTGGGGATAAGGATGAGGAGGGGAAGATTTTACAAGTTGACATTTGTAGAGGCTCTTAAAAGACTGAATAGGTGTTTGCTAGGAGGAGTGTATATGGGAATTCCAGGCCAAGGGAATAGATCTTGGTTTCTTATATCTGCCTGCTCCTAATGTTTTTCTTCATCAAAATATTAACTCTTCTCTAGTTATCATCACAGTTGTTGCATATGCAGTACACTGATGATTTGGTTTCTTATAAAAGAACACCCTAAGTAAGGAATTCCTTGGAGGTCCAGTGGTTAGGACTCCATTGTTTCACTGCTGAAGGCACAGGTTCAACCCCTAGTCAGTCAACTATGATCCCACAAGCCTTGTGGCTAAAAAAAAGAATACCCTAGATAGAAGATGATGCCTTTTTTCATGCAAATGTTCTTAGTTATTAGATAGAAAGAAAAAGATACTTAAAGACCACAGAATTTTGTTCTCTGTAAGCCCATAGGACTTCTAAATGAGGAGTTTATACCTGTTTTAATAAAAAGAATCGACAAGGTTATTATAATAACCTGAAGAAATCACACACATACACATATAAGGTATTTTGCTAAGGGATTGAACTCATGTTTTCATACTCAGAAAGCATTATTCTTCTGAAATATTTAATGTGTATGTTGAGAGAATTGAAGAAGTTTGAGTATTTTCTGTAATATAAGCTATCTCCATATGGTGAAGCCCTGTAATAGTTCCACTGTTGAGCTTAATACCTTAAGTGTGAATTGTCTTTCATTCTACAAAAGATGGGGTTGAAATAAAGATATAAAATAGGTTCACGTTGGTGGTTTCATTACTTTTACCTTAAAGTATATGCTTTTAGGCTTATGATCTATTGTTTATCCCCAGATCCAGTTGGAATAATTTTCTACCAGTGAGACAGAACTTGTGATTCATCTACATACCCTAAAGAATAGATATTGTCATTGCTGGAGAGGGCAGACTTAGAAGCAAATTGGGAGACATTGCCTAGAGGTAGAATGTGCCTCAGTGTAAGGGAATACTGTCATCATTAGAACTGTCCATCAATACACTAATTTATTTTGTCTTGTCTTGGTTATTGTTTAAGGTTCACCAGATTGTAAATTTCCTTAGAGAAAGTGTGTCATTCACCTTTATATTCTTTCCTCATTCCCCATCAACCTAGTGACTGACACACGTTAAACATGCAATATGTTGAAATGAACTACTTATGAAATCATATGCTCTGAAATAATGTTATTAGGCAAAGGTTGATGACCATTTGCCAAGCATACTATAGTAGGTGACATAGGCCTCCTCCATCATGGTGTGTTAGAGAATGTTGACTATGGGGCTTGGGTTCATATCCAGGCTCTTATCATTTATTGGTTATATAATCATGAATACATCACTCTTCTGTGTCTTGGTTTGTGAATGAAATTGCATATCCACTCTATTCAAGTACACTGTAATCCTTTCCCTTTCTTCTACATGATCAATTTTCTTCTTTGATGGATTATTGCTAATACCATAGAAACATGCCATTATTTCTCCCATTTTAAAAATACCATCTCTTCACTAACCATTCCTCTGTTCTCTTAGTAGCAAAGGTCCTTTCTTCCCATTATCTTTTAAACTCATCCCAATCAGGCTCTCATCTCCGTCATTCCATAGAAGCAACTCTTTGTTGAGCTTCTGATAACAGCAGCTTCCACACTGTTAAATACACTGGTCAGTTAATTTTCATCATTAGGGCCATCAGTACAATTGATCACTTCTTCCTCCTAGAAATACTATCTTCTTTTTGCCTCCCAAGAATTCCACACACTCCTAGTTTTTCTCCTCCCTCACTGGTTGTTCCTTTTTAGGCTCCTGTGCTGAATCCTTCTCCTTTCCCCACCTTTTACATTGGAGAGCACCATTCGTTGGTCTTTACCTCGTTCTCACTTGGTGATTCCATCTGTGCTTGTGGTGTTAAATGTCACCTATGAAAGTGAAAGTTGCTCAGTCGTGTCTGACTCTTTGTGACCCATGGAATTCTGTATAGTCCATGGAATTCTCCAGGCCATAATACTGGAGTTAGTAGCCTTTCCCTTCTCCAGGGAAATGTCAACTAAATGAAGACAATTCCCATATTTTCCAACCCAGACTTCTCCTGTTAACTTCTAACCCTATATATCTATCTGAATTCAACATCCTAGTGGAAAGATTGAATAGATAACAAAACTTGACATTTGCAAAACTGAATTCAAAGTCTTCAAATCTGCTCTGCTATTGTTCAGTCACTAAGTCGTATCTGAGTCTTTGCAACCCAATGGACTGCAGCACACCAGACCTCTCTGTCCTCCACTATCTCCCAGAGTTTGCTCAAATTCATGTCCATTGAGTCAGTGATACCATCCAACCATCTTATCCTCTGTTCCCTCTTCTCCTCCTGCCCTCAGTCTTTCCTAGCATCAGGGTCTTTCCCACATCAGGTGGCCAAAGTATTAGAGCTTCGACTGCAGTGAATATTCAGGGTTAACTGGTTGATCTTCTTGCAGTCCAAGGGACTCTCAAGAGTCTTCTCTGGCAGCACAATTTGAGTGCATCAATTAATTCTTAAGTGCTCAGCCTTCTTTATGGTCCGACTCTCACATCCAGACAGGACTACTGGAGAAACCATAGCTTTGACTAGACAGACCTTTGTCAGCAAAGTCATGTCTTTGCTTTTTAATATGCTGTCTAGGTTTGTCATAGCTTTTCTTCCAAGGAGCAAGCATCTTTTAATTTCATGGCTACAGTCACCACCCATAGTGATTTTAGAGCCCAGGAAAATAAAAATCTGCCACTGTTTCCACTTTTTCTCCATCTATTTTTCATGAAGTGATGGGACCAGATGCCATGATCTTAGTTTTTTAAATGTTGAGTTTCAAGCCAGCCTTTTCACTCTCCTTTTCACCCTCATCAAGAGGCTCTTTAGTTCTTCTTCACTTTCTGCCATTAGAGTGGTATTATCTGCATATCTGAGGTTGTTAATATTTCTCCTGGCAGTCTTGATTCCAATTTGTGATTCATCCAGCCTGGTATTTCATATGATGTACTCTGTATAGAAGTTAAATAACCAAGGTAACAATATACAGCCTTGTTATACTCTTTTCCCAATTTTGAACCCTCAGTTGTTCCATGTCTGCTTCTAACTGTTGCTTCTTGACCTGCATACAGGTTTCTCAGAAGACAGGTAAGGTGGTCTGGTATCTCCATCTCTTTAAGAATTTTCCACAGTTTATTGTTATCCACGCAGTCAAAGGCTTTAGCCTAGTCAATGAAGCAGAAATGGATGTTTTTCTGGAATTCGCTTGCTTTCTCTGTGATCCAACAAATGTTGGTAATTTGGTCTCTGGTTCCTCTGGCTTTTTTCTAAACCCAGCTTGTACATCTGGAAGTTCTTGGTTCATGTACTGCTGAAGCCTAGCTTGAAGGATTTTGAGCATAACCTTGCTAGCATGTGAAATGAGCTCAATTGTATGGTAGCTTAAACATTCTTTGTCATTGCCCTTCTTTAGGATTGAAATGAAAACTTAACTCAGTCCTGTGGCCACTGGCAAGTTTTCCAAATTTGCTGATTTATTGAGTGATGCACTTTAACAGCATCATCAAATCTGCCCCATTTTTCCTCAGTTCAATAAGCAGCATTTCTGTCCTTTCAGTGGCATAGACCAAAAATGTTAGCAGCTTCCTTGGCACCATGTATCTTTGCTACCCACATTCTTCATCAAGAGATTTCTTCTACTTTCAAATTGTATACAGAATCCATTTCTCACTAGCTCCACTGCTATAACCATGGACCAAGCTACAGTCATCTCTTGCTTGGGTTATTGTAATAGCATTCTAGATAGTCTCCCTGCTTCTACTCTTGTTACCCTATAGTCTTTTCTCATCAAAACAACCAAATGGCTTCACGCTCTTAGAGTAAAAGCTAAAGATCTTTAAGGTCCTAAAGGATCTGGTTCCGCCCCTTCTCCATTGTGTTTTCATCTCTTATCATTTTCCTTATCACAGTGGTCTTTTTGTTGCACTTTAGAACAGATCCTCTGGAGAAGGAAATGGCAGCCCACTCCAGTATTCTTGCCTGGAAAATTCCATGGACTGAGGAGCCTGGTAGGCTACAGTCCATGGGGTCGCAAAGAGTCGGACACGACTGAGTGACTTCATTTTCAGGCAAGCTCCTGCCCCTGGACTTTTACACAGACTGATTAGACCCTCTGATTAGACCATTCTCCTCCCAGATATACTCTTTCATATAACACCTGTATTGACACTGCTGTTTAAAATTGAAGTCCTCCCCCTAGCACTTCCCAATATCCGTATTTATTTTTCCATAGTATTTTATACTTTTTAAATTACTTCATCATTCTAATATTATATTCTAAATGATTTGTTTATTATATATGTATATAAGCAAATTGTACATTGTCTCTCTCCTACTAGAACATAAATTATAATGAGAACAGCAACTCTTTTATCTGTCTTGTTCACTGCTGAATTTTCCGTACCTCAGAAACAATTTGGCACATGTTAGGCATTCTATGTTTTATGGAAGAAAGGAAGGAAGGAATTGAATATAAACAAAAACAATGTCTTGGTTTTACCTTCCTAAACTATGGTCAGGATCTAATGAAAGAACGGCTGACAGCCCTTGGTAAATCATGGAGCAACAATCAAGATATTAACATCAATAGTATGCCTTGAAGCCTTTTTGAACTTTTTCTATATGTGTCATTGAATAAGCACTGGTCTTATACCTCCATTCAGTTAAACTCTCAAGATTAAATTTTCCTACATAAGTTCATTTGATTATGGATGTTCATTTATGTTTCCTTTCAACTCTTAATGCAGCTCTTTGCTTATGCTCTAGCATAGTGCTACTTAAATTGTGTGGTACAGCTGTTTCTGCATATCCTTTGTGTATGTGTGATGCTGGCCGTCTTTTGTGTACATGTGTGTACACATGCATGAAGTACATATGTATGCTACATGTGCTCTTCAACCTGGCTCTCTCTGAGCCATCATTAGTCAGATCAGTAATGATGAAGTTCCTTTTATGAGGAATCAGCCAGAGGGTTTCCCAAGTTGCTCAGTAGTAAAGAATCCGCCTGCAGTGCAGCAGATACAGGTTTGATCCCTGGGTTGAGAAGATCCCCTGGAAAAGGAGATAGTAACCCACTCCAGTATTGTTGCCTGAAGAATTCTATGGACAGGGGAGCCTGGTGGGCTACAGTTCATGGGGTCGCAGAAAGTCAGACATAACTTAACAACTATAGCAAAGGCCAGCAGGAAGCTCCAGACAAGCCAGTTAATGAGGGTGAATGTAGGGCAGGGCCAGCAATGGATATTGTAGGCAGGATGACAGGTATTACATTTTTGAGCTTGTTTTCTGTTCATTTTGAGAGGCTTGAAAATTGAAGCACAGTGGCAGCCTGTTCTACCTGGGTCCCTTGCTACTCTTACTGCCATTGGCCAGGTAAAGGACCTGTCACAGAGAGGCAGGGAAATGGATTAAAAGGCATCTTCTTCAAGAGCATTTTGGAAAATTGAACTTTTATTTTTAGTCCTCAGAAGAAAATACACAGATTACGCTGTTTCTACAGGTTATGGGGTTTCGACTGAAAAATAATTCACCAAGTGATAGAATAATTGTCGTATGGGTCACAATAAACTGTGGAAAATTCTGAAAAAGATGGGAATACCAGACCACCTGACCTGCCTCTTGAGAAATCTGTATGCAGGTCAGGAAGCAACAGTTAGAACTGGACATGGAACAACAGACTGGTTCCAAATAGGAAAAGGAGTATGTCAAGGCTGGATATTGTCACCCTGCTTATTTAACTTATATGCAGAGTACATCATGAGAAACGCTGGACTGGAAGAAACACAAACTGGAATCAAGATTGCTGGGAGAAATATCAATAACCTCAGATATGCAGATGACACCACCCTTATGGCAGAAAGTGAAGAGGAACTCAAAAGCCTCTTGATGAAAGTGAAAGTGGAGAGTGAAAAAGTTGGCTTAAAGCTCAACATTCAGAAAACGAAGATCATGGCATCCAGTCCCATCACTTCATGGGAAATATATGGGGAAACAGGGGAAACAGTGTCAGACTTTATTTTTCTGGGCTCCAAAATCACTACAGATGGTGACTGCAGCCATGAAATTAAAAGACGCTTACTCCTTGGAAGGAAAGTTATGACCAACCTAGACAGCATATTGAAAAGCAGAGACGTTACTTTGCCAACAAAGGTCCATCTAGTCAAGGCTATGGTTTTTCCTGTGGTCATGTATGGATGTGAGAGTTGGACTGTGAAGAAAGCTGAGTGCCGAAGAATTGATGCTTTTGAACTGTGGTGTTGGAGAAGACTCTTGAGACTCCCTTGGACCGCAAGGAGACCCAACCAGTCCATCCTAAAGGAGATCAGCCCTGGGATTTCTTTGGAAGGACTGATGCTAAAGCTGAAACTCCAGTACTTTGGCCACCTCATGCAAAGAGTTGACTCATTGGAAAAGACTCTGATGCTGGGAGGGATTGGGGGCAGGAGGAGAAGGGGATGACAGAGGATGAGATGGCTGGATGGCATCATCGACTCGAGGGATGTGAGTTTGAGTGAACTCCGGGAGTTGGTGATGAATAGGGAGGCCTGGCATGCTGTGATTCATGGGGTCGCAAAGAGTCTGACACGGCTGAGCGACTGAACTGAACTGAACTGAAGAAAGATATAACCTTAGAACCTCTATTCTGTCAGCCAAAGAGCAGAAGTACTTGATGACATGACACTGAACTGTCTTGCCCTCTCTCCAGGGGATTTGGTTACCTGCATATGTTATTACCAGCCTACTTTTGTGAGGCCATGGTTGTGCTGGAGGTGATAGCTGACTCCGAGATTGATTTAGTCAATTTGGCTGGTTGGACAGGCATCTTCTCTGGGTCTCCCTACTTCATGTGTTTTCCTCCAGAAACCATGCTCTTTCAAAGAGGACTGCCTTCCCAGACACAGGTAGGGGTGTGTGTGTGTGTGTGTGTTTTAATGTCTTTCTCTCTCAGCTCTCATATTCCTGCATAAATCTAAAAGATTTTTTTAGAGTATCATGAAACACCATTGAGCTCAAGTTCCAGAATTATGAGTGGTTCAGAGAAGGTTTTCAAGGTATTAATTAGAATAAAATTTCAGTGAATTTGGATTTAAAACAGACCTTGATTCGAATTTTTCTTCACCTACAAAATGTGATCTCATAGATTGTTTTGAGTATTGAGTGAGATAATATATGTAAAAAGTAATAGATATACTATTCAGGCCTATGATGAATGGAAGGCTGTTGCTGATGGTAGGGATAGTACCTTGTGATTATGGTGACATATTTTATTGCTGAAAATTGCAGTAGCTACAATCAGAGGGAACTATAGTTTAAAGTGCTAAATTAGGGGCTTCCCTGGTGGATCAGTGGTAAAGAATATGCCTGTTAATGCATTAGGCATGGGTTTGATCTCTGATCCAGGAAGACCCACAAGCCACAGAGCAACTAAGCCTGGTGCGCCACAACTGCTGAGCCTGTGCTCAAGAGCCCAGGAGCCACAACTACTGAAGCCCACGTACTCTAGAGCCTGTGCTCGGCAACAAGATAAATCCATTGAAATGAGAAGCCTGTGCACTGCAACTGGAGAGTAGTCCCTGGTCTCTGCAACTAGAGAAAATTCTGTGCAGCAACAGCCAAAAATAAATAAATGAATAAAACTTTTTTTGTTTGAAATGCTGGATTAGATGGTAGCAGCTGATGATCCCTGACTCTGCCAACCACTGTGCCTTATTACAGAGTGGGGAACAATCAATTATCTTGACTATCCAGATTAAAGCTATGTTTGTCATACATCTACTACAAAGATAAAGGGGTAATTATATCTATGAAGTTTTATGTAATTTGTATATTTAAGCATGTTGAAGGAAATTGTTGTGGGAAGATGCTTTATCTCTATCATCCTCCACAGCAATGGGGGTGGGGAGCGGGGAGAAATTCTGCAGGGCCAGGCTTTGAGCTTCGCTGAGTCTGGAGTTTGGGTGTTGAAGAGAAAGGGGAAAGAGAAGTTGTAAATTATATAAGGAGAGGGTCTCTAGAGAGTCTTCAGGAAAGAGATACACATTTGAAAGTGAGAAATTTTTCATTAAGAAGCCAAGGATCACAGGGCTATGTCCTTACTAGTGAAGTCAAAGTTGCTCAGTCGTGTCCGACTCTTTGTGATCCCATGGATTATACAGTCCATGGAATTCTCCAGGTCAGAATACTGGAGTGAGTAGCCTTTCCCTTCTCCAGGGGATCTTCCCAACCCAGGGATTGAACCCAGGTCTCCCGCATTGCGGGCAGATTCTTTACCAGCTGAGCCACAAGGGAAGCCCATATTCTTTCTAGGTAAGGTAGATAGCATATTCCTGGGGAAAAAGAATAGGAAAAGAAAAATAGGGTTTTCAAGGTGATGTCTCTGGGAGTAGCTTACCTCTGACACTGAAGAAGGAAGTGCAACATAATTTCCTTTTTCTTTTTTTAGTGTTAAAAAAACTAAACATTTATTGGGCTTCCTGATAGCTCAGTTGGTAAAGAATCTGCCTGCAATGTGGGAGACCCTGGTTTGATTCCTGGGTTAGGAAGATCCCCTGGAGAAGGAATAGGCTACCCACTCCAGTATTCTTGGGCTTGCCTTGTGGCTCAGCTGGTAAAGAATCTGCTGGCAATGCAGGAGACCTGGGTTCGATCCCTGGGTTGGGAAGATCCCCTGGAGAAGGTCAAGGCCACCCACTTCAGTAGTCTGGCCTGGAGAATTCCATTCACTGTTTAGTCCATGGGGTTGCAAAGAGTTGGACACGGCTGAGTGACTTTCAGTTCACTTCACTTCAAACATGTATTGGCTTTATACAATGGCAGTTTTATAGGCAGTGAATTGGGTTTTTTAAATTTATTTTAATTGGAGGATAATTACAATTCTGTGATGGTTTTTGCCATACATCAACCTGAATCATCCATGTGTATACATGTGTCCCCCCATTTTGAACCCTCCTCCCACCTCCCTCCTCACCCTATCCCTCTGGGTTGTTCCAGGGCAGGGGCTTTAGGTGCCCTGCTGCATGCATCAAATTTGGAAGTGCAACGTAATTTCACAGTCCAGGTTCCAAACCCTAGTCTTCATTCTGTCAAACTGTGTACATATGATCACCAACTAGGAAAAAGTTGCAAGGAAAAACAGAAGACATACACCAACTGTTAAATGACCTTTTCTCTAATTGGTAGAATCAGGGGGATTTTATTGTTCTTTTAAAATTCTTTGTAGTCATTTCTACATTTTACACTAAACGTGTTATTTCTATAATAAAATTTTCATTTTTAAAATATTTCAGAAGGTCTGTTTTCACTCATCCGTCCAGATGGAGCCACTGTGTTAATAGTTGCTATTATTTTATAAGCACTCACTTACATGTCTGTGGATTATGCAAGCAGTTTTATCAGTGTTTTGTCATTTAATTCTCTCAATAAGTCCATGAAGTAGAGTGTTATTCCAATTTAAAAGATGATATCACTGGGATAAGAGAGATCAAATAACTTATTTTAGGTCATGTAGCTAGCAGATGGCAATACCAGAAAGTGAATCTAGGAAGTTTGACAGCAGAGATTCCTATGCGTATTTATACTGTGTTACAGTGTCCTGATCTCTACACACACTCAGACAAAGGAGATGCTCTGCCTTGGGTCTACTTTTATGTATATCACACACAAGTTCTGTTTGGTGGCTTCTAGACTATTTAAAAAAACAATGTAAATAGGCTTTCAGATGCTCTTACAAGAAATTTTTGTTGTTGTGGTTTTTCTTAAAATTCTTATGAAAAGGCAACTATTTTATTAAGAAGATAAACTGGAGAATTGAATTCAGATATACACATAAAGATTTGTTTTTGACAAATGTGAGTAATATTGCAAAATCCTGTGTTATGTCACTAATGTAGCTTTTGCTTTTTAAACCCTGTCTCATGGAGCTAGGTTTTTAGTCCCTATGCTTGAGTGTTTTTAGAATACTTGGAAAGCAGTAAGAAATGACATTTTTTTTCTTTAGTGCAAAAGTGTGTAGGAAAGATACTGATTGGGAATCAAGCAAGTGGTTGGTTTAGTCACTAAGTCATGTCCGACTCTTACGACCCCATGGACTGTAGCCCACCAGGCTCCTCTGTAGGATTTTCCAGTTGAGAGTACTAGAATGGGTTGCCATTTCCTTTTCCAGGGGATCTTCCTGACCCAGAGATACAACCCTGGTCTGCACTGTAGGCAGATTGTTTACCAACTGAGCTACCAGGGAAGCCTATGTCAAGAGCATAGCTTTCATGTAGAAATTCCTTCTGTAATTTCTCCAGCGAAGAGTTTTTAGGTTTGAAAAATACCTCATACAGTACAGCCCAGTAGATGATGGGGATGTCCTTGAGTCCCTTGCTTATTTCCCTCTGATCTTATTCCCCTTCCTAAGGTCCTGCTACTAGTAACAAAGAACTCACAGTCTCCAGAAGCAGGCTGTTTTAGGACCACTGTTGTTAACTTTCCCTGATGTTGAATGAGAATTAGTCTTCTGGTGGCTTCTTGTTTATCCTACAAGTGATTGAAAGAGCCACTTGAATAGATAGAAACAAGTCTTAATCTACTTCTGTTGTGTGTGATGGCAGAAGTATGCCCTCAGTAATCCTTACATTATTGAGAGTACTACTTTATGTAGTACTTTCATTTTTTGAAAGTGCTTTCTGTGTAACACATTGTATTTTGTCTTTCCCTCTTATCTGAGAGGGAGATAGTTTACATACTCACACACACACACACACAAAACCTTTATTATTCCCATTTTACAGACGAGAAAAGTTAGGTTAAATAACTTCAAAATCATCCAACTAAAATGTGACTGCATGGGCATTTAGGACTCAGTTTCCAAAGGATAAATGTCTGGGCTTTAGATCTTTGCTCTTTTTCACTGTAGTATGCTGAATATCAGGTCAAATGGATTACCTGTGGTAAAGAGTAGATAAAGTTACAGAACTTGTTTTGGAGTTGGAATCAGTCTTGCAGTCTTTGGTTTTGTTTCTGGTGCTTTTTGTAGTCTACCAGATGTCACTAGCTTGAAAGTATAAATTTGACTCATTTTCCTCAAAAGGCTTGCAGACAGTCATGCCCATTTGATCCTTTAATTTTAAAAGAACTGGTTGGTATCTTTATGAGTATATGGATGAAATACTGCTCCATACTACTATGCCTCTTAGTTGGAGATGATTCCACTCTAGGGATTCTAGTTTACCTGCTTTTAAGACATAGTATAAAACCCAGTTCTTTCCTTTGCCTGGCCAGTTCTAATGGAGCTTGGTGCTAAAACAACAGAATATGGTCTTTTCCCCAAAGGATTAGGGAGAGTAGCTAGCTAGGTTCAAGGATACATAATCGTGTCTTCAAATAGACAGGGTTTTTGCTCAGTTCAGTTCAGTCACTCAGTCCTGGCCAACTCTTTTTGAACCCATGGACTGCTGCACGCCAGGCTTCCCTGTCCATCACCAACTCCTAGAGCTTACTCAAACTCATGTCCATAGAGTCGGTAATGCCATCCAATTATCTCATCCTCTGTTGTCCCCTTCTCCTCCTGCTCTCAATCTTTCCCAGCATCAGGGTCTTTTCCAATGAGTCAGTTCTTTGCATCAGGTGGCCAAAGTATTGGAGTTTAAGCTTCAGCATCAGTCCTTCCAATGAATATTCAGGACTGATTTCCTTTAGGATTGACTGGTTGGATCTCCTTGCAGTCCAAGAGACTCTCAAGAGTCTTCTCCAACACCTTAGTTCAAAAGCATCAATTCTTCAGTGCTCAGCTTTCTTTATAGTCCAACTCTCACATCCATACATGACTACTGGAAAAACCATAGCCTTGACTAGATGGACCTTTGTTGGCAAAGTAATGTCTCTGCTTTTTAATATACTGTCTAGGTTGGTCATAGCTTTTCTTCCAAGGAGCAAGCGTCTTTTAATTTCATGGCTCCAGTCACCATCTGCAGTGGTCTTGGAGGCCAAGAAAATAAAGTCTGCCACTGTCTCCATCGTTTCCCCACAATTTGCCATGAAGTGGTGGGACTGGATGCCATGATCTTAGTTTTCTGAATGTTGAGTTTTAAGCCAACTTTTTCACTCTCTTCTTTCACTTTCATCAAGAGGCTTTTGAGTTCCTCTTCACTTTCTGCCATAAGGGTGGTGCCATCTGTGTATCTGAGGTTATTGATATTTCTCCTGGCAATCTTGATTCCAGCTTATGCTTCATCCAGCCTGGCATTTCACAAGGAGTACATCAAGGCTGTATATTGTCACCCTGCTTATTGAACTTATATGCAGAGTACATCATGAGAAACGCTGGGCTGGAAGAAGCACAAGCTGGAATCAGGATTGCCGGGAGAAATAACAATAACCTCAGATATGCAGATGACACCACCCTTATGGCAGAAAGTAAAGAGGAACTGAAGAGCCTCTTGATGAAAGTGAAAGAGAAGAGTGAAAAAGTTGGCATAAAGTTCAACATTCAGAAAACTAAGGTAATGGCATGCAATCCCATCACTTCATGGCAAATAGATAAGGAAACAGTGGCCGACTTTATTTTGGGGCTCCAAAATCACTGCAGATGGTGACTGCAGCCATGAAATTAAAAGACACTCCTTGGAAGGAAAGTTATGACTGCATATTAAAAAGACAGAGACATTACTTTGTCAACAAAGGTCCATCTAGTCAAGGCTATGGTTTTTCCAGTAGTTGTGTATGAATGTGAGAGTTGTACTATAAAGAAAGTTGAGCACCAAAGAATTGATGCTTTTGAACTGTAGTGTTGGAGAAGACTCTTAGAGTCCCTTGGACTGCAAGGAGATCCAACCAGTCCATCCTAAAGGAGATCACTCCTGAGTGTTCATTGGAAGGACTGATGTAGAAGCTGAAACTCCAATACTTTTGCCACCTGATGTGAAGAACTGACTCATTTGGAAAGACCCTGATGCTGGGAAAGATTGAGGGCAGGAGGAGAAGGGGACGACAGAGGATGAGATGGTTGGATGGCATCACTGACTCAATGGACATAAGTTAGGGTAAACTCTGGGAGTTGGTGATGGACAGGGAGGCCTGGGGTGCTGCAGTTCATAGGGTCACAAAGAGTCAGACATGACTGAGCGACTGAATTGAACTGAACTGAACTCTGCATTTAAGTTAAATAAGGAGGGTGACAATATACAGCCTTGATGTACTCCTTTCCCGATTTGGAACCAGTCTGTTGTTCCATGTCCAGTTCTAACTGTTGCTTCTTGACCTGCATACAGATTTTTCAGGAGGCAGTTCAGGTGGTCTGGTATTCCCATCTCTTTAAGAATTTTCCACAGTTTGTTGCAATATAGACATTAAATGGCTTTGGTGTATTTAATAAAGCAACAGTAGATGTTTTTCTGGAACTCTCTTGCTTTTTTGATGATCCACTGGATGTTGGCAATTTGAACTCTGGTTCCTCTGCCTTTTCTGAATCCAGCTTGAACATCTGGAAATTCACAGTTCACATACTGTTGAAGCCTGGCTTGGAGAATTTTGAGCATTACTTTGCTAGCATGTGAGATGAGTGCAATTGTGCGGTACTTTGAACATTCTTTGGCATTGCCCTTCTTTGGGATTGGAATGAAAACTGACCTTTTCCAGTCCTCTGGCCATCACTGAGTTTTCCAAATTTGCAAGTATATTGAGTGCAGCACTTTCACAGCATCATCTTTCAGGATTTGAAATAGCTCAACTGGCATTCCATCACCTCCTCTATCTTTGTTCGTAGTGATGCTTCCTAAGGCCCACTTGACTTCACATTCCAGGGTGTCTGGCGCTCAGCAAGTGATCACACCATCATGGTTATCTGGGTCATGAAGATATTTTTTGTATAGTTCTTTTGTGTATGCTGGCCACCTTTTGCTAGATATTGTTAATAAGTCAAATTTAGTTGATAGATAGAAAAGGTCAAGAAAAACCGAAGGCCTTTATTTTCTAATACATCCTAAACTCCAAATGCCACAAATACAATTTAAGTAAACATCAAGGCCCAAAACTTCAATCCCTAAAGGAACAGAAATAAATCAGAGTTCCCTGAATTCTCTTTCCCATCAGCCTCACCTGTCCACACTTCAGAGCCTTCTGAATTCTGACTTCACACTAATAGCTGACTCCGGTTCCACTCATCCAAAGCTTTCCATTTTGATCAGTTTAAATCCCTAAGGCAACTGCCATCAGAAGGCTAGGTATTGTGAGCTCACAAGGTCTGTGGGGGAGGGATGAGCTGGCCTGTGAGGACTCCCATCTCTAGGAGCTGGGCACTCAGCTTCAAACAAATCTGCATCACACTGGGGATTTCCACCCCTTTTTCTATGTCAGTGATCACCATTTGTCCCCAGGGTCTGGGGTTACAGGTCCTGGTGAGCCATTTTCATTTATCTTCTTTTTGTTTTTGACCTGCATTCTGCCTTAACCACCAACAATTATCAATTATTCGGTACCTTTTAGTTTGGTGGTGAATGCTGAGGCTTTGCTAGCCTTTCAGTTCTGACATTCAGGCTTTTTCTAAAGAAGAGGATCTCAAACATCAATTCCGTGATCTATCTCTGGCTAAAGTAGTTAGAGCTGGAGGGGGTTTCTGAGTCCAGATGTCTCCTTGAATTTTTTTGGTGTCAGGAAAGAGTGGGAAAAGCATAATTTTTCAGTGGTTTTGAATCTCTCTCTCTCATCTCTTAAACCTCTTTGAGAATCTTTCCGTCCTCAGAAAAATGCAGTTATAGAAATTTACAGACTTCCTGATACCCATGAATGTACCACCTCCAAGTTAGGAACCCTGTCTGCACTGGTGTCCTTCTAGAGTCTTACATGTTCTGATCTAACATGAAGGAATAAGTAGTGAATGTGGCTTTTGAGAAGCAGTAAGCTGATTTCCTCTCACTTTCCCATAATTTCCATGAGCATTTTTAACTTCATTTTTGAAATTCTGGGAGCACTGTGTACTCTGGCATTTTTTAGTGTAGTGTTTAGTCGCTCAGCCCTGTTTGACTCTTTGTGACCCCCTGTACTATAGCCTGCCAGGCTCCTCTGTCCATGGAATTTTCCAGGCAAGCATACTGGAGAGGGTAGCCATTCTCTTCTCCAGGAAGTCTTCCGGACCCAGGGAACGAACCCAGGTCTCCTGCATTGCAGGCAGGTTTTTTACTCTATCTGAACCACCATGGGAGAGATAATTTATTTCCAATTTGTTATTATATATTTTTAGCAACTTCAGTACCAACACTGTTTCATAACCTTTTTGGGGGAAATGAAGCTCTGAAATTTCTCCATCCTTTGCATGTGGCAGTAAGGTGACCTCTAGTAGACTTCTATGGTGGTTTCTGGGACATCCTGGAATAAGGAGCCATCACTGTTCCTGGAGGGACAGACCACTGAAATTAGAGCAGCTATTGAGCTATGTAGTGCTTGAAGTTCACTTGGATATACAGACATCTTCAAGGCCGAGGCTGGGGCAGGTGAAGGAGGTACATTTGAATGAACCAAGTTTCATCACTGGTTAAAAGGAACTTCAAGAGACCTTGAGTCCCTTGGAAGAAACATTTCTCTAAAGGACCAAAGATTAGGTTATGACCAACCCACTGGATTGATTTTAGAAGAAAAAAAAAAAGCTTTCTCTTTGAAATAATAAACAGGGAGAGGGATTTAAAGTCATAATGGGCTTTGTAGACAAACAGGAAGTAAGTATTCCACATGTTATGTTCTATTTTGAGTGGTGGGACATGTTGGTAGGAGGAAGAGAAGGAAACAAACATTTTAAAAGTTCCAGCTCAGGGCTAAATAGTTTCTCAATTTCCCAGTCTCTGTCTCTCTCACCCTCAGTCTGTACCTTTTATCCATCCTTACTCAACCACCAGAACAAGGCACACTCTGTTCACAGTCAGTGCCCAGGATCCACTCTGGCCACTTTAGGGTCATGCTTTAGATCATGTTTCCTGCCCACTGGACCTGCTTGACCTTGGTTATCTGCTTTGCTTTTTGAAACTCCTTAAGAGTGTTTACTGGATTGACTTCTCAGGATATGCTCACTTCTGCTTGCTCTGGGGAGGTTATGCTGCCTCAACTCTGTTCACAAGGACCCAAACCCTGGCAGCAGCTGAGCCACTCATGGTGGGAACAGCTGGTTTGGACATTTGGTTTGGGCCTTTTGTCTATTAATAATCCCCTGCCTTTGCCGCTTCTAACCTGGTATTTAGTCTTGAACCTGTGAGCCTGTTTCTCAAGTCACAGACTCCTGGCTTTGGTCCCGTGTTTAACACCTAGATCTCATCTAACTCTGCAGGGCTCAGGCTTCTTTAGTTAGGTCTGACCTTTTGGGAACCCTGTATAATGGGATATATGTTGTGTCTCCAGTATGACATGATTGTAGGTGTGCATGTGCGCTCAGTTGCTCAGTCATGTCTGACTCTGCGACCCCGTGGATTGGAGCCTCTCAGGCTCCTCTGTCCATGGGATTTTTCAGGCAAGAATACCGGAGTGGGTTGCCAGTTCCTCCTCATGGAATCTTCCTGACCCAGGGATCGAACCTGCATCTCCTGCATTGCAGGTGGATTTTTTTTTACCACTGAGCCACCTGGAATACAAAAACTTAATATCTACTATTCTCTTGATTAGCATTCAAAAATACTATTAAACCAAACTCTTATCATATGTTTAAATCCGAATGCCTTTTTCTAATGTTTAACATAAAAACCATAGAGATTTATTCCTAACATACAGAACATTTGAAAAGTCTAAATAATGGGTTAAAAAATAACAGGAGACAGAAGTTACATGTGAATTTCCTGTCGTGCTAAATTATTACAAACATTTGCCTGCTTGGTTCAGAATTTATTAATTCATCTCTTGTCTTTCCAGCTGCAGCAAGAACCTTCCAGAGAACCATGTTTATAGCTGTAGTCATTCATGATCTTAACAGTAAGGATCAGTGATCCTCTTCAGTAAATGACAGGTCAGAGAGTATTAATAACATAAATGGGCTCTGAAGTTGGCATCCACGAGGAGTTCAGAGATTAGTGGGTATGAATGGTTTAATGAAAGTTGACATATCACAGAATACTTCAAGTCTAGCTGGTGGTATAAGACTCCATCTAGGAATTAAGCTCATCAGGAGTAGGAAAATGGTTCATTTAGGTTTGCCACGATTGAATGAATCTATAAAGTATAGGCTTCTGTGTTCTTCTAGCATGAAAAAAATTAATTTTGAAACTATATATGAATCTACTTATAAAGTAAACTGAGACTATTCTTTTGAGTGTCAACACGATTTCTAATTTCCCATTGAAAAAGGGGAAAAAGTCATGAGTGGAAAAGCAGTATCTACCTCTTTATACTGAAGATTTGAAGCACTTGACTTTTCCCGTGGAAGTCCTTTCCTTAGTGCAGTTAGCCATAAGGGGGTGCTCTGGGATAATACTGTTCAGCAAAGCCTCATCTTTTCTACTTGGTTACCTGAAGAAAAATAAATGTGTAGGTTTGTGAGAAAGCATCAGTGAGATCTAGACTCACTAACCTTTGAAAGGTGTCAGTTTAAATTAGAACAATGAAAAGATAGTAAAAACTCTGTAAGATAACCAGTGTCATTTTGTGTGTACCCTTGTTTCTTTTTTAAAGAAATAACAATCACAGTAAGCCAAAATTGCACTCAAATTCTACTGGCTTGGGAACTAAAGCCTTATCTTGAGAACTGTTTCTTCTTTTCTTTTGGTTCTTTTTTGTGGTGTTATTTTCACTATGTCTCTGGCCAGTGCTGTGGGGACACAGTATAGTCGAAACTACTTTCTTCTGAAGTTCTGTCAGTGTTTCTGTAACCTCTTCTGTTAACTTCTGCGACATTTATTGACCAGTCCTGAGGGTCTGTTCTTGCCTTCCTGAGTGTGGGAGGTGACACAGTGAGGAGGAAACTTGATTCTGTTCTTATAGCCTGGAAGGGAAAATGAGAGGCAATCATAGTAGCTATTCTAAGCACAGAATGCTGTGAAGGACAGCTTACTAGTCAGGGTCACTAGCAGGACTTTCAGGGAGATGGCTACAACATCTGATGGCCAGAACAGAGAATCTTCATTGTTTTTGTCAAAAGAACTCACTAGGTTTTACCACAGGATGTCTGAAGGTGCTGGCTCCTTATGGCCTGAGTGGCAAAGAGCTCTGGATATAGCAGAGGGATAGAGAGAAATGTTATACCTTTTTCTTATAAAAGAGTAATTCTCTCTATATATTCCCTAAACCCATCTCCTCAGGTGTAACTTGGTAAGGCTTCTTTAGTCATCTCTGTATAGAATAGGGAAATGTATATAGAGGCTGAGGGTTTATCTAGTATACCTTGGGAGGTTTTTTTTAAATTGGAGAATAGTTACTTTACAATGTATAGTTTCTGCTGTACAGCCAAATGAATCAGCCACATGTATACATATATTCCCTCTTCCTTGGATTTCTTTTCCATTTAGTTCACCACGGAACATTGAGTAGAGTTCCTTATGCTGTGCAGTCAGTTCTCATTAGTTATCTATTTTATACATAGTAATGTATATATGCCAATCCAACTTGGGGAATTTTTAGAATAATGTCTATTCATCAGTCTTTAGTGTCCTCTTTGAGCATGGAATTAATTTTTTAAAAAAAGATATATCCATATCAGCATCCATATTTTAAAAATACATTTTTCTTAAATATATGTTGGGTTCCACTTCTGAGATTTGGTTACCTTTATGCTTTTTTTTTTCCCCTAGAGGTGATATAGAGAAATGAGGGAAAGAAAGAGTTCTAGGTAAAGGAAAATGTATATAAACTTTTTTCTTCCTTAAAATTTAAAATAGTATTTTCCTTGTTCTTTCCACTTGTGGGGAAAACTCCTAACTTTTTTTAGATTCTTGATTGTAATAGAATATCCTAAGGAAAAGGCTTTCTTTAAGAGTCTAGTATGAGAAACCCTAAGAGGTTATCAAATGTCAAAGAACTAAAACAAAGAGAGAAATGTTCTCTACGTGTTTTTTTCTTGCTGCTTTGCCATCTGTTTAAGATGTGAAATTTTAAAGTTTTAAGATTTTAAAATAAGCCATAGACCCCACATGGCTGATAGTTTCCTCACACATTTTGTGGACTGGTAAAGCATCAAAAGGGGATGTGCAGTCACTAAACTGACTCCTGACCTGCACACACATTTTTTTCCCCATCAATCATTTTGCACAGGACAGATGCTCTGGGGGCAGCTTTAGACCAAAAGAATGTCCAAGACGTGTGGGTGTGGATTTGGCCAAAGGTTTAGTTACCTGAATGTGGAGCTCAGATACCAGCTTGGTAACAGGCCACATTTTAATGAAAAATGCACATTCAGCATGGCATTGTGTTTTTCAAAGAGGTAATTCCCAGCCATGGAGAACACAAGGGAGAAACAGGGGAATCATGTGGAGCTGCTTTAAAACAGAGTTCTTGTGTATTCTGGATGGTGAGGCAGGGCTCACTAGTAGCCCTTGGAAAATTAGATGATGGAATTTTGCTAAGCATGATTGAGTTTTTTTGATCATCAGTCATAATTCTCCAAAAAGAAAAAAACCTGTATGATTGAATAAAGGAAAGACTTCAAAATTATAGTTGACTGTACTAGAAAAAAACTTTCTAAGAGGGGTATTCACATGCTAAGAACTATGAATAAGCAGAAAAACAAAAGTGTCCTTGTTCTATTTTTTAAAAAAAGAAAAGAATAGTGAAGAAAATAAAGTGACCAAAAAATCTTTACTTTTACATAAAAAGTGAAATATAAAAGTCTCTTAGAAAGAGTTCTGTTTCCTCTCAAGAAGTGTGTATGTGTTTTAAACCATTTGTGATCATCTAAGTACATAAGTGGCTTCCCAGATGGGGCTCTGGTGATAAAGAACCCACCTGCCAATGCAGGAGACGTAAGAGATGCAGGTTCAATCCCTGGGTTGGGCAGATACCCTGGAGGAGGAAATGGCAGTTCACTCTAGTATTCTTGTCTGGAGAATCCCATGGACAGAGGAACCTGGAGGACTATAGTCCATGGGGTCTCAAAGAGTCAGACATGACTGAAGCGACTTAGCGCACACACACACATAAGTGTATAAGCAACATAATTGAGGTTATTTTTTAAGAATGAGAGAAATGTAGAAATAGTAGACTCAGTCACTTTAAAAATTTTTATCTATTTATTTATTTGTTTTAGCCCCACCATGTGGCATATGGGATCTTACTTCTCTGTCCAGGGATTGAATCTGTGTCCTCTGCAGTGGAAGCACAGAGTCTTAACCACTGGACCTCCAGGGATGTCCCAGTCACTTATTAAATAGGAACAAAATGCTATTTGATAGTGTTAAGAAATAAGCATTTAATTTTATTATTATGGCTAGTTATACATGGCATTACAAACAGCAGTGGAAAATGGCTTGAAAAAAGGAAACGTATTAAGGAAGGTATTATATGTGAAGTAAAGAAGGTGAGAGTTTTAGGCTGCTAGTCAGTTTTATGATCAGCCCCTTCCTTCAGAAGAGCTAGGGTGCTCAGGGAATATGACATTAAGACATCAAGGAAGAATGAAGGAATCTTAGTGTTGTTTCATCTGAAGAAGGCAAGACTAGAAGAGTCAAGAGGGTGAAGAAGGATCAGGCTTCTTCTGGAAGGACCCTCCAAGTTGAATTTTGTTTAGTGAATGAAAAAAAAACATCATATTTTGGTTTAGTAGTGAGCTCTTCAAATAGTTGGCTATTGGGCAGTACGTTGTAGAGAAGATTTTAATATAAAGATGCCATACTGATAGGATAAAGCTTATGAGATAGAGATTTAGCCTCAATTATGCCAGAATCTTGACAGAAAAAACCCTCAAAACTCAGTTATTTGCAAAGATTGTGAAAATAAGTAAGCAAGAATTTTTTTTTCTGTTTGTACTCCCTTGTCTTTCTTTTTTTTTTTAATTTTATTTTATTTTTAAACTTTACATAATTATATTAGTTTTGCCAAATATCAAAATGAATCCATCACAGGTATACATATGCTCCCCATCCTGAACCCTCCTCCCTCCTCCCTCCCCATACCATCCCTCTGGGTTGTCCCAGTGCACTAGCCCCAAGCATCCAGTATCGTGCATCGAACCTGGACTGGCATCTCGTTTCATACATGATATTTTACATGTTTCAATGCCATCCTCCCAAATCTTCGCACCCTCTCCCTCTCCCACAGAGTCCATAAGACTGTTCCATACATCAGTGTCTCTTTTGCTGTCTCATACACAGGGTTATTGTTATCATCTTTCTAAATTCCATATATATGCGTTAGTATACTGTATTGGTGTTTTTCCTTCTGGCTTACTTCACTCTGTATAATAGGCTCCAGTTTCATCCACCTCATTAGAACTGATTCAAATGAATTCTTTTTAATGGCTGAGTAATACTCCATTGTGTATATGTACCACAGCTTTCTTATCCATTCATCTGCTGACGGACATCTAGGTTGCTTCCATGTCCTGGCTATTATAAACAGTGCTGAGATGAACATTGGGGTACACATGTCTCTTTCCCTTCTGGTTTCCTCAGTGTGTATGCCCAGCAGTGGGATTGCTGGATCATAAGGCAGTTCTATTTCCAGTTTTTTAAGGAATCTCCACACTGTTCTCCATAGTGGCTGTACTAGTTTGCATTCCCACCAACAGTGTAAGAGGGTTCCCTTTTCTCCACACCCTCTCCAACATTTATTATTTGTAGACTTTTGGATCGCAGCCATTCTGACTGGAGTAAGCAAGAATTAAACATGCATAATCTTTAGGTATAAAACAAATGTGTTTTTTTAAGCTCAATGCAATTTTTCAAAAAATATTCATTTTATGTATTTATTTGGCTGCAGCGAGTCCCACTTGTGGCATGCAGGATCTTCTACTCTTCATTGTGGCATGTGGGATCTTTTAGTTGCAGCATTTGGGATCTAGCTCCCTGACCAGGATCAAACCCGGGCCCCCTGCATTGGGAGCACAGAGTTTTAGTCCACTGGACTACCAGGAAAGTCCCAAAACAAATGTTATAAAATATTTTATTTACTTCTCAAGTGTTTGTTGAGTTGAATTAGGTTAAATGTTATAAGCCCATAAATATTTTATCCATTTTTTCATTCTAAATATAGTTGAGCCTATTTTCTATACTATAAAATAGGCATGCTAGATCTCAGTTTTAGGTAGGAAATCTTATTTCCACATTTAGCCTCTCTTAAATGATTACAAGTAACAATATAAAGAAAACTCGTTTGAGTTTTAACAACTATTGTAATAAGTTGAACCCCTTCTTGTTACCTACTCTGTAAGATGGAAACAGATGTCAAGGTCTAGAGCTTTCCTACACTTGGATTAAAAGAAAAACAACTCAGAAGAAAAACAACTTACTTCTTGTTCTAGAACGTCAGTGTTGGAACAATTGAGTATCTCTATGGGAAAAAAATTGACTTCTACCTCACACCTAGACAAAAATCAATACCAAGTAGATTTATGACTGAAATATGAAAGTCAAAACTATAAAGGTATTAGGAGAAATATAGGAGAATACCTTAAGCTTTAAATGAAGTGAAAGTCGCTCAGTCACGTCCAGCTGTTAGTGACCCCATGGACTGCAGGATGCCAGGCTTCCCTGTCCATCACCGATGGAGCTCCTGGAGCTTGCTCAAACTCAGGTCCATTGAGTCAGTGATGCCATCCAACTATCTCATCCTCGGTCGTCCCTTTCTCCTCTTGCCTTCAATTTTCCCAGCATCAGGGTCTTTTCCAGTGAGTCAGTTCTTCGCATCAGGTGGCCAAAGTATTAGAACTTCAGCTTCAGCATGAGTCCTGAATTCTCCAGGCCAGAATACTGGAGTGGGTAGCCGTTCCCTTTTCCAGGGGATCTTCCCAACCAGGGATCGAACCCAGGCCTCCTGCTTTGCAGGTGGATTCTTTACCAGCTGAGCTACCAGGGAAGCCCCCAAATGACATTAAACAAGCAGCAAAAGTCACTAAACATAATGGAAAAATGGACTACATTAAACTTTGTCAAAAGAAAACTTAAAAAGACAGAAAAGACACCACACAGAATGGAAGATTTTTGCAACCTGTAGGACCAGTCAAGTATTTATTAGTACCCAGAATAAAGAACTCCTTTAAAAAAAAAAAAAGACAAGCCTATAGAAAAAGACCAAAACATGTAACGGACATTTCATCATTTCACAATAAAGGATATCCAGATGGCTGGTGAAATTTATGAAAAAGGTTAGCAACCTTCTTTCTAACCAGGGCTGTGTAGATTAGTGGGATACCTTTACACACCCAGCAGAGTTGCAAAAATTAGTACATCTGACAATATCAGGGGTTGGCCAGGATAAGAAGTAGCTGGAGCTCTCATAGATTTCTAGTGGCAGTGTAAATGGGCACAACTGTTTTGGAAATTAATAGTGTGCATCATCAGGTAAGGATACTCATGTCCTATGACATAAGAATTCCAGTCTGAGAAATATACTGTGTGCTTACGTTCATCACAGTTCATGTTTAACAATTTTCATAGCAGCTTTGTCCCCAGTAGTCCCCAAATTGAAACGTCATAAATGTCTATTAGCTGTACAATGGAGAAATAAAAGGATATTTTAAAATGGAAAATTAGGCAGAAATGAAAATGAACAAATAGAGCTATAAGCAACAACGTGGAGCAAAAGAGAATATATGTAGTATGATTCAACTTCTATAAAATTCAAAAATAGCAAAGTAAATTGTATTGTTAAAGGATACATATATGGGTGGTGAAACGAAGAAAGGACATGACTATGATAAAAAATAAAGATAATGGTTAACTCTAGGGGGATGGGAGGGTAACAGAAGATCCATTCTCTAGAGTTAGCAAGTATAGATAATTTCTAGAAGGAACAAGGTATAGAAAGTTTATGAATTGAAAAGAAATTTTGTCTAAGAGAAGAGCTATCTATAATAAGGTATCATCTAGAGTTATCAGATCAAAATTCTGAAATATCTTAGAAAATAAATTCACATCCAAACCTATCTTAAGTTACTATGGGCTTATTTTACCTGAAATCTTATGAGAGTAGATTATTGGTAAAATTGTAGAATAGGCCAAAAATTTTCTTTGGCTCTTTGGCCAGCTCCTTTCATCTCATTTCTAAGTTATTTAATGAAGATGATAACTGCTCTCTTGACTTAAGGGATTAACTCTCCCAGGAATTTGTATTTTAAGAGATTTTTTTTCTAGAAGACTGAAAGGTTTTAAAGACTTCTAATAAAATCTCAGATAGTGGAATTTAAGCAACTTTAAAAAAAAATATGGAGCAATTTTTCACAACTGGACTCACTTTTAAGGTTTTATGAGTAACAGTCAGCCTCTGCTTGCAGAAGACCCACCAAAGAAGAGAGCCCTGTGCAGTTGGTTTCTTTTGAAATTGGCAAAGATTTAAAGCACTTTACCTGAAGTTTTTGCTCTGTAAGAGGTGAAATCTCTACTAACTCAATGATTTGTAAATAGAGATAATGCATTTTGGTTGTTCATGTATGAGATGGCTTTAGTTTTAGTTCAGTGAAATGAAATATAACCAGCCACCAAAGTATGAAACTTATATATCCTTCATAAAAGAAACTGAAAAATTATACTCCTGGCTACAGTGGAATGAATCTTTTTGATTTATAAAGTATAAATGATTAAGATCACTAATTTGGCAAAGTTATAAAAGATACATTGTTATGCATTAGTATAAGACTTCTATTGAATATAAAACCCATTCTTTAAATAATTATCCCCAAGACTTGATCATCTCATGAGATAGAAGCAATCATCGGAGAGTGCTAAATACCTAACTGATTGAGTAGGTAATTTGTGGAGCTGTACTTGCAATGAACAGAAGAATTTAAATAAGTTGGACTATATTCTAACTGTTGAATACCCCAAATTTGTTGAGTGGCAATAATTGCTAATCCACCTCAAAATTGTAGGTAAAAATATTCCTGTATTGGTTTAAATGTTAACTCAATAATATAAACAGTAAAGTACAGTTGACCCACGAACAGCAATGGGTTTGAACTGCACGGGTCCACTTATCTGTGGATTTTTTTCAATAGTGTTAATAATATAATATTACATGACTGAAGATTAGTTGACGCCAGGGTTGCTGAACCAGGGATACAGAGAAACTCAGAATATTGAGGGCTTATTATAATTTATATGTGGCTTTTCTAGTGCTCGGAGAGTGTGATGTTGAAGCATCTACACACACTAACGCACACACAGTCTCTTGATAATTTCATTAGTTTCCATTCTGAGTGGTCAGGGATACCTGTAATAGATTTCAAAGTGGTTAAGTATCCTAATGCATCCTTGTGTGTTTCAGAGTAGCCAATCTAGTTGTCATGGTTGATAATTTATTTTATACTTCTTTTATTTTCTATGAAAATCTCACAGGTGCACAAGGATATATATATTCTCCCCCAGAACATTTTTTTTAATTTAATTTTTATCTTAGAGTGTAGTTGATTTACAATGTTGTGTTAGTTTCAGGTGTACAATGAAGTGATTCAGTTATACATAAATTTATTCTTTTTCAGATTCTTTTCCCATATAGCTTATTGCAGAATATTGAGTAGAGTTCCCCGTGCTATACAGTAAGTCCTTATTGATTATTTTATACATAGAATATCTGTTAACCCCAAGCTCGTAATTTATCCTTCCCCCACCCTTTCCCCTTTGGTAACCATAAGTTTGTTTTCTATGTCAGTGAATCTCTTTCTGTTTTGTAAATAAGTTCATTAGTATCATTTTTTTAGATTCCACAGAAAAATAATATCATATGGTATTTGCATGTCTTTACACTAACAATGAAAGATCAGAAAGAAATTCCATTTACCATTGCATAAAAAAGAGTAAAATACCTGACTTCCTTGGTAGTCCAGTGGTTAAGGATCCACCTGCCACTGCAGGGGCATGGGTTTGATTCTGGTCTGGGAAGATTCCACACGCCACATGGCAACAAACCCCAGTGCTACAACTACTGAAGCTCACACACTCTAGACCCATGCGCTGCAACAGGAGAAGCCACTGCGATGAGAAACCTGTGCCCCGTAACTAGTGAGCAGCCCCTGCTCACCAAACTAGAGAAAGCCTGCGCATAGCAACAAAGGCCTAGTGCAGCCAAAAAAAAAAAAGAATAAACTGCCTAGGAATACGGAGAAGGCAATGGCACCCCACTCCAGTACTCTTGCCTGGAAAATCCCATGGCTGGAGGGCCTGGTGGGCTGTAGTCCATGGGGTCGCTAAGAGTCGGACACGACTGAGCGACTTTCACTTTCACTTTCACTTTCACTTTCACCTAGGAATAAACCTACCTAAGGAGGCCAAAAACCTGTACTTTGAAAACTATAAGATGCTGATAAAAGAAATTGAAGATGACACAAACAGATGGAAGGATACACCATGTTCTTGGATTGGAAGAATCAATATTGTAAAAATGACAGTACTACTTAAGGTAATCTATAGATTCAATGCAGTTCCTATTAAATTCCCTGGAACATTTTAAAGGGAAAAAAATTGAAGACAAACTAAAAGCTCATTATGGTGGGATGGCTGTATTATGGTACAGTGATAAAATGGGATACAATGATAAAATGAAAGAGCTAGATTTATAGTGTAAATGTAAAAGGATTCCTGCTCCTGCGACATTACCTTCTTCCAGCCTGGCCTCATCAGGAGTTGCCTACAATCAGATGAAGGGGAAGAGAAATCTAAGGCCTGGTTTATAGATGATTCTGTGGAACATGCAGGCACTGCTTGAAAATGGACAGCTATAGTACTACAAACCCTTTCTGGGACATCCCCTGAAGGATGGTGGTAAAAGGAAATCCTCCCAGTGGGCAGAATATCAAGCAGCACACCTGCTTGCTCAGTTTTTTTTTTTTTAATTGAAGGATAATTGCTTTACAGAATTTTGTTGTTTTCTATCAAACCTCAGCATGAATCAGCCATAGGTATACATATATCCTCTCCCTTTTGAACCTCCTTCCCATCTCCCTCCTCATCCCACCTGTCTAGGTTGATACAGAGCCCGTTTGAGTTTCCTGAGCCATACAGAAAATTCCCATTGGCTATCTATTTTACCTATGGTAATGTAAGTTTCCATATTACTCTTTCCATACAACTCACCCTCTCCTCCCCTCTCCGCATGTCCATAAGTCTATTCTCTATGTCTGTTTCTCCATTGCTCCCTGTAAATAAATTCTTCAGTACCATTTTCCTGGATTCCATATATATGGGTTAGAATATGGTATTTATCTTTCTCTTTCTGACTCACTTCACTCTGTATAATAGATTCTACGTTCATCCACCTCATTAGAACTGACTCAAATGCATTCCTTTTTATGGCTGAGTAATATTCCATTGTGTATATGTACCACAACTTCTTTATCCATTCATCTGTCAATGGACATCTAGGTTGCTTTCATGTTCTAGCTATTTAAATAGTGCTGCAATGAATAATGGGATACATGTGTCTCTTTCAATTTTGGTTTCCTCAGGGTATATGCCTAGAAGTGGGATTGCTGGGTCATATGGTGGTTCTATTCCTAGTTTTTTAAGGAATCTCCATACTGTCTTCCATAGTGGCTGTATCAATTTACATTCCCACCAACAGTGCAAGAGGATTCACTCATTTTTCTTGGAAGGAAAAATGACCAGATATGTGATTATAAACTAATTCATGGCCTGTGGCCAATTGTTTGGCTGGATGGTCAGAGATTTGGAAGGAGTATGACTGGAAAACTGGTAACAAATTTGGGAAAGAAATATATGGATAGATCTCTCTGAATGAGTGAAAAATGTGAACTTATTTGTATCTTAGTTTTAAATGGAAGAATGCTTTTACCAGGAGACACAAAATGGACTGTAAGTTAAGACTGTTACCTGGCTACCTTGGGCTCCTCATACCTCTAAATGGACAAAGAAGAGAGTTACTATGTTGGCTGGGGTGATTGATCTTAATAACCAAGGGGAAACTGGGCTACTGCTTCACAGTGCGGTTAAGAAAGGGTATGTCTGGAATGCGGAAGATCTCTTAAGGTGTCTCTTATTACCACACCCTGTGTTCAAAGTCGATGGAAAGTTACTGTTGGGGTTTTTCTCCCTGGGACTTGGAAACGACGAACCTGAAAGAATGACACTCAGACAGTCTCTTGCAAGGACTGACAAGTTTATTTCTGCAGTCAAGCTTTTTTATAGAAGCAGGAACAAAGAGCTTAAAGTATATGGCCAGCAGAGCGCATGCGGAGTTAACACATAATCAGTAAAAACATTTCAAGGACAGCGCGCTCTAAATGACTCATGGGCTTATCCCACAACCCGCTCTCACAAGTAACATCCCTATTTATTATTAACTCTTGGCGCCAAGCATAACTAAAGGCAGGAGATGTTTTTCTGTCCACAGTGCAAAGCCGAGTACTTCTGGCCCTTCACCATTTTCCCAAGGACTTTCTCCTTTTACAGCTGTTTTGCACTACGCTTCCCAATGGTTACAACAACCCAGTTCAGACAGGACTAGTAATGACCCAGACCTTTTATGAATGAGTTTGAGTTGTCTACATGGTAAAGAACCACAACCAGTTGAGGTGGTTACGGAGGAAAAGGGGAAATACAGAATAGGGAGTGAAAGAATGTATTCTAAATACCAGCTGTGACACATGGACAGTAGTAATAACAACTGTAATTGTCATGAGTATTTCTTCCTTATTTTGTTATGAATATCTCTTTGTGTGTATTCTTAGCAAGTATCTTTGTTTTCTTCTCTCTTTTATCCTCTTATATAACGTAAGATGTATTGTTTTTTACATTATAATATTTAAGTTGCATGGTATCAAGAAGAGTGAACACCACCCAAGAACTTTGCATCTTCTTTTGGAGAAAGATTTAGTACTTTTTCAGTTGAACAAAGGATACTTGTACCATATTGTGTGGAAGTATAACCTTAGTGTTATGGACAGAATGTTTGTGTCCCTCCAAAATTAATAAATTGAAACCTCACCCATCATTGTGATAATATTAAGAGGTAGGGTTCTTGGGATTAGGATTAGATGGGGTCAGGATGATAAAGCTCTCAGGAATGGGATTATGGTTCTTTTGATTTGCAAGAGAACTTCTATCCATTTCTGCTTTCTGCCATGTGAGGATACAAGAAATCAGTGGTCAGTAACTGGAAGAATAGCTAAAAGAGCAGTCTCACCAGAACTTGACCATGCTGGTGCCCAGACCTCAGACTTCCAAACTTTAGAACTGTGGGAAATACATTTCTGTTGTTTATGAGCCTCCCAGTCTATGGTACTTTGCTATAATAGCCTGAACTAAGACACTTGTTATTATCTTTATTTAGGTATAAAGTATGGTTTAAAGAGTGCCAAATTGACAAGGGGTATACTTGTGATGATACATTTTATGTATCAACTTAGCTAGTCTGTGGTGCCCAGATGTTTAATTTAAGTGTCAGTTTAGATGTTGTTGTGAAGGCACCCCACTCCAGTACTCTTGCCTGGAAAATCCCATGGATGGAGGAGCCTGGAAGGCTGCAATCCATGGGGTCACTGAGGGTCGGACACGACTGAGCGACTTCACTTTCACTTTTCACTTTCATGCATTGGAGAAGGAAATGGCAACCCACTCCAGTGTTCTTGCCTGGAGAATCCCAGGGACGGGGGAGCCTGGTGGGCTGCCGTCTATGGGGTCGCACAGAGTCGGACACAACTGAAGTGACTTAGCAGCAGCAGCATTTAAATCAGTATTTTGAATAGAGCAGATTATCTTCTATAATGTGAGTTGCTGAGCAGCACATAGAGTAAATTCCATTTTTATTAAAAATTCATATTCAAACACTTATAAATTAGTGGTCATGGAAAAAAGTTCTGGAAATAACGCATATCAAACCAACAGCAATTACCTCTGGGGAATGGGACAGGTGTTCAGGTAAGGAAAGAGGTGGATCATTCCTTTTCAGTCTTATAAAATTTCTGTAATTGAAATTTACCCAATCAGAATATATTTCTTACATTTTTATTTTATTCCAGAAGAAGATTCTACTTTCTTTCTGTAGATTTTATTTTGGTTAAGAGGACCAGTTATCGGACTGACAGATCTTGTTCCTCAGCATCACCTACGACTATATGCTGGGACTTGTGCTAAGTGTGTCACAGCACAGCTGCACCATGACCATCTCCCTCCAGCCTGCTGGCTGTACAAGTGTGTGGAATAAGACTAAGAATAATGCAACTTGTTTGAGATTCCTTTTTTTCCCCCAGTAACTACATTTAGTAAGATAGATTATTAAAGATGTGAGATATTTTGTGTGAGTAAAAATGGTATTTTTTGGTAGTGTACTTGCAGTGTTGCAAGTTGGGCTTCCCAGGCAGCAGACTCTGAGACACAGCTCAGCATGCAGGATGTTTATTAAGCAGTGCCCTTGGGATTAAAACTTGTCAAAACATGGGGAAGGAAGCAGAGGGATAAATCCAGCTGTGTACACCAACCACAGTCTTAGCTGACCCCACAAAGAGCTCAGTAGCTAGTCATGGCCATTTGGGGTTGTCCTAAGTTGGCCCTTGATAGCTAAGTCTTTATACTCCTATATCAGCCAGCCATTGTATAGGCGCCACGCTGGAAGGGGAATGGTTTTAGGCAAAGCTCTTTGCTTCTGAGGCAATCCTGGAATGGGCTGACAGCAGAAGCCTGACTGAGGTAATTCCTGAAAGGTATTAACATGGGCAAGACTGTCTGCCAACAGTACTTCTAGCTGGGGCAACAAGTTCATCAAGAAGAAGAATCTGGGTAGCACAGCACAATGCCCTCTTCTTATTCTTGGGATCAACTTCTCAAAACCATTTATGTGTCTTTTTTGTATGTAATTGTATTACATAATCATATCAGTATGGTAATTCAATAAGTCATGTGAAATACTTATGATGCTTCTTAAGTGCTTTCATTATCATAATTATTAATACCATTGTTATTATTCTCATCTAGGTGGCAGATGTCTTGGAAAAAAAGTGTTGTTTCCCAGGCTGTGCTTTTAAGCATGGAGAAGAGCTGATACAAGTGGAAAGGAAAATTATAACATTTCTGTTGAGCATACCTTATATTAAGTTTATCCTGAAAAAGTTTCAAATTTTAAGTTGTTTTCCTGTGGTATGAATGCTAATCCCTTTCATGTGACAAAGGGAGTGCTATTCTTCCCTTTTGATTTTATAAGATGTAATTCAGTGTCATTCAATGATTCCTAAGAAATTTTCTTTCCTGGTTTATTAAGAAAAAAGTTAGGCCCAGGTTGTAAAGTCATTTCTTACACATATGTAATCCCATCATAAATCACAGCAATAAATGAAAAGTTGGCTTATGCTCTAGGAAAAAAGAGTCATGTGAGATTATTGGTTAATGCCACTGACTTTTGGTTTTGTACATTTGACTACTGTGCTGATGAAAAGTATCTGTTAACCAGGGGGAAAAAAAGAAGCTAACACTTACTGAGTACACTTCTAGATATTTTACCTGCATTATTTCCTATAATATATCAGTCTTCTGTGGTAGATACTGTTATTATCTCTTTTACAGATAATGAAACTGAGGTTTGATTAAGGTCAAACATCTAGTCAGGGGGCAGCAAAGGAATTAGGACCCAGGATATTTGGACACCTTTTTTTGGTGTTAGTTCTAGAAGGTTTTATAGGCCTTTATAGAGCCATTCAGCTTCTTTGGCATTAGTGGTTGGGGCATAGACTTGGATTACTGTGATATTGAATGGTTTGCCTTGGAAACAAACTGAGATCATTCTGTCGTTTTTGAGATTGCACCCCAGTACTGTATTTTGGACTCTTTTGTTGACTATGATGGCTACTCTATTTCTTCTGAGGGATTCTTGCCCACAGTAGTAACTATAATGGTTATCTGAATTAAATTCGTCCATTTCCCCTCCTTTTAACTTAGTGATTCCTAAAATGTCAATGTTTACTCTTGCCATATCCTGTTTGACCACTTCCAATTTACCTTGATTCATCGGCCTAACATTCCAGTTTCCTATGTAATACTGTTCTTTACAGTGTTGGACTTTACTTTCACCACCAGACACATTCACAACTGGGCGTTGTTTCTGCTTTGACTCAGCCTTTTCATTCCTTCTGGGGCTATTTCTCTGCTCTTCTCCGGTAGCATATTGGGGACCTACTGGCCTGGGGAATTCATCTTTCAGTGTTCTACCTTTTTGCCTTTTCATACTGTTCATGGGATTCTCAAGGCAAGATTGCTGAAGTGGTTTGCCATTCCCTTCCCCAGTGGACCACATTTTGTCAGAACTCTCCACCATGGCCTGTCCGTCTTTGGTGGCCCCACACAGCATAGCTCATGCTTTCATTGAGTTAGACAAGGCTGTGATCCATATGATCATTTTGGTTACTTTTCTATGATTGTGATTTTCATTCTGTCTGCCCTCAGATGAATAAGGGTAAGTAAGAGGCTTGTATCTTCCTTGGTGGCTTAGAGGTTAAAGTGTCTGCCTCCAATGCTGGAGACCCGGGTTCGATCCCTGGATCAGGAAGATTGCCTGGAGAAGGAAATGGTAACCCACTCCAGTATTCTTGCTTGGAGAATCCCAAGGACAGAGAAGCTACAGTCCTACAGCCTACAGAGGCTACAGTCCACGGGGTCGCAGAGAGTCGGACATGAATGAGCAACTTGTGGAAGATTCCTGATGGGAGAGGCTGTTTGTGGGGAAAGCTGAAGTTGAACAGTTCTGTGAAGACCCACCCAGAAGACCTTCTAGAGCCAACATCAAAAGAAGATGTCATAGGGGACTGGAATGCAAAAGTAGGAAGTCAGGAGATACCTGGAATAACAAGTAAATTTGGCCTTGGAGTACAAAATGAAGCAGGACAAAAGCTAACAGAGTTTTGCCAAGAAAACACACTGATCATAAAAAACACCCTCTTCCAACAACACAAGAGATGACTCTACACATGGACATCACCAGATGGTCAATCAGATCAGATCAGTCGCTCAGTCGTGTCCGACTCTTTGCAACCCCATGAATTGCAGTACGCCAGGCCTCCCTGTCCATCACCAACTCCCAGAGTTCACTGAGACTCATGTCCATCAAGTCAGTGAGGCCATCCAGCCATCTCATCCTCTGTCGTCCCCTTCTCCTCCTGCCCCCAATCCCTCCCAGCATCAGAGTCTTTTCCAATGAGTCAACTCTTCGCATGAGGTGGCCAAAGTACTGGAGTTTCAGCTTTAACATCAGTCCTTCCAAAGAAATCCCAGGGCTGATCTCCTTTAGAATGGACTGGTTGGATCTCCTTGCAGTCCAAGGGACTCTCAAGAGTCTTCTCCAACACCACAGTTCAAAAGCATCAATTCTTCGGTGCTCAGCCTTCTTCACAGTCCAACTCTCACATCCATACATGACCACTGGAAAAACCATAGCCTTGACTAGACGGACCTTTGTTGGCAAAGTAATGTCTCTGCTTTTGAATATGCTATCTAGGTTGGTCATAACCTTCCTTCCAAGGAGTAAGTGTCTTTTAATTTCACGGCTGCAGTCACCATCTGTAGTGATTTTGGAGCCCAGAAAAATAAAGTCTGACACTGTTTCCCCATCTATTTCCCATGAAGTGATGGGACCAGATGCCATGATCTTCGTTTTCTGAATGTTGAGCTTTAAGCCAACTTTTTCACTCTCCACTTTCACTTTCATCAAGAGGCTTTTGAGTTCCTCTTCACTTTCTGCCATAAGGGTGGTGTCATCTGCATATCTGAGGTTATTGATATTTCTCCCAGCAATCTTGATTCCAGCTTGTGTTTCTTCCAGTCCAGCATTTCTCATGATGTACTCTGCATATAAGTTAAATAAACAGGGTGACAATATATAGCCTTGACGTACTCCTTTTCCTATTTGGAACCAGTCTGTTGTTCCATGTTCAGTTCTAAGTGTTGCTTCCTGACCTGCATACACATTTCTCAAGAGGCAGGTCAGGTGGTCTGGTATTCCCATCTCTTTCAGAATTTTCCACAGTTTATTGTGATCCACACAGTCAAAGGCTTTGGCATAGTCAATAAAGCAGACATAGATGTTTTTCTGGAACTCTCTTGCTTTTTCTGTGATCCAGCAGATGTTGGCAATTTGATCTCTGGTTCCTCTGCCTTTTCTAACACCAGCTTGAACATCAGGAAGTTCACGGTTCACATATTGCTGAAGCCTGGCTTGGAGAATTTTGAGCATTACTTTACTAGCGTGTGAGATGAGTGCAATTGTGCAGTAGTTTGAGCATTCTTTGGCATTGCCTTTCTTTGGGATTGGAATAAAAACGGACCTTTTCCAATCCTATGGCCACTGCTGAGTTTTCCAAATTTGCTGGCATATTGAGTGCAGCACTTTCACAGCATCATCTTTCAGGATTTGGAATAGCTCAACTGGAATTCCATAACCTCCACTAGCTTTGTTCGTAGTGATGCTTTCTAAGGCCCACTTGACTTCACATTCCAGGATGTCTGGCTCTAGTTCAGTGATCACACCATTGTGATTATCTGGATCGTGAAGATCTTTTTTGTACAGTTCTTCTGTGTATTCTTGCCATCTCTTCTTAATATCTTCTGCTTCTCTTAGGTCCATACCATTTCTGTCCTTTATCGAGCTCATCTTTGCATGAAATGTTCCTTTGGTATCTCTGATTTTCTTGAAGAGATCCCTAGTCTTTCCCATTCTGTTGTTTTCCTCTATTTCTTTGCACTGATCTCTGAAGAAGGCTTTCTTATCTCTTCTTGCTATTCTTTGGAACTCTGCATTCAGATGTTTATATCTTTCCTTTTCTCCTTTGCTTTTTGCTTCTCTTCTTTTCACAGCTATTTGTAAGTCCTCCCCAGACAGCCATTATGCTTTTTTTCCATTTCTTTTCTATGGGAATGGTCTTGATCCCTGTCTCCTGTACAATGTCACGAACCTCATTCCATAGTTCATCAGGCACTCTATCTATCAGATCTAGGCCCTTAAATCTATTTCTCACTTCTACTGTATAATCATAAGGGATTTGATTTAGGTCATACCTGAATGGTCTAGTGGTTTTCCCTACATTCTTCAATTTCAGTCTGAATTTGGCAATAAGGAGTTCATGGTCTGAGCCACAGTCAGCTCCTGGTCTTGTTTTTGCTGACTGTATAGAGCTTCTCCATCTTTGGCTGCAAAGAATATAATACAGAAATCAAATTGGTTATATTCTTTGCAGCCAAAGATGGAGAAGCTCTGTCAGCAAAAACAAGACTGGGATCTGACTGTGTCTCAGATCATGAACTCCTTATTGCCAAATTCAGACTTAAATTGAAGAAAGTGGGGAAAACCACAAGACCATTCAGGTATGACCTAAATCAAATCCCCTATACAGTAGAAGTGAGAAATAGATTCAAGGGATTAGATCTGATTAGAGTGCCTGAACAACTATGGATGGAGGTTTGTGATATTGTATAAGAGGCAGTGATCAAAACCATCCCCAAGAAAAAGAAATGCAAAAGACAAAATGGTTGTCTAAGGAGGCCTTACAAGTAGCCAAGAAAAGAATATAAGTGAAAGGAAAAGGAGAAAAAGATATGCCCATCAGAATGCAGAGCTCCAAAGAATTGCAAGGATAGATAAGAAAGCATTCCTAAGTGAAAAATACAAAGAAATAGAGGAAAATAGTAGAATGGAAAAAACTAGAGATCTATTCAAGAAAATTAGAGATACCAAGGAAACATATCATGCAAAGATGGACACAATAAAGGACAGAAATGGTATGGACCTAACAGAAGCAGAAGATATTAAGAAGAGGTGGCAAGAACACACAGAAGAACTATACAAAAAAGATCTTAATGACCCAGATAGCCATGATGATGTGATTACTCACCTAGAGCCAGATATCCTGGAATGGGAAGTCAAGTGGACCTTAGGAAGCATCACTATGAACAAAGCTAGTGGAAGTGATAGAATTCAATCTGAGCTACTTCAAATCCTAAAATATGATGCTGTTAAAGTGTTGTACTCAATATGCCAGCGAATTTGGAAAACTCAACAGTGGGCATGGGATTGGAAAATGTCAGTTTTCATTCCAGTTCCAAAGAAGGGCAATGCCAAAGAAATGTTCAAACTACCGCACAATTGGACCTATTTCGCATACTGGCAAGGTCATGCTCAAAATCCTCCAAGCCACGCTTCAACAATATGTGAACTGAGAACTTCCAGATGTTCAAGCTTGATTTAGAAAAGGCAGAGGAACCAGAGATCAAATTGCCAGCATCCGTTAGATCATAGGAAAAGCAAGAGAGTTCCAGAAAATCATCTACTTCTGTTCATTGACTACACTAAAGCCTTTGACTGTGTGGATCACAAAAAATTGTGGAAAATTCTCAAAGAGATGGGAATACCAGATCACCTTACATGCCTTCTGAGAAACCTGTATGCAGGTCAAGAAACAACAGTTGGAACTGGACATGGAACAGTGGACTGGTTCAAAATTGGGAAAGGAGTGTGACTGTATATTGTCACCCTGCTTGTTTAACTTAAATGCAGAGGACATCATGCAAAAGCTGGAATCAAGATTGCAGGGAGAGATATCAATAACCTCAGATATGCAGATAACATCACCTATATGGCAGAAAGCAAAGAGGAACTAAAGAGCCTCCTGATGAAGGTGAAAGAGCAGAGTGAAAAATTTGGCTTAAAACTCAACATTAAAAAGGGGAAGATCATGGTATCTGGTCCCGTCCAGTCCCATCACTTCATGGCAAATAGATGGGGAAACAGTGGAAATAGTGACAGACTTTATTTTCTTGGGCTCCAAAATCACTGCAGAAGGTGACTGCAGCCATGAAGTTAAAAGACGCTTGGTCCTTGGAAGAAAAGCTATGACAAATCTAGATAGCATATTAAAAAGCAGAGACATTACTCTGCCTACAAAGGTCCTTCTAGTCAAAGCTATGGTTTTTCCAATAGTCATGTGTGGATGTGTGAGTTGGACCATAAAGAAGGCTTAGCACTGAAGAATTGATGCTTTTGAACTGTGGTGTTGGAGAAGACTGTCAAGAGTCCCTTGGACTGCAAGGAGATCAAGCCAGTCAATCCTAAAGGAAATGAATCCTAAATATTCATTGGAAAGACTGATACTGAAGCTGAAACTCCAATACTTTGGCCATCTGATGAGAAGAGCCAACTCATTGGAAAAGACCCTGATGCTGGGAAAGATTGAAGGCAGGTGGAGAAGGAGACGGCAGAGGATGAGCTGGCTGGATGGCATCACCGACTCCATGGACATGAGTTTGAGTAAGCTCCAGGAGTTGGTGATGGACAGAGAGGCTTGGCATGCTACAGTCCATGGGTTGAAAAAGAGCTGGACATGACTGAGCGACTGTGGCTTCCCTGGTGGCTCAGACGGTAAAGTGTCTGCCTACAATGTGGGAGACCCGGGTTCGATCCCTGGGTTGGGAAGATCCCCTGAAGAAGGAAATGGCAATCTACTCCAGGACTATTGCCTGGAGAATCCCATGGACAGAGGAGCCTGGAAGGCTACAGTCCATGGGGTCGCAAAGAGTCAGACATGACTGAGTGAGAACTGAATTGTTTAATTCTTCATTAATTCTTTCTTAATTATTTTTCTGGGGTCTAGATTTCTAATATTTCAGGTTAAGGAGATGCTGTAACTATTTTCCTTGGACTAAAACCTCCCAGTAGGTAGCAATACATTTTTTGAAGGAAGATTAGGAAAACTGAGCACCGAAGAATTGATGCTTTTGAACTGTGGTGTTGGAGAAGACTTGAGAGTCCCTTGGACTGCAAGGAGATCCACCCAGTCCATCCTAAAGGAGATCAGTCCTGAATATTCATTGGAAGGACTGATGCTGAAGCTGAAATTCCAATACTTTGACCACCTGATGCAAAGAACTGACTAATTGGAAAAGACCCTGATGCTAGGAAAGATTGAGGGCAGGAGGAGAAGGGGACAACAGAGGATATAGTGGATAGATGGCATCACCAACTCTACAGATATGAGTTTGGATAAACTCCCAGAGTTGGTGATGGACAGGGAGGTCTGGGGGGCTGCGGTTCTTGGGGTCGCAAAGAGTTGGACACGACTGAGCAACTGAACTGAACTGAACTGAAGTAGTGCTCATACTGTCAATTCCTTCATCACTTCCTTCTTTTCCAGTGTGTTGGTGTTTGCATCAGGTGATCAAAGTATTGGAGCTTCAGCTTCAGCATCAGACCTTCCAATTAATATTCAGGATTTATTTCCTATTGGATTGACTGTTTGCTCACCTTGCAGTCCAAGGGACTCTCAAGAGTTCTCTAGCACCACAGTTCAAAAGCATCAATTCTTTGGTGTTCAGCCTTCTTTATGGTCCAACTCTCATATCCGCACATGACTACTGGAAAAACCATAGATTTGCCTATATGGACCTTTTTTGGCAGAGTGATATCTCTGCTTTTTCATATGCTGTCTAGGTTTGTCATAGCTTTTCTTCCAAGGAGCAAGCATCTTTTAATTATGTGGCTGATTTGTGATGGTGTATGGTGGTAACCAGCACAACATTGTAAAAATTTTTAAATTAAAAAAATAGAAAAATCCTGATCAAGTTACTTTGACATTCTGGTCATTCTTATCTGGAACTACTGTTGAATTATTTAGCACTGCCATCAAAAAAGGAGGGTTGGTTATAGAAAGTGATGAGAGAAATGGATTCTGGGCTGAGAGTAATTCATAATGAAATTTCAAGGGCACTTTTTTTCTGTTTAAAATTGTTTTTTGAGGTATATTTGATTTACACTATTATGTTACTTTCAGATGTACAACATAGAGATTCAAAATTTTATGAATTAAACTCCATTTACAGTTATAAAATATTGGCTATATTCCCCATGCGGTACAATATACCCTGGTAGCTTATTTATTTTATACTGTGTTGTGTTTACCACTTAATCCCAAATTGTTACTATCTTCCTCCCATCACCTAACTGGTAGCCAATAGTCGTTCTCTATATCCGTGAATCTGGTTTTTTTTTTTTTCCTTGTATAATCACTACTTATTTTTACTTTATTAAATTCCACATATAAGTAATAACATACACTATTTGTCTTTGTCTGACTTATCTCACTAAGCATAATGCCTTCCAGAACCATCCATGTTGCTGTAAATAGCAAAATTTCATTCTTTTATATGTCTGAGTCACATTCCATTGTATATATAGACCACATCCTCTTTATACATCATCTCTTATGTTCCTTCTATATCTTAGTTTTCTAAATAATGCTTCTGTGAACTTTGGGGTGCCTGTATATGTGTAAATTAGTGTTTTGTATTCTTTGGATATATGCCCAGGAGTGAAATTGCTGGATCATTGGGTATTGCAATTTTTTGAGAAAAATCCCATCATGTTTTCCACACTGGCTGCACCAGTGTACAGTTCCACCAACAGTGCAGGCTTCCTACTTCTTCCTATCTTAGTCAACATTCAGTATTTGCTGTCATTTAACAGTTGCCAGGTTTACAGAATTGTGATGATATCTCATTGTGTTTTTGATTTGTGTTTTTCTGATTATTGAGGATCTGATTATTTTCTGATTATTGAGAACTCAGGATCTTTGCATGTGCCTATTGGCCATCTGTATGTCATCACTGGAAAAATGTCTATTTAAATGTCTATTTTTAATGGAGTCATTTGTTTGATATTGATTTGTGTGAGCTGTTTATATGTTTTGGAAATTATACCTTATCAGTCATTTCATTTGTAAATATTTTCTCCCATTCATTGTTGTCTTTTTGATCTGTCAGTGATTTAAATTTGCTGTGTAGAAGTTTTAAGTCCAATTTTTAATTTTGTTTTTGTTTCCTTTGCTTTAAAAGACAGATCCAAAAAAGTGTTATAATTTGACATCTTAGCAATATTAATTCTTCTAATCCATGAACATAATATAATCTTTAAATCTGTTTTTGTTATCTTCAGTTTGCCCATCAGTGTCTTACAGTTTACAACTTCAGGTCATTTACCTCCTTAGGTAGGTTTATTCCTGGGTATGTTATTCTTTTTGATGTGATATAAATGGGATTGTTTCCTTAACTTCTCTTTATGATTGTTCATGGTTAGTATATAGAAAAATGACAGATTTCTGATATTAATTTATATCCTACAACTTCATAGAATTCATTGAAGAGCTGTAGTAATTTTTTCTGGCATCTTTAGGATTTCTTGTGTATAATACCATGTCATCTGCAAATAGTGGTAATTTTACTTCTTCTTTTCCAGTTTGGATTTCATTTCTTTTTCTTGTCTGATTGATGTGGTCAAGACTTAAAATACTATATTGAATAACAGTTTTGAGTGTGGCCATCCTTGTCCTGCTTCTTTTTTGGGGGAAATGTTTTCAGCTTTCCCCCTTTGAGTACGATGTTAGATGTTAGTTAGTTAGTTCAGTCACTCAGTCGTGTCCGACTCTTTGCGACTCCATGAATTGCAGCACGCCAGGCCTCCCTGTCCATCACCAGCTCCCGGAGTTCACCCAGACTCACGTCCATCGAGTCAGTGATGCCATCCAGCCATCTCATCCTCTGTCGTCCCCTTCTCCTCCTGCCCCCAATCCCTCCCAGCATCAGAGTCTTTTCCAGTGAGTCAACTCTTTGCATGAGGTGCCCAAAGTAGGATTGTCATATATGGCCCTTATTATTTTAAGGCCCTTATTATGTTCTCTCTGTACCCAGTTTCTGGAGAGTTTTTATCATAAATGTATATTATTAAATATTATCCAAAGTTTTTCCTGCATGTAAAGCATGATCATTTGTTTTTTATTCTTCAGTTTGGTAATATGTCACATTAATTGATTTATGAACATTGAACCATCCTTACACCCCTGGGATAAATCCCACTTGATCATGGTATATGATCCTTTTAATGTATTGTTGTTTTCAGTTTGTTAGTATTTAGTTGAGAATTTTTTTCATCTATGTTCATCAGTGATATTACCCTGTAATTTTCTTTCTTTGTAATGTTTTTGTCTGGTTTGGGTATCGGGGTGATGCTGGCCTCATAGAATGGGTTAACAAGCGTTCCTTCCTCTGCAATGTTTTTTAATAGTTTGAGAAGACTTGGTGTTAACTCTTCTCTGCATGTTTGGTAGAATTTACCTGTGAAGCCATCTGGTCCTGGATTTTATTTATTAGGAATTTATTACTCATTGAATTTCACTCCAGGTAATTGGTCTGTTCATATGTTCTATTTCTTCTTGTTTCAGTCTTGGGAGATTGTATATTTCTAGGATTTGATCCATTTCTTCTAGGTTGTCCAATTTATTGGTATATAGTTGTTCATAGTAGTCTTCTAAGATCTTTTATATTTCTGTGGTGTTAAATCTAACTTCTTTTTTATTTCTACTTTTATTGATTAAGACCCTTTGTTTTTCTTAATGTGTCTGGCCAAAGGCTTGTTAAACTTTTTCATCTTTTTAAAGGATGAACTTTCCGTTTCATTGATCTTTTCTGTTCTGTTAGCCTCAATTTCATTTATATCTGCTCTAATTTTTATGATTTCTTTCCTTCTATTAAATTTTGGTTTTGTTTGTTCTTCTTTCTCTAATTCCTTTTGGTGTAAGTTTACATTAGTTATTAGAGATTTTTCTTGTTTTCTGAGGTAAGCTTGTATCACTGTAAACTTCTCTCTTAGAACTGCTTTTGATGTATCTCATAGATTTTAGGTTGTTGTGTTTTCATTTTCATCCATATGCATTTATTAAAGTATAAAATGTATTTATTAAAGTTTCTTCTTTGATTTCGTTAGTGGTTCTTTTGTTGCTAGTGGAATATTGCTTGCACTCTTAAGTGTTTATGTTTTCGTAGTTTTTTTTTCTTCTTGTATTTGATTTCTAGTCTCACAGCATGGGGTGGGGAAAGATGCTTGGTATGATTTCAGCTTTCTAAAATTTACTGAGGTGTTTTGAGATTTTGCATATGATCTATCTTGGAGACTCTTCCATATGCATTTTAAAAGAATGTGTATTCTGCTGCTTTTTGATGGCATGTTCAATTTAACTATTATGTCCAACTTATAAACTGTGTCATTTTGTGTTTCCTTATTGGTCTTCTGTTTGGATGACCTGAGGAATGTGAAGCTCCTCTGTTATTGTGTTACTGTCAGTTTCTCCCTTTTTATCTGTTAATATTTACCTCATCTGTTAAATGGCCTTATTTTGCTTGCATATATATATATATATATTCACAATTCTTGATTTGTTCTTTTGATCATTATGTAATGTCTTCTTTGTCTCTTATAACAGTATTTGTTTTACATTCTGTTTGATGAAAGTATTGCCATTCCAGCTTTGATTTCCACTTTTGTGGAATACCTTGACTCAGTGGTAAAGAATCCACCTGCCAATGCCAGAATCACAGAAGCTGCAGGTTTGATCCCTGAGTCAGGAAGATCTCCTGGAGGAGGAAATGGCAGCCCACTTCAGTACTCTTGATAAGGTAATCTCATGGACAGAGGAGCCTGGCAGGCTACAGTCCATGGGGTCGCAAAGAGTCAGACACAACTGAGCACGCACTACTTAACAACCTTTTTCCACATGCTTTCAATTTGTATATGCCTTTAGAGCTGAAGTGAGTCTCCCCTAGGCAGTACATATATACACATACACACACATATATATGGGTCTTGCATTTATATCAATTCAGTCATGCTATGTTTTTTAATAGGAGCATTTAGTCTATTTACATTTAAAGTCATAATTCACATCTGTACTTACTGCCATTTTTTTCATTGTTTGAGAACTATTTTATAGTTATTTTTCCTTCTTTTTTTTTCTTGTGATTTAATGACAGTGTTATGTCTTTAGTGTTATGTTAGTTTTATGTTTGGATTCATTTCTGTTTTCTGTATGTGTATCTCTTACAGATTTTTGATTTGTGATTACCACGAGTTTGATACACAGTAGTCTATATGTGTGTGATTAATTTATGTTGCTGATCTCTTGATTTCAAATGCATCTTAACAATCCTACATTTTTATGGTCTTTCCATAGTAATTACAGTTTTTGACATCCTATTTTACATCTATTGGATTTATGTATGCCATATCTGCTTCTTATGGATGTGGATTATTTTACTATTTTTGTCTTTTAACCTGTACTAGCTTTATATGTTGGAGAAGGCAATGGCACCCTACTCCAGTACTCTTGTCTGGAAAATCCCATGGATGGGGGAGCCTGGTGGGCTGCCGTCTATGGGGTCCCACACAGTCGGAGATGACTGAGCACCTTCACTTTCACTTTTCACTTTCATGCATTGGAGAAGGAAATGGCAACCCACTCCAGTGTTCTTGCCTGGAGAATCCCAGGGACAGGGGAGCCTGTTGGGCTGCTGTCTATGGGGTCGCACAGAGTCAGACACGACTGCAGCGACTTAGCAGCAGCAGCAGCAGCTTTATATGTGGTTGATTTACTACCTGTTGATACATTTACCTGATGGCTCAGATGGTAAAGAATCTGCCTGCAATACAGGAGACCTGGGTTCAATCCCTGGGTTCAATCTTCCTGAGGATCAGGAAGATCCTCTGGAGAAGGGAATGACAACCCAGTATTTTTGGAGTTGGCAACCCAACTCCAGTATTCTTGCCTGGAGAAGTCCATGGACAGAGGAGCCTGATGGGCTATAGTCCATGGAGTTGCAAAGAGTAGGACGTGACTGAGTGACTAATACTTTTTCCTTTTGCAGTGTACATGTTTCTAGTTTTAGCCTTTTAATTTTGCTTAAAGAAGTCCCTTTAATACTTTTTGAACAGATTGCTTGGGCTTATGAAATCTTTTAGTTTTTTGTTTATCTGTAAACTTTTGATCTCTCCATCACATGTGAATGAGAGCCTTGCTAGGTAGCGTATTCTTGGTTGTAGTTTTTACTTTTTCACCATTTTAAACTAGGGTTAAATTAAGATTTCTTCATTCTGACAAAATGTATCAACCAAACACTTTAATCATATAAATCTATATAGTGGAGAAGAACTGAAATCTTTCTGCTAAAATTGGAAATTAATATTTATTAAGTATTTCTGTTCTTATCACTTCTATTTAATATCTTTCTGGAGGTCCTAAGCATTTCTATATGCAGGGAAAAAAGAAATATAACAAGCTCAGATATAATGAAGTAAACTAATTTTACATGAAGATGACAAGGTTGTGCACATGTATAACTACACATACACATTTGTTAGAAACAATAAGTAAATTGAAGTCATGGTATAGACAGCCAATATATTAAATTCAAATATATTTCCACATATTACCAGTGATCAATTGAATTTTGAAAATTCCAAAAAAATTATTTAAAAAGCATCAAAACATATACTTATTGATGGATTGATTGATCACAAAATGCGACTTCTACAGTGAATCTTAAAAATTTTCAATGACAGAAATCAAATAAACCTAAATAAATATAGATATATTCTTTTTATGTCATTGAATAAATAATGTTAAGTATCCATTTGTCTGTATCTTCAGTTCAATCCAAGTCAATATGTCAGAAGACTTGCTGTTAAAATTGACCAATAGATTCCAAAATATATATGACAAATTAAAAAGTACCAGTGAACAAAAATAATCTTTTTTAATATAAATTTATTTATTTTAATTGGAGGCTAATTACTTTACAATATTGTATTGGTTTTGCCATACATCAACATGAATCCACCACGGGTGTACATGTGTTCCCCATCCTGAACCCCTCTCCCACCTCCCTCAAAAATAATCTTGAAAAAGAAAAAAGTTGTAGGAATCACACACCTGATATACAAGCTTATACATCTACATTAATAAAGTCATTGAGATACTGACATGGATAGAAAAATAAATCAGAAGGGTAGAAAAAGACTTATAAAATAGTTCCACACATTTATGGTTAGTTGGTTTTTGACAATAATGCTAAGAATACTTAATAGAAAAAAGTAAAGTCTTTCAACAAACTAAACTGAAAAAACACAGAACTACCTATATGATAACAAAAACATGATTCACACCTCATATGATACACAAAAATCAGACTCAATTATAAACACTAAAATTATGAAACATCTAGAATTAAACCAAAAAGTGCACCTACCTAAACTTATGGAACTAACATTTCTTAGACAAAGAAAAAGGTAAAAAACTGAATTTCAATAAAAATAAATCATGTTTCCCTAATCACTTCTGTATATTAATTAGTAGTTTATAATAGTAGTACAGTTCATAACCTGAGAGGAAGTGGACTAAGCAAATGGTGAATTGATTGTTCCACTTTAATTGTATCTCTAAGGTTACTCCTTTACAGGATAAGCAAATCCTAGCGGAGTCTGAGTGCCCAGTTAATACCCAGTACATAAACACTTACAGAGCCATGGGGCTAACTATAGCAGTCCAATGGGATCCACTTGTCAGTGTCAGATCATTTCACTTACAGCCATTATTGATCCAATATTTTCCTGTTCACAGTGGATGCATTTTCTTCATTGCATCATTTCTTTTTATTGTCTATCATATTTAAATGCCTCGCAGATGCCAGGAGCCTAAAACTTTGTCCACTCCTATCTACAGAACTTAGAGCAATACACAATGAAAAGATTTATTCTTGCTTTCTTTAATCAGTGTTTGGTACCTGCAGAGCCTCTTGAGACTTACTTCCAAGCAGCAACATTGTCTTCAGCTCAAGAACTTCCACTGGTAATCCATTCATTTTATGTGCCATGCCACTTGTGGTGATGTCAGGGAAGTTCTTTGAGAGCCCCATTTTCCACCCAACAAGTAGCAATAGAACATGTTTCTGTATGTGTGAGTCACCCCCTGAAATTTCATTCTTAGAACACCCTTAAAAATAAACTTCCACACTAAGAGGGAGCATTTCTTAGTGGCCCTCATGTATTTGACTGTTTGTCTCTCTCATCATCCAGGGCATGACCAGAATCCATAGATATTTAATGGCCTCAAAATACTCTGGTGCTCTTCAATAGTGAGGCTACATTTATCGAATACCATTGAAAAGATAGCATCTATTTTTCAAATGGTCTAAAAGAATAATCTGCATTAGGTAGTTTTCAGATCCAAAACCCAAGAGAATTTTGCAAAGAAATCCTATTTGATTTCTGCCAAAGGGTTAGTCCACACATATATGACAGAAATGTCTACTATTGATATATGAACAGTCAGATCTTGTGGGCTAATAGAGAAGGCCTGGGGCTGATTTTCAGTAAATTTATTAAGGATTTCTGCTTAGGGTCCTGCTAAAATTCCAATTTCTACCTGGTGACTTTGTGACAAGAGACAGATTCCTAGGTTTAGGAGCATGCTTTTGGCAAAACCAGGAAAGTCCTATGGTCTCTCCCTTCTTTGTTATTAGCATGATCTGAAAAACATGACAACGTGTTGCGTATTTCAAGCAATATCTCTTGTTGTTCTAACACATAATTCCTAGATTTTCCACAGATGGAACTAAGCCTTGAATATTGCTTTAAAACCACTACCCTCTAGTTATCATATGACTATTAGAGGTCTTAATTCTTTTCAGTTTATTCCTCTGAGGAAGCAATTAACATGATAACTACTAATTTGCCCTTAATGGTTATTAATTCCAAATCTTGTCTGAGTTAGATTATGGCAATATGCTAAAAGACTCAAATATCCCTGGGGCAATATAGTGAATGTATACAAACTCCAATCTATGAAAATTCACCTTGTGCCTTTGTGGACTTAGGGACTATTATGAAAGTTGTTATAAAAGTGGATACGTGTTCACCAGTCCCACTTGACCTGTTGTTCTTCCTAAATTGTCTTTATAATATTATTGCCAGCACAGGCCCTTTGATCTTTAATCAACAGAAATATATAAGTGGCCAGAATAGAGTTCCATGCTGCACTTTATTGGGTCTCATTCTGTAGCACAAGGAAGCAAAGGCAAGTAACAGATATACTTGCCCACTCCCCCAGAGGAACAGCTTGGGTCACTAAAGGAGTAATGAGGCAGGTCCATGTGTTGGTCAGGAGACAGAGCTGAGATGGTCTAGCCACCCCTTGGTGATGCTGTGTACAGGGATCATGCACAGTACCCTGCTTTTGCTCTGTGTACCTCAGAAGTGGCATTTGGTTTGTGGTTTTATTATAGTTATTGTTCACAATTTCCCCAACTACACATTCATCCCTTACAGTTTCTGTGGATCCTATTGCCCCAGGAGACATTTGTCCAGGTGCAACTACTCCAGCAAGAGTCCCAGGTCCCAGCCTATTTCAATGTCAGGTAGCTGAAATAATCAGCAGACTTACCTTGTCTGACATTTAATAGTCTCCACTACCTGTTATTATAGGCTTCCAGGGTGACTCACATGGTGAACAATCTGCCTGCAATGCAGGAGACCCAGTTCAATACCTGAGTTGGGAGGATTCCCTGGAGAAGGAATCCACCTTCCTTCAAGGTGGGTGGATGGGAATAGCACCCACTCTGGTATTCATGCCTGAAGAATTCCATGGACAGAGGAGCCTGGTGAGCTACAGTCTATGGATCTCAAAGAGTCAGACACGATTCAGTGTCTAACACTTTCATTTGTTATTAAGTGGAATCAGATAGTTATTTTTTAGAAAATTTAGTCAGCATCGAATTTCATCTTCAATAATTTCCTTAATCAGACCATTAATGTTGTTCTTGAATTTGCACTGCTTAGTTTACTGATGGTGATGGTTCAGGCAGTTGTAAAGGCTCCAGTTAACCAAACCTCCCAGAATTGGGCAAATTTTAACCCAGCAAATATCCAAAGGGAGAAAGACAAAGATACCACCCCTTGTTCTCATACCACGTCCATCCCAATTATACATTCAGGTATCAAAGTCTTCCAGCCCCAAACCACCAGGAACACAGCTATAGTTGAGTTGGTTTGGGTTTAGTACTCATGGCAGTGGGGAGAACATAAACCATGGGGAATTACAGACAGGTGCCTTAATCCAAGGGTGTAAGAAAGGACTTGTTACAGGATTTGAGTATATGTGAGGTGACTTGGGGGAGGGTTTAAGGAGCAGGCCTCTGCTCTGATTAGTGACTCTAAGGGAGCACGAATAATGCTATACCTGAGTGTCTTAACAAACCTAACAGAGAGGAGAAGAGGCTAGAGTGGGGCTAAAGTTGTACTATGTAATGAATTCATTACCTGGGAGAGGATGATATTTACTGATAGTATTTTATGGTTTGTACACTGATCTTGTTTTTGTTTGTACTGAAACAGAATTATGAGTTGGTCAAAATTATGGAAGTCACCATGTGTCTTTCTCTGATGTTGGTGTTTTGTGATATTGTTTGTGTGCAATAAGAGAGCACCATTTCTAAGCTCTGAGATCAGGTCAGACCCTAACAATTCCAAAGCACAAGTGTGTCAGGCTAGTTCCCAGACCTCAGGAGTGCTTCCCTCTTTCTCACCTGCCAAGCCACTGAGGATATGAGAATAATTAGGGGTCAGTTAATAGCCGAGTTTGATGGAATCAGAGTGAACGTTTGTACCCAGGAAATGTTGATTAGTGCACTCACATACAGAAAACTGTAGTCTTTAGTGATATACCAAAGGATCATCTCCTGTTTTTAAAAAATTGGATAAACATGTAGAAAGTCTATTTATTAACATTAACCCAAGAAAGAACTAGGTAGGATTCAAACTCTGTCACTTGGATAGACTAAACTTTTGGACAATCACCACGCCAGCACCTACAGAAAATCATTTTTTTCATGTTGCTCATGATTTTTTTATTTTAAAGAAGATACACTGATTAGAGATAGGATAGACATAGTAGGGATGGAAAGTCATTGCATTAAAACAAATCAAGGGACGTATTGGCCCAGCCCAGCAGGATCAAATGCAGAAGGCTGAGTCTGATTCCATCTCGCTGATAACTCAGCAAAATATGTTAAACCGTGGAAAGAAACCTGAAACAGAAAAAAGAGGTTTTCAAAAAAGGTTGAAAATGTGGCTTTATACCTTGGAATCTGCAAGAAGACTAACAAATGTCAAATGGCACTGAATTCATGGTCAAAAAGAGATTTACATTCCTGGAAGATAAACACCTAACTCCTGTCCAGAGGCAGTTGGACGTGAAGCCTGGGATGGAAGCCTAGATCAGTGGGAAGTTTAGAAAAAAAACAGAGATGACAAATATGATTAGTTTTCCATGTGCTACAGCATACAGCAGTCCAGGCTTCTCTTGTTAAAAGAAATATTCATTTTCTCACCCATTGACTACCCAATACAGAACTTTGAGCCAAGAGCCAAGCACTGAAAGAGTATAAATGTTTCTAACTTTCATTGCTTATGTACCAATCCATCTCATCTCTTACGGCACAATATTCAGGGGGAAGTTTCTGTTGCAATTTTTTATTTCATCATCTTTAAAATATTTATTGCATAGAGTTACTATGAGATTTAAACTATTTGGTTAACCATATCTTATGGAAAAACCTGAACGAACTTTTAGGCCAACCCTACATTATATATGTGAATTTGATACCACATTGCCTGTCATATATTCAGAATCAATCATAGTAGTCACTGATTTTACCAGGCTGTTTAAGGTCAGGGGGAAATGAACCAGGAATAGGAAGACTGTACCATGAACCACAATGGAATTCCAAATTCCCAGAAATACCCAGAATAACACTCAAAGCATTCTGCCTCAAGGAAGCATCTTTGTAAAGATATTTTCTATTTTTAGAAAGATCTTTAAAGGAGATAGGAATTTTCTAGCAAAACAAAACAGACTTAGCCAGGTACTTGGCCACATGGAGGGACATACTTTGGTCTCTCTGTTGTCAATTTTACTAATGATGAATTTTACCTATTAATTTCCAAAATTTCAAGAGCCATGCAGATAAAATTGGTAAACGAGAGACTCAAAATTTTTGATTCCTCTGATGTTGTCTCTTGGCTTGATTTGTAAAACCACAAGGATTTAGAAAATACTGAAAAGAGAACACAACTTTTCCCATGACTTTTTCTGCCCCCCAAATATAGTCTATGCTGAGAATAGTGGACACAGGAAATCCAGGAGATCCATGAAGAAAGTACTTATGGGGTGATCTTACAATATCGAGTGGTGGTAGATGCAGTACTGGTCGAGCGGGCAGCAGTGGAAGTGGAAGCAGCAGAGCCTGTGGTGGGGGTATCTGTACTTTCACTAGGAGCATCTGTGCTTTCTCTGGGAGCATCTGTGCTTTCTCTGGGAGCATCTGTGCTTTCTCTGGGAGCATCTGTGCTTTCACTGGGAGCATCTGTACTTGCGCTGGGGTCAGCAGAGCTCGTGGCAGCAGCTTCAGAAGCTGAAATTAAGAGGAAACATTCAAATCAAGACATATGATTCTTCAGGCAACATGCTTGAATGTGCATTTCTCATTCTGAATTCATCTCAGCAAATGTCATCAATTCTTTCATACCTTTACCCTAGCTGCCAGGTCTCCTCTTACTCATTCTTCCTAGCCCCGTCCTTTGTGGGAAAGAAAGAATTTAGTATTTCCTTGCTAGGGCAGTAAGGCTGAGGGAAGACACAGGCAAATACTTTCTGCTAGCATGAACACGAAAGACCAAATCCACATATGTCCTTATTCACAGGAGCCACTGATGAAAGACAAAAGGAACTTCCTGTGGACTGACATTCTGGGGACTTCCTCCAGAATGACTTAGAACTGAGTAGGTTCTAAGTATGAGGAGCATTGCAGTATGAGGAGAAGAGAAGAATCAGTTGATTCATCTCAGATTAGAGGGAGTATCTCCTTTCTTTTAATGCAGCAAAATCTCTTTTTGCAAGTTCTGGCCTGAGGAGATATATATATATATATTTGTCATACCTTTTGTGGGAACTTGTACTACAGCAATAATTGTGAGAGTCCCTTCTACATAATGGGAAATATTGGTACTATTCTGGAAATAATAAGAATGAGCAAATGCCCTTTCACCCACCCCATGTTCAAAAGGACCTTGCCAAGATTTATGAGATTTATCTCTCCCCACAGAGCTGCTAACAAATAGCAAGAGTCAGACCCCAAAACTGTGAGCGAAAACCATCTCATCACCATCTCCATACCCGTACTCTAGCTGTGCTGACTCAGGCCTCATACAGGAAAGGGAAATTTTTTAACTGGACTCCACATGGCACATGTGGCATGATATGCTAGGTCAGACTAGAGTCAGTGCCCTGTGATCAGAGAACCCAAGTCCCCAAGCTGTTGAGGCTGAAAAGAGGAATCTTCAGAATGCCTGTGTGAGCATGACACACAGCATAGAATGGGCAGAGTGCTGTGGGGACAGTCCAAGAATGACCAGGAGCTTTGGTCCACAACCTTGGGATTCAGGTTAAAGAATGAAAACAAACCTCAGCCTGGGACTCAGGCATCGATGCCATTACAAAGAGCAGAGCTTAGAGCTCTACTTGCACTTGACCCCTACATTCCACATCCTGTTATCCCACTCTCCCATGTGGTCCTTATGCCCTCATTTCTGCATCACTCTCAGGCAGAAAGTGAAGAGGAACTAAAAAGCCTCTTGATGAAAGTGAAGGAGGAGAGTGAAAAAGTTGGCTTAAAGCTCAACACTCAGAAAACGAAGATCATGGCATCTGGTCCCATCACTTCATGGGACATAGATGGGGAAACAGTGGAAACAGTGTCAGACTTTATTTTTGGGGGCTCCAAAATCACTGCAGATGGTGACTGCAGCCATGAAATTAAAAGACGCTTACTCCTTGGAAGGAAAGTTATAACCAACCTAGATAGCATATTCAAAAGCAGAGACATTACTTTGCCAACAAAGGTCCGTCTAGTCAAGACTATGGTTTTTCCAGTGGTCATGTATGGATGTGAGAGTTGGACTGTGAAGAAAGCTGAGCACCGAAGAATTGATGCTTTTGAACTGTGGTGTTGGAGAAGACTCTTGAGAGTCCCTTGGACTGCAAAGAGATCCAACCAGTCCATTCTGAAGGAGATCAGTCCTGGGTGTTCTTTGGAAGGACTGATGCTAAAGCTGAAACTCCAGTACTTTGGCCACCTCATGCAAAGAGTTGACTCATTGGAAAAGACTCTGATGCTGGGAGGGATTGAGGGCAGGAGGAGAAGGGGACGACAGAGGATGAGATGGCTGGATGGCATCACTGACTCGATGGGTGTGAGTCTGAGTGAACTCTGGGAATTGGTGATGGACAGGGAGGCCTGGCGTGCTGCGATTCATGGGGTCGCAAACAGTGGGACAGGACTGAGTGACTGAACTGAACTGAACTCAGGAACTACATTCTCCTCATTATGGTGAAACCACACTCCTCACAATCTTTTAATTCACGCCTGGTGCCTGGTCTGCAGGTTCTTTTGTCTTAGTGCAAAACAATTCAGGCACAGAAAGAATGCAGCCAGAGGCAAAGTAACAGGCAAACAGGGAGTTAATTAGAGTAGGATACTTGTGAGAGATATAGGCAGGCAAGGGACTACAGCCCTGAGAACAAAGAGGGCTGCCTGCTTTTTTTTTCCTGGCCATATCCCGAAGCTTCCTGGACCAGTGATCAAAAACAGGCTCAAGCAGTGAATGTGTCACATCCTAACCCATGGACCACCAGGGAATTCCTAAGGGCTGCATTTTTATAATCAAATAAAAAATGGGAAGGGTAGAAGACCACAGATTTTCTCTTTTGGGGTCAGACATCAAGGCTTACATCATTAGTTCCTCCTTGACATTATATGGTCTAACCAGAGCTGTCACGGTGTTATCATCATATGTATATTAACAAAGAAGTGGTGACATATCCTAAAATACTGTAATTCACCTCAGGTTGTGGTATAATGTCCTGTTTCACCTAGTTTCTTTTCTCTTTCACCTGTACTCCTGTCTTGGCTATGTGCAGGAATGCAGTTTTTCAGGATCTGTTATCATAAACCTCCCAAGGCCAAATTCAGGCCTCATCCCATTTTTCAGTGGCAGTGGCCACTGAATAAACAGTAAGTCTGTTTACTTTCAAAATGTTCTGATTGTTGCTGATCATCTTCTGGTTGGTGTCTAGCTCATGGTGATCTTCTGAAGTCCCTCTCTGTTTTCCCCAAGTGGGATTTCCAGGTGTAGAACTATCTTATTCTATCCCTATCACAGGGACTAAATGGCCTCTCATTTACACACTGGCCATATATTCAACCCTTTGGTTTAGGGTAATCAGAAAGACTTTACATGCACCTCCCCCAAATTCTCAGGCCACAACATCAGACCACGGCCTCCTCTCTGCTGAAGAAAATTCTATGATTCACCCACAATTTATATATATATCCATGCCAGAGTGTTCATGTTCTCTAATAATGTGTAAGAAATAAGCAGACTTTCTATGTTCACCATAAACATTTGAATCAGGCAGAAGACTTTGCCAGGTTTGGGCTTAGGAATCCTTATATCCTATCTCCTGTGGAAACTTTGACATGAGGCTGGGATAGAAAATGGTCGTTGCTGAAAGGAGATGAGGTGCAAGGGCAGACTTACCTGGTGTGTCCTGTGGAGCAGTTGTTGTATCCTCTGAAAGAAAAATAAAAACAGGACGTGAGTTGAACACCAGATTTGGGTGTGGAGAGAAGAATATGGACAATGGTGCAGGCTTTCAGAGTCAAATAACTTTAGTCTTTGGTGCACACGTTGAGGGGGAAAAGATGCACAGATAATATAAAATCCCACAATATGTGGTCACTTTTGATTTCCTGAAATAAACCTCTGATTTGTGTTCTTAAACAGATTTTACTAACTCTGACCATGAAACTGGGTTCCAAGGTCAGAAATGAGCTATGATCTGATTGAATTAGGAAGAGCCTAAGGGTAGAGTCATATCTATCGTGAATGGTCAGTGAAAATGGTGATGGAACAGGGGACTGGAGTAGAGGACAGGAGAGACCAGCATTCTCGGCTCCCCCAAACCCACATCCACAGAGTTCTTATCTTGATGTAACTATTCCTCCAAACCTTATTTTCAGGTAAGAATCTTTACTTACGGGCAGAAACCAGGATGGTGGAAACTGCCACCAGTGTCAGGAAGGCTAAGAGCTTCATGATGGTCAATTGCAAAGCAGGTATCACAGGAAATTTTCGGAGCCCAGAGGAATCTTGGCTCCAGGATTCCGCATCAACATTATATAGGAAGAGACAGAACACCAATCAGAAGATGCCAGACCAGAATCCGGGTTAGTTAATGCCAAGAGTTACCTCAGAGAAAACACTGAAGAGAAAACAGCACATCCTGAGGCTCTTGGAAAGATCCTAATATCAATCATTTCATTCTGACACACTCATACCTTGCAGATAGAGTGTTATCATGATTATAGTCTTTTCTGACAAGATGAAAAAACCCCGCATCCAGTCTTCCTGATATAGTCATATCTGCAGTTCTCCCTTCAGAGACTTTGGAAGCTTACTCAGGCTTGTCTCTCATCAAAGGAGATTAATCAGGGTAGAGCAGCCTGATGGAAGAACCACCATCTGAGAGTCAGGCTGTGCATTCTTTCAGCTATGGCCTCTCTCCTGCACATGTGAATAAAGAGAAAAACAATAGAAAATGAAACAGATGTCTGTTAATTAATGCATGCCTTGACTCCATACATACATTCTACAAATATTCATTGAGCGCTAGACATTAAGGAAGCAGTAGTGAACAAAGCACACAAAAATTATACACCATACATCCTGTTGTTGAAACCCATACCCATATGTTAGTAAGTAAATAGGAAGGAAGGGAGGGAGGGAGGCAGGGAGGAAGGAGAGAAAAATGGAAAAGAATAATTTGTATATATAAGGTGGTCAGTTCACTTCAGTCACTCAGTCGTGTCTGACTGTTTGCGACCCCATGAATTGCAGCACTCTAGGCCTCCCTGTCCATCACCAACTCCCGGAGTTCACCCAAACTCGCATCCATCGAGTCGGTGATGCCATCCAGCCATCTCATCCTCTGTCGTCCCCTTCTCCTCCTGCCCCCAGTCCCTCCCAGCATCAGAGTCTTTTCCAATGAGTCAACTCTTCGCATGAGGTGGCCAAAGTACTGGAGTTTCAGCTTTAGCACCAGTCCTTCCAAAGAACACCCAGGACTGATCTCCTTTAGAATGGACTGGTTGGATCTCCTTGCAGTCCAAGGGACTCTCAAGAGTCTTCTCCAACACCACAGTTCAAAAGCATCAATTCTTCGGCACTCAGCTTTCTTCACAGTCCAACTTTCACATCCATACATGACAACTGGAAAAACCATAGCCTTGACTAGATGGACCTTTGTTGGCAAAGTAATATCTCTGCTTTTGAATATGCTATCTAGGTTAGTCATAACTTTCCTTCCAAGGAGTAAGCGTCTTTCAATTTCATGGCTGGAATCACCATCTGCAGTGATTTTGGAGCCCCCAAAAATAAAGTCTGACACTGTTTCCACTGTTTCCCCATCTATGTCCCATTAAGTGTTGGGACCAGATGCCATGATCTTACTCTTCTGAGTGTTGAGCTTTAAGCCAACTTTTTCACTCTCCTCCACTTTCATCAAGAGGCTTTTTAGCTCCTCTTCACTTTCTAGGTGATAAAGCCTAATAAATAATAACACAGTTAAGAAGGAAGGAAAGAATTATAGGAGATAGAAAGTGAGGTTATGTTTACAATATGTAGCACAAAAATGGGCTTCCCTGTGGCTCAGATGGTAAGGAATCTGCCTGAAATGCAGGAGACCCAGGTTCATTCACTGAGTCAGAAAGATCTGGAGAAGGAAATAGCAACTCACTCCAGTATTCTGACCGGGAGAATCCGATGGACAGAGGAGCCTGGCGGCGGGCTACAATCAACAGGGTCACAAAGAGTCACACACAACTTAGAGACTAAGCAACAACAAAAGCCCAAAAATGCTAAATTCATATTCTCAAATTAAAATTAAGTCCAATTAACAACTGAAATTAAATCCAGAATGTTCTCCAAAATGTTTTACTACCGCCCTTTCCTGTCACTTAGTTTTTTTATAATTATCATTATGAAAGTTAAAATAAAAGTGTATATAAGAAAGTAAAATTTACCAGACACAATGAGAAACTGTAATTATTACTTTTTTAATATACATTTCCTAAACACTTTTATGCACATACGAATACATGCTCCTCCATGCTTAGCATTCCAAACTATTGTTTACCACTACCAAAAACCTGGAGAAAGAAATGGCAACCCACTCCAGTATTCTTGGCTGGAGAATCCCATGGACAGAGGAGCCTAGCAGACTACAGTCCGTGGGGTGGCTAGAGTCGGACACACCTTAGCGACTAAACCAAACCACCACCAAAAACAAATTTTTAAAATGAAATTTAAATTAATTTAAATTAAATGAAATTTAAATCAATCAATTAACAGATAATTGATTTTATAATTATAATTTATATGTATATAGATAATTGTTAATATATATTCAATGTTATATTTTATATGATATAATTAATACATGAATAATATATTTATATACATGTATAATGTATAATTAATTCATTTAAATTAATTAAATGAAATTTTAATTTAAAACAAATTTAAATGAATTTCTCCATGTTCCTCTTATCATATGTAAATCTGTACATATACAAATCTATATATATGTTGATATGTTTCTTACAATATGGTATGCAAAACAGCATTATATTCTGGATCATTCTTCTTTGTGCACTCAACATGACATCTAACAAATCTAGGTCAGCCACTATAGATCTATATCATTCCTTTAAATGGTTTTGTTATATCATACTTGACTCTAACCTTACATGTTGATAGAAATTGAGGTCACTGCTAGTTTTTTGCTGCTACCAATCATAAAGCCATTGATATGCCTTTTTAATGTACTCTTAACAAATATTTTATATCAATGCTCTAGATTGCCAGACTTATTAATAAACTCATGAATATTTTTAAGAGGTAGTATCAAATTGTTTTTCCAAAGAACTCAAAAAGTATTATTAAAAGAAAGAAAATATGAGAGTGCTTCTTTCCAACCATCTTGCCAGAAGTAAATGTATCACAATATTATTTTGCTGACCTGATCGGTCAAAGCAGTATTTGTTATGCTCATTTGCATTTCTTGGATTATAGTAAATTTGAACATACTGCATGCATTAATTGACATTTGAACTTCCTCATTCACGATTTTCTATTCAAATAGTTTATTCTGTCTTCTGATCTTATCATTTTAAAGACTTAGCATATAAAAGAGATTTTAATATTTTTAAACTCTTACAAAAATCACAAGGCTTTACAGTCTAACACAATTTTAATTTTATTCACAATATATTTTTAAAGTTTCAAATTAAGTAACCTATCATTTTTATTATACTTCCTATATTAAGCAGTTTGCAAAACACATAACATGACATCTTAAATTTGTGACCCTTCAGTATTCCTCCATACAAACTTCACATCTCTTTGTACCCTCTGAACTTACCCAATGATCAGAAACCTGGCCCCACCACCAGTGCACACTCTCATTTGAATCATTTAGTAAAGGACCTAGGCCCTGAAAGAAAACCAAAAAATAAGCCTCAGCCTGAAGGGAGGTCTTGAGAGGAACGTCAAGGACTTGGTCCAAAATCAGTTCCCTTGCCCCTTGTCAGATACCTCACAAAGATTGGAAGATTCTGCAGTAGTTCTGGACTGGGATGGGCAAGGATACATGAGTGAATTTCATAAAGACAAGAATTAACTAGACACAGATAAACAAGAGGATATGGTACTAAGTTTATATAGGAGAGAAAAGATGTAATTAGAAGTCTCAGGGTGATGTGAGGCCCAGGAAGATTTGGTGTTGGGATCCTGTTCTTCCATCAAGGGAGCTGAGAAACAAACAGGGCTACGCAATAAGTGTTCAGCAATATAAATCTGACTGTGTGCACAAGCACAGTGTGCAGACCTAGCCTGTTTCTTCTAGTTATCAATAGCTTCCATTGTCGCTGTTCAGTCTCAAATAGCACCTCTTCATGGAAATCAAGTTAGATTCTATTTTCACATAAGGTTTATCACTCCCTGATATTTTCTTGTCTCACTGTTTCTTTGTCCTTGGCTTCTCTGGTGTTGTCTTCCTTCAAATAAATAGACTCTAAAAGAAAAAAAAAACCTAGAAGAATACGAAGCACTGAGTATGCTCTTGAGAATTGAGCCTAAATAAATGAATGAATTAGCCTTTGCCCTGCTTCATTCCATACTCCAAGGCCAAATTTGCCTCTTACTCCAGGTGTTTCTTGACGTCCTACTTTTGCATTCCAGTCCCCTATAATGAAAAGGACATCTTTTTTGGGTGTTAGTTCTGAAAGGTTTTGTAGGTGTTCATAGAACCATTCAACTTCAGCGTCTTCAGCGTTACTGGTTGGGGCATTGGCTTGGATTACCGTGATATTGAATGATTTGCCGTGAAAACAAACAGATCATTCTGTCATTTTTGAGATTGCATCCAAGTACTGCATTTCGGACTCTTGTTTACCATGATGGCTACTTCATTTCTTCTAAGGTATGGACATCACCAGATGGTCAACACCAAAATCAGATTGATTATATTCTTTGCAGCCAAAGATGGAGAAGCTCTATACAGTCAGCAAAAACAAATCCAGGAGCTGACTGTGTCTCAGATCATGAACTCCTTATTGCCAAATTCAGACTTAAATTGAAGAAAATAGGGAAAACCACTAGACCATTCAGGTATGACCCAAATCAAATCCCTTATGATTATACAGTGGAAGTGAGAAATAGATTTAAGGGACTAGATCTGATAGAGTGCCTGATGAACTATGGACAGAGGTTTCTGACATTGTACAGGAAACAGGGATCAAGACCATCCCCATGAAAAAGAAATGCAAAAAAGCAAAATGGCTGGCTGAGGAGGGCTTACATATAGCTGTGAAAAGAAGAGAAGCAAAAAGCAAAGGAGAAAAGGAAAGCTATAAGCATCTGAATGCAGAGTTCCAAAGAATAGCAAAGGAGAAATAAGAAAGCCTTTCTCAGCCATCAATGCAAAGAAATAAAGGAAAACAACAGAATGGGAAAGACTAGAGATCTCTTCAAGAAAATGGGAGATACCAAGGGAACATTTCATGCAAAGATGGGCTCAATAAAGGACAGAAATGGTATGGACCTAACAGAAGCAGAAGATATTAAGAACAGGTGGCAAGAATACACAGAAGAACTGCACGAAAAACATCTTCATGACCCAGATAATCACGATGGTGTGATCACTCACCTAGAGCCAGACATCCTGGAATGTGAAGTCAAGTGGGCCTTAGGAAGCATCACTACGAACAAAGCTAGTGGAGGTGATGGAATTCCAGTTGAGCTATTCCAAATCCTGAAAGATGATGCTGTGAAAGTGCTGCACTCAATATGCCAGCAAATTTGGAAAACTCAGCAGTGGCCACAGGACTGGAAAAGGTCAGTTTTCATTCCAATCCCAAAGAACGGCAATGCCAAAGAATGCTCAAACTACGGCACAATTGCACTCATCTCACACGCTAGTAAAGCAATGCTCAAAATTCTCCAAGCCGGGCTTCAGCAATACATGAACCATGAACTTCCAGATGTTCAAGCTGGTGTTAGAAAAGGCAGAGGAACCAGAGATCAAATTGCCAACATCCGCTGGATCATGGAAAAAGCAAGAGAGTTCCAGAAAAACATCTATGTCTGCTTTATTGACTATGCCAAAGCCTTTGCCTGTGTGGATCACAATAAACTGTGGAAAATTCTTAAAAAGATGAAATACCAGACCACCTGACCTGCCTCTTTAGAAATTTGCATGAAGGTCAGGAAGCAACAGAACTGGACATGGAACAACAGACTGGTTCCAAATAGGAAAAGGAGTATGTCAAGGCTGGATATTGTCACCCTGCTTATTTAACTTCTATGCAGAGTACATCATGAGAAACGCTGGGCTCGAAGAAGCACAATCTGGAATCAAGATTGCCGGGGGAAATATCAATAACCTCAGATATGCAGATGACACCACCCTTATGGTAGAAAGTGAAGAGGAACTAAAAAGCCTCTTGATGAAGGTGAAAGAGGAGAGTGAAAAAGTTGGCTTAAAACTCAACATTCAGAAAACTAAGATCATGGCATCTGGTCCCATCACTTCATGGGAAATAGATGGGGAAACAGTGGAAACAGTGTCAGACTTTATTTTTTGGGCCTCCAAAATCAGTGCAGATGGTGACTGCAGCCATGAAATTAAAAGACGCTTACTCCTTGGAAGGAAAGTTATGACCAACCTACATAGCATATTGAAAAGCAGAGACATTCCTTTGCCAACAAAGGTCCATCTAGTCAAGGCTATGGTTTTTCCAGTGGTCATGTATGGATGTGAAAGTTGGACTGTGAAGAAAGCTGAGTGCCGAAGAATTGATGCTTTTGAACTGTGGTGTTGGAGAAGACTCTTGAGAGTCCCTGGGACTGCAAGGAGGTCTAACCAGTCCATCTTAAAGGAGATCAGTCCTGGGTGTTTATTGGAAGGACCGATGCTAAAGCTGAAACTCCAGTACTTGGGCTACCTTATGCGAAGAGTTGACTCATTGGAAAAAACCCTGATGCTGGGAGGAATTGAGGGCAGGAGGAGAAGGGGACGACAAAGGATGAAATGGCTGGATGGCACCCCTGACTCAATGGACATGAGTTTTAGTAAACTCCGGGAGTTGGTGATGGACAGGGAGGCCTGGCGTGCTGCGATATATGGGGTCACAAAGAGTTGGACATGGCTGAGCAACTGAACTGAACTGAAACGAATGAATGTAGGAACATAATACAAATTCAAATAGTAAACAAAAGACAAAGGAGGAGGACTTTGAGGATCAGGGTGGGAGTGTATTGTGAAAGGGCAGGATTAAGCAGGACATGGATGAGGTCTTGTAAGGTTGAACCTCAGCCTATGACTGTGAGTTACAACATAAAATAAGTACAGAAAGGGTAGGAAGGCAGTAATCTCATGAACAGAATTAACTATGGAAGAATGCCAGTGGTGTTTAGAAACAGAGTCTTTATTCTCTCAAATCTTGGAGTCACAGAAATTCGGATCTAAAGGGTCACACACACACATAAAGAAAACAGCGTGCACTTACACATGAAGATAGGAACTCCCTGTACCAGTGAACCAGGGCTTCCCAGGTGGCCCAGTCGTAAACTATCTGCCTGCCAATGCAGGAGACCAAGTGATCTGGGTTCGATCCCTGGGTGGGGGAAGATCCCTTGGAGTAGGATATGGCAACCCACTCCAGTATTGTTTCCTGGAGAATCCCTTGGACAGATGAGCCTGGTGGGCTGCAGTCCATGGGGTCACAAAGACTTGGACAGGACAGAGCAACTGAGCATGGGCACACACACCAGTGAGCCACAGGAAAGATTCAACTGTACCTGATAAACCTCACAATACTTCCTTTTTTAAAAATATAAATTTATTTTAATTGGAGGCTAATTACTTTACAATATTGTATTGGTTTTGCCATACATTGACGTGACTCTGCTGCGGGTGTACATGTGTTCCCCATCCAATTCAGGGAAGTTTTCCTAAGCCTGTGTCCTGGTTCATTATTTTACTATCAGAAAATTACTCTCCTAAGTACAAATTCCTTCCACCCTTGGCTTTTCCTAGTTAAGGAAAAGAACATCTAATCTTTGCCCTAATTCTCATTCTTTTTCCAACTGGGGCTCATACTATTCAGTGTGTGTGTGTGTTTTCAGTTGCTAAGTTGTGCCTGACCCTTTGCAGCTCCATGGACTGTAGCCCACCAGGCTTCTCTGTCCATGGGATTCTCCAAGCAAGAATACTGGAGTGGGTTGCCGTTTCCTACTCCAAGGGGATCTTACTGACCCAGGGATTCAACCTGTGTCTCCTGTGTCTCCTGCACTGGCAGGAAGATTCTTTACCAGTGAACTGTCTGGGAAGCTCCTATCCCACTCATTCCTTCATATCAATTCTCTATAAATGCAACTCTTTTTTTTTTTAATTTATTTATTTTTATTGATGGATAATGGTTTTACAAAATTTTGCAGTTTTCTGTCAAACCTCAGCATGAATCAGCCATCAGATGAGATCAGATGAGTCGCTCAGTCGTGTCCGACTCTTTGCAACCCAATGAATCACAGCACACCAAGCCTCCTTGTCCATCACCAACTCCCAGAGTTCACTCAGACTCATGTCCATCGAGTCAGTGATGCCATCCAGTCATCTCATCCTCTGTCGTCCCCTTCTCCTCCTGCCCCCAATCTCTCCCAGCATCAGAGTCTTTTCCAATGAGTCAACTCTTCACATGAGGTGGCCAAAGTACTGGAGTTTCAGTGTTAGCATCATTCCTTCCAAAGAAATCCCAGGACTTATCTCCTTCAGAATGGACTGGTTGGATCTCCTTGCAGTCCAAGGGACTCTCAAGAGTCTTCTCCAATACCACAGTTCAAAAGCATCAATTCTTCGGCACTCAGCCTTCTTCACAGTCCAACTCTCACAGCCATACATGACCACAGGAAAAACCATAGCCTTGACTAGACGAACCTTTGTTGGCAAAGTAATGTCTCTGCTTTTGAATATGCTATCTAGGTTGGTCATAGGTTTACATATATCCTCTCCCTTTTGAACCTCCCTCCCATCTCCCTCCCCATCCCACCCCTCTAGGTTTACACAGAGCCTCTGTTTGAGTTTCCTGAGCCATACAGCAAATTCCCATTGGCTATCTATTTTACATATGATAATGTAAGTTTCCATGTTACTCTTTCCATACATCTCACCCTCTCCTCCCCTCTCCCCATTTCTGTATGTCTGTTTCTCCATTGTTGCCCTGTAAATAAATTCTTCAGTACCATTTTTCTAGAATCCATATATATGCATTAGAATACAGTATTTATCTTCCTCTTTCTGACTACCTTCACTCTGTGTAATAGGTTCATCCACCTCATTAGAATGACTCAAATGCATTCCTTATAAATAGCCTTACAAATAGCTGTGAAAAGAAGGGAAGTGAAAAGCAAAGGAGAAAAGGAAAGCTATAAGCATCTGAATGCAGAGTTCCAAAGAATAGCAAAGGAGAGATAAGAAAGCCTTCCTCAGTGATCAATGCAAAGATATAGAGGGAAACAACAGAATGGGAAAGACTACAGACCTCTTCAAGAAAAAGAGAGATACCAAGGGAGCATTTCATGCAAAGATGGGCTTGATAAAGGACAGAAATGGTATGAACCTAACAGAAGCAGAAGATATTAAGAACAGGTGGCAAGAATACACAAAAGAACTGCACAAAAAAGATCTTCATGACCCAGATAATCACGATGGTGTGATCACTCACCTACAGCCAGATATCCTGGAATGTGAAGTCAAGTGGCCCTTAAAAAACATTACTACGAACAAAGCTAGTAGAGGTGATGGAATTCCAGTTGAGCTATTTCAAATCCTGAAAGATAATGCTGTGAAAATGTTGCACTCAATATGCCAGCAAATTTGGAAAACTCAGCAGTGGCCACAGGACTGGAAAAGGTCCGTTTTCATTCCAATCCCAAAGAAAGGCAATGCCAAAGAATGCTCAAACTACCGCACAATTGCACTCATCTCACACGCTAGTAAAGTAATGCTCAAAATTCTCCAAGCCAGGCTTCAAGCAATATGTGAACCATGAACTTCCAGATGTTCAAGTTGGTTCTAGAAAAGGCAGAGGAACCAAAGACCAAATTGCCAACACCCACTGGATCGTAGAAAAAGCAAGAAAGTTCCAGAAAAACATATTTCTGCTTTATTGACTATGCCAAAGCCCTGACTGTGTGGATCACAATAAACTGTGGAAAATTCTGAAAGAGATGGGAATACCAGACCACCTGACATGCCTCTTGAGAAATTTGTATGCAGGTCAGGAAGCAACAGTTAGAACTGGACATGGAACAACAGACTGGTTCCAAATGGGAAAAGGAGTACGTCAAGGCTGTATATTGTCACCCTGCTTATTTAACTTCTATGCAGAGTACATCATGAGAAATGCTGGGCTGGAAGAAGCACAAGCTGGAATCAAGATTGCCGGGGGAAATATCAATAACCTCAGATATGCAGATGACACCACCCTTATGGCAGAAAGTGAAGAGGAACTAAAAAAGCCTCTTGATGATGGTGAAAGAGGAGAGTGAAAAAGTTGGCTTAAAACTCAACATTCAGAAAACTAAGATCATGGCATCTGGTCCCATCACTTCATGGGAAATAGATGGGGAAACAGGGGAAACAGTGTCAGACTTTATTTTTTTGGGCTCCAAAATCAGTGCAGATGGTGACTGCAGCCATGAAATTAAAAGACGCTTACTCCTTGCAAGGAAAGTTATGACCAACCTAGATAGCATATTGAAAAGCAGAGACGTTACTTTGCCAACAAAGGTTCGTCTAGTCAAGACTATGGTTTTTCCAGTGGTCATGTATGGATGTGAGAGTTGGACTGTGAAGAAAGCTGAGCGCCGAAGAATTGATGCTTTTGAACTGTGGTGTTGGAGAAGACTCTTGAGAGTCCCTTGGACTGCAAGGAGATCCAACCAGTCCATTCTGAAGGAGATCAGCCCTGGGATTTCTTTGGAAGGAATGATGCTAAAGCTGAAACTCTAGTACTTTGGCCACCTCATGCAAAGAGTTGACTCATTGGAAAAGACTCTGATGCTGGGAGGAATTGGGGGCAGGAGGAGAAGGGGACGACAGAGGATGAGATGGCTGGATGGCATCACTGACTCGATGGACGTGAGTCTGAGTGAACTCTGGGAGTTGGTGATGGACAAGGAGGCCTAGCGTGCTGTGATTCATGGGGTCGCAAAGAGTCGGACACGACTGAGCGACTGAACTGAACTGAACTGAATATTCCATTTTGTATTTGTACCACAACTTCTTTATCCATCCATCTGTCAATGGACACCTAGGTTGCTTCCATGTTCTAGCTATTGTAAATAGTGCTGCAGTGAACAATGGGATACATGTGTCTCTTTCAATTTTGGTTTCCTCAGGGTATATGCCTAGGAGTGGGATTGGTGGGTCATATGGTGGTTTTAGGGAGAAGGCAATGGCACCCCACTCCAGTACTCTTGCCTGGAAAATCCCATGGATGGAAGAGCCTGGTAGGCTGCAGTCCATGGGGTCGCTGAGGGTCGGACATGACTGAGCGACTTCACTTTCACTTTTCACTTTCATGCATTGGAGAAGGAAATGGCAACCTACTCCAGTGTTCTTGCCTGGAGAATCCCAGGGACGGGCAAGCCTGGGGGGCTGCCGTCTATGGGGTCGCACAGAATCGGACACGACTGAAGCAACTTAGCAGCATGGTGGTTTTATTCCTAGTTTTTCAAGGAATCTCCATACTGTCTTCCATAGTGGCTCTCTCAGTTTACATTCCCACCAACAGTGCAAGAGCATTCCCTTTTCTCCACACCCTCTCCAACATTTACTGTTTGTAGACTTTTTGATGATGGCCATTCTGACCAGTGTGAGATGATATCTCATTGTAGTTTTGATTTGCATTTCAGTAATAATGAGCAATGTTGAGCATCTTTTCATGTGTTTGTTAACCATCTGTATGTCTTCTTTAGAGAAATGTCTGTTTAGATCTTTCCCCCACATTTTGATTGGGTTGTTTGTTTTTCTGGTATTGAGTTGTATGAGCTGCTTATAAATTCTGGAAATCAATCCTTTGTCAGTTGTTTCATTTGCTCTTCTCCCATCCTGAAGGTTGTCTTTTCACCTTGCTTATAGTTTCCTTTGCTGTGCTAAAGCCTTTAAGTTTAATCAGATCCCACTTGTTTACGTTCCATTTCCATTACTCTAAGAAGTGGGTCACAGAGGATCTGTCTTGATTTGATTTATGTCATCGAGTTGTCTGCCTATGTTTTCCTCTCAGAGTTTTATAGTTTCTGGTCTTACATTTAGGTCTTTAATCCATTTTGAGTTTATCTTTGTGTATGGTGTTAGGAAGTGGTCTAATTTTATTCTTTTACGTGTCCAGTTTTTCCAGCACCATTTATTGAAGAGGCTACCTTTGCCCCATTGTATATACTTGCCTCCTTTTTCAAAAATAAGGTACCCATAGATGCATGGGTTTATTTCTGGGCTTTCTATCTTGTTCCATTGGTCTATATTTCTGTTTTTGTGCCATTTCCATACTCTCTTGATGATTGTAACTTTGAGGTATAATCTGAGGTCAGGAAGATTGATTCCTCCAGCTCCATTCATCTTTCTCAAGACTGCCTTGCCTATTCGGGGTCTTCTGTGTTTCCATATGAATTGTGAAATTTTTTGTTCTAGTTCCATGAAAAATGCCATTGGTAATTTGATAGGGATCGCATTGAATCTGTAGATTGCATTGGGTAGTATAGTCATTTTCACAATGTTGATTCTTCCTATCCAGGAACATGGAATATCTCTCCATCTGTTTATGTCATCTTTGATTTCTTTCACTAGTGTCTTATAATTTTCTGTGTAAGTTCTTTTGTCTCCTTAGGTAAGTTTATTCCTAGGTATTTAATTCTTTCTGTTGCAATGGTGAATGGGATTGATTCCTTAACTCTTTTTCTGGTTTGTCATTGTTATTATATAGAAATGCAAGTGATTTCTATGTATTGATTTTGTATCCTGAAACTTTGCTAAATTCACTGATTAGCGCTACTAATTTTCTGATACTATCTTTAGGGTTTTCTATGTATAGTATCATGTCATCTGCAAACAGTGAGAGCTTTACTTCTTCTTTTCTGATCTGTATTCCTTTTATTTCTTTTTCTTCTCTGATTGCTGTAGCTAGGAGTTCCAGAACTATATTGAATAATAGTGGTGAAAGTGGGCACCCTTGTCTTGTTCCTGATCTTAGGGGGAAAGCTATCAGTTTTTCACCATTGAGAATAACGTTTGCCATAGGCTTATCATATATGGCCTTTACTATGTTAAGGTAAGTTCCTTCTGTGCCCATTTTTTGAAGAGTTGTAATCATAAATGGGTGCTGAATTTTGTCAAAGGGTTTTTCTGCATCTATTGAGATTATCATATGGTTTTTATCTTTCAATTTGTTAATATGGTGTATCACATTGATTTGAGTATGTTGAAGAATTCTTACATCCCTGGAATACACCCAACTTGATCATGGTGTATGAGGGTTTTTTTTTGGTTTTTGTTTTTTAAATTTTATTTTATTTTTAAACTTTACAATATTGTATTAGTTTTGCCAAATATCGAAATGAATCCGCCACAGGTATACCTGTGTTCCCCATCCTGAACCCTCCTCCCTCCTCCCTCCCCATACCCTCCCTCTGGGTCGTCCCAGTGCACCAGCCCCAAGCATCCAGTATCGTGCATCGAACCTGGACTGGCGACTCGTTTCATACATGATATTATACATGTTTCAATGCCATTCTCCCAAATCTTCCCACCCTCTCCCTCTCCCACAGAGTCCATAAGACTGTTCTATACATCAGTGTCTCTTTTGCTGTCTCGTACACAGGGTTATTGTTACCATCTTTCTAAATTCCATATATATGCGTTAGTATACTGTATTGGTGTTTTTCCTTCTGGCTTACTTCACTCTGTATAATAGGTTCCAGTTTCATCCATCTCATTAGAACTGATTCAAATGTATTCTTTTTAATGGCTGAGTAATACTCCATTGTGTATATGTACCACAGCTTTCTTATCCATTCATCTGCTGTTGGACATCTAGGTTGCTTCCATGTCCTGGCTATTATAAACAGTGCTGCGATGAACATTGGGGTACACGTGTCTCTTTCCCTTCTGGTTTCCTCTGTGTGTGCCCAGCAGTGGGATTGCTGGGTCATAAGGCAGTTCTATTTCCAGTTTTTTAAGGAATCTCCACACTGTTCTCCATAGTGGCTATACTAGTTTGCATTCCCACCAACAGTGTAAGAGAGTTCCCTATTCTCCACACCCTCTCCAGCATTTACTGCTTGTAGACTTTTGGATCGCAGCCATTCTGACTGGCATGAAATGGTACCTCATAGTGGTTTTGATTTGCATTTCTCTGATAATGAGTGATGTTGAGCATCTTTTCATGTGTTTGTTAGCCCTCTGTATATCTTTTTTGGAGAAATGTCTATTTAGTTCTTTGGCCCATTTTTTGATTGGGTCATTTATTTTTCTGGAGTTGAGCTGTAGGAGTTGCTTGTATATTTTTGAGATTAGTTGTTTGTCAGTTGCTTCATTTGCTATTATTTTCTCCCATTCTGAAGGCTGCCTTTTCACCTTGCTAATAGTTTCCTTTGTTGTACAGAAGCTTTTAAGTTTAATTAGGTTCCATTTGTTTATTTTTGCTTTTATTTCCAATATTCTGGGAGGTGGGTCATAGAGGATCTTGCTGTGATGTATGGTGTATGAGTTTTTTGATGCCCTGCTGAATTCTGTTTGCTAAAATTTTGTTGAGGATTTTTGCATGTATGTTCATCAGTGATATTGGCCTATAGTTTTCTCTTTTTGTGCTGTCTTTGTCTGGTTTTGGTATCAGGGTGATGGTGGCCTCATAGAATGAGTTTGGAAGTGTTCCTTCCTCTGCAATTTTTTGAAAGAGTTTTAGAAGGATAGGCATTAGCTCTTCTCTAATGTTTGATAGAATTCTCCTGTGAAGCCATCTGGTCCTGGGCTTTTGTTTTTGTGGAGATTTTTGATCACAGATTCAATTTCAGTGCTTGTAATTGGGTTGTTCATAATTCCTATTTCTTCCTGGTTCAGTCTTGGAAGATTGAACTTTTTAAAAAATCTGTCAATTTCTTCCAAGTTATCTATTTTATTGCCATATAGTTGTTCATAATAGTCTCTTAAAATCCTTTGTACTTCTGCGTTGTCTGTTGTAACCTCTCCTTTTTCATTTCTAACTTTGTTGATTTGATTCTTCTCTCATTTTTTCATGATGAGTCTGGCTAAAGGTTTATCAATTTTGTTTATCTTCTCAAAGAACCATCTTTTAGTTTTATTAATCTTTACTATTGTTTCTTTCATTTCTTTTTCATTTGTTTCTGCTTGGATCTTTATAATTTATTTCCTTCTACTAATTTGGGGGTTTTTTTGTTCTTCTTTTTCCAGTTGTTTTAGGTGTGAAGTTAGGTTGTCTATTTGATGTTTTTCTTGTTTCTTGAGGTAGGATTGTATTGCTATAAGCTTCCTTCTTAGAACTGCTTTTGCTGTATCCCGTAGGTTTTGAGTTGTGTTTTCATTGTCATTTTTTTCTAGAAATTTTTTTATTTCCCTTTTGATTTCTTCAGTAATCTGTTGGTTGTTTAGAAATGTGTTGTTTAATCTCCATGTGTTTGTGTTTCTTATAGTTTTTTTCTTGTAGTTGATATCTAGGCTCCTAGCCTTGTGGTTAGAGAAGAAGCTTAATATGATTTCAATTTTCTTAAATTTACTGAGGTTTGACTTGTGACCCAAGATTTGGTCTATCCTGGAGAATGTTCCATGTAAACTTGAGAAGATGGTGTATTCTTCTGCATTTGGATGGAATGCCCTGAAGATGTCAATGAGATCCATCTCCTCTAATCTATCATATAAGACTTGTGTTTTGTTATTAATTTTCTGTTTTGATGATCTGTCCATTGGTGTGAGTGGGGTGTTAAAGTCCCCTACTATTATTGTGTTATGACCAGTGCATTTTCTTGGCAAAACTCTATTAGTCTTTGCCCTGCTTCATTCCGTACTCCAAGGCCAAATTTGCCTGTTACTCCAGGTGTTTCTTGACTTCCTACTTCTGCATTCCAGTCCCCTATAATGAAAAGGACATCTTTTTTGGGTGTTAGTTCTAAAAGGTCTTGTACGTCTTCATAGAACCATTCAACTTCAGCTTCTTCAGCGTTACTGGTTGGGGCATAGACTTGGATTACTGTGATATTGAATGGTTTGCCTTGAAAACGAACAGAGATCATTCTGTCATTTTTGAGATTGCATCCAAGTACTGCATTTCGTACTCTTTTGTTGACCATGATGACCACTCCATTTCTTCTGAGGGATTCCTGCCCGCAGTAGTAGATATAATGGTCATCTGAGTTAAATTCACCCATTCCAGTCCATTTCAGTTCGCTGATTCCTAGAATATCGACATTCACTCTTGCCATCTCTTGTTTGACCACTTCCAATTTGCCTTGATTCATGGACCTGACATTGCAGGTTCCTATGCAATATTGCTCTTTACAGCATCGGACCTTGCTTCTATCACCAGTCACATGCACAGCCGGGTATTCTTTTAGCTTTGGCTCCATCCCTTCATTCTTTTTGGAGTTATTTTTCCACTGATCTCCAGTAGCATATTGGGCACCTACTGAACTGGGCACTTTCTCTTTCAGTATCCTATCATTTTGCCTTTTCATACTATTCATGGGATTAAAAGGCAGAGGAACCAGAGATCAAATTGCCAACATCCGCTGGATCATGGAAAAAGCAAGAGAGTTCCAGAAAAGCAACTATTTCTGCTTTATTGACTATGCCAAAGCCTTTGACTGTGTGGATCACAATAAACTGGAAAATTCTGAAAGAGATGGGAATACCAGACCACCTGACCTGCCTCTTGAGAAACCTGTATGCAGGTCAGGAAGCAACAGTTAGAACTGGACATGGAACAACAGACTGGTTCCAAATAGGAAAAGGAGTTTGTCAAGGCTGTATATTGTCACCCTGTTTATTTAACTTATATGCAGAGTACATCATGAGAAATGCTGGACTGGAAGAAACACAAGCTGGAATAAGATTGCTGGGAGAAATATCAATAACCTCAACTATGCAGATGACACCACCCTTATGGCAGAAAGTGAAGAGGAACTCAAAAGCCTCTTGATGATGGTGAAAGAGGAGAGTGAAAAAGTTGGCATAAAGCTCAACATTCAGAAAACGAAGATCATGGCATCTGGTCCCATCACTTCATGGGAAATAGATGGGGAAACAGTGGAAACAGTGTCAGACTTTATTTTTTTGGGCTCCAAAATCAGTGCAGATGGTGACTGCAGCCATGAAATTAAAAGACGCTTACTCCTTGGAAGGAAAGTTATAACCAACCTAGATAGCATATTGAAAAGCAGAGACATTACTTTGCCAACAAAGTTCGTCTAGTCAAGGCTATGGTTTTTCCAGTTGTCATGTATGGATGTGAGAGTTGGACTGTGAAGAAAGCTGAGCGCCGAAGAATTGATGCTTTTGAACTGTGGTGTTGGAGAAGACTCTTGAGAGTCCCTTGGACTGCAAGGAGATCCAACCAGTCCATTCTGAAGGAGATCAGCCCTGGGATTTCTTTGGAAGGAATGATGCTAAAGCTGAAACTCTAGTACTTTGGCCACCTCATGCAAAGAGTTGACTCATTGGAAAAGACTCTGATGCTGGGAGGAATTGGGGGCAGGAGGAGAAGGGGACGACAGAGGATGAGATGGCTGGATGGCATCACTGACTCGATGGGTGTGAGTCTGAGTGAACTCCGGGAGTTGGTGATGGACAGGGAGGCCTGGCGTGCTGCAACTCATGGGGTCGCAAAGAGTCGGACACGACTGAGTGACTGATCTGATCTGATTATTGTGTTATAGTCAATTTCTCTTTTTATGTCTCTTAGTGTTTGTCTTATGTATTGAGGTGCTCCCATGTTGGGTGCATAAATATTTACAATTGTTATGTCTTCCTCTTGGATTGATCCCTTGATCATTATGTAGTGTCCTTCCTTATCTCTTGTAATCTTTATTTTAAGGTCTATTTTGTCTGATATGAGGCTTGCTACTTTAGCTTTCTCTTTCTTCCCATTTGCATGGAATATATTTTTCCATCCTCTCACTTTTAGTCTACATGTGTCTTTAGGTCTGAAGTGGGTTTCTTGTACACAGCATATGTATGGGTCTTGTTGTTGTATCCATTCAACCAGTCTGTGTCTCTTGGTTGGAGCATTTAGTCCATTTACATTTAAAGTAATTATTGATATATATGTCGCCATTGCCATTTTCTTTGGAGAAGGCAATGGCACCCCACTCCAGTACTCTTGCCTGGAAAATCCCATGGATGGAGGAGCCTAGTAGGCTGAAGTCCATGGGGTCACTAAGAGTCGGACACGACTGAGCAACTTCACTTTCACTTTTCACTTTCATGCATTGGAGAAGGAAATGGCAACCCACTCCGGTGTTCTTGCCTGGAGAATCCCAGGGACGGGGGAGCCTGGTGAGCTGTCGTCTATGGGGTCACACAGAGTCAGACACGACTGAAGTGACTTAGCAGCATTGCCATTTTCTTAATTGTTTGGGGTTGATTTTGTAGATCTTTTTTCTTCTCTTGTATTTCTTGACTATATAAGTCCCGTTAACATTTGTTGTAAAGCTGGTTTGGTGGTACTGAGTTCTCTTAACTTGCTTGTCTAAAAAGCTTTTTACTTCTCCATCAATTTTGAATGAGATCCATGCCGGGTACAGTAATCTTGGTTGTAGATTTTTCCCTTTCAGTACTTCCCTTCTGGCCTGCAGGGTTTCTGCTGAAAGATCAGCTGTTAAGCTATGGGGTTTCCCTTGTATGTTACTTGTTGCTTCTCCCTTGCTGCTTTTAATATTCTTTCTTTGTGTTTAGTCTTTGTTAGTTTGATTAGTATGTGTCTTGGTGTGTTTCTCCTTGGGTTTATCCTGTATAGGACTCTTTGTGCCTCTTGGGCTTGATTGACTATTTCCTTTTCCTTGTTGGGGAAATTTCCAACTAATCTGTTCAAAAGTTTTCTCATACCCTTATTTTTTCTCTTCTTCTTCTGGGAACCCTATAATTCTAATGTTGGTGCCTTTGATATTGTCCCAGAGGTCTCTGAGACTGTCCTCAGTTCTTTTCATTCTTTTTACTTTATTCTGCTCTTCAGAAGTTATTTCCACTATTTTATCTTCCAGCTCACTGACTCATTCTTCTGCTTCAGATATTCTGCTATTGATTCCTTCTAGCTGCTGCTGCTGCTGCTAAGTCACTTCAGTCATGTCTGACTCTGTGCGGCCCCATAGACGGCAGCCCACCAGGCTTCTCCGTCCATGGGATTTTCCAGGCAAGAGTACTGGAGTGGGGTGCCATTGCCTTCTCCGATTCCTTCTAGAGTATTTTTAATTTCAGTAATTGTGTTTTTTGTCTCCGTATGTTTATTATTTAATTCTTCTAGGTCTTTGTTAACTGATTCTTGCATTTTCTCCATTTTGTTTTCAAGGTTTTTGATCATCTTTACTGTCATTATTCTGAATTCTTTTTCAGGTAGTTTTCCTATTTCCTCTTCATTTATTTGGACTTCTATGTTTCTAGTTTGTTCTTTCATTTGTATAGTATTTCTCTGCCTTTTCATTTTTTTTTTTTAAACTTATTGTGTTTGAGGTCTCCTTTTCCCAGGCTTCAAGGAAGATGAATTCTTTCCTTGAAGAAGGCTGAATTCTTTCTTCCTTTTGGTTTCTGCCCTCATAAGGTTGGTCCAGTGGTTTGTGTGAGCTTTGTATAGGGTGAGATTTGTGCCGAACTCTTTTTTTTTTTCCCCTCTAATGGACAAGGCTGAGTGAGGTGGTAATCCTGTCTGCTGATGATTGGGTTTGTATTTTTGTTTTGTCGTTTAGATGAGGCGTCCTGCACAGGGTGCTACTGGTGGTTGGGTGATGCCGGGTCTTGTATTCAAGTGGTTTCCTTTGTGTGAGTTCTCACTATTGGTGAGATACTCCCTAGGGTTAGTTCTGTGGTAGTCTAGGGTCTTTGAGTCAGTGCTCCCACTCCAAAGGCTCAGGGCTTGATCTCGAGTTTTGTGTGGTTCTCCTTGGAAGGAAAGTTATGACCAACCTAGACAGCATATTCAAAAGCAGAGACATTACTTTGCCAACAAAGGTCCGGCTAGTCAAGACTATAGTTTTTCCTGTGGTCATGTATGAATGTGACAGTTGGACTGTGAAGAAGGCCGAGCACCGAAGAATTGATGCTTTTGAACTGTGGTGTTGGAGAAGACTCTTGAGAGTCCCTTGGACTGCAAGGAGATCCAACCAGTCCATTCTGAAGGAGATCAGTCCTGGGATTTCTTTGGAAGGAATGATGCTAAAGCTGAAACTCCAGTAGTTTGGCCACCTCATGTGAAGAGTTGACTCATTGGAAAAGACTCTGATGCTGGGAGGGATTGGGGGCAAGAGGAGAAGGGGATGACAGAGGATGAGATGTCTGGATGGCATCACTGACTCGATGGACGTGAGTCTGGGTGAACTCCGGGAGTTGGTGATGGACAGGGAGGCCTGGCGTGCTGCAATTCATGGGGTCACAAAGAGTCGGACACGACTGAGTGACTGATCTGATCTGATCTGATCTATTCTTTTCCACTGGTCAGGTACTCCTGTCTGCTCTCAGCTGATGTTCTGCATGCACTTCTGTGTCTGAAGGTGTATTCCTGATGTATCTGTGGAGAGAGATGTAATCCATTTACACCTGCTTCTCTGCCATCTTGTTCTCCCTAAGTGCAACTCTTGCTCCCATGAATTTTGAATGGCTGCTCCACTCTAGAAACCCAGAACAAACCACAAAATACTCTTTCCTGAAGTAAAGCAATCAGACAAGTGTTATCCCCATTGTTCACACTTTACTTTTTTTTCTGTCTCTCTGGGAATATGCCACTGTTTCTTCTTCATTATGTTTTGTTTTCTTTTTCTTAGTATCTTCTTATTTCTTTTTACAAGTCTTATTATCTCACTCAGTATCATCCTTTACCCTCATCTAAACTATTTTTACACATTGCCTTTATTATAGTTGCATAAATTTTACAGGCTGTACAACATTCTCAGGCTTCCCAAACTCCCTTCCTGAAAATCTGAAAATAATTACACACCAGGACTGACACCTCGGGAAAATATCCTTCACAATACTGTGTGGTTTACTCTAGAATACTTAGATAAGCATTCTTTTTCCTCATCAGCCCCCTCATCCCTCACATTTACTCTCTGTCTTTGAGAATCAGATTACCCTCCTGCATATCTGACAAAAATTCTACTACAAGAGTGTCCTTCCTGAAGCCTGAGGACAGTTTCATTCTGTATACAGTTTGTTCCTGCTCGCCTGTCTCTATCCTAACATTTACCTTAATCTTCCATCATCACACTTGCTGGATATTTACTTTGCACACAGTCAAGTACTTATTCAAAAACCTGAGCCAGGTACTTGGATATTCTGTTAATTTTTATCTGAAATTATTATTGAATTATTCAGCACTATTATTAAGAAAAGGGGGTTGGAGATTTGATAAGAGGAATAGATTCTGGGTTGAGAGTAATTCATAGTAAAACTTCAAGGACACGTTTATTTTTTTTAATTTTTTTATTGAGGTATATTTGATTTATAATATTACATTACTTTAAGATGTATAACAAAGTGACTCCAAATTTTTATATGTTATACTCAGTTTACAGTTATAAAATATTGAACTTATTCCCAAGGTAAACAATATACCTTGTAGCTTATTTATTTTATATTTAGTAGTTTAAACCTCTTAATCCCCTTTCCCTCTGTTGCCCCTACCACCTTCTGTCACTTAAATGGTAACCAATAGTGTGTTCTCTATAACTGTGAGTCTGTTTATCCTTTGTATAATCACTGCTGCTGCTACTGCTGCTATGTTGCTTCAGTCGTGTCCGATTCTGTGCGACCCCATAGATGGCAGCCCACCAGGCTCCCCCATCTCTGGGATTCTCCAGGCAAGAACACTAGTTAATTTTATTTTTTAGATTCCACAATTAAGTGATAGCATACAGTATTTGGCTTTCTCTGTCTGACTTATTTCACTAAGCATATTACCCTCCAGAACCATCCATGTTGCTACAAATGGCAAACTTTCATTCTTTCTTACAACTGAGTCATATTTCATTGTAGATATACACCACATTCTCTTTATCAGTCGTTTCTTGATGGAACCTTAGGTTCCTCCTATATATTAGCTATTGTGAGTAATGCTGCTGTGGACATTGGGTTGCCTGTATCTGTTTAAGTTAGTGTTTTTATATTCTTTTGATATATACCCAGGAGTGGAATTTCTGGATCGTTGAAGTTCATTATTAGGTTTTTTGAGCCCTTGATACTGTTTTCTGCACTGGCTGAACCAATTTACATCCCCACCAACAGTGTACTAGGGTTGCCTCTTCTCCACATCTGCATCAACATTTATTATTTGCCATCTTTTGACAATAGCTATTCTGACAGAAGTGAAATGATATTTCATTGTGGTTTTGATTTGCATTTTTCTGACTGTTTACAAAGTTGAGGATCTTTTCATTAGACTGTTGGCCATCTGTATGTCTTCACTGGAAAAATGTCTAATTAGGTCTTCCACCCATTTTTTAATTTGTTGTTGTTGGTTTTTTTTTTTTTTTTTTTTTTTGAGATTGACTTGTATTTGCTGTTTATATATTTTGGATGTTAACACTGTATCAGTCATTTCATTTATAAATATTTTCTTTCATTCATCAGCTTCTCTTTTCACTCTGCAATGGTTTCATTTGCTATGCAAAAGCTTTTAGGTCCAACTTTAATTGAACCTAAATTAGGTCCAACTTATTTATTTTAATTAGATCCAAGTTATTTATTTTGTTTTTGTTTCTTTTGGGAAACAGATCCAGAAAAGTGTTGTTACAATTTATGTCAGAATTTTGTTTTGCTAATGTTTTATTCTAGAAGTTTTATGGTTCACAATCTTACATTTATGTCTTTAATCCATTTTCAGTTTGTATCTATATAGGGTGTGATAAAATGTTCATGTTTCATTCTTTTCCATGCAGCTGTCCAGTTTTCCTAGCACCACTTATGGCAGAAAGTGAAGAAGAACTAAAGAGCCTCTTGATGAAAGTGAAAAAGGAGAGTGAAAAAGTTGGCTTAAAGCTTAACATTCAGAAAACTAAGATCATGGCATCTGGTCCCATCACTTCATGGCAAATAGATGGGGAAACAGTGGAAACAGTGGCTGACTTTATTTTTCTGGGCTCCAAAATCACTGCAGATGGTGATTGCAGCCATGAAATTAAAAGACACTCCTTGGAAGGAAAGTTATGACCAACCTAGACAGCATATTAAAAAGCAGAGACATTACTTTGTCAACAAAGGTCCATCTAGTCAAGGCTATGGTTTTTCCAGTGGTCATGTATGGATGTGAGAGTTGGACTGTGAAGAAAGCTGAGCACCAAAGAACTGATGCTTTTGAACTGTGGTGTTGGAGAAGACTCTTGAGAGTCCCTTGGACTGCAAGGAGATCCAACCAGTCCATTCTAAAGGAGATCAGTCCTGGGTGTTCATTGGAAGGACTGCTGTTGAAGCTGAAACTCCAAAACTTTGGCCACCTGATGCAAAGAACTGACTCATTGGAAAAGACCCTGATTCTGGGAAAGATTGAGGGCAGGAGGAGAAGGGGACGACAGAGGATGAGATGGTTGGATGGCATCACCGACTCAATGGACATGGGTTTGGGTGGACTCCACGAGTTAGTGGTGGACAGGGAGGCCTGACATGCTTCAGTTCATGGTGTCGCAAAGTGTCGGACATGACTGAGCGACTGGACTGAACTTATTGAAGAGACTGTCTTTTCTCCATTGTTTATTCTTGTCACCTTTGTTGAATGTTAATTGACCATAAGTATGTGAGTTGATTTTGGGGCAATCTGCTCTGTTCCATTGGTTTATGTATCAGTTTTGGTGTCAGTACTGTACTGATTTGGTAACTATAGGTATGAAGTACCACCTAAAGTTGGAGAGCATGGTTATTTTAACAGTATTAATTCTTTCAACCCATTAGTATGATGTATCTTTCAATCTGTTTTTGTCATCTTCAGTTCTTTTCAGGTCATTTACCTCTTATTCATAGGTATTTTATTCCTTTTAATGTGATTGTAAATGGGATGGTTTCTTTACTTTCTCTTATGTAGTTGATGGTTAGTACATAGATATACAAGACATTTCTGATATTAATTTTTTTTCCATATATTTACTTTTTATTGAATTTTTTAATGACACATAGTTTTTGCACTGCTAAACCATGCCTGAGAATTCAAAGAAAGAAATGGTACAATGGACAGCCTCATCCACCCATCATACAGCATATTTAAACTTGATTCATGTGCACTTTGATAATTCCACATATCTTTTAAAAAGTTGTAACAAGGGTTGGGATTTTTAAGTCTCCTTGCAGGTCTTTAGATTTCTATGCCATTAAATAACTTTTCCCATATATTCATCTCAGTTCCTCAATAACATAACCCCCAACAAAATTTTGCTGGAAAAAAATGCACTTTTCAGGGGATTTATGTGGCTCAAGGTCCAAGAGATTATTTGTTAAAAGATTTTTGTTTCCCATATGATGTCTTCAGATTAACCAAGAATCCTTTGTTTTTCAATCATCCAACCTCTCCTTGGCTGGCTCAGCTACTCACCCAAGCACATCAGAACACAGGCATCCTGCCTGCCACCTCAAGTAACTGCAACATTATTGCCCAGATACACTTTGCAGGTCCCATCAGGTGATTCTGTTCGCTTCCCGGGAGTGGGATTCCTGCATTGACACTTTTATCAAGACTCAACTCCTAGAGGAAAATGCCCCCACAACAGGATAGTTTTACTCACCCATTTGCTTCACTCTTGCCAGTAGCAAGTCTGCAACTCCTACATTTGGCAAAGGGATTTTATTATAGAGAAACCCAGACTCTGCATCAAGCGGTCACATGCCACTTTGAAATATTTCTACCGAAGATACAAAACTAGGAAATTACCAGACTATCTCATTAGATGTAAAGACTTTTCAGTAATCCTGGGTAGCATCCTGGTGTCCCTTTTCAGGACTAAAAATTACTGGATAGTTTAAGCTGTAATTATTAAAAACAGAAGTGCTACATCACCTGTCTTTCGCCCCTGACTCTCCAAATGATCAACTTAAAGACATACCAGAAGGTTGATACCAAAGCTAGGCTGGGACAATCACTGCATCTACAGAATACCTAACACCTTAAATGTTTGGGCACAAGTGCATCTGGAATTATTGTCAAAGATCATGCAAGATCTGTGAAACTTAAGTGTGTTTCAGGTTGAGGTTCTGCTCTTACTGCTTTGAATTTGTAAGGACAGGACAGTGACTCCCTTGGCCCGAGCAGAAACTAAACAAAGTCTTTCCACCAGTTTACTATACAATTTAGACCTGATTAGAGGAGGCTTTAGCAGCACCTGAAGTAGAGCCCCCTGCATTTACTGCCCTTTACATTAAAGGCCATTTGGTTCCACTCTAGGGATTGGCAAATTCATGAGACATTTCACAATTCCAATGCATACTTCAGGTTACTGAACTAAGCAATACGCTCTGTAAAACAACTATTCCAAGTGATAGCAAAAAAAAAAAAAAAAAAGCCTTAATATGGAACACAGAAAAAGTATTACCCAAATAAAAAATTACTAAAAGAAATAAGCTTCTTCCCTCCTACCCCTTTCCCCACTTGGTGACCAAAGTTTGGTTGAATTTAATTTGTGGTTACCTCAGAATACAACTCAAAGTTTTAAATTATAAATCAGAGCCCTACAGATTTTCCAAGCACATCAGTTCTTTTGAGAGTGGCATGTTCTAGGAAGTCTAATCCAGCCACAGTCCACCTCAGAGTATTCCTTATAGATGGGGCACAGGACAGGTTAATTAAGGTCACTTAAATCTTCATCTTTTACAGCAGATCAGAACCCAGATGGCTGACTTTCTGCAGGATTTCTGATAGGAATCCAGTAGAACTGGTTTCAAGTTTCACATCGATACTTAATAGCTGTAACCTTCTTATCCAGAAGTTGTGATCCACATGAAGTCCACAATGAGTGCAGCAAATCTGAGGTAGTCAACCCTTACGAAGGCTCAGTATTTCCGACTTTCTACATGCTCGGCAGGGGATGCAGGGATGGGAACTGCGTATCACTATAGATTTCTGGTGGTCCTTGTGGTGCTTTCCTTGTTGTGGTCAACCTAGCTCCAGGAGGCCTATACACGCCACTAGTCATTGTCGGTTCTGGGGTTTCTGTAACAACTCCTGGAGCAGGAGGTGCTTGTACCGGAGCAGTTTTATTCCAAGGGCCTGAAGACTTTTCTACACCACCACCACCACCTCCACCTTCTTCCCAATTATCACTTGGATCTTCTCTCTTTTCAACTTCATCTTCTTCCTTTTCACTTATTTGCATTGCTTGAACTCTTAGGCCACTGTAATCAACCTCTTTTTGCTCAAATTCTTTCCACTCATCTTCCTCCTTTGTCACAACCTTGGTGGCGGCCCCAGGGCCAGTGACCCCTACGCCCGCGGTCCCGCTATCGCCCGTCCGGGTCCCCGCGCCCGCCCCACCGCCCGCCGCGCCCGTGGCTCCGCTGCTCCCGCCAGCGCCTCCCGCCAGCGCCTCCCGCCAGCGCCTCCCGCCAGCGCCTCCCGCCAGCGCCTCCCGCCAGCGCCTCCCGCCAGCGCCTCCCGCCAGCGCCTCCCGCCAGCGCCTCCCGCCAGCGCCTCCCGCCAGCGCCTCCCGCCAGCCGCGCTCGCTGCGCTCGCCGCCCGGTTGCTCCGCTCCTCCTTCTTCTTTTTATCTCTCTTGGCGAAAAAGTTGTCTAGGCTCCGCTCCTCCGTCTCAGCCATGGCCGCGGCCTCCTTGGCCCAGATGGGTGGGGCCGGCGGCGGGCCAGGCCCACCGAGGCTCTGAGCTCGGGGTCGAGGCCGGCTCGGCGCTCAAGCTCCCGGGCGCGGCGACGCCTCAGTCCCGCGGGGTCGCTGAGGCGTGTGCAGCGGGGCGACCGCCCCGCCCCGCGCCTGCTGGCGGACGGTGGTACGGTCCTCCTAGGGGCTCGCGTGCCGCTGCCGCCGCCGGAGGCCGCCCGGGCTGCAGCTGCTGCCGCGATCACAGTGCAGGATCCCGCCCGCTCCACAGCTGGAGGGAAAAAGGAACGCGCGGGCCAGAGGCTCCAGCGAGAGTGCTGGGTTAGCGGCGGCGCGTGCAGAAGTTGATATTAATTTTTATTCTGTACCTTTATGGAATTCATTGAAGAGCTCTAGTAGTTTCTAGTTTTTTTTTGTTTTTTGTTTTTTTTTGCTGGTGTCTTTAAGATTTTCTATGTATAGTATCATGTCATCCGCAAATAGTGATAATTTTACTTCTTCCTCCCCAATTTGGATTTCTTTCATTTCCTTTTGTTGCCTGATTGATGTGGCCAGAACTTTCAATACTATGTTGAATAATAGTGATGAGTGTGGGCAATCTTGTCATGTTCCTTATCTTAGAAGAACTGTTTTCACCTTTTCATCACTGAGTATGCTATCAGATGTAGGCTGGCTTATCATATATAGCCCACTTATTTTGAGAGCTGTTCCCTCTCTACCTACTTGCATGAGGGTTTTTACCCTATATGTATATTTAATATTGTTCAAGCTTTTTCTGCAACTTTTGACATGATCATATGGTTTTTCTTTTTTTTTTCTTCTCTAGTCCAGCTTTACTTAAAATATAGTAAATTTACAATGTTGTATTTCAAGTGCTCAGCAAAGTGATATTCTTTTTCAGATTTTTTCCCATTATAGGTTATTATAAAATATTGAGTATAGTTCCCTGTGCTATATATAGGTCTTATGGTTTAGGTATTTCATACATTTTATTGTGTTTATGTTAATCTCCATCTCCTCATTTATCTCCCTTTGTCCCCACTACCCCTTTTGGTAACCATAAGTTTTTCTATGTCTTGAGTCTATTTCTGTTTTGAAAATAACTTTATTTGTATCATATCCACACATAAATGATAACATACGATGTTTGTCTTTCTCTGTGTGACTTACTTCACTTAATATGGTAATCTCTTAAGTCCATCCATGTTGCTGCAACTAGCATTATTTAATTCTTTTTAGGACTGAATGATATTCATGTGTGTGTATATATATATATATATATATATATATACCACTTCTCCTTTATCCATTCATTTGTCAGTGAACACTTCAGTTGCTGTCATGATGTGGCTATTGTAAGTAGTGCTACTATGAACATTGGTGTACAGGTATCTTTTCAAATTAGAGTTTTCTCAGATATATACCCAGGAGTGGGATTGCTGGATCATATGATAACTCTATTTTTAGCTTTCTAAAGAACTTCCATATGGTTTTTCATGTGGCTGCACCAATTTACATTCCCACCAACAGTGTAAAAGGGTTCTTTTTTCTCCACACCCTCTCCATTATTACTTGCAGACTTTTTAATGATGACCATTTTGACTGGTCAAAATGTGTGAGGTGTGCGGTGATACCTCATTGTAGTTTTAATTTGCATTTCCCTATTAATTAGTGATATTGAGCATCACTTCATGTGCCTATTGGCCATCTGTATATCTTCTTTGGAGAAATGCCTATTTAGACATTGCCCCTTTTTTGATTGGGTTGGTATTTTTTTATATTAAGCTATATGAACTATTTGTATATTTTGGAAATTAATCCCTTATTGGTAGCATTGTTTGCAAATATTTGATCATGATGTATGGTCCTTTTAATGTACTTTTGCCTTTTTACCTACCTACTAGCTTTCATAAGAGGTTAATTTACTACATGTATATTTACCTTTACTAATGAACTTTTCCTTTCAAAATTTTCTTGTTTCTAATTGTGGCCTTTTCTTTTTTCCTTAGAGAAATCCCTTTAATGCTTCTTTTACAAATGATTTGGGGTTTTTGAACTCTTTAGGCTTTTGCCTGTATGTAAAACTTTTGGTCCTCATCAAATCTGAATGAGAACTTTGCTAGGTATAGTATTCTTGGTTTTAGATTCTTCCCTTTTGTCACTTTAAACTACGAATAAACAAAGATTTCTTCATTCTGATATATACTATCTACAAAATACTGCAACTAATAATATATATAGTGGAGAAGAACTGATATTTTCCCCTAAAATCAGAAATTATGGACAGGGAGGCCTGGCGTGCTGTGGTTCATGGGGTCACAAAGAGTCAGACACAACTGAGCGAATGAACTGAACCAAACTGAAGGATGTCTGTTCTTATTACTTGTATTGAATGTCTTTCTGAGGTCCTAGGCAATGCAAGAAGCAGGGGGGAAAGGAAATATAAAAAGCTCAGAAATAAGTAAACTGTTTTTACATGCAGATAACATCGTTGTGCACATGTATAACCACACACACACACATGCACACACACACAAGCACACACACACATACACAAATATGTGCTAGAAATGATAAGCAAATGAAGATCATATGACAGAATATCAATATATAAAATCAAAATGTATTTCCACATATTATTATGATCATTTGGATATTGAAAATTTCAAAAACTTATTTAAAACAGCATCAATAATACATAATTATTGATGGATAAATTTATTACAAAATAAGTGAGAATTCTACAGTGAATATTAGAAATATTCAATGACAGAAATCAAAAAACCTGAAACACACATAGATATATTATGTTCATGTCATTGAAGAAATAATAGTTTTAAATACTCATTTATCTATATCTTCAATTTGATCCCAGTCAACATTTCAGAAGACATTTTTTTGTTAAAATTTGCGAATAGATTCCAAAGTCTATATGACATATTAAAATATTTCAGAGAACAAAAATTTATTTATTTATTTTTAAATTTTATTTTATTTTTAAACTTTACAATATTGTATTAGTTTTGCCAAATATCAAAATGAATCTGCCACAGGTATACCTGTGTTCCCCATCCTGAACCCTCCTCCCTCCTCCCTCCCCATACCCTCCCTCTGGGTCGTCCCAGTGCACTAGCCCCAAGCATCCAGTATCAGGCATCGAACCTGGACTGGCCACTCGTTTCATACATGATATTATACATGTTTCAATGCCATTCTCCCAAATCTTCCCACCCTCTCCCTCTGCAACAGAGTCCATAAGACTGATCTATACATCAGTGTCTCTTTTGCTGTCTCGTACACAGGGTTATTGTTACCATCTTTCTAAATTCCATATATATGCATTAGTATACTGTATTGGTGTTTTTCTTTCTGGCTTACTTCACTCTGTATAATAGGCTCCAGTTTCATCCACCTCATTAAAACTGATTCAAATGTATTCTTTTTAATGGCTGAGTAATACTCCATCGTGTATATGTACCACAGCTTTCTTATCCATTCATCTGCTGATGGACATCTAGGTTGCTTCCATGTCCTGGCTATTATAAACAGTGCTGCGATGAACATTGGGGTACACGTGTCTCTTTCCCTTCTGGTTTCCTCAGTGTGTATGCCCAGCAGTGGGATTGCTGGATCATAAGGCAGTTCTATTTCCAGTTTTTTAAGGAATCTCCACACTGTTCTCCATAGTGGCTGTACTAGTTTGCATTCCCACCAACAGTGTAAGAGGGTTCCCTTTTCTCCACACCCTCTCCAGCATTTATTACTTGTAGACTTTTGGATTGCAGCCATTCTGACTGGTGTGTAATGGTACCTCATAGTGGTTTTGATTTGCATTTCTCTGATAATGAGTGATGTTGAGCATCTTTTCATGTGTTTGTTAGCCATCTGCATGTCTTCTTTGGAGAAATGTCTATTTAGTTCTTTGGCCCATTTTTTGATTGGGTCATTTATTTTTCTGGAGTTGAGCTGTAGGAGTTGCTTGTATATTTTTGAGATTAGTTGTTTGTCAGTTGCTTCAATTGCTATTATTTTCTCCCATTCTGAAGGCTACCTTTTCACCTTGCTAATAGTTTCCTTTGATGTGCAGAAGCTTTTAAGGTTAATTAGGTCCCATTTATTTTTGCTTTTATTTCCACTACTCTGGGAGGTAGGTCATAGAGGATCCTGCTGTGATGTATGTCAGAGAGTGTTTTGCCTATGTTCTCCTCTAGGAGTTTTATAGTTTCTGGTCTTACATTGAGATCTTTAATCCATTTTGAGTTTATTTTTGTGTATGGTGTTAGAAAGTGTTCTAGTTTTATTCTTTTACAAGTGGTTGACCAGATTTCCCAGCACCACTTGTTAAAGAGATTGTCTTTAATCCATTGTATATTCTTGCCTCCTTTGTCAAAGATAAGGTGTCCATATGTGCGTGGATTTATCTCTGGACTTTCTATTTTGTTCCATTGATCTATATTTCTGTCTTTGTGCCAGTACCATACTGTCTTGATAGCTGTGGCTTTGTAGTGGAGCCTGAAGTCAGGTAAGTTGATTCCTCCAGTTCCATTCTTCTTTCTCAAGATCGCTTTGGCTATTCGAGGTTTTTTGTATTTCCATACAAATTGTGAAATTATTTGTTCTAGCTCTGTGAAGAATACTGTTGGTAGCTTGATAGGGATTGCATTGAATCTATAAATTGCTTTGGGTAGTATACTCATTTTCACTATATTGATTCTTCCAATCCATGAACATGGTATATTTCTCCATCTGTTAGTGTCCTCTTTGATTTCTTTCACCAGTGTTTATAGTTTTCTATGTATAGGTCTTTAGTTTCTCTAGGTAGATATATTCCTAAGTATTTTATTCTTTCCGTTGCAATGGTGAATGGAATTGTTTCCTTAATTTCTCTTTCTGTTTTCTCATTATTAGTGTATAGGGATGCAAGGGATTTCTGTGTGTTGATTTTATATCCTGCAACTTTACTATAATCATTGATTAGTTCTAGTAATTTTCTGGTGGAGTCTTTAGGGTTTCCTATGTAGAGGATCATGTCATCTGCAAATAGTGAGAGTTTTACTTCTTCTTTTCCAATTTGGATTTCTTTTATTTCTTTTTCTGCTCTGATTGCTGTGGCCAAAACTTCCAAAACTATGTTGAATAGTAATGGTGAAAGTGGGCACCCTTGTCTTGTTCCTGTCTTTAGAGGAAATGCTTTCAATTTTTCACCATTGAGGATAATGTTTGCTGTGGGTTTGTCATATATAGCTTTTATTACGTTGAGGTATGTTCCTTCTATTCCTGCTTTCTGGAGAGTTTTTATCATAAATGGATGTTGAATTTTGTCAAAGGCTTTCTCTGCATCTATTGAGATAATCATATGGTTTTTATTTTTCAATTTGTTAATGTGGTGTGTTACATTGATTGATTTGTGGATATTGAAGAATCTTTGCATCCCTGAGATAAAGCCCACTTGGTCATGGTGTATGATCTTTTTAATGTGTTGTTGGATTCTGATTGCTAGAATTTTGTTAAGGATTTTTGCATCTATGTTCATCAGTGATATTGGCCTATAGTTTTCTTTTTTTGTGGGATCTTTGTCAGGTTTTGGTATTAGGGTGATGGTGGCCTCATAGAATGAGTTTGGAAGTTTACCTTCCTCTGCAATTTTCTGGAAGAGTTTGAGCAGGATAGGTGTTAGCTCTTCTCTAAATTTTTGGTAGAATTCAGCTGTGAAGCCGTCTGGACCTGGGCTTTTGTTTGCTGGAAGATTTTTGATTGCAGTTTCAATTTCCGTGCTTGTGATGGGTCTGTTAAGATTTTCTATTTCTTCCTGGTCGAGTTTTGGAAAGTTGTACTCTTCTAAGAATTTGTCCATTTCTTCCACATTGTCCATTTTATTGGCATATAATTGTTGACAGTAGTCTCTTATGATCCTTTGTATTTCTGTGTTGTCTGTTGTGATCTCTCCAGTTTCATTTCCAATTTTATTGATTTGATTTTTCTCCCTTTGTTTCTTGATGAGTCTGGCTAATGGTTTGTCAATTTTATTTATCCTTTCAAAGAACCAGCTTTTGGCTTTGTTGATTTTTGCTATGGTCTCTTTTGTTTCTTTTGTATTTATTTCTGCCCTAATTTTTAAGATTTCTTTCCTTCTACTAACCCTGGGGTTCTTCATTTCTTCCTTTTCTAGTTGCTTTAGGTATAGAGTTAGGTTATTTAATTTGACTTTTTTCTTGTTTCTTGAGGTATGCCTGTATTGCTATGAACTTTCCCCTTAGGACTGCTTTTACAGTGTCCCACAGGTTTTGGGTTGTTGTGTTTTCATTTTCATTTGTTTCTATGCAAATTTTGATTTCTTTTTTGATTTCTTCTGTGATTTGTTGGTTATTCAGCAGCGTGTTGTTCAGGCTCCATATGTTGGAATTTTTAATAGTTTTTTCTCCTGTAATTGAGATCTAATCTTACTGCATTGTGGTCAGAAAAGATGCTTGGAATGATTTCTATTTTTTTGAATTTACCAAGGCTAGATTTATGGCCCAGGATGTGATCTATCCTGGAGAAGGTTCCATGTGCGCCTGAGAAAAAGGTGAAATTCATTGTTTTGGGATGAAATGTCCTATAGATATCAATTAGGTCTAACTGGTCTATTGTATCGTTTAAAGTTTGTGTTTCCTTGTTAATTTTCTGTTTAGTTGATCTATCCATAGGTGTGAGTGGGATATTAAAGTCTCCCACTATTATTGTGTTATTGTTCATTTCTCCATTCATACTTGTTAGTATTTGTCTTACATACTGTGGTGCTCCTGTGTTGGGTGCATATATAATTGTTATATCTTCTTCTTGGATTGATCCTTTGATCATTATGTAGTGACCATCTTTGTCTCTTTTCACAGCCTTTGTTTTAAAGTCTATTTTATCTGATATGAGTATTGCTACTCCTGCTTTCTTTTGGTCCCTATTTGCATGGAAAATCTTTTTCCATCCCTTCACTTTCAGTCTGTATGTGTCCCCTGTTTTGAGGTGGGTCTCTTATAGACAACATATGTAGGGGTCTTGTTTTTGTATCCATTCAGCCAGTCTTTGTCTTTTGGTTGGGGCATTCAACCCATTTACATTTAAGGTAATTACTGATAAGTATGATCCCGTTGCCATTTACTTTATTGTTTTGGGTTCGAATTTATACACCGTTTTTGTGTTTTCTGTCTAGAGAATATCCTTTAGTATTTGTTGGACAGCTGGTTTGGTGGTGCAGAATTCTCTCAGCTTTTGCTTGTCTGAAAAGCTTTTGATTTCTCCTTCATACTTGAATGAGATCCTTGCTGGGTACAATAATCTGGGCTGTAGGTTATTTTCTTTCATCAATTTAAGTATGTCTTGCCATTCCCTCCTGGCTTGAAGAGTTTCTATTGAAAGATCAGCTGTTATCCTTATGGGAATTCCCTTGTGTGTTATTTGTTGTTTTTCCCTTGCTGCTTTTAATATTTGTTCTTTGTGTTTGATCTTTGTTAATTTGATTAATATGTGTCTTGGGGTGTTTCGCCTTGGGTTTATCCTGTTTGGGACTCTCTGTGTTTCTTGGACTTGGGTGATTATTTCCTTCCCCATTTTAAGGAAGTTTTCAACTATTATCTCCTCAAGAATTTTCTCATGGTCTTTCTTTTTGTCTTCTTCTTCTGGGACCCCTATGATTCGAATGTTGTAGCATTTAATATTGTCCTGGAGGTCTCTGAGATTGTCCTCATTTCTTTTAATTCGTTTTTCTTTTATCCTCTCTGATTCATTTATTTCTGCCATTCTATCTTCTAATTCACTAATCCTATCTTCTGCCTCTGTTATTCTACTATTTGTTGCCTCCAGAGTGTTTTTAATTTCATTTATTGCATTATTCATTATATATTGACTCTTTTTTATTTCTTCTAGGTCCTTGTTAAACCTTTCTTGCATCTTCTCAATCCTTGTCTCCAGGCTATTTATCTGTGATTCCATTTCAAGATTTTGGATCAATTTCACTATCATTATTCAGAATTCTTTATCAGGTAGGTTCCCTCCCTCTTCCTCTTTTGTTTGGTTTGGTGGGCATTTATCCTGTTCCTTTATCTGCTGGGTATTCCTCTGTCTCTTCATCTTGTTTAAATTGCTGATTTTGGGGTGTCCTTTCTGTATTCTGGCAGTTTGTGGAGTTCTCTCTATTGTGGCGTTTCCTCGCTGTGTGTGGGTTTGTACAGGTGGCTTGTCAAGGTTTCCTGATTAGGGAAGCTTGTGTTGGTGTTCTGGTGGGTGGAGCTGTATTTCTTCTCTCAGGAGTGCAATGAAGTGTCCAGTAATGAGTTATGAGATGTCTATGGTTTTGGGGTGACTTTGGGCAGCCTGTATCTTGAAGCTCAGGGCTGTGTTCCTTTGTTGCTGGAGAATTTGCTTGGTATGTCTTGCCCTGGAACTTGTTGGCCCTTGTGTGGTGCTTGGTTTCAGTGTCGGTATGGAGGCGTTTGATGAGCTCCTGTCAATTAATGTTCCTTGGAGTCAGGAGTTCCCTGGAGTCAGGGTTTGGATTTAAGCCTCCTGCTTCCAGTTATTGGTCTTATTTTTACAGTAGTTTCAAAACTTCTCCTTCTGTACAGCACCATTGATAAAACATCTACATTAAAGATGAAAAGTTTCTCTACCATGAGGGTCACCCAGAGAGGTTCACAGCGTTACGTGGAGAAGAGAAGAGGGAGGAGGGAGTTAGAGGTGACCCAAATGAGATGAGGTGGAATCAATAGTGGGTTAGGGAGGAGACACAGGCGACCTGGTGGAGAAAAAGGAGAGTCCAAAGGGAGAGAGAGCAGTCAAGCCAGTAATCTCGTTCCCTAGTGAAAAATGGGTACTGAAGATTGGGTTCTTAAAGGTACAAAATTGGTAACAAATACATAAAAGCAAAAATTAAAAATCTAGAGTAGAGTTTGGAAGTTTAAAAATATGATGTTAAAGAAAAGAAGAAGGAAAAGAAAGAGAGAAAAAATGAACAAACAAAAACAAACAAGGTCGTGAAAATTATAAAGAAAATATAGGTACAAAATTGATAACTAATACCAAAAAGCAAAAGTTAAAAATCTAGAGTAGAGTTTGGAATTTCAAAAATACAATGTTAAAAAGAAGAAGAAGAAAAAGAAAGAGAGAAAAAAAAAATGTTGCAAAAATTATAAAGAAAATACAGGTACAAAATTGATATCAAATACCAAAAAGCATAAATTAAAAATCTAGAGTAGAGTTTGGAATTTCAAATATACAATGTTATATGAAAGAAGAAGAGAAAGAAACAGAGAAAAAAAAAAGTCACAGAAATTATAAAAAAACTATAGGTACAAAATTGATAACAAATACCAAAAAGCTAAAATTAAAAATCTAAAGTAGAGTTTGGAATTTCAAAAATACAATGTTAAAGAAAAGAAGGAAAAAAAAAAACAGGTCAAAAAAGTATTAAAATATATATATATGGAGTTTGCTGAAGAAAAAAAAAATAGGGTCTTTTTTTTTTTTTTTTTGCAAAGTAATAGGTTATAAAAGTGAAAAGTAAAGGAATAATAGAGGACTTAAATTTTTTTTTTAAGTTAAAAAAAAAAAGAAAGAATGATCGTAAAAATAGTAAAAATATATCGAGGATTTTCTCTGGTTTTGTTGTGAGTATTGTGGGTTCAGCTCATTTTTGGCTAGTTCCTTGGTCTGACTTATATTTCTCAAGATCTATAGGCCCCTTCCTATGTAGTTGGTAGTAACCACAGGGTTTTAATCTATTGCCTGTAGCTTCCAAGGCGGTTCCCTCTGTTATAGCTTCTTCTGTTTGCTGGACTCTTCAGTGTCTGGTTTCCGCCCTGACACAAAGGGGATGGTGGAGGACACTTTTTTTTTTTTTCTTTTTAGGCTCACTTGTTCAGTCACGCTGTGGGGAGGGAGGGAGGGAGTGATGCTGCAAACAAGTAACACTGGCATGTGCTCACAGTGCCTCAGCCACACTGGGTCTGCCCCGCTCACGGCGCGTGTAGCCTCCCTGCCCACACTGCTCAGGCTGTAGGTTGTTCCACCAGGAACCATCCGTGGCCGGCCCTGGGCTGCCTGCACCTCCCAGGTCCAAGCCGCTCAGGTTCAGGCACTCGGGTAGTCCTCAGAGGTGCAGACTCGGTTGGGCCTGCGTTTCGTGCCCTTCCCAGGTCTGAGCAGCTCAGGTGATGAGGTGTTTAGGGAGCGCGATTGCTGCGACTTCTCGCCTCCCCGCCGCTCGGTTATCTAGGTGTACAACCGGCGCACCTTCTCAGGGAGATGTTGACCGTCCAGTCCCCCAAGAAGTTTTAATTAGCAAAGAAGCCTGCTTACAATTTTATAGATAATGTCTCTCTGGGGCTGCGATTGCCCCCTTCCGGCTCTGGCTGCGTGTCAGCAGAGGGGGAAGGTCTGCAGCCGGCTATCTCTGTTCAGTCCTTTGTTCCGTGCGCGGGCCTGGTGGTGTCTTAGGTTAGGGCTAGCTTTTCGCGTGGTAGATATCCTACAGTCTGGTTTGCTAGCCCAGATTATTTCGCTCAGATAGCACTCAGGGTATTCAGGCCAGGTTCTTACTCTAAGCGATGCAGCCCACGCCGTGCCTCCCTGCCCAGCCCCCGCTTGCTAATGGCGTGTGCAGGAGTCTGCGCTGCTTCTCCACTGGGGGAGTTACCGTAGGGTTCGGAATCTGTGAGTTTTAATTGTTTATTTATTTTTTCTCCCTGTTATGTTGCCCTCTGTGCTTCCAAAGCTCGGCACAGATTCGGCAGTGAGAAGGTTTCCTGATGTTTGGAAACTTCTCTCTTTTTAAGACTCCCTTCCCGGGACGGAATTCCGTCCCTCCCTCTTTTGTCTCTTTTTTTGTCTTTTATATTTTTTCCTACCTCCTTTCGAAGACTTGGGTTGCTTTTCTGGGTGCCTGATGTCCTCTGCCGGCATTCAGAAGTTGTTTTGTGGAATTTACTCGGCTTTTAAATGCTCTTTTGATGAATTTATGGGGGAGAAAGTGTTCTCCCCATCCTACTCCTCTGCCATCTTGGCTCCTCTCCCCCAAAAAATTTTTTAAAAAGAACAAAGTTACAGGAATAGCATACCTGATTTCTCAACTTACACTGCTATATTAATCAAGTCATTTAGATATTGACACTAAGATAGAAAAGTAGGACAATGGAACAGAATAGGGAATTCTAAAATAGATCCACACATTTTCAGTTAATTGGTTTTTTCACAAAAATGTTAAAAAGGCTATTCAATAGAAGGAAAGAAAGTCTTTCAACAAATTATGCTGGGAAAACACAGCATTACCTAATATGATAACAAAAACATGATTCATGTCTCATACAGTACACAAAAATTAAACACTTAACCATAAACACTAAAATTATAGAATACCTAGAATTAAACCAAAAAGTGTGTCTATCTAAACTTAAGGAATACAAACATTTCTTGGGGTGGGGGGGAGTTGAAAACCTAGATTTCATCAAAAATCGTCATTCCCCTAATCACTCTGTACATTAAATAGTACTTCTTGGTGACAGTATAGTTCATAACTTGAAAAGAAATATAACCAAGTAGACCAAACAAATGATGAATTGGCTGTTCCACAATTTGCATCTCCAGGGTGCTTCTTTACAGGATAAGCAAATTCTAGAGTCACATGAGTGCCCAGTACCTATACCCAGTTTTAGAACCACAGGGCTATCAATAGAGGTGCAGTATGTCCATGGGGTCGCCAAGAGTCAGACACAACTTCACTTTCACTTTCACTTTTTACTTTCATGCATTGGAGAAGGAAATGGCAACCCATTCCAGTATTCTTGCCTGGAGAATCCCAGGGACGGGAGAGCCTGGTGGGCTGCTGTCTATGGGGTCCCACAGAGTCAGACACGACTGAAGCGACTTAGCAGCAGCAGCAGCAGCATGATCCACTTGCTAGCGTAAGGTCTTTTCACCCACAGCCATTATTAATCCAATACTTTCCTGTTAATATTGGATGCATTTTCTTTATTACCTCATTTCTTTTTGTTGTTGTCTATCATATCTAAATGCTTCCCAAAGGGCAGGAACCTAAAAATCTTTTTCACTGATAAACAAGGAACATTCAACCCTACACAATGGAAACATTTACCCTTGCTTTATTTCATCAGTGTTTTTCTATCTGCAAGGATCTGTTTGAAACCAAATTCCAAACAGCAACATTGTCCTCAGTTCAAGAACTTCCATTGGTAATCCAGTCATTTTATGCCCTAGACCACTTGGAATGAGGTCAGGGAATTTCTTTGAGATCCCTGTTTTTCAAGCAACAAGTAACAACTTGTCTGTATGTGGGGGTTGGTCCCTGAAATTTCATTCTTAGCACACACTTAAAAATAAATTTCCACTCTCTGATGAAGCTTTTCTATGTCAGCCTCAAGTATTTGGCTGTTTTGTCACCCTTCTTTTGGGCTTCCCTGGTAGCTCAGATGGTAGAGAATCTGCCTGTACTACAAGAGACCCAGGTTCGATCCTTGAATCAGGAAGATCCCTTGGAGAAGGAAATGGCTACCCACTTCAGTATTCTTGCTTGGAGAATTCCTTGGACAGAGGAGCCTATCAGGCTACTGTCCATGCGTCTCAAAGAGTCAGACACGACCGAGCGACTAAGCACAGCACTCCCATCATTTAGAATATGACAGGAAACCATAGGTATTAAGGGCCTCAGAATAGTCTGATGCTCTTCAATGGTGAAGTTACTTTTATCAAATACCACTGAGAAGCTAGCAACTATTTGTCAAATGGTCTGTGAGAAGAATCTGACTCATGTAGTTTTTGTTGCCTAAATTTAACCTCTGTTCACCAGTGCCAAACAGGTCTTAATTCTTTAGAGTGTATTCCTCTGAGAAAGCCAACCATTAACTAAATAAACTAAACCATTAACTAAAACCAACCATCATGATATATACTAATTTCACTTTAAAGATTATAACTCCAAATCTTATCTAACTAGATTATGGTAATATACTATTAGACTCAACTATCCCTGTGGCAATACAAGGCAAAGTACACAGATTTCAGTCTGTGAAAATGCAAATTGTACCTGGGTGGACTGAGAAACTATTATGAAAGGGAAGGTGTTAGTGAACTACATAAGGGTTCACCAACCCCTCGTGGATTGTCACTTTTCCTAAATAGTCTTTTTCATATTTTTACCAACACCTGCCCTTGGTTCAATAGAAATTAATAAGAGGCCAGAGCAGAGTTGCAGCCAAGACTTTACTGGGGCTTATGCTGCAGCAGGCAGGATTGAAAACAAACAATAGGTACCCTTGTTTACTCCAAAGAGAACTTGCTTGGTTCCTCAAAGGGGTAGCAACAGAGGCAGGTCTGTGGGTTGGGCAGGAGGCATAGCTTAGGTGGTCTGCCTACCCCGTTGGTGGTGCTGTGAGCAATGATTCTCAGCAGGGACAAGTAGAAGAGAATTACTTTTAAAAAAGAAAAGAGATTTAGTAAACATCAAATTTCGGTCTTATTTCCTTAATCAGAGCATTAATGTTGCACTTCTTGAATTCTGCACTGCTTAATTTACTGATAGAGTACAGACTGTTCTAAAGGTTCTCATTGAACAAAATTCCCCAAATTGGGCATAATTAAATCCAACAAACTTCCAAAGTGAAAAGGACAAAGGTACCACACATTGTTCTTATATAATGTCCATCCCACTTATGCATTCAGATATCTAGGCCCTCCAGCCAAAAACTACCAGAAATTCAGCTGTAGTGGAAAAGTATGAGTTTAGTACTCATTGCAATGAGGAGAACATAAACCATAGGGGATCACAGAGAGGTGCCTTAGTTGAAGTGTGTTAGAAAGGATTTATTTCAAGATTGGGGCCTGTGTGAAGTGATTTGGGGAAGGGTCTAGGGAACCAGGCCTCTTGGCTTGGTGACTCTAAGGGAATAATGCTGTGACTGAGTGTCTTAATAAACCTTATCTAGAGGAGAAGAGATTAGAGTGAGGCCTAATCTTTAAGAGCTAATAAAACTGCAGTCACTCACTACATAGTAGAAGGTGATAGTTACTGTTTTATGATTTACACACTGACCTTGTTTTTGTCTGTACTGAAATTTAGAAGTTGGTCAAAATTATGAAGGTCACTGTGTGCCCTTTCATGCTGTTGATATTTTGTGAGATTGTTTGTGTCCAACTATAGAGCACCATTTCCAAGCTGTGAGACCAGGTCAACCACTAAAAATTCCAAAGTCACGTGCATTGGGCCAGTTTCTAGACCTCAGCAACCGCTTCCCTCTTCCTCACCTGCAAAGTCACTACAGATACAAGAGTAATTATAGGTCAGTTAATAGTAGAGTTTGATGGAATCAAAATGAACACTTGTACCTAGGAAATATTCATGAGTGCATTCTCTTAAGACAAAGCGCAAGTCACTAGTGATATATGCAAGGACTGTGTCTTGTTTCAACAAATTAGATAAACATTTATTAACAGTAACATAAGAAAGAACTATGTAAGAATCAAAGTACCTGTCATTTGGATTGACTAAACTATGGGACAACCACCACCCAACACCTAGAAATATAGTACTTTTGATGTTGCTCATTATTATTTTTTATTTGACTAAAGATAAACTGATTAGCAATAGGAGAGATATGATAGGGCTGAAAAGCAGTTGCATCAAAACAAATCAAGGGACATTCTGGCCCAACCCAGTAGATCAAATGCAGAAAGCTGAGGTTGATTCCATCTCACTAATAACTCTCAGCAGACAATTATCTGAAGCCATGGGTACCAATCTGAAACAGAAAAACATTATCAAGAGAATTCCAAAAAAGAGAAAGAGTGTGGCTTCCTTCCCTGGAATATGCAGGGAGACTAACAAATGTCAAATGACACTGAATTCAGTGGAGTGAAAAAGACATGAGATTTGTATCCTCAGAAGACGAACACCTAAACGTTCCAGAGACAGTTGGACATGCAGTCTTGAATGGAAGCCTAGTTTGGCTGGAAGTTTAGAGAAAACAGAAAGACCAATATTTGTTAGTTTTCTGTGGTCTGTGACACAAAGCAAGCCAGCCTTCTTCTGATCAAAAAATTATTCATTTTCTCATCTCTGGTTCTCTGAGTACAGAACTTTGTGTGCCAAGCGTTGGCTCAGGCACTAAAAGAGTATAAAGCAATATTTCAAAGGTTTTCTCAGGACTTTCATTGCTTATGTACAAACCCATCCCTTTTCTTACTGTACAGTGTTCGGGGGAAATTTTCTATTATAATTTTTTATTTCATCATCTTTAAAATATTTATTTCACAGACTTACTGTGAGATTTAACTTACATAATGACTGTGAATTTCATACCATATTTCCTGTCAAATATTCAAAATCAACCATATTTGCCATTGATCTTACCAGGATGTTAAAGGACAGGCAGAAATGAACAGGAGTAGAAGGACTATACTGTGATCCTTAATAGATTTCCACATTCCCAGAAATAGCCTGAATAACACTCAAAACTTTCTGCCATAAGTAAGCCTCATTGTAAAGTTGTTTTCTCTTTCTGGAAAATTCTTTAAAGAAGCAAAGAATTTCCTGGTAAACAGCAAACATAAAGAGGTACCTAGCCACATGGAGGCACATATTTTGGTCTTTAATGGTTCTACTGAAGATGATTTTTTTCCTATTAAATGCCAATATTTCAAGAGCCATGTAGGTAAAACTGGTAAACAAAAGACTGCAAATTCCTGGCTCCTCGAACATGGCTTTTCTCATGACTTCCTTGGCCCCCAAAATGTAGCCTATTGTGAGAATAGGTAACACAGGGAATCCAGGAGACCAATAAACAAAATACTTCTGGGTGAGGTTGGGGGGAGGTCTTAAAAAAATAAAAGGGACAATTTCGAGTGTTCTTGGTGCCAGCAGCTGTAGTCATGGTGGGAGCAGTTGTGGCAGGAGCAGCAGCAGTCAAGGCAGCAGCATCAGAAGCTGAAACTAGGAGAAACATTCTAGTCAAGACATTTGACTCTTCCTCAGGCAACAAAATTGTGTTGCCAAAGCTTGGACGTGCAATTCTTATTTTGAATTCATCTCTGCAAATGTCACCAATTCTGTCATACCTTTACCCTGGCTACCCTCTCTCCTCTTTCCTCATTCTTCCTGGCCCTGTTCTTGGTGGGGCACAGAGAGTTTAAAGTTTCCATCCAAGGGGAATGAGGCTGAGAAAAGAGACAGTCAAATACTGGCTCCAGGGACTGCGCACAAAAGACCAAATCCACATGTGTCTCTGTTCACAGGGACCACTGCTGAGAAGCAAGAAGGAAAATAACTTTTAGACTGATGTTGTGATGACTTCCTATGGAATAATTTAGAAGTGAATAAAAGTGAAGAAAGAATGAGACAAGGCATCTCAGATTAGAGTAATAGTAGCTCTTTTCTTTGAATGCAGTAAAATCTCTTCCCATAGACTGCAACATGAAAAGATGGCATATTTTTCTCACTTTCTGGGGGGACTCCATTTGCTATAGCAGTAATTGTGAGAGCCACTTAGATATAGCAGGAAATATTGGTATACTCTGGTAATAATAAAAATAAGCAAAGACTCTCTCATCCAACCCCATGTTCAAAAGGAACTTGCCTTTATTTATCTCTCCCTACAGGGAGAAATTTGTATGCAGGTCAGGAAGCAACAGAACTGGACATGGAACAACAGACTGGCTCCAAATAGGAAAAGGAGTACGTCAAGGCTGTATATTGTCACCCTGCTTATTTAACTTTTATGCAGAGTACATCATGAGAAACGCTGGGCTGGAAGAAGCACAAGCTGGAATCAAGATTGCTGGGAGAAATATCAATAACCTCAGATATGCAGATGACACCACCCTTATGGCAGAAAGTGAAGAGGAACTAAGAAGCCTCTTGATGAAAGTGAAAGTGGAGAGTGAAAAAGTTGGCTTAAAGCTCAACATACAGAAAACGAAGATCATGGCATCCAGTCCCATCACTTCATGGGAAATAGATGGGGAAACAGATTTTATTTTGGGGGCTCCAAAATCACTGCTGATGGTGACTGCAGCCATGAAATTAAAAGACGCTTACTCCTTGGAAGGAAAGTTATGACCAACCTAGATAGCATATTCAAAAGCAGAGACATTACTTTGCCAACAAAAGTTCATCTCGTCAAGGCTATGGTTTTTCCTGTGATCATGTATGGATGTGACAGTTGGACTATGAAGAAGGCTGAGCGCCGAAGAATTGATGCTAACTGTGGTGTTGGAGAAGACTCTTGAGAGTCCCTTGGACTGCAAGGAGATCCAACCAGTCCATTCTGAAGGAGATCAGCCCTGGGATTTCTTTGGAAGGAATGATGCTAACGCTGAAACTCCAGTACTTTGGCCATCTCATGCGAAGAGTTGACTCATTGGAAAAGACTCTGATGCTGGGAGGGATTGGGGGCAGGAGGAGAAGGGGACGACAGAGGATGAGATGGCTGGATGGCATCACTGAGTCGATGGACGTGAGTCTGGGTGAACTCCGGGAGTTGGTGATGGACAGGGAGGCCTGGCGTGCTGCGATTCATGGGGTCGCAAAGAGTTGGACACGACTGAGCAACTGAACTGAACTGAACTGACAGGGCTTCCCTGATAGTTCAGTTGGTAAAGAGTCTGCCTGCAATGCAGAAGACCCTGGTTCGATTCCCGGGTTGGGAAGATCTGCTGGAGAAGGGGAAAAGCTACCCACTCCAGTATTCTGGCCTGGAGAACTCCATGATAGTCCATGGAGTTGCAAAGACTCGGACAGGACTGAGCGACTTTCACTTTCATTAGGGATTCTCAGGTAGCACAGTGCTAAAGAATCTGCTTCCAATGCATGAGACCCAGGAGATGTGGGTTCAATTCCTGGGTTGGGAAGATCCCCTGGAGAAGGAAGTGACAACCCACTCCAGTGTTCTTGCCTGGGAAATCCCTTGGACAGAGGAGACTGGTGGCTACAGTCCATGGGGTCACAAAAGAGTCGGACACAACTGAGCACACAGATATACAGAGCTTCTAACAAACAGCTCTGTATATGTATATGAGTCAGACCCCGTAACTGTGAGCTAAAACCACCTCAACACCATCTCCATACCCATACTCTTGCCATGCTGACTCAGGCCTCGTGCAGGAGAGAGAAATTTTTCAAATTGAACCCCACATGGCACATGTCTTGACCCCCTTCATGTGGTCCTAATGCCATCATTTCTGTTCTACTTTTGTGAAGTACATTCTCCTGCTTCATTCTGGGACAAACTGGCCTCTGTTTGACTCACTGGTCAAATAATCAGCCCTTCAATTTAGTGTCATCAGAAAGACTTTTACATGAACTTGCCCAAAATTCTCAGGCCACAAGCTCAGATCACACTCTCTTGGCCTTTCTGATAGAAAAAATAAATGACTGATCCAAAATTAATATAAATTCATGCCAGAGACTTCATATTATTGAATAACATGTAAGAAATATGCAGATTTTCTATATTCATCATGAATTTTTGAATCAGGAAGAAGGTTTTCCCAGGCTTGTGCTTAGGATTCCTTATAACCTCTCCCCCATGGAAGCTCTGACATGAGGTTGAGATGGATAAATGGTCATTGCAGGAAGGAGATGAAATGCAAGTACAGACTCATCAGGATAAGTATCAGTAGGAACTTCTGTTGTATCCTCTGAAAGAGAAAAATGAAAAATAGTATGTTAGTTGAACACCAGTTTTGGGTGTGGAAAGAAGAACATAGGCAGTGGTGCAGGCTTCCACAGATGAATAACTAGTCTTTGGTGCACACGCTGAAGGCAGAAACATCCACAGATAACATAAAATCTTACAAAAGCATTGTATGTGGTCACTTTTGCTTTCCTGAAATAAACCTCTGATTTATGTTCTTAAACAGATTTTGCAGCCTCTGACCATGAAACGGGGCTCAAAGGTCAGAACTGACTAAACATCTGACTGAATTTGGAAAACCCAAAGTGTAAAGGCAACTCTATTGTGATGGAACAGGGGAGTGGAGTAGAGGACAGGAGGGACCAGCATTCTAGGCCCTCCCAAAACCGTGTCTACATAGAGTTCATATCTTGATGTACTGTTCCTCCAGACCTCACTTCCAGATAATAATCTTTATTTATGGCCAGAAACCAGGATGGTGGAAACTGCCATCAGTGGAAATTGTGCCAACATCTTCATGATGGTCAATTGGAGAGCAAGGTGTACATAAAGGAAATTTTCAGGGCCCAGAGGAAGGCAAGACTCTGACTCCACAATTCCACATCCTGACATTATACAGGCAGAGGGCACCAATCTTAAGCTGCCAGACCAGAATCCGGGTTAGTAAATGCCAACTAACCTGGCATTAATGGCAACATTAATGCCAGCAATGTGAGTACTCAGAGAAACCACTGGAGAATCAACAGCACAGCCAGAGGCTCTTGTAAACCATAATGTCAGTCCCTTCATTCTGACACAGGCTTTAATTCAAGAGTTTGCCAGATTAAAGATTTTATAGCCATCAATTTCTCCTCTAGGCTTCCTCTTACCTTGTACATCCACCAACACCATGATTACCAGCCCCACAGCCAGCCTTCCTGATTTATTCACATCAGCAGTGCTCCTCTCAGAGACTCTGAAAGCTTACTCAGCCCTAAGTCACCTCAAAGTGAATTAAGCAGAGTAGAGCAGCCTGATTGAAGAAGCATCCTCTGTTGTTGAGCATTCTTCAAGCTATGGCTTCCATCCTGCACATACAGATAAGATCAGATGACAGTCACACAGAGAGCACCAAACACTGATATGGTCTCTCTGGATTTAAATGTGTCTTGTGAAAATTTTCCAGGTCAAAGAGAATGAAAATAGATAGTTAAACTAACATTTGTTAATGAGTCCATTTATCAATTCATTCATTCTAAAAACGTACATTGAGGATTAGACATTAGAGAAATAGCAATGACAAAAGCACACAAAAATTCCATGCCATACAACCTATTGTGGAAATTCATACATAAAAAGTAAATAGGAAAGAAGGAAGGAAAGAAGGAAAGCAGAGAAGAAATGAATATGTTGTATGTAAGATATAATGAATAATGTAATGAGTAAACTATATGCAGGTCAGAAAGCAACAGTTAGAACTGGGCATGGAACAACAGACTGGTTCCAAATAGGAAAAGGAGTATGTCAAGGCTGTATACTGTCACCCTGCTTATTGAACTTCTATGCAGAGTACATCATGAGAAACGCTGGGCTGGAAGAAGCACAAGCTGGAATCAAGATTGCCGGGAGAAATCTCAATAACCTCAAATATGCAGATGACACCACCCTTATGGCAGAAAGTGAAGAGGAACTCAAAAGCCTCTTGATGAAAGTGAAAGTGGGGAGTGAAAAAGTTGGCTTAAAGCTCAACACTCAGAAAACTAAGATCATGGCATCTGGTCCCATCACTTCATGGGAAATAGATGGGGAAACAGTGGAAACAGTGTCAGACTTTATTTTTGGGGGCTCCAAAATCACTGCAGATGGTGACTGCAGCCATGAAATTAAAAGACGCTTACTCCTTGGAAGGAAAGTTATGACCAACCTAGATAACATATTCAAAAGCAGAGACATTACTTTGCCAACAAAGGTCCATCTAGTCAAGGCTGTGGTTTTTCCAGTTGTCATGTATGGATGTGAGAGTTGGACTGTGAAGAAAGCTGAGCGCCAAAGAATTGATGCTTTTGAACTGTGGTGTTGGAGAAGACTCTTGAGAGTCCCTTGGACTGCAAGGAGATCCAACCAGTCCATTCTGAAGGAGATCAGCCCTGGGATTTCTTTGGAAGGAATGGTGCTAAAGCTGAAACTCCAGTACTTTGGCCACTTCATGCGAAGAGTTGACTCATTGGAAAAGACTCTGATGCTGGGAGGGATTGGGGGTGGGAGGAGAAGGGGACGACAGAGGATGAGATGGCTGGATGGCATCACTGACTCATGGGTGTGAGTCTGAGTGAACTCCGGGAATTGGTAATGGACAGGGAGGGCTGGCGTGCTGTGATTCATGGGGTGGCAAAGATTCCGACATGACTGAGTGACTGAACTGAACTGAATGAATAATAATACAGGAAAGAAGAAAGAAAAGAGTTGGAAATGGAAAGTAAGTTTACAGTTTTAGATAAAGTAGTCCAAAAAAGCCAATTAAATCCATAATCTCAAAATTAAATCCAATTAACAATTCAAATCTATAATTATCTCCAGAACTTTTTACTACTGCTCTTTTGCATTACTTGATTATTTTAAAATTTTTTATTATAAACCACAACTGAAAGTGTATCCAACCAGACCATCTAACATAATAACTGAAATTACTATTACATACTATCTTTGCTAAACACTTTTCCACACATATGAACTCTTTCTCCTCCATGCCACATTATCACTATTAACACTACCAAAAAGCAACTGTTAAGTGAATTGTTCCATATTCCCTTTATCATAGACAAATGTGTATATATGCAAATGTAGTTAATATATATGTTTCTTACAAAATGGTATACCAGATAGCATTACATTTTGGACTATCTGTCCTCATTGTGCACATGGCAATACATCTTTGAAATCAAAGTCAACCACTATAGATCTGAATCATTCCTTCCAGTGGCTTCTCTAAGTCCTAATTGACTCTGTCATTCTTTGTTGATGGAAATTGAGATCATTTCTGGTTTTTTACAGCTACCAGTCATGAAGCCACTGATAAGTTTTTCCTGTACCCTTATTAAGTATTTTATATCCATGCTCTAGGTTTCCAGAGGTTTTTTAAATAAATCATATGTATTTTTATTAGATGATACCCAAAAGAATCTAAAAATTAGAGTTAACAGAAACAGAAAATAGGAGCACATTTTTCCAACCATCTTGCCAGCAGTGAATTTACCTACTTTAATTTTCTGAATCTGATCATGTCAAAAGCAGTATTTGATATGATCATTTGCATATCCTGGATTACAGTAAATATGAGCATATTGTATATATTTGTTATCAGTTGAATTTCCTCTTCTGTGATTTACCTATCAAATATTTAAATTCAAGTAGTCCTATCATTTTTGTATACTTTATATATTAAGCAAGTTTTCAAATATGTAGTTGGGTCATCTTAAATTTGTGATCCTTTAATATTAATTCATGTAAGGGTCACATCTCTCTCTAATCTCTGGATTTAACCAGTGATCACAAGCCTGGCCCCGGTCACAGTGCACTCTCTTTTGGAACATTTATCACGGGAGCCAGACCCTGAGAGGAAACCAGGAAAGAAGCCTCAGCTTGACAGGAGGCCTCAGAATGGAATGTCACAGACATGATCTCAATTCAGATATCTACCATTTGCCATACACCACACAGAAATTGGAAGATTTGGCAGCACTCAAGGACAGGGATAGGCATGGACACATGGCTGAATTTCCGATAAGCCAGCATTAACCAGACACATAAACAAGGGGATCATATACAGAGTTTGTAACAGAGAAGAGGTGAAAAGAAGTCCAGAGTAATGTAAAGCCCATTTAGGTTTGGTGTTAGGATCACAGGTCAGCTCTCATCCTATTATTCCATGAGAGGAACTGAGGAACACACAGGGCTGCACAGTGACTGTCCAGCATTAGAAATCTGAATGCATGCATCAGACACAGCACTTTTCTACTAGTTACCAATAACTTAAGTATCACCTCTTTGTGGACGTCTCCAATGGATTCCAAATTAAAGTAACCCTCAACTTGTGAGCAGATAACTTGATTCAATTTTCATCACCATATCACTCCCTGATATTTTTTTGTCTCTTCGTTTCTTTGCCCTTTGTTTATCTGGTTTTCTGGGTCCCTTCAAATAAATAAGCTCTAAGAGGAAAAAAATCTTACTTAGTTGCACTCTATTTCACAAGACCTAGAAGAAGGCCAAGCATTTGGGAGACTTGATAAACGTGAGCTGATTAGGAGGAGGAATGAATGATTGAATAAATATAATACAAATATAAGCATTCCACAGAATTAGAGAGGGAAATACTGTGAAAAATAAAGATGCAGCAGCATGTGGATGAAATCTTGAAAAGCTGAACCACAGGCTATGATTGTGAGCTATGATGTAAAATAGATACAGAAGAACTAGGAAGGCAGGAATCCCATGAACAGAATTAACTATGAAAGAATTCCAGTGGTGTTTAGGAAAAAAAGTTTCTTTATTATCCCAAAATTCCAAAATCATGTATACCTGAATAAAAAGAGTGACGCAAAAAAAAACCAGCATGCACCTACAGATGAAGATAGGCGTACCCCACACCAGTGAACCATAGTCATCACTCAGCTGTACCTGATAAAACTCACAATACTTCCTGTACTGAAAATTAGGGAAGTTCCTTCCAAACCTGCCCTGTGTGCTGGTTCATCATGCTGCTATCAGAAAACATCTCCCCAAAGTACAAATTTTCTCCACCATTGAAATTTCCTATTTATGGGAAAAAGCTTCTAATTCTTTCCCTAATTCTCTTTCTTTTCTCATGGCTGCTCCATGCTGGAAACCCCAGAAATGCCCTTTCATGAAGCTAAGCAATCAGAAGTGTGTTGTTGCCATTGTAATCACTTTTACCTTTTTCCTCTTTCTCTCTGGGCATACTCCACTGTTTCTTCTTCCTTTATTGTCTTTTGTATTTTTATTCTTTTTCTGACCATCTTTTCCAAAATTTCTCCCTATTTCTTTTTGCAAGTCTCTCTGTCTCCCTGCATGTCTTTGTCATACTAAGTTTATCTATAGCTCTCATCATCCTTCTCCCTCATCCACACTTTGCTAACAAATTGCATTTATTATATTTACATAAGTCTTACAGGCTGTGCAACATTCTCTGCTGTCCCAAACTCCCTTCCTATAAATCTAAAAATAATTACACACCAAGACAGTCCTCGTTGACACCTTGGGAAATATCCTTGGGAAACTATGTCAGGTTTACCCTGGAATATTTAGATGGCTTTTTAAGACTTTCTCCTTGTCCTCAGCCCCCTCAACCCTCACACTTACTCCTTCAATCACTAAGTGTTACATTACCCTCCAGGACATCTGACAACACTTCTATTAGAAGAGTGTCCCTCTTGACACCTGAGGGCAGTATTGTTCTGAATATGGTGCTAGGTTCTTGAGCTCAGTCCTGTCCGACTCTTTGCAACCCCATGGACTTTAGTCGCCAGGCTCCTCCCTCCATGGGATTTCCCTAGAGAGAACACTGGAGTGGGTTGCCATTTCTTTCTCCAGAATATGGTGCTAAGCAGAAGCTTACAATATCTGCATTTCTCATTCTTCCTATTCACCACCCTCTCCACGAAAACTTACCTTAGTCTTTTAACATGATACGTGAAGATGTTTACTTTGCATACTGTCAAGAATTTATAAAAAAGATGAACAAGTTACTTGGATATTGTGGTAAATTTTATTTGGAATTACTCTGGAATTATTCAGCACTATTCTTAAAAAAGAGGGGGGGGTTACAGAGTTTGATGAGAGAAACGAATTCTGGATTGAGAGTAATTCATACTGAAACTTCAAGGACAGATCTTTATTTTAGACATTTAACTTTTTATTGAAGTGTGTTTTATTTACAATTTTATGTTACTCTCAGTACTTGAGTGCAATCTCAAAATGACAGAATGATCTCTGTTCGTTTCTGTGTGACATGACAAAACATGATCCACTGGAGAAGGGAATGGCAAACCACTTCAGTATTCTTGCCTTGAGAACCCCATGAACAGTATGAAAAGGCAAAAAGATAGGACACTGAAAGATGAACTCCCCAGGTCGGCAAATGCCCAATATGCTACTGGAGATCAGTGGAGAAATAACTCCAGAAAGAATGAAGAGATTTAGCCAAAGCGAAAGCAACACCCAGTTGTGGATGTGACTGGTGATGGAAGCAAGATCTGATGCTGTAAAGAGCAATATTGCATAGGAACCTGGAATGAAATTTCCAAGAATCAAAGCAAATTGGAAGTGGTCAAACAGGAGATGGCAAGAGTGAACATCGACATTTTGGAAATCTGTGAACTAAAATGGACTGGAATGAGTGAATTTAACTCAGATGACCATTATATCTACAACTGTGGGCAAGAATCCCTTAGAAGAAATGGAGTAGCCATCATAGTCAACAAGAGTCCAAAATGCAGTACTTGGATGCAACCTCAAAAATGACAGAAAGATTTCTATTCGTTTCCAAGGCAAACCATTCAATATCATGGTAATCCAAGTCTATGCCCTGACCAGTAATGCTGAAGAAGCCGAAGTTGAACGGTTCTATGAAGACCTACAAGACCTTCTAGAACTAACACCCAAAATAGATGTCCTTTTCATCATAGGGGACTTGAATGCAAAAGTAGGAACTCAAGAGATACCTGGAGTAACAGGCAAATTTGGCCTCAGAATACAGAATGAAGCAAGGCAAAGGCTAATGAAGTTTTACCAAGAGAACACACTGGTCATAGCAAACACCCTCTTCCAACAACACAAGAGAAGACTCTACACATGGACATCACCAGATGGTCAACACCAAAATCAGATTGATTATATTCTTTGCAGCCAAAAATGGAGAAGCTCTATACAGTCAGCAAAAACAAGACCGGGAGCTGACTGTGGCTCAGATCACGAACTCCTTATTGCCAAATTCAGACTTAAATTGAAGAAAGTAGGGAAAACCACTAGACCATTCAGGTATGACCTAAATCAAATCCCTTATGATTATACGGTGGAAGTGAGAAACAGATTCAAGGGATTAGATCTGATAGAGTGCCTGAAGAACTATGGATGGAGGTTTGTGACATTGTACAGGAGGCAGTGATCAAGACCATCCCCAAGAAAAAGAACTGCAAAGAGACAAAATGGTTGTCTGAGGAGGCCTTACAAATAGCTGTGAAAAGAAGAGAATCTAAAGGCAAAGAAGAAAAGGAAAGATATACCCATTTGAATGCAGAGTTACCAAGAATAGCAAGGAGAGATAAAAGAGCCTTCCTCGGTGATCAATGTAAAGAAACAGAGGAAAACAACAGAATAGGAAAGACTAGCAACCTTTTCAAGAATATTAGACATACCAAGGGAACATTTCATGCAAAGATGGGCACAATAAAGGACAGAAATCATATGGACCTAACAGAAGCAGAAGATGTTAAGAAGAGGTGGCAAGAATACACAGAAGAACTATACAAAAAAGATCCTCATGACCCAGATAATCACGATGGTGTGATCACTCACCTAGAGCCAGACATCCTGGAATGCGAAGCCAAGTGGGCCTTAGGAAGCATCACTACGAACAAAGCTAGTGGAGGTGATGGAATTCCAGCTGAGCTATTTCAAATCCTAAAAGATGATGCTGTGAAAGTACTGCAGTCAATAAACAAGCAAATCTGGAAAACAAAGTAGTGACCACAGGACTGGAAAAGGTCAGTTTTCATTCCAATCCCAAAGAAAGGCAATGCCAAAGAATGTTCAAACTACCACACAATTGCACTCATCTCACACGCTAGGAGCGTAATGCTTAAAATTCTCTAAGCCAGGCTGCAGCAGTATGTGAACCGTGAACTTTCAGATGTTCAAGCTGGATTAGAAAAGACAGAGGATGACATACATCACAGCAGGATCCTCTATGACCCACCTCCCAGAATATTGGAAATAAAAGCAAAAATAAACAAATGGGACCTAATTAAACTTAAAAGCTTTTGCACATCAAAGGAAACTATTAGCAAGGTGAAAAGGCAGCCTTCAGAATGGGAGAAAATAATAGCAATTGAAGCAACTGACAAACAACTAATCTCAAAAATATACAAGCAACTCCTACAGCTCAACTCCAGAAAAATAAATGATCCAATCAAAAAATGGGCCAAAGAACTAAATAGACATTTCTCCAAAGAAGACATGCAGATGGCTAACAAACACATGAAAAGATGTTCAACATCACTCATTATCAGAGAAATGCAAATCAAAACCACTATGAGGTACTATTTCACGCCAGTCAGAATGGCTGCAATCCAAAAGTCTACAAGTAATAAATGCTGGAGAGGGTGTGGAGAAAAGGGAACCCTCTTACACTGTTGGTGGGAATGCAAACTAGTACAGCCACTATGGAGAACAGTGTGGAGATTCCTTAAAAAACTGGAAATAGAACTGCCTTATGACCCAGCAATCCCACTGCTGGGCATACACACTGAGGAAACCAGAAGGGGAAGAGACACGTGTACCCCACTGTTCATCACAGCACTGTTTATAATGGCCAGGACATGGAAGCAACCTAGATGTCCATCAACAGATGAATGGATAAGAAAGCTGTGGTACATATACACAATGGAGTATTACTCAGCCACTAAAAAGAAAACATTTGAATCAGTTCTGATGAGGTGGATGAAACTGGAGCCTATTATACAGAGTGAAGTAAGCCAGAAGGAAAAACACCAATACAGTATACTAACGCATATATATGGAATTTAGAAATATGGTAACAATAACCCTGTGTACGAGACAGCAAAAGAGACACTGATGTATAGAACAGTCTTATGGACTCTGGGAGAGGGAGAATGTGGGAAGATTTGGGAGAATGGCATTGAAACATGTATAATATCATGTATGAAACGAGTGGCCAGTCCAGGTTCGATGCCTGATACTGGATGCTTGGGGCTGGTGCACTTGGAAAACCCAGGGGGATGGTATGGGGAGGGAGGAGGGAGCAGGGTTCAGGATGGGGAACACATGTATACCTGTCACGGATTCATTTTGATATTTGGCAAAACTAATACAATATTGTAAAGTTTAAAAATAAAATAAAATTAAAAAAAAAAAACTAAAAAAAAATAAAAATGTGTGAACCATGAAAAAAAAAAGAAAAGACAGAGGAACCAGAGATCAAATTGCCAACATTTTTGAATTATCAAAAAAGTGAGAGACTTCCAGAATAACATCTATTTCTGCTTTATTGACTATGCCAAAGCCTTTGAATCTGTGGATCACAACAAAGTATGGAAAATTCTGAAAAAGATGGAAATACCAGACCATCTGACCTGCCTCTTGAGAAATCTGTATGCAGGTCAGGAAGCAACAGTTAGAACTGGACATGGAACAACAGACTGGTTCCTAATGGGGAAAGGCTGTATATTGTCACCCTGTTTATTTAACTTATATGCTGAGTACATCATGAGAAATGCTGGGCTGGATGAAGCACACGCTGGAATCAAGATTGCCGGGAGAAATATCAAATACCTCACATATGCAGATGATACCACCCTTATGGCAGAAAGTGAAGAAGAACTAAAGAGCCTCTTATGAAAGTGAAAGAGGAGAGTGAAAAAGTTGGCTTAAAACTTAACTTTCATAAAACTAAGGTCATGGCATCTGGTCCCATCACTTCATGGAAAATAAATGGGGAAACAATGGAAACAGTGACGGACTTTATTTTGGAGGGCTCCAAAATCACTGCAGATGGTGACTGGAGCCATGAAATTAAACGATGCTTGCTCCTTGGAAGAAAAATTACAACCAACCTACACATCATATTAAAAGCAGAGACATTACTTAGCCAACAAAGGTCTGTCTAGTCAAAGCTATGGTTTTTCCAGTAGTCATATATGGATGTGAGAGTTGGACCATAAAGAAAGTTGAGTGTCCAAGACTGATGCTTTTGAACTGTGGTGTTGGAGAAGACTCTTGAGAGTCCCTTGGACTGCAGGGAGATCCAACCAGTCCATCCTAAAGGAAATCAACCCTGAGTATTCATTGGAAGGACATGCTGAAGCTGAAACTCCAATACTTTGGCCACCTGATGTGAAGAACTGACTTGCTAGAAAAGACCCTGATGGTGGGAAAAATTGAAGGCGGGAGGAGAAGGGAAGACAGAGGATGAGATGATTGGATGGCATCACCGACTCAATGGACATGAGTCCAGGAGTCAGTGATGAACAGAGAAGCCTGGCATGTTGTAGTCCATGGGATTGCAAAGAGTTGGACATGGCTGAGTGACTGAACTCAGAGAAGGCAATGGTAACCCACTCTGGTACTCTTGCCTGGAAAATCCCATGGATGGAGGAGCCTGGTGCGCTGCAGTCCATGGGGTTGCTAGGAGTCGGACACGACTGAGCAACTTCACTTTCACTTTTCAGTTACATGCGTTGGAGAAGGAAATGGCAACCCACTCCAGTGTTCTTGCCTGGAGAATCCAAGGGACGGGGGAGCCTGGTGGACTGCCGTCTCTGGGGTCACAGAGAGTCGAACACGACGGAAGTGACTTAGCAGCAGTAGCAGCAGCAAAGTGAACTAAATGAACTGATTCTGCATATAAGTTAAACAAGCAGGGTGACAATATACTCCCTTGACATACTCCTTTCCCAATTTGGAAGCAGTCCATTGTTTCATGTCCAGTTCTAACTGTTGCTTCTTGACCTACATACAGATTTCTCAGGAGGCAGGTAAAGTACTTTAGTTTTCCCATCTCTTCAAGAATTTCCCACAGTTTGTTGTGATCCACACATTCAAAGGCTTTGGCATAGTCAATAAAACAGAAATAGATGTCTTTTTCTGAAATTCTCTTGCTTCTTTTATGATCCGACAGATGTTGGCAATTTCATCTCTGGTGCCTCTGCCTTTTCTAATCCAGCTTGAACATCTGAAAGTTCACGGTTCACGTACTGCTAAAGTCTGGCTTGGAGAATTTTAGCCATTACTTGGCTGACGTGTGAGATGAGTGCAACTGTGCAGTAGTTTGAGCATTCTTTGGCATTGCACTTCTTGGGGATTGGAATGAAAACTGACCTTTTCCAGTCCTGTGGTCACTACTTTGTTTTCCAGATTTGCTTGTATATTGAGTGCAGCACTTTCACAGCATCATCTTTTAGGATTTGAAATAGCTCAATTGGTATTCTATCACCTCCACTAGCTTTGTTCGTAGTGATGCTTCCTAAGGCCCACTTGGCTTTGCATTCCAGGATGTCTGGCTCCAGGTGAGTGATCACACCATCGTGATTATCTGGGTCATGAGGATCTTTTTTGTATAGTTCTTCTGTGTATTCTTGCCACCTTTTCTTAATATCTTCTGCTTCTGTTAGGTCCATACCATTTCTGTCCTTTATTGTGCCCATCTTTGCATGAAATGTTCCTTTGGTGTCTTAAATTTTCTTGAAGAGATCTCTAGTCTTTCCAATTCTACTGTTTTCTTCTATTTCTTTGCACTGATCTCTGAGGAAGGCTTTCTTATCTCTTCTTGCTATTCTTGGTAACTCTGCATTTAAATGCATATATCTTTCCTTTTCTTCTTTGCCTTTAGCTTCTCTTCTTTTCACAGCTATTTGTAAGGCCTCCTCAGACAACCATTTTGTCTTCTGCAGTTTTTTTCTCGGGGTTGGTCTTGATCATTGCCTCCTGTACAATGTCCAAACCTCCATCCATACGTCTTCAGGCACTATGTATGTCAGATCTAATCCCTTGAATCTATTTCTCGCTTTCACTGTATAATCGTAAGGGATTTGATTTAGGTCATATGTGAATGGTCTAGTGGTTTTCCCTACTTTCTTCAATTTAAGTCTGAATTTGGCAATAAAGAGTTCATGATCTGAGCCACAGTCAGCTCCCGGTCTTGTTTTTGCTGACTGAATAGAGTTTCTCCATCTTTCGCTGCAAAGAATATATCAGTCTGATTTTAATATTGACCATCTGGTGATATCCACGTGTAGAGTCTTCTCTTGTGTTGTTGGAAGGGGGTGTTTGCTATGACCAGTGCATTCTCTTGGCAGAATTTTATTAGCTTTTGCCCTGCTTCATTCTGTACTCCAAGGCCAAATTTGCCTGTTACTCCAGGTATCTCTTGACTTCTGACTTTTGCATTCAAGTCCCCTGTGATGAAAAGGACATCTATTTTTGGTGTTAGTTCTAGAAGGTCTTTTAGGTCTTCATAGAACCATTCAACTTCAGCTTCTTCAGCATTACTGGTTAGGGCATAGGCTTGGATTACTGTGATACTGAGTGCTTTGTCTTGGAAACGAACAGAGATCTTTCTGTCATTTTTGAGGTTGCATCCAAGTACTGCATTTTGGAATCTTGTTGACTATGATGGCTACTCCATTTCCTCTAAGGGACTCTTGCCCACAGTTGTAGATATAATGGTCATCTGAGTTAAATTCACTCATTCCAGTCCATTTTAGTTCGCTGATTGCTAAAATGTCGATGTTCACTCTTGCCATCTCCTGTTTGACCACTTCCCATTTGCCTTGATTCTTGGACCTTTTATTCCAGGTTCCTATCCAATATTGCTCTTTACAGCATCAGACTCCACTTTCATCACCAGTCACATCCACAACTGTGTGTTGTTTTCCCTTTGGCTACGTCTCTTCATTCTTTCTGGAGTTATTTCTCCACTGATCTCCAGTAGTATATTGGGCACCTACCAACCTGGGGAGTTCATCTTTCGGTGTCCTATCTTTTTGCCTTTTCATACTGTTCCTGGGGTTCTCTAGGCAGAAATACTGAAGTGGTTTTCCATTCCCTTCTCCAGTGAACCATGTTTTGTCAGAACTCTCCATCATGACCCATCCATCTTGGGTGGCCCTACACCGCAGGGTCATAGTTTCTTTGACTTAGACAAGACTGTGGTCCATGTGATGAGAGTGGTTAGTTTTCTATGAGTGTGGTTTTCAGTCTGTCTGCCCTCTGATGGAGAAGGATAAGAAGCTGAAGGAAGCTTCCTGATGGGAGAGACTGACTGAGGGGGAAGCCGGGTCTTGTTCTGATGGGCAGGGCATGCTTAGTAAATCTTTAGTCCAATTTTCTGTTGATGGATGGGGCTGTGTTCCCTCCCTGTTATTAACCTGGGGCCAAACTATGGTGGAGATAATGAAGATAATGGCGACCTCCTTTAAAAGGTCCCATGCATGCACTGCTACACTCTACCCCTAACCCTGCAGGTCGCCACTGACACACACCTCTGCTAGAGACTCCTGGACACTCACAGGCAAATCTGGGTCAGTCTCTTGTGGGGTCACTGCTTCTTTCTTCTGCGTCCTGGTATGCACAGGATTCTGTTTGTGCCATCCAAGAATCTGTTTCCCCAGTTCTGTGTAGGTTCTGGTGGGGTTAATGGTGACCTCCTTCAAGAGGGCTTATGCCATATCCAAGTATGTTGCACCCAGAGCCCCTGCCCCTGTTGCAGTCCACTGCTGACCCGTACCTCCACAGGAGACACTCAAACACAGTTCTGTCTCAGTCTCTGTGGTACAGAGTACATCTTGTGAAATGCCAGACAGGAATGAAGCACGAGCTGAAATCAAGATTGTCGGGAGAAATAGCAATAACCTCAGATACGCAGATGACACCACCATTATGACAGAAAGTGAAGAAGAACTGAAGAGTCTCTTGATGAAAGTGAAAGAGGAGAGTGAAAAAGCTGGCTTAAAACTAAACATTCAAAAAACGAATATCATGGCATCTGGTCCCATCACTTCATGGCAAATAGATGGGGAAACATGGAAACAGGGACAGACTTTATTTTCTTGAGCTCCAATATCACTGCAGATGGTGATTGCAGCCATGAAATTAAAAGACACTTGCTCCTTGGAAGAAAAGTTATGACCAACCTAGACAGCATATTAAAAAGCAGAGATATTACTTAGTCAACAAAGATCCATCTATTCAAAGCTATGGTTTTTCCAGTAGTCATTTATGGATGTGACAGTTGGACCATAATGAAAGCTGAATGCTGAAGAACTGATGCTTTTGAACTGTGGTGTTGGAAAGGACTCTTGAGAGTCCCATGGACTGCAAGAAGATCCAACCAGTCCATCCTAAAAGAAATCAACCCGGAATATTCATTGGAAGGACTGATGCTGAAGCTGAAACTCCAATACTTTGGCTACCTGATGCGAAGAACTGACTCACTAGAAAAGACCCTGATGCTGGGAAAGATTGAAGGTGGAAGGAGAAGGGGACAACAGAGGATGAGATGGTTGGATGGCATCACTGACTTAATGGACATGAGTTTGAGCAAGCTTCAGGAGTTGGTGATGGACAGGGAGGCCTGATATGCTGCAGTCCATGCTTTGCAAAGAGTTGGAGATGACTGTGTGACAACTGAACTTAACTGATGTTACTTTCAGATGTAGCACATAGTGAATTCAAATTTTTATAAATTATACTGCATTTATAGTTATAAAATATTGGCTTTATTCCCCATGCTGTACACAATATATCCTTTTAGTTTAACTATTTTTTAATTAGGATTTTAAACCTCCTAATTCCCTCCTACAGTATTGCCCACCTCACTTCAATCTCTGAACTCTTAACCTCTGATTTATGTGGGAGTCTGATTCTCTTTATGTGTAATGACTACTTTTTTCATTTTTAGGTTGTACATGAAAGTGATAACACAGTATTTGGCTTTCTCTGTCTTACTTATTTCACTAAACATAATACCCTCCAGATCCATTTATATTGTTCCAAATAGCAACATTTCTTTCTTTTTATGGCTGAGTCATATTCCACTGCATATATACACCATATCATCTTTATCCATTCATCTGTTAATGAACACTTAGGAACATGTAGGTTGCTTCTTTGTATAGATTTGATATCAGGGTGATACTGGCCTCATACAATGGTTCAGATATGTTCCTTCCTATGACATTTTTTGGAATACTTTAATAAGACTAGGTGTTAACTCTTCTCTAGTTTCAGTAGAATTCTCCTGTGAAACCATTTGGTCCTGACTTTTTTTTTTTTTTTTTTTTTTGGCGGGGGTGGGGAGAGGGGGGAGTTGTTTTCTGATGTATTGAACTTCATTACAGGTAATTGGTCTGTTCATATGTTCTACTTCTCATTTCAGTGTTGGAAGTTGATATATTTCAAGAATTTGGTCCGTTTCTTCTAGGTTGTCTTACTGGTGTATAGTTGTTCATGGTAACCTTCTAGGATTCTTTATATTTCTATGATGTTGCCTGTAACTTCTCCCTTTTGATTTATACTTTTATTGATTAGGGCCAACTCTCTGGAGTTTTTTGTTTGTCATCTTTTGTTTTTGATGAGTCTAACAGAAGATTTTCTATTTTGTTTATGTCTTCAAAGAAAAGGCTCTTGTTTTCATTGATCCCTTCTATTGTTTTACTAGATCCCATTTCGTTTATGTTCTGATTTGTATGATTTCTTTCCTTTTACTAAATTTAGGTTTTGTTTATTCTTATTTCTCTAACTCCTTTAACTGTAAGTTTAGATTATGTGAAAGCAAAAAGTTATCAGGGCTTCCCTGGTAGCTCAGTTGGTAAAGAATCCACCTGCAATGCAGGAGACCCCAGTTCGATTCCTGGGAAGATCCTCTGGAGAAGGGACAGGCTACCCACTCCAATATTCTTGGGCTTTCCTTGTGGCTCAGCTGGTAAAGAATCCACCTGCACTGTGGGAGACCTGGGTTCGATCCCTGGATTGAGAAGATATTCTGGAGGTGGGCATGGCAACCCACTCGAGTATTTTTGCCAAGAGAAACCCCACAGACCGAGGAGCCTGGCAGACTCCATGAGGTTGCAAAGATTTGGACATGACTGACCAACTAAGCATATTAGGTTATGTATTTGAGACTTTCCTCTTAGAGCTGCTTTTGTTGTATCCCACAGATTTTGGAGTGTTGTGTTTTCATTTTCTTTGTCTCCAGGTATTTTTTCATTTCTTTTTCAGTTTCTTCAATGGATCACTGATTATTAGTAACATATCATTTCACCTCCACATATGTGTGTTGTTTGCATTTTTTTCTTCTTCTTGATTTATAGTTTCACACCTTGGGGTGGCAAAAGATTCTTGATATCATTTCAATTTTACAAGATTTACTAAGGCTAGCATATGATCAGTCCTGGAGACTATTCCATGTACACTTGAAAATAATGTGTACTCTACTGTTCTTGGATGAAAATTTCTACATTTATCTATTATATCTCCCTTGTCTAATGTGTCATTCATTGTCTCTTTTATGAAACATCTCCAGTCATATAAGTGACACATTAGAGGACCCTACTATTAATGAGTTACTGTCATTTTCTCTATGTTAATATTTGCCGTATCTATTTAAGTGGTCTTATTTCGGGTGCATTTATCTTTTCAGTTTTTTTACCTTCTTGGATTGACCCCTTGGTCATCATGTGATGCCCTTCCTTATCCCTGTTAATAGTGTCTATTTTGGAGTCCATTTTTCTGATGTAAGTATTGTTACCCAATCTTTATTTTGATTTCTTTGTGCATGGAGTATCTTTCTTCATCCCCTCCCTTTCAGCCTGTGCTTGTCTTTGGGTCTGAAGTGAGTCTCCCATTGCAGCATATATATGGGTCTTGTTTCTGTATCAGTTCATTTACTATGTCTTTAAATGTTGTTTTTGTTGTTCAGTCCCTAAGTCGTGTCTGCCATTTTGTGATCCCATCGACTGCAGTATGGAAGGCTTTCCTTTTCTTCACTATCACCCAGAGTTTGTTCAAACTCATGTCCACTGAGTCAATGATGGCATCCAACCATCTCATCCTCAGTTATCCCTGTCTCCTCCTGCCCTCAGTGTTTCCCAGCATCATGGTCTTTTCCAGTGAGTTGGCTCTTCGCATCAAGTGGCCAAAGTATTGGAGCTTCAACTTCAATGTATAATGAATATTATCTAAGTATCAATGAATATTCAGGGTTGATTTCCTTTAGGATTGACTGGTTTGATCTCCTTGCAGTCCAAGGGACTCTTAAGAGTCTTCTCCAATATCACAGTTCAAAAGGAGGAGAAGGGGATGACAGAGGATGAGATGGCTGGATGGCATCACTGACTCGATGGACGTGAGTCTGAGTGAACTCTGGGAGTTGGTGATGGACAGGGAGGCCTGGTGTGCTGCGATTCAAGGGGTTGCAAAGAGTCGGACAGGACTGAGTGACTGAACTGAACTGAACTGAGTAAATTTCTGACTTGAGAGCTTTTAACTACAATCTCTTAACTTAATTTCCTTTTCTCGATAAATCATTCAGTGCAATGATTCTCAGCAGGGGTAGGTGGAAGAGAATTGTTTTTCAAAAAGAAAAGAGATTTAGTAAGCACCAAATTCCAACCTTATCATTTCCTTAATCAGAGCATTAATGTTGCACTTCTTGGATTTTGCACTGCTTAATTTACTGATAGAGATAGTTCAGGCAATTTTAAAGGTTCCCTTTAGCAAGACTCCCCAAATGAGGCTTTATTAAACCCAGCAAATTTCCAAAGTGAGGACAAAGGTGCCACACCTTGTTCTTATATAATGTCCATCCCAATTATACATTCAGATATCAAAGCCCACTAGCCAAAAAACCACTGTAGTTGAGTTCAGTTGGGTTAGTACTCATTTCAGTGAGGAGAAAGTAACCATGGGAAATCAGAGAGGTGCCTTAGACTTTGGGAGTTAGAAAGGACTTCTTACAGAATTGGAGCCTGTGTGAGGTGACTTGGGGGAAGGTTTAGGGAAGCACCCTTCTGCTCTGGATTGGTGAGTCAAGGGAACATAACTTATGCTGTGACTGAGTGTCTTAACAAACCTTATCTGGAGCAGAAGAGAATAGAGGGAAGCCAAAGCTCTAATAGTAAATGAAGTTGCAGTCATGCTTTAGCTAGGAGAGGGAGATATTTAGTGTTTTATGGTTTCGGACTGACCTTGTTTTTGTCTGTACTGAAGACTGCCAATATGATGAACTGGTCAAATTTATAGAAGTGACTGTGTGCCCTTCTCTGATGTTGGTGTTTTGTGAGAGTGTTTGTGTCCAACAAGAGTGAGTCATTTCCAAGCTGTGAGCCTAGGCCAGGTCCTAACAGTTCCGAACCCCAGGAGTATCAGGCCAGTTCCCAGACCTCAGGACCGCTTCCCTCTTTCTCACTTGCTAAGTCACTTCAACTAGAGTACTTAATGGTCAGTCAATAGCAGAGCTTGGTGGAATCAAAGTAGACCTTTATATCTAGGAAATATTGATTCACATAGAGAAAGCTCTAGTTACCAGTTATATACACAAGGATTGTGACTTGTTTTTAAAAATTAGATAAATATGTAGGAGGTCCACTTATTTACAGTAATATAGGGAAGAACTGGGTAAGTTTCAAAGTATCTATCACTTGACATAACTATTGGATGACTGCTGGGCCGATAGCTAAAAAAATACATGCTATTTTTGATGTCACTCATCATTTTATTTGAATGAATAGAAACTGATTAGAGATAAGAGAGATATGATAGGGCTGGAAAGTAGTCGCAGTGAAACAAATCAAGGGGCATTCTGGCCGAATCCAGTAGGATCAAATATAGAAGGCTGAAGCTGATTCCATCTCAGTGATAACTTTTAGCAGTAAAATAGCTGAAGCCATGGGGTAAAACCTGAAACAGAAAAAAAATATTGGGAAGAGGTTTTCCAAAAAGAATGAAGAGTATGTTTCCCTTCCTGGGTCCCTGCAAGACTAACAAATGTCAAATGACACTGAATTCAGTGGAATCAAAAAGAGATGAAATTTGTATCCCTGGAAGATAAACACCTAATTCCCATCCAGAGGCAATAGGACATGCAGGCTGGAATGGAAACCTAGGTCAGCAGGAAGTTTAGAGGAAACAGAGAGACAACCAATATGGATTAGTTCTTTGTGTATATGGCACAAACCAATCCAGCCTTCTTCTGATAAGAGACAATTATTCATAATCTCACCCATAGGCTATGCAATATAGAACTTAGAGATGGGTGTCAAGCATTGTCTCTGACACAGAAAGAGTATAATGCAGTATTTCAAAGGTTCCTCATGTCTTTCCTTGTTTATGAACAAGTCCATACCTTCTTCTGACCATGTAATGTTCTGGGAAAAGTTTGTATTGTAATTTTTAATTTTGCTATCTTTAAAATATTTATTTCATAGCATTACTGTGATTTAAATTACATTATATATATGAAGTTATAACACATTCTCTGTCATATATTCAGAATCAGTCACATTTGTTATTGATTTTACTAGGCTGTTGAAAGAGAGAATTGAACCAGAAATAGGAAGACTGTACCCTAGACCCTCTGGATTTCCACATTCCAAGAAATACCTTGAATGATACTCAAAACTTCCTACATCAAGGAAGCCTCGTTAAAATGCTATTTCCTATTTTTGGAATATTCTGTAAAAGAAACAAAGACCTTTCTGGTAGAAAAAAAAGCAAACATAAAGAAGTTCCTGGCTTCAGGGAGACCCGTATTTTGGTCTTTCCAGTGTCAATTCTGCTAAAGATGAATTTTGCCTGTTAGGGCAGTATTTCAAGAGCCACACAGGTAAAACTGGTAAACAAGAAACTGCAGACTTCTGGCAGCCCCGATGTCTCTCTGTGACTCAGTTTGTAAATCCACAAGGAATTAGAGAATAAAGAGAAGATAACAGGGCTTTTCTCATGCCTTCTTTTGCCCCCTAAATATAGTCTAATCTGAGAATAGGGAACACAGCGAATCCAGCAAATCCATAAAAAAGTACTCATAGTGTAAACTTACGAAAATAAAAGAGGCAGTCATCATAGGACGTGGTGGTCTTGGCAGCAGTGGTCGTTTTGGCAGCCGCAGTAGATGTGGTGGGAGCAGCCGCGGATGTGGTGGCAGCCGTGGCGCTGGTGGGAGCAGCAGTGGATGTGGCGGCAGCTGTGGTTGTGGAGGGAGCAGCCGTGGTTGCGGTGGGAGCAGCCGTGGATGTGGCAGCCACAGTTGACTCCGTGGCGGCAGGAGAGATGGTGGTGGGATCATTAGTGGTTGTATCAGAGGCTGAAATTAGGACACATTGCAGTCAAGACATTTGATTCTTCCTCAGGCAATAAAATTTGTGCTGCCCAAGTCTGGACATGCATTTCTCCTTCTGAATTCATCTCTGCAAATGATATCAATACTGTCACACCATTGCTCTGGCTACCAGCTCTGCTTGAGAAGTGGTATCTCCTTTCTATGCATGCAGTAAAATCACTTGCCACAGATTCCTGCGTGAAAGGGGGGCATATTTGTCTCACATTTGGAGGGCACAAAGATTCCATGTACTACAGCACTACTTGTGAGAGCCCCTTAAAATAATGGGAAATATTTATATTATTCTGATAATAATAAAGCTAAGCAAAGGCTCTGTCACCTACCCTGTATTCAAAGGGAACCTGCCAAGATTGATGAGATTTATTTCCCCCTACAGAGCAAACAGCAAGTCAGACCTGAGAGGGTAACAGGTAGGAAGGCCAGGGGTCTCCAAACGGAGGAAATAGCCTGCAAGTGTCAGACGTTTTTTTATCTCTCTTAAGTGGCAGGAGGAAACAAACTAGCAATATTTTTTCCTTATCTATAGAAATTTAAAAGGAGGTTTCTCTTAAAATACTGTGTTGCCATAATGACACCTGGTCTCACCTGAAGTTAACTATTCTCAAACCTAGAGATAACCAATGCCTTTTTCTTGTGGAAATGTTTGTCTTAAGCTATGCTAATGTACTATGCATTTACCCCAAACTCTGTCTTCAAGTCAGTTCCGCCTCTTGGCTCAGAACCTACTTGACAAACCAGTATATTATACTCAGATCTTGTTTCCCTATTCTATGTAAATGAAACTATTTGTATGGTGGTCTGCCCTTCTTCAAGATTCAAGTTAATCATTTTATGGCCCAGGATAAACCATTTGGTGCCAAGATTATCCCAAAATGCATCTTATGGGTGAGGGGCCTGGTGCCATTCTGAATTTTAAGACATTCCTTTCTTTCATTCGGAGAAGGCAATGGCACCCCACTCCAGTACTCTTGCTTGGAAAGTCCCATGGATGGAGGAGCCTGGTGCGCTGCAGTCCATGGGGTCACTGGGAGTCTGACACGACTGAGCAATTTCACTTTCACTTTTCACTTTCATGCATTGGAGAAGGAAATGGCAACCCACTCCAGTGTTCTTGCCTGGAGAGTCCCAGGGACTGGGAAGCCTGGTGGGCTGCCATCTATGGGGTCGCACAGAGTCGGACACGACTGAAGCGACTTAGCAGCAGCAGCAGCAGCAGTGACTATATGACATCCAGCTGAAGACTAGCAGGGGGGTACTCTTCTGCCCCCTTCTGATGCCTACGTCAGAAGCTTTCTCTATCTCCTTTATACTTTAATAAAACTGTATTACACAAAAGCTCTGAGCGATCAAGCCTCATCTCTGGCCCCAGATTGAATTCTTCTTCTCTGAGGGCCAAGAATCCCGGTATCTTTGCGTGATTCAACAACAACCTTTCAAGACCCCCAAACTGTGAGCTAAAACCATGTCAATACGATTTCCATACCCACACTCTAGCCAGGCTGTCTCAGGCCTCATGTAGGAGAGAGAATATTTTTTAAGGTGAACCCCACATGACACATGTGGCACAGTGTATGAAGTCAAACAAGAGTCAGTGCCCTCATGAACAGAGAACCCAAGTCCCCAGGCTGTGGAGGCTGAAAAGAGGGAGCTTCGGAATGCCTGACACACACAGACAGAATGGGCAGGGTGCTGTGGAGAAAGCTCAATAATGACTGGGAGTTTGGTCCACAACCTTGGGATTCACTTTAACGAAGATACACAAACCTCAGCCTGGGAATTAGGCATTGATGCGTTGCAAACCTCAAAGCTTAGAGCCCTTCTTCTACTTGACGCCTACATTACACATCCTGCATCCTGCCCTCCCATGTGACCCTAATGCCCTCATTTCTGAATCACTTTCAGGGTGTACATTCTCTTCCTTCCTTCAGGCCTCTCCTTGAAACAATGGTCATGTATTCAATCCTTCAAATCAGCATAACCAGAAAGATTTTCACGCACCTTCCCAAAATTCTCAGGTCACAACATCAGACCACATCCTCCTGCTCTTTTGCTGGAGAAAAATTGATTGACCCAAATTTTTTGTAAATCCATGCAAGAGACTTAATATTATCAAATGCTGTATAAAAAATAAGCTGATTTTTATATGTTTCCATGAATTCCCTCATAGCTCAGTTAATAAAGAATCTGCCTACAATGCAGGAATCCATCTGCAATGCAGGAAACCCTGGTTTGATTCCTGGGTCCAGAGGATCTTCTGGAAAAAGAAATGGCAACCTACTCCAGTATTTTTGCCTGGAAAATGGCATGGACAGAGGAGTCTGGCAGGCTACAGCCCGTGGAGTTGCAAAGAGTCGGACATGACTTAGAGACTAAACCATGAATTTTTATATGAGGAACAATACTTTTCCAGGCTTTTCATAGAAGGCTTATAACCTGTCTCTCATAGAAGCTCTGACATGAGACTGGGATGGAAAATGGTCACTGCAAGAAGGAGATGAAGTGCAAGTGCAAACTCACCAGGAGAAGAAGAAGCAGGAACTTCTATTGTAACCTCTGAAAGAGAAAAGGGAAAAACAGGACGTGAACACCAGTTTTGGGTATGGAGAGAATAAGAATATGGACAATGGTGCAGGCTTCCACAGATGAATCACTTTAGCCTTTGGTACACACATTGAGGGGGAAAAGATGCACAGGTAATATGAAACCCCACAAACCATAACAGGCAGTCACTTTTGCTTTCCTGAAATAAACCTCTGATTTTACATACTTTAAATAGATTTTACTGACTAACCATGAAGCTGGGGTCCAAGGTTAGAATTGAACAAAGATCTGACTGAATTAGGAAAAGCCAAAGGGTAGAGTCAACTCAATCACGAATGGTCTATGAAAATGGCAATGGAACAGGGGAATGGAGTAGAGGACAGGAGGGGCCATAATTCTAGACTCCTGCAAACCCACTTTCACACAGTTTGATGTACTGCTCATCAAAACCTTGTTTTCAGGTAAGAATCTTTACGTACGGCCAGAAACCAGGAAGGTGGAAACTGCCACCAGTGCCAGGAACACCAAAAACTTCATGATGGTCAGTGGTAGAGCAGGCAGCACAGAGAGGAAAACTTCAGAATCCAGAGGAAGATAAGACTCCGACTCTAGGATTCCACATCCTGACATTATATAGGCAGAGGGTGCCAATCAGAAGCTGCAAGACCAGAATCCAGGTTCATTCGTGCCACGAATGTCGTTACTCAGAGAAACCACTGGAAAATCAGCAGCATAGCCAGAGGCTCTTGGAAATCATAGCGTCAATCCCTTCATTCTGACGCAGCCTTTAATTCCTGAGTTTGCCATATTAAAGATTTTATAGGCATCAACTTCCCCTCCAGGCTTCCTCTTGGCTTGTGATATAGACTGACACCACAATTACCAACCACACACCCAGCCTTCTTGATTTACTCAAATCTGCAGTGCTCTTTTCAGAGACTTTCAGACACTTTTGAAGCTTACTCAGCCATTGTCTCCTCAAAAAAGATTAATCAGGATACAATAGGCTGATTGAAGAACCATCCTCTTTAGAGGGGCTGTGTATTCCTTATGCTATCGCCTTCCTCCTGCACATAGAGATCAGGTCAGGTGACACACAGGGACAGCTCAGCACTGGTAAGATTTTTCTGAATCTAAACGTGTCTTGTGAAAAGTTTCAAAGCCAAAGAGAAAGAAAAGAGAAAGTTTAACACTTATCAATGAATCTATTGCAGCAATTCATTCTTTCTACAAATATTCATTGAGTGATTTGTTGCTGTTCAGTCGCTCAGGCATGTCTGACTCTTTGCGGCCCCATGGACTGCAGCACGCCAGGCTTCCCTGTCCTTCACGATCTCCTGGAGTTTGTTCAAACTCATGTCCATTGAGTTGGTGATACCAACCAACCATCTCCTCTTCTGTCATTCCCTTCTCCTCCTGCCTTCAATCTTTCCCAGCATCAGGGTCTTTTCCAATGAGTCAGCCTTCTGCCTCAGGTGGCCAAAGTATTGGAGTTTCAGTTTCAGCATCAGTCTTTTCAATGAATATTCAGGGTTGATTTCCTTTAGGACTGACTGGTTGGTTGGATCTCCTCACAGTCCAAGGGACTCTCAAGAGTCTTCTCCAACACACGGTTTGAAAGCATCAATTCTTCAGCACTCAGCCTTCTTTATGGTCCACCACCTCCATACATGACTACTGAAAAAAACATAGCTTTGACTATATAGACCTTTGTAGGCAAAGTAATGTCTGTACTTTTTAATACAGGTTTGTCATTGCTTTTCTTCCAAGGAACAAGTGTCTTTTGATTTCATGGCTGCAGTCACCGTCCACAGTGATTTTGAAACCCAAGAAAATAAAATCTGTCACTATTTCCATTGTTTCCCCACCTATTTGCCATAAAGTGATGGGACTGGATGCCATGATCTTAATTTTTTGAATGTTGAGTTTTAAGCCAGCTTTTTCACCCTCCTCTTTCACCTTCATCAAGAAGCTCTTTAATTCCTCTTCTCTTGCTACCATAAGGGTGGTGTCATCTTAGAGAAACAATGAACAAATTGCACAAAAATTCCATGCTATACATCTTATTGTGCAAATTCATACATAAGAAAGTAAACAGGAAGGGTGGGAGGGAGAGGGGATGGAAGGAAGGAAAGGAGAAGAAAAGATGGAAAAGGAAAGAAACATGAAGGAAAGAAATATTTGGTATGTAGTGTGACTGGCCTAATAAGTAATAATACAGAGAAGAAGAAAGGAAAGAGTTTTTGGAGATGAAAAGGGAGGTTATAATTTTAGATAAAGTAACCCAGAAAGGCTTATTAAATCCACAATGTTAAACTAAAATGAAGTGCAATTAACAACTCAAATTAAATCCATAATGCATCTCCAAAATTTTTACTACTACCTTTTCCATCACTTAATTATTTTTATAATTTCTATTATGAAACAAAAAGTGGAAGTATATATAAGAATGTAAAATTTACCACATTGTCTAATGCAATGAGATAACTGGCATTACTACTTGGGTAATTATATATTTGCTAAACACATTTCTGCTCCTGTGAAGTCATGCTCCTCCATTCCTGACATTGCACACTCACTATTAGCACCACCAGAAAGCACCTGTTAAGTAAATTGCTTCAGGTTCCCCTTGTAATAGACAAATGTGTATGTATACAAATGTATGTATGTATGTTTCTTAAAAAATGATATACCAAATGGCATTATATTCTGGACCATTCTTCCTCATTGTGCAGACAGCCTTACACCTTTGAAATCAAAGTCAGCCATTATAGATCTAGTATATACTTTCTTCCAGTGGCTTCATTATGTCATAATTGACTCTAGCATTCCCTGTGGATGGAAATTGAGGTCACTTCTAGTTTTTTGCTACCATTAATCATGAAGCCAAAGATATGCTTTTTAAATGATATTTACCAAATTTTTTGTATCAGTGCTCTAGATTGCCAGAGGTTTTGGAATAAATCATATGTATATTTTTGTTAAACTGTACAAAATTGCTTTTCTAAAAGACTCTAAAAATTAATATAACAGAAACAAAAATAGCACATTTTTCCAACCTGCTTGCCAGCAGTAAATTTACCTCAGTTTAATCTTGCCAACTTGATACATCAAAAACAGTATTTATTATACTCATTTGCATTTCCTGGATGACTTTACATATTCCATGTATTCATTGACCATTTAAATTTCCTCTTCTGAGATTTACCTATTCAAATCTTTAATCTATCTGTTTTGTTTTCCTATGATTTTAAGGACTTATGATACATAACAAATTTTAACATTCTTTGCCTTTTATACAAATCACAAAGTTTTCCAATCTAACCCATGTGTTTTAATTTTATTCACAATAAATATTAGAGGTTTTAAATTCAAGTAGTTCTTTCATCTTAATCCAATTTCTATATTAAGCAATTTTAAAAATATATGACTGGGACATCTTAAATTTGTGACATTTTAATATTCCTTCATGCAAATGTTGCATCTCTTTCTAATCTCTGGATTTCACCACTGATTACAAACCTGGCCCCAGTTCCTATGTGTGCACTCTGAATTGGATCATTTAATAAGGGAGCAAAACACTGACAGGAAACCAAAAAAAAAAAAGCCTCAGTATGGCCGGAGTTCTTATAGAGGAGCATCAGGGACTTGGTCCAATTCAGACTGCTCACCAATTGCCATACACCACACAGAAGCTGGGATGGGCAATGACACAGCTGTTTCCAATAAACCAGCATTAACCAGACACAGACTAGCAAGGGGATAGGATACAAGTTCATAACAGAGAAGAGAGGTGAAGAGACGCCTTGGGGTGATGTGAAGCGCAGGAGGATTTGATGTTAATATCAAAGGTCGAATCACCTTCTATTCTTCCATCAGAGGAGCTGAGAAACACACAGGGCTACACAATGACTCTCCAACATTAGAAATCTGCATGCCCGCACTAAGCACGGTGTGCAGACACAGCACATTTCCACTACTCATCAATACCTTTGTCTGTTGTCATCCATTATCACTGTTCATCTCGACTTAAATAACACCTCTTCATGGAAGTCTCCAATGGCTTTCAAACTAAAGGAATCCTCAACTTGTGTGCAGATAATTTGATTCTATATTCATCACAATATTTATCACTCTGATATTTTTTTGTCTTACTGTTTCTTTTCTTTTTTTAAATATAGATTTGTTTATTTTAATTGGAAGTTAATTACTTTACAATATTGTATTGGTTTTGCCATACATCAACATGAATCTGCCACAGGTATACACACGTTCCCCATCCTGAATCCCCCTCCTTCCTCCCTCCCCTTACCATCCCTCTGGGTCATCTCAGTGTACCAGCCCCAAGCATCCAGTATCATGCATCGAACCTGGACTGGCAATTCGTTTCATATATGATACTATACATGTTTCAATGCCATTCTCCCACATCATTCCACCTTCTCCCTCTCCCACAGAGTCCAAAAGACTGTTCTATACATCTGTGTCTCTTTTGCTGTCTCGCATACAGGGTTATCGTTACCATCTTTATAAATTCCATATATATGCATTAGTATACTGTGTTGGTGTTTTTCTTTCTGGCTTACTTCACCCTGTATAATAGGCTCCAGTTTCATCCACCTCATTAGAACTGATTCAAATGTATCCTTTTTAATGTCTGTGTAATACTCCATTGTGTATGTGTACCACAGCTTTCTTATCCATTCATCTGCTGATGGGCATCTAGGTTGCTTCCATGTCCTGGCTATTATAAACAGTGCTGCAATGAAAATTGGGGTACATGTGTCTCTTTCAATTCTGGTTTCCTCGGTGTGTATGCCCAGCAGTGGGATTGCTGGGTCATTAGGCAGTTCTATTTCCAGTTTTTAAAGGAATCGCCACACTGTTCTCCAAAGTGGCTGTACTAGTTTGCATTCTCACCAACAGTGTAAGAGGGTTCCCTTTTCTCCACACCCTCTCCAGCATTTATTGCTTGTAGACTTTTGGATCGCAGCCATTCTGACTGGTGTGAAATGATACCTCATAGTGGTTTTGATTTGCATTTCTCTGATAATGAGTGATGTTGAGCATCTTTTCATATGTTTGTTAGCCAACTGTATGTCTTCTTTGGAGAAATGTCTATTTAGTTTTTTGGCCCACTTTTTTATTGGGTCGTTTATTTTTCTGGAATTGAGCTGGAGGAGTTGCTTGTATATTTTTGAGATTAGTTGTTTGTCAGTTGCTTCCTTTGCTATTATTTTCTCCCATTCTGAAGGCTGTCTTTTCACCTTGCTTATAGTTTCCTTTGTGGTACAGAAGCTTTTAAGTTTAATTAGGTCCCATTTGTTTATTTTTGCTTTTATTTCCAATGTTCTGGGAGGTGGGTCATAGAAGATCCTGCTGTGATGTATGTCAGAGAGTGTTTTGCCTATGTTCTCCTCTAGGAGTTTTATGGTTTCTGGTCTTACATTTAGATCTTTAATCCATTTTGAGTTTATTTTTGTGTATGGTGTTAGAATGTGTTCTGCTGCTGCTGCTGGTAAGTCGCTTCAGTCGTGTCCGACTCTGTGCGACCCCATAGACGGCAGCCCACCAGGCTTCCCCGTCCCTGGGATTCTCCAGGCAAGAACACTGGAGTGGGTTGCCATTTCCTTCTCCAATGCATGAAAGTGAAAAGTGAAAGTGAAGTCACTCAGTCATGTCCGCCTCTTAGCGACCCCATAGAATGCAGCCTACCGGCTCCTCCATCCATGGGATTTTCCAGGCAAGAGTACTGAAGTGGGGTGCCATGTTCTAGTTTCATTCTTTTACAAGTGGTTGACCAGTTTTCCCAGCACCACTTGTTAGAGAGATTGTCTTTTCTCCATTGTATATTCTTGCCTCCTTGGTCAAAGATAAGGTGTCCATAGGTGTGTGGATTTATCTCTGGGCTTTCTATTTTGTTCCATTGATCTATGTTTCTGTCTTTGTGCCAGTACCATACTGTCTTGATGACTGTTGCTCTGTAGTATAGCCTGAAGTCAGGCAGGTTGATTCCTCCAGTTTCATTCTTCTTTCTCAAGACTGCTTTGGCTATTCGAGGTTTTTTGTAATTCCACACAAATTGTGAAATTATTTGTTCTAATTTTCTGAAAAATACCGATGGTAGCTTGATAGGGATTGCATTGAATCTATAGATTGCTTTGGATAGTATACTCATTTTCACTATATTGATTCTTCCGATCCATGAACATGATATATTTCTCCATCTATTTGTGTCATCTTTGATTTCTTTCATCAGTGTTTTATAGTTTTCTAGGCCTTTTGTTTTTTTAGGTAAATTTATTCCTAAGTATTTTATTCTTTTCGTTGCAATGGTGAATGGGATTGTTTCCTTAATTTCTCTTTATGTTTTCTCATTGTTAGTGTATAGGAATGCAAGGGATTTCTGTGTGTTAATTTTATATCTTGTAACTTTACTGTATTCATTAATTAGCTCTAGTAATTTTCTGGTGGAGTCTTCAGGGTTTTCTATGTAGAGGATCATGTGATCTGCACACAGTGAGAGTTTTACTTCATCTTTTCCAATCTGGATTCCTTTTTATTTCTTTTTCTGCTCTGATTGCTGTAGCCAAAACTTCCAAAACTATGTTGAATAGTAATGGTGAAAGTGGGCACCCTTGTCTTGTTCCTGACTTTAGGGGAAATCTCTTCAATTTTTCACCACTGAGGATAATGTTTGCTGTGGGTTTGTCATATATAGCTTTTATTATGTTGAGGTATGTTCCTTCTATTCCTGCTTTCTGGAGAGTCAAAGGCTTTCTCTGCATCTATTGAGATAATCATATGGTTTTTATTTTTCAATTTGTTAATGTGGTGTATTACATTGTTTGATCTGAGGATATTGAAGAATCCTTGCATCCCTGGGATAAAGCCCACTTGGTCATGGTGTATGATCTTTTTAATGTGTTGTTGGATTCTGGTTGCTAGAATTTTGTTAAGGATTTTTGCATCTATGTTCATCAGTGATATTGACCTGTAGTTTTCTTTTTTGTGTGTGTGGCATCTTTGTCAGGTTTTGGTATTAGGGTGATGGTGGCCTCATAGAATGAGTTTGGAAGTTTACCTTCCTCTGCAATTTTCTGGAAGAGTTTGAGTAGGATAGGTGTTAGCTCTTCTCTAAATCTTTGGTAGAATTCAGCTATGAAGCCATCTGGACCTGGGCTTTTGTTTGCTGGAACATTTCTGATTACAGTTTCAATTTTCGTGCTTGTGATGGGTCTGTTAAGATTTTCTATTTCTTCCTGGTTCAGTTTTGGAAAGTTTTACTTTTCTAAGAATTTGTCCATTTCTTCCACGTTGTCCATTTTATTGGCATATAATTGCTGATAGTAGTCTCTTATGATACTTTGTATTTCTGTGTTGTCGTGATCTCTCCATTTGCATTTCTAATTTTATTGATTTGATTTTTCTCCCTTTGTTTCTTGATGAGTCTGGCTAATGGTTTGTCAGTTTTATTTATCCTTTCAAAGAACTAGCTTTTGGCTTTGTTGATTTTTGCTATGGTCTCTTTTGTTTCTTTTGCATTTATTTCTGCCCTAATTTTTAAGATTTCTTTCCTTCTACTAACTCTGGGGTGCTTCATTTCTTCCTTTTCTAGTTGCTTTAGGTGTAGAGTGAGGTTATTTATTTGACTTTTTTCTTGTTTCCTGAGGTATGCCTGTATTGCTATGAACTTACCCCTTAGCACTACTTTTACAGTGTCCCATAGGTTTTGGGTTGTTGTGTTTTCATTTTCATTTGTTTCTATGCATATTTTGATTTCTTCTGTGATTTGTTGGTTATTCAGCAGCGTGGTGTTCAGCCTCCATATGTTGGAAGTTTTAATAGTTTTTCTCCTGTAATTGAGATCTAATCTTACTGCATTGTGGTCAGAAAAGATGCTTGGAATGATTTCTATTTTTTTGAATTTACCAAGGCTAGATTTATGGCCCAGGATGTGATCTATCCTGGAGAAGGTTCCGTGTGCGCTTGAGAAAAAGGTGAAATTCATTGTTTTGGGGCAAAATGTCCTATAGATATCAATTAGGTCTAACTTGTCTATTGTATCATTTAAAGTTTGTGTTTCCTTGTTAGTTTTCTGTTTAGTTGATCTATCCATAGGTGTGAGTGGGATATTAAAGTCTCCCACTGTTATTGTGTTATTGTTAATTTCCCCTTTCATACTTGTTAGCATTTGTCTTACATATTGTGGTGCTGCTATGTTGGATGCATATATATTTATAATTGTTATGTCTTCTTCTTGGATTGATCCTATGATCATTATGTAGTGACCTCCTTTGTCTCTTTTCACAGCCTTTGTTTTAAAGTCTATTTTATCTGATATGAATATTGCTACTCCTGCTTTCTTTTGGTCTCTATTTGCATGGAAAATCTTTTTCCACCCCTTCACTTTCAGTCTGTATGTGTTCCCTGTTTTGAGGTGGGTCTCTTGTAGACAACATATATAGGGGTCTTGTTTTTTTATCCATTCAGCCAGTCTTTGTCTTTTGGTTGGGGCATTCAACCCATTTATGTTTAAGGTATTTAGTGATAAGTATGATCCCATTGCCATTTGCTTTATTGTTTTGGGTTCAAGTTTATATACCCTTTTTGTGTTTCCTGTCTAGAGAATATCCTTTAGCATTTGTTGGAGAGCTGGCTTGGTGGTGCTGAATTCTCTCAGCGTTTGCTTGTCTGTAAAGCTTTTGATTTCTCCTTCATATTTGAATGAGATCCTTTCTGGGTACAGTAAATCTGGGCTGTAGGTTATTTTCTTTCATCATTTTAAGTATGTCTTGCCATTCCCTCCTGGCTTGAAGAGTTTCTATTGAAAGATCAGCTGTTATCCTTATGGTAATCCCCTTGTGTGTTATTTGTGTTTTTTTTTTTTTTCCCTTGCTGCTTTTAATATTTGTTCTTTGTGTTTGATCTTTGTTAATTTGATTAATATGTGTCTTGGGGTGTTTTGCCTTGGGTTTATCCTGTTTGGGACTCTCTGGGTTTCTTGGACTTGGGTGATTATTTCCTTCCCCATTTTAGGGAGGTTTTCAACTATTATCTCCTCAAGAATTTTCTCATGGTCTTTCTTTTTGTCTTCTTCTTCTGGGACTCCTATGATTCGAATGTTGGGGCATTTAACACTGTCCTGGAGGTCTCTGAGATTGTCCTCATTTCTTTTAATTCGTTTTTCTTTTTTCCTCTCCAATTCATTTATTTCTACCATTCTATCTTCTAATTCACTAATCCTATCTTCTGCCTCTGTTATTCTACTATTTGTTGCCTCCAGAGTGTTTTTTATCTCATGTATTGCATTATTCATTATATATGGACTCTTTTTTATTTCTTCTAAGTCCTTGTTAAAACTTTCTTGCATCTTTTCAATCCTTGTCTCCAGGCTATTTATCTGTGATTCCATTTTGATTTCAAGATTTTGGATTATTTTCACTATCATTATTTGGAATTCTTTATCAGGTAGATTCCCAATCTCTTCCTCTTTTGTTTGGTTTGATGGGCATTTATCCTGTTCCTTTACCTGCTGGGTATTCCTCTGTCTCTTCATCTTGTTTATATTGCTGAGTTTGGGGTGGCCTTTCTGTATTCTGGCAGTTTGTGGAGTTCTCTTTATTGTGGAGTTTCCTCACTGTGGTTGGGGTTGTATAGGTGGCTTGTCAAGGTTTCTTGGTTAGGGAAGCTTGTGTCGGTGTTCTGGTGGGTAGAGCTGGATTTCTTCTCTCTGGAGTGCAATGAAATGTCCAGTAATGAGTTATGAGATGTCAGTGGTTTTGGAGTAACTTTGGGCAGCCTGTATATTGGAGCTCAGGGCTGTGTTCCTGTGTTGCTGGAGAATTTGCATAGTATGTCTTGCTCTGGAACTTGTTAGCCCTTGGGTGGTGCTTGGTTTCAGTGTAGGTATGGAGGCATTTGATGAGCTCCTGTCAATTAATGTTCCTTGGAGTCAGGAGTTCTCTGGTGTTCTCAGGGTTTGGACTTAAGCCTCCTGCTTCTGGTTTTCAGTCTTATTTTTACAGTAGTCTCAAGACTTCTCCTTCTATACAGCACCATCGATAAAACATCTAGGTTAAAGATGAAAAGTTTCTCCACAGTAAGGGGCACCCAGAGAGGTTCATAAAGTTACATGGGGAAGAGAAGAGGGAGGAGGGAGTTAGAGGTGACCCAAATGAGATGAGGTGGAATCAATAGAGGAGAGAGCAAGCTAGCCAGTAATCACTTCCTTATGTGCACTGCACAGCTGGACCACTCAGAGATGTTCACAGAGTTATACAGAAAAGAGAAGAGGGAGGAAGGAGACAGAGGTGGCCAGGAGGATAAAGGGGGGAATCAAAAGGAGGGAGACAGATCCAGCCAGTAATCAGTTCCCTAAGTGTTCTCCACTGTCTGGAACACACAGAAATTCACAGAGTTGGGTAAAGAAGAGAGAGGGTAGGGAGGAGACACAGGCGACCTGGTGGATAAAAAGGAGAGTCCAAAGGGGGAGAGAGCAGTCAAGCCAGTAATCTCGCTCCCAAGTAAAAATGGGTACTGAAGATTGGGTTCTTAAAGGTACAAAATTGATAACAAATACCAAAAAGCAAAGTTTAAAAATCTAGAGTAGAGTTTGGAATTTCAAAAATACAATATTAAAGAAAAGAAGAAAAAAATAGAAAAAAAAAAGTCACAAAAATTATAAATATATATATATATATATGAAGTTTGCTATTAAAAACTAGGGTCTTTTTTTTTTTGCAAAGTAATAGTAAGTTATAAAAGTGAAAATTAAAGGAGTAATAGAGGACTTTAAAATTTTTTAAAAATTAAAAAAAAGAATGATTGTAAAAGTAGTAAAAATATATCTAGGACTTTCTCTGGTGGTGTTGTGGGTATTGTGGGGTCAGTTCATTTTTGGATAGTTCCTTGGTCCAGCTTATATTTCTCAATATCTATAGGCCCCTTCCTATGTAGTTGGTACTAACGACAGGGTTTTAATCTATTGCACCTGTCACTTCCAAGGCGGTTCCCTCTGTTTTAGCTTCTTCTGTTTGCTGGTCTTGTCAGTGTCTGATTTCCTCCCTGACACAAAGGGGGTGGTGGTGGACACTTTTTTTTAGGCTCACTTGTTCAGTCGTGCTGTGGGGAGGGAGGGACGTGGCAAACAAATAACACTGGCGTGTGCTCGCAGTGTCTCAGCCACACTGGGCCTGTTCCCGCTCATGGCGCATGTACCCTCCCTGTCCACACTGCTCTGGCTCTAGGTTGCTCCACCGGAACCGTCCGAGGCCGGCCCTGGGCTTCTTGCACCTCCCAGGTCTAAGCCGCTCAGGTTCAGGCACTCGGATAGTCCTCAGAGGCACAGACTCAGTTGGGCCTGCATTTTGTGCCCTTCCCAAGTCCAAGCAGCTCACGTGATGGGGTGTTTGGCGAGCGTGGTTGTTGAGACTTATCACCTCCCCCGTCCCTGCTGCTCGGTTTTCTGGGTGTACAACCAGTGCACCTTCTCAGGTGGATGTTGGCCATCCAGAACCCCAAAAAGTCTTAGTTAGCAAAGAAGCCTGCTTACAGTTTTGTAGATAATGTCTCTCTGGGGCTGCAATTGCCCCCTTCCGGCTCTGGCTGCCTGTCACCGGAGGGGGATGGTCTGCAGCCGGCTAGTTCTGTTCAGTCCTTTGTTCTGTGCACGGGCCTGGCGGTGTCTTAGGTTAGGGCTGGCTTTTCGCATAGTAGTTATCCCACAGTCTGGTTTGCTAGCCCAAGTTAGTTCACTCAGATTGCGCTCAGGGCATTCAGGCCAGATCCTTACTCTAAGCAATGCAGCCCGCGCCTCCCTGCCCAGCCCCCACTTGCTAGTGGCGGGTGCAGGCGTCTGCGCTGCTTCTCCGCTGGGGGAGTTACCGTTGGGCTTGTAATCTGTGGGTTTTAATTATTTACTTATTTTTCCTCCCTGTTATGTTGCCCTCTGTGCTTCCAAGGCTCTCCACAAACTCAGCAGTGAGAGTGTTTCCTGGTGTTTGGAAACTTCTCTCTTTTTAAGACTCCCTGCCCGGGATGGAGCTCCATCCCTACCTCTTTTGTCTCCTTTTTTTGTCTTTTATATTTTTTCCTACCTCCTTTCGAAGACAATGGGCTGCTTTTCTGGGTGTCTGATGTCCTTTGCCGGCATTCAGAAGTTGTTTTGTGGAATTTACTCAGCGTTTAAATATTCTTTTGATGATTTTGTGGGGGAGAAAGTGGTCTCCCCGTCCTATTCCTCTACCATCTTAGGACCACCCCCTTACTGTTTCTTTGATCATGGCTTCTCTGGTTTTTTGTCCCCGTCAAGTAAACAAGCTTGAAGAGAGAAAAAAAAAGTTGTCAACTCTATCAAGATCTAGAAGAATGCCACTGGATAAGCTCTTGATAAATGTGAGTAAACTAGAATGAATGATGGAATGAGTGAATAAATGAATGAAATAATGAATGAAAAACAAATCATATAATACACATAACACAAAAGGGAGGTCTTTAAGGAAGGTATTAGGAAGTATAATGTGAAAACCAAAGGTTAAGTAGCACGTGGGGGAGACCTTGGAAGAGACCCTCAGGCTATGAATGTGAGTTAAGATACGAAATAACAAAAAAAGATTAATTAGAGAGGAATCCCATAAACAGAATTAACTATGGAGAATTCCAATGGTGTTTATGTACAAAGATTCTTTATTAACTCAAAATTATATAGTCACAAAAATATGGATATACAGGGTTACACACAAAAAAACAGCATCAGTTACACATGAAGATAGGAATTCTACACAGAAGTGAAGCATAGTCACTACTCAGCTGGACCTGAAAAACCTCAAAATAGTTCCTGTACTGAAAATTCAGGAGAGATTTTTCCAAACCTTCCCTGGGTTCGTTATTCAACTGTCAGGAAAGATTTTTCCTAAGCAAATTCTCTCCACTGTTTACTTTCTGTAATTAAGGGAAAAAAATTCCAAACTGTTTACCTGTTTTCATTCTTTCCCCAATCTAGGCTCATCGCACTCACTGCTGCTGCTGCAGCTGCTAAGTCGCTTCAGTCGTGTCCGACTGTGCGACCCCATAGATGGCAGCCCACCAGGCTCCACCGTCCCCAGGATTCTCCAGGCAAGAACACTGGAGTGGGTTGCCATTTCTTTCTCCAATGCATGAAAGTGAAAAGTGAAAGTGAAATTGCTCAGTCGTGTCGGACTCCCAGTGACCCCATGGACTGCAGCGCACAAGGCTCCTCCGTCCATGAGATTTTCCAGGCAGAAGTACTGGAGTGGGGTGCCATTGCCTTCTCCACATCGCACTCACTGGTTTATATCAATTCCCTATAAGTGCCACTCTTGTTCCCATAAATTTTAAATGGATGCTCCATGGTGAAAAACACAGAAAACCAAAAAATGCTCTTCCATGAACCAAAACAATCAGAAGAAATATTAGACTAGTTTTATCACTTTACTTTTTTCTCTCCATTTCTCTGAAGATACTCCACTGTTTCTTCTTCATTTATTATCTTTTGTATTCTTTTTCTGAGTGTCTTTTCCAGAGTCTCCTGTTATCACTTTAGTTTTTTTTCTCTGTTTCTCTGGGAATAATCTACTGTTTCATCTTCATTTATTATCTTTTATATTCTTTTTCTTTTTCTGAGTATCTTTTCCAGAATCTTGTGTTATCACTTTGTTTTTCTCCATTTCTCTGGGTATATGCGACTGTTTCTTCTTAATTATTATCTTGGAATTCTTTTTCTGAGTATCTTTTCCAGAAGCTCTTTCTCCAAGTCTCTCTATCTCTCTGGAAGTCTTTGTCACACACCGTTTGTCTATAGCTCCCATCATCCTTTACCTTCATCCAAACTTTACTAACAGAGTGCCTTTATTTTATTTAGGTCAATTTTACAGGCTGTGCAACGTTCTCCAGCTTCCCAAACACCCATCCTGATCATATGAAAATAAATACACACTGAGACTGTCCTCCCTGACACCTTGGGGAAACATCCTTCTGAATACTGTGTTTGGCTTATCCTGGAATACTTACATAAGCACCTATTTTCTTCGTCCTCAGCCCCCTCAATCCTCACACTTACACTTTCAGTCTTTGACCATCACATTACCCTCCTGGACATCTGAAAATGCTTCTACTACAAGATGTGTCCTTCCTGACACCTGAGGGCAGTATGGTTCTGAATGTGGTACCAAGCAGGCCCTGGAATACATTCAGTCCTCCTCCTTCTGGCTCAGCTCTGTTTGAAATTGAAAAGTGAGAGTGAAAGTCATTCAGTCGTGTCCTGCTCTTTGCAACCCCATGGACTATACGTCCATGGAGTTCTCAGCCCCCTTTACCCCAAAACATATCTTAGTCTTCCATCATCATACTTGCTGGAATTTACTTTGCACACAATCAAGTATTAATTAAAAAACCTGATCAAGTTATTGGACATTCTGGTAATTTTTATCTGGAATTACTGTTAAATTACTCAGCACTGCTGACAGAAAAAGCGGTTACAGATTTGAAGAGAGGAACAGATAGATTCTGGGTTGAGAGTAATGCATAATGAAACTTTAAGAATCTGTCAGTTTTTTTAAAAAATATTATTGCACTATATATGATTTGCAATGTTATATTACTTTCAGGTATGTAACATAGTAATTCAAAAATTCTAGGGAGGAGCCAAGATGGCAGAGGAGTAGGACGGGGAGAACACTTTCTCCCCCACAAATTCATCAAAAGAGCATTTAAACGTCGAGTAAATTCCACAAAACAACTTCTGAATGCCGGCAGAGGACATCAGGCACCCAGAAAAGCAACCCAACTCTTCGAAAGGAGGTAGGAAAAAATATTAAAAACAAAAAAAAAAGAGACAAAAGAGGGAGGGACGGAGTTCCGTCCCGGGAAGGGAATCTTAAAAAGAGAGAAGTTTCCAAACATCAGGAAACCTTCTCACTGCCGAATCTGTGCCGAGCTTTGGAAGCACAGAGGGCAACATAACAGGGAGAAAAAATAAATAAACAATTTAAAACTCGCAGATTGCGAGCCCTACGGTAACTCCCCCAGCAGAGAAGCAGCGCAGACGCCTGCATCCGCCATTAGCAAACCGGGGCTGGGCAGGGAGGCGCGGCGCGGGCTGCATCGCTGAGAGTAAGAATCTGGCCTGAATACCCTGAGCGCTATCTGAGCGAAATAATTTGGGCTAGCAAACCAGACTGTGGGATACCTACCACGCGAAAAGCCAGCCCTAACCTAAGACCGCCAGGCCCGCGCACGGAACAAAGGACTGAACAGAGATAGCCGGCTGCAGACCTTCCCCCTCCGGTGACAGGCAGCCAGAGCCGGAAGGGGGCAATCGCAGCCCCAGAGAGACATTATCTATAAAATTGTAAGCAGGCTTCTTTGCTAACTAAAACTTCTTGGGGGTCTGGACGGTCAACATCTGCCTGAGAAGGTGCACCGGTTTTACATCCAGATAACTGAGCGGCGGGGAGGCGATAAGTCGCAGCATTGGCGCTCGCCTGGGAAGAGCAAATTGGCGCTCGGACCTGGGAAGAGCACAAAACGCAGGCCCAACTGAGTCTGCGCCTCTGAGGACTACCCGAGTGCCTGAACCTGAGCGGCTTGGACCTGGGAGGTGCATGCAGCCCAGGGCCAGCCTCGGATTGTTCCCGGCGGAACAACCTAGAGTCCGAGCAGTGTGGACAGGGAGGCTACACGCGCCGTGAGCGGGGGCAGACCCAGGGTGGCTGAGGCACTGCGAGCCCACGCCAGTGTTATTTGTTTGCAGCATCCCTCCCTCTCTCCCCACAGCGCGACTGAACAAGTAAGCCTAAAAAAAAAAAAAAAAAAAAAAGTGTCCTCCACCGTGCCCTTTGAGTCAGGGTGGAAACCAGATACTGAAGAGACTAGCAAACAGAAGAAGATATAACAGAGGGAAACGCCTTGGAAGCTACAGGCAATAGATCAAAACCCTGTGGTTACTACAGACTACATAGGAAGGGGCCTATAGATCTTGAGAAATATAAATCTGACCAAGGAACTAGCCAAAAATGAACTGAACCCACAACACCCACAAAAAAAAAAAAAAAAAAAAAAAAAGTCCTAGATATATTTTTATTATTTTTACGATCATTCTTTCTTTTTTTTTTTTAATTAAAAAAAAAATAAATTTTAAGTCCTCTATTGTTCCTTTAATTTTCACCTTTATATCCTATTACTTTGCAAAAAAAAAAAAAAGACCCTATTTTTTTCTTCTTCAGCAAACTTCATATATATATATTTTATAATTTTTTGACCTTGTTTTTTTTTGTTTGTTTTTGTTTTTTTCTTCTTTTCTTTAACATTGTATTTTTGAAATTCTAAACTCTACTCTAGATTTTTAATTTTCGCTTTTTGGTATATGTTATCAATTTTGTACCTATAGTTTTTTTTTATATATAATTTCTGTGACTTTTTTTTTTTTTTTCTTCTTCTCTGTTTCTTTCTCTTCTTCTTTTATATAACATTGTATATCTGAAATTCCAAACTTTACTCTAGATTTTTAATTTATGCTTTTTGGTATTTGATATCAATTTTGTACCTGTATTTTCTTTATAATTTTTGTGACATTGTTCGTATTTGTTTGTTTGTTTTCTCTCTTTATTTTTCTTCTTTTTTTTTTTTTTTTTTTTAACATTGTATTTTTGAAATTCCAAACTCTACTCTAGATTTTTAATTTTTGCTTTCTGGTATTAGTTATCAATTTTGTACTTGTACTTTCTTTATAATTTTCGCGACCTTGTTTGTTTTTGTTTGTTCGTTTTTTCTCTCTTTCTTTTCCTTCTTCTTTTCTTTAACATCGTATTTTTGAAATTCCAAACTCTACTCTAGATTTTTAATTTTCGCTTTCTGGTATTAGTTATCAATTTTGTACCTGTACTTTCTCTATAATTTTCGCGACCTTGTTTGTTTTTGTTTGTTCTTTCTTTCTCTCTGTCTTTTCCTTCTTCTTTTCTTTAACATCGTATTTTTGAAATTCCAAACTCTACTCTAGATTTTTAATTTTTGCTTTTATGTATTTGTTACCAATTTTGTACCTATAAGGACCCAATCTTCAGGACCCATTTTTCACTAGGGAGTGAGATTACTGGCTTGACTGCTCTCTCTCCCTTTGGACCCTCCTTTTTCTCCACCAGGTCGCCTGTGTCTCCTCCCTAACCCCTCTCTACTCTACCCAACTCTGTGAATTTCTGTGTGTTCCAGACGGTGGAGAACACTTAGGGAACTGATTACTGGCTGGATCTGTCTCCCTCCTTTTCATTCCCCCCTTTTATCCTTCTGGCCACCTCTGTTACCTTCCTCCTTCTTCTCTTCTCTGTATAACCCCGTGAACATCTCTGAGCGGTTCAGTTGTGGAGTGCACATAAGGAAGTGACTACTGGCTAGCCCACTCTCTCCACTATTGATTTACCTCATCTCATTTGGGTCACCTCTAACTCCCTCCTCCCTCTTCTCTTCTCCATGTAACCCTGTGAACCTCTCTGAGTGACCCTCACTGTAGAGAAACTTATCATCTTTAATGTAGATGTTTTATCAATGGTGCTGTATAGAAGGAGAAGTTTTGAAACTACTGTAAAAATAAGACCGATAATCGGAAGCAGGAGACTTAAGTCCAAACCCTGACTCCAGGGAACTCCTGACTCCAAGGAACATTCATTGACAGGAGCTCATCAAATGCCTCCATACCGACACTGAATCCAAGCACCACACAAGGGCCAATAAGTTCCAGGACAAGACATACCAAGCAAATTCTCCAGCAACAAAGGAACACAGCCCTGAGCTTCAAGATACAGGCTGCCCAAAGTCACCCCAAAACTATAGACATCTCATAACTCATTACTGGACATTTCATTGCACTCCAGAGAGAAGAAATACAGCTCCACCCACCAGAACACCGACACAAGCTTCCCTAACCAGGAAACCTTGACAAGCCACCTGTACAAACCCACACACAGTGAGGAAACGCCACAATAAAGAGAACTCCACAAACTGCCAGAATACAGAAAGGACACCCCAAACTCAGCAATTTAAACAAGATGAAGAGACAGAGGAATACTCAGCAGATAAAGGAACAGGATAAATGCCCACCAAACCAAACAAAAGAGGAAGAGATAGGGAATCTACCTGATAAAGAATTCCGAATAATGATAGTGAAATTGATCCAAAATCTTGAAACTAAAATGGAATTACAGATAAATAGCCTGGAGACAAGGATTGAGAAGATGCAAGAAAGGTTTAACAAGGACCTAGAAGAAATAAAAAAGAGTCAATATATAACGAATAATGCAATAAGTGAAATTAAAAACACTCTGGAGGCAACAAATAGTAGAATAACAGAGGCAGAAGACAGGATTAGTGAATTAGAAGATAGAATGGTAGAAATAAATGAATCAGAGAGGATAAAAGAAAAACGAATTAAAAGAAATGAGGACAATCTCAGAGACCTCCAGGACAATATTAAACGCTACAACATTCGAATCATAGGGGTTCCAGAAGAAGAAGACAAAAAGAAAGACCATGAGAAAATACTTGAGGAGATAATAGTGGAAAACTTCCCTAAAATGGGGAAGGAAATAATCACCCAAGTCCAAGAAACCCAGAGAGTACCAAACAGGATAAACCCAAGGAGAAACACCCCAAGACACATATTAATCAAATTAACAAAGATCAAACACAAAGAACAAATATTAAAAGCAGCAAGGGAAAAACAACAAATAACACACAAGGGAATTCCCATAAGGATAACAGCTGATCTTTCAATAGAAACTCTTCAAGCCAGGAGGGAATGGCAAGACATACTTAAAATGATGAAAGAAAATAACCTACAGCCCAGATTATTGTACCCAGCAAGGATCTCATTCAAGTATGAAGGAGAAATCAAAAGCTTTTCAGACAAGCAAAAGCTGAGAGAATTCTGCACCACCAAACCAGCTCTCCAACAAATACTAAAGGATATTCCCTAGACAGGAAACACAAAAACGGTGTATAAACTCGAACCCAAAACAATAAAGTAAATGGCAACGGGAACATACTTATCAGTAATTACCTTAAATGTAAATGGGTTGAATGCCCCAACCAAAAGACAAAGACTGGCTGAATGGATACAAAAACAAGACCCCTACATATGTTGTCTACAAGAGACCCACCTCAAAACAGGGGACACATACAGACTGAAAGTGAAGGGCTGGAAAAAGATTTTCCATGCAAATAGGGACCAAAAGAAAGCAGGAGTAGCAATACTCATATCAGATAAAATAGACTTTAAAACAAAGGCTGTGAAAAGAGACAAAGAAGGTCACTACATAATGATCAAAGGATCAATCCAAGAAGAAGAGATAACAATTATAAATATATATGCACCCAACACGGGAGCACCACAGTACGTAAGACAAATGCTAACAAGTATGAAAGGAGAAATTAACAATAACACAATAATAGTGGGAGACTTTAATACCCCACTTACACCTATGGATAGATCAACTAAACAGAAAATTAACAAGGAAACACAAACTTTAAACGATACAATAGACCAGTTAGACCTAATTGATATCTATAGGTCATTTCATCCCAAAACAATGAATTTCACCTTTTTCTCAAGCGCACATGGAACCTTCTCCAGGATAGATCACATCCTGGGCCATAAAGCTAGCCTTGGTAAATTCAAAAAAATAGAAATCATTCCAAGCATTTTTTCTGACCACAATGCAGTAAGATTAGATCTCAATTACAGGAGAAAAACTATTAAAAATTCCAACATATGGAGGCTGAACAACACGCTGCTGAATAACCAACAAATCACAGAAGAAATCAAAAAAGAAATCAAAATTTGCATAGAAACGAACGAAAATGAAAACACAACAACCCAAAACCTGTGGGACACGGTAAAAGCAGTCCTAAGGGGAAAGTTCATAGCAATACAGGCACACCTCAAGAAACAAGAAAAAAGTCAAATAAATAACCTAACTCTACACCTAAAGCAACTAGAAAAGGAAGAAATGAAGAACCCCAGGGTTAGTAGAAGGAAAGAAATCTTAAAAATTAGAGCAGAAATAAATGCAAAAGAAACAAAAGAGACCATAGCAAAAATCAACAAAACCAAAAGCTGGTTCTTTGAAAGGATAAATAAAATTGACAAACCATTAGCCAGACTCATCAAGAAACAAAGGGAGAAAAATCAAATCAATAAAATTAGAAACGAAAATGGAGAGATCACAACAGACAACACAGAAATACAAAGGATCATAAGAGACTACTATCAACAATTATATGCCAATAAAATGGACAACGTGGAAGAAATGGACAAATTCTTAGAAAAGTACAACTTTCCAAAACTGGACCAGGAAGAAATAGAAAATCTTAACAGACCCATCACAACCATGGAAATTGAAACTGTAATCAAAAATCTTCCAGCAAACAAAAGCCCCGGTCCAGACGGCTTCACAGCTGAATTCTACCAAAAATTTAGAGAAGAGCTAACACCTATCCTGCTCAAACTCTTCCAGAAAATTGCAGAGGAAGGTAAACTTCCAAACTCATTCTATGAGGCCACCATCACCCTAATACCAAAACCTGACAAAGATCCCACAAAAAAAGAAAACTACAGGCCAATATCACTGATGAACATAGATGCAAAAATCCTTAACAAAATTCTAGCAATCAGAATCCAACAACACATTAAAAAGATCATACACCATGATCAAGTGGGCTTTATCCCAGGGATGCAAGGATTCTTCAATATCCGCAAATCAATCAATGTAATACACCACATTAACAAATTGAAAAATAAAAACCATATGATTATCTCAATAGATGCAGAGAAAGCCTTTGACAAAATTCAACATCCATTTATGATAAAAACTCTCCAGAAAGCAGGAATAGAAGGAACATACCTCAACATAATAAAAGCTATATATGACAAACCCACAGCGAACATTATCCTCAATGGTGAAAAATTGAAAGCATTTCCTCTAAAGTCAGGAACAAGACAAGGGTGCCCACTTTCACCATTACTATTCAACATAGTATTGGAAGTTTTGGCCACAGCAATCAGAGCAGAAAAAGAAATAAAAGGAATCCAAATTGGAAAAGAAGAAGTAAAACTCTCACTATTTGCAGATGACATGATCCTCTACATAGAAAACCCTAAAGAGTCCACCAGAAAATTACTAGAAATAATCAATGACTACAGTAAAGTTGCAGGATATAAAATCAACACACAGAAATCCCTTGCATTCCTATACACTAATAATGAGAAAACAGAAAGAGAAATTAAGGAAACAATTCCATTCACCATTGCAACGGAAAGAATAAAATACTTAGGAATATATCTACCTAAAGAAACTAAAGACCTATATATAGAAAACTATAAAACACTGGTGAAAGAAATCAAAGAGGACACTAATAGATGGAGAAATATACCATGTTCATGGATTGGAAGAATCAATATAGTGAAAATGAGTATACTACCCAAAGCAATTTATAGATTCAACGCAATCCCTATCAAGCTACCAACAGTATTCTTCACAGAGCTAGAACAAATAATTTCACAATTTATATGGAAATACAAAAAACCTCGAATAGCCAAAGCGATCTTGAGAAAGAAGAATGGAACTGGAGGAATCAACCTACCTGACTTCAGGCTCTACTACAAAGCCACAGTTATCAAGACAGTATGGTACTGGCACAAAGACAGAAATATGGATCAATGGAATAAAATAGAAAGCCCAGAGATAAATCCACGCACATATGGACACCTTATCTTTGACAAAGGAGGCAAGAATATACAATGGATTAAAGACAATCTCTTTAACAAGTGGTGCTGGGAAATCTGGTCAACCACTTGTAAAAGAATGAAACTGGACCACTTTCTAACACCATACACAAAAATAAACTCAAAATGGATTAAAGATCTAAACATAAGACCAGAAACTATAAAACTCCTAGAGGAGAACATAGGCAAAACACTCTCCGACATATATCACAGCAGGATCCTCTATGACCCACCTCCCAGAATATTGGAAATAAAAGCAAAAATAAACAAATGGGACCTAATTAACCTTAAAAGCTTCTGCACATCAAAGGAAACTATTAGCAAGGTGAAAAGACAGCCTTCAGAATGGGAGAAAATAATAGCAAATGAAGCAACCGACAAACAACTAATCTCAAAAATATACAAGCAACTCCTACAGCTCAACTCCAGAAAAATAAACGACCCAATCAAAAAATGGGCCAAAGAACTAAATAGACATTTCTCCAAAAAAGACATACAGATGGCTAACAAACACATGAAAAGATGCTCAACATCACTCATTATCAGAGAAATGCAAATCAAAACCACTATGAGGTACCATTTCACACCAGTCAGAATGGCTGCGATCCAAAAGTCTACAAATAATAAATGCTGGAGAGGGTGTGGAGAAAAGGGAACCCTCTTACACTGTTGGTGGGAATGCAAACTAGTACAGCCACTATGGAGAACAGTGTGGAGATTCCTTAAAAAACTGGAAATAGAACTGCCTTATGATCCAGCAATCCCACTGCTGGGCATACACACTGAGAAAACCAGAAGGGAAAGAGACACGTGTACCCCAATGTTCATCGCAGCACTGTTTATAATAGCCAAGACATGGAAGCAACCTAGATGTCCATCAGCAGATGAATGGATAAAGAAGCTGTGGTACATATACACAATGGAGTATTACTCAGCCATTAAAAAGAATACATTTGAATCAGTTCTAATGAGGTGGATGAAACTGGAGCCTATTATACAGAGTGAAGTAAGCCAGAAGGAAAAACATAAATACAGTATACTAACGCATATATATGGAATTTAGAAAGATGGTAACAATAACCCGGTGTACGAGACAGCAAAAGAGACACTGATGTATAGATCAGTCTTATGGACTCTGTGGGAGAGGGAGAGGGTGGGAAGATTTGGGAGAATGGCAATGAAACATGTAAAATATCATGTAGGAAACGAGTTGCCAGTCCAGGTTCGATGCATGATGCTGGATGCTTGGGGCTGGTGCACTGGGACGGCCCAGAGGGATGGTATGGGGAGGGAGAGGGAGGAGGGTTCGGGATGGGGAACACATGTATACCTGTGGCGGATTCATTTTGATATTTGGCAAAACTAATACAATTATGTAAAGTTTAAAAATAAAATAAAATTAGAGGAAAAATTCTATACATTATTTTGCTCAATTTACAGTTATAAAATATTGGCTATGTTCCCCATGCAATACAATATATGGTTATCCTTATTTTATGCTCATTAGATTATAACTATCAATGCCTCACTTCTATATTGCCCCTCCCCAGCTGGTAATCAATAGTTGGTTCTCTATATTTGTGAGTATGATTCTTTTTTGTATCAATTCAGTTCAGTTTAGTCGCTCAGTCGTGTCCGACTCTGCGACCCCATGAATTGCAGCAGACCAGGCCTCCCTGTCCATCACCAACTCCTGGAGTTCACTCAAACTCACGTCCATCGAGTCAGTGAGGCCATCCAGCCATCTCAACCTCTGTCGTCCCCTTCTCCTCCTAACCCCAATCCCTCCCAGCATCAGAGTCTTTTCCAATGAGTCAACTCTTCGCATGAGGTGGCCAAAGTACTGGAGTTTCAGCTTTAACATCATTCCTTCCAAAGAAATCCCAGGACGGATCTCCTTTAGAATGGACTGGTTGGATCTCCTTGCAGTCCAAGGGACTCTCAAGAGTCTTCTCCAACACCACAGTTCAAAAGCATCAATTCTTCGGTGCTCAGCCTTCTTCACAGTCCAACTCTCACATTCATACATGACCACTGGAAAAACCATAGCCTTGTATAATCACTACTTTTTTCATTTTTTTGTTTCCATGTATCAATGATAACATTCATTATTTGTCTTTCTTTGTCTAACTTACTTCACTAGGCATAATACCCTCCAGAAGCATCTATGTTGTTGCACATTACAAAATTTCATTCTTTTTCTAAGGCTTTGTCATATTCCATTATATATAATGTATGTAATATCTTCTTCATATATTTATCTGTTGATGAACACTTAAGTTGCTTCCATATGTTGGCTGTTGTAAATAATGCTACTATAAACAGCAGGGTGCTTACAGCTCTCTGAGTTAGTGTTTTAGTTTTCTTCAGATAAATATCATGAGAGGAATTGCTGGACCATATGGCAGTTCTATGTCTAATTTTTTTGAGGAAACTTCATACTATTCCCCAGATAACTAAACTAATTTATATTCCCACCAACTGTGCACAAGGGTTCCCTTTTCCCCACATCTCTCTCCAACACTTGTTAAGTATTGTCATTGTGATAATAGCCATTCTAAAAGATATGAGATGATAGCTCCTTGTGGTTTTGATTCACATTTCTGGGATGGTTATAGACTTAAGAATCCTTTCATGTGCCTATCTGCCATCTGTATTGCTTCTTTGGAAAATGTCTATTTATGTCTTTGATTCATTTTTCAATTTGGTTGTTTCTTTGATATACAGGTGTGTGAGCTTCTTACACACTTGGGATATTAAACTCATATTGGGCATTTCATTTGCAAATATTTTCTATCATTTTTTGTTATTTTGCATTCCTTCAATGGTTTAATTCACTCTGCAAAAGCTTTTAAGTTTTATATAGGCCCAATTTGTTTGTTTTTATTTCCTTTGCCTTAGGAGAGGGATCCAAAAAAGGTATTGCTACAGTTTATGTCAATGAGTGTTCTGCTTGTTTTCTTCTAGGAGTTTTGTGTTTTCTGGCCTTACCTCTAGGTCTTTAATTCATTTTGAGTTTACCTTTTATTTACTTATTTACTGGCCATGCCAAGTGACATGTAGTATCTTAATTTTCCTATCATTGATTGAACCATGGAGTGCAAAGTCTTTAACCAATGGACCATTAGGGGACTCCCTTGAGTTTACTGTTTTATAGGTTGTAGGGAAATGTTCTAATTTCATTCTTCTCCATCTAACTGGAAAGACATGATGAACCTTTGAAATACTGCATTATACTCTTTCCGTGTCAGAGACAATGCTTGGCACCCATCTCTAAGTTCTATATTGCATAGCCTATGGGTGAGATTATGAATAATTGTCTCTTATCAGAAGAAGGCTGGATTGGTTTGTGCCATATACACAAAGAACTAATCCATATTGGTTGTCTCTCTGTTTCCTCTAAACTTCCTGCTGACCTAGGTTTCCATCCAGCCTGCATGTCCTATTGCCTCTGGATGGGAATTAGGTGTTCATCTTCCAGGGATACAAATTTTATCTCTTTGATTCCACTGAATTCAGTGTCATTTGACATTTGTTAGTCTTGCAGGGACCCAGGAAGGGAAACATACTCTTCATTCTTTTTGGAAAACCTCTTCCCAATATTTTTTTTCTGTTTCAGGTTTTACCCCATGGCTTCGGTTAGTTTACTGCTAAAAGTTATCACTGAGATGGAATCAGCCTCAGCCTTCTATATTTGATCCTACTGGATTCAGCCAGAATGTCCCTTGATTTGTTTCACTGCGACTACTTTCCAGCCCTATCATATCTCTCTTATCTCTAATCAGTTTCTATTCATTCAAATAAAATGATGAGTGACATCAAAAATAGCATGTATTTTTTAGCTGTTGGCCCAGTGGTCATCCAATAGTTATGTCAAGTGATAGATACTTTGAAACTTACCCAGTTCTTCCCTATATTACTATAAATAAGTGGACCTCCTACATATTATCTAATTTTTAAAAACAAGTCACAATCCTTGTGTATATCACTGGTAACTAGAGCTTTCTCTATGTGAATCAATATTTCCTAGATATAAAGGTCTACTTTGATTCCACCAAGCTCTGCTATTGACTGACCATTAAGTACTCTAGTTGAAGTGACTTAGCAAGTGAGAAAGAGGGAAGCGGTCCTGAGGTCTGGGAACTGGCCTGATACTCCTGGGGTTCGGAACTGTTAGGACCTGGCCTAGGCTCACAGCTTGGAAATGACTCGCTCTTGTTGGACACAAACACTCTCACAAAACACCAACATCAGAGAAGGGCACACAGTCACTTCTATAAATTTGACCAGTTCATCATATTGGTAGTCTTCAGTACAAACAAAAACAAGGTCAGTCTGAAACCATAAAACACTAAATATCTCCCTCTCCTAGCTAAAGCATGACTGCAACTTCATTTACTATTAGAGCTTTGGCTTCCCTCTATTCTCTTCTGCTCCAGATAAGGTTTGTTAAGACACTCAGTCACAGCATAAGTTATGTTCCCTTGACTCACCAATCCAGAGCAGAAGGGTGCTTCCCTAAACCTTCCCCCAAATCACCGCACACAGGCCCCAATTCTGTAAGAAGTCCTTTCTAACTCCCAAAGTCTAAGGCACCTCTCTGATTTCCCATGGTTACTTTCTCCTCACTGAAATGAGTACTAACCCAACTGAACTCAACTACAGTGGTTTTTTGACTAGCGGGCTTTGATATCTGAATATATAATTGGGATGGACATTATATAAGAACAAGGTGTGGCACCTTTGTCCGCACTTTGGAAATTTGCTGGGTTTAATAAAGCCTCATTTGGGGAGTCTTGCTAAAGAGAATCTTTAAAATTGCCTGAACTATCTCTATCAGTAAATTAAGCAGTGCAAAATCCAAGAAGTGCAACATTAATGCTCTGATCAAGGAAATGATAAGGTTGGAATTTGGTGCTTACTAAATCTCTTTTCTTTTTGAAAAACAATTCTCTTCCACCTACCCCTGCTGAGAATCATTGCACTGAATGATTTACCGAGAAAAGGAAATTAAGTTAAGAGATTGTAGTTAAAAGCTCTCAAGTCAGAAATTTATTAAAGGTACATTAATGTATCTTGTAAGAATTCTTACCTAAGTTTTTCAGTGTTTAGATTTGACTTAATTGGAGCAACCTGGTTTTTTTAAAACTTCATTTACAAATCAACAAGAGTATACATGGCCATTCAGAAACAATTATTGGTGTATCTGTGTACAACCACCAATTCTTGCATAATATCTGGTATCATTTTACTTTAGATTTGGATGATCCTCACATTAAATTTCTTCTCCCTTCTCTTTCTCTCTCTTCCTTTCTGCTCCTCTGTCTCACTTAATCACCCTGTTCATATACATACGAAAACCACACATATTACTATATTCTCATGTTATATGTGGAAAAATATGAAAACAATTCTCTTTGGCTACTTGATAATAGGCAGAGGAGACTATTAAAGGTCAAACAAGGTGTGTCTTCTGATTGCTTCGGCTGTACTTAATATTGAGATAAGCTGGGACCTGGGGACATGGGACCCTTTGCCAGAGTGCTCACACCTGGACAAGGGGTCTTCTTCAGCAGCAGAATACAAAGGAAGTATAAGGGACACACAGTAAGACAAAAAGGATAGAAGCAATAAGATACAAAAACGTCCTAGACCAACTGCCACTCCTGAGGGGCCTGGAGCAAAAGCAGGGTAGCTGTGCATGAACCCTGCATACAGCACCAGCAAGAAGGCGGGCAGACCACCTCAGCTATAGCCCCCTGCTCAACCTCTCAGACCTGTCTCTGTTATCACTTTTAAGGACCCAAGAAAGTCTTCTTAGGGAATAAGCACATGTACTTGATAGTTGTCTGCATGTTGCAGTACAAGCCTTGCTTGCAAGTCTGCTTTGGCCTCTTTCAATTTCTATTGTAGCAAGTGTGGGAGTTGGTAAAAATACGAAAAAGAATATTTAAGAATAGCAACAGTCCATGAGGAATTGGTGAACCCTGATATATTTCAATAGCACCTTCCCTTTTATAATAGTTTCTCGGTCCATTCAGGCACAATTTGAATTTTCAGAGATTGAGATCTGTGTACATTAACTCTATTGCCACAGAGATAGTTGAGTCTATTAGCATATTGCCATAATCTAGTTAGACAAGATTTAGAGTTCATAATCATTAAAGTCAAATTACTACCTAGTATGATAATTACTTTCTCAGAGGAATATGCTCAAAAGAAATGTCCTTTCCTATTTGTATGATAACTAAAGGTAGTGGGTTTCATGTAATATTCAAGGCCTAATTCCATCTGTGAAATTCCTGGGAATTACATGTGTTGAAGAAACCAGAGACATTGCTCAAATTATGCAACATGTGGTCATGTTTTTCAGATCATGCTAATAAACAAGAGAGGCTGAGACCACAGAATTCTTGTGGTTTTGGCAAAATCATACTCCTAACCTAGAAATCCTATTGGCCTCTTCTCAAAAGTCACCAGGTAAATTAGCATTCATTGTTGAAATCTCACTTATTTTTTGATAAATTGGCCTATCATTAAGTATACATTAATGATGTCAGTGACTCAATGGACATGAGTCTGAGTGAACTCCGGGAGTTGGTGATGGACAGGGAGGCCTGGCGTGCTGCGATTCATGGGGTCGCAAAGAGTCGGACACGACTGAGCAACTGATCTGATCTGATCTGAATGATGCTGTCTTAAGTAATGTTTTCAAATTTTTCAATTTTGATCATAGGAAGCATGTGGAATTATCTTTGAATTTTGTATAGCTGCTTTCTATCTTATGATCTTATTTTACTTATTGTTTCTAACACATATTTGTACATGTGTGTGTATGTGATTATATATATATACAACCATGTTAACATGCAACCATGTTGCATGTGTATGCAAATTTAGTTTCCTTCATTATTTCTAAGGTTTTTAAATTTCTTTTTTTTCCTGCCTATTGCACTGGCTAAGACATCTGAAAAGATGTTAAGTACAAGTGAAAAGAACCAAGACCTACCCTAAATTCTAGTTTTTTATTTTAGGGGAAGGATTTTACTTCTTCTCTATTATAGATACCATTTTTGAGATTGTAGTAATTTTCGCTGACTCCTAGCTCAAAGTGATGAAAAGGAAAAACTTATGGATCTCATTCAAATATGAAGGAGAAACCAAAGCCTTTAGAGACAAGCAAAAGCTCAGAGAATTCAGCACCACCAAACCAGCTCTCCAACAAATGCTAAAGGATCTTGCTAGACAGGAACCACAGAAAAGGATTATAAACATAAACCCAAAGCAACAAAGTAAATGGCAATGGGATCATACTTATCAATAATTACCTTAAATGTAAATGGGTTGAATGCCCCAACCAAAAGACAAAGACTGGCTGAATGGATAAAAACACAAGACGCCTATATATGCTGTCTACAAGAGACCCACCTCAAACCTAGGGACACATACAGATTGAAAGTGAAGGGATGGAAAAATATTTCACACAAATGGAGACCAAAAGAAATCAGGAGTAGCAATATTCATATCAGATAAAATAGACTTTGAGATAAAGGCCATGAGACAAAGAAGGACACTACATAATGATCAAAGGATCAATCCAAGAAGAAGATATAACAATTATAAATATATATGTACCCAACATGGGAGCACCGGAATATGTAAGGTAAATGCTAACAAATATGAAAGGGGAAATTAGCAATAACAAATAATAGTGGGAGACTTTAATACCCCACTCACACCTATGGATAGATCAACTAAACAGAAAATTAGCAAGGAAACACAAACTTTAAATGATGCAATGGACCAGTTAGACCTAATTGATATAGGGCATTTCACCCTAAAACAATGAATTTCACCTCTTTCTCAAGTGCACACGGAACCTTCAAGATAGATCACATCCTGGGCCATAAATCTAGCTTTGGTAAATTAAAAGAAAAATTGAAATCATCTCAAGCATCTTTTCTGATCACAATGCAGTAAGATTAGATGTCAACTACAGGGAAAAAACTATGAAAAATACAAACATACGGACGCTAAACAACACACTTCTGAATAACCAACAAATCACAGAAGAAATCAAAAAAGAAATCAAAATACGCATAGGAACTAATAAAAATGAAAACACAACAACCCCAAACCTGTGAGATTCAGTAAAAGCAGTGCTAAGGGGAAGGTTCATAGCAATAGACGCCTACCTCAAGAAACAGGAGAGAAATCAAATAAATAACCTAACTCTACACCTAAAGCATCTAGAAAAGGAAGACATGAAGAACCCCAGGGTTAGTAGAAGGAAAGAAATCACAAAAATTAGGGCAGAGATAAATGCAAAAGAAACAAAAGGGACCATAGCAAAAATCAACAAAGCTAAAAGCTGGTTCTTCGAGAAGATAAATAAAATAGACAAACCATTAACCAGACTCATCAAGAAACAAAGGGAGAGGAATCAAATCAACAAAATTAGAAATGAAATGGGGAAATCACAATAGACAACACAGAAATACAAAGGATCATAAGAGACTACTATCAGCAACTATATGCCAATAAAATGGACAACTTGGAAGAAATGGACAAATTCCTAGAAAAATATAACTTTCCAAAACTGAATCAGGAAGAAATAGAAAATCTTAGCAGACCCATCACAAGCACAGAAATCGAAACCATAATCAGAAATCTTCCAACAAACAAAAGCCCAGGACCAGATGGCTTCACAGCTGAATTCTACCAAAAATTTAGGGAAGGGCTAACACCTATCCTAGTCAAACTCTTCCAGAAAATTGCAGAGGAAGGTAAACTTCCAAACTCACTCTATGAGGCCACCATCACCTTAATACAAAAACCAGACAAAGATGCCACAAAAAAAGAAAACTACAGGCCAATATCACTGATGAACATAGATGCAAAAATCCTTAACAAAATTCTAGCAAACAGAATCCAACAACATATTAAAAAAAATCATACATCATGCCCAAGTGGGCTTCATCCTAGGGATGCAAGGATTCTTCAATATCTGCAGATCAATCAACGTAATACACCACATTAACAAATTGAAAGATAAAAACCATATGATTATCTCAATAGATGCAGAGAAAGCCTTTGACAAAATTCAACATCCATTTATGATAAAAACCCTTCAGAAAGTAGGCATAGAAGGAACATACCTCAACATAATAAAAGCCATATATGATAAACCCACAGCAAACATTATCCTCAATGGTGAAAAATTGAAGAGATTTCCCCTAAAGTCAGGAATAAGACAAGGATGACCACTCTCACCACTACTATTCAACATAGTTTTGGAAGTTTTGGCCACAGCAATCAGAGCAGAAAAAGAAATAAAAGGAATCCAGATTGGAAAAGACGAAGTAAAACTCTCACTGTGTGCAGATCACATGATCCTCTACATAGAAAACCCTGAAGACTCCACCAGAAAATTACTAGAGCTAATTAATGAATACAGTAAATTTGCAAGATATAAAATTAACACACAGAAATCCCTTGCATTCCTATACACTAACAATGAGAAAACATAAAGAGAAATTAAGGAAACAATCCCATTCACCACTGCAACGAAAAGAATAAAATACTTAGGAATAAATTTACCTAAAAAAACAAAAGACCTAGAAAACTATAAAACACTGATGAAAGAAATCAAAGATGACACAAATAGATGGAGAAATATATCATGTTCATGGATCGGAAGAATCAATATAGTGAAAATGAGTATACTATCCAAAGCAATCTATAGATTCAATGCAATCCCTATCAAGCTACCATCGGCATTTTTCAGAGACTTAGAACAAATAATTTCACAATTTGTGTGGAATTACAAAAAACCTCGAATAGCCAAAGCAGTCTTGAGAAAGAAGAATGGAACTGGAGGAATCAACCTGCCTGACTTCAGGCTATACTACAGAGCAACAGTCATCAAGACAGTATGGTACTGGCACAAAGACAGAAACATAGATCAGTGGAACAAAATAAAAAGCCCAGAGATAAATCCACGCACCTATGGACACCTTATCTTTGACAAAAGAGGCAAGAATATACAATGGAGAAAAGACAATCTCTTTAACAAGTGGTGCTGGGAAAACTGGTCAACCACTTGTAAAAGAATGAAACTAGAACACATTCTAACACCATACACAAAAATAAACTCAAAATGGATTAAAGATCTAAATGTAAGACCAGAAACCATAAAACTCCTAGAGGAGAACATAGGCAAAACACTCTCTGACATAAATCACAGCAGGATCCTCTATGACCCACCTCCCAGAGTAGTGGAAATAAAATCAAAAATAAACAAATGGGACCTAATTAAACTTAAAAGCTTTTGCACAACGAAGGAAACTATAAGCAAGGTGAAAAGACAGCCTTCAGAATGGGAGAAAATAATAGCAAATGAAGCAACTGACAAAGGATTAATCTCAAAAATATACAAGCAGCTCCTGCAGCTCAATTCCAGAAAAATAAGAGACCCAATAAAAAAATGGGCCAAAGAACTAAACAGACATTTCTCCAAAGAAGATATACAGATGGCTAACAAACACATGAAAAAATGCTCAACATCACTCATTATCAGAGACATGCAAATTAAAATCACAATGTGGTACCATCTCATGGCAGTTAGAATGGCTGCTATCAAAAAGTCTACAAACAATAAATGCTGGAGAGAGAGTGGAGGAAAAGGAGCCCTCTTACAATGTTGATGGGAATGCAAACTAGTACAGCTACTATGGAGAACAGTGTGGTGATTCCTTAAAAAGCTGGAAATAGAACTGCCGTAGGACCCAGCAATGCCACTGCTGGGCATACACACCAAGGAAACCAGAATTGAAAGAGACATATGTACCCCGTGTTCATCACAGCACTATTTATAATAGCCAGGACATGGAAGCAACCTAGATGTCCATCAGCAGATGACTGGATAAGAAATCTGTGGTACATATACACAATGGAATATTACTAAGCCATTAAAAAGAATGCATTTGAATCAGTTCTAACGAGGTGGATGAAACTGGAGCCTATTATACAGAGCGAAGTAAGTCAGAAAGAAAAACATCAATATAGTATATTAACGCATATATATGGAATGTACAAAGATGGTAATGATGACCCTATATGCGAGACAGCAAAAGAGACACAGATATAAAGAACAGACTGTTGGACACGGTGGGAGAAGGCGGGGGCAGGGGGGATGATTTGAAAGAATAGCATTGAAACATGTATATTATCATATGTGAAATAGATCACCAGTCCAGGTTTGATGAATGAGGCAGGGTGCTCAGGGTTGGTGCACTGGGATGACCCTAAGAGATGGGATGGGGAAGGAGGTGGGAGAGAGGGTCTGGATGGGGAACACATATACACCCATGGCTGATTCATGTGAATGTATGGCAAAAACCACCACAATATTGTAAAGTAATTAGCCTCCAATTAAAATTTTAAAAATAAATATATATAAATTAAAAAATACAAACTGAAAAAAAAGGAAAAACTTATAACTATGAATACTTTACATAGCAAAGCTCCCATTAAGATTTTATGGATGGCTGAAAAATTTTACAGACAAAAGATGAGTTCAGAATCTCCAAACCAGCTGTATAAGAAGTGTTAAAGAGGCTTCTCTAAGAGAAAAAGAAAAGGCCACAAATAGAAACATGAAAATTAAGAGAGGAAAGTACATTGGTAATGGTAAGTATATAATATAGATAGCAAATCAACCACATATAAAGTTAGTAGGAAGATTAAAAGACAAAGGCAGTAGAATCATCTGTATGCACATCAAGCAGTTGAGGTACATACAAAGCAGATGTAAAATATCATGTTAAAAACCATAATGATGAGAGGAGAGTCACAGTGCAGGAATTTAAGACGTGTTTCAAATGAAGAGATCAGCGACTTAAATTAATTATATATAGATGGGCTACTGCCTGTAAAACACAAGGGGACCAAGATCTGAAAATCTACATACACAGAGAGAGAATGAAAAAGAATCCAAACACAACACTGACGATCAAGTCACAAAAGAAGGGAACAAAAAAAAAAGAAAAAAAGAACTACAAAAATAACCCCCAAACAACTATAAAATGGCAATAAACACATACATATCAATCATTACTGTAAATCGGTAGATTAAATGCTCCTGTTAAAAGATATGGAAAAGGTCAGTTTTCATTTCAATCCCAAAGAAGGGAAATGCTAAAGAATGCTCAAACTATTGTACAATTGCACTCATTTCATGCTAGCAAGGTAATGCTCAGCAGTACGTGAACTGAGAGCTTCCCGATGAACAAGCTGGATTTAGAAAAGGCAGAGGAACCAGAGATCAAACTGCCAACATTCATTGGAATTCCAGAAAAACACCTACTTCTGCTTCATTGACTATGCTAAAGGCTTTGACTGTGCGGATCAAAGCAAACTGTGGGAAATTCTTAAAGAGATGGGAATACCAGATCACCTTACCTGTTCCCTGAGAAAATGAGGATCAAAAGCAACAGTTAGAACTGGACATGAAACAAAGGACTGGTTCAAAATTGGAAACTGGACATGAAACAAAGGACTGGTTCAAAATTGGGAAGGGATTACTTCAAGGCTACATATTGTTACCCTGCTTATTTAACTTCTATGTAGAGTACATCATGCGAAATGCCAGGCTAGAAGAGTCACAACTTGGAATAAAGATTGCCAAGATAAATATCAACAACCTCAGATAAACAGATGATACCACTCTAATGGCAGAAGGAAAAGAGGAACTAAAAAGCCTCTTAATGAAGCTGAAAGAAGAAAGTGAAAACTCTGGCTTAAAAGTCAATATTCAAAAAACAAAGATCATGGCATCTGGTACCATCACTTCATGGCAAATAGTTGGGGGGGAAAGTGGAAGCAGTGACAGACTGTACTTTCATGGGCTCCAAAATCACTGTGTATGGTGACTGCAGCCATGAAATTAAAAGATGCTTCCCCCTTGGAAGGAAAGCTGTGATAAACCTAGACAGTGCATTAAAAAGCAGAGACATCAATTTGCCGACAAAGGTTTACATAGTCAAAGCTATGGTTTTCTGGTATTCATGTATGGATGAGGGATTTGGACCATAAAGAAGGCTGAGTGCTGAAGAATTGATGCTTTCAAATGTGGTATTGGAAAGACTCTTGAGAGTCCCTTGGACTGCAAGGAGATCAAACCAGTCAATCCTAAAGGCAATCAACCCTGAATATTCATTGATAATGAAGTTGAAGCTCCAATATTTTGGCCACTTGATGCAAAGAACCAACTCACTGGAACAGACCGTGATGCTGGAAAACACTGAGGGCATGCAGGATAACTGAGGATGAGATGGTTGGATGTCATCATTGACTCAGTGGACGTGAGTTTGAACAAACTCTGGGTGATAGTGAAGAAAAGGGAAGCCTTGCATACTGCAGTCGATGGGATCCCAAAGAAACAGACAAGACTTCAGGACTGAACAACAGTAACAACATTTAAAGACATAGTAAATGAACTGACACAGAAACAAGACCCATATATATGCTGCAATGGGAGACTCACTTCAGACCCAAAGACAAGCACAGGCTGAAAGGGAGGGGATGAAGAAAGATACTCCATGCACAAAGAAATCAAAATAAAGATTGGGTATCAATACTTACATCAGAAAAATGGACTCCAAAATAGACACTATTAACAGGGATAAGGAAGGACATCACATGATGATCAAGGGGTCAATCCAAGAAGATAAAAAAAAGAAAAGAAAAGATAAATGCATCCAAAATAAGACCACTTAAATAGATACAGGAAATATTAACAACATATAGGAAGTGAGAGTAACTCATTAATAGTAGGGTCCTCTAATGTGTCACTTATATGATTGGAAATGTTTCATAAAAGAGACAATGAATGACTCATTAGACAAGGGGGATATAATAGATAAATGTAGAAATGTCCATCCAAGAGCAGTAGAGTACACATTCTTTTCAAGGGTACATGGAATAGTCTCCAGGACTGATCATATGCTAGCCTTAGTAAATCTTGTAAAATTGAAATGATACCAAGAATCTTTTATCACCCTGAGGTGTGAAACTATAAATCAAGAAGAAGAAAAAAATGCAAACAACACACATATGTGGAGGTGAAATGATATGTTACTAATAATCAGTGATCCATTGAAGAAACTGAAAAAGAAATTAAAAAATACCTGGAGACAAAGAAAATGAAAACACAGCAACCCAAAATCTGTGGAAAACAACAGAAGCAGCTCTAAGAGGAAAGTCCCAAATACACAACCTAATATGCTTAGTTGGTCAGTCGTGTCCAAATCTTTGCAACCCCATGGAGCTCGTCAGGCTCCTCTGTCTGTGGGGATTCTCTAGGCAAGAATACTGGAGTAGGTTGCCGTGTCCTCCTCCAGGGGACCTTCCCAACCCAGGGATTGAACCCAGGTCTCCCACCCTGCAGGTGGAATCTTTACTACCTGAGCCACGAGGGAAGCCCAAGAATATTGAAGTGGGTAGCCTATCCCTTCTCCAGAGGGTCTTCCCTACCCAGGAATTGAACTGGGGTCTCCTGCACTGTAGGCAGATTCTTTACCAACTGAGCTATCAGGGAAGCCCTGATAGCTTTTCACTTTCACATAACCTAAACTTACAGTTAAAGGAGTTAGAGAAATAAGAATAAACAAAACCCATATTTAGTAGAAGGAAAGAAATCATATAAATCAGAGCATAAATAAACGAAATGGGGTCCAGTAAAACAATAGAAGGGATCAATGAAAACAAGAGCCTTCTCTTTGAAGATATAAACAAAATAGAAAATCTTCTGTTAGACTCATCAAAAACAAAAAACGACAAACAAAAACCTCCAGAAAGTTGGCCCTAATCAATAAAAGTATAAATCAAAAGGGAGAAGTTACAGGCAACATCATAGAAATATAAAGAATCCTAGAAGGTTACCATGAACAACTATACACCAGTAAGACAACCTAGAAGAAATGGACCAAATTCTTGAAATGCACAATCTTCCAACACTGAAATAAGAAGTAGAACATATGAACAGACCAATTACCTGTAATGAAGTTCAATACATCAGAAAACAATTCCTCCCCCCCCCCCCCCAATAAAAAAGGTCAGGACAAAATGATTTCACAGGAGAATTCTACCGAAAATAAAGAGAAGAGTTAATACCTAGTCTTATTAAAGTATTCCAAAGAATTTCATAAGAAGGAACATTTCTGAACCATTGTGAGGCCGGTTTCACCCCGATACCAAATCCACACAAAGAAGCAACCTAAGTGTTCATTAACAGATGAATGGATAAAGATGATATGGTGTATATATGCAGTGGAATATGACTCAGCCATAAAAAGAAAGAAATTTTGCTATTTGGAACAATATAAATGGATCTGGAGGGTATTATGTTTAGTGAAATAAGTAAGACAGAGAAAGCCAAATACTGTGTTATCACTTTCATGTGCAACCTAAAAATGAAAAAAGTAGTCATTACACAAAAAAGAATCAGATTCCCACATAAAGAGAACAAATCAGAGGTTAAGAGTTCAGAGATGGAATGAGGTGAGGTGGGGCAATACTGGAGCCAGGAATTAGGAGGTTTAAACTACTAATTAAAGAACAGTTAAACTAAAAGATACATTGTGTACAGCATGGGGAATAAGGCCAATATTTTATAACTATAAATGCAGTATAATTTATAAAAATTTGAATTCACTATGTGCTACATCTGAAAGTAACAGTTAAGTTCAATTGTCTGAGTCATCTCCAACTCTTTGCAACCCATTGACTGCAGCACGCCAGGCCTCCCTGTCCATCACCAACTCCTGAAGCTTGCTCAAACTCATGTCCATTGAGTCAGTGATGCCATCCAATCGTCTCATCCTCTGTTGTCCCCTTCTCCTCCCGCCTTCAATCTTTCCCACCATCAGGGTCTTTTCTAGTGAGTCAGTTCTTCGCATCAGGTGGCCAAAATATTGGAGTTTCAGCTTCAGCATCAGTCCTTCCAATGAATAGTCAGGGTTGATTTCCATTAGGTTGACTGGTTTGATCTCCTTGCAGTCCTCGGGACTCTCAAGAGTCTTCTCCAACACCACAGTTCAAAAGCATCAATTCTTCAGCATTCAGCTTTCTTTATGGTCCAACTGTCACATCCATATATGACTACTGGAAAAACCATAGCTTTGAATAGATGGATCTTTGTTGGCTAAGTAATGTCTCTGCTTTTGAATATGCTGTGTAGATTGGTCATTACTTTTCTTCCAAGGAGCAAGCATCTTTTAATTTCATGGCTGCAATCACCATCTGCAGTGATATTGGAGCCCAAGAAAATAAAGTCTGTCCTTGTTTCCATTGTTTCACCATCTATTTGCCATGAAGTGATGGGACCAGATGCCATGATCTTTGTTTTTTGAATGTTGAGTGTTAAGCCAGCTTTTTCACTCTCATCTTTCACTTTCATCAAGAGGCTCTTCAGTTCTTCTTCACTTTCTGCCATAAGGGTGGTGTCATCTGTGTATCTGAGGTTATTGATATTTCTCCCGGCAATCTTGATTTCAGCTTGTGCTTCATTCCAGCTTGGCATTTCACAAGATGTACTCTGTACCACAGAGACTGAGACAGAGCTGTGTTTGAGTGTCTCCTGTGGAGGTACGGGTCAGCAGTGGACTGCCACAGGGGCAGGGGCTCTGGGTGTAGCATACCTAGGTATGGCATAAGCCCCCTTGAAGGAGGTCACCATTAACCCCACCATAGAGCCACCAGAACCTACACAGAACTGCGGAAACAGACTCTTGGATGGCACAAACAGAACCCTGTGCATACCAGGACCCAGAAGAAAGAAGCAGTGACCCCAAAAGAGACTGACCCTGACTTGCCCATGAGTGTCCAGGAGTCTCCAGCAGAGGTGTGGGTCAGTGGTCACCTGCTGCAGGGTTGGGGGAAGAGTGTAGCAGTGCATGCATGGGACCTTTTAAAGGAAGTCGCCATTTTCTTCATTATCTCCACCATAGTTTGGCCTCAGGTAAATAACAGGGAGGGAACACAGCCCCACCCATCAACAGAAAATTGAACTAAAGATTTATTAAGCATGGCCCCGCCAATCAGAACAAGACCCAGTTTTTCCCTTCGTCAGTCTCTCCCATCAGGAAGCGTCCATCAGCTTCTTATCCTTCTCCATCAGAGGGCAGACAGACTGAAAACCATAATCACAGAAAACTAACCACATTCATCACATGAACCACAGCCTTGTCAACTCAATGAAACTATGAGCCATGCCGTGTAGGGCCACCCAAGATGGACGGGTCAAGGTGGAGACTTCTGACAAAACATGGTCCACTGGAGAAGGGAATAGAAAACCACTAAAGTATTCTTGCCTTGAGAACCCCATGAACAGCATGAAAAGGCAAAAAGATAAGACACTGAAAGATGAACTCCCCGGGTTGGTAGGTGCCCGATATGCTACTGGAGATCAGTGGATAAATAACTCCAGAAAGAATGAAGAGACATAGCCAAAGCAAAAACAACACCCAGTTGTGGATGTGACTGGTGATGGAAGTAGAGTCTGATGCTGTAAAGAGCAATATTGCTTAGGAACCTGGAATGAAAGGTCCATGAATCAAGGCAAATTGGAAGTGATCAAACAGAGATGGAAAGAGTAAACGTTGACATTTTAGGAATCAGCAAACTAAAATGGACTGAAATGGGGACCATTATTTCTACTACTCTGGGCAGGAATCCCTTAGAAGAAATGGAGTAGCCATCATAGTCAACAAGAGAGTCCAAAATGCAGTACTTGGGTTGCAGTCTCAAAAATGACAGAAAGATCTCTGTTCATTTCCAAGGCAAACTATTCAGTATCATGGTAATCCAAGTCTATGCCCCAACCAGTAATGCTGAAGAAGCTGAAGTTGAATGGTTCTGTGAAGACCTACAAGACCTTTTAAAACTAACATCCAAAAAAGATATCCTTTTTGTTATAGGGGACTGGAATGCCAAAGTAGGAAGTCAAGAAACACCTAGAGTAACAGGCAAATTTGGCCTTGGAGTACAGAACGAAGCAGGGCAAAGACTAATAGAGTTTTGCCAAGAGAACACACTGGTCATAGCAAACACCTCTTCCAACAATACAAGAGAAGACTCTACACATGGACATCACCAGATGGTCAACACTGAAATCAGATTGATTATTTCTTTGCAGCCAAAAATGGAGAAGCTCTATACAGTCAGCAAAAACAAGACCATGTGCTGACTGTGACTCAGATCATGAATTCTGTATTGCCAAATTCAGACTTAAATTGAAGAAAGTAGGGAAAACCACTAGACCATTCACGTATGACCTAAATCAAATCCCCTATGATTATACAGTAGAATCGTATATAGTGGGAAATAGATTTAAGGGACTAGATCTGATAGAGTGCCTGATGAACTATGGACAGAGGTTCGTGACATTGTACAGGAGACCAGGATCAAGACCATCCCCAAGAAAAAGAAATGCAAAAAAGGAAAATGGCTGTCTGATGGGGCCTTACAAATAGCTGTGAAAAGAAAAGAAGCAAAAAACAAAGGAGAAAAGGAAATATATACCCATTTGAATGCAGAGTTCCAAAGAATAACAAGGAGAGATAAGAAAACCTACCTCAATGATCAGTGCAAAGAAATAGAGGAAACACTAGAATGGGGAAGACTAGAGATCTCTTCAAGAAAATTAGAGATATCAAGGGAACATTTCATGCAAAGCCTTCATATGTATGATGGCAAAAACTTCTATTATATGAACAAGAAGATTGTATGGGCTTATAGGGACTGCCTGGGGCATGTTCTCAGTATATCTATTTAGGGTTTCTTCTTAGGGTCTGGCTGAACCTCAGATGTCTGTCTAGTGACTTTGTGAAAAAAGGCTAACAGGATTACTAGGTTAGAAATATGATTTTGTGAAAACCAAAAGGGTCCTACTTGTCTCTGCTCTTCTTGTTTATTAGCATGATCTGAAAAACATGATCATATGTTGCAGAACTTGAACAATGTCCCTGATTGATCCAACCCACCGGAATTAGGCCTTGAATATTACCTGATCCACTACCCTCTAGTTATCTTATGAATAATAAAAGCCTTAATTATTTTGAATGTATTCCTTAAAGAAAGCCATTATCATTCTATGAACTAATTTTCCCTTAATAGATATATTCTAAATCATGTCTACCTTGATCATGGCAATATGCTAACAATCTTCTTTGGCAATACACTCTATGTGCACAGATTTCAATCTTCGAAAATTCAAAATGTGTCCAATTGCACTGAGAAAACATTATGGATGAGAATGTGTTTTAAAAGTGCATAAAGGATCACCAATACCTCATGACTATTGCTCTTCCTAATTTTTGTTGTTGTTGTTGTTCAGTCACTCAATCATGTCCAACTCTTTGTGACCTATGGACTGCAACACGCCAGGCTTCCCTGTCCTTCACTATCTCCCGGAGTTTGCTCGAACTCATGTCCACTGAGTAGATGATGCCATCCAACCACCTCATTCTCTGTTGTCCACTTCTCCTGCCCTTAATCATTGCCAGCATCATGGTCTTTTCTAATGAGTTGGCTCTTCATTAAGTGACCAAAGTATTGGAACTTCAGCTTCAGCCTCAGTCCTTCCAATGAATATGAAGGATTGATTTCCTTTAGGATTGACTGGATTGATCTCCTTGCAGTCCAAGGGACTCTCAAGAGTTCTCTCCAGCACCATGATATGAAAGCATCAGCCTTCTTTTTAGTCCAACTCTCATATCCATGCACGACTACTGGAAATACTGTAGTTTTGACTATACGGACATTTGTTGGCAAAGTGATGTCTCCACTTTTTAATATGCTGTCTAGGTTTGTCATAGCTTTCCTTCCAAAAAGCAAGGGTCTTTAATTTCATGACTACGGTCACCATCCACAGTGGTTTTAGAGCCCCAAAAGAGAAAATCTTCCACTTTTTCCCCTTCCATTTGCTGTGAAGTGATGGAACTGGATGCCATGATCTTAATTTTTTGAATGTTGAGTTTTAAGCCAACTTTTTCACTCTCTCTTTCACCCTCATCAAGAGGCTCTTTAGTTCCTCTTTGCTTTCTGCCATTAGAGTGGTTTCATCTACATATCTGAGGTTGTTGATATTTCTCCCAGCAATCTTGATTCCAGCTTGTAACCCATCCAGCCTGGTATTTCACATGATGTACTCTGCAAATAAGTTAAATAAACAGGGTGACTATATACAGCCTTGTCATACTCCTTTCCCAATTTTGAACCAGTCAGTTCTTCCATGTAATGTTTGAGCTGTTGCTTCTTGAACTGCACTCAGGTTTCTCAAGAGGCAGGTAAGGTGGTCTGGTATTTCCATCTTTTTCAGAATTTCCACAGTTTGTTGTGATCCACAGTCAAAGGTTTTTACAAAGTTAATGAAGCAGAAGTAGATGTTTTTCTGGAATTCCCTTGCTTTCTTATGATCCAACTAATGTTGGCAATTTGATCTCTGGTTCCTCTGCCTTTTCTAAATCTAGCGTGAACACCTGGAAGTTCTCAGTTCACGTACTATTGAAGCCTAGCTTGAAGGATTTTGAGCATTACCTTGCTAGCATGTGAAATGAGCAAAACTGTATAGTAGTTTGAACATTCTTTGGCATTTCCCTTTCTTGAGATTGGAATGAAAACTGACCTTTTCCAGTCCTGTGGCCACTTCTGAGTTTTCCAAATTTGCTGACATGTTGAGTGCAGCACTTTACAGCATCATCTTTTAGGATTTGAAATAGCTCAACTGGAATTCCATCACCTCCACTAGCTTTGTTTCTGGTAATGCTTCCTAAGTCCCAGTGACTTCACCTCCAGGATTTACTTTAAGTAACCTTAAATCTGGATACGCAGCTAAGGCCATTCTACAAATAAGGTCTCTGCCTTTAAGCAATGTTCATCTACCTACCCAACATCCAACTGATAGTATGATTTCACTGAGTCACCTGCATTCCTTTCCCTCCTTAATGATTTGCCTTCAAGAAAAGAAGTAATTGGCCAGCATGGTTATATTGATTAAATTAAGTATAACTTAATGATACTTTAGCAGGCAAGGAAAAAAACCCTATCTTTTCTGTCAGAAAGAACCTATCCATAACCTGGGTTCTTAGGGTCTTTTGCACCTTTAGCACACATTTTATATCCTAGATTATATTATTTAATGCAGATGCTCTGGATTGATTACTCTAAGTTTCCAAAGTGCAGCCCTAACTCTCATTGTTCCCTGAGATTTCTCCATTCATATCTGGATAGTTTTATAGTAACAAATTTTACTTTTGATGTGGCTTTATTTGAATGCCAATAACTTTGTACTCATCTCACACGCTAGTAAAGTAATGCTCAAAATTCTCCAAGCCAGGCTTCAGCAATATGTGAACCATGAACTTCCAGATATTCAAGCTGGTTTTAGAAAAGACATAGGAACCAGAGATCAAATTGCCAACATCCTCTGGATCATGAAAAAAGCAAGAGAGTTCCAGAAAAACATCTATTTCTGCTTTATTGACTATGCCAAAGCCTTTGACTGTGTGGATCACAATAAACTATGGAAAATCCTTCAAGAGATGGGAATACCAGACCACCTGACCTGCCTCTTGAGAAACCTATATGCAGGTCAGGAAGCAACAGTTAGAACTAGACATGGAACAACAGACTGGTTCCAAATAGGAAAAGGAGTGTGTCAAGGCTGTATATTGTCACCCTGCTTATTTAACTTATATGCAGAGTACTTATCATGAGAAACGCTGGGCTGGATGAAGCACAAGCTGGAATCAAGATTGCCGGGAGAGATATCAATAACCTCAGATATGCAGATGACACCACCCTTATGGCAGAAAGTGAAGAATGAAAGAGCCTCTTGATGAAAGTGAAAAAGGAGAGTGAAAAAGTTGGCGTAAAGCTCAACATTCAGAAAACTAAGATCATGGCATCTGGTCCCATCACTTCATGGGAAATAGATGGGGAAACAGTGGAAACAGTGTAAGACTTTATTTTGGGGGGCTCCAAAATCACTGTAGATGGTGACTGCAGCCATGAAATTAAAAGACGCTTAGTCCTTGGAAGGAAAGTTATGACCAACCTAGATAGCATATTGAAAAGCAGAGACATTACTTTGCCAACAAAGGTCTGCCTAGTCAAGGCTATGGTTTTTCCAGTGGTCATGTATGGATGTGAGAGTTGGACTGTGAAGAAGGCTGAGTGCCGAAGAATTGATGCTTTTGAACTGTGGTGTTGAAGAAGATTCTTGAGAGTGCCTTGGACTGCAAGGAGATCCAACCAATCCATCCTAAAGGAGATCAGTCCTGGGTGTTCATTGGTAAAACTGATGCTGAAGCTGAACCTCATGCAAAGAGTTGAGTCATTGGAAAGAACCCTGATGCTGGGAGGGACTGGGGGCAGGAGGAGAAGGGGACGACAGAGGATGAGATGGCTGGATGGCATCACTGACTTGATTGGACGTGAGTTTGAGTGAACTCTGGGAGTTAGTGATGGACAGGGAGGCCTGGCATGCTGCAATTCATGGGGTCACAAAGAGTTGGACACGACTGAGCGACTGAACTGAACTGAACTTTGTTGAGACAAGTCGATGTGAAGAGAAGGTAGGCAATCAGGTGAGATGAAATGCAGACACATTCTAGCCTGAGACCAAAGGCAGAAAGGACAATGTATGCACAAGACTTACTAGCACAGTGGCTTCGCCAAATATCCCCCAGTTCAGTTCTGTTGCTCAGTCATGTCCGACTCTTTGCGACCCTGTGAATCCCAGCACGCCAGGCCTCCCTGTCCATCACCAACTCCCGGAGTTCACCCAGACTCACGTCCATCGACTCAGTGATGCCATCCAGCCATCTCATCCTCTGTCGTCCCCTTCTCCTCCTGCCCCCAATCCCTCCCAGCATCAGAGTCTTTTCCAATGAGTCAACTCTTCGCATGAGATGGCCAAAGTACTGGAGTTTCAGCTTTAGCATCATTCCTTCCAAAGAAATCCCAGGGCTGATCTCCTTCAGAATGGACTGGTTGGATCTCCTTGCAGTCCAAGGGACTCTCAAGAGTCTTCTCCAATACCACAGTTCAAAAGCATCAATTCTTTGGCGCTCAGCCTTCTTCACAGTCCAACTCTCACATCCATATATGACCACAGGAAAAACAATAGCAATTCATGCAAATATACCTGTAACACACATTAAGAAGAGAGACAGAGATTGTTAACAGTTCCATAGAAGTTCACAGAATACAATCTCCTTATTTACTCTGCTAGGGGAACAACAGTGCCTAATGCCACTGAGTTCATAGGAGGCAAACAGATCTGAGTTCAGAGTTTCTAGAGCCCAGTGCATGTGAGAAAATCTACTTGTTTCCAAGAGAATGTGGTCTACACAACCCAGCATGGGAGCCTACCACAAGGTGAAAGTTTTACAATGAGAACAATCCCAAGACTTCTTAAACCATTTTCCAGAAATATGCAACAGAGTAAGACAGCCTTCCTGTGAAGTCACCAGCAGTTTAATACATGTGGCAACATATGCCCAGACAGTAGAATACTATAAAGCAGTGTTAGTAAAGTCTCCTCAGAACTGAGACTCCTTGAATTCAAAACACTTCTTGGCCATATATACCATGTGTCCAAAACAGCTACACACTATCTCTGTATATCCATTTACTTTTCTTCAACACTTGCTACTTAAAAAAGTTGGTGTGATATGAAACTTTTATTTAATATGTGCAATATTTAACATGGTGCCCAGAAGCCTTAGATTAGCAAAATTTTGTAATAATACATTGTTGGAAAGGGAAAAATAGGTAGCAAGGCAGGCCTAAATCTTGACCTGCAATAAGACTAAAATATTTCCAGTATATCCTGAAAGAACCTCAAAATGATCTGATCCATACTTCTTCCCTGAGAAACACCCACTGTAAAGTCCTTTTCTATTTCTAGGGAAATTCTCCAAAGGAACAGTGAATGCTCTGGTCCTAGCTGCCACAAACATGTACATGGCCAAAGGTTGGACATGTCTGGTCTTTACTGTATAATTTCTCTTAAAGTTGAAGTTGTGCAGACTGCATGCTAAAGGAAAATGTAAGTCAAGGTAGTAGGCAATAAGTACAGCCTTGTGGTCCCCATACTTTCTGTCTACCTGCTTTGGAAAATGAACTGAAACTAGAGACCAAAGAAAACACAGGGCATTTCTCATACCTTCTGCCTCAACACACATCGTCTACTGTGAAATAGGGAACCTACACAACCTAAAAGCCTCATAAAGACACCCACTCAGAAGGTGGATATTAACAGAAACAGCAGGTATAGAAGGGAAAGACAACCTACTGAATGGGAGGAAATATTTGCTAATGACATGTCTAATAAAGGGTTAATACCCAAATAAATGAAAATACTAATTCAAAAGTATACATGCACCACAATGTTCATTGCAGAATTATTTACAATAACCAAGATATGGCGCAATCTAAGTATTGATCAACAGTTAAATGGATAAAGAAGGTGTGGTGTGTGTGTGTGTGTGTGTGTGTGTATATATATATATATATATATATATATATATATATATATATATATATATCAGAGAAGTCAATGGCATCCCACTCCAGTACTCTTACCTGGAAAATCCCATGGATGGAGGAACCTGGTAGGCCGCAGTCCACGGGGTTGCTAAGATTTGGACACAACTGAGCGACTTCACTTTCCTTTTTCCCTTTCATGCATTGGAGAAGGAAATGGCAACCCACTCCAGTGTTCTCGCCTAGAGAATCCCAGGGACGGGGGAGCCTGGTGGGCTGCCGTCTATGGGGTCGCACAGAGTCTGACACGACTGAAGCGACTTAGCAGCAGCAGCATATGTATATATTACTCAGCCATAAAAAAAGAATAAAAAGTTGTCATTTGCAGCAACATGGATGGGCATGGAAGGCATTGTGCTAAGTGAAATAAGTCAATCGGAGAAAAATAATTACTCTATGTTACCACTAATGTGTATAATTTTAAAAATACAATAAACTAGTGAATATAGCAACAACAAAAAAAAGCTTATTCATAGTTACAGAGAACAAACTAGTGGTTACCAGTGCAAGGGGGAGTGGCAATATAGGGGTTGGGAGTGTAGGAGGTGCACACTTCTGGGCCTAGGATTGGCTACAAGGATGTATTATTGGACAACATGAGAAATATAGCCAATATTTCAAAATAACTATAAATAAAACATAACCTTTAAAATTGTATAAAAATATTTTTTTAAAAGAAAAGCTTCCAGAAGCATGTGCTTCATAAACATTTCCCTTTTTGAAGTTTATTTTCATAATCCTATCAGGAATTTCTGTTAAATAATTTTTGTTCATAACCCTATGACTCTTGTCTGGGTTTCAGTTTATAAATCTTCATCCATACCCAATGAGTTCATATTCCTCCTTGCTCTGAGAAGGCTCCTTTTCAAATTGGAACTTACAGTTTTAACTGTTCCAACCACTGTAATCCATACTAGAATGCACTCTGGGGGCTGTTCTACATGCTAATCCTTCTGTGAGCTTCTGACCTGAAACCTTTCCAACTCCTTTTCTGCCTGGAATCTCATTATTCTAGATTCACTCATGCCTGCCCCTTTTTGGAAGACTTTCTTGACCACCACCCACATTGGCTTGGAGAGCTGCCCTTCTTAACCTATTTCATCTGCTTCCTCTATCACATTCACTTCTGTTATAATCATTCTCTCCACATCTAGACTCTACATCTTCACAACAGTCATGTTGCACTATTTTCTTAAAATATAGCACAAAATACAAGTTAAATATATTGATAAATATAGGGTGGAAAGGAGTCAAAAAGGAGCCCCTTGGACAGCAAGGAGGTAAAACCAGTCAATCTTAAAGGATATCAACCCTGAATATTCATTGGAAGGATTGATGCTAAAGCTGAAGCTCTAATACTTTGGCCACCTGATGCAAAGAGCCGGCTCATTGGAAGAGACCCTGATGCTGGGAAAGACTGAGGGCAGGAGGAGAAGGAGGTGACAGAGGATGAGATGATTGGATGGCACCACTGACTCAACAGACATGAATCTGAACAAATTCCAGGAGACAGTGAAGGACAGGGAAGCCCGGTGTACTGTAGTCCATGGGGTCGCTTAACAACTGAGTAACAGCATAAAAGAGAGGGAGAAACAATGGAAGGGAGAAGGCCAAAAAATGCATTCAAATGTTACAGTTTCAGGTGAGTAATGGACACCAAAAGGAAGTTTCATATGGTTAATTTTCTTTGCTTCATCCTGTCTGTCTCTCCCTTTGGAAGGCAAATTCCATGAGAGTAAGAACTTTTGTCAGTTCACAGTAGTACCTCACAAGGTGTGAGGTAACATCTCATGTGGCTTAGAACAGTGTAGAGAATAGGGTAGGTACTTAATGGAAAGCAAAGGCACTGGTAATAGAGTATTAGTATATGGAGTTCTGATATCAGCTCTGCTACTACATGGTAACGTCTGGACGTACCATAGAAAAACCTGAAGTTTTTTTTGAAGTTTATTTTTATAATCTTATCAGGAATCTCTGTTAAATAATTTTTGTTCATTTTGTTCAGTTGATAAAAAAATTTATCAACTGGCCTGTCAAACTTAGGGAATTTGTTCCAATATACTAAGCAATGGGTAAAAAATGTCTCTGAAAATATTCTGCATTCCAGGGTTTCAGAAGTTATGTTGAGAAATGTGGGACAATGTTTTGAAAAGTAACATAGAGGTAGGTACAAAAGCCACACGTGAAATGATCTGAAGAAAAAAAATTAAATGCATTAAAGTGATTACTGCAACTTTGCTTAAGAGAACCCAAACCTGGAAATAACCCAAATTTCTCACAATAATGTGGATTTGGGACTTCCCTGGTGGTCCAGTGGTTAAGACTCCGTCTTCTAAGGCAGGGGATGAGGGTTCAATCCCTGGTCAGGGAACTAAGAGCCCACATGCCATGGAGCAACTAGACCTGTGTGCTGAGACAACGTGCTGAGACAACTAGAGACAATGAAGACCCAGTGCAGACAAAAATAAATAAAGACAATGGATTTAACAAAATGTTGGAGTATTTTGTAATCATTAAAACAAGTACTAAATAACAAATGAAAAGCATAATAAAACTAAGTAGAAATAATGGCACCCCATTCCAGTACTCTTGCCTGGAAAATCCCCTGGGCAGAGGAGCCTGGTAGGCTGCAGTCCATGGGGTCGAGAAGAGTTGGACACGACTCAGTGACTTCACTTTCACTTTTCACTTTCATGCATTGGAGAAGGAAATGGCAACCCACTCCAGTGTTCTTGCCTGGAGAATCCCAGGGATTGGGGAGCCTGGTTGGCTGCCGTCTATGGGGTTGCACAGAGTCGGACACGACTGAAGTGACTTAGCAGCAGCAGCAGCAGCAATCTTATTTAGACACAGTGAACTCAACTCTATAAAATGAACATGCATGTTAAGGATAAGAAAAAAAGTAAAATAACTGTGTATCAGAAGCATACTTATTGCAAACTTGGTGAAAGTGGCTTACTGCCTAGTGAAAATGGCTAATTGTGTCTGACTCTTTTGTGACCCATGGACTGTAGCCCACCAGGTTATTCTGTCCATGGAATTCTCCAGGCAAAAATGCTGGAATGGGTAGCTATTGCCTTCTCCAGAGGATCTTCCCAACCCAGGGATCAAACCCAGGTCTCCCGCATTGCAGGCAGATTCTTTACCATCTGAGCCAAAGGGGAGCCCAAGAAGACTGGAGTGGGTAGCCTATCCCTTCTCCAGGGGATCTTCTCAATCCAGGAATTGAACCAGGGTCTCCTGTGCTGCAGGTGGATTCTTTACCAACTGAGCTACCAAGAAACTAGCCTGGACTAAGGCTAATTTCAGCAGAAAAGTAGTTTATCATCTGGTTCCTAAAATCCCTCAAAGTACTGGAGAAACGAATGAAATGGAAGCTTGTAGGAACACTAGCAGTATCTCTGCCACAGGACTTGGTGTAGTGAGAAAACCCCCACAAAACCACAGCTGCTGCTGAGTGCTGTGTGTGTGTACTCAGCCACGTCTGACTCTTTGTGACCCTGTGGACTGTCTCCCGCCAGGCTCCTCTGTCCATGGGATTTTCCAGGCAAGAATACTGGAGTGGGTTGCCATTTCCTACTCCAGGGGATCTTTCCGACCCAGGGATTGAGCCCCAGTCTCTTGCATCCCCTGCATCAGCAGGCAGATTCTTTACAACTGCTCCACCTGGGAAGTTGCCCAGCGCTAAATAAATGCTAAGAATTTGATTAACACTAATAGTGAATACTACCCATAAAGTGTGCTTCAGTGTCAGAATTCCATCCTATTAATACAACCATTGCTCTTTTTGTAACCTGTATGCTTCTGCCACATATGCCAGCAAAATGAAGACAGTTTTCACACATGCTTATCTCCAGACTAAGGTCTTATGAAAATTGCTAAGATTACCAGAGCAAATTCACAAACCTGCCTCCTGGTTGCAGAGGAAGCTAGAAACTATAGTCCTGTTTCAATGTTGGGAAACTATACACAGCATCCTATTTACTTCTAAAAATTAAAAATAAAATAGCTGACATTATAATCTAGATTTGCAAAGAGAGATTGAGATATGACTATTCTGTAAATTATAGACTGTTTCAGGTTTCCTATAGAGATAATCAAGTCATTGACAAGCAATGACATTTTTCTTTCTCCAACTACTTAATCATGTATTTCCTTTTCTTTTCTTAATGTTCACATGAGAAATCTAGTATAAGGTTGAAAACAAGTAGTGATAGCAGCATTCTCTAAATTATTCCTGATTTTAAGATAAATGCATTCAGTAATTCAAAAGTATGATATTTGTGGTAGGTCATTTGAAAAATGACCTTAATTTTTTCATGTAAAGAAAAGTTCGCATTTACTTGTCAGGATACCTTCTGGTGAAGGAAATTAGGAGGTACAAACTCTCAGTTATAAAATAGATAAGCCATAGGGATGTAATATATTGCATAAGGAATATGGTCAATAGTATTTGTACAGGGACACATGTTTACATGGGCTTCCCCGGAGGTAAAGAATCTGCTTGCAATGCAGGAGACCCAGGTTCGATCCCTGGGTCAGGAAGAGCTCCTGGAGGAGGGCTTGGCAACCCACTCCAGTAAGCCTGGCAAGCTATATAGTCCATGGGGTCTCAAAGAGTCAGACATGACTGAAGCTGCTGAGCATGCATGCATGTGATTACATGATGGTCATTTCATAATGTATATAAATGTCAAATCACTATGTGATATACTTGAACCAACATAATATTGCATGCCAATTATATTTCCATTTTTTTAAGTTCCCTTTTACTCTTCATTTGCCAAGACTTTTAGTAACAAATGGATGTTGAATGCTACCAAATGCTATTTCTTCATTTAATTAGGTAAGTATATGTATTTTCTCTTTTAATTTCTCAATATGGTAAGCTACAATCATAGACTTCTTATCTTAAAATAGTTTTGCTTTCCAGGAAAAATTCCAGTTTTCCTAATGCGGTGTCTTGCCTTTAAAGAGAGTTGGATTCAGATTGCTGCTAATTTGATTATGATTTTTATATCATTTCATAAACAACATCTACATGATTCTTCTGTTGTCCTTAAAAACTTTTAATATCAAAGTTATAGTATGTTCATAGAATAAGTAGAATAATATTACCTCTTTTATATCTTCAGAAGGAGTTATCTAAGTTTGGAACTATTTATTCTTTACTGGTATGACATATAAGGGCTGGAACTTTCTTTTCCACCATCTTGCTGATGCCACTCCCCTAAATTATATATTTATACATTTGACATTTTATCTGTTTTCATATACATTATCATAATCATATTTATGACATCCTCCTTATATCTATGGGCTTCCCTGGTGGCTCAGAGGTTAAAGCTTATATCTATAGTTATAGCTTATACCTATAGTTACGGTCCCCCCCCTTTTTTTTTTCTACCAATACAGTTCATTTTTGCATAAGCAATATACATCCTTAGAAGGAGGTTCACTTCTGATTCCTTCTGGTTTTCCTAAATAATCTCACAGCACAGCAGAGACAGCCCAGAGCCATGGGGCATGCTATAATCTTTGATTTTATAGATACCCAGCAGCCTTTAAATATTCATTTATTACTTTTTAACTAAAATATAATGTCTATAGGTCCCTTGGGCTATCATCCAATTTTAAAACATTCAGTCCAAAATATCAGAAAAGTCAATGTACTAAACATCAAACATCAAGGTAAATGAACTTCTTCTAAAAATAAGTGGGACAAATCCTGGATACACTCCCACATCCTTAGGCAGAGGAAACACAAAATTCATAGAAGATAATAATGAAGTAGTTGTTGATGATTATTACAGTTCAGTGGCAATTATTCAAATTGTGAACATGGGTTAAACATGCCATGACTCGGTACTTTAAGCAGATTGCAATGAAATAGTCTTAGTTTCATTTATTTTATTCCTTCAGTTCAGTTCAGTTGCTCAGTCGTGTCCAACTCTTTGCGACCCCATGAATCGCAGCATGCCAGGCCTCCCTGTCCATCACCAACTCCTGGAGTTCACCCAAACTCACGTGCATCAAGTCGGTGATGCCATCCAGCCATCTCATCCTCTGTCGTCCCCTTCTTCTTGCCCCCAATCCCTCCCAGCATCAGGGTCTTTTCCAATGAGTCAACTCTTCGCATGAGGTGGCCAAAGTATTGGAGTTTCAGCCTCAGCATCAGTCCTTCCATTTTATTCCTTAGTTTCACATTAACACTTAGGAGCTAGACAAAGCCCCTCTCCATTTCTTGACAGCTGATATCTCACTTCTTGGGGAGAAAGAGTGCTGCTCCAGTTGGTCAGATTCCAGAGCAAATGTGAAGACATGTTTTTCTGTGAATAAAAGCAGTTGGAAATCTTCACTTTGGCTCTTTCTCTTCTAATAATTGTAAGTATAAACTCTTCATCCCCTTTGAGTAGTAACCTCCAAGATTCAGTTTGGGGCAAGGGAAGGAGGGAACCATTTGGGCTTGGAGTTAAAAACGATACCCATGGGATCTAGCCCAGAGATTCTTAAACATCCCACTCACAGGCACCTTTAAAATTTGGGGGAAACCTACATACCTTCTCACACATTTTTAAATCGACATTTAGGATTTTTAAATAAATTATTTAAGTTTAAATAGTTCCAAGTGATCTGACTTCCACCACATCAAAATACTGATATTTTAAATAAAACTGTTATTTCACTCTTTTAAAAGGTATCTGATGGAATTGAAATGCCATAGCAATTTTACACCCACTATCAAACATTTTTAAGACGAGATGTTTTTAAAGTTAAAAATTTTATAAAATTCCTTTTCCTCTTTAACCTGTATCTATACCCCACTCCCCCACAAAATTTTATCCTAATATATTCTTATGCTTGAAAGTATTTTATGGATTCCTCTATCATATTCTTCTGCCACACATATATGTATAATATTTAAATCTTTTCGGTAGCCATAAAATTCCATGGATTGAAAATTTCCTTCTGAATTTAGTTATAATTTTTATTTATTCACTATTGATCAAAATAGTACAGTGTAAATTCTAAATCTTGACAAATATGGAACATAAAAAGATATCATTGGAAATATATTCCGTAGATGAACTTTTTCCCAATGAGTTCATGTATCTAAGAATGAATATTGCTTAATGCTACAGCATTCAGCACAACTACTATTTCTACTTTCAGTTTTATTTGTGAGCACTGATAAATTTTTTCAAATAAGTCAGTTGAAAGAAAAGGATAAACTTTTAGCAGTGTCGCTCATTTCTTTAAATTCCTTCTATGTTATGTGTTTTAAAAAATCACATAACCACCTATTATCAAAGAATAATCATCGTCATGTGACAAATATTTAGTAACCACTTGATTTGCAAAATGATTGGCTATTATTAGAGTCATTCATTTTCTCAGCGCTGGTACCATATTTCAAATATTTAATATTAAATATATATTACTTAACTGTTTAATGCCCTAGAATTCTACACATCAGATTGATGCATATGTTTTGCATGGATGAGAAATATGCTTTTCTTTTTAAAGTAGGAGAAGGAAAATTGTGGAAGAAGAGGCGGGAAAGGGAAGCCACGGTGAGTCCTTGATGACATGTCAGTTGTCTGGCAAATATATTTTAGGGAAGAATGTGTGAAAATTAAGAATCTGGACATTTATTCTCTTGAAGCTATCCGTAACTGTATACCTCTAAGGTATGGTCATCTAGTTTTGAGATTGTTGTTGTTCTTGTTGTTCAGTCACCCAGTTGTGTCTGATTCTTTGCAAACCCATGGACTTCAGCACACCAGTTCTCCCTGTCCCTCACCATCTCCCAGAGTTTGCCCAAGTTCATGTCCATTGCATCAGTTATGCCATCCAGCCATCTCATCCTCTGATGCCCTCTTCTCCTTCTGCCCTCCATCTTTCCCAGCATCAGGGACTTTTCCAGTGAGTCAGCAGGTGACCAGAATGCTGGAGCTTCAGCTTCAGCCTCAGCATCAGTCCCTTCCAATGAGTATTCAGGGTTGATTTCCCTTAAGATTAACTAGTTTGATCTCCTTGCTGTCCAAAGGACTTTCAGGAGTCTTTTCCAGCCTCACAGTTCAAAGGCATCAATTCTTTGGCGCTCTGCCTTCTTTACAATCCAGCTTTCACAACTGCATGTGACAACTGGGAAGACGATAGCCTTGACTATATGGATGTTTGTCGGCAGAGTAAGGTCTCTGCTTTTCAACACACTGGCTAGGTTTGTCATAGCTTTCCTGCTGAGAAGGAATCATCTTCTGACTTCATGGCTGCAGTCACCATCCACAGTGATTTTAGAGCCCAAGAAGTGGAAATCTGTCACTACTTCCACCTTTTCTCTTTCCATTTGCCATGAAGTACTGGGGCTGGATGCCATGATCTTAGTTTTTTTAATACTTAGTTTTAAGCCAGCTCTTTCACTGTCCTCCTTCACCCTCATCAAGAGGATCTTCAGTTCCTCTTCACTTTCTACCATTAGAATGGTATCATCCATGTATCTGAGGTTGTAGATGTTTCTCCCGCCTATCTTGACTCCAGCTTGTAACTCATCCAGCCTGGCATTTCTCATGATATGCTCAGTGTACAGATTAAATAAACAGGGTGACAGCAGACACCTATCTTACTCCCTTCTCAATCTTGAACCAGGCAGTTGTTCCATTCAGGATTCTGACTGTTGCTTCCTGACCCTCATACAGGTTTCTCAGGAGACAGGTAAGATGGTCTGGTATTCCCTCTCTTTAAGAGCTTTCCACAGTTTGTTATGACCCACATAGTCAAAGGCTTTAGCATAGTTGATGAAACAGAGGTAGATGTTTTTCTGGAATTCCCTTGCTTTCTCTATGATCCAGCAAAAGTTGGCAATTTGATCTCTGGTTCTTCTGCCTTTCTAAACCCAGCTTGAACACCTGGAAGTTCTTGGTTCTCATAATGCTGAAGCCTAGCATGCAAGATTTTAAGCATGCTCTTCCTAGCATGGGAGATGAGTGCAACTGTCAGATGGTTAGGACATTGTTTAGTACTACCCTTCTTTATATTATTAGCCTAACCCAATTTAAGGGCTTCCCCAGTGGCTCATGGGTAAAAGAATCTGCCTGCAATGCAGGAGCCACAAGAGTCATGGGTCCGATTCTCGGGTAGGGAAGATCCCCTGAAAGAGGGCATGGCAACCCACTCCAGTATTCTTGCCTGGAGAATCCCATAGACAGAGGAGCCTGGCGGGCTATAGTCCATAGGGTTGCAAAGACTCAGACATGACTGAATCGATTTAGTGCACACAAAATCCAATTTACTAGATACCTCTAATTTAGGAAACAAGTACAAGATAGTGATTGGTCAGTCTAATTCAATAACTGCTTAATAACTGGCTACTAAGAAGCAGGTTTTAAAAATGTACAACAAAGAGTAAGAAAGATATATGTTTCAGGCCCTTCCAGAGTGAGGTAGTTAAAAGGACAAACATTGGGTGTTGCTGTCAGGGATTAAAATATAAAGGATGACTGAGCAAGTACTGACGTCCTCAGCGTGTGGCAGGAAGGTCTGGAAACGAGGATGGTGCCAGCTGGTGCAGGTAAATGAAGTTGCTGGCTCTGAACATGAAGTACAAGATCACGAACAGTCTCCACCTGTGGAAGCCAGGAGCCGAAGCATCACCAGGGGAGAGCCAAGTCTCATGGAAGCCAAGAAAGCTGGGGAAAGAGATGTGAAACAGAAAGTGAAGATGCTAGTCCCTCTGCCATGTCTGACTCTTTGCGGACCCATGGACTATAGCCCACCAGGCTCCTCTGTCCATGGAATTCTCCAGGCAACAATACTGGAGTGGGTTGCCATTCCCTTCTCCAGGAGATCTTCCCAACTCAGGGATCGAACTCAAGTCTCCTGCATTGCAGGCACATTCTTTACCTCTGAGCCACCAGGGATGCCTTAACCACATACCAAACCTTATTGCTTTTGCTTTTCTTGATTCCTTTGTAGATTCTCTCCCTAAGGACCTCTGCTCAGAAGAAAGGTGGCTTGATCCAGGCAGAATGTTCTTGAGTTTCTCTACAATTAAAAAAAAAAGAACTTGGAAGTTATGGCATCTGCCAGTAAAGGATAGGACAAGCTTAAATATCATCCAGCTCCTTCAGGAAATGGAGAAACAGAATGAGCAGGACAGGCTGCTGGTACTGTGAGTGTCCACAGGCCAATCTCAGCAGCCAGATGCCTGGAGTCCTGGAGCCCAGGGAAAGGAGAAAAGCCAGAATGTTAGGTTTCATCACCAGGGGCTTCCCTGGTGGCTCAGATGGTAAAGCGTCTGCCTGCAGTGCGGGAGACCCAGGTTCGATCCCTGGGTTGGGAAGATCCCCTGGAGAAGGAAATGGCAACCCACTCCAGTACTCTTGCCTGGAAAATTCCATGGATGGAGGAGCCTGGTAGGCTACAGTCCATGGGGTCACAAAGAGTTGAACATGACTGAGCGACTTCACTTCACTTAGGTTTCATCTAAGAGTAAAGAAAGAGGTCTCAGAAAATTCCTGCGGAAGCAAGATACCAGTATCAGTGCCTCAGATCCAATTCTTTGAAAAAAGTGTAACACTTTATTCTCCCAGTAGTTGGCTCTTTTCCACTAATAAGCTTTTGACATAGATGCTGAAAATGAAAACACAATCAGTAGAAGCCCAGGCCCTGCATAGCTCCAGGGGAAGCTACCAGGCTCCACCCAGGCCCCCAGGGAAAGATTCAAGTGACTGTAACTGAGAAAGAGAAGGAAATATTCTTGACAGTCAAGTTCTCTGTGGGATCAAAGAGCAGAATATTCGATTCAAAGACGTTATTTCTGTACGGAGAAATGAAAATGGAAGGAAACCAGCATTGTTCAATACAGGATAATTTCTTTTTTTGTTGTTTTTTAATTACAGGCTTTGTTTTAAATTTGGGTTTACTGCCCTCTGGTGCTCATTTAAAAAACTACATGGTGACCAAATTTATACACCGTGAAGCGAAGAAGTTTTAGTTGCTCAGTCGTGTCCGACTCTTTGTCACCCCATGGACTGTAGTCTGCCAGGCTCCTCTGTCCATGGGATTCTCCAGGCAGGAATTCTGGATTGGGTTGCCATTCCCTTCAGGGGATCTTCCCCACCCAGGGATTGAACCCAGGCCTCCCTCTTCACAGGCAGATTCTTTACCATCTGTATCCAAGGGTTAAAAACAGGAAGAGGGAAAAAGCAGAGGCAAATGCTTATTGAAAACTAACTGAATTAAGTTCTACATAGTTCATGAGCTCCTCTGGTAATGTCAAAGAAGCTATATGCTCAATTGTTTTGGTCTTAGTTGGGTATGTAAGTGATATATCATTGATTTTCCATAGCATTAAATGCAGAGATGTAAGACACACAAGTTCGATCCCTGGGTTGGAAAGATCCCCTGGAAGAGGGCATGGAAACCCACTCCAGTTTCTTGCCTGGAGAATCCCATGGACAGAGGAACCTGGTGGGCTGAAGTTCATGGGGTGGCAAAGAGTCGGACACGACTGAAGCAACATAGCACACGCACACAGCTGTAGCAGAGCCTTCAGGCTCTAAAGCCAGGCTGCCAGCATTTGAATCCCAACTTGGGCACTGGAAGATACTGGGGAAGTTATTTGATTTCTCTTGATTCCCATTTCCACATCTAAAGAATGAGATTAATAATAGCACCTGAGAAAAGCTAATTTATAAATGTAAATTGTCTCGAACAGTGCCTGGCACATGGTATCTGATCAATAAAATGTTAACTATTACTTTTCCAAGGAGCTTACCCTAGGTTCTGTGCTATGCTAAGTCACTTCAGTTGTATCCAACTCTGTGTGACCCCATAGACGGCAGCCCACCAGGCTCCCCGGTCCCTGGGATTCTCCAGGCAAGAACACTGGAGTGGGTTGCCATTTCCTTCTCCAACCCTAGGTTCATTAAACTCAAAAGAAAAGATATAGATGTGAACAGTCTCCACCTGCCTGTTCACTCTTACCCAGAAAAGAGGAGTATGGTTATGATTGGTCAGATTTCTAACTGGATCCAGTATCTAAGAGTCAGAAAATTCAGATATAAATAGGCCTCTCCTGTTAAGTGGGTTTCCCTGGTGGTTCAGCAGTATAGAATCTCCTTGCAATGCAGGAGCCGCGGGGATGTGTGTTCAATCCCTGGGTTGGGAAGATCCCATAGAGAAGGGCATGGCAGCCCACTCCAGTATTCTTGCCTGGAGAATCCCATGGACAGAGGAACCTGGAGGGCCACAGTCCCTAGAGTCACAAAGAGTCGGACACAACTGAAGCAACTGAGCGTTACGCACCACTCCTGTTAAGAGCCACTTGTTCCATTTCTATTGGTTATCTCGGGTGTGGTTTTGCATCATCAGAATCCTTCATGCATGACTTCGGGCTTATGGAAAACCCAGTTTAAAAGCCTGCTTCTCATTTCTCACATGCTGCACGTGATGGAGCCTCCAGCCCTCCTCTGCCTTTTTATCATTTTTATTAATTTTATTTATTTTTGGCTGCACTGGGTCTTTGCTGCATGCATGGGCTTTCTCTAGGTGCGGTGCACAGGCTCCTCATTGCAGCGGCTTCTTTGTTGCAGAGCACAGGCTCTAGGCTCACAGGCTTAGTAGTTGTGGTGCACGGGCTTAGTTGTCCTGAAGCATGTGGGATCTTCCTGGACCAGGGATCGAACTCTTGTCCCCTGCATGGCAGGTGGATTCTTAACCACTGGACCACCAGGGAAGTCCCCCTCTTCTGATCTTATCCAGTCTCTGGCCCTTTCTCATCTATGCCTAGCCGCAGTGGCCTCCTTGCTGTCGCTCACAAGAGAGACATGCTTGCCCAGGACTGGATCGCTCCTCCCCAGATATCCACCAGGCTCTTCCTTCATTTCCTTCAGATCATCTCCCCAGAGGATTCCTCCCTAGTGACACCATCATAATGAAAAATGTCACATTCCATCTGATGCTGCCTTTCTTCAAAGCACTAAACCACCTGACCTATGATATATTTACTTGTTTGATTGTCCATCTTCTTCCACTAGAGGTAACCTCTGTGAGGGCAGGGACTTTTTTTTGTTCATTCCAACAAAGCCAAACACAGATCTTTCCCCTTTTGCCCAAACCTGCTGACAAACCCAGTCTCAAAACTACCAACTTCTCGTCCCTGCCTCCTAATTGATTAGATAAGATTAGAAGCATGTGTCCCTTAAAACTATCTAACCAGTGAGGAAAACATTTCCTGTTCAGATGACCAACAGGGCTCCCCTTCCCTCTACAACTACTTCAACTCTGAATAACCCCACCTGCAACTTGCTCTCCCCTCCTGATAACAGCTAAGGCAAAACCACCCTGCTGAGACATTCTTTTTCATCTGGCCGTGCTCTTTGCAATAGCCTGAATAGAATCAATCTCCTTACTTATCTGGCTGTTGTGTATGATGATGCCTCCTATATCTCCATCATATAGAACAGGTTTCACTTTTTAAAATTTTTCTATGCAAGTGTAGTTGATTTACAATGTTATATTAGTTTCAGGTATACCACAAACTAATTCTGTTTTACATATATATTCTTTCACATATAATGTATATATTCTTTTTCAGATTCTTTTCCATTATAGGTTATTGCAAAATACCAAGTGTAGTTACCTGTGATGTACAGTAGATCTTTTTTGGTTATCTATTTTATATAGGTTGTTGTTGTTCAGTCACTAAGTCGTGTCCAACTCTTTACAATCCTATGGAATGCAGCATGCCAGGCTTTCCTGTTCTTCACTGTCTCCTGGAGTTTGCTCAAACTCATGTCCATTGAGTTGGTGATGCCATCCAACCATCTTATCCTCTGTCGCTCCCTTCTCCTGTTTTCAATCTTTCCCAGCCTCAGGGTCTTCTCCAATGAGTTGGCTCTTTGCATCAGGCGACCACAGTATTGGAGCTTCAGCTTCAGCATTTTATTTATAGTAGTGTGTAGATGTTAATCCCAAACTCCTAATTTATCCCTCCCACCCACCCCTGCCCCTGCCTTTCCCCTTTGGTAACAGTAAGTTTGTTTTCTATGTTTGTAGATCTGTTTCTGTGTTATAAACAGGCTCATTTGTATCATTTCTTTAGATTCCACATATATGTGATATCATATGTTATTTGTCTATGATTGGCTTACTTTGGTATAATAATTTCTACATCCATCCATGTTGCTGAAAATGGTACTATTTCATTCTTTTTTACAGTTGAGTAATGTTAAAAGTTTTTGATACATAGTCAGCACTCAATAAAAGTTTGTCGAATGAATGAACTATGGAGAAAGAGTTCTCCAAGAGATCCTCCCCAGCTTATTGGAGTTCTGCACTACAGCTGGATGCCAGTAGCCCTGGTTAATCGTAAAGAATTGCTTTGATTTGGGTTTTGATTTTGACTTTACTCTTTTGGCTTTTATTTTTGGTTTTCTTCTCTTGTGTATATATAACCTCTTAGGATCTCTAAGAACTGGAGATGTGACTGGAGTAACAGAATTCGGGTTTTTCTGGTCCTCCTAGCATAATAGCATCTTAATAATACCTCATTATTTTACTATTCCAAGAAGGCTAACCCATCTATGAGACAGAGACGTGGACTTTGAATATTCCAGGAGAGGTATGCACATGTGTACACAACAGGTGCTCAGAAGAGAGATGTCTAGTTTATGTGCAAAGGTGTCGGTCAGTTCATTTCAGTTGTTCAGTCATGTCTGAGTCTTTGTGACCCCATGGACTGCAGCACACCAGGCTTCCCTGTCCATCACCAACTCATGGAGCTTGCTCAAACTCACGTCCATCGAGTTGGTGATACCATCCAACCGTCTCATCCTCTGTCGTCCCCTTCTCCTCCTGCCTTCAGTCTTTCCTGGCATCAGGGTCTTTTCCAATGAGTCGCTTCTTCACATCAGGTGACCAAAGGATTGGAGTTCAGCTTCAGTGTCAGTCCTTCCAATAAATATTCACAACTGATTTCCTTAAGGATTGACTGTTGGATCTCCTTGCAGGTCAAGGGACTCTCAAGAATGTTCTTCAACACCACAGTTTAAAAGCATCAATTCTTCGGTGCTCAGCCTTCTTTACGGTCCACCTCACACATCTGCACATGACCACTGGAAAAACCATAGCTTTGACTACATGGACCTTTGTCGACAAAGTAATGTCTCTGCTTTTTAATATGCTGTTTAGGTTAGTGCAAAGGTGTATGTGTTTGTTAAATATTTGACACAGGCCTTTAGGACTTAACCAAGCAACTCCTGAGGGCTTGACACTGGGAATGAAGAGCAGGAGGAAGAGGCAAACTATGAAATCTATAAAAACTAAGGACTCTTCCTTTGTCTTTGAATCTACTTTTTAACTTTGACTTCAGCCTCAGTTTTTAGCTAAATACTTACCTCAGTTTCTGACATTACTGGGCCCCTGATGACCAATGACTATCTTAGCTCATAGGTACCTTCATAGCTAATACAAACAAGCTGTGTCATTCAGATGCACTGCTAACTTTCACATAAGCATTATGTTAGAAGACAAATTCTGCAAGTGTGCAATAAAAGGTAAACTCAGCAGCCTGGGTGTTCAAACCCTTTACATCTCAAAGAAAGGACTGGTCCTTCCTGCCTTTGGGGTGACAACCTCTAAGCCATTGGAATAGCCTGACTGCTAAGAGTGTCTTTGACTACCTGGAACATGGGCCATGCCAAATAGCCTGTACCGACAGTCTGATCTGTGGGAAGTACCTGTCTCTGTTCGCCTGGGGCCCTGGGCCACAGTGCATCTGTCTGACCTCTGCAGAAGCTAGAGACTAAGTAGCTAAGATCAGCCACACAGGTGCTCCATGCCTACATGACTGACCTCCAGTAAAAAGCCCAGACATCGAGGCTCGGTGAGCTTCCCTGCTTGGCAGTAGCTCATTCATGTTGTCACATGGGAGAAGTAAGCACTGTCCATGTGACTGCACGGGCAGAAGATAACTCGAAGCTCATGCCTGATCTCTCCTGGACTCTGTCTTGTGCACTGTTTTCCTTTCTGTATACCATTGCTACAATAAACTGTAACCATAAGTACAACCCCTTTTTTGAGTTCTATGAGTCCTTCTAAATGAGTCATTGAACCAGAGGGTGGACTTAGAGACCTCTGACACAGCAAGGATTAGCAACAATTGTAAAAATCCATTCATTTTATGTATAAAAATAATCCCTAAGGATTTTAAGTAGTTAAATAATTAATTATTACTTAATATAGATATGAAGAGTATATATTCATTTGGCTTTGACTAGTTGATCTTAGAATATAATATCAGTTTGTGCCAAACTACATACAAGATGATATAAGAGAAAGACTCATCAATATTTCCACTCATCAATAATTCCAGTAGAATTGCTTGATATATCAATATAAATGACATTAAAAAAATAGCCTTGAGGAATCATACTTTTAATTGAAGCTAACCATGAATCTTTTATGAAAAAGTCTTATTTGAAAATTCTTCACATCATAGAAGGATGAACTTAAGGATGAACTTAAATGTCAACTTCTCCACCTCAAAACATCGTGCAAGAGAAAAATACCAAAATCATGTAAGCCCAGCTTTAAGAATCTATCAGACATATCTGCATTCACACATGAACCAGGTTTTTCTAGCACCAATCAAGCCATAATGAAGAATACAAAGGGTATGACTAAAACAGGAAAATGATATAGGAATACTTTGAGGTATTAAAAAAACACATGGTTTTCTCACTCACCAAACTTCAAGCTTAATTATCAAGCTTAATTATTCCAAGAATAATTTTAAGATACTGCCTTATGGTTTTGAGCCTGTCAAAGTTAAAAATTTTTAACAAAAACTTGTTGAAATTATTACTATGGACTGATGACCATCTGCAGTTGTTAAAAGATTTTTGAGATTTTTCTCAATCCGAGGTATGAAGTTCTTTCTAGAAAGTTTGCCACTGAATTACATTTTACTGGTGCAACTCAGCATTCTGCTCCAGTGTCTCATGTATCAGACACCTTCACAGCAAGGTGGATCCATGGTAACTTCATCTTATTCTCCTTCACTTGCCTCCGGAGAGAGATCTGGGTCTCACATGACTGTTGGTGAAGAAGTTGGTTGAAGAAATATTTATAAACTGTAAAACTACAAGGAAACTTGTGCAACTGGAACCATCGGGCTTGGTTCATGCCCTTCTGTTGTTTATTCTGAAAGTAATAAAGCACACTGTAGTTAACATAATTATTGGCTGAAAACGGAAATAATGAGCCACTTTCACTGTTTTTCTGTCTGTCATAGGAGATACTTTAGAATTTCTTTGGCATGTAATTATGTTCAAACAAAATGGAATAACAGCTATTATTTGCTCTTAAAAGAGCCAGGACTGACTCTAAGGAGGTGGGAATGGTAAAGGACAGAAGAGTGAATGATGAACATCATACTGGATATCTGGATTTTGCAATGCCTCACAAATGTGGGGGTGGTGGTGAATAACATGGTAAATAGCTGGATACATTGACGTGAAACCCGTGAACCCCACTTGCTTGTTGTGGGTCAGTTTCGTGAGCAGCAGATAACATGCCTGCTCCCTCTTCACAGAACCGTCCATCAGGTGACAGCCCACCCTAAGCTTACCAAGAGCTGTCAGGGTGTCTGTATCAGATGAAAGGTGAAGACTACACTGAGAATCAGGCAGACTATATAGACTGTCCTCACTTCTGACAGCAGATCAGGTGGGATGTAGAGCTGTCATCATCCCAGTGAAGAGAGCACCCGGAGAAAGAAATGTTAGAACTCTGCAGATGTCTTTTTCATCATTGGACCCCAGAGCACAGAACAGAGTTCCTAATGGTTTTATAAAGGACCACAGGTAAAGAAGAAATTAAAGATGTTTGGAAATTAGAAAGGAAGAATTAAGAAAAAATATAAAAAATTTGAAAAGACCAAAAAAAAAGAAAAAAATCACTGTGTACCCTTTCAAGTTCACCCAAGACACTGTCTAACAAGCCCACTTAAGGATCATCCAATTATCTGGGAAATACGGTTGTATGACTTACTGTTTATTATTGAGTAAGGCCCAGACTCTGTGTTTGGAGAAGATAGTGAATTGTAAATGATTTTCTGTCCTGTAGAAAAGATAATCCCAAAGATCTAATCCTGGACATTAACTAGTTTTGTATCTAATTTTGCAATCTTATTCTTCCATTTCATTTCTTTAACTTAACAAATACACTAGTCCCTCCTATCTTGCTGTTTCCCTCATGGATGAATTAAGTAAATCCTTTACATATTCTCATACTGTTTTGTGTAATAATCATGTTTCTTGTTTGTTTAACTTTGTCTATTTATTTGGCTGGACTGGATCTTCAGCTATGCCCGGGCTTTCTCTAGTTACAGTAAGCAGGAGCTACTCTTCATGGTGGTGTGTGGGCTTCTCACTGGGGTGGCTTCTCTTGTTGCAGAGCACAAGTTCTAGGTGTGTGGGCTCAGTAGTTATGACACACAGGCTTAGTTGCTCCGTGGCATTCAGAATCTTCTCAGACAAGGGATCGAACCTGTGTCCCTTGCATTGGCAGGCAGAGTTCTATCTACTGAGCCACCAGGGAAGTCCTGTATAACATTTTGCAAGATACGGTTTGATGGAAGGAAGGAAAGAAGGAAGAAAGAAATTGTCTTATCAGATTACTCTCAGTAAAGGGTAACCCTAGCATCTTCTCTCCCCTCATTACCTCTCCTCTCCTTTTCCATCTCTTCCATCCACAGGCTCTCTCTAGTAAATCCACCAAACTCAATGAAGAGTAATACAAAGGGCACATTCCGCCATAACACTAATCCTGAGACTTGCCAGTCACAGTAAGGATTCTCATGCCTAGTGGAGGAAGAAGAAAGCACAGAGTATAATCCAAAAAGCATAACTTCCCCTTCAGTCTGCAGTCATCTCTTGTGTTAAATGAGAGCATAGAACCAGAGAGCTTCCTCCTAGCTGCATCCCACAAGCTCTGGGCCTTCCTCTGAGTCCCCTGTGCGTGAGAGGGCTCTGGGTTCTCCCCCATCAGGGCTTGCATCTGAGGCGCTCAACTTTCAACCTCTTTAAATACCACACACGTGGTGTGGTGTTTAGTCTCAGTCATGCCCAACTCTTTGCGACCCCATGGACTGTAGCCCGCCAGGCTCCTCTGTCCATGGGATTTCCCAGTCAAGAACACTGGAGTGGGTTGCCATATCCTACTCCAAGGGCTCTTCCCGATCCAGGGATCAAACCGGAGTCTCCTGCATCTCCTGCATTGGCAGGCAGATTCTTAACTGCCAAGCCACCAGGGAAGTCCAAATACCCACCCATAGGAGGCAGATTTAATTTAAAGCAAAAGGGTTTTATTTTCATATATATGTGAAATGCTTATGATATTTCCCATACTTCAAATAGTACTTTTTAGTATTAGACTTTTCAATGTGATGTAATAATTCCATTTGAATAATGCATTGTATATAGAGGAGTTTAATATATGTAGAATTTAGACACATCTATAATCAAAATTGTTATTATTATATCTGTTGTTACATAGTGTCATAACTGAGCTAATAACTGCAACTTGTTCAACATACTTGACCTTTCTGTGGCATTTATGTAGCATTTACATTATTTATGTACTGCCAGAAAACAGTTAACCTCTTTTGCCTGCTTATAAATGCAATGGATGCCCGATGTTGAAGAAAAAAAAAAGGCTTGCTTATGACAGGTATCATATGCTAGAGAAAATGTACATCATTGGAGACAAATCAAGATAGTATCGGTCACACCGGCCTGCTGTGTAATTGCCAGTCAAGTTGCAAAACAGCTCCACCCTCAAATCCCAAGCAATATATCAAGTGCTTTTACTCAAATAAGATGATTTCTGAGGGGGAAAAACGCAGATTTGTTTGTTTGTTAGGTCTCTTGATAGTCAAACTGAAGACAAACCATTATTCAGAAATCTGACTTTCACCTCTCTATACCACCTTCTCTTCAGCTGGATTCTTTTGAAAGTTATTGTTGTTTGTTACTCAATATTCTGTAATAACCTAAGTGGGAAAAGAATTTGAAAAAAGATCAGTTCAGTTCAGTCTCTCAGTCGTGTCCGACTCTTTGTGACCCCATGAATCACAGCATGCCAGGCTTCCCTGATCATCACCAACTCCCGGAGTTCACCCAAACTCATGTGCACCCAGTTGGTGATGCCATCCAGTCATCTCGTCCTCTGTCATCCCCTTCTCCTGCCCCCAATCCCTCCAGCATCAGGGTCTTTTCCAATGAGTCAACTCTACACATGAGGTGGCCAAAGTATTGGAGTTTCAGCTTTAGCATCATTCCTTCCAAAGAACACCCAGGACTGATCTCCTTTAGGATGGACTGGTTGGATTTCCTTGCAGTCCAAGGGACTCTCAAGAGTCTTCTCCAACACCACAGTTCAAAAGCATCAATTCTTCAGTGAAAAAAGATAGATGTATGTATATGTGTAACTGAATCCCTTTGCTGTACATCTGAAACTAACACAACATTGTAAATAAGTTATACTCCAATAAAATTCAAAATAAATTAAAATTTTAAAATAAAAGTAAATGCTGCAGTAGATTTTTATGATTGTATAAATTTGGGGGAATGTCAAGATTAGATCCAAAAATATTTTTTTTTCTTCCACATAAGCATAGGCGAAACATGACTGTACTTGGCTCCACAGTTACCAGTAACCCAGTTGCCTTCTACCGTGTTACTCTACCATCCCAAGAATTGGATTCTATGTTGCCTTCTGGTTGAAGATACCTCTTCCACTTCCAGCTCTCCTGCTTTCATCCTGGCCAATAAGAAGGAAAAACAAAGAAGGGCGCACGCATTCTTCCCTCTAAGGACGATGCTCAAGCAGGTGCACCAGCCTCCTTCACTGTACATGCTCTCCTGGCCAGAACATAGCCCTGTGGCCATAACAGCATCAGTGGCAGTTGGAAAGTCATTTATAAGTCCAGCAGCCAAGTCTCCAGATGAAGTTTCTGTGACTGAGGAAGAAAGGAAGAATGGATGTTAGGGACTAACTTGCAGTCTTTACCCCATCTATCTTTTTGGCCACCCACCATCTATCTATGTACATCCTCCCTGTCCCTAAAGGACACACACACACACACTCCTCAAAAAAGGACAAAGTCTCTGGACACAGCCAGGCACAGCCTCCAGATCAGAGTCAGGGATCAGAGTCTCTAGGTGATGAACTCTTTCTCAGTCAGGTCTAGATATTGTTCTTTATGAGCTGGTGCCCTATAAGCTACAAGATCTCATCTACTTGGAATACACCCAAGATGCGATGAAGGAGTAAGACGCAGATTAAATCTACAATTTGGTGAAGAGGAGCAGGGAAACTACACAGCAGTCATTAGCCCATAACAATGAATCCCGTTGTTCTTTGATAGTAGACCAAGTCCTTATTCTGACCAGCTTCCCCTGGTTCTAGTCTAGGAGAGTAAACACCTTTTCCTTGCCCTCTCCAGTCTGTCCTTCCTCACTCATCATCTTCTGTAGCCAAAACCAACTCTAGAAACTTTAGAAAGGATGGCCTTCTTAGGAGCCACGTTTCAACTTTCCACTGTTTGTAGGTTTCACAGGTGGAAAAATCGTGGTCTTTTACAGTCAGGCTCATGGTTTCTTTATCACTGCTGCTGCTGCTAAGTCACTTCAGTCATGTCCGACTCTGTGCGACCCCATAGATGGCAGCCCACCAGGCTCCTCCGTCCCTGGGATTCTCCAGGAAAGAACACTGGAGTGGGTTGCCATTTCCTTCTCCAATGCATGAAAGTGAAAAACAAAAGTGAAGTCGCTCAGTCGTGTCCGACTCCTAGCGACTCCATGGACTGCAACCTACCAGGCTCCACCATCCATATAATTCCTTAAAAACTTAGTAGAAACCTGATCTATTTGTATCCAGTAAATTCCACATATCCCACATGCAAATAACCCACAATTGAAGGGTTTTTAAATCTGAAGACTCTGGTTTGTACCAGCTGGCCTCTGTCCTCTCCATCAAGTTAATGGCAGCTATCTAGAACTGCTCAGAACAAAAAAAATAATTATCACACAAAGGCAGCATCCTTTGCTATTGCAGACAGATCCCACTGTCTGACAGAAAACTCTTCCTAGAGGATGCTATAAAAGGCTTGGAGCCACAGTTTATCTACTGTTTCGGCTGTTCCTTCACAGCCACTGATATAACTGCTTCATTTTTGGATATTATAGTGATTATCTTTTCCAAATGTCAAGACTCCAAATTCCAGACTTTTCAGTCAATTTAAATTAGAGGCCTTGGGCAGAGAGCATCTCCCAGAGTGCTGTACTTCCCCCTATCTGTGCTTGCAGACGGACAAGCTCTAGTCTGAATTCCTCTCTCTCCCAGAACTTAGATGAAAGCGGCAGGAAGCAGCCAACCCGCACTAATACGGCAATTTCCCGTCATTTCCACTAATAGCACACACCCTCAGCTGGCAGGCAGTTAGCTTTCCAAATCTGGTAGTTTCCTGCTTTCAAATGTGTTACCGCTGAATGAAAGAAGTCATCTCACTTTCACCCTGCAAATGCTGGATCCTTGCTGTCCACTAGTCAGTTCCCAAGCCAATGTCATGTGTTTACTTTCTGTCTGATGCATCTTCCCATTTCCTAGTTCCATAGTATAAATTAGTGAGGATTGGGTCTAGCAGGAAATAAACAGATAAAGACATAAACAAAGAAGCAGTGGCTTAAACATGCTCAACTTGTCTCTCTCCTCTCTTTTCCTCGATTCCTCTCTCTCTCTCTCTCAGAAAGACTGCAGTTGCCATGACCAGTCCGTGATTATAAGGAACCCAGGGTTCTTTGATCTTGTTGCTCTATAATTGTCACCATGCGTTTTTCACCTCATGGTCCAAGATCGCTATAACACCCTCAGTTATCAGGCCCACATAACAAGCAACAGGAAGGAAAGAAAAGAGAGAAGAAAGGCATGCCCTCTCTTTTAAGGAAACTTTTTGTAAGTTGCATGATATGTTTTCGGCTTACCTTGCATGGACCCTGTTAACCACATGGTCATACGTGTCTGCATGAGAGGTTGAGAAATGTCATTTTTCTTCTGGGTGGTCATGGACTCAGCTAAATTTAGGAGTTCTGATACTGATAAAGAAGAAAGGAATGGATATTGGAAACTCCTAGCACATGGAGGATTGCTTCTTTTCTGATTTTGTTCTTTCCGCTTGGTCGGATAAGATTCTGCTTGTTTGGTACTCTTGGCCTCTCACAGCACTCTCCCTCACTCCCCTGGGCTTGGTGACTTTGACAAGTATAACATGGATGCTGAAACTAAATCCTTTCTCTCAATACACAATAAATTCTGCCCCTGCGTGTCCCAAATTTTGTGGAGATATTTCCCAAACAGGAGAACCATGAGTGTTCAGTGCTGCCTGGGACTGGGTATAAATCTGTCTAATCCTGGTGATGAAAATGTGCCTATATAATGTCACTTATCCAGTATCAGTTTTATCAATAGCAAAGGTAATAATTTTCTCTCCATACATCTAACCTTGTTCTGTCTCTCTTAATTAGTTAGAACCTGGACCTATAAAACAACCGTATAATTTATTTGACCCATTTTCAAGGCAACATAAATAATAGATGTTCATTTGAAAATTCCAAGCAGTGTAAGCAAGAGTAGGGAAGAAATCCAATTCCACCACTTCAAGATTGCCATTATGTTTATTTATATAACCATATTTCATATTTGTCTTTATGCACATGCTCACTTACAAGTATGCTAAGCTGCACACAAATGGACTATTGTACAATTTTTATATACCTGTCATTTTTCTTTTAAAAAGTAAGCAATTGAAAAAAATCACACTGGGCAAAGTTAAATAGGCAAGAAGGACTTCATTCTAGGCTATTGCAATAGAGGAGAGAGGCCAGAACTCAGTCTGAGCTCAAATCTACTAAGACAAAGGGCTGGAGAGTTTTTAAGAGCTGGAGTGAGAGAGGTCACAGGTCATCTGTGTTTGCTAATTGATTGTGCCCAAAGGAAAAGTAAGCATCCTCATACCTTCATGACAGGAGGTAGTTTTATGACTTGGAGAAGATTCTCACCAAGGTGAGACTCTCACCCTCCTAGAGACAGGAGAGATGGAGCTATCTTCCTTGTTTTTTAAAAAAAGGTTTTTTTGGCTGTACCACGCAGCATGTGGGATGGAACCCACACCACCACCACTACCACATCCCCACGTTGGCGGGGGTCTTAACCATTGGACCGCCAGAGAAGTCCCAGTGCTATCTTAATGACTGCACTTCAGAGGGGTGGCTCCCAGGTCTTGGAGAAAGACAGACACAGATTGTAAACCTGGCAAGAAGTTTCACATCTCAAAGGGACAGAAAGAAATTATAATTTTTACACAAGTTACTAAACACATAATCTTATTTAACCTGCTGGTCTCACTTTCTTCACCAATAATGTGAAGATAATAAGAGTACTTACCTCATAAGGTTAGTGTGAGGATTAAATGATTTAGAAAAATATTTGCCCAACACATACAAACCAATCAATAATGATAGCTGATTTTTATGGTATCAATAAAACCAGAAAAATAACAAAAAAATGGGCAAAGAATATAAAACAGAAGGGGAAATGCAAATAGCTAAACTGTACTATATGAAGATATTCTAAATGTATCAACAATCAGAAATATGCAAATTAAGCAACTAACTGCTACTTTACCACCATTAATGTGGCAAAAAATTTAAAAAACAGATAAAAACAAATATTGGTATATCCTGTGTTGATAAAGGGAATTTTCATCAAGTATCCGTGGGGAGCGTAAACTGGTTCTCCCATGCCAGGAGGAATCAGACACTCCTAGGTGATATTAAATATGTATGTATCCAATGGCCCAACAGTCCAACCACACACACATTCAGGCAGACACGCCTGAGGCTATTTACAGCAATAATGTTTGTGAGAGCAAAAAGCTGGAACCAAACTGGGTGTTCATCCCTAGAGAAATGTATAAGTTGTAGGGTGTACCCTTTATGGAATATTCCACAACAAAGAGAAGCAATAAATTGTATCTTGCTTGTCTATTTACTCAGGAAAAAATCCTAAATGTGAAATTGCTGGGATAAAAAATACACATCTTTTAAAAAAAATTTTCAGACACACTGGCAAAATTACAATTGTTTGGCATGGAGTAAATGTTCCCAATTTCTGCAAACCCCCTCCATACCTGATTCTCATTTTTGCTTTCCACCTTTGCCAATCAGATAAGCAAAAGGTAATGTTTCTTTGTTTTAATTTGCATTCTCTTACTCACAAGCAAAGTTAAACATTTCTCAAGGTTACTTGGTCATTTGAATTCTTTTGTGTATTTTTTATTATATGGTTAACACAATTTTCTATTAGATTCTTCAACCTTCCACTGATATATGTGGTGGACACTTAGTTCCTGACTCAGCTGATAACCCATGTCTTTACCTGCCACTTCCCATATTCCTTGCTGCCAGCCCATTGGGCCCTATCCAGAATGCAAAGGCAGATGATAACTTCCTTACTTCAGTTAGGACTGGGTGGCCAACAGCAGTTGAAAAATAAAACCTTAGGGTTTTTGGAGAAGATCTCCTATGCCCCCTGATAAAAAGAAATGCTTGTGATGAGGCTTGTGGTTTTCATTATTGTCACGTCTCCATCTTCAGCCATGACGAAGAAGGAAATCTTGCCATTTAAAACAACACGGATGAATCTGGAGGACATTATGCTACGTGAAATAAGCCAGACACAGAAAGACAGATACTGTATGGTATCAATCGTATGTAGAACCTTAAAAAAGTGAACTCATAAAAGCAGAGAGGACAGTGATGGTTGTCAGGGGCTGGGGGTGGGGAAAATGGAGAGATGATGGTCAAAGCACACAGATTTTCCATCATAAGATGAACAAATCCTGGCGGGCCTAATGTACAGCATGATGGCTAAGTAAGTAGTGCTGTATTGTAAACTTGAACTCTGCTAAGAGAGCAGATCTTAAGTGTTCTCACCACACACACAAATAAAGAGTAAGTGAGGGTAACTACATAAGGTGATAGATGTGCTTGACTTAACTCGACTGTGGTGAGCGTTACACATGCGCATGCTCAGTCGTGTCCGACTGTGAGATCCTATGGACTATCGCCCGTCAGATTTCTCCGTCCATGGAATTTTCCAGACAAGAATACTGGAGCGGGTTGCCATATCCTACTCCAGGGGATCTTCCCAACCCAGGAATGGAACCTGTGCCTCCGTCGCTGGCAGGCAGATTCTTTAGCACTGTGACACCTGGGAAGCCCCTTCACAATGTACATGTGTATCAAAACACTGCTTTACAAGTTCAATGTATACAACTTTCATTTGTCAATTATACTTCAATAAAGCCGACATAATGTTTAAAAATTTTAAACTTAAAAATTTTTAATTCAATTTAAAAAAGAAAAGAAATGAAAACAGGGTAATAGATGAAGATTGATGGAAGTCGGGGTGGTAACTTTAGCTGCGGGAGTCTGGGAAAGTGAACTTGTTTTTTTTTCTTTGCTTCTTTTTATTTATTTTATTTCTAATTAGCGGATAAATGCTTTACACTATTGTGTGAACTCTAAACAGAGGCCTAAAAAGTGTAAATAAGGAGTAGATATGTGAACTGTAGCTCGCCCACGGGGCTCCTCGGTCCATTGGATTCTCCAGGCAAGAATACTGAAGTGGGTTGACGTGCTTTTCACCAGGGGATCTTCCATCCCAGCGATCAAACCTACAACTCAACATCTCCTTCATTGGCACGTGGGTTCTTTATTACCACTAGCGCCATCTGGGAAGCCCTAAAAAGAGTAGATATAAGATGATGAATTCTAGAATTTACTCTATGACATTATGCCTTTGGTCAACAATACTTTTTGGACACTTTCAAACTTATTAAGAGGGTAAATCTTGTGTTAAGTGTTTTTACAACAGTAAAAAAAAATAATAATTTTTTTTAAAAAAGAAATTCACAAAAGCAACACTAAAACCAATAGACATACGAAAAAACTTCATCTTCCCTGATAGAGAAACACAGACTTAAATAACACAGTCTTCCCTGGTGGTCCAGTGGTTAAGACTCTGTGCTTCCAAAGCAGGGGGTGCAGATTCGATCCCTGATCAGGAAACTGGTCCCACCTGCCACTTGGTGTAGCTGGAAAAATAAAAAAGAAAAGAAATAATGAGAAACTACTTTTTAAAATGTATATTCATTTATTTGTAATATACATGTACATCGGTATACAAATACTATAAAACATTTATTGGAATAGAAACTGGAAACTGATCTACATACATATGTTTATATATATATATATTTTTTTTTACAAATTCTAGTCTCTTTTTGACTTTTGTATTTGTAGAAACTAATTTCATATCCATTATATTTGTAAAATGTTTAGAGTCTGCTAACACTGAGTGTTGGAACAATGGGAACAAATGTTTCATGTGTATCCCCAGTGTAGAGCATTTGGTTGAACCATTGTTGAGAACAGTTTGACAAACTGTATTAAAGATGAAGGCTTCCCTGGTGACTCAGCAATAAGGAATTTGCCTGCAATGCAGGAGATGTGGGCCAATCCCTGGGTCAAAAAGATCCCCTCGAGAAGGAAAAGTAACCCTCTCCAGTATTTCTCGCCTGGGAAATCCCATGGACCTCTGTAGCCTGGCAGGCTACAGTCCATGGTGTTGCAGAAGAGTTGGGCATGACTTAACAGCTAAACAACATCAGTAAAAGTTGAAGATGCTCATATCACACAACTGACAACTCTAACCCATGGACAGAAAAAGACACGAAACAAGGGAACAAAAATATCCTTGTAGTAAGGCTAATACGAGAAAGAAATGGAAAACCAAACATCCATCAACAGGGGAATAAGAATAAATTGGTTATGTTCATACAATAAGATCCAGGACAGAGGTTTAAATAAATGAACTAGAAGTATACTTGTCACCAGAATTAAGTCTCAAAGATATAACATAGACTGAAAAGAAAGCAAGTTTCAGAAGGAGACAGAAGTGTGAGACCACTTATATAAAATTTAAAATCTGTAAAGCCAGACTTTAGAATACTAATGGAAACATTTTATGTAACAAAAAAGTTAAAATCCTAAAAGAGAGGGATAAGCAATTAATGAAACTGGCTAGTTCCTGATGGAAAGGAAGAAGAGTCAAAGTTCAATTGATACTTTACCATTTTTAGCATTTTATTATTATTGAATTCATGTACTGTTACTCTTTGTTGGGTCTTCCCTGATAGCTCAGTTGGTAAAGAATCCACCTGCAATGCAGGAGACACCAGTTCGATTCCTGAGTGGGGAAGATCCTCTGGAGAAGGGATAGGCTACCCACCCTAGTATTCTTGGGCTTCCCTTGTGGCTCAGCTGGTAAAGAATCTGCCTGCAATGTGGGAAAAGGGAAAGGCTACACATTCCATTATTCTGGCCTGGACTCCATGGGGTCACAAAGAGTTGGACACGACTGAACGACTTTCACTAACACGTGTTCACTATATTATTCTATTTTTTGTACATTTATTTGAAATGTTTCACACACTAGATTAATTGCAATCAGTTTAAAGACCTATAACAAAATTATTAAAATGAAATCCTCAGCATCCCTGAATTTCACACATGAAAATCTAGCTAACAGCGCCCTCTGCTGCTGTATGTGCGCTATGGCCAACAATTTACAGGAAAAATCAGCCATGAAACCAGTAAAGGTCTCCTTCACACTTCCTTTCACTCCAGCAAGAAGCAACTTGTGCACCAGAAGTATCAGGTTTGGGGACCAGAGAATACGGAAAAAAACACAGAGTTTTTGGAGATTATTATCTAAGAGGGATTTTTCCCAGGCAAATGAGGAGCCAGTAACTTGAGGAAAGCTATCTGCAGGGCATACACCTATTTAGGGACCTCTGTAAAGCAGTGTGTCTACGGCAAGAGAATGCAGAGCAGGGGGTGGACCAGAAGGGGATACTGAATGAGGGTCAAGGCCAGGCTCTGAGCAGCCTGTGGTCTGAGAGAAATCTGATTCAATCTCTCTATTTGCAATGAGGAGGAAGACTGTTTCTTCCTGGGTCACCCTGTGGCTTTGAGCTACATGAAGAAGGGCACCCAGGGAAAGTGGAACCAGGCATATGGTGGTACTCTGTCCTCATGCATGAGCCCTAATCAACCTCCCTGATCCTATCCATGGAGGCTATACTCAAGCCCAGTTCACGTGCACCCCTTCCCCACCATCTTCACCACCACCCACCTCAGCGGTAGGAGGAGTTGTAACAGAAGTGTCCTCCCCGATTAGCTCAAAACTCAGAACCACCTAGAGTTTTGCACTAGAAGGACATTCTCCCCAGAGAGAGGCAGCTGGACACAGTGGCCTGCCAAAGACATTTGCCATCGTGTGGTGTACATTCCTATTGCTGCTAGAACAAATCACTGCAAATTTAGTGGCTCACCACCACACAAATCTTATAGTCCTGGAGATCTGCTGTTTGAAATAGGGCTCAGTTCAAGGCATCAGCAGGGCTGTATTCCTTCTGGAGGCTATGAGAGAATCCATTTCCTAGTCTTTTCTGACTTCAAGAGGCTGTCCACATTCCTTGGCTCATGGCCCACCTTCTTTCAGCAAAGCCAGCAATCACATCAGTCCAACCTCTGCCTCACATCTCTCCTCTGAGTCTTCTGCCTCCTTGTTTCATTTATAAGGACCCTAATGATTGGACCACCCAGGTAATCCGGGATGATCTCCCGTCTCAATGTCAGTTGATTAGCAAACTGAATTCCAGCTGCAACCTTAATTCTTACTCTTTACCATGTAATGTAATATACTCACAGTTTCCAGATCAAGATGTGGATATCTGGGAAGAAAGGGAGCATTATTCTGGCTGCCACACCCAGTCTCAGCCAGTGCTGACTTGAAGAAAACCTGCACCCTTCAACTCATGTCTCCATTGCCCCTTAACCTTCTCTAATACTCGATCATCTCTCTTTCTCTCTCCCTCTGTCTCTTATACACACACACACACACACACACGTGCGCGCAGTCTAACTACAGAGCTGACTGAAGAGAGACAAGAGCACCAAGAGAGAATAATTAGCTCTGAGCCTGGGAAACTTGTGGTCAAGTCCAAGAGAATGTTGGTTAAGTGAAGAAAGTCAGTTAATCACTTTTCACAAATAAATCAGAATAATATTTCATGAGTGTGATGGAGGAGCCTGGCAGGTTACAGTCCATAGGGTCGCAAAGACTTGGACACAACTGAAACGACTTAGCACACATGCATGCATGTGGCCAAAGCATTTGAGATGAAACGTTAGAAATGAGGGGGTCAAAGAATTGGGCAACTCCAGAAAAATGCAAATTGTCTGGGATGTTAGTAGGATATGGGATAGGAAGTTACACTGATCCAGGAAACAAAATCTTAAAAAGAAGATGCATTGCAGGGAGGTGAATGGATGAAGCATTGAGGAGGGGTAGCCAGAGGGTCTGGAAAAGGCAATGGCACCCCACTCCAGTACTCTTGCCTGGGAAATCCCATGGGCGGAGGAGCCTGGTAGGCTGCAGTCCATGGGGTTGCTAAGAGTCGGACATGACTGAGCAACTTCACTTTCACTTTTCACTTTCATGCAGTGGAGAAGGAAATGGCAACCCACTCCAGTGTTCTTGCCTGGAGAATCCCAGGGACGGGGGAGCCTGGTGGGCTGCCGTCTGTGGGGTCACACAGAGTCGGACACAACTGACGCGACTTAGCAGCAGCAGCAGCAGCAGCCAGAGGGTCTGGAAACTGCAGTGCCGACTCGGAACCAGCACGTTTGTGGGCTCCAGCTCCCAAGCCTGGGGGGCAGACTGCCAGTACAGCAGAGTAGGCTGCATCTCTGGTACCTCCCAGGGAAGAAGGGGTCCTGAGAGCCTCGTGTTCTGTGGTTTTCTATTTGGATGACTTTCACTTTCCTATCTATTAATTCCCTCCTACTCTCTTTTGGTTTGTTTGGCTTTTACAGTTTAGTCTCTAAAGTCAGATGTTTTGTTCCTTTACTTTCCATGTATCTCATTTTGCAATAAAAGTTGCCAGGAGTGAAGAATTCTCTGAGAACCACATGGACTGCAACTCATGCATTAGATGGGAATTGTTCCTGTTGTCAGTTTTCAAAGAGCCTGTAGTTGAATGCCTAGCTTTCCTTTTGACCAAGAGATACTGATATTTAGAAAACTGCTTTAAAAAAAAAATATTTCCATGCAAATCAAAACCACAATGAGGTACCATCTCACGCTAGTCAGAATGGCTGCTATCAAAAAGTCTACAACAATAAATGCTGGAGAGGATGCGGAGAAAAGGGAACCCTCTTACACTGTTGGTGGGAATGCAAATGAGTACAGCCACTATGGAGAACCGTGTGGAGATTCCTTAAAAAACTGGAAATAGAACTGCCATATGACCCAGCAATCCCACTGCTGGGCATACACACTGAGGAAACCAGAATTGAAAGAGACACGTGTACCCCAATGTTCATCGCAGCACTGTTTACAATAGCCAGGACATGGAAGCAACCTAGATGTCCATCAGCAGATGAATGGATAAGAAAGCTGTGGTCCATATACACAATGGAATATTACTCAGCTATTAAAAAGAATGCATTTGAATCAGTTCTAATGAAGTGGATGAAACTGGAGCCGATTTTACAGAGTGAAGTAAGCCAGAAAGAAAAACACCAATACAGTATACTAATGCATATATATGGAATTTAGAAAGATGGTAACGATGACCCTATATGCGAGACAGCAAGAGACACAGATGTAAAGAACAGTCTTTTGGACTCTGTGGAAGAAGGCGAGGGTGGGATGATTTGAGAGAATAGCACTGAAATATGTATATGATCATATGTGAAACAGATTGCCAGTCTAGGTTCGATGCATGAGACAGGGTGCTCGGGGCTGGTGCACTGGGATGACCCTGAGGGATGGGATGGGGAGGGAGGTAGGAGGGGGGTTCAGGATGGGGAACACATGTACACTCGTGGCGGATTCATGTCAATGTATGGCAAAACCACTACCATATTATAAAGTAATTAGCCTTCAATTAAAATAAATAAATTAATTTTTTAATTTCCAAATAGTTAAAAAAAATGATTGCAATTTAATTCTACTTAATATGTATTATTTTAGAAAATGGGTCTTGTGCATTTTCAACCTTAGGGATTTATTGAGATTTTCTTGAGAGCTTAATATTGATCAATGTCCTATATTTAAGGCCCCACGGGAACTGAAAATAATAGTCATTCTTTGATCATTGTGAGCAAAGCCATAATAAAGCTGCTTTGTCCTAGTTCTCAAATCTTCTGTGTTGTTGAGATTTATTTGAGAGAGGCATTTTAAATGTCTCCTACTATTATGGTTGTGTTTTTTCCTCATATTTTTGACAGATTTTGTTTCACTTGTCTTGGTGCAAAGTAGTATTGATATATGAAGGTTCACGACTATTCTAGCTTCTTGGTGAATGGTACCTTTATTTTCTACATAAAAGGCATTCTTTTTTCCACTTAATGATCTTGGCTCGATTCCACTTTTTCTGATACTTGCATGACTAATCTTTTTCCTTTGGGTTAACATTTTCCTCACATGTATTTAGCCTCCATTTATAGTTTACCCTTGTGTCCATCTATTTACGGTGCCTCTCTCATAGAAAACATATAACTTTATTTTACTTTTTGACTCTGCAGTCTATTCTTATAGCATTTTCCCCTTGTTTTTTGTATGTTTTTATTTTCCCCCCAGGCTGACATTGACAAGTTCAGTTGAGTTTTAGGTTGCTCTATTTTTCTTCTAGTGGTTTCAAGGATCCTATATAATTAGTATTTGATTCTACTGAATAAAGCAGAAACTCTAAAATAAGCTTAAGAACACACATTCTTACATGTAAAAGAAGTCTGGAGGGAGGCAGTCCAGAACTGCGATGGAGACTCCACCATCTCAGGAACATAGGTTCCCACTCGCTTTCTGCTCCACTATTCACCGAGTGCAATTTCCAGTCTCAACATCATAAAGTGGCTGCTGGAGCTCCTACCATTATGCCCACGTCCCCTGAAACAGGAAGGAAAAAGGGGGAAGGACAAAAAAACGATGTCTCTCAGACTTCCCTGGTTGTCCAGTAGATAAGACTCCACACTTAACAATAATTATTATTAAATTTAACCAAAAGTTATAATAGCTTCCGTGCTTACCAACTATGAATACAAAACTACATTATCTTGTTTCTAGGATTTTTTCACCTGTTGAGAGTAAATTTTTCAGAAATGGTATATGAGTGGCCCTGTTATTTTTACCTAATTTCTGTATGATATTTTTTAACTATAGAAATTCAATTTCCCAGTTCTTTCTCCTCGAAATCAAGTAGCCTCTGCTTTCTTGTCCATGGGCAATTAATCTTGTAGACAATAAATCTTATGCCATTCCAGTTGGCTTTCCTTTACATGGAATTTTTTCTGAAAGCTTGTAAATTATTATCATTAGCCCTAAAATTCAGAATTCAGAAATAAATCTCTATTATTCCTACCTTCAGTAGGAGGTTTCAATTAAAAGTATTAAGTAGCCACCAAGGACATACTATATAGCACAGGGAACTATACTCAATACCTTGTAATAACCTATAATGGAAGAGAATGTAAAATAAAAAGAGTATTTATATATATATATATATATATATATATATATATATATATATATATACAGGGCTTCCCTGGTGGCTCAGACGGTAAAGAATCTGCCTGCAGTGCAAGCGACCCAGGTGCAGTCCCCAGATCAGGAAGATCCCTTGGAGAAGAGCATGGCTACCCACTCCAGTATTCTTGCCTGCAGAACTCCATGGACAGAGGAGCAATGGGTCACAAAGAGTCGGACACTACTGAGTAACTAACACTCTCACTTTCTTTCACATATATTTATGTATGTCTGGAGAACGAAATGGCAACCCACTCCAGAATTCTTGCCTGGAGAATCCGATGGACAGAGGAGCCTGGTGGGCTACAGTCCCTGGGGTCGCAAAGAGTCGGACATGACTGAGCAACTAAGCACATATGTATGTATAACTGAATCACTTTGCTGTATCCAGAAACTACTAAAACATTGAAAATCAGCTATATTTCAATTAAAAAAAATTTTAGAGTATTAAATGTATCTTCTCAGGAGGGAGGTGGGAGGGGGTTCAGGATGGGGAACACATGTAAACCCATGGCTGATTCATGTAAATGTATGGCAAAAACCACTACAATATTGTAAAGTAATTAGCCTCCAATTAAAATACATAAATTTAAAAAGATTAAAATAAGATAAACTAAAACAAAATAAATGTATCTTCTCTTCTGAAGTTTTTCTACTCCTCCTTCATTACCGCCTCGTCCTCTTCATCTTCTGACTTATTCTTTTCACCACCTCTTAAGTACGTACGTGATCTCTTGGGCCTATCCTTCATATCTCTTATCTTCATCTCATAATTTCTATCTCCTTGTCATTTTGGTCTATGCTATGGGATCATACCTTGATTTCCCAGTCAGTGGTTTGTTTACAGCCATGTCTAACAGTATTTGGAACTTCCTTTTGGTAAGTGACTTCTTAATTTATAAGAACTTCTTTGTCTATGATTGATTTATGAATATGATATCATCTCAACCTTTTCTGAGAGTAATTAATAATTTTTTTCACTTTTCTCTATTTCCGTCCTATCTAGTTATCTCATCAATTCTTCTTGGCCTTTCTGTTTATGATGTTACTTGTCCTCAGTTCAGTTTGTTCAGTCACTCAGTCAAATGTGACTCTTTGCAACCCCATGGACTGCAGCACATCAGGCTTCCCTGTCCATCACCAACTCCCGGAGCTTGCTCAAACTCATGTCCATTGAGTCCGTGATGCCATCCAACCAGCTCATCCTCTGTCATCCCCTTCTCCTCCCGCCTTCAATCTTTCCCAGCACCAGGGCCTTTTCCAGTGAGTCAGTTCTTCACATGAGGTGGCCAAAGTACTGGAGTTCAGCTTCAGCATCAGTCCTTCCAATGAATATTCAGGACTGATCTCCTTTAGGATGGACTGGTTGGATCTCCTTGCAGTCCAAGGGACTCTCAAGGGTCTTCTCCAACACCACAGTTCAAAAGCATCAATTCTTCAGTGCTCAGCTTTCTTTATGGTCCAACTCTCACATCCATACATGACTGCTGGAAAAACCATAACTTTGACCAGACAGACCTTTGTTGGCAAAATAATGTCTCTGCTTTTTAATATGCTGTCTAGGTTTGTCACAGCTTTTCTTGCAAGGAGCAAGTGTCTTTTAATTCATGGCTGCAGTCACCATTTGCAGTGATTTTGGAGCCCAAAAAAATAAAGTCTGTCACTGTTTCCGTTGTTTCACCATCTATTTGCCATGAAGTGATGGGACCAGATGCCATGATCTTAGTTTTCTGAATGTTGAGTTTTAAGCCAGCTTTTTCACTCTCCTCTTTCACTTTCCTCAAGAGGCTCTTTAGTTCCTCTTCATTTTCTGCCCTAAGGGTGGTGTCATCTGCATATCTGAGGTTATTGATATTTCTCCCCGCAATCTTGATTCCAGCTTGTGCTTCATCTAGTCCGGCATTTTGCATGATGTACTCTGCATATGAGTTAAACAAGCAGGGTGACAATATTGACGTACTTCTTTTCCAATTTGGAACCAGTCTGTTGTTCCATGTCCAGTTCTAACTGTTGCTTCTTGACTCCCACACCAATTTCTCAGGAGGCAGGTCAGGTGGTCCAGTATTCCCATCTCTTTCAAATTTTCCACAGTTTGTTGTGATCGATGCAGTCAAAGGCTTTCATGTAATCAATGAAGCAGAAGTAGATGTTTCCTGGAATTCTCTTGCTTTTTCTATGATCCAACAGATGTTGGCAATTTGATCTCTGGTTCCTCTGCCTTTTCTAAGTCCAGCTTGAACATCTGGAAGTTCTCAGTTCACGTACTGTTGAAACCTTGCTTGGAGAATTTTAAGTATTACTTTGCTAGTTTGAGTGCTAGAGATGAGTGCAATTGTGCAGTAGTTTGAATATTCTTTGGCATTGCCTTCCTTTGGGATTGGAATGAAAATTGACCTTTTCCAGTCTTGTGGCCACTGCTGAGTTTTCCAAATTTGCTGCCATATTGGGTGCAGCACTTTCACAGCATCATCTTCTAGGATTTGAAGTAGATCAGCTGGAATTCCCTCACCTCCACTAACTTTGTTTGTAGTGATGCTTCCTAACGCCCACTTGACTTTGGACTCCAGGATGTCTGGCTCTAGGTGAGTGATCACACCATTGTGGTTATCTGGGTCATGAAGATCTTTTTTGTATAGTTCTTCTGTGTATTCTTGCCACCTGTTCTTAATATCTTCTGCTTCTGTTAGGTCCATTCTGTCCTTAATTGTGCCCATTTTTGCAAGAAATGTTCCCTTGGTATCTCTAATTTTCTTGAAGAGATCTCTAGTCTTTTCCATTCTATTATTTCCCTCTATTTCTTTGCATTGATCACTGAGGTAGACTTTCTTATCTCTCCTTGCTATTCTTTGGAACTCTGCATTCAGATGCATATATCTTTCCTTTTCTTCTTTGCCTTTTGCATCTCTTCTTTTCTCAGCTATTTGTAGGGCCTCCTCGGACAATCATTTTCCCTTTTTTGCATTTCTTTTTCTCGGGGATGGTCTTGATCACTGCCTCCTGTACAGTGTTATGAACCTCCATCCATAGTTCTTCAGGCACCCTGTCTATCAGATCTAATCCCTTGAATCTGTTTATCACTTTCAAGGGATTTGATTTAGGTCATATGTGAATGGTCTAGTGATTTTTCCATACTTTCTTCAATTTAAGTCTGAATTTGGCGATAAGGGGTTCATGATCTGAGCCACAGTCAGCTCCCGGTCTTGTTTTTGCTGACTGTATAGAGCTTCTCCGTCTTTGGCTGCAAAGAATATAATCAATCTGAGTTCAGTATTGACCATCTGGCAATGTTCATGTGTAGAGTCTTCTCTTGTGTTGTTGGAAGAGGGTGTTTGCTATGACCAGTGTGTTCTCTTGCCAAAACTCTGTTAGTCTTCGCCCTGCATCATTTTGTATTCCAAGGCCAAACTTGCCTATTACTCCAGGTATCTCTTGACTTCCTACTTTTGCATTCAAGTCCCCTATGATGAAAAGGACACTTTTTTTGGTGTTGATTCTAGAAGGTCTTGTAGATCATCATAGAACCATTCAACTTCAGCTTCTTTGCATTAATGGTTGGGGCATAGACTTAGATTGCTGTGGTATTGAATGATTTGCCTTGGAAACAAACAGAGATCATTCTGTCATTTTTGAGACCGCACCCAAGTACTGCATTTAGGACTCTTGTTGACTATAAGAGGTACTCCATTTCTTCTAAGGGATTCTTGTCTAAAGTAGTAGATGTAATGGTCATCTGAATTAAATTCACCCATTCCGGTCCATTTTAGTTCACTGATTCCTAAAATGTTGACGTTCACTCTTGCCATCTCCTGCTGACATCTGTAGTATCTTTTAAATTTGTATATAATCATCAATGCTTGTTTTCTTTTTTAGTTTATCTTGTTTTGATTCCTATGTGAGAAGGTTTTTTCTACCCCCAAGATATGTTCCTAATCTCCCAAATGTTCATTTAACCTTTTTGTTTCTTTTTGGTTTTAGATTTTCAGGCTATGTGGAATATATTTTATACATAAACAAGGTTAGAAACAACTTTCTTCTAGATGAAAAGTTAATTTTACTTATATAAATGATATTTTATATCCTTTATTGCATGATTATTTCACCCACTGAATTCCAACTGCCATCTGTTTATGTTTTACTCTTCTGCATCCGGCCTGTTAAAGTCACTCAGGGCTGGTGGTTTTCTCCACGGAAAGCAGGGTGGCTTTCTTTGCTGTGAGGAACTGAGACATTAGTAATCCCTGTCTTTCGCTCACTGCTTCGCATTACTCAGATTATCATGAGAGGTAACATGGGACAAAGGGCAGGTGGGGAACAAGAAGGCATCGGGGAATCCTGTGGCTTTGGCACTTAGTCGTCATAACAACGGTGGTGTTTTATAGATATCACAGTCGCCTGGTTTCTTCTTGCACTGTTAGGACTGATACTTAAGGGAGTGTAGGAGGGGCTTCCCTGGTGGCTCAGCAGTAAAGATGCCTCCTGCAGTGCAGGCAGATGCAGGAAACAGGGGTTTGAACCCTGGGGCAAGAGTTGGGAGACAGAGACAGACAGGTGGAGTGGTGCAGTTCTTCACAGCAACTTAATTTTTAATGAGCTCCATTTGCTGCATTTTTCTCATATAAAACCATGTGATAGCTATAGCTGGAGCCTGGGTCCTCTGCAGGGAAACCCTGGGGGTTCTTGGTAAGATGGTCAGTGAGTTCCTGATATGCAGACTCGATGAACACCATATCTTTCAAGAGATCAGGGGTGAGATAACTGTCCGTCTTAGAAATGACATCAAAAGTGGCCTTGGAGAAGTTGCCCAGGGTAACAGGGCATTCCCTGGCAGAGGTGCAGCAGTGGTCAGTTCTGGCCATCACCAAGGATCTTCTTGGGCACAGGGGGCTGAGATGATGCCAGTGCCCCTGAGGGCACCAGCACAGAGCCATAGTGGCCAGTCACCTGGCCAATGTGGGACTTGCAGATCTTATTCCCCCAGTAGCCTCACAGCACAGGGATGATGGAGAGCTTGCAAGAATGATGGCCCCACGAATGGCAGTGGCTACCGTCTTAGAGCACTTGACACCCAAACCAACGTGACCACTGCAATCCCCAATGGAAACAAATGCCTTGAACCTGGTCTCCCGGACAGCAAAAGAATCTGCTTTTGCACAGGCATAATCTTCAAATCTCATCCTTGAGGGATGTTCCCAGGAAAAAGTCAATGATCTCAGATTTCTTGATGGGCAGAAAGAAGAGATATATCTCCTCCAGGGACTTGATCTTCACATCCCTGACCAGGCAGCCCAGTTTGGCGATGGGGAACCACTCATCCTCGGTCTTGCCTAGGCAAGACCACAGCCTCAGGTTCCACAGCCTCGACCCCGGCCCAATCCCTGTCTCAGATACCGCAGCCAAAGGCTCCACCGAAGCCACTGAGGCCTCCCATTCTAGGGCCCTAGGGGCCTCTGGGCCCTGCCTCAGCACCAGCATCAGCCACCATTTGGTGTTTTTACAGAGAAGAAACCTTCATGCCAACTTTGAGGGAGTTTCCCATTCCCTGAGGGCTTCCAAGTTGGCTCAGTGATAGAGAATCCCCCTGCCAAGCAGGAGATGCAGGTTCAATCCCTGGGACAGAAAGATCCCCTAGAGAAGGAAATGGCTACCTATTCCAGTATTCTTGCCTGGAGAATCCCATGGACAGAGAAGCCTGGTGGGCTACAGTCCATGGGGTTGCAGAGTTGAGCATGACTTAGTGACTGAGCACAGATACCCATTCCCTGGAGTCACAGAGAAAATTGATCTGAGGACCGCAGGAAGGGTCTGATTGGAAAGCTTTCAAAGTTGCAACACTAACTGAGAGTTCCACCCTCTAGTCTCTTACACAGAAGTCAGAAGTAGGATCTTGCTGTGAGGGTATTGAGTAGACATAGTTAAGAGCAAGAATTTTGAGCCTTCAGATTCTCCTGAATCTCCTTGCCAAGTAAGAGCAGCTTACTGTTCATCAGTCTGGTCTTAACTCATGGTTTTTTGAGGATTTTTTTCCTCTTGAAGAGCTCTTTGACTTCTTGCAAACTCAGTAATGCAGTTTAAAAAAAAAAAAAAAAAAGCTGATTTATGTAGGTTCTCAGAGAAGGCAATGGCAACCTACTCCAGTACTCTTGCCTGGAAAATCCTATGGACGGAGGAGCCTGGTTCATGAGGTCGCACTGAGCAACTTCACTTTCACTTTTCACTTTCATGCATTGGAGAAGGAAATGGCAACCCACTCCAATGTTCTTGCCTGGAGAATCCCAGGGACAGGGGAGCCTGGTGGGCTGTCGTCTATGGGGTCGCACAGAGTCGGACATGACTGAAGTGACTTAGCAGCAGCAGCATGCAGGTTCTGTAGGAACTTTCAGAATGTCTGAAGGAACATTCTGAAGGAACTTTCAGAATGTCTGCTCCATAGTCCTGTCCCTCATTCGCCTCTAAGCTCACACTGCTACTGCTAAGTCACTTCAGTCGTGTCCGACTCTGTGCGACCCCATAGACGACAGCCCACCAGGCTCCCCCGTCCCTGGGATTCTCCAGGCAAGAACACTGGAGTGGGTTACCATTTCCTTCTCCAAAGCTCACACTAGGCCCCTACAAATACTCTGGAAAGGCTCTTGTCAAGATCGTAAGTTGCCTTTTGATTGATTAAACCTCACTTTGTCTTCCTTGACCCATCAAAGCATATGACACAGCTCATCACACAGCCTCCTTGAGACACTATTTCTCCAAGGCTTCCAGGCCACCTCACTCTTGGTTCTCCTGCCTCCTCACTGGACAAGGTTGCCCTGTCTCCTTTGTCGACTCCTCCCATCTTTCTGATCTCATCCTCTTCTCGCTCTCTCACTCTCTCTACGCATGTTTAAGATGATCTCATCCAATCTCTTAGACTTAAATATTAGCCAGCCCAGAAATAGTCTCTGAACTCCAGCCTTATGTATCAAACTGCCTGCCTGAAAGCTCCACCAGAATGTCTAATGAGCCTCTCAAACTTAAAGTGGCCAGGACAGCACTCATGATTTCCAAAGCCTTCCTCACCAACTGGGTTCCGTCAGAGGTCTTCCTCAATTCAGTCCATAGAAATTCCCATTCTTATAGCTGCTCAAAACTGGCATCATCCTGGACTGCTCTCTTGTGTGAGTGACAGCTAATAATTTTCTGGCAAATTCTGTCAGATTTACCAAGAAAACACTATAGAATCTGACCACCACCAACCCTTTCCTCCAATACCACCAGTACAAGCCAACATCCTCTCTCCCCTGGATTATTGCAACATCTTTTAATTGTGTAGTGGAGGAGACTAATGACCACCCAATGTCATCTTCCCCTTCTTCCTTGGTGACAAAAACCTGGACAATACATGCAACAGGGAAGCTATTTCCCAGCTGCCCTAGAAGCTAGGTGTGGCCACGTGGCTCAGTTCTGCCCTCATAATCAGAGGTGCTGCACAGACTGCTGGGAAGACTTACGGAAGGAGAACGAGCTAGCCCTTCCTCGTCCCCACTCCTCCTGCTGCCTTCAGAGTGCTCCACGGCTGCAGCTTCAGCGTTCATCATAAAACATGAAGTGTCCATGGAGGGTGGAAGCCAGGCACTCAAGACAGTGAAGCAAAAATATAGAAGAAGCTTGAGTCCTTAATCACTTTGTGCTACCCTACTAGCCATAAACTGTGTGCCTCTGGATTTTTTTAATATAAAAATAAGCCTATCTTGGGTTTTCTGTAACACAAAGCAATCATGGTTGATGAATGGATCTTTCTGCTTCTACAGCCTATTCTCCACTCAGCAGCCAAAATGATCCTTTTCAGGTATAAGTCAGATCATGTAGAAAATAAACTTATGGTTACCAAATTGAAGAGTGGAGTGGTGGGGGAGCAGGAGGAGCTGTGAACTAGGAGTATGTGATTAACATATTCACGCTACTCTATACAAAATAGAGTATATTTTGTATATACTGTATATTTTGTATATGTTCACAAGGACCTACTGTATACCACAGGAAACTATACTCAATATCTAATAATAACCTATAATGAAAAAGAATATGAAAAAGAATCTAATATGTATGTTTAATAGGTATAACTGAATCACTTTGGTGTACACGTGAAACTAACTCAACATTGTAAATTAACTATACGTCAATATTTTTTTAAAAATAAGTCAGATCATATCACTTCTGCACTCAAAATCCTCCTATGGCTTTCTTTGTCACTCAGAGTAAAAACAGAAGTCCTCACAGTGGTCAGTAAGGCCCTAAATGACATGCCTCCCCACTACTTCTCTGTATGCATCTCCCACTTCTACCCCTCCCGCTCACTCGACTTCTGCCACCTGATTTCTTGCTGTTCCCCAACGTGCCAGGATGCTCTAGCCTCAGGGCCTCTGCCCACCCTCTTCGGCCACCTTCACTCCCTCACTTGCTCAGCTCAGATGCCTCTTATCCAAGAGGTCTTCCGTGACTGCCCTGCCCACAGCGTGGCGGTCTCACTGGCAGCCTGCATCGCATTATTACTGCCTCTCGGTATACTGCGTGTACGTGTTTGTATTCTGTGCCTCCCTCCCCCTCCACAAGGATACAAATGCCACAACCACAAGCACTGTGTCTGTTTGACTGCTTCTCTATCCCTTTCAGGGCTCAACCTGGAAAATAAAAACATATCTGATGATTTTAAAGAGGGGATTTAAAGCAGAGAACTTACACAGATGAGTAAGAGCCTGAGAAACTACCCATAGAACAATGAAAGGGAGAGAAGAGAGTGAAGATTCAGGGGAGGGAGGGTGAGTGTCAGTGAGTTTCGCCCCTGCGACTGCACGGACTGCAGCCGTGGCTCCCCGGGAGGAGGGAGGCAGGGTGGGGAGCTGCATAGAAAGCCCTCGGGGGAGCCAGCCAGCCTCAGGCATCCGAGCACAGGGTCAATGGAGTTGCTTAGGTCCTGAACCTGGAGGAGGCCTGCTGCATATGCCACATTCAGAGGCTCATTTCATATCACACAGAGGGCGCCGGTGTGCCCAGACCCCATTCTCTCTCACAGGTTCAGGGCTTCATTTCTTATTGTTCAGCCATCCCTTACTAACCCTCCTGGGGCTCCATTCCAACCTCCAACCTAAGCCAGCAAAAATGGGTTCATGGCCTCACTCTCTCAGCCTGTCCAGCTCCTGGCATCAGAGCAGGCAGGAAACCTCAAACCATTTGCTCCTGGGAATAGAGGCTGGGTCACGCCCCTCCGAAAAATAAGCCACCCCATCCAAACTTCAACTTCTCTTCCAGCCAGGTAAAGCTGATTGCCTTTGGAAGGTTACCTGCTAACACGCAGCTCTATTCTAATGCCCAGGGGCCTTGGGAAGCCTTTCCAAGCTGCAGCCACCAGGGTCAACCATGGTCTTCACTCCATGAACCCAAAGGTGAAGAGGACGGAGTTTCTCAGGACAGACGTGTTTGTGTGTGGTAATGAATTTATTTCACAATGTCTTAAATGATGAAATTTATATTCTCAGAGGGGGAAAATATGTGTATTATCTGGTTCAAGTTCAAATTAATGAACCACTTCAATCATCAGTATCATAAACAATAAATCATAGTCAGAGACATGCAAGGAGACTCCCTTTAAACTGGAATATTAGTGCTACTAAAAATTCGGTATGCAGAGAACAGCCTCCGATAAGTCTGTCTGGGAAAGTATGGGACTTTTGATACCGGCATTCACCAAGCGATGGCAATCCTAATGAAACACTACCCTGATTAGGGGATATTGTATCATGTGACTCAGAGAAAGTTCCTTTGCACACTTGTTCCTCACCTGTTCTAAGGGCAGACCTTTTATTCTTTCTCTCTGAGTCTCTCACTCTGGAACTCTCTAAACTGTCTCCCTCTCCAACCTCTCCCTCTCCCTACTGGTCTCTCCCTTCCTATCTTGCTTTGCAGGTGTCTCTGTCTCTTTGTATCTCTGCCCATCCACCTACCAAGCCCTGCTCTTCCCTCTGCCCTGACTCATTCAAATGTCCCTTGCCATGAGCAGATACTACCAGTTCCAAAATCCTCACCCCCAAACCTGAGAGTCTGACGCCAGGGCCTCAGCCGTGAAACAGGAAAACCATCCTCAGTAACCTTGACAGGGTCAGACCATGTGGCCAAAGGCCCCTCCTTCAGTTTTCCTTCTCCTTCTTCTTTCCCCTGACCCTAAATCCATTGATCCAGCTCCTGCTGCTTCAGGGCATTGACTCTGCGCTTTGTCAAGTGTTCCCCAGGGTTCCTGCCAGCACCAGTTTGGCATTTACTTTGGCGTTGATGTTGCCCCACTGCACTCTCCCAAAGTCACAGTGAAGGAAGGCTGGGGAGGTGGGGCGGGGCGGGGGCAGCAGAGAGACAGAACCTTGGGCAAGAGGCTTTTCCCGCGTCACCTGGGGGCCCCATCTCCCCTTAATAGACAACCCAGAGGACTCCAAGCCCTAAGCTTAGAACGCCTCTCAGGAGAATGGGGGAGAGGGCATCAGAGAGCTGGGAATCCACGCAAGTGGACCTCCTGGCCCTCTCTGCAGGCTTCCCTGAGCTGCTTACACTCTTCCTTCAGGTCTCATCCTCTGTCCTGCTCCTTGAGGCACTCCTTTCCCAAGACTAGCCCTGGGACGTTACAATTCAATTAAATTGAATCAAATGTACAATGTGTGCACAAGTTCACAAACAAAACAGATACACAATACACACGTGCCACACACAAAGATACCATACCACACACTCACAGTGCACACACAGACACAATACACACAAACGTGTAAGATGCACACACATTCTCAGACACAACGCACACATGTGCACACCAGCCTCCTTGCACTAACCCCACAGGCTGCAGCACCTCTCTTGCTCTGTCCTCCCTCTTCCTGTCCGGTTGACACTGCAGTGTTTATCTAACGCGCGCACTCTGCCCCACACCCACTGTCCTTGGACCATCACAGACCTCATCGCTCCCTTCTGGCCTTCCCTCTTACATTACAGGCTAGAGTGTTCATTCCATTGAACTTTAATCAAGATGAGAGGGTGAGAACGCGGTCATACCTTTCTTGTAGACTCAAGAGCTCAGCATCTCCTCAAGGCCACTCAGCAAATAAGGGCAGAATGGGAATTCAAGCCCAGCCAGTCTACCCTAGAACCTGTGCTTTGCTACCTCATACACAGGGTCCTGATCATCCGGTGGTAAACTCCAAGCCACAGCTCATAGGCCATCCCGTCTACCTTCCTGCCTCCCTAATGTCTGAGCTCCAGCTGCCCTGAAAGGACAGGCAGAAATCCGCCCCACCTGGAGAACTCTCTTACACCCCTCCATCCAGGAGCTCTCCAACGTCACAGTCTCTTCCCCTTTGACTGCCAGGAGAACCCCCTCCTCTCCAGATAGGGTCAGCTCGGCAGCACTGGTGCCTGGGAAGCACCGGCCAGAAAACAGGGGACTCACGGGGAGCCTGGGAGAGAGGGTGGCAGGGAGGCTCTGAGGCTCAACGTCAGAACCTTGCTGTGAACATGCATTGTCTACACTGCCTAGGGGTCTCCTCACCCTGCAATGGGACCCTCCCAATTCTCCCCAGCCCTTCACTCGAGCACACACGTGCACACACACACATATGTATACTGGCACACTACCCCTAATACCCCAGAGAGTAAGAAAACTTCACAACAAAAACAACTACAGCCTCGATTCCTGGATCGGGGTGATCCCCTGGAGTAGGAAGTGGCAACCTGCTCCAGCATTCTCACCTGGAAAATTCCAGGGACAGAGGAGCCAGGAGGGCTACAGTTACGGGGTTGCCAAGAGTCAGACACCGCTGAGAGACTGAGCACCCATTTTCTAGAAGAGTAACAGCTTTCTTCTAGGAGTAGACGGATTGTTGTTTGTGCTGTTTTGTTTTGTTGCTTAAAAATACATTCTGAGAATCTCTGACAGGCCTTCTATCAGAAAGTCGAGTTTCCCCTGGGCAATAAGACAGAAAGAACTAAACTTGCCCCTGTGCAGAATGGTGCCTGATGTGTGGTAGCTCTCAACAAACACTTGTTTCCTGAATGATTGAGGAGAAAATGTGAAAATAATTACGGAGCAGGGGGCTGAAAGCCGAGAGCCCAGGGTAGTGGGGGGCCAGGAAGAGAAGTGTTGTGGGGGGAAGAGAGGCTAGAGGAGGAGGTTGGTGGGAAATTGTGTCCCCCATAGCCCAAGAGCTACACTGTGGGTGATTCATCCTCATAAAATTGTTCGTCATCCTGTGGTGTCAACACAAACCCTCAGCAAGAGCCTGTCTCACACAATAGCTTCATGCTGGGGATGCTGGAGTCGGGGGTGGAACTCAGAGAAAGGGGTCTAATACTTGCGTTTGGGGAGACTGAAAGCCAGCGGAATAGCTACGGAGAACAAGATGCCAATGAGACCAGCATCTGCAGGAAAAGGAAATCATAGGGAGACTGATTGTGAGACCCAGGGCTCCAGTGGTATTTAGGGGTGGGAGCTCGACTTCCATATGTTATTTTTCATGTCATAGAAGGAGATTAAATTAAAGAAGTTTGGAGAACGAGGGACTCCCAGCCTTGACATGTGCATGCGTGCTAAATTGCTTCAGTCGTGTCTGACTCTTTGTGACCTCATGGACTGTAGCCCACCAGGCTCCTCTGTCCATGGGGATTCTCCAGGCAAGAATACTGGAGCGAGTTGCCATGCCCTCCTCCAGGGGATCTTCCCAACCCAGAGACTGAACCTGGGTCTCCCACATTGCAGGCAGATTCTTTACCGTCTAAGACACCAGGGAAGCCCTAGCCTTAAGATAGATGTATCTACAAATACCAAACCATAGCATGTATCCAGAAAACAGAGTCACAAACTTATAGCAAAAGGTAAAGCCAGAATCAAGACATAGTCTCCCCCCCTAGCTCCTCCCCTCTCACTGCCAGTCTGACATATATGGGTGGAATGACACCCACCTAAGCCCCTTTGCTTCTAAGTATCTCTGAGTTATTAAGGAAGCAAAATCCCTCCATGTATCCAGCTGGTTCCTTCCTTGTTGCCAACTCAAGAGAGGGAGAGAGTGAAATTCTACCCAATACAGAATTAGAGGGAACCAGGGATCGTGGCCATTTGGGAGCATTTTAGGACACAACGGCCTCCCAGGGTTCCTGGAGCCTCAGCAGGGAACAGGAACCCTTGTGTCCTTCATACTCCACTGGGCAGCTTTTTTTCCCCACCCCATGAACTAACAGGAAAATTAAAATTCTGTTTGTCCAAGTCATTTCCATGAGTAAATTGGCAATTCATGTGTCTGGACTTGCCTCTCTGATGCCTCCAGGGATTAAAGGGATGGGTCAGGAGGGCTGGGAGTTGGCAAGGACCTAGATCCGGTTCAGGTACCGTCAGTACTTTAGAACTGGCCCTAAGGGCCAAAAGTAGATGGAGGCAGAGAGGTAAGCTGGCAGCCCCCTTCCCTCCTGCTTAGGACTCCATCTTATCACGGCCTCCCATAAGAACCATCCCAGGCTCCAAATAACTCCCTCCACTTCACATTTATGTCACCCTTCATTTATAGAGGTCCCCAAAATCAATTCCACCAAGCTGATTGTCCTGGTTTTGTCTCTCCCCTTCTATATCCAAGATCCACAGTAAACAGCCTCTAGGTTGGCAGCCCTAAGTTCACGCACCTCTTTCTAACTGCTTTACAGTTTCTTCCTTCAGCACGTCCCCAGAAGGAAGAAACCTATGAAGTTCCCTCCCCCATAACTTCCCACGATCTAAGGATGCGTCAGCCCTCCATCCCTTTAGGGTGAAGGAACTTAGCTTCCACTAAATATGGCCCTGACTTTGCTAGGTAAAACCAAGTCCAAGATATGCAATGACAAGATGAGAACAGCTTTGTCACCAATAGATTGGAATTTCTACATCGAAGTGGCCATTATCCTCTCCAAATAAGTCACTGAGTGACGAAGCACTTATTCCAAAAGAGCATGCAATGGCCAATTTCACGTGGAATCTAAAAGAGTCGAACTCAGAGAAAAAGACTGCAGAGTGGTATTTGCCATGTGCTGGGGGAAATGGGGTGATATTGGTCAAAGTATACAATTTCCTAGTTATAAAAGTAACAAGTTTGGAAATCTAATGTCCAACATGGTGATTATGGCCAATAATACCATATCATATACTTGACTGTTGCTAACAGAATGGATCTTGAATTTTCTCAGCACAAAAAAGAAATGAAAAGCTATATGATAAGAGGGAGGTGGTGGTTAGTACTATGGCAGTAATTATTTTGCAATATATATGTATCAAATCAACACACCGTACACCTCAAACCACCTTAAACTCACGTAATGTTATTATATTTCAATAAATTCTGGGGGTGGAAGACTCGAACATTTATTGCTCTAAAAATGGTTGTAGAAGCTTCCCTTTTAAAATGACCATTTGAAGCTCTTTTGCAAACCGCTTACTCCTTGGAAGGAAAGTTATGACCAACCTAGATAGCATATTAAAAAGTAGAGACATTACTTTGCCAACTAAGGTCCGTCTAGTCAAGGCTATGGTTTTCCCAGTGGTCATGTATGGATGTGAGAGTTGGACTGTGAAGAAAGCTGAGCGCCGAAGAATTGATGCTTTTGAACTGTGATGTTGGAGAAGACTCTTGAGAGTCCCTTGGACTGCAAGGATATCCAACCAGTCCATTCTAAATGAGATCAGTCCTGGGATTTCTTTGGAAGGGATGATGCTAAAGCTGAAACTCCAGTACTTTGGCCACCTCATGCGAAGAGTTGACTCATGGGAAAAGACTCTGATGCTGGGAGGGATTGGGGGCAGGAGGAGAAGGGGAAGACAGAGGATGAGATGGCTGGATGGCATCACTGACTTGATGGACGTGAGTTTGAGTGAACTCCAGGAGTTGGTGATGGACAGGGAGGCCTGGTGTGCTGCAATTCATAGGGTTGCAAAGAGTCAGACACGACTGATCGACTGAAGTGAACTAAACTGAACTGCAAACCATGCAAAATAGAAAACACTATGTTGGTGTCATCAAGCCCTATTTTCATTTTTCTTTTCTTAATGTTTTAATTGTGTTTTTGTTTATTTTAAAATTTCAGTTTTTTAAATATAAGCAATGCATAACACATGAAATAGTTTTTTATTTTTTAATCGAAATATAGTTGATTTACAGTGTCGTATTAACTATTATTGTACAGCAACATGATTCAGTTACACATACATGTGCGAGCTAAGTCGGTCAGTCGTGTCTCTTTGCAACTCTATGGACTGTAGCCCTCCAGGGTCTTCTGTCCATGGGATTCTCCAGGCAAGAATACTGGAGTGGGTTGTCATGCCCTCCTCCAGGGCATCTTCCTGACCCAGGGATCAAACTCGCACCTCTTACATCTCCTGCATTGGCAGGCAGGTTCTTTACCAGTAGCGCCACCTGGGAAGCTTTACACACACACACACACACACACACACACACACACGTATATTCTTTTTTTAATATTCTTTTCCATTATGATTATCATAAAGTATTGAATATAGCTGTCTGTGTTGTACGGTAGGACCTTGTTTTTTACCCATTCTATGTAAGCTTACTTCTGTCAAGCCCTATTTTCAATCTAAATCTCTCTCCTTATGTATCTCACCATTGGAGCTTGATGTCGTTTGACTATTTCCAAACATCAACTCAAATTTCACAGGACTGCGATGTGTCACCTGAGAGTATTCAAAGTCTGGGACATTTATTCTCTCAGGCATTTTTCTGCTAAGTTCACTGCTTTGCCTTCTGGTCATGCCTGGTGCACTTGACCAAGGGGACTGATCAGCTTGCATCTATTCAGGGAAACCAATTGGTACTGTGGTGCTCACAGGGCCTTGGCAGAAGGACCAGTGAAGTCAGAGTAGTCAGGGTGAGACGACTCATGTAATGACAGTTTATACATGTGTCTTGGAGATGAAAGGTGCTAGGAGCTCCTGAGGAATCCGGGTCATTTCTTTTCTCTGAGTTCTGTGCTGTCTATCTCTTACTCTCTGGGACAAGGCTCTGCACCCAAGTACCAGAGAAAGAACATGAAGGTGTGAAGACAGTCAGACATACAATCATTAGGACCTTCCACAGCAGGTCCTGGGAGGACAGCCTCTCAAGCTACCCAGTACAAGGGGTAGGAGTACGTTTATTAGCCATCTAAGGAGAAAACAAATAACCCTTTCTGGAGTAACGCCTACCTCTTCCATCCTATGCCTTCCCACTCTGTCCCCATGTGCTAGTGCTAACTGTTTCAGTCGTGTCCAGCTCTTGGCGACCCCATGGACTGTAGCCCACCAAGCTCCTCTGTCCTTGGGATTCTCGTTAAGAATATTGGAGTGGTTGCCATATCCTCCTCCAGGGCATCGTCCCAACCCAGGGATCAAACCCACATCTCTTAAATCTCCTGCATTATCAGGTGGGTTCTTTACCACTAAGTGCCACCTGGTAAGCCCACTTGAAATGAACATTAAATTTAGGATACTTTTTAAAAATTAATGAGAAGGTCTTTACCACCCAGATCCCTGCCTTCATTCCTGTGAGTACACCCCCTTCAAACCCTGGGTCTCAAACAAGAGAAAGGCAGAGAGGGCTGGAGCTGAAGAGGCATTTCCTGCTGTAAATTCTGAGACAGGAATCCTGCGGGCCAGTTTCCATCTGAAAAGAGCCTGGTGCAGATAGCAGGACCTGCCCCCATTGTGTTTTCAACGATATACCACAGAGAATGAGAAGACCCACTTCTGTGTACACATCCTGCAAACACACACATGCACACCTGCCTGCATACACATGCACACACACACACACACACACACACACACACACACACACACACACAATGCTCCACATTGATTCCCGTCCTCCCCATCAAGTTCCCCCATGCCTGTCTAGGCCAATCACCCTCTTGCTGACTCACAGGGAAACCCCTGGGCACTCAGCACCATCCCCACATTTGGCCAGCTCCCAAGTCGTGTCTTTACAGACCCTGGAGTGTGTATCCAACACACCCCCTTTCCTCCACTTCCACTGATCCTACAGTGTTCTGCCTCTCTTTTAGAGGCTTCCTGTTACAGTTTAGACTAATCTCAACATCGTTTTAATTAAGCTCAGTACCAGTCCCACCCTGTAAACTTCTTGAAGGAAGAATCTTATCAAATTAATTTCTCTTACTCCAGTGCCTAACAGGGCTTTCTTAGGCCTCAGATATTAAAGAATTCTCCTGCAATGCGGGAGACCTGGGTTCGAAGCCTGGATTGGGAAGATCCCCTGGAGGAAGGCATGGCAACCCTCTCCAGTCTTCTTGCCTGGAGAATCCCCATGGACAGAGGAGCCTGGCGGACTACAGTCCATGGAGTGGCAAAGTGTCAAACAAGACTGAATGACTAAGCACAGCACAGTACCTAACAACTGAATGGAGAGCCAGAGAGAATAGTGTAAGGTGGGGTTGAACAGAAAATGTAGTCTGGGGCCTCCAGCAGATATGAGGTATTCCAGAACCAGGCCACAGAACTGCCCCCTCCCAACTCCCTCTAGCCACACTCCTTGCCTGAACTGGGAGGAAGAAAGCAGATGAGGTTTATACTAAACTTGATAGTAAATTTCAAAAATGGTCTCTTAAATAATCGAATGACCAGAAAGTCATGGTATCTGCCCAGAGTGTGATTAAAGAATAGGAGATGATTCGACAAAGCATATATGGGAGAAAGAAAGCTTAACAACTGTTTCCAAAAGTCAAATCAGCCCACAAAAGACCAAGATTTGCCACACGTTGACTCTCAAGGACTGAATCAGGGATCTTCTGAGGCATCTAGTAAATATTCAGTACCATTGCTTTCTGGTCATACGTCTCCACGAGGCAAAGGTGAAGGGTCAAGGGCATCAAGGACGTGAAGTGGCATCACAGGGGCCTGGTGCAGACCAGTCACGTCAATCACAGCAGTCAGGGAAAGATGGCCCTCCCAGAGACAGCCTATCTACGTCTTGATTCCAATGAGTCAGATCCCAGTGAGTCCCAACTTCCTCTCTTTGGAGTCTCTGTTACCCCTCCCACTCCCAGGCAAGGTCTGAACAGGTGGGCAGAAGAATGGGAAAAAGAAGTTCAGAAAAGCCTGGTGGGTGAAGGATACACAACTGGGCAAATAGATGGCTATTCAGCTCTAACAGGACTTCACAGAGAACAGCCCTTCAGCAGGACACAGCAAAGGGAAGGAGGCTTCATCTTAGCAGGCCCTCCCCTAACGCACAAAGTGGATTCATTCCTTTCCCTTGCAGTTAATAACTTTGAGCCTGGGACCTATCACAGAATAGTGGGGGACAGTACTACAGCCCACATGCCCATGTCTCTCAGACCCCCATTTCTGTGAATAATTTGCTTGTTAACTCCTGGAGTCAGGAGTGAGGCAACTAGAGAAATAGGTGGATAGTAAGTAGTGATAATGATATCTGGAAAGACTCTGCTCTGTGGCTGGAAGGAAATGGCAACCCACTCCAGTGTTCTTGCCTGGAGAATCCCAGGGACGGGGGAGCCTGGTGGGCTGCCGTCTATGGGGTCGCACAGAGTCGGACACAACTGAAGAGACTTAGCAGCAGCAGCTGCTGCTGCTCTGTGGCCATTCTGGTATTGGTTTTAGAGACCCAGCCTCTTCTTTTGTGAAACGTGTTAGTCACTCAGTCGTGTCCAACTCTGCCACCCCATGGATTGTAGCCCACCAGGCTCCTCTGTTCGTGGGATTCTTCAGGCAAGAATACTGGAGTAGGTTGCCAAGCCTTTCTCCAGGAGATCTTCCAGACCCAGAGATCTAACTCCGTGCAAGTTAGAGTTTGAAATGGCTGACTCTAACACTCTGCTGCTGGAGACCATTTGGGTCCTAGAGTCAGAGTTCTTCCCCTTGTCCACAAACCACCATCCACCCATATACTACACACACACACACACACACACACTCATTTATATACACACACTCACATACACCAGTGCACGCTGAGACTCAAACTTTCAGACATGCAACCCTTATCCCCTCCCTCACTCTCCTCATCCAGTCAACAACCCAGTCCACACTACCTCTGAATATTTGTCAGCACATACCCTTTTCTCCTCTCACTGACCCTGAAGCACATCAGACCTTCATTCTATCTCTTCTGGATATCTCCCCTTAGAAACCAGATAAGTCTCATATTGTTTGCTGCTGCTGCTAAGTCACTTCAGTCATGTCCGACTCTGTGCAACCCCATAGACGGCAGCCCACTAGGCTCCTCTGTCCCTGGGATTCTCCAGGCAAGAACACTGGAGTGGGTTGCCATTTCCTTCTCCAATGCATGAGAGTGAAAAGTGAAAGTGAAGTCACTCAGTCACGCTCGACTCTTAGCGACCCCATGGACTGCAGCCTACCAGGCTCCTCCGTCCATGGGATTTTCCAGGTAAGAGTACTGGAGTGGGGTGCCATTGCCTTCTCCACATATTGTTTAACTCATATTTAATCCCAAACTTGACTGTGGATCCCTCGAGGATAGGGATCTGCCAGATGCTTCTCTCCAATAAAACATTCTTCCAGTGAGAGTAAGTAGGGCCCATATCTATCTCTCCTGCCGCACCTCCCACTACCAACCCCCTCCACCCCTCAATGCCAGAAATCTCTTTCTGAACCCTCCTGATCAGAGAACCAACTGGCTCAGCCCCTGCAATTGCTGGTCACTTTATTTCCACCTCATACTGAACCCCATGTGGCGCTAGTGGTATAGAATCCGCCTGCCAACGCAGGAGACATAAGAGACATGTGTTCAGTCCTTGGGTCCGGAAGATCCCCTGGAGGAGAGCATGGCAAGCCACTCCAGTGTTCTTGCCTGGAGAACCCCTTGGACAGAGGAGCCTGGCGGGCTACAGTCCATGGTGTTGCACAGAGTTGGACACGACTGAAGCGATGCATGCATGCATACTGAGCCTGCTGCCTCCTACAGACCTACCTGACCCCCCTCCCTGCACACCAGACCTACAAGAAGCAGCCATTCAGGTGGTCCAGGGCTGTTCTCCACCAAGCCAGCCATGGTGACTTCACCGTCCTTCTGACACTTCACAAAGCCCATCCTAGAGAACCTCAGACAGGCCACACTCGATAGGGCACCATGAAGCCCACACGCATAATCCCTGTCACAGCTTGGAAAGGATGGGGAAGATTCAGAGAACTCCAGGAAAAGCTTCAGGTGGGAAGAGATTCCTGGTCTGAAACTTTAGGTTGAGTATATTTAGACATCTATTAAATCCACGAAGGGCTCTCGGGTTTAGAGAACAATGTGAGGAAATTTAACAACTTAGTGGAAAACCTTGATTTACTGAGCAACATTTAAAAAATCTGTCTCGAAAGCATAAAGTCTGAATGAGAATTTGAAAAGTTAAAAAACTGAAATTGTGACTGGGCCAGATCATGAAAGGCTATGTTGGCTCGGCTAAATATCAAGGGTTTATCCTTAAGGAAAGTTGAGAGGCTTTGGAAGATTTTAAGCAAGAAGTGACAAGACCAAATTTGCATTTTAAAAACTATTCTGGCAGCATTTGGAGGAAGGATCAGATCATCAGAAAACAAACCCAGTGTGAGACTGTTCTTCATCAGAGTGAGATCCAGGAAGGGCTTGGACTGAAAGGGTGGCACTAAAAATAAATAAATAAAAGGGTGGCACTGAAAATAAGAACAGGGAAAGAATCCAGAGGACTCTACAGGGAAACCCCAAGATTTCTGACTTGGTCATTTGAAAATGTGCTCACATCATTAGGCCCAATGAGAAACACAGCAGGAGGAGCAGTTATGCGGGTGGGAGGTGAGAATGATGAAGTGGGTGGGACATGAGAATGATGAAGCGAGTGGGAATGATACTGAGTTTTAGACACCTGTGAAACGCTCAGTGGAGAGCCACCAGGAAGGTGTACAGACGCGTCAGAAGAGCTACCTGGGAAAGAGATGGACACAGTCAGTAGAAAAGATGGTTGAGATTATGCAAAGACGCTGAGCATGGAAAGGAGCTGAGGGTTCATGGAAGGTTTGAGGAGGAAAGCACTGTGTGAGACAGCTAATTGGGTAAGTGGAGCATGTTTACTGGAGAAATGTAGGACTGATAGGCAGGGATAGGTGCCCACTGTAGGTTTGTAGTAGTAAATATAAACTAGGAGCAGCCCGCATACGGTTTTCCCTAACAATGTTCAACTGGAGAAGTATAGATACCAAATAGGCAGGTTGGGATTCTTAGGATTGCATATGTGCTCAAGGACTCTCTGCCAGACTCGTTTCCATTTAAGTGAACATATGAACACAACTATATTTAAAATATTTAAAATGGATAACCAACAAGGATCTATTGTATAGCACATGAAACTCTGCTCAATGCTTTGTGCCACCCTGGATGAGAGGGGGACTTGGGGGAGAATGGATGCGTGTACATGTTTTGTTGAGTTCCTTTGCTGTTCACCCGAAACTACCACAACATTGTTGATTGGCTATTCCCCAATACAAAATAAAAAGTTTACAGCTTGGGGGGAAATGAACATGTGAACAATTCTACACAAACTGCATTATTGTTCAAATTATTAGTTCAGATCAGATCAGATCAGTCGCTCAGTCGTGTCCGACTCTTTGCGACCCCATGAATAGCAGCACGCCAGGCCTCCCTGTCCAACACCAACTCCCGGAGTTCACTGAGACTCACGTCCATCATGTCCATAATAAACCACACTGGATTAGAACATATTCTCTGCAGGCCCATGAACAACATTCACCTACTGCCCAGGTAGGTAGAAACTTCACTTTCTAAGTATTTCAGCCCTGCTGGGGGTCTTCTCATGGCTCTCAAACAATTTATATGAAATTCTTACCACTCTTAAAAAATGAATCAAATGTTTTCAGCATTTGAATCCCCTGAAAGAAGATTACTATGTAGTGAAAAAACTAGCAAAGAATCACTTGTTGTGCACGTGACTCAAAGCATGATCCAAAAATCTAAAAATTCAGGAAATGAGATTATTGCTTAACACTGTGAAATAGCCATGGAGCTGTGTTTCTGAATTTTTTATCCCTTTTGATTTCTGGAAGGCATGAATTCTGGCAAAGAAGTTTTCCCCAAATCCTGCTTTGACTTTTTCCTCTCCATGGGGGTTGTGGGGGTGGGTGGTCAGACCTGACAGCTAAGAGCAACTTTGTCACGATAAGTTTTGTTAGGGGAGGCACACTGACTGAAACCACCCAACCTGGTCAGGCCCTTTAGTAACCATTCGCATGAGTTGTTTTATGACAGGAGATCCTGGTAAGCCACCACCAACCAGAAGAGTTTGGGAAACGTCTAAAGGAGACACTGCTTGTCCGTCCACTTCCCAGAATCCCTCTCACTAGCATCCATCTTGGCTGAGCGGTGCGTGCGCCACCAGGAAAGACTGAATTAGAGGGATTGGCCAAAGCCAACCCGGAAACTAATCCCATCACCATAAAACCGGAGACAGAGAGCCACGTGGCAGAGCAGTTCCCTTATTCTACTGCTCTCCACCCGGGTGCCCTTTCCCAATAAAATCTCTTGCTTTGTCAGCACATGTGTCTCCTCGGACAATTCATTTCCGAGTGTTAGACAAGACCCCGGTTTCAGGCCCTGGAAGGTGTTCCCCTTCCTGCAACAGTTTCACTACCTTTTTCCTCTTATTTTTCTTTTTTGAATAATTAAACACAGATAGAAAGGCCAGCTCCCAGTGCTATGTTTTTAAAAGACCCAGGTGACCTATCTCTAAAGAAGAAATTGTTTCAAGGATTAAACATTCTGATATATTGATCTTGTTGACCCAGTATTTTCCAGAGGTCCCCAGAAGTTGGCAGGGAATGTGATTAAATATCTCTCACCCAGGGAGTTCAAGGTGGACTGTTTCTGAAGACCATTTATTTCCAACAGTTCCAGAGAGCAATACACAAAAAATTACAGATTAGCAGTCACTTAACTTTAATATTAAGCTATAATACAAGTGCAAGCATTGACATTTCTGGAATGTAATAGACACGCCATGCTTCAAACCATACATTTAAAAATAACATAAATAACATAAGAAAAATAATTATTCTGGGTATGTATTCACAGATTTTAACTGTTTCTCAATCATCTCTGTTTCTAACACCATGTCACCTCTTTTATTCTGAAGGATATTTTTTAACAGTACTTTATTATTTTTTACTTTTTATTAAAATTGCCAGTGACCATTCCCAAATTTGCAAGCCATGAATACTAAATCTGAAATTGTTGGCATCTTTAATTAACTCTTTTCTGTACATCATGTATGTGTGTTTAGGTAAGGAATTGATTTATTTAAAGAGAAACATTCCACAGACAAGAGGGTGGGCCATCTCAGAGGCGAGAGGCCCTGAAACACAGCATGGTTAGCTTTTTTTTAATTGTAGGATAATTGCTTTACAATGTTGTGTTAGTTTCTGCTGTACAACAATGTGAATCAGTTATTGGACCATAATATTTTAAGTGATAAAAACACTCTTTACAATTGCTGAAGTAACCTGGTAAACTCAGAAAATTCTGCCAAATAGAATACTCTCTCCTAATTTTTTCTTTTGAAATGTGTAAATATTTTCACAGATAACTATATTCTAACCTGTTGACAAATATTTTTTGAAGGCAAAAAGAACTGACAAGTGATCTTTAGTTTATGGTGCTTAGAATGTTTCACCAGATTGAGATTCTACTCAATTTCATCTAATTCCAGAAAAGAATATCAATTTGTTTGTTTAAATATACAAGTTCTATCAAAACATTCTTTCCACAAAGTTGAGATATCCCAAATTCTCAAATTCAAAACTTGTAAACTGCTAGTCATTTGATTTGTTTGATTTTCATTTGCTTTTGTGGAAATAAATTTCAATGTCTCCACAAGCAAACTGTATTTTCCGTTATTGCAATTTACTAAAGACTTCAAATGCTGAGATTTTGTCATATCATTGAATGAATACTTTGATTAAAGGTTTCCAATGAATTTTAAACAAAATGCACTCACAATTCACAGGTTACTGTTTATGAATATATACCTATAATAATCAACTCATTTTTTAAAACAATACAATTGTAGAACATTTAGGTTGATGACATCAACTTCCTCATAAATTATCTTAGCTCATACATATATAATATATTGTATAATGCATACATATCTATGCTTATACATATAAAAATTATATATGTATGCTTATGTATGTATATTATGTATATACGTACATTGGTTGTTTAGTCACTAATCGTGTCCAACTCTTTTGTGACCCCATAGACTGTAGCCTGCCAGGCTCCTCTGCCCATGAGATTTCCCAGGCAAGAACACTGGAGTGGGTTGCCATTTCCTTCTCCAGGGGATTTTCCCATCCCAGGGATTGAACCCATGTCTCCTACATTAAAGGCAGATTCTTTACTGCTGAGCCACCAGGGAAGCCTATATGTATGTCTACACATGTATAAGTTTGTAATTATATATATATATATACATTAGTAAATTTAATATATATGTAAATTCTTACAGCTATAACTCTGGATTGGTAAAATATTGTCACTTATTTTGCCTCAGTTATAAATTATATGTGCACCATAGGCACTTTTCTACTTCATAGTTTGTTTTTTTACCATAACATTATGATTCTCCAAAAACTTTACTCATATTATCACCACAAAAACAGATGATTTCCTCTTCAAACTGTTTAACTAAATTTATAATAGCATTATAATAATGTCAAATGAACTTACAAAAGCTTCATTTTGATTCCATAAATTGAATGACAACAAAACTGAATTATTGGAATTAATTTTCTACTTGAAATATCCAATAACACTGATATAAAGTGGATTTACTTATTTATTTATTTCTAGTTGCACAGGGTCTTCATTGCCTCATGAGAGCTTTCTCTGGTTGTGGCAAGCCGGGGCTACTGTCTAACTGCAGTGCTTGGGCTTTTGTTGCAGCGGCTTCTCTTGTTGCAGAGCACGAGCTTCAGTAGATGTGGCATACTGGCCTAGTTGCCCCGAGGCATGTGGAATCTTCCCAGAGCAGGGATCGGGCCTATGTCCCCTGCACTGGCAGGGGGATTCTTATCCACTGGACCACCAGAGAAGTCCCGAATAGGTACCTTTTAAATGTTTGCAAATTTCCTTTGTTAATGGAACCAATAGATTTTCAGCTATAAGTTCACTTTTCACACATGCTCAAACATGCTCAACAAAGTTGAAAATTAGCAAAATTAGTCTAGAACAGACATTTGATCTAAAAGAGAAGTCATGCTTCCACAGAGTAATACAAATATGTGCTTTCTGCAGCTGCAGATGTAAATCATTGTCTCAAAACACAGTCTTCTTGAATAACTACAGACCTCAAGAAGATTATAGTGCTTCTTTGGTAGTTTTGTATTTTCTTGCTTTCATGTGGTCAGTGATATGACAAATGTGTCTTAGTTTCTATAGGCTGCTAAAACAAAAAGGTCAGTTTTCATTCCAATCCCAAAGCAAGGCAATGCCAAAGAATGCTCAAATTACCACACAATTGCACTCATCTCACACACTAGCAAAGTAATGCTCAAAATTCTCCAAGCAAGGCTTCAATAATACATGAACTGTGAATTTCCAGCAAGCTGGATTTAGAAAAGGCAGAGGAACCAGAGATCAAATTGCTAACATCCATTGGATCATCAAAAAAGCAAGAGAGTTCTAGAAAAACATCTATTTCTGCTTTGGTGATTATGCCAAAGCCTTTGACTGTGTGGATCACAACAAACAGAAAAATTCTTAAAGAGATGGGAATACCAGACCACCTGACCTGCCTCCTGAGAAATCTGTATGTAGGTCAAGAAGCAATAGTTAGAAGTGGACATGGAACAGCAGACTGGTTCCAAATCAGGAAAGGAATACGTCAAGGCTGTATATTATCACCCTGCTTATTTAACTTATACGCAGAGTACATCATGAGAAATGCTGGGCTGGATGAAGCACAAGCTGGAATCAAGATTGCCGGGAGAAATATCAATAACCTCAAATACGCAGATGACACCACCCTTATGGCAGAAAGTGAAGAAGAACTAAAGAGCCTCTCGATGAAAGTGAAAGAGGAGGGAAACAGCTGGCTTAAAACTCAACATTCAGAAAACTAAGATCATGGCATCTGGTCCCATCACTTCACAGCAAATAGATGGGGAAACAATGGAAACAGTGACAGACTTCATTTTGGGGGGCTCCAAAATCACTGCAATAGTGACTGCAGCCATGTAATTAAAAGACCCTCGATCCTTGGAAGAAAAGTTATGACCAACTTAGACAGCATATTAAAAAGCAGAGACATTACTTTGCAAACAAAGTCTGTGTAGTCAAAGCAATAGTTTTTCCAATAGTCATGTATGGATGTGAGAGTTGGACTATAAAGAAAGCTGAGTGCCAAATAATTGATGCTTTTGAACTATGGTGTTGGAGAAGACTTTTGAGAGTCCTTGGACAGCAAGGAAATTCAACCAGCCCATCCTAAAGGAAATCAGTCCTGAATATTTATTGTAAGGGCTGATGCTGAAGCTGTAACTCCAGTACTTTGGCCACCCGATGTAAAGAACTGACTCATTTGAAAAGACTCTGATGCTGGGAAAGATTGAAGGCAGGAGGAGAAGGGGATGACAGAGGATGAGATGGTTGGATGGCATCACCAACTCAACGGACGTGAGTTTGAGTAGACTCCAGGAGTTGGTGATGGACAGGGAGGTCTGGAGTGCTGCAGTCCATGGGGTCGCAGAGAGTCAGACACAACTGAGCAACTAAACTGAAGCAACTGAGCATGCATGCCTAGACATTTATACTAAACTGACAGTTTCAAGATAAAACAAAATTAGGAAGACCTACAACTGAATTAGGACCCGTTAGACCATTTCTTGAAACAAAAGCATGACCAAAAACCTTGACACCACTTTTCCTTGCTAAAAACCACATCACAATATGAAATTCAGTAAAAATTGTTTCTTAATGTGCCATTAATGCAAGCTGCCAAGTCGCTTCAGTCGTGTCCGACTCTGTGCGACCCCATGGACTGCAGCCTACCAGGCTTCTCTGTCCATGGGATTCTCCAGGCAAGAACACAGGAGTGGGTTGCCATTTCCTTCTCCATTAATGCAAGCTATCACCTTGAAATACAGATATTCAAAATTGAAAAAAAAAATGCCACAAATTGAGCGGCTTATAAACAACAGAAATTTTTTTCTCTCAATTCTGGAGGCTGAGACATCCAAGATCAAAACACCAGCAAGGTCAAGTTCTGGTGAGGGCCCCCTTCCTGGTCCATTGGTAACTTCTCACTATATCCTCACATAGTAGAAGGGGCATCCATGGGGTCTACCTAAGACTTTTACAGGGACACAAACATTCAAACCATAGCACTGTGGTCCCCATAATGGATAGTGAATGTTAACAAACATTTGGTACATGGTACACCTTTTCATGTCCTTCAACAACTTTCTCTAGGAAATGAATATCAGTTAATTTTTCATTTAAATGCTTTCTTCTCTCTGCAAATACCCTCTGTATTTTTTGCAGTTTTTTAACTTTACTGAGGATTTCAGTGCCTAAGTCAAAACTCTCTTGGTAAATGTCACATTGCACTTGAAAAATACATGGGTTACTTTCAATTATCTTTTGATATTGATTTCTAACATCATTCCACACTGATAAGAGTATATATTCCATACCTGTATGGACTCTGTATGATTTCAATACCTTTACACCATGAAGTTTTTGTACCTTGTTGTATGTCCCTAAATATGTTCCAATGTCTCCTAGTTTATAATTTATGGGAACTTGAATAGAATTTGTATCCTACTGTTGTGCAAAAATTACATAAATCTTAATTATGTTGAATTGGCCCATAGTGCCTTTCAGGTCTACTATGTCCTTCTACTTTTTCTGTGTATTCATTCTATTAATTTTGAGAGTTTGATATTGAAACTCCAACTAAAAATCTTAATTTATCTACTTAAAACATTAATTATAATATATAGTGGAACTATATATAACTTTGTTCTATGTTTTCCAAGTCTCCCGTAAATGTGTTCTCATACTTTTATAATTTAAAAAATAAAAAAGAAAGAGAAAAAACTAATAATATTGCAGAAACTCTGTATGGTGACACAAGGTTATTAAACTTATCATGTTGATCAATTAATAATGTATATAAGCGTTGAATCACTATATTGATACCTGAAGCTACTATAATATTGTATGTCAACTATACTTCAATAAAAAAATAAAATAAGTAAATAAAAAAGAGAGAGAAAAAAATAAATGAAATCAGACTTCCCTGGTAGCCCAGTTGTTAAGACTCCTGGCTTCCTCTGCATGGGGAGTGGGTTCGGTCCCTGGTTGGGGAACTGAGATCCCAAATGCTACATAACCAAAGAAAAAAAAAAAGGGAAATGAATATTAAGTACTTCATTTTTGTTTGTTGTGAATCTATCACAAAACTGATCAGCCTGTCTCTCACCAATATCTCACGTAATGCCCAAGTTCCCTGCTGACTCTGTCAACCTATGCCCTGGTTTTTGTTGCACTTCGCAGGCCATTTCACAGGCCGTTATACAATTGGCTGACACCCCAAGTGGCCAGCAGGAAGTATTTTGTCAAATATTTCTCCTACCACCGTCCAAGACCTGAAATAACTGTCCCTCACTGTTTCACCTACATGCATTATTTTTTTTATCAAGAAGTGCCCTGCCCGCAGGCCCTGAAAGGGAAGTGTTAGTCAAATTGCATCTGTAAAAGGTAAGAAGAAGGAAAGGTTATCATTAGCTGTCTTTCAGATTTAATCACGCTTTAAAGTGAGAACATGGGTTTCTCACACTTTCCAACAATTCCACAACAAATACACAGCGAAGATCTATCACAATATCTCAGTTTACTGTAATGTGATTATGAACAATCATATTAATATCTTATTAAAATACGAAAATTCCAGGTCAGATGCTAACCTAGACTGAACACTAGGAAAAAATAGTCCTAGACTGGGACTGTCCTAGGCAAAGCAAGACATATGGCCACCTTATTCAGTACCCACTGTAAACATTTTATACTGTCTGCTTCCACCACAGAAAATACAAAATTTCACAGTAATAATCCAATCCCTCAGTAAAAGAAAAAACTATTCAACTAAGGGATATTTGCTAAGAATATACCTAACCAAGTAAGGTGTCCAAGCAGAATTGCATTGCTAAGCTGCTACTGCTAAGTCACTTCAGTCGTGTCCGACTCTGTGCAACCCCATAGACGGCAGCCCACCGGGCTCCGCAGTCCCTGGGATTCTCCAGGCAAGAACACTGGAGTGGGTTGCCATTTCCTTCTCCAGTGCATGAAAGTGAAAAGTGAAAGTGAAAAGTAAAAGCGAAGTCGCTCAGTCGTGTCCGACTCTTAGCGACTCCATGGACTGCAGCCTACCAGACTCCTCCATCTATGGGATTTTCCAGGCAAGAGTACTGGAGTGGGGTGCCATTGCCTTCTCCGAGAATTGCATTAATAGAGCTTAAATGTTTTTTCACAGTTTTATTGATTAGACTTCTCCACTGAAGGATATGATTGTATTGGTCTCTAGGGGTAGAAGCTCACAGTCCCTCTTCACTCTTTTTCAAGGAGAGGAAATAAATTCTTGGAGGCTTGGACTGTAGACCCTCACTGAACCATGTTTTCCAGCTGGGTGAGGGGCAGAGTAGGATAAATATTTGTGTACAGTGAAAATTTCTCTGGTTCATTTTCCTTTGACACTGATGACTGTGGATTTCATCTCTCCTGAGTGGAAAATTTCAAAATTTAAATTTGGGCTTAACAAATGTCACCATTTAGGATTCTAAATCAAATAAAATGCATTTCCCATAGGGTCCAATTAAGCTTCCTAAAGTTCTGCATTTTGCCTTGAGGCCAAAGAGTCAGTCAAATGACTGAATCAATCCAACAAAAAATGAATGTTGAGTGGTTTTTGTACACCTGACGTGTTCCAGATGCCGGAATTCAACATTGAATAAGAAGTCCTGGTCTTGTTGGAAGAAGCAAGAGTAGAGAAGCTCAGAAAAATAAATTTAGTAGATTTCAAATCAGTAAATGTTATGAAACTATATTATAGGGTCCAGGATATTTTATTTTAAAATAAAATAAACTAAATAAAGTTTAGTTCTAAAGTTTATTAGAACTCTGCCTAATCAAACCTTAAAGAATAGTGATATTTCTTTCTCAGAGAAAATGATATTTGATGAAAGATGTAAAAAGCTTTGGGGAATCAATATGGAGATTGGAAGTAAAGAGAAAGAGACCATTTCAGAAAAAATGATCAGCATGTGATATTTAAAATGGATAACCATCAAGGACCTGCTGTATAGCCCAGGGATCTCTGCTCAATGTATGTGGCAGCCTGGATGGGAGGGGAGTTAGAGGAAGAATGAATACAGGTATATGTATGTCCAATACAGGTATATGTATGTCCAAGTCTCTTTGCTATTCATCTGAAACTGTCACGCCATTGTTACTCAGCTACAGTCCAATACAAAATAAAGTTTTTCTTGAAAAAAAATGGTCAGCATGTGCAAAATCCCAGAAGTAAGTGAGACAAGGCATGCTCAAGGAACTGAAAGAAAATCTACAGTGCTGGGACACAGACTGAGAGTGAGAAGGGCTAAAAAAACAAAAGCCGAAGAGGTGGCAGGAAGAAGCCAGATCACACTGCGCTACATAGTAGGACTTTGTTCTATATCGATTTTATGTAAAATAGTGTGTATCTCTTAATCCCAAGCTCCTGATTTATCCCTCCCCACCCTTTCTGCTTTGGTAACCATAATTTGTTTTTTATGCCTGTGAGTCTGTTTCTGTTTCATAAATAAATTCACTTGTATCATTTTTTAAGATTCCACATATAAGTAATATATATTTGTCTTTCTCCTTCTGGCTTACTTCACTTAGTATGATAATTTCTAGGTCCATCCATGTTGTTGCAAATGGCATTATTTCATTCTTTTTCTGGCTGAGTAATCCAGATGTTCAAGCTGGTTTTAGAAAAGGCAGAGGAACCAGAGATCAAATTGCCAACATCCGCTGGATCATGGAAAAAGCAAGAGAGTTCCAGAAAAACATCTATTTCTGCTTTATTGACTATGCCAAAGCCTTTGACTCTGTGGATCACAATAAACTGTGGAAAATTCTGAAAGAGATGGGAACACCAGACCACCTGACCTGCCTCTTGAGAAACCTATATGCAGGTCAGGAAGCAACAGTTAGAACTGGACATGGAACAACAGACTGGTTCCAAATAGGAAAAGGAATACGTCAAGGCTGTATATTGTCACCCTGCTTATTTAAGTTATATGCAGAGTACATCATCGGAGAAGGTGATGGCACCCCACTCCAGTACTCTTGCCTGGAAAATCCCATGGACGGAGAAGCCTGGTAGGCTGCAGTTCACGGGGTTGTGAAGAGTCAGACACGACTGAGCAACTTCACTTTCACTTTTCACTTCATGCATTGGAGAAGGAAATGGCAACCCACTCCAGTGTTCTTGCCTGGAGAATCCCAGGGACAGCGGAGCCTGGTGGGCTGCCGTCTCTGGGGTCGCACAGAGTCGGACACAACTGAAGTGACTTAGCAGCAGAGTACATCATGAGAAATGCTGGGCTGGAAGAAACACAAGCTGGAATCAAGATTGCTGGGAGAAATATCAATAACCTCAGATACGCAGATGACACCACCCTTATGGCAGAAAGTGAAGAAGAACTAAAGAGCCTCTTAATGAAAGTGAAAGAGAAGAGTGAAAAAGTTGGCTTAAAGCTCAACATTCAGAAAACTAAGATCATGGCATCTGGTCCCATCACTCCATGGGAAATAAACAGGGAAACAGTGGAAACATGCTCAGACTATTTTTTGGGGGGCTCCAAAATCACTGCAGATGGTGATTGCCATGAAATTAAAATTAAAAAATGAAATTAAAAGACACTTACTCCTTGGAAGGAAAGTTATGACCAACCTAGATAGCATATTGAAAAGCAGAGACATTACTTGACATTGCCAACAAAGGTCCATCTAGTCAAGGCTGTGGTTTTTCCAGTGGTCATGTATGGATGTGAGAGTTGGACTGTGAAGAAAGCTGAGCACCAAAGAATTGATGCTTTTGAACTGTGGTGTTGGAGAAGACTCTTGAGAGTCCCTTGGACTGCAAGGAGATCCACCCAGTCCATCCTAAAGGAAATCAGTCCTGGGTGTTCATTGGAAGGACTGATGTTGAAGCTGAAACTCCAATATTTTGGCCACCTGATGCAAAGAGCTGACTCATTGGAAAAGACCCTGATGCTGGGAGGGATTGGGGGCAGGAGGAGAAGGGGACGACAGAGGATGAGATGGCTGGATGGCATCACCGACTCAATGGACATGAGTTTGAGTAAACTCCGGGAGTTGGTAATGGACAGGGAGGCCTGGCGTGCTGCAATTCATGGGGTTGCAAAGAGTCAGACACGACTGAGCGACTGAACTGAACTGAATATTCCATTGTATATATACACCACATCTTCTTTATCCATTCATCTGTTAATGGACATTTATGTTGCTTCCATGTCTTTGCTATTCTAAATAGCACCAATATAAACATTTGGGTGCATGTATCTTTTCAAATTAGAGTTTTCTCTGGATGTATGCTCAAGAGTGGGATTGCTAGATCATATGGTAGCTCTATTTTTTGTCTTGTAAGAAACCTCCAAACTGTTTTCCATAGCAGCTGCATTAATTTACATTCCCACCAACAGTGTAGGAGGGTTCCCTTTTCTCTCTCTACACCCTCTCTAGCACTTATTTGCAGAATTTTTGATGATGGCCATTCTGACCCATGTGAAGTGGTACTTCATTTCCATTTCTCTAATAATTAGTGATGTTGAGCATATTTTCATGTTGGTCACTTGTATGTCCTCTTTGGAGAAATATCTTTTAGATCTTCTGCCCATTTTTTAATTGCATTGTCTGTTTGCTTTTTATATTGAGCTGTATGACCTGTTTGTATATTTTGGAAATTAAACCCTTATGGTTCGCATTATTTGCAAATATTTTCTCCCAGTCTGTAGATTTTCTAATTGCTGGGGGGTTTTTTGTTTGTTTGTTTGTTTGTTTTTTATGCCAGGAGAAAGTTCAGGAGGGAATGAAGATAATCAACAGAGCAAGATTTCTGAGAAGGCAGAAGATGGGAAGTCGGAACATAGACAAAGAGTCAGTAGTAAACAAGAGACGTAAAAATTCTCACACAATCACTGTAGAAGAGGAGAAAAAGGTGGGATGTAAGTATATGTAAGATTGTAGGTATTACCGGGAAATAAAGGGAATATATGTCCAAAGCCTTCTATTTTCTCTGTGAAGCTGATGGGGTTACCTGCTGTGGGTGAGACATAATGTGATGGGATAGGTTTAGTGAGATTACACACCAGAAGTTTAAATGTATTGTCTTTATAATTTTGTATCTTTTCCTCTCTGCTGCTGCTAAGTCGCTTCAGTCATGTCCAACTCTGCGCGACCCCATAGACGGCAGCCCACCAGGCTCCCCCGTCCCTGGGATTCTCCAGGCAAGAACACTGGAGTGGGTTGCCATTTCCTTCTCCAATGCATGAAAGTGAAAAGTGAAAGGGAAGTCGCTCAGTCGTGTCCGACTCTAGCAACCCCATGGACTGCAGCTCACCAGGCTCCTCTGTCCATGGGATTCTCCAGGCAAAAGTACTGGAGTGGGGTGCCATTGCCTTCTCCGTTTCCTCTCTAGATATGCTCAATAAACCTGGAATAGGACCAGAGAAAGTAAATAACTGGGTTCATCAAGGGTCAAAATTTTGTCAAATTTTGCAAAAGTGGAGTCAGTGAGGAAAACATATTGGCCGAAGAGTTGTCAAAGTTGGTGGACTATGCAACTTAAGCTGGAACTGGAAGCAAGTAAAGGCTGGAGAGGGCATATATAAAAGAAGAAAGAATTAGAAGGTCAAGGAAATAAGTTTTGAAAAATAGATACAAAGAAAGTATCACAATAATAGAGTTGGAAGAAAAGGAGATCATGGTCAGAGAGTGGGCGTTTTCAGAAGTGGAGTAGCTCTGAGCAAAGATCAGGTCCCTATCGGGCATGGGAGTTGGGATAAAGGTCATGCTGAGCTCAAGAAACTGGACACCCAGGTTGCTGGGTGGGTCACTCACATGAACCTTGAGGTTGTCCAGAAACTTGAAAGAAAAGAGAAGACAGAACATCCAAGGGTCAGTCTTCCATGAAGGGGGTGGGGTCACTGAGAGCTCTGTCACTGAAATGATGAGGACGGGTAGACAGATGACCCGGGACTCCTCAGGTGAGGAGTTGTAAGTGACAGGTCTGGACACTGCTATGAGTCCAAAGGGATCAACATGGTAGCGTCCTCCACTGTTAATCTAAGGAGCACAGCTAGGGAATGAGTGGGCCACACTTCAGAGAGAAAGGGAGATGCCTGGGAGAGCTGTGATTTTCCTATTGGGATTGCTTCTTTTTTTCATTTTATTTATAAACTATAGTTGGTTTACAATATTGTGTTAGTTTCAATTGCACAGCTTCAGATTCTTTTCCATTATGGGATATTAGTTTCATTTTCAATTTAGTTAAATTAATTCTATTTTTATATCTATTCACATTCCCCTCTCTTCTTTTTCTCAGGGTATTTTCTTGGCCATTTCCTAACCACTAAACTCATTGGAAAACACTCTGATGCTGGTAGGAATTGGGGGCGGGAGGAGAAGGGGATGACAGAGGATGAGATGGCTGGATGGCATCACTGACTTGATGGACGTGAGTCTGAGTGAACTCCGGGAGTTGGTGATGGACAGGGAGGCCGGGCGTGCTGCGATTCATGGGGTGGCAAAGAGTCAGACACGACTGAGCGACTGAATTGAACTGAACTGAAACCTGAATTTGTTTTTGCTAGGTATTCATCTGTCATAACGGAGAAGGCAATGGCACCCCACTCCAGTACTCTTGCCTGGAAAATCCCATGGATGGAGGAGCCTGGTGGGCTGCAGCCCATGGGGTTGCTGAGGGTCGGACACGACTGAGCGACTTCACTTTCATTTTCACTTTCATGCATTGGAGAAGGAAATGGCAATCCACTCCAGTGTTCTTGCCTGGAGAATCCCAGGGACCGGGGAGCCTGTTGGGCTGCCATCTATGGGGTCGCACAGAGTCGGACACGACTGAAGTGACTTGGCAGTAGCAGCATCTCTCATAAAAGCGCTAAACACCAGGAATCCTTTAAAAACTCCATTGACTTCAATCCAGGAAGAAATGTATAGTGTTCATATAACATTCTTTCCAAACAATCGTAATTTAAGTTTCAGTTTTCTTCTTGACCCAAAAATTATAAAAAAGGTTGTTCTTTTACTACGATGGTTAGTTTTAGGTTTGTTTTTTTTTTTTAATTATTATCAGTTCCCTTTCATTTTTAATTTCTAACGTGCATTTTACTGTATTAAGAGAATGTGACCTTTATAATCTCTTTTTGGAGAATGAATTCATATTTTCTTTGGTACATGGTATTTAATCAATTTTGTAAAGTCCTATGGGTGTTGAAAAAAGTGTTTATTCTCTTTTCATTGGGTATAACATTCAAAGCAAACTTGTCTATTGTGTTATTCAAATCTTCCATATATAAAATTATATTCAGTCCACATGAATCATCACTCCTGATACTTCCTATAGACATCATGGCTTTGTCAAATATTCTTCATATTTTTAACAGTGTCTGTTTTGTTTCAATGCAAATTCAGTGCATGAATGTTGGTAACTATTTTATCCTCTTGGCGAATTTTACCTTTTTTCTGTTTAAGCTATCTAAATAGCACTTGATAGTCCCCTAAGTATTTGGGTCTTGAATTCTGTTTTGCCATATATTAATAGTGCCATCTCTTTTACCTAACATTTCGCTCACCATCCCTTTATTTTCAACTTTTATGTGTCATTTATTCTTGACCTCTTACAAAAGAAATCAATGACTTCAGTTCACTTTCTAACCCTGCCATTTATCACTTGGTTTTCTTGTTCTTGATTTCTTTTTTTCACCTTGCCTTCTCAACCATCACTGGATGGATCAAACTTTTTGCTGTTGTTCCTCTTTTCCCTCTCCCAGTACGGAAGATTCTAAATCAGCTAAAATTCAGTTCGGCTACATAAAACAGAAATTCCAAAATAAGCAGCTTAACGACATGACTGCTTTTTTCCCAAGCAAAAGAAGTCTAGAGACTAAAGTCGGCACACACCAGTTATATCAAGACTGGAAAGGAGGCTCCGCTGTCTTCAGGAATCCAGCCATCTTTCCTCTTTCTGCTCCACGGTTCTTAGAACATAACTACGTTTCTCAAGGTCATAAAGCAGCTGCTTGGGCGTTAGCCATTGTGGACGATTTCCAAGCCGTAGGAAGAAAACAGGCACAAAGGGCAAAGGTCAAGTGAATCAGATCCTCTGGAGAAGCCTTTCCTGACACATTCACACAGCACTCCATTTACATTTACTAACGGGACCACTGCTTACTGCCAGAATGGCTGGAAAAGTCATCAGAATTCTATGTCTATGGCAAAACCAATACAATATTGTAAAGCAAAAATAATAATAATAATAATTTAAAAAATTTAAAAAAAAAGAATTCTATGTCTTTGGAAGAAACCAAGAATGGATATGAGTAGGCAAGTAACACACTGCCACAACTCCATACTATACATTCTGTTGATAAATGTATTTCTATTTCTAACAAACCTATTTCAGTATTTTTATATCAATATCAACAATAATATCCATGACTTTCCCCTGCAAAAAATGAGACCTGTGTCATGTATAATTTTGTATATAATTTACCCCTCTTTCCTATTTGGTCTGCAAAATTTTGATGAGATTATAATTTTATTTCAGATATTGTTAATTTGTATTGTTATAATGTATAATAATGGACTTCCCAAGTGGTGCAGTGGTAAAGAATCCGCCTGCCAAGCAGGAGACACAGGTTTGATCCCTGGGTCAGGAAGATCCTCTGGAGAAGGAAATGGCAAGCTACTCCAGTATTCTTGCCTGGAAAATCCCATGGACGGAGGAGCCTGGCAGGCTACAGTCCATTGGGTTGCAGAGTCAGACATGACTGAGTGACTTTCAGTTTCACTTTCTGTTGTCTTCTCTTTCTCTTTTCAATGAGTATATATTCTCCTGGACATATCCTCTATATCTCTTAACATTAGTCCCATTATTTCTGTTGTCTTTTTGCTTTACACTACAAAAAAAAAAAAATCCCTTATTTTCCAAATTACTGATTTAGCTTTCAGTCATGTGCTTTCAGTTACTTAGCCCTCCTATTCATTGTTTTACTTTTAGAATCATCTTTTAAAATTATAAATCTTTCTTGTTTAGAAATTTGCTCTTCTTCATTGAAATCTACCCTAGTTTTATGGATTTAATATACACTCAAGGTTTCCTAAATAATTATAATTTTTGTGTGAAATGAAAAAACATTTGCTTCATCATGAATTAAAGTGAAAGTGTTAGTCACTCAGTAGTGTCTGACCCTTTGCAACCCCATGGACTATAGCCTCTGTCCGTGGGATTCTCCAGGCAAGGATACTGGAGCAGGTTGCCATTCCCTTCTCCAAGGGATCTTCCTGACCCAGGGGTTGAACCGGGGCATCTTTCCTTGCAGGTGGCTTCTTTACCATCTGAGCCACCAGGGAAGCCCCCCTATTAGTTACTCTATATTTTTATCTTGATTCTTTTTTTTTCAAACTGTTCTTTTTCTGCAAATATTTGGTAATTCTTTGTTTTAAATGAAGCACCTTTAGTTCTTTCTCTCCCACCACATTATCATGCTATAAGTAGCTGGCATAGGTTTTCATCATAGATGGCCTTCCTTCTCCTGGAAAGCCTAACGGAGCAAGCATGATGAGGGTGTTGACAGAACGGTTTCTTATTAAGATGCGTAGATGCTATGGAAATGGGGTCAACAGGGAGGCCAGTGTCCCCCCGAAGAACAATTTTACCTTTCTTTTCTCCTCTGTGACCATCCGAAGCCCCAGAGTCACGAGAAGCCCTGGTTCACTCCTCTCTCTGTTTGCTCGTACCAGGGCAAACCCTTCAGTCAGTCACTCTGTAAACATGAGGTGTGGTGGGGGCATGACTAGCCTGGCTATTCCAGAAACAGTCATTTGCTTATTTATCTTTATGATTATCCCGTTGGTCAGTTTCTCCTCAAGCTTATTAACTCCTGGCTTCAAGGTTCTCCAGGATTCCTGGGGGAACAGCAAGTCTCATTTCTGGCAGTAGCCCTGTCCTGCTTTTATTTCTGCCTGAGTTGCCCAACACCTGGTCCCAAAAGTTTTCTTTTAGCTTTTTAACTGGAAATGTATTTGGTGTTAATTCATTCAACAAATAATAAATTGAGGGACTTATCTGGACCCTGGAGATACGGCAGTGAAGTTTTCCAGATTGAAGGAAGCTAAAGAGATATGAAGACCAAATATCACACATGATCCTAGATTCAATTCTGGAAAGAAAGTCCAGGCACTACAGAAGAGATTTCTGTTGTTGTTGCTGGTTTTCTTTTGTTATTGTTTTTTCTGCTACAAGGGATATGATTGGGACAAGTGACATTATTTGAATATTGATTAGATGGTAGTACTGTATCAGTGTTAAGTTTCTGATTTTGATGGGTATAGTATGCTTATTTTGATTAATGTCTTTGTTTTTAGGAAATATACACTATCTAAAGGTAATTGGGTGTCATGTCACAAATGACTGAAAATAATAAAAATAAGTGAAAGAATAATAAGGCAAATGTGGCAAATTATTAACAATTGGGAAATCTGGGTGAAGGGTATACACAAATTTTCTTGCTTATTTGTGTAAATTTTATTGACGTTTGAAAGCATTTCAGAATAAAAAGTTGACCTTTTTAAGGAATAGGGCAAAGGTTGATTAAGATATTTCCTCCCATTCAGTCTTCTCTGGTGGTCTAGTGGTTAAGAATCCACCTTATAATGCAGGGTGATTCAATCCCTGGTCTGGGAAGATCCCACATGCCACGGAGCGACTAAACTCTTGTGCCACAACTACTGAAGCCCGTGTTGCCTAGAGCCCATGCTGTCCAACAAGAGAAGGCACCGCAGTGAGAAGCCCGCACGCTGCAACTGGAGAGTAGACTCCACTCGCTGCAACTAGAGAAAGTCCTCTCAACAACCAAGACCCAGGACAGCCAAAAGAAAAAAAATTAATAAATAAATTAATTTTTTAAAAAGATACTACCTATATATAGGTACTACCTATATATAGATACTTATATATCTGACAGTGGAGAACGAAGCTCATGTCTATGCAAAAGAAACTTTCTACCACTGGATCCCAGAGTTAAATACAGTTGCCCATCTACTCACAGATAGTGTTGGAGGCCCCCCCAGCATGGGAGGAAGACTGCAGAACAGATGCTCCAAGGGCAGATTGGGTCCCAAGGGAAGGAGAACAGGTGCGCAGCCCACCGCACCTATCAAATCTGTTCTTTCAAACTCCCCACTAATTTTGAGTCAGTTCTGCTTAGGAGTGAAGACAGGCCATGAGTGTTATGCTTGGAGTTTTAACATGGAAAGAGCCATTCTGAGTAGAAGAAAGCTGATCAGTCTTCTGACAACATATGATAAAACAAAAGGTTAGTAAGGAAAGTATTTTAAAGGAACATATCCCTTGAACCAGCAATTCAACTTCTAAGAGTCTATCCTTCCAAAATATTCACACATGTACACAAGGAATTCCACTTAAGCATTATTAATATAGGGGGAAACTGGAAAGGGCCTCCAAAAATCTCTCAATAGAGAAGTGGCTAAAGTAAAGAAAGTACATTCATTCTTTGAAATAGGAGGCTGCCACTTTTCAAAATGAGATAAGGCTGTATATACTAATGAAATAAGAACAATGTTGAGCTGTAAATAAAATATAGTCCTATTCCTAATTTTTGTCTATACATATGTTTATTAAATTGGTGATAAAAAATCTGGAAAGACACATAGAAAATAAAATGACTTTACAGAGAGAAGAATTTCAATAGCAAATAGGAAATTTCACCTTTCCATATTTTCTGAATTTTTATATGAGCTTTCAACTATTTAATTTAATAATTAAAATGAAAATTATACTCCATTAAGGTAAGATATGCATGTACAGTTATTACGGTATAGGGTCCATTGAGAAAAGCTGTCTTTGTATAGCACGACAAAGTTCTTTTGAATGTGTCTATGTCCTACGTGTGTAACTGGATTTTGAATGGGACCTTTATGTCTTTGTTTTGGCAAAAGCCCCCCCCAAAAAAAAAATAATAAGTACCAAGTACCCTCACTTCTGGGCTTCCCTGGTAGCTCAGTGGTAAAGAATCCACCTGCAATTCAGGAGACACAACTTCAGTCCCTGGGTTGGGAAGATCCCCTGGAAGATGGCACGGTAACCCACTCCAGTACCCTTGCCTGGGGAATCCCATGGACAGAGAAGCCTGGAAGCCTACAGTCCATGGGGTCGCAAAGAGTCAGACACGACCAAAGCGACTTAGCACTCACATGCACCCTCACTTCTAAAGCAAGGTGTTACACCACCTAGGCAGAGCATAGATAGTTCAAAGGATTCTGTCATCCCCCATCTCCCGAGTCTATGAGAGAAACCTCAGAATTCATCCCCATCTCTGGGAATTCCTTTGGAGAGGATTGTCAGTGTGCTGAGAAGGAAGAATTTGCTTCCTCCCTTCACGCTAAACTAGATGAGAGAAGCTTCCAGAGAAACATGCAGGGAGGATGACATGTGTCCTCTGGATTTGAAGAAGTGGGGAATGAGATCAATCTTTCTCCTGAAAATTCCAAAAAGAAGAAGCTCTCCTGTCACAGTGCTCTACAAATGAAATCAAAATGGTTCTGTTGGTCACAGCCCACATGTCCAGACACTGGCAGGGCAAATTTTCCTGTGGGTCAGAGATCGAGTACACTTGGGAGGAAGCTCACTAGGTCTCCCTGAGATAGACCACCAGTAGGACCTCCCACAAATCAACACAGGAGAGAGGGAGTCAGGGATATACAGCAGGGGGCATTCGCAACCAGCCCAAACATGCACGCTTCCAGGCCAGAACAGTCCATAAGGGAAGGGAAAGATTTTAAATGGATAAAAGTTTAGAGTTTTGATATCATGTGCATTCATGCTAAGTTGCTTCAGTCCTGTCTGACTCTTTGCAACTGCAGCCCACCAGGCTCCTCGGTCCACAGAATTTTCCAGGCATGAATACTGGAGTGAGTCGTCATGCTCTCCTCCAGGGCATCTTCCCAACACAGGTAGAAGCTGCATCTCTTATGTCTCCTGCATTGGCAGGCAGGTTCTTTACCACTAGCGCCACCTGGGCAGGCCTTGATCCTATACTTGACTTCTTATTTTTTGACAGTGTTTGGAAAAGGTATTAAAAACTGTTTGCAGTTTCTTCTGGGTGTGGAAAAAAAAATGGTTTTATAGAGAAGGTTTTCAAAGGTGGTGATGTTTATAATAGCCAGGACATGGAAGCAACCTAGATGTCCATCAGCAGATGAATGAATAAGAAAGCTGTGGTACATATACACAATGGAGTATTACTCAGCCATTAAAAAGAATACATTTGAATCCGTTCTAATGAGTGGATGAAACTGGAGCCTATTATACAGAGTGAAGTAAGCCAGAAGGAAAAACATCAATACAGTATACTAACGCATATATATGGAATTTAGAAAGATGGTAACAATAACCCGGTGTACGAGACAGCAAAAGAGACACTGATGTATAGAACAATCTTATGGACTCTGTGGGAGAGGGAGAGGGTGGGAAGATTTGGGAGAATGACATTGAAACACGTAAAATATCATGTAAGAAACGAGATGCCAGTCCAGGTTCGATGCACGATACTGGACGCTTGGGGCTAGTGCACTGGGACGACCCAGAGGGATGGTATGGGGAGGGAGGAGGGAGGAGGGTCTAGGATGGGGAACACATGTATACCTGTGGCGGATTCATTTTTATATTTGGCAAAACTAATACAATTATATAAAGTTTAAAAATAAAATTAAAAAAAAAGAAAGAAAATATCCTTTATTATTAAAAAAATTTTAAAAAAAAAAACAAAGGTGGTGATGAGAAAAATATTGTTTCCCTTCTTTCCTCCTACCAAGTCCAGCTCATTCAGTAAACAGTTTACATATATTAACAGTGGCAATTATCCCACTCGTCACAGTGGCTCCTAGGAAGGTCCTCAGTGGCTCTGCCTAGTTATCCTTGGTCCAGAAGGAGCTCAGCCTCATCATAGAGCCCAATGTACCACCTGCCCAGGGAGGCTTTGGAAGAGTCCAGGATTGTTGTAGACAGTTTTCTATAGGATCAATGGACTGTGTGGGTCCACATAAGAACTGGTTCAGCACTGAGTTCTGACAGGCAGCTCCCAGGTCCTCAACCTGGAACCCGAGGACTGTGACCCCTTGTCTTCTCCAGCTCCACTCAACCCCTCCTCCGCTCCTCCAGCCCTGTCTTGTCTGGTCTCTGGGAGAGGGAAACCCTAGCTCAGCAAGCATGCAACTATATTTTTCTGTCTTGAAATTAAGCTGAGATTTAAATCTTTGTATCTGTTCCAGTGTTGGCTGAGGGAAAGAGAGAAATAGAAACAGTCCTCAAGACACTGGAACAGAATTGGAGGAACTGAGGATCTGGTATATCCATATGCATATGGATATCCCCCAAAAGCCAGGAAAGGTTAATAACAGCTACCTCTCAATGGTGACATTCCAAGTGATTTTTTTTTCATTCTCATTCTTTTTTGACTGTTTTACATATTTTTTAATTTTTTCTAAAATTACCATATGTCTATGTATAATTATATGTATTGTAATGTAATGGTCTATACGGGAAAAGAATCTGTAAAAAGTGTGGCTCTATGTATGTGTATAACTGACTCACTGGGCTGTACACCTGCAACAAGCACAGCACTGTAAATCAACTACACGCCAAGAAAAAATTTTAAATAATAATACCACGTAGGAGTGGAAGCATAGAGATTCAGCATAAAAAAAGAAACATATCTGAATGTGTAAGCATGGAAAAATTAACAGTGTTCATCTGCAGGCTCTTTTTCATCAGCATTTAAATATAGTCAAGCCTCTCTCAACTTAGAGAAAACGCACCCTCAGCACCAAATCTCTGCCAACACAGATCTCTCACCACTCAGGCCAAACTCCTTCGAAGTGTCTGTACTCCCTATCCTCACCCCTTCATTTCCCACGGACCCCTTTATCACTTCACCAGAAAGACCAGCCTCTAATTTCCCTTCTTGGCTGCATATCAGAGGTCAGACGTCCTTTTCATGGTAACTACTGTGGTCACAGATGAGGTGTCCAGAGAGGCCAGCCTGTCTACTGATCACCAAAGAAGACACTCCCCTCACCAGATACATAGGGAATTCAGTATCCTTTCAGTCAAGACTAAAAACTATTTTCTTACTTGGATGACATGTGATTGTTATTCTTTGCTGTTGGAAAACATGAGGAGAGTCAAGCCACGAGGTCCAAAGGAGGGAGAAAAAGAATCAAACATTAAGACTATGAATTAATCCCCTAGTAGCTGGGCTAGAGCTAGAAGTGGTGGTGGTTTAGTCACTAAGTCGTGTCCGACTCGCAATCCCATGGACCATAGCCTGCCAGGCTCCTCAGTCCATGGGATTCTCTAGGCAAGACACTGGAGCGGGTTGTCATTTCCTTCTCCAGGGGATCTTCCCAACCCAGTAATCGAACCTGGGTCATACATTAAAACATATGCATCTCTTAAGGAAAATAAGCCAAAATATCCCTATGTCCAAATTAGGAATTCAAGAGAGATTGAAATTGAGAGAGACTGAGAGAGGAAGTACACTTGGAGAGGTTAGAGTGTGGACTCTGAAGAGTCCACTTATTAACCTGGCTAAGTTGCATAACAGCTTTTGCTTTAATTTCCTAATTTATAAAAACATGATTAGATAAGGAAAGTAATTTAAAACTCCCGGTGCAGTATCTAATACATAGTAGCATTATTTTGTTATAACTCTACTCCCAGCCTGAAATCTTCCCTGAATTTCATATCTGTACTTTGAACTGCCTTAATGACATACTGGATAACACCCAGCCAGCTCAATACAACATTCTAGGAATCAAATTCATTATTTCAATCCACCTGTGCCTGTGCTTCCTCCAGTGTTCAATAAATATTTTTAATAATAGATTTGTTCTCATCATTTTTTAATCCATGTTTTCAAATATTTTAAGTGAACTTGTATAAGGAAAGATGATCAATACTTTTATTTGTTAAAAAGGAAACCACTCAGCAAAATCGAATTTATAAAAGAAATATCAAAGAAGGATTTGAGGATTTTGTTCTGCAGAAATGTTACAGCAGAATCAAGATAAATAGATGAAGGAGTAAATACAGAGATGAGGGATAGGATAAAAAGCATGGAGGAGTCAGGGTAAAATGTTTAAAAGTGACAGAGTAGGAAGAGGGGAGTACACGCTTAAAAGAGAGATTTCTCTACAAGGAAAGAATAAAATAATTGTGGGCTGGGGGAGAACTACCAGAAGAGGAATAAATTCAAGATGTTGCAGAAAAAATGTGGAAATAAAATCAAGGTAGGAACAGTGCTTTATCCTCTGAGATTTGAGAGCAGTGGAAAGGGTGTTGAGAGCGAGGGTAGGGGAAGAAATTGAAGTATAGAAACAGACGATACTACGTATGTATGTTTAGTGTCCGTGCTCGGTCACGTCCGATTCTTTGCAACCTCATAGACACTAGCCTGCCAGGCTCCTCTGTTCATGGAATTTTCCAGACAAGAATACTGGAGTGGGTTACCATTTCCTTCTCCATGGGATCTTCCTGATCCAGGAATCAAACCCATGTTTCTTGCATCTCCTGCATTGGCAGGTGGATTCTTTACCACTGCGCCACCTGGAAAGGCGTGTGTAAATATATTTAGGAAATTGGAAAACATTATTTCCCAATATTTGGGTATCAAATGGATAATGAAATGACCTCAGAGAAATACAGATGAAGCCTCTGAACCAAATGTCAAAGACGTTGATGAACCTTAGAGATTAACCAGGAAGTCAGTGGGTAAACAACAATTCAAACACAAAATGAACTCCAAGTTCTAACCAGAACCCCAGGTGCTTGGCTTAAGTTGGATCTGGAAATGTGTTCACTTCTTGTCAGATGACTTCCTGCTTCCAAAAAAACAGACTCTGCTTAAAGAAAAAAAAAAAAATCAAAGTTTCTGTCTTGTTTATATTAGATGAAATAGGGAAAAAAGAAAATAGGCCTGTGTTCAACAGGTCAAAGATTTCTGAGGTAAGAGTGTGGAACAGATGGTTCCATACAGACAGTAAAGGGGTATTATTATCTGTATGGGTAAGATCGGGAATTCCTTGGCAGTCCAGTGGTTAGGACTCAGAGTTTCCACTGCAGGGGACATGAGTTCAATCCCTGATCAGGGAACTAGGATCCCACATGCCAAGTGGCATTCCCTATGTAACTAAATAAATGAATAAGAACATAACTGATTTACTTTGCTGTACAGCAGAAAGTAACACAACACTGTGGGTCAACTATACTCCAATTTTAAAAAAAGTTTTTAAAAGACAGGTGAGATCAGTATTCCAGGCGGAAAGAAGACCATGAGCAAGGGAGCCTAGGCATAGCCAGAATTTCCAGAATTCTAGAATTCCTCTGCACCCACCCTGCCTGCCTTCCTGACTTACTAACTGCTGTCCTAGCAAAGCCCTGCACAAAATATCCGGAAATATAAGACTAGGCAAAAGATCTTATGAGCTCAGGCTCCAGTTCTACACCCCAGCTCCTATGAAATAGGCTCTTTCCCCTTTGGTGGCATTGTCTCAGGCCAGGTGTCCTCTGATTGGCTGTCTGAGATGTTCAATACATTCCAGCTTGATGTGAACAGAATTGTACTAAGCTGGACCTGGGTCACTCTGATGAGCTCCTTAGGTTTCATACAGCCTATACCACAGGAGTTCTGAGTGATACTTGGATTTAAGAGTAATAATAAATTACATTTTATTTCATCTTCCCCTTCCCACCATGTGCCAGACCAGCTGAGAGACTGACAGAGGAGTAAGGCAGTCCCAAAGAAAGAGTGCTGTTGGAAGGAAATTGTAGATATATGGTTTAGAAGGCACATAGGTGAGGACAGAAGTATGTCAGCCCTGCTTCCTGGCCCCAAGACAGAGGTGATGTGGGGGGAGGTTGACCAGCTTCATCTCCAGGGGGCTTGGAGGGAATAGAGCAAATATTTTCATCATTATCATCCACTAATCAGACAAGTGCACAGCTTCTGGTCAAGATAAATCACCAAGTGCTTAAAGAGTTTATCTCACTTAATTCTTACAACAAACCATGAAGGAAACATTTTACTATAATCTCTGCTCTGAATGAAAAAGAAACTAAAATTTAGAGATGAAGAATTTTCTTGCAGCGACATGTTTACTGGGTGGTCGAAACAGGATTCCTTCATTCTCTTTATGTCCACTCTCTCATTTAATTCTCACAGCCACTCTTGACAGCAAGTTGGGTTATCCTTCTCTTATGGATGAAGACACAGACTCAGAGAAGCCAAATTACTGTTTGAAGTACTAGAAGAGGGGAGCTAACATATTGCTTCTGTCAGGAAAGTTCAAGGTGGGCAAAAAAATACCACCCTGCTGGCTGCCCTGTGGCCCAAAGGCAGCAGCTTTCAGTTAAAGCTTGGAAGCAGAAGAAAGTTCCAGAAAAAGGTTCAGTTGTAGAAGAGATTCTTGGAGACAAAATGTAGTTTCAGGAGTGGGTGAAGGAAGAAGTTGAAAGTCTGGGGAAAGAGGAGTTAGGGGATATCATTGAAAACAAAATCTCCCACTAACCCAGAAAATCCTTCCACAAAAGTTGAAGAGGAATAAATGCTTGTATTATTGAATAAGCATTAAACCCGAATGTGGCCCACGATACAGGCAATTCACTAGAGATGGCAAGGATGGAAAGAAATGTATAGACAAGTACATACAACTTGCATACATGGTCTCCAGATAAATGGTAACCATAAGTGATTCATCCTAATTTACCTGTTAACTGGGGTGATCATGCACATTAGCTAATTGCCTTTATCCAAAGGAAAAATACCCTTCTCTCATCTTTATGACAGGAGGTAGTTTTGCTGTTTGGAACCAGGCACCTTAATTAGACTTACAGCCCCCACCAGACCTGGAGATAAAGGGCTCTGGTCCTTGATTACATTTCAAAGAGATGGCTCCCAGGCCCTGGGAAAGATGTTCCATGATTGTAAAACCTACAGGAAGCTTTTTTTTTTTTTTTTAAGATTTACATCTCAAAGGAGCAGGGAAAGGATTTACAATTTCAAATTTTCTGAAGTAAATGCTCTAAGGAAAGGGAGGAGGGATCAGGCTGAGGGAAGAGAAAATTTCCCTCAAAGAGACTGAGGAAACAGGGGAACGTGAGTGAGTTATGGAGTTTACTCCTTGAGCTGCTGCTGTGAATTGTGGTTCAGTCCAGAGCTGTTTTGTGCCCTGTCAGTCAGTCTGTCTCTCCCAGGAGTTTGAGGCGGGCCTGCCAATGGTCTTACAGATTTGGGTACAAGTCGCCCAAGCAGGTAAGGTCACATGGTACCTAACAGGTACCATTTATATACACTGGTCATTGTCAGCGGCCCCCAGAAACCCAAGAGAAAAGGGGGAACCACAAGACTCATTTTTAAGTACCACCACCCTTCCAAGGAAGGGGTTATTATCACCCACTTCAAGCACCAAGGTGTATGTTTCTCTGTCTTGATAACAGAGAAGTGAGTCCCTTAAACCTACGTTCTCTTCTATCTAGTGTTGTCCTCCTGGGGACAGGGAAGCAGGACCTGGCCCTCAGTGCCATGATTCACTCATCCTGTGATGGACACGAATAAGCATGCAGAGCAGGACATGCGTCCTTCGAGTCTCAGCAGAATATCCTTTAAGGAAGCCCTGAGATGGTGTGTGTTCTAGACCTACGTCATACAAAGCAAAGTTTCCCTGCTTGGGTTACCCAGATTTCTAGGGGTCCATGGGGGTGGTGATACAGGGCCTGTATTTGCTGTCTTTCAAAGACTCTAATAATAATTACACACATAACTAATAAGGATACACAGGAATAAATGTAAAATATCACTTCCACTTCCTTTATTTTAAATTATATAAAATCAACATGCCAACTCTAGCTTATGTCAATTTGGTTAAAAGTGTCTACACGAATATTGGAACTGATTGTTACTTATATAATGGGATGCTTACTAAGACAGAACTTAAGATGTCAGCAGCCTCTTCTAGGTCTAGAGAGAAGGGGTCACTTCTGAGTGGATTTTCATTATTCTGGTGCGTGTGCATGATAAGTTGCTTTAGTCGTGTCCGACTCTGTGCAAATGTACGGGCTGTAGCCCAGCAGGCTCCTTTGTCCATGGGATTCTCCAGGTAAGATATTGGAGTGGGTTGACATTCCTTTCTTCAGGGGATCTTCCCGACCCAGGGATTGAACCAGAGTCTCTTACTTCTCCTGCTTTGGGTGGGTTCTTTACCTCTACCGCCACCTAGGAAGCCCCATTATTCTGGTGAAAGAAAGTGAAAGTGAAGTCGCTCAGTCGTGTCCGACTCTTTGCGACCCCATGGGCTGTGTAGCCCACCAGACTCCTCCATCCATGGGATTCTCCAGGCAAGAATACTGGAGTGGGTTGCCATTTCCTTCTCCAGGGGAATCTTCCCGACCCAGGGATTGAAACCAGGTCTCCCACATTGCTGGCAGACGCTTTAACCTCTGAGCCACCAGGGAAAGTGGTGGAACTTTTTTCCTATTCTGGTAGGAACAACTAAATAGTTACTTTAATTGTACAGTTGGAAGGCGGGTGGGAATCTAGTTTCCTGGGGGAATGGTGTAATCAGATATCTTATATATGACCAGACAAGGCCAATTTATTTGAGATCCTCAGCAGCTAGAGCAAATCACTGGGGTGAAAGTGGATATATATGCACAGAGTCCAACAAGGCTTCTAAGAGGCAAAGGTCAAGACCCTGAGCCCTTCCCTCCTGGGATTACAGTAACTATACTCTCCCTATTCCAAATCCTGAAAGATGATGCTGTGAAAGTGCTGCACTCAATATGCCAGCAGATTTGGAAAACTCAGCAGTGGCCACAGGACTGGAAAAGGTCAGTTTTCATTCCAATCCCAAAGAAAGGCAATGCCAAAGAATGCTCAAACTACAGCGCAATTGCACCCATCTCACACGCTAGTAAAGTAATGCTCAAAATTCTCCAAGCCAGGCTTCAGCAATATGTGAATCATGAACTTCCTGATGTTCAAGCTGGTTTTAGAAAAGGCAGAGGAACCAGAGATCAAATTGCCAACATCCACTGGATCATGGAAAAAGTAAGAGAGTTCCAGAAAAACATCTATTTCTGCTTTTTTGACTATGCCAAAGCCTTTGACTATGTGGATCACAATAAACTGTGTGAAATTCTGAAAGAGATGGGAATACCAGACCACCTGACCTGCCTCTTGAGAAATTTGTATGCAGATCAGGAAGCAACAGTTAGAACTAGACATGGAACAACAGACTGGTTCCAAATAGGAAAAGGAGTACGTCAAGGCTGTATATTGTCACCCTGCTTATTGAACTTCTATGCAGAGTACATCATGAGAAACGCTGGACTGGAAGAAACACAAGCTGGAATCAAGATTGCCGGGAGAAATATCAATAACCTCAGATATGCAGATGACACACCCCTTATGGCAGAAAGTGAAGAGGAACTCAAAAGCCTCTTGATGAAAGTGAAAGTGGAGAGTGAAAAAGTTGGCTTAAAGCTCAACATTCAGAAAACGAAGATCATGGCATCTGGTTCCATCACTTCATGGCAAATAGATGGGAAAACAGTGGAAACAATGTCAGACTATTTTTCTGGGCTCCAAAATCACTGCAGATGGTGACTGCATCCATGAAATTAAAAGACGCTTACTCCTTGGAAGGAAAGTTATGACCAACCTAGATAGCATGTTCAAAAGCAGAGACCTTACTTTGCCAACAAAGGTCCATCTAGTCAAGGCTATGGTTTTTCCTGTGGTCATGTATGGATGTGAGAGTTGGACTGTGAAGAAAGCCGAGCACCGAAGAATTGATGCTTTTGAACTGTGGTGTTGGAGAAGACTCTTGAGAGTCCCTTGGACTGCAAGGAGATCCAGCCAGTCCATTCTGAAGGAGATCAGCCCTGGGATTTCTTTGGAAGGAATGATGCTGAAGCTCAAACTCCAGTACTTTGGCCACCTCATGCAAAGAGTTGACTCATGGGAAAAGACTCTGATGCTGGGAGGGATTGGGGGCAGGAGGAGAAGGGGACGACAGAGGATGAGATGGCTTGATGGCGTCACTGACTCGATGGACGTGAGTCTGGGTGAACTCCGGGAGTTGGTGATGGACAGGGAGGCCTGGCGTGCTGCAATTCATGGGGTCGCAAAGAGTTGGACACGACTGAGCGACTGATCTGATCTGAAATGATCTGATACTCTCCCTTCTTGTTATCCCAATAATAACATATCCCAATTGTGTCTGTTGATAAAAAATGATCCCAGGGACCCCCAAAAGGGATTTCACTACATAAGCCTGTGAACTAAAACAATGCACAATGTGAGAGTTGTGAGTTAAGTTTTATTGGGGCCAAAATGAGGACTGTAGCCCAGGAGACAGTATTTCAGATAGCTCTGGGAAACTGTTCCAAAGAGGTGGGTTGGGGGGAGAGTCAGTATATATGTGATTTTGGAGGAAGGGAGTACATGCAATCAAGCACAGACTTTTTGCAGAAGGTTTCTGCTAGTCTCCTAGAAGTTACTGCTAGTCATGAGGAGATGATGTCACCATGAAAGATTCTAGTACTTTTCTAGCTATGAGGAGATACAAGAATTGGGCTCACAAAATCCTCTCCTGAAAATATCTAACTGTCTGAAGGCCTGTTCTGCCAGTTTTTCCCAGAGCACAGAGTACCTTATTCCTCATGTCCACTCTGAACTCCTTTCAGGGCTGTTGAAGGCCAGCAGAGGCAGCAGCACGTGATTTAATCCTAGTAGAAGTAGATGTGTGTGCATGCATGCTAAGTCTCTTCAGTCATGTCCAACTGTTTGTGACCCAGTGGACATCAGCCCACCACGTTCATCTGTTCATGGGACTCTCCAGGCAAGAATACTGGAGTGGGTTGCCATGCCCACCCCCAGGGGATCTTCCTGACCCAGGGATTGAACCCATGTCTCTTATGTCTCCTGCATTGGCAGGCAAGTTCTTTACCACTAGCACTATCTGGGAAGCCCAGAGGTAGATGGTAAGTGCCAATTTGTAGTTAGTAAGGCCCAAGGTGGGATGTTGGAGAAGCTGGCTATAGTCCAGCATGCAGCTGTGATCATAAAAGCCGCTTAACCCAAAACCTCTAGCCTGATGCCAGGCTTTGGGAACAAGGACAGGACATGAGGTCAACAGAAAGAACCATGATTTTGTGCCTAATCAGGCCTGGCACCACTGTTGTGCTGGCTCATCATCATTTACCACACTGTCTGTCAAATTATATACGGTGTGTTTTTGCCTGAAGTTAAGATTAAGAAGATTAGAACTTCCCAGGGAGCCAGGAGGAAGGAGAGCAGTGCCAAAGACCACAAACTCTTAAGAAAATCAGTAGAGGGAACACAGTCCTAAGTTCTGAAGCCAGAGGCCCTAAAAAAAGATGGGGGCATCTAAGAATTAAGTAGGTGATGAAAGACCCTAGTCTCATTCGTTTAGCAGCCCAGGAGACTTATCAGCAAAGAAGTAGTAACGGCAGGACCAAGCAGGTTTCTGAATCTATTTGGATTATGAAAGAGGAACAGCATACCACAGTGGAAAGAGCCAGGACAAATAATCAGCCAACTCAACTTTGTCATTTATTCGCTGGATGACCTGGAAGGGTTATTCTAGGCAAAAGGAGCAGTTAGACAAAGTTGTGGTTGGGGAAAGAGCACTGAGCTGTCAGAGGAACCATTAAGTGGTGCATGGGAATATGGAAAGAAATTTCCAGAAAAGGACTAAAATTATGTTAAATCGTGTTGTAAAACAAAATATAGATACAGAAAATTTTCTATACAGAAGCTATAAAACATTACTGTTAATATTATATTACTAATTAATAATTAGTAATAAATCAGGGAATAGATCATATCCATGATGAAAAGACTCAATATTGTAAAGACTTCTATTTTTTCCAAATTATCTATAGATTCAATGTTATCCCAACAAAAATCCCACTAAGTTTGTTTTTCTTTCCTGGAAAGTAAAAAGAATCCTAGTTCTTAAGAATACAAAATGATGGAATAGCCCCATAATTACTTATTTACATTATCCTGACCTGCCTTCTTGACCTATATGCAGGTCAAGAAGCAACAGTTAGAACTGGACATGGAACAACAGACTGGTTCCAAATAGAAAAAGGAGTACATCAAGGCTGTATATTGTCACCTTGCTTATTTAATGTTTATGCAGAGTACCTCATGAGAAATGCTGGGCTGGAAGAAGCACAAGCTGGAATCAAGATTGCCGGGAGAAATATCAATAACCTCAGATATGCAGATGACACACCCCTTATGGCAGAAAGTGAAGAGGAACTCAAAAGCCTCTTGATGAAAGTGAAAGTGGAGAGTGAAAAAGTTGGCTTAAAGCTCAGCATTCAGAAAACGAAGATCATGGCATCTGGTCCCATCACTTCATGGGAAATATATGGGGAAACAGTGGAAACAGTGTCAGACTTTATTTTGGGGGACTCCAAAATCACTGCAGATGGTGACTGCAGCCATGAAGTTAAAAGACACTTATTCCTTGGAAGAAAAGTTATGACCAACCTAGATAGCATATTCAAAAGCAGAGACATTTCTTTGCCAACAAAGGTCCATCTAGTCAAGGCTATGGTTTTTCCTGTGGTCATGTATGGATGTGAGAGTTGGACTGTGAAGAAAGCCAAGCGCCGAAGAATTGATGCTTTTGAAGTGTGGTGTTGGAGAAGACTCTTGAGAGTCCCTTGGACTGCAAGGAGATCCAACCAGTCCATTCTGAAGGGGATCAGCCCTGGAATTTCTTTGGAGGGAATGATGCTGAAGCTGAAACTCCAGTACTTCGTCCACCTCATGCGAAGAGTTGACTCATTGGAAAAGACTCTGATGCTGGGAGGGATTGGGGGCAGGAGGAGAAGAGGACGACAGAGGATGAGATGGCTGGATGGCATCACTGACTCGACGGACTTGAGTCTGGGTGAACTCCAGGAGTTGGTGATGGACAGGGAGGCCTGGCGTGCTGCAATTCATGGGGTCGCAAAGAGTTGGACACGACTGAGCCACTGAACTGAACTGAACTGATACTATATCACAATAGTCTGAAAATAACCATGTTGAGACTACAAACTTATCGCCTATGCATACTCCTCATTCTTCAGTTCAGGACTGATTTCCTTTAGGATTGACTGGTTTGATCTTCTTCAGTCCAAGGGACTCTCAAGAGTCTTCTCAAACACCACACTTCAAAAGCATCAATTCTTTGGGGCTCAGCTTTCTTTATGGTCCAACTCTCACACCCATACATGACTACTGGAAAAACCACAGCTTTGACAATACTGACCTTTGTCAGCAAAGTAATGTCTCTGCTTTTTAATAAGCTGTCTAGGTTTATCACAACTTTTCTTCCAAGGAGCAACCATCTTTTAATTTCACGGCTGCAATCACCATCTGCAGTGATTTTGGAGCCCCCCAAAATAAAGTCTGTCACTGTTTCCATTATTTCCCCACCTGTTTGCCATGAAGTGATGGGACCAGATGCCATGATCTTCATTTTTTGAATGTTGAGTTTTATGCCAGTATTTTCACTCTCCTCTTTAACTTTCACTAAGAAGCTCTTTAGTTCCTTTTCGCTTTCTGCCATAAGGGTGGTGTCATCTGCATATCTGAGGTTATTGATACTTCTCCCTGCAATCTTGATTCCAGCTTGTGCTTCATCCAGCCCAGCATTTTGCATGATGTACTCTGCATAATGTACTCTGCATAAGGCTTCCCTCATAGCTCAGTTGGTAAAGGATCCGCCGGCAATGCAGGAGACCTGGCAACCCACTCCAGTATTCTTGCCTGGAGAATCCCATGGTTAGAGAAGCCCGGCACGCTACAGTCCCTGGGGTCACAAGAGTCAGACACGACTTAGCGACTAAACCACCCACTTTGCATGTAAGTTAAATAAGCAAGATGACAATGTACAACCTTGATGTACCCCTTTCCCAATTTGGAACCAGTCTATTGTTTCATGTCTCATGCTTATAACACTATATCTTAATTTGTTGAGTGTATAACTATTTAATGCTCTGGGGCTCAGGAATCTTGCAAGTGCTTGGGGGATCTAGTTCCCTGATGAGGGGTAGAACCTGGGTCCCTTGCATTGGCAGCATGGAGTCTTAATCACTGGACCACCAGGGAAGTCCCTAGCTCATTTTTAAATAAAAGATTGTAAGATTTGAAAAGTTCTTTGGATACGTTTTCTTGGCATGCTTTCCTTGTCTATAGGAATGCTATTCTGGTATTTTTCCTTTTTGATAAAAAAAGTTTTTATAATATTTGACTTTAATACCTTTCTTTTGCTCATTTTTACATAAAATTAGTGTTCTTGAACTTTCAGAAGAAAATGTGGTTCAGGATGGCCTTTCTAACTTCACCATTTCCCTCTTCTGCTCTTTTCACATAGTGTTAAAAAATTAACGTGCTGGCTTCCTTTGTCAGATTTCCCATCCTGTTCCCCTAGCTCACCCTCACCTTTTCTTCCCTGTATTTTTTTTTTTTTTTTTTTGCCACTCTTGTCCCTGTCCTGCTTGATTTTTATTCCGCTCTCACCAGTTTCTCCTCCCTGGAAGGGAGCTCTGATAGTTTTATGTCAACCAGGGGTTGACTGTCCTGGCCAACCAGCCCCTTCAGACTCCCCACCGGCCCCTGGCAGCCTCCCACTAATGGAGTGACCTCACTCCATTAATAATGCCTTCCAGGGAATACCTGTTGGATATTTGGGGGACTTTCTGCTCTTGAGTTTGCAGAGTTTCCTATCACTTGCTTCTGCTTTCTCCCTTCTAGACACTAATAACACACTTTCATGTCAGAAGGTGACTTGCCCTCATCCCCTTGCTTTCTGGGGCTTGTGAAGATATTGTAACCTAATTTTCTTATAAGTCTTGTTCATGACTTGGGGATCTTGCTGTTTAGTTACTCTGTATTTAAGTGGGAATTCAGAAAAATTCTAAATCTATGCTGCCCCATTTTCTCAGAATCTCCTAAAAAGGAACTAGTGTTTTTTTAAGCCTTAATGCCATGCTAAAGAGTTAAGAATTGATCCTGCAGGTAATTGACTGACAAAGATTTTTAAAGTGAAAGCTGGCATGACATATGTTTTTCCAAAACTCATTCTGGCAGAACCATGGGGGACAGAAAGATTGGAGGCCAAGATACCAGTTAGGAGGTTATTGTACATAGTGATAGCAGCCTGGACTTAGAAAGTGACTATAATGATAGATGGAATTTAGAGAATTGATGCATCAGTTCCCCTAACATACATGACATGAATACTGCCTGGACATGTTCTTTCTTAGGGAATATATACCCTTTTATTTTCAGGCACCTCTAATAACAACAACAAAAATTTTTTAATTGAAGAAAAATGTACTCCTTTACACATTGAAGTGTTAGTTGCTCAGTCATGACTCTTTGCAATCCTATGGACTGTAGCCCACCAGGCTCCTCTGTCCATGGAATTCTCCAGGAAAGAAGACTGAAGTGGGCTGCCGTTCCCTTCTCTAGGGATCTTCCTGACCCAGGGATCGAACCTGGATCTCCCACATTTGCAGGCAGATTCTTTACCATCTGAGCCAAAATACGTAAATAGTAACAAATGAAAGTCCCCCAGCCACAATTAAGTTACCCATCCAGATTCATCTCATCACATCCTTCTATAGACTGAGGTGATAGCTCCTCATGACCATGACCACCAATTCCCACTAACCTCCACTGTCAACTCCCAAAGCAGAAACCTGCCACCTCCTCCTTAAGTCAGCTGTATCCTCTGCCTGGTCCATGAAGCCTCCTCACTACTCCCATGGGTCTTTCCTTCTTGCACCAGGAACCCATATTCAGCACATCAGAGATCACCTGTGAAGTAAACTCCATTTCACCTCCTCTCCACACTGCTCACCTGCAAGCTCCCTGAAAGCCCAGGACAGTTCACTGGGGTATCCTCCATGGTGTTCAAAGAACAGCCTGGCTTCTTCCCCCAGAGGACCAAACTGCAGAGCTCTCAGGTCATAACTCCACCCTCCTTCACATCAGGCCTCACCCAGCACTGGGTGAGAAACACCTGGAGAGGAGGACACGCTGCCCCACAATCCTAGGGCCTCCAGGACCTCGTGCCTTGGTTATTCTCCTGTCGGAGACAGTGGGACGACAGCCCACCTTCTTCTAGTACATAGTCCTGGCCTCAGGCTCACTGACCTGTCTATTGGTCTCCCTCTCAGAGATATTCTTGACCTAGGCAATTCCTGGGACTTAGTAAAGTAAAAAAAACAGAGCCTGGGCACAACCAGAACAGTGATTCAAGACTGCTGTTCTGAAAGAGAAGTGCTGCCATACATACACTGTGCTTAGTCACTCAGTCGTGTCTGACTCTTTGCAACCCCAAGGACTATAGACCGCCAGCCTCCTCTGTCTGTGGGGATTCTCCAGGCAGGAATACTGGAGTGGGTTGCCATGCCCTCCTCCAGGGGATCTTCCCAGCCCAGGGATTGAATCCAGGTCTCCTGAATTGAAGGCAGATTCTTTACTGTTGGAGCCACTGGAATGGGTAGCCTATTCCTTCTCCAGGGGATCTTCCCAACCCTTGAATCAAACGGGGGTCTCCTGCATTGCAGGCGGATTCTTTACCAGCTGAGAGACCATGTGTAAAACTGGTAACTGTGCGAAGCTGCTGTATAACCCAGGAAGCTCAGCTAGGTGCTCTGTGCTGACCTAGAGGGGTGGGATGGAGGTGGGGACTCAAGAGGGAAGGGATATATGTATACATATAGCTGATCCACTTTGTTGTACAAGCAGAAACTAACACAACATTGTAAAGCAATTATACTCCAATAAAAAAAAATTTAAAAAAAAGACGGCTGCTCTGGACTCAGCGCTGCCTGCTTCCTTGTCTCTGGACACTTGGAAGCAAGTGGCCTTGGTGGGAGACTTTGGTGTTCCAGTAGGGTTAGAGAGGGATGGGAAGCGTGCTGGGGCAGGAGCACCTCTCCTTTGTCCATGGAAGAACTGGGAAGAGATTTGTTTCTTTCCAAAGTTCATTCATTTGACAAACACACATCGAGCACCTTCCATGTACAGGGAATTATAAAATTACAAAAATGAAACAGCCAAGGGGCTGGCCTGGGCTGGATGAAGGTCAGTCTGGTTCAAAGGCTGGGTGGCCTGAGATGACCTCTGAAGGGAAGGGCGGGCTGCCCTGGGAACATCAGGCTGCTCCCGCAGTGCCCTCTGCTGTCCGGGGTTTGCTGCAACTGTCCAGACAGCTGATCACGCTAGGACTTGCCTCCTCCAAGCACTTCTGTCCTCATTCACGGGAGGGCAGCCTCCAACGGAAAACACACAAAGCTGGTAGGAAACAGTTCTTAATCCAGGGTTTCTCTCAGACAGAAGTGTCCTGGGCCTGGGGGAAACAGGGGAAGGAGGGGTTGTAAACACTGTCAGTCCAAAGCAGGGACTTAGCATCCTCCCTGGAAAGGGAACTTTCCACTCAGGCCTGGTTCCAGTCCCGGTGTCAGGCAGCCTTGCATCAGCCAGAAAGCACTGGGAGAGCTGGCAAGGGGCAGCCCACATGCAGGGACGCCAGAACTGGCAAGGACCGGAGAGGGTTCTAATGAAACCCATTTGCTTTACACAAGAGGAAGGCAGGGGCCAAGGGAGGGGCAGTGGCTTTCCAGAGAGACCCAGTAAGGCTGCAGCAAAGCTGCGAGAAGAATTCAAGTACTCCCGGCTGTTCGGCAGAGATGTTCCCTGGGAATGACATTCACAGACCAAAGGTGAACGAGACACACGGCAGGAGGCTTCCTGTAGATGTGATGTTGTATAACCAGGGGCCAGAATTGCACAGCTTACAAGTATCCACAGTGGCGAAAGTAAAAAACATTCTAAGACTAAGGGAAGGGAGGTAGGACCAGGTGACTTCTTAATGAATATGGGAACCCAGGCTGGGGCCCTAGCGAAGCACCCCCCCATTCCCCCCTACCACGTGCATGCCTGCGTGCTAAGTCGCTTCAGTCGTGTCCGACTCTTTGTGACGCTATGAACTGTAGCCTACCAGGCTCCTCTGTCCATGGAATTCTCCAGGCAAGAGTACTAGAGTGAGTTGCCATTTCCATCTCCAGGGGATCTTTCCAACCCAGGAATCAAACCCACGTCTCTTTTGTCTCCTGCATTGGCAGATGAGTTCTTTACCACTAGCACCACTTGGGGAGCCCTAGAGGAGCCCCCATCCACACCCAAAGCACGTCCCCAGTTCTCACGGAAACCATCCTGCCATGTGGGTCTCTTTCACCACTATTTCTCACCTTGACACTCTACTTGATTGGGGCTAGTTTGCTTGGCGTTCCCCATACCCCCAACTCTCCTTGAAAACTCAGTCCTTAAAGGAGCCCTGGATATAAAAACTGTCCTCTTTTTCTAACTGTAAACTCAGAAATGCTAAGTAAGAGTTTTGTGCTGGAAGAAAGAGGGGAGAGAGCCAGGCCAGGCAGCCAGGATGTCCCTGTGAGATGCTCTGGAGAATGTCCCTGCGGCACCATCACATTCTGGCCCCTGACATCCCCCAGGCTCGTGTGTGGAAATCACCTTTTGTGTAATTGGTTTAGCACAGCAGAACTAGTCTAGAATGTTCAGCATGATTTTACTTAAGGAAAATAAACAGAGAATTTAAAAATGAAACACCAGGATTCAAACAACCCAACTAACGGAATCCTGACTCTCCCAGGGAGCGCTCACTGCCAGCGTTCACAGCCATCTGCATCTATCCCCTGCCTCACAAGACTGCTGCTGGGGCTTCAGAAACAAGTGGCGGGAATCTTAGTTATGACCCTCCCTGGTCCCTGGCCTGTGTTCATTCTAGAAAACTTTCTTCCACCTCACTGCCCAGGAATATATCAGTGATAGAGCCAAGAGCTGCCTCCGATAAACTCGTGTGGCAAGAAAGCCAAAAATCTGAGGTGGGTGGTGGGAGGGGGTGAGATGGAGGAGAGGCAGAGAGTGTGCCAGGCAAGGACCTGGGGTTGAGCATTGCCCAAAGAATTACCTCAGCCTTCAGGGGGACCTTCTCCTTCTCCCAGACCGTCCTTACACAAATCAAATTACATTGTTCTTATAGAATAATTTATATCAAAAATAACTGGCTACAGGGAACTTCTCTAGTAGCCCAAGAGCTAAGATTCTGTGCTCACAGTATAGGGGCCTGCGTTCCATACATGGTCAGGAACTAGAGCCCACACGCCACAACTGAGAGTTGGGCAAGCCATGGGCACAGCCAAATAAATAAAAGTGAAAACGAAAGTCGCTCAGTCGGGTCTGACTCTTTGTGACCCCATGGATTAGTCCTTGGAATCCTCCAGTCCGGAATACTGGAGTGGGTAGCCTTTCCCTTCTCCAGGGGATCTTCCCAACGCAGGGATCAAACCCAGGTCTCCCACATTGCAGGTGGATTCTTTAACAGCTGAGCCACAAGGGAAAATATTAAAAAAATAATAATAATAATTGAATACTGACCTCCTGCTCTCCAAAACAATGCCTTATTTATCCAGATGTACATCTTTTTGTGGATTAGAGAATATTGCAGCGAGCTTTGGGTAATGTTAAAAGAAAGGAACTTTGTCTAGTATCAAAAGAAAACTAGAAGAGTCAGAGGCAAATCTGACCATTTAAAATAAAATATTTTTATTTTGCCTGGTTTACAAAGAATTCCTCTAAAAGAGCTGGGTTTTCTGAGTAAGACACACAGTCAGTAGAGGAAAATGCAAAGTAACTGTTGGTCTGTTCCTTATTTCATTGGTAGGAAAACAGCAGTTCCCCACCTGAGTGTCATAGCTACAAGGATTAGTATATGGTCTGCAGTCATTGGTATTATAAAGCTAGAGATAAATTTCTTCTCACTAGTGGGTCAGCAGTTTGTAGAATAAAGGGTCAGGAGAGAGGGACGGTGCTTGACAGTGCTGTGGTTTGTCGTGGTTTATCACAGGATACAAAGGTTGTTCTCTGACCGAGGTATGTGATGTGCACGTTTAGTCAAAAATGGCTCCCTTGACTGGTGCTAGTTTTGCATTCTCAGTGCAGAAAGGTGGGGTTCCCTTAGGTGTAAGAGAGAGAACTAAACCACTTACACTAGTCAGTGAGCAGAACAGTGCACGTGGCAGCTATTCAGTAAACATTTATCAAGTGCGCAGGTGAAGAATAAAGTTCAGTAGATGGATAGAGGGTGCCAGGGAAAGAGCATGGTTGGGGGAAGTGAAAGTCCAAGGAAGGATCCAGAGATGGTGTAAAGCTTTCTTGGCACAGGGGTGATTAACATTCACTGTTAGTGTTTTTGTGCTAGAATTTAACCCCAAATTTTCAGCCAAGACAAAAACCTTATGTTGTTGGTGCTCAGAGAAGTTTAGAGAAAGGGGTTGTGTTCCATATCTGGGGAGGATTCAGGTCTCAAAGAGGGCTTCCCTAGTGACTCAGACAGTCAAGAATCTGCCTACAATGCAGGAGACCCCCTGGATTGGGAAGATTCCCCCAGAGGAAGGCATGGCAACCCACTGCAGTATTCTTGCCTAGAGAACCCCATGCACAGAGGAGCCTGGAGGGCTACAGTCTATAACAGCACAGGATCGGATATGACTGAAGCGACTTAGCACACATGCAGGTCTCAAAGAATAGCTTAAAGGGCTAAGACAAACGACGCTGACAGTGCAGCAGGAAGAGGAAATCATAGGGATCAAAGGGCAGAAGCTCCTGGGAATCCTCACAGACATTAGTTGAATTTCTCCCAATGGGAAGGTGGGTCAAGCCTATTTATTGTGTATTAAAAATAAATATTAGAGAAAAGTAGAGCTGGAGTCTTCCTCCCCTGCCCCCATATTGAGAAAGCTGGACTATAAATGCATGAAACAGAGAACATAGCAAACAGCAGAAATCACACATCTGCAGTATACGTCAAAGCCTGACCCCATGAACTGTAGCCCATGAAGGCTCCTCTGTCCGTGGGGTTATCCAGGCAAAAATACTGGAGTGGGTCGCCATTCCCTTCTCTCTGCTGGTCTGATGAATATGGATGGAATGAATTCTCCCTAAGACTCTTCTCAGCTAAGTGTCCGAGGAGGTTAAATGTTTCTCCTAACCCAATGGGCCTCTTCCTTGTCATTAACTCAGAACAGGAATAGGAAAGAGGTCAGAATTCTACCCAGGAGAGCACCAGGGGACCAGAGGGAGCCAGGACTTGTGGCCAACTGAGGACATTTCGGGACAGCAGCCCCCCAGAGTTCCTAGAATCTCCACAGGGAACAAGACAAGTTGCCTCCTATAAACCTCAGGCAACCCTTTACCTCAGCCTCCAGCCCACAACACTCCAGGCATTCACATGAGCTATAAGAACATAAAAATCCTGTTCATCCAAGTCATCTCCATGAGGAAATTGGCTCTCCATGCAGCCAGGCACCTCTGGGGATTAAGGAGTAAGGAGGTGAGTCAGAATTACTGGAGCCTGGAGAAGACCCCCCCGACCCTACTCAGCTGGCACTGGGTACTTTAAAACTGGTTCCAGTTGTCCAAAGGCAGAGAATGGCATGCAACCCAAATGACCCTCCTTTCCTCCTGTTTAAAACTCCACTCTGATGATTTACCTTGGATTTCTATCAACTGCCCCCCTCAGTTCATATGCTCCAGTTCTGCATCCAAGCCTTACACTATCAAGTCCTCAGCACTGAAGGCCCACACTTCCATCTCCCCTCTTTGGCCTCCTTGTCCATGAAATTTCTCCACATTAATTGCCTCCCTGCAAGTTCTGATGACTCCTCAGCTCTCCATCCTGTCAGGATAAAGGAATTTAGAATGTACTAAGTGTTCCAAAGACCTGGTTAAGCCAAGTCCCAATTTGATGGGAATAAAAAGAGAAGAACTTGTCTCAAGTAAATCAGAATTTCATCATCTTCAGACTTGTCAACTTGGGAAGCCATACTCATCCCAAGCAAACTTCCGTTGTTCTAGAATTATCTCCCCTTTTGAACTGACTTTCAGAGTGAGTTCAGGAGCCAGACAAAAAGGGAGCTTTGTGATGAATTAACCGGACTTTCAACCCAAAGCTCCCTCCACCTTGTTCCTCACCATTGGCTCTTGATGATTAGTTGATCATTTCCAAATACTAACTCTCCTTTCAGAGGCACATGATGTGCCACTCTGAAATTGTTCACATCCTGGAACATTGACTCTGAGGACGTTTTTCTGGCAAGCTTATGTAAATTTCAACCAGTTTACCTTGGGTCCTCCTTGGTGCGCTTGACAGAGGTGACGGGTCACCTTCTTCCAGCTCAGGGAAACTACTCGAGGCTAGAGTGCAGAGGGGCGCTTGAAGAAAGACCAGCCAAGTCAAGGTGGTCAGGGCGAGATGACCAGGGAAAGGCACCTTCAGTCTGTGTCTTAGATGCAGGAAGCTCCCAACCTGTTTTTATTTATTTATTTGACTGCACTGGGTCTCAGTCGCGGCGCATGGGGTCTTCGACCTTTGTTGTGGCGTGTAAGATCTAGGTCCCTGACCAGGTATGGAACTCAGGCCTCCTGTACTGGGAGCGAGGAGTCTTAGCCACTGGACCACCAGGGAAGTCCCTCCCATCCTCTTAGAAGAAGGGACATCTCCTCCCTCTGGATTCTGCATTCCCACCCTCCTTATATTGAGGATAGCAGAGGAGATGACAGGACAGGAGGGGGTCAGGTCAGCACTCTGACAATCACAAGGATGCTCAGCCAACCATCCAGCAGTCACCCCCTCAAATAAGGAGAGAGCAATGGCTGTCTTCAGCGTGCCATCCCAGCCCCTGGCTCCACCCCCTGCCTCCACACCCGCTCCATTTTGGGTAATAGCCTAGGCTTGGTCATGGGTCTTCAAGGACCTATTTTAAATGTATGAAAAGCATCTTGTTTTAAGCTAAGGAAAAAGTCTTTACCATACAGACCTCTGGCCCCTCACTACCGCTCCCGGGAGTCCCCGACTCTTAATTCCTAAGGCCCAGAAAGTGGAGGAGTCAGAGGGGCAGGACGGTGCAGAGGCTGTCGGCGGTGCTGACTCCAGACCCCGGGGGCTGGCTTCCTCCTGGAAAAGCCTTGTGCAAGCAGCAAGAATTCTTCCTGTTGGTTGTGTAATGATCTGCCCAAGACGACTTTTGGATTAAGAAGGGAGTATCTTTCCCACATACCTCCCACTCAGACACACACACCCTCAAGTACCACGTACATACCTCTGCATACACCACACTCCACATACTCCCACCACACACACCACAGACACACACACCACATACATACACATAGATAAACACAGCACACGCACAGACGTACCACACACACAGGACATATACACACAGGCATACTGCACACACCATGTACATAGCACACACCACACACATACAGCATATACATACCCACAGATACGTACACCACACACACATTATACACAGACACACAACACACACACATGACATATACACACAAACACACCACACACATACCACACACCACGTACACATACCATACACGTATTATACATACACACATCACACTACATACACACACCACACACATACACACAGGTAAACACAGCACACATACATTGCATACATGCAAGGACGTACCACACACACAAACACACCATACACACACACCACACACATACACCATACACATACATACACACACACCATACCACATATACCACATACATATCCACAAACACATTATACACACACAACACACACACGACATATATACACAGACAAACCAAACACACACACCACACATACTACATGCATACCGCACACCATATACACACATCATACACATACACACACACACCACCTCATTCACACACACCACATACATACCCACAGCTAAACACACCACACACACATTATACACACAGGCACACAACACACACATTACTTATACACACAGACACACTGCATACACACACCACACACACACCACATACATACACACAGATAAACACACCACACACACATTATACACAGAGACACACAACACATACACACATTACATATATACATAGACACACCACATACACACACACACAGACACAGGCCCCCTGCTCTCCTGCAGCTGGAACCTTCGGCCCAACCCAGGCCCTCCCCATCCCTGACCCCTTCCACACTGGGCTGCAAACCTCGGGAGCAAGTACTTCCTCTCCTCACTCTCGTGACCAAACTGCCTCTGAGCATTTCATCTAACGTTTCAGCTCTTCTCCGCGCAGCATCCCTGAATCACTGCAGATCTTCTCTCTTCCCTCTTCTTGGCACTCCCCACTACAGGCAATACTGCTAATAATAGCAAATTCCTCAGTGAAGTTTATTGCCAAGCCTGGACAGTACCCTCAGTGAGGGAAGACACCCTCACACTGACCCTGTGCTTCTAGTGCCCGGTACGTGCAGAAGGACCAGAGCCCCAGGCATCTTCCTCTGAATCCTCCCTGCTCCCCGTCAGAGGCCTCCTCACCCACCTCCGACATGAGAACTGACTCACCTCCTGACTCCCAACTTTATTCCCACCTCAAATACAAGAACTCCCCGACCCTTCCTACTGGAAATCCTGCTGGAGGCCCAGTTAGACACAGCACCCCATTCTCTCCCAAGCCAAGCACCCCCATATCTTCCCCTGTCCCGGGGAGTCCCACCACAGACTCCTGAGGAATTTGAAGCCCAGAGCCAGCTCTCTTCATCACAGAACCCCACAGAGACTCCCCACACCTTTGAGAACATGCAGGCTCTCTTTCTAGACTTAAGAAAGCTTCTATGGCCTGAATCACCAGGTTTCTGCCAGCACCAGGGCACCTCTCAAGACAGAGAAAGGGGCTATCAGGCTAGGTTCCCTATAGAAACCCCGCAGATAGTCCAGACAAGCATACATCAAAACAAGCTGCTGAGTGTATTAGAGAAATTTCCAGTTTCCAACAGATTAATGTTGCTAAGTGATCTAAGCTTACTCAGATAAGCTAAGTAATCTAAGTCCACCAGTTCCATATCTCTTCAGCCCACATTCTGAAGACATGTAGTTCCACTTGTTTATTCTTAGCCCATTGAAATATGCAGCTTTCTTACTGTGGGTCAGGCGTCTGGGTTTGGACCAGGGATGCATGGACAGGCTAAACACAGTCTTGTGCTACAGGGCTCGAAGTCTCAAGTGGGAGGCCCAGCTCTGCCCAGAAAGCCTTAGGTCAGCCTGATTGATGCAAAGATAGAAGGACAAGGAGCCCACAAGACACCCCACACAGGACTCTGACCTAACTCAGTGGGGAGGGGAAGGAAGACTGGAAGGCCAGGTAAGTATCTAAGATCTAAATCTTGGAGGATGGATAAAATGAAGCCATGCCATCCAAGTGTAAAATACATGGAGGAAAATACATGAAGAGTCGGAGACAAGAATAACAAAACTTGTGGGAGAAATGGAAAGAAACTTGATGTTTGAGGGAGGGTTTGGTTGAGGGAGTGAGAGGGGGTTAAAACTGAAGCAAAAGACCAGAGGCTGTTGTTGAGAGGACACGTGTGTCCTGCCAGAGTTTGTGTATGGGAAATCACCTTAACGGCAGGGAGATGGGGTTGAGCTGAGACTACCAGAGGGAAGATCGGTTATGAGGCTGCTTCTTTCATGTTGATAGGAAATGCTGAGGCCCCACAAATGACAAAAAGGAAGCACATAACGAGGAAGACTTGATAGCCCTCCAGGTCCTTGTAACATAGGTGTTTAGGAGGGAAGGGAAAATGCGAAATTACTCTCAGATCTCGATTTAGATTACTGGTGAATGCTGATACGTCAGAACAGAAAACAGTGGTGGAGGAGGCAGAGATAATGGGGGAAAGGAGAGGGAGGCCCATTGAGACCAGTTCTCAACTGGTAGGGTTCGGTAGACTTCAGTCCATGCTGGGATGGGCCATCGGTTGGTGGATGTTCATGAGCAGGAGAGGGGTCAGGGCCAGAATGAACATGTGGGAGTCCCAAGCATGACTCCAAGGATGAGTCACAGGAGAGAGTACGTAAGAGGGAAGAGGAAGGGGCTAAGAATAGAGCAGTGGAGAACATTGAAGGCGCAGGGATAGGTGAGTCAAAGGGGGTGAAGGGTGGCCAAAAATGAGAGGGAGCAGGGAAAGAAAAAGAGGGGGAAGACCTCCCAGCATTTCCCAAGATGAGTGTGTAGCAGGGTCACAAACCCACAGGCTAGAAAGCAGAGAGTGTACTTGAGTGAAGAAAGAGAGAAAGAGAAGAGAGTGAATGTACTTAAAAGAGAGAGTGCACTTGTACTCAGCAAGGACTGTTTCTATTCCAGGGATGGTGGTGGGAACATTGCAGTGCAGTAACAATGTAAAGTTAAATGAGGATGTCAAGGCAAAAAAAAAGAAAATACACCTTTTTCCAAAAGCTTGATTGTTCAAGAGTTGGAAAGAAGCTAAAAAGGATTCATGTAAAGGAAACATTTTGCTTATTTTTAAGATGTCTTTGTGTTGAAGGGAGAAAGCCAAGACATGCTCACAACTATCCGAGCAGGAGAGAGGAGTGGAAGCTGGACAGAACAGGCGGCCAGGAGAGCACATCCAGAGTTTGGAGAGGAGCCTCCCCCAGTTTACACCCCTGAGCTTTTCACATCTGAGCTTCTCAAGTGCCCTGGAGACAGAGCCAGAGAGCTTGTATGACTCGTGACACAACCCCAAATCACCCAGCTACTAAATGGCTGGGCAGAACTTCGCCCCTAAACCTGTGAACTAGGAGGGGCATGCTTTTTCTTCCTGGTCATGCGGTCTCCTGCTAATAGTACTGTCCCTTAGTAGCATTAAAACATATACACTACCACACGTAAAATAGATAGCCAGTGGGAATTTGCTGTATGACACAGGGAGCTCGGCCCAGGGCTCTGTGACAACCTAGAGGGGTGGGATGGGGAGAAAGGTGGGAGGGAGATTAAAGAGGGAGAGGGCATATGTATACCTATGGCTGATTCGTGTTGATTTATGGCAGAAACCATCACAATATTGTAAAGTGATTATCCTCCAATTAAAAATACAATAAAAAAATTTTAAAATAGTACTATCTCATCATCTGTCAGGGGCCCTTGCCACCGCACATCCCTCAAGACAACGCCACAACCTACTACCCATCTTTGTCTGTCTGAACCCATCATAGTGCCCAGCACGGAGAAAGCAGCTCAAGAGATGAATCTCAGTCCATTTTCATCACAGCCCCAGGGAATGAGTAAGAGCAGGAGCCACTCCAAGCAGAGAAGACACCTTAGGGAAGTCAATGGCTTTGTCAGGACCAGAAACCAAAGTTTTCAGTTATCCTCTGCTCCCCAGCTTGGGCCTAGTACGGATGGAGGAAGGAGATGGCCAATCCTGACATACATATTCCTCAATAAACCTGTCAGGAAAGGACTATAATTCCCAATGATCAAATGAAAAACAATTGAAGCGGGGCAAGTGAGTTGCCTCTCCCAAGACCACGCAGCCAGTAAATTACAAAGCTGAGTCACAAACCCATCGCTCCAGGGCTGATTCTGTCATCCCAGCGCAGATCCAAATCCCCAAGCAGCAATGCTGAGGGAGACCGAGCACCTTTGGATTTTCCACCCTGAATTATCCCATCACTGGTCACCTCCTCATCTGAAGGGCAAGCCGAGACCTGACTACATCCTCTGGCTGATTTACTAGGAGAATTTTCTGGAGCTCAGAATCATTATTTGGGCCTAAAAACCTCTTAGTCAGAGTCTACAGAGGCTGGGAAACTCTGGTTACTGTGTGGAGATCCCCAGAAATGATCCTGGCATCTCCAGGCCTTACTGAGGAGGGTTCTCCAAATACCTTGATGGCAGCCACCTGAGGTGGGCTTGGCCCACTGTGGGGAAGCCTCAGACACGCCAGTCTCTCCTGCACATTGAGTCTGACCTCCTGACTCACACACTATATACCTATTAGCATAAATGATGCCATCTTAGGCCCCTACAGTTACTCCAGTCCTTTCCTTGTCCTGACCTGGGACTGTGCTGTGTAGTGAATTGTTTCTGTCATCAAGGGCTTTGTAGTTAATAGATAGTTTAATAGTCATGAGGACCAGGTGGCCTCTATGCTCTGTTGATGCCCAAACAGTTATGAAAACTTCCCTGACATAGGATTTCCCTGGTGGTTCAGCTGGTAAAGAGTCCACCTGCATTGTGGAAGACCTGGGTTCAATCCCTGGATTGGGAAGATCCCCTGGCGAAGGGAAAGCTACCCACTACAGTATTCTGGCCTGGAGAATTCCATGGACTATACAGTCCATGGGGTCACAAAGAGTCAGACATAACTGAACGACTTTCACTTTCACTTTCCCTGACATATTCCCAGCACCCATGAGACTGTCCACACATTCATCAAAGTTGACTTGGGAATGCATATCCTATTTCAAGCTCCTACCTCCATATGCTAGGTTAACTATGAAATTGTCCCAGTGGCCCCTCACTGGTGTGGAGAGCAGTCAAGAATGCTCCTGGACCATTGTCTATGCCAACCCACCTGTTGAGTCACTACATAATAAACAGATTCATTGATTGTATGGAACCGTCTGCCTCGTTTTTTTTTTTGTCTCAGGATGCCTTCTTAGTTCAGTGGGCATCTTTCGTTCCCTCCATCTGCCAACACACGCCCACTTCCACATGGAGGGAGAGATTTCTGGGCACAGCCCTCCTGCCACAGCCCTCCCCAGAAACCTCTCACAGTCTCCCAAAGGACCCAGATGTCGCTGGAGATGGCAGCCCAAGTGTAGGTGGGACAGCGCGGGGAGGGGCAGGCAGAAGATACCTGGATGCCATTCAGAACAATGCCAGCTCAAGCTGCTGCCCCGGACAGGCCTATAGGGAAGGCGGGCACCAGCCAGCCCAGCCAGCCCTCTTTGACTTAACAGGTGACTCCGAGGTGGGAGAAGAGGAGGAGAGAACCACCACCAGAGGACTGGATCCCATGGGTCCCCATCATTAAAAGGGGCCCAGAGAGACAGTACAGACACACTAGAGACCAGAATCTCCCAGAATTTTGTGCTAAACTTACTCTTGTACATGGACGCATGAGACTCACGGCTCCCCTCCTCCTGGCAGCTCTGGCTGCAGCGCTAGAATGTGCCCGGTGAGCATGGCTCTTCCCCCACACCCATTCTTATGGCCTCTGGAAGGCAGTCTCCTGCCTGTGCACCCCTCTTCCCTTCTTGGTAGAGGCGCTTCTCTCAAGTTCCTCTCTGCAGCCCACTCCTGCCTCCCAGCTGGTACTACACACAAGGACCTGTGCCCACCAATCAGAGGAAGCCAAGCACCCTCTGTCTCTGGTTTGCCCCATCTCTCTACCACTCCGGCATTCTTTTTCAGCTCCAGTGATCCACACTATCTCCCATCTACCCAGACTCTTACACTTCTACTTGTCCCTTTTGCAGCCCACTCTTTGACGCCTCCCGCCCCCATCAACCCCTCCAGTCCAGTCTTGCAATGCTGGCCTGTTCATCTCTCCACATCAATGGATTTCCTCAGAGCAGCCTTATTGAAGCCCCAGAATGGTTTAGGTTTCTATTTTCCATTTTATTGCCTCCTTATTTTTCCTTTCTAGCACCATGTAATGTAATGAAATGAAATATAATGAAATGGAATGAAGTCATTGTTTGTGTAACTATGTTAATTCCTCCAAATCCTTTATGGATTATCAGCTTCCCCAAAAACAAAGACTGTCTATCTTCCTTGAAGCCATAGCCTCAGCTCCTAACACAGTCTCTGGTGCATAATATGTGCTTCATTCTCTCAGTTGAAAGAATGAAGGAATGGAGGCCAGGGGCCTCATATCACATAATAATCAGAACTAGTCCTGACGCATCACTACAACCAGGTCCTGTCTCTTCCATTTTAACTGTGAAACTCTAACATTTAACAAGATTTGGAAGAGAATCCGAGAACATATTCATAGGGTTGGTATGAGTAGTCTAGGTCTACTCATCCTCGGGAGGTCATCCTAGGGAGGATGACAGAGAGCAGGGTTTGATTTTGATATCAGAACGTGTATCTGGTGGATCCTGGTGTGACAGAGATTTCTCTCCCATCTGTCCACACCCATGCTCCTGAGATTAGCAGTCCGGGGACTCCGGGCAGCGCCCGTGGGATCTGGTGCATGGGCTTGGTCCTACTTGTCACAGCCACTGTTCCCTCCTCTGCAGGCCACCCAGAGGCTGCCTGTGCCCCAGGATCAGTGGGCTATAAGTTCTTCCTCTCCCTCCTGTCCCAACTCTGGGAAGGTTAGTGACTGGGGGTGTGAGTGAAGGAAAGATGAGAAGCAGAAAAGGATGGAAGGAAGGAAGACTGGGATTCCTATCTTTAGGAGCTGGAGAGAGGAAAGGCTTTATGAAGAGTCATGCACTGGAGCAGAACAGAGAAAAAGGATGTTCTGGCCTGGAAGCAGAGCAAGGCAAAGGGAAAGGGAGGAAGCTTTGTATTAAATCGTAGGAGATAGATGATGGTAGGTAGGATTAGAAATGTTCATCATGTCCCACTCTCACTAACACTTTCAATTTAAAATCCCTTCATGGGATTCCCCATTTCCCACCACAAGACTCTCACTTCCTAGCCTGACATCCAAGGTACCCACGGTCTGGATCCAGGCTGCTTTTCACATCTAATTTCCCCAGACTCCACTTCTTGCCTCCTCCACATCAGGCAAAATGAACTACTTCCCATGCCATGACTTTCCTTTTCCTGGTCACCTTTCCAACCCCTCATCTGTCCAGGCCTGACATGTTTGCGTCTGAGCTGCTTTCTGCAGCCCTCTCCAAACCCCCCCATCCCCACCCTGGGAAAGTGGTGCCTGCCCTGCCCCCTTCCCTCAGCTTCCCTCCTTCCAGCTCCCAGTTCTGTCTACTTTCCTAGACTGTACGTTCCTGAGGCAAAATCTAATTCTCATTCATTCCTAGTGCCTCAGCAATGTACATACAGTGGTGCTTAATCAGTTGTCAGAAAGAGGAAATGTATTTCCATCCACCTTCACCCACTATGAGCCCCAACCATATCACGCTCCTGCCCGCCTCCTCATATGCAGTCTGGAACCACCCCAGCCCCACCCCAGGGAACACCAGATACCCTTCAGTCCTCCCAAACACCTCTGGCACCTTTCACACCAGTGGGAGGACAGATGTTTTGATTTTCTGAATAAACAGATGGATGTGTTTATAGCTGCAGGATCCCCTTCAGGGCCTGAGAACAAGTTTTAAGACACCAAATCCATCAAGGAAGCACAGATCCATCATTCTGGATAAGTGTCTTTGTCAAGGCTTCAGTTCCAATGCATGAAACAGTCAAATTTCCAGGAGGAACATCTGCCTGAGGCTTACTCCCAGGCATAAACACAGGAACAGATACATCCGGACTCCTAAATGTAGGTATGGGTGCAAGGGGTGGTGTCCACACAGTAAAATTTGCCTGTGAGCCAGCCCACCAACCTTCTCATAAGAAAGAAGTTGGATTCCTCAGCAAAGGCAGTCCACCCTAAGGGTCTCCATGGTACGGGGGTGAAGGGAAGGAGGTCATGTTACAAATAAAGCCACTCTTCTGCCCCAAATCAAGATCTGTCCTAGAAAATGGTCAAGGTGGAGCAGGCAAAGAGCTGACTCATTGGAAAAGACCTTGATGCTGGAAAAGATTGAGGGCAGGAGGAAAAGCTGGAGACAGAGGATGAGATGGTTGGATGGCATCACCAACTCGATGGACTTGAGTTTGAGTGAACTCCAGGCGATAGTGAAGGACAGGGACGTCTGGCATACTGCAGTTCCTGGGGTTGAACAGAGTCAGACACAACTAAGCGACTGAACAACAACAACTTTGCCATGTAGTAATTTAGGGATTCATGCTGGCAACTGCTCTGCCATCCTCAATACCTGGCATCAAGATCACTCTGTCATCTTCATCACTGTTCCAACCATAGCAGTGGGGAAGCTACATGGCTTGGAAGCTTCCTGTGGCTCGTTCTCTTGTAGCACCAAGTGATAAGTGTTGATGGAAGAACTCAGTCTCATGGCCACACCTAACTGCAAGGGCTGGGGAATGTCTGACATGACACACTCCAATTTATTCCAGCTCTCCCACTTCCTCCTGACTCCAAAACCCTGAGCTGAGGGGACAGTTATCATTGTACTTCTGCAGTTGTCCTCCTTATACCTGGCCTGCCTGGCTCATTTATGTTACCTGCTTGAAATTTGCAACCCCTATGGCTGGTCTTTGGAGAAGGCAATGGCACCCCACTCCAGTACTCTTGCCTGGAAAATCCCATGGATGGAGGAGCCTGGTAGGCGGCAGTCCATGGGGTCGCACAGAGTCGGACACGACTGAGCAACTTCACTTTCACTTTTCACTTTCATGCATTGGAGAAGGAAATGGCAACCCACTCCAGTGTTCTTGCTTGGAGAATCCCAGGGACAGCAGGGCCTGGTGGGCTGCCGTCTATGGGATCACACAGAGTCGGACACGACTAAAGCGACTTAGCAGCAGCAGCATCACTGGTCTTTGATTCTGAGTCCTGTCTGAACATTGCTCAATGAAGTAGCCGGGCCACATGGGAGCCATGAAAATTCCTTCTGCTGAGATCAGAGGCAAGAGGACCAGCTTTTCTGTTTTCTTTGTGGACTTGTTCTGTGGCTCCCTGGAAACCAGGAACAGAAAAATAGAGTCTTTAAGTCTGGAGAAAGCTTTCTGAAATTGCACATAATATATCTTTTTCCCTCTGGGCCCTACCTAATGTCCACTGCTAAGTCACTTCAGTCGTGTCCGACTCTCTGCAACCCCGTAGACAGCAGCCCCACCAGGCTTCCCCGTCCCTGGGATTCTCCAGGCAAGAACACTGGAGTGGGTTGCCATTTCCTTCTCCAAAGCATGAAAGTGAAAAGTGAAAGTGAAGTTGCTCAGTCGAGTCCAACTCTCTGAGACCCCATGGACTGCCGCCTACCAGGCTCCTCCATCCATGGGATTTTCCAAGCAAGAGTACTGGAGTGGGGTGCCATTGCCTTCTCTGATAATGTCCACTAACCCCTCCAAAATCAAAATGTTGAAAGATACTGTAATGGTTCATTTTATGTGTCAACTTGGTTGGATCATGGTGCCCAGATATGGGCTCAAATATTAGGGTATTTTGATGAGATTAACATTTAAATCTGTGGGCTTTGAGTATAGCAGAGTGTCCTCCATTATGGGTGGCCCTCATCCAACCAGCTGAAGGCCAGAATAGAACAAAACTCCAACTTCCCTTGAGCAAGATGGAACTCTGCCAGCAGATGGCCTTCAGACCTGAACTACAACATTAGCTGTTTCCTGATTCTTCAACTTTTAGATTTAAACTATAGATTTTGGACTTGCCAGCCTCTATAATCTTGTGAGACAATCCCTTAAAATAAAGAAATAAATACACACACACAATTGGTTCTGTTTTTCCCTAGAGACTCCTTAACTTATATGCAGAGTATATCATGAGAAATGCTGGGCTGGAAGAAGCACAAGCTGGAATCAAGATTGCTGGGAGAAATATCAATAACTTTAGATATGCAGATGAAACCACCCTTACAGCAGAAAGTGAGGAGGAACTCAAAAGCCTCTTGATGAAAGTGAAAGAGAAGAGTGAAAAAGTTGGCTTAAAGCTCAACATTCAGAAAACTAAGATCATGGCATCTGGTCCCATCACTTCATGGGAAATAGATGGGGAAACAGTGGAAACAGTGTCAGACTTTATTTTGGGGGGCTCCAAAATCACTGCAGATGGTGACTGCAGCCTTGAAGTTAAAAGACACTTACTCCTTGGAAGGAAAGTTATGACCAACCTAGATAGCATATTCAAAAGCAGAGACATTACTTTGCCAACAAAGGTCCATCTCATCAAGGCTACGGTTTTTCCAGTGGTCATGTATGAATGTGAGAGTTGGACTGTGAAGAAAGCTGAGCACCGAAGAATAGATGCTTTTGAAGTGTGGTGTTGGAGAAGACTCTTGAGAGTCCCTTGGACTGCAAGGAGATCCAACCAGTCCCTTCTAAAGGAGATCAGCCCTGGGTGTTCTTTGGAAGGAATGATGCTAAAGCTGAAACTCCAGTACTTTGTCCACCTCATGTGAAGAGTTGACTCATTGGAAAAGACTGTGATGCTGGGAGAGATTGGGGGCAGGAGGAGAAGGGGCCGACAGAGGATGAGATGGCTGGATGGCGTCACCGACTCGATGAACGTGAGTCTGAGTGAACTCTGGGAGTTGGTGATGGACAGGGAGGCCTGGCGTGCTGCGATTCATGGGGTTGCAAAGAGTTGGACACGACTGAGCAACTGAACTGAACTGAACTAAATTGATTCATTAAGACTACAGAAACTTAAGCTGCCCTGGGGGTCCAGTGATTAAGAATCTGCCTGCCAAGGCATGGGCCAGGGATCAATCCCTGGTCCAGGAAGATCCCACATGCTGCAGAACAACTAAGCCCATGCACCACAGCTACTGAGCCAGTGTGGTGCAACTGCACTATTGCAGCCCCTATGCCTAGAGCCCACGCTCTACATCAAGAAAAGCCACTGCAATGAGAAGCCTGTGCACCGCAACTAGAGAGTAGCCCCACACGCTGCAACTAGACAAAGCCCACAGACAGCAAGGAAGACTCAGTGTAGCTATAAATAAATAAATAAATCTTTTTAAAACAGACTACAGCAACTTAATGTTACAGAGGTCTAACATTTCTTATAAACTGGAATTTAATATTGAAGCCGAGATTTGTGGTTGATAGCAGACTCTGGAATCAGAGAGCCCATATCTGAAACAAGTTCTGCTGCTGCTGCTGCTGCTGCTGCTAAGTCGCTTCAGTCGTGTCCGACTCTGTGCGACCCCATAGACGGCAGCCCACCAGGCTCCCCTAATTGTGTGATCACAGGTCAGTTTCTCAACCTGCATTTGTCTTAGTTTCTCATCTGTGAAGTGAGAGTATTAATAGTACCTCTCTCTTTGGGTTGTTATGAGGATTAAATAACATTAAAATTTATAAAGCTCTGAGAACAGTGCTTGACACATACTAATGTCATGTATTTGTTAAAGTAGAATTGGAGTTTTTAAAATTCCACTCCTTTGCTTTGTCTGTCACCTCCCTGCATAGGCCTAGATGAATGACCAAGGGCATCAGGGGAATGTGGTAGAGCCCACCAGAGCTGGACAGAGAAGACCAAACAGGTGAACCACAAGAGTCAGAGTAAGATGGCCTTGTAGATATAACTTACGTCTGTGACTTGGATGAGTCAGCTCTACGCCAAAGAACCTGGGTCATTTCCTGCCTTTGGAGCGTCTGCTACCTCTCCAGCCCAGGCCACAGGTGGAGGGGAAAAGGAAAAAGACGTTCAGCACAGATCAGACAGGGAGGGGTGTTTCAGTCAGCGTCCTGGTAGAAAGCAGATGGCACATGCAGAAGAGATTTTTTAAGAAACTCTTGAATGAAAAATTAATAATATTTTACAGAGGTGCAAGTAAGAACATGCAGTAGCAGGAAGCCATTACCATCCCTCAAACAGAGGCAGCAGGGCAAGGAAATGGCTTTTCCTGAGATCAGTCAGGAGATGGAACCAGGGCCACCAAGCAGAAGCCAGAGTCTCAGAGGAACATGGCCATTGCCACACCAGGCTGTGTTCAAGCCCTGTGGCCACATGACAAACTATTCCAAAACCTACTGACTTCAACTAACATCATTTCTCATCTCATGGTTGCTGTGGGCCAGGAGTCCAGGACAGCTGAGTTGGTCTTCCTCTCAGCATCTCTGACAAGGCTGACAGTGAAGGCATTGTCAAGGCTGCAGTCACCTCAAGCCCCAGCTGCAGGAGGATCCACTCCAAAGCTCAGTCATGTGGTCCTTGGCAAGATTCAGTTCCTCATATATAGTTGGACTGAGGGCCTTTACGCCTCCCTGACTGACATGGACATCCCCACTAAGCAGCTCACATCACAGCCACTGATTCCATCAGGGCAAGCAAGCTGAGAAGATCCAGAGAGAGAGTGTGGGTGTATAAACAGGACAAGAGTCACAGCCTGTTATAACCTAATCTCAGAAGTGATAGTCCATTCACTTTTGTCACTTTCTGGTTGTTAGAAGTGAATCACTAGGCCCAGTTCATGCTCAAGCAGAGAGAATCACACAAGGGCATGAGTACTGGAAAGTTGGGGCCACTGGGGATTATCTTAGAAGTATAAGCAGGGAGGGGGCAGAACAAATGCCTTGACCTCTCTCTTCCCATCAATGTCTCTCACTGGCCAAATAAAGCTAGAAGCTAGATGGTAAGGGAGCCCGGGTAATACACGCCACTAAGTTCATCTTTCCAAACAAAGTAGAGATGGACAGAGAACAGATCTGAGGCAGGGAGAGGAGGGAAGGATGAGGGGCAGGGAATAACCAGGACATGAGAAAAGACAGACTGGCAAACTGACAGCCACGTGGAAGTCAGATGCCCTGGAAGACAAGACACCACAGAGAGCAGACCCTCACCCAGACACATGAGGTGTGTCTCTTTTCTTTAACATTCATATCCAAATCTTTCCCAAGTGCTACAAAGTGGGGTAACATTGAACATGGGCTCTTACATAAAATAATGAAAGTTTTCTGTAGAACAAACATGCCATCTCACTTCCATTCACTCCCGCTTATGTCAGTGCCTGCCTCTTTAATTCCTGGGCTAGAAGGAGGACTGGGAGAGGAAAAAGGCTGAGCAGTGACATTTGCAGAGACCCTGCTCTGTGACAGCTCTAGTGCTGTTGCCAAAATTCTGATTTCCGCTTAGAAAAAACATGTGCAAATGTTATAGTTTGCTTCTGTTGGCTTTTTTAATGTGCTCATTGAGCTTGTTTGGGATCTGGAGGCAAAGCTTCTCCGGTAGTGTACACATGGACACACATACACCCCAGGGCACTGGTGCAGTCAACTCTTTCCTCTCCATCAGCCCTCCATCCCAGTTAAGACCACCACCACCATCAAGGCTCCCAGACCTGGACCCTCAGGCAGACACGTAGTTATCAAGTCCTATCTCTGCATTAATTCAGTGCATCCTTCTTCACCTACTGGCCACCATTAGGTGCCAGACAAATGTTAAACATAAAATCACACAAGGAGTTAGTTGAGGAGCCCTTACTTGAACCCCCATTCCCACCCTCTACATCTGGAGATCAGCTGCCTTTGTGTGACAATCCTCTTAGCTGGAGGCAAGTTCAGTTCAGTCGCTCAGTTGTGTCTGACTCTTTGTGACCCCATGAATCCCAGCACACCAGGCCTCCCTGTCCATCACAAACTCCCGGAGTTCACTCAAATTCATATCCATCGAGTCAGTGATGCCATCAAGCCATCTCATCCTCTGTCGTCCCCTTCTCCTCCTGCCCCCAATCCCTCCCAGCATCAAAGTCTTTTCCAATGAGTCAACTCTTCACATGAGGTGGCCAAAGTATTGGAGTTTCAGCTTTAGCATCAGTCCTTCCAAAGAACACCCAAGACTGATCTCCTTTAGAAGGGACTGGTTGGATCTCCTTGCAGTCCAAGGGACTCTCAAGAGTCTTCTCCAACACCACACTTCAAAAGCATCAATTCTTTGGTGCTCAGCTTTCTTCACAGTCTAACTCTCACATCCATACATGACTACTGGAAAAACCATAGCCTTGACCAGATGGACCTTTATTGGCAAAGTAATGTCTCTGCTTTTGAATATGCTATCTAAGTTGGTCATAACTTTCCTTCCAAGGAGTAAGCGTCTTTTAATTTCATGGCTGCAGTCACCATCTGCAGTGATTTCGGAGCCCCCAAAAATGAAGTCAGCCACTGTTTCCACTGTTTCCCCATCTATTTTCCATGAAGTGATGGGACCAGATGCCATAATCTTAGTTTTCTGAATGTTGAGCTTTAAGCCAACTTTTTCACTCTCCACTTTCACTTTCAAGAGGCATTTTAGTTCCTCATCACTTTCTGCCATAAGGGTGGTGTCATCTGCATATCTGAGGTTATTGATATTTCTCCCAGCAAACTTGATTCCATCTTGTGCTTCCTCCAGCCCAGCATTTCTCATGATGTACTCTGCACAGAAGTTCAATAAGCAGGGTGACAATATACAGCCTTGACGTACTCCTTTTCCTATTTGGAACCAGTCTGTTGTTCCATGTCCAGTTTTAACTGTTGCTTCCTGACCGGAGGCAAAGGATGGATGAAATGGACTGAAAAGTCTCCCTCCTCATGCCTATCATGTCCCACTCCATTCATTTTCTCTTCCTTTATCCCCTGAAGATATTAATGCCCTGAGCCCAAGCAGACAAATCACCCTCACATCAAAAGCTCCCTGACACTCCCTTTTCCCCCTGATCTTCAGAATGGTGAGGAGGAGAAACCTTCGAGGCCTCTGGGGCTGCTGAGAGGTAAGACCAACCTGATGTAGAACCACAGATTGACATCCAGTACCCTCTTCTTCAGGCTTCCCTGGTGGCTCAGACAGTAAACAATCCACCTGTGATGCAAGAGACCTGGATTTGATCCCTGGATTGGGAAGATCCCATGGAGAAGGAAATGGCAACCCACTCCAGTATTTTACTTGGAGAATCCCATGAGCAGAGGAACCTGACAGGCTACAGTCCACGGGGTCACAAAGAGTTGGTTATGACTGAGCAACCAAGCACACACACGTCTCCATCCATCAGCCCCTTGACACTCCAGTTCTCCTTGGCCTTGATTGATTAAGCCTTAGCACCAGCCTAAGCCTTAGCACAAGCCTTGGCCTTGATTGATTAAGCTCTTAGCACCAGTCTGAACCAAACCTACCCAGAAAGATGAGCCCTCTGGAAGGTTTGAGAATTCCACACATCCCCATAGAAATATATTGTCTACAAATGCCTAGCCATACGTTGCTTCACTTAATCTCCATTACCATCCTGCATATAGGAGTCATGTAACTCCTAGATGACAAATGAAAATCTTACAGTTTTCAGTATCTGATAGTAGTGTACTGTCCTGTGTATGTGACAAAATTGAAAGTGTTAGTCGCTCACTCATGTCCAAGTCTGTGCAACCCCATGGACTGTAGCCTGCCAGGTTCCTCTGTCCATGGAATTGTCCAGGCAAGAATATTGGAATGGGTTGCCATTTCCTTCTCCAGGAGATCTCCCTGACCCAGAGATCAAAACCCCATCTCTTGTGTTTCCTGCATTGCAAGCAAATTCTTTACTGTCTGAAACCTGTATGTGACAGAGCCAGAACTCAAAATTTAGGCCTTTTAAATCCCAACTCAGGTAAGGAAGAAATCTCAGCTCCAAAAGAGAAGCTTCTTCAGAATTATCTGGACACCTGGATTGTTCACACCATGGATCAGCTCTCCATTTGAGGGGAGAACCTAGTCCCAATTTCAGTAAATGTGGGGAGCCTCTCAGAAACAGGGCGTCCCACTGATTAGGCCTGAAGATGGAGGTTGATAGGGGCCCAGATGGAGCAGGGAGAGGGCCTCCTGAGGGAAGATAACTTCAAGAACTGGGGACTCCTTCAGAGAAGGCACATAAGCCTGCAAATCTATCTCCTCAAGAGCGAAAAGGAACCATGAACTTAGCCCCCAAGTGTCCTGGGGGTGGCCTCCCAGGGAAAAAGCTCACTCCGGGGAAGTCTTCAAGCCCTGCTCTGAGTCCTCCAGGAATGGAGGCAGGAGGCAGATGGGATTTCAGAGCCCCAGGATTCCCCCTGGAGAGACGCCAGGACTCCAGCTCCACTAGTACCCTCAGCAGACACATTCCAGAACTGCCCCAAACCAAACTGGCTCGGGAGAAGGCAATGGCACCCCACTCCAGTACTCTTGCCTGGAAAATCCCATGGATGGAGGAGCCTGGTGGGCTGCAGTCCATGGTGTCGCTAGGAGTTGGACACGACTGAGCAACTTCACTTTCACTTTTCACCTTCATGCATTGGAGAAGGAAATGGCAACCCACTCCAGTGTTCTTGCCTGGAGAATCCCAGGGATGGCAGAGCCTGGAGGGCTGCCGTCTATGGGGTCGCACAGAGTTGGACACGACTGACGTGACTTAGCAGCAGCAGCAGCAAACTGGCTCTGCCTCCCATCCCTGCCTTTCCGGAGATGTAACCCCAAAGAGCGAGTGGGATGGAGGAGGGTGGGAGGAAAGAGATGGCTGGAAGTCAAGAAGGAGAGGATCTCCTTGTAAGGATGCCAGGCAAGAGCCTTGTTGACTTAGCAGGTGACAGTCTGGGGAAGTGGGGGAGGAGGGTGCGGATGTCACACCCCTGTGAGCTTGATTCCCATTGGCTCTTGAGATCCTTAAAAGGGTCCTGCAGTCTCAGCAGCAGCATTCTCAGACCCTCAGAGGATTCTGTGGTTACAGTCTCTCCTCAACCCAAGGCATGAGACACACGACTCTCCTCCTCCTGGCAGCTCTGGTCGGGACCCTGGTCTTTGCCCGTGAGTATGGCCCTTCCCTTGCACCCCACCAGAGCCCTCACTGTGCAGGGCTACCCTCACTCCTGTCTTCCTGCTTCTCTTTCTCTCCCCATTGCTGTCCCATCTGCCGGCCTCTACAAGTGACTCCCGCCCCCTGCTCTTCACACGCAGCCTCTTCACCCCACTGATTAGGGAGCCAGAAATGGCCCAGCCCTGCCTGCTCACCTGGCCCATCACCTCACACACCATCCTCCACCCACTCTGCTCCACCACCCTGGCCTTCTTGCAAGGCCTCTGAGCCACTGCATATGCCTGGGCAGGTTGTCCCCTGCACAGGAGTGCTGGGCTGTGGGTGGTGGGGACTGAAATCTGGCCCACATTCCACTCGCCCAGCAGTGCGCCCTATTCTCGGTCATGCCTCCCGGGATGCCTTTCCCAACCCCACAAGTATTGTTCAGTCCAGGACGACCCTGCCATTCCTTGAACGTCAGGAGCTGCTTTCTTGCTCTTCCCGCTGCTTGGAATGCTTTTCCTCCCCTTGTCCCTTCCCCTAGCTGACTCTGAGTATCGCCCAGCCAAAGCTTTTGTTATCTATCAAATCTCAGTTGAGGTATCAGCTCCTCAAAGCTGTCTTCCATGACCATGGAGAATAAATTAGGCCCCATTTGCCCTTATTGCTCCCCTCTGTACCTGCCCTTCTAGCATCATCACCCTGGGGATTAAGTAATTACATAATAGACTTCACTCTGTCAGGCAGGGTCTGTCTTCTTCAGCACTGAACCCCCTTCAATTAGCAGAGAGCTTTGCATAAATATGTTGAAAGACTAAAGGAATGGGGGATCCAACTTCAGAAATCACCAGGCCATGCACTGTCCCTCTCCACTACAGAGGAGCCTGAGTCCCCCCAGCCTTGGCCAGCTCCCCAACAGGGATCTCAGGGAAACTCACAGGCCAGGAGTAAGTCAGAGGGCAATTTTTTGTTGTTGCTGTTGTTAAATTCTGATAAAGCTTTACAGAAAAAAACGTCATCAGAATTTTAAAAAATAAAACAATATTTTAAAGTAAAACAATAATGTAAAATAATACTAATAATTATAAAAATAATATAATAGTACATATTTTATCTTAGAGAAATTGTACTGTTTACAATTATTTAGCAGCCTATTACATTCAGTTAAATGATGGAATTCTTGAACCACAGGACTAATTTTAAGTCTAGACTATTTTTTCTTGGTTTTTCAGTTCTACTAATTAGCAAATTCAATTTCAAAATAACAAATTATCAGGAATAACTACATGGCCCTGCTGGATCATTCTTGAAAATTATGTAAAAAATAGCCTCAGACATGATGGACAGGTTGAGGAGTACAGAGCCTGCTTCAAGAAACTGCAGAAATGAATCATCAGAAAGAACACCTGGGTAGACATAGCGGTGGGGCAGAAGGCTGAGTTCAACCTGCTCCTCGTGTCCACAGACATCCTGAGAACTGGCTGGGAAGGGACGGCGGGTGACTCTAGGGGCAGGTTCAATCCTCACTGTCATCTCTTTCCTCCGTTACAGAAAATGCTTCCTCTGCACTTGCCGAGGGACTCTTGACCTGTGAGTCCTTCTCTCCCTTGGGTCCCTGCCTGGGGGGAGGGTTAGGAGCTGGGGATATCGTTGGAAGTTGGGAGAGGAATCCAGGGGGAGGGGAGAAGGGTCTTGCTCTTGGTGTTGATGGGAGGAGTGTGAATTGAGGTGGGACGGGGTAAGGACAAAACTGAGGCTAAGGATAACTAGGCAAGGGAAAGAGTTTTTGTGAAAAAAGTGAAAAAAAAGATGAGGTTAAATAACAAGGGAAATACCCCCATGGCAATGGCAACCCACTCCAGTACTCTTGCCTGGGAAATCCCATGGATGGAGGAGCCTGGTAGGCTACAGTCCATGGGGTCGAGAAGAGTCGGACACGACTGAGCGACTTCACCTTCACTTTTCACTTTCATGCATTGGAGAAGGAAATGGCAACCCACTCCAGTGTTCTTGCCTGGAGAATCCCAGGGACAGGGGAGCCTGGTGGGCTGCCGTCTATGGGGTCGCACAGAGTCAGACACGACTGAAGCGACTTAGCAGCAGCAGCAGCAGCATTAACATCTTCACCCACAAACACCTCCCCTCACTGCCAGCTGCTTAGAGGGGTGCCTTCTAATCAACCTCACTCATTTCCAGCCCCACGTTCCATTCTGCTCCTTCCTGTACCACCCACATCAGCTCAGCCGAACTTGTTTACGTTCCCCACACCTGTCCCACCCATGTCCCCCACCCCCCTACACCCACCAGCTCTTACTGACTCATTCCCTACCCTCCAAGGAAGAACTGATGCTTTTGAACTGTGGTGTTGGAAAAGACTCTTGAACTTTTTTAAATATTTCTTTATTTTATTTTTTGGCTGCACTGGTCTTAGTTGCAGCATGTGGGATCTTTTCATTGCATCTCGTGGGCTTAGTTGACCCTCAGCTTGTGGGACTTAGTTCCCCAACCAGGGATTGAGCCCATATTCCCTGCATTGCAAGATGACTTCTTAACCACTGGACCACCAGAGAAGTTTCCTCAACATATAGATTTGAGAGGGGCACAAACATTCAGTCCATAACAGGTACATAGTGTGTAGAAATTTTATCTCCCTTAACAGGACAGGATTCACGCCATACCATTTCTGTATTCTGGCAGCCAGCACACATCAGGTATCCTGACTGCCCATTCCAAAGGGAAAAAACACTTTTGATTTTGTTAAAATGAACAAATTGGTGTGTTTGTACCTAAGCTGATGAGGGGACCCCAGCTCCAACAGAATCTGCTTCACCCCAAAATACAGCCTCAGCAACCCAGAAGATTCTGACAGCACCTCCCAGCTCAGAATTCAACCCACTGCGTAAGTATCTGCAGAGGACTCTCCAGTAGCATGCTTGCATGACACCTCCACGCAGAGACAAGTCCAGGGAGAAGCAGCCATATGCATTCACCTGGACACAAAGGCACACATGGGGCTCGCCCCGCACCCAGCCACACGCAGAGTTTCTACAGTAGGCGATGGTGCTGCCTGCACCACACGTGGTTTCGTCCCTGACCCACCCACCCTCCCATGAAAGAGAAGCTCAGTCCCTCCGCAAAACCTCTCCACTTTAGGAATTTGTCCAAGGCTAATGTCTGGTGGGGGACAGGATTGGGGAAAAGGTGGGAGTCCTCTTTAAATGATATGACCTTTCTGCTGATGTGATTCTTCTGCTCCAAAATTAGAACTCGGGTTTGGTAAAGGTATCTCGGTAGCCCAAGAAATAAGAAAAAAAATACGAGAAAGAATTGATGGAGGAAAGAAATTCATCGAAGGTGAGTGCATACCAACTCAAAGTCTTGTGAAACTGAGAAGACTCACCACTTGCCAGGGGTGGGAGGTGGACCGGATATTGTCGCCTGCCCCCCACACCTGAGTCCTGGCACGGTCACCACGCCTCCACGCTGAAGCTGCCCCCGTGCTGGGCCTTCACGTGCCTCCAGCCTCTCAGCCACGTTCAAACCTCCTGATATCAGATTCCCCATGGGGTCTCACTGCCAGACTTCCCACTGCACCGCCTGCTACTCTTCCTCTTGCTCCTGTCCAGGTCAGGGCGGGGGGCAGGGATGGGCAGGTCCTTTGGCCTCTGCTGTCTCTAACCTCCATCCCCGATTCCTGGGTAAGGCCCTCCAGGGGCTCAGTGAGGCTGGGAAGCAGGAGATGGAGTGGAGGAGGGTGGAGAGAGTGGAGCTGGTGCCTGGGACCCCTCAAACCTCATTCTCATCTCCACTTTCTTCTAGAGGGAACTGCAGCGGCACAGACCCTAGGGAAAAAATTGTTTCCAACAATATTGTTGCCTGGTTTTTGAGAAGCTGAAGAAATGGAGTCTCTGGACTTAACACCTTAAACATACTTGTAGCCCATAGCAATTAAAGTGAAAGCATCCAACTTGCCCTTGCCAGTGCTCTGTGGGGTGGGCCCTAGGGGAGCGGGGGCAAAGCCCGATGTGACCCAAGCTCCCAGTCCGTCACAGCCTGCCTTGGCGACACAGCCTGTGACAAGCCGTTTCATCCACCCTGAGCCACAGCCGCACGCCCTGGGCCTCGTGCAAGTCCAAATGCCACTCCAGTTCTGGTCTGCCTCCTCGCTCTTCACTCATGGCTCCCAGTGACATTTGAGCGTTTCCAAAACCTAAGCCAACCTCCAGAGAAGCAGGATTTATCATCCTGAAAAATAATCAAAGCCCAAACCACTGCTATTACAGCTATGTTCTGGCACTGTTATTAAAAAACGCATCTCCCCTGCTGTACATTCATACTTTGTACACTGGACCAAAGTGAATGGCAACGGCCAGTTAGATCCGACCAGTTAAATAATGAGCTGCTGCAGCAAAGGCTTGACCAAAAAGGCCAACTGAATCCATCACAATTACCCACATGCTCATCCTGTATCTCCTCCTTCCCTGCATCGCAGTCCAAGGCTGCCCATCACAGACGGACAGGAAAAGACATGCATGACCACAGAAGAGAGAACCATCAGCTCTCCTCCCACCTGCCCTCTCACAAAGCCCAGTCCGTAGCACGTCTGGGATCTAACACCCCCAGAGCCACTGATTCTAGACTAACCTTCTCCACCCCCGTCAGGTTCCCTCCCCTTCTATCCTGGGCGTGAGGGGCATTCAGCCCAGACCTTGTTGCTTTTGATTTTGTTTTGTTTTGGTTTTTTGCCACATTGAGCCTTCATTGCTGTATGTTGGTTTTCTCTAGTTGCAGTGCTCAGGCTTAGTTGCTCCGAGGCATGTGGGATCTTCCCAGACCAGGGGTCAGACTCGTGTTCCCTGCATTGGCAGACAGATTCTTATCCGCTGTACCACCAGAGACGTCCTAGACACTTGTTTTCAGTGAATCAAGCAATGTATCCTCCTGTTGAGCCCTCCTACCTCCACCACAGATCCTCCTTTTCCAAGAACACTGCCAAGGAAACAGAGGGGGACCCTCAGAAACAGGCACCCTCGGAGCACCCGTTATGATCAACGCTGGGTGCCCAAGGCACGTCACACTCGAGTAGCCTACGATCCTGTACGTGGGTTGAATTGTTCTCCAAAAGGCCTGTTGAAGTCCTAAGCCGTGGTCCCTCAGAAAGTGACCTTATTTGGAAACTGGATCCTTACAGATGTAGTTAGTTAAGGTCCTACTGGAGTAAGGTGAATCCCCAAACCAAAATGACTATCGTCCTGATAAGAAGGGAGGAATTTGGACACGGAGACACACAGAGGAAAGACAATGTGAAGATGTGCGGGATAGACAGTCGAGTGGAAACAGAGGCAGGGACTGAGCGATGCCCCAGAAGACAAGGGAGGCTGGGGATCACCAGCAGACACAGAAGTTCCAAGAGGCCACAAGAAAGGAGTCTCCTGGGACTTCCCTGGGGGTCTGTGCTCCCAGTGCAGGAGACACAGGTTCAGTCCCTGGTCAGGGAACTAAGATCCCCTATGCCACGCGCCCGAAAAAGAAAAAAGAAGAAAGGAATCTCCTGTACAGGTTTTGGAGGGAACATGGCCCTGATAACACCTTGATTTCAGACTTTTAGCTTCCAGAACTGTGAGACAATAAACTTATGTTGTTTTAAGTCATCCAGTTTATGGTATTTTATTATGGCCGCCCTAAGAAACTAACACACAACACCATTCTCAAATTCATCCACCCACCAGGCTACTCATCTCCTACCCAAACATTCAGATCCTGTGACCACCGTCACCTATTTCTCCCACCTCCCAGCCCCTGAGAGCCACAGTCTGCCTTGTTTTGTGCGGTTTCATTTTAGATTCCCCACATGAGATCACGCTGAATTTGTCTTTCTCTGTCAGATTTGTTTCATAGCATAACGCCCTCAAGAGCTATCCAAGCTGATGCAAAAGGCAGTATTCCTTTTTTACTCATGGCTGAATAATATTCATATAATATCATAATATAATATCCATATAATAAATAATGGGGTTTCCCACGTGGCTCAGTGGTAAAGAATCCACCTGCCAAGCAGGAGATGCGGGTTCAATTCCTGGGTCAGGAAAGTCCCCTGAAGAAGGAAATGGCTACCCACTCCAGTATTCTTGTCTGGGAAACTCCATGGACAGAAGAGCCTGGCAGGCTACAGTCCATGGGGTCACAAAGAGTTGGACGTGATTTAGAGAGTAACAGCAGAACAGCATAAGTAATATTTATATAACACATATTTATATATATGTCCTGAATTTTCACCACACAGATTTTTCACCTCCTAGGTTAAATTTATCCTTAAGTATTTTATTCTGTTTGATTCTATTGTATATTGGATTGTTTTAATTTCTCTTTCTTACAATTTGTTCTGAAAGAATTTTTTAAATGAAGCTTTTAAAACCCCTTCACATATGTTAAAGCTGGCATCTAGAATTTTTTACTCAGAGTTTAAATACTTGCAAAAGATATATATTAACATCAACATGTAATCTAATGATTCACCCCCTTACTGCTATCAAATCTTTGTTCAAATGTCACTTTTCCAGAGAGGCATTTCCTGGCTAGTGCGTCTAAAATTGCAACTTGCCCCCACATAATCCCTACTTTATTTTTATCTTTAGCATTTCTCTTTTTTTCAGGTTTTTGAGGTGTAGTTAAGATACAAAAAATTGCACATATTTCATATATACATTTTGGTGAGTTTGGACATAGACACGGACCCATGATACCACTACTGTAATCAATATAATTAACATATCCATCACCTCCAAAAGATTTCTTGTGTCTCCTTGCTGTGTATGTGTTTTAAGGACACTTAGCATCTTAGCATGAGATCTACCCTCTTAACAAGTTTTTAAGTGCACGACACCATATTGTTAACTACTGGCATTAGCTTGTACAGCAGATCTCTCAAATTCCTCCTCTAGCATTTCTCACTATCTAACATACTGTATAATTTACTTATTTGTCTGTTTGCTTCACTGGAACTGAAGCATCCCGAGGGCAGGGATTTCTGTTATTTTCACTGTTGTATCCACAGGGCCTAAAACAATGCCTAGAATGTACAGGCACTCGATAAATGTTAGTTGAATGTTGAATGAATTCACCACTCCCGCCCACGTCTCCATTCTTATCCTGTGAAGTCAGTGTCTCCATCCTGTTGTTTTATGCTGGTCGGTTGCAAAGAGTTGGACACGACTGAGCGACTGAACTGAACTGAACTGAGTCTATCAATGGCGAATGCTGTGGCTAGATGAGCCCTTGCTGTCCTTCAGCAATAACTGTCTGGAAACCTTTGGGGGGAAATGTACTATCTTCAGAACTGAAAACTACATGCCCCAGCTGGGACCACACAACATATTCATGGCAGCAGGGTGGAAAACTCAGGCCTAGGGTTTTGCTTGTATTGAAATTGAGGGTGTAGGCCTAGGGTTTAAGGGCTCACTCTTTATTGGTGAATTTAAAATGTAAGGGCAGGAATTTAAAATATGGGAAGAAAGGGCTTTCCTGGTGGCTCAGTGGTGAAGAGTCTGCCTGCCAGTGCAGGCAACATGCATTTGATCCCTGATCCTGGAAGATCCCACAGGCTGTGGATCAACTAGACCCATGCACCACAACTTCTGAGCCTGTGCTCTAGAGCCCAGGAGCCTCAACTACTGAAGCCTGAGTGCCCTAGAGCCCTCGCTCCATAACAAGAGAAGCACCGCAATGAGAAGCCCACGCACCACAACTAGAGCGCATGCCCCGCCCCGCCACAACTACAGAAAAGACCACACAGCCACAAAGACCCCGCACAGTCAAAATGAATTTAAAAGTTTTTTTAACTAAAAAAATAAAGTATGGGTAAAGAAAAAGCAATGACCCTAAAGGCCATTTATCAAGACCAGCCGAGATCTCTAAAATAAAGGAGCCATTGGTGTGGGGTGGAGAGGTGGCCTGGTTCTTCACCTAGTCCTGTGGCTGGTAATTGTGTTTATTCAAAATAGCCATCTTTTCTTTTTTTTCAAGATAGCCATCTTTGAAGTGGATGCCTCTCTCAAGAGGATGTCCTGACAATCAAAGAGTAAGTTAGGCACTTGTGTTACTGAACTAGGAATCAGATTCCTTTGCCCAACGTGCAGCAAGCCAAATGCTGAGACCCCAAGAGATTTGCAGCATAGAAAGGGTTCATTCACAAGGCAGCCAATGAGAACAGATCTCAGATCTGCCTCCCTGAAGACAGGGGGCGTGGAATATTTAGAGAAGCAGGGCTGTCTGAGGTGTGGGCAAAAGTATTAGGAGGTAGGAAAAAGATGAGGTAATCCGTGTTTTGTGCAGGCATGTCTGAGTTACATGCTTCTTCATGGAATGCATGTTCAGAAAATAGCTATGTTAGCATGATCTGAGGATGGAGTTTTGGGACCTCTGACGTCAAAAGGTCATTCATTGGACACTTACATGGACCTAGTTTGATGGTCAGGGTCCCCATGTCCTGGGTTCCCCTTAGCCAGCTCAAACTGGACAAGAGCTGACTCCCAGTTCCTGAAAAACAACTTAAGCAATCATTACTATAGCAACCCATCTGTCATAGGTATTATCTATAGGAGGAAGAAAGGAGCCTTCTGATGTATTATCTGGGCTACATGAAGCTAGGAGGGTATGCAATTTTTGAAATAATTATATCAAACTTAGTCAGTGAAGGCAGATTATAGGACATTACTGATTAAACAAGTTTAAGGGATTTTATCTGATGACTGCCCTCAGTTTCACTTGCATTACAAAAAAAGAGAACACTGTCAGGACTAATGTTACACCTCTCTATTCTCAGAACATGTTTTTTGCCGTTGTACTACCTCTTCACCAGACAGGTGAAGATGCAGGTTTATGTGAAAGTCATTTCAGTATCCCTAATACGCAACAGGTAACAGATGCTTCTTTCCGTATATTAAAAGAAGGGGATTCCTGCGGTTCAGGCTCATATCTGCACACAACACCTCTCCATTCCCCCACCGACAGTACCCACCCAGGCTCCTGTGATGCCTGCCATCCAACACCCCAACACAACCCAGATCCTCCCCCCTCAAAAGAGGGCAGACCAACCATCTCTCATCCAAACATCGGTGCCCTTACAGGCACAGAAATCATGGCAAAACCTAAGGAAGGGGAGCAGCTTCCCCAGACAGTTTCAGAGGAAACCCCAGCTGGTATAAAGTCTTTTTCAACCCCAAAGACAATGGCAGTAGCAGTCCAAAAGACCTAGACAGACTTTAGTCTGCCTTCCCTCTCTACAGGTCCCACATCTGTGGATTCAATTTGAGGCAGGAGGTAGATGGGGCCCTTCCCCAGGTAAATGACTGGAGATTTATTCCATCCAGTGGATTGAAACTGCAAGAAGAGAACAGCAGGACAATTAAGGGAGGAGGCTGGGCCCTGCCCAGACCACATTTCTGATTCTCAAAGTCAAGAGACCTCCCTGACCACACATGTGCAGAAAGACTCCTGGAGGTCAAAGGGGAAGTGATGCCAAGGGACGTTCTAACCACAGGCCTCTTCAGTAGAATCCATCTAGGCTAAAAGATGCATGTGCACACATGGAAGAATCCTGAGACATACCAAATATGGACTGAGAACCAGGCAAATCAAAATGATTGGTCAAAGGAAAACCAGAAGAAATGCCCCATATAAGTGATTCAAACTGCCACGAGGGCACAACTCAGGGACTCTCCCTGAGTCTGCCCATGTGTCTATCCACATATACTATACTCTTTTTCTCACTTAATAAATACTTTACTTGCTTCGCTACTTTCCGTCTTTGTGGAAACTCTTTTCTGCAAAGTCAAAGGGCCAGAGCCCTTGTCACTGACACTGGTCTTATGGTTAGGATCTGGTGTTTTCACCACAGTGACTCAGCCTCAAGCTCTGGCTGGTAACCCAAGCTCCACTCCAAGTTGGTGCAGGCCGAGGTTGCCCGAGATCATATTGACCACAAACTGAAAATATTCAGAAAAAAATTCCAGGAGGTTCTAAAAAGCAAAACTTGAATTTGCCCTGCCCTGGCAACTATTTATATAGCTTTTAATGTTACATATATAATCATCTACATAGCATTTACATTGTATATACAGCTATTTACATAACATTTACATTGTATGAGATATTACAAGTAATCTAGAGATGATTTAAAGTATATGAGAAGATTGCATAGGTTATATGCAGATACTAGGCAATTTCATCCAAGAGACTTGAGAATTCAAGTTGGTAGGGGGGAGGGGGGAGGCTGTCCTGGAACCAATCCCCTGAGGATACCTAGGGAGGGTTATATAAGAAAAAAGAAGCAGACCACTCCTCCTTGTGGTATGGATCTGTATACTTGAGCATTACTTTGGGTGGGGGCAGGGTGCAGTGCATATTAAAAAACAGAGGCATTACTTTGCCAACAAACGACCATCTAGTCAAAGCTATGGTTTTTCCAGTAGTCATATATGGATGTGAGAGTTGGATCATAAAGAAAGCTGAGTGCCGAAAAATTGATGCTTTTGAACTGTGGTGTTGGAGAAGACTCCTGAGAGCCCCTTGGACTGTAAGGAGATCCAACCAGTCAGTCCTAAAGGAAATCAGTCCTGAATATTCATTGAAAGGACTGATGCTGAAGCTGAAGCTCCAATACTTTGGCCACCTGATGTGAAGAGCCGACTCATTTGAAAAGACCCTGATGCTGGGAAAGGTTGAGGGCAGGAGGAAAAAGGCTCGACAGAGGATGAGATAGTTGGATGGCATCACCGACTTGATGGACATGGGTTTGAGCAAGCTCAGGGAGCAGGTGATGGACAGGGAAGCCTGGCATGCTGCAGTCCATGGGGTTGCAAAGAGTCAGACACGACTGAGCTGAACTGAACTGAACTGAAGGTGCAGTGCATACATAGACAGTCTGGGGACAAACCACTCAAAGTAGATACAAACACATCTGTGTCCAAAAGGAAGGCTAAGCGCGACTTTCTACCTCCCTTCCCACCCTAAATTTCATGAAATGACCAAAAAATAATTATTTACTTAAAAATAAGCTTCTTTCAGGACTTCCCTGGTGGACCAGTGGCTAGAACTCCACACTCTCAATGCAGGAGGCCCAAGTTCAGTCCTTGGTCAGGCAGCTAGATTCATATACCACAACTAAGAGTTCGCATGCCACACCTTAAATGAAAGATCCAACATGTGTTGCAGTGAAAAAGGAAAAAAGAAGAATGAGTTTTTCTCTTTCCTTTTCCTGAGAACAAAGAGAATAAAGACATCAGTGAGCAGACCTGAACACTCCTACTTTTTTTTACTTTCACTGAAAGTCACTCAGTCGTGTCTGACTCTTGGCAACCCCATGGACCATCCAGTCCATGAAATTCTCCAGGCCCATACAGCCCATGGAATTCTCCAGGCCAGAATACTGGGACGGGTAGCCTTTCCCTTCTCCAGGGGAACTTCCCAACCTAGGGATCAAATCGGGGTCTCCTGCATTGCAGGCAGATTCTTTACCAGCTGAGCTATCAGGGAAGCCCTTTTTACTTTAACTGCTCCTAACTCTATATGTCTATAACTAAGTTTGCTTTTCTGCCCCCTAACTCTGCAGGAGTTCCACTTCACACCTATTTTCCTTTGACTCTATGCTAAATATCCTGTGTCCGGTGTTTACTCTTACAACACCCTTCCCCTTGTAGTTACATATCAGAGCCACCAAACTGCCAGACTCAATTACTGGGTTATTGGCACCAGCGCATGACTGTCTTTGGGGCAATGCAACAGAAGGAAATCAAGATTCTAAACACCTCCTCATCAACTCCTGACCGCAAGCCTCATCTTACAGAAGTCCCTAGGCTCCTCATGGGAAAGGGGGCACAGTTCTTTAGGCATGAGCCTACTGTGCCCCTCTCCACTGGCTGAGAATTGAAGCCACATTTCTATTTCCTCCAAACTCTGTCTCCATATTTTTTATTCGGCTTCTGTGAGTAAAGGAAGTCAAGATTTTGGCCAACAACAATTTCCACCCTAAATTTCATGAAAATGATCATTAAAAAAAAAAAGGAAATTAAAATAGGCTTACTTCAGGACTTCCCTGGTGGTCCAGTGGCTAAAACTCCACACTCTCAACACAAGAGGCCCGAGTTCGGTCCCTGGTCGGGGAACTAGATCCACATACCACAATTAAGTTTGCATGCCGCAACTAAACAAAGGAAAAGATCCCACATGCTGCATCTAAGACCTGATACAGTCACATAAATAAAAATAAGTGTTTTAACATATAGACTTATTTCTGGGTGTGCCATTGTTTACCCGGTGTTACGGAAGTTTAATGTTCAGACATAAACATGGCAGCGGGGGCGGGGGGTGGCGGGGGGCAGGGGCGGGGACCCACTCAGTAACACAAATCCAAATGTAAGGAGCAAGAGTAAAGATACATCTACCAATCTCTTATCTCTGAAGTCAGTTGAATTGATTACAACAAGAAAAATAAAAGCAGATGTGTAAATCCCATTGTGGATGAAAATAGAAAGTACTAACCCCAAATAACCAGAGAAGGCAATATCACCCCACTCCAGTACTCTTGCCTGGAGAATCCCATGGATGGAGGAGCCTGGTAGGCTGCAGTCCATGGGGTCGCTGAGAGCCGGACACGACTGAGCAACTTCACCTTCACTTTCATGCCTTGGAGAAGGAAATGGCAACCCACTCCAGTGTTCTTTCCTGGAGAAACCCAGGGATGACGGAGCCTGGTGGGCTGCCGTCTATGGGGTTGCACAGAGTCGGACACGACTGAAGTGACTTAGCAGCAGCAGCAGCAGCAACCCCAAATAACACTTTCTATGACAAACTTCTGCCAAGCCCAGTGAACCTGGAACCAAATTGAGGGAAGATGCTGACAGTGTCCCTTAATGACAGATCACGGGCAGACCTGGCAGAGGACAGCTTCTCTGAAGTGCATGATATATTCAGAGGAGCATAATCAAGGGCACTTTATTTATAACTAGATCCACCATGTGTATAATGACTGCTCCTGAATAAAAGAACTGAACGCCTAGAAAAGAAAAACATAATTGAAGACAGTGTTTCTTAAAAAATAAAGAAAATGTGAATCTTGCTGAAAGGAGGGGCAAACAGGGAGTTGTTTAAGGGTTACAGTTTTGCAGGATAAGAAGGTGCTGGAGATGGGCTATACAATATGAATATACTTCGCACCATTGGACTATACACTTAAAAATGATTTAGATGGTGTCCACTGAAAAAAAAAAGTGCAACCTAAAACTGGAGAATTATGTTTTATTTAGTGTACTTGCTGAGTACCTAGGCCTGTAAGTCAGCCTCTCAGATAGCTCTGAGGGGCTGTTCCAAAGAGGTAAAGGATGAGCCAGGATACACAGGAATGTTTGCAAAAAAAAAAAATAGAACAACAAAAAATTATTGTTAATTAGAGAAAACCAGACATCTCAAGTTAATGAATTCAGTACTTTTTTATGAACAGGAAGATGGAAGAGTCTGGACTCATTGAAATAATGTCTTTGATATGCACCTTAACTCTCTAGGACCAGTGTCCTGCACTTGCCCATCCAGAATCCACTCTGGGCGCTCTGTTGGGGATAGCTGCAGTGACTGAAGGCTTGGTGGCAGGCACCTATTTGTCTGCATCCAGAGTTCCCTTGGGGCTCACCATTGAGCCAAGGCTGCTGTAATGGCTGATGGTTTGATGGCCGCAGCATCCTTTGCTGATTTGGCAGGTGGCATTCTTTGTCCCCTTGGTAAATTCTGTGTTACAGGTATTTTACCATAATTTAAAATTTAAATTAAAAACTTGGACTTCGCTGGTGGTCCAGTGGTTAAGAATCCACCTGCCAATGCAGGGTACACGGGTTGGATCCCTGGCTGGAGAAGATCCCGCATGCCTCAGAGCAACTAAGCCTGGGCACCACAGCTATTGGGCCTGAGATCCACAGCCTGTGCTCTGCAACAAGAGAAGCCACCTAGTGAGAAGCCCACGTACCTCGGCTAGAGAGTAGCCCCTGCTTACCGCAACTGAAGAAAGACCACACACAGCAACGAAGACCCAGCACAGCCAAAAATAAGATAATAAATAAATAAAATCTAAAACTTGAAGTTATAGATTGAAAGGAAAAACTGATTCAAAATGATCGATGCTGAGACTGGCCTCATTAAGTTCCTTATCTTGAAAAATGAAGAATCATTGGGCATTCAACATACCCACTGAGGTAAGAAAACAGAAATACACACACACACATATGGGCTTCCCTGGTGGCTCAGACGGTAAAGAATCTGCCTGCAATGTGGGAGACCTGAGTTTGATTCCTGGGTTGGGAAGATCCCCTGGAGAAGGAAATGGCAGCCCACTCCAGTATTCTTGCCTGGAAAAATGAGGAGCCTAGCAGGCTACAGTCCATGGGGTCGCAAAGAGTCGGACATGACTGAGCAACTAACGCTTTCACTTTTCACACACACACAGTCTCCTTCCAGACTTCAACAACAAAAGACAGTGGAGAAATCCCTACAAAGTCCTCCAGGAGAAGAAAAGTGAGATCCGAGCATTCTGTACTTCATCAAACCATTTTACCTGGCTAAAGGCAACAGACAAATATTCTAGCATGCAAGAATTCAGGGAATTTCAATCCTATGAATGCTTTCCAAAAAAGCATCAGGCAATAAATTCTAGCCAACTGAGAGATTAAATGGAGAAAACTAGATAAAAGGATTAGTTGTGAGTGTTAAATCCACTGTAATGCAAGACAAAAGCTAAAACTGCTTCAGGAATCCATTCTAGTATTCTTGCCTAGAGAATCTCATGGACAGAGTAGCCTGGTGGGCTACAGTCCATGGGGCCACAAAGAGTTGGACATGACTTAGCAACTAAGCAACAAATGTTAAAAACCATGAGAATGTAATGAAAGATCAGAATAGGAATGATAGAGATAGAAGAGAGAGCAGAGTAAATATGAGTAGGCAGATATACAACTTCTATAGTTGGAGTATCAAAATTATTTTTAAATCAAAGCATAAATACATAAAGGAAATTAGTAAGAAAATTAATAATAATAGTATGACCCATGAAAATCAGTTGGTGAAGAGGAAGAGAGAAAAGAGAAAATACACTTTTTTAAATAGTTGTTCTGTCGCTAAGTTGTGTCTGACTCTGCAACCCCATGGACTGCAGCACGCCACACTCCCCTGTCCTTCACTATCTCCCCGAGTTTGCTCAGATTCACATTCACTCAGTCAGTGATGTGACACCTTCTAACCTGGGGGACTCATCTCCTGGTATCATATCTTTTTGCCTTTTCATACAGTTCATGGAGTTCTCACGGCAAGAATGCTGGAGTGCTTTTCCATTCCCTCCTCCAGTGGACACGTTTTGTCAGAACCCTTCGCTGTGACCCGTCCATCTTGAGCGGCCCTGCACAGCATGGCTCAGAGCTTTATTGCGTTACACAGGGCCCTGCACCGCAACAAGGCTGTGATCCATGCAGGGGTTTTTTAAACTGATGTTTAGTTAATTTGCAATATTGTGTTAGTTGCAGGTGTACAGCAAAGCGATTCAATTATACATATATATTCAGATTATTCTCCATTATCGGTTATCACAAGATATTGAATATAATTCCCTGTGCCACAGAATAAATTCTTAATGCTTATCTATTTTATGTATAGTAGTGTGTGTAGTAGTGTATATCTGTTAATCCCATATCCTCGTTTACCCCTTCCCTCCTGCCCTTTTCCCTTGGTAACCATAAGTTTGTATTCTATGTCTGTGAGCCTGTTTCTGTTTTGTATATGGATTCATTAGTATTATTTTTTTGGATTCCACATAAAAGTGATATCATATACAGTAAGTCCCCTACATGCAAACAAGTTCTGTTCCAATTTGTTCATAAATTCAATAAAGTTAGCCTAGGTACTCAACTTGGAGAAGGCAATGGCACCCCACTCCAGTACTCTTGCTTGGAAAATCCCATGGATGGAGGAGCCTGGTGGGCTGCAGTCCACGGGGTCGGGAAGAGTTGGACACGACTGAGCGACTTCACTTTCACTTCTCACTTTCATGCTTTGGAGAAGGAAATGGCAACCCACTCCAGTGTTCTTGCCTGGAGAATCCCAGGGATGGGGGAGCCTGGTAGGCTGCTGTCTATGGGGTCAAACAGAGTTGGACACAACTGAAGTGACTTAGCAGTAGCAGCAGATACTCAACTAACACAACTGGCTATATACTACTGTACTGTAATAGGTTTATAATACTTTTCACACAAATAATAAAAAACAAACACAAAAATCATTTTTAATCTTACAGTACAGTACCTTGAAAAGTACAGTCATACAGTACAATAGCTGGCATACAGAGACGGGCTTCAACTGAACAAGTAAGAAGAGTTACTGATTGAAGGAGGAAGAGAAGGTGGGAGATGGTAGAGTTGAACGATCATCATCGACAGGGAACAGAGGGCAATCTGCAATTTAACTCACGCCTTATGTGATTGGACATGTGATGCACATTCTAATCTTTGAAAGTTTGCAATTTGAAGGTTCATATGTACTTATTGTACTACTTTTTCTCTGACTTACTTGGTATGACATACTCTAGGTCCATCTATGTTGCTGCTATTTTATTCTTTTTATGACTGATAACTCCAGAAAGAATGAAGGGATGGAGCCAAAGCAAAAACAATACCCAGCTGTGGATGTGACTGGTGATAGAAGCAAGGTCCGATGCTATAAAGAGCAATATTGCATAGGAACCTGGAATGTCAGGTCCATGAATCAAGGCAAATTGAAAGTGGTCAAACAAGAGATGGCAAGAGTGAATGTTGACATTCTAGGAATCAGCGAACTGAAATGGACTGGAATGGGTGAATTTAACTCAGATGACCATTACATCTACTACAGCGGGCAGGAATCCCTCAGAAGAAATGGAGTGGCCATCATGGTCAACAAAAGAGTCCGAAATGCAGTACTTGGATGCAATCTCAAAAACGACAGTATAATCTCTGTTCGTTTCCAAGGCAAACCATTCAGTATCACAGTAATCCAAGTCTATGCCCCAACCAGTAACGCTGAAGAAGCTGAAGTTGAATGGTTCTATGAAGACCTACAAGACCTTTTAGAACTAACACCCAAAAAAGATGTCCTTTTCATTATAGGAGACTGGAATGCAAAAGTAGGAAGTCAAGAAACACCTGGAGTAACAGGCAAATTTGGCCTTGGAATATGGAATGAAGCAGGGCAAAAACTAATAGAGTTTTGCCAAGAAAATGCACTGGTCATAACAAACACCGTCTTTCAATAACACAAGAGAGGACTCTATACATGGACATCACCAGATGGTCAACACCGAAATCAGATTGATTATATTCTTTGCAGCCAAAGATGGAGAAGCTCTATACAGTCAGCAAAAACAAGACCAAAAGCTGACTGTGGCTCAGACCATGAACTCCTTATTGCCAAATTCAGACTTAAATTGAAGAAAGTAGGGAAAACCACTAGACCATTCAGGTATGCCCTAAATCAAATCCCTTATGATTATACAGTGGAAGTGAGAAATAGATTTAAGGGCCTAGATCTGATAGATAGAGTGCCTGATGAACTATGGAATGAGGTTCGTGACATTGTATAGGAGACAGGGGATCAAGACCATTCCCATAGAGAAGAAATGCAAAAAAGCAAAATGGCTGTCTGGGGAGGCCTTACAAATAGCTACGAAAAGAAGAGAAAAGGAAAGATATAAGCATCTGAATTCAGAGTTCCAAAGAATAGCAAGAAGAGATAAGAAAGCCTTCTGCAGCAATCAATGCAAAGAAATAGAGGAAAACAACAGAATGGGAAAGACTAGGGATCTCTTCAAGAAAATCAGAGATATCAAAGGAACATTTCATGCAAAGATGAGCTCAGTAAAGGACAGAAATGGTATGGACCTAACAGAAGCAGAAGATATTAAGAAGAGATGGCAAGAATACACAGAAGAACTGTACAAAAAAGATCTTCACGACCCAGATAATCACGATGGTGTGATCACTGACCTAGAGCCAGACATCCTGGAATGTGAAGTCAAGTGGGCCTTAGAAAGCATCACTATGAACAAAGCTAGTAGAGGTGATGGAATTCCAGTGGAGCTATTCCAAATCCTGAAAGATGATGCTGTGAAAGTGCTGCACTCAATATGCCAGCAAATTTGGAAAACTCAGCAGTAGCCATAGGACTGGAAAAGGTCAGTTTTCATTCCAATCCCAAAGAAAGGCAATTCCAAAGAATGCTCAAACTACCGCACAATTGTACTTGTCTCACACGCTAGTAAAGTAATGCTCAAAATTCTCCAAGCCAGGCTTCAGCAATATGTGAACCGTGAACTTCCTGATGTTCAAGCTGGTTTTAGAAAAGGCAGAGGAACCAGAGATCAAATTGCCAACATCCGCTGGATCATTGAAAAAGCAAGAGAGTTCCAGAAAAACATCTATTTCTGCTTTATTGACTATGCCAAAGCCTTTGACTGTGTGAATCACAATAAACTGTGGGAAATTCTGAAAGAGATGGGAATACCAGACCACCTGATCTGCCTCTTGAGAAATTTGTATGCAGGTCAGGAAGCAACAGTTAGAACTGGACATGGAACAACAGACTGGTTCCAAATAGGAAAAGGAGTTCGTCAAGGCTGTATATTGTCACCCTGCTTATTGAACTTCTATGCAGAGTACATCATGAGAAACGCTGGACTGGAAGAAACACAAGCTGGAATCAAGATTGCCGGGAGAAATATCAATAACCTCAGATATGGAGATGACACCACCCTTATGGCAGAAAGTGAAGAGGAACTCAAAAGCCTCTTGATGAAAGTGAAAGTGGAGAGTGAAAAAGTTGGCTTAAAGCTCAACATTCAGAAAACGAAGATCAAGGCATCCGGTCCCACCACTTCATGGGAAATAGATGGGGAAACAGTGGAAACAGTGTGAGACTTTATTTTTCTGGGCTCCAAAATCACTGCAGATGGTAACTGCAGCCATGAAATTAAAAGACGCTTACTCCTTGGAAGGAAAGTTATGACCAACCTAGATAGCATACTCAAAAGCAGAGACATTACTTTGCCAACAAAGGTCCGTCTAGTCAAGGCTATGGTTTTTCCTGTGGTCATGTATGGATGTGAGAGTTGGACTGTGAAGAAAGCTGAGTGCCGAAGAATTGATGCTTTTGAACTGTGGTGTTGGAGAAGACTCTTGAGAGTCCCTTGGACTGCAAGGAGATCCAACCAGTCCATTCTGAAGGAGATCAGCCCTGAGATTTCTTTGGAAGGAATGATGCTAAAGCTGAAACTCCAGTACTTTGGCCACCTCATGCGAAGAGTTGACTCATTGGAAAAGACTCTGATGCTGGGAGGGATTGGGGGCAGGAGGAGAAGGGGACGACAGAAGATGAGATGGCTAAATGGCATCACTGACTCGATGGACGTGAGTCTGAGTGAACTCCGGGAGTTGGTGATGGACAGGGAGGCCTGGCGTGCTGCGATTCATGGGGTCGCAAAGAGTCGGACATGACTGAGCGACTGATCTGATCTGATCTGAATATTCCATTCTATATACATATAAACCAGAAAGTATACTATACGAATGATTGCTAGTAGAGGGAGTCAACTCTAAATAATAAAGCACTGAGTATATTATTTGAAGCTATGGTTATAAAGATAATCAAAAGGACAATAAACAAACTATAAATCTTTTCTATTACTAGAAGAGATACACATAAAAGAGGAAAAAGAAGCACAAATAATATAGCAAAACATGATAATAAAAAATGTTAAAACAAGAGGACAGTATTAAGAAGATAAAACTAGTACCTAACACACCTTTCATATGAATAAATAAAATAACACAAATTTATGGACTGAAAGCAAAAGATTCTCAGATTGGATCACAAAGCAAAACCAAGCTATAAATGATGGATCAATAGATATACCAATGACAAAGTAATTGCTTCATATTGTCTTTCTTCCAACTTGCTTGCACTCCTGCCTTCTTTCCCAGTAATTCAGCACAAAAGCCCATAGATAGAACCCAGAAAGATAGACATCTGCATGGGCTGGGGATGGGGATTGCTAGAAAGCTGGACAAGATTTTGGAAGTGGAGTGAGATGAGCGTGTCTGCCCAAGGGACAAGTGTGGAGGAGGAAGTAGTGGCCCAGTATGGGGTGTAAGAGCCCAAGGAGGGTAAGGAAGGGTCTCCCTGCTGCAGAGTGATTGAGCCTGTATTCTGTGGAGCCAAACTGAAATTGGAGGTAACATTGACAAATTATATATACACACACATAGGCTTCCCTGGTGGCTTAGTGGTAAAGAATCTGTCTGCCAATGCAGGAGACACAGATTTGATCCCTGAGTCAGAAAGATCCCCTGGAGAAGAGCATGGCAACCCACTCTAATATTCTTGCTTGGGAAATCCCATGGACAGAGGAGCCTGATGGGCTACAGTCCATGGGGTCACAAATAGTCAGATACAACCACCACCAACAACAGCAAAATACATATACATATATATGTGTGTGTGTGTACATGTGTGTATATACACATATACATCTAGCTGTAAAATATGTATCGTGTGTTATTTATCTGCATGAACATACATCCATACATCCATATGTACACAGATGCGTACCTACAAACATGCACACATCCTCTACCTTTAACCAATGGGAAGGCCTGGAAGCAGCAACATCCTAGGAACAATGAGCGTACCTACAGCCTGTATCTTTGTTTCTAAGTATCATTAAGAGGACAAAAGTCCTTGAAGAAATGGCTGATACCAGGGCTGGGGTAGAGAGAGTACACGATGAGCCGAAATGCCTTGCTGTGCCAGAAACTAAAAAAGTGCTCAAAGAATGATGGAGACGTGTCAGAAGAATACACAGGCTAACCAAAAGGGCGGCTTAATCCCCTTACTGTCAAACTGTCTCAGACTAACCAAGTTTAATGCAAAAGAAAAGACTATAAAGGATTATAATTATAATAATCATCATAAAATAACAAATAATTATAGCAACAGGATTATCATTCATTGACTAAATAGAAAATCATGACTCCATAGTGATATAAATAAATGAATAAATAAATGAGGAAGTAAGAAACTCAGCTATTTTCCTTCCAGCAGAATAGCAGCTAATGACCAAAGAAAGAATGATTGAACTAGAAAATCACTATTTGGCAACCGTTACAGGAATAAAGAACTCAGCCAAGAAACATCCATGAATGTGAAAACTAATTGGTAAAAGTTTGATGAGGAATATGATATTTACATAGCCTCGAAGTAACTTGTCACAAAATATTTATTCATTACAAAGAGGAAAAAGAGTAAATCCCCAGCCGAGAAACCTGATGGACACCACATTAATCAGTGATCAAAGTTAACATCACAAAAGTGGGCCAACTCGAATTTTGTCCCACCTGATAGAGTGTGAATATGAAGAGTATAGTGTCACTTCTCGATATTCCTGACAAAAAAGAAAAAAGAAACTGAATCTAATTACGAGGAACATTCTGCACAACTGGTCTGTAATCTTCAAAAGTGAAAATGCCATGAAAATCAAGGAAAGACTGAGGAACTGTGACAACTAAATGATCTGCAGAATCTTGGACTGGATCCCTTTGTCATAGAGGACATTACTGGGACAACCAGCAACATTTAAATAGGTCCTATGCTACTCACAGATACAGAGAACAAACTGATAGTTACCAGTGGTGGGGGGAGCAATATCGGGGTTGGGTAGTGGGAGGTATAAACGATTGTGTGTAAGATAGCTGACATTTCATAATAACTGCAAATGGAAAGTAACCTTCAAGATTGTATAAAAGTGTTTAAAAATTAAAACAAATTAATGAAATAAAATAAATGAGACCTGTAGTTTAGATGGTAATAAGATATTAATAATACATAAAATGTTAATTTTCTAGGGAACCCTCCTAGGCTGTTGGTGGGAATGAAAATTGGTATCACCACTATGCAGAACAGTATGGAGGTTCCTTAAAAAACTGAAAATAGAGCTACCATATGATCCAACAATCCCACTCCTGGGCATATATTCAGAGAAAAACATACTTTGAAAAGATACATGCATCCCGGTATTCACTATAGCACGATTTACAATAGCCAAGACAAGAAAGCAACCTAAATGTCCACTGACAGATGAATGGATAAAGATGTGATATGTATATACAGTGGAATACTACTAAGCCATAAAAAAGAATGAAACAATGCCAATTGCAGCAACATGGATGGACCTAGAGATTATCACACTAAATGAAGTGTCAGACAAAAACAAATATCATATGATATCACTTGTATATGTAATCTTAAAAATTATCCAAATAAATTTACTTACAAAACAGAAATAGACTCACAGACTTAGAAAATAAACTTATGGTTACCAAAGAGGAAAGGTAGGAGAAGGCATAAATTAGGAAGTTGAAATTAACATATATGCACTGCTACTGCTGCTGCTAAGTTGCTTCAGTCGTGTCCGATTCTGTGCGACCCCAGAGACGGCAGCCCACCAGGCTCCCCCGTCCCTGGGATTCTCCAGGCAAGAACACTGGAGTGGGTTGCCATTTCCTTCTCCAACGCATGAAAGTGAAAAGTGAAAGTGAAGTCGCTCAGTCGTGTCTGACCCTTCGCGACCCCATGGACTGCAGCCTACCAGGCGCCTCCATCCATGGGATTTTCCAGGCAAGAGTACTGGAGTGGGATGCCATTGCCTTCTCCGAACATATATGCACTACTTTATATAAAATGGGTAATCAATAAGAACCTACTGTATAGCACAGGATACTCGACTAAATACTTTGTAATAAGCTATAGGGGAAAAGAATCTGAAAAAGAATAGATATATGTATCTGTATATCTAAATAAATTTGCTGTACAACTGAAAATAATATGACATTGTAAATCAACTATACTGCAATATAAAATTTAAAAAATTTAATGTTAATTTTCTGATTTTAATGGTTGTATTGAGGTTATGATGAGGATGTCCTTGTTTGTCAAATACACAAAATTCAATAGAAAAGAAAAGAAGTAACTCAGAAATTTGTTGTTGTTCAGTCACTCAGTCATGTCCAACTCTTTGCAATCCCGGATTGCAGCACACCAGGCTTCTCTGTCCTTCACTATCTCCCAGAGCTTGCTCAAATTCACTTCCATTGAATTGGTGATGCCATCCAACCATCTCATCCTCTGTCGCCCTTTTCTCCTCCTGCCCTCAATCTTCCCTAGCATCAGGGTCTTTTCCAATGAATCGGCTCTTCACATCAGGTGGCCAAAGTATTGGAGCCTCAGCTTCAGCATCAGTCCTTCCAATAAATATTCAGTGTTGATTTCCTTTAGGATTGACTGGTTTGATCTCCTTGCTGTCCAAGGGACTCTCAAGAGTCATCTCTAGAGCCACAGTTCAAAATCAACAATTCTTCGGTGCTCAGCCTTCTTAATAGTGCAACTCTCACATCTGTACGTGACTAGAAAAACCGTAGCTTTGACTATACGGACATCTGTTGACAAAGTAATGTCTCTGCTTTTTAATATGCTGTCTAGGTTTGTCATAGCTTTTCTTCCAAGGAGCAAGCATCTTTTAATTTCATGGCTGCAGTCACTGTCTGCAGTGATTTTGGAACCCAAGAAAATAGTCTCTCACTGTTTCCACTGTTTTCCTATTCGCCATGAAGTGATGAGACTGGATGCCATGATCTTAGTTTTTTGATATTGAGTTTTAAGCCAGCTTTTTCACTCTCCTCTTTCACCTTCATCATGTGGCTCTTTAGTCTCTCCTCACTTTCTGCCATTAGGGTGGTGTCACCTGCATATCTAAGGTTATTGATATTTCTCCTGGCAATCTTAATTCCAACTTGTGATTCATTCAGCCTGGCATTTCACAAGATGTACTCTGTATATAGGTTAAATAAGCAGGGCGACAATATACAGGCTTGATGTATTCCTTTCCCAATTTTGAGCCAGTCCATTGTTCCATGTCCGATTCTAACTGTTGCTTCTTGACTTGCATACAGGTTTCTCAGGGGGCAGCTATGGTGGTCTGGTATTCCCATCTCTTTAAGAATTTTCCATTCATAGGAAAAAAAAAAGAATTTTCCACAGTTTGTTGTGCTCCACACAGTCAAAGGCTTTAGTGTAGTCAATGAAACAGAAGTAAATGTTTTCCTGGAATTCCCTTGCTTTTTCTATGATCCAACAGATGTTGGCAATTTGATCTCTGGTCCCTCTGCCTTTTCTAAATCGAGCTTGTACATTTGAGAGTTCTTGGTTCATGTACTGTTGAAGCCTAACTTGAAGGATTTTGAGCAATTTTGAAATATTGAAAGTCAAAGGATGGGCAAAAGCACATAAGAAAATTTTTCAAAGCAGAATATTGATCTTAATATCAGATAACATTTATATCAATACAAAGACATTAAATGAAAAGAGTATGTATATGAATAAAGTTTATAATTCACACACACAAAATCTCACAGACACAAATGTTTCTGCACCTTCTAAAAGAGCACTAAAACTTGAGGACAAGCAAAATTAGTGATTGGAGAGGCTCTAATTACCTATCTCAGTCCTCAAAAGTCTAGTAGAGCAGGAAAATATGGCTATGGAGTATCTAAGTAACTTAAGTAAGAAGATAGAGCTAATTTATTAGTCTTGAAAAGAGCATATTTCTTCATTTCAAAACCTCAAAAAAATGCATCAGAAAGTATATCATGATAAATAACCACAACAATAATTATGACTAACATTTTTATAAACCTTAAAAATGTGTCCGGCCCTGTTCTAAGCACTTTACAGATTTCAATGTCTTTAGTCCTCATAACAATTCTATGATGAAACTCGAAGCAGAGACGTTAAATAAGGTCATGTAGCTAGTACATGGTGAACTGGGGTTTGAACTGAGTCAGTCTGGCTCCAAGTGCATGTTCTTAGCCAACACCTTAATAAACTCTAAAATGCAGAAGCAATGCAAATGGACTCTCTCATCATAAAACTGTAAAACTAGAAATTAAGAATAGAACTAGATAATCCCCCTTAAAAAATTTTTATCCAAATGGGAATTTATAACCTTCTTAAACAGCTATTGATTTAAAAGGGAAAATAAAAGCAGAACTACTTAGTATCTAGAATGCAACAGTAATAAAATACTACATATCTGAGATATTGCTAAAACAATATTCTTAGGAAATTTCAAAACCTTAAATATTAACATTCATTAAAGAAAAGATAAAAATACATTACTTGAACAACCAACTCAAAAAAATTAAGGAACAAACTAAATTTAATGACAGTATATAGAAGAAATTAGTAAAATCAGAAATGAATTAAATGGGACTTCTCTGGTGGTCCAGTGGCTAAGACTCTGCACTCCTAATGCAGGGGGCCCAGGTTCAACCTCTGGTCATGAAAATAGACCCACATCCTAATCCCACATGCTGCAACTAAAGATCCTACATGCCATCACTAAGACCAACCAAACAACCAAATAAATAAATGAACAAAAATAAATATTTATAAAGAAACAAAATCTTTTTTAAAAATTAATTAATTAAATGGAAAAAAGTTATAAAACCTAAACTTAAAAAAAATCCAAGAGCTGATTATTTAGGGGAAAATAGATATACCATTCAGAGAAGGCAATGGCACCCAACTCCAGTACTCTTGCCTGGAAAATCCCATGGACGGAGGAGCCTGGTAGGCTGCAGTCCATGGGGTTGAGGAGAGTCAGACACGACTGAGCAACTTCACTTTCACTTTTCACTTTCGTGCATTGGAGAAGGAAATGGCAACCCACTCCAGTGTTCTTGCCTGGAGAATCCCAGGGACAGGGGAGCCTGGTGGGCTTCCATCTATGGGGTCACACAGAGTCGGACATGACTGAAGCGACTTAGCAGCAGCAGCAACAGATATACCATTATCAAACTTAACCAAAAATGAGGTGGAGGGAATGGGGTGAGAAAAATCAGAATAAGAAATACCAAAGATAAAAGGAAACAAATAGTTAAAAGATTATTTTGTTTCAATATGTACAAATAAAATTTTAAACCTGAATAAAATGGATTGTTTTCTAGAAAAATATCCAAGAAAACTGACCCTAGAAGAGCTAAACTACATAAACAAACAAATTAATATAGAAGAAACAGAAAATATCAAGAGCTATCACACACACACAAGCACCAGGCCCAGAGGACTTCACAAATGAGTTCCATCAGCCCGTTAAAGAACCTGATTCCATTTAAACTGTCCCAGAACACAGAGGGAGAAGGCAATGGCACCCCACTCCAGTACTCTTGCCTAGAAAATCCCATGGACGGAGGAGCCTGGTAGGCTGCAGTCCATGGGGTCGCGAAGAGTCAGACACGACTGAGCGACTTCACTTTCACTTTTCACTTTCATGCATTGGAGAAGGAAATGGCAACCCACTCCAGTGTTCTTGCCTGGAGAATCCCAGGGATGGGGGAGCCTGGTGGGCTGCTGTCTATGGGGTCACACAGAGTCGGACATGACTGAAGCGACTTAGCAGCAGCAGCAGCAGAACATTGATTTAAAAACCCAAAAGAGTGCCCATGAAGGGAGTGGGGAGAAAAAGAAAATACAGACCAAATTCTCTTACTTTCAAACACTGAAAATCCTAAGTGAGATATTACCAACAGAATCTAGCTAAAAGTAGAGTCCATTCTTGTTGTTTAGTCACTCAATCATGTCCAACTCTTTGTGACTCCATGGACTATAGCCCCCCAGGCTCCTCTGTCCATGGGATTTTCCAGGCAAGAATACTAGAGTGGGTTGCCATTGCCTTCTCTAAGGGACCTTCCCTACCCAGGGATGGAACCCACACCTCTTGTGTCTCCTGCATTGGCAGGCAGAATTTTTACCACTGAGACACCAGGGAAGCTCAGGTTGAATTCATACCAGGGGCCAAAAAAAAAAAAAAAAAAGTTTCAGGGACTTCCCTGGTGGTTCAGTGGCTAAGACTCTGCACTCTAAAAGCCAGGGGCCCAGGTTCAATCTGTGGTCAAGAAACTAGATCCCACATACTGCAACTGAGACTGGCACAGCCAAATAAATAAAAATAATGAATATTAAAAAGAATGGTTTAATAATAGGAAATGTACAAATGTAATCATATAAACCAGAGATCAATAAAGGAAAGCATATGGCTATATCCCAAGAATTCTACATTGGAATTTGACAAAAATTCAACATTCATGCTTTTTAATGATGATATTATCATTTAAATGATAATACCAGTAATAAAATCACACTCAAAAATTTTGCCACAAAAATTTCTACTTAGAAAACAATCATGGAAGAACTATTCAAATAATTCAATCTAAGAAGATGAGTTAAAAGATATAGCAAATGAAAAACCATTAAATAATTGTTTAAAGGACTAAGGAAAATTCAAAGAGTCTCATAGAACTAAATTTATAATATCATAGAACTAAAATTCAAGACAATATCAACATGGTGAAGTGTGGGGAGAGAGAAAAGGGAGAGAGCAGCGTGAAATATTTGTCTGATTAGACAGAAAAGATAGATTTTCAGCAGGCTTCCCCAGTGGCTCAGCAGTAAAGAATCCACCTGCAATGTAGGACCCACAAGAGATGCAGGTTCAACCCCTGGGTCAGGAAGATCCCCTGGAGGAGGGCATGGCAACTCATTCCAGTATTCTTGCCTGGAGAATCCCATGGACAAAGGAGCCTGGCAGGCTACAGTCCATGGGGTCGCAGAGAATCAGACAGGACTTAGCACACATGCACTCATAGATCTTGAGCACCTCATTCTTCTCGTCAGTGTTTCAGCAACTTCCCCACTTTCTTTCTCCCCTGGTGTTGAAGGTAGAGCTCAAAGTTGGGACAGAAAAGTGGAGGAAGTGAGTGCTGAATTGGACGTAGTATTGATCTGCTAATGCCCCAGGCCAGAAAAGTGAAGTCGCTCAGTTGTCTCTGACTCTTTTCAACCCCATGGACTGTAGCCTGCCAGGCTCTTCCATCGATGGGATGTTCCAGGCAAGGATACTGGAGTGGGTTGCCATTTTCTTCTCCAGGGGATCTTCCTGGCCCAGGGATTGAACCCAGTCTCCCGCACTGCAAGCAGACTCTTTACCATCTGAGACCAGAAACCACCACCATAATAACAGACACATACACACACACACACACACACACACACACGTACTCAAAAGAATAGGCTCTCTGCTCCCAAAATTCTTATCAAAACAAAAGCTTGAGATTTGCTTACAAGCCATCGTCCTGTCTGCCAAAGAGCATGACAGGAGACGTGATCCTCAACATCTCCAAGTCAGAATGGCTCTAGACATTGGCTTTAAAAATGTGAATTCCTGGGCTGCATCCCAGACTTATTACATGCAAATGAAGGGGAAGTTTTCCAGCGGACCCTGTGTGCACTGAAGTTCAAGGCTAACCAGCCTAATGCTGCTATCCTTCTAGAAATGGCAATCTCCAATAAGCCACTACCCCTGACCCAAGAGGGTGTCAGAGCCTGAAAAACAGGAACCCTAGAGATCCTTGGAGATCCCTTAGGACACTTCCTCTCCCTGCTGGAGGGGAGAACAAGGCCTAGAGAGGGGGAGTGGCTGGCCAAGGGCCATACAATGAAGTCATGGCAGATTGACCCTTGGACTTGGGTGTGCCGACTAAAAGCTAATTTTAAAAAACAAAATAGGCTTTTCCAAGTTTATAAGATTCATTCCAGTTACATCAGCTGACACTGGCAGGAAGGGTGATCAGGAAAGCATCTCAGCAGGCCCTGTAGAGTGCTGTGCTGGGGTGGGCTGTGAGCCCCTCCAGCTGCTCCGGCGACACTCGACACTCGTCGTGCCGAGACATCAGCCCCAGGATGGATATGTCAACCTCCCTCTGTCTTGTTCGCATCTCTCTGCCTCCCCCTTCCTCCTCTGCAACTACCGCTTTTACATCTCACTGAGTTTTCATTCTGTCTACCTCACATTCAGAATTCACTGAGCAGGATCTTGTTGACTTGGTTAGAAACCATCCTGTATACCATCCTGTATACCTGTGTACCAGAAGTGGACACGTCTCTCACCCAGGTATCCTCAGAAGCCACTGGTCTTCCTTATGTCCAGCCAGGTGATAGCTCTCTCTGGATAAGACCCAGGCTTCCTCACCAACTATGAGTGGCCAGAGGAACAGGGTCATCTGACACAGTCGGGAACTTGTGCGTTAAGAACCACTGTGACCTCTTTTCTCAGAAGGAAGCTGCAGGCCTGGCACCTGGACTTCACTTGGGTCCATTGTTCCCCTGCCTGTGAGCCCTTAGGCACACAGGACAAAGCTCCAGCTAGAAGGGACAGGTGGCAGAGGGTGGAGGCTTCTCTGGAGTCTTGGGGTAGGATTGCCAAGCTTGGCCAACGAAATACACAACACCCAGTTAAATGTGAATTGAAGAAAAATGATAAGCAACTTTTTAGTATGAGCTGGTCCCATGCAATATTTGAATATATACTTACACTAAAAAAATTATTCACTGCTTATCTGAAATTTAACTGAGCAACTTGCATTTTATCTGGCAATCCTATCTAGGAGAGCAGGAATCCCAGAAGTTTTGCTCACTGTTGAAGCTCAAGTATCTATCACATACAATTCTTGTTGGAAGATTCAATTATTAAAGAAGACCTCTCAGAGGTCCCTCCCTCCCCACTAACAGCAAACATATCCTCCAGGGGCCAACTTTGAACAGACAAATTGACTCATTCAATTTACCAAACTGGAGCACTTAGCAAGTGTCAGGATCAGTGCTAAATAAATTGAGATACAGAAATAAACTATGTCTCCTGTCCTCAAAATGGTAATTGACCAGTGGGAGCAATCCATCAAAGCAGAGAATTACAATCAAGTGTGATAAATGCTAGACAACAAAGGCCATTAAGCCAGCACCAGGCGAGTTTGCTCACCACCATATTGCCAAAAATTATAACACAACAGGCACTCAAGAAATAGTACTGGGATGGAATCACAAAAAGACGAAGATGTGAACTTTATCATGGGGACCACAGAGGCGTGGCGATTAACTGAGGGAATCATCATGGTGAGAAGGTGGGGTTCACTCGAGGGAGGAGGTATCATTGATGTGGATTATGGTATAGGAACACAGCTGGCAGACAGAGAAGGAAGAGCGTTCCTGACAGAGGGACAGTTTGAACAAGAAGAACACTCCAGAAGAACAGTCAGTGAGCCAAAGGGCCAAGAGATAAAGTTAGAAAGGTGGAGCACCTTGAACACATGCCCAACGCGTTTGGACTTTACCCTATGGATGGTGGATGGTCATTAGACACTTTTGAGTAGGGAAGAGGGCTTAATCAATCCTCCAGCATTAGCACCAGAGTGGAGACAGACTGGACGCCAGAAGGGCAGTGAGAAACAGTGAGAATTAGCCTAAGCTGGAGATGGTGGAGGCCCGAACCTGCCAATGATGAAGTGTGTAAGGAAACAAGCCCGCAGGGCTACAAACGTGTGCTGGAGAACACAGTGAACACCCTCCTCTGTCCCTGAGTCTGTTCCAAGGTGCCCTCTAAGCGGGGAGGTGGCCCATCAGCCAGGGGAACTGGGGAGGAACGGGAGGTGGGAGGCAGCCCAAGACACACTGCCTTCACTTCACAGCCTCGCTTAAGGAGAGAGCAGCGCCCAAGCCATTGCAGGGGGACTGCTGGCCCCCTGGGCTCTTCCCTCCTGCAGCCAGAGAGAAGAGAAGGCCCTGGCTGACACAGCTCACAGCTTTCTGTGGTCCACAGGTGGGACCTTACGCTCTGTGGGACCCCTACGTGCCCAGCAAGCCATGCTTCCTGCTGAGGACAGGAAGTTCAGTCATAGGGACAGCAGCCCTCACCTTCGTGGACATGATCCAAAAACAGGCTCCAGAGGGATCATCAAATCCTCCAGCCAGAGGAGGGCACAGGAGGTCAACTGTTTCAGTCCCAGGCCCAGGAACAGGCCTCAGGCCCTAGGCGCATCCCCCACCACCTCTCCAGATGCCTCTCTGGGTGTCCAGCTATTCTATCTTGTCTGCTTCTAGAACTACCAGCCACTGCATATATAAGACATAGGCTCTAGAGTGAGACTAACATAGGTTCAAATTCACCCAGATGTGTGACCTTGTGTAAGTTGCCTCACCTCCATGAATGTGTTTTTTTGTTTGATAAATAGCATATATTTTAACAACCATCATGATTTAAATAAAAGATCCCATGTACACACACTCAAGACAATGTCTGGCATACAGCTGGAATCCCTGGGAAAGCCCTGGGACTTCCCTGGAGGTCCAGAGGTTAAGAATTTGCCTTCCATTGCGAGGGATGTAGGTCCAATGCCTGGTGGGGAAACTAAGATCCCACATGCCATGGGGCAAATTAGGCCTGTGCACCGCAACTGGAGAGTCCATGTGCCACAGTTGTAGAGTCCGCATACCACAACTGGAGTATCCACATGTCGCAACGAAAGATCCCGCATGCAACTAAGATCCTGCAACTAAGACCCAGTGCAGCAAATAAATAAATAAAAATAAATTAAAAAAAAAAAATCCTGGCCCTTCCTTTCCTGAATGCCTGGGGAGTGTTCATCTGTAGCCCCAGAGGATAGCCTAGCCCTTTCTTTATTCATTCACTCTGCTCGTCTAATCTGTCCCTACTCTCCTGGGGAGATAGATATTAATTTAATGATCACTTAAACAAAAATAAAATTCTACCAGTAATAAGTACCGTGAAGGAGGGAAACTCACACCCTGGTAGTTACTGTGAACATGTTTTTTTGTTTGATAAATAGCATGTATTTTAACAACCATCATGATTTAAATAAAAGATCCCATATACACAAAATCAAGACAATGTCTGGCATATAGGGAGCCTGGGGCTGGCTCCCTCGGCACATTCCAGGCCAGGAGGAGTGCTGGGATCTTGCTTTCCTGTTAACTGGTTTCCCAGAAGTTCCAGTTCCCCAAAACAAATGTATTCAGAATAGGGAAATAGGGAGGGGAAACCTGGTTTGTTCCCAGGTCCAATGCTGAACCAGGTTCCCAGAGCCGATCCCTGACCTCAAATAAATAAGGCCCCTGCCAGGCAGCAGCCTCCTCACCAGCACCAAGCAGCCTGCCCGGGGAAAACGGATGCTGCTACAGCCCCACCATGAAATTCCTCTGCGTCCTGCTTCTGGCCAGCTTGGCCGCCACCTCTCTCGCCATCCTTAACAGTGAGTCTGGCTTCCATCAACCTCCCCCCTGGCCCCTGGGGTCATTGAGCCATGGCTGGAGAGACCTCAGTGCTCCAAAGGCCTTTCCTTAATCCTTGTGATGTGTTGTGTGAAGAGGTCGGGAGATGCGTTCAGAGCCAAACATTCACACCTGGATAAACTTAGGGATGGAGGCAGGGGGCTTAGGACACATGACCCCAGGAATCCTGCACCCTAGAAAACCTGCGGCTAGGGCCAGAGGGCCAAATGGAACCCAAATCAGGGCAAACTACGGGTCAACAGAGATTCAGATTAGATTCCAGGTTCAGATGATGCTGGAAACCCCCGGTAGAGTCACTACCCCACCATGGAGCTTTCTGCTTTCCTCTGTACAGTGAAGCCAAGACATAGACACACATATATTCAACAGCTATTTATTGAGCACCTAATGTATGCCAGACACATAGTTCTGGATGCTTGGAATACATTCTCAAAATACAGAGATCTCAGTCATCATTGAGATTACACCCTAGGGGAATAAACCAACAGTAAGCACATTTACGGAGAAGGCGATGGCACCCTACTCCAGTACTCTTGCCTGGAAAATCCCATGAACGGAGGAGCCTGGTACGCTGCAGTCCATGGGGTCGCTAAGAGTCGGACACGACTGAGAGACTTCACTTTCACTTTTCACTTTCATGCATCGGAGAAAGAAATGGCAACCCACTCCAGTGTTCTTGCCTGGAGAATCCCAGGGACGGGGGAGCCTGGTGGGCTGCCATCTATGCAGTCATAGAGTCGGACACGACTGACGCGACTTAGCAGCAGCAGCAGCAAGCACATTAAATAAAGGCCAGTGTGTTAGAAGAGCTAAGGAAAACATAAAATATGGTAAGGGAGAGAAGAATGCTGGGGCAAAAGGGGCTGCATAAGAGCATCTCACATGTTAAATGTCTTCAGACCTTCAGAAAATGTAACCGTCTTATTTTTCAGAGCCAGAAGATGAAACCCACCTGGAGGCTCAGCCCACTGATGCCTGTAAGTCTCACACTGGCATCCTTTAAAGTAAGTCAGTGGTGGTAAAAGATTGTTCAGTGAGTGACGAACAACAAATTCTCCATCTGAGAAAGAGGTGGAGCAAAGACAATCCTTTCTGATGTTGGATCTTAATCCTTCCTACAGCACTAACTGGCCAAGCTCTAGGGGCCAGAAGCTCTTTGAACAGCACTTCATGCTGGTTATTCATTGGAGATAGGTATGGGGACTACATCTCACACCTGAATGCTAGCAGGTGAGGAGTTTCAGCTCACCCTGAGGTGAGGATGCTTCTGGGGCTCCTCGGTCCCAAGCTCCCTATCCCAAAAAAACCTTGAACATTGCAGGATTCTGCTTTGTGGATTATCCATAAATACGGTTTAGTCTCAGGCTAACTTCCTACACACACACACACACACACACACACACACAATTTATGTGGCAAAAGCCAGAGAAGGCAGACTCAAGCAATACCCAAAATTCAGGAAAAAAAAACTGAACCCCCTCCTATGTGCTAGACAACGGGACAGGTATTTACATAATTATTCTCTTTTCATTAGGAAGGTAAATTTGCTAAAAGTGCAGTTCCTAGTCAAAGGCAGCCAAAACCAGGTGCTTGTGGATTTGGATGCTGGCATGGGACACCAACCCTGCTCTATGATAACTGGGCAATGACTCAACCCTGGTGGCCACCAGTGTTAAGGGAGATAACAGAGCACTGACTGGCTACTCCTCGTGTGCTCTTTCTCTGCCCTCACCTCCTCCATCATCTTGTTCCCAGCTGCTCAGTTCATCAGGAACCTCCAGATCTCCAATGAGGACCTTTCTAAGGAGCCTTCCATCTCCAGAGAAGATTTGATTTCCAAAGAGCAAATTGTGATCAGATCTTCCAGGCAACCACAGAGTCAGAATCCCAAGCTCCCTCTGTCCATACTCAAGGAAAAACATCTCAGAAATGCTACCCTTGGATCAGAAGAGACTACAGAACACACTCCCAGTGATGGTAGGAGATGGGGAAAGTGGGAAGGGGCTGGGCAAACAGTAAGCAGCAAAAGGGGGTGGAAGTGGTTGGGTTAGAAAGAGAAAGGAAGCTGTAGCAAAAAGGAATGAGAGAGGAATTGAGAGAGTAGCATTGAAATATATACAGTACTATACAAGTGGACAACTAATGGGAAGTTGCTGTACGACACAGGGAGCTCAACCTAGTGCTCTGCAACAGCCTAGAGGGGTGGGATGCAGTGGGAGGTGGGAGGGAGGGAACATATGTGTACCTATGGCTGATTCATGTCGATGTATAGCAAAAGCCAATACAACCTTGTAAAGCAATTATCCCCCAATTAAAAATAAATGAAAAAAAATTTTTTTAAGAAATGAGAGTTAAAAGCAAGTCAAAGAACCCATTAGTTGCCTTTGCCAGCGCTGTGGAAAGCTGTTGCTGGAGTGTGGGGGAGCAGTGAGGGTGAAGGGCAATAGCTCTACCCTGACTTTTCTCTCCCGATATTCCCCAGCATCCACCACAGAAGGAAAACTGATGGAGCTCGGTCATAAAATCATGAGGAATCTGGAAAACACAGTGAAAGAAACCATAAAATATCTGAAAAGCCTATTCTCTCATGCCTTTGAAGTCGTGAAGACGTAGTAAGGGGGATGCCCACAGCCCAGGTGGGCCGCTGCAAGTGCCTGCAGCACCCACACCACTTGCCCCATCACCACCATCTCTCAGCTCCTCAAGTCCTTTATTAAAGCATTGCATCCCAAGCCTGGCTCTGCGTTGGCTTTGTAGCACCAGGAAGGAAGGCCCAAGGCCCCCACTCTACCAGGACTCTTCCTTTAGTCACCCCATTCTTTTGATTTTAAACTCCTCCTCCTCCACCGGCTTCCCTGGTGGCTCAGTCAGTAAAGAATCTGTATGCAATGCAGGAGACCTAGGTTCAGTCCCTGGGTGGGGAAGATCCCCTGGAGGTGGGCATGGCAACCCACTCCAGTATTCTTGCCTGGAGAATCCTTATGGACAGAGGAGCCTGGAAGGCTATAGTCCATGGGGTTGCAAAGTGTTGGACACGATTGAGCAACTAACACACACTTACTTACTTACTTACTTCCTCCTCAGTTTACAAATGTGTTCAAGTCTCCATATCCCAAAATATTCTTTGTGAAGTCTTGGCCCTTCTCTCCAGCTTCCCCTCCACCTCACGCACCACTGCCCCCAGGCTCCCTCACCCATGATGCCCACCTCGCTGGCCTGCAGTGTGCCTTGCCCCCCCCCCCACCAGCCTGCAGCAACTGCTCTCCCAAAGCCCACTGAGCCCAGTGAATCCTGTGCCTGTTTCACAGTCCTGATGCTCTTCACTCTGTCTGTAGAACTGGACAGAACATTCTAGAATGTTCTTCTCAGGGAGATGCTGCACTGTCCTGGTTCTCCAAGCTCCAGGTTCAGGTCCCTGCACATTCTCTGACTGCATGCTGTGCTCCCAGGCCCCATCCAGTGCCTTCTCATTCCTTCTTCACTTTTCTTCCTCATCTATACCCTCATCTGCCAAGACTTCTGCTTCAACTCAGGGTGGGCGACTCCATCTATACACACAACAAACATCCACCAAGTGCTTCCTACGTGCCAGATTCACCTACAAATGTGTGCCAATCTCCCTCAACTGCAGCCAGTTTTCACTGTCAAGGCATATGGAACTCATTGTGGGGGAAAGAGCATGGGAAAATAAAGTAATAAATCTCTTTTTTCTTGCAACTGGAGAGAAGACTCTTCAGGACAGATAGGATGACAGGAAGGGAGACATGAGATAATAGAAAATGTGTATATTGGTCTCTGCCCCTGGTTCTTGGCACAGAGCTCCTGAAACCCTCATAACTTCCTAAGTGATGACCACATTTAGGAGCATCCCTTATTCTAACATTTGGTCTTTGGCCCCATCTATGACACAGGGCCCCTAAAACCCTTGTAAATTCCTAAGTGATAAGGGCACTAGGAACATCTTTCGTTGTATTGAGGCAGCTCTGGGTGAGCTCCTGGATGGCAAACCATGGTTAGAAGCTGGGAATTTTCAGCCCCTCCCCCCACTTGTCCAGAGTGAGGGCAGGGCCTGGAAATGGAGTTAATAATTGATCATGCCTATGTGAGGAAGCCTCCATAAAATCCCAATAGTGCTGGATTCAGAGAATTTCCAGGTTGGCAACACATCCACGGACCAGGAGGGTGTGCAGCCCAACTCCACGGGGACGGAAGCTCCTGCCATCAGGACCCTCCCAGACCTCACCCTGTGTATCTCTCCACCTGGCTGTTCATCAGTATCTTGTATCACATCTTTTAATAAGCTGATAAATGTGTTTTCCTGAGCTCAGACATTAGGGCCATTATGTGTTCAGAATCTAGTGCATGGCTATTTGTAGGGGTTTTTTCAGGGCTAGGGTGGAGGCCAAGAAACTCTTAGTGAGAGTTCAGGGTGCAAGAGAAAGATATTGTGGAAATGCCTCATGAGTGCACAGAGGCTCTCTAGTGCTGCTGCACCTGCTGCTTGGGGAAGAGCCTGTCTGGTTGGTGCTCCTCTTGAATGTGCTCTTCAGTGGGCAGCTCATGGCAGAACAGGAGCAGAAAGCTAGCTTACTCAGTCAGGGCAGAATACAGTTGGAACACAAGAGGTGATGGCCAGGCATCTCCACGAGTTTCCTCCTGACAGGTGGGGGCACTGAGCTCAGCCAATCAAGTTGCCAATGCTTGCACCGCACATAGGAGAAACTCAGTGGTATCTGAGAGAGTAGCACCTCACCAGGATGCTCTCAGTCCATACCATCTCTTTCCCAACATGTGAATTTAAACTCCAACTGAGAGAAACCTCCAACTGTTACGGAGTCCAAGCTCCCTCTGCTAGCCACATGATAGGCCAATGAATCGGAGACAAGGTGTTGAGTCAGCTCACCAAGAAGACGGCAGACTAATGTTTCAAAATAACCACCTTACCAGGGTCTGGATGCCAGGTTCTTTTGCAGATCAGAGATGGGGGGAGATGAGGAAATAAACCATGCTGCTGCTGCTGCTAAGTCACGTCAGTCGTGTCCAACTCTGTGTGACCCCATGGACGGCAGCCCAACAGGCTCCCCCGTCCCTGGGATTCTCCAGGCAAGAACACTGGAGTGGGTTGCCATTTCCTTCTCCAATGCATGAAAGTGAAAAGTCAAAGTGAAGTCGCTCAGTCGTGACTCTTAGCAATCCCATGGACTGTAGCCTACCAGGCTCCTCCATCCATGGGATTCTCTAGGCAAGAGTACTGGAGTGGGTTGCCATTGCCTTCTCCAAATAAAGGCCATTAATCTTGTAAATATCTCCTAGAATGGCAAGGGGAGGGTGAGGGGAGGAGAGAGGGATGAGTTAGTTTCTTCCTTCCTGCCATCTATACGTAGACAGGGTTCTGAACAAAGGCACTTTAGTTTAACAGCCAGGCAGAGTGGCCAGATTCTGAGGAAGACCATTATGTATGATTATAATAACAAAAGCAATGGAAAGAAAGTTAAAGAAACAGTTCCATCCTGGAGTCAGAATTGGCTTTTTTCTGCAACACAATGGAGGATTGATTTGGGTGTTTATTTTGCCGTAGAGGGATGAGGCCATGCCTACTATGCCTCCTCTCAAAGAGGGGCACTTAAGATATTTTGTCATCCTGCAATACATAGAACTTTAAAATAATTCTGCCGGTAGTCCCAATTTAACTCCGAGGTAACCACATCTATTTCTTTCCTGACTAATTCCCCTTTGTGTATGTTTCATCTTCTCAGTGACTATGTGTCCTGACGCCGCAAATTCCTGGGTGTGGGCATGGGAAATGTACACACCACTCAAATAACCGTGTCCATTCAAAAGTTACCTACCTAATGACACCCACATTGCTCCTACCAAACCACCTGGTCCTTTCCTCCCTCTTGCTGGGCAACTGTCTACACTAGTTTCCTGGGTCCATGCTCCCTCTAGCGGCCTCACTCCACTTTGCATTGTCAAATCTGCCCATTCGTCCTCCTTGATCTAGAAATGAATATTGTGCTCCTTTCTAGTTCTGCCCTTAAAATCATTGAGGTGTGAAAATATTTCCTTTTTCTCTTCATGCATCCCAAGCATACTCTCTAAAAACTCAACATTTTTCTCAAGAAAATCTTCTCTTTTCCCCTAGTTTGAGCAATAGAACTTCCTTCTTTTTCTCCTTCCCCTTACTTGCTGACTTTTCTCAATACGAGACTAAGACTTGTATCTCACATGGACCCCATGCCGCTTGATTTCCTGAATAAGTCTGATTTCTAGAGACAGAATGTTCCAGGTACAAGCTTTGTTCATTTCTCTGTTATCTTTCAGTTTGTGATAATTCCAAATTGAGTTTTTTTTCACTTTCACACACATTAATATTTTCTCCATAAGAGGGGTCCTGGCCTTTTTATCAGTATGAGGTCCACCACACGTCTGTGGTTAATCCCACAGCAAGTTGAACAATGTCTGAATACACAGGGCCAACTTGATAAAGGTACAACTCCAAGCCAACTTGAAACTGTGTAGCAGGAAATAATTCTAGGAACCTGGGGACAGGCCATAAGCAAAACCCCTCCATGGTTCCTTCTGTGACCCTAAGTGAAATTCATAAGAGCATAGATAATCGGGATCTGGGACACTCAATTGAGCATCACTTACTCATGCTCCTACTAAAGATAAGCACAAATAATCTGAAGTAAAATTAAGTTTTGTGCTCTGTACCCACATGGAACTGTGATAATTTCTTTCCAGCTTCAACTGTACCTATAAAGCTGCAGGCCAGAGGTAACCAGAGCATTTTGCCTTTTTAAATCCACTGTACTGGGTCCTCAAAGACTTCCCCAGTGGCTCAGTTGTAAAGAATCTGCTTGCAGTGAAGGAGACTGAAGAGATGGGAGTTTGATCCCTGAGTCGGGAAGATCCCCTGGAGGAGGCCATGGCAACCCACTCCAGTATTCTTGCCTGGAAAACCCATGGTCAGAGGAGTCTGGCAGGCTACAGAGTCCATAGGTCACCAAGAGTCAGACACGACTGACATGACTGAACACACAAACACGCAGGTACTGGGTCCCCAAAGGCCAGTCCTTGATTTTATCATCAGGGCCATAGGAAGGCCCACCATGTTGTCATCCCTCCCCACTCTGAATCTGGTCAGTGGAGAAAGCACCCAGAGAACAGAGGGCAGAAGGGAGGCAAAGTATCAGTTTATTAATGACCGTACCACAACCCACAGCACTCTGACCTCTCTGGCCAGCTGAGCTGGAGAATACAATTGAGACACAAGACTGAAGGGGGCCTCCTCTCCTTCCTGCCTGCCTAAGCCACTGCCCAGAGAGGGAAACAGCAGACATTCACAGGGGAGAGGCGGGGCGGGGAAGCCTATCCAAGTGTGTATGTTTGCATTAGGAGACGGCAGCAGAGAAAGAGACAGTGCTATTCAGGAACGTTCCTGTTTATGCATCAACTCCACTCCTGGGTGAAACATGGTCCGAGAAATGTTCTGCCTTACCAGCTGCCATAGAGTCTCATCCCACAGCCACTGAGAGAAAACTTTTTTCATCTTTTATTAGTTTTCTCTTTTTTGTTGAAGCATAGTTGATTTACAATGTTGTGTTAGTTTCTGGTGTGCAGCAAAGTGACTCAGGTTTATATAGAGAGATATGTATGTACATCAGTTCAGTTCAGTCGCTCAGTCATGTCCGACTCTTTGCGACCCCATGAATCGCAGCACGCCAGGCCTCCCTGTCCATCACCAACTCTCGGAGTTTACCCAAACTCATGTCCATTGAGTTGGTGATGCCATCCAGCCGTCTCATCCTCTGTCATCCCCTGCTCCTCCTGCCCCCAATCCCTCCCACCATCAGGGTCTTTTCCAGTGAGTCAACTCTTCGCATGAGGTGGCCAAAGTATTGGAGTTTCAGCTTCAGCATCAGTCCTTCCAATGAACACTCAGGACTGATCTCCTTTAGAAAGGACTGGTTGGATCTCCTTGTGGTCCAAGGGACTCTCAAGAGTCTTCTCCAACACCACACTTCAAAAGCATCAATTCTTCAGCACTCAGCTTTCTTCACAGTCCAACTCTCACATCCATACGTGACCACAGGAAAAACCATAGCCTTGACTAGACGGAGGTACATATATACATATATATACAGCAGCTGCTCTTTGCTGGAGCAGCCGTGAAGAGATGCCCCACGTCCAAGGTAAGAGAAACCCAAGTAAGACAGTAGGCGCTGAGAGAGGGCATCAGAGGGCAGAAAGACTGAAACCACAATCTCAGAAAATTAGCCAATCTGATCACATGGACCACAGCCTTGTCTAACTCAATGAAACTAGGCCATGCCATGTGGGGCCACCAAAGATGGACAGGTCATGGTGAAGAGGTCTGACAGAATGTGGTCCACTAGAGAAGGGAATGGCAAACCACTTCAGTGTTCTCACCTTGAGAACCCCATAAACAGTATGAAAAGGCAAAAAGATAAGACACTGAAAGATGAACTCCCCAGGTCGGTAGGTGCCCAATATGCTACTGGAGATCAGTGGAGAAATAACTCCAGGAAGAATGAAGGGGTGGAGCCAAAGCAAAAACAATACCCAGTTGTCAATGTGACTGGTGATAGAATCAAGGTCCAATGCTGTAAAGAGCAATATTGCCTAGGAACCTGGAATGTTAGGTCCATGAATCAAGGCAAACTGGACGTGGTCAAACAGGAGATGGCAAGAATGAACGTCGACATTCTAGGAATCAGTGAACTAAAATGGACTGGAATGGGTGAATTTAACTCAGATGACCCTTATATCTACTACTGTGGGCAGGAATCCCTTAGAAGAAGTGGAGTAGCCATCATAGTCAACAAAAGAGTCCGAAATGCAGTACTTGGATGCAATCTCAAAAACGACAGAATGATCTCTGTTCGTTTCCAGGGCAAACCATTCAGTATCATGGTAATCCAAGTCTATGCCCCGATCAGTAACACTGAAGAAGCTGAAGTTGAATGGTTCTATGAAGACCTACAAGACCTTTTAGAACTAACACCCAAAAAAGATGTCCTTTTCATTACAGGGGACTGGAATGCAAAAGTAGGAAATCAGGAAACACCTGGAGTAACAGGCAAATTTAGCCTTGGAGTACAGAATGAAGCAGGGCAAAGGTTAATAGAATTTTGCCAAGAGAACGCACTGGTCATAGCAAACACCCTCTTCCAACAACACAAGAGAAGACTCTACACATGGACATCACCAGATGGCCAACACTGAAATCAGATTGATTATATTCTTTGCAGCCAAAAATGGAGAAGCTCTATACAGTCAGCAAAAACAAGACTGGGAGCTGACTGTGGCTCAGATCATGAACTCCTTATTGCCAAATTCAGACATTTAAGTGAAGAAAGTGGGAGAACCACTAAACCATTCATGTATGACCTAAATCAAATCCCTTATAATTATACAGGGGAAGTGAGAGATAGTTTTAAGGGACTAGATCTGATAAACAGAGTGCCTGATAAACTATGGACTGAGGTTTGTGACATTGTACATGAGACCAGGATCAAGACCATCCCCATGGAAAAGAAATGCAAAAAAGCAAAATGGCTGTCTGAGGAGGCCTTACAAATAGCTGTGAAAAGAAGAGAAGCAAAAAGCAAAGGAGAAAAGGAAAGATATACCCATTTTAATGCAGAGTTCCAAAGAATAGCAAGGAGAGATAGGAAAGCCTTCCTCAGTGATCACTGCTAAGAAATAGAGGAAAACAATAGAATGGGAAAGACTAGAGATCTCTTCAAGAAAATTAGAGATGCCAAGGGAACATTTCATCCAAAGATGAGCTCAATAAAGTACAGAAATGGTATGGACCTGACAGAAATAGAAGATATTAAGGAGAGGTGGCAAGAATACACAGAAGAACTGTACAAAAAAGGTCTTCATGACCCAGTTAATCATGATGGTGTGATCACTCACCTAGAGCCAGACATCCTGGAATATGAAGTCAAGTAGGCCTTAGGACACATCACTACGAACAAAGCTAGTGGAGGTGATGGAATCCCAGTTGAGCTCTTTCAAATCCTAAAATATGATGCTGTGAAAGTGCTGCACTCAATATGCCAGCAAATTTGGAAAACTCAGCAGCGGCCACAGGACTGGAAAAAGTCCGTTTTCATTCCAATCCCAAAGAAAGGCAATGCCAAAGAATGCTCAACCTACCACACAATTGCACTCATCTCACATGCTAGCAAAGTAATGCTCAAAGCCAGGCTTCAGCAATACGTGAACCGTGAACTTCCAGATGTTCAAGCTGGTTTTAGAAAAGGCAGAGGAACCAGAGATCAAATTGCCAACATCCACTGCATCATTGAAAAAGCAAGAGAGTTCCAGAAAAACATCTATTTCTGCTTTATTGACTATGCCAAAGCCTTTGACTGTGTGAATCACAATAAACTGTGGAAAATTCTGAAAGAGATGGGAATACCAGACCACCTGACCTGCCTCTTGAGAAACCTGTATGCAGGTCAGAAAACAACAGTTAGAACTGGACATGGAACAACAGACTGGCTCCAAATAGTAAAAGGAGTACGTCAAGGCTGTATATTGTCACCCTGCTTATTTAACTTATATGCAGAGTACATCATGAGAAACACTGGGCTGGAGGAAGCACAAGCTGGAATCAAGATTGCCAGGAGAAATATCAGTAACCTCAGATATGCAGATGACACCACCCTATGGCAGAAAGTGAAGAGGATCTCAAAAACCTCTTGATGAAAGTGAAAGAGGAGAGTGAAAAAGTTGGCTTAAAGCTTAACATTCAGAAAACTAAGATTATGCATCCAGTCCCATCACTTCATAGCAAATAGGTGGGGTAACAGTGGAAACAGTGGCTGACTTTATTTTGGGGGGCTCCAAAATCACTGCAGATGGTGACAGCAGCAATGAAATTAAAAGATGCTTACTCCTTGGAAGGAAAATTATGACCAACCTAGACAGCATATTCAAAAGCAGAGACATTACTTTGCCAACTAAAGTCCGTCTAGTCAAGGCTATGGTTTTTCCAGTAGTCACGTATGGATGTGGGAGTTGGACTATAAAGAAAGCTGAGTGCCGAAGAATTGATGCTTTTGAAGTGTGGTGTTGGAGAAGACTCTTGAGAGTCCCTTGGACTGCAAGGAGATCCAACCAATCCATCCTAAAGGAGATCAGTCCTGGGTGTTCGTTGGAAGGACTGATGAAGCTGAAACTCCAATACTTTGGCTACCTGATGCGATGAGCTGACTCATTTGAGAGAATAGCATTGAAACATGCATATTATCATATGTGAAACAGATTGCCAGTCCAGGTTCGATGCATGAGACAGGGTGCTCAGGGCTGGTGCACTGGGATGACCCAGAGGGATGGGATGGGGAGGGAGGTGGGAGGGAGTTCAGGATGGGGAACACATGTACACCCATGGCTGATTCATGTCAATGTATGACAAAACCACTACAATATTGTAAAGTAATTAACCTCCAATTAAAATAAATAAATTTTTAAAAAAGAAAAGAAAAGACCTTGATGCTGGGAAAGATGGAGGGCAGGAGGAGAAACGGACGACAGAGGATGAGATGGTTGGATGGCATCACTGACTCAATGGACATGAATCATTGGGTGGACTCTGGGAGTTGGTGATGGACAGGGAGGCCTGGGGTGCTGCAGTTCATGGGGTCATAAAGAGTCAGACACAACTGAGTGACTGAACTGAACTGAACTGACTGGTATACATACATATATATCTGTTCTTTTTCATATTCCTTTCCATAACAGTTTATCAAAGGATGCTGAATATAGTCCCCTGTGCTTATACAGTAGGGCTCTGCTGTGTATGTATTTTATATACAGCATGCATCTGCTAATCCCAAACTCCTAATTTATCCATCCCCTACCCACTTTCCTCTTAGTAATCATAAGTTTGTTTTTTATGTCTGTGAGTCTGTTTCTGTTTTGTAAATAAGTTCATTCATATCCTAATTTAGATTCCACATATAAGTGATACCATACTACTGTATGTCGTCCTCTTTCTGACTTATTTCACGAGGTTCATCCATGCTGCTGAAATGGCATTATTTCATTCTTTTTTATGGCTGGATAATATTCATTGTGTGTATGTACCACATCTTCTTTATCCATTCATCTGTTGGTGGACATTTAGATTGCTTCCATGTCTTGGCTATTGTGAATAGTACTGTTATGAACACTGGGGTGCATATATTTTTTCAAATTAGAGTTTCCTCTGGATGTATGCCTAAGAGTGGGATTGCTGGATGGTATGGTAGCTCTATTTTTAGTTTTTCAAGGAATCTTCATGCAATTTTCCATAGCGGTTGCACCAATTTACATTCCTACCAACAGTGTAGGAGGGTTCCCTTTTTTTCACACCTTCTCCAGCATTTGTTATTTGCAGATGACGGCCATTCTGACTGGTGTGAGGTGATACTTCATTGTAGTTTTGATTTGCATTTCTCAAATAATTAGTGATGTTGAGCATCTTCTCATGTGCCTATTGGCCTTCTGTATGTCTTCTTTGGAGAAATCTCTATTTAGATCTTCTGCTCATTTTTTGGTTGGGTTGTTGAACTTTTTTGTTATTGAGTTGTAGGAATTGTTTTTACATTTTGAAAGTTAGGCCTTTGTCGGCCAATCACTTGCAGATGTTTTCTCCATTCTGTACATTATGTTTTCATATTTTTTATGGTTTCTTTTGCTGTGGAAAAATTTATAAGTTTGATTAGGTGCCATTTGGTCTTAGGGTGTTTATTTTTGGTTTTATTTTGGTTTTGATTTTTCTTCTATGGCTTTGGGAGACTGATCTGAGAAAACACTGGTACAATTTATGTCAGAGAAAGTTTTGCTGAGTTCTCTTCTAGGTGTTTTATGGGGTAATCTTACATATTTAGATCTTTAAGTCACTTTGAGTTCATTTGTGTGTATGGTGTGAGGGAGCTGTGTTTGTTTTCTAATTACAAATGACCACAAATGTACTGGCTTAAAACAACACAAATTTATCATCTTGTAGTTCTGGAGTTCAGAGGTGCAAGATGGGTCTCACTCAGGCTAAAACCAAGATGTCAGCAGAGCTACATTCCTTTTTGAAGACTCCAGGGGAGAATGCACTTTTATGTCCTCTCCAGCTTCTGGAGGTCACCCACATTCCCCGGGTCATGGCCCCATTCTCTCACTTTCAAACCCAGCAACATTCAGCCAAGTTCTCACTTTGCTAGCAATCTGTTTCTCTGTTCTGAATCCCTCTTCCGCACTTAAGGTGCCTTATGATTTCACTGAATCCACTCAGATAATCTAGGATAATTTCACTGTTTTAAAGCCAGTTGATCAGCAACCTTAATTCCATCTAAATCCTTATTTCCCCTTTGCCACATAATCTCATATATTCACAGGCTCTGAGAAATCTCCAGTTCAAGAATCTCACCCTCTATCTACAACCTCCTGACAGTCCATCTCCTTTACTCTAGAAGCCCACATGCATTCACCTTGTCCAGACCTCCAATCTACTGATTCTGCCATGATTTCCATGTAGCTAATGACTACATTTCCCAGACTTCCTTGCAGCTAGATATGACCCTGTGACTAGACTGTGGCCAGTAGGGTATAAGCAAATATGACAAAGGCAATTATGGGCGAGGTCCTTGACAAAGGAGTGTGTCCTCCCCTTCTCTCTTCTCCCCTTCCCAATGACTGGAATGAGATGAGGGGTGGGAGTTGGAGCAGCCATCATAAACCACTAAATAGAAACCACATTAAAAAAAAAAAAAGTAGCAGAGACTTCCCTGGTGGTCCAGCAGTTAAGACTCAGAACTCCCAATGCAGGGGACTCAGGTTTGATCACTGGTCAGGGAACTAGATCCCACATGCCACAACTAAAGATCCTGCATGTGGCAACTAAGACCCCGCACAGACAAACTGAAAAAAAGAAAAGTTGCAAGACAGAAAGAGCCTGAATCTTGACTACTGCAGAGCCACCACCTTACCCCTGTTTAACTTTTGTTAAAGCTGCAGTATTATGACCTTATTACTGCATCTGAACTAGTATCTTAATATACTTGGCCACTTCATCTTGCTAGCTCACTAAATATAACCTCCATATAATCAATTATTCAAGCCAAAAACCTGAGTCAGTTTTGATTCGTGCTCTTTCTTCAATCTTCACATCAATAAGGCTTTGAATTCTATCTCCAGTATATATCTTGACTTCCTCCCTCTCTCACCTTCTCCTTAGTTCCACCACTGTGATTCATCACTTAGATGTCAGCAACAGCCTCCTGACTAAACCTCTCTACCTCTACTCTTACCCCTTCCAAGCCACCCTCCCTTCAGCATTTAGACAAGTGATATTTTCAAGGTATATATCTAATCAGGCCAGCCAGTCTGCTGCTTAAACACTTAAGTGTTCGTCAGTTGCACTTTCATGTAGAATCCAAACCCTTTCCCTGGGCCCAATGCTCCCAGCTATATCCCCCCAACCTCATCCCGCCCCACTTTCCTACTCCACACCGCACAGCCATGCTGGCCTCCTTCATGGGACACAGTGTTTTGCCCAGCTCAGAGCTTTCACCCTCATGGCCGCTCCCTCTGCTTAGAACCCCATTCTTCTTGCTCTTTGCTTAGCTGACTCCTGCTCATCCTACAAGTCTCAGCTCAAACATCTCTTCTCAGGGAGAGCTTTCTCAGCTACCCGACTCGGTGCCCAGCCCCATCTCCCTTTCCACCCGTTACTTCTGTCACCTCACCCTGTTTATTCCCTCATTGCACTTACTGTGCTCCGACATTATTTATATACTTGTTTACTTGTGTATATGGTTTCCACCTCAGAAAATGTAAGCTCCATGAAGCCTGAGAACTTGTCAACCATTAGCATTCACCATTTTCTCCCTGGTGCCTTGAACAATAATAACTGGGCAAACCGTTGGAGTCCAACGAATGAATTGACTTCTTGAGTGAACTGAATGAATGAATGACTGGATGAATGAGTAGTGAATTTAGCCACTCCTTTCCTAGGAAAGAACAAGTAACAAACCAAGAGAAGCTAGATGTGTTCACTCAAAATCCCATCCCCTGGGGAAGAAGGGAGCAAAGCCATCTAATGGAAAGAGGCACGGGGACAGGACTGAAGATAAGGGTCTCCATCCCTGAGAGTGGTTGGGAAGAAAAGATCCCGGGAAGGGCTGAGAAGCCTTTGCTCAGAGATCCAGTGCTCACTTCCCCAGCCTCTATAGGATTAAGGCAGATACGAGACCACCTTCCCAGAGAACAAGGTGCAGCGTCAAATGTACAGGCTCTGCAGCGCGGAAGCCTGAGGTTGTGTCTTAAGAAGGGCTTCTCAACACATGTACAGATAGTTGTTGTTGTTTAGGCTCTAAGTCTTGTCCAACTCTTTGCGACCCCTTGAACTATAGCCCACGGGGCTCCTCTGTCCATGGGATTTCCCAGGCAAGAATACTGGAGTGGGTTACCATTTCCTACTCCAGGGTATCTTCCCTACCCAGGGATCAAACCTGCATCTCCTGCATTGGCAGGGGAATTCTTTACCATGGAGCCGCCAGGGAAGCCTCTGTACAGGTAGGGGAACCCCAGAATTGGGACTTTCTTTTACTGGGGGTGAGGGAAGGGCCTTTAAAAAGAATATCCCCCACTAGACTTCCTACATAGAATATGCAGTTCCATCACGGGGAGACAGTAGTGGGGACAGAACAACCTCCACAGAGCCTCCTGACTGTACTCCCTCACCCAGTGAGACAGGAAAGCTAAGGCTTCTTTCTGGGTGTCTGGCCCAGGACCAGGACAGACACTGGTTCTCTCCACTGTTGGCTTCATCTCCCCTGTCCCAGAGGCCCTTCTCCTCCAAGGGGAATCACGGAAGCTTCCATTCATAGACTCCAATGCACAGTTTCAGAATAACCTAGGATCCCAAAGAAGAGTCCTTAAAGGTCCAGCTCTGCCCAGACAGCCTCCGGGTACTTCCAGAGACTGAGATCTCCTTACACACATGCAGCTTCTTCCAGGTTTGGGCAGCTCTGCTTATTAGAGGTTCTTTCTCCCAGCCAGCTGAAATCTTTCTTTCACACCAGCATCACTAGATCAGGCTGGTTGTTCCCATGTGACAATCTTTGAAACATCTGAAGGCAAGTATCATTCTAATAATAAATGCTGCCATTTAATGATGCTTACCAGGCACTGTGCTGAACATTTTATGTATATTATCTCATTCAATCCTTGCTGCATCCCTATCTTGGAGGAATTATTGGTCCCATTCTGGAGATTAGGGAAAAAGCTTGAGAAGTAATCAGCCCAGGGTCACCCGGGTATTGAAAGAATTGGGATTTGTTCCAAGGCCGATCTGACTCCATGCCCCCGCTTCTCCTGTTATGCAAAGTCATCCATCCCTAACAGAGTCGTCTTTAGTCCTGGCTAGATGACAACAAATCCTTCAAACGTTTCTTCTCTGAGAAGCTCAGGGAACCCATCTCCCCATTTGCTCAGAGAACTTTCAGATTCAATAAAATCCTTGCCATATCTAGCCCCAGACCCTCTTCTGGAGACTGGAGAGTGGAAAGGGAAGCTCTGCTTCTGTGACAGCAGAAAATGGGAGTCTTCCCAAGAGTCCCCCACTGGGCCCCAGTGCCCCCTCAGTCCTCAAACAGCCCTGATGACCCACCAGTTTCCACCACCCCCACTTCCCTTATCACCTATCAACTCCCGTGTCTCCCAGGATTTGTCAGTCTGGCTCCTCCTTATCTCATGCCTCTTCTACCCCAAAGGTCCACTCATCTTTAAACAAACCCAACTCCAATTTCCTCTCCTCCGTGAAGCCTTCTCCAGCTCCTTCCCCTTCCTCAGTGCTCCCAAAGCCCTCACTTTTCCTGTTTCCAGCTTCACGGAGATATAACTGACATATAACACTGTATACACTTAAGGTGTACAATGTAATGACTTGATATATATATATATATTATGAAATAAGTACCACGATAATTTTAGTTAGCACATCCATCACCTCACATTGCTACAATTGTATGTGTGTGTGCGTGATAAGAACATCTGAGATCAATTCTCTTAGCAACTTGCCAACACACAGTACAGTATTGTGAACTGCAGTCACCATGCCGTATGTCACAGACCAGAACTTTTTTATCTCACAGCTGGGAGAAGGCACCTTTGGATCCCCTTCATCCATTTTCGCCTCCCCCACCCCTGGCAACCGTTAGCCTACTCTCTGTTTCTATGGATTTGATACAAAGCCCTTGTTTCTGCCTCTACAGCAGCAGTTGCTCTTCTGCATTGCATCACGTCTCCTGCGGCTCTGGCTAGGCTTCTCTGGGGCAGAAAGTGCGGCTTTAATGACTAGTCCCGATACAGAGTAGGTGTTTGCTAACTGGATGCTACTGTCAAATGCAGACTGACATCTTTGATCCTTCAACTGGAAGAACAGTGGTTAGACTGCAGAAAGTCAGAAAGCAGGGCCAACACTGAAGAAGCAGTTGAGATACCAGAAGAGTGAGCCCCTCCACGTGGCCCAGCACCTGGGCACCCCCTGGTCTCCAAGAATTGAATGAAAGAATCCAGCCTCAATGAGTCCAAGGAGGGAAACAGGGTTTGAAGCAAGATCTGCTTTCCCCTGGTGACCATTCCACCTCAGGGCTATGTGCTTGATATTCTTTCCTTCCTGACACAGAGAAGATGCTGGTATGAATTTAAAACCTAATGGCCCTTTCTCCAGGCACAATCTTAACTGTCCCAAATGATTTTGTAACAGAATATTAAAATCAGAATTTCAACTGGGCACCAAGATACAATAGATGACATTTCAAATCATCATATGAAGAATTTCAAAAGAAATGTTTAAGAACTAGTTTCTGACCCCCAGATCAAAGATACAAAAAGAATCAAGGATACAAAAAGGCATCATTTTAGGGAGAGGAGGTATTAGCGAGACAGTAACAAGGAAGTGTGTGTATGTTTAGTCGCTCAATCGTGTCTGACTCTTTGCAACCCCATGGATTGTAGCCCACCAGGCTCCTTCATCCATGGGGATTCTCCAGAACACTGGAGTGGGTTGCCATGCCCTCCTCCATGGAATCTTCCCAACCCAGGGATCGAACCCAGGTCTCCTGGATTGCAAGCTGATTCTTTACCATCTGAGCCACCAGAGAAGCCCAAGTCGTTAAGTCATGTCTGACTCGTTGGGACACCATGGAATAGTCCATGGAATTCTCCAGGCCAGAATACTGGAGCGGGTAGCCTTTCCCTTCTCCAGGGGATCTTCCCAACCCAGGGATCAAACTCAGGTCTCCCGCATTGCAGGCGGATTCTTTACCAGCTGAGCCACCAGGGAAACCCAAGAATACTGGAGTGGGTAGCCCGTCCCTTCTCCAGTGGATCTGCCCAACCCAGGAATCAAGCAGGGTCTGCTGCATTGCAGGCGGATTCTTTACCAGTTGAGCTACCAGGAAGGGATGGGGTTAAACCAGAGTATGTCATATCTTACAGAAGTAGAATACCAGGCAAGAAGAGAAATTGTAACATGCACTGGACAAACTTAAGAACCAGAGCATACATTTCAGAACCCTTCTGTGTTCTCTTTACTGATGCTTAGGAGAAAGGTGAACTATGACCTCCCAGGTCTTCAGGTGGAAAGAGTAAGTCTCAGTAATTAATGATTTTAAAAAGAAAAAGAATGCAGAAACAAACAACTATTTTCAGGAAAAGAAGTAACCATAGGAAAGATAATAAATCAGTCTAAAAACATCCAGTTCAGAGACTCCCTTGGTGGTCCAGTGGTTAAGAATCTGCCTTCCAATGTAGAAGACATGGGTTCGATCCCCAGCTAGGGAACTAAGATCTCACATGCCGCTGGGCAGTTACTGAGCCCGGCACCACAACTAAAGAGAAGCCACAGCAGAAAATCCTGCACGACGCAATGAAGAACCCTCTAGGTACAACTAAGACTGGCACAGCCAAATAAATAAATACATTTTTGAATAGTAATAATAAAGGCACTCAATTCTGTTTCAAAGGTAAAGATCAGCCTGAAGCACAGTCTTGAGCTGTTCTGCAGGATCCAAAGCCCCTCAACCACTCAACCAGCAGATTCACTGCAGCCCAGAGAATGAAGATGCTGACCTTGGCTGACCCTCATGACTTCACTCAATGAGCTGCCTGGATTTTGTCAACTTAGAACATCCTGTGCCTCATTTTAATGCTAAAATTCCCACTCCAAGGGCCGGAATTGCAGCCATTTTTGAACATGCAACCTATGTTTGAACATGTCACACTGCACATGTATGTCTGGAATTCCACGTCTACATGGATGATCACATTCACCCTTTCGTGAATATGCAGGCATTTTAGCTTAAACTTCCCTGATCCTGCTATTATGAGAGACAACCCTTGAGAATTATCTCCATGTCTCCTTACCTGTCACAAGTAATAAATTCTTCTGCTTTAATCAAAAGTACTTGATGTGTTCATTGGCTAAGCACCCCAAGCAATGGACCCATTGCATCCAGTAACAAAGGGAGGATTTTGCAAGGAGGAAATGCATGGAGGAAGCTGTGCTGTGAACCCCATCCCCTCTCTCCCAGGGAAAGGGAGGGGACCTACCCCCTTACAGCAAACCTAGCGGATGCTGGCATGGTTACCCCAACAACAGAATATGTGGCCCCTAGAGTGGGGGGTAGAAGAATCCTGGGGCATGGATGCCTTCCAGAAGTTCAGAAGGAGAGACAAGGATGAGGGACCAGCCTGTGAGCAGGCTAGCTAAGCTGGTGCCTTGTGACAGCCTGGGCTCCCAGAGTTTGCCTGGCCAAGGAAGAACCGAGTTCCCGGTCCTGGGAGAGAAACAGATGTGTCCCCATACATCCATCTTGGGTGCTGCCCAACACGGCTTCCTCAAGGGACAGAGACCCTAGCAGCTGAGGAAGGAGGCTCAAGTTCCCAGGATAAGGAAATACAGGCGGACAGGGCTGCTCACAAAGCTCTGAGGAGCCAGGAAAGCACCCTTGAGAGAACGGTCAGCAGAGAACATCCGAGAGGAAGGGCAGGAACACTGCCAGCTAAGGGAGGAGGAGCCTGAGTGCCAAGCATGTAAAAACTCACCTACCCCTTCCGGTCTGCTCTGCACCACCCCCACCAGGCAGGGCTGGGGCATAGGGGCAGGGGAGGAGGGAGCCGAGAAGCCAGCCACCGGCCTCTTCGCAGCCGCCAACTGCAGCAAGGCCCAGAGGTCCACAGAAGAGTGGTGCTAAATAGAATATTATGCTTAGTGAAACGAGTCAGAGAATGACAGATACTAAATGACATCACTCATGTGGAATCTGAAATATAATAAAATGAATCTATATGCAAAACAGAAATAGACGCATAGACATTGAGAACAAATTCATGGTTACCAAAGGGGAGAGGAAAGAAGAGAGGGACAAATTACAAGTGTGGGATTAACAGATACACACTACTATACATAAAACAGATAAGCAACAAAGATGTACTGTATAGCACAGAGAATTATACCTAATATCTTGTAACAACCTATAACAGAATGTAACATGCAAAAAAAAAAGAAACAAAACTGAATCACTATGTTTTATACCTGAAACGAATGCAATATTGTAAATCAATTGGACTTCAATTTTTTTAAAAAAAGACTAAAAGAATAGCGAGCCAAAAAAAAATTTTTTTAAGTTTCAGGTTTTGGTTCATATACTGATTGATGCAGTCATTGTAATTTCTGAATTGAGCCTGTCTCTTATCTGAGAGCAAGCAGAACAGTTAGAAGGCTTTCCTGGGTTTTCTCCAAGGAGCAAGCAAATAAATTCTCCCTGCCCACCAGCCCGATAAAGTATAAAGGATTGCATCATGAAATCAAACTCATCAGGTATTCAAAATGCAACTTTATTCTTTTATTACACGACAAGTTGTGGGTTTCATATAATATATAGTATATGACATACACAGTAATACGTGTAATATAGAATATGTACAATGTATAATGTAATAGGGGTTACACTCTCCCCTCCAACGAGACTAAATTACAGGGGCCCAGGGTTTCCCCTTCAAAGTCCCTTCAGCCTTCTTTCCTGCAATCCAGAGCACCCCTACTCCCATCCCTTTGTCTCTGTACCATCAGTAGCCTTTCTTTCTAGGCTTCTTGAGAGCCAGTCCTCCCCCACCCATGGGTCCTGAGCACTTCCTCTCCTCCTTGGGGACGGGAGAGACCTCCCGGACCGCTCCAGCACAGCCTCCTGGAGCACTCACCACCTCCCTGCCCCTCCAGGCACTCTCACCATCTGTCGTCCATTGAAGAGAGTCTCAAAAAAGTTCGTGTCTACCTAGAACCTCAGAATGTGAACATATTTGGAAATAGGGTCTTTGCAGATGTAGTTAATTAATGATCTTGAGTGGAAATTATCCTGGATTTAGGGCGGGTCCCAAATCCAACGACTGATGTCTTTACAGGAAGAGGAGAGGATGCAGAAAGACATACAAGAGGGAAGAAAGCCATGTAAAGAAAGAGGGAGAGACTGGAGTTACATTGCCACAAGCTCAGAAATGCCTGGGGCCATCAGAAGCTGAGCGAGGCAAGGAAGGATTGTCTCTGAGAGACTTCAGAGGGAGCAGGGCCCAGCTGACACCTGGATTCCAGGCTCCTAGCCTCCAGAACCGTAAGAGAATAAATCCCTACTGTTTTAAGCCATCCAGTTAGTGGGACATTGTGACAGCAGCCTGAACTAACACACCGTCTCCCCCTGTTCTTCTGGCTGGAGCCGCATTCAAGGGCCAAGCCCCGGCAAGAGAAATGCCAAGGCTTGGGCTGGGGCCCAATGACCTCTGCCAAGCCTGGGAGGAGTGGGGGAGGAGGATGGGCTGTGACTTTCAAATGACCCCTTCCATCCTGCTCTTGCTGAGCAGCCCCAGGAGAAACCAGGCATCTGCTTCCCAGCCATCCACCCTCAACAACGCCCCATCCCTCCTACTCCTAGTAACCTACCTCAGTCCAGTCCTGTGGCTGGGGAATTTTCCATCCCACTCCCAAGTCAAAGTCATTAGATTTAATCATTAACAGGGCGGGTGTTAATTAGCAGGACAGGGTGATCATCCATGCTGATGAGGACACAGCTGGCCATCAAGAACAGCTGACCAGACAAGGGTGCAGAGAGCAGGCTCTGGCTAAAAAGGGGCAGGGGGTGTTCTGCAGACCCCTTCCCAAAGCTCCCATTTCTTTTTTTTTAATTTATTTTAATTGGAAGATAATTACTTTACAATATTTTGATGGTTTTTGCCCTACACCAGTATGAATTGGCCATAGGTATACAGGTGTGCCCTGCACCCCAAATCCCCCTCCCACCTCACTCCCCACCCTATCCCTCCAGGTTGTCACGGAGCATCAACTTCAGGTGCCCTGTGAAGCTTCCATTTCTCCATCCCTGCCTTTTCCAGAGTCAAAGGAGAAAACACTAACTAAGATGAGCTCCTTGCTACTCATGTTCATTTCTCAAGAGCTTGATGGGTGCCAGGCACTGAGCTAGTCACTCCTGTGGATATCACCTCATCCCATCATCACTAGGATAATAGAGGCATTAATACCTGTTGTTTACAGATAAAGAAACCAAGGCCCAGAGAGGGTAAGCATCTTGCCCAACATGGCAGAGCTGGGATCTGAACCCAGGAGATTGTTATCTGAGCAATCAGAGGTCACATTGACCTTCTTCCTTCCCCGGATGCACCTCATTCTTGTACTTTCACTTTGCAATATCTATCATTTATAATTGCTTAATTACCCTACTCCACCCAGAGCCCTGCTAGGCCGTAAGATGCCAGTGGACAGAGATTGTACTTGTTTTGTGCTCCACTGTATCCCCAGCACGGAACAGAATGCCTGGGACACACGAATACCTGATAACAATTTGTTGGAAATATAAATTCAACCTGTTAGAGAGTTGAGGTAGAAGGCAAGAGATTGGGTCTTCCAGACTGGTGATGATCACAGGGCTAAATCATATCTCAGGAGGTCCTGGGGTCCATGCCTCTGTTTCAGGTCCGGCTGTGGCCCTGCCATAGCCTTCAAATCTGGGGAAAGTATGGCCTCAGGTTTGAGTCCCTGAGAGAGCTGCGTCTTCTCTCTTGGCCTCAGTTTCCCCTCTTGAGCTCAAGGGGGTGGGTTTGGCTGATCTTTAAGTCTCTTCCATCTCTACCAGTCTTGTGGTTCAAGAAGAGGCAAAGCACTTGGGAAATGAGCATCCCTCAGTTTGAATCACCAGCTCTGGCCCCATTCCCAAGAGTGCCAGCTGCAAGGGGGTGTGCACCCAAGCCTGGCAGAATTGCAACGATGGGCTTTTTCACAGGCAAACTAGGACCCATGCAGTTGGAGGAGGCTGGGCCTTCTAAGTCATCCCCCGAGAGGCCACACATCTACCCCAATGGTGCTGCTGGGGCTCACAAGAAGCTCTGGAAACTTCTCTTTCGGAGATGCCTTCTAGATGGGGCTTGGAGCCCAGGGAACAGACAGTTTCACCACAGGGTGCCCACACCTCACCTCTAGGTCCAATTCTGCTCCTCACCTGGTTCCCCTCCTTCTTCATAAGGCACAACCCCTAAAGACTCTCCCTCATTTCCAGAAGAGCAGAGCCACCCCAAAGGAGAAAGATTGGCTCCCCAGTAAGGATTTACAGAGCAGATGCCACACATTCTGAGCTGATTCCAAAAGAATTTCCAGAGATGTTTGAGAAACTGCAGCAAATTGGTGGGAACATATGGCTTCCCAGGGGGACCACTTGGCTAGAGTTCTTACTCCTACGGGTGTGTAAAGCCTCAGCTGAGTGTGTGCAAGTGTGCACGCATCATGTTTTCAACGGACAGGAATTCCGCCCTGCCACACTGGCCAGCAGGGAGACACAAAGAGGTAAGGGCTCCACCTCCTGGGTTCTAACCCTAATTCTGAGACTTCCTGCCTGTGTGACAGTGTGTGTGTTCAGTCGCTTCAGTCGTGTCCGACTCTTTACAACCCTATTGGATGGTTGCCCACCAGGCTCCTCTGTCCATGGAATTTCCCAGGCAAGAATACTGAGTGGGTTGCCATTTCCTTCTCCAAGGGATCTTCCACACCAGGGATCGAACCCGTGTCTCTTATGTCTCCCGCGACAGCAGGCGGCTTCTTCACCATTAGTACCACCTGGGAAGCCCTTGTGTATGCGTGTTAGTCGCTCAGTCACATCCAACTCTTGGCAACCCCATGGACTCTAGCCCACCAGGCTCCTCTGTCCAAGGAATTCTCCAGGCAAGAAGACTGGAGTGGGTTGCCATTCCTTTCTCCAGGGGATCTTCCCAACCCAGGGATCGAACCCCAGGTCTCCCGCATTGCAGGTGGATTCTTTACCATCAGAGCTATCTGGGAAGACTGCCCATGTGATGAGAGCAACCCTAACTCAGAATGACAAAAATTAGAACAGGAAGAAACCTGCACAATCACCTGGTCTTCCTCATCTTACAGATGAGGAAACCAAGCCCAGTGTGTGTGTGTGTGTGTGTGTGTGCGTGCGTGTGTTGGGGAGAAGGGCTAGTGATTACTCCAGGGTGGCCCAGAGAGTTGGAAGCAGGGGGAGGAACTGAACTCTGACCTCCCAAATCCCAACCCAGATAGACCTTCCCAGCATCACCTCTCTACATGCCCTTGCTTTTGAAAAGTAAAATAAAGATCATAATTCTGCCCTCCTTCCTGGTTGGGTGTGGGGATTAGTGAAGTAACATGGGAGAAGGCTAGTGAGGAACGAAGAAGACAGACAAATAAATGCAGAAAGTGCTGAGAGCCACAAAGAGCAGCCCCCATTAAGCCTGAGTCGGAACGGAGGGAGGTGCAAAGTAATTGCATGGCCGCCACATCCCTGTAACCTTAAATATTTCATGGACCCAGAAGTACACCACGTGGAACAGCCACTGCTCCTCCAGTGGGCCAGGACTGCAGCAGGGATGTGAACGCTTGCACACACACACATTTACACCTTGCACAGACACATGCAAGCGGGGAAGGGCTGGGACAGGGCAGGTGCTGACTCTCACTCATTCTAGGAAGGGCTCCAAGAGCAGGCATGGCAACTCCCTGCCCCGTGTGCGAGCGACACACGTTGTCTTCTTCCACCCACAAGCAACAGACACCCACAGTCACCCACCCAGCTCTGGGCATTAGAAAGGTCAAAATGACATCACCCAACACCTTCACAGACAGACACTTCTAGCTCCTGCGGCAACCCCAGCACCCAAGGCTGCAGCCAGCCACACTCCCCTCCCCGCTCCCCATAAGCGCTTGCCCCCGCCATCCCCAGCCTCCTCCCTGAGCCAGAAGCAGGAGTTGCCTCTCCTCCCTCCCGCTCTCGCCTCCTCTGCCTCCACCCCAGCACCGGCTGCTCCCAGGACCCCTCTTCCCACGCAACCCCCATCAGCCATCTCTTCAAAGCCTGAGCGCTCTGGGCCCTCTCCTGACCTGAAGCTTCCAGGGAAGGGAGTCTGAGAATCTGAAGCTTGAGAAGGGAACACGAAGGGTGGATGTGAGGTTTTGAGAGGAATTTCCACGACCAAACCCAAGTTTGAAGGGCATGTAACAAGCTGGGTGACACAGCCTGGAGAGGTGACTCCCCTAATTCTGCTGTCTGCCAGGAGATAACACGACTAATGGTGTGTGTGTGTGTGTGTGTGTGCATGTGAAGTTGCTTCAGTGGTATCCGACTCTGAGCAGTTATCAGTTAATTGAGGGCCTCCTACATGCTAGATACCTTACCTCCTATGATTGTCAATCCTATCGTAGGGAAAATTCTGCCCATTTTAAATGTGGAAATCAAGGCTCAGTGAGGGGCATCTGAGGGCCTAGATGTGTTGTTGTTGTTCAGTGGCTCAGTCGTGTCCACTCTTTGTGATCCCATGGAGGGCAGCATGTTGGGCTGCTCTGTAGGGCTGTGGGAATCCTGACTTCAAGTTCTAGGTTCCAGGGTCCTGGCAGAATAGGTGAGGGGAGGGGAGGGACAAGTCACCTATTTAAAGGACACTTTGGCCTTGGTTCTGTGTATGTGTGGTTAGGAGAGAGGTGAGTGGAAGGAAAGCCAGGGAGTGCGTCCTGTTGAGCCCCTGTGTCTCCCACCCTATCCTATCCTCTTCACTTCAGTGCCTGCACATGTACTCCCACCACGGCCACCTGTGCAGAGGAGAGAAGCGACTGGGGGAGGCGGGTATCTGGGGTTCAGAACCAGCTGTTTTCTGGGCTGGCCCTGCTACATCAAAGAGAGCACAAAGGGACCATACAATCATAGGTTGGGTGTAGGGGGTCATTCCTGGAGCAACAGCAAAACAGAGGCTAGTTCACAGCAGACAGAGGTCTGGCTGGCCTACTGGGTCCCTTATAACCCCAGCCTTGCCCTGAGAAAACTGAGCCAGGCCTGTGGTGTGTAAAGGGATACGGTTAGGGGGAAGGCCAGAGGTTATTTTGGGAGGTAAGAGGGAAAGGGGCAATGTGAAATCCAGGCCAGGGAAGGGCTGCCCGGGAGAGGAGGCAACTGAGGATTTAGGCTGACCCCTTAGAGGGGAGGATGATCCCAGGGTCCCCAGAGGACCAGGCGTCAATCTGTGTAGAAGGAGCCAGTGGTTTGGTTTAAGGTTAAAGAAACAGATCTCTGGCCCAGGCCCCTGCTCAGCCCCTCCCTCAGAACTCCCTGTCCGGGCTCCCTGCACCCAGTTCTCCTCCTTGCCTAAAGAGGCATCATCCAGCCTTGCCCGCCCCCAGTGCCCAGCACCTCTTTTCCCTCTACTCGGTGGCCCCCGCCCCTGGCAGAGTGCCCACCAGGTCTGGTGAATATTCCGTCTGCCTCACTCATAGTATTGGCATCTTGGTCCTACACCAAACTAGTGAGTTCTTCGCACAGTCTCACCTCCATCTCCTCAATTACGGCAGATCCTTTTCATTACTCTGCCAACAGTGGAACTTGACACCAAATCCCATCTGTAAACAAGCCACCCCACCAAAGGCGTGTCCCTCTCCACCAGCAAGGAATACTCTCCTCTGGCAGGCCTTCCACCTGCTTTACATCCCCAGAATTTAGCAAGCAGAAAGAGAAACCTATTTCACAAGCATTCCTGGCTCCCCACCCGTTTCTCCTCCTACTGAGTCCCAGATGGTCCTCGCTCCCTGAGCCCTCCACCCACTGCCATCAAGAAAGAGGCTCTGGGGACCCTCTAAGATCTTCGTTTCCCCCTCCTGCCACAGAGTGAAACCAGACCTGTGCCCAGACCCCAGACCTCCCCTCCAAGCTTTCACCTCCGCGCCAGCGTTTTCCTTTCAATGGAAAGTCCCTCTCCTAGTCTAACTTTAATCCCTCCTGCTGCAAGCCCAGATTCCCTTTCTTTTCTCTTTGAAGCGACCCCTTTAAGATCAGCAAGGAAATCTTCCTCTCGCGTTTGCAGCCTCCTCTCTGGCAGCGCCCCTCCACCTTCCCAGCCCCTCGATTTTGCCCCAGGTTGGAGAAGTTCTTCGAGACCGCTCCGCACCCCCACCCCCCGCCACCTCCCTCCACCCCACTAGAACTCAGGATTCCCCGCCCGAGCCGTGTCTACTGCAACCCGGGCCGGGCCACACCCGCCTCGCCCTTCCGCGGGGCGGTGACCCCAGGCAGCCGGCGGCGCGGCCACGACGGGGTTAAGGCTCCGGGCGGAGGGAGGTGGAGGGGGCCGGGAGGGGCGGGGGCCGAGCCAATCGGCGGCTGCGGAGTCCCCTGGGCCGCGAGCCGGGACCGCTGAGCCGGGAGCCGGGAGCCGAGCGCGCCGGGCTGGGGCCGGGCCGGAGCGGAGCGGAGAGGCAGCGCGCCCGCCCCAGCCCCGAGTCCGCCGCCTGCCCGCCCGCAGCCGCCGCCCCCGCCATGGAGCAAGACCACAGCCCCCGGAAGATCCAGTTCACCGTCCCGCTTCTGGAGCCGCACCTTGACCCCGAGGCGGCCGAGCAGGTGCGGAGCGGGGCGGGGCAGGGGTCTCGCCCGGCAGAGGACGAGGGACCCCGGACTGTGCGACCCCAGACCCCCGCTCAGTCCTCCCTTAGCGGTGCGCCCCTGCGAGGGCCAGCGCTGTGTTGGGGGGGGGGGGTCTTCTCTCCCCTCCCCCACCGTGGGAGCCCCATCTCCCCATCTGTGCTTCTCCGAGATAGACAGAAGGACGAACGCCTGCCCTCGAAGCCAGTCCTCACGAAAGTCTTTCCCTTCCTTCCCCAGCCCTGGGGGAGGGGGCTTGCCTGAGGACACGACCCCTCCCCCGCTTCACCAGTCTTGCATCCCCCACCCAGTCAAACCCCGCCAGAGTTTCTGAGCTCGGTGGGGACGCCCAAGGGTGTTGGAGGGGTTAAGGGAGAGGACAGGTAACCGAGGGAGTTGAAAGAGGAGAAAGAGCCCCCCCAGCCCTCTCCTAACTGGGGGCGACCCTGCTAGAGTCCAGAGAGTGAGGACGAGAAGGGGTTGAGGAGAACTGCGAGGGCTGGGGCTTTGGGGAGAGGAGTGGTCGTGCGTGCAGGCTGGCTCCCCTCTCTGCAAGTCTGGACACGTGGGTCCTTGTTCCCAACTCCTGCCCTTTGGATCGGTAGTGGGGGGTGGGGGGTGGGGAGGGCATGGGAGAATGGCCTTCGGGAGGCCGAGGCGGGGGCTTTCTAGGGGCTAGGGTCCAAGCCTGAGCGGAGACACGGTGAAGCACTGTGCTGGCCTGGGCTCAAGGGTGGGAGTCCAGGGCCGTGGCCCAGCCTCCCGTCCTGGCCTATTTTTAGCTCAGAGCAGCCTGGCAGAGGCGGCAGTGTATGAGAGTGTGTGAGCAACTGTGTGTGTCAGGGAGAGTGAGCATGTGTGTGGAGACGGTGACCACCCGCGGTGGCTACTACCACCCATTTGCCAAATATTTGCTCTTTGCTCCATCGCTTTTGGTCTTCTCTGTCCGTTTGCCTAGACATCCCTGCTCCTAAAGAATATTCGTTTCCCACAAGGTCTCTGCCCTGCTTCCCCACCTGGCTGCAGGGGCTCTGGCTGGGCCTCCCCACCTGAAAAAGCTCTGAGCTCTTGGGATGGGCTGGAGAGCGTGTTCTTCCTGCTGCTCCAGCTGTTTGGGGAAATAAGGTCTGGATGTGAAGGTTCAGTACACTCCCTGTAACTTTAGCTTTCCAGAGTGTGGGGAGGGGTTAGGGACCTGCATCTCCATCCTCTCCCTGGCCTGGTGGAAGCCACATCTCCAGACCTCAAAGGTGTGACAGCAGGGAGGGAGGGTGGGGAGACTGCAGACCTCCTGAGGATGAGGAGTGTGGACAGCCAGGAGCATGGGGAGCATTCCTTTGGGGTCAGGAAAAAGGCTGTTATGCCAGGAGGCAGGAGACTGGCTAAAATAACCTCAGATCCAGGGAAAGGGGCCCAAGAGTGTGAGTGAGCCAGGGGCTTAGGGGTGAGGTTCCAAGCAGAAATGCCTGCCACTGACGCAGCAAGTGCCCATGCCTGACACCTGCCTCTGTTTGGTGTTAGAGGAGGCAGGTGGAGGTGTGTGTTGAGAGGAGGAAGGGGTAGGCCAGCTGGCCTAGAGGTCTGGGGGGCAGGGGAGGGGAGGAGGCCATGGTATAGAGCCAGAGAGAAAAAGAGGCTGGGACTTCAGCCTGCTTTTCTCTCCTCTTCAGAAATCTGTGTCTGCTCCACCTGAAATTCTACCTGCAGTCCAACTTCAGCCCCTCTTGCCGTTACCCAAATGTGTAGGCAAAAAACTCCAGGCTTGGCAGGAGCACCTAAGCCAGATCGACCTGAGAGGGTGGCAGGGTTGGAAACTCTGAGTTATGGAGCACAGAGTGGCAGGGCATGGAGGGGTGCCCACAGCTACCAGGTCCTTGGCGTAACTGGTTTGGAAATAAATCAGAGGCAAAGGCACCAAGCGTCCTTGAGAGCTAGAATTTGTGATAGGGGCAAGGAAAATGAAAGAGACCGACACTCGTTTCCTAGTAGTTCAGGGACCTGGGAGTACTTCCAGGAGTCTAACTTCCCTCCTCCTGTAGGACATCAAAATTCTCAAGGACTCTGAGTGCTTAGAAATCTTGTCCAAGGCAAGGGATCTGGTTATGGAAGGGACCTGTCCAAGGTCAGAGTCCTCCTGCCCTCCCAAGGCCCTTCCCATCATACTTGCAGTGTCCTTCTCAGGCTCCCAACTCCCGCTCATCCCCACCCACCACACCCTCTCCCTGCCTCAGCACCCCTCCCCCAGGGCGGGATGAGTTCTCTCCTAGGAGAATGGCCCCACTCCACATGCAGGAAGCACACTTACCCACCTGAGGGCCCCCAGCACGTTTGCACCAGGAATAGCCAGAGGTGGACTCACAAATAATGTCTGTGTAGCACATGCATGTATGTGTGCACGATCACACACGCACATAACTGGTATTGCAGGGACCTTAAAATGTCACCCCAAACAGACACTGCTAGCTTCTCCTGAGAAAACAGTGCCTACCCCAACCTACCCCTATTCTACACACCCATTTCTTCTTTGGGGAGCCTCTCAATAGACTAACCCTGCCCCCTGCTTTGGCTGATACCCACTTTCTGGGCAAAGAAAAGGGCAGGCGTCTTTCCACTCCCACCCCCACCCCTTTACCCGACTCCGGTAATGATTCTAAATAATGGACACAGAGAGATAGGGATGTGATCATTCAGTGTCCTCAGCCTCCTCCTCTCAGCCCTGGATAATTTTAGCCTCTTTCCTAGTCCCATTAGTCTTCCTTCCCCTCCTCTGCCCTGGAGGGAGTTGCAGGGACTCCAACCCCAAGGTTCCAAACCTCCAGAGAAAGGGGAAAAACTACACGCCCCAAGAGTCCTTGGACTGGCTTCTTCAACAATCAACTTTATTGGCAACAAGACCGAAGAACAGAGGCGGGGGAAGAAGGGCTCAGAAGCCTAGCAGTCAATCAGCTCTTATCTGTTAATTTCTTAGACTGGGACCTGGGAGCCCAGGATAAGATTTTTCAGCTTAGCTTTAGTCCCTGGCCATGGTCCTGCCTCAGGCTCCTCCTCATATGATATTTACCATGACAAGGATTTCTCCAGACCGTTATTTCCTGACAAATCAGAAAGGCAGTGTGTCCAAAGATAGAGAGGAAATGAGGGAGGGAGGGGCACAGGCCAGAAGAAGGCGCATTCAGATCAGACCTGCCTTCTCTGTGCTGCCCTCCCAGGCTGGGTGGGGCCGGAGAGGTGCTCTCCACTGGTGCTGGCCCACAACAGGTTCATGTCCTTTTGGGGAGTGGGCTGGGACACTGAGGGCAATGCTTTCTTCCCTCTCGGGTTATTTCTGACCATTGATCCAGGATGGACGGAAGGACAATGGGCTGGAGATCAATGCATTAGCACAGATATAGATGCTGAGATGGAGAGCTGGGCCAGGACCTGGGGAGATACAGAGACAGAAAGGGGGCTGGGGGGAGCAGCAAAGAGTGGGGGAGGTCTTCTGGGTCCCCGGGGCAGAGGGAGGGCCCAAGAATGCCCCCCAGGGATCGAGGGTTCAGTGTAATGTGGCGTGCTAAGTGGGTGGTGTGGATTATGTTGCTGAGTGTGCGTGGGGCCATGACGCTTCCACGTGTACTTGACCTCTTCTCTCAGATCCGGAGGCGCCGCCCCACCCCTGCCACCCTTGTGCTGACCAGTGACCAGTCGTCCCCAGGTAAACCCCAGGATGGGTCACTAAAGGGAGTGGGGGCTGCTGAAGACAGCTAGGTGCCAGTGAGAGAAGGTGGGTGCTAGATAGATAGCAGGGCAGGTCTGAGGAGCCAGAGGTCTGGTCGGTCCCGGAGGCACGAAAGTAGCAGCTGGATTAGCAGGAGGGTATCCTCTGCTTTGGAAAGACTGAGCAGGAGACCACTTGGTTCCTAAGCCCCCCAGCAGTTGGGGTGGTCAGTGGAGTGCTGGTTGCTGCGGCAACAGCCTTCCAGGTTTCTCCAGCAACCAAGAGGCCGCTGCCCCCATCCCCAGAGGCGGTGACAGCTGTGAGGGGGAGGGACTGCCTCCATCAGCTATTTTCACAGCCCCCAGAGGGGACGGGAAGGTTAGAAACAGCTTAGGGAGCAGCTGGCATTCTGGTCACCAGTGTCCCCATCCAGGTCTGGAGAGACAGCAAGGTCTCAGAGAATGTCAGGGGCGCTGGCGGGAGAGTGGAAGAGAGACAGTGACGCTCAGAAGCCCAACTGGCAATCTGGATGCCTGAGCCTCCAACTTCCCTCCAACTACTTAAAGGGATTGTCCTGTACAGGACAAGTTTGCCGTTCTCTCCTCTGCTCGGTCCAATTCTCGATCCAGGGTAGGGAGAACGGTTGGAAGGAGGCAGAGATGGATACTTCAGGAGGAAAAGAGCAGAAGGACCACAAAGCCTGCCTTCAGGAACCTCCAGGTTTGAGGCAAGGATGTAGATGCAGGCTAACTACAGAGACAAGGACCAGACTAGAAGCAGGAGATAAAGCCAACCGGCAGAGCAGGATGGGGCTGGAGGGAGGAGGCCAGGGCAGCCCATCAGGACCAGCTTCCTAGGGGCAGATGTGAGAGACCAATCACAAGGGAGGTGATTGCAGGGGCTCCTCCCCTTGAGAAGTCAGACTGCCCAGGGCCCCTCTGGATCTCCCATCCCCATCACTTTCTCCTCTCCCTCCTTCCCTCAGAGGTAGATGAAGACCGGATCCCCAACCCACTTCTCAAGGTGAGCTGGCCCCTCCCGCTCAGCCCAGTGCAGAGAACCCCCAGACTTATTAGAGGATTATGCCTCCAGCCACTGCCCCCCACCTGCAGGACCTTTTGTCTCCCCGCTGCTTGTGCCCTTCACATGTTCTTCTTGAGTGGAGGTGCACACTCAGTCCCCTGCATTCCCCCAACACAGTCTTCTTGCTCACCATCATGGGCAGGGTAGGGGCTGGGGAAGCAAGAGTTTCCTTCCCCCCACTTTCTGAAGCCCACGCCTCCCCAGTCTCCATCTACAAGCATGGCAAGGCAGAGGGGAGGGCGAAAAGGGTGGGCGCCCACCTGTGCCCTGCGCCCTTCACAGCCCACTTTGTCCATGTCTCCACGGCAACGGAAGAAGGCGACGAGGACCACACCCACAATGAAAGGTTCGGAAAACCCTTCCCCGCCACACCTGATGCTGAGCAGTAGCCAGGACGACATCCCTTTGGAAGGATCCTTGGGAAATCATTAAACCTGCCTTTGCGAAAGGAGAGTTGCTGGAGCCTGGGGGACGGGGGAGGCGGGGGGGGGGGGGGGGGGGGGGGGGCAGGTGCTGCATTCCAGCTCTGCCACCGACTAGCTGGGGAGCCTGGGAGAACCCGCTTAACCTCCAGGGCCCCTGAATACTACCTCACTTTGGCCATTAAGTAAAGTATGTGAAGTCACTCAGCACAGTGCACAGCAGAGAAGGTACTCAAATTTTTCTTGAATCTAAATGGAGTCTTTTCTCCTGCCCACAGGGAGACTAGGTATCCCAGCAAGTCAGGAGGATCTTTTGTTCTTAAAGGCTCTCCCCTTCCCCTCTCTCAGCTTTGAAGAAAGTACATTTTATTGTCTAGCTTTAGTCCCTCCTTATTGGCCAATGAATGTCCTTCCTTGAACAGGAAAGTCAAACCACACAGGCCGTGTGCACTGGCCCTCTAGTGGAGCTGTCGAAGCTGAGGGTCCACAGAGGAGACAGGGCAGTCTCGTCCAATGCTCTCCCCCTTTCTCTTCGCCCCCAGAGCTCCAGATGATGGTTGAACATCACCTGGGGCAACAGGAGCCGGGAGAGGAGCCTGAAGGAGCCGCTGAGAGCACAGGGACCCAGGAGTCCTGCCCACCCGGGATCACAGACGCAGCAGTGGAGTCACGGCCGGGCACCTCTGGGAAAACACACAGTACGTTCAGACTGGGGAGGGACCAGCCCTGGGAGGCCAGCATTATTGGCTGTGGGGAGGGGCCTAGCAGTAGCCAGAAACTGTCTTGAGAATATGGATCCTTTGCCTAACCAGCATGTGTTTGCATCTCTTCACCTTTCTTACTGAATGACACCATCCCCTCCCACTTGGACTTCCCAGCTCCCTGATATGTGGTGGGTGGCGGAGGGGTGCCTGCTAGAATGGAAGCAGCTTCCTGGGCTGGAATTCTGGCTCTGCCACTACACCAGCCCCGAGGCTTTGAGCTACTTACTTAACCTCAGTCAGCTAAGTGATAATGATGGCGCCTATTGCATTGGGTTGTTTGTGAAAATTAAATGAGACTGGTCCTTAGCTCGGCAGCGAACACACACAAAGCATGCAAGAAATGGAAGCTGCATGTCCATGGATCCTTATCCCAGATGTGGGCCAGAAGTCAGAATTTTTCCAGCTTTACCAAGGTGACAACGGAATATATACTGTGTGTTCCATCATACTCCCAGCAAAGTCCCCCTATAGTTAAACACATGAATATTTCTGCAGGGAAATGAATGGGCACACTAAGTGGGATACATAAGCTATCAAAAGCCTCCTGTCTGTTCAGGTCAGGTTTAGCCACACATTGAGACCATACCCAAATTTTTAAGCTTTTTTTAGAGGGTTTTTTTTTTTTTTTTTTCCTGATTGCAGACTTCAAAACAATAGCAAACCTAAGTAGTCATTATGACCAGAGAAAACTTTGTGGGTCTTGCCCCCTTGCCCTCAGCTGGTCTTGGGCTCTTCTCAAGGGTTGTTGGAGTATGGGACGGGGTAAGCAGAAGCAGCTCCCTCTCTCCAAGCCCTGGTGAACTCTAGCTCTCCCTGCTGCCACCTGCTCTCCCTTCTCAGAGCCTGCAGAGTCCATCCCTAACACTCAGGAGAGGGGCGGTGAGAAACCCAGCACAGAGGGACCCTCAATCCAATGACCACCGCTGGATTCCCAGGGAGCCAACATGGTAAGACCCCCAGGCTGTGTGCCCAGTCTACAGGGGAGCAGGCTATGTGAGGAGGGCGAGGGCTGAGATCTAGAGTCAGGGAAAGGGAACAAAGGACCGACTCCCGCCTCTGAAAAGCTGTCCCCTATGGCCAGAGGATTTGCATCTCCCCTGATGGACAAATGTGCTTCCCAGGTGGCTCAGTGGTAAAAACTCTGCCTGCCAATGCTTAGGAGAGGCAAGAGACGCAGGTTAGATCAATGGGTCCAGAAGATCCCCTGGAGGAGGAAATGGCAACCCACTCCAGGATTCTTGCCTGGGAAATCTCATAGACAGAAGAGCCTGGTGGGCCACCGTCCGTGGGATCGCAAAGAGTCAGACACGGCTGAGCACGTACACATGATGGATAAAGAGAAATGGGAGTCAGCTGCCGTAGGGGCCACTGAGGTTAGACTCTGAGGACTTCTGGCTCCTGGAATGGATGGTGGAAGTAGACCATGGGTTTTCTGATAAAGGGCATTTGAAACCCAAAGGGAGAGCCTCATCTGTCCAGGCTGGATGACCGCTCCAAGACCGTTCCAAGTGGTCTTGCCTGGAGTGGAGACATGGATGAAATGACCTCATGAACTCTGACAGTCTCCCCTCCCCTGTGTAGACGGGACGAGGGGCCAGGGGCTGGTATGGGACGTCACACTTAGATGCCTGACTAGCGGGATGGCTGGGCACACCAGCAGGGCAAGGGACCGTAGGACCTCAGGCCTCTCACTCACTTTCTCTTTCTACCCGCTTCCTTCGCAACAGGTCTGAGGGTGAGGAGGCGTCTTGGAATCAAGACCACAGTTGAGAATGCATGGACACTGGATTTTGTTTCTTATTTCCTCACTTTGGGGGAAAAAATCTCTTGTTTTTAAAAAGTGATAAATTTGGTGTTAAGTCCTTGACATTTTCCTTCTTTCCCAACTTGAAGAATCTTTTCTCCCTCCCCTCTTGTCCTGCCTTTTCTGCAGCCCCCTCCCTTCTGCCCAACTGCCTCCAGGAAGGAGGAAAAAAGAGAAGCTGGGCAGGAGCCTTGAGAAGGGAGGTGTTTTTCTCCAGCCCTACCCTTACTTGCTGGGAGAAGAGAGGCCTTGGAACCCTAAGGCCCGGCCAGCTGTGATGGTGCTATGGGCGCCCTCTGCTGGACAAAGCCAGGAACTGCACCCTGGCCCTTGGCCCTTGGGAAAGAGAGGGTGTGTAGCTTCGATGCCTCCTTGCCTGCCCTCTGAGACTTGGTGACTCCCAAGCTTCAGGATGTGTTCTCTCTGCAGCTGGGAGGAGACCACCACCCAGATTCCAACCTGTTAGCCAAGCTAGATTGAGGCCACGGGGGCCATTCACGAAGAGGCCCTTGCTGGGAACTGGAAAGGTCACCTCTCCCCTTGTCCTTGACACTGGGGGGCCAGACAAGATTCACCCCTCTTTAGAAGAAGTAGTATGCTGGAGAGAATAAAAAGCACTTCAGAAGAGAAAGGTCCCCTTCTGCCAGCCCTGCTGTGCACCCTCAGGCAGAACCTCACCTCTCTGGCCTCCGTATATAACAGGGCACACACAGCACCAGGGTTCTGTCAGCTTGAAGAGACTTTGCACGTGAAGACGCCCAGTGCACTTTCACCTGGCAAACAACACACGCAGCCAGGCCTGGTCTCCCTTCTTTATTGATCTCTGGCTATAGCAGGGCTCCGAGAGACCGAGGACAGGGGTCAGTCACATGCGTCTCTACCCCTCTCTGGGTGGGGTAGGAGGGACGAGTGGCAGGTGGCAGGTCTGAAAGACCGTGGATACTTCACACGCACAGGGCCCACTGTACAAATGCATGTCTGGTATTTACAAGGAAGGAGGAGGGCAGTCACTGGACTTGGGCCTTTCTGGGACAGAGCGGGGCCAGAGGAGCCTGAGGAGAGGAAGGGGCGGGGGCCTGGCTGGGCTGCCGGCTGCCTTCCACCCGCCACTCCCCACTTGTCCGAGGAAGGGGCCTCCTGGGCCAGGGCTGGGAGGGGAGGGACCCTCTCTGTCACCCTCCCCATGCGCCCTTGACCCATCCCAGCTCTCCTGCCTGTGCTCTAGGACGCATCCTGAAGGTGCTCTGCTGGGGAGACCTCAAAGCACTTTACAGACATTGGTCGGATGGGAGCCTCCCGGCCCCAGGGGAGGGGAAGGAGGCGACAGGTTCAGGACAGGTGACAAGCCCCAGGGCTGAGACCCGTCCCAAGTCCTTGAGGACCGCCCCCCCTCAGCCCCTGGTGGCTCTGGCTCCTCCTCCCCCATTCGCCATTCTAGAATGGGGGAGAGGGGAGACTGCAGAGTCTGGGCGGGGGTGGGGGTGAAGCAGTGCAGGTCTGGGGTACAGAGGATGCCCCCATTCCCAGGCCCTAGAAAGGTGCCATGCCCTGAAGGAGCCCACACCCCGCCCTGTGCAGAGCTCTGAAAACCCCCAGCTTCCTATCCTGTTCCAGCCCCTCCCAGGGGAGGAAAAGGGGGACCCAGACCTGCCAGCTAAGATCTGGGGTGGGGGCTGAGGAAACCCCCAAAACGTATTGCTTAGAAACTTGGAGGCAAAAAGGATGGGGGAGGGCCCAGGGGGCTGGCATCTCTGACCCTCCCCCCAAGCCCTGGGAAACCTCCAGGAAGCTCCCCTCCAACCAGTCATCTGGCCATGGGGAGAGTCCAGAGGCAGGGGGATGGACACAGTGACCATTGGGAGCCCGAAGTTCCCCAGTCTTGCCACCAGGAGAGTAAAGTGCACCCCAGTGGGTGTCAGGTGGGGAGGGGCCCTTCCCCCAACCCCACAATCTCTAGCATTCGTCCTTCGGGTGGGTTTTCTGTTCCTTGACGTCCATGCTCCCTCGGAGCAGATGGGGGAGCCAGTCCCGATGGATGGTGCTGATGACATCGAACAGTCAGGACTCAGTGAGGACCTAAGGGAACAGAAGACCTCAGTGCTCTGATCTCTGCCTTCATCTCCAGCCTGCCTTACCTTCTTCAGGCCTGCCCCCACTCAGCGCCCTGCACGAGGGCACGGGGGGTGCTCGAATGAAGTCACGCCCCGCTGAGCTCCAGAGCCTGGGGCCTGGCTGTGCCTCTCCTGACCCTCATTCAGAGCTGCTCAGCCCCACCCTGAACTGGGGAGCTGCCCCCTCTCTTCCTGGAGGGCCTGGACCAAGAAGCAGGACACCCCCTGCATCCCACTTAGGTCCCAGCTCGGGCCTCTGTGTTCACTTCCTCCAGGTTACCGCCTGGAAGGAGAGAGGGAGAACCTCACCTCTGCTGAAGCCCAGAGATGCCCCTTCTGAGAGGCCTGTGGGACGCCCGCCTCGCCCTCCTGCCCGCCCACTGCCATAGGCTCACCTGGGCCAGGCCCCGCTAGTCCAGATTCCCGTTCTGGTTGTGCTCGTCTTCGGCAGGGGAGGCTGGGGCCTCTTCCTCACAAGGGGACAGTTCGTCAATGGACATCTGGTTGGTGATGCCTGCAGGAGAGCGGGAAGGAAGCTGGGACCAGACTGAGCTGTATGTTTTCCCCAAACCCAAGGAATATGTGGAAAGAAGGAAGCGATACTCACACACCCCCCCTTCCTTCAAGCTGAGCTACATTCAACCTGTGCCCACCTGGGGAGAGGCTCCCCAGCCTTGCTAAAATGCACAGCCCTCAGCCCCACGTTAAGGAAGAGATGCCTCAGCCAGGGCCACCAGGTTACCACAGCCTCAGGGCAGTACCAACAGACCGCCATGTGCACAGGGCCCCTTGGGCGGTGGAATACTGCTGTCCCTATCTACTCTCCAGCCCCCATTCTAGAACATTCCAGGTGGGTCAGCCTGTGCCTGATTCCTTTTCCCAACTTGGGGAAGGCGTCGGACAAAGGGCTGCTCAAGGCGCTTCGGGAAAATGGACCCACTGCTGCTCAGGCTTCCCTGGTGGGTGGCTCAGGTGGTAAAGAATCCACCTGCAACGCGGGAGACCTGGGTTCGATCCCTGGGTTGGGAAGATCCCCTGAAGGAGGGCATAGCAACCCACTCCAGTACTCCTGCCTGGAGAATCCTCATGGACAGAGGAGCCTGCCGGGTTACAGTCCATGGGGTCGATGGACTGAGCAACTAAGCACAGCACAGTTGCTCCATCAGCCGCCCTCCCAACAAGGCCTTATCCTCCCAGTGGACCCACCGCTCGCCGCCCGTTCCTTCCATTTCTGCTTGTTCTCCTGAATGTATTTGGTCCAGGTGGAGCGGAAGCTGACCACGTCAGGGTTGGGGTCTCCCACTTCTACATCCAGAGAAGGCTGGCGCCACTGGAAGCTATAAGCAGGACCCACCCACATTGTGGAGGTGAGACCCCGCCCACCCCAGGATGGTCTTCCCAGCCCTCAAGAGTAGAGGAGATGGAAGCCTCATCCTTCTCTTTTCCCTCTGCTGAGTACCCCCCAGTCCCCACCCCTCTCCATACCTTCCCTTCCGCTAGAAGGAAAATGAAAACAGCATTAGCCAGAAAGGCAATAAAGACAGCTAATAGGAGAAATTAAAATATGGTGGAGGGGGCGCGGGTGCAGGCCACACCCTCTGCGCCCATCCTTTCACCCCCACGTGTGACCCACAACAGAGGAGTCGCTGTTTCTCACCTCCCCCACCAGTCGGTTCTCTCTGTGGGCCCTCTGGCCACCCCAGCCACCCTCACTCACCTGGGCTGGGTTTTAGACTTTGAGTCGTCGTCCCCGGTGGGCTGGACACTCTTCTCAGCCACATCGGTGAGCACAGAGAACGTGGGCTCCACAATGAAGTCGATGAAACCTGCAGTACAGATAATGCAGGGAGAAGCTGACCTGGGGAGCTGCACAGAGGACTCGGCCGGCACGCCGGTGCCCCCAGTTGCACGGAACAGTCACCTGGGGCTCAAGAGTTCCCAGTGGGGGCAACCTTTGTGATGATATCTGTGTGACCCCAGAGAACTCCACCCCAGCCCTCCACGCTCCAGCATAGCGGCTCGCCTTGACGGGAATGGGGACTGGGAGCCGTCCCGACCCAGCCCAGCCAGCATCCTTGACCTTTCCCAACCCTCTCCTCCCTGCAGGAAGGGACACTCACCAATCTGGGACTGCGCCACGAGGGTGGAAGTGCGGTCACAGAGCGGAGAAAAGGGCAGGCCCAGCTCGGCCTCCTTGTCACCCTGGGGAGCAGACAGGGTGGGGACTTATTTCAGTCTACCCGGTTGGGGTGCAGCTGCGGGTAGAGGGGCTGCCGGGGGAGAAGAGGGAGCTCTGTGCCTTTGACCTGGAAATGAGCAGCATGCAAATGCCACTGCCAGCAATGACTGTTAAGCTTTTCGGAGATGACATTCTATCCCATGGGTCTGGGATCAGGCTGGCAGCTGCAGACAGCTAAACAAGGAGCTGGAGGAGGAACAGGGAACTTGGAAAACATGGAGGAGAGAAGGCCCCGTGGGCAAGGCAGACAAAGATGCCCCCTACCTGGCGGAAGAATTCCTCCATGAGGGCCTTGGTCCAGCGGCTGTGAACCGACCACTGCTTGGTGGGGTGGCTGATGTCAGCAGCATGAAGCAGCAGAGAGAGGGCCTTGGACTTGTCAATCCTGTCGGGGCAGGTGGCAAGGGACGGGAGACTGATTGTTTAGGAAAAGGAAGCCTGGACCATTCCTAACTTCCCATCACACTCTGTCTCTCAGATCTAACGTCAAATACCCTCTGAGACAAGATACACATACACACACGCGTGCACACACACACTTACATATGTATAGGAAACAGCCCAAGCTCTCAGAATCAAAGGGCCCGGAATCAAATCCCCACTGTATGTTTCACACACTGACTGTGTGATGTACAGCAAGTTACTTAAAATTTCCATATTTCATTTTCCCCAGTCCTAAGCAGAAATCAAAACAGGATCTGCCACAGAGAGTTGTTCTGAGAACTAAATGACATACAACATATAGGTATTTAGAATAGTGTCTGGCACCTAATAAGTGCTCAGTAGACATTACCTATAATTATTATTATAATAATTATTATTATGATTCGCCAACAATGACACGCTCCGACCCTGCCCACTCTCCCACACACAGACACCGTACATTAACACACACCTTCAGGACACACACAAACACAGTCTGTTCTCTCTTACATTTATATACTCCCACCCACTTTTTTTTTTCCCCACCCACTTTTAAGCAACATTAGATGTAATTAGGACATTTGTTCTGTGTTGTTTTTTTTTTTTAACCTCACACAACTCTCCCAGTAGCCCTGTTAGAGTGGGGGCTGGCAGTGAGCTATTGTGGAGGGGGGCATATCATTTTCACTTCTCACACATAGGGAAACGAGTCCAGAGGGCTGAATGATTTTCCATGACATTCCAGAGTATACCTGTCCTGAAGCTTCCCTGAGGACACCAGTCTCAGACCCCCACCTCAAACGCTCTGCAGTAGTCCAGGTGCCTGAGTTGTCCACACACCCAAAGCCAGGTGCGCATCCATCACACACACCAGATACCCTCAGATACCTGGAGCCAGGAGAGTTTCTACATCCTAGTAAGGACTGGGCACACCCATTGCCCTGTGGATGCCCTCCAATTCACATAGCCCTCACTCTGGCCTCTCCCCAGCCACGCCCCACCAGATGTCACCTCTCCAGCTGCTGCAAGGCTGTCTTCATGGACTTCACTTGCTGGAAATGGCAGGACATGTCTGTGGCCAACACCATCTCAATGACCAGAGCCCGCAGCTCTCTGAAGGGACAGAACCCGAGGAGTGATCAGCACTGCTAGACAGGAAGCCTAGGAAGCAGGAAGAGGGGGCTGGGGTGCGGGGTCTCCAGGGATGCCCACGCCTGGCTTCTGCTCACACAAACTCATCCTTGGTGAGGTTGATGAAGATGTTCATCTCGTCGTCCTGCATCATTCGGAAAACCGAGCTGATGTGGTGATTCTCCAGCACTGAGCGGTCGTTGTACAGGATGGCGCATTCCGATCTGCAAAGCACAAGGTCACCACATCCAGCCCCCTGTCCCGCCACCGCCCCCCGCCCTCGCCTGCCGCATCCCCACCCCTCACTTGGTCTGGATGTGGAAGCTGTTGGTAGTGCCAGTGTGCTCGTAGTCGTGGATGGCTGCAGCAAAGATGATGGCCAGGACCTCAATCTCCGACAGGCAGTGCTGGGAGAAAGACAGACAATGAGAGGGGGCTGACGCCCTGTCGACTACCCAAAGACCTCCACACACAGGCTGGACCGCTCATCCCAGCCCTTCCATTCTTCATGTCCAGCTCTTGGGCTAAATGCAGTCAGGCTTCTCAGCTCCCAGAACTGCCAAAGACCCTCTTCCATCCCTACTAACAATATTCCCTCTGCATCTGGCCACACAGCCCCAGCGCTGCCCAGGAAGTTACGGTCCACCCAGGAATTCTCTAGAGTGAATAAGTCCAATCCAACTCTGTAAAGACTTTGGGATGCCAAAGAAGAGGACCCAAGGAGAGAAAAACGAAATGAGTGTATCAACTGTAGGCTGGACTCGCCGAGTCTGCAGCCATAAGACCCTGAATCCCAGAAGAGTGACCTCCAGGGTACCTACCACCATCCCTGTGCGGAGCAAGAAGCAGTGGACCGTCTGGGTGACGTCAGCTGCGTGGATCTGGTTGTGGTAAGGGTTCTTGTACTTTCCGTAGCCTGTCTCCAAGGCATCCAGGAAAGTCATCAAAAACACAGTGGGAATCTGCAGTGGGAGAGGGGCAACTGAGATTTGTGGAGGATGTGCAAATGGCAGGCCACCGAGGACAGAGGTCAGTGAGGCCCTTTCATGAAGAGACGGCAGGGCTAGGGGAGCACTGGCCCTGCAGTGAACCGGGCTCGCATCCTGGCTCCACACCCGCTGGCTGCGTGACCTTGGGCAAGCCACGCGCCTCCCTGTGCCTCTGATGCTTAATGGAAGGGTGAAGATACTACCACCTACCTTGAATTTAATGAGATAAGTACAGTACAAGGTACTTAGCAAGTGCTCTCCCAAGAGTAGCTATAATTATTATTATTTCCCTGGAGATTTTTAAGAAGAGGAAAGAAAATTTCCTTCCAATCACCCCACCCCATCCCCAAACCAATACCATGGAGAGGGGCTCAGAAGCAGGGGAAAGAATAAGAAGACCTGGAGAGGACCCTCTAGCCAAGGTAGATCACCCCTACCACTGAGAAGCCTTCCCCCACCCTCTGTCCACTAAACACACACACACACACACACACAAGCACCAGGAGCCAGAGCTCTATCAGGCTCAATGCTGTCCAGGTCTCTGCATATGCCCTGGGGCATGTTCACCTCCTTCAAAGGCCCAAGGCCCCCAGAGGGCAAGGCTGGTGTCTGCACCTGCCCCTGGATCTCTGAGGCTGCGAGGAGAGCAGGGTTCAGGGCTTGGGGAACCCTCTGTAGAGATGAGCAGCGGTGGCGAGACACAGAGGAGGTGCCCTAGTCAGTCAGACCCTAACATCCCCCGCCCCCACCCCTGGAGGGCTGTGCCCCAAATTCAGGGAATTTTAAAGGACTGTTTCCATGACAACTGCCCTTGCTTTTGCGTTGCCATGGAGTCCCTGGAGGAAGGGAAGGGAAGGGGAGGGGCAGGAGAGGGGCCGGGTGCCCAGAAAGGGAATGTGGAGCTTAAAAGAGCTGCTCCAACTGGGGTCTCTACTGGGCAAGGACTCTAGAGCATGAAGACCCCTCTCTCTAACTGCCTTAAGGCAAGGCAATTTGGGGGTGGGCAAAACCCAACCTGAGGTAGTGACTCTTGGGGTCCCCCAGAACCATCCTTCCTTGGTGTCTGGAGGAAGTCTGAGAGCCAGTTTGGAGAAATGTGAGCTGAGAAAAATCTTAGGAAAAAGAAGACCCTGCTATTCTCTGTCCTGGAGAGGGCAGGATTGCAAAGAAGAAAATGAAACGGCAGAACAGGCCTTAGGGAGGCCTGAAGAGAATCTCAGAGCATCTTACCAAACTTCTGGGAACTCTCTTGAGAGTTGTTGTAAAAGGAGGAGTCAAGGGTCAAGGAAAGGCTCTCACACACCAATACTCTGTTATAGTGAGGTGGAGGCAGAGGGTGGCAGAGGACTTTCCAGAGCCCTCTGGGAGGGCCTTCCTACTGGACTCCTTTGACCACCCCTCAAGCCCCTCCATGGGACATGGCAACCCATGTCACCAGTATTCTTACCTGAAAATTTCCATGGATGGAGGAGCATGGTGGGCTACAGTCCATGGGGTGGCAAAGTCAGACACAACTGAGCGACTGAGCAACTGAGCACACACCATGCATCCCTCTCAGAACACACGCTTTCTTCTCCGATCTAACGTCTACTGTCACTCCACCCAAGTGCAGACCTAATATCCCCCTCATCCTCCAACTGTGGTTTCTCCACAAGGAAGTGATTTTTTTCCAGCCCCTGTTCCCCAAAGACGCTCTCTCCTGGCACAGGATCTGAAGAAGATTTTAATCCCATATTCTTCCAGGCCAGCCAAGCTGAAGAGCAATTCTCCAGCCCTACCTAGCCTTGCCAAGAGCTGATCCTTTCCATAAAATTCCTTGGACAGAGCCGGAGGGGGAGGGGAGGAGAGGCCCCCCCCCCCACCACCACCAAAAAAAAAAAAACAAATGGAGAGACATTAGTCCTGCAGAGCACCAGCTGACAGCCTCTGGACCCCAGGCCTCCAGTGTCCACGGGCAGAAGGGCTGAAACAGGGGGCTGAATTGCAGCCAGGCTGGAAAGGACAAGTTAGGGGACAGAGCAAAGGAGAAGAGGAAAGAACCCTGGGCTGGACAGCCACAGGCTAGAACCTTCCCCTGGAAAGCAGTACCTGAAGCCAGAGGCTGGGACTGCAGCAAGCGGAGGAAAGGCCAGACTGCGGTGGGCACAGGGTGACTTCCCCGACAGTGAGACCGAGCCAGAGAGCCCGTAGAATGTGCCTGTGGGAGCAGGGTGGTGGAAGTGGGGAACCCTGCCCAGAGGCAGAGGGAGGAGGCTGCCCGACCTTAAAGCGGCTGATGAGGTTGTGCCGAGTCAGCAGCTCAAAAACGATGGTCCTCAGGGCGTGGTCATCTGCTGCCCGGTTCAAGGAAAAGACATCAAAGCACCAAAGGTCCACGTTCTATGGAGAAACAAGGAACTAAGCAGGGAGACTCCCAAGACGGACATCCCAGCAGCAGCAAGGGCTGCAGTTAGACTTCAAGGAGGACTTCCCAATGATTACAGACACATGGGAAGCAGGAAAATAAGTAGTAAACAGGCCTCTTTCTTCCTGGATATCATTCAGTATGGGAGAGACAAGAAGTCAGGACTTTGCCTCTTAAGTAGGTCAAAGTTGTTTTGAGAACCAAGGAAATGACAATTAAAAAAGGAAGTAAAAATCACCCCAGAGGAGTCTGAAAGTCCTGATGGCTATTCCATCCCCCACCCCCTAACCTTCTCCCTGGGATCACCTTGAGACAGTTGAGGACGGCAGTGGAGTAGGTGGGGCCCACAGAGGTGTACGTTCTCCGGAACATCCTGAGGGAGAAGAAGGAAAGGAGCCCCTGAGTGAGGTCTGATCATGGGGTCTGATCAGGCGGGGCTGGGCGGTTGGGCCAGGGGCACATGGGCTGGTGATACAGTGGAGTCCTGGAAGACACCCCTGGGAAAGAGGGCCACCGCCAGGGGCCGAGGGAGGCAGGACGTGGGGAGCCTCACCGCTCCACAAAGATGCCAGCCTGCACCGCATGCACGATGCTCCGGAACTTGGGCTTCTCTTCCGCTCGGCGGCCTTTGGCCCGGGTCTGCTGGGTGAAGGTGGAGGCCAGCCAGTCCCGCACCTCTGAAGGCACCGCATCAGACCGCAGCTCCTGCAGCTCATCTTCCGTGTCCAGGATTTGCCTGAGGCCCCAGAGTGGGAGTCACAGAGGAAAGGCTGCAGGCGCTTCCACAGCCTGGAGACCCTGGGCCCAGCCACACCCCACACCCCGGAAACTCTCACACCAGCCTCTCCCTTCGCTGACCCTCCCTTGACTTTCTTTTGCTAAGCCTTTTTACTTCTGTTTCTGTATCTGATGTTGCCAGTGATGAAACAGGTCACTATGTGAGAGTGAACACCCCAGTTCTGGAAGCATTCAAGCAGCCAGTGGCATGGATATCACCTGTCGAGGATGCTCCAGACCAGCAACACCGTCCAGCAGAAATAAAATGCAAGCCATATATAACTAAGTTTTCTAGTGCTTGTGTGCGTGCTAAGTTGCTTTAGTCACGTCTGACTCTTTGCAACCCCATGGACTGTAGCCCGCCAGGCTCTCTGTCCATGGGATTCTCCAGGCAAGAATACTGGAGTGGGTTGCCATGCCCTTCTCCAAGAGATCTTCCCAAGCCAGGGGTTGAACCCAGGTCTGCTATGTCTTCTGCATTGACAGGCGGGTTCTTCACCACTAGCGCCACCTGGGAAGCTCAAGTTTTCTAGCAGCCATATTCAAAAGGTAAAATCTCCTTAAATGATAACTTTCCTTTAACCTAATATGCTCAAAGTACTATCATTTCAACATGCAATCAATATAAAATATATTAATAAGACATTTTACATTCTTTTTTCCAAGTCTTTGAAATCCAGCATGTTTTTCTACATATACATGTACATCTCAGCTCACACTTGCTACATTTGAAGCCCCACTAGCCACGTGTGACCTGGGCAGACCAGGTCTGGAAGGCCTCTGCCCTGGGAAGAAGGTGAGGATGCGATGAGCTTTAAGGTCCCTGCCAGCTCTGGAAAGGTCTTCTCCTCCTGATAATCTGTGTTTGTCTCTCTCTGCAAGTCTGTTCCTCTCCCTCCTTATCTCTGCTGATAATTCTACCTATAGATCTATCTGTCCTCACTCCCCGCCTCCCTCCTCTGGCCCTGTCACGCGTGTCTATCCCCAGCTTTCTGTCTGACTCCCCGTCCCTGGATCACTGTGTCTGGCTGGCATCTTTCTCTTCTGTGTGTGGGTTTTCTCCCCGCCGCTCCGCGTCACCACTCTCACCGAGTCTCATCTATATAGACGGCCTCCAGCAGAGAAGCTGTGTACTCCAGGTTTTTCTTCAGCTCCTCAATGTTTACCTCCCCGTTCTCCAACTGCTTCACCATGTAGCGCAGCCTGTGAGGGTGCGGGTACAGAGAACCTGCTTAGGCGCCGCTACCTTGTCAAGAGAACAGGATACCTAATAGGATGCGTGTTCCAGAAACAGCCACAGCCTTCTATAGCGCATTAATCTTTCTAACAGAATAACAGCAGCTAGTGTTTTTCATCACAGGCCATTGCCACCGCCTGCACTAAGTTTATCTACCCCCCCAAAGTTAAACCCCAGGCTCTTCCACAGTCCCCGCCCACCTCTGACCTCTCAACACTTCCCCTTTAGTCAGTGTTTCCTGAGAACTCTCGTTTAGATTGCCTGGGGCCCAGCAGAATTAGGCAGGTACAAGCCCCTGGGGTGATGTTTTGAGGATGATCTGTTTCAAAGTCTGAATAACCAAGAGATGAAACTGCCTATTTCCCTCTGATAGAGGACTTTGGGAACAACAGCCATCAAAAGGGCCCCCAGCATTCTTTCATTATGTCTCTTGGTTTGGGCAGGGAGGGGGTACATGTCCACAGCCCCTCTGTCCCTGGCAGGGATGGGGAAGACACAGAACAAAGACCAATCTGAATGCTTTCGCCGGGCCTCACTCCATTCAGGCAGAGCTAATGGATTATGATTCCAGAATCCATCAACCGGGACAAAGCGCAAGATTAACCCCTGCCTCCCTGGTGTCACTCCAGAGAGAGCCTCTGGCAAAGGGTGACTGTACCCCTCCCCTATCTCTGCCGTGAGGCAGCTTCCCCCAGAGCCAAAGTGGTGAGGGTGGGGTCAGGGGTCTCACTGGATGCTTTGCCTGAAGGGACCATCCCTCATATTTTGCACTCACAAATTCTGGGGGATTAACTGGGTGGTTTCTTAAAAGTCTGCTTTATGACTGCCTGAGACCAGCCCAGGCAGTCATAGGTACACAAAGCTCTCTGATTTTAGGTGGTGATTTTAAAGAAAGCGATGAAACATTCCCCTCTGGCTCCTTCTCGCAGCTCTGCCCCACCCCACCTAAAAGCAAGGTGAGGTGAAACAGTGGCCAGCACAATTCCCCACTGAGAGGGGCTTCAGAAACCCAAGGTCACCCTATGAGTCAGGGAGAAGAGTATGAGTCAGGGACCAGAGGCTGAAATTAGCATCGATTCCCAGGGATGCTGGGGGAGGGAGAACAATGGCATTCCTGAACAGAAGCAGCTCTAGAATCCTGGGGTCTCAGCAGCTTTGGAATGGGGCGCCCAAAATAGCCAGCCCCAGGAAGCATCACCGGCCAACTCTCACCCCAGGGACCAGCAGTCCTGGCCAAAGACAGGTCTGAATTGCAGATGAGGCAGAAGGGAAAGAGGGAAAATGGCAGGGAAAGAAGCTGGAGGGTGAGGCTGCAGCCTCCTCAGTGGGCTATCCTCAAACTGCACTCCCAGCCTCCCAGCTGCGCCTCCTCCATGTGAAAAGAGCAGGCAGCTCCATGAGGAAGAGCCCTGGTTCCGTACAGCCCAGCCCCAGCTCAGGCTTCACTAGGGAGGAGGCGTAGAGGCTGACAACATAAAGGCTTTCCAGCCAATGAGCTGGAAAGTAGCGACTGAGAGCCGACCGGGGATCACACAGCCAAGAGGTACCCCTGTCTCTAGGGCCCAGCCACAAGCTGGGGCTGCCCTCTCCCGCTCAGTCCCCATGGCCAGGGACCCTCGAGTCTGGGGACACAACCCAGGAAGAAGGAAAGGCCCCTGCTCCAATCCCAGCCCTAATCTTCCACTTCAATCAGCCCTTTTTACAACGGAAAACTCTGCCCACTAGGGGTCAATGCCCACCTCCAAAGTTCTGCCTTCTTTCTTGAGCCACCCTGGGAAACACACATCCTAGCACAAGCTCCAGAAGTGAACAGCCAAGCCCACGGGTGCTCATTTGCATGTATTCGCATAATCTCTTAACAATGCTGCCAGCTCTACATTTTAAAAAGTGCTTTCTCCTACGTTATCTCCTTTTATCCTCACAATGGGCCTAGAGGGTGGGGGGGTGGGGGGGTGGGAAGGCTGTGCAACCTTATTTCCAGTACGGAAACGCAGGATCCCAGCACAGCTCTGGGAGGTAGAAATCCCACATTCAAACTTTTCACTTCCTGGATATGAGCCCTGGGCAAGTCACTACTTCTTCATCAGTGTCTACCAAAGTGTGGCCTATGGACCACTGACATCAGAATCACCTGGGATACTGGTGAAAAAAATTTTTCTGGGTCTCCCCACACACCTACTTAACCAGATTTTCTAAGGTTTGGGTCCAAGGACCTGTGTTTTTAACAAACATCCCAGATAATTCTAACTCACCCTAAAGTTTGAGAATCTTTATTTTCAACCTTCAATTCCTTCATCTGTAAAATAATGAGGATTATAATAAACTACCTGCGTTGGTCACGTGGGCAGCACTAAACCACCCGTGAAGAGCTGCTGTTCAGTCACTCAGTCATGTCTGATTCTTTTGTAACCCCATGGACCTCAGCCTGCCAAGATCCTCTGTCCATGGGGTTTTCCAGGCAAGAATCCTGGAGTGGGTTACTATTTCCTTCTCCAGGGGAACTTCCCAATCCAAGGATGGAACTCGCATCTCCTGCCTTGGCAGGTAGATTCTTTACCACAGAGCCATCAGGGAAGCCACCTGGGAAGAGCTGTTAATAAGAGAATTAAATGAAATAATGCATGCAAAAGGCCTGGCATATACAATGAGGCTCTATAAACATGATTTGTATTAAAATTAACTGACCAGCATCATGCCTGCCCTACCCAGCTCACACCTCACTCCCTTCGAATCCAGCAAGCACCTGTCTTCTTGATCCCAAGTCCAGGTGAAGAACGGTGAGCCTAATTTGAATGGAGGCTGGTAATTAGGAAGCCCCCTAGCAGAAGAAATGAGAGGATGATAATGACCATGATCTCTCCTTTATAATTACATACCACAATCACCTTATGGGGGTGGTTATATGACTTGTCACACAGCTTGTCCATCTCAATCAGGTTGGCCAGCCTAAAACTCATTCTACTGGAGCCTAACTGTGCCCCAAACACCAAAAGTGAGGCTGGACCCCACTGCATCATAGCTCCTTCAGTGTCAGTCATGTGTCCTTCATGGGGTGATGTTGTCTGTGGACACCATCAGACTCACAGGAAACTGGGGGTGTCTCGATCGCACTCACGATGACTTCTTGTCTGTCCTGGCAGCTGTGCTCAGAGCACACAGCATGTGCTCAAATGTTCACTGAACAAAATAAAAGGGAAAGGGGGCAGATTAATCAGGTGGGGGGCTATCTGCCAGTGCTCACAATTGAGATCTCAGCCTAGGGAGAAGAGCGTGGTTGTAGCTGGCTTTCAACACACCCCTCCCCCCAAGTTCCTCCCGCCTCCACCTCTCGATCTTGTCCAGAAGTTCTTTTACAGCTCCTGTTGAAATCTGAACCCAACATGATCCAGATACCAGAAGGAGAGGGGAGGGACGGAAAGAAAGATTAAAGAATAAATTTGACAAGCGGGGTGTCTAAGGAGGGAGCCTGGACTCGGGCAGCTGGAAGGATTCAGGTGCTAAACTTCCCCCTCTTGGAGTTACATAACTTTCCCCACGACACTTCCTGGCCTGGTGGGGGGCCTCTCGGATTCCGACGCCCTTTAGAATTAGGATCTCCCCAGACCCACCTCGCTTAAGGGGACCTCGCCATTCGTCTGCTTGGATGGGTAGGATGCTCACCCCTGTCCAGTCCTCATCCAGACCTAAGGAAAACTGGAAGCTTCCTCCCAAGAGTCCTCCCACTCCACTCCTAGCGCTGGTTCACCATCTCCACTTCTTTCTCCTTGACCTTCCCCACACCATGGGAAAGTCTCAGGTCCTGACCCCTGAAGGCCTCAGTCTCTCCCAGCTCTAAGTAGCCAGCTGGAAAAGGTAGCTTCTGGGCAGTAATAATCCCAATGCCCCAGACAAGTGCAGCTCCCCAGCCCCCATCAGATGATCTGGTGATTTCCAAAGCCCCTTCCCGCTACTTCCAGCACACACACTCCCTGAAAGATCACCATAAGTAGAGAGCTTAGGACAGAGTAGCCTCAAGCTAAGGGACCAGGAATTGAAAGAAGAATCCTATCTCCCTTTTGGATTTTTAAGACCAGATGAGGAGATATTGGAGGAATGTGAGGTCTTAAGAATGCTGGGGTTCAAGAGGGAGCGAAAGAGGGAAAATACTGCTAAGTCACCTGCCACTGCTTAGTCACACACACACACACATACCCCCATATGGGACTGTCAAGTCTTGATCCTGCTCTTCCACCAAACTACAAGTAGTAGACCCACAGCAGCCTGTCCTCTGGTCCTCTTCCTCCCCTCTCCCTTCCTCCCTGGAGCCTACCTGAGGATAGGACCCTGGAGGTGACTCCTCTGCACAGGAACAGGGCTGGCCATGGGAATCAAAGTTCTCTACTTCAGAGTATCAAAATGCTGCCCCCCAGGCCCCTGGGCCCCTGAGGGGAGTGGCTCCCTTTTAGGCCCCTGACTTCCTTCTCTAGGTCTCAGCAAAAGTGACCGACTGACTGAACAGAGAGAATTTAGGGGAGGGGAACAGGAGGAGCCTAGCTGGAAGGAGTGATGAGGCAGAGACCCAGCCCACAACTGGGTGAGAGGCCGCGGGAAAAGTTTCACATCTGAATCAGACTAAAAACAAGAATCTGTTCTCAGAAGAATCCCAGAAAGGACAGAAATAGCATAAGCCAGCCCCTTGCTCTGAGGAGGTGGGGCTCCTCTTTCGGGGGAAGGAAAGGGTTAGCAGGAGGCTTAAGGGGACAGGGACAGGGACAGGGAGCCATCCTGACTTTGTCCTGAAGAGGAAGTCTGCAGTGGAGTGGAAGGAGCCCTCCAGAGCGTCCCAGCTAGGCGAAGGCAGATTTGGCTCCCTCTCAGGGTCTTTTTTCCGGGGCCACTCTTCAAAATGAGCTTTAACCCACCTGCAAGGACGGAAGCAAGACAGGAAGAGAACTAGAAACTGCAGAAAAGGGGCTTGCTGAAGCTAGGGATCCGGGTATCCTTACCCAGAGACCCGCTCAACAAGGAGGAAAGCCCCCACCCAAGCAGTGACTGAAAGTCAGGAGTTGCTCATCGAAACCGAGAGGCTAGGCGAGTTGAATACTCCCAGCCCCAGTTTTCTCATCTGTCAAACGGGGACTGGGAAATAACCGTAAACTGACTGGAGAGGTCTTTCCAGCCCAGAGGGCGAAGTGACGGGACAACCCACGAAGAGCCTGCGGGACCAAGGCCCCCTCTCTCTCTTCCAGGCTTTGGTCCCGCTCAGGTTAGGAAGGGAAGAACCCTGGCTCTGCGGTGCGGAATGGATGTGCGCAAACAGCCCCAGCCCGCCTCCCGATTGGCTAAGGGGTGACGTCACCAACACAAGCGCATGGGGGCTGCGATTGGTCAGCGGAGGGGATGGGCGGGGCTAAGGAGAGCCCGGGTGAAGCCTAGCGCAGCGGGTGAAGAGGGTTCCGCGTAACTACGATCTACTTCATCGAGGTCTAGGGTTGATGTAGGGATGAGGAAAAGCGACTAGAGGGGATGAGTATGACAGAAGAAAGAGAAAAGAAACGGGCTAAGAGCCAGGATTTTATGATGGGAAGTCTTGCTTCATCGCCCACCGCACCCCTACCCACCAAAAGCAGGGAGAAACTAAACTACTTTGTCACTGTGCTATAGCCTTGAAGGATTATAACCAAATGAAGTTTGGGAAATTACTGGGACGAGTGGAAGTTGGCTTCAGCAGCAAAGAGGGACGAAGGTTAAATGTCTACAAGGTTGTGTGGACTCTTGGTAGCCATGAAGCAAGTGTTTTTAGAGAGAAAGGACTAGCCCTGGAGTCAGAGACCTGGCACTCCCCTCGGGATGCGGGACAAGTCATCCCGCCTGCTCTGTAGAAAAGCTCTTTTGGAGAGATAGAGACGGGGTGGGAGTGGGGGCAGATGGTACAGCAGCAAACACCAACTCAGGGCAGTGCCCCCTCCTCACCTGACTCCAGGCCCAGCCCCCAAGCCAAGTCGGCACTAACCCCAACCCTCCTACTGGAAGGTAGGGATTTCTTAGACTAGAAAAGCTCCAGAGAGGATATCTTGTCCATCCCTCTGCTCCCTTGCCCAGTAGAACCAAAACTAGTTGGAGAAATAACGGCTTACCACATCACCCCAAGTACTTACATGCTGCATCATCCCAGCGTGCATCCCACCACGCTCATCTCACCAGCCTGTTATTAACTCTTCCTAATTAGAAAGGACATTGATCAACCACCATCCCTTCCTGGGGAGAAAAATTTCACACATACCCACTCACCCACTCATCTACACACATGCTACACTCTACTTCTGTCTGAGTTAAAGAGACTGAGAGCAAGAGCATAGATGTGATGACCCCAGAGTGAATTTTCCTCTAGCCATTAAATGTAGTTTTAAAATAGCAAGCAGTTCAACTATCATGCCTCCCTCCTTGGTCCATCCCCACCCTTCCTCACCTGCCCTGAAGAATAGGAGTTGGGATAAGGAATGAGCAAAGCATAGGTGACTCTGCCCCTGCTCAGAAAAGAGGGGTGTAAGGGGTAGTGGCTGGAGGGCTGTTGAGGAATGGATTAACTGGCTGATCTAAAGGCTTAAAAATCTCAGAAACTGAAAAAAAAAATCAAGGAAATCATCTAAATCCAATAGAAAGAGGATATTAATTAAGATCAGGAGATTTTGCCTGCCTTTTAGCACTATGTATGACCTTGAACAAGACACCCTGGGCTCCATTTTCCTTGTCTGTAAAATGGGTAAGTTCAAGCTTCATGCACTTCTCACAGGAGATCATACAAGAGCATTTGGGGAACTATAAAGTGATGTGTATATGTGAAAGATTACCATTTAGTTTTTGTTTTTGTTAATTCAGCAAAGGTTCATTACAAGTGCTCCATGAACAAAGCCCCCTGTGCCCACCCTTTACCCAGGGCCCCTGAAATAGAAAAGCCTGTATCCCCACCACCACCATTCCAGATGTCAGGGGCTCCTCCCTGGCTCCTTATTCCACAGAGACCAGGGAAGCAGAAACTGGGGACTTGCAGAGCACAGAGCTCCAGAAACCGGGAAGAGCCAGACCCCCACCTTTCCCAAGCACTGCCACTCCCCTCACTCCCCTGGTTTCACATTGCTATACAGGCAGCCCTGGTTCGGGCAGCTGGCTGGGCACAGTGGCGGAGGTGGCTCCAGAGATAAAAATAACCCCCCTAGTGACAGAGCTAGAGTGCCATCCTTGGAGGCAGCAATCCTCAGGTGGACACGGCAGCAGTGGTGCGAGCTCTCTAGGCACTGGACAGAGGAGCTGGACGGAAGGAGGGTGGAGAGCGGATGGGCAGCACCTGGGAAGGCGGGTGGGTAGTGGGGGAAGGAAAGAAACCCAGCAAGTGGAGCGAGATGGGGGAGGGGCAGGAGAAAGGGGCAGGAAAGGAGATTTGAAAAGTGCTGCAGAAGAATGTCTGGAAAACACTGAGGAACAGGGAAGGGAGTCAACTCACACACACACACACACACACACACACACACACGTGTGTGTGTGTGTGTGTGTGTGTGTGTATGTGCAGGCAACTCCCCCTCTGCCTCCTGCCTAGAACCGTTTCTAACAGGTGTTCCTAGCAACAGCCCAGCGCAGCTCAGATCAGTGAGGAAGTGGGTAATCTAAGTAGCTAGAGCCTTAGCCCAGAATAACAAGAACCCAGACATCCCAGCTCCCTGCCCAGCACACAGATGAGTCACCTCTCCCTCCTGCTTCAGCCCCTGAAAGACGGAGGAAAGAGGAGGGTGGGCAGGAAGGTGAGGGGAAGACTCAGAACTCTGAACTTTGAACCCAGCTCAGAACTCTGGCTCTGGTTCACTTGTCCACACCTCCTCTCCCTCCCTGCACGATTTAATTCTGCTCATTAGCCACCTCCACACAGACCACCCCACCAGCCCTCCGAACCACATCCCAACAGATGTTCCCAGCAGATGCCCTGCTTCTGGGGAACCTAACAGATGTTGAAGGTGGCCTGAGATGGGAGAGTGAGTTGGAAGCTTGGCAAGGGACTGACTGCCACTGCTATGGGAGTAGCTCTAGATTCTGGATCAGCAGGATTTGAGTCTGGTCCCAGCCCTGCCCCCACTTTACCAACTATTTCTGGGCATCAGTTTCCCTCTCTGTAACACATTATGGTTCTCAGATTCAGTGCCTGGGTTGGAGACACTAGGAAAATAGGGTGCCTGAGTAGGAGTTTATCTTTTTTGACTGGCTCACTGCTTCACCCAACTTAGCCCAAAACTGATGCTTTAAAGGAAGAGTGTGGCTTTCTTCTTTATTATAGGGAGGTTACATTCTAACCTCCATGAACTTTCTGGGAAGTTCTCTTGCATGTCTATCTTCAGTCCATCTTGCTTCAGTGAAAAGAACAGCATATTTTCTTGGCATTTCAAAGAGTAGAAAGGAAGAGAACAGTCAGGACAAAGAAGTGTTTGGGATGAGTCTGGTGCAATTTGATTTATTATAGTTCTCTCAGACTGGGGTTGCTAAAGCTACTGCTTGTAGACAAGAGGCTGGGGTTTAGGGAGCCTGGCAACACTGTCAGCATGCGTGCATGCTCAACCCAAGAAGTTTCCAAACAAGGTGGGCACAGAGGCGAGAACTAGGAGGATGGTGCCAAGTTAGATGTGCAAGAGCTGATAAACAGGGAAGCAGAGAAGCCAAGGAATAGGAAGGAAAGAAGCTTCTCTGGCCCCCAGGTCCTGCCTGCCAGAGCATCATTAAGCCCCCCTGGAAGGCAAGCTCCCTGCTCAGCCTAAACGGTGCCAACACCAGCTGGCCGCCTAATCATCCCACTGCAGCCACTGTGATTATTTGCAAGTCTGACTTCTCCTTGCAGCTGTGGACTCAACTGACCTGGGGACTTGGCTGAATCCAACATGGTACCACCTGAGCACCTGCTTTCCAGCTTTCCTCCCAGCCCTGAGCGCCCAGGCCTCTCCCTGAATATGTCCTTTTCCCCACCACACCTGCTTAGCCACCAAAACCCCATCCCAGCTCCCCCGGTGGACTTCTGCCAGGTCTGGGATGCTGAAGTTATATCCTAACATGCTCTTTTCTTCCCAGACAGGGAGAAGATGTAGTAGAAGATGCTGCGGGGAGAGGAGCCACTGTAGGACTGGGGACATGGGGGACAGAGGGGCGAGGGCTCTGGCACTAGGGACCTCCCTGCAGTGGGCGGGTCACAACTCACTTTTCTACTTTTCCCTTCTGAGTAGCCCTTCTTCCCCCTGAAGTCTCCTCTTGGCCTCACTCACTGTTCCCAGGATTCTCTCCCAGTTCTCTTGGACCATTAAGTCTTCCTCCCTTAGGGGATAATCTCATTATCTAACAACTTCCAGTCTCCCAGTGGTCTCGCCTGCAGCCCACCTGCTGCCCTGGTTCTGTCCCCCTTTCTGTGCTGCTGTCCTGGGGACAGCTGGAAAATAGCTACTCAACTTCTGTACCTGTGAAAATCAGTCCCCTGAGACCCAAAGGCTTTCTCCCTAGAGGAGCTGGGAGGATGAGGTCACTGAGAAGACAAAAGAAAGGCCTTGTAGAATACAGGAGTTGAGGCTGGACTCCTAAGGTGGCCTCAAATGTGCCTGCAGCAACCTTGCCCTGAACCATCACAAGGACACCTGGGCCTGGAGAAGCCCCACCCCCGGGGTGGGCAGGGATGTTTCCAGACTCCTGGCCAGGGTGAGTGGGGACTAGGAGCACTGAAGGCCAAAGGGTAAGCCAAAGGGAATAGGGAGAGAGAGGAAGAGGGACTCGAGAGGAGAGCACCATAGTGCCCAGCAGAGAAAGAGAAGCCAGAGAGAGATGTAAACAAAGGAGGGAAAGGGCAGAGGAAAAGATGCAGGAAAAATTAAAGAGGGAAACAGAGGGAGCAGAAAAGCGGAAAACAAGTCCTTGATGATCCCTTTAAAGACACAAATAAGAGGAAAGATCTCTCTCAAGTTTCCTAGCTCCTCCATCCCAGTCTGATGGGGGTGTTTGAAAAAAAAGAGGGGAAGATGTGAAACAACCCCTGGCTTGCATTCAGGAGCTCCCTGCACAGGGGGCAAGTGGAAGGGGTCTAGAGACATCCACGCTTCCCTCCCCCTGGGTCTCTCACCTGGCCTTCCAGTCCCAGCTTCATCCCCAACCTATGGCACCCTCCTCCTGGCAAAAGTGCTAAGTGCAACCTCAAATGCGGGATCTCCACCGTCTTTTTAACCAGCCTCCAGGGCAACCAGAGTGGTATTTGGGTTCTAAAGGACTCCACAGATTATTTAAAATAGAATGTGTCATAGCTGATCATATCACCCCAGGCCTAGAGACTTAGGATAAATGCCAGAAGGGAATTTCCCCAATGCTTTTGGAACTCACCAACAGCAGTCCCTAGGCGCCCTGCACCCACTACATCTTACAAGGGCAATTGTTCCGTCCACTTCTAGTTTGCCCAATTGAAAAAAAGATGATAGAGAGTAAGTCTGTCATCTTTTCTTTTGACCTTAGAGGACCACACCTTTTGTGGGACAGCCCTCCTCCTAGCCCACCCAGCCTCCTATTCTCTAAGCTCAGTCACCTGCCTCACCTCCTCCAACCACTCATCACCGAGACTCTTCCAAATCAGGCCCCAGACAGCAGGACTCAAACCTACTATATCATTCATATTCCTGCCTCTTGAATCTTGATTTTTCTCATCATCCAAGCCAGTGACTGCCCATTTATTACTACTCTGCTGCCTCTTCACCCAGCAAGCTCTCCCAGGCTGAAAGAGCATCAGAGTTTATCATTTAAAAACCACTTTCATATGGATGATACCAAATAAAGAATAGGGACACAGAGAGACTATGTGACTTCAAGATCATGCAGCTAGCCTTTGGCAGAGGGGGAGCAGGAACTCAAGTCTCCCAATATTCCCTCTGCTCCTCCACTGCCATCACCCTGCCTCCCTGGTCTCTCCCCTGAAGCCACCTATTGTGACCAGAGGTTTGTGAAGTTCTTCCACTGGTCGGAATTTGAATTCCCCCTCTCTCTGCACATCCCCCTCAGCTTACTGCAGGAATTTTCCACACTCAACCATCAAGAGATGCCTCATTCAAGACAAAGTTGACGGGGAAAATAGAAACCTCTGATGGGAGAGGGGATATAAAACCCAGGGAGGAGGGATTCCCTTTGCCAGGGTTGGAAGTAAAGGAGGAAAAGGCAGTCCAGGGAGGAAGGAACTAAAAACCATTCCCACCAAGGCCTCAGAGAAATGATGCTCCTTCTTCTCCAGAGGCCCAAGAAGCCACAGTTTATCCCGCAGTCTTCATGGCAGCTCCACAGCCATGTGCAGAGAAAGGACAGCAGCACAAAAAGAGCCATAGAAGCTTATTCCGTGGGGCAGACACAAAATGAGGACAAAAGGTAGAAGACATCAATGAGGCATTCAGTCCTTTCCTTCGGCTTCTTTCTCCTGTGCATTTGCTCTCCCCAGGATTGTCCAAAAATCTGAGTTGTCACAAACACATACACAGATCACACATATATATCATCCCATTACCTAGACACACTCACATACACAAATACATCATCTCATTGATACATAGGACAATTTCAGGTATTCAGGTAAGTGCATATTTATTATCAGACATACTGTTTCTAAACATACAAACAAAGAAACATCATTATGGAGCTCTGACGTCACCAACTGTCCTTGTCACACACATCAGCCTTTACCTAGATACACCAGATACATGCGTATACATGTCAGGCATTCACAGTTTCATTCTGATACATCTTGTTCACATTTCCAGATTGTTTCTGTAACTCCTTCAGTTCCAGGCTCTGTTCGGAGGTTCTCAAACCCCAGCACTTTTGAGCATCACCCTCTAAAAACAATAACAAAAACAACCTCTCCTTTTCTCCAATTCCCATGCCTACTCCCCTCCCCCACTGCACACAGGAACACACGCACCACAGAATCAGAGACGGAACTGGGCTCTGTGACATATACAGGTATATTCATTCATTTGTTCATTCTTTTGTTTAAGAGCAATTATTGAGGGCCTGTTATGTTCTGGGTAGCACACTAGATTCCGATGTAACAAAGATGGGCAAAAATAATCCCCAACTGTGTCCTTGCTCCAGCTCCCCTGAAATGACCTTGAACCATAGCTTAGGACATTGAGTCTAAACCATGGAAGCCTGAGCGTGCACCACGTGGAGAAAGGAAAAGAGAAAGGGATTGTTTTATGCTATGCCAAGGAAGAGGGAAGTCTTGTCTGTAAAATTTCAGAAGAAACTGGAGCAAAGAGAAGAGTGAGGCTTGTACTATCCTGGGAGAGAGAGAGAGAATTCATATATGTGCTTGTACTGTGTATAACCCCCCTCCAAAGTAAGCGATGAAGCAGAAACCAGAATGGTTGGATTTTACCACTTGGGTGGGTGTCAGAAAACAAGGAGCAGGGGGCCTCCCCTACTCTCCACTCTCTTTGATGGAGTTAAACCATATGACAGGCTCCATAGGATCAGGGACTGGGTCGATTTTGCCCACCACCATATCTCCAGCACCCAGCACATCATCTGTCCCACAGGAGGCACTCGATTAAGAGTTGTTGAAGGAATGAATGAGCTAAGGATGGCAAACCAATCTCCACTCATAGTTTTTCTTGTTTTGCAAAAGACACCGAAAAACCTTTCCATTTCTACTGGCCGTCCCCCACATTCCTCAAGGCTCTCTGGTCTCAGAGAAGAGTGGGCAGACTAGCCCAGTCCTTCATCTTAATGTTAGAGATGCCGAAATTTGTCCTGGTTCATCCATTATCCCTGAAGTGCCTGGCTCAGTGTCTCCCATGCCTCAGCTTATGAGTCTGCTTACTTAGGAAAATTTCCCCTAGGTAGAGGTGAAATCCGACAGCTAATATGTTCCAGATTCTGAATTTATCTTTGGCAGAGTGCTAGTATGGAAAATAGAATTCCTGGATACCCTTCCCAAGAAGAAATTGCCCTGCACAATTATATTCATATGGGCTTTTTTAGCCAGAAGAAAAAACACCAGGCCCAGTTTCCCTGAAGAGACCCTCAATGTCCCAGATTAGAAATTAAAAGGGTAGTTAGGATGGAGGAGATAGGACATGTTGAGCAGCAGAATATTCCATCTGTCTTCATTTGACTCTGTGTGACCCCATGGACAGCAGTCTGCCAGGCTCCTCTATCCATGGGATTCTCCAGGCAAGAATACTGGAGTGAGTTGTCATTCCCTTCTCCAGGGGATCTTCCCAATCCAGGAATCGAACCTGGAGTCTCCTGCATTGCAGGCAAATTCTTTACTGTCTGAGACACCAGGGAAGCCCATTCAGTATCTAGTCCTGAGATAATCATGCCCATCTCCCTGTTTCCAGACTAAATAGCTCCTTCCCACCTGGGCCTTTTTGGGTACAGGTGGTGATTGGGGTGGGGGTGGGAGTTTTATTCTATTTAAGGTGGAAATGCCCTCTTTGCTCACCTCTTCAGAAACCACTTCACCCTGAGAGCTGTCTCCCTCTCCTACCCAGAAAAATCCTCAATCCTTTGCTTTCTCTTCATCTGACTGGCAAAGCCTCCCCAGGATTCAAATCCAGGGCCAAATCCAGTAAGCTATCAACTTCAGATCTACCTTGGTATCAAGATCTTCCTCTGCTTTGAGACTGGGAATCTATCCTTGGTAATTAATATTGAGGAGATGGTACTTCTCTGGATAAGTTATGACATGTAGCTGGAGCTCTTAAGGACCAGATTGCTGAAGTGAGTGAAAACCAGAACAATCTCATCAATAAGATTAGTGATCCTTGTCCACCGTGATCTCCTGCAAGGATGTCTCAGCTAACAGGCTCTGTAGGGGCAGCTGCCTCCACTCCCTTCCTCCCCTGGGTTTCAGTGCCTTCTTCTGAGGGTCCTGTTTTCTTGCCATAGGCCACTTCTCACCCTAAAGGAAGCAACTGCAATCTGCTTCCAGAAAAGCTGTGTGGTTAGAAAGGTGTGGGAGAGAGTGAATGGGTAGACCCCCCTCTTTTGCAGGGCCCCTTATCTGGAACAGAGGCAAGGGGAAGATATGATGAGCCACTCATGCTGTGGGAAGGCATCCTGGGATGCTTGGGTTGTCCTGTTTCTAGACCCTGAGGTCCCTTCTTTGCCTTTCAACCACTTCCCTACCTACCTTTCTTGCCAGCTTAGTTACCATCAACAGAGCAGGGTTTTCTATCAAGAATCACCCGGGTGCTCCTCCCAACAAAAACTGATTCAACCCGATTTTCCATTTCTTCATCCCAGAACCTCATTCCAAGGATTCATGGAGCCCGCAAGTTGCACTGGCCAGAGGCAGCAAAGGAGGGGACCGAGAAGCACATTTGGATTTCAAGCCTTGTTGCCCAACGTGCCTCCATTCTCCCTAAGGCCTTTCTAAGCAGCTGGTATGTAAATCAGACCCACCAGCCCAACATAAAGGCATCATCTTATCGCCACAGGTGAAGTATTTTTAAAACAACACAATCATAAGCATCTATCCATATACAATCCCCATCTCTCCCTCTGCCGGAACCTAGAAATGAAAAGCTTCAGTGCTCACAATTGAGAATATTGGGGAGCAACTGCGTGTTGAGGCTGTGTTCCCTGTATTTCCTCACCAAACATCTGCAGTCTCTCTTCTAGGGCCATGGGGAGTCATAGCAGGGAGAGCAGCACTTTCTTTTGTTTTCTGGTTAAGGATCAACAGACTGCAGAGATTATCGGGTGGCAGCTGACAGATAAACATGGTACATGGCTTGTCTTTGAACCAATCCTCTTCTTCTCGGATAAGCAGGAAGAAAACTTCCTCTCCTTCCCTAGAACTGGAGTATGGGACACCTGAATCTTTCCCTTTCCCATTTATTCCTCTCCACATCCCCTCTTCCTGCAAAAATAAGAAAAGATGCCTTGGTGTGCTTGGAGATCCTTGGGAGACCCTACAGTGACAAAAAGGCTTTGACAGTTACCTTGCCCCAGTCAACCAATCTCCCCTCACCACCATCCCAGCTCCCAGGTTGGGGCTCCACGCCCTCTCCCCCAGGACAGGGTTCCCCCCTTCTCTAGATCCTAGGTGGGTCCCCATCATTAATATGTATGCAGAGTGTGTTTCCAGGCCCCAAGAGAGATGAACAGCTCAGGAACGGGGCAACCCCCTCCGCTACCCCCACCCTCTGTAGGATGCAGGAGGCAGAAACCACCAATCCCAGCCGAGATACGTATGACCCACAGGTTGGCACAAGTATCCCCATGCACTGGACCTGCATCTGTGTGCAGTCACTCTACAGACCTCTCTGTGACCCTGGGACACTCATGTACACACATGTGATGTGCCTCACATCTACCCAACCCTGCACATAAGATACGTGTGAGTCAGCCTGGCACCTCCTGAAAGCTGCCCGTCCGCAGCCCTGCCAACACCGCAAATATTGTGCCGCCTCTCTGCGCCGCATGTGTCACCCAGGGGGTCAGCAGGCACCTCGTTAGCTCTGCAACTCCTAAACCCGCTCCAAGCGGCCGGCTTGCGGTGCACATGCCTTGCACATGTGGCCTGGCCACGCGTGTCCGGGCAGCTTATGTTCTCGCACCTGCCAACATGTGTGCCCCAGTGAATCCACCGGCCCGGCTTCAGCTACCTCCCGCACCCCTTTCAGGCTCCCTGAGATCCCTTCCCCCAATCCCCCCTGGCCCGGAGACTCACAGAGACCGGAGCTTAATCCACATCTTCTTGCTGGGGGCTGACTTCAGCTCCAGGGGTGAAGGGCAGTCCGACTCTAGCATCTCGGGAGGGCTGCGGGGGGACAGCTCCATGCTCAGCCTCCGTCTACGGAACCGAGGGAGGAGACAGCACCGCGGTTCAGCTCAGCCCCCCGCTGGCAGACCCGCGCCCCCCAGCCCAGCCCCTTCCCACCTGCGGCTGGCAGGGACCAGCCAGGCCGGGGTCTCTAAAGCTCGGCCCAAGCTGGCAGAGCTGCAGTTCCTGCGGCTCCTCCTCTCCCGCTGCCCAGCCGAGCTCTGGGCTCCCAGTCCGAGCTCTCCGCGCCGCCGCCGCGCGCTGCCGGAGCCGCCTCCTCGCTTCTCTCCTCCTCCCCGGGCCGGCTTCCCCTCCCTCTCTCCCCCTCCCTTCTCCTCGGCCTGCCGGCTCGTCTCTCACTCCTCGCAGCCTCTCCTCCCCCTCCCGGAGGAACGCCTGGCAGCCAGGGGCACACGAAGACGGCAGAGCCCAAGGGCGAGCGCACGCACCCAGGCGCCGGGTGCGGGAGGCTGCGTGAGCCTCGCGCGGGTGGATATGAGTGCGTGTTGACAGAGCGCAGCGCAGGCGGCGGGCGGCAGGACTTCGCTGTGGGCGGTGGTGTGGGCTCCCTGGGAGTGTGTTTTGAGTTTCTGTGGATGTGCCTGTCGTTTCATGTATCCCCGCGTGCCTAGCCGCCGGTGCGTCCCAGGCGTGAGGGAGAGGTTGGAGAGGAGTCCTGACACTCGCTGAGTGAAGCCACCTACCCCCAGAATCCAGCCCCAGACGGGACCCTCACACGTGTGCTCCTGCCTTTGAACGGAAGAGTACAGCGTCTGCTCTCAGTGGCCATGGTCACCCACTCCTCTCCCCGGTTCCCTGAGCTGGTCTTCCTGACACTCCTCCAGCCTGTGGCCTTCTCTCTGGTGCCTCGAGCAGGGGGTAGTTTCTCCTAAGCCTAAGGCTTCCCAGAGAGAATCCACCAGAGCAGGCAGCACCCTGTCTTGACTTGGTTATAGGTAACTCCATAAGGGCCAGGAGATCATTCCTGTCTTATCTCAACCCCTGCAGTAGGCAGCCTTTCCTCTTACTCTGTCTTCTCTGAAAGAAATCCAATGGCTAAAGGCCCAACACAAAACAGTTTAGCTGCTTAAAACATCTGTAGAATAAATGCTCTGGAATCTGAACTAAAGACTTGTAGCAGGGCAAAGTCTGTTCCATCAAAGTGAGTCCTACCTAGGACTCTGGCAGGAAATTAGGATTCCTTTAAAGCCTCCTCCTTAATGGCCACCTACTTTGGCATTGGCAGAAATCTTTTGTGAACAGAAAGTGGATGTGTGTTCACTAACTAATCCATGATCCACTAACTAATTAGAGAATGTGAGCTTTAATTTCAAGAACTCTGGAGGCTGGAAGGATGAGTGATGAGGAGAAAGTATGGACTCCATTCTAAATATCAAGTGGCAGCTCCCTCCTTCCCAAGCAATGGAAGAGAAAAGCACAGAAGTGACGTGACAGGGTGAAGATTCTCAACATAGAAGGATTGCCTTTTAGGCAGTTAAGTTAGGTCAGGCCTTCAGATCTGACAGGACAGAGAAGTATCAGCAGAATCAGCTTCCTGGAAGTACAGGGGCTGAAGGTGACAGCAAGCCAGAGATGGAGACAAAATCAGAGAGAACACTGGACTTCAGCTGCCCTGTCCATATAACTTTAGCACACACCATTTTCTGTCCTGGCCAGAGAAACTGTCCTAACCAAAACATGCGTGCCTCTGAGATGTGAACCAGATTCCTTCACAATTCGGCCCTCAAAATTGGAGGGCAATCACCTTCTTTCTTATCAACTGAGAAAGAATGGGCTGAAAAAGAATTGTGAAATAAAATTAGAGCTAAAGAGCTCTAATTAGGAAATTAGGGTTAAAGCTAAGGAACTTCCCAAATTGGGCAGATGTTTCAACCAGAAGAGGTGGGAAAGAGGCTTCCATTAAGAGAGGGATCTCTCAATGTTTCTTCTTTTTTTCCCTCACTGTTTCTTGTCAACACGGTGACATATTTCACCTCTGCCTTCCCAGGCCCCCAACTTCTAACCTATTTTAAGAAAAGGAAAATTCACACACACACACACACACACACATACACTATTCATCTAGTCTAATCCCATTTATTTAACAAATGGGAAGGAACTTCCCTGGTGGTCAAGTGGTTAAGAATCCACCTGGCAATGAAGGGGATATAGGTCTGATCCCTGGTGCGGGAAGATTCCACATGCCTCCTTACACCTAAGTCCGTGTGCCACAGCTGCTGAAGCCCATGTGCCTGGAGTCTGTGCTCCACAACGAGAGAAGCCACCACAATGAGAGGCCCGTGCACCACACCCAGAGGGTAGCCCTGGCTTGCGGCAACTAGAGAAGGGTCCACGCATAGCAATGAAGACCCAGCGCAAAAATAAAATAAATAATTTTCTTTAAGTGGGAAAACTAAGCCTAGAAAAATTATGTGGTCCCACGGAAATTAAGAGACTGATCACCTACACACAGAGAGTAACAAAGCCAGGGCCAAGTCTCCTAACCCTTTCCCATTCTGTGTTGCTTTCTTTAATCACCAGTTCTGGCTTTTCTTCTCAATCTCATTCGTCTTGTTTTAATCCAATCTCATTTCTGCCTTACTCTACCCCTAGAGAGGTAAGAACAGGATATGTCTGCTCCATTCATTGTCTCAAAAGACCACCATTCTTCTCTCCCTGTCTTTCCCCTTGTTCCCCACTCCCAGCTTTCCCAGGCTTCTCCCAACCTCATCCCTCTCTCTTCAGCTTCCAAACTGCCCCTGCCTCTTGGAGACCCTTCCTCCTCACTCCCCTAACCCCACAACCCCTTCCGACAATCTCTGAGTTTGATAGAGACCAAAAAAAAAAAAAAAAACCCAATGCTTTGGCAGCGGGTGAAGGCTGGATGTGATCTGCCTCCTACAGGAATGCTATTTAAAGGGGCGGCCTCACAATCCTCTCCCTCCAAAGTGACAAGAGAAAAGCCTGCTCCTCAATCTCTCCAGAGCTGCAAACTCAGCTCAAGTTAACTTCTGACTTCCTCAACCTGCACCCTGGCCTGCTGCTCCTTTTTCCTATTCAGGTGGGAGGGAGAGGACTTGACAACTGAGGTGTGGGGGCTGAGGGGAGACTCATCTTCGTCTCCTTTGATGACAGGTACTTAGGAGGAGCAGGAGGCCCTGTGGGGCGGAGGACTGGAAGAACACTCTTCCCCCAACCACGTGAGTGACTTCAACCATGTGCCAGCTTCTTCTCAAAGTCGAACTTTGTTGGAAGAGAATTGATCTAGGCAAGAGGATCCAAAGTTCCAGAACTCTTGTCCCTAGCGGGGACCTCCTTCCCCTCTGGGTGTCCATGCTTAAACCACGGGTGTTCTTTTCCTCCCAGGCCAAGTGCCAAAGGGTGAGGCCCCCTTGGCCAGGCCCAGGGATGTCCCCCGACCCCTACCCCCTGCACATGAAGGCTACCCTCACCCACTCAGCCGACAGAACAGCGTGGTGAGGGAAACACTGTCTCTACTGCCCAGAGGAACAGGGGCTCCCCTGCAGGCATCTTACCCCAGGTCTGGTGGGAGGGCTAATTCTGTCTCATTGCCGCAAACAAGTTAATGGAGTTTTTAATGAAAACACTGCACTAATGAAAATGCTGAGGCTAGAACCTACTCTCTGCCTGCAAGACAAAACAATAGGGGTCAGAATTTCTTCTTGATATTCATTCCGCAGTTCCTTTTAGGCCTAAAGTGAGCTGGGGATCTGAGCATAGAAAGCAATTCATCATGGACTGTGTCCCAGATTGTAAGAGGTCAGAGACCCTCCTGGCTGAGGAAGGAAACTGCCTTAAATGCTGCTGCTGCTGCTAAGTCACTTCAGTCGTGTCCGACTCTGTGTAACCCCAGAGACGGCAGCCCACCAGGCTCCCCCATCCCTGGGATTCTCCAGGCAAGAGTACTGGAGTGAGTTGCCACTTCCTTCTCCAATGCATGAAAGTGAAAAGTGAAAGTGAAGTCGCTCAGCTGTGTCTGACTCTTAGCGACTCCATGGACTGCAGCCCACCAGGCTCCTCCGCCCATGAGATTTTCCAGGCAAGAGTACTGGAGTGGGGTGCCATTAAATGCTGATGGGTCCTGTTAACTCAGCCATCCTTCACCTCTAGACAGTCACCTTTTGTAAAGGCGGTCAAGGCCACATGTCCTCACCCTCTTCTATTTTTCTCCATCTAGGGTCTCTGGATTCTAACAACTAACTCTTCCCAGATAAAGAGGCAGTCGGGGCAGGTAGCAAAGGTCCAGGACTGAATGTCATCTTTGAGTCCCAGTTCCGAATGTACTGATATGCATGTGACCTTAAGTCATTTAACATCTCTGAATCTGCTTTCTGGCCTGAAATAGGAAAGCCTTCCCTGGCTATCCTGCAGAATTGTCTTAAGGTTGTGAGAGCACTTTGAAAAAGTATATGTGATAGAGAAGTGTGTGTGTGTGTGTGTGTGTGTGTGTGTGATGATATGTTTATAAAAAGACATTATATCACATGACAAAATTTTATAAAAGGAGAACAGATTTGCGTTGCCAAGGGCTAGGGAAGGGAAAGGGGATTGTGGGAGGGACATAACGAAACAATATGAGGAAGGCCCTGTAGTGATAAAACCATCCTATATCCTGACCATGGTGGCAGATGCCTGAACCTACACATGATAAAGCTGTACAGAACTAAATACACACAGTGAAATGAGTATAAATAAAACTGGAGAAATCTAAATAAGATCAATGAATTATGCCAATGCCAATATCCTGGCAATAGGGACAAGGAGATTTGGAGATTGGGGTTGATAAAGTGCTGTTGGCAACTTGTGATAAAAATATATGTATATATATATAAACATGAAAAAAAACTCCTGGCATAGGAGTTTTTACAGTGGCATAGGATAGTTTTGCAAGATGCTACCTTTGAGGAAAACGTAAAGGCACACAGGAACACCCAATATTATTTCTCAATAAAAACTGTAATTTAAAAAAAAGGTATTATATGTCTACTCTCTAGTCCCCTGCAGCAACTTGTCTTGCTGTCCTCTGTGACGTTCCTCTTAAGCATTCCTCATGCATATGGAAAAAGGATCTCTTGGCTCCTCAAACAGAGGATCCCAGCAGAGATATGAGTGAGTGCAAGGGGAGCTGCTCAGATACTTCTGAGCTTTCTCTTCTTCATCAACACTTCCCTCAGTCTCAGGAGGTCTGACCCCCATCACTCCTTAGAACCTAACATTCTTTCCATAGTGAGAAAGGACAATTAGCTGATGCATGGAGCAGGACCCTCCGATGCTTCTATCCTAAAGAGTAGATAATCGTTGCTAAGAAAAACTTGTGTATTAATTATGGGTGCCAAGTTTAATAAGTATTGACTAAGCCTGGGTCTCAAGAAATAATGATCAAACACACACACATCTAAAAACAGCTAACAAATAGCTTTAATGAACTCCGGATGGATTTGCTGAAAACCAAAAATTGCTTCCCTTTTATCCTGGAAGTATAGACATGACCCTAATTAATCAATTGGTTACTTATATTTGCCCATTCCAACCACTCCAGACCTGTGATATATATGATCTGTTGCTCCAGTCCTCCCTGGCACAGAAGTGATGGGTGGGGGGGGCCAGTGTTTCCTGCCAGGGAGTTAACTAAACCTCGCTTAATGCTATCTTAAATGCCTGGGGCTTTGTGACACTTGAAATTCTAATTAGTGCAGGAAAGGGCTAGGTTGAAACAGCTTGTACTCCCTCAAGTATACCCACTCTCAGGGCCCTGTAACCTAATGAGGTCTGTGAAATTTAAGATCCAGAAGAGAAATCCCTGCCTGGAGCAACAGCTGTACCCAGGATGACAAGGGGATTTGGGTTAAGTTAGTCCCTCCAGTTAGGAGGGAGAATACCCCCAAATGGTATGTGACGGAAGCTCGCGTGACACTGGTCCAATTGGTTGTCCTAGAATTACTCCGGACTGACCCTCTGCTCTGGTTTGTGGCGATGTCAAGGGAAAGAAGGAGGGGTTCGAGTTAGAGATGTGAGAACTTACAGTAGGGCAGGTGAGGTTGAGGGGGGAGAGTTGGGGCAGTGAAAATCGGGATCCCAACAGCACTTCCTCATTGCCCCTGCAAGCTGGAGAGCTGGAGGCAGACAAACAGACCTACGACTCCTAAAAGAGCCCCCACAAAGGAAAAAAGGGTTCCTCTGCTACTACTTGGCAGTGCAGTAGGAGCGGGCTGAATGCTTGCTGAACACATTTGGAAAAGGAAGAGAGATAATCGTCCTAATGAATGTGCAGGAGACAATAGCAGCTCCAGTGGGAGGGTTATAAGCTCATTATGGTTTAATATGATGATTGATCATCTCTGCCCGCCAACATTATCCTAGAATAGTGATGAAGGTCGGAGAGACCCATGCCAGTCAGAGCTCAAGCTCTAGTCCCCAGGAGATAGAAAACATACTTGAGGGTCACTTTTTTTTTTTTTTCATTGTAAAAATTCATACACCTGGCCCCAACACCATAACTCTTTCCATGAAAAAAGCCCTCCACCCCCTGCCCCAGTTGGCCCCAGTTCTCTATGATTTCTCAGCCCTGGGCTGTTTCTCCATCTCCCTCTTCACCAGTCTGGCTGATCCTCTCCCTGGTGACCCCACCTCATTCCCACCCTCTGAGAAAATAGCCACAGCTTCCAGTGCAGCACGGGTTTAGGTAGGTCCAAAGACCTTTCAGTGGGTACTGGCCGACACTCGGTTCAAGTGGAAGGCCCGGGAGACCTCCCGATAGGCATTTCGAAGCAGCACGTATGGGAAACAAGACTCCAGCATGTCCAGGGTCAGGAAAGAGGACTCCTCCACCACCTGGAAAAGAAAGGGCCAAGAGAGATGAGGACCCCAGGTAGGGCATCCACTGTGACACGCCGTTCCTCCTCATTGGGTTCCCTGGGCCCTCTGAGGCCCTCAGAGTTACAAGTAAACAGGGTACCAAGGCACTGCCACTCGATTCACTCTCAGAAAGCACTGTTCCCTTCAGCTCCATTATAACGACCCCTGAGCCCTTCCTCGGGGTTATATGCAGGGCTCAGAAGCAGAAGGCAGGAAAGAATCACTTCTCTAGGGCAGAAAAACTCTCTTCTCTCTCATTCTGGATGCTAAATGAGATGTGAGTGGGCAGCACAGATGCAGGTAAGAATGCATAAACGTGCTAATGACAAAGCTCTGCGGAGAAAAAAACAATTACCACTGCAGGCCAAGCAAGAGGGGCCCGGAACCCACATGGTTTAGGCTCCTCCCTCCCTCAGTACAGTGCTTGGGGAGCAGTACGGATGCTGTATAAAGGAGCAGGCATGATTAATTAGTTTAATTAGAAGGCCTGTGTGCTGTGGAAATCCCTGCAGCCCCCACAGCCAAGCAGAAAGACAGATCAAGACTCCTGGGTAAGACGGAGGGCAGGGGGCAGGGGGATATTACCGCAGAGCCGTACAGCCTAGCCTTGGGCCAGAGGGTTTCCTTCCCTGAAGAAGGAACGGGGTGTCTTTCCTTCCACACTCTCCTCATCCAAGAGGTTGTGGGACTAAAAAACACTCTGGAGAGAAGTATCCCATATCCTCTGGCATTTCACACAGATGGGCCACCCCAAATATGTCTGGGGTTTCAAGTCCTGAAAATTCACTCAGGAAAGAGATCTACCATCTCTATTCTAATGTTTTTCTCTCTCTGAAGCCCTTTTCAATTTTTAAAATTTGTAAGGTACTGCAATACTCAAACCATGCACACTCAGTACACACGACAGCCTCAGAAGAGCAGACATCACAGGCTGAAGGAGAGAAAATCCGCCCGTAAAACTGCAGCTCTGATCTCAGGTTGGATGGCAGAAAGGATTTCTTGGTAAGCAAGATTTTCAAAACCTTAAGCCAGTAAAGAGATAAGATCTCTTTCCCAGGATATGACCCTCGGGTACGGGGAAATGAGTGATGGCTTCAAGAAGGATCCACTGGTCCAAGACTTCTATTCTCTGCTCTGTTAAGCACAGAAAATCACAGGGCTCCCAACTGGAGGAAATTCATGGCAGTGGAAACAGCTCGGGAGTGAAAGCCAAGAAACGGGTTCTAGTCCCAAATCTGCCCATGTATTTCGGGGAGACCGTGGATGTTATCTTTGCCTCCCTCTCCTCAGTGTCCTCGCCTAGGAATGGTGAGGACTGGACTGACCACCAGCGTCTGATCTGTTTCTGACACTTAGGATTCCATGAGTCTATGAGAGTCATTCCTTGCCCCGTGAAACCCACACCAGGAAGTCTGCCAATAGTGGGGGTGGGCACTGCCCAGGCTTGACAGCCAAGACAGACCTCAGGGAGAGAAGTGCCTGAACAGGATTTGGGGCTACATGAGTAGCCTCTTTACGCAGAATACAGCTCCTTCCCTTCAGTCATTTCCAATTTCTCTGTGGAAACATTTGCATTTAAATTGCTTTGCAGCAGCTAGTCCCTCTGTCTCTTCCCTCCTATAAAAAAAAGTGCCGGGTCCTAGGGCTGTTCCAGCCACTCTGCAGGCCAGTGACGCCACAAGGGGCAGACACCTTGCCACACTTGGGGGGGTGGGGGGAAACGCAAAGCAGAGGGAGGAGGCAGGGCTGAGCAGCTGTACAGAATCCCCTCCAACCCCACAGAGGTGGGAACTGTCCAAGGACATGGAACAGGCGTGCCTAAATCATCCAGGAACTAAACTGAGCAGCAGAGAGAGGGAGCATTTGTTTAGCATCTATTATGTACCAGGCACTATTATATAAACTGTCTCATGAACCCTCACCCCTCTAGCATAAGGATGTGAAAGTGAAAGTCACTCAGTCCTGTCCAACTCTTGGCGACCCCATGGACTATACAGTCCACGGAATTCTCCAGGCCAGAATACTGGAGTGGATAGCCTTTCCCTTCTCCAGGGGATCTTCCCAACCCAGGGATCGAACCCAGGTCTCCCACGTTGCAGGCGGACTTTTTTACCAGCTGAATCACAAGGGAAGCCCAAGAATGCTGGAGTGGGTAGCCTATTCCTTCTCCAGCAGATCTTCCTGACCCAGGAATCGAACCAGGGTCTCCTGCATTGCAGGCGTATTCTTAACCAAGAATCCCTGAGCTATCAGGGAAGCGCATCATAAGGATAACTGCATGCTTTTAAGGCTAAAGAATCAGAGTCTCAGAAAGGTTAATTAACTTGCCCCAGGTATGTTGGGTTTCCCAGGTGGCTCAGCAGTAAAGAATCTGCCTGCCACACAGGAGCCACAGGAGACTTGGGTTCGATCCCTGGGTAGGGAGGATACTCTGGAGGAAGGCATGGCAACCCACTCCAGTATTCTTGCCTGGAGAATTCCATAGACAGAGGAGCCTGGCAGGCTATAGTCCACGGGGTGGCAAAGGGTCAGACACGACTGAAGTGACTTAGCGCGCCGCGCGCACACACACACACACACACACACACACACGCACGCACGCAGAGGTCATGCTGCTCTGAGACTGTGCTCTGTCGCCCTCCTTCGGCCCTCCTCAGCCTCCCCTGCCCTCTCACCTCCTCACCACACCCCCACAGCCTCATGTCCACATTCTCTTCTCTGCCTCATCATGACCCTTCATCAGCCCAACCTAGGCCTTTTCAAGCTAGAGAAACTGAGACACAGCACTCAGGGTCTGTGTATTCAAAGAAGGAGACCCAGAGTGGGTCCCAGGCACGCTCACCCCTAATTCTCGTGGGCCTGGCCGAGCGTGCAAATGGAAGCCCATACACCACATGATAAAATATTATATTCTTTCTTGCAACGTGTATTCATCCCTCAATATCATGGGGTACTGGCAGGGAATTGGTTCCCAGACCACCTGTGGAACCAATTCAGGGGAGATACCAGAATCTGTAGATGCCCAAGTAATTTTTATAAAAAAGCATAGTACCTGCATATACCTATGATATCCTCCCATATTCTTTAAATCATCTCTAGATTACTTATAACACCTAATACAACATAAACGTTATGTAAACAGTTATAAATACCATGTAAAGGCTATGTAAATAGTTGCTGTTGTGGGCAATTTGAAGTTTTGCTTTATGGACCTTTCTGGAATGTTTTTTTAAAATAGTTTCAATCCATGGTTGGTTGAATCCATAGCTGAGAACCTGTGGATATGGAGGGCTGAGTGTACCTTTACAATTTCATGGAAGACAGGTTTGAATTAAGAATTGTTAGACCCCTCAGAGTTCTGTACCAGAGAAGGGAGAAGGGAGGGAATCAGCCTCCAGCCTGGCACCCCTTCTCCTCCCACCCCAGTTTGGGGGGTTTGTAGACACACATAATCTTCCTGTCTGCACATCTAAACTCCAGCCACACATTCTATGGGCTCTAGAGCACAGTCTGCCTCAGTAGGATGGACTCGCATGCAGTACAAGCTCTACATGTGGGCTGGAGCTGCTCAGGAAAGAATTCTGAGGCCCGAGAAGTCTTTAGCGGGGGCTCTGAGGAGGGGCACAGGCTCAAGGTGGGCCTGTCCTCTCCCACAGGCCAGAGGAAGGGTCACATAAACCCAGGGTCCAGAGCAGGAGCCCCTCCTGCCCACCTTTAAGTGCAGAGCTAACCTGGGGAATCAAACTTTAGAACAAGAGTGAGTAAGCACGTTGAAGAGGGAAACAGGATCAAGAGTAAAAGATTTTTTAAAAGTTAACTGAGTCAGAGTTCCCAGAACTTTCTACCAAAGAAGGGGAAAGGCCAGAGCTTGGGAAACAGAAGAGATAGTAGGAGCTGCCTGATTCGTGTCCCACCAGGTTCCCTGCCTTACAACTTTTCAGCTAAAAATCCCTTCCCTCTTCTGGGCTCCCCTCCTCCTCCCCCAGTGGAACTCCCCCAGTTGAACCTTCTTCATGGTTCTCTTAAGGACAAGAAATACAGCAGTAGGAAGTGGCCAAGTAAAATCAAAGATGCATTGGACAGGTAGTTATAGATGAGGGACATCCCCATCCATGAGCTCATCCCCATGGTAGGGGTGAGCTGTTCCATCTTATCACACTCAAGAGCACTGCAGGGAAAGGGGCCCAGTCAGCTAGGGGCCAGGAAGACACTGTCCTGCAGAGAAATCCTCAAAGACTCTACCTTGGGATGACAGGACAAATCTAGAATGTTAACCAGAATGTGAGGATTGGACCCCTTCAGGCAGAATTAAATTCTTGGTTAATGTTTTTGGGTGATAACCACTGTAGGGAGCCAAGGACCCTATAGAGGATCCTCCCTCTGGCCCTATCTCTACGATCAACTTAGAGCAGATACATACCAAGCGCATGAGCAGAGAAATGGACTCCCGGTTTCTGGTTTTAAGCTTGTCAGTCTCTTGGCCCAGCTGCAGGAGGCTGACAGAAGCCACCTGTAAGGGAAAGATTTGTAAGGAAGCAGATTTTTATGAAGGTCAGAGTAGGACAGCCTCAGGCTACAGGAAGTCATGAGAAGATCAAGGAGGTGAGTTAAGAAGTGCTGGGAGGCTTGGGGTGGAAAAGCGGTGACTCCCCCAGGCTTCAGAGACACACTCTGCCTCCAAACTAGCCAGTGCAGGCAACAGCCGGTTGCCAGGGATGCTGGAGGAGAGGTAGAAAGAGGCCAAGAAAGAAACTGCAACAGAGGCAGGTAATACTGTATGCCAGGAGATTAATCTCTTTTCTGAGGCAGCCTCCAGACACCACTGTCATCAGACTGTTTACAGCTGACTCCCCACCCGACTAGAGACAGAGCTGGGCCGCTGACTCAGACAGTGCTTTTGGTATTCTCCTTCTGTCAACTCCCGAATGGCTGTCCTCTCCATTCACCTTCAGGTCCCCAGTAGATCAAAGAGAAAGAAAGAAATGTGACTAATTGCATCCCAGACCCAGATTACCTGTATTTAGCAAACGAGAGGGTAGAAGAGGCTCTACCTTCTTCTGGGGGTGGGGGTGACTCCCTTCTCACCCCATCTTAGAGATCTGGTGTGAATCCTCTTTATATCTCAGATGCTCGGAGCCCATTCTGTCTGGTCTGCTGTCCCAGTTTAAAGAGAGACCCTCTCACTAAGCTTCCAAGTCCCTGACATGTACTTCTTGGGACCAGGGTGTGACTCCCTAGAGAATATGATCTACTGTTTCCTCCTAAAAGGAGACAGATGAGGCTCTAGTTTTTAAATCAGAACCATGCTTTGCAAAAGAATAAGCTCCCTTCAAACTGGTGCTCTGTTAAAACCTAGAGGAGTAGGATGGAATGGGAAGGTGAGAAGGAGGTTCAAGAGGGAGGGGACATATGTACGTCTATGGCTAAATCATGTTGATGTATGGCAGAAGCCAACACAATATTGTAAAGTAATTATCCTCCAATTAAAAATAAATTAACTTTTTAAAAAAAAAGAATAAGCTCCCTATTGCTGAGAATGCTCAAGCAGTCAGCGGGCACTGGACTACATATCAAAGAGTATGAAAGAGATTCCTCCACGGAGGATTTAGAATGGAAAGCTCTGGGACCTCTCTGAACAGTGGAAAGAGATTACTTATTCTGTGTTTTTCCAGAGGCAAAGCTTAGATCAATAGTGAGAGTTGCAGGGAGTCAAACTTCGGCTAAAAATTTTTTTAACAACTTCTTTCAAACAAATTGAACATAACCTATAGTAAAATCAGCTTCCTGACTGTAAGTTCCAGTCCCTAGAAACCTAGACCAGGGGGCTCTCAAAATAAGATCCCAGGATGGGCAGCACCAACATTACCCAGGAACTTGCTAGAAATGCAAGATTTTCCAGCCCCACCATTAATCTACTGAATCAGAAATTCTCCATGTGATTCTGATTCACAATGAAGTCTGAGAATTTGAAAAAAGTTTGACTTTTTATCAGTATTAGAGGTGAAAGGGGCCTCATAGATGATAAAACTCAGTGTCTCGAGTCTGTATTTTAACAAACTCCTCAGGATATTGTAATGGACACCAAGGACCAAATCATGGATTTGGTTTAATATCTCTATTTAATAAATGGGAAAACTGTGGCCTCAAAAGTTTGGCTTTTCAGAGACCACGCAACTTCTCAGTGGCAGATCCAAAACTAAACTCAGATTTGCTAACTCTTAGTCCAGTACTCCTTCCAAATATCGGGTAGAAGTTGAAATACCAGCTGTTAGGGAGTTTAGAAGAAACCCCTGCCTTTCACAAAGCCGTCTCTCACCACTTAACGAGCAAGATGGGAGGTTAGACTCTGAGGCCTGCTCAATAATAACTGTCTATGGATTTAAGTCAAACCACTTGCCCCCAGACTTCACAATCGTCCGTCCATTCCTTATAACCTAGACCCACTCACCACGAGAAATTCCTTGAGGTGAGTTTCAATGTTCTTGTTGTAGACTGTGAAGAGGGCAGCAGATACCTGGATGATGGCTTTGGTCAAGCAGTGAATATTGTTGCTGTAACCTAGATTATTATTGACAGAGGGGGAGAGAAAGGAAAGGAAATTGAACCATGCCAGGTGACCCCAGCTGGTAACTTGCCATTTTTTCAGTCTGGGCCAGCCCTATGTGACACCAAAGGAGTAGGAGCCATTCGAGGATTAGGAGAAAGATAGACAGTCTGATGAAATTTCACCTGAATTTAATTTTACAGATTGTTTATTCTCAAGAGCTTTCTGAAACAGAACTTTGCATCTGAGTCCGAAGTCTGTATTTTCCAGATAGATGTCTCGGTCTCATCTCCCGCCCCCAGGACACTAACCTAAACCTACTCCTTACTTACCATCCTTCTCAATGCTGTAGAAGGAGGCAGCATCCATGGCAAGCAGCGGGAGGGAAACGGCCAGAAAGATCAAGAGCAGGCAGGCCACCTTATATTCTTCCTCAGGGGATGACAAATCTGGGAAAAGGAAAAGAGAGTAAGGTCATTAAACAGGAGCTTTCTTCCATGGGGTCCTACTTCACAGAATTCCTAGGAGGGTCCCATGAGAAAATATCTGTGAAAAGACTTTGTAGAGCATTATAGGCAAGTCATTACTGCTGCTAGTGAGAGGCCTGAGTCCTGGAGGCTTCCACTGGTGACTGAGCAGAGCTTTTGGCAAAGGGCTCAGCTGACACGCAGGCTGAGGGCACTCTGTCAGCTGCCTGATGGAGTGGAGAGGTGGGAGGGAGAGCAAAGACTTTCATCAAAGCCGAGAGAGAAGAGGGAAAGTCAGTCTGGCAATTCGAAAAGGCTTCATACCAACCCCCTGGTTCCATCCTATTCAGAGTGTGTGCAAGTATGAATGTGCTAATCAGAGGAAATGTGTAATGGAAATATAAGAGACAAGTGTGAGACCAGGGGAAGAAGTGAATGGTGTCAAGGTGATTAGAGGGGAGAGAGAGTAAGATCATTCTGGGGAACTGGGACACTATATACTATATAACTAGGCATGAAATCATGTCTGTTTCCCTCAGTGTTTCATCTGCATTAATCTTATTTCCCCAACAAGACTGTAAGTTCCTTGGAGCACTTGCTGAGCACCAGACTCACTTAATACTTTTTAGCTGATTGACAGATCAACTGGTTGGAACCTGACTAGAAATCGAAATTGCCTGTGGAAGTATTTTCTGGGGATTAGGGACTGTGCTTTAAGTCCTTCCTTAGCTCCCAGTTTCTACCCTCTGAATTCATAATCCCAAATAAAGACTTCTTTGACATTGACATTTTCCCACCCCAAAATACGGCCCAAGCCCTCCGTCGCCCCGTTCCCCAATGGTACCAGTTTTCAGATTGGCAATGGCAGCCACCAGGGCTGGATCAATGTCACAGTCCACCCCCGCAGCAGATGCCAGCTCAAAGATGCTCAGGGTCACCTGGTGGAGAAGAAAACAACATTCTGGAGAGTACTCCCTGGAGAGAAGTACTTGGCAGAAGCTACAGGTGGCCAAGATCCCTGGATCACAGATTTTAAACTTTTGGTGTACTATCATCTTTTCTAGGTATTCCTTTCATAAGTCTCCCTAACCTGCAGGGGAAAAAAAAAAAAAAAGCCCAAGGCTTTGGCCTGGCCTTCAGATTCTCCACAGCACAAATTTACTTTTCCAACTTTATTTCCTCAAACACTTCCTACAGGCAATGCAGCCAGAGTGATATATTCACCATCTCTAAACTACAACTTACTTTCTTCTTTTCATACTCCGGTTCCTGTGCGTCCCTCTTCTGGAGTGTCCTTTCTTCTTGAGAGACCATAGGAAATATATTGGTCCCTGCCCCTGGTTCCTGACACAGGCTCCTAAAACCCTTATAATTCCCTAAGTAATAAAAACAGCATTTTTTGTTCCTATGCAGCAACTCTGGTTGGGCTCCTGGCCAGCTCCTAGATAGAGGCTGGTCACCTAGAGACCAAGCCTTGATTAGAAGCTGGAAATTTTCAGCTCCACCCTGCGCCCCCAACACACACACCCACTTCTACAGAGAGAGGAGAGGGCCTAGTAATGGAGTTAATCATGCCTATGTGAGGAAGCCTCCATAAAATCCCAACAGTATAGGGTTTAGAGAGCCTCCAGATAGGGAACACATCCACGGACCAGGAGGGTGTTCAGCCCAAATGCAGAAAGTCAGAAGCTTATGTCATCAGGACCGTCACAGGTCTCACCCTGTGTATCTTTCCATATGGCTGGTCTGAAAGTAGGAGTGAGTGTTAGGCGCTCAGTCGTGTCTGACTCTTTGGGACACTATGCACTGTAGCCCACCATATCTCCTCAGTCCATGGAATTCTCCAGGCAAGAATAGTGGAGTGGGTGGTCATTCCCTTCTCCAGGGGATCTTCCCAACCCAGGAATCAAACCCAGGTCTCCTGTATTGCAGGCAGACTCTTTACCTCTGAGCCACTGGGAAATCCATATGGCTGTTCTTCTATATCCTTTATCACATCCTTTAATAAACTGGTCAGTGTGTTTCCCTGATTTCTGTGAACAACTCTAGCAAATTAATGGAACCTAAGGAGGTAGATGGAGAAGGCAATGGCACCCCACTCTAGTACTCTTGCCTGGAAAATCCTATGGATGGAGGAGCCTGGAAGGCTGCAGTCCATGGGGTCGCTGAGGGTTGGACACAACTGAGCAACTTCACTTTCACTTTTCACTTTCATGCATTGGAGAAGGAAATGGCAACCTACTCCAGTGTTCTTGCCTGGAGAATCCCAGGGACAGGGAAGCCTGGTGGGCTGCCATCTATGGAGTCACACAGAGTCGGACACGACTGAAGCAACTTAGCAGCAGCAGCAGCAGCAAGGACATAGATATTGGAACCTCTGACATATAGCCAGTTTGTCAGAAGTACAGGTTTGCAACTGGCTTCTGAAGAGGGGGCGGGGGTAGGTGCAGACTTGTGGAAGTGAGCCCTAAACATGTGTGATCTGACACCAACTCCAGGTTGATAGTGTCAGAACTGAGTTAAGCTGCAGGACATCCAGCTGGTGTCACAGGGAATTGGTGTGGGGACATCCTCCAAACACTTGGTGACCGGAAGTGTCAGAAGTGATGTGTTCTGTGTGAGAGTAAAGGAGACTCTCAGCAGAGAATCACACAGTAGGGGAGAAGTGGGTTTTTCCCTACATAGGAAGGGAAAAAGACAAGTTTTTCCCATTTACTTCTCCTCTGCTTATATCCAACTGACACCCACCCTTGAGGCCTACCTTGAATCTCACATTCTCTGTAGAGCCCTCCCTGTTGACTGCAGCTCATGCTCATCTTTCCCTCCTTAACTTGGCACCACTTACTCGCCACTGGTCACAGGCAGCACCTGGTATCATCAGTTATCTTCTCAGATTGGAGGCAAGACATTATGGTGTATCTCACCAACGAGATTACAATATGTTTTTAACCTCATGGCATAGAGAGGGGAGAGAAAGTCCTGTAGTGAGAGGATCTGGGTTCAAATCCTAGTACCATCACTTACTGATTGTGTGACCTTGGCTAAAAGTTACTTAACCTCTTGGAGCCTCCATTTTCTCATCTGTAAAACTGGAATAAAAATACTCACCTTACAGAGTTGCTGTGAAGATTAAATTAGATCACATATGTAAAAGGACTTCTCTAGTAGCTCAGCTGGTAAAGAATCTGCCTGCAATGCAGGAGACCTGGGTTCAATTCCTGGGTCAGGAAGATGCCCTGGAGGAGGGATAGGCTATACCCACTCCAGTATTCTTGCCTGGAGAATTCCATGGACAGAGGAGCCTGGCAGGCTACAGTCCATTAGGTCACAAAGAGTCTGACTTGACTGACTTCCACTTTCACTTTTTACATATAAGGCATCTACCCCTAATTGGGCTTCCCTGGTGGTTCGGCTAGTGAAGAATTCGACTGCAATGCGGAAGACTTGGGTTTGATCCCTGGGTTGGGAAGATCCCCTGGAGAATGAAAAGGCTACCCACTCCATTATTCTGGCCTGGAGAATTCCATGAACTGTATAGTCCATGGGGTCACAAAGAGTCAGACACGACTAAGCAACTTTCACTTTATTACTCTAATGACTCCCAGCATCACTGAGAGACTAATAAACCTTGTCCCTTTCACTCTGCTTCCTTTCCCTCAAAGCCAGGAGCTCTGCATTGCTTTCATCCTCTCTAGGTTTGAACGCAATGCTAAGCACATAGAAGGCATTCAGTTAATGTTTATTGATTGACTCCTGAATTCCTCATTGTACTTAGAATCAGGTTCCCAAGATGTAGCTCCAAACACCCACACCCACAAAAGTACTTGGACTTTTGCGGTTAAGAGAAAAAGACTTCAAAATGTTCTGAGAGGACAAAGATAACTGTTTCAATAGCAGATAACTAAGTACATACATAAGTACTTTGCATAAGTACAGTATCTTATGCAAAGAACCCCACAGATATAACAGTAAACACACACCACCTACCATGCTAGACACAGAAGGTAAACCTCAGCATTCTGCTCTGCCCTGTTTAAATTCCCTACTAACTACATAACCCTGCAAGTGGCAACCGTGACCTAGGAGATGGGGGATTTGGTCCATAATCTGTGGTATTCTGGAAGAAGAAGGTGATGGTTGAAGGAAACGTCTTCACCTTTTAACCTTCTTCTCTTCTCCTCATCTTCTTGCCCCTCGGAGGTAGTAACAGAATCTCTGATGGACAAGGCCAGCCCCATCTCCACACACCTGTTTATTCTCATAGGCAGGCAGAGCCTAAAGCTCAAAGCTGCCAGGAAGATACCAGCTAGACACACTCCTGACAGACCAGAGCATTCCGCCCCAACATCAACAGCTGCCAGAAACCCGGGGCCCACAGTGAAATCCAAGCCAGGGCCTGGAGCAGCCATCCAGTGAAAAATCACCCCTCATGGCCCGTGACCACTTGGCCCTCATCTGATTTCAGGCAGAGAGAGGGGAAATTTTCACGATTCTTCTGACCTCAAGGTAAGGGAAATGGTTTTTTCTCTTAGCATCTACTTCCCGTGGGGTCGCAAAGAGTCAGACACGACTGAGTGACTGAACAACATCTTCCTGTTAACCAATTTCTTCCTCTCATAGACCTCCCTCCATTAATGGAGTCAGTTATAAGAGAAGTGCCCTGCCCTGTGCGCTGTGCAGCTGTATTTCCTGCGAAACATACTTGTTTGCTCCAGGTGATTCAAAAGGCAGGCTAGCGTGAGGAGGGCGAGGGGAAACGGATGGTTAGGTTGGGCGCTGACAGAGGCCCCTCCCCCTTTCCCCATGCCTACAGGAAATGACGCGCACACAAACCAGACCGTTTCAGAGCTGGGAGGAAGACCAGGCCAGAAAAGGAAAGGACAATCTGAGGGCAGGCAGGGTGGGTGGGAATGGAAGAACCAACTTTTACAGAAAGTTCCCAGGCTCCTGACTAAAGAGGGGACTTGTCTGCACATCGTTCAGAATCTAATTTGCACATCTTAGGAGAAAACCTAGAGATACTGTGATCCTTGCCCTTACTGCTCTCCCTCCAGTAATGTTCCCCAGCCCCCACAGGATCTCCCCAGGGCTCCCCTACTCTGAACCCTCTTCTCTGACCAAAATTCCTCCCTCCACAAAACCTCCCCAGATATTTTTCTATTGAAAACCTGGCTCTTCTTCCTGTGGTATTCTTCAGAGCCCTCTCCTCCCTTCCAAGATCCTAGCTCTATCCTTTGTCAACAACAGAAATCTCCTGGTTGGATTCCACTTTGCATTCCCCGATACCTTGATATCTGTGTCTGGCGTGACAAACTCCTTCAGGCATTCGATGGGACCCATGAGAAACGGGCAGTGGGAGGAGAAAACCTGGAGGAAAGAAGACAAATGAGTCCAAGGACAGAGGCCAGCACTTCAAACATAGGTGGAAACAAAAAAAGCAAAACAGGGCCTCAGCTTAGAACTTAGCCAACTTTCTGTGTTACTTCCCTTGTCACACGTCCAGATTTCTCCAGTTCATCTGTCCTCAGAGATCTTCCAGGACTTCTACCGGATTAAGCTCCTTTCTCCACAACGCTTGCCAACAACCCTCTCCACAACTTCTCACACAAGCCCCACCCAGCGCTTTATTCTGTTTATCCTGTGGCAGCCCCCCCGCCCCCACTCACCTCTCGAAGTCCCTCTTGGGCCATGGCCCTGAAACTGAGGATAACTCCAATGATGGTCATGCGCTTCAGCACATTATCAGCCCCTGAGGAGAAAGAAGAGCATGAGAGAAGAGAATGTGGGAAAATGGCGACGGTTTTGCTTCTTCAGACCCAGCCGAGGCCTCATAGCTCCAACAACCCCTTGTGGTCCACAGTGCTTTTCCACAGTTCCTTCTCCCTTTAGGGGATGTGCTCACCTGTCAGCTGGGGCAGCAGAGAAGCCATCAAGTCCGCCTTGTTGAAGTTGGATCTGATCTGAACAAGTACATCCATGTTTTCTACCACCAGCTTCTGCAGTCAGAACAGAGACATTAAGCAAGAAAAGACGAGACCCATGGTACATCTCTCCCCAGTCTCCTAGGCCTACCCCGCTTCCCCCGAGGCTGGACCTTCTTCCCGGGGCCTTGCATCCACAGTACCTTCAGCTCCACAATTTGCGAAGTCACATGCCACATCAGGTTTTCACTCAGGAACTTCATGCCGTACGGGCCCAAGAGTTCAGCCAAGGCCCGCATCTCTGGAATAGAGTTGCAGAGGCCCCAGGTAGGACCCAGAGGGCACTGGTGCATTTGCACAATAGCTATAGGATAGTCTGAACATGTCTAATGTTTTTCAGCAAGGAAAGGAAATGGCAAGGAAGGGAAGTAGGGAGCAAATGTGGCCTGAAATCCTGCATTCATGTGACAGGTCTGGCCTGCCTGTAGGACAGTTAACCTTCTACCCACTGGCACTCACACCAAGATGTACCACAAGTGATACCTATTTACTTTTCATTCTTACAGGAATCTGGACTTTGCCAAGTCCCTTTACCTGGTACCTGGGCTTTCCTCTTGCTGTACTAGCTGCACTAGCTTTATAAGATGTAAGACCATCTCTGGGCCTCAGCTCCCTTCTCTGCAGAATGAAGAAATTAAAATCCACCCTGAATACCTCACAGAGTTGCTACTGCTGCTGCTGTTGCTAAATCACTTCAGTCGTATCCAACTCTGTGCGACCCCATAGACGGCAGCCCACCAGGCTCCCCCGTCCCTGGGATTCTCCAGGCAAGAACACTGGAGTGGGTTGCCATTTCCTTCTCCAATGCATGAAAGTGAAAAGTGAAAGTGAAGTCGCTCAGTCGTGTCCGACTCCTAGTGACCCCATGGACTGCAGCCCACCAGGGTCCTCCGTCCATGGGATTTTCCAGGCAAGATTACTGGAGTGGGGTGCCATTGCCTTCTCCACACAGAGTTGCTAGGAGAGCATAATCAACACACATCCCCATTATCCCAACTGTTTTCCCTCTAAACCCTTCCTTCCTCCAGTCTGCTCCATTACCTTATCCCTCCCTAACCAGCCTGCTTCTGACACTTTGTGGATTAAATAAAGCCTGGCTGGGGAAATCCCATGTTGCAAACCTGAGGGACAAACTCAGACAGGAAAGAGCTCCAGCTTTGATCTCTTGCTATGGACTATCCCAGCAGAGAAAACCATAAAGACCAGAAGTAACAAGAGACGAGGAGAGGAAAGGTGAGTTTAACCTAGTTAATAAGAGTTCAGAGGGAAAGGGAAGTTGAGGCCCCCATACTCAAGGGTTTCAAGGCAGGACCAGTTGATCTCCACCTCTACCACTGACAAAAGCAGTGGAGCTGGCCACAGCAGCGGACATGGAGTCTCATGTGGAATAAAATACTAGACATTTTTAGAGTCACCTATTTATAATAGGAACAACTGAGCTGAGAACTAGGAAAGGATTTCCTAACTGGTCACCTTAAATAATGCTAAATGCTGACAGAGAGGCAGAGGGGCTGAACTACCCTTTCTGGAGAAAAGACACGCTGATCCACCAGTTTGGATCCACCTTACTCTAGTCCTCTCTAGGCTAGTAACCCTAGGGCCTCCTTCTCTATCCATCTAGCTATTTTTGCAGCAGCATTGCCCCATCACCATGGTAACCCTGGGAAATTGGGGTGGGGGTGGCAGAAGGGGAAATCAACATTGCCTCCTGCTGCTCGTCAGTTGTCAGCAAGACCTAAAGCTGATTTTAGATGCTGCCTACAGCTTGTGGGAGGAGTTGATGAGAAGGGGACATCTGAAGCCTCCAGCAGGTAGGGAGTAGGGTCAGCTCACTGATGGAGTCAGTGTGAGGGCAGGAAGAAGGCAGAGCTGGAGAATAGAGCTGCATGCTCTGCCCTCCATAACACCCCCTCCAAGGAAGGGGAAGAATGGAGAGGGCAGCATCACCGAAGCATCTACCTGTCTCAGATCCCATGCGGGGTCCATGAGAGGAAGGAGGAAGCAGCTGGATAGTTCATGAATCAGTCAGTCAAACAAATCTATTAAAAAGGATCTGCACGGCTTCAAGCCCTCTTTAAAAAGAGAATAACTTCCCAATTCATTCATGACACACTCATCTGCCTGCCTTGAGACACTAAAGCACTTCTGTGCACTGGGAAGCAGCACGACAAAGTGATTAAACACCTGGGTTCTGGAATTTGACTACCTTGAGATGAAATTCCAGTTCTACCATTTATGAAAGTGCAAACTTAAGCTCCGTCACCTCTGGTGTCTCAGTGTCCTCATTTGTAAAATGGGGGTAATAACAACCTCAAGGCTCTTGTGAGGAGTGAAGGAGTTAATAAATGTGAACATTCAGAACCTAGCCCACACTAAACGTCATCGGTTATGTCATCATCATTATTAAATATCAGTTACCTAAAATGTATCCCTCAGGAAGAAGATGCCACAACATGAGATCACTATTTAATAATTCCAAACATCAGAACGTCCTTACATTTATCCTTTATCCTTCATCATATGTCCTACTCTCTACTCTTTGTGGAAATGGAAAATAACCATTTACTACCCTTTGAGTGCCCCTGCCTAGCTCTTAACTCCCTTCATCCTCTCTCTCCACCATCAACCCCCAAGCCACTTCCCAATTCTGGGTCTCACTTGAAATCTCTCCTATCGTCCCTAAGGTAGAGTCTAGCAGAGATCTAGAAGAGTATAGAATGAGGCTCTGGGAAGGCAGGAGAACAAAGATGGGGTCCGTCAGTTGGGATATTGTACCCAGGAGAAAGCTCGGCTCCTTGACAGGAGACCAGACTCTGAGCTCACCAGAGACGTCAGAGAACTCCTCTGCACTGAAGTTCTGCTCCCCCTCTCTGGGGAGGCTGATGAAGGCCTGCATGGCTGGCGAGAGGATGATGGTCCCGCTGCTCGCCTGTCTAAGCAGACTTTCTAGGTACCTGCAGGGTTGGCCAAGAGAGCACAGAAGATGAGTGTTCACTCCCTCCCTCCTACCACCACCACTGGGCTCAGGAAGAGGAACTCCACGAAAGGCTGGGGTTGGGGGAGAGACTGGGGCGGGGAAGAGGAGACAGCACAGCGCTCTAATAAACATCCCAGGCTGCTGGTTCAGAAACAACCGGCAGTGACGTGACTCCGCTTTGCCTCTCACCTGCTGGACACGGGCTGTGCTGTCAAAGGTAATGGTGGACATGCCCCAGCACCTTTTCCAGCTACTGCACACCCCGCACTCTTGGCCCTTCCCTGTCGGGTAAGACAAACCTAAGCTGACAAGACAAAAATTCCTACTAATTGGGCTCCTCCTAAATATACTTAGCCTCAACCTCCTCAATGAGAGACTAAGAGCCTAGGAGCCTGGAAGTGAGTCTCAAGTCAAACCTCCTGAGCAGAGAGAAGCCCAGTGAACACTTGTCATCCAGTCTCCAAATATCCCCTCCTGACCTCTGGGCAAGCTAAGAAGGCTTCCAGCCAATGACAGCAGAAGGCTGGGTAACCCCTGTCACTCACCCAGGCACTAGCTCTAGGGCTAGGTCTTACAGAAGTCACAAGCTAACCCGGGTAGGTCAAAACCAGCACTCAACGTGTGTTTTTTTCCCTTTTAATTTGAATTCGCTGTCAAATTTTTTTAAGGGAGATTTTATATTAAAAATAATAATTTAGTGAGGCAGCAATCAGATGGTACTAAGTGGTGGCTGCCCCTTTAGAAGGGCATGCCCTTACTACTCAAAGTTCCCACCCAGCCCACAAGACCCATTTCCCTTACCTGCCAGGCCCAGCTTGATGTATGTATTGCAAACCCCATCTCAGGTTTACTCGCCTTCTCAGGGGGTTCTTTGCAGCCTGACTCATACTAAGCTGATATTGGATTAAGAGCGCCACCCAGTGGCTTAGGGAGGTAGGACTCCAGCTCCTTTACATCCTTAAAACCTCAAAGGAGGTTTGCTGATGCCTGCCCCCTCCAGTTTGGGGGAGGAGGCCCCTTTCCCTATGAAAAACACTCTACTAAACGTAATATGGTCACATTGGAAGATGAGGAGACAGTGCTCTGGAGAGAAGGTATGAGACAGAATGGTCTTCAGACGGAGAAGCTGGATGAAAAGAGAAATAAGAGAACTTCAGAAAGAGGAAGAAAGATCATTTGAAATGAAAACAGTTAAGAATCCAGAAAAGAAAGGTCAGGAACTGCAGATGAAGAGGAAAAGGGGGGTCAGTGGGTGTCACATGGAAGCTTGGAAAGAACCCTCATGGTGGAAAGAGGACATCTGAGTTTGCCCCAGCTTATAGCTCTAGTCCTCGGGCAGAAACAAGCCTCTGTTTTGGGGTCTGTGACCCTAGGAGCTGAAATGCCTGGTCCCGAGGTCCTGCCCTTAAAGGAAAAAGTGCTAACAAAAAGAGTAAGGCAGAGAGCAAGGATAAGCAACACTGACCAGTTTGTGTAGAGAGTGGTGATAGTCTGCTCCCCACTCGAGTCCAGTGGCTGAGTCTGCTGCAGGAGGGCGTTGCGGATGATTCTGGACACATCTGCACCCAAAAACTGGGCCAGTGACTGTATGAAACTGATGTAGGCTTTGACTCCTGCCAACAGCTCAGAAGGCCTGGCAATCTCCTGGGTTGTAGCATTGTAGCCAGCCAGCCACACAATGGCTCTGGGTGACAAAAACCATAATCACAGCCATAATGTCAAACATAGTTATCACACGTATACTGTGTTCTAGGTGCTGCACTACGATTTCACTACACACATTATCTCATGCAAACCTCATAGCAACCCAAAAAGGTAGGTACACTTATCATCCCCATTTTACGGTGAAGAAACCGAGACACAGAGAAGTTCAAGTGACGGAGCCAGGACTTGACTCCACTAACATTTGATTCTCAGTCACCATGTTCTTCTGGCTCCTCTAGGGAAATTTAGATCAGGTGGTAAAAGATCTAGGGTCCCAAATGCCATCCATCTAACTGTATGAGCTGTCTCATAACCTCCTGTATTCTCAGGGCCAGTGTTTGTCTTTTCTCTTTGGAAAGAATTAGTTCCAGTCACTGTCAGAAATGGAAAACCACACCCAGAAATCCTTAGATGTGCAGTGCAATGCTGAGTGGCCATGGGATGCCAGGTGGAGAGAGTGCGCCTGGCTGGCACACAGCTCCAGCCAACCTTAGAGAAGGAAGAACTGTCAGCACTGTATTATTTCAGGGGCACATCAGCAACACCGCCTCCCTCTTGGACTCCCAGACCCTTCCAAAATACCTTCCCCGGGAACCTGAGAATTCATAGTTGGACTCAGTCCTCGTCCTTCAGACTTTCTTCCCTGTTAAAATGTAAACAGGGTGATCCTGTGTTTAAGAACCTGCCTTGCAATGCAAGGAACACCAATTCAATCCTTGGTCCGGGAAGATCCCACATGCCGCAGAGCGACAGAGCCCGTGTCCCACAACTAATGAGCTCTCACTCTTTAGCCGTAACGACTGAAGACCGCATGCCTGGAGCCCGTGCCCCGCAACTAGAGAAGCCTTCACACCGGAACAAAGAGTAGCCCCCGCCTGCTCCAACTAGAGAAAGCCCACGCGTGGCAATGGAGACCAAAAATTAAATAAATAAACAACTATAAAAACAACGATAATAAAAAATGTAAACAGTAGGAGAAAAAGGAACATCAGACCTTGTCAACACTTGCTTTTGTCAGTCATCAGCACATTAATATGAATGAGTCCATCAGGTCCTCCCTAAAGCCACAGGTGTTTGGGAGTTTTGTTTGTTTTGCATTTTTGGAAAAATGTTTATGGGGCGGAGGAGGGGAAGAGGAGCACCTGCTTCCCGGATGAAAAGGAGAAGGAAAACCATTTGAGGGAAAATACTATGGAAAGGACAGATGCAAGCCTAATCTATTTTAGAGTTCTCATTGAGGCCAAACCTTTAGGCCAACTTCGGGGCTTTAGGAGCAAGAGTGTCAATGAAGAAAGAATTAGAGATGTTCAGGAAAAACTAAAATATCAAAAAAAAAAAAAACTAAAATATTGCACCTATGCTGCTCCAGGGCCTAGAAACCACTGCCAGTTTCTGAAGGTTCGCACGTGGGTGATTATCAAATTGTCATCTTGACATTTTATATGTGCCTGAGGCACTTACTTCCATGTAGCTAAAGTGTAAGGTATGAAAACAAATTTTACTGTCACCAAGGCAAAAACCTAATTGAAAAAACAAGCCTGCATCTCCTACAATCCAGGTACGGACTCCTGACTATTCTCCCTACTTCTATACTTGCCCCTGCTCAAAGCCTGCCGAGCCTCCCTGTCTCACTCAGAATCAAAGCCAGAGTCCTGAGGGTGGCATAGAGGCAGCTGAGCCGTCTGTCTGCCCCTCCTCCAGCCTCTCTGACCTCGCGTCCTACCAGTTTCCCCCCTGCTCGCTCATACTGGCCTCCACCATGCTCACTGAATATACCAGGCACGCTCCCACCTCAGACCCTTCACACTTGCTGCTTCCTCTGCCTAGAATGTTCTTTGCGCAGACAGTTACCCACTTAGCTTTCTCAATTCCTTCAGGGAGTTCGTTCAAATGTCACTTTCTCAAGCAGGCCTTCCCTGGCCACCCTACGTAAAATTCTACCACCGCCGCCACCGCTATACCCTTCCTATCTCCTTCTCCTGCCTTTCTAGCGCTTATCATTTTCTAATCTAATACTCTATATCCAATGTTCTTATTTTGTCTCTCCCATTAGAAGGAAACTTCACGTGGCCAGGAATCTTTATTCCTTTTGTATACTGCTGTATCAACAGCTTAGGGAACGCTGCCAACAGACAGTAGATGTTCAATAAATACTTGCTGAATGAATGGGTGAATACACTAGTATACATATTGTAAAAAGAAACACAGAAGACTAGCAGATTACTCATAAAAACTTCTTCCCCTCATTCCCTAATTTGCTGACTATAGTGCCCAATTTCAATACAAGGAATGTTCCTGCAAATTTCGGGGGCAACAGAATGAGAGGCAAAGTTGGGGGAAGGGAACTTATTTCGTTGAGGCCTATATATGTCACTCAAGATTATCTTTAACGCTCTACCGATTCTCAATTACAGGTAATTCTCATAACAAGGTAAATATCATTATCTTTACTTTATAGGGTAGGAAATTGAGGCTCAAAAGATAGATAACCTGCTCTGGCGTCTTAGTGAAGAGCATCAACACAGCTCTGCTGACTGCAGAGGCCCCATTCACTCTACTAAACCATTTCTGGTTGTCTATCAAAATAACCTATAAAGGTTTGGGGTTCTCTTCATTTATTTGTTTTAAATAGAGATGCCTAGGACCTATGCCGGATTAGCTGCTTCAGAATGACCACCAAGATGGAGCTAATGCAACCCAACTTTGAGCACTACCATACTAAGCAAAGAGAAGACAAGGAAAGAGTGATACCTGTTGAATCTGGCCTCCAGGTGGCTGCTGAGATACTCAGAAGGGAAGATGGTGTGTTCAAACACAGAGAAGCTCTGTACATGATTCATTGTCAGTGCCAACTCCGTCAAGTTCAGGTGTAGCTTGTCCATGCTGGGTAAAATTAAGAAAGCAAAATGAGCCTCATTACAGGTCTGGCCCTGCCTGCTAGTAGCTGGGGAGGATCTGTCAGGCCCATCACTCCTGGATCCCTTTCATCTTCTCAAAAAACTCATCCTAGAACAGTACACGTTAATGCTGACTTCAAACGCAAAGGAGAAAATTCACATTGAATTGCTTTCCCATATCTGCCATTCCCCACCACCACTTCCGCTCCCCTTTGCTGGCATCACTTTCTCTCTTCCCTGCCCTCCCTTCCTTGAGATAGTGCTGGCTGGCCCTTCAGGGCGCAGGGCCTCACTTGGTGACAACGCTGCGGTTTTTCCGGTGGCTCTCCGCTCCTGGCTTGTCCCTCTCAGGCTCTCCTTTTCTGGGAGCCTGCCTCTGCTTCATGGTTTTCTTGTTCTTGGCCTTGCTGATGGTGGTGGCACAGTGCTTCGGGAGAAGCTTTAGAAGCAAACACACATGAATGGAAAAATGAGATTCCTTCCTCAAACTGCCGAGTAGTCCACCTGACAGTTACAAGCAGGTCCTTCCACTATTGCCTGTTCTTTGCTTGCTCTGCCTTTCTCTCTCTTTCTGTCCATGCATCTCTTTCTCTATTGGGGGCCTACCTAGCACATGCTCACCTCTGTTAGCTTTCATTAAATATCTACCCATGTTTAGCTTCAGAGTTTCAAGATGGCAACTTCCTTCAGGGACCAGATCATCAATTCCCCCATCCACTTCCTGAGAGAAAGTCTTTCCTAGTGGAAAATTTCTAGTAGAAAGAATCTAAGAGCTCCACTCAATTGTGCTTTCAGGGGTCTTCCAACCTAGGAAGATGGTCTGTTTTTTTGCTAGTGTGGAACTACCATCTCGCTTGCTATATTCCTTCATAGCCTGTCACATGGATATGGAACATGGACAGACACCCCCACTACCACAACCCTCCAAAGACTCAGAGGTCACAACGTGGCCAGCACTCTTTCCACTTCTTTTTTTCTATAATTGTATGTATTTATTTTTGGCTGTGCTGGATCTTCATTGCTGCACGGGCTTTTCTCTAGTTGCGGGGAGTGAGGGCTACTCTCTAGCTGTGGTGCGCAGGATTCTCATTGTGGTGGCTTTTCCTGTTGCAGAGCACAGGCTCTGGAGCACTCAGGCTCAGTAGTTGTAGGGCATGGGCTCAGTAACTGTGGCTCCTGGGCTCTAGAGCACAGGCTCAATAGCTGTGGTGCATGAGCTTAGCAGCTCTGAGGCATGTGGGATCTTGCCAGACCAGGGATTGAACCCATGTCTCCTGCATTGGCAGGCGGATTCTTTGCCACTGAGCTACCAGGGAAGCCCCTACATCTTCTTTTAAAAAAAAAAAAAAAAAAGATACTACATTTCTTGTTACTTAAACATCAATCCTGCATCTCTTCTCTTTAACAAGATACCCCCATTAGCCATACAGAAAATATAAGATAGAATTATATATTCAGATCTCTCCTTCAAGGTAATCACTCTGGAATTCTCTCCATTTAGTCCAATGACACTGAGTATGTGCCGAGCAAGACTGGAAACTCCTCATTTGGAATTACTCTTACAATAGGATAATAGCCATGATTAAGCTGGTTTTCTTACTTTATAGTCACAATTGGTTTTTTTTAAAGTTCAAGTTCCTACTATTTCCAAAAAAAATCAGGTCTACCATGATGGGCAAAGATGTGTCAACCTTGAAATTATGCAACAGGGTCTGTGGGTAGATTCTGAAAGTAATTCCAAAAAATGTAGCTCCATTAGTAATGCAACATCATTAATTATTTATTCAAAATGACAACTTTGGAGGGGCCAATATTCATTTGCAAAAGTTTTGTTGTGTGTGAAAATAATACTCACATTATGTTTCAGTCACCCCTGACCCAGCACTGAGCAAATATCTTTAACTGTGTGCTTTTGCGTGTATAGTAGGTATTCAAGTTGAGTGATGAATATACCCATAATTGTTTACATATCTTCTTTGCATTAATTATTTAAATGTCTTTCAAACATGTATTTGTACTTCTTTTTCCCTTAGACTGGAACATTCCCCAAGGGCCAGAACTGTGTACCTTTCCATCCCAAAACCCCAGCACAGGCCTTAGTGCCCAAAAAATACCAAATAATAGAGCAGCTAACATCTATTGAGAATTACATACCAAATACTTAACATACTCTATTTCATTTCATCTTTATGCTACTTCTACTAATAAATTATTTTTATCCACATTTTACATATGAGAAAATGGGAAGGTTCAGTAATAATATAACTGGGCATATGTATACACACACACACACACGCACACGCTCACACACACAACCTGACTCCCCTCCTACCAAAGTTGCTACAAAGCCTGACTCAAACCCAGGAAGCCTGGGTAGTCTAGGAAACCTGAAGGACTCCAGGGCAACAGCAGAACGAGTCCCTCATTTTCAAATGTTCTATAAATTTAGGTTGAGCTAATCATGACCAGGTGCTATGAGTCAGTCAAGGGAGGGGAGGGGAAAACAACAAAGACATAAAAGCAACCCTGAAGATAAACACAGAGGAGGTGCCTGAAAATGTTCAGATAGCTGCAGATTAGGGTGCAGATGGACAGAACAGTGAGACAAGACAGGTGATCTGGGGGCCGTTGTTCTAAGTATGTGTATGCAGGGCAGAGAGAGGAGGAGAAGCAAATTAGAAAGTTAACTCATCTCTTGAAACTCTTCAGATGAAAGACCAGATTTTGCTGAAGTGCAACTGTTCAAATAAGGGTATTTTTAGACACTTCTATCAAGTCCCAAGGGAGTAAAGATTAAAGGGATGACACTAAGAAAAGAAGCCTGCCATAAACTCATGCATACAAAAGCCCTAGCCCTACCTGAAAGGCTTAGAGAACTTGGTATTTGAGAAGAAGACAGAGGTAGATAGCAAGAAGGCATGGTGGAGTAGCAGAGGGGAGACTGAAACAGAGAGAGGGCTGAACCCACCTGCTCACTCAGGTTTCGCTGTTCAGCACAGATCTCCAGGACGCAGTTGCTAGTCTGCTTGGCCAGCTCTTCCAGGAAGGAGTTGCAGTGATGAAGGCCATGGTTCTTCAGGTGAGGGTACTGCGGGAAAGAGGACCCAAGCAAGAAAGTGTCATCACCAAGACAGCCGTGTCTTCCACATAATACTGTTCTGACCCCAGCCTGAGCCACCCACTTCTACAGAAGAAGAAAATGAGACCCAGAGAGAGGACACCCTGCACATAAAGCTGAGACATTCAGGGACTTGCACCAGATATCTACGGGGCCAAAAGATACCCAGGTATCTATGGGTACCCTTCCTGGGGCCAAAATCAACCCCTGAAACTGCGTTTTGAGGAAATAATAATGAGACATGGTTAGAGGGATGACAGGGTTTGGAGCTCAGGACACGCACCTCCTCCGGGCACATCTCATGCGTGCAGTGGACAAAGTGAGCACAGATGAGGGGGAAAGCAATGGCGTAACGGAACATGGAGGGTTCCTCCAGGGTCACAGCAAACATCTTCTCGAAGGTACGGAGATGAAAGCTATGGAACAGACAAGGAGACTCAGGACCAGGGTTTAGGAGCTGCTTCCTCTGAGGTGGAGAGAATATTGATTCTTTCAACAAAAGTTTTTTTAAAACTTTTTACTTTGTACTGGAGTATAGCCAATTAACAATGTTGTGATACTTTCAGGTGGACAGCAAAGAGACTCAGCCATACATATACATGTATCCATTCACCCCCAAACTCCCCTCCCTGAACAAATATTTATTGATATTCATCCCTCCCTCTTTAAATTCCCTACTCTTAAAGCAGAGAGAAAACCAAGAAACTCAACCCTTTCAGTCTTTTTTTTAACTGGATCCCAGGGCAGGCTAGTAATGTCTCCTTCCCTTTTCTTGTACAAAATTGCTATTCTTTCCCCAGAACCCCTGCATGATTTGAGCCCTGATTTAGAAGCCTCTCAATACTACTAATCTACATCCGTCCCAAAATTTGACACTTAGGCTCCAGAAAACTTTCTCTGTAATTCCATGAGACTGATCTTTCCCCAATCCTGTATCCTCTCAATGGCATGCATATTTGCCATTATTATGTCCTTTTCACATGTGGGTATTATACCTTCCTAACCATGCAGGATGCAGACAGCAGAGCCAACATATTGTATTGTATGTTTGATTCCTCAAAGGGTAGAGTTATGCACAACAGTGGTCACTGAGTAAAGGCCAAATGATACCTAAGTAAGACAATCATGTGCACTCTCTAAAGGCCCTGTTCCCCAGCCCTCCCAATTATTTTCAGTCATCTCCACTAAACTTCCACCTTTTCCATGTCTCTTAAATTACAAGGTCCAAAAAAAAAGATGCTAAAGAAGTTTCCAAAGATAACAATGAAGAACAGACAATTGATGAATTATCCCAGAGAAGTCAAGACTGTGTGGAGTCCAACTGGCTTCCCTAAAGAAAGCCAGCACAAAAGGGAATCAGCTTCAAATTCCTACCATTTGATAAGAACTGGAATGAAGAAACCGTGGAGTTATAGCATCTGCCTCTAAAGAGATCTCAAAGAAAACAAGTCTTCCCAGTGTCTGGGGGAATTAGAGTGCTCCACAGAGGCCAGGCAAGAGATTAGGTTAATTGATAAAGAGCTCAGGACATACCAGAAAGTAGATAAATCAGAAGTTTCCACCAGCATATTCTCTACTGAGTCCAGCATTCGGGAGTGAAAGACAATGAGGTTCATCACCTTGGCTAAGTCTGGGTTCTCATGCAAGTGCAGGGGAGCCTTAGCCACACTGGTATATGCCTATGGTTGGAGGTGGGGAAAGGGGGGAGAAGAACAAGACAAATGAAAAAGACTCCCCAGTCTTGGGACTACAGTTTGACTGAGATTTGTCCCATCCAATCAGCAGTTTTTATTCCATACAGCAGAACTTTGGAGTTAAAAAGAGGAGGAAGGGGAGTTTCCTGGTGGTTCAGTGACTCAGTGGTAACGAATCCATCTGCCAATACAGGAGACACAGGTTTGACCCCTGGTCTGGGAAGATCCCACATGCTGCACGCGGAACAACTAAGCCCATGCTCCACAATTATTGAGCCTGTGCTCTAGAGCCTGGGACCCACAACTACTGAAGCCCACGTGCCCAAGGACCCATGCTCTGCAACAAGAGAAGCCACTGCAATGAGAAGCCCATGCACCACAACTAGAGAAAAACCCATTCAGCAATGAAGATCCAACACAGCCAAAAAATAAATAAAATTCTAAAAAAGAGAGGGGGGGATTGTAAGTAAGGAAAAACCTTAAGAATGGGGGACCATTCTCAGAAGCAAACCTACCTGTAGACGGAACCAGTCTAGTCTCAATCCAGAAAATTCAAATTTTTCTCCATTATCAACTGCAAGAAAAACAGAAGTTTCAAAGGAAATAATAAAACAGCACCTCTATCCAATTGCACGAAATGGTAGGTCCTCTTCAAAGTCACCTCGGCTACTCCCTGGCTCAAGAGACCCATATTTCTAGAGAAAAAAATGTTCGCCTTCACTCTTTCTCCCCCTCTTCCCTCCAGTTACCTTGTTTGAGATTCAGAGAGGAGAGGGTACTGACGAATGAGGACATTATGATGGACTCCTCCTCAGGACACACGGACAGGTTCTAAAAGAGAAGGTGGAGTCAAGGGAGCATAAGTTTCACCAGGAGAGAAACGAGGACCACAGGGCTTGGCCAGTATATGAAGGTAGAAGGAACTGCCAAGTGTCACAAACAAAAAAGAGCCAAGCAAAACACAGCAGAAACTCCCTGAGTTCAATGCTAACATCCAACTGCCCTTTATTTTCTCTCCTGTTGGCATCACTTGGGAGGAAAATTACTAAGATTATTAGTCCTTTTTTTAAATTTTAACAAACGTCAAGGAGGAAATTGGGCTTTTGACACACAATCTACAGAGCATGAGATTCAGTCAAGGTGACCCCCAGAGAAAAATGACCAGGGATCACCCCCAAATTTCCAAAGTATCATCAACTAAACATACTTGAATGATGTCACTGAGCACAAGAGCATCAAATCTGGCCAGGTACTGAAGGTGGTACTGCTGAATCACCTTGACATGTCTTCGGACCAGAGCCCTAACCTCCTCCAACAGGAAAAGCAGTTCTGCAATGCTCCTGCAAAGTCGAGGATGAGAACAGAGGGCAGTGTGAGACTGAAAATATGACCTGAGACAAAGACAGTGGCAACAGGGCAGAAACTGAGACCTCCCGAGGTCATCTGATGCACCACTCCCCGTCCCTTTTCCCAGTCCGTCTAAAGTCAAGATTCTTAACTATGCCAAGAACTAACGAGTCAACGTAGTCCTCAGGCGTCTTCGTCTTGGTGACATTTTCTGTGTGGCGAACCAGCCAAGTGACTTCATCACGAATGAAGGACAGGGCCATGAAAGCAAAAAGGGCCTATGGAGGGGACAGAGACTATGAGGATTTTCAACTTTAGAAATGGATTTCAAAGCACAGAGAAAACCATCATGAAAATGTGCTTATAGATACAACTGTGTAGCCATACCAACAACAGTGTCCAATATTAAACACAGAGACCCACAAAAAAAGCATCCCACGAGAATCAGACCTATATATACGTTGACATGAGTTCACAATACCACCTTATCAAATTAAATTTTAGAAATATTTACTAGGTCAATACCACCTTATCAAATTAAATTTGTAAAATATTTACTAGGTATTTATGTGGTTAAAAAAAAAAAGCAAGCTCTGTCTTTAATTAGCTCACACTCAAATAGAGGATAAGGCAAGTATGCAAATAACTATAACATATGATACTGTATGATAGTGCCCAAAAGAGAGATACAACAAGTTTTAGGGTACTCCAAGAAGATTCAAGGGAACCACACACTCAAACAGAACAAAAAACTTAGAAATGCAGAAACTCAGGAATGCCAAATCATGCTTCCCTTCCTCTCTTTCTCTTGCCTTGGGACCCAGTAGTCCTGGTTCATCGGTTAACACAGTCTCCAGCTCCTTCACAGCTATTCGCAGAAACTGGCGCCGTTGAGAGTGAAACTGGCCACTGAGGAAAGAAAGCAGAAACTAGAGAATATTGCCTCTCCTACCCTCAAAAATCCTCCAAACGCAGAGCAGACGAGATCTACCTTTAGGAAGGGGTGTCAGCCAGGAGGAAGGTTCAAGGCCACAGTTAGAAAGGAAGGAAACACAAGACCCTGTGGGGCAACAGCGAGTTCTTGGGTTGAGACAATAAATCTGTACAGAAATAGGGGTAGCTTGGGTAACAGCAAAGGTCAGGAGAGATGCCTATTCCATCCCTTCTGGAAGAGCTCATTCTTTGCCTTTACCTGTTTGCAATTGCATGTTCCTTGCTTTCCTTTATGTCGGCCACTCGCTTGCCATACCTGAGAATTGACACAAGCACAGAAGGGTTGGCCACACCTCCAGTTAGAGTCCTCGTCCCACCTTCCCAGTCCCCGGAGATTCCAAACTACAGTCTGCAGGAAGCATGGACAGCGCTCACCATCAGGATCTTTCTAAACACTACTTTTAACCCCAGCCTACTAATAAGAGACTCATGTCACTTCAGTTCAGTCAGTACAGTTGCTCAGTCACGTCCGAGTCTTTGCAACCCCGTGAACTGCAGCGCACCAGGCCTCCCTGTCCATCACCAACTGCCGGAGTCCACCCAAACCCATGTCCATTAAGTCGGTGATGCCATCCAATCATCTCATCCTCTGTCGTCCCCTTCTCCTCCTGCCCTCAATCTTTCCCAGCATCAGGGTCTTTTCAAATGAGTCAGCTCTTCACATCAGGTGGCCAAAATATTGGAGTTTCAGCTTCAACATCAGTCCTTCCAATGAACACCCAGGACTGATGTCCTTTAGTATGGACTAGTTGGATCTCCTTACAGTCCAAGGGACTCTCAAGAGTCTTCTCCAACACCACACTTCAAAAGCATCAATTCTTTGGTGCTCAGCTTTCTTTATAGTCCAACTCTCACATCCATACATGACTACTGGAAAAACCATAGTCTTGACTAGACGGACCTTTGTTGGCAAAGTAATGTCTCTGCTTTTAAATATGCTGTCTAGGTTGGTCATAACTTTCCTTCCAAGGAATAAGTGTCTTTTAATTTCATGGTTGCAATCACCATCTGCAGTGGTTTTGGAGCCCAAAAAAATAAAGTCTGTCACTGTTTCCATTGTTTCTCCATCTATTTGGCATCAAGTGATGGGACCAGATGCCATGATCTTCGTTTTCTGAATGTTGAGTTTTAAGCCAACTTTTTACTCTCCTCTTTCACTTTCATCAAAAGGCTCTTTAGTTCTTCTTCACTTTCTGCCATAAAGGTCATGTCATCTGCATATCTGAGGTTATTGATATTTCTCCCGGCAATCTTGATTCCAGCTTGTGCTTCATCCAGCCCAGCATTTCTCATGATGTACTCTACACATAAGTTAAATAAGCAGGGTGACAATATACAGCCTTGACGTACTCATTTTCCTAGTTGGAACCAGTCTGTTGTTCCATGTCCAGTTCTAACTGTTGCTTCCTGACCAGCATATAGGTTTCTCAAGAGGGAGGTCAGGTGGTCTGGTATTCCCATCTCCTTCAGAATTTTCCACAGTTTATTGTGATCCACACAGTCAAAGGCTTTGGCATAGTCATGCCACTTAAAGATTATCTAGTTCTCATCATTATTTTTCAGATGAAGAAAATAATACCTAGGAAAGAAAAATGGCTTGCCCAAGGTCACATAGGGTTTAAATGAGGAAGTAGAGAATAGATTTCTTGTCCTGTGCTCCTGCCTTGACACCTTCAGGCTAAAGGACTTTTCCAGGTTTGAAGGCAATACAAAGAAGCAGTGCATCAATATGACACAGGCCCTGCTCTCAAGTAAAAGTAGTTATTCCAGCTGGGTTCCCTTCCCACCTCCTCTTAGAATTTAACTTCCTCAATTGTCCTTTGATCACTGTAATCCTCCACTCTCCCCACCGGTTTATTCTCTTCTCCCAACACGTCTCCCTAAGAATTAGGACCCTCGACTGACCCTGACCATCTACTGAACTCTGCCCATTCCCCTTATACCACCAATCTCCTCCAGAGACACCTTTATTCTTTTTCACCTCACCTTTCACTGACCCTTGAAGCCCATATGGCCTCAGACAATAAACAAATTGCTCTCTTTAAGGTCACCATCAACTTCTGGATCACCACATTCAATGGCCTTTTCATTGTTCTTTGTTTATCTGCAATATCTGACTCTCTTAACCATATCTCTTTTTCTCTCCTAGTGGCCCATGCTCAAACATCCCACACCACTGTAGGCTCTGTGTTCCCTATGTCCCTTAGATCTGTTTTCTCTTGTCCTGCATCTGTTGCCACCATGTTAGTCGAATTTATTATAATCTTTCATTTCTCTTCTCCAGACCACCTCATTACTGAGCTTAGCACAGAATCAAAGAAATGTAGAGTAGGAAATCATAGTAATCAAATCAGGATTCAACTCCACAGCATTCCTGGTGGGTAGTCATTTCATCCTCTACCTGGTACGATGGAAAGCAAGAGGATTAAGAGTCAAAAAAATCTGGAATGATTTCCTAATTCCATCTGCTACTAACCGAGTGACCTTGAGACTGAGCCTCCATTTTCTCATTTGTAAAAGAAGATATTGGGACTTCCGTGGCAGTCTAGGGGTTAAGACTCCGCCCTTCTACTGCAGAGTCTAGATGCAGGTTCAATACCTGGTCAGGGAACTAAGATCCCGTATGCTGTGTGCCATGGCCAGAAAAAAAGAAAGACAATATTAATATATATGCCTGAGTATAAGTAATGTGCAGATCAAATTAGATCATTTATGTCAAAGAATTCCCTAAACAATAAGTCTTACATGTTACTGTTGTTCTGAATGATGGGAAACTAAATACCCTTCAAACATCCCTTCCAATCCCTAGAAGCAGGAATCATTAGAAAGTTTTTCTGCATGTCAGTATCAATTTACCTCCTGTAACTCCTAATTATTAATCTTAGATTTACTCTCTCAAACCTTGAAATGAGTTTTAATGATAATACTCAGTTGTTGAAAGTATGAGGAATAAGTATTCTCATAGACTGTTGATAATACATCTATTTGGAGGACAATTTGGCAAGAGGTATTAAAATTTGAAATATGCACATCCTTTAACCCAGAAAATCCACTTCTGAGAATTTACCCTATAGAAATGTTCACAAAGATACATGTCTAAAGATACGCATTACAACAGTATCTGTAAAGGCTTTTTTAAAAGTGGGGGAGAGGTATAGTTCAAATGTCCATCAATAGTGGATTGGATTAATAAATTATGTTACAACCACATAAGGAAATACTATTTGACTCTTAAAAAGAATAAATGCCTATAGACTGATATGCAAAGATATACAAAATACAGTAAGTTTTTTTTAAAAACTTCACAATATAATGTAGAATATGGATCCATTGCTTTTTATCAATTGCTTATATAAGGCTAAAAATAAACACACCCCTCTATATGTTCATATATATTCACAAGCATCTAGAGGACATGCACCAAAATATTTGGGGACATGAGATTGTAGTCAACTCCCTCTTGGTATTTTTTACATTTCTGGTGTTAGTTTTGCAACTACAAAGATAATAAAGGTATTTGACCCCTTCCTTAATCCCTTACCTTCTTCTCATTATAACCCTGTCTCTATTCTTCCCTTCAAGGTCAAACTTCTTAAAAGAGTTACTTACTAAATTGCTCATCTCCTATTTGGTCCTAAACTCACTGCAATCCAGGTTTTGATCTCAATACTCAATTGAAGTTATCCATATGCAGGTCAGGAAGCAACAGAGAACTGGACATAGAACAACAGATTGGTTCCAAATCGGGAAAGGACTACGTCAAGGCTGTATGTTGTCACCCTGCTTATTTAACTTACATGCAGAGTACATCATAAGAAATGCTGGGCTGAATGAAGCACAAGCTGGAATCCAGATTGCCGGGAGAAATATCAATAACCTCAGATATGCAGATGACACAACCTTTATGGCAGAAAGCGAAGAACTGGAGCCTCTTGAAAGTGAAAAAAGAGAGTGAAAAAGTTGGCTTAAAACTCAACATTCAAAAACTAAGATCATGGCATCTGGTCCCATCACTTCATGGCAAATAGATGGAGAAATGGTGGAAACAATGACAGACTTTATTTTGGGGGGGCTCCAAAATCACTGCAGATGGTGACTGCAGCCATGAAATTAAAAGACACTTGCTCCTTGGAAGGAAAGTTATGACCAACCTAGACAGCATATTAAAAAGCAGAGACATTACTTTGCCAGCAAAAGTCCACCTTGTCAAAGCTATGGTTTTTCTAGTAGCCATGTATGGATGTGAGAGTTGGACTATAAAGAAAGCTGAGCACCCAAGAATTGATGCTTTTGAACTGTGGTGTTGGAGGATACTCTTGAGAGTCCCTTGGACTGCAAGGAGATCCAACCAGTCCACCCTAAAGGAAATCAGCCCTGAATATTCATTGGAAGGACTGATGCTGAAGCTGGAACTCCAATATTTTGGCCACCTGATGAGAAGAGCCAACTCACTGGAAAACACCCTGATGCTGGGAAAGATTGAAGGTGGGAGTAGAAGGGGATGACAGAGGATGAGATGGTTGGATGACATCACCAATGCGATGGACATGAGTTTGAGTAGGCTCCGGGAGTTGGTGATGTACAGGGAGGCCTGGCGTGCTGACGTCCATGAGGTTGCAAAGAGTCAGACATGACTGAGTGACTGGACTGAACTGAACTGAACAAGAAGGGGACTAAGACCATCTTTACAAATAAATTAAATAAACATTTTCCAGTTCTCATTTGACCTCTCAAACATAGATAATCAGTCCTTTCTTCTTGACATGTCTTCTTCCCTTGCCTCGGTTATTCCTCTCATTGATTTCTCTGCCTCTGCTGGCCCTTACATTTCAATGTCTCAGAGGTTCTATCCCAGTGTTTTCTCACTTCACACATTCTCTGTGAGTAATCTCACCTACGCCCGAGGCTTTGATCACCATTTTGCCAAACTTAATCTGAATCCAAATATCTCCCCTAAATTCCACAACCAAAAGGTAAAAGGTCTAACATACATTTATCTTCAGTGTTCTACAAATACTTCAAATTCAAGCTGCTCAAAACTGAATTCACAACCTTTTCCCACAAAATAGCTTTTATCATGTATTCTCTATCTTAAGGAATGCCAAGTATCCATTCCAGAAACTTTGACTTCATCCTCAGTTTCTCCTAATTCACTTCATTAACCTCTGCCTCTAGTTTTTTCCATCTGACTTCTTTTCTTCCCTGCAGCCAGAGTGACTTTTTCTAAAATGTAAATATGGTTGTGTCACTGCCCTGTTTAAAAATCATTCAATGACTCCCTATCCCTTTTAGAATAGGCTCAAATAGAATAGATGCCAGGGCATCCGAGGCCCCAACTTACCTCTCCAAGTTTGTCTTGACAACTTCTTCATTTCTGTAACCAGAGCTACATGAATTTCTTAGAAAATGCTATGCTCCCTCTTGCCTTGAAACCTTGACAGTTTCTCTGCCTAAAGTATCTTTCTCTGCCTTAAGCAACTTCCCTGCCTCTCCATCCATGCCCCCACAACTCCTACACACACACACATACACAATTCACTTGTTTAACTCTTCAGGTCTGTCCCCAGGTTTTGCTGGATCCTCCAAAGCCAGTCTAAAGCAGTTTGTGTTTATACATTCTAATCCCTTATGATATCACAACAGTTTATCTATTTTTCACTAATTTGCAAGCTCTGTGAGAGCAGAGATTCTGTCTTTGTTTAAAAGCACATAGACTGCATCACAACATACCAAGCACTTTTCTACATGCTTTGTAAGTAGTTACTCTTTCATTCCTCCTAACAACCCTAGGAGGTAGGTCATAGGGAAGTACTATCATTTATAGATAAACAGCCCTGGCATAGAGAAGCTAAGTAACTTGCCCAAGATCACATAGTCAGTCAGGGCAGAGCTGGAATTCAAAGTCAGGTAATCTTGTTTCAGGGTCCATGATCTTAACCTCTATGCTAACTTATTAGTTACTCTATCGAGTGAAGTACTTAGTAAATAGTATGTATTCAATAAATATTTCTTTGATAATTAGAACTATGTCTTAATACCTATACTCGGGACACTCATGGAGACTAGAAAAGGATGTTAGGAGGGGCTAAAAATCCCCAAAGATTAGCTTGGCTCTCAGGTCTCACCCTTTCAAACTGCTAAAGAGGTCCTCGGTGACTTTGTGCACCTGGAGCGCATCCTCCCGGATGAGGGTGATGTACAGGGAGCCCTGCAGACACAGCTTCCACAGCTTCTGGCAGTCAGCATTGGAGTTGAGGCACCCATGACAAAGAAGAAACCCAACTGCAGGTGTGTAAAACAGTGCAAAGGAGGACTTTTAGGGCTTGATCTCCATGTGACATGCTGCTGGGTCTAGTCCCACCTCAATCCACAAAAAACTTACTGACAATCCAACGCTCCATCACTTCCACGGACAGGTACTCACAGGCCATCTATGAGAAGGGAGGCAGAGATGCTTTAACAGCTATTTAACTTGGTCTAAAGACTAAGGCGGTCAAGACAAAGGCAATCAAGCTAGAATTTGAGTATCAAACACAACTCTTATCTTACCAGACTGGATCAGGATACTTTGATAAGCCAATACCTGGGAAAACTAGAAGTGGATTGAGGGGAAAATATATTTGAGAGGGGGGAAGGAACTTAAGCTAGAAGTCAGGACAAATGGTTTGACATAACTTCTCTTCAACAGTTCAGGAGAGTAATACTCAAAATCTTATGATTTCCCCCTCCCTTGGATTCTTTCACCATGTAAAATATAAATCACTTGTCTGGTGCTTCTCATACATCTTGTACCATCAGTTCTATTTTTATGACCACATGGCCTATCTTCCTACTAGACGAGAAATTCTTTGCAGCAAGGACCTTGGGCCAATAGTAACTGAATAAAAACATTTGTTAATTAATTGACATCTATGCTAAAGTGCCTACTGGGCTAAATAGGTGCCTAATGACTCAGTTTCATCCATTAATTCATTCTGTGAATATTTATTAACTTCCTTCTATGGGCAGGCACATCCTAATCCTGATCCAAAGAAAAGCTTCAACCTAACCATGATTTTTTTAGTCACATAAGATGATCAACACAGAAGCATATCCTAGCAGAGGGCTAAAGCACTCTTAGGGCTGATATTTCCTGAAAGGAAGAAGTCTCTACAGAAATGACCTTGGAAAGAGCATGCTTCCGCTGACAAGAGGAAAAGAGAACTCACGGTATCTGAATTAGCAGGGTTAATCATGGCTGAGGCTGTGCCAATAAGACTCAGAAGCTGGACACTGCGCCACTGCTCAGCTCCTTGGTTCCTTCGGACAAAGAGGCAATGCAAAGAGAGGAGGGCTTCACTCACAGCCTGTGAGGGGAAACAAACGAATCCTTAAAGTCAGTGATGGGGACAACTTACTTCTGCCTGAGAAATCCTCCAGTCTCTCAAGAAACTTGCCTTTGTGTGAGGCCCAAACTCCTCTGTCAGCTTCTTCAGAGGGTGGTCATACTCCAAGACCATCTGACCCAGACGGGCAAAACTGGAGTCACTTGAAGAAAGCACAGGGAAAATGCTTACAGCCCTCCACTAAGCATGATGTAAACTCTCATGTTTGCATATAGGTTAAAGGTGTGTACATAAGCTGGTACTCTCCACCACCTACAAAGATACTAAACTGTAAATTCCATATGAAGATAACCCACTCTAGGCCCTGGAATACTAAGACAGAATCACATGATTTGGGGCTGGTGCATGAAAGTTTCTTCCTTACAAGAAACTGAAATAGGGTTGAACACACGATAGATACTCTACAAATTTGTGTTGATTAGTTATTGCTGGACCCAAATCTGTATACAGACCAAAAGTATATTTATACGCACACACACATTCAAAGCAAATGTAAGTCACGTGCCTAGGTACTCATGCAGGCACGTAGGAATATACATCATACATAGCACAATGTTCAACAGCCCACTCTGATCTCTCTGGTCTTCACTTTTTTCAGCCTTTAAATGCTTTTATTTGCACTAACAGAAAGGCAAAGAACTGTACATAATCCAAAATCCATTTATATTTGGCTTCAAATGTATTATCATACATTACTTACCTCTAAAGGCTTTAACTTTACTAATATTATTCCTACTAATATTAAAAAATGTTTTCTTTGCTTTCTGCAATAACCTGAAAAGGAGAGTGGCAGCAGCCAGCCCAGGATTAAAAACTCACTAGAGATAATGCAGACTGGATAGCCCACTAGCAGATATTCAAGAGTTAACTGTATATAAAAGTGCACGTCTTAGTGTATGCCCTTATAAGTATTCTAACTTGTTTTATTTTGCCTGTGTCATCATGTAGATTATAGATTCTCACATGAAAAAGCATGCCATCTACTTCCTTTGTATCCACTTCTATGTCATAGCAGCATGTATGAGATTCATCATCTTGTATACATCTCCTTAACTCACCTGTGTCCATGCAGCATCTCATGGGCACAGTTGAACATGCCAATGAGTACCCGTCGATCCTCAATCCGTGACAGAAGTAAAATAACTGAGGTGTAAGTCACTATCAAGTCCAGGTAACTCCGAGTGAAGTCAAAGTTGAGATTCTACAAGGAAAATACATAGAAACCCCAAAACGGCAAGGCCTGTTAAACTCGATTTCCCCAATCATTCCAGACGGTGCTAACCAGACTCTGGAAAGGTCTATTTAGAAGAAGAAATTGGGGACTTCCCTTGCGGCCCAGTGGCTAAGACTCTGAGCTCCCAGTGCAGGGGGTCTGAGTTCAATCCCTGGTCAGAGAACTAGACCCCACATGCCACAACTAAGACCTGGTATAGTCACATAAATAAATATATATATATTAGGAAAAAAAGAAGAAATGGACAAGACTGCAAATTCAGAAGAAAATGGGAACAAGTTCAGGGGCTAAAAATGAACTCAAAATATAAGAAGGCCAGGAAATTAGAGCTGACCTAATTAGGTGTTGGATTTTTACGTGAATTTTATATTTAAAAAAATCACAATACTGATCTGCTTAACATGTAAATGCACTTTAACTTCCACATTTTTACAGAAGTATAGTCCTGAATTAACAGCCATTCATTCATTATACAGTATATATTATATTATAGTCCTGGAAGAACAGCCATTCCTCTAGTCCCATCTCACCCGACACTGTTCCAACAGAGACCATTTCCATGGCTCTAGGATAGAAGAGAATTGCAAAGAATCTTACGATATCAAAATGGCACTGGCAGGCATCAATGGTGTTGAGAAGTTCATACACATGATCCTGGGGGTAGAATTGGAGATGAGAATCAGTGAAGAAGAAAGAGAAGATGACGTGTACTATCGGAATCTGAGGGAAAGGCTCTCTTCCTTGGAGATCCTAAGGAGCCACCGAATAACATACAGGAGGCTTCCTGAGTTCGGGAAGTTCCTCCTCCATAAGCTGTTGGTGGGCCCCTGGCAGGCTACCCTACCGGATGCTCATGTCTCCACAGGCACAGGTCCCTGTTACACTGTGCACACCTTCCCTCATCTTATTGTCCCAGTGCCCTCTTTCTCCACACACACACACACACACACGCGCGCACACGCACAAAAGGTTACAAAATGCAGGTTATCTGATCATTTGTTTCTAAAATACCGAAAATCAGGACCCCCCCTTTTTTTTAATTGATCAATCTCAAAATCAGTCTGTTCTTTGATTCTATCTCCTATTCTCTTTAACAAATGGGAATACTACCAAACTTTCTACATGTTTCTACTTACTGATCACCTACCACAATATGTGCTAAGTACTTACTAAGTTATTTGCATATACTTCATTTAACCCTCATTCCAGTGTGAGAGGGATTCTTTTCTTTTCATACCTAATTTTGCCTAAATAATAAGCAGTTTTACTATGGATACTTCTCTCCTCCCTCACATCAGCACCCACTCTACATCCTGTCCAACCTTCAGGTAGACAAGTTTAACAACCTAGTGTGTCCTTTGTTAATTTTCACCCTATTTATATAATCCTGTGCAGGCAAGAAGAAACAAGAGAGAGGGTTTTTTTGAAAATCATTTGTGTTAAAAACTTGAGATAATGTCACACTCTTATTACCATTTTACTTTTTTTATTCAATCATACCTACTAAAAGTCCTCAAGTCTCTGGTAGAGCCCTAATGCACTTCTTTTTAATGGCTGCATAGTAGTCCATGATACGGCCAGTTCATTCCGTCTTTTCCCAACTGATGCCCTAGTCACTGCACATAGATACTGTCAATTCTACTCAAGTTGAACTACTAGATCAAAGAGTATATATATTTTTATTTTTAAAACACATTGCCAAAAGATTTGGATAGGCTGTTTACAATTAAAAATATAAAAATGGTATGGCTCAGTCCCTTCACTGTTACCTGAAACTCATAACATTGTTAGCCTGCTATACCCCAACACAAAATTAAACGTTTAAATATATACATATAAATGACCAATAAGAACATGAAAAGATGTCCAATAATACTAATCATCAGGAAAATGCAAATTAAAATCACAAGAAGATACCACTACATACCCAGTGCAGTGCAGTGCTCAGTCATGTCTGACTCTTTGCAACCCCATGGACTACAACCTGCCAGGCTCCTCTGTCCATGGAATTTTCCAGGCAAGAAATACTGGAGTGGATTGTCATTTCCTCCTCCAGGGGATCTTCCTGGCCCAGGGATTGAACCTGCATCTCCTGCATTGGCAGGTAGATTCACACACCCATTAGAATGACTAAAATTCAGGAGTCCCCTGGAGGTCCAGTGGTTAGGACTTGGAACTTTAATTGCAGTGCCCCAGCTTCAATCCTGGTCAAGGAACTGAGATTCTGAAAGCCACTCACCACAGCCAAAGAAACAAAGAATGACTAGGGACTTCGCTGGAAGTTCAGTGGTTAAGACTTCGCTCCTAATGCAAGGAGCATGAGTTCAATTCCTGGTCAGGGAACTAAGAGCCTACATGCCACACAGCACATGGCCATGAATGACATAAATAACTGAAAGCAAGTTTGATGAGAATGTGGAGCAACAGGAACACGATATATTGTGGATGGGAAGAGAAAATGGAACAATGACTTTGGAGAAGAGTTTGGCAGTTTCTTATAAAATTAAACATAAACATACCATGTGATTTAGCAATTCAACTTCTAGGTTATTTATCCAAGTGAAATGAAAAATATGTCCCCACAATTATTTGTACTCAAATGTTTATGGCAACTTATGCATACTGGCCAAAAACTGGAGACAATCCAGAAGTCCATCAACAGGGAAATGGATAAACACATTGTATCCATACAATGAAATAGTACTCAGCAAAAATAGGAAATGAATTGGAGGTATGTAAAACATAAACAAATCTTAAAAATATTATGCTGAGTGAAAGAAGCCAGACACAAAGGAAAACATGGTGTATAGATCCTAATTACATGTATGAACCTCTAAAAAAGAAAAATCTAATCTGGAATGTAGATCAGTGGTTGCCTGGGGACAGGATAAATTAGGATTGACTAAGGATAAAAAGGTGCAGGGAAGCTTTGTGTTGATGAAAATTATCCGTATTTTATGTTGGCTGTTACACAGGTGTATACATTTGTCAAATTTATTAAATGTATGAGAACTTCCCCAAAAGGCTGTATCTAAATTTACATACAGGGAAACTGAGGCTGAGAGCAGTTAAGAAACTCACCACAGATCACAAAGCTAGTAAGGACCAGAATTAGAATCCAGAGCCCACGATATTCTGTCTGTACTACATGACCTCAAGACCTCTGTCAGGTCTATGCTGCCTCCTTTGCTGGGAGGGCCAGTCTGCAACTCCTTGTTGCAACCAAATTCCCAAGGGATAATATAACCGAGGTTTGCTTCCAGCCACTCACACAACCAATGTCACTACCCAGATTTTATACTGTAAAGATAGAATCAGAAAGGAATAGATTTACCATCTGTTGGCCTATTACCCTATTATACACTAAACACTGTGTTAAGTGTTTTCAGTGTGTTGTCTAATTTAATTTTTACAAATACCCCATGTAGTAAATCTTACTTCCCATTTTACAGATAAAGAAACTGGGATTCAAAAAGTTTCTTACCAAAGTCATATAGTTTATAAGTGATAAAGCTGAGAGCTGAAACCAGGTCTGTCTGATTCAGAGCCTACCTACTTCACAACACACAATACCTGTATCTCTATTTCCCTACCAGCCCTGAATGAGCTGTACTAAACTCCTTGGGCTCAGAAGTTTACCACTGTAGCAACCAGAAGGTATCTTTTGGACTCCTAGTGAAAAATGTTTTTATATGCTTCCAGCATTCTTCTACTGTCTCCACCAGTGCCTACCTTCTTCCTAACCATTACTCTCAATTCCAAATGAATAACCTCTGATCTGACCCTTCTTCAGAACTTACGATCTTCTGTGTGCCCCCTTCTATCTTCATTGCATGATCTGATGACCAGCCTGGATTAGCTCCCTAGGACACCCAAGGCAGGGCTCCATACTCTTGTACTAGCTGAAAAAATACTGTAATACCATTACAAACTTACATGGCTCAAATGACTAAAATTTGTATTATTTCTTGAATATATAAATAATGTGTTCATTGTAGAAAAATCAGAAAATACAAACATAACTTTAACTCATTTTTAAAACCACTCATAATCTCACCATACAAAGAAGTTCTAATCTTCTTCATATGCATTTTTGTCTATATAAATATACATTTTAGGGATATCTCCTCTGTTAAGCTACATTGTAATTTGCTTTTACACTAAAGAACATGTGAAGAGCATTTTTCCCATGCTAAGTAATATAAATATGTATCATCTTTAGCAGCTGTATAATATTCACTTATAGACACATACTCTGGGCTTTTAATTAAGCCTCTAGTTATTGAACATATCAATCATCAAGTTGTCATTATCATAAATAATGCAATAGAAATGCAAGAGAGTACATTCTTATACATATACCTTAGCACTTCTGATTGTCTCCTTGAGATAAATTTCTAGAACTAGAATTATTACATTTAAAAATATATTTTTTTTTTAAATATATTTTCTAAGACTTTTAAAACATCATATCAGGTTGCCCTTCAAAAACAAAGCACTAAATATTTTTTTACAGTTTATGGCTACAAAATAGTACATATTCATTGTTTAGAACTCAAATAAAATATCATCCATATATTATGCTATCAAACATTATTAATAATTAGATAAGCTCAAATTGAGAGAAATTCTGAAAAATAATTAGTCTGAACCCTTCAGAAAAGTCAGTGGCAGAAAAGACAAAATAAGACTGGGAATTATTCTAGATTAAAGACTAAAGAGACATGACAACTGAGATATAACATCATGAATTCAATGTATGATCCTTGAGAAAAGTAGAGGAATGTGATTATGGGCTCTAACTATAACATTGTAGCAATTTTACATTTCCTGAGTACAATAGCTGCATTAAGGTTATGTAAGAAAATATTCTTGTTCTTAGCAGATGTATGCTAAAGTATTTATGGAGAGAAATGTCATGGTGCCTGCAACTCAAATGGTTCAAGGGAAAAAAAAAAAAAAGATAAGCAAACATGGCAAAATATTAAAAATCAGGAGATCCAGGGGGAATATAGACAATATTCATTGTACTGTTCTTGAAATTTTTTAGTAGATTTGTAATAAAATTTGGGGGAAAAAATACTTAAAATTTTAACTCAAAGAATACAAAAATATATAAGTAATAAATTAAAGCCAATCATAATAATCCAGCTCCAAAGTCAGGTATTTTTAACAGCTTAGTGTATAATATCCCAAATCTCTCCTACATATATAATAACACTATGTGTATATAAATTTATGTATCTTTTAAAACAAAAATAAAACTGTATCATACAGTATTCTATAACTCACTTTCGCTTAACAATACAACTTAGACATCCTTCCATATCAATACATCTGATATTTTAAAGAAACAATAATAAGGAACATACATGAACATCCAAACACTGTGTACTTGGGCTAGAGAGAGCTCACCCGAAATTCCATAACATCCACAAATGACTGGTAGTAGTTGGTAAGGTATCGAATTATCTCAGATTTTTCCCGATGCACTGGTCCTAAATGTTGCTGAAAGAAACAAAGTAAGAAGACAAGTGATCAAAGCAACACAAGAGAATAGGGGTTAAAACACCCTTAAAGAGGGTTAAAATATGCAGACAGGGGAAGTTGGAAAATCTCCAAATTCTGAAGTTTCGGAGAGAATATTCCCTATCTAGGCAGGATGGTTGCATGTAATCCTGACTAGATATAGAGTCTAAATGAGAGGAAATTTCAAGGTCTCTTTCAGCCAAATGGTTTACTATTCATATTTAAGTCAAAAGTAGCTGAATGAGAAGATGTCGTAAGTAAGATGGTAAGAAATCTAGGGGTAACAGGTAATAAGGGAGAAGTAAGGCATATGCCACTAGATGCATAACTCTAAGGCAATAAACAAGAAAACACTGAGTGGGAAACGGGAGCAACAATAAAATATATGCAACTGCTGCATCAATAGAGCTGTCCTCAGTGAGAGCAAAGTGTTCTTGTGAATAGGGTCAGTGTTTTGCTCCAGCTTACCCTTAGGAGAATCTCATCTTATCTCAGAAATCTCAAGACTACCACAACCTGAAGCCCTGTGGTTTAGCTTAGGAAAACGAAAAAAAAAGGCCACTCCATCCTCTGGCAAGTTCAAAGAGAGGCCATCAAAAGACAGCTTGAACCATTCAAGCACAGTTATTTTGGAGAAAGGACAGAAGAGGGACACGTCTTACCGTGCTGTTTCGGACATCTATGTTGGGAAATTTCTTGTTGATGTACTTGAGAGATGATTCCATGGACTTTTCCAGTAAGAAAGGGGGCTTGGATTTGGGGTCTGAACAAGTCTGCACAGATAAATAACATTATGGTTATCAATCCTTTCTTCTGTTCCTCGGAAACATACCTCTTCCCACATTGTGCATTCTTACACAATCTCTCTTAGGGAAAGGGGATCTGAGTACTAATTATAAAAGAATAAGAGTAGGTCAGGAAAAAGTTCCAGGACATTAAGCCAACCATCAGAAGAGCTAAATAACCTGGGCATCTCATCTTGCTGGATAAAGCTTAACGTCTGCTTGGGCCTGACACAAAGAGGAAGCTCTCTCCACCCCTCAGCCGAAGCCGGAAGGAGTGAGAAAAGCAGCTAGCTGCTCAGGAGTTAGACTTCGTGGGAGAATTAGTGTCATAATTATGTCCATTATATAAGCATCTCATCCCAAGGGCATTTATAGTAGGCATGGAGATGAAACTGTGTCCCAGTGATTTGTTTGATTATGAAATGCACCGAGGTCCCCCCCCAAATCCCCCAATTTCTGTCCCAGAAACCCCACTCCCACCCATCTTTATTTCTTAACTTCACTAGGCCCAGCACTAGCCCACCTCCTGTCACCAGCTTCTCCCAATTCCACAGTTCCTATCCTAAACACACATATATAAGACCACAGTGAGACCTGTCTCAGACTCGAAGTAACTCAAAGGTAGTTACTCTTTTTTTTTTAACCCAAATGTCTTACCTTTTTTTTTCCTTTCAGGGAAAGTATTTCCATTTAAAAACTTTTGCCAGACACCCAACTCGATTTCTCCAGAGTGTGGGGCCAGCGCTAAACAATAAGACCCAGAATTCTAGACCCAGACTTTTATCCAGGCGACTCGGAACACAATTATTTCCCATCCCACCATTACCCCCAGCAGAAGGCAGACGTTCTCTTTGGGGTGAGAATCATACTCAAAAAGGCGGAAGCCCTGAAGACAAGCCTCCCCTTCTGCCTCCCAGCACCAGCTGTCCTATATAATCTGAGGGACTGAAGGCCAGAGAAAAGAGAAGGGAGTCTAACAGCTGGACCTGCCGGTCTCAGGGGTCCCCGCCCTACTGCTGCTGGAATAGTTAGTGCTAGTCCAGTTGCCCACACTTACCTTCTTGATGTTATACATCCGGATGAGGACCCCCTGACCTCGATCATTCAGGATAGTGAGCTTCTCTGCTAATTTATGCTGGTATGCAGAAGTCAAAGACATGATGGCCACTGAGAGACAGGAGCATCCAGACAGCAATGCCTGACCTCCCCAAACACTTTCAGCTAGGGTGGTGACACCCTCTGGGCGGAGGCACCCAGCCTGGTTGGTGCGCTGGTCTTCCTGTTACCTCTACAATTGGCTCGGGGCTGAAAGTAGTCATTACGCCTCATAGGCCCTCAGAATCTTCTGTACTTCCTCTTGCACACTCAGCAGGGGAGACTTCCTCTTTCTAGCTCTGCAGTATTTTTGGTAAGACTGTGAAATGAGTGGGGTGGGGGAGAGGGGCAGGCTTTCAAGGCTCTTCATAGTCTGGCACCAACCTTTTGGGCCTTAGCCTTCCACTAGTGTCCTATAAGGGGCTTCCCAGGTGGCTCAATGGTAAAGAATCTGCCTGCCAATGCAGGAGACTAGGATTCAATTCCTGGGTTGGGAAGATCCCCTAGAGAAGGAAATGGCAACCCACTCCAGTATTCTTGCCTGGGACATCCCACAGACAGAGGAGCCCAGTGAGCTATAGTCCATGGGGTCGAAAAAGAGTCGGATATCACTTAGCAACTACACAACAACAATGTCCTATATAAAGCTCCACAGCAGACAAACAAGTAGCAACTACCCGAGTCCCATCCACCTTTATACTTTCCCTCTTCTATATCCCCATCAAGAATGCCTGGGCTTCCCAAGCGGCACTAGTGGTAAGGACCCAGCATCCCAATGCAAGAGACATAAGAAATGCAGTTTCGATTCCTGGGTTGGGAAGATCCCTCAGAGAAAGGAATGGCAACCCACTCTAGTATTCTTGCCTGGGAAATCCCATGGACAGAGGAACCTGGTGGGCTACAGTCTGCAGGGTCGCAAAGAGTCAGACACCACTGAAGTGACTTAGCACACATACACACACGCAAGAATGCCTGTTATTCTCTCCTGAACCTTAGGACTATCCACCTGTCAGGGCCCAGATTAAATCCCAACTCCTCCAAACTACCCTATTCAATATCAAACATTATATATAACATGTATTCCTTGTTTTATTGTTAAGTGTATGTCTTATCTCCCCAACTACATCATAAGTTCCTTAATGACAGGAATTCCATCTGATACTCCTTCACATCCCTCATAATGCTCTAGCATAGTGATTCTCAAAGGGTGGTCACATTAGCATCACCTAAAAACTTATCAGACATGCAAATTCTCAGGTCCTAACCCAGACCTTGGAGAAGGCAATGGCAACCCAGTCCAGTATTCTTGCCTGGAGAATTCCATGGACAGGGGAACCTGGCAGACTACAGTCTATGGGGGTCACAGAGAGTCAGACACGACTGAGCAACTAACACACCCACACCAGACCTACTAAATCCAAAGCAGGGGTAGGGTCCAGCACTCTGTTTTAACAAGCCCTCCAGGTTAACTTCAATGCTCTCTCAGGTTTGAGAATCACCACTTAAGTACAATGATTCTTAAGAGTACTTAAGAAAGATCAATCCCTGTCTCCTGAGATTCAGGATTGGTAGGTCTACAGTGGGGTCTAGAAGTCTGAGTTGACAAGTACCCTAGGAGGTTCTGGTGCAAATGGTCCATTGGACACATGTTAAGAAACACTGATCTAGACCACCTCTTAGACACAGTAGCCATTCAATAAATATGCTGATTTATTTGCTGAATTATTAAGACTAAATTAGGGGCTTCCCTGGCAGTTCCACAGTTGAGAATCCACCTTGCAGTGCACGGGACACCCATTCGATCCCTGATCCAGATTCAGTGTGATGCAAAGCGACTAAGCCCATGCGCCACGACTACTGAGCCCAAGGGCCTAGAACCAGTGCTCCGCAACAAGAGAAGTCACTGAGACACAGAAGCCTGAGCACCGCAACTAGAGTAAGTAGTAGCCCCCACTTGCCACAACTAGAAACGCCCGCACGCGGCAACAAAGACCCAGTGCTGCCAAAAAATAAAATCTATTTTATTAAAAAAATAATAATGCAATAAATGTCATGAAAAAAGACTAAACTGGGAAACAGGTCCCCTGAAGAAGAATGAAATTAACTGAGATTAATGAGGGAAAATTAATGACAGACTTTAAATCTTAGAAGACTAGATAAATTTTAGCACTAAAATATTCTTGCCATTCCAAGTTAGGCCTTATCAAGAAAATCAGCTCCCTTTCAAGTTTCTTTCATAGCAGAAAGCAGAATGTCCTCAGAAAATTCTAAATCAAACAGAATTGTCTTCATATCTACCTCCTTTCCAAAACCTTTTCAAAGAAACAAGAAGATGGAATAAAATTTCAAGTATCTCTAAGGTAGGCTTTGCATTTTCAGAATGTAGAATCTGCCTTCTAGTTTATTTACTGCAATTGAGTCCCTAGAAGGCTATGGGCCTAGTGGAAGGTGATAGTGGCCCCAGATATCTGAATCACTTGCTGTTACCAAAGAAACTCAGTTTCTCTAAAGAGATCCGTGAGGTTTCTATTGGTCTTTCACCCTGATAGAGGAGAATAAAGGGCAGGCAGAAAGACACCAATACCTAGGGAGCTGAACAGCAGTATAACAGCCCCAGCCTCCCTATAGGTTAATATAGTTCCTATTGGATCTTTCTCACTTGCATTTCTTTTTTTTTTTAATGTATTCATTTTGGCTGCACTGGGTCTTCACTGCTGCACGCAGGCTTTCCCTAGTTGCAGCGAGCGGAGTCTACTCTTTACTGCAGTGCACAGACTTCCCATGGCAGTGGTTCCTCTGGTTGCCAAATATAGGCTTTAGGTGTGTGGGCCTCAGTGGTTGTGACTCGGGATCTAGAGCACAGGCTCAATTGTGGTGCACAGGCTTAGCTGCTTTGTGGCGTGTGGAATCTTCCCAGACCAGGGATCCAACGGGTGTCCCCTGTACTGGCAGGCAGAGTCTCGTTTACTGTACCACCGGGGAAGTCCTCGCACTTGCATTTCTTATCCTCATCTAAAAATGTTATTGAAGACCCTCCATGCCAAGCTAATCTTGTATTCCGCTGTCCCCTAGTATGTCCTAACTTAATGGAGACCGAGTTCTCAGTCTATTTCAGTGTCCTATGCTCATTTTTCATTTCTGCCTTTCCTGTTTATCTATGCTTTCCCTCTTGCTAAACTGAATTCCTAGTCAGTCTTCTGGAGCTAACACAAACAATCCAAAGTCCAGCCCTTGTTGAACTCCTACAGCACTTGGCCTACATCACATATTTTACACCTAAATTAGTTTTCACCTTTTAATTGCCTATTTTGTATTATACTGCCACCTCGGATGAACTGTAAGACTGCTAGACCCTGGAGACACTTACATGACTGTACTTGACATATGGGAAAAGTCTACACTGTGGCATCAGACAGAAATTTGAGCTCAAAGTAACTGAGTACAGTGGACCGAGCCTTAGGACTAGGATCCCAGGTTCTGGAGCCAGGTAATTTGAGTTCACGTTCCAACTCTATCACTTAGCAGCTCTGATCCAGGGTCCCTGAGTGCAAAATGGAGATGATATTGATAATAGTTCCTACTTCTTGGGTGTATTGTGTGCATTAAATAAGTTAGTGCATGTAAAGTGATGACTTGGTTATTTACTATGTATCAGGTCCTTCAAGTGCTTGACAAGTATTACATCAAATAATATTAATAATGATACTCAAACACTGGTTTTGTAACTTTGGGCTATCTGTCACCACTGAGTTGGTTTCCTAATCTGTACAATGGCAGCAGCCCCTCATACAACTGCACAAGTAATTGTACAACATGGCATATGTGCATATTTGGCTCAAAACCTGGTAGCTGGATTAGGAAGACCAAATATAAATGTTTTTAACATGGAGTGAGCTTATGTTGCTGTCTGCAGAATTCTATTTTGCACCCACTAAAGAAAAGGGCCAGGTTTAAAGGTGAGACTAATCATGCCAACAGGTAATCTTTAATGCAACTCACTGGAAACATTATGTGGCAGTTTCTGCTGGAAACTGGTGGCACACTTTGAAGGGTAGTTTAATTACCCCAGAGCACAGCCTAGTAACCCTGGCTACAAATCAGAATTCCCCGTGGAACTCTTTTAAAGCCACAGTTAGCCAGATCCCATTCATGAAGATTCCAATCCAATAGTTCTGGGATGGGGTCAAAAGCTCTGTCACTTTAAAACCACACAGTGATTCTCATGCACACACGACTGGGATGGAGAATCACTTCTCAAGATTTAACTATGACATCAAAAACTTTGAAACCTCTGAGAAACCACAGTGGGAGTTTCTCAGAGGGAGAAGAGGAATTGGGTAGCTCGAACAGAAATTTGCTTCATATCACCTGACTGAAGGGGCCTGTGCTTTCCCTCTTGTCAAACTTCAGCTATCTGCCTTGTTTTGCCTTACAGAAGGGTTTTCCTCTTCAAGTCACGCTGTCCTTTGGATTTTTGAGAGACACTGTTTTAAGAATGAGGTAGGTCTACAGAGCCTTTAGACTACATTTAAGTGTCAAGCTAGCATCAAGATTGGAATGTTTGCTGAGTCTGACATGCGCTAAACCAAATGGCCTCCATCATAGTGTTGGTCTCTCTCTGTGGGATATTCAGCTATCAATAATTAGGTGAGCGATAAATGGCAGCCCACTCCAGTATTCTTGCCTGGAGAATCCCATCGACAGAGGAGCATGGTAGGCTACAGTCCATGGGGTTGCAAAGAGTCAGACACGACTGAGCAACTTCACTTTCCTTTCCTTTCCCAGGCCACCAATTCTCCAGGCCCATTCTGAAGCACTCTTTGTTCATTAAGACCAGCCTTATCAGTCCAGTTAAACTTCAAACTTTTCTCGGCTGCTAAAAATAAAGGTTTGGCAGGGCCTCTGTATCAACCTAGAGGGGTGGGATGGGGAGGGAGATGGGAGGGAGGTTCAAAAGGGAGGGGATATATATATACCTATGGCTGAGTCATGTTGAGGTTTGACAGAAAACAACAAAATTCTGTAAAGAAGTTATCCTTCTATTAAAAATAAATTAATTTAAAAAATAAGGGTTTGGGTTATCTGACAACTACATTCAAGTATTAAAGCTCCTTTTCCATATTCTTGAAGAATCTAAAGACAGCTATATAATACTGGACTATATATACTGCAGCCTTTACACTCAGGGAGCCAATGCACCTCACAATTAGTTTTCATGGCTCTAATATAATCATTAATATGCACTGTAAGCTTTAAAAAAAAAAAAAAAAAACCTTGCCTTGGGTTCCTGAAAGGTACCTGAGTTTAACCTGAGTTTAAATCCCTAGACTTAATCACCTAAATGCTCTCAGGAAAATCTGACATTTAACAGTCTAGCTCTGTGCTCTTTACCTATGCCCTAGGCATGATGCAAAGTAGAAATGAAATGGGCTATTCTAGGCACTTTTCTATCCCTACTGCCTATACCAGTCTGCCTTGATCTTTCTCCGCACCAGCCCCCCTAATCAGACTATGCTGTTTCTGCTTTGCAGAAATCTCAGCTGTAGCTGTTGCCTGGAAACTTGGGAGTCCTTGAAGTGCATGTCTGAGTTGCTAAAGACAGCTAGCCATAAGGGAAAGTAGGCCTCCTATTGGCAGTAAAATGCACCAGATTTGAGACAGTGTATTCTTAGTTCGCTTCTAGGAGTCTTCATGTGTTAATACCTACGACTTTAGAGATTTCACACTGGCGTTTCTCATATAAAGTAGCCTGAACCTAAACATGGTAATGTTCTTTCTTCCAAATCCTGCTCCCCAAAAGTGGTTAGGCTAACCTATCTGACAAGTAGTATCTATGTCTGGAAAAGAGCTTCATTCAGACAGATTTGGTGGAGAGATGGAAGAGAGCAGTGCTGAACGGTAAAGGAACCAGCTGCCCCAGCCCTGCTTTCTCCAGGACTTTCTAGCTTACGGTGTTAAACTTCATTTTACCCAATACTGTGAGTTTTCTAAGAATCCTGCCAGTTTAGTTAATACTCTATTGAAAGGTAAAAAGAAAAATTATTTAAAACAAGTTATATAATATGTGTACAAATATTAATTTTTGGCCTTTCAAGGCATATAAGAAGTGAATTTGTCCTGTAATCCTGTTATCTAACAAGCTAGGCTAGGGCTTATGTTATCCAAAATTGTCATAGGTAAGACTTGAGATACTCATATCATTTACACCACTCTTTTTCTGAGAACAGAAAATAGACTTATGTCAAGATTACCTGATCTTAAATATCAGTATTTTCTTTACCAACCCATGCTTCCTGCTCTTCAGGCGTCACGGAGTCAGAAGCCTTGAAAGTATGTCCTTATGACCCAAACCACAGGGTGTCAGCCAGCAGGTTACAGTGGCACCTGGCATCATGCAGAAAGGTAAGTTTCCCTGATAACCGTTAAGTCAATGCAGGGAGAAAAATAAACTCAGAATATAAAAGATTAAAGACTTTGTTGTTGTTTTTTTAAAGAACAAACTTACCTGAAAGTTCTTAACGTTGGAACATGATACATCTTCAGCATTTTCAGAAAGGAATGGAGGGTGGAATTCAGGCAAAACCTTAATGCCATTTAATAAGAACTTCTTCCTTTTAGAAAAATCCAAAGATAGCTAAAAAGATGGCTAACTGAAAATATAATACTTGTCATGTGGTTCCAACCAAAAGGCTCAAAGAACATGAGGCTAACTGTGTCAATAGGACTGCTACAGATGATGTTAAGTTTTCTATTTGGAGTGGAGTTTTCTATTTTTTAAGTGGAGGTGGAGTTGAGTTCTATTATCCTTCCCCCAACCCTCCATATTTCATAGCTATGGAAACCTTAGGCAAATGAGGAATGAAAAACAGAAGTTTCCACTCTGCTTCTGTAACTTCTGTCCGCTATATTTCAGACAGCCTTTTAATCTTCCAAAGGTTATTATTTCTCCAAGTTCAGAACCAAATGAAAAATTTCTAAAGTTGCCAATCAGATTCCTGACCCTGATGTCTGGAACACAAGTAAGCAAAGTGAGACAGTGAGCACAAAGTAAAGGCTTGGACTCTAAGTCCTCTGTAGCCAATAAGTACAGCAGCCTTGCAGTAATTAAGTCTTAATACTCCTCCCACAAAATCCTTCACCAAAGCAATCAAAAGAGTAAATTTGAGAATTTCATCTGTCTCTAGAGAGGCAACCCAGTAAAAAGGAGTCTAATTAAATCTAATAATTATATTCACATACAGGAATTAACAGATTCTTACCTATACCAAGTCACTTTCCATAGAAAAAAATTACTGGTAAAAACTGAAACTTGTAATCTAAAAGATTAGGATTTATCCTAACTCGAAGGATATCTTTTCTCTAAGATGCAGCATGTTATATTGGAGAACTCACTAGCTTTTCAAGTCAGACCTAGGTTCATCTCTCTGCTCTGGCCTTAAGGAAAGTTGCTGCTCAAACACATCTTCCTCATCTATAAAAGGAATAATATCTACCTCATAAGGTACAATTTGTGCTTGTTCAGTCGCTTCATTCGTGTCCGACTCTTGGACTGCAGCCCGCCAAGCTCCTCTATCCATGGAATTCTCCAGGCAAGAATACTGGAGTGGGCTGCTATGCTCTCCTCCAAGGGATCTTCCTGACCCAGGGATCAAACCCACATCTCCTGCGTCTTCTGCATTGAAGGTGAATTCTTTACCACTAGCACCACCTGGGAAGCCCCCATAAGGTACAATAGACTAATATTAAATAAAGATGTGTTATTAAATAAATTAAATTAAATTAAAATGTGTGTTAGAGCAATGCAAGCCCTTTTAAGAGAAAGTCCAAATAGTGTTAATGTCATGATTTAACACAACAGAAATTTCCTTATGTACAATCCAGTGCAAGTATTCAGTGGGAGTGGTGATTCAAGAACACAGGCTCTTCATCTTTTAACTGTCACCTTTCACACCTGGCTTCCCAAGCTGCCACAAAAAGAAAACAGAGAAAGTATAGCTGCCTCTTAACCACCTCAGCCCAGAATAGACTATTTCTATTCACATCCCATTGGCAAAAACAAGTCACATGACCAGACCTATGTCAGGGAGTTAGCAATGTAGTCTCTAGCATTTTCCAGCAACAACTATGGAAGGGAGACTCAAATCTCCTGCCAGTTAGCCTTCTCTGCAATAATATAAAAATGCTTGGTACTTGTGTTACTTCTTCCTGCTTTCCTTCTTTCTAGATAACGCACATCATTCTTCTTCATTTGTCCTTAAGACATTTACTCCAAAAATGCTGGTTTGTAAAAGATAAATCATCTTATAGAAGCTATTGAAATATAGAATAGCTCTATTCTAATAGAATATCTTTGAATGAGATGGCCACTAGATCATGGCAGATACCTAAGCTTCAATTACAAATTTTAAAAGAGCTGTAGTCACGGGCTCTGAGTACTTCCTTTCCTTTCCTAAGGCTCCAGTTCAGTTCAGTTGCTCAGTTGTGTCCAACTCTTTGCAACCCCATGGACTGCAGCATGCCAGGCTTCCCTGTCCATCACCAACTCCCGGAGCCTACTCAAACTCATGTCCATTGAGTCGGTGTTGCCATCCAACCATCCCATCCTCTGACATCCCCTTCTACTCCCACCTTCAATCTTTCCCAGCATCAGGGTCTTTTCCAATAAGTCTGTTCTTCGCATCAGGTGGCCAAAGTATTGGAGTTTCAGCTTCAGCATCAGTCCTTCCAGTGAATATTCAGGACTGATTTCCTTTAGGATGGACTGGTTGGATCTCCTCGAAGTCCAAGGGACTCTCAAGAGTCTTCACCAGCACCACAGTTCAAAAGTATCAATTCTTTGGTGCTCAGCTTTCTTTATAGTCCAACTCTCACATCCATACATGACTACTGGAAAAACCTAGCTTTGACTAAGACAGACCTTTGTTGGCAAAGTAATGTCTCTGCTTTTCAATATGCTGTCTAGGTTGGTCATAGCTTTTCTTCCAAGGAGCAATCATCTTTTAATTTCATGGCTGAAGTCACCATCTGCAGTGATTTTGGAGCCCAAAAAATAAAGTCTGTCACTGTTTCCACTGTTTCTCCATCTATTTGCCATGAAATGATGGGACCAGATGCCATAATCTTAATTTTCTGAATGTTGAGTTTTAAGCCAACTTTTTCACTCTCTTCTTTCACTTTTATTAAGAGGTTCTTTAGTTCTTCTTCATTTTCTGCCATAAGGGTGGTGTCATCTGCATATCTGAGGTTATTGATATTTCTCCCAGCAGAATGATGTACTTTGCATAGAAGTTAAATAAGAAGGGTGACAACACACAGCCTTGACATACTCCTTTCCCAATTTGGAACCAGTCTGTTGTTCCATGTCCAGTTCTAACTGTTGCTTCCTGACCTACATATAGGTTTCTCAGGAGGCAGGTCAGGTGGTCTGGTATCCCCATCTCTTTAGAAATTTCCCACAGTTTGTTGTGATCCACACAGTCGAAGGCTTTGGTGTAGTCAATATAGCAGAAGTAGATGTTTTTCTGTAACTCCCCTGCTTCCAGTGGATGTTGGTAATGTGATCTCTGGTTCCTCTGCCTTTTCTAAATCCAGCTTGAACATCTGGAAGTTCACAGTTCACGTACTGTTGAAGCCTGACTTGGAGAATTTTGAGCATTACTTTCCTAAAGCTCCACTTAGGACTTTAATCCATCAAGGACTTGATTACACAAGGTTCTCAATTCTGTGTAAGATTTTCGAGGTATGAAAAATCAATTCCTAAAGCTATGAAGGGGAAGGAACTAGCATACTATACATGAACCAGGTCAGGATCCCCAGCCACACAAACTCAAAGGGCACAGCCCAGAGTTAGAGGAGCTATCGATGGAGTTACTCACTAGATACACATGGGGAAGGGAAGGTGGAAAGGAATTATGTAAAACAGAAACTAACACAAAACCAGTAATTCCTACCCTCATGGATAGTAGCATCAACTATTTTTGTTAAAGTAACTTTAATCTCCTAGAACTGGTTATTTAGACTAATTCTCTAGTTCTAATTTCCAGCTGACTTTCCTCTTTTGGTCATATTCTACAATGACTCAAGAAACATAAAAAAGGAGACTGGATGATAAACATCCTAACAACCATAAGTCTTGGAAAAAACATAGAGTAAGTTTTTTAACATCATAGTTTTAACATACATTAACACAGTTTTAACTAGTGGGCTTCCCTGGTGGCTCAGCGGCAAAGAATCTGCCTGCAACAGAGAAACAAGAAGACAGGGGTTCACCCCCTGGGTCAGGAAGATCCCCTGAAGGAGGAAATGGCAACTCACTCCAGTATTCTTGCCAGGGAAATCCCATGGACAGGGGAGTCCGGTGGGCTACAGCCCATGTGATCTCAAAAGAGTCAGACATGACTGATCAACTAAAACAACAATAAAATTTTTAATTAATATTACTAACATTATATTCTAAATCTTCAAAAATTCTTAGACAAGCTTTTCTTCTTTAAGAATAAACAAACCAGGGACTTCCCAGGCAGTCTAGTGGTTAAGACTCTGAGCTTCCACTGCAGTAAGAATGGGTTTAATCCCTGGTCAGGAACTAGGATGCCCACGTGCCTCGCAGCACAGCCATGAAAAAAAAAAAAAAGTGTTTTCTCTTCAAAATCCTCCTCCCCTAATGAAAGACCTAATGGCTTTAATAAGACTTTGTTGAAAGAGCTATCTAGAACTCTATTTAAAATGCTATTAACACACATCAAGTTTAGATCTTCCATAAAAACACTTGTTATCAAACTGACACTATCTCAGTGTTTTCCTTCTACCCTTAGGTCAGAAAAACTGATGGAGAAGTTGTAAATTAAAAGAGCCAGCAGATGGAAGATTTATTGTTTTTTTTTTTAACTTTGGGGAAATCTTAACAGTCAAGTTTTAGGTAACAACTCTTGCTGGCATTGCTGGCATCTTAATATGTTTTCAAGATGCCATGACTGAGCAACTGAACTGAACTAACATGTTTTTATTTATTTAAATAAAGAGTATTTTTCCTATGACAAGCTTCATTTGGTTTTTTATTCTTCCTTGTTTTCATATCCTCATTTTTCAACCAAAGGGCTGGACGGCTCATTTGCCTACTTCTCTTAGTAGGGCAACTATAGTCACCATGTGGTCCATAATGCTATTGCGCAGTTGGATTCTTTATCCCCAGCTTTTTCTCCTATCTCCAAGTCATTTACTATATGACCATCATATCGACCCTCTTCAATCACTTCTCCATATAAATCTTCCATACTTAAAGGATAGTTTTCATGACAAGCTGAGTTTGGAACTTGCCTCCAAAGCCACCTTTCTAACTCTGCAGAAGTCAGTGTACTCCCATGTTAAACCTGTTTTATTCTTTCTCACTCTGTTAATGGAGAAGACAATGGCACCCCATTCCAGTGCTCTTGCCTGGAAAATCCCATGGACACAGGAGCCTGGTAGACTGCAGTCCACGGGGTCGCTAAGAGTCAGACACAACTGAGCGACTTCACTTTCACTTTTCCCTTTCATGCATTGGAGAAGGAAATGGCAACCCACTCCAGTGTTCTTGCCTGGAGAATCCCAGGGATGGGGGAGCCTGGTGGGCTGCCGTCTATGGGGCTGCACAGAGTCAGACAGAACTGAAGTGACTTAGCAGCAGCAGCACTCTGTTAAATTCAAAATGTAACTCCCTGGACCTCCCTGGTGGCCCAGTGATTAAGAATCCACCTGCGAATGCAGGGCACGCAGGTTCAATCCCCCCATCCGGGAAGATCCCACATGTCTCGGGACAACTAAGCACATGCGCCATAACTACCGAGCCTGCACACCCTGGAGCCTATGCCCCACAATAAGAGAAGCCATCGCAATGAGAAGCCCATGCACCACAATGAAGAATAGCCCCTACTCACCACAATAGAGGAAGCCCACGCTCAGCAATGAAGACCCAGCACAGCCAAAAGTAACAAAATTAACAAATTAAAATGTCACCCCTTGCCCTTCAACTATTCAAATCCCTGTTCTAGTTTTTTTAAAGTCTAATTCTTAATCCTCACCTCATTTAAACCTTCCCTGTCTCCTACCTCAACCAAACCATACCTTCATGAAGAAAGGCAGAATCACATACTGGCTATACCACTAGTCTAGGGCTGTTTTATCTAGGAGACACTCAAATACTTCAGTTGCCCAGTCGTGTCTGACACTCCATGATCCCATGGACTGCAGCATGCCAGGCCTCCTTTGCGTCTCCCGAAGTTTGCCCAAGTTTATGTCCATTGCTTTGGTGATGCCATCCAGCCATCTCATCCTCTGATGCCCTCTTCTTCTACCCTCAATCTTTCCCAGCATCAGGGACTTTTCCAATGAATCAGCTATTCTCACTGGATGACCAAAATACTGGAGTTTCAGTTTCAGCATCAGTACTTCCAACAAGTATGAAGGGTTGATTTCCTTTAAGATTGACTGGTTTAATCTCCTTGCTGTCCAAAGGACTCTCAGGAGTCTTCTCCAGCACCACAGTTCGAAGGCATCAGTTCTTCGGTACTCCACCTTCTTTACAGTCCAGGTACGTGAACACTAGTAAGACCATAGCCTCAAGCATACAGACCTTTGTCAGCAGAGTAATGTCTCTGCTTTTCAAGACAGTGTCTAGGTTTGCCACAGCTTTCCTGCCAAGGAGCAAATGTTTTCTGATTTCATGGCTGCAGTCACTTTATCGGCAGTGATTTTGGAGCCCTTCAGTTTATAGCCCTTCACTTGGTGCTTAAACTGAACCAACACCCAATTTAAAACAAGCCAGAATTAGTTCCTCTTAAGATGTAATTTTTATTGCAGCCAGCTAATCCTTTTAAAACAATGAGTTTGGGATTTTGCTAGTTTACTGACTAGTTCAGGTAAATTTAGACTTTCAATTAAAAGAAGTTTTAGTCAAATGAGTATTTTCTGCCCTTAGGAGTCTTATCCCTACATAAGTATTTTCTAGATCTTTTTCAAATTATCTTTTTTTTCCTTCAGTTAGAATAGGACAAGTAGACACTTTTAGCATTTAGCACATTCCAGTATATTTTGTACAAAGTGAAGGGGTAGGGGGGGCTACTGACTTTCTCTCTGAGCTTTACACAATATAAGCAAGATTTACTCTTGTCTCTTGACTAAGACCCTACATGTTTTGAATTTTTTAAATTATATTTTGGTATATTAACACCAGACCATATAAAAACAAAAGACTGTTCCCCAGGAAAATGGACTTAAAAGATAAAACTGTTTTCCTTTACCATATTTTAGGTATATGAAATCTTCCCCTAAAAGACCATGCAGTCTTAAATGGTTGTTGTTTAGTCGCTCAGTCGTGTCCGACTCTTTGCGACCCCATGGACTGTAGCACACCAGGCTTCCCTGTCCTTCACCATGTCCCAGAGCTTGCTCAAACTCATGTGCATTGAGTCAGAGACGCCATCCACCCATCTTGTCCTCTGTCGTCCCCTTCTCCTCCTGCCTTCAATCTTTCCCAGCATCAGGGTCTTTTCTGAGTCGGCTCTTCACATCAGGTAGTCTCAACTGGGGGACCACATAATTTTTCCTCCAAAATAGTATACTCTTGAAATTAAAAGAGGGAACAATAATTCTCCTGAGATAACAACCAGACAAATCAAGTCGACTACACTAATCTAAAAAGATAAAACATCACTTATTAGGCAGTTGTGTCATTCAAAACATGGGTGCCAGATCTACTCAAATCTCACATTTAGAAGTTTGAGCCACGTGGAAGAAGGTATAATATAAGTTGATAAATACATCACATGTTTGGCTTCTAACATAACATTTGGTCAAACCAAAAAAACCAAACTAAATTAAGAAAAAATACTTTAAAAAAAGCAAAGTTTTAAAAATAATTGCCTCAAAGCTTGCCTAGATTCCCCAAAGTCTTAACTATTCTCTCAAGCTCCCCTAACAGGTGGCTTACATCTCCATTTAACCTCCTTTCATTCTGATTTATTACTATTAAGCTATATGCTTTAGGAGAGGGATGATCTGACTATGCACTAGTCATATGCCCACACAAAATCAAAGGTGATGAATGTGGAGAATCTATACTTTATACGAATGGTGGAATAAAGAGATTCAATACTCTGGGCCAAATATTTATACTGAATAAATCAACTTTTCAAAAAACTTGGTAATCAGGTTCACTCATCTTCACAGAAAAGTCCCATCAAGTCAATTTAAATTATGTTTATGTAACAGCAAGAAGACTTTCTGGCTATAAAGTTTCTTCCCTAAAATCTGGTTTTAGGGTTTCTACTCTTACATTCACAGCATGAACTATGGGGAAAAAACTGTTAAGGCCCATTACTCATGTCCTAGATAAGTACCAAAACATATCTCCTTGGTTCCACATCTTTATTCTTTTGTTGGCCCATTCTTTATGGGCCTTTTTGTTCAGACTTCCCAAGCAGCTGTGTTATAAAAGAGGGAAAGAAAAGAATCTCAAACATTTTAGTCTCTTCTTCCCACGTAGTCTCTTACCAGATGGATGATGTCTTACAGGTGCTGCAGGCCCTGACAAAGTATACCTGTGCTCTCAAGTCAAATAATCAAGTATCTACTAAGTTTGGGACACTATGTTAGGAATTACAGTGGCCATGAGGGAACAAGGTTGAGAACTATAGTTAATATATGGCAACGGTTCTCAATCTTCAAAATCAAAATCAATTGGAGGGCTTTCCTTTTTATTTACTTTTAATTGGAGGATAATTATCCTCGTGTTAGGTTCTGCCATGCTGCTGCTGTTCAGTCGAGTCTTGACTCTCTTGTGACCCCAGTCCATGGCTCTGTGACCCTGCCAGGCTCTTCTGTCCATGGAATCTTTCAAGCAAGAATACTGGAGTGAGTTGCCACTTCCTTCTTCAGGGATCTTCCTGACCCAGGGTATCTCCTGCATTAACAAGTGGATTCTTCACCACTGTGCCACCTGGGGAGCCATACATCAACAATAATCAGCCATAAATATACATATGTCCCCTCCCTCTCAACCTCTTGGAGGGCTTATTAAAACAAAGATTGTAGGGCACCTCACCCCTAAGCTTCTGATTCAGTAAGTAGGTCTGTAGTAAAGCCCAAGAATTTGCGTTTTTCTCAAGTTCCTAAGTGATGCTAATCATGCTGGTCTAGAGACCACACTCTAAGAACAACTGGTATGACACAGTTTAAGTGCTGGGAGGAAAGCAGGGAATAAGAAAACATTAGCACTTAATTCCAGGCAGAGGTTAGGAGAAGGCTTCAAAGAGAAAATGACCCTCAGTTTTAAGCATTGGACATTCCTTAAAATAACATCAGAAGAATAGTAGAATTGGAATTATAGAACTGTTCCACTCAAGACTAGCCCTTTACACAATTTTTAGAAGGTGAAATTTCTTCAGCATAATTTTGCCATTCTACCATCTTTTCAACAATCTTTTAAGAGGTTTCCATTTTCTTGCCTACCTATTCATTACACAGTAACAAATTCATCGCCAAAAGCATGCTAACAACAGTTTGCAAACTTTGACTTACAATTTACATCTCAGATGCCAGCATCAGAAAAGGCATAACGGGCTACTGTTGCTGAAAGAAAAAAAGTGAAGTTGCTCAGTCGTGTCCCATTCTTTGCAACCCCATGGACTGAAGCCTGCCAAGCTCCTCCATCCATGGAATTTTCCAGGCAAGGATACTGGAGTGGATTGCCATTTCCTTCTCCAGGAGATCTTCTTGACCCAGAGATCAAACCTAGGTCTCCTGCACTGCAGGCAGACTCTACAATCTGAACCACCAGGGAAGCACTGTTGCTGACTCCTAGTGAAAGAAATTATTTAGAAGGCAAAGAAAAAAAACAGAAAACAGACTACTCAGCAACTATTACAGCAATGTGGATTACACAATTATATAATATTTATGTATTAGGACACAGAATGAATTTAAAGACCAAAAAAAGTCGCGACTGGTTTTTCATTTATCCTGTATCATCCTGTATTTGCAGACAGGGGTGTTAGCTATTCTTTGCAAACTCTCATTAATGACTTTTTAAACATAAATATATTTTCAATGGTTCCCTAGTGAGAACACCTCGCCCTGTTACTTTTGCCTGAAAAATTGTAACCAGTCCCAACTTTTCATTCTCAACAGCAATACTTCCCAAAATCTACCCTCACTAATAATAACATCTATTATGTTCCCCCAAAGATCTTTTTGAAATATTTTACAACTGCACTTCTTCAATAATTTTCCTATTCTAAGTTATACACTTTACAACCAATCAGAAATCATTATTAGATGAGAGAAATAAGACTTAGTGGATAAAACCTAAGCCCGAAACAAAGAAATTTAATGTTTTAGCTTTCTGATGGGCAAAAGTTTAAGTTTTATCAGGCTTTATGAAACACTGAAAATCTCTAAAGAATCTTAAGGAATAACTGGGACTCCAATCCTAAAAGCTGAGAAAAACTCATCTTTGAACAAAGTTGGTTTTTTTTTTTTAATCATTGGCATACAGATCTGTCTACTCATTAGTTCAGAGTCTTTATTTTTAACTAATAACTCTAAAAATATAATTTATAATTTAGGGTTAAATGCAAGCATATTCAGAGATAGAACCAGCATGGATCAGATTCAGTTTAGGGTATTAATCCCAGCTAGCCCTCAGAATGACCCTGTGTAAATGCCTTAGGCTCTCTCTCTCTTTTTTTTTTCTTCTTCCTTTTCAAATATATTCAACCTGGCTGGAAAATCAGTCTGAAAGAAAACTCAGCAGGGATCTCAGATAAAGCAGGAACTTTCTGGGTTGGAAAGGAATGAAAAAAAGCATTTAAGAAGAGAAAGACATGTGGTGCATTTTTATTTTAATATCTCCACCACTGAAAGACATGTTTGGTTCTTTAGTTTGTTTAAAAGTTGGTGGGCTCATTCACTGGTGCTAAATGGAACAGCTTTATCAGTTGAGGATCCTGTCACCTTGACAAGGTATTACTGAATGCAGTGAAGTCTGACTTTGGATTCTGGTTTGGTACCCACTCCTCGTCCTCTCAAGCTCTTAGCTCTTCCTTCTCCAGAAATTTCAACCTGCAGGTATCTGAATGAAAAGAACAGATGTGTCACAGTAACAGGGTCAACAATTTCACCAGATTACTGAAGTTTAAACCCTGAAAAATCACATTTCACTTTAAATCACACTGGCCCTGCTAATTCTGCATGAATGATTTGGTAAATCCAGAGGTTTAGGATTTCGTAGATTATTTAAGATATCCCTAACAATCTGAAACTGATTTGCAAAACAACAGCTTTTCTAAAATTGTTTGTGCTGAACTTGTAATGAAGCTTTCATTCTCAGCAATCATCTTTCAAGAAGCACTTTAACAGCTTGCCCCCTCTTTCATAGAAATCATCCAGGCCACCCAGGTGAAAGAATAGCTTTTGTAAATTCAAAACAGTGCCTATCTCAGTGGTTCTAAATCCTGACTGCACATTAGAATCATCTGGGTAGCTTTTAAAACTAACCCTTTCTGATTAATTTGCCTGGGAAGGAGACGTGACATGATATGTTTTAAATCTCCTCAAATGGTTCTGAAGTGCTGACACAATTAAGAAGTCTTGGGTCCTGCTTCCACAAATACTTTTATTTTTAGGGTCTTAACATGAACCAAAGGCTGTGAAGCATACTCTCTTCAGCTCAAGGAATGATAACTTTAAAAATTTAAAAAACAGGACTTCCCTGCAGGTCCAGTGGTTAAGACTTTCAGCTTCAAATGCATGGGGCACAGGACCTATCCCTGGTCAGGGAACTAAGATACCACAAAGCAAGCAGCATGGCCAAAAATAAAAATCCGATAATGTTTACATATTATTCATGTAAAAACATCACATGACCCTTTTCACTAAGGCCACATTTAGTTTATGCTGTTAGAATAAGTTCTCCTAAATAACATTTAGACTACATAAACCACTGAAATGGCCTAAAACCCCCAATACTTCAACACCCAAACTGACCATCCAGTCTGCCTCCTACTCTGAACAATACAAAAATTTGTCGTATCACGCCTTTTACTTCTTGCTTTTTAAAAAATATTATTACCAGATCTACCTGTAGTATCAATTCCTTCCCTTTTTTGTCTACAAATGCCACAAGTCCTTTTTCTCAAACAAAGTTCTCCCCGGGTCACTTTGGGCCCCAGTGTTTTTCTTCTAATCTTTCACCCAGTCTGGGGCCTGTTTTCCTAACAACTTGAACACAAGAACCACCAATTACACTTTTTTTTTTTCTTCTTGGTATCAGGGTTTCCAGAACAAAGGCTCACAATATATGTTTCATTTTCTACTATCAATTTATAACTTTCTGGCCCCTTCTATCTCCAGCTCTCTCCTCAAAAATCTCCTTTAATGGAGATGACTAGGGCATGCTGCTGCTGCTGCTGCTAAATCGTTTCAGTCGTGTCCGACTCTGGGCGAGCCCATAGACGGCAGCCCATCAGGCTCCAAAGTCCCTGGGATTCTCCAGGCAAGAACACTGGAGTGGGTTGCCATTTCCTTCTCCAATGCATGAAAATGAAAAGGGAAAGTGAAGTTGCTCAGTCATGTCCAACTCTTCGAGACCCCATGGACTGCAGCGTACCAGGCTCCTCTGTCCATGGGATTTTCCAGGCAAGAGTACTGGAGTGGGGTGCCATCACCTTCTCCGGACTAGGGCATACATCCTACCAAACATTCTCCGATAAACCATTATCGATTTTTGAATTTTGAAACTCTACCTACATGGCATGCTAAACAAAAACTAGATTCCTGTCCTTAGTGGTTGGTTTTGGGGGGAACTGGGGGGTGGGAGGAGGGGACCTCTTCTGTTTATCTCTTTTTCAATTTTCGTCTTCCCTCCCCTCAAAAACCTAAATTATCTTTCTCTTGCATCCATGAAATTAAAAGACGCTTACTCCTTGGAAGGAAAGTTATGACCAACTTAGCATATTAAAAAGCAGAGACATTACTTTGCCAACAAAGGTCCGTCTAGTCAAGGCTATGGTTTTTCCAGTGGTCATGTAGGGATGTGAGAGTTGGACTGTGAAGAAAGCTGAGCACTGAAGAATTGATGCTTTTGAACTGTGGTGTTGAAGAAGACTCTTGAGAGTCCCTTGAACTGCAAGGAGATTCAACCAATCCATTCTAAAGGAGATCAGTCCTGGGTGTTCTTTGGAAGGACTGATGCTAAAGCTGAAACTCCAATACTTTGGCTACTTCATGTGAAGAGTTGACTCATTGGAAAAGACCCTGATGCTGGGAGCGACTTGGGGCAAGAGGAGAAGGGGACGACAGAGGATGAGATGGCTGGATGGCATCACCGACTTGTTGGACATTGAGTTTGAGTGAACTCCGGGAGTTGGTGATGGATAGGGAGGCCTGGCGTGCTGCGATTCAAGGGGTCGCCAAGAGTCAGACAAGACTGAGCTACTGAACTGAACTGGACAACTTGCACTAACATGGCTTCCTTCTCACCAGCATCAGTTGACCTCTAAGGTGTCCCATCCCCTCCTCGAGCGCTATGTCTCAGCGCTCATTCTAGTTTCTAAGATGGCCCCCACAGAGGCCGGGAAGGCAGCGCGAGTTCCAGGCACGCAAAGCCACTGTCATTCCAGGTGCCGGAGGACCACCTCCCGAGAGGAGGATGGGCGGAAACCAAGAAGGGAGTGCCAAGAAGGCAGTCATCCGAGCGGCCCGCACCCGCTGCGTCACAGGAAGTGGGGGCCCCACCCACTAACGTCAGAGGCCGGAAGGGAGCGTTGCTGGGGCACGGGTGTGAGCGAAGGCGACCGTGGGGCGAGGAGAGCGTGTCTCCGCCGAGGTAGGAAAGAAGCCCAGGTCCTGGCTTGGGGACCTCCAAAAATCTCACCGTTAGTGGACTAGGATACTTTCACCTTCTAGTATATTCCCTCTTCTGCCCGCCTTGTGGGTCCTCAGCAAAGGTGTTTAGGCAACCGGTGGGTCTGCCACTGCTTCGTCCCGTCGAGGGCCTCCCTAGCTCCTTAGTCTTAGTTTTTTAAGTTAGGCACCTTCCCCACCTTCTTCTATTTAGCCCCATTTTTAAATAGACTCTTGACTTTTGTTTAAAGGAGGAAAAATGTTGGTTTTACTGAGACCCCAGCTCGGTTACGTGTAACCCGTTGCTTCAGGCTACAACCAGCTCCCAGGCTTGACTGCTGAGTGCGCATTTCACCGCCGTCTAGTACTAGGAAAAACGTGAAAAGTTGGTAACAGTTTGATAGTGATAGGACACTTACATGGACAAGGCTGAATGATGAGGCTGTAGTTTCCAGTGCCCTTAATCTACTGTAATTTAGTCTTTTTGCCCCCAGAGGATAGGGGGGCTTCTTGCAAGTTGCTGAATCTGGCACTGATTGTGCCTTTAAATGCCTTAAAATCAAGGAACATAGTGTTTGGTTCTTCCAGTTCTCTTTTTATTTTTGTTGAAAAAGTATAGAGTAACTATAACATATCAAAAGGAAGGTCAAAATTTCTTAACTCAGACATGAAAATTATTTTTTCATGGCAGTTTCACCAGTGATTGTCATTTACAAATAGGCTCTGCAGCAAATTACTAAACAAGTTCCAGCTGATCACTTGTATTTCATATCATAGGTTCCAAGACTGCTTATGTCATAGAATGGGGGGAAGGGGTGTGGAATTGTATGAGGAGAGCTGGCTCTAGGGGCAATAACTGTAAATCTAGCCAGTTTTAAGTTTACTATGGGGATGGTTTTATATAAATTTAGTCTTTTTTGTAATGATAAGTTTGTTTAATCACAGAGCTCAATAGGGGAGAGTCAGGTGGAAGAGGGTTCAAACTAAAAATTGTCTTTTAATCTTCCATATTTCTGTTACAGACTTATTCTTTTATGATTCTGTCAGCTATAAAATGGACAGTTCTTGAGTACTGACATTCAGAAATGTTCCCTCAGTGCACAGAGGGAATGAGTATTACCTTGAGAAATTTAAATAACCAAATCTGTCTGGTTTAGCGTGGAGGCGGGGGAGGAAATAAAGCATCACTGGGAAAAGTGTGATACTTCCTAATCATGTTTAAGAAAAATCATAGAAATAGTAAACTGGCGTGTCTCTGGGCATACTGAATGGATTGACTGTACAGTCTGACATAGGCTTCCAGCGTTCCCAAGTCCTCAGGGGCAGGGGGAAGCAAGATTGGCAGCCCGATCATCCTGTATTTTTAAGGACTTGAGAACTTTAAAATAGTACCCTATTCCTTTGTTTATCCTGCAGTTTAAATAACGTTCTTGTGGGCTTGACTTGCCCCTTCTAATGTTAAATAGCATCAAACCCTAAAGGATGGTAAAGTGATAAGGTGTTGTAATGGCACTTAGAATTGACTGACATCCTCTCACCTGAATACAGTTTTAGTAGTAGTCATGTTTGGTTTTTCTTAACTGTGAGCCCTAGAATCTATTCTAAGAGTGTGAGTTAGGCAGTGATAAAATGGTTCAAAGTAGTGAAGAATGCATTAAAGGGGAAAAACTAATAGGAAGAGGGAGATGCTATAAGGGTTTTTTATATTAAACTTGGGTGACTTCAGTTCTAGTTTGATTCCACTTCTTAGGGCTTCTTTTGATATGTTTTATTTCTGATTTCCTGATCCAGTTTTTTCTTTCCCCCAGCACTTTGGATTTGGCTCCTTAATTCCCAACATGGAAGAAACTTACAGTAAGTACTTCTTGTTGCTTTTAGAAAATAAGTTAAGTTACTTACATGTAACTTTCTCTCTGACAAGACTTTTAATGTGTTGAGAAAGATTCACTTTTTCGCTAAACTGCTGGGAAGAAAAAGTGAGACTGTTTAGTAATGCAGAGAAATGTCCAAATTTGAAATAGGACCCTTGAAATTAAAAAGTATGAGAAGTCATCAAGCTTTGAGAAAGCTCCGGTTGGGACACCTATGTTAAACTATATTTTTATTTATTAAGTGAATAATTTTCATTCTTTAGAACTTCAGTTTCTCCTGTTAGTGACACAGGGATGGTAACCCCTGGTTTCTGTTTTTTGGGGATAATATGGTATACCTCATATTGATGTGCATTGAGTTTTTAGGATTAAAGAAATCCTAGGGAGGATTCGTCATAACAAATAGATTTAACAAACTCAACTTACATTAAAGCTACCTGTGTTCTCTTTATATATCTGTAAAAAGGTGTCCCTAATTGATTATGTAGTGTAAGAATAGTTGAAGATAGACCAGAAAGACCATCCATGAATTAATTATCCTATGTAGAAGAACAGTAATCACGGAAGAAAACTGATTAGTTGTTACTAGCCAGTGTAACTTATTCAAAGCCTCTGTTATTTTATTGCATAATAAACTAGTGAATTAGTTGGAGAAGGCAATGGCACCCCACTCCAGTACTCTTGCCTGGAAAATCCCATGGACGGAGGAGCCTGGAAGGCTGCAGTCCATGAGGTCGCTAGGAGTCGGACACGACTGAGCGACTTCACTTTCACCTTTCACTTTCATGCATTGGAGAAGGAAATGGCAACCCACTCCAGTATTCTTGCCTGGAGAATCCCAGGGATGGGGGAGCCTGGTGGGCTGCTGTCTATGGGGTTGCACAGAGTCAGACATGACTGAAGCAGCTTAGCAGCAGTAGCAGGGAGGATTCTTATTTCTCTAGTGATCCAGGAATCTCAATGGCCCAGAAAATCAAATGGGAGCTGGGAGAGCTAGGATCATACAAGAGTAGAACAAGAGAGGCCTGAAAAACCATTTCATTCAACACTAGAATTTTACAACAGAAAACGGAGCCTAGGTTAACTAATTTACCCCATGGTTACGTTGTTGGGGACAGAGTCAGAACCAGAGCCTTGTATGTTGTTTATATGTAGTGCCCTACTTGATACCTCTAGGCACTATGGTTTCTAGACCCTGACCAAGTTTGAGGAACATCTCAGTGGATGAAACTTGTCAACAAGGCTGCCTTTGTTTCTTACCTTGCTATCTTGTTCAGAATCTCTTAAGTTCTAACTGAAAGATATTTTAGTTCCATTCTGCCTTCAAGGAAGAGTCCAATAGAACCTTTATCACCAACAGGTAGAAATTACATGGAAACAGTCTTTATTAAATATCTACTATAGCATGCCGAAGAATCACCTGGGATACTTGTTAAGACACAGGTTTCTGGAGCCCTCCCCCCAAATTTTTGATTCAGAAGGTCTGGGACTCAAGAATTTGCATTTCTAACACGCTCCCAGGTGGTAATGCTAATAAGGACCATACTTTGAGAATAATGGATCTAGAAGTCTGATTCTCCTTGATCTTCCTTAGGGCTCCCTGCTTCACTTCCTTAATTTTTCTAAAAATATGTTAATTAAAATCTGAGATTTCTGTGTGAGATAGATACAAGAGATTTATATTTATTCTTGGAAGCTTACTACTCTGTTAAATTAGAAAGCATCATCTCCCTTTATGTCTCGTATTCTTTACTTTTTCCAGTGGTGATTTTTTTCTTAGAAAAATATCACTTGGTTCTTGTAATTACTGCTACATAGCACAGACTTTTTTAATCAGTAGATGTTTGTTAAAGAAAGAAGGAAATGGTTAATTTTGCTGTTTCTTTAAAATTTTTAAGTTTGTGGTTAAGTAAATTTAGTAAAATATATTGGCTTGTAAAGACTCAACTCTTAAGCATAGCATTTTTTTCTGTTTATCTGTGTCTTGGTAAAGTTTCACTGTTTTTAAGATTTAAAAAAAAAAAGAACCTGGCAGTATGTTAGAAATGCATAATCTCAGGCCTCATCTCAAACGTGCTGAATCAGAATCTATAGTCCTCAAGTGATTTAACACCAGGAATCAAGTTAAAGTGAGAAATACTGTTTAGAATGTACTTGACCTTTCCCCCCAACTGATCTAAAACTCTCTAATCTGCCAGATTCCTGAGGCTCTCCAGCTTCTGTCTTCAGGCAGTACCTCTTAGCTGATGATACTCTTGTCAGGTCTGGTTCCTCATTTCCGTGCAGTTTCCTCCATTTCTCACCATGGGTTCTGGACCCTATCCAAGTGTGAGGAATATCTGAGTCTGTGCTTTTGGAGGAAGCTTGTCCATGAGGCCTACTTTGTTTTCCGAATTAAATTATATTCCCAAAAAGTCACTCAAGATTTTTGCTGATCTCTAACAATCTAGAGAGCTGGGATGGGGTGGGAGGTGAGAGGGAGGGGAACATGGCTGATTCGTGTTGATGTATGGCAGAAACCAACAAATTATTGTAAAGCAATTATCTCCAATTAAAAAGAAATTTAAAATTTTTTTAATGTTAAAAAACAGGTAAACCAATTTAAGGGACATTCTAAAAAATTTTTTTGCTGAGGAGTTCAATATTATTTGTTACAACTTTAATTTCATATACTACTTTGTGCAGTACTCCTAGGTATCTGCCCAAGGAAAATACTCATACAGTACACAGATAAGTATATATTAGGTTGCTAGCCACAGCATTTATGTAATAGTAAAAACTAGAAACAACGTAAATGTATCAGTAAGGGAACTGAGTAAGAATCTGTGCTACATCCATACACAGCAGGGAAATGTTTCTTACATTTCACTGATACAGAAGGAGCTGTTAAGTTTGTTTGTTTTTTAAAGAAAAGCAAATAAAATAGTTACAGGAAATCCTGTCACATGCTACACTCTGAGGACATTGTGGTAATTTAATTAATCACAAAAAGAACTGCACATGGAACAACAGACTGGTTCCAAATAGGAAAAGGAGTCCGTCAAGGCTGTATATTGTCACCCTGCTTATTTAACTTCTATGCAGAGTACATCATGAGAAACGCTGGGCTGGAAGAAGCACAAGCTGGAATCAAGACTGCCGGGAGAAATATCAATAACCTCAGATATGCAGATGACACCACCCTTATGGCAGAAAGTGAAGAGGAACTCAAAAGCCTCTTGATGAAAGTGAAAGAGGAGAGTGAAAAAGTTGGCTTAAATCTCAACATTCAGAAAACTAAGATCATGGCATCTGGTCCCATCACTTCATGGGAAATAGATGGGGAAACAGTGTCAGACTTTATTTTTGGGGGCTCCAAAATCACTGCAGATGGTGATTGCAGCCATGAAATTAAAAGACGCTTACTCCTTGGAAGGAAAGTTATGACCAACCTAGATAGCATATTCAAAAGCAGAGACATTACTTTGCTAACAAAGGTCCGTCTAGTCAAGGCTATGGTTTTTCCAGTGGTCATGCATGGATGTGAGAGTTGGACTGTGAAGAAAGCCGAGCGCCGAAGAATTGATGCTTTTGAACTGTGGTGTTGGAGAAGACTCTTGAGAGTCCCTTGGACTGCAAGGAGATCAGTCCTGGGTGTTCTTTGGAAGGACTGATGCTAAAGCTGAAACTCCAATACTTTGGCCACCTCATGTGAAGAGTTGACTCATTGGAAAAGACTCTGATGCTGGGAGGGATTGGGGGCAGGAGAAGGGGACGACAGAGGATGAGATGGCTGGATGGCATCACCGACTCGATGGACATGAGTTTGAGTGAACTCCAGGAGTTGGTGATGGATGGACAGGGAGGCCTGGCGTGTTGCAGTTAATGGGGTCGCAAAGAGTTGGACATGACTGAGCAACTAAACTGAACTGAATCACAAAAAGACCACATGCCATGTGATTTCACTTGTATGAAATATCTAGAATAGTCAAACTCATAGAAACAAAAAGTAGAATAATGGCTGCCAGCGGTTTCAGGGAGGAGGCAATGGGAGTTATTTAATGGGTATAGAGTTTGTTTTGCAAGGTGAAAATTTCTAGAGGTTGTCTAGATTCACAACAACGTGAATATAATTAACACCAATAAACTGTACACTTTTAAATAGTTAATGTGATGAATTTTGTTATTTATATTATTACCATTAAAAATTTTAAATTAAACATAAAATTGAAAAATGTTTAATCTTTAAATAAAAGACCCGTTTAGAGCAGACCTTAGTTATCAGAGACCAAAAAGTAAAGCGTTTTAGTAGGAAGCTATCATTATTAACTCTGATGTATGCCACTGTATGGGCAGTAACATGTGTATGAATCATAAAGTATGTCCAGTCTGTCAGCTCCTGACACGGCCTATCATTTGCTTGTGATAAAATGGATTAAATGGAGGAAAACTAACAAGAATTTCATCTGTATACTCTTCCTGTGTATCCTGAAGCTTCAGAAATGTGAAAGGATCACTGCTCAGGATGAGCCTGGTTGGCATAATAAGCCTGCTTGTCCTTTAAGACTTTTCATTCCTGTTCATTCTGTCCTTCAAGTCACCTTTCTGACTCATTTGCATCACGATCACGGTTAGCAATTTATCCCATGTTTACCACTCTTCCAGGGACACTGTTTCAGTTCCCCTGGCTTCTGATTTTCATAGCAGTCTCTTGGTTTATAAGCTTCTTATCAAATGTGAATTGTTTATCTTATTTCACTTTTATTATTGCCTTCAGTGGTGGCAACAGCATTTTATTAGATTGCCTCTTGTCCTCATAATATATTCAAAATGTACTTAACTGTTTAACTTCTCTCCTTTAACCAAGATTCTTAAAATTTGGGGCTCAGCCTGGACATTTTGCAGAACCTAAGATTAGTTTTACATGTTATGAGAAACTTCTCTAGAGTCTATTAAACTATTGAAATGGAGCCTGAAAGTATAGTCTTCGAAGGGTACTTTTAAATTGCACAATATAGGTTAGGGGTTGGCTTTCTCACAGTAGCCTCATATATGTGCAGTTGTCTCAAACTTAGGAGGTTCTATTTTTGCAGATTATTCTTTCTACTTTTTATCTGGCCAGTTTCATGATCATCAGATTAAAGAATTCTGTAGGGGGTTTTTTCTCATTATGTTCCAAAATATGAAATTTTGGAATCTTTACCAATTTGGTAAAGGTATTGGTCTCATTTGAGAGGTAACTAGATTCACTGACTAGGAGCTATTTCGAGAAGTACATTAAATCAGGCAGACAAAAAAATAAATCTATGAACGAGTATTTCCTAAGCTTCCATAGAACATATAACTGATATAGAGCAGTGCTTACCAACTTTTTTCATGTCATGACAAACTAGTAAATAGGGATGCTGGTGTAGGGGGTTAACTACCCTCAGCTTGCCCTAAGACTAGTTGGGGACTAGGGGGCACATGTGCGGTGGACCCCCACATCAGTATATCAATACATTGTCCGTTCCAACCTTCAGTATACTGCCTGGGAAGTTTTGGTTGAACTAGCTAGAGAAAAGAATGACCCTGAATTAGCACTTTCAGAAAAGGAAAAGACGTATCGTTTAATTTTTTGTTATAATAAGGATTACCAACAATAAAAACAACAGTATTTATGTACAACCAAATGTGAACTTTGACCCCACCCCATGAATGCTGGTTTTGCTGGACTTAATGAAGATTCAATAACACAGTTTTATCTTACGTTTTCAGATGTTTTTAGTCACCCTTTAAAAAAAAACTTTCAAGTTGTTGTTAGGCTGTCTTGTTCAGTTCTTAACAGATGCTGTTGAAAAATCCATGTGCCAAGGATGCTGAAATGTTGCAAGGGCCTGTTAAGCTTTATACTTAGCCTGTTTTTCTGTCTTTCAGTCGATACTCTGGACCCTGAAAAGCTGTTACAATGCCCCTATGATAAAAACCACCAGATCAGGGCCTGCAGGTTTCCTTATCATCTTATCAAGTGCAGAAAGGTATGGTATTATTTTCTCAATTTGCCCGGTGATGGCCTCCTGAATTCTTTTAAAAAACCAAGTTTTATAAATATCAAAGAATTTTAGCATATATGTTTTAATTAAATGCCAGAATTGCTTTGGGTTAAATGCCAACATTTATAGAAAAGAATTTCTTTATTTCTTGGGTATGTAAGTTTTTTCTCATTTTGGTTTTTCCCCCAACTAGTGACACAGCACCCTTAAACAGTTTCTCTCTGGTCTTCTCACCCTCTGTGAAACAGAGGAAACACTAATTTTTACTAGTGATAAGAAATCATTCTTGCCTTGTAAATTTGATGTACTTATTGTCCTGATAAGGATTGAGTACTGTAATACACTTATTTCTGATTTTTTTGTTTGTTTGTTTAGAATTGTTAGAGAAGTTGAACAGCTAGAGGTTAACCCAAGAAAAGATTATTCATAAAAATAACTATTTCTCCAAGTTTCAACAGTAAGCATCTTTAGGGGGAGCGGGGAAAAAAAAGCTCGAAGAGTTTTTTCCCTCTGGTCACCTTTTGTAGATTTAGTTGATATAAGCTAATTTAATGCTGATGTATTAATTGAGACAGTTTGAAAGGGTGGTTAGAATAGAAAGGTCAGATACAGAGGCCAGAGTTCTGCCAGGATTTATGCTTGGAAAACAATTTAGGTATTTAATCCAAACCTGCATACAGTTCACATATGCATTAATATTCTTCAAGGGATGTTTCTCTTGCAGTCCTGGAGACGTGATTATAATGCCATTGTTGATTATTTCTCAGCTCCTTTCAATGTCTAGAGCAAGAATTCCTTAAGGTTGAACCTAGACATTAGAGACCAGCAGATACCACCACAACTTCCTCCTGTAGGCTCTCAGACATGTCCCAAGGAGAAAGGTTGGGAAAGGGAGCCATCATCATAACTCCCCTCTCCTAATGCTCTTAATCTTCAGCCACAAAACCTTTGCATTAGAATGCCCACTGTCCCTTTAAAAAATCATGGAGATACCTGCCCTCACAATTTTCTCCATCTTCTATTTTTTTGCACCCTTCTCCCCACTTTACATTATTTTTACTTTTTTGAGTATCATTTGTGATATATCTTTTGCTTCTCCTAATTTCTTAATTGCTGGTAAACTTAACATAGCATTTGGGTTATATTAAACACTTTGTTTTGTTTTCTTGTTTTGTATTAAAATAAGGAACTTGGTCAACAGAGTTCTCTATCATCTGGACTTTTCCTTAGTGAAATAGCTGAAATAAAGGACAAATTGTTCAGAGCCTCATTTCAGGCATCGTTACTTTAAAGAAGTGTTCCTGTGTTAATCTGAAAAATCACTGGGTTTGCCTCTTCTGCAGCTCCCTTCCCACAGCTATTTTCCTGCACTCTTGTACTGCAGCAGCAGGGGCGCTACTGCAATGCAGACAAAGTGTGTTTTAGTGTTGCTGTTCGTCCTGAATATCAGCTTTCAAAGACATCCAGAGAGCTGTGCCTTACAGGCTGTGCCTTACAGGCTGTCCCACCGGACTCGTGTGACCCTGAGAAGTAAACAGGGAGAATATATGATTCAAATACCCAATCTTAAATTCACTGTTTACTTCCTTATAAACCATTTTAACCCCAATATCTGTGTTGTCAGTCTTTATAATCATAACAAAGAGGTAATGTCTCTGTGATCTGTATAGGTGATAAATAAATCTCTCTTAATGTTCTGCTGAGTGTACCTATCACAGTTCCACCACAAGTTTATTGAAAAACCACTTTAATTTTTTTCCCAGAATCATCCTGATGTCGCAAACAAACTGGCAACTTGTCCCTTCAATGCTCGCCATCAGGTTCCTCGGGCTGAAATCAGTCATCATATCTCAAGCTGTGATGACAAAAGCTGTATTGAGCAGGATGTAGGTAAGACTGACTAGCTAAGATGTTTCAGTACTGGAGGTTAGCTCCGTCAAATTTATATGATGCTACATTGTCACCTTGATTTTTGGCTTTCATCATTTCAGAAAAACAATACCTTTCTGCCTTTGAGATTTTTAATCTTAGCAGCAAAAGATTGTCAGGTGCCAGACTTCTTTTTCTTCTGAACAACCTGATTGATTTTACTAATAATTCGTTTAAAAATAAAAATTCTTTTATTACCGTAAATACAGCAAACATCTTTGTTTCTGCTTCTCTTTCTTGTCTTCTGTCGAAAAGGAGATAAGACCTGTTTAGCTTTCATCCTATCCATTTTTCAGAAACAAAGACCCTGCAACCTTTTAAGCCACTAACTCCTTTAAATATAATAACTTGGCAGTGTCCCCTTCTTCAGTCAGAATCTCTGTTGTCTTGCAGTCAACCAAACCAGGAGCCTTGGACAAGAGACTATGGCTGAGAGCACGTGGCGGTGCCCTCCTTGCGATGAAGACTGGGACAAAGGTGAGGGGCCTCCACGTCTCTTTCTCCACAGTGCCAAACTCTGGAGTCGTTTGCTCTAGACAGAAGGAAGGGTCTCCTTTTTTATGAACATACCATGTTGTTCAGAATGCCTTATTATTCTTACTGAGCCCCAGTACAAAGACAGTTGTATCTCTGTGCAGACACACGGAACAGCCTTTCCCACTTGATTGGAAAAGAACACTACTTTACATATGTTTTTTCCATAAATTGTGTTATACCATCTGTGTTTGGTTGTTACTAGTCATGTTTATTCGGAGAAGGCAATGGCACCCCACTCCAGTACTCTTGCCTGGAAAATCCCATGGACGGAGGAGCCTGGTGGGCTGCAGTCCATGGGGTCGATAAGAGTTGGACACAACTGAGCGACTTCACTTTCCCTTTTCACTTTCATGCATTGGAGAAGGAAATGGCAACCCACTCCAGTGATCTTGCCTGGAGAATCCCAGGGACGGGGGAGCCTGGTGGGCTGCCATCTATGGGGTCGCACAGAGTCGGATACGACTGAAGCGACTTAGCAGCAGCAGCAGCAGGCACGTTTATTATTATTTATGTCGCTTGTGTTTCTATCCTTCAGTTAAATTCTTGCTACTGTGTCACTTAGGGTACTTGACCAGTTTTTACTTGCTTCTCTGAACTTGTTTATTATTTCTCATCTCACAAATTCGACAAGCATGAATTGGTGTTTTACCTAGTAGCACCACAAACTGTGTTTTGTTTCCTTTGGCAGATTTGTGGGAACAGACCAGCACCCCATTTGTCTGGGGCACAGCCAACTACTGTGGCAACAATAGGTAAATGAAAAGATCTCATTCCCACCACTTCCTCCCAGAATCAAAGTGCTCTGTTACCAACAGAAGGCTCCAGAGCATGTATTGACCTCTTTCCTCAATGATGTTACTTGGTGGTAATTTGTCTAGATATAGTTTTGGTGGTTTTTTTTCTATTTATTCCTTGAGTCATAAAAAGGTCACATGCTTTGCATTAATTCCTGTGGGAACACAAAAATACTAGCTTGTAGTCTAGCACAGGAGACAGTGGCGCCAGCCCTTCTTATGTCTTAAGAGTTTTTGCTAAGTTCATGTTATTTTAATGCTTTGAAAAACTTATGTAGCTGTACTATATGTGTTATTTTTGCTCTGGATAACTAGTGTCTAAGGAAAAAGTAATCTTAAAAGTTTCTGATTTGAGATTGGACAATCCATAATACCAATTATGTATGGAAAAAACTCATCTCCTTCCCCACTGATTTTGTATCTAATTTAAATCTCTAAGATTTTTCATTACCACTTGATCTTCAAACCTTTTAGGATCATGTTCCGAATTCCCTGGCAGTCCAGTAGTTAGAATGCCACACTTTCACTACCAAGGGTGCAGGTTCCATCCCTGGCTGGGGAACTAAGATCCCATAAGCCATATAGTGTGGCCAACAAGAAAAAAAAAGATCATATTTCAAACCCAAATGAGAGCATTTCCAGATTAGAAAATGAAAATATTAGATAGTAGACTTCATTTTATCCTCAAATAGAATACTTAACCAATTTTTATTTTTTAGCTCCTAAAGTCAGTTATTATAAGTGTACAGTTACTTGTAGTTTATGTGTACACTGAGATAGAAAAACTTAAAGATGAATTCCATTGGTACAATTTTAATTTTATCTCAATTCTGTGAGATTTGTGGCCTTTAGTTTGGTTGTCTTGGCATTTTTTATCTCTTATGTATATTGAGTGAGTTGATGAGCCTGTCATACAATTGAACAGTAGATGGCATTGCTGTTTATCTCAATTTCTAGAAAATGAAAATGGTTAAACCCATCTTAATGCCTGTACAGAACAGTGAGCTATCCAGAGAAGTGGTAATCATTCTAATTGCAAGAATGTTTTGATGGAAATGTGTTTACATTTCAGAATGTAGGTGGTTGTTTTTCCCCAAATTACAAAAAACACATTTTGATTGTCTTATGTTTGCCTGCCTAAAGAATGCAAATATGCCAGCATACTCAAATTCATCTCTCTTTTTGCAGCCCTGCAAGCAACATAGTTATGGAACATAAGAGTAACCTGGCTTCAGGCATGCGTGTTCCCAAGTCTCTTCCATATGTTCTGCCATGGAAAAACAGTAAGTGAAATAGTGGCAAAATGTTCTTGCTATGTGTTGTACTAAATAAATACAGTTGGTCTTAATTATTCAAGGACATGTTCAGTCTGAATACCGAATGCCTTGCACCCGTATGGCCCTGAGAGTGAGCGCCTCCCCAGATTTTGCATCTTAAGCACATCACTCATCTCACCCTGGTCCTAACCCTGGTTAGTAACAGGCAAGTACAGGATCACAGAAGCCTAAAGAATATTTTCAAGACAGGGTGATGGAGAAAGAAAGGGCAACCCACTCCAGTATTCTTGCCTGGGAAATCCCATGAACAGAGGAGCCTGGGGTCACAAAGAGTCAGACACATCTTAGCAACTGAGCACACGTGCATACTAGTTGAGCTTCCTGACAGAAAGCTCTATGCTGTGTGCTCTCATCAGTATTCTTATCTGCTCTTCAAAACTATAAACAAGGAACGTTTTGGTTAAAATTTTTTAATTATAAAATACATACTAATTGCACAAAAAATTGTTTGCTTTGCTGGTAGTTGGCAGATCTGGACCCTGAATGAGTCTCTTAACTCCCAAGACCAGACCAGAATTATCCCCACGTTTCCTTTTCCTGCCTTTTCAGTTCTTTTTGTTTCCTGCCCACTCCCACCTCTCTTATAACATTTCTCTACCCCCATCTCAAGCCTTTGGTTTCAGGTATGAATAAATGCCTACTTCAATTGTGAATTACTGATGGCTTAAAAAATTACATTTTTGCAAATAAAACTCAAACCGAGAAAGAAAAAACAAGGGTGACCACTGACATCGGATTCCATGGATAAATTTGGGACCAATAAAAAGACTATTTTAACTAGGAGGAAATCATCCCTGATTTTTAAAGCATAATATCAATAGGGAATTGGGATTAGAAATTGGATTGCAAGGGCCTGAAAGGTAATGGGTAGAGACAAAATGAAAGTAATGTTATAAGAACCAGCATAAGAATGGTATTCAGATGTCTTCCCAAGGCCTCGGAGACAATGCTGAGTAAATAGGTCTGAAATTCATGTCATACCACCCTAGTAAAGAAATTCCCATATATTGGTACACCCAACATACTGTCATTTTTATTTAATATAAACTTCCTTTTCCTGATGTTGCCCCCAAATTCAGATTTCCTTGATTTCAGTCTTTGTTGTTGTTTGAGCTAATTTTTAGGTGGCTACAGGATCCCCTTTAAAACATTTCCCTTTGGATAGTTGCATTTCCCCCAATATGAGGTTACCTAATCATATGCCCTAAGGCTTGATAGGTGGAAGACTATTTTCTTTTTCCGTGCTGAAATCCAGTCACTAATTTTAAATTCTGCTTTATTATATAATTCCATATACCCCAGGAATAAATCATTTGTGTTTAGTAAGACTAGGGGGTGGAGTGAATTTCAATTGACATGGTGTATTTATTTTGAAATATTTCTACTCCATAGATGGAAATGCACAGTAACTGAATATTTCATCAAGTAAGTGTTTCAGTTTTATTTCATAATTTTTTCAGATGGTAGCAAGATTTAACTGGACATAAAGCAATCTGGGTCCAATTTTCTTTTAGATTATGGTACCAAATTAAAGCTCTGTGTGTGCCTTTCGTTTTTTAAGTATATAGCCTCTGTTATGGCTTTACATGCTAATGAATAAACATTTACTAGTTAAATTAGAATTCTGTTACATGCCAAGTTGCTCTCCCTAACGTTAGTGCACATTGCCTTTTTCTTTTTTTTTTTAATCAAAGTTGCATTCTACATCTATCATGCCTTTTTAATGGGCTGAGATTAATCAGACAGCTGTGCTTCACTGCTTTGCAATTCTTTCCCTGTGCAGTACAATTTAATACTCATCAAAAAATGCATACTTTTTAACTAGCATTTTAAAGTTTTGGGTCTCCAAAAGTCTCTAGATCTTATTGCACTGTAGATCTTATCTGAATATTTGATTTAGCAGAACCTTACAAAATCTATATAAAGAGACCAAAATCTTTTAGTTTTCGTAGATGAAGCCCATCTTTGAGATACCCTATGTACCCACAGCAGAGCCAGGTTTGATGCTTCAAACGGCTGCCTTGGCTGAGGTTGACCAGCCACATGGCTTCTGGCAAAAGAGGAATATTGTTGGGCCGGGAATGGGATGATAATCCCCACTGTCATGAGATGCTAGGCCTTCAGTGAATATTTATTGAATGAATGAGTAATTGGCTTGTTGCCTTGTAGTCCATTCACTTTTTCTGAACAGTGAAGCAGATGGATCTTCTGCGAGCTAGGGTTTGTTTTGTACCAAAACTGATGTTTCTTCTGTTGAGAAACAAAAGATATTCTAAAAGCAAACACCCCTTAGCTGAGAACAATAATATTTATCAGTTGCTTCTAGGGACGGGCCATTTTTCTTGGTAGGTTCTGACATCAAATTATTAAATATATCTGGAAGCCAGAAAATTGGATTTGGTCCCAGAAGGCAAAGAGACGCAACTGCAGTGGAGTGCATCAGAAAAGCACACACAGACCTGGGTAAATGAAGAACTCTGAATCCTTCTCTGGCACACTGCTCAAAGTGTTTGGTGTTCATCCAGTATGGATAGCTACCTATCCAGTGGCTACTCTATGGTGAAAGCCTAGGAGAAACTTCTTGTCACTTAGGACTAAACACTTTTCTGCTTTGGAAAAGTGATAAACTCATTACACACTGATAATTTTTCTGTACGTGTTACCACAGAGGAATAAGGAGGAAAATTTAGGTAAGAATCCTTAAATAGCCACAGATCTTCTTATCCTCTTAGTTAAAAATAAAGCACCATTTTTTGAACGCCTGTTGTTGCAGAATTCTCTTCTTTGGGTAGATAGACACACACACACTACACACACACACACACACACACACACACACACACACACACACTGCTACACACACACACACACACACACACACGGAAGGCATGACTTATTCCCTTAAGGAACTTAAAGAGTAAGCAGAAAATTTTTTTTATTGCACATACATGAAAAGGGTTTGTTCACCTTGCACTTAAATGCTTTATCCCATTTATGTTTTCATCAACAATATTTTACCAGATAAGTGCCTCAGAAGCAGGTATACCGTGTTCATTTTTGTTCCCCTATTATGCATTGTGAGCTTCCCTGATAGCTCAGCTGGTCCTGGGTCGGGAAGATCCCCTGGAGAAGGGCACGGCTACCCACTCCAATATTCTGGCCTGGAGAATACCCAAACTACATAGTCCATGGGTTTGCAAAGAGTCAGGCAGAACTGAGTGACTTTACTTTCAATGTGCATCGTAATAGCTCAAAAAATATTATTAAATTAATGAGTAGATAGGGTATATGAAAAGAGAAAAAAATAAGTTAATTGGAATTAGTCCAGAATTGTCTGGAGAAGTCAGTTGCCTGGATGGTAAATTCTGATTTTCTCTTCACCCATGGTAACTATCAAGGACTGTATATTGATCTCTGTATAGAATGTTTTTAAATCAATTAACAAGTTTCTGTGTGATTAGTAATACTAAAGAGCTAAGGGTCAGAAGGTACCTGGTGTTCTGCCCTTAACAACAACAGATTCTTCCAGCAGACCAAGAGACTGTAATTGGGCTATAGTTGTGTGGCCTGTTGTCGGATGTGGTTGGTGCTTTTGTCATTGAAAGGAACTAAGAACTCTTATTTTTTTCTTGTTTCCTTACAGATGCCAGACCCTGGAAGACTTTTCTTCCCGCTACAGTGTGTTCTTCATTTTTTTTCTCCTAATCTAATTATAGAAAGATAAACTGTCTGTGACTTGCAAACTGACAAGTACCTTTTTTTTTCCCCTCCCTGCCGTGAGTCCTTACTCATTTGATACAAGAAAAAACCCTCATGCTCAGAAGAAATGTTTCAAGTAAACCATCATTGTAGACAGCTTGATAATTTGGTTAAGTGCCTGCAGCCCCAAGATCAGAATTCATATCCCATTCTGCATTAATGAAACAGAATCATCTAAAGTTACCTTAAAGGATCCAGCTAAAGCAGGCAAGAAATTTGGATTGGAAAAAGTAACTGTGTTTGTGTTCTCTGACTCACATGAACCAAATTCCTTCTAGCATTTATAGGAATGGACCTTTTCTGTTTACTGAGTCTTTGATGTTGATAGCATTTATATATAGAAATATACCCCATTCTTATTTAGAATCCTTAGGACATCTTGTTCCCTAAACTTTTCTAACTTAGGATAGGTTTCTTTTCTCTTTCCCACATTTCAGCTAGAAATTGTACTAGCTGTCAAGGTAGGTGTGGATTATGTAGGAGTGAAGATTAGAATGAAGAGGAGGAACCAGTGTACATGTGGAGAAGAGATAGGCTTTCCACCTGTGTGTGAAATTTGATTAAGCTCAAAGCTGAAATGTGTGAAGGCCCTGGGACGTGTGTGTAAAAAGTTAGATTTCTGAAATACCCAAGGCTCTGGCTATCCTAGCATCTTTTTGGCCCTCAAAAGGAGACTTCATAATCTCCCAGACTAGTTCTTTATTTGGTTGGTTGGTTGCAGATTTGGTGTGGTTTGAGTTTAAAACTGTCTGGCACGGGAAGGGATTTGCGATCTGGTATAGATAGGGACTCAGAGGAAGCATACTGACCAGTAATAACAAAAGTGATCTCTTGAGCATTGTTTGTAGGGGAAATGGGCTCTTATGGAATGCTTCTTCCACAAGTTTCATGCAAAACAGGATTCTCTCCTAATGAAGCAAAACTATCTGTTTATTTAGTTCCAACTTCTATAGACAGATTCAAGATAATTCTGCTTCTACTGGTATAAATAAGTGAATAAACTATTTCTTCTGGAGAGGGTGATGTGGTGTATTAAGGAGGAGGAAAAAACACCCATTATGCCCCTAATTCTGGTCACTTAATGTTTGTCAGTCAACAGCTCACAACACTTTAACTTTATTTAAAAATAGTTTTAACTGGAAAATACAAAACCCTTTTGATTTCATTTATTTGGGTGATAACAACCCAAACTGTCTATATTACACTTGAAACCCAGAACTCCTACCAAGTTTAGGAAAAACAGAAGTATGAGTCTTACTGCAAAGAATTAGCTACTTGAGTATAACTCAAAGAAGGGATTAAATAGAAAAGAGTTACTTTGTGGTTTTTAAATATCTAGAGAGGCAAATTAGGCTAGCATCTATCATTCATGAAAAACCTTATGTTGTTATTTTAGGACACCTCTTTGCTCACCAGTTCTAGAACTTAACCAGCAATACATGTGACCTATCCAAGTGTGAATAACACTCACTATAGGTAAATGCCTGCCTATATTAATTTTGTTAGCTCACAGAATAGACCACCCCATTGTCTCTTTAGTAAACTAATGATTAAAGCAGCCAGTTTGCTTAGGATTTTTTGGGGGCCTAGGGTACACTAGTTTGGATTTAGTTTGCTGGAGATTTTGGACATTCCCAAAAACCAGAGCAAAGAAGTGCCTTGAATTCTACTACTGTCAGAAGTTGGGAGGTGAAGCTTGCTTATTTTTGAGACCTTTTTCAGAGGCTACCTTCTGTTTGGAATATGAACAGTGGAAAGTAAACAGTTGAATATTCTACCCTAATTTCAGTGAAGGTCAAGTGTTATGGTTAAAGGTTAAATGTAGACATGTTTCAGAAGCTTATCTTAGCCTTTGAGTTCTGCATTTTGATCTTATCCAGGAAGGGAGAACATTTGCTTTCGGGAAGGTTGCCTTTCTCTGTGGGTATTCTAGAAGTGCCATTGTGATTTGCAAATGTTCTTACCAGGAATAAACAAATGTAGGTAGTAAATGATGCTTAGGTCTCCCGATAGCTGTACTTGAGGTAAACAAGGGGAGTATTCGGGTTCAGTTTCAAATAGCGCACTGCAGTACCCCTTCATTGGCGAGACAGAACAGTAGCCGCTTGTGTTAGTCTCTTACACCCGTACTGGCATTCCGAGAGTCCTCTATTGTACTTTTCACCATTCATATTACACTCCAAGGTAGACAAAGACTAAAGGGATGATGTTACACTTCTTATTACCATTTGTAAAGAGGCAGGTTATAGAAATCAAGGTGATTTGAAGCAGGACTGTCCTTGGGGAGAAGATACCTCTTAGAAAATACGTTTTCTTATGCCAGTTCAATGGGTAGAATAAGGAAAATGACTTAAATTCCATGAGAAAATTACTATAGTGACTGCTCATTCTTTTGACCACTGTCTTCCTGGTACTGTTCAGGTTCAGAACATACTCACATCCTACTTTATAGGTGTGGCTTCTTCAAAAGCCACTGAAAACACATTAACCCGTTACCTTGTACCAGTAGTCTCAGCTGACTTATTCCAGCCATACTGAAGTCTGAAAAACACAGACCTGTGTATGGGGTGGGGGGTGAGTATTATTTTGCCCTTGACACAGCAATTCCACTGCCAATTTACTTAACTCTGAACAACTTGGTAACTGCTATAACAAATATAAAATCTCAGGTTGTAACAGGTAGGAAGACCAGCATCCTAGGCTGGACAGTAACCCTGGAGAAAAGCCATATGGTCAGCAGATTTGCATTCGTGTTTACCTCATTAAAAGGTGGTTTTTTGTGAAACTAAAATAGTGTGAGCACTTTTGATGAACATTGAAAAGACATTCAGTTGTTTTACTTTAGTCTACTTACATATACACATATATATGGAAGAAATGAATCTATGTTGTATTAAAAACTACTACATATGAACCCAACCACGCCTCTTAATTTTTATTAAAATACTTGTCACTGAAATAAAGTATACTTTCCCAGCTCATCTGTTTCTGTCCTGTTTCCTCGGGCGTTTGAGGATTTCATCGGACAGGGTTAGGGGCTTAAATTATTTAGCTCCTTGTGTTGGTTTTCTCTAGAGTAGAACTTTATAGCAGAGGTGCAAATTGAAAGTCATGGAAAGTCTTGATCTTTAGACGTTTCATTGAGATATGCTTCTGTCGAATTGGAAATTTCAACAGAAGAGTCGGTGGTGTAGCTTTATAAGGCCTTGAAAACAAACACTGATACGAGTCTACTAGGTGCGTACGTTTGATATCCACCTGTCATACCTCATATGCTCAGAGCTGGAGGGGAGTTCAGAGAGCATTGATCCACAGCTTCATCTGGTCTGTAAAGAAATAGGCTCTGTACCAGTATGCAACAGGACATATTCTTTTAGGAAAAAGAAGGATAAACACAAAATCCAAGATAGTTGTTCTCTCCAGGGGAGAAGTCAGAAGGATAGGATCAGGAAAAAACACACTAGTCAGTTTAATTGGGTTTTGGGTTTCCCAGTGTTAACTATGCTTTATACATGTGTATTAAACAATGTAATTCTAAAACATCTAAGAATAATTGCTAAAATCATTGCAGAAGGCTTACTGCAAGCAAGCCACTGTTCTTTAACATTTTGAGTATTTTTAACCAAGGGTAGGGAGATAAAGGCCCTGAAAATTTTCTGTTTGCCTAGAATACCAAGCTTGTTAATAGTGTGCCATGACCATAACTTGGGACTTCTGATTCCTAAGGAGTTACTGCCTTGGGCTTCTGTAACCGTTATGTTTCTCTAAATGTTAATTCTGCACTCAGCCTCTTACTCTCTCAGGCCACGTGTTTCCTCCTCAACTTGTTTCCATGTCTACCAGCTTGGACTGCGTGGTTAGTCACTTCATTGGGCTAAGTCAGCACCCTGTTCCCTTGAATCTGTTGTTTTTCTGCTGTCTCCGCTTCACCAGTTATCAAATCAAGTGAAACCTACCATCTCTTACTCTAATCCCTCTGGGTTATCGAGCATAGTGATAGGAAATCACATAATATACCAACTGACTCTGCTGCAGATGTATGATTTTTTAACTCAAGCACTCATTCCTATTTGGCTTTTTTCAGCTTTACCTGGTAACTATTATATTCTTTTTATTGTTCTCAACTTTATAGTCCCTACTTTCCACCCTTACTCTCAACAGATGGCTTTGCCTCTTTTCTTTGTAGAAAAAATACTGGTCATCAGACTTGACTTCCTCTTTTTCCCACCCCTAGATTTGAATGCTTGTGACATCCATTTTCTCCTTTTATCTCAGAGGCACACTTCATCTCTAAAACTAACCTCATCCCTGTAAGATAGCTCTGCTGTTGATGCATAACAAATTTCCCCAAAGCACCATGGATTAGAACACATGTGTGCCAAGTTGCTTCAGTCGTGTCTGACTCAGTGCAACCCTAAGGACTGCAGCCCACCAGGCTCCTCTATCCATGAGATTCTCCAGGCAAGAATACTGGAGTGGGTTGCTATGCACTCCAGGGGATCTTCCCTGGATTTAAACACTAGCAAACATTATTACCCTCCCAGTTTCTAAGGGTGAGGAATTCACAAGTGGCTTAGCTGGGTAATCCTGGCTTGGGATCTCTCTTCTGGTTGCAGTCAAGATGTCAGGCAGGGCTACAGTTTTCTGAAGACTTGAAGTGAGGCTGGAGGATTTACTTCTAACATGGCTCACTCACGTATTTGGCAAGTCTGTATTGGTTGTTGGCAAGGCCTCAGTTCCTCCACATATGGGACTCTCCATAGTGTGTTTGAGTGCCCTCACAACATGTCAGCTGCCTTCCCCCAGAGTGAGTAAGTTAAGAGCAAGGAGGAAGCTATAAATTCTTTAATGACCTAACTTTAGAAGTCACACTCCATCGTTTCCACAGCATGCTTTTGGTTACGCTGGTGAGCCCTTTTCGTTGTAGAAGTCGAAGGAGCATGAATACAAGGAGGCAAGAGTTATTGGGGCTGTCAAAGGATGGCTCTCCCAGCTAACTTCTTCTGTCTTCCAATATCTTCCATAAGTTATTCCCTCTTTTCTCTCAATTCTATTTCTTTCTCTTTGTATGTTATATTTTTCAGTAATAAGTAAGTTGTCTTTAAGCTAAAAAAATGCTACCATTACATTCATTAAAAAAAAAAAAAAAAACCCTCTCCCCCATATTAGGTTCAGTTGCAGAAAACATCCATTTGAGCCAGTCTAAGCAGGAAAGGATTTGTCATAGGGCATTAAATGGATCACAGAATTGTTGAGAAGACTGAAGAAATAAACTCTAAACTGGACTTCCAGAAATACCAGCCAAAGACTGCTCCAGAAGGTTCTGTGTCTACTACAGTTAAGGAAGCTGCCAGTTCAAGAAGCACACTACCGTATCTGCCACTGTTAGCATCCCCAAATGGATGCCCTGCACCCTCTCTTAATCCTTGCTGACTTTAGAAACATAGGATAATACATCCGATTGGCAGATCTGAAATAGTATCTGAACCCTAGCTACAAGGGATTGTGGGAAATGTAGTCCAGCTTTCCAATACCATACACTAGAAAAGTATCATGTTGAGCAAAACCAACATGTAGAAACCTCCCCACTGCCTCTCTAATGTTTGCTTGCTTCTTCCCTTCAGTGCTAGATTTATTGAAAAAGTCTATACTTGGTCTGAAGTTCCCACTTACTCAATCCATTGCACTCTGCCCACTCTGTTCTGTCTCCACTCAACCTACTAATTTGCAGGACCAGGGGTCTATTTTAGTCCTACTGCCTTGAACATTCAAGGAGAAGCAAGTTGTTGCTTGTGACGCTTGTGGCAAGAGCCATATCAATGTTATGCACAAAAGAATTACTTAAGGCCACTTTCTTGGAACAGGCCTTGGACTTGGAGGCACTTAAAGCCTTGAGCTTCAGCTACTATCTGGACTTGCTGTTCCTCATATGTAATCTAGGTTAATGATGTTACTGTTTGCCTAGTCTTTTCAGAATTCCTCATTCAGTTAATCACCAAATCCTGGAACTTTGCTACCAAAGAAGCCTTCTGACACCAACCAGTTCCTTGTATCTCTGCTGTCACTGCCTTATTTCAGAGCATCATCCCTGCTTGGACTGTTAGCAACCTCCTACGTAGTCTTGTAGCCACTCGGTTCTTCCCATTTCACTCTATCTTCCACCTGCCTTCAAGATATTCAGTAATCTGTTTCCAGTTTACCTAATAATAATAGCAAAGGCTTTTTGAGCACTTGGTCTGTGCCAGGCACTGTATAAAACACTTCATTTGCATTATCACATTCAGTTCCCCTATGAAACATATTTTAGGTCCCTACTTGGTAGATAAGAAAAGTGAGACTATACAAGATTTGTATATAGACTATACAAGATTTGACCAAAATTACTTAGTTTCTACGTGGAGGAACTAGAATTGCAGTCAGGTCTGCTCCCCTGCAAAGGCAGTGTTTCTTATTCCCACCACATTTTACAATTGCTCCAGCCTCATCTCTCCTGACTCTGTTAATAGTCTAGCCATAGTGAACACCCCATCTCTCTAACACACTGTGCTCTTAATGACCACACCTTGGTACATCTTGCTTCCTCAAATGTACTTGTTCCCTCGCCTTCCCAGTGATTCTCTGTTCAGCATATTCCACCTTCAAGTTCCAACTCAAATATTTATTTGGGTAACCTCTAGGCTCTCTGACCTAGGCTCCTGTTCTCTATTAGTACTAGTTTTGAGTTGCGTTGTGATTAACTTCTAAATGCCCATATCAGCCAGTTTAGGGAAAAAACCACTCAGAATTCCCTGGCAGTCCACTGGTTAAGCCTGAGCTTCCACTGCAGGGGGCACATGTTCAATCCCTGGTTGGACTAAGGTCTAAAACCGTGGTGCAGCCAAAAAAAAAACGCTCTCAACATCTCGGTATTTTAAGCAGAAATGTAAGACAGTTATGGAGTGCTTACCAAATCCTTTGAATAGCTAGAAAAGCAGGCTGTAACTGGGACCTCTAGGAATGACTCCCAGAACACTACCAAACTAACACCAACAGAACTATAGCCTTGATGGCCAGGGGAATACTGAGTGTGAGAACACAGCACCATAGTACCACCCAGGGATCAGGAAGCTGCTGACAAACAGGACGAATGACCCCACAACATACATAGTATCAGATTTTTGCAGAGCTACTGACCAACATAAACATCCAAATGCATGGTCAGCAGAGGAGCAGAGGGAGGAAGAAGGAAACCGGATAATCAGAACCTGGAGCGTTGAGGGTTTGCTCTAGGGTGTGTTGGGGTTTTTGAATGTTTGCTTTTATAAAATAAGATTGAGGTAAGCCCTTTTTTTTTTTTAAAGGACATAGTTATTTTCAAAGTTCACAGGAAAAGATACCATATGCCAAACTCTCCCCCTCCAAAAAAAAAAAAGCCAAGACTTTTGTTGCTACTGTACTTGAGTGAGGGGGTTGGGGGAGTTGGGGGGCAGGCACAAACCTCCTGAGTAAAGTAGTTATGAAAGGAGTTAAGAGAGAATGTTGAACTAGGAGTCCACACAGACTTATCTTGAATCTAAGACCAGCCCTTTGACTTTGGAAACGTCCTTTAAACTCTGCTTCATTCCTCTCTTCTCTGACCTCCAAGATTCAATCCAACCCTAATTTTTGATTTTTTAGTTATTCAATTGAAAAAACATTTTTAAAGTAAAGAGGAAGAAGATTATGCAACCATCTCTAGGGATTTCTTTATTTTTGATCACTGTGTAAAATTTCCCTGTTAACCTTAAAACATTCTTTGAGGCTATCCAGATGTGAGGAGAAAAGCAGCGGGGAAAAAAGGAACCTAGAAAGTGGAAGGGATTTTGCCTTCACCATATTGAATCAAATACAGCCTTTTAAAACACAGAGCAGCTTCGGAGTTCCCTAATTTCCCAGTTTGGAGTTTTAGTTAATCTGTCACCAGGAGTTGAAGGGGGAAAGAAATTCTTCAAAGAGCCATCACTGATTCTAGAGCTAGAAGGGCCCATCACAACCTCAAAAGGCAGGCTTGTTATAAAGACTGCATTAAAAAGCATCCTCCTGGCTATGGTAGCTAGACCAAAGATTAAACAGCTTTCCCCAGGTCCCTGCTACCTCCTTTGGGCTATTTGAGGTGCTTGCTGTATTTTTTAGCCTTTTTTTTTTTCTTTCCCTGCAAGACTTGTCCTTCATTCTCTTGCTTCTCTGATGTAAATAGCTTTTCAGAGCACAATTTCCAGACAAATCTTCAAGTGTTAGCCAAGGGTCAGTTTGCCAATACTGTTTTTTGTTGTTGTTATTTCCTTCAAAATAAGAGACACCCGGCAGCGACTGATGCTGTCTTCAGAGAACGCTGTGGCATTACAGGAGCCCTGTGCAGCCCTTCATTTCTCCCCTGCTAATATGCTTCCTTAGTTTGCTTCAAAGCTTGTTTACCAACTTTAGCTTAGTCCCCAGGCTCTCCTCCCTTCACCCCACCCCCTGCATTGTGCATTTCAAAAGAGAGAAAAATAACAGCCTCTTCTCAGCCCTCTCCAGTGAAGGCAGCAGAAACAGCAGGGCCAATATGTCAAATTGTACAGCCTTCTCCAAACCTTTGCCCAGAGATATTTCAGGTTAGCAAAAGAAAAAGCCACTTGACATATAGCCTCTTTTCCAAGGGCTTTTGACAGACTGGGAGGCTCCAGGGCTGCCTCTTCCTTGTGTGCACACATACACACACACACACACACACACACACACAGGTAAGAGTAAATAAACAGGGTTTAGTTCTTCACCACAGATGATACAAACACCAGTATTACATCCACTGCTGCTGCTGCTAAGTCACTTCAGTTGTGTCCGACTCTGTGCGACCCCATAGACGGCAGCCCAACAGGCTCCTCCGTCCATGGGATTTTCCAGGCAAGAGTACTGGAGTGGGGTGCCATCGCTACACGCAGCCAAAATAAATGGGATGTACACATGAAGATTTGTTATAGTTACAGCCCTACCCTCAAGCCATTTATAGTCAAAGGCAGTATTTCTCAAAGCATAATCCAAATATCACCTACATCATAATTACTTGGGTGCCTATTTTAAAATGCAGATTGCTGGGCTTTGGTCCAGATTTCCTGAATCAGGATATCTGGAAGCAGCACTCAAGAATCTACTTTTCACAATACACCTCATATAATTCTTAGGTACAATAAATTTTCTGAAACCGCATATTACTTTGAATAAAGGTTTTTTAGGAATTTACAAGGAAGATAATTACACTATTTGAGTTTTAAGGACCCAGGTCCTTAAAAGAAAATCTGCACATTCACCACAAAGAGTATAGCCTAGTAGCGATTAAGAACAAGAGTATAATCAAGTGCAGTACCCAAATCATAAGATCATTTAAAGGTATAAATGGGAAATGCATTAAAGTGTTTGAGTGTTAAGTCAGCACTCGATACATTTTAGCCATAATGAGTAAACTGAGGACACAGATGACGTGATGCACACGGCATGCAGCACAAGATTTTCCCCATCCACCTCTTAACTCCTCGATTCCTTCCTTCTAAAATAGCAATTTCAAAGACACTTAAAGGACATCCTCCTCAGTCAAGGTCAGGCATCCAAAAAATAAAAAAGAAATGGCTGCTCTTACTTAACCTGGGTAAATCACAGTGCCAGCTGGGGAAAGAAAGTAGATTTCTAGATCTGCTGTTATTTGTTTGCCTGGCCCTATACCCTCCACAGATTGATATTATGATATGTCCTGATCACTTCTGAGCGTATTTATTGATGTCCCATTTTACCAATTAAAAATTCATTTGAGAGTTGTCACTACTTACAAAGGGCTTCCCCAGTGGCTCAGTGGTAAAGAATGTGCCTGCAATGTAGGAGATCAAGGTTTGATCCCTGAATCAGGAAGATCCCCTGGAGGAGGAAATGGCAACCCACTCCAGTATTCTTGCCAGGAAAATCCCATGGACAGAGGAGCCGGGTGAGCTAACAGTCTATGGGGTCGCGAAGAGTCGGATGCGACTGAGCACACACACGCTGCTTACAAATGACCTTCATCTCTGAAGATGCAGCCTGGGGACTCCAGGAGTTAACTCACCCAAGATTTCAGCATGGACTGAGTGATTGCTAGTGGGTTCTAGTGGCATTGTCTCTGCTAGGACATGGGAAGGAGAACAGCCAGTAAGTACAAATAGCACAGTGGAGGACTCTCCTACTTCCCCCCATACCTCGATCAGGCAGGGGAGAGTCAAATAAGGGCAATCTAGGATTTCCTTCCGCCTCTGAGGCTAACAGGGACCCTGTGATCTAGAGCCAAGCATAATCCCATCTGCCTGCTGCTTTCTGTTCGTGGACATAGTTAACCTGTATGAGGAGGGACATAAATTTCAACCTCCCTCCACCTCATGCAGCTGAGTGAGGGCGCAGGGCTCTGTATTCAGCCTCTGAGAGAATTTTTGATAAAGGACAGCACATGGGGGAAATTAGCCTCCCTAGAGAACCAGTCCTAGGGAGACTCCCAGGGCTCCCTAGACTCCAGTCCTGAAAAGGCAGACTTCCAAGAGAGAAAACTGTAACCTCAACAGGTTCTGAGAAGGAAGAATTCAACCTTGGAATAAAGGTGGCGTAATTGTGCGGTTTTAGTTAACTCTGTCTGAAGAGATGACACAGGGTTGTCGATCTCCTTGGTGTCCAGCAGGTGGCGATACAATCTAAGGTTGCCTGAGACTGCAGTGGAAATTACTGGGCAGCAAGTACCTTCCAGGAGAAGGCAATGGCACTCCACTCCAGTACTCTTGCCTGGAAAATCCCATGGACCGAGGAGCCTGGTAGGCTGCAGTCCATGGGGTCGCGAAGAGTTGGACACGACTGAGCGACTTTCACTTTTCACTTTCATGCGTTGGAGAAGGAAATGGCAACCCACTACAGTGTTCTTGCCTGGAGAATCCCAGGGATAGAGGAGCCTGGTGGGCTGCCGTCTATGGGGTTGCACAGAGTTGGACACTACTGAAGTGACTTAGCAGCAGCAGCAAGTACATTCCAGAGTCTTCTGAAGCCTGTGGCAGAATAAGCAGGATGCCTTTGCTGCTGTCCAGTCCCCAGTCATCCTAAACCACATATTTCACTTCCTTTCTTTTCACAGAAACTTTAGCCTGAGACTGTGACCTGTCATCTTCTGGCTAGGAAGAGGTGATACAAAGGACTCTATAGTGGGGGAAAGATGGGAAGAGGAGGATCATGGAGACATTTGAAATCCAGGATCTGTGCTGTTTATCACAGATTCTATGTTGACAGTGAGGTGTCATTCCTGCCCATCTGGAAATGCCAGTATCTTAAATTCACGGAGGGATGACCCTTCTAAACTCCCACACATACATGAATCTCAAAGTGACACAAACAAGAACTGGAAGACCAGGCAGGATTCAGCACAGGTATCCAACCAACCGTCTATCACCTGTGGATGCCAGGCACCAAGTTAATGTATGGGCGGGCACCCTCCCTGCCATTGGGCACTAGGCCATGACATCCAGTTGGGTACAGTCAGCCTACCAAGGCAAAGGGCATCTCAGAACGTTGTGCCCATCAGCTTCCCCTGCACAAACTGAATGGAGCCCAGAACTTAAGAAAGCCCTCCTCCATACACTTAGTTCCTCACTGCGAGCAACAGGAGAAGGGGAGGCAGGGAGCGGGGGTAATGCCCTACTTTACCTAAAAGCAGTAGCAGGGGCTCTTTACTCTTCCACTGGAAAAGGAAAGTCTGGAAATGGACCTTTCTGAATATGACCCAGAACTTCAAGTCAGAAGTTAAAAGGATAAAACAGTGTAAGATGGAAGTCAAGTAAAGGCAGTGCAATGTGACAGAAGGAGCTAATTTGGGACAAGAACCACCTGGATTCTATCCCTCATTAGCTGCATTTCCTTGAGCAAGTCATTTCTTTTTTTCTGGGCTTCAGTTTCTTGTCTGTAAAATGAGGATGTTGGGCTAGATGATATCTAGACTATCTTCCTCTTCCAACATGTGCTATTCAATTTCAAGAAGTTATTGACTTTCCCTTGTTGAGGGTGACCAATCTAGCATCAGAGACCCCCATGTGACCAGGCACAGTTATGTCTAAGCTAAGGGAAGCAAGTACTAGAGGAGGGGGAAGTGAAAGTTCTGGGTTCCCAGTGTCCCTCCCGACCCGCTGTGTACTCCCACCACTAGGCCACAGGGATTTCCCACCACCACAGAGACGTGAAGATCAGAGGTCCAGACCTCCCAATCTCCTGCATACTGAGAAGGCTGGAGACTCTTGTCAACTTTGTAACTAAGAGAGTCCAAAACTTGTGTGTCAAAAAGAAAGTGGTGCTCATCTGGGTGACATCCATTGTATTACTGTCTACGGAGTTTGGATCTAATGCAGATCTGTGTCTGACCTCTGCCCCACTGCCCCCAGAACGGCCCATCCTCACTCAGGTCCCTTCCTGCCCATTCACTGGGCTGACTGCTGGTTCTCTGGCTACTGGTGCAGGGTTCACCTGGTCCCTAGAAAAGGACCTGTGCCTGGATTTATTCTGTGAAGAGAGGTAGCCCTTTACTTTTACTTCCCCTCCAAACACTGTCTCAATCCCTTTGCCCAAGTGAGTTTCCATAGGATATTGGAAATTCCTCATTTACCAAAGGAGATATACTTTCCAGTATGCTGCTGCTAAGCTGCTGCTGCTAAGTCACTTCAGTCGTGTCTGACTCTGTGTGACCCCATAAAAGGCAGCCCACCAGGCTCCCCCGTCCCTGGGATTCTCCAGGCAAGAACACTGGAGTAGGTTGCCATTTCCTTCTCCAATGCAGGAAAGTGGAAAGTAAAAGTGAAGTCGCTCAGTCGTGTCCGACTCTTAGCGACCCCATGGACTGCAGACCACCAGGCTCCTCCGTCCATGAGATTTTCCAGTCAAGAGTACTGGAGTGGGGTGCCATTGCCCTCTCCTCCAGTATACCCAGACTTAAGAAAATATTCCTTTGCAGAATGGAGAACAGGGAGTCTGGGGAGATTGCAAAACAAAAATAGCAGTATTTACATGAGGCCTGAGACCTACTCTCTTGATTTCCCCTCTGCCTTGTCAGTGAGTGAGTGGTAGTCAATCAATCATGTCCGACTCTGCAACCCCTTGGACTATAGCCCACCAGGCTCTTCTGTCCATGAGATTCTCCAGGCAAGAATACTGGAGTGAGTTGCTGGGCCCTCCTCCAAAGGATCTTCCTGACCCAGGAATCGAACCCAAGTCCCATTATGTCTCTTGCTTTGCAGGTGGGTTCTTTACCACTAGCGCCACCTCAGAAGCCCTTCACAGCTCATACTCCATCACATATTTGAATATGCTATAATCTTTGGGGGAGGGGACAGGGAGATGCAATAACTTGAAGGAAAATAGGTATAAAACACAAATCCCTAAGAACAAATTTACCAAAAAAAAGAGTTTCACTTTCAAGGAATTGATAGCCTATAATAGTTATTTATTAACAATGGAAACAGTGACAGACTTTATTTTCTTGGGCTCCAAAATCACTGCAGATGGTGACTGCAGCCACAAAATTAAAAGACGCTTGCTCCTTAGAAGAAGAGATATGACAAGCCTAGGCAGCGTATTAAAAAGCAGAGACATTGCTTTGCTGACAAAGGTCTGTCTGGTGAAAGCTATAGTTTTCCCCGTAGTCATGTATGGATGTGAGAGTTGGACCATAAAGAAGGTTGAATGCCAAAGAATTGATGTTTTTGAACTGTGGTATTGGAGAAGACTCTTGAGAATCCCTTAAACTGCAAGGAGATCAAACTAGTCAATCCTAAAGGAAATCAATCCTGAATATTCATTGGAAGGGCTGATGCTGAACCTGAAGCTCCAAAACTTTGGCCACCTGATGTGAAGAGCTGACTTATTAGAAAAGACCCTGATGCTGGGAAAGACTGAAAGCAGGAAGAGAAGGGGATAAAAGAGGATGAGATGGTTGGATGGCATCACTGACTCAATGGACATGAGTTTGAGCAAACTCTGGGAGATGGTGAAGGACAGGGAAGCCTGGCATGCCGCAGTCCATGAGGTTGCAAAGAGCTGGACATGACTGAGCAACTGAACGACAACAATAGTTATCTATTGATACATAACAAATTACCTCAAAAGTGACTTAAAAGCAACAAGAAACATTCTCTCACATGGTTTCTGTGGGTCAGGAACTCAGAAGCCACTTAGCTGGGTGGCTCTGGCTTGATGTCTCTCATGTCACTTTAGTTAGCACATCAGCTGGGGCTGTAGTTATTTGAAAGTTGGATGGGGTTGGCCACTGCATACTGCAAGATAACTCACTCACTTCATGGGAGTGAACTCAAATTCTGGCAAGTTGGTGCTGGCTTTTGTTGAAAGACCTCAATTCCTTTCCACATGGATCTCTCCATAGGCCTGCTTAAGTGTCCTCCTGACATGGTGGCTGGCCTTCCTCACAGGAAATAACCCAAGAGAGAGACCAAGGTGGAAACGGCCATGTCTTTTATGACTTAGCCTCAGAAGTTACACATGTCAGTCCCAGAGTATTCTGCTGATCACACAGGCCAGCCATGATTCAGTGTAGAAAGAGAACATAGAAGGGCATGGATACCAGGAGATGAGGCTCTTTGGGCCATCTTGGAGTCTGGCTATCTAAACCACCTTGGATATCAAAATTACCATAAATAATATATTATGCTAAACAAATGAGGTAGACTATATAGAAACCTGCAAGAAATTTGAATATGTCGTGATGGGGCAAATTTCATAGTTTTTCACAAAATGCTGTTAAATAAACAACTTCAGGAGATTCTGTTTTCATTGAAACTCGGTTCTGCTTTACCCTTAAACTCCTTGAGAACATTCTTCAGAGTGGGCTAAGAGATTTCATGATTCCGTTGTGATCTCAATCTTCATTCAAAGAATGTAGGCCATGCTGCTATGTCACAGAGACCTGCAAAGAGAAGGGTTCAGATGAAGTAACAGGCCAGAAGCAGATGGGGTAGGTAGTCCTTGACTGGCGAAGAAGGCTTGCATCACTGATCCAAGGTGGCTGCTTAGTCTGTCCCCACATCCCAGCAAGCAGAGGAAGAAGTTGATGATCACCTTTCCTTTTTAAGAACATGACTGACAAGTGACACACATTGGTTTACTCACATTCCACTGAGCAGAGTTAGCTGTGTGTGCAACCCCTAACTGTTAAAAGGACGCTACCCAGCAACCATGAACCCTGTTAAGACTCATTGTGTGGGTGGCAGAGTGGAGGGGTCATATTATTAAAAGGAAAAGGAGTTTAGATTCTTGGAGACAGTGCTGCTACATCTACAAAATATAGTTCTCTGGGGACAGGTCAGGTGACTGAGGTTAACAAGTAATTGGATCACATCTTCAGATACATTTCAAGAACTGGATGTACATTAAAAGCAGGATCACAAGGAGTACTATCTTGCTACAAGACTATCTTGTTTTATTGTGTTTTGTTTTGCCGTACCTCATGTGGCATGGGGTCTCTTAGTTCTCTGACCAGGGATCAAACCTGTTCCCCCTACAGTGGAAGTGCAGAGTCTTAACCAGGGAAGTCCCTGGAAAAGTATCTTGTCCAAAAAAAAAAAAAAAATTATGGGACTCCCTTGCTGCTCCAGTGGCTAAGGCTCCACGTTCCCAGTGCAGAGGGCCTGGGTTTGATCCCTGGTCAGGGAACTAGATCCCACATGCCACGACTAAAGATCCCTAATGCAGCAACTTAGACCCAATGCACCCAAATAAATAAATAGATTTTCTTTTTAATTTAAATTATTTGTCATAGAGTTCAGACACTGGTTTTATAATACCACTGTGTTGTTTACCATTCCTTTTTTTTTTTTAAGATTTAGTTTATTCACATAATGTTTACTGATCTAGGCAAAGTGTTAGGCAATGGGAAAACAAAAGTAAACAAGATCCCACAGAATTAAGTCCAGTGGGAGAGGCAATTAAACAATGGTATACCATACAGTAAGGTAAGGGCTATGACACAGAAATCTGGGGTACTGGGTTGGGGATTAAGGAAGGCTTCTTGGAGGAAGAAATATCTGTGTTGAGAACTGACCTGTAGAATACATTCCATTCCATTCAGAGAGCACATCAGACTTTGAATACATTTCAGATTCCTCAGACAAACTGAATCAGGCTTTAATATATGCAGTCAAGCACTATGGGAGGTAATTTTACGTATAGTATATTAGTTTAATTCTCCAATAAATCTATGAGGAAGTTGTTTTGTCCATTTACAGATGAAGATACTGAGACCCAGGAAAGTTAACTTCCTAAGGTCACACATCTATTAAGTGAGAGAGGAGGCATTCAAACCCAGGTCTTTCCAGTATAGAATGCACTTTGCCTTTGCAAATTTAAAGTACATTAACAAAAAGCAAGAGGCACGTGGAGAAGGAAGTGACAGAGGATGAGATGGTTGGATGGCATCACCAATTCAACAAAAAGCAAACATTAGCATTAGAAATTCTATATGGAATATGCATTCATAAAATATTTTTAATTGTTTCTACCATATGTGATGGGGAAATAGTGGAAACAGTGGCTGACTTTATTTTTCTGGGCTCCAAAATCACTGCAGGTGGTGATTGCAGCCATGAAATTAAAAAACACTTACTCCTTGGAAGGAAAGTTATGATCAACCTAGACAGCATGTTAAAAAGCAGAGACATTACTTTGTCAACAAAGGTCCGTCTAGTCAAGGCTATGGTTTTTCCAGTGGTCATGTATGGATGTGAGAGTTGGACTATAAAGAAAGCTGAGTGCCAAAGAATTGATGCTTTTGAACTGTGGTGTTGGAGAAGACTCTTGAGAGTCCCTTGGACTGCAAGGAGATCCAACCAGTCCATCCTAAAGGAGATCAGTTCTGGGTGTTCACTGGAAGGACTGATGTTGAGGCTGAAACTCCAATACTTTGGCCATCTCATGCGAAGAGCTGACTCATTGGAAAAGTCCCTGATGCTGGGAAAGATTGAGGGCAGGAGGAGAAGGGGACAACAGAGGATAAGATGGTTGGATGGCATCACCAACTCAATGGACATGGATTTGGGTGGACTCTGGGAGTTGGTGATGGACAGGGAGACCTGGTGTGCTGCAATTCATGGGGTCACGAAGAGTCGGACACGATTGAGCAACTGAACTGAACTGAACTGAACTGAACCATATGTGAAACAGGAGGAAAGGGAGCAGGGCACAACTTTTGAAAGAATGACATAACCCAAGGACACAACATAAACTGATTAGAATCAAATGGGTCCAAGGTGGCAGACAAGTCAACTTCCAATAACCTTTGATTGACCATGCAAATAAACCTTGCTCCTCAGTGTATGCTCATTGTAATACATCAGCAAGCTAAATGACACACCCAGAGGTTTCACAACAGTGAAAGAGGTTCACCAAGGATGACCATCAAAGATCAAAAAGTGGGCAGTGGCCCAGTTCCAGGAAATCTCCACCCCTTCCCCCAAATAATTGGAATAATCTTCCCATTCATTAGCCTATGAAATTACCCAGCCCATAAAAGCTAACCATGCCACATTTCGAGGCAGCAGTTGCCCTCTGCGATGGCCCACATTCTGTCTGTGAAGTGTCCACTTTTTACCTATCCCTTTGTCTCTCACTGAATTCTTTCTGTGATGAGACATCAAGAACCTGAGTTTCATTAGGTTCTGAAACCAGGTCTGTGATCTCAGTTGGAAGACTGTGGGCTTTGGCCAGGTTCGAGTCCTGGCCACATGGATTCAAGTCCCAATCTGAGATAAATGGTTTCACATGTACATCCAAATGTATTTTGTTTCTAAATTGCACAAAGATTTTGTAAATACCTTGTATAATTAAGTGCAAGACTATAGTCCAGACTGTGAGTGCAGGAATTCAGAACAGTGGGACATTACTGAGAATTAGTATGAACTGGGGACCTGTATTCAGGGCTTGGGTGGGCCCTGATGAATGACACAGAGCATTCCAGACATGGGAAGGAGCAAAGATAAAGACAAACTGGAGATAATAGTGAGACAATACAGAAAAACTGAGATTCAAGTGACAAACAGAGGTTGTGTTGGAAAGAGGCTTCTTCTGGGCCTCACAGGTACGGGAGGAGGGAGGCCTCGTGCCAGTTTACCCCCATTTAAGTGGCCTGGTAGCTCTGGCCCTAACCCCACCCCTTTTCTAGGAAAAAAACATATTCCAGCATTCCCGAGATCCCTCCTGCGCCACTATTACCATATTGCCACTTTGCCTACCAAGTATAGTATATTATTTTCTTAATGCTGGTCTGGGGCCTGTACCAACTGACAGACACACAGTCTTTGTTCCACTGAAGTTTCCAGACTAATGGGACTGCAACAGACAATTCAGAGAACGGAATGGGGCAAACTTATTCCAAAATAAGAGCATCGTGATTCCCCTTAAACGTCAAAGTGCTTACAGCTACCCCACGGAGGGGCCGTGACAAGCTTTACATGGGAGAGGAGACCAGGCAGGGCTGGGATGGCTTCAGGCTGGACAAGGTTACTTATTCCCCCAGATCCCGATCCCTGTCCTTAGTCCAGAACAGTCACTCGGAAAAGGGCTGACAGAAGGGCTACTTTTCTTCCAAAGGAAACCTGCCTCTCCTGTCTCTCCCCGCAAATAAGCACTGAGTAGGAAGCTGACCAAAGGAAAAGGTAGGAGGTGCTGTTAGGGTCAGACAGGACCCAGCAACCTGGACCCAAGCCAGCGGAAACCACCATTGTCTGAGTTGCCTTCTCAATTTCCTGCCCCCTCCCAACATGCATACCCCATCAGGCCTCCTGCTCCATCACTGTGATTCCCAAGTGCCACCCAAGTCTCTCCTAAAGTGAGAGGGAACACCCTCCAGACCTGTCCCCAGTGCGGAGGGACAACAGACACGACTCAGAAAGGCAGAGCACAAGGGAGGATGCTTCCAGATCTTAAAGGAGATCCCAGATACTCTTATCTCTTTCAACCCCCGCTCCTTTCTTCTAGTGCAGCTCACAGGAAGATCTGGGGTTTTCTGGCAAAAGTGAGCAACAGCTAGAAAGGGGAAGAGCTGGATGGGGACCATCGTCTACAGAGGTATGTGTGCCTCTAGGCACGTCAGAGTGGTTTTATTTGTGGGGGAGAATTCGGCAGACTAGGTGTGCAGTGGGTGTGTCCTGAGTGGAATGACGATCTACAACCCTCATAAGCATTTCTAATTATTATTACTCAGTTAAGATCTCTGGCCTGCAGGTCCTACCAGCCCTGACCCTGAGCGCATTTCATGACCCTGAGGAGACCAGATTCGAGGTCCCAACTGATTCCCATTCCCAACCACTGGCTCCCAGCTCCTTGGCTCCTCCCCCATCACCACACTCACTCCTCTGGCAGGAGAGCTGGGCTTTTGGCTGGGAACTTAGCTCAGAGAGGAAATGGGCAGTTGGGAGGCGTGATTTATGTCTCTGACTTCACCCCCGACTGGAGCCCAAACATACTGACCCTCCCCTCAAGTGCCCTTTTGGCAAATTTCCTCCTCCTCTTTAGAAATCGCAGGCTTTCTAGCTGGTCAGAGGTCAAGCAGGCCAACCATCCCGCGTCCACTACCATCTCCCTCTCCACCATCCCCCACTCTCTACCGCTGCAACCACTGTCCCTGCACCTCTGGCAGACTGGTCATGGAGGAATGCGTTGACTTTACAGTCACCACAGGAGGCAAGATTCCCCTATCAGCCCCAAACAATAGTGAAGTCCTTCTATATATCTCATGGCCTTCTCTCCTGCTGTCGGACCAGTAGTTGGTGGAAACAAAGAGCCATTATAGCTCACTGAGAATTCTCCCTCTGGCCTCCTCTCAAGCTCCTTTTACAGATTTAAGGTAATCCCCATAGTCGTTTCTATCTCTAAAGACTTCTAAGAAGCATTCTCCAAGATATCAGTGTCATTTTCTCCCTAATCAGTAACATGTCACATGACCTTGGCGCATATCTTCCTCTCCCTATTGTCGAGGGCTGGAAGGCACACCCCGCCCTCCCTCCTGCTAAACCCATCTAGAAACCCAAGCCAAAATCTTCCCGGGAAGTCAGAGTCCCCTAACTCCAGAGTCTCTCACCTTTACCCGTTAGAAAATCCCACTAGAAATCTAATTTCCCCCTTTTCAGCTTTTTCAGATTTCTCATCAACCAAATGGCCTTGTTAACTTTAGAGGGTTGTTAAGATGAAATAGGAACATCAATTTGAAAGATACGCTGCCTCAGGGTTGTTGGTTTTTTTTTAGGTTACATGAGGTAATACATGTAAAATGCTTAGATCTGTACCTGGTACTTGGTAACAGCTAATTTTTCCTGTAATACCTCAAAAATAGAGGAGAGACCCAAGAGTTTGCCCTTCCTAGCCATCTATAACTCCTACTCTCGTATAGCCTCCTCACATGGGAAGCTCAGCTTTCTAGGTTTTCAAAGGGACACAGTTGAATGAATGAATGAGTCCATCCTCCATTCACTGTTCTGGGGTCTGGCCTTTCCTGGCCTGGCTGCTTTCTCATCACCCCCTGCAGAGCCTTTCCCCTAGAGCCCTGAGCTCATCCTAGTTACCAGTGTTTGTTTAGTCCTGGCCCCACACAAGGACTCCAGCCCCCACACTGGTTTTCCCCACTGAGTTCCCATAGAGGAATCTGCATGGGTTGGAGATGGAACCTCAAGGATAATCTAGTTCAATCCTTTTGGCTTAGGAAAGACAAGATGGAGAGCCAGAAAAGAGGGCAGTCTTGCTTAAGCTGGTACTTCCAAGTCAAAGACCTGGATTTCTCCCAGGGGGTTCCTGTCTGCCCTCAAGGCTAGAATTCTCATCCCTTTCTTTCTCTCTCCCTCTCAATGGGGAGAGTAAGTCACTATTTTTAACTGCCTCGAACATAAGCAAAGGCTGGAGAAGGGCTCGAGGAAGTCCTTCCACACACATCCTATGGCTTCTTCATTCCCTAGCTCTTTCCTAACTCCTATTTCTCACTCCTTCTTTCATCCCCTGCCCTCCATTTCTTCCCTGCCCCTAGTCACATTTATTTAGTTTCTGTGCTAACCTATCACTCAACAATAGATTTTGGGTTCAGTTTGGTTTTGTTTTTTATTTTTAATGAATCAGTGGCTCTCTGGGAGTGAATAATCCGAATCCATGCAAACACTCCAGGGCCCATAGTCAGGCACACATGACCAGCAACTTCTGTGAGCATCACCACCCCATAAACCATTTGAGCATTCTTTATGCCTCCACCAGTGAGTCTCAACTATTCCATAGACAGCAAAAGTGGGCTGGTTTCTCCTAAGAGAAGCCTGATTGCTTGGGTTTGAATTCCAGCTCTTCTACTTACCCTAAGCAAGTTACTTAAACTGTCTGTGCCCGGGTTTCCTCATCTTACCAGAGAGGTCAATGGTACCTCCCTCATAGAGTGGCAGTGCCAATTAAATGAGTTAATACACATTAAGCTTTTAGAATACATAGTACGTGCTATGTTAATAATATTTATGTGTATGTGTGTGTGTTCAGTCGCTTCAGTCACGTCTGACTCTTTGCAACTCCATGGACTGTAACCTGCCAGTCTCCTCTATCCATGAGATTCTCCAAGCAAGGATACTGGAGTGGGTTGCCATTCCCTTCTCCAGGGGATCTTCCTGACCCAAGGTTTGAACCCACATCTCCTGCATCTCCTGAGTTGCAGGCAGATTCTTTACCTGCTGAGCCACCTGGGAAGCCCAATAATATATATATATATATATATATATGTATATGTATATGTATATGTATATAGTATGTATAATAATAGCTTATGCTATTATTATCCATGTAGGAAAGACAATAACTCCAGGAAGCTGTGTCTCCACCCCCACCCCCATACATACCTGGATCATGCAGCCCAATTCCTCTCTCTCTCCCTGGGATCCCATTACCCTTCTTCAAACCTGCCCATCTGGCCCCTGTGCAGTCTTACCCTTAACCAGCCCCCTTCTCTCCCCTGAGGCCCAGACCGGGGTGTCGGGAAGGGAAGGAGGGAAAACGTGGCCATTTTAGGGCAGAGGAGCTGTTGGAGGGGAGAGGGAGAGGGGGCAGCAGGGGAGTGGACCCAGAGTCTGAGGCTCCTTATTGGGAAAGGCCCCTGTCTGATTCTGTGAGACAGAGGCCAGGCCTGGGCACACAGCCAAGTCCAAAGAGTGGGCCCCAGGCCCTGGTCCTGGCCCCAAAGGCAGCACCGGTGAGGGGACGAGATGCTCAGTTGCTCTGGGCCCTTCTCCACACAGTCACAGCACAGTCCCCTACCCCAACCCCACCCCTCTGCCTAAACCTCCATGGCCATTAAAGTGGCTGGATTCAGGAGTACCACCTCCCTAAGTATCAGTGTGAGGGGGAGGGAGGGGCTCCTGCTTGGGCTGTCTCTAGGACACTGCCCACCCCCCACAACCCTACCCCCGTATTGCTACCTCCCCGCCACGTCCAACCCTGTGAGCTCCTCCTACAGGAATTCAGCCAGTTCTGGGGAGACGACTGCCGTTAAGGGGGGGCCCAAGGGTGAGTAACGGTTCCCGTGGGGATCGGGGTGCCCATGACTAATCAATGAGAGAGTGAGAGAGGAAACTTACATTCCTTGACTTGTAGGGCAGTGAATGGAGGTGGGAGGTGGGGCAGGGGCAGACCGAAGCAAGGACAGCCAAGTAGGGACGCAGAGAGGGAAGCCAGGCTGGGGTGGGGGTGGGGTGTCTTTCCAGCCCGGCTCTCTCCACATCCCAGGCTGAAGGAGAGTCAGCCCCCAGGTAACCACACACCTGGGTCCCTGCTTTGTCTGAGCGCTTCCCATTCGCTGGCCAATGAGCCCCTCCCATGATCACTCTAGTCAGGTTACAGACCTGACTGGCATTGAATGAGCTGAGGGAGGGGCAGATGGGCATCTCATTTCCATTCCTCAGCCCCTATTCCCACTCATTGAGGGGTCCCCAGGCCCAGAAACCCAGCTTGGAAAAGCTCCACTGTGCCAAGTCGAGAGAGCTTGCGCTAGGGCATAAGGGAGGAAATGAGCTGGGAGCCAAGGTGCCGTGGGGAGGAAGGAAGCCCGTCTGCAGCCACAAAGGAGTCAGGAAAGAGAGAGAACAAACAGCCAAGGGCTTCCTGCCCACCCCAACCCCTGCCTCCCCACCTCACACTCCCCACCAACCTCCTTCAGCCTGTCCCAGCATCTTGGGGCTGGGGAGAAGAAGGAAAAGGGTACAGAGACCCACCCCAGACACCCTGCCTTCCAGCTCAGCAGCCTTCAGGGCAGGTGGCCAAGGGCCGCTCTCCCAGCACCTCTGCATCCACTGCCCAGTGATCACCCCCTCCTCGGCCAGCTCGGAAGCCCCTTGCCCCTGTTTCTTCCACTGGGGAAGAAGGGACCCATTCCTCTCCGTGTTCTCTGGCTTGCTTTCTCTCAGCCTCCCGTTATCTGTGGTTGAAAGAGAAGGCTATGGGTTAGGGAAAGGATGGAATGACAGCGAGGCAGGTAGCTGTCTAACCTCCCACTGCACTGTGGAGGGAGCAAGGCGATCACACACACTGTCACACACACACACACACACCAGTTTTGGCCTATTGACCACCCAGGACAGACACCCCCACCCTGCATAGAAACACACCAACCCAGACCCAGCACGTTCAGGTGTTCAGACCTCACACACACACACACACACACACGTTTTCACCTCACACAAGCATTCAATCACACTGCATCTTCCTTGTCTAACCAGTGCAAATGGTGAACATTCACATGTATGGATAAAGAAACCTGGGCCAACTTGGGCCCAAAATCTATCCCAGCTTTGGCTCTTCTCCAGGCCTCTCTCTCCTCTGCCCTTGCTTCTCCCCCAGGGCCTTCCCTGCTGAGCCCAGCAGAGGCAGGGTGAGAGGCACCTGAGGGTGGCCCGTCCGCAAGCCTGCTGTGAGACTCAGTCAGTGATGTCTGGGTTTCTGGAAGCCAGCACCCCTCCCTGAGGTGATCACATGGAAAACGTCCAGCTGTGGTTGCTTGGAGAGATGAGCTCAGCCAGTATGAGTGGGGCTGGGGGCCTGGACTCAGCGTCAGACTTTCCACCTCGGACCTTTCCCCTCCCCCCACCCCCAAATACCACCCCAGAGACTCAGGAGCAGGCAAGGGGCCAGAGGGACTCCTGACACACGCTCTCGGCCCTGCACAGGTTTGGAGAAGGAGGCGGGCCACTGACTGCTGAGCAGACCAGTCCTGGAAGCACCTCCACTCTGTTTCATCTCTGCCCACCCACTTCAAAAACAGAAACCCAGAGAAGAGGGCCACGCAGTGTGATGAGTGGGAAGGAAGCTGACTGCAGAAATCTGTGCCCAGGAGATGAGAGTGGGAGGGATGGGAACCAGAGAAGGAAGAGTCAATTCAAGGACCCCCAAAATGACAAAGGATATAGAAAGTCCTCAATGGGAAGGGAGTGGGGAGCAGACAAGCCTGTGGGTTCTCTGCCCATCCAAACTGCCGACCAGAGGCCAGCAGGAAGTGTTCCCCTTTTCTGCCCATCACTCACGCCCCACCCCGTGCTCTACACCCTGCCTCCCTCTCTCATGGTCCTCTCCCTCCATCCCCCCTCTCACTTCTTTCCTCTCCCCTTCCCTCCTTCCTACCCTCTTTCAGGGACCCTCTTCCCTACTTCCTCCACTCTCCACTCAGCACTCCTGGCTCACCCTCTGCCTGTCCTCTCTTGGGAAGCCTCTCCCTATCTCTTTGCTCTTATTTATGTCCTGCTGCTGCTGCTGCTAAGTCACTTAGACAGCAGCCCACAAGGCTCCCCTGTCCCTGGGATTCTCCAGGCAAGAACACTGGAGTGGGTTGCCATTTCCTTCTCCAGTGCATGAAAGTGAAAAGTGAAAGTGAAGTCGCTCAGTCGTGTCCGACTCTTTGCAACCCCGTGGACTGCAGCCCACCAGGGTCCTGCGTCCATGGGATTTCCCAGGCAAGAGTACTGGAGTGGGCTGCCATCGCCTTCTTCATATTTATGTCCTATCCCAGCCCAATCCCCCACCTCTTCTCCCTCTTCATTCCCCCCAGCACAACCACTGAGCTTTGTACATAGTTAGCGCCCAATCCCTTGGAGAAGGAAATGGCACCCCATTCCAGTATTCTTGCCTGGAGAATCCCATGAACAGAGGAGCCTGGTGGGCTACAGTCCATGGGGTCACAAAGAGACAGACACGACTGAGCGACTAACACACACACCGCACCCAAACATGTACACTGAACTGGATTACTGCACTTACTGTGTGCTTTGCACAGTTCTAGACACTTTGTGTGTTAGTTGCTCAGTCATGTCGAACTCTTTGTGACCCCTTGGAGCCTGCCAGGCTCCTCTGTCCAAGGCATTCTCCAGGCAAGAATACTGGAGTAGGTTGCCATTTCCTTCTCCAGAGGATCTTCCCAACCCAGAGATCAAACCCAGGTCTCCTGCATTGCAGGCAGATCCTTTACCAACTGAGTTACCAGAGAAGCCATTAAATAATATACCTAGAAATGTGTGTGTGTGTGTTAGTCGCTCAGTCATGTCACTTTAGAGTAGACAGATTTTTCTTAATTGAAAGGTTGAAGCCAGGCAAGGTTTTAAGTTGAGAAGGAACATCCTCTGAGCCTTGGTTTTAGAAGATGAATTTGCCTGCAGTGAGGAGGGTGAGGTGCACAGAGATGAGGGCCTTTCTCTCCAGCTGTTTCCCCCTGACTCCTCCTCATCTTCACAGGCTTCCCCACCTGACCACAGCCTCTCTCTCTCTCTCCTTCCATGAATTACCCCCTCCTGCCTTCAGTTTTCCTTCTCTGCACCCCCATTCTGCCCTCCCTTCTCTCAACCCCCCCTTTCCTAGAACATCTGTAAGCAATCGTCTTATGGAGGTGGGGGGAGAGCTCTTCCCAGCCAGCTGTGGGGGTGTGGCCAGCCTCGCAGGCTGGGTGTGAGGGTGTGGCCTGGAGGGAGGGCTGGTCTCCAGGAGGTAAAAGCTTAGAGCACCATTCCACCTTCCCTTCCCCCAGCCACTCGGCTCTTCACCCAAACCCCAAACTTTTCCTTCTTCCCCTGTCAATCTACCACACGTTCCTCCTCCAGCTTTGATCCTAAAGTCCCTAGCCATACCCCCGACCCCACAATTCTGTCATCTGGGACCAGATCTAGTCAAACCTAGACCAGAGAGGAGTCCAGGGCCCAGCCTCTGAGCAGCTGGACAGCTATTGAAAGGGATCTAAGGCAAAAGGTCAGGGAGCTCCTCCCTTTGGCTTCTGCTTTGAAGTCCAATCTAAGGTTGAAGCCAGAGATGAGAAGAGGTAGAGGCTGAAAGTGGGTAGTCCATTAGACCTTTGCTGCAGGTAATTTAGGAAGCCCCCTCCCCAAATATGACTGTTAGTTGCTCACTCATGTCCAATACTTTGTGACCCCATGGACTGTAGCCCACCAGGCTCCTCTGTTCATGGGATTCTCCAGGCAAGAATACTGGAGTGGGTAGTCATTCCCTTCTTCAGGGGATCTTTCAGACCCAAGGATGGAACCCAGGTCTCCTGCATTGCAGGCAGATTCTTTACCATATGAGCCACCAGGGAAGTCCCAAAATACATATTAAAAATATATAAATACATTTATATATACATATATAGTTTGGCTACGCCACACAGCAGGAACATGGGCTCTTAGTTCCCCAATCAGGGATCGACCTCGAATTCCCTGCACTGGAAGCACAGAGCCTCAACCACCGGACCACCAGGGAAGTCCATGAGAAGTCCGATATTTTTTTATATGTCAGACTAATAAATTGTATCCACCACCACCTCCTATTATATTGATATCTCAACTCAATAAGCCACAACCTTGAAGTCCAGAGGTTGTTTAAAAAAAAAAATCAGTGTTTTCTTTTTTTAATCTTCTAAGGCTTGGTTCCCCCTCCAGCTGTGGCTGTGACTGAGGGACTGTGCAGAGGAGCTCTTCCTATCACTGAGCTCCTGGATCTCAGCCCCAGAGACTTCTCACTGTCCCCTTGGGGCTGGCTTCTGGGAACACCTGGATGCCTTGCAGGGATCTCTGTATATCCCCACTTACCCCCTAATTCAGCACCCCAACATGTTACATGTCCCTGAAGAGAAAGGCCAGGGGATGACCTATTCTTAGCCCTGTACACGATCCCTGGCAAACAAATGTGCTCATTACAAGGTGACGATGGACAGGGAGGAATTTGCAGCCAAGGAAGGAGTGTGTTTGTGTTTGTTTGCGGGTGGAGGAGTGAGACATGCCAGAAGTCCAGAGAACTCATGGGAAGGACTTGGGCCTTTTCATGAAAAGCAAGGAGGAGGACATGCTGGCCCTCGTCCCCAGCCTGACACCAGTCAATGTACTGTGTGTTTAAGGACAGATGGCATACCTATGCTGTACACACACACTGATTCCAAATTGATCAGAGATGCCATCATTGCTATTATCCTTTTTTTTTTTTTTTTGGCCTTGCTACAAGGCTTGTGGGTTCTTAGGTCCCCAGCCTGGCCTCTTGGCAGTGAAAGCACAGAGTCCAGCCACTGGACCACCAGGGAATTCCCACTGTCACTTTTATAGAGCCAAAAAGAACCAAAGCAGGTGAAATAGTATTTCTGCATCCTGGGTGCAATCTCTGGCCCTCTTGCCTTCCTCCCAGCCCTTCCATGCCCGAACTTCCTGTCTGAGATTGGTCATCCTTCCCAAGAGAGGGCTAGAAATGACAGGCAAATCGTGGGGGTGGGAGGGAACGCTGGCTCATCCTCAGCGCCTCACAGCCTCAGTCGGGTGTGCAGTGGGAATCCTGGTGTTCCAGGTCCCTCCCTGATGGGCTCCAGATGTGCTTACATCTGGGAAGGCCATCCCAGGAAGCTGACGCTCCCGCCCACTGCTCCCACCCCGGATGGCTCTCTCCTCCAGCTTCCAGGCCCTTGAGCCCAGAAGCTCCAGACACTCCTCTCTTCTTTAAAGGTAGGCAACACAGGGGAGAAAAAGGATGGAAAATAATGGGGGTGGGGTGGGTGAGCAAATAAAATGAGGCCACTCTTTAGGACACCCCAGAGAATCTTATTTCCCTTTTAACTTCCTATGTGAAGTTGCTACATTTTGCTGTTGCCTTTAAAAAAAAAAAAAGCCAAAAAGTAGAATAGAAAAACTGAAGGTTTGGAAAAGAAGACACTAGCTCGAATGATGGAAATTCCTTCCTGTTAATCTGCTTGTTCTGGACCCCTGGGTCTTGTACTTTTTTTACCCCAGTGTTCCCTTAGCCCTGCCCCTCTCCCATCAATGCCCTTCCCCTAATCCCTGTCCCGCTGTCCCTCCCAAACCTAGTCCAGCCTGGAAAAATCCCCAGTTTGGTCCCTAATGGAAATACCTGAGCGCAATCTCAAGCCCTAGGTTCAGAGCCCTAGGGCAAGAGAACTCGAGCATCCCAGGACTGGTCTTGTCCCCAGGATGTCTAGCAAACATCCTTCATCCACCCTTCCACCCTTTGCTCTCAGCAAAGTGGGGGTAGTAAGAGGAGGGGAGTCTGGGTTTATGTTAGGTCGGGACATGGGGGAGGTGTTGCTCTCTGGATCAGACAGGGAGTGGGGATGGTGGGCGGTGACTCACAGATGATGGAGCCATCAGTTCCCCTAAGCAGAGACCTGAGTCAGGGTGGTGACAGAGCCTGAGGGTTCATATAGTCAGATCCTGTACTTTCCGATTTCTCTCTTGGACACACATACAGTGCAATTTTTTTTTTGGTCTTGATGCAGGATCTTAGTTCCCCAACCAGGGATTGAACCCATGCCCCTCGAAGTGGAAGCCCAGAGTCCTAACCACTGGACCACCTGGGAATTCCCTCAGCACTCCATCATTAGCAGCATCCAGACCCAGACTCATGGGATAACCAGGATCCTACTCTGTTTCCCAAAATACCCTCCTCCCACTACAAGTCCATACGCTGTATATCTGTCCTTCCTTCCTTCTCTGAGAGAACAAACTCCCTCTCATCCCCCAACCATGGGACAGGAGGCAAGGGCCCCAGGAGACACAAACCCAATAAGCAACTCTGATCCTTTGGTCCTTTGAACTCTTCCCACTCTTTTTTTGCATCCTATCACACTGAGAACATTATTAGATTTGTAACATCCCCAGAGTAAGTGACAGAAGTTGCCCTGGCCAGAAGCCACCAGCCTGGGGTCTCTGGTGGTCCCAGGTCTTTCCAGGCTGCAAGGGCTAAGAAGGTTGATACCTGCCTCACACACACCGACAGCCTATCTGTGCTCAGTACCGGAAATATCTCATTCCATCCGTGCCACCCAACCAGGCTTCTTACAGGCTCCACGAGGCTCAAGATTATTCCCTGAAACCAGGATATCCAGCCTCCATGCACTCAGAATTTCCAGGCAATTTGAGAACCTAGAAGAAGCAACCCAAGTCTTGCCCCCAGAGAAATCACACACACACATACACACACACACACTCTTCCATCCAGTTTCAGAGGATTAATGAATTGTGTTATCTAATCTTCCCCAACCCTATCCTAGGAACAATGGTCCTATGTTAAAGGTCCCTGCTCCAAAATCTTCCCCCTATAGAAAATCAGCTCAGTTTAATTTTCCAGTCTTTTTTAAAAATTATTTCTTTATTTTTGGCTGGCTGGGTCTTCATTGCTGCATGCAGGCTTTTTCTAGTAGCAGCAAGTGGGGGAGCTACTCTCTAGTTGCAGGCTTCTCACTGTGGCGTCTCCCTTGTTGCAGAGCAGGGTCTAGGTGTTCAGGGCCTTCAGTAACTGAGGTGCCAGGGCTCAGTAGTTGTGGCTCCAGGGCTTAGTTGCCCTGAAGCATGTGGAATCGTCCCAGATCAGGGATCGAACCTGTGTCCCCTACATTAGCAGGCAGATTCTTAACCCCTGGACCACCAGGGAAGTCCCAGCCCAGTTTAGAGGACTACACTGACAGTGCTGTGGGGAAAGCAAGGACTTTGGGGTCAGTTGGGGTGAAATTTGGGCTCGGCCCCTTTCTTTCCGTTGCTCTTGTCTTAGTCGCTTCACTCTCTGAGCCTCAGTTTTGTAATAGTAAGGCGAGGATCCTAATACCTCCAGTGCTGGGTAGTTCAGAAGATGAAATGGGATAAAGGCAGTTTAAAGGTCAAACCCGAGGCCAGGCATATAGCATATGCTAAATAAACTGTTAATAGTCCTCACCCCTCTCCCACCCTATTGAAATTTAGCATGGCTCCTGGCTCTAAAACTTTCGCCTCTTTCCTAAACCCCTCTGTAGAAATGCAGTCTCCTGGGTCTAAGCTTCAGCCTTCAGGGCAGGCAGGCTGGTGACAGCGGGAGTCTGGTGAGCGTCCTGTCCTTGCCCTTCACCCTCTCTGCCCCTCTGTCAAGCAAACCGTGATTAATAATAATCAGTCATCACAGCAAATCATTCTTGTGGAGCAATGAAGGGACAGAGGGTACCAGGGAGGTCAGATTTGAGAGAGGAAACAGAGACATCTGGAGACTCACCGTCTGGTCAGACACAAGCTGAGAGACACGCAGAGAAAAAGTTGACATGAGCCAGAGCATTTAGCCGGCAGTGGGCTAAGAGAAGACAGCATTGGATTTAGAGTCGAAACACTTAGGTTCTAGACTCACAACTAACTCACTGGCTAGCCACATGACCTTGGACAAGTCTCTTCATTTCTCTACACCCATTTCCTCTTCTGAAGGAGAGGGTTGGGCTGATGACCCCTAGGAAACCCCTCTTGGCTGAACTTTCTAAGCAAGCTACCAGACCTGGAGGGCTACGCTGAAGCAGCTCCAACTAGGAGGGGACCCCAAGTGCAGGCCTGACCTGGGGCAGAGGAAGGGAGGGCCAGGCAGAGACAGGCATGGTTCGAGGAAAGGCAGGAGGTGTTGGGGCCACTGGGAGAGGACTTATAAGGGCAGAGAGAGCCAAGAGAGGAGGGATATTGGGGAGAGGAGAAAAGCCAGCCAGAGAATGACTAAGGGGCTCCCGGCATAAACAGGAGCAGTGAATGGACAGGGAGGGGGCCTGTTTGACTTGGCCAAGCTGGGGGTGTGGAGTGGGGAGGAGGACTGGGGCAGGACGCTATGTCCCCTGTCCCTCACCAAGACTCCTGGGAGGAGCTGAGTCACACACCTCCCTCCCTGTACCCCTCCCCACCCCCATCCCAAGCTCCCAGACCCTGGGAAAATCTAGAGAGCTTGTGCCTGGGCTGAAAAAGGAATGAGTTGTGTTCACACACGTGCTCTGCTGGGTTATACAGGAGTCGGGCTTCATCGTGTCTCCTCCCAGAAAGGGTCTCAGCCCTCGGCTTGAGTAATTTTCACCTAGAGGTTACCTTCGCGGTAGTGCTGTGCTTTAAGATCCTGACCCAGAGATTCTTTGGGTTCCTCGCCTAAGAGAGGGTCAGGACCTGCAGATGTGAGAGTGGGACCAGAGCCAGCATCACCCCACGGTCTGACCAGCTGGCCTCTCCCTTGGGCTGCAGCTGACTCTGGAGAGGGGCTTTTAAAAAAACAGCTGGGTGCTCTGGGATAGGAAGTAGTTTGAGGAGGAGACTCCTAGCAAAGGAAAAAGTATTGAGTCTCGGCACTTGTATTCTGAGTTCCCCAAGCCAGAGTGGGGCAAGGGACTGGAGAAAAGAAGGGTCAGAGTTCAGAGGGAGGGGTGCATATTATTCTGGAAGGGGTGGAGTCCTGCAGGAAAAAGACAGGAAGAGGGCTGGAAAGGAGAGGAGGTTAGGAGAGAATCTAGGCCCCTTGGTCCCCCTCCCCCAGACTGAGATAAAGCCTAGAATTCTGAAAGGTGATCTCATCACACAGAGCCAGGACTGGGGGAAGGGGTGGGCAGGGGGGTCACTGCCTTCTCCTGCTACAGTCGCTTCCTCTACATTCATAGGGAATCTTGGGAGAATGGGGTCCTGGGTTCCAGCTCCCAGGGCATAAGGGCAATAGAAGCCAAATGTTGGGCCCCTTTGCAAAACACTACCCCCACTGCCACCCCGACCCCGACCCCATCCCTTCCTACAATTCTCCAGGTTTGTAGCAATCAGGCCAGTTTAATCAAGAAGACACAAAAGAGCCAAAGCAACCCCTCTCCACCACCACCAGGCTCTTGGTCAACCTCCAGATTCTAGGAAGGGACATTTACAACCAAAAAGGGGTAGGCTTGGACCAGAAATCTGGTGAATAACCGCAAACTCCTGGACCCCTGGGTTTTCAATTCTAGCAACTTGGGGGTGGGGCGCCGGGAGCGGAGAGCAGTGTAGGTCCTCCATCAGATCAGGCTGACTGGGAGCACTCTGTACCTCAACTCCTGAGTCCCAAATCCAGCTGGCTGGGACCCAGGCACCCCGTGGCCCCGGAAGGCAAGGGGGAATCCCAGTTGGCCAGCTGCCAGAGGTGTCTCCTCTCTCTTTAGACCCCGGAGTCTCCTCCCTGAATTAGTGGGGGAGACCCCACACACATATTTCACACTCCCTCCGCCCTCCAGAGGTGATTCCTTTCCTCATTAGGAAATTCTCCACTCCCTTTTTCCGACTCCTTTTCCGAGCGTTTACGTTGTACATCTGGAAAGGATGCGAGAGGAAGGAGGGGGAAGCAGAGAGAAGGAGGGGGAGAGCCCAAACCCGCCCAGTCTGACCCAGTCCAGACAACCGGCCTCCAGCTGGGGCTGGGGCGAGGGAAGTGGAGAGGTGCGGCCCCCCCACGCCCCTTCGGGGTGGGGGGCGCGGGCTCAGCGTTCCAGGGACCCAGGAATGCCCCCCCGCCCGCCCCCCTGGCAGGCGGGGGGAGGGCTCAGCCGGGAGTTTGGCAAACTCCTCCCCGCGTTGAGTCATTCGCCTCTGGGAGGTTTAGGAAGCGGCTCCGGGTCGGTGGCCCCAGGACAGGGAAGAGCGGGCGCTATGGGGAGCCGGACGCCAGGGTCCCCTCTCCACGCCGTGCAGCTGCGCCGGGGCGCCCGGCGCAGACCCCGGCTGCTGCCGTTGTTGCCGCCGCTGCTGCTGCTGCTGCTGCCGCCGCCGCCCCGGGTCGGGGGCTTCAATTTAGACGCGGAGGCCCCGGCAGTGCTCTCCGGGCCCCCGGGCTCCTTCTTCGGCTTCTCGGTGGAGTTTTACCGGCCGGGGACGGACGGGTGAGTTGAGGAGGGTTGGCGGCAGGCTGGCGGAGGGCGGGGGTGCGCGCCTGGAGACTGGGGGCGCGGCTGGAGTCTGGAGGGGACCGAGGCTTGAGTTTGGGAGGCGGAGTTTGGAGGAACTGGGGCTGGAGTTGGGGGCCCGCGCTAAAGTTGGGGGCCCGCGCTGGAGTAGGGAGGGGACAGTGGCCGGCGTGGTGGGGGGGCAAGAGTTTGAGAGCGATCAGCGGAGAGACATGTGTGGGGTGGAGAGAGGACACGAAGCTGCAAGCTGGAGAAGTCTGGGCAGGGGTCTTGCGGCCAAGAGAGAAGAGGGCGCGGGAAAGGAGAGCAGAGGGTCTCTGGTTGAGACTGGAGAACTGCGGGGACCGGAGGCGGATGGGGACGGAGAGGGCGCGGAGGCCAGGAGGCTTTTGGGAGCACTGGGGAACCCCGGGACCCCTGAGGGCCATTGTACTCAGAGAGGACGAGACGAAGCAGAATGAGCTGTATGGTGTGTGTGTGTAGTAAGAAGGAAGTGGGAGGCTGAAGGGGTCCCGGAGGTTAAATGGGGGCCAGCCTCACCCTCCCCTCCCCCCTCAGCTCAGACTGGGAAAGACCCGGGAGGGGGATGGCGGCTCCCTCCCCTTCCTCCTCGGTCTCCTACTCCGCCCGCCACCCCCCACCCCATCTCTGTTCAGACGCGGGGATCCGGGAAGTTGGGAGAGACCCGGGACTCTGGTCCTGGGGGGCGCTGGGGCTGGGGGCTGGCTCAGCCAAGGGCGGGTACTGGGATGTGTCGGGAGGGGTGTGTGTGCGCGCGTGAAGTGGGGTGGGCGGTTTCCCTCTTCCTCTAGCTCTTGGGAGGAAGAGAAAAGCTGATTTCCTGTAGCTAGTCGGCTGGAGCTGAACTGAGACCGGGACTTCTGGGGCTGGGGTCGGAAGCTGGGGAGACGCGGGCTCCGAGGGCCCTAGAGCGTCAGAACACAGGACCTCAGAGACCGGGAAGTCTCCAAGGAAGATCCCAGTTCCCAACTCAGCAGGGTAACAAGCAGCCTGGATCCTGTGTGCCAGGAAAACGGGGAGCCCACAGGCTTGGGGAGACAAGCTAGGCAACATAAAAACAAGGGTGTTTGCTTAAATGTGGAGAGTGAGGGGTAGTAAGAGCGGAAGGAAGCTGCTCCGGGGCTGGGACAGGGACTCCCTCCCGGGTGCCAGGTGACTGATCCTCGACCTCTGGAGGAGTCCTCTGTCTACATCTCTGGGCCCTGAGCCCGCCACTGCTCCTCACCATCGCCCCTCACCACTGCCCTTCACCACCACAACCACCCCTGTATCCAGGTTTGATAGGCTCTCTGTCAGAGGTGAGCGGTTTTTACACATACAGTTAGCTGGTATCTACTCATTCCTTTCCTTTTGGAGAAAAGGGGTTAATCTAGGTAATTCCACTTGGGTACAGGGACAAATTTCTCCTTTGTCTGGAGGACCTGAGGATGGGGAAAAAAGAAAGATGGTTAGGCTCCAGCTGTTGGTTCTGGACTATTCAAGGTCCCCACCCAACCCCCACCCCACCCCCCTGGCCTCTTGCCCAAACCCCATTGCATCACCCTGGCCTGGAGTCTCTGCCAGGCCTGGCCTCCCCCAGGCCCCCTCAAACTGCTTACCACAACCCTAATGGAGTAGAGAAGAGGGAGGGAGGGGATGGGATCCTTCCCCACATCAGGGCACCAGGGCTGGGGTCAGTTATCTGGCTCTTTACCTTCCTCTTACCCAACCCCCACCTAACAAGAGTGTCATCTCTCTTTTAAAACACGCCTCTGAAACATCTGGACTGTCACACATTCCAGGTTCCCTAGGTGTCTGTTTGGCCCCTGGCCTGATCCTGCAGTCCCCAAAGCCCTTTTCTAGAGCAGGACCCAGCATTCTCAACCCCTCCCCCTCCCCTTCTGCTCATCTCTCCTCCCAAGAGAACCCAGGTGTCCAGTTTGCACACCTCCCCCTCTCGTTTTCTCTGTATGTACAAAGCAGTCTTAGAATAGGACTTGGAACATTCCACCTCCCCAGTGACCTCCCTCCCCACCACAGCTGGGCCTCCAAGCCCTCCTCCCTGCAGGGGACAAACATAGCCCCTCACCTGGGGCCATCGCTCTCCCTCACCTCTCATGGTGGAAACTGAAACAACATCAGAAGAGAAGTTCCATGGTAGGAAAGGGCCAGGCTTTAAGTCAGGTCGAGCTGCGTGTGCGTCCAGGCCCCACCTCTTACTTGTTTTTTGTGTGACCTGGGGTGAGCTACTTAAGACTTAAATCTTGGAACCTGATCTGCTCCTGAAAATCAGACACCTACCTTATGAGGCTGTTCTAAGGACTAATTGAGACAATATATATAAAGGGACCTGGTCCACAGAGGGTGATCAGTATACATGGGAGGCCTGACTTTTATGAGGTACCTAATTTCTGTTTCTGGTTCCCTCCTCCCTGGCCACCACCTAGTTCTTTGTCTAAGTTTTTCACCATTTCTTCCTGGCTTTTAGTATTTGCTTATAGTTATAAGCACATTTCTTTGCATTTTCATACCAATTTTTCTGTTGGATCGTTACAAAAATCCTTGCCTTAGACAGATGAAGCTTATTGTCCCCATTGTGTGTATATATGTGTGTGTGTGTATACTGAAGCTTCAGGAGTCATAGAAGGTTAGAACTAGAAGTTTGTTTAGAGACCATCCAAGGGCAACCCATCATCTTACAGGTAGAGAATTCAAGTCTTGGAAAGAGGAAATCAGTAACTTGGCCCAAGAGGTGCGCTTAAAAGGTGCACCAGCCTTAGCCTACCTCCTTAGCCCTTTGTAGTACTGCCACAAGTAGAGGCAACTCTTCCTCCTCAGCCAGCCAGGCATCTCCCTGGAGAGTACACTGGGGGATCCAGAACCAGGTGTTTCCTCTGGCCTGGCCAGGGCTGCTGTAGGACCTGCAGGAGCTGAGTCCGGTGTCAGTTTGCTACTCTCCACCCCCGACCTTGTTAGGCCATCAGAGTCAAACAGTAACCATGTATTGAACAGGAACTTGGTTAATCAGAAGCCTGACTGGCGAGATAGTGGAGAGGAGGGGACAAATTGGCAACAGGGTAGACAAGGTAACAGGACTCCCGGCTTCTGGCTCTTCCATTGGAAAAGATTCTGAGTGATCCTGGACATGTGACTTAACTTCTCTGGGACTTAGTTTCCCCCTCTGTACAGTGAGGACAGGGGACTGGATAAGCTGTATTTTTTGTTAAAGTTTTCTTTCTTCTTTTCCATCTTCCTTCCTTCTTTTCTTTTTTCTTTTCTTCCTTCCTTCCTTTCTTTTTCTTTCTAATTCAAATGACATCTTACCAGGGCATTCTACAGAAAACAGAGACAAGAGATTGCTCTGAAAGAAGAAGGGAAGTAGTGTCAGGACCAAACTGGCTTCCGCTTACTCCATGTGGCAGCCCTGAGGCTTCTCCAAGAAAGTCTTCAATCCCAGAGATGCCCTCCTCAGCGCCTTCCAGCTGGGCAGCCTGTGTCTCCAAGAACCAACTCTAGTATACCAGGGTTCTGAGGCTTCAGAATAAATTATGTCAATTACTTTTTCCCTTGGTCTCTATAGTTTGGAAGAATTTATCTGCCAAGCTGCACTGAGGAAGGAATAATTAATTCCTTTTTCCTGTTTTTTATCAACTAGAAGTTAGAACAAGAAGACATCCATAGCTGCCAATCAGAGCTTCTGACCAATATGAGATAACCAGGTTCCCCACAGGAGTTGATATAATTACAGCCCAAAGCAAATACACTTGAGGTTTTAATTAGCCTGGGCTGCCTTATCAGGTAAATGCATGATTTCCGTTAGGCTTTCTGAAATAATGAAAATAGCCCAAGGACCCTGCGTTGTTACCTTCTTGGACCCCTAGTAGGATCCATCTGCTGTAGGATTTAGGAAGCAAGAACTAGGAGTGGGAGAATAAGGATAAGCTACGTGAGGTGCCACGCCGGACACCGGGTGCCTTACTCGGCAGTGGGGGAGGGCACTATTGACTGGACTTGGAGGAGATGCGAAGGAAGGGCCATGCATCCTCAGTTGTAAGCCACAGGCAGGTCTGGGTTGGGATCTGTGTCCATCGCCTGCGTGCCAGACCTCTTGAGCCTTCACTGAGCCACAGCCTAGGCCCCTGTCCCACAAGCCTGTGGGATTTATAAACCGTGTAAGGCCCCTCTCACACCTTCCCGCCCGGCCACAAACTCCAGGCTTCTTCCTCAGGCTTTGCTTCCCCCACCCAGGGAAGTGGTGGGAGACTCGAGGGTGGGAGTAGGGTCCTTGGCCAAGGCCTGGAAGAGTATCAGAGCTCCGGAAGACTTTGAGGTAACCATTGCAACCTCTTCACCCAGAGGAAGCAGGAAAGGGTATTCCCAAGTCTCCACTGAGCTAGTGCCCGACCCAGAACTCCTGTACCACTGCTGTTTTCTGGAGCTGCCTCTGCTATGGGGGGTTGCACCCCTCTCTCCCCCAGCCCTGGGGCAAGGCAATCTCTCCCCAACACCAACCTCACCTACTAGGCCTGGCAGCCAACCAGGTCACTGTGCCTCTGAGTAGCCAGCTCCCACCCACCCCCAGCTGGCTGTACCGCCTGAGTGAGAGGGGTGGGGCCCAGCAGGCGGGTGGGAGACAAACGGCGAAGTGAGAGGTTGGAAACAGACAGGAAGCCACAGGCAGTAAACATTTCCTGTCCCCAGGGTAACCGAGGCTGGCACCCCACCCCCCATCACTCCAGGAACTCTCACTCGGGGCCTCCCCTCCTGTTGCTCTGGACCCTTTCTTCTCCGTCCTCCGTCCCCATCCTCTGGTCCAGCCACCCTCACTTCAGTCCCTTGGAGCCGCTCCCTCTGGTGTTCCTCTTGGACACCATCGCCCCTCCCCTCCTCAGTGTGTCTGCCTTTGTCACCCATCCTGTCTCCCATCCCATCCCCGTGTCTCACACACCCCTGATTTTGTGATCTCTATCATAATCTCAGACTTGGGGACTCCTGGTAAGAAAGGCTGATGAAGGGAAGCAAATATCAAGAAAAGGGTGGGTGTTGGGGGTGCTGAGAGCTGAAAGGGGCCAGGATGCAACAGAGATAGAGAAGCCCAAGACAGAAAAACAAAGGGGGGCAGACCTAAAACCAGAACCAAGAGAACAAGCAGTCACAGGGCAGAGGAGCAGATTGAGAAGCAGTGCCAGAGGCAGATACGGAAGGAGAGCAGAGGCCAAGGCTGGCGGGGACACCGGGTCAGTTGCCCCGGCTGCCAGATGCAGTCCTCATGGGAGACTCTGGAGGAGAAAGCCCAGAGGGCTGCCAGCTGCACTGAGGCCTTGGAGGCAAAGGACCCAGAAGTGATAGAGGCAGAGCCAGAGGCAGGAAGATTACCCAGGACCTGCGCTGACACCACCCCATTACAGAGGACCCCCAGCAAAGGCAACCTTCTCCTCGTCATCTCAGGGGGAATGAGGCACCGTGTCCAGAACTAAGAGCCAGCAGAGCAAGATCTGAATTCAGATTTGAGGGATGGTGTATGGGAAAGGTGTTAAGAGGCTGAGACAAAGATCCAGCCAGGATGGGGAGGTCCCACCAGAGCCCAGGGTGAGGGCAGGCCCAGGCCCCGGGGAACAATCTGTTCTCACCATCCTCCAGGGCCTCTCTCCACTTCTATTGCCTGATTTCCAAGCCTCACATTTTCCTCCTACACACCCCAGGGCTGGGCAGCCGGACGCCTGGGTCTTGCCCAGAGAAGGGCCTTGGCTTGGGAGCAGAGGGTAGGTAAAAGGACTCTGGGGTTCCAGGGGCTGCACCTCCAGTCTTCACAGGTCCATAGGGGAGATGGGGAAGTTGGGGTCCAGACCATCTGGCCCCAACCCCTTCCCAGAATTGCCTCTGTCTCCTCCTTCTAATGACAAGGGAAGGTAGGAAAGGAGAGGGTGGGGGGAGGGGGAGGAGGGGCTGTGTTAGTGACAGCGGCACATGGGGACCGCCTGACTCCAGCCTGTGCCTCTGGCATCCGTGGCATCTTCTGAGATATAAATACAACTCGGGGGGCATCTATCCCACCCCCAGCCAGCCCCTCCCCGCCTGGGGAGACTGTAGAAGAGTTAGGAGCCCCCCTGAAATGCCTCTCCTTTCCCCTCCGCAGGGTCAGCGTGCTGGTGGGGGCGCCCAAGGCTAACACCAGCCAGCCGGGAGTGCTGCAGGGCGGTGCCGTCTACCTCTGCCCCTGGGGCACCAGCCCGGCACAGTGCACCCCCATTGAATTTGACAGCAAAGGTAACCCGCTTCGCAGGTCGGGAAGGGACTAAAGGGCGGGACTGAGGCTGGGGGGCGGGGCCCAGGCGGGATCGGGAGCGCCGGGCGGAGCCTAACCAGCTCCAGGGCCACGTGCTCCCGGGCTCTGGGACTCCAGCTCAGCGCAGCAGCGGTGCAGCGGCTCCCCGTGGCACTCACACCACGTTCCCAGTCCAGCCCAGCCCAAGGAGGGCGGGCATGATTCAGAAACATGTGGCTCTCATTTTCCCTGAATCACCCACACTCTGGGAGGCCAGGGCAGTAACACAGACAAAGACAGGGAGAGTCACAGAACCTATTCCAATTCTTTTAACTAAGCACTGACTAAGTGATAATGCATACCAGGCTCTGTGCTGTGTGCTGCAGGGGATTGAAACATGATTAAGCCACCGACCTCAAGGAGCTTAAGGTCCCAAGTAGATGCAGAGATGGACTAAGGGAGACAGGCTGAGAAATAGTAATAACGGCTAACACTTGAAGAACACTTGCTATGCACTGGGCACTGTTGTTGGCACTTTACACGTATTAACACGCTTCATCCTTTGAATGAGGGCATGAGGGATTATTATCCCCATTTTATAGGAAATGGGTTAAGTAACTTGTCTAAGGTCACACAGCTAGTAAAAGGTGGAGCATGGACATGAACTTGAGCAGTCTGGCTCCATAGATCAACTGGAGTGAGGGGACAAAAGAGGAGAGCATCAAAAGACAGAGACAGTAGGGGAGGGGTGGTGTAAGAGCACAAAACCAATTGATCTTTTTTTAAGTATATATTTATTTATGTGGCTGCATCCAGTCTTCATTGTGGCATTCGGGTAGATCTTTCATCGAGGCACACGGACACTCTAGTTGTGGTGCACAGGCTTAGTTGCTCTGAAGTGTGTGAGATCATAGTTCCCTGACCAGGGATGGAACCCATGTCCCCTGCATTGTAAAGTGGATTCTTCACCACTGGACCACCAGGGAAGTCCCTGATTATTATTATTATTTTAATCTGAAAGACAGATGAGAAGCAAAGGAATAAGAAAGGCTGTCTTAAGAAAGGCAGAGAGGGCTTGGAAGGATATAGACAGACAGACAGATGTATGAACACGTACACACACATAGACATAGGGCAGAGATCCAGAGCTGTAAGAAAGGTCAAGGTCATAGAACAGATGCTAAGACATAAGCCCAGGTGTAGACAGAAGTGTACCCAGAGGGTTGCCCTCTCAGGAAATAGGCATTCTTCCCCACCTTATCACAAGCATCCTTGTCCCAGCTGGGTGAGGAGGCAAGCACATCAGGGGACTGCAACTCTAGAAACCCCAGGTTCTGTGTGTGTGCACGTGTGCATATGTGCACACATGGGTGTATGTGCACACGTGCAGCACAAGATGAGTCAGGACACAACAAGCAGATTGTAAAGACCCTTCCTCACTTTCCCTCCCGTGAGTCATGGGCTCAGGGCTTGCAAATGCCGAGGTACCCCCAGGCTGAGGGCAGGGGCTGCTCTAAGGCTCGGCTGCCCACAGCTGGCATGACCCCACTTTCTCACTTCCCCAAGGCTCTCGGATCTTCGAGTCCTCAACGTCCAGCTCAGAGGGAGAGGAGCCTGTGGAGTACAAGTCCCTGCAGTGGTTTGGAGCAACAGTGCGAGCCCATGGCTCCTCCATCCTGGTGAGCGCCCAGCGGGCTGAGTGCTGTGATGGGCAGGAGGGGTAGTGGTTGGGGATAACAGCACAGTGAGGAGGGAGGGAAGAGAGGCCCTGGTGGACTAAACCTGGCGCCGCCTCCTCCTCCCAGGCCTGTGCTCCCCTCTACAGCTGGCGCACCGAGAAGGAGCCGCAGAGTGATCCTGTGGGCACCTGCTACCTCTCCACAGGCAACTTCACCCAGATTCTGGAGTATGCACCCTGCCGCTCAGGTAGTGCAGGGGTGGCGTGAGTCCCCACAGTCCCGCACCCCAACAGCCTTGATAGCCCACTGTCTGGCCCAGGGAGGTCCCTCTCCCCCTGCCTTCCCCAAACTCTCTGCTCTTTGCTGCCTGACCCTTCCCACACCTTCTCCTCTTGCAGATTTCAGCCAAGAAGCAGGACAGGGTTACTGCCAAGGGGGCTTCAGTGCTGAGTTCACCAAGGTGAGAGGGGATCTGGGAGGAACCTGGCTGTGGGTGGTGGATGCAGGGGAATCAGGACCAAATGCAGACTCACCTTCTTCCTCTGCACAGACGGGGCGTGTGGTCCTGGGTGGACCAGGGAGCTATTTCTGGCAAGGTAAGTCCTTCCTCCATTGTCCCTGTGTCCGTCTCCCGCACCCGGCCTCTCATCCCTCTCTCAGCCCAAGATCACCATCCTTCCTTCCTCTGCCCCTGTCCCAGTACTCCTCTTCCTGTCCTCTGAGACTTACCCGTCCTCTCCCACCACCCTCCAAAAGCTTCCCCCGGGGGAACCAGACTCCTGAATATCTCCCCGTCAGCCCCCAGTGCCCCACTCCCTGCCACCTCCTCCTCTAGCCATCCCCTCCTTATCCCCTTCTCCAGGCCAGATCCTGTCCGCCACCCAGGAGCAGATTGCAGAATCCTATTATCCCGGGTACCTGATCAACCCAGTTCGGGGGCAGCTGCAGACTCGCCAGGCCAGTTCCATCTACGATGACAGCTACCTGGGTGAGTGAGCAAGTGGATGGGAGCTGCAGGGGGAGAACCTCGGGGGGCCCCTGTCCTCACTCACCCCTCGCCTCCCTTCTCCCACCCAGGCATCCCCAGCCCCCCGCCCCATGTGTCATGGGTCATGGCTGACTATGAAGGCTCAGTAGGGGTGGGGAAGGAAGGCCAGGACAGAGTGGTCCCCAAAGCAAGAAACCTAATATCCATCCACCTGTCCCCCAGGATACTCTGTGGCTGTGGGTGAATTCAGTGGTGATGATAGAGAAGGTGAGTGTGTCCCGGCTGGGGCCAAGGGAGGGGGCAGATGGAGACCCCAGATCTGGAGCCCCAAGGACTGAGACATTTTTGTCTGACTCCCCTTCCCCTACCCTTAGCCTGCAACCTTCTCTTCCCTTTCCAGACTTCGTTGCTGGTGTGCCCAAAGGGAACCTCACCTACGGCTATGTAAGGCCCAGCCTGACCCTCCCTCCCCTCACCCCCCTCCCCTGCCTAATCACAAAGAACCATGCATGATGATTTGGGAGGGCTCAAAAGGTGGACCAGAACACAGGCTCTTGGGTAAGACCAGGGTTCAAGTTCTGGCACTTACTCTGGATGAATCTGTGATTTATTCCTCTCCCACTTCATTCCGTAAAAATCTGAGTCTGCTTAACCTCTCTGAGCCTCACTCTTCTCTGAATAATGGGATAATAATAGTTCTGACCTCACAAGGCTCTTGTAAGGATGAAGTGAGATAAGGCACGTGAAAGTACTTAGTGAACTCTTAGGCAGGGTACAACTGTAGTTGTTATTATTAGACCATGGCGAGTGCTTTAAAAAGGATATAGATAAGAATGCCATAGGAGTCCATTCAATTACCAACATTTATTAGGGCAAGGTATGAGACAAGAAGATGAATAAGACATCACACCCCATCTTGTACGGCTTCTAATCAAGTATGTAAGATAAGACATACATATGATGGTAATCTAGCGTGCAGCTCCTATGCATAAGCCCCTCAGTGCATCGGGCACTGTCCACTCATGATTTCTATTCTTCCCAACAAGCTTATCGGGGGAGATATTACCAGTCACATTTTACACATGAGAAAGCTGAGACTCGAAGAGACCAAGTAAGTTGTTTAAGATCACCCAGTTAGTAAGTGGCTAGAGATTTAAAACCAGACCTGTCTTATTCCAAAGTCAGCATTCTTTCTGCACTAACATAAATTTCAGGAAAGTGGTTAAGATGATACAGCAGTTTAGGGGGAGTAAGATCCTCCTTTCTAGGGTGGGGATGAGTCAGAAAAGGTTCTATGAAAGACCAGAGGAGATGAGGAAAGACAGCATCCTAGACAGGAGCATGAGAAAGGTGTGGAAGGAAAGGGAAACAGTTCAGGCCAGTTCAGCATGGGCTGACTGACAGTAGAGAGACTAAAGAGAGATTAGGGGATTCCTTGGTGCTCCAGTCATTATGAATCCATGCTTTCAGTGCAAGGGGTCTGGGTTCAGTCCCTGAACGTAAGGGAACTAGATCCCTTAGGTCACAACTAAAGATCCTGCATGCCACAACTAAGACCCAGAACAGCCAAATAAACAAAAAGAGAGGCTGGGCAAAAACAGATAGGTTGGGTCCAGATTCTCCAGGGCCTCAGAGGACCAGCCAGTAAGCCGAGATTGGGCCGTGGCTGCGGGGAACCACCACAATTTTCCAAGCCAGCAGTGTCCCTCCTAGACCAGCTCTAGGGTGATCCGTCTCGGTGCCGTGGGGAAGGGCACTGGGGGGAAGGGAATGTCCAAGGGAGGGGGAGACCAGGGCTTTCTCCAGCATTCCTTGGGGAGGGCGCACAGCAGAGGAACAACAGCAAGACTGGGGAAGAGAATGAGGAGTCAAGAGACCCGTAGAGCCCATCACTAAGGGGTGACATGGGGGAGACGTGAGTGTATGTGGTTTGGGAGGGCTGGGGCATGAGGTTTCAATCATTCAGCTAATAATTAGTGAGTGTCTGCTCTCACCAAGCATGACTTTAAGCTCTGGGGAGAAAGCAAAGAACAAAACAGCTCCTGCCTTCACTGATCTCACATTCTAGTAGCTAGATCAGATGCACAACAGACAGATAAGTATGGAATGTCAGGAGTGGTTGATAGGTGACATGGAGGAAAATAATGAAGTCCACCTGAGATGGCGCTACCAGTATAGAGATAAGACTATGGCGAAGGCAAAGCAAAGAAGGGAATTACCAGACATGTGGTCTGTGTCTCCAAGGAATGACTGCCCCTGGGTATCCTGCACTCATTTGTCCTTCATCCGAGTCTGGGACCAATGGGTGTATCTCCTCATCCCCAGGTCACCATCCTTAATGGCTCAGACATCCGGTCCCTCTACAACTTTTCAGGGGAACAGGTGAGGACACCCCCTCTACAACCCAGCTTGGCCCTCTGCCAACCAAGCCCTGGCCCTGAGTCATAAGCTCAGCCCAACTTCTCAGGCTCCCTGGAGTCCATGACTTCCCCCCACAGCCCTTGTTGATTGACTCCCCTGTACTGACCTGCTGCTGCTCTGTTCCCCCGCCAGATGGCCTCCTACTTTGGCTACGCAGTGGCCGCCACAGACATCAACGGGGATGGGTGAGTAGTGAAGAAGGCACAGTGGTGCCCTCCCCAGGGGCGAGGAGTGGGGGTGGGACAGAAAAATGCAAGGAGAGTTCCTCCCTGGATTCTCCTCCTGCCTGCATACCCTCGGCCCAGGGGCGAGGAGAGAGCTGAGTGCCAAAGGCCAGAAGATCTCAGGTCTCTCCTTTGGGTGGGAAAGAGCCGGGAATCCAGGGTGCTTGGGCTTTTCTGGCACTGGGACTGAGGAGGGGACGGGGAAGGGCAGGGTCTCAGGATGCCAGTGTTTCCCCCATCCTCAGGCTGGACGACTTGCTGGTAGGGGCGCCCCTGCTCATGGAGCGGACAGCCGACGGGCGGCCGCAGGAGGTGGGCAGGGTCTATATCTACCTGCAGCGCCTGGCTGGCATGGAGCCCACGCCCACCCTGACCCTCACTGGCCAGGATGAGTTTGGCCGGTTCGGCAGCTCCCTGACCCCCCTGGGGGACCTAGACCAGGATGGCTACAATGGTAAGCACTGTATGGGCTCGAGTGGCTGAGGAGGAGCCAGGGGCCTGAGTCAGAAGGGATCTGGGGAGAGGTGACTGTCAGATAAGATAACCAAGACCTCCCAGCGTCTCCTGGAGGATTTTAATCCCAATGTCTAGACCTTGGGGCTTGAAGAGTTTAGCATACTGGGAATGACAGATGGGAAAAATAGGATCCTGGGTCCTGGGGTCTGGTGGTAGAGATTTGAACTCCTGGACTCCTGGCCTGCTGACTGGTATGTGTTGTGTGTTTTGCAGATGTAGCCATTGGGGCTGCCTTTGGTGGGGAGAACCGGCAGGGAGTGGTGTTTATATTCCCTGGGGGCCCAGGGGGTCTGGCGTCTAAGCCTTCCCAGGTTCTGCTGCCCCTGTGGGCAGCTGGCCACACACCGGACTTCTTTGGCTCTGCCCTTCGAGGAGGCCGAGACCTAGATGGCAATGGATACCCTGGTGAGTGGTGCCCGAGGCCCCTTTAACCTGAGAATTCCCTGGTCACAAACCCCGTAGCCTCTCTAACGTATTTGCCTAAGCTCCTGGGTGCAGTTCTAGGATGATGCCACCAGATGGCAATGCCCCCTCACTTCAGCCTCCTTGAACAATGCAGCTAGAAGGGGTTGGGAAGAATTCTGTTTGGGGGCCTGCTGTAAGGGGTAGTTTCTTTTGATTTCTTGCAGATCTGATTGTGGGGTCCTTTGGTGTAGACAAGGCTGTGGTATACAGGTATGAACTCGGGCAGGGGGCAGCCTGGGAGACATGGGAACTGGAGGACTTCTCAACAGGGCTGAGTTTGGGGAAGTGTACAAACTGGGATCCTGGGGCTTGGACATCGGCTTCCTGTGCCCAGGTTCCTGAGGAGCCTTAGTTCTCTGACCCCCACGTTTACTCTTGGCAGGGGTCGCCCCATCGTGTCTGCCAGTGCCTCCCTCACCATCTTTCCTGCCATGTTCAACCCAGAGGAGCACAGCTGCAGCTTGGAGGGAAACCCTGTGACTTGGTGAGTAGGGGCTGGGGGCGGGAGATTGCAGGATTGGGTCTGGGGGTCCTTCATCTGTGCCTGGAAGTGGGGAGGGAGAGCAGGCCTTTGGAAGGGGACACATGGGACTGTCCCAGTCCGGGTCTGTCTGGGAGGCAGGCAGAGAACGCGCTGCCTCTTTCAGGTGAACACACCAGCTTTCCTTTTCGTCCTCTAGCATCAACCTTAGCTTCTGCCTCAATGCTTCCGGAAAACATGTTCCTGACTCCATTGGTGAGGGAGACTGCCTGAGCCTTTCAGGCACTGGGGCAGGGGTGGACGGGCTGGGGACTTGGGGACCTCTTTTCTCTCTGGATAAATTAGGAGGGAGGGGAAGATGCTCTTTAATGTACATGCACGGCCACAGGCTTCACGGTGGAGCTCCAGTTGGACTGGCAGAAGCAGAAGGGCGGGGTGCGGCGGGCGCTGTTCCTGGCCTCCCGACAGGCCACCCTGACCCAGACCCTGCTCATCCAGAACGGGGCTCGGGAGGACTGCAGAGAGATGAAGATCTACCTCAGGGTAGGGGCAGGAGGGCGGGGCATGGACTGGCTTGGGGAGGGTGGCCACATAGAACTGGGGACCCCTCCCAAAGGGAAGAGGCCTGGGAGATTCCAGTGAAGGTCGTGGGGCTTTGGGGGGCTGGGGAAGGGTGCCTTTCTGTCCTAGGAGCTGGGAACCAGGCTGCCTCAGAAGCAATGAGCACGGTTGTTTGGACACCTAAATTCTTGAGGGTCTTGCGTGGACAAAGGGAGATGTGAGAGGATGAGGAGCAGGGCCGCCAAGTCCCCTGTGTCCCCTGACTCTGTGAACCCTCCCCCCCACCGCCGCCCCAGAACGAGTCAGAGTTTCGAGATAAACTCTCCCCGATTCACATCGCCCTCAATTTCTCCCTGGACCCTCAAGCCCCAGTGGACAGCCACGGCCTCCGGCCAGTCCTACACTACCAGAGCAAGAGCCGCATAGAGGACAAGGTGAGGCAGGGTGGGGAGACAGGCCAGGAGGAGAGGGACCTGGGCCCCTGGGGACGGGGCCCTGGAGCGGGGAGCCGACAGCTTGGGAGGCAGTCAAAACTCCGCCTCTCAAGGCTGCCCCACTCCCCAGGCTCAGATCTTGCTGGACTGTGGAGAAGACAATATCTGTGTGCCAGACCTACAGCTGGAAGTGTTTGGGTGAGTGAAGGCTGATGTCAGGCTGGGGGGTTCCAGATGCTGAAGTTGCCTAGCAGGACACATGGAACTTGGAACCACCTGGGAAAAGAAGAGGAACATATCAGCTGGCTGTGTGACCTTGGGAAATGACGCAACTTCTTTGTATAATGGGAATAATAGCATCTATTTCTCTAGCTTTTTGGAAGGATTAAATGAAATAATCTACATAAAGCATCTAGCCTAGTGCCTCCCATAAAGCTAGAAGTCAGTGAGCGGTGTCTATTATTATTAATATTATTATCGTTATGGCCCATTGTCTGGCTCAGGGATTAATTCTCCAGTGTCCCTGACCCCCGTGTGTCCCCTCCAGGGAGCAGAACCACGTATACCTGGGCGACAAGAATTCTCTGAACCTCACCTTCCACGCCCAGAATGTGGGTGAGGGTGGCGCCTACGAGGCAGAGCTTCGGGTCACAGCCCCTCCGGAGGCTGAGTACTCGGGACTCGTCAGACACCCAGGGGTGAGTGAGGACCTGCAGGAGGGGCTTGGGAGGAGACCCTGCCAGAGGGACACCGAAGTCTTACCTGCACCCACCCCACCTCCAGAACTTCTCCAGCCTGAGCTGCGACTACTTTGCTGTGAACCAGAGTCGTCTGCTGGTGTGTGACCTGGGCAACCCCATGAAGGCTGGGGCCAGTGTAAGTCTGGGACCATCTCACGCCAAGCTGAGCTGGGGGAAGGGAAGGAGGGCTGCAGTCGGTGTGTGGCAGACGCCCGGTCTAACAGCCCGCTTGTCCATCCTCCCTGTCCCGCAGCTCTGGGGTGGCCTTCGGTTCACAGTCCCTCACCTCAGGGACACGAAGAAAACCATCCAGTTTGACTTCCAGATCCTCAGGTAGGGAGGGGGCGGGGCAGGGGCGGCGTCTGGCGCAGGTGGCCTTCTGGCTGGGCTCTAGCACCATCAGAGTCTCTCCTCCGTCCCACAGCAAGAATCTCAACAACTCGCAAAGCGACGTGGTTTCCTTCCGGCTCTCGGTGGAGGCTCAGGCCCAGGTCTCTCTTAACGGGTCAGTGCCCGGGCAAAACGGGGCGTCTCTGGGAGGGGAGACGGACTTCTAGCAAAGGAGGCATATGAAATGGGGTCCCTTCCACTGTCCTCTAAACCACCCTGCTCTGCAGTGTCTCCAAGCCCGAGGCAGTGCTATTTCCGATGAGCGACTGGCATCCCCAAGACCAGCCGCAGGAGGAGGGTGACGTGGGCCCTGCTGTCCACCATGTCTATGAGGTGAGCGGGCTGCTGGAAATGGAGGGCGGGGCTAGAATGAATGACAGGGAAAGAGGAGTCAGTATGAGTGACAGATGGCTGGGGCCAGCCTGAGGGGCCGAGGGGAAGAGGGGCAAGGGAGAGCTAAAGGCCTGGACGGGATCAGTGAGAGACCAGCCAGCTGAGTGACTTAGAAGGGGAGGATGGAGCCACCTCCAGGAGAGTTGGCTGGAAAGGATTTCTTCTCTGCCCATCGATTTCCTGCCTCACTCCTGAGACTCAGAGCAGGGAAGAGTGGGCCACTGGGACTCGGGTCTCAACAGGGCAGAATTGTTCCCTCCCTTCCCATGATGACTGTGCCTTCCTCTCCTCAGCTCATCAACCTGGGCCCCAGCTCTATTAGCCAGGGCGTGTTGGAGCTCAGCTGTCCCCATGCTCTGGATGGCCAGCAGCTCCTCTACGTGACCAGGGTCACAGGACTCAGCAACTGCACCACCAGTCACCCCCCCAACCCAGAGGGCCTGGAGGTGAGGGGCCTAGGGACTGGCCGGGAGGTGGGGGGCACCAGGTCAATGGTAGTTGGGGAAGGTCGCAGGGACCTGGAAGAGCTAATGAGGATGTGCCTGGAGCTAGGACTTAGGCCACTGGAAGGCAGTCAGAAGTCCCACAGACACCTTGAGGCCCTGAGAGGGGAAAAGATTGTTTTAAGCACTGCACTTCTGTCTTTCTGCCTAAAGTATCCCTCCCTGACTCCATGTCCTGGCATACTCCTAGGGCCCAGCTCAGCACCACCCCCTCTGGAAAGCCTTCTTCAGACCCACTCCCCAAAGTTCATTTTATTCATAGACAACATTTAAATTAAATGAATGACTGTACAGAACCATGTTACCGGCTCAGGAAATATCACAGTAACGAAAATTCACAAGGTCCCTACTCTCGTGGAGTTAGAGGAAGGTAATAAACAATAAGGCTTCCCGGGTGGTACAGTGGTAAAGAATCTTCCTGTCAATGCAGGAGATGCAAGAGATGAGAGTTCTATCCGTGGATCGGGAAGATCCCCTGGAGTAGGAAATGGCAACCCCCTCCAGTTTTCTTGCCTGGGAAATCCCATAGTTAGAGGAGCCTGGTGGGCCACAGTCCATGGGGTCACAAAAAGTCAGACATGACTGAGCAACTGAACGTGTGCACACAATGAACAATAAAAATTGAAAAGAGGAACAGATATTGAAAAGTGATGAAAGTACAGTGCTCACATGCTGGGGTGGGGTGGAGCTGGGAGCCTGTTTGAGCTGAATCATCAGGGAAAACCTTGAGGAGGGAACAGGTGGATTGAGTATGAAAGATAAGGATGAAACTGCTTGTGAAGACTCAAGAAAGAGTATTCCAAGCAGAGGGAACAGCCAGTGCAAAGGCCTCAAGGCAGAGACAGTGCCCTAATTATTTATTGACACATCACCTCCTCCTAAACTCCAGGGACCAAATCTTACTCGTTTCCATATTTCAACAATGAGTTTGCTGCCTTGCCATAGGAGGTGGTCAGTTGCATGGATGGAAGACCAGGTCAAAGCTGCTGCAGACCCCAGATGCAGGCTGACTCAGATGCTGTAATGAGGTGGGAGAGGCAGCTAACGGTCTCTTTCCTCTTCCAGTTGGATCCTGAGGGTTCCCAGCACCACCGGCTGCAAAGACGGGATGTTCCAGGTCGGAGCCCTGCCTCCTCAGGGCCTCAGATTCTGGTAAGTTGTCCTGGGAATGAGGTCTGGGCCCAAGTGTTGAGTACCTCTGTGGGTCCTCAGAGCCACCAGAAGGGCAGAACTCACAGTTCAAGCCTCCTATTTCTTCCCAGAAATGCCCAGAGGCAGAGTGTTTCAAGCTGCGCTGTGAGCTGGGGCCACTGCACCGGCAAGAGAGCCGAAGTCTGCAACTGCATTTCCGCGTCTGGGCCAAGACCTTCCTACAGGTGAGTGAGCCTCACCTCAGTCCTGACCCCTGACCCCTGACCTGCAGGTCTGCTGGACTGACCCCCACTTTCCCCACTGCCCTAGCCACCCCTTTGGTGACTGGGACCCAGGCAGCCCCGCTCCCCTCCCTCACCGTTGTTTGGACAGGGCTGTGTGTACTTGGCGACACCTAGTGGCCGCACTGGGAGCGACAGCTTCCCTTTTCTGGCCCATTCAGAGGAGGGGAGGGCTGGAGGGAGACCAGCCGGCAAATAAGGACAGAAAAACAGAGACAGAGACGGAGGATGAATCCATCGTGGAGAGGCAAGCAGATGTATACACAGGAAATAGTAGTCATTTGTTGAGTGCACACTATGGGCTAAACATTGTCCTAGGTGCTGAGCCCATTATTAATGACTCAAGGAATTTTTTTTCTATTGAACATGCCATTATCTAATTATCCACTATTCAGTTATAACTATTTAGATACATATTTATTTTCTCTTATAAGGAATGTAGAGAGAGATTCAGAGAATGAGTTCAAAATAGTGAAAGATTATAACCAGAGCCAGAATCTGGGGAGCCCTATGTCCTCCAGATGCCAAGAGGGGCCACCCTGAACACCTTTCCCCCACCCACAGCGGGAGCACCAGCCATTTAGCCTGCAGTGTGAAGCCGTGTATGAAGCCCTGAAGATGCCCTATAAAATCCTGCCTCGGCAGCTTCCCCAGAAGGCGCTGCAGGTAAGTCTAAGGCTGGCAGGCTGGGCCATGGAAGACAGAGTTCTGGGCCTGGCACAAGGACTACATGACGGGGGCTGGCCCGATTATGGTGAGAAACATTGACTGAGCGCCTACTATGTGCCAGGCACTCTGCTAAGTCCTGGGAATACAATGATAAGCAAGATGGACAGGGCAGTGAGAAGACTGTGACAAGGGTCAGCATGTTTATGGGACCACATCATAGACACACTTGGACACGGACTTGCAGAATTGGGAAAGGCTGTCTGGAAGAAGTGATGTTTAAGCAAGACCTGAAGAATCCATGGGATCTACCAGGCTAACCGGTCAGGAAAGGAGTCTTTTCTGGGGAGAGGAAATGAGCAGATGTGAAGGCCCGAAAGAAACAATAACGCACATTTTAGAAATTTGAAGTTCAGAATTCTGTTAGCCTAAAATGGGAGAGGAGAGAGGGTCTAAGTCCAGTGGCAAGTAGGAGCCAAGTTTAGGGTGGGAAGAACCAATGGCTTTTCAGTGGCCTCTCCCGGCTTGCTCCCCAGGTGGCCACAGCTGTGCAGTGGATCAAGGCAGAAGGCAGCCACGGAGTCCCTCTCTGGATCATTATCTTAGCCATCCTCATTGGCCTCCTGCTCCTCGGTCTGCTCATCTATATCCTCTACAAGGTCAGCCACATCCTACTCAATTTGGGCTTCTCTCACCAGGTTCTGCCCTTGACCCAGCACACTCCCTAGTATCTGCCTCCAGACCAGTTCTCCAGCCACATGCATCCCCTCTGGACACTGCCTATACCATCCCTTCTTTCATTCTACAGCCCCTAGCTTAGAAAGAGTTCTCTTGACTCAAGCTGATACATTTACCAATACTTTGAAAATCAAGGTGATTCACAAGTGGCCAGTGTGCGGCATATGTGTGTGTCACCTCCAACCAGAAACCCATGGTAGCCGTCACTAACTGATCATACTCTAGCAATAGCCTCCGAATCCTTCTCAAGAGGCAGCCACTTCTAGGCAGCGAGACTTCACATCTGTTTGCCATCCCTGGCTTAACTGGGGGCATTTTTACAACACCAAAGCAGCCCAGCCTAAGCCCTCCTGGCCCATTAGACCTCTTGGAGAGGTAGTCTTCATAGCCTGAATTTGGGCCACTTTTGCAAGATGGGGAGATTGGAAGCACTGAAGTCATCTTCGTCCCCTCCTGGGATAAGATCTGCAGAGAACTAACTCAGTTCTCCCTCCTTTCTTCTCATTAGCTCGGATTCTTCAAACGCTCCCTCCCGTACGGCACCGCCATGGAAAAAGCTCAGCTCAAGCCTCCAGCCACCTCCGATGCCTGATTCCTCCCAGTCTTGAAGGCCCAGTCCCCCCACCCTCAGTCTACTGACAGGGAGGGGGCTGGGCGCTTCCTGAAGGTGCTGAGGGCCAGGGAGAAGCTCCTCTCCCCAGCCCAGAGACATACTTGAAGGGCCAGAGCCGGGAGGTGAGGAGCTGGAGATCCCCTCCCCCCATGCACTGTGAAGGACCCTCGTTTACACATGCCCTCCTCATGGATGAGGGAACTCAGATCCAGGGACAGAGGCCCCAGCCTCCCTGCCACCTTTGCATTTTGGAGAATTTCCTGAAAACACCTTGGAACCAGAACTAGGGGATCCAATCCCAGTTCTCCAGCTCAGATGTGGCACCAGGACTTCCTGTCCAGCTCCAATCCCGCAGAGATCTGTCGCCGGCCTTGCCAGAGATCCACAGGAAGCCCCCAGCTAAGAGCCTGGAACCTGGGGAGCGAGACATGGCAGCTCTGGACAGCCCCTACCCCGGTGGGCCAACAAAGAACACTAACCATGGACGGCACCCCAGGCCCAGCTCAGGACAGATCCCACACCAGGATCCATGCTGGCCCAGAAGCAGCTCCAAGGGGAACCAGAACTTTCACAGGGCCAGATCGAACCTGGGGCCTCTGGGGCCTGAAGTTCATCTGGGACCCAGACTCAGACATTGGTAACCTAACTAGGCAGATCCAGGACATTTGAGCCTGCTCCAGACCTGGGCCTGGAGACCAAATCCACCTCTGACTCAGGAGAAGTCAGGAATTGCCCAGGACCCTGAAGGGGCCATGATGGTAACAGATCTGGAACCTTAACCCTGGCTCGACATAGGCCCTCTCAGTCCTCCACAGAAAAGGGAGCCTGCTGTCCCGGGCCTGCGGGTTTGGGTTCTGCCCACCAGCTGCACTGACGCTGCCCCTCCTCTCCCTACCCAACCCTCCCCTCACCTCGGCTCCGGACACCCGGGACTTATTTAAACTCTGTTGCAAGTGCAATAAACCCGGCCCGGTGGCCCCACTGATCAGAGCTGGAATCTGTCCTCTCCCTACTCTTTCCAGATCTTTCCTGGAACCAGACCTCTTGGTGGATAGGAAATGTTTCTTGGAGTTTCTTTTCACTGGGAGCCAGGAGTATGACCCCCAGGAACTGTGGAACTAGTTTTGGGGTTACCTTTTCTTACATGGAAGGGGTGGGCTTGACTCCTGCCCATCCTCCAGCCCCACCAGATCTGATCCCAACACCTCTAAGAGAACAGGGAAAGGAATTCCTTCTCTTTGGATTTGAGAGTTAGGGAAGAATACAAAAGGAGAGGTCAGAGCCGAAGGTGGAGGAAGATGGCCCAGAAGATTCACTTGGGCTTCCAGAAATTAGAATAAGGAAAAGGGTTGAGAAAAAAGGCCACAGAACTAAATCAGAAGAAAGCCAGTTGGGTTTGTGTTTTTTTTTCATTACCCATTGTATTCCAATGGGTAGAGGGAATGTTAAATAGTTTACATACATTATCTCATTTAATTTCTATCAAATTAAATGTGCAAGGCAGGCACAATTAACCCCATTTACACAAGGGGAAATTGAGGTCCAGAGAAGTTATGTAACTTGCCCAAGGTCAGAGTCTAATTCAGCCTTGCCTGACTGTGAAAGCCCATATTCTTAACCGACATGACAGACGGTTCAGGTCTTTGAAGATAAATTAAAGTGAGGGAACCCCTCAGCATCCTCTGTCTCCTCGAGGCCTATCTTAAACTAATGTCCAGCAAGAGCATGGGGAAGGGTGCTGAAATTCAAATGGACTGTTAGAGACAAAGTTGTCTATGTCCTGCTAGACTGAGGTCAGCCACCAGAGGGCAGCACACTCACAAATTTATGGGAATTTGGGGAAGGGAGGCTATGTATGAGGTCCTCCTCACCCTCTTCCCCCATCAAGACAATAGTTATTAACTTAGGCTCCTGCCTCTCAGTTCCAGCATGATCTCAAAATATCTCTCCTTGGAGTTCAAAGCTGCTCTACACTCCAGTCTTCCAACTTCTTTATAATTCTGTAACTCAGAAACTTCTTCCCAGAACCCATAAATGAAGGACTATTAGGGAGGGCAAGACCTGATGAGGCAAAGAGCTACCCAGTATTTCCAAGGATGACAGCTGTGGCATAGCAAGGCACTGAGACTTCTCCAAGAATGAAATCCCATACTTGCCTTCTTGGGAGATGGGTGGGAATGGCAACAGCCACACTCCAGGGGCCAAATCTGAGATTTCTTACACTATGATGAGGAGGAAATGAGGAGGGGAAGTGGGCTGTATTGGGCTGGTATCATGGGTGTGTCTGTGTAGTTAGTGCCTGTACCTTTGAGTCTCTGAGAGTGACAAGGTCTCTCTCAAGGAGGCACAATACAATGTTGGAATTCCTTGGGTTCGGAAGTGCTGCAGATGTAACCCAGCACCAGTCTCTGTCGCTGAACTGTAATTCTCAGGCTCCGGTCTGTTTCCCCTTCCGAATCTCCCAGCCCCTCCAAAGCATGTCTGCCTCTCATCTTGAGACTTGAGTGATGCAGAGAGACAAGAGAGCAGGGGGAAGGCCAGAGTCCTAGCCCTGTCTGTGTCAGTGGAGATGGAAAGGAGGCCTGGGACGGGAACAGCAGCTGGGGGTGCATAAGGGGGAGGGGGCTTAGGAGAGGCAGCTGGCAGGCGGGAAGCTGATCTGGGGGTCTCAAGTTTCTTGACATCAATTAGAGCAGCCGGCCTGGGCTCATTAGTAGCCCGGGGTGCAGGGCTCATCAATAATGAATTCACCCCTCACACTGCCCCCTCCAGCTGCCTGCAAGGTCACCCCGCCCTCCAGCCAGCTGCCTCCCCTTGGCGAGCTAAGCAACCCCTCTTCTGAGACCCCTCTAACTCAGGGTCCTGGGGGATAGAGTGGGAGGGTGGACAAAGCTGAGGGCAAAGGGGTCTTTATCACTAATCAACTATGTCTGATGCTGACTCTGGTTTGTTCTCGGGAGTCCGCCCAGGAGGAGAAAGAATAACAAGAGGCAAGGAGGGAGTATATGTGTGTGGTGGGGGGTGGATAACAAGAACTGGGAAGAGCAAGCTTGGTGATACAAGGCTAGAACAGCATGGTGGTAGGTCGGATCTGGACCACAAGGACAAACTCTGATGGGCAAGGAGACCCTACCTTCTCCCCCAAGGTCAGATTTAGGCACAAAGCCACAGTCTGCCTAGATCTCTGGGCCTCTGGATCAGAACAAGACCAAGGCATTAGGACCCTGAGAATTAACTTGCCTTTAAGCTGGAGCATCTCGGCAGGTACAGAAACAGATATTTTTTTCAAACCAGATCAGTGGGGTGAGGACAAGAAACTGCTGAGGCCCAGAAACAGGAACTTAAACTTCCTGTACCTTAATTAGCCATATAGTCCTAAATTTCCTGCAGAACCCAGGAATGCCACGCTCCAGTCCCCTTCCTCTTTTCTAGACTATTCCAAGACGCCAGTCCCCCCACCTTCCTCCCGACTTCTGCCTCCCTGCCTCCACTCTCCCTAAATCCCAAGTGTTCTAGCTCCTAGTCACACCTACTTTCCCTCTGGCTGGGGCTGGCCTGAAGCTGGCTGCTTGGCATTCTGGGAAATCCTCCTGCCCTCCCTCCTGGGGCAGGTACAGACAGGTCCAGGCTGCAGCAGCTGCATCTTCTCCAGACACCTCGCAGACTCCCAGACTCCAGGCTCGTGCTGCGGTCCCAGTTGCCTGCCTTAGAATACATCCTGTTGGTGCTTAGAATACATCCAGTGTCCTGTCCTCTGCCCTGCCACCCCATTCTCCCCAGCACATACAGTCTGTTCTATCCTCCATCCTCTCCTCCACCTTATCAAAGACCCCCCACCAGGCCTCTCTAGCCCAGGCTCACCGTAGTGGGGAATGCCCTGGATAGACGCTCCCATCCCCACACCAATCCAGGCCATATCTACAAGGTTGAGCCTCAGTTCTGGATCTCCTGTCAACTCTGGTTGCCCTAATGATTTCAGGTGCAAGCATCTATTTCCACCTCTTTGGGTTCATTGATTGCAGTCTCTTCCCTCAGACCTTCTCTAGGACCTAGGCATTCAGATCCCAGCCAGAGATCAACCAGGATCCGTCTTCAACCCCATATTCCACTTCTGAGACCCAGCCCCCAGGCGTCCTGCTGCAGAGCCAGAGAAACAAACATTCTCTGCCCCCACCCTCCACTTCTGCCCAGTCCATCACTCTGGAGAGGACTCAGGTGTCCCATCCACCCTGGCCCCATCCCTCCCCACAGTATTTAGGCACCCCACCCCCACCGCGTATCAACCCATGGCCAGACTTCCCGCCCTCAGACTCAGCCCTTCCCGGGATCCCAGGCATCTTAGTTTCCAGCTTCCTGTGTCAGCACACACCGTCCTCTAGATGTCTTGTTCCCCAAGCCCTGGCTGCAGTGTCACCGTAAATCCAGGAGACTCAGGGGCGGCAAGTAGAAGAGAACGCGGGAGAGGGCGAGGAGCCGCCGGGACGCCCCTTCCTGGAGCCCTGGGTACCCGGGTCCCCCCTCCTCCCGTCTTCACCTGCTGCGGGCTCCGCCCCCGCTCCGCCTCGGCCGGCCTCTGCTCCTCCCCCGACTCCACCCCCCGTACCCCCAGCCCGGCCAGAACGGCCCCCGGGACAGAGCGACGCGGAACCCCCAGGCGCCTGGGTCCCCAGCATGATCCTCGGTGAGTGGGCTCTGCGGCTCCAGGCTCCTGGGTCCCTCTCAGTAGGTCACCCCCCAACCTCCCGCACCGCGGTGACTGCGGCCGCCCGTCAGCGACCGGTTCCCCCCTCCCCCTTCATCTGGCTCCACATCTGGGGCCCCCTCCTTCCCCAAACTACCGCTTCTTCTCCCGGTAATCCCGGGAATGGTAAAGGGGGAGGCAGAGCCGAGTGAGACCCCAGCCCCACAATGAGCACATTGCTTATTCATGAGCCTCATGAATATTATATGACTGTCTACGAGCGGCTGGGGGAGGGGGCTGGCCTTGGCCTGGTGGAGTTGAGCGAAAGGTTCTGACCCGCCCCCCCTCCGCACTCCCACCCTTAGCTCAAACACTCCGACCCGCTTCTGGGCCCAGGATAAGAGGGAAAGGAGGAAGTGGGGGGCGGGCGGGGGTAGAAGATGGTGGGTGTAGCTTCGAGGTGTGTGTGGTGGGAGGTGGGAACCTGAGGGCTGAAGATAAGGAGTCTGGGGAGAAGCACGGGTGGAAACTGTCCATCCCAGGGCCCCTGCGGCTTGGATCCTGCCTCCGCAGGATCCTGCCCCAACACGCCGGGACCTGCCCCTCTCTCTCCCAGCTCTGGCGGCCCGGGCCCTTCCTTCCCGGCTTCCTTCTTCTTCCTTCCTCCCCCACCCTACCTCCACCCCTGCCTTGGGCCGAGGGGCACCTTCAGAGGAAGGAGCGACGGAGAGCATCAGGATGGGGGAGGGAGACTCCCGCGGGGCTCCGCCATCCCTTCAACCACAGCCACCCCAGCCTCATGACCTACATGGGAAGGGAGCCCCGAGTGGGGGAGGAGAGGACTCTCAAGATCCGGGCTCCAGGCCCCTGCCTCCACGATAGTCTACCGGTGGACTGCTGTGCTTTGTCCTCTAACCTCTGATCTCTGCCCTGGCTAGGCCGGTTCCTGGGCCCTGTTTGTGATGGGAGACTGCCCACCAGGTCAGGCACCTGTGGGCTCCCCGCCCCCACCGGGACACCTGGCTCCATGCTGGCGCTCCAGGGCTTGCCTGGCTCCCGCCTCAGCCCTCTGCTGGTGCCTCCTTGGCTCTTTTGCTTTTCTGCTTTGGCTTGACCCCTATTGACTCCCACTAGGGGTCTCTCTCCTCTCCTGCCCTCCTCCTTCCATCTCTTTCTCTCCCTCTCCTGTATCTCCTCACTCACCACTCCACATCTGCCTCCCTCCACCTGGCACTCCATCAAATCCATTAAATGAATGAGCGAACGGAGGCACAAATGACTGGTTGCTTGCCTTCCTTCCCAAGAGGATCTCTAGCAGGGAAGAGACTCCCCTCCCATCTAGACAATCCCTACCCTTGTGTGACCCCCACCAACATACTTGGACTCAGGTCCCCAGAGCACAGACTCCACATTCCTCCAACCTGTGCAATCCCCCACACCCTGGCCCCACCCTGGGCACGAACCCCAGAGGCAGCGTCGCGCTTGTCTGGGACAGACCAGTTGGAGCTGTGCTTCTCCTAGTCAATAGGCCCTGGAGAGGACCTCTGCTAGCACCAGACCAAGACCCCACCACAGGAGGAATGCCCGGGGCCACCAATTGGACCCCCAGCACATCTCCCTGAGGACAGACACTGTAATTAACTCCCTCCTTGTGCCAAGCCCATAGAGCGGTGTGAAGCCTGGTGGGCCACACACCTAGCTCTCTTAGACAAGGAAAGAAAGAGAGAGGAAGCTGCCAGCTGGACCTCAGGCCCATTCTAAGGTTTTCAGGTTCTAAATGCTGAGGTCCACTGAAGCTGCGTGTGGGTGTCCTGCCCAGCAGGCGAGGCCCAGCCTGCTTGCTCAAGAACTAGACTGTGGGCCCAGGTTTAAGGTGGTGATTCTGGGCTCAGGTTCCCTATTCTGAGCTTTTCTTACGCTCCTCTGCAACTGGGCCCTTAGTGTGGTGTTGTGGGGGTTGGGGGCATTGGAGGAGGCCTCTCCAGTCAGGCTGGGGAAAATTTTCCAGGGGTCTTCCTTCTTCCTTTCCTGGCCACCTCCTCCCTTTAGGCCCTGCCCCCACCCACATCCACCCCAGGGTTATTAGGGATGATGTTTTGAGTAGTTGTTCATAATCATCCCCTTGTTGCTTTCATCTCTGACTTCAAAGCCTTCCCAGCACTCAGCCTGCCTCCTGCCAAGATGGGGGAAACCGAAGCAGGAGATAGATACCTGAGAGCTGGTCAAGAAAGCAAGATCCAGGGGTTCCAGGCTCTCCCCCCAAAACCCCCAGTTTTAAAAATGTCTGGGGTTTAGAAGAGACCAAAAGGCCTAAAGAGAAAAAAATGGGTTAGAGATGAGATTCAAGTCCAGATGCCAATCTCATTTCTCCTTTGGCCCCGGAGCATAATTCCCACTTTAACACAGTGCTGACCCCTTGTTTTTCACAGCCATGGGCCCTAACACATTTGCCACCCTCACCCCAAATCCTCTCTCTGATTTGAATCTCATCCCAGTCTAATCTCCAGACCAACACTAACCTGCAGCCCTACCCTAGCACCCTTCCTGGATCCTGTTCCTAGCAGACGCCGCCACTCCCAGAGCCAGCTCACGGCAGACACTCCCATTCTTTGCCACAGGAGCTTCAGGCCCCAGGCCCACCTAAGAGAGTCCAGGGCTGGGACTCCCACCTGGTCAGAGTTTCTGGGGAAGAGAGGAAGGAAAGGACCAGCCCTGAGTGGGATGGAAGGAGTCTGACCTGGCTTGGTTGTGGCTTGGTGCTGGAGGGGAAACCTGAACAAGATCAAAGTGCCTAGGGCCAGGTAGGGCGCAGAAGTGGACAGATGGACATGCATCCAAGGGACTGAGACCTCACCCCCCTAAAATGGTTGGGAACAGTCTTTAATAAAGCATTCGGCTTCTCCCAGCAGAGTTGGGTGGGGCTCTATCTGCTGGAGGTAATTACTCTAATGAGTTTCCCTCTGGAGTGGCCTGTCCCAGCCAGGCCCCAGCTCCTCCCTGCCCTGCTTGACAGGGTGTGCACGCCCACAGGCCTGTGCACTAGCGCACACATACACACTCCAATTTGCTGTCTACCTCCTCTTCCTCCAAACCCCCCTGAAGCCCTCACCTAACCAGCCATCAGGAGCCCCAGATTTCCTGCTTCATTTCCTCCTGCGAAGCCCTCTATATTCTTGCCTTTCCCTCTTCCATCCCTAGTAAAGTGTGGTGCCTGAAAGCCCTGTCTGGAGCCAGCCAGCTAGATTCAAATGCCTTACTAGCTGTGTGACCTTGGTCAAGTAACTCCCCCTCTCTGATCTGATGGCCGTCATCTAAAAGATGAGGATTTGTTTATTTAGCAAACATTTCTTGAGCTTTCTTTGTGGCAGGCCAGCACTGTACATAGATTTGTTCCATCTTTTCAACAACTCCACTACGCAAGATACCATTGCTCTCTTTTGATAAAGGAGAAGTGAGACAGAGAGAGTTCAGGAAACAAGCTAGTCACCCAGCTAGTGAGCAGCGGAGCCATCCACAAGGAGGCGTGTGTGTACAGTGCCTGGCATACAGCGGACCCTCAGAAAGTGGCAAGTTATTAATAAAGTTATTAATTATTCCTCTCCAAGAAGGAGAGGAAAGGACTGAGGCTTGGGCTACCAGACCAAGGGCCCTGTTTCTGCTCACTGGGTCCATAAAAGCTGCCGTCTGCCGCCCTTCCACCCCAGATCTCAGTGGAGTGGACCCAGGACTCTGGGAAAGAGACACACGAATCTCTAGCTGCCCATTTGGGTTCCTCACTTCACTGCATCCTTAGCTCCTTCCTCCCACTTCCCCTTCCCTCCCCCCACCCTTGGGCTCATGTTGCTGGCCAGAGGGAACCAAGTGGTGGCTACCCCTTTTCCTCCAGCCCCAGGAGGTGCATGGAACTTGTTCTCCGTTTCCTGTCCTTGGACAAGATGGAAGCCTTGCTCATATCTTTGCTGAATTCAGAGTTAGACTGGAGCACTTCGGGGTTATTAGCAAAGGAAGAATTTGCTACAGAGGGTGACAGATCTTCATTGAAATCTCAGCCCTGATACTTACAGGCTGTGTAATATCAACCAAGTCTTTGTAACTCTTCCGAGCCTCAGTTTCTTCATATGTCAAATGGTTAAAACCTAGTATTAGCTACCGCATAGAATGGTTCCCTCAGAGATGAAATGTGCGAATACTCAGAATGCCTGGATATATTTGTTTTTCTGTCGCCTTTTGCGGAACTCACCTCTCTCCTCTAAGATGGGTGTTTGAGGGGCGAGGACCTGGAGAGTCCTGAGCCAGGGAAAGGGTCAGGGAGCTGAGCTGCTGCCCTCCCTGGGGCCGGGGCAAGTGCCAGCCCCGAACCAGCTGCTCGGGGTGGGTGCTGGGTGCCGGGGACTCTGGGAGTGCTCAGGTTTCTCTCACCATTCCTGATGCCGCCCGGGGCTCGTTAAGGCTGCCCTGGCCTTGTGTGCCAGGCAGGAGGGGGTGGGCACAGAAGGGAGAAGCCACGGGGGGAACAGAGGGGAAGGGGAGATGGTCACCCTACCCCATCAGTCTGTCCATCCCTCTTTCTCCTCTCTCGTTCTCTGTTTTCTGGTCTTTCTGCCCTTATCCCTAGCTCTGTGTCCAGCTTCTCTGCGGTGTTCTGTTTCTCCCTCATTTTACTCTCTTCACCTCTCCATTGTCCCCTATCCTCTTCTCTCTCAGCGTTTATGTCCCTTTTCTCAGTCACCTATTCCTGCTTCTGTCAGTCTTTCTCCTTCTCTCTCACTCACTTTTGTCTGCTTGTCTGTCTGTCTCTCTCCTGCCCCACTATCCCCTCTCAACCTCAAGGTGAGGAGGGAATGGACATGACTTACAGACCCCCAGCTGCCCAAGGGCCAAGGCTAAGCATCCCACCCTTCTCCTTCAGCCCTTAGATGTCTGCCGCCCAAGCTCCCAGCAGCCTTGACCCCTCTCAGCCTCAGGCCCCTTGGCCACGCAGTCATAGCAGTGGGTGAAAAAGGCAGACCCCTCCAACCTTCCTGGACCAGCTCCCTGCCCCCAGCTGTGCCTGAGCCCTCCCCACCCCCTCCCTCTTGCCTCTGATTCCCCTAATCCCTGCTCCCCCGCCCTCCCCTCTGCCCCACTTTTCCAGGACTCTGATTGGCTGGTTCTACTGACTGGACTGGGGTGGGGGGGGCTGGCAAGGGAGGGGGCAGGGGGCAGAACCAAGGGAAGGGGACGCTGTCAGGCCCAGGCCCCTGGGGGGCCAGGGCCAGGCCACTGCCTGGGGGCAGAGGGCACCAGACACTGAAGGTATGAAAGGGGGCCGTCTCTGAAGGGAGCAGGAAAAGGATCTGGGTGAGGGGGGACCCTCTGCCCCAGTGAGGTCAAGGGAGGACGGGGCTAAGCTTGCAGCCTCCTGGGTTTGCCTTTGTTCCTGGGAACCCCTGGTGCTGGCAGGGGTTGCTGGAGCCGTGAAGGGCAGCCAGAGTTCCCTGACCGGTGGACAGTGAGATCGCAGAAGGGAGCTGGGCCAGCGGAAGCCCAGAGGGGTCCTTAGGGCCTTGGGGACCATTCCGTGGAGCCTGGCCGGGCTCCTCCCATGGCTCTGGGGGAGGAGAAGGTTTCAGGGAGGGTAGTGGCGTGGCTGGCCTGGACTTTCATTTCCCCTTGGGGTCAGACCCAGGCATTCCCCTCCCAGAGGCCAGTCACAGTTCCTCCTGCAGAGCCGGAGCGAACATTCCGGCAGCGACCAACAGAGGTGCCTGGGGAAGACAGACCAGTTGGGAGAAAGGGCTCTGAGAATGGTCCCAGGCAGCCCGCCTCCCAGAGCAGATGCCACTCGCTGACCCCAGACGTCGACAGTTCGTTAAGAATTACAGTTGGGACAAAATCATAACTCTATGGGGAGCCTGAAAGATTCAGCAGCCCTCCTTCAAATCCAGGTCTCAATAGTCCCCTCTAAGCAGTGGGATGAATCACTCACCTGACTGCTCTCCCTGGGGTAAGCCTTTGGGATTCCCTGGGGGACAGCAAAACCGGAAGAAGGGAGTGGCCAGGGGTCTGGGACTCCCAGTCCTGCTGGTCTGTCAGGCAGCCTGCAGATAAGGCCTGTGATCTTCCTGGGTTTGTAAAATGCCTGAAGGTCTTGGCTGAGGGAGGCTGGAGAAGGGGGAAGTGAAAATCACCCCGAAGGGAAGAACCACAGATCTGCACCCTCCCCCAGGCCCACAGGGCACCTTGCTCCATTGCTCCGGAGTCAGTCAGCAGGAGGAAGTGTGTGTAATGGGGGTCGGTGGCACTTCTGAGTTTGGGGGCCCCAGCTGGGGATTGGGACTGCCAGTCTTGGGTGGGGCTCCCAAGTGTCAATCTTCCTGCCCGACATAATGTTTTCTCTGCCCTTTAGGCAGCTTGAGCCGGGCAGGGCCCCTCCCTCTGCTACGGCAGCCCCCGATCATGCAGCCCCCACTGGACCTCAAGCAGATCCTGCCCTTCCCACTGGAGCCAGCACCCACCCTGGGCCTCTTCAGCAATTACAGCGCTGTAAGTAGCGACCTGCCTGTCTGCCTTTGCCACCCTCTCGCCACCTGAGTCCTTCTCTCCCTCGGATCCATCCCTGCCTTCTTCTCCTATTCTGTCTAATTCCTTATCTCAGGGCCCCATCCCTCACTTCTAGTCAGTTACAAGCATCGTTGACTTTCTGGTATACTATTGACAACAATATCCATAATAGCTAATAATCGCTGAAGTTCGGCTACGGGCCAGACACGGTGCTGGGTGTTTGATGTGAATCATCTCATTCAGTCCAGCTTCGAGAGAAGTCATGAGACCTAGATTGGGGGCAGTGACAAGGAGATGGAAAGAGAGACTCCACAAGGGCATAGGCAGCCTGTTTGTAAGCTCCATCTCTCTGGAGCCCACTGTTGGGGAGGGGAGGGTTAGTGCGGTAGGGCTTGAAGGGCCAGCTAAGTTGTCTAGATTTAATACAATATGAAATAGGGAGACATTATCCATTCTTGAGCAAGAGAGTGAGCTGGAGAAGCAGTGTTTGAGGCAGGTGAGTGGGGCAGGAGGGAAGAGAGCAAAGGCTGGAGGATGGTGGCCAGTCAGGAGGCTGGCCCTGCAATACCAACATTTGCATTGCACTTTGAGGTTTGCAAAGCATTTTGCATATCTCAGTCTTTATAGCAACCCTATGGGGTAGCTGCCATTTTACGTCAGTTTTACAGATAAGAAAACGGGAATACTGACTATAAACAAGGTGCTGTCCAGAGCCTGCAGGGGAGCCTGGAGAGCCAGACTGGGCCCATGACAGCAGCAGAGTGAGCAGAGGAAGGGGGAGAGGTGAGGTGTTTCCAAGGAAATGTTGACAGGCTACGGTGACCAACCAGGGTTTGGGAATCTGGGGAGAAGAGAGAGGATGAGTCAAGGATGACTGCCGGTTTCAGGCCTCAGTGACTGAGACAAAGAAGTTACCTTGCCAGGGGCAGGGGATCAGAGGAGGAGGCTGGCCTGGGGTGAGGCTGCTGAACTCACTTGAAGACATGGTGAGTTGGTGGACCAGTGGGACACTGAGCCAAAAATGTCCAACAGACAGTTGGAACTTGGGGCCTGGAGAGTTGGCTGGAGCTAAAGGTTTGGGGAAAGTTCAGCTTTACTCAACTCAGATAACCCACCATCAAACCATATCCAGTTATAAGCATATTGAGCATCAACTATGCATCAGGCACTGCAGTAAATGGTTCTGTCATGGCCGTCATTGTTGTTTTGGCCACACTGGGTGACTTATGGAATCTTAGTTCCCTAACCAGGAATTGAACCTGGGCCCTCAGCAGTGAAAAAGCGAGTCCTAACCAGTAGATGTTTCTTTATATGTGATCTCATTTAATCTTCATCACTACCCAACAAAGTAGACACTATTATTCCAGTTTGATATATAGGAAGACAGAAACTAAGGCCCTGAAGGAATGTATCTAAGTTGACACAGTACGTGCCTAAGGTATGATTTGAACCCAGAGCATCTAACTCCAAAAGAGTTCTCTTTATACCTGCTGTTCCTTCCAACCTCTTCTCAGAGAATCCAAACCAACATTTGCATTGCACTTTGAAGTTTACAAAGCATTTTTCATATCTCAATCTTTATAGCAACCCTATGGGTTAGCTGCCATTTTATCCATGTTTTACAGACAAGAAAACTGAATACTGACTATAAGCAGGGTGCTGTCCTAGATATGATGGAGATGTGAGGGTAAATATAACATGCTCCAGTCCTAAAGATGCTTATATTCAGGGAAGAAGTATAGATGTGCATGAAATGATCTACAGTGCAAAACAGAGGAAGGGTTAGAAATATGGCAAAAAAGACAGTCACAAAAATTCAACTGAATGAAAAAAATTTTTGAGCACCTACTATGTGCCAGGCACTACACCGGGTGTCAGGGACACAGGACTCAGTCTGCTTGGAGAGCTCACAGTGTAGTAGGAAAGATAACAAGTTAGCATTTACCCTATAGTGTGAGAAGAGCTGTGCTGGAGGCATGCAGCTTGTAGGGCAGCCCAAAAGAGTATCAGAAAAGACTGGCTGGATGTAGTGAGGGACCAACTGGAGCTGAGCAGGGAAAAAAAAAAAAAACAGTGGAGGAAAAAGGGATTGAAGCTGGAGCGGGTGACGCTATGATTTGGGCTTTGAAGAATTATTAGTAGGATTTAGAAAGGGACCTCAGAGAATATTCCAGACTGAAACAAGGACTACAAAAGAGCATTTGAGAAACTGCAATTGATTGGATGTGACTGGAGCAAAAGGTGCTGAGAATACTTTCCCCCCAATTTGCATACCTGATTGACACTTAACCTCAGGTCTCCCATCATTGTCCCCATTTATTTTTTATTTTTTGCCACATCATGCAGCATGTAGGATCTTAGTTCCCCAACCAGGGATCAAACCCATGTCCCCTGCACTGGGTGCATAGAGTCTTCACCTTTGGACAGCCAGGGAAGTCCCCTTTGTCCCCATTTTATAGGCGAGGAAACACAGACCCAGAGAGTTTGAGTGACTTGCTCAAGGTCACAAAGCTACTTCGTCTATTCACTTGGATAATCCCAGGTTTCTGACTCCCTGGGTTCATGGTTCCACGGCCTCTGGTGGAGACGAGCCATGTAAAGCCAGGACCGTGGATAAGCTTGGAGAGAATGTGACCAGATTTTGAGCAACACCAACTCTGGCATCAGACTGGCAGGCTTTGAACTGATGTTCTGAAAGTACTGGCTGTGTGACTTAGGCCAATTACTTAACCACTCTGAATCTCAATTTTACCAGCTGTAAAATAAGACAGCAATAGTACCAACTCAAAAGTTATTGTGAGAATTGTATTACATAATCATAATGCCTAGCATAAAGTAAGTTTTCAAGGTAAGCTGCTATGATTATTATGTTATTTCTATTGTTTTTATTTTATAGATGATCAGAGAGAGAAAGGTAGTTTGGCCAAGGCCCAAGCCTTGGGGAATATGCAGAACTAGGCAGTCATAACAGGAGGAGGCTCCAGCAAAGGAAATGGAGGAGCCACAGGAGGGGGTGGGGACAGAATTGGGTTTTTGTTGAGTTGGAGAAGCCAAGTGAGAGTGTGTGGCAGGCTGCATCAATAGTGTCAAATTCTGCAGGGGAACAAGGACTGCAGAAAAGCTGCAGACAGGCCTTGGCAGTGGTGTGCAGCAGTTAAGTACAGGGCTTTGGAGTCAGGCTGCCCAGGTTTAAATTCAAATCCCAGTTCAGCCACTTACTAGCTTATGACCTTGGGCAAATTATTTAGCCTCTCTAAACCTCAGTTCCCTCATCTATAAAATGAAGATAATAATAGTACTTACTTCCAATAGTGGTTGTGAAGATTAAATTAGATAATCCATGCAAAGAGCTCAGTCCACAGGCTGGCACATTCCAAGGGCTCAATCAACATTAGATGGAGGTGGTGATATTATTATTCATGGCAGAGTCTCTCCTTCGCTGCTCTAATACTTCCAGATCTCTCCTACTCTGGTAGTTCTTACTCTTTAGACCCCTCCCTGCATTACTCATCCCTCTGCCCTTGAATATCCCTCACTGTCTCCCAAAGACAGCCTCTCTCTCTCCGCATCCTAGCCCCTGCTTCGCTCATCTCTCGGCCTTAGGTGGAACGGAGGGGAAGAGATCCAGAGATGAGAGAGCCGGAATCTCCTAGGATTTATCCAGAAAAGGATGAGGAAATGTTTGGGGGAGTGGGCTGCTCTGCCCTCCTGGCCCTCGTCCCGCAGTGCTGTCCCCACTGGACCGCCAGAGGGCAGCAAGTGCACGAAGCATAAGCTCTTCGGGACGCTGGTTCTCCAGCAGGTGGCGGGCGAGCGGAGCAGGTGGGAAGAGGTTAGGGATGATGTCCCCAGCCTGAGGTCGCTTCTGCCCTGGGCGACCCCAGCTCCACCATCCAGAGGAGTCACTAGGAGAGCAGTGCCTGGCACCTGGGTACCTGGGCTCCGTCTCCCATCCTTAGCAGGGGAAGTGACATGTAAAAGGGGCACCGGGGCGGTGTGCAGAGGGAGCAGAAGGGTCGTCTGGGGACTCGAAAGAGAAGCTGTTAGAAGAGCGAGGGTGGAAGGGGTGACAGAAAGGAGAAAGGTCCAAGCTAAAGAAACAGGGTCGGCCATGGGATTGGTAGGGATATAAGCCCCAGCAAGGTCCCCAGTGGAGGAAGCCCAATGGGGCGTCTGGCCCATGCCGCTCACCAGGACCAGGTCTTCCTGGAACGAGTGTCTGGACATGGACACCCCGTCCTCTTTTCGCCCTAGCGCCCCTTTATCCCTCCCGAGATCCCTATCCCCGCCCCCGTGTTCGGCCCTCCCACGGCCCCGCCTCTGGGGCGGGCTCCGGGCAGGGCCGGCGCCGCCTCCCCTTCTCCCGGCCGGCCCGGCCGCACAGCCCCGAGCCACCCGGGCAACGAGCGCCGCGTCCCCGGCCTGCCCGGCCCGGCCCGGCTCGGCCTCCCCGCCCGGGTCCACCAACCCGGGCCATGGAGCCGCGTCCCCCGGGGTCCCGCAGGGTAAGCCACCCGGCCCCTCCTCTCTCCCTGGCTCCCGCCGCTGCCGCAGCGGCCCCCCCCCCAACCCCCGCCCCAATCCCCGCCCGCAAGCCCCTGCCCGACTCCCTACCTCTCCGCCTGGTCCTCGGGTTATCCGGCCCATCCCCCACGACCGGCGCGGCCCTAACCAATCTCCGGATCCCATCTGGCGCCCCGCAGCCTGCTGCCACCATACTGGATACCCTGGCCTCTGTTTCTCAGATCCTCGAAGTCCCCCAAATCTTAAGACTTCCCATCAGGTCCTACACCTACCCCCTGATTGCCACGCCGCTGCTCAGATCCCTAATGCAGCCCTGACCCCATCTCAGCCTTAGTCCTCTTCTTAGCATCCCTCCGCCAGCTTCCACCTGCTCTTTGGACATCCTCTAGCCCCCTCTCTTTCCTATTTCATTCTTCCTGCCCCTCAGGTCTCTCCATCCCCGAAATTCCACCCCCTTCCCTTTTTCGCCTTTATTTGGGGGGGATGGGGAAGTGGGGTGGTCAAACAGGGGCAGCGGTGCCATCAGATAAAGGGCAATGGAAGGAAATATAATCAGAGCCCCCCCCTCGTGTTCCTGATCTGGTTTCCCCCTTCCCTCCCCCTTGCCCTTCCTGATTCATTTTGCCCCAGCTTAGAGGAGCGATTCCCTTTCATGTCTGCTGTTGGAGGGCAGGTGGGAGGGGACTGTTCTGTGGACTTTTCCAGACAGCGTCTAGGCCAAAATCCTAGGGAAGGGGCTCTGGAGTGGGATGGGGTCTGGGAGACGCTGGCCTCCACCCTCCCCAGAGATCCCTCATCTAGGTCACCAGGGCCTCTTGACCTTGGCCCGGAGCAGCACTTCAGTGGTTCACATTCCACCTGCGCAGGGATTGGGCCTAGGAGCCTTCACCTTCAGCCCGGTGTCTCCTCACTTCCTGGAGGACAGGGTGGGAAGGACCTACCTGGCTGGGTTGCTGCCCTCTTCTCTGCTTACCCCTACCCCTAGCTGGTGTTCATGGACTTAAACCTGAGGAGTGGGGTGTGCAAAGGAAAAGGCTCTTGCCCTGCAGGAAGGACCTAAGCGGGGGAGGGACTGTTGGCAGGGGATGGATGTTGGGACAGTCAACTCCCAGGTCATCCTCAGGGCACTGGTCCTCAGCCACTCTGGGGAGCAGGCTGAGGTGCTGGGTGGGGCACAGACAGAACCCAGAGCCTCTGTGTCCCCCTCTCCTTCCCACTTCTCTCTCACTACAGTTTTCTTTGACTTAGGTTTCCTGGCCCAGATTGGGTTTCTGTTTGGGCTGAATTCCATTCCCCACCCAGCATGTGAGGACGTCCAGGAGCTGAGGGGATCCCTGGGGCAGGGTTGGGGGTCCCTGATTAGGGAGGACTGTCGGCTAGGGGCTGAGAGTCGAGTGCAGTCATGTGTCTCCTCTTTGTGATTAAAGCCTGTCTCCAACTTGGTCTGTCTATCTTTCTGCCAAACACATCGTACATTCACACCGATAAACACACAGCTGAAGATTGCACAACCTGACCATTCATGGCTTCAGCAGATCCCCCGACACAGAAATGTTGATCCATAAATGATGTACACACAGCACGTGACACGCCTTCACACTCCACCCCTGCACAGATTGATCATAGCCTGCCTAGACACACACAGACACACCCAGTCTTCCCCTGTTTGGCTTTTCCCCAAAAAGGACCCAGGCTTCCAGGAGGTGAAGAGTAAGCCACTGAGAGGGACTGCTTCCAGCCATGGGCAAGCCAGGCAATGGACATTTGTCTGTCAGCCTGGTTATCTGAACCTGGCTCCTGCCTCTGCTACTGCCAAGTGGGGTGGCCTATTTCACAGGGATGCTGAAGCCCCTTTCTTGACATTAACCCCAAGCAGCCAGTGAGACAACTGAGGGGAGCAAAGAGGAGCCAGGATGTGTGGGCTCTCCAGACCGCCTTCTTCACCCTGCTCCGTGTTCCTGTCTCTCACCACTGCCTCCTTGGGAATCATGAAGACCTGGGCACAGGGAGGGCCTCGCCTAAGGAGCTATGGACACCCCCAGTCTCCAGCAACATTTTTTTCCACTTAATCCTAGGAGATAAGGTTTCAGCTCTCATTTGGTTCTAAGCTTATGAGAGATCACCCAGTCCTGCACAACCTCAGCTGCATTCCAGGCTCGCCTCTCCCCAGCCACTGAGGGGCCAGAAGGGAGGAGGAAGAGCAGGGAGGCAGTTATCATGCCTCTGGGCCCCTGGCTTCATCCCCTGATAGCAGAAAGCCTCAGAGAGAAACTCCCATCCTCTTCCCTCCTCATGTGAACTCTTGGCAGGACACTGCAAAGACATCTGCTGATCCAGGGTTGGGGCAGAGGCCGTTCCTAATCCCGCCCAGCCCCACAGCCCTGCCCTAGAAGCCCTGTGACCAGAGAGAGGGAGTTCAGAAGATGCCTGGGCTTCCTCAGGCCAGCCCGGCTTCTTAGCTTCCCCTTATTCCCCGTTATTCACTGGATCCACCTACTCTCACCTGAGTTCTTTTACTCCCTCTAGAAACTGCTACTCTTAAGAGGTCCAGGGAGTGAGCATGTTAGGGCAACCTGGGGCTCAGAGATGGGAAGCTAGGAACATCTGTCTCCTTGGCTTGGCTTGGTTGAAAGGCCGGAAAAGGCTTTAGCTGAAGGCCCTAGGATCTGGGATGCTTTGGGGACTTCCTAAGTGGGCCTCTGGTGGATTAGCTCAGGAAAAAGGTCATGGTGACAGGATTCGATCTTCATGGTATAACAGATGGATGCAGGAGTCCAGGTTCAAATTCCAACTCTGCTACTGAAGCATGCTGTGACCTTGGGCAAGCCACTTCTACTTTCTGTCAAATGGGAGCGTTGAGCCAGTGGCTTTTTCAGGGCCCTTCCAGTGCTATGAAGATTGGGCTGGGAGAGAATCAGGGAACCGAAGCTCGGGGCCTTCTGGCCCACTGAGGAGTGGGGAGGAAGCTCTGGGCACTTTGTTTCAGCCCAGCTGCTGCCACTGCTTGTGCTGGGTCCCTGGCTTACCCCAGCCTGCCTCCACAGATGGACCCTGTGCAGAAGGCTGTACTCTCCCACACTTTTGGGGGACCCTTGCTCAAGACCAAGCGGCCCATCATCTCCTGCAATGTCTGTCAGATCCGCTTCAACTCTCAGGTAAGATACCCAGCCACTCATGCATCCAGTGGGTGGGGCAGGTGGAACAGGGGCTGTGTGGCATCTTGTGGGAGGGTCAGGGCTGGGAGCTCTGGGTGAGGGGTGGGGATTAAGGGGGTCTCAAAGGATACTGCAGGAGGGGCGGGAATGATGGAAGCCCTCCGGAGGGACCAGAGATCTTTCTTGGGGGACTCAATTCAACTCCTAATGTTTCCAGATACTTTTCCCTCACCCTGTAACTCAGGGACTGAGGCATTCCTGCCTCAGAACTTCTTAGAACGCAGGTGGCCGTCTGTGTCCGGGTGGGAGCGTGGCCTCTGGCCCGCTGGTCTCGGGTGTGGGGCTAATTTGTGTCACCGGCCCCCCTGCAGAGTCTGTGTTCCTTCCTTGTTGTTGTTCAGTCCCTCAGTCGTGTCCGACTCTGCAACCCCAAGGACTGAAGCCTACCAGGCTCCTCTTGCCTGGAATTTTCCAGGCAAGAATACTGGAGTGGGTTGCCATTTCCTCCTCCAGGGGATCTTCCCGACCCAGGGATCAAACCTGAGGCTCCTGTGCTGGCAGGCAGGTTCTTTACCACTGAGCCACCAGGGAAGCCCAGTGCCCTCCTTGGCCTCTGCTGAACTCCTCCCAGCACCCCCCACTTCCCTCTAACCTCCTGGTTTCCTCCTCTCTCCAAATCACACCCAAGGCCTGGCCCCTACTGCTCTCCTGTGGGAAAGTCTTTCCCATGGGAGAAGCCATCCAAACCTAGGTGTCAGAACTGATGTATCTGGCCTCCCAGATTATCCCCCTCTGAGCCTCCCTTTTCTATGGGTCTGTAGGGGACTCTGTGGGGTGCAGGTTCTGAGAGCTTTTGGAGAAAAACAGCACAGCCTCATTCTGCTGAGTAGGGGAAAAGAAAGCATGTTCTATTTCTCTCCCCAGTACACACACACACACCCACACACACGCACACACCATGCTGCCAGACTCTGCACACCACTGCCCCACCCTGGGCTGTCAGTCTTTTCCTGCCTATCCACACCTTTTATTTCTGCTTTACCCTGTCTGGATGTTTTTGTGGTTCCAGGATTGTGTATTCTTAGCAGAGGAGGCACGCAGGGTTGGGGTGGAGCCAGGACCAACTCAGATTTAGACTTCACCTTGACCTTGACCCCAAGAACCCCCTCTCTCAACCCTGGCTCCACTCACTGTGAGACTGGAGGGGCCAGGGCCCAATGGTGGGCAGCCCTCCCCTCTCTCTGCCCTCTCACTCCCCCCACCCCCACCCCCAACCAAGCAGCTCTGTTTTGACAGCTGTCTCTGTTGCTGTCTCTGTCTCCAGAGCTGGGCTTGGGGCCAGGGTCCTCCAGGGTGTCCACAGAGGCCTCAGGGAAAATGAGACCGGGGGGAGTATTCAGGGTAGAGCCCAGACTTCAGTGCTCCTGGGACTCCCAGCTTGAGCATGGAAGCAGCAAAGCTGGATGCTGGGGCCAGGGGACACAGGCGCAGAGAGGAGATGCAGACTGGCTGGATTGCTCGGCCCCTCCCATTTCCCCTGTTGGAGCAAGTGGGCTTCCCAGGTGGTGCTAGTGGTAAAGAACCCACCTGCCAATGCAGGAGACATAAGAGACTCGGGTTATGTCTCTTCCCTGGGTTGGGAAGATCGCCTGGAAAAGGGCATGACAAACACTCCAGTATTCTTGCCTGGAGAATCCCACGGACAAAGGACCCTGGCTGGCTACAGTCTACGGGGTCACAAAGAGTCGGACACGACTAAAGCGACTTAGCATGCATAGACGTGAGTTCCCTTTCCCTCAGCCCTGGACAAGGTGGGAAGCCGGAGTCAGCAGCCAGGAGCTGGGTGAGGTGGTGGGGTAGAGCCCGGGCTAGATGGGGACTGAGGTTCCCCACAACTGAGCCCAGGAATAATCAGGGCTCCTCAGTGTGGGGCTTTACATATCCCTGGTGTGGGGAGAGCTTTTACTGTAGCCCGCTGAGACCACCCCAGGATCTGATACATCCGTGGGAAGAACATTCAGATGAAAGGTGATCTCAGATTGCCTTCTCTTCCTCCATCTCTAAAGAGCCAGGCTGAGGCACACTACAAGGGTAATCGCCATGCCCGAAGAGTCAAAGGCATCGAGGCTGCCAAGACCCGAGGCAGGGAGCCCAGCGTCCGGGAACCAGGAGACCCAGCTCCCCCAGGCAGCACCCCCCCAAATGGAGATGGTGTAGCCCCCCGTCCAGGTAAGTCCAACACCCCTACACCCTTCAACGGATCTTGTCTCCTCCATTCTGTCCCCACTCCCAGAACTCTCCTTTGCTTTCATCTCTCTTCCTCAGCCCCCACCCCACCCCCACCCAAGGTGAGTCCTGCAGCCAAACACAGTGATGCAAAATTTCCATCCTGTCACCCCGACTCCCGCCCCAGCTCCTCAGCAGAGTCCCCACTCTCTGTCTTCCCCACTGCCCAGTGACTCAGAGAGGGGCTAGGGTGAGGCCACCTGGCAGACTTCCTCAAGAAAAAGAGAACCATCAGATGCAGGGAAAGGCCCCTTCATGGGGCAGAGGAACAGGGGAAAGAATCAAGATATCTGAGGGCCTGCCCACGGAGGCTCCCCGCTCCACCAGGGAGGACTGAGCCCAGGAAACCCAGGCAACTCCCTGGGTAATCTTGGGTAGATCTTTTGACCTCTCTAGGCCAGAATTTTCTTTCTGGGGACATGAGGGCCTGAGACTTGAAGATCTGTGAGATTCTTTCTCCCTCATGGCTGATGGCCATCCTCAACCATATTCCCAGCCAAGAAACCAGAAAGAAGGAATATCAAGACAGGAAGATCTGAGCCACCCCCATCCCCAGGATTACCACATCAGATGTCAGTCAGGGTCAACTTCGGGGAGACTCAGCAAACCCGTGTTCTTGTCCTTGCCTGTCCTTCCTGCCCCACCCTAAGAATGAGAACCAGGAAACAGGTCCCCACTCTCACCATACACACACACACACACACACACTCACACCGTCCTCAGGGATGCACGGATAGGGCAAGCAGGTGAGCTGAGTTCTACTTGTGTTCTAGCTGCTTCTTAGCCTGAACATCTTGTGTTTATTTGGTAATGTCTCTGTCAAAGGGGCTGACGATGGTGGTGATGTAGCTAACACTGCCTGTCTAGCACCATTCTCAATGCTTAATGTATACTACCTCACTGAGTTCCTGGGGTACCTCTCTAAAGAGATAAGGAAACCTGTCCTGCTTTTGAAAGCCAGGAGGCCTGTCCAGATTGAGATATGAGTGTGCTGTCTGGATTGGGACGGACATAAAGGATGGCAGAAATGAGGAAGAGAGGGGAAAAAAAAACAAGAAAGATCCCAGGATGGACCAACAAATGGACATCTGCATGGCTTAGGGGGGTCCCCTCCCACCAGCCCCCCATCCCCACCCCTACTCCCACCCCCGGCCTCTCCCTGACCCGGAAACTGGATCAGCCACTGGAGCAAGAATGGGAGCGCTTGAGTTTCCCCTGTGCAGAGGCCAGAACCCAGCGCTGAGGACTGGGGCCTGTGCATCTTTAATCGAGCCATGAATTATAGAGCAGCCCACATCCCTGTTTCTTCCCTCTCCGGTTCTGCTGTTTCTGTTTCCCTTTCGCCATGTCTGTGTGTGTCTCTCCCAGGCTCTCCTCACCTCGCTTCGGCCCCTTCCTAGAGTTCTTTGGCATGCCTCCCCAGGGACTGGGCAGGCCTCTGAGAGGGGGCTGGCCGGGCGGAAAGCCCAGGCTGGCTGGCAGGCCTTGGAGGGGAGATTCTTTGCTCCATGCCCCTCTCCCCCTGGCTAGACTGGCTGCCAGCTTCACCCTGGCTGAACGGGAGGCTGGTGGGTCTGGACCCATCAGCCTCCCAGCTTACAAAGAGCGAGCCAGGCGCCGGAGTCTCACACCCAGCCTGCGGCAGCTGGACCACACGTGGCTCTGAACCACATGTGGCTCTGGTCCAGGACATGAGTGCATGCATGTTGTCACAGGGTGGGGACTCCTGGGCCCCTGCCCTCCAGGAAATGGGGGTAGGTCTCCTCCACATAAAGAATCTTCTCCGAAAGCTATCTGGGATGATCCCTATGTTTCTCCCCCAATGACAGTTTCCATGGAGAATGGAGTGGGTCCAGCTCCAGGATCCCCAAAGAAACAGCCTGGCTCCCCATCCCCTCCCAGCGTTCCGGAGACTGGTCAGGGTGCAACCAAGGGTGAAGGGGGGACTCCAGCCCCAGCTTCCCTGCCTGGGGGTAGCAAGGAAGAGGAGGAAAAGGCCAAGCGACTGCTCTACTGTGCTCTGTGCAAGGTGGCAGTGAACTCCCTGTCCCAGCTCGAGGCACATAACAAAGGTACGGACTCCCCTCCCATCCCTGCAAGGCCCTGTCCTCACCCTGCTACTGCCCCCTACCTCCCAGTTCTGCGGTTTCCCCCATGCCTGACCCTCTAAGACCAGCCTGTCTCCCTCCCTAAGCATCTCCCTCATTCCTTAGCCCCTTGCCTCCTCAGTTTCCTCTCCACCCCCTCCCTACCTTATTTCTTGTAATTATGACCCTCCCCTGACCCACCTTTGAAAGGGCTGCAAGGGGCTTGGCAAATCCCCACACTTGATGCAGCCCCTCAATATTGTAATTGGAAATGTGGGTATTTGAGGCCTAGTAGGCCTGGAGAATTTTTCTCCATCCCTAACCCCCTGCCCTCTGTGGGCTCCAGGTACTAAGCACAAGACAATTCTGGAGGCCCGAAGTGGACTGGGCCCCATCAAAGCTTATCCTCGGCTGGGGCCTCCCACTCCTGGGGAACCAGAGGCCCCTGCCCAGGACCGAACCTTCCACTGTGAGATCTGCAATGTCAAGGTCAACTCGGAGGTCCAACTGAAACAGGTGGGTCTGAGGCCCTTCCCGAGAATTCTCGGGAGTACACCTGCTAAGGGGGAGCTTGGGGGAAGACATTTCCTCAGGGTCCCCCTTTAGTGCCACAGAAGGGGCAGGCCCAGGTGCTGAGGTGTGAGCTCCCTGTTTCCCCGTGGCTCACGGTCCCGTACCCACTGGTCCTTACAGCACATTTCCAGCCGGCGGCACCGAGACGGCGTGGCCGGGAAGCCCAACCCACTACTGAGCCGTCACAAGAAGCCTAGGGGCGCTGGAGAACTAGCGGTGAGGCCTGGACGATGGAAAATTTGGCCAAAGCAGGGGGGACCCGAGCCGGGGGGCGGGGAGGAGACGGAATGCCGGCCGCCCTGGGAGAGGTGGAGTTGGCCAGGCCACAGAATGACTATTCCCTCTCCCCTCCCCGCCCTCTTCCCCCTGCAGGGCACGCTGACTTTCTCCAAGGAACTGCCCAAGTCCCTGGCCGGCGGCCTGCTCCCCAGCCCCCTGGCGGTGGCTGCAGTGATGGCAGCGGCAGCAGGCTCCCCGCTGTCTCTGCGCCCGGCTCCAGCCGCACCTCTTCTCCAGGGACCGCCGATCACCCATCCCCTGCTCCACCCTGCTCCCGGGCCCATCCGAACTGCGCACGGACCCATTCTCTTCTCCCCCTACTGACCTGAAACCTGAACCCTGAACCCCCTCCCATTCAACACCCCCCCCCCCACCTCCAGCCGGGACCCAGGCCTCCGGGCGCCCAGCCCGCCCCTCCTCCCGGCACTCCTTGAATGATCTCTCTCCCTCCCCCCCACCCCGAGGTACGGGGTTCCAGGAAAGGGGAGGGGTAGCGGGGGAGGGGGGCTTCAGAAGGGGGGGAACACCCCAGATCTCAGGGAACCCCGCCCCCTGCCCTTCCCTCTCCCCTAGAAAAGGGGGGGCCGTCTCACCCCCGAGCCCCCTTGGAGACACCCCCCCTCCCAAAAGCCATGTCCATCCAGCCCTTCCCCCCCAACCTAGCACAAAACGGGGTTCACAAGCCATGGTCGGGGTCCAGGGGGCAGAAATGGATTTTCTTGGCAATAAGCGGACTCTGGGACTCCGGCGCCCCCTACCCCAAACTGAAGCGCTTCCGTGAACACCCCTGTCCTCCGCAGGGGGAGGGGAGCAGGCGGGATCCTGGGTCCCTCATAAGCACTTTGGTTTTACCGCCTGCAACCTCACTGTGCCCGCCCCGCATCATGCCCCAGCCCAGGTCTAGCCGGGCCCACGGGCAGCACTTAGGGGCATCTCTGGCATTTGGGTGGGACCAAGTAGATGCCCCTATAGACCCATTCCTTCACCTTCTTCCTTCCCAGTCCGGATTCCATTCTTTTCACCAGCACCCATCGCCCAAGGGGTACCAAGGGGGGCAAGGGGTGTCCAGTCCAAGCCCACCCCCGCCTCGCCTTCCGCAAAACTGTGAGCAAAAAGCAATAGAAGCCTCGCCCCCGCCCCGCCCCTTTCCGCAGGATTTGCAGTCTGTAGCCTCCTCCATCCCAGCTCCTAGACCTCACGGCTGTCCGCTCCCCCCAGACACCTCCACTGCACAATTCGGGCGGGGTCGTGACCTTCCCTCCCTCCACCCCCTGTGCTCTCCGTATCGTCAGCCCTCCCAGCACCGACCCGGGAGAGGGACGGGCCCCACTGGCCTTTCCCTCCACATCAACTCTTTCTGCTTGACGATGTAGCAACCCCGGCCCCCCACCCACGTCTTCCCCTTTTCCCAGTCCCTGACAATAAAATCTGGATTCGTTGCCCTCCGTCCCCCAGACTCAGACTCTCAATCTTTGCCCGCTGTTTTGGGGAGCAATTCCATCAGAAGGGGTGTGTGTGTGTAAGATGGGGGGTGGGGGGCGGGGAACGGCACACAGGAAAGAGAGCCAGGAGGAGGAGGGGGACGGGAAAACCCAGCTGGGAGGAGGCAAGATTCGAGGCTTGCGCAAAGCGAGCAATACCCATCCCGCTCAGCCCCACTCCGGCCCAGCTCAAGTGTCAACTTGGCCCTGGGGAATCATTTCGAGTCCAGGTCTCGGATTGCAGCCACGGCTGTTGAGAATTCGTCGCAACTCCACCAGGCGGCGACAACGACATGGAAAAGAAAACCGCGGGGCTAAGACGCTCCAGTGCAGTGTCAGCGTCTCGAGGTCCTAGGGAGACAGGTGTCAGACCTGGTCTCAGACAAAGAAAAGATCCAGACTTTTGTGTCTCTAGTGGGAAACCCACGCCAGGGACACTCAAAGCACGGGGAGATGGGAGGAGGGACCTGGGAATCTGAGCTCTAGGCTCTACTCGGCTCCATAAAATAGTGACCTTGCGGTTAGTCCTCAACTTCCCCATCCGCAAAATGAGCAAGTTTGGGTCTCTTAAAAGTTCGTTTGATTTCATGGATCAACGACTAAAGAGCTGGGACCGTGCTGTTTACAATGATACTAGAATGCCTTCTCATCTGGTTCCCTAAGCGGTCTGTAGGACAGGAAGGCGCACTTCACTAACTGCCTCTCACATGATGCTGGGGGGAGGGGTCTCTCCATCTTCAGAATTCGGCTCAACCACACACTCCCAAGAGCAGCCAGTGCTTCTGTGACCCATCTCCCTCTAGCCCTGCAGGGCAGCAAGAAGGTCAACAAAAAAGGCCAGACCGGAATCCAGCCTCTATGTGGGCTCATCCTGAGTTGCATCTTCTTTGCTCACTTCCACCTCTCTACCCACTTCCCAGTCTTGCGGAAGAAAGGGGGAGGGAAAGTGGGATGAGGACTGTTAAAGAGGAAGATGAGGGAAAGCAGGCCTCCTGAGTTAGTTACCAAGTGGGGGGTGGGAGTTTGCTATAGGTTCAGAAATAGAATCCAACAAGGAGTTTGAGGGGTTTTGTGTGTGTGTGTGTGTGTGTGTGTATTTGTTTTGTTTTCAGGTTGATCTAGCTCAAAAAAGAGCCTGCTGCTGCTGCTAAGTCGCTTCAGTGGTGTCCGACTCTGTGCGACCCCATAGACGGCAGCCCACCAGGCTCCCCCATCCCTGGGATTCTCCAGGCAAGAACACTGAAGTGGGTTGCCATTTCCTTCTCCAATGCATGAAAGTGAAAAGTGAAAGGGAAGTCGCTCAGTCGCATCCGACTCTTAGCGACCCCATGGAGCCTAGAGATCTAGAAATCTGAGGGGCAGAAGTGGCCAGACAGGAAAGTGGGTGGAGAAAAGTAGGGCTGGATCACATGTGGAGAGAGGGGGGTGGGGGCTGGAAGAAATCTGGGTTAGAGGAGCTAGGATATTAGCATATCCCACAGGTACCTCAAATCTGGTATAAAACTGAATTCATTATTTACCCCCTTCCTAAGCCTGCTATGCTTCCCACATTCCCTATCTCATTGATTAAGAGAACCACTTCCACCTGGAAAAGTGGGCATCCTCCTCGTCTTCCCTCCTTCTAACCCTTTTTCCTATGAGTCATTAAATAAATCCTATCTGCCTCTCAATAACCTATGGATCCTGATCATTGTTCTCAATTCCCACAACCACTGTCCTAACCAGGACTGGCTACATCATTTGTGGTGTCCAGTGTGGTAAGTAGTACGGAAATTTCAGCAAAGAAGCCCATATTTCACTAGTTAAAGCCAAATGAGTAGGACCGGAGGCAAGGGAGGAAGTGGCTGAGGTTGGGTAACTGGGGAGTTTCTTGTTCTTTCAGGCCAGTATAATAGGAGCAGAGCACCTCCTGTTTGAAGCCTGACTGCCCACCAGAAAGGACTGTGCTTTGAGTGAGTTGAACGTCTTCCGCTGAAGAGAGATTTGAAGGCTAGGAGACTCAGGTGAGTACTTTTGCGGTGGATATACTTTTATATTCTCTGTCTCATCTCCCAGGTGGTAAAAACAAACAAACAAACAATAAAAAAAACTGAGGCCTGTTATGTGTGTGTGGCAGAAGGGACTATAGACAGATAGGACTGTTATGAATACAGAGGAGAGGGGACTCCTGGGTGGTCTTAAAGGACAGGGGAGAGTATCTGGATGGATATTGAAAAGGCTTGGAGATGGGAGTAGACAGAAACTTCATAGATAAAATAGATAAACATTTGGGAAAATCTTTGAGAATGGGAAAGAGGAGGTTGGGGATCTTGGGATGAAAAGGCTTGGGAATGGCTCTGGAGCTCCTGGCACAAACAGTTCAGGTGCCTGGAAGCCCAGAGTTATTCGAGAGATCTGAGTTCAAGGTCACGTTGTGACTGCCTCTTCTCCCCACCACTCTCAGCTTCCATCATGTGGAACGCTTCTGACGTCAACTTCTCCTGCTACCATGAGTCTGTGCTGGGCTATCGTTACGTGGCAGTTAGCTGGGGAATTGTGGTGGCCGTGACGGGCACGGTGGGCAACGTGCTCACCCTGCTGGCCTTGGCCATCCAGCCCAAGCTCCGAACCCGCTTCAACCTGCTCATCGCCAACCTCACAGTGGCTGATCTGCTCTATTGCACCCTTCTCCAGCCCTTCTCGGTGGACACCTACCTCCACCTGCACTGGCGCACCGGTGCCACCTTCTGCCAGATCTTTGGGTTCCTCCTTTTTGTATCCAACTCTGTCTCCATCCTCACCCTCTGCCTCATCGCCCTGGGGCGCTATCTCCTCATTGCCCACCCTAAGCTCTTTCCCCAAGTTTTCAGTGCCAAGGGCATAGTGCTGGCACTGGTGAGCACCTGGGTGGTGGCTGTGGCCAGCTTCGCTCCCCTCTGGCCAATCTATATCTTGGTGCCCGTAGTCTGCACTTGCAGCTTTGATCGCATCCGAGGCCAGCCCTACACCACCATCCTCATGGGCATCTATTTTGTGGTTGGGCTCAGCAGTGTCGGTGTCTTCTATTGCCTCATCCACCAGCAGGTGAAGCGAGCAGCACAGGCAATGAATCAGTACAAGCTGCGCCAGGCAAGCATCCGTTCCAACCATGTGGCTGGGGCACACGAGGCCGTGCCTGGTCGTTTCCAGGAGCTAGACAGTGGGCTGGCATCAGGAGGACCCAGCGAGGGGATTTCATCTGAGCCAGTCAGTGCTGCCACCACCCAGACCCTGGAAGGAGACTCATCAGAAGTCAGGGACCAGAGCAACAGTAAGGCAGCTAAGCAGATGGCAGAGAAAAACCCTCCAGGAGTGGCTGCCAAGGCCAGGACAACTAAAGGAGCCCAGAGAGCTCAGGACTCTCCATCAGAGTTTGGGAAGGTAACCCGGATGTGTTTTGCTGTGTTCCTCTGCTTCACCCTGAGCTACATCCCTTTCTTGCTACTCAACATCCTGGATGCCAAGGTCCAGGCTCCCCGAGTTGTCCACATGCTCGCTGCCAACCTCACCTGGCTTAATGGCTGCATCAACCCTGTGCTGTACGCAGCCATGAACCGCCAGTTCCGCCAAGCCTACGGCTCCCTCCTGAGACGAGGGCCCCAGAGTTTCCATAGGTTCCATTAAAACTGTGTCCCCAGTCACCAGAATCTGGGATTGTCTCTTCCAGAACTAAGGTGGCCAGCTGTTATAGGAATAGGTGAAAGTGAGATCTGTGGGAATTTTCATGGACAACCACCCCTCAAACTTCCCAAACCCGGCCTCTCCACGCTTCACTCAACATTTCAGCCCTAGGCTGCTCAAGATGCATTATTAATTATTAATAAATGAATTCTATCCTCTTCATGTTCAGGTGTGATCTGTGGGGAAGAAGAAAATAGGCCAGGGTTGGTTTGCAGCTGGAACCTAATAGTTGAGGGTTTGCTGCTGCTGCTAAGTCGCCTCAGTCGTGTCCGACTCTGTGCGACCCCATAGACGGCAGCCCACCAGGCTTCCCCGTCCCTGGGATTCTCCAGGCAAGAACACTGGAGTGGGTTGCCATTTCCTTCTCCAATGCATGAAAGTGAAAAGTGAAAGTGAAGTGTCCGACTCTTCGCAACCCCATGGACTGCAGCCTACCAGCCTCCTCCGTCCATGGGATTTTCTAGGCTTTGGCGGGACATAAGTCAGAGCAGGGGCAGGAAGCAGAAACTTGGGACAGCCTTCAGCTGAGGGGTTTCCAGGTATAAATCATGTGAGTTGGTTTAAGAGGACTAGCCTGCCTCTTTTAAAAAAAAAAAAAATAAATTACCATTAGCTTCCCAGGTGGTGCTAGCAGTAAAGAACCCACTTGCAAATGCAGGAGACATAAGAGACACCGGTTCAATCCCTGGGTCAGGAAGATCCCCTGGAGGAGGGCATGGCAACCCACTCCAGTATTCTTGCCTGGAGAATCCCATGGACAGAGGAGCCTGGCAGGCTACAGTCCATAGGATTGCAAAGAGTCGGACACGACTGAAGAGACTGAGCATGCATGCACACCCTTAGCAGATGCCAGACAACCAATTCTTCTTTTTTTTTTTTAATATTTTTTTATTTGGTTGCCACGGATCTTAGTTGCAGCATGAAGGATCTCTCCTTGCGGTGCTCAGACTCTCTAGCTGTGGTGAGCTCTGCAGCATGTAGGATCTTAGCTCCCTGAACAAGGATCGACCTTGTGTCCCCTGAATTATTACAAGGAGAATTCTTAACCACTGGACCACCAGTAAAGTCCCTATTAGCCTGCCTTTTTGTTTAACTGAAACTCCAATATTTTGGCCACCTGATGCGAAGAGCTGACTCAAATTTGAAAAGACCCTGATGTTGGGAAAGATTGAAGGCAGGAGGAGAAGGGGACAACAGAAGATGAGATGGTTGGATGGCATCACCGACTCAGTGGACATGGGTTTGGGTAGACTCCGGGAGTTGGTAATGGACAGGGAGGCCTGGTGTGCTGCTGTTCATGGGGGCGCAAAGAGTCGGACATGACTGAGCAACTGAACTGATTTGTTTAACTTCCCAGAAACGGCCCCCACTCTAGCTACTGCTGCCAGGATGACCCATCACAACAAACAGTTTTTTTTTTTTCAACACAAAAAAGTTTTGAAATCCAACTTTGATAGCCACTCCAGTTGAGTCCAGCCCCCTGACCCTTGCTCAGTCCAAAGAGAATGGACATGGGGGAGAACTCCTCTCTCTGTGGAAATGGAACTGAGCTTAACCAAGGCAGTGGCAGGTAGGCATTCTAGCTGCCCTAGCAGGGTCACACTGCTTGGAGTTAATTCACCTGGGTCCTGGCCCCTCCTCTTCCCTCAGACTTGCTCTTGTCATCCTGGGTTACAAAAGTTACAAAAAGACTCTAGTTAAGAAGGCCCAGGGGCCAGGCTAAGGGGAGGTCACACCACTCCCTTCCTCCAGTGTGACGGATATCCTGTCATCCGTGTGCACATGCATGAACTCAAAGCACCTGTGGCCACCAGGTGACGCTGGTTCTCTGTGTTTCCCTTCTGGCTTCCCTGTGAGGACAGAAGGTATCGCAAGACAGGGAGTCCAGAGATACTACCACCCTCCTGGCCAGTAAGGGCAGAGATCCAGGAATCCCCACCCCTCCTTTTTGCCCAAAGTTTAGGAAGAAAAGTGAATAATTAGACACTTATTATTCATGAGATATGTACTGTCTACCTAGCTGGGGTGGGGGGAAAAGAGTGGGCACTGTGGATAGAATGTGAGTCATGTTGATGGTGACACTGCTCTGGCTGCATGTATCCCTTCCCTGCCCATAAGTCCATGGTTTGAGAGAACAATGTCCAGAGAGAAGATGAGAGCAGAAAGAACCATAGTCAGAGTAGACAAATTGATACCCTCACGTTCAACACACCTCCAGGGCCCAAGAGTCCTGCTTCCTAATAAGCAACATGTATTTTTGAGTGTCCTCCTTCCACAAAAATCACAGCAGCCTGTACTGAATCAAGTTCAGGTGACTGAGCTGGGGGTCCAGACAGGTAGGGGTGAACAGCAAGACCAATAAAGATCATTGGTCTGGGAGTATAGATACCAGGGCTCAAGTCAAGGCTCTCTGATAATTTGTTCTGTGAATTGGAGCAGGAACCTGAGTCATCTTGGACCTCAGGTTTTATCATCTGTACAAAGATGCAAGTGGGGATGCACTCTTACCATGCACCTTATACTGTCCTAAATCCTGTAAATATATTATTTTGCGTAATCTTCACAAAATTTACCATAAGGTATCTATTATAATGAGCTTCCCAGGTGGTGCCAGTGGTAAAGAATCCACCTGCCAATGCAGGAGATGTAAGAGACTCGAGTTCGATCCCCGGGTCGGGAAGATCCCCTGGAGGAGGAAATGGCACCCCACTTCAGTATTCTTGCCTGGAAAACCCCATGTACAGAGGAGCCTGGTGGGCTACAGTCCACGGGAGTCACAAAGAGTTGGACACGACTGAGCATCTGAGCATAACTATTATAATCTTTTGCTTAAAAAATAAATAAATAATGCACAAATAGGGCAAGCCATTTGTCTAAAGTCTAAGGGTTAGTAAGTGATATGACCATGATTTGAGAACTGAAAGTCTGACTTTAGTACCAGTCTACATGTCTAACCACAGTAAGACCGAAACTTTTCTATAACTAGAATCAAGTGATCAGATGACCCCTAAAAATCCTTCCTGCTCAGACCTTCTAAGATTCTCAAAGTTGAGAGTTCTCTGCAGGGGTTGTAAAAGGCTCCACTTTTCATATTATTTGAAGGCGATTCAAAAGCTTTGGCAAGTAGAAATGAGCAGCAATAAGGATTGAAGTTAGACCTCAGGAGGGACTTCCCAATCCTCAGTCACTGGAAAAAATGACTCAAGAGGACACGGGAAACCCTAGAGTCTGAGAACAAACGGGACACATCATAGCGAGAAAGTAACCCCCTCCTCTCTCACCCTCAACAGCCCCACACATATACCCCACCCCTAATCTCCATAGGCGCTGAGTGAGGGGAAAAGAGAAGGAAGATTATGCCTCAGGCTTGTTCTCTCTCTTGCGTGTGTGCACGGCGCGCGTGTCCACGCACGAGGTCCCTCGTGGTGCGGAGCTCACGCGTATCTCGGGCAAGTGTATGCATTTGTCTTGGGGAACTGTTTCACGGGGGCCCTCCTGAGGGTGTCAGTGTCGGTCTCTCTTTTTTTTCTTTATCTCTGTCAGTCTCCCGCCGGAGCCCCAGCTCTATCGCTGACTTTCTGACGCTATCTCGCAAGGCTTCTCTTTGTCTCTCTCCATCTGTCCGTCTCTCCTCTACGCTGTCTTCAGCGCTTGTACCTCCGTTATCGCCCTTTTTTCTCCGCAGCTCTTTCTCTCGCGCCTGCACCCAGCCCGCTCTCCCCCGCCCCCTCCCCTATCCCCCGCCCCTGCAGCTCTCGCTCGTACGCACACTCTCTCTCTTTCTCTGTCTCTTACAGGCAGATTTATGGTCAGCCCAGGGCCTTTCATTGGCCAAGCGCTGACAGGACTTGATTTAACGCCGCCTCTCATTGGCTGATCTTGACAGGCCGATTTACGAGTCACTCTACCATTGGCCAAACCGCCTTAGCTCTGATTTATGGCTCAGTGGCGGCGGGGAGAGGGGGGCGCTGCTTGGGGAGTGAGGACGCCCCTCCCCTCTGCACCGCTTCCGTCTCCCTCTACCCTGCTTTTTCTCTCCTTGCTCTCCCTCCCCTCCTGGAACCGCATTCCCTATACCTATTCCTCAAGCTTTCTCCTCCTCTTTCATCCATTGGGAGAGGAAAATGGGGTGTGGTGGTGGTAGTAACTGAAGCAGATGAGGGGGTCTGAAGGGGTAAATAGGACCTGAGGAATCCGCTGGGTAGGATGGGGTACAGTAGGGAGAGAAAAGAAGACTGGAGAGGGAGAGAGAATCCTGAGCTGAAGGGGAAACTGAGGAGGCGAAGTGAGTGACAGAGGAAAAGGAAGACTGAGGAGAAAGGAAGGCGGAAGGAGAGAAAGGGAGGGTGTGAGAAGACTGAAAAGGGCGCGTTTGAGGGAGCTAATGGGCAGAAGCGGGGAGATGGGGGCACAGAGGGGGACTTTTCTCTTCAAACCTCACTATCCAGACAGAACAAGGGATGAAAATTTTCTCTTCAAACCTCACTATCCAGACAGAACAAGAGATGAAAATTTCCTCTTCAGACAATGGTTCTGAAAAGGGAGAGACTTGGAGGAGCAAAGGCGTAGAGAAAAGCGCAGCAGAGAGGCAAGAGGGGCGCAGGAAAGAACTAGAAGGTAGTAGCAAGGAAAGCGGGATGGAGAACTAATCGAGAAGACAGAACTAAGTTTGGTTTTTATTTCGGGGCGGGGAGTGAGAAAAGGCTAATTCCTAGAGGAAATATTGAGAGCCGCAACTCCTCCTCTCAACGAAGACCCACAGGCGTCAGCCTGGGGATAAGTCAGACACCGCCCCCAGGAGATGTTCGGTTTCCTCAAGGCTGCAGTAGGCTCCCCTTCCCCACACCTCACTCCTCCCCTTGCCCACCTCCCCAGTTAAATTTATGAGTTCAGGGCTGGCCTTCAGGAATTAGGAATATTTATGCTTCTTTGAGAGTGAGGTTTGGAAGGTGATAAATAAGGGGCCGTTGGTGGGGGGTGCAGCTGGGGGCTCCTATTTTTAGAGTGGCCACTTTCCCAAGCCCCCCCACCTACCAGTTCTCTCTCATCCTGAGCCAGAGAAGGGAACACTGAGTGAGGTGGGGAGTGGGTTTCAGATATCAGGAAGGGGCTTTGACTATCCTGGAAAGCCCCTCAGAGGACTGCAGAGCTTTGCAGCAGAAAGGATTGAAGGCTGATGGGGGAGGAACTTTCCAATCATCCTGGCATTCTTATAGCCCCTGGAGTGCAGTTACAGCATTTTCTGTAGAAGATGGAGAGAAATGGGGAGAAGCCAGTTTCCCCTGTTACCCCCTAAACTCAGTTGCTGAGGAATAAAAAAGAGGAGCCAGTAAATGTGGAGGCAGCTTTCTCTGGCTTGTCATTTTCCTCACAGAGAGAGGAAGATTTGAAATGCCACCCCACCACCACCACCACAGCCTGGGTCCCTGGGAAAGGAGGCCAGGAATGTGGGGCTCAGGGCATCTCCTAGGAGTCTCAGCCTATCCACCCCCGCTGCTGGCTGAGAATTAAAAACAGCCAGTAATTCAGGATACCCCTTGCCCTGGGCCTCCAGGAAATGAGAGAGGGAGAGAGGATCTTCCCTGTGGATCTACATGACTTCTCCAGCCCTCAGCTTTAGGAGCCATGTCTGTGACTCTCAGCTCAACTGGAGGGCTTTCTCTGGGCTTGGGGAGGTAGTGAACAAAGATGGGGGTCCCTGATATAGAGGAACCTAAAGAGACCAGAGGGAGCTAGGGAAGAGCTGCCCCCTCCCTCCACATGTACACAGTGGGCCTCCCATCCACTCTGGCCTCAGCAAGGATGGCTGCACATAAACACACACACACACCCCCAGACTGTGCTGCCTGGAGTGTGAGAAGGGAGGGAGAGAAAGGTCTAGACTGGCCCTTTAAGAGCCACTTAGGGTCAGAAAGCCTGGGCTACAGAGAGGGGAAGGAGCTGATGTCAGAAGACGGATGGGCAGCAAGATGGGGATTGATGCTAATGGGGGAGTTAAAGCTAAGTACCCAGACACTCAGAGGGCAGAACTGCAGATCTGTCTTCCTTATGCTTACCCCCCTTCCCCAAACCAGGGCTGTAAATCTGCCTTCTCAATTGGGGGAAGGGGGAGCCAGGAAAAACGAGATGCTGGAGATGCTCACTTCTCCATTTTCCTATTTTTTTCCTTACCCTGTGCAAATCCTCCCACCCACCCACCCCTGCCCCGCCATTCTTTTGTCCTTTCCCAGTCTCTGCTCCCAACCCATGAGCCTTTCCCACTGAAATTTCCAAATTTGGGCTTTCCATTGAGAATTAAGAGGATGGTTTCAGCTTGCAGAATTTAAAAAGAAACCACGAGATGGTCTCCTTCATCAGCCCCTGGGTAGGAATGGTTTGGTGGGGCTGTGTTGAGAGACTGGTAGACAGACAAGAAGCTCCCAGTTGCCTTGGTTTCTCTTCCCTCCATCCTTTTTTCACTTGGAGGTAATTCATCCGAGCATCCTTCTCCTGAAACAGTGGGGTGAAGGCAGAAAGCAGGATGTCAGGGAGGGGGAACCAGGAGTTGGAAGTGGTGCAGCTTCAGAGTTGGGTTTTTGGAGGCCTCTGACATGCTGAGATTCTGGAGGGCTAGTGGGGCTCCAAGGGCGGCTAGGGAAGCTGCAGGAGCTGTCCACTGAAAAATATATGGTCTAGTTTCTCGGAAACTCCTGGATCACACCATTCCCTCTCCTTGAGCACACACCCTGCCTGCTGAGTAGAGACAGTTTCGGGCCAATAGTCTATTTACTGTAAAGGCAGGGTCCAGCTGCTCCGCATCCTCTCAGTAGGCAGTGGGGGATCTCAGGGAGGCAGGTCTTCTCAAAGGGACTGGAGCTAGCAAGTGTTAATTGCTCAGTCGTGTCCGACTCTGACTCTTTAGACTATAGCCCACCAGGCTCGTCCATAGAATTCTCCTGGCAAGAATACTGGAGTGGGTTGCCATTCCCTTCTCCAGGGGATCTTCCAGACCCAGAGACTGAACCCAGGTCTCCTGCTTTGCAGGCAGATTCTTTACTATCTGAGCCATCAGGAGCTAGTTACTCTTGGGGAATATTATTTCTTCCTTTGATTTCAGGTGAGATGGTATCTTCCATCTTTCAAGATCTACAGTCACCTTTATTCCCTCTTTGCTGGCAATCAGGGCCTGTTCTGGAGAAGTCCCTCTAGATTGGGGGATACGTCTCCATCTCATTTCATCTGTTGCATTACTAAACCTGAACTCCTTTCTAGTCCAGGAAATAATAGGAACCTGATTGCTGCCTGGTTTCCAGATCCTCCCCAGTATCCATAAGACATCCGTCTCCCGTCTTCTCTTCTCCCAGGTTGTTCTTCAAGGTCCTAAAATCACCTGAGGCCATCCTCTCTTTCCTCAATCTTCAAGAACAAAGGAGAAAGCAAGGTTTGAGTAGGGGAAAGGGTGAGGGGGCGAGTGTTGTGAGCAGGAGCCACTAGAACCCAGGCTTTCCACCTTCCAGCATCTGGCCAAGCACTCCCTCCCATCCAGGGAGGTCAGCCATTGCCCTCAGCCCTGGTCTCTGGCTGCTTCTCTATCCCGGTAATAAATCCTGTCTTTGTCTCCCCTCCAACCCAGGCCCCAGGCGGCTGGGGGTCAGAGGCTGGGGGAGGGGTCAGTGTGGAGGAGGGAGAGATACAAGGAGAGTGGGAGGAGAAGATGGACAGGAGCAGCTGGTGAGCAGGCATGGGGGTGGGCAGTGAGGTGATGGGGCCTCTTGATGCTACAGATCCTAACTGCACATTCCAGCAGGCCTGCATTCCAAGTGAAAAAGCCTGGATTCCTTGGAATCCTGGAAATACCTTGGGGATGGCTCCTGGAGCATCAGGAATACTGGTTGAGGGGTGTATAGGTATGGGGTGCCTCAAGGAAGGAGGCAGCTGAAAGAAATAGGAGAATAATATTGTGGGGATCATCTCTACCCTCACCAGACACCCCTCTACGCCTGTGCCCTGCACTCAGGCACACAGACGGACAGACAGACACACATGCACGCATACACAAGATTTATGGCCCAGCAGTGTGAGGGGGCCCAGGAGGGCCAGGCTGCTCCTTGCCTGGCCCCTCCCTAGCTGCCTTCTCTTGCTATGACTTTCCTGTCTCCATCTTTCCATTCCCCCTGCTCCCAGCTTTGCTCTCTTTGTGTGGGTTTCTCTTATGCAGTTTGCTATGCTGGCTTGCTGCTAACCCTCAACTCTCTTTGTGTCGCAGTCTTTTTCTCTTTCCATCTTTCTGTCCCATTCCTTCCACCTCTCCTACTTCCTTGGACCCTTCATCTGCCTGTCCTGCCTCTGCTGTTCTTCAACTCAGCCATCCTTTACCCAACCCCCACCTCAGAGCTCTCTGTCTGGCCCAGGGGGACTGTCAGATTGCAAAGAGGGATGGAAAGGAGAAATGAGTGACTTTGTATGAGTCTCTGCTTTGGTAGGAGGTCTGGGATCATATTGTGTTGTGATATGGGATGGATGGAGTTGGGAGAGGCCAGGTGACCGGGAGGGAAATTCAACAAATTGAAGAGGGTGAAATGGGAGGGAAGAGAGATTAATAGAAAAAAGATACTGAAGGGCAAACACTGAAGAGAGAAGGGTAAGGACTAAGGGTTCCCTTTAAGTGTGTTTTGGATAAGTCTGAAGGGGAGGAGCTGAAGGGCATTTACTGAGTCATATTGAGACACAGATCCAGACAAGATCTGGAGACCCAGCCGGAGACGTGATGTGATATCTACCAGGCAGCCACAATTCTGAGCTCTCCTGCCTACCTGGGGAGGTCTCACAGACCTCTGCAGTAAGTCTTGGAGTGCTAGTTCTCTCCCCGCTCACCCCCTCCTCCCCTCCCCACCTCACCAGTGAGAATGACATCAGCTCTGGCTGCCACTGTCCTCAGCCAAGCTGATGTACTCTCCCATGGGTGAAAAAGAGGCCAGTCACCTCTGCCCCACCCATTCATTCTCCAGTCCAGGAGCTGAAGCTTACCAGCTGAAGCTGAAGCCAGCACCCCGGGGTTGGGAGCAGGAGGAGGCTGTACCAGGTGGAAAAAAGTGGGAGCATGGGCACCAGGGGGAGAGCTAGGAACTGGAGGGGGCACTGAGGAAGAGGGGCTGCAGCACTAAATCACCCTGTAGGGGGGCTCCCTCTGCCTGAGCTCAGTGGGGTGGGGAAAGGATAGACATTTGGGGAGGAGGGAGAGAAGAATAGGGAATCGCCACATCTGGCAGGCAGGTGTCTGGCACTATTCAGGCTCTAGTCACTTTCCCAGCCAAAGGGGAGGAGGGGGAGACAGGAGGGAGGAGGGGTTCCCAGGATCCCCTGGGGAAGAGGGAAAGGCTCACAAACAGAGACAGAGGCCCAGAATCAGACAGAGAAAGACCAAGGGAAGGAGAGAATCAGACCCTACTCCTCAGTCTCTGCTTCAGTCAGTGTTGGGGGAGGGCTTGCTCATTGTTCTGAAAAAGCATTGTTGGCCAGAGGACTGTGTAGGCCAGGGCACCAGAGTTCCATTCCTAGTGCAAAACAGAAGGCAGGAAAAGTTCACAGCAGGCCAGGCTGGGAAAACAAGCTCAGAGAATTCCAAGTTTGAGAACTGGATAGAACAGTACTCTCCACACCATTGCTGATCTCGTGCATATTCAGTCGTGTCTGGCAGCCCCCAACTCCAGCAAGGTCCATGTTGGGTGATGAGTAGGAGGTTTAGGGTGAAAGTCGCTCAGTTGTGTCCAACTCTTTGGGACCCCACGGACAATTCTCCAGGCTCTTTGCAACCCCAGAGACAATTCTCCAGGCCAGAATACTAGAGTGGATAGCCCTTCCCTTCTCCAGGGGACCTTACCAACCCAGGGATCAAACCCAGGTCTCCCACATTGCAGGTGGACTCTTTACCAGCTGAGCCACAAGGGAAGCCCGGAGGATTAGGGTGGTAACTTTAATGCCTGAACACTGCTTTTCCCCCAGCTTAGATGGGCAAGACAAAAATCCCTAGCCTTAATCCAGCCCCCTGTACCCCAACTCTCAGTGCAGGATTGCAGAGTGCTATACCCAAGCATTTTTTTCTTCCCTCTTTGCTGAGGGGGACCCCGGGCCCTGGGGTCCCACAGTGGCTGAGCTGAATTGCTAGATTCTCAAAGAGCAGGCAAGACGACACCTCTATGTTTCAGGCATCATTGATGCTGGAGAGGCTTCTCCCTCTGGTTACCTTCCTTCCCTCAACCTTTCCTGTCTCTGTTGCCTAATCCTGAAGTTACAGGCCCATTCTCATGAGCAGTAGAGGTGACTGCAGAGACCCTTAAAATTGCAGTGCAGAGAAGGGCTCCCCACACTCCACCCCCCCTTCAAATCCTGCAGAGGAAGGGGGAAAGAAAACCAAAGCATTCTCCTGTCGCCGAGGCAACCATAAAACCCCCAGCTAAATCCATCTTGTGAGCTCACCGCCCCATTAAGATGCAGGGCCAGGCTCTGCGCCAGCCCAGCCACATTCATTTGTGCGAATAAAGGTGGAGGAGGGGGTGGGGAGCAGGCTCTGGAGGGATGGGGAAATGGCGAGGAGAGGTTATTTACACCACCGTCCTGACCTTCTGGAGCAGTGCTGGCTCCGATAAATAACCCGCTCAGCGCCATTTCGGAGCGGGAGAGGGAGGTGCAGGAAGGGAGCCGGGGCTGCAGGCGAGCCCCCACGCAGGTGCGCGTCTCCGGGTTACTAATGGCTGAGGCGGGAGCAGGCAGCTGGCTTTGGGGGTGGCGGGGGGAGCACTCCATTCCCTGGGACTCCCACTGAGAAAATACCATCCCCACCCCACCCCTGGCGCCAATTTCCAGGAGAGTGGACGGAGAGATGCCAAGGAGGCAAACAGCCCCGTAAATTAGGGATGGGGGCGCAGAATGCTGGGGAGTCTCTGAGGTAGGAAGGAAGAAATATTATAAGATGGGGAGCAAGGGGGGGTGGCGTTTAGAGGAACAGGAGCAGCTGCCAAAAAGAGAGGAAGGGGAACACAAACATCACACAAAGGCAGTTTGGAAAAAGAAATGTTTTATTCCTCTTTGCACAGAGCAGTATATGAAGGTGGCTACCATCCTGACTCCATGTATCTCTTACACAGAAATGCCCCCTCACGGATGGATGCCCAGTTATCCGCCCACACTCTTGGAGAATTGGCAGTTAGTCGGTGGGGCAGAACTCAAAGTCTCAGGAAGATTTCTTGAGACGTTTTTTGTGGAAAGTTCTGGGTCGGGGGAGAGATGAGACGAAACAGTGGCTGTTCCTTCCTCTGTCTTCCTGGGGGAATCCAAATCCCCAAGGTTTTCTGAAAAAAGGCGCCTCTCTCAGTGACCGAGGGAGGGGAGGCGCCCAGGCCTACTGCCTGGATGTAAGGCTGAGGCAGAGAGAGGACAGGGTTAAGCAGAAGACAGAGACTGCAGACCCAAGGCAGAGGAGTGAAATGCATGTGGGGGAGAGAAGGGGCTGAGAGAGCCCAGAGGCCCAAGTCATAAATTCCACCCTGTCCCTGTTCTGAGCAGAAACTCTCCTTCCCAAGACTAGAATGGAGTTTTAGTTCAGGGACTGGCTTTGCTCCAGGGCACAGAGAGAACAAGCCAGGCGGAGATCCCACGGGTAGTGAAGGTGGAGAGTTAAGGTACTGGCCCAAAAGACAGACCCTCCCACAACGGACACTCACAGACCACAGCAGTCTTGAAGTTACAAGCCAGGATCGGGGTAAAAAAAAACTCAGCTGTGTTTGAAATAAAGAATTTTATAGGCCCTCTCCAATAAAATTTAAATCACTGCTTCTTCCACGCTGTCCCCTGCCTATGAGTTGTTCCCAGTCTTTTTTCCCAAGGCTGGAGACCTGGGCAGTAAGAAGAAATGGGAGAAAATACCAAGCCCAGCCGGGCTGCGGCAGAGACCTGATATGCCTCTCCCCACCCTCACTCATTCTATAGAAAAGAATTCCCTTTCCCTCCCCTTGCTGGACATATGTGTTCGGATAGAGGCAAAGGGAGGAAAACACTCAGCACATTCTTTCTCCTGCTTTGAAGCGTAGCTGCAGCAAAGGGCACAGAAATGGAGGAGAAAATACAGGGGAGCCTAATCCAGGGGAGAAAGGAAGAGGGTGCTGCCCCTGCCCATGTCCAAATCCACTGAGAGCCTGATGGACTCCCAGAACTGCCAAAAGCAGGGAGAAGGAACGGGAAGTGCATATGGGTTTGGGGTGGGAATGAGGAGGTAACAACAGACGGGATGGAGATTTAAGGATCCCTGTGATCCCCGAGATGACCCTGAGAGCATCATTTGGGGGACTGCATGACAAGTCACAGCCGACGTGGATTTTTTGAGGGGGTGAGGAGCCAGGAACAGTGGGGTCTTCACCGAAGGAGGGACCACTTGATCTGTTCTTTGGCTGACTGTAGCACCTGCAGGGACAAGGGCGGCATTGAGGGGCTTGCTGAGGGGCAGGGTGGGGGTGGGGATGGGGCTCTCCTTCCCCTCACTTGCCTTCCCTGTCCTTAGAAGATTGGCAAATAGAAAATCCCCAAGGGTAGAGGGATGGGAAGAAGCTCTCTAAGGCCCTAGAGGACTGTCAGTTTGGGAAATTCCAAAAAAATTCAAGTCCACTGGGGGGATGAAGAGAGAAGAGGTATACCTGGGAGGAAAGAAAAAACTGGGGGTTACTGGATACATGTTAAAAGGAGGGGGGTTGCCACATCCAGATGGACTTCTTGGTGAGAATTCCAAGTGGGTAGAAAACAGAATCCCTCCCTGCCCCTCCCCCTCTGCCCCCATCAGGTAGACAATCTATCTGCAAAGTAGCAAGATGGATCTGCAAAACCTGCATGCATATTCTAGAGTATGCATTGCCAGCTTAGCCCTCATTTGAATAATAAGAGAAAGAGAGAGTGTGTGTGTGCATGCACACAGACCATCTGCTTAAGGCAAGCCTCTGCTGGGGAATAAATCACTGAATGAGGCATCAGGCAGGGAGGGTTTGAAGGGTGCAGAGCAAGGCTGACAGCCACTGCTCATAGGAAAAGTGGGATGGGAGTTGGGATGGGTAGGAAGCACTGGGCTGTATGAGCCATGAGCCCCAGTTCTCGGGATTAAGTGGGAGCCAAAGAAGATGTGTCTTCAGTCTCTAGTCTGCTGAGTTCAGGCCTGGTGGGCTGGGGTGGAATGCTACGCTGGCCTCTTTAGTGACCCGGTCCCTCTGGAGAGGAGGAAAGAAGAAAGTCATACCTGAGACACGGTCTGCTCCGTAAGGGGTACATCTTCTCCCTACAGCACAGCGAGACAAGCGTTCAGCGTGGAAAAAAGCTGGAGTGAGACCTGACTGAGGTTGGGGAGTGAGGAAGGAAGAGGTAGTCCTTTAAACTGAAGTGACGGGCACATGCCCTAACCTTCTCAGTCCCTCCTAGGGACTAGTTAGTGCAGCTACAATTTTACTTGGCTAGCCACAATTTTACTTGGCCAGAGGGACTGTGAGCAAAAAAAAAAAAAAAAAAAGGGTCATTTCATCCATCTTCTCTTTTAAGGCAGGAGGACTTCTTAAGATTTATTCCATTCCAGGTAATCAGCAGGTTATCTGATTCTCAACTTGGGGGTGGGAGACCTGATTCCCTAGTCAGAGAAGACCTTCCCTGAATATCAATATCGCTAGGGAGAGGATGAGGGGGAGCCCGGGGTAGTTTAATGGATCCCGCAAGGCCTGATGGGTAACGACAGCATGTTAATTTGAGAAATAAACTGCTGCAACAGCAGCCTGAGAAGGGAAAGGAGGGAGTCGGATGGGGGTGTGGGGGGACCTTCTCTCTTGCCACACAGAGACATATGTTAAAGGAGAAGATTAAACTATGCAAATGGAGCCCACGACAGTTAAGGGAGAAGATTTCCCATTACCCAGCACTGTCAGCCTTCACTCTGGAGGTCAGAGCCGGGACATTCTGTGAGTGGGGAGACTGGCTTTGCTCAGGCCTCCCTGTAGCCCTACAATTTGCTGGTGGGCTCTCTCTGCACCTCGATGACTTGAGGCTTTCTATGGTTAACTCAGAAGCCTCTTTCTGGTACCACTGGCACCAAAGAGGACAGAGGTTCCTGCAAATAAGTACTTCCTGATGGAGAGGTGCTGTCCTCAGTTTCCTGAGACTTTAAAAGACAAGGAAGACAAGCCTCTGCCTCAGATGATTGGATTCATTCCCCCAGGAAGAAGCAGCCAACCTCAAAGTCCTTTATCATTTTAGAACCATCAATATTCAAGTTCCCTTTATTTCATCTTTGATTTAAAAAGTATGTATTAAATGTCCACTCTGTGCAGACTATATGAGATGCTAGGTACCAGGTAAGGGACAGAAACACCTTCCTTCTGCTTCCCATCCTTGAGATAAGGACAATTTGAAAGGGAAGGAGACAGTTACATGTATTCTACCAGCCCCAACCCTTTAGATCATTGAGGAGGTTTGGTCCTGGAGGATGAGTGGATGGGGGCTGTGGGGAACAAGCACAGTCCTACTTACCCTTAATGCCACCCGGTGTACCACTTGCTGGGGATCGCTCTCTAGGATCACCCTGAAGAGACATAGAAAAGACCACTGTTCACTCTGTCCTGAAGGACCAACTTACTGTGGGGGAACTCTGGTCACTCAGCCCCCTTGCCTCAGGACAGGGGCAGTGGCCCCACCCGTCACCCCAGATCCAGGGAGGCCCGGGGAGGGCAGAGAACTCACCCTCCATCTACGATTTCATCCACAGCCAAGAAGAGCCCCTCCATGTTCTCCAGCAGAGCTCGCTTTTCTACATTTTTCCTGAGTCCCCAAGAGAAGAGAAAACCCAGCCTGGGTGTGAAAGGGATCCTAGGACATGGTCTGAGTTGCGGGAGCCTCAGCTAGACCAATGTATGTCTCCACTAAGCACACAAAGAAGTGAATAAGAACTTTCTGGCTAACCCATCCTAACACCCTTCCTACACTTCTTTGCTGAGTAAGGATCAGGAATGCCAAGAAAGAGATTCAAAATATACATACAGTCAATTTCTGCCTATTCGAGGGCTGATTTCCAGAGCTATGCTTTCTTTCCTATCTGCTATGATGCCGCTTACAACATTGCTCATGAACACTGACATTAGTGTGTGGAAAAAAGGAAATCCACAGAGCTAACACTCAATCTGGAGGTGGCAGGAGGTGAGGAGGGGCTGAGTGCAAACTCTATTCGCACTCAAGCTCTGACAAGCCTTCTAAGACTCTCCTTGCTCCCTCCCCTCCCCTGGTCTCCTTCCCCAGCTCTGCTCAGGCCTTGAAAAGAAGCCCAACTAGGGGGCTGGGAACCGCCAGGGCCCAGCATCCACCAGCCTCAGATCCGGTGGTTGGTGCACATGGCCAGTCACATCCGTCAGTTTGACTCTTTCACTAGATCACTGAAATGAAGCCTATTCATTCACCTGGCTGAGAAATAAATCATCCCCTTCCTGAGGAAATCTGAGCCATTCACCCTGCTGATTTTGTGGGGCTGAGAGCGCCTGCTGTTCTGCTCCGTCTGGATGGATGTCTGTACTGGGCTCACTGGGGAGCCCTGGATGTTTTCAGGAAAAGTATCTTATATCTCTTCTACGGCCCATCTACGTGGGGAGTAGAGGATGGCGGGGAGGTAGATGGGGAGGAGAGGGTAAAAGGCACATTCTTCCTGTTCTATAGAAGGAACAACTAAGGGCCGCATATGAAAAATTAGGAGTGGTGCCTCCATTCCCGAGGTGCTGATGTCGTATCCGGGACACTTCCCTTTCTCTATCTTGAATGTAAAGAATGAAGCCCAGGAGAACACTGTGAGGTGCTTGGAGCTCCGACAGAGCCACAGCAGGATGTGACAGGAGACACAGGGGCAAAGATTCTGCTCCCTCCCAATCCTTTCTCTCAGGAGAATTATTCCACAGGAGTAACACACTCCCCCATCCAGTCCTCCCCATCAGTGTAAATTACTCTGAAATAATAAGCCCAATTTCTCAAGGTAAATCAACTCCTTGCAGCCTCTGTTGAGCCCCCACAAATCCCTGGGCCCGAAGAAGAGCAACTTTCTCTCCCAAACAGATGTCAAGAATGGCCTGCTCACCTCAGCATCTGGCTCAATGAGTCGAAGAGGCAGTTCAGAACAGTCATGAGCATCAGCTATTTGGAGACAGAAGAAGCAGAAGGATAAAGTTCAAGGCCCCGAAAGCTGCTACCTGAAAACAAAACCCTCTAACTCATTAAGGATCAAAAGACACAGGCTTTCACAAAAGACCAGCAGCATATGGTGGAAGTGAGAGTAAAACAGGAAGAAGACAAAAATAAATTCTGCTTCATGATCTTGTAATTTGAGGTCTCTCTTTGACCAGACTGTTCAAACAACTTTCCTGTCAGTCTTCTGCGTGTATTTCCCAACTGTATATGTGTTACCCTATGTCTTAGAAAAATCATTAACCAAGCAATAGCTTAAGTCAGTTGTGCAGACAGCAAGGACTTTGGAGTCAGACAGATCTGGACGTGAATCCTCGCTGAAGCATTTCTAGATGTGTGACCCTGGGAAAGTTATCAGGTTGAACCACATGAAACAGCCACATCTGTAGTCCAACAGTGGTCAAATGTAAGTAATTTCATACAGTTCCTCAAGGTTTAGTTTAATCATCTATAAAACGAGGGCACTAGTGCCCAAAACTCACAGAGGTGCTACAAGGTTTAAATAACAATGCATTCTACAAAGCACTTACAGTGATAAGAATTCAGTAAGAACTGGTTTTCTCAAACTGTGACTTTTGCCTCAAATTATGTGGGGGCTTATTTTTACTTATCTACTCTCCTTAAAAGTTGTGACCTGAGGTAAATAGTTTTTCCTACATATGGGAAGAGGTTAGGGCTATACCCAGTCTTCAAAGAGCCACTCAGAATATATGGCTTCAATATGACCCGGAATATTGCCTAATTGGCCCAAACTCAGTCAGGTGTGGCTCATTCACAGGCGAACCCTGATCACAACTCAGAAATCCATCTTAAAAACACTAGGCAGGGAAGGCCATTGATAATGTATGTTAGTGTGTTATCAAAACATAGACGGTGTGTCCTAGGCGGACACAGAGAGAAAGCTGGGAAAGCTTGCGTTCCAGGTTGATTTAGTTGCTCGGCCATGTTTGTGAGGCTGACATGGATCTCGGACAACTTCATTAGCCAGTCAGAAGCCAAAGGCACACAGCAGTCCTTGGGCCCAGAACCAGTCACAAGGGCCTGCCAGCGGTTCAGGAGGTGAGAGCAGAGATGGCAGAGTGTGGGGATTCTCACCTCATTTTCATAGGAGCTGCCGATCACATAGAAATAGAGATCGATACTGCTTTTGTATACCACTGTCAGGCCTTCCAAGAGGGCAATTTCACCTGTGGGGATGGGTGGGGGGAACAAAGGTGGAAACAGTAGGTGGTCTGAGACTTGCAAGTAGGGCAGAGGCAGTTACCATGAATTAGTATTCAGCTATGTGGGGCTGAGAGAAGGTGGGTCTTAATGACCCCCACAAAGACCAAAGTTGACCTGCTTTTTATTTTCAGGTGATAGCAGAAGAAGGCAAGTATAAATGGGGGAGTCTAAGCATCTCCTTCTCTAACTGCTCCCCGCCCCTACTACCCTTATTTCCCTCCTTGTATATGAGACAGGATACTAGTCGATCCTTCGGAGGTGAAAATGCAGAGCGGTCACCTTTACAGACTTCCATTTACCTGCCCTAATGGATGCGGTACAATAAGCAGAGCTGCAGTTAAATTTGTCAAGTGAGGCTCATAAATCCAGGGACTAGACAGGTAGCTAACAGCCAACCTTCTAGCGCGGTATTCCCGCGTGAGGTACACTCACCTCCCCATTACATTTCTGAAGAGTTTATTATATGAGGGGAGGAGGAAAAAAAGAGAAAAAGGAGGCAGAGTCATTTCATCCTTCCTCCACAGTCCCATTGCTGCCCGCTTCCCGCTGTGGCTCCCCCCGGCCACCCACCATGGGGAGTAGGGAAAGGAAAACGACCTACTGTCAGTCCGATGGGTCTTGTTGAAAATGTTCTTCTCAAAGGCCTTTTGCTCCTTGACACTGGGGTAGGTGTCGTCATAGTACTGGTCAGAGGGAAGGAGACGGGTTGGGCTGTTAGAGCTGGAAGCCCAGGATGATTAGTGACTGTTTTGCCCTGGGTCTTGGATTGCTCCCCTTCAAGGGATGGGGTGAAGAGAAATACTGACAGGAAGAAGGGAGAACCACAGAGGTAGGGAATGGGCAGTGAGTAATCCGATAGAAAACAAATTTTTTAAGGACCCTGCTCTAAGCCACCCTACCTCATGGTTCCCAGGTTGGAAGGGCAAAAGGCCTAGAAGCCCTGTGAGGAGGCTCTGCCCCATCTGTACGCCAGGGCAGCAGCCCTGAGGCCATCCCAGGCGCCACCCCAGGTCAGGGAGCACTGCTAGAGAACACAGAAGGCACCAGCCCTCACTCACTGAGCAAGGCTAGGAATTGGGAAGGGCTGCAATACCCTCCTCTGTAGAAGGACAAGCTCTGCCTGGGCTCTCGGCTCTCTGGTATTTTAGCTTCCTTTCCAGCAAACTCAAAGAAGCGGGAGGCAAGCTAGCACACCATGGAGCCCACTCCCAAGCTCTCCCTGGCACGGGGGCGGAGACGCAGGCTGCTAAATCGCTCTGCTCTTTAGGGGCTAATCCGTCGCAGTCAGCTGAAGACCTATGACAGGTCTGGCATTTAGTAACTGGATAACTGTTTCAAAAGGTGTCCTGCATAGTTACATCCAATTACAGGGAGGAACAGCTGGTGAATTCTAAACTAATCTCTACCTGCTGATTGATTTATGCGATGCTTGCCCGGAGTTAATACACCAGGGACAGAAAAAATTTCTCTAGGAGGGGGAGAATATGGAGGGAGAGGAGAGGGGTGTCCTTCCTCTTCTCTTTCAATGGATTCAAAGTTAGAAACATTGGACCAGGAAAGTCAGGAAGTAGCAAGCTTGGTAGTGACTGTGGATGTAGGGCTGGAACTGTGGAACTGCACGAGAATTCCCCGGAAAAACTCAGGCAGGATGATGGGGTAGAAGGGAAAGGGACAGGGGTGATGGGCCTTTGTAAGAAGCAGGCTGCTTCTTACATCCATACACTTCTTTGTTCAGAAACCAAGCTCCAAAGCTTTTCTCTCTTCTGATGTTGATGACAAAGTCTAAGGATGGGCAGGTAGGGAAGCAGGGCAACTAACAGACAGGAGCAGTTTAGGTTTTATCTGGAGTAGTCAGATAGAAGAATTCTCAAAATTATTTGTGGATGAATAGGAGTGAGTGGGGCCAGTCCCAAGATCCAAAACTCTGTCTTGCTTCTCAACTAATCTGAAAGGGAATCTCACCTTGGCAAAAAGTCGATCTCCATCATTGTCCAGAATCAGGATGGCTTTGACGGTATACAGGGAGGGTTCCTGAAGAGATATGAACATAGCTTCAGTCCTGAAGGCTCTTGCCACCACTCACAAACCAGATACCTTCTCTTAATCCTACTGGGGCTGCAATGGGTTACAGAGATGCCTCTGTATGTCCCCTATCCCAACCTGGTTAGACTTTGACATTTCCCACTGAGAATGACTGAGCGACAAATGAACTGAATTGAGGGAGGGGACTTTTCAACAAAGGACCCGGAGCAGTGCCAGAGAAACAATTTCTATGAGCCAGACTCACAGAGGGCTTAATCAAAGTAGGTCATGCTGTTATTTCCAAATATTATGCTATAGTTATTTTCCAAATTACTCTCCCTCCTCCCTGGTCTCCTATGCACAGGTGGGTATGGAATGTGACCAGATTAATTAATAAGCACTGCACGGGGCTATAGGAAAACAGGGTTGAATGCCCTAGTGTACTTGGAAGTTGCTGCAGTGGCGATGCAGAGGCATAAAGCAAGCCCTCCCTAAACCACCCACTCACTGAGCAGAGGGGAAGGAGCAGGCATGCGCACACGTACACACTCACACACAGACACAACAGTTCTGAATGCAGCCCAGGGAGACATCCATCTTCTAAGACTTCTCCGAGGATCCCAACTCCTCTACTATACCCTGACCACCACCACTTAACTTGCCAAAACAAAAACCAATCTGAATTTGGGGTCGTTAAGAAGCAGTAAGAAGAGGCTCCATCTAAGAAACACTGTGAAACCTGCAGATAAGGAGCAGGAGAGGAGTGGTCCTTCACCACGAAGAATCAACCTTTGAGTAAACTGGCTCTCATAAAGAAATGAGGGACTTCCCTGGTGGCCCAGTGGTTAAGACTCCATGCTTCCACTGTAGAGGGTATGGGTTTGTCCCGGGTTGGGAAACTAAGATTCTGCATGCCACACGGCACGGCCACAAAAAAAAAAAAAAAAAAAGAAAGAAAGAAAGAAATCAAGTATCTCAGCCTTAATGGTTACACTCAAACTCAAAGCATGTCACTTTGTAAAAGCTCCTCCACTTCTGCAACTTCCAGGGAACCAACTAACAGGAAAGGAGAAGAAGGGAAGGGAGATAGCGGTACATGTATGAAAGTGTTTGCAGGCTCAGAGTCCTTGACTATCAATGTTACTTACCATACATATTCTTCCCCTGTGCTATGAGACAAGGCTGATGCTTTGCTACCTCCATTTCCTGATCCTACTTAGGAAACCCACAGCTCTCACAGGGCCAAAAATATTCTCTATTCTCCAAGCATACATTTAACAAAGACCCAAAGGTGAGGAGGAAAGAATCGCTGCCAAGGATCTGTAGCTTCTACCAAGGTAAACTATCCTATGAGGCGCCAGGAGGTTTATGGTTCCAAGCAAAGAACCAACCTGAGCTCAAGGAGTTAAGGAGGAGAGGAAAGGGAACCCAGTATTTTGAGAACAGAATGATGAAGAATGTAAGCTTTCCCCACTTGGATTCTTGAGGACAGAAAATTTTGTTTCATTCACTGATTTATTACAAGTGTCCAGAATAATACACATACTAAATTCTCAATATTTATTGAATGATTATGAGAATAAATGAAGTTTGAGAGTAAGGTAAAAATTTGTTGATGCAATAAGCACCTAGGGGATTTCTCTTATAATTAGGCTTCCTCATACAGGTAGATTTTCTGGTGTGGTCCTTTTGGGTGACATTACTACCAACTCATCCTCCTCTGACGAACACTCCTTAGAAATGCCCATGCTATACACATTACTTTCTGGAATACTCTCTCAAACTGAGACTCTGTCTAGAAGAAGGAAGTCCTCTAGAGTCTCATCTAAAAGGTCACAAATACAGCAGCTTTCCCAACTCCTAATTCCCCACAGAATGATCTTCCCATAAGCAGGCTCAATTCTGTAGAAACCTGGATCCTTGATTCACCAACAGGGAGACACTCAGGGATTCTTTCCTTAATGAAGGAAAAGAAGTCCATCCGGAAGGGAATTCAGAAGAAATCATTTTCCCCACAGCCTCTTCCCTGGAAATCCTTGGCTCTGTTCAGGCTATCTGCAACCTTAGAGAGCTTCCCAATGGCTTAAACGGGCATTGATCTGGCACAGGTAACTCGTGCTTGCAGCCGCAGGGTCTGGCATCTCTAGAAAGAACGGGATCCCAAAGCAGAGGAAAACGGTTACGGCCACCAGCCAAGTCAGAGAGCCAGACAATCCTCTGTGGCCAACAGGGAAAGAGAGTGCCTAAAACAACTGGCAAAGAGGGGACAGATGCCTGGGTCCTGCTCCCGGCTCTTTTCACTGGCTTCCTAGAAGGCGCCATCAAGGAAACCCCCAAAATAGAAACATGAATCTTCCTGGGAAGGATAAAAGACAGGGCAAAGGCAGGGGAAGGAGAAGACCAGATGTGACTGTAAGTCTGAAAGGGCTAAGAAGGCACTAGAGAAAAGGCTGGTCATTTCAAACTTCCAAAGGAATGACCACTCTAAATAAAGCCGAGAACTTGGCCAGAGCTTCCACGCTGCTTTAGTTCTCCACTCGGCTACAGCCAGCCCGGCAGCTTCTCCTTTACTTCTCCTGCCACCTCCTGACTACAGCTGGTTCCACTTCAGCCTGGGGCCTTTACCTCTCAGGACTGTGTGTGTGTGGGTGGGGAGGGGGTAGGCAGGGGAGGGCCTGAAGTTCCTCTCATATCATAAAACCAGGCTGTTTAAAGGGCCCAGAAGCCATTACTGATAATGTAATTTCATTTTAAGTTTTTTGCAAAGGGCAAGTTTATAAACAACTCCCAGCTACTGAGAAGCAGCATTCCTGGACAATGGACTAGGCCTGACCTTGTTAACACATTAAATGCTGATTATTGAGAAAGACCCTACATGCTTAGGGACACATTCAAAGGATTTTTAAAGGCCTGTTCTTCCCTCCCACTCCCAAATGGGTAGCTGCTAGAAAGCTTTCGAGACAAAGTTCTGTGATGCACTGACTTTCAGAGAGCCACAGCCTGAGTGTATAACAGAACTTCACCTCAAATGCTAACAGTGACTGGAAATGATATACAGGCAGATTGGTCTGTGGGAGGTTGGGTGGCTCGGATTTTCATGTCCCTTTTTATTATCAAGAAAACTAGACTGTACTCCTCAGGAGAGCTGAAACAACACTGAACAAGCAACGAGACTGCTACAAACAAATCTTTGATCTCAATCAGAGGCTTCTGAAGCTTGGTGAAAAACAACATCTCCTGGTACCCCCTACCCCATCACACAGAGGACTAAAAGGGAAGAGTCACTCCTAGTGCTGCCCCCTGTGGGTCTTCAGGTGACCTGCAGCCTCCTCAGAACTATAATTATTAGCAAAAATATTCAAAAGGCAGCACTGGAGAAAAGCTCTTATCCGTGTGTCTTTTAAGTCAAACTATAAGAAATGGGCCCTGAAAAAGCATGGAATTAAGTCTGTTCACAATGTACAGTAAAAGGATACTCTGGGATAAGATTGTGATATGCCACCAGAAGAGGACCAGGGTAGTGTTTGGAGCAGGCACAGGATATTTGGGGATTATGACTATTTTATTTGATCTTTGGTGGGGGCGGGGGGAGAAGGCAGAAGGGAGGGAGCCAAGAAGACTTTGCGGAGTTAGAGGATGAGATCCACAAAGCTGAAAGGACATAAGTAAAAAATCTGGTTGAGATTTCTAGAAAGTTCTTCATTCTCTACTTATAAAGAAATCTTTATGGCCATGCCAGAAAGTAGTGCCCTGGCTTGAAAATAGGTCTCAATCAACTAGAAACAAGATGCTCTTTCCTTAAATCTATTTTATAAAGTAAAACCAAGGCTATAAAAAAACTAGGAGAAATTTCTAGATACCACTCCAGCTCCACATGGCTGAGCAGGTATTTTGCTCCCTGATTCTGTGCCAATTTCTAAAATGAAAAGCTCCTGTAGGTTTGCAGGCTCCAGTTTGCCAGCCACAAGCCTAGGGACTTCAGATGAGAAGAACTAGCTAAAGGTTTTAGCCAGAGAAAAACCATTTTCACATCCTACCCAAGGGTTTACTTAGATTCAGACAACACAGCTCAGGAAAGAAGAGGAGCCACAGGTACCACAGAACATTCCCCAGCCGACATGAGACCAAATGTTGGTTATTAAGAGGAAAGTGAACCCAAGTGTCAGGAAGGAAGAACTGATGGTAGGAAGAGCCACCCGGAAAGACTCTTCGGATCTGACACAGAAACAAAACAGAAAACCATGGTCACCGGACGTCTGCCACTACAAGAAAAAATGTTTCGATAACCTGATGAAATCCATGGACCTTGTGACCAGGAAAACACACATTCACAAATTTTTATGAGTTCAAGGAGTTCATAGACCTAGATTTAGAATTACATGAGATTCTCTCTGCAGACAGAAAGATGGTGTGGAGAGGGGAGAAAAAAAGGATAAATGAGTGATACTTTTGTAAACCACCCCCTAGCCTCTGCCGGGCACCGAATAATGACTTCAATGAACATGCGTGTGGCCTTCATAAATAAATGATTGAGAAAACTAACACAGCCAGCAGGGGGAGCTAAGGTCAGCACCACACCCCTCCAGCTTTCAGTGAGTAAATCCAGCAGCTCTGAGACAGGCAGGACAAAGATAATCAGATCCCAAACTCTTCAGGAATGCAGTTTCAGGTCCTTTCTTAAAATTCTGAAAGCCCATCTGCCAGAGAATTTTTTGCACAGAGGTTACACAGTCCCTAATTCTTCAGCTATTCTGGAAATGGAAGAATTACAAAAATGAGAGTCAAAGCGAGGAGTACTGCTATGAAGAGATGAACTGACAAGCAGAAATAGAGTACTCCTCAGGTGTGAAATATCTGAACCCTGAGAGCAACATTAGAACTTCCTGCTTGCCCCGTTGGATAATCCAAGAGCCCTCATTTAAGTATCACACAGCAAAGGGAAAACTCAAATGGGGCTAGATCTATTTCTGATGAGTCCTTAGTCATGATTTGTATCGTGATTTATTCCCCCCACCCGTGTGCTCCTGAAAACAAAAAGCTAGTCTCTGAAAGACTGAACTGACAGCCTCTGTGTTCATCTTTCAAGCTACTTGCTCCCCCAAATCAACCCTGAGACAGAACTGCTATCTTCTCCCCTAGTTTCAGCCTCCCTCTAAAATCTACACAAATAAAAGAAGCTAGAGAAAATTGGTAGACAGAATTATCCAGGCCAAATGGCTGTGGATGGGGATACCTACTTTAATAGTGGGAAATTTTAAAAGCCAAGTAAGGAGACCAAGGTTTCATCTGCAGCATGTAAGACTTAGATTACACAATAGCAAAGACTTCCTGAAGAGATGGGGGTGGTCAAACATCAGAAAAGGTGACAGGCTTGGGAGTCTAAGAACAGAACTCCTCTAATAATCTGATCTAAGAGAAAGCATAAACTGTGTGGAATCAGCAGAGGGAGATATGAGGCTCTGGCCAGTACAGGTATCTCAACATGTGCATGGACTCAACCTCCCAATCCATCTTCATCAAAGCTGTCCATGGGCACGCTGCCTTCCATCTTACTAATTACTCTATCATAAGTGGGTAGGTAGGCACTGATTCTTTATCCCTGTTCCATCCTTTATTTGCTTCTCAGTTTTCTTGTCAGTATCCTGACTCTAACCAAGTCACGTTGACGGAGTAAAGCAAGAAAACAGTAGCAAGTATCTAGCTGAAAAAGAGACCCTAAATCTGCCACTAGGTTCCCTCAAATATCTGGATAATTGCATTCATCCTCCCAAGGAAGACCTGGCTTCTCAGGGGTCTGGCTTTCTTCACATGGAGGCCCCCTCCTCCTCCTTTGACCATGTGACAGCTCCCCTAGACCTCTGATATAATTTATACCTTGCCAGGGACCAACTCTTTCCCACCACTGTGAAGGAGAGGGAAAAAATATATATAAATACGTCGGAAATCTATAACGAGGTCTTCTTGGAGGGCAAGACATGGGGAGAGTTAGAAGCAGCGTCAATTGCTCTTTGGGGGTTTTAGTTCAAGCCGAGGTCTGCTTCCAGCAATCAACCATTAAAACAAGCCGGCCAGAGTAACAGCACAGTTTATTCTGATCATTTAATTTGAAGTGTCAATAAATTAAACTTCAATCAATTAAACTAGGTGTGCAATAACCCAGATGGACACCCCGACACCAACATAATCACAATAAAAATTTTTATGGCTGCCAGGGACCTCACCGGGGGCAGTGCTGGCACTGCTCACGCCCTAGCTGAGAAATATATCTCCACAGTGCAGGAATGAGGAGATTGCTTCTCCTAACGAAATGGACCAGCCAGGCACCGGCAAGGACGCAGCTGGGAGAGGGGCACAGGGGACTGCCAGGAATGAGATGGGAGTGCTTTGGGGGCTTAATGTAATTGATACCTTTGCCCAGAGCAGGGGAAGGGGGCATTTAGGCCAAGTACCTCTACTGTTAGTGCCAAAAGAATTTAACAAAAGCCCCATTAAGATGATTCAGGAAGCGAAGGCCATAGAGCAATATCAGCCTTTAAAAGTCATTGATGTATTCTGCATAGTTTCTTCCTCCAATATATACACATACTCCTGTGTGCACTCTGGATTCCCTGATTACTGAATGAGGCTTAGAATTCAGGATCTGGTCATTGTTTTAGGACAGAAATTTACAAAGGGGAGAGAAAGAATAGAATTAAGAAGTCTAGTCCATAAAGCACTGGAAAAGCTCTAAGAAAGTGAATCCAGAGAGGACTAAGAAAAATGAAACCTATGAGGAAGATTTAAAGATCTGGACTGCTAGAGTAATTCAGTTTTGATGAAAAAAAGGGTAAAAGAGGGAAGGAGGAAGGGGATACGTCATTATCTTTAAGATTCCAGAGGTTATTAATGGAGAATGGTGACCTGCAGAGATACCTCTCCATTCACAACAGAGAACCAACAGAAAAGAGCATGAAAGAGGAAGGTGTGTCCAGGCCAGGAGCATTAATATCAAGCACTAGGAATGGAAGATGAAAGGGTCTCTTTCCGTAGAAAAGAACCTGAGAAAGATTAGACAAATGTGCTTGAAAGGTAGGAACGGACCACTTAATTCAAGAAAGAAACGTGACCCATTGTAAAGTACATAAATGAAGGGAACGTATTAGCATCACTGACTCAATGGACCTGTTGTCGTTGCTGTTCAGTCCCTCAGTCGTCTCCAACTCTTTGCAGTCCCACGGACTGTAGCATGCTAGACGTGTGTGTCCTTCACTATCTTCCAGAGTTTGCTCAAGCTCTTGTCTATTGAGTCGGTAATGCCATCCAACCATCTCATCTACTGTCATCCCCTTTGCCTCCTGCCTTCAATCTTTCCCAGCATCAGGGTCTTTCCAATGAGTTGGCTCTTCATATCAGGTGGCCAAAGTACTAGAGCTTCAGCTTCAGCATCAGTCCTTTCAGTGAATATTCGGGGTTGATATCTTTTAGAATTGTCTGGTTTAATCTCCTTGCTCTCCAAGGGACTCTCAAGAGTCTTCTCCAGCACCACAGTTCGAAGGCATCAATTCTTTGGCACTCAGCCTTTTTTACTGTCCAGCTCTCACATCTGTATGTGACTCCTGGAGAAACCATAGCTTTGACTATATAGACCTTTGTTGGCAAAGTAATGTCTCTGCTTTTTAATACACTGTCTAGGGTTTTCATAGCTTTTCTTCCAAGGAGTAAGCTTCTTTTAATTTCATGGCTGCGGTCACCATCTGCAGTGATTTTGGAGCCCAAGAAAATAAAGTCTGTCACTGTTTCCATTGTTTCCCTATCTATTTGCCATGAAGTGACGGGACTAGATGCCACAACCTTCGTTTTTTGAATGTTGTGGACCTGAGTTTGAGCAAACTCCAGGAGATAGTGAAGGACAGTGAAGCCTGGTGTGCTGCAGTCCAAGGGGTCACAGAGTTGGACACAACTTAGCGACTAGACAACAACAACAATTGGTATTTAGAAATTTCCATAATCAGATCAAATTTCAAATGATGGTTCTTTTTGACACCTCCCCCCACTTTACTTACCCTTCTCCTTAGTATCCTATGGCTATGTGTCTTGTAAAGGTGAGGATTGAATACACTTTGATCAGATTTTCCCAGAGGGCCAGTCAAACCAGGAAACAGACATGTGAGAGGAAGTAGCCTAAAAGAACTTTAGAAGAGGTCTGCCTTCTCTAAGAAGCAGTTTGTTAAATACTGGTAGCTCAAACGGTAAAGAATCTGCCTGCAATGCAAGAGACCTAGGTTCAATCCTTGGGTCAGGAAGATCCCCTAGAGAAGGGCATGGCAACCCACTCCAGTATTCTTGCCTGGAGAATTCCATGGACAGAGGAGCTTGGCAGGATACAGTCCATGGGGTCACAAAAAGTCAGACACAACTGAGTGACTAATACTTTCACTTTCACCCAGATACAATCAACACTTTAGCTCAATAGGAAGCTCAGGTAAAAGTTCAGGGAATTCCTTATACTTTTCACAATGAAGATGGTGACCCAAGAATTAGAAGATGCCACTGAGCAGACAGAGAAGGGGATGAGATAAAAAGAACAGTGAGAAAGGGTGATTCTGAATCAGATGGAGCTGTATTTTGTGGATCAGAATGTGAGGGTAGTGAGAAGAGAAAAATTTAGGGAATACCACCTGATTCTCAACCAGGGTTCCACATCTGAAACACTGAATACTGAAAATTATTTAATACTATTTTTTTACTCCTCCCAAAGATAGTATTTAAAACTAGTGACACTGTGTATATAGAGAAGTTGATTCATTACATACAATGATGTCTTAGGGCATCAGGGCTTAATTCTCCCCTGGAACTCCAGTTGAGAAGGGCTGGAATGGTGAGAAAGATACATAAGTTCTTAATTGGGGGCCCAAAATATATTGAAAATAGTAAAGAGCACACACATTTAAAAATGTTGGGAAGCACAGACAAAGAGGAAAGAAATTACTAATATGATATTCTAAGAACTCTGGTGACCAAATCTAGCCATCTCATCCTCTGTCGTCCCCTTCTCCTCCTGCCTCCAATCCCTCCAAGCATCAGAGTCTTTTCCAATGAGTCAACTCTTCGCATGAGGTGGCCAGAAAGTGAAGAGGAACTAAAAAGCCTCTTGATGAAAGTGAAACAGGAGAGTGAAAAAGTTGGCTTAAAGCTCAACATTCAGAAAACTAAGATCATGGCATCTGGTCCCATCACTTCATGGCAAATAGATGGGAAACAGTGGAAACATGTCAGACTTTATTTTGGGGGGCTCCAAAATCACTGCAGATGGTGACTGCAGCCATGAAATTAAAAGATGCTTACTCCTTGGAAGGAAAGTTATGACCAACCTAGATAGCATATTCAAAAGCAGAGACATTACTTTGCTAACAAAGGTCCATCTAGTTAAGACTGGTTTTTCCAGTGGTCACTTATGGATGTGAGAACTGGACTGTGAAGAAAGCTGAGCACTGAAGAATTGATACTTTTAAACTGTGGTGTTGGAGAAGACTCTTGAGAGTCCCTTGGACTGCAAGGAGATCCAACCAGTCCATCCTAGAGGAGATCAGTCCTGGGTGTTCACTGGAAGGACTGATGCTGAAGCTGAAACTCCAATCCTTTGGCCACCTCATGCGAAGAGTTGACTCACTGGAAAAGACCCTGATGCTGGGAGGGATTGAGGGCAGGAGAAGGGGACGACAGAGGATGAGATGGCTGGATGGCATCACCGACTCGATGGACATGAGTTTGGGTAAACTCTGGGAGTTGGTGATGGACAGGGAGGCCTGGCGTGCTGCGATTCATGGGGTTGCAAAGAGTCGGACACGACTGAGCGACTGAACTGAATCCCTATATTTGCCATTTTGAAAGAGGGATATTGAAACCTGTTACTCTCTTTAACCCGATGAGGATCTGGAAGTGTACATGTGAAGAGCTGAAGGGGGGTAAAAAAGGCAAAAAATGAACATAGAGTTTATTCAATTAAGGAAGAAGCTGGGAGTTAAATTCCTATACATTACACATACATATATATGTTAACAACCCCACGTTTGAAACGGGTGGGGCACTTTTGAGTTTCTGCTCAGTTCTAAAGAAGAGGTAATAGTATTTTATTTTTTTGAACAAGCAAAAAGGATTATATGGACAGGGGATGTAACACGCCTCTTTAGTCACCAAAGTTCTTACATAACCAGAGAAGAGTTGGCATCCCAGATCCTACAGTAGTAAGAATTCCCAAAATTTAAATGAACCGGAAAAAAGAGAACAGAATAAGAAGTCTGAGAAAACATTCCACAATCCAACACTAACTCTTATCAGGTATTCCAGAACTCTAATGGAATACTGATTCCTTATGACGACAAAATCTACATAGTAGGAAATCGAAGAAGAAATAGTTTTAAGGTCTACGACAGGGAATTATCAACGGAGAGTTGCACTGTGACAAGTTGTTTGTGATGACAAACACCTGCACTCTATTCTTACAATTTGAGGCGAGTTTGGAGATTTGGGGGAACTCAAATCACAGTATCATCCACAATGCGCATAATCAGAGAGAATCTGAAGGACCCCAATGCAGTACGCTTATGATCCTATGTGTCCTAAGGACTCCATGTGCTCCCTTCAACTTTCCACCAACTCTGCCCTATCCCCGGCACAGCTTCCTACTCTAAACCGAGGCTTTAGCTCCGGCACTAGGCCACAGGCTTATTCCAGGGACCTGCAAAACGTTCGGACCCCGAGGATTACCCGGAACTCCCCTTTCTACCCCCTCCCACTCAGACTGAACCCCGACTCCCAGCCCCCCTGGACATTGCAGCATCTCGGCTGCCCCTCCAGCTCCTACCAAAATCAGCGCCTCCATCTTGCCCCGCAGCTGGTGCCGACGTGGAGCCACAGAGGCAACGCCGCCTCTGATTGGCCCTACGCCCTCATTAGATCCCGCCTAGAATGAAGGTTATTGGACGCCCAAATGTCATCTATTATTTTATTGGCCAATCAGTGTACTAGTTTGCTTAGCAGAAGCAAGGTGTCCAGCCAGAAGGCGCAGGTATTTGATTGTCAGTTTAAACATTCAATAAAACGACAAAACCTCACGGCTGAATGGAGCGGGAAGGTCAGAGGGGCGGGGTTGTTTCCATGGGGAACAGAGGAAGCGATTATTAATTTTCAATTGGCCTGGCGGAGGGCACGTGATATCGTCGGCCGGATTTAGTAACTTTAATTCGCACTCTCTTTAGGGGGCGCTGTGTCTCTTTGGCCCTTAACACTGGCAGGTCTTGATGTAATCCTACCGGAATCTTCATTCCGGAGCCTCCATTGGGTCCCCGATGTCCACGGTTGCTTTGGCAATCACTACTAGCTCTTCCTTCAGATTCTCTCAGATCACTTCAGTATACACAAAGTCTGCACAGTCATAAAGTAAAGCCACAAGACGACCAGCGTGTTACTTTGATAAAAGAAGGCCGCTAGAGGTTGATTGCTAACAGTAACAATCTACCCTAGGTGGAGTCCCAGACTTTGCTTGATCCAGAGAAGGACAAGAAGCTAGTGAGTTTTCTAAAAGCAGATTTTCTTTGGCCCGCCGTGAAACGGGCTTTGAGAGCTTTGGATACTGAGGGACACGGGGATAAAGGGTCCAGGATAAGGAACGATGTAGGGAACAGGGTATGCGGTTTTCCAGTAGGGACAAGCCGTTGCAAAATGAGAAAAGAGAAGTTTACTGTATGCAGAGATTTCACAATAGGGAGGGATTTTGATGAAGTTTAGCTTTCCTCACCCGTCAATTTCTTGGTCCCTGACGTTTCTTAGGTCAGGGACACCTTTATTTGCCTTATATGTGTGTTAGTCGCTAGTTGAGTCCAACTATTTGCAACCCCATAGGCTGTAACCCACCAGGCTTCTTTGTCTATGGAATTCTCCAGGCAACAATACTGGAGTGAGTAGCCATTCCCTTCTCTGAGGAATCTTCCTGGCCCAGGGATGGAACCTGGGTTTCCTGCATTACACTCGAATTCTTTACCATCTGAACTATCAGGGAAGCCCTTATTGCCTTATATTGTCCCTAAAGGTTTTTGTGGGTTTGGTTTTTTAAAATTCATCTCTAACAGTTATGTCTTTAGTAGCTCTCCAAAAAGAGTATCCAAACCCAGGAGTTTTTCTAAAAATTTCAGAGCAGAATCAGAGTGCCTAAGAGGAAAGTATGCTGCTGCTGTTAAGTCGCTTCAGTCATGTCAGACTCTGGGCGACCGCATAGACAGCAGCCCACCAGGCTCCCCTGTCCCTGGTATTCTCCAGGCAAGAACACTGGAGTGGGTTTCCATTTCCTTCTCCAAGAGAAAAGTATAAAGCAATACAAAACAAACTACAGAGCTAACATATGCTATGAAGGAAGGTGTCTGATTTTCTGGTAATGTCCCAGGAGACAAGCCCCAAATCTGGGAGAAGCAAAGGTTTAGCCTTTATCTATTTCCATGTGGAGTCATTCAAACATTTAGCATTGTGCCTGAAATCACAAGATAGTCTTTGGCTTGGCAGTTTAATGATATTAGTAACATTTACTGACTATGTACCAGGTACATCTACATCTTTAACTATGTTATTTAATATATTTTTTAAAAAACGTATAAAGTAGATGGTTACTACTCCCATTTTACAGATGAGAGAAGTGGAGCTCGGAGCAGTTAAGTAATTTACTTAAGGCCATACAACTATTAATTGGTAGCCATACATTTGATCAGGGGCTTCCCTGATGGCTCAGTGGTACAGAGTCTGCCTGCAATGCAGGAGTAACGGGTTCAATCCCTAGGTCAGGAAGATCCCCTGGAGAAGGAAATGGAAACCTACTCCAGAATTCTTGCCTGGGACATCCCATGGACAGAGGAGCCTTGTGGGCTACAGTTCATGGGGTCGCAAAGAGATGGACACAAATGAGTGACTAAACAGTGCATTCAAGCACAGGGGGTCTGGTTCTAAAACCGTGTTCTTATCCACGATCCACTCCTCTGACCTGTGATACAGCCTTTCTTGTAGCCTAGTCCTACCTAAAGTAGCCTATACCAGTGCCAGATGTTCTCTAGGGACCAAGAGGAAAAATATGTGATGTGGTTGGTTTGTGGGAGGTGGCTGACTCCTCTTTCTTTGTGGAGTAACTGACAAATTTTAACAGTTAGACATTGTTGCAGAAAATGGCTGATTCTTAGCTCTCCAGCCTCTTGAGTAACTGTGCTGCAGAGGGAAGACACCTACCTGGCTGGATGCGAGTCATTAGTTCTCGTCAGTGACTTTGTCTTAATAAAGTCCTTGTATCATCTCTGGACTATAGCTGCCACTTTGTAAAATGGCTCAGACCAGAGCTTTTTAGGGTCCAACATAGTGTTAAAGTTCTATGGTCATAGAACTTCGTGGTCATTGCTGTTCCTGCTTCCTCTCCTCTTTACCTGGAAAACCTTTAAGAACTAATCAAGTGGAAAATGCATGTTGCCCGCCCCCACACTCTCTCTATATATATGCATATAAAATCATGTATGCTGCTGCTGCTAAGTCGCTTCAGTCGTGTCCGACTCTGTGTGACCCCATAGATGGCAGCCTACGAGGCTCCCCCATCCCTGGGATTCTCCAGGCAAGAACACTGGAGTGGGTTGCCACTTCCTTCTCCAATGCATGAAAAAGTGAAAGTGAAGTTACTCAGTCGTGTCCGACCCTCAGCGACCCCATGGACTGCAGCCTTCCAGGCTCCTCCGTCCATGGGATTTTCCAGGCAAGAGTACTGGAGTGGGGTGCCATTGCTCCATGTTTTCTAGGTGTCCTAAAATGTGTGGGTGCTATTTTAAAAGGAGAAAAGTAAGCTATTGTATGTTTTTAAAGGGCAAAATCAACATCCTCTCCCCACATAGCCTTGCATGATATTCCTAGGTGAAGTTAGACACTTCCTCCTTGCCGCCATCCTTGGCTCTGGTCATAGTCATGTTGTAATGCATGCGTGTGTGTGTGTGTGTGTGTGTGTGTGTATGTTAGTCGCTCAGTGAGTCCAACTCTTTGCGACCCATGGACTGTAGCCTGCCAGGCCACTTTGTCCATGGAACCAATTCTCTAGTCAAGAGTAACTGGAGTGGGTTGACATTCCCTTCTTCAGGGGATTGTCCCAACTCAGGATTGAACCTCGGTCTTTGGCATTGCAGAGAGATTCTTTACCATTTGTGCCACCAGGGAAGCCCCCATATTGTAATACATCAATCTTACTCACCAGACTTGCCATCTAAGGCAGTGGTTTGTCCCATTCATTTTGTTTCCTTAGCATCTAGTCTTCAAATGGTAAATATTCCGTGTTTACCGAATAGAATGAATATTTGTGAAAATGCAAAAAACAAGGTTGAATGAGCAAGGTCAAAGGGGAGTTTACAATTAAATGCTGCTGGAAGAAGCACAAGCTGAAATCAAGATTGCCAGGAAAAATATCAATAACCTCAGATATGCAGATGAAACCACCCTTATGGCAGAAATTGAAGAAAAACTAAAGAGCCTCTTGATGAAAGTGAAAGAAGAGAGTGAAAAAGTTGGCTTAAAGCTCAACATTCAGAAAACGAAGACCATGGCATCTGATCCCATCACTTCATGGCAAATAGATGGGGAAACAGTGGAAACAGTGACTGACTTTATATTTTTGGGCTCCAAAATCACTGCAGATGGTGACTGCAGCCATGAAATTAAAAGACGCTTACTCCTTGGAAGGAAAGCTATGAACAACCTAGATAGCATATTAAAAAGCAGAGACATTACCTTGCCAACAAAAGTCCGTCTAGTCAAGACTATGGTTTTTCTAGTAGTCATGTATGGATGTGAGAGTTGGACTATAAAGAAAGCTGAGCGCCCAAGAATTGATGCTTTTGAACTGTGGTAGTGGAGAAGACTCTTGAGAGTCCCTTGGAATGCAAAGAGATCCAACCAGCCCATCCTAAAGAAAATCAATCCTGATTATTCATTGTAAGGACTGATGTTGAAGCTGAAACTCCAATCCTTTGGCCACCTGATGCTAAGAACTGACTCATTTGAAAAGACCCTGATGCTGGGAAAGATTGAAGGCAGGAGGAGAAGGGGACGACAGAGGATGAGATGGTTGGATGGCATCATGGACTCAATGGACATGAGTTTGAGTAGGCTCCGGGAGTTGGTGATGGACAGGAAGGCCTCGAGTGTTGCAGTCCATGGGGTCGAAAAGAGTTGGACACAACTGAGCAACTGAACTGAACTGAAGGAGCACAGATATTGAGAAGGAAGTGATCCCTAGGGATTTGGGGTTGAGGTCTTCAGGAGAGTTTCAGTGAGGTGTTCAGGATTTGGGGGTGAGGTTTTCAGGTGAGAGTTCAGGAGAAAAGGAGCTGTTGAGTTAGGACTTGATTCATTTATGCATTGATGGAGTGATAAGTAGGGTTTAGTGTGAATTAAGGGATAGAGGCTAAGACGTGTAAGAAATTTTTTTTTACTTTTTTAAATTTTAAAATAGGGGACTTCTTTGGCAGTCCAGTGGTTAAGAATCTACCTTCAAATGCAGGGGATATGGGTTTGATCTCTGGCTGGGTAAGTAAGATCTCACATGCCATGGAGCAATGACGCCTGAGTGCAGCAGCTAAGACCCAGTGAAGCCAAATAAATTAATTATTTTTAAATTGTAAAATACATGAAAATAGTTTATTTTTATTCATAATGTAAAATTTGCCATCTTAACCATTTTTAAATGGTTCAAGTTGAGTGGCATTAAGTATATTCATACTGTTACACAACCATCACCACTCTCCATCTCCAGAATTTTTATTATCACAAACTGAAATTCCTTAGCCATAAACAATGATTCTTCATTCTCTGTCATTCTCCCACCCCAGCCTTTGGTAACCACTGTTCTACTTTCTGTCTCTATGAATTTGATTATTCTAGTATCTTATATCAGAGAAGGCAATGGCACCCCACTCCAGTACTCTTGCCTGGCAAATCCCATGGATGGAGGAGCCTGGTAGGCTGCAGTCCATGGGGTCGATAGGAGTTGGACACGACTGAGTGACTTCACTTTCACTTTTCACTTTCATGCATTGGAGAAGGAAGTGGCAACCCACTCCAGTGTTCTTGCCTGGAGAATCCCAGGGACAGCGGAGCCTGGAGAGCTGCCGTCTCTGGGGTCGCACAGAGTCGGACACGACTGAAGCGACTTAGCAGCAGCAGCAGCAGCAGTATCTTATATAAATGAAATCGTATAATATTTGTCCTTGTATGCGGTTTATTTCACTAATATAGTGTCTTCATGATTGTGTAAATCTTTGAGGGGTTTATTTCATGGGACAGAAGATTCTAATAAAGAAATAAGAGAGAGGTCGGAGATGAAACTGGAAAGGTACCTTGTGGCCAGATTGTGAAATACCATGAATGCAAACCTAGATAGCTGATGTAGTGGAACCAGATGATTGTGCGAGTTGGGACTGTTATGCTCTTTGGGAAGTATTAGGGCAATATCCTTTAAAATTAAGCTTGGACACATCCTTTCCTAGAGAATTAAAAACACTGCCAGCACACAATGATACATACATAAGAAGGCTTATTGCTAAATTGTTTATAATGGTGAAAAAATTATTCTGTCAATAGGAGAATAGCTGAACAAATTATTGTATACCAGGACTGTGAAATAATATGCAGTTCATAAAAAAAGTATGTTAGAGCTATTGCATTTACCTAGAGAAATGCCAATGGCATGTTAAAGGACAAACATAAGTTGTAGAGGGGGACTTCCATGGTGGGCCAGTGGTTAAGACTCTGAGCTTCGTCTACAGGGAAATCAGATTCCATTTCTGGTCACGGATCCCACGTGCTGCTCAGTGCTGCCAAAAGGAAACAAAAATGCAGAGGAATTTCTGTGGTATGATTCCATTTTATTCACTAAAAAAGTATGGCTCTAATCATGAATAACTATGTTTGTAAATGTTTCTTTCTATTTATTCACTCATTCAGCAAACATTTATTGAATGCCATCCGTGGACCTGCCATTCATTCTGGAATACAAAAAAACAAGCATTCCTTGAATTCATGAAACTTGCATTCAAGTTAGGGAGCAGGAGCAGACAATAACCAAAGAAATAAGTAAACTATATAGGAGGTTAGGTAGTGATAAGTGTCATAGAGAAAATTAAAACTGAAAAAGAGGCTGGAGACAATCCCACTATGTTGCATAATTTGGAGTAGTACCACTCACATTTTGGAGACGCACCCTCACTTTTTTAATAGCCATATGAGTTGGGGGGCACACTGTGAGTCTTGTGGGATCTTAGTTCCCTCACCAGGGATTAAACCTGTACCTCTTGAAATGGAAGAGCAAAATTTTAACCACTGGACCGACAGGGAAATCCATGAAGTGGTGTTTCATTGTGATTTTGATTTGCATTTTCCTAATGACTAAGGCTCTGAGCATCTTTTCATGTGTTTGTTGGCCATTTGGATAATTTTATAGAAATGTACCCTACGTCCGAGGTAAGGAACAGCGGCTGTGCTTTGCTGGAGCAGCCATGAAGAGATACCCCACGTCCAAGGTAAGAGAAACCCCAGTAAGACCGTAAGCACTGAGAGGAGACATCAGAGGGCAGACGGACTGAAAATACAATCACAGAAAACTAGCCAATCTGTTCACATGGCCCACAGCCTTGTCTAACTCAATGAAACTAAGCCATGTCGTGTAGGGCCACCCAAGATGGTCAAGTCATGGTGGAGAGTTCTGACAAAGTGTGGTCCACTGGAGAAGGGAATGGCAAACCGCTTCAGTATTCTTACCTTGAGAATCCCATGAACAGTATGAAAAGGCAAAAAGATAGGACACTGAAAGATGAACTCCCCAGGTCAGTAGGTGCCCAATATGTCACTGGAGATCAGTGGAGAAGTAACTCCAGAAAGAATGAAGGGACGGAGCCAAAGCAAAAACAATACCCAGTTGTGGATGCGACAGGTGGTAGAAGCAAGGTCCAATACTGTAAAGAGCAATATTGCATAGGAACCTGGAATGTCAGGTCCATGAATCAAAGCAAATTGGAAGTGGTCAAACAAGAGATGGCAAGAGTGAACATTGACATTCTAGGAATCAGCGAACTAAAATGGACTGGAATGGGTGAATTTAACTCAGATGACCATTACATCCACTACTGTGGGCAGGAATCCCTTAGAAGAAATGGAGTAGCCATCATAGTCAACAAGAATCCAAAATGCAGTATTTGGATGCAATCTCAAAACAACAGAATGATTTCTGTTCGTTTCCAAGGCAAACTATTCAATATCATGGTAATGCAAGTCTATACCCTGACCAGTAACACTGAAGAAGCTAAAGTTGAACGGGTCTATGAAGACATACAAGACCTTTTAGAACTAACACCCAAAAAAGATGTCCTTTTCATTGCAGGGGGCTGGAATGCAAAAGTAGGAAGTCAAAAAACACCTGGAGTAACGGGCAAATTTGACATTGGAGTACAGAATGAAGCAGGGCAAAGGTTAATAGAGTTTTGCCAAGAAAACGCAGTGGTAATAGCAAATACCCTCTTCCAACAATACAAGAGAAGGTTATACACATGGACATCACCAGATGGTCAATACCAAAAGCAGATTGATTATATTCTTTGCAGCCAAAAATGGAGAAGCTCTATACAGTCAGCAAAAACAAGACTGGGAGCTGACTGGCTCAGATCATGAACTCCTTATTGCCAAATTCAGATTTAAATTGAAGAAAGTAGGGAAAACCACTAGACCATTCAGGTATGACCTAAATCAAATCCCTTATGATTACACAGGGGAAGTGAGAAATAGATTTAAGGGACTGATCTGATAGACAGAGTGCCTGATGAACTATGGACGTAGGTTCATGACATTGTACAGGAGACAGGGATCAAGACCATCCCCAAGAAAAAGAAGTGCAAAAAAGCAAAATGGCTGTCTGAGGAGGCTTTAAAAATAGCTGAGAAAAGAAAAGAAGTGAAAAGGAAAGATATACCAATTTGAATCCAGAGTTCCAAAAAATAGCAAGGAGAGATAAGAAAGCCTTCCTCAGTGATCAATGCAAATAGAGGAGAACAATAGGATGGGAAAGACTAGAGATCTCTTCAAGAAAATTAGAGATACCAAGGGAACATTTCATGCAAAGATGGGCTCAATAAAGGACAGAAATGGTATGGACCTAACAGAAGCAGAAGATATTAAGAAGAGGTGGCAAGAATACACAGAATAACTGTACAAAAAATTTCCTCATGACCCAGATAATCATAATGGTGTGATCGCTCACCTAGAGCCAGACATCCTGGAATGTGAAGTCAAGTGGGCCTTAGGAAGCATCACTACAAACAAAGCTAGTGGAGGTGATAGAATTCCAGTGGAGCTATTTCAAATCCTGAAAGATGATGCTGTGAAAGTGCTACACTCAATATGCCAGCAAATTTGGAAAACTCAGCAGTGGCCACAGGACTGGAAAAGGTCAGTTTTAATTCCAATCCCAAAGAAAGGCAATGCCAAAGAATGCTCAAACTATGACACAATTGAACTCATCTCACACGCTAGCAAAATAATGCTCAAAATTCTCCAAGCCAGGCTTTAGCAGTACGTGAACCATGAACTTCCTGATGTTCAAGCTGGATTTAGAAAAGGCAGAGGAACCAGAGATCAAATTGCCAATATCTGTTGGTTCATTGAAAAACCAAGACAGTTCCAGAAAAAACATCTATTTCTGCTTTATTGACTATGCCAAAGCCTTTGACTGTGTGGATCACAATAAACTGTGGAAAATTCTTAAAGAGATGGGAATAGCAGACCTGCCTCTTGAGAAACATGTATGCAGGTCAGGAAGCAACAGTTAGAACTGGACATGGAACAACAGACTGGTTCCAAATTGGGAAAGGAGTACGTCAAGGCTGTATGTTGTCACCCTGCTTATTGAACTTATACGCAGAGTACATCATGAGAAAAGCTGGGCTGGAAGAAGCACAAGCTGGAATCAAGATTGCCAGGAGAAATATCAATAACCTCAGATATGCAGATGACACCACCCTTATGGCAGAAATTGAAGAAAAACTAAAGAGCCTCTTGATGAAAGTGAAAGAGGAGACTGAAAAAGTTGATTTAAAGCTCAACATTCAGAAAACTAAGATCATGGCATCCGGTCCCACTACTTCATGGGAAATAGATGGGAAAACAGTGGAAACAATGACAGACTTTATTTTCTTGGGCTCCAAAATCACTGCAGATGGTGACAGCAGCCATGAAATTAAAAGACACTAGCTCCTTGGAAGGAAAGTTATGACCAACCTAGACAGCATATAAAAAGCAGAGACATTACTTTGCCAACAAAGGTCTAGTCAAGGCTATGGTTTTTCCAGTAGTCATGTGTGGATGTGAGAGTTGTACCATAAATAAAGCTGAGCACTGAAGAATTGATGCTTTTGAACTGTGGTGTTGGAGAAGACTCTTGAGAGTCCCTTGGACTGTAAGGATATCCAATCAGTCCCTCCTAAAGGAGATCAGTCCTGGGTCTTCATTGGAAGGACTGATGTTGAGGCTGAAACTCCAGTCCTTTGGCCACCTGATGTGAAGAGCTGACTCATTTGAAGAGACTCTGATCCTGGAAAGATTGAAGCCGGGAGGAGAAGGGGATGACAGAGGATGAGATGGTTGGATGGCATCACGGACTCAATGGACATGAGTTTGAGTAGGCTCTGTGAGTTGGTGATGGACAGGGAGGCCTGGCATGCTGCAGTTCATGGGGTTGCAAAGATTTGTACATGACTGAGTGACTGAACTGAACTGAACTGATTTAAGACATTTACCCGTTTTTGGTTTTTTTTTCTGATTTGTAACTTTAATTGAATCGTTGCTAATCATTTTTAAAGTCTTTCCTCATAAGCACCAAATTTTAATATCTATATCAATTTGGGTGGGAAAGAAACTCCATGAAGAACTCCCCTCCAGAAGAAAACAATGATGTTCACTCCTCCAAACAACCAAATTCAAATTCAAAGTCTACCAAAATGAAAACAAAACAAACAAACAAGAAAAAGTCCACACAGAAAAACAGAAACAAAAACAAAAATCACATTCTAGGGGTTCAGTGCATTTAGCAGCCTTCACTGTGCTGTCTAATCATCCTAGTTCATCAAAATATACATTTTTCCATTTGATTTTTAAATTAAAAAAATAATTAAAAACAGGAAACATGAAGGAATTCACAATCAATTGCCTGACTTGTTTCGATTTCACGTACAGCATAGAAAGGTCAGGAAGGCTATTTGCAGCACACGTGACTCGGGGACACTGATTTTCAAGGTTTAGCTTTCTTCCAAACAGTGTAAAATACCCACAATTCCAAGTACGAAGGGACACAGACGATCTCCTTCGAGAATTCCACAGGACAATACAGGCACCCCAGCTGTTCTTCATAGAGCGACAGGGCTTCTGTCAAATTGACACAGTTTCCCTGTGTAAAGTATTTCCCATCCTGTTTCAATACTTTAATTGAGAGGTCAAGAATCAGTCTGAGAAACTCCCATGTGGAATCTTCTTCCAGAGATGTGGAGATTGGAACAGCTGTCAAATCATTAATCACATAATCAAACTCTCTCCTTTCTTTGGCGTACCTCTTCAGTACTGGAATACAGTCTTCTATTAGAACCTGATAGCAAAAAAAAAAAGAACCTGATAGCAGTCTCCTTTAAGATTGTCTAAGACATCACCACACGTTTTTCACATGTATTTCTTACATCCGTCAATCACCATTTGGTCAATCTCTACCATAGTCACCATCTTTGGTTTCAGTTTGACTATTTCACATAATATGCCCCCATCTCCACCTCCCAGAATTAGTACATCTTTGCCACTGTAATCTTCTTTGCCACTGCCCATGATGGCCCGGGTATACGCTAAATCACTTTCCACCAAATTAACATCCCCACTGAGGATGATAATATTCCCAAATTGCTTTGAGAGTAAAATTTTAATGTTCTGGTAAGGTGAGTCTTCGTCATACACCACTTTATCTATGTCGTACTCAACCAGGCGACCATCCGCAGTGGGCCAGTATCTGTCAATGGCCCCTCCTCGAACTATGGGTGGTAATCGCTTTACCCGCTCAGTACTGTCCTGACTCAATTCTTTCATTCTTTCTTCTACTTTGTTCAAAAGACTATCGACTTCTTTGCCTTGTGCGTCGCCGTCGTAGCTCTGAAGATCCAGCAACACCAATCCATGCGGGTAGATTCTCAAATTGGCAAAGCTGCCGTTTTTGTTTATGTACGTCGCTAAATAGCCATGGTCCTGCCAGGTGTGCACTGACTTCGTCATCCCCTGCTCCTGGAAAATGGACTGGAGGCCTTTCAGAATGGTCTCACCATCAGCTTTGGCGCCGAGCATGAAGTCGAGGGTGCTGTGCCGTGCTGCTGCCATAGTGAGGCGAGGCCCTGGGCCATGCCTGGGGGAGACGGCCGGAGAGACTGGGGGCGCCGCGCGGCGTGTCAGGCTGCGGCCGGCGGGGAGTGCGCCGCGCCGGGGAGGCCGAGCTTTACCCGTTTTTTAATTGGATTGTTTGTCTTTTTGTTGGTGAGCTCTAAGAGTTCTTTATATAGTCCAGATACTAGACCCTTATCAGATATATGAGTTGCAAGTATTTTCTCCTATGTTGTAGGATGTTTGAAACAGATTTTAAGATAACTGATTTGACAACTGTGTGTACAGGAAAGATTGGAGGAGAAATGAAAGGCAGAAGGACCAACTAGGAAGCCATTGCATTTCTTCAGGTTGCAGTTAACCTGCAAAATAGTAACAGTAGGATAATGTACTCAAAAGATTGTGTACCACAAGTGAAATAAGGAAAAGTCAAAGTGTAATGGATGCGATCAGCCTTATTAGAAGTAGCAAATAACCTGGTGTAGTTTCAGGAAAGCATAATTCTATCAATATATCTAAAGCTGTAGCAGCCTAATCACTTAAAGTAAAATGGTTGAAGCCCTAACACAATCAAACTCTAACCCAATCAATTATAATAAAATGGCTGAAGGGAACAGAAACAGAATCAATTATATTAACTTGGCTGGAGCTGAAACCCAATCAGTTGAATTGCACCTTGTCTTCCTAGAAAGGGTAGATAGTCTGCAGAGAATTACCTCTCTCCAACCAAATAAAAAAAAAGTTGTCACTATTTCTCTTGTGATGTTTAGGGAGGAACATTCCCTGTTTGGCCAAGGGAATATCATATATTTACAAAGGTGAGAGATACAATTCTATTAGCCATCAAAATTATCCAGCTAATTTGAATCACTTGTTCACTAAACAACTTCTAATTATAACATTTGACTTCCAAATTGTCAACTGTTTTCATCAGTCAATAGGATTGCCTAGGCTACTGTAAGTTCTATGTCAAACTATGTAAATCCATGTAAAGTTTTCATTCCAATCCCAAAGAAAGGCAATGCCAAAGAATATTCAAACTACTGTGCAACTGCACTCATTTTACACGCTAGCAAGATAATGCTCAAAATCCTCCAAGCTAGGTGTCAACAGAACGTGAACCAAGAACTTCCAGATGGATTTAGAAAAGGCAGAGGAACCAGAGATTAAACTGCCAACATCCATTGGATCATAGAAAAAGCAAGCGAATCCCAGAAAAACATCTACTTTGGCTTCATCGACTATGCTAAAGCCTTTAACTGTGTGGATCACAACAAACTGTGGAAAATTCTTCAAGAGATGGGAATACCAGACCACCTTACCTGTCTCCTGAGAAACCTGTAGGCAGAACAAGAAGCAACAATTAGAACTGGACATCGAACAATGGACTGATTCAAAATCGGGAAAGGAGTATGTCAAGGCTATATATTGTCACCCTGCTTATTTAACTTATATGCAGAGTACATCATGCAAAATGCTGGGCTGGATGACTCACAAGCTGGAATGAAGATTGCTGGGAGAAATATCAACAACCTCAGATATGCAGATGATACCACTCTAATGGCAGAAAGTGAAGAGGAACTAAAGAGCCTCTTAATGAGGGTGAAAGAGGAGAGTGAAAAAGTTGGCTTAAAACTCAACTTTCAAATAACTAAGATCATGGCATCTGATTCCATCAGTTCAGTTCAGTTCAGTTGCTCAGTCATGTCCAACTCTTTGCAACCCCATGGACTGCAGCATGCCAGGCCTTCCTGTCCATCACCAACTCCCGGAGCCTACTCAAACTCATGTCCATCGAGTCGGTGATGCCATCCAAGTATCTCATCCTCTGTCGTCCCCTTCTCCTCCCACCTTCAATCTTTCCCAGCATCAGGGTCTTTTCAAATGAGTCAGTTCTTAGCATCAAGTGGCCAAAGGATTGGAGTTTCAGCTCTAGCATCAGTCCTTCCAATGAACAGTCAGGACTGATCTCCTTTAGGATGGACTGGTTGGATCTCTTTGCATTCCAAGGGACTTTCAAGAGTCTTCTCCAATACCACAGTTCAAAAGCATCAATTTTTGGGCGCTCAGCTCTCTTTATAGTCCAATTCTCACATCCATACATGGCTACTGGGAAAACCATAGCTTTGACTAGACAGACCTTTGTAGGCAAAGTAATGTCTCTGCTTTTTAATATGCTGTCTAGGTTGGTCATAGCTTTTCTTTCAAGGAGCAAGCGTCTTTTAATTTCATGGCTGCAGTCACCATCTGCAGCGATTTTGAAGCCCAAGAAAATAAAGTCTGTCACTGTTTCCATTGTTTCCCCATCTATTTGCCATGAAGGACCGAATGCAATGATTTTAGTTTTCTGAATGGCAAACAGATGAGGAAAAAGTGACAGATTTTATTCTCTTGGGCTCCAAAATCACTGTGAACAGTGACTGAAGTTGAAAATCATGAAATAAAAGATTGCTCCTTAGAAGAAAAGCTATGGCAAACCTAGGCGGCATATTAAAAAGCAGAAACATCACTTTGCTGACAAAGGTCCATACAGTCAAAGCTATGTTTTTTCCAGTAGTCATGGATGGATATTAAAGTTGGACCATAAAGAAGGCTGAGTGCTAAAGAACTGATGCTTTTGAATTGCAGTGCTGGAGAAGACTCTTGAGAGTCCCTTGGACTGCAAGGAGATCAAAACAGTCAATTCTAAGGAAATCAACCCTGAATATTCATTGGAAGGACTGATACTGAAGCTGAAGCTCCAATACTTCAGCCCCCTGCTGCAAAGAGGCAACTCTTTGAAAAAGACCCTGATGCTGGGAAAGATTGAAGGCAGGAGGAGAAGGCGACAACAGAGGATGAGATGGTTGGATGGCATCATTGACTTAATGGACATGAGTTTGCACAAACTCCAGGAGATGGTGAAGGACGGGAAAGCCTGGTGTGCTGCAGTTCATGGAGTTGCAAAAAGTCAGACATGACTCAGCAACTGAACAACAACGAACAATGTAAATCAGCTGTATGGCTTATGTTATGCTCTATTAAGTTTAGTCAGCATGAATGGGCTCTCCCAACGTGAATTAATTGACCAAGATCAACCTCTGGGCAAGCAAGTTGAGGTTTGGATCATCTTAAAGAAAAAAGTCAACAGTGTTTCTATCTCTTGTCACTCTAAGATCAACCTAGGCATGGAAGGAACTGTATTTCATGTACTCAGAGATATTGAGAGGGGTTTTTCGTTGTGCTTTTCCATTCTAGAATGGAACCAGAGACTCAGAAAAGTGATTGGAATTGCCTTAGATACAGCTCACGTAGACTGACTGAAGCTAAAACCCAATCATTTGAATTGTACTTTGTCTTCGTGGGAGGAGGCAGTCTGCACAGAATTCGCCTTCTCAACAACAACAAAAAGCTGTAAATATTTCTCCAGTGATGTTTAGGAAAGAAGATTCTCTGTTTGGTACATGAAAAGATGCTCAGCATTGCTAATTATTAGAGAAATGCAATTCAAAACTACCATGAGGTATCACTTCACACCAGTCAGAGTGACCATTATCAGAAAGTCTACAGATAATAAATGTGGGAGAGGGTGTGGAGAAAAGGGAACCCTTCTACATTGTTGGTGTGACTATAAATTGGTATATCTGCTATGGAAAACAGTATGGAGGTTCCTTAAAAAACTAAAAATTGAGTTAGTTACCACATATATTTCTGCAATCCCACTCCTGGGCAAATATCCAAAGAAAACTATAATTCAAAAAGATACTGCACCCCAGTGCTCATCACAGCACTGTTTACAGTACAAAAGTCAAGACATGGGAGCAACCTAAATGTTTATTGACAGATAAATGGATAAAGAAGATGTGGTACATAAATGCAATGGAATATTACTCAATCACAAAAAGAATGAAATAATGCCATTTGCAGCAACACGGATGAGAGATTATCATATTAAGTGAAGTAAATCAGACAGAGAAAGATAGTATCAGTTATGATATCGCTTATATGTGGAATCTAAAAAAATGAGACAAATGAACTTATGTACAAAACAGAAATAGACTCACAGACAGAGAAAACAAACGTATGGTTATCAAAGGGAAAAGGAGGTGGGGGAAAGGATAAATTAAGAGTTTGGAATTAGCATGTACACATTACTATACACATTAATAAAACAGATAACTGACAAGGACCTACTGTATAGCACAGGGAACTATATTCTTAAAAAGAAAGAAAAAAATTTAAAAATAAATAAGGGAATTCCCTGGTTGTCCAGTAATTAGCACTTTCACTGCTGTGGCCTGGGTTCAATCCCTGTTAGGGAACTAAGATCTCACAAGTCTCTCGAGGCCAAACACACACACACACACAAAGAAAATGAATGTAATTCTATCAGCTCAGCACTTTAACTCCAAGCCCAGGGCTTGTTCTGCCTCTTGCTAAAGCAATCATAGACTGCTTCTACTGCAGCCACTGCAGAATGGGAAACAGTACAAACTGCAGTAATCATGGAGAACAGTGTTGGCAGCTCCAGCTGTTGGCTAGATATGTGGGCACATGCCCTCCACAGGGTGACTGGTGAGGACACGTCACTTAAGTCTTGGGTGCTCAGTGAAGCAGGTCTTAAGGAGACAACAGAAGAAGGTAGCATCTTTCTGACCTAATAACAGTCTGGCTTTGTCTCCGACGTATAGGAAGTGTCTCCCCAACATACAGCTATGATGAAACGTAAGACCACAAAGATGAAGCTTCCTAGGGTTATATAACTCCTGCTTTCATCCAAGAGAATGGGTGGGGAGTTCTACCTGGGTGAACTCTTAAGACTACCACCTTGTGATTCAGCCCTGCCTCTGAATTATTTTATCAGTCTTCTCAGGACTGATCCATGCAGTCGGCTGCACTTTGCTATGGAGCAGAACTGAATTTTGCTATGCACCCAGAGGAATCTAATTTTCTCATCTTTTCAGAGAACTGAGAGGGGATGGCCTTACTTAGGAACAAGGGTACTTCTTTCATTTTAATGACGTAGAATGTCAAGCATGTAGATGCAAGTAAGCTGGAGGATTTCGTATTGGAAAAATAGGGAAGTCTCATCAGATTACATCTATGTTATCAATGAAATATAGGCAAGGTCAAAAGTGGAGGTGGTGTTAGAGATTTTAAAAGAGAGAAAGCTTGAAATAGTTATTGAACAGAGTAGAGTAGAAAAGAAAATTTACCACACACACAAAAAAGAAAAAACAAAAGAGGAATTTACCAGGTAAATATAGAATTAGTTGGCAACTAGTTGAATTTTGGAGGCATAACTTTGAATTAGTTGAGTTATAGGGCCATAAATTTGAAATATACTACTTAACAAGATTCTGGAATTTCCTCCATCAATATATATATTTTAAAATATGTATTATTTATTTGGCTGTACTGAGTCTTAGTTGCAGCATAAGGGATCTTCGATCTTCATGGTGACATGCAGTATCTTTAGTTGAGGTATGTGGGATCTAGTTCCCTAACCAGGACCTGAACCCTGGCCCCCTGGCCCCCCTGCCCCTCCCCCCTCCCCCCAACCTACATTGGTAGCAGAGTCTTCGCCACTGGACCACCCAGTAAGTCCTTCTTCCATCCATATTTAGCTGCCCAGGTATAGATGTGAAGAAGCTGAATCATTGGATTTAACCAAAAATGTTTTGTTTTGCAGGAAAGTTCAGTGGAGATTGAGAGGGGTAAGGAAGTTTACAGTGTCTGCAAGTTTATAGTTCTGGATATGAAGGGAAGTGGACGGATTATTTTAGAAATAAAATTGAGGTACTTCCCTGGTGGTCCAGGGGTTAAGACCACATTTCCAATGCAGTAAGTGCAGGTTGGATCTCTGATTGGGGAACTAAGATCCCCCACATGCCTTGTGGCATATCAAAAAAAAAATTTTTCTTTTTTAAATAAAGTTAAAATTAAAAGATAGTACTAATGGTTTATTGGTTCTTGAGGCAGGAGGGTATTAGGATGGGAGGAGGAGTGTTAGGGTATGAGAAGGAAAGGCAGATGGTAAACAGAGGATGATTCTTTCCTTTTTTTTTTTTTTTGGCTGCTCTGAGCAGCTTGAAGGATCTTAGTTCAAACCTAGGCCCTGAAAGTGAAAGTGCCGAGTCCTAAACCACTGGACCACCAGGGAATAAGTACTTTCAATTTCAGAGGATTTTGTCTGCATTGAATTGCTCCAGCTCTATCTTCTTTTCTAACCCTTGGTTTCCCCTTATTTCTTCTTTCCACTTCTCCTAACCCAAGAGAGAGAGAAGTGATGGAGTCCTCTTTTCATTTCCTGTCTGGACAACTGAGATGCTGGCTCTGCACCAATCAGATGGGTCTCTGTCTCTCCTTCTCTCTCTCCATTCTCAAAAAGGGAAGTTGATAGTTGGGGGATGATGGGGCCCATGAGCCCTCCACCTTCCTCCTTGTGGATATCTAATTCTCTGGCAAGTGATCTTGTTGAGGGAAAAAAAGGCCAGAGACTGCAGACACCAGCCTATGGGCATGGTTTTAGCTGCAACCAGAAAGAACACAGACAATAACCAGGGAAAGTCGGAGGCCCTGGTGTGGAGACAGCCTTCATGGGAAGAGCTTTCAACACAAGAGAATTTGGGAAGTGATCCAGAGACAGTGGGGCTTCCCAAGTGGCAAAGTGGTAAAGAACCCATCTGCCAATGCAGGAGACACGGGAGACTTGGGTTTGATCCCTGGGTCGGGAAGATCCCCTGAAGGAGGAAATGGCAACCCATTCCAGTATTCTAGCCTGGAAAATCCCATGGACAGAGGAGCCTGGTGGGCTATAGTTCATGGGGTCGTGAAGAGTCAGACATGACTGAGCGACTGAGCACAGAGACCAGACACTGAGCAAATTAGACAGTGCTCATCCTGGTTCTTCATCACCATACATAAGATATGGGGACTCAAAGGGACAACAGGGGAGAGAATCCCAGGATGCCCCCATCTTGTCGGTTTTGGCCAGAATAGTCACTCCAAGAGACTGGAAGCAATTTGGGAAAAACCCTCAGTGCTCCCAGGGGAGGTCAGCCAAACCTACCTCAGGGTCCTTGGAGGGAGAGGACTATCCCAAGAACTTTGATAGGCAGCTAGACTGCTGGCAGGGAGGGGGCCCTGGGCTTGGTCACCACGACCTACCCTACTTTCCCAGGAAAGTTCAGGAAACTACCCCTCCACCCAGATCTCCTTAAAAACACCCTTGGACCCCTAGACTCTGTAACTGACCAAAACTTTATATACTTCCCCCACCACTGTGTTTTACACATGATGTTTCTTCTTCCCAGAATGCTGTCCCCCATTTTTCTCCCTAGCAAATTCATATTCTTCTGTTTCTCAAGACTAGTTGAAAGGTTACCTCCTCTCTGAGGCCTTTCCTCTGAGGCTGCTTTTCCTTTGTTCCCCCTGAAATTAGCCATTCTTACTTCACATCACCATTTATCTGTTTATACATGTGTCTGCCCAAAGGCAAGGCTCACTCCTCAGTTATCTTGGTATCCTTCAAATTTAGCAATCTGTTAAATACTCTCAAAATATTTGATGAGTGGGTGACAGTATGCTGTACTCAGAAATAGACACCTTGAGATATATATACAAAAGACAAAACATGGGACTTCCTTGGCAGGCCAGTGGTTAAGACTCTGCCTTCCAGTGCAGGGGGCGCAGGTTCAATCCTTGGTGGATTTCACATGCTGTGGAGTATGGTTTAAAAAAAAAAAAAAAACTTAAAATGCAATCCCTCACAAGAAGTTTACCTATTAGTTAACAATAATTTAATTTAATATATTTAATATTTATTTTATAATAATAGATGTACCATATATGTGCTATTTAATAGTGTTTATTATATCCCAGGCATTGAATCACTAAATTAAACATACATCAGATCAGATCAGTCACTCAGTTGTGTCTGACTCTTTGCGACCCCATGAATCGAAGCACGCCAGGCCTCCCTGTCCATCACAAACTCCCGGAGTTCACTCAGACTCACGTCCATCGAGTCGGTGATGCCATCCAGCCATCTCATCCTCTGTCGTCCCCTTCTCTTCTTGCCCCCAATCCCTCCCAGCATCAGAGTCTTTTCCAATGAGTCAGCTCTTCGCATGAGGTGGCCAAAGTACTGGAGTTTCAGCTTCAGCATCATTCCTTCCAAAGAAATCCCAGGGCTGATCTCCTTCAGAATGGACTGGCTGGATCTCCTTGCAGTCCAAGGGACTCTCAAGAGTCTTCTCCAACACCACAGTTCAAAAGCATCAATTCTTCAGCACTCAGCCTTCTTCACAGTCCAACTCTCACATCCATACATGACCACAGGAGAAACCATAGCCTTGACTAGATGGACCTTTGTTGGCAAAGTAATGTCTCTGCTTAGTTGTTAACTTCTCACAATAATATGTAAGATAAGTATTGTAATTATCCCCAAATTACAGATGGATAAAATTAGGCTCAGAGAGATTAAAGAATTTGCTTGAGATCTCAAAGTGACTGTCAGACCCAAGGTTTGAATGAAGGCATTTCTGACTCTAAAACTTGTCTTCTTAACCATTATACTATGATGCTTGAGACAGGTTTTGTATAATACAGTTTTCATGCATGCGTGCTAAGTTCCATTAGTCTCTTTGTGACTCTGTGGATTGTAGCTCACCAGGCTCCTCTGTCCATGGGATTCTCCAGGCAGAATACTGGAGTGTGTTGCCAGGTACTCTCCAGGGGATCTTCCTGACCTAGGGATCTAACCCATGTCTCTTATGTCTTCTGCACTGGCAGGTGGGTTCTTTACCACCAGCGCCACCTGGGAAGCCCGCTAATATAGTTATATTATCACTATTACAGAATGATATAACAACACACAAAATCATATAGTTCAACTGGAAAACATTTATATGAGATTATTAGTTCTCTGGTACATAAAATAATTGCAAAAGGAGTTAGACAAAAAATTATGGGTAAGGGTTAAAGTAGCCCAAGAAAGTGGCGTGGAGACAGAACTTGAATGAAGCTGGATCTTGGACAGTGGATCAGAGGAAGGGATCCAACACTAAAGTCTTTCTGTATAAGCACTATATGTACATTTTCTTACATCCCTCACAAGAAGCTCAGTTCTCCCCACTTACCAAGGGGAAACCAAGGCTCAAGGAGGTTATATAATTTGCCCAAGTCTGAACTTTTAAGTGTGAACTGAGACTCAAACCCAGATCTCTCTTCCACTTTGTACTGCATCTGGTTGGTAGAAAGGTCCAAGGAGAGCATTCTGGTGCAAGGGAGCAGGTGGAGCAGAGAGAGGAGGCTGGAATGAGCAGGATGCCTGTTTGAAGGAGGAAATGAATAGTGAGGCCTCAAGCCTTCCATCCTCTTGAGGAGCAGAGGGTGGGACTTCCCAGGAAGCTCCGCCCACTGCAAAGGATTGCAACAGGGTGAGGTGAGGGGGAGGGTTCTGGGGTTCCTGGAAGGTGACTGAAGCTCATAAAGCTGGCACTGTGCCCATTGCGTGGCTAAAACTGGCCCTGCCCAATAGTGCTGGGGTGGGAAAGCCATGGCTCCAGAGCTAGTTCCTGAAAGTCTACCACCCAGCCCCACAAACACTGCTGCATTCTAGTCCTGGTTCTCTCCCAGAACCAGACTGCCTCCTGGCTTCAGTTCTGTTCCAGTTATCTCTCCACCAGAGTCTGACTTCCAGATAAGTAGACTCTTCTCAATTCCCAAGCCTCTGAAACACTCTGGTTTCCAGGTTTCTAAGCTTCTGAAGAATACACCTGCAGAGATGTGGGTTCGATTCCTGGGTTGGGAAGATTCCCTGGAGGAGGACATGGCAACTCAGCCCAGTATTTTTGCCTGGAGAATCCCATGGACAGAGGAGCCTGGTGAGCTATTGTCCATAGGGTCGCACAGAGTCAGACACAACTGAAGCTACTTAGCCTAGCCTGTCATTCCCCAGCCTTGCTTATTGATCTCCTTTAATCTTCCCCCAAACTTCACTGAATAGGTATTATCATCCTTATCTCCATTTTCCCTTGTAAAGAAACAAGGCTTAGGAAGGTTGAGTTGCCCAAAGTCATGTAACCAGTGAATGCAGGGACTCAAGTCCAGGTCTTAAGATTCAAGATCTGAACAACAACAACATCATTCTACTTACTCTACACCACAAAAAGGTGCAGAAGTCAAAGGTCAATACTGAAATCAGCTTGATTATATTCTTTGCAGCCAAAGATGGAGAAGCTCCATCAGCAGTCAGCAAAAAAAAAAAAAAAAAAAAAAAATTGGGAGCTGACTATGGCTCAGATCATGAACTCCTTATTGCCAAATTCAGACTTAAATTGAAGAAAGTAGGGAAAACCACTAGACCATTCAGGTATGACCTAAATCAAATCCCTTACAATTATATAGTGGAAGTGACAAATAGATTCAAGGGATTAGATATGATAGACAAGAGTGCCTGAAGAACTATGGATGAAGGTTCGTGACATTGTATAAGAGGCAGTGATCAAGACCATCCCCAAGAAAAAGAAAGGCAAAATGGTTGTCTGAGGAGGCCTTACAAATAGCTGAGAAAAGAAGAGAAGCTAAAGCCAAAGGAGAAAAGGAAAGATATACCAGTTTGAATACAGAGTTCCAAAGAATAGCAAGGAGAGATAAGAAAGCCTTCCTCAGCGATCAATGCAAAGAAATAGAGGAAAATAATAGAATGAGAAAGACCAGAGATCTCTTCAAGAAAATTAAAGATACCAAGGGAACATTTCATACAAAGATGGGCATAATAAAGGACAGAAATGGTATGGACCTAACAGAAGCAGAAGATATTAAGAAGAGGTGGCAAGAATACACAGAAGAACTATACAAAGAAGATCTTCATGACCCAGATAACCATGATGGCATGATCACTCACCTAGAGCCAGACATCCTGGAATGTGAAGTCAAGTGAGCCTTAGGAAGCATCACTATGAACAAAGCTAGTGGAGGTGATGGAATTCCACTTGAGCTATTTCAAATCCTAAAAGATGATGCTGTGAAAGTGCTACACTCAATATGCCAGCAAATTTGGAAAACTCAGCAGTGGCCACAGGACTGGAAAAGGCCAGTTTTCACTCCAATCCCAAAAAAAGGCAATGCCAAATAATGTTCAAACTACCACACAATTGCACATATCTCACATGCTAGCAAAGTAATACTCAAAATTCTTCAAGCCAGGCTTCAACAGTATGTGAAACGAGAACTTCCAGATGTTCAAGCTGGATTTAGAAAAGGCAGAGGAACCAGAGATCAAATTGCCAATATCTGTTGGTTCATTGAAAAACCAAGACAGTTCCAGAAAAAAATATCTATTTCTGCTTTTTTGACTACGCCAAAGCCTTTGACTTTATGGATCACAATAAACTGTGGAAAATTCTGAAAGAGATGGGAATACCAGACCACCCGACTTGCCTCCTGAAAAATCTGTATGCAGGTCAGGAAGCAACAGTTAGAACTGGACATGGAACAACAGACTGGTTCCAAATCGGGAAAGGAGTACATCAAGGCTGTATATTGTCACCCTGCTTATTTAACTTCTATGCAGAGTACATCATGAGAAATGCCAGGCTGGATGAAGCACAAGCTGGAATCAAGATTTCTGGAAGAAATATCAATAACCTCAGATATGCAGATGACACCACCCTAATGGCAGAAAGCGAAGAGGAATTAAAGAGCCTCTTGATGAAGGTGAAAGAAGAGAGTAAAAAAGCTGGCTTACAACTCAACATTCAAAAAATGAAGATTGTGGCATCCTTTTCCATCACTTCACAGCAAATGGATGGGGAAACAATGGAAACAGTGACAGACTTTATTTTCTTGGGCTCCAAAATCACTGCAGATGGTGACTGCAGCCATGAAATTAAAAGATGTTTGCTCCTTCAAAGAAAAGCTATGACCAACTTAGCATATTAAAAAGCAGAGACATTACTTTGCCAACAAAAGTCCATCTAGTCAAAGCTATGGTTTTTCCAGTAGTCATGTATGGATGTGAGAGTTGGTCTATAAGGAAAGCTGAGCACCCACGAATTGATGCTTTTGAACTGTGGTGCTAGAGAAGACTCTTGAGAGTCCCTTGGAATTCAAAGAGATCCAACCAGTCCATCCTAAAGGAAATCAGTCCTGAATATTCATTGGAAGGACTGATGTTGAAGCTCAAACTCCAATCCTTTGGCCACCTGATGCTAAGAACTGACTCATTTGAAAAGACCCTGATGCTGGGAAAGATTGAAGGCGGGAGGAGAAAGGGACGACAGAGGGTGAAATGGTTGGATGGCATCACCGACTCTATGGAGATGAGTTTGAGTAGGCTCTGGGAATTGGTGATAGACAGGGAAGCCTGGCGTGCTGCAGTCCATGGGGTCGCAAAGAGTCGGACACGACTGAGCGACAACTGAACTGAATACCACACAACATACTCCCCTTTCTAGATTTAGAATTAAGCTCCAGGGGTTATGCTGGACTATTCTGGACTCATCTATCAGCCTTCATGTGTCTTAGGTTAGGTGTGGAGCTCTGCTACCTGGGAATAACCCACAGATGCCAGGACTGGGAACCTCAGTCCTCCCCAACACTCTGGACCCTTGAGAGCCACAAGCTCTTTAGAGCTGATAGTGGGGCTCAGTGTCCTGACTCCTGAGTCAATTCTCTTAGAATTCTTATATATGGAAAGGAACCTCTTCAGAGACCTTTTTTTTTAATCCTATCCTCATCCAAACTGGAACACAAGGAAAAACCAGTGGATGGCTTAGGACATCTGGCTCCACCATCTGGGCCTCAGTTTATATCTCCCTTTCCTTACTTGAGTAAGAGGGGCCTCACTATTCCCTGGTCCCAGACCCCCTCCAACACCTCCCCCAGCCATCCGGGGTAACCGCCAGGCTCTGCAGCCTAGGATAACGCCCAGCCCTCCCTTGCACCCTGTGGCTGCCTCCCCTTTCCGTCTGTTGAGAGAGGAAGCCAGGGGGTGGCGGGTGCAATCCTGCAGGGCACTGATAAAAGGGCCAGCCCTGCCCCCGCCCCCTGGGGCCACTGCGGTCAGCCCAGCAGGCAAGCAGGCCAGGCAGCCAGCTCCCTCTGGGACCTGTGGCCCTCCCCTGGTTTCACCTCTACCCACCCCGCCCTACTCGGGAAGCTGGTTGCATAACCCGGTAGGGTGTTTGGCAACACGGCTGTGGCTTGCCCTGATGCTGATGGTGGTGTGCACACACACTGGGGTGAGGGTGGGGTGAATTGACCAGAGGTGACAATAAGACAGCCTTTTGGGGGTGCGTGAGCAGCATGGATGAAGAACGGTATAAGAGTAAAGATATGTGGCCATGTTTTTCTCCACACTCTGTCTCTGCCACTTTGGTTGACGCAGGAGGATCTTGGGGCTAGGAAAATCTTAGGTATTCTGCCTTGCCTAGCTGCAGGCACTGTCCAACCCATTCAGGCTCCTAATACCCTGTTAATCTTACATCAAGCAAAGGAGATTTAAGATAGAAGGAGGTTGACTCTAGACAGCAGGAATCTGAAAGGAGGGGACTAAAGGAACCATCCAGACCCCTGGGGGGCTGTAAAGAGTGTTCTTGGACTGCCCTTGAGGTACAGTGGATAGGAATCCGCCTGCCAATGCAGGGGACATGGGTTCGATCCCCATTCTAGGAAGATTCCACATGCCACGAAGCAACCAAGCCCATGTACCACAACTACTGAGCCTGCATTCAGAGCCCAAGAGCCACAACTACCGAAGCCCATGTGCACCTAGAACCTGTGCTCCGCAACAAGAGAAGCCACTGTAATGAGAAGACCACACACTGCAAGAAAGAGTAGATCCCACTCTCTGCAACTGGAGGAAGTCCGTGTGCAGCAACAAAGACCCAGTGCAACCAAAAATAATAAATAAATACATTAAAAAAAAAAAAAGAATGTTCTAGAGGCAGAACACAGCCTGCTAATCCCAGTAACAGCCTCTTCCTATGGGAGGGGAATAGGGTGAGGTGGGAGAGATATCCTGGCCAGCCGCCTAAATGAAGGCTGTCTGTTGACTTAGCTCAGCCTGTACGACCATGTCTGTCCCCGAAAACAAGTAAACTGCTTCAAACATGCCTTTGACTCGCACATGGGATGAAACACAACCTCCCTAGTTTGACTTTCAAGACTTTTACATCTAGCCCCAATCTCCCCAAGCTTATTTTTCACTACTTCCTTCCCCACACTCCACCCTAGGAAACCCTGAGTACTCTTCTCAGTCTGATGCCTCTGGGCTTTCACACCTCAGCTTGGAATACCCTTCTCCCCTCTTTTCCTGATGAACCCTGAGTCATTCTCCACAGCCCAGATCAATTGTCACCTCCTCTGTGAAGCCTGCTCTGAATTTCCCCAACAGTAGTTCAGCTCCATAGGACCTTTTTTTCGTTTTTTTGATGTGGATCATTTTTGAAGTCTTTATTGAATTTGTTACGATATTGCTTCTGTTGTTAATGTTCTAGTTTTCTGGCCACAAGGCATGTGAGGTCTTACCTCTCCAGCCAGGGATCAAACCAGTACCCCTGAATCGGAAGGAGAAGTCTTAACCACTGGCCCTCCAGGGAAGTCCCTCCATAGTACTTTTTATAGACCTTTATTACTGTATCTGACTCTTTGTGGCCCCATGGACTGTATTCTGCCAGGCTCCTCTGTCCATGGGATTTTCCAGGCAAAAATACAGGAGTGGGTTGCCATTTCTTTCTCCAGAGGCTCTTCCCAACCCAAAGACTGAACCCGCATCTCCTGAGTCTTCTGCACTGGCAGGCAGATTCTTTACTACTAGTGCCGCCTGAAAAACCCCAAATTCCCTGCATAGGCTGTTAATAAGGACACAGACTGTTCTTATTCATCTTTGTGTGGTTCTGGAGTGGGAAACATAGTAGACCCACAACAAATATTTGTTGAATGAATGAATGATAAGTAGACACTCCATAAATATCCATTCATTCACTGGATAACTTGTGTTATAATTGTATGTGCGATGCCACAAATAGTGTCCTGAACTGGTAGCTTTCATTCAGCAAATGTTTGTTGACTATCTGATACCATTGACTATCTGACTAAACTGATACCATTACTGAATCAGCCACAAGTATGACTATCACCACCTCTCATCTCCTCCAATGGGCCCAAATAAATACATAAGCTACCTGAGTGTTCATGTTTGTGACCTAAATTCATACCCAGGTCATCAAGAGATTCTGAACCTGCATGTAACATGCAGTGAAGCCATGGGTCACCTCCTGCCCCACACAGATCATGTATGTAGAATTATGATCTCCTGGGGTAGAGATTCAAATCACTGAACTATGGGTTTGGCATGGGTGTTGATCAAACCCATACACACAGGCTGCAGGTATCACATTGCCTCTTGAGTTGCTTGCTTGTGTTATTGGGTTGGGGGCATCCTGAGAGAGAACTGGGGTGGCTGACATAGTACTGTAATGATGGGGAATACTTGGAAGACTCCCAGAAGCTATTCTTTACCAAGTGGGATAGAATGTTTTCATTATTTTTATAGTGAACACAAGCCTATCACAGAATGCTGGCTGAATGCCAGTCATGTCTTAGGGTGGCACCTGCCTACCTCCCCAGTCAATAACTGCTTCCAATTTAACTTGAATATCATAAGAAAAAAAAAAAAAAATAGAAAAAAGTGCAAGCTGCAGCTGTAAGGAGTGAAGCTAGACATAGGAAAGACTTTCCTTAGAGCTGAAAGCTACTAAAAGCTAGGAGGAAGCCAGACTTTTCTCCTAGTCTCTGGAGAAAGATCTGTTTGGCCTGGAACTTGGGTTGTGGCTTGGAGGCAAATGGATGAATGAGTGACTTCCAGGGGTACTTCCTGGCCTGCCCCAGAGCTGCTGTGAATGCTGGCGGGGGGAGGGGACCTGACACCCTACACACATGTCCTGTTCTGTCCAGAGTATGTGGCTGCCCTGTGACTGGGGGGACTGCCTGGAAGAAAGGACAGAGGGCATCCAGGGTCCCCTTTAAGGCAGGTGAATAATGTCCCTGCCAGGCGGCTCTCCCCTACCCCAACTCCCCTCACACACTGACAACAAACCTGGCCAAGAAAGAGGCCTTTGTCCTAGGACATCTGAGGCTGCAGAGGGAGGGGAGAAGGCTACAGGTGAAAGGACACATCAAAGCGGCTGGGCCCCCCTCCCCTGAAAGCTCCCCTACCCCTTTCCCAGAGCCCAGGCTTTCCTGAAATAAAAGAAGTGTCCCGAAGGCCTACCTGCCTAACGACTGGGATGCTAGACATCTGGTCCTTTTCTCCAGCTGCTCTCCACCCTGCCAGGACTCAGTTTCCCTGTCCTGAAGACAGTCAAAGGGGCAAAGGGCAGGGGGTACAACTTGTATGAAGTTTAGAGGTCGCTCTGTCGCTTAGATCATCAGGTTGGAATTCATCATACGCATGGGAGAAACGCAGAGCTGGCTGGACTCCTGGGCTCACACGGAGGGCTGGGAGCCATGTGTGCCCCATGCTGGCCGGGAGCAAGTTGGGGGCGGGGTGTGGGCAGAAACCACACCGGGCTCAAGTTTCCTCTCTTCGCCAGAAGGGGCAGGAGGAGAGGAGGGCCACGGGGAAAGGGGAGGGTTGGAGGAAGGACGGAGAACTCTGGCCGAGGGCTTCAGAGAAGAGGCTGGTGCGCCAGCCCGGAGCTCCCCGCACTCCACACTGGGCGCTCAGCGACCGCCTGGAGCTCCCGGAGCCTTCACACTGGGCGCTCAGAGATGGCCGGGGGGCGGGGCACGGCCCTCCGCGGCTCTCAGAGGTAGCAGGGATCCTCAGCCAGGAGGTGTCAGCCCAGACCGGCCTCATCTCTCTCATCGCTCTCCTCACCTCGCTGGGACCCTGCCACAGGTGCTTGCGGGGCGGGCGGGGAGAACTGCAGTGGATCTGGGGACAGGCTGGGGAGGTGGAGGAGGCAAAGGGAAAGAAGAATCAACTCGCAGGGCGATCCTAGGAGGTCGCAGACCTTACCAGGCTGCCCCTGGTCGAGGAATTTGACAGGTGTGGGAGACCTACGTGGCTTCTTGAGCCCTTTGGGATTCTTGGGGCAAAACGCTATGGATGGGGACCAGACAGTGGTTCCCCGAGGGATGCCTCAGGGGCTGGGGAGTGACCCTGAGTAACCCTTGGGCAGACTGGCTGTCGCTGGACTCTCAGGTATGCGGTACCATCCTTTCACCTACTCCATCCCATCACGCTGCCCTGCCCAGCCATCTGGGGAGGTCTAAGGGAAGTTGAGGAATCTGAAACAGTGGACACCTGGGCCGCTGAGAAGTGTTGTTGCACCAGGATGGGCTGCTAGGGCTTGGAGGTGCTGAGTTCTCGCCTCTCTGTGTGCCTTCTCTTCTCTGGGCCTGGGGCAGTGGGGATCAGCTCGAAGTGGGAGGGAGAGGAAGGCATCCCACTGCAGCATAGTTGCTTCTGACTGGAAATCTTGGCAGCTGAGGAGACAGTCGGCTGGGGACAGTGGCAGAGAGATCACCTGTCACAGCTGCTGGAGCTGAGATTCTCTATCATTGGGCTTCCTAAGGACTGAGGTTGGGGTCTAGTGACTGGGTGATGGGACGGCAGAAACTCGTCCCTCTTTCCCTTGTTCCCATGCACCTGTTTGAGTCATGTGTGACCCCACATATCTTACTGTGCTCAAATCTCTCTCCACACCCTCAACTCCCTCTCCCTCCCCATGGCTCCCTCCACCCACCCCCTTTCCCCTCCATTCTGTTGCTTTCTCTCACTTCTGTGTGCCTCCCTCTCTTTGGAGATTCTTTCTAATCTTTCTAAGCTGCAGGCTGCTCACACATCACTCCACACCCCAGGTTTTACTGATCCCTCCCCATCCTTTCACTGCTTCTGTTGACACCTGGAGAGGAGAGGGAAGTCTAGTAAGCCTCAGAACCCCCTTGTCAAGGTGTTAGAGACCTGGGGCAGCAGATGGGGCCGAATACCTTCCTCTCCACAGCATCCCTCCCCAAATGGTCCTCAGTCTGTATCCTGAAACATAAAGCTCCATGTCATTCTGTGTGTACTCAGGGATTGTGATAAAATCTCTTTGGGTAAGCCAGAATGGTTTAGGATGAGAGTAAAGAGGGTGGATTATATTCCCTGGAGATGGTGTCCATCCTACATGATATGCAGTGTTGGGGAGCAAGATGGGTGTGTGACCTCAAAGTGTGGGCTAAACTGGAAAGTGAGGACCATTTGCTGTAAAAGAAAAGGGACACAGGGAGGCAGGCTGCACTTTCCCAGGACCTCTTCACCTTCTGTACCCTTCGTGATGTTCTATTTGATCTGATTCCTTCTCTCTAAGCTATACCACTGGCTGCCAGCTCCCTGGCCTGTCTTCAGGAAGGTAGGCTCCTAAGACCCAGAGGAGCCTACAGCTGGTGTATAGACCACCACCCATCTCTGAGTGTCTAGGGAAGAACACACTACTCCCTTTTGGCCTGGCACAGACTTGTACCAAAGAGCAGGCTGGAGTTGATCCTGAGGTTCTCCTTAACTGCCTCTTTCCTTACTTCCTGTCTCCCCCAGTGACCCTTCTGGATTCTCATTTCCCTGTCCTAGGGTAAAGGGAGAATTAAATTCCTGGTCTTTATGAGAAGGGGCTGATATCTAGTTTCAGAGACCAGGGCAGCCTAGAACCCAGCCTTGCCTGGATCGAGGTTGTGAAAGAGAAGTCTGGAGATTACTTGCCAGACTTTCTGGCTTTGTGTTCTTTCAAGTAAATCCATATGGTTGGACTGGTTAACAGTTTTCAAAGTACAGTGGGCCTCTGGCACAGAAACACCTACCCAGGCCACTTGTTAAAGTGCTGATTGCCAGGTACCTGTACCTATGAACTCAGTTTTGATGGATCTGGGACAGCTTTCAGAATTCTGTGTTTTCACAAGCACCCCAGGTGAATGCAACCCACAATAAAGTTTGTGATTGCTTGAGCCAGATACAATCTACTGTAAGGAGGTTCTCCAGGTCTGTCTCCATTTAATGGCAGAGAATGAATAGAAAGCAATTTACCTCAGATCATGCATGTGGAATGCCAGAGAACCTGGTCTCCTGCCTCCTAGGGCAGGATCTTTGTATTGCACTTAAGAGTCAGATCCGGGAAATTATACAGAGGGACAAAACGGGATGTGTGTGTGTGTGTGAGAAGGACTATGAGGCAAGAGTCATTGTCCCTGCCCCCTAAACCCCTTCTCCATTCACTTTGCCTTTGGGCAATTTCCGCCAGAACCTGGGTGGAGAAGGTGGGGTTCCGGTGTTGAAATGGCATCCTGGACAGACATAAACACCCCGCCCTCTGCCCACTGGCCAAGGGCCTGTGGCAACTCCCAGCTCTAGGGATGGCCATGCAACAAGGAGTGGGCAGGCAGGGACTTGGGGTGATCCTCCTTCGAAAGGACAGTTTGCAGCTCTCGTGAATTTTGTGGTGAGTCAGAGTGGATTCCATATTAAATACCTGTGATAGGCCATCCTTGTGGTGATCTAAGGTCATCCAACCCTGTACTCTGTCTGTCCTTCTGTAAGTCTCCCCCACCCACCCAGTCTGCCTGCCTTTATTTCTACAGCAAACATAGGGTACAGTGCGTGGCCCTAAGAGATCAGAGGGCCCCTGCCAAATCTTTTTGGAGTGTCTTGCCAAAGGAAGGGAGAACAGATGAGGGTGAGATGGGTGTCAGGGAATAGGGAGGTGGAGTGAGGAGAAAGGGTGACAGAAAGGAGAAGATGAAGGCAGGGCTGAGGGATTGCTGAGAATGTTGAACTGTCCAAGCAGAGAGGGAGGGACCTCCAAATTCAACTTGTCTCACTCTCTGGTTTTACAAATGAGGAAACAGAGGCTCAGAGAAAGGCGACGGCTTGCCCGACATCTTGCTGCTGCGCAGGTCTGCAACTCCAGCCCAGATCCAAAGCAAAGGGGCTGGAGGGGAGTGAGTATTCAAGTCTCTAAAGAAATATTCCCTAGAAGAGAAAAGAGGCCAAGATTCCACAGAAGGAGCTGACTGAAGCTGCCTGCCAGTAGAGTCTCGGCGTAGCAAGACACGGGAGCAGCACTGGGAAGGCGCCTGGAAGGTGGGACAGGCAGTAGAGTCAGCAACCCTAGGTACCAGACCTGCTCTGCTATTGAGCAGCTTGAGTCTCAGCTTCAGAATGGACCTTATAGGATCTTTGTGAAAATCAATCTCATAAATTAATGCCTATAGACTCCCAGGCTCAGTTCTCAACAAATGCCAAGTAAGTCTTTGCTGTGGTTACTATATGACCTGGTTTGTGGGGTGGGGTATAGCCAAGAGGACCCTTCAGGACACAGGGCAGAGGTCCAGTGTCTCCAGAGACCATTCCTCCTCTGCTGCCTGCCACTGATAAACTTCTTATCTGGCCCAGGCAGGGGAGCCCAGGACCAGGATAGGAGGCGAGGGCAGGGCTGCTATCAGCCAGCAGGCCTGGGCCCTATCTTAGAGAAAGGGAGGGGCTGTCTGCTTGGCTCTTCCCACAACACGCTCCTTGGGGATCCCCAGGCACTCACTCTCAACTTGGAAGGAAAAGACTGAGATCCTAAAACTGAGGGCAGAGGAGGAGATCAGGAGTGATCCCTGATGCTGCTGTAGGAGACAGGAAAAATAAAACCACGACCCTAGGTGATGTGGCTTCTCTCCTGGCCTGTGATACAGTCCTGAGGAGTTAAGCAGTAGGGGAAAGAGAAGGCATCTTATCTGAAAAGAAGATAAAACCTACTGTGCTCCCAGAGGAACTGCCTACAGCCATAGCAGGTGAGGTAGAGATAACACAGCAGAAAAAGGCTTTCTAGCTTAAGGAGTTGTTGATGAGTCCAGCATGAATGGGGGGGTGAGGCGTCTCCTTCCCTCAGGTGAAGCTGGAGGGAGCCGCTCCGTGCATGCGCGCGTGTTCAGTCGCTCAGTCGTGTCAGACTCTTGGTGACCCCATGGACTGTAGCCCGCCAGGGTCCTCTGTCCATGGGATTTTCCAGGCAAGAATACTGGAGTGAGTTGCCATTTACTCCTCCAGGGGATCTTCCCCACACAATGATCATACCCAAGTCTCCTGCATTGGCAGGTGGATTCCTTACCACTGCGCCACCTGGGAAGCCCAGCTGCTCAATGAAGAAGGACAAAACTGCTGACCCGTGGCAGGAGAGGCCCTAACCCTTGTTTCTCCTTTGATACAGGTTGCTGGGACCATCTGGGCTCTCGGGACCTCGGACCAGGCCCTGGCCCAGTAGGATGTCCCCGTGTCCTCCACAGCAGAGCAGGAACAGGGTAACACAGCTGCCCATTCCGGAGCCAGGTGAGATGGAACTGACTTGGCAGGAGATCATGTCCATCACTGAGCTGCAGGTAAGCCAGGTAGTGGGGAATGAGGTGGTAGGGGGAGGAAAAAGCAACAAAACAGGGAGTCTGGCTGGGATTGAGGCCCTGGGTGTGCGTGGCAGGGGCTGGCGCTGGAGCAAGCAGAGCCCAGGGTCTCAAGATAGAGATTTTCTGGACACTGTGAAAAGAAGGGCTGGAGTCGAAGAGATCTGGAGGGAGGGCCAGAGCGTTGAGGGGGAGGGGTGCGGATGAGCAGGAGATAGCAGTGGTGGGAAGGAAGGATCTGATTGGGGGTGCAAGCTCTCTGGGCAGCCACTCTGCTCACGTCTCTCTACCTCACCTCCTGCCCCGCCTTCCCTTCTTCACCTTCCTCTGTTCTGCCCTCTTCCAACCCTGCCCATCTTCGTTCCTCATTTCCCCCCACTGTCCTCAGCAGCTGGGCCCCTTTCCCTCAGGTAGCAGAGCTGTAGTTCAGGGGCCTCAGGAAGGTGGGGGGTGGGGTCAGGCTATGCCGGGGTCCTTTCCTCCTGCTACTTGGACAAAGGGGTGTCTGTTGGCCTAACAATGATGCCTTTGTCCCCAGCTGGGCTGGAGCAGGGTGGCTCCCCGATGTGGGTTGGGGGCCCAGTTCTCCCCGGCATGTTCTCTCCTCCTCTCTGCACCTGGGCAGGGACAGAGAGACTGGAGGGGAAAGGGCAGAGCTGACGGAGGCTCCCTGAAGTAACTCTCTGCCCCAGACCTGGCACTGTGCCCACTCCATTCTCTCCTGCCGCCAGCCTGGGCCCTCAGGATCTGCCCTAAGCCCTCTTCCCACACAGCAGCTCCCTCTGCTGGGCACCCGGGGCATGGCCAGGGTCCGAACTTGACCCTTTGACCCTAGATAATGGCAGCAGGAAAAGGGTTCCAAGGGTCATCGTGGAGTGACTCCTTGTCTTCCTGAAGGAAATAAAGGGACAAGAGACATCTCGAGCCAGTAAGAACTTCTCCCAAAGAGGAGGGGATTCCACAACTGTTGCGGCATTAGGTAGTCCTTTCTGAAGTCTGACTTCAGCGAGTGCCCTTCCTGTTTAAGCCGCTTTCTTCATGAACTTACTCTGTCACAACTTTGCCAGAAGCTTTCAATGATTATTAGCAACTTTCTGTTCCCTTGTGATTATCTCACTGGTTTTTTCAGTGGGACTCAGATTGGTTCTGAGAGAGAGATGGTTTCTTCTTTTCCTCAGCCCATCTACAAACCTCTTGGTGTCTTTTCTTGCAGGGTCTGAATGCTCCAAGTGAGCCATCGTTCGAGCCCCCAGCCCCTGTCCCATACCCAGGGCCCCCACCGCCTCCAAGTTACTGCCCCTGCTCTATCCACTCGGAGCCTGGCTTTCCCCTTCCTGCACCACCTTATGAGCTCCCAGCACCCACGTCTCATGTCCCAGACCCTCCGTACTCCTATGGCAGCAACATGACTGTACCAGTCTCCAAGCCACTGACCCTCTCGGGCCTGCTCAGTGACCCCCTCCCAGACCCCTTGGCCCTCCTGGACATTGGGTTGTCAGCGGGGCCATCCAAGCCCCAAGAAGACCCAGAATCTGACTCAGGATTATCCCTCAACTATAGCGACGCTGAATCTCTTGAGTTGGAGGGGACGGAGGCTGGCCGGCGTCGCAGCGAGTATGTAGAGATGTACCCAGTGGAGTACCCCTACTCACTAATGCCCAACTCCTTGACCCACCCCAACTATGCCTTGCCACCTGCCGAGACCCCCTTAGCCTTAGAACCCTCCTCTGGCCCTGTGCGGGCCAAGCCCACTGCACGGGGGGAGGCAGGGAGTCGGGATGAGCGGCGGGCCCTGGCCATGAAGATCCCCTTCCCTACGGACAAGATTGTCAACCTGCCAGTAGACGACTTTAACGAGCTGCTGGCGCGGTACCCGCTGACAGAGAGCCAGCTGGCCCTGGTCCGGGACATCCGAAGGCGGGGCAAGAACAAGGTGGCTGCCCAGAACTGTCGCAAGAGAAAGCTGGAGACCATCGTGCAGCTGGAGCGGGAACTGGAGCGGCTGGGCAGCGAGCGGGAGCGGCTTCTCCGGGCCCGAGGCGAAGCCGACCGGACCCTAGAGGTCATGCGCCAACAGCTGACGGACCTGTACCGTGACATTTTCCAGCACTTACGGGATGAAGCAGGCAACAGCTACTCCCCTGAAGACTATGCGCTACACCAGGCTGCTGATGGGGCCATCTTCCTGGTGCCCCGGGGGACCAAGATGGAGGCCACAGACTGAGCTGGCCCGAGGGGATGGGACTGGTAATGGGGGTTTCCTTCATTCTCTTCTGATAAAGGTCCTCCCCATCCATGAGGCCCAGTGGGAGCTGAGTTCTGTAGACCAGGAGGGGACCACAGCTGGAAACCCGGCATTTGGAAGGTCCGAGGTGTGTTCAGTGAGACTTGCCTGGAGGCAAGGATGTGAGGGGAGGGCTGGAATCTCTCTTCAGTGGTTCAGTTTTCTAGGTTTCCAGTCTCGATTGAGCTTTGGTATATAAAGCACTCTATGGAAATGGCCTTGTGCTGTCTTCTTTTTCGAGGGAGGGTGATGAAGTGGGGTGCTCCTCAGACCTCACTGCCTGTTGGTGGTGGGGAGGGTGTTCTGCTGAGCTTGCTCCTCTCTCTCCCCTATGACTGTAGGAGACGGGACATACGACAGTTAGGCCTGAGCAGTGTGATCTACCACTTTTAAACCCCTTCTCAGAGCCAGAGGCCATGATTTGAGGAACCCCATCTTCTTCAGTGGCCCCCTATTTATAGAGCTAGGATTGCTGCTGGAGCTGGCTAGACCCTCTGTAAGAGGTTCCCGAGTGTTAGGACTGAAAAGCCTAGAATGCCCACAGGACAGGCCTTTCTTGATTGGAACAAGAGAATTGGATTGGAACCCAACTTTCACCCTGATACTGGGAAAGACTGAGTGTAAGAGAAGGGGGTGACAGGGGAGGGGGTGGTTGGATGGCATTACGGGCTCAATGGACATGAGTTTGAACAAATTCCAGGGGTGAAAGACAGGGAAGCCTGGCGTGCTGTAGTTCACAGGGTCTGAGCCGAACACCACTGAGTGACTGATCAAGTTTTAGAGGACTTCACACACCCAGGACTGGTAAAACTTGCTCCACAGCAACATACCATGTGCATTTTGGTTAAATCATCCATCTCCCTGGTTATGTTAGATATTACCCAATTCTTGTTTTAGTGTGCTGCCCTTCCCCCACCCCCTACTTCCCCTTCTATATCTTTAAAGATCTAGGGCCTTTTGCTAGTATGTTTTTTAGAACAAATAAGTTTCAAACTCCCTCCACACACCTTTGTCCTGTTGCTTGGATTTGGGGCAGTTCCCAATCTTCCTGATCACTAGATTATATAAATTACCTCTTTGGAGTATTTTACTTCTATTTAACATTTCTATTCCATTTCACTAGACAAACCTTACTTCCAAGTTCTTGATACTCATTACAGTTTTAAGACAAAAAAAAAATCAGAAGTGATTGAAATAAAAACTTAACGGCTACAGATTCAGAAAAAGTTGGTCTCCAGTGAACGAAAACTTCCTAATAGATCTGAAGACAGTCCAACTTGTCAACTTTCTCAAAAACTTGAAAATGTGAGGTCAGGTAGTTTGAGATAGCAGACTCAAGTTTTTTCATTCAAATCAAAGCCACAAAAATGGTAATTGAGACTAGACATTTATTCAACAAATTATTTAATAGGCACATAATAAGCTCCAGGTATTGTTCTAGGCACTGGAGATACTGCTCATGGAGGTACACTAGTGGGAAAGACTTCTCAGACACATATATTCATCAATAAGTACTTCAGGTGAAAGATGGAAGGGTGGGTCACAAAAACTGGTTATTTCATATAAAAAATGGGGAATTTCCTTACTCGTAATTCTGGTTAATAATGGACCCATGGATTCACAAGCTTTCTTTTACCAAAGATGGAAACAGGCTAGAGAAAAATACAAGCACTTGCTCAGAGTTAAACTACTGCTTTCAAACACATTTCTAGGCTTATTACCTTTGTGAAGGTGAAGTACCTCCTTTACTTGTGGCTCTTTTTGAAGCTGGAAATAATTGACCAATAAAAGCTTGTTCACTCCTGGATGAGGTCCACTATGCTCAAGAACTTAACACTAATAAAGAATGAGGGTCCAATTCTGGTGTACCAGACACCTGGCTATCATTAATTCCTCTATTTCCCATTCTCAAACTTCATCTGGTAAAGAACAGGCAGCATCAAGTTATTTACCGTAAATATCATGAAGGAAGACAAAGAAAACAAGGCACAAAACCAAGTTAAATGCATTTTATTTTTTAAGTTCATTCACAAAACTGAATGATTGATTCAAGCTGCACAGCAGGTAGTAAATAACTGCATGGCAGTGACAAATCAAGCACCAAGAGGCTCAGATAAAGGTCCTCATAAGGATGTTTCTGCAAAAAGAAAAAAGAAAAGTACATAAGCAGATGAAAGAATCTACCATTATACCCATTCTCTTCACTGAGAACCCCATTGTTTTAATAGTGTTTGCTGGCTAGTCTATTAGGTAGATAACAGATCAAGCTATGAGACCTCTCTAGTCTATGAGGGACAGCTTGTCATTTTTCTTTGGGAATACTAAACACTGTTGCTTTATAAAAGCTTACCTTTTTATCCATGAGCTTGGCCTGAAGTTTCTGGATTTTTTAAAGAGTTGATATGCCTGTGATAGCAGAGTCCTCCCTAGAAAAGTAAACAGCCTTTAGAACTAGCTTTTTTTCTGAGACAAGTTCCATCTCAGGCTAACCCCCCACCTCCCACTAACGGCCCACCCAACCTCCCACAAGCATTTGGGGGAAGATTCTAATATTACTTTGAGCCATTGTTTTAAGGAAATAGATCAAAGGAAGGTAAGAAATATAGAAATTAAAGGGTAAATATATATCACAGTAGAGGTAATTTAAAAAAGTGCTCACTTCCTTCATTTGGGAGCCACCAAGAGTAGGGTGTCAATTTAAAGCAACTCAGTTCCAGAAAAACCAAGTTCAGCTTAACTGGACTAGTTTTGGCTCAATATATTAAGGAAAATGAGAAGGCTGGATTTTAGAGAGCTATATGGATGTAAGTAAAATCTGTTCTTACCTATCAGCATAGCAATAAAACCTTTTCTCCTGGTTCTGACTGCTAGTCCTAAGAGTCAGGTGTGCCTTACTCTTGTCTGCCTCCTTCCTTGCGATGGTCACTGAAACTTCTCTCTCCTAGCTTTCATGGAGTGCCGTGGCCTGCCCCTGGCTTATCTGTACTCCACATACCACAAGTGTCTACTCTCAGCTGTAGAGTGTCTGGGCTCGGAGCCATTCGCGCTATACTTGCTAGCAGTTCCTAGTAGCTGAAACATCTCTCCTGGATCTTTAAAGGCATTGTCACGAATCCTGAGGTATCTGCAAACTCCCTCAATAGTTAAGGTTCCACCTGCCATTGCAAACTCAGCCAATATCAAGCCCATGGAACTATTACCCATGCTTTCCCACCCACCTCCACCTCCCACCCAACCCCACCCCAACCCCACCCCCCAACTTCCAGGTAACACACCCATGGGATGGAGTACACAATCCTAGTGGTAAACAATTATCTATACTACTAGGTACAATGGCACTGAAATTGAGGGCACCAAAGCGAGGGCTCAAAGGAAGCTATGTACAAATAACAATGATTGGATAATAACGTTATAAAGATTTTAAAAGTCATTTTCTATACAAGCAACATTTTAGGATGGTTGTGTGATCTTGTGCTGTATTTAAAGGAAAACTGCAGTTAGCATGTATTTAAGTAGACAATATGGTTTCTTACCACATGAAATTCTAATCTCCATATAGTAAGTGGTCAATCCATAAACCTCTATAAAGACCCACCCAACCAGGACAGAAACTGCAGTTTTCCTTTAATGTAAGCCTTTTTTTTGTGTTGAATAAAATTCTTAATGGCACTAGTCAGTTTTAAAAAAGGTCTTCCCCCAAACTTCTAATTTGTGGATTTACGAGGTGGCATTAGCCAGCAGCTGGTTTCTATTCTCTGGCAGAGTTTTGAACTTGAATTGATAGAAGCATTCAACATCAGGGGTAGAGGGTAGGGAAGGTCCAAAACTCTGCCAGTCCCGAATCCATACAGTTGTCATTCCATTCAAGAGGGTATTAAATCTTTTATTGATTACACATGATAATGGATGATACACAAGCTTCATTCCCATCTATAACTTTATCTGGTACCATAATTCAATTTAGATATATTGCATAGGATGTGCCAACAATCATTAATAACCAAAAAAAATAAAAAAAAAACTCCATGACTTTGCATGGGTGACCCTTTTAATGGTGGACTCCAGGTCACAACACAGTAACTGTCAGTTCAACTACACCAAGGTTCTGAAGACAACAGCTTCTCCACCAAGCAGGTTGTAAATAAATTTCAAATGGAACCTGGCATCACCCTGAAGGAATTCTAACTTCACACTGTTGGGGTAGTTTACCAAAATGGCTTCAGAGTAGACTAACTTTACACAGCACATTAAAAAAAAAAAAAAGACATTTATTCAGCGTCATGATCAGACTATTACATTTAGCAATCAACAGCATGGGTGCAAAAAAAAAATCTACATTAAAACCCTTTGTTGGAATGCTTTACACTTTCCACAGAACAGAAACTAAAATAACCTGTTATACAATTAGTCACAAGTACAGTCCTCGAGTTTTTTGCCCATACACATGAGTATTGTCTAAAACATGTCTTCTTTGTAGCAGCTAGGCCCTGCCACCACTGTGCTTGGCTGAGTTCACAAATCTGTTGTAACCTGTAGCTTCCCTGTCACTTCTCTGGCTCTCCTCTCCTGCTAAGCTTTGTTTCCTGTTGAACAATATGGAATAAAGTTGTTAATCTAAACATATTAAGACTCAAGGCTACAATCCAATAGCAAGTTGTTTCCCACAAATTTTGCTGATCTGAATATTAACTTAATATCCACAATTTTACTGTAATTATAATGTTAACTATGTTGCACTGCTCAGCTATATTAGGGTTACTGGGTTCATTATAAATTACAATTAAGTGAGAATAACAACAAAAAAAGGTGTTCACTTACCTGGCAGTAATTAAAACCTTCTGCCACTGCCATAGCTACTGCTGCTGCTGGAGCCACCATAGCCACCTAAGAACAAAATTTATTCTCTTAAGCTTTAGAAGTACGAATAGTAACGATGTTTTTATAGTTGGGGCTTAACCTATTTACATTGTTTAAGTTGAAAATCACAGGTTGGGGGAGCCCAACTCAAACTATTTTAACTCAGTCATTTAAAATTTCCTCAACGTTTTAAATTGTCAGCATTTTGTTTTCCACATTTCCTAAACAATATTCGTTTAGCCCTCCAATACCACATATATACCATACCTTGGTTTCGTGGTTTGGCAAAGTATTGGCCTCCACCACCATAGGGGCCAGAACTTCTGCCTCCAAAGTTTCCTCCTTTCATGGGTCCAAAATTTGAAGATTGATTGTTGTAATTGCCAAAATCATTGTAGCTTCCGCCACCTCCAAAATTGCTTCCTAAGAATGGAAAAGAGGACCTTTATATGTTATTCAGGGAAAATGAGAAATCCTAGTGTTCAGGGTAAAAAAGTTGCTTGATCTGCCTTGCTCCCAAACTTCTGTGGCTCCAATTTCAATCATCTTTGTATTTCATGTGCAAGGCACTCAATTGAATAATCCAATTAACTAAAACTTCACCCAACTCACCATGGCATAACAAAAGGTACACATTCTCTCGCCTTTAAGGCCTTCACCCAGCCAGGGGCACAGCAAACACATGCTGGATACATCAACTAAGCGCCTAAGATCCCAAGAGTTAACACTAAATCCTGCTAGACGCTAATCTAATTCCAATTGAAGACACCACTATCCACTTAACCATCTATCTATTTGGGAGTGAGGCGGCCCCAGCTTAAAGCTAGGAGGAGGTAGCATTGCAAGCCCATTAAAAAAAAGTACCATGCAGCACAACACACAATGCTTTAAAACCATCAAATCCTCCTAAGGATAAACTCTAAAAGGCTAATCTAGCTATTGCACCAAGTACTTGGATCACTGGATACCTACCACTACCACCGCCAAAGCCGCCTCCGCCTCCACCGTTGTTATAGCTGTCATAGCTGCCACTCCCGCCATAGCCACTGCCCTGGTTTCCATAACCCTGTCCACCACTTCCATAGCCTCTGCTTCCTCCAGAGTAACCAGGGCCGCCTCCTCCATAACCACCTACAAGAATACAAGTCTTCTCAATAAGACAAAAGTATTCAGCAGTCAAATTCTGTGCAAGCATGGCTAAAGGCCTGCTCACAACATGCTATTAGATCATTGTTGAGCTTATCATGCACTAGGGTTTTAGTCTCTACTAACCTATTCTAAAGGTTGCCAAAATTTTTTACCTGTGGTTCTTTAAAAAAACTTACCGTCATTACCAAATCCATTATATCCATCCCCACTGCCACCATATCCGCCACCACCACGGCTGCCACCAAAGCCACCTAGAAGAAAATGGAATTTAAAAACCAGGTCTAAAGTATGTGGACTGCATACAAGTTACCTTATATTAAGTATAAATTTAAGGAAGCATTCAATTAGAACTATTCCCATATTTAACAGTTACTGGTTAGAGAGGAGCCAGAACTATATCTGGATTAAAATGTAACTTTCAACAAGTCATCAGGAGATCATTACAATTTTACCATTAACTCTTTATTAGTAAACTATAGCCAAACATACCTCGACCACTGAAGTTTCCTCCACGACCAAAGTTGTCATTCCCACCAAAACCACCTCCACGACCGCCACCAAAGTTTCCAGAACCACTTCGACCTGAAGAATCAAGATGAGGTGTTGGGCTATACAGACAGACTGTAATTATTCAAAGTTATGTTTACGGTTTAGTTAAGTAGCAAACTCACCTCTCTGGCTGGATGAAGCACTAGCCATCTCTTGCTTAGACAGGGCTTTTCTCACTTCACAGTTGTGGCCATTCACAGTGTGGTATTTCTGAACTACACGATTTTGGAAATAAACAGGTCATCTCAGAATTCAGTATACAGCATAGATTTCAGAACCGTTAACAAATGCCAGCCACCTGATACTTACTGACAATCTTGTCTACGGAGTCATGGTCATCAAAGGTTACAAAAGCAAAGCCTCTCTTTTTGCCACTGCCTCGGTCAGTCATGATTTCAATTACTTCAATTTTCCCGTACTGTTCAAAATAATCTCTCAGGTGATGTTCTTCAGTGTCTTCTTTAATGCCACCAACAAAAATCTTTTTCACAGTTAAGTGGGCACCAGGTCTTTGAGAATCCTAATGTAAGAAAAATTAACCTATGTTATTGAAACCTATTTAAGTTAGGAATATTAAGTCTATTATACCCCCACATGTAAAGTCCTCCTAGTGGAAATCCTTCAAATGACTAATGCAAGAAGGAAAAAGGTACTTACTTCTCTTGAGACGGCCCTCTTTGGTTCCACAACTCTTCCGTCCACCTTGTGTGGCCTTGCATTCATGGCCGCATCCACCTCCTCCACCGTGGCGTACGTGACAAACCCGAAGCCTCTGGAGCGCTTGGTGTTTGGATCCCTCATTACCTTAAAATGTTTAATACGTGTTAAGACCCCCGAAATGGTTGACTTTTCTACCTTGACTAAGGTTAACAAGAAACTTTATTACCAACAGTTTATCTCAAGTCCTTCCTTTTCCCATTAACCATCTGCAGTAAATTAGTTGGGTGCTTTTTTACTCAGTTAAAGCCACTCCATACTTACAGCTACCATCCTATTAGCATTCAAACAACAACCGCAGCAACTTAAGCCAAGGAAACCAACTAGTTCTACAGCCCTTTGTCTCTTTCGAGTCTTACCACACAGTCTGTGAGCGTTCCCCATTGCTCAAAATGGCTCCTCAGACTCTCATCGGTTGTTTCAAAGCTCAATCCTCCGATGAAGAGCTTCCGCAGCTGTTCGGGCTCTTTGGGAGACTAGGAGAGGAGGAGGGGAAGAATTAAGCAGGGCTATAACGCAAATTATCTTTCAGTTGCAAGAAAACAGATAGCAACGTACGAAGCACTTATTGTTCCTTTGGGGCGCAACAAACCACGTGTTTCTCCCCACTGGGGGAGGCAAGATGTTGGGGGCTGGGTGGGCTCGGAGGCTCTGAGCGCATGCGTCCCTTACTCTCCCTCCGACGCACGCGCAACAAAAGGACTAAGAAAGAAAACTACATGGCCCACATCCGTCTGTAGCTGCTCTTTTAAAAAGCAGCCCATTGGGACAAGGTAAAAAGCAGACTAAATGTGCCTAAGAGTTTTGCAAGGGGCACCGAGCAGGCGTGATTGCTAAGGGTCGCAAGACAGCAGCCTCATGGCGACGAGGACAAAATGGCGACCTCAACTTAGGGAGGGGGAGGCCCGGGCAGCGATCGAAGAACCGTCGACAGGGCTGGGGCAAGCAGGCAAACAAACTGCACCCTGCTAAACTCAGGAAAGGAAGAGGAAAGGATATTCAGCTGGAGAGGGCGTCTTACCCACCTCTGATTTAGACATGATGGCAGTGGAGGCGGGGAACACTTCAACGATGCTTTCTCGGCGGCGTCCACGGGCAGAAAGGAGTAACCTCACGAATGTATCTGCCAGCCTACCTTCGGCCTCCCTTTTTTATCCCGCCTCCGCGCTTTCGGCATTGGTAGACTCCGCCCCCGAATACCTCTGATTGGATATTTGAAACAGCTTTCCCCTACCATTGGTCTCTGGTGTTGCATTGCTGTGTAACGTCATCCATTTGGGCGTTCTACGCAGTCTCCACCCCTCGGGGTCTATTGGCTCTCGAGTAATATTATTCTTAACTAGTGTGATTGGCTAGTAATTCAATCATTCATGTTCGAATGTACTTAAGTTATTTAAAGAAACTTTAATCCTCTACGGCCTTAAATGTTATATTCAGTTTACCTGGCAAACCATGATTAATACTATACATCAGAAAAGCAGTTAGCAAGTTACAATATTTTCTTTTTTTGACAACGACTGCCTGCTGAGCGCATGTGTAGGAAAATGGCGAGTTTACGCAGGCGCGTAAGAAGTTCCGTTTGGCGCTAGGAACACGTGAAATGGCGGGCAGAAGACGGCGGCGAACCTAAGGCGCCTGCGTAGTGGCGGGAGTTGGGCCCCTTTTGCGCAGGCGTAATGGGCGGGGAAAGGGTCCGGTCTCAGGATTGGTCGCGCAGGCGCAGGGAAGGATCCGTTTTGGCGGGCGGTTGGCGTTGCGCAGAAGGCGGCAGCGGCGGTGGCTTGTGGTCTCACCACAGAAGAACAGGGGAGACGTTAGCGTGAGTGGTCGGTCTCGATCCCGGGTAAGTGGCGGACAGTCTTGCCTACGCATACGAGGTCTTGAACCGACTCCAACTGGTCCCGTTATTGTGTGTAATGAATGGACCGCGGGGTGGGGGATCGTGAAGGGGGAGCGGTGGGTCCACCCAACCAATGGAAGAACAGGGGCGGGATGTTTTATCCCCGTAGGTTCTGTGGAGCTTTGCAGCCGAAGAGTTTGACTGGCGAGTGTATAGGCCAATTGGGTCTGCCTTTAGCTGCCGACTGACCGGTCCTTGGGCCATCGGTATGTAGGAGGAGGGCTTGCTCCTCCTGAGCAGCGGCTCACTGAGCCAATGAGCACGAAGCGCGCGGTAGGTTGGGCTCCTCGGAGAGGCAGCGGTTTGACTCCAGTGGGGGATGCGGGAGTCGAGCGCTTAAATGGATAGACCAAATCTGGAGCCAGTAGGCACACAGCCTATTGAAAGCGCTCGGGCTGACTGCCCAATCAGCGCTCCAGCAGAGGGAGGTCTTAGATTTGGGGATGCGAGGATGAGGAGTCACTGCCTGCGATGTCGCGTGGGGGTGGGTATTTTATCCACAATGGTTTGAACGAAGCCTTTGAGCTTCCAGGCCACACACTTATCTGGTAGGGAAGCTGTAAGTTTGGTACTGAATGCCTGAATTTTGGCTTTTGTTTTCCCACATCGGTACATCCCACAATCCCACATTTTTAGGTTGGGGGGTGGGGACAAGGAATGTTTTTTGACTTTGAGAACTTCTTTACGAAGACTGCCTTGAAATATTAGAAAGTGTAGGATAAATCTCTTTGTACTGTTGCGGAAAGGTACCCAGGAAAAGTCAACATAATAGTAATAATGCATATTTCCACGGACAAAGAGATTTGTAAATCCATAGAAAAAGTTTTGGCAAGCTAACATAACAAAGGGTGTTACCTCCAGGGTTACAGTGGGATGGAGACAGGTTGGATCTCCAGTGTTTAAATCTTTGCAGGGATAATAATTTGTAATTAACGTTAAAATTTAAAGCCAATTGTTTTTGTGTTTTTTAGTTACAAGCAAGTACTTCTCACCTCAAAAAAGTGCTGTTTTTCTGTTAAGAACTAAGGTGACCCTCGATTTTAAAATGCAAATTTTGAAAAGGTGACTCTGAGTACTTGCTAGGCATCATGCTAAATGTTTTACAAGCATTGCCCATGTCTCCAGAGTCTTTTAAGTTCTTCTCTGAGCATCTTTTCTCTGCATCTGTATCTCTCTCTTTAATCCATTACAGATCTCCTAAGCCCTTTCTGCTGTTCCTTTGAGGACATCTGGATTTAGATAAAAAAAACAAGTTGCTTAAGGAGGTTAATGCTTAGGATGTTGGAGATAGGACTCATTCATCACCTGGGTTGGTTTTTTTTTTTTGCCTTTTGATTTTATTTCCTTCAAAGTATTTTATAAGTAGTCCATATCGTGTTGGTAATGGCCATTCTACTCTGTCCAGTATTTTTTAGTAAAATATTTTAATTACATATTGACTGTATCAGAGTCTATACTGCTCTATTATTTACTGATTTATTGTCAAAGAGAAAATCTTTAAATATTGTAATAAATTCAGATCCACATGAAATACTGTTATGAGTAGAGACTTTTCTGATATACAAAAGGAAGATGATTTTAACTGAGCTTATTGTGAACAGAGGAGAGATTTTCCTGTTTGGCACTTGCAAAAGGAAAACCTATTTTGTACTTGCTTGTAAGCTGTTTGTAGGTATTCTAATAATGTAACTACTTCATTTATAACATTTATAAGAACTAAAGTGATAACAGATTAAGGGTGAAAAAAAGTGAAAGCTTTGGTTGTTCAGTCCTGTCTGACTCTTGCAACCCCATAGACTGTAGCCTGCCAGACTTCTCTGTCCATGGAATTGTCCAGGCAAGAATACTGGAGTGGGTAGTTATTCCTTTTTCCAGGGGATCTTCCCGAACCAGGGATCGAACTCGGGTCTCCTGCATTACAGGCAGACTACCGTCTGAGCCACCAGGGAAGCCCCATCTGTCCCTGATTTATTTAGGTTTGAAAGGAATACAGTTTTGATCTACTACAGAGTTTTTCAGTCTCAGCGATATTGACATTTTGAGCTTAATAAATGCATCTCACCTCCCCCACACCTCTTCTTGGGACAGTCAGAATGTCACCAAATGTCCTTTGAGGGAAGAGTGCAAAATCTCCACTTGAAAACCATTAATCTGAAATGACAGATGGTAGAATCAATTATCTTGTCAAAATCTTTTATTTTACCAATTGGAATTTAGAGATAAGATGGGTGAAGTGTTTAGGAAATGTTGATTCTCTCTTCAGATGTAGAGTGATCACTGTTTGATTGGGTAAAAGGAAAGCTACATTAACGTTTTTACCATTTCTTTCCATTTAAACACTGATTGCATCTTGTGTTTGGCTTCCTAAAATAATGGCAAATAAGTTTTTGGAGAGGTAGACTTTGCTTCAGATGCTTCTTACATTCTCATCTGACTTAATCCTCTTTCCTTTAAAGTTTCACTATACAAACATACGCAAAGCATTCTGACATTTTCTCATTTATAGTACTCTATTTCATTTTTTTAAAAACACAGGTTGATTTCTGCTGAACTGATTTTTCAGCTGTTTAGAGACCCATACTTTGGGGGAAAAGAATTACTGACTTGAAGAACAGGTAAACCAAAACATGCCTCCCTAGGTTACTCTCTGAGTAGATTCCTTTCATCTCCAGCCCTGCCTACTTTGGTCTATAAACAAATTAATCAGTTATCCTTAATTTGATGTTTTTTAATGGTATGTTTTTATTTGAAAAATTTCAGGAATTGTACCTAGACTTTTTGGTTTACTGTGATGTGTGAATAAAAGTTGCTTGTTTTATTGTAAGTTCTCTTACACTGTCATAGTTAATAGGTCTGATAAACATTTCTCTCTGGTGGGGAAATTTTGGTGAGTAGTTTTTAATTGAAATCTGAGACTATCATATTGAAAATCCTAAGTTTAGACTTATTTCTTGCTTTTGGAGAACTTGGTTTGATTGTTAACTTGTACACTCTGTTAACAATACAAAATGCTGAGTCTGTGTTACACAAATTTCAGACACTTGTGCTTAGAACTTAGAGGCATATCCTGTTGCATCCAAACATAAAATGATTGTTGCTGCTGCTGCTACTAAGTCGCTTCAGTCGTGTCCGACTCTGTGCGACTCCAGAGATGGCAGCTCACCAGGCTCCCCTGTCCCTGGGGTTCTCCAGGCAAGAACACTGGAGTGTGTTGCCATTTCCTTCTTCAATAAAATGATTGTTATCTAAAAGGAAAATGAAATCCAATAGGTAGAAAGCTTCTCTCAGGTAGGAGGTGAGCAGGATGATAACTGGGGAAAGACAAAGACAGAGCATACCTTTGAATTGACTGGATTTTTATATATCTAGGAAAGTTCTGGTGATTTTCAGAGCCCTTGACAGTATTTCTGGAAAAGAGATAACGGTATCCAGGATACAGAGGTTTCTGAGGAAGACTAGTATTTTTTGCTTTTACCATTTATTTAACCACATAGCATAATTTTTATATCTTATTGAAATAGCTCATATCACATCTCCTGGTAAAGCATTTTTTTCTTGTCCTTTTATTTTGTCTGTTTTTATTTCCAGTCACCTAACATGAAATTGGGCCTAAATGCTCTGGATGTTGACTTTAAAAGCAATAAATTATAGTGCTAGATATCACTTATAACTGACTCAGTGTGGCTGATATTTACACATTGTTATTGATGACCTTAGACTCTGGGCAGTTGTCTTTTTTCTCTGACATAAATTGATTTCCCTTCCCTCCTTGTAGAGGATGGCTTTAACTGATCATTGTACTAATGGGAAGGAGTCCAGGTCATCCTGAGAAGAGTTGGCTTGTGCAGAGTCCAGGACACAGATTTGTTGGATTTCTGTAAGCCACTCGAAGCCACATATTCATTTCTGATGACAACTTTACACTTGTGTTGGCAGAACACCCACAGTGACAACTGTTGCCTATGTTTAGTCTGCCCGGGAGCTCTACCAGCTAGCATGTTTGGGGGAAAACCTACACTGTTCTTGTTAGCAGCTATGTAAATATTAGACCTTTCTGAATTTGTCTTCTCAGATCTGCCATCCTTTTAAGTAAATTGCATCCTCTGATTGCCTCAACTTACCTTTAAAATGAAAGATTAAAGGATTTAGGCATTCTTTGGGTCATTTAAAGCACAGTTCTTTTTGCATCAGTAATTAGTTTTATAAATGTTTGGTTTATTATTTTTAAAATTTTATTTCCCCTGTGTCTTAGTTTCTTGTGGCTGCAATTACCACAAACCTGGTGGCTTCAAACAACAAGAGTTTATTCTTTCACAATTCTGAAGGCCAGAAGTCTGCAATCAAGGTGTTGAGCCGGTTCTGGAGGCCCTAGGGGAGAATCCCTTCCTTGCCTTTCTAGCTCCTGGTGGTTGTCTGTTTTCCTTGCCTCCTCACTTCCTGCTCAGTCTTCACGTTACTTTCTCTATATGTCTCTCTCAGAACTCCTGCCTCTCTTAAAAAGATATGTGTGATGGCATTTAAGGCCCACCTAATAATCTGGGATAAATTTCTCCTTTCACATCTTTAAAGCACATCTTTTGCCATATAAAGTAATAGTCACAACTTTGAGGGATTAGGTCATGTATATCTTTGCGGGGTGGAGGGAGGCATCATTCAGGCTACTGTACCCTGGTTCTTTAATCCCTACCCAAATAAATATTACCTAATTCAAAAAAGAAAAGGTTATTTTTTAAAATGAGGAGCAAGTGGTGGGGAGAGTAGGCAAAGGCACAGGAAACTCAAAGTGAGCAATTTGCCTTCTTTGGTCCTTAGTTTCTTATGGAAGGAATTGGCTAGGTGATAACTTAGAGTTCTCTAGCCCTAAAATTTTTTATGAAGTGACTCCTACATTGTCTTGGGAGTTTATTTTTGAAGTCAATTTTAAATGCAAATCAATAACTCGTTCTTATATTTTGGGCCAATATAGTCCAACTGGTTTTCCCTAGAACTTGAGGGACAGAAAACTGAGTTGTTGACTGGTTGTCAATTTCTCAGGGTATTAACACGTGATAACAAACCTGTACTTGGGTGTGATTTTCTAAAACGAGTGTAATAGACTAGCTGAACCACTTTTCAGTCATTCCAATGAGGCTGAGGACTGTGTAGTCTGGATTTCCTACCCAGTAAGAATAGTTCATCAAACTTAAACACTTAAAGTCAATTTTACCTCAGTTAAGATAAGTTTTTTTTTTTAAAGAGAGGGGAGTAAGCAGAATTTTAAGGGGGAGAAAGAACTGACAGAGTTTTCTACCTGAAACTAGGTCATGGACCTAGATTTAAAATTTTTCACTTGCAGTCTTTTTTTCTTTTGGCTGTGCGGCATGCAGGATCTTAGTCCCTGCAGTGGAAGCTCTTAACCATTGGACCTTCAGGGAAGTTCTGATGTGCAGTCTTACTCTTCAGACTTACGGAGTGCCTGTGGCATCATGTTTCACTGCTAGGAAGCACACCAGAAATCATGGGATTGAGATGGTGTCATTGAAAGGACTGCTTCAAGATCAAGTTTTATAACACACTATTTATTTCTTCCAGGGAGTGGAGGAACCAAATTGAATTCAAGTGTTTCTCTGATTGTAATCTACAATTCTTAGAATAAAACAAGTTCATATCTGAGCCAACGGGCATAATTATGTCGGAATAAAATGCCCTGTACAAAGAGGTCAACCCAACAGGCTAGGAAATCTATCTTTGGTTTCTGAGGCAAATCCTTGAACTCCATGTGCCTTGTTTCGCATCCCTAAATCAGTAAGACTCAACTCACCTCACAGGGAGTTGTGGAGGGTAATATACTGCTAATTTGTTCAGTATTTCACAACAATAAATTATATCTAGTAATCTGATAAACATAGGCAAGCCTCATTTATGCATGTAGTTGGAGACAAGGATAGATAAAACTTACAGATAGTTCAGAAAATTCATTAAAGTTATTTTTAACTACTACTGTTATCAAACATTTTATCTTTTGTTTCCTGTGTACTTTGCAAAGTTTTCTTATTCTTTTTCCATAACAGACATGGGGTAAGTAGGGCAAAGAGTTAACACTAATGTAGATGATGAAGGGATCAATTCATCAAGAGGAAACAATAATTCTAAAATTTACACAACTAATAATCATCAAAATACAAGAAAGAAAACAATAGAACCTTAACACCTTTTAGTTTAAAAAAACAAAACGGAAATAATGTGTGCTCTGGGGTCAGTCGTGTCCGACTCTGCAACCCCATGGACTTAGCCTGCTAGGCTTCTCTGCCCATGGCATTTTCCAGGCAAGAATACTGGAATGGGTTGCCATTCTTACTCCAGGGGATCTTCCCAACCCAGGGATCAAACAGAGTCTCCTGCATTGGCAAGCAGATTCTTTACCACTGTGCCGCCTGAGAAGCCCATTAATAGAACAGGTAGACAGCAAAGCAGTAAAGACTTGAATAGCACTGTCAGTGAGCCTGATACCATAGACATTCATAGGATATTCCACCCAACAGTAGCAGAATATACATTATTTTCAAGTGCATAGCAGTAGTTAACAAGTCAGACCATCTATCATAAATCTCAAAAGGATTTGATTATACAAAGTATGTTTTCTGGCTGTAATGGAATTAGAAATCAGTAACTGTAAGACACCTGGAAAATACCCCAAATAATTGAAACTAAACAATATACTTCTGAGTAACCCATGGATCAAAGACAAGATCACACACAAAATTGGAAAATATTTTGAACTGAATAAAAATGATGACATAACGTGTGGGATATAGCCAAGGCAATGCTTAGAGGTAAATTTATAGTATTAAATGCTTTAATTAAAAAGACAACGTTTGAGATTGACATGGACACACTGCTATGTTTAAAATGGATAAACAAGGTCCTACCATATAGCACAGGGAGTGCTGGTAGATGTTACATGGTGGCCTGGGTGGGAGGGGGTTTGAGGGGAGAATGGACATGTGTAGATGAAGGGCTGAGTCCCTTAGCTGTTTACCTGAAACTATCACAACATTGTTAATCTGCTGTACCCCAATACAAATACAAGGTTTTTTTTAAAAGGTGGAAAGATCTAGAGTCTTTCTATCTTAACTCAGAAAAAGGGATAAGAATGATGATGTTTAAGGGTACAGAGTTGGAGTAAGTAGTAAATAAACTCTAAAGACCTAATGCAGGACTTCCTGGTGACACAGTGGATAAGAATCCACCACTAATGCAGGGGGCGTGAATTCAATCTCTGGTCTGTGAAGGTTCCACGTGATGCACCGCAGCCACTGAGCCCATGCTCTAGAGCCCGCAAGCTGCAACTACTGGAGCAAGTGTACCTGAAGCCCGTGCTCTGCAAAAAGAGAAGTTCGTGCACTGCAGCGAAGAGCAGCCCCTGTTTGCCACAACTCGAGAAAGCCCTCACACAGCAGTGAAGACCCAGTGCAGCCAAAAATAAAATTATTTTTAAAAATAATAAATCAAAAAATACCTAATGCATGGTATCATGAATATGGATAATATTGTACTGTAATTATATAATGTGATAAATATGACTACACTGTCTACTATATTACAATATATAAATGTATCAAAGATATACATGCTGTATACCTTAAAATATTACATGACAAATTCAATTTTTAAAAATCAAGCCCAAAGTAAGCAGAAGAAATAGTGAAAGTAACAGTAAGCAGAAGAAAGGAAATAGTGAAAGTAAAAGCAGTGAATAGTTGATGAAATATAAAACAAAACCTGTAGAGAATAAAATCAGTGAAAAAGTTGGTTTTTTGGGAGAAGATAATGTAGTGAGCAAGTTTGATCAGTGAAAAAAAGACGAATTAGTAACATCAGGAATAAGGGATATCACTACTAATCCTATAGACACTGTAAGAGTTATAAGGGAGAATTATGAACAATTATGCCAGTGCATTTAATGTCTAGGATAAAATGAATGGCTTCCTTGAAAGACTACCAAAGCTCACTTCAGAAGAAACTAAGAACCTCACTATTCCTAAGTGTATTAAGGAAATGGAATTTGTAGTTAAAAGCCTTCCCACAGAGAAAAACTCTTGGTCCAAATGGCTTGACAGGTGAATTTCCCCAACTTCTATGGAAGAAATAACATCAATTCTACGCAAACTCTTCCAGAAGATAGAAGTGTATTTTTAACTTCATCTACTATCAGACATTTAACTTCTCTGCTTTATATATTTAAAAGTGTTTTCTAATTTTTTTATTCCCCCACAGCAGACCTGTGAGATAAGCAGGGCAAAGTGCTAACACCTTAGGTTAAGTGGCCTGTGTAGTTCAACTTTTCAGTGATCTAGTTGGGATAGGACTCCTATCTTATTCCTAGTTCTGATACTGCTACTGTTAACTAGTTGCCCTTTTAGTAGCTTTTTTTTACAGCAGCGTTTGGGATGCGCTAGCCACTGATGAGTGAACCAGGGAGAGACTTGGTGATACTTCAGCTTAGTTCTTAAGTTGAAGACGGGCTTAAACTCAGTGCTCATGCAATATTTGACACTTACTTGGCTCTCAATAAATATATAACCAACTAGAGAATTTTAGAGCAAGGGTCAGTATTACTGTATCATCCTTTTGGCATAGGCTCTGAGTTGGGATGATGGTTGGAAGCTGGACAAAAAGAAACATCTTATTTGGCTTAAGCAATGTGTCAGAATGCTCAGTGGAAGAGCTGGGTGGTCTGAGATTGGCCATCCCTTAAGCCATTTATCTGATGGTGGCCTTTCTTTGCATTTAACTGTCAATATATCTAAAGTGTAGAGCACACTTTTATGATATTGTAGCATAGTAACTCACACTTATATGTCAATAGAGACACTTGGAAAGATGTACAAGGTTCAATAATTTCTGGTGTGGGTTTGTTTCTCCTGTCATCACCCATTATGTGTTTTTTTACAGCTTTTAAATTGCCACAGAGAGAAATTGGTCAGCATCTTAATAGATGGCCAAGGAGCTGCCAAGGATACCGTTGTATGGGATGGGAAAAAGTTCAATACTGGGTTGATTTTATTTATCTAAATTGTAGGCTGTGACTTCAATATAATTCATGTTGCTAATACACCAAGGTAATGGCAGAGCACAAAACTATGCCATATGTTGAAGGAATGCTCTCTTACTCCTGGAAGTTTTACAGTCTGAGATACCTTTCTTATTCCAATTATAAAAACTTATTGTCAGGATGTGTTAATCAGATTTTAGCATACTGATTTAAAGTCTAATACCATCTCAATAGTTACATTAGAGATTTTAGTTTATGGTTATGCAAATTAATTTTTATGACTCTTGAATGTCTTTGCTAAACTAAGACTGTGGTAGAATGTAAATTGTTAGGCATAGTAGAAGCTCTTCCTTCTAATAGAGGATATGTTGAAATGACTTGAAGAAACCATTGTAACTTAAGCTGCTGATAACCAAAATCTGTACAAGCTAGATAAGTTTGAATCTTAAAGTTTACGACTATTTGAGAAATGCTTTATGACTGTAATTTTAATTGGGGATGTGCACTTCAGTTTTCTTTTAACTCCTCCATATTTTGTGAACATGATTTGCCAAAGTGGTATGTAAAAATCTGAGATTCGCAGTCATCTACTCAAATGGTACTCTTATCCATTTTTCTTAAAATTTATGGAGAAATTGCCAGGTTCCTCATGAAAGGTGACAAGCTCTACTAGTTCATGCTTCATCATATTTAATTAGTAGAGAGGAGTGGGTGTGAGGTAACACTTGCCAGAGACTGTGGTGCTTTGAGAAATTCAGTACATTCCAAGGATAGAGGTGTTCAGAGGCACCATCTGGAAGACATTTCCCCTTAGTGGTACCAAATTCTACTTTCTCTTGAATCGAAAAACAATTGAATAGCTAACCTCTTGCCCATGATGGCTTTAGGTGTGCCCTAACTAAATTTAGAGAAAGCAGACACTTGGGAGACGAAGCACAGTAGATTTGAATGTAGGAAAAAAACAAATCCCATGTAAGATTATTTTGTGGGATTGTGATCTGGTAATGAGATATCAAGAATTTGTGTGTTACTGCTAAATATACCAATGAACCAAACATAAAACAGTTGTTCTGAGAACTGCTGTAGTACACATTCATTTATATTTTTTAATGGGGTCAGAGCTTGGAGGACAATACAGTGAAATTTATAGGGTAGCCTTTATCTCCATTTATAATGTATATGTTTTAATCTAAAAGAAGAAAAGACTCTACTCCCTTGCTTGCTGGCACAGGAGGGTTAGATAATCAGCAAATAGGATACTTTGCCCCAGAATAATTCTGTGACTGGTGGATGCAGTGCCTTGGCCTGATTTTTTAAAGGATGGAGAACTGGAGCTCTGCTAGCCAAGGGAGGAGCATTTCCTCTTTCCACACTCCTCTCTATTAATAAAGTTTGTGTTGCCTATATGTGGCTTGTTAATGATAGGGGTGTTAACGACCACAGTTAATCTTCCTCCTCAACTCTTTCCTAATCCAGTCTCTTAAATAGACATTTAAAAAGCTTTTAACTCCTCTTGAATTGGGTGCTCATGGGCTTTTGGTGGATGTGGAGTGATAGTTATCAGCCCATTTAACAAAACCTGAGAGAGCCAGGACAGCTGTAATGTGCATCTCTATGCTGTGTTTTTGTTAAGATGCCACATGGCTAATACTTTGGAAATCATAAATCTAGTGGAAGAAAACATCTTTATAGAGGGTATTTTAGTTTTATGCTGTATGTGTGGCAAACCTAAAACCATTGGTACTTCTAGATCTATGAAGAGCAAAGAATACAGACCAGATTAAAACGGTTCTGTAAATTTGGTTTCTTTTCATCTTTTTATTTGCTACAGTGGGCTATAAAGAGGACGCCTTGAAGACAACGCTGTAGCTGACAGTTTAATCTTCACATAAGCCAACAGCTTTCCCCAAGGGCCTTAGGGGAGACTTGGGAGTTTCTCAAGCCTGGACCAACGGAAGTCTCCTGTCAGTGGCATATTTAATTAATACATGTGAGAGGGACCTTTGCATATGCCCTTGCCCTTTTCTGCTCTTTAGAATGACTTTTTTTATAGAAGATTTGCGTTCTTAGTGTGCTTATAAAATTTATATTAAAATTCTATAAAAGAGCTCATTGATTAATGCATTTTGACACTTGGTTTGACTACCCACAATAGTTCAGCGGGTAGTTCAGTGAGGCAACTTAGCAGTTGCTTTTGTTACTTTTTAAACAATACAAAGAAAGCTTAGAGAAAGACTTAGGATTATTATATATAGGCATGTGTGTGTATTTTGGCTGCCCTGGGTCTTCACTGCTACGCACAGGCTTTCTCTGGTTGTGGTCAGTGGGGGCTTCTCTTCATCGTGGTGCGTGGCCTTCTCATTGCGGTGGTTTCTCTTGTGGAGGAGCACAGACTCCAGGTGTACAGGCTCAGTAGTTGTTACTTGTGGCTTCTGGGCTTCAAAGTGTGGGTTCAGTAGCGGTGAGTGCCTGGGCGTAGTTGCCCTGCGCATGTGGAATCGTCCTGGACCAGTGATCGAACCTGTGTCCCCTACATTAGCAGGTGGATGGATTCTTAACCACTGCACCACCAGGGAAGTCCTAGTTTATATATATATATATATATATATATATACACACACACACACACACACACACGCACACTGTGTATACATAAGTATATACAGTGTGTGTGTGTGTGTGTGTGTGTGTGTGTGTGTGTGTATGTATATGCTTTTGCTTGTAAGTCGTCATGAAAATGCAAAAGCCACCAGGACAACTGACATTGATAAGCAGTGAATGGAGGGATTGGGCAGAGTACAGAAACCAACGGTCTCATGTGAGTGGTTCTCTGCTTCCAGTATTGATCTCTTAATGCAAACAGTTAATCATGACATCTGTTGTTCTTCTGGGTTGCCCCAGCTTTCTGTGATGCCCTCTCTAATTTCTGGGGACTGGCAGTTTTTACCTTTTTTTTTACTCTTTTACCCTTACAATGTGTGGGATTTTTGGGTCCCTCTCTGCTTCACCTCCTCACCTCTTCCCATTTTCTCTTTTTTTTTTTTTCTGGAAGATTTCATCTGTTAAAGAAGTTCCCTGTCATCGACTTGGAATGTACGTTCTGACTGCCTGACCGCAAAGGTCTTTGATGTTTGTCCAAGGCTGAATTCTCACCAGATTCCCTGGCTTAGGTGTTTTCCCCCAGCACACAGGGGCTTGCCTGTAAGATGAATTTGCCTTGTATCATTGATATGAAGGGTTGGTGGGGCCTGCTCTTTCTCGTGATCGGATGGGCACTTAAATTGCTGGACTCTGTCTGTAGTTGTTGATGCCTTTACCAGAGAGTTCCTGTGTGTGTTCAAGAAAAGGCTGAGATATGTTATGTCTGAAAGACGGGACTTGAGAAGCTCACCGCTTCCCATGGAGATTTCCATACGGATAATAAGGTTGTGCTCAAGAGGCTCGGCCTCTCTTCCTCCGGCATGGTATCAGGATTCTACCTTAATCTCTCCATCATCCTGCCAGCCATGTCTCATTTCTCACACTGGAGCACTCCCTGCTCCCAAGCTCAGCGTGAACCACCAGTCTAGATGCTTTATCTGGTCCAGGCTCTAGCCCTTAAATTGTCCGTCTGGCTTTGTGTTTCATTTGACCCTAATACACTGGGTCGCACTGTCTAAAAGAGAATTATGTCCCCTCCGATGTCTGAGTGCATTTCTCATTTCTTACTGCTGCTCCTGAGCAGATCTGTAACTTCAAGGTTAAGATAAGACACATTCCATCAGAACTATGTCGTCATCCTTGCCAGCTTCTGATCTGTGACTGTCCAGGAGATTTACAAGACAGTTGCATGCCATTCTTTACAGAATATTATGGTTGGACTCTGACTCCTGGCATCAGGCCCAATTTGATTTGTCAGCTGTTGCAAAACCCATTTCCCAAAGAGAAAGGGATCTTAGCCATGTGCATTTTAGCCAGTTCTTAAGAGTGGGAAAGGGGGAATTGATTTGGTTCTTTATTTCTTGATGTTTTAAGGAGAAAGATGGGACACCAGAATGTTTTTGTCCGTTTCCTCATTGGATTCCCTTGTTTTCCCTGAAAGGTTTCACTAAAATCTTACTATTGCTGTCATTCTTTCCTGTCCCTTATCCCTTCACAGAACTGCTATTTTTTCATTCTGCCGTCTCCAATGTTTTCCTGAGTTTTAAGGACTAAGAATTTTGCCCTTGAGAGAAAAGGTTACCTGCCTTTTCTCTGAAAGTTTATTGGTTTACCAGCAGCAGGTTAACAAAGACAATGTTCCTCCTTTCTTGCTCTCTAACATGTTGAACTGCAGGAGTTACTCCATGTAATATGGCTTAATGGCTTAGGAATTTGGAAGGTCACGTATTTCCTGCTGCTGTTGTATTAGGCCCTGTAATATTTTATAAACGCTTCTCTTGGGGGACTTAACAGCCTTTGGTTTCAACATAAACTCACCCTTTCCCTTGGAGGTAGGCAGTGGGGATTTATTTGGCCCCCTTTAGTGATTCTGGGGTTAGACCTAAAATTTATTTACTCAGGATCACACATGGGAAGTTAATCACAGAATCACAACTCTGATATAATTCCTTTGGCATTGTTTTCATATCCCTTAACTATGAAAAGTTTTAAAAACTTAGAGAGTTGAGAAAGGCAGATTTTACTAAGATTTCCTGATGAGTCTATTCAAAGTTAAAGAAATTCTTATAGTTGAAAACTGCCCATTGTGCTCTCATACCCTACAGTTTCTTATTTGATAGGCAGAATAATCACCATTCTTTTTTTTTTTTCCCCCTCAGTTGGGTTCTTTGCTTTTGATTGTCCCTTATTCATACTCTCTTGTGGCAGCAGCCTTTGTCTCTAAAAGACTCATCTGTAAAGAGAGCAGAGTTGTGGAGCTCTCTAAAATGTTCTTTAAGGCCAGCAGAAAGGAATATTCACAGGACTGCAAGTCTCTTAAGTCTCTTTTCTTTATCTCAGTCCTCCTTTTCTCAAGTATTAGGAATTTTTAATACACGGGGTTTTTATTATTATATTGTATAATTAATGTTCCAAGTGGGTAATTATTTTAAAATGTGTTTTATAATACTACAAAAACAACTAATGAGAAGTGGTTTTCAATTAACAGTAATGGTTGTGACTGGACTGTTCCTTTCCCTTCTGTTTTTTAAAACTACTGGAGAATTAAATTGTTTTCTGTCTATAATTTCAGTTGAAATTCGGTAGTGCTTCAAGTCTCTAGATTCTGTTTCTGAATCTAGCAATCCCCCAAGAAGGAAAGTTGTATAGTATCTTTGAAATACTTCTCCCTTTCCTGTTACTCCCTGCACCTCCCCCGCCTCCCAGTTTTAATTAACTGTTCAGTGACAGATGGTAGAAAAGGCCTCGCCTAAAGTGTTCCTGGCGGGCTGGATTAGGGGGTCGTAGTTTGTCCTGATCTTGTTGTAGAAGGATCTAGCCTTTCCCCGCCCCCACTTCCAGTTGAGCGATAATCCTGTTAGATCTTAAAATGCTATTGATTAAATTCCCAGTGCTCTTAGAGAAATAAGCACAAGTTCTGGATTTAAAAACCCAAGAGCCAATTCCCTGGAGCTCTGAATGCCTTAGACTTGAGGCCAAGGGAGGTACCTTCCAACTTCTCCACCCTGCCTTCACTGAAAAGGAAAGTTAAGCCTTTTAACTTTTCCGTTTGCTTCTCTCCCCCCTTAGTCTAGTAAGGCTGCCAGTTGCCATGGCAACGGACTGGGACAGCTGCGCAGTGGCGCCTAGGCAGCTGGGTGGGGGCGGGGGAGCTGCCAGCCCGCCAAGCCCCAGACCTGGGAGGGGAGGCCCCTCCTGTTAGCCCAGAGGGAAAGAAAGAACTGGGGCGATCCGGTAGGTAAAGGAGGGAACCCCCATTCATCTTCTACCTTTGGGGCTCCTCTTCTGCATGAAGGTATAAAGGGAGATTGTCCTCTTTCCTCCCTGAAACTGAAGAACACATATGTAAATCCTTGTTTTTCCTCGTGAGGCAGGGGAGGCCATAGTCACAATGCTTAACTGCATGCATGTAACCCGGGGCTGGTTTTAACCCTGGCGCTCTGACCTAAACTGCTCAGCTCCCGGAAATTCCAAGGTGAGTGGGGGTGGGGTGGGGTATTCTCCCTGGAATATGACATTTCCTGTCTCTGGTGAGGTTGGAGGCTGCTTTTATTTTAAATAAATCAGATTTTTTTTCCTTGAAGCTAAAGGACTTTCGTCTGAATTCGTGGAAAAATTATTTTGAAACTCCTTACCTTACATTCCCCCCACTCCCACTCCCTCATCCAAACGAAGTATTTTGATAAAAAGAGTTTTTTGGGTGGGCACACCTATTGCTAGTAAGTTCTGGAGGTATGATTTACAACTATATATCCTTGGAATTCCCTAAATTTTGCTAGTTTGCAGTAAATTGATTAATGCAACTTTTTATGGTACTCAAAGACAAAATTCTGAGATTAGTAGTGACCTTTCCTATTCCTGGGGTGGTCATCTGATCAGAAAGAAAATGTTTTTAGAATGCTGAAAAAAAAGCTTTAAGGTTTACAGCAAAATAAAATGGAGTTCACCTAAGAAAACAATCCCTGCTACTCTATAATCCAGACTCTAGGCACCATTTAACAAGGTTATGGAAGAATTCTTAAAAATGATTGTGGTGACAACAAGGAGAGAATTTTAAAACACTAGAGTCTCTGCTGTATACCCCCTGGTTGTGCATATTTCTGAGCTTAACTCAATTTCCATTTGTGTTGCCTTGCTTCAGCTTTCCTTGGGCCTATGAATGGTTCTTCTGTGTTTGGAGGCTTCATGTTGCTGTGAGTCTGGGACCAGACCTCTGTTTTCCTCCTCCTCTTCCTTTGGCCCAAAGTCAGCTCCAGTTAAGAGGAGAGGTACCTCCTTAATATTTGGATTAGTTGAGCCTTAAGAATTACTGAACAGCCCAATGACTAGTTTTGATTTTTAGGACAAAAAAATATTTTTCTCCTCCCTGCCTCCCTCCTATCCCCAAATGAAAGATGAGGCTTAATATATTTGAGGTGTCAGCCTTGCTTTTGTGAGCTGATGGATGCTCTGAAGGGACAAGCTCAATTTGTTGAAGGGAAATGTACCGAGTCACTGAAAATGTGGTGAAACATGCCAGAGCAGGCCTTTTTTGTCCTGCTAAGAGACTGCTCAGAATGCTCAGAGCAGGGGAAAGTTAGATTTTGGTGGCTTTTCTTTTTTTTTTTCTCTCATTTTTATAGAAAATCTTAAATAGAAGGTTTTCCATATTTCTCTTCCAGTTTATGACTTGTAGACAGTTGTAGAGGTACCAGGAGTAAAATACCACACACTACTTGTTTTATGGAATCTGAAATTAGAGTTAGATAATTGTGGCCATCTAATAATTTTGATCTTGTGAGCCAAAGAGAAAGTTGTAATTAAGAAAGTGGGGATCTGCCCATTTTTGGTTACATTCTTAGGACTCATCTGTAGAATGTTTCAAAACCCAAGAGAAAGGTACAGGGCAGCTTTGTGTACACCCGCTGCATCCCATCAAGAAGAGACTGAACATTTTAACTGCCCACATGGATTCTGACCATTTTTGTCCTTTCCATTTGCAGGAACCCGGTGGCCTTAGTCCTTCAGGTGAATCAGCGTGAGACATGGGAAAGAAAACCAAGCGGACAGCTGACAGTTCTTCTTCAGAAGATGAGGAGGAGTATGTTGTGGAGAAGGTGCTAGACAGGCGTGTGGTTAAGGGGCAAGTGGAATATCTACTGAAGTGGAAAGGCTTTTCCGAGTAAGTACTTTCTGTCATGCTTTGGGACTCAGGCAGGTAGACAGCTTTGGTTCATTTCCCTGTGAGCCATCACCATCTTTGTCTTGTTCTTTCCTCGCCTGTACTCCTTTCTAAGAGTTGCAAGACACTGCAGTAAACTAAGCAAAGTCTCCGCTTCTTGGAGCTGATGTTCTAATGAGACTGCTTTTGAGAGGCAGTGTAATGAACTGGTTAGAAGCGTAGATTAGGGGCCAGATTGCCTGGGTCCAGATTCTTGCTCCCACCACTTACAGTATGAGCTGGGTGACCTTGGTGACGTTCCTTAATCTTCTTTCCTCCTCAATAAAATAGGGATAAGAAATAGTATATATCGTAGAGATGTTGGGGAAATGTATAGAGTCAGACACATAAGGTCAGTTTAAGTGTAAGCTGTTATTCTTTTGGATGTAACCAAACTAAAATACATACATTTAAGTAGAAGTTGTAGTTGATCCCATAGCTCTCCATAATGACCCTTGGCCCTCACAAGTGTCCTAGGATGAAACACTCATCTTCATTATTTTTTTTAACACTCATCCTAATAAGAGACTTAAATCTGAGACCCAATATTTATTTTTAAAAATTTAAATTATATATATATAAAACTGACGCAAAAGAAATTGAGTGAACACTCAAATACATTCCACCTCTTTTCTACAATAACACTTTTTAATATAATCTTTATTCCTCAATCTGTCTTTTTTACTATTATTTATTTTAAAGACCTTAAAACCCCTCTTTCACGTCAGTGAGCTTTAAGAATGATACTGAAGTGTTGAGTATTCAGAGTTAGGCAGTAACTGACTTTAAGTGCTGAAGTAAATATACACATACTGAAGCATAGAAGAGGTAGCTTGAAAAGTGAATTACATGAAGCTGTGTAATCATTAGGCATTTTGCCTTAATTTCTCATTAATTCTCTTCCCAGGATGCCTGATAACAAAGAATGGATTTCTCTGAACAGCAGTGAGCTGATAGGAACTGGTTTAGGCTCCTAGGAGTGTTCAATAGAAATGGAATGCAAGCCAGATGTAATTTTAAATTTTATGGTGGCTACATTAAGGAAAAGTGGAATTAATTTTAATAATATATTTTATTAGACACTCCCATCAAAATGCTATTTCCAAATTAATACAAAAATTATTAATGAAATTTTATATTTTCATGCTAAGAATTTAAAATCTGTTATATATTTTTCATTCTACAGCACATCTCAGTTCATACTAGCCACATTTCAAATGTTCATTTACCATATGTGGCTAGTAGTTACCATATTGAACATCACAACTTTAAAGTGTGAGACTTTAATAAAAAATTGAATGCTTTGTCAGTACCTTGGGACAAAGGTGTGATCAGGAGCCTTTGGAATATAGTCAAGGTTATTATGGGAATCAAGTTTCTCATCTGGAGCGTTGTTGGGGTTTTAGGCGGGACGGCTCATGCACTGCAGGATGCTTAGCATTTGTAGCACAGACAGAACTAAATGTGGGTCGCACGGCAGTCAGAATATGCCCTCCATATTTCTAAAGAAGTGTGGTATCATGGCATCCTCTAGAGTTGAGCATACAGATTTGAGAGGCCTAGAGCATCATGAGCTAGGAATTAAAATACACCTTCATGAAGGGGGCTTCCCTGGTAGTCCATGGGTTGAGAATCTGCCTTGCGATGGAGGGGACACTGGTGTGATCCCTGGTCCAGGAAGATCCCACATGCTTCAGAGCAGCTAAGCCCTGTGTACCACAACTGAGCCAGCGCTCTAGAGCCTGTGCTCTGCAACAGGAGGAGCCAACGCAATGAGAAGCCTGTACACCGCAATGAAGAGTAGCCCCTGCTTGCTGCAAGTAGAGAAAGCTTGAGTGTAACAGTGAAGATCACCACAGCCAAAAAATAAATGTTTAAAAAACAAAAATACACCTGAAGACTTTAAGGGTGTTTATTTGGCCCATTGAATCATCACTGGAAATTGTTGGGTGTTTTGAAGAATTTGAAGACTGTGTAGTTGAGCTATTGGTACCTTACATAGATAAAAGAGGTAAAGAAAAGATTTAGGGTAGATGGATTAACATTTGTCCTGAGTTTTTCAAAAGTATCTAGAGTTTCATTAAAGACTGAGACAGATTGTGCCCCTTCAACATTGTCCACAACTAAGTACCTGCTGTTTGCTAGGCAGTGGTTATATCCTACCTCATGTGTTCTCTATAATTCTCGTAACAGCCTTTAGAGGTATTTTCAGTTTACAGACGAGGAAATTAATTGTTTACCAGAGATAACATACCTGATACATGCTAAAACAAGGATCCAGCATCACATTTCTTCGGTGCTAAAATCCAGATTCTTTGTAAGTTATACCATGTTGTCTTTTGGGAAAACTGATTGTTGTAGAAATAATACTAACCTGGTGGGGAAGGGATAATCCCGTTAGAAGATTGGCTTTCCTTGGAGGCAACAGAGATTCTTCTCCTACCTCCGCATCTTCGCTTGCGTACTGTACTACAGTGTTGGCATGCCTCTTGGATTTGGTGCCTTAACTCTCCTGGGATAGTAAACTATATATATCTGTGAATTTGGGAGAAGTTATTGTACGAGGATTTTTTTTTTTTTTTTTTTTTGGCTGAAAGAAGAGCTGTGAGGGAGAGGCTTTCCAGTTTTAGCTCAAATGATTTAGAAATAAACTTTGTTTCATTCTTAAGCTCTTTTTGCAGAAAGCTGAAGTCTAGAGTAAATATCTCAGATTTTTCCATCATTATTAAGTTACAGCATGTGTTCAAACCATTCTTATTTAAAGATACTACATTGTTTTTGTTTTTAATAAAGTATCTAAAATAAATTGTGCATAAATGTAAAAAATATTTCCTAAGTCAGTGAAGGGATTATAGAAACTGTGTCTGTGATATATGTACAGATATATCTTGATGTAGCTAGTTCTTAATGAAAGAACCTCTGCCACTGGCTAGGAGTGAAGAGGATGCCTGGTCTAGTTTTTCCCAAAGAAGATAAATGTCTTGCTTTCATTACATAACCTGCTATTGGTATTGGTGTTTTGCACTTCTAAAATCCATGCTGGGAATACAGAGAACAAGTTTGTGAATGCAAACTTATTTTCCTCATAGAAGGACTCCCCTTGATCCAAGTTTAATTAGACACAGTTATTTAACTTGAATTATTTTTGCTTATTAATATAGAGATGCGTTTTGATTACCTAGTGACAGTAGACTTGAATCCAGAGCAATGAATGAATGCACTCCAAATCCCAGTTTTGAGTCTTTTCCTTTTTATGGTTTGCTTATATTCTAATGATTTAACCCCTTACTGCCTTTTTTTTTCTAATTAACTACTTAAGCCTTCCAACAATTTGTTGGCATTTCTTGGAAATATAAGTAACATAATTAAGACATAATTAATTGTCCTCTCTTCAGGATTTACATAGATGATGTATGAAATCACATTTGCCACTTAGAAAGCAGAACTTATATTTGAATGTTTAACAGGTTTATTGATATACAGTTTACATACCATAAAATTCATTTATTGAAAGTATACAATTCAGTGATTTCTGGTAAATTTTTAGAGTTGTGCAACCATCAGCATAGTCCAGTTTTAGAACATTTCCGTAACCTCCCCAAATTCCCTTGAACATTTTTGTATTTAATTGCAAGCTCCAGCCACAAGGAACTACTGATCAGCTTTCTGTTTTTAAATGTCTTTCCTAGACATTTCATATAAATGGAATCAGACAGTGTATGGTGTTTTGCATCTGTTTAGTTTTAACTTAGCACAGTCTTGACGTTCTTCCATGTTGTAGCATATATTAGTATTATGTTCCTTTTTTGTTGCTGAATAGTATTTCATTGTATGGATATACCATGTTATGTTTATCTGTTCGCCTGTTGGTAGGTATTTGAATTGTTTTCTGTCTTTGACTACTAAAATGCTGCTATAATTGTGTGCAAGTTTTTGTGTGTGTGTGTGTCGATATATTAGATAGATTTCTAGAATCAAATTTATTATCTCCTTTAAGCATAGGGATTCTATTCCCTTTTTGCCTACTTGTCTTCTGTGAAGTAAAGTATTGGATTCCCTCTTACCCCAAAACTTCTTCATTTCTTTCCTTTTTTCTCCATTCTTGCCCAGGGAGCACAATACTTGGGAACCTGAGAAAAACTTGGATTGCCCTGAGCTAATTTCTGAGTTTATGAAAAAGTATAAGAAGATGAAGGAGGGTGAAAATAACAAACCCAGGGAGAAATCAGAAAGTAACAAGAGGAAATCCAATTTCTCAAACAGTGCTGATGATATCAAATCCAAAAAAAAGAGAGAGGTAAGCTTTATTTCTCCTGTCCTCCCCCCCTCCATCCCCCACTCTTCTTCCCGTGCTTCCTCCTCGCTCCACCCAAAAAAAGGGGGCACTGTTTTGGTTGGTTTTATTCTGAGGATGGCCTGTAAGGTAGATTGTTGAACACGAGAGTTCACTGGGGAGGGTTGTTGATCCACTACAGCGCCCCCTCCTGGCTGAGTAAGAAATGTAATATGTGTCCACTGAATTGTGCTAAGGTGGCAAAATTAAATCCCTGTAAAACATTCAGCCACTCTGTGCCTTTTTTGTGAATAGGTGGCTGAGTTGTCTTACAGAGAGTCTTTAGTGAATTTTTTAGGGATAGAAAGAAGCTTTAAAATATCTACCACTTCATTTTTTTCTTTTATTCCAAAGATAGCACTTAACTTTAACCCTTTATAGTCTTTCTTTTTTAACTAAGGTGAAATCACATAACATACAACTAACCATTTTATTTTATTTTTAAATTATTTATTTATGGCCACACCAACACATGTGGGATCTTAATTCCCTGACCAGAATCAAACCCACGCCCCCTGCATTGGGAGTGCATAGTCTTAACCACTGGACCGTCAGGAAAGTCCCCAATTAACCATTTTAAAGTGAACAGTTTAGTGGCATGTATAGTCTCTCTTGATCCTATTGTATTTTTACATGTTTCAAATTAATTTTCATCTTCCTTTGGAATCTTTTTATTCAGTTTTGAAAATGTGTTTATGAAATTTTGGTTTGATTCAGTTTTTTTAATCCTGATATTTAGCTGTTAAGTAGCCATAACCACTGTTCCTGTCTTTTTTTTCTCATCTATATCTTTTCCATCTGTGCTTCCATTCCTTTCATTAATTTCAAGGTTGTGAAGTCTTTTGTGGTGAAGGATATATCATACCCTTAAAGTTTAATACAATAGAAGTGTAAGTCTGCTTCTGAATCTTCTAGCATCCCTGCCATAAGCATCCATATTTATCTTCATTCTCCTTGGATACCCGTCTTGGTAGAGCATTAGTTCCCAGCCCTGGCTGCATATTAGACTCATGGCAGGGGGGCAGCCGGGTGTTTCAAAAGCCTCCGGTGCCCAAGATGCACTCTAGACCAATAAAATTCAAATTTCTGTGGGTTGGACCTGTGCATTAGTATTTTCTAGAGACTTACACAGGTGATTCCTGGTCTCTAGAGGAGAGAAAATGGGAGAACAACTTTCCAAAAAGAATTGAAATAAGAATGAAAGATTGGAGGCTGTCAGTGAAAGTGGACGCTAGTATTTTGTTTGTTTCCCTGATTAATTTTATTTTTTGCAATCTTATTTTTTAAAACTGCCCTGTTCTGGTGAGATGTGTATATCATTATGATATAGCATACTAGTAAATAATTTGAAAATGCCTTCCCTTCTCTAAGGAGCTAAGACTTGGGTCTATCTTTCTTTTTACTTTTTTATTAGTCCTTTGTATTCTGGTTTTTGTCATTTGATGCATTTTCCAGCTAAGTAAAGAGACCAAGAAACAACACAACATGACTTCTGTAGCCATTTTTGACATACAGTATGTATTTCCTCAACCTAAGGTTTCTGTTCTTTTAAAAAGGAGCAGTCTGGGGGAGGGGGGCAAAAAAAAAAAAGGATCAATCTGACTTTGAGACACTGGCCAGTGCAGAGTTTGGTTCCTAGGCCAGGTTTTGATGCTGCCGACCTTGAAAACCAGCCCCCCACACACATGTCCCTTACATTGTAATGTTCATCTGGGGCCCCTGGCAGCGTTCTCAGCAGTCCTGATGGCTGTCATGTAGGCAGCTGGGAAGATAGGTGATTGTATATTTTAAAGGTGCAGGAGGGGATTTCGTTTCTTTCTTTAGACCACTGCAGAAAAATTTGTTAGTCGGCATTATGCCTGATTTAAGATTACTGCCTGTGTGATGATTTTAGCATTTTCCTCGCCTCGGCTCCTTTTCAGCAGCTTGAACATTTTTCTTCTCTTCCCTCCCTATGTGGCAAACTGTTTTCAGCCGCCAGCTATGATTTACGACTTGGTTGCTGTGCCAGCATTCCAGCTGTGAGCAGCTGTGTGCACATCTGGGAACCTCCTCCCTTTAAGCGCCCCCAAAAGAGGCTGTGCTTTTGAGCCTGTATGTCCCCTGATTCATGCATGGGATTTCCTGCTCAGTGTGGGCCCTGGTATCTTTGGGACCACCTGGATGCTGAAGGCTTTGTATCTCTCAGAAGAAAGCAAAGTGAACGGCAGATCAGAGATTTTATCATGAAAATCAGACATTGGCGATTTAGTTCATTTGGGCAGTCTTTCTAAGTCTTTTTTGTGTTACCATTAGATAAGCTGGCATTATCTTCCATAGTAAGGTTGTTTAAATTACCTGGTTTGTATAAAATTTCACCATTTTGCTCTCACCAGTGCCATCGCACCTGAATCAAATCCTATGCTCCTTATCTAGATTGCATGATTGCAATTTGACCAAGTTTGAATAATCCCCTACAGAATTTTTTTTGTTTTAAATCCCTCTCCAGTTTACTCTATAAAGCTAATGACCTATCTCCATCAGGAGGGGACAGGCACAGATCAGGGCCTCTTCCCCAGTGCATGGGGATTATAATATGTGATCTCTGAAAGAAATTTGCTATTTTACAGTAGTTCTTTGAATCCCTTCTTAATCTTAATCACTGTTCATTTGTAAGTACAGATGGCTATGTGAAAAGAAGTATTAAAAGTACTGGTCATTGTTAGGTGAACTGCAAGTCCAGAGAATAAACTCCAGATTGAGAGGTGGTATACTTGAAGTTTATAAAATGAAAAAGGATTTAGTTCACCTGGACTTGTTTATCATCTGAGAAGCAAGTTTAAGGATATTAGATTAGGGGATGAGAGGAGTTCCTAGATGATGACTCCAGAATATTTAAGGGATATTAAGCAGTTTTAGGGGCCACTCCCAGTCCTTTGACGGAATACTAAAAAGACAGCTGCATCTTCCTGCAAAATAGCTCTTAGCATCTCTGTTACTGGCTGACGCAGTATTGTATTTCTGCAGTTCTAAGAACTTTATGAATTGAGTGACCAAAATGGTATCCAGTAATATTAACTTAGGTTGTGCTTTATTGAGCTGAGAAACAGGGAGGTTTTTCACTCTTACCTCCAAGCTGTAACCTTTCTTCATCTTCTATTTATAGCAGAGCAATGATATCGCTCGGGGCTTTGAGAGAGGACTGGAACCAGAAAAGATCATTGGGGCGACAGATTCCTGTGGCGACTTAATGTTCCTAATGAAATGGTGAGAGAGATTGGGCCTCCCTCTGCAATTGTGTTTCTTTGCAGTGACTTGAATTCGTATGGAAGATAGGGAGGGAAGACTGAGTATTCCCCAACTAAGAATTGTGATCTAAATTTTTAACTGATACCAGCTGTCAGTATTAAATGGGAATTGTGGTTCAGAGTGGATTTAAGATTGTAAAACTTTGGTATTAAGCCAAATTACATTAGCCCACATACCAGAAAATGGTAGAATTGAGGTAGGAAACATATAAACATGATCTAACCATTTATTTACACAGTTCTGAATCATTTACCGTTAACACCATGAGCCTGTGGCCATGGGATAGAAATTGAGTGAGGCTTTCTGCCACCACTGAAGACCAAGACCGCTGAATAATGTCTAAAAGAGAAAAGTAATCTTAACAAAAAGCATTAAGGATAATACTAGCCAAAGCACAGGTTATTTCATCCGGTAGAGGGAATAGCTCTCAGAGAAAAGTGTAGTTGCTTCCCCTCAGCTTGGTTTCTTAAAGTCAGAGTGATTTATGGTGCAGCCCCCCTGCCTTTCTGTTTCCATGTGTTCTGGCTTGTGATTTAAGTTTGATCTCTAAATAGAGGGTTCCTGCTACAGTGCCACTAAGGAAACTAATTAGCTTAAAAGTTGGATAGTCAGGAGGTTTAATATTTTATCTGATCGAAATTTTGAGGTAAATTACCCAGAAGCCTGTATTTGAAGACTCACTATAATCTGTCCAAAGTCAGGAGCTGTATTGACTGCTTTTCCCACTTAGCCATATGTGGAACTTAACGATTTACATTCACATATTAACTACCTTTTTCCACCACAGTCCAAATTTGGGTAGCTGCTCTAAGCTGTGTGTTTTCCCCCTCCTCTTCCTACCCATAATGCTTACCTCCATGAGTTCAGTATCTCCATTTTCTAGAAAAGGAGTTAGGTGGAGGGGGAAAAAAAGAAGTTAGTTGTCTTTTTCCACATCTCAGTGGAATGTTAATTAAAAAATTTTTTTTCTTCTTGATTTGGAATCCTGGTTAAGGAACTTGCTAGATTTTTGTTGTTTTTGTTACACTGGATAGTAAAAAGTGTAACTTGGATAATTGAAATTTGCAGCTAATTCCTGCATTTCATTTTAGTGACTAGGTTCTACATTCTTTGTTGACTTAAATTTCTATTTTCTTATTGTTCCAACCTACAGTTCTGACCAAAAGGATGAGTGTTTAAAAGGCCAGAAGATGAGAAGGGTTAGGACCCTTTCATGATCCAGATGATCCAGAAACTGGATTGAGCAATTTATGCGTAATCAATAGGGCTGAATGTAGCTTTGATTGTGTGTTCACTCACGTGCTCATACACACAAATAAAACTTATGAAAGCAGAATTTATATAGTAGTTTAATTTTCAGCCTTTTAATTAAACCCTCTATGTGTTCCATCTATTCTAGCTGAAGTCTTCTGTTTCTTCCTGATGTAGTCGTTAAACAGTGTTTACTAACAATTTGATTCATTGACTTAAATTTCTCCTTGAAATTGTGGAGCTGTTAGGATCCTTTTCCCTTTGATGGAGAGGAAATCAAGTCAGCTAATTCATAATTCAGTAACACAAACCAGTGTTTGGACAGACTCTCATTCTTCCTCTCTTCTAAGTCTCATATTCTTTCTCTCCAGGAAAGACACGGATGAAGCAGACCTGGTTCTTGCAAAAGAAGCTAATGTTAAATGTCCACAAATTGTGATAGCATTTTATGAAGAGAGACTGACGTGGCATGCATATCCTGAGGATGCGGAAAACAAAGAGAAAGAAACAGCAAAGAGCTAAAGGAGGGGGTGGTCTCTGTCATTTCTCTTTGTACATAATACATTCAGCTCCCTGCCTCCTCTCCTTTCTACCCACCCCCTTCTATCCTAAACACATCCATAAAAAATGTGCTTATCACTGTGCTCCACAGGAGAAATGTTGGTATTGGTTCTCTTGTAACATAACTGATGGTCTGATTCATGATAAGTGTCTCTCTGTGAAGACCAGGCATTTACATACTGTGTGTAATTCCCACCATTTTTTCCTTTGCCCTGCTCTCTCTCCCTTCTGCTCCCCTGTGACCTCAAGATGAAGTTTAACTTTTTAGTCACCTTAGAGTCTTGATCTTTCAGGGTTGGTTGCTTTTTAGGTGGGGGATTTTGTTATAATGATGTTGAATTTTGGTTTCTTGCTTTGGCTCTTAGAACATATTGATGACCAGCTAGCCTTTGTTTTGAGATGTTGGGATGGAAAAGATGTTGCCCGTCTTTTAAAAAAGCCAACAGCAACTGCCTACCTGTTGGGGCTTCCCCAACCTCATTCAGCTCTACCCAGGAGAATACAGGGTTCCTGATGTGGTCTTCTGGGCCACCCTCTGTTGTTCATCCTCACCATCCTCCCAGAAGAGCGGCATCCTTTGGAGGGCTTGAAATTTTCCATTCAGATTTGTCAAGGCACTCCTTCTAGCCCCAGGACTTTTGGCCTTATTTCTTAGCAATCCCTGATTCGGCTTCTGCAAGTTGGTGAAGTCTGTTATAAAATGACAAGATTATTAACTGTGGAAATTTGTAGCTATTAGTACATGAGGATGATGGGGTAGGATACAACTGTCTTTATTATCACATTTGGTATGTATGTATTATTTCCTTCCATCTCTCTCATTTGGATTATATATTTATGTAGGTGTGAGTGACTGCCTGGTGCTTGTGCCAAGGTGCTAGGCACCCTCCAACCCTGCCAACTTTTGTGGCCTCCCAAAGCAGTCGTGTTACCAAAGAGGCTTCAGACTTCTCAGTGGACCCCACTTTCCCCTCCATGCCATTATTTTCAGTGGGGAATTCTTGGAGGGGAGCCACTGGCCACAGTATCAATTTTAAATATTCATAGCATTTATAATCATAAATTCCTTGCTTTGTTGACTTCTGGATTTGCCACCAAGAGTCCCCAAAGTGTTAATGCCCTTCCCTTTTTCCACCATCAAATTCTTAGTTGGATCTTTTTTTTTTTTTTAATTTCTATAGAAGACTATCGACCTCCGAGAATGACAGGCCCCGGCATGTTGACACAGCCTCTTCCCAACTCAGCAAAGTATTTCTTTTTTGGCTTCTTCCTGCTTTGCCATTATGTTGAGAGGTTATTTTTCTGATTATAGCCTTCAGCCTTTGTTCCCCAAGGAACACCCTACTTCTCTTTTCCCTTTTTTTCTCGTAGTTAAAGGGGGCTAGAGAATCAAGACTAAAAGTCAGGAAATAGCAGGGTTTTGAGCATCCTTGTCCCAGCCTGAAGCTGAGGAAATAAGAATAAATGTTTAAAATAGCCTTAACTCTAGAGTTCACCAGCCATTGAGGTTGTTTTTGTGGTTGCTTTTGATTTTTAAAACATATAGCTGTCTGGCCAGGAGCATTCAACCATCTCTAGATTTTTCAGAGTAATGAGGGAAATGGAAAGATTGCTCCAGTTCACAGATGAGCCAAATAATATGCAAATCATATACCCGTTCATAGCATTTGTTAACATTGCTTCCCTGCTCAGCTGCTGATTGAATTCCGTGTGCTTGTATAAATTATGTCAAAGATTATACTGCACAGTTGAGAAGACAGCTGTTGCAGTGACATGACGGACTGGAACAATGAAGCTTTTGGTTTTAGCCATCCAGGAAAATCCTTCTGAATGGTAATGTGATTGGGTGAGAACTCATAACCCACACCTCAAATGGGTAGGAGTTTAATCTCCATCTTCTTTAACTAAAGGAATTAAAGGCCTAGATCAAGTGCTGGATAATTGACAGTTGTTAGTACTGATCTGATGGGCATGTGAAAGAAAGGATGGTCAGAAAAGAGGTCTTTCATGCGAGTAACTAAGGATATCAATTAGGATGTGCTAGAACAGAACAAATAGGCCAGAGCTGCCGAGAAGACCATCCGGGTCTCTCAATTTCCAGGTGGAGAAAATGACAGCTCATCCATGTGGCTAGTGTCTGTCTCCCAGGAGGAGTGGGCATGTAAACAGAGTCCAGTGACCATGTTTTTAGAGCGAAAATCTAGGCCATGGACAAAAAGCAGCCCAATGATTTGGTACTGAGATTGGTCTTGAGAAACCTGGGGCACATGGTTGCCAGGGTTACGGGTAATGTTTACGACATTCATCAAAACCTGATTTCTTTCAGCAAAAACCCCAGGATTGTCTACTATTCATCACTGCTTTAATACTTTAGTTTTCACTCCATTCATCTTTTTCTGTCCACAGTTATTGAAATCAAGGTCTTATACTATGTGCTGCCCAAACAACTTGTTCTCTCCCTGCCTATCCACAGCCAGTTCTGTAGGAATAGAGGGAGCCAGCCGCCAGTACTCATCTCAGCCCTTCAGAAGAAAGGAAACTAGACGCCTGTCTGTGCCTTCGGCATTTGATGGTGTCAAGTAGCTGTCCAGGCCCTTGGAGAATTGCAGCCTGGAACAGAAACCTGCTTTCGTGGGGCTTTCTCCTCTCAAAAGAGTTAGTAGCCCTGGGCTAAGCAGTCTTAAATACCTAGGTCTCAGGTGCTCAAAGTGTGTTTTTCCTGTTAGTCCTCTTTCAAAACATCTTCCTATTGCTGAGTTTTTTCTTGTAATCAGCATTCAAAGATTTCTCCTTCCACAGAATGTAGCGGAGCTGTGAGCACCAGAGTCTACCAAGTCAGCATAGCTGCTTGCCTGAGCCCTGGGCTGGGCAGAAGCCCTCATGTTAAGATTAGCTGTTAGAGAATGTCAGCCCTGATGGAAGCACCCGTTTTTAACCTGGAGAGGGCCATATCATTTTTCCTTCTGCACTCCAGCTTTCCTGTGCGTTCTAACACTCGAAAGTCTAGATGGTTCTTGGCAGTCCCTCAGCCATATATCTGTACTACTATTGTTGAAGAAAAGCTGGTCTTGTTCTTGGGCAGTTTTCAATTATTCTTAACTCTTTGTTCCTGTGCTGTAGCCTCCCTGCAGTTCAATTTCCTTATTTTTAGGCCAAATCCTGGGGCCTGGAGGAAAGTGCTTGTGATTTTCATCTTGTGATTTGGTTGGATCTCTGTTTAACCCAGCTTAGCTAAAGTGCAGAGGGGTCAGAGGAATCCAGCGAGTGATTGTCTTTGCCCTTAGGGTTTGAATTCTGGGGCCTAAAATAAGTTCACGGTGGCACAAGAACCTCAGGAAGGGTTATGTCATTAGATTTGAGATGTGGAAATGGTTTCTCACAAACGGGGTCAAAGGAAAAGCTCATTTGGCAGCCATAACTCCATCCTTTTGGTTTAGGTTTTTAGAGTGAAGGTTAAGAGTGCCGAGATGTGTACTATTGTAATTAGACCACCAAGCAAGCATACCTGTCAGGGCAGAGAGAGGAAAGGTCTGAACCCAGTGTATTTATTTTTTTCATTTTGGCTCTACCACTAATCATAAAAGTTAGGTTTTTCAAAACTAGAGGTGTTACCTGGCTTGCCCCTAAGAGCATATGCTCAGAATTGGGGCCCCCACCCGCCCAGTTAGTCACAGTGGGTTTGTATTGAGCTGTCCAGTTCCTATCACATTAGTGTACACCAGCATTTACTTCATTCAGTGGACATTATTTTGGCCCTGGGGATACAAAGTTCAAAAAGATGCAGTCTCTGACCTCAAAGAATTTCCATACTGCTGCATAGTGTAATAAATGTTACAAGTGGGCACATATTTTACATTTGGGGGCAGAGACCACTGGTTGGTGTAGTTTGTGGTTCTAGAGTAGTCGGGTGATGGTTAGGTTCGTGTGTAGAAAAGATCTGTGACCTTGGATGAACCAAGGTAACTGGCCATAGATGAACTGCAAGGGCTTGTTTTAGCCCAGAAAGTAAAGATAACAGGTTTACTTAGAAATGCTACTCCTGAGAGAGAACAACAGGTTAAGTGGGGGTTGAGAACCCCTGGCTCTGGTCCCTAGGTTGTTTGCCGAAGTATTTAATAGTATAGTTAATCCTCGCTTGTGGAAAGCATCAACTATGTTGCACGGCCAGTTTTGTGTTGTTATCATTGTAGATTCTGTAAAATGTATTCCTTGCAAATCAAGAGTTGCTCACACCCTTTTCAGTTTCTCATGCTTTTTGAAGGAATTAACATGAGGCTGACTTGGAGCCTAAAACAGGGACATACTTTCCAATGTGCTGAAAAGAAGGCTTGGGCCCATCTGGTGATACCTGGGCCTCTGTTCTGGACAGTGTAGTTTCATTTCATGCTGCAAAATGGTGATTTCTAAGCAGATACTGTGTCAGTTATGCGGAAACCTCCCAGAAATACATGTGACCTGGAGTTTTTGACTTAATCCGTCTGGGGAGGTCCAGGATGAGGCCGAGCCATGCTAAGAGAGCCCTGCTGAGAAACAGTCTGACCTTAAGAAATGTCCTAGTTCTGACCATGTGACCACAGGAAAAATGATACTTTTCTCTGCCTGCATAATTGAGAGTTGGATAATTGAAAGTTGACTTAAAGGTGAAGGTTCTTTGGATAGCTTCATAAAAATTCTAGTTTCTTTTTGCTTGCGCTGAATTTCTTGAATTTTAAACTACCTCATCTTGTCTTTTTAGAGTTTCCTCAGCTTGTCGTTTGCCACTTTAACATCGTGCTTTACTCTGACTGTTTTCTCAGATGGAGTATTTCCTCTTTGTTGAGAGCATGTTTTCTAGCCTTTCGTTCTGATCCTTATTTCACCTAACATCTCATGTTGCTCCTCTGTCAGAGAAATGTCTTAAGATAGTTTAAAATCTTGGTTCCTTGGAATAAAGTGATCCTCCTGCTGTTTGTCTCTGAGGCCAGTAGGAGAAGGAGTTAAAACAAGGTGGGAGGGGAGGGGACAGACCCTGCACTGGAGGCGGCCAACGAGGGAAGAGCCATTAATTAAGACAATTTCAAAGTCAACTGATTGTGATCATTAATGTCACAATAGATCAAAACCTAATTATCACAGCCTAGGTAAGAGCCATCAGTATTAATCAGAAAATCTAATAGGAAACTATTATCAAGAAATTAGGCCAAATTGAATGCAGTGAACTTGTTATCTTGTCATCCTCTCCTCTCCTTTTTCTCTTTTTCTTTTTTAATTTGGTGATGTCCTCCGGCATTGGTGAGTGTGACCCTCACAGTTGACCCAGGCCCCGCTGGCCAGTTTGTCATGCTTTTTGAGGAATTCTGATGCAGGCTGACCCTGAACTGTCACCGCTGCTTTAATCAGTCTTGAACTTGCGCATCACCTGGCCTTACCCAGTGTGATCAGCAATCAATGAGGAAAGGTTATATTTAGGTCTTGCAGTGGTTGGTCCTTCCTGGAACTAGAGTATCCCTGGTGGACATGATGCTGTGTGTGTTAACTCACTGTTTGAGCTTCTGATGCGCATAGGATCCTGTTGCTCTGGCTACTGCAAGTGGGTATGGAGGAAAGGAGGTGCTTCCTGCCTGGAGATTCTTCAAAAAGACCTTGGAAGAGGTTGAGTGTCATCATATCATGGCACTTTTAAAGGTTCAAGTCAGTGTTTTGCAGTTTCCAGTAGCTTCCGGTTTGATTCTAAACCAGGACTGGCTGTGGGTTTAGTTTAGTTTATCCTCTAGTTTTAGGATAACAGTCATAGTGATTTCTACCAGAATCCAGTATAAATCCAAAGGGGGTGGGGATATGTTTTTCTTTTGCTTTTTGTTAAAGATTTAGGCCTCTGGCAGGAGGTAGGAATATTACAAGAGTCTCTGACTAGTTAATAGAGATCACTTCGTACCACTTCATACCCTCTCCCTAAATGGAAAAATAAGTGTCACCATCTGTCTCCATCTTGAACTGATGTGAAGATACCACAACTCCTGGGGTTGAGCTGAGGCAGAAAGGGTGGAAAGCTGCCACCCCTGGGTGTCATGGGGGAAGGACGAGTGGCACCAGCGGGTTGGTGCCAGGGTTCCCAGGGGAGCCTGTAGAGAAAGCTGCCACTGCTGTTGCTGGCCTTTCCCCACCAGCATGGAGGTTAGAGCACTCCCCACCGCCACTGAGGAAGTGGTTCTTAGCTTTCTGCTTGAGCGTGGTCTTGCTTCATTCTGAATTTCAGGATTTGGGTTACTCAGTATAGAACTTTGAGAAATCAGTGTGACTTAGTCCTTCACATATGGTACACTGAGTATTTCTTTATAAAAGAATTCATGCCCTTAATGTTTAAAATGTAACTTTATTTTCGCATGACTTTCAGAAGTAGTTTCTTCTCCAAGACTCCTTGCATATGCTGGATAAATAATAGGCCATCAGTTAATACTTGTGGGTTGATTGAGTTCATCTGGTTTGCAGAGAGAGATCTGCCTACCGACTTCTTTTGCTCTCAAGTGTACTCTGAGAAAAAAAACACTCCAGGGTGTGGAACAAGAACTGAGTGGATGCTGACTGTGTGTGCCAAGCTCCTCCTCTGATTCATAATGGCTGACCTTGGGCAAGTCACTCCTTTCAATGCCTCAGTTCCCCATCTGTCAAATGGGGGTAATAATACTGACCTACCTCACAGGGGTGTTGTGAGGCATTGTAAATCATAGTTGACAGAATGCTTCAGGGTCCTCGATGGAGGATGCCTTGAGCCGAAGTCTAGGTTTTTGTCCTCACTGAGTTGTCCCAAGGTTGGAACTACTTAGTGACCTCGGCAAGTTCTCTGCCCCCCACCCCTCATCAAAGCTGCTAGTTCAGATGTTGACAGTGTTTTCATGAATGTTGGAATCTTAATAGTCCAGACTTACTTAGGATGTTATGGGGGACGGCACAGTATTTTCTGTCTTGCATCCACAAAAAGAGGCTGTTTGAGACTGAGAGCATTGGATTAAGGAGTCAGGTGCTACTGCTTGTTTCCCTGCAGGTTGGGAGCTAAGGCTTGGAACGTACTGGAGCTGTCTCAGGAGCAAAGTGCACACCGTGGGTGTGACTTAACGTTTCTCCCTCCCTGAACTGATCCCAGGACAGCTGGGTCACTTCACCTCTTCTAGGTATCTGTCCTCGAGCCGCCGCCTCCCCATAGGAACCAGCTGGTTCAATAAACATAACTGCTTCCTCCATCCCCCACCAAAAAGCCACGGTGGAAATTTTTTTTTCTAGGGACATGATTAACACTCCAAATTGGGCATTGATACTCCTGAGAGCTTCATCCAGTTCACGGGTTTCAGCATCTGTCATCTCTTTCTCAGTGTCCACTCTGAACCTGACTTTGACCTTTTTCCTTCTGGTTCGGGAAAACTCTCAGACACTATTTGCCCAGGTGTGGGCTCAAGAGCCTTACTCTCCATCTCAGTTTAGGGGCTCAGCCAGCTCCTCTTCTTCCCAATAGGGCTCTTTCTGTCCCTCTCCTTGGCCCTAGATGTGTAACCCACGAAAAAGCACAAGGTCCTGGCCCCTTGCTGCAGTCACATTCCAGTTCTTGGTCTTTTGTGGACTGCTCTGTTCACAGCACCGGCAGCACCAGGCAGTTCTGGGGAGGCGTGGAGGGTGGAGAGAGCACGTCTGCCATCCTGCCAAGTAGTCAGGAGCTGGTTCGTCCGCAGCCCACAGGCCTCCCCACCCCTTCCCACAGGGTGGGCTCTGAGAGACTCCAGGAGCTGGCTTTCTTTCAGCACTCAGTACCATCGTGAGCAGCAAAACAAATCACACTTTGTAGCCAGATTTCTGAATGGAAAAATGGGAAATTGAACTCTCTACGGACCTTTTTGATTTGTGGGGGAGTTTTGGTTGTTTCTTGGTTATATTTCAGCCAAACATGTTTGCTTTTGATTTTTTTTTTTTTTTTAGGATAAGTGATATATATATATGTTCGCCTTTTAAATGTAAATGTTTCAAAGTAGGCAATTTACGTGTTTCCACACCTGACATCTGATGCAGACCTCATTCTCTCCCCCCTTCCACCCACCCCCTTTCCCTCTTTTCATACTCTTGTATTGGTTCTAATAAATGGTTGCTTTTCAAGTACGGATCCTGAGTGGTGGTTTGAAGATGTGGGTCTTACCCTCCTTCCTTAATTTGGGCTTAAGCTCAGCCAGTAGCAGCACATGGGTTCCTGAAAGAGCTGGGAGAACAAGGGCTTTTTTCTAAGCACTCTTGGTCTCTGACTTTCTGCAAACAGCCACAGGGTGGCGCAAGCCTAAGGGAATAAGAGAAAGTGGACCCTGCTCCCTGCTCCTCCCCTTAACCCCTTCAGATTCTGTGCCTGCGTGGCTGGAAGAATAAACGTTAACTTTCAGGGACCCCTAGAAACGTCAGCTCTTAGTTACTGAATTTGTGGAAAACCACATGGACAAACAGGTTTGAAAATCCCAATACATGTGAGTTTATAAATAATGACTATGAGCTTTTTGATTTGCTTCATAAAAACCAAAGGAATTGAGCATCTGATGATGGTGGGGCGGTGGGGGGGGGGGCAATTGGAAGTTGGATTAGAAAGAAAACGTAGATAATCAACGTAGATAGAACATTTGCTGGGTAACGTAAGCCTGTCGCAGTTTTGAATCTCATAGGAACGTGGGCAGAACCTCGGGAGCGAGCAGTGAAGACGGAGGGATGCCAGAACCCAGACCTGCTGAGAGGCGCCTCCTCTCCTTTTCCACCATCTCTTATCTGCAATTCCCCTCCTGTTTTCCCTTCTTGCTGCTGAGTTATAGGGTCTCCCCAGTCTAATCTCGTAAAGTCTCATGAAGACATCTGTAGGTTGGCTGGTTTAATGGTCCATGACCTCATAAACATGGGACAGGAGAGCCATTTGGTCCACTTCAGAGCCAGACCCTTCTGGACATTATTTATTTCCTACCTCTGAAGCTGGGGACTGCTTGCCCCCTTCCCTTTCCATCTCTTTCTAGTTCTCTCACCATCACGCACTTTATCTCTGCCTTGGGCCCGTCAGAAAGCGCGACTGGAGTTTTGACACTCGCTCCCACTCCTAAACAGCTTCCCTCCGGTGGGTCAGGGTATGCCGGCCTGGCACTCAGCTAAGCTCTTTGCCGCTCATCACTCTTCTCCCGGGAACCCTGGCTCTCAGCATGCCAGCAGACGAGCCCTCGGCCGGCCGGCCAGTCGTGCCTCCCCCTTTGTCTCCACTGAAGGGCTGCGGAGCTTGCAAAATCAATGCAGCCCCGACAGCTTGGGGAAGATGGAGGGCCGCCGCGTGGGAGTCTGTGCTTAGCCGGATGACTGAGTGCATAGCTTGAAATCGCCCTGTTAAGAGGAAGCAGCCCCCCAGGCAGCCTCCTGCTTTTGGAAGGAAGTGGGAGAGGAGCCCCAGAGCCCCCGTGCTAGGAGCTGCTGCACCAGAGTGTGTGCAGAAAGCAGCCCATTACAGCCTGTGGATAGGCCAAGAGGCTCTCCAGGCCCGGGGTGTGACCTGTGGTGGTGGGTGGGGGACAGATAAGGCAAAGCCTGGCCAACTGGTGTGTGAGCACGCCACATGGGCACAGTGTGGAGGATAAAGGGGCCGGGGAGAACCCACACAGACTCGCCTGCATAAAGTTGTGAACCCGGTGAAGACATGAATGCAAGGGTCTGGTTGTTTCCTCCTCCCAGGGTTCTCCTCCTCCCACAACCCCCTCTGCAGCTGTAACATCTTGCTTTTCAGGTGCCAGCTCCCTCCTCTCGCAGCTTCTGTCTTTATTTGTGCGTCGGTATTTTTTATGGTTTCTCCCTTTTGTCTGCTCCATCGTGTGTGTTTTTCTCTTTCTTTATTTTTTTTTTCTTCTCATTCTGGTCTCTGCACCCCATGTTCTCTCCACCCCCTTCAAAGTCCATAAGCAGCTTCAATTTGGACATTTAATTTCAACCCCATCAAATTATTATCTTTCTTGCAACAACCTGGGACTCTTTATGAGCTCTTTCTACCCCACGCCACCGCTGGAAACAGGTGCATCTCTTTCTCCGTATAATGTGGTGCCCCCCACTCCCTCCCACCCCCCAGACTGGGAGAGGCGATGCCGGCTCAGTGGCCTCATGCTTCCTCTCAGCAAAGCCTTGTGTGATCATTTGGTCATGAGCCAAGGAGAGAGAAAGAGCTGCTGAGAATTGAGCTTACTGATAAATATGGAGGCTGCTGAGATGAAAAGGTTTGGGGTTATTATTGCACCCTTTCCTCTCTCCCCCTCCACCCCTTCCTCCTGCTGCTGCTCTCTTCTGGGGAAGGAAGCTGGTGAGGAGTGGAGGCACTGGCCACAGCTGCTGCAGCTTATGAAATTCTGCTCCTACATCTGCAGCAAGGGTGGGAGCGGGGCAGGTGAGCTCTGCTGGGAGAGGGAGGGGGGCAGGGATGCTGAACCCCCTGCCTGAGCTGTGCAGGAATGTGATGGGCCACTCCTGCGACTCCCAAGACCATGCAGCCCTCTCCATGCAGCCTGTTTCTGCCTTACTTCTCAGCCCCGACTGTAACCCGCTGCTGCTTTCCATTTCAACTCTCCTGGCAAGAAGTGGGAGAGTCAGCTCCCAGAGACCTGGCCCCTGTCTCAGCCCCCCTGCCTCTAGTCCCTGTCTCACTCCTCCACTCCGGTCTGCACCTGGAGCTGGGAGGTGGAGGGCATGGAACTGCCGCTTTGATCCTGGGCGAGAGCAGGAGCTGTCTGCTCCTCAGGGTGTCATTGGGGAGAATGCAGGCATGTCCACCGCTAGACTGGGACACCAGCTCTCTCCACGTGTTCTCCACCCTCCCTGCCTCTCCTCCACCGCCTGCCCCTCTGACTTTTTCTCCTGTTCGTCACCCTCTGTCAGTTTCTGTTTTTCCCTTTTAAAATATTTTTAAAAATTTGTTTTTCCCTTTTTTCTCTCCCTGTTCTTTTATTTTCATGTTAGTAAGAGGGCTTGAGGGAAGAGGTTGAGAGGAAATGTAAAGTACACTTTTTTCCCCCACTTCCTTGAAGGAATGGGAAAGAGTATCACCCGTTTTCCTTTTTCTGGGGATTGGAGCATCTCTACCCTCAGCCCTTCTGATTTTCTCAGCAATAATGTCTAAAACGGATTTTCGTAACCTTGTAAAACCATTTATATTTTTATTGGTTTCTTTATGATTTTGTAGGGGAGAGAAAACCTTGCCATCCCTACAAAGTCAGTTCACTGTGTGATACTTTTTCCGTGAGAATTTTTAAGATAATCGCTTTTGAGAATTTCATAACCCTCCTTGAGATGACTGGAGTCTTGGGTGTTGTAACAAGGCTGGAAAACACTGATCTTTAGTGTCCAGCTAAGCCAATTGGATACTTATTTCTGTATGAATTTGTTGCAGCCTTTCATCATGGGAGTAAAAACTTTCTTCATCAGGGACTCCTGTTGCCCCCATTCGTCAGCTTAGGGGGTCAAGGACAAGTCAAAACAGTTCTCAGATTCCCGCCCTCACCCCAGAAGGCCGGCCCAGCCTGCCTTGTAGAGGGAGGTGAGGGACAGCGATCTGATCTCTCATCCCCTCCCCTTTATTTCACCCCACGCTTTTTTCACTCATTGCGGGTTTGTGGGTTTGGATCAGAGAAGGTTTCTGGTTTGGATTAAGGAGCTGAGTTAGACAGGACTGGGGAAGAACTTGCAAGCTTGGATTGGAGGAGGTGTAGCAGGGAAGGGAGAGAAACGGGGGTACAAGATGTCCCTGCAAAGGACTGGGAGACCAGAATTAAATGAGGAAGGATGGGAGAGAGGAGGCTTGCTGCTGCTACTGCTAAGTCATTTCAGTCGTGTCCGACTCTGTGAGACCCCAGAGATGGCAGCCCACCAGGCTCCCCCGACCCTGGGACTCTCCAGGCAAGAACACTGGAGTGGATTGCCATTTCCTTCTCCAATGCATGAAAGTGAAAAGTGAAAGGGAAGTCGCTCAGTCGTGTCCGACTCTTAGCGACCCCATGGACTGCAGCCTACCAGGCTCCTCCATCCATGGGATTTTCCAGGCAAGAGTACTGGAGTGGGGTGCCATTGCCTTCTCCGGAGAGGAGGCTTGGAAAACCATTCTGTGCTGGGGGCATGTGCGCATGCGCGTATGCACGTATGCGCTAACGCAGATAGGAGGAAAGAGGCTCATCGCGGAGCCCGCAAGGCCCTTCAAGACTGAATCCTCTGCGTCCAGGCATAATATATTCTCCTTCACCCGACGCAGCGGGCTGGAACTTCACTTCTGAAGAGTTGTGGGCGGTGAATCAATGTAGTGTTTACCCTCATGTGTCCTGAGTTAGAATCATCTTTGCTGTGGACTGGATGACCACCCAGAAAATCTAGAAACTTTAAAATTTGGAACGTCCTTCTGCATCCTGAATGACTTCAATTTCCACCCTAGTGTAGGAGGTGGAGTGCCTAGAATCCTGATATTTCTTCCTTCAATCCCCAATTTTGCTTCCAGCATCCCAGGAAGGGTCTGAGAGGAGAGGGTGTTGGGTGCTGTGGAGTGGCTGTACAGGGGTCCCATTGACTGAAGGCAAGGGTCTGCTAATGTGCATTAGAGATTTCTCAGAACAAAATAGTTGTTGCTATCCCCCCAAAATGGATGAGGCAAACAGCTCCCCTTTTGCCACCAAGGAAATGGCAGGTCTGTGTGTGTATGAGAGTTGAAGGGGTGTGTTAATGTGAGTATAATCAATCCTGAATATTTATTGGAAGGACTGATGTTGAAGCTGAAGCCCCAATACTTTGGCCACCTGATGTGAAGAAGTGACTCATTGGAAAAGACCCTGATGCTGGGAAAGGAGGAGAAGGGGACAGAGAATAAGATGGTTTGATGGCATCACCGACTAAATGGACATGAGTTTGAGCAGACTCCAGGAGGTGGTGATGGACAGGGAGGCCTGGTGTGCTGCCGTCCATGGGATCACAAAGAGTCGGACACGACTGAGAGACAGAACAACAATTCTTAAATATATGTTTTTGCTCATTTGAATATGTTAAATTCCATGGAGTCCAAGTCGAGTCACTCTAATGGAGGGAATGCAATAGCCTAGGTAATTCAGGGAGAAGATCATCCCCAAACCCTTCATGAATATGGTTGAGAGGTGCTTCGAACTGTGCTCGGGACAGGCTCTGGAAGATGCCTTGTGGGCCAAGGGGAGGAAGGCATTAATGGTGGCAAAGGAAAGCTGCTCGTAGCTCTGTACCAGGACAGCCATACAGATCAGAAGCAGAAAATTGCAGGCACTGTGTCTATTCAGGTGGAAAGGCAGAGAGGCCAGAAAGGGCCTCAGGGGCAGCCTGCTACTGCAAGGCTAGCAAGCACATGGGAAGGTCAAGGGCACAAAGAGAGGCAGGATAAAGTGGGGTTGGAGAGAAATTAGGAAAGAATAGACGCTCACAACTGACCTTGCTCCAGAATTAGCCAAAGCACGAGCCCAGAACAGCCCGGGAAACTGGGAAAAAAATCATCAGATGAGAATTCAAGTCCGGTTTTGTCATTCATAGGCTGCATGATATTGGTTAAATTAATTTCCCGTGCTGGCTGTCAGTTTCCTGAGGGAAGTCAGCTCAAATGTTGAATAATTATTTCATTTTTCACGAAATATTTTATCTTTTATTATAACCATAACAAAAAGTTGATAAAAGGAAAAAGTGGAAAAACCATAATCCTATCATATTAATATATAATACATATTTTTATATTTATGTGCTTGATCAGATTTTTGCCCATAGAAGACAAATTCATATTTTTACATTGTGTGCCATTGGCGCAGTGGTAAAGAATCTTCCTGCAGATGCAGGAGACACAAGAGATGTGGGTTTGATCCCTGGGTCAGGAAGAGCCCCTGGAGGAGGAAATGGCAACCCACTCCAATATTCTTGCCTGGGAAATCCCATGGACAGAGGAGCCTGGTGGGTCTTTAAGTCCATGGGTTCTTAAAAATAGGACATGACTGAGTGAGCACTCAGCACTCACCATTTTGTATGTTTTTGCTTATCATAAAATAGTTCCATAGCACTATATATATATTTTTTTTAACCCCAGGTGAAACACAAATAGCAGTATATATTCTTAACAATTATTGCTTAAAATTAATATGCATGTACTACATGTGGATTCTACCAGGACCTGGGGTCTGGAAGGCCCCCTCCTACCTCTCTGGCTGTTTTAACTCAGCCTCGTACCTTTGAACTAGTGATGGTCCCAGTGTTCCACTCTCAGCTCTGGTTCTCATCCCTGGGTTCCCTCCTCCTGAGATAGCTTGACCACTCATCATTTCAGCCAAGACGTACTGATAAAGCTCATGAGTCCCAGACCTGTCACTCTGGGCCTCTGTGTCCATGTGCCTTCTGCTGCCGCCTCCCGAGCATCCTGGAGGCTTCTCCAAGCAAAGAGCTTTATAGATGGAGTTACATCTTATTTCTTCCTTCTGAGCTCACAGTCTAGGATATAGTTGGTGCTGGGGGATGGTCATTACAGACTTTCTGAGAGATGGACAGTGAACAAGGATGTGAACATAATTTAAAGAATGACATGCAACGCTGTGGTCCGGGTTCAATCCCTGGTTAGGGAAATAAAATCCCATAAACCATGCTTCATGGCCTAAAAAAAAAAAAAATGACATCAAGGGAGGTTGGATTTGTCTCCCTCATTACCTTCTCCAGAGGATCTCTTCAACTCAGGAATCAAACTGAGGTCTCCTGCATTGCAGGCAGATTCTTTACCATCTGAGCTATCAGGGAAGTCCTCTCTTATTACCAGCAAGTGTGAAACTCACCAAGAACACTAATGTGGTTGACAAGACCTTCCCTGCCCAAACACTCTGGCCTCAGCTCCAGGGCTCCCTCCCGCCCTCCTGCTTTCTGCATGGCATGGTCTGGGTCTCAATACCCTTATCAGTGAGGCTGGCCCTTGAAGCACAGAAGATGTTCGATGGGTATTGAAAGGGGATGCTGGAGAGCTCGCCTAGGAGAGCAGGGCAAACATCTACGATGGAGAGAGAAGAGGGTTTCTAGAGGATGAGAGGATGGGAAGAAACCAAGGCTCAGAAGAAAGAGGAGAGAGGAAATGGAAATGGTGGGTGCATAAAAAGAGACAAAAAGAAAAGAGAGTCAAAAGAAAGGGGAGAAGGATGAGGTATGGTGGAGAGTGAAGGAAGAAGCATTACGGCAGGGAAGGGCAGCTGAGTTGTGTCCAGGCACCTCCTGGTCACCATCTCCATGAAAGAAAGGTGAGGAGAGTCTTGACAGGGACAACTTTAGCTAGCCTCCTGTCTGTGAGATGGGGCGGCAGAGGGCTGTGTAACCAGGAATGTCTTAGCGGGTGGATGGGTCTTGTCACAAGCTCAGAGAGGTCGAGACCAGACCGGAAATAGGGCTGGTATGAGGGAGGCTCTGGCCTGAGCAAGGGTAGGGTGAACCGTGGGTGGAGACAGAGGGATCGACATTGAGCAGCAAAGTAGAGCTGGCCATGCAATGAATGTACCGACACGCCCTTCGTGGTCTGCCTGAGGTGTCATGGTTGATTGGTGACAGAGTCGGGCCTGGAACCCAGGTCTGTCCTCCCCAGAACTTTTGCTGTGCTCTGCTCCCAGAGGCTTTAACTGTACCCTCCTCAATCCTGGGGTGCCTGCTTAGGGCAAGACTGGCCATGATTGAGGGGAGGCTGGGCATTGAGGAGGCCTGCTGCTGCTGCTAAGTCGCTTCAGTCGTGTCCGACTCTGTGCAACCCCATAGACGGCAGCCTACCAGGCTCCCCCATCCCTGGGATTCTCCAGGCAAGAACGCTGGAGTGGGTTGCCATTTCCTTCTCCAATGCATGAAAGTGAAAAGTGAAAGTGAAGTCGCTCAGTCATGTCCCACCCTCAGCGACCCCATGGACTGCAGCCTACCAGGCTCCTCCGTCCATGGGATTTTCCAGGCAAGAGTACTGGAGTGAGGTGCCATTGCCTTCTCTGTTGAGGAGGCCAAGGGAACAAAAAAGCAGCAGAAAAAGCAGGAGGCATTGGGCGAGGGGTGGGGGTGGGAGAGTCACCAAGACCTGCCTGGGAGGGGATGGTAGAAATAGACTAGGGAGTCAGGGACCAGGACTCAGTCCTGAGAATGGCCCAGAAGGTACCTGCCACTAGTGGTCAGGCAGCCTGAGGTGATTTGGGGGTTTGTGCTGCCCCCTGGTGGCCATTAGGGGAACAGCAGTGAGGACTATCAGCGGACAGGCAGGTGTGACCTCCACCACCCTGGGTAAATGTCTTGCTATCCCATGCATTTCTGTAGAATGCAGACTGCTGAAATTGGAGGTCCTGGAAACCTCAGGCCCTTAAGCATCTTGGCTTGGACTGTGAGTGGAGATGCTCTCTTGCCCAGAGGGTGGGGGGCAAGATGGATCCTCACGTCATCTGCCTGGAATCTCAAGAAATCCAACACTTTTTGATATGGAGCAAGCATACACGAGGCCTTCCCCTGTGACTCAATGGAAAAGAACCTGCCTGCAGCGCAAGAGATGCAGGAGACACTGGTTCGATCCCTGGGTTGGGAAGATCCCCTGGAGGAGGGCATGGCAACCCACTGCAGCATTCTTGCCTGGAGAATCCCATGGACAGAGGACCCTGGCGGGCTACAGTCCATAGGGTTGCAAAAAATCGGACAGGACTGAAGTGACTAAGCAGGCACTCAGGCATTTCATGAACTATTTCATTCAATCATTATGAAGTCCCTTTTAAGTGGTCAATACTCTTCCCATTATTCTCAGTTGAGAAAACAGCCTCAGTGGGAGGAAGTAACTTTTCCGAGGTGATGCAGCCCTAGGCCTCATGACTCTGAGTCTCTCACTCCTCATATCTTTCCAGTGGAGAGGTGCTTGGACCAAAAGGGAATGGGGTTGGGGTAGGAACTCTCCTGTGGCCTCACAAATGTCTTGTAAAGGATGCTTGGAGCCAGAATAATGTTTCAGATGTGTGTTCTACTCTGGGTGCCTAGGGGAACTATAACTGCATTCATTCAGTATTTCTGAACATCTCCTGGTGGGAGAGCCAGGACATAGCAACAAACAGTCCCTGTCTTAACAATTTGGTGGGTGCAACTGACCAAACGTTTATATTGTGAGTGTTAACAGATGTCATTACAGGTTGCCAGGGATAAGAAAAATTAGGGTGGGAACAAATTTCTCCCAGAGGAAGAAATGTTTTAGCATGGATTTAAGGATGTGTTGAGCCAGCAGACAAAAGGGAGGGGCAGTCTAGGTGAAAACAAGGAGCAGGTACAGGTCAGGCAGAGGGAGAGGGCTCTGGGAGAGTTAAATACTCTCCTGCAGTTTTGTGTTGTTGAAGCACATGCTGTTATGTGCCTGGGTCTGGCTGTGATGCAAGGGACAAGGCTAAAGATAAAGAAGAGAGATGCTGGCGAAATGTGAGGGGCTTTCCTTGGTGAGAGTGAACAATACACGGTTTATTCTGCAAGCCTGGGGAGTCCATGGAATTTAAAACGCTGACCATGATTAGACCTGTGTTTTGGCAAGGGGCTTCCGGAGGCAGGACTACCACCTAGAAGGCTACGCGTTAGTCCTGGCAGGAAAATCTGCCCTGAAATCCCTGGCCTGAAGCGTCAGAGCAAGAGGAATACGTTGCATGACCCAGAGAGACGAAGAACGGGGATCTGGGCTTTTAGGCCTGGCCTGCGGCTGGCCGAGGCAGACAGACGCCCGGAAGGTGGCGCGAACCGGGGGAGGCGGCTCGGGGAGGCGTGAGACCCCGCTAGCGCCCGAGGCGTGAACAGACCCGGCAGAGGCGCGCGGAGAGAGAGCTCCCGCCGCGCGGGGCCCGCTGGCCAGGAGCCACCCGCCACGAATTTATGGTCCAAAACCGGATGCAGCTGTGCGCAGCTGGCGATGCAAATATATGCAAATTCACGCTGCCCAGACAGGGCTCTGTCGCCGGCAGCGTCAAAGGGGGATGGGGTGGGGAGTGGCGCAACCTAGTAAGTACTCTGCCGCTGAGTTCACACAGGGTGTGTGGGGTGCATCATCCCTGCCCTGACGGTCCCCTCTCAGGACTGTGACAATCTACTGTGACGAACATGGAGTTCCCTTCCTGTTCCCGATGACCCTGTGCACCCCACCCCTCAACCCTCAACCCTCACCCCTAGGATGCGGGCAAAGGGACGGCCCCGGCTCCAACGCTCTCTGAGCATCCCGGCTGGTGAGAGCTTCCTTCTCCGAGCGGAGGCAGCCGCACCGCAGGGGCTGATAATCCCACACTCGCCTCAGCCTCAAAAACGAATTTCTCCTCACCGCCTGGGGAGGGTCGGAAGGCCTGTTTCTTTTCATCCTTTCATTGCGATGAGTTGAGTCCTCCCAACCGCTTCTAGAAAAGTCCGTCCAGATGTCTAACCACAGTCACACGTGCTACTGTTTCAGACATTTTTCCCTGTGATTTGGTAAGAACACTATTCCCGAAGTGCCGGTGGTTGGGTTTTGAGGGTGTGGAAGCGGGATGAAGGATTGCCGGGCACGGCTAGCCACTGAGCACCCCCTCGCCTCCCCCACACCACCCCCCGCCAGGCAAGACCTAGAAGGGAGTCTGGCTGGGGACTGTCATCTCCCGGCTGTTGCCCTGTTTTCTTGCCTGCTCTTCCCACAACGGCCACAAGGGGTCTTCCTTGCGCTAAGAATGGGAAATCCTTGCGCCAGGTCAGAACGCTGGGAGGCTCCGGCGCCTGGCGCAGTGTCCTCTCTGCGGTCCCCGAGCATTCAGACCCGCAGGCGTCCGGCTAGCCCCGCCCTACCTTCGTGGCTTCACCCGGTTGTAGATGACCTTCAGCTCTCTTGACTCGAGCTCCGGACTGGAGATCGGCACTCTAAGATCTCCTGCTCCTTCCTCCAAGCTTAGGAAGCAGCAGAAGGCTAGGAGTGAGTCGAGGGGAGGAACTCAGGCCGGACACATAGTAGGCGCTCAATAAATATTTTTGAGATGAATGAAAGAACGTGGCGGTGTCCTGTTCAGAAGCTGGGGGAGGGGACCTCAAAAAACCGAAGGGCACCATAGAGGCAGCGCACTCAACGCCCTACTGGGGAAACTGAGCCCGTCTGTGGACCCTGGCGAGTGGGACTTGGACATCAGCACAGCCCGGGAGGTCCAGTACAGAGAGGGGATATTGGAAGGGAGAGGACAACCAATCAGAAAACACTTTGGGTTATTTTGACCAGGAAAGGCAAGAGAGACGAAGATCACGAGGGTCCCTAAAAAGAAGCCTTGTCAGGAGGGGGAAATAGGATGTGGAAAAGGGGCTGGAGGCTTGGATGCTTTAGCTAAAATGAGGAAAGTTAAAGCACCTACTTTCTCCCATGAGGACAGAGCTTGTTAGGTTTAGCTGCAGCAGGCAGAATGGTGGCCAGACACCAGGAAGGACTTCCCCATTTGGAGTCAGACCTGCGGGGTATAGTGTAAGGGGGTAATGATTCCCTGTTATCAGGAGCTGGAGGCGAGTTACCCGAAACCACGGAAGTCCGTCAAGGGTGGTTGGGGTGGGAAAAGTAATATAGTTTCAGAGTTAGACGCAGTTGGCAGAAGCCTAGGTGGAGGCGGCCGCCCTTCCCCCACGGAAGCGGCTGAAGGACCCAAGGGGTTGGCGGAGTCTGACCAGGTGCGCTCACTCTGATCGCCCACTGGGAGAGACTCTGGGTGGCCCTGCTACCCGCCCCCCGCCTGGGGCTTGCTGGGAGCCCTTCCCCAGCCGGGAGGGGCGAGCTGTCTCGGGATGAGCCCAGGCTTCGAGTCTCGGACCTCATGCTGGCGGCACAGATCTCCACGAAGGTCTGCACACTGGCTCTTGCTGCACCTCGGCCCCCCGCGCCCCGCCCTTTGGTGCGCTCAGAGTACTTCCTTAAGTGGCTTCTCTGTACCCCTGGGAAACGGGAGCTTGTCCTGCGCGCGCCAGCCCGACTAGTCTTCCTCTTGGCCCTCTAGTTTGTTTCCCTGGGTGATCCTTCATCTGTGAACAGTGACCACACGTTGACTAGCACATAGTAGGGACATGAATGGAAAAGGAAATGGCAACCCACTCCAGTATTCTTGCCTGGAAAATCCTATGGACAACGGAGCCTGGCGGGCTACAGTCCGTAGAGTCGCAAAAGTCAGACACTACTTAGCGACTAAACCACCACCACCACCACCAGGAACATCAAATATAGCCTTGGGGTGGAGGCCTGGATTTAAGTCGTGTACATACTAACCATGTGACCTCGGTTTGAAGCTTCCATTTCCCCATCTCTGAAATGGGGATGTACCCCTGTCTTGTTCACTTTCCAGACGGCTGGAAAGAAGAATGGATGAGAAAGTATTATTTTACGTAAATTGTGAGCTATGGAGGTTCAACCCAGAACTGGCTGTCTCAGACCTAGAATCCATTATTCCAGGGCGAGACCCGAGGTTCCTGCGGAATTCTGGGTGTAGCCCAGCGGGAGTGATGGAAGACTACCCCACTGCTGCAGCCGCGGGTCCGGGTCTCCAGGAGAGGCCCCCAGCAGAGGGCGCCCGGGCCCGCGAGGCCAACTCAATACGGCTACCTCCAGATCGGGCCTGCCTCCTGCGCGCCCTCTGCTGGCGACAGGGAAAACCGCCGCGCGGCCCCTCCCCTGTACCCACCCATTGGGCGGGTTTCTGCTTGTCTCTGGTCTCTTGTCCACGCCCCCTGCTGAAGCCTTGCTGAACACAGACATCTGACCCTCCAGCCAGGCCTGGCTCAAAATTCCCCTATTCCTCAGCTCTGTGGAGGAGGGTCTGGCTCTTCCCCACCCCTCAAAATTGTGGCTGGATCAAAGTCCCAGTTCCAGGCTTCCTGCCCTTCTCTATACCCGGCTGGTGGGATGGTTGTGGGTGGTGAGGAAAATCACTGCAGCCTGAGGCTTAGACTCTCTATTCTCAGACTCATGGAGGCTTGAAATCTAAACTGCCTGCTCCCAGCTTCCAGACCACTGCCTGGTCCTGATTTGTCAGACCTTCGGGATCTCTCAGCCAGGACATGCTTCATTCACCCTTCTAACTGGACCCTCTGCTATCATCTGTCTTCTGCACCTTCCATATTCTCTTTCCAAAGGGCAGGTCACTATCCTACTTAAACCTCTCCTAGCTCCTCACTGCCTGCAAGAAAAGGTTTAGACTCCTGTTCAGGCCACTTCCATCCTTGATAACTCTCCAAGCACCTCTCGCTCTTCCATGTCTCTGCACTACTTTCCATCCACACTTGGGGAGAGTAGGAACTCTCCCCTCAAGGCTGAGTTCAGATGTCCCCTCTTTGGATTGCTTTTCTCTGACACCCCCAGGCAGGATGTTTCTGTGCTCCTGTGGATTTTATATACTTTTTTTTTTTTTTTAATGGCACTAAGGCAGAGGGAATTATCTATTTACAAGTCTGTTTTCCCCCTTAGGAAATTGAGTGCCTCTAGGGCAAGGTTTGGTTATTTGTCCTTGCACATACTGGCAGCCTACCACAGGTCTGAACTCACAGTGAATGGCTGGCTGACAGGTAGCTCAGCCCCAGACATCAGAGAATTGGTGTCTTGTGTATGCCCCTCTGCCTGGAATGTGGCAGATAGCTCTGCCTGTTTAAAGACTGGCTGGATATGCCAATCATCTCCCTCACTGGAGCCAGATTCTGCCTCCCTTCCCAGCCCCCAGGAGATCAGCTGTTCCTATTTTCTCCCTATTCTTTGCTCCCATCCCTATTGGGAGGGGGGTGGTCCAGACTCTGTAGGTTCTAGAAACTCAATTCTAAGTCCTGTGCAGAGCTTTGTTTATCAAGAAATTGATGATAGAGGGAGACTTCTCCCTTCTGCAGAGTACTGGAGACACCCCACAGATTCTTGGACCTCACCTCAAGTCAGCCCCCTCCCTACCCCAGGACTCACCGGATCCTTGCTTGTCTAGCCTGGGGCTTGGGGGCAACATCATAAATTTGGGAGACAAGAGGCGAGATAAAGATCATTTGTTGAAAATGGTGTCATCCATCATGTGCTGGAAAGAATACATCCAAGAATTCCCCAAACCTGGGTGTTTGGCTCCCCACCCCCAACTCCCTGTTATGGTCTCCTCTCCCCCCCCCCCAAAAAAAAGTGTCCTCCCCCTCTCCCACAGCCCCAGCCTCCCTAGTCAGCTCCTTCCAGGGCTTGAGGTTGCCTGGTCAGTCTGTTGCAGCCCTTCGCATCTGCACTCAGCCTGTCTCTTCTCCTACCTTGGGAGGATCTCAGGGTGACGAGGTCCCATCCCCCCATCCTTCCTTACTCGCATTAATGATCACATTTCTGAAAGAGCCTGGAGGGGAGATTCCCAAACTCCTGGTTGCAGAGTTTCAGGTTGAGAATGAACAGATAAATAATGACTTGCCAAATTAATTAATTATTTTATTAGCCTGAGTAATTATTAATCAGGTCATTAATCACCCAGCTGTGCACTATGAATAGTAATTGTGTGGTGGAGGGTAGGGGCGCAAGCAGCAGTGAAGCAGGTTATGGCTTTAAGGGCTGATGATGTCTGGACCTTCTCCTGGTCCTTGGAAGATTTGGGGAGGTTTATAGGCCCCATCATTCCCCACCCCCCTGGCCCCCACTCATGCTTACAGATTAGGAGTTGAACGGGATCTACCTGGATTCCTTTTTTGGCAAGGGCAGGTGCCAACTTCATCCTTCTCTTCCTGATTTCCAGAGTTCAGATGGATGCAGGACATGGCAGCCAGGACGTGCACACAGAGATGAAAGGAAGATGAAGAGAACTTACACTTATGAGGGTGTGTGAGTGTGAGTGCGTGTGAGTGTGAGTGCCTGTGAGTGCGTGTGGACAGGGTGAAAATGTGGAGAGACCAGTAGGGAGATGGAGAGACAGAGAGACAGAGACAAGTCCTGAATGTGCTGGGGGTCCCTGCAGTGTCAGTCTGCTGGGTCAGCTGATACAGAAGAGTGATGCTGGGATTGACTCTGAGTTTTGGAATGATGCTTTGGAATGGGGTGGATGCTGCGGGAGAGGAGGGGAAATAGAGGAGGAAGAGACCAGAGGAGGGAGAAAGGGAAGGTGAGACAGTAAGGAGAATGGGGCAGAAAGGAGGGGAGGATGCAAAGGGCTGGCTCTTTGAATTTGGAGCCCTGCTGACTCCAGTATTTCATATTTTTTTCTTGCTGAGGTATCTGAGGATTCCTTCTGTGCCGTCTGTTCCATACCACCCACCCTACTCAGGTGCTTCTCTCTCCTGAGGTTTGGAGTGGGCCTCAGCTTCTGGATCTTCCCCCTCGGCTATTTCCTGGGATTCTGCCCACTGCCCTGTGGGGCTGGAGGGAGGGGAGATGCGAGGATCAACAGAAAAGGCAAAGTGGGGTAGACGACCCTTGCCCTTGACACCAGCAAGCCATTCTGTAAGTTTCACTTCCGTCTTTCTTGCTCCATCAACTCACATCCGTGGTGGCGCCCCATCAGTTAGCAGTCAGCTCTCATCCCTCGTGCTGTCCCTTTCCCAGGCCTCCTTCTCCCGGGGCCAGGTGTTCCCAGGGCCCCTTCCCTTCATGGCTTACTTGGGAAGGGGTCAGTGCTCATGTTTTTAACTGCCCCAGGTCCCTCTGGCATAGTCTATTTCACTTTCTGTTTATGGTGGATTTCACTCTTTATTTACTGTAGTCCTGCTTTGTTTATGACCTGCTTAGGGTCAGTTTCAGCTCTGTGGCTCCAGTTTCTCCCCCATGCCCTGTGTTTATTCCTGCTCTTGACATCCTCTTTGCAGGCCCTTCCTCAAGACTCTACTCTGAAACGGGTGGGGAGGGGGCCCTCACAGGCTCAGCTCCACCTGTCTGGGGCCCAGGCTGCTCTGAGGATATGGAACCCACACTCCCGAGGCCCCGGCCTGTGGGCATCCCTGCTCAGTATATCCTCCCAGCAGGGCTCTGGGGGTGGGCAGGGGGTCAGGCACAGGGGCAGCTTCTGACAAGACAGAGCCTGTCATGAGATAAACACAAACACGGGGCCTGGAACCCAGCCTCTTGTTTGGAATTCTTGACAGTTGGGTTGGTGGTGGGATAGGGAGGGGGTAGTTGGTGGGAAAGGAATTGAAAGAGGGGAGAGCAGACCTCCTGGAGTGTCTGGAGACTCAGAAAAAGGGTACTGTGGCCCCGCAGCCCTTGACATTGCTCGAGGACTCCTTGCTGATGACTTTGAGGAAAGGTCTAGCGTCCAGAGTCCCTGGAGGTTGAGTTCCCTTCTTAGGAAATTGCCCAGTGGTGGGCATGGGCCAATGAGCTAGAGGAGGGGGGATCCATAAATGTTCAGTGCCTGGGGGCCAGGAAGGGTAATGCTATGCTACCTTAGCTGTGATTGCAAGTTCTTCCTCTGGCCCGACTTCTGTAAAGGACTGGGGGAGTGGACAGGAGGAAGGGAGAGCGGAGAAGGCCGGGCTCCTGGGTCTCCCCTCCTGATCTCCCTGGGAGTTGTTCATCTTCAGCCAGGTTCTGAGAGTTATCTGGAAGACACTCCAGACTTGCCTGCAGACAGATTAACCTCTTCCCATCCTTGGAGTGTGCGAGAGGGCGTCCTTCTCCCATCCCTAGCATCCCCTTTCTGTGTGTCTCTGGAGGTATGTGGTCCCCTAGCCCTCCCTGTCTTTGTCAGGTGGGCATGTCTCTGGAAAGGACCTGTCTTACACTTTCCCTTGCTCCCTTCCCATCAACTCTCCCTGCATCACTGGGAAGCCCTTCTAGAAAGCCTTCCTTCATCCCTCTTCCATTCAGTTTCATCCGCCCAAACTTTTCCCTAGAATACAGAGGTTCTAGTCCTTGACTCCTGCTCCGAGCCCTCTCTGGGTCCTATTGCCCTTGGTGTTTTTCTGGGTTCCATAGAGGTTGTCCCTGTACTTCCTGCACCGGGAACAACCTCTCCACCTTCCTTCCTGGTGGCTCTTTGCTCCCAAAGCCTCTGCTTTCTAGGCCCCAGGTAGGGGAGGAGACTGCAGTTCTGCCCACTGCCAGCAGAGGGCAACACACCCAAGCCCAGGCAGAAGGTGTGGAGGCTGAACAGCCTGGGATGGGGCCCAACCTGCTGAGCCCTGGGAGCTAGTAGCGCAGGGACTGGCTTGAGAGTAGAATTAGTGGAATTTTCTAGGACCACTGAACGGGGTGGGACTCTCTAGTTCTTGCCTCATTTACAAATTCTGTAATAGCTAATAATATCGGCTACCATTTGGAGCAGATGCTTTATTTATAATATGTCAAGTTCTGAAAATAACCGTGAAGTAATATTATTTTCACTTTACATAATGGTGAACTGAGGCTGGGGAAGGTTAAATCATGGGAAATCATGTGTCCAAGGAATTGGCAGAGCTGGGACTTGGTCCTAGTGGGGTGGCCCAGGCCCAGGAGACTGCTTCCTCCCCACAGACATGCAGTAAGGAGCCTGGAAGGAGCCTGGAAGGGGCCCTTGTGGCGCCCACCCAGCCCCCTCCTTCCGGCGCCCAGCAGGGTTCAAAGGAGGGGTTGGGAGGCTGGGCGGGGGACCCCCGCCCTCACAAGCCTCCCTCAGCCTGGCCAGATGCCTTTGGGGCCTGGAGACAAGGGTTGGAGAATGGGGCTGCCATAAACAGTGTCCAGCAGCCGAGAGGCTGTAAAACCAGCCCGGCAGAGGCTGGAATGTGGAGGGATCCAGGAAGGATTTTCCGGCGGGTCTGGCATGATAGCATCTTTGGGGCCCTGGGGTCAAAGGGGAGCCCGCCCTCCACCCCTCCCTCTCCGGGCCATCCTGCTGCTCTTTCCTTCCCCCCTCCCCACCGCCTCCTCGCCCACGTTTCTGTAGCTGCCTCCACGAGTCTGAGTCTCTCCCTCTACTTGGTCCTTCTCAGCTCCTTCCTCTGAGGGGTGGGTCAGGCTCTATGTGAGCCCGTTGGCTGTGTAATGAGGTGACTTTGCCTTGTTCCCCAACTGTGAAGTGGGGGATCATGCTAGATGGGGTAATATGTGTAAAGCACTTATGACCCTGCCAGGCTCATATGAAGTGTCATCTATCTGTCTGCTAATATAATAAATATTAGTGTGTCTGGTATTTATTTCTGTTTCCTGTCTCTGTTCCTCACCCAGGGGTCCGAATTAGCCAATGGGTTTTCTTGTCCTCATTTTTTTCTCAAGCTTTCATCTGGATCCTGGAAGGGAAGCAACTGAAGGGGAGTTGACTTTAAGGACAGGGTGCCTGCTGGACCTCCACCTCCCACCCCTGCAGGCCCTCAGTCTGGCTCCGCAGGCCAGGCAGCCATCCCCTCTTTGGCCAGGAGGGGGCAGCAGACACTTTACTGTGCTGCCTGGGAAGGGGTATGCCCCAGCTCACCTGGCCCTGTGGAGGGAAGGGGTGGGAGGGGCCTTGAGAAGAGCCCAGCGTCTGTGGCAAGGCTAGGCTGATTCCAGAGTGCCTCCATCTGGCCTCTGGTCCTGTGTGTGTGTGTGTGTGTGTGTGTGTGTGTGTGTATGTGTGTGAGGGTGAGGGTGAGGTGGGGAGAGGAGCGTGCTGGCTGCCCTGTGGTTACCCATTTTGCGACGTGTACGGGGGGGCAGGTGTGTTTTTCAATGTACCAGAACCACGGAATCAGAATGTTACAAGAGATTGTTTAATGGTCTGATCCTTTTCTCTAGATGAGGAGGCTGAGGGCACAGAGAAGGCAAGCTACTTATTAAGGCTCGCACAGCAAGTTTGTGGCAAAGCTTTCAGACTCTTGCATGCTAAGTCGCTTCAGTCGTGTCTGACTCTTTATGACCCTGTGGACAGTAGCCCTCCCAGGCAAGAATACTGGAGTGGGTTGCCATGCCCTCCTCTGGTGGATCTTCCTGATCCTGCGACTCCTGCTTTGTAAGTGGACTCTATCCGTGAGCCACCAGGGAAGCCCCCTGAGACTCTTGCTGCTGCTGCTGCCAAGTTGCTTCAGTCCTGTCCGACTCTGTGTGACCCCATAGACGGCAGCCCACCAGGCTCCCCCATCCCTGGGATTCTCCAGGCAAGAACACTGGAGGGGGTTGCCATTTCCTTCTCCAATGCATGAAAGTGAAACGTGAAAGTGAAGTAGCTCAGTCGTGTCCGACTCATAGCAACCCCATGGACTGCAGCCTACCAGACTCCTCCATCCATGGGATTTTTCCAGGCAAGAGTACTGGAGTGGGGTGCCATTGCCTTCTCCGCTTGAGACTCTTACCCTGGTGCTATTATTAGTGGGTGTTTGTGTGTCATGATCTAGGTGCACATATGGTCTCATTCAGAAATGGGGCTTTGGAACGAGTGCCTGCTCCGTCCCTGGGCACAGCAGCTGCTGGCAGTGGTCCTGTCCTCCCCTTCCTGACTCCCCTTCCAAGAGGTTCTGCCCCAGCCTCTTCCTCATGACCCAGCGGGTAAAGAAAGCTAGGTTTCTGGACGTCAGAGCTCTCACAATAATAGCAGTAGAAATATTTGCTGAGGGACTTTCCAAGTGGCCCAGTGGTTAGGACTCCTTGCTCCCAGTGCAGGGGGCACAGGTTTGATTACTGGTTGGGGAGCTAAGATCCTGCATGCTGCACAGTGGCCAAAAAAAGATTGTCGAATAAAAAAATGAAAAAAAATTATCGAGTTGCCACATGCATCAGATCATTCAATTACTTAATCCTTCAATAACTACAAGGGAGGTACTCTGGCTACTCTTAATCTACATGTGAGGCAATGGAGGCACAGAAAGGTTGAGTGCCTTGCCTGAGATCACACAGCCAGCAGGTAACCAGGCTGTCCCGAGAAAGCTCCAAGCACCAAGGATAATGGATCACAGAATGGTGCGAGCCCTAGTTCCAGTGACCTGACTGCTTCCTGAGGGCTCACCACAGGCCGAGCACTGTGCCAAACGCTTCTCATTCCATGTGGACCCCAGTCCTCCTGATGACCCTGTGAAGGAAGTTTTGTCATCACTTTGCAGGGGAGGGAACAGTAAACAGAGGAGCTGGGCCTGAGTAGATCCATGTGAAACCCACGTGCTTGGCCATCTGCTACTCTCAAACCTTACATCACTTGGGGATCTTGTTAAAATGCAGATTCTTGGGAATTCCCTGGCGGTCCAGTGGGTAGGACTCCATGCTTTCACTGCCGAGGGCCCCGGTTCAATCCTTGGTTGGGGATCCAAAATCCCACAGGCCACTTGGCATGGCCAAAATAATGCAGATTCTGGTCCAGTCAGTCTGGGGATGGGCCTGAGATGTAGCATTTCTGTAAGCTCCTTACCGCAGTGTTGAGGCTGCTGATGCACGATCACATGTCAATCACTAAGGGTCTGTGGGTCCTCGAAGTCCTGGCACAATGGGCTCGCTCTGGGCTTCAGTGTCCCCATCTGAGAAGAAGAAGAGACACGTATGCATCTGGACTCTTAGTGCAGGCTCTTTTCCTCCCCCCGCCCACTGCCTTATGCCATCTCTATGCACCTGGCATCACCATCTCTCGGGGTGGAGGTGGAGGTGATCTTCAAGTCCTCCCGGTGTGCCCCCTCTGCTTTAACAGGGCCCTAGTGAGGGTAGGTTCTTTCTGACAATTACAAAGCACATTCATGGCAGATCCGTAACAAGAACCCACATGCCTGCCTTTGTCAGGTACCCCGCACTTCTCCTGGAGGGTGTCCTCGGTGCTCTGGGAATCTGCAGGGAGGCCCAGCTGCTGGGCAGTGGCTGTGTGATGAGTGATGAGTCCGTATGGTGTGTCAAAGGGGAAACTGAGGCAGATGGAGGCAAGTTGCCCTCCTTGCATGGGTGCCATTGTGTATGTTTTGCTCTCTCTCCTTCTCTCTTCTCACCCCCTTTCTGTCCCTTGCTGTCTTTGCTGTCACTGAGCCCTGGGGGTTCCTAAGCTCACCCCAGCTCTAGTTGACTGTCTCCAGTCTATCACCAGCCTATGCTATGCTATGCTATGCTATGCTAAGTCACTTCAGTCGTGTCTGACTCTGTTCGACCCCATAGACGGCAGCCCAACAGGCTCCCCCGTCCCTGGGATTCTCTAGGCAAGAACACTGGAGTGGGTTGCCATTTCCTTCTCCAATGCATGAAAGTGAAAAGTGAAAGTGAAGTTGTTCAGTCGTGTCCGACTCCTAGCGACCCCATGAACTGCAGCCTACCAGGCTCCTCTGTCCATGGGATTTTCCAGGCAAGAGTACTGGAGTGAGGTGCCATTGCCATCACCAGCCTGCCAGTGCACAATTGCAGAGTAACAGTGGATGGTGCTGACTTGCTTGCTTGGACCACCCTAGTGTCCACTTCTGCTCAGTTGGATCTTTCCACAGTCTGTGTCCACCTGGCCTTCTGCAGCAGGAGACCTTCAGCGTGGACAGACCCCCTGAGGCGGACCACGTGGGACTTGCCTTCAAGTTGCACCACTGGCATTCAGGTTGGTCTCTCTCTTGGCCTTTGGCTGGGGAGTAGGGGTGGAGCACCCATAACCCTTTGTCTTTTTATGCCACCAGCCTTGCCTGGTCTCCCGAGGAGGCTCCTGACCTCACGTGTTTACCTGGAGGACAAATAGACCAGTTGCTCACGGAGCAAGCCCCGGAAGCAGAGCTGGGTCCTGCCGCTCTCCTGGCCCTGGTTGGCACTGGCTCCGGGTGGGGCTGGCTCTGGAAGACTGGGGGCAAGGGAGCTGGTCCCCGCTCCCTCTAAGACCCAGACTGGAGGGAACAGAAGCCAGCGGATTACTTCCTGGCCTCTTCCCAGGGACTCCGAGGAAGTTCCTGCCCCCAGGGTGGAGGTTAGGAAGGACTGACTAATGGTGTTGTTCATTCTACAAAATGTCTGTTGAACGCTTCTTGTATGTTAGGTGCTGGGATGGACATCAGAAACTCGGACCCAACTCAGGTCCTAGTGAAGCCGGAGCCCCTGGACACAGGTCAGAGAGGGGACAGAGGCCCCCGTGAGTCAGCACGGAGAGGCAAGGCCAGGAAGACCTTTCCTGGAGTCTGGAGCCAGAAAGAAACAAGAAGCTCTCCATGACTGATGTGTGGGGACTGTGGAGGTGTGCAGATGGCAACCTGGGCAGGTTGCTTGGCCTCTCGGAGCCCCATTTCCCTCCCCTGAAAAATGACAGTGTGAGGTAAATCAGCAGTTCTCAGATGTTGACTCAGAATGACCTGCGGGATGGTCAGAATTCACATTCCTGGGTCCCTCTGATCCATGGGCTATGGGGTCAGCACCTACCTTGTTCCCCTAAGGCCATAATGGTTTGATGGGTGGACAGGTGATGGGGGGCTTCCCTGGTGGCTCAGGGGTAAAGAATCCACCTGCCTATGCAGGAGATGCAAGAGACGTGGGTTTGATACCTGGGTCAGGAAAATCTCTCTGGAGTAGGAAGTGGCAACCCATTCCAGTATTCTTGCCTGGGAAATCAATCCCATGGACAGAGGAGCTTGGTGGGCTACAGTCCATGGGGTCAAAGAGTTGGACATGACTTAGTGAGTAAACAGCAACAACAACAGGTGATGAGAGTGGAGCTGGAAGGCTTCGGGGTCTCCCAGGGCCCCTCCTGCCCTTTGCTCTGATTCAGTGACCAGCTGGCACCTGGGAGGAAGCCACCTTGCCAGGCACTGGGCTGCGTTCACTGAGAGTCCAGGCAGGTACTGTCACTCCCATCTTGGTGCCCAGGGCAGTTAAGATCAACAGTCCTATTGCAGGTCCTCACCGCAGCAGGTCTGCCGCCCTTGTCTCCACTCTCTGTTCATTTTTCTTCTTTTTCATGGATAAGATGTTTCCCTTTTCCATTTCCTGACCTTTTCTCTTGCTCTGCCTTCCCTCTCTCTCCCTATCATCTGCAGTTTGTAATAATCTAAAATATTTTGAGACTCATCAGTCTTTTTCGGCAAAGTCCTCCCTGTCTTCTGCCCCAAGTGCCTCCTTCAAAGGGAGTTCATAATCTCCATTCCTTCCTCATGGATGGGAGGAGAGTCATAAACCCCACCTTCCTGATGGCCACCTGTCCCACCTACCTCCCCCTTGCCTGAGGCGCTCTCCCTCTCATTCATTACCAACCCCCTTCCCCACCCCTGCTTCCTCCTGAGGTTTCAGAAGTGTTTGGTTCATAACAGAGGCAAAAAGCCAGGGAGAAATCTTCTCTGATCCCAGCAGAAAGGATCAAAGTTAGATGCTTGGAAGGACTTCCAACTAGCTAAAGAGAACAGACCTGAAAGAAGGCTGTGGATCCAAGGGGTTAGTCTGGTCTCCATCCGGGCTTATGACGCTCTCTCTCCCTCTCCCCACTTCCCCGTCTTCACACCCCCCAAGCCCCTGTTAGGCTGAGTCTGTCCCCATCCTCTGACCTCTTCATTGACACTGGTGTGGGGGTGGTAGTGGTCTTGGGCTCCTCAGGGTCCCATTGATGATGAGGGTTGGGCCAGGGCACCCTCCCAACCTGGTCTTGGGCATCGTCTTTGCTCTGGACCTATGCCCTCACCACCCACTCCAATCGCCCTCTCTTTCTCAGGACAGGGGCAACAGAGAATCTGCGGGAGCCACCTCTTGGGAGACCCCTGTGTGTGCTGTTACATCTGTGGAGCCAGGAGTGTGTGTGGCTGTTCATGTGTGTGTGCCTGACTGGACTTATGAGGTTTTGCGTCAGCCCTTGACACAGGGTTGTGGAGACACTTTGGTCTCTGTCCACACCTTGTCCCTGGGGTTAACTGGGGGGTGTGATGAGCTCAGGGCTGCAGAGTGGGTCTGTCTCCAGAGATGGGGCACTGGGAGCTGCCTCCCAGAGTCAGGGCTTCAAGGTCTCCCACCCCGCCATCCCCGGCGGGGTCTGCGTGTTGGGTGGTGGTGGGTGTGCAGCGGCAGGCAGAGCTGCCTGTCCTGCCTGCGTGTGACCACAAGGGGGCTCTGGGATCAGATTTTTCTCCTTTCCGGCGGAGCCGCAGGGATTCCCAGCAGCGTCGGCGCACTGAGCTTTTCTGGAAGTGCCGACCTTTCCCCTGCAGCTGCCGCTAAGGGGTCTCTGCCAGGCTGGGAGGCCACTGGAGGAGCACACTGCCTTTGCCCTTCATCATCCAATTCTGTCAGGAAGTCTTCAGCCGTCTACCCGCCATTCCTCTTGTTTTGAGGCGTAGAGATGGGGCTGAGAGAGTGAACCCCATTTTCCTTTTTCCTTTTTTTTTTTTTGTATTACCACTCCTCCCTTCGCAGGCTTAAAGTGAAGAACTTCCTCTCCTCCCCATCCCCTGATCATTAGAGCGCAGACTCTGCTCTATCACAGCTGAGCACCAGACAGGCAGCAGCAGCAAAGATGTAAGCTAGACATCAGGAGGGACTTCCTGACTAAGAAAGGCACAAGCCACTGGGTTGGATATCTGAGGGAGGCTAGACACAGGGAAGTTGCCTGTTCATCTGGGAGGAGGCTCTGGTTCTGTGGGAAAGGGGGACGTCCTCTGTGATCCCACGCTCCCACCTCTACTTCCCCAGTGAGGCTTAGAGAGGAGGGCTGGGTACCAGTGCCTGCCCCTGGGCAGAGACCCACAAAAGTTGCTGGATCCTTGGACTTTGGGGGTGGGGAAGAGCCCTGTGAGGGGTCATTCAGAGGAAAGCACCTGAGCTGGTCTCTCCACTGCCATGATCATTGACAGGGGAAAGAAAAAATGACAGCAGATTAAACATGCTAGGCAGACTTCACTGACGCAAGGGGGTGGGGAACGGCGGGGGGAGGTGCTTCCTGCAGTGGGAGATGGCCCTGCACTTCAAGCTCCTCCATGGAATGTGGAGGTGACTGCTACCCCCTGTCCTCTGCACCTCGACTTTCCAAGTGGGGCGTGAAATGTCACCTGCCCCTCTTTCTTGTGTGTCTTCAACACCGAGAGGGCCCTGGGGTTGTGGAGAGAGCAGAGTTTTGGGGTTCGACCCCACAGCATGAAGGCAAATGGGGTACCTCTCTGCTTCAGTACCCCCATCTGTAGGATGAGCTTTGTGAGACAAGGCCCCTCCCACCAGCCTCACCGGTTCTTGGGCAGGAGAGATGTTCCTGGCTGGGAAAAAGGGACCACACATGATGCCAGGGCCACAGGCGGGGTCTGTGTTGGACATGCTTGAGGATCAAAGGCTTGGTCTCCCCGCTTCTCCTCCCTGCTCCTCTCCCCTTTGCCCCCTCACCCCACCTCTTTTCTTCCTGTTCCCCGTTCTCTCCTCAGCTCTATTTCTCTCTTCCTCCACCTTCCTCTCTCCTTGAGGCATTAAGCTAGGTGAAAGGATTGTTTAGAAAACTAAGAAACACACATCCTGTACTCCTGGACCGTCTCCTGGGACTTCTCTTGCATGTGGTTCCAACTTCTTGGTCTTTTTTGTTGACCTCCCCAAGAGGTTGATGCTTCTGTTCATGGGCCTGGGCTGGGGAAGGAAGGCAGTGGGGAAATCTGGTCCAGTAAACACTGTGTGCTCTGGGGAAAGAGCTGAACAGGATGTGGTGACCCCTGCCCTGGAAGGACTCGCAGTTAAGGAGGGAGGCTGGGATGTCAGCCTGAGTATGGCAAGTACTGCCTCGGAGGCTTCAATATGGTGCTAGGGAGCCATGGAGGACAATCAGGGAAGGCTTCACTGAGGAGGTGATTAGTTGAGCTGGGTTTTGAGGGAGGAGCTGGAATTTTCCTACTTCATAAAGGGGTGGAAATAAAGCCAGACCTTTCAGAGGGACTCAACATGGGCAAAGACATATTGCTAGGAAAGGGCATGGAGGATTCAGGGAACTACAGTAGTTCTCTGTGGTGGAACCCCGGAAGATTTTGGGAGACCAAAATCCCAATCTAGGAGAAGTTAAGCAATAAGATCCAATGGTTTGCTCACTGGCCAGAAAAGAAGGTTCCCAGAACACGGCATTGCTCCCAGGTAAATGAATGACAAGGAGAGGGTATGACAAGGAACACTGAGAGAGTGTCCTGGGCTCAAACTCCCTCCCTGCTTGCTGCCTATACTGCCTATACTGGGAAACTTAACTGATTCTGTGTCTCAGTTGCCTCTTCTATAAAATGGGGATAGTGATGCATTGTCTACCTGAAAACCAGTAAGACAAACCATAGGGTTTCTTGAAGTGCCTTCCAGTACTGAGAAATGCAATTTTATGATCCTTCTGGGCTGTGTGATCAGGGAGGTCTTCATGGAAGAGGAGGGCTTAGTGATTGGCCTTGAAGGATGCTAATGTGGAGTTAAACACAGAGGGGTGGGGAAGGCTGGGGCACATGTGGGGACAAAGGTCAGAGGCAGGACAGTGAAAGTCATGTCTGGAAGACGATGTGTGGCTGGCAAATGGGGTTGAGAGGGTAGCTCTAAAGTAGGAGGAGAATTGCCCATTGGCTGGGCAGAAATGTGACTTGTGCTGGCAGGAGGTGTGGGAGGGAAGACTGGCAGGCACCAGTGTGTGAGCCCCACCCTCTCTCCGCCCCCAGCCCTCCTAGGGACAGATTGAGCTGGAGAGAGCCTGCAATTGGAGAGACAGGGTGTGTGAGATAAGTGGGAATCGGGACATGCAAATGAGATGCAAACAATATGCAAATCGGCCACTCCCCCCAGACCCACTGCCTAAGGTCTGTTTTGTCTGAGGTTGAGGCACTGGAGGGGGGAGGGGAGAGGGTCCTTTCCGGCCCCGTTGGCTAAGCATGGCCAGACGTGAGGACACATGCCATGCTGCACTTTCCCTTCTGCAGGCCTGGGAGCTGTCCCCCGAGCTGGAGCCCTGCTTTTCCTGTCCATCCCTGGAGGACTGGCTGGGTTCCTATGGGAACCTCCCAAAGCCCACAGGAAGTGTCTGAGTCTCCCTGAGATGGAGAGTGAAGGGCAGGTCAGAAAGATGACCTGGGAGAGAAGGAGTGACAGGGATGGGGCATGGCTAGGGAGGCTGAAGGGTAAGGGACAAGGCGTGGAAAGGCCCGAGGAGAACCCACACTCCTGGGAAAGTGGATAGCTGTGGACCCCGTGGGCGACAAGCCCGAGACCCTGATAGATAGAGACAGACGAAGAGAGCCCTTCCCATGTGTCCAGCCTGGGCCACGCCGCACCCAGTGCCTCTGTTGGCTTCCTCTGGCCTGTCTGCCTGTCCCAGGCTGATGGTCCCTTTGTCTGTCTAGCTCTTTGTTTGTTTGTTTCTTTGTTTGCCTGTCTCTCTCCCGGCTCCTCCTTTTTTCCCCTCCGCTGTCTGTCGGTTGGTCTAGACCTCGCTATCTGCTGCTGCCCTCTGCCTTGTCCATCCCTCTGTGGAGAGAAGACTGCTCCCTGGGACTGTGGGATCCCTGAGTCCTTGTCTCTTGGTCTCAGACAGGTTCTCGCCTTTCCTCTTCCTGAATTTGGGTCTCAGTTTCCTCTTGTCTAGGGTGGGTCCCATGGGTCCCACGCTCTGCCTCTTATTGCCTCTATAGGACCCAGGGATGTGGGCTGGTGACTGTATTTATGTTTGTTCGGGCATTGGAACAAAAGGTTTACTTCACTTGAGAGGAAATATTGTTTTTCAGCCTTCTAAGGACAAAGCAAGACGAAAATAATGACTGCAGCATGAGGAACACTGGTTAGATATTCAGAGGGACTTCCCGATAGGTATGGGAAATACTAGTATAGGTCAGCTAAAAGAGGTTAAGCAACCACCTTCATAATCTCCTGTGGAGGAGCCCCTGTGGAGGAAGGAGGGGTGTTGGGCAACGTGGACTTCCCTAGTCTGTGCAGTCTAAGGAAAGGTCTTTCGATGTTGTGACATAGCAGGGACTCACATGAGGAGGCTAGGTTACCAACCTGCACAACCTTCCAGGTGGCTGGGGAGAGGGTCCAAGGGGAAAGGGGTGGAGAGGAAGTGCCATCTATCTCCCCAACTCTCCCTGTTTCCCCACCATCTACCCAAGCTCAGGACCACCCCGCCCCCCCACCCCAATCCATGAGAGATGGCTGCTGGGGACGGAGTGATGTATGTAATGTAGATAAAATGTCAGCAATTCTAAATGGGTCCGGAGATCCAGCCGTGGGGGGTGGGGAGGGAGAGAGGGCGGAGCAGGGGGGAGAGAGGAAGGGAAAATGAGATGTGGGTCCTCACCAGGATGGCGGCAGGGGCAGACACCCCCTCCTCCCAGCAAAGGCCAGAGGAGGGGTGGGCCCAGGCGGCAGGAACCCAAATGAGATTTTGAAGAGGGAGCTGGAGGGTGGGGGGTGGAGGAGAGGAGGCGGCGGGCGGGGGCAGTGGGGCCGGAGCTGCTGATGTATAGCGGTTTCATAACTTCCTCAGTATTAAAGGCAGGTTCATGGGGAGGGCAGCGCCATTAATCACCAGGCTGAATGGGGCTGGGATTTGCTGAGAGCCGCGCTTGCTGTCTGCTGTGCCCGCCCGGCTCAGGGCGGGAGGGGGCAGGCAGGGATGTCCCTCCTGAACTGAGGGGTAAGACCCCAGGAGTCTATTTTGGATGTGGGACAAGTGGGTCCTAGCGGGTAAGGAAGGGACCGGGCTGGGGACCCTGGCAGGAAGGAGGAAAAGGATGAGGTGGGTTGTGGCAGGGGTCAGGGGAAGAAGGACAGGGGCTGCGGGAGATGATGGGGGCAGTGCCTGAGGGGACCCTGAGGGAGAAAAACTGGGGCGGGAGGATTGTGCATTTGAACATGAAATTGATCACATGTAAATATAATGCAAATGACATGCAAACGAGCACAGGATTTCTCTGAGTCCATAGCTCAGACATTCTCTTCCTTGGGCTGAGAATTGGGGCCAATTTGCATCCAGTTCCATGCCCAGTGCCTTGTTTCTTTATTATTAATATGTTCAGAGGGAAAACACAAGGTCTCACTTCTTAAGGGGGAGAGGGAGCCAAGGTGAGCCTGGTCCACTGGGTTCCCTGGGAGAGGGTGAGACCATCTCCCCTCCCTCTAGGGAATGGTAGCATCAGGAAAATCGACATGCCTGAGAGACAGGGAGGGAGATGTGGTAGGACTCCTGGGCTATGGGCCTGAACTGATGGGGGCCTGAGAGGCAGAGGCTCAGTGGTGAGGCAGAAAGATGGAGAGAGACAGACAGATCCCCACAGCTCATAGACAGATATGCAAATAAGACGAGGATGCCTCACATGTCCTGCCTTCTAGGTGAAGAATGAAATGCCCAGCCCAAGGTCCAGAGAGGTGGTGATCTTCCTAAGGTCACACTGCTGGTAAGTGCCAAACCCTCAACTCTGCGATTCCTTGAAGATTTAGTGATCCTTTCAAACCACCATAAAAGCATCTCCAAATGAGATAAAAACAGAGAACAGACATTCATATTTTCAACAGATATTTATTGAGCACCTACTAGGTACAAGGCGGAAAAGGAACTGGCAACCCACTCCAGTATTCTTGCCTGGAGATTCCCTATGGACAGAGGAGCCTGGCGGGCTACAGTCCATGGGATCACGAAGAGTCGGACACGACTGAGTGACTTAGCATGGTACTAGGTACAAGGCAGTGGGCCTGTGCTCAGGAGAGAAAACTTAAGTGTCGATCTGTAGCAGGGTTCATGAGACATTTTTAGCAATAAGTGAAACTGAACAGTTGGTGACAAGGGTCACCAGAGAGGTATAGGCTAAGGGAGGATCAGGGAATGCTTGCAGAGGGAGGTGGCGTTTGATGTGAGCCTTGGGGAGCAGGTAGAATGTTTTCAGTGGCAGAAATGGGGAGGGAAGAATGTTCCAGGCAAGGCGGGGCAAGATGGGCCATTGTGCGAAGGCAGGAGCAGGTGAGGGGGTCAGGCTGTCTGATGCGTGGGAGCACAGAGTGTATGGAGAGGTGTGAGGGAGCTCCAGCTGTGATGGGGAGGGGAGGGGGGTCAGGACAGGAGCGAGCTGGGACGGGGATGGAACCCGGCTGGAGGTCAGCCAGAAGTAGAGGAGAGGGTGAATCATTCATTCAATCATGACTTCAGTAAACAGATGTTGACTGTATGTGAGCCACACACCAGGGCTATCCTGGTAGCTTGGGATGCCAAGACCAGGTGTGGTCCCTCCTTCAGGAAGCTGGGTCAGCAGCAGTGTCCTCATCAGCACACGGGGACATGAGAGCATGTCCCTCATGGTTGTAGCGTGAGGATTAGATGGGAGAATCCACATCAAGTTCTTAGGGTGCTGTCTTGTCTAGAAGGGGCACTCAGTAAAGGCGGCTTCTTGCTATCACCCTCATCACCGCTCTGGAAGGTGTGGGACGGAGGACAGAGGCAGGGAGAGGGCTCAACAGTCCCCTGCAAAACTTGGGGAGAGATGGAGCGGGGGCGGCAGGGTGGTTAGGAAGGAGGGGGCAGATAGAAGGCTGTGGGACCAGAGAGAGCAAGTGTCAGAGCCAGAGGCAAAGGGAGGAAAGTGATCTGGAAGCACTGTAGGGAGAGGAGCTGGGCTGGAAGACTCGGTCAAGTCCCTGCCCTGTGGCTGGTATACTGGGAGGGCAAGGCAGGACAGGGCCTGGGTCGGGGGTAGATTGGAAGCTGGGGTTCTTGGGTCGTCTTCTCATTTGGCCACTTGGTCCCTCTTCCAGACTCTTCTTGACCTCTCTTCTCAGTTGCTCAATTTGGCTCAATCTGTGGGAGATATACCTCCCACTTTGCCCGAAGTGCAACTTCCATCTCTTGTTGCAAGGCGCTGCGATGGGACGAGTTGCCTTGGCTGTCTGTCTGTCTGATATCGTGTGGTTGCCTCAGAATTGCTCTGGACAACTCTCACACCACTCAGACAGATTGTCCAGCCTCCTGGCCCCGACATCTCCCACCACTGCATCAAGCCAAATTACTCAGCCACCCCCACCCCCACCCCTGCCAGCCCCAGGCTCTGGTGAAATCCGATTAGTGAGGAGAGCACTGCGCTGAGCTGACAGCTCCTCCGATAATTGCTTCCCAAGTAAGCCATGCAAATCAACCCATCCAGCCAGTCCCTGCTCCTGAGGACCCAGGCGTCCAGGCCCCAGGAGAGGGAGAGCACCTGAGTTGGAGAGACTTTGGAAGCTGTCACCTGCCTCCAGCAAAGGGCCATCAATCTATAAAGCTGGTCTGTGCTGCCTTGGGGCTGAGGAGGGGGTGATGGAGTGGTGAGCCTGGACTAGGGACCCCACTGGCTCTGTGTTTCTGTCTTAACTTAGAGGGTATCATTCTGCCCCTCTTTCTTGCCCCTTGGAAAAGAATTCTATGTACCCATTTTCCAGTAAGGTAGATAAAGGCAGAGATACAGAAGACACAGAGACAGGGAGATGACTAAACCTGTTAAGAAACAAATGGACGGATTCACCACCAAAGCTCCCCCTGGTTCTTCAGGTCCAGGAATGAGGTGGGAGCAGAACCCGTGGGACCTGCGGATGGCTTTCTCCATTTGTGAGTCCCCTCCCCCACCCCACCAGCCTGGGGGAGAAAGCGTGAAGTCCTTGCAAGCTCTCGGATGTGGCTGTGATATGATGTGTCTTTGGAGGCGTGGGGAGCCTGATCAAACCCTGAGACTTTGCAGCCTGTACCAAGGAGGACAGGTCGTTGCGGAGCAGTGGTCCTTGCTCACCCCATGCATCAGAGACTCCTCGAAAGTGTCAGTGAAAGTGTTAGTCACTCAGTCTTGCCTGACTCTTTGTGACCCAGACCCCATGGATTGTAGCCTGCCAGACTCAAAGAGTCCATGGGATTCTCCAGGCAAGAATACTGGAGTGGGTAGCCATTTTCTTATCCAAGGGATCTTCCTTACCCAGGGATTGAACCTGAGTCTCCCACTTGTGGGCAGATTCTTTACCATTTGAACCACCAGGGAAGCCCAGCGACTCCTTGCCACCTCTCTAAATCAAGGTCCTTTAAAGGGCTTGTTCATGCCTCTTCTTTAATGCCTTTCCTTCCTCCGGTTTCCCCTCATCCCATCTCCTGTTGACTTTGGTGACCTGAAACCACTTTCCTTGCAATCCTGAACTTCCAGCCCCCAAATCTAGCTCATTTCTTTGTGGAAATATCCAGGGATGAGTTGCCTAGTCTTGTCCTCATGTCTGTGTGTCTGATGTGGCTCTGTGGCCTGGATCTGGGGTCCTCAGACTAGCATCTGCCTGAGATCCTGGCATATGGCCATAATAAAGCAACAACAACTATGGATCTTTATGGATCTCCAATCCTGTGCTACCCACTGTACTAAGCACCTTACGTAATTAAGTCATTTAATTATCACAAAAGAAGACATGGATTACAATGATCATCCCATTTTACAGTTGTGCTAACTGAGGCAGAAAGAAATAAAGCCACTTGCCCCAAGTCACCACTAGTAAGTGGCAGAGCTGAGATTCAAATTCAGGCGGTCTGAGTCCAGAGCCCACACTCTAAAGTCCTCTGCTACATCACCTCTCCACACCAATGCCTTTAAATGTTTATTGGGCAACTGAGACAGCCTCCAGTGCATTGAGGCAGAGGGACACTAAAAGTCAAACGCCTGAAGCTTTTGGGGTTGCCAAGGACACAGGTGGCAGGAGCTAACAGGGTGATACCTGGTGCTTGGGGAGGGGGAAACATGGCCCTCACCTTCTCCAATCCCCATAGCTATTTTTTGCACTGGAGCCCTGCAACTAGACAGCTCCCTGCTCCTCCCCTAGGAGCCTGGAGATAGCAGGGAAAGGGCTGAAAGATCAGCATAGAAGCCCAAGTGAGCTGGGTGTCAGAGCTAGGACCTCCAGAGGCCGATAGATGGCGCTCGTGGCCCAATACAACCCAGCCAGCCCAAGAAAACCAAAGGAAAACAAGCCAGCAGGTTAACCCCTTACCACCTGGGCTCCAGCTCCAGAAGCAGGCTGGTGGGCAGCTGAGGACCCTGTCCCAAACCCGGCTGGCCCCTAGAGAGTGAGTCAACTCTCTAGGCTCTGCCCAAGCCACAGCTTGGGTCTGCTTCTGCTCCTTCCCCACAAGCTCCATCCATGGATGCCAGCCAGCCCCTTGGAGACTTCCCAGAGGGCCAGGAGACTGACATGGACAAGGCAGGGTGGGAGGCCCCACCCCAGCCCAAGTTTCATCTCTCAGGCTCCATCTCTTAAAAGTCTGTGGATCTCTGTTTCTCATCACCCCCACTTTGGGAGAGCTCCTCACATCCATCTTTCCTGAGAGGGACTCACCAGGTGGGGAGGAGTAGCGTGGACCAGAGACAGAGAAGGCCTTCAGGTGCCTCTAGGATCAGCTACAGGGACTGCAGGTTGCCCAGGACTTAGTTTCTCCCCATATCCCCATGTCGGGACTCCCTATCTTTGGGTTCCCAGGGGTGAATGGGCTTACAGGGACAGAAACAGTTATGTAGCCCGTCCAGGAAGATGGAATCATGGGTCGGGGCCCTGGGGATCTCTGCTTGCCTGTCAGTCACTTCACTCATCACTGTCCTGACAGCTGACCTGGAGTGTGGAGAGGCTGCTCTAATGGCAACCTGGTGGTGCTTGGCAGCAAGGGGTGATGGGTGGGGCGGCAGGAAGGTTGTCAAAGGGATGGTGACGTTCCTAGACGTTTTAAAAAAATTTTGGCAAAGCCGTGCAGTTTGTGGGATCTTAGTTCCCTGACCAGGGGCTGAATCTGGGACCACAACAGTGAAAGCACTGAGTCATAACCACTGGACCATCAGGGAATTCCCTCCTAGAATTCTTAAGCAATAAGATAATACCACCAGCATGGTTCCCCTCCCTGCCTAATTTTTGTTTAGAAACACAGAAACGCATAGATCTACTGAGATAAAGACACCTGAGTGAAGAGCCAGTCAGAAGGTCAGGATACTCTTATTTCACTCATTCCAGAGAAAAAAGCGGAGACAGGGAGACAGATGTACACGGAGAGAGAGACTATACAAGAGACTAGGGATAGAGATACATATACATAGGCAGAGAGAGTCAAAGACAGAGAAGGAGAGAATCTGGCACAAATGAAACCTCAGGAAATAATGGACTTTGTTGAAAGGGATGATTAATTCAGTTTCCAAAGTCTTACAAGGGTAGGGGTGGTTTCTCATCTGTGGTTCAGAGGGTCACAACTCACAGTTCCCTGAAGCTCCTGCTGCACCCTTTAGTTTTTGTCTGTTGATAGGAGAGCAGAGGAGGCTAGAGAAGGGGGTCGCATCCTTGCTCTCTCACCTCTTCCTCTTCTGGGATTCATTGGTCTCCACCTGCAGGGAGACTGCTTTCCTCTGGTCTCCAGCATAGCTGTGCTGGGGTGTTCAGGGGGGTGGGGATGGGAAGAATCTACCAGATAACTGACCTCATGGGGTTTCCCGTCTAATGACAATATTATAGTCAGGACACAGACACAGATCCAGCCACAGGACAAGAACAAAGCTAGGAGTGGGGCAGCTTTGGACATATTGGGTTGGGAAGGTGGGAGTGAGTGAACTGTTAGATGCAGCCTTAGAATTTGTCAAGAAAGGTGTCCTGGACAGAGTATTCCAGAGGTAGGACTGCGAAGGATGGAAGGTAATAGGGCTGGGTAGACAGCAGGGCCGAGGAGGGAGAGAAGTGAAATGGTAAAGCTGTGGAGACAGGGGCTGGGACAGTAATGAGGAATGGAAGAGTCTCAAAGGTATTACTAAGGAGTTTAGCTAGAGATGCCAGAAGTGCTTTCGTGGGTGTTCTACATACAGTCCTTGGAGGGCTGCATAGGAGAGCTCTCTTATATCTGGAGCAGCAGGAGGGCTAGAAATAGTCCGTAGCCATTGTTAATACCCTCAGGTGAGTTAAGAGACTGCAGATAGTTGAAGCTCCTAGATTCACAATCCCTTTGGGAAAAGAGTATGAAATTTTGGAGAGGTGATGCCCTTTACAGCTAGAGCCCAGGATCTTCACGGTCCTTTCAGAGCTTAGCTTCTCACTTCTCAAGTCGTCTGGATTTAGCCCTGGTGTAAAGAATAAACTACAACCCCCAGAGTTACTTATTGCGAACTTAGCACACTTTCCTGGAATTTGAGTATTTCCGGCGGAAGTGGCCGCAGCTATGCCAATCTCTTTCCCTAAACAAAGTGGACTACAACTCCCACAGTCCTCCGCGCCCGGCGGGGGCGGGGGGGGTGGGGGAAGGAACCGGAAACCGGATGGGGCGCTGGACCAGGTGAGGAAGTAGGAGTCTGGGAACCTGGGGCGCTGGGGGGCGGGCTAGGGGCTCCCCGGGCTAGCCGGAGGTGACAGGTGGGGAGTGGAAATGTCTGTGTTTCGGGCCCCCTCTCTCTGTCAGGGGCTCGCCCGGCTCAGAGAGAGCCGAGCCTATGGAACCGCCCCGGAGACCTGCTGAGACGAGGCTTTCCCGTCGGGCGGAGCCCGCGGGCGGACGTGGAAGTTTCTTGTGGATCCTTACTTGTCAGCCCCCTCGAACTAGGAGGAGAGATGAAGTGTTGGGAACTTCTGAGCCCATGCTCTATTAGTATTATTGTTATCATTATTGGTTTTAAGGATTTGCTGATTGTCCATGTGGATTCCTAAAGTGCCCCCAAAGGACACGGGAGTGGACAGTGTCTTGGATTCCTTCTGCCCTTACTGAGTTTAGTGCCAGAGAGCCTAGGTGGCCAGACTTATCGGTTGATCACCCTCCACTTGTGCTTAATGTGACACTGTAATTTATCAGTGATTTCAGAAACAGACATTTCTTGATCTCTGTCCGTGGGTGACTTTACATAGAACTTCCTGGTTTCTCCTTTGGGCTTCCATGGTGTTTTGTTCAGGGCATTAAAACTGGAATCACAGTATGTCACAGTGTATTACAGTTGTTTATCTGCCATGTCACAGTCGTTTATGATTCGTTTTTTCATTTTGGATTTCTTCCCCACCAAAAGACTACCACAATGCCTATCATGTAAGAGACTCATAAATATTGGAGGGGGTGGGGGAATGAGTTAACAGCTGGTGGTAGGTTGGATGGGAATTTTTATTTTCATCTCAGAGAAGACAGTTAAATGACTTGCTTAAGAGAACTTAGAGATGAAACCGGGACTAGAATTAGAGTCAGTTGACACATAAGCCTGTAGCTCTTGCCTTCTGATCAGGCTTTGAAATTCTAGAACATTGAAAATAAGGCCTTGTCACTCTTCGGTGTATCCCTGGCCTTGCTGTCTTCAGGATGGGTCCCTAAAGATTAAAGGTAGGCTCAACCTTAAGACCTGAGAGAGATGCCAGACTTGGAGCAGGCAGTCTGCTAATGTTGGCACTGTATGGGGAGATGCAAAGGAGGGCCCCGGAGACAATGAGTTCTCCACAGCGCCCTTCTCAGCCTTTGTTTGAGTCTAGCTGGCCCGGGTAGCCACCCGGACAGATCAGTTAAAGAGTTCTGAGAGCAGTCTAGGGAAGGATTTCCTAAGTTTAGCCCTGACTTCTTAAATTTTTATATTATATTGGAGCATAGTTAGGATTTTTTTTTCTCTCTCTTTCCCACTTTTCCAGGGCTAGGGTCAGAGAACAGGTTGATGGATCAAGCTGTTGTGTCAACCTTGTGATCCCATCTGGGGGAAGAGGTTACTCTTGACCTGCATATGGGGTTGAGAGGGAGAAGAACCATGATCCCTGCCCTGTGGGAGGCCCAGATGTGATGGAAACGTGCCCAGAGCCTGGCAAGCTCTCAGAAGCAAGCAGAGTGCAAAACGGGCAGCTGGGCCTTGAGTCAACTCAGGGTGTAGAAGTGGAGAGGAGTCTGTCAGGAAAGGCTCTTTGGTAGAACGTAGTTTTGTTTTCACTTATTTATATTGGCTGCGCCGCGTGGCTTGCAAGATCTCAGTTCCCTAATCAGGGATTGAACCCGGTCCACAGCAGGAATCCTAACCACTAGGCCACCACGGAACTCCCAGAAGGTAGTTTTAAACAGCATTGAAAAAAGATGAGATGGACACAGTTAACTGTCAGATAAAAGCTGGGACCTTGGAGATATGGAGGAAAATGAAACAGGGCTTCCTCTCTGATCTGCCTCAAGTCTAGTCTAGGAGGCAAGGTGTGAATTCATGAAGATGCCACTAACCATGGTGACATGCAGTGGTTCTCAGCCATCACCAGTCATCGGAATCTCTTGAGGAAGTTTGTTTAAATACAGATTCCCAAGCCCCACTCCAGACCTACTTGGGTTGGGTAGGGCTGGGAAGCTACAGCAAATGCTGCGGTGTCCTGAAGAGGGACAGCTTTCCCAGAGGGAGAATTTGAGCTTCATCTGGAAGGGCAGGTATGACTCAAATGTGTGTGTGGGGATGGGGGAGTCAGTCCTGCTTCATTCAAGGAGTCTATGAATTTGTGAAAATAGCATGTGTTAGGTTTTGGGACTTTGGATAGGAAGGGCATTTTGAAAGTGTGAATGGAATGATCAATCGGTTTGGGCCTCTGCGTTCACCTGGGAGTGATGAGAAGGAAGATTGGAAGGAGTGGCCTTTGTGGGTTACAAAGCTAGCTGGGGTGCTCCCTCTGCTTCTTCCCCATTCCCTCTTTCTTGTCCTCTTCCGTTTCCCACTTTGCTCCCCCGACCACCATTTACACATCTTATTCCATTTGTTACAGTAATATTTTTAAGTTTTGCTGTTTAGTCGCCCAGTCGTGTCCAACTCTTGTGACCCCATGGACCGTAGCCCGCCAGGCTCCTCTATCCATGGGATTCTCCAGGCAAGAATACTGGAGTGGGTTGCCATTTCCTCTTCCAAGGGATATTCCCGACCCAGGGGTTGAAACCATGTCTCCTGCATTGCAGGCAGATTCTTTACCACTGAACCACATGGGTCTCCAGTATTTTTAAGTGGATATTATTTTTCTTAGTATTTGGATGAGGAGACCTGAAGCTCTGGCCGTAGTTACATAGCTTGTAGGAGTCTAGTCTGAGTCTGCTAATTGTCTCACTCACCACTGAAGATTCTTCAACGTGAGCAAAAAGCTGGGTTGGGGTTGGGGGGGCTCTAGAATTATTAGCAAGGTGGCTGATCAAACCATCTCAAGCAAGATGGGTGTGGGTGGTGGAAAGCAAAGGCTTGTGTGAGATGGTTTGGTTCAGATTCCAGCTGCATACTTGCTGAGTGAGTGACCCTCAGCGAGTTGCTTCATCTTGCTAAGCCTCAGTTTTCTCACCTGTAACATGGGAGCAGTAATGCCCACCTCGTGCGGTTGTTATATGCATCATTGAGGGGTACCTGGCACAGAGCGTTGCTCACCACCTGGCATCTATTGAAATCAGCTCTGTAATTAGTCTCTGTGCTATGGCTGTGCACCTGCAGCCCATCCTTCAGCACGTTGATTTCCAGAACACAGCCCATCCTGGATGGGCTTGTTTTATTAAGGATGACAGTAAAAGTGCTGAAAGTTTGCCATCTAAATATTCACTGAAAACCTTGGCATGGCCTAGGAGCTAGTGACCCTAAACCTATGCCTGGTGGAAATGGGGTTTGGAGTGGGGGATGACTGGTGGTTACAGGCTGTGCTCACTGGGTGATTTATGAAGAGGAAGAGTACTTGAATCCAGGAGAGGAAAGGCCCTTCATTACCAGGAACTGGGCTGAGTGAAGACCTGCCTAGAGCTTGAGGGCTAACTGACACAGTCTCTTCTGAGCCCAGGAAATGGTAGTAAGGGCCCTGCTCAGCCTGGACCCCTCCCACTCGACAGCTGGGGCTGTTGGGGCCTCTGTCCATCTGTTTTCCAGGTGACAGTGGCATGGCTGTGCCCCAGCCTTTCCCATCGGGGCCCCACCTCCAGCCTGCAGGTGCCCTGATGGAGCCCCAGCCCTCCCCTCGAAGCCTGGCCGAGGGCTTCCTGCAGGAAGAGCTTCGGCTTAATGATGAGCTGAGGCAACTGCAGTTTTCGGAGCTCGTGGGCATCGTCTACAACCCTGTGGAATACGCGTGGGAGCCACATCGCAGCTACGTGACCCGCTACTGCCAGGGCCCCAAGCAAGTGCTCTTCTTGGGCATGAACCCAGGACCCTTTGGCATGGCCCAGACGGGGGTAAAGAGCTTGTGGGGTGGAGTGGGAGGGTCCAGGGCGGACGCTTGGCTGCATGTGCTGTGGAGGAGTATGTGCATGACGGTGGACACGTGTGGGTGCGCCCCCCAACCCCATCCTCATACCCTGGCTCCTGTGGTCTCAGACACTCTCCCGGCCTCGCTGCCTGTAGTTAACCAAGCACATTAATGGTAGTTCCGTTTCCCTTGTGAGCGGTCCACTAATTGCCTCTGAGAGCCCTTCCTTCCGCCAGCCCCATCCTTACCTTGCGTTGCCGGATCTCCCCTCTCCCTAGAGTGTTATTGGGGTCAGGAGAGGGACCAGGGCTCCTCAGGGGAGACTGGTTGACGGGGTGGTCAGGGAAGAGAGGCAGGGCATTCTGGCAGCCCGGGTTCTGTTTCTTAGCCAAGGAGAGGTTGGAAGAGAGCAGGCCGCAGGGCCTGCCTGCTTCCCTCTCAGACCTCCGGATGAGTGACTGCCCCTCTGTGGGGGTGCTCGGCAGATGGGGGAGGGGAAGAGGCTTCAGGGCAGGAGGCTCAATCGCTTTTATTGACCCCAACTGGGGGCTGAAAGGTGATCAATGATGATCAATGGAAATGACAGCCCGAGACTTGGGGCTGAGAGGGCACCCAGGCAGCGGCGGTCAGCCCTGTCCTTGTGTCTCCTCTCACCCTGGCCGCCTTTCTGTCCCAGGCCATCTGTCTGTCCCCCTGTTACCCATCACTCCCTGTGTCGGGCCAGATATCCCCTCATGTTTATTGTGGCTGGTCCCAAAGGCTAGTTGGGGTAGAGGCAAACAAATAGATTCTTCTGGACCATAGACCACATGAAAAACTGGAGAAACACAGACAGGCTCAGACAAGGGCCAGGAATCCTAGTTTCCGGCCTTGGGGTGGGGGTGGGGGCAATGGGAGACAGATCCTTCTGGAAGGTGGAAAGGGGTTGCTCGGTCCAGACCCCAGGCGTCAGGTCTCCAGTTCGAAGCCCTCGTGTATCTCTCCTCACAGGTGCCCTTTGGTGAAGTGAGTGTAGTCCGGGACTGGTTGGGCCTTGGGGGGCCTGTGCGGACCCCTCCCCAGGAGCACCCCAAGCGACCAGTGCTGGGACTGGAGTGCCCTCAGTCCGAGGTGAGCGGAGCCCGGTTCTGGGGCTTTTTCCGGAACCTCTGTGGACAGCCCGAGGTCTTCTTCCGTCACTGTTTCGTCCACAACCTGTGTCCGCTGCTCCTTCTGGCTCCCAGCGGGCGCAACATCACCCCCGCTGAGCTGCCGGCCAAGCAGCGCGAGCAGCTCCTGGGGGTGTGTGACGCGGCCCTGTGCCGGCAGGTGCAGCTGCTGGGGGTGCGGCTGGTGGTGGGCGTGGGCCGCGTGGCTGAGCAGCGGGCGCGGCGGGCTCTGGCAAGTTTGATGCCCGAGGTCCAGGTGGAGGGGCTCCTGCACCCCTCCCCTCGCAGCCCACAGGCCAACAAGGGCTGGGAGGCGGTGGCCAAGGAGAGACTGAACGAGCTGGGCCTGCTGCCGCTGTTGACCAGTTGAGCACCCCTGTGGCTGGCACAGGACATGTTCAAGGCCTCTGGGTCCTTCTGGGCCGGCAGATGACCACACACCTCTTGGACTGGAGCCACAAGGTCCCCCTGGGCTCCGCAGTTTGGGGGACCTGCCATTTTGACATTGCTCCTGCTTGCCCACCTGATTCCTGCTCACTTCACCTTCCTTCCGTCTGTGGTACCCAACTCCACAGAGAACCAACATCTGTTGAGCCACTCTACCTCACTGCTTCCCTGGAGCCTCTCTTCTGCAGAGACCCCAACAGTGACTTCTGAGGTCCTATTTGCTGTTTGAGAGAAAAGGTCCCACCAGGATCCCCACCTGTCCTCCTAGAACGGCTTCCTGCAGCTCACCTGTCTCCCCACAGGCACTGGGACAAAGCGTGGGTCGTGGTTGCTAAAAGTGAATCTCTGATGAGAGGCTGAGGGTGGGTCAGGGGGAGTTCTGTGTGGCAGCGTGGGAAAGGCCAGAAGACCTGGATTTCCATCCCAGCCCTGAGACTTGTGAACTTTGTGATTTTGGACAAGTGGATTGACTTCTCCAAGCCTCAGGATCCTTCCTCATCTATAAAATGGGGTCCCTGCCTCACTGGGCTGGTGTGGGGATTAACTGAGATAACACTTTAAAGTGCCTTGCATAGTGCCTGGCACGCAGGTGCTCACTACACCTTTTCTGGCTTCTCTGCCTCCTGGCTGGGGACGCACTACACTACACAGCGAGCCCCTCTGCCCTGAAGACCAGGGTGAGGGGAGGGGTGGTGGTCTGGGCCTCCACCTGTATCCTGAGTGACGGGCATGGTCTTGCCCCAGAGATGGACCAGTGACTTTATGGAAAACCCAGCCTGTGATTTTTCAGGCTAAGCATTAAAAGCTCCTAAACCCTTTTGTGTTGGCCCTTTTTTCCCTCCTGCACGTCAGGGCTGGAAGGTGGTAGTTTATATTTTCCCTCTTACCTCTTCCTGTTTGCAAAAGGTTCTCTTGGGTGGCTGGGTAATGGTATGAAGTCTCTAATTACCTTGCCAGAGCTGCAGGATCTCTGTTAGAGGCCCGTCGAGTGGTTAGTTTGCTATTTGGGGCACTTTGATAGGTGGATGGGAGCCTGGTGTCTCCAGCTAACTCATTTCTTAGCTCTGCCGCATGTCTGCCCCTGTAGTAAGGGCTGGGAAAGTGCATACAGTCAGGAGCAGAGACCACCTTAATAAGGAACACATGACTGGACTCTAGCTCCTGGTATAGACCATCTCCAGATCTCAAGATTTTTAATATGTGTCCTCCCCATTATATAATAAATAAATTGAGTGGCCTCCACTCTTGGTTGTTGAGAGGGAGCCTCTAGGTCCTCAGCATTTCCCAAGCGCCAGGAGTTTTGTCATTTGTGATGGGACCCTCAGACTACACATGAGCTTTTGCTGAAATTTGACTCAGGAGGGCTGACCATGCCCCGAAGACCAACCATGTGATCTGAGGGTGGGGACTTCAAGACAGGTGATACCAGCCTGACCACCAGGGAGGGGAGGCGGGGCTGGAGATTGAACTCAATCACGAGATTAATGATTTCAATCAGTTCTGCCTTCATAATGAAACCCTATAAAGACTCTGGACAGGGAGACTTTGGTGAACTTCCTGACTGGTGAACACGTGGATATGTCAGGAGGGTGGTATGTCCTGATTCCAAGGGAGAAGGGATGTGAAGTCACTTTGGGACCCTCCCAGATCTTGCATTATGTGTCTTCATTTGGCTCATTCTGATTTGTATCCTTCATAATAAAAACTGTAACAATATGTGGAGTGCCTTCCTGAGTTCTGTGTCATTTTAGCAAATTATTGAGCCTGAGGGGAGTGTAGGAACCCCTGAATTCATAGCCAGTCAGCAGTGCGGGTGACCTGATGACCCCTGAACCTGAAGTTGACATCTGCGGCGAGGGCAGTCTTGTTGGGCACTTTACCCTTAAACCTGACTAACTGCAGGTGGTTGGCATCAGAATTACAAGAGGTCTCAGTTTCAATCCCTGGCCAGGGGACTAGATCCCACATGCTGCAACTAAGACCCAGCACAGCCATATTAATATTTTTAAAACTAATTACAATTTTGCACCCCCATGTGCCTCAGGCTCCTTTCCTCTTTCTGTTGTCAGTGCAATGGTGCTAGGTAGTTATTGCCCCATGTTGCAGAGCACTGGGTCAGGCACTGAAGTAACTGCATGGAGATGGAAGCCATTGTTGCCTTATATATTTAGCTAAGGTAGTCAGGGAGAGCTGTCTGGAGGAGGTGGCATTTCAGGTGGCTTTAGAGACTGGGACAGTTTCGGAGAGCTTAGAGAAGAGCACTCTTAGGTTCATGGGCTGGCAAATAGATTCATATTGACTTGGCTCAGCTGGGAGAACAAGTAGAGTAAGTTGGGGCCCGCTTGTGAAAGGTCTTGAATGCTAGACTAATCTTCGAGAATTTGCAGTCCAGTGAAGGAAGTGAGGTAAGAGAACACATGCATGGAAAACAGCCGCCAGATGGCGGAGGGAGGGGCTGGCCAGTACAGGAGGCAGTGTAGGTGAGTGGGATCAGGAATGGGAAGGGGGGGAATTCCTTTGCAGGAAGATGTCTGGGGCGATAGGGTTGCTAAGTGTGAAAGCCTAGCGTTGGGGTGAGAATCATGAGGGGGCAGGGGTAGGGTTGGGCAGTGTGTAAAGGCCCTTGAGTGGCAGTGACCAAGGCGACTTGAAGACTTAGGTGTGGCAGAGTCACTGCTGCATCTGGCTTCTAGTGGTGGTGGTGCCCTCAGTTCTAGGGGTGCATCTCTTTAGGGAGGGGCTGAATAGGTCCCCGGGCCTGAAAAAGTCCTGGGCCTCCCTTTCTCCAAGGGCACCATGTTAGTCTGCTAGGGCTGCCATAACAAAATACCACAGACTGGGGGACTTTATTTTCTTACGGTGTTGGAGCCTGGAAATCCAAGATGCAGATGTCAGCAGATTTGGTTGCTCCTGAGGCCTCTCTCCTGGGCATGCCTCCCCGCTGTGTCCTCCTGTGATCTTTTCTCTGTCACACTTCCCTCGTAATCTCTCTTCTTAGAAGGGACACCTGTCACATTGGATCCCACCCACCCTTATGACCTCACTTAATTGCCTCTTTGAGGCTCTATCTCCAGGTATCTCTCCAAGTCACTTGGGGATTAGGGCTTCAACATAGGAATTGGGGGAGTCACAATTCAGTCCATAACAGAAATGTCACTCCTTTTTCTTCCCCAGCTCATGTCAACCACTAACAAATGGGTGCTCATTGCCTTTCCTCCAGTCTGGGGATGGAGGCTGGTGTGGTGGTTTAGCTGGCCAATGGGCCTTAACCCACCAGACTGGCCCCTACTCCCCATCCATCCTAGAGCAGGTTCTTCAGTACAAATGAGAGTGTCCTTAGGGAGGGGAATCTCATTATTTTCTCCTGGGCCAAAGGGAATGGTGATGTCAGCTGCTACAAAACAATATTGTAAGGGAGTTCCCTGGTAGTCCAGGGGTTAGCACTTGGCGTTTTCACTGCTGGGGCCTGGGTGTGATTCCTGGTCAGGGAACTAAGATCCTACCAACTGCATGGTGCAGCCAAAGATAAAAACCAATGTTGTGAAAAGTATTTTAAAGCCAAATTGAAGTGACGTGAGATCATCAAGAGTTTTGCAGTCTGATACGCTGGCCACTAGCCATGCATGGTTATTTAATTAAAATGAAGCCAAGTGAAAAATTCAACTGTTCAGTCACTTGTCATATTGCAGGTGCTCAAGAGCCACACATGGCTAGAGGCTACTGACTGGATGATGCAGACACAGAACTTTCCATCATCGTGGAAAGTTCTATTGGATAGAACTGTGGAATTGGTTCACATGTAGAGGTGTTAAAAAAGGAAAGTGTCCCCGCTCCACTTTAAGAGATGTTGGTTAAGGAGGTCTGAAGTACAGCCTCGTATCTGGTTTTCTCTTTGTGCTGTGGACATGCAGCCAAGGTGAAGGCAGGATTGCACTCGGGGTCCTGGAGGCAAGGAGAGGGTCTCATATTCCTTTTGTCATACATAACCCTACACTTGGTGCACAGTAGGTGTCCAGGATGAATGTACAAGCCGTGCTCAAATCTGGGTTTGGAGATCTACCCCAGAGTGTCCATCCACTTAACATAAGTATTCAGAGTTTGTTGTTTTTTGCCCAGTGATGGTGATCCAGTTCTGGTTCAGAGGAGTGATTGGGTCTTCTAAGTCCCACCCCAACATGTATGCATGTGCACACACATGCACACAAGTACACATATTCAACTGGATAGAAACCAAACTGGGCTTTGGGTAGGGGTGCTTCTGAGACTCTGCAGGATGGAATGTGTTGGGAGGAAAGAGACTTTTCCTCTTTTTCTTTTCCCCTTACTGAAACAGGATGGCTTAAAGGAAGACTGAGTCGTGTCTGACTGCTGTGTGGTCCTTCACTTTCCCAATTTGACAAACATTTATTGATGTCCCCTGTGTGCTTTTCCCTACACCAGGTACCGCAGGGGGTGACAGAGGTGAATTAGATGGTTCTTTGCCCTCACGTTGCTCACTGTCGGACGCTAGGAGACACAAGCATATATTATAGTATAAATCAAGCGGAAAAGGTGTTGTGAGCAAGTTCTAAACACAGCACCCTGGGCACATGGACTGAGGAAGGGATCAGCTCTCCATGTGCGCAAGAGGTTGTATGCCAGTGGGATAGGGTGGTGATTGGGGAGTTCTCCCATCACCTGCCGGGTTTGGCCACCTCCATGGAGTGGGTGTTCGAAAAAGGGGACCATGGTGTCAGATTGCCCCAAGAATTCCCAGCCCCACCTGCAAGGATGAACTCCGGGCCAGGATTGGCTGGAACCAGGGGTTGGGCTTGGCCCTATGGGAGATGGGAAAGGGGGCTTCCTTTTTCATCTCTTGTTCCATGAATCTCTAGGATGGAAAACAGCAGTAGGTGTTTTAGGGGGTGTCCAGGTGCTAAAACAAAAAAGGTCAGAAACAGCCTGGGCATACACTAGGCAAAGATGAGTGGAATGGAGGGGAGGAATAGAGACTAAGGCCCAGCCCAGACTAGGTCTTAATTCTCCGAATATTCCTCTTTGGGAGGATGTAGGCCAGCAGTTTTCTATTTTTTCCTAATGCCCCAAAGAAGGAAATAATTTCAATTGGAGCATGAGACATTGACGTTAGACACATGGATAAACTTCCCAGGTATGACCATCAGTTGATACAGAAATAAATTGCTTTGGGGGAGGCTAAATTGCTTTCTTCTTCAGAGGTCTTAATGCCACGCCTGGCCCCAGCCCAAGCTTACCGGTCAAGGTTGAATTATAATGTATTTAATGTATTTGGGGAAACTTTCTCTCCCCCTTTTTCTCTCTCCTTATCTTGGTCCTCATTCTGTCAAAAACAAAACAACTGCAATGGGATTTTCCTGTACATCTTCTTGCCTGTTCTTCCGCCCCTAATTCCTTCTTGAGGATCTCAGTCTGATGTCAGTCTCTAGGCCCGGTTGGCAGAGGGAGTGGCTGAGAGCCCAGAATAGTCCTCCGTGGTGGCCTTCGCCAAGCCAGCTTGTCATTTCCATTTTCATTAATTGAAGCGACTTGACCCGGATCATTTCAGGCCAGCAATTTCCGGGGAGTGTGTGGGGGACATGCCTCAGCGGGTCATTCTGTCCTTCCATCTACCTTGATGGTGCTGACTCCTAGTCCTGGCTGCAGAATGCGTCTCATTGCAGTTGATCGGGGAGAAGCCCAGTCTCACCGCTTGAGATCTTGAACTTTCTGTCTTCTGAGGAAGGCCTTTCCAGTATTCACCTGTTGTGATTTTGATTCAGTTTTGTTTGTTCAGTTTTAAGAAACTTGACTGATGCAGTTGCCTCTCAGAACCTCATCTGATGATGCTTTCTGCTGTGAACTGGGAGAGGAACAGGATGTCTTTGAAGGAAAGGTTTGCCTTCCAGCACCAGAAAGGCATCACCAATGAGCTAGCTATTGGGGTGTGATGGCTGCTCTGAGAGTGAATGTGTGTTTTACTCCTTACCTGGCTTTGTCGTGTTCAGTAGCTAAGTCATGTTGGGCTCTTTGTGACCCCATGGACTGCAGCACACCAGGCTTCCTTGTCCTTCATTATCTCCCAGAGTTTGCTCAAACTCATGTCCACTGAGTCGGTGATGCCATCCAACCATCTCATCCTCTGTCGCTGTCTTCTCGTCCTGCCCTCAGTCTTTCCCAGCATCAGAGTTTTTTCCAGTGAGTCAGCTCTTTGCATCAGGTGGTCAAAGTATTGGAGCTTCAGCTTCAGCATCAGTCCTTCCAATGAATATTCAGGCTTTAGGAAGGTCTATGAGAGTTCACACTGAGTTAGCATGATCTTGCCGCTTGTATGGTGGTGTCACTTTGTGACAACCATTCCAAGGGGTAGGGTGATGTGTTCCCTATAGAGTGTGGGTCTCAGGTTTATTACATGGATTTGTGTACTTTTGTGATCCATGGGGATCTTTTTTGTCTCTGCATTTTGAAAAATCTCCCAGATGGACACTCGTGTCATTCACTGTGACCCATTTTTGCTGCCGGTAGGTCCCTGTACGTCTGGAGTATTTCTGTGTAGCCCCTGCGTTTTCACGCATCTTCAGAGGACTTGTGTCTTTCCGAGTGTCCTCTGGCTCCGTTTGGGAGGAGGGAACAGAAGAAGGAGCCCAGACGCGGAGGGGAGTCGTCGGGGTGGTGGAGCGGGTAGGGAGGGGGTGCGCTGCAATCTGTGACTCGGAAAACAGATTTGTGGAGGAGGCAGCCGCCCAGGCGCGCGGCGCGTGCGGGGAGGGGGCGGGGGCCGCTCTGGCCCCCAGCTCCTCCGCAATCCAATTAAATAACATTTAAATGCATAACCAGCCCGCGCGGCGATGAGGCTGGAGATTGGAGCGGGCGCGGCGGCGGGCCGCGCGGGCGGCGTTTTGTGGAGCTCAGCGATTCTGGCGGCAATTTCCCCGCTCGGCGCGGCTTTTACGAGCCGGCTCCCGGCGCCCGCGCCCGCTCCGCTGCGCCCGCCCCGCGCCCGCCGCTTCCCGCCACTCCCGCCTCTGCTCTTTTTTGTCCCTCGCTTTCTTTGCGGCCTTCTGGTCTGTCCGTGCCTCTCTACATCTCTTTGGGTAGTCTCGGCCGCCGTCCCCTGCTCCCGGGCGGGCTTGGTCTTTCAGTCTCCTTCCTCTGGTGTGTCTCTCTGTCCGTCCCTCTGTCCCTGGGGGAGGTGAGACTGTCTCTCGCACTCCCTGTCTCCAGCTCCTGCCATCTGTCAGCTCTCGCTTCTCTCCTCTTTTTTGCCCCGGAGTGTGACCCCCGTTTTCAGGCCGATGCTCTCTTGGTTCCCTCTGGATCACCATCTCAGCACCGCTTCTGTATCGCTTGTTTCCTTGCCTCTCTGGTGGCCTCCCACACCCAAAGCCGTCCCCCGACCACTCCGAGGCCTCCCACACTGGAGGCAGGCTGAGGAACACCAGCCTTCACTCCTCAGCCTGCCTCCAGTGTGGGCCAGGGGGGGCCTGATGCTTGGGAGCAGCAAGGCAGGGCTGAGGAGGAAAAGAAAGGCCAGACTGAGAAGCGGGGAAGGGTGATGGACTTCACCCGCTCAGGCCCCGCTGGACAGTGGTGAAGATGAGGTTCCTGCACGAATGACTGGAGGAGACCAGTTCTTCCCCACCGGTCCCCTGGAGCCGAGCAGAGAGGGCCCTCTTATTCAGTGTCACACAAGTGAGGTGTTTCCTGTTCAGGAGGCCCACGGAGTCCTGGAGGGATGTGCGCTTGAGGCTCTCGGAGGGTGGGAGGGAGAGTGGGGCCCTTCCTAAGGAACTAGGATGGAGCAAGTCCCTCATGAGGAGGAGGAGAGAGAAAGCAAGACGAGCCATTTTGTTTCTTATGTGGGACCAGACTCCATTAGCACCTCCTCTTCCTCCTCATTCCCTGTCTCATCCCTGCTCAGGCCCCTCAGCATATGGAGCCTGCCGTTTACCAGATGCTATGGGGCCATGCAGATTTCTGGGGGAAGAGCATTCCGACAAAGAGAACAGCAAGGGCAAAGGCCCTGATGTGAGCGTGTCTGCTGTTGGAGGAACAGCAACGAGGCTGATACAGCTGGAGAGAGCGCGTCAGGGAGAGGGTGAATGGTGGGTCTGCAAGGTAATGGGGACCTGATCACATGGGGATAAATAAGTCACCGTGAGGCTTTGGCTTTAGTGCTGAGTAAGATGGAGAGTCACTGGAGGGTTTTGAGCAGGCAAGTGACATGATCCGCCTTGTATTGTTATAGAAAATGCTTACTGTTGTGTTGAGACTCAATTGAGAAAACAAGGGGAGACGTGCGGGGACCAGGCAGGAGCCCATTGCAGTACCAGGTAAGAGACAACGGCGGCCTGGACTAGGAAGGTGCAGTGGTGATGACAAATGGTCAGATTCTGAATATACTTTGCAGAGAGCCCAGGAATCTGCGGATGGACCTGGTGGAGGGTGTGAGGGAAGGAGTGGAGTCAGGATGAGACCAAGGGGTTTGACCTGAGTGACCAGAACCACTGGAGTTGCCAAGAGTTGACTTGGGGAGTACTGCAGGAGGAAGCTGGTTTTGGGGAGGCATCAGTCTTTGACATGTTAGAGTTTTAAAAAAATATTTATCTGGCTGCTTCGGGTCTTAGTTATGGCACATAGGATCTTTGTTGCAGCACGTCGGATCTTTCATTGCACCAGCTCCAGGGCTTAGTTACCCTACTGGGTGCAGGATCTTAGTTTCCTCACCCCGGATCGAACCCATATCCTCTACATTAGAAGGCAGATTCTTAACCACTGGACCACCAGGGAAGTCCTTTAGCGTGGTAAGTTTGGAATGCCTATTAAGCAACCACGTAGGAGTGTATGATGGGCTGAGTGACATACAGATCTGGGTTTGATGTGAAGTCCAGGCTGGAGATATAAAATTTGGGTCCTCAATGACATTAAGATCCCCTTCCCTGATGGGTCAGAGGTTAAAGCGTCTGCCTGCAATGTGGGAGACCTGGGTTCAATCCCTGGGTCGGGAAGATCCCCTGGAGAAGGAAATGGCAACCCACTCCACTATTCTTGCCTGGAGAATCCCATGGACGGAGGAGCCTGGTGGGCTGCAGTCCACGGGGTTACAAGGAGTTGGACACGACTGAGCGACTTCGCTTTCACTTTCAAGGAGTGAGAACAGAAAGAGAATAAAGGACATCCAATGACTGAGTCTAAGCATTCCAATATTGAGAAGCTGTGCAGTTGTAGAAACTCCCCCCAAATGCTGAGACATCGCAGCAAAGAAAATTTGGGCATGAGATGTGGGGGGCTCCTGGCTGGATCCTTCTTCACTCCCAGCCACCCTGGGAGTGGGCAGACCCTCACTGACCCGCATCTAGATGATGCTGACCCGCTCTCTGGGCCTCGGCTTCATTCCCTCCAGACTGCCCATTTCTTACTACCTCTGCTCGAGAACCTACAGTGCCTCCCGAAGTTTAACATCCTAATCTTAGAGTCAAGGAAAGAGGATTGGGGCAAGAAAGGACCTGAAGATCCGAGGCCCTGAGAGACAGTGACTTGCCCAAGGTCCCTCTGGCAGTATGTGGGCAGGGTTGCCAAGACACAGTTGAGTGCTCTTTATACCACCCTACCCTGCCTTTTGGGTCACTTCTCAATAAGCAACAAATGTTTATGGAGTACCTGATTAAACCTACCATGTGCAGAATAGCAATGAAGGACCCTAGGGGACACAGATGATTCTATTCTTGCCCTCAGGAAACTTGAACTAAGGACCCCTGAATGGTTTCCCCCTTCCTTCCCATCTCTTCACTCTCATTCCTTATGACTTCCCAACATGGACTCTCTTCTCCCCAGTTGAGGTCCTAGGTCTTTCCTTCCCTCCAAAGCTTGCTCCAAACCTTTCTTCCAGAACCTTCCCCAGATCACCTTGGATTATGCTAATCTAGCAGGTAGCTTAGGTCCCAGACCCAGGAGTCAGTCATCTTCATTAACTCTCTTTCCCTCACCTCTCATCCCCAATCCGTATGCAAGTTCTATCAGCCTTATCATCCAGATATATTCCAAATCTGACCACGACTCGCCATCTCCACTTGTACAGTCCTAGCTGAGACTAGTCTTGCCTGCACTGCTGAGCACAGCAGCTCCCCAGCTGGCCTCCCTACAGTTCATTCTCCACACTCTGGTCCCTTTCATCTGAAGCTACACCGCCCCCCCCGCCCCCGCCCCGCATCTGTGTGCTTCTTGCTATCCCTGCTGCTGCTAAGTCGCTTCAGTTGTATCTGACTCTGTGCGACCCCACAGACGGCAGCCCACCAGGCTCCCCTGTCCCTGGGATTCTCCAGGCAAGAATACTGGAGTGGGTTGGCAATTTCCCCCGGCCAGGGCCACTTTCCTCCAGGTGTGACCTATCTCCTCTCCTCTCAGCCCCCAGAGTTGGGGGGTGCCGGAGAGCTGAAGCTGTCCTCCATTCCTGCGGGCACTGGGTACTCCTGTTGTGGGAGGCCATCTGCCTGGAGGTGGGGTGGGGCGCGTCCTGGAGGGGGCACTCAATGGGGAGCTTGGGAAGTGAGGCCGAGTGTGTCTCTGGGATGAGCAGCGAGGGTAGTTCTGAGAGTCTGTTGTGGACTCACTTTTCCTCATTTCCATCTTCCGTTTCTACCAGCTCAGCTTTCTCCCTTGTTCTCATTGCTGCTTCCTTTCCATCTCGCTGACTGATCCTCCATATTGAGAGGTAGGAGAGATCCCTTACCAGTGTCAGGGTCTTGGGAGTCTCCAGTCGAATGCACCCGCCTTGTTCCTGACCCAGTCCGCTGCCTGCCCCTCCCACCTCCGTCCCTCCCTCCCCCTCCCCCATGCCAGGAGCTGGCCTCACCCTCTGCAGCCTGTGCACCCAGAGCTGAGTCAGTCACCGTGTCCTCCCCCAGGGCCTAGCACGGCACTTTGCACCCAGTAGGTGCTTATTAAATATTTATTGAAAGGATAAATGAATGAATGAATATCTGAGGCATTCAGCCTCCCTGTTGGGCCCTGAGCCTAGCTTTTCTGGTTCTTTCAAACTTTAATGTGGATACAAACCACCTGGGGATCTTGTTAAACTGGAGGACTGGATTGGCCGGGGCCAGTCTGGGGCCTGAGAGTTTGCATTTCTAGCACGTTTTCAGGGATGCTGATGCTGCAGGTTCTCGGATCACATTTTTTTTTTTTAAGATTTTTTTTTTAATCTAGACCATTTTTTAAAGTTTTTATTGAATTTATTACAATATTGCTTTTGTTTTTTTGGCTGCAAGGTATGTGGGATGTTAGCTCCCTGACCAGGGATTGAACTCGCACCCCTTGCAATGGAAGGTGAATTCTTAACCACTGGACCACCAGGGAAGTCCCACCTTGGGTCACATTTTGAGAAGCAAAGCTCTAAGGGGAGGTGTCTCTCAGGCAGAAGGAAGCCCCTGCCTAATGAAAAAAGAGAATTATGATGATTGAGAGAAACTGAGAGAATGACAGAGAGAGGAGTCAGAGGAAGAAAGGAAGCCCACCACCACCATTGGTCTAACAGCCCCTAGAGCCCCTCAGAAGTACCATTCCCAACAGTTGCAGGAAGCCTAGAAGCACCTGTAGCGTCTCCCTCAGCAGCAGCCTCGTTTCCCCAGGGTCCAGTCCCGATGGGGTAAAGGTGCTCTGGAGACACCTGCCACCTCTGCGTCACAGATTGCCCACTTAGTTCTGAGACCACTGGGAGTCCCAGAACAGGTTTGGAGTCTTCACCCAATTCCATGAACATTCCCCAAACTGCCTCTCAACGTGAACGAGTGAAGGATAGCCCGGAAGTTGGTCTTGTGAAAAGGGAGACAATAAGCATGAATGAAAGGTGGGTTTGCATTTGGCTTTGGAGGAGGATGGGGAGAGCTTTGATGAGCATATGGGAGCCCCGGGAAGTGGTAGAGAGGGCATTCCAGGCAATCAGCTGGAAGCAGGATGGTTCAGAACATGCTCCTTGACACATATGGGGATCAGCAGCTGGGGAGAGGAGGGTGATGGAGGAAGGAGAAATTAGAGGAGCTCAGTATGGGTCTGTATTAAGGAGGGCTCTAGATGTCATTCTGAGGAATCAGTGCTTTGGCATGAAGGCAGATTTATTCTGTATGCCTTAGGGAGCCATGGAAGGGATGTCCAAGTATTGGAAGGGGTGCTTGGAGGGAGGGCTTTGCCACCTATGGTTTACCTGGCCTACCGGGGAGGGACCCATCTCTGTGAGTTTTCTTGTCCATCTCTGTACTCACTGGAGGCTTGGTCAGGCTCTAGAGGTGAGTGATGCCTGGGTTTGGGAAGAGTTGGGGGTGTTGTTGATTTTTTTTCTCCCACTGTGGGAAAGAGCAGATTTTGTTATGTGGGAAGTTTTATGATCTTCTGTCCTAACTCCAGGTTCTTTAACCCAGGAGTCCCTGATGAGGACAAACTGCTTCAAGAAAGAGAGAGGGAGGGGGAAAGGAGGCCAGTTTTTCATGGCAGCTGAGTGGGTGGAGCATGGCTTGATCTGAGCTGGTGAATGCTTGGACACACTTACCTGCCTAGGATTGGGCTTCAGTCTGAAGCCCCACTAGCTGCTCACACTCCCTGAAAGCTTTTTAAGGTGTTAAACTGGTCATATTCCCAGTACCTCTAGTGCTGGTCAGTCTATGTGTCAGCCTTCCTGAGAACCAGGTTTTAGGTTTCACACGTACATATCTCATCCATAGTCACATACAGGTGTAGGCCCTATTTTTTTTTTCAGGCCTGTTTTTTGCTGGCTGCTGGGGAAGGCACAGCACTTTTGTGATTGTGGGAGGGTGCCCCCCAACAGATCCGGGGTTCTCCCCAACAGGGATCCGCTTCCTTCCTCCCTGCCTGCCTGCCCTGTCCTCTGCCACTCTCACTTGCGCTCACCCTTCCTGCAGGCAAGAGACTGTGCCAACAGGGAGGGCAGATTTTGTTTCTGTGGGAGAGTGTGGGATGTTATTTTCATCTGATTTATTTCGGTTCCTGATGATCCCTGTGCTGATGTGCTAACGAGCAGAAGTAGCCAGGAGCAGGCGTCAACAGCATCGTGTGCAAGGTGAATGGATTGACAGGTACACAGGGGCCTTGTCCCAGGGAGGCCTGGGGCAGGAAATTAAAGCTGCCACAGACACACCCCAGGCTGGGACACTCTCCAGTCTGAGACACACTAGCCGGGGACAATGTTGTGTGGGCCCTTCCTTCTCCCCGTGTCCCATGGCCTCCGACCTTTATAGTCCTCACTGCTCTCCTGCTCATTCGTTCAGCCCAGAGTCCTGTCAGTTCTTCCTTCTACAGTAACTGCACCCAGCCCATCTCAGGTAAACCCTCCTGAAACTTGTAGTGATGAGTGAGTGATAGTCACTCAGTTGTGTCTGACCCTTTGCCACCCCAAGAACTGTAACCACCAGACTCCTTTCTCCATGGAATTCTCCAGGCAAGAATACTGGAGTGGGCTGCCATTTCCTTCTCCAGGGGGTCTTCTTGTAGAGTGAAGAGAAAAGTCCATGACCTTGGCGTTAGTCACATCTCTGATGCGTGGCATACGGTGGGTGCTGGGTCCATGACCAATGAACAGGTAAAGGGGTTTTGGTGGTGGCGAGGAAGATTTCAGCTACTCCAATGTTCAGTAATTCTCCCTGCTTAGGTTTGCTTTCCTGGGGACATTCTCTCACCCCAACTTGTTGACCTTGTCTTCTTCTTTCACGTGTGTTTTAATGGTTCTGTTTTATCTGTGTCTTACATGGTTCAGATCTTTGGGGGAGGAATGTGGGGAAAACCAGCATCTTTGAAGACATTGTCCTAGTCCACTTCCTCTGCCGTGTGATTTCTTTCAGGTTGCTCCCTGCAGGTGGCATGACCCCTCCGCAACCACGAAAGGCTCCATGTAGTCACACCAGCTCCTGCCTGTCCCTGTGGGGGTGGGGAGTGAACAGATAGCTAAGTTGAAGTTTAGTGAGGCGGCCCTGTTGGATGAGGGGAATCAAGGGAAGACAAGAGGAGATGAGAGAATAGAAAAGAGGGTCTAGCAGAGATGCGAGAGATCAGAGATGAGATCAGAGATGGGAGAGATCAGAATAGGAGCATAGGATCCAGCCCCCAGCTTGTCATCTGTAATATGGGGATAATAGGCTTGTTGTCAAGAGAAGTGATTAGATCAAGTGAAGCACTTAGCAGGTAGGAAGCATGGGAGACTCCTTGATGATAATGATAGTAATAAATGGGGGTAATGTTGCCTACATCACAAGGGGTATTGGGAGACTTGAGGCTTGTAAACATTTTGTAAACTGCAGACTGCTAATGTTTTAGCTGCTATTATTATTATTATTTCATTCTTGGATTTCTTTTGGCTGCTGTCTTGTATTCATACTGATGAAGGGGAAGATGCCAGAAGAAGGCAAGGACCTGGGTTCTGTTCTACTTTAGGGACTGTTTCCTTCCTTCCCTCTTCACCCCCTGGGGAGCAGAGCCCAGGCCCCTTGCCCTCCCATGTTACCCGCCCCCCACCTCCACGGTCATGGGGCTGAGAAGGTAGAAGATGGCAGGAGGGTGCAAGAGGGAGGCCAGAGGGAAGCCAAGCTGAAAATGAGAGCAGGAGAGGGGGCAGCACAGCACAGCAGCGGCTGGAATCACCTTTGCATAACGGGCCGCACCAGCTCAGCTAGCTCTTTTTCCAGATTCTGAACTCCCATCACTTTTCTTCTTTCTTTTTCCCTCACTTCCCTTGCCCCTCGATATGCCCCACAGGCCCCTTCTCCCCCTCCCACTTCCCCAACTCCTGCTCTGAGGCCCCATTCATTTGTCCTCCTGACCTGGGGTCCCCACCCACACCAAGCATTCTCCTCTCCCTCTCTCCATCCCCCCATCTCCCCATCTCTCCCTGTCCCCCATCTCTCTGTCATTCCCTTTTCTCTTTCTGGCTCCAAGTCTCCCATCTTTACCCTTCTATCTTCCCTTCCCATTTTCTGGTCTCCTTTCCTGTTACTGACTCCACTGCCCCTGCCCCCAGCTTTTAGCCCTTCTCCCCTCCTCTGTTTCCCTGTTGGCTTCACTGCTTGGATTTAGAATCCACTGTGTAGCCCTCACTCCCTTGATGAAATAACAGTAATAACAAGGTGAAAATTTAATGAGCACTCACCACGGGCAAGGCACCAGTAAACAGTTTGATTATGTCTGATCTCATGTAATCTCTCCATAACCCTGTGAGGTGAATGGTATTATTGGCCCCATTTTACAGATGCAGACAATGAGGTGCAGAGAAGTGAAATGTCTCGCTGAAGGACTCGTAGTTCATAGGCGTTGGAACTTGAAGGCCAGCCTGTGTGACCAAGGAGCCTGTTCCCCCACCTGCAGGAACCCATCGACAGTGACCCCGGAAGAAGCTGTTCTCAGTTTCTCCCCGGTGGGGTTAAGAGAGACCTCTTTCTTTAAACATCGTCTTGGTACCCCCAGATTGGCTCCCTTCTCCCTTCTCTGCACAAGACCGGATCTAACGCGGCATGGGTGGCTTGTTCTGTGTGATGGTACCACTAACACGGCATTGTCAGGCACTGCTCTAAACACTGTATGCCTGTCACCTTGTTTAGCCAGCCCCATTTTACAGATGGAAAAACTGAGGCCCAGGGAAGTGAGTAACCTGCCCAGCTCACACAGGTAGGATTTGGGCTCTAGAGAACCTGTTCTCCTAGGTGGTGACACTGCCCCTTTCAGTTCCTGAGGAACCTGGTTTTGCTTTCCCATCCGTTGTTCCTGGGTCAGCTGCTCTGCGAAGTCCTTGTGGCCTGGCCATCCCAGGCTGCGGCCGGTTTCTGTGGGCACTGCCCACTGTGGTGTAATCTCTGCCACCAGCACCGTCGGCCCTCCAGGTCTGGTCTGGCTGCCAGCCCTAATCGGTGCCTGAGGGGATTTATTGGCTGCTGTCCCCAGGGAGCAGGGACAAGTGTTTTCCTCTCCAGCCCCGCTGTGCCGCCTCCCAGCCCAACAGCTCCCTCGTTCCGGCCCATCGCAGCAGCTGATTTACCTCTGTGGCTGGGGGATTTAGCTGCTGTCCTGGCTCCTACTATAAATTCCCGGGCAAATAACGGAGCTCTGCATCAAAGCACCCGACAGGGGAGCGAGCAGGAGCAGATGGCCTCTTCAGCCGTGGGGTGTGGAGGGCAGGGGCAGGCAGGAAGGCTCCAAGGCTTTTCTCGTCCACTCCTAGCCACAAGGCCAGGCCGTGACGCCTTCCTCAGGCCCATGGATCCCCTTAGCTTTCAGAGGCTTGGCCCACCCCGCCCCATCCTGCCATCTCCCAGCCCCTAGCACCCACACGTTCTGGTTGAGGTTGGGTCCTGCGGTCCCATGTGAAGTCTATTTGCCTGACGTTGCTTGTGAGCTGACTACCATCCCTGGGTTTGCTTAGGCTTCAATCAAATAGATATGGCATCTATTGGACTTAGGTTCTGCCCTCCGGAAGGAGGCTCACACTGAACTAGGAAGTGGTAAGAACCTCCCAGTGGGAAGGCGTGGAAGACCCTAGAATGTAGGTGACTTAGAGCAGGGACTGAGGGAGACCTCTAAAAAGTAGGTCTGAGTCCAGTTGGGTGAACCCGAAAGGGTAGAGGTGCCTTCTGAAAGTGAAGGAAGGAGGCTTGTGGTAGCCACTTGGTATCCCAAACCCTTCCACTCAGATTCAGGAAGGCTGCCCGGGGTCCACACTGGAGCTAGGGATGGGTGGGCCTGGACAGGGTCAGCCCTCCATTGGTGCCCCTGGTTTTTCTGGCTTCCTTCTGACCCTTCTTTCTCTGGCTCTTCCAACACCTGCCAGCCACCCCTGCCTGCTCCCCTCTGCTCCTTTCCATCTGCCTGCTCTTTCCCGTGGTGCCAGCTCTCATATCCAGCACACACTTCTTTTGCCCCACTGACCAGCTAGTAGTGGTGATGGGGTCGGGCTGAGGCTCTGGGTCCAGGTTTACTCCCCGGAAGCTGCCTCAGCCTGGAGCCCGTCCCTGGAGTCCGTGCCATTTTGTTCTTCTGCTCCTCATCCATCTTCCCTGTCCCCCCTCCCCGCCCCCCTGCCACGGCCGCCTCCGCCTGGGAGATTACAGACACTGAATCAGCAGCCAGCTCTAGCGTTCTGCTGACGGGGGACTTTCTGCCTCTGAGGGCTCTGGGGTGGGATCAGACCCCTCCTGGGGCCTGCGGACTCGGGATTGGGGGGACGGAAGGGCAGGGGTGGAGAACAAGTGGAGAGAGAGGGAGAGGTGGGAAAGAGGAAACTTGGAAGAAGAAAACATTGGAAAAATGGAAGAACAGTGAGGGATGTGGAGAGAGAGGCCGAGGGCTGGGAGGTGGGAAAGAGGACGAAGAAGGAGAGAGGGAGTGGAGATTAGGTGGGGGTGAGCCCGGGGGCCAGCCTGCAAGCCCAGGCTCCACCTCTGTTCTCCCCGCCCCTAGTGCCCACCCCGGCAGGCTCCTCGGAGGCCCAGGTTCACGGGGACCAGGCTGCCGGGTGCAGGCTGGAGCCTGTGCCCGGGGTCTGCGGCTCTGCCTTGCGCCTCCCTCTCTCCCTCTCACGTGGTGGTTTGCACTTCATCTTGTTTGCGGGGCGGCTGGGCCTGCTCTCGGGGTTTAATGATCTGTGCCATTATTTATAGCTTTGCGCGCCGAGAAACACACTGAATTTATCGCTTGCTTCTATAAATAACCCTGGCAAACGGGTGCCCAGGGAGGAGGGCGGGAGGGGGAGAGAGAAGCAGGAAAAGGAGAGGTGGGGGGTAGGGCAGGGGACGTCTCTGTGGACTCTGTCCCCAAAATGGGGTGCCGGGTGTACTCAAGGACAGCGGAGGCTGGAGGGATGCTTTAGGTGTGAGTCTGAGGGCAAGTTCACCTAAAGTGGGCCAGCGTGTGCCCCAGAGGTGAGGGTGACTACACGTTTCCCAGGGCCCGTGTGAGCTCATTGTGTGTTTGTGTTGGTCTCTGGTGCCATGTTGACGGCAGCAAGGTGAAAAAGCACAAGCCAGCTTGGAGGAGTGGCTGGTTTATAAATGGATGTCCAATGGGCCTGAGAGGCAGCGGCGACTAGAACCAGGCTCTGTTCTCTATGATTGGGTGACAGGAAAAGACGACAATGAGACTATTTTCCTCCGGGCTCAATGGCAGAGGTGGCAGGAGGTGAGGCCTAGGAAGCAGGCTGAGTGTAAGTCTGCCCATGTCTCAGGCTGGGCTGGTAGTATCGAGGAGGCGCCTGGTGTCCTATGGAGCAGGAACCAGAGTCCGGCTCCCAGACCCAGAGGGACCGTGGCTTTTGGGCTTGGTGGATGGAGAGGTGGGTGGGGGGGCGTGCATTTCAGGACCTTGCTGGCCAGTGCTGGCCCTGGGTGGGGGTAGGGGGCCAGGCAGTGCCAAGTGCCAGAGCTAATGCCTTCTGATCCCGCTGGGCCTGCCCTCCCGCAGGCTCCCCCTCCCCAAGGGCTGCTCAGGATCGGGCATGGGGAATGAGAGCCTGTGGTCCCGCCTCCTCCTCTCAGCCGCAGTCTCCTTCTGCTCAGCACTTCCACGCAGAAATGGCTGCAGCAGCCATTAGCTCTGGGAAGCGCTCTGCATCTCTAATGAGGGCATTTGCATATATAACGAAGAACCTTCACAGGTGTTGGGGAGGCTGCCCCTCCTCTCTTTCCCTTTCTTCTCTCCCACCAGCTGCCACCCTGACCTGTAGCTCTGGGGGCGGGCATGAGGGTCTCTGCCCACTCAGCTGGGGGATGTACTGAGGGATCCCAGGCACAGGCAAACTGCGGGAGGGCTCCCCTCTCTGGGTCAGAAATTGGCAAGGTAAAAGCCCGTTGCGACAGTGTACTTGGAGGGGCCCGGGTACTTGTGGACACAAGTGGACAGGAGCCTGTACACATGCACAGGGACAAGGTCAAGGTCAAACCGCCCATCTCTGCCCAAGGGCACTGCAGCATGCGGTAACGTACCCAGGTCAGTGCAAATATGCAAGACACGTCCCAGGCTGTACCCACGCGAGGCGCCTGCACATGGCTGCCAGCACACGCTCCTTCACACTTATGCCCTGGCACCAACACAGGCAATTAGAGAAAAACGCACCTGTACCCATACTTCCTCCATCCAAACAGCACCCCCTCCCTCCTTTCTGCCCTTCTTTCCTTTCTCCCTTCCAGCCCTAACCACAGTGTTTCTCATGGGGTCACCAGCCCCTGTCCAGGCCAGAAAACTACCCCCTCCCATTCCCGCATGCTTTTACAGATCTATTAAGCACACAAGAGGCCATTTTCCTCTTAAAAAAACATACAAGAGTAAGAGGGGCCCTGCACCCTAGATAAGTGGTACCAGAGGAGGAGAGAAAAAGGCAGGGCAGGGGTGGCTGAGAAGGTTAAGGACTGGGGGAAAGTGGGGGGCATCTAGGGAGGAGCAGAGACTGGGGGCTGAAGTCCCCACAAGGTCATTCTCAGGCTATATCCCCTATAGCCCTGACTCTCCAGCTACTGATCAGCCAATCCCCAGCCCCCACAGCCTCCCCCCACCCTCCTGTTGGTCCGGCTGAGCCACGTGACCCTCCCCTTCTCTGGCAGCTGCCCCTGATGATGGATGCAGCTGCTCAGCTGTACCTGTTGGGGGACAGGGACCGCACAGTTCCTAATTACCTCCTTCTCGAGCCTGGGCTGGGGGCAGGGCTGGGCAGGGCTGATGGCTCCCCACTTGCTTGCTCCACTGGGGCTGGGCTGACATCTGAGCCAGAGCCAGGCCTGGAGGCAGGCGTCCCCTGAGCCATTCTGGGGTGAAGGACGTGAGGGGGCACTGGCTGGGAGTGTGGTGTGGTGGGGGGTTTCTGGAAGGCTGACAGAGGGAACAAAAGCACATCACCACTGTAACATCGTGACTGGGATAGGACTTTGGATAAACGACCTTTCCCCAAGTCCACCCCACCAAGGCAAGGTTCAGGTTAAACATGGAGGAGAACTTCCTGGCAGGCAGGGACAAGGGACACTTGTGCACAAGTCAGAAATGTGGAGGCCAAGGTTTGGAAGACTTCTTAGAAGGCGAATGAGATCATCCTTTTCCGGGCTGGTGGGAGGCTCACAGCGAACAGCTGCAGGAGAAGAAGGCTAGAGTTAGAGTAGCAGGGTTGGAGATAGAACTTGGAAGGGCTTCTTGGAGGGGTGGGGCTGGGTGACCCTGGACTCGGACATTTGAGGAGCTTGTCACAGATCAGTGGGGGAGGCTCTATGTCTGGGCTGGCTTGGGGAGGGCTGGGGAAGACCTTGGGATTGTAAAGAGGTCAGAACTCCAGCAGTCTTTTCCACAGTGGCACCAAGGTCTCAGGGGGGTGGGGCACACCTTTAACGAATCACCACTGCAGAGCGTGCCTGGTGGGCACTAGCGCCTGGGCTGGAGGTGGGCAAACAGGTGGTCGTGGAGGGAGCGAGATTTGTCTTTCCAAATTTGTCCTGCCTCTAAGACCCTATGAATCCCCAAAATAGGATTCTTCATGGGATTTAAGAAAGGAACCGGGCCAGGCTCAGCAGAGCCAGTGAATAGCCCCAGGAATCCTAACTACCAGCCCCCTCCACCTCGGGGCCGTGGATATGAGGTGTGGCTGTGATGGTCTCTGATCACTGTTAATGGATACTGCAGGTCTCAGTAATGACAGCCCCACTAAAATCCATTAATCACAGTCCCCCCACCACTGGGGGTCTCTCAGCTAAGGGAAGAGAGGGAAGAGGTGGCCTGAGTCTCTGGCGCTCTGGGTCCGAAAGGAGGACAAAATAAAATATCTGTCCTAGTCCTGGTTAGACGGCTCTTCCCCTTGCTCTCCCTCAGTGCCTGCAGTGAGGAGGACAGTGAGCAGAAAGGTCAGGGGTAGGTGGGCTCCCAGTGCCCCCCAGGACCCCTTTTCTGAGTGGTCTCTACTTCTGTCTCTCCAGCGTACTTCCCCGCCTCGCTGTGTTTACATGGGTCCTGGGTGGCTGAACTGAACCCCACCGCTTGACTCTCATTGCCCTTCTGAGTTCACAGGCTGCTGAGTAGTCAGCTCTAGCCCTCCCCTGCTCTTTCCTAGTGTCCGGGGTGGCCTTCACTACTGTCATGAGACTCAGGGGAAGTCTCAGGTGAGGAGATGCTCCCTCTGTTCTTGAGTGTCTCCTTCTCCAAGGGTTTCTTCCTGGGCCTGCTGGGTGCAGGCTCGTGGAGTGTCTGGGGGAGGTGGCCTATTTAGGGTAGTTACAAGGGAGACTGAAGGGGTGGGGAGCTGGTGATCCATCATCTTCCCAAGAGCAGACCAGGGCGGTTTTTGAAACCAGATTTTCCTGATCTTAGTATCACACTAACACGTGCACTCATGCACACACACACACACTCACCCCAGAGATAGCACACAGATACACTGACACATTTTTTCCAGTAGTCTGTCGTGTGAGCTGCTTCCAGGGTAAATTCCCTAAGAAACTCCTTTGTGTGGATTCCCTCTCCTACCCTAGATGAAAACCTTCCATGACTTCCCAGTGCCCTTGGATTGAGGCTCATACTGTCTATCCTAGTGTTCAAAGTCTGAGCTGGTTCCAACCTGACTTCTCAACCTGGTCTCCCATAATCCGCCAACAGGAACATCTTCCTAAAGAAAGACAGGTTGTGTGAACTTACATTTCCTCCTCCTATGTGGAGGGCACAAGCCTTCTTCCCACTCCCATTTCTACTGGGTTAGGCCCACCTCCTCCAAGAGGCCTTCTTGACTGCCTCATCTTACAGCAACTTCCTTCCTTCCCATGTCCTTGACATCTGGAGAAGTTTTTCTGCAGATTGGGGTTGGGGGAAGGGGCCCACTTCTGAGCCTCTCCAGGCAAGGCCTGTATTTATTCATTTTTATTTCTCTGGTGCCAACATGGCACCTGGCATCTGTATGTGTAAACAGTTCAGAACCTGGCTCTGGGAAGAACATCCCTCTAAACTGGATCATGTCCCTGCTCAGACTTCCTGGCTATGTGACCTGAGCAAGCAACTTATCTTCTCTGTGTCATAAGGAGGTTAGACCTCCCTACTCGAGGATTCTGTATTTCTGTTGTGATGAGGATGGAGGCAAACATCCTCAGGTAGATGCAGGTATGGCCCCTTTCAATAGAGTGGGTGAGGAGACTGGGGGTGGTAACTAGCTCAGTGGCAATTAAACTCAAGGGTCCAGAGAGTTCCTGACCCAGGGAGAAAGCAGATTGGTTTCAGGTCTAGACAGATCCATGCGATCTTGGACAACTTCCTCTACCTCTTGAACCCTCAGTTTATATGAAAAATAGGATGAATGTTTCAGGCTTCTTTCAGGCATTAGAGAAGATTAAGTAGGTGGAAGCTTAATTCATGCACACAGCACGTCTAGGGACTCAGTTATCTGGGGAATCATGTGTCTGGGTCCCTTTCCCTTCTCATGTCCTCTAGTGAGGGTTCTGCTCTGTCTCTTCTTTCCTTGATCCTAGGGAACCCTGCTCATATCTTGATCCTAGGGAACCCTGCTCATATCTCTTGCAATCAGCCGGGGGTACGTGGCATCAGGCTTTACTAGGGTCTTAGTCTGGGCTGCAGAATGCCCTGGGGAGCTTCCAGTTAGCTCCTGGCCATGGGCGGGGGATGGGGGGGCGGGGGTATGGGGGGAGTCTCCTAGGTACGTGCGCTGTGCAGGGATCACGGGATTTCCCTCACCCCAGGTTCCCATAGGCCCCCGGCCACCCTGCCCCCAGTCTGACCTGACCTCTGGGATCTCTCCCAGCCTGAGAAATGTTCCCCTTGCCTAATCACCCTTCCCTGGGAATACTGAGGCTGGAGTTGTCCACAGTGGCCAGGAAAATTCCTCAGAAATGTGAGGAAGGGGGAGGGATCTTGAGTGAGGGGAGACCCCTGTCCTACATTATGGCCTCTGGCTCCCCTTCGCTTCCCACGTCACCCCTGGGAGAGGGTTGGATGAAGGCCCCAGAGTGCTCCCTCCCCCAAGCCCCCATGCCCCAGTCTCCACAAGAACTTAGAGGCATGAAACTTTCTTCATAGGGCACTGAGAAGGACCTGGGGTATGTTCAGGAGACCCCAGGGTCTGGCTTCCCGCTCTGTGATTTCCCAGGACCTCAGTGCATCCAGACCCAGGAGCCGCTGCTCTGTTTATGGTGTGGGAGGTTTATTCTTACCGACGTCTCTCCACCCAGGGCTCTTGAGGAAAGAGGGGATGGGACTGTGGGAAAATTGAGGAAGAGGAACCAAGTTCAGCTTTGGGAGGAGTTTGGTCAGTGACTTTTCCCCTCCTTGTAGCAACTGGCAGGATTTAGTAAAATCTAGCACTTTCTCCTCGGGAAAGAGGACCCTAGAAAATAAGTGGCAGGTGGAGACCAAGATGGGGAGACTGAGGACAGAGAAGGGTCAGTAGTTTGTGGGGGCTGAAGTTTCTGGGAGTGAGAGCTAGTGAGCAGAAATGCCAATCAGGACACAGCGAGATCGGTTTGGTTGTGAATTGAGTATCCGGGTCGTTGTGAATAACTGTGTGAGGGCCCTCAAGGGTGTGGGGGGCTGAGTCACGATGTTTCATTTTTATGACCAGGACTGGCCTCTGCTTGTGGGAGGCCCAGAGAGGGTGGAGGGCTGGGCAAAGTCGCACAGCACTCACCTCCGACCAGGGACTGTCCTGACCTGTCTTTCTCTTGCTTTTAGTTGCTCAGCCACTCTTGATTTGATTTTAAAAATACATATTCCCCACTCTCCACAATCTCCCATGCTCTCTCCAACCCCCTTTCCCCCTAAATAGTTATGTATGAACTTTGACCCCGAGAAGCCGCTTGGGGGAGCATTTTGGGAAAACATGATAGAGACTCGTAAAGAATTTCGACAGCTTGCAAACAGCCTGTGCTAAATTGCCCCTCCAAGTGAAAATTAAAGCAAATGTCTGTTTTATGGCCGTGTTTTCTTGGGCTGCAGCTATGGCAGGAGTGTGGGCGGCTCAGAGCTGGGAAGCCTGGAGAGGGTGGAGGCGCTCGAGGGTGGTGTACACCTGGGCAGCCCTCTGGTCCACTCCCTACATCCCTCCCTCCTTCCTTTCTGTGCAGACAGGATGTAGAACAACCTTGTCACCGCAGTCTCTTTTCCTTCTTCTTCTTCCCCCAGTGGGGCTATTAAGAGTTTTTCCTCTCCCTGGGCTCCAGCCTCCCAGAGTGCCAGGGGCAGAAGCCCTGAGGTCATTCGGCCAGGGGCTTGTCCTGGGGTCTGTGACACCCTGGCAGGCCTCTGGGGTGGTGGCCAGGGCAGAAGGAGGGACCGCTGCTCAGGCTCTAGTCCACCTCCAGCTTTTCCACTGTTTTCTCTAGACCTAGTCCACCTTTGCACATCAGGCATAGTGTTTGAAAAGTGGTTCTTAGGCAGTAATAGTAATAATAATAATAAATAAAAGAAGGAACCAGTGGTCTACTCTAATACCCTCACTACACAAACGAAGACACTGAGGCTCAGTTCAGTTCAGTTCAGTTGCTTAGTCGTGTCTGACTCTTTGCAACCCCATGAATCGCAGCACGCCAGGCCTCCCTGTCCATCACCATCTCCCGGAGTTCACTCAAACTCACGTCCATCGAGTCGGTGATACCATCCAGCCATCTCATCCTCTGTTGTCCCCTTCTCCTCCTGCCCCCAATCCCTCCCAGCATCAGAGTCTTCCAGTGAGTCAACTCTTCGCATGAGGTGGCCAAAGTACTGGAGTTTCAGCTTTAGTATCATTCCTTCCAAGGAACACCCAGGGCTGATCTCCTTTAGAATGGACTGGTTGGATCTCCTTGCAGTTCAAGGGACTCTCAAGAGTCTTCTCCAACACCACAGTTCAAAAGCATCAATTCTTTGGCGCTCAGCTTTCTTCACAGTCCAACTCTCACATCCATACATGACCACTGGAAAAACCATAGCCTTGACTAAACGGACCTTTGTTGGCAAAGTAATGTCTCTGCTTTTCAATATGCTATCTAGGTTGGTTATAACTTTTCTTCCAAGGATTAAGTGTCTTTTAATTTCATGGCTGCAGGTCAGTAGGTGTCCAATATGCTACTGGAGATCAGTGGAGAAATAACTCCAGAAAGAATGAAGGGATGGAGCCAAAGCAAAAACAATACCCAGTTGTGGATGTGACTGGTGATAGAAGCAAGGTCCGATACTGTAAAGAGCAATATTGCATAGGAACCACTAGACCTTTCAGGTATGACCTAAATCAAATCCCTTATGATTATACAGTGCAAGTGAGAAACAGATTTAAGGGACTAGACCTGACAGATAGAGTGCCTGATGAACTATGGACTGAGATTCATGACTGAGGCTCAAGAGAACATTTTATGGAAGTCCTTGGAGATTGGCCCTGGGTGTTCTTTGGAAGGAATGATGCTAAAGCTGAAACTCCAGTACTTTGGCCACCTCATGTGAAGAGTTAACTCATTGGAAAAGACTCTGAAGCTGGGAAGGATTGGGGGCAGGAGGAAAAGGGGACGACAGAGGATGAGATGGCTGGATGGCATCACCGACTTGATGGACGTGAGTTTGAGTGAACTCCGGGAGTTGGTGATGGACAGGGAGGCCTGGCATGCTGCAATTCATGGAGTCGCAAAGAGTCGGACACGAACTGAACTGAACTGAACTGGATTGGCTAGAAGGAAATCTGAGCTCTGACTCTGACTCAAGTTACTTCCCCTCCCTGGGCCTCAGTTTCCTCACTGGTAAAATACAAGGGTCAGATTCCATGAACTCCAAGGTCCTTTTCAGGCCTGTGAAGGCCTAGATAAATAAGTACACAATAATGTAGTAGGCTGTGCCAGGTCCTAAGTGTTGTGCATTTTCCATTTAAGACTCAATAATTTTATGAGATGTCATTATTCCCATGAGATCACTAAGGGACAGTGAGGTTAAATAACTTGGCTGAAGTCTTTCCATGGCAAAGTCAGACTGGACCCCTGGCAGTCCCTCTCCAGGGCCTGGGCACTCAGTTCACTGCTCACTTGACAACTGGATCCAGATCAGCCAGCCAGGGAGTGGCAGCCCAGCCCCACTGTGCGCTGGACCGGTGTCGGTTCAGCTGGACCAGGCTACCTGTTTAGCCAGGGTGGTAAGAGCCTCACACTGTCTGAAGGCTGCTGGGGTCTGCTGAGCTCAGGCTGTGAGCTAATGCTCAGTGCAGGCCTTGCAGAAGAGGGCTTCAGGGCAGAAGGGGGCTTCAGGGTAGAAGGCGGCTTCAGGGCAGAAGGGGGCCTCGGGGCAGAACGGGGGCCTTAGGGCAGAACAGGGCTTCTTGAAGGAGGCTTTGAATGGCTGAGAGGAGCTGTTAGATTTGTTACAAGGGACTCCAGAAAGCTGTGAGGGTTCTACTGCTGGTGACCCAGATGGCAAAGAATCTGTCTGCAACTCGGAAGATCTGGCTTCAATCCCTAGGTCAGGAAGATCCCCCGGAGAAGGGAATGGCAACCCACTCCAGTATTCTTGCCTGGAGAAGTCCATGGACAGAGGAGCTTGGTAGGCTATAGTCCACGGGGTCGCAGAGAGTTGGACATGACAGAGCGACTAACATGTTCACGATCACAGTTGATTTAAAATATTGTGTTCGTTTCAGGTGTACAGCAAAGCGATTCTGTTATACATGTATTGTATATATCTATATTCTTTTTTAAAAATTCTTTTCCATTGTAGTTTATTATAAGATACTGAATATAGTCCCCTGTGCTGTGTAACACATCCCTGCTGTTGCTGTGAGGTTCTTGATCAGCACTGTATAATATAATAAAAAATCCCCTTCTTGCCTCTCACACAGTGGTTTGCCCACCTAGGAGATCTACGATAGGCAGTCAGACTGGTCCAGCCTGCAGACACTCAGTGACCCACACCCCTCCCCATAACCACCTGGTTATTCTAGCCTCTTCTCAGAGGCTTCACGGCTAGAGCTGGGTGTTGGATCTGGCTTCTTCCTCCGAAGACAATTTATGGCGACACGTCGGAGACTCTGTTTTAATGAAGTTGCAAAAGTAGGTTAATGGGCTGTGGGTGTTTTTCATTCCTCTCCCCCTGCCCCATCTCCACCCCTGGGCAGATGAATGATGCCTCTCCCAGCGCGATGCAGAGCCCGCCTGAGGATCTCAGGCTTGGACTCATGTGCTCACACACCTCTTCCTTGGCCTCCTGCTCAGCTCCTCAGATCTCCTCCTCCTTGTAGCTGGGAAGGAGCTCAGAATGTCTAACCCCAGTCCTTCCTGCTGTCGCTGTGTCTCGGAAGATGCTCCAAAGTCTGCCCAGACTGGCATATTTGAGTGGCAGGGCCTAGGGCAAGGGCTTGGGCAGGGGTGGGACCCTGGGGAAGAAGAAAGCTAAACTTATGGATGATGGACATCTTTCGGCTTGGAGAGGCATGGAGGTAGAAGCTTACAGAACTGCAAGTTTGAGAGGAGGAACCGAGCTTCTAGGAACCTCTCCAGTGGCTGTCCCTGCCTCCCTAATTCATCTGTGTGTCCTGGTGCCTTGCATGGAGCATGGCTGCCCTGCGAATGGTTGCTGAGTGAATGATGATGGACTCAGTGACGACTCCTCTCTGCTCACCAAGCCTCTGGGGCTAGAGCTCCCCTGACCCTTGCTCACCTCTGAATCGGCCCTCAGCCTGTTCCTGCTTGGGACCCCCTCCTGCCCTTCCCACCTCTCTGCCCAATCCTTGCCCCACATCCCCCTCTCTCAGGAAGTTTTCTGTCACTAAGCTGCAAGGACAGTTCTCTATTTATTTGCCTAGGTCCAAGGTGAGGGGCTATCACCCCAAAAGACCGGGGTCTCCAGGAGGAAGGATCTATATCTTTTTCCTCCAGATTTCCCCTGCCTCAGTAACACTCAGGCATGGCTTTTGGCTTGAGGGGGAGCTCAGAGCCTGGTTGTTGTTGGGGACGCACACCCAGGAAGACTATCCGGTTGCCTGTGTACCTCTCCTTGGTCCTTCCTCCCTACATGCCCAGTCTCTGGCCAGCAGTCACTCCTGGCCCCTCACTGTCAATAAATAAGGCTGTTGATCAGGGTTTGGGACATGAGCACCCAGGTGGAGTGAAGAGGGCCTCACTGCCTGCAACCTCAGATTATCCCTGTCTTCCGGAAACCTGGCCCACCTCTGCTCCCTCACACCTGGCTTTTTTTGTTTTTTGTTTTTTGTTTTAATAGCCCGAGTTCTCTGCCCTGTTCAGGCCCAGGAAGAAGCACGGGCTTTGTGGCCTTTTAGACTACCTTATCGGAGAAGGCAATGGCACCCCACTCCAGTACTCTTGCCTGGAAAATCCCACAGATGGAGGAGCCTGGTGAGCTGCCGTCTATGGGGTCACACAGAGTTGGACACGACTGAAGTAACTCAGCAGCAGCAGCAGCAGACTACCTTATAGAAATCCCAGAGGAGCCCTACTGTAAAGCCCAGAGAACCCACATAATCTCCAGGGAAACACCAATATCCTTAGCCTTACACCAGCATCCAGAATCTATACACACATCTCCAAACCCATTGTAACACCAAGGACTCCCCAGCCCAGGCATTGCTACTGTGCCACCCCAAGCGTGGCACACCAACGCAGGCCCCTGCAGGAGCACCTGAGCCTCAAGCTGGCCTTCTTGCTCCCCTGCACTTGTTTTCTTTCCTAACCCAGACTGGACATTCTTCTTGAAGACTCCAAAGTCTTCACTGGATCCTGCCCGCATAGTTTCACTGTGGCAGAGGAAAGGGTGGGTAGGCAAGGCGTGGGTGTGGGTTGGGTGGCTCATGGAGGATGTCAGGACCCAGTCAGCTACCAACTCGTCCGATGTCTGAAGAGCTCCAATGTCTGAAGAGCTCAGGCAGGAGGCCTAGAGGTCAGACCTTGGGAGGCCTTGCCTGAATCGGTCGGGCCTGGGTTTATTCATAGGTGGGTAAGCAGAATGAGGATGTGGCGGAGGTGGCTCCTCTTTTCCTTGGTCTCAGCTAAAGGACCCCGCTCCCTAGAGATACAGGGGAAGTAGGGGGTCTGGGAGGACAGCAGACCAGATGGCCTGGGAGGGCCAGGGAAACCCAGAAGCCATGGGCGTTTACACCTGGGGTTCTGTGGACACATCCACTGATGTAAAAGGAGACAGGACTGCTGGGTCCCCTGGACACACATCTGTCTGCATGCCTGCTGTACAAGTGTTTTGGGCCTAGATTGGGGGCAGGCATGGGAGGGCAAGATGAAGGGGGGATTGGGAAATGGCATTTCAGAGGGAGGACACACAGGCCTGGTCTGTTAGTCTGGTGACAGGGGACACTCACATCTAGGACCTGATTTAGCAGGAGCTGGAGGGAGTTGTTCAGTGCAGGAAGAAACAGGAGAAGAACCACGGGTTTCAAATCAGGAAGGCTTCATGGAAGAGGCGAGTGGGCAATAGGGATGGAAAAGAAGGGAGGGGCAGAGCTGGGAGGGTTCTCACTGGTGGGGGAAGGGGAGGCAGATTTCCTGGCCAGGCTGAGAGTCCAACCTGCAGTCACCAGAGGTTAGAATCTGGAGGTAAAATTCTGAGAATGAGTGTGAAGGTGGAAGTGTTGGTACTCTGGGCTCTGCCCCTAACCCTCGACCTTGAGCAATTTACATACACTGACAGAGTCTTCTTTCCCTAATCATAGGGGATAAAGCAAGCATTCTCGATATTTAAAAAACTGCTCTGGTGAGTGAGAACACCGCTTGGGAGGAGGCTATTTAGGCCCTAGTTAAATAGATTTCAGCAATGTCAGCCCCTCCTTGTAAGTGAGAAGGCACGTTCTGAGAGGGCTAGGTCAGCTCTGCCGCTAGCCAGTCACTTCTGCAGCCCAAGTTCCCCTAAAACGAGGGGCCTTGTTTTGACAGATCACTCAGGCCCCTCCCTCCATCTGATATTTGTTTAATAATTTTCAAGGTCCTTACAAGAATCAAATGAGATCATGAATGCCAAGAAGCTTTGCAGAAATATAATGCGTGTTCTCAATGTGCAGGGTTGAGGGGCTGCCTGGGCTGAAGGGAAAGGTGCTTACTTTAGAGTTGGGCCATGGGCAGGGGTCCATCACTGGGGCTGGGACCCCTGGAAAGAAAAGCAGGGCCCCTGCTGGGTGTATGCCCCTCCCTTCCCACAGCCTCTGGACACCTGGCGCCATTCCCTTCCCCCTTCCTAGCCCAGCCCCAGGCTCTGGGGGCAATGAGCCCTGCTCAGGATGGGGGTGGGGCTCCCAGGGGCAGGGGCAGAGGGGTGGGCACCTCCCCTCTGAGTGGCTCCAAGCTGGAGCACAGCAATTACGCAGGAGGATTTATGTCCCTTTGCCTTTAATCGGAAACTCCGTGTCAAGAAGAAAAATCTGCACTGTCCTCCGGCCCAGCTTCCTGCTTTATCATTATTATTGGAGGAAGGTTGATTTGGAAACTTAAAGAAAAGTGGGGTTGGGGGTGGGAACCACCACGGAAGGGGAGGTGTGGGGCAGAGGGTAGCCTTCCTACTGTTTGTTCTGGTTCATCCCAAGAATGGGACAAAGGGTGGGATGCTGGGGATCCTGGAGGGCAGGGGAGAGAGACAACAGGTTCATTAGGGGACGGGTAGTGTCTGGGGGTCGTGGAAGGAAGGAGCATCTGGAGAGCAAGGGAGACAAGACGCCAGGAGGGAGGGAAAAGGTGACCGTAGGCAGCAACCAGGAGTTAAAGGGACTTGGGCAAGAGGACGAAGAGAACTAGGGCTCACGGTGGAGGGAAGGGGAGACCAGGTACTGGAGAGGCAGTGTGAGGGTGGAAAAACCAGTGGGGGGACCAGCTCTCAGGGAGCTGTGGGAGAGGGAGACTGTGGGGTGTCCAGGGGGATAGAGCATGGAGAGAAGAGAAGGGCTGGAGCCATGGAAGGAAGAGGCATCCAAAGCCTGGGGAGGGTGGGGGCGGGGTGGGGATTAGGGGTAACCAGAACCTGGCCTAGGGCTCTGAAACTCTGGCCAGAGCACTATATTCCACCTCCCGGAGAAATCGCTCCCAAAGCAGAAGTGGAAACCTGAGGCTTTGTGGGAGGGCAGCACCCTCCACCCAGGAGACCAGGAGACAGGGGTCCAGTCCTGGTGGGGCCAGGGGAGGAACGGCTTTCATAGGGCCATGTCAGCAGGTATAGTGCTTGGGAATTCACTGCAGAAATCCCTAGGCCCTGGGGAGACTGGGACTGAAGTGTTGGAAGGTGAGAGGCCTGCACCCTTGGGAAGAGGAGGGGCCCAGAAGGCCTCCCAGCACCCCACATCCTTATCCGGAAGTCCCCCTAGAGTCCCCTGTTGCCCCTCCTGTTACCCGGATTTCATCTTCACCTGTGGAAAGGACACCAGCTCTGGGGTTGCTCCCTGGGAACTGACCCCCTGTGTGCACCTCTGTGAATCTGAGGTTTCTTATCCAACAATGTGGCGACGACAATATCTCCATGGCAGGCCGTTGTCAGGATTAGAGATGATTAGGCAAAGAATCCAGCACACAGTAGGCCTTCCAAAGACACCCTGCCCACCTGGGGTAGTGCCCAGTATGTGCAACCTCCTTCCTTTACAAAGGCCAGACTAATTCTCTGTGTGGCTCCTCATCAAGCCTGGGTGTGTGTCACTGTCTTCTAGGAATGGGAAGCTTGGCACAGAGCCCCTGAGTGACGTGCCCGAGGCCACACAGCACATCATGGGAGCAGCCAGATGAGACAGCCCGTAACACCACCGGAGGGGCTTGAAGATCTTCTCTGGGTCTCTTCCCTCCCTCCTTCCCCCAAGGGCCCCACCCCCGGCCCCTCGTCCTGGGATCCAGGGTTGAATTTGGGGTGCTCAGTGGAGTGTCTCCGCTTCCGACCCTACTGCAGCCTGGCCCATGTCCACCCTCAAGCGCCTCCTCCCCAGCTCAACTGAGAGGTTTTATAGCCGTTTACGAGCAATTTCTGTCCATATATCACCGGAGATATATAGCCAGGCAAATATTAGGGACCCAAGCGGAGGTTTTAAGAGGTGAGTTTTACTGCTGCTGAAAGAAGGTGTGATAGGCAGCCCGCGGAGACCCACCTCCCTCTCGCGTACTCGGCGGCGGCCGGGCGGTGGCAGCATGGACTGGGGTTCGGCCGGGAAGACTGCCTGTGAGCCTTGAGTGTCAGGCTGGCACCCAGGGGTGGCTGGAGGAGGGCAGTGATCACAGGGTGGAGTTCTGTTCTTCCAAGAGCCGTGAATGGAAGGAGGTGGGGGCGGAGAGCCGACCTGAGGTCCCCATCTGGCTGGGACAGAGCACCTGCTTCAAACCCAGGCAGGAAGACACTGATTCCAGTGGGTCCGACCCACTAACAGTTGTCAGTGAAGCACCAGGAAAGCACTGCCCCGACACGGGCCCCTGGAAGGGGCTGCTGTGCAGCCGTTCACTGCAAGTCCTTAAGAACTGGATCTGAACGAGGAGTCCTTAAGAACTGGATCTGAACGAGGAAACGCTGGCTCGAGGCAGAGGGCTGGACACGCGGCCTCTTACCCTCTTGGGCCCTGCCCGATTGACCCTGGGGGAGGGCTGAGAGGAGGTCTACCTTGACCGCTCTGCGCAGGACCCCAGGCCTGGCCCACGTGGCCCCTGGCCTGTGTGTGCGGCTGGGTTGGGGTGAGCGCAGAAGGGTGAGGAGAGCCTTCTTGGCTTGCGGCATATGGTGAGAAGATGTCCCGGGGAATCCTCGCTCCTGATTTAAGCAGCTCCGACAGCTTTATGGCGCCTCCTCGAGTGAGCCCCCAACGTTGGCCGTTTAACTTTTTAGCGTCGTTTAACGCTTAGGCCTGGCGGACAGGCAGGCCCCTCGGCCCCAGAGGCAGCAGCACTAAATCAGGACACTCTGAGGCCCCGATAAATAATTTTTACAGGGCACGCAGCCCATAGATCACCAATGGGGGTGGGGGGAGAGCGGCTGTGATATTTCAACCAATTGTCATATATGACTACCCCGAGCTCTGATCCAGGTCGTCCGCATGGCAGCCAGCTTCATAACCACAGCCCCAGGGCCCTCCACGCAGGGCCTGGGAGGGGTGTGGGGAGATGGTGCCTCTGATAACCCCACAGCCAGCTGGTGACCTGGGGATGCAGATCTGTTCAAACCTGCCCTAGTCTGCAGAGCACAGGGCTCCGTCCAAGCTGCCTCGGGCACTGCGAGAAGGAAGGGCTGGGGCCCGGGTGGGCAGAGAGGAAGAAAAAGAACTTTTTGTAGCCAAAAAGTCACTTTTCAGACCACCTTCCTGGTTTCCCCATCCAACTCCAAACCTGAGGGGCCTGGGAGAGAACAGGCAGTAGGTCTGCAGCCAGAGGGAGGGCAGAGCTGAGGGCTGGAGGGAACGGGAACTTGTGATGGGGGCCAGGGAGTGGAAGAAGAGAAGGGAACAGTGGGGAGGGAGAAGGCCAGGGAAGAGAGGGACAGAAAGACGAAGATGCAAAGATGCATGAAGACTCCGGAAGAAAGAGAGAGAGTCAGAGGCAGGGGGGGACAGACAGAAACTTACCCAGAGACGATGTTCCAACAGACAAGGTCTTTTCCTCCAGCCTGGTACCCAGCCAGAGAGATGGTGGTGCAGACAGACTGGGGAGGGTGGTGTCTGTCAGGCTGGCCCATCGTGCCCTGGGAGGGCACCTCCAGCACCTAGGGGCCCATTTCCAGCACCAGCTCCACGCTGCTCCCCACCTCGCCCCCTCCCCCCCCAGTGCCCTTGCCCTGTCCCCTCATCTGTAAGATCCTGGGATTTGTGGGGACACTTAATCCATATGGAGCTGATTCATTTCCATCTAAATCATCTCCATGAGCTTCCCTAAGAGCCCTCTGATGTGCCAGCCGCCATTCCTCTCCCCGGTGATGGCGGGCTGGGGGCTGCCCGTAAACAAACCTCAGCCGCCATCCATCCATCCTGGCGTCGTCCGTCAGTCCAGCCAAGACCATTCATTTCTCCAACCCTGCTTCCCTACCCGCCCCCTTGGCTCCTCCAGTCCTTCCTTCTGTCTGTATGTCCATTTGTGTGACCCTCCCCTTCATGCCCCTCTTCTGGAACCTCCACTTCTCTGCCTTGCCTAGGGTAACATCTTGAGGGGTCAAGTCGGCTATACCCCTGCCTACAGACTGGAGCCTTACCTGATCCTGTCCCATCAAGATGAGGGTCTCCTGGTTCACCACCTTCCAAGAGGAAAGGCCTTCTGATGATTTTACTGAACAGTGTTGACAACCCAGGCTCAGGGAAGTTCTTTCTTCTATCTAGCTCGTGTGTTGGAGGTCCACATATGATCACATGTTTGAACAGGAGTGAGGGTAAGATTACATAGGGTTTGGTCTCCAGTATTTGTAATGTGTGCCTCTCTAGGTCTCCTCCAGCGTGTCAGACCCATGCCAAGCACGTAGTAGATGCTCTGTGTCCACTGGCCACAGTCTTATCTATCAGCTGCAATGAATCCAGGGCCCTCACATATGCCCCACTGATCCCGCAGGTCTGTTACAGGGCCCAGATCGTGGCACCTCTAGCCTGGCAGGGTTTGCAGGAAACACTAAGGAAGTGTCTTTCTCTTCTGCTCTCCCACCCAAACTCCTTAGCCCCGTCCTGGGAATCGAGGCTGCCCAAACAACTCTGTCTTGGTAAAGATGGTACTGAAGAGGAGGAGGGCGAGCAGCAGGTGCTGGGGGTCTTCCATGGCACCAAAGTAGAAGCCTCACATTTGGGTTTACACGCACTCATAAGCAGATCGTGGGGAGCATTGCTGCTCCCGGCCCCAGTCTTCGGCCTAATGACCCTTCCCTTCTCAGGTTCTTCACGTCAGCCTGGGAGGTGTGATCCTGGGAAGGGGCTGGGGATCTGCAGTGCTCTCATGAGAGGAGATGGGAGCATTTCTTCTGGTCTCATCTCATTTTCTCCATCCACAGCAGCTGTGGGAGTCGAGGACTGGATCTGTCTCTGGAGTAAGAGACTCTGGTGGCCCTTCGGGGGCTGATGCAGGCATGCATTAAAGGGTTTAATGCATGGTGGAAGTGGAGCCGCAGGAAGGGATGAGGGCAGCCTCTGTCCATTTCACAGTAAAGGCAAGTGGGAGAGGCAGAGGAGGTGGGGGCAAGTCTTTGGATGGCCCGAGCAGGCAGGTGCTCTAGCCTCCCCCCATCCCCTCCGCTGCACCATCAAGACCCGGGACACCTTGCTGAGCACGTGACCTGCCCCAGGGTCAGACCGGACCAGGTAGAGCATCCCACTGCATGAGTCGCTTCTCCCCAGGCGAGTGCCCAGCACCTTTCGCTCTTGTTGTTGGTCTTCTCCAGGGAGCTGCTGTGAGTGCACAGAACAGGTGGGGCTCTCCCAGCTGCTATCCAGCTGTGAGGAACCCAGCCCAGGCCTCTCCCACCCTCTGCAGGGGAGAAGGCTCTAATTCTAGCTGGAAAGATGAGAAGGGTTGTGGTGGGACAGAGGGGCCAGAGGGGGCCGTGGGGAAGCTAGCCACTTGCCCCAGTTGTGTGAACATATGTGTGGAGGGGAGGGACCCACAGGTGGCAAGGCCCAGCTTAAGAATGATGGAGTGTTTCTTAGTTCTCTGAGCTAGAGACATATGGGGCATGTAAGACCAAGCAAAATGAGAAATTACTGCTTAAGAGAGAGAGGACATGGGGGAATAAGAAAAAATTCAAGCCAGGGGGACCCAGTGCCACCTGCCCCCTCAACATCATGACCTGACCCATCTGTGTTTGGCTGGATCAAAGTCCAAGGGGACGGGGAGGCCTGAGAACTGACCCTCAGGGCCTTTGGGGGGCAAAAGCTGATACCCAAAACGTGCATTTCCCTGATGTTACACAGAGCAAGGGGAGCTGGGAACAGCTGCCCAGATTCTCCAGGTGGGACTGTGGGTGGAGCCTGCTGCGTGGCCTCCTTGCTGTTCCCGCCTGACTCCCCATCCCTCCCCCTCTCTTTCCAGTGGGGAGCCAGTTCTCTCTCCTCCTGTCCACTCATTGGCTCCCGCCCTCTCTTGTTTCCTCGTCTCCCCTTCCTGCGCCAAGCCTCCCAGGCTTTGTCTCGTCCCACATAGGCCCTGCCCCCCAAATCAAGTCCACTTACCTAACCTTGTGGCTGATGACAGTTCTTCAGGGTCCACTCATGGGCTGGTGTCTTGGTCCGGCGGGGTTGGAGTTTCTTTGATCCATCTGTCCTCTGTCACTCAACATCCACATGTCCAGTTTAGGCTGTGACCTCCACAAAGCCAGCAAGGATCCAAGTGTTTATGTGGTCACCAACATAACTCCGGGAGCAACCTGATTTTTGATAGAGTTAAGAGCTCTCCTTTTGATTCCATGAGGCAGAAGTATCTAGAAGGCTGCAGAGGGTCTTAGAGGACCACTGAGTATGACTGATGCACTGTCCCTGGGGAAGCCACCTCCCTCTATTGCAAGCAGTGATGGAGGCTGGACAGTGGGAAGACCTTCTGAAGACTCTTGAGGTGGAAGGAAAGACTTCCAGGGTTTCCATGAAGCCTTTGGGGAGGGATGGCTTTGGCCTTTTCAAGCTCGGAGGGAGTCAAGGGGCTTGTGAATGTGGAAAGGTTTACTTCCAGCCTTATAGGATTGATGTAAAGGAGGGCTGGCCACTTCCTCTTCAGGACTCATCGTTCTCAGTGCAATCCCATTCACAATTTCTCTGATAACTGTCTGTTCTTTGGCCAGAAATCTGGTTCTTGAATTCCCTCTCCTGTTCTTCCCATGGTTTGGGAACCAACTCCAGCTCCATCTTGTGGTGCCGGAAGAACAGAGAGGTAGAGTCACTTCTGGACAGTGGCACAGCAAGCCTACAAGGGGCTGGGGACGTGAAGGGAGAGGATGTGATCCTCAGAGGGGAAAGGGCAGGGTTGTCCAGAGCAGAGTTTGACATCAGCCGGAAGAGCACCCCCACCCAGCCACTGAGATCCAAATGTGCGCACGATGGAACTGTCTTTACAGCCAAGGGCCCCCTCCCTCCCAAGGAGAAAATCCCACAAGTGGGGAACATCTGGATCAAACCGCAACCATGAAAGCACAACATCAAACGAGGGCTTCGGAGCGACCCTGCCCACAGGCCCTGCTCCAAGAGAAACTGCAGATCTTCCTGCTCTAAGCTTTTAAGTGTCACTGAACCACTCAAGTTTGGGATCTCCCCTTATTCACTGGAGACAGATGTCCCCGAGTGAGCACAGTTGGGGGTTGGGTTCGATTACCGCAGCGGGAAAGGGTTTGTGTGACCCGATCTAGGCCGCATCGGGGGTAGCCTGGGAGTCAGAGCCGTGAGGAGGGGCGCCAGCAGTTCAGGCTGGGGGTGGGGGAGAGAGAGGGGACAGGTGGGCCTTTTAAAACGTGCCTACATCAAAGGTCTGAGCAGGCTCCCTTCCCAGCTTTGGCGCCTCGGGGCAGGAAAGCAGTGATTTCACCACATAACTGCACGTAGTCGGAGGGATCTCAGTCTGAGAACTTCTGGGGAATGTGGAGAGGGGAGGGAGGGTGCTCCCCAGAGAGGAGGACAGGGCAAGGGGGGTTCCCCTTTCCAGATAGCCTTCCCAGGCCAAGGAGAATGGGGCCAGATGCCGCCTCCCTCCCACGCGGCCCCTGTGGAGGGAGGCAGAGGAAGGACATTCTTCCAAGGTGCAGGGGAGGGAGCAGCTGCGGCCTTGGGAGGTGGGAGCTGGATCCGGATGGGGAATGAGGGGGAAGCAGGGGCATCACCCACAAAGGCCGAGGGAGGAAGACTGAAGAGCACGTAATTCCAGGAGGCTGGTGGCTCTTCCCTTCCTGCTCCCAGGCTCCATCCACTCACCTGGCCATGATGCTAGCAGGGAGGGATGAGGGAGGGGTAGATGGGACCAGGAGGCACCCCAGAGATGGCTGGGACCTCAGTCCACCTTTGAATACTCTGCCCAGAGACAGAGCAGCTGAGAGGGTGCTGACACCCCACTGTTTGGAAGAAGCCAATGGATTCTTCTCGTGGTGGAAGATAAGCCTCAGTTGGGAGAGTATGGGAAGAAAAAGGGTACCACTCACTCTCAGTTCACATCAGCCCCCCTTTCAGGATGCCTTCCCTGCCCCCTCCTCTCTTTGCCCTGAGAGGTTTAGGTGTGGGCGTGGTACCTCACGATGCCTGGAGTGGGTAGCACCGGTGTAGGGCCTTCCCTCACTGCCTTGTAAAGATCTGCTTCTGGTTTCTTTCCCCGTCTAGACTGTCAGCCTTGGAAACATGGGCTCCTTCACTCTCACTGGGTTCCCAGTGCCTGGCAGAATAGGTGCTCGGTGATGAAGCCCTATCCCAGCTCCCAGCTGGCATGCATTTCTCCCACCACCTGCATACTGGGAAACAAAGGGCACCCATGTGATGATCCCTCCACAGTCGCAGGCCCTACGAGGGTCTCCAAGGGCAGCTCCTATCTGACATGCTCTGGGGGTCCTTTGAGGGGCCCCTAGCTGCGAGCACTCTCTCTTACCTCTGAAATGGACTGTGTGCAAGTTTCACCTCCGTGGTCGGGGCTATTACTGTTATGTTAATCTGGAATGGATGTCTTTTTTGGTCACATGAGATCGATGCTCTCTGTGACCAGATTCTTTTCCTCCGACTCTCCACATGGCCCGCAGTGCCCAGTGTGGAGGAGTCCCATCAGGAGAGGCTGACTGTGGGCTGGCTGACTCTTTCTTCCAAGTCCTAGTGTCTCAGCCTCTGATGTGGTGGCTCATCTAGGGCTCTGATGGCTGAGTGTCCGGAGCTGCTGAGTTGGGGATGTCCTGGCAGAATGGGGTGAACTGAACACGAAGGAGCTTGGTCCCAGTGAGGTAAGGACACGGAGTCTGAGTGATCCTGCACGCCAAGAGAATGCTTGAGGGGGATGCTGTGGAAATGACTGAGGTCAGTGGGCTTTGTTCAGACTCTTTCAGAGAGGAAAGCATAAAAGAGGGTGGAAGGAGAGAAGAGCAGGGCTGGCAGAGGATGCAGAAGAATATCCAGGTGGGATGGACTTTGCAGTGGGTAAGGAGGCTAAGGCAGCTTTGCCTGCAGGTGAGGGCCCAGGAGGGAAGGGCCTGGGCAATTGTAAACATTCACTCTACACCAAGGACCCTGACCATCCACCACTCCATGACCCACTGCCATCCCTCCCCAAACTCTAGGCCAGGAGCGATCCTACATCTCACTGCAATTTCTAGGCCCAGACTGACCTGTGTTCCAGCCACATCACCTGACACTGAGCTTGGGTCGGATCAGCTTTGTTCCATACCCCCGAGATCTTCCCTAGGGCTGGAGCTGCCTTTGAAGTTGTGAAGAGAAGACTAGTGAGCTGTCTTCTGAGCCTAGATCTCAGCGAGGGGAGGGAATCTCCACTTTGAGCCCTTCTTTTGGGGCTGAGTTGCTGACCCTTTAGTTGTCAAAATGTAGATATTTCATCTGTGAATACTGGGCAAAACTGAATCGCCAGTGTCTCTGGGCTGCAGGGTGGCAGCACTGCTCAGCTCCAGGGACCAACCACTCACTGCACTCCTGGAGCACAACTCTAGGTGGTGCCATTCACATAGAGTTTGATGTGCATGGCACCTGTGCCCCCACCCACCCACAAGATTGTGTGATGGTGGGCCACCATCATGCCCTTTCTGGGTCAGGACTTCCCTGGTGGCTCAGATGGTAAAGAATCTGCCTGCATTGCAGGAGACCTGGGTTCAGTCCCTGGGTCCAGAAGATCCCCTGGAGAAGGGAATGGCTACCCACATGGGTATACTTGCCTGGAGAATTCCATGGACATAGGAGCCTGCTGGGCTACAGTCCATGGGGTCGCAAATAGTTGGACACTGAGGACTTTTCTATTTACCAACCCAAGCAAGTCAAGCTGAGAACCAGTAATATTTGTGAGGCTTTGCCTGGGGACAGAAAAGTGGACAAAATGATCTTCAAAGTCATGTACTCATGAGACATGGGCGCCAGGAAACCAGAGTGTCTCCCAGAACAACAGGCCCATGGAGCAGGATGCAGTCTTAAATTGGGTAGCAGGGAAAAGAAATGCAGATTCCATCCATCAAGGAAGGAATTTCTATCTTCAATTCAGATAGAAAACAATTACCTAGTTGCACTTAGTAGGTCTGTAGTTACTGTGAGGTGAATCAGAATCAGTGTTGACATTCCTGTCTCTAGGTTTGGAGTTCATGAAAGCAGAAAGACCCAGCCACCATGGTGACATTTGTGTATGGGAATTTGCTGAAATCTGAAATGAGATTCTGACCCAGATGGGGGTCAGGAATTTGTTTCCTTCCCTTTTTCTCCTTCTTAGGGAAAGCTTAGTTTGCTATTTAGGATGAAAAATAACCACCAGATGAACAAAAGAACGATCATCAGAAATGATAAATAACACACTCCAGATGTGTCCAGAAAGAAATGCAACTGAAAGCACCACTGCCTCCAAGTAGTCACCTTGGGGAAAAACCCTTCGTCCAACAAGGCAGCAATGACACCGGTTCTGTAACTCCTCTTTGGGAACTGTCTGGAGGGTACCTGACTCAGTCTTTGAATGTCCTTATTGGAGAGAAAATCACTTGCTTTTCTGGAATCAGTCAAAAAATGATTTGTAGCTAATCATGTTTGTCTTGGGTATTTGTAGAATGGCTACAAAGTCCAATTTAAAGGAGTCTTTGCCAAAGTGGTTAAATCAAGGGAGGTATAGATGTATGTCCTCCTGAGGTGACTGTGCTGAAGGACATCCTTTGTTCGTTCTCCTGTGTTTGTTTAAAGGAGCTAATCGCAGATACACATCCCATATTGTATTGTGTAATAAAATAATGTATCAGGATGTTGAAGGCTATATGCTAACAGTTTCCTCCTCCTCCTGCTATTATGACTTCATGCCTCTGTCTACAATGCACTTTTGCTGAGGGAGGCAGGGAATAGAGGAATGGGGCAGGCTCCTCCCGGGAAGAACTGGTGCCGTTATCCAGGGCGAAGGTTCAGATCCCCATCTACCCTCGAGAGTTGCCTAACTCTGCACTCCTTTTTGGAATAGCTCTGTGTTCACTCTCCCGGGGGATTTGGTCAACTGGGCAGAGCACTTTTTTAGGGGAGAGGGATGCATTTTGCAGCATGATTCCCTGTCATTCATGCAAAAATCAGCATAATTTTAAGAGAGAGTAGTTGCTGGCTCATGAATTATGTAAAAATGTATTTTTCACAAAAAATGGAGGGGATGAGGTCAAAACACACCCACACAGCAACCTGTTTCTAACAATGATCAGTTAATCTAAATGAAGAACTCTCCAGTTGGAGAAGTTTCCAGGATGTTTGCTTTCTTTTTAAAATTTTTTAAGAATTCTGGCTATGCTGGGTCTTTGTTGCTATGTTTCGGCTCTCTAGTTGTGGTGCATGGGCTTAGTTATCCCTTGGCATGTGGGATCTTAGTTTCCCCGACCAGGGATTCAACCTACGTCCCCTGCGTTGGAAGATAGATTCTTAATTGCTGGACCACCAGGGAAGTCCCAGGATGTTTGCTTTCCTGAGGAAAGATCTGGAAGAAATGGATGAGCCCCAGATTAGGGAGCCTGAGGGTCAGTCTTGGGAAGGCTCGCCCACCTTGAGCAGTGGTTCTGGGAGAGATTCCAGTCCTTGGGTTCAAGCTGGGTTTGTGGGGTGGAGGTGGGTGTGCTCACCAGGGCTGGGGGCCCAGGGAGATATGGCGTGACCTCCAGGAGGCCTAGCCCCCCAGAACCCTCGGCACTCCTGCTCCTTTGCTGATAGACCAAGCTGCAAATCAGGAATTTATTAGGAGCTGAGACTCATTTTCCCACCCTTTATAGCCCTGATGACTCAGAGCCAGACTCTGGCAAGGGGCTTCCTCATGGTTTTAATTAGACAATTAATTTTTTATGGGGTCGTTTGATTTCCGGAGCCGATTCCACTCTCCCCCTTGTCCCCCACCTGCCTTCCAGCTGTGAAAAGCCACGGGGAGGCCGGGGGATTCGGGGAGCATGCAGAGAAAAAATGTGAGGCCTGCCCTGGGGCTGATGTGGAAATCAGTGGGTGGGTAGGGGTCGGAAACCCTCTGTCCCCCTCAGCTAGTCCAGCACCAGAGACACTGTCCAGAGCTCAGCCCTGGGCTTGCGGGAACGCACAAAGGCATTCCTAGCTACTCCCCGCAAGCTTCTCTCAAACTGTTGGGCTAATTAGTAACATGGGGTTGGGGGGGGCAGACAGGGAAATGTGCCCAAAATACCTTAGCGGCATTTCTGTGGTTAATCCTGGCCGTGCTTGGAGGCTGTTTACCCTCTACCCAGGGATTAGGAACCTGTTTGAGTTAGAAGGGCAGAGAGAGGCCAGGGCTCCACTCTGTCCTCCACCTGCTCGTAGGAGCTGGGCAGGGGCGCTGAGCCAGCAGGAAAAAAAGTGAGAGAAACCTGTCTTCAATCTATCTCCCTTTATTGATCTCCCTGCCGCCCAGCTGCTGGGCTGCTTTGGAATCTTGATCCTCTCCCTGCCTGCCTCACCCCTCAACACTGCCCTTGTGGTCAAATATCAACCTGCTTCAGAAAGGTGGGGACGAAAGAAAGAGTGGCAGGTGGTGTCAAAGCCAGGGGGATGGGCCCAGGTAAGGAAGGGTCCCTTATAGACCATACACACTCTCTTGGAGGAGAGGGGAGTCCCCTCCCAAGATTCCTGATCATCTCCATCCTCCAATACCAAAGGATACAGCTAGAGTCAAGAAAGAACTTCCTTTCAGTAGCAGAGACAAGCAGCTCCTTCTTTAGAGTTCTGTGAGAGCGCAAGGCCAGTTTCTATTGAGAGCTTCGAGAGTTGGAGGCCTTGAAGTGGAATTGCAGGGATCAGAGGACTGTTTCCTCAGGTGCCCTGTTGGTGGGGACATTGTCACTTGTTGTTCCTGCACAAGGACTCCCGAAAACGTGTGGTCACATGTGCTGACATAGCCACTCAGAGCCAAACTAACAAGCACCCCTCAAAGAACAAGCCAGGACGCCATTCAAAGAGGGGACCCTCCCCACCATCCACACTGTCCTCCAGAGGGAGCGAACCCCTGAACTGGGGCACGTTGGGCCCACCCAGCACCACCCCAACTGGGGGCCGGGGGAGCATGGGCTTCCCTTGGGGCCCAGGACTGGAACAGGAGCACATACTTACAGCGGTTTTTGAGAGGCACAAAGATAAAAGGATCCAGAGATCAAAGAGCCCCTAGAAGCTCAGTGTGCAGACCTCCGGGTCTAGGATTTGTTCTGTAAAGAGATTCCCTTCTCCTTCTGCAAAAACTTACGTTGAGGGGTCCCTCCGTTAAGGCTTGTGGTGGTTCCATGGTCAGAGCAAGGGGACAGCACGAGGTGGGCCCTGCTGGGACACAGGCCTGTCTCCTGCTGGGGCTCATCTCTGACCACTCAAGCCGTGCAGAACTCCACAGAAGGAGGGACAGGAAAGTGTGTATATGGCATTTGGGGGTGAAATGCAGATCAAGCCCAGATCATCCAGTGACTTTTGTGCTTTCGTGTGGCTCCAAGGTGGAAAGGATTCACACCTTCCAGGACTCAGGCAGGGCACTGGGTTAAAGGGGTGCAGTGTGTGTGCATGGGGATCCTGAGCTGGGCACCTCTTGGCCAGTGAGAACAAAGGGGCCAGGGATGCAGACAAATCCCCATCAGAGAAGTTGCGTGTGTGTGAGCACGTATGGATGAGTGTCCATCTGCAGGGAGAGGGGAGAAAAAGAAATGGTGAAGAAAATAGGAGAAAGAGAAGAAATAAAATCAAAGGCACTGAAATACAGAAACAGAGGGCAAGCTAGCAGACTCACACAAAGAGAGGCAGAGAAACATCACAGGAGCCTGGGGACTGGGCAGTGGGAGGCGGGGAAGGGAGAGCCCCGGGAGGGTCAGCAGCCCGAATAATTGGCCAGGCTCCTGCCCTGGAAGGTGGGCAGGGAAGGGAAAGGGCGGCAGAGAGAGCCCCCGCTCGCTGGGCAGAGCAGAGGCCATGGAACCCGCATCTCTCAGCTCCCAAGCAATCAGCCTTCTCCCCCTGCCCTTCTCCCCAAGCCCAGAGCTGATTGACGGGCCTGCAGCTTCTCTGGGTCTGGGTGGATTTGAATAATTAAGTCATCTGGATTCTTATGATTTACCATTTTCAATGATAAATAGACAGCGCCCAAGCCAGCCAGTTGGCAAAACTCTGGCTGCTAGTTATAATTTGTCAAGCTGCCAGTAGATTCATGTTTCATGCTAATGGAGAGAGACTCATTGACTAGGGGGAGGCGGTGACCCGGTCAGCTCTTTCCTCAGGCACCCCAGAGGTCGAGAGGTCGGGGGAGAAAGACCGGGCGGTATGGATTTTCTGTAAGGGTCAGTGTAATTTTATAATAATTCAGCAGGTACACACGCTCTCACATACACAGAGGATCATGTATGCGGAGATGTGTTTGGATCTGTGCACCCGCCCCCCAACATGCACCTGCTCCAGTGCAGGCGTCTGGGTCCAGCGAACACAAGCCTGCTTCCGGAATGCTCGTCCGGCCCCTTGCACGTGCACACCCTGCTGTCACCTTTAGGCATGTGATAACACCAAGGCAAACCCGCAGGCCTGTTCAGACGCCCAGAGAAACAGAACAGCCCACCCCCCTCCCCCAACATCTCAAGGATGGGAAGGTACCTCTGGGTGACCCTTCTGCTCAGCATCCCAAACCCTTTATTTCAGGGCTTCCATGGTTGCTGATCGCAGGGCACGACTCTTGCTTCTTTTCTAATATTTTTCCAGTAGGGGAAAGAAATGAGCCCTAGGGCCGTCTTGTTTTTTGCCGACTGACTGGGTCTCGATAGCTGGGGCTGGGAAGACAGAGGCTCTGAGCCCAGGCACATGGAAGGTGGCAATCAAAATCCAAACTTTCTTTTCCATCAGTCTGTTTATTTATATATTTGTCCATACGTATTGAAGCCTCACAGTGGCAGGAATCCCATTATTGACTATCATGACAAATCTGAGGTGGGGACAATGCTTTGCACATAGTAGGTATGAAATAAACATTGGTGTAACGAACAGCCGCAGTTACAGATTGATCTCTTGGTACAGCAAACTACCTATTTCCCTTCTCTTCCTCCACCTCAACAAACCTTTACATCATCACTGGTTTGAGAGGCCAGAGAAGAGGTGTGGGGCTGGGTGAAGCCCTCTCGGTTCCTTGATTTGAGAAATCTGGGCCTTTCGTGTGATAACGATGCTGATTTTATACCAATGGAAGCAGTCTGGTCTCAGTTTTGACCCCCAAATGCCCTTCAAATGGATCAATGAGCAAGGAAGGACTGAGGAAGGAGCCTGTGTCCTTCCTCCGGCCCAGAAGAAAATTTGAATTTGCTTGGAGTAGCTTCTGAGCAGGGCCAGAAGCTGCAGCTTAATACCATCCATCAGCAGCTTTAAGGTTTGGTGGGGGCGTGGGGAAGGACTGGGGGACCCAAGGAGAAACATTTCATTGCCCTGTCCCCCAAGATCCCTACACGACACGGAAAAACACAGCAGCAAACTGAACAGAGCAGAAGTGGAGGCAGCAGTGAGTACCCAACGGCAGAAGCTGCTTCCAGCGTCAGGCTCAGGCTGGAAGTGGTCGCAGCTGTCGGCTCTGCCCCGGAGATTCAAGATTCCGGATCCTGCGAAGTGAACTGGGCTCCCTCCTTCCCAGGTGGGGGCCAGGCTGGGGGCAAGGAAGCTGTTCTGGGTGGACAGTCGGTGTTCCCTCCACCACCGCCTGGAATAAGAGGCCTCCTTTTTTTGCTGAACTGCTGTGGATGGCGGTGGGCCCAGCTAATCAGGGGGCATTCCTTGGAGAAACGGCCAAGAGTCAGAATTGACCAGCTTCTCCATCCAAGGGAAAGAGGCCCCCTAAATGCATCGGGAATGGGGAAATAGGTTTCGCTTGTTTAATAGTTTGAGGCTCTGATCTGGCATTACTGACATCACCAAGGTGAGCTCTTGTAGCCCTCACTCACCTGGGCAGAGCAACGGCCTCGGGGGCACTAGCAACTCCACCCCCATGGGCAGGGACAGGTTGACTGTGGCCTGCAGATGGGTGAGGTGGAGAAGGATTTTCTGGGGGTAAGCCACAGGGACATGACAGCAATAACCATGATTGATACAGAAAATGAGTTACTACAGTCTGCACTTGATTAGCAAAGCTTACTCCCCCATTTTGCCTTTCATCCTCCAATCCCAATATTTGCATCTGAGCAATGAACTCTTGAGGTCAGCGTCCATGTTAGCTTGTCTGAAGGTCTCAGAACAAAGCCTCTGGGTATGAAGACGCTACAAGAGCCCCAGCATGGACTAGATGAAAAGGGAGAGAAAGAAAAGGAAAGTACAGGAAGAAAGAAGGAAAGAAGCAAGCAGGCAGGGGTGGGGTTTGGGGGGAAAAGGGAGAGATAAAAGAAGGAAGGAAGAGCCTTGAGGAAGGGGAGGAAAGCTAACAGAGCCACACTGGAACTGCCGGACTGAGGCCTCCCTGAGGGGAGCTGCAAGGTTCTACTGGGGAGGTGGCTTTCCAGCCGGTGGTTTGAGAGTTTTATCTTCAAGGGTTGCGCTGTCCGTGGAAGATGTGCTGAACTCAGTGACCTGCCCCATCCCACTTTGGGGAAACAAAGGGGTTACCTAATCGGCTTTAAGTGGGTAGTTGCCACTGGATCCCATGGACACGGTACGGAAGCATAGGCCCAAGAGGCTGCAGACACAACCACCCCCTGTCAACCTCTCCTACGGGCTGCACCTAGAGCCATTTTGCCAATTAATCTATGTGTGTAAGATTTCAGTGAAATATACCGCACACCGAAAGTCCAAATGCCCTGGGAAGGCATGTCCTCATTCTCTTTCTGGCGTGAGACGCTTTCGCTGGCTCCTCCAGTGTCTGCAAACCTTACACCAAGCTCCTTCTAGATTAATCTGACCCCTTCTGGCATGGAGAAATCCCTTGCCCTGAAAGGTAGCTTTCCGGGGCAGGGCTGGAGATGAGGCTGGCAAAGGAGGACGATTTTTCTTCTCGCCAAGGAAGAAAATGAAGATGTCCCTTCTGGAATGGACTGGGCCTTACCCTCTCTCTCCTGTGCACATACAGGCAGCCTAACCAAAGGGACACAAGAACCCACCAGTGCAAAGGTTTTGCTTGACATAGCGACCAAACTGAGGTCCAAGGTCACAGAGCCAGAGCATGGCAGAACAAAGAGGCCCAGTCTGCAGACAGTGGAGGTGGGTCAGGAGACGGAGCCAGGGTGAATCTGTGACTCGCGCCGCTCTGCAGCGCTTCTTCTGCTTTTGGGAACCAGATCTTGATCTGCAGAGCCTTAAGGCTGGCCCAAGGCAGGTGCAGATGCAGGAAGAACTCCTCCAGCTCTGTCTACTTTGGGGAGAAGCTAATCACAAGAGGCTGGCCTCCATCTCCACCTTGGTGGGGAGGCGGGCACCGGGGCCCAAGGAGAGGGAGAGGTGGTGGGAGGTCAGGATCCACTCCCAGGAGGCCAGGGTACCTGGGAGCCCCCACCTCAGCTCCACCGGCCTCTCTCCTCACCCCTTCCTCTCCACTCCTTCCCTCCCTCTGCTCCTCCCAAGTCTGCACCTCCTTTCTGTTAACCCAGTTCCCTCTTCTTTTCTTTCTTTCCTCTTTCTCTGTATATTTATTCTCAATTTTCCTTCGTTTGTTTTCCTCCTGCCCTCCCTCCACTGTTTTCTCTTCCTTCCCTCTTTCCTTTTCCCTAGCTTTCCTCCGTTCCTCTCCATCTCTTTCTCCCATTCATTTTTCTCTTTTACTTTTTTAAACTTCTCTCTCTTTTCCTGCCCTTTTCTTTTACTTTCTAGCCTTCTCCTTTTGTTCATGTGCTTTTCCTTCCTCTTTGCTTTTCTTCCCTTCTCTCGTACAACAAACAAATCTTGCTTCTTCATTCTGTCTTTCATGAATGTTCCTTCGTTCCATCGCTCTTCCCTGCTCCCTCCGAGTCCCCTCCTCTGCCCTCACTACAGGGCTTTCTCAAATCTTCTCTTCCCTCACCAGTCTTTTTGTCGTTCTCAGGTTTTTTCCAGTCCTTTGTGCAGCTTCCTCAGCCTCCTTTCCATCTTCCATTGTTTATAAATCCTCTCTCTGAACAGGCAGAAGGCATAAATGTGCCCCCTCCTCAGATCAGGGCTCTGTCCTGCATCAGCCTACCCACCCCTCACACCATTCTTTCTCAGCTTCCCTCAATGCGGGGTTCAATTTCAAGGGCTCACAGACGAGGCTGTTCGCCCCTAGCTGAGAAGTCAGGGCTGGGTCCACAGCTCCCCAGTACAGGCTTAGGGGACGCTCTGCCAAACTGTCATGACTCCATCAATCCTAGTATAAAAAAGAAAAAGGAAGAGAAGAAAAGAGTAAAAGAGAGACAGCTCTACAGACTGTGTGCGTGTGGGGGGCAGTTGGTGGAGATGGGGGAAGAGGTGGAAAAAGGTCTAGATTCATCAAAGAGGGAGGGGGCAAAGTCCAGACCCAGGCGCCTTCTCTTAGCTCACCCAGAGCTGGGACAGCCGGTAAATAAACCTCAGTCGGCTCCCTGTTAGTTTTGGGATTGGGTGGGGATAAGACCTTCCATCCCATTCCTCTGGGCTAGAGAGGTGCACAGGGCCACAGGGTGGGAGGAAAGAAAAGGTCTTAGACTTGAATATCAGCCCCTTTCACTTTTGCCCGGGGATACGTCCCTCCCAAGGGCCATGCTCTGGAAACCTCTGAGTCCCTAGGCAGTGCCCCCTGTGGCTCTCTCGGAACCTCTCAGCTAGGCAGGCCCACTTAGGGGCTCCACCATGAGCAGTGTCTGAGCAGTCCCTGGACTACCCGCAGAAAAACCTCGGGTGCACTGAACACAAAGGCCTGGGCGGTTTGGCCACTCCCGACCAAAAGATGCGGGCCAAGTAGAGGTCAGAGACACCACTCGCTGGAGATGGGAATTTTCTCTCCTGGGATCCACAGCCCCTCCTGGCTTTTTCCAAGAAGCCGTTCAAAGGCTCCAGCCACATCCTGCCTGGCTCCTTGGGTCAGACGGGTAAACCTCAGCACCATGGAGACCCTCCGCCCTGGCTGGGCCTCCCTTTGCCTGGCTCTAGAGTTCCCTGGGTCCTGCTATACACCTGCCATAGCCCCCACTCTCCCGGCTTTCCCAGACCCGGCAGGCCAGCCCCCATTTCCACACCAGCCTGCCCACTCTCCACCTGTGCCCCCAAGTTCAGTCCCACCCTCTGATCCCACCCTCTCTGATTCCCTTTTGAAGAGTCTTTTCCTCCTAGAACTTCTCTTGGGGAGGGGGGCTGGAATCTCAGCCCCAGGGAAGGGGTAGGGGGTCTTTTCCTGACCTTCTTGCGTGGGCTGGAAGAAGTTGGAAGGTGGTTTTGCTGGGGGGTGGGGAGGGACGCTCCCCGGATTCCATCTTGGGAAAATGGGTCTCTGAGTCAAATTGGAATTAAAAGGAGAAGAAGAAGAAGAAGAAATTCATGTCATTCCTAACTTAAAATCAGCAAAAGGTTCCCAGGGGCAGCAGGGGGCCCCGAGAAGGTCGCGAGCTGATGCTTTGGATCGATACCCCGCCCCCTACCCAGGCAGAGTCGAAAACCACCGTTTGCGGCTGGTACTTCTCTCGCTTTCCTGGGAAAGCCCTTTGGGGATCTCTAAGCGCCTCTAAGAGTTTGCTGGGTGAGCAGGTTCGGGACCTGTCCGGGTTTTTATACATCCGTAATTAGCCGTGATGGAGAAATAAACAAATGCATCCTTCCTCCGATATAAGAAGCAGGGCCCTCTCTCCCACTTCAAACCTCAAAACCCAAACTCTGCTCCCATCTCCATCTCCTCAAAAAACTTTTCTGAAGTTCCTGCAAGTTGCGTTTAGGGAAAGAAGTGATCACCTTCAGACTCTACGGGTCTCCAAGCGCCCAATTTCTCCCATTCTCTCCAGTTTCAGAAGCATCCCCTATCCTCTGACATTGCCACCTTAGTCCCCAAACGGGTGAGGAAAGCTGCTCTGGCTCCACTCCTCTGCCAGTGGCTCCTCCAACCGCAGCCCAAATTCCCCCGAGGTCGGGTAGATCAGTATCTGCCAGCAGGGGAGCCGGGATGAAGTGAGGAGAGAGGCAGAGATGGGGAAGACAGTTTTCAGGCTCCAGCGCACCCCTCCCAGACCCAGCTCACCTGTTCCGGCGGGGCTCCTCTGGATTTTAATCCATTCAAAAGTTTGTCGGTCTCTCACATTGTCTGAGGAGGGGCGCAAACTCGGCGGTCGGGATGGGGTGGGCGCCCCCTAAGAGCGCAGGCGCCTGATTCAGAACGAGCCCCTGAGAAGCAGGACTCGGGTGCATCTTCCCCAAGGTGGGGGCCCAAGCAGTGATCCGGAGAGATGACGCTCAAGTGCCCGGGGTACCGGGTCAGACTGCCAGCTGGGGACCGTCCAGGGGAGACTGGGCGCTATAGAGGAAGAAGCCTGCGGGGCCGGGCAGGCTCGGGAATTGGAAGGAGAGGGCCCTGGGTCCCTGGCGTCGTCCCTCTCTTCCTCCAGTTTGCAACCTCCCCGGTGTGTCCCAACCCACAACATTCCCCAAGCCCCTTCTGGGGCGACACTCAGGACCCGGACAACGCAGAGAGGGAGGGTGAGGGGGAAAAGTGACCCCTTTTCTTAGCCCCTCCCCAGGCCCCGCGCCACCGCTCCCCCCACCCGTCCCTGCCCAGAGCCAAGGGACGTACAGAGAATTGCAACTAGAAATTCGATCGATTGGTACGAGGGACCACGTGGTCCGGGGTTGGCCAATGACCAGGCCGCCCGGGATGAGCTAATAATGGAAGCAATTTGTAACTTTCAGTAGCTCTCTAGGCCTGGGTACTGGAGGGAGGGAGGCGGGCGGAGGGAGGGAAATGGGTGCCCCCAGTCCTTCCACCCACCTTATTCGTGCGGGGCACCGGGATCCCCGAATCCTCTTTTTCCCCAACCCCGCAGGCACTTGCAGGGTCCCGCACCCACTTCTGTCCAACAGCCGCTGCTCGAGAGCAAGGTAAGCGGGTCCTCCACCCTTCAACCACCCCCTCCCCCATCCTTTCTGGCACCTGCAAAAAGCGTCGCCTTTCTTGCCCCGTTAGACAATTTTAATATGATTTTGTTTTTCTCTTAGTTGAAAAAAATATAATCCTTTTGTATTTATATATATATATATATATATATAATTTCAGATTTGGGGAAAGATGAAGTTCAGGTTAATATACTTTCCTTAGAGGACGACTAGTACTTTTTGGATCAATTTTCTATTCTCTTCTTTTGGAGAGGAGCATTCTATTTGAAGAGAGTTTACTTTAGAGATGAGTTACCCTTTTGTTTTTGCAAGTTTCACTTTTCTGATGATGTCAAGTGGGTGCTTTTCTTCATCCCATCTTCCAGTTTCAGTATTTACAAAGAACCAGTTAACATATTTCAAGTTTATTCATTTTTGTTTTTCTCCTCCCTCATTAGTTTTCAGCTGCTACTGAATCTTCGCAATTTTTTTTTCCTCCTAGTGTGGACCAAGGGTTACTTTTGTGTTGATTTCTCTTTTTGTTTTGTAAATGAATTTATTGTTTGGGAAACTCTATGGGGGTGTGAATGAGGTCTCTTTTGATTCATTCTGACCCCTCTTTTGAAGGACAATTTACTTCAACTGTTGTATGCATTGTCTTCAATTTTTATCTTTCAATTTTGATGTAGTTTACCTCTTCTATTAATAAAAACCTGACCTGTTCTTGAAATTTAAACTTTAGTTTGTTAAACCATCTTTAAAATTTTAATTTTATACACTTCACCATTTTGTATATTTCCTTACCCTTGTCCGACCCCCTTTCCCCTCCTGCCTCCTCCATTTCAGAACTCCCACCCTCAACTTCCACAATTCCCAGCATCAAATTCGATTCACCCAAGGGCAAGGAGGGATACCTGATAAGAAAATGTCCTACTTATGTCAGAGCTTAAACTCGAGGCTCTGGGCACTTCTAGTCCGACTCCCCAAGCCAGCAAAATCAGTAAAAACAGAACTGCTATTTGACTTTGTAGTTTGGGACCAAGCTCTTTCTCCTTGGCTCTATTCTGGGCAAGTCTCTGGGACACAAAGTTGAATTTTTAGTTCTCATCTTGACCCTGAATTCTAAGCAAAGTACCAACAGATTTCCGCCCCCCCTCCCTTAAATGTAAACTGTGAGCTCAGGGTCAGCCTCTTGGGACTCTTGCCTCCTGGGAGAGATTCCCAGAAGAGAGACACAACATGTAGTTCCCTCTTTTACTTCTGATAAGGTGGAGGGGGCAGGGATTGGGGGACCCCATTCTGATCTCCAGCTCTAGCTTTGAATGGACACAAAGAATGAGAGGGCTGGCCTGGGGACTAGATCACTTCGGGTCAGTGGGGTCTGGTTTAGGAGAGTTTGGGGGTAAATTCCAGCTCCGAAGACATTCTCTCTAGCATTACTGTGAAGTAAAAATCATCAAAGTAGTGTGATACAGTTGCAGCCTATTCAGATCCACTGCAGGTACCAAAATCAAATGATGAGAGAAATTTCATTTCCCGAAGCCCCACCTCTGCTGACTTTGTCCGTGCCTCTGAGGGAAACAGCCCAACTTGACAAAGTAACGTTGTCATTGCTCCTCCCCGATCAGTCCCCAGCTTTGTCGTCACATTGACATTCTGGGCACATTCGGCCCAACCCCCGTCCCTGCTTCTCCCAAGTATGAATCTAAATTACTATTAATAAGGGGCCGCTCCAAGTTAATTGGCATTAAAAGAATTCATTTCAATTTGTTAATATTAAATGAACGCTCTGCACTTTAGCTCCCTTCTTCGCCCTAGATTCCCAGATGAGTGATGGGAAGTGGGGGGCGGGAGAGGACGAGGAGGATTTTATTTCTGACTCCAGCGCAGTCACTGCGGTGCCTCCCCGGGGGCATGAGATCCACGCGCAGTGGGGGCCTGATTGGGGACCATCTGACAGTCTTTTTAGGTGAAATTTATCTGATCCCGTTGGAGCTTTGGGGGAAGGCAGAAGGGAGTTGAGGGGAAGGGATAGAAAGGTTTGGGGATGTTGTGGGGAGAGGGAGGGCTGAGAGGCGAGGATCAAGAGGAAGAGGCAGAAGTGAATGGGAGTAGTTGGGGCACGAGGTTGGGTGCTGGTGAGGAGGGTAAAGTAGCTTTGTGAAGGAAGGTGCTAGTATTTCCAAACCCCCCCTAGAGAAGGAGGAGCTGGGAGGCTGGATGTGAAGCAAAGCAGCTAGGGGTTCTGAAGTAGCTATCTCAGTGGGGTATTCGTGATGAGATGAAATACACTTACTGTTTCTACGATGCTTGGCACCTAGAAACTACCAATAAACTAGCATAGTGGCGAAAAGCACAGATTCTGGAGACAGGCTGCCTGGATTTGAAGCTCAGCCCTGCCTCATGCTAGCTGTATGACCTTGGGCAAGTTACTTAACCTTGCCACACTGCAGTTTCCTTATTTGGCAAATGGATTTACTTGTACCTAGCTCATAGGCTGTTTTGAGGATTAAGTGAGTTAATATGTGTGAAGTGTCTGGACCAGTGTTAGTTGTGTGGGAAGCATTGTACAAACTGTACAAAGCTAGTTGTTACTGACGTTGTAGCTTTTCTGAGCTGGGGAGTTTGAAGATGGTCACAGAACCTCTTAGAGGTTAAGGGTTCAGTGGGTTCTCTGGGATCATGAACAGGTCAGCCCTCTCACCCCCATCCCTGGATCTGGTCTAATAACTCAGGTGCATGTGGTGAGAGCAGGGGGAGAGTGAGACCTGGGGCCCTGGGAGCTGGGACACCTGAGTTCCCTGGCCTCTGCTTTGGCTTTTGGGTTGGTGGTCCCCTCTCAGTGACCAGAGACTTCAAACAAAGGAAAGTCACTTCTTTTTCCTCTGGAGGGCTGTGATGGGAGGTTTGCTTTCTTGGTCTAATACCCTCCTTTGGTAGAGAGTCAGTCCCCAGGAGTGTGGGTTGGGGGAGACTGGGTCGAGCAGAAGGGACTGAAGTTTAATAAATACTGTCTAACTAGGTACCACCCTCCACATCCCTGACCCCACTGGAGAGAGCCCAGAAAACAGAGGTCCAAAGAGATGAAGTAACGTGCCAAAATCATAAAACTATGAAGTGGCAAAGTTGGAATCTGAATGCTGACCTGCCTGATGACAAATCTCAACTTGCTTCCATTGCTGCACATTTTCTGAACAGAGAGGTGGGACTTTCTGAAGGGTGAGGTAGGACACACGTAAAGTTGGGACACGGACGAGGCCAGGACCATGGAGCTGCTGGAAGATGAGGGTGGGGAGTGGGAATGTTTCAGTCAGGGAAGACTTCCTGGAGGAGGAAAGTACAGATCAGGATTTAGATAAGAGGGGAAGGAAGATCGGAAGTAAAGAAGAGGGATGGAAGTGGTGCACTGGCAGAGCAGGTGGGGAAATACTGACTGTGCAAAGGCTGGGTGAAGCCAGAGGGTCTGGATCAGATTGACTTCTCTGGCACCAGGTACAATAGGTTACCATTTCTTAGCGCAGACTGTGCCGGGTGGATCTGTTACTCTTGTTTCATGCCTGTGGTGACGCTGACAAGTGAGCTGCTCATTCCTATAGCCTGAGGAGTCAGCTGAGGCTCTGAGAACTGAATCCCCACCTCCAGTCATGTGTGTGGTAACCGGGTCTGCCTGGCACCAAAAGCATACCTGGGCGCCTGCAAAGTGCAGCTCCCTGGCCTGGTCTCTCCTTCCCTTCAGAGTTCTGGTCACCCTGCTGCCCACTATTTGTAGTCATAACAGGAGTTGGAGAATAAGGTGAGACAGAGAGGGGGAGGGGCGGGGGGCAGTGGGGGCAGAAACTTTTCTCACACCCTTGTGAAGAAGATGGGTATTCTCTCTAGAGGAGGCCTCCAAGTCACTTTCCTGGGACTCTGATCTTGGGGTGGATGGGGGGACTTTATTGGGCATCACACTGTCCTCTGGACAATGGACTCAATTTCTCCTCCACAGAGGGAGGAGGGGCAGAAGAGGGCCGCTCAGCTGGGGGCGGTTTGAGCCCTGGATTCAGACTTGCTGGGCTCTCCACTAAGCGCCTTTTCTTCTTGTTCTGCGAGGGCACAGCACGTCCCATCTGGACACTCCACTGGCCAGGGAGGCCAGAGGGAATGTAAGTCGAGGAATGGCATCAGAGCCTTAAGATGTTGGTAAGTTCTTCTTTTTATGAGCTGGAGCTGATGTGCCTGAGACTGAGCTGTGACTGTGCAGTTGAGGAGAAATCCCTAAGAGAAGGCGAAACCGCGGTAGGATAGGATCCCAAGTTCCTGATTGACCAGGTCGAGCAGAGCCACCTGCCGTCCAGGATGGCTCCCTTCCAGACCGTCATACGATAAATAAATATGTTTTCTATTTGTGACTGTGTTTGAGACTTTTTTTTAATAGCAATTTTGCCATCATCCTTCTTCATATACCTTCCCACCTAAGAACAGAGATGGAAGGGACCTTGGAGATCATCTCTGCTCGGCCAAGCCCCTTCCTATCACCAAGGGACCTAGGTATCTTCCATCCCTACCCTCACTTCAACCTAAGAAGTTCAGCAGAACACCTGAGTTAGATGTTGGGTTGCTACATAAAGTTTTATTTAGAGAAAGAAAACCAGTTTGAAACCCCCTGCAAGTTCAATCTCTTCCCCCCTGTTTTTTTAATTACGGACAAGGCCCAGAGAGAGGAAGTGACTTACCTAAGATCACACAGTTTTTCTGTCATTTTCTGAATCCAGGATGGGCTCTCTAATCACCATATCAGCTTCCTCAACAAATCAAGGACAAAAACACCCCAACCAGGCAGGGGGAGCCTGCATCTCCTTGGATAAAACTCTGGGATGGCCAGGCCATAGTTCCCTGATTTCCCCTGTGTCCTCCTGTTGGATGTCTGCCTCGGAGCCCCACCTCCCTGCGCCTGGGAACCAACGGGCTGCATCTTTGCTCCAGCCGCCTTCTCACCCAGATGGTCCAACGCACAGAGCAGAGCCGGGCCAGAGCCAAGCTCCCTGCCTCCCTCTAGTCTTCCCACATTTATGTCTCCCTCCTTCCCCCACCCCAGCCTCTTCCTAGTAGCCCACCAGGGAGGAGAAGGGGGAAAACTGTCATAAATTTCCCCTATTTATACAAGAAGACAGAATGTTTCTTGTGCCAGAAAAAACACAGAGAGGGAGCTGTCAGGGGAGAAGGGACCCAGTCCCATACCTCTGGGGCCAATTTATCTTCCTGAGTCGTGGCTTGGGGGCTACCATAACACTGCCTGTGCGATCTGCAGGCTTTGGCTTGGGGGGCTGCCAGGACAGACAGTGCCTGGGCTTCGTTTTGGCCTTCCTGCTCCATCTCAACTGCCCCGTCTCCATTTCTCCCTTTCTTTTTTTAAAACAAGTTTCTTGGGATATAATTCACACACACCATATAATTTGCTATTAAAGTATATAATTCAGTGGTTTTAGTGGAGTCACAGATACGTGCAACGATCACCACAGTCCATTTTAGACCATTTTCATCACCTCTAAAAGAAATCTCATACACTTATGAGATTAGCACTCCCCCATTTTTCTTAAAGAAAAATGTATTTGACTGTGCCAGGTCTTAGGTGTGGCATGCAGGATCTAGTTCCCCGACTGGGGATTGAACCCGCACCCCCTGCATTGGGAGCACAGAGTCTTAACCACCGGACCATCAGGGAAGTGTTTTACCACCCTCTTTTTATCCCTCTTTATTCCATACCCCTGCCAGCAAACACTGATCTGCTCTCTGTCTCGACAGATTCCTCTGTTCTGGAATCTCATTTGAAGGGAATCATACACTACGTGGTCCTTCGTGACCAGCTTCTTTCACTTAGCACAGTGTTTTCCAGGCTCACCCATGTTGTAGCAGCTATCAGTGCTTCATTCTTTTTATGGCTGAGTAATATTCCATTATATGGATACACTACTTTTGTTTATCCTCTTTTCTGCTGATGGATATTTGGGCTGTCAGGGAGACCTGGATTTGATCCTTGGATTGGGAAGATCCCCTGGAGAAGGGAAATGCTACCCACTCCAGTATTCTGGCCTGAAGAATTCCATGGACTATATAGTCCCTGGGGTTGCAAAGAGTTGGACACGACTGAGTGAGTGTCACTTTCGCTTTCTACCTTTTGAATACTATGATTCTCCCTTAACTCTTATGTCTCTAGAGAGCTTGGACCACATGGAATGAGATCTGTGGGCAAAAATGGGCATATATATTATATATATGAACATTACTCAGCCATAGAAAAGAAATAAGTCCCTTTACAGCAACATGGATGGACCTTGAGATTATCACACTAAGCAAAGTAAGTTATACAAAGAAAGACAAATATTATATGCTTATATGAGGAATCTAATACAAATAAACTTATTAACAAACTAGAAACATACTTGCAGACAGAAAAACATTTATGGTTACCAAAATGGAAAGGGGAGGGGCTAATTACAGGTTCAAGGTTAGCAGATAAACGCTGCTGCTGCTGCTAAGTCACTTCAGTCGTGTCCGACTCTGTGCAACCCCATAGACGGCAGCCCACCAGGCTCCTCTGTCCATGGGATTTTCCAGGCAAGAGTACCGGAGTGGGGTGCCATTGCCTTCTCCAGATACACGCTACTATATATAAAATAGATAAACAGCAAAGTCCTACTGAATAGCACAAGGAACTATATTCAATATTTTGTAATAACCTATAATGGAAAAGAATCTGAAAAAGTGTGTATATACATATAACTGAATCACTTTGCTGTGTACCTGAAACTAACACAATATTATAAATCAACTATAATAAAAAATTTTTTAAAATGTGGAGGCATAAAATGATACTGGTTTTATTGTTAATTATTGGTAACAATAAAAACTGAAATTGTTCTAAAGAATAAAAACTCCAGTTCTGCAAAAAAAAAAAGAACCTAGTATGTCTTACATATGAGAATCCCCAATATCCAGGAAGGCAGGATCTTGGGACCATGCCTTCTTTTGTGTTAATTACATAAACTATAATTACATATACATGGCTCATGCGGTAGAGAATCTGTCTGCAATGCAGGAGACCCAGGCTTGATCCCTGGGTTGGGAAAATACCCTGGAGAAGGAAACGGCAACCCAGTCCAGTGTTTTTGCCTGGAGAATTCCATGGACAGAGGAGACTGGTAGGCTACAGTCCATAGGATCATAAAGAGTCAGACAGGACTGAGAACTAATGCACGCATAAGCTAATATACACAAGTTGGCATTTTCCTTCCTCTGTAAGTGACTGAGGGAGAGCACCTCCTTCCATTTTCTAGTCATTGTTTTCTTAACATTGTTGTTATTTGAGTCATTTGCTGTGCTCCTCAGAGTTGGGAACTCAAACCCTTCTCCAGGGATTTCAGAGACACGGAGTAGACGAATGGACTTCTACCCACTGGGGAAGAGGTTCCCTGAGTCCAGTCTCCAGTGATCCTCCAGTGTCTCACAGCTGAAGGAAGGTGTATGCAGGCTTCAAGATCAAAGGAACATTCTGTTCTGGGAGGAGTGATGGAGCCTAGAATGCAGGCCTCCTGCCCCCGCCTCCTTAGCCCGTTTCAGTGTTGCACACCTGGAGCTCCACGCTCTCACTCACCTAGCAAGTATGCACAAAGGACCCAGTGAACCCATGAGCCACTGCCCGTGCCCTCGTGAACTGTAACGGTGAGAGTAAGATAAATACAAGTGAGCAAAGTGATGAAGGTCTGTAAACATTTGTTGTAAAGCAAAGGTCTGTAAATATTTGTTGAACGAACGAATGAATGAACAAATGATGTACTTACTATGTGCTCCATAATGAAAACGTAAACAAAGCAGAGTGGAGAGTCGCTTTTGCTGCCACCACCTTTTGCAGTCTGGAAAACAGCACTACTTCTCCATCTCTCAGAGGGATGGTGTACAAACAACACAAAATACCAGCTAATAACAACTACCAAGTATTGGACTAGCCATGTACCAAGGGATTTATATATCTCACTGATTTCATCCTTTTTTTTTTTTTGGCTGCATTGTACAGCTTGCAGAATCTTAGTTCCCCAACCAGGGACTATACCCAGGCCGCGATAGTGAAAGCACCAAGCCCTAACCACTGGACCGCCATGGAAATTCCCTTCAACTCTTTGAGTTAGATATAATTATCTCCATTTGGGGCTTCCCTAGTGGCTGTCAGTAAAGAATCTGCCTGCAATGCAGGAGACCAGGGTTCCATCCCTGGCTTGGGAAGATGCCCTGGAGAAGGAAATGGCAACCCACTCTGGTATCCTTGCCTGGGAAATTCCATGGAGAGAGGAGCCTGGTGGACTACAGTCCATGGGGTTGCAAAGAGTTGGACATGACTTAGTGACTAAACCACCACCATCCCCATTTTGAGGATGAGAAAAACTGACTTAAAGAGATTATGGTAACTATTTGAGATCACATTGGTAGTAGTAAGTGGTAGCACATTCGTATTGGACTCTGGGATGGGTTTGTTTCCATTCTCTGCTCTCCAGGACAAAGACAAATACATTTCTTTCTGAGGCCCTGGCCCAGAGGATCTGGCCACTCTCCACTGTCCTGCCCCAGGCTGGCCCCTCCCCTCCCACCCAAAGGCAAAGTGGGCTGATATGGAGGTGCCCTCTCCTCTCTGGAAACTTGTGTCCACCGGCTACACCTGCCTTGTGGGTAGGAAGGGAAGGACCAGTTTTGCTTTCAAAAGCCGAGCTCTTCCAGCTCTTGCTGTGTGGGAGGGACTGTGAGAGGTCTGGATGTTGTCAAGCAAAAGCTTTAACCACCCAAAGAGCTGATGATGTTGACAAGCAGGGGACCTCAGCAAGGCAGATAACCAGAACCTGACGACTGACGGCATCCCCCCACCCCTGCTCCATCAGGAACATAGGCAAGCTTGACGACAAATAACAAACTCTAACAAGTTCTAATTGTCATATGCATTTGTTCACTTCTCACAGCAAACAGAAGCAGTATCCAAGGCTGGACTTACTACCAAAAAAAAGTTTGTGAGGCTAGAACCCAAGTGTCCCGATCAATTTCACATAATGAAATTTATGTAGGGCTGACCAGGGATCATGTATTCTGCTCAATATTTCATGGCTATTAAACTCACCTTTTGCCTACCACCATTCGAAGTAGGTATTAGTATTCTCCGCATATGTTTTTTAAGATGAGGAAACTGAGGCAGAATCGTGACGCATCTTACCCAAGGTTGCACAGCCGGCAAGTGGCAGGGCGAGGATCACGAAGCCAGCCAGCCGCCTGGCCCCCAGAGTCTGTGCTTAATCGCTCCACCAGGTGGGCCTGGCGCAGTGACTCCATTTGGGAACTTGAGTGTGCTTTCCCAGCTGCCTCCGCCCCCTTCCCCCTGCCTCCCTCAGTCTTTATGGCCCATTGGAAAAAGCAGCGCAGAGATGTGGCTCCCAGGGTGACGATCCTTCAGCTCCTCCTTGGCACCGTCACTCCCGTCTCCCATCTCTTGCCAGGGGCTCCAACCGGGAGTACCACAGACTGTTTGCCATGGATCAAGACTTCTCCGGAGAAAGCTCACAGGAAGGCTGCTGTGAGAAATGAAGTCACTTGCTGTTTCCCCGATTCCCTCATCAAGAGGAGCCAAATGAAGTCACGGCACGTTTGAATGGGGGCTGTCAAAGCACAGCCTCTGGCCAGCTCGGAGACAGACGTGGGCTCGGGCGGCCAGGGGCTGAACGGCTGCATGGAAAATCTGAGGTGCTGGACGGCTGAAATAAAGCTCCTGTAGGAGTGTTATGTGTGATTCACTCACTGGGGCTTTCTGATGGGGGCCCAGGGTGTGCACATGAGCTGTGAGTAGGCTTGTTCACTCATTTACTGGTTATCCCCTTATTGAGTCAATAAGTTCTGATTATGTACTTCAGAGGCACACCACGCTAGATGTCCAGGATGGACAAGACAAAATCCCCGCCCCAAAGGGGCTGCAGTCTAGAGAGGGGAGGCTGGAGCGAGATTAGTGATTTGTATCAAGTACTGAATTGGTTTCATGTCACCATTTGATATCACTACCCCCAAAAACTGCCCTCCTCCTATCCTTGCCCTATGGTCAGTGTAGCCCCTTCGCTCCCGCTTCTTCCTGCCTGGATCCCATCTTCCTGTGAGCTGGGTCCCTGTTGGGCTGCAGGCGGGGTGATGATGTTCGCCGCCTTTTTTCTCTGGGTCGCCCTGGCCCCGGAGGCTGCTTGATGCAGACGGCATTGCTTGAGTTCCTGACTTCTCAACTGGTCAGGCTTGGCCAGCAGGGGTCCTGGCAGGGAAGGGAGTGAGGAGCTGAGATATTTGTCTCCCCGTCCCCTGCGGTCTCACCCGCCCACCTGCCTGAAGCTCTGGCAGGGGTTGTGGTTCCTCAACGGCCCCACCTTGGCTGCATGGCCGCTCTCCCTGATCCCATTTCAACTCTTCTTGGTACCTCACCAACCCTTATTGGCTCCCTTCATTCCATCTGTGCCTTGAAAATTGTGTCATTAAACTCTCTTCAGTGAAACCCTTTCGGGTGTGTCATGGATTTGCTGTTTGGACCTTGACTGGCTTGCCTGGGTGGAGGTGAGGGTGGTGGGGACAGGTAGGTTGGGGTTCCAGGTGAGCTTTCTTCTTCTTCTCCTCCAAGGGCTCCCTGGAGGAAGAGAGAGTTTTGGGCCAAGGAATGGGGGACGGCTCTCTGTTGAGGGTTTTCACGGTTTTCCTCTGCTGAGGAATCACGGCCTGGAGTTCTCTGGAAAGCAGAATCAAGAGGTGGTGCAGGCAAGGGCAGCAGAAGGCCTGGTGGTTGGGCCAAAGGGAAGGAAATTATGACTGAGGACCAACCCTGGGGTGGCCACTCTGACAAGCTATCTTCTTAAGCCTTCATAGTTGCACTGAGTGTGCGCCCAGTCATGTCTGACTCTTTGCGACCCCGTGGGCTGTGGCCTGCCAGGCTCCTCTGTCCATGGGGATTCTCCAGGCAAGAATACTGGAGTGGGTTGCCATTTCCTTCTCCAGGCGATCTTCCCGACCCAGGGATGGAACCCATGTCTCCTGTGTCTCCTGCATTGGCAGGTGGATCCGTTACCTCTGAGCCACCTGGGAATCACAACCCAGTGGTGGCTGCTCTGACAAGCTGTCTCCTTAAGCCTTCCTCACCCCCTTAATCCCTTCAAGCACCTTGTCCTCATCTTACAGGAGAGAAGCTTGTGGCCCAGAGAGGGAAGGAGGAACCGGAAAAGAGCGTCACTCCACTTCAGTTGCTGTCAATCAAAAAGAAGCCTCACTTTGTAATCAAGAGACTGGCAGGGAGAAAAATCTCGGAATAAGTGGCAGTGTAGTACTGAAATCTGGAGCCAGACTTTAAGCTGTGTGATCTTGAGCATGTTACTTGACCTCTCTGTGCCTCTGTTTCCACAGGTGTAAAAATGGGGCTGATAATAACAACACTCCCTCATAGGGTTGTGGAGACAGTGAAGTAAGCTTAAGGTTATGAGGTCCTTAGAAGTGCTTCCCTGACAGCTCAGTTGGTAAAGAATTCTCCTGCAATGCAGGAGACCCGGGTTCGATTCCTGGGTCGGGAAGATCCTCTGGAGAAGGGATAGGCTCCCCATTGCAGTATTCTTGGGCTTCCCTTGTGGCTCAGCTGGTAAAGAATCCGTGTGCAATGTGGGAGACTGGGGGAGACCTGGGTTTGATCCCTGGGTTGGGAAGATCCCCTGGTGAAGGGAATGGGGAGTATTCTGACCTGGAGAATTCCCCATGGGGTCACAAGCCTCGGACACAACTGAGCGACTTTCACTTTTCACTTAGGAAGTGCAGACACACAGTGCAGCGCTATGCGTTAAGTGTTTAAAAAAAAGGAGCCTCAAGCTTTCTCCTTATTTTCTACCCCTTCTTATTGCCCGCCTTCCCTGCCATCCTTACAAGGTTCTGAAAAAGGGTGAACACCTACCAGGAGTCCATAGACAGGTCTGGTGGTCCCCAACCCCTCTGTGGGCATGATTTTCCTTGCCCTGCCCCCACGTATTACCATGTTGGAGAGAACGACAAGAACCAGAGAGACCCAGCTGGATCATCCGCACCAGGACCCCCACACCCAGTGGGATCAGCCTCTGTGGGAGCTCAATGGCCTCCTCCCTCCAGCCGCCCTTAACTTCCAGAGCTGCGGGGGGCCTGGGAGCTCTTGGAAACAGCACATTAAGCCCCTGTTTTGTGGGAACTTTAATTTAAACACAAATTAGAGAAGGCAAATGACTCTGGCAGCTAGATAAGCCATCCCGGGAGAGCAAGGAATAAGCCAAGAGAATCAGCTGAAGTAAGGCCTGAATTTAAACTCTGTAGACACCCAGAGGCCTGGTGTGGGTGGAGGCTGGAGGTCCTTGGGGAGGAACCCTGGAAGCCCCACAGCCAAGCTGCCTGGCTCTGGGCTCCATACCAGCGGCTTCCTCCTCCATTCCCTACATTCCTTTTTTGCAAAATTCCAACCCAAGTCCTGAGTCTATCTCTACCCGCTCCCACCCTACTCTTGGGGAGAACTCCATTCTTTTATTTCATTTCTCATCCTTCTCTGTGGTCGACTATTCTGAGAAAGTTCAGCTTGTTATCTAACCTCCATCTGTTCTATTATAGTTGGAGCCTAATGTATCCTGCTTAGTGGTGGCTCAGGGGTTTCCATTCAGGAGGCAAATGTAGGGTAGCAGAAATAACCTTAATGCTCAAAGGCCTGTGTTTATTTCTCTGAGTCTTGTTTCCTCATCTGTACAATGAATGTGTAAGATTTCGAAGGCCCTGTGCGTTCTGATTTTTCACAGGAGAATTGGAAGACAAGAACATCCCAGGAAATATCTATTGTTCTATAACCCAGGAATTCCCCACTGTTCTAGAAACATTGGTGGATATTAGAGGGCGTGGGGAGAGCAAAAATCTGCCTATTGCTGCCTATTGCTCAGGCAATAGGTGGGTGGGGTCTCCAGGCTTTGCTTCCACCCCTTGGCACACAATGAAGACCCAGGCCCAGGCCCGGGAGAGGGGCTGACTTTCCAGTTCTGTCAAGGCCTGATGAGCCCAGCTCTGTGGGGCTGTGTCTGATGAGATGTCGTCACTGTCCTCAGGGGTTGAATCGACATATGTTCCCTCTGTCACAGCACCTGTGAGGGTGGCTGAGGGATGCCAACCCCCAAGAGGGCGGAGTTCCACCCTCTCTGGTTAACCTTGAGAAACCTTCCTATCCTGCATTTCTAGGAGGTGTAAAGTGAAGGCAGAGGGGGCATGTAATCAGAGCCCAAAGCCCTCCCATCACCCCCCCCAAAATGGGAAGCTGCTGTCCTTCAGAGAATGTAGAAGAGCACCTCTTGGCTACAGCAAGAGGGAAGAGGATCAGACCACAGGTAGAACTTTCAGGTTGGATACTGGAGCTGACCGTGACCCCAAGAGGTCATCCCAAAGGGAAAATCCATGACCCTTGGTCTCAGAGGGTGTCTGTGAGGCTTGGGTCACCGACAGGGGTGAGGCAACGACCCCAAAGGCGGGTGCCAGCCTGTGACTCAGGATTCAGAAAGTCTCTGTAATCAGCATAGAAGGACCTTGGCGTTTTCTCTGGCCCAAGGTCCTTAGGCAGAGGTGGGTAGCTGCCACTGGGGCCCAGGGCCCAGCTGTGTCCCCACCTTGCCCTACTCCCCCTTCCTGTGTGTCTGGCTGCCCCTGGAGCCCCAGGCCTGCCCGCCATCTGGGCAGCTCAGAGGAGAGTCCACTGCCAAGGGAGTGCCAGCATTGATTTATAACCCACAACCTTGGCAGGCTCGGCTGTGTGCCCGGAACCTCCTTGGCTCAGGAAAGAGGCGCGCCTCTTAAAGGGGCAGTGCAGTGGAATGCGGGAAGTCCAGGGCGAGTGCTGAGGCAGACTGGGGGCCGGGGAAGACAAACCCCACCCCTCAGACTCTGCTGACTGTTATCCCCTAGGGAAGCTCCTCTTCTGACCATCATGTCCCTCATCATGTACTTCTTTGTGGACTTAGCCCAACTCTAATGATTTAGTTTAACCTCAGTCTCTCCTGATAGACTGTCAGCCCCATAAGGGCAGGAATCAGAGCCATTGTGTTTATCTCTGGATGTGCACCCAGCACAGTGTCTGGCATGTGACACAGGCTCAGGAAGAATTTGTCAAGTACAGGAAAGAATAAGTGTAGGTCCCTGTCCATGAGGTGTGGAGAGGACAGTAGCCTTCCTGCTGCCCATGGTTGACAACCACGGTTGTCAAGAGCCTGCAGCACCTGCCCGGCTTTGATGACCTTTCTTTCAGGACCCTCTCCCACCCATCTCATGCCAGGTGTGACCAAAACCCCAACTTGTTACCCAGATGCACTTGCCTCTCCCCTTTCCTTGCATCATATATACCAAGTCTTTCATACCATGCTTCTCATTTTCCTTCAAGAAGCTTTCTCTAATTGCCTATGACATCAGCCCCTCATTCAGATACTCTTTCCCACACCACTTATCATCAGGAAAGTGCTTCATTCATTCATTCATTCATTTGTTAAGATTTAATGAGTGTCTACTCCATGCTAGGCATCAGGTGCTGAGCATTCATGTGTGAACAAGGCAGGCATGATCCCTGAACTCTGACACCTTACATTTCAGGGGATGAGACTGACCACCCCCCAACATAAGTAAGTAAATACATAAACGCAAGTTGTGATACCTGCTAAGAAGAGGGTAGGGTAAGTTGGTGGAATGGGGCCCCATTACACTGAGGGGGGTCAGAGAAGATTTCTTTGGAGAAGCAGAGAATTTAGGCTGATATTTGAGGGGGAAGAAGGAGCCACGTGAAGAGCGAGAGAACAGCATTCTAGAGCTGGCTCAGTGCCTGAGTGTGCATCTCCAGGGAGTGGGGGTGGGGAGCTTTTCCAAACTATACACCCTCATTTCCCCCCCTCCTACTTGTTCAATAGGGGAGGACCATTGTTTAACATCCTTGGAGAAGAGACCTCACTTGGAAACTGGCTAGAAAAACAATTTCAGGTTCCAGTCTAGATCTACTGAGTCAGAATCTGTATTTGAACAAGACCCCTAGTCATGTGTAGTAGGCACAGGGGTGTTGAAGCAGTGCTGATCCAGAGAACACCTCAAAGGTGGGACAGTGTGAGGCCAACCCTGGGGTGGGCAGGGTTGGGGGCAGTTGCTGAAGAATCTGGATTTGATCCGAGATGGAGTGTGAGAGTGTACATGTTTGTGGGTGTGCCGTCTGTGTGTGAGTGTGTAGGTAACTCCAGCCTCAATGACCATGAGACAACCGAGGTTTTCTGTCTCCAGGCCATTTTCTTCCCATGAATGGGGATTACTGGGGATACATCTTTATAACACCCCCTCTTCGTACTGAAGCTGTAAGTCAAGAGGAATTTTCCAGCCTCTGGATGGGGGCGGGGACACCTCTGGCGTAAGGCAGGGTGAAGAGATCCCTTGTTCCTGACCTCCGGCAATCCATTTATCTGACCTGAGTCTCATAAGCACATACTGATGAGTCCAATCGCTTGCTAATGGTTATGAGCTGAGACCTGGGGATTTATGGCAGAGGCCTCAGTGGCCACAGACAGGAGCAGGGCTGTGTGCAGGAGACCAGGCTCTGCATGGATTCAGCTCATGGAGTCCCATGCCCAAGACCATACTGGGAACACCACCAGCTACTTCATTTGGGGCAAAGAGCCCTGCGCTGGGCAGGGGAGGTGAAATGATCTCTGACTGAGGATGTTCCAGGGATGAAGAGTGAGTGTCTGGGAAACCAGCCCAGCATTGCTGTGTGTGTGTGTGTGTGTGTGTGTGTGTGTGTGTGTGTGTGTTGAGGGCGGGCAGATGGAGGAGGGGGTCACTGGAGAAATGTGCACTGGAATTTGCGCCTGTTAAGCTAAGTTTCAGATCCTGGCTCTGTTGTTTAGCAGTGTGTCACTTAGACAAATGGCTAGTCTCCCTGAGCCTCATTTTCCCCATGTGTAGGTGAGAATTATAATACAATGCCATAGGTTTGTGAGAATCCAGTGAGATAATGTTTGCAGGAGCTTCCCTGGCAGTCACCGGTTAAGTCTCCACACTTCCAATGCAGGGGGCAAGGGTTCAAATCCTGGTTGGGGAACTAAGATCCCACATACCTTGTGGAATGGCAAAAAAATAAGAACAAAACAAAACAAAAAAAAACCCTAAACACTAATCGTAGATCAAGAAATTGGGTTTCGAGCTCAGCCACTAACTTGCTGGGGTTCCATCCAGCACTGGTTCTGTCCTGAGTCCTCACATACACACATACCCTTTCTGGGTTTCAGCTGTCCCAGAGATATTAAGAAAGGTCTAGACCCAATGTCTGTGCACACCTTCCAGCTTTGATGTTTTGTGGTATTAACAAGGACTTCTTGAGTTGGAGAGCTGGAAGGCTATGCCTCATCCTGGCCGTATGGAGAATCTGCCACTGTGGCCTCAGGGACCAAGGTGGGGGTGGGAGCCGAGCAGAAACAGCACCCCCCTCATGCCGCCTTCCTGTGCATACGGTGCTGGGCACCGTAGTGGGGAGGTCTGGAGCAAGAGGGGTGAAAGGCCCAGCAGAGGGTAGGAGGCCAGGTGGGGATGGATGGAAATGCCTAAACCACTGTGCCTTTTGCACAAAATAGCCTCCTCCCTTCTCTTCTCATCTCCTCCCCACCCAAGACACAGAGGGCACTCACAGTCACAGCAGACCCTAACTCCTAGCAGAACTAGTCTCACACAGAGTCTAACCAAATGGCGTAGAGAACCCTCACCGCCCAAATGACAGGGGTAGAAACCTATGGATTCCTATACCACAGTGCACAGCAGGGTCCTCAGCCCTTCCCCTATCCCTTCATCCCACATTGGGAACAGCCTGGAGCCAGTTACTGTGGGAAACAGACATTAACACTGACCCAGACTCGCAGACCCTGCCTCTCTTCTGTCCTCTGGCCCCCTTCCCCAAGTGTTAGCATCCTGATCTGCAAACCTTGGAGACCTCTAGGACAGAGACAGCTGTCAACTCAATGCTATTTACTAAGCACATATTATATACTTGGGCCTCGGCCAGGAGCAAGGACTGAGGAAGGAATTTAGACCTGATCCCTTTCCTCAAGTTGCCATAGCCTAGTGGAGGACAGATTTTCAACAGTAATGGGAACACAAAGTGCTAAGGGATAGTAATGTACATACAGGACAACAGGTAGCCAATCCATCCTTGAGAGAAGGGGTGAAGTGAAAGGAAGATACTTGAGCTATTTTGTAAAAATGTTTGTTATGGAAGATTGAGAACATTTACAGAAGTGGAACACTATGGTAAGCCACTGTATCCTCATCACTAGGTGTAGGAAGGATCACTTCCAGTTCAGTGCAGTTCAGTTCAGTCACTCAGTCGTGTCTGACTCTTTGTGACCCCATGAACCGCAGCACGCCAGGCCTCCCTGTCCATCACCAACTCCCGGAGTCCACCCAAACCCATGTCCATTGAATCGGTGATGCCATCCAACCGTCTTATCCTCTGTCGTCCCCTTCTCCTCCCGCCCTCAGTCTTTCCCAGCATCAGGTCTTTTCCAATGAGTCAGCTCTCTGCATCAGGTGGCCAAAGTATTGGAGTTTCAGCTTCAACATCAGTCCCTCCAATGAACACCTAGGACTGATCTCCTTTAGGATGGATTGGTTGGATCTCCTTGCAGTCCAAGGGACTCTCAAGAGTCTTCTCCAACACCACAGTTCAAAAGCATCAATTCTTCTGCGCTCAGCTTTCTTTATAGTCCAACTCTCAAATCCATACATGACCACTGGAAAAACCATAGCCTTGACTAGACGGACCTTTGTTGGCAAAGTAATGTCTCTGCTTTTTAATATGCTGTCTAGGTTGGTCATAACTTTCCTTCCAAGGAGCAAGTGTCTTTTAATTTCATGGCTGCAATTACCATCTGCAGTGATTTTGAAGCCCAGAAAAATAAAGTCAGCCACTGTTTCCCCATCTACCTGCCACGAAGTGATGGGACCAGATGCCATGATCTAAGTTTTCCGAATGTTGAGCTTTAAGCCAACTTTTTCACTCTCCTCTTTCACTTTCATCAAGAGGCTCTTTAGTTCTTCACTTTCTGCCAAAAGGGTGGTGTCATCTGCATATCTGAGGTTATTGATATTTCTCCTGGCAATCTTGATTCCAGCTTGTGCTTCTTCCAGCCCAGCGTTTCTCATGATGTACTCTGCATATAAATTAAATAAGCAGGGTGACAATATACAGCCTTGACGTACTCCTTTTCCTATTTGGAACCAGTCTGTTGTTCCATGTCTAATTCTAACTGTTGCTTCCTGACCTGTATACAGGTTTCTCAAGAGGCAGGTCAGGTGGTCTGGTATTCCCATCTCTTTCAGATCATGGGGTAACTATTCTCCTGCCCCCTCCACACCCCAGGGCACCATTACTTTGGATCTTGCTGGGCTCGTTTTGATGGAGGAACAGCCAAGTGCAGGAGGAACACTGTAGACAGAAGGAAATGCAATGCCCAGAGCCACTAAGCAATTCCTCAGACCTATGCATCAAATTCAGGCTGGACCAGTGGGGCCAGAGTTGTGTCGTAGCACACGTGCCCCTGAGCCATCTTTCGCAAGTGTGACTTGTCACTTTATGGAACTAGGAGTCTCTCGAGGCAAGTCTTCTTCAGAGTCAAGGAAGCGCAGAGCAGACCCGTTGAGAGCTGGGAGGGAGGCGAGTACCGGGATGAGGCCTCGCGGAGGCAAAGGCCGCAGGGCCTTGGCGGTCTGGAGCGCGGGGGACCTATGCACACCAGCACTCATGGGCACGGTGGGCGCAGCCGGGCCTTCCGCCCCGCGTCGGCGCGCGGCCTTAAATATTACCCCGGAGTTTTCAATTATCTCTTCTTAATGGATTTGCAGGGGCTCTTTCATCAAGCGCGGGGTGGCTGGGTGTGGGGGTGTAGGGAGCGCGCGGCGAGGGCTGGAGCTGGGAAAATGGCCCATATTTCAATATTAAAGCCCTTTACGATCGTCAGCAGCATGAAAGATGCTGCAAATAAAACGGAGCCGCCCGCGCCAGCCTCTCCATCTCGCAAGTTTTAATTAACGCTGAGGGGGAGGCGGCTGCGGGGCGGGGTCGAAGCCGGGCCATGAGCGGATCGCGGAGCCTCGTGGATCCCCAGGTCCGAGCGAGAGCAGTAAGGATCCCGCCCGCATGGAGGGACCGGCGGGAGATGCAGGCAGAGCTAACAGAGGCCAAGGGATTCGGGAAGAGATGGGAAGGTTTCTGGGCGTCTGACCGGAAACAAACACCGTGCAACTGAAGGCAAATGGCTCATGTTATTAAAGGGGCGGGGGCCCAGCCCTCCTCGGCGTCCTTCCTTCTGCCTCTTTTCTTCGGGCCAACAGCAACCCCCAACTACAGCAATCCCAAATTGTATCCCCACCCCCACCCTGTCCCTGCCCGCCTGCCCACACGGTTGCCCACCGCCCCACCTCTGCTGGCCTCCTGTGGCCCTCGTTTCGGGGAGGCGGACACGCTTCCTGTGACCCAGCGGCTCCGGGGCCCCGCCCCTCACGGCTCCTGCCCGGGGACGTCTGCTTTGTCCATCACTCTCCTGGAGGGCCCCATTCTCCAGGCGCGGAGTAGCGCTCACAGAAGCGCCACTGTTCTGCCTTGGCAGCGGCCTGGCCTGACAGCTTGTGCCTGAGCAGCAGACCCATCCGTCAGGCGGGAAGGATGGAGCGACGTCCGGCTGCCCGCTCTGAGGACTCCCCTGGGAGCCACCTCTGGCCTTCGCCCAGACTCCTCTCTTCCCCTCTCCCCACTCCCCCAACCCTACCCTGAACTGCCAGCTCAGTTTCTAAGAGTACCTATGTCCTCTCTCCTCACTCCCCTCCCACCTTACTCTCGGAGCCTGGGGGCTGAGGCCCAGGAGAACCACCTCTCACGGGTCACATTTAAAGGCCCTTCCGCTACCTTATGTTTCCCCATCGGAGGGCATAACTCTTTGGCTTAAAAGGATCCAGGGGTCTCAGTGGACCACAACCAAAGCTAAATCAACCAGTTAACACTCAGGGTTTAAGCCGAGGACTTTGGCAAACTCTTTAGAGTGGAGGAATTAGAAAAATAATACAAATAAAAGACATGGTCTTTATTCCAGGGTACTTTCGTGGTTGTTATCACTGTTGTTTAGTCTTTAAGTCGTGTCCAACTCTTTTGCGGCCCCACGGACTGTCTGTCCATCTGACCCTCTGTCCATGGGATGGCAGAAGAGTGGGACACGAGTTAGTGACTAAACAACAACAAAATTGTCTACAGACTTTCCCAGGCCAGAATATTGGAGTGAGTACTTTATGCCTCCTCAGATGTTTTGCAGAAATCAAGTGCACTTCTCACTGTACTAAGGAGCTAGCAAGCACCAGATGACAAATTCTAGGTTAAAACAAAAAAAGAAAACATCCTCTTCTGCTTTCTCTTGGTATGTGTTGTTTTCTTCTTGTCAATTTGCAAGGATCATCTATTAAACCTGCTTAAAATAGTGCATGATGGTGCAGTATGGTTAGAGACAGAACTCACACAAACAGTATGGGGGAACTAGTACAAACTACAGATGCTATGGGATTAGAAAGAAGGGGTGAAAGTGAAATTTCCCTGGACTCTTTGATGATGCTAGAGATTGAAGTGAATGGGGAGGGGCCCTGAAGCGCCTTCTCTGAAGGAGTTCACCCACAGTTGGGGTGGTCAGTAGGAGAGACATCAGGACCCAGAAACTTGACTAGCACTTTCTGTTGTCCCATTAGAATGTTTGAATCTATGGTCATTGAAGGCAGGAAGGGTCCCACAGCTTCAACCACCAGCCCTAACACAGCGGGGAGAAGAGAGAGAGATGCAAAGATTCTCTCTTCTACCCAGCTTGTAAGGGGAGAAACCAAGTTCCAGTCACTCAAATGGGGGAGCTTTTATTGAGCACGTACTATGTGCCAAGCACTATACAAGGCACTGAAGATCCAGAGATAATCAGGGCATAGTCCTTGTCAACAAGATACTCACAGTCTAGTAACAGAGAACACTCATTCATTAAAAAAAAAAAGTCTTGAGCATCTACTATGAGCCAGGTAAAGTTGCAGGCACTAAAGATGCAACAGCAAACAGACTTGGTCCTTGCCTTCTTGGAGAGCAAGACTTGATACAGGAGGCAGGTTCATAATAGGCAGGCAGAATTCAGGGTGATGTGTGCTATGAAGGGGAAGGGACAGTTGCCATTGAAGGCATATAAGGGGCACCTACTCTGGTCTGTGAGGGGGCATGCAAGGAGGATGTAGGGAAGCAACACTAAAGCTATCCCAAAGGGTGCGTGGAAATCAGGGACAGATCAGCTCAGCATGGCAGGGTGTTCTGGGCCAGTCTGTGTGCCTGTTCAGCATCCCACCAAGAGCTGTGGTCAAATCAGGCTCCAGTCAAGTTTCTTCCCTCTAGGCAGGGGATGGCACTGGTCTGCACTAAAGCAGCTCTTCCAGCAGCAGCAGGGAACACCAGATGATAATCCTAACAAAGCCAGACCAGGGAATGAGGTTATCAGTTTTCCTTTTTCTGCTGGGAAGCTTCTGCCTCAGGGCTGGGTTATTTGGGGGAGAGGGGAGGGCAGGAAGGCTCTGTGGAGGGTCTTACTCTTTCCACTTCCTTCTCATTGATAGCAGCTTTGAAACAAACCAGATTTTAAATAAAAAGAAACAGGTGATCTGTCTCGCTAGCTGCAGTGAAATACAAACCAGGTCAATTAAGAGTTGTCTTTCCCATAATGTTTCTACCTTCCCAGTCCTAACCAGCTTGCTATACTAACCAGGGGGCAGGGGTGAAGTAGCAATCCAGAAAGGGTATTCGGGAGAAGAGAGCAGCCTTGACGAAGGCCCCGGGGGCCAGGGCACCTGTGGCATCTTTGGGAAACAGCCAGTCCTTCATTGTAAAGAGTAGGTTGAAACAAGTTTATGAAGGCCCAAGATAGTAGTCTTTTAAAGGGGTGGGGACAGTGAAGGACTTCTGAGGATTTTATGGTTTCAATTTTGAAAAGTTTTTCTATAATTCAAGAAAATAGAATAATATCACACTCTTGTATCCACCAAAAGACTTCAGGTTTTATTAAGCTACTACTGATATTTCATCAACTTTGCTCTGGAGTTTTTAAAAATAAACAGGTCATGACATAAAATTGAAGCTCCTTTTTCCCCTCCTAGTACCATTCTCCTTCCTACCCAAGGTCCCACCATCATGAATTCCTTGTTCTGTTTTTTTTAACCACATACATAGATCCATGAATAGCATACTATATTGCTTCAGTGCTTCTTAAAAAACCATCCAATTGTTATGACATAATTTACAACTTGATGTTTTCACTCTGAATTTTTAAAAGTTAAGTCTTCATTTTTTTGGCAAAGCACCAACAAGGGTAGACTTGAGTTTGTAGGACCATCCTGGCGACTAACCAGAAGGTTCCAGGTGATGGGGAGTACTGAGGACAGTAACAGCGGGAAAGAGGGTAACGCATTCTGAAAGTGGAACCCACACATCAGGTCACTGATTCTCAAGCTGATAAGGGCAGGGATTTGTTTTGTACCTGGTGGTCTTCAGCACCATGAACAGGGCCTGCCTCACTGAAGATGCTCAGTAAGTATTGGCTCAGAGAGGTTGATGGGATGGAGGAATCCAGGATGACTCCCAGATTCCCGGCCCAATGTGACTGACCTGGTGATGGTGCCAGCCTCCAAGACGAGGGTCCCAGGAGGTGAACCTGGATTGCTGAGAAAGGTACATCCAGAAACCATCTTTCTGGGCAAGAGGTAATGAGACAGCCATGCACAGGAAGGCTGATGTTAGGGAACAGACCAGACTTCTGGTTCTCAGGATTGCTGGCTATGAAGGATTTGGAGGGACCCAGAAGTTGGAGGGGGAAAGGTTCAGTCCTTCTAGGGCTGAAAAAACAAACAATTCAAAAAAATAGTTTCCTCAGAAGGCCAGGAGTGCAGGACCCAGCTTCTGTGCTACCCACAATGAGAGTTTTGCTGCCCTCTGCGTGGTGGGTACCCACAGCCCATTAGCCAAGGCAGAGGAGGAGGAAGAAGGTGTAATAAGTGATTCTAGAATCATAAAGACCTGTCAGACGCCCACACTCCTAACTTTGCTCCCACTCCATATTCATCAACAAGATGGACGGGCGGGGTGCTCACAATTGCTTCCTAGGGACTTATTCTTGACCAAATCCAATCTCTCTATTCAGAGAAGGATGTGAAATATAACCTGCTTTCCTGCTCTTAAGACCCAGAGTTCTGGCCATCGCCTCAAAAGGCTACCCTCTGCAGAGAGCCCCCCCAAAGCCACTGCCACCCCTCCCCTTCCTCACCTCCCCACCCCCTGCCCCATCCCAGCCGTTACCCACCCTCTGCTGCCAATTCCATCTCTACACAGAGACCTGCTCAGTCTCATTTTTCTCCTCCTCTGACTCACTACCTTCCCCTGGAAGCCTTCCCTGCCCGCCCTTTCTCTGCCTCCAGCACCAGTTTCCTGAACTAACTCTGCCAGCTCACGGCTTCATGCTTATCTGTCTCAGATCCTCTTTTTAGACCCTCACCTGGTCTCAGAGGTCTCTGGGACCTGGGTATGGCTAAGTGGCCTTTCTCCACATCATCCCTGGGTTTGGGGGGCAGAAATACTTTTACCATTCCCACTGCCCTTCTCGGGGTGGGGTGGAGGGACCAGAAGTTCACTTTAGTTTTGTCTGGTCTGGCAGAGTAAGGCATTTCCTCCTCTCAGAAATGGAGCTAAGTCACTCAACTCTCTTTCCTGAGAGTATTTGCAATTTAGACTTGCTCTTTTTTCAAAGAACTTTTAATGTCATGAAGTAGTGGAGTAGGTGAGGGAAAAATCTTGACCCTGGTCAGCCCAGTTCTCTAAGAGCCTGTCATTTTATGGGGTGGTGGGATCCACTGGAAAGGTCTGCTGTCCCCCGGATCCAATCCTTAGAGTCATCCAAGGATCAATCTAACGATCTTCAAACTGGGCTGTGGCCAGTCCCCTTCCACCTTAAACTTGGGCAGGCTTCTGATTTTTTTTTTCTAAAGTTTTATTTATTTATCATTTATTTTTGGCTGTGCTGGGTCTTTGTTGCTGCTCGAGTTTTTCTCTAGTTGTGGGGCTTGGGCTTCTCATTGTGGTGGCTTCTTTTGTTGCGGAACTCGGGCTCTTGGGCGCACGGGCTTCGGTAGTTGCAGCCCCTGGGCTCAGTGGTCGCGCTGGCTCTAGAGCACAGACTCAATAGTCATGGCACACAGGCTTAGTTGCTCAAGACATGTGGGATTTTCCCCAACCAGGGATCCAACCCTTGTCCCTGGCATTGGCAGGCAGATTCTTTGCCAATGAGCCACCAGGGAAACCAAGGCTTCTGATTTTTATCAGAACAATACTCCCTACCAAAGTTGTTTTTTAGTCGCTCGGTTGTGTCCAACTCTTTGCGACCCTATAGAATACCACGTTGCCACTCTGAACAGAGTCACACTATGCAGGCTTCCGCTTTAAGCAGGAGGTGACTCAGCACCACTCCCACAGTCCTTTGACTTGCCCAGTGAATTGAGGATCTTCCTTAGTGGGGAAACTCTGGGGACTTTTTTCTCTCCTCTTTTTCACCTGGACTCTTAACATTTCTCTACAATCAACATGTATTACTTACACTACATGGCAGAAACCAACAGTGTTGTAAACAATTATCCTCCAATGAAAAATAAATACATATAAATTTTAAAAAGAAGAGAGAAGAAGGTAGGATTTTAAAAAGAGCAGAAGTTAGCCATGGTGGCAGCAGCTGCTGGGTTGGTTACAGAGCCCTAGGTAGGTGTGTCCTGTGGGTGTTCTATAATTGGTCAAGGGACACTCCAAGGCCTTTTGGGAATATGAAAGCCCTGAACCCTCGGCAGCCCCAAGGCTGGGCCAACAGAGAGCATCCGCAGAGGACTAGAGTAGGGGTCAAGAGAGGAAAGAGTCCATGAGACCTGGAGGGGCAAATCCCGCCCGTGGTCATAAAACTTAAAAGTATCTAAGTGTTTGGCAGCCCCTGGGTTTTTCCTTAAGAATCCAACCAATGTTAAGTGTTCTGCTTTGCCACCTTCTATAAAGTGTGACTTTTCACAGGGTTTATGGTTAGTGATTTGGCTTGTAATTATTAAACAGGAAGGAATCAGAAATAAGTTGTCATAAATTTAAATTGAATACTTCATGTTCTTAATGCTAAACTTGAAGGTTAAGCTGTGGAAACAATTGTGTTTGTTTTACTCTTTTAAAGAGTGACTGAGTCAGAAATCCTGGCTCTTGTCCAGGCTCTGTCCCTGACATGAGGATTCTCAAGCTTTTCTGCCAAAGTCCTTTTGATATTAGACAAGAATGAATTGGACCCCAGTGGTCTGGGAGCTCAGGCTTCCCTGGTGGCTCAGCGGTAAAAGAATCCACCTGCAATGCAAGAACTGAAGGAGATACGGGTTCGATCCCTGGGTTGGTAAGATCTTCTGGAGGAGCACATGGCAACCCACTCCAGTATTCTTACCTGGAGAATCCCATGGACAGAGGAGCCTGGAGTGCTACAGTCCATGGGGTAGCAAAGAGTCAGATATGACTGAAGCGTCTTAGCACACATGCATGGCCTGGGGGCTTAGCTTGAAGGGCCCTCACCAAGGACCAAATTCTTTTGATGCTTTAAATTTTAGCTTTAAAATCATGCAATTTTTGCATTCTATTACAGAGTATATATATGTTTTTTTCATAGTATATTTTTTATGTCTTTATGTCTTCATATAAAAATGATATTTGCCATCACATAACCTCTGTGGCCCTCAGAGAGGCTTCTCATGTATCCTGTGGTACTCCCACCAAGTGGCTTCTATACCCCAGGTGAGAAATGCTTCCGTGTGTGCCCTGCTCCCCCAGGAAGTCCCTTCTCAATTTGATTTTTCATTTGTCACACTCCCTGCCACTGTCCCAGGTTATAGCTCTAATGATTACATTTAGTGAGCACTTACTATGCACCAGGCTCTGGTGCCAAATGCTTTATATGGATTATGTCATTTAAATTCTCAAACCACCTGAAACTCAGAGAGGTGAAGTGACTTGTCTAAGGTCACAGAGCTGTCAAGTGGCAGAGTGAAGATTCAACCACTGCTTGCTTGGAATCGAGCAGACCGTGGCCACTTGCCACCTTCAGGCTGCAGCACCTGGACAAGTGAGTAGCAGTCTCCTGAGGAAGGAGACAGCTGTGGGACACCTGGGAAGAGCAGAGGTTTAGTACAGGAGTCAGAAAAGCCGGGTTTAGGTCCAGCTCTGCCCTGACTAGCTAGGTTCTTGAGGGAGCCTCTTAGCTTCGGGGTCCTCATCTATAAAATGGGATGAAATGGTTTGTGAAAAGGATAGTGAAAAAAAAACAAAGGTGAGTCTTGGAGTCTGTATCTTAGATTCCTTTCTTGCTCCTTTCTTCCTTTGGTGACTCTCTGGAAGACACCAAATCTCTAAGCCTCTAAATGAGGAAAATGTCTTTCACCTCAAAGGACTGCTATGGGGCTTAAAAACCATATCTGTAAAAAACTCAGGACAGAGTTTGGCATGCAGTAGTTGCTCAATAAATGCTCTCCAATATTAAACCTTGTCATAGTATCAGCGGTAGTATCCATACGAAGAAATTGTGATTATTAAAATGAGGGGGAAATGTGAGAGCGAAATAATAAAAGATAAATCCCTTAAAAATAAGGAACTGGAGAAGGGTCTGCCTTAATGCGCCCTTGAATAGCTCTGCTGGTTGCAGGCCTAGAGCTGCCTTTCACTGAGAAACCTTTAACATTAGTCAAAACCAGAGAAGGAGACACATCATGGTTTTGAGCAGGGGGGCTTGGTCTGTTTTTACCACGTTCTTTTCCCATGTCTACTCCATGATCCCAAAAGGAACATGCCTCTGACTCATTTCTGCCACACTGGTGCCAGGCGCCCAGAACACACCCGAATGCAGGCCTCTCTGAGGAAAGACACTGAACCTCCCTCTGCCAGCCAGCCCTCAGGACAAAGCCAGACTGTTTGCCAAGAGAGATTCTCAAAGTCTCCACCAGGTTTAACATTGACTAAGTCTGACTCTGTGATTTGACCAACAATCCCTTAGTGTGGGCAGGATCCCACAAGACCGCTCGAGGGTGTCTTGACTCCCGTTAAAGGGGGCCCCTGACTTGGCAGCCACACAGGGGCACTTCCCAAAGTCCAAGTGATGGGGACTCTCTCTGAAGGGACCCCAGGCTTCAACCCAAGACAACCTTTGCATCCTTTGCATCTCCCCATCAGGCCCTCACAGTCTGGCCTTCAGGGAGTTTGCCAAAGCAGGTGTGGCTTCCTGAGTGGCCAAGATGTTGTGGAGGGGGGCTCTGCTCTCCCTGGGCCTTTCCCCCTTAAGCTGGTGTCCCAGGCACCTCTCCCAGTTTGGAAAGCAGATTATTTATGGTTTATTTTTGACACCAGATCATCGCTGCCCAAGTTTCATCAATTTGTCACTGTTTTTATTGTCAGCAATTGCCCATAACTGAAGCACATTTAAAATGTCATTGATCTTGGTATTACAGTGTCATAATCTGACAGTAATAGGTGTAGCCAGCACAGGAAGCCCAGGCCCTGAGATTGATGGCGTTCAGCACACCAATTATATTCTGTCCATCTAAGTGATAAAAGAGTACGTAGGAGGCATTCAATAGATAAATTAGATATCGCTCCCAATTATGTCCCTTTATTTTATGGAGTCATGTGTTCCCTTTAGAACCTTTTTTCTTCATTTGGCTTGTAAAGGGGTGCTACTTGACCCCCAAAGACGAGGGTTGCTCCCCTGCCTGCCCCACCTTGGGTTTAACCCTGAATCCCTCCCTACCTTCTAGAAATTTCTCACCTGGGCTCTCCCTGGAACTCAGCTGGGGGCCTCCCCAGCACAGCAAGTGGTCACAGGTGTGAAGGGAAGGAGTTGGAGGTACCCCAGTGTCTGGGGAGGGGTTGGATCAGGCCTTCGGGAAGGACGAGGAGAGCTGATGACGCTTTTCCTTCAGGTGACTCTAACCAAATGAATGAGATTGGGAGAGGAGCCATTCAATGGGTTAGGGTCCTCCAGCCCTAACATGAGTGCCTTCAAATTAGGGCAACTAGTGAATTGTTATGGCTGAGGGGGAGGAAGTCAGTCAGGAAGCTTTCCGTCTTTAGGAAGTGAATTCATCCATCCCCCTGCCTCCACTCTAGCTCGAGTTGAGCCATTTCAAAGTTTTCCTTGGAAGGAGACCCCAGAATCTCCCACACCCCATTCCATTTAAGATTAGATGCCTTCCCCAGTTTGACAGGGGAGCCTGGAGTGCTGCAGTCCATGGAGTTGCAGTGAGTTGGACACGACTTAGCGACTGAACAATAAAAACAAGTTTAACTCCTGGGCAGGCAGTGGGCTCCCTGCTGGAGAACACACCCTTAAGAGCGGCTCAGTTCTGAGAGGAGAACTCACCTGAGGCCCGAAATGAGAGGCAGGAGACAGAGAGAGAACAAGGGTTCGCTTTCTTTGGGGCCTGGCTTATAAGAACCTTAAACTCTGAGGACAGCCTTGACCTGGCCCAGGCCCCTGTTCCCCCATCCCCCCATATCCCCCTGAAGCCAGCAGGGAACACAGAGGAGACTGAGACACCAGGTGGTAAACAGTGATCCAAGTCCATTTATTGAGCTTTGTAAGAGACAGTGTCCATGGGCTGGGCTGTTCCCTGTAGCCTGTTGCCATCTCAACTGTTATAAATAATCCTGGCACTAAGTGCACGGTTACACTGAGGGGAAGTTGTTCTTAGGGCGTGAAACCTGAGAATATGGGTCAGGGGAGGAGGGATGATGGGGGACAGGAGGAAGAGGTGGGGAGCCATCACCCCGAGGCTCCTCAAGTACAGTCCTGAGCTGGTGATAGATGAATTTCTGGAGCAGTGGATGGCATTTCAAGTGAAATGTTTATAGGAAATGAGTGTGATTTAAACAATGTCTTGGCCGATAAACACCAGCCAGATGGGGGGAGAGGGCCAGGCGAAGGGTGGAGAAATCAAAGGCCCAGAGGGCCCCAGTATTAAGCAGCTGTCTGAAGCGCTGCTCAAAAACACACACACTAGCTTTGGTCTTAACATGTTTTTAAGAGCTGGTTATGATTTCCTCGAGGGCGGCTCAGATTAAGACTGGAGTGGAGCCCCCAGCTGAGTGCCTTCAATAACTGTCCATCACATCCTCTTTAGAGTCAGCAGCCTCCTCCCCTCGGCTCAGGGAGCCTGGGACCGAGGAGGGCTGCCGGACTGCCCTGCTCACCAGCCTCTTCCTGGGCAGCCCTGGGGCCTGCTGACCTTCACACCTAGATGCTGGGCAGATCCGGGGACGGGCACTGAGCTCCGCCCCCAGGGAGCTCTCAGTCTTCAAGGCAAAAGAAAACATACAACCTAGAAAAGAAGAGAGAACATGAAGAGAGCAGAGGATGGAAGTCGAGGAAGGGAAAACTGTCACCAGATTCAGAATCTGGGCCCTTCTCACCACGTTGGCTGCTGCCACCCTGGTCCGAGCCACTCATCTCACACCTGGATTAGTGCCAGAACCTTTCAACAGGTCTCCCTGCATCTTGACCCACCCTCCACCCCTGCAATCCATTCTCAACACAAAAGACAGAAGGCGTATTTAAAATGTCAGTTCAGTCATATCTGTCCTTTCCATTCAGAATAAAAATCAAACTCCTTAAGATAGCCTTCAAGGCCCTATGTCACCAGGCCCCCTCATTACCTCTCTGATACCATCCTTTCCCCCTCTCCTCCTTGTTCACTGGCCTCCAGGTTCCAGAAACTTGCCTGGCACATACCTGCCCCAGGGCCTTTGCATCAGCTGTTTCCTCTGCTTGGAATTCTGTTCCCCAACATAGTTGCAGGACTAACTTACATCCTCATCTCTAGGTCTTTATTCAAATACTATATTCTCAGTGAGACATCCTTGACTAAAATATTTAAAATTGCAGACTTCCCCTTCATCTTGATCCCTCTTTCTCTGATTTATTTTTTTCGGTAATAACTCCCACCTAATATATAATAGAATTTACTTATCTAATAAATGTATTGTTTATTATCTGTCTCACCCTGCTAAAATGTAAACTTGGCCTGGATAGGTGTCTTTCTCTCTTTGGGTCACCAGTGTATCCCAAGAACCTAGACTAGTGCTCAGTAATAATAACTGCTTAATGAGTAAACACAAAAGATGAGATTTGGAGGGAAGGCAGGAGAAGCCACCCTAGGATGGGCTCCACTTATGCCTCATCACACTGCAGGCCATGAACGAGGCCCAGAGCCAGAGGGGAGGGTCAAGGTGATGCACACAAGTGCAAGAGTTGCGCTGGGCCATCACTAAAGCTGGGGGGTTCTGTTGGCAAAAAGACTAGCCTGGATCTACTCCCTGAATCTGGTGGAAGATTTGACTTTATGTTGGAATTTCATCACCTCAGTGACCAAGAAGCACTTTGGGATAATAATACCAAAGAGACGTGCCAGGCAAGAACGAAGTGATTGGAAATTATGGGTGGATGGGAATTCAGAGGTCTTCAAGGTGGGGGAGGGTGTATGTTATTGTGTATGTTCATGGAGGGAGGGAATCAAGTCATCATCTCAAAGAGGACGTTCCATCTCCACTGAGGGCAGAAGCCAAAACCATGAGCTGCACCAAAAGTAAAAGGAATTGGAGTTAGACATCCAGGAAGACTTCCCAACAGTGCAACGGGTAGGAGAGGGAAGGTATGGAGACTGGCTCTCTGGAGAACCTGAGCAGGACCCAACTGGGTGATGCCTCAGCCAGGTGAACACTGAGGCTCCTGGGATGGCAGAGTGGGCACTTAGAGCCCTGGAAAGGGCTCCTGCCTCAGCTGGGACCCCTAACCCCTCCCTCTCACCTGCAAGGCTTCTAAGCTCCCAAGGCATGCAGTCATCTCAGCAGGGTGGGGTGGGGGGAAGTGAAGGTACTTGGTCCTCCCAGATGCACCAATCCAGGTGTGTCCCTTTACCCCTTTCTCCCAAACCACTGTGCTCAGCTCAGCTTTCTGGCAACTTTAGGGTACAAGCCAGGAGAAGGAGAAAATATCTTTGGAGGGTTCTACAAGCCAGTGGTTGCTGTGTTTAGAATGGAGAGAGGACCTGGGTGGCCTGGCGGTCCTGAGCATGTGGCAGGGAGACTTACTTGTCACTGTATAACTTTTGATGCCTTTTGAGTTCTCAACCATGTATATGTATTTCCTATTTGAAAAAAATAAGATAATTAAAATCAGACAGAAGCAATGACAACAATAATAACAATAACAAGAACAGATCCAGGGAAGTGAGACTGCTACAGCACTGAGGGGCATTAAGGGGTCATGTGTCCAGACTGTCAGTGTCAACTCCCTCTCTTGGTCTTTAATGGCCCAGTCTCCCCCTCGACCTCTCCATGTTATGCGCAGGGCTGTGTGTATGCTACCAGTCAGCCTTCAGTGAGATAATTCTAAAGCTGCATGGTCTGAAATGTCATCTTTGTCCAGGGAGTCATCTCTTTATGCAGCTCTCCTCTGTTCCCCTCCCCAGTCTGGTGTCTGATCGTTTATCCCTCCCTTCCTGCCTTCCTCTTCTCCAGCACCCTCGACCACAAAAGTAGCTCTCCCCTGAAATCTGGCCCTGCCCCAATGAGACACATGACCTTGAGCAAGTCATTTAACCTTTGTGTGCCTCTGTTTCTTCATCTATAATTGAGGATCGTGACCTTCCTCCCAGGGCTCTTCATGAATCCATTTGTACAACAAGCATATTTTCTGTGCCAGGCGCTGCACCCGGCACTGAGGATCACATGAGACAATGTATGTGGAGTTAGCGCAGAGACAGAGTTATTGCCATGGCTTCCTTCCTTGGATGGTTTTCTGGCCTGGGCGTTTCAACCCCCTTGACTAGCGTGCCCTTGGAAGAATTCACTCTATACTCCCAAACTCTCAGCTTCCAGCACTGCTCCTGGGGTGAGGCTGACATCCTCCTCTGAATAAAGCAACAGCGGCTGCAAAAACAACCTCTTTCCCAGGCTTTTCCACTTGGAAGAGTCAGACACAACTTAGCAACTAAACAAGTCCTGAGGGCATCCCTTTGTCCACAAGAAGGAGTAATGCTGAAATTTATCTATGGCCTTTAGACTGGGAGTCTAAAGACTCTAAAGTCTCTCTTGTCCTGTAGGGGCCCTGTCGCTGGGGGTTTGGGCTGGAAAGGGGGTACAGAGAATCTGCCCCTGTCCCAGCTCTGTTCATTTATCACCTCTACTGAGCCCCAGGCCTCTTCAGGGGCCGGACTCAGAGGCAGAGGCTGGAATTGGAAACTCCCTCACATTTTCCTTCCTCTGAGTGTAACCTGGGCTGTGGAGAAAGATGAACTCTTCTCAAAAGACAATCCCTACCTCAGCACATATAGGAGCTGGTTTCAGCGAGAGGAAAGAGAAGTTTCCAGAGCTCTCAAAAGAGTTGGGTACCCCTGGAAAGGAGGAGCGTTTGCTTGTAGAAAGAATGTTCTGTTTCAGTCCTGGTCATGACAAAATCCCACCAAAGTGATGATGAAGGACCACAGGGGTGGAGGGATCAAGTTGAGACATAAGGGGGGACTTCTGATTGTCAGGAAACAGGTTGAAGGAGAGAGGCTGGGGTGGGTTAGCAGGAACCACTCAGATACAGTCCAGAGGCAGGAGGAAGGATGAGATGATCTGAGGGCTGCCAAGGATTCAGGGATTCCATGATATTGCAGAGCTGGCAGGGACGGGAGAGGAGGCCAGAGAGATGGGAGTTTATCCCTGTCTAGAGCACAAGCCCCATGGATAGGAACCAGGCTCTCTGGAGCCCCCCAGTATGTCAGCACCAAGGCTTATACAGGCAGACCAGGGAATCTGACTGCAGTGGACAAGTCTTTCCCTGGCAGATGGTGCCAACTTCACACTCAGGGAAGGACAGCTGCTTTAGAGTCTCAGCCAAAAAAAGTGGTTCCAGACTGTGGGACCAGGAAGTACTTCTTCATATCCAACCTCAAGCCCGCTGATTTTGATCTTATGGCAATTAGTGAGGTTTGCCCATCCCCAGAGGACAAACTGAGCAGGGAAGGCTATGGGAGAGCTGGCCAAACTCTTGGCCTCACTTTCTCCCTCTGTAGAATGAGGGGGCTGCGCTAGATTATTTCCAAGGTTTTTTTCACCCCTGCGTATCTGTTCCTCGTCCATTCTCTCTGCTTCCTCGATTTTCTCCCCTTTTAAGTCCCTGTCTTCCACTTAACCGGGCTTCCCAGGTAGCTCAGTGGTAAAGAATCCACCTACCAACGCAGGAGACTTGAGTTCCATCCCTGGGTTGGGAAGATCCCTGGAGAAGGAATTGGCAACCCACTCCAGTATTCTTGCCTGGAAAATCCCATGGACAGCGGAGCCTGACGGGCGACAGTCCATGGGGTCACTTAAGAGTCAGACACTGAGCAAAGAATAAACAACTCCCACTTAATCCACTCCCTTCCCTATCTCAATCTCTCCCCTCCCCAACCAACTCTTTCCCGTTTTCCTCTTTACCGGTAAAGAGTGAGCGAGGTCTCCCAAACTACCTTGCCCCCTCCCTGGAGCCCTGGGTTCCCCTCCCCCACCGCTCCCGTGTTCTAGTGCCCCCTTCCTCGACCTTAAGACGCCAGAGCCGGGAGACTGGAAAGAAGACCCCCTAAAGCAGCCTCCGCCTTGCCCCTGCAGCGGCTCCACTGCGGGAGCCCAGGTCCCCAACCCCCCAGCGTGGCCAGCCCGCCCCTCTCCCAGCAGCCGGTGCCGCTGCGCGCCCTCACCCCACGCTAATGCGATCTGGAGAGACCCGGGCGGGCGGCGGGCAGTCTGGCCGAGCGTCCCGGGCGGCGCTGATGGATGGTCCCCTGACAGTAATCGCGGAATGAGGACGCGCTGGCGACGCTCTCGCCCGAGGCCCCGCTGTTCGGCGAGCCCTTGAGTCCCTCCCTCCGCAGCGACGGGCTCCCCGGCGCTGTCCCCATCCCACTGGACTTTGGGGAGGCCTGGGACCTCCAGGTGAAACCCAAAGCGGGGCTTTCCCTGCTCTGTCTCCTCCTAAAGGCACTGGTTTCTGTTCGGGGTTCATCCTTGGATCTACTGCTTCTGTGATTCAACCTACCCATCTCCTTGAGCCTCAGTTTCCCCTTCTGTATGAGAGGAAATATGGTCCTTATAAGACTGGAAAGAGAGTGTTAGCAGCAAAGGAGGAAATGCTGTGGAAAATTATCACTTTTCCGGAAGTAGAAATCGATTTTTACTTTTTATTTCATGTGGCTCAGAATCATCTGGGTTAATGCAGGAAGCTGAATGAGAGTTGGGCGGATATTCACATGTAGACTGTATGTTCATACAAGAACACAGGTCACAGTGCTTAGGGCTGTCTAACAAGTGTATCTGAACGTAAAACACTACAGTATCAGTGTTGCTTCGAGGTCTTAAGAAGCAGGTCAGCACAGATATTCCTTCTGAGGTGACCACCTCAAGGTCCTGTCCAGTCCTGGGATCCCCTTCAGCCAAGGGCTGGGCTGACTGAGGGCCGTGAGAAGATCCTGCTTGGGGAAATGTTCCTGGGCCATCTTCCAACCCCTTGCCACTCCAGGTGACCTAGAGCTCTAAGGCTCCTCTGCTCCCCCAGCCCAGGGTATCCCCCTCAGGCAAGGGCCCTTTTGAGAGCTGGGAGCAAGGACCCAGAACCCATTACCATTCTGAGAGCGCACCCAGACGCCTCCTCACTCCCTTTTAACCTTTCCCTCTCGTAGGAAGCCAAATTGAGTTAGTCTTGAGTTTTGATTTAATTCCCGAAATGGAGTCATAATCTGTTTAGTGTCCTTTTTCCCAAGTCCTGAGTACTGAAGTGTGTGTGGGGAGAGAGGGGGAGTTAATGAGAGAGCAGCTCTGTGGCTTGTGGAGAACCTCACACACTTAACCTCCAAGCACCACCAAACAGCAGGAGACACCAGGGCTGAACTGCCGAAGGCCACTTCTGGTCTAATGGGGATCAAAATGAGGATGGCTAATACTTGCTGGGCACCTAGCAGTGCCAGTACCGAGTCAGGCACTGCCTGTAAATTTCACACTTAAGTACCACAGTTATCTTCCAGGTAGGTACCATGAATCCCTGGAGAAGGAAATGGCAACCCACTCCAGCATTCCTGCCTGGAAAATCCCATGGACAGAGGATCCTGGCAGACCACAGTCCATAGGGTTGCAAAGAGTTGGACACAATTGAGGGACTGAGCATAGATAGATACCATGAATAGTCCCAATTTACAGATGAAGAAACTGAGACTTAGATAGATACCATGAATAGTCCCAATTTACAGATGAAGAAACTGAGACTTAGGTTAAGTAGCTTACTCCGCAGGATCCTATAGCTATTATGAAACAGCAGAGCCCAACTTTGAAACTATCAAAGACCACAAAGCCTGTGCTCTTAAGCCCATCCTGGGGTGACCCTGGGCTAGAAACTCAACTGCTACAGGTACCAGTTCCCTTATTTGCATAATACAGATAATAAATGGAGGTAATACTATACTCCCTTCACAGAGATGTTGTGTTGATTAAATGAGGTAAGGTATTCACCCCATTCACAGGAAGCATTCAATTAAGTGCCATAAACATTGGGGTGGGGTTGGGCAAGGGAAGGGATACAGTGCAATGTGATGCAATGGGGTGACTAATCATTATACACTGTCACTGTTGATAACAACAGTTATCAGGTGTAATACTCCTGGGCACAGGCAACCCTACAAGGAAAAGATTGCTATGCCTGTTTTACAGATGAAGAAACTGAGTTTCAGATAAATTGAGTAAATTTCTTAAAAACCAACTGGTTAATAAATGGCAGAACTGAGCTTATATTCAAACACTGGGCCCTTGGACTCCAAAGCAGGCAGCTCCCAGCGCCCCAGGGTCACCAGAGACTGGCCTCTTCTGGGGGAGGTCAGGGCTGAGGCCAAGAAGCCCAAGTTACATCTTCTGCCACCTGGGACCTGATTTTCTCAGGTGAGCAATGTTTCCTTAAAAGAACAGGAGGAAAGTAAAGAAGCAACTGAGACAGCTTCTCCCTCCCTCAAAGCCAGTGTGGGGCCTCCTGGCCCTCCCCTCCCTCTCTCTTCCCGTTTCCTCTGTGCTCAAGTTTGTGGCCATTAAATAGAAGAGGAGAAAGTTTGAGCCAGGCATGAAATATTTATCAGTTAATTACAATATGCAGATTCTGTTCCTGGGGGCGATTTGTCTTTTTGGAAATATAGGAAAAGATCCTGGAAACTTGTATCCTAATTGCTTGGCCTATTATTGTAGCAACCAGGTAGAAACTCCATTTACTATGTAATTACAGATTTTCCCCACTAGCTGCTTCTACCTCTGTCACTGGTGGTCTGGGGATCATATACTTTTCTGATGAGGGAGGAACCTTGGAGGGGTCCATTTGTCCATTCCCCTGTTTTCTCTTGGAGTGGCCCCTTTCTAAATCCCAATAGTTGTAAGAAATGAAAAGGATCAAAGTCTGAAATTCTGCAATCTCAAGTCGATCCTGAGTGACAGCCCCCCACCAATCCCACCTGAAGCAATGTGGCTGCTGAGGGGGCCCCAAGTTGAGAAGTTCTAGGCTGAGTACCCTTCCTGCTGTACTTCCCGTTAACACACAGGAAAAGGGCAGCAGGACAGGCAGCCTTCTAGCACCTCTCTTCTCCCAGGGCCTGTACCTAATCCCTGGCTACAAATTAGCACCACCCGAGGGGTTCTTAACAATACAGAAGCCTGGGCACTACTCCAAATCAACCAAATTAGAATCTCAGGAAGTGGGACCCAGGCATCAGTATTTCTTAAAGCTCCAGAGGCAGTTCCAATGTGTGGCAAATGACGTGGCCCTAGAGAGCTAACAGAAGAGAGTGGCTGCTGGTGTAGGGCGCTGCTTATCTGCACAACACCATCATTGTTATCCCTCCCTTTTAGATGCTAGAGGAGGCAATTCCTTCACTTTTATTGGAATCTGAAGAGCATCCTTTTCCCTCCTTACAAGAAGCTTGATATTAATAACCACCATTTATCAAGCTCCTGCTGAATGCTTGGATCCATGCAAATAAAATTTAATCTGATCCACACAACTGTTCCATAAGGTCAGTGGGTATGTCCATTTTATGGATATCTAAGACAGGTTAAGCAGTCTGCCTAAGGTCGTACAACCAGCCAGTGACAGAGCTGGGACTTGAATCCAAAACCCATGCTTTTAGCTCCTCAGTTTCTCAAGGCTGGAAGGGAAGTGTTTCCTAGCTGGTATCTGAAGGTCCTAGGGAATATATTGGGGAAAAGGAAGGGAAAAGGGTAGAGAGGGGCTACACGTGGATGGGGCATGAAGGAAAGAGTGGTGGTGGGTGGGAGAGGCTGGAGAGAGTCTGTGGGGAAGGGCTGAGGTACCTGAAGGAGGGTGTGGGAAGGAGCTGGCAGTCGGAGAACAGCAGGACCAGGACCGCTGAGCAGAGCCCATCATCAGGACCGGGTGGCTGGGACGGGGAGGGAACTTGTGTCAGAGGAGGGGTCTTTGTGAGGCCCGAAGCAGTGAGGAATGCCCGCCATGAATACTAAGGGCAAGAAGAAGAGAAAGGGCCAGAGGGGGCTGGGTGATGTTTAGCTGCTGGGGTGATTAATGGGGGTGAACGGAGGGTGAAACTCAAACCCTTCGAACAGAGATGGTGGGGAATGGTTGTCCAAGAACAACAGTGCACTGTTTCGTGGAGAAAGCCAATGTCCAAAGGAGGGGCCGGTGGGGAGGATGCCGGGCACAGTTGCTCCTTCCCTTTTTTCCCAAGGTCTCTTTATTTGCCATCAAACAGTAAATTAAAATATACTTGCCAGCTCCAGAGGACTCTCTGGATGGGCTTCCTACCTGCCTCCTGGCTTGAGAGAGACCCAGAGACGCTGGGGTGGCCTGAAGGAAGAGCGAGTGAACTTTGGGGTGGTGGCTGAGATGACTCCGTGGACCAGCTCCACTGGGGCAGGAAGCGGTGATGTGCGCTGGCTGGGCCACTGGCTTACCTGGGACCAGACAGCATGGAGAGATGCATGGGGGCCGGGTCCCCAGTGGTGGTGTTCTTACAGCAGCCTTTGCCTCCGGGAGGAAGAGAGGGTTTCTTTTCCCTGAGAGAGAGTTGGGGGAGGGAGGTGGGAGGGCCCTGCTATCAAGGTGTCAAGCTGAGTTTGAGGAACAGAGGGACAAGTCAAGGGAAGTAGGAAGTCTGAACCCCTCTCCTCATTTCCTACTTCTGTCTCTTTCTAGGTGCAGCTGTGGGAGCTGCCTCACCCTCCCCATCGTATTTCCGGAGGACGGGAAAGGCAGGAAGAGGGGATGAAGAGAACTGTCTCAGTGCAGAGGGAGGTGAGCTGCAGGCAGGGATTTAAAGGGAAATTATCCCTCAGGACAGTTTTCTCTCTAGGCCATTACACATGTGAAACAACTGATGGATTCTACTTTCCCACCCCAACCATCCCAGGGTGTGGTGCCTCCTACAGGGGAGTGAGGTGGGGGGAAAGGGGGTCAGGAAAAGGAGCCCAGTGTGTCTTCAGGGGTCCCCAGAGGGCTGACAGAAGCCATCATCCCCTCCCAGCAGGGGAGGCAGACCACCCATCCCTGATCCCAGACCACTTGAACATTGCGCCTGGGAGTCCTGCCGGCACATCTTAGTTCCTCTCTCCACACAAGGTTGGCCAAGATGCTTTTCTTGTTGGGGTCTCACGTCCAGTCCCCACTCTGTCTTTCTAGGAGCCAAGCCTACAAAGCACTTTGAAATCTGAAGTTCCTGGGAGGTGATTTATTGAATATAAACACTCTATGCGGTGCACCGTGAGGTGACCATTCCACATAGAGGCTGAGTTCAAGGGGCTGGCCTCAGTTTGCTTGTTCTGAGGGCAGGGGCTAACAGAGGCTGCCCTGTGCTTCACAGGGGAGAAGGAAATCAAGGAGCCCACTGGAGGGCAATGGTCAGCACCAACAGTCTTAATTATGAATTAATAATTTATAATTATTCCCCACTTGCAGATAAGCACAAGCCCATTGAAATGATTTCCCAGGGAGGAACATAGTTGGAGGGGATGGGAGGGGGACTTCAGTACAGCCATCACTTCCCTAGAGGCCCTTAAGTTCATTCCTTTGCTTCCCTAGCCAAACATGGAAGGCATTCATTAGCTTCCTTGGCTGGTTCCTCCCAACAACTATCCCCCCTCCCTCCCCAAGCCACTAAACATAGTACCACACTGCCTCCAGCTCTTCCAAGGCCAGAGGGGCATCCATGCCAGGGAGACCTGAGAACTGGGATTCTGGACTTCTGGAATCCCTCTGTTCCCTACTGCCTGTTCTACTGTTTATATATGGGGTGTGGGAGGGACTGATGTGGCTATCTTCTGGCTCTCCTCCTTCTTCCTTCCATTCTCTTGCAGATTGCCTTAGGAGCCCTCAGAGGGTGGCAGAAGACCTCTCCAACTCTTTGCAGGAAGGGAAACAGGAAGCACCCCTTCTAGTGTGGATGCCCTTAGTTCCAGCTTCTGAATTAGAGAGGCTGACCTCCTGAGAAGACATCTGCTGCTGCTGCTAAGTCACTTCTACATGGCATCAATTATGGTGAAAGTGTTAGTCGCTCAATCAAGTCCCACTCTGTGCAACCCCATGGACTGTAGCCCAGGCTCCTCTGTCCATGGAATTCTCCAGGCAAGAATACTGGAGTGGGTAGCCATTCCCTTCTCCAGAGTATCTTCTCTACCCAGGGATCGAACCCAGGTTTATCTGCATTGCAAGAGGCTTGTTTACCATCTGAGCTACCAGGAAGCCCAGTTATAGTGGTGGGGTCTAAACAGGGCTAGGGAGGCATACCCAGCACCAGACCCAGCTCTCTGCTGCTCCTCTTCCCAACACCTACAACCCCAAATTCCCACTTTGGGGGATTAAAAAAAATCTTAAAGGAACCTCAAAGAGCTGCTCAGAAACTCTCAGCTCCAGGGAATCTTCTCTCTCTCAGGGAATCTGAAAAGGAGAGATTGGTTCTTTTAAGCATTCACCGCCTTAGACCACAAAGGGGCCTTATCTTTTGGTCCTTAGGTGATCCTTGACCACCATCTCTGATGTGGAACCACCTGCAAAGTACTGGAAGAAGGAATGAGAAGATGGTGGAGGTGCACAAGGAGATCTGGTATTAGAAAGGGTTTCCAATCCCAGTTCTAGAGTGTTCCCATCAGTTCACCATGTACCTCAAGTGTGCACGTCAAGCTAAATCTACAGGTTGAAGGGAGTTGGGACAACTGGAACCTAAAAGTATCCTTTTCCAAATCTGTGGTACAAGGGTGCCCTTGAAAAACTGCTACAGGCAAGGTGGACGGTCAGCCAAACACACTGGGTGGGCATCACACACCCACCTCAAGCTCTTTCCTTCCCTGGTCCCAGTTTTTGGTCTCAAGAGGAGGATTAGTTAGGTGTGATTCAAGTTATCCAGATAATTAACTGTGGAAGCACGAGTTTGTGTGTGTATGTGTTTTAATGCCACTCCTTTGGCCTCCAAAGAGGCCAAAAAAAAAAAAAAAAAAAAAAAATCTGTTCCCTAGCTCCTCCTACTTTCCATGCACCTCCCCAGCTTATACCCCCAAATCCTAGTTCCGGAAAAAAAATCCTAGAGGGACAAACTTTCCTGATTTACCATTTTCCCCACCTGCAACTCTGTCCCCTCCCCCTCCCCAATTTTTTTTTTCTCTCTTCGCTTCTTTAAAAAAAAAACGAAGAAGAAGGAATTTTCAATAGTCCCACTTGTCAAGCGAAGACCATCTTTTAACCTTCAACAGCAGCGAAAGCCGTGTGAACTCTCGGTGAACCAAGATTGAAGTCATAAATCACGCGTACAAAGGCGGCTGCGGAGGCTGGCGCGGGCTGCTGCACCTTTAACGCTTTCTGGGGCTGACAGGCGGCGGCCCAGCTAAAGTTCACAGCGCCCGGGGAGGGCCCGCCCCCGCCTCCCCTCCTCCCGCCGGCCCCGGCCCGCCCCGGCCCGGCCCGCGCGCCGCCGCCCCAGCCCGGCCAGGGAGGCCCCTGAGTTGCTCTCGCAAGGGGAGAGGGAGGCGTTTTCCCTCCCGTCAGCCCGCTCCGGGCCGGCCGGCCGTGGATCTCCGTACCCCGCCCCCCCAACTCAATCCACCCTCGTCCCTCCCTGCTTGCTTTATTTAAACAGGCAACTAGATCTACACGGACACGATAATTCAGCTGGTTTTGTCTTTGGCATTTTCTGCAGGACCCCAAGAGAAAGAACTTCCACTCCGTTCTCCCTCCAGAAGTGGCATCCTTCATCTCTGTCTGTCCAAGCCAATTATACAGATCCTTGGAGTTCCAACAGGGTCTGAGTCATTGGAACCGAGAACACCTGGCTGAAACATGCCTTATAATTAGAAAGGATTTTTTCTTTACCGTTTCTTTCTTTTCTTTCTTTTTAAAAGAGGGCTGGAATGACCGTCCTTGACTAGGGCAGAGAAGCTGGGGTGAGGAAAGGGATAGACCATCACCAGGGCCCAGCTTGCGGCCCTTTGCAGACAGATCTCCCCAAGTCGGACTTGCTTCCTTTCCTCGGCCTTTCGGCTGCCTCCTCCTCCTCCGTTCGTTTGGTCCTTCCCCCACTGTCTTCTCCTCTGTTTAATTAAAGTTCAGCGACTCCACTTGCCTCTCCTCAGAAAGCCGAAACCAGACAGCCCAGCAGCCGCGGGCCGAGCGGTCCCAGCACAACCACCGGCCCAGCCGGCTGGGCCTCCCCTGGCCCGCCTCCATTCACCGGCGCCGATCTCCGAGACCCCGGTCCCTGGGCCATCCACCGTCCCGCAGGTGTGCAGCCGCCGGCTTGGGGGATCTGAATGCTAGGGCTGGGACAGGAGTATCCTCTTACCCTAGACCCTCATGTTGCACCAGAAAGTTAAGAGGGTGGGTGGGTACACCCCGACTCAGGCATTCCACTCCCCAAAACCCGTCGCTGACTAATCTGATATGACAAAAGCCCCGTGATGGATTTGGTATATGTTAATTCACAATGCCCTTTCCTCCAGAATTTAACTATAAGTTAATACACACCGGAAACCACGAGCAAACACGCTCGTTAATGGGCTTAGGTATTAGCGAGTCCTAACGATGCATACAAATGTGCTCTGCCTCTGTAGGCCCCTCAAGATTTATGGGCCTTGAGCTCTCTGAAGCTGTAAACAAGGAGGAAAAAAAGAGAAAGAGAGAGAGACTGGGGGTGAAGAGACAGAGGCTTGACTCACCCCTCCAGATTCTGGGAGAGAAGTGATCTCTGCAAGTGGATTCTTACCTATTTTCCTTTCCTTGCAAGCTTGCTGTGTGGGTTTTGAAACTGGTCTGGGGGTGGTGTTTGCGACTGAATGCTGGTGTGTGTGGGCAATGTTTTGTTTGTGTGCTAGGGTAAGAGCATGCCAGCCTACTGCGAATTGCTGTTCCAGGGCCTGACTATAACAGGCATTTGTGGATATATACCTGTGTGTGCACCATGCTAGGGGTGTGTGTGTGTGTGTGTGTGTGTGTGTGTGTACATGTGCACGTGTGACAAGCAGGCCTCCCTCTGGGCCAGGCTGCTGCTCCCCCCACCCCCAAACCCGGTGAACAAATCTCTAACAACAATCATAATAACGATAAATAATAACAATAAAAACAGTAGTTAACAGTCCCTCCCTAGCAGGATAACAATAAAATGCAAGAGGAGATATTTTGAGGAGGGGACAGGAGAAGGAGTCATGATCACAGCAACCCAGGGAGAAAGAAAGGAAGGAAGTTAGCTTCTTTCTATGCCCTTGTGGGGCTGGGTTTGGGAACCCCCTCCCCAGATAAGGTCCTCCGCCAGAGGAGGAGAAGGCGAGGCTGCAGGCTGCTCTCTCTTGTTTCTCTTTCTCGGCTTTTGCTTTGTCTGATCGGGGAGGAACCCCACGTAAGAGGAGGGTTAGTAGCTCTGGGGATTCTTTGGAACCCCTGTTTTAAAGAGGAATTAAAGCATATAGGGTCAGGGCCTACAGGAGCAGAAAGGGAAGAGGGGATGATCACAGCCAGGGTCCAGGCCCAGCGAGTGAGCTGCCGAGGTGCCCGAGTTGGAGTTGTCTGGGAGGACCAGCCGCGGGCAGAGATCCACGCTGAAAAACATTTATGGCCTTGTCGGAGAGAAGGGAGAGCGCGAGGCAAGACCAGGGAAGTTGCCTTCCTGGGGTCTTAAAAAAAGAGAGTGAGAGAGGGGGGACAGTGAGAGAGAAAGAAAGGAGGGTTTGAGGCACGCAGAATTTTCCTTCGCGGGCTTGGAGCGGAGAGGATTTCCATAAAGGAAGAGAAGCGCAGGGTCCCGGATACGTCCACGTCCGCCTCATTCTATGCAGGTACAATTTTCTGGTCATCTTATGAATTTATGTATTGAGGGGAGGATGAAATAAGAGGGGTAGAGATGCGACCTACGCTTCTCGGGGGAGGAAGTCGTCCCACAGTTTCGGGTCTAACGAAATCCCCTCTTAAAAATAATCGTATGCAAAAAAAAAAGAGAAAGAAAATCAAAAAAGGAATACAAAAACAAATTAGCTAACTTTAAAAAGAGAAATAAGATAAAACGATCATAACAAGTGGGTGTGAAAACTTAAAAAATTTTAAGTCACAAACCTTTTAAGGGGTTTGGATTCTTTTTTAACAGCCGGTGACCCATCTGGTCGGAAAAGACGGAGAAACACTTTTCACTGAGTCACTTCTTTAAAACCAGTGTAGACATACAAAGATCCGAAAGAGACCCTTGGGCGTCCTAGTATTTGAGAACCGTGCGGAGTGGAGGACACTGCCATAACCAACCCGGCAAAATAACAATAAGAGGAAAGAACTGCGGTCGGTGGAAGCACTGAGCGCGGAGCGCGCAGAGAGGGCCCAGGTCTGGGTTCCAGGCAGCCGCCCGCCGAGGCAGCTGCCCTGGGCGACGGGGCGAAGTGCGGGCCCGCACCGGCAGGCGACCCCGCTGAGTCTCAGCCTCCCCGGGTCGGCCTGCAGCCCTCTTCTCCCAAGCCTCCGCGGCTCTCCTGGCTCTCTCGGCTTGGATGCCCGGTCGGTCGGGGGGCTTCCTTGATGCGAGGATTTGGGGCCTAAAACTGGGGACAGTGACTCAAGCCAGACTCTGCTTCATTTTTTCTCCCCCAGGCCTCTCCACTTGCCCAAGCTCTCAGCCACCGGTCGGCTGACTTAGAAGGGGCTTCTGGGCTGCTCCCACCAACTCCTGCCTGATTTCCCAAAGTCCAGCGACCTCCAGTCCTCTTTAGAGGGGAAATAGCACCACCCAGACACCTCTGCACTGTATTCTCAGCAGGAAACTCGCGAAGAAGAAGAAGAAAGGCGGCTTAGAGTCCTGTTTACATCTCGGTCTACACGTCCCTTGGCGGCTGGAGAGTTTATTTATACCTCCCACTATAACTCTCTCTGTTTGGAGGCACTGGTGGCTCTATTGACAGACTGATGTCTAGAAAATATTGCTCTATCTCGAACCATACCTAAATGTGCTGTGGTTGTGTTTACAGATTTATGCTTGAGGAAAATATAATTATTTCCATTGTATTTGTGCATATACAGTAGTTGTAAGAGCAGATTTATATATAGGAAAATATACGACTCTCTTCTAGCCATCCAGCTTTATGGACATTTGATATCCTGACAGATTTACAGCTCTGAGCAGCTATATAGATAAATGTATATCGTTGGAATTATGTATCAGGAGATATATACTTATTGATTGTGATATAGAGTAGTTAGAGCACTCACTTAGAGCCATATATGGCTCTGGAGATATTTCTATATTATTATCACTATATATAGGCATATCTATTTATAACTACATAGTTATAAAAATAGACATAAGTAATTATAGTCCTATATGTACATGCTGCTATCTCGCAAGAGTTATAGACACTTGCGAATATAACTCTATAGAGATATCTGTATGTATATAAGGGTGTAATTATCTCATGATGTGTGTGTATTTGGGCTTAGGTCAGTCTATCTCTGTTCAGGCATATTTATACGCAGGGGCTGGGAGAGACTTGTTCAGGAAATGTTTTCAGAGGGCCAACAGAGCAGCTGGATCTGGCCGACTAGGAAACCAGCTAGCGGAGTTCTTTACTTATGGAGGGATGGAGTTACAGGAGGGTAAACAGAGCAGGGGAAGTCAAAAGGAGGGACATTGGGGCTCAGCACGGAGAGTCAGGGAGGAAAGAGGTAAACAGTGGGCACCCACTGAAAGTGGAACCAATTTTGTGACGGGCTGACATAGGTGGCACAGAAGGGAAGGCAGTGAACTGTCCTACCACCCAGATGGAGGTAGGATATCCTACCATCACCACTGATGGAGGCAGGGAACAGATCTTGAAGGGCCTTAGGTTTGGCTTTTGATGAACCAAAGATTGGCTACCATTCAGCCCCTCTCATATGCCTGGTGCCTTTCTCTTGAACCCTAATTTTGGGGTCTCTAAGGAGTAGGCTTTAGAGATGAAGACATTTGGGAGGGATGGAGCAGGAAGTGGGGTACACTTTTGTCCCTGCTGCTCTCCGGTAATACGGCCAGGAAACCAAGGTAATGTGACCCCATAAAGCTTGCTTTAGCCTGGGCCTCCTGTGCTCCTGAGGAGTCTGGTGGATGGAGGGGTGAATTTTTCAGTATTGGGCCTATTCTGATAGGAGTTTGGGGAGGTCCTCCCCACCCTCCTTCTCTGAGGCCTGGGCTTTTGGGCCAAATTCTCCTCCTTTGGGCCACTTCTGATCTGTTGGTCCCCAAATTGGGATTCTTAGGGGCCTCTTTAGCTCCCTAATAGCCCTGCCTTGAGCCTTTATGGGGAGAATATGACCTTAATGAGGAGGGAACATGGAACTGAACCTCTGTCCCTCACTTCTACTCATCCACACGGCTCTCCCAGCAGCCCCTTCCAGATGCCACGGAGCCCAGGCTCCACAGTTCTTCTGCACCAACCATCCCCTGGGAAAAAAGACACCGTCAACCTCATTTCGTTATTTTTTGAAAACCTGAGAGTTGCAGGCATGTTTGCTGAATGGTTTGCATGAAGGAGTTTCCTGGCTCTTAGTTTCAGCAGCCAGCAGGGCTTCCAAGATCTTTAGGATGCTGGAAGGGAGTGGAAATCCCTCAGCTGGGGTTAAAAGCCAAGCACCAGCTTCCACACACCCCTACCCACTAGATTGGAGCTCCGGAGCACGGACTCTCTCTGACACCTGGCACAGAGGAATTGCCCAATAGGTACTTGTAGTAAACTGAATGGCAACCAATTCAAAGGCTTTTGGCAGAGGGAGTTTCACCTTTCCCAGCCACTGGCCACCACAGGCTAGGGCATCTGGGTGCATGGACGGGAGCCTGGCTGGGGGATCACGTGGTCGCTGGCCACAGGAGCTCTGCTGGGGCCAGTGGTTAGTGCCAGGGCAAGAGAGTAGCTCCAGCCCTAAGATGGGAGGTTAGGGACTGGAGCGAGGCACCTGGAGCCAGGAAATAGGGGAGGGGGCAAGTCAGGCTCTGCCCTCTGCCCTCAGTCTCCTGATTTTCCAGAATCCCAAATATATTAAAACTAAACCAGAGTCAAGACCTGGGTTGGGCTAGAGCTGCCAGTGGGCCTGAGAGTTCCAAAGAGGAAACACCACCTGATCCATTAAGAAATATACAAATGAAATAAACATAAATCAGCTGGAGGCAGTTAGCCTGGCTGAGGAAATGCCGGATGCCTCAGGCCTGCTCTGTGGATGCTACCAAACTGATCAGAATTAATGTTTAAAAAAATTTGAGATGGGGCTTCCTAGGCGGCTCAGTGGTAAAGAATCCACCTGCAAATGCGGGAGACATGGGTTCAATCCCTAGTCTGGGAAGATTCCACATGCCACAGAGCAACTAAGCCCATGCACCACAAATGATCAAGCCTGTGCTCTAGAGCCCAGGAGCCTCAATTACTGAGCCCAAGTGCCACGACTACTGAAGCCCCCATGCCCTAGAGCCTGTGCTCTGCAACAAAAGAAGCCACAGCAATGAGAAGCCTGCACATCACCACTAGAGAGTAGCCCCCACTTTCTACAACCAGAGAAAAGCCTATGCAATGACAAAGACCCAGCACAGCCAAAAATATAAATAAATAAAGTTATCAAAAAATTTTTTTTAACTTTAAAAAGGTTCAGATTTTCTGCTGCAGTAACATTTAGGTTGTTTCATATAGTTATTTCTTAATTGTCATAATCCCCCTGCTTCGGTCCCTGTAGAATAATTCCTTCTGGGAGTTGGGGGCAGGCAGTCACTGGCATGGGGTGAGATAGTCAGGTTCAGAGATCCCCATCTAGTGAGGATCCAGGTCTGCAGGATCCCATCAAGTCTTGGAGCAGGGAGGCCCCTGCTTTGGTTTCTATTTCCTCTCAGAACACTTAGAGGCAATCTGCCTGGGGTCTGGATAAGGGACTGAAGTCTGGAAAGTGGGCTAAGTTAAACCTGGAATTTCATTTCTAGTCCCCCAGTTTTTGACAGTTTCCTCTGCAGACAATCTGTACCCTCACCCTCCAACACCTAATGCCCACCGATGGATTGTGGCTACTTTCTTTACGGAAATGCAGAGAGAGAGTTGAGGGGCTGACATTTACATATGTTTGCCTAAGCTGGACTCTGGGCAGGTGTCTCTAGGCTCAGGCCAGGAGGTGGGGATGGTTTGCTATAAACCTCAGAACTTGCAGGGTTCAAATAACAACCGTCTTTGGTCAAAAGGCAGGAAACGAAGAGACCCAGGCAGTCAACTGTACACTATTGAGCCTGGAGAGGTTGGGTCCCTTTACCTGGGCTGGAATGACTGTTAGCTGTTTCTGGGTCCCAGACCCCCTTGAGAAGCTGATAAAAACAATCTGCTGTGTCCCCAGCAAAGGCAAATACACAGTGTGGACAGTCGCCAGGATGATAGGGAGCTGGGAAGACCAGGATCTCTGGGTTGGGCGTCCCTAATTGATATATTATTTACCCTTTCTTTCTGCGACCCATCCCCAGTTGTCTGCTTCTTGTCCTCTCTGAGTCCCCTTGCTTGGGAGTCAGTTCCTCTCCAGGTACAAGCCCTGCCTTTCTAGGCAAATCCCTTTTCCTGCTTTCCTGCTGGATCACAGGCACCAGGCCGAGGCCTTGCACGTTTCTGCAAGCTCCTTATCTGCTCTCCTGCAGAAACCAGGCAACTGGCTGTTAACTGAAGCCTGGTCTCCTCTGCCCAATTATTCCAGTAATTCCTGAGGGTGGGGGAGTCTGGGGGCATCTTGGCAGAGTGGAGGCCTGGCTATAAGGGGACCAATTCCCATCTCTAGTGGAAACTTGGATGCAAGGAGCAAGTTGCAATTGCTATAATAATAGTCATAATAATAACAATAATAATTTATTTAGCATATCATTAGATGTGTATTTACTGTCTTCCCTCTGCTTTTTTACAAGTGTCTCCTAAGGAATTCTCACAACACCCAGGGGAGACAATAATAAGCTAATTACCACCCTTCAGCTCCCTCTCCTCCTCCCATCCACAAAGTCACCCTCTCTGAGATGGAGTGTTTACAGAACCCCTCCCCCAGTGTTTTACACCTGCTTAACAGTCTCTCCAGTCCCAATTCTTCTCTCCTGTTCCCAGCCTTTTCCATTCCTGTTTCCGAAGTCGGAGGAGAGAGTTGGGAAGTTGGGAGGAGAAGAGTTGTAAGTATTAATATTGTCTCCCTGACATCACAGTGATATTTAGGATAATGTGGGAGAAATCCAATTCTTACTTCTCTGATTGCCCTTTTTGGGGGCAGAAACTGCTTGCACAGTTTCTAGGCAGATCAGGTTAAAGAGAGAACTTGTGCTGCCATGATGCCAAAACATCTGAATCAAGTGTAGGAGGACGGCCCATCCTGCAAACATAGCAACATCAGGGGCCTTCAGACCTGTTCAGACCAGATCTCGGAGGTGCCAGGCCCCACATGTCTATTGGCTTTTTTGGCAATAGAAGCCACAGGGGCTTCCCTGGTGGCTCAGATGGTAAAGAATCTGCCGTCAATGCAGGAGACCTAGGTTCGATCCCTGGGTTGGGAAGATCCCCTGGAGAAAGGAATGGCAAGCCATTCTAGTATTCTTGCCTGGAGAATTCCATGGACAGAGGAGACTGACAGACTACAATCCATGGGGTTGCAAAGAGTCAAATATGACTGAGTGAGTAACAATTTTTTTTTCATCTTTTCACAGATTATAATTAAAACACAAACCAGACACATGTTTTTGGATGACAAATTCTAAAAGGCCCCCAGGAATCCCAGTAATATGCAGAGCACACTCCTAGTTACTCAGTGCTCAGCCCCAACCCTGGGTGGAGAACTGACGTGGCTGTCATGGTAGCCTTGGTCAGAGACAAAGCTGCTTGGCCAGTCATTGAGATCTTGGGTGTTGCTGCTTAGACAGCCGGAACGCTGAGGGCAGCCCTCCACCTCTCCCTCCACCCAAGTACACAATTGCTCCTGGAAAGAAGCCAGTCCAGGGTGGAGGGTACAAGACTCAGATAAAGTCAGTATCAAGGCAAACTGGAAAAGTTAGAATTGCATTTACTTTTTGCCTCTTTAAACCCTAGGTGACATAGTGACCCTTCTTAGCAGGTCCTCTAGCTCTTTGGGTGTCTTGTCTTCTTTTTCTGGCCCTCATGTCTTTCTGCTGCCCATACTTTCCACTGTACGCCTCTGGCCTTTCTATATCCCCAGTCCTATCAAAGCTTACTTATCCTGAGTTCCAGCTCAGTATCCATGGGGTAAAAGCTGGATTGCCAGATTAGGAAACCTTAACCAATGTGTGCACATGTACATCCTCCCAGGAAATTGTGTGCTTTTAGGTAGGGGTCTGCAGGAGCCATTGCCCAGGTGGAAAGAAGTAGCTATGATGATGGAATTTCAGATCCATGGCAGGTGGCATAATACAGATTTGTGTGAGGGTGGTGTACAATTTTTCTTAAAACCATATCATGAAGACAGCCACCCATCCTGTCTCTGGGGAAGAGCATCTTTGCCCTAAACCTAAGGTTTCCAGGCTGCTTAGAAGAGTCCAGAATGCATTCTTCCTCTTTTATCGCCCATTTTTGAGAGGTCAAATTAAGTTGGGGAAAGACTGGATTCCATGCAGTGAGAAGATTATACATGAATTATCAGGGTCTGGGCTTCTGATTTGTTCCGAATATGGTAATTATTCATTCCATGACTCAGTTCCAATTCATGGGTAGTGTCCTGAAGCCCTCTCAATACTCATAACTATAATAGCTTCCATTTATAGAGGATTACTATATGCCAGGTGCTTTATACTGAATTTGATGAGGAAATGTAGTCTCAGAAAGGTTAAGTCACCTGCCCAAGGTCGCTTAGCCAGGTTTGAACCCTGGCTGTGTGTTTCCCCATCTGCTAGGTTTTCATAGTTCCAAATCATGCCTCCTGGGTTAAAAAAAAAAAAGAACATAACCAGGGAAAGGAAAAAAAAATTTTTTTTAAATAGTTTGACATCCTCTGGACGTGCAGAGGCGGCCCTGTGAGGAACTTCTATACTGGCTTCTGCAGTGGTAGATCCAAGTGCACATAACTCAAAATTTCCATCTCCCTGAATTCTACTTTATTGGCAGTCTGTGATTTTTTCTTTCAGCATGATGACTAGCCTTACCACTTAGAGTCCAACCCTTTCCCAAGACTGGAGATAGAGCCAGAGTTGAGGCACCTCATCTCTAGTGGAGTTCTTGAGTTCCCACTTCCCCAGGCAGAGTCTAGCTTTCTTGTAAGGCTCAGCCAACGTGAAACTGAGAAGCATCTAGAGATTAATCTTCAGAGCCCCTCGTCTCCCTGAGCATCCCCGCTAAGCACTACTTTTCTGGTTCTAGCCTTGTTTGATAAAGTATCCCAGCGGTGCTTTTGTATTTTAAAGGATGTGATGTGCAGAGGACTGCACTTAACACCATGTGCTCTAACGGTGGAACTTAAGGCATTTCAGTGGCGGGATAATTGGGGAGGGGGAAAACAGAGCTTTCCCAGGGGCTTTATACTGCATCACTGCATAAGGCTGATCCTGCATCTCATTATCCATTAACTTCAGATGAAAGCTATAAAATTGGATCCCTTTATTCTGATTTTTGAAGCTAAGCAGAGACTGGGCTGATATCTCTGTTTTTACCTGGCTGCTGGCATCCTCCAGACACCCTCCCCATTGTCCTGCCCCATCTTGTCTTTGCCTCCCTCCCCTCAGGGGCAGAGTCCTCAAGGGAGACGGCTCCCCATGGTGTGTCTGCAGGGGCCCTGTGCAGAAGGTTGAGTTGTCAAATGAGGAGACACCACAGCTAACACCCCCACTCCTCCAACCCCCACCAGCTCTGGAATGAAGATGGAGAGTTTTCTGTGCCTGGTTTGGTTCACAGAGACACATAGTCCATCATTTGATTTGCTACAAAGAGTATTCCTTCCCTGCCCCCCAGCATCCTCTAGTTTTTGCTTAGAGTTTCAGAGCTGGAAGGATCTGAGTGATAACCTAATCGAACCACTTCATTGTAAAGGAAGGGAAACTGAGGCTCAGACAGAGACCAGAACCCAAGCATTCTGATCCTCAAACCATCCTTCCCAGTATACCACACTGCACCTGGCTCTCTGCATTTCCGCTAGATACTTTTGTAATTTCTTCCTCCAAAACCCAGAATTTGAGCTTGATTCCCATGGCAGAGAACAGAGATACCAACCATCATGATAATGTGGACTTTCTTGCTTGGTTATGGCCACTTTTTTGGCACATGCCTTATCATACCCACACCACACTCCACAATCCCATTGGAGCCCATCTGTGATTTCTGTGAAATTAGAAAGTGTTAGTCACTCAGTCATGTCTGACTCTTTGTAACCCCACGGACTATAGCCTGCCAGGCTCCCCTGTCCATGGACTTCTCCAGGCAAGAATACTGGAGTGAGTAGCCATTCCCTTCTCCAGGGGATCTTCCTGACCCAGGGATCGAACCTGGGTCTCCTGCATTAAAGGTGGATTCTTTACTGTCTAAGCCACCAGGGAAGCCCTGTGAAATTAGAGGGCCTCTCTAATAAACAGGGGAAGACCCTGTTTCTGTGCCACCGTATGTGTCAGTTCCCCTCAATCCACTCTCTAGAGCTGCCCAAGACCTGGAGAGGGGCTGAAGGTCTCAGAGCAAAGAGCAAAGGGATAAGTGCACTTTTCTTTGCAAGGGAAGAGGGTTGAACTTAGCACAAAGAATGCTGATGATATATAAGAAGAATTTGCCAGTCATGAACATTGTTAGACACCTGTGCTCACTGAACATATCAGGTAATTCTCACCCCCTGAGACGGTCAAGTTAACCTCACATGGTTCCTTCTAGTCCACAGATTCTGGTTGGAAACTTCCTTTTCCCAGTGTTTGGTGGTCTGTCTAATTCCAGAGTCCTCAGACAGTGCTTACTCAGTTTACCACTGGGCTTTGGCTCCGGAATACATTTTTAAATCTCATGTTGGCCCCAACCAACTTTCCCATCTCTAAGGAACCAAACAAAATTAAATCAATTCAGGAACAAAATTCACCAGATCACTTATCAGTTTGACGTGGGCACAATAGCACTGGACTAGGGGGTCTAGGGACTTGATGTCTGTTTTAGGCTTTGCGTCACCCCAAATTCCTATGTTGAAGTCTTACCCCCCCAGTACTGGAGAATGTGACTGTATTTAGATATGGGGCCTTTAAAGAGATAATCAAGACAAAATGAGGACATAGTGGCGGACCTTAATTCAACTTGGCTGATGTCCAAGGAAGAGATTAGGACACAGAAAAACCAGGTGGACCCCAAGACCATGTGAAAAGGATCACGAGAGAAGCCTCTAAAGGATTCAACCATACCAACACTTTGGTCTTGGACTTCTAGCCTCCAGAAATGTGAAAAAAATAAATTTCTATTGTTTTAGCCACCTACTCTGTGGGTAGTTTGTTATGACAGCCTTAACAAATATGGTGTCTAGATGTGTCTCAGCTGTCCACTCACTGTGTGACCTTGGACAAGTCATTTAAAACTCTCCACACCTTAGGACTTCCCCAGTGGTCCACTAGTTAAGACGCCGAACTTCCAATGCAGGTGGCGCATGTTTGATCCCTGGTCAGGGCACTAAGATCCCACCTGCTGTAGGGTATGGCCAAAAAATAAATAACGAAACCAAAAAACAAAAACCAAAAGCTCTCCAAGTCTCAGTTTCTACATGAACTCTAAAGGTTCCTTCAATACCTAACATTCTGTGATTCCACATGAAAAGAAAGCACCAGTTATGATACACAGCTTCTACTGTCTTGCCAGTGTTATTAGTTATAAGCAGACACAGGTCCAGATACAAGCACTCATGCAATCACACACAGCCTTGCATCAGAACTTTTTTCTTCCAAGTGTATAGCCACGAACACAGCCCTTTCCTCTTTTAGATCTTGGTATACATCCAGCTTTCGATGCAAAGCCTTTTGGGTTCCCTGACCCTCAGGTGCTGTGGGTGCATCTTGCACAAATTGGTTGAAATGAGAACATTTTAATCAGTTGACTGGTTTGGGTGAACGAGTGCCAAACAGCCCCACTGGTTTCTTTCTGTTTAATTGATGGATCCCGTTTTTAAACTGTCAGATTCTGCCCATCGTTTTTGACTCAGAATCACTCTGTGGCCATGTGAGGCCTAGTCAACCACCTGACCAACTCAGTTCCATCACCGTTATTCTTTGAATTGATTGGTAAGTTCACTCAAAAAAATCAAACCCAGACAACTGACAGCCTCACTCAGGCTCAAAGAAAGCACTCTCAGTCATGTCTATAAGATGCCAAAATACCCACGTGGGTCAATCAATTCCCCCAAAATATCAGTCTAACCTATAGCTGCAACACAGAGTAGGCAAAGCAACGTTCTCTCATCAGCCTGCAGTGACTTGCAGTCTGTACGTGGCTAGCACCCTTCTGTTCTCATCAAGCTGACTCATTAGAACAAAGAAACACATGTTCATATGGACACATGCACACATACATACCATGCCATGCTACCCTTAGTCTTTGTCTTTCTGGGAGAGAGAGGATTGAGAGATAGAAAACGTGTGCTAGCAGGAGCAATGGGAAACCCTTGGGACAACTTCTCTTAGGTGCACACTTGCATGAATGTGACTCAGAGTGTAGCTTTGGCCAATATTTGGTAAATTTATAGGCTGAGAGGGAAGGAACCAGCTAGAATGGGGCTTGGCCACATTAACTGCTCCTGTGTAAAAATGGCCCCAAATGCATTTGCATGTCTCTGGGCTTTTGTATTTGGCTTTTTGTATATTTTTTTCCATGACTTGCATGTTTTTGTATCCCTGCATACTCACATATGTCTGAGTGTTCGGGTTGTCTCTGTGTTTTCCCACACACCTGGGTGTACATCTACTTGTACATTTGCATCTGTCTCTGAATGCTTGCATGTGTTTGTGCACGACCTGTGTATGAACGGGTAGATTTGCCTGTGCCTCTGCGCATATCTCCTTTTGGGTTTCTGTATAAGGATGCTATTACATGTATCTGCATGTCTTTAGAGATCAGTAACTCCAATGAGACTTCAGACATCTCTCAAATGCCTGGCAAGCCAAAGGTGAAATCTGATGCTGGAAATGGTTGGGCAGGCCCTCTGCTCAGACTCCCTCTGGCTCAACAACTATTTTCTTCCAAGATGAAGTCTGCAGAGTCTTCCAAGGGCCCCTTCTGGCTGCCTCTAGCAATCTAGACCTCCACGGTCCCCTCTCAGTCCATTTTTAATGGCCCTAATGAGGAGAGGGGAGTTTCTGGAGGTGAACTGGGATTTTAAGAGAGAAATAAAAAAGGAAACTTCATCCTTTCCTTCCCATTTTCCTTATTTTCCCTTATTAACATTAATCAACCCTGAGCATGAGGCGTAGGGAAGGCAGCTGCTCTACATTTTTTAGACCTTTCTCACACTTTAAAAGCTAAAAAAAATTGCTGACATTTTTCAGGTCAGTATGATAATCATATTGTAGTTAGGTTGTTAAAAATTATTTTTATCTTTTAGAGATATTTATTGAATTGTTCACATAAGAAACAATATGATGTCTGGGGTTTGCTTAAAAGTGTATGAGGAAGTGTTGGGCTCAAACTAGGTGAAATTAGATTGACCATGGGTTGATCCCTGTTAAAGTGAGGTGATGGGTATGTGAATGTTTGATTATATTACTCTCTCTTGATTTTCTTTGGATTTTTCCATAGTATGAAAGAATCACATTCTCACAGACATCTCCTATTCTTTCCCCACTGCACTCTCCATCTGGAGATGTAGCTGAAACTCTCATTATTCCCCCCATTATGTGGATGAGGAGGTGGAGGGCCCTCACCAGGTAAGTGATTTGTTTAAGGCAACTGGGAGCAGAAAGCCCTGACTAGAATTCCAACAGCCTGCTTCCCACCTAGGGTTCTTCTCATTGGACTGTGCATAAACATGAACCTCATGCAGTCATAAAATATAGAATTTGTGAATAAATCCCTATCAGATTAATGAAATTACTGAGGCTCCAGTTGCTTGTACATTTGCGTGGTGCTTACCTAGACAAGTATATGGACACCCAAGGGTTCCACATTTGCATCCGCAGAGACACATACACACCTCTGTTCACACAGCTACGCGTCTCTCGGTTATACACTTGTAGATAACTTATTTTGAAAATACAGGAGGTTGTGCATGATGTCCAGGGTAAAAAATAAGAAAGGGGATCAGATTGTTACCTCCAGGTGTGCCTGTTCTGTGTGTTCATATGAAGAACTGGGCTATCTGCATACCCCTTGTGAGAATGTACCAACAGAGGATTTGCAAGGAGTAAGTGTCCCTAAAATTAGATCAAGCCCAAGAGCACAGACACACAGTGAGTTTTGTAAGGAAGGAAAACCATTGGCAAGCTGGTGCCTTGTGCCTCTCAATAAAACTGCAACTTCACACCCAGGGATACAAGATTTTTTTCCCTTTCATACATAAATATATTCAGATAACTAAAGCCATCACATATACTTCCATAAACAGTGTATGGCACCCAGCTACCTTCATGCACGTGTTATGCAGCCATGTCTTCGGAGGGAGGGTTCCTGCACAGTGAGCACAGGTGCTGGAGTCAGAGGACAGGAGTTCTGACCTCCTGTCCACCGCACACTGAGCATGTCATCTTCAGCAAGTCACATCACCCCTCTTTGGCTCAGTTTCCTCTTTGGAAAAACAAGATTGATAGGAATAGCTAAGCTGCCCAGGTCAAACTATGCTAAACATAAAAACTATTTTCTCCATAAATCTATATTTTACTCTACATATTCAAAATAAAATAATGAATATCCACCAATAACATGTATAACATATAAATATTTGTATGCATGCATGCCAATCTATTTATCTAATTTAAAATATGGTATAGAAAAAAATGAGTAATTTCCTAAGATAACGCAATTCGAATACAGCCCGAACTAGTGAAATGATGGAGTCTTGGAGTTAGAAGCAACAATCAAGAGCAAAAAAGATGTTCGATATAGTTATTATGAAGTGAGTTCTGCTGGTTGTCTCAGTTGGTTAGATCCGTGGTTCTTAAAGTGTGGCCCAAGGATCCCTGGGGGTCCTGGATATCCTTTCAAGAGTTCTGTGAACTCCTTTCTTTTCCAATATATATCTGCATGAGGCTATGTACTTCATATACTTCAAACATAAACTGTATCATAACAAATTGAAAGGAGAAACAGATATGAGGATCCAATCACTTTCTATTAAGCTAGACATTTAAAAGATATGCTTCAATGTAAAACAATGACATTTTTCTCACTAAATTGTTTTTCAAAATAGTTTTTTCAAAAAAAGTTATGACATCCAATTAAAATTTTTTTTAAAAGTTATGACAACGTGCAACAGATCATCATTGTTTTAAAAGACTTTTTTTTTAAAGTTCCAGTTTTCATTTCTAGTAAGGTAAATATTGATAGGTATGACCCATATAAAAAGAGCTCTTGGAGATTCTAATAATATTTAAGAGTATAAAGGGGTTCTGAGACCAAAAAGTTTGTGAACAACCGTCAGAGCCTGTTGCTGCTAGGGACAAGAACCTAAGGCAAGACCAAGGCAAGTAGCAAAGCCCAGGTTAGGTTCTGCTCACCCTCAGGCTGCTGCTGTACCCACATCCTCATCAGTGCTCCCTGCCAAACTCAGTCCCAGCCTAAAGCAGTGTCCAAGGTCATCAGAAGCAGAGAAATGGTTCAGAGTGCCCACTCTGGGGTCAGGCAAGTCTGACTGGAGTCCTGGTTCTGCCAATGGGGTATATCATCAGCCTCTTGGGCCTCACTCAGCTTCCCTTTGTGTAAAATAGGGACACAACTTCCTTGCGGTGTTATTATAAGATTCAAATGAAATAAATTTAGCATACTGCCTGGTACATAGTAAGCACTTAAGAAAATGCCTATTATTGTTAATAATAATAACAGCTAGCACTTACTGAAGCGACTTAGCAGCAGCAGCAGCACTTACTGAAACCTTACTATATGCCAAGCACTCATCTAAGTGCTTTTCATACATTTATCCACTTAATCCCAAGGCAATTAAGAACCCTAGGAGACAGCTTCTGTGCAGTTGCTGCTGCTATTGTGGTGGTGGTGGTGGTGGTTTCCCAGGCCCTGCCTATGAGCAGAATAGTGTAGATCGAAGGGTTAGATAAATGTTTGTGGTTTTGATTTAACTTTGACATGTAAGTGAGAGCATTAAGTGAGGAATCTGATCTTCCAGATGTCTCTGACTCCTGCCTTCTTCTTATATAACCACCCCAGGCCTCTGGAGCCAAGATGTAGGATCAAGACTGAGTCCTCAGGCCACATGGCCTTCAGGCCAAGGGGCAGGCCTTTTAAAGCAGTGTATGAGGAAGGGAGGACAGCAAAAACCTCTGTCACCAGCAACATCAGTGATAAGTCAAAAGACCTACTTCACAGGTGCTATACTTGGGACGTTATTCTTCTCTATCATTCAGAGCCTCTCCGCACACACGAACACATACACACATGCAGACCTTCAGCAAAATCACCTCCCATGCATTTATAAACAGAAGAAATGAATGTGTTGAGGTCCTTGCTTCATGCTTGTTTTGATGGTGTACCTCTAGGCAAACACGTATGCAGAGAGAAAGGACTGTATGAAATTATAGAGTGCAGAGAGAGACTCTCTCCCCAGTTTCCCGTCTTCCATCCTGACTAATTAGCAAAGATGCTATAACAAAATACAGGCTCTCATCTCCAGTGTCTTTCTTAGGTCAGGTTCCCCCAGAGACCATCCTGGCTGGTCTGGGTCTATCCAACCACCTGGAGTGGGTGGGGAGTTCAGTTGCCTCTCATTGTCATGGTAACCGAGTGGCAGAGCAACGGGAGCATGAATCTGGGGCTTTTGGCCAACCACCGATCTACAAAGAGAGAAGAGGGGCAGAATCCCAAGCAGGGCTGAATCTCAAGACAGAGCTGGAAGGAAGGGACGGAGAAGGATTTAATCTTTTCTACTGGTTTTCAACTGTGGGTACTAGGGCAAGGACCTTGGGATTATTCCAGTCTGGTACTCTGGGATATAAGGTGTGTTCTTGCTACAGACAGGTCTAGCAGACAGAGTTCAAGAGTCTTGGGCTGGCATTATCCAGACTAAAATCCAACTGGATTGACTAAGAGGATAAGACAAGCTATTGTTCACCTTGATTAAGTTTACCACCCTCTCCATCAAGCTTTGGAGACCACATATTCCTGGATATGAGTGGAGGCAAGGAGGATGTGAGGCAGTCATTTCTTGGCTTCTTTTTTATTTTTTGGAAGACAGAGAAAAGAGACCCTTCTGTGTGTATAGTATGAACAATGCCTTGGCCTCCTCTGTTAGATTACAGAATTCTGAGGGGTATTGAGGGAAATGCTAACTGCTCAGAAAATGACTTTGCAATCAAGGGAAGGGGCAGGGGAAGGTAATAAAGAATGACCAGGTAGAGAGGATTAGAAAAGGCCATCTCCCCTCTATGGTCAGAATATGAAGATATGTTCAAAATCCAGAGTCCAAAAAAAGCCCAGCAGAGAATTGGGGCAATAATCTAAATAATTCAGCACCAAACCCTTCGACTACAGTGCTTTTGCCTGAATTTAATGGATAACTGACCCAGTAAGAGAAGAGACTGGTCCCTGGGGGCCAAGACTCAAAACTGTGCAATTCCAGGACCCTCTCCAGCTCAGAGAATGAAATGAAAGGGACCGGGGGGTTGGGAGGGGTCTCAAGGTTTGGCCTCAAAGGTCTCTGGGCTCTGAGGTAACAGAACAGGCTAGAGGCCAGAGGCCCTTCATTTGGGGGCTTCTTTGCTAGAGAGGGAGGGAGGGGGAAGGAGGGAAAGAGGGGAGGGGGAGGGGCAGGCAGGAACAGATGCTTCCAGATCTAAAGAAATAATTTGAGGGGGAAAGGCAGGATCAAACGGAGGAAGAGGAGGGGGAGGAGGGGAAAAAGGAAAGAGAACAAAGGTGTGGTGGGGATTGGAGCCTCTTTGGTGGAATCTGGGTGAGATGGCTAAGCCAACATCTGCCCTGGGGCTATAAAATCTTGTTCTATTTGCTGCTGGCCCAGGGGCCACTCTGAAGCAGTCAGATTGGTCCCTGAGGTGACCTGGACTGGAAGCTCAGCCAGGAACCTTTGAACCTCAAATGTCCCTCCCAGATTGCCACCCCCTACCTTTTGGTTCCTCTTCTGCATTCTCAAGGGAGGGGAGTTCCAGGAGGAGCACTGGAGCTGGGGGCTGTCCCAGAGGATTATTGGGGGATGAGAGGGCAGAGGAGCAAGAACCAACCGGAGGAAATACGGAACATAGAAAGCAGCAGGGACATTAGGCTTCCTTGAAAATGCTGAGCAGAGACAGACACGGATAGAACTTGAGGCAGTCACATCCCAAAATGGTTCAAAATCATCAGAAAGACCAAGTCCAAGAAGAGAGGTTTCCAGCTGGGAAGCTTAAATCTCCCCGTCTCCCCTCTGAGTGGGGTCAGGCAGCAGAGGGATGAGGTGGGGTGTGGAGAAGGGCCGGTAAAAGCAGGAACAAACACCCATGGGGAATATTCCATACCTCCTCCATTTTCTCCTCTCCCCAGCTCTTCTCTCCTCCTGCTGGAACTCAAGCCCTGTTCTGTAACCTTAATTACCAAGGTCTGTTCCAGCTGAGTGGAAAAACTCCACATGTAGAAAGTTACAAACACTGCATTCCTGCCCAAAGGGACAGAGTCAAAACAGGAGCCAGGCAGTCATGGGAGTGGGGTGACACCTCAGAACAAGAACAAACTGGTTGGGGGCCATCTCCCAAGTGACTCATTCCCACACCCCCATGGATAACCCAGCCCTGTCCCCTGTCCATGGGGCTGGAGAAGGTGCCTCCCGTTTTGTAAGAGTCCTAATCCTAACCTGGCATTCAGAGACAAAGGCCGGGGAGGAGGGAGGCAATTCTTCGCAGGATTTGGGGCTGAGGTGCGGAGTGGACCCATTCTGGGCCTGGAATTCCTCTGACACAGGAGAGACTGTTGGTTTGATGACCCGGGATTCTTCAGGGTTTGGAAATGTTTCTACTACTGACTGAGATCTCTCCTCTCCATCGGTCTCCACAAAAATCTTGTGAGAGGGTCCCATTTCCTGCTCTTGTGAGTCAGAGAAAACTATCCTTTCCTTTCCAAAGGAAATAAAGTCTCCTTATTTGGTGGTGGGGAGTTGATCGGTCGAAGAGCAACCGAGAGGCCCGCTCCATTTTCCACAAAAAATGGAAGGCAGAATGGGGGAAGCAAAGTGAGCTTGGGCTCTGAAGGACGAGCCCCGGGAGGTGGAGCGGAGTTCACTGCTCAGTGAACCCGCTTGGCCGGCCACGCAGCCCCCGGCCCCCGCCCCGCGCCCTATTGTCCTCTGTGAGAGCTGGGGGTCGTGACCCAGCTGAAGGCGACACCGCGCCCCGCAGCAGACGCAGCGTGGAACCCAGAGCAGAAGCCGGGCCGCCCGTCGGCCTCTCGCGGTCTTTGTCGGGCTGGTCCCATTTCGGCTTCTTCCAGACCCTGGCCGCTGCCAGGAGGGGAGCGAGGACCCCCGAATGCAGGCAGCTGCTTTGTGCCCTGTTCTCTTAGGCCCAGCTTCCTGGGAAGCCAGAGGCACCCCCGGGAGCAGGAACCTAGGATTGAGCTGTTTGGCAGAGCCTCCCACATGCTATGATTTAGGGTTTCTCCGCCCCAAGTTCAAATATACTTCCCTCTCCCAAACTCTGATGCTGCAAAGACAGGGTCAGAAAGGAGTGAGTAGAGGGGCACTTCTTTGGACTGGACCCACTCCCATCACGGTTGCAGAGTGGATCCTACAGGACCCTACATCTCAGGGAATCTGGCAATTGCTGATGGGGACTGGGAAGTTAAAACAGTCCCTTTAGGTTTATTAGACTATGTGGCCCTACTCTTCCTCAAACATCCTCTGAGACTCTTCCTACCCATCCTTGACTCCCCTGCCTCCTAATTCATCAGTTAGCTGGGCCTGTGGGCTTGGCTTCTGGAAGGACCCAGTTGTTCAAAGAAACTACAGAGATGACACCAGAGAGAAGAGCAGGAAAATCCTGAGGCGTAGAGGAGAGCCAAGCCAGAGAAGAGGCTCCTGGACCTGGGAGGCAGTGAGCAGACCTCGGTTTCTCTCTGCTCCCCAAGTCCAAAGGGGATCCGAGTTCCGGGAACTACATAGATTTTAAGGCGGCTGAGAGAGCCCTCCAGGTGTCTGGTTCAAACAGTGCACATTACCCTTTTTAATTCTCAAGAAGCAACTAAAACTTGGATACTCAAAGCTGCCACATGCTGCAGGAGAAAAATTAAACTGGGGCTAGTGAGATGGGATGCAGAAAAAGCATGCTAAGGGGGGTGGTCAGTTCCATCAGAAAGACTGGTCACAGGCAAAGACTTTTTTTCCTACTAAATCCCCTAAATGTTTATTTTGGGCCCCTACCCACCCAGATAAATCAAGCTAACAGATTAGGAAGTTCATAAAATTGTATTCTTAGGTAATGATATCCAGAGAGGTAATAAATATTCCCGCTGCGCTGATGGCCGCTGAAGTTGGGGGTTCCTCCATCTCTTTTTCCAAGCCTAAAAAGAATTTCTTGAAAGGGGAACATTTTCATAAAAATTAGCTCTGCAAAGGTGGGGTGCAGATAGAAGCTGTGGAAAACCATGAGAAGTGGCTTTGTGAACCACACTTCCCCAGGACTGGGCAGAAAGCTGAGAAAAAGATGGTAAAATTGCCCCAGCAGGCTTCTCCTCCCCACCATAGCACCCCCTTCAGAATCAGTCTATCTAGTCTTAGAAAAGCAGACAAACCGTGCCTAGCAGAGGGTACCCTGGCCCCAAGCTCCGGAGAAACCCTTAACTGTTTGTCTTCCTTAGCGGTCCCCCAAATACACACAGATACATACATCTAACAGCGGGAAGGCGTCCCTGGATTGCAATCCGCCAAGTCTATGCTCAAAAAAAGCTAATGCACAGATTGCAGAGAAAACTTTGTAGGAAACTTCACACAAGCGGCAGTGAGAGGCCCTCAGACATGCAAAGTTCCTCAGTCCTTCCCCTGCCCCCGCCCCCGCCCCCAGGCTCACTTTCTCCACTCTTTCTCTCCTTTGGGAGACAAGTTTCTTCGTTCCCCAGGTACACTCCTCGGCTCAGATACTCTAATTTTTTCCCCAAGCAGAAGTTCACCGCTCCTGATTGGATTTCCCGCCTTCCCTCCCCAAGACGGGGCTTTGAAATAAAAATGAATGGCAAATAGAGAGAGAGTTGAAATTGCTGTGCTCCTCGCCCCCAGAGCATATGAGTGCTAACTACTTACATGTCAAGGGGATTTTTGACCTGTGGGGATCTCCTGGTGCTTGGAGAGAAGGACCTTGGAAGATTGGTGTTGCCGGTTTCACCCCGTCTTCTTTTTACTTAGCCATTGGAGAGACACACACAATACGCTAGCAGGCATTCTTGCGCCTTGCCTCTCCCATTACTCGGGGCAAGAAATCCCCAGCCCCACAGAAGCTGTGGCATCCTGTCTGGAGACAGGGGGCTGAGCTAGGGCTGGCTTGGGAGGGTTGGAGCTGGGGGTGGGGGAGAGGTCAGAGGCGCTGCCGAATATAAAGGCGATGGGAGAGAAAATGCTGTGTCCTCCCCGTGAACCTGGGCTGCGTCTTCCCCACCCTCCCCCAGGCTTTCCCCACTATTCAATCCAACTTCAATAAAAGCCCCGACCCTCAGCTTCCCAGTGAGGCTGTAGCAGCATCCAGTGGGTCAAGACAGCTAGAGCTAGGGGCTCAGGTTGGCCCCCTACTCTGGACATCCCACTCATTTCCGAGAGCCTGATCCCATTCCAGGTGGTCAGGTCCAAGGCAAAGGAGAGTTTTGGGGAAAGAGCAAAGAATGGAACCCACTGGAGGGAAGGCCAGAGGCCAAATTTTTCCAAAACTCAAATACAAGAGGGTTTAGTTTTGTCAAACTATGGATGTCTGATGTTTCTGCTTTTCAGACTGAGATACACAGAGAGTGACTACATGTGGATGTGTGAGAAGAGGAATTTAAAACAGAAGCTCCTAAAGAAGGAAAAATAAAAGAACTGTCCCAATCCTTTTATACTGCTTTTCTCGAACAAGAGTGTGTACCTTTAGCAAGTTCATCTTAACATATAGAAGACAGTGAATTTCCCTCCCCTGTGTTCATCCCTTCCACTTTAGGGAGGAGAAAGAATACATTCCCCTGAAACCAAGTGAGCAAAGTTAGGAAAAGATTATGAATCTTAATTTCCATTGCCCCCTCTTTCCATCTTAACTTCCTTAAGGGATTGAAAAGACTTCCAGGTCCCCCTCTCACACCTTCCCTTTTCCTAAGAGCAACTAGACCCCCTTTTCCTGCCCCAAAGCCAATTGCATCAAGATGATGGGAGCTACAGTCAGATTTGGCCCCTAATTCACTTGATTACATAAAATCACTCCAGATAATTGTTGGCCCTGCTTCCTCACACTGTAGGCAGCATGTTTTGCTGTCCCCAGGGCACCATTGAGGGAGGGGAAAGTAGACCTACAGGACCCCAGCACGCACACACACACACACACACACACACACACACACATACCCAGCAAGTGGTTCAAGAGGAAATAAATCCAAAGCATATCAAACAGCTTTTCATAACTTGGTTCCTCTGTTGCCTTTCACTCCAGAATTTGAGGAGAGAGGACAGCAGTACCCATGGCTTCCCTACTTATCCCAGATCTCTTATCCCTCTCTTTTCTACTTCTGACAGCCCTCCATCCTGATATTTGGATAAACTGTCGGAGAAGCTCACCAACTACCCCTTTACCTTCTCCCAACAAACAAGCAAAAATTTGAGCAGGCCTTGCTCACAGCCTGGTCTCCAGGACTAGAATTCTTTGGAGACTTTGGCTTAAAGTAATCATTCAGGCAATCCAAATCAGTTTTTTGTTTGTTTTAACCCCCAAGGAAGCAATTTAAAAAATTTTTTTCTTACAAGCAGGAAGTCTTGTTCCTTCAATCTTCAAGTCCTGTGGAGACCTGGGAGGTTGTAGGAAGAAAGGTGATCCCCCTGCCTCTCCCTGTGTCTTTTCTCCACATCTAGCAGGTCCATGATAAAAGTTGGTGTGGGAGGGGGGGAGCAGGGAATAAGAGTGCTTCATTATCTCCAGGCATCAGGCTTTGAGGCCTACCCATGCAAGAGGGCCTCCCAGGCCTCTGGCCTCCACTTCACCCTTCTTTCCAAGTCTAAACAAACAGAAAAGCCATCCTGACAGGTCACTTTGCTGCTTTAGAATCACCAGCTCAAAATGTTTCTTCTTTTATGACAACAGGCATGTTGAGAGGCATCTTCCTAATCCTTCAGCCCCAAAGAACTCCCCAAAGATGAAAACTCTTCTTCGTCCCCACTCCGTAAACTTGCCTTCTAATCTGCAAATTAGGCAGGCCTACTCACCAGAGGGAAGGGAGAAGAGAGGAGAGAGGAAGAGACAAAGAAGGCACCATGTTTAACTCTAGAAAAGTGAGACCCCCCAGGAGAGTCTGGCCCCTACAGACTCAGGGAGGGAGTGCCCTACTCTTCCACATCCCCTCTTCTGACATCCTCTGCCCCAAACCTATTGCTGGATCTTCTAAGGACCTTGGGAAACTGGAGTTGAGAGTTAAGATTTGTGTATTTGCTTAGAGTAAACTTCAGCAACTCTAGAGAGAAGGTGGGATGTTTCCAGGCCAGAAGGAGAAGGGGGAGAAAAAGAAACCATCAGACACTGACGTAAAACTAATTCACATCCACTGGTTTATTATTGATCACGGGGCATTTCACATCGACACTAAAATTCTTTATTGCAAGTTTTACAATAATCAAGTAAATTCAGTCCAAAAACACAATAACCATGATGGGGGTGGGGTGGGGTGTTCTACCTATAGACTGCCTCTCTGAACTGAAAGTTCATTTTTATTTTCTTTTGGCTCCTCAAACTGAACAGCTCTGAGAGGCTCTCCAGATGCATTTAGCTTTGTCTGCTGTCTTCCCCCTTCTCCTCCCAGCTCCCCCCAACAATAATACAAAAGAACTTCATAGCTTTGTTCTCCTTAAAATGACTTCCCCCTCACTAACCTCCCCTGGTGCATTTTCAATGCAAAAGGCCTAAGGAAAGAGGGGGGAAGGAGGAGGAGGAGGAGGAGGAGTACTGGCTTAAAAATCTTTTTCCTTCTTTCTTTTCCTCATTTCCCCTGAAATGCACCCAAACCAGACCATCACACCTTGCAATATATAATTTTTGCAGTTTTTTTTTCCCTTAAAAAATAAATAACCCCCCAAAATGGCCTTAAAAAAAAACAAAAAACAAAACAAAAAACCAGCAGGTACCATGCTAAGACAACATCACATGCTTAAAAGGGTCCTTAACAGTGGAAAGGAGAGAAGGGCAGGGGGCTTGTTTATCTGTTTTGTCTGTTTGGAACTGACAAGGGGGAAGGTGGGAGGAAGAGAGAAAAGAACCAAAATATATATATATATTAAATTCTATAAATAAGAGTCAATTTGTGTGTGAGGGGAGGATGGGGGGCCTGGGATAGGGGCAGGGTGTGAGTTATGTTTTATAACCTGGTAATGTCCTCTGCCCGTTGCTGCTCCGGCGGCGTGGCGCTCTGGGAGTGGTCTTCAGAAGTGCCCGGGGTGGCTGCGGAGAGGGTGCTGGGCGCAGCGCCGGCCGGGGGCGCTGACCTGACTTTGGTGTTGGGAAGTCGGTGGTCCTTCTTCCATTTCATGCGACGGTTTTGGAACCAGATTTTGATCTGCCTCTCAGAGAGGCACAGCGAGTGGGCGATCTCGATCCTTCTCCTTCGGGTCAGGTAGCGATTGTAATGAAACTCTTTCTCTAATTCCAGGACTTGCTGCCGGGTGTAGGCTGTCCTCGAGCGCTTGGGTTCCCCTCCGTTATAATTGGGGTTCACTGAGGGGAGGGGGGAAAGCAAATAGTGGGGTTCAAAGGCAGCAGGCTCCCCGTCCCCCACCCTCACCCCATCCTCAGCTCTGTTGGAACAGGAGGAGGGGGTGATGGAAATAAAGTCATCAAGCTAAATGGGTTATAAAGAAGTTGAAGGGAGCTGGAGACTTTGTAGTGTAATAAGAGGGGAATCCTCATTGTAACGACACTGAATTATTTATGCGCCCTTAGAAAGCGAGCATAGTTTTCACACATACATAACAGATCGTAGCACATGGCTCGGACTGCCCAGAGTAGCTAAGCCATAAAATTTATGGGGGATGTAATTACCCATTCTCGCTCGTAAATCCAGTTCAATTGTGCTAACCCAGAGTCGCTCCTGGAGAGAGAGGGGGAAGGAGAGAAAGGAGGACGGGGCCGGCGGGGGCCGAGGAGGGTGGGGAGCGCTGGGGAAGAGGGGAGGGGGAGAGCAAAAAGCAAAGTTGCCTACCCGTGCTAACGTGGATTTTTTTCATCCATGGGTAGACTATGGGTTGCTTGCTGGCGGCGCTGGAGGGATGGTCAGGGGCTGGCTGGCTGCAGGCTGGCGGGGCTGGGGACGGGGAGGCGGAGGCGCCTGAGAGAGGCGCCGGCTCGCAGAGCGGCTGTGATTTCTCGGGGTGGTGGTGGCCCGCCTGGGCCGGCCCGTGGCCTCGCGAATTGCCCGGCCCCTGGAGACTGGTGCAGCTATACTGGCGCTCAGGGTAGCTAGGGCGCGGAGGCGGTGGTGGGTACAGCTCCTGGTGGTGATGCTGGAATCCCGATTCCCTGGTCCGGCCGTAATATTCCGGACTGTGTTCAGGGATGTAGCTATTTTGCGAATATTCTTCGCATGGAGGAAATTTCGGATCGATGTAGTTAGAGTCCATCAAATACGAGCTCATGATCATTAATTTCTGGAGTGGAAAATAATTTTTCTCGCTTTGTCGTTTTTCTGCTCCATAAAGCCCTCCTACTAGCTAGCGACCCTGTAAAGTTACTTTCACCATGTGACTCCGCCGGCCAATCACACGGAGCAACCCAGTCCCCGGATAAGGAACCGAATCGCTTTATTCAAAATGTATCCAATTTTTTTTGTGTGTGGTGGTGGTGGTGGTGCTGGGGGGTGGTGGTGGTGATGTGGGGTTAGCTGGCAGGGGCTGGGGTGCCCCCAGTACACACCCCTCCGACTGACAACGCTCCCCTGCCAAAGGAGATGGGAAGTCCCCAGCTCCTTTCCAAAGCCTGGGCATTGGGAGGCTGTTGGGAGGCTGTGATTCAGCCCCCTCCCAGAGTCTCCCGTTGAACCTCCGGTGTACCCCTCGGGCCTCGGCTCCCGAGCTTTTCCAGAGATCCCCATTCATGGCGATCCTGTCTCAATCTGTGTAGGTCACGGGGCAGCGCCCCTCTTTCGCAGGAAGAGGAAGTTGAATGAGGACTGGAGTGGCGGTTGGATGGGGAGGGGCCCAGGCTGAGCCCAGGAGGCTGGAGAACCTGTGGTACCCCGCCATCCAAGGAGACCAGAGTCCAGCCCTCTTCTCCATACACACTCACCCAACCCTCTGGCCAGGGGGCCGGCGAGGCAGGGTCCCAGCTGGACCAGGCAGGTAGAGGCAGCGGGATGCAAATGATTCTGACGTCATTTCTGGAGGTCTGGGGGTTGAGCCCCCGCTGAAGAGAGACAGGAAGTGGTTGGCAAAAGCATAGTTCAGAAAGTGGTTGGCAAAAGCATAGTTCAGAAGCCTTGCCCTCCCCAAGTGCCCACTGACCCTCCCTGCCCAGCCTGGAGCAGAGGATCTCTTCCGCTGGCAGTTGTTTCTGCTCTCCATTCTGCCTGGCCTGCCGCTTTCTGACAACTACCTCCAAGGCCGGTTCCTGAGGACTTGGGGCAAGGAGGAGAGCACTCTGCCAGGGGCCAGTCCCCTGGGATGGTGCCCAGCCAAGGCCCTGGGAGCTCTTCCTTCTCCATCCCCACAGAGGGCAGACCTAGCTAGGAGGAAGGCCTGCGTTAGTAGAGCCTGCTTCCGGCCAGGGATTGTATCCATGTAACACATGTGTTTACATGTAAACACGCATCCCCAAGGGTCAGCTCCAGGCTGCCTTCCAAAAACTGAGGGGTGAGCTCACGAAGCTGGGGAGGCTGGGCGGGACTCGGGGGTCTCCAGTCCATTCCTGCACCCTCCCCTCTCTCTTGCCACCCACCCACAGGAATAGCCTTGATGGTGGGGTGGCAGGGCCATGGAGGAGGGAGGGGGCAAGAAGAGCTGCTTTCTGACACCCCCCCCCCCCCCCCCCCCCCCCGCCAGCTAGGGGTGGCCACGTCATGCCACCAATTCTAATTAACTGATCCCATAACTCAGAGTTGGTGGGGGTGGGAGAAGGGAGAGCCCAGGGAGGGAGCTGGGTCCCCTTGTTGCACTTGATAACAATTATAGTTTAAAATCATAGCTTGCCGGGGCTCGGCTATATTTTACTTGATAACAATAAAAGTGACACATAAAGTTAACTGTTTATGTTTTATTTATTAGACTAAATCTGCCAGCGGTGGTAGGAGCGCTTGCCTCGTCGCTACAGCTTTTATAGGGCTGTAAAACGTCATAAATCAGTCTCGCGGAATCGCCCGCACTCTTTGTGTCGGCGGCGGCGCAGGGCTGGCGGCCGCTGGCTGCCTGCTCCCTCCTTTCCACGAAAAGTCGTAATGTGATTTTTTTCCCCTCTGATTTTATTATTATGATCGCCGCTGTGATTAGTCAATCTACCTTTAATTCGCCGCCCTACGCTGCCTCCTCCCAGCCCAGCCTGGTTGACACTTGAATAAGTACCTTTTAAAACGGCATAACAACTATTTGAGGGTTTAATTAGAACATCTGCAATTAAGGGAATGAGGAGGGGAAAGGGAAAAAAATAAAACCGTTGTGAGAGGGAGGCTGAAGGCAGGAGATTCCCAACCTGTCTCTCACCACCTTTGGGATGCCAGAGAGGGTTCTCACTTCCAAATTAGGGCTCACCTTGAGGTTGGAGAGCTGGGCCACAGCAGATGCCCCAAAGGACTGATTCCCTCTGCCTGGGCCCGTGGCCACCTTTCTTCCTGCCATGTTCAAGCCCCCTACCCTCACCCTAGGCTCACCAAGAGCCAGTGCTTGGGAGTCCCTGGAAACCTCTTGCCCAGAGGTCAGTGCCCACTTGCTGCCACTAGATGGGTGAGAGAACCGGAATTCCCTGGAGGCTGACCACCTCTTAGAGGCGATTCTCAAATTTCCAAAGTACTCCTGCCCACTCTTATCTGGGACCCTCTGCATGTGAAGATTGGCTGGTTTGGTTGGAAGAGGAGCTTGAGACTCTGAGAAGGTGAAGGCTGCTGCTTAGTTGGTTTATTATTGGTGCTGGGGGGTGGGTTAATTACAAGTTGTTAGAAGTGCCAAAGGGAAACCAATGCTGACTGCTGTCCTACAGAAAAATTCTGAACCCAGCCCCAGCCCCCAACCTGGGGAGAGGCAGAACTCCAGGAGCTCAGGTAGGGTGGGGGAAAGGTTGCTGAAGGAGAAAGCCTTCCAGCCCCACCCCCATCCTCCCTTCTAGGCCTGCACCTGGATCAGGCTGCCCCACCCTATGCTGGCCAGGAATAGTCTCACCTCCACCTGGCTCCCCTCCTCCCAGCCCTCACTGTCACCTTCTACCAGCCCTGCCCCCGCCTCAACTTGCTTTTCTTCCTTCTTTTCACCCTCTTGGGCTTGCTAGGAAGTCCTTTCCAAGGCTCGGCCCATCTTACACCCCCACTCCCCAGGATTCTGAGCTCCTGCAGGTGCGTTGAGGGAAAGGGAGCACGAAACCCACTTTGGGCCAGTGTGTGTAGGCAGATCCAAGAGAGTTCAGATGCCTTCAACTGAATGCCAAGTCCATGTGCATTCATACTATTAATATTTATTGATGTATTAAGTGCCTCCTTATGCAGCCATAAATACGTGGAGTTTTCTTTCCAGGTTTGCACAGCTAATTTGACATTCGGATCCAGAAAGTAAAATCTGGGAGATTTCCCCAAATTTGTCCACATGTATCTACATCATTTACCAAAAAAACTCTCTTTGGGCTCCTATATCTCAGTAGCAAGAAAGTCGCCTATCACATGAAAACAGCAAGCCAGAGTCCGCTACACAGACACACACATACAAACATTTTCACCTGGATATTATTGCGAGCATAGAAATAAGATCCCTTCTGAGGGCTCCTGTACTTAGCGTTAGCTTAATGGGTTGGGGGGGGCCTAAAGCAGCTCTTGTCCGTGATGAATCCTTGTATCTCCTTTTGTGTTTTGCCCTCCTGCCTCATCAGCCCAGGGATCTCCAACCCCTGCTCTGCCCTCTACCTCTCTCAGCCCCAATTTTATTTTTTTAATTTTTTCTGATCACCTTTTGCCAGCCTCCAAACAATCACTCGCTGAATGCTACCCGCATCCGCCCCCCCATATTCTTTCTAAATCTCGATCTGGTTTCTCTTTCGGAAACGTGTTTTAGTACAAAGCGCTTCCCTTCTGACACCGCTGAAGAAAAATATGTGTCCATTGTGTGCGAGGCCTTATTGTGCCCGCATTACCATACTGACCGTTGGATAACCCATATTCCTCCCCTCCCCAGTAACAAGCTGCCGGCTGAGAGACCTCAGCGACTCCACTGATTCTCTGCTGCATTAAAATCTCACCTCTCAGACTCCCTGGATTTTCCTAGGGAGAAAAATAGTGAGAGCCAACTCAGGATTTGGCGGGCAAAGAGAGGGAAAAGGAGGTGTCATTCCTTTCCCCACTCTCAGAAGGACAGGATGTGACTGTATGCGCGCGCGTGTATATATGGTTTTTGTTGTTGTTTTAGAGATTAAACATCACAACACGTCTCTTTCCTCTTCCTCAAATAAATTTGACTTTTAGATGGTATACCATCAAGTAATTCATTCCATTTTTTTTTTCTCCAAGCAACTTGCAAACCCCCAAATAAAGCAAGGCTCCCATTTTCCCCGCTGTGTGTGTATTTGTATATATGTATGTGTTTTGTCCCCTTCTAATGCCAGCAGGCAGGGCTAATGTATGCAAAAGAATATGCAAATGCTTAATTGATTTTTTCTTAAATCTCTTGTCAGTAAAAGTAATGAATTGGTCTAAAATGATTTTAATAACCCAGACGTGTCACCAGAAAATACTCAACCTTTTTTTTCTCCTGGAATCGCTTATAGTCTCAAAAAAAAAAAGCAATCATGGAATGTTAATTTGCCCCCCTTTAAAATATTAAAGATGAATTTCTCCTGTTTGTTCGGAGACCATAAGCAGGGTCCTCTCGTGAATTTCCCCCTCCTTGCTTTGCCTTCCTTGGAATTCAATTTTCCTCAAATCTCATTTAAAGTGGCTTTTTAAAAAGTGGCCGCATTTTAATATTGGTTAGACAGAGTGACCTGCATTTCACCTCGGGTGTTTGACTTGTTCCAATAGGTCACTGCCATGGGGTTATTGATGGGGAAACTCCATTGAAATTTGTCTCTTCGCAAATGGCCTTTAGATCTTCCAGTGAGTTCAATAACTAGTTATAATGTGGAAGGGGAAAAATGAAGGCCCTGGGCTAACGAATTTGATGTTTCATTTTTATGCTGGAGAAATTGTTAGTTAGAGGTTGGGTTCCCCATCCTCTTCTTTGCTCATCCTGGCCTCACTGACCCCTGCTCCCCACTCTCGTCCAAGGCTGCAGGATTATATCCTCTTTAAAACTAGGGTGGGGGTGTCCCTTTCTCCCCTTGATGAAAGCTTTAATTCTTATTTTTGTTGTTGTTATTGAAAAATTCTGACAGTGCTGCAAGAAGCTTGCGCTGCTGAGTATTTCTAACTTGAACTTTCCTGTTAGAGGTGGGTGAAAGGACTTTTACTTTTAAAGCACTCTAAATGTGGTTTTGAAAGATTTAGGAATTAGGCTGGCTTAGGGTAGCTTCCAGAGAGCTGACCTGGTGCTCCCAGAATTAAGAAGCCGATAGGAAGGTGGGGTTCCTTTTGGGGTTGATGAGGGCATCTCAAAATACTCTAATCTGTTCTTGGCCTCTGAGCTTCCAGGGACTCATGGGTTGAGGCACCCTAGACCAAGGAAGGCAGAGACAAGGATAGAGGGAGAATTCCATGGAGCAGGCAAGAGAATCCTGGGTCTCCTCCAGAGTCAGAAACAGAATTCATTAGTGGGGACTTGGCCCAGGAACTGCTTGCTGAACTTCATAAGAAGGGTGCCTGGCAAAAGCCCAGTGCCCCCAAATGACGCGTTTTACTGGAGAGAGCAGAGGGGAAATTATTGGGGTGGGTGATGAAGATTTTACAAGGTGTCCCCTTTTTTCCTGGAGTTCTTAAGGAGTGGGGGAGGAAAGGGCAGGGGAGGAAAGGTCTTCATTTTATTCTCCCCAATTACAGCTAGGTCGGAGAGCCAGTGACTTCTCCAGAGAAGCCTCTGTGAGAAAGGGCTGTGGAGAGCTCTTCTTTCAGGCTGACCCAGCCATACCCAATCATTACCATCATTAACCTCAATAATAACAAGAACATCATTTCTTCACAAACAGAGCTCCCTGTGTGCCTTCTTTCCTTCCTCCAGAAACTCTTCCCTTTCCTTCTCTGGGGTCCCTGGGACCCCTAAGGGATCCAGTTAGCTCAGGCCCAAGTTTCCCCTTGATAAGCCTACCCACATCCCTTCCAAGCCTCCCTCCTTAGATAAGAGTCATTCCAAAAGCAAGCCTGGATTCCCAGGCTGGGGGAATCCAGACCGAGAGGAACATGTAAGTGCCTGAAACTAGGGTACCACCTTCCTCTATCCCCTTAAACCCGGAGGCAATGTCTTGGTGCCACCTGCACTCTCAGACAAACTTGCCTGGACAGATCCGGGCACTCCTGGGATCTGGGGAGCCGTCTTTCACTGCGTGCCGCAACCCCATAAAAAATGAGGGAGCCCGGAAAGGCCCATCGGTCGGTTTCAGGATCCGGCCTGGAGGAGGACATGCAGCCTGCTCTCCCCAGACGAGCGGGAATCAATAGCGATCTGTGATAAACCTCCCCGCAGCCCCTCGCGCTCCGGGCCGTGGCGGGCGAGCCCCATCCCCGGGCCACTCACCCGCCTCGGCCCATACCTTGGCCGCCTCCTCGGAACCCGGGACCCCCAACCTCTGGCCTCGCCCTCTCCCCGTTTTAATTACGTAATTGATTTTCGCTTTGGCCGCGCCGGGACGCCTCTACCTTCAGACTGTTTAAATTTTTCGGCTCCCTTTTTGCATTTCCGAGTCCTCTTGAAGGGCCGTCATTTAGAGACTGGCCCTCGGGCTGCTGGGTCAGGGCTGGGCTGCGGCCTCGCTCTACACTCCAACGAAATGGTCCTCCGGGGCTGGGCGGCGCGGCCCGCTGTGCAGCCGGCCCACCGCGCGGGGCTCCCACACTGCGCTCCTGCCCATCCGCTCTGCTGAATTATTTTGTGCTCCATTATTCTCTGATAGAAAAATATTCCGGGTTGGAGTGAGCACTCCACGCCTGGGCTCGGAGCCGGGCCGCTCGGCTTTTTTGTCTCTTCACCGGCATGAAGTGTGTATGTCTGGGAAGGTCAGGATGGAGACCCGAGGAAGCGCAATGCCCAGGCTGCAGGCTCGGCGGGGAACTCCAGCCTCTCCCCCCAAAGACCTGGCCCCGCTGGCGGCCCAGAAGCGCCGGAGAAGCGGATTCGGCTGCAACTTTCCGCCACTCGGCCCGCGTGGAACCGCAAGGCCGGCGACCCCCAGCCCGCAGTGGGCTGTTGGGTCTGATTTTCTCCCCACCCCCAGACAGAGGCCCCAGCACTCCGGCAGCCCCAGCGGGCACCCGAGCGGCCTCTGGGAGGAGGCACCGGGGTCGGCAACACGCGGGTCATCCCTACACCGGAGTGACCGAAGGTGAGGCGAAGAAAGGGAAAAAGGGGAGGCATTTTCACGGATGGGAAGACCAGATTTGGGGTGGGGAGAGGACGGGGAAGACGCGAAAACTTAAAAAGGAGCCCCTTCTCCCACCGTGGCTGACTTTCCCTGTCTCTCCTCCTCCGGACAAAAAAATAAAAGAAACCCTCCTTTTTCCTTCCTAAACTGCTGGTCTCCTGCTTAATCTCTCATCTATTTACAAGTAATAAACACTTCTCTGATTATTCTCCCATGTCCTGTTCATTCTTTGATCTTTTCCAACGAGGCAAACTATGAGTTACTATTAGCCCTATTTTATGATTCTATTTTTCCCTCAGGGAGAGGAGGGAGTTGGGAATGTCTTTCTCACTGGGGAAGAAGTTCAGGGAAACTTGATCACAACCTTCTCCCCTGTCCCCCACAACCTGCAACACCCCAATCCTTGCTCCCCCAGCCCCCCTTCCCCCGCGGCAATGTTGCCGGGTAAATAAGAGTCCGCCTGCCTGGCTATTAGGATTCTGGAGACGTTGGCATCTGTAGCAATCATTAGTCAAAGCCGCGGAAGCCGAAGGAGCCGAGGAGTTGGACAGAAAAAATCTTGGAAATGATATACAGGAGCCGCGGAGGCATCAATCCCCGGCCGATAAGAGCTCGGCTGCCGGGAGTGAGGCAGCCGCTTAATTGGGCCCTGGGCACCAAGAACAATTGGGGAGGAGGCATTTATGGGTAGGGCAGTGACCCTCGCACCATTTGGGCACCCTCCAAAAATAGGGGGAGACTTGAACATCTTTCCCCAAATTTCAAAGGCCCAGTTGTGTTGGGGAGACTCATGCTTCCCTCCCTCAACCTCTCCACCCTGAGAGCCAAGAGGAGCATAGTCCTAGGACTCTTCCCTTTTCTCTCCCTTCTTAGCGGCTGTTCTGGGAGGTCCTGCAGGTTGGGGAGATTGGGCTGGGATTTCAGGTCACAGGGAAAGCCTGGAGAGGGCTGTGGTCCCTAGAGCAGGTTTTTAGGAGGCAGCTAACTCCTTTGGACTCTATTTAGTGGGAACCTTGAAGACAGGAACAGAATCACTCTCTTTAATAAGCAAAACAGCCAGAAAGATATTTGTTCCCTATCCCCAATAAAGGCACTCACCTTATGTCTTTATTGACACAGAGATAGACAGAGAGATGAATTAAGTTTATATCCTTCTGGAGGGAGATCTATGCCCCTACATATAGATAAATGTATTATGGAACCATCTCTAAACATACTTTCAAATATTTAAGTTTGCAGCAAAACTGCAAAGACTATAAAGATCTCCAAATATGTAGCTTCAATATGTAGCTATTTTATGAGTTGGGGCTTTTGCATAAATCTAGATAAATTTTTCAAAATAGAGATTGAGCAACACACTCAGAGTCTTTTTCCAACCAAGGGGAAAGAAAAAGCTCACCAAATATTCATCCAGATATTTAGGGAGTGCTGTACCAATACATCCCAGCCTATACATCCAGCACTATAGAGAGATTGGTAATGTGCACACAGAAATCTGACAGAGGACTGTTATGTTCACTGTGGATCTATAAATCTAAAGATCTATAAATCTGCATTTAAATGTGGAGTAGAGAGATATGGAAAACATACATCCTATTATACACGGAGTGATCTATAAATATATTTTCCCGTATACAGCTATGGAAGTGCTCAGCTCTCTATAAAGGCAGTGTATTTGCATCGAGCCTTAGGAATGAGGGAGATTCTCTGATGGTTGCGGGTTTGGGATGCCCCAACTCAGACTTCTCTGGGAAATGAAGGAGAGTAAACTGGAGCCTGTGCAAGTAAGTGCTAAGAGGGCCCAGGAATTCATATAATCTATGGCCTCATTTCCAGCATACGGGGCATTTCTCTGGCTATGGATAGGAGCCCTGATGTCTGGGCCTGAAAGCATCCTAACTTGTAGCCTGAACTGAGACAGAGATAGAAGCCTCTTTACTTCTTTTCCCTTTAGCTCCCTAGCCCAAAGCTGGCAGAGGGACCCTTGAGAAGCAGGGGTGTCTTTAGGAGGGAAAGGGTCATTAACATTACAAAATGGAGCCATTTAGGTAAAATGCTTTTTTTTTTTTTTTGCTACAGTTCAGTTAGTAAGGAGGCTGTGGGCTTTCACTCACACCCCAGCATGCATCTTAATTACATAAATCCCAGTCACTGACTGCAGAGAGTTTCCTCCATTCATATAATGCTAGATGATGCCTCAGTCCCATCCCCTCTCTTCATGAGCTCTCTCTTACACACCCAAAGTCCCACCTTGTCAAGAAGGGGTTTGGGGCTCAGGAAATGCATCACAGGGAGATGGCAGCCCCACAAGAGAGTAGTGCCCCCAGGAGTCATTGTATCTACCACCAGACTCAGAAGCTGATTACCTTCCATGTTACTTGTTTTTTAACTGAGGGGTTGGGGGAACCAAAGTCTGCATGGGCAAAAGAAAATGAAAGATGGTATGATTTTTAAATCTGGAATTTTAAGGAGAACTATGGCCATACCACCCAGAACATGCCGAATTTAGAGGGGTCAAATCACCAGTGAGCCCTTTTCATATTGGAGGCAGAGGATCTGGGGCCCCTGGACTTGCTTTGATTTTTCTGCTTTGGTTTACTGGGGAAAGGGAAGTAAGAAGGGCCCCAGGTGGGCTTGGGGAAGTGCAATCCAATCTAGTTGGCCAGTTTAGGGGAGAGTGATTTACAAAGCAAAAGCTCAAATGCTACTTCCTGAGAAGTCACCAGATCAAAACAACCTCCTCTAGGTTTTATGACCCACCACTACTCCCAACAGGAAAAGCACCCTCAATAAAGCCCCAGCCCACATCCCCATCCTCCACCCAGAGGAGGGGGAGAGACACAATCCAAAATGAGGGACCTGACCCTTACTCTCTTCATTCACACACACACACACACACACACACACACACGCACACGCTGGGTTTTCCAGCCAGAAAATTAACTTTTTAAAGAAGCATTTTATAGACAATAATTTTCTCCACTATCTGAGCAAAGAAGCAGCCCTGAGATATTTGGAGTTTGATCCTGAAGAGTGGATTTGATCAGATAAGGATCTGGCTTCATGGTCTCACACTGCCTTCCAACTCCCCTACAACTCAACAGGCCAACAGGACACTAAAGACACCAAGAGCCTGGCTGCCACCCTCTGTGGGGGCTGCTCCAGGGGTTTGGTTTTCCAGAGAAGCAGAAAGGAAGAAACTCAATAGTTGCTTGGGGCTTGAGGGCATGAGTGTGGAGGGGGAGGACAAATGGTCTTCAGGCTGGGCTGATGGGAAGAACAGAGCAGGACAAGGACTGGGAAGTTAGTTTAAGGCTGGTTTACTGTGTCCCGCCTCGGCTTCTGACCTCTTTAATACCATACTTGGCCACATACATATACTTTTGTGTGTGATGTTCTGGGCCGGGGGCTGGGAGAAGTGGGACTCTTTCCAGGGCAGAACCTAGCCTCCTCTAACTCTGTCAGAGCTGTGACACATGCAGAACTAAAGAGATCCCAGGGAATTAAGCCCACCATCCCACCCCCTAATATGGGGCTGCACATCATGGCAGAGCTTTCTCTGTGTTTGAGTCAGCTGTAGAGAAGTAGCCTCCTTCCTGTACTTGCTCCCCAGCATACCCAGAGCCTCCTGGTCAACCTTTCATTGTAGCTTCTAAGGCCTGGTTATCAGAAGCCGAACAAGGTCCTAGACAGCCCAACTTTCCCAAGTCCTAAATTTCATTTCCCTCCCACTCCCCACACAGTGGATCTTCCTAGCAGTGGAAGAAGAAAATGGATCCCAGAGTTCTTCTGTAGGACTCAAGGACAAAGAGATCTCTATTACTTCAGCTCCTCAGTCCAGACTCCTTGGGCTCCTGGGGCCCTATCAAAGCAGTGAAGGGAAGTACTAGAACAGGTACACCATTCGGGTTTACAAAGACCTAGTAAAAAGGATGAGATATTCCTGGCTCTCTAACAGCTAGCCTCTTCTTTAAATTGCATCTCAGAAAGCCAAAGAGCCCGAGCTTGGGGGGTCCTGAATCCAGATTCTCTCCCTTCTCCACAGCTAAGGGCTCCAGGGTCTACAATCCCACTGAGGAGGAGGCTCAGAACAGTGCTTGTCTCTTCAGGAAAAGAAAGCACAGAACTGAAGCCCTGGGCAATGATGTTTCCGTTGAGAAACTCAACCCAAAGTAATTACACAAAGAGAGGGAGAGGCAAAGAGACAGATAAAGTTGACCTGGATATTAGGAGGGGCTGAGGCAATAAAAGCTCTCTTCCCAGTGCCTGCTTAGAAGGAGCCAGCCACACCCCTCCCCCCTTCTTGCCTTAGTTTCATGGAATCTGGAAACTCCAGCATGAGATATCCACACTAGAGGTGAGGATTGGTCTTAGACAAGATTACCACACCATCTACCAGGGAAAAATAAGTTTGTGTGCTCTAATTCTAGTTCATGAAAGAAGTCAATAGAATGGTGGGATTGAAGGTAACTTGGGAAGTGAGGGCCCAGTGGTTTCTGAGAAGAGCTGCCCTTCCTCTGGCTTTTCATTCTAATCCTTCCCACCTGGTCTGTGGCATTGTCCCCAAATCAGCCCCACCTAGAAAGCAAACTACCACCGCGGGGATGCTGACAAAGCCCAGCTCAAACTGGGCTATCCCTTGACACCCCCAGAGGAGGGCTTGGAGGTCTGGGGGCACCACCCATCAGAACTCCTGCTGCTCAGTCAGCTCAAAGAGGGCAGGAGATCAGCAGAGAAAGGGGAGGTTGCTGGTGCGGGTGGGGGTGGGGGGGGTGCAGCTGCGGGGATGGGGGGTGGTGGTGGAACTCAATCAGAAAATTAACCCTGCAACAAAGCCCTGGAGACTGAGGGATGGGGGATGAAATGCCTGGGTCTGGACCTGAAAAGCAAGTCAGTTGGCTCAGGGCCCAGTCCAAGTGTTCAGGAGACACATGCACTCCTGCCATACACGCACACTGTCTGCACCATCAGCTGTTTTGCTCAGAAATAGTTTATCACCCATTGCTTATTCTGACCTGACCCATGTAAATATAAACACTAAAACCCACATCTTCAGTGGCTGTGTCCTTTGATAGCCATTGGCCAGGATAAAGCAGCAGCAGCAGTGGCATATCTTGTTAAAAGAATGGAAAGGAAGGGGACTTAAATCCATCAACTGTTTCATATGAGAGCAGTGAGGCAAGGGTCCTGGTTTTCTGTGCTGATTCCCTTTTCCAGACTTGAAGTTACTCAACAAACTAAAGGTACCAAACACAACTTTCAGAAAGTCTCCACTTTTGCTGCCTTCCCCAACCATGCCAGAGGCACTTTGATAAAGCTAGTGACTTCTGGAGCATTTCCAGGAAGAAAATTGAAAGAGATCGCTTCTAGTCGCTCCACCTGTGCTCAAGAGGATAGGAAGAGAATAAAAACGAAAAGTTGTGCAAGGTAAGTGTATAGGGAATAATCACAGAATTTGAATTCAGGGCTGGAGTTTGCATCCACACCCACTGTACAGCCTAATCGAAAGGGCATATCTATAAAGTGCAGGGAATTGGGTAGGATCACACAGGAGAACATGGAGTAATGCAGAGGATGCCCATACAACTTCCAGTCCCAGTACAATTGAGATTGACCTCGAAATACAACTTTGTTAGAACTAGAGGACAAAAGCCGCGGACTCCTGAGAGCTGGGTAAGGGACAGAGGGAAGGGGTTGGAATATTCTCAGCATCACTTATTCCCTTCACATCATAGACAGGGAGGACCCAGAAACTAAAGAGGGTGGTGGGGAGGGAGGAGGAAGAAGAGAGCAGGGAAGGGTGAGACCCTTTTTGGCTGATTGGTTAGTGGAGGCCATGTGACCCTGCTTAGCATATTTCTGATTGGTTGCTTGACCTCTTCTAGGGTTAAAGACCTAGAAACAAAATTAAAAGCTTTCCAGGTTAGTTGGGGCACCTGATGGACTGCCCATCCCCCTACTCTAGAGAAACCTCAAATTCCAGTGTGGGGGAGGAGTGGGAGAACCAAAAATTTCAAGACCTGTTGTACTACTACTTCCCTTTATATTAGTCCTACAAAACAAAAGAAGAAGAAGAAAAAAAAAACGCTCTGGCAAATTATTTGAGAGGAAGGAGGATCTATTAAGGGGTGATATTTACATGGAACTTTTGAGCCTAAGAAACAGGAAAAGAAGACGAGGAAGTTATAGAAACCCTCCAAGAAATGCTATGTAAGTCTGTTAAACAGAAGCACGCTCACCCTGCTACACAGAGCTGAGAGAACTAGGCCTGCGATCTCGCCAGGAGTGGGGGAAGGTGGTGAGTCTTGCCTGGGTGTGGAACTTTGGCCCTGCTTAAATTCTTTATTGAAGACCATTAGATTTGCTCCCTGAAGTACTAGGGAGGCCAGAGGGAGGGGAAGAGTCAAGTTATAGACCAAGGGAAACTCCCATCTCCCTGCTGCTTGAATGGAAAGTTTCCAGAAACTCTCCAAATTGGACTAGTGGGGAGGAGGAGAAGGGAGGAGGGCCCATAAAGAACAGGAAAGTTAATTCTCCTCTGGGCCACTGGAAGGAGTCCGTTGGGATCCTGCCACTTTCCCGGAACATAAAGGTGTGGGAGGCTGGTGGGGCAGGTGGGTTGTGAGGGACTGAGGACCCAGGGGGAGGCTTTTGGACTTTTCCAGCAGGGTGCCTGTGCTCCTCACACAGGTGACAGTCCCCTGAGGGATGCGGCTCCAACTCTGACGCCCAGTGCCCAGTGTCTTTGGGTCTCTGTCCCCCCTCACCCTGCCAGAGTCTGCCTGGGCTCCCTGCCTCTGCTTGATTGCTTGCTTCTGCCTCAGTCTCTTGGGCGGCAGGGGCTCAGTAGCAGTGTCCTCTTCCAGTCATCCAACCGCACCTCTCCACACCGCAGGCACCCAGAGCTGCTAGCCCCCAGGGCAGTCAGTCCCTCCAGGCGGCTCACTCCCTCTCCCCATCTGCTCCCCTTCCCTTTCCCAGGACTTAAGACGCTACACCCTCGAAGGGCCGCCTTTTGGCCCGGCTTCGGAATCCCTGGCCCCTTCAGAGAACCTGAGTTCCTAGGTTGTCAGGTAGGGTACACACTCGAAGGTGTGGAGGACACGTGCCTCCATGTCCCACGACACCTCTAGGAAGGAACATTCCTAGAAACTTGAAGGGAGCCCAAGCCTGAGACTGGCCCCAGGGTGCAAACCCATATTGGGTCCTGAAGGCTCCATCCCCCAGAGGCCATTCTCTCCTCAGAGCTGAGGGACTTCCCTGGCCAGGCTCAATAAAGATGTTACCTCCACTCCCACACCCATTTACACTCCACTCACAGCAGGAGCCTCCTGGCCTCCAGGGCCTAGTTTTACCTCAGGCCAGTGCTGGGGACACCAGGAAAGATCTCAACAGCTAGAGGGAGAGAGGGAGGCATGAAACCATACTGGCCCCAGACCGGCTAAGACCCCCAGACTGTGGAGACTGGGACAGCTGCCCATTTAGGTCTGGTGGTGAAGAAAGAAAGAATGTTTGGGGACCTCCTGGGCTCCATCCTCTACCTTTAAAATGCTTCTGCCGTTTCAGGTCGCAGGCTCAGTAGTCTCACACTCTCCTTCCCTGGCCCCCTCCCCAGCGTCCCGCCCTGCCTTGGTCTCTGGGCCACTGGCCAAGGCTGAACTGGCCCCTCCCCAGGACAAAGGCCCCAGAGGCCCTTTGCGCTTGCGCCTAGAGTTTACACAGTCCTACAAACACCAAACATCCCTGTGTCTGCCGCTGTCTTTCTTCCCAATTGAGAAGGGAAAGGGGGTCAGGGAGACCTAGTGAAGCTCTAAAGAATCCAAGTCTCTCTTTACCCCAGTTAACTTGCATTTGGAGGAACTAAGGGGCTGGGAGTGGGGAGGGCTGGTCTGAGGAGACAAACTCCCCCATCCTTCTACCTCCCAGCGGCTTCTCTTTCTCTCCCACCATGGCCTGGGGAGGCCTTCTTCCCCTCCCCTTAATGAGTGGGAACTGCCTCCTATCTGGAGCGGGGTTGGGGGGACATTAAGTAAATGGGAGAAAGGGTCAGAGAGAGAGAAAATTAACTTACAGCGTTCGCCTGGGATTCATTTGCGAAGATGTAACCTCTCTCACCATCATCCCCAGCGCCGTAATCCCCTCTAACTGCCAGGCCCTCTGTCCTAGCATTAAACCTCACCAGCAGCTGCGTGGCTGGACAGTTAAGATTATATATGATGTAAATATATTGTGGGTTTGTCAGCTCTCCCTACACCATAAAACTTGGTTTAATGACATCACGTGGTCCCCCAAGAGCCACTCACGGGCTTGCCTTCAGGCCATTCACATAAATAACCTCCAAAAGTTTCAAACTCCTAAATTCACATAGAAGCCATGCGTATTTCTCTAATGCTCAGTTACACTAAAAAGCCCTTTTGCTGCTCCTTTGCCCCACCCCCACACACCCCTTGCAGGGTGGGGGGGGGGGAGGAGTGGATCCTTATTTATTTATTTACTTACTTACTTATTTCCATAAGGACCTGTCGCCTTCAAGGTCGTGTTGATATTTTTCTTCCTCCTATTTTTTTTTTCCTCCTCTATCCTCTAATTGTTCAGAGTGGGCCGTGTACCCCTCTTCCCACTCCCCCGGGAAGGTAAGTCATGTTTCTTCCCCTTATTTCTCGCTGCCAGAGGGGGTGGGTTCCAGGGTGGAGTGGAGAAGCAGGCTCCGTGGTCTCTGGTCAGACCCAGAAGCCCCTCCATTAAACTCCCCCAGAGCAATGCCAAACCCTAGTACTTGAAGATCGTTCTAGGAGGCTGGCTGGTAGGAGAACCACCCCAGACTCCAACGCGGAGGCCTCTGCTAGCGGTGAAAGCAGGGGTCTGGGCTGCAACCACTCCCAGTGCACGGGAGTAGATTTGTAGCCTCTGTCTAAGTTATGGTCGCTGATGCCGCTGAAGCAGAGGCTGGGGCCTGGGCGCAGGCCTGCAGACTGTGACAGAGGGTGGAAAACTGGCTGGCACGGCTCTGGCTACCCAAGTCCTCCAGCTCCTCCAGGGAAAGAGGCCCAAACCCTGTGGGGAGAAGGCATCTGTGCACCCTGCTCAGCAGGTCTGTCACACTGCCTCCACCCCTGGTTTTCCCCCTGGGGTGGTGCATCCCTCCCCCCACCCCCGCCCCCGCTGCCAATGGGGAGGAAGCACAGAGCCTGTTCCCTGGCAGTCAGGGAGGCTGGGGTGGGTGGTGGTGGGTGCCACGGCCTCTTTCTTAGTTAACTGTTACCCACTGGAGACGCCAGTGCTTCTCCATGCTTCACTGCTCGCCCAATAGTTTTACTCAGCATGGAGAAAAAATTAAAATAACTCCCTGAAGAAAATCACACATTTTATTTGAGAGGAAGGGGGCTTGAGAGAGATGAATTGGTGCTGGGCTGGGTTGACTGCTATGAGCTAATGGAAGAGAGACATTACGGGTGCCCTAACCTGGTGAGTGCTCTGAGAAGACGAAGGGTGTAGCCAGGGGTGCAGTTCAAGAAACTTGTGTAAGACCTCCTGTGTGTTAGGAGTGAGGCAAGGCTTTTGGATCTTTCAAAAAAAATAAATAAAAGACAGACTGGCAGCTTAAGCAGTAGGATGCAGAGAAGTCCGTCCTTATAATAAATCCAAGTAGCATCAGCGTTAATAATCATAAATATTCCCCTTCCCCCTCCCCAGATCCTCTCTGCTCCCTCTCCCTCTTGGCTGCTGGAACAGCCTCGGAGCCCAGCTCCCGAACTGGCCCCCGCCCCCCAGTGTGGGGGGCCTAGGCTTGGCTCCAGGAAATTACCCCGTCGTGGGAGGCAGGAGAGGAAATGCAGTAAAGTTTTATGGACCTTTCCCACATTTGTTTCTCCCGTAAAGTGCTTCTTTCCTTCATCCCATCCCAAGAGCCTGGGGCAGAGCTGTTCTGGGCCTAGGCCAGCCTCAGGCACCACCTGAATTCTCTGCATTTCCCCCTTCTCTTTAGCTCCCCCTCCCCCTCCACACAAAATCTCTGAGACTGAGATAAATGATGGCGGGCCAACAGACGCGACTCAGGCACTGGTCTACGCAGCTCCTTTCCCAGCTAATTGTCTGCATAGCCCTAGGCTCTAGGAGGTGGGGAAGACAATCTGAACTTTTCCGGCCAGGCAGGTACAAACTGCAGGTTGCCCCACTGCTCCCCCCGCCCCAACAAAGGTCACACACTTCCTCCTGCAGTGCCCCTCTACCAGGCAGTACCAGCTCTTTCTGAGCATTGTCTGGGGGACCAAACAGGCCCCTAGACTGAGAGCTCAACCCTTCCTCTATGTCCAGTGAGACCCCTCAGAGACCACCTAGCCTTGAGAGAGCTCTTCAAAGGCCCAGGAGGGCCTGAGTCTGAGCACCTCAGAGCCATGGATCCCTGGTCCCTGCAGATTAGCTCTGGCATGCAGTGCGTGCGGCGGCCAGTCTAGAGGCCTCAGATTCACCCAGTCAGGGTTGGAGTGGGTACAGAGGCCTGAATGCTTGGGACAGCCACAGCACAGGAAAAGGCAGTAGAGACGGTCTGGGTGCCCTCCCCTTCCCCAAGAGGTTCTTCTTGGAGCCAGGGTTAGGAAAGGAGCTCAGTTTCACCTGCCTCTATTCAATGCTCCTAGACTCTCCTAAAATTCTTTTGAAGGAGCCCTTGAAGGCTGTGGGCCTTCCCCAACACCCCGCAGCCCATTTAGACACTTTTCCCAATACATGCCCCCCAAACAGAGAGGAGCCACTGTATCTTTCGTCCTGTTCTCTGTCTTTATTTGATATGACAAAATATAGTTTCAGGAAAGATGTGGAGTTAATAAATAGTTTGACAATAGCCATGGGCAGAAGGACACCGAAAGTCGTGGCAAGGACTACTGGGCAGCCAGGAGCCTCTAGAACCTTTGTGGGGTCTAGTAGCAGGGAACCCCAATGGTTGAGCTAGCTAGCGGTCTGAGGCTGGGGGCCTGAGAGGACATGCAGAGAGCGCAGGCTGGACAGGTTTCCAGGTTTTGGGGTTGGGGGGGGCGCAGGTTTAGAGAGCATAGGGCAACCGAGGGGGCCCTAGGCAGACAGCCATCTCCCCCTTTCATATGCAGATCATTTAAAAAATGAGCATCGAGTTGAGTGGCTACAAAGAAGTACCCCGAGATGGTGCCGGGGTTTGCCAAGCACAACCATGCTCTCACCAAGCCGGCAGCCCGCCTGGCCCGCCTAAGCCCGAACAAAGGAGAGGGCGAGGCCGCAGGGTCCGGGCGTGGGGCCTGCCGCGGCGGCAGGGCCCACCTGAACCCCGGCGGCCCACGCTGGGGCAGGAATTCTGAGAGGCGGCCCAAGCCAGGTTCGCTCAGCACCAGCTCCTGTGCCACAGCCGTCTGGGGGTCCCCTGCGGAACTTGTCCCGGACCACGGTGCTGAGCAGAACTGAGGGGAGTCCGGTCGGCGCGGGCAGCCCCGCGGGAACCTGGGGTCGGTAGGGATGCGCAATGCCAAGGGAAAGAGCTTTTGTCTGAGGTGGGGAACCGGCGCTCCAGCCCCCGTTCTTGCCCCCAAGATATCTAGAGAGGAAAAACCGACAGGGAAAGGCGCGGGACCGAAGCGGGCTCGGGGTGCTCTCGGCGGGCCTCCCCGATGCCTCTAGAGAGCCTCTTTGCTTTTCATTTTGGAATCTTTCTTCCACTTCATCCTGCGGTTCTGGAACCAGATCTTGATCTGTCTCTCGTTGAGACACAAGTTGTTGGCGATCTCTATGCGCCTGCGGCGAGTGAGGTAGCGGTTAAAGTGGAATTCTTTTTCTAGTTCCAGAGTCTGGTAGCGCGTGTAACTGGTTCGGGACCGCTTGCCGTCCGTCTCTGGAATATAAACCCCCCAAGCCAGGAAGGGGTGAATAGCGTGCAGCACCCCAGCGTCCCCATCCCAGCCCCAGGCCCCCACCCGCGGCCAGAGGGAGAAGACGCGAGCGGGGCCGGACAGGCCCGGCGGGCCGCAGGCGGGCCCGGCCCAGCCCAGCCTGGCCCCGGGAGAGGAGCCTCCGCCCAGGCAGGAAACTTTCCGCCGCAGCCTTCACTCAGCAGCCGGAGGGGCTGGGGGTGGGGGGAGAGGGAGACCCAGGCTCGGACCGAACAATAAGCACCCTCGAGATCCGAGCACCGGGGACCCCCCTCCCGCCCCTCCCGAGTCGCTGGAATCCTCCGGAGCCGCAAGCGGCGGCCGAGCCGGCTCCGCAGGGGAGGGAGGAGGGACCGCGGGGGGATCCCCGCTCTGGAGCCCCGCGCTCCTCAACCTTCAGATCCCTCTATTTTTTTAACTCCCTCCCTCTCCCCCAAAAATTGAATATTGCCTTTTATACACGTTTTGTTCCTATGATCCAATTATGTCGTCGTAAATTTGGGCGCACACAGCCTCTAAGCCTTTTAGTGGACAGTTTTACGAGCCATTGATGCCTGGATCGTAAAATTTATGGCCGCAGGTTTTTTTTCTTTATTTGCCCCGCATGGCCTATAAAACCCAGGCGGACCCGAGCGCGCAAAATGAAGTCCTAAAGTTTACCGTGGCTCATGTGCAGTTTGGTCATCCACGGGTAAATCTGTGGCGCGGCCGGTGGCTGGCTCAGTCCGGCAGGCTGCCCTGTCTGCGCCTGCTCCTCTTTGATCTCCCCACTGCTCTTAGCTCGCTCCTCCAGCGCTGGGCGAGCCGCCTTCTGACTGTACATCCCGGGGTTCAGAGGAGCCGCTTCATCTCTGCCCAGAGCGTGTCCCGGAGCGGCTGCGGCGCTGCAGGCGGGGCGGTCGGGGTGAGCCCGGGGGTTGGCAGCCATGTCTACCCCGTGGAGAGAGTTGGAAGGCGCAGGCGGTGGGAAAGTGATGCTTAAGTCCAATCCGCCGTAGCAGTACCTGGATGCCTGCACCTCTGAGGCCGATCCATAGTTCCCACAAGTTTGCATGTTATAGGCAGGGATATTGGGGCTCTGCTTATAGAATGAATTGGCTACGTAGGAGCTCATGGCGGGGAGGGCCCAAAAAAAATTTCTGCACCCTTTTTGATTAAGGGTGATTTGTGACTCTTTGAAGTTGAGGGGTTTTTTGTTCTCCAAAGTGCACAATTTATAGGTGGAGATATCTCTTTCTTTATCCTATGCGCTCTTCCCAAATAAGGGAGCCTTAAATAGAGTCACGTGACTCGAGCGGCCACTCATAAATTTGGCTTGATGACCTCCGGGAGGTTAGTGATGGAAGCCGGCGAAACGCATCTTGATATGTTGGCAAAGCCCAACCAAGGGGGAGAGGGAGTGAGAGAGAGAGAAAAGGAGAGAAGGGGGAGAAAAAAAAAATGGTTCTTGGAATTGGGGGGTAGCCGGGACAACAAGCCCACAGCGACACCTGGTGCCTACTTGGAGGAATTGCATCCTGGCTCGCTGGCTGGCCTTCCGGCCTCTCAGGATTTTCTACCCTGTAGAGGAGAAGCTGGGTGTTGCTGCAATAAACTCCTGAAATGGCCTTTTAAATTGTATTTAATTTTAACTGGAGATAAGCCTTCACCAGGATGCGCAGAGCGTTTTTTGATAACGGATAGCTCCATCCTCCACAACCCCAGGGAGTTTCAATGTTCAAAAATGGCTGAGAAGGGGATTGAGGTAGGAGAGCCCCAACCCAGGCTGGAGGAGCCTTATCTCAGGTTCTCTAAATCAAGGGTCCAGGTCCCTTTCCTTTGAGGCCCCGGAGCCCTGATACCGCTGAGGAGGTGCCTGTCAGACTGAGAAAATGAACCCAGCCTCTGGAGAGGTAGACAGGATGCCCATGAGGAGTGGTCCTGGGTGGACAGAGCTAGATAGAGGGCTCCTGGGACTAAGATTGCTGGGGACTTTGGGGTAAGCCTGGAGGTAAGGAGCCAGGGGAAGATAGGTAGGCCTTCTCATCACCCCAGGGACTCCAGAGTGACATCAAGGCAATTTTCAATTGTGTGTGTGGGTGGGTGAGTGGCTAGCTGCCTAGGTAAAGAATCAGACATAATGAACTGGAGGACTGCTCTGCATCCCTGTGTATGACCCTCGTGTGGTACCCATGCCAAGTATTTTGAATGGAAAATATATGTTCATTGAGGGCATGGAGAAGCAAAATCCAAGCTTCTACAAATATTATATGAGCAGGGCAAAGGAAAAGGCCTGTTTTGTGCCCTTTGGGGAAAAGGCCTATGAACCAGGCTTTCCAGGGACCTGGGTTCAGAAGGTCCAAGGGAGAGCAATTTCTGAGCGATCTGGAGGTCTCCCAAAGGACCTGGTTGGGGGCAGGAGGGTGGGGGTGGGGGGCGGGCAGGGCAGGCGCCTAGTCTACCTTCACAGCCTGAGACCAGGGCCTTGGCAGCCATTCGGCCCCTTTCCGACCCCCCTCCCCTAGCTCCAAGTCTTATTCTTTCCTGCCTGTCTTTCCCCAGGAAATCTCCGCCCCTGCCAGGGGAAGCCCCCCTTCGCCCCCCCCGCTGGTGGAGGCGCTGGAGGGGGCGCTGGCGGGGATCTGGAAGGTCTGGAAAACTCTGGCGGATTTTTTTCCTCCGGGAGACCCCCTCAATACCTCACCCCCTACATCCACTCAGGTTTCTCTGGCTGGGCTTAGGAAAGACGGCCTGAGCTGGGGAAGGGCTAGGGTCTGGCTGCGCTCTTCACTGGCCTAGTTTGAGGGGAGAAGAAACAGTAAGGAAAAGACGGGCTGGAGAAGTAAGGAAGAAGGAATTTGGTCCCGGCCACGTCAGGAGTCCCAGAGCAGGCGAGAGATCAGTTTCCAGGCTTTCTTTTCCGAGATGTCCTTGAATCGCTCAGGCCCTGCAGAAGGGCTCAGATCCCGGCGGTCTTCTTCCCCTCGGCTCTCCGCCTCCGCCACGTTTCGCAAGAATCCTGGCGCGGGCCGGGGGCTGCCCTGCTAGCTCCGGCGCCTCCCTCCCTACTCCGAGGAGTGGGCGGGGGCGACCTGGGGCCTGGATGATGCAGCCTTTCTGGCCTTTGGGGGTCCGGGGTTCAGAAGCCGAGGACCCCAAACTACCAAAGACAGGAAGAAAGGCCTGTGTGGGGCCGGAGACCAATGCGGCCAACCCGGGGTCCCACTCTACCCCCAACCAAACCCATGCGGCCTTTTTTTTTTTTTTTTTTTTTTGCGGTTTGAGTGCGTTGCTCTGCGTGGGGAGCCCAGAGAGGCCTCCCAGCCCCCAGTGCGACCCCCGGGAGAACCGCAAGGCCGGGATCGGTGCCGGGCCGGGCCAGGCGCGTGCAGGGGGCCGGGGGCTCGCAGGCGGCGGGCAGACGCGGGAGCGCTCAGAGCCTGCTCCAACTTTAAGCCTGAGGCCGGCGGGCGAGCGAAGTAACAGAAATCCCGATATAAACTTTTAAAAATAATATCAGTTTTATTAAATATTCGAGAACGGATCCAGAGGTCGGATTTATACAGGAAGGTAACACGAGGGAATTTTTTTAATTTGTTTTTTTTCTCCTACTGGCTAAACAAACGTCGCTCACTTTTTTTTTCTTTTCGTAATTTTCCCTCTCTTTTTTTTCCCTTTTTAAGATTGGATTGGAACACGGACGGTGCTAAACATAAATATAAATACAGAGACCACAAATACAGCTAAAAATATTCACACAGAAACGGTCACAGTTTGTAATATGCCATAATGACCCCCAGGATTCTTTAAATACAATTCGCCTGGGCTGGGCATTTGCTGGGGCAGAGGGGCCGGGCGGGGGCTGCGGGGAGGCCCTGGGGGCTGCTGTGGGGCCCGGACGCGCCCTCCTCGGGCCTCCCGCCCTCCCCGGCTGCCAGGCCGGGCCCTGAGGCCCGGGAGCAGAGGCCCCCGGGGCCCGGGAGCCAGCTTTCTGCACGGGGGCGGGGATGGGGGGCGCCGAGGGGGTGGGAGGCCAAGTCCTCGTTTGGAGGGAGATCTGTGGAGTCTAAAGCGAGGTTCAGGGACGAGCCCCAAGGCCTGGGCGGGGGAAGGGGCCTGCAGACGAGCCGAGAACGAGCTAGCGAGGGAGCGAGGAGGAGGAGGCGCCTGGTGAAAAGAGTTTGTGCGGTGAGGGAGGGGGGCGTCCAGAGTTGACTTTTCAGGTCCATATTTGACTCCCTAATTTTGTCTCAGGGAGTCCAAACACATCAATTGTGCCAGTGATAAATATAGAGTGTGTGATTAGGAGGGTATTGGGGGGAGCGAGGGAGCAGGAGAAAGAGGGGTGGCAGGGACAGTCCTGGTCACTCTTTCTGCTTCTCCTCTTCTGTCTCTTCCCGCTTTTCCTCTTTTCCGCCCAGGCTGTCAGCCGCGGCCCCTCCGCCGCCCCCTGAGAGCGTGGACGTGAGATTAGACTCTTTTTTCCACTTCATCCGGCGGTTCTGGAACCAGATTTTGATCTGTCGCTCGGTCAGGCAGAGCGCGTTGGCGATCTCGATGCGCCGGCGCCGCGTTAGGTAGCGGTTGAAGTGAAATTCCTTCTCCAGTTCCAGCGTCTGGTACCTCGAGTAGATCTGGCGACCGCGCCTCCGGTCCGCTCCATAGCCGACCCCTAGAGATCCGGGCACAAAACACACTACAAACAATCAGCAAGGCATCCTCTGCAGATGATCTAGCCTAGCACAGCCCTGACCCTCCCAACTTGGCCAGCACTCACGGGCCCCTCCGGCTCCAGCCTTCTCCCCTCTGCTGTCCCCACCCCCACTGGGGGTACAGCCAGGATCCTAAACTCATTCAGTCCCCCCCCCTCCCCGGTTGGTAGGTGTGTCCCAAAGAAAGGTGTGTGGGGGGTGGGGGGACAGAACCAAGCAGGAAGCTGTAAACTAAAAGCTGATTTTTCAGAAAAATCTCAAAACACTGGGGATGAGGCCCCATTTCTCAAGGTCTGGGCTCCCCCATCTCCCCAAGCGCCCTAGCCCCTGGGAAACTTCTCCCCACTTCTCTGTCCCATTCTCCCCCCACTCCCTTCTCCTCAGTCTGACTCGACTTTGGGGGCTCCCCCACCCCCTCCCCTCATCCCCTGCCCTGTTCCTGCCCCCTCAACTCGCCTTAGAGCCCTCCAATCCGTCAGGGGCCGAGGGGGCCAGGCCCCTGCAAGCAAGCAGGAGGCGAGCAGAGGGGGCAGAAGAGGGGGCCCTGTCTCGGCGTCGGCGAGGAGACGAGCGTGATTGTTTTTATGGGGCCATAAAAAACTCTCTCCGCCCGTTCTTCTAGGGAAGCCGGTCATAAAGCCAGTTCAGTTTATTTAATTTATATCTCGGAGCTGTAAAACTCACCACTGTGCGAATTCATTCGCTGCATCCAGGGGTAAATCTGGATACTGGCTTTCTGGTCCTGGGGCGCAGTCCTGCCCTGCTCAGAACTAAAATCCTGAGCGATTGAGGTCTGTGTGTTATGTCCTAAGGTGTTTTGTCTGCAGTTTGAGAGCATGTCTTTCTCCTGGTAAAAGGAATTAGATCCATAGTCATACGGCCCTCGGCTGGAACTGAACACGACATTCTCCTGTGGCGAATAAAAGGGAGTCGAGTAGATCCGGTTCTGAGCCACGGCCGCTCCATAGGTCGAGAAATGCCTCACTGGATCATAGGCGGTGGAATTGAGGGCGACGTTGGGGAGGACGTCCTGGCCCCCGGCGAGGTGGCAGGATAAGGAAGGGTTAGTGAAGTAGGAATTCATCCCTTTGCCTTTACCTGGTCGGGCTATGATTTCTTTAATATTTATTTCTGTCTCCAGTTTGTACTCGGAACTAGATGGTTATAGGGACGGCTCCAATCCAGGACAGACAAAATGACAAAGTCAGCTGACCCCCTCCTAGCCAATCGCAAGCCAGATGTCAAGAAGGGGGAAAAAAATCGCTTCTGCTTCTGTTGATTCCCTAGTTGAGACTAAGTGTGTGCTTTGAAAGTAAGACTTGGATTTCTTTTAAAAATATATATGTAAGAGAACTGATTTGAAGGTGAAGGAAGGGTGAATGTCCTCTAGCAGGGCCTTGAGGCCCAGAAAAGGAGAGTTGCACTCCCAGGAAATCTCTCAGCCCCAGCTAACTTTGCTGTGCTGTGGCCACAGGAGAAATCTCTGTATTTTCAATTTGATTTCATCTTTTATATCTGCCCTCTTCTAAAATTACACTTTGATTTCTCCATAGGAGGAACTCCTTCCCAGCTCAGGGGGTTCCCCAGAAATCTTACAGGAAATCTGGTTTGATACTCCAAGGAGCGAGTTCCCATCTTTAAACCAGTCTATTTTTACCCGAATAATTTTTTTAAAAATCAAGAATGGAAAGAAATTGCATAAGACATGGTGTTTAGAGGAAGTAGAGTATGTCTGAGAGTTGGGGGTGGCGGGGGGCATGTGGGGAACCCCTAAGTCTAAAGAGGGAATGCTGAGTCTTCAGGGTGCAGTGGCAGAGCTGAGGTGTGCAAAGGAGCCATGCATCTGCTTCCTCTCTCTCCCAGCCCTCCTCTCCCTCCTCCTGCTCAGGAACCCCTTTTGGGGGAAACTCTTACAGCATTTTTGCCTAAAAGGGAAAATTTATTTTAAAATACAATAGGAAAGGAAGAGAAAGAAGTAAAAGGTGGGAGAGAGAGAAAAAAAGGAAGAAAGGAAGAAGAAAGAACTCTGAGAGTCTTTCTAGACACATCAACTCCTGTTTATGTTGGTGAGAATTTATGATTTGGAGCCAGCCAGGGCCGTTGGGGTAATTCACATAGCATCCAGCCAAAGAGAGAAAGCTGGTGGGGCTCTGATGGACACAGAGACAGAGCGTCTTGCAGCCTCAAGCCCCTGCCCAGGGCAGAAACCCCTGCCCCTCTTGGACGCTGTCCTGCCAAGGGAAATGCCCCTGGACCTGAGCTCTGGGGCTTGGAGATTCCAGCCAAGGTTTCCTGGGGCGCTCTCTCCCAAGGGCCAGCCACACCTGGTGGGGCCAGGCCTCTCAGCAACTCCCTACCCCCATTTTCTTCCCACCTGGGGGCTGAGAAAAAGGAAGAGAAGGTTAGGAAAAGGCAGCTGAGTCCGAGGCTTCTGAGGAGCCGCAGTGGGCGAACGGAAACAGCGGAAGGTGTGCAGATGGGCTTTTTCCTCCTGATTAATCCAAACTTCTTTTGATATTGTAACATAGGCCGAAAATGCTCTGAGTTGACAAAGTGGGGGGTGGTGGGGCAAGCGAAGGGAACAGTGGCAGATCATATTTTCCCCTCACCATTTTGGGGAGGGGGAGAACTGGCTATAACAAGAACCCGGATGTCGCCGGATTTTATGATCTTTTCCTTCTGTGTAACAAAGCGGAGTAATCAATGGGTAGCAATAAAGCCATAAACGGGACTACACTGGGAAAAAAACTCGTTTATTCATCTTCTGTAACGTTAAGGTTTCCCTGGAGTGTCGCTAGGGGGGAAAAATAAAGTTTTGAACCCAAAAGCAGACAGTATGTAGGAGCTGATGGAGACAACATGTTAGTTAATACATGAACCTCGTAACGGGATGTAAGAGTCTTCCTGCGAGACAATTTGTGTTGGCTTTTAAAAATACAGCCCCAGTCCTTCAGAGAGGAGAGAAATGTGTTGGTGTTTAGAAGGACAGGGGGAAGGCCCCTATAATTATAAAGGCTCCCTCTCCTGGACCATACTTTCCTCTCCCCAAGGAAATGAAGGTGAAGTGTAGAGGAGGATTCTTAAAATAAGAAAGAAATTTTGAGATGAGTTGTCTCTTTTGGGGTGTCATGGCAGGTACACAAACAGACACCAGCATGAGCTGCTTTTCGCTCTAGAATCCAGCTGTCCTCGAATTCATGGCATGCCTGGGCAGGGGTTTCCAACAGCTGGCTGGGGCTCCAGGCCCCCTGGAGGGCAAGAGGGAGAGGGAAAGAGAAGTGGGGAGGGGATGGAAGGAAGGCTGAGGGGGCTGAACTAAGGAACAAGTCAGTGCCCCCCTGGACACCAGTAGCCGCTCTCTGAGTTCCCAGTCTCAATTCTGCCCTAAGGACAGCAGTGTTACACGAAGAACAGGCCGGAAGAGAGAGTAAATTCCCTCCCCACCCCCCCTTCAGAGAGAGATTGCTAGAGGGATAAATCATGTCAGTGATATTTCCTTCAAGATATTAAATTGTTGCAATGTACAACAAATTGAATGATGGAAGATAGGATGTCTTAATGAGGTTTCGCTTTCAATGACTGTTGATTTTCTATGTATTTTAAAATCTCTTTTATGGGTAGGTGGGGGAAGGAAGGACCTTGGAAGAAAGAAGGGGCTTCTGGGGAAGCATGCGCTGCAGCTCCCCAGCAAGGATGCCTGGGTTTGTTTTCTTGAGCCCCTTCTAAACCAAGTGTGGAGAGGAAAAGGGTGCCTAAGTTGGGGAGAGTCCCCTTTGGGGCCTAAAGGCAGTGGGCGCAGGGGGTGGGCGCCCTGAGGAGCAGAATGTAAGTCTCAGCCCCGGAAAGTTAAGTGTTTTATTACATCCCTAAACAGAGGGCAGAGACGGAAAGGTCTCGCCAATTTATAATGAACAGGAACCAGCTGCTGGGGGTGGGGGGAGGCAGAAATGCTGGAAGAGGGGAGAAGGGGAAGCAGAAATACAAATAAATTCTGCCACTGCTTAAAGACTTTCGGCAAAATTAGTTTCTAACACACTTTTCCCCCATCACCTTTCGTTCCTCAGGAAAGAAGCCTTCTTCCTTCAGTTAGATCTTTAATTATGCAGCTGAAATTTGCTGGAAGGATTCGCTCCAAGGGGGGAGAACAAGTCAGATGAGCCGAATCTTCCCTCCCTTGGATTATATTTTCCTTTTCTCATTTCATGTTAATTTTATTTTTTTGGCAAAAGAACGACTGTCTATGGGGGGAAAGCTGGGACTTGGGTTTTTCTAAATATATTTATATTTTCCTGTTAAATTTGTCTGAAAACAATTATGGAAACTCATCAGCAGAAGCAAGAACAGATGTTTTATTAAAACTGCAGTTGAGCTCTTGTAAATATGCACAAGTCCTGGGAAGGAGGGGGGAGAACTAGTTCTTTGTTTCTATAAAACAAGCCTAGAGAAATCAGAGAACACCCCCTCATCAGGCCCATTGGTCTCCGACTTGCTCTGCCCCTTCGGCCTCTGGAATAGGGAGGGGGGTTGGCGGCAAGAACGGATTTTCGCTTTCGGAGCTGGAATCAGTGGATTCAAAAACAGAATTCAAAAAATACAGAAAAGGAATAAAAGGGAAAGTTGCGGCTCCCTGTCTCAGCAACCAAAACACATGCTTTTCATGAACACTAATTATAGGAGAGAACTCATTGTAGGTGCCCTGAGCCTAAATGGGGGGCAGTCATTGGTCGGGAGTCCCCAAGGGTTGCATTGGAGGCTGGACACTGGAGGGTTTCCCAGGGCAAGTGTTAAGGCTCCTATTCCAGCCTTATCCTGCTCCAGACTGGGGATTGGGGGCCTGTGTATCTCTGAACTGGGGAGAGGGTGGCTGGGTCTGGCTTCTGGCCCTGGAGAGGTTCATGGGTGGGTTCATGAAAGGTTCACCTTGCCTGCCTTTGCTTTCCACTCTGCTCTGGGAAATATATTAATTAATTCTAGGGGAAGAGTATGTGAAGTGAGAGGCATGAGATCTGGAATTTTTATTTGGGGCCATTCTTCTCCAGAGGTCCTGGTTAGTTTGTGTTCTCCCAGTCTTCTCTCTCTCCCCAGATCCCCCAACTCTGCGCCGCTGTCTGTGACTCACCCAGCCTCACACACAGATACATACACACTCCATTCCTGGCTGCCGGCGCCAACTGCAGCCCGGCGCCTCCGAAGGCTGCTCAGGGACGCGGGCACTGGAGCCGCAGGACTCAGCAGTCGGCCTGAACGCCTGGCTGCCTGGAAGCCCCTACAGCTGCCCAGCCCACCCCCTGGATCCTTGACTTCCAGGGCGGGAGAGGAGCGGTTGCCCCACTGGCCCCTTTTGTGCCACTGGGCGAGGGCTGAAATCCCTCTTGCAGAGAAAGCTGAGTTTCAATAATTGTTCAGCTCACCTCACAATAGCACTGTTTGGTTAAGGCTTTGCTGTTCTAGAGTGATTGCTCAGTTGGCCCGACTGGCTTATGATAGGATTTTTTTTATTTAAAAATTAAAAAAATAAATCCTACTCCAAATGCCTAGTGTTTTGTGTAAGAGATCCTTTGATCTCCACAGAATGCAGAGTAAAAGGCTTGCAAAGAGTTTCCTAGTCCGTCAGAGAACCTGAACGCAGGGAACTGGGTCTGCTTGGGGATACCCCAGCATAGCTGACCCAAGGAGCCCCCAGCTTCTCAAAGATCCAGTGGGGAAACTGTCTGAGCTCATACCTCTCCACACATGTGTTGTACTGCAAAAAAGAATGCTCTTTCTCCTTTCAAAGTTGAGGCATGGAGACACTTGGAGAAAAGTGAAATTTGACACACCCAGCCCGGAAATGGATCCCATTTGGGGGTGCTGATATTCTGGGGACAGGGCCCAGGCTGGCCAGCTGAATGGAGTTGGGGGGCAGCAGGGAGGCGGGATAGAGGAAAAGGCCAGATGGGGCATGTCAAGCTCCTGAGAACTGCCCCAAACACCTCAGAGGCCTGCGCTTTTGAGCTGAGAGGTTGAGAGGCTACCCAAGCTGCTTTTGCTTTATTTGCAATTAAACAGAGAAGAAAGGTACCTGGAGGGGCTCAGCTAACTCACATCATATTTTCTCTTCTCTCTCTCTCTTTCCAGATTTCTGCCTGACCTTTCTTTACCACCACTCCACTTAATGCTACTACCATCAGCAGACACACACTCCCACAACGGAATTTGTTTGGCTTCTCTGGCTGAAGGTTAAGAAGTACAGTAGGTCTTCAACATCTCTATCCCATCGCACTCAACCCTGAGCCCATTTGGGCCCCCTTTGGAAGAAATCATTTCTGGCTTTAGGGGCCTGGCCCCCAAGCCTCCCACCTCTGTCCCAAGCAGCTGAGTATCAACTGAGGAGGGGGCATACAGAAAGCCTTCAGACATAGTGTCTCATCCCCATTGGGAATGGGGAGGGAATTCAGATCCTGAGTGACATTTCAGGGAGGGAAAGCAAATAGTCCTGTTTGGCCCAGGAGGGAAAATTAAAATCCAGAACACTCAGAATATTTTTTGGCCTCCAGAATGAAAACAAAGGATCCCCAATTTTCTGGCTTTTCTTATATCCCTCCATGCAGAGTACTGCTTGGATCCATTTTGGAAGTTTTGAGAATTGTAAAATTCAAGAACAAGAACGCGGCATTTATGACGTCACAGTGAGTTGTCATGAGGAAATTGTAAATGTCATAAAAGTTACTACATACAGCAGGAGTTTTGTGTGTGGGTTCCCTGCCTCCCCTCACTTCCTCTCCCCCCACCTGTCTCCTTCTTCTTCCCCTGGTCTAAGTTTTCCCACTTGAAAATAAAATATTATTAAAGTTCTGGAACAATAAGCCAACAAGAAACACTGTCCTCATTTCCCTATAAATAATTTGATCCTTTATTGTTTGCAGATATGAAAGAACCATTTAATCTGCGCTGGCGAAAAGAGGGAGAGAGATGGGGAGGGGGGAATTAATTTCAGAAACGAGAGAATATTACTTACTTCGATAATACTCTTTCAGATTTGATAGCCAGGAGCAAAATTAGAGGCGAACAGCGGCCTCTCCGACTCTACACCTGGCGAGATTGGAGATTTATAGGATCTTTAGTGAAGGGGCAATTTAATTTTGTAGGATTTGCTTAAATTCACTGCTATTTTGGGGGGCTGAGGAGAAGGGAGGGTGATGGGGAGAGCGACATGCCTTATCTAGCTTTATGAATCCGCCAACATTAGCCTGATTTAAAACCCAACAACCTGTGTCTCAGGGAAAACTCCTGCAGAAAGGAGTGGGGTGAGGGGGATTCGGCTTTCTCAAGGAGTGTGGCCCCCTTAACCGAGCAGTTGCCAGGGGAAAGGAAAAAAAGCTGGAGGCCAGGGGAGGGCTGCTCTGTCTCTCCACCACCAGGACACCCGGAGGTTTATGGTATCTCCATAATTCCCCCGACCCTATAAACAGCTGCCCTATTTTAGGACGATTTCTGCTTCCTCCCCTCGGAAAGGGAGAGCGAGGGAGGTGGGAATGGCGGAGCGGGGTGCCGGAAAGGGGAGGGAGTTCAGGATAGCGCCGCACTTTGTTCTCCTGGGTGAGTTTGCTGTTTGGCGGGTTTCTGACGCAGGGTGGCAGCAGACAAAACAAGTAAACAACTCACAGACACAATAAACAGGGGCGGCTGCAGCGCCGTGGCAGAGGCCGTGGGCCGTGATGAGGGGCACACTTTGGGGGTAATGTCATCCTGGCACTCGGGGCCGCCAAGGCCTAAAAGCTCAAGGCTGCCCTTGGTGCGAGAGAAGATGGGAAAGAGCTGCACGCCTCGCACCCGCGGCAAGTCTGGACAGGAGATTCTGGGGAGGAACCTGATCACCTAGGGAGTGGAGTTAAACCCCCGCCAGCTCCTCTCCCATCCTTACTTTCTTTCCTGGGGGTTTTAATGGACATTTATACCCCAGCCTCTGTCTTTCCTTGGCCCCAGAAGGGAGAAAGAAGGCTGGTTAATTCTCAGCCCTGGCTCACACTCAGTGCTCTAGGCCCACTGGCAGTCAGACCAAGCTTCAGCTATCTCTACGGCTTGGGTAGCAGACAGGATTAAAATAAAGTTCCACCAGTAACCAGATCTAGGTTTCTGGGGAACTTTGAGATCCCCTAGTCCGCTCCACATATGACACAGGCAAAGCTGAGACCCCGTCAGCAACCAGAGCGAGCAGGAGTGGGGAGATAGGCATTCACCGCACCCTCATCCGTCTGGCTGGCTTTCTCCAGCGGCCTCTCCAGGCACCTTAGTCCGTCCACAGCCGCCCCAGATCATTGCCCAGAGGCCACCTTATTAACCACTCCAATCTTCTCTGCCGCCTCAGTGAGGCTTCGAACACCAAGGCCCAGCGACTGCTCAAAACTGCTCACAGGCATGCCTCACCGACCAAAGTTTCCCACCGAACTCACTTTCAGCACAACTGGGCTCGCCTGCTCAAACAATCCTGAGTTGGGGAAGTCTGCAGGGAGGTGTGGAGAGGAAGCAGAAGGAAGTCAATCTTTCCCCAGCCCAGCTGCTTGGACAGCAAAGGCAATAAGGTCTAAGAAAACCTTTGTGGCATCTCTTGGTTACTGATACCCGCATACTCCGATTCCAGCACGAACACATTTTCAGCAGAGCACGCACAGAGGGCACCCAGTGCCTCCTTGAGCCTAAGCCCATCTAGTGAGGGCTAACAAAATTTCGCACGCACATAAAATGGTGTTTGAGCGCATATAGGCATGGTAATACACAATTAACCACTGAGGAAACATGAGTCTGTATATATTCGTGCAGAAGTCTGCGCCCGTACATTTGAGCCTCTATCTAATAAACGTATAAAGCTACCAAGCCTGGTTTCGGAACATAACAGCCAACCCAACAAGGCCGCCTTCTCCAAACAAGGTCGCATTCTTCGTGGGGATCACAACTGTCAGACCAGGGGGAGAAAGGGTTTGCTCTGCCCATTTCTCCTTAGCTAGGAGCTGGCGTGTGAAATACAGCCCGTGGCAGGACTGACAAAGCCCCGTAAGGGACAGGCCTGAGGTACCCAAAGAGTGGACTCAGTGGAGACTGCTGGGGGCCCTGGGCTCAAGGGAGTGTCATCAGACCCTGACCCATGGATTCAGGGCTTCTGCACAGCCTTAGCTCTGGGTGTGCAGAGTCCTTGAGCCCGATTCTATTCTCAGCTGCTCTGGCTATTATTAGATAATCACAGGAGTGTCCTCCTGCTCTTAGGACCTTGTCCACAGGGAATTTGGCTTGCAAGGAGGGTGAGGGTTGCCACGGGTGGCCCCTTTTGTGCTTCTGTTTGAGTGCCATCGAGGGAGAGAAAGAAAGGAAGGAAAATTGAGAGTAAGGAGGGAAGGAAGGGGCTGGCGTTTGGGGCTGGGTTTTTCCCCTGGCCAGACTAGAAAATGGAAAACTAGGGCCAGTCACTGCGGCTAGACTGTCTCTGCATCCCTCTGGGTCCTGAGGAGAGTCTAGGGGTGAAATGAGTGGGAGCCTGCAGGACCATAGCCAACAAGGGACAGAAAATCAATGTATAAAAATAATATATAAGGACATTTCAGGATGGTGCTACTAACCCGACAACCACCAACCCTACCACTGTGAAATCTCACTAACCACTTTCGTTCGGTTAGATCCCTGTAGGCCGAAGGTGATACCCCAGCCTAGCCCAGGCCCACCCCTCCAAAGGGAGGGGGCCCCCTCTAGTATTCCAGGTGAACCCCACTGGCCCGAGTGGCCTTCTCCGGAAACTGTTGTCCTGGGGGGGGGCGGTGAACAAAGACTTGTCCCCCTCCCCCAGTCAGTGCGGCCATCTGCTGGGGCGGGGGCAGACAAAATACAGCGAAAGAGAAATAGAGGCCTCACCGATCGGCGGTTCCCAGAATACGCCAGGAGAAAAGCTCCCATTTTCAGGCCTCCGGGGCCCCTCCACTGACCCACGGTACTCCCCTCGCCCTTTGCAGGTCGCACGGACTCGGGGTCTGAGCGGCCGCGGCCTGGCTCCCCGGGGCGTCAGCCCCAGGGCCGCGCCGGGGCGGCGAAAGAGCGCGCGGCAGCCGGAGCGGGCGGCGGGCTGGGCCCATTTGGGGAGAGCCAAGCGCTTTTCTCGATCGTAAACAAGGAACGCGAAATTAGCCCCTCGGCAGACGCCTCTGCCGACACACAGAAGTCCTATTGCGGGGGGGGCGGGGGGGAAGGGGGAGAGAAAATGCCATTTCTTCCCCCGGGAGAATACCTCCCAGGCCTTTATGTCGGCTGCGAAAGGGGAATTTTGGGGGGGCAAGAGAGGAAGGGAAGGGGATTGTGGGGGGAGGGGAGGGAAGATTCACCGTCAACTCGGGCCCAAGGGGTTTGATTTGAATGCAGTCGAACTCTATTTTTAAAAATTTGATAAAACAGGTTATCCCCCCCCCTACCCCCCAGGCGACTAGTCTGGGTTTAAACAGGAAATCGAGGAGTGGTCCCCTCCCCCACTCGGGCTTGGCGCAGAAGCCCAGTCGCGCGTTTGGGAGAGGATGGGGGGGGGGGCGTGCTCCTGGCTCGGGCTGAAGGGGACTCTGGACCCCAGACTCTCGGATCTCTCTCTAGAAGTATGCACCCTCCCCTCCCCCAGCTCTGGGGTGTGTCTGCCTTGGGTGTGTAAGCGAGTGTGTGTGCGTTGCCCTTTATAAACAGAAGCTCACACATATAGGGGCCGCCTCGGACCCAGGCCAGGGAGCAGGGCGGGGTCATATATCAAGCTGCAACACATTCAGGGCCACGTACATTTGGAAGAAATTAAGCCACTGTGTTATGAAACCATATGTGTTGGGTTAAGACTATACAACACGCCATTAGCACCAATTATTAGGAAGATCCCCAGCGCCCAGGACCCTCCGGGCCGCCCAATTCTGAGTCCCGACCCCGTAAGTCAGTCGTGCCCCAGCCGTGCATTGAGACCTCACTACCTCTGCTCATTCAGGAGGCCCTGCCGGCGAGGCCTGGTCACTGGTCCCCACCCATTCTAGGGCCTCTTCAATTCCCACCTCCGCCCCAGACAGGGCAGATCACAGCCCAGAGCAGCCAGGCTACGCGGGTGAAGCAGTCCAGTTGGTATCCTGGGTGGGGTGGCCGCGGTTGGGGGTGGAGAACGCCGGGCCGGGGGTGGGGGGAGAAAAAGCAGATTGGCCCCCATTCTCCAAGCACAAGATGGCTTTTGAGTACGGAGTCCCCCACCCCCACCCATCCATCCGCAGTGCAGAGCACCTCCCATCTTTCCATCCGCTCGAGTGGGGGTGGAAGCAGGGGGTGGGCAGACGCTCTCCCCTCCGCTGACGCGCACCAGCCACCAGCCTCCCCCCTAATTGCCAATTAACAGGCCCCGCCGCCCGCCTAGCTGCGCTCTCTTCCTGCTCCGCGGCCAGGCCCTGGGCCCGCACTGCGCATGTGTGAGCTCTAGCGGTCGCGCTCTCCGGGAGGGAGGGGGCTGCGGAGCAGGGAGGGGGCACTGGAAAGTTTGTTTGGGGGTTGGGGGGCTGACTCTGCTCGGAGGGCATTGGTTACAGCTTACAGGTTCTCTCTTCTGCCCTGGATTTTGAGCTCCCGAGCCCTCTCTGTCCCAGTCCCGTTAGCCAAAAGGCCGCAGATCTATAACAGGTAAGGACAAGGTCTGCGCACTAGACCCCGGCCTTGAGCCCCACGCAGTCCTCTGGCCCCCCGACCCCCAACTTCAGCGTACAGTGACATAAAGACAACATACTTCCCCCACTACCATATTCCAGTTTAACCCAATTTCTCCCCCACCCCCACTTTTCCTTCCCATAATTGCCACGCGCCCACCCTCTCGCCCCCTCTCCTTTCTAACCAAGACAAGCCGCTGCTGTCCTTATCTTGAAACCGCCACCCAGCTACGGACCATTAGTTACATATTTGAACCAATAAGGAAACACTTACCGGGCGCTGCTGTCACTCTCCCTCTCCCTCTCTCTCTCTGCCTCTCTCTCCCACTCTCTCTTTCTCGTCTTTGCTCATTCTGTGCCGCTGCCGAGCCTGTCTCAGCTCCACATACATATATATGTATATATATATATATACTTTATAGAAATTTTAAAATAAAAAAGAATAGTCCCAATAATTAAAAAAGCCAAATAAAATTAAGGAGAGATGCAAGAAGGGGGCAGGAGGGAGAGCTTAGGAGAGGGGAGGGGCGGAGGCATCTGCAGCTCCCTATCTCAACTCCTGTTCCCGCATTCCTCCTGCCCCTTGGGGGGCTAGAGGGTCGGGAAGGGAGAGAGGGGTGCCCTCTACTCCAGCCTCTCCCCCCGCCCCCCTCCTCAGGTGCTCCCAGCTTCCGGCAACTCCAGCTGGGAGGAAAAAAATTAAATGAGGGGAGAAAATAATTATTAATCAGATTAATAAAAAAAAAATACTAGTAATGAAGGGAGCGCCCAGCGCAGGTTTCCCTGGCAATGGTTAGGCTCTTACAGGGAGGACTGTTCTGCGGAGCGCTCCGAACGGACAAACCACAATAAAAAGTTCACGTTCATGGATGGAATCCACATGACTTCTTGTGGCCAATCCAACTTGTGAGTCGATCGTAAACTTTTATTACTCAGCTGTAAATTTTCTGCAAACAACCGGGAATGCGATGCATTTGTGTAGCGTGTGCAAATGGGCGCCGCGGTCGCCATGTTTACCCAATTCTCTCGGAGAGGGAGCATCCCCCGACCCCCCACCCCACCCCCACCCACCGCCCACTCCCCACGGGCCGGGTTGCTCCTGGCTAGCGCGGAAGGGCGAAGGGGGGACCTGACAGGAGACAAGGAAGGATTCTGGCGCTGAGTCGGCTGCCTCCCTCTGCCATGCCGAATTTTACATATTTTCCTTAATAAATGGGGTATTAAGGTTGGCTCTGGGGGAACCACAGCTTTGCAAAGATTTGTGGCATTGGGGCAGTGACGGCAGCCCCGGCGGCGTGAAGGGACTGAGAAGGGATGCTCAGCCTACCCCAGTCATTTTTTTCTAGGAAGAGAACAACATCCTTCCCACTGGGGCGTAGGGGAAGCCCCCACTCCACCCCAGATGGGAACAGGACGGGGAGGCGGCTGGAAGCCTCATAACCAAGACTGACCTGGCCGTGGTCTGAAGAGCGGAGAGGGTTTAGGCCTGCGGAGGCAGCTTGGGGAGGGGGGGGGGGGGGGCGTGGCGGACGAGAATGGGGAGCAGCCTGCAGAACTCCCAAAGCGCCCCTCGTACCCAGATTCTTTTCTCCGGAAAAGTGACATTCCTATCTCCCCACCCCCCAAGACCATCCCTAGGTCTCCTAAGGATGTCAGGTCTCCTCAGTTCCTAGGTTCAGATAGCAGCTTCCTCCTAATCTTTTTAGAATTAAATATAAAATTAAGGCCTATGATCGATCTTACTTCCCAGTTCTTTTTCCTTTGGGTGCATGGTCATAGGAAGCCTTTTTCTGTCTGGTCAGGTGGCCCAAACCCATCTGCCTTTTTCAGAAAAATTCCAATGTCTGGGCAACTAGGACACACCTTGCAGGCCCTGAAAAAAGAATCTATTCTTTCCTTAAATTCTACCTTCCATGCTAAACACCAGAACACGGGAGACTCCAGACCCCTGATTTTGGCAATGAATCCAGTGTGAGGGAGCCCAGAATAAATTCCCCCATAGAGACTATTTGCCACCAGTCACCACCCAGCCACTCTCCCCAACAAGCTGGAGATTTGAAGGCCCAAAGCTCTTCTCTTGGTTCCAGAGTCATGTTGGCATGGGGACTTCCACGGCTGGGTGCCCCACCCCAACCAACAGGGGGTCCCCTCATCCCCTCCCCAAACTTCCTCTACAGTAAGTGAAGCAGTTCCCTCAGCCGGATGCAGGGACCTCGTTTCTTTTACAAACCCACCCATAAATTTTATAACAGGTAGTTAAAAATTACGACAAGGAAGCAGTGGCCCAGCTTTTCACAATGGGCCTCGGGGAGAATGGGACAGCTCTGCGGGCAGTTCACCGGAAATTTTACTTCTAGTCTGTGGCACAACCTGTCTCACAGTTCGCTTTAACTGGCACGGGGTGACTTTCTCCAGCACACAGCCGCTGGGGCATCTCATTTGGGGAAGCTGAGGCTGGGGAGGCCAATCCACTCTCCCATCCTAGGGTACCCCAAGGAGCTTTTTAGGGCACTTATTACCTCCCTCATCCTCCTCCCCCAGATCCCCTACAGGCCCTCAATTCCCTTGGCCTCTACAACGAAGTGGGGAGGGAGAGATAATGCCGAGTGTTTTTTTTTTTTCTTTTTTGTTTTTAAATCCTGAGAAACGAATTTGCCCCCCAACTTAATAGCTGCATTATCCTGTCTCTACGGTTGAGATTAGAATAATAAATTCAAGGCGAAATGAGCGAGATGCTTCCACTCAGCATTTTGAAAGACACTATTTTTCACAAATCACAAATAGCTTTCGGAAGCCACTTTGATTGGCTAATAAAAAAGTAAAGAATGGGAGAAAGTCCTAGCTGCTGTTGCCGAATGGTCCCCATTCCGGTAATGGGACGGCGGGAGTATTTGGGAGGACGCGTTTCTAAAGAGAGCGCATCCCCGCTCGCAATTAAGTTCTCCCATAAAACGGGTTTTGCCTCCTTTTCTCTCCAAACGAGAAAACAGAGGCGGTGGGCACCACGGGCTGGGGGGAGCGGGTGCTGTAAGAGAGGGCGGCTGGAGATCTCTGGGTCTGGCCCACCCGTTGCCTCGCATCTCAAGCGATGCTGGGCGCCAGACGCACCCCGCCCTCCGACGCCGGGCTTGGGGCCACGGGCATTGCTGCGCACGGCCGGGGTTGAATGGGGCATTGGGTGTGGGGAAAATTCGGTGAGGTTCTTCGAAGGCATTTAGTGTAAGGTCAATGGCTACTGGGCCAGCGATTTTTTATTAATAGCAAGCATAATTCCACATTTCAAAATGAAACGACCCTCGCCGGCCCTCGGAGTCTGGACGCCCCGTGGGAAGGCCTGAGGTCAGAGCGAAATGCTCTCTGTTCGGGCCTCCCCGGCGGGCAGCCGGTGTTTCCCCTCAGCAAACGGGGTTACCTGGCTGGCCCGGCAGCTGTCAGCTGGGACCCCAGGTTCCGAAAGATTTACCCCAGAGCTGTTCAAAGCTGTTCCCGACTGCCTGCCCGCAGCCTGCGCTTCCAATCCGTAGCCTCTCTCGGGCCGCAGGACTCCCCTATTAACGACGCCTGATCCAATCCTGTATTCAAGACCACTTTTCGTGGGAGCCAGGGACTCAGACGCGGGTGAAATTACACAAAACTAGAGTCGACTTACTGGGCGTAAGTCTGGGGAAATCATTGAACGGGAGAACAGAGACTGAGAGAGTGAAGGGAGTAAGAGATAGAGAGGTCTGACCTCAAAAATATTTCAGTCTTTGGGGGTCTGGGTTTTTAAGACCAGAAGATCCCATCCCCTCCCCTCGTCCCATCTCTTGACTGAATCAGACGGCTTGTATCTCTGGAATTTGGTATTATTTGACCAGAATCTTGCTGGCATAAACAGATTTCTCTGTCTAGGACTCTCCAGGGAAGACCGAGAGACCTCTTGCCTCCTGAGTCCCTTAGCCTTCAACCCTTTATTTTGGGGAATGGGGAGTCCAGTGAAGACTGTCCTTACCCGGCTGTGGTTGGAGTGTGGGACTGATCACTCAGTGGGCCCACCCCCACCCAAGCCAATGACCTGAATTATAAGGGCAGGGCAGGCTGCCCAATTGCCAAGGTGAAGCTGAGAGGGCTTGAAACAGCCAGAACAGAGGCTGGAGTAAGTGCAAGCGGCTGGGTGACAGTGATGGCTCTGTGCTGGCTGAATTTGAATTTCAGACAGTGGACTCAGGCTGCTTGCCTTGCCAGTCCCTCCACCTTTCCCTTCTCTCCTCTCCCCTAGGCTTAAGCTCCCTTATCCCCCACTCTCAGGCTTCTTCCAACCAAGTCCTCCAGACTGCCTCAAGCCTCACATCCTTCCCACCCTGTTTGCTTTCTAGTGCTGGGTGCTGAGTACTAAGGGTTGACCATGAGAGATCAGAAGGAATCACATTTCCTCATCCTTAGCCCCAGCCCCTGGTTGAAAAAGGCCTAGTTGCTGGAGGGGCATGGGAGTGGGGGCAGATTTTTGATCTGGGCTCAGCCCAGGGCCAGGAGGAAGAAGATGGATGAGTGGAGGAGAAGATGCTTTCTTCCCATTGGGACCCTGGCATCTACCAACCCACTTTGTTTGGAGCCAATGTTCTCCCAAGGGCATTCTGCTCTGCTTCCTCCTCCTCCTGTTCACCTCCCCACTTTCACCTGCCCTCCCAGCCCAGCCAGCCCTCTCAGCTCCTCCACTCCTCTCCATGTGAGTGCTCCCCAACCCCAAGTCAGATCAGTGGAGGAAACCTTTACTAGAATATTGAAAAAGGGTAAGGAGGGGAGGGGTAGAAAATGGGGTACGATGGGGAAAAATCGAGTCAGTCATTACAGCTTCAAATATTTTTTCTCCATTTTTTTATTATGACTCACGTATACAATACAAAGTACTTCGACCAGAAACAGAGCTGCTGCCGGGACACAAAATCTACATTCATAGCTGGACATAAAGACGAATGACCAAAAATTATTATTATAGATATATTTTTAACGTTGTTTTTCTTTCGAGCACATTGCATAAACAGAGGATTCAAGACAGTTAACTATACATTCAGTGCAATTTAGTTCTACTCTACTGGGGTTAGAAGCACAATAAAAGCGCACAGGACCGGCGGGCTAGGCAGTCTCAGTTGTTGGGTTTTTCTTAGTGAAATAAGCAGCAACAAACGACAACAAAACCGCATTACAAATACTCTCAAAGCAGGATTTCTTCCTATAGGTAGTGATAAAATACGTTGGAGGTTTCTTTCTTTTTTTTTTTTTTAAATTTTTTCTCTTTTTTTCTCCTGTATTAGGATTTTTTTAATTTCTCTTTTTTATTTTTTCAAGATTATTGCAGGTTCCCTTTAGGTAGTATGTTAAAGATTTACTATGATTATTATCAGTATTATTATTATTTTCATGATTATGGCGATTTCTGAGCGCTTATACCAGTGCAGCTCAGAGGAAGCTGGGCCCAACAACAGGAATTAGACAGCTGAAGGGGAGGAAGGCATGGGCCCGAGTGACCAAGGGATGGCTAGGTAGGATCTGAGCGGCAACTGCAGGCAGGCGCCTTTCTACCCCGTGAAAAGGGAGGAGGGAAGGGGAGACCTCGTCTCCTTCAGGTTTCCATCAGGTTCCTAGAGAAAGTCAAGGGGGTCTAAGTGGGGACTCCCAGGGAGGGAGAGGGGATATTCCTTGCTATCATTTTTAAAATGTCTTTGAATATCCTCCCTTTCTTTTCCTTCCTTCCTTCACTTTTTCTGTCCTTTGGGGAAAAAAGTCAATCTAAGACATTAATCCTAGCATGAAAACAAAGCCACGAGTCTTCTTCCATATTTTGAGGGGGCTCCCCTCTAAAATAAATACCAGAGAAGCAGGGAGGTGGCAGTGTGGCAAGAAGGGGCCGGGAGAAGGGGAAAGGGGGCCAGGTCTCAGACCTTAAAATCCAGGCAAGACTAGGAAGGGTGGGGGTAGGGAGAAGTGTGTGTGTTGGGGCAACGACTGAGACAGAAACTCGGAACTTTTCGCTGTGTCTCAGTATCCCCCCTCCAGCCCCCAAACAAATAAAGGTGGGGGGAAGTCCAAACGTAATAAAACCAGAGCTGCAAGTATCTGACAGGTAGTTAGAGTTGTGAGTGTCATTCTATTCTCTATAAAAGCAAATGACAGTCGTAAACTTCTCAATTTATCTGCTACCATAAAATGAAACTTCAAGGGAGTTGCTAAAGGAGGGGGGGGATGTCTCTCTTTTTTTGCTCAGTCCTTGTTTTCTTCCTTTTCCTCCTCTTCTTTCTCCTCTTCCTCGTTTCCTTCTTCCTCCACCTTCTCCTCATCTCGGGCTCCGGGCAGTTTATCCTTGTTGTTCTCCTTTTTCCACTTCATCCTTCGGTTCTGGAACCAGATCTTCACTTGTCTCTCAGTCAGTCCCAGGGCATGAGAGACTTCAATCCGACGCTTTCGTGTCAAATAAGGATTAAAGAGAAACTCCTTTTCTAGTTCCAAGGTCTGATACCGGCTGTAAGTTTGCCTTCCGCTGCGCCGCCCCGGAGCTGGACAGAACAGAAGCCCAGTCTGGTTATGTTTGGGTAGGGGCTTGGCTTTCCCCTGTCACTCTTCCTCCCCTGAAATCCCCCCCTCTGGTTTCCCCAGTTCCCCTCCCTCCTGCCTAAAAGGCAGAGCAGGCAAGGGCAGGAAAGTTTGGGGGGTTTGTTTTGGTTTAGCTTCACCTTGGGAGGTAGGGTAGGGGTGGGGGCAGGGACTAGGATCTGTCTGGAAAGCCGGGGCTGGAAGAGGCCAAGGGAGCACTGCAGAGTCCCCCCAGGCCTGCAGTTCCAGGAAACTGGCCCTGCAGCTTTGTTTACAAGTGCAGAGGGGCATTGGGTGAGAAGGGCTGGGGACAGAGTCTCTTTCCAAAAGGAAGGCAAAAGGGCTGGGGGTGAAGAAGTGAGGCTCTGCTCACTGCCCCTCTTCAGATCTCTCTGCCTTATGCCTTGCAAGGAGGAAAAATAATTGATCTCCTGGAATGTATCACTGCTTGGCCTGATTGCTAACTAGAGATCAGCAAATAAATCACGGGCCATCCTTGCTGGAACTTGTCGCTTTCTAGCTTCCCCTTTTACTTCGAAATTGGGCGATGAGGGGCCACCCTTGGAGGGGCTCATGACCTGAGCTGCCCTGAGGGTCTCAGGAAGACCCCACAAGCCTTTGATGGGGGGCAGCTTGGCTTCCCCCAGGGTCTTCTGGACGTCAGAGCCCTCTAACCTACATGGCCTCCCTCCTTTTCAGGACTCTTTTTTTTTTTTTCCCCTTCTCTCTGACTCCCTCTCTTCTCTCCAACTGAGGGAAGTAGAGCAAAGTTGGGGTAGTGGCCCTAAGGCTAGTTCTCTGAGAGGAGGTGGTGGGTACCCCAGAGAGGCAGATCACCTGTCCTTGGGGTCCTGCCACCCCCTGACCCAGCCAGGGGAGGGAAGCAGGGGTCTTCATCCCAAGACAGCCTGGCCACTGTCCTGGACTGGGGCTCTCTGCCTTATGGAGACACTGGCTTGTTCCAAAGGCTGATAACCACTGGGTCCCCCGCTCCTTCCCAGCCACCTCCCCAACTTTGACTAGAGACGGTGAGAGAAAGAGACAGACAGAGAAAGAGGAGGGGAGAGAGAGAGACAGACTGACTGACAGAGGTGGAGAAAACGTTTTTTTAACCCTTTGCACCCAGATACCACCTTTTCCCCCACTTTTACCCCAATCCCCCAAATCTCCCAGACAAACCCGGTGCCCCACCCCCAGCTGAACCTCCCAACCTCCAGAAACCCACTCAGGCCCGGGGGTGGGGCCCGAGAGAGCCCCAAGCCAGGAGGGAGAGCGAGGGCAGACAAAAAGGAGGCGAGGGAGGGGGGAAGACCCCGGAGCGCGGGAGACTAAGGGGGAAAGAGAAAAGGCTTCTCACCGTGGGGTCTCATCCATGGAAACATGAGGCTGGGAGACGAGTTTTGATTTAAGTGGCCTTGTCCTTCGCTACTGTTAGTGTTGGCGGAGGATTTACAGTCGGGATATTGCACCACGCTCGCCTCTTGCTGAGCCCCATAAAGGGACTGTCTGGGGAGCGCCTCGTAGCCATAGAATTTGGAGGCGTCTCCGTGGCAGCTCAGCGAGCACGGGTTCTGCTGGTAGCCCGAGTTGGAGATGCCCGAGGTGCCGTGGTGGAAGAAGTCTTGGACGTGGTGCGAGGCGTGCTGGAAGCCGGGCGCCGAGCCGCCGGGCCCGTACACCAGCGCATGGCTCCGGCCCACGCTCTGCGGGAAGCGGCAGTCGTAATAGGCCGGCTCCAGGGACTCGCCGCCTTTGTACTTGGAGAACAGGGGGTTGACGAAGTAGGAGCTCATGCTGGGCACATGAAAACCCGCCGCCCCCTCCCCTCTGGCTCCCGACTCCCCCGCCCGGGACCCCCGAAACTGCCCTCCCCCCGGGAGCGATCCCCAGGCCGGCCGGCTCCCCGGGGCGGCGGGCCGGGCTGGGCAGGTGGGGGGCGCCTGGGTGCCGGCGGCCGGCGGGGCGGCGCAGCTCCCGGGCTGGGCGCGGGCGGCGGCGGGCAAGCGGGCGGCGGCGGCGGCGGCGGCTCTCTTCACTGTCGGTAGGTAGAGCTCGCGCTCTCGCACTTAGCTCTTTCCTTTAACAGCCCAGGCGAATTCCTCAGACTCCCGGCGGTGGCGGCGCTTACACGCGATTCGCGTTCATCAATCCACGACATGAAGACAGGCGAGAGGGAGAGAGAGAGAGGGAGAGAGAGAGGGAGAGAGAGAGAGAGAGAGAGAAGGAAGGGAGGGATGGCGGGCGGGGGGTAGAGGGGTTCAGGGCTGGGGGGACCTGGAAGAAGGGGAGGGGAGGAAGGGGGAGGGATGGGGGTGTGGTATGTGGGGGGTGGTGGTGAGCCAGTCCCAGCTAATGGCTGGGGCCAGCTTTTCCAAGGTGCGCATTCAGATTTGAAGGTGCCTCTCCTCCCTTCTCTTTTCCTTCCTCTCAGAGAGAGAGGTACCTGAGACAGCAGGTCAACTCAGGTTACCTCAACAGGTATAAGACCCCCGAGGGGGCTGAATGCCAACCAGAGAGAGCGGTCCCCTAACAACCAAAGGTGGGTTCCCCAGGGGGTCCTTAAGTCTGGGGACTTTAGGAGGAAAAGTGCATCTTATCCCCAGACACGTCAGCCATCAGAACCCTCTTGCCCCTATCCAGTTGCCCTGTCCCCCCTAGATTCTTAAGATCCCTTGTCAGCTGGCTGTGGGTAGTGGAGAGGGCCAGAGGCAAGGGTACTCCACATACCCAGTCAGGGCTGCACTGCCCCTTCAGACACCAGCTCATGCCTCAGGCAGGAAGCCCGGGCAATGGCCACGAGCTTGCTGGAGGCTCTGAGAGCAAAGCGGCTGGTGGGAACAGAGGGAGAGGGCAGCTGTGGTTCTCTGGCTTCTGGCTGGGCTGATCCAGGAGGTTGCTTCTTAGAAGACCCCCTGTATCTGGGTTGGAGGCCTCTAAAGCAGGCCTCTTACTTGTCCCCACATACCCTAACCCCATAGGAAATGCCAGTTTGGCCTCCTGGCTTCACCGCATCCCCCCTCCCCAACTTCCCCAGGCAGGCTGCCCAGGCCAGGATGTGGATGGGAACTGTCAACAGACACTCTTTAAATATTTACCCACACTTCTCTGGGGGGTTTCCCCCATCCCCAAGACTGGGTAAATTCAAGTTAATGCTAATGGATAAAAGACCCTTATCCCATCAGCACCCTTCTCTGGCCATAAACATGTACAGTTACATGGACTGAACACAGACAGAGAGAAAAGGGAGAAAGAGAGCTGTGGACACGTGTGCTCTGTGCAGGTGAATGAAGAAGAATGATTTTTCTGGTTCTCCCCCTCCACAGTATGTGAGGGCAATGCGGGGCCATGCTCAGGATCCACACATGTTGTATATGCTCTCTTCCACCACGAACAACATCAAATGCACACACACTCAAATTATCAGAAAGCACCCCTGACACTTCACAGAGACTGTGCACACTCGTGCACACCCAGACATATGTGAAAATAAGACCTGATAAACACACATGCATCTTTCGCTCTTTGCATCATTTAAAAAAAAAAAAAAGGCTACCTAATTTCTTTCCACATTCTGGAGTTTCAGGGTTGGATGAGGAAAGAGGCAGTTAGAAAATCAGATCTTTTTCTTCACTATCCATCCGGAGCCCAGCTCTAGGGATGAAGGAAGAAATGAAAGCGCAGGGGAGGACGATGCAGAGAAAATGAGTCTCCCCCTTTTGAATCTAAATAATTGCTGGGGAAATAGTCACTCTCAGCCACATTCCCAAAGGAGAACCACTGGGGCCCCAGCAAGAGATCAGGATACCCTGAATTTGGAAGAATCCACCCCCATCTGAGTGAGGTGGGGACTGCTCCAACTCTGTGACACCACACCAATATCTCTGACCCTGGAGCCACAGGAAGGGAGGTTCAGAGGGCCATGCCAGCGCTGCAGGGTCCAGGGCAGTGGGGGACATGACCAAGATTTCCTCCACTACCAGAGCACGCTGCAGCCTTGGTTTAGCCTCTGCCTTCTCTGAGCCTGCTCTGTGGGTACTAAACTGACAGACTCTGGACTCCCAGCTTCTAGGTCACTGGGGACTGTCATAAATACTTTCCTTTTCCCTCCTGGAAAGCAGAGGCTGGGCAGGCCATATCCGCTTTGGGGCCTGCGCCTTATCTTTTAGGGGGTGGGGGGATATCTCAACATTTTATGGGCCAGCGAAAATCCTGCCATAGAGCTATCCTTCCAGGCCTTTGTGTCTTGGAATGCAACTGTCCAGAGTGTGCTGCATGCATCGCCTGCTTTGAGAGCCCACCAGTCCCCAAAGCCCCGGCTGGACTTGATTTCCCCTTTCAAAGGTCCCTCGCCTTTTCTCTCTTCAGTTCATTTGATTGTTTTTTTTACATATATTTGGTTGATTTCGCTCCTCGAACCTGGAAATAAAGGAACCGCAAGCAGCCATCCTTGCTGGGGCGTCTCCGTCCCTCGCCCCGAGGCCTGCACCGCCCTCCTAGGTATCGTGGATTTATGTTCGTTTGTCCGGGTCATTCTGCCTTTTCGTGTTAATTACGCGCTGCCTGCTTCGTGCTTATCTCCTCCGCAAAGCGATTATTTTCAACGCCCGCCCTTCTGAGCCTCTCGAGTCTGCTGGCAGAGCGAGGGCCCATCTCCGGCCGCCACTCGCGATTTATTTACACCTCGCAGGTGAGAGGATTGATTTGCTCAGAGCCAGAGGGGCCGGGTTGGGCCGGGGCACCCGGCCTTTTAGTTGCTGCTCCTCGGGGCCGGGCCTCAAATGTCAGTGCGGCCAGGCCGGCTGGGGGCACAGCCGCCGCCTCTAACATTGAGCAACAGCGCCACCTCGCGTCCACTTGCTCCAATGCAGTTCGGCCGGGAAAAAGCCAGCAGCTAAGAGCAAGCAGGTCCCCAGGCTTGACCCAAAGATGGGGGGTGGGAGGAAGGAGTTTCCAAATGAATGCGCACGAGAGGGGTCCCCGGAAGGGATTCCCCCCTCCTCAGGAGCGCTGTTCTTTTGTGTTCTAAATCCTCGAAATAAACCTTGTCCAAGGTTTTATACTATTTTCTCTTTTTGTCACCCTCCCTTCCCGCATTGAGACACTGTGCAAAAGGAACTGCCGCGATTTTCCCCGCAACCAGGCGCATTTCTGGCCTCGGAACACCGCGCATGCAGACACACGCACCGAAGCTCCCGCGACCGCCTTCCCGTGGCGCGCACTCTAAACTCCTCGCTCCTCTTACCCTGCCGCCTGCTCCGTACCGCCTATTCCGCCGCCGCCTTCAGGACTTTGGGGTGGGACTCTGACTTCTCCCTGCTCTTTGCCCCCTGGTTTGTGGCCCAGCCCTCTCTCACGCGCGCTCTCTCCACCTCTCCCTCCCATCCAGTGAGGTCCTGTTCTCCGTGGGCCATAGACAAAACATTCCTATAATCCGATTTCAAAGGAAAGAGTGTCCACCTTATTTAAACCATAAAACAATTAAGCCCAGACGTCTAGCCAGCTCCGCGCTGCTGTTTTGTTCGGCCCCATTCAGAATCCAGCGCAGGGAGACAAACAGCGCCATAAAAGTGGCATTTCGGGGCCTCGGAAATGTACCTACCCTCTGCCTTCCCAAGTGGAACAACCTTTAGGGTTTTGTGATTCTGACAAAGGAGCAGAGGAGAGGTGGGAGGGGAGGATTAGGGCAGGGGGGCGTTTGCAAGCCCCTCTTTCGTCCCCAGCTTTCGTTTCTTTCCCCAGATGTGTGTCGTGTTGTTGTGGTTTGAGTTCACAAATGACAATAAATAAAAATCGAATCCAATCCTGACCTGCAGGCTGGAGGCTGAGCTGGTACTTAACCGCGGGCTGGACCGCGTGGGCCTGCTCTGGATCCCACGCTCTGGTCAGGGCCCTCCTTCCTGCCGGGAGCCAGACCGGCTCGGGCGGGCCGCAGGAAGCAGGCCGCGCTGACGGACGGACGAGGGGAGGCGACAGGGCCTTGGAGCAGGGGCGGGGTGGAGGCCCGGAAACACCGCCGAGCTCGGGCCGGGAGAGAAGCTTGAGTCCCCGCGGTCAGGACCGAGGGAGATGGGTGGGTGCCTTGTCCTCCGCGCGGGGCGCAACTGAGGCCAGGGTCCCAGAGGAGGAGCAAGGTAGCCAGAAAAATACAGGCAAAGCACCTTTCAAAAGGACCAAGAAAACAATCGCTTCTGGAATTGGGAGATCTCTTCTTAAGCGGGAAAGAGGAGGGGTGCTTCAGCGACTGGGAAAACCAAACCGCGACTTTAGATTGTCTCCCTCAAAATATTATCAAAAACAAAACGTTCACCTCTTCCCACCTTCCTCCAGCCCCTGAAACTGGACTATTTAATAGGAGGAGCGGGTAGGAGATTCAAATGATGGGAAGGGGCTGGTCCCTACAAGTGTCTCACCAATCCTGTAAGGTGATGGCCATGGGGGGAGCTGCTTAGGAATCGGGGTCCCCAATTATTTTCTTTTACGGTGGTATTCCCCAAGTATTCAGAGCAACACCCTGCACTCTCGCCAAAATGGGCAGCCTGAGATATTAAAGGGCTATATTTCAAGCAGTCTGAGTTTAATAGTTTCCAGATTGGGGGATTTCCGAGAAAGGGGGCGCTGGGCTGAAGCATACCCAGCAGCTTGAGTCTGCTTCTGATTAACAGATGAAAACTGCTGGTTCTGGGGAAGGCTCTCGGGGTGCTAGGCAGTCAACCATCCCCACTGGGCTGTTGTTACACACACATATCCCCAAATCTTCGCCCCTGGGGTCCCACAGCCACCAGAGAACACCCCACTTCTGGCTAATCCCTGCCCAGCTTCCTTTGGTCCTAGCCTAGGGATCTCTTGAAATGCTGCGGTTGCTCAGCATAACCACTGTCACCCCCAGATCAACATTCAAACTTCACCCCCAGATCAACATTCAAATTAAGCACCAGAGAGATAGGTTGAATAGAAAAGAGAGAACTAGGAGATGGAGAGAGAAACTGAGAATACACTGAGAAATAGAAACTAAATCTAATCTTGATTGCATTGGTTTTGCCATCTTTCTTCTCTCTCCCTTCTTTCCTCCCTTTTCTTTCTTCCCTCTCTACTCTCTCTCCCTGCTCTCTCTCTGCATCTTCTTTCACTCTCAATGTCCAGTGCCTGTCCAGTTCCCTGAGGCCTGCAGGGCCTTCCTCTTCACCCTTCACCGCACACCCTCCTTAGCAGCCTGCCCCCCCACCGACACCCCTCAAAGCACCGATGCAGCCAGGCAAGAATCCAGCCCCGGCCTGCACCCAGCACGCAACCTTCATCTTTACCTATCTCTTCCCTCCGATCTCATGTACTCATAAATTATTACAATTAATTACAGCCAAGGAAAACCATTCATGCCATACCCCCACCCCCAGGGACTCCATCGAGCTACCAGGAGACTCACAGGCAGCCAGCCAGGGAAGGCACAGGCGGCACCCGGGCCTCAGCAGCCTCCACACACCCCGGGAGCCTCTTAGCCCCATCACACCCTGCCTGGGGAGGAGTGGCGGGCACTTGCCCTTCCGAAGTAGGGGGAGACCCCTGCCTGGCTCCCACCTCCCCTAAAGGATCTAAGCACTTGCCTCCTCCACGTCAGAAGCCTGGGAGCGACAAGGAGGAGAAATAATGAGAACTGGATGCAGTTGGGTTTCTGGTTTTTTAAGTGACTTCGATATATTAACACAGAGCTGTTCTACCATAACAAACAGAAGCACGTTACAGGACCGACTCTGAGGATGAGAGGAGACACTGCTATGTACACGCCAGAGGCGCCGGCCTGCGCCGCTGGACCCAGCCTGCGGCATGGTCCCTGGCCCTCGCCTTTTCGCTCCTGGGCTGGGAAGCATACTTGTGTATGTTGTATGTGTGCGCGTGTGTGTGTTTGTACAAAATCTGCACACAGAGCACCCCAGGCCTGGGGAGTGATGGCCCGGACCAAATACAATACATGAAAAAAAATAGAAATATAGCGATTCAAGTACTGGCTTCTCTGAAGAAAGGAGAAAAAAAAAATCACATTTGTGTGTGTCATTTATTTCAGTTGCGCTGGGAGAAGAGAACGCGGTTTCTCTCCCCGCCTCCTCCTCCTCCTCGCTGGGTAGAACTAACTCTAAAACACCAATTTCTCAACACTGAACCCTCCCAAATTGCAAGAGTTTTCCTTTTCCCCTTCCCTTTTTTTTTTTCCTTTATAAGCCGACTGGCTTTTCTCTATCTTGCTCTTTCCTTTTTTCTTTCAGTGCTGTCTCCCGCCTGGGCTGGGGTATTTTGTGGGTTTTTTGTTTTGTTTTGTTTTTCCCTTGGCTGTGCGAGGCAGCAGGCTGGGGCAGGGTTTAGGATTGCTCCTTGTCGGTTTTCTCTTTATTCATCTTTTTCATCTTCATCCTCCGATTCTGAAACCAGATTTTGACCTGCCGCTCGGTGAGGTTGAGAACCCGGGCCACCTCGTACCGACGGTCCCTGGTTAAATACATATTGAAGAGAAACTCCTTCTCCAGTTCCAGCGTCTGGTACTTGGTGTACGGGCAGCGCTTCTTCCTCGTGGAACGGGCGTGAATCCAGTTGGCCACGGGGTTGCCTGGAGGGCCAAACACAGGCAGGGGTCAGTGGAGCCCCTTTCCAGCCCAGGACCCCTGCCACCCCATCCTCAGGCTCAGCCAGGCTCCCCAAACCCAATAATTGAACCTGAATTTGGACACGTTTTGCTTTAGGAATTCCACCCCCCTTACTGCTTTTGCGGTCTCCCCCCTCCCTATCTTTCCCCTCCTCAGTTTCCAGCACCTAAAACTATAGGAAATCGAAGCTATCAAAGCCTCTACAGTCTGGTCCTCCTCAGCTTCAAGAGTAGTAACTCGAGAATATCCTCATAAAAAGTCCAAATTCCCAACCGTTTCATAGGCCCATAAACGCTTCTCTCTCTTGTTTTTTATTTTTATAGCGAGGTCTCTCTCCTCCCCACTTCCCTCCTCCTCTGCCCCCTCCCATCCTCCCAGCCCACGACCAAGTCCTGAAATTTCAGCAGTTCTATTTCCTGACCCTGAGAGTCCCCAAGCCCCTCATTACCCTCTCCAGCGCCCCATCTCCGCTCTTGGAATTCAACCCTGCTGAGGCGAATTCTCAGGGTGATGCTGGGATGGGAAAAGCCTTTCTCCTCTCCCCAGGGAACTGCTGGCCTTGGGGACAGGCCCCCCTATATCTTAGCTTCCCTCTTTGGCTTCCAGTGCCCCCTCCTCCTGCCAGCCCCAGGACACGCTCTGCAGGAGCCAAGCCTCCAATTTCAGGTTTATGGGAGTAGCTGAGGGCAAGGAGGGAAGCCTTCAGAGGGGTATAATTAGGCCCTGGCCCCTGACGGGGCTGCAGGAAAGGATTTCCTGCAGCCCCCTCCTGGGTCTCCCCCAGACATTTCCTCACACCCAGGGGCTGCACCCCCTCCTCCTGCTGTTTCCCCTTCTATCTTCTTTCTGGCCCTGCAGCTCTCACCTGTCCCCCCTCCAAAAAAAAAAAAAAAAAACCTACCCTTGCCTTTCTCTGCAATACTCAGAAGGCTCCCCTTTCCCTGATTGGAGTGTGTGTGTGTGTGTGTGTGTGTGTGTGTGTGTGTGTGTGTGCAATTCTCTAATCTGGGGAGATGCTTCTCCCCACTCCTTATCCCTGACCCCCATTCCCACCCCTCTCTCCTGCAGAGCCTCAGAAGAGGGCTCTCAAGTTTAAGGAAACTGGGACCCCTCTTCTCTCCCTCAACTCTGGAAGTCCTGATCCCTCCAAGTTCCCAGGCTGAGAAAGCCCTCAGACCTCTCATCCAGGGTTCCTGGGGGAGAAGCCCATGGACCTTCTGTTTTATGAATCTCTAGTGGGGTGAGGACCCCCACACTGCCTGGGAGGTAGGGGTGGCTTTTCTCCTTGGGGTTATTTCCTCTCTATCCCCAGTGTCCTCCTCATCTCTCCCCCATCTCATCCCAAACCATAAAATGAACCTCGCCCCCATCCTATACCCTGGCCCTGTCTGCATTTCTCCGAAAGTAGTGACTGAGCCAAAAAGCCTGGGCTGGGGGTGTGGGGGCGGGGGTCTCATCAAAGCCAGCTCCTGGGAGAGGAGCCCCCCTCAGCCTTCTCCCAACCTGGCTCCCTGGGCCCCCTTCTCAGACCTTCCTGCCCCTGAAAGCTCCCCAAGGTAATTCGCTTTTATTGAGTCCTCGCCCTCACCCCTCTCCCGCGCTCCCTGCGCCGCTCCGAGGGGCTGTAATCCGCTCCCCCCGCCTGGCCTCCCCTCCCCTCCCGCGCGGGTTGTAAAGGAAAATTGCTCCCAACTTACTGGGGTCCAGGTCGGCCTTCTCCTCTTTGTGCTTGCTGCCGGCGAGGGCGTCAGCCTCGGGCGAGGGCAGGGTCTGCGGGGCGCGGTCGCGCAGCTCCCCGGGCGAGCCGTACATGTAGTCCGGGTAGCTGCGGCCGTCGCCCGGGCCGCAGTCGGCGCGGCGCCCGGGGTAGGCGTCCGGCTTGAGGGCGTAGTGACGGCCCCCGGCCGGGAAGCTGGGGAAGGAGACGGCGCCGGACAGCGGCTCGAGCCAAGTCCGCATGTAGCGCGTGTCGGCGCCGAGGTGGGGCTGGGGGCCGTACGGGTGGTAGACCACGGACGACTGCGAGGGCACGGGCGCCCACGACGTGCTGAACACTGCCGGCTTGGGCGCGAAGCTACAGGACGGAAAATCGCTACAGTCCGGCACCAAACCGCTGGGTCTGGCGGCGGCGGGGTGAGCCCCTGTGGCCGGAAACCTGGACGCTAGGAGGTCTTCATTGTCGTGAGAGATGAGCGAGTCCACGTAATAGTTACTGATGGGCCCCGTCGCCGACATCGTAACAGGGTTTTACATACATAAGATTATTGTATGAACTGTATATGTACTTTTTATCTGCTCACAGAACAATCAAGGCAGGTAATTATTTTTCCAGCCTTTTCCCCGCAGCTCATTGGCTCCCCGGCCCCCACGTGATCGTATTTACCCAAAAATACGGCGCGGATCAATGCGCAGGGGCTTTTTTTCCTGGCTTTTTTTTTTCCCTTCTCCCACCCCCTTCTCTCTGCTGATCCCCGCGACCTGCGTTTTCCTGGGGGTCCGCAACTCTGGACCCAAGGACCCGCCGCCCCCTAAGGACAACTCGCATCTCAGCACAGAAGCCCCTGCCCGTGTCCACCCATAAGCAGATGGCCTCCGCCCCCACCCCCGGGAGGATTTCTTAATGGGGTGCCAATGCCAGTCCCCGAAGCCAGGGTTCCCGGACCCTCGGGGCTGAGCTGGGCGCTGGAGCCTCGCAGGGGCAGAGAGGCCGGCCGAGGTAGGTGGAGGAACTATTTCTTGACGTAATCCGTCTCTGTCGGTCCCGACGCTCCCGCAGTCTCTGCGCGAGCCGAGATCAGCGATTGTCAGTTCGGAACGTGGCTTTTAAAAATGCGTTTTTAAATAGTGTGTATGTATGTATTTCTTTCTGGAGCAGCAGCAGCGAGGGAGGGAGAGTGGGAGGGGACTGGGGAAGCTGGGGTGGAGGGAGGGAAGGAGGGAAAGGGGAGCGTCCTTCTGCCACTGGCCAACTCAGCCCCCCAAATCTGGGGCAGGGGAAGCTTGGGGAAGGTGGCCCAAGGCTGGGAGGGGTAGGACCTCGGGACCTTGTACACCTCTGTCACCAGAAGTCCTCTCTTTGCTTTGGCACAGATATGCAAACGTCTTTAAATTTATTGTCTGTATCTTTATCTTTCTTTGCCAGCCTGAAGAAGTGGAGGAGAGATCTACACAACTTCAGTGGGGTGTCCCCATCCCGTCTTCCTGTTCGCCCTCTTTTGCCCTCAACTCCATCTCTGAGACATCCTACCCTCCCCCCAAAAAAGAAGTCACTACCGGGGCTCTGTCTACAGAGAGCCAGGGTGAGAGCGGGCAAGGCGAGAGAGCGACCTCGGTCGTGGGCAAGTAGCTTGTTTTTACGTCCTTCAATAAAATTTTTATGAGGATCATTTGATTGTTCATAAATGTGTCTTTCATTAAATAAAATTGTAGGCTGTTTTTGGAACGAAAAAAAGCTATGAAGGAATGGGAGAAAGCAATTTCTTTGGAGTCAGACACAGGAATTCTGGAGGGGGCAGTGTGATGGCAGGGAAGATCACACAACTTGGATTCCTCCCCCCTCAGTAAGTTGGTTGTTACCCTCCTCTTTGAATTTGGGGTTCATTCATTGCCCAGCCCTCTGCTTTTCATCAGACTGTCCCATGGTGGTTTAGCAAAGGTGGGCAAAGGCAAGCAGGAAATTCTCAGTGTGGGTGCAAGAGAGGGGCAGGGAAGTTGGTGGGGGTGGGGGAGAAGAGCAGGTGATATCCCCAGAGACACAGGCGTTCTAGTCAGGGCAGAGTGAATTTGAAGGAGGGGTGCAATTTCAGGGTCAGCAGGGAATAGTCCAGTTTGCGCCAAGGGAAACAGGCAGGAGCTGAGGCTAAGACACAGGCTCTGAGGCAGCAGGGAAGGACAAGGTTTCTCAGACTGGAGATGCCTGCTCTTCTTTCCCATGCCTGTCCTCAGGAGGGGACCAAACACCAGGGGTGGGGGGGGGCGGAGGCGGAGGCTGCTTTTTTCCTGCATCTCTGTCAACCTGTCTCCTCTAAGGAGGAGAAGGGCTAGAGAGAGGTATTCCAGAGACTAGTGTGTGTGTTTGGGAGAAGGGGGGTGAGGAAAGTTGAGGGGGAAGGGTCTGTCTGCAGCCCGCAGCACTGACCCCAGCCTGCCAGGCCCCCACCCCAGTCCCTGCTCCTCCCCTTCTCGGGTTCTCTCCTTTTCGGTCTAGCGGGGCTGGGATTTCGACGCATGGGGGGGACGTGAGAAGTACCCGGCTGGGGAGAGGCAACCCGGGGCCTCAGCCTCTTCACCCTCAGCTCTGATTATCTTCTCCTCACCGCCCCTCGCCCCCCGACTGGACTGGTTTTGGAAAAGTCAAATTACAGCAAGAAACAGAATATCTCTTTGGCCTTGATGGAGCTGGGTTAGCTGTCAATCAAAAATTCTCCCTCACTAGTTCAAGGAAAAGACTGCAGGTTACAGTCCCCCTGCCTAGGCTTCCTCCAAATCCCCAGCGCCATCTGCACCTCCCCCCCAGCCCTGGCGGCGGGGAACCCTGCCTGGTTCTTGGGTGGCTGCTGGCAATGCTGAGCAGAGCCGCGGAGCGTTCAGAGGGCCCGGGGCCAGACTGTGACCAAGAGGACATCAGGGGACAGAGCCTGAGAGAGACTGAGCCCGAGACAGCCTGAGACAGCAAGACTGAAGCACGGCGCCAGGTCCCCAGAGAGAAAGGGAGGAAGGAAGGAGGGAAAGAAAGAAGAAAACGGGTTAGAATAAAAGAAAGAGGGAAGAAAGACAGAAAAGAGGGGAGGCAGGATGAAAGAGAGGGAAGAGCAAGGAAAGGAAGGCATGCAGAGAGAGTCGGAGGAAGGGCGGCGACAGGCAGGCAGGACGGGGCAGGGCGCGGGCTGACCGAGCAGCCGTGGCATTGTGCAACCCGCTGGCTGGCCGGGCCTTTGCCGCGGGACTGGCTCTGGGCGCGGCGGCCACTTCTGTCCGGACACAAAGGAGGAAGAGGCCTCCTCTCCTGCCCCTCCCGGGCGACCTGCTGGGGTGGGGACACCAGGCCTCCAGGATATAGAACCCTATCTCGGCCCAGGCAGCTACCCAGGCAGCTGGGAGCTGAGCCACGCTCTCAATCAAGGAGCAAAGAAGACAGGATGAAGGAGAAGGTTTCAAGCCCGCCGGCTCCTCCTTTTCGTCTTCGCCAGGGGACAGGGCCCATCTACACCTACCTCAGTCTTCCTAGAAGGAAGCTGCCCCCCAAAGCCCCTCTCCTATGGCCTTCGACTATTTGGGAAAGCCCCCCAGACACAGTGGCTGTAAACAGATGCCCCTTTCTCTCCTACCCAGCTTGGCCATCACCTTCTTTTCAACTCTTGAGCAGCCTGCCCACCCAGCAGAGGCAGCAGCAGTGGGGCAACCAAGATCACCAGGCCCACGCTCTCTGCTGCCATCAAATTCCCTGTGAAACTGAGGGGAGATTGTTGCCTTCCTTTCAGAGCATGAATTCAGACCCTCCCCACTCAGGCACAGACACAGCTGTGGATCTGGAAGCAGGCCTCACCCACAACCCCCTCCCCACCAACACCCCATTTTGCCTGGGCCTTGCTAAGAGAGGCAGCCTGGGGGAGGGGGGCTGGAAGAGGCTGAGAATCCCTGAGTTCATCAGGCCACCAGGCCGTCCCTTGGGTTCCACAACTACATGTGGACGGTACCCCCATCCTCTGCATTTGGAGGTGGGGTGGCAGGTCAGAGCTCTGAAGCAGACCCTAGGGCTCTCCCCAAATCCAGACCTGGAGGGCACCAAGGATGTGGGAGCACCAAGAAGGAGGGGTTTGTTTTCCCAGGTTCAGTTACGCCTGCCAGGTTCCCAGACTCCCTCTCACCCCCACCAGTCCCCTCAATTTTCCTTATCACCGATGGGGAGCCCGAGGGACTGGAGGCCACTGGGAGTCCCTGTTGGGAGATGGGAGGACTCCAGCTTTAGCTAGCAGCTGTGCATTCACTGTGGTTCTTAGAGCTCTCTTCTGACCCCGAAAGACGGCACTGGGCAGAGGAGAGCCCCCTCAGGGGGAGGAGCACCCTGACTACATCACCTCAGACCTGGACAGCTGGGATCACAATCAAGCTAGCACCACCGTGGGCAGGACAGACAGACAGAAAGACAGGTTAGACTGATCCCCTCCCCTGGCCCTGCACCTCCCTTTTAGTGATTTAAATTCCCTCCGGTTCAATCTACACCGTCAAGTTCGGATTATATTTAAAACAGGCTTTCTCCCGGTCCCCCAGCGGGTCATTCCCGCAGCCGCAGGCAGGGCGCCCGCTCCCGGCTCGTCAGCACCCGCCTGCGCGGAGGAGGCCCTGCGTGCTCCATTTGCTTTCGTTTTCCTTCTCCCCCTGAAATGGGCTCAGTTCACCTCTCCGCTGCCCTCTCCTCCTCCCCGCCCCTCCTCGGTTCCCCACTCCTTTCCCCCCTTTTCTCTCCTGATCCCTCTTTGTTGGGAAAAACACACCCACACACACAACTCCTCCTAGCTCAGGCCTGCGCTGGAAGCAGAAACTGAATTCTCCTGGCCCGCCGCGAGGAGACCAGCGTCTTGCCCCCACCCCAGGTGGGTATCCGGGATCCTTACACACCAGGAGTCCAGCCGCTAAGCCCAGCAGGAGTGAAACCCCCAGGGCCTGTGAACGTGGCCCTCTCAACGCCACGGCCTGCATTCCCTCCGGCCCCCTGCACTGCGCCCCGCAGCAAACGGGGCTATTTCCGCTCCCCCAACCCGATCTGGTTTCCCAGCCTGGGGAGTGGCTGGAGGGGGAGCGGCCCCAGAGCTAGGGGTGCTCTCCGCCCGGAGCCCCCCGTGGTCCTGGGCGCCTGGTTACCTGATCTTTGGGTGATGTATGTGTCGCAAGGAAATTTGCAGTGACTTTGGATCCCAGACTGAGGAAGCGGAGGTGGCGAAAGGAGAGACAATACGGGTCCGAAGTACAATTAAGGAGCCAGAGCCGCTAGTCTCTTCCCCCGCCCTCCCTGCCAGACTAGGAGCTGTCTGGCCTCAAACCTCAGGGTAACCCGCGAACCTGGAGCCGGAAACTCAGCCCATGGCGGAGGGAACCAGAGGTTCTGGCGTCCAAAAAGCAGGAGGAAAGCGCCCTCCAACTTGGGGGCCCAGCCACCAGCCCCACTGAGTCGCCGAGAATCCAATGAATGAAAGTGCACATTCCGACGAATTTTTCCCGATTTTTTTCAGCCTTTGGCTGGACAGACTAGGGTTTAGGACGTCTCAGACGGACAGACATACAGACAGGCAAACCGCATCTCCGGAGGCAGACAGACTCACAACATGAGTGTGAGTCTGAAATCAAATACAGGTTCAACATTCCCCAGGCCTCTCTGCCAGGCCGGGCGGGCGCCGATCTCCCTACCTTCTCTCCCCTCCAGGGCGTCCGGCAGAGACCCGGAAGACTCGGTCCCTCTGGCTTGGTCCAATCCCGCCTCGGGAAGCGCCTTCGTTACCTGCTCCTCGGCTCCCCACGGCCACAGATGCAGGGCAGCCGCCTCCGCCGGGGGAGGGAAGCCCCGGCCACCGCAGCCGCCGCTGCCCGCCCTCCTTCCCTCCCTCCCTCTTCCTCGCCCTCCCTCCCTCTCTCCCTCCCTCGCGCGCCGCCGCTCGCGGGGCCCTCCCGCGGGCAACCTGTTCTGGACCAAATCCAGGTATCTCCGAAAGAGACAAAAAAGAAAGGACCTCTGATGTAGAAAAGAAAGAAAGACCCTGAACTGCATTTATTTTTCACGCTCTGACCATTGGTCGGCCTCAGTTCAGGCGTCCTGGGCCCGGCCCTGCGGCTGCAGAGGTGTGCTGGCCTGCTGCCTCGCCCACGCCGGCCGCCGCGCCCCGCGCGCTGCGCGCTCCACACTCTGGGCCGCCGCCCCCCGGCAGCCCAAACACCAAGCAGACCTCAAGGTCCTTCCTACAGACTCAACATCCGGTTGCCCGCCTTGCCGCTGGCCTCTCCGCCTGGGAGCCCGCTCCGCTCCATCTGCGGCCAAAGTCCTCACACAATCCACCTTGTCCGTGTTCTCGGGGCCCGGCCCGGACACCCTTCCGAGCCAAGGCGCCCGCTGACCACCCTCGGGCCGCGGCCCTGCCCGGGGCTGCACACCTCCTCCCCTGCACGGGACGCACACAAAGCCCAGTGTCCCGACGCCCCCACCCGCGGCCCCCTCTCCCCAGTCCCGCTGCCCTTCACCTGTTCTCAAGAAGGGCCGCATCTCCGAGCCAGCCGAGGCAGGGCGGTGGGCCGGGCTGTAGGGTGCCCGGGAGCCGAGGTCCCAGGAAGGCCACAGATGATCCGCCGCCTAAGCCGGAGACCCCTGCAGCCGGCGAGAGATCTCAGAGACCAAGGCTCTCCTTGGCGAGCTCTTGCCTCTTCCTCCTTCTCCCGCAAGTCTTAAACACTTACACGCCGAGAGTTCAGCTCTATAAATCCTGCTCCTCTTTCCCATATCATAATTAAAAAAAACCAGTAGGGGAGGTTTTAACTTTTATTGCGATTTCTGGAGTTGGGCTGCAGAGCATATATTAAGTTTACGCTTATGCGCTCTCGGCGGGGAGGGTCCTTTAAGAAATAAAAATCCATCTTAATATCCACAGACGAGAGAGATAATTTTTTCCCTCCTCTTCACGCTGTTTCTTTTGAAGACTCCCCTCCAGCGAAGCGAATAAATAATCACCATCGCCTTAGCCATGATCCACGGCCCCAGGGCCCCGCGGTGGACACTGGCCACCAGACTGGCCCTCACCTTGGCCCTGTGGGAATGCACCCCTCTCCCCAGGATATTGGGGGGGGGACACTCAGACCCATGGCTCTGTGGCCACCCCCCTATAAGCCCACCAGCTCTGAAATGGAAATTGGGGCTGAGAGACCCAAAGCGCAGAAGTCGTTCATTGGTAAATTTCGGCCCATCAGGGACACTGTCTCAAAGCCAGGCACTCCTGAGCACCCCGCCCCTGCCTGGGATTCCCTTCACTCCAGCTGGCCCCCGGCTTCTGACAGCCTGAAAACTCAGAGACTGCCAAGGGCTCCCAAACCGGGGAAGCCCTTGCCTGCCTCGCACCAGCTGGCCTTCCTCTCTGAAAACTTCCCCATTTCTCTGGGAGCCATAGGGCGATTTGAGCACTTCCTTCCAAGGGAAGAGATTTTTTTTCCCTTACAAAGGGCTGGGGGACAGAGAGAAAGACAGACTGACAATTTCAGCTGGGGAGAACGGAGGCTCTATTACTATTCTCTCCTCTAATCTCCATGGGATCTCTTTGTATAAGAGAAAGAGAAAAATACATGAGTATGCACAAAAATATATACAGGGGATCTGGGAGAGCCTGGAGGAGGCAGAGATATAGAAACAGAGACCCACATGCATGCAAGGTTCAATATATCCCCCAGCAGACAACTGCGTGAATAAACTTCATGGATATACTGTGTTACAGGGACATGACTTTGTTTCCCTGTCTGAAAGTTTCTTATGTTTTAATAATCATAATAATTCCACAGTAAGAGAACCAAGAACCTGTCCTTTGCCTTTTGACTTTCTCTTTTCCAATCTGAGAGCAGGGGTGTACCTCTCCATTTTCCGTGACCCTCCCCATTTTTCTCTGCAGGCAGAGAAACCTGTTCGGAGAGCCCTCTCTCTAGCAACCAGGACCAGAACTGAGGAACCAGAGGGGGCAAGGAGGGGAAGAAGCTTTGCAAAGTTGCACATTGCTCAGATGCCCCTTTACTCCAGGTCCTCCCCTCCCCCCCCTGGCATCAGCCAACAACCTCTCCAACAATATGATAATGCTGGGCGCTGGCAGCCTCCGGTTCACCCAGACCTTTCCACACAGTGCAAAGACAAGCAGCTGCCTGACAGGCACAGACACAACAGACCAAGGCCTACGGGCAACAAACAGCTAGAGAGACCAGAGCCAGATTCTTGCCCTGATGTTTCCCAGTAGGGTGTGTGTGGGGGGTTTCTACTTGGACTTGATGACTTTCTTCTAGCCTACTAACACCCTAAATATGCCCTTCTCCTGGGGATGGGGCTATACAAGAGGAAGAGGAGGTGGCTGAGCTGACGCTCAGAGTTCCCCAGCTCCTGGGACCCCCCACGCACCCCACTTTTCTAAGAAGCTCCAGCCCCAGTTGACTGGAGGCAGATTCCCGCCCCCCACCCCGGGGGTGGCAAGTGGGAAAAACTAACCCTTCAAAGACTCCTTTCTATTTCTGTGGTCTTCTCTCTTCTAATCATCCTGCCCCACCCTGCTACCCAGCTGGGCTGGCCCGCCAGGCCACCTCTTACTCAAATTCCTGAATTTCCTTGGAATTGGTTAGACCTCCTTTGTCTGTCTCCATCAGCTGGGCCCAGGAAACAATAGCTGCAGGAAAAACTCCTCTCTCTCAAGCTCGGGGATTGGGACAGGCTGAGTGGACGGATAAACTGGGGTTCTCCAGATTTGTCGTGTGGCCCCACTCACAGCTTGCCCTCCTCAGTCTGTACCCATTTTGCCCTGTCTAAGAGGGGGCCTGGGGAGCAGTCCCACTGGGGAGGGTAGGAGCGGGATAGGTGGGTTGGGGCCCTCGACGATAACCGACTGATGTAACTCAGGCAGTTTCTTGTTGCCGAGTTCAAAACTCAATCCCAACAACATGAAACTACCTAAGCCACAGATCAGCTGAGCGAGCAGGGCGGGAGATTCAGCTTTGCATTTATCGGGAGGAGAAGGGAAGGGGGTTGGGGAAGGAAGAAATTCAGCCCCGTCCCCTTTTCCGCCCCCACAACCTCCCTAAGGACTAGAGGGTAGACTTTGGGTGGCTGGGTGGGCAGGGGGTCTGACTGCCTCATCAGCTTCTGGTCTAAGCAATCGCTCAGGGAGACTCTGGTGAAATGGGACCTCAAGCCGCCAAACCCCCGCCCCGCCCCCAGCACCGCAGTGGGGCTATCCCCCTGCCTCTGGCCCTGAGGGAAGCTGGAGTGTCCTTCCACTCTCGGGCTGGGTCCCCTGTCTTGCCCTTCTGGCTCTCCTGTGCTCTCCTCCTAGCTTTCCTCTGATCCCCTCTGTCTCTCAGCTGAACTCTGGCTTCCCTTCGTCCGTGTGTGACCGAACCACTCCAAAGCCTCTTCCAATCAGGCCACTTGCCTGGCAAAGCCCCACAGCCAGAGCGAGTGGGGACCGAGAGCCTGGCTAAGGCTCACATCTAAACCAGCAGAAAGCAGGAAAACCTAAGCTTCAAGCTCCAGCCCTCACCAGCCCATCCTCCTTCTGCCTCCCCTCAGCAGACGACCAGACTGAGCTACATCAAGACCCATGTGTCGAGCTCCAGGCGACCATGAGTGACCGAGTAAAGAAAGAAGCCAAAAACCACCAATTTACCCCTTTCACTGCCGAACCCCAAGGCAATGGGTCAGGGAGGGGGAGCTTGTGGCCACTGCCCTCCGCTTTGAGCCGCCACAGGGCAAGCCTGGGCTCCCAGCAAGCAAAGATGCCCAGAACACCTTCCACCCTGCTCTGCCCAATGCGTGCTGGGCACCTGGGGACGCCGCTAGTCCCCACTCCGCTGCTAAGAGAAGAACAAGAAACCGCTTCTCTTACCTTGTCGCTGCCTCCTCCTCCTGCCACTGCCCGCGCTTCTGCTGCTGCTGTCGAGAAGGGGGGGGGTGCTCAGCTCCTCATCCCCCTCCGGTGGTTAAGTTTATTCCTCTCCTTGGATAGGTGGGGGGCTCTTGGGGTTCCCCCCAGCAGCGGTGGGGTGCGCTTGGCCCAGCACCCCAAGCAATGGGATCCGTCTGCTCCTCAAGATTGCAGTTTGCTTTCTGCCTCTTTCCCTCCTCCAGTCACCTTTAAATGCATCTTTTACTGCAGCACCACATTATATTTGCAGATCATAAAATCCACCTCTCGCGCGCACCAAGACCGTCCTGACATTACTGTTTTATGACCTTGACTTATTGTGGTCACCTGGATAATATTTAAATCAACGTTATGGTCTCTCACTTACATTAAACCCGCCAAGAGACGTTCTAGAAAGGCTCTAGGAGATGAGTCGAACACAAAACACACATATCCACACACTCAGCCTCTTTGGGGGGAGGGTGTCGCTAAAAAAAAAAAAAAACACTAAAAAACAAAAAAACCACCCATTTGAGGATTACGATTCTGGAAATTTATTAGGATTTTTTTTTTTTTCTCCATTAAGGAAGCTACATGCAAAAGATACAACATACAGAATATCTTTAAATAACACAACTCCCAGACAGGGACAGGGTAATATTTGGGGGAGGGGCATTCTGTCTTTGCTTCTCTATGTTCTATTTTTAATTTAAAAATTGTTTTTTGTTCCTCTGAATGGAATTTCTGAGATGGCAGTGGATGGAGGATGTAGGGGTGCTTGGAGGATGGGAGAAAAGCAGAAAGCAGTACAAATACGAGACTTCAAGCAGATTCTCAGAGCGACTGGGAGGTAAAGACACAGAGAGGGTTTGGCAAAGGCGCTGGACGCTACAACAAACACACAAACACTAGCTGAACTTTCCAAAACGTCTATTATTCTAAGGAGGAAATGCAGCAAGGAAGAAGCGATTCTGATTCTGACTGTGCTCTGCGAGATTACAGACCTTCTCTGGTTGATTTTTTTCCCCCTATAATCGGGTGGATTCGACCTTAACTTTGCCTGGAGAACAGGATGCTATGTGTGAGTGCGTGCATGAGTGAGGGGTTGACACACACACCAGCCACACTCCCACCCTCATCTATGTGGGCACACCACACCCCACACCCCAGCACCCCATTTCTCATGCTTTAGGTGGACGCATCTTCGGAGCACAAACCATAGGTCCCTTGGAAGGAGAGTCTGAGGTCTTTGCCTTTTTTGCAGGCGTGTTGCATTTATACTCAGGGAGGAAAAAAAAATATACCACCAGGCACAAAGGAAGGAGGGGCGGGGAAAAGAAGGTGGTGGGGAGAGAAGGGAGGGGGAGGGGAGGCCCCCCGAGCTCAGGTGAAATTAAAATTGGAGGTCAGTTCCCGGATCCGATTCTCTCGGTTCATTTTCTTGAGTTTCATTCTGCGATTTTGAAACCAGATTTTGACTTGTCTGTCTGTAAGGTTAATGGTCTTGCTAATCTCCAGGCGGCGCTCTCGCGTCAAATACATATTGAACAGAAATTCTTTCTCCAATTCCAGCGTCTGGTGTTTAGTATAGGGGCACCTCTTCTTCCTTCCGCTCTTTGCTGTCAGCCAATTTCCTGTGGTGTTTTCTGCCTTTATCTCCTCTGTTAAAAATAACATTATTTGCATAAGTATCCCTGGAAGAGGCAAACCCTCGCAGCACTGCAGCCTTAGCTAGCTTGCTGTGGGGGCGGCTGAGGGAGCCCAGGGGAGCTGCTCTCGCCCCACAGGGCTGGCTGGTGGGGTCCTCTTGGGTTCAGGGCTTTTAGAATTTCTCTGGGGTCTAAACTTACAGGGAAGAAAGACAGAAGGTACTTGCCTCCAACGTGTCTATTAAATTTAAATCACCCCAGTCCACCTTGACTTAGCAGGTTCTGAGTACTCCCACTGTCCCTCAGCTTGTTGACCCTGGTGGGCTCTCTAAGCCCCACCAGACCCTCCCTCCTCTCTGTTCCCTTCCAGCTCTAGGGGAAAAAAAAAAAAAAACCCCAACCAGAAGGAAAGGTGTTTCCAGGCCTCAGACTGGGTAACAGAGGCCACCCCGCTGCCCTGGGCAATTCCCAGAGAGCTTTGGCCCTTTTCAACTCAGTGCAGGGAGGTTGCCCCAGTCTCTGCAGCCAGAGTCAGACCCCCAGCCCTGACTCCCACCCCAAGTGCCACAGAGCGACTCTTCCCCCACTGGATCTCCCATCGCCAGCTTTTCCTCTCCTAGCTGTTTTCCCCAGGAGTACCTGAGGCAGGGAGCTTGTGCAGGCAGCAGAGGTCAGGGGCAACAGCTCTGGGGCATGCTGAGGGGTCCTCAGACAACTGCCCTGGCCAGAGACCTAAGGTCAAGGGAGAGAGATCCTGAGGAAATGCAGCCTCCTGGAAATCTCCTGCCTCGTCTATGCAGATATGCATGCATGCATGTACATGTGCATTTCTGCAGCGACACACATTCCTCCCCATATGCACACACAGGGATATGCACATGTGTGTCTATTTATATAAGGAGATATTCTAAATATACTGTGTATTTCCCTTTCCCTCATGGATAGCTTCTCCCCCTGGCACACATTCTTGCTGAAATGAACCTTAGGCAGCAGAAGGGACCTTGGCTATCTTTTCCAGGGAGAAAACCCAGAGTCCAGAGACCCGAGAGGGACACCAAGCAAAGGACTCTGCTGATGGCTCTGTGCTCTATTCCCCTCTATGCCCAATGAAACTGCCAAGTTCCTGGATCTTATCTTGATGGGGAGTGGGGTGGGGGCCCTAGGGGAACCAGGAGGCACCAGAAAAATGCAAACTTGAGGCTCTAGTTTAAAACACTTGAATGTCCTTAATTTTGCTCCCACCTCTGCACCTGCAGCCTCCTGCCAAATTGTTCAAAGGCTCTCCACATATAACTCTGTGCTATTGATTTTTTTAATTGGGGTTTAGGGGAAGGGGAGAAATTACAAGTGGGGAAGTCTGGCCCAAAGCGGGCTTGCCTCTGGCCTGGAGGAGGTACCAAAATGGGGGGATGGAGGCAAGAAGGGCACAGGCAGAAGGCAGAGAAAGATTAGTTGGGGCTGGAGGGTTTAGATGGTGTGGGGAATGGCAGGAGAGAAAGGAGAGTCTATGGGGCATGGGGGCAATTTGAGCTAGGAGGTGGGCTTGTTAACCTTGACTTTGCTTTTGGTGGGGCTAGAATGCAGCTTTTCTTACCCCAAATCTGCACCCCAACCAAGCCCACGGTGTGGGGAGATGGTATAAAATTAAACTTCTGTGCTGCACATGTGCCACCACTAAGGCTTCATGGGTGTGTGTGCCTCTCTCCCCCTCACCTTCAGGAACACACCCGTGCCCATCTTCTGGCCAGGGTCTCCATGGGCTGACTTGCCAGGGCCCACCTTTGATTTGCAGAGGAGACCCAAGAGGGCGAGGCTCTGCCCTCACCCTCTGAAAGAGTGAGTGTGCATGTATGAGAGGGCACTCGTGTGTGTGAGTGTGACACAGGTCGCCGCCGGGCATGCCTGTGCACCGCATCCATATACAAAGCGCCACAAGACCCAGGCCGCCCTCAGTCTGCTCACTTCTCACTATTTCATCCGCCTCTGCACCCAAAGAGCCCTTCTTACACACAGCCTCCAGCAGCCAGTGCCGTGGGGAGCAGTTTATCCGCCCCCACCTCGTCTGCCAGTTGGGCCTTTTCTGATGCTTTTTGCTCCAACTTTTCATGGAAAACCGCCTCAGCCTCCCTCCACTGCTCCCATTTCCTTTACATTTTCTCCAGGTGTCAGAGAAGGGTCCTGAAGGCCCCCAGCTCCTTCAGCAGAAATGAATCTTGAACTCTGAGCTTGAACTCTGCCTAGGCTTTCCCTCGCCAACCAAAATCACAATGAAATCCAACTAAAGCTACACTCCCTTGCAGGAGAAAACCGCTTACTATGCACACAGAAATTTCCCAACCACTCATTTGTAGTCTGTTTTTGGAAACCAATGAGAAAACTACATTTTTAAAAATGCAACTAGAAAAAAAGGAAAAGAAAAAAATTTTCAAAGGAAGATAAAAAACTTAACAACATTCCACATGCCCTGTTCCAACGCCATAGGCGGCCTAGGCATCTGGGGGAGGGAGGGACGCAGCGGGCAGCCCTTCACCTCCACCTCTTCCGGCCCCAGCCCTGCGGCCCGAGGCCCCCGGCCGAGCCAAAAACCGCAGGAGCCCAAACCACACGCAGGAATCAGACCCACAAACAACAAATCGCGCTTCGCAGGAAACATTTTCAACTGGGAAAACGCAGTAAAGCGAAATCCCCCGTCTCCCAAGCTTCCCTTAGTCCCTAGCCCAAGATCGCCATTTTAAGCTTTTTTGCAAGCTTCTGACCTGAGTGGGGGGACATCAGTCCCCCAGGACAACAACGTAGAACAAGCAAACCAAAGGCAGCACACACCCAGGCGCGGTCACCCGCCTGGGGCAGCATAAGGCGCCCGCAGGCTGCCCGCGGTGTGCACCTCCCCGGTCTCGGCGCCCACGGCCGCTGCCGGCCTTGCACCTCCACTTCGCCGCTTACCTTCCCCAGCCAAGTGACGCGCCACCAGCCTGGCGCTCAGCAGACACGAGTCTCAAGCTGGGGTCGCATTCCCAAGACCGTCCAGGGCCTCCTCGGCCCAACCCTCTCCCTGCCCTCGCCCGGGGCCACGAAAACCCAGTGCCCGAGCGTCCCAGCCGGACCACGGCCCAGGCGGCCTTACCTTTTGCTTCGTTGTCGGAGGTGTCTGGGCTGGAGTCGGCGGTTTTGGCCCGATCCTTTTCGCTCTCCAAGGGGCTGCCTTTGGGGCCTGCCAGGTTCTGCTCGGTCTTGATCTCATTGGGACTGGGGGTCTGGCTGTCGGACTTGGGGGTCTCAGGGAAACTCACTTTACCCCCGAGCTGGGGAGACTCCAGATGTTCGGCGCGCGGGTTGAGACTGGCCCGCTGCTCGAAAGGGGCTTCGAAGTCGTTGGCCCCGGCACAGTGGGGCGGCTTGTCCAGCGCGGAGTAGCTCGGGCTGGCGCGATAGTAGCTGGGCACGGGCACCTCGTGCTCCCCGAGGCAGGACTCCTGCAGAGGGTGGGAGTAGAGAGCTGCCTCGGGGCCACTTTTCGCCCGCTTCTCTGCGCTGTACATGCAGCAGACATTCTCCTCCTTGACACTAGGTGGGTAGGAACAGGAGGACAGCGGCCTGCCAACAGGTTGTTCCAGGCGGTAGGCGGCTTTGGGGTCGCCCCAGGAGTCCAGCTGCGAGAGGTAGGACGGGTAGGTGTTGAGGGCGAGGTTGGGGCTGCTGCCCTCGTCCCTCTTGGAGAGCGAGGGCGCGAGCCCGCAGCCCCTCATCACCCCGCAGTTGAAGTCACTCCCAGATTGCATATACATGCCTGCGCTCCGGCTATAGCGCTCTCCTCCGCCCGGCGCAGCCAAGGGCTCCCCGTACGAGTTCGGAGTTACATTGCGAGGGCATGTCATTTTCAGAGAGAGGGGTTTTTAAGGAGCAATACTACAGCGGAGGAGCTGACATCTTTTTTTTTCCCCATCCGGGAGGGGGGGCGGTTGAAGGGGCGGGAGGGAAAAGAAGGGGAGGGGGGGAAATATCAGCTCCATAATTATCCGCGCATTCGAGCCTCACCATGTGACGGCTAGACCAATGGGATTTGAAAATGGCCTTGATGATTCAGACGGCCGTGACGTCAGCGGGGTCAAGTTGTCGGCAGGCGGAGTGTGCAGCGTGGAGTAACAGCGCCACCTAGCAGCCGCCTCGGGGTAGGGGCGTCGGAGCCCTTCCCCGCGAACAAAGGAAGGGCCCCCGGGGCGACGGGGGCAGGAGGGAGGTAGAGGGGGGTGCGGGGGTTCTAGGGAGAATGGGGTCTGCTTACCCGGGAACCAGCCTGTAACTCCTGGGGAGAGGGGGGCGGGAGAAGGTGGGGGGAAATGCGGGAGAGAGTGAGAGAGCGAGGCAACTCAGGGCTCAAAATAGTCAAATTCAAATTAAAAGGTCAAGACACGATTCAGGTACTTCTTCCCCTCTCCTCACCTCCTCTTTTCCTCGCCTTGGCCCCCGCCCCCACTTCTTCCCTTGGGATGGGAGTGGGGTGAGGTTTGGGGGAGGGCTCCTGTGGACAGAAAAAGGGAGAGAAAAAGTTAAGGACTCCCGAACAGAACTAAAGTTTCTCCTCTCCTGCGTCCTCCTTCGTCGGGCTCCTTCCTTGGGGCTGGGAGTTCAGCTCGGGACCGCCTGTCACGGAAGTTGGTTGAGTCGCCAGTTCCCTGCGGGGATTGACGGGGAATCTCCAGTGTCCGGGGCAGGCCAGGGAGGGGTCAAGACAGCTTTAGGGCTGCGTGGGCGAGGGAGGTTCCGAAGGGGTTTAGGGGTCGCGGGAGGAAGAAGCCGGCAACCCAAAGCGCCGGCTCCCCGACCAGGGAGTGCGGCCTGGGCCTGGCTGGGTGGGCGGCTCCGGGGTTATCAACTCAGGGGCTGGAAGGCTTTGGCCTTGGAGCCGGTTCGGCTGCTTTGCTCCGAGCCCTGGCGGCCCTCGCTTTCCAGTTGACCTTGCCCCCTATGAAAACAGGGAATATTCCCAGAGAGAAAGAGGGAACCCTCGGGGCCGCCTCGAGCAGCTTGGGGGGAGTCACGTATCAACCGGGAAACCGGGACAACAGAGGCGGCGACGAAACCCGACCTACAGAAGTGTCCTTTAAGGAGCCAAGGAGCTGGGGGCATTTTTGAATGGAGCGGAACCAGACTATTTTTGTGGTTGTTATTTTATTTTTTTATTTTTATTTTTTGTAATAAGGGAAAGCGAGAAATAAGAGACAAGGTATGTTTCAAATAGTTCTTTCCGTTTCTTCATCGCCTTTCTCCCAAAGCGAACTAAACTCTCTACCCCTTCCTCAGGAGACGGAATGTGGAGAATATTTTGTCTTTCCGGTGGCCCCACATTTCCCCCAGTGCTGAGCCTCGGGTTTCGATTTTCCAAAGGTTTGGAGCCGGGCCGGGAAAGGGATCTGAGCCCTGGGCGCCCTGGCGTGGAGTGAGGAGACTGGATCCCTTCTAGGGAGGCCCAAGCCGGCGGCTTCTAGAAGACGACTTCGGAAAGAAATCCGGGATTTCTTGCATCCAGAGGGCGAGAGAGAAGGCTCAGGGGTTCCTGAACCCCAGGAAAAACTGGAAGAAAATGTTTGTAATGTGTGACTTGCTGACCCGGCCAGCCAAGGGAGATTTGAAATGCTTTCGTGTTTTCATTTGCAGGGGTCGCAGTGGGCTCGGCACAGGGGGATGGCCCGGGCAAGGTTAGCCTGCTTAGGCCCCAGATGAGACTTGGCCCGCCGGGGCGGCAGTCAATCCAAGGAGCCATTTGTCCCACCGCCCACCCCGCGGGAAACGCGGAGACTTTATGGCAACTCTGTTTGTATTATCTGCATAAGTCTTTCCCCACCAGTTTGATCGAAACTGTTCGCTTTTACGAGGACCCAACGAAAATTCCCCGTCATATTTATCAGCCAAGGATAAAAATTTAGTATGGGAACTGATATTTCCTCATTTATGGGGCGATGAAATTAAAGACCAAAGCAATTGAGAATTATATGGCTTTGGGGGGTTCCCTCCCCCCTCTTTCACGTCTCCTTTATTTTCCTGCCTGGTGTGCCTGTCCCTGGAGTTTGACGTCCCAGTCCCTTGCCCTTGCTCCCCATTTTGGGGTCTGCTGGGCCCTATCCCCCACACCCAGGGGCCGCTTGACCACCTCAGGCTTTTCCTGGTCTTTCTCTCTGTGTTGGAAGCTGGGGGCCGGGACATCATTCCCTGACCCTCTCTGCCCAGGCCGGGCTGGTATCTGCTGGGGTTGTGGAAGGTTTTCAAGAGCCTTGAAGGGGAAGAGTGTGAGCCTAGCCCGGGAGGGGGCGAGGGAGGCGGCAGAATGAGGGGGACAAACTCCAGATAACCTCTCATAAACATCCAGCCCCACGGCTTAACCTGGGGAACCAGCTGGAGGGAAGCAGACTCACTGGGCCTTGCGACCTGTCTCCCAGACCAACCTGACCCCGGTCCCAAACCCACTCCTTACCTCAGCCCTGGGTGGGGACAGAGTTGCTTTCAGAATCCTCGGTATTATTCATGGAAATAATCCCCCCGGGGAGAACGAACTTCCCGCCTCCACTCCCACCTCCTCACAAGAACGAATAGTGTTTAAAGTTGAAATAATTAGAAGTATGATAAACACGGCCCATTAATGAAAAAAGAAATCAAATTCATCAGCCTAAGTGGGACCCCCGGTGGGACAAATGTTTGCCTTTAATTACGCAGGATAAAGGCAAACCCAGAGCTGTTAAACAAGTACCCGAAGCCACAGACTTGAATAACTTGTTGGGTTATTGCAGACTGGGGTTTCTGCCCCAATGGAGGCGAAAAGAAGGAAGATGCATGGGCCAGAACGGTGAGAGGGGGCGACTGTGTGGGTCCGCGTGTGGGTCCTGGCCCTGCCCCCTCGGGCTCCATCGAGCAAAGGCCGGTTCAGTCCTATTGCCCAGGCCTGGCGTTCAAAGGCACTCAGGCCACCACGGCCACCCCGCCTGCCACCGCTGCCAGGCGCCCATCAGCCCAGCCCACGGGGCCTAGAGCCTCAGGCCTGCACCCCTAGGGAACTGGATTGGGGTCCAGGAGAAGTCTGTGTTGCTAAAATCACCGTTAAGCCATTTACCCAACTTTCCCTGAAAGTGCCCAGTCTATGCCTGACTCAGGATTGCCCTCTTTTTGCCTCAACTTGGGGATGCGAAAATTCAGGGGCTTCAGGCCACAATGAGGGGGGCTCAGGCGGCACCTATATTTTGACAATCCCCCCCACCCCGAGCGCCCTGGCCCCTTGCGCCCTTCTTCCCAGTACCCAGACCCTGGAAAGGGCACCAGGGATGGGAGCTGGGCCTCCTGCCACCAGTGGGACTGTGACCAAGGGAGAGGTGGAGAGTGCTCATCACAGATTCCAGGGTGATCGGCGGGTTCTAGAGGACAGGCTGAGGGCTGGGGCGCTAGAGGTCCCCACGTGGAAACAGAAGCCGGAAAAGGTAGTGCTCGATGAACAGAAAGGAACCTCGGCTACTTTGCCCGCTCTAGCCTTCAAAACGCCCCAGAGGCACCCTTATTCCTCCAGGGAAAACTAGTGGAGTCTCCTCACCAGGTTAAGGAAGTCATCTAGGAAATTCCAAAGGTGAAGTGAAACAAAAATAAAATGTCTCTCCATTTAGGATCAAATAATAAAATAATTATACAGTGTGTGTGTGTTGAAATATCTTCAAGCGAAATGGAAAACAAAATCACACCAGTGGTGAAAACTGCAGAGTTTTTTCCCCTCTTGTTTTGGAGGCCCAAATAAATCAATCTCTTCTCAAAACGTGAAGGAAAATTTTGCTTTCTTCCTTAACACCGACCGGGCTCTAACCCGGCTGAACTGGGAGCAGAGAAATCTCAGGCAAAAGAATGCTTAGAAGCTCCCCAGCACCCCCACCCCACCCTGCAAACAGATTTTTAAACAGGTACAAGAGGCAAGTGGGAGGCCGAGGACAGGACGCATGGAGGGGCCTCTGATCCACCCCGATCTCCTCGCCACGCCGGCAGCCCAGCCACCAGAGTCGCTCTCACATCTGGACATTGTACACGTTTGCACCCAGATGCTATGGAGGTTACCGCCTAGACACGTGTCTGACTAGGCGCTTAATTGTATGTACAGGGCCACACATAGTCACTTTTACCCAAAAATGTACTCCCTGCGATTCCCGCATCCCGAAGTCTCATAACCAGCACAACGGCTTTCTTGCCCCGCTGAAGCCAGCTAGTTATTTAACTTTGCCTCCTGAATTGAAACCAGACAGCAAACACATCCAAGAGAAGCTTTAGGAGGAGGACAGATGGGAGGATGTCTGGGGAGGGGGAAGACTTGCTCCCCACTTTATGGTGTGCTCCCAAGTTACCCAGTAGGTCGGGTTTCCAGCCCGAGTCAGGTCTGCGGTCGCCGGCTTACTCCAGAGAGAATCTCGCTCCTCCCTTACCGGCTAAATTCCTTTTTGAAGATCTTTGTTTTCCATCTTCCTCCCCACCCCTTTCTTTCTTTCCCCATCTTCTTCCTTTCTCGTTATTTGCTTCTTTCTCTTTTTCTCTGGAATCCATTTGTTTCCTTCTCTTTTTCGGATTCTTTCTCTTTTTAAATTAATTGTCGTCTTTATTTCTCTCTTCCTTCTTTATTATACAATTTATTCTTTACTCTTCTTTCCTCATCAATGCTTTCCTTTCCTTTGACTTTCTCCCCCAGCTCTTCTTACTTTTCTCTGTTGCACCCGGCGCCCGGAGAGGGGGAGAGCACCAGGTTCCGTAGCATCCCTCCCCAGCCCCGCTGCTCAAGCTTGGAGTTGACCTTCCCCCGCCTCCAGCCTTAACTCGGCTCCTCACAAGGCGAAGTGTAGGGCTGTCAACGGCTGGCAGCCAGGCCTCAGCAGTCGCCATTAGAGAGAAGGAAAAGCAGAGTCTGGGGCACGTCCTGACCGACTCCGATGGCTCCCTGAAGTGCCCAGCTCCAGGGCTTAGGTACCCTCAAGTCCATCACCCCAAAGGAGCCTCATCCGCCAGGCCTGTTTTGGAAAAGTTACTCCGTCTTTGTCGTGACTTCCAGAGCTGAACATTAAAATAGCCCTTGTTTCAGTCAACTTGATGTCCCGAGGCTGGAGTTAGGGGAAATGAAGGAGTGGGGTTCCGTCAGTCCCAGGTGGGGGGCAGATCCAAGGAGTCACAAGCAGGCTTAGCAGCCCAAGGCCACATCTCTACACAGGCACCTTTGTTCTGCACGCTCCTGGACTGCAGCCCACTGGCTTTCCTCTTCTCTCCGTCCTGCAATCGCTGCAACCTCTGGGCAGGCAGTTCTTGTTTTGAATTCTGTCTTTCATCAAACCCTTTGTGGACTTTGCAGGAGGCAGGGATGCGGGTGTGTGTGTGCAGAGACTCTGCCAACTTGGAGGTCTGAGTCAAGGTTATGGGTCTCCACTTTGTGCAGTGGGTTGAGGGTGCGCAGGGTGTGTGTGTGTGTGAGAGAGAGAGAGAGAGAGAGAGAGAGAGAGAGATGCCTACAGGAGAACAAGAGGATGTGATGGAAAAGATCTGGTCCAGTTGACATCGTCCAAACTTTGGGGGTCTGTTAGTGTGTGTCTCAACAGCAGAGTGGCTGAGACTTTCCCAGCAGCCCCCAAAGCTGGGTCTAAGGTGGGCCTCAGGAATGAGTAATCCCTACCTTTAAGCCTTTAGGTCTGAGCGACAAAGAAGCCTTAGAGATGCAGCTCCAGACATCACCCCCCCCCCACACCCTGGACCCCAGAACCTCTGTCTCCCCACCCTCCCAGAGATCCTGAGACTTCATTCCATGGAAAGACCAAAACTTTAATTTTTTTTTTAAAAAGGGAGGAGGAATCTTGTAAAACTTTTATGCCAAACAAAGTTATAAAAACTTCCCAGGCGTTGCCTTTTCCAAAGGTTTATATGAATAATAAAGAGTGCAGTCGCGTGCACACAGTTCTGGCGGGCTCTGAGCTGGGAGCCTTCAGCAAACAGCGTTATCCAGCCCTGGGGCACCAGGAAACCCCAGGGGCTGCCCCCTTGAGGGAATATTTGCTCAGAAAGGAATTGCCCTGTAGATTCCGGAGAGGGGCGGGGAGAGGGAAGGGGTGTTGCCCTTGACTCCCTTGAAGTTCAAAGTTCTTTTTTGCTCTGGTGAGGAAAAACCCCCTCTGCCTTCAACCCACTCGAGAAATCAGCCTCAGGTAGTTTATTCTTCTCTGGTTGAGGAAGGGTTCCGGGTGTCCCCAACTCCGTCCACCTTTCAGACACCTGGTCTGTAACCTTCTTGCTTGTCCAAAGCAGAGCTCCCCACCGGCCCCTTCTGGGACACCTAGAACCTGTGGGTTTTCTCTCAAAGGTGCTTGATGGGGCTTTGTGAATCTTCTTTCAAGTCTCCCTTGCCTCACCGTCCCCCAGCAACCCCAGGTCTGAGCGACAAAGAAACCCAAATTCAAGACTGGCCCCAACCCACTTTTCTTTTCAAGTCCCCCAGGTTCCCCCAGCACCCCTAAAGCCCATAGTGGGAGGGGGAGGGGCCCAGAGTGCTCTCTCAGCCCACACCACTTAATACCCTTGTAAACTCCCACGTGCGCTATAAACTTGGATTTTTACAACCAACATTCCTCCTTAGCTCCAGGAAACTTTGAACTCGGCCTCGGGTTTATTTACTGGGGTGGGGGGAGGGGATTGGGGGTGCTGGGAGCTGAGAAAAGCAGGAGGAGAAGAGGGGGGAAATGCAGGCAAGGGGGTAATGGAATGGGGGTCTGGGGTGTGTTGGGGGAGCCGAGACTATCCACGGCGGGTTTGTTTACTATTTAGGGCGGAAGCGTTTTCTAACACAGGCCAGACTGGGTCGTTAAGGGCGAAATGAAACTGGGTTTAGAGGCGCGGGGGGGCGCTTTATGGCGGCGTCTAGACGAGGCTCTTTTGTTCCCAGGCAGCGCCGCGGCTGGAGGGGATTACCCGAAGAGGTTGAGCCCAGAGTGCCCCTGACCGGCAAGGGCGGGGTTGGACATCCCAGGGGCCCGGAGGTGGGTTTGTTTGGGGGACAGAGACCTCTTTTTTCCCCTAACTTTTAGAGGGTCACCCAGGACTGGCAGGTTCCTGGGCTTGAATCCTAGAAGCTTTTGTTTTTCTTTCACTATGTCACTCTGCGTTTTCCTTCAGAAATCCTTCTAGAGCCGGGGACCTTTTCTGAGCTTCACAATACAGGGAAAGTGGTAGCTTTGGATTTTTAATATTTTCCTTCATAATCAGGAGCCATTTGGAGATTAGTATTTTGCTTTATAAACAGGTTCCTTCTATAGCGTTATCGTTATCTCCTTCCTATTTTATTGGAAACACAGCCGGCAGGTCAATATCCCTTGTTATTACTGGTGGACAAACACCACACCTAGAGAAATCTCTCGTATTTCTGTGCATACGCATGAACACGTGCAAGCTCACACACACACACACACACACACACACACACACACACACACAGGCTTCTCAGCTGCATTGCTGCTCACATTCACTAAACACCCAGAGTGCTTACACACCTCGGAGGACACGAGCTCTAGATGTGCATGTGGTCAATTCTACTCCACACTACAAGCAAAAACACACACATAACATCCTTTTCATGTGCACCCATAGGCATCCCAACTTAAATATTTGTGTGCAAGCACAAGAAAGGATTGTGGGGCTGCGTATAAACCCCAGTTTGCCAATTTCATCTCAAGACCAACATTTACAAACTAGAGATTCAGATACCTCTGTCATCAAAAATGAGAACCTAGATGCAATAGTCAGTCCATAGTCGTGGTGCTTTTTCTTTCATTCAACAGAGTTGTTATTGACAAAAAAACATTTTCTTTGAATTACAGAACAATTCCAAAGAGAAGGGAAAGATGAGAGAATTGCTTCCAAATCTCAGCCCCCAAAGAACGAATTTGGAACAGAGACCACCAGAGTGCCCTCACTGAACGCGCTGAAAGGACTGTGGTTATCTTTATACAGAAGAAACATGCAGCAAATATAGATGGGTGTGGCGACGGTCTCACAGGTTACCTCCTTCCCCAGAGCCCCACCCCAAGCCAACCCCTTACAAAATGAATCTCTGGGGCTTTCTACTCTGGGAAACCAACGTATAAACATCAGGGTGGCCAGCCCCAGTCTAGGGTCTTGTTGTGTCTGGACGAACTGGCCATTTGTGCTTGAGGGGAAGGGGCCCAGCCCCACCTTCCCACCCTCGGGGACCAGCGCAGAGAGGAAAGGTGGGGGCTGGCTTTCCCCCTTCTCCCCTCCCTCCCTCGAAACTGTATATAAAAATTCCAATACAGTCTTCTCATGGTTGAGGGGGAGAAAAAAAGGAAAACCGAAAACCCTACCCTCGACCCTACACATTTAACTGCGACAGACGGAGACATCTGGCAGGAGGGCGGTGGAGCCAAGAAAATTCCTATAAATTTAAATTCGATGATGGTTACAATTAACTCCACAACAAATGTGTGCTTAAACGGAAAGCGGAAAGCATTGCTGGGCATTTGGACGAGGCTTGAGCAGCACGTGAGAAAGGACAGCTTTGAGACTCACTGTGGAAAGTCCTCAGCCTGAAAGCTGGAGGAAGCTACCGCCACACTCCTGCCCCTGCCCGTGGAAAGGAGGGAGCAGGCCCGCTAGCTCTGGCCTACTTCACCTTCACATGCTCTGCCCGCCTGCCTCCTCCTCCGCCCGGACAGCACCGAGGGTTTTAAGAGGAGAGGGGCTAATAAAAGGATCAAATAAAATCATAATATTGAACAGAATGAAATATCTTTATTTGCCACAAAAAAAAAAAAAAAAAGTCACAGCAATCCCTCTGGGACAGGGAGCGAGCCGGATGGGGACTGCACATGTACACACACTCACGCACATGGAGATGGGTGATTCCAATCTCATTCCAGGCCAGTCCTACCCACACCCCCTCAGGGTAGAAAGAAATGCTTGTGAAATTTATTTACAAAAAATTCAGGCCCCAGCATAGGGGAGGTGCCCAATCCCATCTCCCTATTGCCTCTTCCACCCTAATCTTTTTTATTTTTTTCCTTAACAACAACAAAAAAAAGGAGGTAACAAATGCATAGACTATAGCTATAAATTCATTGAAGTGGGGCGCGGCTAGGAAAAAGATTAGGAAACCTCGATGCACCAGTTAAGAAATTTCTAAAGAGGGTTCTACACCTTCAAGGGGAGAACAGCTAGGCTCGGGTGGGGCCTGGGCGTAGACGGAGGTAGGACACGAGTTTGCACACCTAACACCAGGTCAAAGGAACAGAAATTTCACAGCAAGGCGGGGTCACATTTAGCTGCCCCCTACCAATGGAGCTAGGTGGGGTAGGGATGGGGAGCCCAGGAAGTCTCCCCTCGCAGACCCGGTGTCCTAGCAGATCTTGTCACTTGGGCAAGGGAAGGCTTTTAGTTCAAGGATTGTTCAGTTCAGGCGCCCACTACTCTCGCCCCTCCCCCACCCAATTCGAGCAGCAAGACATGGTCGCGAGGTGTGTTTTCTTTTAAATAAAGAGTCTTGGCCTCGGCGCCAACGGTGTCCACTCGCCGTGGGTCAGACACTTTCCTTCATCCCCCATTCCAGGCCCTGTCCCTGTCCCACATGGAGTCAGACCAAGGTGAAGGAGGTTGTCCAGAAAGACGTGCGGGAAACGGCAGTGGGGGCCAGCCCTGGCCACAGTCCAGTTTTCCACCCGCGGAAAGTAGGCGAGTTAGAAAATAAAAAATAAAAATAAAATAAAATAATTTTCCCCTTTCCCCCCTCCCCTCAAAAGGGCCCAGTCTGCGGTTACAGCAGAGGATTTCCCGAGAAATACTGCAGCCGGTCTCTGCTTAGTTTTTTTTCTTTCATCCTTCTGTTCTGAAACCAAATTTTCACTTGTCGGTCCGTCAGGTTCAGCATCCGAGACAGCTGCAGCCGCTTCTCTTTGTTGATATACACGTTGAAGAAAAACTCTCTCTCCAGTTCCCGGATCTGGAATTTCGAATAAGGGCAGCGCTTCTTGCGGGTGCGGGGGGCGTCTGGAGGGGAGGGGAGGGGGCAAGTGCGAGGAGAGGGGGAGAGAGACACGTGAGACCCTGGCGACCCCAGCCCCCCGGAGCGCTCGGCGGGGCCTCTCTGCCGGCCCCACCGCCGGGCAGCCCTCCCACCAGGCCGGCCGGGTCTCCTCCCGCAAGCGCGGCGCTGGGCCGAGCCGCGACCCCCAGCCTGGGCGGCAAGCGCGTCCCACTTCCCGGGCCACCGCGGGGGCCCGTGCCCCCTCCCCTCCGGCGAGGGCCGTGGCTGTGGCGGGGTCTTCGGGAGATGCGCGCCAGCCGCGGCCAAGTGCGTCCCCAAGGCCCCCCGCCCGCTCAGCCGCGCACCTCTGCCCTCCGGGTGGCTCTAAAAACCCACCCCCACTCCCCACCCCCAGAAATGTGGGGGGACCGCGGAGAACAGGCGCAAAGAAGTGCGATCCGGCGAGAGTCACTGGGATGCGGGGAGGAAGCAAGAGAGCAGGCACCAGAGACACCCGAGAGCCGCTTCCGGGGGCCCTGGCGCCCCGGGACGCCCGGCGGGCCGCTCCTTCCCCGCGGCCTGGGCAGGCCGGCGCGGAGGCCGCGGGCCGCAGGGAAACGCCAAGCCCCAGGCCTGGAGCAGAGGGGAGCCCTGAGCCCGCCTCGCCCCCACCCCCTGTCGCCGCTGACCCTCGGGTCGCTCCGAGCCCTGCTCAGGGACCCGCCAACACAGAGTTTGAACATTTCAAAAAATAGTTTTTTTAAAAGAAGCAGAGCGGCCCTGGCTGGACTCCCCGGGCTCCAGCTCTGCTCCAATGCCTCTCTCTTCCACCACTCCCCCTCTCGGAGTTTCTCCCTGTCTTTCCCTTGCCCTCCCCTTTCTCCCCCTCCACCCCTCCCCTCCCTCCCACCCCCAACCCCGGCCGCGGGGCTCCCCATCCTTCCTTAAATGCTCCTCTAAGTTCACGATCAAAGTTAATATTGCCCGCGATGGTGGCGCTTTTAAAAATTTCACAGACCGAAGGAGATAACGGAGAGGGGGGTTCACCCGGCTTTTCCAAAGAGCCCTTTTCCCTCCCTCCCCACCCCTTCTCCATCGTAAAAAGTCGAGTCGTTGGGAGAGAGGGCTTTGTAGGTTATAATAAAATCCTTTGAATGCTTATAAAACTCCACATAAAATTGGACTGACCCAAAACACGAGGCCGTCCCCGCTCCCCTCGCCTCCCCCCTACCCTCGCTCGCCCTCCCTCCCTAGCTCCCTCCCTCCTGCCCGCCTGCTTCCCGGCCGCTGCTACCTACTGGGGGCGGCTCCCTTGGCCGGCTCCTTGGCCGCCGAGTGGGCTGAACCGGACGAGCTGGGATTCGTGTTCTCCTCTTCGGCCTCGGCCTCGGCCCCCGCCTCAGCCCGGGACGCCAGTCCCGAGGCTGGGGGCGCCTCAGGCTCCCCTTTGGCCTCACCCTTGCCCGGGCAGGGGGGCTCGGCGGGCGGGTCGCCGCCGCCGCAGTAGGCGTTGTCGAAGAAGCGGTCAAAGGCTTGGGGCAGGACACTGTTCTTGTTGACTGAGGAGTAGAAGCCGGCGGGGGCGGCGTGCGGGGCGCTGGGGTGGTGGTGGCCGCCGTAGGAGCCTTCGTTTTTCATGAGGATCTCGGTGACGGTGGAAGGAGGCAGGCACTCCCGGTGCATGAGCTCGTCGGCCGCCGCATAGCAGGAGGAGTAGCTGTTCCGGGGGTGCCACTTGCCGGAGGGCTCCAGGCCGTAGGAGACCTCTCGGACCGGGGGCACTTGGGCCGGGTAGGGATAGGAGATCTGACGAGAGGGGGCCTGGGGCAGGAAGGAGGAGACCGTGGAGAACTCAGGCACGTAGTAAGTGCAACTGGGCAGATAGAGGTTGGAAGCGCAGCTCCCTCGCTCGCCGAAATCGGCGCCCCTCTCCTTGCGCGACGGCGAGCAGAAGTTGCCCAGGTTGACCGAGTTAAACATCGTTCTCTTCTGCCGGCTCCAGATGGAGGTTTTGGACCAGGTCTAGCGAGGGGGTAAAATTTGGGAAGGCGAGATGACGCGTTATCCGTCTTAGTCTCTCTCCCCGAGCACGTGATCCAAAGTAGATATTGTCATATATCAGTTCGGAGCACTTCGCAGTCGTAGGAGGGGTTCTCTCTTAGGTAAGATGGGGACGTTCAGGCGATTGGTTTGCAAACACCGCAGAAACATTATGAAAATCAATTGCAGATTTGTATTCGTTTTGCTCTTGACACTCCCCTCCTCTCCATTCCACAGAGCGAGCAAAGGAGGAGAGAGAGAGAGGGTTGGGGTGGGGTGGGCAGTGGGATGGGCGGGGGCGGTGGCTAGGAGGGGGTAATTGTATTTTTTTCTAGCTGCTGCTCTTTTTTTTCCCCAGGATTGGGAGAAGGAGGAGGGTTCTCACATATGGGGGGTCTTGCCTTCTCCCTGAGATCAGCCCAAGACAGAGGTGGGGATGAGGACCTCTTTCTCCACTGCCTGATTCTTCCAGAGACGTGAATCTTTCCCCCCAACTCTCAGGGACTCTTACCCCACCAACCCGAAGAGAGTCAGTGCCTGTTTACAAGACTTTGAAGAAGTCGATTCTTTTCCTAGCCCGGGCTGGGTATCCAGACTCGTTTTCCCCTTTGGAGGGACTCTTTGGAAGGGTATCTGAAGTTTCCCAAAGGTGAGGCGGCCCAGCAACCAGCCAGTGTCCCAACTTTGTCTGGCTTGCTGTGCTGCTGGCGGCTAGGGACTCAGATTAGTCATAAACAGTGGTAAGCAGTGAGCCAGCCGCCCAGCCGGTGCCTGGCGAAGTCTGGGAAAAACCTTCTCTAATGTTGTGTTAAATATTTAGTATGAGAGAGTGGCCCTGGGTGAATATTTCATGCCTGCCTTTATTGTCAATCAATGCGCAGAAAGCTGCATCCACAGTGGCTTTTTAAATTTCAACCCCCAAGAAAAAGGTTGCAATGAGAGTCCTACGTCTTCTCTGTTGGGGACCCTTTGGATTGGGTGCTAAGTGTCAGCTTCTGCGCAGTAAAGAAGCCCAGTGTTGGGTCTAGGTAGGATATGATGGGGGATCTGGGTTTGGGGGTGATATCCTTGAATGATTTGGGTGGACAGTATAGATCTCTGGGACAGACCAGTAGGGCAGTGGAAGGGAACTGAGGACCCTGGCAGGCTGCCCAGGGCCAGGGACCACTCCCTAATGGAAACCCCCAGCCCCACTTCCCCCCTCCCAAGGGGTTGCAGCCAGACCTTGGTGGGTGCCTCTTTCCTGTTTCTCAGCCCTGCCCTGCCCTCCTCCACATCTGCCAGCCTCCTAGATGGCTGTGACCCAAGGGGTGGACTCAGTGGTTCTGCCCTCCCTTGCCTGCCTCCCTTCCCTCTGGGCACCACAGGACACATCTGGATAGTTGAAAATCAGTTTATTGATGGGTTCTGGACTGGGTACCAGAGCAACCGCCCACGAGCAGAAACCAACCGTGCATCTAAAGAGGAGCCAGCAGAGTATGATCTCTTCTGTTCTGTTCGGTCCGAGGGTTGGAGGAGGGAGGAACTGAAGCCCCCAAGGACTTAGTCCATGCACTCTTAGGAAAAGCCAGAAATGGCCCAAACCTTCTTTTAACCCCTAACTCATGGTTAAACTTGGTTTCCACTTAAAAAATATTATTTGTATTTGATTTTTCTTGATGAGTTACAGAGGCCCCAATACCAGACAGGGAAGGTACCAAAAAAAAAAAAAAAATACCTTGACTCCAAATACAACCCCTCCAAAGTCATTCTTTCCCAACCCTTCTGCCTCCTCAAATCTACTTTAGTGCAACACCTGGGTTGGGACAGCCTTGACCATGGGTCCTGTTCTTGGGGTGGCTCTGGCATACCCAAGGGTAGGCCTCTGGGCTCCCTTTACCCATTCTTGGCTGGGCACTGCTTCCGGAGCCCTCCTTTAGTTCTGGCCAGATCTTAACTAAGGGCAAAGAGGAGCTAGACTGGAGTTTTGCTAAAGAGTAAGCTGCAAGAAAAAAAAATCTGTTGCTTTTCCTCTTTCCTCTACCCCTTTTTATAGGGTGAACTGGGGCCAGCGTTTTTAATTATAATGATGGGGAACTATGGGCTATGGCTTTTATGGGGTTCGTGCTCTCCTCATTAAACTCGAATTTATTGGAGGCAAAATGCTCCCCAAACAGTGATAGGAACTGGCAAGAAGGAGGTGAGAGGTACCCCTATCCCTTGCAGAGGTGTGGATGACGGCTCAGAGTCTCAGCCAGGGCTTTCCCCACTTTCCCCCAGGGCTGTGCTTCCTCCCCCATCCTGGCCTCCAGGGCGCTGTGGGGCCCAAGCCCCCAAGGCACCGCCGGGCCGACAGTGGGGAGGGGGTGCACTTCCTGTGAGGAGACAGCTGTGGGCCTGAGCACTTGAATTTGACCACCAAAGTTTATTCCAGGGCCACCATAAAAGTGAGCCAGGCGGCTGCAAGGAGCTGCTGGCGGCTCGATTTCCTTGAAACAAAAAGAAAGGCAAGAAAGAATGTCAAAGGAGTCGATGTTCAGGAAACTGTGAGATCTTCCAACAGAGGCTTCTGAATATTAATATTCATCTCCCTAAAAGTAAGGCACAAAGTTCAAAAAAATGTTTTTTCTAGTTTTGGTCTGACTTTTAATTTTTCAACAGCTTAGAAAAAGTCCCAACAACAGGAGGTTGCTACTGGGGTCAAGGAGAGAAGGCCGTGGTGGCTGAAGTCAGGAAGATATTGGTGAGCAAAAGTGCCCAAGGCATGGGCGAGCGGCCTCCCTGCCCAGTCCTAAGTCCAGGCCACCCTGAAGCATAGGCTAGCCACCTGCCCTGGCCTGCATCCCTGGGCATCAGTGCTTTCCCTGAAGTGAGACCCCAGGTCACTTCCCAAGAGCCTTGGGCAGCCTCACTCCTCAGATTGGAGGTGGCTGGCTTTCCCCTCATCTCATGGGTGCCTGTAGCCTCTCCTACTGGAGACCCAGATTTCACCTGAAATCCTCCTCAGCGGGGCCATCCTGCCAGCCCCACTGAGGCTCTGGGTGGCCTCAGTCAGCACTGTCTGCCTGCATGGCGGCTAGCGGGCGGCTGCGGTCTGGGTAGCTGCCTCGGTACTCTGGCCAGGGCTGCGACAGATACTAGCACCCTTCCCTTCCACACGCAGACATCAGAAGCGGCTTCAGAAGGGCAGTATCTTCGGATCCCAGCGCAGCACCCCCCACCCAGTACTGGGCCCCCTTGCAGCTTGTCCACCTCCTGCTGAGGCTCAGGAGAGAGTGGATTGTGGTCGGGAAAGGGGCCCACTCCCACAGATCAAGAACTGGGAGGAAACCTCAGGTTGGAGCAAGGGGGCCCTTAGGGCTCTCAAGTCTGTAAGATCAGTCTCTGTAGAGTCAGTAAAAAGATAAGCAATCAGCACATGGACTCCCTCCGCGGGTCTGAGACTGCCGGGCAGGCAACGGTTGCATCCTTTTGGGCACAGCTCTCTCCGTTAGAGCAATGCCACTGATTTTAATAATCCTTTTAGTGTGCTTGGGGATTTTCAGCCCAGCAGTTTATCCTGCATCCCTGGACACCTCACACCTCCAGCCAGGGAACTAGAAAGGAAAGGGACTGCCAGTTCCCAATACTCATCTCTCCTCAACCCAAGCCCAAGGTCCTAACTCAGGTCACCTAAGAGGACATGCTGCTCCGAGGTTCCTGTGGCCTCTGGAGAGGATGAGGGGAGGGAAAAGGGCAGCCCCTCAGCCCCCGCGGCCCCACCCTCTTTCCTCCGCGGAGGGATTGTCCTGGGAGGCTAGCAACGGCGACCCCATTTCTCCCCATAAAAGTCCCATTTTATGAGCCAGTTTCACTGGCCCCCTCAGCAAATGCTCTAAAATGAAGGAAATGTCTTAAAAGCAGTCTGGAAACGGAGTCACAACCACTGGACCTTGGTCTCCAAATTCAGCTGCAGCAGCACACACACACAAAATGCCTTTTCTAAGCAGGATTGCCCTGCCCGGCCACCCACCACCAGGATCTCCGACCTCGCGGCGGAGCGGAGGCCGGGTTGGCCGAAGCCGCCATTCCCCGGCTTTAGCGCCTACTTAGGCTTGGACCCAGTCCGCGCAGATCAAAGTGAGCTCGCGGCATTTTTATGAGATCAACTTCAGTGGCTCTTTACTTGTAATCAGACGCCTGGGTAGAAAATGCAAAAGGATACAGCCCATCAATCCAAAAAGGAAAGGGAGAGAGAGAGAGAAGGCGTGGGGTGAAAAAATTCAGGTGACACGTAGCAAGAAGATTTGGGTCACCCACAAAAAAGACCCTTTGCCTGCAGCAAGAATGGTTTGAGGGTCTGTCCCAGCCTCCAGGCCCTGCCATTTCTCCCTGATTTCAGGAGCCAGGAAGCCTGACTTGCCTGTGTTCTGAAGCCTGGTCCAAAAGCTTCCACACTGTGGACCTGCCATGGGGGCCGAGTGCGGCCGCTTGCATTCCCTTGACCGGGCCTGGAAGTCGCCTTCTGCTCTAGATTCAAAGTATGTCCCATTTTGCTGCTCCCCTTTCAGCGGTCTCCGTGGTTCTTCTGTCACTACAGCCAGAAGTTGAGTTACAGGAAGATTCGCCAGAGATTTATCGCCTGGCCCCAAACTTGGAGAGCCTTGTTGTCATAAACAGCCATCTATTGTCTAGACTTTTATCTCGGGGTATGGATCATGCATTATTGAGGCTCAGGAGACTCGGGGCTGACTATGTGGGGTGTGTGTGCAGCCCCCCTGCCCAGTAGGGGCTCCTGGTGGGTAGGTTTAGCAGGGGACGCAAATGTGCATGTGCCTTGGGAGCTGGGCAGGTTCACCTGAGTGTCCCAGGGTGGGAGCTGGAAATAGGGAAGGACTGCCTGTGCCTGGGAACATTCTGGTACATGTACTTGTGTGTTGGGTGAGAATTTGTCACGGTATGCTTTGTTTCTGGGGCATTTTAAGTGTTCCTGTCTGGGATTTTGCGGGTTTTATTAACCTGCATCCGCTTGGCCTGTTTATGTCTCTTCGAAGCAGATCATCTGGTGTTTTTCAATTTGGGGCCCATTGTGTGTGTGTGTGTGTGTGTGTGTGTGTTTAGCTTCTCCGAGAAAAAGGGTTTGGGTGATACCTTTCCAGTTCTTTTCCCTCAGATTCCTGCACCCACCCGAAATCACACCTCAACCTCTGCCTTCACCACAGCATCTGGCCCTGCTCCACTCACTGCCAGTCCCTTGTCTCCCCAGTGGCTACCAATTTTCTGTGGCAGGCACAAAATACATTTTTGCAGGATAAGGTCTGGCTATCTCTGTATTTCCCACATTAGGGAAAAGTCCCAGCTCCTAATAAACTCCCTCCCTTCCTAGGGCTCCCTTTCCCCGGGCTGAGGGAAACCTCAGAAAGGGCTTCCCCAGTCCATTCGGTCCTTTAAAAGTACTCTACACAGAACTCTAGAGAGTGCCAGAGAGGGCCTGCCGCTCCTTCCCTGGGGCTTCCTGGCTTCAAATGTCCTTACCCTGGCCACCCCCTCAGCCCCCAGAGCCCAGGCAGTAGGAGGCCTGCCCAGATTAAATGTCCATAGGAGAGACACTTATCACCTTAGAGCTCAGGGTCAGAGGCTGTTTTTGAAAGCCAGGCTCCTTTAACACCAGCAGAAATAATCAAATCCTCCCCCTTTGTTTTTCATTATCAGAACACAGGGTGGGAGGGCTGCCGGAGGCGGAGGCCTGGGAGCTTCCTGACCACCCTCACTGCTCCTGGCTGCTCCCACCTGGACCCCAGGCCCCACTTCAGGTTCCAGAGAGCCCTTAGGTGCCCTCAACCAGGTAGGCCAAGTGGGAGGGGGCTGATCCTAGACGCTGATTTTTCAGTTAAGAAGGGTGTAGGTGACAACCAGAAGGGATTTGTGGGGCATCAGGTTTAACCAGAAGACCGCCATCAGGGCGTCCCTCCCTTGGCTATTAGAATTCCCATGTAATAAGCAATGATTAGACCTAAAAAGGGCAAGGTGGACGCAGAGCAGGCAAAAACAGAAGTCCTAGATAGAGGTGAGTCCTTCACAGACACCTCCACGCCATATTCTCTCTCTCTCCCCCGCCACCCTCTCCTAGTGCTATTCTGGTACCCTGGAGGGACCGGGCCAAGGATTCCACTTCAGGCTCCTCTCTCTGGCCGCCTTTCTCCCCTGAGCCCGCCCGCTGCCCGCTGCCTGGGCCGCCGCGGCAGCTCCGGAACTCGCTTTCCCTCCGGCCCGCCGGCTGCGGCGCCGCCTCACTCCGTCTGTCTCTGCCTGACTCCTTCCATCCCTGCCTTCACACCCCGCCGCCCCCACCTCTCAGACCAACAGACATCGAATGCCCTTGTCTCTCCGTACCCAAGGCCTAGGCTCAGCCTGCTCAGCGCTCGCGGATCGCCGCCGCGCCACCGGGTTCTTGCGCTTCGCTCCCCGTCCCCCGCTGCAGCCTCCTTCTTTGCTAGTTGCTGGGTTCAACCGCTTCTCTCTCTCACTTTCCCGTTTCTCCCCAAACCCTTTCCGCCTCTGGATGTGAGAAATAAATAAATCCAAGTCCCCTGCTTCATCAGCCCTCCCCACTCTTGCTGCCTCACTTCCCCTCCTCCTTACCGAGTGTACCGCCTTGTTTTCGAAGGAAATCTGAATAGTCAGACATCTAAGCTGTAAATGAACTTTTTTTCTTTGTGACGGCTAATTTTCTCTCCAGTTCTCCGTCCCATTCCGCTTCGTGGTAGCATGAAAGGGATTTAGAAGTCTGCAGTATTGGGAAGAGGGAGTGGAGAGACGGAGCCCAGAGTTACAGACGGTGGCGAGAGATACGGAAGACGGAGAGATACCGAGAGAAAAAGAGGCACTGGGGTGGGGAGAGGGAGGGAGGGAGGGACGGAGGGAGGGGGAGGGGGCCCCAGCTGGCGGGAGCGGAGCCAGAGAGAAAAGGAGAGAAAAGTTTCCCGGAGTCATCATTAGTTGACTTCTGTCCACTGCTTCCCCCAGCCGGCCGAGCTCACCCCCAATAAAGGAAGGAGGGGGGTCTTTATTTTTTTTTTTTAAGGCCCCTAAGACTCCAGTGTTTACAAGACCAGAAATGCCACGGCCACGTCCTGGCAGAAAGAAAGGCTGAAATGGAGGACCGACGCCTTCCTTATAAGGTACGATGCTAACTTGACCTTCACTTTGTCATGGCGCCCCCCGCCCACCCAGACCTCTGCAGGCAGCCAGGCAGCGCCCAGGCGACCCTGGCCGTTGCCTCCCTGCTTCCTTTCTTTCTCTGTCAAATGTCTCTCCTTTTCTCCCCCCCCCCCCACCCCTCACTTCCTCCTTCCCCCTCCTCTCCCTTTCTTCCCCTTTTCCTGCCCTTTGTTTTTTACTTTCTTCCTTCCTTTTTCCCCCCTGCTGTTCTTCTTTCTCCCCCACCCCCCTTTCCTTTGACTCATTCTTTTGATTCTTGCCTCTGGTTTCATGGCTTCCCTTGATTCTCTTTCCTAGCCTCTCTGATGCAATCTCATTCTCTCTTCTTTCCTGATCTTTTGAATCTCAGAAACAGGAAATAATATTTTCAATACTCTCCCATCCCCACCCCAACTGACCTCCATGGCCCTCGCCTGGCTTCTGCCCCCATCCAGGTATCCCTGAGGAAGAAGGACCAGGAAAGAAGGCGAGTTTGGGATCAAAGGGGCTTCATTCTGGGCCCAGTGCCCACCTGAAGATGGCAATGAACTTGGAAGACTGTCTTCCTTTCACTGGCCTCACCTGCCAGGTCTGTGACCCTAGGGGTCTTGAACTGAGGGTGAAGCTCTTGTTTGGGGGGGGGGGTTATAGGGAGAGCAGAGACCTCTGCTCTTGAGACTTAGGGAAATGTTTAAGGAGTAAATTGCTGTTTACCTTTCTCTGAGCTTTCAGCCTGTAAAATCCTAGATATTTCACTTAAGGCATTTGGGGAGGGAATTTAGAGAAATAGGGATTTGGATATTCCCACACACATAAAAATAGAAAAGAGATAGATTATTCAGGCCTTTCTGCTTTGCTTCTTGTTGCCTCCCAGGCTCCAACAAAGCCTCCAACATTAACTCTAATCATATCTTGTGTGGCTATAAAATAAATGATATTATGGACACCCCTATAATTATCTATTATTCGCTTACTTGTGATAATTACAATACTGGATGAGGCAGGTTTATGCAGACAAAGTAAAGCCAAGGAAATATGCTGAAAAATGAAAGTGAGACTCTGTCCATTCTTGAGTGTGTTTCAGAATCTGTAAGCTTGCCAAGGACCTCCGTGGTTTAGGAGTAGCCGTCTTGTAGGGGATGGGTCATATTGGGAGACCCTACCACCTCCTTTCCCCCTTACACCCCCCTCTCCTCCTCCTCTGCACAGACACCAGAGAGGATCAGACCATCAAAAGGAAATGCTTTCTCTCACCCCCTACAATTATCCGGATAATTGCATGAATCCTTCCTTGAATACTGCTGGGTAGTCAGGTTGAGATTTCAGCAGGAAGTGCAAGGGACGGAATTCCAAATGGGGGAAGCTGAGAGAGCCTGTGTTCTTACATTCCTAGACTTTATAGTTCTGTCTAGTATTACATTGTTTCTTCAGGCAAAGATCTTTGTTTGCCTTCAGTCATATTTCTCCCTTCCCCCTCCCTTTCTCTCTCTCTCTCCACCCCCCCCCCTCTTTTGGTCCCTTTAAAGTAGATTCAGATCGCTCTCTGCTCTTAATAGATGACTATAAAACTAACATTAATTCCCCCCTGCCTACTAATATCAGTATCTCTCTGTTCAGTATCCACATTGGTGAGAATAATGAGAATTAAGTGCTGCAACCCAAACCAGCAATTACATCCTTTTGGGGGGAGGGGAATGTTTTGTTGCTGTTTTTGTTTGTTTGTTTGTTTTTGTTTTCCTTTGGGCTTATCTAGGGGTGTTTACTCTGCTGAGAGATAAGCAGGGGTATCTGTAATATTATTTTTACAAGCTCATTGGGGCCTGAGCCAGTATCAACTTGGTAGAAAAAGCAAGCTTGAAGCCAGAGAGCGAGCCTAAGGAGGGAAGAGAGCGCCAGACGGAGATGAAAAAGGACTACGCAGAGAAATGCGGGGAAAGGAGAAAGCGGCAGGTTCCTGAACAAACGTGGTGGAGGGCAAGACAGGCACTCATGGACAGAGGTTTATGTATCTTTATTTTTTTCTAATTTTTAAAAACTTGAGGCTTGATTTTAAAAAGGGAAAACTCAAGAACGGGGGAGGGGAGAGGGACTTATTCGAGTCACAGCGTTTCAACCCTAGAAGGGAAAAACACTGGATACACCGGATCCTCGGTGATCTCAGTCTCGGGTCACCTCGATCCTCGGTCCTACATCGCTCTGGCTCCTACATCGCTCTGGCTCCGACCTGCTGCTGCCCCACACACCCTTGGGCTGGGCCCTCGAAGTGCCCCTCACGGCCACCAGGGCTTCCTTGCTCTTCTTATCATCTCCATCTTTATGACGAGGCTTGTTAACAAGACCTGCGAGCTGGCCACGTACATCTATCTCCGCGGCTCAGGCAGGCTCAGCCAAGCAGCGGAGGGTGTGAGGAGTGGTGAGGCACTAATTAATTGATTCCTTTGGACAGTAAAATATGGCCGCATCTACAGGAACCCATTGACTCAAAAACAATATCTGCTGGGTGTGAGTGTATTGTCTGTCAAAGAATTTTTCCATAGGCATGTGTCAGATAGTCCCGGATTTTTAGCTACTAAAGAAGGACCCAAGTGGACCTAATTTTTAGGGGATCAAATCAGAATTTGCTCAGCCCCCCAAAATGCTTTAAGTTATCACTGCCTCTGGAAAAGCATTGGGAGTGGGTTTTGTTGAGAAAAACTTGGGTTATGGGATAAAATTTCCCAGTTGCTTGGATAGACCTAGCCAAGATTGAGGTTGGAAACTGGAGTCCAGGAGCTGTGCAGGCCAGAGTCCTCTTCCTGGTTGGCCGGGCAGAGTGGAGCTGCTATGAATTAGAGAGGAACATAGAAGACAAGGTCCGGTCTTTACTTCATACTGCTTCCTAGACTTGAATTTTGAAAGTAAATTTTAAAAAAGTTAAACAATTCTCACCCTTCAAGGAGCCCTTGTATGCCCAGCACACACTCAGAACCTGCCTGTTACACACCTCTCCTGGCTGCTGCACTTCCCTAACTGGCAACCCAGAGTAACTGGATATTTAAAGTAGGTCCAGAAGAACAAATGCTAAGATAGAAGGGGTAAAGTAATTAGACAATGCTAATTCCATGCAGGCATGACTGTGCAGTTAGACCCTGCTGCAAACAGGACTTAGGGCTCAAAATATAGACCCTGACCTCAAACAAGAGAGGCAACAGTTAGAGACAGGAGACCACCGATATAAATAATCCATGTAGATATAGAGGGGGGGTTGAAAAGACAGAAATAATAGAAAGTATGGAAGGATAGAAAAGAACTTCTGCTGATGGGGAATGTCATTGCTAATGCTTGGGCTTCCTCCTGATACTGTTTTTAATGTTGGCCGAGAAATGTGTACTATAAATACAATACTATGTGAACCCAAAGTATGTACTTCAATGTATTTGGTACACATACAACATGTATGCAAATGTAATTCACAGAATATATTTTTCATGTACTGAGTTGGTATGCATTTTGTGTATATATAATAACATGATATATTTTCCATGAAGCTTTAAAATGTGGATATATTAATAATAAGACATAATACTATTAATATCTAATATAATTATTATCTGGATGCATTGTCCATGTACTGATTTTATATGGCTTTTAGAGTGTATATACTGATGTATCTAAATAGGTGCAGGACTGTACTGTCCCTGTGCAAGTGCACTGTTTATACATGTAAATGAAATTTTATATATGATGGATATACATGCTATATGTAATCTTTTTTCAGGAGGTTGCTTTCCCATACAATAGATGAGTGCCTACGTTTGTATATTTTCTAGAGATATATATTTTCCATTGCCAGAATGTACATGTAATATAGATCTCTGTGCATTTTAGACTGTTTCAATATGTTGGTTATATGGGCAGTATGTCCAGGCGTACATTTTGTGGAACATCTTTTCCCTGCTCCGAATGTGGACTATCTTTCACAGGGAGCTTTTCTAGCAAGAACTGCCAGTGAGTTCCATCCGCACAGACTGGTCCTTGAAGTTCTCCACTCCAGATCATGAAAATTGATAAACCAAAGGCTTGTCTCGGAGTATCCACGAAGCGACTCACGCTCAGAGAGGCGAAGTCACCCCCAGGCAACAGGCTGGTCGCACTGCCTAAAGGTCCTCTGTGTTTGATCTCTTCCAAGCCTCGGGTGCCAGGCTCCGGCGGGGCAGCACAGGCTTTATTTAGGAGCCTGAGGTAGATCCGCCGGCGGTGAGGAGCCCGGCAGGAGGGCCGGCCGCCTCTGTGCGGACGCCGCGTGCCCAGCAGAGGGAGGACATTTGGGAGAAAGGCCTCGTTCCCGCAGCCTGGCAGCGTCTGGGACTCAGGCTGCTCTTTGAGGTCACCCACAAACCCCCGGAGCGTGTCCCCGGGCTGGGGCTCGGGGCTGATCAGCTGGGCGGGTCCGGGTCTTGGCGGTCTCCGCGGGTCCGGCCAGCAGGGGTCATCCCGTCATTCGCGGGGGCCGGCGGCCCTCGGGCGGCGACTGGCGCTGTTGGTTGGGCTGGCAGCTACAAGGGGCGGCGGGGCCGGGGCTGGGAGGCGCGCCGTATTTCCTCTCCTTGGGATCTCGGGCGCCCAGGATCCAAGGTCGGGTCAGGCGCTCGGGGAACTGGACCGAGGTCCCGGAGCCCTGTCCGCCGGGCCGGGGCACGGAGCGCTCCGGACGCGGGGCGGGGAGCGAGCGGCCAGGCGCCCGTGTCGGCCACCAGCGGCCGGCGGGTCTTTGTCTCCGGGATTGGAGCGGCGATCGCTAGCTCGGCGCTGGGCTGCGGTGGTACGCGGCGTTCGGTGGCGGCGGGCCCGGGACGCACACTTCCCCGCGGAAAATCGGCAGCTCCTTCTTGACGGAGGCAGACACCGTAGGGCTGCCGGTCGGGCCAAACACTCGGCGTATACGCGGCGGTGAGGTCCTCAGCCTGCAGCCCACCTCGCGCTTAATTACGCTGGAACCTTCGGCGCCTCCGTGTCCCCGCCGCGCAGAGAGGGCTGGGGGCTCCGGTATGCGTTTCCCACACGGGTCGGGGGCCTACAATCCTCTCCTACTTTCCGGGTAATGGCGGGGAGGATGGGCGGAAGCTCTGGCCGGTCCGGAACACAAGGTCCTGGGGGTTTGTTTTGTTCGAAGATGGGGCCGGCGATCCCGGCTTGGCTCTGGGTCTGTGCCATCGATCGCGCCGGGTTTCCGGCTGCATTAGCATCCGCAGAACCAGGGCTGCCGGCCCATCTTCCGTCCGTTCGATAGTGGCTTAAAATACTCTAGCTGCGTCTACTCAGCGCAAGGTGTAGAACTGGGTGATAATCAGGGCCAAATACACAACTTATTTGAATGGTATAAGCTTACACATACACAACAGTGAAATTATTTTTTACCGGAGTTATCCAGATAACGCTCCCCTTTTCCTGTCCCTCAAGACCCAATTAACAGACACAGGATGCTTTGTCTTAAATCAGTGGAGTAAATTGTAGTTTGAGGGCTTAAACCAGACAAACAATTGCAAAATAGATGCAGTCTTTGCCCAGATACAGAGCTCAACTGCACCCTGGGTTATTTAGGCTGTGGCTCCAACCATGACCTTCTGTTTGTCCAGGAGAGCCAAGGACTTGTTATTTAGCCATTGGGAAGAGGTTATAGTGTTTTTTTCTTCCCTGACAGCTTCCCCAGTTATTAAGTCTCGGGGCCTGCATAGACAACACCCAACAAGGAACCTTTTCTCTCAGATCTGCACTGTCTCTGGGAATAAATCAAGGGAATAAGGTGAAGGTCAGTTATTCCTGACCTTCCTTCTTTCCTATTTAGCCAGAAATGCTTTCTCTGTTAATTTCCGGTATAGATGAGGGTAGTCTCTTTGGGATTTAGGACCCTCTCCCCCAGCCTTTATTTAGACCTAAGGGCAGCAATCCAGTCCCTCCCCCCACCCACCTCAAGGCTTCCAGAAGCTATCCAGCCCCCACCCTCCCCTGAACTCTGTGGGCCCTTTATATGAGTACCCCCAAAGTTTGGGATCTCCTTCCTGCCTGAACCCCTCAGATGCACACTCAGCAGGGGATTGGGGCAAAGGGAGGATGGGATTTGGTCTGAATTTGGTACTTTTTCTAGTTGCAGGAGTGAAAAAAGGAGGAGAGAAAGAGAAAGATTTCAGGGCAGGAGGCCTGGCTCAGGAGGCTGAACTCTATGGGGGCTCCTGCCATTCTGGAGCAGGCCCAGGAGGGTGGAGGGGTAATGTGGAGAAGACTCCTGACTGGAGCCTGGCTGTAAGAAAGGGAAACGGGGACCAGAGGCTCATGGGTGGTGGAGGCAGAGGGAGGGTGTCCCATCATCCATAAGGAAGGAATGAGGTGGAGGTGCAGAGGATCATGGGCCCAGCTGGGACTAGACTCTGGCCCAGACCCGAGCCCCTCTCTAGCATGACCTGAAGGGGACCACGGCTGACAGGGATGGAGCCTATATCACCGGCTTCAAGCAGTCTTTAGTACCCTGTCCAGTCATCTGACAGTGCACCAGATGTGCTCTCACAGTGAATCCACAGAGCTAGACGTGTGGACCCACCAGCCTCTGCCCTATACCCCATGGCACTCTCACCATCCCATCTCCTACCCTGGCTTCACTTCTTGGAGTTCCTGCAGCTCAGACTTTGTTTCTGTGGTCCCACAGGTAGTGTCAGCCTCCCCCAGGCTGTCCACATGATTTGTACAACCCTGTGACTCCTCAGATATCCCTCTCCTCCCCACTCATCTACCATCCCTCAATTTTCTTTCTGCTAGTAATTGCTTGGGACTGGAGATGGCAGCTCATCAACAGATCTTGGTTGATCGTATATTTTTGTTGCCCATGCAACCGGCTCTTCATTATTGTAGGTTTATTATTTTTATTATTCATCTGAGCTGGAGAAAATAAAGTGGGTGAACAGCTAGGAGGTTGGGGATCTCATTCTTTCTGGGCAGTGGAGACCATGTGTAGGGAGCCAGTTTAAATTTTTTTCTCTCAAAAAATCACATCATCATACCATCATGTTTTAATTATTATTAATATGATGAAGCAACTCTGTACAAGGACAATATAAAGGGAAAACGTGCTAGAGACAGACATCCGCATAGGAGGGCACACTACAGAGAGCTGGGGAAAGAGGGAGAAAGGGCATATACCCACAAGGGTCACTCTAGGTACCAGCAACAGACACAGACGAGGACACAGAGTAACAGACGCTCACAAAAGTCAAGTTTAAAGCGACAGGAAGAGAATATTGCATATCTTTGTTCCCCCACCCGTTGGAGCATTCTGGTATCTCTTCTCTATTAAGCTGTAAGAGTCAGGCTGGAGTGGTGGAGCTCAAACCCAGCACCCCAGAGGCCAAGAGGTCACAGGAGGGGCTCAATGAAGGGGTAGATAGGTGACCTGGCAAAGAGGGGAGTGCCTCACACCCAGGTCCAGCCCACAGGGGAGTGCGAAGACAGCTGGAAGCCTAGTGATTTTTTGCGAATTTGTACATAGGTTACTGTTGGTGGGGAAATGTGTCAGGTGCCCAGTGGGGGATGGGGGTATGTGATTGTACAGGCTACTCTGCAGGGCTGAATTTGGGGTTTTGAGTCTGCCCGCTTGCAAATACAGTCAGGAGAATGGTGGAGGCCCAATGGTGTACTGGGCAGCTGTGCCTGTTTGTTCATGCCTCTGTACAATCTTGTGCAGGGCCTTGAAGCTGGTGGGAGAGTGCGGGGCCCTGTGGATTGGCTTTCCAGGATGTGGAAGGAGAGACTCTCCCCAGGTGGGAAGAACTCCAAGCAAGCAGCCCAGTTTCACACCATCCAGGCTGGGTTTAACTCCCATCATTTCCCCCCACCCCACCCCGCTTCTCATTCTCTGCCTCCTGGCAAGGCTGGGTCAGCAGATGGGAGGATGAGGGACTCTCACCAAGAGGAATAAAAATGAGTGCAAGAAGGCAGGCCAACTCCCTCACTGCTTCTCTTTCTGAAGCCAGCCTGGCATCTACCCAGATGGGGGTGGGCCGCGGCGGAAGGGGGCTATGAATAAAAGGCTCTGGGCGGGTGAAGCCACTCTCTGGCCTACAGTGGGTTTTGGGGATGTGCCCTTCCCTCTCCTCTGGTCCTCCTAATCCACGGCTTCTTGGCCTGGGGGCGGAGGCACCGGATTTTCAGACAAAAGGTGGACATTGGGGAGCCGGTGGAGTGAGGGGTGGGCAAGAGAGAAAGGAGTTGGGTGGGGGGCTGCAGCGCCCACCTCCTTCATTGTCACCAGCCTGGGAAACCCGGGCTGAGCGGGGGCCCTCTGCGGCCGGTAGCCCCTTTTAGGGGCGGATTCTCCTCCCGCCTCGTAAATTATCCTGGTCCAGCCTCTGGCTGGCCGTGACCATGAACGCCAGCGGGAAGAGAGGATCTGCTGCGGCTGCCAGAAACTCTCTGGGCCAATCAGTGCTGCGCTTCGCAGCTCCTTCTTTTACAGACTCCCGGGTTTCCCAAAGAGCCAGGTGGGGGTCCCTGGGGTGGCTACTGAACCTGAGACTGCGTCTGCTCAGCTCTCAGTTCCCCTCTTGCAGCTTCTGGTCCGCAGCTGCCTGGACGGCAGGGAGAGTGGATGGCAGCACACCTGTCAGCGAATGGGCGCAGGGGCCTCGGTGCAGGGGGCTGAGGACCAGGAGCACGGTTGGTGCGTTCGGGTAGCCTGCTCTAAAGGGGACCTAAGGCTGATGATCACCCCATCCAACAGCCGGCTCAACAAAATGCTCATGCCTTCTCATGCCTTTGCCTGCTTGGCGTCCAGGCCTGGAGGACCCAGGCCCCAGCAGACTTGGGCACTGCTGACCATTCTGTTCTCTCAAACCACACTTCCTCCTATGTTTCCCCACTTCCTCCTGCCCTCCCAGAGCCACCCTGACCCTATCCCCAATCTCTGCTGATACTCCACTCTCGCTCCCTCCTCTTGGCCAGTCCTAACCCAACAACTGCAAGCTCTGAGAGCACTGGTCCCACTGTCCCCACCCTGGCCTACTCCTGCAGGCAAACTGACCAAAGACCATGGAAGGAAAATGATGGGAGGGGGTGTCTTAGTCACCTTGCCTCCAGATCCTCAGCCGGAGGCCCAAAGCCCCAGTCCCCGGGGTCAAACTAGCCCCTCCCCAGGGCCTCAGCCTTCCCTTCCCCTACCCCCTACCTGCAGCTGTGGGCTTCTTCTCTCCCTGGCTGGGTTCTTCCCTTGTCTCTGGGACTTGGCAGGGTCTGCTGGGGGTGTGTGGGAGGGAACCACGAACAAAAGAGATAAGAGGATGTCCAGGGAGGACCTGCAAGAGACGCCTGGCGTTCTAAGCGGGGACTGTGTCCCAGGCAGCACCCCCTGTTGCTGTCCGCCAGAGACAGGCTCAGTCTGGGGCTGGCACCCGTGTCTTGGCCCCCTAAAAGAAGGAGAGAGCTTGCTCCCTCAACAGAAGTCTTTTCTTTTTCATTCTGCGGTTCTGAAACCAGATCTTGACCTGCTGGTCACTAAGATTCAAGCGGTCTGAGAGTTCCCTCCGGCGCTGCCGTGTGATGAACTCGTTCACCAGAAACTCGCCCTCCAGCTCCGCCAGCTGCAACTTTGAATAGGGCTTGCGCTTCTTCCGTGAGCGGCTGTGGATCGGGTACCAGGGCGCTCCTGGGTGGAGACGAACCAGCAGGGTTGACCAGAGGACCAAGAGATGACAAGCCCCGTACCCTCGGTCCTTCCCAAGCCCCTTTCACCTTGGCCTAACAACCCACGCCAGGCTCTTCCTCTCCTGTTTTGCAAAGATTCCCATCCCCATCAAGTCCTCAGCCTTCATCAATCTCTTCTTCACCTTTCACTCTTTTCTCCTGGCCTCCCCAACCCTACTTCTCAGTGCCGCATCCCAGAACCTTCTAGATTCTTATCCTCTCACTTCTCCTCAAACCTCTTTTTCTCCAGGATATCTTGGCCCCTTCCTCTCACATCCTCCAGAATGGAGTCCCTGATCAGTTAGAACAGACATGAGCTAGTGACAAGAGTAAACCATATCCACTGGCCTTTCTTTAAAAAAAAAAAAAAAAGTAGGGAATGGGGCCCTGTGGGAAGGTGGAAAGAGAGACCCTGGGCAGGCAGGGATCATGCTCTGGGTCCCCAGCCCCCAGGCCTGGAAAAGTCTGTCAGAATCCCCGGTCTCCGGAGCTCCCTGCCCCCTCGGCTGCAAGCCAAGCAAAAAGGGAATCTCTCTAGTTCTTTTATGGGGATATTTACATGTTTATAGGCCTCCCCCTCAACTCTTTTTTTTTTTTTTTAAAGAAGCGCTTCCTCACCACACAGTCTGTCACCCTAGGCGGCCCTAGCTCAGTCCAACACTGCCCGCCCGAGTGAGACGTCCCGTCCGGAGTGGGCCGAGGTCCTTACCGCTGGCCGCGAGCCCGCCGCCGGGGTTTAAAGGCGATACCAAGCTTCCGGGGTCGCCCGCGCCGGCGCCCTTGTTGCCCTCATTGAGCAGGGACGAACTGGAGTCGGATTCCAGCGACTGGCACGAGGGCGGGTCGTGCGGGGGTCCCGCGCCGCCGTCGCCACCGCCGCCGCCTGCCGCGTAGTCGTACTTGAAACCGAGCGCTGGCGGCCCCGACGGCTCCAGCGGCAGCAGCGCTGCCCCGGGCCCGACTCCTGGGCCGGGATCGCGCCCGCGCTCCTCACGCTTCAGGCCCCCGCCGCCCTCGGCGCACGGCTCGCGGTAGTAACCCTTGCTGTCCTCCACGCGCGCCAGCTCGCACGTGCGGCCAAAAGGAGGGTTGAGAGACACCGGGCTGCCGAGGTAGGGCTGCGGGTAGCCATTGCACGGCTCCGCCGACGGCCAGGGCAGCGAGCACACGTTGTCGCGGCGCGGGTAGGACAGCGAAGGCAGCCCGGGCAGCTGCGCCCCGGACGCGCGGAAGTTGGGAAAGTAGAAGGTGTCTCCCGTGTGGATGTTCACCAGCGGCCCCACAAACCCGGGATTCAGGAGATTATGCTCGCCCATTTCCGCGGGGCCCGACAGGCAGCTTCTACTTTATTGCTATCTGACATTAAACATAGTTAAACCTGCACCGGCCACCCATTGGCCGTCCGGCTCACGTGGGCGCCGCCGCCAGGGGGATGGGTGGGGACAGAGAATCCCCCCACCCTGCACCAACTCCAACTTCCCCCTTCCCCAGTAGAGGGGAGTGAGAGTGAACGAATCGCGGGGTCAGATTTATTCGCTGGTTTCTGGTTTTTAAAAAAATCATATAAAACCTAACGCAGAGATCGAGGTAATCGCCCGACACGGGGCAAGAGGAAAAGAGCCACACCAAAAATACCCTCACATACACGCTTCTGCACCCTGAACAAGACACCTCCCCCCTCCATGTATTATCTTCTGGCCAGCAGCTGGCCAGAGCACAGCCCGTCCCTCTTTAATTAGCTCCTTTATTAACTAAAACCGTTGGAATTTACAATATATCCCCAATAAATTACTATTAGATATTGTGTCATATAAAGTTTACTGGCTGTTTAAGGAGACGGATGAGCCCTTTGGCTCGGGGTTTATTTACAGTAGAGGCGAAGTGGGGGTAAAGACAGGTTTCCCTGCAGCTGTCTCTTCCAGCCCTGTCGCTGCCAGCTTCTTTTCCCCGGCTCTTACTCCTCAGGAATTTGGGGAGACACGTGGGGTCCTCTCCCCCAGGAGGCGCTCAGGGAGGATTACTAATGCCAGGTCTTCCCCACTCTCCACCTGGGAGCCACCCAGCCCCACATCTTCATTCACTGTTAGAGGAAGAATAACAGAAGAGAGATGGAGGAAGTGGAATAAGGACGCTCCCAGCTCAATGAGGACTTCCCCATCTGCTCTTGAAAACCCGGGGGGCTGAACTACTCTGCCCCATGACTTCTGTGGGTCAGAGGGGCTTCTGGGGGGGGGGGTGCTGTCCTCTTGGAGTCTTTGCAGCAAGAGACTCTGGGCTCCCAGCAGGGCTTGGCTGGCCGGAGAGGCCCCTGATTCCCACTGTGGAGGAAACACTCACACCCCAGAACGAGCCCAGCCTACTGCTGGGACCACAGATAACAATGCCCAGTCCAGTAGGTGTGCTGGGAGTGAGGGAAGGAACACCAGAGAATTATCTTCTTGGGATTTAAAATTATATGTATGGTGCTAACCCCAACAGCTCTTTTTGCAGAAGGCTGAGAACCTAATGCAGACCATTGGCAAAATTAATGGACATCTGGAAGCTACGATCTAACTTCAACCAAGTCCAAAAACACACAGTCAAGCAGATTAAAATGAAAAGGGAAACAAACCTTCCCTTCGAAACAAGGTGTATTCTACTGGGGTCTAGTAGACAGAATACTCGGATTTCTATGCTATTATTTTGGGTTCTTTTGAGCCAAAGCTCAAAGCACCGCTTTAAGTAATACCAGGTGGGATCAATAGTCCGGCAAAAGTCTAAATATGAGAATACACCAGATTTAGAGAAAACTATAGAGAGATGACAGAATATGGGAGAAAGAAACCCACGTGGGTGAAAATTAAATATCTGAAAATGAGCAGAAGCCACAAAAGCAGACCTAAGCAGAAGATTCTCATCTCCCTCTTTTTCTCTCTTCTGCAGGACAGGGCAGAGAGAATGCAGATTCTTTGAATTCCAGAGCTTCTCGAGCAATTTCATATCCCAAACCATAGCTGCTCACTCCGACAGAAATGTGTCCGCGCGGGCGTCTCCCTGCCCGGCACAGCTCACAGCTCTTAGCTCGGTACCCTCCGCTCTCACCCCGCTTCCTTTTCCCCGCCCTGGCCAGCTGGGCGGCCTGGCCAGGTCCCTTCTGCCCCCAGGAGCCCACCCCACGCTGGGCCCACTTGCCGGAACCGAGGTCAAGCGGTGGGATGTCAGCCCCGCGCAGTCACCTCCAGTCAGAACCGCGACAGTCGGGGAAGCAAGGAGCGAGCAGAATTGAACTGGCCTTTTTGTGCCTAGTTGATTAAGGGGCTGTGCGACTGCACAGAGGAGCATCCCTCAGCTGCGAATTCCACATCACAGCATCTCCAATATCTTATTTATGCCCTCTTTTTCAAGATGCATTAATAAGCGTTACTGAATATTTAATTAAATTTATTTGCGGGTTATTTTGAGTCATAAAGATAAACAGGGTGTGATTTTAATATTGTTGCTGTTTTCAATTAGAACATAGCGCCGGCGGCGAGGTATCCAGGCCTCCAGGCCTCGCGCTCAGCCGCTATTGTTGGTGTGGGGGACGCCGATCTGAGCTTTGCGGGGATAATCACTAGTCCTTGATGGGGTGGAGGCTTCTCCCCATTCTCTTTTCCCTTCCCAGATGACTCCAGTCTCCTAGAAGGGGGGGGGGGGGGTGCAAGGAGAAAGGTCTTAGTCTCTCCCCACCCCTCCCTAGCTCGAAAATCTCAAGCCCGGAGCTCTGCTCGCTGTCCTCCGGGCCAGGCCTCTGAGCACGCAGAGCAGCGGCCACAGGGCGGCAGATGAAACGCCGCGGAAATGAGGATGGAGTGAGGACTTCCTTCTTCCAGACATGCAGTTTCTCCCAGTCCGATTTGGTCCCATCAAAAAAAAAAAAAGCCACTATTTCCCCCAGGTTTCGGACCCTGGACTTGCACACACACAAACCCCCTTCCTTGCGTGCAGCCGACTCTGTTTCCTCTAGGCAAGAGCTGCCGGGGACCATCAGCAAAATTCACATCCCCGGTACCCTACTCCTCGAGGATTACTAGGGTTATTACAGGGTTGTTAGGACCCCGGCAAAGACCCAGGCAATCTAGGCGCCCAGCCTCCTCGTGGAAGCCTCGGATCTGTACGCCTTTACGGCTCCCCGCCGCACACGCAGCTCAGACGCCCATTCCTTAACCCCGCTCGAATTAAAAGGCTGCAGAGACAGCTTCCAGCCTGGGTCCCCGGGGCCGGCGGGAGGTTCGGGTCGAAGCTAAATCCAGCCTCGGGGAAAGCTGCTCGCCAGGAGCCGACCCGGACTTGGTGAGAATAATTCGTAGGACAGCCCGAGGCGCTGGACAGCCGCTTCCAGCCGGGTTTAATCCGCCGGCACTTGCCAGCCTACAAGAAAAGCTATAATGGCAAGAGCCAGGCTCCGGACGCGCGGAGCGATCTGTGCGCCCACTCTAACACACCTTCATAAAATCACAAGAAGAGGTGGGCTGCCTGTTGGCCGCTGGACCACAGGCTCCTGCTGCAGCTATCCTGGCTCAACCATCCACCCCCCCCCCCTTCATTAACTCAGGGGTTAATTAAAACTGAAGACCAGAATGTGGTCCAAGCACTTCCTTGAAGACCCCCGGCAGCCCTTGTGCTTCTTCGTATTCACCAGCGGGATGCCCCGCGGCCTCTCCCCACCTGGCTCTATCTAAGCCTCGGCATCTTCGCCGATTCTGCGCGGTTCCTCGAGTCCCCGCCACCGCCGAGCAGGGCGAAAGGAGTTATTACAAAATCTCTGCCAGATCTGGTGGCAGAGGCAGAGCGGCTGCGAGTGGCTTAGGCCACCGCGGAGTGACTGTGAGCTGCCTGCCATGGTCCGGCTCCCCTGCCAACCCGAGGTCGGAATTATTCCGTGCGGTGCTGCCTTCTCCCCAGTCAGTCGAGAGGCCAAGGCGGCCCAGTTCAAGGTCACTGCCTAGTTTGCACAAAGCGGTTCTGCTGCGTATGCAAATAAGGCAGGGCCTTGGGTCCCGAAGGGAGGTGAGCAGGAGCTGGGCTGGCCCAGAGAGGGGAAATGAGAAGCGGCGGGTGGGGAAGGTCTGCACCCCAGCCCGACCTCTTAGCTCTCTCTAGGTCGTCCTTTTGGGGCATCTTGGGCTTGGGACAAGATATTGTCGGGTTCAGACAAGATTGATGGGTGGTGGTAGTGGGCTCAGACTCCTCTTTCTTCTGCTTCGCCAGCTTAGCCAGGGGTCAGAGCCCCCTGTCTCCCAGGCCCCCTTATGCGACTCAAGAAGATTGGAAGGTCCCTCCCCCTGTGCTGTCTTCCAGGGCTCTGCAGTCTGGAGGAGCAGGGGGTGAGAGGAAACTTGGATGAGGGGGCCCAGTCAGGTTTTCAGGCTCACACAAACGGTCCGGGGTCAGCAGCGCCCTTACCTCCTCCAAGTCTTCTGTAGCTCCCTTGAGCCCCCTCCCACCACAAGATCCCAGCCCGATTGCCACTCAGGAAATGGGGAAGGGATGGGGAGGGGTCCCAGGCGGGAACATCTGGGAGACCATCTCTCCACTCCTCACCTGAACCTTCTTCCCTCATTTTCACTGTCTTTTCTGCGCGGGAATAGTTAACTAGTTTCGCGGCTCTGACATTTTCTCCCTCCGCCAGCAGAGGATCTCCTCCACCTAGTGAATTACTGAGTGTCAGGAAAGGTGTGGGGACCAAGTTAGAAAAAAAAAAAAAAAAAGCACCCTCTCCTCAACACCACACCTACAAGCCGCCGGCAACGTAAGCGGAGCCCAGGGCCAGGGTCTCCGTGGACCTCGAAGTTCAGCATGGGGTGAGGACTACCTAGAGTGCCCTCTGTCACACAACCAGCCGCTCCCTCTGACCATGGCCTCTGGCCAGTCCTGCTCAGGGGAAGGGCTGAGATCTGCTTGGGCTCTGCTCTGCCCAGCTACCCAACTGCTTCCCAAACCAAGCCTCCAGTTCCGGGCGGGGGAGGAGATGGTCTTGGGCACAGGCGGATTGCGTGCGGGCAACCGGCCTGATAGGCCAGAGGGGGTAGGAGGATGCGCTGCTAACCCCGAGGCTGGCTGGGCTGGAAGAACGGGAACGGGGGCCCACTTACCTTTGGAGACTGAAGAGGTTCAGAAGGGTGCGGGGCAGGGGATCTCAGCCTCCAGGAACCCTCTGGATCCACCCCCCCCCCCTCCCCAAGGCGGCCCGCAAGCCCCGCCGAGGTATCTGAGGAGGGCGGGGCGGAGGAGGCGGAGGCTTCGGCCAGCGGTAGGCGCGCGGGAGCCGAGTTGCAGAGCATCTCTGGAGAGGCCGCCTTTTATGGGCGTTATTAGCGCCCCTGTCTAGACTGCAGACGACACCTCTGTGTGTAAACAGAGGCGGCGGCCTCTGGCGGGAAGGGGGATGGCGCGTCGAGGGGGCGAGTGGCCCTCTCCTTCTCTGGCCACGGGAAGATCAAGGCCTTTTCCACCCTCCCCCTCTTTCCAGTGCTTCCTGCGATGTCAAGGTCAGAAAGACCTAGTCACGGTCAAGGCTAAAAGAGGAAGAGCCTGGTTGGTTGCGAAAAGGCTATGGCCCCCTCCTCCTCCTCCCAGAAGCTCCTGGCTCCCCGGGGCCCCTCCATCTTCCACCAGCGCAGGTCTGGATACACATCTGCCTGATCCAGGGCTTGGAGTTTTTTGAGGACCGGGCTTCCGACACCATCCAAGTCAGACTCAAGTAGATCTTGGTGTGTGGGGTCTCTTCAGAACAGAACAGAGGGGGCTGCTACAGGGTCCCCAGCTTCAATCCTTGGAGAGATGGAGAGTGTCCCAGGGGCTGCCTCCACCTACACCCACACAGCCCTGCCGACAAGCCGCCTGTGGAAAAGCGTCTGGTCTGGAGACAGCCATGGAGGAGTCTCCCAAGAACTGCTGGCCTTGCATCCTCAGGTGGGTTCCTGGCTGTGAGACTAACTACTGGCCAAAAGGCCACTTGTGCTGGCCCTAGATCTGAAGACTAAGAGATGGGTGGAGAAGGGGTTTTCTCCCCCAAATAAGGAAAAGCTCTAAATGAGTCCTCCCTGGCAGCCTGGTAGAGTGATGTCCAGAACGAGAGTCCTGTGAAGCTCTGGCTCTCCCAGGTCCCCCAGCCTTGGCCACAGAGTCATAGGGAGCAGGCGATGCCACTGGGTTATAAGAAAGATAGCAGGAACCTCAGTCCCAGAGAAGAGGACACTGCAATGCTCACAGTCCTTCGGACCTTTTCTATCCCCTTACACCTTCATATTTATTGCATCCTCACTCTCACACAGACTCTAGCAGACTGGCCTTGGAAAGAAAAGCTTTTATAAATTTGAATGAAGAAAACACACACTCTACACCTTGAGATGAGTGCTGGCCGACAGCATTGTTACACATGTACACACAGAGGCAGTAAAAGCTGGGGAAATTCTGCACTAATCAGAGGCTCCATACACACACACACACAAAGATGCACACAGGCACACACACACAGGCATGTGCACACACACACACACACACACACACCCTTTCATAGGAATGTCTCACAGAGTTCCGCAGTGAGAATGCCAACTCTTGGAGGAAGGGCAGGTAAGGAACCAACACAATCAGGGAATGAATCATACTTTTTTTCCAACTCTGGGGAATGTGTGTCTCCCCGGAATACACACTCACACAATACCTGTCTCACACAGGAGTTTCCATTCTCAGACCTGCTTACTTTTATGGGACAGGCATCCCCAAAACTGCTCCAGGCATAGTTAATCCAGTGAATGGGTGGCATCTTAAACACCCTGGCACACTGGGGCTCACTGGGACTCAGAAGTAGCACAGTGCCTGCCCAGGTCACTGGTGTCCCAGCCTACACCAGCTTTCCCTGTCTTTTCCATCGCCCCCTTCTGGGGCCTTACAGCGGGTCCCTCCGTGTGGGAAGGCTCGCTCATGTGACTTCATGTGGGTTTTTGTGCAGAAGTGGAAGGAAGCCTCGGAGAACTTTAGAATTCTCTTTCCCTACTGAGCCTCCAAGTTTCCACTGTGTCTTACAGCTGTGTCATGGGACTACCCAGTGTACCTTAAAGAGGTCAAGAGGGGTGTGGGTCCATTAAGGAAGCCCTGAGGTCTCTTGTCTACTCACTTCCTTTTTCTGATGAAACACACACATTTAGTGTTCAATTCTTTACATCTCAGGGAAGTCTGAGGGGTTTTGGAGAGAGGTTAAGAGTGGTGAGTGGGGAGAGAAAGGGGAGATGGAATTAAGAATGAACATTATTCCTGGGAGATTCATCTATTTGCAACTCCTAAATCTGTACTGCTCAGCCTGGGATTCTTTGGTTAGTTAATCCAGGGTTGAGATGGAGAGAACAGGATCGGCAGCCACATCAGTAGCAGAGGCTCCACAGAGGGTGAATTCTTCAGTCTGTCTTAGTCTCTCAGATTCAGTGTGTGTGCTGTGTGTGCATGTGTGTGTATCACACCCCCCACCAAACATTTATTTAAATAAACTTGAAGACCTTCAGCCATCAGGCAAAGAGAAATTGGAGCACTCTGAATTCCAATCCAATGCCTCCAGTCTTTCTGTATCTCAGGAGAGGAATAATATCATATATAAATAAAAGTTGTTGCAGTAAAGATTTAATCAGAGATAACATTGTTTTAGGCTATATTGCTTTTTAAAAATCTCTTAATCTGACAACTTAATGCTCTCATTACCTCAGCCAGATAGGAAGATGGGCGCAGATGGACACGACAGTGAAAACAAATTAGTGGCAGAGTCTACACAGCTACTGATTGCCTGGAAGACTGAGGTTCCCAAGAAAGCTAAGCTGGAGAATAGAAGCAGAATAGAGAATAGAAACTTGGGGACCACAGCATCCTTGGGTCCTGACCTCTTGCACAGGTCGGTGGGGAAGAAAAGACAGCAGCTTGGGAATGCTGAGCTTGCATGCCGCCCCCCACCAGGATTGGCTAAGGGGACCACTTCCTATTTCCAGCTCTGAACTGTTGGCAAGGATTTGGGACCCTCTGGGGCACAATGGCCTCCAGAACCTAAGATTAGAGCCCAATTGCTGCCACCACCACCGGAGCATCCAGCTTCCAGATGGGATGGCCATTTTCTCAGCCCCAGGATCCAGATCTGAGCCCTACTAACTGAAGTGAACTCACTTACTTGCTGCCAGGCCTTTTTAGTCACTGATCACATCCTTCTCTCTGAAACCTTCTCACTTGTTTGGGGCATCAGGATGGTAAAGAGTTTTATCCTGTCTAGACACTATCAACAATTTGAATGACTAACTTAAAAAACTCAAGTAAAGCGAAATATGAGTTTGGGATGTACCTAGCCCAGTGTGATGTCAGTACTCTTGCCCTGGCCAACCCTGGCTGTGTCAGGGCAACAGAGCCTCCCCCATACAGCCAGTGGATAGGAGTTTCAGAAATAATCCAAGCAATAAAATTAAGGCAAAAAAAAGATTTTATTTTAAAAACAGGTTTGTGGGTTCTTTTTTCTTTTTGCATTCAGTACATTGTCATTTAGACACCACAATACTATATACAGATACACAACTTTAAAAAAAAAAACAAAACCTTTTTCTGATGAACATTTCAAAAGAACACTGTTTTGTAATGTGCCAGTGGGAAAGGAGAAGGCGAGCCCCAACACCTCCCCAGCACCGAGCTGGCTTTTGAGGAGGGAAATGTCAGTCGGGTCTAATTAGCTGGCTACTTGCGATTATTTTGGCCTCCTGGAAGAAAACGGCTCTCCTCTGGACAATGAGTAAAAGTCAAAGTGTGAGGCCTTCTCAGCTATTGCCTTGATGGAGAAGTGACTGGAGAGGGAATCTGCTGGGGCACCCACTCTCCATCCTCTTGGAAGAGAAGTCTGTCCTTTCCTTATGAGAAAAGTTCTGCCCCTGTGCCTGCCCTAATCTCAGCCTCACCATAGAGAGACAGAGAGATAGAGAAGACATATTTAGCAGCGTGGTGGGAGTTTCTGTCTTCCCTGGATTTTCAGATGGGACTCAGAAGCAGAACAGAGGAGGCTGTGGGGGCACTGGTGGCTCCAGAGAAACTCACTTCCTTGCCTGAAGTAGGAGAGGGGATAGGTGGTCCTTGGCCAATTCCAGCTTTTGTTGAAACAGATAAGAAAAAAGAAAACCTAAGTGCTGTCTGTACTCCAATCACGATGCCAGATCCCTAATACTTATCGTTAATATTAATGAGACTTTTAAAATATGCACAGAAAATCTTAACGGGGATATCTTGCCTAACTAAGGAGTGCCAAGTGGTTGGGAGCAGGAAGAGGGACTGAAAGTAGGAGCTCAGCAGGTCCTGCACCCCGGTGGCACCCTCAGTGGGGATGCCTGTCTACCTGCCGGGGCAAAGGATGAGGCAAGAACGGGATCATTCAGGGTTCTCCAACTTTGCTTTGGCTGGAATGATCTTCGCTGCCACTCTGCTTTCTGGCAAGGGGAGAGGGGTGAAGGCCAGAGGGAGTGGAGGCCAGCTGCCCTTCTCCCACAGTCCACTCAGACCCACCTCCAAAGCTGTTGAGGCCACGTAGGTCCCATCTGCATAGGGGTGGGGGTTGAGAATGGGGTGGGGAGTAGAGGGCAGCAAAGCCAACCATCTAATATTTTCTGCCTCCCTGCATTCCTCTTTCTGGTTAACGTTAAATATTGGTCTGCACCCGGGAGAAGGGTCCTTCTGGTGAGTTCGGATATGGTACAAATTGGCGACATAAATAGACGGGGCAGGGGCCGGTGGGCAGTCAGGTAGAGTGAAGGTGAGGCGTTTTCGATTTGCTGACCACCTTCTTCTCTTTGACCCGACGGTTCTGGAACCAGATGGTGACCTGGCGCTCCGAGAGGTTTGTGGTAGCTGAGATGCGCCGGCGCTTCTCTTTGGTGATGAACTTGCTGGCTGCGTACTCCTTCTCTAGCTCCTTCAGCTGCACCTTGGTGTAGGGCACTCGTTTCTTGCGCCCGCGCCTGTAGCTGTTCACCTCGGGCTGTAGGGGGACCACGTCTGGGGGGAGAAAGAAGGCAGGCAGCAGGAAGTGAGTCACGCGGCTGGACCTGGCAAACGGCTGTAGAGGCGCAAGGCATAGGGACTCACAGGGGGCGGGCGGATTGTCCCCAAATCCTTTGCACCTCTGCTATTACCAAGGCCACGGCTGAAGTGACGACACTGGGGTAACGCCTCTGGCTCGAACTTTAAAGGAGGGGGTGCCAAAAGCTCAGAAATCAAGATAAATAACCTTTTATATATTATACCTATATGATTATCAAAAATTTCATGATAAACAAAAAGTCGAAATTTTAAATGAATGCAGGACCAGTACTACTGATTTTTCTTTTTGCTTCAGCCTCCAATCTGGTTCTGCACAGCATTCCTTATTAGAATCCTTGTCCCCGTAGAGGAGTCCCTCCAAATTCCATCCTGGTCTGCTAGCCTGCAGGATTGCAAGTATTCAGGAAAATTCCTCTTTCCTAGCAGTTAGATCACTTGGGAATCGGTCAGTTATACTCTGCCCAATTACTAGAGGAAGGTGTCCTTTTGTACGCTTGAGGGAGACTGTCTCAGTCGGCATAGACTATCAGGTGGGGCCTCTTGCCTTTGGTCACTGGCTCTGTGCTGGGAATCTGAGGCCAGCACCAACAGCTAGAGAGAAAAGTGTCCAGGTGAAGCCAGACTGCCTGGGAGTCAATCTCTTAAGGAATCCAATACTGTAAGCCACTTAGTAACATCCCAGGTGAGAATGTAAGAAATCAGGTCCCGAGAAGTAGAGAGTCCACACCCCAGGGTGTGCCGGCCAGAGGAGACACACCAAGAGAGCCCCTCTTGGGTTAAGACCAGCGGTTCACATTAATTTTCTACAAAAAGAAATCAGTGCCCTTCCCCTGCCTTCCCTCAAATGTCCATTCACCAAGACAGAGCAATTCTGATCTGGTTCCCCATCCTCATCTTTCCACCAAGGCTGAAGGAAACTCTCCAACCCATGCAGGAACCCTAAACTCTAAATACCTTGCCATACCACTGCTAGTTCAATTTCTTTCTGCTCTATGAGAATGTCACAGGAACTAAAGGCTAATGTGCGTCACTTACGGCCCCTCTTCCACTCCAACCTCACCCCTGTCAACAGAAAGGTCCTTGCAACACTTTCAAGGAAAGTAAGGAACTAGGGAGATGATCTGAATAACTCACCCCTCAACTTTAAAAACTGTAACTGGCTGACTTCTTCCTGCAGGATCTAATGAGTAGGTCTGAATAAGGTTTCCTCTTCATTCTTACTGCCCCTTGGAAGTGTAGACACAGTCCAGAATAAGGGCACAAAGCTCTTTCTGAAATGCCTGTTCTCACCTCCCCTTCATGAATCACTTTCCTTATCCCCTTTCTCATTGGGTCTGCTCTCTTTCAGAGATCTTTGTCTACACAGGACAGGAAAGAAGAGGTCACCGTCACAGGCAGGGGGAAATAAAGTACATGGAAAGAATATGGGAGAGAGGGGATTCCAATGGCCTGGTCTGGCTGTCTCCAGGATGACAATTTCTATGGGAAATTGTTGGACTTGTCATTTTTCTCTGCCTATGTAGGAACAGGCTAAATTTTTAAAAAAATCTGAAAAACAAAACAACTTCACTTTAGCAAAGCAGATCCTTTATGTTAAAAAGGATTTTTTTTTTTTTGCACAAGATAATTAAAAAAAAATCTCTCCGTTCTCAAATATGTTTTGCTCTTACAAATGTAACTATGATTTGAGAAATCGATGAATCTGGAACAAGAGTAAAACACAGAAGGTAAGTAGTGATAATATGAGATTATTTTTTAATCCTTGGAACATCTTTTTAAGGCTTATTTTATTAAACCCATTTTACAAGATAAGGAATCTGAGCCTCAGAACAGGTTAAAAAAACTCAAGTGGCAGAGCCGGGTTTTAAAACCAGATTTTTGGGCTCAACATAATGACACAGTAAGTTCTAAAATGGAAATAGACCACCTGGTACAATTTAGCTTTAAAATACCTCCTTTTCCCTGGAGAACAAATGGGATAGAAGTGGGTTTGTGTTCCTGACTTAACCAGATAATTGTCCCTGATTTGTCAAACATCATTTTCTGAGAAAACTCACAGTTATCTACCTGATTTGGGCTCTCCTAAACCCCAACTATAAATTTCCCATGAGGTTTAATCAACAAACCCTAAAAGAATCAGTTTTTGAAAAGCATATAACTGGTCTAAATTGGCTATTTTTTTCTACAGTATGCCAAGGGTTGATCTGGCCAAGCTTTCCCTGGATCAGACCAAACTGCCAGTTATTTTGGGCAGCTGGGGAAATACCTTCAGCCTTGCCTTCTCAAAGAAGCCCCCTTTCATTGTCTTCTGTCTTGTTCGGAAAGGAAGTGGGATCTACAGATACGGAGACATCTGGAAATTTCAGCCCTGAGTTGTGTCTATGCTACCTAAAGTAAGTAGAGGACTTGGTGATTAATTTTACAATCAACCTTTCCATAGTAGTCTCCCTTCAGAGCATGCGCAGGCATGCAGGCACACACACACGTACACACACCCTACTTCATACCTGGGAACCCAACGGACACTTTTGAGGAGCAAATAAAAAATTAGATCGATGCTTAGCCATAGCTCTCTCTTGGGGTCCTGTGTACACGTTTCTACCACCCACTAGATCTTGCCCACTCTCTCCCACAACAGGGCTCTGGGCTCCAAAGAGGACCTAGTTCTGCTAGAAATCCTAGCCACTCTTCTCAACCAAAATCCAATGGCTTATCAACAGAGATTTTCAGTATGACCCAAAGAGCCCATTATTTCTTTCTATTATTCTCTTCCCCTCATCCTATTTGTCTCTGTCTCCCTGTCTCCCCACCACACCCACCTCCTCTCTCGGAATCTCTGTCAAAATTAAAAATTGTCTACCCTCACTATAGGAAGGAAAAAAAGAGCGATAAAGCAAGGGTCTATATAATTGGGTGAAGGAAGAAGCCGCAACTCATCTTGGCCCTAATTATCTGGATCTTTCTGAACAATTGCCTTCGTCTTCCACACCAGCCTAGACTGCCACAGATGAGGTTTCTCAGAGCCAGAGGCACTGAAGAGAGACAGTAGTGTTTATGCTGAGATGCTGCCGAACAAACCACAATTGCATAGACAGAGTTATCTGGCAATCTCACTACTTCTAAAAGGGCTCTGTGTGGGTAGAAAGATGGAGGGTGTCTGAAGATAATTTCTTATTCATCTACCTTTTGTGTGTACCTCTGTACTGAGATACACCAGCCAGTTTCTATTTCCACACTGGGAGTGTGTGAGCACATAGCTGTTGAGACATATTTGGTTTTATATCCATTTTCATGCCATAATTTTCAAGTGTGTTAAACCTCAGTTGGGTTGTATGATTTTTTTATGTTAAAGATATTTTTCCCTAGGAGGCTGTGATCAAAAAGTGCTTACTTTTAGCAGGTTTTTTTTTTTTCTTTTCTTTTCTAGGAATCTTTAAGGTGTTTTATTTTGCTCAGATTTATTTCTGAGCTCCTCTCCAGTCTCTCACTCACTCCGCATACAGACACAGCAATGCCAGAGCAGCTCCTTCTCATCCCCTCTTCACACTAAACCAACCGCCCATTGCTCTGCCCACAGTGGGGCTGGTGGGCATCGGCCCCTCTGCCCTTCAGCCCCTTAGCATGGTCTGTTGGCTACCAGCTACCCATGCTCCAGGAATTCCTGCTAAATCCCCACCTCCCAAGGATCTTCCCATCTGGGTGAGATGGGAAATTAAAGGGTCATATCTCCACAACACATTATTGCACACCTACATGTGAGGTGCTTATCTTCTAGAAAGTGTTATTATGTGTTTCATATTATGTAGTTAATAACATAAATCATATATAAAAATATAGTCAATGCAGAGTAGGTAATGCATGATACTGTACACTAAAATTCCATCATCCTTAAATCTTCTGGCAGTCAGAAACTGAGTGTCTAGTGTGGGTCCCACCTTGGTCAGTTGTATTATACTAAGTCATCTCAGAATATTTACAAGAATATTATTTGCTATACTTTGTAACATCATCCAGTATTTTTTTTAACTGTCTGCTCTTTCCCCAATCCCGGATGCAGAGGAATTTCAGGCCCACCCTCAGGAGGTCTTCAGGTCTTCCCAATGAAAATGTCCCTGGGTCCCCACAGAGAGCCATGACGGGGCCCTCTGGGTAGTAGGAGGAAACATATATGGCTGTTCTGGGCCCCCAGGACCCCTGCGAGCATCAGAACGGAGCCAGTCAACCCTCTCCCACTGAGCTCTGCTTATATATAATTAGAGCAGACTCAAGATCTGGATTCGCTGAATCCTGATTTCTCAGCATTGCGCTGAATCCAAAGCTCCTGATGTGATTTTCAGAACCCTGGAACTGGTATTTTCCTCTGGGGAGTGGGGGGTGGGTGTTGCGGGATTCTCTCTTGTTCAGAGATAGTCTCAATTGGAGAGGGAACAGAACACCAGTGAATTCCAATCCCCCACCGAATACATAGCCAGACAATGCCGAGGGGTTCCCAGCCTGGGCCTGGACCTCAGATTCCTCCAAAACAAGCCTTCCCCCGAAACCTCATCCTCATTCCCCTCTTTCTGTGTCTAAGGCATGGGTAACTCTCTCCCCGACGTTTGGCGGAATTGGTAGTGCGCATACACACACAGGATATGAGCCCCACAGACAAGCAAAGAATTTTATATCCCAGGAGAGAGATGCAAACACCCTTTTTCCCCACACGCTCTCCAGAGATTTCAGTTCCCTTGCTCCTTCAACAATCAGGAAATTCGTGGTCAAATTCTTAAATCAAGAAAAAAAGAGAAAACTTTTAAAAATTAAAAATCTACATTTCTGTAGACCCTGGCAAATTAGACCCGTATTTTAAAAACAGCAACAGCGACAAAACACCTGTCTAGTGCCTAAATGTTCTTGGAAATTCAGGCCAAGAAAATGCTTGGGGTTCTTATTTTCTCCTCCAATTGACTTGGTGGCTTGAGTGTTTTTGTTCTAATGGTTTTAGATTCCAAGGCACCCAAGGCCCACCCCACCCCCCATTTCAGGCCGGAAGCGCGTTTAGGGGGCCAAGAGCCGCCCGTGAGACTGGAGCCCGGCGGAGGGGGAGGAGGCGAGCTCCCCACTGGAGCGGAGCCGGCGGCCCGGCGCTTGGGCGCCTGTGATTGCTTCACTCTCGGCCGGGCAGCTCCGGGGAACGTGTCGGAGCAGATTTCTTCCCCGGCGCATTCCTCAGCGCAGCTCGCCCGGCCGGCTCCATCTGCAGCCCAGCAAAGCCGGCGCGCCAGGGCCAGACGGCGGGGGTGGCTGGGGCGCGGAGCCCCGGGGCAGACGGGGCTGGGAGGGGTCCCTGGCGGCGGCCGCGGTCGGGACCCTTCCTTACCTGGAAAGGGAGACTTCCAGAGGTGGGCGGACTGCGACTGTTCCTTTGAGCAGTACACCTGACTATCCCAGCCGTTGGAGAGAGCCCAGTGCTGGTAGCCTTCGACGGGGATGAGCGCGTCGTGACGCGGCTCTGGGTGTCCGCTGATCCCAGGCACCACCGACACGTCCAGGTAGCCGGGCATCGCCTGGTAGGAGCTGGCGAAGCTGGGATAGAAGGCGAACTCCTTGGCCCTGGAGGACAGGTCGTCACCGGGAAGGGCGCCCGACGGCTCGGGGTACTTATCGCCCGGGTGATAAGCGCAAGGCTTTTGCTGCAGGTTCACGTTGTGCGACAGGCGGCAGCCGTAGTAGCTGCCACCGAACGGGTAGCCATAGCCCAGGGTGGCGCTGGATGAGGTGGGGGGCGCCGGCGGCGGGGCGCACTGGCGCGCCGCCTCCGGGGCCGGGATGTCCGTGTAGACGGCGCCCTGAGGGGCGCCCAGGGGAGCCGGCGGGCGACCCAGCACGGGGTGCGGAAGCAGGTCTCGGCAGTGGCTGGCGGGGCAGCTGTTGCCCAGCCCGTCCATGCTCGGAGCTTTGCCGGGACTCGCTCCGCTGCAGCCGACCCCCGCTCCGCCCGCGCTGCCGCCTCCCCCGCCGCTGCCGCCGCCGCTGCCGCTCTCCGCCGCGCTGTCCTCATAGACGTACATAAGGCTCTCCGGCCAGCGCGGATGCAGGAGCAGCGAAGTCGTCATGACATGATCTGCTCGAGCTTTTTAAAAACTCCACTTGCCAGAGGCTGCGAGCTAGGGAGACACCTCGCTCCCTTTTCCCCTCCCCCACCCCTCCTCCCTTCCCTCCCCACCCCTCCTCCCTTCCCTCCCCACCCCTCCTCCCTTCCCTCCCCATCCTTCCCCTCCTCCTCCTGGTGTTTCCACCGCCCTCCCCACCTTCCCTCTACGCATGCGGGTACACTTCATTAAGAAATCACCGTCTCCCGCCTGCCTCCCCTAGGCTACCCTCCCGCGCTCACGTGACGCCGGCGGTGCACGTGACCTCCTGGCTGGGTTTCCTGGGGTTCCCACCCTTAGAGGCGGGGCGGGGCGAAAGGGGAGATGTCTCTGCTGATTGGCTCTCGGGGGGGGGGGCAAAGAGGAGGGAGCTGGGAGATTTAAAGGGACAGGGTACCGCCCCCTGGCAGGCCCAGGGGAGGGAGATTGAGGAGGGTGAGGCTGAATTTGGCCGACGCAAAGGGGTCTGGAGAGAACAGACAGTTCATGGGCACTTCCTCCTAGGCTGAGGAGGGGTACGGGGAAGACTGATTCCAACCCACAAAGGTTTCTGACTGGATGGGGGCTTGGAGCTAAGGGTGGAGGAGACACCGTATTTTTTTTTCTTAATAAATAAAAAATCTAGAAAGCACGCGGAAGCGCACCGGCAAGGAGTAGGGAGCCCCGGGTCTGGCCTTGCCGAACTACCCGGGAACTCCGGCTGGAACCCGACGCCGACGTCAACAGCAAGACTTTGATGTCGGGACTGGGTTTCCATTTCCGACTTCCATACACTTTCTCCAAAGCTCCAGTTGTCTGACAGGGACCCTCTCTAGTCTGGTTGCCCGCAGGTCTTCCTCCAGCGGAGCAGAAAACTGGGAGAATGTCATAACTCCCAGACACAAACATCATCACACCGAGGGCAGGATGCTCTCAATGAAAAACTGAGATAGAATAAAGGAGAGAAATGGAGGCATTTCAATACACAGTAGAGTTTAAAAGCCTCGGAGTGAGATTTTTCAAAGGAAAGGGGGAGGAGGAGCAGGGATTCGGTCTAGTAAAGCTGAAAAGCCCTGGATGCGAACCAGAGCACGCGCTCTCGGATCCATATACAAAAGGAACGTGGCATGAGGGAGAGTAGGCAGCGCTGCCCCTTTGGAGGAACGTTTCCCAGGCGCTACTCTGGGAGACCCCAGGAGGCCCGACCCCAGCCCCGCGGATCCGTCGCCGCCCTCGGCCATAAGCTGAGGAGCCAGGCAGAGTCTGGATCAACGCAATTCCCAGCTTTGGGATAACCCCAACTTTAGCTCCCAGAGCATTCTTGGGGTCACTCCCTTTTAATGTGAAGTGTTTCAATGCTTTGAAATTACCTAATCTTTCAAGAAAAAATCAACACCAATTTATTAATTTTCTAAAAAAAATTAAAAAGCCACCTTTTTCCCTCCTCCCAATTTCCCGACTTGTCGGACTTCTGTGCTCAGTTTGGATACCCCTTTCCAGAGAGCATTTCGGTGGGATTGAGCCATGTTCCCTTTCAGCACAGGGCCTCCCTGAGGAGAAGCGGTAATAAACAGAGAAAAAAAGAGGGGAGAGGGGCTGTGGCATCTCCATCTTCCCTGTCGCTGCTAAACATTTTCAATGCTGGGTGCTTCTGTCCAGACAGCACACAGGCCGTGCTGAGGCAATAGCATCCGGCTAAGCCTAACCCACTGGATCCCTCCAACTCGAGGAGAGCAAGTGGCCAGGTCTGTACTGAGATCTGGCCCATGGGCCAGCCGCCTCCCTTCTCCCTGTAGGGGCAAGGTGGTGTTTGACGATGGAGAGCGCCCTGGCGTGGGTGAGTTAGGATAAGAGCTGTAATCCTTATCTGTGTGATCTTGATTCGGACAGGCCACCTCAGAATTCCAGAAAGAAGGCTTCGGGCTGGGCTAGCTACAGTAGGAAGAAAAATATATCAGGAATCTTGGAAACGTCAGCAGGCTAGCTTGAGTGCGTTTTGAGGGCAATGATGGTGGAGGGAAGAGAGCCGGGTGGAGGGGAAGGTGGGTCTTGCTGGGAGCCAATTCTTGGCTAAGAAACTGGCTTCTCTTTCTCGGGGCCCCCAAGGTCAAGATAAAAGGAGGAAAGCAAACACGGCCTGGCTAGTCTAGACTGGGTCCTGTGACCTTGGACCCCGAGTCTGCCTGCTGTCTGGCTGGTGGGGTGGGTGGGTGGAGAAGTCTGCCGCTTTCCGAGAGGCAGGTGTTGGGGTGGTGAGAGGCCCTGGTTTCCCCTCCTCTGAAGTGCGGGGTCCGGGTCCCCGCAGAGAACCCCCGGGCGAGGTGGACCAGGCTATGGGGGGCAGCCGGGAGAAACAAAGGGCCTGAAATGGCAACCCCATTCCTAGGACTCACTCCAGGGTACGGGGAATGGTCTAGCCCAACGCGTCTTCCCCGCTCCAGAACCCAAAGACAGACGAGTCCCTCCAGCCTTTGGGAATAAGGGGCAGAATAGCGAAAGGCTCTGGGTACGGGCGGCCCAGCAATAAATAAAATTAATAGTATGTTCTTTTCCAGGTTTATATTAACTATTCCTATTGCAGTGAGATATAGATTTAATTAACCCAGCAAATTTACAATTTACAATTCCATTTATTAGCGGTGCTGTGCGGCCAAAATTTAGCGACTGGTGGAAAGAGAGGGAAAAGTCCCCTTCCTTCAAGGAAGACCGGCCGAAGATGTAGGCCCCCAAGAGACTAGAGAAAGTGGGAAGGCTGCAGCGAAAGTTCAGGACTCAGGGCGTTGAAAGCACTGGAGAAGCGTCCGCAGGCTCTGAACGATCCCTCACTCTTTTTCCCTCGGTTCCCCCAAGACCTTCTGCACCTGAAACTGCCGACTCCAAGAGTGGGGCGCCTCGGGAGTGGGGACCGAGGCTTCGAGGAGAGAGCCTGAGGCAGGAGGCTCAAAGTAAAGCCTTGTTGGTTAACTAACTTTAAGCCTGGGGTCGCTTCTCCCTCCTCACCCGGAAAAAAAAATGTGGATCTCACTGAGACACAAATAAAAGCAAATTAAGCACTCCAGGAGAATATGCACTACTGGAAGCGTAATTACATCTCAGAGGCGATGAAGCGATCCCGCCCTAGAAAGCCAGGCGCTGAAATCCTCAGGCCGGGCGCTCGCTCACCCCCCACCACGCAGCCACACCTCGCTCCGCCCGGGGCTTCGCGGACGGATGATGGAGCTGGACTGCGGTTGACAGGAAGTCAAGAGGAATGAATAGGAATATGACCCTTCGGTCTCTAACTGTGATGTTGGTGTGTGGAGGAAAGGACGGAGCATTTCATCATACTAAAGGAAAATGGAAAACAGATCCTCTAGCCCCGTACAGAAGCCCCGGGCTGCGCGCTCCGCTCTTTTTTTCAAAGGGACATTTGTGATGGGGAGGCCACGGGAGCCACTCTTCGCTCAGCGTCCTCTATGGACTGGGTTCACTGCTAAGTTCAACTCTGAAATTCTTGTTTTCAGAGGCTCCAATATATAAAAGAGATATTCGATGTGCCTTACTGGAAGCGTGTGTGTTTGTGTGTGTGTGCGCGCGCGCGGTGTAGGTGCGTGCACATGCCTGGCCTTGTGGTTCTGGGGTTGTGGGCAGGCTCCATGCACTGTTTCAGCACATGTTCTTGTGGATAAAGCCCAAATGTATGCATGAAGATATCTGGCTCGAATCCTCTCTGTGCAAATAAAGATCTCTGCTGGTCTGTCTCTTTCTCTGGATACACAGTTTATATGCTTATCCTGCTCTCTACTTAGACACCTCCAGGAGAATACCAGGAAAATGAGAAAGCAGATGTCTGTGTCTTTCTCAAGGTGAGGGGTGAAATTCCTGGCCTGCTGTGTTAGAGACCAAATCGGAGGGGTAAGTTAGCAGCATTTGGAGCAGGAGCTCTCAAGCTTGCCGCACACACTGCAGGCTGGGTGTAGCTAGAATACCAGATTAGGGAGAAGGGAATGAGAGAAATGAAGTTTGTGTGCCCCGTATTCAATGCCCAGATCGCTTTCTCTGGAAATCAAGCGTCAGTTGATTTCCCTTAATTTCCCTGCTCCCATACACCCTTTCCTCTATTTCCTCTATATTCTCCAGAAAAAAGAAAGGAAAGGGGGAAGGAAAAAAAAAAAAAGAGCTTGAAGCTCTGAAGCTCCTGCTCCCCCCCCCCCTTTTTATGGGAGAAATTCCAGTTTTAAAAAAAGAGGAGGGAGTGGGTTGAGGCTGCAAGAGAACAAAGAGCCTTACCACCATGGGGTCTGGATTCTTGCCCAGACTTGGGGCTTTGGTGGGCGGGCATAGAGTTTGGGGGGCCCTTTCAGGTCCAGGATACAAGCTGCAGGCAGGAGGGAAGAGGAGGTTTGTAGAGGACAGAGGACATGGGACTTGAGCTAACTAGGAAAAAAAGGGATTTGGGGGATGGAGAGGCCACAAACAGGAAGGGGTGGGAGTTGGGGGAGCAGGGGCTATGGGAGAGCCTTCCACACATTCAGCGGTAATTCCCAGTGGGTCACAAAGGGTGATACTGGTAGGGAAGGAAAGAAAAGTGACTGATGCTGTGACTCCCTGGCCCTGCCCATTTCCCTCCTTGACTCCTTTCCCCTCATCTCCCTGGCTCTAGCATGAAGATGCAGATGCCACTCCCAGGCTCCTGGATTCCTTTGGAACCTTCTCCACTTTCTCTCTCCACCCTCACAGCCTGGACTCAGAGGAGATCCACCCAGACCTTTCCTCCAGTCTGAAGCTCACCTCCTGGACAGCAGCTGCCAGCCTGGCATCTTCCACCTTTATTGTTCTCCCTCCTTGGGCCGCTCAATTGAAGGAAGATAGGACCAGGATGGGTCGAAGCATTGCTTTGCTCCTAACTTGCTTTCTGCTCTCAAACCCAAACTTGCTTTCCTCCAGGCCCTATTCACTTCCCTGTCTTAGACCTTAGGGAAACCTACCCTCTTTGTCAATTTAGGGTTGCATTGCTGGCTGAAAGTTTGGGAAGTCACGTTAAACATTCCTCTCTGGTTCTGCAGGGATCCACAGGAAGGTGGGGGATTAGGCTGCCATCTCCAATCTTTTCCTGGATTCTCCTCCAGCCTGCCCTCAATCACAGACCCTGCTTGTTGTGCTCTGTGGTTGAGTGGGGGGGATCAGGTAGCCACTTCCCTGGGGAAGTCTCAGGAAGCCTCCTCCAGTGGGCTCCAGGATTCCTGCCTCAGCCCTCTTTCTTCCACTGCTTCGCATCCTGGCCCTCTCAGCCCTGCCAGGCGCCTCACAGAAACCCTTTCCAACCCTCCTCAACCTCTCCTTCCTCAGCCCCACCCCTTTTCTATCTTCATTCTTCCTATTCCCTTTTTCTTTTTCAGCAGCATCTCTGCCAGTCATTTGCCCTCCCACCACCCCACATGGACAGAAGTTCTGGGAATAAACAGAGTTAAGAAAATTAACAAAGTATCTCTCCCTCTTCTTACGGCCCAGAGTCCCTACCCCTACTCCATCTCTGCAGTGGAAGAGAGCCCCCTGTCCCCCTCCTCTTCCCCCAAACACCTCCTCCTTTTTGGAAACCTTTTAGAAACAGACAAATAAAATCTCTCCTGGTTTTAGGGCCTGTCTGAGAGGGAAGTCCAAGTTCATTTTCAAGTTAGACAAGGGAGCTGAGGGGGGTTGGGGAAGAGGTGGAGTAGTGTTTGCTAGGGGCTGTATTTGAATTCCTTGCAGAGATCTAACAACAGGCTCTTTTGGTCAGAAAACCAACAAACGAACGCTTGAAAAGGTATTTATCACTTTTGATAATTTCTTCCATCTTTTAAAGTTTAAATCTGGGGCTTCTAGAAAGGAGACAGACCATCTCTTCTCTTCTTTTTTTCTTCCCTTCTTTCCCTTCCCCCTCGCCTTTTTGTGTGTTTCTTTAAGATTTCAGATTACTTTAAAAGAAGATAATGGAAAATAACATTTTTCTGAGAAAGGATTGTAGACCTCAATACAGCATTCTTCTGGATCAAAATGGACTGTTTTTCCTGTCCCAAATAAAGAATAAATATAAAAGGCATAGCTGAAGGGCTGAACATTTCTTCTCTAACTAGGTGAAAGTCTGCCCTCAATTCCATCATGAAGCTGACACCTGGAATTTAGTGGCTCCTAAGAGTTAGATAGAGACGGTAAGAGGTTGTATGTATATTTCATTATGAGGAATGGGGGAAATTATACTCTAAATGGATTACAGCCTAGTTCTCCCAATGACCAGATACCCTCAGAAGTAACATCAGAAGATGCATTCTAATCATTCTAATTTGAAAATAATTGAGCTGGACACCAGAAATTAAAGAACTTTCAGAAGATCCCTCACCAAACGAAAGAAAATGTAGTTTTCCTATCTCCAAAAAAGAGGGAAATGAAAACCCAAGACTCAGCTAAAGGGGGAAGAACACTTCTTTGCTAAAATAGCTGTTTGTGCTTGAGAAATATGGAGCAAAAAGGCAGGAAGAAGATTCAGTAGGTACTTGGGACAAGATTTCTGCTGGTGGCAATTAATTCCACTTTCCTAAAAAGATATAATTTGGTGAACTATTAGTGACTGGAAGGAAACTGTCCCTATGATATCTGTAAGTAGGGAACTGCTAGATTTTCTCTCCCTCACTGTCTCCTCCTTCTAATTCCAGTTTCTCCTTCTCTAGAATGTATTTAGAAGAATTTTCTCTCTTAGTTATGGTCTTGTACATGCACGCAGTAAAGTCGATGACATCCAAAGAACTAGAAAGGAGGATTCAGACATCCATTTTCTCTCTTCTGAAAGATTACCACACTCATTTGCATAGTCAGAGGAATTTTAACTTAGATAAGAAAAAGTATATTTCAAGGTATAGAGAACACCTTAGACTTCTTGCACATGGTGGTTTTCAGCATTTCTGGGGAGCATGACTGTAGGGTCCTGATTTTTGAATACTGTTGGATAGTACACAGGCTGGGAAACATGCACGGCGATGGCTATGCATTATGCTAGCATGGAGACAGGTTGATCATGACAGAGGTGCTGGTGGGGGTAGGCTGAGGATGGTGAAAGAAAGGGAAACACAGGATCTGAGCTTGGGGAGACCCCAAGAGGATCCTCTGACTCCAGCTCTCTACAGTGGTGGTCTTCTCTCCTTTAGCTGAACCACTGTAAGCAAATGGATGGGAGAAAAGATCATCCTTATGTCCACAGAAATGCTATTTCTAAGGGGTTAAGGAAACCTTGTGCAATTCCTCTCCTACTCTGAGGACTTAGGACAACCTTTTTTCTGCTAGAATCTGCATTTGTGATTTGAAGCACTAGTAATTTTTTCAGTGCTTGGTTTATTAATGAACTTCTCTCCAAAGAAGTATTATAGATATATTTCTGTCATCTATTATAGACCTATCATCACTAAACAAATAAATATGTAATATATGATTTGTTAGATGTTAAGGGAACTTTAGATCAATATTAACATAAGATATATACCCTCAGATACCCATCTCCATCTAATTAGTTACTCTTTGTAAAAAAAATTAATAATGTTTCCCTTGAATATGTTTCAACATAATCACATTTAAAATTTTTTAAAATTGAAAGCCAAGCTTTTAATTGTCTTTATGCCAGTGCTGAGATGTGTGTGGGGAGTCTGGTGGACCTGTGGTTTGGTGGGTAAAAACATATTGAGACAGACACATGGGTTTGATAATCACCTTCACCAGTGTTTTCTCTGATGCAGTTAGCTATTGAGCAGAGATGGTATTCAGGCATGTATGTAGGCAGAAATGCTTGTTAACAATTTTGCTAAAAGCCTTCTATTTAAGAGAGAATAAAGACACCATGTCTGATGATATCCAGGATGAACTTTGCAGTATATAATTCTCAGACCCATTTCACCCCAGCCATCACTTAGCGGAATTACGTGCCTGCCAGAAACCAAATTGCCATCTAGCCAAACTTGGCAGAGTCCCGGCGTTGGCACTGTTCTTTCAGAGTATTTTTTCCCTCTGCACAGATTTTTAGGAGATTCGGGTCACTTTTGGAACCTGGATGGCTAGTCCCCTCAGTAAGAGCAATCACTGCCGCCTGGCTCCGCCGGGAACGCGGCACCAGCATCTAATTCCTTTCTCTTTTCTTTGTGGATTGCTCCCAAGACTTCCGAGAGCTCTTCCGTTAATTTTAACAGGCTGATTTTGTGTTTTTTACATGATAATTATTTAGTATTTGATTTCACTAACTCCGACTAAACTGAAGCTTGGCGAAAGCCGCTTCACCCGGGAGCATCAATGACCGAGCTGTGAGGAGAGCTGGACGAGCGCACGCGCCCGCAAGCTCCCGCTCCACTCCCCGTGGCGCCAGCGCAGAACCAGGGGACAGTCACAGTCACAACTCACACCCGTAATCCCGACTGATGCACTTGGGTGCACTTCGTGGGCACTGATGGCCGAGCACACCGGTGAGTACACTTCTCTGTGGGGCAGAGCGGACTCTAATGAGATCCCAGAGAGCTCTGGGCGTGTGGGGAGGCGCGGGTCCGCGCGGGTGCCTGGAATTCTAGGGCGTGCTGCTGCGATCTGATGGTTCTGGAAGTTGGTCCCTGCGCCTCCAGGGGTTCCTGTGCTTATTTGAAGGGACGCATCCTAACTGTGGATTTTTTGTTGATAACCACCACTGCCATGTCCAAGAATCAGCCAGCTTTCCTTTGCCTTTTTCTGTCTGCCTGCCTGCTCCTGTGGAAAGGGTACCTCCTAAATAGAGAAAGAAACCCCTCCCCTTATTCTCTATGCCCTGTGTCCAATCTTGGGATAGGAAAGTGGTCTTCTAAAAAAATCATACACTTACAAAGATTTCTCCCAAAGAGTTGAGAGAATCCCTGGTTTAAAAAAAAAAAAAGTGGGGTTAAGTGGGTGGGTGGATGGGTGGGTGGAAAGGCTGGAGGCCAGAGGCAGAGAAGCCCTGAGAACAGACTTCTGCAAAGCTTCCTAAATGTTAATTTGCCTTAGGGTAAAGGAAGAAAGCAAATATTCAGATGTTAGGGATCTTGGTATTAAATTCTGGGTGGCTATGTATTTGTTGCCATTTGCTTATTTACATATTTGTCACCATCTGCTTATATAATATGTATGAAGTGGCACAGTCATGCATGCGTTCATGTAGAAACTCACGAAGACAATATCCCCTCCAACTGGATATGTTTCAGTTGTACTTCTAAACCTAGTGCATATATACTATAGGCCTACAAATATCTGAATACTAAGTTTTTTCTTTAGAATACTGTCCTTCAAATGGCAGGGGCAGGCTCATAAGCAGTGGCAAACTTCTCTTTTCAAACACTGCCAGTAAGAAGAACAGGCTCACTACCTTTTAAAGTTTAGCCTCCTCATTCTTGGGCGGAAAAAAAGTTTCCCAAATGTGTTTGTCCTAGGAAGAAGAAAGAACAGTCCCATCCCTTCTTCCCTCAAAATGACTGCTCCATTAGTCCCTGGATTCTGGCTGTCTGGGTGCAAACAGAAGAGACTTCCTTCCCTTCTGCATGCTGGCCTCTCAAGGCTCACTCCTTAGGCTCTGAGCTGGGCAGGAATCTCTCAGATGTTTTGCCCAGTTTGGAATATGGATCTGAATGTACCAGTTCAAGTGGGTTGATGCCCCAAATTCACTTTGCGATTGCATTTGTGGAGGGGGCTAGCCCTACCCAGCTGTGATCAACCTGGAAAAAACCCTGGAGGTCCAAGAAATATGTTTTTCATTGACATAAGGAGAAAACCCATGTTTTCTCTCCCTCTTGCTCACTTTCTCTTTCATATCTATATCATATATGCATTCTGACAAATGTGTCTAGTTCTATGCCTTTCATCGCAGCAGAAGCCATATCCTTAGAGGAACTGGTGCCCTGGAAAGGCAGATTCTGTCCTTTTAAGCCAGGAAAAATGCACAAAGGACCCGTTCCACCATTGTGGAGCACACTGCTCTGGTCTCTATTAGATTTTCCTTTTTTTTTCCTCTCTCTTTTTCTTCTCCATCCAGGAGAGTCTCCACAAGCAATTAGAATTCTCCTCTTCCTAAATTACACAAATAATCAATCCAAAGGTGAGAGGAGGAGTTGTGAGAATGTTTTCAGGATTTCATCGCGATGATGCTTTCTAGTACTGCCCTCCCCACGCACCGTCCACGGACAACCTTGCGTCTATGACCCGCCCCACACGGTGAACCTGGAGAATGTGGGCCATGCTATTTGAATAGGAAACATACCTGTGAAATTTCAAAATCTGCCTTGATGACAAGGTAGCTTCAGTTTCGAGAATCTAAAACTGTGGGGGAGAGTCCCCCATCTCAAGGCCGAAAAGGCACCTTTTCCTGAAGGAGCGAGCTCAGGGGGTACAGACTAATGGGGGAGGGTCTTCAGTGGAAAAGCCGGCGGGGTCATAATCTCGCTCCAGACCTTTATTTAAACTTCAGCCGAATTATTTAATTTTTTTTTCTCTCCCAGGGCCTTTCAAATTGCTCGCGAATCTTGTCTTCCTATCTAATTCCCCAGCAGCTTCCTCATCTTCCCTGGAGAACTGATGAAATCAGGCGGAGAGAATGGCCGCAGTTGAGCAGGAGAATCCTTCCCCTTTCCGCCCTGCGGCCTCGTGTGCTGACCCGCGCCTTCCGGGCGGTGACTTCGAGGGGTGCGGGCTGTGACTCCCCCATGGGGATCTGGGATCCAGCGGTCCCGACGCCTGCTTCCATGGAACCTCCTGAGTCTTTGGGCAGCTGGGGTCGCGCGCCCCTCTCGAAGGAGCCTCAGACGGTTTGCACCATTTCAGACAGACGTCCCACGCTCCCAGCCTGGGGCCTGGAGACCCTTTTCTTCTCAGCCTGAACCAAACGAAATCTGCCCGAGTCACAATCTCAGTTCCCAGACCAGGTGGCATCTACCCATTCACATCTTTGTTTTTTTGAGGGGAACAGATTTAAAGAAAAGAAAAAAAAAAAAATCCTCGAATGGGGAGAAACGTGTTTTCAAACATTCCTAGCGGACCTTGTGTGTATGGGCGCTTCACTAGGGCCCGGCATCCGCCCAGCGCCTCCCGCCCTTCCCAGAAGCCGAGGCCGAAGCACCTCCACTGCAGGGGACCGAATCACTTAACCGCATTCGCCTTTCCAGGACTGATCGCTCCTCAAAACCGTTTTCCAGAAGTTCACCTCCTTGTCCAGGCAGTGTGCAAGCTTCGGCCGCTGCAGGCGGGTACTCATCTCCCGCCTCCGCGGGGTGCTGCGCCGGGAACCCCAGATCCTCCACGCCTTCGGATCCCGGACGCCTCCAAAGACCTCACTTCGCAGCTTTGGAACTCCCAGAACCGACGTTCTACTCCTTCACGGCGTTGCGGGGACCCGGAGTAAATTCAACCCACTAAGGCAATGGCAGCCCACTCCAGTACTCTTGCCTGGAAAATCCCATGGACGGAGGAGCCTGGTAGGCTGCAGTCCATGGGGTCGCTAAGAGTCGGACACGACTGAGCGACTTCACTTTCACTTTTCACTTTCCTGCATTGGAGGAGGAAATGGCAACCCACTCCAGTGTTCTTGCCTAGAGAATCCCAGAGACGGCGGGGCCTGGTGGGCTGCCGTCTATGGGGTCGCACAGAGTCGGACACGACTGAAGCGACGTAGCAGTAGCAGCAGCAACGAATTCTTTCCTCCCTAAGTCTGTTTCATTTTACTTAGAAAGCCTCCGCTGCTCTTTGCTTTGGGATTTGACAGACCTGTCTCCCTCAGTGTGCTTTTCCTGCGTGACTTTCAGATTATTTCAAGAAACCTAGCGGGGAAGGGTGCTTAACGTAAAACTCCGGTGAAACTAGGGGAACAGGAAAACGTTCTCTTCACACATACATGAATAAGGTAATGAGTGTCTCTGCAGAATGGAACATCTAGTGAAGAACGGAGATGCCCTTTTATTTTTAATAGCAAGCCAGAGGCCTGAAATTTAGATAACAAGTTGCTGGAAACTTTGCCTTAGGTGATAAATCCAGTGAAGAAGCTGTTTGCTTCCCATGAGGAGTGAGACGCCAAGAGAGGCAAGTTTTTTTTTGTTTTTAATTGTAAATATTCAAACTCCTCTTGAGATGACCTCATCTCTGCCAGATGTGTCTTCTGATCCTACCAGAATGAAGCATTAAAAAAAAAAAAAAACTTAAATCCAGTTTTGGAATTACCCTCGTGTAAAATATGATTTTGTTTAGGGTTGAGAGACCAGGCAGTTCTTCTGCTTTCACTGGATTTTTATGGCCTCTGTGTCCAGGGTTAAGTTTTATTGGATTCTTTTCAATAACAAAAAGTTTTTTAGGGTTGTGTTCCCTTCCACACTTCCCAAGACCTAGGGGTTTTAGGCACATCTTCATTACACAAGAGGCCAGAAGTTCCATGGGAGAAGAACCCGGTCTCTTGTGAGTGGAAGGTCTGGGCAGGCAAGCTGCAGGACCCTGTCCATCTTCATGGCCACCTGATTGCAGTACCCTCTGTTCTTTCACAGGAGTCCTCTCTTTTCCTCCTTATCTTTTCTCTACCCCATTCACCAACACAGGCCATCTGGGAAAAAAGATCTCTTTGGAGAGTGATGCTCTTCCTTTTGTAGAAAGAAGTATTCTTACAAAGGTGCTGTAGAACCATTGGTTCTTCTTGAGGATTTTCCAGGTTGGTCTCTATAGCAATTATTTCCCCCAAATCTGGTAGCTCTTCACAGCTGGACTACATTCCCCAGCTTCCTTTGCATTTTGATGTGGCCACATGACCAAGTTTTTGTTAATGAAATGCCATTTTCTAGCCAAAGCTTTTAATAAGTGGATGTGCCCCCATCCCCTCCCCCAATGCTTTCTGTCTCCTTCTTCTGTTTAATGCTAATCTTGAGGCCCTAGGGAACAGTGGAGATTCTCAGGGGAAGAACTGCCCACTGGCAGGTATCATTTGCCTAGGACTTTACCCAAGGGAGAAATAACCTATTGTGTTTGATCCACTGTACATTTTGGATTTTATTATTGACTAACATGTTCTTTAAAAACAAAATCGTCCCTTATAAATGTCAATGGATGTTAGGTCACCTTTATTGGGATTAAAACTCCAAGAGGCTCCAAGATTCTTCTGCCTCTTCTTAGGTGACAGTCTGATAACAACTTCAAGTCATATATACAATTTCAAATCTGTAATTAGAATATTCAGTCTGGTGTATCTTCAAGGCACTGAGTTTGATTTAATGTGATATCTTCTCCTCTCCCTAATTCAGGATTGCTTCAGTCTAGATGCCTGTAGAGGGAAGGAGGGGGTAGTTTTGACTTATTACTTAGCATTGAGTTTTTCCCTCCCCCTATCCTCACCTGCTGTTTCAGATCAACTAGTGGTTTGAGAGGTGGAGACAGTGGGGGATTGGTTTGAACAATGTCCAGTGACTTTGAGTTTAGATAAACTAACCAGATTAGGGCTACTGTAGTGGTACGTAGCACCAAATGAAGCAGAACTTTGGCCATTAGTTACTTAATTGGATATATAGAGAGTGGAGGTCTAGACAATTTATGATTTTTAAGTAGATTTTCTGAATTATTAGTTTGATGTGTTTCCAAATTTGAGTAAAGAATCACCATTCATTCACTAGGTTTTGTAGAAATGGCCCCCACTGGTCTCCTGCAAAAATGGCTGGTATGTAAGCATTTCTCCAAAGGTAACGAGAATACATTGTTTTGAATTAATTCACCCAAACTTCTCCCATCCTCTTGCCTAGATTGTAGACTAGGCTCACTCTCAGAGAATGAATTCCTGGTTTTTGGCCCTTTCCAATATTAGGAACTGAGCCCTTTCCTCTCTGCAGTTCTGTTTTGCATTTTACTTCTTTTATGGAAATCACAGCAGTTGTCTGATAGTTAAAATGCCTGCCAGACTCTGGCATTTTTGAGATACTGGCATCCCTCTTTATAGCCAGTGCCAAGCCATTCAGGCCAGCCTTGGGGTCACCAGGTGGGGAGAAAGCCTGTCCAGCAACAGCATGCCAAGTGCAGAAGTGTTAATGATACAGTTTACTTTATATGTGGATCCTGCTTGGCTATAAGTTTTTAGGGCTGTCTACATGCTGATAAAGGAAAACTTCAACCCTTCATTGGGTTATTTCAAAATATCTAGATATATTGTAGTGAGTGGATGGATTAACCAGATGACATTTTCTTCCTGCTTAGGAACAGTTGCTTGGCATAACAGAGACCTTTTAAGTGTGCATTTTATTAAGTGGCATTTTCTGAGCCTGCTCTAGGGGAAGAGCTATAGAGTGGGATGTAGGTAGACAAAAGGCATTGAAATCTTGCCTACCATTTCTTACCACCTAAGAAACCTGCTTACAATTGTCAGCACGGAGGGATTTCAGATGTCTACAGAGAGCAACTAAAACAGTCTGGAAAGTAGCCTGGTCTTTGGAAATAATGGCAGATTGGGTTAAAGACTGAATAATCCATTGTGGATGGCCACTTGGCCCATTTTCTCTGGATCATGTCCAGTCTTCTAATTCACACTTTCAAGTGTACAGTAAGCTATGTTCACTATCCTCCACTTTCTGAGAACAGCCAAAGTGGGAAGGGACTTTCAGTCAAAAGAAAGTCCCTTTCTTTTTTTACATACAGTGAGGGCTGTTAGACAATGGAATGGGAATTGAAGAGTATGTAGCCAGTTTCCTTGTGTATCACTTTGAATACTAGATCTTTTCTAATTTACCTGAGCAGAAATCGATGAGTACTAGACCAGAGACAGGAGCATGTCCAAGATGATCTCTCAAGACCCCTTTTTTTCCCTCTTTTTTGCTGTTGGCTTCTATAATTTTCTGACAACGGTAGTACCTGTAAAATGTGTAGGATTCAGTAGCAGGGTCAGGGGCTGCTGTCACTTGGCAGACTTCAACAACATGACCCTGGCAAAGACTTTAGAATGAAAACATCAGGAAAGTGAACCCTTAGTGCCCCATCACCAGAGGACTGGCTGGGAGCTGTCAGGTTGAAATACTAGTCTATTTGGGAAGGGAAAGAACAGGAGGAAAGCCTCTGGCACTCCTCTCCACCTCAAAAATACCTCTCAAGTAATGGATGCCAAACGCATCAAATTAATTGAGAAAAGAGATAGGAGAGGTATCAAGGCTGAGCTTCTACCGTAGCCAGTCTGTCAATCAACACCCCTATGGAGAGCAAGGCTCTGCCCACACGGGGGGCGGGGACACCACAAGAGGCGAGGCTGGGTTCCTGCACAGCGGGAGACTTATCCAATCTGTGCGTGGAGGTGGAACAGGGGCTCAGGACCTAGCAAAAAAAAGATGAGAAGACTGAGAGACAGAAGAGGTGACAGAGACGTCCATGCACAGGGAGGAGGAGGAGCGGGAGCTGAAGAGAGGCTGGAGGAATGTGCCAGAGAGGAATCCTCAAGGAGGGGACGTCGCTCAGAGCTGAGATGGGGCTGAGGGCAGATGTGGGGAACGGCTTGTGCCCCAGGTTGGGCAATGGCTTGTGCAGTTTAGAGACTGGAGAGTGTGTTGATGTGCAGAGTGCAGGAGTCTGGTTGAACAGAAATTTTGCAACAGGAAGTTATGGGAGAAGAGGCTAGGAAGCTGTTGAATTATAAAGCTGGCAGGAAAAGATGGGCCAAACTTGAATTTCTGGGTAAAGGTGTTTGTGGCTGTAATGCTGACAAGGGAGGAAGATTTTGCCCTGGCTACCTTTCAGAAAGAAGTAAAATCCAAGCAAAGGAGGGCAATGCAGTCATCTTTGGTCAGCAACAGAGGATAAACAGAAAAAGCAAGCTGCTTCCTCAGTTCCAGCCTGAAGTAGCAATAATATCTTCTAGCTACTGCAGGAGCATCCAGGGAAGAGCTAAGGAATGTGTGGCAGCATGTGCCTGTCTGTATGTCTCCATCAGAGTGTTTAAGGCTACAGGTACATGTCTTTATATGTTCTGATTGTGTTTCTTCTGGAACCCTTTAGAAAAAGTATGCAGAAACTGCACCAACAAATATAGTAGTGCAATAGATTAGCAGGCATACTGCTGAGAGAGCTTGAGAAGCATATATCCCGTGGAAGAAAGTGTAGCACTGACCCCTTCACACACACACATGCTGAATAACACTCATATATATATATATATTTATATGTGTTTCTAATATATATATATATCTGTATTAGAAAAGCACATATATGGAGATACACCATTTCAGATCCACACAGAGACACAAGTGCTATTAACTGCTACCCATTTCATATACTATAGAAAAAATTAAGAGAACAGTAGAGTTTAAATGGTGTTTAAATCATCTTATCTATTTTTTTTTTGTCTATAAGAAAGAATATCAGCTAACCAACTACTTCAAGCAACATACTGCTTAATTTTTTTTGAACGAACTACAACAAATTAGTCCAATATCTCACTGCCACTAGCATGTGTGCTATAGAGGAAAGTGCACTGAATCCTGTAGGAATAAAAATATATGAATTATTAGTCCATACCTATCACCTAATAGCAGACTGTCCTTTGGTAAGCTACTTTCTCTCTGACTCTGTTTCTTCATCCATTAAGTGTGAAAGTTGTTTATAAAATCTAAGCTTCCTCTTAGATATAGTCAGAATACACATATATCACATATGTAGTGTTATCCAAATGGCCAGAAAGTTTGGTGAAAAAGAAGATCAGAAGATGACCATGCTGCTGCTGCTGCTGCTGCTAAGTCGCTTCAGTTGTGTCCGACTCTGTGCGACCCCATAGACGGCAGCCCACCAGGCTCCCCCGTCCCTGGGATTCTCCAGTCAAGAACACTGGAGTGGGTTGCCATTTCCTTCTCCAATGCATGAAAGTGAAAAGTCAAAGTGAAGTCACTCAGTCGTGTCCGACTCTTAGCGACTCCATGGACTGCAACCCACCAGGCTCCTCCGTCCATGGGATTTTGCAGGCAAGCGTACTGGAGTAAGGGTGCCATTGCTTTCTCCGAAGATGACCATAGTTGTCCACAAAATGCCCAAATAAATTTTTAGTTCTGTTTTCTAATGACAAAATTTTAATTTTTTGATATTGTGAGGACTTTTGATATTGTAAGGGGTTAATGACTGAAAGTTTCATTTTTTAACAGCTGCATTGGTGTCACATAATGAACGTGAGAATGAATAGGTCTATAGTCACTTGTTCTGCCCAAATGTTGGAGGTTGACTGCAGTTACACAATGGAATGCTTTAGTTAAGTCAATGAAAAATCAGTTATGTTGGCCATTTGGCACTATGTAGTCAAAACATTTTTTTTTTTTTAACATTTTAAGCAGATTGAGTGTCTGTGTTATGGATGTGTGCCCATTTCCTCCAGAATTGGTGTTCAGGCCCTCTTCTCTCTGGATCTCTCTCTACCTTTATCCTGATTAATACTGAACACAAAGACTTTGCTCTGGTCTCCCAGAGCAGCCAAATTCTGAAAACCTATTAGCATACTTTAAAGATCCACACACTTATGCATGTCAAACATACAGACCAGCAAATAATAGCACACTCTTTTTTTGAAGGCTCCTATTAGAGCCCTGGCACTTGCCATAATATTCCATTGCAAATAAATAAATAAATAAAGTCTGCAGCTGGTAAACTTCATCCTGAATGTCAGCAGGGGGCTGATCCCATAACACAACAGTCTGAGATAACCTGTATCACAAGCTAAGCCTGTGTGATTACTTAGCATTTATATAGTACTTTATCTGTGTTCTGTATGTCAGCATCATTAATGGGAGATAACTCACCAGGAGTAATAGCTAAGAAAAAAATTCATGACCCAAATGGAAGAAAGAAGGGAAAGCTTAAAGGATCTGAGTGATTCAATAGGGGCTTGCAGTTGCAGTTACTGGGTATTGGGGAGAGGGCAGAGATGCTATTTTAAAGAGGACAAGGAAAGCTCTTTGGTCTCTCCCCAGTGAATAGGAATGACTGAAGGTGCACAAGGAGAGAATGAGTTCAGACACGGGAGAAAACCCTGCCAGGGAGACTCACTAAGCCTGAGCTCGACTAAAAGGATTTATAGTTTGTCTTCTGTAGCACCTTAGATCCCAGGGAAATTATCATCTAGCAAAGACTGTGAATAATGGTTGGAGGGTGGTTCTGCCTGGAGGCAGGGGGATGGACAAGATGCCCTTTTAAAGTGGCTTTCAAGCCCAGAAGTCTATTTTTGAATAATTTTATTTATTTTAATTCATTTGGCTGCATCAGGTCATAGTTGCAGACTCTCTGTTGTGTCACGCAGGATCTTGCGCTGTGGTTTGCAGGCCCTCTATTCGCAGCACACTGGCCTAGTTGCCGGAGGCAGATGGGATCTTAGTTCCCCCAACAGGGATCAAACCTGTGTCCTTGCATTGCAAGGCAGATTCTTAACCACTGGACCACCAGGGAAGTCTCCAGAAGTCTAGTTTTAAAAATAGAACATTCAAAAATTCATCAACGTTCCACTGTGGTTTGTTTTTTGTTCTAAAAAATTTTTTTAATTGTAGTTGATTTACAGTGTTGCATTAGTTTCTGGTGTACAGCAAAGTTATGCAGTTTTATATATATAGTCTTTTTTGTGTTCTTTCCTTTATGGTTTATCACAGGATATTGAACATAATTCCTTGTGCTGTATAGTAGGACTTTGCTGTTTATTTATTTTATATATAGTAGTTTATATCTGCTAATCTTAAACTCCTGCTTTATCTTCCCTCACCCGCTTTCTCCTTTGGCAACCATAAATTTGTTTTCTATGTCTGTGAGTCTGCTTCTGTTTTATAACAAATTCATTTGTGTCATATTTCAGATTCCATATATAAGTGATATCATAGGGCATTTCTGTTTCTCTTTCTGACTTAGTTCACTTTGGATGATAATCTCTAGGTCTATTCATGTTGCAGCAAGTAGCATTATTTCAATCTTTTTTATGGTCGAATAGTATTCTGTTGTGTATACATCTTCTTTATCTGTTCACTTGTTGGTGGACAGTAAGGTTAGTTCCATGTCTTTGCTCTTGTAAATAGTACTGCTATGAACACTGAGGTGAATGTATCTTTTTGAATTAGCTTTTTCTCCAGATATATGCCCAGGAGTGGGATTGCTGGATCATATGGCAACTCCATTTTTCGTTTTTTAAGGAACCTCTATACTGTTTTCCATATTGGCTGCACCAATTTACATTCCCACCAACAGTGCAGGAGAGTTCCCTTTGCTCCACACTCTCTCCAGCATGTATTTTTAAAAATTGATTTATTTATGTTTGGCTGTGCAGGGTCTTTGTTGCTACGTGTGGGCTTTTTCTAGTTGTAGCGAGCAGAGGCTACTCTCTAGTTGCAATGAGAGGGTTCCTCATTGTGGTGGCTACTCTTGTTGTGAGCACAAGCTCTAGATGGTTCAGGCTTCAGGAGTTGGGGCTGTCAGGTTCTAGAGCATGGGCTCAATAGCTGTGGCGCTCGGGCTTAGTTGTCCCACTGCATGTGGAATCTTCCTGGACCAGGGATCAAACTCGTGTCCCCGGCATTGGCAGGTGGATTCTTAACCACTGGACCAGAAGGGAAGTCCCAGGATTTATTATTTGTAAACTTCTTAATGATAACCATTCTGACCAGTGTGAGGTGGTACCTTATTGTAGTTTTGATTTGTGTTTCTCTAACAATTAACAATGTTGAGCATCTTTTCATATGCCTAACTGGCCATTTGTATGTCTTCTTTGGAGAAATGTCTATTTAGGTTCTATTGCTTATTTTTTGATTGGGTTGTTTGGTTTTTTTTTTTTTTTTTTTCCAGTATGGACTTGTATTACCTGTTGGCCTATTTTGAAAATTAAGCTCTTTTGGTTTCATCATTTGCAAATATTTTCCCCAAGTCCGTAGGTTGTCTTTTCATTTTGTTGATAGTTTCCTTTGCTGTGCAAAAGCTTATAAGTTTGATTAGCTTTTGTTTATTTTTGTTTTTATTTCCATCATTTTGGGAGAATAGCTTAAGAAAACATTGCTATGATTTACGTCAGAGAATGTTTTGCCTATGTTCTCTTCTAGAAATTTTATTGAGCGTGTGGGCTTAGTAGCTGTGGTGCAAGGGCTTAGTTGCTCCGAGGCATGTGAAATCTTCCCCAACTAGGGATAAAACCCGTGTCCCTTGCTTTGGCAGGCAGATTCTTATCCACTGATTCAACAAGGAAGTTCAAGACTTCAGGTTTAAACTTGGTTCTACCATTTGTTATCTGTGTAAGCTTTGGGAAATGATTTAATCTCCTTGAGACTTAATTTTCTCATTTGTTAAATGGAAATTTTGTAGAACATATTAATGAAATGGGCTTTTCTTTCCAGAATTATAGCAAGTAAAAATGCTTTACTATAAACCACTTAGAAATACTGGATAAAATATAAATTAAAAAACTACATATAGCTGAACTTGTTAGAAAGAAAATTCTCCTAAGGGACCAAAAATAAGAAGAGAACTGAAAACTTGAACCATAAATGTGAGAACTGAGCCTGAAGCTTCTTCTACAGTGTATTTAGGAGTGATTGCTGATTCTGGTAATCAAAGGATTGTTTTTTTTCTGTTTGTTTTGTTCTTAAAGTTAAACACCAATCAGAATGTTAATTTTAAAATATTATAAATACAGGAATATAAATAAATATTATAAATACAGGAACAAATATAAACTTTAGATTTATTTAGGTTTGCTTATTTCTTCCAATTTGATATGTTTAATTAGATTAAGTAATTTGTATTCCATTTCTCCAGTCAATACCCACTATTGTTATTTTATTTTTTTTAGGATTTTAATGGTCCTATTAGAATAGGAATCAAAATTTGGCCCAGATAAAAAGGAAGAGTAGAAAAAATATCTGCTCCCTGAAAAAAATTATAAAACAACTATACTGCAACTAATATATCTGCTCCTTAGTAAAGGAAAGAACAAAGAAGTTTGTCTTGGTCTGGGTTCTGGTCTGGAAAACAATTGCAACATATCAAAACACATTCTCCTATGATATATATATGTGTGTGTGTGTGTGTATATATATAATTTTTTTTTTTGCCTCTCTTCATGCCAGTTTGGGAATTCAAATTTTTATTAGTGGTGCATGGTATAGGAATTCTTTAGTTAAGAAGTGTAACAGCAACATTGAACAAATTCTGGATCCCATGCGGGGCACTCTTAGGAAATGCCCTTGAGATCACAGAGGATGCCATTCCGTGCAAATGCATGGCATTTAAAAAGCATTCAGAATATATGGACTCCAAAGGTGAAGAAGTTTTAGAAGTGCCTTAATTCATTTATTTCCCTTATATATGTATTTTCTTTACTTGCTGCACCGTGCAGCTTGTGGAATCTTAGTTCTCCAACCACGGATGGAACCCAGGCCCTTGGGAGTGAAAGTGTGGAGTCCTAACCACTGGACCGTCAGGGAATTTCCTATTTTTTTCTAATGAATACATGAGTAATAAACTATAAAATCTATGTCTGAAATCTGAACTAGTTCTTTAAATAGATAGCAAAAATTTCTGTGTTAATAAAGTATTTGTCTTAGTTTAATTGCAGTAATGGCTTTCTTAATTCAGTAAAATAATGATGCTTCTTACCTTTGATATCATCTTAGATTATGTGATGTATAAGAGTCATTGTATGAGTTAGGATTCAGGACTGGAAAAAAAAAATCTCCCTAGGGATTTTAAACAGGAAGAAATCAAGGAACTAAGTCCTTGCAAATTACTGAATGGGCTAGGTCAGAAAGCAACAGTTAGAATTGGACATGGAACAACAGACTGGTTACAAATAGGAAAAGGAGTACATCAAGGCTGTATATTGTCGCCCTGCTTATTTAACTTATATGCAGAGTACATCATGAGAAACGCTGGGCTGGAGGAAGCACAAGCTGGAATCAATATTGCTAGGAGAAATATCAATAACCTCAGATATGCAGATGACACCACTGTTATGGCAGAAAGTGAAGAAGAACTAAAGAGCCTCTTGATGAAAGTGAAAGAGGAGAGTGAAAAAGTTGGCTTAAAGCTCAACATTCAGAAAACTAAGATCATGGCATCTGGTCCCATCACTTCATGGCAAATAAGTGAGGAAACAGTGGAAACAGTGGCTGACTTTATTTTTCTGGGCTCCAAAATCACTGCAGATGTTAACTGCAGCCATGAAATTAAAAGACGCTTACTCCTTGGAAGGAAAGTTATGACCAACCTAGACAGTACATTAAAAAGCAGACACATTACTTTGCCCACAAAGGTCCGTCTAGTCAAGGCCATGGTTTTTCCAGTGGTCATGTATGGATGTGAGAGTTAGACTGAGAAGAAAGCTGAGCACCAAAGAATTGATGCTTTTGAACTGTGGTGTTGGAGAAGACTCTTGGGAGTCCCTTGGACTGCAAGGAGAGCCAACCAGTCCATCCTAGAGGAGATCAGTCCTGGGTGTTCATTGGAAGGACTGATGTTGAAGCTGAAACTCCAATGCTCTGGCCACCTGATGCAAAGAGCTGACTCATTTGAAAAGACCCGGATGCTGGGAAAGATTGGGGGCAGGAGGAGAAGGGGACGACAGAGGATGAGATGGCTGGATGGCATCACCGACTCGACAGACATGGGTTTGGGTGGACTCCGGAAGTTGGTGATGGACAGGGAGGCCTGGCGTGCTGCAGTTCATGGGGTCGCAAAGAGTAGGACACGATTGAGCGACTGAACTGACTGAACTGAGAGGAGCGGAAGCCTCAGTCAATTCATTCTTTATCACACCTCCTTTCACAAAGATAAATTCATCACTGAAAGTAGAGAAAGGTGGTCCCTCTGCTCTGCCTTCCAAATCTTTCATGCATATATCTTCTGGATGGAATCTAATTTGTATGCAGAACCTGGGAAATGTAGGTAGATACTTATTTGCTTACTAGATTCTCTTTTATGAAAAGATAAGGGAATGAGAAGGGATTTTCAGCTCCAGCAGACCATATCTATGAGGGTGGCCAAGTATAAAAACCAAATGGACAGAAGTGTATCATTTCACTAATTGCAAGTTAAATTATTAGCTGTAAATTAAAGCCACAATAAGATACTATTAGATATCCACCAGATTGGCTCAAATAAAAAATTCTTCTTATAATACCAAGTATTGGTGAGGTTGCTGAGCAATGGGGTGCTTATATACTGCTGATAGGAGTATAATTTAGTACCTCTTGAAGAACAGTGTAGCATTATCTGGTAAGTTTGATGGTATGCGTATCTTAGGACTCAGGAATTCTATTCTAAGTATATAACCTACAAAAATGCATATGTATGTACCAGTATACATGAACCATAATGTTCATAGCAACATTGCTCATAACAGCCCCAATTGAAAACAATGAGATGTTCATAGTAGTAGAATAGTTAAATATTTGGTATATTAGACAGTGGAATAGTACATAAACATACACACAAAAATGAATGAGCCACAGATAAACACAATAAAGTAGGTAAATATTTAATGTATAATATTAGTCCAAAGACAAGGAGAGAAAATTTTACATACAGTATTCATTTTATAATGTTTGAAAACAAATGAAACTAACCTATATTGTTTAGGAATACATACTTAGGTGGTAGAGCTTTTTTTTTTTTTAATACAAGACAGAGATTACCATGAAAATCAGGATTGTAGTTACCTCTAGTGGAGAGGAAGACAGTGTGATTGGGAAGATGTAGCGGGAGGGCACCTGGGATTTGGCAACATTCTGTTTCTTGATTTGTTACTGTAACTATAATAATTAATTCAACAATGCTTTTTCTGTGTACACTTCTGTGTATGTATTGCACTTCAATTTTTTTAAGTTTAAAAAAGAAACTAAGTGGGTGAATAAACAGAAATCTAAGTATAAGTAAAAAGAGAATTATAAAGCTAGAGGAGAGATCTGAGGAAATTGTTCAGAAGGTAATGCAGGAGATAAAGAGTTAGACTATATTAGGAAAAAAAAAGAATATATTAGAGACTATAAGGTGAGTTGGAGAATGAGAGGGTCCAACATATAGTAGTTCTGGAGGAGAGAATGAAGAGACTGGGAGGAGGACACATTTTATCAAAGAGATTATGGCTGAGAATTTTCCAGAATTAATTGAAGACCTGAGTCCTCAGATTCAAATTGCAGAAATCTTCAGCAGGATTGATTAAACTAAATCCATACTCACATACCTTGCTATGAATGTTCTATTCAATTCCAACTACAGTGAGAAAGTTTAAAAAGCAAACAGAGAGAAAGACACATTATCTTCAAAGTAACAACAATTTTATTCACGGCAGACTTTCTGAAAGCAACAAAAGAGACTAGATAACAAGAAAAAATGTATTCAAAGTTCTAAAGTCTTATATTTTTCAGCATGAATTCTTTAGTCAGCTATACTATCATTCAAGAGTAAGCATGAAATAGATAAATTTCCAGACAAACACAGTAGGTTTCTTAACACAAATAGATCTCCCACTGAAGACATTTTCTTTAGGGAATTTCCTAAAGAAAATTTCAACCCAGGAGGAGGAAGTGAGATAAAAATAAGAATTGTGAGAATAGTTTCGATGAGTAAAGACACTGAAAACATGTGGTATATCTAAACAAGCGTTGACTAGGCAGACAATAGTAATAGTGACTAATTTGGAGATAGAAAAATAAGGGGTGTTATAATACTGGACAGCAATAACGTGTACAATGAGAGAGATACGATCAGAATTAGAGTTCCAAGTTTCTTGCGTTATTTGGGAAGACAATAGGAATATTGCTTAGGCCAATAAGATTACTATTTAAAAATTAGAATAATCATGAAAAGAATAGAAATAGAATATACAACTTTCAAATTCGTAAAGGAGAAAAGGAAAATTTTTCAAAACTTTCATCAACTTCATAGAAGGCAGCAAGAGAGACACTGAAAAAATATAAGCACAAAATAATCTGGTACATATAAAACAAAAGTTATCAGTAAGCTCATCAAATATAAATGGACTAAGATCAGCAGTTAACAGATTGAGATTGTCAGACTGGATTTTAAAATTTAGTTATGTGCTGCTATATGTCATAATGACATACAATGTTTGAGATTAAAAGAATAGGAAAAATACCAAATAAGCTGATATTACTATATTAAGATGGGACAAAATCAGCTTTAAGATACACAGAAAAGTGGTTACTGTGGGCTTCAGGGAGAGGATAATAGGAAGTTATTGGTTAATAGGTACAAATTTTCAGTTTGTGATGGATGATGAAAAAGTTCTAGAGATGGAGAGGGGTGATAATTGCACAATAATGTGAATGTACTTAATGCCACCAAACTGTATGCTTAACAGTGGTTAACACGGTAAGTCTTATGGTGTGTCTGTCTTACCACAATTAAAAAATTAGACCTTAAGATTTTAAAATGTAATCACTATATAATCATGAAAACAACAGTTTACCAGGAAGATATAGCATTTACTTTTATGTGCTCACTTAAATACATAAAACAAAGCTATAATAAGAAGTTTATAAATTTACCATAATAGTTGGAGATTTAAAATTACAACTCTCTAGTAATTGGCACACTGGTAGATAAAAATTAGTAAAGACATAGGAGATTTGAATAACACAAATCTTTATATAACAATTAGGAAATACACTTATGTTTTAAAAATATACAGAACCTTTCAAAAACTGACCGCATACTGGACCACAAAACAAATCTCAACAAATAAAAAGAATTGGTGTTATACATAGCGCAGGGAAGTCTACTCAGTGCTCTGTGGTGACCTAAACAGGAAGACAATTCAAAAAAGAGGGGATATGTGTACACCCAGAGTTGATTCACTTGCTGTACAGCAGAAACTAACAAAACATTGTAAAGCAAGTATACTCCAATTTTTAAAAAAGAATGTGTTATACAGACCATTTTTCTCTGCATGCAAGCAATTAATTTAGATAGCAATAATAAAAAAAGATTAAATTCCCATATTGTTGGAAATTCATGAAAAAATTTGAAGTATAACTAATAATGGAAATTGGATAATATTTAGACTAATAAAGAAAACATACATTCAAAATACGTAAGATATAGCTAACATAGCATTAGAATAGTCCTTTATAGTCTTAACACATTAGAAAAGAAGAAAAAGAAACAAAAAGCTAAGTTCCAACTCAGTTCAGTTCAGTTCAGTCACTCAGTCGTGTCTGACTCTTTGTGACCCCATGAATTGCAGCACGCCAGGCCTCCCTGTTCATCACCAACTCCTGGAGTTCATTCAGACTTACGTCCATCGAGTCAGTGATGCCATCCAGCCATCTCATCCTCTGTCGTCCCCTTCTCCTCTTGCCCCCAATCCCTCCCAGCATCAGAGTCTTTTCCAATGAGTCAACTCTTCGCAGGAGGTGGCCAAAGTACTGGAGTTTCAGCTGTAGCATCATTCCTTCCAAAGAAATCCCAGGGCTGATCTCCTTCAGAATGGACTGGTGGGATCTCCTTGCAGTCCAAGGGACTCTCAAGAGTCTTCTCCAACTCAAGAAATTACAAAAAAAAAAAAAAAAAAAGTCACAAAACTTCTCCTATAGTTGAAGCAGATGGTAAGAAATAATAATTGTAAAAGTTAAAATTAGAAAACAAGGATACAATAGGGACAATCAACAAAACTACAGATTGGTAAGTGCTCACTCACCAAAGGGTTCCAAGAAGTCTCAATAATGAGGTGGTTGGTATCACCTGGGTCTTTAAATGTCAGTCATTCTCTATCAAAATGCTCAGGAGATAGAGAACTCTTAATACAGTAGCTATGGGCACAAGTTGGAAATTATGCAACAAAACAGATTTTTCTCTCATCAAAGTAGATCTGGCTACCATATACCTCCTGAGGATAATCTGCCAACCGCACAGACCATAACGAGCCATATGATACTGTGCCTGAGGGAATCAGCTAAGATAGGCTGATTATAGTGGATCCCTTCCAACATGGAGAGGTCGTGTTTTGCCTCACTTGAACAGACATTTTTTCTGGCTCCAGATTTGCCTTCTCTGCCCATAATGCTTCTGTCAGCCCCCTCATCCATGAACTTACCAAGTGCCTTATTCACCATTATGATAACCCATACTGTATCTCTCCCATCCAAAGTACACACCAAAAGAAGTGAATCAGTGGGTTCAGGCTCATAGGATTCAGCAGTCTTAACATGTATTCTATTATCCATAGATAGTGGACTTTATGAAATGATAGAAGGGTCTAATGAAGATTCTACTACAGAGCCACCTGGGAGATGATACTTTGTGAGTTTGGGGTGCTGTCTTGTAAGACTGACTGAGAGGGCCGTGGTTGGAGATATTATTCCTATAGCCAAAATGTATGGGTCTAGGTACTAAGAAGTGTATGTAGGGTGGAATTCTCTCATGTATGTGCACGCATGCTCAGTGACTTCAGTCGTGTCTGACTCTCTGCAACCTTAAGGACTGCAGTCCACCAGGCTCCTCTGCCCATGGGATTTTCCAGGCAAGAATATGAGAGTGGATTGCCATGCCCTCCTCCAGGGGATCTTCCCGACCCAGGGATTGAACTCACGTTTCCTTCTTTGCGGGCGGATTCTTATTACCACTGAGTGGAGAAGCCCCGATTTCTCTCACTGTTACACATACTGACCAACTTCAACATTTTTCTTGATTCTCATCCCTCTAAACTTAGATTCTGGTTTAGAGGTATTCATTCCTAGGAAACTTTTATATCCTTTATGCCACTGAATCAACAGGCAAAGGGGTTCTTGAACCAGCTGGGGTGAAAGAAAGTGGTTGCTTGCAGTGAGAGCAGGGGATCCTCTGGGGTGCCTCACAGTAGCTCCATGACTAAGGTAGAGCTGATGGAAGATTGGAGCACCCCAAGTGTAGACGGAACCCCTAAAGGCTAGCTCCTTCAGGAATAAAGGTTGGGGCCTCTCCACTAGGAACCCAAACCAGCTAGGTGCTGATTGAAGACAAAAATAACATGGAATGGGTAGTTGATTAAGAAAGTTATAAGTAGCAGCTACAGCCTTGTTCTCAGAAGCTTTGGGCCATATGTGGGTGGTGTTGACAATTATGACGCTGGGAGCAGCAGCTTCCGGGCCTCTTGATTACAACCACAGCAGTATGTTCTTCAACCAACAAGTTTAGTGGTACCTTCTGACTCCTTTCAGTCTTTCCAACAGTTTTGTGAGCATCGTACATCGAGCATCAATGTGGTAAATTCCTTTCTGCTTAGAATACCTGGGGTTATTTCTGTCCTTACATTAAGCTCTGAATGAAGGAGAAGGGGGCAGCAGAGGATGAGATGGTTAGATAGCATCACCTACTCAATGGACATGAATTTGTGCAAACTCCAAGAGATAGTGGAGGACAGAGGAGACTGGCATGCTGCAGTCCCTGGGGTTGTTTAAAGAGTCAGACATGACTGAGTGACTGAACAACAACACCAGGTAAGTGTGGTATTTGCATAGGGATGATCAGATTGACTAATTTAAAAGACTAGAACCCACAAACAGACCTCTGCTATTTAAATCTGGTGTCTGATATTTCAAACCAGTAGAGAAAATGCTGGACTATGTAATTAATGCCGCTGGGGACAATGGGCTTCCCTTAGGGGGGACATTAAATCCTTTTCTCTCACTAAACAAAAAGTTAATTCCAACTGGATTAAAGAAGTAAAGGTGAAAAGCAGAAGTGTAACACCATTAGAGGAAAATACAATAAAAATTATTATGCTAATAACTTAAATTTACATCTCTAGCTTATTGCTGTTGTTGAGTCACTAAGTTGTGTCTAACTCTTTTGGAACTCCAAGGACTGTAGCCTGCCAGGCTCCTCTGTCCATGAGATTTCCCAGGCAAGAATACTGGAATCAGATTTCCACTTCCTTCTCCAGGGGATCTTCTCCAGCCAGGGATTGAATCTGCGTCACCTGCATTGGCAGGCAGACTCTACCACTGAGCAAGCAGGGAAGCCCAAGGATACTCTACAGCAGTTAAATAAATAAAGGAAGCTTCTTGTAGCCACACAGATAAATACCAAAACCAATATTGAACAACAAAAGCTAGCTGAAGGATAAGTATGGTATGATACCACTGATAAAAATTAAGAAACATATAAAACAATACTGTATAAAGCTTATGTTACATACATATGAAATAAAAGTTTTTGAAAACTTCCATGGTAATGATAAGCACCAAATTCAAGATGGAGGATACTTCTGAGAAAGAAGAACACTAATATGATAGGAGAAGATTATCCATGGGTTTTCCTTATTTTTGTAATTTATTTCTAAGCTGAAAAGTTGGCACTTAGTGTTAATTTTCTTATAATATGTACTTTTTATATGACTGAAATATTTAATAATTTAATAATAGGGCCCAGAACTCCCCTCCCAAAGAATAGGAGAGTGGTGATGACTTTTCTGACATGTTAGATTTAACTGAGTATGTAAGAAGACACCACTGGTGGAGTCTAGTGTTTGGCCACAGTTCTGGACCTGTTGTAGAAAGTTACGCAGTAGCCACCCAGATTGTAATGGATGAAGTGAGTGACAGGTGTGTGGGATTTTTATTCCAGAAAGTTGGAAAACTTGCAGCAACTGGAGTAGGTGGTGGCTTTCTTCTCCTTCAGATTGCCAGCCGCAGTGGCTGTGTGCAGAGCAACCAGAAGGGAGTGGAGAAAGACGTAAACAAAGCCAAAAGACAGATGAAGAAATGAGCAAATAAGGCAGCCCCTGAAATCAGCAACAGAACTTGTCAAACAGAACCTTGTGATATCCGGTGGATTTGTGGGAGGCTTTTTGCTAGGCCTTGAATCTTCAGGATATGAATGTTCTGTCATGGTGGGGTACCTCTGAGAAGTGGTGGTGACAACATGATCTCCACATTTCTCAATGACACATTTCCAGGATGACAAGAAATAACTAGCTGGACAATACCAGACCCACAGCTTAGCATTTTGCCATCTGAAATTTGGCAGACTAGTATCTAGTATGGAGAAGGGAATGGCAACCCTCTCCAGTATTCTTGCCTAGAGAATTCCATGGACGGACAAGCCTGGTGGGTTGTAGTTCATGGGGTCACAAAGAGTTGGACACGACTGTATAAAACAACCAATAGAGTATGTGTATAAAAGTATTCCTGAGCAAAACATGGCTTTTAAAAAAATTTGCAGTTGTTTAAAATTTGCCTATAAACACCACCACTGGCTGTAGATATATATAGAGAAAAAATTCTGTTGGATATACTCCCCAGTGAAATATTATCCTTATTTTATTTAAATAAGATGTTCTCCACTGTGCTTTTTAGTATAGTGCTGATAATTAAAATAATTTGTATTATAGCTTCAACAGTAGGGCCGACTTTTTTAAAGATATATTTGCGATAAACTGAAGAACTATAATGCCCCTTTGTGGAAGATTTATAAATAATAGAATTATTAAAGGTAATAAGCAATTTTTTTAAAAAAGAGATAAGGACTAGGGTATAAAAATAGTCACTATTTATATAGAGTCTGGTTTGAGTGCTGTTCTAAGTGCTTTATATGTGATAGCTCATTTAAATCTCAAAAACAAGCTTTTTTCCTTTCTTTCTTTTTGGCTGTGTCCCACAGCTTGCAGGAACTCAGTTCCTGAACCAGGGATTAAGCCCAGACCACAACAGTGAAAGCCTAGAATCCTAACCACTAGCCACCATAAAACCCCCTCAAAACAAGCCTTTGAAGTACTATTATCTTTAGTCTAGGGATGAGGAAATGAAGATGCAGAGAAGTTAAACAACTTATTTAAGATTAGATGGTGGAGCTGATCTGGGAGAAGGAAAGCAATTTGGCTCTGATTTTTAACCACTACACCAAATCGCCTCCTAGTCCTATTAAGCACACAAAAGGTTCTTAATATTCAGTTGAAATCTATGAGATTATGGTTTTTGTAGACCAAAATGGCCAAATACGTCAGCAATTGCATATGGTTCAAGCAATAAATGGCTAAGAAATACAAATACAATTAAAATGATCGTATGACAAGGCTCAATGATGACTCTGTCATTGCTTTTAAATGTATGGAAGACTTCTGCATGCTTGTCCTAGATGTTCTTACCACTGAAGCATGAATGCCTGAAGTTCCTTCCTGACCATTAACTCTGAAATCAAGTGAAGAAAGGAAGGTCACAATAGTGTAGGTGGTGTAAGAGCCAACCACAGCAGGGTTGCAGGGGGGAAATGACGGAGTTGCCCTGTCAACAGCCCGAGTCTCCCTTCTCCTTTGCTTTCTCAGCTTGTCTCAGAAGCTGCCCCACAACAACCAGGACTTTGCTACAGTTTGGCTCCAAGGTACTTACCTGCAGGCCTCTGAGTAAGCTCTTGAGAAACCCAGGCAGGGCGTCCTTAGAGCATGAAGAAGCATACGATCAAAGATCTCTTTCCTCCAGCTCCTGGCTGCATCCTGACTCCCAGGAATCTGGAAATAGAAAGAAAGAAACAGGAGACAGATAGACATTACCCCAGGTTCAACCTGTCTGGTCTTTGTTGTCACAGCCCTAATTTTTCATCTGATGTTTCCGAGACTCATCTTTTGTGTCTGTTCAACAGCATTGCCTCCTCTCCAGTCTCTGCTTCTAGTGAATCAAAATTTAACTCCATCTACATAGTTAAAATAGTCTGTGTGAATCACTGCTTTCCTCACGTCCTTCCTCAAGAACAATCGTTTACTGAATTCAATTTGGAACGCTTAGTGGAGATTTCTGCAACTCCTCATCACCTTTATAGTTGCTCCTCTCAACCATGCAAACCTGAATAAAACCCACGTCAGTGGTTGGATCTAGCCTGGAGCCTGTGTGGAAACACAAGAATGGACAGGATTGTATCTGAAAAGTGTAGTGAAATTATGTTGCACGCTATTGCATACCTGTTCTTTCTATGGACATGAATGTCTTGAGTATTCACATGGAGGGGGTCCATGCACGAGTGCACAAATGTAAAGAAATGTGCCTGAAGGTGGTGTGAGCATTTTCTAGAACTCTGTGCTCGAAGCTTCACTCCATAAACCTCTTTTACTGGCAGGACTCTGAAAGCCAAGGGCTGTGTAATAATTTACATTTCATCGTCCTTCCTCTTTTGCTCCCCTTCTTGCCTAGGATGAAAAACTAAAGACTGACGGTGACATCCCTTTGGAGGAGCCAGGAATGTCATTCATCCTGTCTCTCTCCGTCTACCCCTCTAGAGCTTTTCTTCTCACTCCACTCCTTCTGTTTTGCTTTAGGAGCTCGAGAGGCCAGTCTTTCTGTCTGTCTCCTCTTCTTCTCCAAACCTTGTCCGCTGACTCCTTCTGAAATGTTCTCCTCACTGGGGCAGCCACCTTGGGTCAAGTTGAAGGAGAAGGACTTTTCAGTTGATCCAATCATGAGACTCCCTCCCTCCCTGGCCCTCTGCTCTAATAAAAGTCCTCCACAGGGATCCAAATAGCTCCAGAGGTTTCCTCCTTTTTCCACTCAAAGCTGTTTTAGTGTAACTTTTAAAGATTCCAGGGAAGATAAATCCACACTTCTGTTGTTCCTCAAGAAGAGTATTTCTAACTCTCAAAGCTTTACCTTTTATCCTTTCCACTGTGGTTTTGGCCATGTTCTCTTTAGATTGTTTTATTTTCACTAGATAGAAAGTTCCAGGCGAAGGATGAGGGGTAAGGATGCCAGCAGAGACAGGGAGACCTGGATACGGTGGTACACTCTATTTTCAGTTTGTGCCTCGCACCTTGTTAGTGATATATTTAGGCTCACTGAGAACTGGAGAATTCTTTTGTCTGTCCTTTGACTCTTAGTCTCTCCTCTCCAGTTGAATTATCTCTCTAGTATTCATCAACCCCCAAGCAACCACTACCACTCCCAAGCAGAGTGAAATAGACTCCATTGCTTCAATAAGCTATCATAGATAGGAAACCCTTCCTGTGGTTAGATCAACTCTCTCTGAAGCAGCATCAGCTCTAATTCTGTGTAGATGGACCACCTTTGGCATCCGCCTTCTATGTAAAGAAAAAGTCCCTCTTTTGATGGATTCTTATTCCATTTTTGCACTTCTTCAAAACTCAATTCCACAAAACATGTCTTTATGACTTACGGGTAAAGAAAAATTTCTTAAAACAAGATGTAAATAGAGTAAACCATAATAGAAGAGATGGGTAAATTTGACTACATTAAAAATGTGTTTTCTTTAAAGGCCTTCATCAAAAAAATGATAAGCCATGAACTAGGAGATATTTGTTATTCAATAACTTACAAAGAATTTGTGGACAGAATATATAAAGAATTGATTTAAAAATCATTTTTTATTGTGGGCAAGACATGAATAGGTCATTCACTTAAGTGGAAATCCAAATAGTCAATTAACATCTGAAAAGATGTTCAAACTCTATAGTAATCAATAAAATGCAAATTAAAATTATCCATAGATTGGCCAAATTTAAAAAGGATGACAATACCAAATGTTGGTGAGGATAAGGAGCAAAATTCTTATATACTGCTGGATAGAGTATAATCGGCACAACCACTTTGGAAACAATTCAGTTTTATCTTCTAAAGTTGAAGATACACATCAGCCAGCAACTCTATTCATTGTGTGTGTGTGTGATCAAAAACATAGATCAAAAAATTTACCATCTTAACCTTAGGTGTGCAGTACAGTAGTGTTAACTATATGCACAAAGCACATCTCTAGAACTTTTTCATCTTGCAAAACTGAAACTACATACTGAACAATTCTTTCCCACTTCTCCCAGTCCCTGGCAACCACTATTCTACTTTCTGTTGCTAAGAGTTTGACTATTTTAGATATCTCATAAAAGTGGAATCAGACAGTATTTTTCTCTTTGTTATTGAATTATTTCACTGAACATGATATCTACAAAGTTCATCCATTCTGTAGCATAAGAAAATGTTTCCTTCTTTTTTTTTCCAGAGAAGGAAGGATTTATTACCTGCAGCAAGTAAGAACACTTGCTTTCCCAAAGCAGAGTCTCTCCTTTTTATAAAGACTGAGTCATGTTCCATTGTATTTACATTCTACATTTTCTTTATCCATTCATCTGTTGACAAACAACTGCATTGTCTCTATTTCTTGGTTGTTATGAATAATGCTGCAAGAAACATGGATGTGCAAATATCTCTGTGAGAACTTGTTTTCAATTCTTTTGGATGAATACCCAGAAGTGGGATTGCTAGATCATGATGGTTCTATTTTTAATTTTTGAAGGAACCTCCATATGATTTTATATTTACATTTAGTGGCTGCACATTCCCACCAACAGGGCACAAGTGCTCCAGTTCTCCACATCCTCACCAGCACTTATTTTCTGTTGTTTGCTGTGGTTCAACAGTGGCTTTCCTAATAGGTGTCAGGTGATTATAGTTTTGATTTGCATTTCCCTAATGACTGTAATGCTTAAAATATTTCCATATCCTTGTTGGCTATATGTAAATCTTCTTTGAAGAAATATCTATTAAAGCCCTCTGACCATTTTCTAATTAGATTTTTTTATTGTTGAGTTGTTAGCTTCATATATATGTTATATATTAATCTGTTATCAGCTATGTCTTTTGCAAATGTTTTCTCCCATTCTATAGGTTGCCTTTTCAATCTGTTTATTGTTTCCTTTGCGGCACAGAAGTTTTTAAGTTTGATGTGGTTCCATTTGTCTCTGTTTGCTTTTGGTGCCATATCCAGAAAACCATTGCCAGATCCGGTCTCATAAAGCTTTCCTCTATATTTTCTTCCAGTTTCAGATCTCATATGCAGGTATCTAATTAAGTTCTAGTTAATTTTGGTATCTGGTGTAAAGTAAGGGTCCAATTTTATTCTTTTGCACATGGATATCCAGCTATCATAATACCATCTGTTGACATTATTCTTTCCACATTGTGTGGCCTTGGCACCTTTTTCAAAGATTATTTGGCTATATATATATTTGAGGGTTTTTTAGCAGGTTCTCTATTCTATTCATCAGTTATATGTCTGTCTTTATGCCAAAACCATACTGTTTGGATTACTGTAGTTTCTTCCTCTTTTGTAACAAATGAACTTTTATTTAATTATTGTCCATGCTGGATCTTCATTGCGCTGCTTTTCTCGCTGTGGTGTGCAGGCTTAGTTGTCCCACCAGCATATGGGATCTTAGTTCCCTGACTAGGGGTTGAACCTACATCTCCTGCACTGGAAGATGAATTCTTAACCACTGGACCACCAAGGAAGCCCCTGCAACTTTTTAATATGTTTTGAAATCAGAAAGTGCAAGGCTTCCATTTTTGTTTTTCTTTTTCAAAATTGTTTTGGTCATTCAGGGGTTTTTTGAGATTGCATATGAATTTTAAGTTTCTTTTCCTATTTTTGCAAAAAAGGCCATTGGGATTTTGATAGCTATTGCATTGAATCTGTAGATCACTTTGGGTAGCATGGACTTTTCAACAATATTAAGTCTTTTAATCTATGAACATGGGACATCTTCTGATTTGTCTTCTTTAATTTCTTTCAGCATTGTTTTAGAGTGTACAAGTCTTTAGTTTCTTGATTAGGTTTCTTGTTTTGCATTTTATTGATAAGACAGTCACTCAGGTGTAACCACAAGAAGAGATAGAGGATATGCTCAGGAAAAATAAAGTTTATTATAGTCACCCATGCTAGAAACAGGAGGCACCCCACATGGGACCACATGGGGAAACACCAGGGTGATCAGGAGGCAGAAGACAGGAGTGAGAGGAAAGTTTAAGCTGTAGAATTTCTTGGGATATCCATGGAAAAGGCAAGGCCGGGAAAGGTAAGCAACTTAGGGTTGGTTAGTTCGAGTAATTTTGGTGGACTTTGGGCTATAGAGATGGTCTCTGGTTGCCTGGTATCTAGTCCTGGAATGATAAGGCAAAGGAATATCTGCACTAGCTAGATGGAGGAGGCAGGACTGCCAAGTGGTTAGTTTGCATACCAAAGGCATGCTTCCAGCTGGGTTTTTTTTTACTTTCTCTAAAAATTGGCTAGCCCAGGAAGGGCAGTCTCAACCCAGCCAGAAAGGTCTTTTAAGATGTCAAAACATCATAATATACAGGGAAAAATTAATATATAAAAAGATACATTTATCTATATACATTAAATATATACACATAATACATTTATTCCTAAGTGATTTATTATTTTTGATGTTATAAATGGGATTAGGCTTCCCAGGTGGCTCAGTGGTAAAGAATCTGCCTGCAACGCAGGACACCTGGGCTTGATCCCTGGGTCAGGAAGACCTCTTGGAGAAGGAAATGGCAACCCATTCCAGTCTTCTTGCCTGGGAAGTCCCATGGACAGAGGAGCCTGGAGGGCTACTTCCATGAGGTCACAAAAGAGTCGGATACAACTTAGCAGCTAAACAACAACAACAAATGGGATTATTTTCTTTGGATTGTTTATTGTTAGAGTATCAAAATGCAACTGATTTTTGTGTCTTGATTTTGTATCCTGCAACTTTGCTGAATCTGTTTATTATGTACATGGGCATCTGTTTTATTTATTTAAGAGTTTATATATATATTTTTTTAAAATAATTTTATTTATTTATTTTTGGCCATGCTGGGTCTCTGTTGCTGTGTGAGCTTTTGTCTAGTTGTGGAGAGCAGGGGCTAATTTCTAGTTACACTACACAGGCTTCTGATTGTGGTGGCTTCTCTTGCTGCGGAGCACTGGCTCTAGGGTGCTCGAGCTGCAGTAGCTGTGGCACATAGGCTCAGCCTGTGGTACACAGGCTTTGTTGTTCTGCAGCCTATGGGATCTTCCTGGATCAGGGATCAAACCCATGTCTCCTGCATTGGCAGGCTGACTCTTTACCACTGAGCTCCCAGGGAAGTATGATGTGTCTGAAAATTTTAAAAATGTTCACTCATTCAACAACTATTTATCAAATACCTACTATGTGCCAGTCCCTATTCCTAGGGTTGAGACGTAGGAGTGAAAAAAACAGAAAGAAAAAAAAAAACGGATTTCAGAATTAGAAGGTGAAAACAGCAAACATTTAAAATAAATCTTTCAGCCAGGAAAACTGTAAGTAAATCTGTGCCAACTTCTGTCGAGTATGACTCACAATAGTCCAGGAAACAGCACCTAAATCTGCTATCTCAGAATGAGGCAGTGTTTATGACCTCACGATTTGTTCTGGGCGAGAGGTACAGTGGTGTGGATGATCTAAGGAAAGGATTGTATACTCACCTAGATCAACATTACAGGGAGAAGGTAGAGGTAGAGTTCATCCTAAATAGTAGTTCATCTAAAACATCAGCTAATCCAAATAATCGAAAAAGAGCAAATATCATTTGCATTTGTCTTTGGGGTGTGTTACCCTGCAGTTCTAGCATATCTACTCAATGCACTTTCTCTTGCACATTTGAAGAAGTAGTATTAACTTCACACAAGCTGCCTGGTACTATCCAAGAGAAAACTACTGCTGGTTCAGTCACTCACTCATCAAATGTTTATTGGTCTCTACTAGATGCCAGTTATTGCTCTGGGCATAGCAGATACAAGACAAGTAAATTTGATTCCTGTCCTGAATCAGTTTAGTTTATAGAGAGGTAGTAGAGGAAAACTGATTTCTCAAAACACTTTAAAACAACATTATAAACGTTAAGATGAAAATAGGAACAAGGCCTTCCCTAGTGTTTCAACGGCTAAGACTCCAGGCTCCCAATACAAAGGGCCAGGATTCTATCCTTGGTCAGGGAACTAGATCCCACATGCTGCAATGAAAGAACCCACATGCCTAATATCTAATCTCTGGTGGAGCCAAATACATATAAATAAATAAATAACTTTTTAAAGAGGCAAAACCCTTTTTTAAAAAAAGAAAGTATAAACAAAATGCCAGGAGCATATAGGAGGGACCACCCAACTCTTTAGAGGGGAACACAGCCCTCTCAGAAGTGGTGATACTTAAGCTGCATTGAAGAACAAGTAGAAATTTTCCAGAAGGAGAAGGGCATTTCAGACGGAAGAACCAACATATGAAGACATATGTGGCTTCACAGAGCACAGGACAACAGGCAAGTCAACGTGGCGGCAGTCTCGGGTAAGTGATGTGGAGTTTGAATGATGGGCAGTTAGTGCCACACCCAAGCGCTTGGCCTCTGTCCTATAGGCAATGCAGAGTCAAAGTTTGAGCAGAGGAGTGACCCAACTGGATTCATATTCCAGAAAGATAATTCTGGTGGTGGCAGTGGTGGGGCAGGTGTAGAAGTCTGGGCTGCAGAATGGAAGATGCCTGGTAGAAAGAAGTATCTAGTGATTGTTGGAATAGTTCAGGGTGATGACCATGGTCTAAGCCAAAACAGAGAAGAGAAGAGATAGCAGAGAAATGTATTCACAAGATATTTCTGAAATACAATTCAACTGGTCACAAGCCTGGAAGATCAACTTGATATGGGAGATAGGGACTTAAAGATAATTGCAAAGTTTTTGGCTTGAGAGACTGAGTAGACAGTGACTCCATAAACTGAGATAGGAAAAACCAGAGAAGGAAGCTTTGGAAAGATGATGGGTTGAAGAGTGAAAGGGGATTGGCATTTTAGGAGAAAGAGATTCAAGGATAGATTTATTTGGGGTGAGGAAAATGAAAACATGGATCAAGGACAGGTGAAAGAGGAAGGAGATGGGGTGAGAACAGAAGTGGAGAAGTTCATCTGAAAGCAGTAAGGCCATATCTGATCAAACCCAGGTCTCCTGCATTGCAGGCAGACGCTTTAACCTCTGAGCCACCAGGGAAGCCCCTGATTAACATAAGAAACTTGGAAAGGCTATTGGTTATAATAAAATTTAGAGACCAAGGGAATGGAAGTTGTGAGTGTTAACATTAGCTGGTTTTAATGGAGGGGGCAGTAGGAGGAAAGATCATCTATCAAAGGTGAACAAGCGATGTGAGCTGTGAGAATACACTATTATATGCACTCTCCCAACTATATGTATTAATGAAGTCATAATACTAAGCCCACAGTTGCAATCTACAGCTTAAGAGCTTGCTATTTTCATAGATGTTCTTCTTACTAGTCCTTTGTTCTCTTAGAGCTTCTTTCTTCCCTGTAGACATGCTACTCAAAGTTGGTTGACATCAGAACAACTTCAGTTAGCAAATCAATGTAATTTCTTCACTTTTTTAAAGGTTAAATATAAAATTGGAACCACTGAGAACTGACTTCTGCACAAACTTCTTTTTTTAACTTAAGCTTCCTGATATGGCTCTTCCACTTTGGGCAATTTGATAAATGTTTAGCAAGCTGCTTAAACATTTGAATTCTATGGGAATTCCCAAAGTGTAAATTCCAGAGGAAATACCTAGTCCTCTTCACTGCCCATTGAGAACTTGTGTCCCAGGTACTGTACTAGATGCTAGAGATTAAGAACCAGAGAGACACAGCCTTTGCCCCTGGGCAGCTGACAACTAGGGGAAGCAGCTGTGCTCTGGAATGTAGAAGGCAAGGTGTTTGTTTATTTCACTGTTACCACTGTTTATTTGACAATAATTGATTTAGTCTATAAGTTTAAGACAAACATACTGATACATTTGCTTTTCTTCAGAAATCATACTTATAAAAATTACATAAAGTCTGTCCCAAACCTCCTAAGAAATGTCCATTAATTAAAAATAAGTCTGATTAAGATGCTTTGCCAGGATACAAGAGTGAACTAAGGTGGTGTACAATGTTTTTTTAAAAAAAAAACAATTAAAAAAAAAAAAACTCAAAATGGCAATCTCACCTTGTTTGAGCAATGTATTTTGAAAGGGTTAAACTTCAGGCATTCAGTTCAGTTCAGTTCAGTCACTCAGTCGTGTCTGACTCTTTGCGATCCCATGAATTGCAGCATGCCAGGCCTCCCTGTCCATAACCAACTCCCAGAGTTCACCCAAACTCATGTCCATCGAGTCGGTGATGCCATCCAGCCATCTCTTCCTCTGTCGGCCCCTTCTCCTCCTGCCCAAAGATTGACAACCATAAGGGATACTATTTAAAAAATAAACACAGCTCTAGAGGTTACTTTTAAAAAGACAGCACTTTGGGTATCTGAAGACAAGGAGGGCGCGAGGCACAGGTCCACAGGTCTGCAGGTCCCCTGGGTGGCACCAGGCCATTGTTTCTCAGAAAAAGAGGAGAGTAGATGCCCTTTATCATCTGTTTCTTTTGTTTCCAGTGAGCAGTAAATACCTAACATAATTAAGAAAAAAATTAAATCTGGGAACTTCCCTGGTGGTCCAGGTAAGATGTTGTGCTTCCATTGCTGGGCAGCAGGTTTAATTTCTGGTTGTGGAACTGAGATCTCACATGCCACGCAGTGTGACCAAAAAAATAGAAAAAAAATTGTTTTAATTGTTAAAAGAATTGAATCTGAAGGAAGGCAGCCCTTTTTAAGGAAGATAGCATGTGGCTTATGTGTCTCCATAACATCTCCAGGCAATTCTGTAGCAACTATGGTTACCCTTTTCGTGCTTCAGTTCTCTCTCTGCCAGTTACACTGATTTTTTTTCCCAAATGCAGTGACTCTTTTTGTTTAAAAATCTGTACATTCTTGTTTTGCAGATTCAGATATTTTTTCAAGTTTCTGACAGCATAATTGTTTGGGACATTTCAGCCTGCAGAGGATCTTTATTTTTCTATCTTGCTTTACTTAGTGCTTTGTTAGCATTTTAATAATCCACTAGTGACCTACATCTCCGATAGAGGAGATCCTTAGCAGTTTGAATTCTATTAAGTAATATTTTAAAAGATCAGGAAGTTTGAGGTCCTCATCAGCTGATACCTGTGCTTCTATTTTTCCTGTTTTATCAAATGGTTCTGAAACTTTAAGAAAAAAACTTGCATACATCTGTTGAATCCTGAGTTCCTAAAGCAGATGATGAAGAACCAATTCTATTGCAATCATAGCCAGCGCTTTTGTGGGATCTTGATCCTATCAGATTTAGTAGATGTACCCTCCACTTGGTTATGATATCCTAAAAGGAATATTCATTCATGCTCAAAGAAATCATCTACAGCCTTTACTCCAGAAACAACTACTCCATCTGCTGATTTAACCATGTTTTTAAAGAAATCTTCAAGTTTCTCTTTTTTATTTTTTTCCTTCCACACACAAATCTTTATTAAATTCCAAGAAGATGTAGAAATTTAAATCTTTCCTTAAAATAGGATGTGCTGCCCCATGACACAGGAACACTTCGTGCATTGCCACGGTCTTTTTGAATATTGCCAAATACTCAGCTTCCAACTCCTGTTTCATCTTTATGAATTCTTCCTTTGTCATAGACCCTTTTCCAAGTTTCTGTAGTTCTTCGCTTGAAGCATCACAATCAGGTCTCAGCAGTGCTGGATGGATAATGTAAGCTGCATAGTCTTCATTTTCAACAAAGGAATCATTAAGCCAGGTAAATTTCTCATGCTGTCCAACAACAGAAAACTCATTTTATTTAAAATTTGGCAATGAACTCTGTGTGAACAATGAATTTTACTTTATCTCTCTCACTAAGAGAATCAGATATGTCCACCCATAAAGCAGCATCACTTTGAAAATTTTCACTTTGAAAATCTCCATTTATTGCTTTAGGTCCAAGATCCTTCCTGAGAGGAAGTTGGGGCTGCTGTCCAGATCTTCCATCATGGCTGCTCTGAGGCAGGAGGGGCAATATGTTTTATACACAATGAGATGTAGGGAAACTGTGCTCTGTTCACTGCAGTATGGGGGCTCCTTTTTTGTGTGTTGCCTTTTTTGCAGCACATGGAATTTCTCTAATTGTGGCACACATGGGCTTAGTTGCCCCATGGCATGTAGGATCTTAGTTACCCAACCCACGATTTGAATCTTCATCCCCTGCATTGGAAGGTAGGTTCTTAACCACTGGACCCCAGGGAAGTCCCTGGTGCTCTGTTTTATACTATACTTTTAATGAGGCATTACTTCTGTGTATAGATAAATTTTCATAAATTTTGACATGAGTATACAGGAGAAAAGGAAAGATATAGGCATCTGAATGCAGAGTTCCAAAGAATAGCAAGAAGAGAAGAAAGCCTTCCTCAGCGATCAATGCAAAGAAATAGAGGAAAACAACAGAATGGGAAAGACTAGAGATCTCCTCAAGAAAATTAGAGATACCAAGGGAATATTTCATGCAAAGATGGGCTCGATAAAGGACAGAAATGGTATGGACCTAAGAGAAGCAGAAGATATTAAGAAGAGGTGGCAAGAATACACAGAAGAACTGTACAAAAAAGAGCTTCACGACCCAGATAATCACGATGGTGTGATCACTTACCTAGAGCCAGACATCCTGGAATGTGAAGTCAAGTGGGCCTTAGAAAGCATCACTACGAACAAAGCTAGTGGAGGTGATGGAATTCCAGTTGAGCTATTTCAAATCCTGAAAGATGATGCGGTGAAAGTGCTGCACTCAGTTTGCCAGCAAATTTGGAAAACTCAGCAGTGGCCACAGGACTGGAAAAGGTCAGTTTTCATTCCAGTCCCAAAGAAAGGCAATGCCAAAGAATGCTCAAACTACCACACAATTGTACTCATCTCACACGCTAGTAAAGTAATGCTCAAAATTCTTCAAGCCAGGCTTCAGCAATACATGAACCATGAACTTCCAGATGTTCAAGCTGGTTTTGAAAAAGGCAGAGGAACCAGAGATTGAATTGCCAACATCCACTGGATCATCAAAAAAGCAAGAGTTCCAGAAAAACATCTATTTCTGCTTTATTGACTATGCCAAAGCCTTTGACTGTGTGGATCACAATAAACTGTGGAAAATTCTGAAAGAGATGGGAATACCAGACCACCTGACGTGCTGCAGTCTATGGAGTCACAAAGAGTCAGACACAACTTAGTGACTGAATAACATAACATAAAATACGTTTGTAGAATCAGCATCACAATCAAGATAAACATATTTGTCCCCCTCAGAAGATTCTTCTTGCCCCTTTGCCTTCTACCCTCCAGCCTCAGCCCTTCTAGCCAACCATTGACCTAACTTCTGTCACTGTAGAATAGCTTCCTTTTTCTAGAGTTCTACATAAATAGAATCATAAATATGTTCTCATTATTACCTGGCAACAGTCATTTTTTGACTGACTAATGAAAGGAAATGTGGATGATTTCTTTTTAAAAAATTAAAAATTTTTATTTAGTTATCTACTTTTGGCTGTGGTAGGTCTTAGTTGCTGTGTGGACCTTTCTCTAATTGTGGCAAGCAGAGCCTACTCTCTAATTGAGGTATGCAGGCTTCTCACTGAGATGGATTCTCTTGTTTTGGCGCATGGTCTCTAGAGCATAGGCTCAATAGTCGTGGGGCGCAGGCTTGTTTACTCCGCGGCCTGTGGGATCTTCCTAGATCAGGGAGAGAACCTGTGTCTCTACATTTTTTGCCACTGAGCCATCAGGGAAGACCTGGATAATTTCCTAAAGAGGATGCATATCTACTTTAAATTATAAGAGGAAATATTTAAAAATTAAATTAATACTCACGATCATGTGAATTTATTGATCAAGTTCTTCTGGAATTTGTGTGGGAAACTTAAATGCACATAGATTTGGCCATTTACAAATAGGAATACTCCTTTGAGTGTGATACAGTAGAAAATGAATTGATTTGGGAGCCAGAATTATATCTACATTTAGGCTCCATCATCCCTAGAAAAGTGAGTCTGAATAAATCATTTAACCTCTCTGAGTTTCAGTTGTTTAACCCATAAAATGGGAATAATAAGGACCTCTTTATTGGGTGACTAGGAAGATTCAATTAGACTTGGATATGGAAGTTGTCTCACATTCAAATATTAGCTTCTCTTCCCTTAACAGTGATTCTTATTTCTATGAGAATATTACTTCAGAAGCATAAAGAAAGTCATCTAAAAATTACTCAACATAAAAATAGCCACTTAACAGCTTTATGAGAACATATCTGGTGTGTAGAGCTATGTTAATCTATGTAATCCTTTTTTACAGTAGCTGGTTAACCTTCCTAATTCTGCTTTGTCCTAAATGACATGAAAAAGAGTTTGGTATTAGTATTCCCTGCCTTCTCATTGGTTAGGGATGGGAGGAGATAGCCAAGAGGCAGACCAGGGAGACCATCAGAAATTGATCAAAAAAAAAGACCATGGGTAAACTCCAAAATGGATAACCCCCACAGAAAAAAAACTGAGACCATGACAGTGGCTAAAATGAACCAAGTGCTGCTACATGTGAGGCTTTGTGCTAAGGCTTTACCTTAATTTAATGCGCATAACAAATATTTGAGTTAAGAACTATTATTGGGCCCATTCTACAGATGAATAAATCAAGGCTTAGAGAAGTTTAGTAACTAATTCATTCAAACAGATGAAAGTGACAAAGGATTCAAACCTAAGTCTCTGCCTTCAAAGCTCAGATTACTTCTTCTAGAGAAACATAGATGAATCCCAGGCTTGAAACATGTCCCTAATTTGCAAACACCCAATTCTTTTGTGGTAGGCCTCGGAGAAGTTTTACTCTCTTAGAAAGAGAGGAAAGGAAACTACTATAAAACTGTATCCTGGATTTTAGGAAAGCGACCATCCACAGTGACTTGAGTGGAATTCAGTCACTTCTTGATCATCTTTCTGTACCATTTTTTTCCATGTGTCACCCATTTTAGGCCTTCCTCAGTCCCCTCCCCAACATCACCCCCTAATACATGCCCTTGAGTTCCCTCACGGTTGGAAAAGTCCTCCTGTTGTTGAACCTCAACCATCCCATTGAAGTGGAGTCCCTCCAGTCCTGGCTAACACCCATTTCCCTCCAGGGCTATTTGTCGAGGAGGGGGTAAGTATGGACTTAATGACATGCTTTCCTTAACAATCCTCCAAACCTATCATCTAGGATAGGGTTTATAAGCATTCATCAACAGCATCGCAGCAAAGTAGGTTAGTAGGATGAGCCCACTACCTATTTAGGAATCTGGAAGGCTAAGAAATTTGTACTAAGACTCAGGGATTTTAACCTCAGTTTGTCCTGTACCACATGGATTTCAGTAGGTTGTAAGCTGCTCTGGTCGTCCATCTTTTCCCTGCCTTCCTTCCGCCCCCACCGCCATCATCCCTGTTGGCAGAGTGAAGGCTGCGTTTTGCCTTACTTCCCATGAAACTAATTAAAGTCTACAAAGTACTTTGAGAATATTCAGTGTGGAGTTCTTGCCAAGACAGAATTATAGGTGGGAAAGGCAAGGAATAGGAACAGACTAAACTGGAAGAGTTGAGTTGTTCTAAGAAAGGCTCCGAAAAGCCTCTTTCCACGATGAATCTTAAGGCTAGTTCTTCCTTGCTCGGCCATCGCAGGGAAGATTCGCTTCTTTTCCCCTTTCACAGGCTCAGACACAAAGCGAACTGGGACCTGAGTTCTGCTGTTGAGTCTGCCCTTTCCCCTCAAAATGAAGAGAATGAAGTTTACCTATGAAGGTAAACTCAATAAAAGTTTACCTTTTACACAAAAGCAACTTGAGAACAATTACAAAGCAACACATGAATAAAATTGCAAAATAAAATTGCACAATGGATGTTGTGGGTTCTGCTTTGCTTGGTAGGTTTAGGAATATGCCCATTTGAAAGCGGAGAACTTTTGGCTTTAATACTTGTCACTCATGTTACAAACACCTCAGTCCTTGGGGTCTTTTAAATATGTCCTGCTTTTAAGCAGGTCTGCAGTACTTTGGGTATCTTTCTCATTCTTTTCTCACTGTCTTATGAAACATTTTCTGGCTCCATTTCCCTCACTCCCATATCCTAAATAGCAGAGGCTTTCTACTGTCTAAATCAACCTCTTCCCTTGTGGGACAAGTCATGGAAGCAGCCAATAAGCTGCCAGTTGAAGGGAAACGGCACTGTTAAATATTCTTTTGTAAGAGTCTCGAAGTACAAATGCTGATGTTGTGGAGTAAGGAGGATGAAGGTTGGGAAAGGTTATCTACCCCTCATACAATCTCAGAGGTTAAGCTCCACCCCCATCGAACCAAGGCCTTTCACCTTTTTAGAAAGGGCTCTTTGTTGTCTCTGAACTGAGGAAACTCTTGAGACTCCCTTGGGCTGAAAGGAGACCAGTCAATCCTAAAGGAAATCAACACTGAATATTCATTACAGGAACTGATGCTGAGGCTAAAGCTCCAATCCTTTGACCACCGATGCAAAGAGCTGACTCATGGGAAAAGACCCTGTGCTGGGAAAGATTGAAGGCAGAAGGAGAGGGGGATGACAGAGAACTAGATGGTTGGATAGCATCACTGACTCAATGGACATGCGCTTGAGCAAGCTCTGGGAGATGGTGAAGGACAGGGAAGCCTGGTGTGCTGCAGTCCATGGGGTCGCAGAGTCGGACACAACTGAGAGACTAAACAACGACAATTCTATCGTCTCAACTGTCCACGTTTCTGGTAACCAACGAGATACCGACAGTCAAAAGAGATTTCTGATACAGATGGAAAGGTGTTCCTTGAGGGGTCTGATCCAGCATGAAGAGTTTCTCTAGGAGGAGTGGCTATCAGGAGGGGTTTGTTTTGTTCTACTCTCACCAAATGATTGGAGAAGGCGATGGCACCCCACTCCAGTACTCTTGCCTGGAAAATCCCACGGACGGAGGAGCCTGGAAGGCTGCAGTCCATGGGGTCGCTGAGGGTCGGACACGACTGAGCGACTTCACTTTCACTTTTCACTTTCATGCATTGGAGAAGGAAATGGCAACCCACTCCAGTGTTTTTGCCTGGAGAATCCCAGGGATGGGGGAGCCTGGTGGGCTGCCGTCTATGGGGTCGCACAGAGTCGGACACGACTGAAGCGACTTAGCAGCAGCAGCAGCAGCACCAAATGATAGAGCAAGGAGATGGCCAAGCCCAAGGATGCAGGGTAACAGGAAAAAGCTGGGCCGAGACAAAACACCTGCCGCAAATGGTTCCAAAATGTTAACAGAGATAATGGCAAAATGAACAGACAGTAAGTGGGAAATGATCAACTCTTGCCAAAATTATATTCTCATTGGAAGAAGAAATGAGAAGAAAGGGAACTCTAGTTTGGGGAAGAGAAGGACGTTATGGAGGTGACACCTAGCTCCAGGATCACCCTGCAACTGTGGTTTCACGCCAGGAGGCTGTCTTTTCAGACTTGCAAAGTACATGGCTACAGTCCTAGAAGAGAAGGTTCTCTTCAGTGTGGGTTCAGCCAAGTCAAGCAGGCCCAATTTTCTCTGCCAGCCCCACTCTGCTCTGTGGGTTTTTTCTCTTCTTCTTTACCACATGCTCCGTGCACCTATGTTCCTGATCTCCTTTTTTCTTCAAACTACATAGAAGGCTTTTTGGACTCCATTGGATACATTTAAGGAATATGGATGAATTATATCTTAATACCGAGCAAGCTTCTCTGACATAGATCAAAATAATACATTTCATGAACTTGAAATGGCAGAAGGGCCAATCATAATTTTTTGATACCTGGCCTAAAATCTCCTGTGGTTTTAGGCCAGGTATTAATTATTCAATAATATCAAAGAATGCAAAATAATATTAAAGAATACCTGGCCCTGCCCAGAGGATCTTACAGTTTAGTGGAGAAACGAAACACAAAGACACGAGAGCTATCAAACAGCTCACACAAATCTAGGAAAATTACACAGCACATTTTGGAAAAGGGAGAAATAGAGATTTCCTTCTATTCTTCTTAACAACCATTTCTGAGCATTCACTGTCAGCCAGCCACAGTGCTGGCAGGTACTTTAATAATACTCACAAACCTTTGTCGTGGGAATTGTTACCATCATTTCAGAGATGAGACTAGGTAACTTGCCCTACAAAGCAGGAGAGTGGGTTGAAACACAGACCTATGTGACTCAAAACTCGTGCCTTTAATTATCACCTCATACTGCCTCCTTCTGCAGAAGAACTTTCTACCTGGAAAGAAGCTGAAACTCCTTCTTTGCTTAAGAGGGGGATGTACACTCAGAGGCTGTGAAACTAGTGGAATGACTTCATGAACTTTTATCCTTGCCCGATTGGCTCGCCCAGCTCAAATCCATGGGCCAAAGGGAAAAAAGCAAATGCAAAACACTGCAAGCTCAAGAGATGCTAAGAGTGCACATCTAGGAACCTTGGGCTGAAAGGTGATTTGAGGGATCATTCTGCTTTACCGTAGAAGGCTCTTTCTGCTCAGTCGCTCAGTCGTGTGTGACTCTTTGCAGCCCCAGGGACTGTAGCCCCCCAGGTTCCTCTGTCCATGGAATTTTCTAGGCATGAATGCTGGAGTGGATTGCCACGCCTCCTCTAGGGGATCTTCCTGACCTGGGGATCGAACCCACGTCCCTTGCATCTCCTGCATTGGCAGATGGATTCTCTACCATTAGCACCACCTGGGAAGGCTCTTTAGACTCAGTGGAATTCACTTTGGGAAAGTAGAAGACCAATATCTTAGTATAGAGCAAACTCCCTTGCAGAAGATTACATAAAGCACTTCATGAGCCTCTAGATTGGTTATTCCTCAATACAGCTTTTGTTGTTTCACTAGACTCAGTGAAATTAGTAAAAAGGAATATTTGGGGGATCGCTCCTTTGACTTTCCAACATAGCAGTTTTCCCTATGTCTAGCCTCAATCCTTGCTGCTGTGAAATAAGCCTGAGAGTTTTACTGCAGCTAGGAAACATGCCACATACAAAGCTATATAAAGTTATATACAGTATAAAGCTGTATACAATGGTCATTGTCCTCCAATAACTTATGCCATTGTATATAAGTAATTACAATACAAGCAGTATTCAACATGAGAGGAGTATGAAAACAGACTATAGTTCTTGGGACCAAGATCCCCATCAGTCAACGATATTTACACAAATGCTAATGGATCCACAGTCTATGTAAGGAAGTTGAGTAAGAATCTTCAGGTCTATGCTCGATTTGGGCTACCAGCCCACCCTCTCCCAGTGCCCATGGACCATTTACTGGGCACTGATGCTTGAAAGCTCTGGGAATGCAGAGATGACTGTGAGGTGATCCTGAGAGCTCTCACACACCTGGGGATCCATGTCCATCCAACACATCCAACTTTAGCATGGAGTTTAATTAGGGAGTGTTGCAGGGAGCACAGGGCTTAATGCTCAGGGTGCCGAGTCAACAGTTTCTCACCCCACTTCCTCAGAGAGTGGGGGAGTTGTAGGAAACCACATGAGTTTCACTAATCCCCCATCAATAGCACCCACTGCATTACTGGCCTCATTATTTCTTAATGGGACTTGGTTGATTACAGAGTGCATAATTACAGTGACAGACTCCTCTTGGTTGATGGGGGATGTGGGGACTGGGGCGAGAAAATAAGAGTGAGAAGGTATGCAGGGACTATGGGTGCAGGCAACCCTGCCCTACCCCCACAGTCCAGGGCAGAAGCTAAGGTGAGGAAATCTCTGATCAGAAATATTGACCCTCCCACCACTGCCTTCCCCTCAATTAATAAAACCTCCAGAAATAAGCAGGGAAGTCAACTTCCTGTGATAGCTGTTTTCCTGATATAACTTCCTTCTTTAGGCTTTTAAAATTTCTGGTAGAGTGGTGGTGGTGGTTTAGTTGCTAAGTCGTGTCTGACTCTTGCGACCCTATGGACTGTAGCCCGCTAGGCTCCTCTGTCCATGGGATTTTTCCAGGCAAGAATACTGGAGTGGGTTGCCGTTTTCTTCTCCAGGGGATCTTCCAGACCCAGGAATCAAACCCAAGTCTCCTGCATTGCGGGCGGATTCTTTACTGACTGAGCTATGAGAGAAGGTAATTAGAGAGACGCAGCAATATCATGTCACTATCGAACCACAAATATAATTCTTGGCACACAGTAAGTACTTAATAGATATTTGTTGAATACATGAAAGATTACTGAGAGAGACAAAAAAGGGAAAGGCAGACAGAGAGCTAGCTGATGATACGTCTATGCTGGGCTACTTGAATCAAAGCACTGCTCCCCATCTACTGAAATCAGTTGGCAACACCAAAAGGCACTTTTAGCATTATACACGTGCATCTCGTGATCAAAAGAGAAGGACGAAGAAGGGAGAGGGCTTTTTCTATGTGAGTAGATAGGTGCAGCTGTCCCAGAAAGCCTGAGGTGAAAAAACAAGAGAATAGGCAAGGCAAGGTCAGAAACACTGAGGGAAAAGGTGTGGAGCAGAACGGGCATTTCAGGCCTTAAAGGTTTGGGGCTGATCCAGAGTCACATTTTCAAGTAATATGATTTGGTTCTTTTGTGGCCTTGAACTGACCTCACATTGTCACCCCTGCCGTATCACCATAGCTATCCCAAGTACTCAGTAAATATTCTTGGTTTAATTTCAGGCAACTCTTAATCAGTTGTCTTAATAAGAATGAAGTGGACAATGAACATTTTTTATTATTAAAAATTATATTAAATTATGATTAAAAATGTTTTTTCTCTGTGCTGTGCAGCTTGCAGGATATTAGTTGTGGGTTGAACCCGGGCCCATGGCAGTGAAAACACTGAGTCCTAACCACTGGGCTGCCAGGAAACTCCGCCCAAATTTTTAAATTTGGTTTGCCCAAGGAGTTACATCTTAGCAATTATGATTTATATAAGCAATCCCATTTGAAAGAGTTTGCAATGCTGATTTGGGAATGACTGGGATAGGGCAGCCAAGATGTGTGTGGACAGGAAAGGAAAAGTCATGTTAGGTTTTTTAATTTCTCTAAAGATAGTTGGCATGCCAACATTTAATAGTTGACTCTTTGTACTCACATTCTTTTTTTTAAATTAATTTCTTTTTAATTGGAGGATAATTGTTTTATAATATTCTGTTGGTTTCTGCCATATATCAACATGAATCAGCCATAAATATACATATGTCCCGTTCCTCTTGAACTTCCCTCCCATCTCCCATCCCAAGTACCCACATTCTGGACTACATGATTTATGGAAATTTCTTTAATGTTCCTAGCTTTATTTGTCATAGTCATCATCAGATGTAGATATATCTCAGGGTTGTTTCTCTCTTCTTTTATATAAACTGGTTTATGCCTTATTCTGGTAGAGTATTAAACTGTTTATAAAGCTCCCTAAATTAATCACCCAGTAGTTTAAACATAGTAAACATGTGAATTGTCTCAGTTAATTGGCCCAAGAAATTGTGTTCATCCACACCACCATATTTCTTTTCTCTCCTCACACTTTCCCTGTCACTCTAAGCTAATATCAGAAGCAAGAAACATTTGTTCTTGAAAAATGCTGAATTCATATCCAGAATTAGAGCAAGATCTTAAAGAGGAATTTAAGAGGGACTTCCCTGGCAGTCCAGTGGCTAAGACTCCGTTCTCCTAACGCCAGGGCCTGGGTTCCATCCCTGGTCAGGGAACTAGATCCCACATGCCGAGTTTACATGCCACAACTAAAGATCTCACATGCTGCAACTGAAAAAGCCTGCAGACCACAACTAAGATCCAGCAGAGCCAAATAAATACATATTTTTTTTTTAAAAATAGGAATTTAAGAAATATCTCACTGACTTGGAGGATTAACAGATGACTTATGGATCAATGACTTCTGAGGTGACCACCTTGTGTTCAGGGAGCAGAAGGAAAATCCAGAGACAGGAGACCCTCTTCCTACAGGTGGAGTCCAGTCCCATCAGGGAGACGGGATGGCACTCATGACACAGAGGCCAAGGCAAAGAAAGACAAAGACAGACCAGGAGGCACTTTACTGAGCTGCAGAGATAAGTGCTGAAAAGATGGAAAGAAATGAAAGAGAAAAATCAAGATCAGGACTAAAGATTAACATGAAGGGATAGCTTTTTTGGCAAGAGGCTTGAAATGACCTCTAAAAATGGTTCGCCATTCACTTGACTCAGGAAACCCCACAAAATCATGCAAATCACGAGGTTCATATCTTTGTGTTCACTCTGAGAATACTCATGGAACTGCCCAGGCCATTAAGGGTATGTGTTTCTGAAAAGCCACCAAGTACCTGAAGGATGTCCCTTTACAGAGCTGTGAGTGCCACTCTGTCATTACGAAAGTGGAGTTGGGAGGTGGGCCCAGGTCAAACAGTGGGGCCAGATGCAGGGTCAGTGGCCCAAAAAGAGTGTAGAATTTTTACTGCACGTGCTCAGAATGCAGAGAGTAATGCCAAACTTAAGGGCTTAGACGTAGATTCTCCGGTTATTGAGCACATTCAGATAAACAAACTCCCAAGATATGGCACTCATGGTCAGATCAACCCATTCATGAGCTCTTCCTGCCACACTGAGATGGTTCTTACTGAAAAATAACACACTGTTCCTAAACCAGAAGACGGGGTTGCACAGAAGAAAAAGATACCCCAGAAGAAACCAAAGAAACAAAAACTTCTGGGAATAAATGCCATAAGAAAATAAAGTTAAAAAAAGAGAGAGAAACGTGAACGGATATACACAAGATGCCATGCATATGTCTCTATGTATGTTTTGCAAAAGGCATCTGAAAAGGGTGGTGAAAAGCAGTGGACCTAGATCTGTGCAGAGAGGCAAGGAAAGGACCTCTAGTCTGGGGAAGAAGGTAAGAGGGTAAAGACAGGGAGGTGTGATGAAAATTAAGTCACCAGCCTTCTGTTCTCCCAGTTGATTCAGACCCACACCCACTGGTGGGCAGGCCAGTAGCTTCTTGCCAGGCTATTTGGCCCATGAAATACATCTTCAGGGTCCAGAGAATGAACCAGAGTGATCTTGCTTACATACAGCTTTGAGCCTCTGCTGAGGAACACTCCGAGTTAAGTCCACCCTAACATGAAAAGATGGGCACTGGGAGAGCACCGTCTTCTACACCATAATGGGCTTCAAATCTCTGAAGAGTTATTGTTTGTGGGACCACAGGCAGCCATTCTTCATTCTTTCTGGGGAAATAAAAACCACAAGGAAGTAGAATGAAACTATAGAAGCAAGGATTGAGTTAGACAGAGGAAACACTTCCTGAGTGATGCAACCCCCGTCTTGGTAGTGTTTAGGGCAGGCTTTCTGATACTCACCCATCAGGATGACTTAGATGCCAGTTAGTTGAACTTGTTGGAAAATGGTGCTAAAGGCAATGTTTCATTGCAGAGCTCAAATATTTCCTCATCTGTAAGATAGGCAAAATAATATTATTTCACAGAGATGGCATGGGAGAAAATGCATAGTCCCACAAGAGGTTCCTAGTAGGTAGTGTGTGTGTGTGTGTGTGTGTGTGTGCACGCAAGACAGAGAGATAAAAATCATTTCCTCAGTAAATATTGACACTTTTCTTTGCCCCCCCCTCAGTTTTCTTAAATATAAAATGAGTATGGACTGCATCCCTTAGAGGCTTAGTGTGACTATCAAAGGGGTCCAATAGATGGGAAATATTTAGATACTGTAAACACACAAAGATATATGTTATCATTAGAAGCTCTGTGAAAGTATTTTATCATTATTGTTCTATCAATATATCGCAGTGGTAAAGAATTCTCCTGCCGATGCAGGAGATGCACAAGAAGCAGGTTCAATCCCTGGCTCAGGAAGATCTACGGGAGTAGGAAATGGCAACCCAGTCCAGTATTTTTTCCTGGAAAATTCCATGGGCAGAAGAGTCTGGTGGACTATAGTCCAGGGGGTCGCAAAGAGTCAGACGTGGCTGAGCACACATGCACTCTCTGTTATCACAGGTCAGTGTTTTTGTTTCACAAATATAGGCTATAACTCTTGCCCCTGGCTCAGAACAACACCCTTACACGGCTAAAATAAAAAAGCCAAAATAATCCTAAAAACTCAAACTTCCCTGACTTCAGATCAGTTCTAGCACAGGAAAAGAAAGAGAATAAGAAAGCTCGTAAGTCAGTCAGGACTGAGTTCAAATCCCAATACCACTATTATTTAATATCTTTGAACCTTGGTTTTCTTGTTCACAAAATGGAGGTAAGTATGATCTCCCATTTGGACCATTTTAAGGTTTTAATGAAATAAAATATATGCAAGGCCTGGCCTATCAAGGATGGTCTTTGAGTGTTAGTTCCCCTCACACAAGACACATTGCATCTTATTACTGGTCAGGGTTCTGCGTGGAGACAGGAGCATGAACACATTGAAGTCTACCAATTTAAGATTTGGAGCCATGTGTGAAGGGCAGGGAGAATCACAGAGAACCTCTAAACCAGGACGGCAGCGCCTTGACAGAAGGACCATTGTTTCCCTAATCCGTTCTTTCTTTTCTGTAACCTTCTCCAATAGAAATTCCTCATTTTTCCCTGTAGGCTAATGTGCCACTTTAAATAGTTTTCAGCCTCAAAGTAGCCTCAGGGTCCTGCTTTGTCCAGGAGAAGAGGGCAAGGAGACTGATGATTAAGAGAAGATGCTTCCACCCAGGGCTTGCCCAGCTCATTTCGAAAATTGGTCCAATATACATCCATGATAGTTCCCAAAGCACTTCTGCTCCTGACAAAAGGGAGCATGTTTCCACATCCCTCACCTTGCTAGGGGAGAAGGAAGGAGCCTGGAGGAGAAGCTGAGGTCTGCAGGTGCATTCGTGTACCTTTGCAGGTACACACATTAGACAACGTGTCTGAGTGGATACGTGTTAGCGGAGGGGAAGGTGGCATAATCTGAAAGTGGGGAGGCTTGCTGTTCGGGTGAATGTATGACTAGTGAGCGCATACCCTGGGTTACTGCTGAAGCATAGTGGTGTCCTCAGGTGCCAATGTCTATCCAGCATGGCATAGGTGCTACAGACAGGTGTGTGTATTATGTATGTTGGTGTTTGTGGCTGAGAAATATGATCACAGAAAGTCACATGCAGATAGAGCTCAATTATCAAATTAAAGTGGAAAAACGAAGCCATATATATATGGCTGAACTGAATTTGTCAGACAATTTGGGCAAAAAGCTCACTTTTCTATTCTCAATCTGTTTCTCAGTGCAGTCTTCAGACTAAACCATTAAAATATAAACATTATGAGGGCAGGAATTTTGACCATCTTATTTTATAAACGTTTTGTAAAATGCGTTTGACCATTTTATCTGATGTATCCTCAGCACCTAGAACGAAGAGTGCTTGGCACAAGGTAGATGTGAGATACATATCGAATGCCTGTGTGCTTGCTAAGTCACTTCAGTCGTGTCTGACTCTGTGACCCCCAGACGGTAGCCTGCCAGGCTCCTCTGTCCATGGAATTTTCCAGGCAAGAGTACTGGAGTGGGTTGCCATTTCCTTCTCCAGGGCATCTTCCCGACCCAGGGATTGAACCCAAGTCTCCCTCATTGCAGGCAGACGCGTTACCATCTGAGCCACCAAGGAAGCACTTATAAATGAATAAGTGATTTATTTGAGCTCCCAGGCCCATTCTGGCTTGGCCAATTAATAGAGGAGCTGGGGTGATGGCAAAGAAAGACTAGGGACCTGCTGGACTGATACTTGAGGAAGAGGAAGCATATGAAGAACGAAGCTGGAAGAATTCATCCAAGCAGTCTCCTCAGGTGGATGGGGGCGTAAACCAGAGAGCTGTTAACATTCTATGGGAGACGTTATTCCTGAGTATTTGTTCTCTAACATTTTATGAGGATCTACTGTGTGGAGGATTCAGTATGTGGTGGGGTGATTATAATGATGAGCAAGCTGTGGTCTTGAGGTATGCATTTTGGTGAAGACAATAAAATGGGCATGGGCCTTGCTGCTGCTGCTGCTAAGTGGCTTCAGTCGTGTCCGACTCTGTGCGACCCCATAGATGGCAGCCCACCAGGCTCCTCTGTCCCCAGGATTCTCCAGGCAAGAATACTGGAGTGGGTTGCCATTTCCTTTTTCAGGCATGGGCCTTAGTGATGTTAAATCGCTTCAGTCACGTCTGACTCTATGCAACCCTATGGACTGTAGCCCCTTGGGTTCCTCTGTCCATGGAATTCTCCAGGCAAGAACACTGGAGTGGGTTGACATGCCCTCCTCCAGCAGATCTTCCCCACCCAGGGATCGAATCCATGTCTCCTACATTGCCTGCAGTACAGGTGGATTCTTTACTGCTGAGCCACCAGGGAAGCCTATAGGCCTAAGTAAAGGTTTGTATAAAGTGCTCTGGGAGCAGAAGGGATGGTGGAGGAGCTAGGTTTTGAAGCCTGAGTTCTTTCTCACTTGCCCATTGCAGAAGGGGACAGGGTTTTCCAAGGAGAATAGGGCAAAGCCCCTGATGTTCGTGGGAACAGGAAGAGGTGGGGTTTATTGTGCACAGGGGCAATGACACAGAGCATGCACGAGGAATCCAGGCTTGTAGGTACAAAGATTTCTTAAAGATGTTGTCCTAAAGCAGACAATCCATAAAGCAAAAACCTAATGACACAGGTACGATATCCTGACTGCACATGTAGCATGGATTTCATGTTCTGTGCTTAGTTGCTCAGTGGTGTCCAACTCTTTTCAACCCCATGGACTGTAAGCCCACCAGGCTCCTCTGTCCATGGGTATGCTCCAGGCAAGAATACTAGAGTGGGTTACCATGCCCTCCTCCAGGGGGTCTTCCTGACCCAGGGATCAAACCCAGGTCTCCTACATTGCAGGTGGATTCTTTACCATCTGAGCCACCAGGGAAGCCCAAGAATGCTGCAGTGGGTAGCCTATTCCTTCTCCAGGGGAACTTCCCGACCCAGGAATCAAACTGGGGTCTCCCGCACTGCAGGTGAATTCTTTACCAACTGAGCTACCCGGAAACCCATTGATTTCATACTTGTGGTAAACAGCAAGAAAAGGGCAATGTGTGGATAAGGATTAAGAAGTTACATGGAGATTTTTATGAGACAATATCATACGACAGCATTGTAAAATGCAAATGAAAGAAAAGGGAAAACAGCTACTGAGAAGACTTTCTTCATAAATTCACTTAAGGAAACACAGCCCACATATAGAAAATGGCTCAAAAACACTTACAAAGCAATGTATAAATACTGCAAATAAATACAACACAGATCGAGTCCCCTGGTGCTATGTAAACAGAATAAACAAGAAGCCAATATTGGATGAGGAGAACTAGGGAGTGCTTCCTGCAGGATGGAGATCTAATTATTGGCAGGCCTGGGATAAGGGTATGTTAAATAGAGTTACTTGCAAATGAATCAAGCCACATTCGGAAAACAGGCAGGGTGAGAAAATCATCAGAGCCCCCCGGCTCACTCCCATCGCGGCTGTTTTCCTGCCTGCCACATTGAGCACATTACTCATTTGCTACTTTGAACAGTCTGTTTTCGTTTCCTATGCTGGCAGACACCCCTGTCAGACGCCCCACTCGGTTTCTCACAGACAATTATGACTTTCAGATTTCCTGTGGCTCCAGGAGTAAGGGGGCCAGGTAGCCCTAGACCGCAAAGAGGCAATTATCTCGGTAATTTAGGTGTCAAACTACTTTACTTGAGTATCAAGCTCATCTCTCCAGTTTTCTGCTCCCCACAGCCTGGCAGCTGACTATCCTAAGACCAACATATGCAGCACTGAGTCTTGGAAAATCTAAAAATATCCAATAAAATGCAGCTGTATGGACATCAGGCAGGACCTTTGGGCCCCTCAACCATCTTTTCCATCTGCCATGTGGTTTGACATACACAGCTATCTTTAAGTTGTTGTTCAGTCACTAAGTCGTGTCCATTGATGGTAGTACGCCAGGCTTCCCTATCCTTCACTATCTCCTGGGGTTTGCTCAGGCTCATGTCCATTGAGTCAGTGATGCTATCTAACCATCTCATCCTCTGCTGTCCCCTTCTCCTTTTGCTTCAATCTTTCCCAGCATCAGGATCTTTTCCAATGAGCTGGGTGTTTGCAGTAGGTGGCCAAAGTACTGGAGCTTCAGCTTCAGCATCAGTCCTTCCAGTGAATATTCAAGGTTGATTTCCTTTAGGATGGACTGGTTGGATTTCCTTGCAGTCCAAGGGACTCTCAAGAGTCTTCTCCGAGAGCACAATTTGAAAGCATCAATTCTTCGATGCTCGTCTTCTTTATGGTCCAACTCGCACATCCGTATATGACTACTGGAAAATCTTTAAAAGCCTATGTTAATTTCCTGTAGATGGATGGGTGAAGATCAGCTTCTGGTTTTGTCAGGTTTGAAAATCAAGGTAGTCACTGACCTAGAAAAGGACTGTGAGTCTGAAAGGACTCCTCATGGTGATCTCTAAACTGAAAGACTGTTAGCCTAGACTTTTGTCAAAAAGTCTGCTGCTCTAGAGGTAGGTTTGAGAAGAGTTTAAAAGGAAAGGATTTGGTAATTTAAACAGTTGTGGAGAGGGATAAGAAGAGGAAGGAGTCAATAAAGGTGACCAGGCTTCTGGTAGAGGCAACTGGATGCCCCCAACTGAAGGGGGGTCTACAAAAGATAGAGCAGTTTAGAGAAAGTAGATGAGTTCTACTTTTGAGCACATTAAATTTGAGCTACCTGGGGGACTTCCCTGGTGTTCCAGTGGCTAAGACTGTGCTTCCAAGGCAGGGGGCCTGGGACTGATCCATAGTGAGGGAACTAGATTCCACATGGCGCAGCTAAGGCCTGGTGCACCCAAATAAATAAATAAATAAATGGGTGTTGACATCGTTTAGTTGCTGAGTGGCGTCTGACTATTTGTGACCCCATGGACTGCAGCGTGTCAGGCTTCCTGATCCTTCACTATTTCTTGGAGTTTGCTCAAATTCATGCCCTTTGAGTTGGTGATGCCATCCAACCATCTCATCCTCTGTCACTCCCTTCTCCTGCCCTCAATCTTTCCCAGCATCAGGGTCTTTTCTAATGAGTTGGCTCTTCCCATTAGGTGGCCAATTTGAATTTTGAAAAATATGAGCCACTTGGGAGTGGACAGTGGCTGGATACATCAGTCTGTTCTAGCCTTGCCTACTCTGTGTATTCTGTTTTATTTCATGCTAATGTAATGGTTTGGTAATGGTTTGATTGTATAAGGCAAAGATTAGGGGGAATTTAAAAATTAGCTCCACGTTTCCACAAACTGGAGGGAGTACTCTTCCTAGCAGTGAGGAAATGGGGGGAAGAGTTACTCTACCCTTAACCTCCTACCATATTTCATGTCCTCAGATGATACATGATGTCTAACATTTCTTTAGTATCCATCTGCAGAGAACCTCAGATGGGGTCCACTCACAATTGGGGCTAATATTTGTTGTTGATTAATGGGCTGGGGAAAAATATTTGAAGGCTCTTCAAGAGAAACCTCCTCCCTCACAACTTGCTAATTTATTGGGGGCAGCATGTGTCTTTGGACCCAGTATAGACCAGTTTAGACGAATGTAGCTTTGCTATTTCAGTCTGCTCTCTTTTTTTCCTTTTTTGAAATAGTCCTGGTTGTATCTATTCACTAGGTTTTTAAGTTGTCAAACTATATTAAACTGAAGTTAGGGTAGATGGTTTCCTAAGTCTGTCACCATGACTGCATTACTACTATTTTAGTCTATTACTTTATATCATAAAAATGGATCGGGAGACAAGCCCAGCTTGTCCCACCCCCATAGCAAATGTACACGTATCAAATAGTGCTAAGAGGTCACAGGGAGACAATCTGACCTGAGACCAGAGACTTTGGAGCCATCTATTTGTGGTAGAGACCCCTTATGCTCCCACATATGAAGCAGTAGAGTAACTCTTCCCCCCATTTCCTCACTGCTAGGAAGAGTACTCCCTCCAGTTTGTGGAAATGTGGAGCTAATTTTTAAATTCCCCCTAATCTTTGCCTTATACAATCAAACCATTACCAAACCTCTCACGTTCTTCCACCTTTTTCTCTCTCAGGTTCTGCTCTTCTCTTCTGATTTCTTGGCTCTAGACATCAGAGCCTGAAGTAGAAGTTTCTGTGATAACATTTTATTGAGGAGTACGATTCCAGGAAAGCAAGAGTGAAGGATGGGGAAAGCAAAGCGAAAGAAGGAGCAAATCAAAAGGATTGTGTTGGGACTTCCAGGGTGGCCCAGTGGCTTGGGACTCTGTATTCCCAATGCAGAGGGCGCGGGTTCAATCTCTGGTCAGGGAACTAGATCCCACATGCTGCAACTAAAGATCCGGCGTGCCACAACTGGGGCCTGATACAGCCAATCAATACATTTAAAAAGTAAACGTTAAATAAAAGGATTGCGTTATATAGCTTACCACGGCTTCTGGAAAAGTTGTAGCTTCACATGGGAAGTTGTCTTCAAATGAGCCATGTGAAGCAACTGTATCCCCAGTCTATCTAGGGGAAAGAAGGAAAACATTTAACTGTAGCTCACATTATTAAATTTCTGTCCCTTGAGGTGTTTACTATCTCATGTATGTGAGTGTGTGTGTGTGTGTGCGCGCGTGCGCTGTGCACAAGCCTCTTAAGCATCAATAGCAGCATGGAAGCCCCAGGGTAGGGGACAAAAGACGTAGAGCATGGGTATAAGGTGGGCCAGTCTGGGCGTGTCTGCAAGTTATGTGAGGGACCTTGTTCACTGGGACTGAACTCCCTGAACTCCCAGCAACAACAGACACCCCTGCCAGAGGCTGAATCTGGCATACTCCTTTATCATGTTTATAGTCCTAAACCTGGTCTAGAACCAAATTGGTTGTCTGGACTATCTCAACAGACTCCTAGCCATCTTTCATGTTTTCTTGTGTCTAGTCTTTCCCTTCTTTATTTTTTAAATTTGTATTGAAACAAAGTTGAATTACAATGTTGTGTTAGTTTCAGGTATACAGCAAAGTAATTCAGCTATACATATATATTTCTTTTCCAGATCCTTCTCCATTATAGGTTATTACAAGATACTGAACCCTGTGCTATACAGTGGGTCCTTGTTGATTATCTGCTTTATATACAGTAGTATATATATTTTAATCCCAAACTCCTAATTTATCCCTCCTCCCTCTATCCTCTTTGTCTTCTATGTCTATGAATCTATTTCTGTTTTGTAGGTAAGTTCATCTGTATCATTTTTTTTGTATTCCATGTAGAAGCAATATCATATGATATCTGTTTTACTCTGACTGACTTCACTTAGTTGATTATCTCCAGGTTCATCTACATTGTTGCAAATGGCATTATTTCATTCTTTTTTATGGCTGAGTAATATTCCCTTCTTTCAATTAATCAGTTACTGGTAAGAAATAAAAAATCCATAAAAATTATTTTAATAGGGTCTCCTTGTTATGCAGTAGCTACTATTGTTCATCACATCAAATCAAATCTCCTCATTTGGGGCTTAATTCACCCCTTGTGCTGCTTCAGCCCTCTCCCTCCGTCTAATGGCTTTCTAAATGGAATCTCTTCTCTGGTTCAAGTCCCCTGCCTCCTCTCTTTCGTATCTGACACACTCATGCAAAACCTTAGGACTTCATGTCAAAAATGCTCTTCTCCAGTAATGTAAATTCCTCTCCTCATAAAAATAATGACAACTAAGATTTCTTAATGCTTACTATGTGCCAGGCATTGTGCTGAAGGTTTTGCATATGTCATCTTCAGTCAACATTTTTAAAAGAACTTTTAAGGCAAGTAGTATAATTATCCACATTTTACAAAAGAGTTAACTGGTACTTGGAATGATTAGGCATTTTGCCCATGATTATCTGGCTAATAAACTGCCCGGTAATGACTTAAACTCTGGTTTGCCTAAACTCCACATAAAACTTCCTATTTGCAGGAAGACTTCCCTCGTTAACTCATCCCAGTAGTGACAACTCTATTGCTCTGTGACTGCTCAGCAGTTACAAATACAGTTTCATTATGCTGCTTTGCCTCTTTTGAAACATTACCTTATTAAGTGTTCTTAAGTCTTTTATTGCTCTGTGTGTGTGTGTGTGTGTGTGTGCGCGCGCGCGCGTGTGTGTGTGTGTGTGTGTGTGTGTGTGTGTGTGAGAGAGAGAGAGAGCACTTTCCCAAACTAGACCTTAAACTGGGAAATCCCCAAAGTCAGAGACTGACTCCATGACTTTCTTGTTAATCATTTGGTTTATTCTTTTTTAAAATAATTTTTGTTGGAGCATAGTTTTTTCCAAATTTTAAACTTTTTATTTTGTATGGGGGTATAGCCTTAAGAATTTGTGATGGTTTCAGGTGAATAGCAAAGGGACTCAGCCATACACATACATGTATCCACTCTCCCCACAGTCCCCCTCCCACCCAGGCTGGCACACAACCTTGAGCAGAGTTCCATGTGCAGTGCAGTAGGTCCTTGTTGAGTGTCCATTTGTGGATATAGCAGTGTGTACACGCTGATTTACAGTGTTACGTTAGTTTCAGGTGTACAACAAAGTGAATCAATTGTACATGTACATACATCCACTCTTTTTAAGATTCTTTTCCCATATAGGCCATTACGGAGTATTGAGTAGAGTTCCCTGTGCTATACAGTAGATCCTTGTTAGTTATCTATTCTATATATAGCAGTGTGTATATATCAGTCCCAACCTCTCAATTTATCTCTTCCCCCTTACCTCTTCGTTTCTTTTGTACATCTGTAACTCTACTTCTGTTTTTTAGAAAAGTAAGTTTATACTTTTTAAAATTAATTTTTATTGAGATGTAGTTGCTTTACAACGTTGTATTAGTTTCTACTGTACAGCAAAATGGATCGACCATACGCATCCATATATCCCCTCCCTTTTGGATTTCCTTTTCGTTCAGGTCACCACAGTACATTAAGTAGAGTTCCCTGTGCGGTATACATGTTCTCATTTTGTGCTTTTGTTCTCGGTCGTATCTGACTCTTTGCAATCCTATGGACTGTAGCCTGCCAGACTCCTCCATCCATGGGATTCTCCAGGCAAGAATATTGGAGTGGGTTGCCATGTCCTCCTCTAAGGGATCTTCCTGACCTGCGTCTCCTGCATTGCAAGCAGATTCTTTACTGCTGAGCCACTATTTTATGTATTGCATCAGTAGTGTGCATGTGCATTTGTACTTTTATATCCCTGTCATCAGAGGGCAGAACTCTGCTCCTTGGCACTAGAAGCACAAGAATACTAGAATGCTTACAGAACACCATTCAGATGTGATTTTGTATAAAACAATGGTGTGGCCACACATAGGATAAGAATCCACTCCTAGATTCTCCTCCCTAAGACAAAATGAAGTCAAGGATGGCCCAGGGAAGAAATTCCGGACTGACTGATGCCAATAGTGATTTTTATTTACAAAGATAAAATTTGGCTGGGTAAGGATACAATGAAAAATTTTAAGTCAAGAAGGATATGATTTACTATAATCATATTTACTAAATCATGAAGTAATGGGTCAAGGGGCACATTTTAATACATAAAAGAACACCTGGGAATCTTGTTAAAATGTGGGTCTTGATTCAGTAGGTCCAACGCAGGGCTGACATTCTCCATTTCTTCCAAGGTCTGGGTAATGCCAATGCTGTGGTCATGAGCCACACTCTGAGTAGCATATATCTAGACTTTGCAAGAGACTCCTGAAAATAAATAAAGAAAGCGTAACAACTCTAGTTGAATAATGTAAGGAAACTCAGATATGAATGTACACTTCCCAGTATTCTGAAGTTGCATGTGTTGAGAGTTTATTCCTTCTTGTTGCTGAGAGGTATCTCATTGTGTGTATCCCACAACTTGTGATCCATTTACCAGATGATGGACTTTTGAGTTGTTGACAGTTTTAGCTCTATTAGAATAAGGCTGCTGTGAACAATTGGTGTTCAAGTCCTTGTGGAACATACATGCACTGTTAGGGATAAATCTGGGTTAGTTTAGCCTTGGTACTAAGGCATCATCCTTCTGGAATTTCCACTGATTACTCCAGGTGTTCAATGATGTCTAAGTGAATGGAATCTGAATGTTTCCCAGTCCCATGTAAATTCTAAGAACTGTCCAACTTACACTTATCTGCTGTTGTTCTTTGCTCAGCATCATGGAGTTTTACCCTACCCAGGCACAGATTAGTATTAATCCAAAAAATTCCAGGAAGTTGTAGGCAGACTTCTGGAGCTCTTTCTCTGCATAACTCCTCCTCTAAAGTCTTCTTACCCACCAATTCTAGCTGTCTCAGCTTCCCTGAACTCCAGTTTCTACCTCAACTTGGCGTGACCCCCATACTCTGCTTGATGCCTACTGTCTCTGCTGCTACTGTTTCCAAATTGCCTCCAGGCTGGAATCCAGGGTGATGATAGGGCCCACCTTGTTTGTTTCCCTCTCTCAGGTATCACAGTCCTGCATCACTTCTGGGCTCAGTATTTGAGAATATCTTTTCATGTGCATTTTCTAGGTGTTTACAATGGGAGAATACGTTCCAAATCAGCTCTTTCCTTGTAAGCAGTCCTCTTACCTGGCTTCTTATTTTCTTTTACTCTCATTTTTCATATTCTGTAGTTTCACTGACACTAGTTAAGTATGGAGTTTCTTTATTTAACTTGCTTGGAACTCATTAGGCTTCTTAGCGACTAAGCAGTTTTAGAAAATTCTGTAGGGTGATTAACTCTTCAAATATTGCCTCTGCTCTGTCGTTTCTCTCCTTTTGTTTTGGGACTTAAATTAATATATGGCAGGTCTTCTCACTCTATCTTCCATATCACTCAACTCTCTTCTATATTTTCATATTTTTGTCTCTGTCTCTCTGCTGCATTCTGGACTTTTTCTGACTTATCTCTCAGTTTGCCAGTTCTCTCTTCAATTGGATGATCCAATCTGCTGTTAGTTTCATTCTACACTAAGTCCTCTATATGTGAACCTTCAATTGTGAATTTTCAAAGATAAGAACGTGTTCCATCAACGTCAGATGTGAGTAAAATTGCAGCTTGCCCTCTGTCTCCTATTGCTGATGATCCTTCAGTTCAACCATCTCGCACTTCCTCTCCCTCCTCAAGTCAGACTCTTCTGGTCTGTTCATTCGATGCTAGCTGATCTGATAGAGTGCCTGAAGAACTATGGATGGAGGTTTGAGACATTGTACAGGAGGCGGTGATCAAAACCATCCCCAAGAAAAAGAAATGCAAAAAGGCAAAATGGTTGTCTGAGGAGGCCTTACAAATAGCTCAGAAAAGAAGAAAAGTGAAAGGCAAGGGACAAAAGGAAAGATATACCCATCTGAATGCAGAGTTCCAAAGAATAGCAAGGAGAGATAAGAAAGCCTTCCTAAGTGAACAATGCAAAGAAATAAATAAAAACAATAGAACAGGAAAGACTAGAGATCTCTTCAAGAAAATTAGAGATACCACGGGAACATTTCATGCAAGGATGGGCACAATAAAGGACAGAAATGGTATGGACCTAACAGAAGCAGAAGATATTAAGAAGCGGTGGCAAGAATACACAGAAGAACTATACAAAAAAGATCTTCATGATCCAGATAACCACGATGATGTGATCACTCACCTACAGCCAAACATCTTGGAGTGTGAAGTTAAGTGGGCCTTAGAAAGCATCACTACGAACAAAGCTAGTGGAGGTGATGGAATTCCAGTTGAGCTATTTCAAATTCTGAAAGATGATGCTGTGAAAGTGCTGCACTCAATATGTCAGCAAATTTGGAAAACTCAGCAGTGGCCACAGGACTGGAAAAGGTCAGTTTTCATTCCAATCTCAAAGAAAGGCAATGCCAAAGAATGCTCAAACTACCGCACAATTGCACTCATCTCACACGCTAGGAAAGTAATGCTCAAAATTCTCCAAGCCAGGCTTCAGCAACACGTGAACCATGAACTTCCAGATGTTCAAGCTGATTTTAGAAAAGGCAGAGGAACCAGAGATCAAATTGCCAACATCCACTGGATCATCAAAAAAGCAAGAGAGTTCCAGAAAAACATCTATTTCTGCTTTATTGACTATGCCAAAGCCTTTGACTGTGTGGATCACAATAAACTGTGGAAAATTCTGAAAGAGATGGGAATACCAGACCACCTGACCTGCCTCTTGAGAAACCTATATGCAGGTCAGGAAGCAACAGTTAGAACGGGACATGGAACAACAGACTGGTTCCAAATAGGAAAAGGAGTATGTCAAGGCTGTATATTGTCACCCTGCTTAGTTAACTTCTATGCAGAGTACATCATGAGAAACGCTGGGCTGGAAGAACAACAAGCTGGAATCAAGATTGCCAGGAGAAGTATCAATAACCTCAGATGCAGATGACACCACCCTAATGGCAGAAAGTAAAGAGGAACTAAAAAGCCTCTTGATGAAAGTGAAAGAGGAGAGTGAAAAAGTTGGCTTAAAGCTCAACATTCAGAAAACGAAGATCATGGCATCTGGTCCCATCACTTCATGGCAAATAGATGGGGAAACAGCGGAAACAGTGTTTATTTTGGGGGGCTCCAAAATCAGTGCAGATGGTGATTGCAGCCATGAAATTAAAAGACGCTTACTCCTTGAAAGAAAGGTTATGACCAACCTAGATAGCATATTCAAAAGCAGAGACATTACTTTGCCAACAAAGGTCTGTCTAATGAAAGCTATGGTTTTTCCAGTGGTCATGTATGGATGTGAGAGTTGGACTGTGAAGAAAGCTGAACGCCGAAGAATTGATGCTTTTAAACTGTGGTGTTGGAGATGACTCTTGAGAGTCCCTTGGACTGCAAGGAGATGCAACCAGTTCATTCTAAAGGAGATCAGCCCTGGGTGTTCTTTGGAAGGAATGATGCTAAAGCTGAAACTCCAGTACTTTGGCCACCTCACTCGAAGAGTTGACTCATTGGAAAAAACTCTGATGCTGGGAGGATTGGGGGCAGGAGGAAAAGGGGACGACAGAGGATGAGATGGCTGGATGGCATCACTGACTCGATGGACGTGAGTCTGAGTGAACTCCGGGAGATGGTGATGGACAGAGAGGCCTGGCGTGCTGCGATTCATGGGGTCGCAAAGAGTCGGACACGACTGAGCGACTGAACTGAACTGGTGGTACAGTGGATAAGAATCTGCCTGCCAGTGCAGGGGACACGAGTTTGATCTCTAGTCCAGGAAGATTCCACACACCACAGAGCAACTAAACCCGTGAGCCACAACTATGGAGCTCACACGCCACTACTACTGAAGCCATTGTATCCAGAGCCTATGCTTCACAACAAGAGAAGTTACTGCAATGAAAAGCCTGTGCACTGCAATGAAGAGTGGGCTCCACCTGCAGCAACCAGAGAAAGCCTGTGTGGAGCAACGAAGACCCAGTGCAACCAAAAATAAAAATAAATAAAATGTTTTCTTTATTTTTTATGTTTGTTTCTTATGTATTATTTGTGTGAAAAGTATTATAAACCTATTACGCACAGTATTATATAGCCAATTGTGTTAGTTGGATACCTAGGCTAACTTTGTTGGACTTATGAACAAATTGGACTTTCGAAAGCACTCTCAGAACAAAACTCATTTGTATGTAGGGTACTTACTGTACTTAATTCTGTTTCAAGTCCACTAGGTCACTTTTCATATTTTCCCTGTAACTGTTTTCTGACTTGTCTTGTATTCCTGAGAATTTCAGCATCTGAAGTCGTCATGAATCTGTTTCTGTTGTCTGGTTATTGCTGATTCTCTTTTATGGTGCCTTCCCTCCCCTGTGCTTGCTTATTCATTGCCTTTGAAGAATAACTTGTGGACAGTTTTGAAGGTTAGGATTAACGTGTTTTCACCAAGGGAGGATTTGCGTTTTACCTTTGCCAGATGCCTAGGGAAATACTTGTTTGGCATTATTGTAAAATTCAAGGTTTGAGGTTTTCTTTGATTACCTAGGTAATGTAAATTTGGCTACAAATCCGGCTTGCTCAGAATTTCCCCCCTGCTGTGTTCAGCACCAGGGACACTTTCTTGCAGTCCTTCAGGAGGTAGAAGAAAAAGTAGGTGCACTTCTGTTTCACCCTTACCCTAAGGATGTAACCCTTTGATTCTTCAGTATGTTATAGGAAAGGTTTCCTATCAGACTCCCCGTGTTAGCCAATCCTGAGTTTTAACTTCTGAGACCAGAGTTGAGTTTGCCTTTATCAGCAAATACCTTCTGGTCAGAACTTGCCTCTTTATTCCACTTACCACTTTGAATTTTCACCTTTCATTAAATTTGGCCTAATATTTCCTTACTATCTTGTCAGCTTTTTGACGCTTTTAAGATGTTTTAAATATTTCATCTAGCATTTTTAGTTGTTTTCAGCAGGAAATTTGATTCAAATAACCTAGCCTGTCATGTTTCCAGAAACTGAAGTGGTTTTTGTTTTGTTTTGTCCGTTTTAACAGATTTCATTCAATAGCCTCTATAAGCAATTCAAAGTAGCATTGATTCTGTTTTTATCTGGGGGGGGAGGGAGGGAGGGAGTGTTGTTTGTTGTTTTTTCTGGCTGATGTGTCTTCCCCAAAAAAGAACCTAATTTCTCAAATTCAAGAAATTAAAAACATATTGTACAATATGAGACTTTATTTTATGAGGATTCATATATAAACCAACTTCTTTTCTGGGAACTTATTTTGGGAAGATACAACTTCACCTTATATTTAGGCCAAAATGGTATATAAAGAGTTTTTAATAATACCCAGCATAGAGTAGGTATTTCATAAATATTCATCTCCCCCCAACTCCTTTAGCTCTTCAGGGATCCCCTTTAAAAATATCTAAGTGGTTCAGTTATTTAAACTAATGTCGGTCTGTCTCTGCTTAGGGTAAGTGACATGGTCAGTGTGACATTTTCTAGGCCTCTTCTAGTCAACAGTAGTAATCACGTGGATTACACACACACACAGCCACATAACCTTATAAATGACTGGGTTTTATGCTCTTTTATTTTACAGGGATTGTTATGAAGCATAACAGCCAATATAACATAGAAGAAATTTGAGTTCCATTTAGAAAATGAAGATTTTTTTTTAGCTCCAGATAAGAACTAGTCTTCTTTATTTACTCACATAGGACTTGGGGGTTTCTAAGAAAGAAATGAGTAAGAACTACATGTAGTCTTTTTTAGTGACTCTAGTGAAGGTGGGCCCATCTTCCTGAGGTAGAATAAGCATATTTCTAGGATACAGGGTCACTGTACAAAGGATGTAAGGCTTAGGCCAAAGCCATTTCCCTACCCTCTAAAACATATCCCAGGTATTTCTATATACAAGATTGCCCTCCCTGGTCCTTGCTACAAATTCCCAGTCATTACCACCAGCTCTACTTACACGCTAAAATGGCTTTTTCAAATCCCTATTAGTTAGGTATCTCTCTTGGTCCTTTTTTTTTTTTTTTCCTGTCTAAAATAGAAACTCATTTCTTAGTTCTGGAGGCTGGAAGTCCAAGATCAAGGTGTTGGCAGGGTTAACTTCTTTTGTGGCCTCTGTCCTTGGCTTGCAGGAGGCCATCTTCTCCTTGGTCCTCACATGGTTCTTTCTCTGTGAGTTCCAATCATGTCTCTGAATTTATGTTTCTTTTATTCTCTGATTTCCCTGCTTGTAGAGTTCTGTCAATAATTGTGGAGGAGACCAAGAAGGAAAGGAAAACACAAATTCATAATATTTAAAGTGGTCTCAGAGATGACCTAATGCAACACTTCCCTGTCCAAACAGTTAACTGAAAGGCCAGAGAGGTTATGAGTTGCCCAGAGTTACAGACCCACACGAGAAGCCCGGGTCGGTTCTTGACTTTTGTGTTATTCTACACCCCTGTAATACTCTGCTACCGGTCCCCTGTCTGCTCCTCAGGACTTTTTTCATCTGGACTTCATATTAAAGACAATGAACTGAAAGACAATATTGTCTTCGTATTAAAGACAGTAAAGACAAGCACAGATCTTGAGGCCAGCTGAATGAAGTTCCTCACGTTGCTGAGAGAGGGAATCAGAAGGACTTGGAGCACAGATGTGCTTAGGAAAGGCAATTGATAGGGAGAGAGAGAGAAAATGGAACAGGGCCTTAAAGTCACAGAAAGTCAGGAATGATGAGACATGGAAAGGCATCCCGGACAGAGAAAACTCCATCTGAGGCCTCAGTCCAAAGAAAGGATAAGATATATTGGGGTGGGCCACAATGACAGAGTGACAGAAATGAGGACCACCGGCTCAGGTCGACAGTGCTCAGGGTCGTGAGGCAACATTCAAACAACGTTCCTCTTCTTCTTCTGGTACAAGGAAGACAGACATGAAACTACACTAACATTTGAGAAGCCTTATAAAAGAATTGAGAACTTTCAGCCGAAAAGTTCTAAGAGACACTTGGATCTCCCTTTTTGGGTGGCCGGAGCGGGGGTGGGCAGGGTACGCCAGGCGATCGTACAGGATCTTAATTACCCAACCAGGCATGGAACCCAGGCCCCCAGCAGTGGAAGTGCCAGCTCCTAACCACTGGACTGCCAGGGAATTCCCTGGATCTCCCTTTTCACAGTGACAAGTATGGGTTAGAATTGCCAAAGGAAATTGAAATTAGACAGCAAAGGCAAAGAGCTGTGCACGTTCAACCAGAAGATGCTGAAAATTGAGGAAATCTTGAAACAAGGTCTAGAGGAGACAGCCTTCAGTCTGGGATGGGTTAAATTCAGTCCTGCCTAGAGGCAGAGGGAGGGTTGAAATGTCCTGTCATAGAGTCTGAAAGTCTGGATCAAGGCCGATTCATTCACTGAAACAAAGCATCTCATTATGGAGAGAGGTGGAGAACAGCAGGAAAAATCCCCAACCTATTTGCCTGGGGCTTCAAAGCAGTGTAGATGCTTTCTGGCTTGATCAATTTTAGGCTCTGATTATAACAAAAAAATTTTCAGCTAAATCAAAGTGAAAGAACACCCCATGATGCTATCACAGAGATTGAATCTCATTTATTGGGGATTTAACAACTGGGAATAACTTGCAACAATTTAGGCACCATTGGGAATGGAAACAGAAAGAGGGATAAGATTATCGCTTGGTTTGGGGATTTAGGAGGCAGCTCTGAGGCCCTGGAGCTTGTCAGGGAGCATTGGTTCAGTGAGGGTCCTCCTAGCCTGGTGGCTGTGCAGGAACCCGCTTCTGGGAACCCGCCTCGAAGGCTGGGTGTGTCCGAGCGTGTGCTGAATTCTTGGCTTCAATTACAGACTAGCAGGCGGCTGAAGAGTCTGTCATTGCCGATGTCATCACATTTACAAGATTCATAGGTCCCCTCTCCAATAAGACCCAAGAACCAGGGCCTCTCCACACCTGCAGCCATGGCCCACCGCTGCATGCCGTGTGAAGAGGTGGGGAGTAGATGTGAGGATCTGTCTGGTGCATTCATGCAGTCCCAGCAGGGCGAAGAGGAAATGGGACCTGGGAGAATTTACACCAAGCTCCCACTGCCCTGGTAAGGCCTCCATGTTATAGGCCAAAAAAATCTTCAAGGGAAAAAGATTTTTATTTATCTGGGATGAAGTCAGAAGTATAGATAAGATGAGCTCTCAAGCATTCTTTCCATTGAAACACTTGATGATACTTTCATGGTCTATGGATTGTCCTCTGCCCATTAATATCCATTTAAATTCTTCTCCTGTCAACATCCTGGGGGATTCAGAAGAGTGTGGCTGCTCAGTCTGTCTTCTTCAACTGATTGTTTCTAGGCTCTGCCCTGGGGATGCCATTAGAGAACTGACAAGCATGGGGAACCAGCTTCTCCTCACAGAGCGAAACTCCCAAACAACCAGCCCCACATTCCTCTCTGACTCATGCCACCAACCCCCCCCCCCTCCCCACCCCCAGTGCCCAACAGGTCAGTGGGCTGAGAACCCTGCTACATCTGAAACAATTGCAGCTGGAATAAGATGTCTATTCTGATAGCCCTGGATCACTCCCTGGCCTGTGCCCTAGGTATTACCACAAGATGCAGTCAGTGATGGGCAGAGGATGTCAACAAGGGATCTGCCCTCGGGCTGCCAGCCTCACCTGAAGAGATCTGATCTCAGTCTGTGGCTCATCTCTGATTCCTCCACTTGCCATAGTACAGATTCCTCCCAGCCCCTGGAAAGGCACTTCTCATTATCCAAACCAGTAGATAAGAGCAGAGGCATACGGAATTCTTTCATTTGTTGACTGGCTACTATGTGCTCAGTCCTGTGACAAATGTTGAGTGTGAAAGGGTGCATGAAATAAATATAAGTCTTGCACGAAGCTTACCATCTAGGGGTAGAGGCCACTATTAAACAGACTCCCAAATAAATATATAAGCTCAAAATGTAATTAACATTACCAAAAAAAGTGAGTGAAATATATGCATATTACTTTATCTACATAAAGTTGCTCACATACAAACACTTGCAAACATACCATCTGTGTCTACCCCTCATGGTCTTTCCTTTGCTTTTAAAATTCATTTATTTGGCTGCCTTGGGTCTTAGTCGTGGCATGCGGGAATCTTCGTTGCAGTGCATGGACTCTCCAGTTGTGGGGCCTAATTGCTCCGCCGTATGTGAGATATTAGTTCCCCTGAAAGTTGTTCAGTCATGTCCAACTCTTTGCAACCCCATGGACTATATAGTCCATGGAATTCTCCAGGCCAGAATACTGGAGTGGGTAGCCGTTCCCTTCTCCAAGGGATCTTCCCAACCCAGGGATCGAACCCAGGTCTCCTGCATTCCAAGCAGATTATTTACCAGCTGAGCTACCAGGGAAGCCCTAGTAACCTGACCAGGGATTATCAAACCCATGTTTCCAGCACTGCAAGGCTGACTCTCAATCACTGGGCCACCAGGGAAGTCCCCCTGATGTTCTTTCTGACACACTGTTTCTGCCAAACCCAAGGCAGTGCAAGTATGGAGTCTGCAAAAACCCACCAAGTGGATAATCCACAAATCAGGAATAAAGACTTTACCCAACGTCTATATGAAAATTCACCTTGATTAATCATCTAGATATGAAAATCATATCAGAATTGATCACAAAATTCCATGTGCACATCTAGGTGAATAAACTTCATCTTCATTTTCCTCAAGGTTTTCTATCTCTGAATTAGAAAAGCAAAAAAAAAAAAGTTTTTTTGAGAAACCAAAAAGGCATGCAGCCATGGTAAGAGAGATATGAAAAATGAGTTCAAGTCCTTCTGGCTTCCTCCAGCTAATTCCTGTTCTGAAATCACTGAGTCTTAGGCCTTCAGAACTTTGGAGGTCTCCACATCTGTTTCATCACCTCCAAAATCATGCAGACAGTTGGTAATTGACCTAATTCTTCTAGTTTCTCAGATAAAAGGAACTACACAATTTCCTTTATGAATGTGCATGCCATTCTTGCACAGGAGCCATGCTAATCTTCTCCGGTATTATTCCAATTTCTTTTATTTTTAATTTTAAATATTTATTTATTGCTGTGCTGTTGGGCATGCAGGCTCTTAGCTCCCCCACCAGGGATTGAACCCATGCCCCATGCTGTAGAAGTGCAGTCTTAACCACTGGACCACCAGGAAATCCCCTTATTCCGATTTTAGTATATATGCTGCCAAAGCACACACCACAGTTTCTTTCAGTCATCTCAATAATCCACTTTGTTGGGAAGTTCTTCTTTCTTTTGTGTTTCTACTCTTTCTTTCCCCACAAAATTTAATTCTTTTGTTGGTATTTTGTCTTTTAAACCTAAATATATCGAAGAGAAGAATATCTTTTCTCCTCGTTCATATTTAAGCATTATATGGAAAGTGGTCGTCTCTTCCTTCTGCTTCAGAGGAAATTCCAGCAGAGGTTCAAGGTGAAAATATCATAAAAGTCCTGGAAGCTAGAGCCGGTCCTCTCTTTCCCTATGGTGATGGTTTAGTCGCTAAGTCATGTCCAACTCTTGCGACCCCATGGACTGTAGCCTGCCAGGCTCCTATATCCATGGGATTCTCCAGGCAAGAATGCTGGAGTGGGTTGCCATTTCCTTCTCCAGGGAATCTTCTCAACCCAGGAATTGAACCCGGGCCTCCTGCACTGCAGGTAGATTCTTTACCAACTGAGCTATGAGGGAAGATCTTCCCCTATAATAGCTAACAGAACCCAGATTTAGAAGACCTCTCTGACTAAATCTAAAGGCAGTTTCTCCATGAATATTTCCTCCCCTCAAGCAGGGTCAGTCCAGAAAGGCAAAAGTTAACAGACAGACACCAGGTGTGAAAGTTTCTTTGCCTTACCTTGAAGCCTTGTTATGCAGGAGAGATGGGTAGACAGGATGCAAGAAGCATGTGACTGGGTAAGCTCATTTCTGTAGAGTCATTCTATGATTCCAGAGTAGAACCAAGCAAAGGGAAGAACAGAGTTCTTGTGAATAAATAACTACGGCTGAAATTTAAGCAATATTTTGAAAAAAAAAAAAAAAAACCAGACCCTTGGGCTTATATTATCCTTGATCTTTGTTCCTTCCCTCATGTTAGCAGAACCCTTATGTCAGAGTTCCAAACGCCTTAATACCCTTTTCTCAAAAGCTGAGGGGAAGAATAAAAATTTTAGTCCTCCTAAAGCTATTTTATTTATTCCCCTGCCTTCAGCTAGGAAGACACATCAACCTAGGTTGATCATGTCCACCAATTCTACTCTAATCTCTCACTGAACCTATTTCTTTTTATTTTTCCTACTTAGACCTTGTGCTTCAGCCAAGATAACCCACTCACCAACTCCCACATCCCCACTCATTCCCACATCTAAGCCTGTGATTGACTATCATCTCCTATCCCCTAGAATGTTGTCTTCATGGCCTCTATTTTCCACATCTCCTATCAAAACCCAGCTGCTCAAAACCCTTTCCTCCAAAGAGCCTTTCTTTATTAACTCCAAGTAACTGAGATGACTTCTTTGCTCCATTTTAGTTTTTCAATAATATTTAATTGCATAAGCAGCACATATGCATATTTATATATAACAGTAGGAGGAATGTTTTCTGTCTCATTTGTTAAAAGTTTAAGTTCTGTGAAGGTAAGAAGTAGGGCTTCTGTTTTTTGGGGGGAATATCTAGTCTCCCCAAGAATCAGACACAACTGAACTGACTGAGCATGCATGCATGCTTACATCTAGTCTCCCCACCTCCATCCTTTGAGTTCTTCAGTAAATGCTAAAACTGTTCATCACAGGATGAGACATAAAACAACATTTCTATATCAAGTTCTGAGAGATGGACCAATGATGAGTAGCAATACTAAGAACGGAGAGAGTGGCCAACAAAGAAGAGAAATCCTAATTGTGCCCTCAGTCAGAGACTTCTAGGATTTTGACACTATTTGGGGACATCTGATTAAGTAGTTTTCCATAGCAAACCAGTATCTAAACTACCACTCAGAAAGAACATTGAGTATAAGCTATATACAGGGAGGAACATAGAACAGCACCTAGTACACAGCAGATGCTCAACCAGCATCTGAGGATGGAAGGACTGGTGTAAAGAAAGGACTGAGGGAGGAAGAAAGGGGTCAAGAAAGTCAACAGCTTCTAAATCTCTCTTCATTGTCACCTGTTAATATTGGTTGACTTTCTGAGCAAGAGAAAGCCAGCCAATAACTTCTCTGACTGGAGAAACTGGAGGCTGCACAGGTGCATGCAGAGTTAATAAGACAAGAAATACCTATAAGGGGGCATTCCCTGGATGATGGAAAACAGGACACAGAGAAATAGGAGCATCACTAAAGATCTGGGCTGAGGTCTTGCCACCCAGGCTGGGAAGGATGAGGAAAGATTAAGGACATTTCCGGAAGGTTATCAGAGAAGACTTTCGCCAGGAAGTTCAGTTCAGTTCAGTCGCTCAGTCATGTCCGACTCTTTGTGACCCCATGAACTGCAGCATGCCAGGCCTCCCTGTCCATCACCAACTCCCGGAGTCCACCCAAACCCATGTCCATTGAGTCAGTGATGCCATCCAGCCATCTCATCCTCTGTCATCCCCTTCTCCTCCTGCCCTCAATCTTTCCCAGCATCAGGGTCTTTTCAAATGAGTCAGCTCTTCGCATCAGGTGCCAAAGTATTGGAGTTTCAGCTTCAGCATCAGTCCTTCCAATGAACACCCAGGACTGATCTCCTCTAGGATGGACTGGTTGGATCTCCTTGCAGTCCAAGGGACTCTCAAGAGTCTTCTCCAACATCACAGTTCAAAAGCATCAATTCTTCGGCGCTCAGCTTTCTTCACAGTCCAACTCTCACATCCATACATGACCACTGGAAAAACCATAGCCTTGACTAGAGGGACCTTTGTTGGCAAAGTAATGTCTCTGCTTTTTAACATGCTGTCTATGTTGGTCCTAACTTTGCTTCCAAGGAGTAAACGTCTTTTAATTTCATGGCTGCCGTCACCATCTGCAGTGATTTTGGAGCCCAGAAAAATAAAGTCAGCCACCGTTTCCCCATCTATTTGCCATGAAGTGATGGGACCAGATGCCATGATCTTCGTTTTCTGAATGTTGAGCTTTAAGCCAACTTTTTCACTCTCCTCTTTCACTTTCATCAAGAGGCTCTTTAGTGCCTCTAACTTTCTGCCATAAGGGTGGTGTCATCTGCATATCTGAGGTTATTGATATTTCTCTCGGCAATCTTGATTCCAGCTTGTGCTTCCTCCAGCCCAGCATTTCTATAGGAAGAGGAGATAATAAATCAGGGTATGGCAAGAAAGAGGCTACAAGGACTTCCCTGGGGGTCCAGTGGTAAAGACTCCACCTTCTAATGTAGGGGATGCAGATTCGATTCCTGGTCAGGAAACTAAGATCCCACATGCGGAGGCAGGGGGCAGCGGCTAAGCCCACTCACTGGCCACTAGAGAGCCTGTTCCCCCTAATGAAGACCCAGCTCAGCCAAACAGAGAAAAGAAGCTACAGAATTGAACACAGAAGACTAGGACTGAAGAAATTACCCATATAGACCTTCAGAAATGAGAGAGGGTAATGATAGAAACAATCTAACAGTTTAATCTTAGAACAAAAAGGGCTTGTTGAAGTCAGGAGACCTAAGACGGTGGGGAAGTGAGTAGTTGATGGGAAGAATTGTCAAGAAACCCAGGAGGTTAGATTTGTCTTTTCTTAAGCATATGGAGCCGTCAAAACATCATATTTTTTTCCTACCAGAAGCACAGGGGAGCAGAGCCATCAGCCCTTCCTTAGGCACCGGACAGGAAAAGCGCTGTCAGCGACATTATTGTAGCATAAAGAAACAAGCAGGGTGCCAGGAGTGAAATGAATCTTGCCTGGAGAATCCCAGGGACGGGGGAGCCTGGTGGGCTGCTGTCTATGGGGTTGCACAGAGTCAGACACGACTGAAGCGACTTAGCAGCAGCAGCAGCAGCAAGCAAGTACACTGCCCTTTTTGCTGACATACAAAATCCTTAAACTGATCCCTTTCCCAGAAATCAGTTTCTTCTCACCTTCAGGCTCCTCTTCCTTGATCCTGGTTTCTCCCCAGTAGCTCGCCAGAGCCATCCCTACAAATGCCTTTTGTCATGCAGGAAAGCTAACCTCAAACCAGTCCAGAAACTTTCCAAGGATGGATCTGCTTTCGGAGTCCTCTGAAACCTGTCAGTTCCACTGCACTTAGATTATTTTAATGCTCAGCTCTTACAATAGACAGAGATGAAGAACACCCAAAAACAAATTCAGTCAGTACAAAATGGTGACTCGGTTAGAGGAGAACTGTAAGAGCAAAATGAACATAAAAGCAAGGCCCTGGGAACTCCCCTGGGAGTCCAGTGGTTACGACTCCACACTTCAATGAGGGGGCTGCAGGTTTGACCCCCGGTTGGATCCCACATGCTGCTTGGCTGAAAAACAAAGCACACAAAAAACAAGGCCCTGATTTCCAATTAATTGATATTTCTTGAGCACCTACTGTCCAAAGCATTATGCAAAGCATAGGAAGGGATACAAAGTCCAAAAATACACAATCTCTACCTTCCAGAAGTTTACAGTCTAGTAAAAGAGACATATAAATATATTACATACATTTTTCCAGTACAAAACAGTGCTATTACAGAGGTTCAAAATAATGTGACATTCTAGTTGGAAGAGAGACAGAAATAGTGGTCACTTGAGAGATCTAGGAAGTATTCTTGCAGGAGAAGATTTTTAAGTTGGGCTAAAATGAAGGATAGGACCTTGATAAGCCGATGAGGGAAAGGATGGCATTCCAGACAGAAAGAACAGTATGTGAAAATTCTGGAAGCCGAAGAGCATAGAACAAGTTCAAGAACCCCAAGACCCATGAGGTTGTAGTCTAGGTTACGTAAAGGAGCGTAGAGATAAATACAGGCAGTGTCACTATGGAAGACTCTGAAGATCAAGCTATGGAATCTGGACTTTATTCTGCATGTAACGGAGAACCAGGTAATCACAAGAGACACTCCATATTTTTTCAAAATTTCCAGGTAACTGACTCCATTTCTGAAGTTTGAGAATGAACAATCTCTAAGTTATCACAAGGAAAGTCGCATTTCTCATGGACTCCACCACGGAAGCTACTGTCTTTATCAGGTTCATCTGCATCTATCCGGCTCCACTGGAAGTAAAAACTGGAGGCTGAGGAAGCAGGTGCAGTCTCCCTCTTCGGGAGGCCTTCCACAGAAGAGAGATTTTTATTCACCTAAGAAGCTGGTGGGAGTAGTTTTTCTCTCAGTTTTTCGTGGCTCATTTAGATGGCCACGAAAAGTTCCTTTACGGATATAGGGAGCCAATAGGGCAAGGGGCTAAGTGCAAATAACATAATGTTGAGAATCTGTGAAACAGTGGAGTCCTAGGAGTCAGGTAAGGCCAATTAAAGCAGCTTTATCCCCTAGAGGAGGGCATGGCAACCCACTCCAGTATTCTTGCCTGGAGAATCCCACGGACAGAGGAGCCTGGTGGGAGACAGTCCACAGGGGCACAAAGAGTCAGACACGACTGGAGTAACTAACACTACTGCAGAGGAGACTTTCAGGACCAGGCTACTAAGAGGAGAGGGACAGGGTTGAACAGAGAGGACAGAGAAACAGTACTAAGGTTGAAGAAAGAGGAAACTGGCCTGTCAAAATGTCTGAAGGCAAGTACTGGCAAGCATATGTGGTGAGTGTCATGTGTGGGAGAGAGAGAACAAATGAACTCAGCTGGAATGGACAGTCTGTAACATGAGCCAACAAGGACTCAGTCCACGGGTAGATCGGTTTCCAGCACAGAACCTAGGTCAACACTGGATGTTATGCTGGTCTCTCCAGAAAGGGAGGTAGGAATTTCAGTCTTCATTTTTCCTTTATATTTAATACTTCTTCAAGACGTGGGTTACATTCCTAGTTGTTCTGACACTGACTCATCCTCCTGTAATGAATCTGCGTGTCCTAGTATATGATGCTGTTTATTGTACTGAGGGACAAAGTGACGTGGGGGCAAAGAAGACTATGGGGCCCAAATTCAAATTATACTTAAGAATGAAGTTCTGCTCGGGCTAAAATTATACTCTTCATCTTCTGCTCCCCCTGGTCATCCCTAAATCAGGTGAGGGAGTGGTCAGATGTGGGAGTTACAGGTTATTACAGAATGACTTCAGAAGGACTGCATTGCTTGGGATTAACTGCCTCTCATAGCCCAGACTCCCTAGGTTAAGGCACAACTTTCTTGCTTCCAATCCCATCTGAATTCACAGAATCAAGTAGCCACGATGGGAATTTGCTGAAGAGCCTGACTATCAGAGTAGAAACTGCTCGTTGACCATTCTGTGCAACCAGTGAAGCCATGTTGACCTAAGCCATGAAGAAAAGTTTTGCTGAGTAGAACCAAATGTTCATACAATCCAACTGCAATTAGAGGCTGGGGACAAGGTGTCCCTGAAACCCAGCCGAGGAAGTCCTTCTGCACGTTCTCTCTAAGCTCTGTATTCTACAACAGAAGACAGTTAAAAGGGGGGTGCCCCACACCCTTCTTGTAGGAAAAAGGTACATTTTGGGACAGTTTGGAAGCATCAAAATGGTAAGCAATTTTAGGGTACAATTAAGACCTGGCTGCTCAACCCTACAATAAATTACCATCAAAGGCACTCACACGTCAATAGGGGAAAGAAAAAAAAAACACAAGTGCTTGCAAGACTATGTGTGTTTGATGCTCATAAAAAAGATAAAAATATAGGTCATCATCATGTAACGAGCTTGTAGGTGTCAGAACGTGTGCTGTTGGGGGAGGCAGGGAGGAGAAGTAGAGGGGGATCAGAAAACCAAAAAGGAACTGGAAGTCAGACTGTATCCCCAAGTTCTTCCCCGAGGTCAAAGAACGAAGGGTGGGCAACAGGGACACAGAAGGACACATCTCCCATGTTTTATTTCTCGGGACATCCCCTTCCCTGCTCCCCCTCGCTGGATTTCCGACATATTAATCACCTCTCCCATTTTGAAATCAGCAGGTCAGGCTATTATTCAAGCATTGTTAATGACACCATAGGCCAAGGTATCAATTAGGCAAGTTGGGATAAGAAGAGCAGAGAATGGGCTGGCCAGAGAGAAGAACACATGTCTGTTTTTGTGTAGGTAACCCACGCGACAGCAAGGGCTCCCAACTCTCCTTTTCTGCTCCCCTTAAAGGCAAATGCACTGAATTCCCTAGTCAAGACCTAAGCCAAAGCTAGGATAGTGGGGTCACAAGAGCCCCCTCATCCACTCAGTCGCCCCTTGACTAGGTTTCAGCTATCACTGGAATCACTCAGCAAGTCACTCGGCATAAGCAGGCAAAGGGCCACAGTTGACCAGTGATGAGGGGAGTTATTCTTGTGGTGGGCGCCCAGCATCACGGGAGGAAATGCATCTGCAGTCCATACTCGGAACTTCCTTTAAAAATCTCGCTCAAGATCTCTCATCCAGAAAGGTGTTTTTTTGTTTGTTTTTTCAAATAAAGAAAGTCTTTCTATTTGTTGATTCTTTATTTATTAAGTCCAAGAGCTCACTAGCATTTTTCTCATCGAACTGTTTCCTAAAGACCAGCAATTAACTCTTTTCTCCCCCTGCCATGTCTCTCTGCCTCCATACCTGCCCTTACCCCTTCCTTCTGTCAAGATAGGCTCTGTTCTGGATGGGAGAGGAGTTTGGGGGAGAATGGATACATGTATATATATGGCTGTGTCCCTTTGCTATGCACCAGAAACTATCTCAACATTATTAATTGGCTATACTTCAATATAAAATAAAAAGTTTTTAAAAAGACAGGCTCTTGTTTAGAACAAATGGGTGAGAAGATAATTGAAATTGGGATTCTTGAAAAATGAAGGGAACCAAGACTAGAATCAAAACTACAGCATGTGTGTGCACGCTAAGTAGCTTCAGTTGTGTCTGACTCTTTACGACCCTATGGGCCGTAGCCTGCCAGGCTCCTCTGTCCACAGGATTCTCCAGGCAAGAATACTGGAGTGGATTGCCGTACCTCCTCCAGGAACTGCAGCATAGTAGGAGTCAATTTAGTCATCAAGATGTCCAAGTTCCTTCCCATTATATACTTAGGGAGGTTTTCAGAGTCTTTTGTTCCTAGACTCCAATCTTCTTGAGTCATTCCCCAGCTCTTTCTCACCTTGCCACTCTCCAGATGGATACAAGTTCTCCGTGGCTTTCTTCCCACACCCACCAATTATCCAGATCTTCAGGCCAATGTGGGAGACTAGAGAAGGATACAAGGTTGATATTTCATATTTTTAATGTCATTTGCACCAGAAGAAGGTGGCTAAGGTAACCCAGTTCCAAATACCACAACCAAAACTGGAACCCTCAGTCAAAGATACTCATATTTGGAGTCTTGAAGGCACAGTTCTTACTTTTTAGATAGGCTAAGAGACTGAACAGGCCTCCCAGGCCTCTTCTCAAAAGACTTCACTCCTTGGGTTCTCTTTTGCCCTTATTCTCTGTCCTTTTTCCTCCTCTGCCTTTCCTGCACCTTTACCCTAAACTCCAAAGCACTAAGTTTACAGTAGCCAACAGACAATAAATTAACAAACTTTCAAAATGCAGTGGCCAGGATTTTTAAGATGAAGAACCAAAAAAGAAAAATTCAGTTAGCTTGTAGGTTCCCTAAGGGCAGGCACTGTATTATAATTTTCTTTTTTCAATAAAAGCTTTATTGAGATATAATTCATGTACTATATGATTCACCTATTTAAAGTGTACTGTTCAATGTTTTTAATATACTCACAGCATTGTGCAACCACCATCACGATCAATTTTAGAATATTTTCATCACCCCAAAAGGAAATCTCATAGATCTTGTCTCCCATCCCCCACTCCAAGAATCCTAGCTCTGGGAAATCACATCTACTCTCTTACTTCATAGATTTACCTACTTTTAACACTTCATATAAATGGAATCATGTGATATGTGGTCTTTTGTGACTGACATCTTTCTTTTAGCATAATATTTCAAGATTTATCCATGCTGTGGCATGGATCAGTTCTTCATTCCTTTTTTATTGCTGAATAATTGCGTTTTGTGAATATTTCACATCTTATTTATCCAGTTGTTGAAGGATATTTGAGTTGTTTCCACTTTTAAGCTATTATGAAAGTTCATTCTGCTATGAAAGTTCATAGACACATTTTATATGACATATGTTTTCATTTCTCTTGGGTATATACTTAGGAGTGGAGCTGCTGGGTCATATGGTAATTCTAGGTTTAACAATTTTCAAAAACCACCAGACTGTTTGCAAAGCAGATGTATCATTTTATATTTCTACCAACCAGGGTTAAATTTTTTCCAGCTTTCACCAACACTTATTAATATCTTATTTTTTATTATTATAGCCATATTCTAGTGATTTTGATCTGCATTTCTTTGATAGTTAACAACACTGAGCATATTTTCATGTGCTTATTGGCATGTATTTCTTCTTTGCAGAAATGCCTATTCATATCCTTTACTCGTTTGGGCTACTTGTTTTTATTTTTGAGTCATGAGAGTTCTTTATGTATTCTAGATACAAATCTCTAATCAGATAAATGATTTGCAAATATAGTCTCCTATTCTGTGAATTATCTTTTCACTTTCCTCATGGTATCCTTTGAAGCAAAAAGTATTTAATTTTGATGAAGTCCATTTATGTATTTCTCTTAGGGTTACTTTATCTAAGAAATCATTACTTAATCCAAAGTCATGAAGATTTACACCTATGTATTTTTTTTAAGAGTTCCACATTTTTAACTCTTACATTTAGGTCTTTCATCAATTTTGAGTTAGTTTTTGCATATTGTGTGCAGTAGGAATCCAATTTAATTTTCTTGCATGTGGCTGTCCATTTGTCCCAGCACCACTTGAAAAATCTATCCTTCCTCCATCGAATTTTCTAGGCCCAATGTCAAAAGTCAATTGACCATAAATGTGAGGGTTTCTTCCTGAACAATCTTTCTATTCCATCGATCTATATGTTTTTCTTTATGCCAGTACTGTACTCTCTTGATTACTGTACTATTGTTGTAAGTTTAAAAATCAATAAATCTGAGTCTTCCATCATCATTCTTCTTGTTCAAGATTGTCTGGGCTCTTTTGGGTCCCTTTGGTTTCTATACGAATTCTGGGATTAGCTTTGTCAGTTTCTACAAAGAAGTGAAATGAGATTCTGTTGTAGGCATTATGTCGAATCTGTAGATAAATTTGGGAAGTATTGCCATGAACATGGGATGTTTTTACATTTATTTAGGTTTTCTTTAATTAAGTTTCAACAGTGCTTTGTAGTTTTCAGAGTATAAATTTTTCAATTCTTCTATGAAATTTATTCCTAAGCATTTTATTATTTTTAATGCTATTATATATGGAATTGTCTTTATTAAATTCACTTTGGGATTGTTTATTCAAGTATTATTTTTCTTTTAAATACTATAGTGATGAGCATAATTATTTACGGAGCACCTAACTATGCAGAGAGTGCTCTGCTAGGTTGAATGGGAAATAAACAGTGTAAGACTTGTGATTCCCAGATGGTCCAGTGGTTAAGAATCTGCCTACCAACCAAGGGGACACATGTTCGATCCTGGTCCAGGAAGAACCTGTATGCCACAGGGCAGTGAAGCCTGTGGGCCCTAAAGCCTGTGTTCCCAAACAAGAGAAGCCACCACAATGAGAAGCCCTTGCACTGCAACTAGAGTAGCCCCAGCTCACCACAACTAGAGAAAGCCCGAGTACAGCAACTAGGACCCCGAAATAAATAAGCAATAAGTAAATAAACACATTTTTTAAAGGGTGTAAGATTTGGTTCCTAAATTCAAGAAATTTACAGTCTAATTCAAGAAATTTACGGTCTAGTTAACTAGAAACAATGCTTTACACTCTTTTCACCTGTACATTTTTTTGAAGTATTTCAAATAGTTCATCTTAATCCTGACAATGCCATTCATTCATTCATTTATTCAAATGTATTTATTGGTTGACTGGCCAGTGCATGGAAGCACTGAACATTCTGGGAATTAAATGGAGAGGAAAATAAACACAGTTCTTATCTTCCTGAATATACCTTTCAAGTTAGGAAGACAGATCTTAATCAACTACAAGTTACACACTATGAAAAGTACCACCACAGTAAAGTACACTGAATAGTAAATAGGGCAGGAATAGCTCTACCCATTTTGCAGAAGACAAAACAGAGGTAAGCAAGCACCTGAGTGTTCTAGAGGCAAAGAGCAAATGAATTCTGTGAGAAGGGTTAGGCCCTTCGGCTTTTAACATGGAGTTGCTTGATTATAATCCAACATTTGGTTTTATTTCCTCTCTTCAGCCTAAGGTCAGGGGATGTGAGGAATCAGCAGGGATGTGAGGCCTCCTGTTCCAATCAGGTCAGGACACTTCAGCCACCAGTCTCCCTCTCTGCTTGGCTCAAGAAGAGAAATAGTCTTCCTTGTAGAACATGATACAGACCCTGGTCCCTGCCTGCCGTCCCACTGCTCTAAGTAAAGGGTAGTTTTCTTTTCTTTTCTTTCTTTCTTTCTGGCCACACTGTGGGGCTTGCAGGATCTTAGTACCCTGACCAGGGATTGAATCTGGGCCCTCAGCAGAGAAAGCACAGAGTCCTGACCACTGGATCTCTAGGAAAGTCCCTAGGATGGCTTTAAACTGCTGGTCAGCACGGGCCAAAGTAAACCAAATGGATTCTTTCCTATCATTTCACTTTCTCGGCATTCCAGCCTCCTCAGCACTAGTTAACCTGTCCTAACTTTTGCAAAAAACTGTCTCACGTTATAAATACTCTTCTAGATAACTTTGAAATACTTTTTTAAAGATTCACAGAAAATTGGGATAGGACAGAGTTAGAGAGAGATGGTGGCTTCCCAGATGACTCAGTGGCAAAGAATTCGCCTGCCAGTGCAGGAAACATGGGTTTGATTCTTGGGTCAGGCAAAGGAGGGCATACCAACCCACTCTAGTATTCTTGCCTGAAAAATTCCACGGACGGGGTGCCTGGCGCACTATAGTCCATGGGGTCGCAAACAGTAAGACTCGACTGAGTGACCGGTCCCAAGTGAGCTGATGACTATTTTATGAGTGGATTCGAGAAGAAAACTTTGGTTTTATTTCTTCTGGGTGACACGCATACTGGGAGGAGGGACAGTGTATTTAATTAACCAAGGAAGCAGAGGTCTGGCACCAGCCCAGGATCTTGCCCTGACTTCATCTTGACAAGCAGCAGCGGGGCCAAGTCACAGACTGTAATCATGGAGCCTGATCCAGAACCCAGACCTTCAGACTCCTATTCCAGTGCTTCTGTCACTGCAATTCCAGAGACTTAATAAACCCTTGACCAATTCATTCAACAAGCAGAATATCATACTGAGGACTAGAATGTATGAAAATAACATTCTGGCTCTCATCGTCTGCTCCTTGAGAGTCCATCCCCCACCCCAAAGAGCAGGTTAGATACCACCTCTCCTTTGTGCTTTTATAATACTCCTGTGTTACTTCTTTCATTGTATTATACCTATTTGCTAATATGTCCATTTCTTCCACAAATATGTACTGTGAGGACCTCATAGACAAGATCTTGTTGTCTTTTTACCAGAACCTCACGCAGTTCCCAACACTTAGTAGGGGCTCAGTAAATCTTTGCTGAATGAGTAGATGAGATGCTGGTCCTAGCCTCCTTGGTCACAAACCTAGGTAGTATATAGGCATGTATATCCCAAGTGAGAACTGGAAAGCTGGTATATCCACCCTATGATTAAATGGCATCACCAGGACTGTAGATGAAATAGAACAGCATCTAGGTACCTAACAGAGTACTTCCACTCCCTCTTCCTGCAGGCCCATTCCAACTAGAGGTTTGACTCAAGTAAAACAACAGAAGTTGGTTTCATGTTGAATGTATTTAATAATGTGGCGTGTTTAAAATTGAACAATTCAGAAAACTCTCTTTTATTTTATTTCATCCATGAGTAGCCAATCTTGGGTTTAAACAGGGTAGTCTTTCTCCAAGGCAGGGTTGTTTTATTCTCCTATGCTTCATTTTTGTTTTGCAAACAAGATAAAAGATGCAGCTAGGAGAATGAGGGGCATATTTAAAACTAAGTTGTTGCTCAGCCAACCCAGAGAGAGGAGAATATTCATAAAACTCATCTATATAATTTTTCATACAAAATCATCATAATGATGTAAAGCAGGATCTTGGGAGCCTCCGTGGTCAGCTCAGCCTGGACTATGCACAGGGGATGGGGAGATGGTAGCAGTGGCCTTCTTCCCACGCCATTGTCCACAGTGTGACCCTGAGCCCCAGCTCTTGGAGGCAGACTTGGGGGACACAGTTCCAGTATCTGTTCCAGTTTCAGATACAGAACCAAACTGGGAGATAAGTAGAAATGTCATAGAGAAGCTCAGAATCAAGATAGTGGAGTAAGGACTTACCCTGTGGTCCTGTGGTTAAGAATCCGCCTTCCAATTCAGGGGAGGCAGGTTTGATCCCTGGTTGGGGAACTAAGATTCCACATGTTGCAGGGCAACTAAGCCACAACTAGAGAGAAACAATCTAAGACCCAATGTAGCCAAGTAAATAAATTAAAAAAAAATAGATGGTGGAGTAGAAGAACGTGGAGCTCACCTGCTCCCACAAATACATCACAAAAATACATTTTCCACATGCAGAACAATTCTCACAGAATACCTACTGAACACTGCCAGAAGACCTCAGACACTTGAAAGGACAAGAAAGATCTCCATGAAACCAGGGAGGGCGACAGAAGTGTCATAGAAATCTGATTAGGTGTTTGGTAGTGGTTTGTAAACAATTTCTCCACCAAGCCTTTTTGGGTCTAAAGCACATCTCCATAATTGTGGCTCGTGAGCAGTGGTCTGTTCTTGTGTCTGGAGACAGCTTTGGTTTGCTTCCTCCCCTCCACAGACCATCAAGCTGCTGTCAGTCCAGCCCAGAAAGAAATTAGCATCAGTTTAATAAATGAGTGAGTGTGTATACATATGTATGCATGCATGCTCCCGCGTGTGTGTGCATGAGTGCCTACGTGTGAGGGAGCCGGGCAAAGAGTGAGAGAAAATATTTTGATTCATGACAAAGACAAATTGAAATTCTTTCTCTCAGCTTTTTCTTGGATAGTTTTCTATTCATCCTCCCTTCAAGAGGGTGGATAATTCAAACTGGAATCAGTAGGTCCTTAACTATTCATCACACACCTGCATTCTCAAAGGCAAAATGAAGTGCATTCAACTGGTTCAAATTTGTAGGGGCTATATCTGCTGCTGCTGCTGCTAAGTCACTTCAGTCGTGTCTGACTCTGTGCGACCCCAGAGACGGCAGCCCACCAGGCTTCCCTGTCCCTGGGATTCTCCAGGCAAGAACACTGGAGTGGGTTGCCGTTTCCTTCTCCAATGCATGAAAGTGAAAAGTGAAAGTGAAGTCACTCAGTTGTGTCCGACTCTAGCGACCCCATGGACTGCAGCCCACCAGGCTCCTCCGTCCATGGGATTTTCCAGGCAAAAGTACTGGAGTGGGGTGCCATTGCCTTCTCCAGGGGCTATATCTACGTAGCACCAAATAAGTGAAGATTTTAGAACTGAATTCATATAATTAGTAAATGCAGATTATTTAAGCCCCAGTGTAGATTATCTGAGTTTGAACTGCTCACTTTGGCTATCTACACTAATTCAGAACCCTCTCTCTGAAAAATAGCAAATATATATATATATATATATCTCCTAACCTATTCTATATATAATGTATACAAACATCTGTAGGCAAACTAGAAAATATATACATAACTTATAAGTCTAAATACTTGGGAACATCAGGATAACAGTGAAATTTTCAGTCAAATATGAAAATGGCTACAATTTTCAAAAAACATGCCTGAGCTATCTGCATAATTACCTCCACATTCCACAAGGCTGCTGTAGTTATATAAATATATTTATATACCATTCTATTTAAATCTGCAAACACACACATTGTGTAAGCTACTAATATGCAGAAACCTATATATGTTTATATGCTGAGATATATAGGGATTCATAAGTACATTGTTTTATTTATTAATTTATTTATTAGATTTCTATTAGCCATGTCTATTTTGGTTAATTATCTGGGAGAATCTGGCCTCACAGAGCCCTGCCTCCCTCTTTCCATATTTCTGCTGCCAGGAGGTCCTGTGCCCCAAGGCCTGGGAATTTTTAGCTCCTTTCTGTAAACTAGGGAAAAGGTCAATCGCAGCCTGAATGAACCCATAAATATTAATACTGCCCCATTTCCTGGAATGTTCTTACAAGAAGAGTCATCTATACACTATCCTCCCTAATAATTTTTTTGTGTAAACAGGGGCAGTCCTACAACAGAACTGCCCCCCTTCTTGGGATGAGGAAAGAGGCGGTGCAGGGGAGAACTATATGGAATCCTGTTTCCACCCCAAGTTTAAATATAACTCAGAGTCAGTATAAAAGTGGCAGGTAACCACTCTGCCCCTATCTTACCCTACTTAAACTAACTAGATAGTAAGCTGAGCAAGTAGGCAATGAAATTTGGGCCCCATGACCCTATTTGTGTGTCTTTGTGTTATTATTGTTTAGTCCCTAAATTGCATCTGACTCTTGCGACCCCATGGACTGTAGCCTGCCAGGCTCCTCTGTTCATGGGATTAACCAGGCAAGAATACTGGAGTAGGTAACTATTCCCTTCTCCAGGGGATCTTCCTGGCCCAGGGATTGAACCTAGGTCTTCTACATCGCAGGCCAATTCTTAACTGCTGACTCAACAGGGAAGCCCTTTGGGTGTCTTTTGTGCTGTGCTGTGCTTAGTCACTCAGTCTTGTCCGACACTTTGTGACCCCATGGACTATAAGCCCACCAGGCTCCTCTGTCCATGGGGATTCTCCAGGCAAGAATACTGGAGTGGGTTGCCATGCCCTCCTCCAGGGGAGCTTCCCAACCCAGGAATTGAACTGGGGTACATTAACACCTAAGGAGCCTTTAAAAAATACTGATGCCTGGGCCCCACTCCACACCAGCTGAATATATACATCAGGGAGTAGGCATTGCTACTGCTTAAAAGTCCCCCCAGGTGATTTTGATCCACAGAGTTGGTTGAGAGCCACTTATTTACACTGATCTGATTCAGTATAAACCAGAGACATATCCCAGGAATTGGGGACCGATAGACAAACAGAGTGATTCTAGCCAAAAACGAACAAACTAACAAAAAAAACAAAGGTTGCTTTCACAGAGCATTATGTGTTAATATCAGATCATGTAGAAACAGCCAAGAAACTGGGTTGGGAGTGGGGGGATTGGTGTCTTTCAGGAACCTCACATTTGGGAACCCATTCCCAGAGTAGTTACAAGGAAAACTGGGGCATGTGTGCGCACGTGCACATGCGCGCGCACACACACTCATCCACGCAGATTTACACACCATGTGACTGCAAGCAACTTAAAACAAAAAAATTTTAATTGAATTTCGGGGCCTGGGGAAGATCTGAACCTATAATTATTTCTTAGCAAACTGCTGAACACAGGGTTTCTCTCCTCTGGGACGAGATGAGACGGGTAGCATAATGAACCCTCTTTAATTAAAAAATAAAATGTTTAAGGATAATCATATTCTTCCAAGCTACATTATTTTTTTTAAAGGAAAGGAAGGATGATGAGAAAATGCCCATTTTCAAATGCCCAGTGTTAGGCTGCCACAGATGGCCTCATTTCTCACTCAACCCTCTAGATTCAAAGTTAGGTCCTCAAGGGAGAACTCGAGTCTGCATTATTCCCAGGAGGAAGCTAACTTCTTCATCCCAGCTTTATTCCCAATTCTCTTAAAATCAACAGGCAGATTCAATGCCAAATTGATTCTAGCCAAGGAGAGCTGCAGGAGGGGAGCAGAAGTTGAGACACCAAAACAGAGACTCTTTGCCCAACAGCCCTCTGACCTAATTTGATGCGATTCTCCAGGAAAGAAGTGCACTTTTCCAGACTTATGGAAAAGGGGGTGGGGGAGGGTTGGGGGAGGTGCTAAGAAGGAGAGGGTGGGACAAATGGAGAGAGTAGCGTGGAAATATATACACTAACATGCGTAAAATAGACAGTATGGACAGTGGGAATTTCTGTATGACTCAAGGAAACTCAAACCAGGGCTCTGTGACAACCTAGAGGGGTGGGATAGGGTGGGAGGTGGGAGGGAGGCTCAAGAGAGAGGGTACACATGTACACCTATGGCTGATCCAAATTGATGTATGGCAGAAACCAACACAATACTGCAATTACCCTTCAATCTGTTGCTAGTTGCTAAGTCGTCTGACTCTTTGCAACCCCATGGACTGCAGCACACCAGGCTTCCTTGTCCTTCACCATCTCCTGGAGTTTGCTCAAACTTATGTCCACTGAGTCGGTGATGCCATCCAACCATCTCATCCTCTGTTGTCCCCTTCTCTTCCGGCCTTCAATCTTTCCCAGAATCCTTCAATTAAAAATAAATGAATTAATTCATTTTAAAAAAGAAGTGCACTGTTGATGTTTTCCACCATAGAGTTCTTCTGCAGTTCCTTAGGAGAGAGATATTTGGAATGTGGATATACAGGCAGAGGCGGGGAAATAGCAGATCCTGGGACTATGGAAGGGGCTGAGGGAAAGGCGGAGGAAGGCGCATGCTCTAATTAACAGAAAATGCTTCTCTTCAGAAAAGGGAACAAAACAAAGATGTCCATAGAACTAGACGCCTGAGTTCTACCTCTCAATTGGATCTGAGTTTATTGGTGGCCTTGGGGTACAGTCAGTGATCAACCACCAGGATAAATATGAGACATCCAACTCAGGATGTTGTTTTTTAATTTTGTTATTTTCATTTTCTTTGAATCCTATTTTCTCTTCTACTACTTCTGGGTCCAACACTCCTAATGCTATAATTTCTGCATTTAACGGAGATCTCTTTATTCGAGGTAATAAGTAATACACTGGAAAAACTAAATGAAAATTCTATTTTTCCAGAACTTTTCCTACCCCTTTTCCCTGAAGAAAAAGTAAAGGTATAAGGTTCAGATAGAAAAGAATCCATCTGCCAATGCAGGAGATGTGCCAATGCAGGTGGAGAAGATCCCCTGGAGAAGGGAATGACAATCCACTCTAGTATTTTTGCCAAAGAATCCTATGAACAGGGGAGCCTGGTGGGCTACAGTCCATGGGGTTGCAAAAAGTTGGACACGACTGAGAGACTAAGCACAACACACACGGTACATAAAACAGCTTAAACCTATTACTGTTGCTGATTTCACATCAAAAATGACTGGTGACGGGATGTGTCTGTACTTCCAAGTGCAGCAGGTACAGTGGCTACTTGTGCAGCTTCTTTAACCACTTAAAATACATTACAGCCCTTTTCCTAGGCAGTGCAAACTTAGGTTCTCATAGCTAAAACGGAAACATCCACACCTCAAACTACATGTAGACACACACACACTGCTGCACCAGAAACATTCACGCCGTGGCTGAACGAAGTGCTAAAGAGCCTGGAAAGCTACCAGTGGGGAGGGACCTCTCTGTCAACAGCCTAGAGAGCTTTGCCCTGGCCAGGTCTGCACCTGCCCAGGGAGAATTTTGGTAATTTTAATAAAACCAAATTAAATCCTAAAGTAAGACCAGTTGGTGATTCAGTAGAAATGGCCCCAGACCATTATGGAGTGACTATAAAATAAAAATTATAGATGGATAAGAATAGGAGCAAAGCAAATAAAATCATGTTAATGGAAGAGAGAGGGACCACGGCAGAGAGGAGGAAAAACTGCCAAGTGTGGAGACGGGAGCTGTTGACAGGATTCTCCAGGTGAAAAAGCTTTTGAGATGCGGGCCTGAAAAGGACAGAGAAGAGAATTGGCACTGAGCTTGGGATTTGTCCATTCGAGAGGAAAGGCTGGGCGGGGGTGAGGGGGAAGGCTTGAGGGAAAAAGCCTCCCAACCAAGCATGGAAGGGGCAGACGCGTGAGGTGCTGGAGAAGGTGGAGGGTTGTGGGGCGGGGAGGGGAGAAGGCCGCTGAGATCCCGGCTCTCAAGGACGTTCTCTTTACATCAGGGGGACAAGTTTGGCTATAAGACACTCTTCTGGGTACTTGCTGTGCATGTTTTACTCTGTTCTCATGACATCTTGTGAGAAATAGTCTATTATTCAATTCAGATTTAGAAAGTGAAGTTCAAAGGGTTATGTAACTTGCCCAAGGTCCAAAAACTAGAATGATCAAATCTAGGATTTGAACCCAGGCTGAAGCCCACTTCACCATACTCTTTCTAATGCTTGACAGAGACTGACTATAATGCCGGTGTTTCCCAGAGAGATGTGGGTCTGGAAGGATGCTCAGCATTAGGCCATCCAACCGACTGCTGCTTATGCTAAATCCTGCCCTCCTCCCTGGACTCCTTCCCTCACCTGAGAACTTCCGTGGGCAGGGCCTCTCTGGCTGAGGTTGGCTTCTCTCTCCCCACCCCCACCCCTTCACAAGAAGAAGACATCAAAGATCGCAGCAGGGCCATAAAGAGAGGGAGGGTGTTAGAAGGGAGCCACCCTGGACTCATAAACTGGGCGGGGGTGGGGGTGGAGACCCACCCATTTGTCAGGGACACTGCATCTCACTTTCCCCAAAAACTGAGATGTCAGCTTTTGCTTGAGGGCAGGGCACTTAAGTGCAGATGGCTGCAGCGAGAGGCGGGGTGGGAATAGGGGTGATGACTGGAGTCATTCTGACATGGAAACGGTGCCACCTCTCCACCCCGACCTTGTGAGGCCAAGACACTTGGGGGGGTGTCATTTGAGACCTGAGTTGCAGTTTCAGTTCCACTGCCCCGTGGCTGTGAGGAACTTCTTCCTGTCTCCTCAGTCTCTTTACCTTGTTCTGGGGTTGATCTTCGCTGGCACCCTCCTTTACCTTGCTGAGAAGTTCACTGGAGACCACACAGTGGAGGCAACCTACAGAGCACAGCTGAGTTCCCTGGGCCACAACCAGGCTGCACATGTTGAAGGACAGCTAGAGACCCCAAGAGTATCAGTGGTCTCCCGGTCACCACCTCCTTCTACCATCACAGTCAACTAGAACCTCCAAACTCTTGTTGGGTGGTGTCTGAAACTGCAAGTCATGCAAATTCAGTAAAAAAAAAAAATGCCTGTGTTCTTAGAGCTAAGTGCAGTCTCCTCCGTTAGCCTAGGAGCATCTCAAGGACAGAAATCAAGTCTTGTTCCCAGATAATTCTTCCACTAAATAGAGAGCTCTGCACACAACGGGGGCTCTTGAAATGCAGTCAGCAACATCCACATGGATCAAGAAGTCCGTGTTCTCCTAGGCAAACTGGAGAATCACAATTAAAATTCTCCCTTCCTCCCAATCACATTCACCATAGAACTGCTTTTTTTTTCTGAATCACCGTAATTATCAACAAGCTTTTATTAAATATGGTGCTGTGCTTGTTGCTTGACATGACAGATATCACAGGTCCTGCCACCAGGAGACGTGATATAGACCTAAAAATATACAGAGTGTTGGGAGAGCTTGAGTTCTGGGTTGCAAACGCCTGGGTTCAAAGCTCAGCTCTGCCTCTTTTCAGCCATGAAACACTGGACAAGTTCTGTAACTACTGTGTACCTCTTTCCTCATCTTTGAACAGAGAAGACAAAAGGCCCTACCACACAGGGTTGATGTGGTGAGTAAATTAGATGATGCGCACAGAGCACTTAGGATAGTATCTGACACATAGCAAGCACTCAACAAGGTAACCATGGGAACCAGTTTCTGAGCAGAAAAGTGGCTTGATTAGGGCCGTGTTTTAGGAAGACAAATCTTGCAGCAGAGTTTAGGATTGTTACAAGGGAGAAAATTGAAGGAGAGGAGGTTTTTTGTTTGCTTTTTACAACAGATAAAGCTTTTACAGCAGATAAAGCAAAAAGGCGAGGACAGCCTGAATCAGAGCAGAAGGAAACAACAGCTCCTCTTACGCTTGGAGCCTTGACCTCCCAGAGAGACCAGGAGCAACCACTATTATTCAAAAGCTGATGTGAGAAGAAAAGGCCAAGGAAGTTGGTGAAGAAAAGTATGAAACCTGAAAAGTATGAGTTCTGTTTATAAACTCATGAATCGATGTTACACTGGAAGTTTCTAGACAGCTTTCCAAATCACATATAGCTATACAGATGCAGATATAGATACATTGATAAGTAACCCCTACCCCAACTCCCACTAACACAGAACTAGTTGGGATGGTAGCAAAAGAGATTATATTAGGCCTAAGATCTGGGTTCGATCCCCTGGAGAAGGGAATGGCTACCCACTCCAGTATTCTTGTTTGGAGAATCCCACAGACAGAGGAGCCTGGCAGGCTACAGTCCGTAGGGTCGCAAACAGTTGGATATGACTGAGCGACTAACACTTTCACCTTCAGTTCAGTTCAGTCGCTCAGTCGTGTCCGACTCTTTGCAACCCCATGAATCGCAGCACGCCAGGCCTCCCTGTCCATCACCAACTCCCGGAGTTCACCCAGACTCACGTCCATCGAGTCAGTGATGCCATCCAGCCATCTCATCCTCTGTCGTCCCCTTCTCCTCCTGCCCCCAAGCCCTCCCAGCATCAGAGTCTTTTCCAATGAGTCAACTCTTCGAGTGAGGTGGCCAAAGTACTGGAGTTTCAGCTTTAGCATCATTCCTTCCAAAGAAATCCCAGGGCTGATCTCCTTCAGAATGGACTGGTTGGATCTCCTTGCAGTCCAAGGGACTCTCAAGAGTCTTCTCCAGCACCACAGTTCAAAAGCATCAATTCTTCGGCGCTCAGCTTTCTTCACAGTCTAACTGTCGCATCCATACATGACCACTGGAAAAACCATAGCCTTGACTAGACAGACCTTTGTTGGCAAAGTAATGTCTCTGCTTCTGAATATGCTATCTAGTTTGGTCATAACTTTCCTTCCAAGGAGTAAGCGTCTTTTAATTTCATGGCTGCACTTAACATCTGCAGTGATTTTGGAGCCCAAAAAAATAAAGTCTGACACTGTTTCCCCATCTATTTCCTATGAAGTGATGGGACCAGATGCCATGATCTTAGTTTTCTGAATGTTGAGTTTTAAGTCAACTTTTTCACTCTCCTCTTTCACCTTCATCAAGAGGATTTTTAGTTGCTCTTCACTTTCTGCCATAAGGGTGGTGGCATCTGCATATCTGAGGTTATTGATATTTCTCCCGGCAATCTTGATTACAGCTCGTGCTTCTTCCAGCCCAGCGTTTCTCATGATGTACTCTGCATAGAAGTTAAATAAGCAGGGTGACAATATACAGCCTTGACATACTCCTTTCCCTATTTGGAACCAGTCTGTTGTTCCATGTCCAGTTCTAACTTTAAGATAAAATAAATGACAGACATGAAATAGTTCAGTGGGCTTCTGCTGCTCTGCTATCTTTGAGTACCAGTCATCTAGCCACATGTTGACAGTACGGCCCACAGGTGGGGTCCTGGAGAGAGTAGCCTCTGGAGTTTCCTTCTAAACCAGACTGCTTAGAACACTCAATATTTCATCAACAAAATATTATCAGGTTGGCATATCTTTCCCAGTTTTCTTAATATTTTCTTATCCTTGCAGTTAGATTTAGGTTTTTTTAGACCTCATTTCTTTCTATTTTTTTTAGATCATGCTGTGTGGCATGTGGGACCTTATTTCCTCAATCAGGAACTGAACCTATGCCCCCTGCAGTGGGAGTATAGCATCTTAATCACTGGACCACCAGGGAAATCCCCTCTACCTCACTTCTTTTGGGGCCCATGCCAAGACCATCTTATCCTCAACCATTCATAAGACTTCATAGGAAAATCTGTATTCCCCACCCTGAGAATTCTTCCGAAAGGACTCTCTCCTTTCTTTCCTTGTTGGACACAGATTTTCAGCCCCCTCATAATGGCCACTAGACTTTAGTCAGATGCCGCATGTGTCTCTGTGTTGCTAATGAGTTCTATACCCTTGAGGAAATCACATTAACTGCTCTGTACCTTGGTTTCCTCCTCTGTCAAATGAAGGTTAGAATTCCGTTACACAAAGCTATTGTATGATTATAAATGAAAGCACTTTGAAACTGTAAAATGCTATTAATATTTAAATGTTTGTTATTTTTACTACAATATTTACCCATTACAAGAAAGAAAAAAGAGGGAGCTGGCAGGGACTCTGACCCCAACCCTATTTTTTCAGTTGTGACCCACAGACTCAGCTGCTCCACAGCATGTGGAATCTTCCCAGAGCAGAGATTGAACCCGTGTCCCCTGCATTGGCACGCGAGTTCTTAATCACTGCACCACCAAGGAGGGCCTCCTATTTTTTTTAATTAAGTTTTATTTTTGGTTGTGCTGGGTGTTTGTTCCTGGGCAGGCTTTTCTCTAGGTGCAGTGAGCGTGCCCTACTCTCTAGCTGCAGTGTGAGGGTTTCTCATTGGTATGGCTTCCCTTGGGGAGCACAGCCTCTAGAGCACAGAATCCAGTAGCTGAGGCACATGGGCTTCAGGAGTTGAGGCTCTCAGGCTCTAGAGCACAGGCTCTATAGTTGTGGTGCGTGGGTTTAGATGCTGCATGGTATGTGGGATCTTCCCAGATCAGGAGTCAAACCCGTGTCTCCTGCATTGGCATGCAGATTCTTTACCACTGAGCCACCAGGGAAGCCCACCAACCTTATTATTATTTTTTTTTTTTAATTTATTTTGGCTGTGCTGGGTCTTCGTTGCTGTGTGGGCTTTTGTCCAGCTGCCTTGATAGGTGGCTTCTCTCTAGTTGGAGTGTGCAGGCTTCCCATTGCAGTGGCTTCTCTTGTGGGGGCGCACAGGCCCGTGCTGGCTTCAGCAGCTGCAGCTCCCAGGCTCTGGAGCACGGGCCCAGTAATTGTGTCACATGGGCTTAGTTGTTCTGAGTCACGTAGGATCTTCCCGGATCAGGGATCAAACCTCTTGCATTGGCAGGTATATTCTTTACCACTGAGCCAGGGAAGCCCCATCCCAACCCTCTTTTGACTTGCACATTTTGTCATTTTTCTAAATCAAACTGCCTTTTTTCAATCCTCAGAAAACTGGAACACTGATGTTTTCCAAGAGGGTAACACCTATGCGACTGGTAGACTGGGCTAAAGCAAGTATTGTGTCATCTAAGAACAGAGATTTAGGGATCTTTTGTGCACCAGTATGTTTAGAGGATCACAGGGCTTCCCTGGTGGCTCAGTGGTAAAGAATCTGCCTGCCAATGCAGGAGTCGTAGGTTTGATCCCTGGGTCAGGAAGACCCCCTGGAGTAGAGCATGGCAACCTACTCCAGTATTCTTACCTGGAGAACCCCATGGACAGAGGAGCCTGGTGGGCTACTGTCCATGGGGTCGCACAGAGTGGGACACCACCAAATGACTGACCACCACCACAGGCATCTGTATGTGAGGTCCTGCCATTGTCACTTCCTAGTTGGTCTGAGAGGACTATTAGCCTCCACACTCTGTGCAGGAGGCTGGGACAGGAGCTATATCTGGGATTTGAGGGAGTGTAAACTCTGCCCCAGGATGTGCAAATGAGGCCTAGAGGGAGTAGATCAGAGAACCGGGCGCCATGCTTTCTCCCCCAGTTGTAGTTACAGTAGGATTGGCAGATGTGGGCTAAGGAGAGAGGAGGAAGGAGTAGAGCCTCCAGGAGCCCTCAGGGCAGTGCCTGTGTTGAACTACCTGTGTTTAGAGTCAGGCTGATGGTTGTCTGGCTTCTCCAAGGAGGAAACAATAATAACCCTGATCATCTTCAACATCAGAAAACGATCATTAGTGTCCAGCTCCTTTTCTCCCTTCCTCAAGAGTAAGGGTCCAAGCTGCTCCCATTTTGTAGACAGAAAACTGACTCATCGTGAGCTGGGGAGAGGTACCAGGTTTGGAGAAAAGTTTCAGGTGTTTCTAGTTGTTATTTTGTCCAGAGGCACAGGTTTAGCCCCATAAAGATCCCTATCCAGCCAGGGTGGATGCCTGTCTGAATTTTGGCAATGGCAACAATGGGAGGAGGCGGAGCAGCACGTGGGCCCTGTCATGAGAGGGCACAGGGCAGAGTGCAGCAGCTCGGCATCCCCAAGGGGGTGACACTCGGTGGACTGGAAACTTCTCCTGTTTGGAAAGCTTCAAGACTCTGCATTCCCAGCGACTTCTCTCTCCACAATTTTCTTGCAACCAATGACAAAGTACCAAGTCTTTCCTCTTGGTAAGGAGTTTCATGAAATCTAAAAGGAAAGAAAGAAGGAACCTCAGGACAGGACACTTCTCCCCCACATTAGGGAGAGGGACAGAAGGGAAGCACCTAATTCAAAGCAAGCCTGTTTACCAGCTGCCAGCCCAGACACACCCCCAACAAAATGCCATGGAGAACGATGTTGTGACTCATGGCTTGGCAAGTACCGGGATCATGCCCCGGGCTCCCAGATACCACACTGGCTCCTCCAGGTCGCTCTGGCTGGATCTCCTCCTCCTCCTTTTCCCCAGAAGCATTCCTCATCTTGCCCTCTCTTCCCAGCCCCTCCTCTCCTCAAATCATTCTCTGCAGTGAGAGGTGGGGGTGGACAAGCAGAGGTAGAACTGGGATTCGAGTTAGGGTTAATTTCAGGATCAGGATTAAGGATGGGATTAGGAATGGAGTTAGGGGCTTCCTTGGTGGCTCAGACGGTGAAAGAATCTGCCTGCAATGCAGGACACCTGGGTTCGATCCCTCAGTCGGGAAGATCCCCTGGAGAAGGGAATGGCTACCCACTCCAGTATTCTTGCTTGGAGAATCCCATAGACAGAGGAACCTGGTGGGCTACAGGCCATGGGGTTGCAAAGAGTCAGACATGACTCAGTGAGTAACACTAGGGATGGAGCTACTTTGAGACTGGGTTTAGTCAGCGGACTTTTGTCGGTAGAGACAACAAAACTCTACTAACTTATATGCATTAATGTCTTGGGGTAGCAGAGGGTTAGATGTCTTGGCCAGAGGTCCACGTTCTTTTTTCTTTCTTCTTTTTTTTTGGCCGCACAGCATGCAGGATCTTAGTTCCCTGACTAGAGATAGAACCTGTGCCCCTGCATCGTAAGGGTGGAATCTGAACTGCTGGGCAGCTGGGGAAGTCTCAAGGTCTGCTTTCTTTGAGATCAGACTAGAAGAGTTAGAATCTGGTTTAGAAGGAAGGAAATGTCACACTTAAACAAAAATGTACTCAAGAATCACTTCCTAGGAATCTGAGCAAATGTTCCTGGGAATCAACTTCATCCCTAAGGACTGTAGGTACCATAAAACCACTACACCCATTCTCCAGGCACTGGGCAATATTCTGTGACTTCACCTTGATCTCAAACTTACAACTTTCTAGTATACCCAAGAGTCTTTCTTGGATTTCTTCTCCTAATCCCCTCCTGCTGCTGCTGCTGTTGCTGCTAAATCACTTTAGTTGTGTCCGACTCTGTGTGACCCCATAGATGGCAGCCCACCAGACTCCTCTGTCCCTGGGATTCTCCAGGCAAGAATACTGGAATGGGTGCCATTTCCTTCTCCAATGCATGCATGTATGCTAAGTCGCTTCAGTCATGTCCGACTCTGTGCGACCCTATGGACAGCAGCCCTCCAGGCTCCTCTGCCCACAAGATTCTCTAGGCAAGAATACTGGAGTGGGTTGCCATTTCCTTCTCCTGATCCCCTCCTAGTCTTATCCAAAGAATTGTTCCACTGTCCCATAGTCTCCAAAGCACCAGGGCCCTGACATTTGGGTACCTCGGGCACTGTCTTGGCAGTGAGGCACAAAGCATGCTGGGGCTTCCCAGACTGAGACATCTGTCAGCAACCTCAGGAGGCTCCCTTGGGCGAAGGACAAGACACATTGCAAGTTCTAAGCTCAGTTTTCAAAGACAGGAAGAAAATAAAGTAGGAAAAACTAGTGGGCAGTAGCAGGGCACGGAACAGGAGGCTTCCCAGGGGCTCCTCCGGGAGAATTTGGTCCATAAACTGATGTGATGCACTGGGTTGGATCCCTAGAAACCTACACACATGAATGCACACCAGCACCTTTTTACATTGCTCAACTCAGAAAGATGAACTAGCAAGCAGCCCACCAGTGCTATGCAAGCAAAATCTCTTCCATTTCATAGGGGCCTGAATTTGTCTTCTTTCTCTCCAAACTCTCCTCCCACATTGGCCCCTTAGGTGCTTGGAGATCCTCCCGCAGAGGGACAAGAGGGTTCGAGGCTGGCACAAACCCCACCTCAGCCCTGCCCTCCCCATGAGCAGCAGCAAGACGGTGATTAGCTGCTCTCCCCAAGGCTCCAAGGTAAGGGAATTTTTTTTCTTTCAAACATGTCACATCTGGCACATCTGCTTTCCTAGCAATGATGCATCCCAAGGGGTATAATCAACAGTTGGGGCGGGGCTGGGAGGCAGGTCTGTACTGACAGAAGCCTGAGCCAGAGATGCCAAGAGCAAAACATAGGAACAGCCACTACCCCCACTCCCATTCTACCGCGGGGGCTGAAGATGAGTCCTATCCCTGCGCATCCTCCTGCCTTACAGCCAGGTGCCCTCCTCACAGGCCAGATCTAGTTTAGGGCACAGAGACCAAGCATGGAGCGCTTTGCTTTGGGAGATTATATAATCCTTTCTCTTGTCCACCCTTAAACTCTCCTGTTGGAATAGAAAGGGAAGTGGAAGAGAACTGGGCATCCATCCCCCTGCCACAAGTTCAGAAGCCCTGGTAGTGGCTCCCCACTCTTCCTCCCCTACTCCTAGTAGCCACCTTCATCTCTTCTCTGCCCACCCTAACTCCTTGTTCTTTCCAAGCCCAATTCCTCACTGCAGGGAAAATCTCCCTCCCCATCCTGGATGTAGTGTTTCAAGGGGCTACCTAAATGCCTCCTAGCAACAATTGGATGAAACACCATTAGCACTTTTATCCTTCTGCCCATTGGAACAGCCTTCTCCTCCACCTCCCACTTCCCTATGACTTCTTCACTTAAGACACTGCCTGTCAGCTTGGCAATCTGCTTCTTTCCCTGCAAATGTCTCCCCTTCTACCTTCAAGGTCATTTTTTTCTTTCTTCAAAGACACGGTCCTTTCCTTTCTTTCTGGTCCTAATCCACCTCTCCCAAACAGTCCCTTACAGTCTCTCCTGAAGGAAGTCCTCTGTCAGTAAGTCACCCATTTTGCTTCTAATGGTGTCTCTCCATCCTCCATCACTACCTAGACCTCACCCTCATCTTACTATGTCCGCGTGTTTGTCATTATCCTGAGTATCACAGCGTTCCCATCACACCTAGAGTCTCCCTCTTGTGCCCTGTATACGCCAATTTCTTGATGCAGTAAAGGAAGGTAACTGAGCAAGAGAAAGGCATAGGGTCTAATACCTACTCCGCTCGCACAAAAAGACGTAACCAACATATATACACGTACACACACGCATACACATACACGTACATACACCAAGTCATCCCAAAGATGACTGAGCTTGTCAGGTATAAATCATGTTTGGGTTTCAAATGCAACAGTAATTACATGGTATCTTAACTATCTGTGCGAACTGTCAGAGAAAATATATTGGCAATTCAGGGGAAAGAGGAGGAGAGGTTTGGAACATCCATTGAACACCACCCTCACCTTCTCTGAAGTCATCTGGAGATAGGACAGCACAGAATGGCAAAGACGTGCTGGGGCCAGTCCCAACGCTTTCAGAGCCTAATGATTTTTGGGGTGAGTTGTGCTGTCACAAGCTCCCAGGGAGGAGGGGACAATTCAAGATGAATTGTAGGCATCCCCAGTCTCTGGAGGTATTGCAAGCAGCAGCAGGAAGGATTTAGGCTAAATTTTCTGCAGACAGTCTGACAAAACAGTGGCCCCAGAAAGACTGAGTCCTTCCTCTGTGAGTTTGGGAATCATCTGAACCCTTGGCATCCAGGCAGAACTAGATCCAGATTATTCCAGAAGGGGAGTGATATTTAGAACATTCAATTTTATCTTTTTTAAAGGAATGAATTGGTTTAAACATCTATTTATTTATTTTGGGCTCTGATGGGTCCTCATAGCTACGCACGGGCTTTTCTTGAGTTGCCAAGTGGGGGCGACTCTTGGTTGCAGTGCGTGGGCTTCTCATTGCAGTGCTTTCCCATGTTGCAGAGCAGAGGCTCCAGACATGTGGGCTCAGTAGTTGTGGCTCACAGGCTCTAGAGCACAGGCTAAGTAGTTGTGGCGTACGGGCTTAGGTGCTCTGCAGCATGTGGGATCTTCCTGAATCAGGGATCGAACCTGTGTCTCCTGCATCAGCAGGCAGATTCTTCACCACTGAGCTACCAGGGAAGCCCCCTAGAGCACTCATTTTAAATGTAAAACATATTCATATATGTAGGAAGTCTCCATGTCTGAGATTAGGATTACATTACTTCTTCTTAGTTGTAGCTACAATTTGGGACGCTCCTCCCCCAATTGTTTTCTCTGCGAACACTCCTCCCTGCCCCAGATTGACATTTGCTTGGGCTCCTCTTTTCCTAGAAGCACTGCTTACCTGTGTCCAGCCTACGTTTCATACCCATCTTCCTGCCAGTGGTCTTAGGGATAGCAGACTGATAAGTTTCAGAAGGAGAAAATGTATGTAGGGACAGTGCAGGGAGTGGGACGTGAGAGATGGGAACCAGACTGAGGAGGGAGAGATCAGACTGCGGGCAGGAGCGCAGGCCTAGGGTTGAAAAGCTCATTGCTGCAGGGCAGAGCGGGTGAGGAGGGCAGGCGGAGAATGAAAGAAGCAGATTTCTCGTGGCTCCTCTAGCCCACCTCTTGCCTTTGGACAGATTTCACACACACACAATTGGTTCCCCACCAACATCAAGCCAGGGAACTGTGTCATCTAAAGCTGAGAAAAGAATAGTGTATCAGGAGCTGGCTTATGAATATTTCTACTGTGTGTGTGTGTGTGTGTAGGTGTTCCGGTGACTTTGTGCGCAAGAGGAGAAGGAAGCTGCTTGGACAAAAGGCTGTCATATATGGCGGCAGAGGGCAGGGCCTTCTTCATCAGAGATGTAGGAAATGCAGATGGAATGTGTCTTCCCAGAATGATTCTGGATAGTCTATTTTTATATGTTCCCAGATCTTCTTGACCTAACCAACTAATAAAACAACACACATACACACACACACAAGTACATTGTATTATTACAAACTTGTATAAATAGTAACCCCCAATTCCCTAGTTGGCATCTGGATGAATCCCATTTGGTTCAACACCCCAACTGTCCCTCTAGGCCACAAGTTTCTCTGTCAAAGGTATAAGATCCTCTCCATTTTTCTCACCTGGGGACTTCAAGTTCACAAGCCCTATTTTAGTCTTGGTCTTACTATCAGTATCTCATTCCCCTAGAGTGGACATTTTAACTATCCTGTAAATGACCACTCGATTTAAGGAACAAAAGTAGTATGACAGTCACACGAGCCACAGAGATTCCGGACTGACCCTAACGGCCAGCACAGCTTTCACACTTCCCCGGCAGGGTTATTCATATGCTGCAGGCAGGCAACTAGAGAAGAGAGAAGGGATTGCTTTTTTAGTTTGTGGAAGACAGCTCTCCAACCCAGCCCATTCTCCAAATTCCTAGATTCCTAAAGATTCAGCATTCCTGAACTCCAAACACTGGAGTTTGCAGGGCTGAGATTTCCTGACCTGTCCCTGCAGAGCCGTGAAATTCAGTTATAAGGCAAACAAGGCCATGTTTGTCCCATAAAACCACCATGTGCGAGCTAATTAAATGACACCATAAAACAGAGAGATAAACGCAGGCGGCAGGGAGCTCGCCTAGAGATGAAGATAGGATCAGATGCGTGGCTGAGATAAAGACAGGCAGGAGAAGAGCTGTGAGTGAATATCCCCAACCCCAACCTCAAGATTCCTCAGGAGCTTCCAAGCACAAGTGAGGGACGAGGGAAAGGAGGGTTTGAAGATAGAGAAAAATTATACGAGGCCTAAACGGAAAGATGCTAGCAAAGGATGTAAAGTGGGCTACACAGATGTGGACCTCCCCATCCTGATACACTCATGGAGACTCTTACATATTATAGGTAAACGGATTTGCATATATACACGAAGTCATATGTAGAGATACAGATACACATAAGGAGTTTCATAAAAACACCTTCTACACAAGATAATTCTCCATTTCACCCCCAAAGTGAGTTAAGCATCTTCCACTGCAATGCAGGGATGTGTAAGTCATGACCACAGGGACTTCCTCCAGCCCTAAAAGAGTCTTTGATTTTGTGATCTCTGAGCACACTGAGAAAGAACATTTTAAAGTGACATATGATCACTGCTTCCCCTAAATAGTAACCCATTGAGAATGTCACAGAAATGACGGGTACCTAGAGAAAATAAAACGTGAGTTTGTATCTGGTCACATGGCCTCGAGTTCTGCTGTTTGCAACAGCAGAATGGTTGAGGGCTATCACTGGGCAAGGTGCCTGTCCCAGAGGAATACCGTGGCAGGTGAGGTTCAGGAACTCACAGAATTCCAGAAATAAGCTTCAAATTTAGCTTCCTTCATAAATCTTCTTAGACAAGTAAGAGTGAGTCTCAGGACCTTCCCCCTCCCTTCTTCCTTGCCTCACTGCTCCACCCAGGCTCACATCTCATCCAGAGAAATTCGACTAAAAGTTCAATTCCTCATGCCTGTGCCCTTTCCCAAAGATATTCCCATTAGAAGGAAAAATTGGAAGTGAGGGAGATACCAGATCAGTAAGACAAACTCAGGGATAAGGGCCTTCTATATACCAAGCACAACTGGAGAAGCAAAAATGAATGACCCCGAAGAAGTAAAATTGTCACTATTTGCAGATGACCTGATACTGTGTATTGTTGCTGTTCAGTTGCTAAGTCATGTCTGACACTTTGCAATGCTGTGGACTGCAGTACATAGGCTTTCCTGCCCTTCACTATCTCCCTGAGCCTGCTCAAACTCATGTCCATTGAGTCGGTGATGCCATCCAATCATCTCATCCTCTGTCACCCCTTTCTCCTGCCTTCAATCTTTCCCAGCATTAGAGTTTTTTCCAGTGAGTTGACAATTCGCATCAGGTGGCCCAAGTCTTGGAGCTTCAACTTCAGCATCAGTCCTTCCAATTGATACTGTATGTAGATTACCCTAACATTTCCACCAAAAAACCATTAGAACTAATAAGTGAATTCAGTAAAGTTGCAAGTTACAAGGCTGATATATAGAAATCGATTGCTTTTCTATACACTAATAGTGAGCTATCAAAAACAGAAAGCAAGAAAACAATCTCAATTAAAATTGTTTAAAATTGCATTAGAAATGAGTAAAACACCTAGGAATATACTTAACCAAGGAGGTGAAAGACCTATACTCTGAAAATTATAAAACAATGATGAAGGAAATTGAAACTGATACCAAGAAAAGGAAAGATATCCCATATTTTTGGATTGGAAGAATTAATACTGTTAAAATCTTCACACTATCCAAAGCAATCCTTATCAAAACACCCGTGACATTTTTCAAAGAACAAATAACCCTAAAATGTATATGATAATCTAAAAAAGAGTGGATGCATGTATATGTATAACTGATTCACTTTGCTACACACCTAAAACTAACACAACATTGTAAGTCAACTATACTCTAATAAAACCTTCTTTAAAAAATCATGGAACCACAAAAAGACCAAAATCTCAAAGCAATTTTGAGGGAAAAGAACAGCTGAATGGATCATGCTCTCTGACTTCAGACTATACTACAAAGCTACAGTAATTAAAATAGCATAATTCTAGCTCAAAAATGGAGAAGGCAATGGCAACCCACTCCAGTACTCTTGTCTGGAAAATGTCATGGACGGAGGAGCCTGGTGGGCTGCAGTCCATGGGGTCACTAAGAGTGGGACACGACTGAGTGACTTCACTTTCACTTTTCACTTTGAAAAGTGACTTTCACTTTTCACTTCCATGCATTGGAGAAGGAAATGGCAACCCACTCCAGTGTTCTTGCCTGGAGAATCCCAGGGACGGCGGAGCCTGGTGAGCTGCCATCTCTGGGGTGGCACAGAGTCGGACACGACTGAAGTGACTTAGCAGCAGCTCAAAAATACATACATGGATCAATGGAAGAGAATAGAGAGTCCAGAAATAAGCCCATGCACCCATGGTCAATCAATCTACATCAAAGGAGGCAAGAATAGACAATGGAAAAAAGACAGTCTCTTCAATAAGTGATGCTGAGAAAACTAGACAGCTACATGTAAAAGAATGAGATTAGAACATGTCCTCACATCATATACAAAAATGAACTTAAATGGATTAAAGACCTAAATGTAAGACCAGAAGCCATAAAACTTCTAGATGAGAAGATAAGCAGAATGTTCTTTGGCATAAATCATAGCAATATTTTTCAGATGTCTCCTATGGCAAAAGAAAGAAAAGAAAAAATAAACAAATGGGACCTACTTAAAAGGTTTTGTATAGCAAAGGAAACCATCAACAAAATGAAAAGGCAATCTACTTAATGGGAGTTTTTTGCAAACGATGTGACCGATAAGGAGTTAATACCCAAAATATAGAAGAAGCTCATACAACCCAATATCAAAAACAAAAAAAAACCTGATTGAAAAATGGGCAGAAGACCTGAAAAGACATTTGCCAAAGAAGACATACAGATGGCTAAAAAGCACATGAAAAGATGTTCAACATTACTAACCATTAAAGAAATGGAAATTAAAACCACAATGTTACCTCAACCTATCACCTGTAGGTATGGCTATCATCAAAAATTCTACAAATAACAAATGTTGGCAAGGGTGTAGAAAAAGGGAAGCCTGTACACCGTTGGTGGAAATGCAAATTGATGCCACCACTGTGGAAAACAGTATAGAGGTTCTTGAAAAAAAAAAAAAAATAGAACCACCATACGATCCAGAAATTCCACTCCTGGGTATATATCTGAAAAAAACAAAAGACTAATTCAAAAAGGTACATGCACCCCAATGTTCATAGCAGCATTATTTACAATAGCCAAGTTATGGAAGCAACCCAAGTGTTCATCAACACATGAATGGATAAAGAAGATGTAGCATATACATACAATGGAATATTATTCAACTAAAAAAATGAAATTCTGCCATTTGCAACAATGTGGATGGACTTAGAGAGTATTCTATTTAGTGAAAGAAGTCAGAGAAAGATGTACAAGTGATGTACAAAGCACTTATATATGGAATCTAAAAATAAAACAAATGTATGTAACAAAACAGAAACAGACCCACAGATACAGAAAACAAACTAGTGGTTGCCAGTGGGGAGATGGAAGAGGGAGGGACAAGATAGGGGTATGGAATTCAGAGGTACAAATTACTACGTATAAAACAGATAAATGACCAGGATAAATTGTACAGCACAGGGAAATATAGCCTTTATTTGGTAATAACTTTAAATGGAGTATAATCTATAAAAATATTGATTCATTATGCCATAAATCTGAAACTAATATAATATTGTAAATCAACTATACTCTAATAAAAAAAAGACCCTGATCCTGGTCTTGAAGCATACATCTCTCCTTGGACAAGACTGTCAGCGATCCAAAAGGAGTCCCATATTCCAAAACGCTAGCCTCAACTTTCACCATTCTCTACTGAGTTCTTTTTTGTGCTGAATGTGCAGAAAACTGGAGCCCTGAATCACTGGCAGTTGAGGAGATGGTCTCCCTGGACACTTAGGTTCCTTTCCTGGCTCCACCCTGTCTCGCTGGGCAGTTCTGGACAAGTCATGGACTCAGTTTCTCTACTTGGGAAGCGGGGGAGGCTCCCACTGACTAGTTCTCAACTTCACAGAGCAGCTTGGTGATTAATGGGTTAATGTCCGTGGGAGGCTTTGAGCTCTTGGGATGAAAGACACCCTAAAGCCCTGACTCTATTGGAAACTGCCCAGCCAGCAAGATACCCTGAAACCAGAAAGGGGGCCTTTGATCATATATTAAGGGTTGTCTTTGGAAGAATGAACTAGAGGGGATGAGTTAAAACAGCAGCAGAAATTAAAGTAGGATGAAAAAAAGAGGACTTTCTGGCTCCTGGGTGGAGTCCCTTGCCCTGGAGTTGTTTTCAGATTTTTCACTTGCCTATAGAGGGGGGTGGTCTGAATCATTTCTGGAAGCTTTTTTTGGACTTCCTATAGCCCACTCCATGTTAGCTCGTCTCTGACAGATATTTAATATTTAAGGTTAAATATTTAACCTTAATGTCTCCCTCCACTCCACATATGAAACTAGCCACCTCTCCCACTGCACAAGTTGGTAACAAGCATAAATAAGAATGGTCCACTTACTATAAAAATTGTTTTAATCATTTTAAAAAGTTAAACGGGGACTTCCCTGGTGGTCCAGTGGCTAAGACTCTGTGTTCCCAACACAGGGGGCATGGGTTCTATCTATGATCAGGGAACTAGCTCCTACATGCTTTAACTAAGAGTTCACATGCTGTAACTAAAGATCCTGCATGCTGCATTGAAGATCAAAGATTCTGAGTATCACAACTAAGGCTGGGCATAGCCAGAAAAATAAACAAACACCTTTTTAAAAAGTTAAGTGTATAGAAGAATTTTGCTATAGAATTTATCCAAAATCTCAAAATACTCATTATCAGGATAAAGTATAAACATTGAGATTTCAAGCTTGGTTATGGGGTCAGGCTTAAGCTTAAACACTGGCATTGCCATTTTCCAGTTATACAACTCTGAGCATCAGTTTAATCAACTGTAAAATAGCAATAATAAAAATTCTAACTTTGTATGTATTGTAAGGATTAAAATTCTGAGACTACTAAGAGTTGACAAGGATGGTAGAACAACAGGAACTCTCAGATAACTCTTTTTAGAGTGAAAATTGGTACAAATACTTTGGGAAACAATTTGGTATTACTGAGTAAACTTGAATATTCACATATCCTCTAACCCAGAAATCCCACAATGAGGTATAGACCCCCCAAGACATGGGCACATTTGTACTAGGATACATGTTTAAGTCTGTCCAAAGCAGCATTGTTTTCAATTGATTAAAAACTGGAAAGGATACAGATCTCTGTCAATAGTAGAATGGATTAAATATCAGCTATTCACACACCATGAAATATATATGGCAATAACAATAAACTACAGCTAAAAGCATATTCAAAAGCAGAGACGTTACATTGCCAACAAAGGTCCGTCTAGTCAAGGCTATGGTTTTTCCTGTGGTCATGTATGGATGTGAGAGTTGGACTGTGAAGAAGGCTGAGCGCTGAAGAATTGATGCTTTTGAACTGTGGTGTTGGAGAAGACTCTTGAGCGTCCCTTGGACTGCAAGGAGATCCAACCAGTCCATTCTGAAGGAGATCAGCCCTGGGATTGCTTTGGAGGGAATGATGCTGAAGCTGAAACTCCAGTACTTTTGGCCACCTCACGCGAAGAGTTGACTCACTGGAAAAGACTGATGCTGGGAGGGATTAGGGGCAGGAGGAGAAGGGGACAACAGAGGATGAGATGGCTGGATGGCATCACTGACTCGATGGATGTGAGTCTGGGTGAACTCCGGGAGTTGGTGATGGACAGGGAGGCCTGGCGTGCTGCGATTCATGATTTGCAAAGAGTTGGACACGACTGAGCAACTGAACTGAACTGAACAGCTAAAAGCAACGACGTGAATGACTCTCACGTATAATATGCTGAGTAGAAAATGTAAGACTAAAGAACACTCACAGTGTGAGTGTATTTATATAAAATTCAAATGGGACAAAACTTTGTTGTTTGAATATATGTTGTTATATAGTAGCTAAATTGTGTCTTCCTCCTTGGACTGTAGCCTGCTGGGCTCCTCTGTCTACGGGATTCCCCAGGCAAGAATACTAGAGTGGGTTGCCATTTCCTTCTCCAGGAGATCTACCTGACCCAAGGACAGAACCTTCGTCTCCTGCATTGATGGGTGGATTCTTTACCACTGAACCACGTGGGAAGCCCCTTAAGGATACATACATGGGTACTAAAACCATTATGAAAAGCCAGAAAGCTATTATTACTAAATACAGGATAGTTGCCTTTGGGAAAGGGAAGTGAATGTGATCAGAAAGGGGGCTTCTAGGGTGTTGGCAAAGCTCTTTCTTTTTATGAGTGTTGGCTACATGACTGTTTCTAGGTGCCACAGTATTCTTTAAAATACACATATGCTCTTTATATACTTTAATGAATATGTGTCATATTTTACAATTTAAACATAAAAAGATTTAATTAGATTACATATGTAAAGTGATTAATAAAACATCTAGTGAATACTAAGCTCTCAGTGAATGTTAACTATTATACCCATTATTTATCCACCACTAGTTCAGAAATTGTCTGTACTCTTTCCCCCCATTAAGTGTGGTAGATATGTGGGTTTGTGTTAATCACATTTAGTTGCCTACTATGTGCTGGGCTTCCCTGGTGGCTCAGTAGTGCAGGAGATGCAGGGTTCTATCCCTGGGTCAGAGGAGCCCAGCCAGCTGCAGTCCCGTGTGTGTGTGTGTGTGTGCTCAGAAGCTTCAGTTGTGTCCGACTCTTTACGACTCTATGGACTGTAGCCCACCAGGCTCTTCCGTCCATGGGATTTTCCAGGCAAGAAGACTGGAGAGGGTTGCCATGCCCTCTAGGGGATCTTCCCGACCCAGGGATTGAACCCACGTCTGTTATGTCTCTTGCACTGGCAGACGGGTTCTTTACCACTAGTGCCACCTGGGAAGCCTGGCTACGGTCCACAGGGTTGCAGTTGGACGGGACTGAACGACTGAGCACGGACACGCACACGCACGCACACACGCTATGCGCTACACACTGAATGAAGGAAAGATGAACCAGAGAGCATTCCCATCCAAGGTGCTCACTGCACTGATCTGAATGCACCCAGACAGCTCCTGCTTCCCAGACTAGCAACTTCTCTTTTCACCTACCTGGGTCAAATGTTAACTTCTCAACGATGATTAAATCACAAACCGGCATTTGTATCTAGAAAGAAATCTCCACTTCAAACCACCCCTCCTGCATCCTTACCAATTGTATTACTGCCCCAGACAGTGGGTATCCACTCACCCCACTACACACACACCAGATGCAGTCATCATCCCATCTGCCACACCCTCCACTATGGCAGAGAAAAAAAAGAGCCATGACCAAAAAATCTCCCCAGTGTCTGCACTAGCCTCCTCCTCATGGCTTCCCACCCCAACCCCACCACCCCAGCTTCAGGGCACAAAATACATTATGACCCAGGGCCTTCGTTTACATGTAACAAACAGAGGTCAATTTATTTCTAAATCACTTTTTTTACGGCTCTATTGAACTATTTGCCACATTATTTATACGTTAATGGGCCAGGCCCCTCTGGGAAGCTCCCCATCTAATAAATAACGTGCCAAATCATTAAGCAAGGTGATAAAATCAAAACCATTTAAAAATACATCAACCTGCGTTCCCTTCCAGTGAAATAAGCTCCAGGGGACCAGAGAAGGGACGGGGGAGGGGAACCATCTTCTATTACTGAGTTTGGTCAGGTGTAGGGTTTTTTGTTGTTGTTTTTTTTCTCCTCTGGGCTGGAGATAAAAATCAGAGCTGAGACATCTAGATAACCTGGCTGCTTAACCATATCCCTAGCAGCTAAGAGTGAGAGGAAGTGGAGAAGTATTCACTAGGGATGGCTTCCTGCCAGAGGAAGAAGGGGCATCAGATTCTATCTCCCACCTGCCCTGTAGTCTATTGGAGGTAGACAGAGGAGCCCAGCTGGGCAAAAGAAGTTACACCTTCTGTCTGGGAACTAGGAATTAAAAAGAAAATCCACTGAAGCCCTTTGCCTTTCTACCTGTTTCCCATCACTATAATTCTCTCTTATGAATCTCTGTATTTACAATTAATCTGAGTCACAGAGAAGAACACTAATAATAACAATTACTCCGGCTACCCCTCCCCCATTCTCCACCTCTCACCCTAGAGGGCTTTCCACACCCTTCTTTACCACTAACCCCCTCAGAAAACCTGTCCTGAGCTGGCATAGCAGTGGCAAGAAAACCTAGGCTAGAACATTTACTCCTGAGCACCCTGAGGATTTGACCTTGAGTTCCCAAGGGACTTGACCTTGAGGTTCTTCCAAGTAGTCCAGAGAAAAAAGGCACAGGGGAACTCTTCAACCTGTCCCTACCCTGAGGCTCCCTGTGGGTAGACCCCTGCCTTAAGTGTTATAAGGAATGATTCAGCTAGATCACGCCCTCATTGATGAGAAAGATAAGACCCCTCCTCAGGACTCTGAAAACATAAACAGCAATACAACTGAAGGAAATACAGGTTGAATATCTAAGCAGAGAGGGCAGGCAAAGCAAAGACATTATCTTTTGAATAGGAGAGGTTTAAATAAATATGTAAGTCCCCTTTTCAAGGAAACCAAACATTGTTTATTTTGACCATAACAAGAGCCTTAAAAGGTAACTATAGATTCAAAGAAGTAAAAAGATTTAATCAGATTACATAACAGATAAGTAGAGGGTCAAGGCTTGAATCCAGGTGTGACTCTCTATAAAAGGCTATATTCTTTTTATTAAATCATCATGCCAAGGAGTACAGATGAACTTTGAGTTGAGTTCTAAAGGAAGAGATCCATAGGGATAAACTAAGAGAACTAGGGAGGTAGGGTTGCCAAATAAAATTCAGGATGCCTGAGCCTGATTATTTCATGGGACACACACTAAAAAACTGCTCATTGTTTATCTGAAATTTAAACTTAATTGGCATCCTGTATTTTCATTGGCAAAATCTGTCAACCTTAAAGCAAGCAATTCTTGGGACTTCTCTGGTGGTCCAGTGGTTAAGAATCCACCTTCCAAGGCAGGGCACATGGGTTTGATCCCTGGCTGGGGAACTAAGATCCCATATGCCACAACTAGAGAAAGCCTGCATGCGCAATGAAGACCCAGCCTAATCAAAATTAAAAAAAAAAAAATTAAAGCAAGCAACTCTTAAACCTTAAAGCAAAGCCAATGGCCTGAGTGAGAGCTCCAAAGTGAAGGGAAATAAGGCTTGCAGAAATGAGAAATAGGTTTGCCTGCTTGGTACAGGCAGTTCCATACTGGAAAGTCAAAAACTAGGGAGATGATGGTCATAGCCAGCTGCTAGAAAGGTCTTGAAGAATGAAAAGTTTAGACTTCATAGGGAATTGTTGCTTCTAAATTGTAAGCTTTGAGGAAAGGACAAAAATAGTTTCACAGAATTTAGAACTGGAATTTAATTTATAAAAAAGTAACACCTTTTATTTATAGATTATAGTTTTCAAAGCACTGTCACATACGTTTCATTTGATCCTCATATAGACAATGGCAACCCCCTCCAGTACTCTTGCCTGGAAAATCCCACGGACAGAGGAGCCTGGTGGGCTGCAGTCCATGGGGTCTTGAAGAGTTGGACACAACTGAGCGACTTCACTTTCACTTTTCACTTTCATGTATTGGAGAAGGAAATGGCAACCCACTCCAGTGTTCTTGCCTGGAGAGTCCCAAGGACAGGGGAGTCTGGTGGGCTGCCGTCTCTGGGGTCACACAGAGTCGGACATGACTGAAGCGACTTAGCAGCAGCAGCAGCATACCCCTGGTATGGTAGACAAATGGATGTTATCTGCTTCTGTTGGGTCTGTTCCCCCTCAGTCTAGCTGGTCTCCATCCTTCTCTCTACCACCAACATCCTGAAAGGCACCCCACTGCCTCCCACCCCCAACTTTACCACCCTCCTGAAACTGTGCTCACAGGGTCACCCATAACTTAGCCAAAGGCTTCTTTTCATTCTCCATCCCACTTTACCTTTCTTTGGCACTAACATTGTGGACAACCTCCTTCATCTGTGATACTATTGACTTTATTTTTCTGGGCTCCAAAATCACTGCAGATGGTGATTGCAGCCATGAAATTAAAAGATGCTTACTCCTTGGAAGAAAAGTTATGACCAACCTAGACAGCATATTAAAAAGCAGAGACATTACTTAACCCACAAAGGTCCGTCTAGTCAAGGCTATGGTTTTTCCAGTGGTCATATATGGATGTGAGAGTTGGACTGTGAAGAAAGCTGAGCGCCGAAGAATTGATGCTTTTGAACTATGGTGTTAGAGAAGACTCTTGAGAGTCCCTTGGACTACAAGGAGATCCAACCAGTCCATCCTAAAGGAGACCAGTCCTGGGTGTTCATTGTTCATTGGAAGGACTGATGTTGGAGCTGAAACTCCAATACTTCGGCCACCTGATGGGAAGAGCTGACTCATTTGAAAAGACCCTGATGCTGGGAAAGATTGAGGGCAGGAGGAGAAGGGAAAACAGAGGATGAGATGGTTGGATGGCATCACCGACTCAGTGGACATGGATTTGGGTGGACTCCGGGAGTTGGTGATGGACAGGGAGGCCTGACGTGCTGTGGTTCACGGGGTTGCAAAGAGTCAGACACGACTGAGCGACTGAACTGAACTGATTGATCTCTTGTTTCCTCCTACGTCTTGGATCACTTTTTCTTGGTCTCCATCACTCTTCTCTTGTCCTTCCATCCCCTCCCTAAACTAGGTATTTCAGAGTTTCCTTGTTTGATCTTCTCCTTGGGTGATTTCATCCATTCTATTTTCAGTCACTGAATGTATGCTGATGACTCCCAAATTTACATCTCTCATTGGTTTTCTAGATGATAGGTTTGGATTTTAAATTGCCTCCTAGAATTTCTACTTTCTATGTAAGCTCAGTCACTCAGTCATGTCCAACTCTTGAGAGCCCATGGGCTGTTTCAGGGCATTCTCCAGGCAAGAAGACTGGAGTGGGTTGCCATTTCCCTCTCCATGGGATCTTCCCAACCCAAGGATGGAACCCATGTCTCTTAAGCCTCCTACATCGGTAGGCTAGTTTTCATCACTGGTGCTACCTGGGAAGCCCCCAGCTCTATTCATCCTCCTACTGCCACCAAATCTAGCCATCTTCTTCAATTAATGAATAACTCCCAATTACTTACAGGATAAGCTCCAACTCCTCACCACACTCGTCCATGGCATACAGTTATGTTCAAATTTGGTCTAGATCAGGAGATGGCAAACTTTTTCTGTAAAGGACCAAATAGCAGATATTTCAGGCTTTGCAAGCTGCATATGGTCTTTGTTGTACATTCTTCTTTGGTGCTTTTTTCCAGTACAACCCTTAAAAAATGTTTGAAAAAAATTTTCTTAGCTTGAGGGTTGTACAGACTTAGGGTCACAGTCTGCCAACCTGTGATCTAGGACCAGAACTCCAAACTTATTCTCTTTTCCTTGTTTTCAGAAGTTAAAAACTTATATGTGTAGAGCATTCACAGCTTAAAAAATTTCTCTCGTGCACTTCATTTTATTTGCTGTCACTTCTTTGAACTTTAGTGGTACCTCCTTCATGATATACCCTCCATTTCACAGCTTATTACTCTACTAGGCTGTTCGTGAGAATAATGGTTATCTCATTCATTTTTTATATTCCATAGCAACCAGCCCAATGTGTTATTGATAATGGGCACTTCAAAATGTTTGATGAAAGAATTAATAACCTAATTTAAAATTTTTGTTTAAATAGGAAAAGTTGAAGAAGGATCTGAAAACTGAACACTCGGTCAGCAGATGTTCTTCTGGGCTGTAAGGAGAGCCATGGGGACAGGAAGGAACGGCGAGAATGAGAGAAATCCCTCAACACTAAGATCTCTGCTTCCCCCACTGGGAGTCCAAGAGTTGAACTGCCCAAGATTTTTCCAAGAGAAGACCTATCTGGTTTTCATTGCCTGTGGATGTCTTAACTGCTTCAGTGGAGCTTCAGAGGCCTCCAAGGCAGATTGGAATGAAATCAGAGAACCTTATATTTATTGGGGGTCCAGCTTCCCACCTAAATAGCTACAGTCAACTCCCAGTTATCTGGGCTCAGGCAGGAGAGCTGTAACGTGGCGCTCACCAAGTCAGCAGAAAAATTAAATAATTTCTTCTGGACTTCTTAATGCAGCATTTTTCTTTACCTTCCAAAAATGTGTCTTTGCTTTCAGAATTTCTTAGGAAGTATGTCTCATAAGTACACCTTGCTGGGAAATAAAGGAGAAAGTAGCCCTGATTAGGAAAAGATTGAATGAGAGAGTTGACAACCCTATTCCTGTAGCTAATCTGAGGCCTGGGGGGGTTAGGGCAAAAGTCATTGCATTTTAATATCAGGGCCTCAATAAATGTTAATAAACTTATCAATCTATTCTTCTCCCATATCTTCCTGTCTTCTCTTATTAAATCATGCATTTGAAAGTGGCTAACAAGGAAAAATTCCAGACATCTGAGCCTGGGCATTTCAGGAGGCACAGCTAATTGAAAGACTACATACAGCAAGAGCCCTGAGGCTGGGTCACTTTCATACTAAATATCTCAGTCTAACTCAACTTGCAGCTGCAATGGAATGGGTTGCAGATGCCTCCACCAGTGCATCATCAATCAGTAGACATACCCAGAGCCTACAGTAAACATGGCTTGCACCCAGGAAGGCTAAAGCTCCCTCTCATCACTGAGGCTCATTTCTTTGCACAAGCATCACCAAGATGTGTCAATACAATTGGCCAAGTGTCAACTCCCTTTTTTCTTCCAGGAAGAAGCTGACTTGTATGACTCACAGAACTGTTTTAAACAAATGTCTTATGTATTCGGGGGCTTGTTGGGTGACTCGGTGGTAAAGAATCCACCCACAATGCCAAAGATGCAGGAGATGCCACGGGTTCGTTCCCTGGGTCGGGAAGATCTCCTGGAGGAGGGCATGGAACCCATTCCTGTATTCTTGCCTGGGAAATTCCATAAAGAAGCCTGGCAGGCTACAGTCCATAGGGTTGCGCAGAGTCAGACACGACTGAGGTGACTGAGCACTATTCAGGAAATAACTCTGACAGCTGGGGACAACATGAGTCAGAAAATGGTTGATATAGAAACACAGTAAACAATGTGTAGGGCCTTACTCCTCACCCTGTGATCCAGGGACCAAGAGCATCAGCACTTCAGTTCAGTTCAGTCGCTCAGTCATGTCTGACTCTTTGCAACACCATGAATCGCAGCACGCCAGGCCTCCCTGTCCATCACCAACTCCCGGAGTTCACCCAGACTCACGTCCATCGAGTCAGTGATGCCATCCAGCCATCTCATCCTCTGTCATCCCCTTCTCCTCCTGCCCCCAATCCCTCCCAGCATCAGAGTCTTTTCCAATGAGTCAACTCTTCGCATGAGGTGGCCAAAGTACTGGAGTTTCAGCTTTAGCATCATTCCTTCCAAAGAAATCCCAGGGCTGGTCTCCTTCAGAATGGACTGGTTGGATCTCCTTGCAGTCCAGGGGACTCTCAAGAGTCTTCTCCAACACCACAGTTCAAAAGCGTCAATTCTTCGGCACTCAGCCTTCTTCACAGTCCAACTCTCACATCCATACATGACCACTGGAAAAACCATAGCCTTGACTAGATGGACCTTTGTTGGCAAAGTAATGTCTCTGCTTTTCAATATGCTCTCTAGGTTGGTCATAACTTTTCTTCCAAGGAGTAAGCGTCCTTTAATTTCATGGCTAGCCTATTAAAGTGCAGAACTTTGGGCCCCATCACAGATTCACCGAATCAGAATGAGCATTTTAACAAGGTCCCAGGTGGTGTGTATGTTTATTAAAGTTTGAGAGGCACTGGTGTGTTGGATGAGGTTCTGCTACTTAACAGCTGTGTGACCATGGACAAGTTATTTAACTTCTTCACAGCTCAGTTTCCTTGTCTGTAAAGTTGGGATAATAATAGTATCTCCTCAAAGGTGTTGTGAGACCTTAGTTAACACATGAAAAGTGCTTAGAATTGCAACTGACACCTGGTAAGCATGCAGTTAATGTCAGCCAGTATTACTCTTCTCTCTGATGCACTCCTCAAACTTCATTAAGGGGAACTGGCTGAACTTAACGGGACAGGATAAGAGAAAGTAGGGGAATACATTCTATGTGTGTGTGGTGGGGTGAAGAGAAGGGCACTGATTACAGGAGGAATAACTTTTTCGATTAATAACAACAAAAAATTTGAGGGAGACAGCATATGGCCTAGCCGGGGCTACCCAGAGCCCCAGAAGAGTGAATGATGGATTCATTCGTATTCATTCATTCATATGATGGATTTATCAGTAGATACAACGCCAGGCCTACAGAGTGGTAAACAAGACAGACAAGGCTCCAGCCCCTAAATTAGGGAAATTCAGAATTTCTATTAAACACTAATAAGAAGTGAAGGCCTGTGGATGCTATATACTGCAGCCCATTTAGACAGCCCAATTATGAGGCCTTGGAAATTCGGTTTGACTCTCTGCCCAGATCTTATCCGCCTAGAGTCTCTGTTACTCTTCTCTCTTCTGTATCCCACACCCACTGTCACCGGAAGCAGTCATGCCGCTCTCGTTGGCTGTGTCGACGGCTGAGTGGAACACGCTGAGAGTAAGGACTAGCCTGCCCAGAAGCCAGTTGTTCACGTTGTCCCAGTTTTCTGGAACTGTCTTTCTTTCATTTTTCTTTCAATCATTGTTTTTCTTATTTTTATTTTATATGGTAGCAGAGTCCATTAACAATGTTGTTTCGGTTTCAGGTGTGCAGCAAAGTGATTCAGTTATACATGTATCTATTTTTTTTTTTCAAGTTCTTTTCCTATTTAAATGATTGTTACCACTGCTATTTTGATCACCACTTTTAAGGACTTCCTCCTAGAGTAAGCACCCCCAAAGTGGATGTTTGTCAGGCAGGAGCAGGGGCGAACTTCATAGTTTGGTAGCAGGAGTCGGGATGTTCCTAAGAAAGTCCTGAAAGCCTTGGCTGTATTTCTTGGTTTTGTATGGCAAAGCCTGGCCTCTTTGTAGGGACCGGAAGCTAGGATTGCTCTCGAAACTGGTTCTGGAATTGTCTTTCTAAAACATAGATCTGATCTTGTTACTCCTCTGTTTGGAAACCCCGAATGGTACACAAGGCCATTCACACTTTAGCCCCAAACTGTTCGGCAGTTTCCTTACACCTCTACCTAGTGCAGTGTGCACTCTACACCTTAATTACAAGAGTGGTTAAAGACTGGGGCTCTTTTCAGAACTAGGTTTCAAATCCAGGCTTTATTGCCCACTATTGTGTGAAATTGGGCGAGATACTCTACCCAAGCCTTGGATTTTGCATCTGTTAAATAGGAATAGCAATAATGAAACAGTAATTTTCAAAAGAGCTAATATTATTCTGTGTTAAGTACTATTCTAAGCACTTTCCATCTACTGAGTCACTTCATCTTCACAACAGTCCTACCTCATAGCATTGTTGTAAAGATTAAGTGTGTATGTACCATGTAATACACATGAAGTAATATTAACTGCTATTATTATTGATATTAATATTACAAAGCAAAAAAGCTTCATTGTGCTTTCATATTCCCTGTCCCTGGAATGACCAACTCCCTATTCTGTGCTGAAAACTCTTAGCATTCCTCCAGAAACCTCAGCTTTTTGAGTTCCTATACACATAGTACTTTAAATATACCCCCCTATAGTTCACTTATCCTAGTACATTGAAAATAGTCTTTGCCTGCTTTTCTCTACCACTAGACTGTGAGCTTCTCAGCAGTAAATATCCTGTAATATTTACTTTATGTCACTAGGGCCGACTCTAACATAAGAAACATAGCAGGTACTACATGAATGTTAGTTCAATGAATAAATGAAAGTCTGACTGAATAACTAAATACTTATAAGAAAGGACCTCGCGTGGGAAGTCCAAGAAAGGAGTTGGGGAGTAAAACAATCTAGATAGCTTCTGCCTGTATCCCCTGCCTCTGAGCAGCAAAGCCATTCCCCAGCCCAAGCTGCCTCACATGTCACCGGATGGATTGGAACTCCCCATCAAGAACACTCCCCGATCCCCTCTTGCTGTAGACACACCACTCGCCTCTGGCAGTGACAGAAATAAAGAGGATTACATCATTTGTTACAACAAAATGGTTATTATAGTAATAAGTATAATTAGCATCAGACAATTACAATAATAACATATTTCCTTGCTGCAGAGGTACTTTTTTAAAAAACAGGTTTATTTAATACCCCCACACACACACCCCCAAGAAGAAAACAACTCTTTTCGGGAAGAGCAAAGGCCTCTTTCATTCTAGTGAGATGCTATCTTAATTAAGGAACATTATTGACAAAGCCCATAAAATGGGAGCAGATTCCCTTGGAGCAAAACCTCCTTTGCTCTCTCTGGTTTCTTGGGGGAAAGGAAAATCTTGTGCCTCTCTTTCTAGGGATTAGGAGAACTGGTTGAAGGATAGAAAAGATGAGGCCGGGGAGAAAGAAAGAAAGGAAAGGAAAAAACCCTTCTCAAACAACTAGAGCTTAATACCCGTTGTCGACAATCTCCCTTGTTTTCTTCCTGGTTGGATGGACCTGGAAGGGAAGACAGTCTATTTATTTATAGAGGTAAATAGTGGTATCATTTATGGATAGAGGTGAATACGTGCTTTAGGTAGTTTTCCAAGCTCCATAGGAGCAAGAAGTGCCGAGAGCACAGGGCCCCAAGAGGAGCCTGAAGGTGGGTAACCAGGCATAATGCCACTCCGTGCACAGGCCCATGTGAGATGCTTAACGACATCACGTTTGTTATCTCCTGCTTTTTTCCGAAAAGATTTGGGGGAGCTTACACTAATCTGTAATGCAAAATGTAAAAACTAGATAGATGATAAAATTAGGATCCACATAAACATTTCAAAAACGTGACATATAGGTACTTCCCTGATGGTCCAGTGGCTAAGACTTCAAGCTTCTGATACAGGGGGCCCGGGTCTGATCCCTGGTCAGGGAGCTACATGCTCCCACATGCTGTGACTAAAGAACCCAAGTACTACAGCTAAGACCTGGCATAGTCAAGTGAATAAATAAAAATAAAAAATATTTTAAAAATGACGTATACCTAAGTACATGTACAGTTTCCATACATACCTACAAATATATACATAGACATGTACCTTGTACATAGTAGGCTCTCAATAAATACTTGGTGAATTACTGAAACAAACTCACCCCAAAGACAAAGAAATGTAAAAATAAGTGACTTGAATAGATATAGCCTAAGATACAGAGAGAAATACAAATAAATGTTCATATATAAAATATATATATGTGACCCCATGCCTTGTATATATAAAACAGACCACTCTCTAAATACACATGTCGTGAATACACCATTTTACACACACATACACATAAAAAATTGAACCTCTTCCTTTTACAATAGACACAGCCATAGTTAGACATGTGAACACTTTTCAAACTCATATATACACATAAAACATGGCCACATTTCCACAAATATGTGCAAGTGCACACTTACTCATATAAACACACATTCATACACATAGACAGGTGCATACAGAGTACTCACACACAAACAGAAGTCAAACAGAAACAGCTATGAAGACGCACGTCTTTCCTCATCATTCTTATCTTCTCTAAGTGATGGTGCCCAGAGGCACACACTTAATTTAGGGCTCAAGCTCATCACACCCAATGCAAGAAAAGGCCAAACATTTGGGCCACCCACCAGGGAATGTGTCTCCAAAGCCATCCACATATGTGTATGTTCAAGCACCCCGGCATTTCAACCTCCCCTGGAGAAATGTGTACTGGCCTCCTTTTCCAGGTGCTTCAGATAAGCCCTTCTTCACCCTCACTGACTCTCAGCACCAAATCCATCCCATCACACTTCCCAGGTGAGCATTTTCCTATTCGCCTTGAATTTTCAGTCAAGTAGGTTGCCCCATAAACCATGGCTACCCGCTCTCCACACCCACCCCATCAGCAGAGAATATTCTCTTTCCTCGTTTGATGTCAGTGCTCCTCTCTTCCAAGGAGCCTTCTCAGAGCTTTCCCTTAAGACATTCAGCTGCTTATGGAACACTCATGTTTTCTTTCCATAAACAGCTTTCCTTTCCATGATGTCTAAAATGCATTTATTTCAGCTCTCTTAAATCACATATTGGTTTAATGTCTTACTCCATTATCCACGTGTCCTTTATGTCAGGATATATATCTTAGATTCAAAGTTTCTGATTCTTAGGAGATTGGGCCTCCCTGTGGATGCCTTTGTACAGTGGCCAACACTTGTTAGGTATTTTCCTTCTATCCCCCTCTATCTTCAGATAGACTCTGTCTTAGATGTTTTAGGAAGATACATAGAGTTCTAAAGAAGTGTGCTGCTGTTGCTGCTAAGTCGCTTCAGTCGTGTCTGACTCTGTGCAGCCCCAGAGATGGCAGCCCACCAGGTTCCCCCCATCCCTGGGATTCTCCAGGCAAGAACACTGGAGTGGGTTGCCATTTCCTTCTCCAATGCATGAAAGTGAAGTTGCTCAGTCGTGTCCAACTCCTAGCGACCCCATGGACTGCAGCCCACCAGGCCCCTCCATCCATGGGATTTTCCAGGCAAGAGGACTGGAGTGGGGTGTCATTGTAGTGCCCATCTTAGGGATTCTCAGAGTAATGGTAAAAACAAATATGAAGAAAGAAACAGAATAACAAGGGGAAAATTCTATAATGTCAGAGCCAGGACAGAATTGAAGGATCATTTAATTCAGATCCCTCATTTTTCTAGTGAAGGAATGAAGGTCCAGAGAGGGGAAGTGACTTGCCCAGAGTCACCTAGAAGGAAAAGTGCAGGTTCCTATCTCTTGGTTCAGTATTCCTTCCGCTACATCAGCATTCCCAAAACTTAAGTTGAGGAAACACTGATGTCCCCAAAACTGACACCACGTTTTTCTCTAAAAGGGGTCCACTAAAAAGGGTACTATGGTCTAAATAATATTGTATATGGTGTCCCCTGTTAGAGATTCAAAATGCATATCAATATGTTCAAGGTTCTGAGAAGTCCTGCAGTTTAAGAATTTTGCCCAGTGTTTCCTAAACTGACCTGTTCATGTAATACTTTTTAAAGAAATTTCTATTCACATCACATGGGACTGTTCTGACAATTACACAATTTAGGCAACACAGCACTTGTCTGAATGCAACAATGAAGAGGACCTGAATTGAATTCCTTCTAGAAAAGATAGAACTGATCACAAATATGAATGTAAGACTGCCTTCTTCTCTATGGAGGACAATGTGAAGCAGGGTTCAATGAAAAGCAAGGTGGTGAAACCAAGCAGGACTTTGTTTGGCTCCTGGGCATGGAAGCCTTTCTGTGTCCCCCATACCTTGTTTGTAGGGAATAGACATCAATATTCATGACTTTACCTGAGTCCCAAAGGGCATATCCAAAGAGTCTCTCATCCAAGAAGGAAGGAGATGCAGAGACAAGGGAGGAGGAGCCAAGAAACAATATCCAGACCTGCAGCAGGGTCCTGGTTCTGCCCCAAGGGATACACATAACAATATCTTTAAATTTGTTATAGAACTAAAGCCCCCAACAAATAGAAGATGACAGCTTTCTTCTTTTCAGAGAAGACCGTCTGAGGCCAGATTAAAGGAGCCAGAGAAATTCATCAAGAGATTACCTGAGACCAGAATAAAGGAGTGCAGGCTCTGCACACACCCTAATCTTATCAGCAACCCCACCCTTGAACCATTGCTATAAAACTCCTCACCAAATCCTCCTGGTGGGACACAGTTTTTGAGGACAGGGAGTCTGATGTGTCCCCCTTTGCCTGGCAAAGTAATAATGCTCTACTTTTATACTTCATCTGAAACTCTGTCTCCGAGATTCAGTTTAGCACCAGTGCACAGAGGCCAAGCTTTCTGCGTCAGCAGAAGAATATTACAAGAGGTGGAAATGATCGATCAAAGACTTAATGAAGGGAGAGGGATAGGGCTCAGAAACCAAGTTCTCCCAATGGTAGAAAAGGAGGAAAAAGGTGTTATTATTACTACTACAAGATGTTATAAAAGGGGGGTTTCAAATCATTCAGTTAGAAGGTGAAAGTAACAGCATTCTCCAGAGCAGAAGTCCGCACACCCCCATCATGAAAGGCTGAGTTCACACACAGTAGGCATTCAGTAAATATCTGTTGAGTGGATAAACCAGTGAAGCAAGCTGATTTACTTCAAGTCTTGGAGAGAGCTCATGCCAAGTGAATTCAAAGGTACTGCTCATCTTCTGCACCTCCAGGGAAGATTAATGTTCTATGGGAAAGAAGAGTAGGAATCTATATCTAGATACCCATAACCATTGGCTCCCTTATTTCCATAGGGTCTGAGGGGTTTTTCCTGGCAAACCCCAGCAATGAACTGAGTATGGCTGGTGGAGGGAATGAGTCAGGTTGAGCTGTTTGTTTGTCTTCCAGGGCAGGGACATGCAAGAGTCAATAAACACACTGGAGCCTCTTTGACTGGGCCTTGGAGCAAGAGATCAGCTTGTTTGTTCTAGGGAATTTGAACTTGGGTCAAAATGGCTCTCAGGGCCTCCCTTCCCAGGGGTAGAGACCTCCAGGAGACAACTGAGGTCATCTGCTGGGCAGCCAGGTGCTCTGCCTAACAATGCATTCCACAGAAGAAAGTCCTTTCGCCAGCTATTTTTTTTTCTTCACAACATGCAGTGGATATGCCAGCCTTCCACCTACTATCTGCAGGGTATCTCATTTAACACAGGCCACAAAATTGGTGACAGTGTCAGCTTAAGGCTATAGCACATCCAAGTATGTTCACATGCTTCCAGAATCCCAGGACTGGAACAGCCTTAAGAAACCATTTCAAATACATCCTGCCCTCAAAGCAGGATCACCATACCCACCTATCTCTAAGTCAGTCTTCTTTTCTTCTTTCCTTTTCCCGATCACAGTAAGAATTTTAACTTTCTCAGGCTATCCAATCCCTGCTAGTCAGGCAACAATATAAAATTCCCACTATGTGTTCCAAACTTTTTTATTGGGAAGTTCCTAATCTAGGTAAATTGAAAGTGAAGTGTTAGCTGCTCGTGTCTGACTCTTTGCGACCCCATGGACTGTAGCCCTCCAGACTCCTCTGTCCATGGCATTCTCCAAGAATACTGGAGTGGGTAGCCATTCCCTTCTCCAGGGGATCAACCCAAGGATTGAACCTGGGTCTGCTGCATTGAGGGTAGATTCTTTATGGTCTGAGTCATCGGGGAAGCCCAATCTAAGTAAACTGATAAAACTTAAATTTGTAGAAGCTGACTTGAGAATGCTTATTAAGCAAGAAAGCCCACAAGTTCAAACCAACAACTGGCTGAAAAGATAGAGACCCAAGAAGTATTAGAAGACAAAAGAGGTTACTTCAGGGAGCCTTCCTGGAAGAGGAGCTATGAAGCTAGGTTAGAGAGGAAGAAGGGAACAGAGGGAAGAGAAAAGTCGGATACGACTGAGCCTGGGGATGGAAGTGGTTTAAGGGACATTTGAGAAGCCAGAAAATGTGTGGTATGGACAGGAGTCCAGGAAGCAGCTTGGTTTGGCTAATAGACAATAGGGAGGGACAGAAAAGAACTGAGTGGAAGGAAGTTGATATGGGATCCTTGCAAGTAAATGTAGAGTGTGAGTGTGACAGGCATGGCGAAGTGTAGTATTAAATGTCTTGAAGTAGGAGGCAAGAGACATGGTTCCAGTCCTAAATCTGTGACCATCTGTAGTGCCATAACTCTTAGTCTTCTCATCTGTAAAATAAGGACATTGGATCAGAGGGCCCCTTGCAGTTCTGAAACTGTAGGATGCTAAGGTACAAGCATTTTTTCCTGTGGTCATGTATGGATGTGAGAGTTGGACTGTGAAGAAGGCTGAGTGCTGAAGAATTGATACTTTTGAACTGTGGTGTTGGAGAAGACTCTTGAGAGTCCCTTGGACTGCAAGGAGATCCAACCAGTCCATTCTGAAGATCAGCCCTGGGATTTCTTTGGAAGGAATGATGCTAAAGCTGAAACTCCAGTACTTTGGCCACCTCATGCGAAGAATTGACTCATTGGAAAAGACTCTGATGCTGGGAGGGCTTGGGGGCAGAAGGAGAAGAGGACAACAGAGGATGAGATGGCTGGATGGCATCACTGACTCGATGGACGTGAGTCTGAGTGAACTCCGGGAGCTGGTGATGTACAGGGAGGCCTGGCGTGCTGCGATTCATGGGGTCGAAAACAGTCGGACATGACTGAGCGACTGAACTGAACTGAACTGAAGGTACAAGAGACAATGAGGACTACAATGGCGGTTCCTGGACAAATCCATTTAATATTTTTTCCTTACAAGACAAGTCTAAGTTCCCTTTATCCCTGCTACTGAATTACAGCTTGAGCATATTTACTACATCAAAGATTAATCCTCTAAACCCGGCAAGCTCAATGGTTGAGCAGCAAGGAAATATCTCTATAAAGAGAATAGACTCTATAAATTATTGGTCACTTACCTAGGGTTGTTACTAAATTATTTTAAAAGGATATATATTCTGCTCCTACACTCTCTCTTCTGTCTTTCTCAGACTAATTGCTTCCTGAACTAAGAAGGGTGCCCAGATGGAGACCTGGGAAGTTTGATATATTCTGGATCCTTCAATGACTGAGATTCCGGATGATAAATAAACTGCTCAGTGGAATTTGAAACAACCTACTCACAGACTTGAAAGGAGTAGAAGGGTAAGTCATTGAAATTGCCCTCCTTTTTTCTCTTCTAAGCATTCCAAGCAGCAGAATATTTCCACTGGATTCCACGAGGAAGTGTCAGCTTTCCCTTGCTCCTACCTCAGGCCTTATCACGTGGTTTTTTTGTTTGTTTGTTTTTTGGCTGTGCTTGGTCTTTGTCAAGGCATGCAGGCTCCTTGTTGCTGTGCACAGGCTTCTGTATTTGCAGCATGCGGGCTTCTCTTGTGGATGGATCACAGGCTGTAGGGTGCTCGGGCTCAGTAGTCATGGATCATGGGCTTAGCTGCCCCGAGGCATATGGAATCTTAGTTTCCCCACCAAGGATCAAACCCAAGTCCCCTGCATTGAAAGCTGGATTCTTAACCACTTCATTACCAGGGAAGTCCCGTTACATTGTATTTAGATGTTTCTTTTTCTGTCCACCACTCTAGACTGCAAGCTCCTTGATGGCAGGGATTTAATTTTATTTATCTTTAAATAGAGCTTGCTATTCCCTCCTGGCCTGAAGAGTTTCCATTGAAAGATCAGCGGTTATCCTTATGGGAATCCCCTTGTGTGTTTTTGTTGTTTTTCCCTTGCTGCCACACGACCCAGCAATCCCACTGCTGGGCATACACACTGAGGAAACCAGAATTGAAAGAGACATGTGTACCCCAATGTTCATCACAGCACTGTTTATAATAGCCAGGACATGGAAGCAACCTAGATGTCCATTAGCAGATGAATGGATAAGAAAGCTTTGGTACATATACACAATGGAGTATTACTCAGCCATTAAAAAGAATACATTTGAATCAGTTCTAATGAGGTGGATGAAACTGGAGCCGATTATACAGAGTATAATCGGTAAGTAAGCCAGAAAGAAAAACACCAATACAGTATACTAACGCATATATATGGAATTTAGAAAGATGGTAACGATAACCCTGTATGCGAGACAGCAAAAAAGACATAGATGTATAGAACAGTCTTTTGGACTCTATGGGAGAGGGAGAGGGAGAGGGAGAGGGAGAGGAAGAGGGAGAGGGTGAGAGAATGGCATTGAAACATGTATAATATCATATAAGAAACGAATCACCAGTCCAGGTTCGATGCAGGATACAGGATGCTTGGGGCTGGTGCACTGGGATGACCCAGAGGGATGATATGGGGAGGGAGGTGGGAGTGGGGTTCAGGATTGGGAACACGTGTACCCCCATGGCAGAGTCATGTTGATGTATGGCAAAACCAATACAATATTGTAAAGTAATTAGCCTCCAATTAAAATAAATAAATTTAAAAAATAATAATAATAAAATTAAAAATAAATAAATAAATAGACCTTCCCTGGTGGCTTCAGTTCAGTTGAGTTCAGTTGCTCGCTCGTGTCTGACTCTTTGCGACCCCATGAATTGCAGCACGCCAGGCCTCCCTGTCTATCACCAACCCCCGGAGTTCACTCAAACTCACGTCCATTGAGTCAGTGATGCCATCCAGCCATCTCATCCTCTGTCATCCCCTTCTCCTCCTGCCCCCAAGCCCTCCCAGCATCAGAGTCTTTTCCAATGAGTTAACTCTTTGCATGAGGTGGCCAAAGTATCGGAGTTTCAGCTTTAGCATCAGTCCTTCCAAAGAACAACCAGGACTCATCTCCTTCAGAATGGACTGGTTGGATCTCCTTGCAGTCCAAGGGACTCTCAGGAGTCTTATCCAACACCACAGTTCAAAAGCATCAATTCTTCGGCGCTCAGCTTTCTTCACAGTCCCATTCTCACATCCATACATGACCACTGGAAAAGCCATAGCCCTGACTAGATGGACCTTTGTTGGCAAAGTAATGTCTCTGCTTTTCAATATGCTCTCTAGGTTGGTCATAACTTTTCTTCCAAGGAGTAAGCGTCTTTTAATTTCATGGCTGCAGTCACCATCTGCAGTGATTTTGGAGCCCCCCAAAAATAAAGTCTGACACTGTTTCCACTGTTCCCCCATCTATTTGCCATGAAGTGATGGGACCAGATGCCATGATCTTAGTTTTCTGAATGTTGAGCTTTAAGCCAACTTTTTCACTCTCCTCTTTCACTTTCATCAAGAGGCTTTTTAGTTCCTGGTGGCTTAGATGGTAAGTAATCCACCTGCAATGAGGGAGACCTGGGTTCAATCCCTGGGTTGGGAAGATTCCCTGGATGAGGGCATGGCAACCCACTCCAGTATTCTTTCCTGGAGAATCCCCATGGACAGAGGAGCCTGGCAGGCTACAGTCCTTGGGGTTGCAAAGAGTTGGACACGAGTGAGTGACTAAGTACACAGCACATCTTTAAATAAGACCTAGCACAGTGACTACCACATAGTTGATCCTTCCTTGTTCAAGCCTGAGTACATAAATGAAGAAATCATTATCTGATTAAAAAAGACTGTCTAATATCTAGCCTTAGTCTTCTGCTATCACAAACACTTACCTCTTTCTGTCTACAGGGCCAGTTAATGACACCTCCTTGCTCCTGAGTTAAATGTCTAAACCCTCATCCTGGTACCTGATAAGCATCTTCATCACAGCTCTGATCAACTCTATTGTAAACGCTCTACTTATCTAGCTTCTCACCCACCTGACAGCACTAAAAATGTGGACACCTTGCCTTATTCATTTTGTACCCCTTGTTCAGAGTAATAGCTATTATAAAGTAAGGCAATTTGTTGAATTAATCAAAGAAACACAGAGGTTTATATTTTCCATGTTATAACCAAAGAAAGAATCCTTTAGGAGTTTATTAAAGATCAATCTCTATGATGTTGTGCTTAGACCAAAGGAGAGGCTTCTGGGGGCAATTGTATGGCTATTTTAATGATCTAAACATGCTTCATAAAAGCAAAAGTTGTCTATACAGTTCAAATAGGTAACTGTTCACCTCTAGTATTTTGGAGTAGTATTAATTCAGTCTCTCAATTGCACTATGAGGAGTGGGGAATGGATTTAAAAAATGCAGACACGGCTCTGTTGTCAAGGATGCACAGACTAAAACACATCAATGAGGGTGAATATAAGAAAGATGAAGACCATCAGTGCCATACAGTCATCCAAAGAAGGGCATCAGGCAAGGGAAGGCTCTGGGCGTGCTTGGCTTGAGAAATGGGAAGAGGTGGCTAATCATTCATGTTTTGAGAAACTCTCCTCTTATTGGCCCAGGAGAGCTTCTCAGGTATAGGGAAGAAAGCACAGACTGCTGGAAGAATGAGGAAAAGACCATCTAATAGTCTGAGGGAAATCAAGGCCAGACCCAAAATGTGAAAAAACTGCCCCAAAATTATGAACGAGGAAGGCCAAGGTAAGTGGTGGTGAAATAGGAAAAATAGGCCTAATGTGTATGGCTGAGTCCTTTTGCTGTTCACCTGAAGTTATCACATGGCTTGTTACTTGGCTATACTCCAATACAAAATAAAAAGCTTTTTGTAAAAAAGAAAAGAATAAAATAGTCCTGATTCAAAAGTGTTAGTTGCTCAGTTGTGTCAGACTTTTTGAGATCCCATGGACTGTAGCCCATGAGGCTCCTCTGTCCATGGGATTCTCCAGGCAGGAATACTGGAGTGGGTAGCCATTCCCTTCTCTAGGGAATATTCCCGACCCAGGGATCAAACCCAGGTCTCTTGCATTGTAGGCAGATTCTTTACCATTTGAGCCACCAGGAAAGCCAATGAAAGGGTCTCATGAATTCTTCTGAAAGTTGTAGGTGTGCTGTAGGTGAACACTAGGAGAGATTGATGAGGATGTGAACTAATTAATCAACTGGAAAACTGGATGACCAGACTCTAGATGATCCATAATGGAATCTATACTCCCAAGTTGTGTGACATCTCCCACTTACCCACCTCTGCCCAAGTGGCCATTTCCTCTAAGAATAATCTCCTCCTTTTCAGCATCATGTTTGTCTCCTCCAAGAAGTCTTCCATAGCTAATGGAATGGAAATGCCCTTCTCCATCCACAGCAATTTGGATCTTGGCTGCTCTACGTACTACTCATTCATTCCTGACCTTTTGTCATTCACTGTCTACCTCTGGAGACTGCAGTCTGTCTCATCTTTTTTAGAAGGGTACTCAGAAGAGAAAGCATCTTATCCTCCTTTGTTCATTTTGCTTCCCAAAATTGTTCAAGGCAGGAAAGCACAGACCACCCAAGGAAGACAGCCATCAGATGGCTCCATTCCCCGCATCACAGACTCTGTGACGGGCTCTTCTCTCACACTGGAGTTATGGAGCAGGAGTTATAGCTCTCCCTGTAAAAAGTCATTATAATTATGAAAAATGTCTACAGCTCCTTCCACCGTTTAGGCAAAGCCTCTGGCTGTCCCAATGAGCAGAGATTTAAGATCCTGTTCTCCATAAAGATGGCTAGATAGCTGTAGAGATGGATGTGGTAACGCCTAATTGGTCACTGTTGAGTCATCAAATCTGTTTCAGAAGCGGGACTGGACAGTCTCATCTGATAAGAGAGGGCTGAAAACAGCTCAGGAGGGTGGTGGCAAGGGGTTCTTTTCACCATTTTATCTGCGCTAGCTGCCCCCCGCCCCCACCCGTTTCTGATATCTCTTTGCTTGGGATTTCTAAGAACAGTAGATTCCGCAGTCTTTCTCAGAAGTACCTTCATTCAACTTCCCAGTACCGTAGGGCTTCCTTTAAGTCTAATCTCGATCTCTTGAAAGTCCTGGTTGTCTCTGCTCTGGCCTCATGAAGGCCAGTATTTTCCTCTTTGTGTGTGTGTGTATGTGCTTTCAATACTTTATTTTTTAAAAATAAAGTGTTTATTTATTTATTTGGCTGTGCTGGGTCTTAGCTGTGGCACACGGGATCTTTAGTTGTGACATGTGAACTCTTCGTTGGGGCACATGGGATCTAGTTCCCTGACCCCGGCCCCTGCATTGGCAGCACAGAGTCCTAGCCACTGGACCACCAGGAAGTCCTGCTTTCAATACTTTAAATCACTGGTCAGCATCTTCTCTACCCGCCTGCTTCCTCTGTCATCACTCCCAGTCTTGATCTTGCTCTTCCACATATTAATCACAACTTTCTTAGTGATAAACATTTTTCAAAATCTTGTGACTTTTAAAGAACACTCTTCTAGAATCCGTAATGACTATCACTTGGTTCAGAGTGGGTAAAATATATTATTCAAACAACAGTGCCTTTTAGCAGCAAACAATATGGAAATATAGGCCAAACTCCAGGGGTCTATCACTAGGAGGTAATAACTGATCCAGTGTAGAAGTGAATGAAGAAGACAGCACTGTTCACAATTTGTGGCTTTAAAAGCAAGGGAAAGAGGTCAATCTGTGGTAAAAGTAAGACTTTTAAGATGGTAGAGGGTGTGAAATCTTCATTTCAGGCTTTTAAACACAAAAAAACCATCCTCCTGCCTGAGTCTGAAAATATTTCAAATGGTAAAGATAACTTCCTAGGTAGATAGGACAGAATGACTTTTCAAGCAAAACCTGTGACTCTTCTTTCTTCCTAAGGAAGATGATTTGGTTTGTGAAAATGGTAAAGGAATACTGTTTGTCCTAGGAGTAAAGGTGCAGAAGCCAAGGGCAAGATGGGAAATAAGGACTGGTTCCCTCTGCCAGTGGTGCTCCCCCTCCCACCCACCCACCCACCCCTTCCAGCTGGATGCAACTGAGCAGCAACTCCATTTGTTCAGTTCAGTTCAGTTGCTCAGCCGTGTCCGACTCTTTGCGACTCCATTGACTGCAGCACCCCAGGTTTCCCTGTTCACCAACTCCCAGAGCTTGCTCAAACTCATGTCCATTGAGTCGATGATGCCATCCAACCATCTCATCCTCTGTCTTCCCCTTCTCCTCCTGCCTTCAGTCTTTCCCAGCATCAAGATCTTTTCCAGTGAAACTCCATTTGAGTTACCCCAAAAAACACTCTGCCATCATCCAACATTACTACTGACCAATGCCCGGAACATCAACCCTACCCCTCCCAGGCAGAAAAGTAGAGCCTGGTTATGACCTGTGTATTTATTGACTAAGGGCACATATTCCTTAAGGTTGTCCTCAGTATCCTTCCGTCTCTGGAATGCTCTTCCACCTCAGTCACTCAAGTCAGAGATGAAAATTCTCTTCATTTAAAATGCATCACAGAAGGTGCCTCTGCCACTTCCCTGGCATGACATCTTTCCTCTCTCTCTCCTATAAACCTAACATCACTCCTGGGCAGCCGTAGTCAGAACCCATTTCCTTTTCTTCTCCTGCCTACCCACAGAGTTGGTCATCCAAGCTCTCTTGGACCAACCACTCGCCTCCCATTTCAGTCTTAGAGATGAAGGTCAGACCAGGTGGTTAGCCTCCATGCCTAAAGTCTGAGTGCTCCTCCACATCCAGATCCTCTTGAGACACAGGAGCTAGAAATGAGTCTGGTTTCTGTCACTCCATGCACCTCAGAGCGGCTGCACCCACTAGAGATGGGGCATTTCCTAGTTTACCGAGCTCGTGCAGGGCTACCTGCCCAGCTCCAGAGGCAGGTAGTAAGACGGCAGATAGTAAAAAGGAACCTCGCTGATACCCATCAGAATCCAAGGCAGATAAAGCAAGGCAGTTTGCTATTCCTCAGAGGGCCTGACACTCCCTGGAGGGACAAAGGGAGCTGGGTACCCTGATCATCCAGAGTAATTGCTGCCGCCGCCACCCTGACAATAATAACCCCCGAACCACAGGCAGCCCTTTTCATCTGAAAGATCTCAAAGCTCCTAGCCGCCAGGTGCTCATTAAGCCCTCTTGGATGAGGTTGGCCTGACGGGTCTGAGCCTTGCTACAGACGGTCAAGGTCAGGGGGTGACTCAGAGAACCTGGGGTGCCAAATGATGCAGAGGAGGGGGCCCACCACCTTCCTACACGTGGGAAAATGATTCTCCTTGGCCCAGGTCTGAGTCTCGACTCCAGAGGAATAAAAAGGAGACTAGCTCCTCCCCCAGCCCTCTACAAGCCAGGTCATGTAGAATGAATCCAACACAGAGCTCAACTACCCCAAATACCATACAGGACTGTTTACACCCCAAGAACTGGTGGGAGTCACAGGGAAGTGGGAATGGGCACGGGGAGTTTTGAAAGAGAAAAGCAGAAATGAGAGACAACTTTTCTCTTCCTGGAAACAGCCCCTGAATCAAGAGGCTGGTTCTGGGCATGACCCTGGGTAGCAAAGCAGGGAAAGGCTAGTCTTCATTGCCCTGATATCAAAAGAGGAAAAAATCTATTTTTCTACAGAAATGGCCTCTGTACAAAGCCTGAATTCAAAGTGAGAAGGGGGAGTTGTCATCCACTGAACTCTACACTTATTATGTGTAGGTCAGAATGTGAGTTCTGTTTACCACCTATTCTGCTATCCTGTCTCACTTGAGAGCCTCCATCAGACCACGCCAGGAGTTACACGGATCAGGTAAATGAAAACATCCCCACCTGCCTCCCTAGTCCACAGAGATCACTATACTGAAGTGAATCCAAAATCATTTTGAATGGCTCTTTCTGACACAGACCACAAAGCCTGCCTTTAGAAAAATGGCCCACAAACCAATTCCATGGACCATTTGGATGGATCATTAGACAGACAATCTCAGAAAATCATATCCTTCACTCACTCCCTTTTTCTATTACAACTACCACAACAAAAGTTGAAAGGCCTTTTATCTGATGGCATATGTGGTTTTGAATAGAGTCAGATCTAATCTAAAAATAAGCTACAAAATAATGGTATCTTTGGTAACAATTTGAAAATGTACAAATGGGCAAGACTGGAAGCCTGTCTTGCTCTCTTTAGATGACCCAAAGCTAAATCACTACTGATTCATCTAGTAGCAATTGTTGGAATTTCAGGTATAGGTGCCTTCAAGAAAACGGCCTTTATTGTACAGCAAAAACTAACACTACATTGTAAAGCAATTACACTCCAATAAAAAAAGAAAACTCCCTTTATTGCACTAACTTTCATACTCCAAAACTAGAAGATGAGAGTAGACACACTTAGTGGCCTAACCTGTGAAATGGGAGGAAGATCATTTCCTGAGTGTTAAACTTGGAGAACCAATGACTTAGGAAAACATGAGGGAGGAGAAAGAGTCAATAGTTCCAGCTTGCCTCTGGAAACCAAAGCCCAGGAGACTCCAAGAAGTCCAAAGAGCCCCAGACCTGTTGTTTAACAGCCCCAGACCTGTTCCTCAAGGTTTCCATCTCTGCACAACTCTACAGTCAGGAGAAATATCAGAAGTATCCTCTGTTTGGGGGCTTCCCAGGTGGTGCTAGTGGTAAAACCGTCTGCCAATTCAGGAGACTAAGCAACAGGGGTTCGATCCCTAGGTTGGGAAGATCTCCTGGAGGAGGGCACGGGAACCCCCTCCAGTATTCTTGCCTGGAGAATCCTATGGACAGAAAAGCCTGGCAGGCTACAGTCCATAGGGTCGCACAGAGTCCAACACAACTGAAGTAACTTAGCATGTACACATGCATCCTCCATTTTTATTTACTATACTCCTCAAGGTCATTTTTATATTCTTTTGCCCCTAAAAAGGACCTGCCCCTACCCTCCAACCTCAATTCTCCCAAGCCAAAAAAAGGAGAAAGCATCCATTTGCCCAGAAATCAGGGGTTCCCACTCCCAACCTCGAAGAGGTGAGGGAGGCAGGGGAAAGACACTCATTAGTAAGTTGCAGGTGCTGTTACTAGGGTATTATTTATTATTTGTTGGCTGCCAAGGCTTCCCTGAGCCTGCAAAGACAGAGCCATTGCCTCGGGGGCTGCAAAGTCTGAGACAGACAAACAACACACAACCCGGGCATGAAATCCGCCCCGCTAAGGAGCTAGGGGCAACCTCAGGGATCAGAGCCACCCTCTTCTTTGGAGAGTCTTCTGCCTCCTGAAAGTCTTGGGGAAGGTACAGATGTTCAGGGCAGACCCTGGTTCAGAGAGGAGAGGGCTGTCCATGGAATAAGAGGGGCTCCAGAGAAAGGAACCCAGGCGCAGGTTGAGGCAAGAGGTCTTAGAATGGTGTGAGAGGTAGGAGGAAATGAGATCAGGGTTACAGGCTGGGACAGCAGGCAGAGGAGGCGGGCTGGAGGGGGAGGCATTGCTGAATGGATGGGGGAGGCCAAGAGATGTCATCAGCTGTTGCGTGGGGGAGCACTGATGCCAGAACTCAAGTTGTGGCAAGAATGAACCGCCAGAGGTACCAAAAGATTGAGTTTCACCAGAGGCAAAGAGGGGCGGCTTGGTCACTGATAATACCCTCTGTTGAGATGCTATTGCTGCATGATAACTGGTCCATCCCCAGTAAAAAGCAGGCAACAAAAGAAAAGGCTAGCACCTGGCACTGAAGGGCTCTTCAAGACATCTGGTCATGTATCCCTTTGCTGGGAGAAGTCCAACCATCTCAGAGATGGGTGAAAGCTGTTTAAGTCTTGCCCGTGATGGCTTTCCCTAGGAAAGTCATTTGAGTGCTCAGCATCCCCTGGAATCTCTGTTCCATATCCCATCTTCTTGGTCTGGCCTCATTCTCTGTGCAGACTTCACTAGTACAAGGGAGCTTGTTAGGAGCTTTAGAAGGGAAGACTTCTCTTGTCTAACCAAAGACAGCACTTCTAACTAAAAAAAAGCACTTCCTGACTTTATTTTTTTTTTAATGTTCAGGTCAAGAGGGACGTACATGAAAAGGAGAGGGAAACAGGGCCTCCCATCCAGTCAGCAGTGGAGATTGACGAGGTGAGAGCCGTCAGAACCACACTCAGCCTTCGCACCCCACACAGGGCGGCAGAAAACAAGGCCTGGGCGGAGGACAGAAGGGACTCTGTCAGCTTCCTCACTCTCAGGAAGTCCTGGGCTCAGGCTAACTTCAGCACCTCCACCTTTGAAAGATCTCTTCTCATTCAGAAAAGGAGAATAGTAATTACCCTTCTTCATTTCGCTACCCCAGAAACTGGTTCTACAAGCCCCAAGCCAGGGTATCAAACCCCTGAGCCCCCTGTAAACTCAGCAGTCCTGGGTTTCGTTTGCTGGTCTCTTCCCAAGAATCCCAGGCTGCACCAAGTGAGGAACCCAAAGACAAGCAACCTGCCCGGGTTTATTTATTTCTCTCCTTCAAAACCCGCACCCATTACTCAATAACCTTGGAGGGCTCGCCTCCAAACACTGCAGGACAGCCCTCTCCTGCTATTCGTGCCCAAGCAGAGAGGCCAAACGCCAGCCTTCTGCTTTAGACTCACTAGTGCTACCTGCAACGGGATGGAAACTTCCTAACAGTCTGGTCTAAAAGGGCCCTAGGAGACAAGCCAGGACATCCCTTCTGCAGGGACAATTACAGGGTCATCGTGGAGAGCGAGTCTGCCCTCCTGCAGTGTGTTCCCAAACGGTGTGAATGGAAACGTCTTCTACCCCATGCACGCTTGCTCAGTCGCTCAGTCATGTCTGACTATTTGCGACCCCATGACTGGAAGTCCACCAGGCTCCTCTGTCCAAGGGATTCTCCAGACAAGAATACTGAAATGGGTTGTCATTTCCTCCTCTAGGGGATCTTCCCGACCCAGAAATTGAACCCGCTTCTCCTGCATTGGCAGGCAAATTCTTTTACCACTGAGCCCCAGCTTCCTCCAAACTGTCAAAGCCCCTAAATACCATAAGAAGTAGCCAAGACTATAAATCTCTCTGTAAGTTTCCATGTTCACCCCAAATTGTGAAGTCCTACACCTTGTGAACACTGGGAATGGAGAACAATTACCTAGACGATCCAAAAATATTTAATAAATTTTTCAAAATCCATGTGGCTCTGAAATTCAGTGTTTTTGCACAACACGTGTTTATCTGTGTTATTTAAGCTGACATTAGATTGCTTTTCCCTAGCACATGCTTGCTTAGAGCTGGGGGTGGAGGGGGAGCAAGCCCAGGGTCACAAAGATGTCCTAAAATGAAAACGAAATAATTGTTCAAGTTAAAAACTATTGCCAAGCGAATCCTCATAGTCATTGTATACAGAGAAATCCAGAACTACCATGCATCCACCAGGGGGCCAGCTGGCCAGCAATCCTTCCCAACAGCAAACACTGGGGCTGAGGGAAACGAGATATTATTACTTATCACTGCAGGTTCTGAGGGCACTGGAAGGTCTACTCTCGTATTTTTAGTGGTGGAATCAATTCTATCCTTCAATTGGTTTTCAATTTGACTAATTTATTGAAAGGAGGAAAGGCAATCAGGCCAGGCACCGTGGAAGACTTCCTAATAGAAATGTGGATCTATTACACTCTAGCATCTCTTAGACTGGTTAGCTTTAAAAGCATAGAATCCGTCCTCTTTTTCAAGCTAGATTATAAGACAGTCTGTCCTGAGGCCACGAGACTGGTAAAAGGACACTCTTGCTCACTCAGTCTTGACTCTTCTCTCCTCAGGGAAGCAGATTCAATATCCAGAAGGTGAGGGCTGCAGTGTTATTTTACAAACCAGCCCTCCCTATATCAACGCCACTTACTGTACTGGAAGCCAGTATTAAGTGAACCACTAGCGTAGTGCATCAAAGGCTTATTGAATATTGATTCCCATTTACGTGACAGCAAAATGGCCTAAGAAATCTTCTCTGGATGCCTCAGCTCCTTGATAAAGAGGGTGTTAGTTTTGTTTTATGAAGCCGGGATCCCAGCCAGTCACATCTTATAGCTCCACTTACTTTTATTTAATAAAAACAAAGGACGGTATGAGTGAGGAGGGGGGGTGTGTTGTGTCATGTTGTTTTTCAAGAGGATTCGATCTGTGAACAAAGCAGGAGAAACAGGAGTTAGACTTCAGGGAGGATTTTGTCATGGGCCAAAAAGGGAACAGAGACATCCTAAAATGAGCCATCTCAAAGACATATATACAGGGTTCCTTCTTCCAAGAAAACAGCAGACAGGGAAGGGATTTTGCTGGCTTGCAAGTACCATACCAGCAAACAATGAAACAGACTGCTTTGGCAGCAAGGGCAGAATCACAGTGTCTGTCTTCAGGGAAGCCAGGATAAAAAGGTTTCCATATCCCTTCTGTATATGCCAGGTCTTCCTAGCCCAGCCCTTAATGGGAATTCCCACTAGTCTCCAAATTTTACAGAAAAAGAGTTTCCACTATTTTCCCACCCCTAGTTTCTAGCAGAGAAAAATTCCCTAATGTTAAGCCTTAATTCTATTCGCCCATTTTTTTAAAGTTTTCCGTCTTAGAAGATAAGCTACAATACTTTTGTGGAAAAGAACAGACAGCTCCATATTTGAACAACATGAGGGTGGGGTGGGGAGCATGGAGAACAGGGGTCAGGCTCAGAAGGTGAACCCTCTCCTGGATCCTCACCCCCATCCCGCTCAGCCTCAACTCTTCAGGTGAGACACCGGACAAAACTCCTCAGTGTGGAAGACCACAGAAGCCACCTCCCCTAGCGCCTCTAACTGGATGGGTGCAGAGCAGACAGATGCCAAGACTGGAAACAGAGCACAGAGGGAGGGTGAAACAGGAGCTGGGGAATGCCCACAAATCGGTCAGCCTGCCAAGAGCCACTGACCCCGTTTTAATATCCCAGAGGTTGGAGGCGAGAGCAGAAATCACAGGCTCCAGAAAAAACAATCTTTGCAAGAAAATTGCCTGTCGCAGCCAGAGATATATGAAAGTGCTGTTACAGTCGGGGGGAGAGACTGTAAAACTACACCTGGTTATTGCACGGACTGGCTGACACCATGATGCTTTTGCACAGCAAACAGTTTTGTTTGAAATGAAAAATCCCTATGGACTCGGGTAACTAAGATGGTGCTGGATGAGGTAAGTAGAGAGAGGAAAAGTGGGCAGGGCTGCTCCAGCTTCAGCGTAGAAGCAGATCTGGGATGATTGGGTTGATACTGGGATGACCAGACTGCAAGGAGGAATGAGAGGTGGGACCAGGACATGGAATTCAAGTCCCACAGTAGCCAGAAGCAGAAAGAAAGCAGGAAATTTCTGGCCCCAGGGATTTCACACCAACTTCCACAAGTAAACTCTCCGTCTCTCTCCCCTGACAGCCTTCGCACTGCGTCCTGTCCTTCCCATCTGACTTTATCTCTCTCTTCTTTCACTTACCTTCCACTGTTGCCCTCTCCTTCGCCCATCTTTGTATCTTTCACTTTATCTCTGCTTCTGCCTGGTTTTTACTATCTGGTCCTCTAACTTACAACTATTTTTGTGTCTTTGTCTCCATGGTGTCTTTGGCTTTTGTTAACCCTCCTTTCTTCTTACGTCAACCTCTCGTGTCTGTCTACTTGAACATCACTCTCCCTGATTTTCTCTACCAAAATCATAGACAGGGAATTCTAAGAAAACTGTTCACTACCTTTTTGTGAAACACTTGCTTAACATTCTTTTATTTAATCCTTACGAGTCTGAAAATTAGGTCTTATTATCCCCATTTAACAGATGGGAAGACAAGAGCAAAGACTGCTAAGCAGCAGAGCTAGGATTCAAACCCAGAACTGCTGACTTCAGATATCCAACCTTAATAATTAATGGGCAAGAAAAAACAAACAGAAAATGATAAGAGGGTAAGTAGATGCCCTGGAGAAAACCATAGAGATAGGAGCAGATAAATGTTCCAGACCAATCAGTGGGAGCAACCTGAAGTCCTTAACCTGCCTGCCTTCAGGCCCAATGGACCAATTACCAGATCTGTCAAGGAGATCCTCAGCTCTGTCCAGACTCAATAGAGAACCACTAGCCCCAAGAAGAGCATCCTCCCCTTAGGCTGGGCCTAGTCTTTCCTAAACCTCCTCTCTAATTGAGCCCTGAAATTCTTTGTGGGGGAAAAAAAAAACTGGCGCCTTCTGCCTTGGGATGGCACTGTCTCCACAACCAGACATCTGTTCATTTGTTATGTGTAAATATAACATCATCAGAAACTGTGTTGGATCACAAAATTCTCAGGCTGGAAGACAAGCTTTTTTTTCTTTTTCTTTTTTTAATCTATACCCAATAAATCTCTTTTGTTGTACAACTACAGTCCTCTCCATGTTCCCCGTTCATGTTTACAAAGTTTTCCTTAGCGCTCCTGTTCTCCCCTGCTAGAACTGAATCTCGGTCCCCAGACTTTGCCATCCAATTCTCGGATAAGCAATGGCATCTTCTAGCTCCCACGAGTGCCTGGCGTTTGCCACAGAGCATGAGATGGGATCTCTGTTATCTCTGCGTCATTACAAATGGAATAATTGGTCATAAAAATTATGCAGCCTGTTGGAAAAGAAATAACACACATGCTCATTACAGATTTCTGAGATAGCTTCTCCTGGCTAAAATTTCATGTTTCTCCACATCCCAGTCACCACCAATATCCCCTACTTCCTGTGCCCCAAAACATTGAATCGTCTCCAGAAAGAAGCCTGAGACAGAATACAGACTCAAAGCTATAGCCGCATCAGAAGTTTTCCTCAACTGAACCAACATAACCTGACCTAGAAGTTGAGGAGTTACTTCTCTCATAAACCAAAATCTTAGATAGTTTTTGAAGTGGAAAGGCGGGGGGGACCTCCTTAAATTTCCTCTTCATCAGCCAATCTGTATACTGACACTGGTATGAAATGAGATCCAGAGAAAGGAGGTGCCGTTCCCTGAGGGCAGGGAAACTTCAGTTTGATGGTGAAAATGGGCGTGTTTAGGATACGGACATACTGAACCCAAAGTTGGAGCAGAGCGGTGGTTCTGAGCTCCCAGAGCTGGTGTAAAATATAAGAGGGAGATGCACTGGGCTTCCGAGGCGGTGCTAGTGGTGAAGAACCTGCCTGCCAATGCAGGTAGATATAGGAGACCAGGTTTGATCCCTTGTTTGGGAAGATTCTCTGGAGGAGGGTGCGGCAACCCACTCCAGTATTCTTGCCTGGAGAATCCCATGAAATGGCTACGGTCCAGAGCATCGCAAAGAGTCAGACACAACTGAAGTGACTTAGCACACACACTGGTAATAGATGAAACGACCAGCCCCGTGCCACCCCACAGAGAAGAAACAAGGAGTGTTATTATTTATTCTGAATGATGAGATGCTGGAAATCTACTATCTATAGGCACTATCGATATTCTGAAAGATCTGTGGTGCACCCCGCCTCATGGTCCTGACTATCAGGCCCCAGTGCCTCACCCTACCACATCCAGGCATGCATAACACCCAAGGATTAGATTATTACACGTGGTGAAATCAAAGGGCACTGCTCCAAAAGAGAAATGCTTTAAAAAATTTTTTTAATTTATTTACTTATTTTTGGCTGTGCTGGGTCTTCCTTGCTTTGCTGGCTTTTCTCTCGTTGGAGGGATCAGGGGCCACTCTCTAGTTGCTGTGTGCAGGCTTCTCATTGCAGTGGTCTCTCTTGTTTCAAAGCACGGGCTCTAGGGCACTCAGGCTTCAGCAGTGCAACTCCCGGCCTCTAGAGCACAGGCTCAGTAGTGTGGTACAGGGCCTCAGCTGCTCCACAGCATGTGGGGTCTTCCTGGACCAAGGACTGAACCTGAATCTTCTGTGTTGACAGGACTCTTACTATTGAGCCACCAGGGAAGCCAAAGAAATGCTTTTTAAAAAAAAAATTTATTATAGTTGATTTATAATACTGTGCTAGTTACTGCTGTTCAGCAAAGTGCATATGTTATGCATATACATTTATCCACTCTTTTTTAGACTCTTTTTCCATATAGGTCATTACAAAGTATCAAGAAGAGTTCCCTGTGCTATAGAGTGGGTCCTCATCAGTTATTTATTTTACATATAATATAGTAATGTGTATATGTCAATCCAGTCTCCCAATTTATCCCTCCCAATACCACACTTTCCCCCCTGGTAACCATAAGTTTGTTTTCTACATCTGTGACTCTATTTCTGTCTTGTAAATAAGTTCATTTGTAGCATTTTTTAGATTCCATATATATACAATTATATGATATTTGTCTTTCTCTATCTGATTTCTTTCATCAGTATGACAATCTCTAGGTCCATCCATGTTACTACAAATGGCATTATTTGTTTCTTTTACATGGCCAAGTGATATTCCATTGTGTGGGATAAATGCTTGGAGATGACAAGAGACACACATGAGGCCTTTTGCTCAGGCTGTGGTCTGGAGGTCTCTGCTCTCAAAATTACCACTAGGAAGAAAACAAGAAACACATTTCTCCACCAATAGAGCAAAATTTAGAGACTCAGGAGCCCAGAAAAACATGGGAAAGATGCAGAGTAACCTCCTCCCATGACTCTGGGGGAAACCTCTCATTTATATTATTTTCCCACTCAGCAGGTCACCTCTTCTTCCCCAGTTTACCCCAAACTATTTTGCTCTCTGGGATTCCCAGGTAGCTCAGTGGTAAAGAATCTGTCTGCCCATGCAGGAAACGTGGATTCTATCCCTGGGTTGGTGAGATGCCCTGGGGGAGGAAACGGCAACCCACTCCAGTATTCTTGCTTGGAGAATCCCAGGGACAGAGGCGCCTGGTGAGCTACAGTTCGGGGGGGTGGGGGTCACAAAGAGTTGGACACGATGGAGCGACTGAGCTTGCATGCACTTTGCTCTCTAGTTGCTCTATAATCCCATTCAAGATCTAAAAAGAGGCAAGGCCAGTAGTAGTTCCTGGCTTCCTCTTCTGGAGATGACCAAGAAGCACCCAGCACTGGTCTAAAGACTTTCACACTCCTACCTCCAAGTGTGCTCTGGACATCACAGTTCTACACCCGAACCTGGGAGAGCAGGGAGCATGTTGCCTACTCTCCCTGATTCCCCATGGGAGAGGGAACAAAAAAGAGGGAGGCTGGCTATGAGCCAAGCAGACTGAGAGACTGGTTCCTAGTTTTCCCAGCCGTGGACTCAACTTCTTGGAGTTGAGTGGAGAGTGAGACGAGGAGATTGCTATGTGAAGAACAGGTCTGACTCCTACACCCTGTCTCCACTCTGTGCTTCTCCGTACTCCCTCTCTGCGGGGTGAGGAGGAAGGAGGGAATTACACCAACTCCTCAGCCATTCCCAGCCACAGTCAACCCTCCTACAAAATATGAATCAGCGTCGGTGGCGGAGACAGAAACCAGGAGGTTATTTTGAGATCTGTGAGCTCTGCCTCTCCCTAGGACCTTAGGGACAAATGTCTGCTGGGGACAAGGTACCATTCTGAGGTGAACACCATCAGTCAACCTCCAAGAGAATTTTAGGGAGCTTGAACTCTGTCCTACGCAACTTGGAGACAGACGCCTGGGAGGTTCCCATGCCTTCCCCTCAAGAACACTGTCTCCTCTGCCCTCCCAGCCTCGCAGAGTCAGTTCCCAGCTTTCTAGGCAATTCTGATGGGGTTTCATAAATTCAAAGGACACAAATATCCTTTTTCCCCTCTTCAAAAATATCCACACAGTTTGAATCTAGTCTGGAGTGTTATTTAAGTAGCTTTTACTCAGGCACATCTACAAGATAAATTCTATATCATCCCTCCTTCAGCAGAGCTTCTCTCACTTTGTCACCCATGGGGTTGTTGTTCCGTTGCTCAGTCCTGTCTGATTCTTTGTGACCCCATGGACTGCAGCACGCCAGGTTTCCCTGTCCTTCATTATCTCCCAGAGTTTCCTCAAACTCATGTCCATTGGGTCGGTGATGCCATCCAACCATCTCATCCTCTGTCGCCCCCTTCTCCTCTTGCCTTTGATCTTTCCCAGCATCAGAATCTTTTCCAATGAGCATAGGGGATCCTGTCCCAATGCAGATTCTGACTCCACAGGTCTGGGGTCGAGCCTGAGATTCTGCATTTCTAATGAGCTCTGAAGTGAGGCCAATAGTGCTGGAGCCCAGGCCACCCTGTGAGTGTGGAGGATCCAGGATGGAGTAGGTGAACCCAGGGGAGAGTTCTGTGGGAGGCTCTTGCCTTGAGGTTGCCTCCAGTCTGAGAGGAAACTAAAACACAAAGAAGGCAGAACGGGGTAAGAGCCGCCAGGCAGAACGCTACAGAGTGCGGGAGGGGTGGGTCACATGATTAAGGCCGGGGCATCTTAGGACATCAGGGAGGATGTCGAAGCAGAAGCATGGAACAGAAGAAGAAAGTAGGGGCTGGCAGCACGAGGGCAAGGGGGAGGCAACACGTGCACAGGATCAGGCGGGGGAAAGAAGGACCCTGGAACAGGAGCCTGGGGCCAGGATTGCCTCTCAGAGCAGGGCGCTGAGCCAAGAACTGCTACGAGCTCATTGGAGGTAGTCCATGGGGGCAGTGGAGATGGGTCTAGAAATCCAGCCCTAGGACCTGAAATTTAACAGAAGAAAGAAAGCCTCTGTGGTCAGAATGGTGCTATAAGAAGCTAAGTCAAATGATAGTGGCGGCATGCCTGGGGCTAGGGGCAGGGGGTGCGGAGTTAGTGTTTCATGGCACTGAGTTTCAATTTGAAAAGATGAAAAAGTTCTGGAGCTGGACGGTGGTGATGGTTGCACAACGATGGGAAGGCACTTGATGCCACTGAAAACCACACACATAAAAATGGCTTAAATGGACAATTTTATGTTATATCTATTTTATCACAATAAAAAAAGTCATAGTGGAGGCTGAGGTCATAAAAAGATGGCACTACTATGTAAAAATGACTAAAAAATTTAAAATTTAAATAGGACTAAGATCCAAGCCCACCCTAGACTGAGGAGATGCTGGAAAATGGGCCTCTTGAAGTAAACTAAAACCTGAAACTCTTTCAACCCCAAACCCCACCCCCCTCCACTTCACTCTCCTACCATAATGCGCGATGCTTATGTTCTTAAGGATTTGAAAGAAAAACAACCACATTACAAATGGGTTTCTGTTGAGTCTTTGAGCTCGACCTGCTCATCTTGAGTCACTAGGAGCTGTTCCGCAGGCAGTGCACGGATCTCCTTGCTCAGCAGCCTGCAGGTGAGAGAGCAAGCCAACGATGAGGAAAGGCCAGCTCTTAAAATGCCCAGGCTCAGAGTTCTTGGGAATAGGCAGCTGTTTCCTGTCTCTGCAAAGGAATTCAGGAGAAAAGGGATGAGCTGAACCGATAGAGAATGAAAACAAACTGTGAAAAGAACCTACCAACCATCCAAATTGGAAACCTTCCCAAGAAGAAAATAGTGGCCACCCTAAGAGGCCAGAGGAGCAAAGAGACAGGTCTGTCTACAGTCAGAGGCGTGGACATGCTTGGGCTGGAGAAGGGGCTGCACAGAACAGAATGCCAGCACGCTGTGTCAATGTTTCTACCAGGCGCGGGCTGTGAAGTTGGCTTGCCTGAGAATCACGGATGAGCCTCAAGCCAGACAACTAGAAGAAATCCCTGACAGGATTATGCGGTTGAGGAGGGAGTCTGGGGAAACCAAACAAGTTTCCTCGGATCAGAGGGGAGGCAGGTAGAGGAGAAAGGAAACCTTAGAAAACTGAAGTAGCTCCCCTAAAACCCGTTATGTTGATCCGTCCAGTGGAGAGATTCCAGAGCGATACCCCATCACAACCCACCCATCAGGGTGAGCTCAGACAGCCAGGGTTCCAGGGAGCTGGGAAGATCCCAGAATCCAGGCAAGTTCTCTGCCCCTGAGCAGTTTCTGCCCCAGCTTTCTGCCTCCACCCTCTGTAGGTAATGGGGTGAATCCAGTGGCTGCTCTTAAGTCATTAACAGGAACAGAGCTTGATGATATTTTCTGACTCAGGGCAGCCTAGTCAGACTCTTAATTTCTCTTTGGAAATCCATCATCTGGGATAAAAGCCTCACTACCGCTCTCCCATGTAATCCTGGGCTCCTCCCGGGTCATCAGAGAAATCCCCCTGTCTCCAGTGATAACGCCAAGGAACTACCTCATGATAGAGGTGGTGGTGGGGGGACGGTTGTTGGATCTCTCCTTTTACTTACGTTCTCATGCCTAAGTGGTTAAGGACTCCTTTCTGAAGTCTGTCCTCAGTCCCTCTTACTTCAAGGAAAAGTATTGGTTTTTGTCAAGAAAAAATTTTAAAGGGACATGGGTCTCATTGGCAACAAAGCTCAAAGAACTGCTGTCTACAAATTGAGTACAGAAGGAAAAGACTAAAAGTTGACGTAATTCATAATTATTTAATATTCTCTTTTAGCTATACTATTTATAGGAGAGAAAGGCTCTTCTGCATTTCTACTGAGAAGTTAAGAGGGAGTCACGATCTAACCTTCACAAAGTTTTTAGGGAACTATTACACCCATCCTTTCAACCAGTCTTCACAAACACCCCAAGATATGGGAAAGCAGGTATTATTATGGTTATGAGGCTCATTTTAAAATACTTATTTGTTTATTGAATATTGAAGCCCAGGGAATGATCTGGACTGCAGGAGTTAGGTAACTAAAGTTAGGTATCAAGAAGAATTAACCATCTGTAGAAATTCTGAAACATTAGAAAGCAATACTAAGGGATAAGAGTCCATCCAACTTGTCACAGCTGAAAGAGGACTTTGGGAAAAGGTGGCCAGGGGCCTTCACTTGTCACCTTCTATCAGAATTGCTCAGGTGCTCTGTGCTTCCTCAAACTGCTCAGAGCCTGTGTGTCCCCCAGAACCAGGTCCTCAGCTGGCTGGCACTTACCAGGCCCTCGGTAAGTATTTGATGAAAGAAGGGGTAGGGAGAGAGGAAAAAGGAAGGTAGGCAGGGCTGAGGGGCATTGGAGGGAGATTAGGGGAGGTTGAGAGGAAGCTCAAAAAGGAGACAAGACGGGGAAGTGGGGGAGAGCCCAGGAGCTACCATATACCCAGAAGGAGAAACAGGCTTAGGGGGCACAGAAGCAAGAGAACTAGGGGAACTAGGGGCCCCCAGGACACCAGTGGTACAAGATGGGGAGCAGGGTCATAGGGAAAAAGAAGGTTATGGGGCAATTTCTATGCAAGAAGCACAGTTGGCGCCTCCTTTTAGAGGTACCTCCTTGGGGATCCTATAAGTCAGGGACTATGTTAGGTGCTAAGAAGAGGACGGCTAAGAAGGGAGTGTAAGAGAGACAAGCAGGAGACAGGTATTTTTGCAGCAAACATCCCACAGCAAATCAGCAAGGATGGAGAAGCCAGCTTTGGCAACCACTTTACTGAGAAGTCACTAGACAAGTCAGGCAGGTGGAAGGAATTCGGGGAGCACATAGAAGCTACTATGTCTAAGACATGATCTCATGTTGCTGGGCATCTGGGTGCCCACTTCAACTCAAGAGCTGATTACAAAGGGGGTAGGTCTGGGGCAAAAGTCAAGGGACTCTGGGACAGGAAGCAGGGTAGAATCTTCAATATGCTAGGTGTCTTTTGGAGAGGAACTCAAGCTCGCTGGCTTTCACAGGGAAAGTGGATAGAGGATTTTTACCATATCCAGGCCTCACACTTTTGACACTTGAGCCACAGAAGCAACAGCTTCTACCCACTCCCCGTTACCACCTTCTGCTCCCCTGATTCAATGTCCTCTGCTCAACAGCAGACAGACTACGCCGAGATGCCTTGAAGAGCTGGAGAGATACAGTGTGTGAGAAACTGGTTCCTATTGCTGCAAGGAAATTTTCAGGAAGGATCACTGGACCATGGATACCCAAATTAGTCTCTGGTTTCAGAGGAGAGGTCCATCTGTCTAGCTACAGATAAGGATGGCGCTGCTCAAAAGATTCACTGAAACCCCAGACCACACCACTGGTAAGAAGGGACACTGGCTTCTACTGCATCTTTCCATCCACAGACTTCCTGAACGTACCTAGAGAAATCAGAGTAGGTAATTCAGTTAACCTTGGAACTAGACTCCACCGCTATTAAAGACCCCTACTCTCACCCACCTCCCCATCCCAGGTTTTGATTCTTTTGAGGATGAAAAGGAAGCAGTTCTCCCTTACAGCTTCTCCTGACCTGCTGCAGGAATCAGAATAGAAATGAAGATTTCGGCCATCACCATGGAAACCAGCAGTCTCTATGGCTCCCCCTCTCACACACTCTCCCATCAACTCTTTCCCTCCCACCTCTAAGTCATATCCAGCTCACAAGATTCCTCTTTGTGACCAATACACTAATTCATTTGGAACAAAGAACAGAAAAATAGCTGGTCTGGGCAGCAGGGGACGACTGACCCTTGGCTTTTTAACCACTCACCTCAGCTGAGATTCTCTCCTAGACCATCACACCTCTGCTCTCACACAGATGTTCCTCTTCGCCCCCACCATCCATTTTCAGCACCCCTCTGAGCCCTTTGCCTCTTTTCACACAGTTGCCCCATCCAGAACCCCTTTTCAATCAGCCCCAATATAGATCCATTTGCTTCATAAACCCCAGTTCACCACTGCTCACCCTCATACTGCCATCCTCCAAGTCCAGGCACCTTCACCCATTCTTCACACCTCCCCATACACAGCCACTGTTTCCACAGTCCTGGAGCTTCTCATCCCCACCCAGTTACCCTCCATTCTTAATGTTCTCCAATTCAGGGTCCTCATCACTTATTCTGCACCCCACCCCCCCAGAATCTCAAGCACTCCTTAATGAAAAGGGGTCTTACAAAATATCAGTCTTTCCCATTATCCATTCCCCTTTCCCCTCTCAGTCTTAATTCATCTGAATTGGAGGTTTGAACCGTGGGCCCCTTGAGAGAAGAGGAGAGAAAGGAACTCTCTCTCTCAATGCTCCCTTCTCCTAACTTGGTCCTGCGTTGGTCCAGTCTTGGTCCCCACTGGGGGCTGTGAAAGTTAATTAGCCTTTTCCAGATTACTCTGAGATTCCCAAGACAGGCTCCAAAGACTATTCTGAGCTGGGAGGAATTTTATCAGCATCTTTTATGGTTTTGTTTGTTCTTCAGTTTCTCCAGCTTGGACTTTAGCTGAGTCTCTTCAGTCATAAAACAACCTCAAAAGAACAAGCTGAAACCAAACGACGTAGATCCACCTTGATGCCTGCCCCTCATCCCACCCTGTGATGGGGAAGGGGTGCCTGGATCCCCAGGCTGCCCCTCACCTGCCCACCCACTCCAAACATGGTATCCCACAGCCCCCCCATCTGGGAAAATGGAAGCAGAAGATGACTCAGGGGGTCAGGGAGGATCAAGGCTTGTTTAGAGCTTTGAGATCTCTAGATGAAAAGTAAGAAGGGTGGGGAGTTGTGAAAAAGTCAGCGTCTGGGGCTCAAGAGCAAATCACTGTCCACCCCACCCACCCACTTCCCAGACTGAGGTTCTTAGTCTTTCATAAATGGGTGCAAAACAGGTTTGCATCGAAGCATGAGCATTTAAGCTAGCCTGAACAGAACTGCCGGGCATTTACTTCTCTCGGGAGTTGAAAATTTAGAAGACAGACACGTCTTTTTAGGAGAGGCCCCATCAATTTCAGCAAGATGAGCTAAAAAATCTCCATGAAAGCCCAGTCTGTTACCCTACTGGTCAAGATCCAGACTTCAGTAGAGAAGAGGCTCAAGAGGACTGAACATAGGGTCTTTTCTGTTTCCAGAGTTACTTAACCTCACCTCTCAAGAATAAGACAAGAAAACTCTGGTAGCAACACCAGAAGACATTAAAGGTGGACTGATCACATACTCTCTCTTTCCCAAAGAAACCTCCAACTTTCTAGCTTTCCCTCCGGATACTTTTTTTTCCTCAATTATCCCACCCATTTTCACAGCTTCGATTATTATTTCTATGTAGGTGAGTTCTCAGTCTATCCTTCCATCCCTGACCACGTTCTCCCTAGTCTTCTACTTTCCACATATGATGAATTTACCTAGTGGGGGTTCTACAGCAATTTAACCTAAAATGTAATTCATATTATCCTCCAAACCAGCTCTTCTAACTTCCTCTTTTTCTTTAAATAGGACCAGTATTCTATCAATCACCAAAGCTGAGAACCTCCAGCTTCATCTTTGACTCCCATTTCCTGTACCCTCTTCTCCATCGTACCTACACTCCCCACCCCTATCCCCGTCGAAGCCCATCAGTGACCAGGTTCTGCTTATCGTGCTTGTCACAGTGTTGATTGCTCCACCCTTTCATGTCTATTCCCACACCATTGTTGGTCTTTTAGCATCTCTCATCTAAACTTCTATACTAGCATCTAACTAGCATCCCTGCCTCTGTCTTTTTTCCAGTTTATCTTCCCATTGCCTCAAGAATAATCTCATTTAAGCAGTTTTTTGGATGTCATTTCATCCTCTCCATTAGAACCTACAGTTCTGTCCATATCTCTTTCAGGGTCCTCATATGAACTCTCAGTGCTGGATAAATGGGTCACTCTTTCATTTATTCAACAAATATGCTTTAACATTTACCTCTCACATCTTTGGCATGTTGAGAGAGCAAATATGAATATATATCATTCTTGACCTTAAGAATCTTAGAGAAAGCTCCATTGAGTATCCCTAAAATACGTCTTTTACTTCTCGTTTCCAAGACTTTGTGCATTCCAACCATGTAGAATGTGCTCTTGTCCAGTCTAAAAGTTTTCCTTAAAATCCTATCTCTTCCATGAAGCTTTCCCTAGCCTTCCTGGCACAATCCTCCCTTCATTCTCAGAATTCCAGTAGCATTCAGCTGTCTGTATCACTGGGCACGTCTTAGTGCCTCGGTGTATAGCTTCCCAATACTACCCTTAAATACACGAATACTTCCCCAAATGAGGTGTCCCGGGTGGTGCTAGCGGTAAAGACTCTGCCTGCCGATGTAGGAGATGCAAAAGACGCGGGTTCCTTCCCTGGGTCAGGAAGATCCCTTGGAGTAGGAAGTGGCATCCCACTCTAGTATTTTTGCCTGGAAAATTCCATGGACAGAGGAGCCTGACGGCTACACTCCATAGGATGGCAAAGAGTCAGACACGACTGAGTGACTAGCGCTTTCCCTGGATGATTCCAAGCATCTTTTTATCACCCCAGAAACATTTAGCACAGTGCCTTACGCACATGGTTGTGCCTGTAATATGATTGGAGACACCATACTGGCCAACAGAAAAGTGAATTTCCAGAATGGAAACACAATGTCACTGAAAAAAGCACCGGTTCCAAAATCAGAAGAAGTGAGTTTACCTTCCAGCTCTACCAGTTATTAGCTGAGACCTTACATCCTGAGCACAGTGTAGAGGGTTTTATGAGGATTTAACTTCATGAGAAAACACATGGAAAGAGTATACCAGTGCCTAGCACCTAATAAATGCTCAATAAATATTCGTTTCCTTCATCTCAGTTTGGTTCTGACAAGAAGGAAGGTTGGATAAAATAACCTTCTTTGGGGGCCTTCCAGCTTCAGCGTGTACAGGTCACAGGAATACAACCAAGGGAGAAGAACTAACCTACTCAATCACTGTTGGCTTTCTCGCCAGTCTTTATTCTTAAAATCCTCAGCACTTAGTCTGCTTTTTGTTATCACGTTTGTCATATTGCAACCTCTCCTCTCTAGGGAGTTTCTCACTCAACTTTCACTCAGGATTGCCCAGACTAGGAAATTGGTTCAAGAACTTCAAGTCTAGAGAATTTATTTATTCCATCCTCCCATTTCCTAGACCCGGCATCATCTCATCTCTTTTCTGAAGATGCTTAAGCCTTTGAGGATATTACGTCTCAGCGCTTCAACATCCCTTCAAGGAGCCCATTCTCATCATCAACCTCCACCTTTTCCAGCATCTCCCAGATACTGTGAAAAGCTGGGGACAGTGGCCTGAGCAATGAAGTGGCCAGGAAGGCTCAGGAAAATCTAGCACCTCCCTGTTCAGCTGAAATAGTCAAGTCATCCATCCAGGAAGGAGAAGTGAGTGAGTGATAATTGCTCAGTCGTGTCTGACTCTGCAACGCTATGGACTGTAGTCTGCCAGGCTCCTCTGTCTATGGAATTCTCCAGGCAAGAATACTGGAGTGGATAGCCATTCCCTTCTGCAGAGGACCTTCCCGACCCAGGGATCGAACACCACATCTCCTGCATTGCAGGCAGATTCTTTACCCTCTGAGCCACCAGGGAAGCCCCTGGAAGGAGGGGAAGTGATTAAAAGGTTCTTTCACTTTTTCTTTATTTTCACGTTAGGGTCTAAAAATAGACAAGGAAACACAAAACAGTAAAACCCAGGCGTCCCGACCCAGCGGCGTCATCCTCTCCCGGCACCATCTCCACTAGCAGCAGCAGCAGCAGGTCTCCACCAGGACCGTGAGAGCTCCTCTAATGGGGAAAGGGGGAAGGTAGGGATGAGTCAGCGGGAGCTGAAACAGAGTGTTTTGTTCAGGGGAAGAAGTCTGATGCAAGCTCTGGGGAACAATGTGCTCCCTGTATCTTCAGCCCCTCCCCTCCCCTCCCTCCTCTCCCCACACCTCAGCCCGGTCACTGACCAGGCCTCTGGTCACAGCAGAAGCTTCCTAAGCCTCTGGCTTCCATCTAGCCCTTCCCAACTCAACAACCTTTACCTTCACCATTATCCTGACTTTTCTTCTTCTCAGGGGCCAGTAGTGGCTCACACTCTTAATTTCAGATGATTATTCCTCAGTTTAAGCTTTAGAGTTTAAGTTTCATGCTGCGATTCCACAGTGCTCACTCATTGCTTTGAGCAAAGGAAAACTGTTTCTATTCTTTCTGCCTCCAAATCCTTAGACCAACCTCTGTCTGGCATGTCCTTTTCTTTTTTTACCTAGGTCTATCCCTTCCTTTCTTCCAAGCCCTGCTCAATATTCTCCTCTTGTGGGAAACCTTCCCCAGGTAAGCCAGATTTTCAAATCCAAGCCCCCTTTTACACTATGTACCCTTAGTCTCTGGTGTGACTCTAACTTGTGTAGCCGATGTTCCTACTCCCCTTCAATAATTTTTTGAGAGTTTTATGTTTAGCATCAAGCATAAAAAGAGTCCAAGTTGAAGCGGTTTAAAAAATGGAGTGGGCAGCCTGGGGAAGGAGGACGTAGGGCAGTGATGGGGTGGAAGATCACGGAGTTGAGAGTGTTTGATGTAGAACTGATGTAAGAGACAGCAAGTCATGAAAGTATGATCATCAAGCTTTTCTTCACTATCTGTACAGACTTCTGGGCCTGGTTATACAGAAAGAAAAGACACAGATGGGCTTCCAACACATTAAAGTCTCATAATGTAGTCATAATTGTATAATAAATAAAGGACAAATGAACCCCCCCCCAAAATCAGAAGATTAGAGACTGAAATATTAAATTAGAATATCCCACAGAAGCCAGAAACAATTCTGAGAAAAGAGAACAAAATATATGCAAAATGAGAGGAGGGGACAGGGTTTGAAAAACAGAGTGGGGAAGGGATACAGGATGAGGCTGGGATAGCGGGCTCCAAGCCCATTCATAGTGAGACCAAAAAAGTCACCAGCTCTCCTCTAACTCAGAAGACATCTGAAATAATGAAATTCCATTGAAATAATGGAAGTTTTGGAATGCTCTGAAGGGTAGAAAAGAGAAAGGGAAAGCAAACAAGCAAAAATGGATTGGACCCGTGCGTGCTCTGCTGTGTCCAACTCTTTGCAACCCCATGGACCCTAGCTCACCAAGCTCCTCTGTCCATGGGGTTTTCCCAGCAAGAACAGTGGGTTACCATGCCCTCCTGAAGGGTATCTTCCCAACCCATGCACCGAATCCACGTCTCCTGTGTCTCCTGCATTGGCAGGCAGATTCTTTACCGCTAAGCCACTGGCAAAGCCCCAAAGAAAGGAATGAGATTAGATGAGCCCAAGACAGGTAGAGAACGGTTCTCTCCGATCTTGGTGCTCCACCAGTTAGTCCAGTAATCCCAGTCCAGCATGGCTCCCTGGGGCACAGAACTGTTCCCAAAGCACTGGCTGCTTTTTGAATGAGTTCCATCTCTTCTCCCCTACCCAGGAAATGCTTCTACTCCCTGCTGAAATGCAGGACTTCATATCCTGAAATAAATCTCATCAATAGACCTCACAATTGTGACATTTTACAGTTTTCAAAGCATTCTCATATATCTGTTCTCGTTTGAGACCCCCCCACTTCCTATGAATTTCTATCCCACTCTGTGAATAATGCTTAACCCCTTTTTAAGGGTCTAAACTGTATCACAGTTAGACATGATGCTCCTAGCACCTATTTCACACTGCCTGGAACAGACAGAGCTGTGGCTCAATAAACACCAAGAAATAAAGGATTGATTAATTGATCATATGTTCTCATTTCAACAGAATGGGATGATGTTTGATCTGAGAGGACTCAATAGTGTGGATAGGAAGGTAGTAAAAACAAAAAGCATACATAGTCACAGAACTGTTCCACAAATCCTCTGGTTAACGTGGACCTCTAAAATGTCTTTTCCTCCAATTTTAGCTTCTAAAAGAGAGAGGAAAGTAGTACTTGTTATATTCCTACTATGTGTCTGTAGTAGGTACTTATACATACATTATCTAATCAATCAAGCCATATGCCAACCCAGCCCTTCCAGAAAGATTGCTTAGGCATTTTCTTTAATATTCTGCAGAGAGGTTGACTTAACAACTCACACATGGGGCCTTTCTACTTCTACTCTTAAGAGTTTTTCTTTTGACTAAGGGCATTACTTTACAGTGCAATTTAAACTCATTTCCATTCAAAGCTTCCCTCTTATAATCCTTACCTTATCCCTCGCTCCCTTACTCAGCACCCCTACAAACATCCCACATATATTTTGTTTTCTTCTCCTCTGGGTTTCTTCCTCCCTTTTTCCACCCCAAAGGCAAATGACATTCCCTAAACAGCAAAAGGTGGAAGAAAAAAATAAGGAAGCAGAGGACACTGGGGGATGATGGAAGCCTTGAGCCCAGAGAGACTAACAAGGGCGAGAGGAGAGAGCCACCCGCCCTCCGTCAAGGTGGCTTTGCCTGCAGTTTTTATTATGCATCGATTTTCTTATCCATCTTCTTTAGAGCCTCTTAGATCTTCAGGCTGCGGCTGTTTCTCCAAATTGTCATTCACTCCAAGCTCTCTAGCTCCTTGCAGCAGCTAAGGGAGGGTGGCGGGGATTGAGGTTGGGGTGGGAGGGTGGTGGTGGGGGAGGTGGGGAGGTGGAGGGAGAAGGCAGCCAAGAGAGGTGAATGAGGGTTGCTAAGTAACCGTTGCCAAGGAGCCAGGACCAAGGAGCATCCCAAGCTGCTTGCTTATTCCAACCTACCCCCCTTCCACATCCTCCCCTCACTTAAGTTCTCTCAGGTCTATAAAGCAGCTTGGTTATGTCACCTTCACCAGCTGCAGAGCCATTTCCTCAGCTCCTCAGGTGAAGGACTGCAGATTCCAGGAACTGAGAATCTCGCATTTCTAGACCTGGGCTGATTGTCACGGGCACTCATCTCTCCTTCAGACGGCACAGTTAAAAACAAATTACTAATGTGTTTTAATTTGATAAAAAGAAAGATCCTGTCTGCAAAGGCAGGTTATATGTACTGGTCTGAATTCAGAGGGTAGACATGGGGGCCAGGCGGAGAGTCAGAATAAGTCCATCACCCTAAGAGGATTTCAACCCCCTCAGGGAAGCTCCATTATTTGATCTGAAATTTTGTGAATCCCTTACATCAGGATCAATTCCAAACTAAAATGACATTTTGATTATTTAAATTTCGGATTGTCTACAAATTAGGATTATCCATGACTGCCCCCTCAATTAATGCAGAGAATCCAGGAAGTACTACATAATATTTTTTAGCAAATTTACCTTATCAATTCCATTTGACTCAAATAAATATTAGAAGTTCACATCCCTTCAGGGGTAATAGGAGGAGTATATAGAAAAGAAGAAAAAAAAACGAAGGAGGTGGGGCTGGGAGAGTGTCATTGAGGAAAGCCAGTTGAGAATTCAAACTCTGCCAATAGGTGGTCCAGAAAGCAGATAAACATTCTGCCAGTCACCCCAGGCAACGCTGGAGCCACCACCTCTCCAAAGCTAGTTTAGAGGGGGTAAGGTGCTACCCTGAGCTCCCCAGCCTCCCATTCCTAAACTGACTACGTGCATTCTTCTCACTAGATCCACAGTTCGTAATATATGCCAGATATTGTTCTCAGGACAGCCAAAAGACTCTGGTCCAAAGAATCTCTCAACCATCTTCCTGTCACTACTGAGAAAAATATATTCCAGTCCCCTTACAATCTACCAGAGTTCTCCACTGTTGAGAGTCAGTACATCTTAAATTTCCCTGATGCTGCTTCAGACCAAACGACATCACTAAGGATAAGAAGCCTTTTTAGGGGACTTCCCCAATGTCCAGTGGTTGGGGCTCCACCTTCCAATGCAGGGGGCGTGGGTTCAAATGAACTAGGATTCCACATACTACACAGAAAAAAGAAAGAAAGAAAGAAAGAAAGAAAGCCTTTTTATCTAAAGATCTCCAAAAGGTAGCCATCCAATGTAGCACAGTGGTGGGTAAAAGCGAAGCTTTAGAGTCAGACATACGTAACTCCTTGAGCAAGGAACACCACCTCTCTAAGCTTCAGTTTCTCAGCTGTAAAATGAGAATCATATCACCTATTCCACTGAATCCTTATAGGACTGAAGTAGGTACAGTGTAAACATGGTGCTCAACAAATAGTGGCTGTTGTTATCATCAGTGTTATCCCTGGTCTACTCAGGATTAGTGCATGCACGCTCAGTCGCTCAGTCGTGTTCAACTCTCTGTGACCCTGTGGACTGCAGCCCACCAGGCTCTTCTGTCCTTGAGAGTCTCAAGGCAAGAATACTGGAGTGGGTTACCATTTCCTCCTCCAACTCAGGATTAGGCAAATGAATAAATCAAAACCAGGAAATGCTCATCCAAAAACCCCATGTTTTAGGGCCACCCAGCTTCCAGACCTGAGCTAATTATCCGTGAAGTGAAGCCAGAAGGCTGAGGCTACCATTCTAGCAAACAACATGGACCAAAGAAGGAGAATCTCACTGAACTAGGATAGCGCTGAAGTCCAGACCGTAACCTTGGTTCATTCTGCCTGCTGATGAGCCCACAGAACATTAGAAGTCCACAAACCAAGTCTAAATTAAGAAATGGAGAAGGAAAAAGGGGTTGAAGAATATCGTTCTATGGGGCCAAGGAGTTTCCTTTGCCCTGACCCTTCAACTAACCACATTTTATTTACATTTCTGTCACCTGGGATTTCCCTAGTGGTCTAGCGCTTAAGACTTTCATTGCCAAGGGCCTGGGTTCGATCCCTTGTCTGGGAACTAAGATCCCGCAAGCCCCATGGTGAGGCCAAAAAGTTTTTTTAATAATAATAATAAATAAAATAAAATATGAAAGTGAAGTGTTTAATGGCGATCACAATTTTGATTGGAGTCTCATATTTCTTTCATCCCCTAATCCAGGGAGTTCACTTGACTCCCTTTCTTCCTCTATCTCCCATCTTCTGCTCCTCCCCCTACCATCTTTTGAACAAAGCTCCTTGGGAAAACCTGCCCATGTTCACTGGCTAAGTTAATGTCAGCCCTGGATCAGAATCTGCCTTGGCCTGCCCTGAGCTACATGCCCTGTCCTGTTTGCCTAAGAAGCGAACAAATAATGCTGCTGCCCACTGAAGGATAAACTCTAGAAAGGACCTCAAACTCACAACTAGAATATTGGTACATCTAAGAAATTATTAACTCGGTCCCCAATAAAAATCTTGGCTCCCTACGTTCAGCAGTCGGCTTAACCATTTCCCCTGCCTCCACATATATTCTTGCCGCACTCTTTCTTTTCCTCTTCCAAGCAGTGTTATTTCTGTTCCACCTCATTTACTCTGTACCCATAGCATAAAGTCCCTTATCAGATCTAAAACCAACCTCAGCTCATCTCAGGTTCCGGCCCTGGTGCAGATAGAAGAAGGTATACAGCTATCCTGTATGCCTCCCACTTCAGGCATAGCAAGTGACCCAGCTTGGACAAGAACTTAGCTATTTGACATCAAGAGTTGTGTAGGTACTCTACTGTCTATGTATGATGATCACAAGTCTGTCTTATGTATGGCCTGAGCAGCTAAAGGGAAATGTAGCTCTTCCTCCTCCAGCAAGTGTCTCTTTTAAACAAAGTAGCCTGAGTCCTCTAGGTACATTTCCAGATGCAGCAAAGAGGTAGAGTTCATCTGGAACTGTGCAAGGATACAGACTCCATCCTTGTGCAGAATGCCATTTGCAGAGAAGCTAGTCCTGGTGGGGTGGGATAAGGCCGAAGAGAGGCAAAGGCTACAGCTTCAATTAGAGAAACTTACGTCAACCTGAGTAAGACCCTCTCAACAGACTGAGGTGTTCCTCAGTGTGACTAAGGAAGTCATGCCCTTTGTGAGAAAGAGAACCATTAGTCTTGAGCTAGCAACTGAAATGTGTCATCCCAACAGGAAACAGGGGTCAGGAAAGGGTTAGTGAATGTAATATCTCCAGGTACTGGTATAAGACTCTTACCCTCTCCCAAGCCTCTCTTAATGGGACCAATCCTATATGAGAATCAGAAATTAATGCTATCGACTTGTGCCCGGAGGAGGAGGGAAGGAAAGTGGTCAAGAAGGACCCTGGCAATGAAAGAACTACCCAAAGATGCTGGGGCTCTGGGAGGCTGTATGCTCCTCACACTCTTGATTGTCTTCAGCCTTGGAGATGGGATCCAGGAAAGATGGAAGTGTGTGTTGGTTGCTCAGTTGTGTCCAACTCTTTGCAGCACTATGGACTGTAGCCTGCCAAGCTCCTCTGTCCATGGGATTCTCCAGGCAAGAATACTGGAGTGGGTTGCCATGCTCTCCTCCAGGGGATCTTCCCAACCTAGAGATCGCACCCAGGTCTCCTGTGTTGCAGGTGGATTCTTTTGCTGTCTGAGCCACCGGGGAAGCCCCTCCAAAGCCCCAAAGCCTTGACCAACTCCCCCTGGATCCCAGAATCTACTGAGACTCAATTAGAAGGTGAAAGAGTCTCTGAGACAGCAAATTGCCTCTCTCTTCTCTTTGTCTACCTCTGTCTCCGTCTCTCCCCCAGCTTCTCACATCTTGGGGCATTATTTCAGAGGCCTCTGCCTTGATCTGTCTCCAAGTCTTTAGCAAGATCAAAGCTCTTAACACCTGTTTTGCTTGTCAACTCCTAGGCTAGAAAAGAGGGGCAGGGTCCATCCTGAGGCAAGGGGAGGGCCCTGACTTCCCCTCTTTCCAAGGCAGAAGGGAGGTTGGGAGATTGGGCCAAGGAAAGAACCTAATTGGAGGTTGGGTTAACAAAAACACCCCCTGATGGGAAGGCTGTTATTCTTATTCTGCTGTTGATTTTATTATTGTTGGTATTCAGGTTGTAAACTGAATTAACTCATCAGCGTAGTTGGGTGACAATGACCAGAAAGACCTTTCCTAACCTCCTCATCTAAAGAAGACTCCCTGATATTCTTTATCACAAGACTCTGTTTATTTTCTTCCAGTATTTATCACAATCTATAACTATTTGAAGATTTGTTTTTCTTGCTTATTGTCTATTTTGAACTAGGAAAAGCTCTATATTAGAATGAGAGAAAAAGTGAATGACAAAAAAATAAATCCATCATTTCATCCTTCGGCTCAGTCGTGTCTGACTCTGAAACTCCATGGACTGTGGCCCTCCAGGCTCCTCTGTCCATGGAATTTCCCAGGCAAGAATACTGGGGTGGGTTGACATTTCCCTCTTCAGGGGATCTCCCTAATCCAAGGATTAAACCTGTGTCTCCTGTGTCTCCTGCATTGGTAGGCAGACTCTTTACCACTATGCCACCTAGGAAGCCCATAAAAAAATTAGATATGTGCATAAATCTACCAGTGGAATAAAAAGTCCATAATAATATGATCTATACCTGAAAGTATCATATTCAGACTTTTCTTAACAATAATATCCTTAATCAATATCCATAATACCCCTACTTCTGCATCTCTACCCATGGCCTCTTTTCCTACAACTATTATGTTACTCATTAATGTTACTTAACAATTCTAAACAGCACTATGGAGTAAATATAAAAATATACAGGACACAGTCTGCCCACTCCAGAAGCTTACAGTTGAGGAAGGGAAGACATACAATAATCACAGCTGAAGACAGTATACCCTAAGACAGCACAGGATAAGACAGAAACTCAAAGGAGGGTAGAAATTCAAAGGAAATAAATTGCTTCTGGCTGAGGTTATCCAGGAAGGCTCAGGCAGGAGGTAACATTTAAGCTGGTAACATTTAAGTGCTAACTATGTAGGAACTTCATAGTCAGAGATTGGAAGGAGGGAATTTCAAGGTAAAGACATAGCTGCTGGAAAGGAGTTCTTGACTTTGGGCATCATCTGACATTGAACTTCTGTTCATCATTAGAGAGTGAAATACAAGCACCAATGAAATTCAAGATAAAATGGCAGAAGCTTGAGGCTTTAAATCAGGAAGACAGGAACCAGGACCCTGTTCCCAGCTCAGGTTCCATTTCATCCCCAAATCTCTTTCATCTGGTCTTATTTGAGGGATACAAGTTCAAATAGAACTGCTGCTGCTAAGTCGCTTCAATTGTGTCCGACTCTGTGCCACCCCATAGACAGCAGCCTCCCAGGCTCCCCTGTCCTTGGGATTCTCCAGGAAAGAACACTGGAGTGGGTTGCCATTTCCTTCTCCAATGCATGAAAGTGAAAAGTGAAAGTGAAGTTGCTCAGTCGTGTCCGACTCTAGCAACCCCATGGACTGCAGCCTCCCAGGCTCTTCTGTCCATGGGATTTTCCAGGCAAAAGTACTGGAGTGGGGTGCCATTGTCTTCTCCTCACATAGAACAGGGTACCCATTATGTCTCCATCTGTACGTCTCTCATCTCCTCTCTCCCGCACTGAGTTCTTTACTAACAATGAAATGATTTTAATCTCATCAGTGAGAAGAGCACAAAGCACAGAAAAGCATATGCTACACAAATTAAGTAATTTGTATACCTGGGAAGGAGAGAAACTCCTCTTCCTTTCAACTCCACAGTCAATTTTCCTTGATCTCCTGACACTGTATGTCAATAAATATCTGTATTTCCTCCTTCCCTGGACAAGAGATGCTGTTAAATGTCAAATGTAAAGTAAAGTTTGTCATAAAAATCCCTCATAAAAAAAAAATATCTTCCAACTACAGCACTGGAAGGTGGAGGAGGGGAGTTCCTGTTGTGTTTTTCCCCTAATAATGTTCAAGTCACCCACCTCCTGCTTCCGGGAGCATCTCTGACAGCCTCTTCTTAAACTTTTCTAAAGTAAACAGAGGCATGCAACTCCCCTTATCACCCCTACCTCTGAGAAAGCTCATCCTGTTTTTTTTTTGGTCAATGAAATCAGTTTCACAAGTGACCAGTTTCTCACAATCTCGACTCTAGATTCCCTAATTAGTATAATTTTTAATCCGTCTTTCTGGGATGGCTTAAGTATAGGGTCTCAGTCGGAAGCAAAGAAGTAAATGAAATGGTTTCTCTTAGCACCTTCCATCGGGGCCTTCTCGAGCAGACGTGGCTGTGGAGGTGGTTATGAGGATGCTGTGCACACAAGGGCAACTGTGTATTCGGCTAGCAAGTAAGAGACAGGAAGGGATTGCCTTGCAGCTGCTGTTTCTCTTTCTCTGCAAACCTCCTCTGATTATAGCAGATTTATAGGGGCCCCAAAGCAGCCCAGCATCTTAGCCATAAACTTCCCAGAAAGAAAACTCATTGAGGCTCCCTTGAGAGGTGATGAAAAATAAATATCAGGGTTTGGTACAAACACATCAACCAGGGCCAGGGGTGGAAGGCAGCCAGTTCCCTATAGCTGGTTTAACTCCTTCAGGATTTGTGTACACACACACACACACACACACACACACTCCACAACCATACCCTGAAAGTCTAACAAATATACTCATGTTTATAGACCTACTGAGATAAGCGTACCCCACTCCTTGGTACCTATTTTCAGTCAAATGCAAACACAAACGTCCATGGAGTATATACACACACATGACTTTCAATGAGTGGCTCTGTGAACATAATATAGCCAACCTCTCTCCCTTCCCAAGCTCCTGACTCCAGGGCAGAGCACAGTGAAGGTGAATGAGGGAATGTCTGAGTATAAGCTTGCATGCATCACTAAGTGAGTCTCTGACGACGTTCCAAGAAACAAATAGAAATCGATTTCTCGGTGTTCACTATGTGGGATCATTCACTGTCTTTCAGTTAGCTTTCAATACACCATCAAGTTCCAATGATCATCTCTCCCTTTCTGAGTCGCTGCTCTGTGCAGGCTACAGCCCAGGGGTTAGCAGCACGAGCTTTGCACAAATGTGGTACAAATCCCAGCTTCACTACTCACTTTGTGCAAATGACTCAACCTCTCTGAGCCTTAGTTTCAACTTCTGTAAAATGAGAATAACAATACTCACCTCATACACATTCTATTAAATTCAATAATCATGTAAAGTGCTTAAGAACAAAGTATAGGGCACATGATATGACATGACAAAGTCACTTTAGTTGTGTCGGACTCCGTGTGACGCTATGGACTGTAGCCCGCAAGGCTCCTCTGTCCATGGGATTCTCCAGGCAAGAATATTAGGGTGAGTTGCCATGGCCTCCTCCAGGGGATCTTCCTGACCCAGGGATCGAACCCACGTCTCTTGCGTCTCCTGCATTAGCAGGTGGGTTCCTTGCCACTAATGTCACCTGGGAAACCCCAGTATTGGGCACAGGAGTCAGCGAATGGTAGCTGTTACTGTCATTGTGTTTCAGGCGTTGGCACTATAAGGAAGTAATAAACAAAGATGCTCTTTTCCCTTAGGAGTCCTTAAAATCTCATTGATGAGACAAGATAAACACATAGAGAGTGAAAGGACATTAGGTTTCTATCACCTAAAACTCTTATTTGAGACTGAAAATGCAACTTATTCTCTTAACTCCAAGCCCTGTTTTGACATTTTTAGTAGTGATTTCAATGAGATCGGTTTTTTGTTCAATCATTTACTGTCCCCATGCCCCACCACCTTACATACACCACACACCCACCCCAGTTTTTTTTTTGGGGGGGGGGGGTTGTGCTGGGTCTTCGTTGCTGTGTGCAAGCTTTCTCTAGCTGCAGCTAGCGGAGGCTACCCTTCACTGTGGTGTATGGGCTTCTCGTTGCAGTGGCTTCTCTTGTGTACAGTATGGGCTCCGGGTGCACAAGGCTTCAGTAGTTTCAGCACACAGGCTCAGTAGTTGTGGAGCACCGGCTTAGCTGCTTCACAGCATATGGAATCTTCCCAGATCAGGGATCGAACCTGCATCCCCAGCATTAGCAGGCAGACTCTTATCCACTGTACCACCAGGGAAGTCCTTGGTTTTTCACTAAAGGAGTTGGGATAGGAAAGAGTATGAGAGGGAATTCCCTGGCATTCCAGTGGTTAGAACTCAGACCTTTCACTTCATGGAGCACAGATTCAACCTCTGGTTGGGGAACTAAGATCCCACAAGGCACAAGGCCAAAGAAAGAAAGAAAGAAAAGAGTGTGAATTCACTTGGTGTGTTTCCCTCTTTCCAGGAGGATGTCTTCTGAGGCATCCCAAACCAAACTGATGCCACCGTGTGCATGGCCAGAGAGAGAAAATCCCCATCCTCCTATCTCCTTCAATCACTCCCTCTAACCTCAGATGTTTCTTTATTTTCAGCCTCCATCTGTTTTCCTTCAACTTTGAACTCTCTTTGTCACTCATTCTTATTGGGGATGAAATAAACAGCTTTTCCAAAGCTTAAGAAAAGTTCTCAAATGCCTACTTGGTAACTTTTCTGCATTGCCTATCACCCCAGTATCTGGAAATATATGTGCCAAATATTTAATCCATTAAAAAATCATCAAAAGAGACTTTAAAAATGAATGATTTGGCCCTTGCCAGGGTATAGCACCTTTTCCAGTCATCTGATCTCCCTTTAAAACCTTTGAAAGATGAAAATATTTTCATTTCCATGACAGATAAAGAACTTCTATTTCAATCCCTCCGGCTCCCCAGTTAGTATAATCAGATTGTCACTCATTTGATTAAGGGACAGCACAACCCTGAAGCAGGGGCATGACTAATATGACCTCCCTGGTCCCTTTCAGTTCATTCTTATGAAATAAGGGAAGCAAAATTGGCAGCAGTTCCAACCTACGCAATGCTTGCCCCAGGGGAGCCCCTGAGGACCAGGCAGACTCCAGCGTGGGCACAGTAGATATTTTCCCAAAGTAGACAGAATGCCAAACCCTGGCATCGTGACTGGTGTGGGAGGCCTAGAGACAAGGAGGTGAGCCAGGGCCCACACTCCCTGCTCTTCCCCAAATTCAGTTTCCTCAGCCCAGGTCCCTCCTCTTGTGCTCCTGATTTCCAAAGTTCCTAGTGTTCACCTAAGACCAGATATCTATTTTCAAGGCTGGTGTTTCTCAAACTTGAAAGAGCTTACAAATGACTTGAGGGCTTGTTAAAAATGCAGATTCTGATTCAGTAGGTCTAGGTTGGGATCTAAGATTCTACATTTCTAACAAGCTCCCAGATAACACCCATGCTAATGGTGCATGGACCATACTTTGAAGATCAAGTGTCCAGATGACTGTAGCCATTTCTGTAAGAATTTCCTAGGAAGAGTCCATCCATCCATCTCCATCTATCTATCCATCTTCCAGACAGCAATGAGAATCATATCTCGTACCTTTCTGATTCAGGAATCTCCCTCCATGGCACAATACACAATACAAGCCTGGCTCATAAATTCCACTTTAAAGGTGACAAAACATCCCTCACAAGAGTCTCATTCTTTCATCACTCTAAATGTCCACGCAGCCTAGAATTACTGTCTCATTTCTTTTCCAACTTGCCTATCCTTCTTTTGTTTCCCAACTTGCACTAGAGGCATCCTCCTCCAGGAAGCATCTCTTGACCAACATTTCTTTCCCAGTTTCTACTTACATCTTCCACTATCACAGTAATGATGTTTCAATTCCTGTCTATTTACTAATCCCTCCTATTTCATCCCTAGTCTTTCTCCCCATTTTGGATGTGAATTCTTTCTCCCCAGAGAATCTTTGATGCTCTCACAAAGTTTTTACACCTATCAAAAAAGCCTCTAAAGGAGGTGGCAAGTATTTGAGTAACCCTGCCTCTAGTAGGCTTCCCCGGTGTCACCTACTCCTTGTTGGGAGTATCAGCAGTCCCACAAGTAAGAGAGTTGCTTCCCATCTCTCCCCCCCAGGTCAGCTCCCTTACATAAATACAATAGGAAAACACTGGTCCTTCTATACCAAAGCATATAGCTCTGACTGCTTCAGGAAAGATGTCTGTTGTGCCCACGCTGGAGCCAGTCTAGTCTTCAGGGATTCCCTAAAGTCAAGTACAGTGAGTTGGGCCTTTTACCAATCTCTTTACTTCCTGCTCCTCCCCAAATTACACGGGACTCCATAGAGAGGAACCAAGGGAGGTCTTTCAGGCATTCTCCTGCCCCGGGGTTGAATTACACCTCATCGCTCTTTGAATGAACGCTATTCTCACCATTGAGTCTAAAGGAAGGAGAGAACCTAGTCCCTGCCCTGAACAAGATTTCACTATGATGGAATAGACAGCAAGAGTCATCAGGACTCAGGCACAGCCCAACAAAGACCAAATGAGAAGCAGCTGGAGCCAGTTCTAGACACCAGAAGGGTGGGGAGAAATGCTGTTTCTTGAAGAAGTCTCCTAGAACTTTGTTTTAAAGGAGTTTTAAAAGACAGTATAGTCTGAAAGGAAAGAGAATCTTTTTTTACTTAAGTATAGTTGATTCGCAATGTTGTGTCAATCTCTGCTGAATCACAGCAAAGTGACTCAGTTTTATATATATATATATCTTTTTTTAATATTCTTTTCCATTATGGTTTATTCTAGGAGACTGAATATAGTTCCCTGTACTATACGTCGGGCCTTGTTGTTTATCCATTCCAAATGTAATAGTTTATACCCACCAACACTGAATTCCCAGTCCATCCCTCTCCATTCCCCACTCTACTCTGACAGCCACAAGTTGATCTCTATGCTTGTGAGTCTATTTCTGTATGCATGTGGATAGGTTCTTTTGTGCCGTATTTTAGGCTCCACACATAAGTGATATAATATGGTACCCCGCTTTCTCTTTCTGACTTACTTCACCTAGACTGATAGTCTCTAGTTGCATCCATGTTGCTGCAAATGACATTATTTCATTCTTTTTTCATGGCTGAGTAATATTCCATTGTATAAATATACCACATCTTCCTTATCCATTCATCTGTTGATGGACATTTAGCTTTTTTCCATGTTTTGGCTATTATGAATATTATGAACATAGGGGTGCATAATCTTTTCGAATTATAGCTCTGTCTGGATATCTGCCCAGAAGTGGGATTGTTGGATCATATGGTAACTATCTGTAGTTTTCTGAGGAACCTCCATACTGTTTTCTTTTTTTAATATAAATTTACTTATTTTAATTGGAGGCTAATTACTTTACAATATTGTATTGGTTTTGCCATACCATACTGTTTTCTATAGTGGCTACACCTACATACATCCTCATCAACAGTGTAGGAGGGTTTCCTTTTAAAGGAGACTCTTTTATACCAAAGAAATGTACAAGGTTCAATTCAATTAAATAGGAATTTATTAAATGTTCATTATGTATCAGGCACCTAGCTGGATGTTGTGCAAGAATGAACGAGATTCAGTCCTCACCTGTGATCTACAATCTAGGGACAAACTTAAGAAAATAAAGACACACAAATAACTATTGTATTTTAATCGAGGTGCTTTATTAAGTGAAGCTAGTGGGGCCTTCCTGGTGGTGCTAGTGGTAAAGAATCTGCCTGTCAATGAAGGAGATGCAAGAGACAGTTTCAATCCCTGAGTCAGGAAGATCGCGTGGAGGAAATGGCAACCCACTCCAGTATTATTGCTCGGAGAATCCCATGGATAGAGGAGCCTGGTGGGCTAAATTCACAGGGTCACAAAGAGTCAGACATGACTAAGCAAAGCATTTGAAAGGAGCCTTTGTTTCATTCACTTCGTCTTTATAGGTGGAAGGGCTTCAGTGGGAGCTTTGATTTTCAGAGTGTGATCCCTAGACCAGCAGCATCAGCATCAGTCAGAAACTTATTAGAAATTCAAATTTGGGTCCCATTCAGACTCTCCTAAATTTGAAACACTGGGGGTGGAGCCCAGCAATCTGTTTCAACAAGCCATCCAGGTGATGCCGATAACCCTCGAAGTTTGAGAACCACTGGGCAGGGTAATATTCCTAGCCTATCTCCCCACCCCTCACCGTGATCCCTTTGATTTGAAGAGACAGCACTGAGCATGCACAGCTCAGCCTCTTCCAGGCTTTCTGCTGGTGTTTTTATTTTTCCCCAAAGTCAGCCTGCCCATAGGACACATGCACTCCAACCTACTCAGACACAAGAAAATCTAATAAAAGTAGGTTCTATCCTAGGGGAAGGTGGCTGCCTGTTCAGCACTACCTATAATGAAAAGTAAGCCTGTCTAATTTAGTGATGCACTATTAGCAAGCGAATTTGCCTGCAGATCTAAAGTTGACTGTTTAATTTTCTGTCTCTACTTCTGGATTAATCAATTAGTTCCAAATACAGGAGCGGGGAATGGGTTATTTATTGTACCTTTAAAACACCAACAATGGGTTATAGTGAAAAGCAGGCAGGATACAAATTCAGATTGCTTGCGGTAGAAACCTAGTTTAGAGAGTGAGGGCAGAAGAACCAGAGAAAATCCACCACCTGTCTGTCATGTTAAAGATAAAGAAGCAAAGCACTAAAGGAACTGAGTGGCTTGCTCAAGGTCATAGTGCCTGTTAGTGCAAACAAGACTAGAACCCAGCATACATGGCTCTCAGCTGTACACTTTCTGAGCAGAATAGAACAGAAACTTTAAGAATACAGATATCACCAAACAAAAGAATCCAACTCCAGGGCTTCCCTGATGGTCCAGTGGTTAAGGATCTGCCTGTCAATGCAAGGGACACAGGTTTGATCCCTGGTCCAGAAAGATCCCACATGCCTCAGGGCAACTAAGCCAGTGCACCACGACGACTGTGCCCACAGCTGGAACTACTGAAGCCCAAGTGGCTAGAGCCTGTGCTCCGCAGCAAGGGAAGCCACTGCAATGAGAAGCCTGCGCACCACAACACAGAGTAGCCTCCACTCCCTGCAACTAGAGAACTAGAGAAAGTCTGCACGCAGCAGCGAAGACCTAGCACAGCCAAAAGTAAATAAATAAATCTTTTTAAAAAAAGAAAAGAAGAACCAACCCCAGAATTTTCAGCATGGGTTCAAAGCCAAAGTGCTTGGTGCTCACAGGAAAGCTCTGGCTCCAATGCGTCTATGCACCGTCCCCATTCACTCAGCCAAGGCTCAGGCTGCACAGCCGGCTCAGTGTGTTCTGAAACTACTTCAGTCTCCTGCGCTTTTCCTAGTGTTACCCTCTCTGCCTAGAATTCTCCCCTGTCCCCGTGTGTGGTGAAATCTTATCCATCCTCCAAGAGCCAGCTCCCAGCGCCATCCTCTACAAAGTCTTCTCTGATTTCACCAATCAGCCCTCTCCACTGTGCCAGCCCAAAACCATCCTCCTCCACCCTGAATTCCCAAGATGCTTTATTTATATATCACTTATGACACTTGTCACTTTCTCCTTTGTGTTGCAGCCTGCTTCATCCCTTGCATCAGAATATAAGTTCCTTAAGAGAAGGGGCCATGTTTCATCTTATATGGGCTGGCCTTCCATAATGCCTAAGATGTGTGCGCAGTAAAGATTTACTGAATCTATTCAATCAACCAACCAAAACTCAGAAGTCAGATGTCACCTGTTGCAGCCCAGATATCACAGAAACTGACACCAAAGTATGCCATCGCAAAATCAAAACTGCTTTTCCTCCGAAAAAGTGCCAAATACCTCCCAACATTCTGCTTTTTTACGCACCACATGACATAATCCCATTTGGGTTTGTCTAACTCATGTAGCTTCATGTACTAATTAAGCTGTAAGACACAACAGGGCATGAATTTATTGTGCAATAACTCACATGCGGGATGTTTGCGCAGTGCTTGGGCGTGAGTTATGACACATTAATTCACGGCCTAGAGGGCCTCATTGCAATTACAGAACCATTTTTAAAATAGCATCTGGATTTAAAATACAAATATTGGTCCCCCCCAATCTGAAAACCCTTAGTCCCAGAAATGAGCTAGCCAAGGTCAGAGGTTACTCTGGCTCCCTTTCTCCTGGTTCTGTGTTATCCATTTAGCTGTATTAATGACAAAGGATGCACAATCCAACCCTGCACTTTACTCACCTAGACCACAGAGGTGCCCGGAAGAGAGAGGAAGAGGGCAAAGGGAGTAGGGACTTCCTAACCACCTGCAGAAACAGGAGACACTGGCTACTGGGTAAGAAAACACGAAAGTAATGGATGCAGCAGTCAACTAGGGGTCCATTACTGAGAAAGGAGAAAAGCCAGAAAGGACATTTTGTGAATTCTGACATTCAATAAACTTCACCCAAAGCAAGCAGGCAAAATTCACTACCACTTTTTTATGTCCACTGTTAGGAGAATGTGATGGGTAGGGGAAGAAGAAATAAGTCACCTGGCTTAGCAGCTCACAACTAAAAACAATTCCTTCTGTCTGCTCTCTCCCCAGGGTTCTGGGAGAAAAGGTGAGCTCACTTCTGTAGACAACTCTACTCTCTGGCCACACTGTGCTCTGTAAACACCCCATCTGTGATGTCAGCCACCAGCCACCTGGAGAATCTGCTCTGCTCCATGAGTTTGTATTAAAACACTCACTTATAACTCCCTATTAATTTTTCACGAGGAGTTATTTTTAACTCGCTCAAACCATTGTCTGAATGTGCCAAATAGATTTTCATAATGAACAAGCCTGGCATGTGGTTCCTCCTACCCTCAACCCCCCTGCTGCTATTTAAATAGTCCCCTCCTCACGGAGAGCAAGGCTTCAGATGAGCAATTCACAGCGATGCCCCAGAAATGGGGAGCACAGAACAGAAAGAACCCCATCGAGCAGCCCACACCATCCTCCCTACTCAGGCATTGGTTTTGAGAGGATTTCAGGAAATGTTGTCAGACATTTTTAAAGACAGGAAGATCAAGTCAACATTGAAAAGCCTTCTCGATAGATCATCCAAAGGGACCCTCAGGTTATTGCATCAGACCTTCCCTCTACAAATCCCTCTAGACTACCTTTTTGGCCACTCACCAGTCCCGATATTACGATTTACTCACAAGCAAGAGAAGTAAAGAAAGTCGATTCTTAACTCATAGAACCTTTCTAAACTATAAATTTGATCGAGTCGTCCCCCATCACCACCACTGTCACCAACACCACCAATTAACACAACCATCACCAACACACCCGCTTAAAACCCTTCGGTGGTTCCCCACTGCCTTCAGGATAAAAGCTCAACTTCTTAGCACGGTGCTCCCTTTCTTCACAGTCTGACCCATGCTTATTTCTCTAGGCTGACTCCCTTTCCAGCACCTGCTCTGGCAGCCCAATTCTGGACTCATCCTGCTTCCTTGCCTCTGATGCTTTCTTGGCCCCCTTCGCTTAGCTGACTCCTACTTGTCAATTCCCAGCTCAAAAATTCCTTCCCCAGGAAGCTTTCCCTGACTCTTAGGCTGAAATAAGTTGCCCTTCCTCCATATTTTCACAGCACCCGTGTTTATCCCATTTGCCATTTATCATAACACATCACAACGCTGGTTTAGCTATCTGTCTCCTCCACTAGAGTGTGAGTTAGGCGCTCGATAAATAGGTGTTAAGCAAATATACAGAGAAGAGAAACCCTGAAAGAACACGTAATCCAGAATTCCCATTTACTTGACTTTGAGATACATACTTTGTAGCCAAGCAACCTTTATAAATCTGACGCAGGTAAATTATAAATGGTATTACATTCCCTGTAGAAGGCTATCAAAATGAAAAGTGTGAAGGGAAAACCAACTGTGATAAAACCTTGACCACAGATAATTCATGGCATGTAGAAGCCACACATAGGTGATAAACAACTGTTTGCCTTTGGGGATACTCGTCTGAGAAGGATCAAGCTGCCTTAGGTTACAGAGAATCAACCATCCATGCTCATTAGAGAATCTCTACTTTTTTGAATATATCATGCTGAGCCCCTATAATCTAGGCAGGACACCCCCTAAGCCAGAGGGTCTCACTCTGAGAGGCAGAGGAGTCATAGTGAAGATACCTGTGGACCATTTTCAGACTCCATATCCTTACCCTCTGGAGATTCTTTCCAACTAGACCCTTACTTCCCATGACTGCCTGAAGCCATCCCAAATGACAACTGTCCTAAATTTAAAAGAGAAAAGATTCTAAAATGACCCTTCATGGATGTCTCCAGCTGTCCCATGGTTAAAATTTTGCCTTCCAATGCAGCGAGTGTGGGTTTGATCCCTGGTCAGGCAGCTAAGATCCCACATGACTTGTGGCCAAAAACCCAAACCAAAACAGAAGCAATACTGTAACAAATTCAATAAAGACTTTAAAAATAGTCCACATCAAAAAAAAAATCATTTAAAAAATTTTTAAAATTACCCTTCACAGGAAAACAACACAGTTTAGTAGTTAAGAGTAAAAGCTCTGCAGATTGCTTAAGTTCAACTATTAACTCAGTCTCATAGCTGAGTGACTCTGGACAAGTTACTTAACCTCTCTGTGCTTTAATTTCCACAAATAGGAGTAAAGGTAAATCCTTCTAGTGCTGTTGTGAGGGTGAAGTGAAATAATGCTTGCAAAGTACTTGGCTCAGGGCCTAGAAAACAATATGTACTTAATATAATCTAGCTAATATTTAATACTAAAATCTGATCCAAAGTCCCCAAATTTTGACCATCAATTAGTCTTTATAAATGTCTAGTCTCAAAGTCATCCACTAAAGCCTGAGGCTCTTAGCTAGCCCTCCTGAGAAACGAAAGCAGTCTGATTCCACATAATTTGCCCTGAAGCTCTAAGGACTCGCATTAGACACCTTCACCCATGCTGGTGCTGAACACTTCAGGGGTTCCTAGGCTGCTCGAGTTATACCAGGCACTGAAAAAATGCCAGGCTTGGGACTTCCCTGGTGGTGCTTCCAGTGCAGGGGCATAGGGTCAATCCCTGGTCAGGGAACAAAGATCCCACATGCCGTGTTGCACACTCAAAAAAAATGCCAGACTCAAATACAATAACAAAAATAATTATGATAATGGCTGACACTTACGAACCTTTACAATGTGCACTATATTAAGCATTTTGCCTCTACTTCCTCCAACAACCCTAACATGTGAGTCTTGTTATCGTCTCCATTTTACCTGTTAGGAAACTGAGACTTAGATGAATTAAAAAAAAAAAAAAAACTGTACAAACCACAGACAGGAAATGATAGTCAGGATTTGAACAAAAAGTATCCGATGCCAAAACTCTGCCATCCTGCCCTCCTTCCGCATCTTATTTCTAGAAGAGGCAATACTGGCTACTATAGTAGTAAAAGCAAAGACCAGTATGTCAAAAATTCTTCATGTGGGCCCTGGCTCTTCTACTTGACTATATAAACTTGGATAACTTACTTAATCTCCCTAGACCTCAGATTCTTTATCCATAAAAGGGGAATGATAATAACACTTACCTTACTGGACCAATTCGAGAACTAAATGAGAAGATACAAATTTTCACGCACTGCTGGTGGGAGTGCAACTGAGACCACCATCCCGAAGCACAATCTTAAGTGCAGTTAAATATGCACCTACTCTCCGACCCAACAATCCTGCTTGAGGTACATACCCAAGGAAACTGTCTCCCAAGTCCATGAAGAGGCCCATATGAAGGCAATCATCACAGCACTGCTTGCTGTAGGAAGAAGTTGGAGGCAACCCAAGAATCTATTACTGGAGGAGCATATAAGTAAAATGTACTGTATGGGTGCAATGGTACATTAAACAGCAATCAGATAATGAAGTCGATCTACCCACAGCAGTATGGGGAGAAACAATGTTAGAAGCAATATTAAGTGGGAAAAGTAAAAAGCAGGATGAGGTATACAGCACAATGTCATTTATGTACAGTTAAAAAGCCAAAATAACACTATATATTTTTAAGAATAGACATATATCTGCTTAAACTGTTCAGATCATATCATTCCTCTGCTCAAAACCTTCCACAGTTTCTTTTAATATTCAGAATATAAGGGCTTCCCTTCTGGCTCAGCTGGTAAAGAATCCTCCTGCAATGTGAGAGATCTAGATTCAATCCCTGGGTAGGGAAGATCCCCTGGAGAAGGGAAAGGCTACCCACTCCAGTATTCTGGCCTGGAGAATTCCATGGATTGTATAGTCCATGGGGTCACAAAGAGTTGGACACGACTGATCAACTTTCACTTTCAGATTATAAAGTCTGTGGGCTTCCCTGGTAGCTCAGACAGTAAAGAATCTGCCTGCAATGCAGGAGACCCAGATTCAAGCCCTGGGTTGGGAAGATCCCCTGGAGAAGGGAATGGCTACCCACTCTAGCCAGTATTCTTGGCTAGAGAATCCCATGGACAGAGGAGCCTGGAGGGCTATATCCATGGGGTCACAAAGAGTGGGACACGACTGAGCGACTAACACACACACACACATAAAGTCTGTACTAACACACACACACATATAGTCTGTACTTCCAATGGCCTGCAAATCTCCTACATTATTTTGCCGCTGACCCAGCTACCTCTCGGTCTTGTTTTTCTCTCTTCTCACTCATTTAGCTCTGGCCCCTTGCCTCCTACCATTCTGGCCCCCTAACACACCAGGCAAGATTCCACTTCAGGGCCTTTGCACTTGCTGTTTCCTACGCTAGACCACTCTTACCCCAGGCATCCATACGGTTGTTCCCTTACCTGCATTTGGTGAAACATCACCTTTTTAGTAAGGTCTTTCTTAATCACCCCACATAAAACTTTAATCTGCTCACAACCACCCACAACCCACTTTATCCCCTGCCCTTTTTGTTCCATAGCACTTATCACTCTTTAAGTTACTATATGTTATTTAATTTGTTCATGATTTGTCTCACTCCACTAGAATGTAAGCCCCACAAAGGAAAGAATTTTGTATAGTTTTGTTCATGACTATTCCCAGCACCTGCAACTGCCTGACACGTAGTCAGCACTGTACATTTGTAGAATAGGTGGATATATCTAAATAAACATATAGAGCATGGATTGGAAGAGGGTGTATGAAACACACTAAAGCAGGTGCTTGCTGTTTTCATTCTGTCTGCCCTCTGATGGAAGAGGATATGGGGCTTCTGGAAGCTTCCTGGTGGGAGGGTGTGGCTGTGGGTAAAACTGGGTCTTGCTCTGGTGGGCAAAGCCATGTTCAGTAAAACTTCAACCCAATTTTCTGCTGATGGGTGGGGCCAAACTATGGCAGGGGTAATGGAAGTAACGGTGACCTCCTTCAAAAGGACTTAGGCCAGCATGCTGTGCCTCCCAGGACTGTTGTAATCAGTACGCCTGACCCCGAGGCAGGCCACTATTGACCCATGCCTCCACCGGAGACTCCCGGGCACTCACAGGCAAGTCTGGCTCAGTCTCTTGTGGGGTCACTGCTTCTTCCTCCTGGGTCCTGGTGTGCACAGAGTTTTGTTTGTGCCCTCCAAGAGTCTGTTTCTCTGGGGGTTCTCAGTCCTTTTGCTGGCTCCCCAGGTTGGGATATCTACTGTGGGCCCTGGAACTTTTGCAACAGTGCAAGAACGTCTTTGGTATAATTGTTCCCCAGTTTATGGATGGTCTGCTCGGCGGCTCTATGGTGGAGCTAATGGTGACCTCCTCCAAGAGGACTTATGCCATAGGCCCCAACCCCCAGGTCTGCTGCAGTTGGAGCCCCTGTCCCTGCAGCAGGTCCCTGCTGACCCTCGCCTTCGCAGGATGCACTCAAACACTCAAAGGCAGGTCTGGCTCAGTCTCTTGTGGAGTCACTGCTCCATTCCTGGGTCCCAATGTGCTCGAGGTTTGCCCTCCAAGCATCTCTGGAAGGTCTGAGATTTGATTCTAAACACGATTGTGCCCTTCCTACCATCTTGTTGGGGTTTCTTTGCCCTTGGACACAGGGTATCTTTTTTTGGTGGGATCCAAGATTCTCCTTGAAAGAAAAGCTATGACAAACCTAGAGAACATATTAAAAAGCAGAGATATCACTTTGCTGACAAAGGTCTCTATAGTCAAAACTATGGTTTTTCCAGAAATCATGTACAGATGTGAGATTTGGGCCATGAAGAAGGCTGAGTGCTGAAGAATTGATGCTTTTGAACTGTGGTGTTGGAGAAGACTCTTGAGAGTCCCTTGGACCACAAGATCAAACCAATCAATCCTAAAGGAAATCAACCCTGAATAATCACTCAAGGACTGATGCTGAAGCTGAAACTCCAATACTTTGGCCACCTGATGCAAAGATTCAACTCACTGAAAAATACCCTGATGCTGGGAAAGATTGAAGGCAAAAGGAGAAGGGGGTGGCAGAGGACAAGATGATTAGATAGTCAGATAGCATCACTGACTCAATGAACATGAATTTGAGCAAGCTCCAGGAGATGGTGAAGGACAGGGAACCCTGTGTAGTCCATGGCGTCACAAAGGGTCCGACACGACTGAGCCACTGAACAACAACAAAAGCAGGTGTCTCCAGTAAGGAGGAGAAATGAGAATAGACATGAGGGATGAAAAGGGAAAACAGAATGAATTGGAAAGGGGCCTGACATAAATGCGTGATGCTAATTTGCCATGAACTGGAGGGAGGTGACTGACTCAATTCTATGCCCTTGAGGGTCAATAAAGGAACTGAATGAGATGATGCAGTGTGATCACCTGGTACAGAGCCTGATGAATGGCAGCTATGCAGCTGATTGAACCTGAAGAGGACTCAGAATCCTGTAGATGTCAGGATGTGGCGTGTACAAAGAAGGAATACCAGCTAGAAAGAAGGGGAAAAAGTAGCACCCCTCCTACTAGCACCCTGGGTACCCCTTTCCCTTCTCCCAGTTTCTCTTTCTCTTTCCATCTATTTCACCTGTCTTGGAGGCTCCAGCAATTGACACTAAGGATGCTTATACCCCATTTCTGTCTGGGGAACTGTGCTCAGTCACCTACCTCTCAACAAAGAGTAGAACAGTGGTTCTTAACAAGTTTTGAATCACAGGCCCCTTGGAGGCCACTCACCTCAGAAAGATGTCACACACTCCTCTGAAGTCCATCCATGAACCCTGAGCAACAACCCAGATGAGGAACCTCTAAATGGCAGGTTCGGAGGTGGACAAGATTTTGCTCATTTCTGTTTTCCCCAACTTTGTTACTCAGGGTGGTCCTTGGGCCCCTCCCTCTTTTACTGAAGATGAGTGAAAACAGACCTACAGATGAAGTGTGAAGATAGCAGGGAGGCAACCTGAAGAACAAAACAAATGGGAAACTATTTTGTATAAAATGGGCTTCCCAGGTGGCACCAGTGGTAAAGAACTCTCCTGCAACACGGGAGACACAAAAGATGCCAGTTCGATCCCTGAGTCAGGAAGATCCCCTGGAGGGGGGGCATGGCAACCCACTCCAGTAATTCTTGCCTGGAAAATCCCATGGACAGAGAAGCCTGGTGGGCTATAGTCCATAGGATCCCAGTCAGACACGACTGAAGCGACTTAGCATTCATGCACACATGTATAAAATAAGCTACAAGGATATATTTTACACCACATGAAATATAGCCAATATTTTATAATAAATATAAGTGAGTATAAGCTTTAAAAATTGTGAATCACTATATTGTACACCTGTAACTTATAATATTGTACAGCAACTATACTTCAATAAAAAATGGGAATTAAACAATCATATTTTATCACTGAAACAGAAGCAGGTAGAACAAACAAATAACCAATCCTACAGAAGAAAAAAACGTGCTTTTTTAGAGGAATCCTGAGAAATCCTACCTTCAAGCCATCCTATAACAATAAACAGAAACATCTTCCTCAAATGCAATGTTCAGAAATCCTCTTTCCTTGTGAATAATCTGCAAATAGTCCAATTATTCCAAATATTCCAATAATCTGGAATTCAGTCCAGACTCTTCAACTTTAGCTGTCAAACCCTTCCCTGATTCTACCTCCTCCCCACCCTCAGGCCCATTATTTCATTCCTAACTCAGCTCCTCACGTCTTGACTTACACTCCACACAATGAGACTTCAGCCTGTGGGAGTGACTCACTCCTTCCAGGATGCCCTCCACATGCCTTTCTAACCAGTCTTGACCCTACGATCTCCTTAACTCTACTCTACAACCTTCCCCACCATCCTAGAAAGCCCTTTCTAAATCATTCTGAACTGTGGTGTTGGAGAAGACACTTGAGAGTCCCTTGGACTGTTTGGAAGGACTGATGCTGAAGCTGAAACTCCAATACTTTGGCCACCTGATGCAAAGAACTGACATTGGAAAAGACCCTGATGCTGGGAAAGATTGAGGGCAGGAGGAGAAGCGGAAGACAGAGGATGAGATGGTTGGATAGCATCACCGACTCAATGGACATGAGTTTGGGCAAGCTCTGAGAGTTGGTGATGGACAGGGAGGCCTGGCATGCTGCAGTCCATGGGGTTGCAAAGAGTCAGACACGACTGAGCAACTGAACTGAACTGAACTGAACTGAAAACATTCTGATTCCCCAATCTCCAACCTTCCTCCCCAGTTCCCTGGCACTGAGAGCTCGCCCTGATGCTCAGCTGAAATAAATTTTCCCTTCTGTCTAGTGGAGTCCTGGGTGTGGCCCTTAGATTCCTTTATAGTCTAAAAGCTCCCAAAGGGCCTCCTCTTTCTGAGTTCCACATTCTCACTCATCCCCAAACCTCTCTACCTAGGATATGGATCTGCTCATAATTGTACCAGGCAACAAAAGGGGGAGTTTAGGGCAGATAAATAAATACATAGATGTATCAATTGACTACTAAATCTTTAAGACTCCTAGAAGTAGGAAAAAAATTTTTTAAGAGAGAAGGGCCAGACAGAGGTGGAAACAAGAGTCTAGAACATGCGTGATCATCTATTTCAAGAGTATTTCCTAAGTCTATTTCCTAACGAGGGCCCTGGGCCTGTGAAGTTCAGTTTAATTAGGAAAGTCCTCCCAAAGGAGGTGCTTGGCACAGGGGACGTGCTTAAAGAAATGCAGAGAGAGGCCAGGGAACAGGAAGCCAGCTTGTCTGAATTCCACAATGCCCCCGGCTCCCTCCTTCCCTCTCCCTCCCTCCCCGCCCTCCACTGCCGCCACCACCACCCCCCACCCCGCCCACCACACCCCCTGCCCGGCTTCCCTGTGTTTCAGTCTCTGAGATCATTCCAAACTCCAAAACAAAAATTCCATCCCAAGTAGCCAAGAAAACTCCTGTCAAATCCAACAATCCACCCACTAAATTGCAGGCTGTCCTCCTTTCCCAGCCAACCCCACCCACTTTGCTTCGTCCTAGAGGTCACCGTGTTCACTCTTCTGTCTCTAAGAAGGGCACTGCCCTTCCTCTGGACCTTTCCTTTTCAAAACATTTGTCCCAGGCAGTAAGTCCCGCTGGTTCCCTTTGGTTGGGTGTTACGAATACTGCCAGTCAGGAAGTTTGGCCTCGTGGCTCCTGCTGAATAGCTTCAAATGTAGTTTGGATCTGAGTTGCTTTGCTAGAAGTTTGATAAAGACTTGAGAGAGGAAGGCTAATTAGGTTATTAATTATTTCCAGGTCTCAAAGTGTCAAAGACGTGAACTTTAAATGTCACATTTTCAGAGATCAATCCTCTGTAGGCTAGTATAGCTCCTTTTCTTATTTATTCATATTTTTTTGGCCACACCGCACAGCATGTGGGATCTTCGTTCCCCGGCCAGCGATTGAACCTAGGCCCCTCGCACTGGAAGCTTGGAGTCTTAACCACTGGACCACCAGGAAAGTCTCTACAGCTTCTTTTCTGATTCCAATTATATGAGTTATCTTATCCTCCTTAAAATTTCCAGAGAATGAAAACTCCCAGAACCAATCAAACCAGTGTCTCCCAACAAACAAATATAAAGTTTCTGGATATCCGGGTTTCCCCAGAGTTTCCAAAGTCCTAACTTGAACATCCTTACAGCTCTGGTAGGGGGCAGTCAGGAATTGAAGAGCAGAGACTTTGAGTTCGGGGTGAGAACTTTAAATAATCATGAGTGTGCTGTATGTAGTAGACCAGGGCTTCCCAGGTGGCGCTAGTGGTAAAGCATCCACCTGCCAATGCAGGAGATGCAAGAGACTCGGGTTCAATCTCTGGGCTCAGAAAGATCCCCAAAATCACATTCTTGCCTGGAGAATCCCATGGTCAGAGGAGCCTGGCAGGCTACAGTCCATGGGGTCCCAAAGAGTCTGACACGACTAAGTGACTAACACTTTCACTTTCATGTAGTAGACCAACACTTCCAAATTGAGAACAGCTGAGAATACACTTATGCGGGTAAATAGGGCAAAAGCCACCAGGAAAACTGGTCCAAATCTCATATCCAAGGTTAGAAGAAAGTAGTCAATCAAGCCAAATGAAAAATGAAATCTTCCCATTTCTTTTCAGTTTGCTCCTGCTCTGTCTCTAGTCATAGTCATGATCATTCATTCATTCAGCAACTACTTCCTGGCCCCCAAGTATTCAACACTGCAGACACAATAAAGAAACCGCAAAATCTCTCCACTCAGGCTGTTTACATTCCTGCAGGCGGAAGCAGACAGTAAGCAAATAATTGAAAAGAATATACTGGATTATATATACCCGGCCTAATATATTGTGTTGGATTGCAATCAGTGCTGCTGAGAAGAGTGTAGCAAGAAAAGGTTAGGGTTGAAACTGCAACATTAAAATAGGTAGTCCAAGAACGCCCCACTGAGAAGATGACATTTCACCGACAGTCAGAAGCAGGTAAGAGAACAAACCATAATGCAGATCTCAGAGAAGAGCAAGTACAAAGACTCTGGCCATTTCTTAATGATTTTTTTTATTATGGTAAAATATATATAACATAGGGCTTTCCCGGCGGCTCAGAAGTAAATAATCCACCTGCAAAATGCAGGAGACCTGAATTCTATCCCCAGGTTGGGAAGATCCCCTGAAGAAGAGAATGGCTGCCCATTCCAGTTTCCTTGCCTGGAAAATTCCACGGACAGAGGAGCCTAGCGGGCTACAGTCCATAGGGTCACAGAGTTGGACATGACTAAGTGACTAAGACTTTCACTTTCATACATAACATAAAATTTATCATTTGAGCCTTTTTTTGGTGTACAGGTCTATGGCATTAAGTCTATTCACACTGTTGTGCCACCTTCATATCCATCATTCATATCCACCTTCATTATCCATCTCCATAGTTTTTCATCTTCCTAAACTGAAATTCTGTGCCCATTAAACAGTAACTCCCTACCCCCTCCTCCCCCAGCCCCTGTCAACCGCCATTCTACTTTCTTTCTCTATGAATATGACCTTGCTAAACACCACCCTTATGGCAGAAAGTGAAGAGGAACTAAAAAGCCTCTTGACCAAAGTGAAAGAGGAGAGTGAAAAAGTTGGCTTAAAGCTCAATATTCAGAAAACAAAGATCATGGCATCCGGTCCCATCACTTCATGGGAAATAGATGGGGAAACAGTGGAAACAGTGTCAGACTTTATCTTTTTGGGCTCCAAAATCACTGCAGATGGTGATTGCAGCCATGAAATTAAAAGACGCTTACTCCTTGGAAGGAAAGTTATGACCAACCTAGAGAGCATATTGAAAAGCAGAGACATTACTTTGCCAACAAAGGTCCGTCTAGTCAAGGCTATGGTTTTTCCAGTGGTCACGTATGGATGTGAGAGTTGGACTGTGAAGAAAGCTGAGCGCCGAAGAATTGATGTTTTTGAACTGTGGTGTTGGATAAGACTCTTGAGAGTCCCTTGGACTGCAAGGAGATTCAACCAGTCCATTCTAAAGGAGATCAGCCCTGGGTGTTCTTTGGAAGGAATGATGCTAAAGCTGAAACTCCAGTACTTTGGCCACCTCATGCAAAGAGTTGATTCATTGGAAAAGACTCTGATGCTGGGAGGGATTGGGGGCAGGAGGAGAAGGGGACGACAGAGGATGAGATGGCTGGATGGCATCACCGACTCGATGGACGTGAGTTTGAGTGAACTCCGGGAGCTGGTGATGGACAGGGAGGCCTGGCGTGCTGCGATTCATGGGGTCGCAAAGAGTCGGACACGACTGAGCAACTGAACTGAACTGAAGGACCTCATACAAGATGAATCATCCAATATTGTCTTTTTGTGATTGGCTTATTTCACTTAGCATGATGTCAGGGTTCATCAGTGTTGTAGCGTGTACCAGAATGTCCTTCCTTTTTAAGGCTGAATAATATTCCATTGTATGCACATACCACATTAAAAAAATGTATCTGTTGATGGGCGTTTGGGTTGCTTCACCTTTTGACTGTCTTGCATAGTGCTGCTATGAACACAGGGGTTCAAATATCTTCCTGAGTCTCTGCTTTCAACTCTTTTTTAATATTTATTCATTTATTTGGCTACGCAGAGTCTTAATTGCAGCACACAGGGTCTATTAGTTGTGTCATGTGGGATCTAGTTCCTTGACAAGGGATTGAACTCAGGCCCCCTGCATGGGGGGCACAGAGTCTTAGCCACTGGACCACCAGGGAAGTTCCCTTGCTTTCAGTTCTTTTGAATACATACCCAGAGGTGGGAATGCTGGATCACGTGGTAATTATATGTTTAATTTTTTGAGAATCATCATGCCAGTTTTCCACAGCGGCTGCCCCATTTCACATTTACATCAGCAGTGCACAGGAGTTCCAATTTCTTCTCAGCAACACTTGTTATTTTCTGGTTTTTTAATAATACCCATCCCAGCGGGTGTAAGGCAGTACTGCCTATTTTTGAGGAGTAACAAGGAGGCCCGTGGGGCTGGTGCAGAGTGAAGCAGAAGCAGCAGGGAGTGAGGTAAGAGAGAAAGCAGGAGGCCAGATCCTTCTCAGGCTCAGTAGGGCCTGAGAGTCACTGTGAAGAGTGTGGCTTTTACTCTGGGTGTGATGGGAACCCTAGGTAAAGTGACAGCTTCATAGGTTGGCTACTGACTTTCACATTCTTTGAACTAAGTTTTTGGCTCTCAGACTAAGGACTAGTCCTCCAGAGTTTGAAAACAAGGCTTGGAGAGAAATTAGATGTCTGGTGCTTCTGATAACACAATGGGGACTGCACAAGCTGAGATTCTCCCATCTGCCTCTCTTTCTAGGTACCAAAGAAGAGATGTCATCCATCCTTCCATGGGATATGAACATGATGGATTGCTTTCATGGAAGCTGTTCCCTTTATGGATAATCTTTAGCCAGGATTCCACCACTTAAAAATCAAATAAGAGTCATCTTGGTATCATTCACTCTTTTAGATTATCCCCTCCATGACTGTAGATAATCAAGCACTGACATGGAGAGAAAGGGCACTTTTTTAGGAAACTGGTAACATTGAGAGCTGCAAAGACAGGGGTAGGTGGATTCCCAGAAAAGGCGCAGGAACAGTGTGAATCAGGCAATCATAGCCTTGCAGAATTAAACAGATGAATTTGGTCCCAAGCCCCAGATGCCTCAGGAAGGATTGTCAGAAATGTCTGAGATGATAAGAGCTAGGGAGAGAAAGGGCCCCAAAGGGAAGCCTGAAAACACATTTTTGAGAGGCAAAGAGTACCTCTCATAACCTCGCTTCCCCCAGGCAACAGGGATGAAAGCTTCAACATCAAAATGAGCAGTCCAAGGAGTTATAGATTTTCTCAACAATAAATAATCTGCAGAGAATGGCTGCCTAACCACCATTTATAAATGTTAGAAAATACCCACTTGTGTTGGGCTGGGAGGGGTGGGGGGAATGGAAGATGGAGAAGGAGAGAATTATGGGGTTGTCCCCTCTGGGAAAGGAGGAGGGACAGAAATCAGTTTTCACTATGGCATTCTCAGGATTCAAATGGGGAGGGAAGTATGGTAAAATCTGGAAACTTAAGTAACTAATTTCTCTCCAGAAGAAAACAGGCCATGTACTCCTAGGTTCTGTTGTCTTTCTTTCCATCGGAAACCACCACATTATCCTCTCATTATCCTATCTGAACCCTGTGCACTCACCACCCACCACCACCACCCAGGGTAGACACCTGCTCACCTCACGTCATAGCCCCCAGTTCATTTCCCTTCTCTGTGGTCTCATCACAGAGGTCTTGGATTACCTTTTTTTAAGCCCCAAACATTTATAATAAAAGTGGGACAAGGATAGAGGAGAAGGCTGCTCTTCAGCCTCTACTCAAGTAGAAAAATCATGGACCTAAGTGGCAATGAAAGTTTTAGGTCATTCATTAAGCATCTTCTAAACGCAAGTCCCGAGAGGGCCTTGGACGGCACAAAGTTCAAACCAGTCAATCCTAAACGGCATCAACCCCGAATATTCATTGGAAGGACTGATGCTGAAGCTGAAGCTCCAATACTTTGGCCACCTGATGCGAAGAGCCGACTTACTGGAAAAGACCTTGATACTGGAAAAGATTGAAGGCAGAAGGAGAAGGCAATAGAGGATAAGATGGTTGGATGGCATCACCGATTCAATGAACATGAATTTGGGCAAACTCCAGGAGATGGTGAGGGATAGGAAGGCCTGGCATGCTCCTCTCCATGGGGTTGCAAAGAGTCAGACACAACTTAGCAAGTGAACAGCAACAAACGCCAGTCATTGTGCTTGGTATGACAGGCATAACAGGAGGGGAAAAGACAGTCCTTGCCCACATGGTACCCACCATCTTTAAGTAAAGTTCTTATAACAGACTTGTGGTGGCCAAGAGGGAAGGGGGTGAGGGAAGGATGGGAGGGGGTGAGGGCAGGATGGGTGGGGAGTTTAGGACGAACAGAGGCAAACTATTATATTTAGGATGGATAAACAAGGTCTTACTGTATAGCACAGGGAACTCTATTCAATATCCTGTGGTAAACCGTAATGGAAAATAATATGAAAAAGAATGTATATGGTACAACTGAATCACTTTGCTCTACAACAGAAAGTAACACAACACTGTAAATCAACTATACTTCAATAAAATTTTTTAAAGAATGTTCTTATATAATGGTGGTGGTAGTTTAGTCACTAAGTCATGTCCAACTTTTGCAACATCATGGACTGTAGCCTGCAAGGCTCCTCTGTCTGTGGGATTCTCCAGGCAAGAATACTGGGTTGCCATTTCCTTCTCCAGGGGATCTTCCCAACCCAGAAATCGAACCTGGTCTCCTGTATTGCAGGCAGATGATTTACTGATTGAGCTACAAGGGAAGCTCCTTTCCTGTATAATATCCTGCCCAAAAATGTGTAACCTGAATCTAACGATGAAAACAATCAGTCCACAAAACACCATTCTTCAAAAAGCTGACTTTTAAAAAAATATTACTTTATTTAGGCAGTGATTAACACTGAAAAAGCATTAGTCACTCAGTCATGTCTGACTCTTTGTAACTCCATGGACTATATCCTCCCAGGCTCCTCTGTCCTTGGAATTCTCCAGGCAAGAGTACTGGAGTGGGTAGCCAATCTCTTCTCCAGGCAATCTATTTAGGCTGTGCCAGGTCTTAGCTGTGGCATGCAGGATCTTTTTTTTTTTAGTTGTTGCATGTGGGACCTAGCTCACTGACCAGGGATCAAACCCTGGCGCCCTGCATTGGGAGTGTAGCGTTTTAGCCACCGGACTACCAGTGGAGTCCCCAGAAAGTTGATTTTCTTCAGAACAATTGACCTGTAATCTTCAAAACTGTCAGTCAAGAATTACCAGTTGAGGAACTATTTCAGATTAATAAAGGAGAATAAAGAGACATGACAATGAAAAGCAGTGCATAACCCTGCATTGGACCTGGACTGGGGAGAAACATTTTACAATAAAAAAATTATTGAACAATTAGCAAAACGTGAACATAGAGTGTATTAGTATTTCATATATGTATATATATAGAAGAGAGAGGATGAAATGTGGCAAAATATGAAAAATTGGTCAATTATGGTTAAAGGTATGCTATGCTATGCTAAGTCACTTCAGTTGTGTCCGACTCTGTGCGACCCCATAGACAGCAGCCCACCAGACTCCCCCATCCCTGGGATTCTCCAGGCAAGAACACTGGAGTGGGCTGCCATTTCCTTCTCCAATGCATGAAAGTGAAAAGTGAAAGTGAAGTCACTCAGTCGTGTCCAACTCTTAGCGACCCCGTGGACTGCAGCCTAACAGGCTCCTCCGTCCATGGGATTTTCCAAGCAAGAGTACTGGAGTGGGGTGCCATTGCCTTTTCCGGGTTAAAGGTAAGTGGGTGTTAATTATACTGTTCATGGAAACTTTTCTCTACCTCTGATATTTTTCAAACTAAAAACTCAGGAGGAAATCAAGAAATCTTGATTGTATAGGTTATGAAGTCTCCTTCCCTAAAGAGCCTAGATAAACAAGCTTGCCATCATTTTTGTTTGGAACAAATCCTACCCAGAACGATCTAGCCCCAAATCAGGAACTTAGATCAGAGGGGTGGGTGGGAGGATAGAACTCCTTTGTCTTTGATTTACAACCAAAATTGTCAGCAAGTAAAAATGCCTGGAAAGAAACCACAACCTTGGCTCATGTTAGTATAGTTATAAAAACTACATACTGTTATTGTCATTTTGTGGGACTAACACAAATTAATAAATCAGGGCCCTAGACTTGAACTCTGTGAGGCGTTGGGGAAGAGTCACAGAAGCTGGAGGCAAAGAAAAATGGTATCTGGAAAAGAGAGATACCAGGCATATGTGCAAGAATTACAGAAACCTGAAGAGGGAGGTGACAGAGAACCAGAATTTTGCTGAACTGCAAGTAATGCACATATGTAATTTCATCTAACCCCATAACAACTCAGTGAAGTAAGTATTATTATTCCACTTCACAGACTGAGAGATTAAATTACTTTCCCAAGATCATATAGCCAGTAAAAAGAAGTGTTGGAATTTGAACTTGGTTCTTTGTAACTTCAAAGCCCATGTTCTTTCTACTGAGCACTCTGCCTCCACAAAGAGTAAGATTAGTGGTTATTATTGGACAATTGGAGCCAGTTCTTATTCTAGTGCCCAAGTCAGCCTGTCAGTGTCTTCGCTTTCCTCCCTAACAGACACTGATGGGCATGGGCTGGAAGCAGTTGGATTATTGAATCTGAAAGCTCCATATAAACCACCTGCTACAATCCTAATCCAACCAAGGGCCAAAATGTCTCCAGATTTTGCTCTCAGATGCCAAGAAAGGCAATTCCAAAACATCCCTGTAGCCATTCCAATAATTCCCAAGTGCAATTTTACATTTAATTATAATTCCTACCCACAACTCTAACCCATATCCTCTAGTTTGACTTTTAATGGAAATATATAATAGGATAATATTAATACATCTATGTGCTTAGTCACTCAGTCATGTATGACTCTTTTCTACCCATGGACTGCAGCGTGCCAGGCTCGTCTGTCCATGGGGATTCTCCAGGCAAGAATATTGGAACGGGTGGCCATGCCCTTCTCCAGGGGACCTTCCTGATCCAGGGATCAAAGCCAGGTTTCCCACATTGCAGGCGGATTCTTTACCAACTGAACCACGGAGGAAGCCCAATACATCTCTAGATGTCTAGATGTCACCCTTCTTTTTTTTGTTTGTTTTAGTTAGTTTTTTTTTTTTTTTCTTTCTATTTTTCAGCCATGCACGGCATGTGAGATCTTAGTTTCCCCACCAGGGATCAAACCCATGCCCCCTGCAGTGGGAATATGGTGTCTTAGCCACTGGACTGCCATGGAAGTCCCTATGTGTCACCTTTCTGAGACTCCTTTTATCATACTATTCCAAATCTTTTCTGTTTACTACCTCATTCTTGAGAAGAACAAAACCATCTTCAGTTCAGGTTAGGAAGAACTAGAGAAAGAAATGAAACCTTATTCTCTTTGGCTAAAGGAAGATGAGGGTGGGGAAACAGACAATTTTTAAAATGGGAGCCCAATGGCAGGAAGATGGTTGCAACTTCCCTGACAATCTAAATACCTCCAGATTTGGCCTTCCTAAACCTCAACCGTCACCCAAGGCTTCCAGATGCTGCCGGCACACACCATTAAGAAACATCTGTCACAAAGGACAGCCCCAACTGGGACAAAGGAGAACAGGAAGGCAGACGGTGCCAGTTTAATGAGGATGGTTTAACAAAACGTCTTTTAAGCTTCCTAATTCACTTGGCCATTTGCTCCCTAGACTTGGCTGCCAATCAGGAGCAGACTGGAAATGTTTGCCAGAGAACAGCAATCTCTTCCTTATCCTTAACCCAGAAGAACCCAGGATTACAAAAATGTCAACATGTCGGTCACTCTAAAACATGATTAACCCCACTCCAGAGGTACAAATTCATGATGATTCTGGGGGAAAGGACTTCAGCTACATCACCTTGATCAGGACAGTTAGACTGTTGGTGACCAGAGATCAGACTTGGTAGAATATAAAAATGAGCATTAGTGTTCCCATCATAACCCACGTCTGTGCCCAGCTCTGAGCTCATAATACCTAGAACATTCTTAATACTTATTAATCATCCATAGAAATAAGCACAAAGGCCGATGGACTTCAGACATCAGCATAGACCTCTTGGTCTTTATATGGATCTCCTCATGATTTTGTAAAGGTTATTATAGGGTATGGACTCCAGATGAGAAATAATGGGTATATGGAAATGCTATGAGTATAGGAAGATCAACAGAGAAAATAAAGGACTGTCTTTCCATTTTAGTTTCACAAGGAAGAAGGCGCCAGATATGCCCAAAGACAGGGCATTGGCAAAGCAGCATCTAAGGATCCTAATTTTATTCAGGGAAATTGCATTAAAATTTAGATTAAACCTAAGGAATTTTACCCAAAATCACTGGTTTCAGATATTTGGGGATCACCAACCTAGCTGTCAATTCAATTCAGCTAACATGAAATCACTTAAATACTCAGCACCTTGTCCCCACTATCTATCCAGTAGGTTCCTATAGCTGGCAAATACTGTGTATCCAGGGCCAGCCTCCTGCCAGACTCTCTGGTCCACACTCCTGGTCCATAAAATTGGTCCTTCTAAACGATGAGCTGCTCTCAGATCCCACTCAGATTCCCCCAGCAGCCATCAGAGAGTGCTGCCCTTCCTTGAAGCAGACGACAGCCCTAAATCACGACTGCCCTGACTGCTGCATTGCAGCAGATAACTGAAGTGTGAGTGCCCTCTACCCTCCTTCTAGAAAATGACACGTTCTTCAAGTCTTAAAAAGACACACACACACACACACACATACACACCCCTTCTCCCAACCAGACCTGCAGTTTCCTGATCTCTGCTAAATCTGAACTTCTATAATGGTATTTTCAGGACTTTCTTTTTGTTGTTCTTCTATCATGTAGTCCTACTATTAACCTTCTCCGTGACTCTCTACTTGAATAGGACAAACCTTTCCCACACATGAACACTTCGCTGTCACTCGCAGGACTGCCCTCGCACAGACTGTCCCTCTCTGCCTCTGCACAGAATACCCTCCTTCCAAACCTTTTTCAACATGACCCTTCTTCAGGAAGCTTCTCTAGCCACACCTACAGGCATTTGATCTCACCAGTATGTTCTCTTTGCCCTGTCTCTCCCCTCGTTAGGGTCCGGCGGTATAATTCACTGGCCTAGAACTTGGCACTGGGAGAACACCCAGTTGGGGGAAAGAGCAGGAGTCATGAATGGTGACATGGAATAGAGGAGCACAGCTTCTGCCTGAGGAAGCTTTCCGCTGACTTCTCCTTCCCGCTAAAGCCTGAGGTACAGTCAACTGGGCACTGGCAGGGAAAAGTGAATTCCCATGACAAAGTAAAAGTGCAAAGGGAATAACCCAAATTATCTGAGACAAAGCATATTATCTGTGACGTTTTTTATTTGCTCCAGTGTCATCCCCTTGATGTCCAAAGACTGAACAGACAACGGAGTTTTATTACTTTCATTGCTTTACTTAATTTGGAAAATAAGTCATCTAGTGCTTTGCCAGCAAGCAGCATGATATGATACTCAAACTGTAATAACTAAGTTTAATATTACACTATAGTAGAGAGGGGTGGTCTAGTAGTCAAATGGCTGGATATTGTTTAGAATAGGATTTTCCTTGTTTCAGGAGGATTGTGGAGGTATACACAAAAACCCATGTGTTGTAGGCTCCCAGAGAAGAGAATGTTCTTAATTGGCTATCATTTATCCCATACTGTCTGCTTATTAGTACACAGATGGATTCTGTTACTTTGGGGTTGGGTCTAAAGTGAAAAACTGGACAAATCCTATATGGATTTTGGTTTCTTGTGGAAACCACAAAAACTTTCCATGTGAGAAAGACTGTTTTCAAACTATTAAAACCCAGAGTTCAACTAAGTGTAAATGAATACAAAGACAAATTGCAAGTTAGAAAACTCAGGCACCAGAATGATTCTTTGTGCAAAAGAATTCAGCCAAAACCAATGTCTTTTTCCCCCTAAATCATTAACAGAACCTTCATCACCTCCAAATCACCACACACTCATTTATACACAGTGCGAGGCAATGGTGACAGAGGATTCTCCCCTCTGGGAATGCACAATTACAGGCAGTTTATAAATGTTTCCCCAACTCCCAAAATAAGTAAAAGATACATAAACCAGGAACCGGAAAGGGTATTCCTAAATCAGAAATGAACAGTATGATATTTACATCAGAGACAAGGGCATGTCAAGACCCCAGTCAATGTTACAGCTGACAGAAGATAACAGTAGTAGGGCTTCATTCTCCAGTGTTGGCGAGATTAGGGTGTCTCTTCTGTCCATCAAGGCATGTCTGAGAAGGCTGCATGGAAGAGGGGGAATTGCTCCATCTTGGCCCTTTGTTCAAGTTTTCCAGGGAAACATCAGTTCAAACTACATCTTCATAATGGTGTGAAGCCTGGGCTATAATTCAATAAATCCAGCCTTATTGAGGCCTTTCTTTCATGCCTCCCACCAAAAATACAAAACAAAACAAAGCAAACTCAACAAAACAAACAAATCCAGTTTGCTCAACTATTCAGATCCAGTTTAATATACACACACAAATACAGACCTCAGTACTAAAATACAACAATAATTTTTTAAAAAACCTCAGTCTTGGTCTGTGAAGAAAAGTAAGAGTCTATTAGGGAGAAACCATTTCAGTGTAATAAGTCTGTTACATCTCCCCTGAGGAGAGAAAAGTCAAGCTCAGGAAGTTCCCCCTGAAAGTTTGGAAAGAAAGCCAAAGTGACCAAATTCAACTCTTACCGAGGGAAATACATATGCAGTCTTCTCTCCCAGAAGTCTTCCAAAAAGCAGCCTCACCAAACTGATCACTTGTCCCATGCATCTTCCCTCCACCTATGGGCTTACTCTGTGCTGCAGTCTGACTGAATGCTACTTGGGAGAATACTCTGTCTCCCTTTCTAAAATAGAAACTCCTTAGGGTAGAAGCTGCTTCATGTTCTCTCACTGAGGCTAGAAACCATAATTCTGCAAGTAAATATTGCCAGTTGCAACCAAGACTTGAACTTGAAAGCTGTGGCAGCCCCCAAACAGCTACCTCATCCAACTCAACTAGCTACCCCACCACCCACAGCACTACCCCTCACAAATCCCATTCCAGTCTGACAGAGGCTGAATTCGAAGTAGTGAAAACCTATCCTGATATAGACCAAAACATTCCAAATTTATACCAACCTGGTGTTGACAAAATCCACCTACCCAAATATAATCCAAAATCCATGTAGATGTAGACCAAAACATTTTGCTTCCTTCCCTCAATATCCATGGAGCCAATACTACGTGCAGACACTACATGAGTATCATTATACCACTCTTTGGGTAAACTGAGAGCCAGAGCCGCCGATGTGAAATCCAACATTCCTCAGCCATGATTTGACATATTTTCAGGTTTAATTTCGGTCAGAATCCATAATAATCCATTCTTAACCTTTCTATCATATCAAATAAGATCATCAACTTGACAAATGCAAAAGCAAAAGCAGAAGCCTCAATCCCAAAGAAGGACAATACCAACGAATGTTCAAACTACTGAACAACTGTGCTCATTTCACATGCTAGCAAGGTTATGCTCACAATCCTTCAAACGAGGTTTTAGCAGTATGTGAACCGAGAACTCCCAGACAAACAAGCTGGGTTTAGAAAAGGCAGAGGAACCGGAGATCAAATTGCCAACATTGTTGGATCATGAAGAAAGCTAGAGAATTCCAGAAAAACATCTACTTCTGATTAATTGACTATGGTAAAGCCTTTGATTGTGTGGATTACAACAAACCGGAAAATTCTTAAAGAGATGGGAATACCAGACCACCTTACCTTCCCTGAGAAACCTAAATGCAGGTCAAGAAGCAATAGTTAGAACCAGACACGGAACAACAGACTGGTTCCAAATTGGGAAAGGAGTACTCAAAGTTGTATATTGTCACCCTACTTATTTAACTTATATGCAGAGTACTTTATATGAAATGCCAGGCTGGACGAATCACAAGCTGGAATCAAGATTGCTGACAGAAATATCAACAACCTCAGATATGCTGATGATGTCACTCTAATGGCAGAAAGTGAAGAACTAAAGAGCCTCTTGACAAGGAAAGCTGGCTTGAAACTCAACATTAAAAAAACTAAGATCATGGCATCTAGTCCCTCACTTCATGTCAAATAGAAGGGGGGAAAGTGGAAGCAGTGACAGGTTTTCTTTTCTTGGGCTCCAAAATCACTGCAGATAGTGACTGCAGCCATAAAATTAAAAGACCCTTGCTCCTTAGAAGGAAAGCTATGACAAATCTAGACAGTGTACGAAAAAGTAGACATCACTTTGCCAACAAAGGTCCATATAGTCAGAGCTATGATTTTTCCAGTAGTCATGTATGGATGTGAGAGTTGGACCGTAAGGAAGGCTGAGAGCCGAAGAACTGATGCTTTCAAATTGTGGTGCTGGAGAAGATTCTTGAGAGTCCCTTCGACTGCAAGGAGATCAAGCCAGTGAATCCTAAAGGAAATCAACCCTGACTATTCACTGGTAGGACTGATGCTAAAGCTGAAGCTTCAATACTTTGGCCACCTGATGCACAGAGCTGACTCATTGGCAAAGCCCCTGATGCTGGGAAAGATTGAAGGCAAAAGGAGAGGAGGGCAGCAGAGGATGAGATGGTTGGATAACATCACCATCAGTTTTGAGCACTCCAGAAGGCAGTGGAGGACAGAGCAGCCGGGTGTGCCACACCATGGGGTTGAGAAGAGTCAGACACAACTTAGCGACTGAACAACAAGAATCTTTCTATCATATCAAACAAGATCATCAACAGGACAAATCCAAAAGCAGACGCCTTTGCTTCTGGAGCTCTTCAGTGACTAGATGGGCTACTACAAAGAATCAGATTTTCCAAACAGGATTCAGAAAGAGAGCTGCAAAAAGCCAAGAAGGATATGAAAAGGATTAAAAGGTGATGTGATATGTTGATGTCAAAAGTGAAAGTCAGTTCCTTCTCTCCTTCTCCCTGCGATTCTCTATTTCCCTTTTCTCAACCTATCAACCCAAAACTTCTAATTACAGTCCTCAGATGAAAACAGGGGAAGGAAATCCATCTTCCTGTCCACCTTATTTTCCAACCTACAACTGTAAGACAGGAAGGCTTTTGTCTCAATAGGCACTAATCCACACTCATTTTTTCCAAGAAGCCTTACTAAACAGCTTTAGTTTTGTTCCCCGCTTCCCCAAACCTTCCTTTTTCTGTACACATAGAATCTAGAAATCCAACCAGGGATCCCATGTATCACTGTATGCTGTCTCTACTTTGAGACTAGCAGTTGTGAGTAGCCAGAGCCCACAGGCCCTTCTACCACAGACTTCCTCCCAACACCCATGATAACACACTGCATATGAAGTGGCTTAGGAAATACCAACTACCTCTCTGGTTATCTTCTGTCATATCTTTAAAGGTGTCCTCTGTCCACCCCATGTAAGTAGATGACCACCTCTCTCTCTCTGTCCTCTCTCATCAGACTTTGCTGAGTTCCTCTTATAGCCCTAGGTTGCTACTCCACATCCCACCATCTCCCTTGGAGAGTTAATTTGTTTTAGAAAGACACCAGATCATCCGAGTTATAAGAAGGTTGTATCATACCTCAGAGTCCTGAGTTCTTATCCAAACATAAATCAGTGTGACTTCTCCACCAAGACCCACCCAGCTCACGTCATTAGCATCTACAGCAAAGAACCTTCACCACTATGCTTTTTAGGAGATGCATTCATTCCCTGATCTCTTCTTGCTTTTTTTTTGACATGCCTCCTGCAGTGGAAGCACAAACTGCAAACATCTAGACTGCCAAAGAATTCCCTCCCTGGTTCTTGCTCCAGACTGCCTTGTGACTTCTGTGATAATAAAAAGGACCAAAGAATAGAATCCAAAAATAATTTTTATGAATTTGGAACAGACTTTTCAAAGGAAGCTAGCCTTCCCACATGATTTTGCTTACACTAAAGTTAAAATGAATCTGCCTTCTGGGGGCATGCGTCACATGTCGATTAATAACAGAGAGAAGCTGCCCAAGAGCTGCTGGAGGGCAAGAGAAGACAGTTTAGAAATAAACACTTGCCACAGCCAATCAATAAAACAGGTGTCATGCATGGGTAAGTGTTGTCTGAGCTTCTGGTGTTGGTGGCAAGTGGGGGCTTCTCTCTAGTTGCAGTGTTTCTCTTATTGTGGAGCACAGGCTTTAGGGCACTCGGGCTGCAGCAGTTGCAGTGCACAGGCTTAGCTGTCCTGTGACATACGGAATCTTCCTGGACCAGGGATTGAACTGGTGTCCCTTGCATTGCAAGGCAGATTATTAACCACTGAACCACCGGGGAAGCCCCTACCTCAGCTTTTTTAAATTAGATAAGAAGGGGAAAGAGATTACCTTCAGCAGTTGTAAAAATGTCTGTCCAGCTCCTTGAGCATCCAGGAAGAAGCCCACCCAATCCTCTCTCATTCGTGTGGACCACCTTGTCAAACTGGACTAATGCTCTGCAGAGTCCACGTAAATGTCCTCCCTGAGATGATGAGATATGGAGACTTTCAGAACCACAAGTGAGAAAGGTGAAAAACCCGAAGGAGACAGCAGACCCAGGAGGAAGAATCTTCATTCATTCAAAGGTCATGTCTAAGTACACTATGTGGCAGGCCATGCTGCAATAAAGCAAGGCCCTCACCAGTCCAAAAGGCCAGGAGCAACAGCATGGCAGAAGAGGGAAGGATGCTGAGGAAAAAGAGCCAAGGACTAACTTCCCCTAACATATTTTCCTAGGACCCATCTACTGAGGACTTGTCTGGTTTGGTGGAGAATGGAGTGTAGGCCTCCAAATCACTCTGGCTCTAGCAAAGCTACCCATCCCCTCAAGCTCCCAAGGCCTCTGATCTACACCCCCTCTAATCTAAAGTCCTACCCTGGCACCATGGAATACTCTCTGCTCAAACCCCACAGAACTTCTGTGGCCAGCAGCTCTCTGGGCCCAGGCTTCTTCCTTTCTGGCTCTGGCTATTTTCTTACCAAGTCTACAACCACAGAAAACCACTTAGCCATGGCCTTTTTCTACCTCAGAGGAGAAAAAACTGAGAAGAAAAATACAAGCCAAACCCGGGGAGAGGTAAGGACGGGACTTGGCCAAGCAGCATCAGGAAGAAGGCCAGGGTGCCCAGAGGCGGGGCTTTGGGAAGGAGTGGGAAAGTGTGAAAGAGATGGTTTAGCCTGGAATCCAGGAGGAGCTGGAGGTGGGCAATGGAGAGCAAGATGAAACCAGTCATTCCTAAAGTGAAAAGATGGTTTAGCCTGGATTCCAGGAGGAGCTTGAGGTGGGCAATGGAGAGCAAGAAGATGAAACCAGTCACTGCTAAAGGACATCAACTTTGAACATACATTGGAAGGACTGATGCTGAAGCTGAAGCACCAATACTTTGCCCACCTGATGCAAAGAGTTGACTCACTGAAAAGACCATGATGCTGGGAAAGATTGAGGGCAGGAAGAGAAGGGGGTGGTAGAGAATGAGATGATTGGATCACTCATCCAATGATGAGATGTATCACTGACTCAATGGACATGAGTTTGAGCAAACTCTGGGAGATAGTGAAGGACATGGAAGCCTGGCGTGCTGCAGTCCATGGTGTCGCAAAAGACTGGACATGACTCAGCAGCGAATGAACAACAATGGAAGCCAACCAGGGCCCTGTCTGGGTGAGGAGGCAAAGTGTGTTAAACATTCAGTCACGTCCAACTCTTTGCAACCCATGGACTGTAGCCTGCCAGGCTCCTCTGTCCTTGGGAATTCTCCAGGAAGAATACTGGAGTGGGTTGCCATGCCCTCCCCCAGGGAATCTTCCCAAGCCAGGGATCAAACCCAGGTCTCTCACATTGCAGAGATTCTTTACCATCTGAGCTACTAGGGAAGCCCAAGAATCCTGGAGTGAGTAGCCTCTCTCTTCTCCAGGGGAACTTTCCGACCCAGGAATAGAACTGGGGTCTCCCAAATTGCAGGCAGATTCTTTACCAGCTGAGCTATCAGGGAAGCCCGGGGAGGCAAAATGAAACTTTAAATGGAGATTGGCTGGAGACTGAGCAAGAGGCTATGGATTAAGAAATAAACATACTTTCTAGGGTCCTGTGTAAGCAAGGGGGGTTGATTGATTGGAGGAGAGTCTGAGGAGGTGATGGAGCCCCACATGTGGAGATGTGGGAACCAGTCCCAAATCCAGTTAAAGGACCTCGACTCAAGAGTCCTCTAAACAAGGATAGAAGAAAACAACCCCACCAGCCTCTCCCAAAATCCTCCCACCAGGCTGCTCTATGCCCACGACCCATCCGAGCCCTCATCACCCATATTCCCCATCACTCCAGAAATAAAACTAAAAGGAAACTAGTTTAAGCTTTATAACAAAGTGAAAACTGAAACAGTCATTCAGTCAGTTCTAGAAAGACTCAAAGAAATATCTGGAGTCAGAGAGACAGACAGACAGATGGACAGATATACTGACTATATTACAGCACTGACACTGGGGCAGAAAGAACTGTTCCAGATCTCAGAAAGGACTCCCAGCTGAAGAAAACCTCAAAGCCACCGACCCTGCCCTAATACGTCTCCATCAGGCATAGAGCATTAATTGAACACCTCCTTTATTCCAGACACTATGCCGGGTAGTGGACGAAGGGGTCCCAGTCAAGGGTACAGAACCCAAATTCCTAGAGGCAAGGGAGACAGGCAGGAACTGGAAGGATGGCTGCAATGACAGAACAGTTGGGGAGGGGCTTCTGGGTGTTTGATTTATGTCTGTTCCAACAGTCCTAGGCTGTCTTCCCCTGCTGCAAGCTGGGGTTTTCCCAGCTGTGCATCTGCTGGAGGGAAAGAAGGGCGGGTACAGGGGGAGGGTCCACGTCCTTTGCATCTGGTCCCAAGAGCAATCCCTTCCCCTTTCTCCCCGGCTATCCACTGCCTGCTGGGCAGAGGGTGGGGGCTGGGGGAAATGCCAGGGCCCGAAGATAATCACCAGGTAATGAAAAGTACTGGCCCAGGGCTGGGGGGAATGCAGAGGATGCAGAGTTGGGGCCATAAATCTCTCTGGGAGGAGGGGGTACAGAATGGGGGGGGACATGACAGTTGGAGCCCATCCAGGTGATTTCACATGAAGTATCTGAACCTTGAGGGGTGGGAGGAGGAAAAACGAGAGGTGGGCAGGGGTAGGAGCCAGAGACAGGGGAAGAGGCTGAAAGAGACCCAGATAAGAGAAGCAAATGAGAGATGGAAGGGCAGGCGAGAGATGGAAAACAGTGATGGGGGAGGCAGCACAAGGAGCCAGATGGGAGGAGGAGGAGATGGAGATACTAAAAGGCACACACGGTGAAACTCGTAAAGATGTGATGGTCCGAGCGACCCTCAGAGAGAGGCAGGATGGCACGAGGGGGAGAGGGAGAGAGAGGAGCTGATGGCAGAGTTCTAGAAAGACTCGGACCAAAAAATACCTGGAGTGAGAGAGACAGACAGACAGACTGACAGTCAGTCAGTCAGATCTGCCTGACAGAGATGAAGGTGAAGGAGGCAAAAAAGAAACAAAGAAAACAGGGATGCGGTGAGGAGATGGGAGGGAGTGAGACAAAGAGAGAGCAGAGGCAAGTGTAGAGCAGGAGGAGGGAGCGAGGCCGAGGAGGAGGATATATATTTTCTTTATGATCCTCTTCAATCTCACTCGGCTCACTGCTGAGCCGGTTCCCCTCTCAGGTGCTGCTTGGTGGTGGATGTGCCCAGAAAGCTGATCAGGTGAAACCGCTGCTATAGCTGCCCCTGGGCTCCCTCCCAGTGCCAACTTGGGGGATCTCAGAGACCCCTGCCCGAATGTGAAAACCTGGCCTGCCTCTCCTTCCTACTTCTCCCCCTAAATACTGCAATCAAAAGAGTCCTGAAGCTTGGCCAGAAATTCTGCAGAGCTAATGGACCCTCACACAATCAGTACGAGGGCTAGTGGGGCAGAGGAGAGAGAGAAATAGAGGCAGGCAGGCAAGATCTAGCAGAAGGGACATATTTTGGTCAGGTGTCGCTTGGAGAAGAACCAGTAGAGGGAAGGACTGGGATGATGTCTGCCTTTGAGAGCTAAATGAGCAGAATGCAAAGGATAAGTAAAATAAGATACTAGTGACTGTCCATCAATTTGGGGTCGACCATTTAGACACCTTCTGAGCAATTACGATCAACCCCTTCAAGCAACTCTCCACGATAAAAGGCCCCCACAAATATACACAGGAAATATGAAACCCACAAAGAGGAGAAACTGAGACACAGAATAAAGATCCTGAGGCTAGTGTATATGCATGAATCCAGATTTTAAGGGGCCAGTGATGGAGCAACCAGCCAAGCTTTGAAGACCTAAGACTTAGCACTGCAAGCTGGACCCTGCCTTGAGCTGAGCTCTGCAGACACGAGCTCCCCCAGCTTCTCTCAGGACAACAACCATCTGAAGGGGAACTGTTCTCCCCAACCCCTTCTCTGTCAGCCACCTTTAAAGGTCCCAGAAGCCAGATGTCTGGTTATGGGTAGAGCCCAAAGAGTCTCTTTAGCAGCAGGAGGAATCTTATCCCAGATTGTTTGGGTCTCCCAGAGGTAAATTCAGAGGCCGCAGGACAACAGCTGAGGTCACCTAACTCTTCCTACAGCCATCTCAAAGAGGTATGGGTGGATGGCCACTATGGGACAGGAAGGGAGGGACTTCACAAACCCCGGAAAAGGAGGACCCAATACCCAGAGTGTCTGTCAACAACTAGGTAGGTCAGTACTTCTGGTATAGGAACCAAGGCTGGGCAGCCCAGGCTCCCAATCAGCTTAGGGACCCCGGAGGCGGCTCCAGGTCGGTGTCTTGGCTGGGTCAAGCAAAGCTGCAACTCGGAAGCTCTGCAGTACTAGAGGGGACCGCTAGGGAGTGCGCGCCAGCAGTCAGGCTCTAGAGAGGCTGGAGTCGGCTGACGTGGAGGAGACCGGAAGGCAATCGATCAGAGTCGCCCTGGCAACCGGGCTGAGCCTGAGACAGACAGCACGTCGATAATGAAATCATCGTTAAATGACTTCAAGCCCTAATTAATAATCCGGGCCAACCGAGGCCATGCCTGACTGGGGTCGGGGGGAGGGGATGTCATTGTTGGGGGAGCATTGGAAGCTTCTGGACAATTAATCAATTAATCCACTCACTCAATAATTGGCTCCTTTGTCCTCTGCTGTGCCCCCTCCCCCACCACATCCACCTCTGACTGTGGAGAGGGTAAGAAGAGATGTAGGGCTAATCATTTCCAAGGCTCACAGTCCCTCCTTCTCCTCTTTATTCACACGTCTGTTTCCTGGACCATCTCACTGAACCCTTCCCCAAGGTTGGACGTTCCTATGCTTTTATTAGACTTTACCAAAGGGTGAATATTTCAGGACCTGGAGCCTTAGCTATCCAGGGACTTCCCCATAACCCTCTACTCCTTATCCTATTGCATCCTCACCCACCCCACCCCACCCCACACACACACACACACCCCGCGCGCGCGCGCACACACACAGGTGCACAAACAGACCAATCACCCACCCACAGCCCACCCTGACTGAGGAAAGAGCCCTGAACTCCAAGCCAAGAGTCAGGTTTATCCCAGCCACACAGGCCCACCTTTAAATATGTGCCCTTGGGCAGATTACATGTCCTCTCCAAAGATAATCAGTTTCCCCATCTGTTACATGAGGGGGTCCAACTGATTCGCAAGATTTTCTAAGATTCCTTCCTGTCCTGTATGCAGTCTCCTATGATGCTAATAATGGCACCTGGATCACCTCCCACTCCTCTCTACTCAGTTTCTTTACCTTTGGGAGATAAGGGAGATTGGAAGGAGTGCCAGGCACTGATTTATCAAATTCCCCATCCCCAAAGAATTCACCTTGAGACCTGGATAAAGGGAGATGGCAGAAGAGTGTATGGAAGAAAGCTTCCCCCAGCCCATCCCCCACCTGCCCAGTCTGTCTGGTCCCCGCGCCACCCACCTTGCTTATTGCTCTCCACAACCCCCAGCAGGAAATGAAAAAGGTACAGGAAATTGCACTTTAAATCCCCCAGCTCCTGGCTCCCTCCACCAAGCCAGGGAGCTCGGGACTGACTAACCTCACAAACCAGGCTCTCTCTGTTTGTAATTAGTAAGCCACTTAAGAAGGGAGGGGCCTCCCTGCAGAAAGAGCCCCTCCCTCCACCACAACCAAGTGGGCTATTCAAAAAAAAGGGAGTGTTGGGGACAGCACATGGGTTTGGAGAGAAGGAACCAGGAGATATAAGAAAGATAAAGAGTGTCAGTGAGGCACCTAGACTGGGCAGCACAGGTCAAAGTTTCTGGAAGAGCTGGTTTATAGCACCACCTGTAGCTGGGTGACCCGGGGTATAGCCAAAGGCTGGGATGGGGATGGACGGTGGAGAGGGAACCCTCCAGAGAAACCCTGCAGAGAAGACCAGGGAACAAAACCCACCAGGTCCACCCCACCCCCATGGACACTCAGTAGTTTAATAAAGTTCAGAATGTCCAGGGCTTATGTGTAATTAAAGCCAGGAGCTGGGTAATTACATTTCTTCTCCGAGTTCTACCCTTGACCTGCTTCCTCCCCCCACATACACACATCTTTTATGAAAGACACTGAACTTTAGAAAATATCTCCACTAAAGAGATGGGCTTCATTTCAGCAAAAGAAATTGAGAGTACACTTTGAAAAGAATTTCAAAGGGGAGCTAAGTGCTAGAACAAATGAGAAGTACAAGCACACACGCACAGAAGTACATACCCCCAACAGGAAAAGGAAAGCCTGCTCTTGACTGCCATTTCTTTTCATGTGTGATTGACCTCCAGATGATGTGTCTCACATCATGCACCAAAATACAGTCTCTCTAAACAGGACAATAATTCCCCCAACCCCTATCTCCAGGAAGCCAATGATTGTTCCCCTTGGGGTCATGGCTACCATGCCAGCAGAAGGGTTACACAGGCCACAGGCAACAGCCCCAGGTGGAGGCACCTAGCCTGGTGTCCTATCCCCCAGGCCCTCCGTCTTCTGTTTTATCTCAACCTCTTTGTACCTCTCAGCATCCATTCTTTGAACTCACCCTGTGAACCCCGTTCTGGGAAAGGGAAAGGGTCCAAAGAGAGGAGAAGAAGGGCTCTGATCTCTGGAATGTGAGAAGAGAGACACACAAGACAGGCGATCCAGACAGAAAAAAAGTGCATGTAAGTTAATAGAGTGTAGCCAGATCCTTCAGGTGCCGATGGGCCTATGGAAAGGGGAGAGGAAATAAAGAGTGAGACTCTAAAGCAAGATCAGAGAGGAGTAAATGCCAGGTTTAGAGGCTAGAAGGTGCAAAGGGCTTGGGAGGCAGGAGGCTGACGTGCCCAGTGGGTATGGAGAGAATAAGCTGGGAAGACATCAAAGATGCGGATGAGGAGAATTTAAATGCCGAGTACATTCATAGTTATAAATCTTTACAACTGTACACAGTTGTTTTGCATAAATTTCATTTTATTCTCAATAATAGGCCACAGGCAGGTACTGGTATCGCTATTTTATAGACAATGAAATTAAGGCACAGAGAGGCTGAGTAACTTGCTTTGATTCACAGAGCTGGTAAGTGGCAGAGCAAGAAATCAAATTGTGTGTATCAACTCCTGCTGGTTCTGCTTCTTGGGCAAGTAGTAAAGGAGAGACTACCTCCCAGAGGGCAAAAGACCTGCCTCCTGGTGCCCTTCTCAGCATGTTCTGTGCAGGAGACTCTGGGTAAGTTAGTCAACTTGTCTAGGCCTCTTGCGTGAAACGAGGAAGTAATATCTTAACTTCTGAAGATAGAAGGTTAAACCTGGTAACTGACTGAAGATTTTTAGCTTTAAAATGCATAATTCAATCCACGAAAGGGGTGCGCTTCCTCTCCTTCTTTCACTGATCCCCAGAGGCCTCTTCTCCACATTTCACAGTTTGAGCAGCTGTCTCCACCCAGCCATGTCTCACTAGCCCATGAAATCCAAGCTCATCGGGCTGTAAGAGGACATATCAAGGTCAGGGAAGTCAACCTGACTTCCCAGCATCTCGCCCATGCAACCCAGGGTCACTGTGGAGCTACAGCGTGGGACATTCACACTGCCGTCTCACAGCCCACCACCACTGACACCCTCAAAACATCCAGCCCCAGAGGGATGCTCCCCGGGACTTCTCAGCCCAAGCTCTCCGGCCAAACCCCTCCCTCCAGCAATCCTGCCCTCCAAACGCTGCCTCCTCCAGCCCTCTGCCTCCCCAACACACACTCCTTAAGCACACATCCACGTGCACAGACGCAGACACACAGACACACACACGTCTACACATTTCTTCCTCATCTGCCTCCTGGGTTCACATTCCCTACCCTAAGATAATGCACCTCCTGAGAGTTGCCTCTCCTCTCCTTTCTACTGCTCCCTACTAACTAAAGGAGTGCCATTTTCCTTGTCTTCTAGGAAGTCTTCTGGACCTCCTCCTCATCTTCCTCCATCTTCCCTCCTTCAGTCATTCCCAGTCTTGTCATCAGAATCACAAGAAGGTATGATCCAGTAGCTTTTGACCAACTCAACTCACAAGCTCTTGCTAAGGGGGGGTGCCCAGCAGGCCCCTAGGCCCTGGCTATTAGCCTCACGTTACCATCAGCCTAGGAGTGCCCCCAGGGCAGGGCCCAGGGTCCTCCCCTCTGGGTCTCCCTCCAGTCCATTCAGGCAGTGTGTGACTCCCGGTTCTGCTCCCTAGGAGTGAGGAGCAAAGTCAGAGAGAGCAACCCAAACAGGGATAGAATTCTGTGCCCACGCTTTGCCCTGTAAGGGTTAGTGTCAGAGCACAGGCAGCTGGAGGGGACTGATCTCCAGTGTGGTGCTGCTTTCCTTTAGCAATCCAGGGCTCCTTTGAATGCGTGTGTGTGTGTGTGTGTGTGTGTGTGTGTGTGTGTGTGAGAGAGAGAGAGAGAGAGAGAGAGAGAGAGAGAGAGAGAGAGAGATGCGAACCTGCATGGAGCGGAGAGGAACATGCAGGTCTGAGGCTCCAGGAGTCTAGTTCCTGCCTGGGGTTGGAGTATTGGGGAAACTGGACTCCTAGGCTCACTGCAGCCTCTCAGCAGATCTAGTCCCACACCTGCATCTACAGAGGGCGACAGCTGCAGGACTGACACAGCTTAGGCTCTGGGCATGCCTCCATACCCCCTGGGTTTGCCTCCATACCCCCTGGGTTTGCATCTGCTCAGTTCAGTGCGCCAATCCACATCGTTTCCTATGCTCTGCGGTTCAGTGCAGTCCCCATCTTCCCTTCTCGTCCACACTCAGGGCTCGGAGCTTAGAGCATCTGTTAGGATGAACCATATAAAATTCCTGATATTCGATTGGTTTGGGGCCTATAAAACCTGCTTTGGGTCTTCTGTCCTCAAAACATTTTTTTTTTTTTAACTCCAGGCTAAGGAGACAGGGGAGCAGATTGAGGAAGGGTGAAGAATAATAATGGTCTAATATTTATTGAGCACATACATTGATTATAGGTGTGTTACATTTATAATCGCAGCGCTAATCGCATCTAAGGTTTATTTCCCACATTTTACAGGTGAGTAAGCCCAGGTTAGAAGGTTACACGGTGAGGAATTAGGGCTGGGATTCAAACTCAGCCCAAGAGCCACCGCTTCACAACTGCCACCCGCAACTAGGGAAGTCCAGGAAGAGACTGGGAGCCAGCGATCCTTGCGTGCAGCTTCACAAAAGGAAGGCAGGGGGAAAAAACAGACCAAACTCAAACTGTCTCAGACCAGAAGAGCCCCAATCAGAGGGGGCGGGTCAAAGCCCCAGGGACCACACCTGAAACCTAAGGTTAGACGGGTCAGAGACAGAGGGCCCGGGAGGAGGCTGGGAGACTCCCGCCGCCGTGGGCAGAGCGCGGGGGAGCGGAAAGACAACGTGGAGGAGGCCAAAACCGGTGCAGATGAGCTGAAGGACAACGGCGCGGAGGAAGCGGGCTACGTTGTCTGCGAAGCGAAGCAGAGATCGATGGCGGCAGCAGGGGGAGGAAAGATAAAGTTCAGGCGAAAGTGTGGAGAGTGGGAGGGAGGGAGAGACCCTGTGGAAGAGACACAGAGACTGCGGCAAAAAGAGGACCCGAGGGTTAGAGGCAGAGCACGGAGAAGGGGGGAGCCGGACTCAGCCGCAGTGAGAGCGAGTGGGAGGGAAGGAGGCAGAGAGAAGGGAGGACGAGATAGACCCGGAAAAGAGAGCCAGAAGCTCACTCTGGCCGTCTGGTGTGAGAAGGGACCTTCATCTCAAGGACACCGCAAAAGACAGATGGATGGTGGAGAAATGGGGGAGCCGCGACCCCGGCAGGGCGGGCACCGGCCCAACCGGCCGCCCCCAGCGGCGCGGTCCTCGCCCCCGCCGCCCCCGCGCCGCGCCCTCCGGACCGCGAGCGCCCCACTACCCTGCCCACCCCCGCCAGGCCCAGCCCGTGCTCTGCGCGGGCATGAAATTGGCTGCAGCCGTAATGAGTCCGCGCCGCGCGGAGGAGGCTGAGGGCCCGCCAGGGAGCCCTGCGCGCCTCGTTTAGCTTGTTTATTGTTCAGGCCTAATTAAAACGTTCCACCGCTCTGCGTTTACATCCGCCCCCCGCTAATGAATTCTCTGCCGCCGGGCGATTTCGGAAACTGCCGCGGGCCGGAAGGGGGGTAGGAGGTGGCGGGACTGGGGAAGGAGTGAAGGGGAGGGGGACGCGCACAAACACACACACGCTCCAAACACACTCGCTGCACACACCCACACCCCTCCACGGCCAAAGAAGCAATTAGACATCCGATGATTGACTCCGAGGTCCGAGTGAGCGCCCCCAGCCCCGTAGCCCCAAACTCCGGCAAGCAGGCGTTTGGAGGGGATGGAAGGCAGGGTTTGGACGAGGAGTGGGGAGAGGGAGGTCATGAGTGAGTGTGTGTGTCCTGTGCGTGGCAGGCCTGCGTGTGTCTGTGAGCGCACCTGCTCCCGGAAGCGCGACCGGGGAGGGGCCTTGTGCGCACAGGACTCTGTGTCTGTCTGCCTGTCTGTCCGTCCTTCTAGCTGTTCATGCCGGTTTCTGTCCCACAGAGGGAGCCTGCTCTTGGCTTGCAATGTTTCTGGTGGCTCTGGGCGCAGCATTTTGCCATTTTGCTGTTTGCCTCCTTGTCACGACCTCAGCGAAGGCAGATGGAGCCAGTGGAGGGAGAGAGACAGACGGTGAAGCTTGGGCAGCCAGGGCTCCCTGCCGGCCCCTTTCCTCCTGCAGACACACACACACACTCAGCCCTCCACTGCAGGTAGTCAAATAAAACACAAAAAAAGCAACCGAAATGCCATTCACACTTGACCACATGGAAACACACAAATGAACAAACACTCGCAAACAGAGCAACTTGCCAATCACACATGCAGATTAAAAGACCACCTGTATGAACATGTTCCCCTGCCACGCACGCACATATACACACACACACAAGACATGCAAACTTGGGTACACACATCTTCAGGCAGTTGTGCGTGAACTGTCACTGCCTGACACATCTGTGTACCATTCAGTGGGCCCCAATTCCTCTCATAGAAAATTCAGATCACCCAGCCCCACCTTCAAAATCTGCCCCTCTCCATTCCCTTTCATCCTGGTTCCCCAAACCAACTTTTTATTCCAGGCCAGCAAAGCTATTCCCTGCCTGGATTATGGTTTGCTCCTGCTCCAGAATCATCAGAGATGTGTTCTTCTGTTTTCCTACTCCATTCCATGCCTCGTTGAGTTTCTCCTTCCACAGCCCACATATAATTCTCCTCCTCCAGGCAGCCTTCCCTGATGAACTGACTCTGAATCTTCCCTGGTCAGTTGCACTTGTTGATCTGTGCAGTGGTGAGTGTCACCAGGTTACTTTGATAGTACGTTGTCAGGGAGAGAGACTGTAAGCTCCCCAAGGGCAGGGCCACTTGACCAAATATTTCAGGCCAATGTCAAGCTGAGTGTGCCAGGCTTCAGTGCCAGGCTGGGATGTTCCTGAGAGTCCTATTACCTGGTTTTAACAAACAGAAAAATGAAACTAGTCCTCAAGAAGCCATCAGGAAAGTCTCCTTCTGTCATATCTTGCAAGTATCTCCTTCAGAATGACCTTTCAGTGCCACTTGGGAGGACACACCCTCCACTGGGCCTTCCCACATTCACCTTGTTCTTAACTGGAAATACTGCTTCCCATCTGGGCACTACCTCATCCTCCAGTCTTGGAGAAAACTTGGCTCTTTTGAAAAATTAGATTCATCCTAAAGAATAAAATTTTGCAGTACAGCTCAGAGCTGTACTGCATGCTTTAAAGGTGATTCCCCAAAGAGGAATGTCAGAAAGGACCAGGCAACTGCAGCAGCAGCAGCAGCTGAAGATGCTACTTTGAAGAAGATGGCATGCATTGGATTAATAAGGTTCTTTGTATTAATAAAAAGACAAGGTCATCCTAAAAATCCACTCGTTGACTTCCCCCCCAACTCACCCGAAAGGTTGTTTTATCCCAGCCCAAGCTCTCTGAAGAGACAGGTGCCTGCCTGCTACTCCCCTGTCCCCTTAGTCTGCCTTCTTCTCAACAGCCAAGTCTCTCTCCATGCCCCTCTCCTTCCTGCAGTTAAAGGCTGCCTCCCTCTCCATGTCTTTCATCCAAGCACGCCTCAGTCATATTTCTTTCTTCACCTCTGTCTTTCTCTGTCTTCTGTCAATTTCCCTACTGCTTTTTTCAATATCAGTTTCTCTCCCCGATTTCTGTTGAGGCTCTCCTTCCATTTTCTGTCTCAATCTTTAACTTCCATCTTTGCTCTGCTCTCGCCCCCATGCTGCACCTCAACTGCTCAAGCAGTCACTTGGAGAGGGAGGACGTGTAGAAGTCTAGTTCAGCACCAGATGATTCTGGCATTTTGAACAGAGCTCTGAATTGCTGTGTTCCTACACACACACACACACACACACACACACACACACACACACACACACAGCCTCTCCTCGTAACCGAGTCCCAGGTGGCGAGACACCAGCAGAGTCTAGCCTCAGGGTCTCCATCATGCTCTGGCTTCCATCTCCTCTCTTCCCTTCCCTCTATTACTCTCTCTCCCTTTCTCATCATTCTCTCTGTGATCTTCCCTCCAGTCGCAGGTGGATCTGTCTTTGGCTCTGGGTCCCTGACTTTCGGTTTTCCCCTGGCCTTGGGTCCACTTCCTATCTCTGAGTCCCTGTCTGTGTCGGCTATCTCTACCCTCTGGGTGTCTTGTGTTTTTGTGTCTGTCTCCCATCTTTCTCTCTGCTCTCCGCATGCGTCTCTCTCTTCGCTCTCTTCTATCTCTGACTCTGTCTCTCCCCCGTCTCTCCGTTTCCTCTCTGCCAGTGCCTGTCTCAGTCCCCTCTGTGTCTCGGTCTCTTTTCATCTCCAGGGGGCCGTGACCCACTCGGCCCTTTTGGTCCCACAGCGTCGATCTTGGCTTGAATTTACTGGGCCTTTCTGTCCGCGTCAGTGTGTCTGTCTCTCTCCTCTCGGCCTCTCAGCACTGCCCGGCAGTCATGGGTGGGCTGGCGCGGAGGGCTTCGAAGGGGCGGGGGCGGGCGGCCCTTTGTGTGGAAGATTGACGGCCGCGCGGCGCAGCCTCCGCAGCGCTGATTAGGATGCAGCGCGGGCGCCGACTGCAGCATTCTCCTCCCCGCCCAACCTTCTCCGCGGCTCCAAACGCCGGCCCCTCCCTGCCCGCTCAGGGTCGTGTGGCTCATCCCTCCCTCGCCCCAGTTCGTCCACTGGGAGCCACTGGAAATTCTGGGCGGGCACCTGAGGGCCCCCTCTCTCACTCAAGTATCCACATGTCTTGGGTATTTTAAGAGAAAAGGAATGAGGAGAGGTGGGAGGCCCCCTGGAAGTGCTTTGTCCGAGGGGGGCAGGTGTCAGGAGCGCGAAGAACAGAAACGCGCCCTGGGACTTGGCCTCAGCATCGTCTCGGATCGCGAATGGCCTCGCAGCTCCTTGCGCCCTTCCGACAGGCACACGCGAAGCAACAAGTCCGGGGAGGAGACACAGATGCGTGCCCCTCTTTCACCTCCACCCCTTCATAGGACCTGTAACCCTTCCTGGTGCCTAGGAAGCTCCCGATAAAATTACTGACATATTTCACCAGTTCTCCCAAAATTAGCACCAACATCTGTGGAGCTCAGTTCCTTTAATTATGCCTCCTCATTCTCTCTGCCCACTCACCCCCCCGCCGCCCCCCGCAACTCAATATCTGCTCTCTGGACAATTCCCCCTGCAAAGCCTTCCAAGTACCCCAGTGATTATCGGACCTCAGCTCCAAATCCCAGTTATTCCAACCACTCCACCCCAGCATCTACATGGTGTTCCTCCCGCCTCCTCTCCCTCCCTCATCCACCCCAGTGCAACCTGGCCCACTGGGTTTCTCCCCAAAGACAGTCAGTCACTAACGAGCACTGAGTACTAGAAGGGGGAGGGCCAAGGGCAGCCTGGTGGGTGGGAGAGGATTCCAGAGCTAGCAAATAACGAGCCCTGTCAGCATCTGTCAAATATGCCATCTCCCTCCATCATCCCTGCCTCCTGCCTCCTGGCTCCTGCCAATCCATCTCCCTGCTGACGACCGAGCTCAGGTGCAAATTCGCCGAAGCCCAGACGCATAATGCCTGGTCCACTCCAAACCCATTTTCTCCAAGAATATCAGTAGACTCCGATGTCGTTCTTTGAAAACTGACGATCCTAGGAAACTGAGTTGTAGATGAAACCCAAAGAAAAAGAAATTGTCCTCTCTGATCAAAATCTTACCCTCAACCCCTTGTCTCCACCGCACACCCCCAAAAACAAAACTTAAAATATCAGGCAATGGTACGGAAGGTCAAATCTCAGGAAGACCTTCCCAGCTTTAAGGAAGTCCTGAGGGCCTCAAGAAACTAGGGAGATGGTGAGGGGTTAGGGGGCAGTTCTTGGACAACCCCAAATCGCTTCTTGTAATATAGTCAATTTCCACCAGGGGGCGAAGGACGCGGTTCTGCGTATTTAAGAGGAACCGTCTCAGCGGAGACCTGCAAAGAGTTCGGCGGCCACAGGAGGGCGGCAGAGAACGGCGCTCCCTGCCGAGCCAGACCCCGGCCCTGGGGCTAGACTGAACAGGCTGGGGGTGAGTCTTGCTCCAGAAAGAACCCTTGAATTTCCAAATTCAGGAAACCCCTCTTGCCTCTCTCTCCACCAGCATCTCTTCTCTGGCTCTCAGGCCCCTGAAAGGCTATCACCCACCCTGGCCCCCTTCCATTTTCTGATCCCCCAGCACTGGGTCCACTGGCACAGAAGGGGCCTGTGGCTTTTCCATCACGATTGTACAGCGAATGACTCCAAAACGCAAAGAAGTGATGTTTCATAGGGTTTCAGCTGACAATTCTGAGAAGGCAATGGCGACCCACTCCAGTACTCTTGCCTGGAAAATCCCATGGGCGGAGGAGCCTGGTAGGCTACAGTCCACGGGGTCGCTAAGAGTCGGACAGACTGAGCGACTTCACTTTCACTTTTCATTTTCATGCATTGGAGAAGGAAATGGCAACCCACTCCAGTGTTCTTGCCTGGAGAATCCCAGGGACGAGGAAGCCTGGTGAGCTGCCGTCTATGGGGTCACACAGAGTTGGACATGACTGAAGCGACTTAGCAGCAGCAGCAGCATCTGACAACTGAAGCCAGACTAGAACCCAGGTTTTCTTAATTCTCAATCCAGGGCTCTATCCCATTGTGCTGGTTGCCATTTCTGAGAGAAAAGCATACTCTACAGATCCCAATGGAAAACCAGCTTACAAATCAGTGTCAGAAATTCTCTGGAGGTCCAGTGGTTGGGACTTGGTACTTCCACTGCCGTGGGCCTGGGTTTGATCCCTGGTCAGGGAACCAAGATCCTGAAAGTCAAGTGGCTTGGCCACACACACACACAAAATTGATGGCAAAGCTACACTGTTCCCCCTGTTTACATACGTAACTGGTGCGTATGGGGCTGTTAACCAAAGGGCACAGAGATGTACCTTCTCGTCCTTAGGCATACACACTCCTCCACCCCTCTCTCCCTACTTCTGAAGTACAAGAGAAACTTCTCTTCATTTATAATTTGCAATTTTCATTATATTTGCAGAGGCTCCTTAAAGTTGAGTCAGAGAAGCACGTTCTCCGTTCTAACCTCGGTCCTCCCTACCACAGCCCTGTTCGGGTGGAGGAGAGGGGACCCTCCAGGTCTCTCCCAGTGATCCTCTGTCCCAAGCCTTTCACTGCCCGCTTGCCTCTCCCACCCCTCTGCTGACTAGCCTCCTCCTCTTCCAGATCTTTCTTGCCACTGGCTCTCCTTCAGCCTCAAGAGCTGAGTCACCTAGGAAGGTGAGCACAGAGAAGGGACAGAAGGAAAGGTGGGAGAGACAAGGAAGAGAACCTAGTCTCGAGTCAGGAGAGGTCTCTGTCCCCCTCCCTTTACACTCAGCTGGAGTACTACCTAGAGTATGACCCCTGCCTTCTGGCCGGTCCTCACTCCTTCCACTCTCCTTGGAGGTAAAGAGCTGATGAAGGTGAGAGGCAGTGAGGAGGGATGGGGCCTGTCGGGGAGGGGTGGGAACTCATGCAAACTCCAAAGTCATGGGCTGAGTATGTGCATACAGGGGTACCACACCCCTACCACTTCCACAGAGCCCCCACATGTGCATTCCATGTCATTCCCTATCCAGGACTCATTCCTTATAAAACAAGAGGAGAAAAACTCCCCAACCTCTCAAACACCTTATTCCAACTTTCATCCTCCAGGGGAGATCTGAAAAGACAAAACCCTTCCCTTGTCTTCCCCGCTCCCCACGTGCCTCCTTGTCCACTCTGGCTTTTGAGATGTCCCCCTAGACTCTTGGAGGCAGCCCCCACCTTCCGCAGAATTGGGGAGGCACTAGCCAGAGCCTCCTCCCCACAAAGGACTGAGACAAACGCCAATCACGTTGGGGCCTCTCACGGTACCCATTCTGCTATGAATTCCCAAGGTCAAAACCATTCTGGTGTTATTAAAAACATAAATGTTGCATACCAGGCAGCAGGGGAAAAAATTATAAGGCAGCCAGACGAGAGGGAGATGGAGGGGCCGGTAATTGTCTTCGTCTTCCCAGAGTCAAGCTCCACGGGGCTGGAGCCGCACACAGAACATTGCTTTTTAATTTAACTCAGTAAGGTCAGCAGCAGCAAATGAGGCAGGGGAGGAATGGCACCTCAGAGGGAGGGCGCCGGGGCACAGCCCCCCACCCGGAGCCTGCAGAGCCAGGGCTCCTGGCCAGGATCTCCAAACAGTGCCAGCAGGAGCAGAGGGAAGATGGTGGGAAGAATTTCATGCCTCTCAGCCCACCACAGAGGGAGAAGGCAATGGCTACCCACTCCAGTACTCTTGCCTGGAAAATCCCATGGATGGAAGAGCCTGGTAGGCTGCAGTCCCTGGGGTCACGAAGAGTTGGACAGGACTGAGCAACTTCACTTTCACTTTTCACTTTCATGCATTGGAGAAGGAAATGGCAACCCACTCCAGTGTTCTTGCCTGGAGAGTCCCAGGAACGGCAGAGCCTGGTGGGCTGCCATCTATGGGGTCGCACAACGTCAGACACAACTGAAGCAACTTAGCAGCAGCAGCCCACCACAGAAGGGAGCTGCACTAGGGGCTGCAGGAGAAGGGACCATTGTGAGGGCTTCTGAGGAACTGGGATTTAGGTGCAGGGAAAGAAAAAGGCTCCAGAGGGACCCTAAGTGAAACCTAAGGACTCAGGCCGGTGGAGACAAAACCTTCCCCCAACTTGCCTCCCCACAATACCCACTCTACGGATGACAATAAGGGCCATGATTGAAACTCAGGGGTTTGCCTTTCCCCAGCACCTGTGAATCCTGAGGCCCAAGCAGAGAGAGTTCTCCTGTGGACCACTTCGTCCCATCACCAAGGGTCCAGCAGGACAGGGGAGTGGAGGATGGAGAATCCGAGGCAGAGTTGCCCTCCCTCAGAACCTTCCTCACAGGTTCCTTTCTCTGGCCACCTTCCCCTCTGCAGCCCTACTAGCTGTGTGGTGGTTCTCTCCATTTCCAGTGCTATAGAAAGGACTGGAGTTAGACCACAGAAGGGTCTTTCCAGATTAACCTCTTGGTTATGGCCACAACACAGGCCAGGGTAGCAAAGGCTAAGAAATCTAGGCTTTTCTGAATAGGCCCAATGAACTGAGCATGATGAAATCAGGGAATCCAGAGAAGATGGGCAATCTCCTGGGTATGGTGGGCTTGGAAAGACTATGCAACTATCAGAAGCAGTGACATCCAAATACACATTGGGATTTATTGGGAAGTTCTTCTGAAGGTCAGACCTGAAATCCTCCAGCTTTAGTTTCAGGCTATTTCTCTTTTAAGGCTCTTTCAGGGAGGCAGAATTTGAATAGTAGGTTTGAGACTTGATGACAGAGTTTCCATTATCCCTCTCCATCTAGAAGTGACCTTGCCACTTTCCTCCCAGATTTCAACTCCCCTGCCAATTAAGAATCCAAAGCTCCCTGAAGAAACCACCAATGTCAATTAGGAATTCTGAGGCCTGCTACCCTCACAGTGCACACCCCTACCGGCCTTCCCAGCTCTCTTGCCAAGGAGGTCCCATTCTTGGCACCAGGACTCCATCTCTGCAGTTCTCAGTGCCTGCCACAAGGTGGCAGCCGACACATCGACTGGTCTAGAACTAGAGCTGGTGCCTCACCAGCGCCAGGACCCTCTCCTCCACCCAGATCTCCACTCACCCCACCCCCTTCTCCCTAGGCAGGGTGGCATCACGGTGGAGCTTCCTGCCACTCCCCACACCAGGCCCAGCATCCCAAGGGCCCCAGGACAGTAGTGTAGAGGGGCCTGTTAACTGGGCCAGAGGCAACCAAGAACAGGAAGAAGGACAGGAATGAGGGGTGAGGCCTAACCCAGAATAAAGACCAGGAAGGGTCTGTATTGCCACCTCCCTCCTCAGGAGGAGATCCAGTTGGACAGCATTAGCTCTCCCATCCCCAAAGCACAGAAAGGGGACAAGGTTCAGTCAATTCTCCACTGCAGTCCTGACCTTTCTGGTACATGGAGAGGGGTCCTGGGAGGGAAGAGAAATCAGTCCTGCCATTGAGGCACCTTCCATTCGGAAGTGGGAGCAGGGACAAGGTACACAGCTGGAAAGAGCAGACAGAAGAACCAGGAGAGACTTGCAGCTACCCTGGCAGTGGTTTAGAAGAACATTTGGGATCCAGAAACAGGAGGATTAATCAAGGAAGACTTCCCAGAGGAGGTGAGTATGAGGTGATATTGCAAAGGGTTGAGAGGCTAGTCTGCCAGAAGAGGAGGAGAGGAAATGGTTTAGACTGGGCATAGACCATGAGGCTAGGAGAAGGCAGGGAGGACCGAATGACATGAGGGCTGCCCCCGGATGCATCTAAGAGAGCAGATGGTGGGGACCTGCGAGGGGATGGGAAACTGAAGGAACAGGTGTTGGCGGGTGAGGGGCCTCGAAGCCCAGCTGGGAAGACTGGGAAGGAGTCGCTGAAGGCTTGAGCAAGAAGAAGGGGGACAGCCTCCCATTAGCTGAAGTATTCCTCCCTCTCTCCCCAACTCCATAAAACCAAGAGAAGAGAAGCAGAGTTCAGGGTTCCCCACCTCTGAGGCTCCAGCTGCTGTCTGTAAAGTAAGTGAGCTGGAACCTATGGTTTCCAAACTCCTGTCTCTGATATTGTCCTGTGATCATTGCCTTCCTCTCTAAGAATGATCTGACCCATCTATGATCCTCCAGGCTTCAGTCCCCCATTCTCTGAGTGTCCCTAAACTTCAAACCCACTCCCCTATCCAGAAGAAGCTACTTCCATGCCAGGGGGTGCTAGGTTCCAATTTCACAAACTCAGCCTGGGCTTACTGGGCACATGGTATAGCAAGAGGAAATAAGGTTAGACCCAGGAAGAACTTCCCAGCACAAGAGGTCTGAAAGCCTCAGCTTGGATGTCTCCAAGAGACAAGGACATTTGTTTTGGACCTGCCTGAGTAGTGCTAACTAGAGAGAAGTGTTCTCACCGTGGTTATGGATCACCACCACCCCCAGAGCCAGAGACCTTCACATGAAGACTTTCGGGGACTCTACCACCCTAAGGCAGAATGGGTGGAGCCTAGAGCTAGGACTTGCAGCCTGGGTAGAAGACACTCCTAAAATCTGGTGGGCGAAGATGTGCAGAGAATAGGCCTGACCCCTCCACTGCCCAGGCCCCTGTCTGGGCCCCACCTCCTCACTGCCCTCCTGGGTCAGAGCAGGGCCTCTGAGCACTTCCAATTCAAGCCTGGAATGAAGACCTCAGGGCCCGGGTCTCCACCCAGCCTCAGACCCGGGACCCTGACACCACCACCCCCATGCCTGGTAGGGCACAGGCACCCACTGTTCAGGCTACCCAACCCCCCGCATCCCTAGCAGAAACAGCCTTCCTCCCCTGGCCTCTCACCTCAGCCCCACCACATACCACATCCTGGAACCTGTTAGAGATTTCAGCAATCGAAAGATATCTTCGGCTGCGAGGCTCCCCCGGGACACGACACGCATTATACACCTATTCACCTGCATAGATGAAGATACACACACACCGAGGCACACATACATACACACAGACACCCTCAAAATACACACACATCCACACATCACATTCTCACACACACGCAACACAGACACATGCTCATGAACTCATACATATACAGACAAGCATATACACACAAACTTACACATATTCCTACACTCACCAAACACATACATGTGTCTCCACTCCTTCCTTCTGGCTAAGGATGAAGAGGCCAGCCCTCTAGATTCTAGAGGTTTAGAATGCCCCAGGGGAAGCTTAGAAACCCACAGGAAACCTATTTCCAGTTTCCTGACCCAAACTGGAACTCCTATGCTGTGTTCCCTTTCCTGCCTCCAGAATCTCTGGGATTCTCGTCCATTGAAATGGAACCTGCAAAGCTCATTCATTCATTTATACAACATACATGTTTGCGCACCTGTCTGCCACACACATGCCTACGTGCCTGAAATTGAGGTGGACATATACGAGTGAGACCTCCCCAGTGGTGTGGTGGAAAGACCAAGAGTTCAGGAAGCAAGGACCTGAATGCAAATCCTAACTTTGCCTCTGAATAAGCTGTGTTACTTAAGACACAGTACACAACCTCTCTAAGCTTCAGTTTCACCACCTGTAAGGTGGGTTAAATACAATTTACCCAATAATTCTGTGACGATTAAGACAGGGAAAGCCTCCATCAGCAACGTGTCCACTGTGGAAAGTCACCTTCTTTCTTTCCCAGTCCCCCTGGTGAGGGTCTCCCCAACACTCTCCCAGTCCTGCATCCCTTGAAACAGAAACCCAGCCTCCTTCCGCCTCAGACCCCCAGGTGCGCGAACCTGGGGAAACTTGATCTCGGACTTGGCCGGCTCCATCCGACTCCCCCGCCCCCACCCTGGTCCCCGCCCCTCCCGGTCCATCATGCCTCTCGCCCGTTTGCAGGTCGCGTTTTCCGTAATAACCTTTAATGCGGCTGGCCACGGCCCAAATGTTCGCGATGGAGCGCTGGGCCCCGCGCATCAGATGGACGATGAAGTGTTAATCATCCCCCAGGGAGCAGTCCCGCGGAAAGTCGTCATTAATTTCTCTGAATTACACCAATTCCGAGACATTCTTTATGGACAGACAGTGCGGGAGACAGTTATATGACAGGACTTGCTGTGCTAAGCAGATGTGGGAGAGATTGCGTCGCCCCATGAATACTAAACAATCGCTCGGAAGAAACCCCACCAGCTTCTGCTCTCAGAACTGGGAAGCCGCCCAATACACCCCCACCCTAATTTGCGCACCCAGCAGGTGCCTGGGGCTGGGGCAGGGAACAGGATCGCACCCCTACCCCAGCTTCTTAAGCAGCCTCCTCAACGCCCCTCAAGAGTCAGGCCTCAGCCTCAAAGTGGGAAGCGGCTCTGAAGGTCTGACGCTCACCTTCCTGGGACCCTCCAAGGACCCACAAACACCCTAGCTTTCTGTATCACAGCCTTTGCTCCCTACATTCCTTCCAGAGCCTGACCTGCTTTCTGAACTGCTGTCTGTCATCCCCACTCTGAGCCTCCTCTGGCTCTCCTTCTAGACAATTCACTACACTAACCATATCTGAACTTCCATCAGGCATTGTCCCATCCTGGTTCTTCCACCTCCGCACCCTACCCCATGTCTCTCTACCACTCCATCCTCCTCCATCTGCTCCATCACTCCACCTCCTCGCCCATCTCCAGCTCTCTGACCCTTTCATCCTGCCCACCTCCCACTCTGGCCCCCTCCTCTCCTCCTCATTCACCTCCCCAGCCTGATCACCTGCTTCTCTTGCCCACCTCCCCAAACCACCCCACCTCCCAGAGAGCTCTGCTTTCGCATTACCTCCATCTCTGCAACCTGCTGCATTCTACCATTTTTGCCCCACTTCAAGTTATTGCCCCTACATCTGCTTTCACATCTCTGCCACTCTTCAGAATCTAGAGGTGAAGGGAAAGGTTCAGAGCAGAATAAAACCAAGGGCCGCACTCCCCTACTCCTTTCCTCTCTCCTCAAGCCCTCTGCCTGCCTTCCTCCCTCTCTTCCTTCTGGCAGACAGGACAAGTGTAAATGAGAGCTTAAGAGACTTCTCCCCACGAGTAAAGCAGTGGGCGGGAAGTGGGGGAGGTGGAAGGTGACCAGGGGAAAACCTGCCGAGGCAATTCGGCCACACCTGAGGGAAGCCCCGCCCACTAGGGCGCGCCCCGCCCCCTCCTCAGTGGCCTCGCGAGGCCTGGCCAGCCCGCAGCTCGCCCCGCCCCAAGTCAGAAAGGACCCTGGGCAGCGCTGGGACCTCGGTCGCCCCAAAGCCACTCCTCCTCAGGAGAAGGCAGAAGGAAAAGGGGGACTGTTCCCCCATCGGGTGGTCTCACCACCCTCGCCTTCACTCGGGCTGGAGGGAAGAACTCCCCCGCTGCTCCTAGCTTGGGATTGGGAGAAAAAGGAAAGTGCGCAGCCTCTGCGTCTTTTCTCCGCGCAGATAATTTATGTCTGAGAGCCGAGCAGATGGCGGGTAATTTAGCAATTACCGTGTGCAGGAATAGGACTCGCGCCTCCACACGGAAGCCGCAGCCTCATCTTCTTTTCTGCCCGTTTTCTCTGTTCTGTCTCCCCTTCCCCATTCCCGCCACACCTTGCTAAATCCCACCGCTCAAGGGGAGAGGATATCCTTCCATCGGTCCATTTTCCTCCTGACCCCTTCCTGGATCGGGCGGAGGATTTCTGCCTCGGGAAACGAGGAGAGCTGGCTGCTCCCTGGAAGTTCTTCCTCTCCTCTCACCTTAGTCTTTCTTGCTGCTATAAATGACCGTACTGTCCCGGGAAATTGTGAGGCTCTCTCCCAACCTTCTCTCCTCCCCCTGTTTCTTTAGGTTTTTCATGGTATTTCTTCCAGGTATCTAGGTTCCACATCTCAGGCTACAGAAGACACTTCTGGGCTCTTAAGATAGACCCGGGAGCTGAGGAGTCTGAGTCTCTGTCTGCATGGGCAGCAAGGAGAAAAGAAGGCAGTGGTTATTAAGATGAGAACAGGAGAGAGCCTTTTGGAGCTCTGTGCACACTGTGAGCGGGTAATAAGTGTGAAATGGCTGATTGAGAAGCTGGGCTTAGTGAGATGGGAGAGGGTAGAGGGGACAGGAATGAGGCTGGAAGGGTATCGAATGTCTCCTCCCTGTTCCACTCCCTTCCTCTCTGGGCCACCTGGAGAAAGGATGCTCTAAGACAGGCCACGAGCCTGGAGACTGCTCTAAGCTGAAGGGGCTGTCCCCCCTCCATCCACCTCCACCAGCCCAGCCCAGGACTCCAGAACACCCACCACTGAGAGCCCAGGCCACCGTACCCCACACACCCTCTCTTCAGCCAGGGCTCCCAAGTATGTGACCCAAACCCTGCACACCAGCCTGATGCCCCTATTCTGGCAGAACCTTAGGTGACCTCTGGGCTCTGAACAGCTGGGCTCTTGGGCTTTGAGACACCCCCACCATCAGCTCCCCCAGATCCTCTTCATTCCTCGACACCAGAGGAGCACTAATTAATTAGCGTGTGCAACCAGCCATAGGCATGATCTCGTTACCCACCACAGGGACCCGCTGTTAACACACCAGACCCCTGAGACGCGGGCACACACTAATTACACAGCCAGCAGCTCAGCTAATCACATCTCCTGGTGACACTGTGGCTCACAGAGGAATCCCCAGCTTTTCTCTCCATTCCCCATCAGCCCCTCCCCCCAACCCCTCCACGCCCGTCCCCACCCCACCACCCCACCCCTGCCATGCTCCTGCCTCCTAGAACAGGAAGCTGGAAAGGAGGAGGGAAAGACTGGTTAGAAAAAAGTTGAAACCTGCTGGAAAACAGGAGGCCAGCCATGGAGTAGCTGCAGGGAGAGTGGGGATGAAAAGTTGGGAGGAAAAGAAAATTTTCCTACTAATCACTTTGGGCTATAAACAGCCACTGTGAAATTAGTAACTACAGCAAGAGGGAGTGGTGGTTAGACTATAAGAGGGACTTCCTGAGAAGGTGCTAGGGTAGAATTGAATCTGGGAGAGAGCAGCTTTCCCAGAGGCAGGACATGATGGCCACTGAGGTGGAGGAGGATGGGAGAGAGGGGCAGTTCCAGGAACTCAGGTATTGGACTCCATCCTGTCTCCAGCTGCAGTTCAAGGGTACAGAGAGGAGGCTGCCTCACTGCAGATGCAGATAGACGGCTTCCCCCCACACACGTCCCATTGACTTTGCCATTCTGCTGTCACTCCACAGCTTCTCCAAGATTTAACATATTGACTCTTCGAGCTGCAGAAAATTGAATTTTCTTCATTACGACTGTCTCCCGACAAAAGCAGCTCATAAATTCTCCCATCTTTTTCAGGCTTCCGACCCCCTCACCACCCAACATTTCTCGAGGGGATTCACATATTTGAACACACGGTTCACATAGGTGGAAAGACAAGGCATAGCCAGCACTCTCCGGAGACATAGCTCCCACCAGACAATCCCTGACTGCCCATGACCAGAAGCAGTCTACACCCGGGCCAAGCCGCTGTGCTCAGAAAAGAGGGTACATGGGTTCCACAACCAGGGGCCAACGATGTGATACTCAGTGCCCCATAGCGCAGACACAGTTGGTCTGTGCCAGGGGACTAAAAGGCCCCATGCCTCTGTCACACGTGTACTTCTCCTGTACCCTAACAGCACTCTCACAGATGTCATTCCCTCATGCAACAGATTCATACAGCCTGACATGCAGTATTCACGGCAGGTTCACATCTGCGCTGCCTGGGCAGAACTAAAAGCCCCTCCCCACAGCATCAGAGCCCTGTGCATGGTCCCATTAGGGGATAAACCCATAAGCAGGAAACATGCACCAGCTCACATGATTTGCACAGACACAGAAAGAAGGAGAACATCTCCCAGGACCTAGAAGGGCGTCTTCCTTCACACCCAAGCAACCAATGCTGTCTCCTCCCAACACTGCCCCAGCCCATCCCTACACTAAGGGAGTCCTCCATGGACTGCAGCCTGGCGTCCACCCCAAGGTCCAGATGACCCTTTCCACTATGGAGGGTGGGGTTGACACTGGTTCCCTACCCAGGGTGCTCTCTCTCCATCTGATTCTCCTTCACTTTGGCCCCAGCCACAGAATTGGGGGAGGGCAGGGCCGAGTAGTAGTTCCTTTGGATACCTGTGCCAGTCTGGCAGCTGAGGCTATAATGGATGGGCAAGAAGCCAGGCTGATGGCCAGCACCATGTGGCTCATGCCCAGGGCCAGATTGGGGCGGGATGTAGTGGGCTGGGTGCCCAGGCACTCCACCCTCCAAAATGCCACACAATCTGTGAGAGGAAAGAGACAGAAAAAGGAACCCAGATAGATACAGACAAGGACACTCCCTAAGACCAGACTAAGCCAATCTCTCCCCCAATCCTGGCCCCTCAACAGCTGCTCCCTCCCCAACAGCTCTGACCCAGGCATAAAGGGAAGTTCCCCTGAACTGGCAGGAGGGAGGCCAGCCAATTCTTTCAGGTAAGACAAGTCCAACCTTACACAACAGGAATTAGGGGTTTGGGGTGCAACCAGAAAAGAGAAGGACAATTCCTAAATTAGGAGCGTGGTTGAGATTTGCAGGGGGAGTCTTGCATAAGCATTTTTATGTGCGCTAATTAATGTGCAAATGTTGTGTATGAAGTGCAGAAGAAAATCTATTGTCTTTGTAACCCCAACCTGCTCCTAATGGTATCTACACATACACACACGCTCTTTATTTCATCTGTGATTGACTCCTGTTTCTGAATTTCTGAACCACCCTCTGTCTTCTCCTTTAAGAGCATGTCTGGAGCAATAGAAAGATTGCCAGAAAGGCCTAGCTCCATAATACAAAGAATGACTCTCTGGAGACCAGGAAGTATTTCAAACCATCTATGTCCAGAAGGAGAACAAATTCCTTCACCCAGCCTCACCCTGACACCTGCTCCTTCCAACAAGTTCCCCATCTCAAGGAGGAACTCCCATCTACTGAGCCAAGAACCCGTGATCAGCCATGACTCTTCCTTCTCCCTTGCTTAGGAATAGGACAAGGGAATCTTTTTTTAAGCTAAAAGTCAAACTTTTTTAGAGTCACATTCCATTGGCATCCAAATGACTTCAAAAATCAAAATGTCCTGCTTCCCTCTCCTTCACCCTCACACCCTGTCCATGACACCTCCTAAAGAACTTTTCTGGGCTGCACCAGATGGTAAAGAATCTGTCTGCAATGCAGGAGACAGGGGGTTCAATCCCTAGGTTAGAGAAGGAAATGGCAACTCACTCCAGTATTCTTGCCTTGGGAATCCCATGGACGGAGGTGCCTGGTGGGCAGCAGTTCATGGGGTCGCAAAGAGTTGGACACAACTGAGTGATTAACGCTTTTTCACTTTGAGGTATGTGGGATCTTAGTTCCCTGACCAGGGATGGAACCTGTGCCCTCTGCAGTGGAAGCACAGATTCTTAACCACTGGACCACCAGGGAAGTCCCTAAATAACTCTTGAACCTGCCCACTTGGCTCCACTCTCTCTGGCAGATGAGGAGCTCTCAGCAAGATGACTGAACTGCCTCCTTACTGCTTTCCCAGGCTCCGGGGTTAACCCCCTCTATTCTGATGGCACTGGGGAGGCCCAGGAAGCTTAGAGGACATTCCCACCCACACAATTTCCCAGAGAGAAGTATTCTGAAACTGCTAGAAAGGTTATAGAATTGTCAAGTGCATGAAATCAATGACTAAAATTATGACTGTAACACAGCTTTGTTTACTTTGTGATACTGTAAAAATTTTCAAACTTTTCAGCAGAGTATAAAAATCATAAAAACTACAGAAATAACTCTTTCTTGAGGGGAAAAGACCACTTCTATCACTAGTCACCTTGGGCCCTGATGCTTCACCAACATTTGAAGTTCTTCCCAGAGGCTTCTTTTCTTCCAGGACAACTCTTATCAAATCTTGAATGTTGACTCAACCCCATGTTGATGGAAAGTGGAAATGGCACGTGGCTAAATTTGACCCCCAGCCCCTTTGCAGTGAGGTAAACTCATAGAACTGGTTATCACCAATGGAATATAAGCAGAAGTGATGTGTTACTTCTGGACTGAAGAGGTTAATAGTGGTTACCGTTTCTCCGCATGGTTTCTCTTCCCCATCTGCTGGCAGGATGACACCTCGGCAACCTGAGGCCACATAGTTAAGATGACAGAGACACAGCATGAACAGATCCAGATTCCTGAGTTACTTGACCACAGACATCCACACTGGATTATGTGATACTGAAGTCTTTATCATGTTAAGATGCTGAGATCGGGGGGTTGTCTGCTACAGCTGTTTTATCTAAAGTTACAAATTAAGGTAACAAGGCTGAAATAGCAAGAAACCAGGCCTAAGGCACCATAGAATTTGCACTGTAATGGATGTAGAAGGTAGAGGAGAGCACTTGGGATTCAGAAATTCTTTATTTTGGGGGCGTGCTTTACAGCATGCAGAATCTTAGTTCCCTGACCAGGGGTCAAACCTGTGATGCCCAAAGTGGAAGCGCAGAGCCCTAACCACTGGATCACCAGGGAATTTCAAGGATTCAGAAATTCGTGATTTGAATATTATACCATCTCTGTGACTCTGTGACTCTGGTCAAGTTATTTAGCATTTTAGTCTTTTTGAGCCTTGGCTTCTTCATTGATAAAAATTACACAGTAATAAACAGGGGCTTCCCTGGTGGCTCAGTGGTGAAGAATCCGTCTGCCAACGCAGGACACATGGATTGGATCCCTGATTCGGGCAGATGCCTTGGAGCAACTAAGCCTGTGCACCACAACTATTGAGCCTATGCTCTAGAGCCTGGGAGCTGCAACTACTGGATCCCACAAACCCAAGAGCCTGTGCTCTGCAATGAAAGAAGCCCCCACAATGAGAAGCCCCCACACTGCAACCAGAGCATAGCCCCTGCTCACTGCAACCAGAGAAAACCCCATGCAGCAGTGAAGACGCAGCACAGCCAAAAGTAAATAAATAAATGTTTTTAATTACATAGTAATAATACAGCCCACTTCACAGTATTGATTGTAAGGATCAAATCAGTCCAAGAAGGTAAAAGCCCTTTGAAACCAGAAAGCTACATTGTCATTGGCTATTATTCCAGCTGTTGACATATAATCCTTATTCACAATGTTTAATAAATAACTACAAATGAATGAGAATAAATGTATAGGTGAGTTCTCATAGCCACATCTTCTCACCACTAATAAAGGAAGGACTGATGTGATATGAACACTTTCAGATTAGAGTGGGTCTGAGAGTCAATAGAGTGAAGGGGAGCTCCAGGACCTGAGTATTACTGAAAACCCTGGATCACCCTTCCACCTAGCGCCAAAGAACTAAGAAGAAATAGCGCCAAAGAACTAAGAGGACAAAAGAAAATGGGCCAGGGGTCCTAAAGAGAAGTCCAAAAGAATCCAACCTTGCCCTAAAATAATGTTTATATTTTCCTGCTGGTATATACTGTTTGTGTCCATTCAAAATTCATATATTGAAACCCTAAACAGCAATGGAATATTTGCAGATGGGACCTTTGGGTGGTAATTAGTGTTAGTTGGTGATGGACAGGGAGGCCTGGCATGCTGCGATTCATGGGGTTGAAAAGAGACATGACTGAGCGACTGATCTGATCTGATCTGATCTGAGGTCATGAAGGTGGGGCCCTCATGATGGGATTAGTGCCCTTATAAGAAGAGATCAGAGAGCTTGTCTTTTCTCACTCTCTTCCACATGAAGACACAGTGAGAACTCAGCTGTCTACTCACCAAGAAAAGAGTCCTCTGCTGCTGCTAAGTCACTTCAGTTGTGTCCGACTCTGTGTGACCCCATAGACGGCAGCCCACCAGGCTCCTCCGTCCCTGGGATTCTCCAGGCAAGAACACTGGAGTGGGTTGCCATTTCCTTCTCCAATGCATGAAAGTGAAAAGTGAAAGTAAAGTCGTTCAGTCGTGCCTGACTCTTAGCGACCCCATGGACTGCAGCCTACCAGGCTCCTCCGTCCATGGGATTTTCCAGGCAAGAGTACTGGAGTGCGGTGCCATTGCCTTCTCTGAAAAGAGTCCTCACCAGGAACCAAATCAGCTAGAACCGTGATCTTGCACTTTCCAGCTTCCAGAAACATGAGAAATAAATTCTTGTTGTTTGTGCTACTCATTCTATGATATTTTATTATGGCAGCCTGAGCAGACTAAGCAGCAAACTAAGCAGACTAAGACACCTACTTCCCACAGAGTCCACAGTTTGGATACACTAGTAACAGCCTACAATGTCTGATGCACCAGCTGCTTCTGTATGTTTGTAAAGCACCCAGCAGAGCGCCTGGCACTGGCAGGCACTCAGTAAATATTAGCCATTATGATTTTCTGAGAAAGCATCTTGTTATAATGGAAAAAGTATGGGTTTCAGAATAAGATTGTTTTTTGAGATCTTGGGCAAGTTACTCTCAGAGTTTCAGATTCTTGATCTGTAAAATTGGACAGCATCTTGCAGGGTTTTTGTGATGATTCAGTGGGTGAAAGGACTTTCTTACACAGTAGGCACTCAACTAGTGGTAGCTCCTCAAAGCATTCCAAGAGTACAAGACTAACTTCCATTCAACATTTATAATGTATCAGGCACTGGGCTAGATGAAGCAATGCCAGAGTTAGGACTTTTACCAAAGAGAAAAGAGATTTTAAACTTCAGGAATATAGGATTCATTTTGTAGCAGCTCCTTCCACAGCCTCTAGAAAGCCTCCCCAAGATCATGGCAATCTTCCCCCAGCCCAATCAGGAGTCAGCCTGTATTCTGAAAATACCAACAGTCCCAAGATCTCACAACCTCACTCAGAAGGATTCTTCAATCCCTACAACTGTAATTTCCACTGGTCTTTTCTTTTTTTTTTTTTTTTAGGTTGCACTTGGTCTTCGCTGCTGTGCACAGGCTTTCTCTATTTGCAGTGAGCAGAGGCTACTCTTCTTTGTGGAGCACAGGCTCTAGGCACACAGGCTTCAGTAGTTGCAGCTCAAGGGCTCTTTAGTACAGTCTCAGCAGTTGTGGCACATGGGCTCAGTTGCTCCAAGGCACGAGGAACCTTTCCAGATCAGGGATCGAATCCATATCCCTTGCATTGGCAGGCAGATTCTCATCTACTGTACCACCAGCAAAGTCTAAATTGCCATTGGTCTTCACAATATTATTCCCTTTGTTAAAAAAAATTCTCAGTGACTAACTTCTTACTCCTAATGGGAATCAAGTCCAAATCTCTTAATCTGATGGAAAAGACTAGCTACTATCAAACATAAGTCCCCAAATGTTAGTGCTTTTACAAAATAGAAATTGATTTTTTTCGTCAAGTGAAATCCAAAACACATGTTCCTGATTCAGTTCAGTTCAGTCACTCAGACCCCATGGACTGCAGCAACCCAGGCCTCCCTGTCCATCACCAGCTCCTGGAGTTTACTCAAACTCACATCCATTGAGTCGGTGATACCATCTAACCATCTCATCCTCTGTCTTCCCCTTCTCCTCCCACCTTCAATCTTTCCCAGTGTCAGGGTCTTTTCAAATGAGTCAGTTCTTCCCATTAGGTGGCCAAAGTATGGGAGTTTCAGCTTCAGCATCAGTCCCTCCAATGAATATTCAGGACTGATTTCCTTTAAGAAGGACTGGTTGGATCTCCATGCAGTCCAAGGGATTCTCAAGAGTCTTCTCCAGCACCACTGTTCAAAGACATCAATTCTTTGGTGCTCAGCGTTCTTTATAGTCCAACTCTCACATCCATACATGACTACTGGAAAAACCATAGCCTTGACTAGACGAACCTTTGTGGGCTAAGTAATGTCTCTGCTTTTTAATACACTGTCTAGGTTGGTCATAACTTTTCTTCCAAGGAGCAAGCATCTTTTAATTTCATGGCAGCAGTCACCATCTGCAGTGATTTTGGAGCCCCCGAAAATAGTCTGTCACTGTTTCCATCTATTTGCCATGAACTGATGGGACCAGATGCCATGATCTTAGTTTTCTGAATGTTAAGTTTTAAGCCAATATTTTCACTCTCCTCTTTCACTTTCACAAGAGGCTCTTTAGTTCTTCTTCGCTTTATGCCATAAGGGTGGTGTCATCTACATATCTGAGGTTACTGATATTTCTCGCAGCGATCTTGATTCCAACTTCTGCTTCATCCAGCCCAGCGTTTCTCATGATGTACTCTGCATATAAGTTAAATAAGCAGAGTGACAATATATAGCCTTAAGCACTCCTTTCCCAATTTGGAACCAGTCTGTTGTTCCATGTTCAGTTCTAACTGTTGCTTCCTGACCTGCATACAGATTTCTCAAGAGGCAGGTCAGATGGTCTGGTATTCCCATCTCTTTCAGAATTTTCCACAGTTTATTGTGATCCACACAGTCAAAGGCTTTGGCATAGTCAATAAAACAGAAATAGATGTTTTTCTGGAACTCTCTTTTTTTTTAATGATCCAACGGATGTTGGCAATTTGATCTCTGGTCCCTCTGCCTTTTCTAAATCCAGCTTGAACATCTGGAAGTTCACAGTTCAGGTATTGTTGAAGCCTGGCTTGGAGAATTTTGGGCATTACTTTACTAGCGTGTGAAATGAGTGCAACTGTGCAATAGTTTGAGCATTCTTTGGCATTGCCTTTCTTTGGGATTGGAATGAAAACTGACCTTTCCAGGCCTGTGGCCACTGCTGAGTTTTCCAAATTTGCTGGCATACTGAGTGCAGCACTTTCACAGCATTATCTTTTAGGATTTGAAATAGCTCAACAGGAATTCCATCACCTCCACTACCTTTGTTTGTAATGATGCTTCCTAACTTGACTTCCACTTGACCTCGCACTCCAGGATGTCTGGCTCTAGGTGAGTGATCACACCATTGTGATTATCTGGGTCGTGAAGGTCTTTTTTGTATAGTTCTTCTGTGTATTCTTGCCACTCTTCCTAATATCTTCTGCTTCTGTTAGGTCCATACCACTTCTGTCCTTTATTGAGCCCATCTTTGCATGAAATGTTCCCTTGGTATCTCTAATTTTCTTGACGAGATCTCTAGTCTTTCCCATTCTATTGTTTTCCTCTATTTCTTTGCATTGATCACTGAAGAAGGCTTTCTTATCTCTCCTTGCTATTCTTTGGAACTCTGCATTCAAATGGGTGTATCTTTCCTCTTCTCCCTTACCTTTCACTTCTCTTTTTTTCACAGCTATTTGTAAGGCCTCCTCAGACAACCATTTTGCCTTTTTGCATTTCTTTTTCTTGGGGATGGTTTTGATCCCTGCCTCCTGTACAGTGTCACGAACCTCCATCCATAGTTCTTCCGGCACTCTGTCTATCAGATCTAATCCCTTGAATCTATTTCTCACCCCACGTATAATCATAAGGGTTTTGATTTAGGTCATACTTGAATGGTCTAGTGTTTTCCCTACTTTCTTCAATTTAAGTCTGAATTTGGCAATAAGGAGTTCATGATCTGAGCCACAGTCAGCTCCCAGTCTTGTTTTGCTGACTTGTATAGAGCTTCTCCATCTTTGGCTGCAAATAATATAATCAATCAATCTGCTAATTCCTGATTAGCAGACAGTTCTTTGCTGAGTACTGATTCAGGGATCTAAGTTCCTTCCAACCTGTAGCCCCGCCATCTTTAACATTTAACCTTCGGATCACTGTGCATAAGGTCCTATGCGTGAAACTAAAAAGGAAAGAACATGAAGGGTTTCCCTTGGGAGGTTTCACAAGCCAGGTGTGAAAGTGCAACACATCAGAGAGAAACCAAAAACTGCGGTCCATCTTTATGTCCAGGAAAAAGAAGGAAAGAGATTCTGATAAATACATAGGAGGCTCTGCTTTACCTGGCATTCAGGGTTCTCCACACCCTGGCTTAAACTTACCTATCATACTTGATACCATTACCTAGACATGTGCATTAATCAGCTTTGCTGCTATAAAAACCAATCTCAAAATCTCAGCGACTGACAGCAACAGAGATTTATCTCTAACTTATGTACATGTAAGCCAGCTCTTCTCATCAGGGACTCAGGCAAAAGGAACAGCCCTCATATGGGATATGCCCATTCCAGCGGCAGAGAAGAACAAGAAAGTATAAATTCACACGCTCAAACATGGCATGAGTCACATCTGTTCACATTCCATTGGCCAAAACATGAAAAATGATCAAGTCCGAAGTCAGTGAAATGAGGGGACTTCCCTGTTGATCCAGTGGCTCCATGCTCCCAAAGCAGGGGGCCCAGTTGGGTCCCTACTTGAGAAACCAGTTCCCCCATGCTGCAGCTAAGAGTTCACATGCCACAGCTAAGACCTGGCACAGCCAAGTAAAAAATGTAAACACTAAAAAAGCAAAGTCAATAAAATGAGGCATGTACTCCTTCCACAGGAGATACTGCAAGCCACATGGCAATGGGCAGAGAAGGAGAAAGTAAATAATCTCAAATAATAAAGTCAATCTAATATGGCCATCTTCCACCTAGAGTACCTGACAGACATTACTAATTAATCCTAGCTCTGTTTCCTCAGAACCCTCAACACAACATTTCAAGCAGTCATTACCAATAATCTGAGTTTGGAGGAGAAAAGGTGAAATTGATGTGCAGTTCTTATGTGACTTCCTTGCTGTGCTGTGCTTAGTTGCTCAGTCGTGTCCGACTTTTCGGGATGGGGATTAGCCAGGCAACAGTACTGAAGTGGGTTGCCATGTCCTCCTCCAGAGAATCTTCCCAACCCAGGGATCAAACCCAGATCTCCTGCATTGCAGGCAGATTCTTTACCACCTACCAGGGAAGCCCATGTGACTTCCTAGGCTCCAGAAAAAGTTATACATTCCCACTGCCGCATCTTTGCTTCAGCCTGGCATAAGCTTATCCTTTTCAGATCCCATTCTATTCAACAAAATGTACTGAATACCTAGCACACTGCCTGACACAGCTGTTTGCTGAATTAATGTTTCACATCACCGTACACCGTGTACACAAATGTTCAGTAACACTTGTCCACTGAATAACAGCACTGTTCATTAGAACCAAGGGAGTTAGTACTCCAGGAGTTGCTGGGGTGGTAATAAGGTGTATCGACTAGTTTTGCTTGAATCCTAGTCCTACCACTTACTAGTTGGATGACCCCAGATAAGTCCCTTAAATTGTCTGTGCCTCAGTTTTTATCATATGGAAAATGGAAAACAGGGATAATAATAAGGTCTATATATAAGGCCAAAAAAGATGTCCTTTTCATTACAGGGGACTGGAATGCAAAAGTAGGAAGTCAAGACACACCTGACGTAACAGGCAAATTTGGCCTTGGAATACGGAATGAAGCAGGGCAAAGACTAATAGAGTTTTGCCAAGAAAATGCACTGGTCATAACAAACTCCCTCTTCCAACAACACAAGAGAAGACTCTATACATGGACATCACCAGATGGTCAACACCGAAATCAGATTGATTATATTCTTTGCAGCCAAAGATGGAGAAGCTCTATACAGACAGCAAAAACAAGACCAGGAGCTGACTGTGGCTCGGACCATGAACTCCTTATTGCCAAATTCAGACTTAAATTGAAGAAAGTAGGGGAAACCACTAGACCATTCAGGTATGACCTAAATCAAATCCCTTATGATTATACAGTGGAAGTGAGAAACAGATTTAAGGGACTAGATCTGATAGATAGAGTGCCTGATGAGCTATGGAATGAGGTTCGTGACATTGTACAGGAGACAGGGATCAAGACCATCTCCATGGAAAAGAAATGCAAAAAAGCAAAATGGCTGTCTGGGGAGGCCTTACAAATAGCTGTGAAAAGAAGAGAAGCGAAAAGCAAAGGAGGAAAGGAAAGATATAAACATCTGAATGCAGAGTTCCAAAGAATAGCAAGAAGAGATAAGAAAGCCTTCTTCAGCAATCAATGCAAAGAAATAGAGGAAAACAACAGAATGGGAAAGACTAGAGATCTCTTCAAGAAAATCAGAGATACCAAAGGAACATTTCATGCAAAGATGGGCTCGATAAAGGACAGAAGTGGTATGGACCTAACAAAAGCAGAAGATATTAAGAAGAGATGGCAAGAATACACAGAAGAACTGTACAAAAAAGATCTTCACGACCCAGATAATCACGATGGTGTGATCACTCACCTAGAGCCAGACATCTTGGAATGTGAAGTCAAGTGGGCCTTAGAAAGCATCACTACGAACAAAGCTAGTGGACTTGATGGAATTCCAGTTGAGCTATTCCAAATCCTGAAAGATGATGCTGTGAAAGTGCTGCACTTAATATGCCAGCAAATTTGGAAAACTCAGCAGTGGCCACAGGACTGGAAAAGGTCAGTTTTCATTCCAATCCCAAAGAAAGGCAATGCCAAAGAATGCTCAAACTACCGCACAATTGCACTCATCTCACACACTAGGAAAGTAATGCTCAAAATTCTCCAAGCCAGGCTTCAGCAATATGTGAACCATGAATTTCCTGATGTTCAAGCTGGTTTTAGAAGAGGCAGAGGAACCAGAGATCAAATTGCCAACATCCGCTGATCATGGAAAAAGCAAGAGAGTTTCAGAAAAACATCTATTTCTGTTTTATTGACTATGCCAAAGCCTTTGACTGTGTGGATCACAATGAACTGTGGAAAATTCTGAAAGAGATGGGAATACCAGACCACCTGACCTGCCTCTTGAGAAATCTGTATGTAGGTCAGGAAGCAACAGTTAGAACTGGACATGGAACAACAGACTGGTTCCAAATAGGAAAAGGAGTATGTCAAGGCTGTATATTGTCACCCTGTTTATTTAACTTATATGCAAAGTACATCATGAGAAACGCTGGACTGGAAGAAACACAAGCTGGAATCAAGATTTCCGGGAGAAAATATCAATAACCTCAGATATGCAGATGACACCACCCTTATGGCAGAAAGTGAAGAGGAACTAAAAAGCCTCTTGATGAAGGTGAAAGTGGAGAGTGAAAAAGTTGGCTTAAAGCTCAACATTCAGAAAACGAAGATCATGGCATCTGGTCCCATCACTTCATGGGAAATAGATGGGGAAACAGTGGAAACAGTGTCAGACTTTATTTTTTGGGGCTCCAAAATCACTGCAGATGGTGACTTCAGCCATGAAATTAAAAGATGTTTACTCCTTGGAAGGAAAGTTATGACCAACTTAGATAGCATATTGAAAAGCAGAGACATTACTTTGCCAACCAAGGTTCGTCTAGTCAAGGCTATGGTTTTTCCTGTGGTCATGTATGGATGTGAGAGTTGGACTGTGAAGAAGGCTGAGCACTGAAGAATTGATGCTTTTGAACTGTGGTGTTGGAGAAGACTCTTGAGAGTCCCTTGGACTGCAAGGAGATCCAACCAGTCTATTCTGAAGATCAGCCCTGGGATTTCTTTGGAAGGAATGATGCTAAAGCTGAAACTCCAGTATTTTGGCCACCTCATGCGAAGAGTTGACTCATTGGGAAAGACTCTGATGCTGGGAGGGATTGGGGGCAGGAGGAGAAGGGGATGACAGAGGATGAGATGGCTGGATGGCATCACCGACTCAATGGACATGAGTCTGCGTGAACTCTGGGAGTTGGTGATGGACAGGGAGGCCTGGTGTGCTTCGATTCATGGGGTCGCAAAGAGTCGGACACAACTGAGTGACTGATCTGATCTGATCTGATATATAAGACTGTTGTATTAATTGGAAAAATCCTTAGCATGGTTTTGTTGTTGCTGTTGTTCAGTCGCTAAGTCAAGTCCAACTCTTTGAAACCCCATGGACTGCAGCACCCCAGACTCCTCTGCCCTTCACTATCTCTCAGAGTTTGCTCAAATTCATGTCCATTGAGTCAGTGATGCTATCTGACTATCTAATCATCTCATCCTCTGCTGCTCCCTTCTCCTTTTGCCTTCAATTTTTCCCAGCATCAGGGACTTTTCCAGAGTCAGCTCTTTGCATCAGGTGGTCAAAGTATTGAAGCATCAGCTTTAATGTCACTCATTCCAATGAATATTCAGGGTTGACTTCCTTTAGGATTGACTAGTTTGACCTCCTTGCAGTTCAAGGGACTCTCAGGAGTCTTCTCTAGCACTACAGTTCAAAAGCATCAATTCTTTGGCACTCAGCCTTCTTTATGGTCCAACTCTCACATCCATACATGACTACTGGAAAAACCATAGCTTTGACTATACAGACCTTTGTCAGCAAAGTGATATCTCCGCTTTTTAATACACCGTCTAGGTTTGTCATAGCTTTCCTTCCAAGGAGCAAACGTCTTTCAGTTTCATGGCTGTGGTCATCATTTAAACACATTGTAAACACCAAATAAATGAAGTTATTATTTCTAGCTCCAGCTAAAACTGAGTTTTCCTATAAGCCTTTATTCTGGGTGGAAGACAAAAACCAAGAACTACTGAGACTTGAGTCCCTGGACAGGCCTCATTCTGCGTCCACCCCAGGACCTTGAGCCATCTCAGCAACCAGCAGCTTGTTCCCTAACTCATAAATCCTGACTAATGACACAGACATGTCACTTTAATGTTTGTGAAGCCCAATGACTTATTGTTAAGTGCTTGGACATCTTCAGATGAAAGGCACCCAAGGGCAAGCACCAGATATCCTTTTCAGTCATAAAAGCAAAATACTACCCCCAAACTTGGAAAAGGCAGAGGCTCCATAACTTAATGCAGGAGAGAATTAAAGCAGGCACCCAGAAAGTGCAAATCAATTCTTAGACTGTAATTCCTTTTTACAGAGACAGACACAGAGAGATCATTCTGAATGTCTCAGACTACTTGGAGGGTCCAGAGTGCACAGGGGAAGCAGGATACCCAAGTCTTCAATAAAACTCGGGGTGTGGAAGGAATGTGAATCTTTCACCTCTCCTAAACAAAAACAGGAGCAACAATATGTCTCTTATCCTAAATTTAAGCCAGTTAAGAGGCTTGGACAAAGTAGTCCCCTAAGTGGCTTTTTCTGGTGTGTGTGGCCCGTCCTGAACTATGCCAGGTTTCCTTTCCAACTTGAACTTCATCTTACCCCCTACTCCCCCAACCACCACGTTAGACAATGGATCCTCCTGGACCTAGAGGCCATTCCAGGGATGCCAGGCCAGGATTGTATTGGCAGACCTCTGGCACTGAGACCTTAAAGTTGGAAGAAAAAAAAAAGTCGTCAGTGGTGCCCAGCACATAGTTTTTGCGGGGCTGTCCCTGATGTTGAAGCAGAGAAACTACTGCCATAGATATTAGTTTCCTATCCCCTAAACGGTAGGGTCGCCGTGATGTAATGGCAAGGACACTCGGAGTCGTGCAATCCTAACATCTCATAGCTTTGATACTTTAGACCGGTTCCGTAACCATTCTGGGCTTTGGCTTCTACATCTGTAGAGAGTGGATAACAAAACTTCCTATCTCACTTGTTGTGTTAAAAGTAAACGAAAGAGGAAAAAAAAGTAAACAAGAGGGTGTACCAGAACGCTTCGGCCGGCTCTCAAGAATTGTACAAGGGGCGTCAGAGCCGTAACTCCTCCCCACCCCCTAAACACGCACATTACCAACCAGCAGTCGCCGCTAATATAGCTTGCCCCCTCCCAAGGCATCTTGGGCCGTGAAGTCCTTTGGTGGCCACACCCTCGTTGGCTGCAGTGGAAGTGAGAACTACGCCTCCCAGGATGCAGCGGTGAGGCAGCCACCAAGGCCGCCCTCTACTCCGCCCTCCTTACGCACAGCCTCTTGGGATATGTAGTCCCAGTTCTGCGCTGGTTCAACAGGAAAAAAAGTGCAGGAGAACCACAAACCCCAGAAGCCCTCGCGCCCACTCGTCTCCCTCCCTCTCGGAGTCCGAGTGCTGTTTTTGTTGTTGGTGAAAGGTGAGGGAACAGCTGATCCGTCTGTGGGGTAAGAAAACTTGGCCTAATTTGGGGGCGATCTTATGGGGGGTCACCCCACTTTCCAATCTGTGAAAGGATCATCGAAGGGAACCGTAGAAGGGGGAGCAGGAGCGTTTGAGCGTTAACACTTTCCGTACTGGAGAAGCCATCCCCACTGTTTCGGGAGTTCTTGGTCTCATGGGGGGCCTGATCACGGGGGTGCCCTCTTACGGCTCTTGCCTCCCTCTCAGTCCTTCTCTATAAAGCGTGATACGCTTAAGGGAACTCGAGGGAGGCTGAAGTCCGCTCGTTCTCGGCCCAGCAAGACTTGGCCCCACAAACCTTCCGTTTCCCCTTACCCTCTACGCTGCTCCCCTCAACCAGTCCAAAGGCCTTCACTACGCTGGATCCGTGGGGAGGAAGCCTTCCAAGATGTAGAATGTCAAAGAACTCTAGAGCCCTACAGCGTGGTGGGGGGATGGGAACCCCCCACCCCTACCCCCGCAAACACCTGAATCTGGCTACACATACACACCTTAGGTGCCCATAACTCTCTTTCAAACCTGGGGGATATTTCCAGCTGTTATGAATTTTGTGGGGAATATTGTCTTGGGTGCCCAGGACAATGTCTTTGAGAACAATTCAGCCCCTTTTAGAAAGCCAGAATTGTATTGAAGGGGAAAAAACATAGACTAGTTTTCACTAGGGATTTTTCAGAGATGAAAATAAAGAGACACCTCTTGTTGTCAATTAAGTCTCCATTTTGGAGGGAGAAGTAGCTCCATTTTACAGAGCTGGCCCACCTTCCCTTCTCTACTGAGTTTCTGTCTTTTAAAGTCCCTGCCCACCTGACTTAAGCCTGGTGTGGGTTTGTGATGTTTGAGGGTGTGCACATGACTAGTGGCTGTGGTTGACACAGGACTCAGTTCAGTGGGCTGGAGATGAGAGTTGATGAGGGCCATCTCACAGTCCTCCGTTGCAGAGTTCTCTTGATTATTGTTACCTTTCCTCACTCTACCCTCACATTTTCCAGTGAACTCTCCTCACCCAACTTAGAACACCTTTCTTCTTAATCCCATCCTATAGCATGCCTCCAACTACCAGTCCAAGCAGATGGAAGGGTTCAGACATTCAGAATTGAGGCTAAGGGGAACAGAGAAAATGAGGGGGAAGGGGAAAACTAGAGATGGGTTAACAGTCAAACCCGTAGGTTTTGAGCCCTGCTCAAGACCTGAAGAAAAGAATGTGAGGTTCTTTTTGAACTGTTTCTCTTCCTCTCAACATTATGTGTACATTTCCCCGTTCCAAGGGCCCATACTTCCAGGCTGTCCCTACTGGGGGTGGGGCCCCCACATTCCATCTCCCCACAGCACCACATTCCTACTGAGTGTTCCACCTCACCCTTGAAGCAGCCACCTCCAGAATTCTTGACTTTCTGGAGTAATAATTGAGGGAGAGAACCTGTATTTCCATCCTTTCCCTTTGTCTCTTGGATAAGAGTACAGGCTTTATTATTATTATTATTATTCATGGCATAAGACAGGCAAGAGATGGGAAGAGAGGGTGAGAGTTCACAGGCTTCAGGATTGGTCAGCCACATTCCAGCTCCAAAGACTGGCTTGTTACTTTCAGAGATGGCTGCTGTTTTCAGGTGTCATAAGTCATTTCTGGGTACAGCTGGACTGAGCAAGGAGACCTGCTCAGGATGAGGGAGGGCCCACACCTCAGTTGGAAGTTGAATTCAAGAGCCAGAAGATGTGAGGGATGGGGTGAGGAGATGGAGGCTGAAGAATTTGGAATATCCAAGGCTATTAAGAAATGGGAAAGAAGGGACTGACTTCAGGAAGCAGATTCTGGGGTACTGAGGCTTGGTCAGTGAGGCTGTGAAAAGGGAGCAGAAATTAGATCTTAATTCTAGGAAAAGCTTATGACTCAGAGGGTGCAGTGTGAGACAAGATGTGTACCGACCACAAAGGCCAGGCCAATGCCCTAGAAACAAAGATTGATACCTTTAAAGAGTCCTGTAACTCACAAGGGTTGGAAACCAGATACACCTTCATCTCTAGGGGCAAGGGCTGTGGGTGGGTAGGGACAGAGTTGTGGGACAGAGAGGTAGAGGGGAGAGACTTTTTAGGATATTAAATCTTTGTTTCACAGGAGGGCAGATAGCTCGAGACCAGAATGGAAGAGTCATCACTAAGCCGGGCACCATCCCGGGGTGGAGTCAACTTTCTGAATGTAGCCCGGACCTACATTCCCAACACCAAGGTGGAATGTCACTACACACTCCCGCCAGGCACCGTGCCCAGTGCCAGTGACTGGATTGGCATCTTCAAGGTATCCCTAGATCCCCTTTGGGCTCAGGTTTATGGGTCCTGGGTGGTTTGGAATAAGGGGAATGACTTGGTTTCTGGATTCGCAACCTCATAATGATAGGGAAGAAGGGAGAAGGATGTCAGAAATGGCTAAGGCCATCTGTGTAAGCAAAGCCCACCTTCTCCCTATCTTAACCTTGCTCTCTCCTGACACACTAGCATCCCTCCACTTTCCCTGTCTCTCAGCATCCTTGCCACAGCCACACCATCCTGCCCGCCCCCATTCAGTCCCTCAGCCCTTTGCACTATCCAGAGCTGGGAGGTGCATCGCCATACCCCTCTCCCACTGTGGGCTCTGACAGGTGGAGGCTGCCTGTGTCCGGGATTACCACACATTTGTGTGGTCTTTGGTGCCTGAAAGTGTTACTGATGGTTCTCCCATCCACGCCAGCGTCCAGTTCCAAGGTACAAGGAAGAGGAAAAATCGGGAGGGAGGGGTCAAAGGGATAGAGTTTGGAAGAGGGTAATGGGCTCACCAGATATATTAATAGAATCATGGGCTTTTCACAGCATCAGGGGTTCAGACATGAAAGGAACAGTAAAGGGCCAATAACGCTGCCTCCTAAGAAAAAAGGAGGGGACTCCTCCTGTGGAATTAGGAGGTAGGGAAGAGGGGGAAAGTGGCTTCGTATTAAGAAGATGCTCATTAGATTCTAAAAGTGTCAAATCTCAGCTCTAATACTTACAAGCTGTTTGACCTTGGGCAAATTACTTACCCTATCTGTGTCTGTTATCGTAACAGTAAAAGGGGATGCCTGGCTTATAGGAACAATATGAAGATTTAAAATGATACAGATAAAGCTGTTAATACAGTGCCTGGCACATAATGGGTACTCAAAAAAATGATAACTAGTGTTGTTACTGGGTTTCCCTAGTGGCTCAGTGATAAAGAATCACCTGCCAGTGGAGGAGATCTGGGTTCAATCCCTGGGTCGGGAAGATCCCCCGGAGGAGGAAACGGCAGGCCACTCCACTACTGTTGCTTGGGATGTCCCATGGACAGAGGAGCCTGGCGGGCTATGGTCCATGGGGTCGCAAAAGAGTCGGACATGACTTAGCAATTAAACAACAACAACAGCATTGTTGTTATTGTTGTTGTTATTAAAGAGGGTAGGTTTGGGCAAGAGAGGAAAGAGAGGGCGAGGCAGAAAGGAGGGAAAGAGTATCCCAGGGATCAGAAATAGCCTGTGGGAGATGAGAGGAGAGAAAACAGTCTATAGAACAGGGAGCAAGGGGCTGGAGCCAAAGACAGTGGCTAATAAGATACACCAAGGGGAAGAGGGTCTGCTGAGCACCTGAGGGCCTGGCATCATACTGGGGTCCTGGGTCTGTACTTTTCCCCACAGCCAGCTACCTGCCCAAACCTGGAGCCCAGCTCTACCAGTTTCGCTATGTGAACCGCCAGGGCCGGGTGTGTGGGCAGAGCCCCCCTTTCCAGTTCCGAGAGCCACGGCCCATGGATGAACTGGTGACCCTGGAGGAGACTGATGGTGGCTCTGACATCCTGCTGGTTGTCCCCAAGGCAACTGTGCTGCAGGTGAGAAGAGAGCAGCAGAGCTGCTCCCGGGCAAGGGTGTGGGAGGATACCGTTGCAGGGGGCCCCTCCCACTTCCCTGCCCTCGCTGTAGCCTCAGCTGTGACCTCATTGGGAGTTACCCAAAGCCTTGCCTACAGGAAAGTCTCAGTCCGATACTCACAACCACGTAGGGTAGGAAAGCAGACCACCCACAGGCCAGCATCACTCAGTATTTCCTAAGAACTTTTTGAACCTCCTCCTTCTGGGGCTTCATCCTTCCCTGGACTCTGGAGGAAGCTGCAGAGGGTGGAGGGAGGCTCCTTGGGGAAGGAACGTTCCAAGGGAGGGAAGGATGAGACCCATTTCCAGGATGAGTGAGGAGGGAGAGCAGATCGGTAGGGCCCCAGACCTGTGGAGCAGCTACCCACGTGTGGCTCTTCAGCACTTGAAATGTGACTGGTCTAAACTGAGATGTTCTGTATGGATAAAATAGACACTGGGTTTTGAAGACCTAGTATTAAAAAAAGAATGTAAAAGATCTCAATAATGGTTTATATCAATTCCATGTTGAAATGATAACATTTTTGATCGACTGGATTAGATGAATGAATTCCATCTGTTTCTTATTATTTTCCTTAAGCGTCTACTAGAAAATTTTAAGTTATATATGTAGCTTGTATTATTTTTCTATTGGACCAAATAGAGAAGAATTAGGGACAGGAGGCAGATGTTAGCAAGGAAGACTTTGAAGGAAGGGGAAAGAGAGGGCCTGATGGGGAGGACGTCCATGCCCCAGACAAGAGGACAGGCCTGGGGAAGGCTCAGAAGGTGGGAATGAGTAGTTTGAGATTTACGCAAACTCCTGCCCTCTGGAACCCTCTAAGCTTATGGAATTACCAGAAGGATGGGAAGAAGATACTCATATCTTACGTAAGTCAGCGGTGGGTGAACTCCTACCCACTTTCTGTTTTTACATTCATTTTTCTTATTTAAACCTTCCAACAATCCAGGCTAGGGAATCACATGACAGATGAGGAAAGAGACTCAGAGAAATTAAGTACTTTGTTAAGGTCACCTAGCTAGTAAAAACAAAAATCATACTGGAGATTTAAACCCACATCTGTCTGACTCCAGAACAAATAGGGTAAAATTAGGGGAGCCATCCCTTTTGTCTGTGTGGATTGAGAAAGACTTCTGCCAGGTGAGGAGTTCCTGCCATTGCTGGGCAAAGAAGGGGCAAGACCTCGGGGACAAAAGAGAAGAGGGGTGGGCAGTAAGAGTTCGGGGAGCCCATGTGTGATGGGAGGTGGGCAGGATTTGGTAGCACACCAGGCCTCCCTGACTCTCCCCTTTATAGCCTGTACTGATGTAACTTCCCCACCCTGACACGCATCTGCAGAGTGGTGGGGACAGGACCTTGGAATGGGTGCTTTGCAGGCAGAACCCAACTTCTCATCCTGTCCCCCGTAGAACCAGCTGGATGAGAGCCAGCAAGAGAGGAATGACCTGATGCAGCTGAAGCTACAGCTGGAGGGGCAGGTGACAGAGCTGAAGAGCCAAGTGCAGGAGCTTGAGAAGGCTCTGGCAGCGGCCAGGCAGGAGCATGCGGAGCTGGCAGAGCAGTATAAGGTGGGAGCTGGGCCGGTGGGGGGAAGGTCCTGGCTGCCTACCTGGGGTCCAAAATCTAAACCCAGTAAAATGAAGACAGTGAAAGGGAGATGTTAGTGGGCTCTTAATGGTTCTGGCATCAAAGATACAGGCTGAAGGGCTCACAAGTAGTAGTAAACTGGCTGTGATGGGAGACTTGTCCCAAATTGGTAGTGAGACTCAGTTCTCTGAGTCATAGGAGTGCTGAGATAGGGTGGAGGTGGCCATCTTCACTGGAAGGGGATGTGTTCTTACAGTTTCTTCTTCAAGGAAGGTGACTTGTAAAAGATTTTACATTTACAAGGGTAGATGGGTAGGTAGTCAAACTTAGGAATTCTACTCCTAAGCCTTTAGTCCACTCATTGCGAGGTGAGTCTCAGCTTCTCTCTTCTTGGGGAACCTTAATTCCAGGGGCTTTCCCGGTCCCACGGGGAGCTCACAGAAGAGAGGGACATCCTGAGCCGACAACAGGGAGACCATGTGGCCCGCATCCTGGAGCTGGAAGAGGACATCCAGACCATCAGTGAGAAAGTGCTGATGAAGGAGGTGGAGCTGGACAGGTGAGGCACCCTTTCCGCCCCATTACTTCCCTTCGTTTCCTGTGACCCTCAAACCTCAGCCTCCTGTGTCAGGCAGGCAAGACCTGCCTGATGGTTTCTCCTTCCCTTCTCAACTTCACTCAGGGTATTCCAGTTCCTAAAGATATCTCTGTCTGCCAAGCTCTCTTCCATCTTTCAGAATAGGAATACAACCTATTCTGTATTCCTTACCTTTAGAAATAATCATTAGTATTTATTGTGCAGCGAAGGTGAAGCAGGAGCTAGGAGTGCAGGATTTGGAAGAACGGAATGGATAGAATGGTCCAGGCAAGATAAGAGAGGGTGGATTTCAGATTTTACTTCAGCAAAGCATAAGATTAGACTCTGTTCTCATTATTAGGAAATGTTAGAACTGGTGATCAAGAAATGTTATGGGATCTTTGCCCTGAAAACAGGTACAAATCATAGAACCTTAGCATTGGGAGAAATGTAATGTATTTAAGAGGGTATGTGAGGGAAGATCACTGCCTCAGAAGGTGGCCTCTTTATCAGAAAGCCATCATTTTTTTTATCTCTTGTGTCATATTTACTCTGCTGTAGCTTTCCTGATTGGTCCTGGTGTAGACCTCTGGAGCCACATAGAATAAATTTCTATCTTCTGCTAGACAACTATTCTCTGTACCATATAGCACAAATATTGGCCACCTCCCTTGCCTCTCCTTCAGATTTTCACCAGGAGAAACACTTCTTTCATCAAATGACATAATTAAGTTTCTTTCATTCAGTGCTGGTAGATTTAATATCTTTTTAAAAACTCTTTGGAGAAAAGCAGCATGCTATCCAAGACCCAGAGTAAAAAGTGAGTTGGTCCCTAAGGCCTCTTCAGTCTAGGATGTGTTAGTCTTGCCCTAGGGAGATACTAAATGTCTAGGTTCTAAATCATGGAATAGAAACGTTGGGATCAAACCAAGCACCTGGAAAAGATCAGGGACTGTCTAGACCAGGGGTCAGCAAACTGTGGCCCACATGCCAAATCCAGCCTACCACGTGGTTTTGTATAGCCCTCAAGGTAAGAATGGTTTTGACAATTTTTAATGCTTGAATAACAAAAGAGTAGTTATATTATGTGACATGTGAAAATCAAATGAAATTCAAATTCCAGTTTTCATAAAAACTTCATTGAGACAGCCAGGCTCATTCATTTACATCCTGTCTATGGCTGTTTCCACACTCCCGTGGCAGAGTTTAGAGGTTGCCACAGAGTCCACACAACCTGCAGAACTAAAATACTTACTCTCAGGCCCTTTACCGAACACATCTGCTGACTTCTGACCTAAATCAAAAGTTTGTCATTAACGATGACTGGCCCCAGATGTCTACAAAAATCTGGGTTCCAGTCTCTTGATTGAGTGCAGACAACTGGGAAGCCATCAGCAGAGCTTCCCTCAAAGAGACACACAGAGAGGAAGGAACAACTATCTACCCCCAGACTGCGCTCCAAAGCCAGCAATCTCAGATACCTGGGGCTTAGACCTAGAATTTGGGTGTCCCAGAGAGGTGGTGTTCTGGGCTAGACGAGCCCCAGCAGAAGGGCTGATGACAAAGTCTGAGTCTTTTTGTTCCTTCTCTGGAAACCGATAAGTCACCTGACATTGTGTCCACCACTCACAGGGTTAGAGACACGGTGAAGGCCTTGACTCGGGAACAAGAGAAGCTCCTTGGGCAGCTGAAGGAAGTGCAGGCAGACAAGGAGCAAAGCGAGGTAAGGCTCCAAGTTGGTTTGCTCTCTCAGTTGTCCATCCCATGTTTTACTATAAACTTACTTCTACAAATTCAGATGTATAACATTTCCTTATAAAATGATGAAAGCAATTAGATAATTTTGATGGATACCAAACTTTGAAATTGGAGGTTATGGATGACGGTTTTGTTGGCCTCAGCAGCTAACCTGTTTCTGTATCGTGTGTGGTTATACAGTATTGAGTATACCTTGAGTCTCACATACAGACCAGTACAAATGATCATTTTTAAGCTTCTGCCTTGCAATCTCAGTTCACTCTTCACGTCAATAGAAAATACAGTTGAAATTTTATTCTGAGGTTTTCACAAAAATGGATTAACCTGGAAGCACATGTCAGTGCCTGGGGCTCTCCAGTGTGCTAACATGTGAGTCTATACATTGTCTTCCAACATCATTTTTCATAATTTGGAAGAAACTGAAATCAAATATTGAAGCTTCCAAATGGCTTCATCAGAACCCAAGGATGGAGAAGCATCCATCCTGTGGGCTGCTAGGGAGAGAACAGAACTGCACATGGCACCAAGGTGTCCAGCCTGAACGACTTGGGACGGAGTTAGTACCATGGACAGAAACAAGTGGCAAGGACGGGGTGGAATGGGAGGTGGAATATGGCGAGTGTGAGAGCCCACACCACATCCAAGTTGAGTTTTGGTCTAAAAGGAAGCGTAGGGGAGCAGACATGAGGCATGGGATGCCTAGATTCACATAAGACCCCAGGCTGTGCCACTGGAGATGGGACGTTCAGGATTGAGTTGCTTTGTGCTGAGAACCCAGGAAGGGCTGGCCAGGGCTGACAGTTTGAGTTTGTGTTAAATCTGAGGAGTGGAACCTTGGCTTTTCTCATCACAGAGGTCCATCTGCCCAGTCACCCCAAATATGTATTCCCTTTCCTTACCTCCTCTCCACCTCCACCAGGCTGAGCTCCAGATGGCACAGCAGGAGAACCGCCGCTTGAATTTGGAGCTGCAGGAGGCCAAGGACCGGCAGGAGGAGCAGAGTGCTCAGGCCCAGCGACTGAAGGATAAGGTGGCCCAGATGAAGGACACCCTCGGCCAGGTCCAGCAGCGGGTGGTGAGTGAAAGCCCTGGGCAACAGGAAGCAGCAAACGTTCCAGGGCTGGTTGTAAACAAATAGGGGGAAAGGCATGGCTCAAGACTAAAGAACCCAGGCCTGAGGTCCTGATGCAATGGGGGACAGGAAGGAACCTAGTTGTCTTCCTGGCTCAAGAGATGACTGCTGGGAGCCCTGATTCCATCTCCTCCTCTCTCCCGAGGCTGAGCTGGAGCCCCTGAAGGAGCAGCTTCGAGGGGCCCAGGAGCTTGCAGCCTCAAGCCAGCAGAAAGCTGCCCTTCTTGGGGAGGAGTTGGCCAGCGCAGCGGGAGCCCGGGACCGCACCATAGCCGAGCTGCACCGCAGCCGTCTGGAGGTGGCCGGAGTCAACGGCAGGCTGGCTGAGCTCAGTCTGCACTTGAAGGAGGAAAAAAGCCAGTGGAGCAAGGAGCGGGCAGGGCTGCTGCAGAGTGTGGAGGTAGTGGGATGGGGGATCTGCAGGTTCCTGGTCACTACTGCCCCCACCTCAGTGTGGTCAAATCCCCTGGGGGGACAGAAACAAGGGTGAGAACCTTCATGGACTTAGGGGTGAGGAGGGCCCATGAGGGAGGGATATTCACTGTCCCGGTGTGGCCCCTCCCTGCAAGGAGTGTCCAGTTCCTGATCTTCATAGCACCTGCCTTTGTTAACATCTTGATTCAGATACATGTTCCACCCTACGCCCCAGCCCTGCACGATACCCATTCCTACTCAGCAAGGCACCTTGCTCTCAGAGCCCTTCCTTCTTTCAAGGAATGAGGAAGGCAAGAAGGGAAGATGTCTCTAAATGGCTCCAAAACATTCAGTCCAATAAAGAAGAGACACAGTGAGGAATGGCGCTGTTGCCAGTGGCATCCCTTACCCTTAACGTCCCGTTTGCTTCTTCGGCATCTCCAGGCAGAGAAGGACAAGATCCTGAAGCTGAGTGCAGAGATACTTCGATTGGAAAAGGCAGTGCAGGAGGAGAAGACTCAGAGCCAAGTTTTCAAGACTGAACTGGCCCGGGAAAAGGACTCTAGCCTGGTGAGGCACCCAGCCTCCCCAGAGCCCCAGGCGGGGCCTCCCTAGGCATCAGTGCCCCTTCCCTCTGCCTTGGCTGTGGGCTCAGAAGTGCTGAGCACTCACTTCCCTGGTGGGCGGCATTCCACTTGCAGGCCTCCCATCCCTCATTGGTTGGAAGCCTGCCATGTGCCTTTCTGCTCTCGGCACACATTCTGGGCCCAGTGGGGATGACTCAGGAGAATTCTAGGGTGGCCCTTCTCTGACCACGGCCTCTGCACCCCAGCCCAGAGGCAGTCCTCCCAGTCCCCACTTGGGAGGTGGAGGCAAGGACTCGGGTGAGTCTCCTGCGGTTGAGACGGGGCTGTCGGAGGAGGAGAGTCAGGCCTCCCGTGTGTCGGGGCAAGCGAGGAGTGAAAGCATGAGGAGTCGTGGTTCCACGTTGTGGCATCCAGGTTCTAGGAGGCACGTTCTAGGCTCCAGATTCCATCTGGCCCTTTCCCCCCAGGTGCAGCTGTCAGAGAGCAAGCGGGAGCTGACAGAGCTGCGCTCAGCGCTGCGTGTGCTCCAGAAGGAAAAGGAGCAACTACAGGAGGAGAAGCAGGTGAGAGCCCAGAAGCGCCCCTGGATGCCTGAGAGGAGGACCGAGGGCTGGAAGCTTGGTGTCTTCTTGTCGTCTCTCGACTTAGAGACGGGCATCAGTAAGAAGGGCCCAGAGGCTAAAAATGGGACCATGGCTCCTCTTAGAGGCCTACCTGGCAGGATAGGGGAGGGTTGCTGGGGGAAGCAGGGTGGGCATGGCAGGGTGGAAATCTGCCTTAAACCCTCCCACCTTTTGATGAAGGCATCAAATTCTCAGGAGCTCAGAGATCACCCTGGACGAGGGGAAGGCTTTGTGGGGCTGCCTGGTTCATACCTTCTCAGCCTCTCACACTTCTCCCCACTTCCAGGAACTGCTGGAGTACATGAGAAAGCTGGAGGCCCGCCTAGAGAAGGTGGCTGATGAGAAGTGGAGTGAGGACCCTGCCACAGAGGACGAGGAGGCCGCCGTGGGGCTGAGTCTGTACACCCACAGTCTTGTGACACCCCCACCCAACTCTCCCTCCCCATGTGACCCTCTGGGAGCAGTCTCTGCCCTCCGTGTTTTGCCTTCTTCCTTCCCAGACCCTGGTCCCTGATTTGCTAACTATATTTTTCCTCCAGAGAAGCCAGAGCTGATCCAACCCTCTTTCTTCTCTGCCTGCTCCCTTGCCTACAGGCTGCCCAGCAGCTCTGACAGACTCGGAGGACGAGTCTCCAGAAGACATGAGGCTTCCACCCTACAGCCTGTGTGAGAGTGGGGACCCGGGCTCCTCCCCTGCCACGGGGCCGCGAGAGGCTTCTCCCCTCGTGGTCATCAGCCAGCCAGCTCCCATTGCTCCCCAACTCTCAGGGCCAGCTGAGGACAGTAGCTCAGACTCGGTGAGCAGAGAGGAGAGACTGAACAGGGGCAGGGACAAGGGGTAGGCCCAATCCCAAGTGGCCCAGCCTGCAGAGCAGGGAGCTTTAGCTATACAGGGCTCTCTTTCTCTTGGAGGAGAGCAAGGAAGGCCCAGGCTGTCTTTAAGGCCACCCAGTAGACACCACCCCAAAACCCAGTGTGACCCAATAGCTCACTGCTGCCACCCCCTCTTCCCATGCCCATTTTCTTCCTGTGCACCAACCCCCATCCAAATGCTTCTCCTGGGACTTCCCTGGCAGTCCAGTGGCTAAGACTGCTCACTCCCAGTGCCCAGGTTCCATCTCTGGTTGGGGAACTGCGTCCTACATGCCGTGATTAAGGCCCAGTACAGCCAAATAAATTAACAAAAATAAACATTAAAAAAAAAAATGCTTCTCATGCCCCACTCTTACTGCAGCCCTCTTAACAACCTCGGCCTAGTCTGCTCGTCCCTTACCTGCCCCAGCACTCTGCTCCCCCCGTCTTGGGACATTACCCCAAGACTCAGCCCTATCCCTTTGGTGCCCAGGAGGCTGAAGATGAGAAGTCGGTCCTGATGGCAGCTGTGCAGAGTGGGGGTGAGGAGGCCAACCTGCTACTTCCAGAACTGGGCAGTGCCTTCTATGACATGGCCAGGTGAGTGCTCAAGGGGGCAGACAGCAGGGAGGATGCCCGTGGAAAGGGCACCCAGGTGAACAGTCCTCATGCGCTTCCACCACCTCCCTCTTCTTGGCCCCAGCTAAGAAAAGGAGATGTAGCTGTGTTGACGCAGAGAATGACCCAGCACCCCAGATCACTGGTGCCTTCAGGCAGCCCTCCCCAATCCTATCAATGCACATGCGCACTCGGGCCCTGCCTTTAACTGGCTTCTGTGTTGTTCTAGCACCGTCCTCTGCAGAGCCCAAATTGCCCTGCATCCCCCCTCTCCTGCCCCTACGCCTTCCCCAGCCACCAGGTAAGTGCCTAGGCTCTGTCAGGGGTTGAAGGGAGGTGACCAAGGCCCCCAGGGACAGGAACAGAGAGAAGACTGGGGTCCAGCATCCCTCTGATCACCCCGCAGATGCTGTCGCTCCTCTCTGACTCCCCTGGGCAATCCTTTGGGTGGCGGATTCAGGTATCAGATTGTGCCCCGCCTGCACCCCCCCGCCACCCGCCTTCCCTTTTCCCCCTGCAGGTCAAGAGGGGAAGGCAGGGAGGCAAGAGAGGTTTTATCGTCCAGCCCCCAGCTTCTCCTGGATATGAGATGGGCTCGGGGCAAGGAGGAGGTGATGCTGTCATCCTTCCAGGCTGGAGCAGGAAGATGAAGGACGATGTCAGACTCATTTTCAGCCTCATTAGGCAGCAGACGGAGATGGAGGGAGGAGAGCAGGGGGTTGGGGGAAGGGCTGTGTACTGGAGCAACCAGCAGGGACTAAAGAAAAGAGGGCACGGGGGAGCCTGGAAGCTAAGGCTTCCAGTGCTGTGGGGAGAGGGGACTGTGAGAGGCTTGGAGAGGACGTTAGGAACAGGGTCATCTGGGAGCCCCCGTGTGTGGGTCCCCCTCCCTGAGATCCAAAAGCCGAGAAGGCAGCAGAGCATGCTGACCCTCTCTTTCCCCTCTGTCTTTCTCTAGTGGCTTTGCTGTGGGTCCCTTGACAGAGGCCAGCACTGGGGGCCCTGCCACCCCGCCGTGGAAGGAGTGTCCTATTTGTAAGGAGCGCTTCCCAGCCGAGAGTGACAAGGATGCCATGGAGGACCACATGGATGGACACTTCTTTTTCAGCACCCAGGACCCTTTCACCTTTGAGTGACCCCACCCCCCACTCCCAGTCCACACACAGACACACACTTACACACATACACACACTCATGCATAGACATACACTTAGATTTCATGCCTCTTTTCCAACACCCTCCACTCCATGATATTCTGTTGCCTGAAAACACCCCAGGCTCCCCAACATCATCCTCTCCCAGCTGGCTCTTCTGTCCAGGCAGGGGTTCCTTCCTGGAAGCAGTGGCTGAATTTACTCCCTGAAAGCGGTTTTGGAGGAACCAAGATGGAGGAGGCCTTCTCTAGGGGGAATGGAATCACCCCCTCCTGGCTCCGGTTGCTTCTGTTAGTCACACCAACCACTGCACCACCACCACCACACACACTCACACTCTCTGATGCCCCAAAGCCAATTCCTGGGGCACGCCGCCCCCCCTTTTGTTCGGGGTCTGTGTTTGTTTACCTGAGTTTTCTCTGGGGCCTGCATTGACATCATGACCTCTTTAGGTCTCTTCCGGTTCTGAGCTTCTCTGGTTCCTCCTCCTGTTCCCCCGCTGCCTTCCATACCCCAACCCAGCCTTTTCCATACCATTAGATATAAGTTTGGAGGTTTCTTTTGTATTTTTGAGGTTTTCTGTACTTTATCTCCTGTCCCTCTCCACCACCATCCCCCAGGGTCCTCACATGGAAAGAAATAATGTACTTGTGCCTTCTCTGAGGGATGGGGGAACAAATGGTCCCAGGTGTCCCCACTTGCCAGCCCTCCCTCGCTCACCACATCCCCCTTCAGCAATAAGAGCTCCCCCCACATTGCTCTCCCCCTGCCAGTAGTTGAACAAATATATTTATATGATATGTATAACTATTCTAATAAAATGTGTTCTTATCATGAGGTGTGACTAGAGCAAAAATGCTCAAGACCTCTGGCTCTTAGACCTTGGTGGAGGGAAGAGGAAGGGAGGAAGGGCCCCCCCAGCCAGCCCCATGCCTTAGGGAGGAGACTAGCAGTATTTTTCCATGATGCCTCCTGATACGCTGGCCACCGGTGGGAAGTGAGGAGAGAGGAACCTTTGTCTCAGATGGGGGTCTGGTTGGGGAACACTGCAGTGCAGGAGGGGGCAAACTGAGGGGGAGGGGAGGGTTGTTCCCAGGTGGAGCAATGTGGGACCTGGGATATGGGCCGAGGTGTGTGTCTCGAAAGTAGGGTGAAGTTTCCACCGCTGAGACCTTTACTCTCCAGCCTTCACTGTACCTGAGCCAAAGGACAGACATTACTCCCGTTAAGAGTACACCCCTTTGAGTATCAGCTTGGTAAAAAATGTCCTAAACCTATCTCTAGAATTATTTGAATTTCTCCCAACCCTGCCTCCCTCTCTCCCTCTGTTCCAATCTTCAGATACATGCAGACTCTACAAACACAAAAACACATTCATCCACCCTAACTAGCTTCACAGGCTAGACAGACACACACGCAGCATCACAAAGCATGAATTAAGGACCCACGTGCTCACCAAGGCTCTCGGCAGTACCCGGCATTAGCCGTGTCTACAGCCCACTGTTCTCCACTCCAGTTGCTGTCTTATCAGCCACCCTCCATTCCCTTCAGGGCCCATGGATGGGCCACCCCCACCATTCCCTCTCTGCATCCACCTGAAACCTTCCTTGCCCACCCCCTTCCAGCCCCACCTGGGTGACATCTTACATCCTTCCTTCTCTCACGTTGCTGTCTCCTAGCAACCCCATCTCGTTCCCTGAATCCCTTCCAAGGAAATTAGAGATAATGGATCTCTCCTCTCTCCATCTCTACTCCTCTTTATTGATCCTCCTTTAATGAAAGTTAATTATAACAATGATTTAATTAATAGAATCCCTCTCTTCCTTTATTGCTTCCCGTATTAAGACTATTAATAAATACGAGCTGGGCTGACAGAGGCATCTATCACCCGCCTGGGATTCCCCCAACCCTCCTTTTTTCCTCCCCCTTATCCCCTCCCTCTCTTGGCCTATAAACTTGCCGGGGTAGTGGGGGTTAATCAGAGAGGAATTATGAGCCAACATCCCCAGCAGGAGGTGCATTTAATGAAATCACTTGTGATTTATGTCTGGGGGAGGTTGGAGAAGGAAGAATCTGGAACCCAGACATCCTGCTTCTAGAAAGGTACCGCCCCCCCAGTGCAAAAGAGGAGGAAGGGGAGCAGAAAGAGGGACCCAAGGCCTTTACTGCCACCCCACAGCCCCTGCAAAGCCACACACACCCTGGCAGGAGCCACAAGGGTAGCTGCACAAGGCCATCGACACAGAGGCTGCCAGACTTAAAGTGCTTCTGAGGAGTGTAGTGTAAGTTTCACTCTTTCCCACCTCCACAGCTACATAGGCCATTTTCACCTCTTTCCCTTCTCCCCAGCCCAGTTCTGCTTCACCTTCCCAATCTACTCCGCACTCTCCTCCTTCATGAGGCTTCCCCAGTCCCTCATCAGACCCCTCAACCTGGGCATCTAGAATTTCCAGCCCCTCCTTTCTCTGCCCTTAGTATGTCTTCTGGTGTGCAGTCTGCACCTTCAGACTAGGAGTTCCCTGGAAATGTAGAATGATTTCTCTTCCTCACTTATGATTTTCCTACCCCAGGTGCCAGTGCCTGACACGGGGCGCTCAGGGGAGAGTAATTGACTGCACAGGCAGGGAAGGAAGACAGCTGGGTTCCCATCAGAGTTTTCTCCTGCTCACGGTGAGGTATTTGGCAACTCAGCCTTCCTACTGTTCCCCTCCTGTAATGGATCGTCTGTCTTCCTCTGCTTCCCAGTACTCTTGCAGAAAGTGATGGACCTGAATGGGCTCAGACCAAGTAGCAGCAAATAGGAACTCAGGTGTCAGTATTTGGGGAGGGATGAATGAGTCCAAACATCACTCCCCCCTTACAGAAGCTCAGTGGCGGCCTGTTACCTACAGCAATGCAATGTGTGCAGTCGGGGCACTTCACCAACTCGCCTTTCCATTTCCTACCCTACCCTGGGGAACCCTGGACTCCAGTTTTACAGAACCACTCCACAGAAATAGGCACTGCTTTTGTATGCCTCTGAGCACATGCTTTTGCCTCAAAAGACACCTCCTCATGAAGCCTTTCTTCATCCCCTTCATTATCCTCTGAGGTACCACATGCTAGCACTTTGTCAAAACTCGCTATATGTGTTTGCAAGTTTTTCTTCTCTCTCAATGATATGCAGCTTGAGAGAAGGGGTACTTAATTAATCAAGACTCGGGGAGACAAAGCTTCCTGTGGATAATGACATGGGGGCTGAGTCTTAATGAATGTGTACTTGTTAGCTTAGTGTATGCAGGCAGACAGGACAAAATAGGGAAGACCGAACTCACTAAGAAATCCCAACGCTAAGAAATATTGATCCTCACTCAGCTCTGAATGAGGATTGGATATGACGTGGGAAGTGAAGCTGGACAGATGGATCATAGACATCTACTCATACATTTCCTCAACAAACTCTCACTGAATGCCTACTATGTGCTAGGTGCTGTTCTAAGCACTAGGAAGCTGCATGAACAGATAGGAATGTGTACACTCAAAGAGCTTACACTCTATTGCAAGATCATGAAAGTCCAAAGAAACCAGTTAGGAACCCACTGTAATAACCCGGGCCAGAACATTGAGCCTAGAACTAGGGAGTTTCCTGGTGGTCCAATGGTTAGAACTTGGCACTTTCACTGCAGTGGCCCATGTTCAATCCCTGCTTGGGAAACTTAGATCCCAAAAGCTGATCAGCGAGGCCGAAAAACAGTGTACACTGAACTTAAGCGGTGTCAAGAGGCAAAGAGGCAGAATTCTTTAGAATGCAGAATTAGTGGGACTTGTTAATAATCAGATATGGGAATTGAACAGAAGGAGTCCTGTTGATCCCAGGTTTCTGCTTTCAGTGACCAGATAACCAGTGATGCCATTCACCAAATTAAGAATACAAATGGAGAAATAATACCTTGGGGGAAAAGGTTATCAGTGCAGTTTTGCCTTGTTGAATTCTCAGTGTCTTAAAGATCTTTCAAAGGAGACAGGACCCCAGTAGACAATTGGATAGATATTTAAGTCCAGAGCTCAGGATGGGTTTAGAGCAGAAGAGAGAAACTTAAGATCCTTGTAAGTAAAGATGATACAAGTGAAGAAAGATTACCCAGGCCTCCCTGAGTGTAGAGTGAGAGGTCAGAGGACCAAGGCAGCACTCAGGACACCATCAACATGGAAGAGAAGGATGGGGAGTGCTGAGCCATGGAGAAAATAGAAGAATCAGAGAGGTAGGAAGCAGCTCAGGGGAGGTGAGTCAAGGAAAAAGGCCACAGCAGCAGGTGCAACAGAGAAGCCAGGGAAAGTTTCCCTGGAAATAGCTGGTTTGACAGCCAGGAGGTCACTGGCAACTCAGCAAGAGGCACTTAAGGAGAGTGTTTCAGGTAGAAGTAATTGTACAGCTGGACTTCATAGAGCCTGAAACAGATACCCTGCAATAGATATGCAATTCTTCTGACCCATGGGAAGTGGGGACATGTCTCTAGTCTCACAGAAAAACAAGGACTCCTAAGTCAAGGTGTAAGTACAATCAAGGGTGGGAACCAAGATGTCTGGATCCCACATCAAAGATCCTGCTGCCTGTGACCAATCAGATTTAGGCACTCTCTAAGCCTGCACTGCCCACATGGTGGCCACCAACCACACGCCACTACTGAACACTTGATTTTTTTTTTTTTAATTTCTTTTGCTTTTTGGCCTTGCAGCATGAGGGATCTTATTTCCCCAACCGGGGATAGAACCTGTGCCCTGTGCAACAGAAGCTTGAGTCCTAACCATTGGACCACCAGTGAATTCTCCACTAAAACACGCTTGAAATGTGACTAGTGTAGACAGATTTGTCAACTGCAAATCGCATAACAAATTTCATATTTAACACCAAAACTAAAACAAATTTAAAATAATGTTATATTGACTGCATGTTGAAGGGATATAATATTTTGAATAGATTGGGTTAAATAAAATACATTATTAAAGGTAGTTTCACCCAGTTCTTTTTCAAATGTGGCTATTAGAAGATTTTGGGCTTCCCAAGTGGCACTAGTGGTAAAGAACCCACTATCCAACGCAACAGACGTAAAAATGCCAGTAAAAGATGGGTCCAGAAGATCCCCTGGAGGAGGGCATGGCAACCCACTCCAGTATTCTTGCCTGGAGAATCTCATAGACAGAGGAGCCTGGCGGGCTATGGTCCGTAGGGTCACAAAGAATCAGACACAACTGAAAGCGACCTAGCATGCATGCAGGCACTAGATTTTAAATTATGTATGTGACCCATATTAAATTTCTACTGCACAGCATTAGTCTAAGCTTTGCCACTAAATAGGACCCCTACAATACCCAGCCTCCCAACATCCTCCTAGCAGAAACAGAAAGGCCTGGAATCCCAAGATTGCATTCTGTAGGTACCTGTATGTCTCATGCTCCCAATGCCAGAACCCATAGCAAGAGATTCCAGTGTTCAGTACCCAACCTCCCCAGTTTTTCTGTGCCTGTCCCTTCTTCTCCAGGTACCTGTTGATAATCAGATAAGAGCAGAAATGTCCTATTGTAACTCCCAGAAAAGTAGATTTTTCCCCCTACCTAAGAGTTCCAAATCTCTCTCCCATCCCTAAATTTAAAAGCCATGTCTTCCTGTTACCTCCATTTCTCAACTCCTTCTTTGCCTTTCTGAAACCTTGAAAATCTCTCAAACGGGTAGAAACACAGAGTGATAGCAATCACCAGGATTTAGAGATCTTGGCAAGCCACTCCAGTACTCTTGCCTAGAAAATCCCATGGATGGAGGAGCCTGGTAGGCTGCAGTCCATGGGGTCGCTACGAGTCGGACGTGACTGAGCGACTTCACTTTCACTTTTCACTTTCATGCAATGGAGAAGGAAATGGCAACCCACTCCAGTGTTCTTGCCTGGAGAATCCCAGGGACAGCAGAGCCTGATGGGCTGCCATCTATGGGGTCGCACAGAGTCGGACACGACTGAAGCGACTTAGCAGTAGCAGCAGCAGCAGCAGACTTAGTTTGCCGTATTTCCTAATCACGTGACCTGGAGTGAAACACCTCATCTCTCTGAACCCTCATCTGCAAAACGGATCTGTGATGATTATATGAGATCAGCTGTGTAAAACACCTTGTGCAGAGCCAGTTACTTTGTAACTTGGGGTTTCTCACTTTGCTTCTTACCCCTGAATATCTGGAGAATTAGGAAAAGAAACAGCAAACTCAGTTTCATGTATATGGACTAATAGAATCTTAAAACCAAAAAGGGGCTTAGAGGTATATTTCCAGCTTCCCATTCAGTGCAGAAATCTCCTAGACTCCATCCCTTATTGGTAGTCATCCAACCTCTGCTTAAACATCTCCAGGGGCCATTCACTGGTTCACTCAATAAACAAGAACAAGGCACTGTGGGAGCCACAAAGAAGGGCAGGCACAGCTCTCGCTGTTAAAGAGCCTACTTATATAATAGCAAAAAGGATAGAGAAATTACTATCACATAAGATAAACATTGGTATGTGCCAGTCAAGGTACATACAGAGCCAACAACCTTATAGGTTAATATATGTGCAACAAAGTGTAGCTCTAATGTTGAAATCCCTCCTAAATCCCAGACCTCCGTGTTCCCATTCATTTCATGGAAAATGCAGCAAGATCCTTCCACATTAGATCTTGGGTCACTCTCTTTTTTTTATTTTGTTTTTGGCTGTGCTGGGCCTTCATTGCTACATACGGGCTTTCTCTAGATGCAGCAAACTGGGGCTGCTCTCTAGTTGCGCTGTGTGGGCTTCTCACTGCAGGGGCTTCTCTTGCTGTGGAGAACGGGCTCTGGGCATGTGGGCCAATAGTTGAGGCATATGGGCTTAGTTGCTCTGCTGCGTGTGGGATCGTCCCAGATCGGGGATCCAAACCACGTCCCCTGCATTGGCAGGTGGATTCTTAACCACTGGACCACCAGGGAAGTCCCATGGGTCATTCTTAAGGAGGACATTTTTTGTAAAAACCTTTAAAATTCCAGGAGGGTGTGACCATGGAAAAGGCTAGAACAGATAAATGGTAGCACAGGTGTAGGGAGAACTGCAAGATCCTCTGGCCTCTTCTGTCTCAGAATTTCTAGGAATCCCTAGATGTCTACCCTAGATGTACAGTCCCTTACGTACTACCAGCAATTCCTGTCGCCCTGGGAAGCCCTGAACATCCCCACTCTCGGGGCTCATCCAAATGTCTTCCTGTGTGCTCTTCTTTTCTTTTTCATCCCATCCCTCTTACATTTTTTCATCTTTTATCACCATCTCTATGATTTTCTTTGTGTCCATCTGTGCTTCAGTCTGTCCCTCTCATTACTTTGATTTGGCGTATCTGATATTCTCAAGGTCTTTCTGTCTCTCAGTCTCCCTCTCTTTTACTCTTTCATCATTCTCGATTTCTTGGTTGGTTTCCATTTTCTGTCTCTGGCCTCGCTTTCTCCCCAGCTGCCGCAAAGCCATAAACCCAGCCGGCCCTGCAGCAGGCAGCCGCCAATCACTGGGCTCCAGGAGTTGCGGGGAGGGGGCTGCAGAGAGAAGGGGGCTTGGAAAAGCTGGGGCGTTGTTGCTACAGCATGGGAGGGGAGAGGCAGAAAAGAGCAGAGAGATGCCACTCCCAGAAGGCGACCACAGCTTTCCTGCAGGGAGCAGACGCCTGACCCCTCTTTCTGTTGGGAATCAGGGTACCTGGGTCCTTCCCCTGTACTCCCCAAATTGTGATTTCTCATCTAAAACCACAGGTCACAGGTCACTCACTCCACCAGAGATTTGCCGCCTCCTTCATTTTTAGGCTGTCCCAAGATGAAGCAGCTAAGGGACCCTGGGAGTCTCGGGATGTTTGGGACATACGTTACATGAACAATGGGACAATAAATGGATGATCAAGACATGGTGCTGGGAAGACACTGAGAAGAGGCAGACTCTTAATTGGTCAAGGGCGAACCCGAAGGTTGCGCAATCCAGGCTCCTTACTTGCTACCTGCATCCCCAAAGCAGGACTGACAGCCTGAAACCCTGGTCCCTAGTCTAGGCTGGGATTGGGCAGTTTAGGTGCTATATAAGGAGCAACTATCCAGCTTATCAACAGGAAACTACAGGGCCTGGGGAAGGGGAGGGGTGCTAGAAAGGGAAAGCAGGAAAGGGGAGGGATTAGTGAGAGATTTTAGGAGAAGACAGAGGAGGAACTTTCCCTTCTGTTCGGGCCCAGCGAGTGGTAATTCCTGGTGTGCCGGCGACCCCTGCCGGCTGCGCACCTCACTGCTCAGGAGAAGGGAAGGAACAGCCGGCCTGTGTGGGTCGCAGCGTGGGTTGAATACGACACTGTGTTTTGTGAGGGTGTCACCGTACAGCGGTCACGGTGCCTGTGGTACCCCACCTGAGATTGTATGTGGGCACCCCTGGGTGATGGCAGTAATATGACCGAGCACAAAAGTCACAAAGTTCAGGCTCTGAACTCCTGGCTGCCCCTCAGGGAGTCCAGACTGCGAAGGGGGAGGTCTCTGAGCGCAACAGACGCCTCACTAACGTCATGTATGAACCCACTCGTTGAGGCTCTGCGGGCATCAAAGTAAAATTTACCTGTCCGAGTTTAGGGGGGAAAGTGTGGACTTTGGAAGCAGACTTACCTAGGTTAAAATCCTGATTCCCTGTACTAGCCATCTGACCTCAGGCAAGTTACTTAACTTCTCTGAGTCCAATTTCCTCACTTGAAAGGCATGTTAATACCCATCTCACAGGGTTATTGTGAGTGTAGCCCATAGATAGATGCTAATTTTCTGCCTCCCTTTTCCTTTACCTCCCACCCCAAAGATGCGGCAGGGATTGCAAAAGGCAAATGAACTGAGGATATTGTTGACACTGATGATGGTGGTGGTTTATATTTACATCACTCACGCAAATCATTTTAAACATATTTTTAATACGTGGCTTTTTTCCTTTTTATTAGCCAAGCACATCATGATCATGTTTTATTGTGATAGAAATATCCTGATGTTATGGCAGGTATGTAGAAGGACAGCCTTATGAAGTGATAACAAGGCATGACAAATCTTTCTTTATTGTGATACATTTTCATTACTCAGGTTAATCAGGAATTACCCATTAGAACAAGGGCTTAAGATAAGTACATGACAGTCATCTGTGCAGATCAGAATCTCCTGATTTTCCAATGGGTATCTAATTGTTATTGCTGTTGTGGGGGGATGATTAATGCTTTGATTGAACTGGTCTTAAAACATTAGAATAACTCGAGATATGACAGGCAGTTAGAAACAGTATATTCTGAAATTTAAAAGAGGACAGATTTCAATTCTACCGAAAAATATCTAACCATTACAGCTGTCCAGTGACAGAGGGCAAACTGCTCATGAAGTAAAGAGCTCCTTTTGGGGAGAAATACTGAAGCAGAAGCTGGCTGATGCCCTGGCAGGCTTACTGTGAAAGAAATCTGGGCTGCAGAGGGAGCCTGGATAAGAGACCCTTTGAGGTGCCTCCACGAATACACTGCCGTGAATAATGAATACTTAGCTCTGTATAAGTGTTGTCCCAAATGACATTACTGCCATACCCAAGGCCATTGTTTGTCACCATGGGGTGGGATGGGGGGATAGTAATAATAACTATATACTTTTTCCATTCAAGACTATTCTTCCCAAGGAAAGTCAAGATTCTGGGATTGTTCCCTCTTTAACCATCCCCACATTCCTCTAATTCTTTTTTTTTTTTCTATCTTCAAATATCTTAAAGAAAATTTTGCTTTAAAAAAAAAAAGACATTTTTCATCTTTTAGTTTTCTGCCTCCAAGAGGTGGGCAAGCAATAGGTGGGGGCAGAGGAGGAAACAAACATTTATTGAGTTCCTATTTAGTGTAGCTGCTGTCATTTTTGCATTTAAGAAGTGTGTATCTGCTCTCATGCAGGTTAAACATGAGAGCAGATACATGTGTATGTGTGTGTTAGTCGCTCAGTCATGTCCAACTCTTTGAGACCCCATGGACTGTAATCCGCCAGGGTCCTCTGTCCATGGAATTCTCCAGGCAAGAATATTGGAATGGGTTGCTATTCTCTTCTCCAGGGGCTTTTCCCAACCCAGGGATCGAACCCGGGGCTCCTGCATTGCAGGTGCATTTCTTTACCATCTAAGCCACCTATAGTCTTTTGTAAATGTGATGGGGCCACACATTTTTTTTTTTTCACTCTTCAGGCTTCTCTGTGGGATTTTGGTTATCTGGCTGCTTGTGGGGGTATCCATATGCAACTCCTCCAAGGATTTCAATTCTTCCTATGTATACACAGGAGTTATTCTTCTGGCTTCAGAATCTTTGTGCAGGACACCAGCTTTGTCCCTATCCTGGGCACAAGGGTGTTACCATATCAGGACTCCTGCCTCCTCGCATTCCATGTGTGCATGATTTCCTTTTCCATCTTTGTCACAGTGCACGCAGATCCCTGTGCCCAAGCTCCGCCACACGAAGCCATGCGTGTCCCACAACCCCTCCTTCCACCTCTGTGAAGAGTCCTTGGCACCCTCCCCTCCTGGCCACCCCCACTCCCCACTTTCCATGCCAGGAGAGATCTAATTACACAGAAATTAGTACAGAGAAGGATCGTTTGCTTTTATGGCATCAGCGCCAGGGCAGTTGTAAATCTGGGGCTGCTGCTGCAACTGCCTCTGGGCACTGTGCAGGCTGTAGGGGGGCTCTCACCTCTGTACCCCGCTTTGCTCCATCTCTGCCCAGCTGCCCAGGGCTCTAACTCTGCCCAGGACCCCAGAGCCCTATCATATACCCCCTCTCAAAAGGAGGAGGAGGCCTGTGAAAGGGGAGGGGTCAGTCATAAGATGACACATACTAGCTGCTCAATAAATGTTCCCTGAATAAGAGAAGGGTTAATCCTAGCAATGCTAACCACCACTAGGTCCCCAGCTCTGGTGGCCAAGGGATGACTATTCCTACTAAGATTTCTCCCAAAATATTTAACACTCACTAGAGAGTCTTCAGTGTTCTTGCCTGGAGAATCCCAGGGACGGGGAAGCTTGGTGGGCTGCCGTCAATGGGGTCGCACAGAGTCGGACACGACTGAAGCGACGCAGCAGCAGCAGCAGCAGCAGCAGCAGCAGCAGAGAGTCTTCCCCACCTTCTTATAAACTCAAATGAAGTTTATGGGTCATCTTGACTTCCACTTTAGAGCTCTTGAACTCCTTCTCAGGCAGTATCAGATAATGAAAACAGCCCAGTTTACTAGCTAAGTGATCTTAAATTACACACACACACTCACCTGAGCCTTGGTTTCCTCATCTGTAATATGGCAGTTATGAACCTACCTTTCAGGTTGTTGTGAGACATCCATGAGAAAGCACTGAACCAACAGGAAAGTGGTCCACTAATTGTTATTATCACCACTGATTTCTTGTGAGCTTACACTTCCATTTTCTCACCACCCTTAAACTAGCCTTTATCCCAACCAATGCTCACACAAGTGCCACCACACAATTTGGCTCAATAGGGTACGGAGGCAAGGTTGTGTCCAACCTAGAATGAATGTTTCTTTGGGTTATGAGTCTTGTCCGGAGCCAGGGGTGAGGACAGGTGACTCCCACAATCCTTGAGTACCTGTAGACACTGTTTCACCTGTAACCAACTTTCTCCAAGCTCTTATCTTGACAATGATTATTTTGAGCTCCACTATTCTCATGGAGGTTATGAATTTGTTCCTTGGAGTACCTGTGAGTACTGGGTAGAAAGAATCAAGGACTTAAGGAATTAGGAGAGAGCAAGAGCAAGGGAATTAGGGTAATGACAGAAGATTTTAACCCTAAAGAGGGAGTAGCAAAGACAGAAAGCCAAAGATCCAGGTTTCCAATTTCCTCCCAACTCAGTCTCCAAACCTAGGGACTTGGGGTCTCCTCCTTCTGTCCTCTCCTACTCTGATGTCTCTAGCCCAGGGCACTCAGCCAGGAATTTCTGACTTTCTCTCTATATGGATAACCCTGGAAAGTTCTAAATGGTGTAGGCCAGGAAGTGAAGAGCCAGAGGAAGGAAGGGGTATTCCGCCTTTCTCAACCCAGGTCTGTGCAGATCTCCAAGCACCATTTGGACAAGACCCCCAGCTTCCATCAGTCAGGGGCAGGGAGAGCAGGCTGGAGAAAGCTGAGGCACATCATTGTCTGCGTTTGGCCTCTCACCCCATGATCTGCGTCCCAGGGAGGGTGAGGATTTGGCGTGAAGGGCAGAGTGGCGAGGGGATCTCTGGCCCCCGCCTCCCCCCACCCCCAACCCCAACTCAGGCTGCAGTCTCTCCTCGTTGTAGCAGAGCGAGAGCAAAGGGACGGGCAGTAAAGATGAGTGATGGCGCGGAGACAAGCAGAAATACACCATCATGAAAATGCTAATGACTCCTTGCTCTCTTTCTTTATGGTTGGAGTAATACAGACTTCAATCATAAAAACAATCTCCCAACATTTTAATGGGCTCCATCATGCCCGCACTTGTCGGTATATTTGAAGAATAAATCACCCTCCCCTCTCGGAATGAATTCGCTGTCAAACTCGGCTCCCTCGGAGAAAATGGATGGGGAGCGAGGATGGAGGTTTTTTTGGGGGGAGGTGGGGGAGTCCTCTCCCCCTCTAACTCCCTTCTAAACTGGGCTTTAGATCGTTGTGCGAGGCGCCTGGATCCTGAGAGGGAGGAAGGGGGCAATTGGGAATTTGGTGGAGCTGAGCCCGAAGGGAGGGTTTGAGGCAACAGGGGGCAGGGCCCGAGGGACTCCACACGGAGAGAAGCCGCTCCTTGGATGGACATGGAAGAGAGAAAGGATCAAGAACTGTCATAGCATTGGACGGAAGGGGAAAAATCTTGATACAGAACCGAGAGAAGGCAAAGAAAATGCAAAAAAGTATACAAATTCGCCTTATTTTTTGCGAATTGCTTTCCGACTGGGCCTCAGACAGAGGAGCTGAGGGAAAAGTTTGAGATATCTCTTTGGGGGAAGAACAGGGAGAGAAGGCAGAAAAAAAGCCCAGGAGTTCTGGCTCCGAGCTTGCAGGTTTCAGTGCAGTAAGCCACAGGTCCACGTAGCAGAGAAGGCGCTGAGAGTCCCCTGTCATTCTCATTTCCATACAGGTGGCCGTCAGCCAATGAAAACTTAGGATGCGCTCACCACCAGCAGCCAATCCCAGTGAAGGATGAGCCGAACTGCCAGGCCTAATTGCATCTTGATTGGTTGTGATGTTGCTAGGCAGAAATGAGGTCCCGGAGATCGCTGCGGGCAAGACCGGAGAGACAGGTGGATATGAGAATATCTGGAAACATAGACTCTTGGATTGTCATTTTTCTTCCTGAGCTCCTTCATTCTTAAAGGATTAATGGGGTCAGGGGAATCACTCTTCCTTTTCTCCTCCACAGTGGGACAGAGCCAAATAGTTACCGTTTCCCCAAAACGCCTTCAGAGAAATCTGGCTGCCTCGAAGGTGTTCTAATCCAAAAAAAAAAAAATATCCCCCGGAGGTATTCCAGCCTCATACTCAGTCTCCCCATTTAGGAAGTCCTTTCTGAGGCCTCCCTTCAAGCCTCCTGGCTGTAGTTTATGAACCATTTTCTCTAACATACTCAGGAAACGAGAAATCTTGTCCCACGTTCTTCTTTCACATCGCAAGACTCAAAGAGCAAGAGATTTCCCTGCAGAATGGCCCCTCCACAACCACCCAAGGATGCCCTGCAGACCGCGCCAAGGTCGAGGCGGCCATATAGTGGCTATATAGTGGCATTCTCAAACCCGTGGTTTCTGCATCTTCATTTGCATCTCATTTTCATCAGTGCCGTTCTTCCGCTACCCCCAAACTCACCCGCCTCTGCCCGGCCTCGGCCCCTCCTCCCCTCCACCCTACATCTGCAGTTCCCTCTCCGTGTGCCTGACTCGCCCCCTCCTCCTCACTCTACCCCCTCTCACCAGCCCGCTCGGCCCCACTCCGGTGTACCCCCGCCTGCAGCCTCCGCTGCAGGAGACCCGGCTCCGGAGCCTCCCGCGGCTCCTGAGTCACAGCATCCCGGGAGGCAGGAGGGGGCAGTGAGGGGAGCGGCGGGGGCCGCCACCGGGAACTGAGAACCCGCTGGTCTGAACTAGACCGTCCGCGAACAATATGCCACCATTTAAATCTGAACGCGCGCCAGCCGCCGATTGTGATGTTAATTCGGGGATGATTTAGGGGGGCGGGAAGGAGTTGGGGCTGGCCGCCTCTCTGTCAAAGTGCTGTCCGGGGGCTTAATATTTGTAATTGAAGCTGATGAGGACTCTGTCTCTGTTTCCACTGATAAAAAAAAAAAAAAAAAAAAGCAGGGAGGGAAAAAGAGCAACTAAATTATGGGGCCGGGAGAAAAACATGATTAATCAAAGGTTTGAACTGTCGTCGTGTTCGAGGCCCAGTAAATCTCGCCCGGCCGGGGCCTATGGAGGCCGGAGGATAAATCTGAGCCGACCGGTGTTTGCCGCCCCTTTCTGTTTGCCTCTCGGTTAGCACGTCAATTAATTCGATAATTGGATTTGAAGAGATATCAGAAGATTATCGAGGGGGAGCTAGGAGGAGTGGATGTGGAGGAAGGGGCCCGGGGATGGCATGCAGGAGGCGAGAGAGCCGGAGAGATCGGTAATGGAGGGAGGCAGACAGCGGACCTGCCCAGAGAGCACCTCACCCAGCTCGCCACCAGGAGACCCCGGGAAAGGCAGCCCGGGTGTGCGTTCCCTCAGCCACGGTTCCCAGGCCCCCTCGCCGCGCACTGCTCCCTCCAAGAAACTTTCCTAATTTTCTCAGTACTGCCCTTGTGCCAACACTCTTTCCCAGTTCTGTCCTCCATTTGAAGCTGTGGGTGCCCTTGCGTGAACTCGTTTGTCATTGTATGTTATGCTGGTTTGTAAACAAAGTTCAAGTGTTCCCTCCTCTGGTTCATCCCATCCGACCCAGAGATCTGCCTCCCAGAAGGCGGGTACCAGGACTTCCCTTGGAATCCCTTTTAAATGATAAGACAGGATTTTAGTCCTCACCAAAATTTCTCTCCCACACTCACAGTTAGAATTATAACCTACAACCAAAGTTAACTTCTGCTTAAGGAAGACATCTTTACAAACCCATAACACACAGGAATACAGGAAAAACTGACAGAAGCAGATTCTTCAGAAATTAAGCCCTTCAGTAACCTCAGGTGGATCCCCAAAAGGGGTGCATTCATCTCCTAGAAGAAAAGTGATTCTCTCTTTCTCTGTGTTGCTTTTAGGCTTGGGTTTGGGTTTTGGGAGTGATCTTGATTTGGTATTTGGGAGCATGATAAGGTCAGAAGAGAAATGAAGTCTGCCATACATTCTGTGTGTGTTTGTGTGTGTGAGAGAGAGAGAAAGGGAGAGAAGGGGTGGGGTGGCCGGGGGAGAGATTGATTTCTCTTTAGCAGATATTTGTCCCTGTTCTCTGTAGAATTGTATACAGAGATAGAGAAGGTTGGGAAAAATACAGGTGAACCATGCAAATGATTCTGGAAAACAACAAGAGGAAATTGGAGGCAGGGAAGGAAGTAAGGGCAGGGACATAAAAACCATCCTGCCAGGCTGCCTGGTATTAAAGAAGCTCTAGGAAAGGACACTAGTAGGCACCCCAGCCAGAGGCTACCCTGGTGAGAACAAAACACACAGCTACTCTTGATGCACAGACAAAATAGACTAAGCAGAGAGAGCTGAGTCAAATAGCAACATGAGGGGTACAGCAAGCCATTGGTATTTAAGCATACCAATTTAAAACACTGATGCCAGCTAAACAAGCACACTTGTTCAGATAATTATTATCCTTTGTCTGCATACAAGGAAGTAAAAATTCCAGCTATGAAGGGACAAAATGGAGGATTTGAGCAGCTTCAGTTTCTATGTGGAGGCTCCTCAGAGAAATCGACCTTTCAAATCCACTCTTGCCTACTCTTTCATGTTACTTGGTCTCAATCTCTTGCCTGTGTTGATCAATCTCCACGCACAGAAATGAATCAGACCCACCACCTTCCTTTTGATTAGTGCTTGATTTTGGCTGTGTCCTCTGAATGGATTCATGATAACAAGCATCCTAATACTGGGAAATATTTTTACTTAACTAGGAGTTGAGGGATGGAGTCACAGGAAGAAATTGGGTTCAGGGGTCCTTCTGCAGCTCTATCAGCTGCAGCTATGAACCAAGACATTCAAGAAGTCATCAAGGTCTTCATATATAATGTCTCAAAAGGATGCTCCAGTTATGAATAACACAATATCACAAGCTGCATCTTACACTACAAGGAGATGAAAGATGAGATTTAGGGGATCACAACCAGATTTAGGCAATTAATATTAGTGGAGAAGCAGAGGACTTGAATTCAAAAGAGTAGGCTTTAAGATTGGTGATCAGAAGGGGCCGAAGACCAGAGACCTGAGATGATTTTTGCAGGTCACACAGCAAGCACACAGCAGGGCGAGCTGAAGAACTCAGCTCTCCACTCTCCCAATCATCGCCTGGACAGCACAGACTTCCTGGATTCAAGTTCTGTCTTTTCTTGCTTCCTACCTGTACCTGAGTTTCGTCTTCTGTAAAGTGGGATAATAATCATATTTACTTCATAGGGTTGTTGTTAGGATTTAAATAATTCATGTAAAGAAATCAGCAAAATATCTGGCACATAATCAATATTCAATAATAGCTGTTTTTTATTATGAAAAATGCACACAGTTCTCATAATTTACAACCTGAATGACCCAAACTGGCAAAAGGCATTCACCAATGCCTGTAAAATGCTTTGTGTTTTAATCACTAGGCCTTAAGGAAAGGAGTGAACACTGCCTTGAAAAGACAGTAGGCTCTCTGTTTTGATGCCTCTAGAGAGCACTTCTCCCCTCAAACCAGTCTCACACCTTTAAGTCTGTGAGAACTTGTTTCATATAAGAGGGATACACCTGGAACAGCTTGCAGGGTTGCTATCCAGTAATTTCATTCATTCATTCATTCATTGAATGCCTAGTCAAAAAGCAGCATGGTTCATCAATCCATCAAACCTCTATTGAGGAACCATTATGTGTTCAACACTTTTATAGGCAGTTATTAAACCATGAGTCCATTACTAGCTTCACTAGTGAAGAGGAAATATATATATTTCATTTTTGTATCCCCAGCACCTGAACCCCAGTTTAGGCACATGGTAACTCAATAAATGTATATTAAGTGAATATATAGACACTATGGGAAATGGAAGAGAAATAGAAATATAGTTCCTTCCCTTAATAAGCTTAAACTCTTGTTGGGGAGACAAGACTTGTGCACATAAAAGGATAAGTGAACAGGACTTCCCTGGCAATCCAGTGGTTAAGGCGCGAGCTCCCACTGCAGGGGGCACAGGTTCGATCCCTGGTTGAGGAACTAAGATCCCACATGCCACTCTGTCAAATAAATAAATTTTAAAAAATTAAAATAATTTTTAAACGATAGGAGAACAAGACTGAACATATTAAGACCATGAATAAATTCCAGGTGATATAGACTAGGGGCTTTCCAGGTGGCATAGTGGTAAAGAATTCGCCTGCCAGTGCAGGAGATGTAAGAGATGCTGCTTTGATCCCTGGGTCGGGAAGATCCCCAGGAGGAGGGCATGGCAACCCACTCCAGTATTCTTGCCTGGAGAATTCCCATGGACAGAGGAGCCTGGTGGGCTATGGTCCATAGAGTCCAAAGAATCGACACAACTGAAGCGACCTAGTACAGCACAGACAGACTAGGAATAGCTCAGAGGAAGTGGGGAGGGTCACACTTACCGTGGAGGGAGTGAGCCTGAAATACAGAGTAGAATCTGGAACAGCTGAGAAGCCGCGAAGGGCATTCTAGCTGCAGGAGTAGAGAGAGTGACAGCATGTGGTAAGAATCTATACATGTTACACAACAACACAAGATCAACTTAATGAGAGGACCGGGCCATGTCTGAAAGATGGAAACCATCTGTGTTTTCAACCATGTTTCTCTGACCATTTTCCTGGTCTCCAAGACATTACGTTTGGATTTTCTATTCTTTTTCTATTCACACCTTCTTCCCCTGTCTTAACATGAAAACCAAGAATTGAAACAGTAACCAGCTGCTACTGTCAGCAAAACAAACAGATTGTAAAAGCAATTACGCTATTACCATTTCTCATTCATCTACACACAAGACAACTGACTCCCCCTTTCCCACATGGCCCCAGCCTGAGCTGGGATTACTGCTGCCTGGATTGTTACTGTTTCCTTTATAAACTCCTTTTTCCTGGAACCACTCCTCCCAGAAAAAACAAAAAAAGAATTTACCTAGAACAAACTTCATATTTTCCCCAGCCTCCATGATTAGTTTGAGGGAAAGCGGTGATGAATGGGAAGAAAACAATGTAAACTGGGGAGGTGAGGAGGGGAATATTAAATACCAAGTGCTCTGCATATATTCAGTTCAGTTCAGTCGCTCAGTTGTGTCCGACTCTTTGCGACCCCATGAATTGCAGCACTCCAGGCCTCCCTGTCCATCACCAACTCCTGGAGTTCACTCAAACTCACGTCCATTGAGTCGGTGATGCCATCCAGCCATCTCATCCTCTGTCGTCCCCTTCTCCTCCTGCCCCCAATCCCTCCCAGCATCAGGGTCTTTTCCAATGAGTCAACTCTTCGCATGAGGTGGCCAAAGTATTGGAGTTTCAGCCTTGGCATTAGTCCTTCCAATGGACACCCAAGACTGATACCCTTATTTAATTCTCACAATAACCCTGTGAGGTAGATATTACTATTGCCATTTTACAAGGAAGGAAACAGGCTCAGAGAGTTTGCCCAGGTTCAAAGAAGAGTAAATAAACATGAGAATAGGGGTTTGAACCCAGTCTGTATGATTTCAGAGTCTATGCCCTTAGACCAGGCAAGAGGGACCTCTACCCTGGGTGACAGTTTTAGAGGGTCTCTTCCTCTTGCAGGGGGCGGATAACTTTAGGCCAAGGGGGTGTGCCTACCCAGAGCTCACGCCTGCCCACGCCTAGACCATGCTCCAGTGGCCAGACTATCCTGTCAATTTGCCCCAGGCTGACTTCCAGGACCTCTTCCTGGGGTTTGATTTCCTGAAAACACAGGAGCTGCTGGGGAGCGCAGCACCAGCCTTGTTGGTGTGGAGTTTAGCGGTGAGGCTGACCCCAGCACGCACTTTGGTGTGAAGCCCCTCAGGTAGTAGGATGGAGTACGAAATGGAGAGAGAACCCGAGGGTCAGACTGGGGCTGGAAGAGTCCCAGGATTCTAAATATAAATCTTCCAACTGATATTGATATATTTGTCAAGATAAGAGGGTAGAACATGTTTTATTTAACAGTTTGTTAACTTTGATTTATAACTTGTACATATTTAGACATTTGGTATGTAGGCTATATTTTTTACCTTGCCCTGGGCCTCACAAGTATCAGGGGTTGGCCTGCTCATCTCACTCTAACCCTCTGACTCTTTTCCAATCAGAGAATGGCACCACTCAGTGACCCAGGCCAGAGAACTGGGCACTGTCTTCACCTCTCTCACCTCCTTCATCCCCCATAACAATCAATCACTGAGGCCCATTGGTTCTTCTTCCTAAACCTCTTGAGCTCTGCCTACTTTTCTCCATCCCAGCTATCACCTCAGAGCTCAGGCCACCACCATCTCCCACCTGGATTCTGACGACAGTCCCCTACAGCGCTCCCTGTCCCCTGTCCTGCCCCTTCTCATCCATTCTGCACACTAGACCTACATGATTTTTCTAAAATGCAAAACTGAGCTCATTCTCTGGTTTAAATGGCTTCTGGCTGCTTTCTGGATAAAATCCAAACGGCTTGAGTTTGATGCTCAAGATCCTTCAGGATCTAGCCACTAACAACCAGTCTCTGCACTCTGTTGCACTCACAACTATTCATTCTGACCACGCTGAATTACTTGCCTTTGTGGAAGAGACCACTTATCCCTCTCTTCAAGCTTTGTCCTTACTGCTTTTTCTCTGTGGAACATCCTTCTCTTTCCAGGTCCTTTGAGTTTCTTGTAAATGTCACCTCATCTTGGAAGCCTCCCTTGACTACTAGTTCTCAGGACCGAAATATATGTCCTCCCTATGCATTCCCACGGCATCCAGCGCTTATCCATCTTAGAACATTGTCAAATTGTGTTGAAATTATTTGCCTTTTGCTTCCCTGTATTCCCTGATAGACTAAAGCTTTTTAAGGGCAAGGACTCTATCTGATTCACCATTCAATCATTCACAAAATTTCTATTGAGAGCCTATTAAGTGCCAGGCACTTTTCTAAATGCTGAGGATACAGTGGTGACAAGGTCTCTCAACTAGTGGAGCTTATCTTCTAGTGAAGAAAAAAGCAATAAAAATAAAACTATGGTAAGTGCTAAAAAGAAAAATGAAGGAGGATAATGAGATAAAGAAGGGAAGGTAGAGGAGTTTCCTGGTGGTCCAATGGTTAAGACTCTGAGCTTTCAATGAGCAAGCAGCCGGGCCCTGGAATCTCTGGACCCCTGAACCCGTCCAGGACCCATCTCTGGTCCTGGAATTCAGATATCACAAGCAACGTGGCCAGAAAGTTAAAAGGGGCCGGGGAGTGGCAGCTATTTAGATTGGGTGGTCAGAAAAGCACTCTCTAAGGAGGTGATATTTGAAATGAGACCTAGACGAAATGAGAGTGAGCATAATCTAGGAGAACGATCCAGGCGGAGGAAACAGCAAAGGTTCCGAGCAGAAACAAGTAAGTGTGGTGTGACTGAGGGTCAATAGGAGTCTAGTGTAGCTGAACAACGAATTTTTTTTCTATGAGAACTGGAAAACCATTGGGAAGTTTTAAGTTGCATGATCTGATCTACACTTCATTAGATCACTTTAGCTGCTTATTGGGTGGAGTAGACCATGGCAAGACCAGACTGGAAAAGGCAGAAGAGCTAGAAGGCCATAGTAGTGGGTCCACCAGGATATGTCACTGGCTTGAACCCAGATAGATCTTGGAAGTGGTAACTGGTGAGCAAGTGTGGAATATATTCGTATTCTCAGAGTCTAGCATGACGTCTGGCTAGACATTCAATAAATATTTGATGAATGAATTAAGAATTAATTAATCCAACTAAACGAGGACTCTGAGCTGGAACTGAAATCATCCATCCTTTAAACCTCTATTAAAATCCCAACCCTGCTAAAAACTGGAAGGAGATAACTGATACTGACAAAGAATCAGGACTAGGCTATCTATATTTGTTAATTCCTAAAAATCCACAGGAGATGACAAATAACCCAATAGGAAATGGGCAGAAGACATACATGAATAGGCATTTCACATAAGGAGAAGCATGAGTGGCCAATAAATATATGAAAAGATGCTCAACTTCACTAATAATAAGGCAAATATAATTAAGTATAAATTCAAATCACCATTTTATATCCAACAGATTGACTAAATAACCAAAATTGGTAAGGATAGGGTAGCAATCAAAACTTTTATATACTTTAGTAGGCATAAATATTGGAAAACAATTTGACATTATCCAGAGAGGTTAAAAAATTCATATGCTTCAACCCAGCAATTCATACATATGTACCCTGAAGAAACTCTTACGCATGTATACTAGGAGAAATGTTCTGAGCAGCATTGTTTGTAGTGGCAAACAGCTGAAAACAATCCTAAATATTCTTCAACAGGGAAATTAATTGACAAATTGGTGGGCTATGATGCAGCTGCTGCTGCTGCTGCTGCTGCTGCTGCTGCTAAGTTGCTTCAGTCGTGTCCGACTCTGTGCAACCCCAGAGACAGCAGCCCACCAGGATCCCCATCCCTGGGATTCTCCAGGCAAGAACACTGGAGTGGGTTGCCATTTCCTTCTCCAATGCATGAAAGTGAAAAGTGAAAGTGAAGTCGCTCAGTCGTATCCGACTCTTAGCAACCCTATGGACTGCAGCCCACCAGGCTCCTCCGTCCATGGGATTTTCCAGGCAAGAGTACTGGAGTGGGGTGCCATTGCCTTCTCCAATGATACATCAATGAAAGTAAATAAACTATAGCTACCTACATCAGCTTCAATGAATCTTAGAAACATAATGTTGAATGAAAAGAGCAAGTAAAGAAGGATACAAATAATATTATATCACTTTTAGAACAGTAGGGGGAAAAGACCAAAATAAGCAATATGGTAAAAATCTGAGGAAAAATCTTGAAATGATAAATATAAAATTCAAGGATTACTTTACTATAGGAGAGATGCATGGGGGAGGGGGGCTCAGTGGTATTAGTAGGGTTTTTTTTTCTTTTCCTAAACTGGGGGTCATTTAATGGATGTCTATTTTATTATTATGCTTCATAATTTATATTAAAGTCACCTCTGAGGAGGCAAGGATTTTTGTCTTATTTTATTCACATCTGTGTTTCCAGCACCTAGAACAGCACCTGGCACATAGTAGGATCTCCAAAAATATCTGTTGCATAAATTATACTCATTAATTGCATTCCTTTATGTAATTCAAATACTTTAAATTTTTTTAAAAGAAGGAAAAAAACTACTTTTTAATCATAGTGCCCCCTTGATCATTCTAAATGGAAATCATACTGCTTCAACTCCTATAACCCATATAAACCATTAAATTTTGCTGCAAGTTATAGTTATATATGTACATGTTTTTCCTACTGATTATAAACTTATGAAGACAAGGGACTGTGCTTTCTCCTTTTTTATTCCTAATCACAATACATGGTTCAGCACCTCACATACAGTAGATGCTCAGTTAATACTGGTCGAATACTTAAAGTCACAGGAGATGAGGGCAAAACAGGAAGAACAGATCTATGCTATTTATATTTAAAGCCAAAAAAGAATTCAATAATCAGCAAGTGTTTTCCTACAATGTGCAGTTAAGAAAACTGAAGTCCAGAGAGGTGAATTGATGTTTTTCAAAGTCACATAATTAAGAACAATCCCAAATTTAGGGCTTGCCTGGTGGCTCAGTGGTGAGGCATCCACCTGCCAATGCAGGAGACATGGGAGCAATCTCTAATCCAGGAAGATCCCACATGCCTTGGAGCAACTAAACCTGTGGGCCACAATTATTGAGCCTGTGCTCTAGATCCAGGGAACTGCAACCACTGAGCCCATGTTTACTATAGCCTGTGCTCTGCAACAAGAGAAGGCACTGCAACTGGAGAGTAGCTCCTGCTCTCTGCAACCAGAGAAAACTGCACATCAATGAAGGCTCAGCACAGCCAAAAATAAATCAATTAATTAAATTATTTTTTTAAAGATATTCCCACATCTACATTCAGATCTCTAACTTTCAGTCTTAAGCTCTTACAATGTATCACAATGACCTTTTTTTTTTCAATTGGAGTATAACCACTTTACAATATGTTAGTTTGTGCTGTTCAAGACAGTGAATCAGCTATATGTACATATAAATCCCCTCTCTCTTGGACCTTCCTCCCACCTTGCCCCTTTCCAGCCCTATAGGTCACCACAGAGCACTAAGCTGAGCTCCCTGCGCTATACAGCGGCCCCCACTAGCTATCTACTTTACATAGGGTGGTATATATATGTCAATTATCACAATGACTTTCATTTTGTTTTGTCTCTGTGTGTGCTTTGGCTTGGGAGACAATAAATGGCAGGGACCAAATTTGTTCACATAAATACTTAATCATTGTTTCTATATAAATATGTAGGGCATGTATAAGTTCATCTTACAAATTCAAAAGAACTTAGGTTCTTCCCAGCAAAAACTTGTCCAGCCATCTCTCACCAAGCCTTCCACAATCCCTGTCTTGGAATCCTGGATACCCATGACACTTTTTCTTCTTCCATCTACTTTTTTTTTTCTCCAAGAGTAGGGAGGTTTACTGATGGCTTAATCCTGTTGTTCTGGGGAACCGATTTAGCAAGAGAAAATAGAAAAATCCATCAGTCAGTGCCTACCAGTCCCAAAAGCTTGAAATTAACAAACTCAAATAAATAGAGGAACATAGCACCCAAGAATAGTCCTTATTGGCAGTGTAAAGTTACCACTTCAGCTTTAGAAAACAGACTGCTTGTCAGAAAGAGAATCAGGAGAGTTAATATTGGATGGAATCTTACGGATCACCTACTTCTCCCCCTGATTTTTCCAAACGGGGACACTGAAACTTTGAGAGATAAAGTAACTTGCATAGCTACTCAGCTAGTTAGTAGCAGGGCTGGGACCAGATTCCTAGTCTCCTGCCTCCAAGACAACTGTTCTTCCCATGCCACGTGCTGGCAACATGTGCATCTGACAAAATGCATCATAAAGTAGCCTCCTCTTAAACCACCAGAAATGAAAACCAAATTATTCAAATCCATCCTCTTTGGCTTTTTTGTTTCTTTCCTTTTTCTGTGTCTTAGTCTCTCTCTTTTTACCACTCTTCTGTTTCCCTCTGTGAATCCCTCTGTTTGGGTTTCACATTGAACTGTAGCATGCCTGCATGACTCTCTTGACTTTTCTTCTCTAAGCTATTGTTTCCAGTCCAAAGGCAAATATGCATAAGCCAGTCAAGACTCTTTCTTGGTGACCTTTGTGGAAAAAGAACTCTCAGAATTTCTACATGAAAGGTGCTGGACCTCCCTCCTAGCCTCTCCAGTCAATTAAAATGAGTCTCTGGCCCCGCTGAGGGTTGTTAACCAATCCTAAGAAAGAAAAGATCAATCTCATTTCACCGTCACCACTGTGCAGTGAGGTGGCTAACCAGTCAGAATCTGCCACTAACAGTCCTTAGAAAAACTGGCCAATCAGGCCAACCTTGTTACATGGTCTGGTAGGAAAAGAAAAGGATTGATTGGAAAGGATAGTTCTGGCTCCACACCCTTTCCTTTCTGGACCCTAGTTTTCCCTCAGTGAAGTGAAGGAAGAACCCTTTCCCAAGCCCTTGGTTAAGAAAATCCCTAGACCCTTAGCTAATGTTCTCTTGGATCATATTTTGCTGTCTTCAAATTCACCCCTCTGCACATACCTCCAACCACGTTTTATAGTCTCATGCCTCCGGATTTAATGTCTGGTTGCAAACCTGGTAGCAACAGCCCTGGGAATTCTCAGCCCTCCCCACAGATCCCCACCCACTTACCTGTCAAGTAACTCCTTTGTGTGATTTATGTAGGTAAATAAGTTCAGTAAGCCATAGTTTAGTTTCTTTCAGGAGCTATCGTTGCAAGCAGCTTGCAATAAAGTCTCTAGGAAGCAGAGCAGAATTGAGCTGCCATGCTCCCAACTATAACACTACTACTGCTGCTGCTGCTGCTGCTGCTAAGTCGCTTCAGTCGTGTCTGACTCTGTGCGACCCCAGAGACGGCAGCCCACCAAGCTCCCCCGTCCCTGGGATTCTCCAGGCAAGAACACTGGAGTGGGTTGTCATTTCCTTCTCCAATGCATGAAAGTGAAAAGTGAAAGTGAAGTTGCTCGGTCGAGTCCGACTCTTAGCAACGCCATGGACTGCAGCCTACTGGGTTCCTCCGTCCATGGGATTTTCCAGGCAAGAGTACTGGAATGGGTTGCCATTGTCTTCTCCAGATAACACTACTACTAACACCAAAAAAAAAAAAAAAACACCACCCAGTATTATTATATTACTAGAATTTATTGAACTGTTACTAAGTTCCAAGCTCCTTGCTAAAAGCTTCAGGTATCTCTGCAGTCAAGTCCAACTCTTTGCAACCCCATTGACTGTAGCCCTCCAGGTTGCTCTGTCCCTGGAATTTTCCCAGCAAGAATACTGGAGGGGGTTACCATTTCCTCCTCCAGGAGATGGTCCTGACCCAGGCATGGAAACTGCGTCTCCTGCATTGGCAGGTAGATTCTTTACCACTGCACCACCTGGGAAGCCCCAAAGCTTCATGTATATTATCCCAATATTTGCTGCTGAGCAAGCATTATTATCGGGCTTCTCAGATGGCTCAGTGGTAAAGACATCCACCTACCAAGCAGGAGACTTGGGTTCGATTCCTGGGTCAGGAAGATCCCCTGGAGAAGGAAATGGCAACCCACTCCAGTATTCTTGCCTGGAGATATCCCGCAGAGTAGCCTGGCCGTCTACAGTCCATGAGGTCCCAAAAGGGTCAGATGAGACTTAGTGACTAAACGACTATGAAGAATTATTATCATTCCCAAATTACATAAAAGAAGATCGATATAGAGGGGTTAAACAGCTTGCCCAAGGTCACACAGCAATTTGGGAAGCCAGGTGTATGAATCCAGAGCCTACCACTGAATGGAGGTAAGGGAGAAATAAACATATCAGACACGGGCTCCTTCTCCAATTCTCCTTTGGATTGTTAGATATCTGAGAGGGGTCTAAATTTTCGCAACAAACAGCTGTAACAACTGGCTAGTGCTGGCAGCTCCTACGAGCTGTGGAAGTTTTGCCCTGAGGATGTGCAGCCGCGGGCTAAAAGGAATTCAGTGGGCGGGCTTGGGGTGTCTGGGGACCTCAGGAGATTTTTTTTTTTTTTTTGCCAACTGCTTCCAGGCATGAGATATCTTAGCTCTCAGACCAAGGATTGAACCCCCACCTCCTGCATTGGGAGCTTGGAGTCCTTACCGCTGGACCGCCAGGGAAGTCCCCCAGGAGATATTCTTGTAGCCTATTTTCCCTTTCTCCTCTGAGCATCTTACCCTGTGTCTGGCACCGCTTGGTACCTGGTAAATACCTGTTGAGTGATTCCCAAGGATACCAGTTCCATTTCTCACCTACCCACAACCTCACCCTGAGTCAACAACTGGAACTGGAGAGAGATCTGGGCATTTCAGGGGAACCAGTGAGAATCTTCATTCTCGAGCTGGAATCTTAGATTTAGGAAAGGCGGGAAGTCTCCCACTCTTCTCCTCCTCGCCCGCTTCTCCGATTTCTCCCTACTCCTTCCCCTCCCTTTCAGAAGCTCAGGGCCATAAAAATGCAGATGGAGGATCGGTGTGAAATAACGGGCCCATATAAATCCCTCTGCCGCCCGCCTGCAAGATGGATTGGCCGCATTGAAATTCCTCCGCGAGGATAATTAAACTCGGGGCCTCATCCGGGCAAAATTACATTCCTGTAATGGCGTCGCTCGGGGTCCCGGGAAATTGCTCCGTGGGCTTTCAGCGGCGGTTTTTATCGCCGGCCGGGGTGTGCCTGGCTGCGGCTCGCCTCTCCTCCGGGACCGTAAAGCTGCTGCCGTGATTTATCCTCCCCTTCTCCCAAATCCGATTAAATGGAGGAGCTCGGGGCCGGGGCGCCGCGGGGCCCGGGAGCCGGGAGGGGGCGGCGGGAAGGACGGGGCCAAGGAGGGGAGGACAAACGGCCCCTCAGAGGGTGGCGGATTTGGCTTTATTTACAGCCGCGGCCTTCTTTTTATTTTTTATGGGGGTTTGGTGAGCTTTCCCCGTGTTTCTTGTGCTGCGTTCAAGACGATGCCCCTGGACGGCCGAGGTTTGGACGTGAGGGGAAGTGGGTAGGCCTTGTGGACCTCCCTCCAGAGGAACAGGTCAGACCTACCTGGGACATAAAGCAGCCTAGAAGAAGAGGCGAGGGCCAAGAGGCCCCCTACTTTCTCCCATCGAGGAAAGGACGAGCAAGAGGTCAAGGGGAAGAAGCTGAGGGGCCTCCATAAGAGCACCTCCTAGGGGTGGGGGACTGCTTATCTCAACTCGTGTAGATGAAGCCTGAGCAGAGGCCCTGGCATGCCTGGGGTGACCTCCCAACCTCACTGCTGGTCACTGATGCCCTCTATTCCTCGACTGTCTCGGGCCTCAGGGAAGAATGCTTAGGGTCAGGGCTCTCGAGCCCTAATCATCTTTAGCCCCTATCTTCTGGTCCCTGATGCTGATTTTCTCATAGTTGATCACTGGAATAAGGAGAGGGAAATAAAGGTGAAGCCACTAGAGGCAGCCGGGGCTTTTTCCTGACTATCCGCCTATTGAATAAGTTTTGCCATCCGTAAAGCCTGGGTCGATGGCAACAGGCGTCGGGATTCCTGTGACCTCATCTTCCTCCTGCTAGATTTTGGACATTGAACCCCATCTCGATTGTAAGCCATTTAACACTGAAATTCTGGACAGTTGGGTCTTCTTCCCACCCCGCAGTGTGACCGCGCATGCTTGGAAAAGAGACACAAATCCAAGATCCCAGCCGCTGTGCAGAGCAAACCGCAGGCCACGTTACGGATCGGCTTACACTGCGGAGTGCCCTCATTTCTCAGGCTCTGCCTGCAGTTTCTCCTCTCAAACGCCAGGTGGAGTGACCGGCCGGCTACCGCCACGGAGCTGGCAGGCGGCGCTGTGGTGCCTGGGCCCACCCTCAAGTTTGCAATCTCTCTAGCCTTGGCGGAGCGACTCTTTGGTCCGGGCCGCGCCTGCGCTGAGCCTTCCTTTTCCTATTCCCGCCCCCTCCCCGCCCCTCTCTGTCTTCTCTGCACTGGGAGCAGGTAAGGCCTTGGGCCCTCGCGCCCGGGTTGCGCCGCGCACGCGCGCCGGGCGCCCACCTCGCGTGGATGGTCTGAGGCCCTTACCTCGCGTGCTCCCACCTGGGTCCTCACGTCTTCCCTTGCCCCCGTATCCCCGCGCGTTAGGGCTGCCCCTTCCGCGTGCCGGTGACCTCCAGCCGCGCGGGCCTGGCGCCATCTTTGATGTCTCGTGGGTTGGGGGAGGGCGCCTTGGAGCTGTCGAAAGTCAAATCCCAGAGTGCTCATTTCACCTGTCGCTTGCAAACGCTTTTTTCTCACCCTTTTGCCCGTTCAGAGCTGTCCCAACCCCCAGACTCTCCCCTCCTATCTCTGCTTTCTCTTCTCATCGTGACTCGTGCCTGCCTTATCCTGAAACCTCCAGACTTCTGGCCCCAGGATCTCAAGTGTCGAGCAGTGGAGTTTGGTGGGTCGTCTAAAGCCACCAGTCCCTCTAGGCAGCAGCCCTCGATTTAAAAAATAAACCATGAAAGTGGTAGAAATGAACAGCACAGCCAAAGCACCCCCTACCTTCAGGCTGTGGACTGGGAGAGAGCCATATCAGAAAAGAGGGAGGTTTCTTTGGTACCGCGGATTGTCTCCCAGTGGCGTTCTCTTCCTTCCACTGCGGTGAAGCGGGAAAAACACAAGTCGTGGCCTGTGTGAGGTTTTCTTCAGAGGCAACAGGCCTATAAAGCGGAGGGGCCAGCATGGGGTGCTACCCACCTGCCAGCTTTCCTGTCAAGGGGTTTACTGAGAGTCCCCAGACTCTGCCCTCAAGAGGAAAAGAAGGTTAAGGAAAGGGAACGATTAAGTAGCAGCCCTGTAACTCCCTGGCTGACCTCCATTGAGGAAGAAACCCATGAACCTGGGTAGTGCTGTTCCCCAAGGTGATATTGGTGAACAAGTGCAGACTTGGCCAAGTTTAGGTGGCCAGCAGAGGGATCACCGCTTCCTGCAGGCTTCCTTTAGTTCTGCATCAGGCTCTTTCCATATGTTATTTTCATTTCATTCCTCTAAGAACTATATTTTTTAAATGATGATACTGAGGTTTTGTTGCCTTGGGGGAAAAACAGTCTCTCTTTTTTTAAAGCTTAAAAGAAATTTTAGATTTTTGACCTAAGAAAACCTGAATAGCCTGGCAGCAAAATTGGGTTAGTGTTACATATGGGCAGAAATCAGAGTTCTGGAAAGGACAAGAGTTGAAGACATCCATTAATGTAAAAGTAACATTCTGGAATCGGAAGTTAATCTGGGAAAGTATTAGTCCACTTCATTCAAGGAAGTGTCGTTTAACAGGCCTAAGTAATCATTGAGTATTTCAACCTGTACCATATTAGAAAGCATTAAGAGTGCTGCTGCTGCTAAGTCGCTTCAGTCGTGTCTGACTCTGTGCGACCCCAGAGACGGCAGCCCACCAGGCTCCCCCGTCCCTGGGATTCTCCAGGCAAGAACACTGGAGTGGGTTGCCATTTCCTTCCCCAATGCATGAAAGGGAAAAGTGAAAGTGAAGTCGCTCAATCGCTCAGTCGGGTCCAACTCTTAGCGACCCCATGGACTGCAGCCTACCAGGCTCCTCCGTCCATGGGATTTTCCAGGCAAGAGTACTGGAGTGGGGTGCCATTGCCTTCTCTGCATTAAGAGTGAGAAGAGTTCAAATTCTGATTCTACCACTGCCATAGTTTTAAAACTGTTTTTTAAGACCAAGCTCTTCCATGTACCTAAGAATCATTTGGGAAGCTTCATTGAAATACAGAACGTTATTATTTAGTTGCTAAGTCATGTCCCACTCTTTTGTGACCCTGTGGATTGTAGCCAGCCAGGCTCCTCTGTCCATGAGATTTCCCAGGCAAGAGTACTGGAGTGGGTTGCCATTTCCTTCTCTAGGAATTGAACCTTAGTGTCCTGCACTGGCAGGCGGATTCTTTATTGCTGAGCCACCAGGGAACCCCGAAATAGAGTACTTGGGCTTTATTCCCAGAGATCTTGACCCAAAAAGTCTTAAGGTGAGACCCAAGAATTTGCATTTTTTGTTTTTTCTTTTTGTTTGTTTTTTGGCCACAGCTCATGGTCAAGGGATCTTTGTTCTCTGACCAGGGATCCCTGCAGTAGAAGTGCAGATTCTTAACCACTGGACTGTGAGGGAAGTCCCACATTTTTAACACATACACAGCCCCTACCCTCCTGTAACTAGTTCAAGTGGGACACCAGCTGTACTTGGAAAGACCCTGCCTGGAGATCTTTAACTCACCCACTCTTCTCTCAGTTCTACCAACATAGGTAGCTCCAGGGTGTTAGCATTGTTTAAGCTCTTTTTTTTTTTTTTTAAGCCTTTATTTGTTACAACATTGCTTCTGTTTTACCTTTTGGGGTTTTTTTTGCCCTGAGCAGAGGGATCTTAGCTCCCTGACTAGGGATAGAACCCGAACCCCCTGCACGGAAGTCTTAACCCCTGTTTAAGGTCTTGAGGATACAAAATTGAATACCCCTTAAAACAGTGGTGGAAATGAATACTTTAACAGTCATTGCTAATTAGAGTAATGACAGAGTTTCTCCTTGATCTGCCTTATCTAGTTAATTAACATAGGAGATAAATATTTTGACAAATGCTTCCTCAGTCTGTCAGTTTAGTCGCTTAGTTGTGCCTCTGCGTCCCCATGGATTTCAGCACACCAGGCTTCCCTGTCCATCACCAACTCCTGGAGCTTATGGAAACTCATGTTCATCGAGTCATTGATGCCATCCAACCATCTCATCCTCTGTCGTCCCTTTCTCCTGCCTTCAGTCTTTCCCAGCGTCAGGGTCTTTTCAAATGAGTCATCTCTTTGCATCAGGTGGCCAAGGTATTGGAGTTTTAGCTTCAGCATCAGTCCCTCCAATGAATATTCAGGACTGATCTCCTTTAGGATGGATTGGTTGGATCTCCTTGCAGTCCAAGGGACTCTCAAGAGTCTTCTCCAGCACCACAGTTCAAAAGCATCAATTTTTCAGCACTCAGCTTTCTTTATATTCCAACTCTCACATCCATACATGACTACTGGAGAAACCATAGCTTTGACTAGATGGACGTTTGTGGGCAAAGTAATGTCTCTGCTTTTTAATACACTGTCTAGGTTGGTCATAACTTTTCTTCCAAGGAGCAGGCATCTTTTAATTTCATGGCTGCAGTCACCATCTGCAGTGATTTTGGAGCCCAAAAATAAAGTTTGTCACTGTTTCCATTGTTTCCCCATCTATTTGCCATGAAGTGATGGGACCAGATGCCATGATCTTAGTTTTCTGAATGTTGAGTTTTAAGCCAACTTTTTCACTCTCCTCTTTCACTTTCATCAAGAGGGTCTTTAGTTCTTCGCTTTATGCCATAAGGGTGGTGTCATCTGCATATCTGAGGTTACTGATATTTCTCCCAGCAATCTTGATTCCAGCTTATGCTTCAGCCCAGCATTTCTCATCATGTACTCTGCATATAAGTTAAATAAGTAGGGTGACAGTATACAGCCTTGATGAACTCCTTTCCCGATTTGGAACCAATCTGTTGTTCCATGTCCAGTTCTAACTTGCTTCTTGACCTGCATACAGATTTCTCAGGAGGAAGGTGAGGTGGTCTGGTATTCCCATCTCTTTAAGAATTTTCCATAGTTTGTTGTGATCCACATGGTCAAAGGCTTTGGCGTAGTCAGTAAAGCAGCAGTAGATGTTTTTCTGGAACTGTCTTGCTTTTTCGATGATCCAGCAATTGATCCTCTGCCTTTTCTAAATCCAGCTTGAACATCTTTAACAAATCTTTTGACGTGTTTTGACAAATGCTTCCTGGTAATTCAATAAGAGGATTGTTAGAGACCGTTTCAGAGCCTTCACCTTCCGCACGTATCTTCCAAGAGTCTTTTTTATTTTTTTTGACTTGTGCTGTATGGCTTATGGGATCTTAGTTCCCCAGTCAGGGATGGAACCCATTCCCCCTACAGTTGAAGCTCAAAGTCCTAACTACTGGACTGCCAGGGAATTACCCTGAGGGTCTTAAAGGGCAACATTTTGAGATCCAGGAAATGAAGGCTTGAGAAGAGTTCCTTTTCAGTAAGAGACTGGGGGGGAAACTTGGGCAAAAGATGCTGGGAAAATTCGTCTATAACCCCACCTCATGAGGCTATGGAAAGAGATAACATGTCTTAAAGCTGGGACCAAGTGGCTTCTTGTTCAAACCAAGAGAAGTCACTTGATTATAAGGAAAGCTTAAAAGCTGTTTGGAGGAAATCCTGACTTCAGGGTTCTCATTCCATCTCTAAGACTTGAGGTCAGTCCCTGCTTTCTGGGCCATTTAAGTTTTCCAGAGCACTTGCTAATACAGCGGTCTTTTGATGAGCAAGAAAAAACATTTACACTGCTGCTTCTGTAATTGCAGCTTTCCTGCCGTAGCCCTTCATCCCCTGAAAATGTACACTTGCGCCAAGTTCGTCTCCACCCCCTCCTTGGTGAGTACCCACCTTTCCCAAGAAAGTTTTTAAGGAGAGGTGTTTTGTCTTTTCCTTCTCAGACCTTATGCGTCACAGTTGGGCCCTTTGCTTTGCTAGCCTGACGAGAGTGAATACTTCCTAGGCGTTACTTGCCTTGTGTCCCATGAAGGCCAGTTGATTTTTCTCATGCAGTTATAATAGAAGAGCATAAATGAGCATCTAGGCTAAGACAGGTTATTCCTATCCAGAAACACTGTGTCCTTGTAAACTGGAGCCCCACTAGAAATGGTAAACATGAAATAAATAGCCTAAGTCAGACTGAGTATGCACTGTGTACAGGATCTTGTCCTGAGTGTCAGAGAGCTGTAGCTAGGAGTTCCTCTGGAAGCTTAAATTTGGGTGGGAAGCTAAAATACACATAGGAAAAATTTTTGATTCAAAAGCAACAAGATGGAAGAAATGGAAGAGTATTAGATAGTGGAGGCAATCGGTTCATTCACTCGTAAGTGAAAAGGAGTGATGCTGTTAGTTGGTATTATTTATTGAGCACTTGCTATGCCTGGCATTAAGTCTACCAGTTGATGTACGTAATCTTATTTACTCCTCCAGTCAACCCTGAGATATGTTATTCCCATTTGATAGATGAGAAAGCAGGCTTAAAAAGATTTACATGACTTGTCCTAAGATCACACAACTCAGATAGAGCTAGGATTTGAATCTAGTTATATATGACTAAAGCCCTGGCTGTTAACCACCATGTTGTCTATTTTGGAGACGCTGGCTTGGAGTTAGAAAAGGGCTTCCAGGAGGGGGTACATTTTCAGCATAGGTCTTCATGTCTGTTTTCCAGAACAGTGTGTTCAGGGAAAGATGTTCCAGTCATTCACTTCCTTCTAATGAGCTGGCCATTACCAGTATATGTGTAGATTTCTTATTGAGTGAAGTAAATACTTTAAATGAATGATTCCAGATTCTTTTTTGAGGTTCCAATTTAAGTTCTAGTGAATAAATGGGGTATCTCAGTAATAATTTGCAGTAGTTCTAAAACTCTCCACAGCGTTTCTTGACCTTGTATTTTTCCGGCTAGATCAGGAGAACCTCTACAGTATTGAGCCGATCACTGTCTGCAGTGGTGGTAAGACGACCGGAAACACTGACGGATGAGGTACCTTATGAGTAGAACTGGACCTGTGGGGAGGGGTGAGGGTGGGATGGGGTGGGGAGGGGAGGGTTACTGACAGAACCAGTAGGAGGAGTGCTGAGGACTCATGATACCATATACCATGTGATATATTCCCTGATGTTCCAACTTTTGCCACTGGCAGCACATGCCCCTGTGTGCTGCTTATAACTCCCATTTTACTTGATCTAGTGCGCTGACTTGAGTTGGGAGCATGTAGCCCAGGAAGATGGTCTCCTCAAGGCATCAGGAACAGGCTAGGGCTGTAGTCTTCCATTTCTAGACTGTACCTGAGTCATGAAGATATTTGACATCCACCTCTTGCATTTAAGCGTTCTGCTTGGCAGTAGAGTTTTCTGGGGAGTTAAAAGATTTTTTGTGTGGAGGAGAAACGGTGGGATTTGATAGCATAAAGGGATTAAGTGGTACAGAAGTTTTCCAAAGCAAAAAAAGGGTTTCCTAAAAACTTGCTATCTGCTGCTTCTTCACAGAGCCACAGCAGCTTGGCAGTAGTTCCCCGTCCCCTGACCACCTCACTTACTCCTAGCCGCAGCTTCCAAACCAGTGCCATTTCAAGGGACATTGACACAGCAGCCAAGTTCATTGGAGCTGGGGCTGCCACAGTAGGGGTGGCTGGCTCTGGAGCTGGAATTGGGACCGTGTTTGGGAGTCTCATCATTGGTTATGCCAGGTAAGATGGGCCCTCCATTGGCTCTCTAATGTGCTTCCGCCGGTCTGGGCAGAAATATTTGGGGTTCTGGAGCTGCAGTATCCTATACAGTAGCCACTAACCACGTAGTGCTATTCAAATGTGAGTTTTAACTAAAAGTACACTGACTTAAGTATACTTTGTATACTTTCAGTGTAGCTCAGTAGCCACATGTGACTCGTGGCTACCATTTTGGAAAGTTCTATTGGACAGCTTTGGTTTAGAGTAGGAGTTAGCAAACTAAGGCAGGAGGTCTGTATTGGGCCAGCCTGGTTTTGTATAGCTGAACTAAGAAGGGTTTTATATTTTTAAAGGGTCATGAAAATAAAAAAGGTAACAGGTTGTATGTGACCCACAGAGACTAAAATATTTGCTGTCTAGCCCTTTACAGAAAGTTTGCCATGTCCACCCCCCAGTCTAAAGCCTCAGTCAGCATAGCTTCGCTGCTGTTTTTCCCCATCCCCGGGAATTCCCTCATCACTCCTGGGAAAACTGCTTCTGCATCCAGCCCCAGTGCTCCCTGACACTTGAGACTCTTTGGTCCCCAACAACTCTGGGCAACTCAGTGTTAGAGCTAAATTAATCCTTTAGAGACCTGCAAGTTCTCTCAGTGCCTTTGGGGAAATAAGTTTATTTCTTAGGATTTGTATGAAATAAGAAACTTCTATGTCCACAATTCTATTAAAAGCTAGTGTTGCTTTACCTTATCCATCAAGTCTTCCGGAGGCGACAGTAAGGGAAATAGAAATTATATATTGATTTTCAGAATTAGGGAGGGATTGGGGGCAGGAGGAGAAGGGGACAACAGAGGATGAGATGGCTGGATGGCATCACTGACTCGATGGACGTGAGTCTGAGTGAACTCCGGGAGTTGGTGATGGACAGGGAGGCCTGGCATGCTGCGATTCATGGGGTCGCAAAGAGTCGGACACGACTGAGCGACTGATCTGATCTGATCTGATCTATCCCATTTTGACTCATATTGTCTAAATGTGTGCCCCCACTCCCCAAGGCGGTTTGTAGCCCAAAATCTTTTGACTATTTTGAAATAAGAGAAGTTATTTGTCCCTCTGATGTCCTTGTCCACTAGAATAGTATTTCTCTAATTGTGTTACACAAGCCCTAGGGTTCTGAGGGTACACCCCAGAGACTTCTAGAGAATGAAGGGGAGACCAAACAAGACTTCCAACTCCGCCACTCCATTACACTTTAGCAGTTACAAGTTTTGTATTATGGGGTTCTACTGCTTAAAGTTTGGAAACGCTGCTCTGATAGACCCTGCCACCCAGAGACGTCTTCCATCTTGGTTGAGCCCTGGATAGTTAAGTGTCCAGACCCAGGGAAGATGTGGTGATACAGTAGAGGAGGTAATGTTTGTACCTGGGCTGTGTTGGAGAATTTTGGATTGTCCCCTCCCCCCTTCATCTCTGTAGAGACCTTAATGTGTCGGAGCAAGAAATGGGGCATAATGGTATCACCCTGAGAGACTCGTTACTGAAATGTCAGCCTGAGATGGATTCTCCCTGAGCCCTCCTTTAATGTTTGTCTTTTTCTTTATATGGACTAGAAATTCAGTCTTTTCTCTTCCCCTCCCAGGAACCCTTCTCTGAAGCAGCAGCTCTTCTCCTACGCCATTCTGGGCTTTGCCCTCTCGGAGGCCATGGGGCTCTTTTGCCTGATGGTGGCCTTTCTCATCCTCTTCGCCATGTGAAGGAGCCGTTTCCACCTCCCATAGTTCTTCTCCCGTGTCTCATCTGCCCTGTATGTTTCTTTTCCTGTACCTCCCCAGGCAACCTGGGGAATGTGGTTGGCTCAGGGCTTGACAGAAGGAAGACAAATAAATACTGTATTAATAAGATGTTTCTTGAGTCTCCTGTGTATATTTCTTTTCCACAATTGGCTGAATGCCTTGGTGAAAGTATAAGGCCAGAGGTTAGTGATGGTTTTAAACTCAATGTGGATCTGGGCTCACTTATTTTTCATTCTGTATGTTGGGAAAGCTTTATTCAAATCAGTGCTCTTTTTTAATAATTTTCACTTGGGATGGCCTATTACCATGGAGAATTGGGACAGAAGCAACATACAGAGCTGGTGTAAAATTTTGACTAAAGTGGCTGTCTGTTGCCACTGCCACTGCCCTGGCTGATGCCCTTATTGCCACCCACTGGTCTATTGCAATAACCTCTTAATTGGCCTTCTGCCTGCCGTCTCTACCCTCTGGCATTTACTTTTGCCCACAACTGCCAGGTTAATCTGTAAATGCAGGACTGGTTCTGCCATTGACCAATTCAAAAATAGTCTGATTCAACTTTTCTCAGCTTTATGTCTTATTCCCATTACACTCTACCCAAAGTGGACTGTTAGTCATTTTTCACTTTCCTGCTTTCCTGTCCTTACATATCTGCAGGCCTTGCACTTTGTCCATCTCTGTTTTCTTTGCCTGAATCTTTAGTCACTTTCCTCTTTTTTTCAAACTCTCCCTGTTATTCTGAAAGACTTACTTTAAATGCTACCTCTTATTCCATGAAGCTTTCGTCTGGTTTCCCTCTACTTTCAGTCAAACGAACATTAGTCCATATAAAGGACTATAAAGCATGCTGCGTCCTTTGTAATGCTTAACTGTGTGTGACAAATGTGGGCTTAAGTGCCTGTATGCACAAATGTGTGCCTTATCTTCTAAGTTAGATTGTTAGTTTCCTGAGGCAGGGGCTCTGTCATACTCGTATCCTTAGAAGTATCTTAGCATGACACATCTCAGCAATATCTTAGTCAAATTTTCAATTTAATTGTCTAAACCAGCCACCTCACTTCAGAAGTGAGGGAACAGACTTTGAGATATCAAAGGACTCTCCCAGGAACATTTATTGGCAGAGCTTGAGTGGGAGCAGGGGTCACGTGTTGTAGTCCAGGGTGTACGACTACCGCACAGTTGGTCTCGTTCTCTTCCAGTGTTGCTGGTGACTGCTATTTTCTCAAGCAATCCAAAAAGAGCAGAATAGGCAATGGTAAACCTTCTTCCTTAAAAATGCCTCAAGAGGGACTTCTGGACAGGGGTTAGTATAAAGGTAAAGGATTATTATTTTCTAAAGGCTAAATTTTCGGGTCTTTCCTGGTGGTCCAGTTGTTAAGAATCCACCTACCGGTGAGGTGACATGGGTTCCATCCCTGGTCCAGGAATCTGACATGCCTTGGAGCAACTAAGCCTGTGTGCCACAACTATTGAGCCTACGAGCCACAACCCCTGAGCCCACTTGCTGCAACTATTGAAGCCCATGCTCTGCAGCAAGAGAAGCCACTGCAATTATGAAGCCCCCGCTCACCACACTAGAGAAAGCCCACGTGCAGCAACAAAGACCCAGTGTAACCAAAAATAAATTAAAAATAATTTTTTTTTTAAAGGGCTAAACTTTAGAACTACCCTAATGGTGCAGTGGCTAAGAATTTATCTGCCACCGCAGGGGACATGGGTTCCATCCCTGGTCTGAGGAAGATTCCACATGTTGCAGAGCAATGGAGCCCATGTGCCACAACTAGTGAGCCCAGATGCCTAGAGCCTGTGCTCCTCAACAAGAGAAGCCACTGCAATTAGAAGCCCCCGCTCGCCACACTAGAGAAAGCCCACATGCAGCAATAAAGACCCAAAATAATTTAAACCAAAATAAAATTAACCAAAAATAAACCAAAAATAAATTTATTTAACCAAAAATAAAATTTTTAAAGGGCTAAACTTTAGAAGTGGATGGCGCAGTGGCTAAGAATTTATCTGCCACCGCAGGGGACATGGGTTCCATCCCTGGTCTGGGGGGAGATTCCACATGTTGCAGAGCAATGGAGCCCACGTGCCACAGCTAGTGAGTCCACATGCCTGGAGCCTGTGCTCCTCAACAAGAGAAGCCATTGCCATGAGAAGCCTGAGCACCGCAACTAGTTGGCCCTGCTCACTGCAACTAGAGAAAGCCCAAGCGAAGCAACGAAGATCCAGCACAGCTAAACTGAATTTTTTCTTAAATCTTTTTTGAAGAAAAAAGTTAAACTTCAAGTAAGACTTATCTTACATATGCTTGAAGTTGGGTATAAAAGTCCTTTCATGATAATGTTGATGATCTTAACAGTTTTTCTTTTGGTTTAATCAGTAATTAAAGCCTAGAGCAGATACTTGACCCCACAATAAACTGATGCTTAGGAAGCAGGTCACCTCGAACTATTCACCCTGTCCTTTCGCTATTGTCATCAAGGATTGAATGGGATCGTATCCTCAATTTGCTTCTAGATTGCTATACTATTCCAAAAAACTATACCCTACTGCCCTTTGGGGTTCTAGGCGGACCTCACAAGAATAGCTCCTCCAGCCATAAGTAGGTACGGGTATGCACATATTTGGGGATGATCAAAGTGCTCTCTCTGTTTTGTTCATTTAAGTTTGAACCTCTGGTGAGGGCTTCTCTTGCCAGTTCTGTTACCAAATCATCAGATCAGACTCATCTGTGTTTTATTTCTCTCCTTGGCCCTTTCTTTGGGATTGAAACTGACTCCTTAACAACTCAGGTGCTTGGAGAGAGCACATCTGGTGGCCCACGTGTTCTTGTTCTCTCTGAGGTGAATGATGAGATGGTGCTGCAAGACGCTTGGAAGCAAATTTCTTCAGAAGGAGCCGAGGCAACCAGGATCCTCTTAGTTTCAGGTCTCAAGAGGTATCTATTGGCAACCCAAGTTGCCAACAGTTTGGGGTGGAGGAGTGCTTTGTTTTAGTAGAAACAGGGTCCAAGAGCAACTTTTCTGAAGATCTTTCCAGTTTTGATAACATGCAATGAAAGCTATCTATTTGTCCTTGTAATTTCAAAAAGATTGCATGATTTGAAATTAGATGTTATTGTAATCTTTCTTCTCCCTGGGCCACTGTGATGGTGGTCAGATCACAATAAATAACTCTGGGACCTCAGTTTCTCCCCATCTATTAAATCGGGATAATAATTCTCATTCAAAGAATTAAGTGCATGTACACAAAGGTGACCTTGGGTATTTGGAAAGGATGGTGACTTGAAAGATCAATGTATATTGATTATAGTTTTCTTTCTCATTCTCCATGAAACTCAGAGCCTGTTATAGGCATTTCACAGTTTCTCCCTCTTGTGGTTGGCAAGTCTGGCCATAAAGCACCTGGAGGCAAAAAACCCCAGGGATGCTGAAGGCAGCGAGTCTTGGTTTCCCTCTTTTTCTTTTTTTAAATTTTTATTGGAGTATAGTTGCTTCACAATGTTGTGTTAGTTTCAGGTGTACAGTAAAGTGAATCAGTTATACACATACATATATCCACTCTTTTTTATATTCTTTTCCCATATAGTTGGTCCCCTCTTCTTAGATTTCAGTTTCCCCAAGTTGGGTTTCTTCAGTACCAGGCAAAAGTATCATCCTAATTAGAAAATGATGTTCTTTGAAAACCATCTACAAGCTAAATATTAATAATGAGAAACCCTGTTCCAGCCCGCCTTCCAGGATGGATTTATTAGTTTGAGATCTTCTTAGGTCACCAGGATGAAAAAGCAGCTCAGGAACAACCCTGGTGTTTAGCCGAAGTTGGTACACAGGAACATAGAGGCTCCTGTGTGTCTTAACCTTCACTGAAGAGAAATGAGGTGAAGGGATGAATATCCACCTTGAATCCTGAAGTAGAACATGTAAGAGGAGTACTGGGGTGTTATCCTGGTCCTCCGAGTTTTGAGCGGTGAAATTCTCTCTTAGTTGAGCCATATCTAAAAAGCTGCACTTTCCAACGTATATTCTTAGGACAAGTTCTTGGAGGGCTTGGTGTTGACACCATTTGATGAGGAAAAACTAAAGCATGGCAATAGTTTTTTAGTGCCCAAGCATTCCTTAAAATGTCTATTATTGACCATTTACCTCAAGACACTGTGATAGGACATTGTGACCAAAGTAGCCACTCTAGAGGTGGCAGAAGATATAATGGGTAGGACTCTCATCGCAAATGCTTGGCTTCTCCTGTTAGTATATTACTTAGAGAGAGTTTATTCCCACTTCCTTCTCCCCCGCATCCCAAAAGAACTTCCTTTCATCTTTTGAATAAGTGCTGTGGCAGGCAGAATTTCTTAAATGACCCCCTAAAAATAATCCCCAGAACCTGTGAATTTGATTAGCTATTGCACCTGTGGTAATGTTTGTTTGTTTGTTTTTTAACTTGGCTCATAGAGCAGATACTTTATTGAAAAATTTATTGGTTATTACTACCAGATAAGAGGCAAGATAAAACCTACTTCTCATTTGCAAAAAGAGTATAAAGTCAGCTCAAAATGGCTGTGACAAGTGTGTATGTTAGGTGCTTTTATTCCAACTCTTGCCAAGAAAGATTTTTTTTTTTCTTTGGACCACTTTTGATGGTTATAAACTGAAAAACAAAACAGGAAACAGTACTGATAAGGACAGGAAAGAAAAATAGGTTTAGAAATAAAAATAGGGATACTCCAAATGATGGCTTCAGTTCTGTCTCAATAAGGCTGTCTAAAGACAGCTCGGGCAGCAGGTAGCAGTTCAGGTCAATCATACCTTCTGGAGTGGTGGTGGTTCAGTCCCCACTGGCCTGGAGTTCTAAGGCAGCAGACTGCAACCTTGAACCTCAGTGCAGTTGAGGAGTGCAAGCATATTATTTTCTGTTGTTTTTAAATAATGTGACAACTCCCAATTGAATAATAACCAACATCTGAGGCCGCGTCTGAGATCCCACTCATACTCTGCTGTAAAGGGCAGTTTTGAAGCACAGTATCTGAAAGTTGGATAGAAGTCATTCCTCTCCTCCCTTCAAAGTAGGCCCCACACTCCATGGATGGAGGGGGCATGAACCTGACCAGAGGCTAAGAGCCAAGGAAGCAACAAAGCAGGAACCCAGAGAAGGGCCTGTATCCCCATCCTCAGTTCCGGTCCAGTACACAGTGAAGACCCAGCAGGCAGCCAGAGACTTTGGAAGCAGAGAGGTAGGCTTGTTTTTTATTGAATGAGTGATCTATGCAGTTGCCAAAGCCACTATGTACAGAGAAGAGGCGGGGAATTTTATTTCTTGGTCTCTTCCTCCTTGGACAGAGTCTTAATGATTTCCTCCTCCTTGGCCTGAAGCCGCTCTTCACCACGCTTGCGGGTTTCCTTGGTCTTAGACCTGCAGGCCTCAGCCTGTTCCACCAGAGACTTCTTGCGAGCCTTGTCGCCTTCAGCTTGTGGATATGTTCCATGAGATTCCGTTTGTTTTTGAACACGTTACCCTTCACCTTCAGGTACAGGCTGTGATACATGTGGTGGTCAGTCTTCTTAGATTCACGGTATTGTCTGAGCAGCCGGTGCAGAATTCTCATCCTCTTCATACAGGTTACCTTCTCGGGCATTCAAGTGTTGGCAGTACCCTTTCGCTTACCTATGCCCATATGCCTGCCTTTCCGGCAAGCCAAGGTGTTTTTCCAGCATCAAGCCCGTGAATGGATAGTCACAGGCTTCCGGATGATCAGCCCATCTTTGATCAGCTTCTGGATCTGCTGGCGGGAGTTGGCATTGGCGATTTTGTTAGTCTCATTGGGGTCCAAACAGACCTTCTTTCTGCCACAGCAGAAGACACTGGAGGCAAGCCTCTTCTGAAGCCTGAGCATACTCATGGCTGCGGCCACAGAGGTAAAAGGAAAGCTATTGTAATGTTATATATGGCACAGCTGACTCAGATAGGGAGGTTACCTGCGTGGGCCTGAACTAATCAAGTGGCCCTTAAAAACAATGAGCTTTCTCAGACTAGTGGCAGAAAGAGAAATCAGATTTGAAGAAAGGATTCGATACACTGTTATTATTGGATTTGAAGTTGGAGGGCACCATATGTAAGTGGCTTCTTATATCTGAAATTGACCCCTTAACCAACAGCCAGCAAGAAAATGAGACCTCAGTCCAACAACTGCAAGGAACTGAATTCTGCCAACAGCCTAAATAAGCCTGGGAAGTGGATTCTTCCTACAACCTCTAGATAAGAGCCCAACTCAGTCAACATCTTCCTTGACTTGGGATTTGTGAGACACTAAACAGGAAACATGTACTTCCCAGGTGGCACAGTGATAAAGAACCCGCCTGCCAATGCAGGAGACACAAGAGACGCAGATTCAATCCCTGGGTTGGGAAGATCCCCTGGAGGAGGAAATGGCAACTTGCTCCAGTGTTGTTGCTTGGAAAATTCCATGGACAGAGGAGCCTGGTGGACTACAGTCTGTGAGGTTGCAAAGAGTCAGACATGACTGAGCACACACGAACAGGAAATGTAATCAAACCTGCCTGGATTTTATGATCTACAGAAAGTAAGATAATAACTGGAATTTGTTTTAAACCACTGAGTTTATATAGTTTGTTATGTAGCAATACAAAGGGAACACAAGTGCAGTTTTCCAGTCTGCAAAAGGAGTGAAGTTTCATCCGAATCTTGTGTTGAAAGGAATTCTAAGGTTGACTTATCTGACGTCTGCCTCCTAACTTCATTGACTCTAACCTAGCTCAAGAAGGCAAAACAAGAAAAAATCTTTTAATTTTATTTACTTACTTATTTGCCTATTTATTTATTTTTTGGCAAGACCATGTGGCATGCAGGATCTTAGTTCCCTGCTGCTGCTGCTGCTGAGTCACTTCAGTCGTGTCAGACTCTGTGCGACCCCATAGACAGCCCACCAGGATGCCCCGTCCCTGGGATTCTCCAGGCAAGAACACTGGAGTGGGTTGCCATTTCCTTCTCCAATGCATGAAAGTGAAAAGTGAAAGTGAAGTCGCTCAGTCATGTCCGATCCTCAGTGACCCCATGGACTGCAGCCTTCCAGGCTCCTCCATCCATAGGATTTTCCAGGCAAGAGTACTGGAGTGGGGTGCCATTGCCTTCTCCGCTTAGTTCCCTGACCAGGGATCAAATCTGTGCCCCCTTCAGAGGAAGCATGAAGTCTTAATCACTGGACCACTAAGGAACTCCAGGAATGACATATAAGCAAAAATTGTATGCCTGTAGCTATTTTTACTATAGCTATTTCATTTGTGTGAGGTAAAAACACAAAAGGGAAGGAATTGAAGCACGAGAAGAATTAACCAAAAGTGACTTGAACCCAGGATTGTGGGACTTTCAATCTGGTCAACTGGGGCACAGATTTGATCCCTGGTCAGGGAACTAAGCGGAGAAGGCAATGGCACCCCACTCCAGAAAAAAAAGCCATTTTTTTCTGGTTTTAACAAGTGAGAAAACTAAGACTCAGATTCAAGAATCATGACTTTGTTCTAGAGGTCACCCAGGTGGAAACATAGAACAGAACAGAAACCCATGACCAGAGCTCCTTGCATTATGCCACACCACAAGGTGTGGGGGCCAGGATATCATTGAAGGAGAGGGAAAGATGAATCTGGACAGTTTTTTAGATTTCTCAGTGAAGGAGACTGATCTGTTTTTCTTATAGTTATCATCTCTGTGGTTACCTTGCAGATAGTTAGCATTTGCTTACCCTTGTGTTCATTTTATCCACTGCTGGTAATTTCCTGGCCTTCTGGGTAGGCTCAGTTTAACTGGTTGGCTCAGCTCTTGCCCCAAGATAGATATTTTTTTAACTATTGTGGATTAGAACCTTCTAGGAACTGCGTTGCTGCTTTTAGAGAAACCAATTCTGTAGATCTTACTGGGGAGGGTAGTTGAGGGGTGGTGTTTATACATATGTTGTGGAATGATATCTATGCCTAACAGATTTCCATCCCCATTGCACCCCTAAGGCTTTTCAATCCACTTCTTCCACTATCTGAAGCAAGGACTTTTAAGTTTCCAAAACATAGCTGCAAAGGGTAACAAACACCTAGCCCATAACTCCCTTAACAACAGGAGGATAGTCAGTGGGGATTTAGCTCAGGTAAAATCTGTACAATGCAAAAACTCATAAAATTTTCAAAAACAGCTTAGCCTATGGACTTGACCAGATTGAAAGTCCCACAATCCTGGGTTCAAGTCACTTTTGGTTAATTCTTCTTGTGCTTCAATTCCTTCCCTTTTGTGAAATGAGAGGCACATTTTCTTGAGATGTGCCTCCTAGAGATGACATAGAAATAAATGAAATTAGATTTTAAAATTCTTGCTGGAGGAAATTTCCCTGGTGGTCCAGTGGGTATAACTCTGCGTCCCCAATGCAGGGGACCTGGGTTTGATCCCTGATCAGGGAACTAGATCCCACTTTCCAAGACTAGGAGTTTACATTGCTGTAACTAAAGATCAAAGATCCTTCGTACCACACCTAAAACCCAGGACAGCCAAATTAAAAAAAAAAAAAAAAAAATTCTTGCTGGAGACCTAGATCTTGTAAATTGTCTTTATCTCTTCTGTTTCTTAGTTACCAATTTACCAGGAGTAATTTAACACTAGGACTCTCTGCCAGGGCTAAAATTAGACTCCACCACTCTGGGGCTTCCTTTTCTCCTTCTTGCTTTTGTTTTGGGAGCTGGAGGGAAACATATGTGCTGCTGGAGTTAGTAAACTAAAGACCACAGAAAACTTTTCCTGCTAAAAAAACATTGTTTTCATCCTACCCACCTTAATATCCTTTTAAAGAAAGAACCCAAGTCTGCCCTGGATTTTGTCTATTTGATTCACTCCTAGATATGGACCTGGGAAAGCCTAGGAATCCCTGGGGAGTGAGAGAGAGAGGATAAACAGAATTGGAATGGAGACAAGTTAGGCTCTTGATTGCTCCAGCCAGCCTCCCTTTCCCAGCCAGACAGGCTTTCTGCCACCAAAACTGTAAGGTTCTCTGTCACGTCACCAAAGGGTCTGGAGTTACTCCTGTGGCCTGACATCTTTTCTGAGGGTGGAAGGCTTCAGGTATCAGACACCTTTCTTGTCCAGGGGTCTAGGGAAAAGGATCAGGCAAGGAGGGAGTCAATCTTTTCCAACTGTAACCTAGAGAGAAACGGAACAAATTCTTCACCAGGGAAGACTGTGTAAACAGTGCCTTTGGCTGGAGCCAAGGAGTTGGGGAAGCAAAGAAAGGGATCTTTGTTCTCCCCTACCCCAGCCAGAGCACAATCGTAGAGCTGGGATTGTTTGCTTTGGCAAGAGACTCCCTGCTTGAAAGGACTAGGCGTTCCAGAGACTGGTGAGGCCTCTGTTAGGTTTCCCTTATGGAGCTGAGAAGAGGACAACCCCCAGCCTAAATCTTTTACCTAAGGAAGTGAGCTGGGAAACCTGGAGGCTTAAGGCATCTGGCCCATTCTTCTCCAGCTTTGTTCGCTTCTTTCCTTCCCAACATTACCACAGCATAGGATGTTAGTTAACCTCAACCTTCCTGCCTTTGAAGGTGTTTTTGGTTCTTGTACTAGTGTTCTGTCCCCAAAGAAGCTACATTTTCACAGAATGCAAGACAATCCCAGGACTCCTTTCTAAGGAGTCCAACAGGAAATAGGGATTCTGAGATCATTTTCTCCAACCTGTTCCTCTTAGGTTGTATTGCACATGACTCTTATAGTTGTAGTCAGTCTTTCCCAAAATGTCCAGAAATGTCCCATTTTCCTTAGATAGCATTGTTGTTGTTCAGTCGCTCAGTCATGTCCAACTCTTTGCAACCCCAAGAACTGTAGCCCACCAGACTTCTCTGTCCATGGGTTTTCCCAGGTGATGATAGGAGTGGGTTGCTATTTCTTTCTCCAGGGGATCTTCCCCATCCAGGGATAAAACTTGTGTCTCCGTGTCTCTTGCACTACAGGCGGATTCTTTACCACTGAGCCACCAGGGATGCCCAATGGGTAGCATTGAAAGAAATCTTAGCTGCTCAATCGTGTCCAACTCTTTGTGACTCTGTGGACTGTAGCCTGCCAGGCACCTCTGTCCATGGGGATTCTCCAGGCAAGAGTACTGGAATGGGTTGTCATGCCCTTCTCCAGGGGATCTTTCCAGCCCAGTGATTGAACCCAGGTCTCCTGCATTGCAGGCAGATTCTTTACCATCTGAGCCACCAGGGAAGCCCAAGAATACTAAAGTGAGTAGCCTATTCCTTCTTCAGGGGACCTTCCCAGGAATCAAACCAAGGTCTCCTGCATTGCCAGCGGATAGCATTAGTGTCTCACAAATGTAAAATAGTATTTATGCAGTGCCAGATGTTCTACAAATCCCATATCATTTCATCTCTGTGACCATTTTATCAGGTAGATACAATTGCCTCCATTTTACAGATTAGGATACTGGAGATTAGCAAAATAAAATAATTTGCCTAAGTCACACAGATGGTGTATTAGTTTACTAGGGCTGCCATAACAAAATACCTTAAACTGAGTGGCATGACAGAAATGTATTCTCTCACGTTCTGAAGGCTAGAAGTCTAAGATCCGGGTGTTGGCAGAGTCAGTTCCTTCCGAGGACTATGAGGCAGAGTCTGTTCCATGCCTCTCCCCTCTCTTCTAGTGGTTTGCTGGTAATTTTTGGCATTCTTTGACCTGTAGATCTATGCTTTCATATTTAGGTGGCATGTCTGTAACCAAATTTCCCCTTTTTTTATAAGGACACCAGTCATATTGAATTAGGAGTCTGCGTTACTCCAGTATGAGCTTATCTTAACTAATTACATCTACAATAACTCTATTGACCAAAAAGGGCACCTGTGAGATACTGGGGGTTAGGACTTTGACATATGAATTTGGAGGGGGACACAGTTCAAGCCGTAGTAGATGGTAACTTGCTATGCCAAGATTTGAACTTGAGTCCCTCTGATTCCAAAGTCATTTGTGTTCTTTCTGCTGTACTATGCTGCCTCCTAAAAATCAGAAAGTTACTCGTAATGTCTGCTGCTTTCCGTTATCTCTCATCTTCAATCCAAACTCTATATGGCTGTTCTCTAACGTGTAGATTTGATCAATCATTCTCTTACTTAAACATCTTTTAGTGACTCCCAGTGACTAACTGGATAAGGACCAGACATTTTATGGTGATAGAGAGGGCCTTTCTTTCATGCCTGTCTTTTCAGTCTACTTTCTCATCATTCTCTCTTCCTATCCAATCACCATAAACTCCAACCATACTGACCTATTTGCAGTTTCTCAAATACGTTATGCTTATACACTCCTTCAGTTCTTGATTTCATTCATCACCTCTCCCAATATATCCCTTTTTGCAGTTATCATCATTTCAACTATTCAGACAAAAAAAAAAACAAAACTGTAGGCTAATTTTATTTTTAAATATTTTTTTTGGCTGCACTGCACTGCATGTGGGATTTTAGCTCCCCATCCAGGCATCAAACCCGTGCCCCCTGCACTGAGAGTGTGGAGTCTTAACCACTGGACTGCCAGGGAAGTTAGGCTCATCTTTGATTCCTCTACTTCCTTCACTCTATACATCCATATCCACTGTCACCACCCTCGTCTCAGTCACCACCCTCTCTTACTTGTACTACCAAATGACCTCCTAACGGTCTCCCTGCCTTCATTCTTGACCACTCCATAGTGAAACGATTACTGAAAGTGAAATTGGTATTGTGATTTGTATTCTTTGGGATTTGTAATCACTGTTCTGAAATTGTGATTCATATTCTTCTGAATAAAACCACCAGTGGCTTACCATTAGACTTGGAATCAAATCTGAAGTCGTCAAAATGCCTGGTAAGTTTTTACAAGATCTTGTCTCTATCTACCTCTCCAACTTTACCTCAGATTACTCCTCTCATCTCAATAATCTATTTACAATTGTGTAACAAATTACCCCAGACTTACTGGCTTAAAACAACAAATATTTATTATCTCAGTTTCTGTGGATCAGGAATTCAGAACTGGCTTGGCTAGTTGCTTTTGGCTCAGGATTTCTCATGAGGTTGCAGACAAGAAATTGGCCAGAGCTGTAGCCCCTGTTGACTCAAGGATTGAGGTTCAAAGATCTAACTCCAAGATGTCTCACCTAAATGGTTGTTGGCAAAAGAAGTCACACACTGTCACTCTGCCATCATCTGTTTCTTAGCAGTGTGTCACTAAGTCAATGCAGACTACACCAAAGGAGAGTAGAATTAGGCTCTACCTTTTGAAGTGAGGCATGTCAAAGAATTTGTAGGTAATCAATTCTCAGCCTTCTGACTAAGATCAAGTATAGAATTTGTGGAAACATTTTAAAACTGCACTTATTCCTATAGGTGATTATTTTTTAATTCAGACCTAGTGAGGAATTTATGTACAATCAAGTTCAGCATTTTTAAATGTGCTGAGTTTTGGTGATGTGTATAGTAATAGAATCACTGCAGTTGAGATGTGTGCATTTCTATGACCTCAGCATCTTCTTTTATGCCTCTCTGTAGTCATTCCCCTCCACCACCACCACCACAACCTCAAGCAACCACCGAGTTGATTCTTGTCCCTATGGTTTGTCTTTTCCAGAATGCCACTAAATGCTATCATGCAGTATGTAGGGTTTTGTGTCTGTCTGCTTTCCCTTCACGAAATGCTTTTGAGATTCATCCGTGTTGTTGCATGTATTGTTCCTTTTTGTTGCTGAGTAGTATTTCATTATACAGATGTACTATAATTAATGTATATATTCACCAGCTGATAGCCATCTAGGTAATTTCCAGTTTTGAGCTATTATAATAAAGCTGCCACAGGCACTCATGTACAAGTCTTTATGTAGGCATAAGATGCTTACTCCTTGGAAGGAAAGTTAGGACCAACCTAGATAGCATATTCAAAAGCAGAGACATTACTTTGCCAACAAAGGTTCGTCTAGTCAAGGCTATGGTTTTTCCTGTGATCATGTATGGATGTGAGAGTTGGACTGTGAAGAAGGCTGAGCGCCGAAGAATTGATGCTTTTGAACTGTGGTGTTGGAGAAGACTCTTGAGAGTCCCTTGGACTGCAAGGAGATCCAACCAGTCCATTCTGAAGGAGATCGGCCCTGGGATTTCTTTAGAAGGAATGATGCTAAAGCTGAAACTCCAGTACTTTGGCCACCTCATGCGAAGAGTTGACTCGTTGGAAAAGACTCTGATGCTGGGAGGGATTGGGGGCAAGAGGAGAAGGGGACGACAGAGGATGAGATGGCTGGATGGCATCACTGACTCGATGGACGTGAGTCTCAGTGAACTCTGGGAGTTGGTGATGGACAGGGAGGCCTGGCGTGCTGCGATTCATGGGTCGAAAAGAGTCAGACACGACTGAGTGACTGATCTGATCTGATCTGATGGGTAAATAACCAGAAGTGGGATTTCTGGGTTATATGGTGAGTGTTTGTGGAACTTTATACTGCTGCTGCTACTGCTGCTAAGTCGCTTCAGTCGTGTCCGACTCTGTGCGACCCCATAGACGGCAGCCCACCAGGCTCCCCCGTCCCTGGGATTCTCCAGGCAAGAACACTGGAGTGGGTTGCCATTTCCTTCTCCAATGCATGAAAGTGAAAAGTGAAAGGGAAGTCGCTCAGTCGTGTCCGACTCTTAGCGACCCCATGGACTGCTGCCTACCAGGCTCCTCCGTCCATGGGATTTTCCAGGCAAGAGTACTGGAGTGGGGTGCCATTGCCTTCTCTGGTAGAACTTTATAAGAAACTGCCAAACTGTTTTCCAAAGGGAGTATGTCATTTTACACTCCTGTCAGCAGTGTGTGAGAGTTCCAGTGGCTCCTCACCCTCCCCAGCATTTTGTATTATCTGTTTTTAATTTTAGCCATTCTAATGGGTATATGGTAATATGGCACAGTGGTTTAATTTGCATTTCCATAAAGTCTAATGATGTTCAGCATCTTTTTATATATTTGTTGGGTGAAATGTCTATTCAAACCTTTTGCCCATTTTAAAAGTTAGACTGTTTTCTTCTAAGTTGTGAGAGTTGTTTTTGTATTCTGGATAGCAGTCTTTATCAGGTATATGTTTTTCATACATTTTCTCCCCATCCATGGCTGTGTTTTTCATATTTTAAATAGGATCTTTTGGAAGACAGAAGTTTTTAATTTTGATGAAGTCCAAATTTATCAATTTTTTAATGGCTTGTGGCATTTGTGCCCTAGATAAGAAATCTCTGCTTAACCCAAAATTATAAAGACTTTCAGTTATATTTTCTCATAGAAGTTTTATAGTTCTGGGTTTCATAATTAGGTCTATATCCATTTCAAGTTGACGTTTTTATGTGGTGCAAGGTATGAGTTGTAAATTCTGCATCATGTGGGATCTTTCGTTGTGGCTCACAGACTCTCTAGTGGTGTGGCCCAGGCTTCTCTAGCTGTGGTGCACAGGCTTAGTTGCTCCACAGTATGTGGGATCTTAGTTCCCAAACCAAGGATTGAACCTGAGTACCCTGCATTGCAAGGCAGATTCTTAACCCCTGGACCACCAGAAACTCCCTATAGTAAATCTCTAAATCAGGTTGTGTGAGTCCTCTAACTTCGTTTTCTTTTTCAAAAGTGTTTTGGCTATTCCAGGTCTTGTTACCAGCAACTCTTGCATTTGAGTGCCCCTCCCTCTCCCCATCTTTTCACGTCTGACTCCTCCTTGTCATTCAATCCTCACCTTAAATGTTTTCTCCTCAGAAAGACCTTCTCTTACCATTTTCAGTTTAGAGTGGACACACACTCATACACACACTCATTACCCTGCTCGGTGCCCCCACCACTTGAGTGTAAGCTCCACGAAAGCCTAGCTCTCCCCCTACTCGTTTATCACTGTATCTTCAGAATTTAGAACAGTACCTGCCATAATACAGATCCTTGATAAATACTTATTCAGTGAAGGAATTAAGTCCTTTGAATATGTCTAATCCTCCACCCTCCAAATCTCATATTTATCCACTAAAATATCTCAGTCAAAAGCCCAAGTTCGTGAACTCACTCTAGAGTTTGTTGTCCCTCTTTTTGTCTGTATATACATTTATTATAGTACTTACTATTCATACTGTCATTATATACGTACATGTCAGTCTTGGCCACAAGACTGTAACCACCTATGATATAGTAGCCACTCAATAAATTTTTTTTTAATGGATGAATGAATGAAAGAAATATCCTACATTATGGGTTATCTTACAGTTTATCTTTCTACAAGGTGCATGCTAAATCTCTTGGGGCAACTTAAAAACTGAAAAATACACATACACAAAATTTGAAAATAAAAATACCATAAAGGACCACTCTTACTATCAGATGTAAGTCATAAAAACCAACATTTACCAAGTACTTATTATGTGCCAAACAGGAGCAGACCCAGATGAGTAGGGCCTGAAGTTTATACAATTTGGGGATTCTCTTTAAGAAAAAGAAAAAAATTAGAAATATAAAATTAATTGCAGGGCCATAGAGGTAGCCTGTGCAAGTGAGATTCCCTGAAACTTAAATATCTTTAGTTTTCAAGGCAAATCCACCTCTAGTGCCAGACACTGCTTTAAGGGTATTGCTTAATCTGCAACCCTGTTATATAGAATTTCCATTTTAGAAATGAAGATGTTAAGGCCTAAAGAGGCTGAGCAGTTTTTGCAAGCTCCCACTACTGGTAAATATGAGAAGGCAGATTGGAAGCCAGTGTGGGTTCAGAGCCCATGCTCTTTTGCACTGCTGCCTTCCTGAATCAGTGTGAAATATTTATCATCCATTATTGGTTCAGATCTGACATCTCCCATCTAAGATAATTCTCAAATCTTACAACTGACTCAGTATAACAAAAGCTGCAGAGCATGGCTTATCTATAAGTGTCTGAGGCATATTCTTCAGCTAGAATAGAAGCCTGTACTTCAGAGCTTAGTCAAAGATGAAAGAGTAATACTGAATGGTAGGTCTCTTGGATCCAACTATTCTATTTTTTTTGTCTCCTTAATTTGCATATGTGGTTATCTGAAACATAGTTCTTTAGGCTATAACTATGTAAATCATTAAAAATATCATGGACACAGATTAACCATACGCAGTTTAATAAAACCTCATTTTCTTTTGGTCACAAGTAAAAGAGCAGCCATCAATACTCCTGTGAATGACAATCCGCAATCAAAATGATTGGAGGCTTTTTTCCCCTTAGTTAAAAAATAATTATGAGCCTGCTATCTTCTTACTTTCCTTCCTTTCTTCTTCCTTCCTTTCTTCTTCCTTCCTTCCTGAGTAATTCAGCCTAAAAGCCTTTAGGTGGGGAATGTAGGAGTCCAGCTAGAAAGAGTAGCAGCAGTGGCTCATGCAGTATGTTAGAGCCTGAAGAGGGTAAAGAGGGTTCCGATTCCATGTTTGGAAACCACGGTGGGAGTCTGGCATGGAGCACTGGAGCTTAAGCAGGCATCTGTGGTCAGGGAGAGGGAGCGGCAGCAACAGAAAATTGGTTATATATAAGTGGGATTGTTCAAATAAATATATTGAGGACAAAGGGAGCCAGGTTTCTTCTGCCAGATAAAAGGTTCAACTGTGGAAAAAAAATCAGAATGAACCCTGTAACATTAGGTTAGAATTAGAGGTATTTGGGTAAAATGTATATACAAAAAATATTCCCAGATGGCTCTAGTGGTAAAGAACCCACCTGCCAGTGCAGGAAACATTAGAGACACCAGTTAGATCCCTGGGTCAGGAAGATCCCCTGGAGGTAGGGCAAGGCAACCCACTCCAGTATTCTTGCCTGGGGAATCCCATGGACAGGGGAGCCTAATGGGCTGCAGTCCATCGGGTTGCAAAGAGTTGAACACGACTGAAGCAATTTGTTTTTATTCTTTTTCAACTGAAGCAATTTAGCAGGCACACACATACACACATTTCCCCCTAATTCAGTTCACTGAGAGGACTTGGGAATAGTGATACCCCAAAACATTGATCTATGGTTTCTAAATACTAATTCTCCACTGAAAAGAACCATTGCTCCATGGGAAAATGGTTGTTTCAGGGTCTGGGGAGGGAACTACAAGATGAACCTGAAATATACGGTTGTGCCAGGACAAAGTGCAGAATGCTCAAATAATGATGGGGACATGTCACTTATAAAAGCAGTCACAGATGTGGTGTACAGCATAGGGAGTAGTCAATAATGTACTGTAATAACTTTGTATGGTAACAGACGGCAGCTAGACTTACCATGGTGATCATTTTGCAGTGTACAAAAATATCAAATCACTATGTTGCACACCTCTAATATAAAATTGTGAGTCAATTATATTTCCAAAAAATGATGGGTGCATCATTTCAAAAGGACATAAACGAGAGCTTTAAAGCAACTATTCCAAATTAAAAAAAGTAAAAAAAAAAAAAAAGCTTAAAGGGGCTCCCACTGGCCAAATCTGTGATAATTTGAACATCAAACTAAATAATAACAGTAAAAGATTATAATCCACTGAATAAAACAGGAATCTGTGAGTCATTCTGATAGGAATAATTAATAAATAGAAGGGAAGAAGAAAAAGGTTTTCTCAGTAAAATGACAACTAATTAATGTAGAAGCAATGATGGACTTAGAAAATGCCATTTAGAAGCCATCAGAAATAATTAGGCCACAAAACACCAATGAATACTAAAACAAATGAAAATTTGATGAGGGGTAGGATATTTCCATACTCTCAAAGTACTTTCCCACACAATACTCATTAACTAAAAAAGGGAAAAGAATAATTTTACAGTGGAGAAATCTGAAGACATCACCATAAGGGATGAAAGTTAGTAACATTACCATTAATGGGACAAATCAAAATAATATACAGGCTTGAGAATGCAGTTAGAACATCACTTCCGTTGTAATTCCTGACAAAAATGCATAATCTGAATAGAATCATGAGGAAATATCAGACATACTTGATTGAAGAACATTCTACAAAAAACTATCCTATAATCTTTAAAAGTGTCAAGATCATGAAAATCAAGAAAAGACCAGGACAAATTCCATATTGAAAGAGAATGAATGCAACACATTACCCTTTTGCACTGTGCTACCTCAGCAACACACACACAAAAAAGGGAATCCTTTTGCACTGAGGAATATTTTTTGGACAACTGGCAAAACTTGAGCAGGGCCTGTGGGTTATATGGTAGTAGTATATCAAATATCAATTTCCAGATTCTGATGGCTCTATTGTGGTTGTGTAGGAGAATGCCCTACTTGATAGAAATCAGACACTAAAGTATTCAGAGCTGATGAGACATCATGTCTCAAAGGCGGGGGAAAAGTTATTTGTACTGTTCTTGTGTTTTTCCTTTAATTTTGACATTTAATTTAGAACATCACTTCCTTTACTATTTAATTTAGAACATCATTTCCTTTACTATTCTTGTGTTTTTCCTTTAATTTTAACATTTAATTTAGAACATCACTTTTGAAGATTATAGTATAGTTTTTTGTAGAATGTTCCACAATCAAGTAGGTCTGATATTTCCTCATGGTTCTATTCAGATTATGCATTTTTGTCAGGAATTACAATGTAAGTGATGTTCTAAATGTCCTTTGAATTTGACATTTAATTTCAAATGTGAATCATTTGAAATATATAGAAATGTACCAAGAATTATAGAGACGTCTGCTTTCACCAGGCTTTCTTGGTGGCTCAGCTGGTAAAAGAATCTGCCTGCAATGTGAGAGACCTGGGTTTGATCCCTGGGTTGGGAAGATCCCCTGGAGAAGGGAAAGGCTACCCACTCCAGTATTCTGGCCTGGAGAATTCCATGGACTGTATAGTCCATGGGGTTGCAAAGAGTCAGACACGACTGAGCGACTTTCACTTTTCACTGTTCTCACCACTTGTATTCAGTATCATATTCAAGATTCTAGTTGGTGCATAAAGAAAAAGAAATAACAAGCATACATTTTAGAAAAAAAGTAAAACTGTCATTTTGCATAGGTAACATGATTACTTTTACAGAAAATTCTAGACTCTACTAAAAAAACACTAGACTTAAGAATTTAGTGAGGTTCACAGGATACAAGATCAACATGCAAAAATCAACTGTTCTTACATTGGATTGGCCAAAAGTTCACTCGGTTTTTTCCATAAGACCTTTTTGGCCAACCCAAGACATTAGCAAAAATAATCAGATGTTGCCACCCAGCAGACTATAATTGAGTCTCACTGTTCTATCAACCAACTGCTTTTAGATGGTAGAGAACATGGTAAGACCAGTGAATTCCATGAGCATGGACCCACTGCTGCACTTATTCTGCTGTGAAATGAGTTCCTTGATCAGAAGCAATACTGTATGGAATCCCACAACAGTGGATTAAACATTCCATAAATCCATGGATGGTAGCTTGGGCAGAAGCATTGTGTGCAAGGAAGGAAAAATTCATATCCAGAGTATCTATTCCAGTAAAAACAAAATGCTGCCCCTTCCATTGTCCAGGGTATTCAACCTGCCACCAGGTATCTGGCTGATCACCCTGAGGAATGGTCCCAAAACGGGTGCTTAGCAGTGGCCATAGTCAGGTTGGCTTTAGTGAATGGAAGTCCATGTTGTTGAACCCATGCATAACCTCCATCCCTGCCACCATGGCCACTTTGTTCATGAGCCCACTGAGTAATTACAGGAGCAGCTTGGGAAGGAGGCTGACCGATATCCACAGAATTATTAAAATCCTTCTCTGCTGAGGTCATCCTTTGGTGACCTTTCACAATGTACACAGATATTCCAACTTTTTTCCTGCCTATTCAAAGAAGTCTGAATACATAACTTTGTTTTTCTTTCTTTCTTTCTTTGTTGTTGTTTTAATTTTTTTGATTGGGCCACATGGCTTGTAGGATCTTTAGTTCCCTGGCCAGGGATTGAACCCAGGCCCACGGCAGTGAAAGCACTGAGTCCTAACCACTGGACTTCCAGGGATTTCCCTGTGTACATACTTCTTCCCTAAATTTCCTTGTCCCCAATTTTCCACTTATGTTCTTTCCAAGTCCCTGACCTCCTGGCCAAACCATTAACCACAGCCCATAAATCGGTATATAATCACATGCCTGGCCATTTCTTCTTTCAAGCATAGTGAGCAACCAGGTGTACTGCTTTGAGTTCTGCCCCCTGGGAGGATTTCCCTTCTCCAATGTCCTTCAAAAATACTCCTGAAAAGGGCTGTAATACTGCAGCTGTCTACTGCAGCCTAATACCTGCACATCACATAGAACTGTCTGTAAACCAGGCCTACATCTCTTCCTTTGTCAAGTGATCACAGGGTACTCTGGATGAGGCCATAGTTTCAGGCTGGGAGAGAGATGGCAGTGTAGCAGGAGTGGGGATCAGGGGCATTTGGGCCATTTCATATAACTTACTGTGCCCTCAAGGCCTGGTCAAGCCCAATCTCATATCTACTACTTCCATCTGACAATAGAGTACTGCTCTGCACACACAACTTTCTCACTTAGTGGGCCAGATAACACCCAGTTCATGAGGCTGGGCAGCTGAGGTTACATGGTAACTTGGTTGCTCAGTGATAAGGATTCAGTTTCTGGAAAGGTCCAATAGCAGACCAAAAACTTTCTCAAAAGGAGAGGATTTATCTGCAGAGATGGCAGGGTTTTGCTCCAAAATTCTAAGGTGCTATGATGCAATTCACCAAGAGGAGCCTGCCAAAAACTCCAAAGAGCATATACACAACTCACATCAAGCACCGTTGGGTCTGCTAGATCATGTGGCCAAGTGCGAGAGCAGCTTGCACAAGACCTGTTGCAGAGCCTTCTTGTGTTCTGGGCCCCTCCCTCCAAACTAGCAACTTTTGAGTCACTTTGGAACACATCCAAAGGAGAAATAAGTTGCCTCCAAAATTCAAAGAGGCCCCCACTAAGCATCTTCCTCTTTACTGGTTGCAGGAGGGACCAGATGCAACAACTTACCCTTCATCTTGGAAGGGATATCTTGATATGCGCCACACCACTGGATCCCTAGAAATTTCACTGAGGTAGAAGACTCCCGAATTGTCAGATTTATTTCCCACCTTCTGCAATGCACATGTCTCCCCAAGAAATCTAAAATAGTTGCTACTTCTTGCTCACTACATCTGTAAACATTCTGTCAATGATGAAATGAACCAGTGTGATATCTTGTGGAAACGAATGACCTTCAAGATCCCTGTGAACTAAATTAAGACATAGGACTGGAGAGTTAATATACCCCTGAGGTAGCACAGTGAAAGTGTATCACTGGCCTTGCCAACTTAAAGCAAACAGCTTCTGGGAGGCTTTATTGATAGAGAAAAAAACATTTCCCAGATTAAGAGTTGTGTGTTAATTTGCTAAGGCAATGAAACTACACCTCATCCTGCAGTTACAACTGGAGTGATCACCGGGTTAAGCCTATCCATTGTCATTTCCCGAGATCCATCTGTCTTCTGCACAGACCAAATAGGCAAGTTTTATGGGATTATGCATTCTGGAACTGGGTAAATAAGCACTGGATGGGTTTGGGGAAACACTGGGCCTACTGTGAGAAGGACCTGAGCTAAATCTCCATTGATCACCTAACTTCCTACTCTGACTAGTTGGCCACAGTGATGTTTGTGTTTGATTTGAGTTTCTTGAAATTAATGTCAATTCAGAGTCAAGGCACAGTAGTCCCTGAAAGTTCTGATTATTTTCTTTTCCCCAATGCAGTCATCCTGGTAAAAGGCTTTAGGTCTCTTTGGGGAAGGATGAGAGAAAGATTATGAAATTTTTGGTGGTGTACCAGGGTGCTTCCTCAAGGGAAGGAACCCAGCCTCCCCTTCATTCAAGTGGTCCCAAGTCTGTAAAGTAGCTCAAGTGCGGGAATTGATTGAAGGGCAATGACTCTCTGTTTTCAGGATCCAAGTTATGTCTTTGTTTGCCTTACCTAGAAATTTTCTCCTTATACAGCTCAAGTAGGAAATTTAGTAGGCTTCTTATCTGTTTCACTTCTAGGAATGTCATGATCACCTAGCCGATGTCATAGGTCTGCGAGAGTCAGACTATTCAGACTGCTGCTCTGACTCTACTATTCACTACGGTAACTATGCCTACCTTACCTTTGGTGTTGAGCGCTGCCACTTGGCCCTGCCACCCCAAGATCCAATTACTCCCACCATATTTAGGTTTCCCAGCTCAGTGACTGTAATGCCCACTGTAAGGTCTGGCCTACAGAGAAGAGTGATCACAGATTCCAAGGATTCTGGGGCTCCCTTTACAAATTTCTCACAGTAGTGTTGAAAGATGTGTCTTCTGGGGACTACCCTGGTGGTCCAGTGGTTGAGAATCTGCCTTGCAATGCAAGGGACACAGGTTCGATCCCTGGTTGAGGAACTAAGATCCACATGCCACAGAGCAACTAAGCCCACACTCCACAACCACCGAGCCTGTGGACTGCAACTGGAGATTTCAAGTGCCACAATGGAGGATCTTGAGTGCCACTGCTGGGGCATGGCACAGCCAAATAAATAAATAATATTTTTAAAAAATGTCTGTCTTCTGGATCCTCCCACTATGGTTAAGTCTTAAATGACAGATTCATTCCAGTTTCCCTAAGGCTTTGAGTCCCTTTCTCTACATTAAACTAAGGCATAACTGGTTACTCTAATTTGCTCACTGTGCATCATCTTTTGGTCCATATTTTAGACAACCAACCAAAGAATTTGTTACAATTCTTTCTAATTCCCCTTGCTGCAATATTAAATGCAGACTCTCTGCTTAGTGTGGCCCTGTTAATAAATTTGGCCTGATCCAACTTTAGATTCCTTCCACCATTATCCCACGCCATTGGTATATGTAGTTCCTAGCTTTCTGTCTGCCTAAACCAAAAAATTCAAGTAGTTTTTCTGGAGTATAACACACTTCCTCATGGGTCCACTTGTTATCTCATCTTCAGGGGTCTGCTGGGACTTGAGTTTAGTTACAGGTCCAGAAGTAAAGAGAGTGACAGTGAGTCTTGAGGAGAATCCACCTTGTCTTACACGGCGAATGTCTCAGGAGCAATCATTACAGTTTCCTCAGGCAATGTAGGATTAGCCCCCTCAGATGGGTATAGGAAGACCAATACCACTGTGTGTGGGAAGCCACTTCTGCTGGGGGTGGGGAAGTCTCTTCACTGGCAAAGAAGACTCATCAGAGTTTAAGGGCTCGACATCCTTACCATCACCAGGTTTTTCCCACATATCCCCATCCCATCTTAAAGGACCCCATTCTCTCCCAATCAATGTCCCACTTTAACAACAGATACTCTGCAAAGCTGGGAATTCAACTTGAGTTGTAATTCAGCTAGTCACGGAATGAAATTCTGGATTTGATTTTCAGCAGTCTCAATCCAGCTTCTCTGAGACGTAAGGGTCTCCTTTAGGGTACACACAGAAGCCTTCAGTCTTTTATGTGGTGATTGAACTGAAAACTTTAATCTCTGAGCTCATCCTTTTCTTTCCACGTTGTCCAGTAGCAGGAGCAATCAGGCAATTTCATTATATTTGTTAGTTTTCTTGAAATGTTTGCCATGTGTAAAATAGACAGCTGGGGTGGGGAAACTGCTGTACAGTATAGGGAACTCAGCTTGGTGCTCTGTGGTGCACCCCACCCTCTTAAGGTGGGATGGGGGAGGTGGGAAGGAGGTTCAAGAGGGAAGGGACATATGTATACAGATGATTAACTTATTTTTTGTACAGCAGAAACTAATAAAACATTGTAAAGCAAATATACTGCAGTAATAAAAAATTTTAAATAATAATAAAAAATGTTTGAGGTATCACATACACAGTCAACCAGCTTCTTCTTTCTTTCTTTTTTTTTTCAGTCAGGCTGTGCATATGGAATCTTATTGTTGTGTGTGTGTGCTCAGTCATGTCTGACTCTTTGGGACCCCATGGACTGTAGTCCGTCTGACTCCTCTGTCCATGGGATTCTCCAGGCAAGAATACTGGAGTGAGTTGCCATTTTCTCCTCCAGGGTATCTTCCCGATCCAAGGATCCCATCCATGTTTCTGATTGATAGCATCTATCAATCTAATTAGATTACAGAGTCAGTTTCAGAAACCCCAGAGCCAATTCAGAACTCATCCTTAACTTTCTTTATTTTTTTTTTGCTATGCTGTGCAGCTTGCAGGATCTCAGTTCTCCAACCAGGGACTGGATTAGGGCCATGGCAGTGATCACCTGGAATCCTACCCATTAGGCCACAGGAGAACTCCTTCATCCTTATGTATGAGATTTATTATAAGATGTATTAAAATAATTCAGTACCAGTAATTTGATTATTTGTTGATTTATTATAAATAAATAAATAATTGGCTAATGCAATTGTAGAGGTTATCCCACAATCTGCTTTCTGCAAACTGGAGACCCAGTCCAATGGTGTAGTTTGTTTCCAAATTCAAAGTCCTGAGAACCAGGAGAACAAATGGTATAACAGCCAGTCCAAGTCTGAAGGCCTGAGAACCAGGAGTGCCACTGGTGTGAGTTCTAGTCCATGTGCAGGGGAAGGCTGATATCCCATCCAGAAAACAGCAAATTCTACCTTTGTGTGTGTGTGTGTGTGTGTGTGTGTGTGTGTGTGTGTGTGTGTGTGTGTGAGCTCAGTTGTGTCCAACTCTTTGCAACCCCAAGGACTGTAAGCTGCCAGGCTCCTATGCCCATGGGATTTCTAGGCAAGCATACTGGAGTGCCATTTCCTTTTCCAGGGGATCTTTCTGACCCAGGGATCAAACCTGGGTATCTTCTTTACCATCTGAGCCACCAGGGAAGCCCCTATCTTACCCTACCTTTGTTTTATTCAGGCCTCTAGTGGATTGGATGAGGCCGGCTCACACTGAGGAGGGCAATCTGCTTTACTCAGTCTACTGATACAAATATTAATCTCATCCAGAAACACCTCACAGATACACCCAGAATAATGCTTAATCAAATATCTGGATACCCTATGTCCCAGTCAAACTGACACATAAACTTAACCAGACAAAAATCAACAAATTGGATTTCATCAAAATTAAAATCTTTTGTTCTTCAAAAGACACTGTAGGGCTTCCATGGTGGCCCAGGGGTTGAGAATCCATCTGCCAAAGGAAGGAACCTGGGTTCAATCCCTGATCCGGGAAGATTCCACATGCCATGGGGCAACTAAGCCTGTGGACCTCAACTACTGAGCCTGTGCTCTGGAGCCCGTGAACCTCAACTCTTGAGCCCGTGTGCCACAACTACTGAAGCCCACATGTTCTAGAGCCCCTGCCCCACAAGAGAAGCCACCACAGTGAGAAGCCTGAGCACCGCAACTAGAGAGTAACCCTCACTTCCCACAACTAGAGAAAGCCCTTGTGCAGCAATGAAGACCCAGCCCAGCCCAAAAAATAATTAATTAAATTCTTAAGAAGACACTATAAATTAAAAAGGAAGGCAAGCCATAGACTGGGGAGAAGTATTTGCCAAACACATAGCTGAAGAAAGATTTATGTGTAAACTATTATAAATAATCTTCATAACTCAAGAAGGCAAGCAACCTAATATTTTTAATTGGCAAAAATTATTAACAGATAATTCACCAGGAAGACATGTAAATAGCAAATGAACTCTTGAAAAGATGATGAACATCACTAGTCACTAGGGAAATGCAAATTAAAACCACAATGAGCTGCCACCACACACCTCTTAGAGCCAATGGAACTCTTATACACTCCTGGTGGGAATGAAAAATGATATATTCAATTTGGAAATTTCAAAAAATAAATCACATCTAACATATGATTCAGAAACTCCACTCCTAGGTATTTCCCAAAGAAAATGAAAGTATATGTTCACAGAAAGATTTGTACACAAACTGCAGTGTATCCAAATAATGGAATACCGCTCAGCAATAAAAAAGAATGGACTACTGGTACATGCACCAGTATGGATGAATCTCAAAACAGTTATGCTGAGTGAGAGGCTGGATTTTTAAAAATAGTACATACCGTATGATTTTGTTGTACAGAATTCTAGAGAGTGAAGGCTCATCCATGGTTATAGAAAGCTGGCTAGAGGATGAGCAGGAGTGAAACTTTTGGCGGTGATCTTTTTCTTATTTGCTTTTTAAATTTTTTTACTGCATTCCATGGCTTGTGCAATCTTAGTTCCCCGATCAGGGATGGAACCCAGTTTCAAGCAGTGGTCTTATCCACTGGACTGCAGTCCATCTTTGTAAATGAAAGTGTTAGTCCCTCAGTCGTGTCCGACTCTTTGTGATCCCATGGATAGTAGCCCAACAGGCTCCTCTGTCTATGGGATTCTCCAGGCAAGAATACTGGATTGGGTTGCCATTCCCTTCTCCGGGGGATCTTCCTGACCCAGAGAATGATCATGGGTCTCCCACATTGCAGGCCGTACTTTACCATCTGAGCCACCTGGGAAGCCCCCCATCTTTGTAAGTGTCAATGTTATTCACTCATTTTAACATAGTCACTTTCCCACTGAGAGAGTTTCCAGCAGTGTAGCCATGAACATAATATGCATGTCTCCTTGTGCACAAGAGTAAATACTTCTCTAGGGAAGATTCCTCCAACTGAAAATACTAGGTAATGGACTATATGTATCTTCAGCTTTATGAAATATTGTCAAATTGTTCTCCAAAGTAGTTATTCTTAACATTCCCACCAGCTATATTCTTACCAACAATTACTGCACTTCTCCAAGTTTTCATCTGGCAAATGGTATGAAATGGAATCTCATTATTTTCATTTTCACTTCCCTGATATTAGAGAGATTGAACATCTTTTTAAATGTTTAGCATCCATTTGGGTTTCCTCTTCTGTTTTCCCCTTCTTATCCTTTGCCCAGTCTATTTTTGTACTGTGGTGTTTATGCTTTTAAAAAAAAACTAATTTCCATGGACTTCCTTCGTGACACAGTGGATAAGAATCTGCCTGCCAACGCAGGGGACATGGGTCCAATCCCTGGTGTGGGGTGATTCCACATGCTGCAGAGAAATTAAGCCTGAGCACCGTAACTTCTGAGTCCAAACGCCAGAGCCCACAGGTCATAATTACTGAAACCCACATGCCCTAGAGCCTGTGTTCTGCAACAGGAGACGCCACCGCAGTAAGATGTGAGGAAGAGTACCCCCTGCTCACCACAACTAGAGAAAGCCTGTATGCAGCAACAAAGAGCCAGTGCAATCAGAAATAAAATTTAAAAAATTAATTTCTAGGAGTTCTTTATATCTTCTCTATGCTAATCCTTTATGTGGAGTGCAAATAACTTCTAGTTTGTGGTTTATCTCTTTACTTTATGTTATCTTTTGATATAGAGAGTTTAAGTTTTTTTAGTCTTTTACTTTATAGGTATGCTTCTTAGTTTTCTTCAGGATTCATTCCCTGGGGTTTCCTCAGTGGCTCAGCAGTAAAGAATCCTCTTGCAATGCAGGAAATGCAGGAGACTCAAGTTCGATCCCTGGGTTGGGAAGATCCCCTGGAGGAGGGCATGGCAACCCACTCTAGTATTCTTGCCTGGAGAATTCCATGGACTGAGGAGCCTGGCAGGCTATAGCCCATAGGGTTGTGAAGAGTCAGAAACGACTGCAGCAACTGAGCACATACACAGGATTCAGTCAGTATCACGTTGTCATAAAAATATTCTCCCATATTTTCTCCTGAAGTAAATCCCAGCTCTGTTTCTTCTGTTCAGTTAAGTTGCTCAGTTGCTCAGTTGTGTCTGATTCTTTGCAACCCCATGGACTGCAGCACGCCAGGCTTCCCTGTCCATCACCAACTCCCAGAGCTTGCTCAAACTCATGTCCCTTGAGTCAGTGATGCCATCCAACCACCTCATCCTCTATTGTCCCCTTCTCCTCCTGCCTTCAATCTTTCCTAGCATCAGAGTCTTTTCCAATGAGTACACACACAGGATTCATTCGCTATTGTGTTGTCATAAAAGTATTCTCCTATATTTTTTTCTAAGGTAAATTCTACCTCTGTTACTTACTAGCTATGTAATCTTGGGCAAGTTTCTTAATCTTTGTGAGACTCAGATGAGTCTTAAAATGAGGATGGTAATAATGTCTACTTCATAGGGTTGTTCTTAGGATTATTCATCTGTATGAGGCAGAGACACAAAGAAACAGATGTTACTTTTAAATTAGGATGATACAAGATGGGTTATTTACAGAGATATGGATAGGTAAAGGGGAACCATAAGAGGTAGTACAACATCCTGAGGGTAGTAATAGCAGTTATAACACTGAGGCCCAAAGGCAGGAATAGGGTAGGTGGTGGTTATTGGAAAGATAGTGATCTCAGATCTAGGCACAGGGTAAATCTGAAGCAATTTGGCAGGGAAGAGCCTGTGAAATAGGTACTCTGATTTTGCTGTCCTTCCATCCTCCAAATGTCCCTCTTCCTTCTGCACAGGCTGAATCCAGAGGGCAGAGGAGTCCACTAATGTCCATACTAGACACTGAGAAAATGGTGCAGAGTGGATCTGGAGAAGCAAATGAAAGATAATGACATACTTTCAACCAGAATTTATTGGTTGCCAACATGAGCCAACTGTTCTAGGCACTAAAGATAGAACAATAAACTCCATAACAAAGTCCCTAACTTTATAAGCTTACATCCTAATGGGAGCAGAAAAACAATAAATATGAGTAAATATAGTGTCAGATAAGTGCTAGGAAAATATAAACCAAGATGAGGAGGATAGAGTGATGGGGTTGTCAGAGGAGCATCTCTGAGGAGATGTCATTTGAGCCATGATTTGAAGGAAGTAAGGGAATGTGCATACCTGGTAGAAAAATGCAGGACCATGCTTGGCAGTCTTAGGAAACGTGAGGAGGTGGTGTTGTTGGAAAATAATGAGTGATTAGAAAGGAGAAGGTGGTGATGATTGGTGGCACCCTGGATATATTTTGAAAGTAGAAAATTTTTTGCCTCTACAGGATTTGTAAAGATATAGGATGTTGAGAAAGACAGACATCAAGGATGACTCTAAAGAATTTGACTTTAAAACAATTGGAAGGAGTGACATCAGCAAAAATGGTGGAATAAGAATCTCCAAAAATCTACTCTTCCATAAACAATGAGAACACTGGCATAATTGTCAGGATCAACTTTTCTTAAAACTTTGGAAATTAACCAAAAGTTTGCAACAATGAAGGGAGAGTTTATGCAAAAAAAAAAAAAAAAAAAGATTGAATCTCAGTAAGAACAGTGAATTATGTGGCATTTTAATCTGTCCTATTCCCATCTTCACCTCCTCCAAGCTCCATGATAACCTTGAAAACCAAAATCCTGTAACCACGGCAAAAACCCACAGCCTCATAGCCTCATGGAGGGGGCAGAATGGGGCTGGAGCGCCTTCAAAGCCTCATCCTCAGAGAACTGTCATTATTCGAACTGCTTGGTGGTTCTCTGGAAGATCGCCACTCAAGGCTATCTTTATTTGATCTGACTCAGAGCTTTCCTCATGCAAACAGCCTGTTTCCTGGAGGCATTTGTTTAAAATAATATGAGGCAATTTTTCAACATTACAGCTGCCTGTAGTGGTGGACAGCAGTTGAGGTAAAAAATAAATAAATAAATAATAGGCTACCAAAAAATTTAAAAGGAAAATCTGAGGATTATAATATCTGCTAGACTTAAATTGAAGAAAGTAGGGAAAACCACTAGACCATTCAGGTATGACCTAAATCAAATCCCTTATGATTATACAGTGGAAATGAGAAATAGATTTAAGGGCCTAGATCTGATAGATAGAGTGCCTGATGAACTATGGAATGAGGTTCGTGACATTGTACAGGAGACAGGAATCAAGACCATCCCCATGGAAAAGAAATGCAAAAAAGCAAAATGGCTGTCTGGGGAGGCCTTACAAATAGCTATGAAAAGAAGAGAAGCGAAAAGCAAAGGAGAAAAGGAAAGATACAAGCATCTGAATGCAGAGTTCCAAAGAATAGCAAGAAGAGATAAGAAAGCCTTTTTCAGCGATCAATGCAAAGAAACAGAGGAAAACAACAGAATGGGAAAGACTAGAGATCTCTTCAAGAAAATCAGAGATACCAAAGGAACATATCATGCAAAGATGGGCTCGATAAAGGACAGAAATGGTATGGACCTAACAGAAGCAGAAGATATTAAGAAGAGATGGCAAGAATACACAGAAAAACTGTACAAAAAAGATCTTCATGACCCAGATAATCACGATGATGTGATCACTGACCTAGAGCCAGATCTTGGAATGTGAAGTCAAGTGGGCCTTAGAAAGCATCACTATGGACAAAGCTAGTGGACTTGATGGAATTCCAGTTGAGCTATTCCAAATCCTGAAAGATGATGCTGTGAAAGTGCTGCACTCAATATGCCAGCAAATTTGGAAAACTCAGCAGTGGCCACAGGACTGGAAAAGGTCAGTTTTCATTCCAATCCCAAAGAAAGGCAATGCCAAAGAATGCTCAAACTACCGCACAATTGCACTCATCTCACACGCTAGTAAAGTAATGCTCAAAATTCTCCAAGCCAGGCTTCAGCAATACGTGAACCATGAACTTCCAGATGTTCAGCTGGTTTTAGAAAAGGCAGAGGAACCAGAGATCAAACTGCCAACATCCGCTGGATCATGGAAAAAGCAAGAGAGTTCCAGAAAAACATCTATTTCTGCTTTATTGACTATGCCAAAGCCTTTGACTGTGTGGATCACAACTAACTTTGGAAAATTCTGAAAGAGATGGGAATACCAGACCACCTGATCTGCCTCTTGAGAAATCTGTATGCAGGTCAGGAAGCAACAGTTAGAACTGGACATGGAACAACAGACTGGTTCCAAATAGGAAAAGGAGTATGTCAAGGCTGTATATTGTCACCCTGTTTATTTAACTTATATGCAGAGTACATCATGAGAAACGCTGGACTGGAAGAAACACAAGCTGGAATCAAGATTGCCGGGAGAAATATCAATAACCTCAGGTATGCAGATGACACCACCCTTATGGCAGAAAGTGAAGAGGAACTCAAAAGCCTGTTGATGAAGGTGAAAGTGGAGAGTGAAAAAGTTGGCTTAAAGCTCAGCATTCAGAAAACGAAGATCATGGCATCTGGTCCCATCACTTCATGGGAAATAGATGGGGAAACAGTGGAAACAGTATCAGACTTTATTTTGAGGGGCTCCAAAATCACTGCAGATGGTGACTGCAGCCATGAAATTAAAAGACACTTACTCCTTGGACGGAAAGTTATCCTTCCTAGATAGCGTATTCAAAAGCAGAGACATTACTTTGCCAACGAAAGTTCATCTAGTCAAGGCTATGGTTTTTCCTATGGTCATGTATGATGTGAGAGTTGGACTGTGAAGAAGGCTGAGCACCAAAGAATTGATGCTTTTGAACTGTGATGCTGGAGAAGACTCTTGAGAGTCCCTTGGACTGCAAGGAGATCCAACCAGTCCATTCCGAAGGAGATCAGCCCTGGGATTTCTTTGGAAGGACTGATGTTGAAGCTGAAACTCCAGTACTTTGGCCACCTCATGTGAAGAGTTGACTCATTGGAAAAGACTCTGATGCTGGGAGGGCTTGGGGGCAGGAGGAGAAGGGGCCGACAGAGGATGAGATGGCTGGATGGCATCACTGACTCGATGGACGTGAGTCTGAGTGAACTCCGGGAGTTGGTGATGGACAGGGAGGCCTGGCGTATTGCGATTCATGGGGTCGCAAAGAGTTGGACACGACTGAGCAACTGATCTGATCTGAGGGTTTGGAATGTTCTGACATGTTCCTAGGAGTCTAGGAGGCCATGCACATTCATAAGTTTGGGTGCATGGTCAGGAAAGACCTTAGAAGCTCTTAAACTCTCACCACTGACTAAACTTAAGGCTCTGTACAAGCAGAAAGTGAAGCTTAAGGTAGAGTTGTGAACTGCCTGGCTGAATGTTGAAGACAAACCCCAATATGAAATCAGAGTCCCTTGGCAAAGACATGTTGGTTCCAAGCATTTAAGAAAATCTCTGTCAACTAATTACCTGACTGCTAGGCTAACTCTGCATAGGCTTCAGAGGATACACATGACAAAGAATACAGAATTTACAGAATTATTTCAGAAAATCCTCTAAAATAAACAACTACCAACACCAAGCAGCATCAAAACAAGCCTTGGGGGGGGGGGGGGGAAGAATCTGATTTTTATTGTTGCCACATTATATTATTTTAAATGTCCAGTTTTCAACATAAAATTATGAGATATTCAAAGAAACAAGAAAATACAGATTATACAAATAAAAAAATGTAGCCAATAGAAACTGTCTCTGAGAAAGATCAGATAATGAACTTACGAGACAAAGACTTTCAAACAACCATCTTAAATATATTCAAAAAACAGATAAAGAACATGTGATACACACATACACACACACAATGGAATACTATCCAGCCTTTAAAAAGATGAAACCTGCCAAATGCAACAATATGAGTGAAACTTGTGGGTATTATGCTAAGTAAAATAAGACAGATGGAGAAAGACAAATACCGTATGATTTCACTCATATGTGAAATTATACGTATATATATGAAAAAACCAAACAAAAGCAAACACATTGATATAGAAAGAACAGAGATGGAGTGGTGGGGGACGGAGAGCAAAATGATTAATGGGGGCCAACTCTGTGGTGACAGAGTTGGAAACTATACTTTTGGTGTGAGCACACTGTTGTGTACAAGGAAGTCAAAATATAATGTTGTACACATGAAACTTATATAAAGTTGTAAACCAATGTTACCTCAGTTAAAAATAAATATATTCAAAGAGCTCAAATAAACCACGTCTACAGAAATAAATGAAAGAGAGTGTCTAACCAGATAGAGAATATCAGTAAAAACATAGAAATAATTTTTTTTAAGAAGGAAATAGAAATTCTGGTGTTTATTAATGCAATAACAAAAATAAAAACATTCACGAGAAGGACTCAACAGCAGATGTGAGCAAACAGAAGAGAGAACAGTGCATTTGAAGGCAGGTCAATTGAAATGATCCAGTCTGAGGAATAAGCAGAAACAATGAAGAAAAATGACCTGTGATATGCCATCAGTTGTACTGCAGGATGAGAGAAGAAAAAAATTACAGAAAAAATATCTGAAGAAATAATGACCAAAAATTTCTCATATTTGATGACAAAACTTAATGTACATATCCAAGAAATTCCACAGATTCCAAGTAGGAAAAATTCAAACAGATCCTTACTTACACACATGATTACCACACCGTCAAAAAAGCAAGATTGAATCTTGAAAGCAGCAAGAGAAGAGTGACGCACCACATACGTGGAATTCTCAATACAATTTCTCATCAGAAACCATGGAGGCTAGAGGCAGTAGGGTGTCATACTCAAAGTACTGGAAGAAAAAGACTGTCAAAATCTTATATTCAGCAAAGCTTTCCTTCAAAAATGAATAAGAAATTAAGACATATCCAAATAAATAAAAATGAGACGAATTCATCACTAGCAAGCTTGTCCTATAAGAAATACTAAACGGAATTCTTTAGGCTGAAGTGAAAGGTCAACTAGACAGTAACTCTAAGTCACATGAAAAAATTAAAAATAGTAGCAGGTAAATATAAAAGATGGTATAAACATAATTTTTGTTTGTAACACTGTCGCTCCTATAGTATTTAAAAGATAATTATATAAAATAATAATCATGAATCTATATTGATAATCATACTGATTCTGGCAGTGAAAAGCTAGAAGGACCTCAGTTCTCGTCTTCTTTGAAGAAAGAATTCAGCAAAGAGACCAAGGTTGTGAAAAAGATAAAAGTGTTTATGAGAAGCATAGTGTGTGTGGAAGAACACATGGGCAGACTTGGAGTCAGTTATATCGGGGCAGTTTTCTGGGTTGTTTCTGGCCAATCATTTCCATATTTGGTCCTGGTGTGCATGTTAATCTCTCAGCTAGAATGGATTCCAGTAGCATTTTCTCTCTCCTTCAGCTCTTCCCCTAGCCTGAGGGCCTTCTCTGAGCATGTGTTGGGCTGGAAAATCCACAAGAATGCACCCAATCAAGACGCAATGCTCCCACTGTTATACCATCCTGAAGCATCAGCAGGAGACCAGCTATAGTGGCTCAGCCTGGGGAAACTAGTCACAGCTGTTCGGCCTATCTATCCCCTACTTCAGTACAATGTGGAGAGATGTAATTTGTATGACAACAACAGCACAAATAGAGAATATCAATTAAAATATATATGGTTACAACAACAAAAGGAGAAAGGAAATAAGAGCAAAACTATATAAGAGCAAAGATTTTGTTTGCTATTGAAATTAGCAATAGCAATTTAGCAAGTTTGGTATCCATCCAAACTTGATAATTATAAACAAATAACCCAATTAAAAAATGGGTAAAGGACTTGAATAAACATTTCTTTCAAGAAGATATATAAATGGCCAATAAGCACATGAAGCACTGTTTAGCATTATTAGCCATTAGGGAAATGTAAATCAAAATTACAATAAGATACCATTTCACATCCACTAGGATGACTAGAATCAGAAAGATGAATAAAAAAGTGTTGGCGTTAGGATGTGGAGAAATTGGGATCTTCATATAGTGCTGTTAAAAGTAAAATGTTGCAATTGGTATAGCAGTTTCTCAAAAAGTTAAACATAGATATACATATGACCCAGTAAGTCCATTCCTTGGTATGTATCAAGAGAATTGAAAACAATGTCCCTGTAAAAACTTGTAAATAGATGTTCAAAGTCATATTATCATAATAGCCCCAAAGTGGGAGCAACCCAAAAGTCCATCAGCTGATAAATAGATAAACAAAAGTTAGTATACTGGGGACTTTCCTGGTGGTCCAGTAGTTGAGACTTTGCCTTCCAATGCAGGGGGTGTGGGTTAGACCTCTGGTCAGGAAGCTAAGATCCCATATGCTTCTCATCCCAAAAAACAAAACATGAAACAGGGACAATATTGTAATAAATTCAATAAAAAAATTTTTAATGGTCCAAGTGAAAAAAAATCTAAAAATCTTGGTATATTCATTCAATAGAATATTACTCAGCCATGAAAGATATAAAGTACTGACTGATACACATGACAACGAGAATGAACCTTGAAAATACTATGGTAAGTGAAAAGGCCACACATCATATTATTCCATTTATACAAAATGTCTGTAATAGGCAGATCCACAAAGACAGAAAGTAGGTAGTAGACTTGTGGTTGCCAGGGTCTGATGGAGGTGATGGGGAGTGACTGCTAGTGAGAATAGGGTTTCTTTGGGGATGATGAAAATGGTCTAGAATTAGCTATTGGTGATAGCTGCATAATTTTGTGAATATACTAAAAATCACTGAATTGTATACTTTATTTTTGAAATATAGTTGATTTATATATACACTTTAAAAAGATGAATTTGGGGAGTTCCCTGGTGGTCTAGTGATTAGGACTCAGTGCTTTCACTGCCATGGCCTGAGTTCAATCCCTGGTGAGGGAATTGAGGTCCCACAAGTTGCATGGTGCAGCCAGAAAAAAACAAAAAAAAAGATGAATTTTATGGTATATGAATTTTATCACAATAAAAATATACAACGGGAATGGTAACTTTTACTAAGACAGGGAAGACTAGAGAAGGGGCCCATGTGGGAGAGAAAGGAAGACTTTGTTTGGCACATGATAAGTTTGAAATACCAAACTTAGACATCCAAGTCAATCTGTTAAGTAGGCAGTTGGAAATATTAGTCTGTAATTCAGGGGAGATATATGGATTGGAGATATACATTTGGAGAAAAATGAATACATGTAATACACATAGAATGGTGCCTGGAACATAGTAAGATCTATAAACATTGGCTATTATATTATTTTGTATGTGTAGAGTAATAATCAGTTGGCCTAGCATAACTTGTGGAATCCCTTCTTCTCTGATTTGTAATGCCACCTCTGTTATACACAAATCTTCCACATACATTGAGGGTCTGTTTCTATCATTGCATTCCTTTAAGTAGGAATTGTTTTAGGAGAGAGTAGATTGAAAGCCAGAGCTTCCCTGGTGGCTCAGTAGCAAAGAATCCACCTGCCAATGAAGGAGATTCAGGTTCAATCCCTAGGTCAGGAAGATCCCCTGGAGAAGGAAATGGCAATCTACTCCAGTATTCTTGCCTAGGAAATCCCATCGACAGAGAAGCCTGGTGGACTATATAGTCCATGGAGTTGCAAAAGACTTGGACATAACTTAGCGACTAAACAACAACAGATTGGAGCCAAGACTACTCTCAACTTTTCTCACTTCACACAAACACAAGCGACTGCACTTTCCTATTTCACCTTTGTTTGTCTGTTCAGTTGCTAAGTCATGTCTGACTCTTTGCGATCCCATGGACTGCAGCACACCAGGCTTCCCTGCCTTTCATTATTTCCTAGAGTTTGCCCAAATTCATGTCCACTGAGTCGGTGAAGCCACCCAACCATCTCATCCTCTGTTACCCCCTTCTCCTCCTGCCTTCAATCTTTCCCAGTGTCAAGGTCTTTTCCAATGAGTCAGCTCTTCACATCAGGTGGCCACAATATTGGAGCTTCAGCATCAGTCCTTCCAATGACTGATATTCAGGGTTTATTTCCTTTAGGATTGACTGGTTTGATCTCTTTGCAGTCTAACGGACTCTCAAGAGTCTTCCCTAGCAGCTCAATTCAGTTCAGTTCAGTTCAGTTCATTTCAGTTGCTCAGTCATGTCCGACTCTTTGTGACCCCATGAATCCCAGCACGCCAGGCCTCCCTGTCCATCACCAACTCCCGGAGTTCACTCAGACTCGCGTCCATCGAGTCAGTGATGCCATCCAGCCATCTCATCCTCTGTCGGCCCCTTCTCCTCCTGCCCCCAAGCCCTCCCAGCATCAGAGTCTTTTCCAATGAGTCAACTCTTCACATGAGGTGTCCCAAGTACTGGAGTTTCAGCTTCAGCATCACTCCCTCCAAAGAAATCCCAGGGCTGATCTCCTTCAGAATGGACTGGTTGGATCTCCTTGCAGTCCAAGGGACTCTCAAGAGTCTTCTCCAACACCACAGTTCAAAAGCATCAATTCTTCAGCGCTCAGCCTTCTTCACAGTCCAACTCTCACATCCATACATGATCCCAGGAAAAACCATAGCCTTGACTAGACGGACCTTTGTTGGAAAGTAATGTCTCTGCTTTTTAATATGCTATTTAGGTTGGTCATAACTTTCCTTCCAAGGAGTAAGCGTCTTTTAATTTCATGGCTGCAGTCACCATCTGCAGTGATTTTGGAGCCCAGAAAAATAAAGTCTGATACTGTTTCCACTGTTTCCCCATCTATTTCCCATGAAGTGATGGGACCGGATGCCATGATCTTCGTTTTCTGAATGTTGAGCTTTAAGCCAACTTTTTCACTCTCCACTTTCACCTTCATCAAGAGGCTTTTTAGTTCCTCTTCACTTTCTGCCATAAGGGTGGTGTCATCTGCATATCTGAGGTTATTGATATTTCTCCCAGCAATCTTGATTCCAGCTTGTGTTTCTTCCAGTCCAGTGTTTCTCATGATGTACTCTGCATATAAGTTAAATAAACAGGGTGATAATATACAGCCTTGACGTACTCCTTTTCCTATTTGGAACCAGTCTGTTGTTCCATGTCCAGTTCTAACTGTTGCTTCCTGACCTGCATACAAATTTCTCAAGAGGCAGATCAGGTGGTCTGGTATTCCCATCTCTTTCAGAATTTTCCAAAGTTAGTTGTGATCCACACAGTCAAAGGCTTTGGCATAGTCAATGAAGCAGAAATAGATGTCTTTCTGGAACTCTCTTGCTTTTTCGATGATCCAGCGGATGTTGGCAATTTGATCTCTGGTTCCTCTGCCTTTTCTAAAACCAGCTTGAACATCAGGCAGTTCACGGTTCATGTATTGCTGAAGCCTGGCTTGGAGAATTTTGAGCATTACTTTACTAGCACGTGCTGCTGCTGCTGCTAAGTCGCTTCAGTCGTGTCCGACTCTATGCAACCCCATAGACGGAAGCCCACCAGGCTCTCTCGTCCCTGGGATTCTCCAGGCAAGAACACTGGAGTGGGTTGCCATTTCCTTCTCCAATGCATGAAAATGAAAAGTGAAAGGGAAGTCGCTCAGTCGTGTCTGACTCTTAGCAACCCCATGGACTGCAGCCTACCAGGCTCTGCCGTCCGTGGGATTTTCCAGGCAAGAGTACTGGAGTGGGGTGCCATTGCCTTCTCGTGAGATGAGTGCAATTGTGCGGTAGTTTGAGCATTCTTTGGCATTGCCTTTCTTTGGGATTGGAATGAAAACTGACCTTTTCCAGTCCTGTGGCCACTGCTGAGTTTTCCAAATTTGCTGGCATATTGAGTGCAGCACTTTCACAGCATCATCTTTCAGGATTTGAAATAGCTCCACTGGAATTCCATCACCTCCACTAGCTTTGTTCGTAGTGATGCTTTCTAAGGCCCACTTGACTTCACATTCCAGGATGTCTGGCTCTAGGTCAGTGATCACACCATCGTGATTTCAGCCTTCTTTATGGTCCAACTCTCACATCCATACATGACTGCTGGAAAAACCATAGCTTTGACTTTACGGACCTTTGTCAGCAAGGTGATGTTTCTGCTTTTTAATATGCTATCTAGGTTTGTCATAACTTTTCTTCCAAGGAGCATCTTTTAATTTCATGACTGTAGTCACCATCCACAGTGATTTCAGAGCCTAAGAAAATAAAATCTGCCACTGTTCCCATTTTTTCCCCATCTATTTGCCATGAAGTGATGGGACTGGATGCCATGATCTTAGTTTTCTGAATGTTCGGTTTTAAGCCAGCTTTTTCACTCTCCTCTTTCACCTTCATTAAGAGGCTCTTTAGTTCCTCTTCACTTTCTGCCATTAGAGTGGTATCATCTGCTTATCTGAGGTTACTGATATTTCTCCTGGCAATCTTGATTCCAACTTGTGATTCATTCAACCTGGCATTTCAGCATGATGTACACCACATAGATGTTAAATAAGCCAGGTGATAATATACAGTCTTGATGTACTTCTGTCCCAATTTTGAACCAATCCATTGTTCCATGTCCAGTTCTAACTATTGCTTCCTGACCTGCCTACAGGTTTCTCAGGAGGAAGGTCAAGTGGTCTGGTATTCCCATCTCTTTAAGAATTTTCCACAATTTGTTGTGATCCACATAGTTAGGCTTTAGCATAGTCAATGAAGCAGAAATAGATGTTTTTCTGGAATTCCCTTGCTTTTTCTATGATCCAGTGGTTGTTGGCAATTTGATCTCTGGTTCCTCTTCCTTTTCTAAATCCAGCTTGTACATCTGGAAGTTCTCGGTTCACTTACTGTTGAAGTCTAGCTTGAAGGATTTTGAGCATTACATTGCTAGCATGTAAAATGAGCATAATTGTACAACAGGGAGAAGTCACCTGGATTCTGTCTACCTTTCAGAGGCTAGGAAGATAAATGAGATCCTATGCAGGAAGTTCAGAAATTTGAGTAATATAAAGCCGCAAAAGGAAGTTACCTGAGAGAAAATAGATTCCATAGGTAATATTTTGAGTTAACCCTCTTTATAATTACATAACATTTTTAAAGTTTTGTTGTTGTTGTTGTTAAGTTGTGGTTAAAAAAAAAACAACACAAAAAAACTGCATAATATAAAATTTACGACCTTGGTAACAACATGAGAAAATTTTAAATACAGCCTTTACATTTGATGTTTCACCCCAAATCTTCCCACAGCTGTCTCCTCATTGTTCAACTCAATACAAAGATTACTTCTTCAGTGAGGTCTCTCAATGCAGAAGTAAAGTTGCTTTCCTACTCTTGGTCACTTTCTGTCTCATTACCTGAAAGCATTCTTCACTAACTGAAATATTTATGTTTATTAACTGTCTCCCGCTCCCCATGGAAGGGCTTCCCAGGTGGCTCATGGTAAAGAATTCATGGGTTCTAACCCTGGGTGGGGAAGATGCCCTGGAGAAGGAAATGGCAATCCACCCCAGTATTCTTGCCTGGGAAATTCCATGGACATTAGAGCCTGGAGGGCTACAGTCCATGTGGTCGCAAAGTCAGATGTGACTTAGTGACTAAACAACAACCGCCTCCCTGCTAAAACTGTAAATTCTACCAGAGTAGGGACCTGGTCTGTCTACTCTTCTCCCCACACCTAGTTCTTTGTACACAGTATGTTCTAAGAATTTGTTAAAATACTTTCTGCGTAATAAGTATAGTGCCTTTTAATACCAAACAAGTTTCATATAGCTTATCTCATTTGATTATTACAACTCTGAGTAAAATGGGATTGGTGGCCCCACTGTAAAGATACTCAAAAGAAAATGATAGAACTCTCCACCTCCACATACAGCAACCCCTTACCCCCATACACACAAAGAGAGAGCAGAGACTACCGCTACAGTGATGCTATTCTAAGTGCCAAGAAGAAAATGCAACTACTCGACTGTTTGGCACACTGAATCACCTTGTGTAGCTGTCTCGGTTCTCCCCCCCCCCCCTTTAAAACGATTTAAAAAAAAAAAATTTTTTTTTTTTGGCCGTCCCACAGGGTTTGCAGGATCTTTGTTCCATCCCCAAGGGTTGGAACCCGTGGCCCCTGCAATGGAAGCCCGGAGTCCTCACCACTGGTAGGCCAGGGAATTCCCTTCCCCGTTTTTAAAAAAAAGAAAAAAGAAAAAAAAAACCAAAACAGCTTTATTGAGGTATATAACCTTGTCTTGTTTTTAAAGTGTGCTCTTTTGTAATAATCTAATTCTCTAGTATGAGAATACTTTGGATCTCCATTACTACAGGCACCTGTAAGCATTCCCTTTCCTTCTTTTTATTTTTCTCCCCTTACACTCTGCAGTCGAACACGTGTGACCAGCGCCTAGGGAACTCGCTCAGCCTTCCTCCCTAGCCCTGCCCACCGAAAGTCGCGCCCCTTCTTTTTCCGGAGCCCGGCCCCTCGGCTTCTTTCCGACCTGGCTCGGCGGATCTCGCCCTTCCTCCAACCCCTCTCTACGTCTCGCGAGAAGTGAGAGCGCCTGGCCGGACGAGAGAAAAGTATCTGCTCCGCTGAGGGGGGAAAGAAGGAGCTGGAGATAGATTGTGGGACCGATCGCGGGCGGGCGGGAGGCGACGGAGCTACCAGAGGGTGAGTCCTGTTAACATTAACTAGTCCATGACCTGACGGGCGTCTCCCCGTCAACTCTGGTCAATCCCAGCGTCCCAGACCGGGGGCTCCCCTCCCAGTATGTGTTGGACGGGGGCGCTGAGGCGGTGGCCGGGCCCTGTCTGAGGAAGAGGGTGGGGCATGGACTAACGCCGACCAATAAGAAAGAAGGAAGCTACGATTGGCGGCCACAAATACTAATGAGAGGTCATCTTTACCTTGCGGAGTGACGCCCCTCTTCTCTCCCTCCTCCCGCCTCCTTCCTTTGGGGGGGAAGGCGGGGCCAGAGGCCTGAAGTGTGGGGAGAACTTGGGGTAAGTAGCCCCGGGGGGCACAGGGCGTGGCAAGAAGAGGGGAGTTGAATCCTGAGGGAATGGAAGTCTAGTGGAGCCTGGAATGGGGTGGAATGGGAGAAAGGGGAAGGGTACTAAACTGATTGAAGACGCTGGACTTCTCCAAAGAGTGGGGTTAGAGGCTTGGCATTGGAAGAGTTAGGGGTAATAGGCAGGAGGTAGGGTTGAGTAGGTGAAAACATAGCATTTGGTTTTGCTGGGAAGATAGGAAGGAGTAAGTGGAAGTGAGAGTGTGGCATTTCTATTGAATTATAAGAAAACCTATCAGGGACAAGATATCAGAGAAAAAGTATGGATATGAAGAAAATTAAGTGGATGAGTTCAGGAAGATTTAATAGGGGTGGGTGTAGTGGCCAAAAGGCATCACTTTGGGTAGGGTATGGGGGAATCCAGAAGGGTAGGAGAGGTATTTGGTTGGGAGACGGCTGATATGGACAGGTGTTTAGCTTAGGTATCAGAAGTCTGAGAAGTGATTTTAGAGCTTTTGGTGAATATGGCATCCAGTCTGGTAACCAGCCTGCAAGAAAGCTGGGATAGTGGTAAAGAGAAAAATAGAACACTTTCATCACTTCTACTCTGATTTCCTTTCTCCGTCTCTTCCTCTTGCCGACTTCATCTGTTCCTCAGCTCAGGGATGGGGGATTGGGACTTCGGTGGCCAAGTCAAAGCCCCATCGGGAGTTATATGTTGCTCTGAATTGCTTGTTATGTTCTCTGACTGGGGTGTTTACTGCCCAGGGCACCTCCTACCCAGATTCCCGCGTTGCTACTTTCCTGACTCTAAAAGTTTGTTTTCTACTTACCAGAGAGTGTTTTAGTACCTCTGAGGGTTGGGTCATAGTAAGTGTAGTTTTGTGGGGGTACGCAGAGTTTTCTCCACAAGCTCACTTGATTCCTATGTTTAAAAACTTTGCATTAGTGTAAGTAATTCTTGCAGAGACATCAGTCTTTATAGGTATTCTAAGCACAGAAAAATGTACTATACTGAAGTTTGTTTTGTTAATTGTTTCTTTCCCACTTGAGTTGCCAAATGGATGGTTGCAGTTCGTTTTAGCTAGCTTATGTTTTTTTTTAAGTGGTGTAAATAAAATGGACACGTATTTCAGGAAAGTGAAAATTTTTCAGTTTCTTCTTTTGTGTCCAGATCAGAAAGCTACAGATATGTCATAATATCTTAGGGGCAAGGGTTGGGGAAATCAAACACAGTTTGTACTTAAACATGGAGGATATAAGGTAAGTGGAGACTATTGCGAAATGTAACATGTCAGTAATAAAAGAAGCTAAAGAAAAGTCTGGCAGCTATACTAAGTAGTCTTACCAGTTCTTAATTCTATACAAAAAAGGGACAAGTCTTTGCCCTTTGTTTGATATTTGTTTATTATTTAATAACGAGCTAGTACAGTCAATTAATAACTTCTTTGCTGTTGCACAGATTTGTCTTTTACATTCCTTCTTTTACTTTTGGAAGCAAAATGACATCTGAAATACCAGTAACGGTGTTATATGAAGAGAAACCAGAGTATGTTGCTTTGTACTAACCTTTGGTTTTCAACAACCATTTATCCTCCTGGCCAGGAACTTACCCCTGCAGCACATTGAGACTAATTAATTACTGTCCTTACAGCATTACTTACTTAATTGGGTTCCAGTATTTCACATTCAGAGCATTGCTATTGGATATTCGGACATTTTCACAGTTTGCCTGGCAGTAGCACAAAGAAATTTCCAATGAGAGCAAAGTTCCTTGTTTTATTCTTCCATCCTGTAATTTGTGATGGCTTTGACTTGAGCACTGTCTCATTAGTGTTACCACCTAGCAGAAGGCTAGAGTATAATAAACACTGCTCATCTTTAAACTTGTCGATCAAAGGGTACAACCTGTGATAGTTTCAGTGTTGTAACTTTTAAGCATTTTTGCTTACCATGGCTTTAAAATGTTAATAAATACCGTTGTATATCTCCTTTCTCTTCCCTGTCCCTTTCCTCTCCCTCTTTCATCTCCTTTCCTTTCCCACTTCCAGTTCAGAATTAAATTTGTTTTTTTCAACCAACGCTCAAACTGCTGCTTTAAGTCCCTGGCTCTGCCTGAACACAGCTGCTCTGAAATTCTCACAAGTTACTGTTTTGTACACGTCAAGAGTGCGTTTTTCCTAGGCTGCAGTAGGAGGGAGTCAGTGATACAGTAGCCTCCTATCCATGTCTGATGAGGAGGAACCTTTTTGAAAGGAAGTTTTAGGTGGAGCAAATAGCATTGCCATATAAATGTCTAATAAAAACAGCTCTCTTTTTGAAACTAGTTGGCAGGCTGGCATACAATTGTCCCTTATCCCTTGATAAAGGTACGAAAGTTAAGGTGCGTATGTTGTTTCTTTGAGAAAAACAAATGCAGGATTCATTTAAAAAGAAAAACAGTATTTCTTTCGTTGTTGGTTTCTCTGATTGTGGTACTATGATTGTAGAGTTCATGGGAGAAAGTCTTCCATTTCTAGAAACATGACAAAATGATTTTTAATTTTCTCATTTTTGAATGTTGCCTTCCCCTAGCAGGCCTATTTTTAGGATCAAGTATATTCTTGAAATGTGGAAATGCATCATTTTGGAATGTTTGGTGGATGGTCTTTTAACTTTTGAATGCTGTGAGGAAGCGATCCCTACTTCATAGATACCCCGTTCCATTATTGGAGCTCTACTTTTAGAACATTCTTTACATTGTGGTGCTCTTTACTCCTGCCATCTGAAGCTACAATAAATAAACCTAATTCCTTGTCAACCTGGTAGCCCTTCAAATGTTTGATGACAGTTATGTCCTGTTAAAACTTCTCTCTTACTGGGGTAAATATCCCATATTCTTTCAACCATTCCTTAAGTTACATTTTTAATAAAGTTCAGCCTCCTTGTCAACCTGCTTGAGTTTTTAGAATTTCTTATTTAGATCTGAATATAACATTTGATATAATCTGATCAATACAAAGTACAGGGGCAAGTAGGGCTTCTTTTTTCACTGCACTGAATAGTTAAAAAAAAAACAAACACAACATTGATTTTATTTATTTGGCTGGGTAGGGTCTTAGTTGTGTGAGCCCTTAGTTGCATCATGTGGGATCTAGTTCCCTGACCAGGGATCAAACCCAGGCCCCCTGCTTTGGGAGTGAGGAGTGTTAGCCACTGGACCACCAGGGAAGTTCCAGTACCTCTGTTCTTAAAGCCTAAGATCCAGTTAATTTATATAATTAATTTTTAAATTTCAGTTGAATTTGCATTTATCTCTATGTTTTATGTTTGAAATAAACTATAGCACTTGTGAAGAAAAAATGTACACATATATATGTATATTGTTGTTTAGTTGCTAAGTCGTGTCCAACTCTTTTGCAACCCGCACGGACCGTAGCCCACCAGGCTTCTCTGTCCATGGGATTCCCAGGCAAGAATTCTGGAGTGGGTTGTCATTTCCTTCTCCAGAGAATCTTCTGACCTAGGAATCGAACCTGTTGTTTCCTACATTGCAGGTGGATTCTTTACCACCAAGGGAAGCCCATATATGTAAATACATATTTAAATTATAGTTTATTAGTGTGGTGGTCTAAATTTGTCTTGCTCTGTTCTGTAGGGAAAATGGTGCTTACAAATGAGATAAAACATCAGAAGACATCTCTAGGGACTGAAGACTTTATGTTGGCAGCCAACAACTTTACTGTGTGTTAATTTTAGCCTGATAGTTCAATTTATGTTTGAGCAATTTTAGCTGATAAATGCAATTTTAAAGCATCTTCCTCTTTTGGGGTTTTAATTTTTACTTTCATTTTTAGCAAATTGCACATTCTGTATGGAAATGTTTGTGTGGAATGAAGTAGCACTCTGTAGGGACAGAATACATTTTCTTCTGATAACATTCTCATCCATCTAAGATCGTAATTATGAATTTTCCTAGAAAGCAGAAATACGGACTTGATGACCCCTCAAAGTCCTTTCCAGCCCCAAAATTCATAAGTAGAGGCTCAGATCAAGGAACTTACTATTTAAGAATCAAGAAGAAAAATAGAATGTAAAGAAAATGAAATTGAAATGGTTCTACTGACCCAGTGGGAATGGATAAACAAAAAGCAAGGAACATAAATGACAAGAAATAATAATTCCTGTGAGCTAAAAGCAGAACAAAAGTCATCAACAACAAATATTTTGCATTGGAGTCATTTTATGTCTTAAAGTATTTTATCATGACATTTTCTCTTCAGAATTTCCCTGGTGGACACTGTGTTGAAAGAATGTGGTTGGTTTTGTTTTTTTTTCTTCTGTTAAATCATAGTATTTTGTTTCCTTTGGTTCTCTTGTTTGTCCTTTTGTTGAGAAACTTAAGGGGAAAAAAAATCTGAATAATATATTCACTGCCTGTATACAGTGAAGCAAATTTCAGTTCAGCTTTGAAAGTAAACATAAACTCCTTGGCTTCCTTGGAGAGGAAGGATGAATGTTAAAATTCAGGAGAGGTTTTATGAAAAGACAAATTTACTACTCAGTTTTTAAAACTTTTGAAGCAGACATCTAGGAAAGATTCCCAACTAAACCACGGATTCATTTTGATATTTGGCAAAACTAATACAATTATGTAAAGTTTAAAAATAAAATTAAATTAAAAAAATAATAAAATAAATAAACCAAAGGTGAGCTACTACAGTAGTGTCATGAGGGAAAACAAAACTCATTACAAACTCACAACTTTGTTAGCGTCTCATCTTTTGGTGAATTTAATCCTAAATGTTTTCATGTATTTGAAACCTGACTGTGCCAAAAGTTTCTCTAATTCAGTACTGCATTTATCCTTAATAAATATCAATTTGTGAAAGTCTAACAAGAGCCAAGATTTAGCTTGAGAAGTTACTTTGTGAGTTTATGTCTTGGGCTTCCCTGGGAATAGTTTTGTTCTGCCATAGTCTCATCTCCTCACAAAACCCAACTTGTTTTCTTTGAGTGAAGTTATTTACTAATATCTTCTTATCTAGTATGGTGCTTCTTTCTGACCTAACAGAGAGAGATTTATGTTCTAAATTGGTCAGTTTTATTTGGGGCTTAAAATTTACCAGGTAAGATAAATGTCACTTTTTCAGATTAAAAAATAGAATATAACCATTCTTTTTGAAATAGGAATATGCTTGCCTTTATTATAAAAACAGGATGATTTATTGAATATAACACGATTGCTATAAATGATTTGTGTTGTCACCAAGTTTCTTGCCAGTAATGTTTATTTAAGCTTTATCAAACTTAAATAAAACTAGGATTTAACATGATTTTTCTGGTATTTCTGGTACTGGTATGTCTTTCATAGCACCATTTAATTTTTTTTAAGTTTTGGTCAAGCAGTAGTTTGCTAATATTTTACATACCTATGTTAGGGACTTCTGAAAGTCATTGAACATTGCAATACCCTAGATAGGTCACTGTGTTGCCAGTATGTGGACAGTATTAGAAAATAAATTTTTTTCTTGAGAACTTTTGAGGGTCTCCATGATTATCATTGTGGGATATTATAGCTATTTCCCATCTGGGACCAAACTCATACTCGGGTTTAATATTAAAGTCTATCAGGTTTGTTGTTGTTTGCAGCCTGTTTAAGTCCATGAAGATTTAAAATTTATCCTCAAAGATCAGTGTTGGCCCTTTGATTGCTATTGCTTTGTTGTTTCAGGGAACACACTTTACCTGAAAATGAGTAGGAAAAAAACCAAAACAACGCCAGAGTTTTGACAGCCTATCAGTTTCCAGGAATTTTTTTACTTCTAAAATCTTATTGAGACCAAGCATAGATAGGTATAATGTTCTCTAGTTGTTTCTAACTCCGCTTCCTTGCTATCACTTTAGCAAGTTATTTCTTCTTTGTTTTTGCTTTATTAACCTTCCTGAGAATAGCTCAGAATAGTTCCTTGAATCCTCCAAAAGCCTGGAGAGGCTTTTAAAAAGTTCTAGTCTAGTAATTGCCTGTATGAAGCTACTTCCATACAGCTTCTAAGCTTTGACCATGTGTTGCCTAACTTATGATTCAGCCTAATTCTCACTCCCATCTGTTTTCAGTCATTTGCTACAAAACTATTTGGTCTATTTAAACTGGCTCCTTTCTTTGAAACCTGTCGCTGCATGTCTGAGCCTGAAATCCAGAAATTAATTTTAACCTTCTCTTTGATCAGTTCAGGGCACTCTACTGTTTATTTCTCAAACTGTGGGTCTCAAACTGCTTTTGGTCTTAGTACCCACCCCTCTACACTCTTAAAGAGGACTCCAAAGAGCTTTTGCTTATTGTATCTACTTGTATTTACCATATTAGAAATTAAAATGGAGAAAATTTTAAAATATTTCATATACTTATTTTAAAATAACAGTATAAATGTATCTATAGTTTTAAAAAGTTGGGGAGAAGAACATCAAATGTCTGGCTGATAGAAAACATCCATATTCTCGTATCTGTTTCTGCATTTAATCTGTTAACAATATGTTGTTTGGTTGAAGTATCTGAAGAAAACCTGTGCTTACACAGATATGTAATAGGAAAAGAAAAGATTCTTTTCAGATAACTGTTGGTAATCTTTCTTCTTTGATAACTACATCAAAATCTGAAAAGTGATAGCTTCTTAAAAGTAGGCTGTTGTATAGAATCTGATACCACATCTGTGAACTTTTAACACCCAGACTTATGTTGCCTCTTAACAGGTCTTTTGCCCATGTATGTTCTGAATACCCATGAACCCTCTGGGAGGGTCTCAAGGACCTGTAAGGATCCCTGAGGCCCTCTTTGAGAACCACACTTGAAAAATACAGCTGTTTATCATGTAGGAGGAATATCCAACCATCTTAATGCTTCTCAAAGGGTGGGTTACTGACCACGTGCATCCGAATTACCCAGGGTGTTTTTTAGTGTCGATTTTTGGGCACCAAAGCCAAGAGAATCCAGGAGGAGGTCTGGGGATCTGTATTTTTACACTGTGTCTACATGAATATGCTAAAGATTGAGAACCCTGGAGATAGCTTAATCATATTTTAAGAAAATCTATTTTCTAAATTTTAAGAAGTCAAATAAAAAAATTGGTACTTGAATAGTCCTAATATAAGTCCTTATTATTAAGCACTCTGACATTTGTCATATTTGGGATATCTTAACCTTGTATTTTAATTAATAATAGTTATCATAATACCAAAAGTTTGCAAACTAAGGCCTCTTGGTAAATATGTTAGGCTTTGAAGTCATGAGGTCTCTGTTATAACTACAACTCTGCCATTGCAGCACAAAAGTAGCTAGCCAGGGACAACATGCAGAGAATAAGCATGGCTGTGTTCTCATAAAACTATTTATGGACACTAAAATTTGAATTTCATAAAATTTTCACGTCACAAAATTTTCTTCCTTTGTTTTTTTTTCAGCCATTTAAAAGTGTAAAAACCACTCATAGCTTGTGGACCAAAAAAGACCAAGTGGCAGGCTGGGTTTGGCCTATGGGCTGGAGTTTGCCAATCCTTGATGTATACTGTAACTGGTTTATGAGTTTAAAAATTATTATGATAAAACATACTTATTGTTAAAGCCATAAATATTATTTAATTTTCCTAGACAAAAATAATGCTCCAAGAAACTGTAGTCCTTCAAAGTCATGTTTCTGGACATTCATTTATATAAGAAACACTTGTGTGTAAACTTGGAAATGTGCTATTCAGTTGAAAGTAGTCATACAATATGCAAGTTACCATACAACTTTCAGGTATTACAAAAAGATATGGTGTCCATTTTTATATCTTCTTTGGGATGTGTGAGAACAGGTAACTAGGATTTAGTCCAACTTCAACTACTTGACTTACCTTTTGCCTATTTTTTTTTAACTCTCTACCTCAGTTTTCCAATTTGTTAGTTAGCGAAGGACCTTATAAAAGGCTAATTAAGTTTATAAAAGTATACATGCTTTTTATGCAATCCTTTTGAGGCATTTGGATTACCTGCTAATGAAATAATGTGTTAAACTGTTGTTATGCTAAATAATACAGTGGCAAATGAACCCAGATTTTATGAACAGAAATTTCACTTCCTAAATAATCTACTGTCTAGTTAAACTTGAGTCTTCTATGGTGTCTGGGGTTAAATACCTTCATTATAGTCTCATATGTTTATTGGAATCTTTTCCTTAAGTCAGTGTTCTGGATGTAATTCGAGTCACAGCAACACAGTGTCCTACTGTGTGTATAATAAAATGTTGAGACTGCTGTGGTGGACCCCTTCAGTGTTTGTGCTCTTTGCTTAGCAGCAGCTAAATTATCTTAGAATCTGAAACTTGGTAACCAGAGTTATGTTCTTAGAAGAGAGCTGTGTATAATTTTTTTCTTTTCAGTATCATAGGGGCATAGAGCCTATAGAGCTCTGTTTGGGTGTCTGAATGTTTTAGCTTGTTTGTAGCTCACTGAAAGACATTCTGTACCTTGATTTCAGCTCTGTTCCCTTTGTGATGAATGGTTGGGCAATTTCTAGGTGTTTTAATATAAGTACTACTTTTTATTGTTAGGCAGCATTCGTGGGTTTCTGAAAATGGATCCTTGAGGGTAACAAAGAAGGAATTATCTTGAAATGCTTGATTTACCCTGTGTATCAATCTGAGTTTCTACCACATCTATTTCTATTGATATATGATGCTGTTAGTTTATATTTTTAGAAAGCTTTTTTGGTAGTCCATTTTGAACTTATCAGTTGATTCTATGGTTCTGTTGCTTTGTAATGTAGAGTGAACAACTTTGTATGGTTTTTAAATACTATACTGTTAGTGATTTAGAATAGTCTAGCAGATACAAGCCTTTTTTTTAAACTCAGACATTTTTTAGTCGTGCAAATCAGTATTTTTATTATTAAATTATATTATTATTTGATTTATTAGAAGCAATCTATGATCATTGTAGAGACTTTGGGAAACACTGCAGGTAGAAAGAAGAAAATACAGTCATCTAGACTGCTACTATCCAGAGATAACCATTGTTAACATTTGATGTTGTTGCCCTCATCTTGTTCTGTGCTTATTATTTTGTTTGCTTTTTTATAGATTTGGAATTATGGTGCATGTGCAAGTTTGTATCCTACTTAATGTATAGCACTTAATGTATAGCATTTTCTCATGTTGTTAAATAGCTTTGAGAAATGTTATTATTAACAACTTATATATATTGTAAGACAGTGTTTCAATTTATATTTTTCCATCCTTTGTAAACATTTTATTTAATTCCTTTTCCTTTTTTTGTTATAAATATGACTGTGGTGAACATTTTCATATATAGATTATCCATGTTTCTGGCTTTAGCCTCAGAATAAAGTCCCAAAAGAAGAATTATTTGTTCAAAGGATATAAAACATTTTAAGACACTTAATATAAACATTGCCAGATTGCTTTCCAGAAAGATTGTCCAAATAATGTACTCCCCAAAGTCTCATATTAAGGTTCCCTCTCTGCTGCATCCTTGATTAGCAAGCATTCTTTTATACTTGAAAATGTATCTTAAAATCTGTGGTCTAGGTTTTGTTTTCAAGGGTCAATTAACTTGATGAATACCTCTCTTCTCCCCATTTTTAACACTCTAACCAAAAACTGTAGAACTTCTTCTATGTTATTTGTATGATAAGAACATAGAATTGATTGGGTGTAGTCACATAAAGTTCCTTAGGCACAAGGTAGTTGTAAATATGTATTTAAAATAATGTCTTAAATATATATTGCTTTAACTACATAAATAATCTACATCGCAGTTGTCTTGTGAACCCAGCAGCTTTCTGCAAAACTTGGAAAGATAAGTGTAAAATTTCAGCAAAGTATACTTGAATATCGGAGAAGGCAACGGCAACCCACTCCAGTACTCTTGCCCGGAAAATCCCATGGACGGAAGAGCCTGGTAGGCTGCAGTCCATAGGGTCGCGAAGAGTCAGACACGACTGAGCGACTTCACTTTCACTTTTCACTTTCATGCACTGGAGAAGGAAATGGCAACCCACTCCAGTGTTCTTGCCTGGAGAATCCCGGGGACGGGCGAGCCTGGTGGGCTGCTGTCTATGTGGTCGCACAGAGTCGGACACGACTGAAGTAACTTAGCAGCAGTAGCAGCATACTTGAATACTGACTTCAAATTAAATTAATAAACATTTATTGAACATCAACTGTGTTAAGAAAGAAAGGGCTTCCAGAAGTTTTAAACTGAATCTCTATATTCTGCCCCATTTTCCTTCTGGTCACAGATAATACAGCCATTTCCTTTTTATGTATGAAACTAAAGTAGTCCACTCCTTGTTACTAACACATTACCACTGCATCTTTTATAGCAATTATCTATTAATGTGAAATTATTTTTAACTTGTATTTGTTTCATCTTTGTAGACTCTTAAGTAAGCACTATGAGGGCAGATATCTTGTCTGACTCATTGAGTTTTGGAGCCTAGAGTGTGTGTTAGGTGCTGAATAAAGGTGTTCAGTGAATTAATCAACTTTTTAATTTAAAAAGTAAATTTATATATTAATAATATATTTTATTATTAATATATAATTATATATTAATATATAAATTTACTTTTTGATCCCAAAGATGAATCTTAGTTATTAGTTTCATACATCTCTTTGTCAAATATTTTACCAAGACCTAACCATCTCTATTGTGCCCATGTATATATATTCTGGAATTGCTAGCAAAATAATTTGATAAATGATCTTAAGGAATAGGAGAAATAATAAGAGATCTAATATGTACACTGATCAACCTCTGACTAATTGAACTTGTAAATTAAGCCATCATTCTTATCTTAACTTGGCACGTTTCATGCTAGTTAATAGGATTCTTTGCCTGGCCAAACTTTAGTCAGGCTCCTGAACCTTCTTTTAGGCCCATCTCCCTTGTAAAATTGAATTTTAGCAAGAACCTTGCTAAGTCAGTTTACCAAGAACCCCCTCCCCCTCAAAATCTGTTCACGCTCATATCTGATCAGGTTCTTCATCCTCTACCATCCCTCAGGTGATGTCTGATCACCCTGGCTTGTCTTCAGGAAGAATCTTGTTAGGTTAGTTTAACCAGACTCTTCCTTATCCCTTATGTCTCCTCTTGGTAATTTTCTAGTCACTGACCCCCACCCTATACCTTGGCTATAAATTCCCACTCACTGATGGTATATTTAAAACTGAGCCCAGTTATGTACTGAAGTCTCTTAGCTTCTGTTGCAATGCTCCTAAATAAAATCTGTTTTTTACTGCTTAACTGTCTGGTGGTTTAGTCACTAAGTCGTGTCTGACTCTTGCGACCCCATGGACTGTAGCCTGCCAGGCTCCTCTGTCCATGGGATTTTCCAGGCAAGAATACTGGAGTGCGTTGCCATTTCCTTCTCCAGAGGATCTTCCCGACCCAGGAGTCGAACCCAGATCTGCATTGCAAGCAGAATCTTACCTGCTGAGCTACAAGGGAAGCCCTGACTACTGTCTAGTTCTGGTTTTTTTTTTTTCACACAGATGAAAGATTGTTTTTTTGCAAAGGACTATTGTCTTTATTTTTATGTCTACTTTGCCTGGCACTTAGTAGTTTCTTAGTAATGTTTTTGAAAATGCATGATAGTTAGTCTGAACCCCTTCTAGATTTTCATGAATCTTTGATGTTTATGTTGTATATGCCCTTCTCATTTTTTTGTACTTAGGAATATCTGCTTTTTGTTATTAGGAACCTAAAACAGGCGCTTGGGTGTGTTGGTACGTGGCTTTTATTCCTTACCATGGCTTTTATTGCTTACCTAAAGTTGGGTTTTCTTATTAACATCAGTTGGTTACTAAAGAAATGATCATATTACCACCAGTTCCAGAGAAATGACTTTGTAGACCTCAGTGACAGACTCCATCCTCATTCTATTTAAAAAAAGAACAGATAGATATACATATGTATACTTATGTATATACATTTTATATACATTTTAGGGTATATTTCTGGCTCTGACAAAATTATATAAGAAAGATTCTATTAAATGACCCCAGTCATTAAAAATCATTCTCTAAACCTAGGGTTTTCTTCACTTTTCTCTCTGTCAGCATTCAAATAACTTTCTCTCTTTTAAGTGAATACCAGTTCTCATCATTCATGCATTCTGGTGAATCTGAGGGTGTGAGCTTTTATCTTGGCCCCTAGGACAGCTCTTTTTTGCATCTTTGTTTTCCTGTTTTGAGATCTCCATTGAGAGCATTTCACTTTTCCTTGGAAATGTTTCTAAATATGTGTATCCTCTCTCTGTTATTTATTGCTTAGTTCTGTAAAATGCTTGAGTTTCATCCTGAAGAATAGATTGAGAAACAGACCACAGACTTGAGTGCCATGCCTGGACACGTGATCTACTTGTCAAGCAGTACAGTTACAGATGGGCTGTGAGTTAAATTCTAGTGAATGACAGCATCATTATTCAAGATTTCACCTTTTGTCTCAGTCTTTGTACTACAGAAATGTGTTGCTATTTGTTTTTTGAGAAGGCATCAGTTTGACCTTTCATAATTAGAGATTTAAGTATCAAAGAGGAATAAGCAATCGCATTCTTTATGTGCAGCAGTTGATACAGCAGATTGGGAATGAAAGAAATTTTTTAACGGATGCTAACTGGAAATTCTTTTTTAAGTGGGGAGACAGATCATTATTGTAGTTAAATATTTCTAAGAGATATCACTTTGAAGCTAAAAGCAAGAATGATGGAAATGAAAGAAGGCAAGAGACTGAGGGAATGAATTGTAGGGGGATTTCCCTGGCAGTCCAGTGGTTAGACTCCATGCTTTTCCAATGCAGGCGGCATTGGTTTGATCCTTGGTCAGGAACTAAGATCCCACATGCGTTGTGTTGCAGCCCAAAAAGAAGAAGGAGAATTGTAGGTATGTAAAAGAGAGGGCCTTCTTCCTCCCATTGTGGTCTCCCTTTGGTGAAAATGGCAAACAAAAGCCAGCAAATGGGAAGGAAGCAGGAAATCCTAGATAGTGACTGTCAAATTTGAGTATTTAAGAGGTGTAAGAATGCTTGCTTCTGTTACATTTTAATGCTTTTCCCCCAAACTTATTTTGCCCTTTTCCCCACTTTTAGAAAATCATAGTTTTTCATCTCTATTTTTTAGTAAGGGTGCAATGAAATAAAATTTGAAAACCATATATTGTGATGTGACTGTGCAAAATCAAAAATTTTGAATTTTGTGGTTTGAGGAAAACCATTCCAGTACTGTCCCATTCCTCAGCCAAGACCCGTTTTTCCCTCTAAATCGGTAGAAAACTGAGAAAACTTAGCCTCCAAAAACAACCGAGGTAAAAAATTAGGAATCCTGTCTGGTTCTTTATATTATATCTATTCTAGACCTTGTAGCTTGCTTCCTGGTTAAAAATATGTTAGAGGATCTTGTTGGAATAAAATTCTCATTTAGTGATTATATTAGGAAAGCAGGTTCTGGGACTAGGAAGTAGAATTATCTCTAGCAGGGCAGTTGTTAGGATTTTTCCGGAGATAATTGCTTTCCAGAAATGTTCTGAGTTTTCAGCCATAGTGGCATTGGTCTTTGCATTTATTTACTGTTATATATTGATATTTGTATTTATTTTTTGCACTATGATGTAGTTATAGAAAGTGCTAAAAAATCATGATGTATTTAAAATAAACAAACAAACCAGAAAACCCCCTTGTCCTGGGGCTATGTGAAGAATAAAGCTCTCATTTTCCCAGTACCCAGTCATCAGCTTGAACTGGCCTCTCCCAGGAACAGAATTTATTGAAGCAATTTATCCTGGCTAAATGTGAGATAAATCTGTGTACACCTATGTACATACAGGCTCTCTTCCATTACAGCAGTGCTGCAGCATCAGTTTCCTTCATAGTTAGACCCTGTTCTATCACACTGAAGGATTACTAAGAAGCCCTTTCTATTTTATGGGCATCCCACAATTTTAAACACCGATTAGTTGTGGAATTACTGATCAGACTACCAGAAATACGGGCATCCAACCCCAGAGTGAGTCTTAACAGAGTAGGAGAGATGTTTCCACTCCCATCTGAGTTTTAAGCATGTTTTTAAGTTTCTGATTGTCGGATTCCATCTAGCACTTTAATATTTTATTTTGATGTAGACCTGACTGAGGTTAACCTGACATTTTGGTTTATCTTCAAGATAAAAATTCAAAGTTTGGCTACAGTTCTGAAATCGTTTCTAGGCATATTCAGATTGTAGTTCTTCTCTTTCATCTTCCCTTGTTCTTGTTCTTTCATACAGCTTTCACTCTTGTAGAAGGATGTTTGAAAATGTCCTTTAGGGGTTTTATTTTAAAAGACTATTTTTGTGACCCTCCCTTTTTTCTGTTTTACTCCTTCAAAATATGGTACATCTTTTAGGGATATTTTTACTATGATTTACATTTCTAATCTATTCATCTCCACTTCTATTTTTATTCCTAGTTAGGATGTGAGAAATTTCCCCCAACACATACATTTGGAATTATTGTTCTTTGACAAAGAATTTTGATCAACATTTCAAGAATTTAGCTTCAATAATTAAAAAACAGCAACAGTATAAACCCTGTTAATTCTTCAGAGAAACAGAGAGGATGGATGGTGATGCCTTTTAGTGCCATTTCTTTTATCCCCTGCAGCAGCTCACATCTGTTGGCTGCAACGGAGCAGCCCAAGAACTCTGGCCGAGAGCAGCACAAACAGCCGGAACATATTCACCCAGTAAACCCCCAAAGAGTCGACATTTGTTTTATTGCTGCTTTTAAAAACCTAGCCATAAATAGAATCAGGGGGGAAGGGCACCGATATTTCTCCATTTGCCACAGATGATTGGTGGGGGGAGAAGGAGGCTCCCCGTAGGGAGAGAAAGGTTTTATTTTTATTTTTTTATTAATGAAAATCATTTCCCATGTAGCCCAATAGGATGGGTGCTTTGTTTTCTTTGGCAATAATCTGGGATAAACAGCCCTTGCCAACAGTCTCATAGTTTATACACCAGGGAGCCAGATTATGGCCCTGTAAAATGGAGCACCCCTCCTATAATCCCTTAATTAATTAAATGACAAATTTTGGTCTTCTCTAGTTCAGAAATATGGCTTCCGCATCAAGCGTTCAGTGGATTTATTGACGTAGGGAACTACACTGGTTGTAATTCAGCAGACTGGAGAAGTGTGTTATATACTATAGCAGAAAGAGGGAAAATAGCAAAAGGTTTGAAATTCCTTTACTCTTCAGGTCTACATTTTTCTAATTAAAAGTTTCAATTGAGGCACAGTAGATCATATGCCACCTGTCTAATGGGTCTCCCCAAAGTAGCCTGTGTTTACAGCTTTGATAGACAGCATTCTTGGAACACCTGTTTCTGGGCTTGATATTTTTGAAGCACTTTTTTTTTTTTTTAACTCCAGCGTATTTAACATAACTTTTCCCCCTACCTCCCCCTCCTCAGCTCCGCTCTGCTCTATGAAATATGGGAGACGACAGACCGTTTGTGTGCAATGCCCCGGGCTGTGGACAGGTACGTTTACAATATACTTTATTGAGAATGTCTCGTTGTGAATCAAAGTGGCTGTTTTATCACTAAGGCAAAGAGTTTAAAGCCGGTGTTTTACGTGATCACTGGAGGTAATCAGATCAGAGGATTTGCAGTGTGTAAATCCAAGTTATGAGGAAGGGTAGGCACTCTACTGTAATGAAATCTGCCTTGCTCTCTTTCATATTGTTATTCTGCTGGTGTTTGTTTCCCAGTACACTGTGTTTAGGAATACATGTTGCTCTTGCACCCTTTCTAAAGCTGTTTATATAAATACAAAGCAAGTTTAGAAGTATCTTCTTTTTAGCCTTCATGAATATAAAAGTCTATTCAACATATTTGGATAAGTAGCTGAAAATGCACCCATTCATTGTGAACCTCTATTTGGCAGAGCCTATTTTGGATTTTGTAAATAAGAAAAAAATAGTTTCTTTTGTTTGTTGACCCAGAAACTCATTGTTAGCAGCTAAGGCAAATACCTGTCCAGGAAAGACAAATCCAACACAGAACCCAAGCTCTCACAGCAACATATAAACACAGGATTTCTCAGCCATTTTCCCTGTCTGATGCCGTTAGATGCCTCCTGTGTGTTAGCTGCCGTGTCATGGTTTATGTGAATATCATTATATATCAAACAGTTTTTCATCATGTACTTTTTAAATAATTTTGTTGAAACTGCCTTTTTTTTTTTCATTTTTTTATTCAATACCTTCTTAACTCTTATTCCTAGACCCTCCCCTTCTGCCATGTTCCATAAAGGATGAAGAAAGGAATACAAAGAAAGTCTTACCAAGAAAGTTTTATTTCCCTCATGAGTTGATTTTCTGGAGCCTGAAGGGTTGAATTTCTGTTCAGTTAGGAATATGTCCAGAGTTTCCCTGGTAGCTAGATTATAAAGAATCTGCCTGCAGTGCAGGAGACCCGGGTTCAATCCCTGGGTCGGGAAGATCCCCTGGAGAAGGAAATGGCAACCCACTCCAGTATTCTTGCCTGGTGAATCCCATGGATGGAGGAGCCTGGTGGGCTACAGTTCATGGGGTCACAGAGTCAGACACGACTGAGCGACTAACACACACACACACAGGAATATGTCATGTGACTGTCCAGTGACACTTACAGGTAGTATGTGAGATTGCAGACTAGTTCTATTAAACATTGTAAATACTTTAGAGAAGTATAAAAAGAAAAGAGTTAAGTTCCAGAGATTCCTAAGAATTAGAATATGAGAGTGGGATGGGGTGGATTGATAACAAGAAACAGTCAGAAGGGTGATTCCAGATTCCAATAAATGCTAAAAATTTCATAAAAGACTAAGAAAACCCAATATACTCTTGAGTATTTATCATTGTAAGGTTTATATAGATATATATAATTTTTTTTCAATAGAAGCCACTTGGAAAATTAGAGTAAATTTGTTTCACTTTTCAGATGGCCTTATTGAAGTACACACCTAAATTTGATTTATCCAAATTTTTGTGTGTGAATTTGTTGGTAATTGTACTTACTGTGACTCCCATGATTGAAACCTGGTACCTTTTTTTTTTTCAATACTTCTCTCACTTTAAGAGTCTGCACTTTTGATGAAAAGATTTTTCTTCACTGACTGTTTAAGCTGCTCAGTGCCCCCACTTAGATGTTGTATGCTTAGACTACCCAGACAAGGACTTAAATAAATAAAAATGGAAGATAAAAATAAAGGAATACATAGGAAGAGCATCTCTTAAACTCTCTAAGAAAGAAAATATAGCAGTAGGGTTTCTTCAGGCTGTCTCATCAGAAAAAAGTAGTTTTCACTGAGATTTGTGAGATCCCAGAAGGGTTTTGTTTTTGTTTTGCATTATTTTTGAACTAGAGGTAGGAAAACAGAGACTCTTTACTTTAGTTCTTTCTTGTGTTGTTGGGTTCTGTTTACCATAAGCCTTTTCCTTCTCTTACTCCTCCTTCCCATTTCTGAAATTGTTTGTTGGTATTTGGGTTATTAGGATTCCTGTAACCTCTGGCATAGGTTCTGAAGGCTTTTTTTTCCCCTCAGTGAATGTCGAACTGAGGGAGATTGCTACCTTCTTTTGGATTCGAGTTACTTGTTTCATAGAAAAAAAAGATAAAAAGCTGTAACTTAAGGCTTTGGGGTAGCGTGATTCATCCTTTACCTCCTTTGCATGTCCAAAGCCTTATAATCATGTGAGACTGCAGTTCTTTAGTTATGTTTAGTCTCCTTTCAAGTTTCCCCCAATATCTAGTAATAACTCTAGAGAGGTCTCTATAAGATTTACTGTGATTACTTTATGTTATATAAAATAGTGAAAATCTGGCAGAGAAGATAAATTTGGTAAAGTGAACTACCCTTGGCTTGTTGTTCCAGCTTCCTTATATGCCCTGAAAACGGTTTCATTCTGGAGCCTCCTTGAGGCCTTCAAGTCTATTTATAATCGATCATCATTGATTCAAAGTCGTTACTCCAGAAATGGAAGAATAATAAAAAGGTTATATAAGTCCCAGGAGAGGTAATAAGGACCATGGTAATTTACGCAAGGCATGTTTACTACTCAGCAACCATAGAAACCTCAAAAATCAGTGGCTTCTACCAGTTAGAGGAAGCAGGAATGAAAGCAAATTATATTTCAAGAGATCTATGCATAAAGCAAAACCTGTAGGAATCTTGTAATTATTTACATATTTGTTCTCTGCCCAGGTTTTACCCTGTATACCCCTAAACTCAGAAATCATCTTACACTTTAATATTAAGGGGAGGTGAAAGGAAAATTCACCTAAAATAGACTAGCGGATTATGCTGTCCACCATATAATCAAAACCACCGGGCCTTCAATGGATACGTAAACATGTTTTGGTTGCTAGGTCTTTAATGGCTGTTATTTTTGGATTCTGTTCATGATCCACTTCCCAACAGTAAGTCTGATGTGACACAGCTGAGTTCTAAATACGCTACATGTACTTTTTAAAAAAAGATGGTTGCTGAAGGTTGTGTTCTTTGCATTCTTATCTGAAAAGACAGGTGATCGGGTTTTCTGAGCTCTCTTATTCCTCTTCTCCTGTAGTCTCTGTTTCCCCTGAGCCCTCATCACCCTCAGGAAGAGGAACTTGGGGAAAGTAATATCCCTGCTAATATCTCTGTCTGGAATGTGGTAACAGTAATAGTTAGTAGAACTGCCTTTAGAGAATGGGTTAGTGTTGTTAAGGCAACAGAGCCCCAGATACTACTCTGTGGTAAACGGCTGGTTGAATTTGAGGTGTATGGGTCTTAGAAATGTTTATAAGATAGCATCTATTTAAAAATTCTGTAACTGTAAATAGCTTTGCCTCTGTGTTATTAAAATAATAGGAATACAGTTTGATTCTAAATCTAGGAAGTCATACGTTTTTAAAGCTTTGAGGGGCACTTTTACTTGAAAGTGGATTATAAAATTGTTCTTATTGCATGTGGAAGCAGGAAAAATTACTACTGTGTCTGTGTCAGTAATCTTGAATTTGAGGTGTTACTTCACGTGGATACGGTTAGATAACCTAACCTTTTGGATACTTTCTGTCCACGACTTTTTTTTTTCTTTCCCATGGCTGTGGGATTTTAGTTCCCCAACCAGAGATTGAACTTGGGCTCTTGGCACTGAAAGAACGGAGTCCTAACCACTGGATGCCAGGTAGTTCCTAGTCCGATTTTTTTACCAAGTGTCAACAATTTCTATATTCCTATACCTCCCTCTCAGGCACATGGCACTGGTTTGCAGTACAAATTATGCAGATTTAAGTAGCCTTTCCGGTTACCATAATCAAGTCTTTGAGCTGGTTGTATAAGCTTTTTACTTAGAATGTCTATTTCCTTAAGAACAGGAACACATTTCCTCTGAGAAGTTACTATTAATGGACAATTAGTATCATCCCATTATTAGCCATTGAGAAAGGTTTCTATCATAACCACTCAGTATCAATTTTGTCCTTTAAAGGAAAAATGCTTTGATTGTTTCTCTGTCAGTTGTGACCCTGAGGAGCTGTATTTTTTTTCCCCCTTGAGGATATCTACTACCAGATCTTTTCTTCTCCCAGAGAACATTTAGGTACAGGTTGAGATTCTGTTCATATCTTTCTGAGACATGAAATGTATAACTAGCTCATAGACCTCCAGGGCTTGCTTTCCCTTCCTGAGGCCAAGGGTAGCAGTAGAGCCTTAGTTGTGGTGGGATGGAGGGCTGCTTCTTTACCTCCTTATCTTGTCGTATAATAGGAATAATGTTTATGGTGCTGTAGTCCTGGCTTCACTTGGCATTTAACCAACCTCCAGTGCTGTTTATTGCTTTGTATCCTCTGCCTCCATGAACATTATCCCTTAAATCTCTATTGCTTTGTAATATATGAGGCAACAAATAGCTTCTATGATTGGTTAAATGCTGGCATGCTACAAAGGTGTGTATTTTATTGCCTATATAACCCACATCTATAGAGATTATTCCTGTTATCCCAGCCCTCCCATTAAGTGGGCCCTACTGGTACTATGGGACTCTGGATTTTTAATTCTGTCCCTTTGGCAAGTTTTCCTATTAACTGGCATTGGCACAAAAGAAAAGCAGGGAAGAATGACTGGTGCTGTTACTAATTCTTTATGTTAGAGGAGCATCTTGAATTAGAGAATAATATAGGAAAAAATGGCTCTGGTACATAAATACCATTTGTGGTGATATGTGCTATCTTTACATGCTTCGACAGGTGAGGACGGTTTCAGGCAAACAAATAAGCCTTTTTTTCTCACCCCCTGCCAAGAGTTTAAAAAAATTCAAATTTTTATTTAATAATTCATATTTCATTCAATAATTCATCCAGTTCCCATCTGGTAAGAGTGCCTGCATGCTGTCAGGCTGCTGAAAATACACTGCATTATACACAATTAGGCCAAATGCTAACCTTGTTTTTTGTAATAATATGTTGATTTTGCAGTAACTTTCAGTCCACTCTGAGAATGCTGCAGTTTTATGTAATCTTGTAATAGAAGTAGACCACTGTTATACATAGTAAAGAAGAAAACTGGGACTGGGATGAAAAAAATGTAGACATGTTAAGAGCAAGAAATTAAACCCTAGTTTTTTCATGTCAGATCTGGCACTCTTGACACTTGCCCTTAGAAACAAGTGGTTGGTTATTTTAGTTTTTTGTGTTGTATTTGTTATTATGTTACTAAGAGCATAGTAGGTTAAAAGCATCCCTGTTCCAGTGTGCCAAAAAGAGAGACTGTTGTATGAACCTAATTGGAGCTATATTCAAGAAATTAAGGTGAAAATTTTCAGTTACTCACTCTTGTTTTTCCTTGGATATGACTTAATATTTGGAATGGGAGCCCAGAAACTGTTCTCTGAATATTCCTGGTGGAAAAAAATCCTCTATCTTTGCATCTCAGTTCATCCGTAGTCAGGAGAAGGGGCTCTTTCCTAGTCCCTTCTTTTACAAACTGCTGAGTTTATATACTGCCTTCTAGATCGGAGAGCCTGTCTTTCATTCATCCCTCTTTTGCCACCCCTGCAAAACCACATACGTATTGCTAGGCTGTTAACTTACAAGATATTGTCAGCATTATATAGAATTCTTCATTCTTTTATCAAATACCCCTCCAGCTAATGAGGCAGATTGAAGAACAGTCAGTGTGCTCCCTCTGTCTGGTTAGCATGTTTCTTTAATGCAGATTGACTTGCTCAGCAGTTGCATTTTGTCTGAAACCCTTGTTAAGGCCTACCCGGTATGTGGATTCATAACACATCTGTGTGTACATCTACAGTGCTGTATAAATAATAATAAGTAATCACCAGATGGCCTATAACTGCTCCTCTGGACCCGCTGGGTCTCTTGAAGCTGTTAGGAGAGTCTTCTGGCATTTTGCTGGAGAAAACTTGTCATAGATTTATTTCTAAAAAAATTCAAACTCACAACTGGGTGTTTAGGACTAGCTATTGCTGTCTGTGTTGTAAATATTTAACAGGCTTTGTACAATGACAAGTAAAAGCGCCATTACTAACCACGCACAGTGGCTGTGGAGCTCTTCTTCCCTCCCAGCCATTTAGAAAGGAAACAAAATGCTGATAAATTGTGCATTATGAACAAGGTGCAAGAGATGTTCTTTGAATGCTTTTTCATAGGAGAAGAAAGAGAACTTCAGTGTTCTGCTCAAAGGGTGTAACTGGGCAAACTTAAGCTTTTTAACTTTATGCTGGTGACTTAAATGAAACAAAATGCCCCTTTTAAATTGGACTTTATAATACAAGAAAAGCCCCTTCAGCTGAAGTTTGGTCATGGCCAGGTTTCAGTCTTAATTGTCTTTATAACTAAGTGATAAATCCCTTTGAAAAAGTTATAGTTGCAAGTGTTAGTAAATGCTTAGCATTTAGCTAAAATTTTAGACTTTGGGTTATGGCTAAAATTTAAGGCATATGTTGTTTGTCCATATTATTTATAGAGCAAAACATTTTAATTTTTATCCTCTTCGTTTTTCTAAAAAGGGTTATGTATTTTGTTTGGGGGAACATATTCTGGTTTAGCCTGCTTATAATTTTCTATTCTATATCTTGTCATTACTAGTCTCCTTCCTCCAGTATCTGTTCTAGGGTCCTTGCTCAGTACAATAATGCATGTTTTTGAAAACCAAAATAAAACTAATTACCTCTAAACATTAATGTTTTTAACCTTGTCTTACCATAAGGTAACATAAAAAAGGTTTTTTTAAAATTGGGTATCTTTTAACTCTTCAGCTTAATTTTCTTTTGTCTATTTAACCACAGAGGGAAGTCCTATAAATTATCACACGTGGCTGTTACATCCCAGTTAGGATATATAGAAAGCTTTTCTCTTTTAAAAATCTCATCTCGAAGAAGTGACATACAAATTGTGAGTGAGAAATGCTGCTATCAATAGTTTATTGTAGATAGATTTTGCTTTTTAAGTCTTCACATAAAATTATCAGGTTAAGGAAAGGATTTCAAGAAGGAAAGCATCATGGAGAAAAGATGGAAGTTTGGGGATTTATCTCTTAGTGTTTTTACTTTCAAGTTTATTTGTGCAGTGAAACATGCTACCTAAGATTGTGCTTTGGTAAGAATCTGGACTATTTGCAATTGTCATGTGAAAGTACAGAGGGAATGAGAATGAACTTTGTGAAATTAGCCCATTCCCAGTCTGGCACGCCATGTGCCCTGTGTGGCTGCCGATTCTGCTGGCAGATTGAAGAGCTGAACCAACTTCTGCTCTAAAGACTAAAATTGCCAGCCATCATTCCAGCTTTTAAATCTTCTTGTTCCCATTGATGATGTCAGAATTGGGACACACCTGGTCCTGTCTTTAGATCCCAGGTGAAATTTGCAATTCCTTGGATTGGAAGGAGAGAGTTCTTCCTTTTTTGCCTTTGAAAAACTTAAGGAGCTCTGCAAGGAAAGTCAGCAGAATAAATGTGCAGCTTTGCTGTGTCCTTTGAGTCATTGTAGAAAGCTGAATACTCTGTTCGGCATTCAGCAGATTGGCTGTCAGTGTTGCAGCTCTGCTTATCAAATACATAATCTCTCTGAGAGCCGTTTATGTTATTCCGGAGAGAATCATCCAATGGCAAAAGGAACACCTCTTTTCTCCTCCCAAGGGTCAGATCCTCTTTCTATACTGGTCAATTACCCCTTGATTTTTCCTGAAAAATACCTCAAGCTACTATAAAGATTGGCACCAGCACAGGCTGCAGACTCAGTTACAGTGACGAGCTCTGATTTCTTAGCCACAGGGAGAGACATCAGGGTGACACTCATAAGTATGCCAGAGGCTTAATGGTGGTGGTTTTTCTGCTGAGTATCTCAGTCCTCTGTATAAGCTTGGCTTCTCTTCTCTCTCTCTGAGGGAGATAACATTTGCTTTAGTGTTTTGCACACCAGTCACTATGAAAGTGCTGCAAGAGTTGTCTTTCTCAAGTCTCTTCCTTGTCTTTAGTTATTGTCCTCTCCAGTTTGAAATCAGCCCTATAGTCTTAATTTTTTTATGTTTTTGCCTTCCTCTTTTACTGCTTATCTTGGCTCTTATTAGCCATTGTACCTGACAGGGATTATTAACCAATGTTTCCTCTAATTAAGAAAAATAAATAGGCTTTATTTTTTTAGAGCAGTTTTATATTTACAGAAAAATTGAGAAGAGAGTAAGCATATACCCCCACCTTGTTCCACCCCCAGCTTTCCACATCTTGTATTAGTGGGGTAGATTTGTTACAACTAATGAGCCAATATTGATACATTCTTATTTAACCAAAGTTCAGAGTTTACATTAGGGTTTTGACAAATATATAATAACATGTATCTTCCATTTACCATGTCAAATAGAATAGTTTCACTGCCCTAAAAAACCCGTTATTCCACCTATTGATCCACTACCCCATCTCAGACTCTGCTAATTACTGATTGTTTTACTGTCTTCATGTCAAAGTGAAAATGTGTAAGTGTTAGTCACTCAGCCCTGTCTTACTCTTTCGAACCCCATGGACTGTAGCCCGCCAAGCTCCTCTGTCCGTGGAGTTCTCCAGCAGGTATATTGGAGGGGTAGCCTTTCGCTTCTCCAGGTGATCTTCCCAGCCCAGGGATCGAACCCAGGTCATCTGCATTGCAGGCAGACTCTTTACCGTCTAAGCCCAGAATATCGTATAGAATCACGCCTTCCTCTGATTTTTTTTTTTTTTTTGAAGTCGTGAGCAGATAACCATATAATTTGGAATAGCTGGGAAATGGAGGAGAGAAGATTAAGCCATGTCAAGTCATAGCTCTGAGGTCTTTCTCAAAGTACAAGAATCAAATCTAGGGAGCTTTACATGGCCAGCTGTACTGGGAGTCTCTCTGATGTTCAAGACTTGGCTTGCCTGGTGACATATTTACTGATTCTACGTATTGGGAACAAGAACTGGATGAACGCTGAATGGACTGTTTGGGGAGTCAAAGTATTAGGGCTGGGCAAGGTGAGAGGAAGTAAAACCTATGATTCCTTTTCATTTGTTGAAGCTGAGAGCAATAAAGTCTCTCCTCTCCCATTGGCAGCCTTATTTGTGATTGAAAAAAATCAGTGTAAATAAACTCCTGTACTTTTAAATTAATTATTCATGTAAGTAAATATTATTTTAAAAAATGGGAGCTGACAATCACACTTAGTTTAACAAACACAGTTGTAATATTGGCTACATAAAGTAATAAAGTGAAAGTCACTAAGTCGTGTCCGACTCTTTGTGACCCCATAGACTATACAGTCCATGGAATTCTCCAGGCCAGAATACTGGAGTGGGTAGCCTTTCCCTTCTCCAGGGGTACCCAACCCAGGGATCAAACCTAGGTCTCCCACATTGCAGGCGGATTCTTTTACCAGCTGAGCCAGAAGGGAAGCCCACATAAGGTAATAGATGTTTTTATTTGGGTTAAGGTTTAGTAGATGAGAACTGGCTTCCGTGGTGGTGCTAGTGGTAAAGAACTCGCCTGCCAATTCAGGAAATATAAGAGATGTGGGTTCAATCCCTGCGTCAGGGAGATCCCCTGGATTAGGAAATGGCAACCCACTCCAGTATTCTTCCCTAGAAAATCCCATGGACAGAGGAACCCAACCAGCTACAGTCCATGGGGCCACAAAGAGTCACAAAGACACGACAGAGCAGATGAGAACTGGCTTAGGAGGAATGGCCCCTGAGCAAAGGAGACGTGGCAACTTATGAGGATGTCAAAAACAAACAGATTTACTTGTTAGCTTTGTTTGGGCTATCTTGACTTCCTTCTGCTAGATACTAGTTGAGAAGTAAAAATTGTGTGTGGGGGATGTGGGGGGGTCATGATGCATGGCTTGCAGAGTCTTAGTTCCTCAACCAGGGATTGAACCCTGGCCCCAGCAATGATAGCACCAAGTCCTAGCCACTGGACTGCCAGGGAATTCCCAAGAAGTATAAATCTTAAGGCTTCCCTGGTGGCCTTAGTCGATAAAGAATCTGCCTGCAATGCTGGAGACCTGGGTTTGATCCTTGGGCTGGGAAGATCCGTTGGAGAAGAAAATGGCAACCCACTCCAGTATTCTTGCCTGAAAAATCCCATGGACAAAGGAGCCTGGCAGGCTATAGTCCATGGAGTTGCAAGGAGTTGGACACGACTTAGCGACTAAACCACCACCACCATAAATTTTAAGGGCACCAATAAACATTAGAAACAACTTAATTCTTTTTTGATAGAGACATTTCCTGCTTGTCCTGGTTTGGAAATTTTATTTCTTATTACTGCTACTGCTACTGCTAAGTCACTTCAGTCATGTCCGACTCTGTGTGACCCCATAGATGGCAGCCCACCAGGCTCCCCTGTCCCTGGGATTCTCCAGGCAAGAACACTGGAGTGGGTTGCCATTTCCTTCTCCAATGCATGAAAGTGAAAAGTGAAAGGGAAGTCACCTAGTCGTGTCTGACTCTTAGTGATCCCATGGACTGCAGCCTACCAGGCTCCTCCGTCCATGGGATTTTCCAGGCGAGAGTACTGGAGTGGGCTGCCATTGCCTTATTTATTTTGGCTGTGCCTCCAGGCTTGCAGGATGTTAATTCCCTGACCAGGAATTGAACCTGTGTCCTTGGCAGGGAAAGCGTGGAATCCTAACCACTGGACCACTAGGGAATTCCCATGGACATTTTAGATTGATAAAATATGGGAGAAATGGAGTGACATGATTTCTTTAGTTCTGGGATTCAAGTTTCCTGTCACTTAGAATGTTAACTCCATAGTATTAGGTAAGATCTCTTTTCATAGAGATACTAACTCTTTACCTTTTAGATTTGGCTATATATGAGATTCATTCTTGGCCTCTGCTGCTGCTGCTAAGTTGCTTCAGTCGTGTCCGACTCTGTGCGACCCCATAGACAGCAGCCCAGCAGGCTCCCCCGTCCCTGGGATTCTCCAGGCAAGAACACTGGAGTGGGTTGCCATTGCCTTCTCCAATGCATGAAAGTGAAAAGTGAAAGTGAAGTCACTCAGTCCGACTCCTAGCGACCCCATGAACTGCAGCCCACCATGCTCCTCCATCCATGGGACTTGCCAGGCAAGAGTACTGGAGTGGGGTGCCATTGCCCTCTCTGATTCTTGGCCTCAGTACTTACTTAATTTGCTTACTTGTTGAACTGAGATGACTTAATGGTAAAAATGAACACTAACCTAGGGTAGGCTCTATAGAATAATGTTTAGAGTTAACATCAGTTAGTGCAGACCAACATTGTATGTATGCATACATACATCTACAACTTAGAGGAAATATTGTGTTTATATAATGTACAGGAATTATGTGGAGATCATATGGGGGAAATGGGAGAGAAGAAAAGCAAAGAAAATGGTTTAACTTTATCCATGTCTAATAACAGCAGAATAATAATAACTAAAGCTAACTGAGCTCTTACATACTGTGCAGAAGTAGTTTACAGATATTATTTTATTTAGCCTAGAAATCCCCTGAGGGACAGTATAATATTATCTTCATTTTACAATACAGAGGAGAAAATTAAGGCTCAGAGAGGTTAAATAACTTGTACAAGGTCATATAGTACTTTGTGATGGACCTATAAGGCCAGACAGACTTCAGACCACTTTTTCTAGGGTAAATTGCTGCCTTATTCTTTCCCATAAACATGTAAATATGCACACCTAGCACAGAACAAGAAAAGAAGTGGTGGGGTTTTTTGCACTGCTCCAAATGCAGTCTCTTAAGTTTAAGTCCTAGCTGTAGTTTGTTACTGATCTAGACAGACATCTGGCTGCCATACCAGAGAGAGCTGGATCAACAGCTGAGCTCTGCCTGTATGAAGAGATAAGAGTTCTTACTAAAATGAAGAGCCATCTCTGCAACTGCCACAGCCTTATTAATCTGCATTTTTTTATCTGCCTGGGAATGCTGCTGAGATGTATCTAACTCTCTGTGAGGCAAACAGCCACTGTTTAGTAGCAGGGGCATGATTTTAGGATGGGCAAGAAAACCAATTCTTGACTAACCAGAAATGTAGATAGAACTAGAAAACTGTGACCTAAAAACCATAGCTTCAGCCTTCCCCACTAATAGGCCCAAAGATACACTGTGGTGTCATCTTTGTGAATCGTAGACTTAGTCACTTCCTGTTTTATATTCCCTTCTTTCCCTTCTTAGTTTTATGGCTGTAAGATGCAGAGGATGGTATCTGGGTGTCTTGCTTTATATAGTGCCATGTAGCAGTGGGGCTTTTGTTATTGTGGCTGTAATACTGATTGGTAGCAAGAGGAAACATGACTAAGGTGGAATTACAGTTTGATTTGGAGTGTATTACCAGTGTAGTATCAGTCAGTAAAGAATCTGCCTGCAGTACCGGAGACCCGGGTTCGAACCCTGGGTTGGGAAGATCCCCTGGAGAAGGAAATGGCAACCCACTCCAGTGTCCTTGCCTGGAAAATCACATGGACAATGGAGCCTGGCGGGCTGCAGTCCTGGGGTCGCCAAGAGTCGGGCACGACTGAGCGACTAATACTTACTTGCCAGTGTAGCGAGATATGTGATCTGCCTAGTGGTTGATAGCGCATTTATTTTCTGACTTTCTGGAGGTATGATTGCATGGAAGGTCTTAACTTGTTGACTAATAGAATTCGTCTCCACTCAGATCTCACATTCTTTCCTTCTTTGACTTCGTAACACTTCCATGGATCTACTTTTTCCTTTTCTCTTATGAACTGTGGTGTGTTGATGCAGTGGACATTTTATCATTGGAAGTGGAATCACATAACCAAGTAGATACATGGAAATATTTATGTGAAATAATTTGTGATTTAAAAAATACGTACATGAACACATAAAGGATCAAAAGAGATTGGAGAGTCTTATCAGATCAGATCAGATCAGTCGCTCAGTCGTGTCCGACTCTATAGTTGATGTTTTTAGCAAAGGTATTCTTTGTATGTTTGGTCTGAATATCTTCATCCTTTACTGGAAAGTTGCTTAAAATGTACATTTCCTTCTTGATTCTGATAGTGATTCATTATATAACTGTGGACTGTGTGAAACTAATTCTACATTCAGCTGCAGGATATGTCTGACTGGAGTCTTTTCTTTTCTACCTCTGACAATGAAGTCAAATTCTTGGCTTCAGAGCTGAGAAAGCCTTCCTTATTGGGCAAGGTCACAAACTATCAAAATGATAACTCTGGATGTCCAGAGATCTCATTTGTTTATTTTGTTGGATACCTCTGACAATGCACACACAAGTTGTGTGCATGTGTGTGTGTGTGTGTGTGTGTCTGTCTGTCTGTCTCCTGCCAAGAGTTTCTGTAAAATTGTAAATACAAAGGAGAGGTGATTCAGAGCAACAACCTATCAAACAGAAACTGCACACTTGGCTCCTAAGAGGTTATCAGGTAGACAGTGACAGCTTAGCAGGATAGATGATTTTTTTTTTTTAAAGAAAAAGGCCCTACATTTTAATGCTAACCTCAGTTACCTCCTTTTTGTATCTCCGTTCTTAAGCTTACTGACGAAAACAACAACAGCAACAAAAATCTTTCACTGCCATAGGTTATTTGACTCAAGTGAAGAGAGTTGTTGAGATTGTTTTAAAGATCTGTTGTGGTGTGTAGGTGGAGATAACTGTATAATACCAGAGTGGGCAAATAATATTACAGACATTTGTCAGTTAAGTGAGCATCATTTTTTTTTTTTTTTACATGGTGGCAATCTGTGTGCATTAATTTTTTTCACTGTGTTAACGTTTATTCAGTTTCAGGTATTTCTTGGGATTAAGGAAGAGACTGCAGTCCACTTAAACGGTGTTGAAAGGGAACAGTAAAAGTAGTTACTCTAAAATTTTCTGGGGTCTAGATGTCTACATATGTTCTCTAAGGCATCATGTTAGATTCAGTAATTTGCCTATTCCCTCTTCAGTCTTTCTTTTCCTCCCTTTTAATTTTTACCTAGATAATTGCAAAAGTGAAAAGGGGAGACTATTTCATCATTCTTTTAATTTTACTTTATATGCATTTAAAGCTACAGCCAGACAGGGCTTCTTGGAGGCTTGTACTTTCAGTTATGCATGTGACTGCTCAGAGGAGAGAGTTGTGTGCAGCACTATGTATGAGCACGTATAGCAGCTCATGGCAGAGCAGTGGTTAAAGGTTTGAACATATTGTACCTTGCAGTCCTAAGGGAGGCATTTTGCTCCTCCGTAGACAATAATCGGCTTGTCAGAGTCGAATGGCTTTTTGTTTTTTCTTTATCTAGTAAAATGCAGTGGGCTAAGCCTTTCTGGGAAGCAATTTCTTCCTCCACCACATGGACAGAAGGTCGTGGATGCTGTCTCTGAAACAAAGGGGAAGTGGTGATAGAAAAATCAGTGGCTAGGGCATAATTAGATTGGAGCTCTGTCACAGATACAACAATTCTTGTTTGAAAGCTGGACTTTCTGCTATACCATGCTTTTCTGTCTTCACATTTGAAATACAAGCAATGAGTATTCATTCTACTTCAGGCTTAATTTTTCAGGCTCTTTTCTAAGCACTCTGAGAATAAACTTGGAACAATTTACTTTTCTTGGTGGTTTCCAAAAATGTTTAAGATTGCTTTCCAGCAAAATTGAGAGGACGGTACAGCGATTCCCCATATACTCCCTGCTTCCCTACAGACGTAGCCTTTCCTGTGGTCAGCACGCCCCACCAGAGTGGCATATTTGTTTCAACTAATGAACCTCCACTGACACGCCATAATCACCCAAAGTCCACAGCTCACCTAAGAGTTCACTCTTGTTGGTGTGCATCTGATGGGTTTGGAAAATATATAATGACATATAGTCATCATTATATTATCACACAGAATAGTTTCACTGCCATAAAAATCCTCTGTGCTCCACCTATTCATTTTCCCCTCATCCCCCCCACCACGCCAAGCAACCACTGTCTTTTTGCTGTCTCCATAGCTGTGCCTTTTCCAAAAAGCCACATAGCTGGAATCATATAGTATGTAGGTTTTTTCAGATTGCCATCTTTTACTTAAAATGCTTAAGATTCCTTCATGTCTTTCCATGGCTTGGTACCTCAATTCTTTTTAGCAATGAGTAATATTCCTTTGTCTGGATGTACCACAGTTTATTTATCCATTAACCTACTGAAGGATATCTTGGTTGCTTCCAAGTCATGGCAGTTGTGAATAAAGCTGCTGTAAAAATCCATGTGCAGGTTTTTGTGTGGACGTAAGTTTTCAAGAGACTGCCAAATTGTCTTCCAAAGTGACTCTGTCCCTTTTCATTCCCACCAGCAATGAATGAGAGTTCCTTTTGCGTCACACCCTTGTCAGTATTTGGTGTTGTCAGTGATCCAGATTTGGGCCAGTAATATAGATGTGTGGTGGTATACGCTTGTTGTTTTAATTTGCATTTCGCTGATGTCATACGATGTGCAGCATCTCTTTATAGGTTTTTTGTTTGCTATCTGTATATCTTTGGTGAGATGTCTGTTAAGGTCTTTGGCCTGTTTTTTAATTTGGTTGTTTGTTTCCTTATTGTTGAGTTTTTGTTTGTTTGTTTTTTGCTGCACTGAGCAGCATGTGAGATCTTAGTTCCCCAACCAGAGATCAAACCCACACCCCCTGCAGTGGAAGTGCAGAGTCCTAACCACTGGGCCAATAGGGAAGCCCCATCCTTATTGTTGAGATTTAAGAGTTCTATATGTATGATAGCAGTCCTTTATCAAATGTGTCTTTTGCAAATACTTTCTCTCAGCTGAAGCTTTCCTTCTCATTCTCTTGACATTGTTTTTCACAGAACACAAGTTTTTATTTAACAAAGTCCAACTTATCAATTATTCCTTTCATTGATCATGCCTTTGATGTTACCTCTAAAGTCATTGCCAAACCCAAGATTATACTAGGTTTTTTCCTATGGTATCTTTTGGGAGTTTTATAGTTTTGTGTTTCACATTTATGTTTATGATCCATTCTGAATTAGTTTGCAAAAGGTTTTAAAGTCTGTGTCTATATTCACTTTTTTGCTTATGGATTTCAAGTTGTTGAAAAGCACTATTTCAGAACTATTTGTTGAAAAGATTATCGTATTGCTTTTGCTCTTTTTTTAAATGAGGTGTAATTGGCATATAACATTATATTAGTTTTAGGTGTACAGCATAATGATTTGATATTTACATATACTGTAAAATGATCACCATAGTAAATCTAGTTAACATCCATCACCTTACATAATTACAGAATTTTTTCCCTTGTGATGAAAACTTTCTGTCTTAGCTACTTTCAAATATGTAATATATTAACTGTAGTCACCATACTGTACATTCAATCCCCATGATTTATTTATAACTGGAAATTTGTGCCTTTTGACCCCCTTCCCCTCTTGGACCCCCTTCACCCCCCATCTCTGGTAACTACCAATTTGTTCTCTGTAAGTTTGGTGGGGTTTTGTTTTGTTTTAAGATTCCATATATGATTGGCTCTCTGTATCCATAGATATGGAATAGTGTTGTTCAGTATCTTTTCATGTATCAGTTGGCCATCTGTATGTCTTCTTTGGAAAAATATTCAGATCCTCTGCCATTTTTAATTGAATTGTGTGAGGTTTTGCTATTGAACTGTATGAGTTGTTTATATATTTTGGATATTAACTCCTTATCAGATATATGTTTTGCAAATATTTTCTCTTATTCAGTAGGTTGTCTTTTCATTTTGTTGATTTTCTTTGTTGTGCAGAAGCTTCTTAGTTTGTTGTATTCTCACTTGTTTTTGTTTTTGCTGCCTTTGCTTTTGGTGTCAGATTCAAAAAACAGTCAGCAGTATGGATGGCAAGGAGCTTATTGCCTCTTATTTTTTCCTTAAAGAGTTTTATGGTTTCAGGTCTTACATTCAAGTTTTTAATCCATTTTGAATTTTAATATTTGTATTTGGTATTAGATAGTGGTCCAGTGTTTACTCCTTTGCACGTGACTGTCCAGTTTTCCAAACACTGTTTTTTGAGGAGACTCCCCTTTCTCCCATTATATAGTCTTGTCATAAATTAGCAATATATGCATGGGTTTATCTTGGGCTCTCTTTCATTGATATGTATGTTGGTTTTTATGCCAGTATCATACAGTTTTGATTACTATAGCTTTGTGATATAGTTTGAAATCAAGGAGCATGATGCCTCCAGGTTTGTTCTTTCTCAAGATTTCATTGACTATTTGGATTCTTTTGTGCTTCCATACACATTTTAGGGTTGTTCTTTTTGTAAGAAATGCCATTAGAATTTTGGTAAGGATTGCACTGAACCTGTATATTGCTTTGGATAGTATGGGCATTTTAACAATATTAATTCTTCCAGTCCATGAACTGATTATCTTTCCGTTTATTTGTGTCTTCTTTAGTTTCTTTTGTCAGTGTCTTAAGAGTTTTCAGTGTACAGGCCTTTCACTTTTGTGGTGATATTTATTCTTGGGTATTTTATTCTTTTTGATGCAATTATAAATGGTATTGTTTTCTTAATTTTTCTTTATGATAGTTCATTATTAGTGTGTAGAAATACAACATTTTTTGTATATTGATTTTATATCCTCAGCCTTTGCTGAATTCACTTTAAGAATTTTTTGGTGGTCTTTAGGGTTTTCTATGTATCATCTGCAAATAATGACAGTTTTACTTCTTCCTTTCCAATTTGGATTACTTGTATTTCTTTTTCTTGCCTAACTGTTGTAGCTAGGACTTCCAATACTGTGTTGAATAAAAATGGTAAATGTGGTGTTTTGTTTTGTTCCCGATCTTAGAGGAAAACGTCAGCTTTTCATTGTTCAGTATGATGTTATGGGCTTGTCATGTGTGACCTTTATTACACTGAGGTATGTTCCCTCTATACCACTTTGTTGAGAATTTTTATCATAACTAATGTTGAACTTTGTCATATGTTTTCTGCATCTAGTGAGATGATGGAATACTTTTTATCCTTCATTTGGTAAATGTGGTATATCACACTGATTGGTGTATTGGATACTGAACCATCCTTGTATCCCTAGAATAAATCCCATTTGACCATGGTATATGATTCCTCTTAAGGTATTGTTGAATTCTATTAATATGGTGTTGAGGATTTTTGCGTTTATGTTTATCAGGGATATTGGCCCATAATTTTCTTTTCTTGTGGTGTTGTGGTTTTGGTGTCAGGGTAATGCTGGCCTTGTAAAATGAGTTTGTAAGTATTCCCTCTTCTTTAATATTTTGGGTGTTTGAGGATTGGTATTAATTCTTTGAATGCTTGGTAGAGTTCATCTGGTCCTGGACCTGTGTCTGTTGGGAGGCTTTTGTTTACTGATTCAAACTCCTTACTGGTAAACAGTCTGTTCATATTTTCTATTTCTTCATGACTCAGTCTTGGATATTTGTATGTTTTTAGGAATTTATCCATATCTCTTAGGTTGTCCAGTTTGTTGACTTATAGTTGTTTGTAGTAGTCTCATATGATACTTTGTATTTCTGAGGTATCACTTGTACTGTCTCCTCTTTCATTTCTGTTTGGTTTTTCTTGTTACTTTATTTAGTGCTCTTTTTTTTGGTGATTCTAGCTAAATGTTTGTCAATTTTATCTTTTCAAAGAACCAGCTCTTGGTTTCTCTGATCTTTTTAATTGTCTTTTTAGTCTCTAATTCATTTATTTCTGCTCTGATCTTTGTTGTTTCTTTCCTTCTCCTAACTTCAGGCCTTGTTTGTTCTTTTTTAAGTTCCTTGAACTATAAAGTTAGGTTGTTTATTTGAGATTTTTATTATTTCTTGAGGTAGGCATTTATTGCTCTTAGCTTCCCTCTTAGAACTGCTTCTGCTGCATACCATAAATTTCAGTATTTTATATTTCCATTTTACTTTCTCTAAAGGAATTTATTTCTCTTTCAAGTTCTTTGTTGACCTATTGGTTGTTCAGTAGCATATGTCATTTCCACATATTTGTGAATTTTCTAGTTTTCTTCATGTGACTAATTTCTAGTTTCATACCATTCTGGTCTGAAAATATGCTTGGTATGACTTCAGTATTCTTAAACTTATTAAGACTGTTTTGTGGCCTAACATGTGATTCATCCTGGAGACTATTTCATGTGCACCTGAGAAGAATGTTTGTGTCTTTGCTCCTTTGTTAAAAATAAATTGACTAGATTTAGATGGGTCTGTTACTGGACTCTCTGCTCTGTTCCATTGATCTTTTAATCTGTTCTTTCACCAATACTACATCTTGATTACCCATAGCTTTATAGTGTATCTTGGAGATAGGTACTGTTGGTCCATCAACATTGTTCTTCTTCAGTATTATGCTGGCTATTTGGGGTTTTTTGCCTCTCCATATAAACTTTAGAATCAGATTGTTGACATCCACAATAATTTTGTGGGATTTGCTGGGATTTTGATTGGGATTGCATTAAATATATAGATCAAGTTGGGAAGAAATTATATCATCTTTATAATAAATACCCATTTAGTTGTTCTTTGATTTCATTCATCAGAATTTTATAATTTTTCTCATGTAGATCTTTCACATATTTTGTTAGATTTATACCTATGTATTTAATTTGGGGAGGTACTAATGTAAATGGCATTGTGTTTTTAATTTCAAACCCTACATGTTTATTTCTGGTATATAGTAAACAGATGATGACTGTGTATTAACCTTGTATCCTGAAATTTTGCTATAATTTATTCTTAGAGTTTTTTGTTATTTCTTTTGGATTTTCTACATAGATGATCATGTCAACTGCAAACAGTTTTCTTTTTTCCTTCCTGATCTCTATGACTTTTATTTCCTTTTCTTATCTTATTGCATTAGCTAGTGTATCCAGTACAATGTTGAAAAAGAGTGGTGAGAGTGGGGCATGTCATTGCTTTGTTCTTGATTTTAGCAGAAAAGCTTTGAGCTTTTCACCATTTAGTGTTAACTGTAGGTATTTTGTAGATGTTGTTTATCAAGTTAATGAAGTTCCCATATACTCTTAGTTTGCTGAGAGTTTTTATCATGAATTCATGCAAGATTTTGTCAAGTGCTTTTTTTTAATCTATTGATATGATCATGAGATTTTTCTTCTTTAGCCTGCTGATGTGATGGATTGCATTCATTTATTTTTGAATGTTGAACAAGCCTGGCATACTTGAAATAAATCCCACTTGGTTGTGGTGTATAACTTTTTATACACTGTTGGATTTGATTTACTAATATTTTGTTGGGGATTTTTGCATTAATGTTCATCAGAGAGAATGGTTTGTAGTCATATTTTCTTGTAATGTCTTTCTCTGGTTTGGGTATTTGAGTAATGTTGGCCTCACAGAATAAGTTAGACGTTTTCTCTCTGCTTCTGTCCTCTAGAGGAGACTGAAGAAAATTTGTATAGTTTATTCCTTAAATGTTTGGTAGAATTCAGCAATGAACACATCTGGGCCTGGTGCTTTCTGTTTTCAAAGTTGTTAATTGTTGAGTCAATCTGTTTAAAAGATACAGGCCTTTTCAGATTGTCCATTTCTTCTTGTGTGAGTTTTAGCAGATTGTGTCTTTTAAGGAATTGGTCCGTTTCATCTAGGTTATCAAGTTTGTGTACATAGCATTATTCATAATAGTCCTTTATTATCCTTTTAACATCCATGCAATCTGGAGTGATGCCCCTCTTTGATATCTGGTCCTAGTAATTTGTGTCTTCTCTCTTTCTTGGCCTGTCTAAAGGTTTATCAACTTTATTGACCTTTTCAAAGAATCAGGTTTTGGCTTTATTGATTTCTTGTATTTAATTTTATTTTATTTCTGTTCTGATTTTTATTAATTTTCTTTTACTTACTTTGGCTTTAATTTGTTCTTCTTTTTCAAGTCCATTGTGATCTGAGAGCAGATAGTGTATGATTATTTGTTAAGGTCTGTCTTAGTGAATGTTCCTTCCATGTGAACTTGAGAAGAACATGTAATCTGCTATTCTTGGATGAAGTTTTCTATAGATGTCAATTATATTCAGTTGATTGATGGTGTTGTTGAGTTCAGCTGTGTCCTTCCTGATTTCCTACCTGCTGATCTGTCCATTTCTGATAGAAGAATGTTAAAGTCACCAACTCTAATAGTTGGTTTATCTGTTTTTCCTAGCAGTTCTGTCAGTTTTGGGGTCACATGTTTTGATGCTCTGTTGTTATGTACATACATATTAAAGACTTTTTTTTTTTGTCTTTTTGGAGTATTTATCCCTTTATCATTATGTAATGCCTCTCTTTAGCCCTGATGACTTTCCTTGCTTTGAAGACTGTTCTGTCTGAAATTAATATAGCTCCTCCCCTTCCTTTTGACTAGTGTTACCATGGTATTTTTCTCCATTCCCTTACTTTTTAAAATTTTTATTTTAATTGGAAGATAATATTTAAAATAACTTTACAATATTGCAAAGAAATAGAGGAAAACAATAGAATGGGAAAGACTAGAGATCTCTTCAAGAAAATTAGAGATACCAAAGGAACGTATCATGCAAAAATTGGCACAATAAAGGACAGGAAAGTAGGTATAGACCTAACAGAAGCAGAAGGTATTAAGAAGAGGTGGCAAGAAAACACAGAAGAATTATACAAAAAAGATCTTCATGACCCAGATAACCACGATGGTGTGATCACTCACGTAGAGCCAGACATCCTGGAGTGTGAAGTCAAGTGGGCCTTAGGAAGCATCACTATGAACAAAGCTAATGGAGGGGATGGAATTCCAGCTGAGCTATTTCAAATCCTAAAAGATGATGCTGTTAAGTGCTGCACTCAATATGCCAGCAAATTTGGAAAACTCAGCAGTGGCCACAGGACTGGAAAAGGTCAGTTTTCATTCCAATCCCAAAGAAAAGCAATGCCAAAGAATGTTCAAACTACCACCCAATTGCTTTTTCCATGATCCAGCGGATGTTGGCAATTTGATCTCTGGTTCCTCTGCCTTTTCTAAAACCAGCTTGAACATCAGGAAGTTCACGGTTCACATATTGCTGAAGCCTGGCTTGGAGAATTTTGAGCATTACTTTACTAGTGTGTGAGATGAGTGCAATTGTGCAGTAGTTTGAGCATTCTTTGGCATTGCCTTTCTTTGGGATTGGAATGAAAACTGACCTTTTCCAGTCCTGTGGCCACTGCTGAGTTTTCCAAATTTGCTGGCATATTGAGTGCAGCACTTTCACAGCATCATCTTTCAGGATTTGAAATAGCTCCACTGGAATTCCATCACCTCCACTAGCTTTGTTTGTAGTGATGCTTTCTAAGGCCCACTTGACTTCACATTCCAGGATGTCTGGCTCTAGGTGAGTGATCACACTATCGTGATTATCTGGGTCGTGAAGATCTTTTTTGTACAGTTCTTCTGTGTATTCTTGCCATCTCTTCTTAATATCTTCTGCTTCTCTTAGGTCCATACCATTTCTGTCCTTTATTGAGCCCATCTTTGCATGAAATGTTCCTTTGGTATCTCTGATTTTCTTGAAGAGATCCCTAGTCTTACCAGAGGTCAAATTGCCAACATCTGTTGGATAATAGAAAAAGCAGGAGAATTCCAGAAGAATATCTACTTCTGCTTCATTGACTACTCTAAAGCCTTTGACTGTGTAGATCACAATAAACTGGAAAATCCTTCAAGAGATGGGAATACCAGACCACCTGACCTGCCTCCTGAGAAATCTGTATGCAGGTCAAGAAGCAACAGTTAGAACTGGACATGGAACAACAGACTGGTTCCAAATTGGGAAGGGAGTACATCAAGGCTGTATATTGTCACCCTGTTTATTTAACTTATATGCAGAATACATCATGTGGAATGCTGGACTGGATGAAGCACAAGCTGGAATCAAGATTGCTAGGAGAAATATCAATAGCCTCAGATACGCAGATGACATCACCCTTATGACAGAAAGCAAAGAGGAACTAAAGAACCTCTTGGTGAAAGTGAAAGAGGAGAGTGAAAAAGTTGGCTTAAAGCTCAACATTCAGAAAACGAAGATCATGGCATCCGGTCCCATCACTTCATGGGAAATAGATGGGGAAACAGTGGAAACAGTGTCAGACTTTATTTTTCTGGGCTCCAAAATCACTGCAGATGGTGACTGCAGCCATGAAATTAAAAGACACTTGCTCCTTGGAAGAAAAGCTGTGACCAACCTAGACAGCATATTAAAAAGCAGAAACATTACTTTATCGACAAAGGTCTGTATAGTCAAAATTACAGGATTTCCAGTAATCATGTATACATGTGAGAGTTGGACCATAAAGAAAGCTGAGCACCAAAGAATAGATGCTTTTGAACTGTGCTGTTGGAGAAGACTCTTGAGAGTCCCTTTGACAGCAAGGAGATCAAACCAGTCAATCGTAAAGGAAATCAGTCCTGAATATTCATTAGAAGGACTGATGCTGAAGCTGAAGCTCCAATACTCTGGCCACCTGATGCAAAGAACTGATTCATTTGAAAAGACCCTGATGCTGGGAAAGATTGAGGGCAGGAGGAGAAGGGGGCGACAGAATATGAGATGACATCACTAACTCGATGAAGATGAGTTTGAGAAAGCTCTGAGAGTTGGTGATGGACAGGGAGGCCTGGCGTGCTGCAGTCCATGGGGTCGCAAAGAGACACCATTGAGCAACTGAACTGAACTGAACTGAAAATATTGTGGTGGTTTAACTTTACAATATTGGAATAGTTTCTGCCATACATCAGTATGAATCAGCCATAGGCATATACTCGTCCCCTCCCTATCCCATACTTTGAATCTATATATGTCTTTATACTTATACTGAGTTTCTGGTAAACAACATATAGTTGGGTCTTGTTTTATTTGTTTATTTGTTTATTTATTTTTGGCTATGCTGGGTCTTTAATCCTGCACACGGGCTTTCTCTAGTTGTGGAGAGCACAGGCTGCTCTGTAGTTGGAGTGTGAGGGCTTTGCAGAGCACGGGCCCTAGAGTCTGCAAGCTTCAGTAGTTGCAGCATGTTGGGCTCAGTAGTTGTGGCTTGTGGGCCCTAGAGCGCTGATTCAGTAGTTGTAGAGCACAGGCTTATTTGTCCTGTGGCATGTGGGATCTTCCCTGACCCAGAATCGAACCTGTGTCCCCTCCATTGATGCAGATTCTTTACCATTGAGCCACCAGGGAAGTCCAGGTCTTGTTTTTTGATCCACTCTGATCATCTCTTTTAATTGATGTATTTAGACTATTGACATTTAAAGTGACTATTGATTACTGATAGTTGGTTTAATATACACCATATTTGTTATGCTCACAGTTCAGGTGGCCAGAAGTCCAAAATCAAGGTGCAGGCAGCGCCACAACCCCTCTCGAGGCTCTCAGGAGAATCCTTTCCTTACCTCCTTACCTCTTGCAGCTTCTGATGACTGCCAGCATTTTTAGGCTTGTGGCCACGTCATTCCAGTCTCTGATTCTGCCTTCACATCACCTTTTTCTTTGTCTATAAGCACCTGTCTTAACAGCAGTGCTTGTGATGGCATTGAGAGCCTAATTGTATAATCCAGGATAACCTCTTCATCTCAAAACCTTTAATATAGTCATCATATAAAGTAACATATTGGAGAAGGAAATGGCAACCCACTCCTGTGTTCTTGCCTGGAGAATCCCAGGGACAGGGGAGCCTGGTGGGCTGCCGTCTCTGGGGTCGCACAGAGTCGGACGCAACTGAAGCGACTTAGCAGCAGTAGCATAAAGTAACATTCATGGGTTCTAGGAATTAGGACATGGGCATATTTTGGAGAGCTGTTATGAGTTGAATTATGCCCCTAAATATACATGTTGAAATCTTAAACCCAAGTACCTCAAAATGTGACCTTATTTGGAAATAGGATCATAGATGTAATTAGTTGATAATGAGGTCATACTGGAGTAGAGTAGGTCTCCAATCCAGTGTAACTGATGTCCTTATAAAAAGAGAAAATGGGACACAGATGTATACCCAGGGCATAAAAGATGGAGTTATGCTGCCACAAGCCATGGAACACCAAAGATCACTGGTAAACCACCAGAAGCTGGAGAGGAACATGGGTTGAATTCCCCTTTACATCCTTCAGAAGGAGCAAGCCCTGCTGACATCTTGATTTCAAACTCTGGCCTCCAGAATTATGAGACAATAAATTGTTATTTACGCCCGCAGGTTTGTGGTACTTTGTCAACTCTAGTGAGCTAGTATGGGAGCCACTATTGGCCTACCATGTTGCGGTAGTGGTTTGTTGCCAAAAAGTGGAAACTAGGAGTACCAGAGTCTTATTAACTCCTCCCTGACACCCATTGGTATGCTTAATGGCTTTTATATTTATCCTTTCTCTCCTATCTTCCCCTAACTGACGAATGGACATGCTGTAATGGGATATGATGGTTAAGAGGATCCCGTTACCACCGAATGGATGGAGGTTCTATATAATTGGAGCAATTTGTTATCATTTTAAACCACAATCAAAAATTGACTATTGGTTTTCACAAAGGTCTCTAGTAAGAGACTGTGTGCACAAAAAAGATCCATTGTTAAAATCAAGGCATTTCCCTTTGTGTAGTTTGCTAGATACCTCCAAACTTGAGTAAGCCTGGAAACAGGTTTACAGAAACTAGTCAATGAATAATTTTCTCAGTTTCTTCAGATCTTCTCTTTAGCTTTTGTGGATTCAGTTTAATTAAAAAAATTTTTTTGAATATCTGCAACGTGCTCGGCATAACACTAGATACTGTGACAGAAAGATGTGTAAGACATCAACATATTCACTGTCTCATAGGGGAAGCAGACATAAAAATGTAGTTACTTGTAAGTATTCACAAGTATTGAGAGGTCTGTTAAACATCAGGGAAGGTTTCATGGAGGAAATGATGCTTTAACTGGTTTTGAAAGATAAGTAGAAATTTGCCAGACAGAAGGTGGATAAGAGTATTCTGCACATAAGAGAACAGCATATACAAAAAAATGAAGCAGCATATCATGTTCAGAGAAACTGCATATAGTTTTATGTTGCTGGAGCACAAATTGTGATGCAGAGCAGCAGAAGATGAGGCTGGAGAGGTTAGCAGGGGCAGTTTCCCCACTACCTGATGTTGTTGCTATTTTGGATCACTATGAAAGTCAAGTAGCATGTGGATAAGTGTTACTGTTAGGCAGCATAGATTCCATTCTTTTCCTCTGCCTGCCTGTGTTCTTTTATTATAGACATCTATTCAGTGGCCAGCATTCTAAAATTTATCTCTAATGTCTAAAAAGCAAACATTCAAAGTTTAGTAAGTTTACCATTTGCCTGGTTTTATTTAAAAACTATTTAGACACAAAAATATATCAGCCAAATATGTCAACAAATTGGGGTAAGAAGTTTTTGCTGCATTAAATTAAGGTGGCAAGGCAGAATCAGTATACCTGTGTTGCAGGAAGGGGGACCCTTCCGGGGCCCAAAAGATTAACACTCGGAAATGAATTACCCAAGGAGATACATGAGCTGACAAAGCAAGAGACGTTATTGGGAAGGAGGGCCGGGCGGAGAGCAGTAGGGTACGGGAACCCAAGAGGACTGCTCTGCCACATGGCTAGCAGTCTTGGATTTTATGGTGTGGGATTCATTTCCTGGTTGTCTTTGGCCAATTGTTCTGACTCAGAGTCCTTCCTGGTGGTGCACACATTGCTCAGCTCAGATAGATGTCAGCAAGAAGGATTCTGGGAGGTGACAGGACACGTGGCGTCTCCTTTTGACCTTTCCCAAACTCTTCTGGTTAGTAGTGGCTTTTTAGTTATGTGTTCCTTACCAGGACCTCCTGTCATAAAATAACTCACTCAGATGGTTACTATGGTACCTGGCCAGGCTGGGTGGTTTCAGTCAGTGTGCTTCCCCTAACAGCTATAAGGTGGTTTATTCTAGAGGCTGCCAAACCATTTGAGTCTTTGTCTTTGCCCATTTCTTTATCAGCCTGTAACCTCTTCTGTGGTTGCTAAGGCTCAGGGCACTTAAGATTTGATAGTTTATTTAAAACAAAAATGCATTGCTGTGTTTTGGAATTATTTAGAGTGAGTGAGTGTAATCTTGTAAGCTTGCCCCAACAATCTAAGCACACTTTTAGAGACAGATCTCTCTCTCTCCTTCCGCTCTCCCCTCCATCTTTCTCTCTCTCTTTCCCTCAGCTTAATTTTTCTTTTGGCTTAACTGTTACACTAGTAAGTTCTATATGCCTTTACAAGGCAGGGTTTTAGTTATTGTATACTCTGTTCTGTGACTCATATATGCTCTGCTCAGCTTATTGTAAGCATTCAGAATCTCCTGTATTTACAAGATGTGTTTCAGTTGGTTCAGTTCAGTTGCACTGTCGCGTCTGACTCTTTGTGAACCCATGGACTGCAGCATGCCAGGCTTCCATGTCCACCGATTCTCGGCGCTTGCTTAAATTCATATCCATTGAGTCGCTGTTGCTATCCATCCATCTCATCCTCTGTCTTCCCTGTCTCCTCCTGCCTTCAGTCTTTCCCAGCATCAGGGTCTTTTCCAGTGAGTCAGTTCTTTGCATCAAGTGGCCAAAGTATTGGAGCTTCAGCATCAGTTCTTCCAATGACTATTCAGGACTGATTTCCTTTAGGATTGACTGGTTGGATCTCCTTGCAGTCCAAGGGACTCTCAAGAGTCTTCTCCAACAGCACAATTCAAAAGCATCATTTCTTTGGTGCTCAGCTTTCTTTATGGTCCAACTCTCACATCCATACATGACTACTGGAAAAACCATAGCTTTGACTAGACAGACCTTTGTTGGCAAAGTAATCTCTCTGCATTTTAATATGCTCTCTAGGTTAGGCATAGCTTTTCTTCCAAGGAGCAAGCATCTTTTAATTTCATGGCTCTAGTCACCATCTGCAATGATTTTGGAGCCATTGTTTTCCCATCTATTTGCCATCAAGTGATGGGACGGGATGCCATGATCTTAGTTTTTTGAATGTTGAGTTTTAAGCCAGCTTTTTCACTCCTCTTTCACTTTCATCAAGAGGCTCTTTAGTTCCTTTTCACTTTCTTCCATAAGGGTGGTGTCATCTGCATATCTGAGATGTGTTTAGATGTGTTAGAGTATTCTTTTTCCATAATGAAATTTTTTGCACCCCAAGAGAAAAACACAGTGTAGTAGATTTTCCTAACTTTAATGGTTAAGGTCCACACTGTTCACACTGCATGTTTGTCCTTCCACCCATATGTGTGAGTCCCAGGAATGACAACATTTTTTTTTTTTTTACTGTGTAGGAAATTAAAAAATAAAAGTATTTGATTTTTTTAAGAGTTCATAATATCCTAGTAAGAATTTGGGAAGAGAAATGAGATTGAAAAATATAAGCTTGTAATATCAGTAAGAACTTAATAGGACCGTGTGGTAATCATTTGACCCAAAAAGAAGCTTTCCTTGCTTGGTTAAGAACTAAAGCTGTTCCTTAGGGAGCTTTAATGGTACCCCAACTAAGTGGCTACATCTGGAAAGTAAAATACTAAAAGGTCTACCATTAGGCAAGAGCTATGGAGAAAGCAATTAACCATGTAACTGACACAGGACCCAGCCCTGCTGAATTGTCCCTGGGATTTCTGTGCTCTTAGACACTGGTCCTTTAAAGTTTGTTGAGCATTTAATCTATCCAAGTAGCTGCCATCTAAAGAAAGATAATGGATCTACTGTTGTTAAATCCTTAGCATAGCTCCCAAGAGTATCCTGGTGTTTAATGAAGAGCCAGCCATTAAGTATTGAGGAAGAGGAGCAGCCAGGAATAAGAAAAGATGTGGTTCAGACTCAGCCTCCATACCTTAGTAATCTTCAACTGCTTCAGTTTCAAGAGCAGCATCATAGGTAGCTTCACTCTTACTGTTTTGTTCCTTCCCAAAGCCCAGACAATGTGTAGCCATTGTTTTTAAGGAGCCCGGGAGGCTATAGCTGATGATGAGATAGAATAATTTATTTGGTATACTGTGTGAAAGTGAAAATGGAATTCTGCAGTAGAGTACAATTGATAATATTCTTGAAGACATAGAGCAAGATATTTTAGTGCATATTCCATATCCACGTTCCTTAAATAGAAAATGAGGAAAAATCTATATTCTGAAAACCATTATGTATGGGTTAGGAATGGTTTCAGTTGCTGATACCTAACAGTAACTTAAAACTTTATAAATACATGTAACACAAGAAGTTCTAAGAATTAAGGTGGAGCAGTTAAGCAAGGTTGTTGAAGACAGCTCTTTCTGCCTCTCTGCTCTGCCCTTTTTTTAGCTATTTTACCTTTCACTCTCAAGTTTTGTTGCCTCACTGTCAGATAAGGAAGAAAAAAGGAATAGCACCAGAAGGCAATGGCACCCCACTCCGTGCTCTTGCCTGGAAAATCCCATGGATGGAGGAGCCTGGTGGGCTGCAGTCCATGGGGTCGCTAAGAGTCGGACACGACTGAGCGACTTCACTTTCACTTTTCACTTTGATGCATTGGAGAAGGAAATGGCAACCCACTCCAGTGTTCTTGCCTGGAGAATCCCAGGGACGGGGGATCCTGGTGGGCTGCTGTCTATGGGGTTGCACAGAGTCGGACATGACTGAAGTGACTTAGCAGCAGCAGCTTTCCCTTTTGTAAGGAAGTAAATGCTTTCCCAGAAATGCAGTCTTCTACCCTGACTCCCAGTAGTTTTCTGTGTCTCATTGGCCTGAACGGTATGACAGATTTAATCTTAGCTGCATGTGTAACTGGAAAAGTAAGTATCTGGCTTTTCAGCCTTTGTGATGGGAGGCAAGGAAGAAGCATTGGAAATAAGGGTTGGGTTTTAAAACTAAAACCTATTGGGGTTTAGAAGCTAATAAACCTACTGGGGAGTAAACCTATTCCCCAAACTTATTGCCTGTCCCCAGACCCCATGCCAGCACCCTACCTTCCCCCAAACAATCTAGTATGCAAGGCATTAATTGACAACAGTCTTCTCAGGACCAGAGAAGCCTAATAAGCTATATAGATTTCTACTTTTAAAGCCATTGGACATAGAATTAATTTATGGCCTTACTGAAAAAAAAAAAAAAGTCAAAAAATATTATTAAAAAGAGAAGGAGGGATTCTGGAAAAGTGGCAAAGTAGAAAGGACCAGGAATCTGTTTCCCCGCTTATGCAGCAGTTGCACAGGCAGAATCTGTCTGATGTAACTATTTTAGAACTTTGGAGTCTGTTGAGGGCTTACAACTTCCAGGGGAAGAATTGAAGGGTAAATTGTGGCTATTTCTGTCAAGTTTGGCTGTACACAGTAGCAACTACCTATCCTCCCACCCTTAGCCAGTGCCAGGCAGCTGTGCATGCAGTTTGCACACAGAACGTGAGGGAGCTGAGATGGGCAAAAAGAACCCTTTCTTCTAGGTATCAGGGCTGTATCTCAGGGTGCTGATTGTTGCTCTGATCACAGAGGGGTAAACAGGTAACCATTTTGTTGAATCTCCTCATATTGTTAAAGTCTAGGACATTCAAAAACAACCACATATATGTGGAAAGTTAGAAAGTGATTGTGCATGCCTGGGGAAAGGATCAGGAAAGACCTGAGAAAACATTAAATTTACACCTCAGGCTGATCCATAACACAAAAAAACTCTATAACAATCATAAAAACAAACAAACAACAAACAAAAAAGGAAAAATCAGCAAGTTCTGGGAAAGGGGAGAAAAAAATCTGATTTCCAGAGTTACTGTTTTATTAGATTCAAGTAACCAGTGTTCAACAAAAAATCACAAGGCATACAAAGAAATAGCAAGGTATGGCCCATTCAAAGGGGGAAAAAAATCAACATAAACTGTCCCTGAGAAAGACCTGATGGCAGATCTGCTAGACAGAGACTTTAAAACACCTGTCTTAAATCTCAAAAGAACTAAAGGAAGATGTGGAGAAAGCCAAGAAAACAATGTATGAACAAAATGGAAATATCAATAAAGAGATAGAAAACCTAAAAAGAAATTCTGGGGCTGAAAAGTTCAGTTACTGAAATGAAAAATTCACTAGAGGGTTTCAAAGGCAGATTTGAGCAGGTAGAAGAAAGAATCAGTGAATTTGAAAATAGGAGTTTGGGGAATTTCCTAGGTGACCACTGATTAGGCCCCAGTGCTTTCACTGCCAGGGCCTAGATTTGATCCCTGGTTGGGAAACTAAGATCCCACAAGCTGCACAGCATGGCCAAAAAAGGAAAATAGGAATTTGGAAGTTATCAAGTGTGAAGGACAGAAAGTGAATACTGACAAGAAGCAAGCAAAGCCTAAGGGACCCCTGGGATACCATCAGGCAGACCAGTATATGCATTGTGGGAGTCCAGAAATAGAGGGAATGAGGGAGGCAGGAAATAGAGAAAGAGGACAGAACAGAGAGAAACATTGAGGAAATAATGTTTGACCACTTCCCAACCAAAAATCTCAAACTCCAAGAAGGTGAATTCAGAGACCCACATCAAAACACATTATAAGCAGATTTTCAAAGGCAAAGAATCATAAGAGCACCAAAAGAGAAGTGAACCATCACATACAAGGAATCATCAATAAGATTACAAGCAGACTTCTGATCAGAAATTTTGGAGGCCAGAAGACAGTTGACCAAATGTATGCAAAGTTCTAAAAGAAAGAAACTGTCAACCAAGAATCCTATATCCAGCAAAATTGCCCTTCAAAAATGAGAGAGAAATTAAGACATTCCCAGAGAGGTAAAAGCTGAGGGAGTTTGTGACTGCTAGACCCAACCTGAAAGAAATGCTTGGGAGTCCTGAAAAGTGAAATGAAAGTGTACAAGACAGTAACTCAATACCATTTGGAGAAATACTAGTAAGAATCTCTAGAAAAGTAAATACATTGGCAATTATAAAGCTAATATTACTACAAGAATGAATGACTTGGAATTGCACTTGTTTTCTGTATGATTTAAGACAGTAATTCATTTAAAGAAAAACATTTCTATTGTGAAAGATAGTATTATTGTAACTTTGGTTTGTCACTTCAAATCTTGTTTTCCATGTAATTTAAGAGATTCATGCATTTATAAGAATTATTTATGTTTTGGGAGTTTGCAGTGTATAAAATTTTAATTGTGTGACATAAGCAATGGAAGGAGATCATCAGAGAACTGTAAAGGAGCAGAGTTCTTGCTTATTATTGATGTTAAGCTGGTATAAATTCAGATTTGAGTATTAAAACTTCAGCATGTTGAATGTAATCCCCATGGTAACCACAAAGAAAGTAGTTGTAGAATATACACAAAAGGAAATGAGAAAGAAATTTAGACTTTTCACTACAAAAAATCAACAAAAGAAGATAGTAATGTAGGAAATGAGGGGTAAAAAACTATAAGGCATGTTGAAGACACATAGACAGAAGTAAGTTCCTCCTTATCAGGAATTACTTCAAGTATAGATGGGTTAAACTCTTCACTCAGAAGACAGAGATTGGCAGGATGGCTAAAAACACATGATCCAAAAAAGAATGAAATATTGCCATTTGCAGCATCATGGATGGAGCTAGAAAATATCATGCCAAATGAAATAAATAAGACAGAGAGACAACATGATATCATTTATATGTGAAATCTAAAAAATAATACAAATGAATCTTTTACAAAACAGCAACAGACTCAGACATAGAAAACAAACTTATGGTTACCAAAGGGGAAAGTAAGTAAGGGCATGAATTAGGAGTATGGGCTCAACAGATAAACACTACTGTATATGAAACAGATAAGCCACAAGATTTACTGTATATTGCAGGAAACTATTTAATATCTTGTAATAACCTATCATTTAAAATAATCTGAAAAAATATAACAATCACTTCCTGTACACCTGAAACTAACAAAATATTGTAAATAACGTACTTTAATAAAAACAAAAGAAGCCCACATGATCCAACTATATGCTGTCTATATGAAACTCACTTGAGACCCAAAGACACAAACAGATTGAAAATGAATAGATGAAAAAAAGATACTCCATGCAAGTAGTGACTGAAAGAGCACAGTGATGACTATACAGATATAAGAATAAATAGATTTTAGATCAAAGTGAAAGTTAAAAAAAGTTACAAAAGATAAAGAAGGATATTATATGTTAATAAAAGTTTCAGTGCAGTAAAAACATGTAATGACTGTGTAGAAAACTTTTAAAAGAAAAATAGGACAAACGCTTCATGATACTGGATTTGGCAGTGATTTCTTGGATATAACACCAATGGAACAAGTAAGAAAAAAATAGATTGGATTTTATTTAAGTAAAATTTTTTTTATACATTTAAAGACAGTATCCACAGTAAAAAGGCAACCTACACAATGGAAGAAAATGTTTGCAAATCATATATCAGATAACGGATTAATACCCAGAATGTATAGAAAACTTCTAAAACTCAACAACAGGTCTTCCTTAGTGGTGTCCAGTGGTTGAGAATCCACCTGCCAGCGCAAGGGATACCAGTTCAGTCCCTGGTCTGGAAAGATCCTGCATGCTGTGCAGCAACTAAGCCTGTGTACGCAACTGCTAACCCTGTGCTGTAGAGACTGTGAGCTGCACCTACTGAAGCCTAGGCACTCTAGGGCCTGCGTTTGACAACAAGAGAAGCCACTGCAGTGAGAGGCCCACGCACCACAACCAGAAAGTAACTCATGCTCAGTGCAGCTAGAGAGAGCCCTCATACGACAGTAAAGACACAGTGTGGCCAAAAAAGAAAATAAAAATTAAAAATATAAAAAATAAAACTCAGCAACAACAAAGCAACCAATTAAAAAATGGGCAACACTCTTGCCACTGTTATTCAGCATAATTATGGAAGTCCTAGCCATGGCAGTCAGAGAAGAAAAAGAAATAAAAGGAATTCAGGCTGAAAAAGAAGTAAAACTCTCACTACTTACAGACAACATGATACTATCTGTAGAAAACCCTATAGGTATGATCAGAAAACTACTATAGCTAATCAGTGATTTAGAAAAGTCACAGGATACAAAGTCAATACACAGAAATCCCTTGTATTTCTATATACTAACAATGAAAAATCAGAAAGAGAAATTAAGGAATCAGTCCCATTCACCATTACAATAAAAAGAATAACTAGGAATAAGCCTACCTAATGGCACCCCACTCCAGTACTTTTGCCTAGAAAATCCCATGGACGGAGGAGCCTGGTAGGCTGCAGTCCATGGGGTCGCTAGAGTCGGACATGACTGAGCAACTTCACTTTCACTTTTCACTTTCATGCATTGGAGAAGGAAATGGCAACCCACTCCAGTGTTCTTGCCTGGAGAATCCCAGGGATGGAGGAGCCTGGTGGACTGCCGTCTATGGGGTTGCACAGAGTCAGACATGACTGAAGCAACTTAGCAGCAGCAGCAGCAGCAGCAAGGAGACAAAAGAGCAGAAAACTATAAGACACTAATGAAAGAAATCAAAGATAACATGAACAGATGGAGAGATAGACCATGTTCCTGGATTAGAAGAATCAACATTGTGAAAATTACTATATACTACCCAAAGCAATCTACAGATTTGATGCAATGCCTATCAAGTTCTTGCCTGGAGAATTCCATGGACAGACCATGGAGTCGCAAAGAGTCAGACACAACTTGAGTGGCTAACACTTTCACTTTTCACTTTATATCTAATTGCCAATGGTACTTTTCACAGAAATAAAACAAAAAATTTCACAATTCATATGGAAACACAAAGACCCTGAATAGCCAAAGCAATCTTGAGAAAGAAGAACGAAGTTGGAGGAATCAACTTTCCTGACTTCAGACTATACTACAAAGCTACAGTCATCAAGACAGTATGGTACTGGCACAAAAACAGAAATATAGACCAGTGGAGTAAGATAGAAAGCCCTAAGATAAACCCATGTACCTATAGGCACCTTATCTTTGAGAAGGAGGAAAGAATATGCAGTGGAGAAAAGATAGTCTCTTTGGTAAATGGTGCTGGAAAAACTGGACAGCTATAAGTAAAAGAATTAAATTAGAACACTTCCTAACACCATACACAAAGATAAAATAAAAATAGGTTAAAGAGTTAAATATAAAACCAGAACCTATAAAACTGTTAGAGGAAAACATCACTCTTTTGATATAAATCACAGCAAGATCCTCTATGACCTGCCTCCTGGAGTAATGGAAATTAAAAACAAAAATGGGATATAATTAAACTTAAAAGCTTTTGCACAGCAAAGGAAACCATAAACAAGATGAAAAGACAACCCTCAGTATGGAGAAAATAATTGCAAATGAAGCTACTGACAAAGGATTAATCTCCAAAATACACAAGCAGCTCAGGCAGCTCAATGGCAGAAAAACAAACAATCAAAAGATGGGCAGAAGACTTAAACAGACATTTCTATAAAGAAGATATACAGGTGGCTAATAAACACATGGAAAATGTTCAATATTTCTTATTATTAGAGAAATGCAAATCAAAACCACAAGGAGGTATCATCTCATACTGGTCTGAATAGCCATCATAAAAAAAAAAAAAAACTACCAATGGTGAATGCTGGAGAGGATGTGGAGAAAAGGGAACCCTCTTACACTGTTGTTATTTAGCTGCTAAGTCGCGTCTGACCTTTTGCAGCCTCATGGACTTTTGCCTGCCAGGCTTCCCTGTCTGTGGGATTTCCCAGGCAAGTGTACTAGAGTGGGTTGCCATTTCCTTCTCCAGGGATCTTCCCAACCCAGAAATTGAACCTGTATCACTGTCATTGGCAGGCAGATTCTTTAATGCTGAGCCACCAGGGGAAGCCCTGGTAGTACACTGTTTGTGGAAATGTAAATTGATATGGCCACTATGGAGAACAGTATGGAGATTTCTCTAAAAACTAGGAATAAAGCTACCATATGACCCAGAAATCCCACTGCTGGGCATATACTTTGAGAAAACCATAATTCTAAAAGACACATGTACCCCTGTGTTCACTGCAGCCCTGTTTATAATAGCCAGGACAGAGAGGCAGCCTAGATGTCCATCAACAGACAAATGGATAAAGAAATTGTGGTACATAGATATACTGCTGCTGCTACTGGTGCTAAGTCGCTTCAGTCGTGTCCGACTCTGTGCAACCCCATAGATGGCAGCCCATCAGGCTCCCCCGTCCCTGGGATTCTCCAGGCAAGAACACTGGAGTGGGTTGCCATTTCCTTCTCCAATGCATGAAAGTGAAAAGTGAAAGTAAAGTTGCTCAGTCGTGTCCGACTCCTAGCGACCCCATGGACCGCAGCCTACCAGGCTCCTCTGTCCATGGGATTCTCCAGGCAAGAGTACTGGAGTGGAGTGCCATTGCCTTCTCCACATAGATATACAATGGAATATTATTCAGCCATAAAAAAGAACACATCTGAGTCACTTAGTGAGGTGGATGAACCTACAGCCCATTATAGAGAGTTAAATAAGTCAGAAAGAGAAAAACAAATATCATATATTAACACATATATATGGAATCTAGAAAAATGGTATTGATGAACCTGTTTGCAGGGCAGCAATGGAAATGCAAACAGAGAGAACAGACTTGTGGACACAGTGGAGGAAGAAGAGGCTGGGATGAATTGAGAGAGCAGCATTGAAACATACACATTTCCATATGTAAAATAGATAGCAGAAATTTGCCGTATGACGCAGGGAGCTCAACCTGGTGCTCTATGACGACGTTGAGGTGTAGGATGGAATGGGAGGAAGAGGGAGGTTCAAGAGGGAGGGGACATATGTATACCCATGGCTGACTCATGTTGATGTATGGCAGAAGCCACCACAACATTGTAAAGCAGTTATCCCCCAATTAAAAATGAATAATTTTTTTAAATGAGCAAAAAGCCTTGAATAGACATTTCTCCAAAAAAGATATACAAATAGCCAACCAGCACATGAAAAAATATTCAATATCACTAATCACTAGGGAAATGCAAATTAACACTACAGTGATAACTACTTCACACCCATTAGAATGGATGCTTCAAGAACAACAACATAAAAAAACCACCCAGATAATAGCAAGTGTTGTCAAGGATATGGAGAAATTAGAACCCTTGTGCACGGTTGGTGGGAATGTAAGATGGTACAGCCAATGAGGAAGACAGTATGATAGTTCCCTCAAAAAATTAAAAATAGAATTACTATTTGTTGATATATAATCCAGCAGTTCCACTTTGGGTATATACCCAAAAGAATTAAAAGCAGAGATATTTATTCAACTGTATTCAAAGCATTATTCACAGTAGTTAAAATATAAAACAACCCAGCTGTCCATTTACTGATAAATGGATAAACAAAATGTGGTATATATACATACAGTGGGTTTTCATGCAGCCTTAAAAAGAAATTCTGCAGTATGCTACAACATGGATGTGCTGAGTGAAATAAGTCACAAAAAGACAAATACCACATGATTTCACTCATATGAGGTTCTTAGAGTAGTCAGAATCATAGAGACAGAAAATATCAAGGTGGGTGCCAGAGAGTGGGGAGGGGAAAATGAGGAGTTACTTTTTAATGGGTATAGAGTTACATTTCTACAAGAGGAAGAGTTATGGGGGGGTGGATGGTGGTGATGGGTGCACAATAATATGAATGTATTTAATACCACAGAACTGTACAGGTAAAACAGCTTATATGGTAAATTTTATGTCATGTGTATTTTATCACAATTAAAAAAAAAAAGCAAGAGGAGGAGGAAAGATTTACACTTCCTGCTTTACTGTGATACTACGGAATCCCTTAGAAGTTGAGATGACCAGGACTTTCTAAGTACATTGAAACCTGAAGTAAGATTATATTTCTCAGTCCCATAGTAAGTAACATTCATAAATTAAAGTAAAAATAAAATACTATTTTTATTCAGTTATAAAACTCACAAGAAATTATATTGCCATTCCCTTTTCTACACTGCCCAGTCCCTGGTTGGAGTTGGCCTGTATGACCTTTGGAGCTCTTTTCCTTTCTGCTGTGATTTATTAGGCACCTGTAACTTACTTGGCAAAAAACACTACCCATGGGGCTCATGATTTTTCACATTTGTCACAAACAGGAGGAGGGAACAGGAACAAAAATAAAAATGAGTGATCAGGTGTGGCTTAGCATTTAAAACTTTGCATCATTTGTCTGTATGTTATGAATAATGCGTTAGTGTTAATCCCAGATCCTAACAGTGAAGATCCAGCAATTCAGTGTTGACAATAGGTTTGAATATTCTTTTTCCAAATGCCAACTGGTTTGTCAGTTTGATTGTAATGTACCTTTTCCTCTTGTCAGATACTCCAGGGCAAACATTGTAAAGGGAGGAATCCAGTTCTTGACATGGCTTGACTTCTGTGTGTGTTGCTGATATTCTGCCCAATAAAATTCAAGTAATTGGGATCCTAAAAGAAAATGCTTAAAAGGATGTGGTTAAAACTACCACTGGTGGTTTGGGGAGTGAAGAAGGAAAAGGTTGCTGTTGATGAATTGATATTTTTCTGCACAGAGCATTTTAGTTGGTAGTAAAGTTCAGTGAGGCCTTCCCAGGTGGCTCAGTTGATAAAGAATCTGCTTGCAATGCAGGAGACCCAGGTTCAATCCCTCGGTGGTGAAATCCCCTGGAGAAGGAAATGGCAACACACTCCAGTATTTTTGCTTGGAAAATCCCATGAACAGAGGAGCCTGGTGGGCTACAGTCCATAGGGTCACAAAGAGTTGGACATGACTTTGCAGCTACATCAACCAAAATTCAGTGATGGAATCAGATACCCAAAGACAGTAAATTGATCCGCAAGCCATGGCTTGAATGCCCTTTCATACAACAACAGTATAACTGCAGTTATTGAAAGTGTCCAAAGTGCCTTTCTATAATAAAGGGAACCTGGTGTCTAACAAAATAGGGGGATACATTGATTCTCATTTATTTGCTTAGTGAAATATACTTTGGAAATGGAGATGGAAAGGGAGCAGATCATTCTGAAAATGTACCTGTTAAAGGTCTTAGAATCTAAAGGTGATAAAAGCTTTTCAACAATTATACCACTATATAAAACTTGACCTAATCACTGTGTGGATCACAATAAACTGTGGAAAATTCTGAACGAGATGGGAATACCAGACCACCTGACCTGCCTCTTGAGAAATCTATATGCAGGTCAGGAAGCAACAGTTAGAACCGGACATGGAACAACAGACTGGTTCCAAATAGGAAAAGGAGTACGTCAAGGCTGTATATTGTCACCGTGCTTATTTAACTTATATACAGAGTACATCAAGAGAAACGCTGGGCTGGAAGAAGCACAAGCTGGAATCAAGATTGCTGGGAGAAATATCAATAACCTCGGATATGCAGATGACACCACCCTTATGGCAGAAAGTGAAGAGGAAGTAAAAAGCCTCTTGATGAAAGTGAAAGAGGAGAGTGAAAAAGTTGGCTTAAAGCTCAACATTCAGAAAACTAAGATCATGGCAAATGGTCCATCACTTCATGGGAAATAGATGGGGAAACAGTGTCAGACTTTATTTTCCTGGGCTCCAAAATCACTGTAGATGGTGATTGCAGCCATGAAATTAAGACACTTACTCCTTGGAAGGAAAGTTAGGACCAACCTAGACAGCATATTAAAAAGCAGAGACATTATTTTGTCAACAAAGGTCTGTCTAGTCAAGGGTATGGTTTTTCCAGTGGTCATGTATAGATGTGAGAATTGGACTGTGAAGAAAGCTGAGCGCCAAAGAATTGATGCTTTTGAACTGTGGTGTTGGAGAAGACTCTTGAGAGTCCCTTGGACTGCAAGGAGATCCAGCCAGTCCATCCTAAAGGAGATCAGTCCTGGGTGTTCATTGGAAGGACTGATGTTGAAGCTGAAACTCCAGTACTTTGGCCACCTCATGCGAAGAGTTGACTCATTGGAAAAGACTCTGATGCTGGGAGGGATTGGGGGCAGGAGGAGAAGGGGACGACAGAAGATGAAATGGCTGGATGGCATCACCGACTCAATGGACGTGAGTCTGAGTGAACTCTGGGAGTTGGTGATGGACAGGGAGGCCTGGCGTGCTGCAATTCATGGGGTCGCAAAGAGTCGGACACGACTGAGCGACTTAACTGAATCACTGGAAAAGGAATTTATTGAGTACCCATTGTGTGCTCTCTGCCAAGTTAAGCCCCAAGATGGGGTTGGTTGGGAGAGTAAAGAATAAGTATGGGGAATTCCCTGGTGGTCCAGTGGTCAGAATTCAGCGCCATCACTGCTGGGGCCTGGTTCAGTCCCTGGTTGGGGAACTGAGATTCTGAAAGCCACTTGGCATGACCAAAAAAAAAGTAATTGTAGGATACACTTTTAACTGTCTGGTAGTTTATAGTCCACTTTAAAGGATAAAAACAGTGAGACCATGTAGACTAGAATTCTAAATTATATGGGGCAGATTGTTCAAAGTGCCATACAAGTTCAGGGAAGTTAGACTACTGAAGGTTAGAATCATTAGAGAAACTTTCAAAAAGCAGTTGGGTTTCAGCTGAGCCTTGGAAGGTTATAGTATTTAGATAAACTGAGGCAAGAGAGGAAGGCATGTCTGAGAGTAGAGGGATTGTGTGTAGGCACAAAATTGAAAACAAGTGCATTTTGCAGATCAGGAGAGACTCACCTGGATAGAAAGCACTAATGGAAGAACAGGAGAAAATAGTTATAAAAATAAAAGAGGTCCAGAAAACGAATACATTTTACATTCCTTTAAAATCTCCTTTGGGAACAATTTCAGCCCCCTCACCCTCAGAGTTGAGAAATTCTTCTCAGTGATTTAAATCCCTTTTGCTGTTGTTTTGACCTTTTCATGTTGTCTTAATTTTTGAAATTCTATTTGTTTCTTATTCTAAGCTCCTCCCATTAGGGTATTCTTGGTCCTCACTGGGCCCAGCCTTTAGTCCTATAGGAAAGATCTAATGTTTATAATAATATCAACTCCCCTTTTGAATATTGATAATGAAAATGCTCGCACCATTGTACACATGAATAAGAGTTTTCTAAGTTGGGGGTGCTTTGTCGCCCTTAATGTGATATGCTAGTTGGCATCTATTCAACAAATGTTTATTAAGCATCCACTGTGCGCAGGTACTGTTCAAAGTGCTCATGGTACTTCCATAAATGAATGAGGATTCTTGCACTTGAGGGGCTTGTATTCTATCAGATGGCTTCTCTGCCAGGCCAACTATAAAATAATATATCTCCTCTAAAAATTCTTTCTTTTTTCAATGGACTAATTTAGTCATCTGCCAAAATCTTCTCTTTAAGATACTCAAACAGCCTTTTCCAAGCAGAAAATGTCTCAGTCCACAGACAGAAGGATTTTCTTTAGGTACAGTTTGGTGGATTTTTTTCCCCCTTCTTTCAGTTTATATCCTTCATTCCCCTGACAACATTTTTCTCTTAGAATATTTTGGGAAGAAGTTTCCTGTTCTTATTTTTCCTCTATAAATTACCTTGCTCACACATGCAGCCTAGGAGCTGCTGCTGCTGCTGTGGTTGTATTTATTTGTTGAACAATCCTGTGCTTTGAAATGATTCATTCAAGAGCCATGAAGCATTCAAAGCAGGATGTGTGACTCATTTCATAAACAGCAGCATCTTGAAGTAGAAAGCAGGAACCTAAGATTAACTAAGGTACAAATGAAAGTTATGTTGGATTGAGGTGTGTGTGTTTAGTCCCTTCCCTTCTCCCTTTCCCCACTTTCCCAAACCTAAATGATATCTTGCATTGGGAATAGAAGTTCTCCAGTGAGGGTGAGAAGCGTTAAGACTGTTGGAGATCTCCCAGTTTGTTCTTTCAGAATACGTGATCAGTTGAAGTGATTAAATAGTGTTTTCGAAAAGGTCAGCTATTCCTTCCACCCTGCTCAGCACCAATATCACTATATTCTAGAGCTTTCTACCTATAGTTATCAGTTTTCTCCTGCTTTTTCAAACTATTTTCTTTCATCAGGATATGCTTGAGTGTAGATGTTATAATAAAAGAAAGCTATTCTGTTCATGAAGTGCTGCCAAACCCACAGACTTTGGAGAAGAGTATAGTTAGGTTTCAGCGTAAGTGATTTTTCAGACTATCGTAAGTAGAAACTCAGTTCCCTGATAGTTTAGGCATCCAGGACTCATTTCCTAGTAACTAAAGAGTTCTGATTTGTCTCCTTCCCCCAGTCTACTCTTCTAAAACAAGGAAAGGGACGTGAATTAATCATAGGTCAGGATATAAGAGCATTTTAAAATGTGAGGCAAATCCACATGGAAACTGGAGCTGTGGTGGCCAAAAACAACATTTCAGGAATGAATTTGGCTAAGGGTGGAGCGCATATTGCACAGAAATTTCATTGGTCACAAAAATTTACCAAGGACTTAGCTTAAAACTACTACATTTCTAATGCCCATATGCTTATGCCTGGCTCAAAGTCAATAGACAAAAATTTATCTTTAGTTTGGGCTAAGCTCTCATTTGCCCTGAGCCTTCTCTTCAATTCTGTTTAGCGGTGCTGTTTCAACAAGTGTCTGGGAAACTTGTCTTAACGGGATTAGGAAAAAAACTCTCTCTGCATTGACTCATTTAGAATTACTCTACAAAGAAAAACTAATTTTTAAATATACCTGTCTACCTTAAGATTTAAAAAGGGAAAGAGGGGAGAGCTAACTGACTATATGCTGTGTGCCAGGTACTAAGTTTTATATAACTATTTATATAACTATTTAATTTAAAAGCTTAAGAAAAGTGGGGTATGAGGGTTCCTTCTGGGGTGCCTGAAATGTTTTATATCTTGACCTGGGTTGTGATTACACCAGCGTAGGCTTCCCTGTGGCTCAGACAGTAAAGAATCTGCCTGCAATGTGGGAAACCTGGGTTCAATCCCTGGGTCGGGAAGATCCCCTGGAGAAGGGAATGGCAACCCACTGTAGTATTCTTGCCTGGAGAATTCCATGGACAGAGGAGCCTGACACAGTACAGTCCATGGGATCCCAAAGAGTCAGGCACAGCTGAGCAACTAACGGTTTCACTTTATTTCTTTTCATACTTATATAAAAATTCATTGAGCTCTACACTTGAGGTTTTTGCAGTTTATATACATTATACATCAACTTTTTAAAAACTTAAGGCTTCATTCACTGACATGTATTCCTGATTTCCAGTTCCCACTGTGCTTATTCTTCAGGCCATTCCTAACTTTTTACTTCGTTCTGTTTATTTAGTCCGTTTGCTAGCAGGTGGGAGTCCAGTTTCTTATTACAGGAGACTGGGTGAGAATGAAACCTCCTAGAAATGGAAAGTATTTTTTACCAAAACTGTACCTTCTGTGCCCATTCTGATACTAATATCACTTTTCCGATTGACTTCCTCATAGTCCTGTAGTCTATTTTATGCTTTTTAAACTAAAAAAATTTCCTTTCTTGATATTTTTTTTCCCTCTGTTGAGGAGTGAAAATCCAAAATAGCCAAAAAGGAAATAGCCGATTTGCTTTTTTGGTGTTACCTCTTTGCCACTAACAAGGCAGTGCATGACAACTGCATTTAGTCTGTTCTTCTCCCAATTACAGTGCCTTCTGTCTCATCTTCCTAATTTCCCTCTCCTAAGTATTTGCAGATTGGCAGTACATCAGCCATTTTCTGAAATGAGGTTGCGAGTTTTCTGCCTGTGTTTTTCTCCTTCCAAGTTTCATATCCAAAAACATGTGTTGGCAGTTCGGCAAAGGAAACTAAAAAACAGCCTTTTTGTTTGTTTGTTTTTTCTTTTCCCTGTTATCTTGAAGCAGAATTTCTCAGCAGAGACACAAATGACACTTGGGGTCAGATAATTTTGTTTTTATTTTAGAGAGCTGTCCAGTGCATCTCCCAGGCCTCTGCCCTCTATAGTTCAGTAGCATTCCCTAGGTTGTAATAAGCAAATGTTACATTGCCAAGTGTCCCCTGGGGGGCAGAGTTGCCCCTAATTGAGAACCACTACCATAGAGTGTAAACTGTATTTAGAGAAAGTGTTTGAGGGGAAAGAATCAGGTTTGGGGACTTCACTAGCAGTCCAGTGGTTAGGGCTCCGTGCTTCCACTGCAGGGGACGTGGGTTCCATCCCTGGTAGGGGAACTAAAATCCCACAAGCTGTGCAGTAAGGCCAAAAAAGTTAATTTGGAGGAAAAAAAACAAAAAATCAAGTGTGGCACATGATTAAAATTCCCATTGGATCTTCAGGCATGTTATCTAGATCAAAGCTCTCCAAAAGAAATATATTGCAAGTCACAAAATGCAAGCTACATAAGTAGCATTGAATTTCCTAGTAGCCACATTAAAAAGTAAAAATAAACAAGTGACATTAATTTTAATATATTTTATTTAAGCAAATATATTCAAAATATCATTTCAACATAGAATCAAAATAAAATTGAGATATTTTATGTTCTCTCTTTCATTTTTCATACTAAGTCTTCAAAATCCAGTCTGTGTTTTGACTTAGTACGTGCGTGAGTGGGTGCTAAGTCTCTTTAGTCGTGTCCAGCTCTTTGCGACCCTATGGACCGTAGCCCGCCAGGCTCCCTCTGTCCATGGAATTCTAAAGGCAAGAATACTGGAGTGGGTTTCCATGTTTCTTCCAAGACCTTCCTGACCCAGGGATGGAACCCATGTCTCCTGTGTCTCCTGCATTGCAGGCAGACTCCTCACCCACTGACCCAGGGATGGAACCCATGTCTCCGGTGTCTCCTGCATCGCAGGCAGACTCCTCACCCGCTGCGCCACCTGGGAAGCCTTGTGTGCACAGTGCAGGACAGCACACCTCAGTTTGGCCCAGCCACGTTTCAAGTGCATTGGATAGGGCGAATCTAAGTCATCTTGGGCTCTAGCTATGGTGCAAATTAGCACATAATACTTTCCCTCTCCCATTTATGCCAAGAAGCTGTCCTGATTCATTTATTTGGGCAAATAAGACTCTCAACTCTTTAACTTTATTGTGTTACTATTTACATCTTCTCCCAAGGCATATAAACTGCCTTTGTGATCCAGTATAACTTAAATTCTTCAGTCCAATTTTGAATAATATCAACCCTCAGTTGTCTTGGAATGGTTAATATCTATACATTTATTGAAAAGTATCATTTTTTACTCTACAACCAGAGTGAATATTCCCCTAAGTTGAGTGGCTCTTTGCCAAAACCTTAGGAATAGGTAAGAGCAAAGAACAAAGGAAGACTCACTAACTGTATTAACAAATGAGAGAGCTGGATTTTTAAATGGGCAATAATTCAAAAAGGAGATCTTTTTAAGAAGCGTCTCTACCCATTTTATTTAATTCAATAGAATAATCTATTTTTAATAAGGTCAAATTTTTATCACTTAATAATTTTAGACTTTTTAATTGAGAAATTGCTTTTAAAGGTATGGTTTCCTAAGCATGTTGTTCAAGATTCACCTAGAAGCTTCCCTCATAGCTCAGTCAGAGAATCTGCGTGCAGTGCAGGAGACCCGGGTTCAATCCTTGGATCAGGAAGACCCTCTGGAGAAGGAAATGGCTACCGACTCCAGTATTCTTGCCTGGAAAATCCCATGGACAGAGAAGCCTGGTGGGCTTCAGTCTATGGGGTCGCAAAGAGCCAGGCACAACTGAGTGACTGACACTTCACAGAGAATTCTTGAGTTAACTCTTAAATATAACAAGAGAGAATATAAGGAACAATGAAAATAATAGCCAAATTGACATTCGCTTTGATTAAAAAAAAAAAAGTTTAGGACTTCCCTGGTGGTGCAGTGAACAGGAATATACCTGCCAATGCCGGGAACATGGGTTCAATCCCTGGTCCAGGAAAATGCCACATGTCATGGAGCAACTAAGCCCCCGCATGACAGCTGCTGAGCTGGTGCTCTGGGACCCTCAAGCCATATCTCTAACGAACCCCTGGGCCACAGCTACTGACACGCGTGTGCCTGAGGCCTGTGCTCCACAGCTAGAGAGTAGCCCCTACCCTCCGCAACTAGAGAAAGCCCGTGTGCAACAACAAACACCAACACAACTGGAAATTTAAAAAACCTCGACACTCTCTCACTAAAAAAAAAAAACTTGAGTAAACTTTTATTCTCTTTCTTACTCTGGCAGGGAGAGGTGACTGGAGCCAAACCATGCCAGTGCCCTGCTTCTTAAGCTCCTCCTCCTGCCATTTTCGCTCCTCCTCTGAAGCATACTATGATTTAGTTCAGAAGGATTCTTAGTTTTTGTAGTGTCGTAACCCACAGTGGCAGTTTGATGAAGCCTATGAACCCCTCCTCAGAATAATATTTTTAAATCAGTAAAATAAAAGACATAGGATTACAAACAAAGTGATTATTTTTATATACAGTTATCAAAATATTTTTAAAATATTTGATAATACATGTGCTTTTTTACGCATAATACTGTCTGTAAGTTCTAGTGGTAGGTCTGGTGACTATCATAATTTTGAAATAGTGATGAGTAGAAAGGCTATTCTGAGATACTTATAATAACTGTAATGTAATATGAGAATATGTGCAATTTCTTTGATGAATTAGGAATGCTAAATTTCAGAGTTTAGTGAAAATGAAAATGTAATTTTTTTTCCTATGATCACAGTTTTCAAAACCCTATGAGATGCTGATGGGTGGGAGATCCCTTTAGTCATGTTCAGTTCTCTTCAGACACCAGCTATTGGTTTGGAAAAATAAACCACTGAAAGGGGAATAGGGTGATGTGAAGGGAGTGGGGTTGTGTAGCAGAGAGGAACAAGAACTAGAGAACAAACAGATCACAACTATGCAGAAAAGTTGTAACAAGAAGGGGAGTTGCCTTTTAAAATACTAAATGATCCTAACTAGAGCAAAGCCTGGAGATTTAAAATCTTCTCCAAGCTAGACTTCTGATAGTAGAAAAGGACTTTTTGCTTGAAAGTCATCCTTGTGTATTCTAGAACATTGTGCCACATTTTTTAAACTACCTACAGATAATTTCCTTGAAGTACCTATAAATGTATTTTTGAAAAAAGATTGTCATAACATCACCAGTACATTTTGAAAACATATACCCTAATCCGCTACCCTTCCTGTCCCTGTAAAGTGATTGTTTTTCCTCTTTCATAGACTAGTTCTGCTCATTTCCTTTTACCAAATACCCAGCAATCCCAAACCCTCTGCACTGATTTGTTTAACCTAGAAATGTCATACCCATGGTTAAAAGACTATTCCCCCCCTTTCCCACTCTCTCCATCCTTTCCTTAGGGAAAAATCTGTGACTGAAAAAGTTGATGCCTATGATAATAATCAATGTCTACGTTGCCTAAAATTAGCCAACAATGGAGAAAACTAAAGTTCTTGGCTAAATATGCACACACTCTATTCAGTTTTGTCCAGGATCCACTGGAAACAACGAAGGCAGTCTTCTTTTGATTCTTTTACTTCTTGATTCTTAATATGTTTAATTGAAAATTCCCTTTACCCTTCAGGCTTGTAGGCCTAGCCTGGAAGGATTTTAGGTCTTAAGCTTCAGTTATGATAGAGCTTAGAGAAAATGTGGGGAAAGCTACTTTTAGGTAAAATAAAGAAATTTTAAAAGTTCAGTTTTGCTTTCTTGCCTAGATAGGTGCTAGGATGGAGCCAACTCCTGACTGGTTTGAAGTCAAGAAGAGCTGTGGATAGAGAGCCAAAGGATGAGTTTTGGTGGGAAATGTGTATCTATCTAATGAGAGTGAAAAAAGAGGACTAACCAATCATTATTTTTAGAAACAAAAAGACGAATAGAACCATGTTTCAGAGCCTGGCTAGTGAAAGAGCTGTGGAAAACTGCGGCATCCAAGCTGTTACTGCGTTGCAGGCATGTTTTAATGAAGGAACATGGCCAGGCAGCCTCAAAGGGAATTTTGAGGGTATCATTCTTTTGAATTACTGCTGTTCATCTGTTCTATTCATCACCCCCTTCTAAAGAAAGGGGGGGAGCATAAATTACTGTCCAATAACCCTGTCTCACTTAGTCATAAACTGAGGCAGACCTAGCCTCACATTTTCATTGTCCTTTCACCAAACCCCTAAATAAATAAAATTTCCATACCATCTCCTTTTTCTCTTTCCTCATCCTGCCTACAGGCTTCCCCCTACCCTAAAAAAAAAATTTTTTTTTTTTTGCTTGCATTTTTATTCTACCATTATGTAGTCAACAGCATTGCACTGGCCCCCTTTATGGCTGATGGAGCCCAGGCGGGCTGCCCGATGAAGGGAGACAGCATTTGGCCGATGGGGCTGGTGTGTGCCATTACTTCTGGCCAATGGGCCTCTGTCCTCTACAGCTCCATCCTGGCTCATTAAAACCCTCAGCCAAATAGCTGGGCAGGCGCCTGCTGCAGCACTGTAGGGGCCAGGAAGTTAAATGGTTCTCCTAATCCTGCATAATTTATCTCTCTGTTAGGCCCCTCATAAATAGTCCAGTTCAGCCCTACCATGGAGAGCTTCATCCTGAATTTCCTATATTTTCGTGATGACCAACCAGTACCCAGCCTTTCCCTTCTCCTTTCTTTATTATCATTATTAAACATTATTTTTCCCTTGCTTGCTACGAGCTAGCCTTAATGTTTTTTTCATTTGGAACCTCCTGCCTGGATCCCACTTCACCAACAATCTGTCCATTTCTCTCATTTGGACCTGGTAATACAGAGCAGTTGGTGCTACGGTCTTCCCCTTCCCCTCTCCTCCAGATTTCTAGTGCTTCATTTTCTCCTTTCCTATTTTCTCTTTTTGAATCCATCTCCTCTCCTTTTCCATCATTTCCATTTTTTTCTTCCTTCCCATTCCCTCTCCAGTCCCTCTTTCCAGGGACCAACCTTACTGTAGGATGTTTGGTAGGACATTTTTAAAAGGGCACTGAGTCACTTCTTTTTTTTTTCACATCTCTGTTTCTGTTTCGTTTCAGAGATTTACAAACGAGGACCACCTGGCAGTTCATAAACACAAGCATGAGATGACATTGAAATTTGGCCCAGCCCGAACTGACTCAGTCATCATCGCAGGTATTTGCTGCCCCAGAAGCCACGTGCCTTGATATCACCAGACAGTTAAGATTAATACCAGGGACCAGATGTACCGGGAGCTGTACTCCCCTTCTCCCATTAAGAGCCCTTATGTGATCTGCATTTAATCAGGAGAAAGGAACACTAAAAGCTCCCAAGTTTCTATTGTGCCCTCCACTCTCTCAGTTTTTAATACAAGATTGGGTTCTGCGGTTTTTGAGGTGGGTGTGTTGAGGTTTTTGTCTTAGCTGTTTTCAGTCTATTCCCTCCTTGCCGCCTTTTTATTAAGAGTTTGGAAGATTTGCAGACAAAAGATGCCTTTGACATTTTTCCCTACCCACAGCAAAGGGGTGAACAAAAGAGAGCAAGGAAGTTGGCCTGGCCTGGCTGCTTCTCTTCCACTGGGTGTCAGTTTCTCCCCAAGCAGGCAGGTTGTCGGTTCGTAAATTCAACTTCCCTTATGACCACTGAGGGCAAACAGTGGGCTTTTCTAGGGCAGTTGGGCGACTGGAACCTCTCACCGGTTGCTCTAGATACTGTTTTGCTTGCCTGTGCCATTCTCAAGGGAGCATTCTTAGCAACTCCTCTCAAACACTGCAGCAGTTCTCTCATGCTGTTTTCAGCTAGACAGGCAGACAAAGTGGGCTCTTTCTTTTGTTACCACAAGGGGTTCTGATTTAGCCTGAGTTAAGCAAGCTTACCTCCATGTTTAACCAGTGGAGAATTTAATGATGATTATTGTATAGTATCAGTTAATAATTCAGGTAAGGCACAATTTCTCTAAGTGTGCATGTGTTCAGTCATGTCTGACTCTGCAACCACATGGACTGTAGCCCGCCAGACTCCTCTGTCCATGGAATTTTCCAGGCAAGAATACTGGAGTGGATTGCCATTTCCACCTCCAGGGGATCTTCCCAACGTGGGGATCAAACCCACATCTCCTACATTGGCAGGTGGATTATTTACCTCTGCATCACCTGGAAAGCCCAATCTCTCTAAGTACTACCAGCCAAAGTGCTGCTTGAGACACAGAGGAGAAAAGAGAGAACCTCCTCCCATAGTTCTGTACATGAAGGAAGGGGCTTGCCCTACAGATCTCCTGTACCTTATTATTTGTTGAATATCTACTGTGTGTACCAGGCACTTTGCTGGGAGCTTGTGGATTGTAATTCCTGGAAAAAGACTTAAGTTGGGGACATTGTCATTAGTGATCCTTAAGAAAGCCTGGGGAAGGTCCTTGGAAGAGTGGAGAGGGCATAAACATGTATGTAGGCAACACATACTTAAATTTATTGTTGGGGCATGTATGTATGGAAAAAATTTTAGTATTTTTAAGTCAAGTATAAGTGAATAATACAAACAGCATCAGTACTCAGAGAATTATTATTAAGTGAAATTGATCGAAGAAGTTTATGCAACAGGTAAATTTGAGGCTCTTGAAAGTCCCTTGGACAGCAAGGAGATCAAACCAGTCAATCCTCAAGGACATCAACCCTGAATATTCATTGGAAGGGCTGATGGTGAAGCTGAAGGTCCAAAACTTTGGCTACCTGGTACAAAGAACCGACTCATTGGAAAATAAGACCCTGATGCTGGGAAAGATTGAGGGCAGGAGGAGAAGGGGGCGACAGAGGATGAGATGGTTGGATGGCATCACCAACTCAATGGACATGAATTTGACAAACTCCAAGAGATAGTGAAGGACAAGGAAGCCCAGCATGCTACAGTCCATGGGGTTGCAAAGAGTTGGACACAACTTAATGACTGAACACACACACCAAATTTGGGGCAGAGTTATCAAGCTGGAGAGGTTATTCCAAATGTGTGGAAATGCCTATGCCACCCTCCATGAGTGGGGAGAGAAAATGACACAGGACAGTCCCAAAGAGATAAACTGTTTTCCTGTTATTCTTTGCCTTCTGTTTCAGGGCATTCATCCCACTGCCCATTTCAGCTCTCCTATCTAGTCTGGTGATTCTCATATCTCCAAATTAAGACCTGGTACCTCACATGTATTTCAGCCCCTACTGAACACTTACTTGGCTATCTTTCTGTTTTCAGATATTCATGTCAGTGACTGTCAGTTAAGGAATTCCTTGTCCTCAAAACCAGCTCCTCCGCTTTGATATTCAGTGATATCAATATTCTCACAATCTTGTATCGTTTTATTCTTTCTTCACTTCTGACTGTTGTGTTCCTTTCTGTGCTTCCTGCCATCCACCATCAGTGTGCTTGAATCCCTCCATAGTCTTCTAGCTGGCCTCCTTGACTGGTCTCTCATTCTAATCCATCTTGCATTCTGTTGAAAAACCAGACTTACTGAAATTCTTGTCCTCTGCTCAAAATCTGTCATTATCTTCCTATTTTCTCTTACTTTAAGGCTATTTTTATTTGGGTTTTCAAGCTTTCTATAACCTTGCCCTGCGGTATTTACCCATCTTTAAATGCAACTTATGTCCCTAACATGACTGTCTTTTGACCTGCACATACCTTTTTCTCCTCATCTATATATTGGTGCCATACCTGCTTCTCTCTGTGCCTTCACCTGCCTGACTCCTCTTAGCCTACTAATCTTTCTCTCTCATCTACCCTCTGAAGCCATTCTTTAAGGCCCAGCTCAAGTCCCAGTTCTTGAAATCTTTCCTAATTGCTCCGCCATTAATTTGTCTTTATTTCTGTAACAGTTTTATTCTGTGCCATACATGGCACATATCTTTTGTATACTGTGATACTCTCTATATAAATTAACTTTATTTCTTCAACTATAAAACATCCTCTTAGTTCTCTATGGCAAGAACCATACTTCTTTTTGGCCCAAACTCCTATACTTCTATCTCTCCCTCTCCCCCTCCCCCAAATGTACACACAGTTTATACATACAGCAGCAAAACACAGAAAGCATTCAATAAACACCTGTTGATTTCTCTGGAATCATCAGAGCAAGCTAAGGGTTTTCTTATATACATTTTCTGGCTGGCTGTTCAAGAATGGAAAAAGTTTATATGAGCCTCAGATCAGAGATCCATAAGGCCCTCTTCTGCTGTAACCATGCCCTTAGCTGCCCCGTCCTGTTCCACTTGAGTTGTGATTTTTTAATGTGCCCTTACTGAAGTACTCTCTATGCATAAGGGAATATTACCTCCACTCACCCGGGGATGGAGGGAAAGTGGCTTTATCGTTGGCCAACCAAAGCTGCCAGAGAACCTTTTAAAACTATTTTGGGAGGTTAGTGGTAAGTTTTCCAAACACTCTGATTCAGAAGAAGTTTTGTTTAAATAAAAAAAAAAAAAAGTTACGTTGTTTCCATGGAAAATCCCACTGGACTATTCCCAATTGATCATGCTAGGAGGAGTGATTTTAGCCCCAGGTCTCACTCCTTAAAATATTGTTTAAACATCATTCTATCCCTATCATTCGGTTTAGTGGTTTGGAATATGAAATGAATCCCCAAGGTGATTAGCAGTGCAAGGAAAACCGTCATAATTGAGTTAGGACCAGAGAACAAGATACAACTGACCTAAGAGAGAAAAGGGGCTTCCCAGGTGGCACTAGTGGTAAAGAACCTGTCATCGCAGGGGATATAAGAAATATGGGTTCAATTCCTGGGTCAGGAAGATTCCCCAGAGAAGGGCATGGCAACCCACTTCAGTATTCTTGCCTTGAGAATCCCATAGACAGAGGAGCCTGGTGGGCTACAGTCCATGGGATCACCAAGAGTCAGACACGACCGAAGCAACTTAGCATGCAAGAGAGGAAAACTAGAAAAACAGGATGGGGAGAGAGAAGCTCAAATCTAAAATTCAAGTTGCTTGAAAAGTTCCCGTGGGTTACCCAGAGCCTCCTTCTTCCCAAGGGCAGAGGCAGCGGGCTGAGGAAAGATTTGTGCAGCCTCTGAGAGGATATTTTGGCTGGCAAATCTAAATCCAAATATCCTGGTTTCCGGAATTTGCTCTTGGTCCCAGGTCTCCATGCAGTGAGGTCTATTGTTTGCAGTTTCCTTTTCTAGCTCACGATCTTGCTATCTTGTTCCCCAGCCCCTAGATGTGCCTGGAATGCCTTCAAGAAGGTAACAGACTCTTACCTTAGTGACAGCTGAAAAACAAGGCACCATTTCTTACTTGGTAGCTTTAGCAAGTAGACTCAGCCATCTGATCCTCAGTCTCTTCTCCTCATCAGATTTTAGTGTCCATCTGCTTACACCTACTCACTTCAGACCTAGCAGAGAATAAGTGTAAAGAGAAAATGTCACTTAACTGTACTTGATTTTCCCACCTAAAAGTTTCACAGACTCCACCTGGGTGGGCAGTTTTTGTTTTGTTTTGGGGGTGAGGGAGCTGAAACCAGCCTCTGAGAGAAAGGTGGTTACATATAGATAGCCACACAACGAAACATTGTTCTGTCGTCCCTCTGCTGGCCTTGAGGCAACACAGCACAGACACCCTCTGGTGGCCTAACACCAGTCTTTACTGACTAGTGCTCCATAAAAGCAAATCTGCCTAAACATAGAGATTCTTTCCAAACAGAAGAATAAAAATGTGTTCTTGATGTGCTCTCTAGTTTTAATCTCAGATCAAAACTAAAATAAAGGTTCCTTTTCTTTTCATGTCTACAGATCAAACTCCTACTCCAACTCGATTCCTGAAGAACTGTGAAGAGGTGGGACTCTTCAATGAACTAGCTAACTCCTTTGAACATGAATTCAAAAAAGCTGCAGATGAAGATGAAAAAAAGGCAAGAGGCGGGACTTTTGCTAAAAAACTGGTGGTGTTCAGATCTAGGCAACTTGCACTGTGCCCTGGGATAATTTGCATAATTGGTTAAAGCAACAAATTATGGGCTTGGTTCTATAGAACCAGATAATACTCACTTATCCTTGTCAGCCATTCAAGTCTTTAGGGTGTCCAGGTGATGGATAAGCACAAGTGTTGGGTCTTCATCAAAAACCAGTTTTCTTGCCCTTCTAGTGGACGTTGTTCAGTAATCTATTTTTTAAACTATTTTTGTTCTGGATATGTTACTCAAATTTTGTTATATAATGGTTTTTTTTTTTTTTTGCCAAATCCCACTCTTTTCTGCGCTAATCAGACTTCTCACTTGGATTGTTTTATTCAGTCAGCCAATCAGTAGACATTTACTGAATTTTGACTCTTCTTTGTTTCAGTGTATGTAACTCCTACCTCCGAGTAACTCTGTAGTAATAGTCAAGACATTAAGCTTAAGGAAGGATGTTCTTAAAAGCCTTTCAAAGGAGATCAGCCAGGATGGTGAAAGAATCAGAAATTAGGTCACTTTGGGAACATTTAAAGAAACCGCTTTTTTTTTTTTTCCTGCATACACATTTTATTGCATAGAAAGGATCATACTTGTCTCCTGTTTTATTTTCTTATTTTGATTTGGCCACACCCAGTGCCATTGGGGGAGAAGGCAATGGCAACCCATCCAGTACTCTCGGCTGGAAAATCCCATGGACGGAGGAGCCTGGTGGGCTGCAGTCCATGGGGTCACTAAAAGTCGGACACGACTGAGTGACTTCACCTTCACTTTCCACTTTCATGCATTGGAGAAGGAAATGGCAACCCACTCCAGTGTTCTTGCCTGGAGAATCCCAGGGACGGGGGAGCCTGGTGGGCTGCCGTCTATGGGGTCGCACAGAGTCGGACACGACTGAAGCAACTTAGCTGCAGCAGCAGCAGTGGCATTGGGATCTTAGTTCACCAACCAAGAATCAAACTCATGCCCCCTGCAGTGGGAATATGGAGTCTTAACCCCTGAACCACCAGGGAAGTGTGAAAAGAAATTTTATTGAAACAAAATTGCAGTCTTCAAATAGTTGAAGAGTTTTTGTGTAAGAGAGGGGTTAAACTTACTCTCTGTGGCCTAGAAGTAGAAATAGGATCAGGATAGGAAGCTATCACAAGGTATGTCCAATTATATGGAGGTCTCTTAGGATAGATATTGTGGAGAGGATTAAAATACTGGAATCACTTCAGATTCTGAGATGCTGTGATCCTGATTTTAACCTTTATATTCAAGATCCCTAGAGAATCCTTTAGTTTGGAAGATCAGAGGAAATAGTTCAAGAAGCAGAGTCAAAGAAAAATAGTTCCCATGGAATAAGGGGTTTGGGGGCAAAAGAAAAAGTTAAAGTTTACTCTATTTTAGAATTATAATTCTGGGTTATTAGTCACTACTTAAAATCAGGTATCTTTTCCATAATAATTCAGAAAAAATTCCAATATCTCTATCTCAGAACATACACATTAACACGTGTACCTCCCATAATTGCAGGGTGCAGTGAGGCATGGAATCTTACCAGAATACAGGAAAGCCAAGACTTAAGAAAAAATTTCCAGGGAGGACTCTTCCCCTCTAAGAGGGAGATAGCAGTGAGAGAGCTTATTCTTAGGTATGTTGATAAGGAGACCAGGGCCCTTGGAAAGCTCTGAGTTGTTATGGCAACAATCTGTTTCTACTGAGACCAACTTTAAGTCCAGAGCTAAGGATTACACAACAGAACAGCACATCTTGCTCAATGGTGTGTTTTTCCTTAAGCTCTGTATATAGTATATAATTATTATATAACAACAGTGTATCTCGGAGGAGGAAATGGCAACCCACTCCAGTGTTCTTGCCTGGAGAATCCAAGGGATGGGGGAGCCTGGTGGGCTGCCCTCTATGGGGTCGCACAGAGTTGACTGGACTGAATTGACTTAGCAGCAGCAGCAACAATGTATCTTTCTTGGAGACATGCTTCCCATTAACAGAAACCTTCTGACTAATCCTATTATTTTAAGATTATGTTGTCCCAGTGGGTCTGATAAGACCTTTACAACCTTAAGATACTCTTTTGATCTATTGATGGTACCAACTGAAAAAGTATATAAAGCCCCACCCGAACTAGTGATTGGGGCACTCATTGCCCACTTCTGATGTCTATGTCAGAAGCTGTCTCTTTTCACTGTAATAAAACTTCTGCTACACAAAACTCTGAGTGATCAAGCCTTGTCTCTGGCCCCAGATCGAAATTCTCTCCTCTCGAGGCCACAAATCCAACACCATTCACTATAAGCTATCAGCAGGTAAATCAAAAGAGTTTGTGCACAATTTTTCCATCCATCTTAAATTATAAGAATGAAGTGTTCCTATCACTGGGGGTCCTTCCAAGTTCTATAGCTTTCTGTCATCTTCATTTCCTGTTATCTCCCACATATTAAAAGAAAGTGGGGGGAAACTCAGTGGCATATATTTGTAGTTCTCCTTTCAAATGGCAGAACTTGTGGTGGTCTGTTCGTCATTCTTTTTATCAGTCACTTGCTTACAATCTATGTGGTATAATTTTATTTTACAGTTTCTCTACTTTATCCCCCCTGTCATTTCTTCCTCGCCCCAAAGAAATCAGTCAAATTGTTTCCACCAGGTTGTGAAGGATTTTAAACCAAACTCATTATAGGGAAATTCAAGAAAATTAGCCTCCTTTTAAAGGCTCCAAGTCTTTTCCACTGCCCTTTTAGCTCAGTTGACACAGTCAGTCATGCCTTTACTCACTGGGCATCTCTTGGTGTTTCTCCCTGCTTGGTCAGGAGTGGTCTTCACCTCTTCTTGATGAGAAGCATAGGCTCAGTGGAAAATTATCTCCAGGAGTGTTTTATGAGCCCAAAACTTCTCTGAACCACAACTTTTCTAGGAGATGCCTCTAGGAGATTTTAAACTTGTGGTTGTATTTACTTAAGAGGCCTCTCCTTCCCACCACCCTCTGACTTCAGGGATCCAGGAATTAGCCCACTTGGACCTGACATCTGTGTAGAAAAAAATGAGGGCAGAAATTGAAACCATCTTTGCTGTTGCTCATCCTTATCAGATTGGAGAGAAAGAACTATTACCACCTTCTCTAATGTAGTAGATACCAGATTATCTTCAATTCACTCAAATACCAGGATTTCTAGTGATTAAAATAGCAAGGGATAAATTAAAAACAAGCTCCTCTTTCACCAAGAAGCCTAGGATGTGGGAAGAATAGAACCAAGAATCCACTTTGTCATGAAACTGAACTGCAATGCCAGCCTCCCTGTTGTGCAGTATCAGGGTCATCTTAGATGGTTTATTGTTCTCTTCAAAGCCACTTATGGCTTCCCAGTTCTGTGAGGTGATTGCACCACTGCCAGAAGAGTACTCTTTCCCTTCTAGTTTTCTCCAGTCCTGCCCCTAGTCCCAAGTTCTAGTTTCTTTGACTGATCAAATGATCAGCCTTTCCTTTCTTTGTTACCCCAAAACCCTATCTTCCTAGCTTCTAGCATCTAGCATCAGATTTGGGGGTGAGAACACCATCAAGCATGGAGAGTTCCCCAGAAAAGATATTTCCTCTTTCATTGACAGTACTTTAATAGCCAACTTTTTTTTGTTTGCTTTTGATAATTGGGTAACCTAGTCATTCTGATTGGCAGAAAAAGTGTTCACAGCTCTCTAGTAGCCAGTGGAGCTGGTTGAGAATAGGAACGCACTGGATTCAGAAATTGTTGTGCTTTCCTAAAAAATAATCATAGAATGTGATGGATAAATGACATCTTTTTTTTATTTTCTCCTTTCAGGGTCTTCATAGGCATTTAAAGGTTTTTTTCCCCTCCTTTCAGAATCTTTATCAGTGTTCATCCATGGTGAGGCAGGTGTAAATAACTTCATTTTATAGTTGGGAAACAGAAGCCCTGAGAAGTTAAACGATTTGGCCACAGTTGTGTGTAAAACCTGGGTTCCACATTTCTTTGACTTTCAGTTTGGTGCTTTGACCAAGGATTGAACTTCTTAGAAGTATATTCACTCATCTTTTAACTGGGAAGATATAGATTAAACCTGAAGGGAATCATGGGATTGAACTGTGCTCATTTCTCTCTTTTAACAGGCTGCTTCTGGGCCCCTTGACATGTCTCTGCCTTCTACACCAGACATCAAAATCAAAGAAGAAGAGCCAGTGGAGGTAGACTCATCCCCACCTGACAGTCCTGCCTCTAGCCCCTGCTCCCCACCGCTTAAGGAGAAGGTAAAGCTGTTTACCAAGAGTCATCTAAAACTTAATTGGTAGATGATGTTTTGATGTGATAGTTGTATAAACACAGTGTGATACAGAAGGATTGATTATGTTTAAATAAATGTTCATTGTTTAGAGGATTTATATAAATTACACCTATTCTCTGACCCAGCAACTCCACTTCTAAGTCTGTATGGAAGAGAAATTAGTGCATATGTCCACCAAAAGAAGTATATAAGGATGTTCATAGCAGTTGTATTCATCAGTTCAGTTCAGTTCAGTCACTCAGTCGTGTCCGACTCTTTGCGACCCCTGAACCGCAGCACACCAGGCCTCCCTGTCCATCATCAACTCCTGGAGTTCACCCAAACTCATGTCCATTGAGTCGGTGATGCCATCCAACCATCTCATCCTCTGTCGTCCCTTCTCCTCCTGCCCTCAATCTTCCCCAGCATCAGGGTCTTTTCAAAGGAGTCAGCTCTTCGCATCAGGTGGCCAAAGTATTGGAGTTTCAGCTTCAACATCAGTCCTTCCAGTGAACACCCAGGACTGATCTCCTTTAGGATGGACTGGTTGGATCTCCTTGCAGTCCTAGGGACTCTCAAGAGTCTTCTCCAACACCACAGTTCAAAAGCATCAATTCTTCAGGGCTCAGCTTTCTTTATAGTCCAACTCTCACATCCATACATGCCCACTGGAAAAACCATAGCTTTGACTAGACGGACCTTTGTTGACAAAATAATGTCTCTGCTTTTTAATATGCTGTCTAGGTTGGTCCTAACTTTCCTTCCAAGGAGTAAGTGTCTTTTAATTTCATGGCTGTAATCACCATCTGCAGTGATTTTGGAGCCCCCAAAAATAAAGTCAGCCACTGTTTCCCCATCTATTTGCCAGGAAGTAATGGACCATTTGCCATGATCTTAGTTTTCTGAATGTGGAGCTTTAAGCCAACGTTTTCACTCTCCTCTTTCACTTTCATTAAGAGGCTCTTTAGTTCTTCTTCACTTTCTGCTCTAAGGGTGGTATCATCTGCATATCTGAGGTTATTGATATTTCTCCCCGCTGTCTTGATTCCAGCTTGTGCTTCTTCCAGCCCAGCATTTCTCATGATGTACTCTGTATATAAGTTAAATAAGCAGGGTGACATACAGCCTTGACGTCCTCCTTTTCCTGTTTGGAACCAGTCTGTTGTTCCATGTGCAGTTCTAACTGTTGCTTACTGACCTGCATATAGGTTTCTCAAGAGGCAGGTCAGGTGGTCTGGTGTTCCCATCTCTTTCAGAATTTTCCACAGTTTATTGTGATCCACAGAGTCAAAGGCTTTGGCATAGTCAGTAAAGCAGAAATAGATGTTTTTCTGGAACTCTCTTGCTTTTTCCATGATCCAGCAGATGTTGGCAATTTGATCTCTGGTCCCTCTGCCTTTTCTAAAACCAGCTTGAACATCAGGAAGTTCACGGTTCACGTATTGCTGAAGCCTGGCTTGGAGAATATTGAGCATTACGTTGCTAGCATGTGAGATGAGTGCAATTGTGCAGTAGTTTGAGCATTCTTTGGCATTGCCTTTCTTTGGGATTGGAATGAAAACTGACCTTTTCCAGTCCTGTGGCCACTGCTGAGTTTTCCAAATTTGCTGGCATATTGAGTGCAGCACTTTCACAGCATCATCTTTCAGGATTTGAAATAGCTCCACTGGAATTCCATCACCTCCACTAGCTTTGTTTGTAGTGATGCTTTCTAAGGACCACTTGACTTCACATTCCAGGATGTCTGGCTCTAGGTGAGTGATCACACTATCGTGATTATTTGGATCATGAAGATCTTTTTTGTACAGTTCTTCTGTGTATTCTTGCCATTTCTTCTTAATATCTTCTGCTTCTGTTAGGTCCCTACCATTTCTATCCTTTATTATGCCCATCTTTGGATGAAATGTTCCCTTGGTATCTCTAATTTTCTTGAAGAGATCTCTAGTCTTTCCCATTCTGTTGTTTTCCTCTATTTCTTGGCATTGATCGCTGAGGAAGGCTTTCTTATCTCTCCTTGCTATTCTTTGGAACTCTGCATTCAGATGCTTGTATCTTTCCTTTTCTCCTTTGCTTTTCGATTCTCTTCTTTTCACAGCTATTTGTAAGGCATCCTCAGACAGTCATTTTTGCTTTTTGCATTATTTTTTCTTGGGGATGGTCTTGATCCCTGTTTCCTGTACAATGTCACGAACCTCCATAGTTCATCAGGCACTCTGTCTATCAGATCTAGTCCCTTAAATCTATTTCTTACTTCCACTGTATAATCATAAGGAATTTCATTTAGGTCATACCTGAATGCTTTAGTGGTTTTCCCCCACTTTCTTCAATTTAATTCATATTCATAATAGTAAAAAAACTGGAAGCAGTCCAAATGTCTTTCAACAAGGGAATAAATAAATGGTGGTATATTTCTAAAATGGAATACCACATGGCATTAAAAAAAGAATAGACTAATGATATATACAGCAATGTGGACATTATGTTGAACAACAACAAATTTCAGACACAAAAGTACGTACCATGTGAAGCCATTTACATCAGATTCAAGAATAGGCAAAACTGGGACTTCACTGGCAATCTATTGGTTAAGACTCTGAGCTCCCAATGTAGGAGGCACGGGTTTGATCCCTGGTCGGGGAGCTCACATCCCACATGCCATATAGCCAAAAAAAAAAGTAAAGAAGAGGCAAAACTATTTGAAGATGATAGAATTCATCTTCAACTCTTTACCTCTTTTTTTTTTTTTTTAATTTATTTATTTTTAAGTGGAGGAAACCCTTTACCTCTTGAGGGAAGGTATGAATTAGGAAGGAACACAGGAGAATGTTCTGGGGTGCTAAAAATGGGCTTTGTTTTTATTTTACATATGTATTTGTGTTTTATCCTTTAAATTTATATACTTTATGTATATTGTACTAGATCATATATGTTGTACTACTTCAATTAAGTGAAAATGAAAAATCACATAATTCATAAATTGAACATTAAACCATTTAGGAAAAAAAATCTTCCCAAAGGAACATTTTTAAGTGATTCGAAGGAAATATTTATCAGAATTCTTAGTGTTACTTTTTTGAAGCAAACACTTTGTGAGATTTTTTTTTTTATAAATTTATTTAAATATAGTACACATACAGAAAAGCACATAAATTGTGAGTATACAGCTTACTGAATTTTCACAGTCTACAGTGTATATAACCAACACTTTGAAAATATTATCAGAACCTCAGGAGTCTCCTTATGGCCCCTTCCAGTCTCTACTGTGGTTATTATTTAGTATCCACTGTGGATAGAGCATCTGTACCTCATCTTAACCTCTCCAAAACTAGTTTGCTAACATCTCAAAACTATCCCCTCCATAAACATTGCAGCTATCCTCCCCTCCTCCTCTTTCCAGCAGCAGCCAGGTCCTAGAGGCTGCTTAGAGATGTTTTCAGGGCCACTGTGGGCACTGGCAGTCTAAGGTCCTAATGGGTTAACAATGGGAAGCAGTTTGTTTTATCACAATATGGTCATTATTCAGACTTCCGTAGCCCTTTTTTTAAGTGGTCTATGGGAGATACTGGATTGCCTTATTGCCAGTCTTATGCTTGTCTTTTCCCATTAGGGATCAGTGGACACTTGAGCATCAGGTTTAGAATGAAAGTACCTAGATTATGAAGAATTATAATGCTCCTGGGGTTTCCCTTTTGGTCCAGTGGTTAAGACTCCATGCTTCCCCTACAGGGGATACAGGTTCAATCCCTGGTCAGGGAACTAAGATCCTACATGCTGCACAGCATGGCCCCAAAACAAACAAAAATTATGTCACTCCTTAGAATTTATATGATACTGTAATGCTTCTACAGAGATTTCAAGTGGTCTTCCAACTGTCATCCCACTCATATTGCCATTATCCCTGGAAGGGAGATAACCAAAGGTCTTAACTCATCATTCCTTCTGAATGGGTTAGTGAGGTGTGGATCCATGATCACCATGGAATCAGGTCACGATTTACCTTAGTAGCCTGAGTGCTCTTTCCAATAAATTGATACTAGATTTTACCAGCTCTGTATTTCCCTATAAGCACCCCTTAAAGCATTTTGTGATCTGTTGGTTCTTCTCCCCAGGATGTTGCCCCAAAGCCTGTTGTGATCTCTACTCCCACGCCTACCATCGTACGCCCGGGCTCCCTGCCTCTCCATTTGGGCTATGATCCACTTCACCCAACCCTTCCTTCCCCAACCTCCGTCATCACACAGGCTCCCCCATCTAACAGGCAACTGGGGTAAGTATAGAGAGCAGGGAGAAGCAGCAAAGCTTAAATCTCTTTGCTCTGTATGAAATTATTTTATAAAATAGAGACTGTTTCTGAATTCTCAAGGAAAACAAGTTACTGAGATTGTGTTTCAAAATGAATTTTTTTCACTCCATAAACAGAATCTTCGTTACCTTTTTGGTAGGCAAGCAAGTATTTATTTGAGCGTGTACTTCCTTAATTTGGAGGTTTAATACTTATTCAGCCTAAAAGAAGAATCCTTTGAACTTTAGGAAGTTCATTATAATGGTTGAGGTCACACAGGGAAGTATATATTTAGTTCTTGGCCTCAATTTTATAGACGTTTATGGAGGAACTACTGAATGAGGGGCTGAAACCCATTAAGTCATCTTTTTTAAGTCTGGTTGTTCCCCTGAGTCCCAGTTAAGGCTCTTGGTCTTTGCTATCCCTAATTTTGTCTATTTGTCTTCACTCCTAGCGTGGCCCATGCAGATTTCATAATGGGATGACTTAAGATCCTGTCTCCAGGTACCCATGGGTTAAAGAGGCTGTTGTCAGGCTTCAGCCTCTGAAAGCTTATTGTTCTCTAGACCCATTAAGAAAAATACAAAGGAATGGCTTCCTTCTTAGAGTAGAACAAAACATGGAAAGGAACAGGAGTAACTTACTCAGATTTGGCTATCATATGACACAGCCTTGCAAAATGGCAACTTTGGTAGAAGTAGTCCTTATCTAAGATAGCACAGAATTTATACATGCCAGTGTAGGAATGTTTATTTATTTGTTCTAAACTCAGTAGTTAGCTTCCCACCCACTTGAATTCAGTGATGTTTGCTTAATTTGCAAGGTGTAAAGGTCTTGCCATTTCTCTCCATCTATAAGGTAAGGTAAGTAGCATTCCCTGCTTTATCTGCCATCATGAGGGTGTCAACATTTTACAGTGTTACCATAACTAGAAAAGACTGGGAAATCTGCTATAATTACAGGAGGAAGATCATTGGCAAAAGAGTCTGTATTGTGAGCATTTCACTTTATATCTCCTCTAGGTCTCCCACCGGCTCCCTCCCTCTCGTCATGCATCTTGCTAATGGACAGACCATGCCTGTGCTGCCAGGGCCTCCAGTACAGATGCCTTCTGTTATATCGGTGAGTTCTGTAGTTGGGGCAGCCAACCCTACCAACACACGAACCCCTCCCTTCCACCTGAATGCTCATAAACACACATGAGCCCCAGGGAAACATGGGCTCTGGTCTGTATTAGTTGAGCATGGCGGCCTGCCCATACTTTTCACTAACCTCTGCCAATCCAGCACTATGGAACACTAGACAAAGGCTCATCTGGACCGTTGGCTCCTGGTCTAGGAATTGATCTTGCCAGCCTGCTGATTGGCTTATTTCACTTGGCACTAAGTACCTCACAAATTGCCCACCACTTTCCTCAAGACACAGTCTCAGCCTTTCCCATAGAAACTGTCACAGCACTGAAGGATTAGATCCCCTATCCTGTGGTGCTCCATGAGGGAAGGTATTTCCCAGACTTTCTGCATGCCCCATGGACAGGGTGCATAGAACAGGCCCTAATGTGCCAGCCTCAAAAGCACTTCATTTGGGGAAGTTGTTGCCCCACTAATAGCATTATGTCCCCTTCTGATTTTTCTTCCTTTTCTTGATCCAGCTGGCCAGACCTGTGTCTATGGTGCCCAACATTCCTGGTATCCCTGGCCCACCAGTTAACAGCAGTGGTTCCATTTCTCCCTCTGGCCACCCTATGCCATCAGAAGCCAAGATGGTAAGTACATCCCAACCTGGAGCAATGCTGGCCCCTCTGAAAGAAGTGGTATCTTCTGGGGCTTGCAGAGCTAAAAGACCTACCCAGTTGCCGGGTCTGGAGAAGAATAGACCCTGATTCATGACTCTTATCTCCTCTCTTCCACCTTTAGAGCCTGGTACACAGGCCATGGCAGTGAAAAGAAGCAGCACAGATTGTTTGGATGGAACTCTTGCTGTTTCAGTTCCAGGGTGACAGATGGAGGGTGGATGAGTGGGCAGGAGAGCTGGCCAAGAGGTGAATAACTGCGTAACCAGCCCCTGGCCAGGTTCCAGGGTAGAGCTTTCATCTGGACTCTATCGGTTCAACAACCCCCACCCTCCAACTGTGCCCAGGATGATAATGAGGGAACAGAGTAGGTATTTTAGGGATCATGGGCACTCTTTCTCTCTATGTCATTTTCTTTTAATCCCTTTGTTAAGGGAAAATCACTGTGGGAATTTTGTCTGTAAGGCCAGTAATAAAATCTAAGCCCACTTTTCTCACCCTTAATAAAATCTCACCTTTGACAAGCTATTTTTTCTTATCTTTTACCACAGAGACTAAAAGCTACCCTAACCCACCAAGTCTCCTCAATCAATGGTGGTTGTGGAATGGTGGTGGGGACTGCCAGCACCATGGTGACAGCCCGTCCAGAGCAAAGCCAGATCCTCATCCAGCACCCTGACGCCCCATCCCCGGCCCAGCCACAGGTCAGTTAGACCCTTGATGGGGGAACCAGCTTGTCGCTGTTACTCTTTAGGTCATATCTGTTTTTTCAAGGAGCAGGAAAATGAAGGAGGAATGGATTTCAGCCTTCTGGGCTTCGACTTGCACTTTGTTTCTTGTTGACAGTTTGACAGCAAAATGCACTCTGCTTTATCTGTCCTTTTGTTAGACAAATGCAAGCAGACTGGATAATGCAGAACTGCCACAGAGGAGGTCTCAGTTTTTGTTTTCTGCTTTTTTGTTATTTCTACAAGTGAGTGCTCTATCTGTAGAGCCCTCTAAAATGTGACCGAACCTCATTTCAAGCTACTTTATACAACAAAGTCTCTAGTCTCTCCTATCTTAACCCCCACCAACCCCCCCAAAAACTTAACTGATTATATTTATACAAAAATCAGATACAATATATTATACAACAATATATTAATAAAATATGATGTCACAGCATTAAGATGGCTCAGTAAACAAACACATACCCTGAAAAACACTTTTTCCTTATCAATTTAATCTTTTTTTATCAGGAGAAATTAAAGTCTTAAAAAAGCCAGAGAGATCTTCTTTAGAAGCCCAATTCTTTTTTTTTCAAGGAGGCCTCAGTTTTACTAAGTTTCTTTGGAAACCGAGTAAGCCTTGGTTTCATATTGTCTGTACTGGTTAGGTGACAACAACCTGGTATTAGTTTGTGGAGTTAGGTCTTTGGCCCATCCCCTTTTCCTGATGTCACCACCTGCTTCATCAGTTACCACCACATGTCCTAACATTTAATGACCATATGCTGCCTTAAAGCTTGGCCAACAACAAAAGCTTTCATTTGAGTTTTCTTGTTAGAAGCTAAGCCTGCCCACCTTCCTGTAACCCCTTCTGATGCCAGTCCCTTCTAGAAATGGTAAAGCAGCAGCCGCCTTGCCCAAACTGTGCTGCTTCCCCTTGAGGAAATGACATGACTTCGTTTTTAGTTACCACTAATTCCTTTCCTTCTTATTCTTCCCAAGTTTCTCTTGGTCTGTTCTCTTACCTCCATTCCCTGCATGTATTATTAAGTTGCCTATGAGAGAATAGGAATCCATCATTTCCTTTTCCCCATTCTCCCCCTCAATTGCCAGTCTTTACGTGTGCACCAGTGAGCTTAGAACAAAGAGCAAGTTGAAAATCACAAGAGAATCTATGTAAACTTCCCTTAGTACAGTAAGAAGCAGCAACCCCAAGGCCTGTAGCTCATTAAAATGAGTTTGAAATTTCTTCTCCACTTTTTTTCATTTGGGGGAGAGACTATTAATCTGAATAATTAAAATTATCTCTTCATTATCTGTATTACTGGAGACTATGATTCAGTAGGGCCTAAAGTAGAATAAGATTCTGTTTTCTTATGAGTTTATGTTTATCCTCATGCAACTGATTTGAGCTCTGGCATTTGGAAACTACCAATATAGATGTTCTCTAATAGCAACAGATTCGGGAAGAATTAATTTTTGGCATTGTTTTACACTACATAGTTTCTTTTATACAGATGGCTAACCTTTCTATATTTTAATTTTGGCCATTATTATAAGATTGGTCTATCTTCTTTGAGTACATACCAGCTAACAGAAAAGGAGAATGATTCAAAAGTGCTTTAGAAACAAGAGACATCAGCCTAAAGTTTAAAAACAAAAGATAAAGGCTTTCCTATTGGTCCGGTAGTTAAGAATACACCTTGAAATGCAAGGGATACCAATTTGTTCCCTGGTCTGGGAAGATCCCACATGCCATGGGTCAGCTGAGCTCGTGCACCACAACCAGTGAAGCCCGAGTGCCCTAGGACCCATGCTCCACAGCAAGAGAAGCCACCGTAATGAGAAGGCCTCACGAAGCAACTGGAGAGTAGACCCCACTTACCGCAACTAGAGAAAGCCCACGCGCAGCAACGAAGACCCAGCACAGCCGAAAATAAGTATTTTTTTTAAAAAGATGGTCTCGGGGACTTCCCTGGTGGTCCAGTGGTTAAGACTTCACCTTCCAATGCAAGGAGTACAGGTTTGATCCCTGGTCTGGAAGCTAAGTTCCACATGCCTCGAGACCAAAGACACATTAAAAAAAAAAAAAAGCTAAATCGAATAAGTTCAATAAAAACTTTAAAAAATAAAAAAAGATGGTCTTAAATCACCAATTTGTAAAGGGATTTAAAAATGTTTTTCTCTTTAAAAACAGAACAAACAAAGCAGGAAGCAGGGCCATTGTTGAGTATGACTAATAACTGATTATAAATAAAAAGAGTATACTAGGGGTTCCCTGGTGGCCTAATGGCTAAGATTCCAGGCTTTCACTGCCACGGCCCAGGTTTAGTCCCTGGTCAGGGAACTGAGATCCCTCAAGCCTCGTGGTACAGCAAAAAAAAGAATATGCTAATTCATATATCTCCATGATAGCTCATATCTCACTGATGGTAAAATCTCTTCTTCTTTTCTGAAACTTACAGCATGCAGTTGTTTTGTCTGTATTGCTTGGCCAAGTCAGTAATTCTCCAATTTTTTATTCCACAGTCTCCCTGAAAGTTCCCCTGACACTTCTCCTGATTATAATTTCCCTGCCCACCATATTCACTGTTAAGAAACAAAAAATGATCCTAGTTTCATTTTTGTCTGTCTGTCTCAGAAACAATCAGTTTCCAACTGAACTATAGTTTGTCCAAGTATGGAACTGAGAAGACTGAAAGGAAACAGGAGGCAGAATGAGGAACTACTGCAAAAGAGAAGCTAAGGGACAGAGTGAGGAGACTTGCTATGGTGACAGAGGCTGGTAGATCCTTTAAGCAGATCTTCAAGTAACTCCTCTTCCTTCTGGGCAACAGGTCTCACCAGCCCAACCCACTCCTAGTACTGGAGGTCGACGTCGGCGCACGGTTGATGAAGATCCAGATGAGCGGCGACAGCGCTTTCTGGAGCGCAACCGGGCTGCAGCCTCCCGCTGCCGTCAAAAGCGGAAGCTGTGGGTGTCCTCCCTAGAGAAGAAGGCTGAGGAACTCACTTCTCAGAACATTCAGCTGAGTGTGAGTGGGTCCTGGGTGCTTATTAGGATTGTTGAATCTGGAAAGTGATGTTGAATCATGAGAAAGTGGGACAATATAGTAGAAGATGATAATTCTTTAAATTAAGATGGATTCAGAACATATGCCAGGAAGAATACAGAACGAATGTCTTAACAGTCAGACTTGAAATCTCTTCCCTGGGGACTGGAAAGGACACTCACCATCTAATCCCAAATCAGCTACAGAATGAGTCATCCATAGACCCTTTTGGATGAAGGAAAATAAATGAAGTGCCCCAGGGTGCTCTCTTAAATCATCAGTAAAATCTGACTGGTAGTGGAACACCTAGAGGGAAAGTATTTGTCCAGATAATGCAGCTTAATTAAAGAAAGAAAGAAGGCCTCTCTGACCTTCTGAGATGGCCTAACTCTGTCTATGAAGTGTGTTTCTTCCCCGAATGAGCTTTCTTTCACTTAAGAAAAAAACCACACAAGTACAAATAGAACAGTTATAATCCAGACATTTTCTTGAATATCATTCCCTTCTTCTGATTTTTTAAAAATACTCAGTTACAAAGGTAATATATTTATATAACATATATGTAGTATATACATACATACACACACAGAAGTATAGATTAAAAATAAAGTCTCTCTTCAGTATGTCTTTCCCAGTCTCATTCTATTCCTTGTAGATAAGTTTGTACCTACCAGATCTATATATATTTCTAATATTTTTTTCATTTTTTAGCTTTTGTTGGGGAGCCATAGAGGGACTATATGTCTGTTTTAACATGAAACAGTTATCTTCTTGAGATCTAGTCATGTATACAGAGAACCTACCTCATTTTTTTCAATAGCTGTACAATGTAGCATTCTATAGTTTGGTTATAAGATTCAGATATTTATAATGTTTTTAATTTTTTGCCAGAACAGCAGTGCTGCAGTGTACATTGTATGCGCTTGAGTAAATAGCTCTGTTAAATAGATTCCTAGAAGTAGGCTTTACTAGTCAAAGGACATATGTATTATTAATTTTTGTACAATCATATTTACCCTACAAAGGAGTAAGTTTTCTGTGTAAAATTCCTACTATCATTGAAAGCAGCTTCTGTCACTGAATTTGTGGCCATGTTGGCCCTGGGCTGTCTGAAGCCTTGCTGGATCTTTTCTAGATTCGAAGGAGAAAATCCAGGCAGCCTTCTGTCCTCACTCTGAGGATAGTCACTGGGGCTTCAAGAGTGGAGCATGCATTTCTTCATATTCTTTTCTTACCTTTCTCCTCAGAATGAAGTCACATTACTACGCAATGAGGTGGCTCAGTTGAAACAGCTACTGTTAGCTCATAAAGACTGCCCAGTCACAGCACTACAGAAAAAGACTCAAGGCTATTTAGGTGAGTGGCTCACAACCTAAGCAACGTCAGTCAGTCAGTAAACTGCATGTAATGAGTGTCTCAACTGTTGATAATTTTATAACCCCATTCTGAATGTTCTGGGGGGCCCAGACAGATGAGTGAGCAGCCTTTGTGGAACAACCAGTCCTGCCAAAAAAAATTTTTGACAACAGCGTAGTTATCCTAATTAACTATCCTTTTGGAGATAAAGGGTAGCAATATATATTGGGTACCTGTTCTGTATGAGGCACTGAACCATCTTCCCAGTTCTCTCATGAAATAGATATTACTTCCATTTCTACTCACTCATATTAGTCTCTTACCTGAAGTTACACCGCTGGTGAAGTGGCAGACCCAGGATTCACATCCAGCTCTTCCTTATTCCAAAGCCACCATCTTAGTCTAAAGAGGATATAACAGCAGATGATACCTTGGGGTTTGTCAAGCATTGAGATTTGGTGATATGTTTTATCTTTCTAATGACAGGATAATGTTGGTTTCTTCTTGTAATCTGTGAACGCATAATATAGGGCTAGGAAGAGCTGGTCACAGTCATGCTCAGGATAAGCACAATCCTGAAATTAAAATTACTGTGAATAATTTGTTTATGGACAGTAAAAACTAATCATTTCCCTTTACAAATTAAATTCATAGAAATGTTGGCTATCAAATTTTGATATATTAAATTATTTTTCCACTAACTCTCTTTATCATTTCAAAGATATGTTCCCATAAAAAGAGAGTGACCACATCACCAATTTTAAACATCTTTATTTACATTTAATTTAAATAAAAACTCATTGGAAAAGACCCTGATGCTGGAAAAGATTGAGGGCAAGAGGAGAAGGGAGTGACAGAGGATGAGGTGGTTGGGTGGCATCACCAACTCAATGAACATGAGTTTGAGCAAACTCTGGGAGATCGTGAAGGACAAGGAAGCCTGGCGTGCTGCAGTTCATGGGGTCACAAAGAGTCAGACACGACTTAGTGAATGAACAACAATTTTAATTTTAATGTGTACTTCAGAGTACATTCATTCATCCAGCAGATATTGATTGAACCTGTCCTAGGCACTGTTTTACATGCTGAGGGCGTAATATGGAACCAAATAGATTAAAGTCCCTGCCCGTAAGGGGATTATATTTTAGTGGGTGAGACAGACAATAAACGAGATAAATAGGTACAATATATATTATGTCAGATAAGAGTAAGTGCTTAGAAGAAAAAAAACAAAACAGGGAAGAAGAACATGAAATGTTAGCAGCAGGGTTGAAATTTTAGATGAGGTGTTTTTTGACTTTTAAGGAATTGAGAGAGCTAGCCACACATTAATATGGGAGAAAAGTACTGCAAGCAAGAGCAGCAACAAATGCAAAGACCCAAAGTGGGAGCATGTCTCACACATTCTAGAATCATCAGGGAGGCTAGTGTGGCCAGACTGGAGAGAATGGGGACTAGAGAGTATTTGGAGATGAGGCAGGAGGAGCAACGGGAGCATTTTTCTGGAGGACCTCATCGGTCATAGAGAGGACTTCAGGTTTCGCTCTGCTTTGGGGACCCACTAGAGGGTTTTCGGCACAATAGCAACGTGACTGATCTGACTTAGTTTGAACAGGGTCACTCTGTAGAGAATGAGGAATGAACGGGCAGAAGCAGGCAGTCTGCTTAAGAGACTGTCACAGTTATGAGCAAAAGAGGATGGAGCCTTGTACCGGTTGGTGGTAGTGAAAGTGGTGAGAAGGGATATAATTCAGGATAGATTTTGAAGTTAGAGTAACAAGGTTTGATGATGGCTAGATGGGACAGTATATGTGAGGAAAAAGAAGAATCAAAAATTGCACCCCCCAAAAAAAATTGCATCAAATTGTTTGGCCTGAGCACCTTACAGGAACAGAGTTGCCATTGACTGAGATGGGGCAAGTGTAGGAACAAGTGGACTCGCTGGTGTATTAGGAGCTCAGATTTGGAAGCCTCTTAGGCTTGCAGGTGGTGCTGTCAACCAGGCAGTTGTATGGGTCTGCAATTCCAAGGAAAAGCTGAAGGTACAACTTTGGCAGTCAGCAGAAGATGGTTAGTTTTTAAAGCCATGAAACTGGATGAGATGCTATTGTCAAGACAGAGTGCATAGGTAGAAAAAGAGAAGTTCCGAGACTGAGCCCTGGGTACTCCAACATTTAGAGGTCAGGGAGATGAGAAGGGACCCATAAGAAACACTGAGAATGAGCAGCCAAACAGGTAGGAGGAAAACCAGCTGAGTTAGCTGGGTGTGGTGTTCTGTAAGCCAAGATAAGAAAGTATTTCAGGGAGTTTAGTGATTAGCTATTTCAAATCCTTTTGATGAGCTAAGGAAGACAAGGACTGAGCATTTATCAGTATGAAGTCTATATACAGTAGGGTTTCTATTCAGTCCCTATAAGAACTCTGACAGGTAGTTAGTCTTTGAAATCACTTGTTACAGCAAAGATATATTTAGTTCCTACTGGGTGGTGTGGACATTGCAGTGAGTGCCTGACACAAGACCAGCGAGACGCTGTCCTATCTTTGAGAGACTCATAGGTAAGGTAAGCACAAATGTGCCGAAGAGCCCCTAGACTGGGGACTCCTGAGGACAGGAAGCCTGTTTATTCTTTGTATACCCCAGTGCCTGGCACACAGCCAATACCTGGTAAATCTTCAGTGAATAAATGAAGTATGCTCTGAAAGCACAGACAATGAAATAGTTAAATTTCCTGAGCATAACAAAAAGAAGGCTTCACAGAGGAGGTAATATTTAAGTTGTGAAAGAAGACACAGGCATTTATCAGGAGGTCAAAAATACAACCAACTGTTGGAATTTGCCCTTACTCTACACATCTCTGTTTAAAGAGCCAGAGAGGCTATCCAATGTTTAATGAAACTCCCTGAATGTTGAGCAGCATGTGGATATCTTGAGCCAGATAGGCTATCCAATGTTTAATGAAACTCCCTGAACGTTGAGCAGCATGTGGATATCTTTGTATGCACCTCAGACACTTGTTTAGTAGTAAAATGTTACTGTCACTTTACATGGAGTGGTATAACTCAGAGTAAATGTGTTAAATCATTAATGCCTAGCTAGTTGACAATCAGGAGGGTCTGACATACCTCATGTAGTTGGTTGTGTTAACAACCTTGGCCAAGGACTGGTCATTCATAACATGATTTGAGTGTAGAAACACTGGACTGGAAGAAACACAAGCTGGAAAACACTGGACTGGAAGAAACACAAGCTGGAATCAAGATTGCCGGGAGAAGTATCAATAACCTCAGGTATGCAGATGACACCATCCTTATGGCAGAAAGTGAAGAGGAACTAAAAAGCCTCTTGATGAAAGTGAAGAGGAGAGTGAAAAAGTTGGCTTAAAGCTCAACATTCAGAAAACAAAGATCATGGCATCTGGTCCCATCACTTCATGGGAAGTAGATGGGGAAACAGTGGAAACAGTGTCAGACTTTATTTTTGGGGGCTCCAAAATCACTGCAGATGGTGACTGCAGCCATGAAATTAAAAGACTCTTACTCCTTGAAAGGAAAGTTATGACCAACCTAGATAGCCTATTCAAAAGCAGAGACATTACTTTGCTAACAAAGGTCCGTCTAGTCAAGGCTATGGTTTTTCCTGTGGTCATGTATGGATGTGAGAGTTGGACTGTGAAGAAGGCTGAGCGCCGACGAATTGATGCTTTTGAACTGTGGTGTTGGAGAAGACTCTTGAGAGCCCCTTGGACTGCAAGGAGATCCAACCAGTCCATTCTGAAGGAGATCAGCCCTGGGATTTCTTTGGAAGGAATGATGCTAAAACTGAAACTCCAGTACTTTGGCCACCTCATGCAAAGAGTTGACTCATTGGAAAAGACTCTGATGCTGGGAGGGATTGGGGGCAGGAGGAGAAGGGGACGACAGAGGATGAGATGGCTGGATGGCATCACCAACTCAATGGACGTGAGTCTGAGTGAACTCTGGGAGTTGGTGATGGACAGGGAGGCCTGGCGTGCTGCGATTCATGGGGTCGCAGAGAGTCGGACACGACTGAGCGACTGAACTGAACTGATCCTTAGTGCAACTCCATGCTAAAGGAATATTAAAAGTAATAGAATGATTGCAGTGTTGTGAGCATTAATGAGAGGATAGCTTAAAAAGAGAGATTTATTTTAAATCACCTTTAAAGACATGAATAAGAGGAAGAGTGTTCCAATGGGTTAATGAACTATGCAGAGACCAAGAAGCCAGGTAGTGTAATTAACATGTTGGGGATTTGCTTTATTGGGATGAATAGGTGAATTTTGGCCTAGCTTACTTCCCTTCTCACAACTAGTGGTTTCCTAGCCCATTTGTGCCTTAGAAGCCAAGATTCTGGGAAGTTTCTCCCACTAAAAATATGGGCTTCGTTTTCCTTTGGGGCCCTTTAGAATTTCAGGGAAAGGTAGTTCTGCCTACGTCCACATTCTGTTTCCTAACCACTTGCTCTGTTTTTTGCCCTGCTTCCTTTCAGAAAGCCCCAAGGAAAGCTCAGAGCCAACGGGTTCACCAGCCCCTGTGATTCAACACAGCTCAGCAACAGCCCCGAGCAACGGCCTCAGTGTTCGCTCTGCAGCCGAAGCTGTGGCCACCTCAGTGCTCACTCAAATGGCCAGCCAAAGGACAGAACTGGGCATGCCCATACAGTCGCATGTGATCATGACCCCACAGTCTCAGTCTGCGGGCAGATGATGCCTCCCCTGGTGGAGGGGTCCCCAGCCAGAGCTCGCCCGCCCAAGAGTCAAGAGAGACGTCATCTTATGCTCTCCCGTCTGCCTTGGACACGGCAATATGGGGGAGGGAATTGCGTGTTGTGAGTAATGGTCAGATGTGGGGCTTTTCTCACACAGTCATGTACGTTGACACCTGTACTAGGAGCCTCCCAGCCCCAGAGCCACATAGATCATTCCCCAAGAGGGAAGTTTCTGATGTACCCACAGCCAGAGGCCTTTATGGATGGTCTGAACAATCACCCTGCCCATGCACGTGTACCTGTCTCTTAACACTAACGCTTGCACTTCTGGGATTCAGTTTCTCAGTTGCCTCTCTTCCCACCCAGCCATGGATGATACCTTCTTGATCCTTAGCAGCATGCCACTTCCTGCTCGGTAGAGGGAGGCTAGAGTTGACAGCACATCACTGCTGCCCCGTCCCTAGCCACCCCGTGGACTCAGGACTTCATCTCCCAGGAGCTGCTTATTGGTCCCATTTTCCCCTTCATAAATTCTAGTTAAAACATTGACTTATGGAGAATGTAAGGTTACCTCTAATGTATGAATTAGCAGTATTTCCCAGCTCTTCCATAAACTTTAGCCCTTCTCCCTACCAGCCACCAAAAACAAAAAGAAATGAAATCTTAAAAGTTCTAGTACTTTCTCATTTATTTCAGAGCTATTTGGGTACCTCATTTTTTCTCTTGAGTTTTCCCAGTCTGGTGGTGAAGTCTTTTCCACCTCCCACTAAGCCTTAGCACCTTCATCTTATGGCCTTATTAGATACCGCTCAGTAGTGAAAAGAGAAAACACCCAGGATCTGACTGGCTGATTCCCTCCCCACCCCTGCTCTATCCTCCAGGACAGACAGGAACAATGTGGTTTGAAAGCTTGTTCCATCAGTTTACTGGATTGATTATGTTTTACAACAGCATATCAGCCAAAGCGTACATACTCCTTTTGGTCATCTTTACACTCCTGTGTCTCTGTCTCTTCATCCCCCTGCCTGTATCCCTGCCTCTGTCTCTCTTCTGTAATTGGTTCTGATGCAGCCCTCTGGAGGCTGTCATGTGGGGGACTTTTGTGCTCCCTCACTCCCCTCACCCCCATCTCTCAGCCTCACATGCCTGTCGTCTTTTATGAGCAAGGGTCTTATATGCACGAACGAGCCTCACTGATCTACCTTCTTTCTCGCGCGCGACTCCAAGCCTGGCCTCTAGGTCTCCTGGTTCTGTAGTGTTTCTTTCGCTCTTTTCTGCTCTCTGCCCCCGGGATGTGATGCTTCTCTGTAGTCTAAGCCCCAGGACTCAGGCATCCTAGCCAAGGTCCGGAGTGGGTTTTCTTGAGTATGAGATAGGTTGGAAGGAGGCGCGGGAAGGGGAGGTGGAATACTGATGTCCACCAAAGAGCCCTGTTTGTTGAAAGGTCCAACCTGCTGGGAAATTAGTGACTATTGCTCTCAGCCATTCTTACTTTGAAAAGTTGGGTTGCAGGGGGGACATTTTTATCCTTCTTGCCCCTCTTTCTTCCCCATTAAGACTTCTCGTCTTCCTTTGGCTCTGAACTATGCAATTTCTACCAAGGCCATAGGAAGCAGTCCAAAGCCAGAGGCCTGTGGATAGATAGGTCAGCTTTAATAGCCCTTCAGTATGAATCCCTTCCAATTGTCCCAGAGCCACTTTCTGCCATCTGCCCATGCCAGTAATGTCCCTTTCTCTCTGTCTCTCTCTCTCTTTCCTACTTCCATCTTATACATGCATACAGAGTAACTGCCAGCTTCCTTTCTTATCTTCCAAAATTGGCTGTCAGAGAGCAATGAGGAAATGGTCTAAACTGCAAGATCCCTGTCTCCTCAGACTGATAAACTGGTGAGCCAGCCAGATGACATGTTTACTGCATTTGTTTTTAATTTCCCCTCCTGTGTTCAGAGCTGGTGCTGAAGAAGCCACACCTGGTGAAGAAAGAGGAGAGAGAAACATGGTTTTCTCATCCTCCCCCACCTAGGACCCAACAGGAACAGCCCCTGTGGTGACTCAGACTAGCAAACGGCACAACAGATGGTCAGGATACAGGTGACCACCTCCAGGGACTCTGCTTGCCTTTAAAACTTCACAGCCATACTTATGCTCAGGACATTTCCTGTAGATGGTTGCTCTCTGGGATTTTCTCCTGCCTTAGCTGTGTTTCATTTTTTTGTTACCTTGATTTCCCGCTAGTAGCCTTGCCCTAAAGCTTGACTGCGTTTATGGCTCCTAAGGAGCCTTCATAAGGCCCTTGGCTAATTTTCTTCCCCCTTTAGTCAAGTGTCTTCAAGTTAAGGATCAGGCTGGCACTGCACATGTGTGCTGCCTCACTGCCTGACCTTGAGGGAAGTTGGAGTCCCTGCTGGTCTTCCCTGGGTAGGAAGTCTAATTTATGGAGCGGGTCTTAATTTCTTAGTCCCCGTGTCTAAGTAAGTCCTTATTTCATTCTCGTCAGTGGGAAGTTAGTCCTGGGGACCTGAGAGGCATGGGCAGAACCTTAGTGGAGCAGCAGTGAGCTGCGGAAGGGACGCGACAGGACCGCCCCCACCCGTACAGCCCTCTTGTTGGTTTTCGGTCTCACTGAGAAAGCAGAGCAATTGCTAGAGCTGAAGCCCCTCCTGTAGTCAAGGAGAATGACACTTACCTTGTGACTGCAGCCAGCTGTGTGGCCGCTCACCCCGCTCCTTGCCTTCCAGACCCATCTGAACCAGAACAAACATCATGGAGGGTGTCACTTACTCCTTCTGAAGGACCATGGCCTTTCTATGGGCCTAAGGGAGGACACATTCTGAAAGCGGCTGGGAATGGGCTTCCCTGGTGGCTCAGATGGTAAAGAATCTGCTTGCAATGCAGGAGACCCGATTTCCATCCCTGGGCCAAGAAGATCCCCTGGAGAAGGGAATGACTACCCATTCCAGTATTCTTGCCTGGAAACTTCCATGGACAGAGGAGCCTGGCAGGTTGTAGTCCGTGGGGTTGTAAACAGTTGGACACAACTGAGCCACTAACACTTTGACTTCTAAGGGAAGACAGTTTCTGAAAGGGGAAGAGTGATGCCTTGGGACTTTCCTAAGTGAACACAGGACTCAGTCCTCCCACTCACCCCAAGGACACAGCTGCTAGAGATGCAAGGCCATAGAGGAGGGGCCAGAACCACGTCTTCTGGTTCACAGACTTTCAGCCACGTCGTCTTAAAGCTTGTTTAGAGTTGAAAAGTCTGAGAAAGCCTCCCACTCTATTAGGAAGGACTAGAAGGAGTAGGACCTCCTTTGCTTCATTTTTCCCTGTTGGTTGTATGTCCCAAATCTGGCTTCCTTTGGCCTCTGCTCTCCTCCTTGGCCCTGAGCCCTAGACTCTACACTCTTGGTGGCAGTAAGGAGGAGATAGCCTAACTGAACTGCATTTTGCTGCCTTCCCTATGCCTGTTCTGTTGTTCAGTTCCTTTCCTGATTTACTGCCCTCCAGCACCACCCATCCTGGTAGACAGGGTGCTTATCCATAACAACGCCCCAACTGCAGCCTGAACCACCAAGCAGACACCAAAGTATTCCTCCCCTGTTCGCTCACACTGAGAGGCTCCTTGAAAGGTGCTAGCCCTGAGACAGCTCTTCCCCACAAAGATCCCATTTCTTTCCTAACTTCCTTCCCATCCCGAAATCATTATTTTTCAGTAATATTATACATTGTATACACAGGAAGGAAATGTACTCCTTTTTTTTTTTTAATGTCATAACCAGTCTTTAGAATCCAGTCCTTCTAGCTGTATATCACATATGCCTTTGTTGATACGCTCTTTCTGCTTTCTTTAGACTTTTTTTTGACAGGGGTGGAGGGAAGAGCAGGACAGGTGAGGATCCTAAGGCAAATTAAAGGATCCTGCCCCACAGTCCTACTTCAGCCTCCCACAACCCTAATCATTCCCTTGATCGTAGAGAACTGATTTCTCTGTTTCTGCATGCACGCATGCAGGCGCACACAGGCCTAAATGCCACACTCCAGGGCGGTGACCCGGCAGGAATGAGCAGAGATGGTTGCTGGCCAGCATTCCCACCCTCCAGAGCCGTTCATTCGTTTCTGTTTGGGGTAAAGTTCTTCCCCAGAATGAGAAGGGGCTGGGGAGTGTAGGGCAGCTTAGGGCAGCTTCCGTCCTTGGCAGATGCAGGTTTGTATCACAGAGTTTCTCTTTTTAATGGGGGCTGGTAGCCTAGAGCTGTCTCATCAGCATTAACCTCTGGTGAGTGCCGTTTTAGCTGTAAGAAGTGGCTATGAGCACTAGTTTCACTGACTCCCTTAGGGCAGTGGTTCTCAGAATGTGGTCCGGGACCAGCAGGACCATCGTCTGAGAACTTGTTAGACATGCACGCTCGGGCCCCATTCCAGACATACTGAATCAGAAATTCTGGGGATGGGCTCTGATAAGCACTCAGAGCCATTCTCAGACACACTGAGGTTTGAGAACCATTGCCTTAGGGGCGAGCTGGGAAATCCTTGTAGGGTGTCCCATCCTCTGCCGTAGCACTAACATTTTTCCATTTTGTCCAGTCCCTCCCTCCACTGCCATTAAAACAATAACAACATCACTCATCTCAAAACCTAGATTTGTCTTCCTCTACTTACCCCCAAAACCTGTCCTGCGTGGATCCGGACAGGAGTTGGCCCATACCCCCTCGCAAACGGATTACTCCATGTTCTTTGTTACAGGAAGGACCAGCTGTCCTGTTCTCCCACCCACCCCACCCCCTAACACACCTTTCAGGCAGGGAGATGAGCCTCCAGCCCCAGCAGTGGAAGCCATAGTCTCCTGACATAGTATCTGTTGAAAAGAAAGCTGTGTGTATCTATGGTTCTATCTCTGTTCATCTGTATATCTTTGACATGTAGCAACACCTCTCCATGTCATTAAGGAACTTGACTCTGGGTCTGGGTTTCCCCGGGCCCCAGTGGTGGACTTTGACAGGCAGGAGGATGCAGTGCTACAGGCTGTTTTGTTACAAAACTGTCTTCCTTTCTCCCCCCACCCACTTCAGCATGATCCCTGTGAGCAGGTTCTCACAGTCTCCTTGGGACGGGGCTGAGGCGGAGGCTTCGCTCTGTTCTCCCTTCCCGTCCCTCCTCCTCTCCCCTCGCCACATAGCAGTCACCCCAGCCATGCCTTCTCCCTCTCCCAGCCTTGCCCTGACGTATATTGTGCCTTATTTATGCTGCAAATATAACATTAAACTATGAAGAGAACCACTGTCCTGTCTGATGCTTCAATCTACAAGTCCCATTCTTTCTGGGAACTCATTGGGCTCTCATGCCTGGGATCTTCACTCTCCCAATTCTTAGGACAGAAAGAACTGGCATTCTTATCCCTTCTTTTTATGCAGGGGAAGACACAGCCTAGAGGAGGTGGGTGGTTTGTAGGAATTACATAACACACCAGAAGGCTCAGCTCTGCCCTGGGGACAAGGGTCCTCGGCATCATGGGAGCCCGCCTAGAAAGAACTCGGAGATCAGACGATGTTGGAAGGCAGGTGAAGTGGCCTCTTAGCCTTTCAGCATTTTGTCCCCACTTCCCCACAATTAGAGAATAATAAGCCCTACCCTCAAGAAGCTAGGAGTACACGAAGACTTAGAGAAGCATTCTGTGAGTCTATGGGTGTGGGAAGAAGAGAATCTAGAAATGAGAGGTGGAGTTTCTTTAGAAGCAGATAAGGTAGTTCACAAGAAAAACAGGTAGTGCTCAGGAACTGTGAGGCGGTGTGGGCAGGCACTACCAATGTCTTGTATCTCTATTTCTTGATACCACAAATGAGGAGGGTGAGCAGGCTGAAGAAGCCGACTAGGAGATAGCCAGCTGCCCCCAGGGGAGTGTCCAGGAGGAGAGGTGATTTACATGCAGTTCATGGCTGATGTTTGGTGCAACTTACACAAACAGAGAGCTCCAGTCTGCGGGAGAGCAGGAAGGCAGGGTGGTCCTCACTGTGGTCGAGAGCACGAGAATCCAGCGAATGGCAAAGGGAGTTGCTGAAGGCCAAATACCAAAGCCGAGACAGAAGCTTTGGAGGCTGAGATGAAACTGAGAGCAGGACAGTTTGCCAAGGTAGAAGAACTAACCCATTCTAACTTCTCGCCGAAGGAGAGGCCCATCACCTCCATCCAGGACACAGGAAGCAGCTAGAACAGCTCCTTTCTGAATCAGCCTCAGCTCAGATCCATCTGTAAGTGATCAGAGAAATAACAGGATAAACGTGTTCGGTGAGCCCGCTCCGTGCTTGGTGGAGTGCTAGATGCTTGGCATTCATTAAATTACCGTTCACAAGCGCTCTGGATAACGAGTAGTTGCCTCCTGTCACGGATGATGAGGTATAGGTTGAGACTCTTGACCAAGGCACACAGTGAAGTGTTAACAGCTGCATTAAAACCTTTCGACCCGGGAGCTGCTCTGCAGCGTGCCACCCACCTCAGACCCTGCTCCTCTGAACTTAGTCGGATAAGAACGGACAAGGACCTCAGTATGGTGCACGATCCATTTCCCATGGAAAACCATCTACCCGTGGACATGACACTTCCTTTTGAGAAGTGGTGAAACTCTAAGACATGATGACGATGAAGGTCAGGTTCTGTGCTTCGTACCATCCAGGAGACAAACCTCGCAGAAAGGCGCACCCTAACTGAGGTTGCACGGATAGAAACGAGTATCTAGGCCACCCAGATCAAAACCTGCTCTCATCTACCTTTCCAAAGTGTGAGTTGGTTTCTAGATGCCTCACTTTAAAGAAAATGAATGCTTCCCAACTCTACAGAGTGGAAGAATCACAATCTGTCTTCGAACACGGGAAAGGCTTGTAATGTGAGATGACAGGTCCGCTCAGAGTGGGGCAAACCAGAACCCCTGGTGGAGGCCACAAGATGAAAGCCAACTCCTTGCAAGGATGATTCTGTCTGGACTGCTCAGGAAATGGTAAATTCCCTGGGACCCGGATGTGCAAAGACAATCACAGCTAGTGTTTTAAGGACCCCTCCTCTATGCCAGGGTTACCAAAAGCGTCTCAAATAATGTTCCCCTTTGAAAGTGCTTCCTTTTAATGCTGCCATGTTTTAAGTGAAGAAACTTCACTTACAGAGAGCTAAGCATCTCGCCCAAAGCTGATTCATAGGCACTTTATATCATGAGACCTCTCTGGCATCAGCTAAAGAACCACACTGGCGGGAGTTCTGAGGAAGGACTAGGATCAGAAGGGAATACTTCCTGAGAGGTGGTGACTGATTTTTCCTAAGGGGGATTCTAGGTACCTGCCCCAATCAGTCAGAGGCAGAGCCAGGAAGAGGCTGGACCGACTAGAGGGAGGTAGACAAAAACAACAATCTAACCCCAGGATCCTGCCCCTGCCTTTCTGGGACTCTGACGTCAGGGCCTTGGGACCTCGCCTTCATTGAACTCTACTCCAGAGAGAAAATGGCCAAGCCGACCGTGCACAGCCGTGGCCGCAGGGTGGCAGCAGTGCTTCGGCTGCAGAGCGCTGCTCCGTACTCTGAAGTGGGGCTGGTCCAGAGCAGTGCTGGTGAAGATGGGGTCTGTCTCCAAACATCTGAGGCAATCTCCACTTTCTGAGGGGCTCTGAGACTGCTTTTGTCTCCTGTACCTCACTTTTCTCTCCACAGGCACATCTCAGAGTAGTGACTCCATTTTTAACCCTCCAAGAGGCAGGTCCACGTGGGTGTAAATGGGCCAGGAGGCCCTGCCTGCAGCCTCCCAAGTCCCCGGACGGGATCACCCTGGCTCTTTCCTCCTTCCTTTCCAGAACATGATGCCTAGCCTGACAGGGCTTTCTGTGTGTTTTATTTTACAAGCTAGCAAGGAGAGGAGGTGATCCATGGGAGCTCTCCAACCTGTTGAGGGATTGGGAGTTCTTGAAGGCCCCCCAGGGCTCTGACAAAGCATCTGCAATTAATGATGCTTCTTGAGCTCTGGAGACAGGATTTATGCATCTAATAAAGTCTGTAACTCTAAGCTTAGGGGCTGGGGCCGGAGGCTGAGAGCAGGAAGTCCCACAGGGGCCGGGGAGGGGGGTCCCAGGCGGCTCTTAATGGAGCTGTGCATTTCCATTGCCTTCTCTAGATTGCCCCTCAGGCGGCTGTGGGAGGTGAGGAACAGGGGGACAGCAGGTATAAGAGGCGGGTGTGGCCACAGCAAGGCAGATGGCAGCATGGACGCCAGGCAGGCAGCAGCGCTGCTGCTGGTGCTGCTGTTAGTAACAGACTGGAGCCACGCTGAAGGACCAGGGGGCCGGGATGGAGGAGACCAGATCTTCATGGTAAGTGAGCATGCCCGTCCTCATCTCACCATTTTCCTGGACCTCGGTTTGAGACTTCTAGAGAAGGAAATGGCAACCCACTCCAGTATTCTTGCCTGGAGAATCCCATGGACAGAGGAGCCTGGCAGGCTACAGTCCACGGGGGTCACAAAGAGTCGGACACGACTGACTAAAAACAAAAGCTTGAGACTTACATTCCAGGTTCAAATACTCTGGCTCCCAGGGTCACTGGGTCCTCACATCTGAGGAAATGACTCCTTAGCCTCCTACAACTTGTCCTGGAGGTCACTCCCTTCCCCTTGTGATCTAAATGCCCAAGGCCCTTACCCATCTTCCTTCCTGGATGGCTCTATACTACAGGAGGAAGACAGCGGCGCCCACCCAGCACAGGATGCTCAGACCCCTAGGTCGCTCCTGCGCTCCCTGCTCCAGGCCATGCAGAGACCCGGCCGGAGTCCAGCCTTCCTGTTTCAGCCCCAGAGGTGAGTCTAGGAGGGTCAGAGGCAAGGCCAGGGCTGAAGGGAGAGGAGTGGGAGGAGAGGAGGAAAGGGGGGATCTGGGAGGACCCATAGCTGAGGGTGGATCTCTCCTAAGGTTTGGCAGAAACACCCGGGGCTCCTGGAGCAACAAAAGACTGAGTCCTCGAGCTGGAGAGGGGCTGAGTTCCCCCTTTTGGAGCCTGGCTGCCCCTCAGCGCTTTGGGAAGAAGTGACATGTCATCCTCTGAGGTCTGCATGCAAGGCCCACGCCCCAAACTGCCACGTGTCCCCTGCAAATAAAGCTGTCTGGCTTCTGAATCCGTGTGCGCGTGTCTGCATCCGCATGAGACATGGGAGGGAGTCCCAAGACAAGAACCACAGCCTCCCCCACCTCCACTAAACCCAACTCTCCAGGAACACAGGCGATGGTGTGCCCAGATGTCAGCGCACCCACCAGAAAGGCAAACATGGGGACGCGTGGGGAGCAGAGTGGGGAGGCGCACCGGGCACGTGAGCTGGCGCTAACCCCCTCTGCTGCTGACCACTCAGGGAAACAGACCAGGACTGAAGAATCCAAAAAGCAGCACATTTATTTGGGGCTCTAATGGGAGAGCCCCCAGTTTCATTCCCCTTGGTCATCACCAGTTACATGATGGCAGAACCTGGGCCAGCTGAGGCCCTGTGGTCCCTGGTTCCTGACCCTGTGCCCTCCTCAGCCTGCAGTCTGTGTCAGAGGTAGAGGTGGCACCTCCAGGCGGTACCAGAGCTGGGCAGGCGCACAGGCCGGGCGCAGGAAGAGCAGGGAGCAGAGGATGTATTTCATGAGTCCTGTCGTGGCTTCACTTGCTGCCCGCCATGATCTTGAGGTACTGCAGGGCACGGCGCGCAGCCTCGCCACGGGCTGCCTCCCTGGTGGCTGCAGAGCCATGACACACGGTGGCCGGCTGTGTGGACAGCTCCACCAGGCACTGGCAGAGCCCACTCAGGCTCAACTCCTCTGGAGACCGAGAGAGAAGAGGGAGGCAGTGTTGGGCAGGAGAGCAGCACCGGGGCGGGTCCATGTCACTGTCATGCCCTCCCGAGCCCTCATTCCCATCCATACTTGCTCTGGTCTAGTCCCCACCGGCCCCCGGCCCCCGATCCCCGACTAGCCATACCAATATCCAGGTAGCTGACATGAAAGGCCTGCTCCTCAGAGAGCTCACTGAGGACACTGCAGCAAGCAGGGCCCAGAGCGCCCAAGGAGCCCAGGGAGCAGCTTCGGAGGGACAGGATCTTCTCTCCCACCGAATTCCGCAGAGAATCCCAGGTGCAGCCTGGGCCTCGGTTCCGAAGTCCATCTAGGCGGGAGCCCACACCCTGACAAGACAGGGAGGGGGAAGGATGCAGCCAGGGGCTCTGAAACCAGGCCCTGAAGAGACATTCTATGCCCAAGGAGAGAAAAGCCCAAAGAATGCTTCCTCCTGTTTGCCTCCCACCTGCCAGTCAATCCCTGGATTGTCTGGTCTCTTGTCTGACTCTTCTGCAACCCCACAGACTGTAGCCCACTAGGCTCCTCTGTCCATGGAATTTTTCAGGCAAAAATACTGGAGTGGGTTGCCATTTCCTCCTCCAGGGGATCTTCCTGATCCAGGGATCGAACCCATGTCTCCTGATTGGCAGGCAGATTCTTTACCACTGAGCCACCGGGAAGCCCAATCCCTGTGTGGCCCCTTCTAACTACTAGACTGTGGACCAGATGGTCAGGCAGCCTTTCTTATTCCAATAACAGAAGCCTACAGGTCCCTTGCCCTGGGCCAGCTCCCTCCCCCAAAGCACTCACCACGCAGGCCTACAGCTGAGGCTGAAAGGGGGCCCAGGGGTCCCTGTGTCCAGAAGGAAAATGGGCAGGAGGAGGCCTGGGGCCCAGGAGGCTCACTTCCAAGTCACAGACCTGAGTCCTCAGTGCCCTGCCCTGGCATGGAGGATGGAGCATGGGGCATGGCCCACAAGCCACTCACAATGGAAAAGTGATCGTCTTCGGGCTCTGCCTCGTTCCCGTCCCGGGCATCCAGAGGCACTGTGTGCACTCGAAGCAGCATTTTGGCCGCTGCGTTACGCTTTGCCAGCTTTTTGGACGTGCCACTGCCTGCACAGGGGAGAGGGCTGCTGAATTATGGCTCCCAATAGACCCGTTGCTTCCACCCAGCTTAAACTTGGGCTGAGGGTCCCCTCAGTGGCTGTCAATTGAAAAGGGGAGCTCAGGACCTGCCAGGCACCCGGGAACCTGGCTGGCCAGAAGAGGAGGGCAAGAAAGGGTGCAAGGAAGCAGCAGCCAAGCTGGGGTCTCAGCCAGGAGCGTAGAGAGAAGCTGGGAGCTGCCCCTGGCCAGGGCTGGAGTGCTGCGGGGTAGTCACTACAAGCACTCCCCTCCGCCCAGTTACCAATCTCAATGAAACGCTCCACTCGGCAGGTCATAGTAAACTCTTTGCGGTGGGCTGGCCCAGACTCCTGGGTCACCGTGTACTCAGGCAACCGCCAGCCTTTCTGCACCACCAGCTCCTTGGAAGGGAGAAACAAGGGCGCGCAAGAGTGTGAGAGAGGAGTCCTCACATCCTCCCCGCTCCCATCCTGGGAGTCTCAGGTTCCAGGTTAGAGCAGGAGTAAAGGGAGGTGGGTGGGAAAAGCCCTCAGAACAGGGTACCCGCCCCCGATCAGCTTCCCCCACAGCCCCGGGTAAAAGCAAAGGCAGGCAGGCAGGCAGGCAGGCATGGGAAACGAGGACGCGGCACACCTGTAGAGCACCGACCGGGTTGCACTCAGACTGTTGAGGAGAGACTGGGGGCTGCACCTCCATGGGGGAGCTCCTGAAGGAAAAAGGGCCCAGGGCCAAAGCTGAGGGGGCTGGCTCCTCCTGCGGCTGCCCAGGAGTCCTCCGCCCTGCTCTTGTTTTCCCCACTGCCAGCTCCCTGCTCCCCACCAGGCAGGCAGCTGTCTCTCCAAACATCAAGCCCGCCTCCCGCCCCCTCCCCCCCTCCCCCCGACGAGGTCTCCTCCAGGTCCCAGGCTCATTTCAGTTTTCTGGAACACTTGATCACCACCTAGACAGGACAGTGGAGAGGAGGGTATATCCAGTCCCCAGAAGCACCTGATGGGACTCAAACAGAGGACCATCATGCGGCCAATTCAGAAGAAAATGGGACCAGGAAGACCTTTAGCGTGGTCAAATACTATCCACGTGGTACTGCCAAATTATAAATTACCTCCTGTCTCAAGAGCTTACCAGCTGGTGCAAATTCTTCAAACTCTGGTCCCCAACTATTCCATCCTCTGTTCACTCTCAGACTTCCTCATGCCTGACCAGCCTGGGTCTAAGGGCTGTGAGACCGGGAGCTAGGACCCCTTTCCACCCTCCTCAGGCAGTCAGGAGAGACAAGATACCTGGTTGGGACAGCAGATGGAACGGGAGTAGCAGCCGCCGCAGCTGTAAAAACTGGCACGTCCTCAGGCAGTGAAGAATCTAGGGGAGAAAAAGAACTTCCCGAGGGGAAGGGGGCCTTTGATTCACACCCACATGGGGTGGTGGTGGGGAATAAAAGGTGGGGGACCCAGGTCCTCCTGAGCTGCCCTCCCCTAAGAAAATCTCTTTCTACCGAAGCCAAAACCTCAGGGAAGCTCAACCACCAGTTCCACCTGAGATCTTCTGGTGTCAAACACTTGATCAAAAATACTAAGAAAAGTGGGAGGGGTGTTTCTTCCTACCCAAGAACCGTGGGAGCAACCAACGCCAACCTGAGTGCAGAAGAGGGAACAACATCTTGCTGGAGAGGAGAAGTATGTTGGGGAGCAACCCCCTCCAGCCTCAGCCTCCACCCCTCTCCCTCCCCAGGCCCAACCTGGGACCCAAACCACAGCCACAACCCCACACTGCGGCTGGCCACTGCCTCCCAGCATCCCTCACAGCAGCAGGAGCCCTGGAAACATCCTGCTCAGGTTTCAGGGGAAGCTCTCAGGAAGCAGCCACGTCAAGGCAGTTCAGTGTCACCAAGTGAAGCCTATGGGGCAGAGGGGCTGACGCAGGGGCCTGGGTTCCTGACAGAGCCTCTAGGATCCTCGGCCATTCCTCCCTCACCTGCTGTCCTCCAGGGCTGGCTCCAGCATGCTCCCCCCTTTGAGGTGTTTGAGGGCCACCTCAGCTGCCTTGTGCTTGGCTGCTTTCTTGCTGGGGCCCTGACCTAAGAGAGGGGGTGTGGGCAATACTGGAGGTCACTAGAAGGATGGAAAAGAAACCAGCATCCCACAGCCTTTCTCCTCACAACCAGAGGGAATCAACCAAGCCCCATCTCACCAACCTCCCCTTGCCCAACGCTGGAAGTGTTACTCTAACTGCTAGAAGGAAGGGCCCTTATCTTTCCACAAGTTCCCCAAATCAAGTCATGCCAGGTAGAATTGTCCTTGAGGTTAGCCACCTGGAAGTTTTTGCTCTGTCCTACTTTCCTCTGGGGAGCACTTTCTTTCAATAGAGATTGCTGGAAAAATAGTAAAAGTGTAGGCTCCAGAGTCAAAGCCTGGGTCTGCCATTTACTAGGAATGTGGTCTCGCCCCAGCCATTGAATCTCTCTCTTGGTTTCCTCGCATTCAACATGAAAATACTACCACCTACATCACTGGATTCGACCAAGGTTTAAGATTAAGTGGAATTTGATTAAGCACCTGGAACAGAGTCCAGCACAGCAGGCACTCACTCCCCCAAATGCTGCACTGAGATTTCGATTTATCTCCTTTTTCCTCTAGGATGACAACGATCTGCCCGATCACTGTGCCAGTTCTGCTTGCTTTTCTAACTCTCCTAAGTCCTAGGTACCTCCTCACAGACCTGTTCTCCCAATCCAGTCAGTGATTTTCCCCCTAAAATTTCTCCTTCCCTCACTGGTCTTGGAGAAGAGGACCGTGAAGAGACTCCAAGCAATAAAGCCAATGGGGCCCTGTGAATGCACACCCCAGCCAGGCTGCCCAAGCCTTCCTCACCAGTGCAGCTGGTGTCGCCAACGGTGACCCGGAAGGTGAAATTAGGCTGGTGGGCTTGGCCCTCGGCTTTGAGAAGGTCGTACACGGGCGTCTTCCCTATTCTGGTCCCATACTCCTGCAGAAGGCTGATCGGGGTCTTGCCCGGGTTGGCTGCCAGCATTTGCTCTATACTGGGGGTAGGGGCACAGACCCTTCATCACATCTCCCCTCTCTGCACCCACCTGGCCAAGCACTGCCATTATCAGACCCACGCACACTATGGGGGACACTGGGTCCAGGAAACCTCAGGCAGCCACTGGCTGGGGTCAAAGTGGAGTAGAGGTGCAGGCTGGGAAAGCAGGGTCCACTGCCCCGGGGCAAGCAGGGAAAGCACTGTTCCTGTCTCAGTTAGGGCGGGGGATCCTGTACCCCAGTGCAGGTTGGAAGTGCATGTCCCCTGACACAGTGCAGGCCAGGAACCCAGTACCCACCAAATGCACTGAATGTCGGGGGCATAAAGCCCAGTGCCCCAGTGCAGTCTGGGAACCGGGCCAACCCCAACTAGCTAAAGCTGGAGGCAGTGGCCACTGCCGGGGTGCATGCCGGGAACCACGGCCCACTACCCCAGTGCTTGCCGGGAACAACCCTCAGGCCAGATGCATGCTGGGGCCGCGCCGCTACTCTCTCCGCACCGCGCCAAGCTCTGCGCCCTGCAGGGATCGGTACCAGGCGGCTCACCTGGGCAGCCCGCAGCCCGTGGTAGTGCCGGAGCCTTGCTCCTCTTCACTCATTCCCTCCTCCGTCCCCGCAGGCGCCACCGTGACTGCAGCCTCCACGCGCCCCAATACACCGCCGACGAGCTAGGGCCGGGGCCAAGCCCCAAGTCGCGGCCGGTCGGGCCCACCGCGGGGCATGCTGGGATATGGAGTCCCCCGCCCACCGGACTCTATGAGCCTCCATCAGGAGGGGAGCTATCCGCCCCACAACCCTCCGCGTGGTTCGTTCAGGCAGGCAGCACCGCCTTCTGGGAGGAGTGGACCCTTCCACTGTCGCTTCCCGAGTTGAGGGTGGTTTTTTGTTTTTTTTATTTTTAACAACGTCCCGCCTCCTTCCTTCCGCGTCTCCTCACTCCGGGCTGGAACTCGGGGCATGCGTACCAGCAAAGTGGAAGCGGCTGGGGGCGGGGCAGTAAGGGCGAACTCAAGCCTAGGAAGGTGGGGAGGGATGCTTCGGGTACCGAGAAAACTACAGAACCCAGGAGCTCGCGCGCCATCACTGTCGCAGCTGGGAGGCAGCATGCGCGAAAAGTTTCGCGGCATAATTGGCTAGTCCCGATTTTGCGTGCTCGCTCCAGGTGGATTGCGATTGGTTACCTCATCTAAAGGGGCGGGGACAAGGGAAGAGTCAACCCTCTTGACTCCGCCTCTTTCTTGAGAAAAGGTTGTGATTGGCCCAGGTGAGAGGCCGCTGTCGGTTGCTGACACTTTGCAGTCTAGGAGGGTGGGCCCTGCCTGGACGCGGGAGGCGACTATTCCCTGCCCCTCTGAGCTGGGGCTGTTGTAAATCCTGGTGCACCTCAGTCTCAGTTCCACCTCAGCCTTTGGCCTAATCCTCTGGCGCTCGGGCCTTCGTCTTATAGAACCTGCTTCTTTTTCCTGTGTTGTCCTTCACCACCCTTCTCATTAATTCTGCAGGCTGTCGATTTCCGCTTATTTTCTAAAGCCTTTTTAGAATGGACCTACACCTTTTCCCCTTACACCACGAGATACCCTCCGGGGCCTGAGAATCGAGCTATAAGGGACAAGATTAGAAGGACTAAGGCACATAGTGGTCTTATTCCCTCTGCCATGTGTCCCGGGTCTCAGCTAAAGAGAGGGCAAGAGAGAATTCTGGCCTCTTAAGATTAATCGACTTATCTGTGCGGAACAGAACCCGTATTTTTGGGTCCCAGAGTTCCATTTCCTCCTCGCCAAAGTCTCAGCCACTAGCGTGAAAGATGTAGGGAAATTTTTGTGACCTTGGAGGGAAAGAAATCACGAAAAATGTCTGACTCTAATGAGGGTTCTGGGAATGGGTCAGAGACGAGATGGGCTTGCTCCGTGCGGGGCTAGAGGTCCGATGGAATCTTGGAATAAAAACGAGGGGTCATCCAGGAACACTGGAAAGGGACGGGGCGTTGAGCTGAGTGGATTCCAATTGGTGGACCCGGAGTGGTGGCAATTAGGGAAAAGAAGACAGGCAAGATCGTTTGACAGGGGGAGCGATGCAAGAGCGCTGAGCGGAGGAGGGGGTTCCCATCTGAGGGGTTGCTGTTTCAGGGTATAGGAGGGAGCTTATAAGACCGGTCATAGGGCTTAAGGTCGGGGGTGGGATCGCTCCAGGTCACCGCCAGCAGGGAGGTGCGAGGACCAGACGGGCCAGGGACTAGCCTGGAGCGTGCCGGATGGCAGCAGCGGGCTCCTTTAAGAGGCCGTGGCTCCAGCGCAGCATCCCCCGCTCAGGGCGTGTCCGTCCCGGGGGGCCTGGGGCGGGGGCCTCGGAAGGAGCGGGAGTTCAAGCCGTGTGAGGACGGGGTTTGGGGTCGGGGGGTGGGGGGAGAAAGCTGGAACTGACACACCCGTGCACCCGGACACCTCACGAGCATCGCCTGTGACGGCGCCCCTGGTCCGGTCGAGGGCAGCGGGGGGAGGCGGGAAGGAGGAGGAGAAGGAGGAGGAGGCGGGAGCAGCATCCGGAGCCGAGCTGCAGCAGCGCCGCCTTTTGTGCTGCGGCCGCGGAGCCCCCGAGGTGAGAGCCGGGCCGAGTTGTGGAGGGTGGGGGGCAGGGATGGGTCTGGGTCCTGGGATCCAGGTCCCAGGGAGGGTCGGGACGCAAGATGTGGAGGGGTGTGGGGAGGGTGGCGCGGGGATGCTGAGACGGGATGGAGGAACTGGGGACCTGGACCCGCCGCCTGTGGGGATGGGAAGGAGGGGAGCCGAGCCGAGGGACGCCGCGGCCCAGCTTGGAGGTGAAGGGCCTCCAAAGCTGGAAAGGAGTGTATGGGGTGGGGGTAGGGGGATGATTGGGGGACAGACTTAAAGGACAGCGGGCAAGAGAACATCTTCCTCTCCTCCCACTCACCCTCAGGAAGAGGGAATGGGAAGGAGGAGGAGGAAGAGTTTCGGCCCCACAGGAAAGGAAAGGAAGGACAAGGCCTCATAGGCCCCTCACTCCCCCTCCCCACCCCTTGCGCGCGCACAGGCACACTTTGCAGGCTGGACCTGAGGATTATAGGCAGACAGCACCTGTTCCTGGATGCCCAGGTGATGGTCATCTTCCCCTCCCCCATCCATATATGGCTTTCTCCCTTCTCCATCTCTCCATCTGCTCTGGCTCCTCTAACCCATTTCCCCAGCCCAGGCCTTTCATGAACCTCCTCCCTTTTCCCTACACACTCTTTAAACTCCTTGGCCTAAAAATAAGCAAGAATCCTTTCCACAGAGTTAAAACTCCTCTAACCACGGCTTTGGCTAAGGGGTCAGAGTGTGCATGGACAATGGAAGGAAATAGTGGGGTGTCCCTTAGAACTGAAGGAAAAGTCCCACCGTTTAGCTCCCTCTTGGGAGGAGAGTGGGTCAGGGCCTTAGGAAGGGGTGCACACGAGGTCTCTCCTGCACTCAGGGTCCTCTCAAGCCACAGTCAGTGCCTCCCTCTAAACACCATTTCCCTTCCAGCTCACAGAATGGACTCCATGGCTTTGAGAGTTCTGCTGTTTCAGCCAGAGGGTCATACCTAGGGAAGGCAAGTAGCAGGGATTCAGGAAGGAAAGGACCTGAGTAAAAGCCCTGGGTCTTCCTGTCCAGACACTGAAGTTTCTCTGAAGCTTAAGGGCCTGCTCTGTCCTATCTCACACTTAAGGGTGGAAAAAAATTCTGCGCTCTCCAGCCGGGCAGCCCATCCACTCACTCACTATAGGGACTGCGGGATGCTGGGATGACCAATGGTGTGAGACACTAACTCCAGCACTTGTGAAAACAAGCAACTAAATATCCACCCTGTAATTCAACCCAGTTACAGGCAGGAGAGTCAAGTTTACATAAAGAAGTGGCTCAGGACTTCTTGGGTGTCCTTCCAGCTAAGGAAGGCAGAACCCGTCTAAAATCCAACTGCTGTTTGTAGGTTCCTCCCCGAGAGGTGATGATGTGCTACTCTGGCTTTGCCAGGAAGAGGACCCTAAATTCTAGTACCCACTACATGGACTCGCCCTGTGACTTAGCACAGGCAGTCCCACCTTGCCCTGCTGGGCTGGGAGAAAGGATTAGGGAATCAACCCTTTCAGGAGTCCCTGTTGGGGCAGAACAGAGAATAGTATGGAAATGACACCAGCAGGGGACACAGGAGCTTCACGATAGCTGGCCACAGACACTGGTCTGTCTGCTTCATTTGCTCCCAGAAGAACTAGGGGCAGCTGTGTGTTGGGGAAAGGTGATGAGGAGGCAGGGGCGCTTACTCCAGAGTAGACTAAGGATCTTCCTCTGGTTCCTTCTCTCCTTACTCCCTTTTCTATCCCCTATGTTTACCCAACTCTCCATCTGTACCTTCCCCGCTGCCTCTTGCTTTGAGGAGGCAGACAGGGGAAAGAAGGGAAGGGACACCATTTATAAAAACCTACTGCTGCTTGTTAGGTCCTTTCCATATGCTAATGTTTATAGGGAGCTTCCTGTATGCCAGGTAACAGGCCCACGAACTTTATTTGGATTATCTCAATACCACTCATAACAATACTGAGAGGTAGTGTGATCATCATCTCTATTTTAGGGATGAGGAAACTGAAACTTAAAGAAGTTAAGTAATCTGTTCAAAATCAAAAAATCAGTGGCCAAAGAGTTTAGGATTTGAATCCAGGTCTGTCTGACCCAGAGCCTGTGTTCTTACCCTCATAATAGCTTGCATTGCCACCGTGTGAATTAGTGAGCCCCCATTTAGAGATGAAGAAACTGAGGTTTGTTAAGTCTCAGGCAGGGACTTTGCAGATGGTCCAGTGGTCAAGACTCCACGCTCCCAATACAGGAGGCACAAGTTCAGTCCCTGGTCAGGAAACTAAGATCCCACACGCCTCATGCCACGCGGCCAAAAAAAAGTCTCGTAGTCCAGGTCACCCAGCTGGAGACTGTGGTCAAGAGCAGAGGCAGGCCCTCAACCAGACCACTCTGCTTCTCAGGTCATCCATGTTCCCTCCCTGTCTTACTGTCCAAGGCTGGGTGACAGAAATCAATAATAGGCATTCTGTAATTTTCATTTCTTCTTTTTCAACTTAAAATAGGTTTTTAAATTTCTTAATAAAAATACCCACAATTCCATCTACTTAGCAATGGTTATACATTTCTATCTGTCCTTCCATATCTTTTTCAATAGCACCCGGCTCAGGAACAATTTGTTAAAAATACACAGAACTTCTTCCAGGCTCACCTGAAGTCCTGAGTAGCAGGGACCCCTATGAGCCACCATACCTTGGTATTTGCCTCCCCTTCCCCTCACATCTTAACGGTAGGGCTGAGGGGTGATCCTGGGCCACGAGAGCCATGGGGTGACGACAGGGTGCAGAGAAGGAGGCCTTCCCCCTCAGTTCAGAGGAGGTGGGACATAAGGATTTGCAGAGGAAGGACGGGGGGCCTCTAGCACACCACTGCCTTTGGGACCTGGTTCCCCTGGGACCTGAAAACAAGTTGTGTCCTGGGGAAATAGAAGGTTGGAGACCCAAGTCTCCCTTCTGACCAGAGAGAAGAGACGGCCTCTCCAGACTCCAGAATCTACAAAGACCTGGTGTCCAGCCAACCAGAAAGACAAAGCCAGGAGCCTGGCACTGTGCTCATGGCATTCCCTACATCATCTTACTTAGCCCTCACTACCCCATAAGGTAGGGGTGGGAATCTCAGAGGGATTATGGTCCTTAAACTAATTCGTGGCAAAACCAAGGTTCTAGTTCTGATCTCTCCAAATCCAAAGCTGGTTCCTTTTTTCCTAAGTAGTACTGCTCCCTCCCAGCCCTTTCGGTACCCACTCTACCGGAAGAAGTGGTGCTGGCTAGAGGTTTAGGGGCTGGACCTGTGTGAGCCTGGGGGCCTGGAGATAGCGGTGATCTCCAGTTTTACCCTGGCTCTCAGGGGAAAGCATTCCCCCCTCAGGAGGACACAACAGACAAGCTACAGTTCTTTCCAGCTGAGAATAACCCTGGCGCCAGGACCCTTGGCCAGGAGGGGTTAGAGTCCTTTATTCTCTCAGGAGTGTCTTGGGGCTCCTTTCCCTGGGAAGACATTCCTTACACCCCCACTCAAGAGAGATGGGGAATCTTCCTCCCTTTCCTGAGTGCAAAACAGAGTCCAAGACAGTGGCGAGGGCTCATTATGGGAGCCCAAGACTTAGACAGATGGCCTGGCCTCTCAACTGAACCCCCAAGACAGCCAGACAAGCAGCCTGGCGTTGACATTCTGCTGTTAAACAGGAGGGAGAGAGAAAGGACTTAAAGGGTTGCCTTGCCACAGGCCTCCAGCCTTTCAGGCAGGAGAACCAAGGTTGGGGGGGGGGGTACTCCCTGCCCCCACAGTACCACCAGCAAACAGAGAATCTGGTACCTGAAACTGATCTGGGCCCCCCCCTCCCCGGTGCCCACAGAGCCTCTTTTGCATAATTTACAGGCCACTCTGCCCCATACCCAATCTGAAGCAGAATTCTGCACTGTGAGCATTTGATAAACATGGGTGACAGAATGACTGACAGGTCCACCCGCTCCCGTCACATCCCAGCCCTTCCCCCACACTCTGCATAATTGATGGCCAGGGAGACAGCTCCCCTCCCCCCGGGTGACCGGGTGTCTGGGCCAGGGGCTCCTAGCCGTGATATCCCCCTCCAAAGCCTCGGCGCCAGGGCCCAGCTGGGGGGCAGTGGGACACAGCTGGCAGGTCAGAGATAAAGGACACAGAGAGGGTGTGGGCCAGGAGAGAGGAATCTCTCCTTCACTAGAATTCCCTGGGGCCTCAGCTCCGCCACCTCCACTCCCCTCACCACACACACGCACGTGCACACCACACTCACTCCTTCAGGTCAATCTGGAAGAGCTGTCATTAGCCTGAGAACCAGGAAAGGGTGGGTTGAGCCTGGCTAGGTTCTCTCCCTTTTCTTTGGTCCCATCCACTACTTCTTCAGCTTCTTCCACTGCCCGAAAAGACAAACAGGTGAAATGGCTTCTCTCTCTCCCCAGCTGCCGGCCCTGGATACAGGAGGGGCCCCTGGGGAGGCCTGGGCAGCTGGAGGGAAGATCGGCTTCAAGTGTCGTGGAGCGTGTCACCCTCTCTATGCCTAAGCCTCCTGGTTGCCAAACACCAGATGAAAGCTGAAAAATTCCTTTACAAAGCCAGGTGTTGTACCTACTCAGAACTCAGCTTCTAAATACGAAAGGAATCAGGGAGGGCACAGATCTCCTGTTTTTCAATCCCCTTTCATTCAGCTCCTTTTTCCGTGTCCTTTGCTTCCCAAATCAGTTTTTCAGCCCATCCTTCTTAGGACTGCCTCTCCCAGTGTTTCACGCTCTTCTGTTTCTCAGCTAGACAGGCCCTCCTTTTCTGGTCTGCCTTTCGCCCTTTCTCCTGTCCAGTCTCCCCGTTTTCCCATTTCCTGCTTTCTCTATGGCACCGCACCCCCAATGCCGACCCAAGTCCCCTCTCTTCACCACCACAGCTCTCTCTCCGCTGCACTCGGGGACGGGGGTGGACATGGGGAAGACGGGACGCAGAGGCGGTGACTGGCTCTGGTCGGTGGTCCCTGCCTGCGAGCCCGCAACCAGCACGTGGGCCAGCCCAGGTCAGGGGCGGGGCCCTGGCGCGGCCCCACCCCCGCGGTCGCCGCTCACGTGACTCCGGGCTAATCTTGTCCCGGTGACTTCACGCGCCGCCTCGGGTCCAGTCGTCATGGTTACGCCGCAGCGCCCAGCGCTTCCCCCAACCCGCTGCGTCCCCTCCCGGACACCCTCCTCTCACGGCCGGGCCCCCGCCCCGCCCCCAGCTCCTTTCCACGTGACGGCCAGGAAGGAGGTCGGGAAGGGGGAGGGGGCGCTGGGGCCGTAACCCCTTCCTCTCCGCTGCGAACCGCCCTCACTCTGGCTTCTAGCTGTCTGAGCGCCCCAGTCCCGCCAGCCCTCCCCGCAGACCCGCCCGGGCGGAGTGCCGGGAGCCCCAGCCTTCGTTCTCAGCGGCCCCAAAGGGGCGGCCGGCTTGAGGAGGCACAGGCAAAAGCCCTCGGGTCCTCCCGCGGACGTTCTCCAGCGAATTGGCACGTTGCTTGGCCTGTCGTTTGTCTTACTATGTGCATCTCACTCCTTGAAGCCGCCGTTATCTCGCAGGATATGTTGGGGGTCCGGAGGCTGGGATTTCATCTTTCTGAGCCTCGGTTTTCTCAAGAGTGTAAAGAGACCTATAATAATACCTCCTTCCCTGGAGAGTTCTGAGGAGTGAGGGAGCTAGTACATGTGGTCCTTAGGACGATCCTCGGATGCATAGAACAGTGGTTGCACCTAACTGGGCACCTTCATGCGCTCTGGATGCTGTTGGAAGCCCTGGGATCCCGTGTGGCGTCGTCACTCTCAGGAGTACAGGCTCTCAAAGGACGCCCGACTGTACTGTGCCTCCAGGATGGTGGGAGCCATCATGCAGGAAGCACAGCTCAGACTGGACATTAACTCAGAGCATGGGGGGGGGGGGCACTTCCAGGATGAAGTGAAACTTGGAGGACAACAGATGGTATGTGAGAAGCGCCTTCCAGACTGAGAACGACTGGGCACTGAGCTGGAGCCTCATCCTAGCTGAAGTACTTAGGACAGGTTATTTAAGACCTCTAATACCTCTGTTAAATGAGAGTAACTTAGACGCCTAATTTAAGAGATTTTAGGATTAAATAAGCTAATGGACCTATAACAGAGGCTAATATGGGCGGCAGCTTTCCATAAGTGTGAGCCATTCTCATTAGGTGCCCTGGCCCAAACACCTGATGAACCTTGGGAACAGGCTCAGTTCAGTAGGGCCTGGGTACGAACAGCAATGGAAGATGAGGCTGGGGAGGGGCCAAGAGCATGGAGGTGAGGCTACAGGACCAAGGAGGGGCTACTAGAGGGTTTGAAGAAAAGGGGAGCTCCAAAAGGCCAATTTGTGCTTTAGAAAGACCCTTCTAAAGGGTGGGTGGAGAATGGGGTGGAGGGGGATCTTGGAAGAACTTGGAGACCATTCAAGGGGCAGTTGTCCTAGGTCACGTGACAGCTACTGAGGCCTGGATTAAGGCAGTAATGTGGAATAGAGGAGAAATTAGTAAGGCATTGGTTCTGGTCTTTACCGATGTGCCAGGCATAAGAATCACCTCAGGTGCTTGTTAAACACTTAGGTATTTGAGAGGCCTGGAAATTGTTACAAGAGCTGAGCCCATCAGAGGTGCCAAGCCTCTCTGTGCATACATCCCCACCCAGGGAGTCCTTTTTATTGTAGATTCCTGCCACCCCTCTCCAGTAGTGACTCAGAAGCTCCGGTGCAAGGGGTCAAGGAGGGACGCTACTATACTGAGTAGTGTTAAGAGAGGCATTTTGGCCTCCGAAATCCCTACCTCTCAGAATCTGGTAACTGGTAAGATGATGTGGGAGATGGGAGATGAGATGACTTCCGTCAGGCTGAAAAATCTGCTGTGCCTGAACGATAGCTAGTCTGTCCTTTTGTGCAGTTGGAGAAATCAAGGCTCAGATACAGCTTGGCTGAGGTCAGCTATCAATTGGGACAAATCTCCATTGATTGGAAAGCTAGGTAGTAGGGGACAGAGTAATGAAGAGGAAAGGAGATAGGCCCTTCTCTAAGTGAGCCCTGAGGGAGCAGCTGGACTAATGGGAGGGACAAGGTGGGGGGATGGTGGAGAGGGGGGACCAAGCGAGCAGGCTACACAGCCTGCCCTGACAGCTTCTGCCTCCTCCTCGGACAGTTCTACCTTTTTCCCTCTGTGTCTGTGCTGGGCACAGAGCTGATCAGCTGTTGCTTGGATCAGCCCAGGTGTGTAGCTGTGAGCACCTGAGAGACCCAGTTGTGAGCCTTGAGTGTGCCTTAGGATAAGACTCTCAGCAGGATCACATATCGAGTACATGAGTGTGAGGCCCAGGTGTATCACATGTACACAGGAGGGGTGGAAATGTCATTGAGAGTGCCTGAGCGGCAGAGTCTGAGCAGTGTCATCTGTCTTTGCTTCGGTGTGAGGGAGGCCTGCATGTACTGTTAACATGTGTAAGATTGAGACTCAAAGTAAAAGTTGTGTATCTGAAAGACCCTAATACAACACTCGTGTGCATGTGAGCCTCAAGTGAAAGAAACATGTTTTCCAGAGGTGAGTTACAGCACTCTTACAGGGAGAAGGGATCTAGTCTGTTACCATACTTGAGATTGGGACATACTTCCCCAGTATCTACCTGAGCAGGGCTGTTAGCTGTATCCGCCTGAGAGTGATACTTAGGTATGTTGCCTATATACCTGAGTAAGGAAGACTCCGGGAGCTGGTGATGGACAGGGAGGCCTGGCGTGCTGTGATTCATGGGGTCGCGAAGAGTCAGACATGACTGAGTGAACTGAACTGAACTGAACTGAAGGAAGACTTATGTTACTAATAGATGCTAGAGAGGAAGCCTGTGTATCAGGTTCCCCAAGATGGGTCCCAGCTGAAACTTGGAGGAAGATGGGTACCTGAAGCTAAAATATGTGTTACTTCTAGGAGTGTTCTTGTGTGCCCAGCTCCCCAACTTGTGCCTCTGCCTCTATGTACCTGAGCTGGGCACCTGGGGCTTTGACAGCTCCTCCCTCTTTTTCCACAGGGCCCACCGCTTACCACCACACTGGGGCCCAGAGGCCATGGCCTGCCTCCATGAGACCCGCACACCCTCCCCTTCCTTTGGGGGTTTCGTGTCCACCCTAAGCGAGGCATCCATGCGCAAGCTGGACCCAGACACTTCCGACTGCACCCCCGAGAAGGACCTGACGCCCACCCAGTGTGTACTCCGAGACGTAGTGCCACTCGGGGGTCAGGGCGGGGGCGGGCCCAGCCCCTCCCCAGGTGGAGAGCCGCCCCCTGAGCCTTTTGCCAACAGTGTCCTGCAGCTCCACGAGCAGGATGCAGGGGGCCCAGGGGGAGCCACTGGGTCCCCTGAGAGTCGGGCGTCCAGGGTCCGAGCGGATGAGGTACGGCTCCAGTGCCAGAGCGGCAGCGGCTTCCTGGAGGGCCTCTTCGGCTGCCTGCGCCCTGTGTGGACCATGATCGGCAAAGCCTACTCCACGGAGCACAAGCAGCAGCAGGAAGGTAGGCTGTGTCCATAAGGGGGCCCTTTCCCGTCTCCCTGAGCCCGAGATGTGTTTGGACAGCCGCACCAAAGTCGCCCGATGACCCTTTCACCCCCCCGAGCCCAGCCCCCGCCCCTTATTTGTCCATCAGCTGCTGAGTCCCCAGCTTTATTTTAGGCCACCTCTTCATTTCCTCCATCCCCTCAAATCTAACCTTCTTGGCCTGTTTTAGCTGCTTTTCTACCTCACCCTCTTTGAGTCATTTCAGCCAACCCCAGGCTTTCCCCAGTGCCTGACCACCCCAAGGCCCTGAGTGTGGCTCTCTGAGCCTATGGCACTGTGCCTCCTGTCCACAGACCTTTGGGAGGTCCCCTTTGAGGAAATCCTGGACCTGCAGTGGGTGGGCTCAGGGGCCCAGGGCGCCGTCTTCCTGGGGCGCTTCCATGGGGAGGAGGTGGCTGTGAAGAAGGTGCGGGACCTGAAGGAAACTGACATCAAGCACCTGCGAAAGCTGAAGCACCCAAACATCATCACCTTCAAGTAAGGTCCAGGGCAGGGGCCGTGGTACTCTCCCCTCAGCGCACTCTTCTGAGGGCAGAGACCTACTTGGGTAGCAAGGGATCTTCCTGAAGTGGGTATCAAAATGGCACAGTTGGGAAGGGGGTACCAGGTGTGAAGCACGGGGCTGTTGGGATGGCTGAGGCCTTCATCCCACTGTGTTCGGCCCCCAGGGGTGTGTGCACCCAGGCTCCCTGCTACTGCATCCTCATGGAGTTCTGCGCCCAGGGCCAGCTGTACGAGGTGCTGCGGGCTGGCCGCCCCGTCACGCCCTCCTTGCTGGTTGACTGGTCCATGGGCATCGCCGGTGGCATGAACTACCTGCACCTGCACAAGATTATCCATCGGGACCTCAAGTCCCCCAAGTGAGTAAGCGAGCGAGCAGGGAGAAGCGCCTGTGCAGTCTCCCATAGGTGTCCCCACCCAGGGCAGTGTGGCCATCTCCCTGCTTTCAGACCCTGTCCTAAAGTCCACATGGCCATGTCAGAAACCCTTCCCAAGTGACAGCCCTATCTTGAGAAGGCTGTGGTAAGCCCTCCATTTCCGGGTGTCCCAAACGACTTCAAACAGTAAGAGTTGCTGCAGCTAGAGGAGGCGCGTGGAGGGGCGCGGACCCCAGCTGACTACACTCTTTACCAGCATGCTAATCACCTACGACGATGTGGTGAAGATCTCCGATTTTGGCACTTCCAAGGAGCTGAGTGACAAGAGCACCAAGATGTCCTTTGCAGGGACAGTAGCCTGGATGGCCCCTGAAGTGATCCGCAACGAACCTGTGTCTGAGAAGGTTGACATCTGGTGAGGGCCAGGTTGAGGACTGAAGGTGGCAGGTGGCCAGCGGTGGGTGGGGAGAGGGTTGTTCCAGGGCCTGAGTGCAAGTGAGATGAGCCTGCAGTGAGCAGGGCCTCTGGAGGAGGGCCTCCTCCAAAGTGCTGTCCCCTCTCATCCCTAGGTCCTTTGGCGTGGTGCTGTGGGAGCTGCTGACTGGTGAGATCCCCTACAAAGACGTAGATTCCTCAGCCATCATCTGGGGTGTGGGAAGCAACAGTCTCCATCTACCTGTGCCCTCCAGCTGCCCAGACGGCTTCAAAATCCTGCTTCGCCAGTGCTGGTAAGGACCACCTGGGAAGCAAGGGAGTATGGATGATGGTTAGCCAGCACCCAGGATCCGGGCATCCAGGCCCAGAATCCTCAACAGGGAAAGGGGAACTGGGCTCCCAGATACGGCTCTCCAAGACCCTAGGACTCAGAGTGTGGATCAGGGGCGCTAGGATAAAGAACTGAGAGGAGCTGGGGAGACCAGTAGTCTGCAGGGGTGTGTGTGACCTGTTTCCTTATCTGCAAAATAGGGACAGCAGCATCTGATAGAGAGGGTGCTTATGAAGTGCCAGTGCAGGCCCAGCACAGCCGCTAAGCACGGCTGGCTAGACCTCAAGTAGACTGCCTCAGGACACTCCCTGGAAGGCCAGGGCCCTGCATCCTTGTTTGGAACCTAGACCGTGGAGGAAGGTGGGAGATTTCTAATTTTTCACTAAGCCATTTCCCAAAGTGTTTTTTTAATGGAGTTACTCAAAAAGGTTTGTTTTGGCAAACAAGTTGCAAGATAGGATTAAATAGGTTTCCTTACTGCAGGACTTTGACGTACTACAGACAGCTTGTAACATGTCCTGGCTAGTTGACCAGGGAATCCTTTTGTCACAGCAAACATTCTAGGGTTGGATTCTCCAGGACCAGGACACACTTTGGGAAAGGGTGCTCTAATTCCTTCCTGAAATGCCTCCCCCCCCGCCCCCAAACTTTATTCCATCTAGGAACAGCAAACCACGAAACCGCCCATCATTCCGACAGATCCTGCTGCATCTGGACATTGCCTCAGCCGACGTACTCTCCACACCCCAGGAGACTTACTTTAAGTCCCAGGTGTGCTGTGGAGAGGAAGATGAATGCCCCGGCTCCCTCTCTTTGCAGAGATAATGATACCCTTTGAGGGGAGGCTGGGAAGAAGGGTGGCTGGGGATGGGTAGATCAGCTCTTGAAGGGCTGGGACCTGTCTTGGTTGATCCCGTGCCCCAATCCTTTTTGCTGCCACACACCACAGTCTGCAGCAGCACAGGCACCTACAGGTGTGACAGGTAAAGGGATGTCCCTCACTGCGAAATGTCTCTCCACCCCCAGGCAGAGTGGCGTGAAGAGGTAAAGCTGCATTTTGAAAAAATTAAGTCAGAAGGGACCTGTCTGCACCGCCTAGAAGAGGAGCTGGTGATGCGGAGGAGGGAGGAGCTCAGGTGCGTGCTGTGTTTGGCAAGGTGACTTCACCAACTGCAGGGCTGGTAGAGCGGTTCCCAGAGACTGGGATAAATGATGGCAGCAGATGAAGCCAGCTCACCTCTGAACACTTCTACCCATTTCAGACATGCCCTGGACATTAGGGAACACTATGAGCGGAAACTGGAGAGAGCCAACAACCTGTACATGGAACTTAATGCCCTTATGTTGCAGCTGGAGCTGAAGGAACGGGAGCTACTCAGGTAACCACACACGCCCTCACGCACCAATTCCCATCTTCTGAAGCTGTACCTGACTCCCAGAGTCTACTGAGCCTTGGCCCAGCTCCCTCGTCACATGCCTAAGGCGTTTTGTCTTTAGGAGGGAGCAAGCTTTAGAGCGGCGGTGTCCAGGTCTGCTGAAGTCACACCCTTCCCGGGGCCTGCTGCACGGGAACACGATGGAGAAACTGATCAAGAAGAGGAATGTCCCACAGAAACTGTCGCCCCACAGCAAAAGGTAGGACCAACCAGAGTTGACAAGTGCCACGGTTCCAGAATGGCAAGGGGGTGCTGGAGAGACAGGTGTAGGGCTCAAGAATGCCAGGAAGACGATACTTAGGTGGGAGAGAGGTGCCTTTTACTGCCTAAGTAATGTGTTAAATCTCCAACTTGCACTTTCCCTCTCCCACCAGGCCAGATATCCTCAAGACTGAGTCTTTGCTACCCAAACTAGATGCAGCCCTGAGTGGGGTGGGGCTTCCTGGGTGTGCTAAGGGCCCCCCCTCACCAGGACGGAGTCGCCGTGGCAAGACTCGTCACCGCAAGGCCAGCGCCAAGGGCAGCTGTGGGGACCTGCCTGGGCTTCGTGCAGCTGTGCCACCCCATGAACCTGGGGGACCAGGAAGCCCCGTGGGGCTAGGCGGGGGACCCTCAGCCTGGGAAGCCTGCCCTCCAGCCCTCCGTGGGCTCCACCATGATCTCCTGCTCCGAAAGATGTCTTCATCATCGCCAGATCTGCTGTCAGCAGCATTGGGAGCCCGGGGCCGGGGGGCTACAGGGGGAGCTGGGGATCCTGGCTCACCACCTCCAGCCCGGGGAGACACGCCCCCAAGCGAGGGCTCAGCACCTGGCTCCACCAGCCCGGATTCACCAGGGGGAGCCAAAGGGGAGCCGCCTCCACCAGTAGGACCTGGTGACAGTGTAGGGCTGCTGGGAACTGGAAGGGAAGGGACGGCGGGACGGGGAGGAAGCCGGGCTGGGTCCCAGCACTTGACCCCAGCCGCACTGCTGTACAGGGCTGCTGTCACCCGAAGTCAGGTAAATGGATGCTGCCTGACCTCTTCCCCTTCCCTTCTCTCCACTGTAGCTCCCACCTTCCGTTCTTTTTCTCAAGCCATTCCTAACACTATATAACCATGTTTCCTTATCCTGAGTTCTTGACCTCTTTCCTCCTCTGACCAGTCACTCATCTTTCCTGCAGAAACGCGGCATCTCATCAGAGGAAGAGGAAGGAGAGGTGGACAGTGAAGTGGAACTGGCCTCAAGCCAGAGGTGAGTGATGGAATTAGGAGGTAACAGCATTCTTCGCTTTCCACTGCAAGGTGTAGTCAAGCTGTGACCCTGGTTGTTCCCACAAACAGGTGGCCTCAGGGCCTGAAAATGCGCCAGTCACTATCTACCTTCAGCTCAGAGAATCCATCAGATGGGGAGGAGGGCACAGCTAGTGAGCCTTCCCCCAGTGGCACACCTGAAGTTGGCAGTACCAACACAGATGAGCGGCCGGATGAACGGTCTGATGACATGTGCTCGCAGGGCTCAGAAATCCCACTGGACCCACCAGCTTCTGAGGTGGTTACTGGCCCAGAACCCAGCTCCTTGCCCGTCCCACACCACGACCTACTCAGAGGGGAGCAGGTACGTCACACCAACCAGGTACTGACCAGGGAGGAGACAGCCTGATCATTTGAGGGCTACTGGGTTGACAGATGCACAGGCCAGAGAGAGAGGTACTTAACCTCTGTCACTCTGTAGCTGAAGCTGTTCCCTCCCATACTGAAGAGCAGATATTCACCTGATAGACTCTGGGAGATTTAGAGTACTTAATAAGGTTGCTTGCATGCTACCTATAAATTGCAACCAGGGGGAAATCCTGACAGTCTGGTGCCTTGGAGAATGGCCTGAACCACTGAAATTTAGAGACAGTAAAATCACTAACTTGTTACTACAAAGATGTCAGTGGATTCTGAAGGAAGCGATTTGCCAAGAGATGCCGTCTCACCTCACTGCCTTTCTGCCTTTTCCAGGGCCCTCCCAACCCTGAGGACTCAGACTGTGACAGCACTGAACTGGACAACGCCAACAGCGGTGAAGCCTTGCGGCCCCCAGCCTCCCTCCCTCCGTGAAAGCCACCCTCATCCCTGTACATAGAGAAATATTTATATAAGTAATATATATGCGCCACATAATCAATAAAGACAGGGCTGTCCCAGCCGTAAGTTGGGCTCAAGGGAGACTGACCCCTAACCAAGTCACCTGATAAACTCTAGGGACACTGGCAGCTGTGGAAATGAAGGATAAATACTGCCCTAGAGATATGGTTAAGGGCAAACTGGCCCCTTCCTGCTTCACCCCCATGAGTTCAACCAGTGGTGAGGCAACATGAAAGCCCAACTTGCCTATGTTCCTTTACTTTCTCTGCCCAAACCCTAAGGAGCAGGAAAGGGAGCCATTTAGACTGCACTTTTTTTTGTTTTCTGTTTACTCTGTTTACACATTTTGCACTTGGGAGGAGGGAGGCTAAGGCTGGGTCCTCCCCTCTGAGGTTTCTCAGGTGGCAATGTAATTTCTTTGTCCCTCCATTTCTCTGCCCAAGCCCTGGCTTAGGGCCTAGGGGAGGCCAGGAGATTGTGAAAGCATGTGATGGCTCAGGCTGAAGAACCGGGGTATTGTTTTAAGTCCCTACTTTTATCTTGGTGCCTGACTGGGGTGGGGACTGTCATATTGTAACCCCTGTGAAAAACCTTGAAATATAACCACTCCATGCAGGCCCAGCTGTTGAGGGTTTTCTTGGTGAATGAATGGGGTAGCTTGCATGGTTAAGTAGGAGCCGTGGGCTTTGGAAATTACCTACAACGCTGAATGACTTGCTCCTTTTATGCTTTAAGTGATGCTAACCACTTAGAGCACCAACCTAAAACCTGTATAAACAGGTCTATCTTTATAAAGGATTGTACTAGGACAGACCTTAGAAAATATCCATCCTTATTAAACAGAATGATTTCTGGACAAGGGTGTAGGTATTCCCAGGAAGGTGAATCCCAGTGAGACAAATTCTGCTGCTTCCGTGTGTATGCGTGTGCACCCTTCCAGTGGGAAGTGCTTGCTTACATTTTGCAGGCATGTCTTAGAAAACTGTAATCCCCATTCTCTTGGACCAAGGGCACAGCCAGCTTGCTATAGCTATTATTAAGATCACTCTGCAATGCAGGCTCAAGGGCTCCAGAAAAAGATGGGAGTGGTAAAACAGAAGAAAACATCTGCACTGGAATAAACGCTTAAAAACCCAAGCAGGGTCCTTACCCTTTTGAGGGATAAAAGGTGCAAAAATAACAGCAAGACACCAGAATAAAACCCACATGAAATCACTGTGGCATCCAGTTTCTATTCACAAAGAAAAAGCTCCAGTCCATCTTTTAATTTTTTTGAAAAATTCCTGACATTACAGAACTAAACTGAAATGTATTAATATTCCACTCTTACATTTCCATGACAAACAAAAAAAATTCATGAGCCAAAAAAAAAAAAAAAAAAAAAAACAGGGAGAAGCTTATAAAACTAAATATGGATCTCAGCATTAACAGCTGAACAGAGAAAGGAATTAAAACGCTTTAATTAAAAAATCACGAGTGGATGATAAAAGTGTGTAGAAACTGAAAATTTACAAACTATTTAAAACCTGGAATCGCTGACTGTTCAGAAACTACACAGATGGATCATGGGTGGTGGTGAACAGCAGAAAGGATTATGGATGAATCTGCATTGTTCTAGCTGCTCCCCATGCCACCCGTCTCCGAGGAAAGCCTGTAACACACACACAAAAAAAAACTCGAAGTTAGTTTCCTGAGTGCCCGGCAGTACCTCACCTCCAAAACTTAGTCTGGTTGATAAGATGTGAAGGAGTACATAAATCTGTTTCCGTATCAAGGGAGACATTGATTTTAAGATTTCTTGAGTTAACCAGTACCATGGTCCTATATAAGCCCTGCAATCCAAGCTTCCTAGGGCAAATTAACCTCAGAACCATAGTTCTATCTCAAACTATGCTCTTCGTAGTATCTCTGTGGGATACATTAAGCATTCTCTCAAAAACAGACCACACACACAAAAGCCCCCTCTTAGGGGGCTCACAATACACAGAAACTTTACTGCCCAGCTTTATTTTGGCTTCTTCTAAGCTCACAGAACAGTCCTGGGTTTCTCTATCAATGTAAAGACTATTACTATTAAGAGATACTAGTGTTTTATAACTAAGCCATGTTAAAGAGGGAGCAAATATAGTAAGTTTGGATTAAGAATTATACTCAACCTACAATTGTTAGGTCTAGTTTTCAAGACTTGGAGTGGAAATCAAAACCATTTTCAGCAACTCCCTAGGCTTGCTCTAAGGGCTCCCCAATTTGTGGTCTTATTAGGCCAAACTCTCCATTCAAATATTTCTGGCAACAATGCCTGTTTCAAATAGATCATTCGAAGTCCTGGAATCCAGCTTGGGGCTTTGAAGGAAAGGTCTTTTAGGTGTTCAGTGATCAGCTTGCTTCTCTGATACTAGGTAGGCAGCAAGACCTGGCTCCCATTTTGAACAGAGCTAAATGTCTAAGACCCAGTCTCATTTTTACTTTTTTTTTTTGTGGGCGGGCAGCACACTTCAGGGCTTCCCCGGTGGCTCAGACAGTTTAAGGAATCTGCCTGTAATGCAGGAGACCAGGGTTCAATTCCTGGGTTGGGAAGATCCCCTGGAGGAAAGGATGGCAAACCTCTCCAGTATTCGTCCCTGGAGAATCCCCATGGACAGAGGAGCCTGGCGGGCTATGGCCCACGGACACAACTGAGCAACTAAGCACCTAATAAGCACAGCACACCCTCACCTTGGGGCATGTGGAACCTCTCCATGCCCCCTGCAAAGGAAGTGTGGAATCTGAACCAATGGACTACCAGGGAAGCCCCGCATTTTGTAACTTTATTTCGTAAAGATTTTAAATGTAATGGCATTCCTTGTCAAGAGAACATGAATACTTCCCCATTTGAATCTCTTCCAGAATAATGCAAATTGAAAAACTGGCCAGGAGGAAAGCCAGGAAACACAGAGCTCCTTCAATTACAAACTGCATATAGTTTCAAGTCAGAAATGGTATTTTGACCTCAGTATAAAGGAGAACAGTTAATAGGGGACAGATTCTTGCCAACCTCAAAATGGGATGATCTAGGGCAACATAAAAAACAGACCATTAATCAAAGACTTAAGTAGGAACTGAAGGTTCAGGAAAGGAGCTGCTGCAAACAGATCTAGGATTTAAAAAAATTAGTAAGTTCACACAAGAAGGTGGTGGCACTCTGACACCAAAAAGAACTCAAAAAGAATTGTCCAGAATTTACACCCAGTATGGGCAGGAATTGGGGGTGGCAGGGAAAGAGAACAAAGAAAAGGGAAAACCCAACTAAAATATATTAAGGACTCTAGAAAAGAAAGACCACATGGGGGAGCTGTAGGCTGCTACAAAAAATTGAACACCAAGGACCTCTGGATTTTAGTCAGCAAGCACTTAGGGGAAAAAAAACCTCTGACTTTCTTCCCAGCAATCCTTCAGGGAGTACTCATTAGGTAAAGAACTAGGTAAAAAATTAAAAAAAAAAAAAAAAAAAGGTTTCTGGGGAGAGATGGTATCAGCAAGCTATTAAAAAAGCTTACTAAGGGGCACTGCACCACATGATAAAGCATCATCTACCAACCAACAAAACCCCCATCTGGACAATGAAACACCCCACTAGTCCTTCATGCAGACTTTATTTACAGCCCCAATCTTAAGGGCAACAATATACTGTAGTTAATATACTACAATATAATTAGGTTTTTTAAACAATGTAAGCCGAAGGGGGATGTGGGAAAAGGTCACCAGGAAAAAAAAGTCTCCACACTGGTTCTCCTAAGCCCTAAGAGCACTGTACTTTCATTACTCTGGCAATATACACTCAGGCTAAGTGGAGACTATCAGAGGCCTTCCACCATTTTACTCAGGGCATCTCTACTCTTATGGAGAGAGAACTGTAATCTTGGGATACAAAAAAGAATAAGGCTTTGGACAATTTAGAACAATCTTAAGTGGATCAATGAGTTAAAGTTGATCTTACAGGTCTTTAATCCTCTAAGTTATGACAGGGTTGGTACAGACAGGTTGGTGGGGATAAAAGGGTAAAGGGTCCTGTTTGAGTAATCAGAGTTGATTTAGGATAAACAGGCAGGATCTTGCCAAATTTGAGGCAATGTCACTGGTTGGTTGTTTGAGATTTAAGTAATACTAGTTCAGAGGAATGCAGACAGAAGCTGGCAAACTTTATTAGACTTTTCCCAACTTGCCTCCCCATTCTGGGTAAAGAAAAAACTTCTTTCCTACACAGCAGTCAACTAAGGTTCTTACTGTGGCAACTTTATTACAACTAGAAACACAAATCTGGCCAAGGAGGACAGCTGATAACTTAACCATGAAATAATTAAAAGAAAAAAAAAGTTAACTGAGAATTTTTTATTCATTAACACAGAGCCTAACACATTGTTATATTGCAAGGCAGAATAAAGCTACAAAAAGTAACAGAATGAGAAAGAAGAGCAAGAACTGTGGCTCTAGATAAAGAATTCAACAAGTCAGACTCTGAAACAGGCACTCAGCAGAAATGGCCTAAACCTAAACACAGTTTCCCATAGCCCCTACCCCCACCCTGTCATCCCCCCGAAACAGTAAAAAGGAAACGGTCACAAGCTCACAATTGTTTGGTTCTCACCAATATTAACAAAGGGGAAAAAAAACCATGAAATACTTGAGGGGGTGCCCCAAGACATATGCCATCAGTAGGGAGAGAATCTCTGTTTCTCGCCTTTCAGTTTGTTAGTTACACATGGCACAGCAGAGGTGGTGGTGGTGGTAGCTGAAGCCCCGGTACCCTTAGCAGCAGACACAACATTTAGAGCCAGGAGAGGGATGGGTTTCATGCCAAGCAGACTGGAGACACAAGGGGCGGTCGGAAGAGGGTTGGGGAGGCTGGAGGGTGCGTCGGAGGTCCCCGCTGTGGCGAGCGAGGGGGTGGTGGTGGAGGAGGAAGAAGAAGAAGAAGGGGTGGAGGGTTGAGAGAGGTTGATGCTGAGGTGATCGGGGATCGTGACGGAGGCTGCCTGGGAGGAGGGTTTAGCGTTTTCTAAACTGTAACAGAGGAAAAAAAGGAACAAAAAAAAAAGGGTGGGTGGAAGGGAAGACCACAAAAGGGCAAAGTACAGGACAAAATCCGCTTATCAGTAAGTGCCTCTGTTGCCAACTAAGAAAACTTCTATCAGCTTGTGACAAGCTTTTATTCTGTGTCCCACCCTCTAAAAATGCATACTTTGCCAAATTCCATTCCAATGCTATCAAGAACTTCTACGTGAAGAAAAGGCTGACGGACTGAGAAAAGACATCACACACTTTCATGTACCTGACATACTGATGCAACCCAAAAGGCAGAAAAAGATTTCAAGCAGAAAATGAAAGAATACTCATCAATTCCCAAACAAATAAATGTTTCATCCACCAAGCACTTGTGAAGCTTTGGGACACTAACCCCGAGAATTTTTCAAATTGTTTTTTTTCCCCCTGTAATTAATATCAAAATTTGTTTCCATTGCCAGTCAACTAACTAATATATCAGGATAGAAAGGGACAAGAGCCCAAAGTAGGTCACTCATTTCAAACTCTGTAGCATTTTCAATGAAAATTGCTGAAAACAGAAGCATAGATAAGCCTTATTTCTGGTGATGGGTGAGGAGAAAAGAAGGTTCTTTTGTTTAACTGACCATGCTTCTTACACAGACTTTACAAAACTAGAGAAGAGAAACTTCATGCACTGCTGAAAAATTCAGTTTAATGAACTAAAAACATCACTTCTACTTCTAAAATGAGCTCTAAGTAATAGTGATGACCTGTAGCTCCCAATGCCTCCATGGGCCTATGCCAGAACTGCAGGTATGTGCTGAAGTCTGTTGGACATCCTATGGCATAAGACTAACTCTTCCAAGACAGGGAGGCTCCTCAAGACCCCCATTTTGTCTACCTAAATCCAAGGACAGTTAAAATCCATAAAAGCTGCCACAATCAGCAGAAACTCTCAAAGTCTATTACTAAAAACAGAGACATCTTTCTTGCCTAGTATTCATAATAAAATCAGTCTTCTTTCTGTGTTCAAATTGGGCCAATATGAGTTAGCTGCGTGCATGCACAGCCCTTGATTGTTAATAAATCAAGGTTTTTTTTAAAGTTTTGACCCAAATCCACAGCTTGGGCAGTTTCATGTAAAAAGGATGGTCCTGAAAAGAGTGACTAAATCAAGAAATGAAGGCGGACCCAAGTTTTGCTTCCTTAAGACTTAGCCATCAACCCAGTAGAGGGGTCAGGCAAGCAGGTTACATGGAAACACTATCTGACAATATTCAGTGCACATCTACTCAAGCAGACGCGTCCAGCTTGCAAGAACGTAATTCTTGCCTCTTAACAATACAGCACCACAGTCAGAAACAGGGAAACAAACCCTTGCAAACAGCAAGACGATAGAAAGCAGATCTAGGTATAGAAATCTTTTCTACACAAAGACAAGAAAATACCTCAAGGCATAAAGAGATATGATAACAGATGGAACCACTACTGGGAAACTGATAAATTCTTACAGGGGATAAAAGACCATGGAATAAATATATGGTCAGCGTAAGCATGGCAAAAAATAGACCCCATACCATACTTATGAATTCCTTTCCCTTGCACTACACATTTAGGAACCCATAAAATCTGTCTATACAACAGAGACCAACTAATTGTGACAGAGATAAACAACTTAGGTAAAAGTCTACATAAAAGGGAAAACTAAGTCCCTTACGGAATGGGCTGCTTTAAGATGTTAGTAAGCAATTAAGAACATGACTTAAGCACATGTGCTGAGAAAGCAAGAAATACAAAATGCCCTGCAAGATGCCCATTAACTGTAACAGTGCTGCTGCAACTGTGTGTGTTAACATTAGCTACCTTTGGATAAGAAAAGTAAAACCTCAGCAGGTCAATAAGGGATGAGATGAGATGGTGGGGGGTAAAGAAAATACTAAGCATTTCTAGAAACTTCCAATACCTGTACCTCTCCTTTCACACAAGCTCTAAACAATGGAACACAATGGCACAAATGGATGTGTTCAGAATAAACAGTAATGACTGCTTCGAAGAAACTATCTTGCTGTCATTATCTTTATTTCAATTAAGGGTGCTTGGGAGCCTAAACTCAGTGAAGTATTAGTCTGTATGACACCTACAATGAGACCTACATTTGGTTTTAAGTCAGTATGGGTGCTCCAGCCAGAGCAGTCCTACAAAGTGAAGACATGCTCCATACCTTCCATTCCCCAAACCAACAAAAAGTCAAATGCAAACAATCCACTTCCCTTTCCCCAACCCCATGCAAACTCATTACAGTCTGGTTACTTTCCCCCCCTATACTAAAGGATGAGAAGTAGAGCTAGATACTTTTTCTTTTGCAATCTCTACCCTTCCCATTTCCATCCCCCAGAGAATCCCATACTTAATATTACAGTGTAACTTTTCCCAACACACACATTACTTGTGTTGGCACCAATAACACAAAAGATAGGGAACCCTTACCTGACATTGATTAGATATTGAGCCAGGCTAATGCTGGCAGCAGATCCAGTGATGGTAACCTGCCTATCAGTAGATCCTTCCACTGGGTTCGCAATTTTGATCTGCGCCCCAGACATCTGACGGATCTCATTGATTTTGGCGCCTTGACGCCCGATTATGCAGCCAATCAACTTAAGGAAGAAAAACAAGGCATACCAAATTAAGAGTTGCATGGCTAGGTCCCAGCATTCCACCCCACCCCTCAGGCTTCTATACCTCAGGCCCACAAACATGGCATTCAACTCTGAACTGAGTGACTCCTAGGACCATTAGCTCATTTCTTTCAGAGTACTAATTCCAAAGACAAAGCAGTGCAAAGATGATGATAAACCTCTTCTGTTTTTGGCAATAAAGATGCCTTAACTCATCCTGCCATGATTATTACTTTACTATAGTGACAAGGATTCTGGCTAATTTCTAACGCTTTTGCCTAAGAAAAAAGTAAACCATTGGTCAACATTTGCACTCTCCAATACCGTAGACACTAATAATGTCATTACTGAACATTGATGTGGCCAGTGAGATTGACAAACTTGAGTTTATCATTTTATTATTCTCAATTCAAACAGCTACATGTGCTTAGTGACTACCATGTTGGACAGCACAGATAACATCTAATGACCACTCCATTAGGGATTACATATGCAGATTCTACAAGATGCAAAAGCAAATGGGAATTTCTATTTGAGACAAAAAGTTTCCTCTGGCTCAAGATAACTCACACAATAATTTTATCAATCTCCATCAGTTTTTATTTGAGATTTTACAGTTTTAAGAATTTTAGTGCCTGTAACTCCATTTTCTTCCCCAAGGTGTTAAGAGTAGCCCAACCTCTGTTTTTACTTACATCGTTTGGAATGGTGAGTTCATGAGAAGTAGTCTGAGCAGATGCATCCAAACCTGCTAAAAGACAGAAGACAGCAAAGAAGTTCAAGGCACAGCATACAACTCCCGCTGGTTTGCACATTAACCTAACAGAAGGAAAATGAACTGGAAACCCAGCATTGGCTGTTGGGATTCATCTCTAACTTGGAAGCCTCCAAAGAGGAAAGAGGGGGAGAGGGGTGTAGAAATAATGCTGGAAAGGTTCCTCTGTACCAACAAAAGAGGCTGATTTCATGCCATTTCCTGCAAAGCCCAGGCTATTAGGGTCTAAGGGGGTGGAAGCACGGGGCAAGGGGATGTGGTATCCTCAATTCTCAGGACCGAAATCTAACCAAGTACTTCTGCACTTCTCCCCTTTTCTGGTTGGATTTCCTATTGTTGTATCCCAATTTTATCTCACCTGATGCTATCACCAGCACCACTACCATGCCTATTACTGGGTAACATGGACTTTTGGCACATATGCAGAGTTGCTTTAAATATACCTATACCAGATTAACCAATCCCAACACCCTTACCCTAACCTACACTTAAAGGTCAGTGAGAAAGAAATGGCAGTGAGGTGTGGGAATTTCATTTCTCCAAACTACTCCCTGTCCTTTGCTCAATAATTTGTTCTGGTTTTTGCTTTCCAAAGAAAAAGAAGAAAAAAAAAAAAATCCTATCAGCAAACACCCATACCCATCTATATGACACCTGGACTAGACAAGGCCAGCTGGCTAACTTGTAAGTCTAGTCCTGCTCTCAGCTGTGGCTGCTGAAACAACATTTTTAGAAGGGGGTAGGCCAGATCCATCAAGGGACCCTCAGGGGCACCAGGCCCACCCCCGCTTTGCTCTCTCAGCTCCTTTTTGCCATGTGCATGTTCTGCTGGTATGTCATGGGCAGTGAAACAAGACTCCCACCAGTTTATTAATATAACAGTAGAATACTACAGATTTTTTTTTTAATCATTACCCCAATAGCCTTTCACCTCTGGAGAGCTGGATTCAATGCCTGTTAAGATACAAGTGAAAATGAGTTTGGTGGTCTCATCCTAACCCTATCGGACAAGTTATTCCTTATATAGAAAAGCCCAAAAAAACAAAACAAAACAAAAACACACTACACAAATGGATTGTTTCTACCCAGATCTATGAATAGCTGGTGGAGAGAAAGGGGGTGCCAATCAGATCAAAGGGGCAGCGATAAGGACGGGTTAGAAGAAATATCAGCCTACCCTTTGCCTGACAAGCATCCCCAGATCTCACCCCAAACCTTCCAAGGGCCTTTCTTTTTTCTCTTTTAGAATAACTCACCCCAAATGAAAACCAAGTTAACAAACATATTACCTCCTTCGGTTTAGCCATAGAAAACAGCCAAGTTTAAGCCAGCAGGACGCTGGGTAATGAAGTTTGTTTTAAACAGATGTCAAATGGAGACCTTGGGGCTGGCCTCTGTCTTGTACTACACCTTACAAAAATCAACACTGAGGTATCCATACCACTGAATCCGGTGTTGCCATGCGTCATGGGAAAATGAGACTGTTGCATTGCCAACTGGTGCAGCTTGGTCAACTGCAGGAAGGAAACAGAAGAGGTTGACATTAAAAGAGTAACACAGCCAAAGCTCAAGCACATTCAAATTGGAAAATGTAGAGCTCCTGATCCTCAAAGTTGGCTACTACTCAAACTATGACAGAGGCTAAGGAATGGGGCTGGTATCACAATCCTGGGGATGGGCACAAGAAGGTGAGGGTTAGAAATAGAGTATCAGTACAAAGAGAATATATGCGTTTGGGGTGTGTGAAATGCAGCAGCACCGCCTGACAACCACCCCCTTGTGGGCTATTTAATGAAGGTGTTTGCAGCCATTGCAACAGTTGCCCCAGGGACAAGCACAGACAGGCTAGGTAAACAAACTGTGCAGTGGTGCTAGGGAAAAACACACCATGCAGGGTTCCGTCAGTACTGGGAGGAGGGAAGGAAATGAGGGGATAGGGAGACTGCAAGGAGGAGAGATTAAGGCGAAACCAAACTGGGTTTAGCAACCCTGACCCTATGATTTCTATAGCTATTTTTCTTCATCTATATAAACTGTCCTGGCTGTTGTAAAACCATCTCTCTTCAAGTCTACTTCTCCTCCGGGGGCCTACCACTAACCAAAAGCCAAACTCCAACTTTTCAAATCTAAAGCTCAGCACCTGAAAAGGTTAGTAAGGGCAGAGAGTAAGTGCAGAAGGAAATGCCCTTAAAAGTCTAAATACCAGCACTTTTTAAATTGGAGTTTTCAGTGACAAGGAATTTCACTGAGTTGAATCCAAGTATTTCACTTCCTAACCCTCCCTGTGTAAATAAGTCCCTTTCCCACCCCTCCAGAAGCTTTTTACATTACCACCTCAGACTGAGTACACAAAAGCGAACCCAACCTCCCACTCCCTCACCCTCCCTCCATAGAAAGGACTTCATGCAAAGATGCACAGTCCACTGTGAATTTACATTGTGCCCTGGGATAACCAATGACGGTAAACAGTGGAACATTTCTCTTTCAGAGTAATCTGTAACACGGGAGAAAGTAGAATAATCTATTATAATTTCCAGGGATTAAATTTCAAAACAAGGTGCTACTTTTTCCTGATTAAAGATTATTTAAGGGCCAAAATACAGACTTCACCTTGTGAGGGAAACAAGACTGCAAATGTTTGAGACCCAGCTCACTTCTGCCTACATGGAGAAAGGACTGAGACAATTTTGGAAGGGAGAGGGAGCTTTTCAAAACAAGTGAAAACAAAACTTACATCTGGCTGTGGAATGGCATACTGTCCTTGAATGGTATAGGCCTACAAAAGGAGGAAAACAGTTCCTATTAAAAACCAATCACGGACAGCCACCCAGTTGGGGGGTGGGGGGGTAGGGGGAGACATTTCAACTAGCCAGGAAGCCAGAGTTGAACCAGAGAATGGGGAGGCCAGGGGTTGAGCAGTAGATGGTATCTCACAAATACAGTCAGACCCGAGTTGGCCTTCTTTATACCCTAAATATGATGGCTTATTTCAGGATGCCTATAAAGGGAGCCATGTTCCCTGCAATCAAAGACAAAATAACACATTTGTTTCTTAACGAAAATGTGGGAGATAGGATTAAACAATGCCTTGATTGCCTGAGCCCCCTTCTTTCTCCCTTTGTACAAGATGGCCTAGGAGGAAAATGATTTTTTTTCCTCAACCACCCCAACCCTTCTACCAATCATGGTGACATGTTTTATATCTGCACAGACCCACACGGCATGTTAAAACAAAACACTTCCCTTTTCCTATCTGACTTTTCTCTACATCTGCCTAATGATCTTAAGTGCACTGGAAGCTAGTTGGGTCCCTAGCACTAGGGAGCTGACCATAGGAATACATATAGAAAAAAAAAAAAAGAAAAAATCTTATGTTCTAGGTCCTGCTTTCTCCCACCTCCCCTCCATAAAAGGCACTTGCAGCTCCCACTACGCCCTCCTCCCCCCACACCATAACCTCCCAAAAAGGGAGCTGGGTCTTTAGGGCAATGGGGTGGGGGGCAAGGAGAATCAGGAAGGGAAGAAAGGAGCAGCTGGTTAACAGGATGTGAAGCTTCTCACATCACAGTGGCCAGTACCCCCAGAAGTGTACCCAGGTGGGGGTGGGAAGGTGAAAATGGGGTAGGAGGAATAGGAGACAGGGAAAAGGGGTTGAACAAAAAAAGGAAAAAAAAAAGGGGAAAAAAAAAAAAAAAGAGTTGGTGTTACCATCTGGTGGGCTACGCAGCCTGTGTGAAATGAGGTGGGGGGGGTCAGTCCAGGTCCCCGTGGACAGGTGGTGTCCACAGCACAAAAATCACCAGCGCCACTGGCCCCCCGCGTGTTGGCAGTCTCGGCTGAGGCGGAAGGATTGAGTGAGCCTTGGAGACTGAACATCCCCTCTCACCTCTAGAGGTGGTCCCTCCAGGTCAGGGTTGAGGCACATGGACGGGGTGGTGTGGGGAAAGCTCGCACTGTCGCTGCCTGTGCTGTACCTGTCCTGTGGATAAATAGAGGATTTCAGTCTCCAGGGCTGTCAATCCGGCACCTTGTCACCAGCATGAAATTCACACAAAAAAAGTTGTTTAATTTTTTCTTTTCCTTTAAAAAGGAGCTCACAACACAATTTGAAACGAGCTGCAATCAGTGAATTAAAAAAAAAAGTTACCTATAGTGGCAGATTTCACACTGCACAATTGGACTATTTTCAGTAAGAATGAAGGAGTGGGGCAACAGAGCTGATGCCAGCTCCTGGTCAATGTGGGATTAAACTGCACCCCTATAGAGCCCACTTTGTCACAAAGGAACAAAATACACAGGTTCACCTGTGGACAATGCATAAACTGGTCCATTTAAAAAGGCCCATGGGAATAATCCAAGACAGGGCCACTCATGGAAGAAGAAGCTGCAAGCTTTTAGAGTGGTCAACTGAATAAAGGGGAGGGAGGGAAGGAAAGCAAAGAGGTAAGAAGGGGGAAGTGGGAAGGCGAAGGAAGGAAAGGGAAATGAAGGTAGAATTGTAAACAGAGAGGACTGCTGCTGTGCGGTATGGACTCTAGATAATCCCAAGTGACCTGGAAGAATCCAGAAAAGTAGGAACTTGTAGTTCCAGGGGAGAAGGGAAAACACCTGAAGCTAAACCTGCTACTCTAACTCTGGGCCTTTGTTTATCCGCCTAACTACCCAGACTCATGAAGCACACTTTGACCAAACCAGTTTGTACAATGCTAGTATTAAAAAGTACAAAACTGTGATATGATTAACTTCCTATGAAAGCTTCCAGAATTACAAGACAAACTAAGTTCCCCAAAACTTGTTCAGTTTTATGACAATTCAATAGAATGGGAATGAGATGGACTCTAAGAGCTCCCCCAGTTTAAATACAAGATGGAAATAGGTGAGTTATCTGCGTTTGTTAACAGGTCAGCCCCACGTAGGAAAAGGGACACTTGTACTTGTTTAGGCAGCTACCAAAATGAAGGTCACTATTTCAGCCTGAATCCCAATTATTTTAAAACTGACCTATGCCTCAAACGCTAACCAAAAAGCATAAAACTAACATGGTGCTAATCAGTGCCTTTTGTCATAAAACTCTAACTTCAGAATAAACCATGTACCAAGGATCCAGAGTTTAGGTTGGTGAAGGAGGAGAGGCCAAGGGGTGCTTTGGTGTTCTTACTCTAACACCAAAGGTCACAGCCCAACATGCTCTTCCCGCTCCTAGACACTGAACCCTTACCCCAGCTGATTTCAGTTATGCCATGTGGGTTCAAACCAGTGTTTGAGGTTAAGAGCCCAGGGACAACACACTGGAATTTGGGAGTGAAGGGGTAGGAATAGGGGAGGTGAGGTGGGGAAAAGGGGAAGTTTGTAGGACACTCAATTTCAGGAGCCCCCAATTTGAGACCACCATCCAAGAATCTATTTCAGAGGTCCAACTCCTTATTATGTTTTATTTGGACCTCTAAAGAACACCCCACACATGAAAAAACATGGATGGGGTGGGGGTAGGGAGAGCAGTGACATCAAAGCAATTTTATCTTTTCTTCTAACCCAACCCACCTTAAATTACTAAGTAGATTACCTCTTCCGAGTGCCTACAAAACTCCCAATGCCTGCTAATAATAAGGTGGCATTCATAGCTTTCTTCAGTACAAAAAATAAAACTGAAAGCAGGTCAAACTATGGCCAGAGTACAGATTTCAGCAAGCATGCAGAGTGGCCTGGTGTGCTGCTGGCAAAGTTGACATTTCAAATACAATCTTGTTCACCTTAGCCCAGCAATAAAAAACTTCTTACCTGACCACCTGCAAAGATGACCGGAGAACTGGACGGCTTGGGCCGGTACGGGATGGTCACGCCCTTCGGGGGGGACTGGGAGAGAGTCAGAGGGGAAAAAAACAAAAAGAGATAAGGTTTCAAAGCTGCTTCAGCTGTGTGGCTTAAGCTCACACAGGTCAGTTAAATTAAAAACTTTATTATTTCCACCCCTTCACCTATCAACTTTGTCTCTGGCTAGATCTAATCTCAAATCATCAGCAGTTATTTGCCTCTAAAACAGTAAGATGGTCCGTGGACTATACAGTTCACACTAATTCTCATCAAGGCAGATTCCCCTGTAATAATTTAGGCATTATTTCCATGTGTTCAAATTGTGCTAATTAACACAAAAAACCAAAACCTCTAGATGTACCCATGTACCTTTGTAACTACATTTTGACCTGAATAGGAAATAAAATCAAATAGGAAATAAAGCTCCCAAACTTTTTATCTAGGGTAATTCAGGACTTTCCATTAATAGCTCAATGATTCAGTCAATAGTTTCCTAAACTCTACCTAAAAGTTCTACTTTCCTTTCTCACCAATATGGGACCAATTCCCTATGACAATTCTAGAAAGGTTTAATTCTCCTTAATTTTATTATTCTTTTTGTTAACTGAATAGCATCCACCAGGACCTCGTAAGTCATTCAGAAACACTACTATGGATATTTTTTGTTATTGTAGATCATTTTGAATAATCCTGCCTTATAACATAGAAATTAATTTAAACATATCAAAGTTGCATGTAGCCAAAATACTGTAACCTGAAAGGCAATTTAACTTAGCTTCTCAAGACCCCAGATACATCTTTTGTCCTCAAATTCCAAGTAGCAAATCTCCCCCCTACCAACCCTGCTAAAATTGCTATAAACCAAATGATCACTGCTGCTTAAGTTTCTATTTTTGCTTGGACTATAAGAAAAGTCAAAGCTGGGAGAAGGAAAAGATGAACTCAGGGAACCTCTTCCCCACCCCCATGTGAGGCTTCTAACAGCCTCACCTAATTCTAGTCTTACTAAATATAGATCAGTCTGTCTCCCTAAATCACCCTCCCCCCCATTCTCAGCATGAGCCTGAGGGCTTACCTCCAACATAACCACGCAGATCTGTTTCACACACTCAATGATGGATTGCGGAATGCCAGCAATAGTGATGGCCCGCTCAGTTGAGTTGGGGAGCATATCCCCTGCCACTTGGACCTGAGCCCCTGTACTCTTTGGGGTAAAAAGAAATTTTAAAAATCAGAGAAACAGATCATTCATACCATTTACATCTCCCTGCAGAAATTTTAGAGTCTAAAACTCAGTAAACATTTATCCCATCTCCTATCTAACCCTTTTAATCCTCCCTCCCCTCTCTTTCCTTATTCCAGATAAGATTGTTTAATCACAGTTATAAATAAATTAGCCTCTGAAAGCTGAGAATAAGCCTGAATAACAGCCTAAATTTAACCTGCTCTTAAGAGAAAGGTCCTTCTACACAGTTTCCTCTCATTTAATGATAGCTCTGTGGGTCATCAAACAAAATATTCATAAATATCACCCACCTTTTATTCAGCAAATGTTTATATTAAGCCCATTCTATGTGCCAAGCACCATCCCAGGTACTTGGAATATATCAATGAGCAAAATAAAAATCCCTGCTCACATAGTACGTACAATAGGCTCCCAGATAAGTCCAATTCGAATAGGAGCTGTTCAAATTTCATCCCAACATCCAATTCGGTAACTCCCAGATATAAATAAAAGCTCCCATAATTCACCATTAACTTTCATAATTTTGAAGGGAGAATTACAACTATATCCCAATATACCTTCATTTCTTCCAAGCTATTTAAGAATTTGGCCAAGAAAAACACTTGATATTATTACATATCAAATTGTAAGTTCTTTAGACATAAAAAAGGATCATGTAGCCTCATGGAAAAGTCACCAACAGGTCCCACGCAACAGCTGGAAATTCTGGCTAACTTTTCTGATTTACTGTTGTTGAAATATATGAAATCTAAGAAAAATATGCATATCAACCAAATTATAGTCTTCTAGGACTATTACTTTAATAAAAATCTTCATCTCAATAAATGCTAACTTTTCCTAGATAATAAAAGCTAGTAGAGGAAGCTCATTTAGAATTTACACTTCAAAAAGAGAAAGAGCACAAATTAACCAACCTCTCGTATTTCCTTGATCTTGCAACCACCTTTCCCAATGAGAGAGCCACACTGACTAGCAGGGACCACCAGCCTCAGGGTGACTGGGGGTCTACTGGCAGCTGTGCTATTGGTCATAGAGCTGCTGATGTCCTACAAAAAGAAATTAGTCAAAACACCACAAGAATATACAAGTTTAAACAGATCCCTGGGATCCCCTAACTGGCATAAAACAACCTTATAAGGGACATATTATGTCATGATCTCCAACAACATTTAAACATTGCCCCTGCCCCAAACAATAACAACTTATTACTAAAAAAATAAAATGGCCTAAAAATATCCTCAGATTTAGCCTTAATATATGTTCCTTCATGCCAGAAACAGTGTTCTTAGTAGAGAGAAAACTTATTTTGTTAAGTAAAATAAGTTTTCTCAGCAAAATAAAACAATACTGGTGAAGTCAACATTAAACATGAAGAGAAAAGATGAGACAATGCAACCCAAATTCAAGTGACCAATTTTGTCCTCTTAAACTAGGTAGAGATTAAAAATAGTGTACTTTTATTTATCCTTTTTTCTTGGTATGAAATTGAAGCTGAGTACTTACCCCAATCACAACTGAAAAGTTGTAGATTTTAAACTAAAAGACTGTATTGGCTTCAAAGCCCGTAATCTCTCCCATAACAATATGCTGCATCTTGTCTATAAACTAATTAAATTTATCCTTCTGAGGATTTAGCTTAATCTCTATGTATATAGTATGTATTTAGATAGACCTGGGAATTTCTCCGACATAAGCCCCTTAAGTCAAGACCATGTTTCTTATTTGTTAAAGTATGAATAGATTTTCTGAATTTTTTTAAAGCTACAAGCTCTGGATTAGCAAGGTCTTACAGGTCAGAAAGATAACATTTCTGATCTTGGCAAGAGTAAGATTTCAGGCACCATTAAGGCATTAGCAACAGCCCAGAAGCCCTCCTCTGCCTGCAGTATCAATTGCATTATTAGCAGCATTACTACAGAAGCTGGGAGGCTGAAAACTGGATGAACCGAGGGCAATGATGGTTCAGCACTGTAAGGTTGAGAAAGTTTAATAAACAGAAAAAAAATCCCCACTATTGACATTTTGCTTCTGATAACTATTCCCTCCCCTCCAAGTATAGCTCTGACAGTTACCAGGCTTTTTTTTAAATGTGTAACTGCCTACCTGTATTTATAGAGTATATTAGTATTTAGCAGGGCTCCTAACAAATCCATATTAATTTAGTTCACTCAACTAAGAGTCAGGGGACATAATTATGAACACAATGGTGGCATACCTTCAAATTGTTGGTAAAGAAGTAAAAGATGCTGTTTTTTCACATTTTTTAGAGTCCCTAATAACAAACTATTTGGGGTTTTTTTGTTCTTGTTTTTAAATTCAAGCACAGTCAATGTACACTATGGTTTCAGGTGTACAAGTATTGTTTGACATTTAAATTCATTAAAAAAATGATCAAAGTAAGTCTAGTAACCGTTTGTTACCAAATAAAGTTATTACAGTATTACTGACTATATTCCTTACACTGTATATATAAACCCCCAATGACTCATAATTGGGAAAATATGGAATGCTTCACAAATTTGTGTATTATCCTTGCACAGGGGCCACATCAATCTCTTCTGTATCATTCCAATTGTAGCACATGTGCTGCCAAAGTGAGCACTCTAACTATAGCTGGAAGTTAGGGGTGCTGACCCCTCACCCCAGTCAAAAGTCCAAGTATAACTTATCCATAGTTCCACATTCACAGAGTCAACCAATCGCTGACTGTAATTCCACAGTACATATTTTATACTACTGTAATACATTATTTATTGAAACAATCAAAGTACAAGCAGACCAGCATAGTTCAAACTCATGTTCTTCTATGGCCAATGGTATTTTTCTAACCAACTGAAGTGACTTTTTAACTATAAATGGTCCAATTTTGGGGATGCTGAATGGGAGTAAAGAACCCATTTACAGAGCTTTATGACCTAGTCTGTTCTTCAATTTTAAAAGCTCTTGGAAATCACTAAGCTATCAAGAAGCAATAAAAAATAAAGAACGAGGGGCAGGGAACAACAAACCTCTTCCAGTTTATCAATGATCATAGCAAAGGCTTTGAAGATGGCATTAGTGGGTCCAGCCAAAGTGATAATCCTTTCAGGACAATTCCCTTCTGAGATGTTTATACGTGCACCACTCTGGATAGAAACAGAGCCAAAAGGTTAATAGACAAAAAAAACCTAAGCACAGACACACATACAAATATATAAATAATCCCTCTTAAACAAGAGGGGCAAGAAGCTGCCTATGTACATGATCCTGATAAAAGGCATCATCAACATCATTTAAAATACAGCTCCATATTTATCCTCCAACAAACTACAGAAGCTGCTTTAAGTCTTGAATGCAGACTTCCTAAAACATTTCCCAGCATACTATTTGTCATACAAATAACCCAAGCCAGAAAAATACCAGCTTCTCCTATTAAGATCTTCCCTTTTCTGGGACACTTCCCTGGTGGTTCAGTGGTTAAGACTCCATGCTTCCACTGCCCAGGTTGGGGAACTAAGATCCCATGTTCCCACAGTGCACCCAAAATATTAAAAAAAAAAAAAAAAAAAAAAACAACTTCTGCCTACCAATCTCTCATTAAACAGAAACTTTGCTTTTGTTTTAGAAGTGTCTAACTTTCCAAGTTAACAGTCCCTATCCCTCCATCCTCAATAACTCACCTCCTCGCGCATCTTCTTAACTGATTCTCCTTTCTGAAAGAGGGAAAGTCAAAAATGAGTTCCAATTATTATTTAAACCCAGGCTGACTAAATAGTGATTAAGAGTTCAACTAATGCCTTACCTTTCCGATGATACTGCCAACTTCCTACAATGGAGAATACTAGTGTCAAATACAAGGAAACTTGAAGCATTGGTTATCACAAAAAGTAATTTTTAAAACAATCCAAAGCAATGGAAAAACTAGGATTCACTGGGAAGGGGAATGGAAAGGCTTATTATTTTCTTTGCTCAAAACATAAGGGAAGCTATCAAAGAATTGTCAAGAAATAGTGGAGTAATAAAGTGCTGTCTTTAATATAAATCATTTTTAAAAATATCAAATACCAGTTCACCTTAAAGTTACCCAAAATTGTTTGGGCAGTGGAAATCTACCTATCACAAGCTATAACAACATCCATGAGAAAAATCTTATCATCCAGATAGTTTTGGCTCTAGCCTCTGGTTAAGCCTTTCGTGCTCAGTGGAGCTTCCTAGTAAAGTCTGTCCATTTTCCCACTACAGTCTCATCTAGTCCACCAGAGGAGGAGTGCTAAAGCCAGACTTCCCACAGAGCTAATCTGATGAGCTCCAAGATCCATGCCCTCTCTTCCTGGCCCCTCCTCTAGCAGTTACTATGACCCAATTTCCCAAGCTGTTGCATACCTTTCCATGCATAAGTAGCCGGATGGTGAGAGTGACATTTAATCCACCTTCAATCACTCCGGTGTCCATGTCGAGCAGTGTTCTGAGGAGCTGGACTTTGAGTGGTCAAGTCTTTGGTCACTGGTGGGGGTGAAAGCCAAAAACTGAAATGCAAACATGACCAAACTCAGAGGAGGAAACAATAGAAATATTTCCCAATGTTACTTTAGTCATTATCAATGTTTTCTAGCTGACTCTCTTCCTTAAATGACAGTGTATCAGTCGGCAGGCTTGTATACATCCAGCACACTGCATTAACAGCTCAGATTCTGTTACAAAGTATATAAAGCAACTTTCCAGTCTACTCTCATTAATGATAGGGTTTCCGCTGACTCTCAGGATGTGAAAGATTCCTTCAATTGGCAATGGTTCTAAGGGGAACTGCTGAACCTGCACCAGTTGTCCTTTAGCAGAATAAGCTTCCAAAGAATACAGAAACACCTGGAAATCATGAGGGCAAACCTCAAGCTAACTATACACTGAGGGCTATGACTTTGGCTTCCCTATTATGAAGCCATTCAGGTTGAAAGCTACAAAGGACACATGTAAATGTTTTTATTGGCAGCAATTTTTAGGTTAAAAAAATTAAGATGTATCTTCACCTTAAAATTCTGAATGTGAATACACGTCACCAAATAATTTTTAAAAGATTTAAATCAACAACCTCACTGAAAAAGGCATTATCTGAAATGCCTTCTATGCAAGCTGGGTTCCACATTCCCCTTTGGGAAATGACTCAATACATTAAGTGCAGCCTGAGTCGTCTTTTCCCAACCAAACTTGATAGTCACTCAAGATCTGAATTTACCTGTTTCCGCATTAACCTGTTACTACTCAAGTCTTTATTCAAATTATTTAATCTTAAATTTTCTTCCAAAGGAAACAATCAAAATGATAGCTGGTATCTCTAAAAATTTATTGTGTGGTTGTTTTAAGCAACAGCAGTAATGAGACTTTCCTACTGAGGCCCTTTCCCCACGTAAGCACTAAAGCAATGTTACTAACGTTTCTGCTTTAACGGATAAAGAATGCTTTTGAATATACATCAGCCTACAATGCTTCCTTAGGACCTAACAGTGTTAGTTTTGAAAAGGACCTCCCCAAAGTGGTGAAATTTCTCCAGTGACATTTTTAGTAGCCACCTCTTCAAAACAACATCAATGATCTCTCCTACAGCCAGTCTTCCTCCTTCACAAAACCAGCCACCTTTTCAACTTTGCTGTAACACAAAGCTGTATCCTAAACATCCTAAAAGTGTTAAGTGGCTGCCAGACCATCCTGTATATAGCAAGCTGCCCCACGGCTACCTCAAGTATGTGATTACTTAAAAGAAGGGCTTTGCATCCCCAAAGAACCTCATTCCCCCATTTTCAGAATATAATTGCTGAAAAAAATCCCAGAATTCAACACTTTTCACTCAAGGAAAAACAACTGTACTGGGGGTAGGGAGAAAATAGTTGGGTCTGTAAGGACGACTTTAGTAAGACATGGAAAAAATTTGGCAGTTTAATCCCTTATCCTCACTCACAGAATAAGAAGCACTTTACAAATACCATGACAAAAGCAAATTCGAAAAGGCAAGAAAATTGGAAACCTATTTGAAGCCATTTCTTGAGGTATGCCACAAAGGTGCATTTCCAACACCAAACCACTCAAGAAATCCCTGTCATGTTTCTCTCCTGACTAGGAGAATGTAAGTGTACCCAACCCCAGGAATCCAGCTGTTAATCCTGCATCCATTACCCCTTCTCCTATAAATAGCTCGGTCTGGGTCTATAGCGGCAGGCATTTTGTAATTTCAAAATTCGTTACCCCGAGAAAACGTCCTGAATAACTCGGTAACTGGGAGCCCGTCTACCCTTTCTTTAACTCCACAGCCCCCCTCCCCTTGGCCATCCAAGCATTTTCCACTCAAAAAATGTACCCCCCCATCCCTCCACTAGAAAAAAAGGAAAAAATAAACGGTTCGGTCGGGGGGGGGCGCTGCGATCCAGGGGGAGGGGCCAGACTAGTAGCGCCTCCTCGAGTGGCTGCGCCAGCGCCTGACCCCCGCGGGGAGCCGCGCTCACCCGCCCGGCCAGCAAGCCGGCCATCGCCTCCCCAACCCCCCTCAACCAACAAATCCACCGCCGCCCCCCCCCGCTACCGCGCGCGCGCCCTCCTTGACTCCTGCGCAGCCGCCACCGGGAAAAGGCGATTGGAAGGGGAGGAGGCCTTGCGCGAGGCCTACTAGGCCTCATCGGAGCCAGGGCCTCCCGTGAGCGGCCGGCCAGGCAGAGGGAGGGGGCGGGCGCTCACGCGGGACTACGCGAGGCCGGGGCTCGTGACGAGCACCGGAGCCCGCTAAGAAAGATGGCAAGAGTAGAAACAGAGCCATAGCCGCGGGCGGAGGGAAAAATTTGAAGCTTACCTGCAGGCGCAAGGCGACTGAGGGACAAAGGGGAGCGGGCGGGAAGGGGAAGTGCGGGAGGCCGGGGCGGAACAATAGGGGTGGGCAGAGGAGGAAGGGGAGGGGGTGGAGGAGGAGGAGAAGGAGGAGGAAGGGGGAAAGAGACCCCGGGGCGAGTGAAGGGCAGGCGGGAGAGGGCGCAGGCTGCGGCTGCTCTGGCTGCTGCCTCTGCTGGTCTGGGAGGGGGACGGGGCGGAGCGGCCCGCTTTCAACCCCGCGCACCCTCCGACCCTGGAAGCGCTAGCTGCCCCGGGGACCGGCGAGGCGACTGTGTCGTCCAAATCTTCCCCACGCAATGCGGACGGCCTCCCAACAGCCTAGAGCGGCTCCGTGGACAGCGTTGGCACCAGCGAGAGAACAACCGGTAGCAAATGGCGAAGAGCATGATAGAGCGGCAGCATGGGGGCAGGGAGGAAACTAGTGACCCCTAGCGGGCTGGTTCGAAAGCCCAGACGTTTAAGTGTGGAGAGACTTGGCAATCGTCATGGATAAACCAGACAGGAAAATGGGATGTGTGAGAAGAGACTACTGGGACAAACCCCTAGTCTATAGTAATACAAATAGGAAAAAAAGCTAACTTGCCACCTTGGAGGTCACTTTTACACCAACTCTTTACTCTGAAAATTGGTAATTAAAATGAAAGAAGAACTTTTTCTTTTAGGAAGAACTGTAGTTCATCTTTAGTCCACAAGGGAAAACTTTTTTTCTAGAATTCCATATAATGAATGTAGAGAAATTTAAAAATTAGAAAATCATTCATTCTCCAACCCAAAATGAAATAATTGACTTAAGCAAGTGTCATCAATCATCAAAGCTTTAAGGGAAAATGTGTTAGGGAAAAGGGAACAAACCTGGTGACAAATATCACCACATGATTATTTGCCAAAAAAAAGAAAAGAAAGGAACCAAAAGTTTTAAATGGAAAGATCAGATAGGTCACCACTTTATCCAAGTGATCAAACCTTGTATCACTAATAGTACAACTCTGACATAGTCCTTGATGAGATGCAGTAAGTACATAGCATCATCTATTAAGTATTCTTCTCAAGTGTTTAATCTTAATCGAATTAAACCTTCAGACCCAACTTGCAATTTACAGGAAATTTACAAGGGACCAAGGAAAAAGTTAAACACATCATGGAGATAATCAGCAAATCCAGAATCCAACACATTCAACAAGACAACTAGCCTGTTCTCATCAAAATGAAAATTTAATAGAACAGAGCGGGATGAAAGAGAGGATAAATTCAAAAGACAATAATAATCAAATATAACGTGTGGATCTTGTTTGGATTCTGGTTTGTTTTTTTATAGCTATGTAAGACATTTTGGAGACAACGGAGGAAATTCAGACATGAATATTAGCTAATATTAGGAGGTATTGTTAATTTTCTTAAGTGTGGTAATGGAATTATGGCTATCCAAGAGAAATGCTGTTCTAAGAGGTACATAATGAACTATTTAAAGTGAAGTGTCGTGATGCATGGGAACAGATTCAAATATTTCACATGATTAAATCAATAAAGCAAATTTGGTAAAAAATGTTGACAGTTGTTGAGTATAGATGGTAGGTTTATAGGTGATCATTGTACTGTTCTTCAGACTTTTAAAAAATAATTTTCAGGGAATCCCCTTTCACTCCAGTGACTAGGACTGCACCTTCACTGCTGTGGCCCAGGTTCAATCCCTGGTTGAGGAACTAAAATCCTACAAGTTGTGTGGCATGCCCAAAAATAACAATAATAATAATAATTTTCATAATAAAAATTGGGAAAAATATGATGTGGAATGGAACAAGATTGGCAAAGTGTGGGACTTCCCTGGTGGTCCAGTCCAGTGGCTAAGACTCCACGCTCCCAGGGGGCCCAGGTTTCATCCCTAGTCAGGGAACTAGATCCCACATGCCACAAGGAAGATCCTGTGTGTGGCAACAAAGAACCCATGGGCCACCAACTACAACCCAGCACAGCCAAATAAACGAATAAATAAAGCGAGGTACTGCTGGGTCATATTCTTTAAATGCTTAAAAAAAAAAGTCTCTGTGCTTCCACTGCAGGGGTTTCAGGATTTATCCCTCGTTGGGGTGTGTGAAATACACACACACACACACACACACACACACACACACACACCCCAAACCAACCAAACAAAAAAAGATGAACAAACTGTTAATAATTACTGGAGCTAGGTTATGGGAAATCTGCTTTCCCTACATACATATCTGTAAGTTTCCACATTAAAACTTTTGTTCAAAAAATAGAGAAGAACTCTGAAAGAGAACAAAACGAAATTTTTAAAAAGGCTATTGAAAGAGACAGCTACTATTGGGTTATTGTTTACCCACGTTCAAGTTCTTTGGGTGTCAGTTCTGGCCTTTATATTCATCAGGTTTTATTGGGCAACTTCAATTCAGTGGAGTTATCTGAAGAGAGATAGCTTTCTGAAGTGGAAAATAAAGCTTGGGGACTCCAACATCTTTGCTGCCACCCTCCAAATGATAGGTAGGCATTAGGAACAGTGTGAGAAATAAAAAGGAGTCTGTCGTTTAACACAAGTAAAGAGCAGAGCAAATACTGAAAGAAAGTAAAGGAAGTAGGAAAATGTTAGGACACACAGAGAAAAGCAAACCAAAGAGCAGTCTTACTGTGAGGCCTGGGTTGCTCAGTCACTTCATGTCTGATTCTTTGTGATCCCATGGACTGTAGCCCACCAGGCATCTCTGGCCATAGGATTCTCCAAGCAAGAATACTGACGTGGATTGCCATGCCCTTCTCCAGGGGATCTTTCTGACCTAGGGATCGAACCCACGTCTACCCACCTGGGAAGCCCCAGTGAGGGCCTGGGCTGAAGGTCAAATTAACCTCAAGATTTTGCAGTTGGGTCATTTACACCCCAGGGACTCTAAGAGCTGGAGTAGAAGTGAGTGGCAAAAAAATAAAGTGAGTGGCTATCTGTGAAGTCATCTCTAATAATGGTAGACAAAACAAAGATCAAATTAAAACTTGATAAAATAACACGACTTAGTGACTGAACAACAAAATAACACAACATAACTCTATTAACAATAACCTGGCTTCTGGTGGGGCCAGCCAACAGTTGCAGCCAGCTTTGAAAAAGATGCAGCCAATAACAATATTCAATGGTTTTATGAATTAATAAATTCTTCTCAGAAGGAGAACCAAACTAGTCAAAAGAATGAACTTGTCTATGACTACAAAACACACTGATACAGGGAAATGATTCCGGAAAAACAGCAAATTGATGATTCGTCCCATGACTTACAGTCCTCAAAGTTGAAGTGTCAATTTGCATTTCAGATTTAATGGGTTTCCTATCCTTTCCCATTTTCAATTAATTGTGTGGAACTCTTACTATACTCAGTTTCTAGTAAGGACAGAATGGTAGAACTCCAGATCCTCTCATGGACATAGGGCATAAAATAAAAACATTTGAGAACCACTATCTTTGGAGTCTTACACTGATGCACAAAATAGGACGCGCCAACCCAATGCTCCAGAGAGCCAGACAACTAACGTAATTTGCCTGAAGAAAGGCAACAGGAGGCTGAAAGGAGGATTAAGACTGGAGAGCATGCATGCCTGCCTGCTGAGTCGCTTCAGTCGTGTCCGATTCTTTGCGACCCTATGGACCGTAGCCCACCAGGCTCCTCCGTCCATGGGATTCTCCAGGCAAGAATACTGGAGTGGGTTGCCCTGACCTCCTCCAGGGGATTGAACCCAAGCCTCTTACATCTCCTGCATTGGCAGGCGGGTTCTTTACCACTTGTGCCACCTGGGAAGCCCCTGGAGAGTATAGAATCCATCTATAAGGAAGGATCAGTAGTGGTTCAGAAATTTCTGTCTTCAGAAACGTGAAATCTAAACCTTTATTGAAAAGGTCTGATAATTAACAAAGTAGTCCCTAAAAAAAAAAAAAAAAAGTCCATAGCCAGAAATAGCCATGTACAACCAATGTTCCAACCTCTGGCAAAGATATACATACCGAAATTTCCCACAGCAGTTAAGTGTATAGCAAAGATGGAAACATTTTTAAATTCCAGCAAAAAAAAAAGGTTGAATAAAATGCTATTAAAAACAATGTTACACACACACACTGATATGGAATCAACTCCAATAGATAATTAAATGGGAAAATGTTAGATCCAAAACAGGGCTCTCATTTGATATAAAGTGGGCTAGAAGCAATAGGAACCATGTAAGGTAGAAACAGGATGTTTACTTATGTGCAGAACAGCTCTGAAAGTTCACAAAATAATTTAGTAGTCATAGTTGCCTTTGGGGAGTAAACTAGAAATCTGCTATGAGGAGAACCTTACTTTTCTGCTGAACATCCTATTAGAAATGTTACATTCCGCACCCCCTCCCCCACCCCAGGTACATGTATTACTTGTAGCTTTCAAAAAGTTAATGGACTTTTGAAGAAACAAGGATAGCAAAATAGCAAGGTGCTGTTAGAAAAAGAAAAGGCAGGAAGGGGAAATGGGCTGTTTATGATTAAAACTGGGCAAGGAGGTGGGTGAATTTTCTCCCTAACTTGTTTCTCTTTGTGTTCTCCCCCTTGAGCCATCTCACATTGTCTCTCCTTAATTTGTGGTTATTTTTCAACAGTTTTTCTTTCACCTCACAATCCCCTTATGCCCACCTTTCCCTTCTCCTCCTGGAAAAGGAAAAGCTAATAAATAAATGAAAACAGTGTTACAGAGGAAGAAAATCCTAAGATTCTAAAATGGCCCCAAAATTAGGACATTGGAAAACAGGTCTTGGTGCTCAATCGCTCAGTCCTGTCTGACTCTTTGTGACCCCATGGACTGTAGCCCACCAGGCTCCTCTGTCCATGGAATTTTCCAGGCAAGAATACTGGAGTGGGTTGCCATTTCCTTCTCCAGCTTGGTCTTGGATTTCCTAATAAAATTAGAAGCTAGATCTAATATATTTAAGCATGGACTTCATATATCTCACCCCCAGGACAAGTCATAGATGAAACCCAGTCAACTGAAAACACAACTTTCCTGTTCAAGTCCCACACTTAAATCCCTAAACCCTGTGGGTTCCACCTAAGAAACATCGCTCAGGTCCACTCCTTCCTGCTATCAGGCTCTGGTATGGTATCTCCGGCTCAGGAATTCCTGAACGTCCATCCTTCACCTTTTTACAAATCTTTGCCTCTACAAAACTGCTTCTTCTGCTGGAAACCCACTGGGTTACAAGCACAGACACAGGACCCACACTGCCCAAGTTCAAATCCTGACTGAAGTTTTCTTCTTCCTCAAAATGGGAACAGCAGTACCTACCTCATAGAGCTGCCATGAAGATGGACACAAGTTATAAATGCAGAGCGCTTGGTCCTGGGGCATAATGAATGCTGGGTGTTAGCTTTTGTAGTTTATAACAGGGAAACCCCTATGCATCCTGAGGCCCAGCCAGGACCTCACTTATTTCCCAGTGGCACTGTCACTCCTTCTTTGCTCCCCAACTGCTTGATCCCTGTCTTATTCACTTCTACAATATTATAATAACCCATTCATATATTCACATGACTATCTGCTTCATTAGCTCTCAAAGGCCATGAAGGGCAGAGACTGTGTTATTCTAAATCTTTGTACCTTCAGCACCAGAACACAGTATTTCCTCAATAAACACTTTCTAGGGAACTAATCTGGAGAAGGAAATGGCAACCCACTCCAGTGTTCTTGCCTGGAGAATCCCATGGACAGAGAAGCCTGGTAGGCTGCAGTCCATGGGGTCACACAGAGTCGGACACGACTGAAGCGACTTGGCAGCAGGGAACTAATCTAGCCCCACTGGGATGGATACCTGTGATTCCCAAACATGCTGTGGAGCTTTAGACCCTGTTCCTAAGCACATGCCTTTCCCAGCTCCTCTCCACCATCCACTTGATAAATCTATCCTTTTTTTTAGGGCAGAACTAGTAGAAGGTGCTAACCAAGGTAATGGTACAGGTGAACAGAAACCAGGAGAAACAGCTTTATTTGGACTGACAGTTGGAGAGTGGGAGGAGGGCCTGAGACAGCATACTGAGTGAGAGAAGAGAGATTAGTTTTCAAAATGGCAGTCAGGGCTCATCCACCAAATAGACTCGACCTGCCATCAGCCTTGCAGTGAGCACCACCAATAAGAGGCCTGCTGGGAAATGTTTATTTGCCACTGAATCACCCAAGCATGCTACAATTATAAGAAAGGTACAGGTCGTTTTTCCTTTCCATAACTCAATGTCCACAGCATCTCCTCAATCATAAGTATTACAGAAGAAAGTAAAAAAAACAAAAATCACATTTTACAGATCTTAGACTTGTCTTTAGTATTTTAGCTCAAATCTTACCATCTTCAAAAAACAGTTCTATCAAACCCATCAGCTAAAAGTTCTATCCAAGCAGTGAGAAGATGGCTTTTGTTAGCCCGTGGCAATTCTTTTCCGATTTGTCCTAGCTAGTTAATGCTGAACAGCAGAATGAGGCTTAGATTGCAGGGGTGGGGGGAAGGGGTAGCAAGAGTTAATTTCCCCCAGTACAAGAAGGCATCTGAAGCTTGATGGGAGAGCTGAACTGGAGAGACTTGAGGGAAGGGTCCAGGCCCTGTATTCAGTCAGAGTCACTGCTGGAAGAGGAGGAGGAGGAGGAATGCTGCAAGGGGAAAGGGGAAAGGATACATCAGATCCAAATGACTTTTGTTACTTCGTGGGACATTCTTTGGTGCCTTATACCTCCACCCCAGTGCCCTCTGCTTTCTAAGGTCAGGAGTCTTCAACTCGACTGTCCCTTAAACAGCAAAAGCAAGGATTTCCTTCAGCAGTGAGCATACAGGAATGGATGAAACCATCCTCAATCATTGCACAGAATTTAACATACTGCATTTGGAGAAAGTTCCCAATTTTCTTTACCTGAGCCAAGGCCTAGGCAAGGAATAAATTATAGGCACTAGAGTAGAATTATACAAGGAAACAGCTGGTCCCTTATAGTATTTATTAGCTGCATGGACATTCCTAGTGGCTATGAGACTAAGAAAAGTGAGTAGAACCAGTAGCTGTGTGTGCATCTATTTCTACTTTTTCCTAAGTCCCAACTGGGAGAAAGTGAGGAAGGTGGGAGAGGAGGCTGGGAGAGTCCTAGTCAAGGTTCTTTACATGTATACTCCCATCAAAACTGTCATCAAAAACATTTTCGAGTGTCTCCATTCAAGCTCACTTTTCCTCCTCCTCAGTCTTCTACCAAAGATGAAGAACTAGAATTAGCATCCAAAGCCATAAGGCAAATAAATATTGGGCAGAAAAATGTAAATTAAGGCCTCCTCAAGATCAGGGTTGGTTCACTCCTTCCAGAGTTTTCCTGAGAGCTACTTTTACTCTTGCTAATGAACAATCCTCTGGAGTGAAGATATTTAGCCTTGCAGCTGAGCATGAAACTCAGGTTTTATTAGAGGCTGAGAGTCACTGACTGCTCTCGAACTCAGTTTCCCTACTGAACAGTAGGACAATGGGGCCCATGTAACTAACACAACACCCTGAGAACACTGAAGGAGAAAAAGAAACTCCAGGACCTAGGGCCAAATTATTACAAATTAATCATTATATAAGACATTGCTTTGTCAAAGGACTGACTCTATTACTTGATGTTTGACCACCTCAGTGGGTGTCTCCAACTTGCTAAAACAAGCATGGGGTGCGGGTGGGGTGGGGAGTTCTAGGAAGAGAAAGGCAAACTAGAAAGACTTTTGATGCTGACATCCATTCTGTGGCTCAGCCTAGCACCTCCCAGACAGAAGGCCTAATAAGCCTAATAAAATTTTTAGGCTTATCAGATTCTTCCCAGTGGGAATCCTTTACACAGTTACTGTCCCACATCCTCAGACTTCAAACCTCCATTCCTTGCCCTCCCCTGCCTCCTCAGTCCCTTCGAAGGGGCACCCCTTCCCAGCCAGGCTCCAGGGGCACTTACCTTGCCATGCTTATGGTGTTTCTGCTTCTTTTTATGAGCTTTCTTCATTTTCTTGTGCACCTTCTTGTCAATCACTATTCCTGGTCCCACTATACCAGGAACCAATGGATTCACAGGACACATGCCAGGGCCAGGTGGTGGGTATGGAGGCGGGTAGGGACCTGAGGGCTGGCATCCTGGATATCCTGGCTGTGGCACAGGATGACAGGGCCCACCAGGGGGAAAGGCTGGATTCCCCTGGGGTGCTCCTGGGGGAGTGGGAAAGGGGCCTGGAGGAAAGGGAGGGTTGGCAGGTGGTGGATGGGCAGGATTGCAACCTCCAGGATACCCAGCGTTAGGGGGGTGTGGATATGGTCCTGGCTGCCCTGGTGGAAGAAACAAAGAATAAATTACGATTACAACTGCCCAGAGCCTCTGACAACAAACAACAACAAAAAGAATCACTCAGTAGTTAAGGGCAAATGGGAAGGTGAGGAAAGAGAATGAAGGGAAGGGGAGGCAAACTTAACAGAAGAGAGAGAAAAGGGAAGGGCCCTGGCAGGGCAGGGGAGAAATGGAGACAGTGAACTCTAGGGAAAGACGAGAAGATGGGTCAGCGACTAAGGACTTTGCTTTTGCGGGTTAATGGAGAGGAGGAGGAGAAACTGACGCAGAAACCCCCTGTTGTGGCCCATCTGAAAAGGGGTTGGGGCGAGAGAAGCGATCCCCCAAACACCTACCGGCATTGGGATTCCACATGTTCAGATGTTTCCTTCAGCCTGAGGAGAAAGAAATGAAGGCAAACAGCTGATGGCCCACAAGTGGGTGGGGGTTTTAGAGACCAAGCCCCAGGCCCAACTCCAACGACTTCGGCTCCACTCTATGCAGTCCCTTAGAGAACTTCCACGACCTCCACGGAAGAAATGTTTCTTTCCACACATTCTTTCGCCTCCAATACCTAATTCTATCCCTAGTTCCCTAGCCACAGGAACCTAGCTCCCAGAGCCCCTCCACCTTCCACTAGTTCTGGCCGCGGCAGGAGGCTTCTAACTCCTCTCTCCTGTCGGGAGAGAGGCTGAGTCCGCCAATCTCCCTAAACCTAAACTCCCTATAAACTCATCTGCCTTTCCATGACCGAGTCCGGAAGACTTTAACCACCCAGAGGCTGCGCAAAGACCTTAAACACTTTACCGCTCCCGGCGGAGAGAGACGGGGGACAAGACCCCCACCTCAGGCTAAGAGAAGGACCTGACTTGAGGCGAAAGGAGTTGCTTACATAGTAGACACACCCCCTCCCCCCAGCCATTCAAAAGGGCAAATAAAGATCCTGACTCCCAGCTGCGAAGGGACTCCTCACCCAGGAATGGAGAAAGAAGGAGACTGGGGTTTCTAGATGTCCGGTCACCCTTAGACCACTGCCTGGGCGGACTTGTCCTTCTTAGCCTCTACTCACTTCCTGGTAACCCTCCCACCGTAGGCTTCAGCATCCGCCCCTGCTACCGTCTAATTGGTAATATGTGTTCATTCTGCGTTAGGATTGGAGAACGTACTCGTCAATCACTCCATTCCCTCTCTAGGCTAGAAGGCAAAAGCGGCAGTAGGGGCGGAGCCAAGGGCTTCGGGGAGAGGCGGGTGCAAAAGGGCAGCCGGAAATCCCCGTGGGCGGGGCTCAGAGAAACAAGCTAGGAGAGGGCTGGGCAGTTTCAGGGCGAGGTCCCCAAGTGCCTAGAGGAAATTCGACCCTTGACTTCTGAGCTGTTCGTCTAGGGGGTGCCACACCCTTCCAATATGAATTTACGTTCAAGTTATGAACTTTCGAAGATGAGAATGTGCGTGTGTTCACGTGTCCAATTAGGTAAGTTGGTTCACGCGTCTGGCGTACATTGTCACATGCAGCTTGCCCTCTGTCTCCTATTGCTGACGAATCCCTCCGCTCTACCCTCGGCCACCTCTTCTCCCTCCTCCAGTCAGTAATTTTTCTTCCCTGTTCTGTTGATGCCAGCTCCTGTATGTCAGCTGCTGTACTATTGTATGCCAGCTACTACCACTACTGTATGCCAGCTGTACTGTACTACTATAATTTTCAAGGTACTTTAAGATTAAATTTATTTTCCTTATTTTTTGTATGTATTATTTGTGTGAAAAGTATTATAAACCTATTACAGTACAGAGACATCACTCTGCTGACTCAGGTCCCATATGGTCAAAGCTATGGTTTTTCCAATAGTCATGTATGGATGTGAGAGTTGGACCATAAAGAAGGCTGAAGAATTGATGTTTTCCAGTTGTGGTCCTAGAGAAGACTCTTGAGAGTCCCTTGGACTGCAAAGAGATCAAACCAGTCAATCCTACAGGAAATCAACCTTGAATATTCATTGAAAGGACTGATGCTGAAGCTGAAATACTGTGGCCACCTGATGCGAAGAGCCGACTCATTGGAAGACACCCTGATGCTGGGAAGGATGGAAGGCAGGAGGAGAAGGGGACGACAGAGGATAAGATGTTGGATGGCATCACCGACTCAATGGACATGAGTTTGAGCAAACTCCAGGAGATAGTAAAGGACAGGGAAGCCTGGTGTGCTGCAGTCTGTGGGGTCACAAAGAGGGGACGTGACTTAGCAACCGAAGAACAACTATATAGCCTATTGTGTTAGCCTAAATAGCCAAAATTAGTTAGGTAACCAGGCTAACTTCGTTGAACTTACAAACTAATTGGACTTAAGAACACACTCTTGGAATGGAACTCATTCTTCCATAGGGGACTTACTGTACTGTGATGTGTTGTACAGATACACATACATACACAGAGGGCTTAAGGAATGGCAGGGAGATGCTCTCACCCATAGCCTCAATATTTGCCACTGCCCTCTTAGCCCCCATAGAAAGCAAAGAAACATTTTGGGGGAAATATAAATGTCTAATCTCTCCTAGAATTCCCTATCTCAATTTCATATACCTTGGCAACCCACTCCAGTATTCTTGCCTGGAAAAGTCCATGGACTGAGGAACCTGGCGGGCTGCAGTCCATGGGGTTACATGACTGAGCATGCATGCATGAGGGTGGAGGGAGATGGGTTGCTGGCAATAAACTGGGAGAACTTAAAAAAAAATTTTTTTTTAATTTCATATATCTGCCATCTGGCAAATTGCATAAACCAGAAACCAAGAAAGTCATCCTTAATGGCTCTCTCCACATTCCTCCCATCCCCCTCCAACATCAGGAAGGATCTGTTTTGTTTCCCAAATAAATGTGGAATCTCTATACTTCTCTCCATCTTCTCTGCTCCTAGCCTACCATCATCTCTTAACTGGACTGCTGCAATGGCCTCAATTTTTTTTTTTTTTTAGTAACCCACTTAACAAGCTTGATTTAATAAACATGTAGAACCATTCACCCAAAGTAAAAACTACTTATCCCTTTTAAGCGTACATAAAACATTTATAAAAATCGGTCTCAAGGAATGTAATTGAAACTTGAGAATTGTGTAATACATACTGTATTCTTTGACCACAGTGTAAAATATAAATACAAATGAAACTGAGCAGGGCCCTGTGGGGCCTTCACGTGTACCCGTGAAGGCCCCACAAGCCTTTTCCTGGTCCCCTTTTCTTGTTTGTAGGAAAATGGATTCATCTTCTTAGCATGCGTGCTAAATCACTTCTGTCAAGATCGTATGGACTGTAGCCCTCCAGGCTCCTCTGTTCATGGGTTCTCCAGGCAAGAATATTGGAGTGGGTTGCTGTGCCCTCCTCCAGGGAATCTTCCCAATCCAGGGATTGAACCTGCATCTCTTATGCCTCCTGCACTGGCAGGTGGGTTCTTTACCACTAGTGCCACCTGGGAAGCCCTCAGCTTCCTAGACTGTCCCTGAATTCCAAAGGGCAGATTCAAATAGTTACTAATCAGGGAAGAGAGAGAATGCAGAAGCAAAGGAGGAACTGTTAAAAAACAATAGTGCAGCCATAGACCAGAGCCCTGGTTTCTCCTCAAGGGAAATACATAACAATTTATTTTTTAGTTTTTCTGTGGGAAAAAGCCCCCCAACCAGGTAAAGAATGGTAACTTCCTTCTGAGCACAACATTCATGTAATACCATCCTGTTACCTCACCACCAACCAATCAGAAGAAAGTCATGTGCCCTGGAGGCCTAGCCCCCAATTTTGCTTATAAAAACTCCTCTCCAAAAACTATCACAAAAGTTTGGGTTTTTTGAACACTAACCACCAATTCTCCTTGCTCAGTTCAGCAACATACCTTTCTCTGTTCCAAACTCCAATGTTCTGGTTTGTTTGGCCTTCACTGTGTGTTGGACACATGAGCTTGTGTGCATTCAACAAAACAAACATATATTTGGAAGTTAAAAAGGCAAAAGTCTTCCAAATAACTCTGAGTCAAAGAATAAAATAGTATGGAAATGAAATACTTTAAACCAAACCATAATGAAAATATTACACCCCCAATTTGCAAGGTACAAAAATATGAAGATATATCTTATGCTGAGTTTATCATCTTGAACAAAAATTGATAGATTTTAATTTTTTAATTAAAAGTTTTTGCTATATATTTTATTGAAATACACTTGACATACAATACTATGTTTTGCATAACCATAGTACATTTTGATGTGTTTTATATCAGGCTTGTACTAAGTATTTAAGATGAATTGGAACTTTTTTTTAAAGCCAAAGAATGCTCAAACTACCGTGCAATTGCACTCATCTCACACGCTAGTAAAATAATGCTCAAAATTCTCCAAGCCGGGCTTCAGCAATATGTGAACCATGAACTTGCTGATGTTCAAGCTGGTTTTAGAAAAGGCAGAGGAACCAGAGATCAAATTGCCAACATCCGCTGGATCATGGAAGAAGCAAGAGAGTTCCAGAAAAACATCTATTTCTGCTTTATTGACTATGCCAAAGCCTTTGACTGTGTGGATCACAATAAACTGTGGAAAATTCTGAAAGAGATGGGAATACCAGACCACCTGACCTGCCTCAGGAAGGTCAGGAAGCAACAGTTAGAACTGGACATGGAACAACAGACTGGTTCCAAACAGGAAAAGGAGTACATCAAGGCTGTATATTGTCACCCTGTTTATTTAACTTATATGCAGAGTACATCATGAGAAACAGTGGACTGAAAGAAACACAAGCTGGAATCAAGATTGCTGGGAGAAATATCAATAACCTCAGATATACAGATGACACCACTCTTAAGGCAGAAAGTAAAGAGGAACTCAAAAGCCTCTTGATGAAAGTGAAAGTGGAGAGTGAAAAAGTTGGCTTAAAGCTCAACATTCAGAAAACGAAGATCACGGCATCTGGTCCCATCACTTCATGGGAAATAGATGGGGAAACAGTAGAAACAGTGTCAGACTTTATTTTTTGGGGCTCCAAAATCACTGCAGATGGTGACTGCAGCCATGAAATTAAAAGACGCTTACTCCTTGGAAGGAAAGTTATGACCAACCTCGATAGCACATTGAAAAGCAGAGACTTTACTTTGCCAACAAAGGTCCATCTAGTCAAGGCTATGGTTTTTCCTGTGGTCATGTATGGACGTGAGAGTTGGACTGTGAAGAAGGCTGAGCACCGAAGAATTGATGCTTCTGAACTGTGGTGTTGGAGAAGACTCTTGAGAGCCCCTTGGACTGCAAGGAGATCCAACCAGTCCATTCTGAAGGAGATCAGCCCTGGGATTTCTTTGGAAGGAATGATGCTAAAGCTGAAACTCCAGTACTTTGGCCACCTCATGCGAAGAGTTGACTCATTGGAAAAGACTCTGATGCTGGGAGGGATTGGGGGCAGGAGGAGAAGGGGACGACAGAGGATGAGATGGCTGGATGGCATCACTGACTCGATGGACATGAGTCTGAGTGAACTCCGGGAGTTGGTGATGGACAGGGAGGCCTGGCGTGCTGCGCTTCATGGGGTCGCAAAGAGTCGGACACGATTGAGCGACTGAACTGAACTGATATCTGATTTTTTTCTTTCTTGAAAGATCATTGAGTTTGAAAGAAATTATGAGTATGTCTGTATGGGCATGATTCCTCTTAGAATTTATCATTTATTTATTGTCTTTTGGTTGCACTGGGTCTTTGTTGCTGTGCACAGGTTTTCTCTAGTGTGGCAGGCGGGGGCTAGTCTTCACTGGTGCGCAGGCTTCTTATTGCAGCGGCTCCTGTAGTGGAGCACAGGCTATGGACACACAGGCTTCAGTGGTTGCAACCTGCGGGCTCAGTAGCTGCGGTGTGTGGGCCTAGTTGCCTTGCAGCATGTGGGGTCTTAGTTCACCCACCAGCAGTTGAACTTGGTTCCTTTTCATTGCAAGATGGATTCTTAACCACTGGACCACTGGGGAAATTTGAAAACTATCTCTTATTTAAAGTAGCTTTATTGAAATATAGTTCATATACCATACAATTCACCCATGTACAGTGTACAGTTCAATAGTTTTTAGCGTTTCGTGAGCTTGTGTAACCATCGCCATTATCTAATTTTAGAAGATTTTTTTGTCCCCCTTAAAATAATTTCATACCCATTAATAGTGAATCCTCATTTGTCTCCTTAGCTCTCCCTCATTTTACTCAAGCCCTAAGCAACCACTAATTAATGTTTGCTATAAATTGTTTTATTCTAAACATTTCCGACACGACTGAGCAACTGAACCGAACTGAACTGAACTGAAACATTTCATACAAATGGAACATTGTATATGTGACCTATCGTGATTGGCTTCAGTTAGCATATTTTCAAGGTTCACCCATGATGTAGTATGAATCTTCATTCCTTTTTATGAAGGAAGTACTGACTAGTATGCCACTGTTTGGCTATACCACATTTAGTTATCCATTCATTAGTTGAAGAACATTTGAATTGTTTTTACATTTTTGCCTATTATGTACTTTGGTGCTGTGGACATTCATGGACAAGTTTGTGTGACCATATGTTTTCTTTTTATTATCAGCACAGAAATTTATTTGAATTCAAGATTATATGGTTATATTTAGAATAATGTAATAATTATTGAAAGCACATATCATTCTTGGCTTTGAAACAGTTATAAAGGTATACTTTTGAAGTCAAAAATATGTAGTAAGAATGTACAAGGAAGCAAATATATAAAAAACAAGCTTACTAAGTATTGGGAGTTGTAAAGAGGGACACACCAAGATAAATGTAACAGAGTCCAAATTATACAACATACGGCAAGGCATTCTCTTGCTTTATCAACTCCTAGAAAATAAATCAGTAACCTCAGTAATGCATCATCGTTGACTCAATGGATATGAATTTGAGCAAACTCTGGGAGATGGTGAAGGACAGGGAAGCCCAGCGTGCTGCAGTCCATGGGGTCACAAAGAGTCAAACACAACTGAGCGATGGAACAACAACAGTAATGCAAGAATACTACAAAAGGGACAAACTTTCTGAGGGACATCGGTGGTAATTCACTATTCTTTCCTTTTTTCTATCTCCTTCCCTCAGAGCAGTTTCTTTTCTTCCCTCTAAAATGGGTTTTATTGTATTGAAAAAAATAGGTTTTATTTGTCAATTGTAGTAATTGAAATATGCAACAATTTACTTAAAGATGCTCAGGGATCTTTTATCTTTTTGGTCGTCCTGGGTCTTCGTTCCTGCGCTCGGGCTCCTCTAGTTGCGGTGAGCCGGGGCTCCTCTTTGTTGTGGTGCCCGGGCTGCTCATTGTGGTGGCTTCTCTTCTTGTGGAGCACAGGCTCTGGGTGCACCGGCTTCAGCAGCTGCAGCACATAGGCTTGGTACTTGTGGCCATGGGCTTGGTGGCTCCACAGCATGTGGGATCTTCCCCGACCAGAGATCAAACCCGTGTCCCCTGCATTGGCAGGGGGATCCTTATACCACCAGAGAAGTTCTCAAATTTTTGAAAAAGCCAGTCAGCTAGTTAGCAAGGGATCATTAGTGGCTTACAGGGAAAACAATTTCAGGTATTACATATTTGCTAAATAGATTTAAAAAAGAATAAGCAGCTAAAAATGGGTGAAAAAAATCCCAGGGTTTACTGTGACCTAAACAATTGAAAACAAACAGACCTATTTACTTGCAGAGTGAGCAAGATAAACAGGTTCCGAAATAGAGTTTGGTTTCCAACAGTGTCCACTGCCAAAGGTGGACAGACTCAGAATGTCTCCTCTTCTCATAGAAACTGGAACACGGACAAGCAGCCTTTCTTTGAACAGCCCTTTGCACACATCATCCACACAGATCTGATGGATTTGACTGCCCAGAAAGATTGGTGTGTTTGTGCTAACATTAGAGTCTTGTGCTAATCCTAGATCGTTAACCATGAGTGTTGTTCTGAATCCACCCTGATAGTTATTAGGGAAGGGAACTCCATCAATCACCCCAGATATGGGATTATAAGCAGCACTTTACCAATGCTGTCCTGAGCTCACATTTAGGATTTTGGCCAAGAGTTTTGGGTCAGGTCCTAACCTGATTCCCAGATTCATAGCATCAGCAGTTTCAATCATACCAATAGCTAACAGTATGTTGTAGCAGATCCTCAGAGCCTGCCCAGGCCCACAGGCTTCACAATACAGCGCATTGGAGTTCTTGCTCCCCAGCAACTCTTGGGCAGCAGCAAATTGGTCTGTGACTCCTCCGGTGGCACTATTGATAGAGAACCCACCTACCAACACTGGAGACATAAGAGACACAGGATTGATCCCTGGGTCAGGAAGATTCCCTGGAGTAAGAAATGGCACCCCGCTCCAGTATTCTTGCCTAGAGAATCCCCATGGACAGAGGAATCTGGTGGACTACAGTCCATAGGGTCACAAAGAATAGGACACAACTGAAGCAACTTGGCACAGCACACCTCCCAACATAAACGTGAGGTCCCCAGACTGAGCAGCCTCCACACCACCAGAAACAGGGGCAACCCTGAAAATTGCTCCCATTTTCTCAACTTCTTTGGCCAATCTTGCCAAACTATCGGAGAAGGCAGTGGCACCCCACTCCAGTACTCTTGCCTGGAAAATCCCATGGGCAGAGGAGCCTGGTAGGCTGCGGTCCATGGGGTCACTAAGAATCGGACATGACTGAGCGACTTCACTTTCACTTTTCACTTTCATGCATTGGAAAAGGAAATGGCAACCCACTCCAGTACTCTTGCCCGGAGAATCCCAGGGACGGGGAAGCCTGGTGGGCTGCCGTCTATGGGGTCGCACAGAGTCGGACACGACTGAAGCGACTTAGCAGCAGCAGCAGCAGTACTAGAGTCTATTAATAGTGAGCCTTACTTTGCTTTTTTTGGAATCCCATTTGCTCCAGAATAAGCTTCTATTCCATTGATACTGGTGGGCAACATTGTAATAATTCTATCCTTGCCGGCTATATCTGCTGGAGAAGACACTACCTGTTCACTTGCATCTAGAAATTCTCTGTATGCGTCAGGAAACACATCATAAATAACAAGCGGATAGCCATGTCCATGGGATATATATATATATATATATTTTTTTTTTTTTTTTGCCATGGGATGCCCCATTTGCCTAGTCCAATGAATCCAGCTGGAGCCATTGATGTAGAACACACCACTGCAAGGCTGGCCCCTGCCAGCGACTCCAGTAAGGAGGCTAGAGGCACTCCACAGGGCTATAAGGAGGCTGCCTTGCTGCCCTAGCTCACCCACTGACTGCAAGGGTGCATGGGACATGAGCACTGACATATGTTTTCAATTCTATTAGGTATTTACTTATGAGAGGAATTGCTGGGTCATGAGGAGTACGTCAAGGCTGTATATTGTCACCCTGTTTATTTAACTTATATGCAGAGTACATCATGAGAAATGCTGGGCTGGAAGAAGCACAAGCTGGAATCAAGATTGCCAGGAGAAATATCAATAACCTCAGATATGCAGATGACACCACCCTTATGGCAGAAAATGAAGAGGAGCTCAAAAGCCTCTTGATGAAAGTGAAAGAAGAGAGTGAAAAAGTTGGCTTAAAGCTCAACATTCAGAAAACGAAGATCATGGCATCTGATCCCATCATTTCATGGGAAATACATGGGGAAACAGTGGAAACAGTGTCAGACTTCATTTTTGGGGGCTCCAAAATCACTGTAGATGGTGACTGCAGCCATGAAATTAAGAGGCTTACTCCTTGGAAGGAAAGTTATGACCAACCTAGATAGCATATTGAACAGCAGAGACATTACTTTGCCAATAAAGGTCCATCTAGTCAAGGCTATGGTTTTTCCAGTAATCATATATGGATGTGAGAGTTGGACTGTGAAGAAAGCTGAGCGCCGAAGAATTGATGCTTTTGAACTGTGGTGTTGGAGAAGACTCTTGAGAGTCCCTTGGACTGTAAGGAGATCCAGCCAGTCCATCCTAAAGGAGATCAGTCCTGGGTGTTCTTTGGAAAGAATGATGCTAAAGCTGAAACTCCAGTACTTTGGCCCCCTCATGCGAAGAGTTGATTCATTGGAAAAGACTCTGATGCTGGGAGGGATTGGGGGCAGGAGGAGAAGGGGACGGCAGAGGATGAGATGGCTGGATGGCATCACTGACTCGATGGACTTGAGTCTGAGTGAACTCCGGGAGTTGGTGATGGACAGGGAGGCCTGGCGTGCTGCGATTCATGGGGTCATAAAGAGTTGGACACGACTGAGCGACTGAACTGAACTGAACTGATGGTAACTCTTTGTTTAACATTTTTGAGGAACTGCCAAATTATTTACCAAAATAGCCACACCATTTTATATCCCCACCAAACATGTATAAGGGTTCCAATTTCCCCCCATCTGCGCCAACACTTGTTACTGTCTGTCTTTATTGGTATAGACATTCTAGTGCGAATGAAGTGGTGTCTCATTGACTGTCCTGTCAGCATCCACTCTGGCCCTCTTTCAATTCATTCTCCACATTTCAACCTTGGAAATTGTCTTCTAAAGCCAACTCTGACATCACCCTGCTGCTTAAAATTCTTCAGCGGCATTGCATTATCCTTTAGACAAAGGTTGAAACTATTTTTACATGAATGTATTCATTTTTGTTGAATAGGTAATATGTTAGAAAACCAAAAAGGACCAAGTGGTATAAAGGGAAAAGTCTCCCTTTCACTCCGGTTCTCCATTTACCCAACCTTCCCAACTCACATAACACACATAACCACATAATTGGTTTCTTGTATACATTTCCACATTCTCTTCATTATAATCAAGCAAATGCCGACATAAATTTATATCCTCTCTTTTAAATATATACAAACAGCAAACTATGCAGAGTTTAGTTTGCAGCTTTTCTCCCCCACTAAATATATCTTGGAGATGTTTCTATATCAGTAGAGAGTATGTCCTCACTCTTTTTCACAACTACATTTTATTCTTTTATATGATGTACCATAATCAGTTTAACCAATCAAAAGAGATTTGTGTTATTTTCAATCTTCTGCTACTAAAAACAATGCTGGAATAAATAACCCTGATATGTCATTTTACATATTTTGGCTTTTTATAGATATTGATGAATTATCCACCATAGAGGTTATATTTATTTACTTCTCACCAGGCTTCCCTGGAGGCCTAGATGGTGAAGAATCCGCCTGTGATGCAGGAAACCTGGGTTCCAGCCCTAGATTGGGAAGATCACCTGGAGAAGGGAATGGCTACTCACTCCAGTATTCTTGCCTGGAGAATTCCATGGACAGAGGAGCATGGCGGGCTACAGTCCATGGGGTCACAAAGAGTTGGACGTGGCTGAGCAACTAACACTTTCATTTTTCACTTTCACCTCACCAGCTGTATAAGTGTCTGTTTCTTCCAACTTGTCAAACCAAAAAAACTCAACATCGTATTACTGCAGTGTCTGCAGTGGTCTGACCGTACTGCCTCTCTGCTCTCCTCTCATACTTCTCACCCCTCGTTCTCTGCTCTTCAGCCCCCAGGCCTCTTTCTTCCCTGCAGAAAATCTTGATTCCTTTTGCAGGAGGGCTTTTGCACTTGCTGCCCCTGCAGCCTGGAATGCTCTCCCCATTTCTCTCCACTTTGCCTACTTAACTCCTGCTCATTCATCAGCCCTCAGCTCCAGGATCACTTCTTCAGGGAAGCCTCCTTGATACTCTAGTCAGGTAAACTCCTTTGTTGTAGCCGCTAGTAGATCCTTGCCTTCCCTTTAGCATATCTATCTCAGCTTATAATCATGCATGAATGAGTAATTACTTTATGTTAGCTTCCTGCATTCGACTGTAAGCTTCTTGAAAGGAAGGACACTTCACAGGTAACAGTTCACACAGTGCCTGGTACATAGGAGGGTATCAATGAATAAACTGTTAAATAACTATATGAATGAATGAATGAACAAATGGAGGAATAGAGCATGATGGTTCTGGAGTTAGTCAGACAGACCTGGATTCAAATCGTGACTTTGACACTTAGGTGTGACCTTGAATAAGTTAACCCCTTGGATCATCAATTTCCTCATTTGTAAAACAGTGGCAATGGTACCTACCTCATAGGGTTGTGATTAGATAATTGTGTATCTGTCACATAATAAGCACTTATATGCTACCATGTAGTAGTATCATGATTCTCATTTATATTAAGAACTATTACTGTTAGATTCAGGTGATTCCCAGGATTCTTCGGCTTCCCTTGTGGCTCAGCTGGTAAAGAATCCACCTCCAATGCAGGAGACTTGGGTTCGATCCCTGGCTTGGGAAGATCCCCTGGAGAAGGGAAAGGCTACCCACTCCTGTATTCTGGCCTGGAGAATGCCATGAACTGTATCTAGTCTGTGGGGTCGCAAAGAGTTGGATGCAACTAAACGACTTTCACACAGGATGATTTTTAATCTCCCTGCAGGACCTTTATAGATTGCCAGTATCCTCCATACCTCTCTTCACTTACCTGCTAGTTGGGAAATTCTTCCTCAGATTGAAACTCAGATTTCTTTTTTTTTTTTTTTTGACTGCACTGTGCAGCTTGCAGGATTTTAATTATTTTATTTGTTTTTGGTTGTGGCGGGTCTTTCTTACTGCGTGGGCTTTTCTTTAGTTGTGGGGCTTGCATGGGGGCTACTGTCTCGTTGCAGTGTGCAGGCTTCTCATTTCAGAGGCGTCTCTTATTGCAGAGCACAGGCTCTAGGGGTCCCAGGCTTCAGTAACTGCAGCACGTGGGCTCAGTAGTTGAGGTTCCCAGGCTCTAGAGCACAGGCTCAGTAGTTGTGGTTCCTGGGCTTAGTTGCATGGGTTCTTCCTGGACCAGAGATCGAACTCGTGTCTCCTGCATTAGCAGGCAGATTCTTTACCACTGAGCCACGAGGGAAGCCTAGCTTGCAGGATTTTAGTTCTCTGATCAGGGATCAAACCCATGCCCCCTGCAGTAGAAGTACAGAGTCCTAACTACAAGACCACCAGGAAATTCCCTAAACTCAGATTATTTAAAAAGCATGTAAATAATGCTTTTAAAGCTCATATTGCTCATTCATTAAGTCTTAAATGATTTACCATGCTTCTGTCATTCATTCATTCAACAAATACTTCTCAAGCTAGCCAGGTACTGGGGACAGAGTGAAAACACAGAAGAAAAAATCCTTGCCTTCATAGAGGTAATATCTTGGTAGTAGAGGCAGAATATAAATAAATATGTAATAACATTATTATATAAATTATGAAATTGCTATTATTATTATTATGGCTACTGTATAATAAAAGAACAAAATAGAGAGAGCTGGTTAAAGTGAAGCAGGGAACCCAGTTAGGAGGTTGCTGCTGTGGTCCAAGGGAGAATGGTGGTGGCCTGGATGGAAGTGGTAGAGATGATCAGCAGGGTCAGACTCTGGGTGGTGGTGGTGGTGGTGTAGTTGCTAAGTCGTGCCCAACTCTTTCGACCCCATGGACTGTAGCCCGCCAGGTTTCTCTGTCCATGGGATTCTCTAGGCAAGAATACTGGAGTGGGTTGCCATTTCCTTCTCCAGGGGATCTTCCTGACACAGGAATCAAACCTGGATCTCCTGCATTGCAGGCAGATTCTTTACTAATTGAGCTACAAGGGAAGCCCCCAGACTCTGGGTATTTTTTTTTTAATTGAAGTATAGTTGATTTATGGGTTCTTTTTTTTTTTTTAAGGTAGAACTTAGCAGGCTTGGACTGGATGTAGAGGTGAAAGGAATAGAGAAATCAAGAATAAACCCAAGAATATTGAGTGGGAAATAATGGTGTCATTTTCTGAGATGAAGATGGGGGAGGAGCAGACGTAAGTATTTTTGGACAAGGTTAAGTTTAGGAAACCTATCAGATATCCAAGTGGAAATGTTGAGAAGGCAATTCGGTGCTCAGGAAGAGGTCTTGTCTGAAGAGAAAACAATCCAGAGTTATTGGGGTATCTAAAGGAGCTAGTAAGATCGGTGAGGGGGCACGGGTAGCCAGAGTAGGAAAAAAGGCCCAGAACTTGAACTCCCGCCTGCCAGTATTTAGAAATTGGATACAGAAAGGATAGATTCTCCCCTTTCCCAGTGAGTAAGTGGGAAATCTGAGGAAAAGTGTGAAGAAAGGATTCAAGGAAGAAGCTATCAAATGTTTAAATGCTGTTGATAAATTGTGTAGGAGGCAGACTGAGAACTGGCCATGGGATTTTGAAGAACAGTGAATTTTTTTAAGAGTGGTTTTAATTACATTCTAGGGATGAAATTTTGCTTGCCACAATTTGAGGAGAGAATGATATGTGAGAAGGTGGAGGCAGCAAATAAAAGTGATTCTTCCAAGCAGTGTTAGTAAGCAAGGAAGCAGAGAAATGGAGCAGTAATCATAAGAGGGTGGGGGTGGGGGGCGGGGGAGAAGAGGACGGGAAGTCTGGGAAGGACTTTTTAAGATGGGAGAATTTAAAGCATGTTTTTAAACTGATGGGAATCATCCAGTAGAGAGAAAAATGGAAGGGATAACCAAAGGAGCAAAGTTCCTAAGTGACCAGGAAAAAAGGGGTTCAAGTTTACAGGAGAAAACATTGACCCTAGATAGGACAGTTCACTTAATACAATGTAGTGGTTGAAAGAATGACCCTTGTGTGTGTGTGTGTGTGTGGTGTAAGGATGTGTTCTGATTTTATTGATTTACATGCAGATGTCCAACTTTTCCAACACCACTTGCTGAAGAGACTTTTTCCCATTGTAGTGTATTTCCTTTTTTTACTCTGATTAAATTTATTTATTATGGGGTGTGCTGGGTCCTCGTTGCTGCGCGTGGGCTTTCTCAAGTTGTGGCAAGCAGCAGCTATTCTCTGCTTGGGGTTCTCAGGCTTCTCATTGCGGTGGCTTCTCTTGTTGGGGAGCACAGGATGTAGGCTGCATGGTCTCCAGTAGTTGTGGCACACAGGCCTAGGTGCTCTGCAACATGTGGGGTCTTCCCAGATCAGGGATCGAAACCGTGTTCCCTGCGTTGGCAGGCGGACGCTTAACCACTGGACCACCAGAGAAATACCAAGCATGAGCTCTTGTTACCTGAAAACTGGGTTCACCTCTTGGTAGGTGTCAAGCCAAAAGACACAACCAAGCCATAGAAGAAGGAAGGATTTATTGCCTGCAGCAAGTAAGAACACTGGGAATCTGTCCCAAAGTAGTGTTTCCCTGAACAGCAAGACTGGGGAAGTTTTAAGCTAATACTACATGCATATTCATGAAGGGGTGTGAACAGAGTTGAATTCAGCATAGAAGTGGGGCAGAGGTTGACAGAGTCCAAGCTTTAGTTGGTTGAAGTCATAAGGGTCAGAAAAGGTCAACGTCATTAGTCCATTCTCCACCTTGGTGGGAGCCGGCAGAACTCAAGGCTGTGTATCAGATTGTTATGTATACCCCTTGACGAGGAACTGGGACTCTGTTTTATCCCTGGATTATTGTTTCTTTTAAAAAAAAAAAAAATTTATTTATTTGGGTGCACCAGTTCTTAATCGTGGCATGTGGGATCTAGTTCCCAACCAGGGATTGAATCCAGGCCCCCTGCATGAGGAATGCAGAGTCTTAGCCATTGGACTACCAGGGTACTTACCCTGAACTATTGTTTCTTGACTGCTTTTCTTTCATTCCTACACTCCCTCACTTCCCTTAAGATAATTGAATACTGAGACCTGTTCAAGGACAAGCACTGTGGCCGAGGTTAGATCACAAAATGGCTTAGGCCAAAAGGACTTCTCTTGTGTCAGAAAAGTCATGCTTGGTTCTCTTTCTCCACGGATACCCCTACCCTATCTGCTTATACTCTGAATCCAGAATACTTTCTTTGTAACCTTGGACAACGTAATTCAAAAGAAATTTCCCTGTTTCAGTTCCCATCTCTAAAGTGAGGGATAATAATACTTAATTCATAGTGAGGATTAAATGACTTAATATATGCAGGACTCCGAACACTGCTGAACATATAGTAACCCCTAGACTACATGTGTTAGCTGTTACTATTGTTACAGGAGGGAAATCAGAGTCCACACATCTAGATGTAAATGCATTGGTAGATTTAGTGAGGGGGAAAATGTGACTCTACTGCTTGCTCCTGATCTTTTTTTTCTTCAGGGAAATAAGCAAGATTATCAGTTGAGAGTGAGGTGGAGGAAGAAGGTCAGGAATAGTCATCTCATAAAGTATGCAAATAAATTAACTAGGGGGCTGTATTAGGATTGTCGGTCAGTATGGAGGGCTGACTTGAAGTCTATGGGCCACATGTAAAGTGAGACCCGTCAGCACAGGTGGTAGCTGCTTCCAGTTAAACGCCAATGCTTGGGTACAGCTGTGAAAAAGGAAGAGAACTGGATTTAACTTGGGATGAGGTTTGCCTGCAAAAATATAAGAGAAATGGAAAGAGGGGCAAGACTGTTGAGAGTGTAGCGATTATAATGAAAGACCATGGAAGATAAACTGAACAAAGAAGAGAAAACTTAAGGGGTGAGATGAATAGTGAAAAAGTGACAGGGTGAATGGATTGGATGTGCCAATAGAGGCTTTCTAGAGTAACTGAGCTGAAAAGGCAGGAGTTGGTACCCAAAGAATGGAATGCTTGAAGCAGATTTGGTAGCTAAGGGTGGTAAAGGAAAATCTTGTTGGAAGGAAAAAGGTCAAGATGAAAGGATTAAAATAGTGACTTAAGTCACTAAGAATGATGATAAAAGTAATGATGAAAAGAAAAAGACTTTGACCAGATACTAAAATATTCAACAAATACACAAGTGACCAGGAGGTCTGCAGATAACCACAACGCAGATCATGTGGTCTGATGGCATGCATTTCAGAGAAGTTTGGATTTTTAAGGAGAAAGAGCAATGGTCTAGAGGCAGCAACAGAGAGCAAGGAAAATATCCACCTTCCTCCAGTGTCTGTGAAAGAAAAAACAGTTAACACTCCAGGAAAAGCAAGGTTCATTTTAACGGATGGGAGAAAGAAAAGAGGACATTCAGAGAAGAGGTTGAAGATATAGAATATTTGTAGTTGTTTTCCTACACCTGAGGAAGGCATTGCTGTTGCTGCTGCTACTGCTAAGTCACTTCATTCATGTCCGACTCTGTGTGACCCCATAGACAGCCCACCAGGCTCCCCCATCCCTGGGATTCTCCAGGCAAGAACACTGGAGTGGGTTGCCATTTCCTTCTCCAATGCATGAAAGTGAAAAGTGAAAGTGAAGTCGCTCAGTCGTGTCCGACTCTTAGCGACCCCATGGACTGCAGCCCACCAGGCTCCTCTATCCATGGGATTTTCCAGGCAAGAGTACTGGAGTGGGGTGCCAACGCCTTCTCTGGAGGAAGGCACTATAGACATATAAAGCAGCATGAGACATCTGTTGCTTGCTCTCTAAGAACTATAGGTAGGCAGGCCTATGGCAGTATGTGAAGGCATTAAACTGGCACAGGACAAAAGGAAAAAAGGTGGGTGGGGGCAGGGGACTTCCCTGTTGGTCTAGTGAAAACTGCGTTTCCAGAGCAGGGGGCATGGGTTCAATCCCTGGTGAGGGAACTAAGATACTGCATGCTAACAAGGGATAAGTGGGAAAAAAAAGGAGAAATGGCATATTGCAGATTCCACCCAAGTTAGTGGCAGATCCAGGTTAGGAACTCAGGATTCCAGAGTCCTAAACTGGGTGCTATAACAAAACCAGAAAGAATATAAACTGTGCTCCTCCATGCTCTCCATGCTTCCCATTACAGATTAGGTGAGAATATGATGGTCACAAATGAAACAACTTCAGCAAACACTGTATCAATAAGCACAAAATATGCTACAAATCATGTCCCTTAGTGCCAAAGGAGGGTGCTATAAGTGACCTGTGGGGTTTTTTTTCTAAGAATTTTTTCTGGTGATAGCATATTCATTTACATATTTTTCCTAGATCCTGTAAGGAATTCATAAGACTTAAAGAAAACTTGGAAAACACAGAAAAGTAGAAAGAAAAAGAAGACTGCTTTTGAGGTCCCATCACCAAACAGAATCACTAATTATTATTTTGGAATACTTCCATCCAGTCTTTTTTTTCACTAGGCATAGACGTTTTAAATTAATAAGTAAACATGTAATTTTAATATACAAAATATGCAAAAAATTCAAAATTCAAGAGGTTAAAAAAAATCAGTCCTTTTCTATCGTTTTACCCGTCTTCAGCCACACAGTTTCCCTCCCATGAGCCATTCTATTCATAGATTTCTGTTTCCAAGTTTATAAGAAGTTTATTTATTTGTATACTGCATCTCCATGAGTATGGAATCACTAATCATGGCAATGCCATACTAGTTATATACTGCATTTGGTGAAGTAATCTTTAAAACTGGGACTTTAATATTTTATCATAGAATCGTGGAATTATAGGGTTGGAAATTACTTAAGAGAATCATTCATTCAACTTCCTGAGAAAATTAAATAAATAAACTCTTAAGAGTTCAGAGTTAGAAGAGCCAAGATTATCATGTAGATTTTCTGAATTTCCTGTTAGTGATCCCTCCAATACAACATATTCCAGCACATCCACTCAAAATATTGCAAGTAAACATCGTAATGCTTACGACCAGCCTCCCCTTGTTTTTTTTTTATATTTATGGCCTCTCCACAGTTTTGAAGCAAGTCATAGTTTTTATTTTTTTAAATAAGCTTTATTTTTTCAGAACAGCTTTAGAGTTACAGAAAAACTGAGAAGGTAATACAGAGTTTTCATATTCACCATACCCTGTTCCCCTATTGATAACTCTTACATTAGTATGGTACATTTGTTACCCAAATAAGCCGATATTGATTCATGATTATTAACTCCATACTTTATTCATATTTCCTTGGTTTTTACCCAATGTCCTTTTTTTCTATTCCAGGATTTTATCCAAGAGGTCATGTGTCTCCTTAGGCTCCTCTTGGTTGGGCCAGTTTCTCAGACTTTGTTTTTGATAATCTTGACAGTTTTGGTTGGGTATTTTGAAAAAAATTGGTATTTGTTTGCTTTTCTTGTGATCATAGGTTTATCTTTGTTTTAACATAACCCTAGGCTTGTCAACATATGTTCATATAATATTATCTGTTTCTAATTATTTGTGGTGTTTCCATAAACTTCACTTTTTTATTATTTTAATTGGAGGCTAATTACTTTACAGTATTGTGCTGGTTTTTGCCATTGACATAAATCCGCCACGGGTGTACATGTGTTCCCCATCCTGAACCCCCCTCTCACCTCCCTCCCCATCCCATCCCTCAGGGTCATCCCAGTGCACCAGCCCTGAGCACCCTGTCTCATGCATCGAACCTGGACTGGTCATCTGTTTCACATATGATAATATACATGTTTCAATGCTAGTCTCTCAAATCATCCCACCCTCGCCTTCTCCCACAGTCCAAAAGTCTGTTCTTTACATCTATGTCTTTTTTGCTGTATAGGATCATCGTAACCATCTTTCTAAATTCCATATATATGTGTTAATATATAGTGTATTGGTGTTTTTCTTTCTGACTTACTTCGCTCTGTATAATAGGCTCCAGTTTCATCCACCTCATTAGAACTGATTCAAATGCATTCTTTTTAATAGCTGAGTAATATTTCATTATGTATATGTACCACAGCTTTCTTATCCATTCATCTGCTGATGGGCATCTAAGTTGCTTCCATGTCCTAGCTATTGTAAACAGTGCTGCAGTGAACATTGGGGTACACGTCTCTTTCAGTTCTGGTTTCCTCGGTGTGTATGTCCAGCAGTGGGATTGCTGGGTCGTATGGCAGTTCTATTTCCAGCATAAACTTCACTTTTAATGGCTGAAAATCCCTTCTTTGTTATTTAAAGTCTGTATGACCTTGAACACATTCTAAACTTCTCTGAGCCCTTGGTAAATAGTGCTCACAGCATTGTCATGAAAAAGGCAAGTGGACTGTTGAGCAGAGGCAAGACAGAATGAAACTTATGTTTAAAGATTATTCAGAGTGCTGTTGAAACTAAATTATGGGGGAAATAGGTGGCCACCAGGGAAGTCCTATATACAGAGTACATCATGTGAAATGCCAGGCTGGATGAATCACAAGCTGGAATCAAGACTGCTGGGAGAAATATCAACAACCTCAAATATGGAGATGATACACACTAATGGCAGAAGAGTGAAGAGAAACTAAAGAGCCTCTTGATGAGGGGTGAAAGAGGAGAATGAAAGCTGGCTAAAACTCAACATTCAAAAAACTAAGATTATGGCATCTGGTCCCATCACTTCATGGCAAACAGAAGGGGAAAAAGTGGAAGCAGTGATAGATTTTCTTCTCTTAGGCTCCAAAATCACTGCAGATGGTGACTGCAGCCATGAAATTAAAAAATGCTTTCTCCTTACAAGGAAAGCTATGACAAGCCTAGACAACATATTAAAAACCAGAGACATCTCTTTGCTGACAAAAGTCCATATCGTCAAAGCTGTGGTTTTTCCAGTAGTCATGTGTAGATGTGAGAGTTGGATCATAAAGAAGGCTGAGCAAGAGGAATTGATGCTTTTGAACTGTGGTGCTGGAGAAGATTCTTGAGAGTCCCTTGGACTGCAAGGAGATCAAACCAGTCAATCCTAAAGGAAATCAGTCCTGAATATTCATTGGATGGACTGGTGCTGAAGCTTCAATACTTTGGCCACCTGATGCGAAGAGCAACTCACTGGAAGAGACCTTGATGCTGGGAAAAATTGAAGGCAAAAGCAGAAGTGGGCAGCAGAGAATGATATGGTTAGACAGCATCACCAACTCAATGGATGTGAATTTGAGCAAACTCTAGGATATAGTCAGAGAAGGCAATGGCACCCCACTCCAGTACTCTTGCCTGGAAAATCCCATGGATGGAGGAGCCTGGTAGGCTGCAGTCCATGGGGTCGCTAAGAGTCGGGCACGATTGAGCGACTTCACTTTCACTTTTCACTTTCATGCATTGGAGAAGGAAATGGCAACCTGCTCCAGTATTCTTGCCTGGAGAATCCCAGGGACGGGGAGCCCAGTGGGCTGCCATCTGTGGGCACAGAGTTAGACACGACTGAAGTGACTTAGCAGCAGCAGCAGAATATAGTGGAGGACAGAGGAGCCTGGCATGCTGCAGTCCATGGAGTTGCAGAGAATCAGACACGATCTAGTGACTGAACAACAACAACAAACACAGGATCTACATAAATGCGTATTTACACAGGAGAAGTAGTCCAGGTAGGTTGAGGATTTCTGGAAAAAGGGCCTTGCTGAACCGTGAAGTGGCAGGCACTCAGCTGCAGCCTACTGGGGAGAATGGCAGACGGGAGGAGTGGAGAAATGGTCTTCCAGGCAGCAAAGTGAGCAGTCCTGCGCACAGCCCTCAGGGAAGAGGTGGGCCTCCTCAGGAGAGGCCAGGGCAGCCAGGCGCTGCTGTACACACTCAGCTGTTAGCCGCGCTTCAGGGTCTGCATCCCAGCAGTCCTCCAGGAGCTCTCTCAGGCCTCCAGGGTCCTGGGAAGAATGACCGGGAGGCAGGCTTTACTTCAGAACCCTGAGTGGCCCCAGCGTTAAAAGGCATCCTTGATGGCCCAGGTCTCAACACTCCTCTACTGTTCCTTCCTGGAGCCTCCTTCCTCCCTTTCACCGAAATCACGCCTTTCATTTCCTCTCTTATGAGAAAAGTTCTCTCCAAAGAGTCCACCTTTTCCTCTGAGATGCTAGTTCAGACTCATTAATGGTTTAACTGCTCCTTTCTCTCAGGCAACCAGCGTCTTCTGCAAACAATACCTAGCCTTTGTTACCAAACCCAACAGACACTTGAGCAGTGGAAACTTCAGATCAGGTAGCAGCAGAAGGGGCCTCCTGTAAGGAAACTGTTTTCAGCAGAAACCCTGAAATTTCACTATTCAGGCACTGTTTTAACCTTATCCCTAGTTCTGGCTTTAATTGGGTCGTGACAGAAACACAGAGGTGTAAAACAGAATGAGGAAATTATTGGATTAAATATTGGGCTCCAGGGGACTTCACTGGTGGTCTGGTCGTTCAGAATCTGCCTTGCTATTCAAGGGACATAGGTTCGATTCCTGGTGGGGGAATTAAGATCCTACATGCCTCGGAGAAACTAAGCCCAGAAGCCACATCTACTAAGCCTGCGTGCTCTGGAGCCCAAGGAACACATCTAGAGAGTCTGTGTGCCCCAGTGAAAGATCTCACATGACGCAACAGAGATCCCACGTGCCACAACTAAGACCCGATGCAGCCAAATAAATAAATGTTTTTAAATTTATTCTTCCCTGGTGGTACAGTTGTTAAGAATCCACCTGCTAATGCAAGGGACACAGGTTTGATCCCTGGTCCAGGAAGATTCCACATGGTGTGGAGCAAATAAGCCCATGCATCACAACTAAGGAAGTTCGCTGGCCCAGAGCCTATGTTCCTCAACAAGAGAAGCCACCGCAACGAGCAGCCCACGCACCGCAACTAGAGAAAGCCCAAGCGCCCCAGTGAAGACCCAGCATACACAAAAATAACAAATGAATAAATACTTTTAAAAAAATGTTAAAAAACAAATATTGGGCTCCAGTGTACCAGGAAAGCAGCCATCTTGGGGGCAGAGCTCAGACCAGAAGCAAAGCCAAGGAGGGCTTCCTGGAGGAAGGAACTGAGGAACAGGGCAAACTGCTGATGGAGAGAAGAGGGATGGACAAGGCAAACCTGAGCAAGAGGAAGGTGTGTGTCTCAGGAACGGGCTATGTGAGGCTTACAGTGGAAAGGGATGAACATGAGTACAGAGCAAGTTTGCCCAGCTCCAGCTGAACATGAGCCAGGAGTGGTGGGAGACGGGAAGGGATAGGAACAGGTGGGCTGTCCTGGTGCATAGGTCCCTGAAGCCCATGTCGAGACTCTCCAGGTCCCCAGCCCCCCAGCCTGCACCCTCTTACAGTGGTCAAGCAGCACCAGGTGGATGGAACGTGAGGGCGCCTCCTCTCCTCCACCGCCAAGGTCCACAGCTCACAGGCAGTGGGGGCGCTGCCCAGTTCTGCCTCATAGGCCAGCTGGAAGGGTGGTGGTCTGCTGTCTGGGAAAAGGCACATGAGGCTAGGTGTCAGGTAGCCCAAGGGGTGCCTTCTTGTAGGAAGACCAAGAGGGAGAAAGGTAGAGCTTCCTGGGTCAGGACGTAGGTGAGTCTAGAATGAGCAGGTGGGGCACGGGGGCAGGGGGCAGGGGGGGGCAGGGAGGGGGCCGCTGTCACCTCCATCCTCACCAGGTCGCAAATCTGGGCAGCGACTCATAATCTCCCACAAGAGCAGAGCCAGAGAGTAGATGTCAGCTCGCCGCAGGGCTGTGCCCCAGTCCTGAAGGTCCAGAGTTTTGTCCAAGAGCTCCGGTGCCATGTACCGCTGGGTACCAGCCTGGACGGCAAGGATCATCTCCATGGCAACCCTCAAGCCCCCGACTAGACTCAGCAGCACCCCGTACACTATAGGTGCTGCCGCACTGTCGCTGCTTCGTCATCAGCACCACCACCACCATCCTGGGTCTCTCCCTCCTCCAGAGTACTGACCTCCATGATGGCAGCCGGCCCTCGGGGTTGACTAGGGGCCCAGGTTGGGGGCTGGGCGAGGCCAGGGAGCACCAAGGCGAGGCCCAGATCTCCGATGGCGCATGACCCATCGTCCCGAACGAGCACATTCTGGCTGCTCAGATCTCGGTGGGCGATACCTGGTTTGTACTGGCCTGTGGGAGAAGCCAGGCTGAAGGGGCACGGATCTTCTTCTTTTGTCATTTTGACCCAATCCTTCCCCTCCAAGCTAAGGGAAAATCAGAAACAGCAGCATGGCTCCTGACTCCCATGACTTCTGGCCCCCAGCTCACCCACCATCCTGCCAACGTTCCTCATGGAGAAATGCCAGGCCCTGCGCCAGGGACAGTGCCATCCGCAGGGAACTGCCCCAGTCACTGGTGTGCTGGGTCAAGTAGTGGCACAGGGAGCCCTGGGGAGAAGCAGAGAAAAGAGGGGGACACACAAAGCTGGAAGAGGCTGATTCACCCCAAGGAGCAGAGATCAATTGTCAGACTTCCCTCCGCGTCTCCCAGCAGACTTACACACGACACACCCAGAGCACGGCAGTAGGCAATGCAGGAGTGAGGGTGTACATCACTCAGATTGACAGGAAAAATAGTAGCTCTAGTTTAAGTATCCTGAGCACTTGGCACGTGCCAGGCCTCCTGTAACCCTCACTACAACCCTGGGAGGTGGGTACTCTTGTCATTCCTGTTTTATGGATGAGGAGCTTGCTGGAAATCCCTGGGCCAGAGAGTTGTACAACCTGACCCCCCAGCAGTCTGACTGCCAGCATCACTCACCTTTAACCACCTTATACTGCCTCACAGGACTTGGGATAAAGACAGAAGAGGCCGAATAGGCTAGGTGGGGGCACCCGCATGAGTCACCTGGCCTGGGGTGTCACCCCGTAGCAGGGCGTGGGTGGGGAGAGACATTGGGTAGAGCAGCTGGTGTGGAGCAGCTGGGAGGAAAGGAACAGTGGAGTCCCTCATTCTACAGACATTATTGAGCGCCTTCAGTGTGCCCGGAAAGTTAAACAAAACCAAAAAAGTGGTGATTTTTGAGCTGGGCTGTGAGGTATATGGTCAAAGAAGAGACTTTCCAGAACTCAAGATTTCAGAGGTGGAGGAACTGTAGGTGACGATATCCCAAGTCCTTAGAGGCCTACAAGGCTGGTGCGGTCTGCCCCTGCCTATCTGTTTCTCTTCATCCTTTTTGCTCATGATCCTCCCTTTGAGTTACGCCTCCTTAGTCTTTTCTTATAGGACCTTTTCAGCACTTAATTCACTTGACACTTTACATTTCTTTCTGTGTTTGCTTGATCCCGTTCTGTCTCCCCTACTACTCTGTAAAATCTGGAAAGGGCAGGGGCTGGGTGTGTTTTTTTCCAGCAACATATTGTTCATCAATATTAGTTGAATGGATAGATGAATGAATTTGGAAGTCTGTGCCCAGAGATCTGTCTTTAACATTGGTTTTCCTTAAGGTTGGGAATATGAATTGTTTTGATTTCTCCCTTTCCTTGTCTATATATTGTAAGTCAAAATTATTAGCAAGTACTGCTTATAATAATAAAAAGAAAAAAAATAAAAAGCATATTTAATGTTCTGGAGAAAAGGCAATCTACAGCAAAGGAACAAGCCTCAACAGGGCCTAGCTGCCACCACTCCCCGCCCCACCTTCCCACACACAGACAGTCCTCGGTCCTCACCTTGGGGTGCAGTTCTAGTACCAGCAGGGGCCCACAGGGCAGGGGGCCAGGGCAGCCCCTGCTCGCGGTGATAAAGCGGACAATGTGGTCATGCTGTAGGCCTGGCAGCTCGTACAACGCTCTCTCAGCTTGGAACTGGGCCACAGCCCTCAGGGGGAAGGCCTTGATGGCTACCAGCTTGCCTTGCAGCTGCCCAGCCCACACCACTGCGTGACCTCCTTCCCGTATGACCTGGTGGGGACACAGTGCTGGGTTTGGGCCGGGCTTCCTCTCCAGCACACTCTCTGAGAGTGCCCAGAGGCCCCCTCCCCGCCATCCCTGGGCACCTGGGAGAAGCACAGCTCAGGCAGCTCCGGCAGCTCAGCACTCCAGTCCCTGCCTGAATCTGACTCTGGCTCGGGCTCTGGCCCACCTCGCTCTCGGCAGGCCTTCCGCTGCAGCAGGGCTGGGGCAGAGAACAGCCTTAGGGTCAGGGTACCCAGGCATGGAGACTGGGAAGTGATGGGGGTCAGGAGAGCCTGGAGAGGGGTCAGAGCGCTGGGGCAGTGCCTTGGGGGGGGATCACAAGGTGGGGTGGGGTAGAGTAGTACCCAAGATGCTGCTGCTTAGCAGCAGCAGCAGCAGAAGCAGTCCCAGCAGCAGCAGCGCTATCCAGGTGGACTCCCCTGGAGGTTAGAGCAAGAAAGAAGACTGGGTGAGCCCTGCCCCAAACCTTGCTCTCTGTTTCTCTCCCTCTCCTCAGAGAATTGCTTCTCTACCCACCCCCACCCTGGTCACAAGCCCCCTTATCTTCCAGTCACCAGGGCAACCAACTTCTCAAGGCCAGGAGGAGGGAAGCTTAGGACAGCGGTAGGGTGAGAATTGGCCCTGGTTCTAACCTCTCATCTAACCTGGGCCCCAGCCCCCACCTGGCTCCAGCACCTTGGGTGGCTACCTGAAATGGCCTGGGGGCCCTCCAAACCAGGTGTCCCAGGGCTCCCCAGAGGAGGCAGATGGCTGTAATTGGCATTGCAGAAGTCAGCGCCACAGGAGCAGGTGAAGAGAGTAGAGCTGGGGCGAGGATGGGCTCGGGGACTTGGGTCACAGCGGGGGGACTCACAGCCTGGCTCATCGCTGTCTCGGCATCCTGACGCAGAGGGGTTGGGAGAAGGAGGAGAGAAAGGGAGGGACAGAGTGTGTACGGGTCTGGGAACACAGAGGGCATCCCTTCCATCTCTCACAGCCTTTTCTTTCCCTCCACACATTCCATTTCTCCTGCCCTCCTCAGCGGCCACCCCCACCCAGGATGAGCCTCTCTCCCACCCGGGTATGCCTGGCAGATGCTTCGCCGTTCACCTTGCATCTCCACCTGTGCCTGGTCTTGGGTCAGGTTCCAGATTCCAAAGCAGCAGTGGCTGTAGAGGCAGTGGATAACCCTGGGGGGGCCCGGCCCTGCATCCAGCAGCTTCCCCAGGTTCTGTGTGCTTCCCCGCACTCCAGGGGCCTCGAAGAACACACAGGTCCGCCTGCTGGGGGGTGCTGCGGGCCAGGGTAAGGGGAGGGGAGGGGTCAAGATGGGAGTGAATGCAGGGGCAGAGACAGAAGCCGGGAGAGAGACAAAACATGTTTCTTATTGCAGAGCTAGCCTGGTAAAGCCACAGGAGGAAACAGGGTCAGCAGAGACCTGGAACGTGACCCCCACCAAGGGAACACCTGGCTGTACCCTTCACCCTCACTCACCCACTCCACTCATCACTCTTCAAGTGCTCCCTCCCACGATGGGTGGCTGGAAAGACCCTGCTTCTCCCTGTAGACACTTACCTTGCACAGCTGTAGGAAGCAGTGCCCAGAGCCCCAAGACCCCCAGCATCATGCTGGAGCGGGCAGCAGGAGCCAGCACAGCTGTCCCTGGCCAGAGCTTCCTTCAGACACAGAGCACCGTGGGGCTTCTGATCCTTCAGCCCCCAACTCCACCCGCCTCCCTCTTCCCCGTCTCTGTGGGGGAGACGGCTGCTGTGGGGGAGAGGATGGGTGTGGGGAAAAGCAGGGAGAGAGGGAGGAGCAGAGAACCAGTCCTGTATCTTCCTCTGTTCAGCCACCTCCTCTTTTCTCTGTAAAGTGGGAGGAGGGGGCCTTAGAGTTCCCACTGAGAACAGAGTGATGCCAAACCTCTGCCCTTTGCTGACCCTAGGAAAAAGTGCTGGCTGCTGTCAGCTCTTCCCAGGCTGGAAACCCAAGTGAGGTTAAGTGCTCAGAGCCATTCACCTGTTCCCAAAAGCCCTTCTAGCTCTTATTTTCTGGGCTCAGATCTGTGGTTCTGTGGGCACAGACAGGCTTCACAGGCCTAGACTTTTGAGTTGACCTGATTTTCTAAACTCAAGGGTCAGGAAAGCAGCTGTATAAAATTAGAGTTTTTAAAAAATCACATTGAAAATAGGTGTATGAAGGTAGATTTGATGTTATCAAAATTTTTAAAAAATCACATTGATCACCATTATAGAAAAGGTAACAAACTTTATTGAGCACCTATGTGCTAGGGCACGACTAGGGCTATGAATTTTACAATCATCACATCTAATTCTCCCATTGAGTTATTATTATCTTCACTTTACAGGTAAGAAAGCTGAATTTAGGTAACTTGACCAAGGTCACTCTGTCAGGAAATAGCAGTTAGGATTGGACGTAGTAAGTCTGATTCTAAAGCCCAGGTCCTGTTTTCCCTTTTTTTTTTTTGCATTTATGGCCATGATGCCTGAAAGAAAATACAAAATTCAGCAGTAAAAAATATTTTCTTTTAACACAGTATTTGAATATGGACTGAGAAAATGTGTACCAATACCTGTCAGCCAACCACTATAAAAAGATAGTACAGTTCAAACTATCACCACCAGAGGTCAGCAAACATAGGAGAAACTCAGGACACAGTGAGGGGTCAGAAAGGGCCTCCTGGAGTGACTCATATCCACAGTACATCTCCAGTATCTATGAAGCTGCAGGAACTGCAGACTGTGACCGGAGGGCTCAGAGTGTGTAGAGGGAACATCAGCGTGGAGATGGAAGGAGAGCGGTGTAGATCCCGTGCCGCAATCGAGAGACAGGAGTCCAGCTCCATCAGATTACTGCCCAGAAGAAACTGTGGAACTGGCTCTCATGAGAATTAGAGGAATTCTGGTTCCCTGTTTTCCTAGCCTTCTGTTCCGCTGGTGGCTACCTGGAAACCCTTTCTAGGGATGATCTGGCTTAGATGCAGGATGATTCTGGAGTCTGTCTTCCGAGGAGCTTACATGAGGGTATCAAAGCCCCAGTAGTGTGAAGCAGCAGCTAGAGGCATGACCAGGGCTTTGAGGCTGATGGATAGCTGCCCATCCCTCCTTGGGCTCTTCTAGGAGTCCAGGCAGATGGAATGCTGCACTCAGTTACAACTATCTTCCTTTGCCAGATCTAAGTCTGGGACTGAGAAGTATCAATAACCTCAGATATGCAGATGACACCACCCTTATGGCAGAAAATGAAGAGGAACTAAAAAGCCTCTTGATGAAAGTGAAAGACAAGAGTGAAAAAGTTGGCTTAAAGCTCAACATTTCAGAAAACTAAGATCATGACATCTGGTCCCATCACTTCATGGCAAATAGATGGGAAAACAGTGGAACAGTGGCTGACTTTATTTTGGGGGGCTCCAAAATCACTGCAGATGGTGATTGCAGCCATGAAATTAAGACGCTTACTCCTTGGAAGGAAAGTTAGGACCAACCCAGACAGCATATTAAAAAGCAGAGACATTACTTTGCCAACAAAGGTCCATCTACTCAAGGCTATGGTTTTTCCAGTAGTCATGTATGGATGTGAGAGTTGGACTATAAAGAAGCTGAGCACCGAAGAATTGATGCTTTTGAACTCGTGTTGGTGAAGACTCCTGGGAGTCCCTAGGACTGCAAGGAGATCCAACCAGTCCATCCTAAAGGAGATCAGTCTTGGGTGTTCATTGGAAGGAACGATGCTAAAGCTGAAACTTCAATACTCTGGCCACCTGATGCGAAGAGCTGACTCATTGGAAAAGACCCCGATGCTGGGAAAGATGGAGGGCAGGAGGAGAAGGCGACAACAGAGGATGAGATGGCTGGATGGCATCACCAACTCAATGGACATGAGTTTGGGTAGGCTCCTGGAGTTGGTAATGGACAGGGAGGCCTGGCGTGCTGCAGTTCATGGGGTCACAAAGAGTCAGACACGACTGAGTGACTGAACTGAACTGAAGTCTGGGACTGAGGGGGGAATTGAAGGTAAAAGAGCTTCTTGCATCAGGAGTTATCAGAGGAGAGCAAGGTAAGGAGCAGGCAGGAAGGCAGTCTCCTCACCCACAGCCTTGGATAACTACTCTCAAGGCAAAAATATTGTCTCTCAATATAGAAACATTCCAGTCAGGTTTATGGGAACTCTACATGCTCTGGGCAGAGTTCAGAACTGAGATGAGGAGGAAAAGGGGTAAGGATCTGAGAGCTGGGGGATCAGGAAGGTCCTGAGAAAGAACTTCAGCAAAGGAAGGAAGGCTTCCTGGATTCCACATACACAAAGCTCTTCATTAGGATCCCCTGATTAAAGTCTGTAGTGGCCCAATAATTTACTTTTGACCCCAGTGATGACAAAGCTAAAGTGAGTTTATCCATTCAACTCAAAAAATATTAGATCCTAGTCTTAAAAAAGGTATTTCATTAAATGCTGAACCTACAAAATACATGTGATTCTTGCCCTCCAGGAACTCAGTCTAGAAAAGCAGGAGAAAATACCAATAAGCAACCGGAAAATTATGTCTAGCTAGAGGGTATGAACAAGGAGCTACACAAGCAGAAAGATCAAATAAGCTAAAACTGTGTTCAGGGTAGAGAAGACAAGGGAAGAAAGGTGTCCAAAGGTTTCACAGAGAAAGGAATATGTAAATTGTCTCAAGGTAATCACACTGAAAACAAATAAAAGGAGGGTGATGATTGTAGCCAAGGAACAGCAAGAACAAAGGCAGCAAGAATACAGGTATAAACCACAAAAAGCGTGTTGAGGCCAGGCCATGGGGGAGGGGCAGAGACTGAGCAGGAGAAAAGGGTATGAGACACGAAGCTGAAAATCACAACTAGAGATAAACTGGGACCAGACTGGAAAGGTTGTACTTTTCCTAAAAGCAAAGGATTTTAAGCAGGGGTCTGGTGGCAACGTGAAAGATGGACGACTGAGGCTCAGGGAGATCAGTTACAAGACCTAAGCAGTAGCCAGGGTGAGTGCGAGGACAGTGGAAATAAAGAGGGAGGGAATTCCCTGGTGGTCCAGTGGTTAGAACTCCAAGCTTTCACTGCTATGGGCCTGGGTTCAATCCCTCATTGGGAAACTAAGATCCTCCAAGCCCAGAGGCCAAAAAACCAAACCCAAAAGAAGGGGGAAAATGGAGATACACTCTGTTAGTAATATTGACAGGATTAGTAATCAAATGAATGTTGATAGATGAAAGAGAATTAAAAGATGATTCTGAAATTTCAAGTATACATGATCAAGAGTATTAATGGCAAGTGAGGTAAGGAACACAAAGGATTATTTTTCTTCCTTACATGTTGAGTGAGTTATCTGTGGGACATTCAGATGAAAATATCTACTAAGCAGGCTGCCAGGTTGAGAAAAAAGTGAGGGGTTTTAATTTAGGTGTCACCAACATGTATGTAATAGCTAAAGAGAAGAGAGAATGCAACTTGTTCAGGGGTGAGAGAGTAATGAAAGGACCCAGGATGGGGAATGCCAGTTATTCCAGGGACAGAGGAAGAAGTGGCTATGAAGGAGACTAAAACATATAAAGGTTGAAGGAAAACCAGAAGTGCCTCAGTTTCACACTTCATGGGAAGAAAGGACTGAGACACACACTGCTGGAAAGAGGTCGAAGAGGCTACGGGCTGAAAGGCCATTGGAGCAGGCAACCAGGGTGCTGGTACTGATGAGCGACTTGGTAAACGATGGCCAGACAGGTGGCTAAGAGAAAAATTAAACTCTCACTCACTTTGGAAATGCAAAGAATTAGGTTAGCAGCTTGAAGCAGCAGCAGAGGCTTTTCAAAATGGGAGAGGTGGGCAGAAAGGCAGATTTTAACATGGTTGAAAAGTCAAAAGTATTATTTGTTCAGTCGTGTCCAACTCTTTGGGACCCCATGGACCGTAGCCCATCAGGCTCCTCCGTCCATGGAATGCTCTGGACAAGAAAACTGGAGTGGGTGGCCATTCCCTGCTCCAGGGGATCTTCCCAACCCACGGACTGAACCCGGGTCTCCCACATTGCAGACTCCTTACCTTCTGAGCCACCATGATAGGCTGACGGAAGGTCTCTCCAGGAGAGACTTAAAAGGAGAAAATACTATTGAAACAAAGAACAAAAAGAAGTCAAAGAAAATGAGGTTGAGAGCACTAGTGGCAGGCTTGGCCCTGCAAACGAAAAACACTTCTCTCCTTAGGAGAAGGGGGCAAACTGGTATTGGCGAACACGCAGACGTGAGAAGAGAGGGAAGTTTGAGGAAATCTGATGGGAAATTGGAGGGAAGTTTGAAGAACTTTGATGCTTCTGTTTTCTCTGTAAAATAAGAAGCAAATTATCTGCTGAAAAATGGGGTCAAGACTAGGAAACTTGCAGTTCTACATTACTATGCCAGACTATTAAGTATTTGATAGCAGGGCCTGTCTTACTTCTTTTATCCTCAACCTAGCACATAGTAAGGGCTCGATAAATGTTTGCTGACTGAATAGCTGACAGAACTATTTAAAGGGCCACATAAGACTCCTAAGGCCAAAAAACATACAGCCCCTCCTCATAAAAACCCCTCCAGTAAAGCCAAACATTAAAATGTTATATTTCAAATAGCTACATAAGAAAATCAAATGACTGAGTGCTTTGATGAAGTGGACACAAGGGGTCAAATGAGCAAAAATAATCAAGAATGCTGGTAGTTACAGTATAAACCATCAATCAAGGATGCTTAGATAGGTACGAAGGCAAGTAAAAGCACAGGCTGATGGGAAATGGGAAAGGCTGTTAGCGTTAACTTCAATTTTAGTTTCAAGGGGCCATAATCCAGATTCAGTCATTTTAGACACAGGTTGGTATTAACTGAATGCAAAATATGTTGGAGCTAGATCTTGGCTTCGAACTACCATTCTCCAATAAAAAGAACAAAGGCTCCCTGGAGAAATGGCCAATCTAGGGCTGGGGCAGGGAAAATACAGTATGAGCCTGAAGCATCTTATGTATCAAAAAGTGCTCAAGAAAAAAGAGGATGTAGACATATCAAAGGGACACAGACGTCAAAAGCACTTCCAATGTTCAAAGCTGGGACAACGTGAGCAACAAAAATATTGTATAATTGGATTATAACCACCCACTTAAATATACATGAGTACTTGCTAGTTTAAATTAATAAAAAAGAGGCAGTTTCCTCACAGAAGCTTACTTCCCACCAACCCCATTAAGGGTGGGCTAGACTCACTTCCTGGAGAAGGCAATGGCACCCCACTCCAATATTCTTGCCTGGAAAATCCCATGGACGGAGTAGCCTTGTGGGTTGCAGTCCATGGGGTCACTAAGAGTCAGACACGACTCAGCGACTTCACTTTCACTTTCATCCACTGGAGAAAGAAGTGGCAACCCACTCCAGGGTTCTTGCCTGGAGAATCCCAGGGACGGGGGAGCCTGGTGGGCTGCCGTCTATGGGGCTGCACAGAGTCGGACATGACTGAAGCGACTTAGCAGCAGCAGCAGACTCACTTCCAAAGAATAGGGAAAGAGAAAGTGAAGAAACCAGGCAAATACTACCTTAACCAGGTGATAAAGGTTTTACCATCCATGTAACATGGCTATCACACACCCCTTGATAGGATGTGATGAGGGCATTTCACCTATGTAGTACTTTTTTCTCCCCCCAAAACCTGTAAGCTCAGTCTAACAATGAGAAAAAAAAATCAGACAAATTCAGATTGGGGGATACTCTACAGAACATGGCCAGTACTCTCAAAGACTGTCAAAGTCACCAATAAGACTAAGAAACTGTCAGTCACAGAGGAGACTAGGGAAACACACCAACTAAATGCAATGTGGTATCCTGCCACAGATCCTGGAACAGAAAAAGGACATCAACGGATAAAGCCCACAAAGCCTAGGATTCAGCTAATGTAATGTACCAATGTCAGTTTCTTAATTTGGAGAATATATCCTGATAATGTTAACAACGGAGAAAATTGGGAAAGCGGAATATAGAAACCCTCTGCACTATCTTTGCAACTTTCCTTTGAATTTAAAAATATTTCAAAAAAGAAGCTAATTTAGAAAAAAAAGTTCAAACTGTCCCTGTTCCTCTGGATCTGCTGCATTTCTGTGTAGTCCTGGCACACTGATCTGGTCATGAATTGTTTACCCGGGAGTTAAGTGTAGGACACTGCACTGATTAACATGTATTAACAGTGTAGCTAGAAAACTTCATTTTGGGTTTAGTATATGAAGTTATAACCATATTCTCCCCAATCCCAACCCTCTCAACACACCAGAGACATGGCTTTTTATTAAAAAACTTTTTTTTTTAATTGGTTTACAAAGGAGCTACAGACTACATTGAACTAATCTTTGTACAAAAAGGCAAAAAAAAAAAAAAAAAAAAAGCCCCCAAACACCCAGAGACAAAAGGCAGGGGAAAGACAAGAAAGTAACAAGAAAGTAAGATACAAAAGAGCAGGAAGAAACTAAGACAAGAGATTAGCATCATACATACACAAGATCAAGGGGAAAAAAGAGCAAGAAAGATGAGAGAGCATTTAAAAGTATTTCCCCACAGCCCAGGTGATAATCGGATTGAAACCAACAACAAACACAGCATGAGATTATTAAGAAGTTTAAAAAGGCAACAGTGGTATGGAGACTGGTTATTGCCAGTGTTAAGAGAGAGAAATAAACTTGTTTTAGGCACCAGAGACCGGAGCACTGCCCCTTCCTCCCAGAGGAGGACAGACTCTGGAAGAGGAAGCAAGCCCTAGGGCAGCTGCCATTGGTATGTGTAGAAGGAGTCTCCTCAGACCAATCTCAGCACATTTTCCCCAACTTTGCCCAAAATCTTTGCACCTTAGATTCCAAGTGAGAGCTATGGGATGCCAATGGGAGAAAGGGGTGATCAGAAATATGAAGACTTGCCCTTGTGCACACTGTTTAAGAGCAGCTGCTAGCAAAGTGGGGGGCTGGGTAGAGAATCCCATTCCTCTGTGGAGAAGGCACAGTGTAATTCCTGAAGGCGAGGAAGAGAACACACACACCCCAGGAGAGGTATCAACAAAGTCCTCACCACCCACGGCAGCCTCACTTGAGACCTATTTATGGTTTTTTTTTTTTGGATATTAAAGGGAATTGAGGGACAGATCATGCCTCTTCTTGTTCAGCAGGGACAAGGCAGGCTGTGGTTGTGATAATGAGGAAGGGAGAAAATGGGACAAAATACTCATTTCCCTCAAATGAACATTGTGGAGGCAATCTTTCTGGGTTTGGGGAAATCAAACTGGAGAAGACCTAGGAGGTGAATGAAACCAGGGACTCCCATTTTTTTTCCCCCTTTCCCATACTTCGATCTAAGGCAAGTGAGCTAAATTGGCAAGAGGGAGTAGGAATTTAAGCTTAAGGCTGCTTAATGTCCTCCTGGGAGCTGGTGTTTAGGGAAGACAGACAAAGAAAAGAAACAGGTCAACCTCAAAGCTGGTCTCCTCATCCTCCTAGATGAGGTCTGTACCCCAGGAGTAGAGCCAAGAGAGGCACCGCAGAGCACACAGGCTCCTAAACAAAAGTAATAACCTACCCATAGTTTATCAGCAGTTTTCAAAAGCAATGTTTTCCGGGGTTGGAGAAGTGCCATATCCTCCTCCCTTTCCCCAAAGCTACTGCTGCCACCTTTCATCCTTGCACAATAAGTTACTGGCTCTCTTCTAAGGGAGATGAAACTCTGAGATTTCACATTCCTCCTCCCAACTCCAAGAGGGTACTTGAATAGGGGGAAGGAGAGCTATGCAAAGGGCCCCTCACTTGAGGCAGCTAGACTATCCTCATTTTCCTTGGTACCTGGATCAGAACTCCTTTGATCTGATCCCAAGGTCCAAAAGGCATCAGGGTACTTACAACTGAATGAAAACTTTAGCACCAGAGCTCCCCAAAAGCGTAACAGGGGCCTGATTAACACCCCCAGAAGAACCCCTCAAAAAGTGTATAAATTTATTGCATCCTAGCAAAGATCTGCAGCTTCCAGTATTCACACAATGTGAAGATATTAACAATACAAAATATATTCTGAAAGTCAAACATCTGCAGTTCATAGTGCTTTCTCAGATTTGTTATAAAAAAAAAAAAATACAATGCTTAGTTTCCTATATAGGATATACAAAAGCAAAAATATATATATGTATATAGTAGAAATAAATCAATCAGCCATAGTAATTTACAGCCTTTGTCTCTAACCCTCCCCCAGTCATAATCTTTACCCAACACTTCAGTCTATACATTCTGGGATCAAGAGTTCTATTCTGAATTCTGAAAAATATCTGTTACACTGCATTCTACATGGCACCCATAAACAGGGTGCCCGCTGGGAAGTCCCTGAAGGAAGACGATGTGGGTTGTTACTGCTCTGGGTAAAAAGTGAGACAATCAAATGATAAGCAGATATATGTGAACAGGCAACCTGAAAGGATAAGGGAATAATATTATCACTTCTCTGGGCACCCCCAACCCCACAAGGTTTGGTCATTAGAAAGTTACATAAAAGAGCAACTTGTGGAAAAAAAAAAAAAAATAGAATCAATATGCCTGTCAGTTACACTAATTTCTTCTGGCAAAAAGTTCAGGGGAAGGGACTTTCAGCAATAAGCTCCTGACTCAAGGAATGTGGGTTAACGTGCTGTGGAAAAGACTGACTGACTTACTGCTGCTGGGAGATAAAAGCAGTAGCGGCTTTCATTTTAGGGCCAAACAAGATACTGAATCTTGAGCTTCCTTGTTGAGAAGGAACTAGGACAAGTGGAAAGAACTGGATATAAATTTGCTTGTGCTAAGAGCTGGGGGTAAACCAGCATTCCATCCCAGAGAAAACCATCATCAAATAACCTAAAAGTGTATAAGCTTCAGCATCATTAAGCTAGATTACATCTAGTAATTTCATTCTGGGGAAGATTCCATTCCTTGAAATGTTCTATCAAAACACTGCACACTCCAGTGAGTTATCTTGCCCCTTTCCTCCAGAAGATGCCTATGTACATGATTACAGATATAAAATAACATGTTCAGAGTTCTGCCTTTGAGTGGGAACAAAGAGTGTGATAAATGGCTGGGCAGATAACTTTCACTTCAGTATTAATGCAATTTGATAAGGGGAAAGCTCCTTGCAATAGCTTCTGTGTCAAAAACACTATTAAGTCTGCAGACAAAGGACCAAATGGAGTGAGCTTTTGTTTAAAATATTAACAGTTATTGTATTTCAGGTTAAACAACAACACAAACTTACCCAAACCCTAATTTGGATAGATTTTATATAAAATATATAGTAGAATCATGGCATCATCTATTTATAGTCAAGGTAAACAAAATTATGAGAGGAATTAGGACTCTACTATAGATCTGGATGTTGGTTTCACTTTCAAACACAAAAATAGTTTCTTCTTTTAAAAGTGCAGTAGAATATCCCCCATTCATAATTGTAACTAGTTTAGCAAAAGCAAAGCAATGACCTCAGGAACATACCCAGGTTTTAAGATAGATTTCTAGGTAATGGGCCTGAAAGGCATTTTGATCTGAATTTGATTTATTTTCCAACAATTTCAAATATAATTTCTCATCTGTGTGTAGATATATACAAGCACGAACACACATTCATACACGGTCATACACAAACACTTCACTTTCTATCAGATTAGGGTAATTTTTTATTGCAGGTCTCTTATAGTATTGGCTAACAGAAAACCTATCCCCAATCTAACAGATTACACACATACACACAGCCATTTCCACACTTCCTCACAGTGAAAAGCTCTCTGACGAGATACCAGAAAGTCAAGAGAGACAATGTTTTAATGGCTGGGCCTTGAGGACAACTCTGGTTGCATTTAAATCTCAGTGCCAAATGCACTAAGAGTTCCCTGCCGCTGTAATTTTTGGATCAGTCTCTTCAGGAATCAGGCCATGGAGAAAAGCAGGATGGTTTTCCCTGGTCTCCCCTATAAGCCACAGTGGTAAGACAAGATTTCTTTTTGTTCTGGGCTATCATTCCCATGATCATGAGCACTTCCTTTCCCCTCAGGAGCCACCCTACGAAGAGTTAAGGGGAAAGATCAAAGAACCACTGCCTTGCCACTGATCCATGCTCTGGAGTTCTGCAGAATGGAAATCCAGAACAGAGTCACTGGCTGATGCTCTGTAATAACATAATGGGAAAGCAACTACTGGAGATGTTCAAAAGAGGAAGTGTATTTCCTTTCAGAACGTGAACTCAGAAGCCCACACATCAAAGCTTAGAGCTACCTTGGAAGAAGTTGCACAAAGGTCCAAACACTCCAACTCCTGAACTGAACTACTTGAGTCACTTCCACTTCTGAGCACATCATTTTCCTACTGAAAGCTCCTACCTATTATTTGACCATCTTTTCACAGTTTGGACAAACTGATCCCAGACTATAACTTTCAAAGGGTCTCTTGTACAATTCCATAGAAAGACTTCTGATTCCTGATGCTTAGAGCAGCCAATGAAGAGAGAGGTGCTTTTGACTCTCCAGCACCAAAAGGGTGCCTGCGTCAGTAGTATTTTGAACACTCTCTTCACAGCTACCTCAAGCATTCGCCTGAGCTTCAAGGCTTCTCCATTCTGCTGCTGGGACTAAGGACTTTATTAAAAAATGACAGAAGTGCCTCATCCAGGGACCACTACCAAAAACAAAATATGAAGAGATCAGGCGAGAGAAGGGGAGACAGAAAGGGTTGAGTCAGGGAAAGAGTGCAAGAAGCTGATCCCAAATTAAAAGACAAAATTAAGAAAGGAAAACATTATGTATGTATATATAAACTAAAAGCAGAGCATATAAATGCTTAATCTGGTGGGAAGCCAAGACAACATCTATTAGAAATCTTGATGTGTCACAACAAGGCTCAGCCATAAGGAAATAAGGCAATATAAAAAAAATGACCAAGGTATTTTGGTCACAGAATGGTCTCCTTCCTCCTCCCAGCCAACCCCTGCAAATGCATCTCTATATATCTTTTATATATATATATATAATATAGAATCTGTTTTTGTTAAAAAGTATTTCAATGATCATATATATTTATCAAGGCATGATGGCTTTAGGAAAGGGGGGGATCCATCATGGGGGAGCTGAGAAGGGAAATGCAGGAAGGGGGAGGCTGGGGTAAGAAGTGTTAAGAAACTGTTTGGGGTCAAACAAATGCTCATCAAAGGTGGCACCAAAGGTGGTACCAACAGAATTTTCACTATGTTTCCCACTTTAAGAAGGTATTGATGATACAGGTGGGTGCCAGGACCCCATCTCTTCTTTTGTATCCCACCCCCAATTCTTCCCACCACCATGCATTTTTAATGCCTCATGGCTCACTCTCCCACACGTCTCTTGGACCCATGCTACCTTGCATCCCAGGGTTGATGGGTATGGCCCATATGTCTCTGGCCCCAGGTGCCTGATCTCAGAAGCCATTGCCACTGATATTAATGGACTGCAGATCTGCCACCTGCATGACATTGATGCCACTGTTGGCAAGACGGGCAATACCCTCCGGACAAATGGCCTCCATGGCTACCATGTTGGTGGTAATAAGGGCTGAAGGGGTGGCAGTACCACTGCCTTCTGAACCTGCCCCACTGTCCAGGGGCAAAGTGCCCACACTCAGGGCTACACCCGGGCCTCCCTTCTTATTCTGGTGGGTCTTGATATGCTTTGACAGGTGGTCACTCCTCATGAAGCGCTTGGGACACTCAGGGCAGGCAAATTTCTTCTCACCTAGGTAAAGGAAGAGTAAGAAGATGAGAAAATCACATCTTAGGAAGTAGGGGTACCTTGTTCAGGTCATTCCCTTCAAACCATATACGGCAGAATAAGGCTCATCTTAAAAGGTGATTAAAAACAAGAAAATTCTGGTGATTATCTTTTGTCTTTTGGGGTGGGGGGGGAGTAAAGATTAGAGAGTACTCAGAAAGGAAGAAGTGTAGCAGAAAAGTAATATAGGACCTTCAGAATCCTTATTTCTTAAGGGTTTTCAGATTAACTCCAATGCCATTTATGATCCATACATTCAATTTCAAACATAAGTTGCTCAGAAATTTTAGTTACTTCCGAGGTATATTTTGTCTTTTCGTTCTGGTCCATTACTACCTCTCCCTTCCCAAGCTCCCGCTCACCTGTGTGTGTGCGTTTGTGCCTCTGTAACTCATCTGAACGTGTGAAGCGTTTCCCACAGAATGACCAGGTACACATGAAAGGCCTCTCGCCCGTATGCCAGCGCAAGTGTGCCCGTAGGTGTGAGGTCTTGCCATATACTTTGCCACAGCCTTGCATGTGACAAATGTGCTGTTTCTTCTTGCCAGGATCCCCAGAGCCCCTGGAAGTGAAAACACAATTATTCTTTGTTCATTTTAGAGACAAAAATTAGAGTCATAAAATATCCATAGTAATTACTGGACCCATTCAAAACTAATCCAAGTTTTTATTTAAAAAAAAAAAAACAAGGAATCTGCCTGTCAACTTAGGAGACGTAGGTTCAATACCTGTTCCGGGAAGATCCCACATGCCATGGAGCAACTAAGTCTGTGCCACAACTACTGAGCCTGTGCTCTAGAGCCCAGGAGTCGCAACTATTGAAGTCTGCGGGCCCTACAGCCCGTGCTCTGCAACGAGAAGCCACTGCAATGAGAAGCCGGTGCACCACAACAAAGAGTAGCCCCCAATCACGACAAAAAAAAGCCCACAGAGCAACAAAGACCTAGTGTAGCTATAAATAAATAAACATCAAAATGTGCACTTAGATATGTGAAGCTTACAAAAAGAAAAAAGATTTCTCAAGACACACACGCACACAAATGCCTTCATTTTATTTTTTTTGATTTGTTTATGGCATGCGGCATCTTAGTCCCTGGATCAGGGACCAAACTTGTGCCCTCTGCAGTGAACGTGCAGAGTCTTAACTACAGGACCACCAGGGAATTCCCAAAAGCCTTCACTTTTAGTATCAACAGCTAAATCTTTATAGTCAGTTCCAATGTGTGATGTCATTTTCAAGGTGACCTGTGAAATCTATGAGGCATTTTCCTGTATTTTTCTGGACGTTAAGTCTCAATACACGCATTTTCCATGGGAGCCACTGTGAATATGGTGATGTGGTGATATTTTTGACTGGGAACTTATTAGTGAACAAAGGGTCTCTCCATTAAGCATTTGGTGGAGAACTTTAAAACATAATATTTTACAACTACAAAGCTTTCCTTTCTCCAAAATAAAGGTCAAGAGCCAAAAGGTAAAGATTAAAAGCTGAAAAGATAAAGTACTATGAGAGACATCAGTGGAAGAAGATGGGATGGAAAAAAGTTAAAAGAGGGGAAATAAGGACCGTTAACTAATTCAAGGTATGTTTAAAAAAAAAAAATTCCCTATATGGAGCAAATCCTAAGCTCTTCTCAGGAAATCAGTTCTGAAATGTTTTGCCAAACCAATTTGTACCATGTGTGATCCATTAGTGGGCACTATGGAGATTTCCAAAAGAGATTTGCCTTGGGTTTTAACAGCACACATTAGCAGAGGAGCAGGAAAAAAAAAACAGAAATGAAATCACACTTAGGTGGAAATCATAGAATTTCCTTCAAAAACTTAAATCCACTTGAAGCTTTTTGAGAGGGAAACTCTACTGTACTCAAGAGCTTTTTTTCCCCTTTTAATTAATTTTTGGGGGATGCTATGCAGCATGTAGGATCTTAGTTCCCCGACCAGGGATCGAACCCATGCTCCCTACAATGTAAGTGTGGAACCTTAACCACTGGACCACTTGGGAAGTCCATGTACTCAAGTGTTTTTGATTCAGGTTTTTCCCATAATGTAGGGTAACCTACAAAGAATTCAAATTGTTTTTTTGTTTTGGTACATTTCTTATTTTTGTGCTTATTTTTTTCTTAAGTTCTTTTAAAAAAAATTTTAATTTATTTACTTTGGCTGTGCTGGCTCTTCATTGCTATGTGGAGGTTCTCTAGCTGCAATGAGTTTTTTTTATTGCAGGGCATGGGGCTCAAGGGCACAGGCTCAACAGCTGTGGCACCCGAGCTTAGTTGCTCTGCAGCATGTGGGATCTGCCCAGATCAAGAATTGAACCTGTGTCTCCTGCATTGGCAGGCAGATCCTTTACCACTGAGCCACCAGGGAAACTCTGTGCATATTATTATTATTATTATTTTAGTATTTATTTATTTATTCAGCTGTGTCAGGTCTTAGCTGCAGCATGTAGGATCTTTCATTGTGACCCATGGACTCTCTAGTTGTAGCATGTAAGCACAGTTGCTCGGCAGCACATGGGACCTAAGTTACCTGACCAGGAATCAAGCTGAGTCCCCTGCGCTGCAAGGCAGATTCTTAACCACTGGATCGCCAGGGAAGTCCCCTGTGCTTATTTTTAATGGGGCAAAACTTTAACAGACTTTTTTCAAAGGTAATTAAAAACCTATATGACTTTCTAGTCTCTTTCAAAGTCAGTGACTTGAAGAAAAAGGAAATAACCTGGAACTCTTCAGAGATAATATTGTATAGGCAGTACACTAATGCGAAAATCTATCAGAAGTCTGTTTTGTAGAAGATATTAGATTATTTGATTGAAGAATTTTCTACCCAGAATAAGTAGTTTTATCTATTTTGAGGGGAAAAAAAAAGAAACTCATGATTTTCACACAGTCACTGTAAAATAATCATTACAGTAGGTATGTTTCCATTTCTTTGCCAGGCTGTTTTATATCTTGTTAAAACCATCTCACCAATAGAATTTTTTTAAAGAATAAAAACAAACAAACAAACATCTCAAAACAGACATAAAGTAACAATCATTTGACCATTTGGCTCCATCTGACTTCCTTGTCTCTAACAGAAAGCAGGCATCTCTGAAGGTCCAAGGTCTAAGAGTTGATGAAAAGGACCAGAGTTGGAACCAAGACCATATGTGACCTAATCAAATGCACTGTACTATCTCTGATCCCTGTGTAACCCTGCCAAGTCTTAAAGTTAAAACAAAACAAACAAAAAACCCCACTTATTTTTACCTCCTAATCTACTAATTTTTCATCCTTACACTCTTAAAGAGACCGGCTGAATCAACTTACCTTCCTTCACTGTCTTTACAGTAGGGGCAGGTGCATGCTTCCCGCCGGGTCCTCCGACCAGCTTGGGGTTGGGGATCTGGGCTGTTCTCTCCTTCTTCTCCACCTGTTGGGTCATCATGTATTCCATCACCACCAGCCCCATGGAGGCCAAGCTGAGCTCCATGATCACCTGAAATTAAGAGAGTACAAGGGTCAAGGTGGGAAGGTCATCACAGCCACAGTGACCCTTGACTTTTACAGCACCATTTCTTCAAAACTTTGAAGTCACCTTCACTGATATTGCCTGTACTTGAAATCTCAAAAATCAGCACTACAGAGACAAAGAAACAATAAGTATATGAAAACATGCTCATTCTCAAATTTTAAAACACAATTCTATTTGACTTTTATGATTGTTTTAACCTACCAGGTTAAAAAGTTAAAACTCTAACAAGGCACAGCATCGGCAAAGATACAGGGCTTCCCAGATGGCTCAGTGGCAGGTGGTGAAAATTAGTGCGACCTTTAATATTTTTTTTTTTTTTTGGGGGGGTGGTGCACCTGAGCTGTGTAGCTTGTGGGATCTTAGTTTCCCAACCAGGGACTGAACTTGTGCCCTTGGCAGTGAAAGTGCAGAGTCCTAAGCACTGGACTGCCAGGGAACTCCCTGTATGACCTTTTTGAAGGCCAATTTGGCAATATCATTAAAAATTTAAGTGCACATCTTCAAAGAAATTTCACTTTCAATCACAATGTCCTATGGATATATTCATGAGAACATAAACATAAGTGACAGTAAAGTTTTCTGTAGCCTTGTAACAAAAAACTGGGAAAAAATCAAAAGGTACACCACTGCTGAACTAGTTAAGTAAATTACAATAAACTTATGTGGACTACTATATATGCATTAAAAAGAATGAGATAAAGTTACATACTGTTATAGAAAGAGGTTACAACAAATCTCTTACTCATTCCCAGAGCTAATGTCTTATGGAACCAACAAAATGGAAGTGACTAAAAATAAGACTTTACGGGACTCTAAACTAGAAACTATTCAAAACCAGAAAGGGGAAATTTCCTGAAATGAGCAAAAAATTGTTCTGAATATTCAGCAGGAAACAGTACATGCATATTATAAATTTTGATACACAGAGAAAAACCAAAGAGCTGAGATCAAAGTTAATTCTTTTTTTTTTGGCCATGTGGAGCAGCATGTGGGATCTTAGTTCCCTAGCCAGGGATCAAACCCAAGCCCCCTGCAGCAGAAATACAGAGTCTTAACCACTAGACCACCAGGAAAGTCCTCAAAGTTAATTCTTCGTAGCTAGCTATATACATGCCAGAAGGTTTTGGTTTGGGATTAGATGCTTTTCAGAATGCACACACAAAAAAGAAAACACCATACATACATTCTGTTACTTGATTTCATTTCCTTTTAAAGATAAATTTGTCTTAAATTCACTATAATTTCTCTCCTGGTAAAATTAAAATAGATAAATTCTACAAAGTTCCAGGACAGTGTTTTTCAAGCTTTTCAAACTTGCAACATACAATAAAAATATATATATTTGACAATGTAATCTAGTACATATATATATAATTGAAAGAGTTTCACAAAAGTGTCTATCCTTATGCTAAGCAGTGTATTCTGAAATTTTCTAGACTCTATTTTTTTTTTCCCTTAATGCTGGTCATGACCCAGTATATTGATTTTATGAGTTACTAATGGGTCTCATCTGTCATTTTCAAACACTGTTCTAGGCCAATAGACAGAAGCAATGGTTTAAAGGAATAGCTAACATTCTTCTCCAGCTTTCAAATCTACCATCAATAAGCATTCACCTATGAAAGCATTTTGCAAATAAGTTAAAAACTCTATATCCATACTTAAGATTCTAATAAATGGAGAGTGTTGAACTGCCCTGCTTCATCTATTTTATAAAGAAGGAAACTAAATAAATGGGGTAGAAACTAAATAAATAAACATCTAGAAACCCAGGCTCTTGACTTCTGTACCTCATTTCAACTCTGTTCTGCCGATCAGCATAATCTGAGTCACGCGCCTTATGAGCAGCCCTCCCTGTGCTCTGTTTCTCACTCTAGCACTTCCAGCACAGCCTATCATAGCAAAATAAATGTAATTTGAAAATTTTGAGATTTCCATGATACTGGCAGAATGAAAACTGGGAAGTACTGGAGCACAAGTTAAGAACCAGTTTAGAAATATGACAGACCCTAGAAATGAGTGCCTGCACTACGATTAGCTTTTTTGGTAACGATTAAATAACTTCTCTAGTTATCAATTTCCCCATCAGTAAAACTGGGATGAAACATGACAGATCTCATAAAGTTACTGTGAAACACAAATACGGAAGTCGCTGAGCACAGTACAGGAAACACTGAGCTGCCACACAGCAGACATTCAGTACACACGTCAAATACTGCTAGGGAAATACCTTGTGGAAAAATGTAGGGAGAAATCATAGAACAAGACACGCCGATATTTTCATTCTGCTTAAAAATTATGTGCGGCCAAGTGGAAACTCCCCCTAGTGGGGATGGAGAATTTATCCTTTAAAATAAGCCCTAACAGCTCAGCAGATAAGGTAGGATGCTAGTTAGTACTACCAATAGTTACCTACCAAAAATTACTTCAGAAGAGACAATTATAAAACTAGTGATCCGACTATCTATAATAGGTCTTTAGAGACGATAAAATTGTGGTGCATATAAGCAAATCATCTTCTTTGATCTATTTTTCAAGCTAAACTAACTCCATTAAAATTTGAGAAGCAACTTATCAATCCTCAAAGTTCTCCCTTGCCCCAATCAACTCAAAAGAAGCAAACCTGTCTCCATTTTATTGAAACATAAGAATAATATACTTAGATATCAGAACTACTAAAACTAAATCTCTAACCCTCTTTCAATTCTTACAAAATGGACAGTCAAAAATTAATATCCTCCTGGACCCCCACAATGATTTCAAATTTTTTCAAACTAAGAAAACTGAGAATGGGGTTAGACAGAATGAACAATTTTTAATTTCATTTAACAAAAAGAAGGGATAAAATGTCAACAGAGTATCAACATCAGACCAGAATCTGTTCCCTGCCTCTTTTAATAACAGTTTTAGAATAAGAACAGTTTTATCTTAAAATGTGGTACTGGTTAGGCAATGAAATAAATTAAAGATTTTCCTTTCCATGATTAAAATAACTAGTAAACCAAAGGCACAGCTTAATGACAGTCTTGCCCAACTCAGTGGTTGCCTCTAGCATCAGTTTCTGAAATAGCCATGGCAGTTACGCACTTTTTTAGTTTCCTCAAAGTGAAGAAGTGTGCTGAAGTTATGAACTTTCAAGACCACCACATAGCAAGTCAAACACCCTATTCTTCTCTGAGAAAAAAACTTGGGTAATACTAAAATAAGATGAAATAAGAACCTTCTCAATAATTTCCAAAAGGGTGGTTCCCATACACTTCCTTATTATCTGCTTTCTGAAATGACTTTGGGAACATAGTGTTCTTTAATTCATTAAGTATTAATACAGTAAGACTAAACTTTAGAACAATACCTATATTAAGCACACACTGGGTTTTCTCAATGTTTCATTTTACACAACAGATTTAACTCAAAGAAGAATATCTCAGACCACAAAATGTTTGTGTATTTTCAGCTATGTTGAAACAGAATACTGGTAACAATACATGAGGAACAAGGTATCCAGAATAAGGCTCCAAATCAAGAAACAAAAACCTACACAGTGTAGGATTCCCTGGTGGTACAGTGTATAGGGTACATGGGTTCGATTCCTGGTCTGGAAAGACCCCACGTGCTACAGAGCAACTAAGCCAGTGTGCCCCAGCTACCGAGCCCGTGTGCTGCAAGCACAGAAGCCCGAGCGCTGCGATAGAGAGCAGCCCTCGCTCAACGCAACCAGAGAAAGCCTGAGTGCAGCAACAAAGACCGAGTGCAGCCAAAAATAAATAAATGAAAAATTTTTAAAAGAATAAAGAATGGGCACCAGAAATTTAATTTCCTTCTGTTCCAGAATGCAAGCCCTTGCTAATTCATCAGTAAGTTACGCTCTATAAAAATTCATATATATATATATATATACACACACATATATATATATCTTGCTTCTAAACTTACTTAATTACACATTAAATACTTCCTGTTACTTAATCATCATATTTTATACCCATATGCTATGCTAAGTCACTTCAGTCGTGTCGGACTCTGTGCGACCCCATAGACGGCAGCCCCTCAGGCTCCGCCGTCCCTGGGATTCTCCAGGCAAGAACACTGGAGTGGGTTGCCATTTCCTTCTCCAATGCATGAAAGTGGAAAGTAAAAGTGAAGTCGCTCAGTCGAGTCTGACTCTTCGAGACCCCATGGACCGCAGCCTACCAGGCTCCTCCGCCCATGGGATTTTCCAGGCAAGAGTACTGGAGTGGGGTGCCATTGCCTTCTCTGATTTTATACCCATAGACATGTATAAATGATAATCTATAGGGTTTCCTATATACAAACCTCCTTAAGACCTTATCCCTACAGTGCCATGTGGACTCTCTAACAGCAATCTGTAAAAATGTTTATCAAATATTTACTGTCTACTGATCCAGGTACTACACTAAGTGCTGAAGATTCAAAGAAATAGTTTTCACTGTGGAAGAGCTTGTAGTTCACTAGAGAAGAGAGAAACAGATAATTTCAAAATAACGATATAAACCTTATACTAAAAGCCATTCAAAGATTTTCCAGAACTGAAAAGGGTAATTTCTCCAGTCTAGAATTTCAGAAAAGGCCTGTTTCCTAAAGGAACCAAGATTTGGGCCAAACTTCAAAAAATGCATAGGAGTTAGCCAAGTGAAGAATGTTGGCAAGGGAAGGGTAGTTCCAGGCAAAGGGAAGACTACCAGCAGCACGAAAGAATGTAGTGGAGTGTGGGATGGTGGTGGAGGAGAGGGAGGATGTAGGTGAAGAGACGAACTTCAAAACAGATATTATTAGATGCAAGACAGATATTTAAATGACTGATTTTTTTTTAAAGGTGATGGCAGAGAGAGTATGGATAAGCACTTTCATACATCAGCCAGGGAAACAGCACGTTTCCTATATGTGTAGGGCACATTGGCAATATAGGGCATGTCTTTAAGATGTGACTAATATTTAACCCAACAAATAAGGACATGTGCCAGACACTATATTAAGCTCTGGATCGAGTTAGATATAATCCTGGCCATTGCAGAGCTTCCCAGCTTCATCATCTCACTTGGGAAGACGCAACATGAAACCAACAAGTATAATATCTGTCCTATAATGTGTATAATAAAGTGATAATAAAACACTCTATTAAGAGAAGTATTAGAGTTGGGAGGGAGAGTGTTGGAAGGGAAAAAATGGAATATACTGGTTATTCCATTTGATAATAACGAGGTAATAAAAGTCTAAAGTAGGGCAGTGGTTCCAGTAAAGAAAAAGGCATGGGTAAAAAAGTATTTAGGATTAACGGGACTTCCCAAATGGTCCAGTGATTAAGAATCCATCTTCCAATGCGGGGGATGTGGTTTTGATCCCTGGTGGAGGAGCTAAGATCCCATATGCTGGAGAACAACTAAGCCTGCACACCACAACAAAGACCCAGCACAGCCAACGATTTATTTGGGGAAAGGTCAGAGTACATAAAAATGCTCTTCACTGAAAAAAATCCAACTACGGAAAATGTCAGGCTTCCGAGGTGGCATTAGTGGTAAAGAACCTGTGTGCCAATGCAGAAGACCTGATCCCTGGGATGGGAAGATCTCCTGGAGGAGGAAATGCCAACCCACTCCAGTATTCTTGCTTGGAGAATCCTATGGACAGAGGAGTCTGGCGGGCTACAGTCCACAGGGTTGCAAAGAGTCAGACACAACTGAGGCAACTTAGCAAACACATGGAAAGAGTCATCTGAAGAGACATTCATCAAATGATTTACAACAGCAATACAAGAAACGGATTAAAATGTAAATAAACTGTTCAAGTAACCAGATGGATTACTAGGCAGTCAGCAAAATTATGATTAATTGAACTCAGAATAAATGCTTATACTATATTATTCTTTAATGATAGGGCTATATATATTACAACAACCTAGAAAAAATGCTTATGCTACATTATTACTGAACAAACCAAGAAACACATTACAGGCATACTAAGAAAGTTATGCTAGAGAAATGCATACATTAAAATTTATATCCAGTAGAGCAATTTGGGCACACCAAATCAGTGGCTGCAATGGGCAGTGCTATTAGTTTGTTTTTTTCCCTTTCTCTTTCTCATATTTTCTACAGTATAACTCTGTAACTTTTATCATTAAAAACTATACAGCAGGAAAAAAATTAGTCTATGCATCTTCTCATTTTTTGGTATATTAACAGTGTTCAGAAAGTATGAAGATAATTCCTTAGTGAAAGTTGCTCAGTCCTATGTGATTCTTTGTGACCCCATGGACTATACATTTGATGGAAATCTCCAGACCAGAATACTTGAGTGGGTAGGCATTCACTTCTCCAGGGGATCTTCCCAACCCACAGATTGAACCCAGGTCTCCTGCATTGCAGGCAGATTCTTTACCAGCTGAGCCACCAGGGAAGCCCCAGAATACTGGAGTGGGTAGCCTATCCCTTCTCCAGGGGATCTTCCCGACCCAGGAATTGAACCAGGGTCTCCTCCGTTATAGGCAGAGTCTTTACCAGCTGAGCTACCAGGGAATCCCTTAATTCCTTAAGTACAGGGCAATCTACACAAAGATGGCAAAGGCTTTCACCAGTAGGTGTCACTGTAACGAAGTGATAAGATGTTTTAAAAGCCCACCCTCCAAGGGCAGAGGCTTAAGAAACAAAGATGGGCATGGATGTGCAGTATATGCACAAATTTGAAATGCAACCATTTAAAAAACTATAATTCAGATGTCTCTCCATCAACCATCATGATTCCAAAGCTACAGATTTCCCTATTTTTCATCTCCAAGAAAACCAAGGACTTGAAAATTTGATTATTAGTAAAATACTGAAGTTCTTGTAAATTCCAAGACTTTCATCTACTTCCCATCTCTCTCAACATCATTCCATAGTGAAAACTGTTTTTCAAGACAAAGAAATGAACAAGAATTGCCTTACCTTTCCTCCCAGCTCTCACCATACTGATATCCTGGGAAAGGGGATTCACTTTAACATCCCTTCCAAACTAATTATAATTACCTATTCTTATCCAAATTGTTATGATTAAAAATTCATTTAGGGAATTCCCTGGTGGTCCAGTGGCTAAGACTCTGAGTTCCAATGCAGGGGGCCCAGGTTCCATTACTGGTCAGGGAACTAGATCCATATGCTGTATCTAAGAGTTTGCATATCTCAACCAACAGTCTAAATACCTCAACTGAAGATCCTGAATGCCTCAACGAATATGGAAGACCAAAAATTCCAAGTGCTGCAATGAAGACTTGCTGTAGCCAAGTAAACAAATTTAAAAATAAAATAAAATTCATTCAAATATATATTAATATATACCAGAGGAAAGCTGTGGAGGAGGAACATAAAGGTTAAGAGAACAAAGTTGGGAATTCCCTGGAGATCAGGGGTTTGGACTCTGTACTCTCACTGCTCAGGGCCTGGGTTCACTCCTTGGTCAAAGAACTGCAAGCGGTGCGGCACGGTGAAAAAAAATTAAGACACACTGTAGATGAACTAATGGTCCAGTGGTTAAGACCCCACACTTCCAATGCAGGGGGCACAGGTTTGATCCCTGGTCAGGGAACTAAGATCCCACACACCAAGCAGTAGAGTCAAAAAAACAAAACAAAACAGATGAACACAATTAATTCTAACTAACTGTTCATATTCAACAACTGACATTTTAAATTACTGAGAGCCTCTGATGATTAAAATTAATAAAGGCCATTACATGCACTGTACATGGTACAACTGGGCAAACCTAGGTATGACTCCTGGTTTCATCACTTTCTGCCAAGGAACTTCTCTGAGCCTTCACTGGCAAAAAGGATACTGCGATAACTACGGACATTACCTAGCACTGTTCTTGGCACTTAGGAGGTGCTCAGTAAATCACTATATATTAAGAAAATGAAAGAAAGGTTAAATGTTAATTTTAATGTTGTTTTCCTCCCATCTATACATGTACCCTTACTATCCACAGTATGTCCTTTGACTTCCCTGGTGGCCCAGACAGTAAAGCGTCTACCTACAATGCAGGAGACCCAGGTTCAACCCCTGGGTTGGGAAGATCCCCTGGAGAAGGAAATGGCAACCCACTCCAGTCTTCTTGCCTGGGAAATCCCATGGACGGAGGAGCCTGCAGTCCACGGGGCCGCAAAGAGTCGGACACGACTGAGCGTACGAGGCAAGGGAGTTATAACATCAAATTCAATCATTAGTGTTTAAAATAGCAACAATAAAATACTGTAAAGCCAAGAATAAAATGCATACTAATCTAACATTTTGTTTCTACTCGCTGGATTTACCACTGAAAAAGGATAATCATATTGAAGTCTTCAAATTATACGTAATTCATTAATTACGATTAAAACTCGCTTGGGGTTGATTAGTAATGCAAAAATAACTGTTCTGAATGCACAGTGTAGTTTTGAAAAGAAAAAGTGTGGACAAAATTTCATGTTTTCAGAAAATTTCCTAGATAAAATATAGCAAGGAGATGCTGTGTGACGATAAAAGCATGAAAGAAGGCTGAAGCAAAGCAGAGATATACACAGTAAAGAGAAGTATCTCATACTCAAATGTCCTAGAGGCTCTCGGTAACAAGACCAAATTAATTTCTCTAGTGGGTCCCGAAGAAAAATTAATAATAGTAGCTATCTACCAAGATCCCCTCGAGGAGGAAATGGCAAACCCACTCCAGTGTTCTTGCCTGGGAAATCCCATGGACAGAGAAGCCTGGCGGGCTACAGTTCATAGGGTTACAAAAGAGTGGAAGACAACGTAGCAACGAAACCACCACCACCATGTTCTAATAAAATTCCTTTTCAAAAACTTTTTATTTTATACTAGAGTATAGTTGATTAACAATGTTTTGACAGTTTCAGGTGTACAACAAAGTGATACAGTTTATATATACATGTATCTATTCTTTTTCAAATTCTTCGCCCATTTAGGTTGTTACATAATATTGAGCAGAGTTCCCTATGCTATAGAGTAGGTCCTTGGTGGTTATTTATTTCTATTGGCCGAGCCACATGGCACGTGGGAACTTATTAGTTCCCTGACCAGGGACTGAACTCACAGCCTCTACAGTGGAAACGCAGTCTTAACCACTGGACCACCAAGGATGTCCTTGGTTATCTATTTTAAATACAGCAGTGTGGGACTCCCTGGTGGCGTAGTGGTTAAGAACCCGCCTGCCAATGAAGGGGACACGGGTTTGATCCCTGGTACGGGAAGATTCCACATGCTGCAGAGCAACTAAGCCACATGCCACAACTACTGAGCTCACGCTCTAGGGCCCACAAGCCACTACTGAAGCCCACATGCGGCAGCTACCGCCTCCCGTGTGCCCAGAGCCTGTGCTCTCCAGCAGGAGAAGACACCACAATGAGAAGCTTGCGCACCACAGCTAGAGAGCAGCACCTGTTCTTAGCAACCAGAGAAAAGCCCACATGCAGGCAATGAAGACCCAGCACAAGCAAAAGTAACAAATAAATTATAAAATAAATACAGCAGTGTGTACATATCAATCTCGAACTACCCAACAATCCCTTCCCCTACCCTTCTCCCCTGTGAATAAGATTATTAAAAATATAAGTAGAATAGTAATAATAAAGTACTATTAACAGTGATGGTCGTTTAGTCACTTAGTCGTGTCCGACTCTGCGAACCCATGGACTGTATGTAGCCCACCAGGCTCCTCTGTCCACGGAATTCTCCAGGCAAGACTGCTGGAGTGGGCTGCCATTTCCTTCTCCAAAAAAGGGGCTGAATATATCAAAAATTCTACCACCCCAACAAATTATTATCTTTTTCCATCTTCCCCTCAACTACTACTTGTCTGCACAAATAAGCTTTACAAATTTGTAATCATAATACAGTAGCATTAAGCATAAAAATCGGAACCAATATTAAGAAGTAACTCTTTAGAGGCCTCCTGGCGGTCCAGTGATTAAGACGCTGCACTTCCAGGGCAGGGGGTGCGGGCTGGATCCCTGATCGGGGAACTAATATTCTACATGCTACATGGCACAGCCACAAAAAAAAAAATAACTCCAGATCCATACTATCCTGAGATGCCTGAAGTGAACATGTGAATAGGCACTTACATGCTGGGTACCTTTTAATGATAGGGCTAAGTTTATGCATGAGTAATGCCCACAGTATAATTATGTAATATGATATAGTACAGCTGATATTTTAACACTCCCCCACCATAAACTGAAAGGTAACTTTTAATATAACTAAATTTCCCTTCGTCTTAATTTGTCCAGACTACTAGATAAATACTAAAAGCAGAAAACTCTCATTTATACCTAGTGTTCAAGAAATACATCACAGCGTTAAACTGTCAATGACAGTATGAGAAAAGGAAAAAAGACAGAAAAGCTACTCCATGAAAATATACAGATGCTCATTTATGCATCTATGTACTCCTTTTCCTAAATGGTTTTATTCAACTTCTGCTTACTATGGCAATGAATAATTTAGATGTATGCATTTTACTTAATATATTTTGAGCTTTCTGTTCTCTGTTCTTTTAATATTGATTATGTAATGAACCAATCAGCAAACATACTCCTGAGGAATATTCTTATTCTAAGAAAATGACTTAAACTGAGAAAACTGTATGGTCTATTATATTCTGTATTAAAAATACAGATATCTTGAAACTACTTGAGTATTTAATATGATAAAAGAGAAATAAGCTGTGGCAAACAACTTGATAAAATAGTATGCAGTAATTTAAAATCACTCCTCTGGAAGTGAAATATATAACAAGGATCCCTACTATTGTGACTATTATTTAACAAGAATGAAATGAGGTGTAAATATTAGCATGGAGTAGGTAATATTATTTGTAGTTGACATGACAATATACCTGGAAAATCACTAAAAATTACTGAAAGCAGTAAGACTGCAACATAGCCATTATAAAATTAACACACATAAACCAATATTATTGGCTGAATAATGCTTCATCAAATGGATAGACTACTTTTGTTTACCCACTGGACACTTAGATTGCTTCCACCTTTCAGCTCTCAGGAACAGTGCTGCTATGTGTGTGGATATGTGTTTTCATTTCTCTTAGAAATATACCTAGGAATAGAATCACTCACTTCATAAAATTTTAATCTAAAAAGTATAAACAATGATGTTCATCACAGCATTACTTGTAACAATGAAATTTTAGGGTGGAAAAAAAGTACATCAGTAGAGTTAAGCATATCCTAGTACTAACATCGGAGAAGGCGATGGCACCCCACTCCAGTACTCTCGCCTGGAAAATCCCATGGACGGAGGAGCCTGGTGGGCTGCAGTCCATGGGGTCGCGAAGAGTCGGACACGACTGAGCGACTTCACTTTTACTTTCCACTTTCCTGCATTGGAGAAGGAAATGGCAACCTACTCCAGTATTCTTGCCTGGAGAATCCCAGGGATGGGGGAGCCTGGTGGGCTGCCTTTTATGGGGTCACACAGAGTCAGACACGACTGAAGTGACTTAGCAGCAGCAGCAGCAGCACTAACATACCATGAAATTTCCATACAATCATTTAAAATGATGATATTTATCATTTATGAAAAATGTATATGATATACTGTTCAGTAAAAATAATATTATGAGGCACTATAAAGAGTATAATACTATTTTAGTATTAATAAAATATATATGGAGAAGGAAATGGCAACCCACTCCAGTATTCTTGCCAGGAAGTCCTCTAAGACAGAGGAGCCTGGGAGGCTACAGTCCATGGGGTCGCAAAAGAGTTGGGCACAACTTAGCCACTAAACAATAGCCAACAAGACCATTTCAAGTAGAAAAGGAAAATTTAATATATTAATAGAAGAGTCATTTGATCTAAATGTAAATTTATGCTTTACAGAGTGATAAGTAAACACGCTTTTCTAAAATACAGATGATATTTTATTTTATTTTTGACTTTGCAATATTGTATTGGTTTTGCCATATATCAGGATGAATCTGCCACAGGTATACATGTAAAAAAAATAATAAAATAAAATGCTTTCCATGAAAAAAAAAAAAAATAAAATAAAATATATAGACTTCTTTGTAAATTGTACACAAAGGTCAAAAACATGGCTGGAAGGATATTACCAAAATTTCAACAACGATTATCTTTGAATAGTTAAAGTTCAATTAATTTTTACTTTATTTTCAGAATTATTTTTATTGTTTAATGTTTTTACCAATACCACTTCAACAAGTTACTTAAAAATATATTTAGGGAGTTTCCTGGTGGCCTAGTGGTTAAGATTCCAAGCTTTCATGGCCTTGGCCTGGGTTCAGTTTCTGGTTGGGGAATTAAGATCACACAAACTGAGCAGCATGGCCAAAAAAAAAAATTAAATTAAAAATATTTTTTCCTATCATCAAAGGTAATGCTCAAAATCCTTCAAGCTAGGCTTCAACAGTAAGTGAGCTGAGAACTTCCAAATGTACAAGCTGGATTTAGAAGAGGCAGAGGAATCAGAGATCAAATTGCCAACATTTGCTGGATCATAGAGAAAGCAAAGGAATTCCAGAAAAACATCTACTTCTGGTTCATTGACTACATGAATGAAGTCATGTGGATCACAACAAACTTTGGAAAACTCTTAAAAAAGAGATGGGAATACCAGACCACCTTACCAGTTAGAACTGGACGTGGAACAATGGACTAGTCCAAAATTTGGAAAGAGTACATCAACACTGTATATTGTCTCCCACCTTATTTTATTTAACTTCTATGTAGAGTATATCATGCAAAATGCCAGGCTGGATGAATCATAAGCTGGAATCAAGATTGCTGGGAGAAATATCAACAACCTCAGACATGTAGATGATACCACTGTAATGGCAGAAAATGAAGAGGAACTAAAGAGCCTCTTGATGAGGGTGAAAGAAGAGAGTGAAAAAGCTGGCTTAAACCTCAGCATTCAAAAAACTAAGATATGGCATCTGGTCCCATCACTTCATGGCAAACAGAAGGGGAAAACAAGGAAATAGTGACAGATTTTTTTTTCTTGGGCTCCAAAATCACTATGGATGGTGACTGCAGCCATAAAATTAAAAGATACTTGCTCCTTACAAGGAAAGCTATGACAAACCTAGACAGTTTATTACAAAGCAAACATCACTTTGCTGACAAAGGTGTGTATAGTCAAAAGCCATGGTTTTTCCACTAGTCATGTATGGATGTAAGAGTTGGACCATAAAGAAGGCTGAGGACCAGGACCAAAGAATTGATGCTTTGAACTGTGGTGCTGGAGAAGACTCTTCAGAGTCCCTTGGACGCCAAAGAGATCAAACCAGTCAATCCTAAAGGAAATCAACCCTGAACATTCACTGGAAGGAATGATGCTAAAGCTCCAATACTTTGGCCAACTGATGTGAAGAGCCAACTCACTGGAAAAGACCCTGATGCTGAGAAAGATTGAGGGCAGAAAGAGAAGGGGTGACAGAATGAGATGGTCAGACACCAGCATCACCCACTCAAGGGACATGAGTTTGAGCAAACTCCAGGACTAAGTGAAGGACAGGGAAGCTTGGCATGCTGCACGCAGTCCATGGAGTTGCAACGAGTCGGACATGACTAAGTGAATGAACAAGTTTTCTAATTTTAGCTCTAGAGATCTCTATAAAGTGAATGCTTTGAATTTTCCCATTTTCCATACTGAACTGTAATTTACATAGCAGTCCTTTGTGAGCAACCAGTGTTTTCCCTTTAGATAAGTTATTCTGTATCCATAGGTTTGTGCTACCAAACATGCTCTGTATAAAGAAAAACAGAGGTGGTTCCTGCCCTGTTCCTGTAGGCATTTAAGATCTAAAACACTGACATACCTAAAATTGTACAGAGAACAGCTACCAAATGTCTCAGATATCTGTATGTACTTGTACACTTAAGAATCTACACTACCACAAAGAATTGAGAAGAATATAATCATCATCCTTGCTCTGTAGATGAACAGAAGTCAAGAAATTCCAAAATCACTAACTTAAGTTGGTTCAGCCCTAACCAGTGCCTCAATTTTCTACTCTCCTTTTGCAACAGAAGATGGAAACAAGTGAGTTTACACACACAATCAAAACAATCATTAATTGATAAAACCACACAGTTTAGCAGCAATTTTTTAAAATTGCTGAGGGCAGACAAATTTTGTGAGCTTTAATATTTGTAATATATCATTTTGTGAACTGGGATATGGGTAAAAAAAAAAAATCCATTGTATTATCCTTTAAACCTGCCTAGATGTCCTAAATTATTTCACAATCATTTTTGAAGGGGTGGGCTTTTTTGGGGTGAGGGGGTGAGATAGGTGAGACAGGAATTAGCTGAGAGTAAAAAAGAAAGTAAAACCAAGTTCTAGAAAGGTAAAAGGAAAAAATAAAATTGTCTTAACGTACAGAAAACCAAACAACTCAAGAACACAGGGACAGAAAAATAACTCGTTGAAACAAAAATTAAGAAACCTAATTATCATTGGTCAACATAGTGTTCATCAAGAATGTTTTTCTAGCAAACAGTCTACACCAAGTTTATAACCAAGCCAACAAGAGATAAAGGAAGAGAAAATTTATGGGTAATTCAACTACTGTTTTTACCAGAATGGTTTATGAAAGAACAAAGCATACTGTCTGGAGTTTACTTCCTTTTTTGTAGTTATTGTAGTTTATTGACTACACCAATAGGCAAGAAAGAACGCAAAGATCTTAGACACAACTTTAAAGAGCAGCCTTCAGCTAAGTAATCAAAATCCTACTTTTAACTGAATGGGAGAACAGAACTTCTATTGAGATATGGGCACTAATGTGTGTTGAGGATCAATATTATGTTATCTACTTCATTTAATCCTAGTAATTCTGTGAGGCTAAATATTATACTAACCCTCTTGTATAGAGGAGAGGATGAAGAACTTCCCCTAAGTCATGCAGCCAGTTAAGCAGCTAAGCTATGATCTCGATCCTGGCATGTCACACCCCTGTCCATACTAAGCATCTCACTCAGGACACACTTTTCCTTTCACAAAGGAGTTTCAAGTACTGCTAGTTTCAGAACTGGACTTATTTCATCCAGCTAAACTGTTTCACCTTATACAACACAGGACATGAGATGTGTTCATCTGCAAAAACAATATTTAAAACAAAACCCCACCGTATTTTGGCTCTAAGATCCCACTTATAGTCAGTCATCTATTTCTCATCCAAAATAGTACTAACTAAACAGAATAACTTTCCAACAACTGTTCCCAATCTCTCAATAATTTTGTGGATTTTTATATTGTACTTTCAAATAGTCTTTTCATCTTCCCTCCTAACAGCAGCATAACAACAAAAAAAAAAGTTCTCTTCAGCAAGCGCTTGAGTTTGTTCATAGTACCAATGCCTCACAGGAGGTTGAGATTAGAAATAGGGGTAGTGGGGAGGGGATATAAGAAAACAGGAGACATGACACAATATGACTCATTCATAAACACACCTATTCATGTGCAGCAGTAGGTTTCATCATCAACTTCCATTTCAGGTTTCAGAATGCAACTGCAAGGGCCTGATGGTGCTGTTTGAACCAGAACTAGAAAAAGCCTCTAAACCTGACTTCTGAACAGAAGCCTATGTTTTCCAGACATAACCTTTAATTGGGTTGGCCAAAGTTTGTTCAGGTTCTTCCATCACATCTTATGGAAAAACCCAAACAAACTTTTTGGTCAACTCAAAATTTTGGTTTTCCTCTACATACAATACTGTAGAGCATACTGAGCACAATGCCAAGTATGTCCAAACAATCCTCTACAGTGGCCCTGGGATGTCTTCCTTTTACGAGGGGGTTTTCAGATGATGCAACATTAGTAATCCTACAGTGACACTGTTATCAAGAGAATCATTCTGGACAAAGTTATCTGTAATACTGAGGTTTTACGGGGCTTAAAAAAAAAGTCTGCTTTAAGTTTGATGCTTAGCTTTTTGGAAATGGACAAATCTCTTGGCTGGTACCACTTGTATTTAATATTATTTTTTAAAACATTTATTTGGCTGTGCTGAGTCTTAGTTACGGCACATGTGATCTTTAGCTGAGGCATGTGGGATCTAGTCCCCAACCACAAGTTGAACTCGGGCTCCCTGTCCTGGGAGCATAGAGTACCAGCCTCTGGACCACCAGGGAAGTCCCAGTGCCACTTTTATTTATTTAATATTTATTCATTTAATAAATATTTATTTATTTATTTATTTATTTATTATAGCACAGGCTCCAGGGCAAGTGGACTTCAGTAGTTGTGGCTCCTGGGCTCTAGAGCACAGGCTCAACAGTTGTGGTGCATGAGTTTAGCATGTGGGATCCCCCCTGGATCACGGATGGAACCCATGTCCAGTACATTGTCAGGTGGATTCTTTACCACTGAGCCACCAGGGAAGCCCCAGTACCACTTTAAACAGCATCAAATTCCTTTGCAAGCAAAGCAATGATTAAAACCAAACAGTCCATGGAGTAATAATTTTCAATACTAAGAAAGTAGTACTGGAAATGAAGGTGCCTATTTCATATAATCTCTATTGCATGTGCCTATTTCTTAAAAGTTTAAATGCCTAGTTCTTAAATTTTAATGGTAAGACACATCTGGATAATGTAATAAAATAATATTTTATAATACCTCCATCCCAGTTATTCTAATAAAATTTTAAGACTTTAATTAGTCATCATGATGTTTTCAGGAATAAATCAAAGACCTATTAGTAATTAAAGTCTGGATGCATCTGAATTTCACATTTCAGTTAAAAATAATACAATGTGATCATATATTAGTGCTTTTATTAAGATAGCTCTGATCAGGTATTTGACTAAAAGATTAATTACACCAAGATACCTGGCCATGCTACAATTTCCTAAACCTCTATATGAACTAAAGAGGAGGATATCTAATATGGGATAAAAGGACAATTTGTCATTTTCTGGGGCTCAGAGGGGTCAATGAATCAATTCCAAAAAGGGAAATGCTTGCCAGCAACAAGCCATCTTTGCTTTCTGTGGTCATTTGTGTATAAGGAATCAAAATAAGAAGGTAAGCAATTACCAGTTACCTAAGCATGATTTATCTTTAAAAGTACCAAGAGGTCCAGAAGTTAAGACTCTGCTTCCACTGAAGGGGGCCCAGGTTCAATCCCTGGTCAGGGAACTAGATCCTCTGTGCTGTGACTAAGAGCTCACATACTATAACTAAAGATATCATGTGCTCCAATGAAGACCTGGAATAGCCAAATAAATAAATATTAATAGATAAATAAGTGAATTTTTTAAAAAGGAAGGAAATCCTGTCACATGCTGCAATATGGATGAGCTTAGAAGACATTATGCTAAATGAAATAAGCTTGTTGTAAAAAGACAAATACTGTATGATTCCACTTGTATGGTATACCTAAAGTAGTCAAATTCATTGAAATACAAAGTAGAATAATGACTGCAAAGGTCTGGGAAAGAAGGGGAAATAAAGATCTTAAGAGGTATAGACTGTGTATCAATTTTGTAAGATGAAACAGTTTTGGAAATCTGTTGCATAACAACCTGAATATACCTACCACTACTGCCCTGTTCACTTAAAAAAGGGTTAAGATGGTAAATTTTATGTTACATGGTTTTTTCCCTAAAAATAATTACTTAGGGACTTCCCCGGTGGTCCAGTGGTTAAGAATCTGCCTTGCAACTCAAGGAAAATGGATCTGATCCCTGGCTGGGGAACTAAGATCCCACATGCCACAGAGCAATGATCCCAAGCACTGCAATGACAGAGCCCATCTGCCACATCTACTGAGCCTGTGCACCACAATTAGAGAGTCTATGCGCCTCAACGAAAGATCCCACCCACATGACTCAACTAAGATCTGACACAAACAAATAAGAAAAAAAAAATCAGTTAAAAAAAAAATTACATTGCCTTGCATATTCTTTCATTTTAAACAATTTTCCCCTAAAACTACATAAATGCCAGGGATTTAATAGTGACCAAAGAAAAACATCATTAAGTACATCAAAAAATTTATACAAATCTCTTCCCTCTTGCCATGCATCTGTTTTTACAAACTTGAGCCAAAATTATAGGTAAAAACAGTTCAAGTATTTAAAGGGCAGGACAACATTTTTAATTAAAAATTAACAACCTGACAATACATGACACAGGACAAGAAGACTAATTTAAATCCAAAATACTGTGGGGCCCTATTATCTCATATATTTTGCTGTAACTCTCAGGATTAGTTGTGAAAACTGTTTGTATGGTTAGTTGTTCAGTCATATCCAACTCTTTGCGATCCCAACAACTGCAGCCCACCAGCCTCCTCTGTCAGGCAAGAATATTGGAGTGGGTCACCACTCCAGTAGGATCCCCTGCTTCTCCAGGGGATCTTCCCAACCCAGGGATCAAACCCAGGTCTCCCACATTCCAGGTGGATTCTGAACTGGTCCCCCCTAAAATGCATTAAGTGTAGGTAACTATAGCACAACAGGAACTGGAGCTCCAAGAAGGCAAGAGACAACATCATCTGTTTCAATTAATTCCAAGAGCCTATACACATTTGATATACAATAAATGCTCAATAAATTTCAATAAACTTATCTATGAAAGAGGCATCAAAAATTAGAACCCACTTCCACTTAACACTTTTGCATCTAATTCTTAAGCCTTGTAGGGAGCAGTTATATTACTAAGTACACTGGTGTTCAGTAAATGCCTATGTAAGTTAACTGAACCGTGAGTATTATTGCATTTCTTAACAGCATTTAAGAATAAATAAGGAGGCCATTCAAAACATAATAATGCCAACAGATAATCTTTTAAAAGAATCCCAAAAGAAAAACATTTCTTGACGATATAAAAAATTTTCAAATAGTTTCCAGAGTTACAGGCTTTTTACCTTCATTAATACAAATGGGATGAATAAAGATTCAAAAAAAAAAAAAAAAAAGACAAGTGGTCTATATACATTTAAAGTACATTTTCCTTCACAAGTGCAAGAAACTGCCAAAGAATCCTAAGCAGATTACTTTCAGATGTATCACCAGTGAGAAATATTATGCATTGTCTATCTAGGGCCTGGACAAAATCAGGCCCTAATACAGTTTCTCAAAGGTTTTTTTAGGACTTTGCTGGTGGTCCAGTAGTTAAGAATCTGCCTGCCAACACAGGGGACATGGGTTCAATCTCTTGGGGAACTAGATCCCACATGCTGAGGGGCCACTAAGACCACGCACCACAACTACTGAGCTCCGAACCCTAGAGCACACGCTCTGCAACAAACAAGAGAAGTCACCACAATAAGCCTGCACACAGCAACTTGAGTAGCCCCACTTGCCGCAACTAGAGAAACCCCACGCACAGCAACCAGCCCAGCTCAAAATACATAATTTTTTTTAAAAAAAGGTTGTTAAACCATATCCCCTAGTATATCAAGAGATATACATACACTATTTAATCAGAAATATGGGAGTAGAAGGAAGGCACCGAAAGGAAATTTTCAGAATAAAATGGAAAATAGTAGGGACAATAAGGAGAAAGTTTGCTATAAAAATGTCTCAAGTCCATCAAGGAAAAAATTAGGAACAATCAGGGAAACATATCACATCTTCCTAGTAGGGGAAAAAAAAAGGAGGGTTGGGTAATGTGCTGTGCTGTGCTTAGTCGCTCAGTCGTGTTCGACTCTGTGACCCAATGGACTGCAGGCCGCTGGGATCCTCTGTCCATGGAGATTCTCCAGGCAAGAATACTGGAATGGGTCGCCATGCCCTCCTCCAGAGGATCTTCCCAACCCAGCGATCGAACGCAGGGTTCCCCCATTGGAGGCATATTCTTTACTGAGGCGCCAGAATAATACTCTCACGCCAATATAACACAGAGGACCTTCATGCTTTCAAACAACTGATTATGAAAATCTCTGACTTCTCTTTTACCATCTTGCTCCTTCCTTCCTTAATGTACTCATATCGTTGATTACTTACATTACATTTAATTACAGATTAAATAAATTCAAATTAATAGATCTTGTTATAACAATTCTGATCCATAACAATGTTTATAAAAAGGCTGTTGATTTAACCATGCTTTTTGCTTCTTTTTTTTTTCCTATTTTTTGTCTTAAGTTACAAATTTAACTCTTCAAAATAACTGAATTGGGTCAAAAAACAAATCCATTTTTCTACGAGAGAGCAGTGGTGTAGTGGAAATGATACTGATCTGAAGTCAAAAGACCTGTCACTGTAAATTTTGTCAATGACCTCTGACAAGTCACTGAGTCTTTCTACACCTTAGGTTGTCAGAAGGAGAGTACTGGAGGGGATGAGGGTTTCCAACTCCAGCCATCTTCAAGTTTAACTGCTATTAACATGGAGAGTTTGGTTTAATTACAATATGTTTGCAAAGAGCTATAACTTCTAAGCAATCCAAACAGTGTCAAGTTAATGAAGAACACATGGAATAATCTGAAAAGCTCCATCTCAATAGCATTTTACCTTATCTGGATTACTTGCAGCAGACATTTGATTTACTATGAAAACCATTAAAATTTTTTTTCTCAGAAATGTAGATTTTTTTTGCTTTGCTTTTGTTTTGGTTTGGCTGCACCTCGAAGCACGACCAGTGATTGAACACAGGCCCACAGCAGTGAAGGCCCTGGGTACCAACCCCACTGGACCTCCAGGGAATTCCTGCAGACATGCAGATTTTTAACTGATTCTCTCATCTCATAAAGGGCACGTCTTTGTCTTGACCTGGGTATTTTATATTTTAACCCCTTCTTCGAAATCGTTAAATTATTTATTTTGTACACGTTAAATTATTCATTTTGTATACAGGTATAGGGTGAGAAAGATTCAGAGTAAATCAGATAGGTACACCCAAACTTGTGAAACAAGTAATATTGCCAGAGCTTAAAAAGCACTGGAGCAGAAGTACAAATTCAAATTATAGTCCAGATTTACAACCAACTCTGAAGGAAAAAACTTTCTTCAGAAACTTTTTCAGGGTCTTCTAAAGGGACCAATTCTTAAAACCTAGCATGGCATTAACAATGTAGTCACAGTGTGGACATATACCTTTTAAATAATGCTTCAGCGCTACAGATCTAATATAATAACGTTAAATGTTAGGGATAATACTATTTTGACATCAGTTCAGTTCAGTTGCTCAGTCGTGTCCGACTCTTTGCAACCCCATGAATTGCAGCACACCAGGCCTCCCTGCCCATCACCAGCTCCCGAAGTTCACTCAGACTCAGGTCCATCGAGTCGGTGATGCCATCCGGCCATCTCATCCTCTGTCGGCCCCTTCTCCTCCTGCCCCCAATCCCTCCCAGCATCAGAGTCTCTTCCAATGAGTCAACTCTTCGCATGAGGTGGCCAAAGTGCTGAGTTTCAGCTTTACCATCAGTCCTTCCAAAGAACACCCAGAACTGATCTCCTTTAGAATGGACTGGCTGGATCTCCTTGCAGTCCAAGGGACTTTTTTCAAGAGTCTTCTCCAACACCACAGTACAAAAGCATCAATTCTTCGGCGCTGAGCTTTCTTCACAGTCCAACTCTCACATCCATACAGGAGACAGGGATCAAGACCATCCCCATGGAAAAGAAATGCAAAAAAGCAAAATGGCCATCTGGGAAGGCCTTACAAATAGCTGTGAAAGGAAGAGAAGCGAAAAGCAAAGGAGAAAAGGAAGATATAAGCATCTGAATGCAGAGTTCCAAAGAATAGCAAGAAGAGAAAAGAAAGCCTTCCTCAGAGATCAATGCAAATAGAGAAAAACAAAAGAATGGGAAAGACTAGAGATCTCTTCAAGAAAATGAGAGATACCAAGGGAACATTTCATGCAAAGATGGGCTCCATAAAGGACAGAAATGGTATGGACCTAACAGAAGCAGAAGATATTAAGAAGAGGTGGTAAGAATACACAGAAGAACTGTACAAAAAAGATCTTCACGACCCAGATAATCACGATGGTATGACCACTGACCTAGAGCCAGACATCCTGGAATGTGAAGTCAAGTGGGCCTTAGAAAGCATCACTACAAACAAAGCTAGTGGAGGTGATGGAATTCCAGTTGAGCTATTCCAAATCCTGAAAGATGATGCTGTGAAAGTGCTGCACTCAATATGCCAGCAAATTTGGAAAACTCAGCAGTGGCCACAGGACTGGAAAAGGTCAGTTTTCATTCCAATCCCAAAGAAAGGCAATGCCAAAGAATGCTCAAACTACCGCACAATTGCACTCATCTCACACGCTAGTAAAGTAATGCTCAAAATTCTCCAAGCCAGGCTTCAGCAATATGTGAACCATGAACTTCCTGATGTTCAAGCTGGTTTTCGAAAAGGCAGAGGAACCAGAGATCAAATTGCCAACATCCGCTGGTCATGGAAAAAGCAAGAGAGTTCCAGAAAAACATCTATTTCTGCTTTATTGACTATGCCAAAGCTTTTGACTGTGTGGATCACAATAAACTGTGGAAGATTCTGAACGAGATGGGAATACCAGACCACCTGACCTGCCTCTTGAGAAATCTGTATGGAGGTCAGGAAGCAACAGTTAGAAATGGACATGGAACAACAGACTGGTTCCAAACAGGAAAAGGAGTATGTCAAGGCTGTATATTGTCACCCTGCTTATTTTGACATACCTTCCATAAGAAATATGAAAAATACGCTTGTTTTTCAATTAAACGGCAAACTGAAAAATTTCAACTATTATCTATTAATGTTTATCCAATCAGTAACTTACAAAATATTATGTAATACAGCCTTTCTACAGGTGTTCCTCTTACATTTAAAATATTTTCGAGGGAAAACAAAACAATTAGAACCAAGAAATGAGCAGAACTACATTTTTAGTGCCAACATTTATATGCTACTTTACAATGTAGAATAATTAAAGGGAAAGGGAGATCTGAGAATAGAACAGATACTAAATTTTTCCAAAACACTAGGCACCCTTGTGCTCTTGTTATTTAATTAAGAACTAAAAGGACCACATTACACAATGCAGTGTGATTTAACAATGACGTCACTGACAGAAAGCCACTAGAATAAATAAATAGGAGCAACTGAAAAAGCCTCAAGACTGTCTTCTCAGTCTTTCCAAATCAATCAAGGCACCTAGATTTTAAAGGAGATCTTTTCTACTTACACTGAACTCATTTAAATTACACTTATAAAATCACACTAAAGAAAGCAAATGATGCTGAAACACGATGTTATAGTCAATAAAAGTATATTATTTTAAAATAGAAAATTCTCTTGTATGACCCTTTGCACTAACTAGAATGATAATTCTGGACACATTTAAACCAACTAAACCTACTTAACACTCATGTTCAAATGAACTATTTTGTTCTGTTAACAAAATAGGTCTCAGCAATCTGACCCCAAGTTTAGCGACACTGTTGGCAAACCAACTCTGGTATCGCATTCAACTTAACTTCTAAGAGGAGACATTTTCCCGACCCCAATAAAACTAAGCAGATGTGAAATTTTTATTTTTAGTGTCTGAAATTTGCTTCGTGAGTGAATTATAGCCATCAAGGAAATATGTTTTATTCTCTTGCCAAAGCCCAGTCCCGCACTCTTTATTAGGCAGAACTCCCACGAAGTCATCCAAACTAAGTCTTTCAAAACTGGCCCCTCCTCAACCTTGGGGAAGAGTTTTTTGAACTTAGCCGGGGCTGAGAAAAAAATCTGAAGCTTGAAGCTTAAAAAACAAAACAACCCAGAACCCAGATCAGAGCGTGTAACTACCAAATGAGAGGAAAGAGTGTTGATAAAAGAATAAAGGGGACAGGGTGTTAGTTAAAAAAAAAAAAAAAGGAAAAGCTGCTCACTTAAAAAATAACAAGAACTAAGAGCCAAAAGATCCCCACGTTCCTGGGTGGTCCCTTCTTCACTATCACCCACCAGCGGCAGAACTGAAAACAGGAACACTAAGATGGGCGACTGATTTGGGGTCTAAGTTTGTGCCTTTGCCTGTATATTCAAGTAAACAAATAAACATAATAAAAGTCAACAAGAGAACTTAGAAAAGTTTTAAAAGATGACTTTTAAAAACAATAAATGTGGAAATTCCCTGGCAGTCCAGGGGCTGGGACTCTTCCATTTCACTGCTAGAGGTGGGGGGTGGGGATGTAAGGGTTCAATCCCTATTTAGGGAACTAGGATCCTACAAGAAGCCACGTGGTAGGGCCCCAAAAAGACTAAATCTATTAAGTGACATAGAAGCTGCAGTCTTCCACAACCATTTAAAAATAATGTTTCCCTTTACAGAATGCTATCTACTTACCTATCTTACAACATGAATTCATATTCATGGCTCTTTCCACTACATCATACTGCCAAGAGGCTGAGTTTTTCTAATAAAATAACTGTATACCAGAAAAACAGGTAAAATGAGAGACTTTGTAGCAGCCAGGCAACAGCTAAAGAGCACTAAGCTTCCAGGAAATGACTGCATTATCTTTCATTAAGGCTGAAGTCAGATCAATTGAAGGGGAAAAAACATTGCACAACTATGACTAACCAGAAAGGAGGAAACACGTATCTTCAAAAACCACTATGAATAAAGCAATCTCAACTCTCACAAAATGGCCTTTCAAAGCTTCATTCTCTTCTTAGTGAATGTCAAGCTGTTACTATCTTAAAAAGACATGTGTTTTCTAGAGCTCAGAGACCATCAATAACAGCTAGGAAGGTAGCCCTATTCTATGACAAAGTAAATGGCAGACTTCCCCAGACCATGATTTAGCAATGAAAGTGTCTCATAACTGTTCCTTAGAGCTCCAGTTATAAACCGTTTACACATTGCAAGGATCCAAATTAATACTATCTACAACAATCTCAATAACTTAAGGGCAAAGAGAAAACAAACACACAAACGTAGATTACCCAGAAAGTGTCTAATTTTCCAAGCTGTTAGGTTCAGTTTTTATTAAACTTTTCCCATTTCTACTCACATAATTTTTGGCCTATAAACACTTGCCAGCTCTATAGCCTTAAATTTCAAAGTAACAAAAGATATCTTTTCCAAAAGATTTTTAACAATTTAAAGGATGTCCCAAGTTAAAATTAATAGGTAATGAATGCTCCAGACTAGAACAGCAAGTAGTCTCATAACGTATGTGCTTCCCAGTATCTCAAAGTCCTTATCTGGAAAATAAGGCAGGCGTATGAGATGATTCCTAAGGTCTCTTTCAGCTCTAAGCTTCTATTTTAAGATCTCCAATTCACTAAGAAAATTTCTGTCTGTTAAGGCTCAAAATGTAGTAATTTTCAACATACAAGTGGTGAACTTGAGCAGACCTCCCCACCACAGATTTTCCTCAACTGCAGGAGGCAGGAAATATGGTTGCCTATTTGTTACCCTCTCTTACGTAAGAGCCAATCTAAACAGAATAAGAACTCTATAATAAAAGTAAACAATTAACAAATCCACAGATACACCAACAGAAGTAGAAGTTCAGTGGTATTAAACTACTTCTCATAATTTCTATATATCATCCCAGAATGTAAAGATGCCTATGTATCCTAATGTGCTTCATTCAAGATTAGTTCTATCACCATGATCATTAAAGATTAGTTCTATCACCATGAAATTTAAAATGATAAACTCTAAATAAATTCTTACAGTTTTAAACAGTTTTAAATTTCAAATTAACCAATACTAGTAAAATATAGTTCAAAATATATGACTGAATAGTGTCAACTGATTCAACATACATTCCAATATATACACCTCCTTCCTTGACAATTCTCTTTCCCCCTCAAAGTCCTTACTTCTAATTCCTTTCAACTCCATCTCCCCACTCCACTCTGTGCCCCACTTCTGTTCTCTTCCACCTTTCAACCATACGCTACTTTCAAAGCAGTCTAGAAAGTGGCTCTCTAATCTAGAAAGTATTAGAATCACTACCTAGGAGGCTTAAGAAACAAAACAAAAGAAAATCACCTAGGAAGCTTATTAAAAATACACATTAATACTTTCAAGCTAAGTAGGAGTTGAAAAAATTAAACCTCAAAGGGTAGGCTCTTCTGGTTAACTAAAAGATTAACCAGGGAACTTATTTTGTTGAAGTCCTTTGGAATCCATCAGTTTTCCCCTGCTTACAGTTTGTGAGAAATATCTGATGATTTAATAACTGCCCTACAGATAAGTTTATAATCCATTCCTGTCTGCAGAGAAGAACCCTCAAGCCAAATAAGGCCCTTAAGGTAAGAACATTTTATATTTTTAAAAGGTTGCAAAAACAAAAAAGTACACGTAATTGAGAACTTATGTGGCCCATAAGGCCTAAACTATTTACTATCTGGCCCTTTACAGAAAAAGTTTGCCCACTCTTGTACTGTAGTACCAGGCACTGAATGTACAGAGACCCCAAAGACACTGCCCAGAGATGCTCCTTTCTGGACAGAGTAACTGAAGAGGAAAAAGTTTTATTAAGTCAGCTCCAAATGACTTAGAATCATTTCTATTTCTCTAACTGACTTGCCCTCAGAAGTACTGCCCTCAAAAGATTCTACTCCCTCTTCTTTAGACTCAATGGTTTCAGCTGAGATGCTAAGTAGCTCTAGAGATAAATGCAAAAGATCTCAAGTCTTACCTGAGGCATTTGCTATCGCCAAGGGCAGGCTTGGAAGCTGGTGCACCTGGATTCCTGAAGCACCCAATGCACTGAGGTTAATGGTCTGGAGGCCAGGCATGGAGGAGAGCTGAGCAGCATTCACAGTGACTGTGCCGGCAGGGATGGAGGCAGCTGAGGCAATAGGTGTAAGGGTGGTACTGCTGCTGCTGGTCTGCCCCAAAGAAACACCCTGCATTGGGGCCAAGGTGATTGTCTGGGCTTGTGGGTTCTGAACTTGGAGGTTCTGCAGCTGAAGAGTCTGCCAGCTGACCTGTCCATTGGGCCCCACTGTTGGTGTCCGGATGATGATGGGGCCAGAGTTTGGAACAGCCTGAAGCTGAAGGTTCTGGAGGGTTTCCTGGGTGATAGCTTGAGTTGTAAAGGTCTGCCCTGACAATGGGGCGGCTTGGAGGGCCTGAAGGGCCTGTCCGCCTTGAACCAGCTGAGGCTGGATGAGAATTTGTTGTTGTTGCTGTGTCTGCTGGTTTTGCTCTCCCTCTTTTTGTTGACTTGCTTGCAGTGAACCTCCAGATGTCTGGTTCTGCTGGATGTTCAGAGTATCAGATCCCTGCAGCCCGCTGACCCTCTGGGGTGTCTGGCTCTGAGAGCTGGTCCCTGCTGATCCGCTGGTGGTAAAGTTCATAATTCCCATGTTGCTGGTGGTAGTAGTTGTTGAGTAGCTATTGGCATTGGTGAAAAAGGAGCTGGAACTGGCTTGTGAAGATACCAAACTGGCAGAACTGATGGCAGTCCCTGAGGTGACAGGCTGTGAGCCACTCTCCTGGGACCCAGAGCTGCTGATCGTGACTGCCTGAGAGCTAGGAGTCAAGGTAGCTGCAGAAACGCTGTTGACAGGCAGCAAGGTAATATTCCCATTCAGGGCCACTGGTACGTTGGTCACATACTGAGTCTGTCCTGAGAGTACATTATTAGCCAGGCCTTGAAGGGGGACAGCCTGCTGGAGTAGGTTTGGCATAGCAGCAATGATGTTGCCTCCACTTCCTCGGTTTGTGATGATCTGTTGGTTTGCACCTGGTATGATCTGTATCTGACCTGAACCATCCTGCTGCACTTGGGCCCCAGTGGCAGCAAACTGCAGCTGTTGCCCATCAACGGTCTGGAACTGTGGGATTACTTGATACTGAATATTAGGCATCACTCCAGGTAGTCCGGTCAGGACTTGCTGGTTCTGAAGGTTGGAAGTGGCAGCCACAACATACTGCCCACCGGAGACCGTGCGATTCTTGGAAGACTCACTGCCATTGTTGCCGTTGGTACTGCTGCCACTCTGTTCCTTCGAGGTAGGGGTAGCCCCAGAGGAGGAAGAGATGATCTGCCAGCCATTGGCACCCTGGGAAAGTTGTGTGGCTGTGAGGTCAAGCTCACCTGTGCCCCCTGACTGGCTTGGGCCCTGGGAGTTGTTGCTGTTTTCATTGGGTGACTCAATTCTGCTGCAAGTTGCTGCCAGCAGAGCCAAAGGGGATGGCTGGGATTCCTGGCCAGAAATAAGGGAGAGGAAAGGAGTTACTTTAGTGATACCCATTTGCCAGACCAGGGGGCAGTGTAACAGTGCAAAAGGGGAAAAAAAAGAAAAACCCAACCAAACAAAAAGTTGGATCTATCTATACTGTTGAAACTCTCATTCAGGGGGATCTCCAAGTCACTTGTCTAGCTGTGCTTACTTCCCTATCTAGAAAATGGTTTAGCCCTTCCCCAAAAATTTTTTTGTAAAAAGACAGTCATCTAAGGATATTTACAGCCTCTCAGCACCTTCCCCATTCTGTCAGGATCATCACTTACCTGCCCTCCTCCTCCGCTGCTGCTGCTACTGCCTGCGCTGCTGCTTCGAGCCTGAGAAAAGGCACCACTACCATTTCCATTGCCCCCGTTATTGCCACCAACTCCTTTTTCAATCTTCACCACTGCTGTCATTTCATCCATGGAGTGATCTTGGTCTAAAAATAATTTTAAAATAACTTAAAATTGGAGAAAGCAAAAGGTCAAGTGAGAAAGGGTAAAAGAGGCTGTGATGAAACAAATGACTAACAGGAAGGTGAAAGGCGCCAGTATTAAAAAAACGATTCGGGGAGAAGGAACAGTTGCAGACCAGTAGGATGTGATCTAGGCTCAGTGATGCCAAAACCGGACCTCAATTCTCCCTTGCACAAAATTAAAGTCAGAAAACACTGAAAAGGTGCCTTTGGTACAGGAAATACGAGGGTCGGTGGGCATGTTGAAAAAGGAACCTGGGGGAAAAAAAGGATAGATAAGGCATAAAACATGTGGGTGGATGGAAAGTTTGCTAAAAACTAGGGTCAAAGGAAATGGAGAAAGAGAAAATCTCAAGTGTAAAAAGTAACAAGAGGAAAGGAGGAGAAAGGGGAAAAGAACAGATAAAAAGTTTGAGTGGGGAAACATTTATAAATATTAATAAGGGGCTAAAGAGGTCCAGGGGTTAGAAATCAAGCGATTCGGGGCGGCTAGAGGGCGGGCCCTAGAGGGAAAGGGCGGTTTCGGGGTGTGGGGCGTGGAAAGGGCGGGACGGTAGGGGGGAGGGGTAATTTACGGGGGGAGGGGTAATCTAAGGCAGGGGGGGAAGGGAGGAGGGCCTTGGGGCCGGCGGCGACCAGAGGGCGGACCAGGGAGGCGGTTGGCCCGGGCGGGGCCTGCTCTGCTCGGGCCGCCCCCGCGGCTCCAGCCCCCGGCAGGAGGAGCCTCAGGCGGGCAGCCGAGTAGTGGGGGGTAAGGCCCGTCCCCCGTGGCCGGGGCGGGCAGGGGGCGGGCGAGGCCACGCTGCCCCCTCCCCCGGGGCGGGTGGCCCATCCCCCTCCTCCTCCTCGGAGGCCCCGCCACTGCCCCTTCTCCCTCCCTTCCCTCCGCCCCGGGCGGGACCAAGGCCGCCGCCGCCGCCTCCCGCCCGCCCCCCCTCACGGCGGGGACCGCCCGGTCGGCCCTCGCGCGCGCCCCCTCACTCCCCTCCCACCCCTAAGCTTGGAGTGGACTCATCCTTACCGCTCATGGTAGCAGCTGAGGGACGAGCTCAAGGGGGTCCTGTCCGGGGGGGTTGGGGGGGGCCAGGAAAAACGCGGACGCTGACGAGGCAAGCGAACCCGGACCGGACAGGGAGGGGGGGGTAAGGAGGAGGGAGCAGCGCGCCACAAGCCCGGCCTAGGCCCCGCCCCTTTACTGCTGCCCCGCCCAATGAGGGAGGGAGAAAGGAGGGACTTGCAGAAGAAAGACGGGCAGATTGCCCAATGCTAAGGCTCGCTTGCTCTCTAAGGCGTGTAAGACAAAGTTGCGTGCGTGGTGTCCGCCCCAAAAGATCTGCCTCTCAGTTTTAGAGGCCAATGAAAGAGGCAGGAAGTGAAGGTGGGCAGGAACTAAAGATGATGGGCTTGGGGAAGAAGCCAGTCAACTGCCAGGCGGGCTCCGTGATTAGTAGGGATTGGAAGAGCTTTCATTGGAATGACAGAACAACAGCCAACCAGAAGCTTGGACGTGCCTGGGCAAAGTCCTAGTGGGAGGAGGTAAGAAGTAGACAGGAATGGGATAGGATGAAGCAGATCAAAACCAATCAGAAATCAGGCGGGCAGCCAGGAAAGTTATGATTGGATTAACACTGAAAAGAGACGCGATAGGACGCAAATTGACATGTATAAAAGCCAATTGAGCGCCGCGTGAGCTCTGAGGGCAAGAACCTGGAGTGGGCAGAGGAGAATTGGCCTCTGCCTCAGTCGTTCGGTCCAATGAGGTGGCTGGGGGGAAAGTCAGCCACCGCCTCCTCTTGGCCGATGGGCGTTACCAGAGCCGGGAGGGAACAGGGCTGTGCCAAGAGGAGTCCGTCGCCATTTTGGCCCTCCTCTGGGGACGTCTTTACAGTGATTAGGTAGCAACGCTTCAGCTGAACCGTGCAGCTCAACAAGTGTCAGGCCGAGCCACTCGGCGCAAAGTTCTGCTTTGACACCAAGGCTCGTTTGAGTCTTAATTTAACCGCTCTTAAAAGTAGTTCTCGAGTCTCACCCCTTTAGGGGTGGGCGGAGAGGCAGGCGGATGCCTCTGAATGTGGTGTAAGCCCTGTGGGTACAGGCGCAAGAGCTCTGGTGAGAGTTCTCACACAGCCAGTTAACGCGCTGACCGATTTGCGAGGTCTTTGTGAGACTCCAGCAAACGCCATTTTATTAAATTCTCCCAATTTGTCTGGTGCTGGCTACTTAAGGCGGGTTAACTTTTCAAGAGCTTGCATTTGAAGCTAAATTATGTTGGAGAACCTCCCATAATCAAGATGCTATAAGCCACTTTCCGCTGCCGCTGCCCCCTTAATTGTAAATACGCTGTAAGCAAAGTAGCAAAATAAAGTTCTTGCTTTTTGCAAGTGCATAAAAGGATTTTTCCTGAATTTCTGGCCTCCCATTCTGCCTTTCCTTTATCCTAGTTTTTGTGGCAGCTGCCTGGGTGACTTGTCAATAACGTGACAAGGTCATATCTTTTTTCACTTGTATGTTATATGTTGTCACTTCATTATCTACAGTTAAGCACTTGATGCTGTCATGTTTTAAAGTCTGGATTCCCCGAAACTGAGGCTTCATGTTTCTCTGGGCAAGGCCAGAAGGTAAAAGCCTACAGTTAAGTGCCTAGATCAGCTAGGTATCTTGCATTCCTAATGTCATTCTCATGAGGAAGTTATTAGTAAGTATTAGAGGCTATTAGTAAGTATTTTGTACGTTGAGATATTAGTAAGTATTTTTTAAGTTAAGAAATTGATGCTAGGAAGTAACTTCCCAAAGATCACAAAGCTAATGAGTTATGCCAAATTTCAACTCAGAATAATCCCACCGAAAGTCTGTAAGTTCTTAAATGAATAATGCCTGTATAACCATTTATAAAATTGAGCTTAATTTTTAAAATGGGCTTAATAAACTTTTTTTTTTTAAGAAAAGCTTTTTGTTTCCTTCTAGCTCTTAAAAAAAAATCCTGCAGGTACTTCCTGGAGAGCTTACATGGTATCATCTTCTTTTATAACTTTATTACAAAACATCGCATTACATTTCTATTACTAGCATCTCTAAGTCAAAGTTTCTCAAAATAGAATATCAGGGAATCTTTATCTGTATCCTCTGGACTGCTTTTTTAAAAAAAGGTAGATTCCTAGACCTCATCTTAGGTCTAGTAAATGATAGTCTCTGGAGAGGGACAAGACAACACAACTCTTTCAGGTGATTAGTCCCTAAATCACAGTTTAAGAAGCACTAAAGGAAGAAACTTGAGAGAAGAAACTTCCAGAAGGAAAGAAACTTCCTGGAGGGAAGAAGCTGCATTGCTCATCTTTGTAAACCAAGCTCTGGAGATTCCAACAGCTGTTTAGTGTATTTAGCAAAAGACCACACCCAAACTTGCTGAGGCGGGTGGAGGGAGGAGGAACTAAAACTGTGGCGCAGTCCTCTGAACATTTCTAATTTAATCCTTTCAACCAATGTAAGAAATTGTCATGCTCTTCTCCAGTACTTTAAATTATGACTGTTTTGTTTAGTTTCAAAGCTTTTTTTTTTTTTCTTTTCCCAATAGTTCTAAGCTGGTCTAAGCCAAAAATGGGAACTAGGGTTTGGTTTTATTCCAGGTAATGATAAAAAAGACCTAGCTTTAGACCCAGAAGTTCAAGAGCCACACTCCTTTACACAGTACTCTCTTTGCTTCTCCAGGACGAGACAGAATTCAGAACCTGGCCTGTGAGGGATGTCCTCAACATAAGCTTGTTTATTAACAGTTTCTGAGAGCAAATGGACATGTTGTCCAATTCATCTGTGAAAACCTGAACAGATTTTCTTTCGACTAAACAACAACAACAAAAATGAATAAACTTGTTTCAAGTTTGTCTTCATAACTGTTTGTGAAATCATTTAAATAACTCCTAATGACTGTGTTTAAAAAAAGCCATGTGGATTGAGGGTTGTCTTCATTCAAAACCACTCATAAGAACACAGGCACTCAGTGCTAACACTCCAGTGTGGTCATCGGTCTGCCCTGCACCTATTCAGGCTCACCTTCCCTGTCTACTACACTCTTAGCCTTCGTTTTGTTCTTTGTTGAAGTTTTCCACTAAAACATGCTTTCTTGGGTCTCCAAAATTTAAAAGTACAGTTCACTGAGCTGGTCCTCCTTCTGGGCTCATAACTCTTATCTTTGATAAAAATGAATTGTAATGCAGTCTTTGCTAACTCCCCCAGTTACTGTAAACTCTATCCACCATGCTCTTTTTACATACATCCATTAAAGGTATCTAAATATCACATCTCCAGTCAAAGTAATCTTGAGGGCCGGAAGTGATGCCTTTTCCCTATGTATCCTCAAGGCCTAGGATATAGCTCACAGTAAACACTTGATAAGTGAAAGGGGAAGGCCAGTCCCCCAAATTCTGAATAGGTCTTCAGATAGTACAACGCCAAGGATTGATTCTCAGCCTTGGGTTGGTTGCCTTTTTCAAGTCAAACCTGATTTTGAAGATACTCTTTGATTTTAGCGATTTCCCATTTAGCAATCTGGTAACAGGAATATTTTACAAATTAAAATATGCAAATGATTCAAAACTCTTCTTTTATAACGTCATTGTAAACTTCCTTCTTGGTAAACTTTCAACAACAGCTGTTAAGAACAAAACACATTGACTAAAATTCTGTTTACCTGTCATACCTACTCTAAGATAAAGAAGCTTTATCTTAGAAAGATAAAAGAATCCCTGACAAGAAAATAAAGTCTCAGAAAATCTTGATTTTTCACATCATGCACATTTCAGGTCATTTACAAAGTAACTGGTGACTGGAGAAGATAAATGGATCATCATACATCCCTCAGTCTTTTCAAGACCCTGAAAACCAGGTAACTAAGAACTCTAAGAAGTCAGGTTTCTTTGAGAAGCTCAGAACCTGTTGATGAGAAATTCAGGACAGGCTACAGATATTCTTTACTATTATTATTTAAAGTGACTCATTCTGCATCTTTGCTGGGTTTGTTTCCTTATCTAAGAAGCGTTCAGGTTCATCCCTGCCTGGTACTAAGAAGGCAGCTAGTAACAGTACAACTAGTCCTGGTCCGTGGCTCTGGTGGTCTTAAAGGTGCTGGAGAATAAAGAAAGGCTGGGGGGAGGGGTTTCTTTTTAGAGCTGAGAGGCATCCTCAAGAACCCTAGTTATTGTTGGAGCTGAACTCTGGCCCAACTTTCTGGAATATTCTTTTCTGAAGACTGCAAGAACAGGCCTGACAATAAACTCAGTTCATGGTCCCTGCAGCTTGAAGAACCCACCTTTTGGCAAATAAAAGCAGAGGTGGTTTAAGGGATAGTGAGAAAGATAGGAAGAGAAACTGTCCAGAGACACAATCCATCTGCACTCTTGAGAGCTAGAGGAGGCAAGCTGGAGGCACCCGAGAGATTCAGAGAGGAGTCTGTACCCCACTGTGAAAAAGCCGCTTCACTGAACAATTAAATCTGACCCCTAGGCACTCCAGCTAAAAACAAACACATAATCAAAACATTTCCCTCACCCCAAATATCTAACCTTTTCTGGCTCCTCTGCTCACCAGTCCTGGAAACCTGTGCTTATTGCCAAGTTACGCTCACCAGTTTCCCCCACCCGCACTCGGCCCCGGACCTCTGCACCCCAAGGGTGAGTGGGGTCCTGCCTGACAGCATTAAAAAAAAAAAGTTCCCCTTTTAACCAAAAATGAAGCAGTTTCCTTTTCTCTTTCCTCTCCTGGGACAAGAAGCCCTGAGTTCTCTCCAGAATCCAGAGTTGAGGAAAGAGCTGAGCCACCCCCCAGCTTCCCACTCCCAGTAAGGAGACTGGCCCCGACTGGCTCAACAGGTCTATAAAAAGGACTTGCCCTCCCCGGGCATCCAAAGCCCAGGCTGGAGGAAGGAAAGGGAGGGGACCGGAGGGGGCCGGCCTGGGGCTCGCCCGGTTTCCCCCTCCCACGGGGCCACTCGGAGGGCGGGCGGAGGGCCGGGCTGGGGGTGGAGGGAGCTGGATACATAAACAAACCCGCCTGGGCCACGAGGTACCCAGAGGAGCGGGGTGGGGTTTGCCGGCCTCTGGGACCCAGTCTGGAGCTGGAAGACGGGCGTGCGCCGGGCCTGGGCCTCTCCACCCCCAGTTTCCGGCTAGGGGTGGACCAGCTGGCTCTCCCCAACCGCAAACCCCTCCTTCCTGCTTTGCCCTCCCTCCCTCGAGCCCCAGAAGCCCGCTGAAGCTCCTAGAGACTTAACACCTGACTTTTCCTCTCTTCTTCCGGAAGTTTTCACTGTCCCCTAGGCGAGTGGGTGGTTCCTGTTGGGAAAAGGCTCTGGCACGGCATGTTCATGCCTCCTTGGGGTGCCCAGAGAGATGGTGGAGAGGGCCGGAGCTTTACAGGCTTTTGCTTCCAAGAGACGTTTTCCCACCGCTACCCTGAGGCTTGATCCCCAGCCTAGAGGTAACCTTTACCACAGCCTGACTTCTCTCTGCATTCCCCTCCGCCACCATTGTAGGCGATCAGAGGTTCCTGGACAAAGGTCCCTGGGTGTTTTCCACTAAGAGCTTAACCTTCAGCCACTCACAGCTAGTAACTGATACTTGTAGATAGTATAGTGTCTCTTTGTTGTGTGTGAAAGTCACTCAGTTGTGTCCAACTCTGCGACCCCTTGGATTGTAGCCTGCCAGGCTCCTCTGTCCATGGAATTCTCCTGGCCAGAATACTGGAGAGGGTAGCCTTCCCTTCTCCAAGGGATCTTCCCCACCCAGAGATCAAACCCTGGTCTCCTGCATTGCAGGCGGATTCTTTACCACATGAGCCACCAGGGAAGTCTCTTACTGATTGGGAAATAAATTTAGGACTTAAGAAGTGTGTCCAACCAAGGTCTCAAGACAGAGTGAGGTGGGACTCCCTGATGCAAATTTTTCTCTAGCATTTCTTTCCCAAAGTGTGGTGGCAGTGAACATTTTTGTATGTTTTCTTTTAATAAATTTTTAGAAATAAATTTAACTACCTATGAAGCCTATCATTTCACAGGTGTTATTGTTTAAGATGAAGAAAAAATAAGTGGTATACTGTGGAACAAGAGTGAAGAAGGCAATGGCAACCCACTCCAGTACTCTTGCCTGGAAAATCCCATGGGTGGAGGAGCCTGGTAGGCTGCAGTCCATGGGGTCTCGAAGAGTCCGACACGACTGAGCGACTTCACCTTCACTTTTCCCTTTCATGCATTGGAGAAGGAAATGGCAACCCAGTCCAGTGTTCTTGCCTGGAGAATCCCAGGGACGGGGGAGCCTGGTGGACTGCCGTCTATGGGGTCACACAGAGTTGGACACAACTGAAGCGACTTAGCAGCAGCAGCGTGGAACAAGGGGAACCTGATCATGGTAAAGATAAGAAGGTGGCATGTGATGGATGGACCTAGAGATTATTACATTAAGTGAAATAAGCCAGACGGAGAAAAACAAATATCATATCACTTGTATGTGGGATCTAAAAATATGGTACAAATGAACATGTTTACAAAACAGAAATAGACTCAAAGACATAGAAAAAAAAAAATTACGGTTACCAGAGGGGATAGTGGTGGGGGCCGGGGTGGGGAAGGATAAATTAGAATTTTGGATTAACATATACTCACTGCTGCTGCTGCTGCTGCTAAGTCAATCCTGTCTGACTGTGCGACCCCAGAGACGGCAGCCCACCAGGCTCCACCGTCCCTGGGATTCTCCAGGCAAGAACACTGGAGTGGGTATATACTCACTACTATATATAAAATAGATGAACAACAAGGACCTGCTATATAGCACAGAGAACTATACTCATCTTGTAATAACCCATAATGGAAAAGAATCTGGAAAAGAATATATGTATATAAAACAGTCATTTTGCTGTACACTTGAAACTAACAAAATACTGTAAATTAACTAGACTTCAATAAAAATTTTTAAAAAAAGAAGAAAGTAGAATGTGAATGTCGACTGGAGAATTACATGGTAACAATCCTGCTCTCACTGTCTTACTGCAGCTGTTTTTAAGAAGGGAGAATGAGGATACTTGAGTGAGGGGCTAGTCCAGATGATCCACAAGGGTTCTTCCAGCCCTGACATTCTAAACTTTAAAATCAGTCAAAACATATTTAAAGCAGAAACTGCACGTTAGAAGATAAGAAAACCTGAGCTAACAGAGGCAGGAATTTTCTGAGCCACACCACCACCGCCGCCGCTGCCACCAAATATTCCAGAGTAGAAGAGGAAGCTTCCTGCTCTCCACAGTGGAGAGTGCAGGACACAGTGAACAGGTCTTGAAATGGTTTATCTCTCCTCAGTCCTGGGGAATTTTGCCTGGTTAGTCTCCTCATTTCTGCAAGGTGCACACAGCAGGGCTGAAAGGAAGAACTGCCAGTGTGGTATCCCTGTCCCAGAGGACTGGGCCAGTCCAGGCTGCCAGCATCAAGCTGATGATCCTGAGTGGCTCATCCCTGACTTCAACCCACACTGTGTTGCTAAGGGCAGCAACCACGGAGACTGCGGTCCAGTGGGAGCTCAGCCTCCAGATCCATAGATGGTTAACTGCCTGTATCCCCTCAGGCTTAGCTTCCCCCCAGCTAGCTTCAAAAACACAGAACCCCAGACCACCAGCCACGAGCTTTATGTGGCCCTGATGTAAGGCAATAAGAAAAACACTGCTTCACCTAACAAATATTCTTCCCTGAATCTAAGAAATTCTTTAGATCTAATTTCCAGTTTGCAGAAAATGTGGGGGCTGGAGGAACAAGGTAAGTGAAAACACAAAGAAACTAATTAGAAAAATTCCAAAGGCAATTTGGGGTGACTGTTTCTTCAACAAGTCAATGGCATGGAAAAGGAGGAAGAGCTGCTCTTACTTAAAAGAGACTTAAGAGGCAAAACAGTCACAAGCAACATGATCTTACTTTGAACAAAACTACAACAGTAAAAAGATCTTTTGGGGATAGTTGGGAAATTTTGAATATGGACTATTAGGTCATATTAGAGAATGATTAATGGGAAAGACTGAAGGCAGGAGGAGAAGGGGACAACAGAGGATGAGATGGTTGGATGGCATCACTGACTGGATGGATATGAGTTTGAGCAAGCTCTGGGAGTTGGTGATGGACAGGGAAGCCTGGCGTGATGCAGTCCATGGGGTCACAAAGAGTTGGACACAACTGAGCAACTGAACTGAACTGAAGGAATGATTGTTAATTTGGGGGGAAACATAAGAGCATTGGGATTATATGAGAACAAGTTTTTATTAGCAATGCATATTAAAATATTTCAGAATTTAACTCAAAATGTCTGTAAATTATATTAAAATACTTAAAATAATAACTGAGGGAATTCACTAGTAGTTTAGTGGTTATGACTTTGAGTTTCCACTATAGGGGCCAGGATTTGATCCCTGGTCAAGGGAACTAGGATCCCTCAAGCTGCATGGTGAGGCCACACACAAAAAATAATAAGTAAATAAATACTAACTGACCTAAATGTGGCAAATATTAACATAATTACTTTTTTGACCCCACTTCCTGAATAGTAATCATTGTTAAGTCCAGATGATAGTTATATCAAATTCATTTTCTTCACCATTCTGATTTAAATGCTTTTTTAGCAATACAAATAGTTTTTAAACTAATTAAATAATAATAAAATTCCCAATTTTAAATGTTTATTTTTATTATTTGGTTGTGTCAGATATTAGTTGTGGCACACAGGATCTTTTAGTTTCAGTATGTGGGATCTGGTTCCCTGATTAGTGATTGAACCTGGGCCCCCTGCTATGGTTTTTCAAGTAGTCACATATGGATGTGAGAGTTGGACCATAAAGTAGGCTGAGCGCTGAAGAATTGATGCTTTTGAACTGTGGTTGTTGGAGAAGACTCTTGGGAGTCCCTTGGACTGCAAGGAGAGCAAACCAGTCAATCCTAAAGGAAATCAACCCCAAATATTAATTGGAAGGACTGATGCTGAAGCTCCAATACTTTGGCCACCTGATGCAAAGAGCCGATTCATTGGAAAAGCCCCTGATGCTGGGAAAGATAGAAGGCAGGAGGAACAGGAGACGACAGAGGACAAGATAGTCGGATGGCATCAGCAACTCGATGGACATGAATTTGAGGAAGCTCTGGGAGATGGTGAAGGATAGGGAGGCCTGGCGTGCTGCAGTCCATGGGGTTGCAAAGAGTCGGACATACTGAGCGACTGAACAACAACAACCCCTGCATTGGGAGCATATACACTGACCACCAGGGAAATCCTCACTTCTCCTTTTATGGCTGAAGTCTCAGGCCCATGATCTCCTTTCCTTACTGCAGGAGTTCACACTTCTTTGGTTATTCTCTTTTGCCCCTGCTTTATCAGCCTATGGCATAGTACCAAAGATGTGCCACCTCTGGCCATGTCTCTCTTGTATTTGTTGACTTAGAAGAAGGGAGTAGAAATCTGAGGCTCCTCCCGTGGCACCTTTTTAGAATCCTTTTCTGGGTGGTGGTAGTAGAATTTGAGGAAGATACTCTTCCCTGCACAGCAGCCACCCATGTGTGAGCCAGTCAGCATCACAGCATCTATCACACACTGTGGCTAACCCAGAAAAGTAAAGGACTCAGGGGAAAAAATGGAGTGATTTCCCGAGGGGCAGGCTTCTGACCAAGGCTGAAGAGGGAGGCACTAAGCTGAAGAACTTCCTGCCTCCCAGTTTGTGTGATTATCCCCCACCAAGGAATTTCTTGGTGGTCCACTGGTTAAGATGTATCTGTTTTCACTGCCAGGGTCCCAGGTTTGATCCTTGGTCTGGGAACTGAGATCTCACAAGCCACACAGCCAAAAATAAAAAATAATTGTATCCCCCACCATTCCTTGCTCCCCAAACGAACGCTAGTCTCTCTGCTGTGCACTTTTATTCAGAGTTGAACGTTTCTATACAAGATAGAGCTGTAGACACTGGGGAAGATGAAACAAAGGAGACATGGTCCTCCCTTAAGGAAATCATGGCTTAGTAGAGGAGGCTGACTCATACTCAGCTAATTATAACATCCTGTCTCAAAGGCGTGCTTGCGTGCATGAATGCTTAGTCCCTCAGTCATGTCTGACTCTTTGAGACCCCATGAACTGTAGTCCTCCAGGCTCCCCTGTCCATGGAGTTCTCCAGGCAAGAATACTGGAGTGAGTTGCCATTTCCTCCTCCAGGGGATTATATCCTATCTTACAGGCAATGAAAAAGATATGTACACAAAGGATCCTTTTTTGGGGGCCTACCTGTGCAACTTGTGGGATCTTAGTTCCCCTACCGGTGATTGAACCTGGGCCCTCTGCAGTTAGAGTAAGTGAAGTCACTCAGTCGTGTCTGACTCTTTGCAACCCCATGGACTGTAGCCTACCAGACTTCTCTGTCCATGAGATTCTCCAGGCAAGAATCCTGAAGTGCTTTGCCATTTCCTGCTCCAGGTGATATTCCCGGCCCAGGGATCGAACCCGGGTCTCCCGCATTGCGGGCAGACACTTTAACCTCTGAGCCACCAAGGAAGCTCTCTGCAGTTAGAGTGCAGAGTCCTAACCATTGGACCACCAGGGAATTCAGAAAAGGATTCCATTTTGAGGCACCTTGTGCTCAGTTTTCTCCCCAACAAACTTGTACTCTCTTCAGACCTCTACCATCCTCAGTCATTGAGTCTCATCTTCTGTCATCAGTCACTGAGTCCCATCAATCTTATTCCACAAATATCTCAATTTCATCCCTTCCTCCCTCTCCATATCCTTAGCCACTATCTTAGGTGAACCCAACATTGTTTACTTGTTACTACAGACAATGGATTCCTTATCTCCAAGTTGACCCTCTTCAAGATAAGCCCCAGGGAGTCTTATATTGATAAGAAATAGCTCATCATCAGTTCAGTTCAGTTCAGTCACTTAGTCTTGTCCCACTCTTTGTGACCTCATGGACTGTAGCACGCCAGGCTTCCCTGTTCATCACTAACTCCCAGAGTTTACTCAAACTCATGTCCTTCAAGTCAGGGATACAATCCAACTTTCTCATCCTCTGTTGTCCCCTTCTCCTCCTGCCTTCAGTCTTTCTCAGCATCAGGGTCTTTTCCAATTAATTGGCTCTTCACATCAGGTGGCCAAAGTATTGGAGCTTCAGCTTCAGCATCAGTCCTTCCAGTGAATATTCAGGACTGATTTCCTTCAGGATTGACTGGTTTGATCTCCTTGGAGTCCAAGGGACTCTCAAAGGTCTTCTCCAACACAACAGTTCAAAAGCATCAATTATTCAGCACTCAACCTTCTTTATGGTTCAACTCTGACATCCATACACGACTACTGAAAAACCATGGCTTTGACTAGACGGACCTTTGTCAGCAAAGTAATCTCTCTGCTTTTTAATATGCTCTCTAGTAGGTTGGTCATAGCTTTTCTTCCAAGGGGCAAGCTGCAGTCACCATCTGCAGTGATTTTGGAGCCCAAAAAAATAAAGTCTGTCACTGTTTCCATTTTTTCCCCATCTATTTGCCAGGAAGTGATGGGACCGGATGTCATGATCTTATTTTTTTGAATGTTGGGTTTTAAGCCAGCTTTTTCACTCTCCTCTTTCACTTTCATCAAGAGGCCCTTTAGTTCCTCTTCTCTTTCTACCATGAGGGTGGCGTCATCTGCATGTCTGAAGTTATTGATATTTCTTCCGGCAATCTTCCAGCTTGTGCTTCATTATCAGTACAAGTCAATCAAATCTTTTCAGGATTAACCTTTCACCTAGAGAGCAAAGCTCTCCCACTCAACTATCATTCATAAAATATGTCAAATGGTTTGCTCCATGCCATCGTATTTACACACATACAGATGTGTGCCTGGAGTGGCCTTCCTTGTACTAGTAGTTCAAGAACTCAATTTCTGGGAATTCTCTGGTGGTCCAGTGGTTAAGACTCTGGACTCTCACTGCCAAAGGCCCAGTGGAGAGAAGTGAATTGGGTCTTGGAGCCACAGATCAAAGTTCATATCCAGGCTTAGAAGGTATGTAACTTGAGGCAAGTAACTTTTTGGAGCCTTAATTGCTCATCTATAAAATGAGAATATTATTACTTATCTGGAAGAGTTGTAGAGAAATTAAGTGGAAATGTGGACAATCTTTTTTGCTTTCGTTGTGGGGTTGGTTTCTTTCTTTCTTTCAATCTGCTTGATTTTTGTTTTTACTACTCAAGTAATACATGACATCAGGTCTTTGTATAAGATTTGAGACAGTCAGTTTGCTCCCATCATTAACCTACCCTGCCCCCCCCCCCCACATAATAGATAGTAAATATCTGGCTTTTTAACTTTTTATTTTATACTGGAGTATAGTTGATTAAGGTAACTCAGATGGTAAAGAATCTTCTGCAATGCAGGAGACCTGATTTCAATTCTTGGTCAGAAAGATCCCCTGGAGAAGGGCTAGGCTACCCATTCCAGTATTCCTGGGCTTCCCTGGTGGCTCAGTTGGTAAAGAATCTGCCTCCAAAGCAGGTTTCTATCTGGGTTTGATCCCTGGGTTGGGAAAATCCCCTTGAGGAAGAAATGGCAACCCACTTCAGTATTCTTGCTTGGAGAAACCTCATGGACAGAAGAGCCGGGCAGGCTACAGATCCCTGGGTTGGGAAAATCCCCTTGAGGAAGAAATGGCAACCCACTTCAGTATTCTTGCTTGGAGAAACCTCATGGACAGAAGAGCCGGGCAGGCTACAGTCCATGGAGTCTCAAAGAGTTGGACACAACTGATCAACTAAGCACAGCACATGGCATTTAGGACAGTGGAGAGCTGTACAGCATAATGGTTCAGAGTACAGATTCTGGAGACGGGTGCGAATCCTGGCTCTGTAGCTATTATGACCTTGGGCAAGTCACTTAACCTCCTTTTCTTCCTTATCTATAAAATGAGGAAACAAGAGTATTTAGTGGGTGGAATGGTTGAAGTATGGTAGGAATCCCAGCACACAGTTAAGTACATGTCAGTATTATCAGTATGAAAGTAAGTGAAAGTGTTGGTAGCTCAGTCTTGTCCCAACTCTTTGCAGCCTCATAGACTGTAGCCTGCCAGGTCCCTCTGTCCATGGAGTTCTCCAGGAAAGAATTGCAGAGTCAAGACATATTTAAAATTTTGATACACTGCCAAATTATCTAACAAAAATATTTCCAGTTGCACTCATATCAACACTGTGAAAGTGATAATTTCCCTGAATGCTCAAACAATTTTTAAAATTGCTGTTGGGACTTCCCTGGAGGTTCAGTGGTTAAGACTCTGCACTTCCACTGCAGAGGCCAGGGGTTCCATCCCTGGTTGGGGAATTAAGATCCCTAATGCCTTTAGGCTAAAACATTACAAACAAAAAAAAAAAGAAAACTGTCAATCTAACAATTCCATTATTGAAATTTGTTTTTTCCTGATTAATTGAGATTTACAAGAACAGGTGTCTTCTGTTATTGTGCATTTGTATTTTGTCCTCTGTGAGTTGTCCTTTATGTACCTTGTCCATTTTTCTATTGAATCCTTTGACTTAAGCTCTTATGTATATGCCATATTCTTTGTTAACAATATGTCAAATATTTTCTCCCTGTCAGTTGTCATGTTTTTGTTTGCTTGCTTTTGAGATAGAAGACAATCAACTTCAGTGAGGTATAATTTTTATACAATAAAATGCATTCATTTTAAATGTGCATCTTGATGAGTTTAGACAAAGGTATATATCCATGTAACCATCACAACAATCAAGATACGGAACATTACCCTAAATAGTTTCCCATGCCCCTTCCCTTTGAACAATCCATGCCAACTCCCCTCTCGCCTCAGTCCGTGGGCAGCCACTGACTTGCTTTCTGACTTCTAGAATTGATTCTAGAAAAAATTATATTTATCTTGTCTAGGGTTTCCCCAGAATATAATTGTACACTATGTACTTTCTTTTTTGCCCTAGCTTCTTTCTTCAACATAATGGTTTCAAAATTCTTCTACATTGTTGGGTGTATCAGTAGCTTATTTGCTATTATTACTTAGTAGTATTATGGTGGAGAAGGCAATGGCAGCCAACTCCAGTACTCTTGCCTGGAAAATCCCATGGATAGAGGAGCCTGTTAGGCTGCAGTCCATGGGTCGTGAAGAGTTAGACATGACTGAGCGACTTCACTTTCACTTTTCACTTTCATGCATTGGAGAAGGACATGGCAACCCACTCCAGTGTTCTTGCCTGGAGAATCCCAGGGACGGGGGAGCCTGATGGGCTGCCATCTCTGGGGTCACACAGAGTCGGACACGACTGAATCGACTTAGCAGCAGCAGCAACAGTATTATGGTAAAGATATGTTTGACTTTATAGATCAGATCAGTCGCTCAGTCATGTCCAACTCTTTGCAACCCCATGAATCGAAGCACACCAGGCCTCCCTGTCCATCACCAACTCCCGGAGTTCACTCAGATTCATGTCCATCGAGTCAGTGATGCCATCCAGCCATCTCATCCTCTGTCGGCCCCTTCTCCTCCTGCCCCCAATCCCTCCCAGCATCAGAGTCTTTTCCAATGAGTCAACTCTTCGCATGAGGTGGCCGAAGTACTGGAGTTTCAGCTTTAGCATCATTCCTTCCAAAGAAATCCCAGGGCTGATCTCCTTCAGAATGGACTGGTTGGACCTCCTTGCAGTCCAAGGGACTCTCAAGAGTCTTCTCAAGCACCACAATTCAAAAGCATCCATTTCGGTGCTCAGCCTTCACAGTCCAACTCTCACATCCATACATGACCACAGGAAAAACCATAGCCTTGACTAGACAAACCTTTGTTGGCAAACTAATGTCTCTGCTTTTGAATAAGCTATCTAGGTTGGTCATAACTTTCCTTCCAAGGAGTAAGCGTCTTTTAATTTCATGGCTGCAGTCACCATCTGTAGTGATTTTGGAGCCCAAAAAAATAAAGTCTGACACTGTTTCCACTGTTTCCCCATCTATTTCCCATGAAGTGGTGGGACCGGATGCCATGATCTTCGTTTTCTGAATGTTGAGCTTTAAGCCAACTTTTTCACTCTCCTCTTTCACTTTCATCAAGATGCTTTTGAGTTCCTCTTCACTTTCTGCCATAAGGGTGGTGTCATCTGCATATCTGAGGTTATTGATATTTCTCCCAGAAATCTTGATTCCAGTTTGTGTTTCTTCCAGCCCAGCGTTTCTCATGATGTACTCTGCATATAAGTTAAATAAGCAGGGTGACAATATACAGCCTTGACGAACTCCTTTTCCTATTTGGAACCAGTCTGTTGTTCCATGTCCAGTTCTAACTGTTGCTTCCTGACCTGCGTACAGATTTCTCAAGAGGCAGGTCAGGTGGTCTGGTATTCCCATCTCTTTCAGAATTTTCCACAGTTTATTGTGATCCACACAGTCAAAGGCTTTGGCATAGTCAATAAAGCAGAAATAGATGTTTTTCTGGAACTCTCTTGCTTTTTCCATGACCAGCGGATGTTGGCAATTTGATCTCTGGTTCCTCTGCCTTTTCTAAAACCAGCTTGAACATCAGGAAGTTCATGGTTCACATATTGCTGAAGCCTGGCTTGGAGAATTTTGAGCATTACTTTACTAGCATGTGAGATGAGTGCAATTGTGTGGTAGTTTGAACATTCTTTGGCATTGCCTTTCTTTGCGATTGGAATGAAAACTGACCTTTTCCAGTCCTGTGGCCACTGCTAAGTTTTCCAAATTTGCTGGCATATTGAGTGCAACACTTTCACAGCATCATCTTTCAGGATTTGGAATAGCTCAACTGGAATTCCATCACCTCCACTAGCTTTGTTTGTAGTGATGCTTTCTAAGCCCCACTTGACTTCACATTCCAGGATGTCTGGCTCTAGGTCAGTGATCACACCATCGTGATTATCTGGGTCATGAAGATCTTTTTTGTACAGTTCTTCTGTGTATTCTTGCCATCTCTTCTTAATATCTTCTGCTTCTGTTAGGTCCATACCATTTCTGTCCTTTATCGAGCTCATCTTTGCATGAAATGTTCCTTTGGTATCTCTGATTTTCTTGAAGAGATCTCTAGTCTTTCCCATTCTGTTGTTTTCCTCTATTTCTTTGCATTGATCGCTGAGGAAGGCTTTCTTATCTCTATTTGCTATTCTTTGGAAATCTGCATTCAGATGTTTATATCTTTCCTTTTCTCCTTTGCTTTTCGCTTCTTTTCTTTTCACAGCTATTTGTAAGGCCTCCCCAGACAGCCATTTTGCTTTTTTGCATTTCTTTTCTATGAGAATGGTCTTGATCCCTGTCTCCTGTACAATGTCATGAACCTCATTCCGTAGTTCATCAGGCACTCTATCTATCAGATCTAGGCCCTTAAATCTCTTTCTCACTTCCACTGTATAATCATAAGGGATTTGATTTAAGTCATACCTGAATGGTCTAGTGGTTTTCCCTACTTTCTTCAATTTAAGTCTGAATTTGGCAATAAGGAGTTCATGGTCTGAGCCACAGTCAGCTCCTGGTCTTGTTTTTGCTGACTCTATAGAGCTTCTCCATCTTTGGCTGCAAAGAATATAATCAATCTGATTTCGGTGTTGACTTTATAAGAAACTGCCAAATTGTTTTCTAAAATTGCTGTCTTTTATTTTGTTTTAATTTTATTTATTTATTTATATTTATTTTTGGCTACAATGGGTCCGCGTTGCTACACTGGGGCTTTTTCTGGTTCCTGTGAGTGGCGGCTACTCTCTAGTTGCAGTGCGTGGGTTTTCTTTGCTGTGGCTTCTGTTGTTGTAGAGCACAGGTTCTAGAGCATGGGATTCAGTGGTTGTGGTACACAGGCTTAGTATGCCCCTTGGCATGTGGAATCTTCCTAGACCAGGGATCGAACTCATGTCCCCTGCATTGGCAGGTGGATTCTTAATCACTGGACCACTGGGGAAGTTCTATTTTACATTTTTAAACATACATAAATACTAGATACTAACCCTTTTAAAAAAGTATTAGACATATTTTCTTCTATCAGTTGCCTTTTAATTTTGTTATTGTTTTTTTTTAATTTTGTTATTGTTATCTAGGCAATAGGACCTATTTTTTAACAGATCAAATCCATCTTTCTTTTTGTACTTTGTGTGTGTGTATTCAATCACTCAGTCATGTCCAGCTCTTTTCTACCTTATGAACTATAGCCCGCCAGGCTCCTCTGTCCATGGGATTTTACAGGCAAAATAGTGGAGTGGGTTGCCATTTCCTACACCAGGGGATGTTCCCAATCCAAGAATAGAACCCACATCTCTTATGTGTCCTGCATTGACAGGTGAATTCTAAAGGTCCATCTAGTCAAAGCTATGGTTTTTACAGTGGTCATGTATGGATGTGAGAGTTGGACTATAAAGAAAGCTGAGCACTGAAGAATTGATGCTTTTGAACTGTGGTGTTGGAGAAGACTCTTGAGAATCCCATGGACAGAAAGGAGATCAAACCAGTCCATCCTAAAGGAAATCAGCCCTGATTATTCATTGGAAGGACTGATGCTGAAGCTGAAACTCCAATATTTTGGCCACCTGATGTGAAGAACTGACTCATTTGGAAAGACCCTGATGCTGGGAAAGATTGAGGGCAGGAGAAGGGGACGACAGAGGATGAGATGGTTGGATGGCATCACCAACTCAATGGGCATAAGTTTGAGTAAACTCCAGGAGTTGGTGTTGGACAGGGAGGCCTGGCATGCTGTAGTCCGTGGGGTCACAAAGAGTCAGACACAACTGAGCAACTGAACTGAACCTGGGAAATCTTTGGGTCGTATTTACCAAGTATCAGCAGCACTTGGACGTGCTGGCACAAAATAGACTCTCAGTTAGTGTTTACTGGATGACCCAACAACAGTGAGTAGTTACACTGCCATTCTGCAGGAGTTAGTAAATACAGTTCAATTCCAATCCTTTAGCTAAAGCAAACTAGTCACAGAGGATGGATTTAAGCATCAGTAAAAGACTCCAAGAGGAAGATCCCCTGAAGTAGGGAAGGGCAACCCACTCCAGTGTTCTTGCCTGGAAAATTCCATGGACAGAGCAGCCTGGTGGGCTACAGTCCATGGGGTGGAAAAGAGTCCAACAGGACTGAGCACACAAGACCTTGCCAGTTGTTGCCCTGCTGCAGATCATCAGTGTGAAAAGACTCCAGGATATCATCTGCAAAGGAGAGGCTGATAAGATTTGGGAACACCCAAATCTAATCTTGGCTCCACTGTATATCCACTTAGAGTATTTTTTTAAAAGTTTATCTGATTATACTACACTCCCCTGCTTAAACCTTTTCTAGGCTTTCCGGCACCCTTGGGATAAAGTCTCCCAACTTTAACTTGTCTAAGTTGGGAGACTCTAAGTCTGTGAGTCAACTAGGCTTCAAGTTTGGTCTCCATTTCCCTCTTCCCGTCCATACATGTTTTCAGTTCTTCCCACATACCATGATCTTCCCCCAGCCATTGTCCTACTTCCGCTACTCCTTCTGCCTGGAGCACTCCTCTCTCCCTCCGCCCCCAACTAACTTCTAGTGTTCTTTCTGCACTCAGTTTAACTCTTAACTCCAGGGGAAACCTTCCTTCTCCAACTCCTGAAACAGGAGTTTCTATAACCCTGTAATTATTTGTTCAACTTTTGTCTTCCTCCCAAATTGTAAGCTCCACCAGAGAGAAGATTGTGCTGCTCTTACTTGCTTCTTTGTCTCCACTGTCTTCTAGAGTGCCGGACTCATAATAGACACTTGATGAAGGTTGAATGGATAAATGCATTAAAGGTGAGCTGGGAGTAGGAGGAATTGTAGGATTCATTAAGAAGTCTGGATTTTATCTTGGGGGTAATGGAAGTCATTAAAAGATTTGAAGCAGAAGAGTAAAACATAAAAGGCTCAATCAGTCCCACTAGGCTGAGATGAAATATTCAGATAACTGAACAATAGAAATTGCACAGTGATAGAGTAAACACATAGAAAATGTTAGTCACTCAGTGTTAAAGTGTTAGTCCAATTCTTTATGACCCCATGGACTATAGCCTGCCAGACTCCTCTGTCCATGGACTTCTTCAAGCAAGAATACTTGAGTGGATAGCCATTCCTTTCTCCAGGGGATCTTCCTGACCCAAGGATCTAACTCAGGTTCCCTGTAGTGCAGGCAGATTGTTTACTGAACCACTTTTCACTTTCTTTTTCTTTTCTTTCAGGTAATTGGACAATAGAAATTTCACAGAGATTAACACATAAGGGGACCCTAATCTAGCCTGGATACCCTGAACTGAGTTGGAGTTCATGATTCTTAACTTACCTGTGGATCTTTTAAAAACCACTCATACATGACCCCACTCCATTCCAATAAAATCAATTGGAATGATTGATTGGGGTTGGTTGAGGCTGAGATATCTATACCTTTTTTTTCAAAGTTATTATAAAATATTGATTATATTCCCTGTGCTGTGTGTTACAATCCTGTGACTTATTTCTTTTATAACTGAATTTGTACCTCTAGGTATCCTTCGCCTCTGCTAACCACTAGTTTTTCCTCTGTACCTGTGAGCCTCTTTCTGTTTTATTTACTTGTTTTGTTTTTTTAGATTCCACGTATAAGTGAAAACATACAGTATTGGTCTTTCTCTGTGTCTATACATTTTAAGGCTTGTAAAGTCATTTCAATGTGAAGCCAGAGTTGGAAACCAGTTATAAGGATATTTCAGACAGAGCAAAGGCAAAATAGCTAAGTAACACTTAAGTTCTAGACATAGACTTGGACTTTATCTTCTAGATTATGGAGAATTTTGAAGTATTTTAAATGGGAAAATGAGAGTCCAGAACCCATAATTATTAACTTTGTCAATCTAGGTGCAAAGAGTCAATAAGTTAATCATATTTTTTGGTTCATAGTGAAATAGGAGGGAAGACGATAGGGCACAATCTTTAAAAGAATGATATATTATGGCTATGAGGTTAGAGATATGTTGTAGGAAGGGGGACCCCTTCCAGGGCCCCAAGAGTGGGCTCTTGCCTAATACTCGGAAAAGAATTGTCCAAGGAGACATGCTTGCTGACAAAGCAAGAGACTTTATTGGAAAGGGCCCCCTGGGTGGAGAGCAGTAGGGTAAGGGAGCCCAGGAGAACTGCTCTGCCTCGTGGCTCGCAGTCTCGGGTTTTATGGCTTTGGGATTGGTTTCTGGATTGTCTTTGGCCAATCATTCTGACGCAGAGTCCTTCCAGGTCGTGCAGTCATTGCTCAGCCAAGATGGATGTCTGTGAGAAGGATCGCAGGAGGTGATCCGACACGTGATGTCTTCTTTTGACCTTTCCCCAATTCTCCCAATTGGTGGTGGCTTGTCAGTTCCATGTTCCTTACCAGGACCACCTGTCATAAAATAACTCACACAAATGGTTACTATGGTGCCTGGCCAGGTTTGGCGGTTTCAGTGTGCTTTCCCTAACAGCTAGATGGGCCCCTGGCTGGCCAGCTGATGTTTGTTAAGTGAAGTAAAATTGAAGCTTTGTTCTCACCCAGACACTTCAAGGACAAAGCTAGTGGCAGAAGCTGAGCTCTGCTGGAATGAATAGATAAGATGAGCACTCCTGAGATCAAGGAAAACTTCCCTGTCTACACATACTCAGGAAGGCTCCTTGAGGGATCAGAAAGGGAGGCAGTACAACCCCATAATAAGTGTGGACATACCCACAGGGCTCTGCAGTGGGATCCATTTTAACAAAAAGTTGCAAATGTATACTGGGGAGAAATCCTAGAACAGATTAGGTGTGAAAAAAGAAAGAAGATAATTGACCAAAGGTAAACAAATACCTGGAAAGACGATCTTATATAAATGACTTTTTAAAATATTTTTATTTATTTATTTGACTGCATCAGGTCTGTTTCAGCAGGCCAGATCCTTTAGCGGTGGCATGTGGAACCCTGTTCCCTGACCAGCGACTGAACACGGGAACACTTCATTGGGAGTGCAGAGTCCTAGCCATTGGACCACTCAGGTAAGTCCCTATAAAAGAGATTTAAATCACCTCTTGAGCTTTCCTGATGGTCCAGTGGCTAAGACTCTGCACTCCCAACGCAGGGGGCCCATATTCAATCCCTGGTCAGGGAACTAGGTCTGGCATACCACAACTAAGTTTCCACACGCCGCAACTGAAGATGGAAGATCTCACGTGCCGTAACTAAGACTCAGTGCAGCCAAATAAATAACAAATTTTTAAAAATAAATCACCTCTGTATTACTGCACTCCACCTCATCAGAGAGGATGCCCATACATTTCTCTCTGGATATGTATTTCTGCCTTGCTTTTTACTTAAATAAAACAATCTTCTCAATGTGTTCTCACACTTGTAATGTGTCTCTGATGATGAAGGTTTTACAATTTCTGCCTCCTTGAAACATTTTTGCTTTCAAACAGGAGAAAGAGCCAGGGCCACTTTGCTTCTAGCCTCTAGCCCTTGGTGGTTTAGTAGCTAGGATTCCTGATTTCCACTGAGGCTACCCTTAGTTCCTGGGCAGGGAACTAAGATCTCTCTTCAGGACTGCTCACTGTAGTTTCTTTAAGATCAGTTAGAACCAAAGAGGTTCAAGATAACAGAAGATTTAACATCCAGTAGACCTTAGGCCTCATTATATGCTCATTGTAATACATTTGCTGTTGTCGTCGTTCAGTCGTGTTGGACTCTTTGCAGTCCCATGAACTGCAGCATGCCAGGCTTCCTGGTCCTTCACTATCTCCTGGAGTTTGCTCAGACTCATGTCCATTGAGTCAGTGATACCATCCAACCATCTCACCTTCTGTTGCCCCCTTCTCCTCCTGCCCTCAATTTTTGCCAGCATCAGGGGTTTTTCCATATGCAATACCTTTTTGCATATGCTAAATAACACACCCACCAGTGGCATGACAGCTCTGAGGCCAACCATAAAAGGCCAAAAGTGGGTGGTGGCCCAGTTCCTAGAAATCTCCGCCCCTTCTCTGAACTAACTGGAATAATCCTCCCACTCAGCCTGTGTTCTGGCTGGGTTTGAGTTCTGGCCCCTGGGTTCAAGTCCCATTTGAGGTGCATGGTTTTTCAGTAGTACACTATCATGACAGTTAATAAAGAGAAACCTCATTCAAAATGGAGTCTGGAAGTGAGAAGAGGGAGCTCTCACACCCTATCACTTACTATTACCAGCAGGAGGAAGAGTTTCTCCTTGCCCAGCAACAGCTCAGCCAATGACAAGCCACAGCACTCAACTCCCAGGGTCCCTCAATAGACTCTTTGTAACAGGCGCTCTATATAAAGTAGGGGTCCTCTCCTTCTCTGTGCTTACCTGTGGGTCACCATAGATTGCAGGCCACCGTAGACTGCTTGTCCTGAATTGCAATTCTTTGCTGTTTCAAAACAAACCTATTTTGATGGTAAAATAACTATTTTATTGTTTTAGGTTAACACTGTCATCATTTGAGTTCATACAAGACCCCTCTCCATTTTATTTTTTTCCTGTCTTCATTCCTAAGCCCTCTCCCTCCTCCTTATAAGCATCATTCTAATGTATTTCTTTGTCCCTGAATATATATACATGTTTGTTTTGTGGATTTGTTTAATTTGCACGTAGAATTTAATTGTGCTATAATGTTTTATCACACAACACTTTAAGATTTATCCATGTTACAATAGATATGTCTAGTTCATCACTTCTGTTGAACAGGCTTCTCTTAGGGATAGAGAAAACAGCTTCCCAATACCAAAAGGTTTTCATGAATATCCTCACACATGTTCCCTTTTGTTCCTGGCAATATTTTCTCATGGTGATAGTTTTAAAATAAAAATGTGGTTGAAACTTCCATGGAGGTCCAGTGGTTAAGATTCTGCACATCCACGGCCCGAGGCACAGTTCAATACCTGTTAAGAGAACTAAGATCCTTGATTGTGTTGTCACAGAAAAAGGAGAAAGGTATGTATGGGGAGGGAAGAAACGGAACAATACTTACCTAATTGATAAGGTATTTGTAAATATCAAATGAGTTGCTGCAGGGGAAGTGCCACTACAGCTTGGAAAGAACTGTGAAAACAATTTTATTGATAGACTGTCTTTTAAGGTTTTTTTTTTTTTTCTCCTCACAGCAAGCGTTACATTTATTTTAGCTAGACTTGAGAAAGTGAAAGTGAAGTCACTCAGTAGTGTCAGACTCCTTGTGACCCCATGGACTGTAGCCTGCCAGGCTCCTCCATCCATAGGATTCTCCAGGCAAGAATACTGGAGTGGGTTGCCATTTCCTTCTCCAGGGGATCTTCCCAGCACAGGGATCAGGGATCGAACCAGGGTCTCTCACACTGCAGGGAGACTGTTTACTGCCTGAGACTTGAGAGGAGTGGTGTAAAAATGTGGGTGTTAGGGACTTCCCCAACGGCCCAGTGGTTAAGACTCCATACTTCCACTGCAGGGAGTGCAGGTTCCCTCCCTGGTGGGGGAACTAACATCCCACATGCCTCATGGTACGGGAAGCAAAAAAAAAATGTGTGCAGTAAGGAGCGGGCAGTCCACCACAGATGGACTTGGTGTTGATTGGATATCCTGAATGAGAAGGCCAGAGGTAAGGAGGGTCAGACTAGCAAGGTTTAGAGCAGGAAGTATGGGGCCCTGCCCTTTTATCTTCTCAACCTCTGTAGGCTTCATGAGATAAGAGGTCAGGCCTTTATTTATTTATTTTTCATTTATCTTTGTTATCTCTTACAGTGCTTGAAATGTTTGGGGACAACAGAGGATGAGATGGTTGGATGGCATCACCATCTCAATGGACATGAGTTTGAGCAAACTCTGGGAATTGGTGGACAGGGAAGCCTGGCGTGCTGCCATCCATGGGGTCGCAAAGAGTTGGACACAACTGAGCGACTGAACTGAACTGAGCTGAACAATGTTTGAAAGAAGCTCAGAGTTCAGTTCAGTTCAGTTCATTTCAGTCGCTCAGTCGTGTCTGACTCTTTTCGACCCCATGAATCACAGCACGCCAGGCCTCCCTGTCCATCACCAACTCCCAGAGTTCACTCAGACTCACGTCCATTGAGTCAGTGATGCCATCCAGCCATCTCATCCTCTGTCATCCCCTTCACCTCCTGCCCGTAATCCCTCCCAGCATCAGAGTCTTTTCCAATGAGTCAACTCTTCGCAGGAGGTGGCCAAAGTACTGGAGTTTCAGCTTTAGCATCATTCCTTCCAAAGACCTCCCAGGACTGATCTCCTTCAGAATGGAATGGTTGGATCTCCTTGCAGTCCAAGGGACTCTCAAGAGTAGGTACTCACTAAATGCATGTTGATTCCTGGAGATAATCCAGATTACATCAGCCTGAACTCCAGACAGTAACCCTTTTCCATGTCCCAGTTGCTGGTAAACTAGAGTGTGCATTCATCCTCCCAATTTGTCCATCTACTCCTTCTCTGGGAATCTCCCTCTAGCACCACCCAATGTTACCTCTTCTCCCCCCTTACTCTCTAAATCTTCCACTTATCTGCTGGATCAAAGAAAAAGCAAGAGAGTTCCAGAAAAACATCTATTTCTGCTTTATTGACTATGCCAAAGCCTTTGACTGTGTGGATCACAATAAACTGTGGAAAATTCTGAATGAGATGGGAATACCAGACCACCTTATCTGCCTCTTGAGAAATCTGTACGCAGGTCAGGAAGCAACAGTTAGAACTGGACATGGAACAACAGACTGGTTCCAAATAGGAAAAGGAGTTCGTCAAGGCTGTATATTGTCACCTTGCTTTTTTAACTTATATGCAGAGTACATCATGAGAAACGCTGGGCTGGAAGAAACACAAGCTGGAATCAAGATTTCCGGGAGAAATATCAATAACCTCAGATATGCAGATGACACCACCCTTATGGCAGAAAGTGAAGAGGAACTCAAAAGCCTCTTGATGAAAGTGAAAGAGGAGAGTGAAAAAGTTGGCTTAAAGCTCAACATTCAGAAAACGAAGATCATGGCATCCGGTCCCACCACTTCATGGGAAATGGATGGGGAAACAGTGGAAACAGTGTCAGACTTTATTTTGGGGGGCTCCAAAATCACTGCAGATGGTGACTGCAGCCATGAAATTAAAAGACGCTTACTCCTTGGAAGGAAAGTTATGACCAACCTAGATGGCATATTCAAAAGCAGAGACATTACTTTGCCAACAAAGGTTCGTCTAGTCAAGGCTATGGTTTTTCCTGTGGTCATGTATGGATGTGAGAGTTGGACTGTGAAGAAGGCTGAGCACCGAAGAATTGATGCTTTTGAACTGTGGTGTTGGAGAAGACTCTTGAGAGTCCCTTGGCCTGCAAGGAGATCCAACCAGTCCATTCTAAAGGAGATCAGCCCTGGGATTTCTTTGGAAGGAACGATGCTAAAGCTGAAACTCCAGTACTTTGGCCACCTCATGCGAAGAGTTGACTCATTGGCAAAGACTCTGATGCTGGGAGGGATTGGGGGCAGGAGGAGAAGGGGCCGACAGAGGATGAGATGGCTGGATGGCATCACTGACTTGATGGATGTGAGTCTGAGTGAACTCCGGGAGTTGGTGATGGACAGGGAGGCCTGGCGTGCTGTGATTCATGGGGTCGCAAAGAGTCGGACATGACTGAGCGACTGATCTGATCTGATCTGATCCTTCAACTTTCTACCTAGAGGTCACCTTCTCTGGGTGGTGACCTCTGGGTAGAAAGTCTCCTCAAGAGTAAGCTGGGTACTGTTTCCCTAGTGTTTAGCACTGATAATAACAGTTATGTGAGTAGTGAGTGCTTAGTCATGTCCGATTCTTTGTGACCCCGTGGACTGTAGCCCACCAGGCTCCTCTGGTCCATGGGATTTCCCAGGCAAGAATGCTGGAGTGGGTTGCCATTTCCTTCTCAAGGGGATCTGCCCGACCCAGGGATCGAACCCATGTCTCTTGGGTCTCCTGTCTTGGCAGCCAGATTCTTTACCACTAGCCCCACTGGGAAAGCCCCATCAGCTATGTGGCAGACAGTGAATTTTATTTCTTTTATTTAAAAAAATTTAGGCGGTGAATTTTCATGTAACATCTTTTGGGTCTTCTATGACAGTCATTTACTCCCATTTTACAGACAGGCAGACTGAGGCTCACAGAATTTGCACAGCTACCAAGTGGTGGAACTTGAATTCACACCTAAGTCTGTCTGACTTTTAAGACGGCCACTTTTACTACCCCGGACTGCCGCCGTATCGTAGGATCATGGATGTTTACCAGGTTTCCTTCTATAGATTGCACATTTCCTGTAAAATGCTATTGTGGACACTTCTAGCACGTGTCTGGCACATAGTAGATGCTCAGGGAATGTCTGTGAAAGGCTGGTAGGCTGGTGGGTAGGGCAAAAAATAGACCCCTGCTTGCTGAATTGTGGCCTAGGAATCTGGACACTTTTAAACCTTTGACAAGAGTCTTGCCTTCTCTGAGTCAAGACTGGGGGGAGAAGATGCACAACCAGTACCATAACCCTCTGAGGACTCTTCTCACCCCAGCCCTTCCTTACCTTGGCACTGGCGACTCTGCTGTTGTCACCTGCAAAAAGTGCCAATGCTCTGGCGGTGTGAACAAGCCCTGGAGAGTGGGGCTAGATCGAGTCATTGGGCAGCTCACTCCTGCCACCTGGTGGTACTGAGCAAACTTGATCCCTCTTCTTTTAGACCTTAGGATCTAGAAGTCTTGTCTGAAAAAGTCTAGAAGCTATTTCCACACTGCCCTTACCACCAAAGGTCTTTCTTTCTCTGGAATCCCTTCCCATTTGCAGAACACGCTGAGCTGAGTTGGACGGAGTTAAGACTTTAATTACGGTACAGTGTACATCTCTAGCAAAATGGCTTCAAGATACAAGAAAATACTAAGTACAAGTAAGGATGTGACACAAAATTCTGACTTCTCTTTTGATGACTACCTTAATGCTTTTATTTTATTTATTTTTTTTAAAGGCTTAAAATGTATTTTAATAAGTTCATGTTGCATTATTCATTTCTCAGAAAAACTTCAAAGGTATTAGGGACAAATCAAACATGGTACACCAATAAAAAATGCACAGCATAACTACCTAAGATAGGCAAAGCTAAGAGCTACCGTCTGACATTCAGCATACAGCAACCCTGTTCTCAAGATTGTACTAGGCCTATCAAGAAAGCTGTGAATGGCAACATCACAGACACAAAAGGCCCATTTCTGGGTTGTCCTTACCCAAGAAAAAGATGGAGGCAAGTTTAACACAAGATTTTTTTAAAGATACACTAAATGAAAATCTCTAAGAGAAAATGTCTTCCTTGGGACATGAAAGGGTAATATATGGGACATAACAGAACCGTATGTATGTTGTCTGTGACCTCTGTGGACATGTGCCTGAATTCCCACCTGGGAGTGATTGGAACAGTGGGGCCAAGGTCATTGGGGGATGTTTGGTTTTTGTGGTATATGTGGCAGGATCTCTGGGGTGAGACAGTGCACTAAGTCGTGTCCGACTCTTGCGACCCCATGGACTGTAGCCTGCCAGGCTCCTCTGTCTATGGGATTCTCCAGGCAAGAATACTGGAGTGGGTTGCCATTTCCTTCTCCATAATGCTTTTATTTTAAAAATGACAAATTATCTCAAATTTTCCATTTATTTTAGTGTCCCTGCTTTGCTGCCCTGTGTACTAAGCACTACTGGGTACTGCTAGGTACTAAGGTAGCACACCACAGACCCTGCTTCAGAAAAGAGAATCTTCCTAAAAGGTAGCACACCATGGACTCCTCTTTGGAAAAGAGAATCTTCCTAATTTAAGCCTGTGAGCTACTCGAGGGTGAGGGGTTTTGTATTTTATACATATTTGTCTTTCCTGGGACCCCACAGTCCCTGGGAGGTGATAAGTCTGTGCGCTCAGTTGCTCAGTCATGTCTGACTCTTTGTGACCCCATGAACTGTATGTAGCCCACCAGGATCCTCTGTCCATGGAATTTTCCTGGCAAGAATATTGGAGCAGGTTCCCATTTCCTACTCTGAGGAGTCTTCTGGACCCAGGGATCGAACCCGAATCTCTTGTGTCTCCTACACTGGCAGGCAGATTCTCTACCACGCCACCCGGGAAGCCCCAGGATATAATAAAAGATACTAACTAATGATTTTTTTTGTTATCTTTAACTGAAATGCAACCTTGGCTGGCCTGTTGTCAGGACACTTGGGAGACCATCTCTACTTGGTCACAGTCTGTCTGGGTGTTTAATACCTACCTGCCTATCTCTCTGCATCTTTAGTTTTTCTCTTTGCAAGTCAGAACCCTCCCTCCCCACTTCCAAGAAACCTAATCTCAGTTCCAAGAAAGGATTTCAAAACCCTAGAACTTTAGAGCTAGAAGGACCCAAGATATTAATAATCCCCACCATTTGTTGAATACGATTTTTTTCAAGTGGATTTTATTAAGAACAGTCATTTTTCAGGGACTTCCCTGGTGGTCCAGTGGTTAAGAATCCACCTTGCAATGCAGGGGACACTGGTTCGATCCCTGGCCTGGGAAGACTCCATGTGCCAATGCACAACTAAGCCTGGGTACCTCAACTACTGACCCGGAGCGTTCCGGAGGCAGTGTGCCACAACCAGAGAGTCTAAGGGCTGCAGCTCACACCCAATGCAGCCAGATAAAGTTTTTTTTAGAAAAAGAATAGGCATGGGGTGAGGACAGAAAAAAAAAGAAAGAATAGTCATTTGGGGGGACTTTTCCTGGTGGTTCAGTGGTTCAGGCTCCGAATTTTCCAGTGCAAGGGGTGCAGGTTTGATCCCTGGTCAGGGACCTAAGATCCCACATTCTGCACAGTGCGGCCAAAAAGTTTTTTTTAACTGTCATTTTGCTTTTTAAAAAAAAATTGGGGAGAGAAATTTTATTTTTTCTTAAAAAAATGTTTTTAACAATAGCCATTTTTAATTTTGTCAAATGTCTTCTTTAGTTCAGTTCAGTTCAGTTCAGTCGTTCAGTCGTGTCCGACTCTTTGCGACCCCATGAATCGCAGCACACCAGGCCTCCCTGTCCATCACCAACTCCCGGAGTTCACCCAGACACATGTGCTTCGAGTCGGTGATGCCATCCAGCCATCTTATCCTCTGTCAGCCCCTTCTCCTCCTGCCCCCAATTCCTCCCAGCATCAGTCTTTTCCAATGAGTCAACTCTTCGCATGAGGTGGCCAAAGTATTGGAGTTTCAGCCTCAGCATCAGTCCTTCCAATGAACACCCAGGACTGGTCTCCTTTAGGATGGACTGGTTGGATCTCCTTGCAGTCCAAGGGACTCCCAAGAGTCTTCTCCAGCACCACAGTTCAAAAGCATCAATTCTCCGGCACTCAGCTTTCTTTATAGTCCAACTCTCACATCCATACATGACCACTGGAAAAATCATAGCCTTGACTAGATGGACTTTTGTTAGCAAAGTAATGTCTCTGCTTTTGAACATGTTATCTAGGTTGGTCATAACTTTCCTTCCAAGGAGTAAGCATCTTTTAATTTCATGGCTACAATCACCATCTGCAGTGATTTTGGAGCCCAAAAAAATAAAGTCTGACACTGTTTCCACTGTTTCCCCATCCATTTCCCATGAAGTGGTGGGACCAGATGCCATGATCTTAGTTTTCTGAATGTTGAGCTTTAAGCCAACTTCTTCACTCTCATCTTTCACTTTCATCAAGAGGCTTTTGAGTTCCTCTTCACTTTCTGCCATAAAGGTGGTGTCATCTGCATATCTGAGGTTATTGATATTTCTCCCAGCAATCTTGATTCCAGCTTGCGGAGAAGGGAATGGCAAACCACTTCAGTATTCTTTCCTTGAGAACCCCATGAACAGTATGAAAAGGCAAAATGATAGCATACTGAAAGAGGAACTCCCCAGGTTGGTAGGTGCCCAATATGCTACAGGAGATCAGTGGAAAAATAACTCCAGAAAGAATGAAGGGACAGAGCCAAAGCAAAAGCAATACCCAGTTGTGGATGTGACTGGTGATAGAAGCAAGGTCCAATGCTGTAAAGAGCAATATTGCATAGGAACCTGGAATGTTAGGTTCATTGAATCAAGGCAAATTGGAAGTGGTCAAACAGGAGATGGCAAGAGTGAACGTCAACATTCTAGGAATCAGCAAACTAAAATGGACTGGAATGGGTGAATTTAACTCAGATGACCATTATATCTACTACTGTGGGCAGGAATCCCTTAGAAGAAATGGAGTAGCCATCATGGTCAACAGAAGAGTCTGAAATGCAGTACTTGGATGCAATCTCAAATACAACAGAATGTTCTCTGTTTGTTTCTAAGGCAAACCATTCAATATCATGGTGATCCAAGCCTATGTCCCAACCAGTAACGCTGAAGAAGCTGAAGTTGAATGGTTCTATGAAGACCTCCAAGACCTTATAGAACTAGCACCCAAAAAAGATGTCCTTTTCATTATAGGGTACTGGAATGCAAAAGTGGGAAGTCAAGAAACACCTGGAGTAACAGGCACATTTGGCCCTGGAATATGGAATGAATCAGGGCAAAGGCTAATAGAGTTTTGCGAAGGGAACACACTGGTCATAGCAAACACCCTCTTCCAACAACACAAGAGAAGGCTCTACACATGGACATCACCAGATGGTCAACACTGAAATCAGATTGATTATATTTTTTGCAGCCAAAGATGGAGAAGTTCTATACAGTCAGCAAAAACAAGACTGGGAGCTGACTGTGGCTCAGATCATGAACTCCTTATTGCCAAATTCAGACTTAAATTGAAGAAAGTAGGGAAAACCACTAGACCATTCAGGTATGACTTAAATCAAATCCCTTATGATTATACAGTGGATGTGAGAAATAGATTTAAGGGAGTAGATCTGATAGAGTACCTAATGAACTATGGACGGAGGTTCGTGACATTGTACAGGAGACAGGGATCAAGACCATCCCCATGGAAAAGAAATGCAAGAAGCAAAATGGCTGTCTGAGGAGGCCTTACAAATAGCTGTGAAAAGAAAAGAAGCGAAAAGCAAAGGAGAAAAGGAAAGATATAAACATCTGAATGCAGATTTCCAAAGAATAGCAAGGAGAGATAAGAAAGCCTTCTTCAGCGATCAATGCAAAGAAATAGAGGAAAACAACAGAATGGGAAAGACTAGAGATCTCTTCAAGAAAATTAGAGATACCAAGGGAACATTTCATGTAGAGATGGGCTCGATAAAGGACAGAAACTGGTATGGCCCTAACAGAAGCAGAGGATATTAAGAAGAGATGGCAAGAATACACAGAAGAACTGTACAAAAAAGATCTTCACGACCCAGATAATCACAATGGTGTGATCACTGACCTAGAGCCAGACATCCTGGAATGTGAAGTCAAGTGGGCCTTAGAAAGCATCACTACGAACAAAGCTAGTGGAGGTGACGGAATTCCAGTGAAGCTATTTTAAATCCTAAAAGATGATGCTGTGAAAGTGCTGCACTCAATATGCCAGCAAATTTGGAAAACTCAGCAGTGGCCACAGGACTGGAAAAGGTCAGTTTTCATTCCAATCCCAAAGAAAGGCAATGCCAAAGAATGCTCAAACAACCGCACAATTGCACTCATCCCACACTTTACATTACTTTACTTTGAGTAAAGTAATGCTCAAAATTCTCCAAGCCAGGCTTCAGCAATACATGAACCGTGAACTTCCTGATGTTCAAGCTGGTTTTAGAAAAGGCAGAGGAACCAGAGATCAAATTGCCAACATCTGCTGGATCGTGGAAAAAGCAAGAGAGTTCCAGAAAAACATCTATTTCTGCTTTATTGACCATGCCAAAGCCTTTGACTGTGTGGATCACAATAAACTGTGGAAAATTCTGAAAGAAATGGGAATACCAGAACACCTGGCCTGCCTCTTGAGAAATCCGTATGCAGGTCAGGAAGCAACAGTTAGAACTGGACATGGAACAACAGACTGGTTCCAAATAGGAAAAGGAGTTCGTCAAGGCTGTATATTGTCACCCTGCTTATTTAACTTACATGCAGAGTACATCATGAGAAATGCTGGGCTGGAAGAAACACAAACTGGAATCAAGATTGCCGGGAAAAATATTGATGTCTTCTTAGCATCTATTAAATTGATGATATGACTTTTCTTAGTCAACATATTAACATGCTTTTTATTAATGACTTTTGAAATTTTTATTTATTTATTTGAATTGGAGGATAATTAGTTTACAATATTGTGATGGCTTTTTGCCATACATCAACATAAATTGGCCATAGGTATACATGTGTCCCCCCCATCCTGAACTCCCCTCTCTATTAATGCCTTGTATTATTAAAGGCCTTTTCTAACAGTTCCGAGATGAATCAGAAAGGAAACTTAGTGCTCACTGAAGTCAAATTTGTTTGTTTTCAAATGAGGAAAATGAGGAAAGTGGGTCATCTATGCTTTCAAACATGGTCCCATGTTTTTTTCACCTTTTTTTCATTTTTTTCTTCTTTTGCCCTACCTCGGTTGTTAAGATCCTAAAGTGCAAGCACTAAGGGTTCTATGTAGCACTTTCTCTATAATATTTCACCCAAGGGTCCACTCAATAAATCCTACTGACTACTAAATTGATTAGTAGGCTTTTATTGCTGGAGCTAGAGCAAGAGGATGGAATGGTTTGATAGTGTCACTGACTCAATGAACATGAATTCGATCAAACTCTGGGAGACAGTGAAAGACAGATGGGCCTGGTGTGTTGCGGTCCATGGGGTCACAAAGAATTGGACACAACTTAGCCACTGAACCTGAACCAAGAAGTTGCAGGTTAAATAGGTAGATGGAAGATAGTAGCTATACCAAATAGAGGCCTTTAGATAGTCTAGAGGTAAACCATTAAACAAGTGGATAAAGATGGCTTGAAGCATACCCTCCTCAGGTGAGCCTGCGGATATGCCTTCTAACTAGGCCACAAGACTGAGGAAAGAACTTAATGAGTTTTGGCCAGGCTGATGAGCTTTGATTCTTCCTACAATTATCACATTCCCTCATCTTCTTCCATGGTACTCTAGAGTTTCTGGAATTTTGTAGCTTCAGATATTTTCCTTAAACCAATGAGATGTTCCAGAAACAGCAGACAATGTATCTCCATCCTCAACTTTTCCAATGCTCTGTCCAATATTGTATCCATGCCCAAATCTGTACCCTTCTTAGCAAATGACAAACACAGAGGATATAACAATTAGGCTCTTGAACCTGAAAGGCAGTCGTTAGAAGAGGGAAAGGCTAAAGAATGGGCTGAGTTGAATATAACAAAAAGAAACAGACTTACAGATATAGAGAACAAACTAGTGGATACCAGTGGGGAGGCGGAAGCAGGGAGTGGTGATACAGGGGTAGGGGATTAAGAAGTACAAACTAGTATGTAGTTTGTGCCTGTGTGCTAAGTTGCTTCAGATGTGTCGACTCTGTGCAATCCTATGGACTGCAGCCCGCCAGGCTCCTTTGTCCATGGGATTCTCCAGGAAAGAATAATGAAGTGGGTTGCCGTGCCCTCCTCCAGGGGATCTTCCCAACCCAGGGATCGAACCCATGTCCCTTATGTCTAATCTGCATTGGCAGGCGGGTTCTTTACCACTAGCACCACCTGGGAAGTCCATTAGATAGTTTACTTACTTACGAAGTAAGCTACAAGGATATATTGGGAATATAGCCAATATGTTATAATGAGTGTAGTATAACCGTTAAAAACTGTGAATCACTATACTGTACGCACAATCAGTTAGCACATTTGGCTATTAACTGAAAGACTGGCGGTTTGTGCCCATGCAGGGATGCATCTCAACCTGGGGCTTCCCTGGTGGCTCAGATGGTAAAGAATCTGCCTGCAATGCAAGATCCCTGGGTGGGGAAGGTCCCCTGGAGAAGGGAATGGCTCCCCTTCTCCAGCCACAGGTGCCCAGGTCCCCAGGCTCCTGAAGCTCCTGGAGCTGCACCTTCTCGCCCTCTCTTTATCTCTTGGCTGCCATGACTGAGCCCACTGGATATCATATGCTTCTTCTGCAAGGATTTGGAAGTACCTAGAAGATGCTTGGCGGAGAAGGCAATGGCACCCCACTCCAGTACTCTTGCCTGGAAAATCCCACGGACAGAGGAGCCTGGTGGGCTGCAGTCCATGGGGTCACTAGAGTCCGACACGACAGTGACTTCACTTTCCCTTTTCACTTTCATGCATTGGAGAAGGAAAGGGCAACCCACTCCAGTGTTCTTGCCTGAAGAATCCCAGGGACGGGGCAGCCTGGTGGGCTGCCGTCTATGGAGTCGCACAGAGTCGGACAAGACTGAAGTGACTTAGCATAGCATAGCATAGAAGATGCTTGGAGGGTAGCACTGAGGGGGAGCATTGCAGTCTTCCTCTACCCCAGTTCTCGAGACCCTGGGAAGAGGGGTCAAACCTGAGAACCATCCAGAAATGGAATGAGGTGGTGGGTGCTGTCTAGTAGGGTTGGATGTCTCAGTTTGTGCCCTAACCTCTGTTAAGTAAGGCCTGCCTGCTCTCCTATCCAGTATTCTTGGATTCCTAAGTTCTCTTAGATGGCAGGGAAGGCCCAGGGCCAAGGAGACTTCAGAGGAGTAAGGGAGTGGAAGGAGAGAGGGAGTGTGTGTGATCATCCATGTGTGTGTTGAATGTACTTATTTGACTTCTATGTACGTCTCCTTCTAAGACCTGGCCCTTGTGGTTGTCAATGTTGCCGTGAATGCCCATGGGTGTGTGATGGTGGCATGCGGTGTGTGCCTTTGTGTGTCGGGGCAAGGGCTCCCTGTGGTGTGCATGTACGTTGGGAGGGGGTGATGGTGAGAGCCTGGCTCCCTCTCCTCCTCCCCCATCCTTGCTCCCATCTGGCCTTGATCAGTGGGTCCCTGGGGAGGGAGCCGCGGTTTCGGATACAGGAAAATGTTCCAGGAAGCGGCCACTGTGCTGGGCCCTGCTCGGCTCCCCCAGCGGAAATTGTTCCAGGAGGGAGGGGGAGAGTGTTGAGATAGGATTAAGGGAGGAGGGGGTGGCTCTTGGCTTCCCTCTCCATTGGGTAAAGCAGGATAAATTGATGGGAAACTCGGGTCAGCCAGGAACCTGGATGCTGCCACCTAAATGTGTAAGAAAACTGAGAGTCCGCGAGAAGGTTCCTTTCTCTCTTTATAGTGAAGTTTAAGGATTGAGATCTGGTTGGTGCCTGGAAGACGGAGACCCCTTTTCGGGCCCTGCTAGCCTGTACCCAAAGCTGGGGACCAGAACACCTGGGTCTTGTCTGAAAGTGGTGTAGCTTGATGGGATGGGGGTCGGGGGGGCGTAAGCTTTAGCCCCTTCTCCTCACTGAAGGGGCTTTGAAGCTTGGATCCAGGACTGGGAGGGCTGCCTAATTGGGATAATGGAGGTTAATGGGGCGCCTGGAGGGGGTGGCCACGCTCCTAGATCAAAGAGGCCAGCTCTTCCCAACCACCACAGCTGGAGGTCACAGCTGGAGGGGGAGGGGCAGGGGCTTCGGGCCAGCCAGCAGGGGGTGCTCTGGCCCCTGAATGTGGGTCCTTTCGAGTCTCTGACCCATTCTTCGCTTGAAACTACTTTTGCCTAGAGAGTGCTGTGGGAAGCCGGGAAGGGTTGGGGCGGGGGTGGGGGGGCGAGGTTGTAGAAGTCTTGAGATTCAGACTCCTCTTTGTGTGGGTGGATGGGGAAGAGAAAGGGCACGAGAGGCTGGCAGCCTGGGGTCAACGGGATGTTAGCGCCTTCAGGATCTCGGCCCTGCAGGGTCCACAGGAGGACGCCTGGGTTGGGAAGGCAGGACTCCGGTCCCAGGTTCAGGCCACGGAGAGAGGTCTGGGCGGGGCAGCTGGGGGCGCTGGCTGGGGCGGAGGGGAAAGGGGCACACAGAGCTCCCCGCCGCCGCCTCCTCCCCCATTCCCCCGGGTTGGCGCTCCCTCTCGGGCTCTAATCGGCGCGGCGGCCGCAGCGGGCAGAGTCAGCGCCGCCAGTCTCCGGGACGCGACTCCCAGCAATTGTGGTCGGGACCGCAGATATGCAGCTGCCTCCTGCCCGGGCGCCCGGCCCGGCCGGCCCCGCCCGCGCCCCGCCCCTCGCCCCCCGGCGGGCCCGCCCCTCCGTCTCCCAGCCGCGCGCGAGGACACTGAGGCACGGCCCGGAGGCCTCAGGCCTCGCGATCTGCCGGTCCACCCATCCGCGCAACAGCTGGAGATGGGGCTGAGACCACCAGACTTGCCTCGGCTATACCGCTCGCCCGTCTTCAAACCTCCCCGCCGAGAAAGTCAAGCGGTGCTTGCCTGGGGATCCAGCGGGGGGCGTCCGACTGAGGGTGCATGGGGAGGAATGCCTGAGCCTCAAGGACTCTCATTAACCCGGGCAGTGGAGAAACGAAGGATGGAGAAGGGTGGCCTGTGCAGACTCTAAACTTACAGAGAGTTCCTTCGTAGGAGAGGAGAAGGGCGGTGGGTGCGGGTTGGGGGGCCGCCGGGGACAGGGATGGGTGAAAAGGAAAATAAAGAGAGGCTAGGGCTGAGTGTGTGTTGGGGACCCTCCTGGGAGGCTGGAAGCAGGTCCTCTGATGCAGCATGGCCCTTCACTCTGTGGACCAGGCACAGCGGCTGGCTATCAAGGGCCACCCTCAGAATTGAATAGGTACCTGTCACATGCTCACATGTCCTGTGTGCACGTGCCCACACCAACACACTTAGCAAGAGAAGTCATCCTCGACTGCTTGGTCTCGATCTCGTTCTCATAGCTGATCATTCACCTTGTTCTCTCTATACCAGCTCCTTAAATATCACCTTTCCATTGACTTTTCCTCATTCCCTCTGCCCGTGCGGGCCACACCTTCTCCCCTCTTGCCTGGACTGCTGTGGTCAACTGGTCTTGCCTCTGATTTTGCTCTTCTCCAAACTCTGACAATACTATTAGGCCCCATTTATGGAACAGCTACTAAGTGCCAAGCCCTGTGGTAAGAGTTCCACACGTATTATTCCTAATCCTTATAACAACCCTGGGAGGTTGCTGTATTAAGTTTCCCCATTCTAAAGAAGAAGAATCCAAGGCATCAAAGGTTAAACAGTGTGCCCAACCTTACACCATAGTAAGCGGTTGATCTGCCCAGAACTGCCTGGCTCTAAGTCCCTATTCCATTCTCTCCTCTGCAGCCAGGATCATCTTTTGAAAATACAAATATTCCCATATGTTGCCCTGAGCATCTGGTTCAGATCCCTTGCACAGTTGATGAGACCTTTTCCATCAGCCCCTACTCTTCATACTCTAGTTGCACTCAACTTTCAGCTCCTCAAAATGTCATTAATCCCTCAGACTTCTGGGCCTTTGCATACACTCTTCCCCTTGCATATAACACTTTTCCTCTCTTCACTTGATTGACTCCTTTTCACCCTTCAGTTTCTTCTTTTTTCCTTTAGTTTCTTTACCTGTGCATCCCTGCTTCCAGGAAACCTTCCTTGATTCTCCCAATACTGGCTTAGATTCCTTTTTTTTTTTGTTCTCCAATAACATCCAGTCCTTACTCTCTTAAGACTCTTCCCACTCTTTAGCTTGGTTGTAGGTTTGTGTGGCAAAAGACTGGGTCTGTCTGATTTGTGATTGCAAGCCTAAGTCTAGTCCTGCTATGCCTGGCACAAAGTAGGTGCTTGCTGAGCATTTGTTGAATGAACAAATGTTTCTGGATCTAGTCTGTATTAAAAAAAAAAACTGTTCTCCCAAGAAGAATTTAAGCAGGTCAGAGAAATAAGGGGGAGTGGGGTGGAGTATGTCTAAGATTTTGAAGAACCGTTGCCTTGAGTTGTTCAGCTTCATCACTAAGGATAGAAAATGTGATTAGGACTCTATAACCTCAAGTTCTCTTTGTTTAAAGACAGTAATATATGGGACTTCCCTGGTGGTCCAGTGGCTAAGACTTGGTGCTCCCAATTCAGGGGGCCTGGGTTCGATCCCTGGTCAGGGAACTAGATCCCACATGCCTCAACTATGATTTTGCAAAGATATCTTGCATGCCACAACGGAGATCAAAGATTCCATGTGCACCAACTGAGGCCTGGCACAGCCAAATAAATATTTTTTTAAAAGACAGTAATATACTTTGTGTATCAGATTCCCGGGTATCATTCTTACACAGAAGCACTTGCTGGTGATAACCAGAGTCTTCTTAAATTTTTAAAAATATTTATTTGACTGCATCAGATCTTTGCTGCGGCCTGCGGAGTCTTTCATTGCAGCATGCAGGATCTTAATTTCCTAACCAAGGATCGAACTCATGTACCCTGCATTGGAAAGCAGATTCTTAACCACTGGACCACCAAGGACGTCCCTAGCCAGCCTCTTAATTTCACCCTGAGCCTTTCAAAATGCCTACCTAGTGCAGGTTCCTCTATTTCCGGATCAGGCCTCTCGGTGTTACCCTTCCCTCTTTGTCTCCTCTCATCCTTGCTCCTTCCTAGCCTTACCAGCGCATTTCTTCTGATTCTAGATCTGCCTCCCCTGGAACTGCTGTATTATCTCCTATCCTGGGGCTCAAATGTCAACTAAAGAGATTGAGGCTCAGAGCAGAGAGGAACCAGAGCCAGCAAGAGGAGTCCTGCCTTGTAACCCAGGCACTGGAAGAGGGATCCAGTGGAGAGGGAGGGAACTGAGATAACACAGATGTGTAAATATGCTTATGTGAACCTTAGGGTGGGGAGCTCCTTTTTCAAGCAACCTTCTATAGAGAGGTTGGGGATTCCCAGGTGGTTCAGTGGCAAAGAATCCACCTGCCAATGGAGGAGCCCCAGAAGATGTGGGTTCAATCCCTGGGTTGGGAAGATGCCCTGGAGGAGGGCATGGCAACCCACTAGTATTCTTGCCTGGAAAATCCCATGGACAGAGGAGCCTGGCAGGCTGTGGTCCATGGGGTCATAAAGAGCCAGACACAACTGAGCAGCTGAGCACTCACGCACACACATACAGAGGTTGCTGGCTTCCTAAGAGTTTCCCTTCTTCCTTGTATCCTCAGCTTTGCCTCCCACAATGGGATTCTCTTGTCCAAGCTTCCTGAGCCTAAGCTCAGAATGTCAAGGCACTGGGCAGTGTCCACATCCCAAAGTCATGAGTGGACATTCCCCCCACCCAAGGAGCACATTTCCTGGGTCATCAGCCCTGTTACTTTTGGAGGACCCTCTCAGATTAGCAGCTGTCATCCTTCAAGGTCTCTGATCTGTATCCATACCATCTCTGTTCTTCCTCTTTGCCTTGGTCTTTCTGTTTTCCTGACTCTGGGTGCCTTCTTTCCTGTCCCTTCTGTGTTCTCTGTCACTAGTATATTCACTGGAGACAAGGGTTGGGCCTGGGTGCACGGGGGTGGGTAGTGGCCAGACTAGGGGCCCGGGACGTGAGCGCAACTTTCCAAGCTTGTCTTCCAGGCCCCTGTGGTTGGGGAGCTCCAGAGAGGGAGAGATGAGTCAGCGGGCCGCAGAGCAGGGGGGGGTCTGGGTGGGGGTGGGGATGCCGGGGTTCCCCAGGGCCAGGGAGTTTACCGGGACCATGTGGGTCTCTGACTTCTGGTGGATATGGAGGATAAAGGATCAGCAAGTCCCCAAAGTTACCCGCGAGTTTCCTACACTAGTAGGAATTGCAGGCAACAATTTGTAGGACTGGCAGAGCCTGCCACATCACCCTTATGTCCAGATTCTTACACGAAGAAGAGTTCCTAAATCCCCTAGATTTCTAGAGCTGCAAAGTTGTGATGATAGACCTGTGTGTGTACATATATGTGATATTTGCCACATATGTAAAAACGTGTGTTGAGAGTCTGTGTGAGTCTCTGTAGGTGACTGTGGGTCTATAGGCATGTATAGGTGCTAGTGTGTGCATTTTTGTGATTGGAAGTTAGGGCCAGTGTCATGGTGTGACCATCATCTGTACAATGTATGTATATATATATCAGTGTGTGTCAGTGAGGATGCCTGCAGACTGTATGTATGTTCATAATTCATCACGTGTGCAACAGCATATCTGAAAGTGATACAGACTCATTAAGTCTGTATCAGAAAACATGTTCATCTGCATCTCAGGACTTTGTTCCCTATTTGCTGGTGACTCTCTCTAGGGTAGCCAAACCCATGACAACAACAAAGGAAGAATTAGGAGTCCCTTTGGATTGGGGCTCTCAGAGGAAGCCCAGGGTGGGCAGAAAGTAGTGGGGTGGGAGGAAGCACTTCCCTGAGAAGGGAGATATAAGTCTCCCACTGTCCCAAGGGTTCACTCTCCCCACCCCCACCGACCTTTCCAAAAAAGAGCTAAAGAAAACTGAGGCAGGTTCCAGATTCAACCCCTCTAACCTAGAAATCCCACCCTGCTTCTTCTAGGGAAGGGAGGCAGGGAGGGAAGGGAGCGTCCCTGTGGTTCAGCTCGATCCTGGGGTTGAAAGATCAGAAAGGCACCATCCCACCCCTTCCTTCAGGGGCGTCCATCTCTGGAGCTCAGTGTCTGGGTGGCCATGGGCGGAGGCTGAGGGGCCCCCAGGGTGGTGGGGGGTGGTGGATAGAAACCAGATGCCTAGGGGGTTTATACTGGAAGGACCAGAGCCGCAGCCTCTACCCGCCCCTGCCACATGGCGCCTCTGCCTGGGCTGCCCCACCCCCTGGGAGGCCGGGCTGAGGGAGGCCTGAGAGAGTGGAGGCAGGTCCTTGGTCAGGGCTCCCAGTTGCTGACCCCAGCCCCTGGGGGAGCTGGGAAGGGCGTGTGTGTCTGCGCCCAGGAATAGCAGGGTCTGGACTGCAGGACTATCTTAAACAGGGTGTGGAAGAAGTCAGAGCCCAGGGTCCTGAGGGAGGGAGCTGGGAGCTTCAGGCAGCCCCTCTGCACTGGTTTCAGCACAGACGTTTGGGAGGGGGCTCTGTGTCCAGGCACTGTCCTACTGGGGTTGACATGTCAGGGGCCCTGGCTCACATCTTCCAGGGATCCTGCTCCTTGCCCTTCCCTAGCACTCCTGCTCCCCACCTCCCCCATAGGATTAGGGATCCAGATCCCTAAAGAAGTGGAGACGGCTGGCCATACCTGTCTCCCCTTACCCTCCTCAACCCCACACCTCCTCTCCTCCTGCCTCCGTTTCCTTTTCCGTTGCCTCCTTTCCTCCCCAATCTAGTTGGAGCTCCAACCCCTTACTCACCTACCATCTCTTCTCTGGAGTCTAGACTTTGCTCCTCTGCCTCAGTTGCCTGCCTGGTCTAAAAGTGGGATGGCTTTCTGCTGGTGATGCAGTAACTTGCCCAAAGCTTCCCCTTTTCCTCACCAACTTCTGAGCTGGGTTTGGGGAGGGGGGCCCAGAAATCCATCTGGCACCTCAGGCTCAGAAACACCCCCCCACCAGGGGGAGACTTCGAGGTCATGGGACACCCCACCACGGGCACTTCCTCTTGGGCAGACGGGTGGGGTGGCCCATGTAATCATCGGACACAATTATGGACTATTTATACTTCATCCCCGCCCCCCACCTGCCTGGCCGCTTTAACCCTCTGCCTCCGCTGGACCTGGCCAAACCTCCTGCAGTTCTCCCTGTCCTGTTCTTCTGAAGCCATTGACTCCTCATCTTTGTTTCTCTGGGCCTATTTCTTTTCCTTTTTTCTGCTGTGTGTGTGTGTGTTTTAAGCCACATGCTGGTCTTGTGTTTTCCTCTGTTCTCTCCCTATTATTTCGCTAGTTTCTCTTCTGATCTTATTGGATTGTTTCATTTGCTCTGTATGCCTCTCAGTCTTTCTGTGTTTCTTCTTTTGCTTCTTTTCCTTTGTCTGCCAGTCACCTTGCTTCCCTAACCCTCTCCTCAAAAGTTGAGTCTACAGGGTTCTGTTAGAGAAGTCAAATCCTGGGGCTGGAAACCCTAACTCCCCCACCATCCATCCCTGAACATTGACCCTGCCTGCTGGTTAAACTGCAGGTAACTCTCCCAGGACTTCCAGCTGCTCCTGCCCCCTCCTCAACTTTGCCTTGAGAAGCTGAGCTGGGAGAGTATGAGGAGCCTCAAGGTGGGCACCCAGGAAGAGCAAGTGAGGGGACTGACTGGGGAATAAGGAGAGCGGGGAAGGACCAGGCTCCATTCCTCTGATGGGCAGGGCTGGCCCGGGGAGAGGGGTGTGTTGGGGAATAACTTGCAAAACAACCTCGGCTGGCTGGGCCCCTCAGTGGGAGATGCTGGTTCTTCCACTTGGCTCCCCAGTCCTCTCTCTCCTATAAACTTACCTCAGGGTCCAGGTTTCAATTCATAGACTTTTTTTGCATTCCCCTCTTCCAACTGGGTGAGTTTCTTTTCTTCCCCATTTTGATGAGAAGTCAAAGTTTGGAAGTCCTGCCTAAGCTCTAACTTCAATTCTTCCTGCTGCAGGGGGAATGAATGCACGACAGTGAGAAAGGGAACCAGACCCACTCCCAGGAGAGCATGAGCGCTCATGAGAACGATCCATCAGAGGTTGGAGACTGGATGTGTGTGTGGCCAAGAAGGGCCTAGGGCTGGTAACTGGCAAGAAATGATGGCATCTGGGGTCTGTATTAGGGGGAAAGGAAGTTGATCCAAAGAGGCCAGGCTCGGGCATGGATGTGACCCAGTGACTTCCTACCCCCTACCCTCACTCCTGCCTGCCTTAAATTTCCTCAGATATGCAAGATCTAGCTTCTGCCCCACTAAGGGAGGTAGGCCTAGGTTTCACTTCTCAAGACTGAAACTGAGGTACTGGGAGGAAGACTGGGGAGCCCCAAGCCTGTGCCAAGCCCTCCCCACCCTGTCCCTCCCTCCAGGCCTTGCTCTGGAACCTACCTCCGTGACCCTCAAATGCTTGGGCAGCAGAAAGCCTCAACCCCAGAACACACACTCCCTCCTGACTTTCACAACACACGGTCCACACGGCTCTCCTGCTCTCGAGGTGGGTGACTGGGGAAGCAGGCATCTCTGTGGTCAGCTCGGATGTGTGTGTGGGGCGTGTGCGCCTCCAGCCATGTCACTGCGATCATCTGTGTGTGAGTTTGTCTCTGTTCATTCATGACAGTGGCCGTGCCCCGGTGGGGAGGCTGCGCGCGTGGACGTGCACATGTATCGTCCTGTGTTTGTCCATGAGTGTGTATGTCAGTGTGTTCCAGTCTCTCTGTGTGAGTGTCGTCCCCAATCCCCCATCCCCCCCCTGGATCTCTAATTAGTGGTTTGGGGTTTGTTCCTTTTCCCTCCTGTTCCTTCCCTCAGCGGCAGCAGCGGCGGCGGCAGGAGCAGCAGCAACAGCAGCAGCAGGAGCAGCAGCCGCCGCCGCCACCCGCGGACCCGCAGCCAGGACTCCGGAGTCAGAGTAGGATTCTAGGATCAGAGCCTGAGTGGGAACAGGAGTGCAGCTGGCCTAGGAGAGGAGCGGAGCCCTCCTCGGACCCTCAGGCGACCCCTTGCCAGCACTCCCAGTGCCAGACCTCCAGAGAGCAGAGACTCAAGACACCCAGCCCCTTATCCCCCAGGTACAGGACACTCGGGAGCTCTGTCTGGGAGGGGTTCCCATAGCCGCCTATGGGATGGCTGGGGGCAGGGTGTGGGGCACCTGGGCCCACCCTGCATCCGCCCAGACCCTCAGCACCCCCGGCATGCCCTGACAACTTGCCCTATCCCTACCCCCTCCTGCTTCCCTGGGAGCCCCGTTTCTCCTCTCCCGCCCAGATCCCTTCTTTGGGGGAGCTCAGCAAATGGAGCAGGAAATTTGGACCCTCTGCCTCCCTCTCTCGCCCTGCTCATTGGATCCGGAGCCTTCTCCGCTGGGAAAGCTGTAATTAGAGGGTGGATCCCTACAGACAGAGAGCAGCCCCCCCCACCCCCACCCCCTAGTCCCTTCTAACTTTAGATCTCTTCTCTCCCATTCTCCCATTCTCCCTCCCTCTCCCTCTCCCTCTCTCCGGCTCAGCTCTCTCCATCTGCCTGGCTCCCTGGGACCCGTTCCCCAGCCTCAGGATGGCGTCCTCCCTGCTTGAGGTAACTGCCCCCTCCTTCCCCCAGGACACCAGCCTCGATCTTAATGGTCCTAATCCCTGTCCACTCCCACCTTCTAACTCACACAGACTGTTGCTCTGGTGCTTGTCACTTCCAGGGGTCAGAGGAGGGGTGGGGGGCAGGAGAAAGGGGAGGAGAGAGAGCAGGGCAAGGGGTCACGGAGCAGTCAGATCAGGACTGAGGGGATTAGGTTAGAAGAAGGCATGGACCCCTGAGGTCCGCCAAGCACACCAGCTCTGAGGAGTGGAAGAGGGATTGAGGGATCGAGAAAGGAAGGGGAGGGGAGTGAAGAGAGAGGAGTGGGAGAGAGATAAACTGGTAGGGGACAGGGGGAGAGAAATAGGCCAGAGGGCTGGCTGAGTGGGCACTGGGCAACAGTGAGTACATGGTTCTTTGGGGGTCCTGGCTCTGGGGACTCACCCTAAGCAGTGTCTTGTCTGGTTTGTAGGTGGGGAGGGGGCTGGGCTTCTGGGCTGGTAGCAGAGGAGGTGGGCAATGAGAGAAAGGAGAGGGCAGTCCATGTATGTGGGGGGGCTGACCAGAGGAACTGGGCCCAGGTCTGAGAGGCAACCAAGGAGGAGGGCCAGGGTCTGAGGCCGCCTGCCCGGCTCACAAATATTTAGCTTTCAGCCAAAGACAAACTCAGCTCTATTTTGGGAGTGGGAGGCTCCAGGGCGGACCGGGCCACTTCCCCTCCAGGCTGGGACCCCAGCATCCCTTGCCTCTGGCACTGAGAATGGAGGGAACCAGGGTACCACGGGGGTCAGGGCTTGGGGGCTTGAGAAACTGCTGACTCTGCCAGGGCTTCTGAGGGACTCATGGCACATCACAGTTGGAAAGGCGGACTCACAGTCACTCAGAGGCTGTCTGAATGTCCCGAGTTCTCCTTGCTTCTGGATCTCTGACTCTGTGTCTCTGTTACCACTTCTGCTTTCTGGCTCCCTCCATAGGAATTTGGGACCAGAGAGCCCTTCCCAAAGATCAACTCCCATCAGTGGCCTTGACCTTCTGTATTCTTGGGCCCCTCTGAAGGCCCCACATCTGCTCCCAGTACACTAGCTCATGTCCAAGCTGACTCATTCAGCCCTACAGGAGAGGTGTGTGTGAGATGGACCAGGAGTCTCTTAACACCTGTGTTCACTGGCCTGCATGTGAGTGTCAGAATGTAGAGCAGCACACCTGCACGTGTGGCTGGTTTTGTGGGAGCACAGGTGTGTGTGCAGGCTGGGTCACCCAAGTATCTGTTAGTCCAAGTGGGGAATGGTGTGTGTAAGGCTGGTGGATAGGGAACCTGTGACTGAGTTTGAGGGAATGGCATGTGAGGCAGTGGGGCGGACACCATGACCTAGTTGCGGGTCCTCAGGGGCTTTGTCTACCCTCTACTGCAAGGAGGCAGATTGCTCACCCCACCATCTCCCCAAGAGACTCTTGATTGAGCCATCATTGAAATGCTGTGCTTGGTCTTGAGGAAGCTGGAGGACTAAGGTGCATGGAAATCCTGGGTCCACCCAAGGCAGGGGCCGTGTCAATGGGCGTGGGCTTCATGCCAGAGTTGCCAGCGTGGCACTGGTGCCGGCGGGAGTGGCTGGGCCAGAGGTCTGCTGGAAAGACATGGGATTGGGGTAGCATTTGGCAAGAGGAGCGTGTCCTGGAAACTGGACTTTCTTATCCCTCATTCCCTGTAATCTGGAGATGCCCCTGATACCAAGGCTTCCAGCCTCTGTCTCTTTCATCTATTTTGAGGGGCACCTGGGCCCTCAAGCTTCTTCTTATACCCCCATCAGGAAGTCCTCTTGGACAGTGGGAAGAACTTGGGGGTTCAGAGAGGGAAGCGTGACAGGAGGCTCACCTGGGCTGAGTGAGATGCAGAGGATCAGGGAGGAGGGAGAAATGGGGATGGGGGCTAATGGGGACGGAGACTTGGGAGCTGGAAGAACTAAATAATTTGGGAGGAGGCTGAAAGTGGAGAACTGGAAACTGGGACCTCAGGTGGCCAGTCAGCACTCAAGTGTCCAAGTGAGCCTTCCAGTGAGAGGTCAGGGGAAAGAGGGCGGGGTCCCCTCCCCATGTGAGAGTGAGAGCTGGGACAGCTCCTTATCTTGTTCCTTCTCCAGAGATTCCCCCTTCAGTACTTAAAAGCCTGTTTTGGTGTGGTTGGCATTGTTTTCAATGGATGTGGGTGGAAGCAGGAGGAAAAACAACTCGAAGGTGGGCTCCAGCCCCCGGGTCCCCCATATGGGGACACAGGCACACATATTTAGAATCCTTAACCAGGACCCTCTCCCTAGTTCTCGGGAGAGCCCAAGCAGCAGGACAAGGAAACTGAGGCTGCGATGAACCTTAGCCAAGTACCCAGCTCTTGGCCTCCAGAACCTTCTGAGCTGTCCGGTGCCCGGCTCCCCCTTCTCTGTCCCCCGGGCCCTGGGGCCCTCTGTTCCCCAGGGCGGGGGTCTCCTGTTGGCCTGGGGCTGCTTGCCTTCTCTCACCCCTCCTTCCCGCCCCATGGCTGGGTGGGGTCCTTGGGCTTGGCTGAGGCCCCTGTGGCCACAGTGTGAGGGCCGGGCGGGGGGGACGGCGTCGGCGTTTTTAAAAATAAACCGACCGCAGGGAAACCAACGGAGCCGGGCCAGGCAGGCAGAGGGGGAGGGGGTGGTCAGGGGGAGAGGGAGGGAGGAGTGGCCTGGTCTGGGGGTTTTCTGAAGCCCAGCACCGGTGGGGTTTTCTCTTAGGTAGGAAATTGGCCCTCCCACCTCCCCCCTTTCTTCCTTCCCCCTCCTTTCTTTGCTCTGCTTTCCTGTGCCTTCCTTGCCCAATCTCTTTCCATCACCTCTCTTTGTTTATTCTGCGTTCCTCTCTCTCCCTCCTTTTGTCGCTTTTTCCTTCTCTTCTCTTTTGCGTCCCTGCCCATTTCTGCCCCTGTGGGCCAGCTCCCACTGTTTTCACTCCCCCCCCACCCCCTACCACCAGGGACTTTAAGGTCAGGTTCTCACCCTGCGGGCTCCTCTGCTCTGTGGGTCTATGGGTTCTGCTCTATGGTTCTATGGGTCTCTGCCCCTCTCCTTTGCACAATATATTTTGACCTTTCCTTTCCACTAGGATTTGCCTCCTGCCCCAGCAGCTGCCCTGCCTTACCCACCTCCGCTTGGGAGGTGAGAGGCTCCAGGGACACCCTGGCTGGGAAGGATGCAGGGCTTCTGCCATGGCCAGATTTGAGGATGCTTTTGATGGTTCAAATATGGGAGTCCATGGTGTCATCAGGACCTCAGAAAGAGGTCACTGGGCAGGGGGAACAGCAGGTTTCCCTTTGGGAGCAGGGCAAGGCAGGCGATTGCACACGCAGCCCTCACTGCAAGCCTTTAAACTTCAGATTTACCCCTAGGATTGGTGTCACAGGTGCAGACTACGTGCTCGGAGATAGCAGGCTGGCCTGGGAACCCTGGATTTTTGGGTTCTTTTTCAGTTTTACTGAGAAGGTACAAGGTACATTTTTGCTGCTGTCGTTGAGGGCCCCTGTCAAGGGACTATACAGGGTCAGCTTCTGACTTGTTTTTGGTGGGATTCTCAGTAATGGATGCCTATGCGTGCCAGCCAGAGATCCAGGAGGGCACCATTTCCTTATGGGATGTCCCAGAGCTGACTCAGGGAGGGGTACCGTGAGGGATGGTGATCTCAGGGAGCCTTGGCCTGGTAGCAACAGCACAATGGGCATTTGGTATTCCTAAAAGATCCCTGTGCCTTGCATCTACACACATTTCCCTCATTCACTGTGCTGGAGGGGTCTCTACGTGTTAGGGGACACTGAGGCATGGAGGGAGGGGTGTGGCTGTGAGCCACTATCATAGCCAATCCAATTCCCTGCCCTGGAGGGGTGTGAGGATTTCAGCTCTCCAGGCCCTCCCAAAGGGGTACCAGCTGGCTCCACAAAGCAGGAGGTGCCTAATGCCCGCTTGAAAGACATTCTTGCCTCAGCCACAGCCCTGGCTTGGCGGCAACCCTGTTCCCTCTCAATGTCCCAGTGTCTCCGCCGTCGCTTCCTCTTGCTCCCTGGCCCAGGGTCCCTGCCAAGAGAAAGAGATTCCTTACCAGGGACATGAGGACACTGCTTTAGGGTGACTAGGCCACTGCCTTAGTCAGGAGATGAAGTAGAGACAGGAAGTGAATAAGGGGTCAAGCTGGGAAAACCTGGAACGGGGGCAACTACGGTCCCCTAAGACTTTGGCTTTTCCCCACGCTGCTCTTTCAGCCTCGTCTTTCCTTTCCAAGTCCCCCACCATGGCCTCTGCTCCCAACCCACTTCCAGGGGTCAGGATCCCTAATACTCACCGCATCCGGGTGCTGCCTTGATCCCTGGCTCTTCTTTCTCATGGCTTTTTAAGAAGCATCTCCTGTTCCTCGGAGGCCCTTGCACATCCCCAGCATCACAGGGAGCTCTGCTTCCTGCCTGCTAGGTTGGGTGTCACCGTCCCTGTCTTGGTCCTCTGCTCTTTTTCCAGACTCTATCTGAGCTCTTCCCTGGGTCCCAGTCCTCACTGCCCATCCCTCTCCCTGACCTTACCTCTGAATCCCCATCCTCTTCACCTCTTCCTCACCACCTTTGTTCTTCTGTTCTCCAGGTCTCCAGGCTGTGCAGTCCTTCTGCACATCTCCTTTTCTCCACCTAACCAATGCTTCTCTCTCCCCACAGGAGGAAGCTCACTATGGCTCCAGCCCCCTGGCCATGCTGACAGCGGCGTGCAGTAAATTTGGCAGCTCCAGCCCTCTGCGGGACTCCACGACACTGGGCAAAGCAGGCACAAAGAAGCCATACTCTGTGACCAGTGACCTTTCGGCCTCCAAAACCATGGGGGATGCTTACCCAGCCCCCTTCTCCAGCACCAATGGGCTCCTCTCCCCACCAGGAAGCCCTCCAGCACCCACCTCGGGCTATGCCAATGACTACCCTCCCTTTTCCCACTCGTTCCCAGGGCCCACGGGCACCCAGGACCCTGGGCTCCTAGTGCCCAAGGGGCACAGCTCTTCTGACTGCCTGCCCAGCGTCTACACCTCTCTGGACATGGCACATCCCTATGGCTCCTGGTACAAGGCAGGCATCCATGCAGGCATCTCACCGGGCCCAGGCAATGCTCCTACCCCTTGGTGGGACATGCATCCTGGGGGCAACTGGCTCGGTGGCGGGCAGGGCCAGGGTGATGGGCTGCAAGGGACACTGCCTGCAGGCCCTGCTCAGCCTCCACTGAACCCTCAGCTGCCCACCTACCCGTCCGACTTTGCCCCCCTTAATCCAGCCCCCTATCCAGCTCCCCATCTCCTGCAGCCAGGGCCCCAGCATGTCTTGCCCCAGGATGTCTATAAACCCAAGGCGGTGGGCAACAGTGGGCAGCTGGAGGGGAGCGGTGGAGCCAAACCCCCCCGGGGTGCAGGCACAGGGGGCAGTGCTGGCTACGGGAGCAGTGGAGCAGGGCGCTCCTCCTGCGACTGCCCCAACTGCCAGGAGCTGGAGCGCCTGGGTGCTGCCGCAGCCGGGCTGCGAAAGAAGCCGATCCACAGTTGCCACATCCCGGGCTGTGGCAAGGTGTACGGCAAGGCCTCCCATCTGAAGGCCCACTTGCGCTGGCACACGGGCGAGAGGCCTTTCGTCTGCAACTGGCTCTTCTGCGGCAAGAGGTTCACCCGTTCGGACGAGCTGGAGCGCCACGTGCGCACTCACACCCGGGAGAAGAAGTTCACCTGCCTACTCTGCTCCAAGCGCTTTACCCGAAGCGACCACCTGAGCAAACATCAACGCACCCACGGTGAGCCAGGTCCAGGACCCCCACCCAGCGGCCCCAAGGAGCTGGGGGAGGGCCGCAGCACTGGCGAAGAGGAGGCCAGTCAGACGCCCAGACCTTCTGCCTCACCGGCACCCCCAGAAAAAGCCCCTGAAGGCAGCCCGGAGCAGAGCAACCTGCTGGAGATCTGAGCCGGGTGGAGGTCTCTAGCCCCCTGAGTCTGCCTTTCCAGCCTCTCCTGGCTCTGTGGACCACTGCTTGCCCCTCACCCCCTTTGACCCATGCATGTTGCCCTTTGCAACTCTATCCATCTTTCCCTCTTCCCACCCATTCTGGGCCTGGGTATCACCCTGCATGCTTCCTCAGCTTACTTCCTCCCCTTGCCATGAGACCCTTCTGCAAACTCTCATCTCAGGCCGTCACCTGGTGCCTGATCTCTGCACTCAGGGCTTCAGAAGCTCTTTCCTCGCTACTGCTCAGTTTCTCTCTCTGCTCTTACCAAACCAACTCACTTCCCCTCCATCTGGGCTCCCAACACTTCATTTCTCCATCTCACCGACTCCTTTATGTGCATCTTTTCTGCCTCCCAAGCTTATTTACCACTATTCCTTAGCTTTCAGGCTCCAATCTTCTCAACTTTGTAGTCCACTGCCTTCTATGCTCCAGAGCGTTTTTTTTACAAACACAGTCATGATGATGATAATGATAATTTATTGCCCCCTGGTGGCCTCTTCATTAGGGACCAGAGTTCAGGGGATTGGGGTAAGTGACCTGGCAGGGAGCAGGGTGCCAAGAGGGGGCAGACTGGTGGGGATCTGATCCCAAAGATGGGGTGACCCCAGGGTCAGGGAGGCTGCCCCCAGGCATGTATATTTAACCCCTATGTTCCAAGAGAAATGAATAGTAATAATAATAATTCTATTTATCTAAGTTATGATGACAGGTCAGGTAGAGTGAGCTGGGGAGGGAAGGGGGTCCATTTCTGCTATGGAAATTTTAGCCAAATGCATCTCTGTCTAGAAAAAGTGATAGTGGAGATCTTGTTAATAGAACTTCTATCATCAGGGTCTCAGTTAATGGTGTTTCTCTTAACAGAATCTCTGCTAATAGAGTGAATTAGCTAGATCTCTGTTAATGAGTTGATGGGGTATCTCACAACTAGGGGATCCCTAATATTTCCAGCCCTAGCCAGAAGCTGTGAAAACTCAAGCCCTATGGAGGGGAGAACTGGAATGTACTCCAGATTCCTTGACCCCAGAGCAGGTTCTTCCACTGCCCCTCCTGACACCATGACCCCATTAGGCTAATCCCTTGTTGCCACCTTTAACAGAGCTTGCAGCTGCCATCTTAGACATGCTCTTTGGGGAAGCCCATCTAACCCAAGGAGGACATTAGTTTGGAGGTGTCTCTCCTGGAAAAAAGGCGGGGAAGGCTTCCTCTGGGATCAGATCAAGAAAATCGAGTATTTATTGAGTGCCTACTCTGTGCAAGGCACTGTGATAGGCTGGTGCCCAGAAGTCATGAGAAAGAAGAATTTATAGACCTAGGAGGACAGAGGTCCCCAAGCTGCCTTGGGGTTGCATCCACAGGCCGGCAACCTGGGACTTCCGATGCTCCCAACTCCACCTCCAGTGACTTTTAAAGCCGCTTCGTGCCTTTGAATGCCTTTCCTGTGACTTTGGATCCTCCTTTTCTATTTCTTGCTCCCTCAAGGCCCCAAGTTAAAGGGTTAAAGCCGCCGGAGCTTGGGGAGAGGGTAATATTGTGGAAGGGAAGGGATCAAGCCCTCATGGAGTCTTTTTTTTTTTTTTTTTAATTTAATAAATAAAAGTTTGATTTTAAATTTTGTCATGCTGAGAAAAGAGGAAGAAGAGGGCAAATAGGCGAGCCACAGGATTTCTCCTTGGCAACCCGGGGAGTCACCAGGGGCATTGTGTCCTGCCTGTTTGCACGTTACGCCCAGGGTAGAATACTTCGGCTGTCCCGCCTTGCGGTGGAGGTGTTTTTAACGGCCCAGAGCTCTCTGCGGAGTTGGGAAGGCAAAGAGGTTTCTTCCCCGGCTCTTCCTCGGGCTCGGCACCAGCGGACCTGGCCCGGCATTAGCCGGGACGCGCGCCGGCCCCGTGAGGAGTACCGCGGGGCCAGAGCCCGGCGCGGTGCGGCTCCCGCGGGCGGACCCGCCTGGCACGTAACCCGCCCCCGGCCCGGGGCCTGCAATCAGTCGTGCCCGCCACGGAGTTAGAGGCGGAACAAAAGGCACTCTGTGGCGGCCAGCCCCCAGCCACAATAGGGCTTTGTGCGGCCCCCGCCCCCTAGGGCTCCCCCGCCAGGCAGAGGGGCTCACCCGCAGCTCCCCCGGCTTGGGCCCGACTGCGGGCGGCGCCCCAGTCTGCCGGTACCGCTCGGGGCATCGGGAGAGGCCCGCCGCGCTGCAGCGGGGAGGGGTCGGCGGGTCCCAGGCGGCGATCCGGCCGAACTCGAGCTACCGGCCCCCTTCCCACCCCGCCCCCGTCCAGGTGCGAAATCTCCTGCCCTCGGGCGGGGAGCGAAGCTTCAAAGGCTCTTTGAAGAGGATCGGAGTTCCGAGGACTCTCCCGCGGGCCGGGGGCCGCGGCGGAAGAGAGACTGAAAAGGGGCGGGAGACGCCCAGGCTCGCGGCGGCAGCCCGAAGTGGACCCCCGGGCTCGGCTCCTCGGGACCCCCCAGGGCCTGGCTTTCTCGCCTGCCGGTCTCCGCCTGTCCGGTGCCAGCTCCCGCCCGCCGCAGCCTCGCGGTCGTCCCCTCCCCGGCCCCTCGGCCCCTTTCATCTTCCCTAGACTCCGCTTGGGGTTTTGCTGGTTTCTGGGAGATAAAAACCGCCTCAAATAGCGGCGGCGCGCTGCCAGGACAAACAGGGCCGGGCGGGCCATGTGCGCCTGGTTACCGGCCCCGGGCCGGGGCGCCGGGCTTCGGCGGGCCCGGGGAAGGGGCGGCGGGACGAGGTCCAGGCACCCAGGCTCCCGTGATGCCTCCCGCCTCTCAAAGTAGGGGGCCCATTTTAGAAGTTTCGGGCAGCGGCAGGGGCGCTGCCTCGGTTTCCCGCCCAGGTCGTAGGGAGTGGCCGGGGTGGAGAGACCGCCTGCTGAGAGCTCTGCGCCCCCGGGACTGTGGGTCTCAGTCACTGTGACGCCGGGGCCACCGCGCCCCCTGGTGAATTTAGTGGAGAGTGCGCTAGGCCCGGACTACTCTCCCAAGACTCTGCAAATTGTGAAAAATCATTCAACAAACATTAAATAAGCTGTATGGGCTTCCGGTAAAGAATCCGCCTGTAATGCGGGAGACCTGGGTTCGACCCCTGGATTGGGAAAGGTCCCCTCCAGTATTCTTGCCAGGAGAATCCCCGTGGACAGAGGAGCCTGCGGGCTACAGTCTATGGGGTCACAAAGAGTCGGACACGACTGAACAACTAAGCACACACATGGGAGATGGTGACTGTGTGTGAATACACAGAGCACCGTTTCCTTCTCTCCAGGTCACATTACTGGTAAGAGGCAGGTACCTAACTGATAATTATAACGCAATCTGTTGGGGAAAATCAGGCTTCATTGAAGGGAGGGTGGAAGTTGCAGGCCCAGGCTGTAGTGAGTTGTGGGGGTTGGATGGTGCCAAGGTTAAGATACAATGAAACTGTTTGGGGGTGGGACCTCCCTGGTGGTCCAGTGGTTAAGAATCACCTGCCAGTGCAGGGGACACTGTTCCATCCCTGGTGCAGGAAGATGCCACATGAGGTAGAGCAACTACAGCACAACTCTAGGCCAGTGCTCTAGAGCCTGTGTTCCCCAACAGGAGAAGCAATGGCAATGAGAGTCCCAAACACAAGGAGAGAGATAAAGCCCTCACACAGCAAGAAAGACCTGGTGCAGGCGAAAATAAATACATTAATTAAAAAAAAAGTTTGTGAGTGGCATTTCACTGCTCTCCACAGGTCTGTCAGTCACAGACTCCCACTTTTCCTTCAATCCTATGTTGCTTTCCTGTCTCAGGAAGTGCTTTCTCAGCCAATTTCTCCAAACTTGCCGGTTTGTATATTCTGCTCTTTTACGCCTTCTGTGACTTCCCAGACAACAGTCAGCTAAGGGCCAGACGGGGTACTCATGGTGTTGTCCACGCTGTACCACCTGGGGACTTTTTGGAGCTACAGCTTCAGAGCTCCATCCCAGAATTTGTATTTTAACAAGATTTTCAGATGAGTCCTATGTTTATTAACCTTCTGGAACCCCTGGTTTTCTGACTCGGGGTATAATGCTCGAGGGGAACTTTTCATGTAGAAAGAAGGGGCAGACACAGAGAAAAATATTAAAGCAGAATGTCTCTCCATTGAGGCTGGTTGCTCTTGGGAGTGGGGACTATGCTTTATACAGTTCTGTGTGCCCAGAGCCTGATCCTTGGAATTGCTGAGTGTGTGTGTGTGTGTGTGTGTGTGTGTGTGTGCACGCGTGCACGCATGCGTGTTCAGTCGTGTTCAACTCTTTTCAACACCATTGGCTGTAGCCCACCAGGCTCCCCTGTCCATGGAATTTTCTAGGCAATAATACTGGAGTAGGGTGCCATTTTCTTTTTCAGGTGATCTTTGCCACCCAGGGATAAAACTCTTATCTCCTGCATCTCCTGCAGGGGGTTCTTTATCACTGTGCCACCTGGGAAGCCCTGGAATTGCTTATTAATATTTGTTAAATGAATGAACCAATGTCCAGGGTCACCTAGTTTGTGGCAGAGTTAGAGCTGTTTATCTCCTGAATCTGCTTAGTGCTTTACAATTTCTTAAATGGCTTTGTTTCCATTTTTATGTATGGGAAACAACCATGCGTTACTACCCTCTGCAAATGAGGGAGATCAGATCAGATCAGATCAGTCGCTCAGTCGTGTCCACTCTTTGCGACCCCATGAATCGCAGCACGCCAGGCCTCTCTGTCCATCACCAACTCCCGGAGTTCACTCAGACTCACATCCATCGAGTCAGTGATGCCATCCAGCCATCTCATCCTCTGTCGGCCCCTTCTCCTCCTGCCCCCAATCCCTCCCAGCATCAGAGTCTTTTCCAATGAGTCAACTCTTCGCATGAGGTGGCCAAAGTACTGGAGTTTCAGCTTTAGCATCATTCCTTCCAAAGAAATCCCAGGGCTGATCTCCTTCAGAATGGACTGGTTGGATCTCCTTGCAGTCCAAGGGACTCTCAAGAGTCTTCTCCAGCACCACAATTCAAAAGCATCAATTCTTCGGTGCTCAGCTTTCTTCACAGTCCAACTCTCACATCCACACATGACCACAGGAAAAACCATAGCCTTGACTAGACGAACCTTGGTTGGCAAAGGAATGTTTCTGCTTTTGAATATGCTATCTAGGTTGGTCATAACTTTCCTTCCAAGGAGTAAGCATCTTTTAATTTCATGGCTGCAGTCACCATCTGTAGTGATTTTGGAGCCCAGAAAAATAAAGTCTGACACTGTTTCCACTGTTTCCCCATCTATTTCCCATGAAGTGGTGGGACCAGATGCCATGATCTTCGTTTTCTGAATGTTGAGCTTTAAGCCAACTTTTTCACTCTCCACTTTCACTTTCATCAAGAGGCTTTTGAGTTCCTCTTCACTTTCTGCCATAAGGGTGGTGTCATCTGCATATCTGAGGTTATTGATATTTCTCCCGGAAATCTTGATTCCAGCTTGTGTTTTTTCCAGTCCAGCGTTTCTCATGATGTACTCTGCATATAAGTTAAATAAACAGGGTGACAATATACAGCCTTGACGTATTCCTTTTCCTATTTGGAACCAGTCTATTGTTCCATGTCCAGTTCTAACTGTTGCTTCTTGACCTGCATACAAATTTCTCAAGAGGCAGGTCAGGTGGTCTGGTATTCCCATCTCTTTCAGAATTTTCCACAGTTTATTGTGATCCACACAGTCAAAGGCTTTGGCATAGTCAATAAAGCAGAAATAGATGTTTTTTTCTGGAACTCTCTTGCTTTTTCCATGATCCAGCGGATGTTGGCAATTTGATCTCTGGTTCCTCTGCCTTTTCGAAAACCAGCTTGAACATCAGGAAGTTCACGGTTCATGTATTGCTGAAGCCTGGCTTGGAGAATTTTGAGCATTACTTTAGTAGCGTGTGAGATGAGTGCAATTGTGCAGTAGTTTGAGCATTCTTTGGCATTGCCTTTCTTTGGGATTGGAATGAAAACTGACCTTTTCCAGTCCTGTGGCCACTGCTGAGTTTTCCAAATTTGCTGGCATATTGAGTGCAACACTTTCACAGCATCATCTTTCAGGATTTGGAATAGCTCAACTGGAATTCCATCACCTCCACTAGCTTTGTTCGTAGTGATGCTTTCTAAGGCCCTGACTTCACATTCCAGGATGTCTGGCTCTAGGTCAGTGATCACACAATCGTGATTATTTGGGTCGTGAAGATCTTTTTTGTACAGTTCTTCTGTGTATTCTTGCCATCTCTTCTTAATATCTTCTGCTTCTGTTAGGTCCATACCATTTCTGTTCTTTATCGAGCTCATCTTTGCATGAAATGTTCCTTTGGTATCTCTGATTTTTCTTGAAGAGATCTCTAGTCTTTCCCATTCTGTTATTTTCCTCTATTTCTTTGCATTGATCGCTGAAGAAGGCTTTCTTATCTCTTCTCCCTATTCTTTGGAACTCTGCATTCAGATGTTTATATCTTTCCTTTGGGAACTGAAGCTCAAAGAGTTCAGTGATTTTCCAAAGTTACACAGCTGTAAGAAGAGGAGCCTGCAATTGCATTAGACTCCAATTCTATTAATAACTCCATTGTTATGAATTAGAGTAAGATAAATATCGCTTAAAAATTGCAGCATAGTTGATATACAACATTGTATCAGTTTTAAGTGTACAATTTAGTGATTTGATACTTTTATAGATTATACTCCATACAGAGTTATTATAAAGTATTGACTACTTTCCCTGTGCTATATTGGCTACAATGTTTCAAGTGTACAACACAATGATTTGTTATTTCTTTAGATTATACTCCACACAAAATTATTATAAAACATTGGCTATATTCCTTGAGTACTGCTGTTGTTGTTCAGTTGCTAAGTCGTGTCCCGACTCTTTGCGACCCGACGGACTGTAGCCCTCCAGGCTCCTGTCCATGGGATTTCCCAGGCAAGAATACTGGAATGGGTTGCCATTTCCCTCTCAAGGGGATCTTCCCTGACCAAGGACTGAACCACAGGTTCTTGCTTCTCCTGCTTGGCAGTCGGATTCTTCACCTGGGGAAGCCCCGTGTTGACATTACATCCTTGTATTTTTTACTTTGTAGCTTGTACCTCTTAATCCCCTTCACCTATTTTTGCCCCTCTCCTCTCCATCTCACTTTTATTCTGAAGGCAGAATTCCCGGTTTTGGTATTTTTAAGGTCCGATCTCCCTCGTGCCTCACTTTCCTTTTGGTAGTATAACAGTACCCATCTCATGGAGTTGTAAAGATTAGTCAAGCACTTATCATAATAAATGCTCAGGAAATATCAGTTTCCCAACTGTTCCCACTTTTCCTTCCAGGAAGCCTAACCCTGTGGCCTTTAGGTTCTGGCGGGCGCAGTACTCTCCCTCCCAAGGTCTCCCGCCTGACTTTCCTCCTCCGGGTGAGCGTCCCTCAACTTTCCAGCCAGCTGCCCGTGATAAGAGTCGGTATTTTCCTCTGGGCGATTCACAGTTCTGGAAGGGTTTAATTAGGTACTTCCCTGAACGTGGCTTATTTTGAGCTTTTCGAGTGCTGAGAGTGAGTGGGAGACTATGCTGGGGAATTCGGAACTGGGAAAACAGCAGTCTCACAGGAAACAAAACAAAAAAAAACCCGCTGTGACTCTTAACTAGGGGTCAGCGCTGCGGACGTGTCGGCGCCGCTCTTTCTCCCGCCGCTAGGCGGCGCGCCAGGACGCCGGAAGTCGATCCCAGAACTGCGCATGCGTCCTTCTTCTGCGTTGCTCTTCCGTTTACTTTCTTTGAGCTTTGTATTGCCGTTTGTCCCATGCGGCAACCCGTAGGCATCCGAATCTAGCCCGGGAACTAAGAGTCAGAGGAGCGGGGCTCTGGGAGTCTGCTGATTCCGGGACGTCCTCGGGACCGGCAAGATGTGCTCCCTGGGGTTGTTCCCTCCTCCGCCGCCTAGAGGACAAATCACCTTATACGAGCACAATAACGAACTGGTGACAGGCAGTAGCTGTGAGAGTCCGCCTCCCGACTTCCGGGGCCAGGTGGTCAGGGCGAGGAGGGAGGGACCTTTAGGCATGGGGGGCGGTGTTGGAGGGTATGTGGAAGCAGAGGCAGCGTGGCGGGGGTCGGGGGGGGGGTGGTGGGGCGCGTCGCGGTCCCCAGACTGGAGGATTGGAAACAATCTCTCCCAGGTGGAGAAGAATAGAAGAGATGGAATGTGTTTTAGAGCTGGGATTGGAGGATGAGTGATGCTGAGGAGCTGTGGGGCGGGCCTAGCGGGGATGGAGAGAGTGGGGGCGAATCTAGGGGATGTGACTATGCAGGAGGACTTCTGATAAGTTGGAGACAGTATCTGGGACAACTGGGAAGGCCCAACCTGGGGAGTTGGTTCCCCCGAGGTTTTCCTGGCAAGGAAAAGGAAGAGAAATGGACGTTTATTGAACGTTTGTGTGGAAGAAAGAGGCTCTGAGTCAGGTGTTCTCCACAAATGTTTTAAAAATGTGATTTAATAATCACAGCACTCCTATGAAATATTATTCTGGTTTTACCGATAAGGGAGATAAGATTTGTTTCCCCAGTTCCACAAGTGTTTCTTTTGTGGAAATGGGAAACGGGGGTTCAGTAGGGATCTGGAAAGAACTCACTCACTGTCATACCTCTCATTTCTGGCTATAGTGGATTAATCTTCCTGTCCTAAACCTGACTAAGGATCCCTTGAAGACCCCTGGAAGGCTGGACCATGGCACAAGAACTGCCTTCATTCACCACCGGGAGCAAGTGTGGAAGAGATGCATCAACATTTGGTGAGACGTGGCAAAGGGTCTCCTGGGCCATTGGTCTACAGATCCTGGATGCAGTGGGGTCACCATCTCTCTACCCTGGGCTTCCTGGCGCTCTCTAGCTCAGAGCTGTCTGTCATTCAACACATCAAATTATCAGTCCTTTCTGTGGAACTCAAGGCTGTGCAATGGTAGTTCAGTTTCATCTCCAATGACTTGGTTTCCTTTCTGGTTTAATTATGTACAGGGTTCTAGTGATGATTAAATCAGAGAAGGCAATGGCACCCCACTCCAGTACTCTTGCCTGGAAAATCCCATGGATAGAGGAGCCTGGTGGGCTGCAGTCCATGGGGTCGCTTAGAGTTGGACATGACTGAGCGACTTCACTTTCACTTTTCACTTTCATGCATTGGAGAAGGAAATGGCAACCCACTCCAGTGTTCTTGCCTGGAGAATCCCAGGGACGGGGGAGCCTGGTGGGCTGCTGTCTATGCGGTCGCACAGAGTTGGACACAACTGAAGCAACTTAGCAGCAGTGATGATTAAATGAGTAAGTTCAGTTCAGTCACTCAGTCGTGTCCGACTCTTTTCGACCCCATGAATCGCAGCACACCAGGCCTCCCTGTCCATCACCAACTCCCGGAGTTCATCCAGACTCACGTCCATCAAGTCAGCGATGCCATCCAGCCATCTCATCCTCTGTCGTCCCCTTCTCCTCCTACCCCCAATCCCTCCCAGCATCAGAGTCTTTTCCAATGAGTCAACTCTTTGCGTGAGGTGGCCAAAGTACTGGAGTTTCAGCTTTAGCATCATTCCTTCCAAAGAAATCCCAGGACTGATCTCCTTCAGAATGGACTGATTGGATCTCCTTGCAGTCCAAGGGACTCTCAAGAGTCTTCTCCAACACCACAGTACAAAAGCCTCAATTCTTCGGCACTCAGCCTTCTTCACAGTCCAACTCTCACATCCATACATGACCACAGGAAAAACCATAGCCTTGACTAGACGAACCTTTGTTGGCAAAGGAATGTCTCTGCTTTTGAATATGCTATCTAGGTTGGTCATAACTTTCCTTCCAAGGAGTAAGCATCTTTTAATTTCATGGCTGCAGTCACCATCTGTAGTGATTTTGGAGCCCAGAAAAATAAAATCTGACACTGTTTCCACTGTTTCCCCATCTATTTCCCATGAAGTGATGGGACCGGATGCCATGATCTTCATTTTCTGAATGTTGAGCTTTAAGCCAACTTTTTCACTCTCCACTTTCACTTTCATCAAGAGGCTTTTGAGTTCCTCTTCACTTTCTGCCATAAGGGTGGTGTCATCTGCATATCTGAGGTTATTGATATTTCTCCCGGCAATCTTGATTCCAGCTTGTGTTTTTTCCAGTCCAGCGTTTCTCATGATGTACTCTGCATATAAGTTAAATAAACAGGGTGACAATATACGGCCTTGACGTATTCCTTTTCCTATTTGGAACCAGTCTATTGTTCCATGTCCAGTTCTAACTGTTGCTTCTTGACCTGCATACAAATTTCTCAAGAGGCAGGTCAGGTGGTCTGGTATTCCCATCTCTTGAAGAATTTTCCACAGTTTATTGTGATCCACACAGTCAAAGGCTTTGGCATAGTCAATAAAGCAGAAATAGATGTTTTTTCTGGAACTCTCTTGCTTTTTCCATGATCCAGCAGATGTTGGCAATTTGATCTCTGGTTCCTCTGCCTTTTGTAAAACCAGCTTGAACATCAGGAAGTTCACGGTTCATGTATTGCTGAAGCCTGGCTTGGAGAATTTTGAGCATTACTTTACTAGCGTGTGAGATGAGTGCAATTGTGCGGTAGTTTGAGCATTCTTTGGCATTGCCTTTCTTTGGGATTGGAATGAAAACTGACCTTTTCCAGTCCTGTGGCCACTGCTGAGTTTTCCAAATTTGCTGGCATATTGAGTGCACCACTTTCACAGCATCATCTTTTAGGATTTGAAATAGCTCCACTGGAATTCCATCACCTCCACTAGCTTTATTCGTAGTGATGCTTTCTAAGGCCCACTTGACTTCGCATTCCAGGATGTCTGGCTCTAGGTCAGTGATCACACCATCGTGATTATTTGGGTCGTGAAGATCTTTTTTGTACAGTTCTTCTGTGTATTCTTACCACCTCTTCTTAATATCTTCTGCTTCTGTTAGGTCCATACCATTTCTGTCCTTTATCGAGCCCATCTTTGCATGAAATGTTCTGTTGGTATCTCTAATTTTCTTGAAGAGATCTCTAGTCTTTCCCGTTCTGTTGTTTTCCTCTATTTCTTTGCATTGATCGCTGAGGAAGGCTTTCTTATCTCTTCTTGCTATTCTTTGAAACTCTGGATTCAGATGCTTATATCTTTCCTTTTCTCCTTTGCTTTTTGCTTCTCTTCTTTTCACAGCTATTTGTAAGGCCTCCCTAGACAGCCATTTTGCTTTTTTGCATTTCTTTTCCATGGGGATGGTCTTGATCCCTGTCTCCTGTACAATGTCATGAACCTCATTCCATAGTTCATCAGGCACTGTATCAGATCTAGGCCCTTAAATGAGTAAAACCCATGTTAATTCAAGAGTTAGTCATGATTAGTATTATCCTCATCATTGTATGTAGGGGTTCAAAGGGCATGTTCATTTGTAGTTTCATGGGCTGCTGCCATACAGGGCTCTAAGTTGTACATATTTATAGACCCACCAGCAGTGAGATAACTATGCTCCAATAAAAACCTAAAAATGAAACAAAGCCAAAAAAAAAAAAGAAACAAAGCCAAAAAAGTGTATGAGAGTGCCTGTTTTCTGACACTTGTCTTTTCAAACTTTGATATTTGATTTTGCATAACCGTTTCATTTGCATGTCTCCTTGAGTGAAGCTAAACTTCAGGTTGTGGTCTGAAAACCCATTCAGTCTTGGATTCTTTCTCTATTTCTGCCTCCATCGAGCTGCTGCTTCTCTTCTGCTGTCTTTTTTTTTAAATAATTATTTGGCTGCTCTGGGTTCTAGTTGTGCAGGATCTTACATCTTCGTTGTGGCATTCGAGATCCTTAGTTGTGCTGCAGGATCTAGTTTCCTGACCAGGGACTGAACTCCGGCCCCCTGCATTGGGAGTATGGGGTCTTAGCCGCTGGATCACCAGGGAAGTTGCTTCCTGCTGTCTTTTATATGCATAGCTTTTTTTTTTTTTAAAGTTCTGTTTATATATTTTATTTTTGGCTGCGCTGAGTCTTCAGCTGCTGTGCGGGAGCTACCTCTAGTTGTGGTAGGCAGGGGTTACTTTTTGTTGTGGGGTGCTAGGGCTTCTCACTGCAGTGGTTTCTCTTTTTGCAGAGCATTGGGCCAGGCATTCAGACTTCAGTAGTTGTGGTGCATGGGCTTAGTTGCTCTGCGGCATGTGGGGTCTTCCCAGTGCAGGGGTCAGACCTGTGCCCCCGCATTGGCAGGTGGATTCTTAACACTAGACCACGAGGGAAGTAATGTCTGTGCTTTTCAATATGCTTTGTAAGTTTGTCATAGCTTTTCTTCCAAGGAGCAAGCGTCTTTTAATTTCATAGCTTCAGTCACCACCTGCAGTGATTTTTGGAGCCCAAAAAAATAAAGTCTGTTACTGTTTCCATTGTTTCCCCATCTATTTGCCATGGGGTGATGGGACTGGATGCCCTGATCTTAGTTTTTTAAATGTTGAGTTTTAAGCCAGCTTTTTCACTCTCCTCTTTCACTTTCATCAAGAGGCTCTTTAGTTCTTCGCTTTCTGCCATAAGGGTGGTGTCATCTGCATATCTGAGGTTATTGATATTTTTCCCGGCAGTCTTGATTCCAGCTTGTGCTTCATCCAGCCCTGCATTTCGCGTGATGTATTCTGCATATAAGTTAAATAAACAGGGTGACAATATACACCCTTATCATACTCCTTTCCCAATTTGGAACTAGTCTGTTGTTCCATATCCGGTTCTAACTGCTGCTTCTTGTCCTGCATACAGATTTCTCAGGAGGCAGGTAAGGTGGTCTGGCATTCCCATCTCTTGAAGAATTTTCCACAGTTTGTAATGATCCACACAATCAAAGGTTTTGGCATAATCATTAAAGCAGAAGTAGATGTTTTTCTGGAACTCTTGCTTTTTCTATGATCCAATGGATGTTGGCAATTTGATCTCTGGTTTTCTCTGCCTTTTCTAAATCCAGCTTGAACATCTGGAAGTTCATGGTTGACATACTGTTGAAGCCTGACTTGGAGAAGTTTGAGTATCACTTTGCTAGCGTGTGAGATGAATGCGATTGTGTGGTAGTTTGAGCATTCTTTGGCATTGCCTTTCTTTGGGATTGGAATGAAAACTGACCTTTTCCAGTCCTGTGGCCACTGCTGAGTTTTCCAAATTTGCTGACATTTTGAGTGCAGCACTTTCACAGCATCATCTTTTAGAATTTGAAATAGCTTAGCTGGAATTTTGTCACCTCCACTAGCTTTATTCGTAGTGATGCTTCCTAAGGCTCACTTGAGTTCACATTCTAGGATGTCTGGCTTTGGTGAGTAATTACACCATCGTGGTTATTTGGGTCATGAAGATCTTTTTTGTACAGTTCTTCTATGTATTCTTGCCATCTCTTCTTAATATCTTCTGCTTCTGTTAGGTCCATACCGTTTCTGTCCTTTATTGAGCCCATCTTTGCATGAAATGTTGCCTTGGTATCTCTAATTTTCTTGAAGAAGAGATCTCTAGTCTTTCCCATTCTATGTTTTCCTCTATTTCTTTGCCTTGATCACTGAGGAAGGCTTTCTTATCTCTCCTTGCTGTTCTTTGGAACTCTGCATTCAGATGGTATATCTTTCCTTTTCTCCTTTGCCTTTAGCTTCTCTTCTTTTCTCAGCTATTTGTAAGGCCTCCTCAGACAACCATTTTGCCTTTTTGCATTTCTATTTTTGGGGGATGGTCTTGACCACTGCCTCCTGTACAGTGTCACAAGCCTCCATCCACAGTTCTTCAGGCACTCTGTCTATCAGATCTAATGCCTTGAATTTGTTTCTCACTTCCACTGTATAATCGTAAGGGATTTGATTTAGGTCATTCCTGAATGGTCTAGTGGTTTTCCCTACTTTCTTCAATTTAAGTCTGAATTTGGCAATAAGGGGTTCACCACCTGAGCCACAGTCAGCTCCCGGTCTTGTTTTTGCTGACTGTATAGAGCTTCTCCATCTTTGGTAGCAAAGAATATAATCAGTCTGATTTCGGTGTTGACCATCTTGTGATGTACATGTGTAGAGTCTTCTCTTGTGTTGTTGGAAGAGGGTGTTTGCTATGACCAGTGTGTTCTCTTGGCAAAACTCTATTAGTCTTTGCCCTGCTTCATTCCGTATTCCAAGACCAAATTTGCCTGTTACTCCAGGTATCATTTGACTTCCTACTTTTGCATTCCAGTCCCCTATAATGAAAAGGACATCTTTTTTGGGTGCTAGTTCTAAAAGGTCTTGTAGGTCTTCATAGAACCGTTCCACTTCAGCTTCTTCAGTGTTACTGGTTGGGGCATAGACTTGGATTACTGTGATACTGAATGGTTTGCCTTGGAAACGAACAGAGATCATTCTGTCGTTTTTGAGATTGCATCCAAGTACTGCATTTCGGACTCTTTTGTTGACTATGAGGCTACTCCATTTTTTCTAAGTGATTCTTGCCCACAGTAGCAGATATAATGGTCATCTGAATTAAATTTGCCCGTTCCAGTCCAGTTTAGTTCACTGATTCCTAAAATGTCAACGTTCACTTTTGCCATCTCCTGTTTGACCACTTCCAATTTACCCTGATTCACCGACCATCCAGGTTCCTATGCAATATTGTTCTTTACAGCATCGGACTTTACTTCCACCACCAGTCACACCCACGACGCGGCGTTGTTCTCGCTTTGACAGCAGGGAGGCCCTCTGCTGTCTCTCAGATGCTGACGTCCTGAACTGGACTTGCACCGCACCTTGGTGTTCACGTGCCTGTTCAGCACCCTCAGTCAGATACTCTACAGGCTCCACACACTCAGCATGTTCAGAATCAGTCTCTGTTTTCTTCTCTATGTCAGCATCTTCCTTGTGTTTTTCGTCTCAAGTAATGCCCTTCCTAGTCATATAAGTGGTTTGAATGTAGGCTTTGGGACAGACAGACAGACTGAATCCTGAGTCTGCTTTTTCCTACCTAGTTCACCTTTGATAATCAACCTTTCACACTCCCTGTTCTCTCATCTAAAAATGCAGTTGATAACAATCCCTGTTGTGTAGGGTTGTGATAATAGCTAAGTTAGATGTTGCGTGTGAAGCTGCAGCCCAGCCCTGGCACAGTGTAATCAGTGTTGGATGCTATAATTATCATCTAGGTGTTTCCCTTGATATTATCCTTTACCTTACTAATGTTGAATTAATCCTCCTGTCCGTTCTACTTCCTCAAGCTCTCAGACTTGCCCTCTTTTCTCAACCCCCAGTGGTTCAGGCCACTTTGGCCTTTCTCTAGATTCCTGAAGTAGCTTCTTAACCTGTTTCTTTCTCTCCATTCTTGTCTCCCTCTAATCTGCAGCCAGATTGATCTTTCTAAAATGCCTGGGTGGTCAGTTTATTCCTTAACTGAAACTCCCTTCAGTGGCTTTCCATTCATTGTCTTCGGGCAAGTCCTGACTCCTTGATCTTCACACAAAGCCCTGACAGACCTCTGAGCCTTAGTTGTCTCATTGAGGAAATGGGTAGAATGAAAGGACGGTATAAAGTGTTTGACGTATAGTTGCCACTCATTAAATGGAAATGCTCTTACCTATTTTTTAAATATTTATTTATATATTACTCACTTGGCTGCACCAGGTCTTCATTGCAGCATGCAGGATCTTATAGCTGCAACATGTGGGATCTAGTTCCCTGACCAGGGATGGAACCTGGGTCCTCTGCATTGGGAGTGTGGAGTCTTAGCCACTGAGCCACCAGGGAAGTCCCTGATCTTACTCTGAGTACATGTTTATTGAATGAATGAATGAATGGAGGAACTTAGAGGGGAGACTGAAGGGATCAAAGCTATCTAACTCAGTTCCCTCTCCTCTTCAGGCGTGATGTAGGCCTTTTCGGGGTGCTGAATGAAATTGCAAATTCAGAGGAAGAGGGTAAGTGTGTTTACCTGCAGCCTTCTCTGGTTCTGTGGTTGCCATCTCCCCTCCATATTCTCCGTAATTCATCCCAATACCTGTTGGCCCAGCGCCTTTCCCTTTATCCCTGTATTCCTGGCCCAGTTGTCTCCCCTGGTGCTATCTTCTCTCACCTCTACCTACCCCTCATGCCGCAGATTGGGTGTCCAGATCACTTGTTGGGTGGAAGGGCCTGGAGAGTGCTTGCCCTTGCTCAGTCCTTACCTAGGAAGGTGCCCAGTGAGAGCCCTGTGAACGGTTTAATCACGGCTGCTTCCTCAACCCCACAGTGTTTGAGTGGGTGAAGACGGCATCCAGCTGGGCCCTGGCACTCTGTCGATGGGCCTCCTCCCTCCACGGGTCCCTGTTTCCCCATCTGTCTGTAAGTTTGGCTTCTGCCACTGGCCCTCCCTGCTGCTACTCTCTGCTCCTACCATTTTCTGTGCCTTAGGGTCAGGCTGTGATGGGAAGACGGCAGAGGGTGGGAATGGTCCAGCTCCCCGTGGGAGCTTTGAGGGGATAAGCTCCCTTTGTCCCAGTGCATCCTCTGTCTGCTTTGTCATTACAGCTTAGGAGCGAAGATCTGATTGCTGAATTTGCTCAAGTCACAAACTGGTGAGTGTACCAGCTCTGGGGCTTTTGTTAGAAGGAAGTCCTGAATCTTGAAACTTCTGGGGAGATGGAAAAACAAGGCAGAGACTCCTCCCACCCCTTCCCTGACTGTTCCCCATGTTCTCGCTCCTTCTACCTCCCAATAAAGAAAGAAACAGCAAAAAATGGTAAACGGTCTCATGTGGAAGGCAGCCTGAGCTCTGGGCCCAGGTGTGGCGAGGTGCAGTTCGGACTCTTGACTCTCACTCCTGCCCCAGGTCCAGCTGCTGCTTGCGGGTCTTTGCATGGCACCCCCACACCAACAAGTTTGCTGTGGCTCTGCTGGATGACTCAGTCCGGGTGTATAATGCCAACAGGTATGTGTGGCGCACTGGGTGGGCTCTGACTCTTTTAAGTCTCCATCTCTCAGTCCCCACTTCCTTCTCCAGCTCTGGTGCCCCAGGAGTCCTGCAGTTCCTGAGCCCAGTCCGATGGCTCTTTTCAGAACTGGGGTCAGGGAGGCCCCACAGCTGGATGCATCCTCTTTCCAAACCCAGCCTTTATCCTGTCCTCTGTCCCACCCTACCCCCAGGCACTGGATGGTCTGCTTTCTTCTCTGGGTGTCTGTCCTCAATTACACTCAGGTCCCCTCCCCTTAGTGTCCCTGCTTTGACTCTGTCCCCTCCCATTTCACCCCAGCACTATCGTCCCCTCCCTGAAGCACCGGCTGCAGCGCAATGTGGCAGCCCTGGCCTGGAAGCCCCTCAGTGCCTCTGTCTTGGCTGTGGCCTGCCAGAGCTGCATTCTCATCTGGACTCTGGATCCCACGTCCTTGTCTACCCGGTGAGTTCCAGCAGTCTCTTACCTTGACTCGAGGCCATGGGTTGGTGAGGTCTGGGAGGAAAAGTTCTTTATCCTCACAGCACTTCCCATGGCTACAGAAGCAGACCTAAGGCCAAGGTGGAGGTTCTGCGAAGCGGTAATCTAGAGAAAGGGACAGAACTAGGGGCTTCTGGGATTGTGGGGAGTGTGCACCTGTGGATCATGAAGTGGAAAGAAAGTCTCTTTGGGAGGACTGCCAGATGCAAGTTTAACAGGAGGGAGAAAGGCAATTAATGTAGATATGGAATTAATATGGATTTGAGCTGAAACCAGTGAAAATGGAAAAAGAATCCCCATAAGAACTAAATATAAAACCAGAAACTAGTTCTTTAAATTTTGAATAAAGATTTTGGCTCGCTTTATTAAGGCAAAAGAGAAAATCAAAGTATACTATTTTCAGAATGGGAAAAGAGAGAGAACCACGGATATGGAAGAAAATAGAATTATTAGAGAATATTTTATACATTTAGACCAGCACATTTGAAAATCTAAGGAAATGTTTGATTTTCTACCAAATACGTGTTACCAAAGTGGATGAGTTGTGCCACTAGAAAAGATGACAGACTGAGGTGATTTTATGATAATTGCCTAATTGTCAGAGAAAAGATAATCTCCATGTTATTGGAACTAATCCAGATCATAGAAAAATTTGGAAAGCCTCCTGATTTGTTTCTTCCTTTTAATAAACTTTATATGGACGTAATTTTAGATTTTTGGAAAAGCTGCAAAGATAGTACAGAGGGGTTGGCTATACCGTCACACCATTTCCCCCATTGTTAATATCTGATATTACCATGTTACATCTATCAAAACTAAGAAACTGACATTCGAATGTTGTTATTAACTAAACTATAGACTTTGTTTACATTTCACCAGTTTTCCCATTAATGTCCTCTATCTGTCCCATCCTGATTTGTTTTTTATAAAGTTAATGTGACCCTAAAACTGAAACCTGACAATAGGTAGTATAAGAAAGAAACTATTTGAATACTGATTTTAAAATCCTAAATAAAAGACTACCAAATAGAATCCAAAAGCATATTAAAAAAAATTTTTTTTTAACCTAGTGGAATTTTCCAGAAATTAGAAACTATTTACCATTAGGACATATATTAAAATGATTTATTACACTGGCAAATTAAGGGAGAAAAATGTTTGTATTAATAAATGCCCTTGAATAAGCAGACATCCTGCTGAATGCATAAAGTAAATAGGAATACACAGAGATGACCTAAACATAAAGAGTATATACTCAAAATCAGTGGCTGCCATATTAAACCGTGAAATAGGAAATAGTAAAAGTTTTTCCAGTAATGTCAGGATAAAGACAGAGGTATTGTTGCCACCATATTAATCAGCAGTAGTTTTGGATGTTCTTGTGAGTGCAGTAAAACAAGAAAAAGGAATGTGGTAAAGTCTTGAGAAAGAAGATAAAATTAATTTTTTTGGAGATATGATTTTACACCTAGATAAAACAAGAGATTCAACTAAAAGAAACTTTAATCTGGTAAGAAATGTAAGTAGTACCATAATTGGATCCAGGAAACTGAAAAGGTCATAGCTTTCCTTTGTACCAGTAAGAATCAGCTGAGAAACTGTGATGAAAAATATGTTCTATTACAACAGGTCCAATAATTACTATAGGTTACTAGGAATAAATTTTAAATTTATTTAATGTTAGACATCTGAAGAAAGTGGTTGAAAAATATTAAAGGAAGAAGAAAGTGAAGTCACTCAGTCATGTCCAACTCTTTGCGACCCCATGGACTATCCTACCAGGCTCCTCCAGGCCTCCTTCCAGGCAAGAATACTGGAGTGGATTACCATTTCCTTCTCCAGGAGATCTTCCTGACCCAGGAATTGAACCCAGGTCTCCCACATTGTCGGCGGACACTTTACCGTTTGAGCCACCAGGGAAGTCAATGTTAAAACAAGAATATTAAACAAAAGCTTAATTAATGGCGGGACATGCTCCTGTATTCCTGGATAGGAAAATTTAATCATAAAGATGTCAAGTTAAGTATATTTCCGATTAGCATTCTACTGAATTGTTTTTGTGAACTGGAAAAAATGCTATTTAGAGTTTTTATGAAAGAATAAATGTGGAAGGCTGGCCACGAATGTTTGCAAAGGAAGCGCATGGACAGGAGACTTGCCTCTAGGCATTGAAATGTTTCATGAAGTCACAGTAACACAAAGATACTGCCATGAGGTCAGACAAGCACATCAGTGTGTCAGAACAACATTCAGGGACAGACCTAGGAATTCATGGAAATTTAATATATGATGAATTTGGCCTGCATTGCAATAGACAAGTTCAGATTTCTTTTTTTTTTAGTGGTTTTGACATAATTGGCTATCCATTTAGAAAATGATAAAGTTCGGCCTTGCTTCACATTTTATATACAAATAAATTCCAAGCTGATAAAAAAACTAAGTATAAAAATACATAATTAAAAGGACTAGAAAAATATATAGGATTTTTTTTTTTTGCCCATTCAGAATGACAGTATTATTAAAACTGAAATGTTTGATAACATCCATTATTAGCAAGAGTAGGAAACATGGCATAGTGTGGTACAAACTTTTTTTTTTTTAATTATTTTATTTTGGCTGCACCTGGTCTTTGTTGCTGCGTGTGGGCTTTCTCTAGTTGCAGTGAGCAGGGGCTTTCTCTGGTTGCAGTGTGCGAGCTTGTCATTGCAATGGCTTCTCTTGTTGAGACCACAGGCTCTAGGGAACACAGGCTTCAGTGGTTGCGGCTCCCAGGGTCTAGAGCTCTGGCTCAGCAGTTACGGTGCACTGGCCTGTGGAATCTTCCTGCACCAGGGATCGAACTGGTGTCCCCTGCATTGTGAGACAGATTCTTAACCACTGGGCCACTAGGGAAGCCCCACAAACTTTTCAGAAAATAATTTGTTGGCATATTTATCTTTTGAAAGGTGCAAGTCTTTTACCCACAATTCCATTTTAATACTGTATTCTATACAAATAATGACATGAGTACATAAAGATATAAAGAATACTTTGCAGTACTATATGTAATAAAAAAATCACCAACAACTGAAGTGTCTGTGGAAGCACGACTGAATAAATAATAGTTCATCTATTCAGTGGAATACAGTGAGGCCACTGAAAAGAATGAGATGGATCTCTGTAAACTGATGTATTGTAAAATTAAGAGTAACTTGTAGACTGGTGACCTCATTAGAGCTAAAGGTGGGTGTACAGTTGGGAGGAAAAAGGACAGAGTGGCATTAATTGATAGTAGCCTGCACTTTTTGGGCCAAGTATGTCGCTCTGGAGATTCAGAGCTGACTGACACAGCTGGTGGCCTCAGTTAGTTCCCAGCCTAGTCGGGGAGGTTGCCACACGCGCCATCTTTGATGAGCAGAAAACGAGGCAGAGCACCGAGGAGGGAAGCTAACTGTGACAAGGAAACACAGAGAGGTTTGGGAGCACAGGTTGAATTCTGAGGAGTGGCAGATAACTACAAAGATAAGAGATTGGAACTGTGAGGTGATGTCATGGGGTATCCTGGCCTCCAGCCAGGATGGGCCTGTGGAGAGAGGGTTCTCATCCAGAGCAGAGCATGCATCTCCCCAGCCCAGCACCATAGAACTTTACTTGTCACAAGTTTTGTCTCTTTCGGACTTCCCTGGTGGCTCAGTGGTAAAGAATGTGCCTGTCGATGCAGCAGACACAGGTTCAATACCTGATCCAGGAAGATTCCCACATTCTTCAGAGCAACTAAGCTTGGGAACCTGTGCTCTATTGAGCCTGTGCTCTAGAGCCCAGAAACCACAACTACTGAGCTCCCGTGCCCTAAAGCCCATGCTCCGCAACCAGAGAAGCCATTGCAACAAGAAGCTCCTCTAATGCAACTAGAGAAAAAACCCACGTGGCCACAAGGATCCAGCACAGCCAATAAATAAATGAGTAACAGGAGTAATAAAGTTCTTGTCTGTCTCAGGTTTACCCGCTTTCACCCTTTCTGGGCCTCCTGGTAGCGACTGCCCTTGCTTCCTTCTTGTTTTCCTTTAACTTCCATTATTCTTACTCCTGCATTCAGAGGGCCCACAGGGATGGGGCAGTGTTAGCAGGCGGAGGCAAGGGAGCAGAGTCACAGGGCTTTCTTCTTGTCTTCTGACCCCACGCCGTCTCCCTTCTGCAGACCCTCTTCTGGCTGTGCCCAGGTGCTCTCTCACCCTGGGCACACACCCGTTACCAGCTTGGCTTGGGCCCCTAGTGGGGGGCGGCTGCTCTCAGCTTCCCCTGTGGACGCTGCCATCCTGGTGAGTTGATCCCCATACCTCTTGGGGTCACTTCAGCCACACCCCTCAGACTTGAGGGAACAGCTGCCTTTGCCTGGTGGTGGGAAGTACACTGCGGGAGGCGAGGAACAGTTATCCATTCAGTCTTAAATTTATCCAAGGTGCAGGAGCACCCTGCTCCTCACATGTAAAATTCTGCTCGCTGTTTCCTCCTGTTTCAACCCTCTCCACTTCCTCTCCTCTCTGGTTCTTTGTACCTCAGGGAAGGGGGTCTGTGGGGTGTTGGGGATACTGTCTCACTGTCCCCCCGTCTCCTAGGTATGGGATGTCTCAACAGAGACCTGTGTTCCCCTTCCCTGGTTTCGGGGAGGTGGGGTTACGAACCTGCTCTGGTCCCCAGATGGCAGCAAAGTCTTGGCTACCACTCCTTCAGCTGTCTTTCGGTGAGTGTGGGGAGAGCGGAAGTGGGCAGGAAGGATGTGGAGAAAGGCCCTAGGCTTCTGGAACTTCCAGCTGCACAGCCTTCTGTCCCCATTCCCATTCCCCTCAACCTGGGACTGACAGGCAGGGAGGTCTGAGCTGTGAGACCTGCAACTCTAAGCTGTGGCCTGCTTCTCTGGCACAGAGTCTGGGAGGCCCAGATGTGGACTTGCGAGCGGTGGCCTACCCTCTCGGGGCGATGCCAGGTAGGAGGGAGTGTGCGGTGCAGGAGCTGGGGAGGAGGTTGGCTGTACTTGCCCCCCACCTCCTCTACTTCTCTTGCTCCTGTGCGTCCTTCCTGAATTCTCATAGACTACCCTTTTCCTGCCCTTTGCTTCCTGACCCCAGACTGGCTGCTGGAGCCCCAGTGGAAACCGCCTGCTGTTCACCGTGTTGGGGGAACCGCTTATTTACTCCTTGTCATTCCCAGAACGTTGTGGTGAGTCAGGGGCAATACTTCCGGATGCACAATAGCTGGGGTAGTCAGAGGGAGGAAAGAGCCATCTGGAATATGCTGCCTTGAAGGAAAAAGGGAAGTAAAGAAGCTCGGAAGACTTGAGAGGCATTGATGCCTGTGATGGGGAGGAGACAGGGAACCGGGGGAGAGGGGCCCTTTTCCTACACTTAAGAGCACCTGCTCTGATCCACAGGTGAGGGAAAGGGGTATGTTGGAGGCGCCAAGTCCGCTACGATAGTGGCAGATCTGTCTGAGACCACCATACAGACGCCAGATGGCGAGGAGAGGTAAGCTGGGTGGGTGAGGGAAGGACGGAGACAAGGCTGGGAAGGACCACGCAGAGCCCGGCAACCTGGCAACCTGCTGTTCTCACTCATAGACTTGGGGGAGAGGCTCACTCCATGGTCTGGGACCCAAGCGGGGAGCGGCTAGCTGTGCTCATGAAAGGTAAGAGGTGGTGAGGAAGGCCTCTGCTGAGGCTGCACCATCTTCCCATCAATCAAGTGTATCTGTGTCCTGGCAGCAGTTCTGCTGTGCCCCTGCCCTGGGATTTGGCCTCCAGAGTTCCTTCCTATCCCTCGTCCATCTCTTATAGGCAATCCTCGGGTCCAGAATGGGAAACCAGTCATCCTCCTTTTTCGCACTCGAAACAGCCCTGTGTTTGAGCTACTTCCTTGGTAAGTGCTGGGTTCCTCACTGGCCCTCCCATACCAAACCCACATCCCACTATACCTGCCTTCTGCCTCCAGCTGCCTGCTCACCTTCTCTTCGTCTAGTGGCATTATCCAGGGGGAGCTAGGAGCCCAGGCCCAGCTCATCACTTTCCATCCTTCCTTCAACAAAGGAGCTCTGCTCAGCGTGGTGAGTAGGCCAGCTGCTGGGCTGCAGGAGTGGGGAGGAGCTGAGGGCCATGGCTACTGGGTGGCTCTGCCGGAATAGCCCTTCTCTGGGCCCAGGCTGACTTTGCTCCCCTCTCTCTGCAGTGCTGGTCCACAGGCCGGGTCACCCACATCCCTCTGTACTTTGTCAATGCCCGGTTTCCACGCTTTAGCCCAGTGCTTGGCCGAGCCCAGGAGCCCCCCGCTGGGGGTGGAGGCTCTATTCACGATCTACCTCTGTTTACTGAGACATCCCCAACCTCTGCCCCTTGGGACCCTCTCCCAGGGCCACCCCCTGCTCGGCCCCACTCCCCTCACTCCCACTTTCAGTAATAAAAGTGTCCTTTCTTGCTTTCCACTTAATTATGAGACTTTGTCTTTTCCAGTGAGTTGCACTGGGGTACACTGAAGGAAAAAAAAGGCATGGACTTAGGGTTTAAATCTTGGCTTTCACTTTTTAGTCACTCCTTGTGAATCTGGTCATTATTTACCCTTAAGAACTGGATAGTTTTCAAATGATTTGAAAGCAAAACTGAGAAAATACGTAGCACCAGCTCTGGCACATAATAGATGTTACACTTTCCCCAAATTTAAGCAAGCTCCCAGAATAGTGCAGGGGAGTAATAGAACATTATTTGGTCAGCATGAGATGGGAGTTTTATTGGACCATGGAATTTGGGGCAGGTGTAGGTGCTGGGCGCTGGGCCAAGGTGGCACGGGCCATGCTCAGGGCACCCTCTCGGGTACGGTGCCCACCAATGAAGCCGCTGGCATGGACAAAGATGCAGCCAGGAATTCCACTGATCTGGTCCAGGGCCTCATCCCGAAGACCCCTCCATGGCTCTAGCAGGGGCAACCTACGAGTGAGCAGAAAAGGGAGTTGGTGGGGGCAAATGGAGGTCGTGAGGAACTGGGAGAGGGGGAGCAGAGGCCTAGGTTAGTGGCTGCCTCCTCTGATGGGGCTGAAACATGCCTGAAGGGCTGCAGGGTGGACCCCTAGGCCCTCACCTGCTCTGGAACGAATGGGGCTCCTTAGGCACACACTGCACCCGCCACTGTCCAGCCTGGTCTGTGTAGATAACAAAGGCGATGGTCCCTGCAGGGGACAGCCCCAACTCCAGCTGATAGAGGTGCTCCTTCCAGGGGCAGCCACCCTTTTCCAGTTCTATTATCTCCCCGCTTGGGTCCACCTGCAAAGGAAGTGGAGCTGGCACAGACGGCTCAGGGTAGGAGCATGAGCCCCAACAGGCCAGCAGCCTGCCAGCACGAACTCTCTAGGGCCGCAGTGCCTCTTCCCAGGTCCATACCTGGAACCTCTTGGCCAGGGCCTCTTCCACCAGGGTCCGCGCTGGCAGCCAGCTGTTCTGGTAGAAATCTAGTCTCTGCAGGAACTCCTCTCGAACCAGGTCCATTGCACGCTTGAACCCAGCCTGGGAATGAGAACCATGGTGCTGGCCCGAACTAACTCTGCTAGGGCTCAAGAGGCCAAGCCCGCTTACTTCCTCCCCTGATTTTCACACACCTCAGTCTCTTTTCCCCAGGCCCTCCTTACCTCAGTGTCTTGGTTGGGCTGGTTCCAGGTGGGATTAAGCCGAGCAACCCTGGCGCTCAGCGTGGTGGTCAGCAGGTACCGAGGCTCTCCCTCCTCCCACTGGGAAATCCCATTATCCACCGCATCTACTTCCTCCACGAAGTTTTCATACATCTAAGGCAGCAGTAGGAGAAAGGCTCTGGAGGGCACTATTTGCATAAAGCTTTATAGATCTCAGAATGTATGCATATACAGTCTTTCATCTTCACAAGGATCCTGCAAGAATCTCCCAACATTACTTGGACGATGAGAGGGATAATTGCAGAGTTCAGCAACTTCCTGAAAGGCAGAGAGCATACAGCGCTAGGGCTGAATTCAGATCACCTGATTTCTGATCCAATGCTTACTCTGCTGCTGCTGCTGCTAAGTCGATTCAGTCGTGTCCGATTCTGTTTAACCCCATAGACGGCAGCCCACCAGGCTCCCCCGTCCTTGGGATTCTGCAGGCAAGAACACTGGAGTGGGTTGCCATTTCCTTCTCCAATGCATGAAAGTGAAAAGTGAAAGTGAAGTTGCTCAGTCGTGCCTGACTCATAGCGACCCCATGGACTGCAGCCTACCAGGCTCCTCCGTCCATGGGATTTTCCAGGCAAGAGTACTGGAGTGGGGTGCCATTGCCTTCTCCAGTGCTCACTCTACTACAGCTCAAAGCCCGAGCCAAGGCCAGCATGTGTGGGGAGGGGGCTGCTGTGTTCTGAACAAGGAAAGTCTTGAGTTCCATGATGGGCTCTGTGGGGTGGATCCTCATGGCTGAGGGCAGGTAAATCTCCAGCTGATCCACTTAATGAGCTACAGGAGGGTCTGATCAAGCACACCCATCAAGTGGGAGAAGATAAGTACTAGACATCAAGGGCTGGAATGTGGTCCCAGGGCAGCCCATGATGTACCACATGGCATCTCCTGAGCCTAAAGAAATGGTAGGATGCCTCAAGAATCTGGGGGCAGAAAAGGACATGGGATATCAGTATTTAATGCAAAACTGCCTTACAAAATAGGTCTACATTTAAACACATCTGTGGTATATAGAAAAAGTGCTACTCAGGGAGAGGTGGAAAAGAAACTCCTCTCTGCCCAGCACCAACTGGTCTGAACCCCCAACCCGAGGCTCCGTTAAAACTTGGGTGCAATTTTAATATCCAAAACATACAAACAGTCCACCAGGACTTCCCTGGTGGTCCAATGACTAAGATTCTGTACTTACAATACAAAGGGCCCAGGTTCAATCCCTGGTCAGGGAACTAAGATCCCATGTGCCACAGCCAAATAAATAAATAATGAATATTTTTTAAAAAAAACAGCTCATATAACCTAACATCAAAACCAAACAACCCAACTGAAAAATAGGCAGAACTGGATATTTTCCCAGAGAAGATCTACAGATGGCCAAAAGGCCATCAACATTACTGATTATCAGAGAAATGCAAATTAAACCACAACTGAGATATTACATCACACTTGTCAGAATGGCTATCATCAAAAATACCACAAGGAACACATGTTGCTGAGGATGTGGAGAAAAGGGAGCCCTTGTACACTGTTGGTGGGAATGGAGATTGGTGCAGCCACTGTGGGAAACAGTATGGAAGTTCCTCAAGAAGTTAAAAATAGAACTATCATATGACCCAGCAATTCTGGGTATTTATCTGAAACAAACAAAAATCCTAATTCTAAAAGAGATATGCACCTCAATGTTCACAGCAGCATCATGTGCAACAGTCAAGGTGTGAAAGCAACCTAAGTGTCCATCAACAGATGAGTGGAGTGTACAACAGGATATGACTTAGCCATAAAATGAAAAAAATAATGAAAATTTGCCATTTCCAACAACATGGATGGACTATAACAAACTCACAGACCTAACAAATGAGTGGCTACCAAAGGGAAGAGGGAAGAGAGGAGGAGCAAGATGGGGTTGGGTTAAGAGGTACAAGCTGCTGCTGCTGCTAAGTCGCTTCAGTCGTGTCTGTGTGTGACCCCATAGACAGCCCACCAGGCTCCCCCGTCCCTGGGATTTTCCAGGCAAGAACTCTGGAGTGGGTTGCCATTTCCTTCTCTGATGCATGAAAGTGAAAAGTGAAAGTGAAGTCACTCAGTCGTCTCCGACTCTTAGCGACCCCATGGACTGCAGCCCACCAGGCTCCTCCGTCCATGGGATTTTCCAGGCAAGAGTACTGCAGTGGGGTGGAGGTACAAACTACTATATGTAAAATAAATCATCGTATCCCTGGTGATCCAGTGGCTAAGACTCCAAGCTCCCAATGCAGGGGGTCTGGGTTTGATCCCTGGTTGGGGAACTAGATCCCACATGCTACAGTTAAGACCCAGCATAGCCAAAAAAATTAAATAAACGTTAAAAAAGAGAACATGCTTAAAATAAACAAGCTACAAGAAAATACTTTATAGCACATGGAATATAGCCAATATTCTATCATAACTCTAAGCAGAGTATAATCTTCAAAAATTGTGAATCACTATGTAGTACACCAGAAACATAATAAAACCTTGAGTATAATTTAGTTCAGTTGCTTAGAAACCCCTCAGCAGTAGAAGGGAAAATTGACCCAGGCAGTCTAAAACCTATTCCAGAAGCTCCAATTTAAACACTCACATTTATTCAACTCTTTTGGATCACACTAATGCTGTGTCATAGAGGAGACAGACAAGCCGAGACAGAGAACTGAACTCGACAGCCCATCTGCAAAAAATAGAGTTGACTGCATCTGAAGTTTGTCTTGTGAACTTCACAGGAGCAGGGTCAAGTAGCTGACCTCAGAATCATGGATCCAAGTGCATGCCAGGGCCACTAGCCCTTGTTGCTTCCCCAACCACAGCCACCTGAACTGCCTGCAGGGGGCGCTGGTGGAACCTGAAGAGGTTTTCATAATCAAACCCTTCCCAGTTTCCCAACTCACTGTGCCTTTGAAAACAGCAGTGCCTGAGATATGCTGCCCTCCACCTTCAGGGCAGCCAGCACCTTAGTCACATGCTGCCAAACGTAAGCAGCCTGGTCTACTTCCAAGTTGTTGAACAATTGTTTTTTATGTGTGTCAGGGCATGCTTTACAGTTTTCAAAGCCCTTCCCCATACATTACCTCATCCATGTCTCACAACCACCCGAGAATGGAGGCAGGAGAGATTACCCATCCCCCTGTGAGGAGACGGGCTTGACTAAGCCAGAGGGCGGTGGGCCAGCACAGGTCAGAAACCCTGACCTGAGCGTGGTCGTGAGTGTCGCTCTAGCCCACGGGGTGGAGATGCACGTGGGGGAGATGCACGTGGGGGGCATCTCTGTCCTTGGGTCCCCACCTTGTCATACAGGGTGCCCACCATGCCGTCCTCTTCGCTAGTGCCCAGCAACTGGGCCAGCAGCTTGTGCCCGAAGTGCAGATAGATGAGTCCCGCACTGCTCAGCTTGGTCTGCCATGGCTTCCCAGGGGACAGGGAGCTCATGGTCTCTGTGAAAGACCTGAGGAGCACAGGGAGGTGGGGCTAACGCCAACCGCCTCGGCTCAGCCACTGCATGCGCACGTGCAGGCACAGCGCGGTGGGGAGGCTGGGGAACACCGAGGGAACTGGGAGAAAGCCTGGCTGGGGAGGCTTTGGCTTGTCCTCAGGGGTTAACACAGACTTGAGTCTGGAGTCCCCATGCATCCGTTGGGCTTCCCTGGTGGCTCAGATGTCATCTGACAAGGATTAACTCGGTGCTTACAACATGCCCAGACTTTGTTGTAAACATTAGAGATGAAAAAAACTAAGATTCTGTCCCTGCCTTCAAGTTTATCTTCCTAAGGCAGATGTACAGGGACACGTGGACACACCTGGCCACACACCGCCCCCCGTGCACACTCACATGAGCAACCAAAGGAATGCTCCAGCCGGTTATAAACAAGGAAAGGGCTCAGGAGAAGAACCTTCAGGTCATTCTTGGAAGATGAATTAGTGGGTGTGTGGCAGACACATAAAGGGGGAAGGAGAAAAGGCATTCCAAGTAGAGGGAACATGTATAATGCCTAAGAGAAAGGTATCCATGGAACCGCAAGAAAGCAGCTTGGGATGGGGAATAAGAGGCAGAAGATAAAGCAGGAGCTGGACCAGGGCAGGCCTTGAATGCTACACTTCAGAGTCTGAAGTTTATCTGTAGGTAAAGAGGAGCCACTGAGAGACTTTAAGCCAGAGCACGTCAGAAAGAGCACTGTGCCAGCCAGCATGGGGAAGCGATCCAAGATCACCTGCAATGATCCGGGTGAGTGAGGAAGGCAGGGGCTTGAACAGCCTTGGGACAGAGGGTACGGAAATGGTATGATAGTTCTTAGAACAGTAGAAACCACAGTAAATACCAGTCCATCAGAATCACAAAGGAAGCTCATTTTTTCATTCTAATGATTTTTATTATTAAATATTAAGTAAACACAAAAATACCTATAAAATACTCATAAGGTATAAAGACTAATAACAATAATGTCCCAGAAAAGATTCAGGAAGAAGCAAAACTAAATAAATAGTTGATGCAAACAGATAAGACGTATGTGCTAAACTGTACCCAAGAGCATGCAAGGCCATGATGAGCACAAAATTCAGGATGCTGCTTACTCCTGGGGAGGCGGGGATGGGATGCGGAAGAGGCACAGGTACAGGTGCTAAGATCATGGTAATGGTCTACTTCTTCGGCTGGGAGATCGGTTCATGGGTGTTCATTCTATGTTTTATATACCAGAAATATTAAATATATTGTTTTACATGTCAAATATGGCACACTTTTTTAAAAAGTATATAAAATCATCAGAAAAAAAGAAGCACTCAATTATGTCAAGTGCCACAAAGAAGTCAGTTAAGTGAGAGGGTTAAGGTGACAGGTCAGTCAGTTAACCCTCAACCGGCAACCTGAGCCTGGCATTGAGGTCACTGGTGCCCTTTCCACCAGCATTTCCGGTAGAGGGACTGGAAAAGACCTGGCTGAATGAATGATAGGATGGATAAAAGGAATGAACTCAAAGAAATGTGGAGCCAGGGTCAGCTCTTCTTTTCAAGAATGCCTGAGAAGTGAGGGTGAGATTAGGTCGTACACACCGGGAGCATTCCCTCTCCACATCACTAATGAAAAGTAATATGTATACTTACATAAAAAAGACAAAGATAGGGAGGAAAGGAGAGAGAGAGAAAGAGAAAAACAGACTTAAAACCTCCTCATGATACCCCAGAGAATAACCACTTTAAACAGCGTGGTGTATGTGAGGGAGTGGGTCATGGGTTTTTTTTCAGTCCCTTGTTTTCAAGATGGGAGATGTGTAAACAGAGTTTCTTTCTTCAGGTAAGAAGTAGAAACACCAATATACAGATTCCCAGAGCAGGAAGTGATACATTGGAAAACAGAAGGGTTTCCTGAATTGGAAAGAGGGAGTTGATTCAGGAGTGAGAAACTGAGGAAGTACACGCAGGAAAAGCTCAATTTCTTTTGAAAGAAAAGAGACAGGATCACTCACAGAGAAAGTTTGATGAGGTAGGGGCTTGAGGAGAGGGAAAAAGATTGGAGAGGTACTTGGGATTCTGGCCTATCCGTGGACAAGAACGATTTCCCAGGGGTAGAGTGTCAATGACATAGAAGACAACACACAGCTGAACTATCACCACCTACCACAATCACGTGGGTCAGCAGTCTGAGGTAGGGTAGCAAGGGCACAAGAACGGATTAATCCCTGCTGGGGTATTCAGTGAGGTAAGGATAAGGCTGGTGGGAGAAAAGCCTGACTGAGCCAAAGAAGGAAGGGAGTCGGTAAGGGCCCCGGGGTGACCAAGGGAGGCCACGGCAGATGCGAGGGCTCAGGGAAGCACAAAGCCAACTAGATGGGTGCAGAGTAGGTGGCGCACTGGAAGCATGGGAGACAGTAGTCCCATGGGACTCAAGGACGAGGCGGTTCCCTTCGCTGACAAGAACCACGGCAGTGGCCTGGGGCACTGAGAAAATTAAAGAAATGGTAGTGAGTACTCACCTCTGGTGATGGTCATATCGGTGTCTCTGAGGGTCGTATTCGCCACCCACGTCTACCACGATGTCACAAGCAGCCAGTTTCTCGGGGTCTCGGGTCCGCACAATCTCTGCCTCCTGCAGGGGACACAGGAGGTGAGGGGGTTGCCTGGGTCACACAGGTAGGGGATTAAGGTTGGGCTTCCAAGGAGCAGAGGAGGGGAGAGGGGTGCTCGGACGGGACACCCTTAGGAGGACGCGGTCCACCCCGGAGATTTGGCGGCAGCCTCCGGGTCAGTTTGCGCGGCCTGTACCTACCCGGTACTCCGGTAGGAGGCGCAGCAAAGCGCACGCCAGCGCCTCATCGCAGTGGAAGGTGCCATTGTGCGTCCCGATTCGGGGCGGGGCCATGAGGTGGCTGCGGGGTCGTTTGGAAGGTGCAACGGGCTCCAGGCTGAGCTTGAGATGCGGGCTCCGGAGAGGTAGCGGCGGCAACAGGACACGCAGGAAACCGCGCAGGAAGCGGTGGCCCATACAGCTTTCTCCACGGGAAGTCAGTAAGGGAGCCGACCCGGAAGGGGAAACGCCTGCGCAGCCCCACTTCCGGTTGCCAGTTGTTCCTATGGCAACGGGCCGCGCAGAGAGGGCTTGCCGCCCAGCATTGAATTTTTTTATTATTGCTTTTATTTTACCCAGGGCTGGACCACTGCTTTGCCACCTGGTGCCCAAAGTTGCATTAAAAACAATGCTGAGAGGTCATACCTTGAAGCTTTATGATGGCATTTTCCGTCTTCTCAAATTTCTATACCACAGTTTTTAATTTTTAATATAAATTTATTTTAATTGGAGGCTAATTACTTTACAATATTGTATTGGTTTTGCCACACATCAACATGAATCCGCCACGGGTGTACACGTATTCCCCATCCTGAATCCCCCTCCCACCTCCCTCTCCCCTCCCCATACCATCCCTTTGGGTCATCCCAGTGCACCAGTCCGGAGCATCCTGTATCACCAGCATTGAATTTTGACTCCAGTTTCTCGCAGATTCCCAAGTGGAGCCCCCAAGATGAGCACTGCATCACTCCTGCTTATCAGGTTCCAGGCAGGGGCACACCCTCTCACCACCACCCTCCCACCTCCTCACCTAATGCAAGAAAAGACCACCACTCTGCCCAGCTGGCTCATTTATTAGCATTAAACACAGACCCTCTTCTTTCCCCATTCCAGGAAACCACGTCCACAAAGTCCCAGGCCCCAGAAGCAGGCACCCTCTGCCCCATTTCTGAAACAAGCTCTCAGGCCTTGGCGGTAGCCTGAGCTGCTCCCAGGGTTGTGAGCTGCTGAATCTTCTGGCTCATCATCTCCATGACAGCTGTGGAATAAAAGAAGAGTCAGACCCTGGGCAGGAGCTAAAGGGGAGAGCCCAGAGTTAAGGAAAATTGACAGGCAGACTACTACAGTTAATTAACTTTCAACACAGAGATTCACTGTAGAGGGCAAACACAACACCAATTTAGAATCTCAATTGTCAATAATATGAGATGTGAAAGTCGATCAGTCGTGTCTGACTCTTGGCGACCCCATGGACGGAGGATCGGCTCCTCTGTCCACGGGGATTTTCCAGGCAAGAATATTGGAGTAGGTTGCCATTTCCTTCCCCAAGGGCTCTTTCCAACCCAGGGATCGAACCCAGGTCTCCCGTATTGCAGGTGGATTCTTTACTGTCTGAGCCACCAGGAAAGCTCATATGAGAACCACTGGGATATAAAAAGGAACAAAATACAGTGTCAAATGAGTCACATATACCCAGAATATAATAATGTGGAAAAGATGTTTGCTTTTAGAACAGTGGTTCTTAATCCTGACTGTATATCACACAGGGAGCTTTAAAAACAAACAAACAAACACTGTTCTCTGGAATCTCACCCTACTGATTCACAGTTGATCCTTGAACAATACCTGTTTGAACTGTGTGGGTCCACTTACATGTTTTTTTCCCCCAGTACTAAATACTATAGTACGACATGATCTACAATTGGTTGAATCTGCAAACTTGAAACCGAGGATACAGAGGGGTAGACTATAAATTATATGCAGATTTTCTTCCACTTCACCAAGGTTTGGTACTCCTAACTCCCACATTGTTCAAGGGTCAACTGTAGTTGGTTTGGAGTCGCCCAGGTTTTCAAAAAACTATCTGCGTGATTCTAATACGCAGCCAGGGCTATAACTGCTAGTAGTTGGCTGCTGCTGCTGCTGCTGCTAAGTCGCTTCAGTTGTGTCCGACTCTGTGCGACCCCATAGACAGCAGCCTATTAGGCTCCTCTGTCCCTGGGATTCTCCAGGCAAGAATACTGGAGTGGGTTGCCATTTCCTTCTCCAATGCATGAAAGTAAATAGTGAAAGTGAAGTCACTCAGTCATGTCTGACTCTTAGCGACCCCATGGACTGCAGCCTACCAGGCTCCGTCCATGGATTTTCCAGGCGAGAGTACTGGAGTGGGGTGCCATTGCCTTCTCTGAGTAGTTGGCTAGTTATGGCTATATTTCTTTGCTGTGTTCATTTACATGCACCTGCTCCCTCATTCCATCCCCAATAAATAGGAACTCAAACACAAAAACACATGATTTCCTTTCTCTAAATTTCTCAAGCACCAAAGGCAGTGGGTATGTTAGACACAGAATCTAAGGAGTAATGCATCAAGATACCAAACAAAAAACCACGGTTTTAATCCAGCAAAGGGGATACTCCCTCCCATGGTTCACACTGCAATCCATGTCTGTTATTATGGAGGCAGAAAGGGTCTGAAGAGGTGTCCAAGGCAAGCTTACCCTGTTTCATGGCGTGCTTCTCCTGCAGAGCTGGCTGGATTTTTTCCATTTGCTTGGTAAGGAAGTCTATCTTCCTCTTGAAGAAGTCCTTGGCATCCTCAGCTGTCTGCAAGGTCAGAGTGAATGAGAGGTAACCCATTCTGTACGCCAGCTCTCCCCCTCAGAGATGCATTCTTATGTTCCCTTCCACTCACCTTCTCTACGTAGTAGCCAGTTCCCACATCGATAAGCACATGTTCCACATCATGTAGCTTCCCGGGGACATACATCTGAGAGGCAAGGATTAAGGGAAAACTAGCCCAGTATGAGTCATGATTCCCTGTCAGCTAGTTCAGCTTGACCTACCAACACCCTCCTTTTCTAAAAAGGAGGCAGGAATTCCCTGGAGGTCCAGTCACTAGGAGTTACTGCTTTCACTGCTGGGGCTTGGGTTCAATCCCTGGTAGGGGAACTAAGATCCCACAAGCCATGGGATGGAGTCAAAAAAAATAAACAAACAAACAAAAATTTAAAAGGAATAAGCTACAAGGCACATCTGAAGGCCTACAAACTCCACATGAGGAGAGACAGGGAAGCTGGTTCTTTATGGAGAAAAATCACATGTGCTGATCTTGTTCTGATCCCATCTGCCATCCTGCAAGCAGTTCTTACAATTCTTACCATTATTCCTTCCAGAAAGACTAGATATTAGAGCAATTAGAATGATAGATCATTAGAATGACAGAACAGGATAATTTTTTCCTGCTGCTGTTAAGTAACAGAGTGAAAAGCCAGCCTCACTTTCTCTTTAACACTCCCAGACATGAATTAGCTAATTCCTGATGGATTTAATGTTGATTATTTAAGTAATCCCTGCTACACTGCTATTCCTGTGTTTCCTTTTCAGCCTGTCCACTCTCAGGTAGTTTATGGGTGCCCTATTGCCATAACTTGCTCACTCAAGTAAAACATTCAACAGCTAAGACATAATCCAGGTTTCTTAGTAACAATAGTTAGGAATAAGAGCCATAATTAAACTGAAATTGAGGATTAATAAACAGGACCAACCCCTTTGTTTCCAAATCCTCTATTCTTCTATTGCTTATGTTTTCTAAGTTACAGTAAAAACGTAAACCACCAGTTCTACCCCCCTACTAGGTTATATCCTCAGAGCAAAGGGAAATAATCACACCTCAATTCTAAATACATACATCTGGGTGCTCACCAAGCATTAATTAGTTCCTGGCCTTAGGTTAGACAGCAGAGCTAAGCTTGTGTTAATAGCGGTCTCAGAACCATCTAGGCACTCTGGAATAATCAATATCTCCCGCCCTTTTTTTGAAGGTTGTTAGGTGTCAGGGAGAAAACGAGAGGGCAGGGAAGAGGCTCCTGCGGAAAGGATACAGAACTCGTCAGTGGGACAAGTAATTCTTTCCCTGTGAAAGCAATTAAGACAAACATGTGGGGAAGGTTGGCAGCTCCAACTTTAAAAGGGAGTTTCAAAACGGCACGGCGCCCGAAAACTATACGAAAAGGACGAACAGGGGCAACAGGAGCAGAAAAATATCCTGGACATTTCAACTCTAGATAAGCAACATGCAAAGGGCTCCTGCAGCGACAATACGTAATGGACTGCTCTCTCGTCTCAGGTAAGAAAACTGGATTAGGAGGCGGGAAGAGAGAAGCCGGCTCGCCGCATCTCCCAGGTTCCCTTCGCACGCCTACCCCGTACCCTCGTTGTTTTTCTTCAGCACGTTCAGACAGTCCTTGGCTTCCACATACTTGGTCTGAACCACCTTGAGCTGGGCAATGGACGTGGACAAGAACTCCACTTCCTACAGAGAACAGGAATGAGGGTCAGGGTTGGGGCTCGCGGGAGAAGCGGGCACCGCCAGACAAGGGGCGGGTCCTGGGACGGGGTGGGGATTTCGCCTGGGAAGGGAATTCTCCCCAAGAGGGGAGGAATGGGGGGCAAGGAAGTGCGGGCTGCGGGGGGAGGAAAGTGAGACGGGAAAGGGGTGCTTTCGGAGCCTGTTCCCACCTGGTCCAGTTGGTTCTTGAGCATTTCTAGCTGCGGCAGATTCAGCTCGGTGATGTTAACTGACTGCGCCATGTTGGGAAGGAGGGCTTATGAAGCGGAAACCCTCCGGGAGAGCAACGCTCTAGCCGTCTTCTGCGTATCTCGATGGCTACGCCTGGAGGCCTCGCAGCGCTAGACATCTCTATGGTCCTTCAACCCGGAAGAGAGGGAAACTCGCGGCGGGGCGTGGGGTGCGGAATCTTCGGCGTGACTCCCCTTGGAATAGAAAGGGCTGCGGCGTTTTCTTTTCACAAAATGTCCCAAACCTCGCATAATCAAGTTCTAACAAACAGGATCCTTATGCTCAAGAAACTTCATCTTACTCAGGCCTTGGGACTTCCCTGGTGGTCCAGTGGTTAAGAATCCGCCTGCCAATGCAAGGGAAACGGTTCCATCCCTGGTGCGGAAAGATCCTACATGCCAAGGATCAACAAAGCCCCTTGTGCAGCAATTGCAGAGCACCGCCCCCGCAAGGGGCAGCTACTGAAGCTTGGGCGCCTAGAGCCTGTGCTCGGCAACAGAGAAGCCACCGAAATAAGCTCCCACTCCCTGCCACTAGAGAAAACCCGCACATCAACGAAGACCCAGCACAGACGCACAGATACACTATAACCACAGCCGGTGGTATAAGCCTGGTGACAACAGGCAGGGAAGAAGCCTGGGAAGTTCAAGGAGCAAGGGACAGGGGGGACAGTAGTGTTATGAAAGGGATGTTTCGCGCAGATGAAGCAGAGTCTGGCGGTTGAGAGAACAGGAAGGAGGCACATTATCACTCGGAGTACAGCAGTAGCTTTATTAATCAACACAGTGTTTTACCATGTGCTAGAAGTGAAGGATACATGAGTGTAAGATATATAGTTCTGAGCTTAACAATCTAGTTGGGGAGAGGAAAACCATACGTAAGTTGCAAAACTTCCCAATGTGTATGTGAGTGTGTACGTGTGTGTGTGTTGTTCAGTCGCGTCCAACTCTTTGTGATCCCATGGACTGTAGCCGCTAGACTCCTCCAGGCAAGAATACTGGAGTGGGTTGCCATTTCCTTCTCTGGGGGAATCTTACAGACCCAGGGATTGAATCCAGGTCTCCTGCATTGCAGGCAGATTCTTTACCATCTGAGCTACAAAAACTCTCCAGAACCTGCCGCTAAAGTGTCATGGCACTGACAAGTGTTAATAGCTGAATGTGGGGGAAGGACAATATCCACTTTGGAGGGGGCAGGGCAACCGAGGCAGTAAAGCTAATGTCATTCCGAGGATACCAGAGGCAGTAAGTCAAGATAGCTATGAGTGTACCTGGCCAAGACATTCTCAATGGATCTATATCTATGTTTCCTCGGGGCTTTGTCCCCACTTAGATCATTTTGATGCCCTGCTGTCCTTTAGCTTTGTCTGCTGGGGCCAAGCCAGGTCCATCTTTTTCCTGTGGTTTGCCTTTCTTCCCAATGCTCTCAGAGTTGGACTGTTGCAAGTTTTCTTATCTATAGTACCACATAGTGGGAAGTGGGCAAGAGTCTTATCTTCAAATGTTCTCAGAGAAACTACACAAAACAGGATTTCAAGTAATGTATCTTTATTATATTAAAATTAAATCAAAAGGAAATCTTTCATGTAAAACACCGGAAAATTACTTAAAATATTTATCTTCAGGGCCAAACCTAAGTTTGGAGGTAGAATAGTCACATAGCTTCTACCGGCAACAGGAGAGCTCCAAGGGGTCACCGCAGGGAGACAGGCAAGCCATAGGCTACAGGTGCAGCCCCAATAAGGTATTTGAGTCGGGGAGCCTGGCGGGCCTGGCTGACATAGTACAGAAGGGGGGCTCCTGAACCTGCTCTAAGCCAGCCCTGCAACAGAGCCTCTGTGTAGCGGTCAATGTCACGGTCAGTCACGTCCCAGAGGTTACCTAGGAACAGGGGGCTGGGAAAAGAGAAGGAAGAAATACAAAGTAAGGGCTCAAAAACTTCTGATTCATGGTGGTGAATGAGTTGAGAGGGATTAAACCAATGAGAAAGCCCCTTGGCCCATCGTTCCAGGAGGAGGATAGATGATGACAAAGGGGTAAAGGCCCAAGCATGCCAGGGAACTAGGATGGGAGGAAAATGGGGCACAAAAGAGCAAGGATTTAGGGTTCAGACCTGAGAAAGCACTTGGGGTCGGGACCTTGCATAGACTGCCCCTCAAGACTTACCAGCCAGCCATGATATACTTGAGCACAATGCCAGCCCCCTCCAGGTTTCCATGCACAGCCAGGGCTGCGCTGCTGCAGCCGAACAGCAGGGCCACTGCCCGGCAGCTCAGCCGCAGGACAGCCTGCCCGTCCAGGAAGCGGGCGCCGGCGCCATGCCCTGCATAGCTGAGGCAGAAGGAGGTGAGATGAAACTGACCTCGCAGGGCCAGGCCTCGGCACTGCCTCCAGAGTTGTCCAGAGTCAGCCAGGGGCTCCAAAGCCCCAGAGCAGACCATGATGATACCCACCCTCTGGGACTGTCCCTCTCCCCATCTCCCTGCCCTGAGCACTCACATGTACAAGTCACGCTCCGTCAAGGCCGTTTGCACCTGTTCCGGGCTCGGCACCTCCCCAACCACCCCTTTCCAGCCAGCTTCACTGCAGGGAAAAAGCAGTGAGAAGGGACTTAGCTGGAGGTGCAGTAGTTAAGACTGCACGCCCAGTGCAGGGGGCGGGGCATTGATCCCTTGTCGGGGAGCTAAGATCCCACACGCTGTGTGGTGCAGCCAGAGTTAGATGGGTCATGTGGCAAAAAGGGCAGAAGGGACACTAGGAAGGAGGTGGGCTGCAACATTTGATTCCAGAGAAAAGGACATTTACCCCTGTGTTGCGTCTACCCTTCCCTACCACTCTTCTTACTCTTCTCCCCCTGACCTGCTAAAATGGGCTCGGAATTGCTCCTCTGTGCTTGACAGGTTATTGTGAGGGTTCAGGACGTAGAAGGTTCTGCGAGGATCCACTCCTTGGCTCAGCACTGATGAGGCCCCAGACTGATGGAGAGACACCAGTGATCAGCATCCCAGTTTGGTCGGAGCACTCAAGCTCCAACCAACCCAAGTCCCCGTCCATTCTTAAGACCGCCTTCCTCTCTTGCCACGTCTCTCTGCCTTTTCTTGTTCAATTACCCATCATCCCCACTTTCCATTCCCTGAACCCCACACCTCTTTGATGATGGAGTAGCTGAGTAGGAATCGGAAGGAGGGCAGTCGAGTGACAGGCAGGGCCCGGAGGCTGGGTATGCTCTCCCACGGCAGCTTCTGTAGGTCCTGGGCAAAAAGCACTCAGACGTTACTGTCCTGAGGCAGGGGTATGCAGGAGGCAGAAGGGGTATGGTTGAGAGGAGGTGCCCACTGCCCACCAGGTGCTACCCATATGGCTACTGGCTCTTTACCTTGTCCAGCACTAACACGAGATGCCTACTGCTTGTTGATGTCTGACCTTGGAGACGCCCTACTGCCTCACCTAGGAGCTCTTGGGCTCGGGCTGGTCGGCCTGGGCACAGCCCGTAAGCCAGGGCCTGCACGTCCTGCGGCGTGAGGGTACTGGCACCGCTGAGCATGATCTGCAGGGGACCAGTGGTCAGTGAGTACAAGAGCTCCCCTTTCCACCCGCAGTGGCAGGTGGGAAAGAGGTAAGGCGCACTTCATCCTCTTCCCTGATTTCTCAACTCACTCTCAGCAGAGTGGGGTCAGGATATTTCCAGCCACATTCCTGTAGTGAGTCTTGTAGATGGGAGGCCTCCCGGACAAGGTCGGGGTCCTCGCAGGATGGCAGCAACAGCCCCCGCCAGCAGCCCAGCACGTACTTCTCTAGGGAAGTGGCGAGAACCTGGATGCACAACAGAACCATCAGTAAGAGAGGAAGCCAAGTTTCTTTCCCCACAGGCACCATCTTGGAGGCAAGGAAATGCGTCTTCCAATGAGTGGATGTGTCTTATGTATCTTACGACCAACATAAAAGGCAAGAGAGCAACAGTTTTCATTTGCTGAGACTCTGAGAGAGTATTGATAAGGTAAGATTTGTAATAAATCACTACATTTGGATAAATACAAACAGGTGGGCAAAAGCTAAGTCAGGAAATGAAATGAAAATTATGGCTGGGAGTCTGATGTGCTGCTGTGCTTAGTTGCTCAGATGTGTCCAACTCCTTGAGACCCCATGGACTGCAGCCTGCCAGGCTCCTCTGTCCATGGGGATTCTCCAGGCAAGAATACTGGAGTGGGTTGCCATGCCCTCCTCTGGGGAATCTTCCCAAACCAGGGATCGAATCCAGGTCTCCTGCATTGCAGGTGGATTCTTTACCAGCTGAGCTACCTGGGAAGCCCTAGGAGGCTGGTATTTGGCCTTAAATTCTTATTTTGTACTTATCTTTAAACATTTCATTGCCATAACCCCTTCAAGTCTTGGGCTCTGGTTTATTTGGTTTTTGTTTTATTGTTTTTTTTTTCCTGCCGCACCACATGTATGTGGGATCTTAGTTCCCAGACCAGGGATTGAACCGGTACCCCTTGCAGGGGAAGCATGGAACTTTAACTGCTGGACAGCCAGGGAAGTCCCCTTGTGCTCTTGTTTAAAGTGCTTCCCAAGTAACACAATGTTTATTTAGGCCTACACTTCCAGAAACAACAGTTAGAACTGGACAAGGAACAATGGACTGATTCAAAATTGGGAAAGGAGTACGACAAGGCTGTTACTGTCACCTTGCTTATTTAACTTATATGCCGAGTACATCATGCGAAATGCCAGGCTGGATGAATCACAAGCTGGGATCAAGATTGCTGGGAAAAATATGAACAACCTGAGAAATGCAGATGATACCACTCTAATGGCAGAAATGGAAGAGGAACTAAAGAACCTCTTGATTGAGGGTGAAAGAAGAAAGTAAAAAAGCTGGCCTCAAATTCAACATGAAAAAAATTAAGATCATGGCATCCAGTCTCATCGTTTCACGGCAAACAGAAGGAGAAAAAGTGGAACCAGTGAAGATTCTCTTCTTGGGCTCCAAAATCACTGCAGACGGTGACCGCAGCTATGAAATTAAAAGACGCTTGCTCCTTGGAAGGAAAGCTACGACAAACCTAGACTGCGTATTAAAAAGCAGCGATATCACTTTGCTGACAAAGGTGCATACAGTCAACGCTAAGCTTTTTCCAGTAGTCATATATGGATGTGAGAGTTGGACCATAAAGAAGGCTGAGTGAGAAGAATTGATGCTTTCGAATTGTGGTTCTGGAGAAGACTCTTGAGAGTCCTTTGGACTGCAAGGAGATCAAACCAGTCAATCCTAAAGGAAATCAACCCTGAATATTCATTGGAAGGACTGATACTGAAGTTGAAGCTCCAATACTTTGGCCACCTGATGTGAAGAGCCAATTCACTGGAAAAGACCCTGATGCTGGAAAAGACTGAAGACAGAAGGAGAAGCAGGTGGCACAGGATGAGATGGTTAGATAGCATCACTGACTCAATGCACGTGAATCTGAGCAAACGCCAGGAGACAGTAGAGGACAGAAGAGCCTGGCATGCCATAGTCCATGGGGTGGCAAAGAGTCTGACACAACTGAAAAACAGCAACACCTCCAGAAAGGACTTGAGGTAGTTCAGCACAGACCTGGGACGGACCCCTGAGAGAGGAGATATTCTAGGGCAGGCCCAACCCCATCCCACACTGGGAACACACACCTCCATCCTGCGATCCAGCTCTAGCCGGCCAGTCCACCATTCTCGCTTGTCAGTACAGCTGCTGTTCTCTTTCTGCTCCTTCTGGATGGCGTCAAACTCTTTCAAGGCCAAACTCACAGAAAGCTTTGGAGATGGGTTGTCTAAGTTCTGCTTGTCCGTGTGACCAACATCTCTCCATCCCCCAGCCACAGGTAGACCAGAAGCCTGCCCCAGCCCAACTCTGCTCCCTGACCCCAGGAAACCTACCTTGCTCTGGGAAGTGGGGATCTGTACAGTGACCGGGGGTTTGTCTTTTTCCAGCCGGGTCAGCAGGAGGGTGTTGCCCACAGTTCCAGGCTGGAGGGTGGCCAGGGCCAACACACACACGGTCACCCCTGGCACACAGGACATGTCCCGAGTTATTTCAGCTGTTACATGGAATTCCTTTCACTATCTTCTGCACTCAGTCCCTGTCCGTCACTCAAGACAACTCCTAGAAGTCTTCCCTGATCACTGGAGTTCAAAGTGCTCTCCCTTGCTCTAACAAGTCCATGTAGATAGACCATGTTTTGCGTTTCTTTGTGTCCCTACAGAAACTAACAAAATTGCCTCCTCTGACCTGCTCCCTTCCCCACTTCCCACTCACAGTGAGGCACTCAAATCATCAGTGAACATGTTTCATGTTAGCATAGGAAAACTCCAGACACCTGAACTTAGCTCTAAAGAAAGAAAGACATTGAATCTGCAGGTAACTCAAACTTGAGATTAAAAAAAAAAAATAAGACTTCTAGATTTAAGGTTATATCTATTTGGTGAGAGTAACAAAATGACTAATCAGTGGCAAAGTATGACATGCCCTTCTACTATAAGGATCATACATCTGTGTGTGAACTAACTAATGCCTGAAGATCCTTCACCCAACTCTTTCCTAAGAAGAAGATGCATCAAACAACAGCAGAGCCAACGATGCCTGCCACCATACCACTGGGAATCAGAGCAAGACGCTCCCGGAAGCTGTCCTTCTCAGGCTGGGGGAAGTGGCCAGATCCCAAAGGCCTGAAGGCAAAGAGGCGCTGGATTCGTGCCAGAGGGATGTCTCCAGGCTTCTCCTGGAGGTGCAGCCCCTGCAACTGGTCTGCTATGTCTGGCGACCCTCGGTGCTTCTGGGCCTTGCTGTAGGCGACACGAGTGGAGGTGAGGTCTCCCTCCTTCAAAGTCTGGAGCCTCCCCTCTAGTCTGTCCCAGCACAAGCCTGAGGGATGGGGGGCACTCACCTGAGCTGCCTGTGGAGGTGGGTAAGCAGCTGGTGGCGACAGGTGACGGAGACAGACTCGGTGACAAGGCAGGCAGTGGCATAGGGATCCCGGTGGCCCAGGCACAAGGCCAGGAGGCGGCAGAGGTGGGCATAGAGCCCACTAGGAGGGCAGTGACTGATGCCACGGAAAGCACCACTTAGTGAGTCACAGATGGAATCCAGGGTAGACAGATCTAAAGGAAGGACAAGACATAGATGAATCCCTGGCTTCCTGAGAAAAATCTTTCCAAGAACCAGTGCCCATCTCCCCTCCCACGTGGAAAACAGCAGCTACCATTTCTGAAGGGCAGTATGCCAAGCGCGGTGCTGTGCAATTTACACGCAGCCACTCTCTCCACACTGCCCCAATTCCATTTGACCAATTCCATTTGACAGTTAAGTAATTTGAAGCTCAGAGAGGCGGAGTGACCAGCATTCAGCTAGTAGAGAGTGTGCTGGGATTCAGACCCACGTTCAAGACTACTGGATCCAGATGGGGATCCAAAACCAGAACCAAGGACAGAATGGAAAGGTACTGGGATCAAGTGATCAGATCTCGGTGGTCAACATACTTACCGATGGCTACAGGGGCCGAGGGGAGTCTGTGCCGGGGACCCAGATCCATATCTCTCTCCTTGTCTGGGCCAGGGCCAGGCAGCTCCTCTTTGCTGGCATCCCGTCTCAACACCTCACATTCTCCTACGGCTGAATCAGGCCCTGGTGTCTTCCCACCTAGGCAGACGACACAACTTTTCTATAGAATTCCCTCTTCCTGCCATCCCCTTGCTCTCCCTTCTAGGGTCCCGTCCCAGAGCCAGCAAAAGCACTTTCTTTCTGTTCCATCTTTGGCTCCAGTTATTTCTTGTGTTTTGACCCCAGGGCAACCTCAAAAAAAATGGACTTCTGCCTTCCACCCTTGCCCTCACACCTGAGGCTGAGTCTTCCCCATCAGAGCCCCTGAGGATCTCAAAGCTCATTTCCATCTGGTTGTCAGTCAGTTCCTCAGGGATGGTCCTCATCATCTCAGGGCCCGGCTCCTCACAATGTCCTGATGCCACCTTCTTGACCCTCCGGCTTCTGCCACTGAGGCCGGGGGCACTGCCTGACGTGGCCACTGAGTTAGTCTTCACACTCGGGCCCTTCCTGGCCCGGCCCCGGCCCCGGGAAGTAGTGCCCTGTCTCTTGGACCCCTCTGCAAGCTGTGCTTCAACTGAGACAAGGTCTTCCAAGTCACTGTCATCACTGAAGTTCACCTAGAATGGTGGGAAAAGGAAAAGGGCCAGGGGGCCGTCAGTGACAAGACATGGTCTGCCAGGAGGTGGCGCTATGGAGGCGCCATCACCGAGGCCCTTGAAAAAGATTTAAGAATTAACCTCCTGCATAATCGGCCATACTCAATCAGGGGCAGTAACTCTGATGTGGAAGGAGGCAGAGGGAGAAGGACCAGAAGATCCAGAGGAAGGATGCAAAGGGAAAGGAACAGGCTAGAACTAAGAAAAGTCTCTTCCGTCTGAAACAAATGAGGTCTTGAACTAGGTCTCGTTATGGAAGATATAAGGGGTCCTATGATACGTAACAGGAGAGCTACAGACAGTTCCCACCCGGCCCTGGGAAGCTATTCTGTAGAAACACCTGCCCTGCAGAACTTTTCTCCAGGACCACCCTCACCCAACACCAGTACCACCTAGCTGTAGTCCCACCTCACCTTGAGGCGTGTCTGGATCCTCCGTTGTACCCTGGGGGCCTTGGGAACCTCAGGCTTGGTCTTTGTAAGGAAGACTTCCTCAAATACGGTGAAGGGTACCCCAGGGCCGGCCTGCCTGACCCGGCCTGGGGGCTTAGGTGTACAGGGTGGTCCTTCACCTTCCAGACCTTTCAGAGAGGTATGTGAGAGGGACAGGGTAGCAGAGCCCACTTGCTGGCGTCCTCGTCTGGACTGTCCTGACTGTTTTTGGTTCCGAGGCTTAGAGGGTTCTGAGCCTGTGGGGTTCTTTATTGATGGCGGCTGCCAGCCCCAGGAGCTTGCAAAAAGTTGGGCAGTGCAGCAGCTGAGGCTGGTCAGCTTTGCAAGGGCCCGGACCAAGAGCAGGCTGGCTCGCCAGGGCTCCAGGTGGGGTATCCGCGCCACCACAAACTTTAACCCTGACTCCAGGACCTTTCCCAGGCTCTTGTTTGATGGCTGGCTCAGCCCCTCCAGTGCCAGCTGTGTATATGCCTGAGCCAAGATCTCATCAAAGAGGCTTGGGACAGGGGAGGGGGGCGCTGTGTGATTCAGGGAAGCCTGCAGAGCTTGGGCGAGGCGACCACTGGCTGCAGGGCAACCCTTCAGCACCACCTGCAGCAGATCCAGCCCCTGGGCCTCATGGCCCATGGCCAGTCTCAGCCCCGCTGTGACCAACGCCCAGCGTAGACAGACCACCGAGAGGACAGGGCTGGCACAGAGCGAGCAGTCACAGGTGGGCAAGTGGGTCAGGAAGCTGGGGCTGGGCTGGGGCTTGGTTTTCAGGATCGGAGAGGAGTTAGCAGAAGGTGCTACAGGGCCAGGTTCCTTGGCCACGGTGGCCACCAGCTCCAGGGCAGGGCCTTTTAGAATGAGCTCTTCGTCCGGGAGCTCTGGAGGATGGGGCACCCGAGCCTGCTGCTTCCTCTTCTGCAGGTGGACCTTCTTCACAGAGTCCGGGTGCTGCGCTAGTCCGAGAAACTCTGAGCAGAGAGTGGAACAAGCATTACAAAACTAAGAGAAATGACACCAGTGTGTCTACCCCAGCGGCTGATGCCCTCATCTGCATTATTTTAATACTTACTAATGGCTCATATATATTACCGTACTAGCACACTAGATATTGGCATAGCTTACTGTTTTTTAAAATATTTACTTATTTGTTCATCTGTGCCAGGTTTTAGTCATGGGGGGATCTTATTTGCAGCATGTGGCATCTTAGTTGTGGCACGTAAACTCTTAGCTGTGGCAGGCAGGCTCTAGTTCCCCTGACCAGGGATGGAATCTGGGCTCCTTGCATTGGGAGAGTGGAGTCTTAGCCACTGGACCACCAGGGAAGTCCCATAGCTTAATGGTTTTCCCTTGAACAATGGATCAGCACAACCCACAGAGTCTCCATCTCTGCAGCTCAGAAGGCTGCATGGTTCAGGCTGGCAGGCAAGCACCCAGAAGCCCAAGTCTTAATCCTGGCTCCTGCCCCTGACTAGCCCCATGATCCTAGCCCTAAACACTGAATTTCTCAACTTTTCTGAATTTATAAATGGAAAAACTTGACATTCCCATTTGACTTCCCAGGGTTTTGTATGGGTCCAGTGAAATACTACAGGTAAAAGTAGTTGATAAGAAAAAAAAGCACCATAAGTACAATATTTTATTAGCCCTAATCCCTTCTGAGGATGCTACAGTTGTGCTGCCCAATATAGTAACCACACACGTGGCTGTTGAACATGTGAAGTGTGGTGAGTACCCAAGGTACTGAATAGTCAGTTTTATTTAAATTAAAATATCTTAGCGCTGCAAAATTAAGAAGCAGGTAGGGTTAGTCCTAGACAGGCCATCTGAAGGAGAACACCAATGGTCTGACAAGTGAAGGGAGTTTTGCCCTGGGACCAGAAGTCAGTCCATGATTTAGAAGGGAACCAAACCTTGACATGTAAAGCTGCATTACGGTGTGTGCGTCACCCTCACCACCACCCACGGGCATGTGGGCCTGGCTACTCACCTGTGCAAGACTCAAGCAAGAACAGAACTTGATGCAGGTCCGACTGACAGAGGTCCATGTCATTGCGTGCCAGCTCCAGCTCCCCCTTCAGCACCAGGAAGAGGGCACACCTGGTTGGGAGAAGTGATGACAGACCCATCAGTGGAATTCCTTGTTTCCCTGGGGAGTCTCTTTCTGCCCTTTCCCGGGCGGAGCCATCATAGTCTTTTCCAGCCTCCAGAAAGCCTTTACTTCCTAAAGCTGCCTTTAGGCACTCCCTGGGGAAATCCTCTGTGCTCATCTCTCAAACCAGCCCATCCTGGTGCCTAAGGAGAGGATTTCCCAAATCAGATTCCTCACTGAAAAGATCCTCTTCAGGCAAAGAGATTTAGGGAATCACTGTACACTGGATCTCCCTTCTGGAGATTTACAATGTGTATTAGCATACTGGAGGATATGATAAGTTCTATAGGAAACCCCATGGACAGAGGACCCTGGGGGCTACAGTCCACGGGGTCGCAGAAGAGCCAGACATGACTTAGCAACTCAACAACAATCACAATAGGAAATAAAAACATCTAATCTTGATTAACTCAGCATTTCCCACTTATTTGCCATGGAATGCATTCTTCCATCAACCCCTCCAAACATAACATGTTAATCTGTGGACCAGTTTGGGAACCCACGGTCAAGGTCGTAGGCACTGAGGTTTGGGAATCACCAGGCTCTTGGGCCCTGTACTCACTGGTGTGGTATCTGCAGCTTTGTTGTAAGTTTCAGGGCCTCCAAGCAAAAGGCTTTGGCTTCGCTCACACTACCAAGGCGGCCCAGGCGGGAGACCAGCTTCTCCGAGCAGCTCAGCACCTCAGAAAGAACCTGCCATTTTTGTACCAGATTTTCACCTGCAGCAAAGGAGATAAGACCATCATCACGTGGAACCAGGATCCACAGCCTGAATCCTCTGGAGACAAAACCACCAGCCCTACCAACTAGTCTGCTCATTCCCACACTGGCTCTCCTCCTGGGGCTTACCGTAGTCCAGAAATGGCGTCTCCACAGCTGTTTTCTGAATTGAGAGCACATCGCTGCCCATGAGCAGGAGGATGATGCTTCGGAGAAGCTTATGGGAGTCGATGAGTGCTATCTCAGGTGTCTGCCAGCCTGGGCAAGTGTGGGGGGAAGGTAGGAGGGACAAGAAGGGAGATGATGTGGCCAGAGCTTCCATCACCTTCAAATACTAAGATAGCAAATGCAAAGCAGGCTCTCACCCTCTCCATCCGTGCTTAAGGCAGACAGAGATAATCAGTCACAGAACTCCTTCCCCCTAAGACCAGTCTCAGAATCCTTGTCAGTTCAGGGTAGTCACTGAGCAATCGATTAGAGTCAGCAAGTGAACTGAAACTCATTTGCTATCCCAAGCCTACTCTGGGCAGCTTCTAGGCAGGCTTGTCCATGCAGCTGGACAGCAGATGGGACAGCGGACAAACCACACACACCCAGCAAGGAGGCCCAGCTGCCCGCCTCTTTCACCTTGGGCACACAGTTGCTCCCACAGCGGGGCCAGCAGGCTGTCTGGCGAGAGACTCAGGTAGGCCGCCACCAGCTGCAGGGCCTGGACACGCAGCAAGTACCAGGCCTTGGATGCCCTCTGGAGGGCAGGGTCCTGAAGCACAGACAGCAGCAGAGCAGCACCCTCAGCCACCTGGGGATAGAGGGTAGGGTTGCAGAGGAGAGCAGTGAGTGAGGTCGGATCAGCAATTTAGAGCTTGGGATACCCCTAGAGATCACGTGGCCCAAGCCCCTGCTGCTTTTCAGATGTTAAAAGCTGGACAGAAAACTAGAGTCACAAAGGGCACAAGATACCCAGTCACATAGCTCGTGTGTGAGAAATCCCAGCCTTTTAGATCCCTCAACTGGATCCCAGTTGAGGGTGTCAGCGTCATCCCAATTTCTAGTCACCGGACAGACTTTGCCCCTTGTCCTCGAGAGAGCTAGAAAAGGATGAAAATGGTGGAATGGCTCCTAGAGAAGTACTGGTGAATGATCCTTGGGAGAAGGTGAAGTGAGGAGATGGCTCTGCTTCTCAGGGCCAGGAACGTTCTCCCCAGTTCCAGAGAAACCTCAGGAGCCAGACAGATGTCTGGAGAATCCTAAAATCCTTCCAAACCCCAGGACCTTCGGAGATCAAGAAAGTGAGAAGCACCTTCTGGCGAGCGCAGCAGAGTCGACTCCGTAGGAGGTCACAGGTCAGGGAGAGGAGCAGGTATGTGTCTGTGGTGCGATCCAGAAGCTTCAGACTCGACTCTGCTTCTTCCAGGTGCACCTGAGGAAGCAATCAGGGTTTCTGTGAGCATGCTGGTGACCAGGCAGCCAGACTGTTCCAATTAAAGTGGATTAAAGTATTCGCAAGCAAAATGTTGAATACATCCAGTTAAATATTAAATTATCTCAAATGTTATAATCCATGGAAAAGAGAAGCCTGGTGAGCTACAGTCTCTGGGGTTGCAAAGAGTTGGACACAACTGAGCAACTAACACAAACATACGTAGGAATTATTCTCTTACTAAAGTGCTCATTTAGTAGCTTTCAGTTAACCACTAAGCTAGAGAGATAAAGCTGGATAAGCAGTAAGCAGGCCCTTCTATCCAACAGCTTGCAGTGCAGTGAGGCGGGGCAGGGGGTAAGGGCAGGGCATATCTATCTCATCATGATACAATGCCATCAGTGCTGTGGGGACACAGGAAAAGTGGCTGATTTTGCCCGTGAGGAAGAGGACATTTAAAATGCTTTACGAAGGAGGAGACCATTTAGCTAGGCCTTGAAAACAAAGTATGTGTTTGCTGAACAAAAAAAAAGAAAAAAATGGTAGAAAAGCAACTATACCCCAATTAAAAAAAAAATGGGGGTAAGGGTGTATTTAGGGTGGAGGGATTAACACAGCCAAAGGCAGCAAGGCCCATACAAGAAATATAGTGGTACAGATGGGGTTCATGGTAGGGAGCAGCCAGAAAAAGAGTGAACCAGTGTGCAGAAGGCGTGCAATTCAGAATAAAGGATCTGGACCATATCCCTCAGGTAATGGAAAAGTCCACAAAATCCTTTAAGCAGGAAAGAGGTAATAAGATCAGATCTGTGCCTGAAACCATCATGCTAGAACATGGAGTGGAAAAGGAAGGAACTGGAGGCCAGGAGACTGGTTAGGACACATTGTAACAGCTCTCAGTGAACAAGCTAGGGCACCAGAAACCATTGGGAAATACAGGATTAGTAAACGGCCTTCTGCCGTTCTGTCTTACTGGGCTATGTAACAGTAAACAACTGGGAGATGGAGGGAGATGCCTCCTCTTCCCACAGCCGCCTCCCAACCACCCTTTACGATCCTTCAGCCAAATGTGATGCAGAAGGCAGAAAAGCTGCCCCTTTAGTGTCCCATCTTCTCAGAGAAGAGAAGCCAGTCCCCGAAGCCAGGTCTGCAAGCTGGGGTGGCTGGCACTTGTACCTGGGCGTAGCTGGGACAGCCGAGGGTCAGGAGGAGCTGGGTGACTTGGCAGGAAGAGCCGGCTGCCTTCGCATGGTCCTTCAGTCTCTGTGAGACCATCTGGACGAGCAGGAGGACCTCCAGAGCCTGCAGGGGCTGGTAGGCCGGGAGCAACGCGTTTACCCAGCTTGTACTCAAGCCTTCATTTCCACCCCCTTCTCTCCAGCCCTGTGGTCTAACCTGAGGGCCTGGCTGGAATGCGGCCACCCAGACAGAGTAACCATTGGCCATCCCTAAGGAGCCGGAAAGGAGGGCAGCCGGGGGGTGTGCAAGCCATCCTGCCCCCTCCCTTCTATTCTAAAGCCTGCATGCCAGCCATCATCAATAGCCAGGATTTACTGAGCACTTACTATGTGCCAGCCACTATACTAGCTCACTTTATCTTCATAACAATTCTAATCCTAATTTTACAGATGAGGAAACTGAAACTTAGGTAGGATTAAGCTGCTTGTCTAAGCCCACATAACAGGTATGTGATAGAGGTAAGATTCAAATCTAGGGCTCAGGCAGCCTCCCCAGTCTCCTCCTGCTAGGAAAGTGGCCTAACACCCATAGTACAAAGATCCTTTTCATTTTTTCATAGGTTCCTAATGTGGGGTCCAGAGAAGAACTTCAGGAAGTCCTTGACACCTCCCAGCACTGCATGTAAAAATGTAAAATTGTGTCTACAGGTGTTTGTGTATTTTTTTCCTGATTATACACATCTCAAATTCTCTGATAATTAGGACTTCCCCGATGGTCCAGTGGCTAAGATTCTGTGCTCCCAATGCAGGGAGCCCATGTTCGATCCCTGGCCAAAGAACTATATCCACGTGCCACAACTAAGAGTTCACATGCCGCAGCTAAAGACTTGGGCAGCCAAATAAAAATAAATATTAAAAAAATTATCTGATAATTACTAATAATTATGGCTATCATTTGAGTATTCCATTTATACACACCATCTTCCATGATTATGTTATTGAATGCTAACAAGGCTGAGTTAATATTATTATTACCCTCATTTTATCTTATTTTTATTTTATTTTTTTGGCTGTACCGTGTTACATGTAGGATGTTAATTAATTCCATGACCAGAGATCCAACCCACATTCCCCTGCAATGGAAGAGTGGAATCAGCCACTGGACCACCAGGGAAGTCCCATTACTCTCCTTTTAGAAATAAGGAAATGAGGGCTTGGAAGATTAAGCAACTTGCCTAAGGCCTTGGGTTTAGACTTGGGGAAGCTGGTGACAGAGTGTACACTGGGTGACATGAGTTCCCGGCTGGGACACAGGCCAAAGAAGGTGAAGGAGCTGAGTCTCTGGTCTGTGTCAACACACTGTCCCGTTACCTTTGCCACCAGCTGATAGAGGGCCGCTAGGATCTGCAGGGAGGCTGCTGTTTGCTGGAGACACCGTACAGCAGGGACCTGCCCCTTAGTAAGCACCTCCTTCCACAGGGCCAGGGCTTGGTCCAGGCATTTGGACTGTGCTATAAATCAGAAGAAAGGGACCAGTCATTCTCTCACTCTGGGCCGTCTGGGGAAATGTGGTCATCTTTCCCATAATAGCCTCTGCCTTGTGCCCACCTCCCACTCATGGGGAGCCTCTCCCACAGCTGGGGGACCCATCCTGTTAGGAGGCCATCGAGGAGGCCGCATCCAACCTCGCTAAGTTCACAGCCCTCACCAGCATCCGCAGCCAGGTTGCAGGCAATGTTACTGTATAGGAAGCGATCTTCCTGGAGTTTATCTTCATAATTCAGGTCATTGACTTCAAACTCCTCCAGGTTACAAGGGGCCTGGGCTCTCCGATCCCGCTCAATACCCTGGATGGGGTGGTCAGGGTGAAAAGCAGGGTTGGTACTAGCTTACTGGGCTTCCCAGGTGGCTCAGTGGTAAAGAATCCACCTGTGATTCAGGAGAGGGGGGTTAATCCCTGGGTTGGGAACATCCCCCAGAGAAGGAATTGGCAATTCCCAGTATTCTTGCCCAGGAAATCTCATGGACAGAGGAGCCTGGTGTGCTACAGTCCATTGGGTCACAAAGAGTCGGATATGACTTAGTGACTGAACAACAGCTAGCTTGCTGGGGTCCAGGGAAAATAATCCCTGAACCCAGTCCTGCTCAGCCCAGAGCAACCGCGCTCACCTCCTGCATTTTGGCCTCCAGGGTACAGATGTAGAGCCACAGCAGGGCCTGGGCTTTATCATCCAAAAGCCGATCTTTGTCCTGGGCCTCAGGCTTCACAGACTCCAGAAGCTGCAGAGCTTCCCGGATGGCATCGAGGGCAGTGCTGTCAGGAGAAGATGCACTTAAGCCCGGCTTAACCATGAGATCTGGCCGCAGTGTCCCAGGAAGGGCCTTCTGCAGCACGTTGGCCTCACCCTTCAAGAGTCCCCATGACCACAAACTACAAGGGGCGCTCAGGGACGTGGAGAGGGAAACAGACTCGGAAAAGGGCAAGAGCACCCAGGGCCAGAAGCAGGAGTGGCCTCCCCTGCCCTTCCTCCTCACCAGTCAGTCTGCTGGGCAAAGTTGTGATAGCAGAGCACCTGAGCCAGTTCCACCAGGTGGGTGGCTCGGGCCCAGGCCCCAGCTGGCGTCTCCTCGGGGCTCAGCTCCAGCAGGTCACAGATGACATTGAACCGTTCCTGCCCTGTGTTGGCCCGCACTGCCTTGTAGGCCTGCAGCTCCTCCCTGAGCAAGCGGGCCAGGCTCTCCGGGTCCCAGCCACTCAGGCTGTCTCGCAGCGTCCTGAGAGAGGGAAGGCTCAGCACTCGGAAGACTTGGCCCCACGCCAAGGAGTCCCCGCCTTGGTTTGCTGAGCTCAGTTTCCAGGGGTGAAAGCAAGAACACTGCCTGTCACTGCAGTCCCTCCCAGAACCCAGCCCCGTGCCTGCTCACACTTGGCACTCAATCAATCACAGTGAACGGAGGGAACAGTGCCTTTCTCAGCCACGAGAATGAACGTGACCTTGAGTGCCAAAAGCAGCTGTGGCCAGGAGACTGGGTCATCCCCTTCCCCACCAACTCACTTCAGCTGTAGCTCCTTGTCTCCGGCTCTGGCAGCATCCATCTTGACCCGAACCCAGAAGGTGACTGGCTCAGTCATGTGTTCGGGGCCACAGGGCTGCAGGGCTGCCAGCCACAAAGTCACCATTTTGCAGCCCTGGGCCTGTTTACCCAGTTTCTTTAAACTCTCTATGTGTAGCCGGAAGCACCTGTGCAACTGACCAGAGGAAGAAAACAGACCAAACTGAAGAGGGGTGCAAGGAGTACGTACCATGGGAGAGTATGTGCATGCATGCCCACGGTCCTCCTGCCCCCCAGACTCGCCCCACAGCAGGAGACACCTAAGAACTAAATATCCTGAGTGCTCTCAGCTTGATGCTTCAACCCATCCCACCCACATATCCATTGCCTACACCCTTGAAAACCTGCTCCTCCTCCTGACCCTCACCCTCCTCAGCAAATCGCCACCTTCTCCTGAATTGGAAAGCAAGACCATCCTGGACTCCTCCTTCCCCTTCTCACACAGCCAGTCACTCTCCGGTTAGCCCTTGACTTCTTGCGCCCACCCACTTCTGTCCATCCCCCAGGAAGCTGCCTCAGTTCAGACGCTTGCCCTTTTCTGCCTGATCTGCTGGAGCCACCTGGGTGCCCAGTGTTGTCCCTGCCCTCCAATCATTCACTACAGCGATGCTGAGAAACCCAAGATGCCACATCTTGGGTTGTGGCCTTGAGAAACCCAAGGCCTCCACATCAGTCCTTGAGAGGCTCATCAGATGAAACCCAAGGCCCTCTGTGACCCATCTCGCCTGTTAATCCAGCCAGCCCATCATTTCATGGGTATATTCTTGCTTTATGATAGTGGTTCTCACTCTGGTTGGCCAAAGGAACTCCTTAAAAAATCCAGATGCCTGGGCTCCAGTGCCAGAGAGTCTGAGGCAATTAGCTTGGGACAGGCTTCAGAATTTTTTTTTTCAGTTCACCCGATTCTAATATCTAGCCAGGATGAAAAGCACTGGCTGGGGATCAGGCTAAATATAAAAAGTGAGTCAATCAAAAAAGTAAATAACAGTACAGGTGAGGTCTGGGAAACACCGCCCCAGGTACCGGTGCCAACATGCAGCTCCTGACTCTCTACTCCAAGGTCCTGGCCAGGCCCTTGCATGCCACTCGAGTCCCCTCCTCCCTCTCAACACCACCTCCCTCCTACCCGCGTACCTTCTCAGGGGGCACCTCAGGATAGGTGCCTGGCTTCACTGAGCCCAGGTGCTGACAGAGGGGCTCGGAGATGGCACAGGCTTCGGCATAGAGCTTGTGACTGTAGAAGCTGTAGGCCAGGTTACTGGTGTAAGAGACTGCATGGGAAAGAGAGGACAGAGGACCGCAGGAATGGCTCCATGCCCTCTGCTATTGGAGGGGCAGTAGAGAGATGCTCAACCTGTGTGGTCAGCTCAGCAGCCCCCAGATTAGACAGCAACGCCCATTGCTAGGGAGTGAGAATGGAGCCGTTCTCCCCTCCCGGGTTTCAAGTCAGCCTGAGCCCTCCATTCCGGAAGGCAACCTCACATCACCCAGCCCCTCTGTACCTTTTTTTAAAAGAAATATTTGTTTATTTGGCTGTGTCAGGTCTTAGTTGCCAGCTGTGGGATCTTCATTGCATCATGTGGGATCTTTAGTTGCAGTTCAGACTCTCTAGTTGTGGTGTGAGGCCCACTAGTTGCAGTGCACAGATCTCGTTGATCTGTGGTGCACAGCTCTCGTTGCTCTGGGATCCTAGTTCTCTGACCAGGGATTGAACCCAGATCACCAGCATTGTGAGGCGAATTCTTTACCACTGGACGACCGGGGAAGTCCAACCTCTGCCCTTGTTTTACGAGCCAAGCCCTCATTCCCATACAGGGCCCATCCGTCCTCACACACTGATCTGTCTTCACCTTGCTTCAAATGTCAGCATTTTGGGGGAAACACTCTGGCCTGTCCCTCACTTCCCTCTTCTTCCCTCAGTCCACTGAAGCCTCACTAGCCTCCCTGCTGGTCCTTAAACACACACCACCTCTATCCTGCCACAGGGCCCTGGCACTGGCTGCTCCCACCGCCAGGGATGTGCTCTCCCAGGTGCCTACTTGGCCAACTCCCTCCCACACTCCAAGTTGTTCTCACGTCACCCTCTTCATGAGGCCAACCCTGACCACCTATTTAAATGGTAACTTGCCCCTCATCTACCCTGAGCTCCTAATTCCCTTTCTTCTCCTGTTCCACTTTTCCTTTCTCTCCATATTTCTGATCATTTTCTAACAAGTTCTACTTCAGTGATCCTACTGTTTATGATCTTTCTCCCCCAACCAGAATGTGGCTCCATGACAGCAGAGCTCTTTGTTTTGTTTACTGACATACCTAAGAACTCGAAACAGTGCTTAGCAGCACATAGTAGGTACTCAATAAATATTCACTGCATGAATTAATACACTCTTCCTAAATTCTAGTTTAGGCAGCTTCCTGGCTATTGACATAGATGGCTGGAAGAAAATAAAGTAGGACTTCAATATTCTGTGGAAAGAATTTTCATACTGTTAATTTTTGTGACTTATATTTTTTTGCTTCTGTGGCTAGATTCAACCTGAAAATATGAATATGAAAAATTTCCAAAACCTTCTAGTGACTGAACTCTTTAGGTTTACATAATTTAAACTAAAGGGCCATGCTTTTTGTAAATTAAGGGGGAAATTTATTATGAAATACAAAAAACAGGCAAAACTAACTGATGCTGTTAAGATAGTGGTTACTATTGGGGTGCGTGGACCATAAGGAGGAACAGAGGGGTCTTCAGGGGGTTTAAGTCATACTCTTTGAGTTGACCTAGATGCTAATTACAAAGTATGCTTCCTTTGCAGAAGTTCATCCGACTGTTTGCTTATGACTTTAGTATTTTTCCCTATGTTTATTTCAATTAAAAAGGGTGGGGAGAAAAAAAAAAGTGGGGAAGTATATACACCTGTTGGCTAATATATACGTATTACCTAGTGTATACACATATAGTATATATACATAGTGTGTCTCTAGCAGGATGCATAAGAAATTGACCATATTAGCTGCATCTGCAAAGTGGGATTGGGTTACTAGGATTATGAGGAGCAAAGGGACTTTTCACTGTCTGCCCTTTTGTGCAATCTGAATTTTGAATGATGTGAATGTTTTGTCTGGTTTTAAAAAATTTAAGTTATGACCATTCTACATGGGCTTCCCTAGTGGCTCGGTGGGTAAAGAATCTGCCTGCATTGCAGGAAACATAGGTTCAATCCTCAGGTTGGGAAGATCCCCTGGAGAAGGAAATGGCAACCCACTCCAGTATTCTTGCTTGGAGAATTCCATGGACAGAGGAGCGGGACAGGCTGCAGTCCATGGAATGGCAAAGAGTCAGACATGACTGTGTGACTAACTTTCACTTTCACATATTCATGAAACACATGCCAAGTCATTTCAACGTCAATGAGAAAAAAAAATTATATCTGCTCTGGTAAATTAGTCTCATCACTTCTCTACTGATATTAAATACAGAGTAATGGATACTTATAAATATCTTTTCACTGCCTCCAAAAGCCACAGGGAATCCCAAAGAGGTCAGAACTATCCAGCAAGTGCTACTTGCCTGCCTAACAAGTGATGACTCTCCCAAGAACCCTGCATCTGACACCCATGGTACTAACCAGTCATCCCCAGGTAGTCAGTCAGCTCTCGGCCAGACAGGCCCTGTAAGGCCTCCAGCATCCAGGTAACAGTAGATCTGCAACTGTCCACTAGCCGGGCCAGGTCAGCCAAATTAGCTTCCTGAAGGGACAAGAAAGGTGAGAAGAGACAGGAGACATAAGAGGTCCAAGATGATGTCCACCCAACTCTATGCCCAAAGCAACTTCAAAGCTCTACCAAGGACAGTCAAGCAACCCCAGATCCTAGGACCTGTCCAGGTTTTTTGATTCCAGATGGTACCTGACAGCCTTGGGCAAAGTCATAAACCACCGCAGTGTAGAGGTGAAGTCCCTGAAAGTGTATCTGAACCAAAGCCTGCAGCTGCTTGGAGGAGTCCCCACAGACCTGAGGAAGGAAGGGAAAGGCCGGTTGGAGGGGCAGAGAGCTCCAAGCTGAAGCCTGGCCCAGAGCCCTGGAGAACTGACACCGCCTGGGGAGTAGGAAGAAGGACATCAGAATGGACCCCCGCCAGCATATACTAGGCTGCTTGCTGGCTGGCCAGGCACGGTCCAGAGAGCAGCTTACCAAGGCAGAACCCAGGGTCTCCAGATCTTACCAAAGACCCTAGCCCGATAGAGAGGCCACAGAACCACATTCCCACCCGACCTCTGGGTCCTGAACTCACACCATCCTGCAGCTGCTGGATGAGGGAACAGTGGCTGCCAAGAAAAGCAAAGAGGCTCAGAATGGCATCAAGTCCATAGCACCTCTTGGTGCCTCGCTCCAGGACTGAGAGGAAGAACTGGCAGCTGTCACACAATGCCCGTAGTGGGGGTGATGGTGCCTCCAAGCTGTTCTTCAGGACAGCTGTTGCCTTGATCAGAAGCTTGGCCACTGCCTGGGGTCCTCCTTCCCCAGCCAGCAACTGTTCAACTGCCAGCTGGCACAGCTGGAGGCTGGGGGCCAGACTGGTGTTCCTTAGGTAATCGTGGGCCTTCTCCACTGTACTTGTGGCCCTGGTGTGGTGGTGGTTCCAGCAGAGGCGACGACAGTGTTCCAGGGTGAGCTCCAAGAGACAGAGGGCCCTCTGTGGGGAAAGAGGACCAGGACAGGCTCCTTCACCCACCAAAGCTGTGATCACATGCCTGGAGAGCAGGTCATCTAGGAAATCAGCATCTGCTTCATTTAGACCATGCCCACTGGCTTCAAATAGCTGATGGGCAGCTACCACTCGACAGGCTGTTGGAGAAGCAAAGTGGGGAATCTCACAAGGGATACTTTCATCCTCCAAGAGTACTAGAAAGCTCAAGGCCTTTAACCGAGCTGAGAATGCAGCTCGCCGCTCCATCAGGCCTTCTGCCCCCTTCCAAAGCAGAGAAAAGCTGCCCCGAGCCACAGCCTCGTAGTCCTGAGGAGCAGCTTGGCGAGGACATTGCACCAAGCAGGCATGGAGGGGCTGAGCGAGTCGGAGAGTGGCTTCTGGGTCTCCCTGTGCAGCAACATTCCGCAGAAAGATGAAGAGAATTCGTTCCAGGTAGAGGGGTGGGCGCTGGGGTGTAGACATCAAGTAGCCCTCGCAAGCCAGCTCCGCCAGCTCCAGCAGGCTTCCCAGGTGCCTAGGGCAAGCCAGCTTGACAGCCAGCTGCTGGTTACAAGCCCTCAGAATGGCATCACAAGTTTGTCTCCTCTCGGAATCAGACCGGCAGCTGGGAAGCTTGGTCAGGAACTCCTAGGAGAGGAAGATATGAATGAGGCTAACGAAGAAGAAAGAGATGTGGAAAGGAAATAGAAACAGGACTGCCCAAGAAAGGATCTCCTACTCATCTGTCTCTTCAAATAAGTTAAAAAACAAAACAGCTCAGCTTGGTAAGCCAGGTGTGTCCACAGTCGAACAGCGCGCCCACCTTCAAGTCAGGCAGCAGCTCTTCAGTCTCCTTTGGACTGCTTAGCAGGGTCCCAAAGTTGACTCCTCTGAAGCTCCTCATGGTGCCGGAGGGCTGGGGGAAAGGAGACGGATTAGGGAAGGCAGAGAAGATCTGTAAAGGAGCTAAATGAAGGGCGGGAGAAGGGCTTGAAGGTGCGGAAGATGGCGGGCAAAGAAAGCCATCAGAAATCCTGTCGGAAAAAAAGCCCATGCCAGGACGCCGGGCTCCCATTATAAACCGACGCTTCTGCTATGCCTTCCTCCCAGCCTATACCCGGCCTCACTACCCATCCTACCAACCAACGCCCCACAACAGAGGCCTCCATCGAGCTCTCCGGCGCCCACCAGGATGCTCCGAGGACTCCCGACTTTTTTAGTGGAACCGCCTGGCCTATCCCTTAAGTCAGCGCTGGGGCTCCATTCACCTCGGCGCATACACCGTTCACGAGTACCTCCAGGCCTTACCGTCCTAGAGATCATTCTTCTTTCCAGGGCCAGGAGTTATCACCAGACTGAGTACATCGCAAGGATCCAAAATGTAACCTTCCTTTTCCGCGCCAGCCCTTCCTTTCAAATATCCCCAGCGACCAATCAGCGAGAGTTGCGTAAACGCCGGCCGGTCGCGAGGCTTTCTGGGAGTTGTAGTTTACCCGCCGCTCTGGGTCGTCACGTGATGCCTGCGAACGGGATCCCGCTGCTCTGGACTTTACGACCTCTTGGGGGCGCGGATTTTCCCACCTTTTCCAGTTGGGGCAGACCTCCTCAGTTTCCTGCGGCTTATCTGCGGTCGTGAAGGCCAGCCCACTGCCTTTGTCACCTCCCCTTTATCGTCAGAGCTCGGAAAGAGTTTAAATTTCCAGAGAAGAGAAGTAGACTAGACAACAAGAAGAACTTACTTGGAAACTATCGATTTGGGTTACTAGCAAAAAAAGGGCGTAGCCTTTCAAGGAATTCTTTAAAACTGTAGTTTTCTGAGGGGCACTGACACAAGTACTGTAGCGAGTTCCAGCTCTCTCTGCCTTCCAGCCTTGCTCCCTCCATCAGTGGGATTGTTTGAGAAAGAATTTTCTTGATGGGGGTGGAGGGTAGATGGGTAGGGTAGGGGCTGTGAGTGAAGAACTACGAAAATTCATTCAGTGGAATATTTCACAGTTTTTAATGGCTTGTGTTCGGTGAGTACAAACTACGTCCCCAAACATGCGCATTCACTTGACTGCTTCTCTTCCCTTCCTCCTCTAAATAATTCAGTTCAGAACTCTGTGTTCAGTTTACTCTATTGGATAACTCATCCTTCTCTGTTACTGGTTTTCTTCATCACTGTCAACCGCTTTTAAGAGCTGAGAATCTAGCCGGGAAGACTATTTAAAACAAACAAACCAACAAAAGAATGACTCGAGAATCTCAGCGTTGAAATGGTAATATTACTGCAGGGGTTCAATGTGCGTTGCAGAAGTTACCTATCTCTCATAGAGTGAGGGAACCAGCAGAGAGGAGAAGTCCATAAATGATTAATGATACATCAGTTCTCTCAATATTTATTTCCTCTTGCTTACACCTTAACAGGCAGTGCCCTGACAATGTTCTAGAATTTTTTCCCTCTTCAAGGGAAGAAAACATCCTTTCTTATGCATCTTCTACTTTTAACAATAAGAAGGAAGTTCTTTAGAGATCAAAAAGTGTTGACCAATGTTAATTTGAGTCACATAATTCAAACACTCAACAGAATCCCTGATGTTTATAAAGAGACAGTAATGGGATGGTGGAAAGAGCTTTCAAGTTGAGCCTGGACAAAGGAGCCAGGTTCTAGTCCCAGCTCAATTTATTATTAATCTGTGAAATAGGGTAGTAACATCAAGCCTCACTCTCTCAGGGGTTTTGCCAGCCTCAAACAGAAAAGCCTTGAAATGCTTTCCAAAGGCCCAACAAGGCTTAGCAGCCACATGTTTTATGTATATATTGATATATAAAGATGTCATAGATATATGAATGATTGTTACAGTCTTCTTGTGGATTTCAGTTATTTATTTATTTTAAAATATTTTATTATTTATTTGACTGCATCCAGTAAGATGAGACGGAGAAGGCAATGGCAACCCACTCCAGTACTCTTGCCTGGAAAATCCCATGGATGGAGGAGCCTGTTAGGCTGCAGTCCATGGAGTTGCTAAGAGCGGGACATGACTGAGCGACTTCACTTTCACTTTTCACTTTCATGCATTGGAGAAGGAAATGGCAACCCACTCCAGTGTTCTTGCCTGGAGAATCCCAGGGACAGGGGAGCCTGATGGGCTGCCGTCTATGGGGTCGCACAGAGTCGGACACGACTGAAGCGACTTAGCAGCAGCAGCAGCAGTAGCAGTAAAATGAGATGGTTGGATGGCATCACCAGCTCGATGGACATGAGTTTGAGTAAGCTCCAGGAGCTGGTGATAGACAGGGAAGCCTGGCGTGCCGCAGTCCCTGGGGTCACAAAGAGTTGGACACAACTGGGTGACTGAACTGAACTGAGTCTTAGTTGCAGAACAGGGGACCTTTCATTGCTTGGGCTTAGTTGCTCCTCAGCATGTGGAATCTTAGTTCCCCAACCAAGACCAGTGATTGAACTTGAGTCCCCTGCATTGCAAGGTGGATTCTTAACCACTGGGCCACCAGGGAAGTCCCTCAATTGTTTTTGAATAAATTTATTTTTAATTGGAGGATAATTGCTTTACAATATTATGTCAGTTTCTGCCATACATCAATATAAATCAGTATCCCTTCCCTCTTGAACCTCCCTCCCACCTCCCACCCCATCCCACCCCTATAGGTTATCACAGAGCACCTGGTTTGAGCTTCCTGTCTCAGATAGCAAGTTCCCACTGGTTATCTATTTCACATGGTAATGTATGTTTTAATGTTACTTTCAATTCGCCCCCCTCTCCTTACCCCACTCTGTGGGCAAGTCTGTTCTCTGCGTCTGCCCTGCAGATAGGTTCCTCAGTACCATCCCCTCAAGTATTGTTTTTTTTTTTCCCCTCAAGTGTTTTTAAAAAGAGAAAAATAAGGTATACTTTAATAAATAAAAAACAAGTTGGAGAACAGCATGAATGGTATGATTCATTTTTATTTTAAAAAAATTAAATATATGCCCTAGACTACAAACATTTGACACTGGTATGAAGGTGGGCTTAAGGGAGCCTATAATTTTTTATATTTTATATGTCTATATGTATATTTGTAATATATTTATATATCAATAAATGTATTTTAACACATGGACATGCATTTACATTCACATAGTTACATTAAATATATCTGTATTTGCCTTTGACTCTTTTACAATTAGCCCATATTTGTTGTTAAAAAAATCATTTAAAGTGAATGTGACATATTTTGATAACATTAGGTCTGATCCCAAGCATGACATGTCTTATAATTAAAACTTTCACATGTCTTATAATTCTATTCTGTGGTTCTGTGGAGAAGTGGTGGCAAAAAATAATAAACAGGGAGAACCACAGGATTGGGGTTAGGGGAAGAGTGTATTGGGAAGTGGAACCCAGACCCAGTGGAAGGACCATGGCCATCAGCTGGGAGCAGCCCTCTCCCCTCCCTGAGCAGGGGCTGTATTTCCAGGAAGAGGTCACTCTCCAGCCTCAGAACTCAGTACTGTCTTCATGCCCCAGTCCTCCTGCCTTCTTGTTCATTGGCTCCTGGTTCCTTGGGCTGTTTCTGTTCTCCTCAGGATCACTTAAAAGCTCCAAATAAAATAATTATATATCCAGCTGGATGGAAAGGCAGAAAATCAGGAAACTCTCTTAGGGAAAAATGGTGGTGTATATCAAATCTGACACCAAGCTGACCTTCCCACTTGAGGAAGAGGAAATGAGTTCAAGTGGAACACACTGACACCCTCCTCAGCTACTCGCACACCCCAAAGCAGAAGGCCTCTCAGATAGCCTGATCCTGCTCTCTGGGCCAGGACCAAGGATAAACACTGCTGGGAATCACCCAACCACACGGATGTGTTGGAAAGTTGTTCACCCCGTTACAGCCCAGTCCACTCATTCTCACACCCAAATCTGGGTAGGGCTCAGCTGGACTGAAAAAGTTAAAAATAAGATATGAAAGCAAGCACTTAGTAGCACTTACACTGGAGGCCAACTGCTGTTTCAAGCGCTTAATTTAACCCTCACAAGCACCCTCAGGGCAGCCACTATACCATCACCCCCATTTTATAGATGAGGAAACTGAGGCGCAAATGTGAACCCAGGCAGTTGGGCCCTGGCTCCATGCTCTTCACCAGTTCCCTGCACTGCCTCTCAGCAAGGCATCATGAGCACTGCTTTGCAGGTGCATCAATCCCTCATTCACCTCATATGGGCAAATATCCAGAGGTGGGCCAGGTAGCCATGGCTAAGTGCTCCCATTCTCATCCCCTTCTCCAGGGACAAGGCTTGGAAGAAAGGAGCAGGGATAGAGGGGGCAAGTCAAGTAGATGAAGGCCCAGGGGAGAGAGTCAGTACATGCCATAGAAGGGGCACTGGGTGGGCAGCAGGAGGCAAGGTTTAGCCTTGGCTTTGCTATATGCCCTTTAAGTGGATTTTCCTCTCAGATAAACTTTCACCAGCACCTAGTAATACAACGCATGGTATATAGTAGGTACTCAATAAAATGTTTACAGCTAAATGGACAATCTTAAAGATACCTGCCAGCTTGTCACACCCAATGAGTCTGCCAGGAAGAACCCTCCCCACTCTATCATCTACCAGCTTCTTTGAAGAGAACTCAGTGGGGACAAAGCTGAAGGAATTTCACTAGTCTGTCTCTACCTCCCTATTTCCTTTTCACTTAGGAACATGCTGCCCCCCTCAAGCTTCCATCAGTAAATAATCTCATTCAAAAAACAAATCATTAACTAGCCTCTGGATTCCAGTCTAATAGAGTTCCCAAACGGGCTACTCTTGAAAAGCCTGGAGTGAGTTAGCCTGTCTCCTCTCCATTTACTGAGCACAGCCATGGGCCAAGCCCCCACTTGTGTGTATATATGGGGGAGACAAGGGCATATAAGACACAATTTCTTCCTGTCCTCAAGGACGGAGAGTCTACAAATAACTATAAAATATAGGCAGAAAGGGGAAGTGGAGTTATTGTAACAGACTCTGTTTTAGCCTTAAGATGGGGGAAGGAAAAGATATCTGCTTTTTTCATACTTAACCTCAGCATCTATTCCCTGCAGCTAGGTGGGGGAACGTGTTTTTTTTCCTTCTCTGAGCAGAGACCTGAGACCACTACTCTTCCCTCCCCTTGGCCTCACCCTGCAGGCACCCATCCATCAGCATTCCTCCCCCAATGGGTGATGCTATCTCCCCACACAGGTTTGGACTTGCAGGTCCTGGAAAGTTTTGCTTCTTCGTGTCTGGGAATTCGTCTGGGACTCAAGGAAAGGTCATCAACCTCTTTTCTAGGACAGGTAGGTCCCTCATGCCCACCTCAAGCACATTCCAGGACACACCCTGAGCCGACCCTCCTTCCATTCCCCACCCTGCTTAACTGCTGGCTCTGCTTCCTCTGAGAAGCCCAGGTTTGGGTGGGAGGAGGAAAGGCAGATACAATCAGAGGTGAGGCAGGGAGGGGCTCAAAGAACTTGAGTTCCTGGTACTGGTACTATTTCCTGCCCTGATGGCTCCCTCACCCTCACTCAGGGTGGGGAACAATCAGGTACAGACAAGATCACGGTCTGTCAGCCATTCACTGCTGTGTCCTCTGCAGCCCTTCACTTGGGTTTCATGCAAGCATACAGGCCCTAATGGGCCCAGGTGATTCGGACAAGGGGTGCATTTGTGGCCAGAGAGGCAGAAGGCAAGCGGCACGCATGTGCTGAGCTGCAAGCCTATTCATGCAGCAAGCCTCTGGATTTGCCACAAGAGGTGGTCACAGAAGCAGCTCGAGCCCCTGGAATCTTTGCTCAGTGGCTTGGACATCCACTCCATAGGCTCCAGAGATTGTCTCACTCCGGATGTGGAGTAAGGTTTTTGCTTGGCAAATGGGGAGGGTGCCTGTCCCCAGGGTAACAAGATATGGAGGACCTCAGAGCCTCAGGCTTTTCCCACCCATTTCTGTTGAAAGGCAATTCCACAGTTCTCAGTTTAAGGTGGAGGCAGTCTTAGAGAGGGCTTCCCTGGTGGCTCAGTGGTAAAGAATCCGCTTGCCAATGCAGGAGACGTGGGTTCAATCGCTGGGTCAGGAAGATCCCATGGAAAGGGCAGTGGCAACCCACTTCAGTATTCTTGCCTGGGAAATCCCATGGACAAAGGAGCCTGGCAGGCTACAGTCCATGGGGTCACAAAGAGTCAGACACAACTTAGCAACTAAACAAGTCTTACTGAAGCTAGAAAGACAAACGTTCCACTGGTAACCCCACCTCTCACCTCACAACCTCCAGCTGCCCCCTCATAAGAACTACTGAGGTGGGTACAGGTGAGGATGAGTAAATAAGATCAATGATCAATTAAAATTGTTTATTTTAAAGTGGAAAGGGGGAAGGGAGTGACACAGAGGCAACTTTTGGCATCTTCTTTCCAGGCCATCACCCCATGTGCTTCCCAACCCAAAGCACTGACAGGAGGAGCCCCCGGACAGGCTGAGGGGCTAAAGAGCCGCAAGGTCACAGAGAGATCTGTTCAGCCCTGGAGAGGTGGGGTTCAAGGGTCCATCCCAGCTCCCTGGTCCTAGAACAGGGTCAGAGCTCAGGAGTGTAGGGCTCCCCAGTGGGTGAGGGCACCCGCAGCTCAGCATCATGCCTGACCACGGTGAAGAGTCCCACCACTGCCAGCAGAGCCATCACCATGACGGCGGAGCAGATGCTGAACATATTCCGAGTGCCCGTTTTGCGATCGCTGTCATGGAGGACCAGGAGCCCCAGGCAGGCCAGTAAGTGCAGGGGCACCCGGAACCAGTTGAGGACACCAGCTTGCTCGGTCTCAGGGATCACCTTTCTCCGCAGGAAGCTCATGCTGGGAAAGTACAGTCCACAGGCCAGTTCAATGAGGAGGAAGGCTATGAAAGATTCCACTGGACTCTCCTGGCCTGGGCTGGTAGAGAAAGTCAACATGAAGAGGGAGAAGACGACAATGAGGACGGCGAGGGAGAGTAGATGCATGGGCTGAAGGTGGTACCTCTTGGAGGTAGCGATGCGGTACAGGGAAGAGCCGAGTAGGCTGGCTGCCATGAAGCTGGAGAAGATGATGCCCAGTGGAGCCCCATGTGGGTCCAGCACAGGTGTCCAGAGGAAGACAAAGATGAAAATGACACTCTCAAACAGGGCCTGGATGGTGCCTAGCAGCAGCACACGACGGTCCGACAGAAGGCAGCGCAGGCCCCCAGCACAGGTCCTAGAGAAGGCACGCTGCCGATCATAGTTCTCTCCCCAGTTATGAAGGGCCAAGGCCCCAGCCAGAGCCAAGAGAGGGATGGCGGCCACAAAGGGGGCTACAGGCCCCAGGCCCATCCAGCAGGCCACAGCCTCAGCGGCCACACCTGCCGCTACAGCCAGCACATGGTTCCAGAAGGCAGCTCGGGCAAAGGTAGCTGGGATCCATTCGGTGGGGAAGTCATGCCGTTCCAGGTGCTCATGGATATACCAGGCCTCAAAGGCTGAGAAGAGCAGGGCTGTAGATAGCCCACCTAGTGCTCGGCCCACCAGCAGCACAAAGTAGTCCCGGGAGAGTTTGGTTAAGCAGCAGAGAGAGTAAGTGAGGGAGAAGAGGACACAAGATTTCTTGCGACCCAGCCAATCCACCAGGGAGGAAGCCACCAGTCCAAAGAGGACGGTGGAGGCAAGGCCGCAGACGTAGAGGATGGCAATTTGTGCCTCCAGGAAGTGGTAATGCTGGTAGAGTTTGTAGAGGTAGGGGGCCTGCAGCCAGTCAGCTGCCAGGGCCAGGAAGTAGACCTGATAGAAGTCCAGTTGAAACCGAAGGAAAGAGGGATTGCTGCAGGCCCTTCCAGAGGGCTTAGCCCGGCATCTTGACAGCTCCAACCCCAGGCAGGAGGCCAGGAGGACCACAAAAGCAAGGTAAGCAGTCACCAGCATGGCCGGCCCCCGGACGACCTGGGAAGAGAAGGGGGCTTCAGAGTCACATCCATTGCCCGGGTATTGCTGTCAAGGGGCTGCCTGTCTAAGCAGAAAGCGGATCCACCCAACCCCCCTGCCAACAGAACTCCCCCACCCCTCTATTCCACTCCCCCAGAGCTCAGACCGGAGGGACCAGTTGGGTGGGTGGGAGGAGTGGCCCGCCAGAGCGGGACACTCTGGGGCAGGGAGGGGTGTGAGAGGAGAGAAGATTGAGCATTCGCCCCACCCTTTCCTGGCATAGCAAAGAGGGAGTACCTAATCCCAGCCCCGCAAGTTAAGGGGCTGCTGCCCTTCCCCGTAACAGCGTTTACAAACTGTACTTCCTTCTGTTACCTCCCATCCTCTTTGAGGAGCCTGTTTTTGCCCTCGAGGTCTCGTCATCTGTCCCAGGCATCCCTACCACCCGCGCAGGCCTCTAGAGTTGCTTCAGGTCACGCGCGTGCATCTCAGATTTCCCCCTCCTTTGGGTCAGGGCACCCCCACCTGCGCCCCCTAGCCCCGCTGGCCGCCGCCACACACGCTCGCGCCTTGCCCAGACCCTGGTCTCACCTGCTGCCCCGGTCTGCGGGGACGCTCCGGACACGTCCGGCTCCAGGCCGCCCGGCCGCCCTTCCCGCTCTACCTCCTGCTCTGGCTCCGGCTCGGGTTCCACCAGCGCGCCCGCCCCTCACAGCCTGCTTCCGGGAGCCGGGGAGGCCTCTGGCCGCCGCCATGATGGCCCCATCACGTGACGGGGGCGCGGCGTTCAAACCCCGCCCCTGCTCCGCCCTCTAGCCGGGACTCGACGACAACCTCCGGACGCCCGGCGGGGCCAAGACTGGAGGCGGCGGTGGTCGTGGTTTCTGCTCCTGGTTCACTCCTATCCGTGGCCTTCCCATGACACTCGCTTCTTCGACTCCCGGATACCTACCGAACCCCCTGGAAATAAAGACCCATTTTCAATCTCTTCCTCCGTGTCGTGGGTTACGGAGCGCTGCTGTGCCTAAGACAATGCCAGCAGTTCCGCAGAGTCGGGGTTTGATCTTCTTAAGGAACATCGTCACCCTAAGCCGAGACGGGCTTCTCGATTTTCTCTTCTCCCACAATAGTGACTTCCTGGCCAGAAGTCAGTATGGCTCACACACCTGAGGGAGGCAGTGTGGTGTAAAGGACTTGGACTTGGCTTGCAGACCGCTAAGGCTCAAATCCCACCCCTATCTCTTACCAGCTGTGTCGCCTCTGGCAAGCCATATGACTTCTCAGTGTCCCAGTTAATTAGTCTGCATCATAGGAGAGCAGCGCCCAACTGAAGAAGGCTCAAAGTTCAGTGGCAGTCAAGAGTTAAGAACTTCAGCCTTGGAGTTGGACGCCCACACTCTGCTACAGCTGTGGTACCTGGGAAAGGTTATTTAACCTCTTTCCAGCTTTAGTATTATCTCCTCAAAACCCTCCAATGGGGAACTTCCCTGGTGGTCCAGTGGCTAAAACTCCTTCTTCCAATGCAAGGGGCCTGGGTTCCATCCCTGGTCAGGGAACTAGATCCCACGTGCTGAAAGGAAGATCCCACCTGCCATAATTAAGACTCGAGGAAGCCAAATAAGTAAATAAATAATTTAAGACAAAAAAACAAACAAAACACCCTCCAATGCCTTCTTATCTCACTAAGCGAAAAAGCCAAAATCATAATAGCCTACAAAATCCTTTGTCCTCTTTTCTGCTGCCACTTCTCTGACCTCATCTCTTACCATTTTCCCTCCTGCGCCTTCTATTCCATCTACACTGGCTATCACTAGGGCCTTTGCACACTGTGCCCTGTGAAGCTCTGGTTCTCCCAGATATCCACATGGTTCCCTCCTGCAGCTCCTACAATTCTCTGTTCAAGTGTCAGAGAGGCCTTCCTTGCTCATACTGTTGAAAAGGCAGCGCCACCTCTGCCACAGTAACCTACCTGCTTCCCTTCCAACACTCTATTCTCCTTTGCTGCCTTTTCTTCATAGCACTTAATATTATCTGGCACACTTAACTGCTTACTGCTTCTTCTCCCTACAAATTTCTGCTTTGTTCACTTATATTTCCAGTACTTGAAACATTTAATGAGACATAAAAGGCATTCCATAAATACCAGATGAATAAATAAGATAATACATGTAAATTATTCTAAAAAGTGCTGGTCTTTATTAGCTGGTAACACTTATCAAACTTTTTTTAAATATTATTTCTTTATTTTTGGCTGGACTGAATCTTTATTGTTGCATGGGCTTTCTCTAGTTGCCGCCAGTGGGAACTACTCTAGTTGCCGTGTGAGGGTTTCTCTTTTTGCAGAGCATGGGCTCTAGGGCATGTGGGGTTCAGTAGTTGTGGCATGTGGGCTTGTTTGCCCCGTGGCATATGGAATCTTCCTGGACCAGGGATTGAACTTGTGTACCCTGCATTGACCAGTAGATTCTTTAACCACTGGCCCACCACGGAAGTGCATCAGTTATTATGTATTACACCTAAGCTCTGTTTTAGGAAGTCCTGGGCCAACTGCTATAGATGAAGTGTTTAACTGTCTCAACAACTTGTTAGGTAGGTACTTCAGAATTGGAAAGGTTAGTAACACGACAGGACTCACATGGTAAGAGGTAGAGTCAGAACTGGGACCCAGATCTTCCCAATTCCACACTTGTGATTTCTGGGAAGATTAAATGTGTTCACCCTCTTGCACAGGTGATTAGTGTCTGTTTTCTTTATACTGAAGAAGGGTGGGAGAGTCTGGAATTATATCGTAAGAAATACTTTCTTATGATAAACAGCTGAGATTTATATTCCACAACTTCCAAAGTGCCTTTATCCCTAACTGGCAAACTTCTAGAGGATAGAAAAGGGTATCGGTTCCCATGCTTCGTCTAGAAGCACAAAGCTCAAAAATCATGATTTCCCAAGGTCACTCAGTGAGTGAGGGCATGGGGGAATCCAAATGCCCTCCATCCTGGTCCTGGACTGAAAACCCTTGATCTCCTGACACCTTGTCTCTCAGTTCCTGGTGATCTTTTCTTTGAGGGAGGAGGTCACCCTGCATGATAGCAGGGAGTGGGACAGGATGGCCTTACATGCCTTGTCTTCTGTTTTCCAGGATGGAGGCCAGTGTTCTCCATTACTGAGTTGCAGTTTTCTCAGAAGCACCCAAGAAAGACTTTAGGGAAGGTTACATTATTTTGGATTATTTTTATCATAGGACCTATTCAAAAAATGTTTACTCTTTAAGGTTCCCCTGGCCCCTCAGAGCTGTGAAGCACAGCTGAGAAAGATACTTTACATGGGATATGTGCCAGCAGAGCTGCAGAGGACTGGAAGGGATAGAGAATATCCTGAGAGAGCAAATCCATCTCTAGGACCCACTTCTAGTAGAGGGCAAGGAGGACCAGGGTCTGTATGTGGGGAGTTACAGGGAAAGTCTGGCTTTCAGAGCGGGCAGGGAGGATGCTCTGGGAATTACTAGGAACCATGCCTACAAGAGGAGCATCATTTAAAACTTTTATTATGAAAATGTTCAAATAAAGGTAGAGGTTCTATGAAACCCTAAATACTTAATTCAACAATATTGATTTTTATCCTTTTGTTCCTTTTCCTCCTTTCTTTTATTTGCCAAAATACTTAAATACGTCACTTCATTCCATGCTTCAGTATGCATCTCTAGGAAATAAGGACCTTTTCTTACATAACCTCAAGGCCATTTTCACATTTAACAAAATCAACACTGATTCCTTGGCATTGTAAGTACTCAGTTCATAATTAAATTAAATGTTTAATTAAATGTTAAATAAATAATTAAATGTTTTCAACAGTCTAAAAATGTCTTTTTACAATTGGGAGGTCCCCATCAGGAATCAAACAAGGTCCACTTATCCTGTGTAGTAGCTGTCTTTGTACGCCACGCTCTCATTGACTGTCCTGTTCAGCCATTGACTAGTTGAAGAAATCAGGTCAGATTTCCTTTAAAATGTCCCACATTCTGGATATTTTGTTTTACTTCCTTGTTGTGCCATTTAATTTGTTCTCCACCCCCCATATTTCCTATTAAATGGAGGTTAGCGGTAGGGTTTGAGTAGAATCATGCTCAGTTTTTTTTGTTTGTTTCTTTGTTTGGCAAGAGTCCTTCACAGGTGGTGCTGAGTGCTTCAGATTGCATCATATCAGGAGGTACAGGCCATGTGGTTGTGCCCTTTTTAGTGATGCTAAGATTCATCAGTGGGGTCAGGTAGTTACGTTCTCCATCAACCACCATCCTTAGTTTCATCCATTGAAGAGTCTTGCTTTGATCAGTTATTTCATTAGGGGTTGCAAAAACGGTGATTTTCCTAATTCCATATGTCTTCTACATCAGCTGGAGTTCTTCTGTAAAAAAGAAATTTTCTTCACCACTTAGAGCTATTTGACCACCCTGAAATATAGTTTACACAGGACAGGTAGCATAAATGCATAATTCTTTTTCTTTTTAGTTGCCAATTTTCAGAATATGAAGTTGGGAGAAAAAAAGGTTTGGACTTAGAGCTCAGTAAGGATAAGATGGCCTGGACAGTGGGTAGGGGACAAAGGGACTGTTTGGTAGCTATGTCCAGCCCTTGCTCACTCCAGGACATGGGCTGTTTGGGGGGCAATGGAAGACTTGGTGTCCTGGCCCTTGGACAGCAATGAGATGGGTATGACGTAGGCCTGTATGCAGGAAGCTGCAGGACTCAGAGAGATGAGGAGAGACAGACAGAAAGCCGGATACTGGGGAGGCAGAAAGAGAGACAGGAATTGGAAAACAGAAGAACAGAATTGGGAAACAGAATTGGACCCAGAAAGACAGGAACAAAGACAGAGAGACAAAGAAGGGAAATAGAAATCAAAAAGATCTAGAGTGCCTTTCTCCCAGAAGCAGAATAGGACAGAAGAGGAGAGAAATAGGAGGTGAGTCAAAAGACCAAGGAAAAGATCTTAATTTATCTACTTAAAAAATAATTGTAACATATAGTGGAGCTATATGTAACTTTGTCCTGTTTAAAAAAAAAAAAAAAGACCAAGGAAGAAAACAAACATGAAAATACAAAATGAGACAGGGAAAGGGGAAGAAAAAGACATGTATGTTAAGCAGATTTTAAATTAGATGGGGAAAAGAAGGGACAGAGTGGGATAAACAGATGTAAAGACACAAGTTAGGTGGAGGTAGAGTGTCCAGGTGGCAGAAAAAAAGGAAACAGAAATGGAGAGAGTGATGTAGAAAGCTAGCAGGAAGGATAAGCAGAAGGATATACAGAGATAGAAAGGAAAGAACAAAGGGTCCCAGAGAAGGAGGCAGAGAAAGAAGACTGAAGCAGATCAGTGTCAGATAACTTGGAGAATATGATGGGATGCTTAGGGGCTCCCAGCTTAAGATCCAATCCCAGGCAGATACAAGCATCTATCAGCTCCATCTTCCTCTTTGTGGCTTCTCCAACTCCCCAGCCCCACTCCCAGGGACAGGGAACTATGACTAGCTGCATGTGGATGGAATCATTGGAAACCTGAGTCAAGGGCTCCCAGCTTCCATCACCCCTTGCCAGATGAGCGTGAATGTAACAGATAGGATTATTGCTGGAAGATTGGGGTCATGAGGCTGGGCAAGCCCTCAGAGATTTGAAAGATAAGACATCTAGGTGGAGAGCACCGGGTTCCTAGAAGTAAAGGACCATAAAGGATGTCATGATATCCAAGGGGAGGGAGGAACCAAGAATCCTCTGTTCGGCCTCTTCTTCCGGTCCAAGAGCCACTGCCCTTCCTTCAGGCTCATGATGAGAGGTAAAGGGTTCAGAGACTCTTGGGTTATTCAGGGATATGGGTGAAGGTCCATGGGGCAGAAAAAGTGGTCCCTGGATGAAGGAGCCATCTTATCCACGCAAACTACAGAAAAGATGAGCCAAGAAGGGTCTCCCAGGGAGGTCAACTAGAGGGGGAAATGATCAACTTGCTCACCTTCAGGGACCACAGGAGAGGCCCTGAGAAGAACATTTTCCATTGCAGAAGTTGCAGAAGAGGAGGTTCTGGAACCAGTGAGAGCGTGTCCAGAAACTAGCTTCAAAACAGAGGCCTGGCTCTCACTCCCAGGACTGAGGAGGAGGCCAGGGGGCTCTGAGCAGCCTGCCCCCCTCCCTACCTGGGAGAGGGTCCAGCTGATCTTCTGCCTGCAGAAGTGCTCCAGGAGATGGGCACTCTCCCAAGGTGCAACCGCCCCCTAGACAATCAGACAGTGCCGAGAGGTGCGCTGTCCCCTAAAGCAGCAGCTGCAGTGGCCAGTGGAGCTTGGGGGTCCCCAGGCAGCCCCTCGACCACAGCCACAGCTGTCACTGCAGCCCCAGCAGGAGCTGGAACAGGTGGCTCGACCCCTGGAGCAAGGGTACATGGGGCAAGGAGATGGGCGGCAGCAGGTCAAGTGCTGGCCAGAGCACTGGCTGCAGGCACTGTGGGGATAAGTCAAGGGAGGACAGGCGGGGCAGGGAGGGCAGGAGCAGGTACAGGGTGGGCCCGGGAGGCCAGGACAGGAGGGGCAGGGAGCTGCGTAGGAAGGATAGGCGGTGCAGGAGCAGGTGGGAGGGGGACAGGCTGGGCAGGGGCAGGCACAGGCAGAGGGGGGGCAGGACGGACAAGGGGAGGCAGCTGGTGGGCAGTGTCCAGAGGGCGCAGGTGGCTGTTGATGGCTGGCTTTCTTGTTCCGAGGCCCCAGACGTAGGCCCAGAGAGAAGTCCATTCAGTGGCGGGGAGCGGCCAGGCTGGGGGTTGGGTGAAAGGGAGGGTACCTACGGGTGGGGTCAGAGGGGGAACTGTGGGGAGCGGGGGTGGGGGCAGGATTAAACCTAAGACACTGCTGAGCCTCTCTGAGCTGGCAGGAGCTCAGACCTCCCCAGCTAGCCCTCCCCTTCCCTGCTTGCCGGCTACCCTCCCCTCCACAGAGCACCTTCCACGGGCACCAGATCAGACCAAGTCCTCTAACTATGATGTGCGCTTTTCACGCCTCCGTCCTTTGTTCACTCTTCCTTCTGCTCGCAGTGCCCTTTCTCTTTTCTCCACCTGGCAAGATCCTTTTCATCTCTGAAGACTTCCCCTTTATTCAATCAAAAAGTATTTCTTGAGCTGTGGGCACCTGACACCTGCCCATCACTCTCCAGCCCTGATGACCAGAATGAGTGCTTCAGACTTCCAAACAGTCCCCAGAGGAGACTCAGGGCAGTAGCAGCAGCACAGCAGATGCTCTGAGACTCTGCCTGGGATATTGGTGGGAGCTGGTGGAGCAGGGGAGACCTAGGTCCTGGGAGTTTCCAGATAGGGCAAGTCCCAGGTGTTGGGGGGAGGAGGAGGGCCTGGCTGTCTCTGGGAGCCTGACAACTAGCCTGGACAATTATTACTGGAGGGCCTGTCATGCAGCAGGTACTGGTCATGTTACAGAGCAAGACAGTGAGGTTTCCTCTTATGGAGTGCCATTTAAAGTGAGGGGTGGGGCTGGGTGGGGACAAAAAGCAAACAGGTAAACAAATAAATACATTAGCTTGTCTAGGAGCATGGAATGGCTGTGAAAAAAACCCCAGAGTGATGTGATACAAAGTGACTCAGAGAGGTGGATCCTTTAGAAGGAGCAGCTAGACTGCCACCACACAGTCAGCTCCAAGGGCCCTTAAGGGTTTAAAGGGAAGTGAAGTCGCTCAGTTGTGTCCGACTCTTTTCGACCCCATGGACTATAGCCGACCAGGTTCCTCTGTCCCTGGGATTTTCCAGGCAAGAATACTGGAGTGGGTTGCCACTTAAGGGTTTGGGAGGAGATAAAAGTCCTGGCAGATCACAGGAAAGCAGCCTGAGGCTGACTAGAACCCAGATGGCTGGACTGGGAGGAAAACAAAAGCTGAGAGGAGGGTAAGGAGGTCTGGAAAAATTTGTAATAGAAAATTCAGTGGCCAGGGCTTCCCTGGTGGTCCAGTGGCTAAGACTCCCCACTCCCAATGCAGGGGGCCGGGTTCGATCTCTGGTCAGGAAACTAGATGCCACATCTCAGCTAAGAGTTTGCATGCCTCAAGTAAGAATGCACAGGCCACAACTAAGACCTGGAGCAGCCAAATAAATAAACAACTATTTAAAGAAAATTCAGTGGTCAGGGACAGTGCCACTGAGAAGTGACATTTTAGCAAGGGCATTTTAGAAGAAAGCGAGGGAGACAGCCATGGAGATGGCTCGTGGAAGAACATTCAGAGAGGGGGGACAGCAAGTACAAAAAACAGAGAGGAGAGTCATATGGCATAGGTAGAGAGCCAGGTAGAGGCCCTGGGAGCCACGGCAGTGACTTGGATCTTATTCCAAGGGAAAGAGAAAACCACTGAGAGTTTTAGGCAAGAAAGGAGTATGAGTCTTGATTTTACACCTGCTCCTGATTAGAATGTTCTACTTCCTGTGTAACTGGTACAACCATTTTGGAACACAGTTTGGGATTATCTGATAAAAATTGAGATTGCCTGAACATACACTTTGACTCTTAGCTTTATAGCTTAGAAAAACTCTTACATGTATATATTGGGAAATATATACAATAATGTTTTTAGTAGCATTATGATAGCCCAAACTGGAAACAACTCAAACTTTCACTAAGAGTAGAATAAAAAAAAATTGTGGTATATTCATGCAACTGAATACTCTGCAGCAGCAGCAGCATGCAACTGAATACTCTGCCACAATGAAAAAGGCAGTTATGTGCAACAATTTGTGTCTCTCTCACAAACAAGCTGAACAAAATAAGTCAGACAGGAAAGGGCAATACAGTGTCATTCCGTTTATATAAACCTCAAAAACAGGCAAAATTAAATAATATTATAAAGGGATGCATACGTAGGTGCTAATACTATAAACAAAAAGAAGGACATAATTATCCCAAAAGTCAGGATGGTGGTTACTTCTTCAGAGAGGAAGAGGATGATGGGAGAGTCACACGGGAACCTCTGGAGCAGGAAATACTCTATTTCTTGAGCTGGATGGCAGTCGAGTAGGTATTCACTTTATTCCAATTTATTCTGTACACTGTTCATAATATATTTCTATACTCTTTTATAAAGAGAAAATAGAAATACTATTTCTTTTCTTTTTTTAAAGTTTATGTTTATTTTAATTGGAGGATAGTTGCTGTACAATACTGTGATGCTTGTTGCCATGCATCAGTGTGAATCAGCCATAGGTATGTATGTGTGTCCCTGAACCTCCCTCCCAGCCACCTCCCTCCGCACCCTGTCCTTCCAGGTTGTCACAGAGCACCAGCTTTGTGTGCCCTCCTTCATATATCAAGCTCTCACTGATCATCTGTTTTACATATGGTAATGTATGTTTCAGTGCTGTTCTCTCAAATCATCCCTCCCTCTCCTTCTCCCACTGAGTCTAAAAGTCTGTTCTTTATGTCTGTGTACTACTTCATTCTCTACTCCACACCACCTTGCTCATATCATTCTGCTGAAGTTAGACACTGCCTAGTTCACACACCTATCTCTCCCACCAGACCTTGAGTCAGCAACCTTCCAGATTGCTGGTCTGGCACCTATCAGTGCCTGGCATAGAGCAGATGTTCAATAACTATTTTCTGAATTGGGTTGAATTGAACTGAATTTTCCAAGTCTCATCTCATGGAGAGGTGGGCAGCTGCAGAAGAAGAAGCCTGTGGTGATGAGGAGAGCTCAGGATCACCAAGCCCTAGGTTCCCATGTTAGCTCTGCTACAGCTGTGTGATATTGGGCAAGCTGCTTAACCTCTCTGGTTCTCAGTTCCCTCTGTGAAATGGGATGATAACTGCTCCTTCTCTGGACTGCTGTGTGGATTAAGTGAGTAATATACAAGCCAAGCATAACGCCTGGCATACAGTAGGTGCTCAACAAAGGATAGCTTCCCAACTCCCTCCCCCCAGCCTCACATCTTTTCTTCAAAGGAATCCACTAGAAAGGGCAGCCAGACATCACAGATGTTCCCTGAAGGTGGTCCCACATCTGCGGGGCCCCTTGGGGCTAAGGCAGAGATGTAGTCTGGAGGAGAGCTGGCAGAGGAGGCAGGACACCAGGGTTCTGGGAGTTTCCATCTAGGGGAAATCCCAGATGTGGGTGTGGGGGTGCCAGGTCAGCCCCACCCAACACCCTTGCCCCAGGGGGTGTGGACACAGGGAGGAAAAATGGGTCATCGGAACAGGTCTAGAACTTAACCCCATTTGGTCCCATGACCTCTGTGCCAGCTCTGGAGGAGGAACAGCCACAAAGAAACCTATTCTGTCCTCAAAGGACCCTCCATCCCTTTTCTTCAGAAAGGAAAAAGCTTGGAAACCTTGGTGTCTAAGCTGGAGGAGCTGGAAGCCCCCCAGTGGACAGAGGAGAGATAAAACCCTGTAATCCCAGATGGAGGTTCTGTACCAAATAGACTGCTCCACCCACCCACATGGAGACTGGCAGACACCTGGAGCTCTTAGCTCACACGTTCCAGGCAACCTTGGAGGCAGACCTGCTCCTCGTTCCAGTGAGTGGGACAGGTCAGGGCTGGATCCCAGAGGGGGAGGGTGCACCATCGAACAGTTCAGAGTAGACAGGTTTTCTGTCTGGTGAGGCTACAGCAGGGCAAACTCCGTCCCTCCACCTCAGTGTGGGGCCTTGTTTTCTGTATGGAATCTGGGGCCTAAGCCTGTGGCTTGCTCCTCTCTATCTGTGCCTCTGTTTCCCTTTCTGGAGGAAGAGATGAAGGGATGGATGCAATCTTTCCAGGGCAAGAGCACCAGATGTCCTAGGGTCCTAGAGCGCTTTGGCCGTTAGGAGGTGCTCACCGTCCCTCCCTTGTAGTGAATCAAAGTCCATCAAAGGAGCAGGAATGGAGGGCCCCTGTTCTTTCTGGGGGAGTAGGGTGGTTGGGAGCCAGGACCTTGATTCCAGGGCCTTTGCACATACTCTTCTGCTGCCCTCCCTTCTCTCCCTTCTCCTCCTCACTTCCTCCCCTCCCCAAAGTCTTTCCTGATTTGCTTGGATACTTGGGCCCAAGGAGATTCCTACGGATTCCTAGGGCCTAGCACAGTGCTTCGGAGAAGGCAATGGCAACCCACTCCAGTACCCTTGCCTGGAAAATCCCATGGGCAGAGGAGCCTGGTAGGCGGCAGTCCTTGGGGTTGTGAAGAATCAGACATGAGTGAAGAGTCAGACACGACAGAGCGACTTCACTTTCACTTTTCACTTTCATGCATTGGAGAAGGAAATGACAACCCACTCCACTGTTCTTGCCTGGAGAATCCCAGGGACGGGGGAGCCTGGTGGGCTGCCATCTATGGGGTCGCACAGAGTTGGACACGACTGAAGTGACTTAGCTAGCAGCAGCACAGTGCTTGGCATACAGTAGGTGTTTAATAAAGATTTGTTGAATTAATGAATGGCACGTGTTCAGGGAAGAAATTCCTGGAGTTGTTTAGTGTAGTCCTAAAATCCTGTGTCGCAAAGTCAAGGCCTTATTCTGTGGGGATCTGGGTATTTCTGATGCTGGTAAGAACTTCCACACACAAAGTCATTCACTGGGAGAACCAACAAAGTGGCAAGCAGAAAAAAAAAGCATGATACAAGGGGTAGAATTGAGAAGCACTCAGGGCAAGGCTGGCACCATCCTCGGCACAGAGCAGGCCTGGGGAAGGAGGTGAGAGGGGAGGGGAGGACGGGAAAGACACGTGTTGTACAAAACATGTTTGCATCATGCTCTCCCTGGGCGCCCTGGTCTCCAAGCCCCGATGGCACTTTCGTGCTTTAATGATGTCCTTGGGGGTTGTAACAGAGCTTTCCCCTCCCTTTCAAACCCCCTCCCCACCCCCACCCCCACCCCCAGACATCTGCCAGCCACCTCTGAGCGTGGTGTGGGACGTCCACCCAGTAGCAGACTGGGCTTGGGCAGATTACCTATTCAGTGTCCTGATGCTGCTGGGGAGGAGGCAAGGGTGAAAATTAGGGGTGGGCTATATGGCAAACCAGGGCAGGTAGGCTGGAAGTTTGGATCCATTTTCTCTCCTTTTTGTGATATAAGGAGCGAAGGAAGCCTGGTTCTAGGGCCCCCAAGATATCATTTCTTAAGTTGCCAGGGTGATCAAGTGGAGCAACCACAAACAGAGCAAAGCCTAGAACTAGGGATGACCAAAGAGAAGGAGAAATGAGGGGAGCTCTCTCCACCAGTTTCCAGAGTGGGAGGCCCTCTTCTCAAGCTTCCTCCTGGAATCACTGGACAGAGCACAGACTGCAGCGCAAGACGGAGAGAAGAAACTGACCCCCTCACAATACCCCTTTTCTCTGCTCCCCAATCTGCCAGTTTGGTTTGACTTCCAAACCACTGCAGCCCACAGACCCCAGTTACTGGGTGCTGGGGAGGGGTGGGGCGGGGGCGGGGCAAGGCAATCCCTAGGGGAGGGGCCGGCGCAGGGCGGGTCTTCCTGGGCTTCGCCCCCTGACTGCTGTCGTTGGCTGGGGACCATAGAGGCCAGAAGGGCGGAGCCACAGTTTCCAAGACCGATCGATGGACAAACATCCACCAGAGACAAAGACACAGACAGACAGACAGACAAACCAAGACAATGAGGAAGGCAGAGACAGATGGAATTCCAGACCACTCCATCTTTCCAGGCTATCCAAGAGTTTTGTCCCCCACCCCCACCCTCCGCCCCGTTAGCTTCCCTGGCCCCATTTGCTGTCCTGGCTGCCTAGTCTCAGTGCTCTAGCTCTGGGGGACCAGCCCCTGAGCCCCTCTAAGAAGGGTAAGGGGAAGAGTTGGGAAAGGGCTACCCAGCAGGGAGAGAGTTCCGGGGGTGGGTGGCGCCTGATTCTGTGTCAGGATGCCCGGCCAGGGGCCAGGGAGGGAGCGGTGCCCTCGCCCAGTTCATGAGGACAGGAGACTCATTCACTGTAAACCAAGTACAGATGTGCTGGGAGGGGGAGGGGGAATCAGGGCCACATTCACAAACCACAGTTGGGCCCTCCCTCCTCGCCAGCGGCCACCATCACCAGGGCAGGAGGGGTTAACTTCGCAGCCTCCTGGCAGGATCCGTGCCACACAGGCTGAGTGCCATCCCACCCCGGCCTGGACGCCTGGGTCCAACTCCCCAACACCCGCCCCTCCCACACTGCTGAGAGCTGCTCCCAGGGTAACCAAGCAAAGTCAACAGCAGCCAGGCCACCTGGGGACGGGACCCTGGAGTATCTATTCCCAGCTCTTCCCACCCCCAGAATGAAAAGGAGAGACTGTCAGCACCCCATCTGCAGCTCCTGTTCTCCTGAGAGAGCCACCGCAGGCCCCCTTATCCCCCTCCCCTTCATCTGACTCTGGCTACCAAAAGTGGCCTTTCCCTGTCCTGGGAGGGAAGATGCCTGGTCCTCAGGGTAGCAGTATGGACAAGGTAATTCCAGTACGGAAAATGTGACGCAACTGAGTCGGTGTCCCCAGTGCCGGCTACTTGGGACTGTTGCTGGGAAGGTCCTTTGGGTGCATCTCCCCGGCCGGGCCCAGCCCTCCCTCCTGCTGCTGCCCTTCTCCACTCTCTCACTCCCACCCTAGTCCCTGTAGGAGTGTTGGGGCTCTGCACAGAGGTTGGACTTCACATTCCCTCCTCTTCTCTGGCTCTGTCTTCAGTAGGATGGATGCTGACACCCTGGGGGTTCCGACTCTAGGGACTGAGAGTCTGTGGTGGTCACGTTGAAGTTGGAGGAATGTTCCCATCAGACACTGACATTCACACTGGGTGCGTGCGCGCGCACGCGCACACACACACACACACACACACACACCCAGCGTCAACAACATTCGTGGCGCATCCACCAGGCCGGCAGGCAGGCAGGCGCTAGTTAAGGCAGACACACACCCTTTGCTTGGGCTTTCTCTCTCACACCCAGCGCAAGGCTCCTCCCACCCCCGGCTACAGTTCCCTGGCCCTCCTTCCCAGCCTCTCCCCTCCAGACACAAGCCTAAAGGTGGGGATGGCCTTGGCAGCCAGCCGGGGACCCAGGAGACCTAACTCCCACAGCTTACTCAAGGCAGAGAGAGGAGGAGGTCTTTAAGCCCAAGCCTCAGAACCCCTACAACCTCCACTAGTTAAACCAGTTTGCTCCTGGGACTTAAGGACCGGCTGGGGTAGGCATGGGGAAGAAGAGTCTACTTTGACACGCAGGTGAAGGCTAAGCGCAGGGTGAAGATAGTGGCTGCTGCTCTGGCAGATCCCTGCGCGGTCAAGCCACCCCTGGGAGGACGTGGAGACAGCCCTCACTGCCCGTCCTGAGGAGGTACAGAGACTAGCCTCCGGGAACCACAGTCCGGCCAGAGGACTCAACCAGTCCGCAAATGGCAAGAATGGGGAAAGTGCCAGAGAGAAAGGGTGGCATCATGGGCCCAGGACACTGACCTCTTCTGCCAGCCTTGCCCGGCCTCCCGGGGACGGAGCCACGGAAGCCCAGCAAATGGGAGGGGCAAAGACCCAGGCGTCCCGGGCCGCCCCGCCCAGTCCCCCGCCCCCCAGCCCCAGGGCACCGAGGAGGGAGCCGGGCAGGGGCAGGCGGCAGGGTAGGGAGGAGCGAGGGCGGGAGGGGGAGGAGGGAGCCGGGCTGGGAGGGAGGTGGGGGGGTGGGGAGGGAGAAAAAGAAAGAAAATATTTTCCGTGTCCCCGCCTGCAGAGTCAGTGTGCGGTTTGGGAGAAAATGTGTCGGATATTTTGGGGCGGTCACGTGGGCGGGCGGGCTCCGAGAGGCCCCGGGACCGTCCCAGCCTAGAGTCCGTGCCCCCCCAGAACCCCCCATCACCGCGAGCCCCTGCCACTGCGACTCTCCATCCCCGCGACCGCCCGACGCCGGGACCTCGGGGCCCGGCGGCCTCCCTTCCCCCTCCCGCCCCCTCCAGGTGAGTCAGGCGGGGACGCAGGCTCCGCCGCCGCGGACGCCCGGGTCCTCCTCGGGCGAGGTGGGCTGGGGGCGGGGGCGCCGGGAGCCACGCCGGCTCGGTTCCTCCCCGCGCGGGTCTGGCTGTCCGCAGGGGTGGAGGGGGGCTTCCTGGCCCCGACTTGGGGGTCAGCCCTGAGGTGGGAAGGGATTGGGGAAGACAGCTGGGCTGGGCTGGGCTGTATTCACCCTTCATTGTGGTGAGTATTCTGGGAGAGCTTTGGGAGAACATTAGCCAGCGGGCTTCTATCCTTATTTCTGTGCCCGGAGTGTGAGGGGAGATAGGGTCCCCTCCTGCGGGGAAAGTCCACCATCCGCCTCCCCTCAGGCTCTCCTGGGGAATCTGAGGGGAGGATTTTTGGTCCACGCTGATCCAAGTTCCTCCCTCCCTAGTGGAATGGCACCACTTGGACATCAGAAGGGCCAGAGGCAAATGATTCTGTCCCTTTGAGTCCGGAAGTTTGGAGAGACAAGTGGATAGGATAGGGGTCTGTGTAGCTGAACCGCAGTGAATTTGAACTGCCTTGAACCGCAGTGCAGGAGTCCCTCTCTCAAGTCTGCAACCTTGGATGTGAGTCCTGGCTCCCTCCAGCCGAGGTGGGGGGCTCCTCCGGAGTATTCTTGAGGGGAGCCTGAATGGAACAAAGGCAAAGCAGGGAGACTGGGGAAGGGACCCAGGAGTTCCAGTCCCAGAGCCTTACTGGCGCACTGCCTCCCTGTTTCCAGCTCTTACAGCCCAGTTCCCTTGATCTGACCCAGGCTGTAGGAGGGAGTCTCTGCAGGTGGCCAGAGGGTAAGACTATGCTGGGGTGGGGGAGGGGGGCAAGTAGCCTGAGGAGGGGTCTGTGGGGCAAGAAGCTGAGATGGTGGTGCTCCTTCAGGGCCCACATCTAGGGCAGGTGATGGTACCAGTGCCGAAGTCTGAGGTTTGTACCCTTACCATCACTGCTCAGATGCTGACTTAGGGTTGAGGACCACAGGTGGTGTCTCATTTTCTTGAGGTGAGAAAAGAGAGGACAGGGGAGGGGGCAGGAGGCAGTGTGGGAGGGGTCCTGGAGCTTGGGTATCCCAAATAGACACATACTCTCGCACACACATATGCACACACATGCTGTGGCTTGGAGCCTAGTAGGCAGCACAGGGCACACACCCCCATCCCGGCACACCCCCACCCCTGGCTCAGAAAGCCACCCAACTGGCACCTCCAGTTCCCCCCTCTGCCCCACCCTACCCGTGCCCTCTGATGCCCACACACATTCCACTGGCATTGCCTGCCTGCCTCATGGGTACTGCCCCTCCCTGGGGCCAGTGAGGTAGAGGGAGGGCACACGGGGATGGGAGGTGGAGACTCAAGGGTCTGGACTCCCCCGAGGGTGGCAGGAGGCCAGGGAAACCCGGCCTGCCGTTGCCTCCTGGGGAGCAGACTGGGGGCCCAGGCCAGAGCAGAGGATGCCTGGGTCCTCCGCCCAGGCTGGGGATGGGGTCATGGAAAAAGGTGGTCGTGTTTATACAGAGGGGAGGGGGGCAGCGGGTGGAGAGCCGCCGACAAGAGCAGCTTTGTTCCAGGCTCTGGAGCGGGCAAGCCAGCAGAGAGACACCCCCGCCTCCATCCGGCAGCCCCCTTCATCCATGCCCTCCCCTCAACTCCACCTCAACTTGAAAAGAAGCAGCTTTGTAAGGGCCCGCTTTCCCCTGGTCAGCCCTCTCCACCTGAGGTGGCATCTTGGGAGGAAAGAAGTCCGTTCTCCCTTCCTCAGGTCCCCCTGAAGTACCATGGCCTCTGGGTTCCTACTTTAGGATTTCCTTTTACACTGTGTACCACTGTCTTCAATTCCTTGGTCCCTTCCTCTACCGAAGACTTAGGACCCTCCCCTTCTCTTCTCAGCAAGGCAGAGAAACCAAGGTTCAGAACTGGGATGAATCTCTTTCCCCTTCCTCTCTTCACTCAACTCTCAAGTTCCTTCTCTGAGGCAAAATAAGGGGAAGTGTCCGGGAGAGCTGGGCTGTCCTTCACTCACTCACAGCTTCACTCCTCCACAAGGACTAGGAGCCTGAGCATCCTTCTCTGGGACCCTCAAAGTCCTCCTGCTCTGCCCTCAGGGCTCTGTTTCCCACCCACAGGTGAGAAGCAAAGACAGAGAGTTCTGGACCACACAGCCAAGTTATCAGCCTAAGCCAGTTGGGGAGATGGGGGGACCTCTAGTAGCTTCTCACCCTTGGCATTGGAGGGGTTAATCCACCTGGAATGTGGCCCAGCCTGTTAAGCTGTGGCCCAGGGGCCTCAGGGGCCTGGACTCCTGGCTCTACCTTGGCTTAACCTGGGAAGAGGACTGCAGGGAATAGGGTAAGGTGAAGGAGATGAACCCTGGGGACTCAGAGCTCAGGTTTTTTTAGGACTTAGGGAGACCCTGGGTTGAAGAGTCAGGGTGCTGGGGATCTGAGTGGTGGCAAGTGAAGGGCAGCGGCTGCTTTATGCATTGGGACTGAGTGGGCTTGGGGTCTGAGTTCCTTTAACCGCCACGACAATCTACCTTCAGGAACTTGAAAGCCAAAGCAGATGAGAGATAAAAAAGAGAGGGGAAAAATGAAAAAACAGAGGTACAAAGATGGAAAGATATTGATCTTAGAAAGAGATGTGAAATACCCATTATCTACCTCTGGGGCTGCCTACCCCGAGGACTCTGTGTTTCGCTCTCTTCCATCCTCGCTCTCTGACCTTCTTCATCTAGTCCATTACGTTCTGGCTGGTAGAGGAGGCACCTAGGCTGAGATGACTCTCTTTCCCAGTCCCTAACTTCCGAGACAGGTGGGCGGTTCTGGCACTCCTAGGAGAGCCAACAACCTTCCCCTTATCAGAGCATCAGGAGAAGAGCCACCTGCCTAACCTAGGATTCTCACTTCCTCTTCCCACCCCCTCCTCGTCCTCCCCTGGGCTCAGGGGTCAGGCTATATTAGAGGAAGGGGGGATGTAGAGAGGGCTTGCTATATGCAGAGGGCTCGGAGAAGAGAGAGAAGAGATGGAGAAGCAAAGTGAACTGAGGACAGAGAGAGGAGCTTCCTAGCATCATGCCTGGCACAGAGCGGGGCTTCCATCAGCCTCCGTGCGCGTGTGAAGAGAGGTTAGGAAGTGAGGTGTCATTGGAGACATAGACAGACTAGGAGGGAGCACTGAGGAAGATGGAAAGAAAGGAACGCAAATTAAAGGAGGTATGGCGGAAGAGAAGGGACAAGGAAAAAGAACATGAGATACACAAAGCCTTTAGTATGTGTCCTATATTATTCTAGACACTTTACATATGGTAAATTATTTAATCCTCATAATAACCTTATGAAGTGGGCCTTATTATTCACAGTTGGCAAAGAAGGGAACTGAGGCCCAGAGAGATTAAGTAACGTTAATACATCAGAGATCCCGCAGCTCGGAAGTGGTAGAGATCAATTCAGATAGTCTGGCTTCAGGATCTGTGTTCCAGAGAGGTGTAACATTTTATGATAAAAGTGTTAAAAAAGATATGGTCACTTTCTCCAGAGTGTAGAGTTTGAATCTTGGCTCTACCATTTACAGCCATGTGACCTTTAATCAGTCCCTTAACCTCAGTTTTCTTATCTGTGAAATGGGAATCATAATTCCTACTTTGCAGGATTGATGTGAGTGTTAAATCAAGAGTTCAGCCCATGATGGTGTTCAGTGGTCTCCTAGCTTAGGAGTCCTTTCTGCTGTGAGTCTAGAGGCTGTCATTCACCTTGTAAACTTAGTTTACCCTTTCTGGGTGAGTTTCTCTGAGCCTGCATCAGCTCCCACCCTATGTCCCCCACTGTGTACAGAGGGCCCTGAGCAGTACAAACTGTGGCAGCAAGGAGAGAAAAGACTAGCTGGGTGAGGGTCATGGGGCTTGAAACCTCAAAGTGATCATTCTCTCATCCCTCCTTTTCCTTTCTTTCTCCTTAGGACTCTTGGAGACCCAGTGAGCAGGCCAGGCAGGGCGGGCACGGAGCCTCCCAGGCCAGGGCAGTGGGCATGGGCGGGGGCTGTGGCTGAAGAAGTCCCCCGCCCACAGCAGACCCCAGGGGACTCAGCCTCCCACACTGCCGCGGCCATGGCCACCAATAAGGAGCGACTCTTTGTGCCTGGTGCCCTGGGTCCTGGCTCTGGCTACCCAGGGGCTGGCTTCCCCTTCGCCTTCCCAGGGGCACTCAGGGGGTCTCCACCTTTCGAGATGCTGAGCCCTAGCTTCCGGGGCTTGGGCCAGCCTGACCTCCCCAAGGAGATGGCCTCTCTGTGTGAGTCTCAGGGATCGTGGGGGATGAGGGCAAGTGGAAACAGGAGGGCATTGGTGGGTGGATGAGAGAACTGGTGTCCCCGTTAGGAAGGCAGGCAGGCTTAGGGCTTTGATCTAAAGGAGTAGCCATGAGGGGGTCTCGATATGGAGCAAATGAACATCTTTACGAATGCGAGTCCTCCTGTACAGCTAGGATGGGAAAGTGGCATGCCTAAAATTTGGGACTCTGAAATTGCCTCCTGAGCGAGTCAACTAGCAGGGAGAACCTCTTTGTATGGGCAGCCAAGGGGGGGTCTGGGGAAGTCTGAGGCTGCTGCCTGCCTGCAGTGGAGGGGTGTGGGGAGCCAGGCTGTGAAGTGGAGGAGCCTGGGAAGACAATCTGCTGACTCTTGGATCGAGAGGTGAAATTGTCCTGAATTAGGGGGAGGCTGCAAAAAAGAGGAACGGAATCTAGTGCCAGGTACCCAGAGATGTCTGGGGTCAGGAAACTTCCCTCTTGCTTCTGGTTAAGTGAAAGTCGCTCAGTGTCCGTGTCCAACTCTTTGTGACCCCATGGAATTCTCCAGGCCAGAATACTGAAGTGGGTAGCCATTCCCTTCTCCCGGGGATCTTCCCAATCCAGGGATTGAACCCTGGTCTCCCACATTGCAGGGGGATTCTTTACCAGCAGAGCCACCAGGGAAGCCCCTTGCTTCTGGGAAGGGTGGAAATAGCCACAGGGAAGGTAGCTCTTGTCTCATAAGTAATCCGGGAAAGTGGAGGGGGGTCCCAGCAGGATCCTCTCCGCCAGCCATGTGGGCTGTAGACTCCTCTCTCTCTCTCTCTCTCTCTCTCTCTCTCTCTCTGGCCCGGTGCCCACATGCTGTGCAGATCCCTGCTTGTCCCTCAGGCCTGCCCTCTTTGGGTGAAGCTGACAGCAGCAAGCTGAGGCCTCTCTTCTTCCCTCTGGGTCCCCTCTCCTTCCTCTTGGGAGTGGATCCTCCTCGCCGGGGTCATTTCAGGCATGGGTGCCCAGGAGCTGGAGGGCTAGGATGCTGGCCTCCATGGGATAGAGGGTCAGTGTGGGAGCCGGTGCAGAGAAGGTCCCACCTGGAAAGGAGGGGAGGTGATAGACAGAGGGGCAGCTCCAGAGAAACAGAAAGGGAGAAGAAAAGACCAAAAGATAAAGATAACATCCCTTATAGCTCCACAAGCTCAGAGAGAGGTGGAGAGAAGGGGCCTGTGTTCAGGAGCTGGCACTTGGAGGGTTGTGTGTGTGTGTGTGTGTGTGTGTGTGTGAAGGGGTGATTAAACAGGACTGGGGCTGGCAGCTCTGCTGGAAAGATCAAGCTCACCTAGAGAAGGCATGTGTGTGTGTGTGTGTGTGTGTAAGGCCATGTGCAGTTGTATGCACAGTGTGGCCCTGAGACGCTGCTCACACACAGAATTCCAGGGTTGCAACAAAGAGTCAGTGTGAGGAGTGAGGTGGTATTTCATGGGCTGCTGACGGTGTGTCTGGGGTTTGGTGAGGCCTGCTGGTGGCCTGTCTGTAGTCCAGCAGGGGTTATTTGGGTGGCATGCAGGTGAAGGAGGGAGCACAAAGCCCCCCTTTTTGTAAACCTCAGCTGGGCTTCCCCTACCTCATTTGCACCCCATGAATCTGTCCCAGGGTCTTGGAGGTGGGAGGGAACCACCCTCCCACATGAATGCCCTTCTTGCAAAGAGCAGTACCACTCAGTCCCTTGGGACTTGATTCTCCCATTTCCTCAGGCAACTAAGGGAGTGGGGGTAGAAGGCAGAGGAGAAAGAATGGTGTCAGGGAGAGTGCGGAGAGCCAGGAGCCAGCCCCCAGCGAAGTTCTCCATGTGCCCCTGTGCCCTGGACACGTGGAGAGCAAGGTCAGGGTTCAAAGTGAGGTCAAGGCAGGGGAAGGGGTCAGACTAAGCTGTATCCCCAAAGGCTGCCCTGAAGGAGGGGGGCTGAAAGAAGAAATCCAAGGGAGGAGCCAGAACCTGGGCTTGTAGCTGAGGAGGGTGCGGCTGGCAGCAGGGGACAGGCCTGGGCAGAGAGGTGGCGGTGGGGAGGGGAGGAGGGAAAGGCCTGGGTCCAGACAGCTACCTGGGAGTGGGGCTTGCAGCATCTAGTGGAAGAAAGGGAGGCAGCTGGGAGAGTCTGAGAGACCTCCCATGGGGCAGCAGTGGCTGAAGGGGGAAAGTGTAATCTTACTTGCCTTCCCTTTATGACTGGGCAATCTAATGGAAGGGGACTGGAGGCCTAAGTCAAAGCCATGCTCACCTGGTGGCTGGCTCTCTTTCCTCAGCCTCTGTTGCTGGTCTGTGGGAGGGAGGGTAGACTGTGAAGGATTCTGGAACTTAGCCCCGGGGCTGGCTCCTGGATCCCACCACTGGGTCCCCAGCACCTTGGAGACACTAATGTTGAGAAGGGCAGTCTTGCTTCATCTCTTGGGGTGCCGCGGGGGCCTGAGTGGGTAAGGCATCTCAGAACCGCCTGTTGGAGGAGGGGAGGGGAAGGGAACACGTGCTGCCAAGGCAAGCACAGGCCTGCATGTGTGGAAAACTGGAGGGGGGGGGGTGTGTATGTACACATGTGCGAAGGTTTGGGTGTGCTTGCTCACTCATACACATGAAACCCTGGTGTCTGTGTCCCTGTGTATCTCAGTGTTATGACCACTGGTGTGGTCTGTGCTTGTTTTATCAAGACTGCAGGGAACAGAGTGTGATGGAAGGGAAGGGAAGGCCTGCCCTGCCCGCCTCCCCCTCTTTAGAAGATAGCTGGTGTCCTGACGACCTAGCCCTGCTTGTCCTCTGAAATTGGTGACAGTGTCTCTGGGTCACGGAGCCCAGGCTGCACCATACCAAGTCACATGGAGAAACTGAAGACAGGCTGGCACAGGAAGAAAAAGAGTTCTACTTAAAAGAAACTGAAAAAGAGAGACTCAGAGACCTAAACAAGAGAGGGAAATATACAGGCTGGAAGGCACAGACACAGAGAGAACCCAGATTCCGGGAGAGGCCAGGGCCTTGTTAAGCGGGCGGGCCTGGTGGTGAGCAGGCGGCAGCAGCGAGGCCTCCTCCAGGAAAAAACCCCAGCCGCTGCCTCCTTCCCCTCCCCTCCTGGTCTCTCCTGCTCAGGCTCGAGCTCCAGCTCCAGGCCGACACAAACGGGGCTTTGATTGCAACAGGAAACCTCTCTGGCGGGGGGAGCTGGGCAAGCCGCCGCCGCTGGGGCCCAGGCTGCACCCCCCTCTCCTGGCCCCCTACCCGGTCCCAGCCCCCATCCTGCCCAGCGCTCCTCACCGCCCTGCTTTGGGCCCCGGGTTCCTCATTCACACCTCCCTATCCCTCGGCTCCACTGCTGCCCCCACCTCCAGAGACCCCTCCCATTCATTGCCCTTCAGGTGGGACTCCTAAGTTAGGCTTACACTTGGGGTGGGGCCTTCTCTGCTTCGAAATGCCCCCTCTTCAGTTTTTTGAGGGAAGGTTTTGGAAGAAAACGAGAATTTAGTGTGAGGAATTCAGAGCCAGTTATCCTCAAGCCCCTTCCAGAAGGTGGCAGGAGGGGAGCAAAGGAGAGATGCAGAAGGAGCTAGCTGTCCCTCCCCTCCACACAGCCCCTTGATGGCCAAATGCATCCTTTCCAGGGTGGCCGAGGCTCTGAGGGGTGACTATGCCAGGCTCAGTGTGAAAGGCTTCATTAGTGGGGGATGGGGTACACTCTTCCTTGCCTCTGGGACCATGCTTTGTGGGGCTCCAGCTGGGAGGGGTGCACTTTGGTGGCAGGGATCATAGGGAAGGGGGTGAGTCAGGCAGCAGCCCCCCTTATACTCCCACCAGGCTGGTGGAGAACATCTGGTTCCCATGAAATGCTAGAAGGCTAATGGGTCTAATTGCTGCAATAAGGGCTGGGGGGACTTTGGGGAAAAGAGGGGGCACTAGATTCCCCCATCTTTTTACCTTCTCTTCAAGGCTAAGACTGTCTAGAGTGGGGGTTGGGGTTGGGGGTTAGGGTGGGCCTGACATCACATTGCCTAGTCCCTTCTAAGGACCCCTCTCCCTGCAATGCTTGGGAAACACACACAGATGGGCTGATGAGGAGTGGGGTGCATCTGGTGAATAGAAAGGGGGGCTATTGAGGACTCATGACTTCTCCGAGCCCTCCCCCCACACCTCCTGTGCCCCACTCCCAACCCCCCTCCCTGTGGCCTGGCCACTTCTGGTTCTAATTACCAACCAGGCAGGCCTGACTTAATTGGGACCTTTCAGATTTCTGAGGGGGAAGGGTGGGATGGGGTGGGGGAGACTGGCAGCCTGGAGTTGACTAATCAGGGCTTTTCCCCCCTTGTTTTGGGGGTACTCCTCATTTTGCACTTAATTGCTGTTTTTGCCACTGGCCAGGTTCTGAATCAGAAATCTGTCGCCCCTTTTTTCTCTTCGTGGGGAATGGCTGCATCCAGAGATGGTGTATTTGGGGTTGAGGGCAAGAACTGGGAGCTCAGGAAGGCTGAACTGGAAAAGACCAATACATTCCCTCTTCATCCCTGCTTCCAGCCCCCCAGTCGGCCCTGCCACCCCAGACTCCCCCATCCGCCAACCAGGCCCTCCTTCCCAGCCCAGCCCCCTTCAGTCCCCGGCAGCCACCCCGGCCCCTCCTCCGCGCCTGCCTTCCCTTCCCTCGCCTACTCTGGCACCCCTTCCTGCTCTTTATTCTTCCAAACTGGCGCCCCACTCCAGCGGCACCCCAGTGCGCCCCCCACCCGGTACAACAGATTCTTAGAAAAGCGCGCCCCGCCCTGGCCCAGCCACCGCCGCCGGGCGGGGGAATGGGCCGGGCCGGGCGCCGCTCCTGTTCCCCCGGCGCTCCCCGTGTGAGCGGCGCTGACAGAGCCGGCTGGGCCGGCCCGCCGGGCGGCGGGCGGGGCGCGGAGGAGGGGGCGGTTTCCGGGAGTCGCCGCCGCCGGCGCTGTCCCGGGGCCAGGGTCCCCGAGTCGGCCCGGCCCGGCGAGGGCAAACTCTTGACGTGGCCAAACCCCCGCCCCCTCACCCTCTTCTCCGCCGGGCGAGGGCGCTCAGTGCCCGGAAGGGGCCCGCGAAGAACGAGTGGGGCGGCCCTCGGAGATCCGAAGGGCACTAAATGTGGCACCAAAGGGGAGAAGGGGCAGTTTGCCACCGGTGGGGGTATCGAATGGCTTTGAGAACAGCTACCGACCAGACTCGCAGTTATTGCCGAGAGGGGCACTGGGCACTTGGGGGCATTGGCACTCTGGGGGAGGGGAGTTGGCACTCAGGAGGGCAGTGTGGTCTGAGACGCAGTCGGCACGGTGGGAGCAGCCTTGCGCCCTACAAGTGATGTCAGTTTCGAGGAAGGGGCGCTGGGAGAGGCAGTGGAAGCGCTCCGGGAACGTTAGCCCGGGGACGGGCCTTGGGGGCCTCGGAGGGAGGCGGCCCGGGCCGCGGCGGAGGGAGCACCGCTCGGGCTAGGAGGGGTGGACTCCGGCTGCGCAGGAGGGCGGGGGGACTCCACGGCGGCGCTGGCTGAGGCCTGGGCGGGGTGGGGCGGGGCCGGGTCAGGGGGAGGTGAGCGCGCCCGGCCACCCGCCCCGAGGGGGGTTCCCGGAGAGTTCACGGCGGGAGCGCGCTTCGGCCCTCGGACCGGGGTAGGGGGAGGACGGGAAGGAAGGAGCAGGCCGCGCGCGCCCAGCCGCAGGAATGTTCTGTTCGGCCCTGCGGCGCGCGCGCGGAGGGAGAGGGAGGAGCCAGGCCTGGGAATGAGGGGGTGGAGGTAGTGCAGGTCCCTGGGCTCTGGAGAACTGCCGCGCTCAGGGAACCTCCATGTTCCCCTCTCTCTCCCCAGTCCTCCGCGAAACCCCTGCCTGTACAGACTTGTGTAAAAAAAAAAAAAAAGGACTGTTGGGGGGAGGGGGAAACTCGAAAGGAAATGCGTGTGCTTGGTTCCTCCACTCCTTCCCCCATCCCCGGTCGGGGCACGCGCCTGAGTGCAAAAGCTTGCAAAGCCTCCCGGCTGTAGAGAGAGAATCCTTGCAAGCATTCTCCCGAGCCAGGTGTGTCTGCAAAAACGTGTGTGTACACCTCTGATTTTATGCGCGTGCAGACATGCATGTGCACTATTGCATATTTGCAAATGCGTGGTGCCTGCCAAGATAAATGCATGCACGGATGTGTGTCTTAAGCAAGCAAGCGCGCGGCGGTGCGAGTGTGTGTGTATGTGTGTGTGTATGTGTGTGTATATGTGTGTGTGCGCTCCACTCCCAGCTCTGCTCATCTTGGTGCCCGGCCCCCTTAGCTCTCTAAGCCCCACCCCCCACCCCTCTGGGCTTCGCTTTTACAAAAGGTCTCCCCAGTGCTAGCTGCCGAGGCGCCCAGAGTGAGCTAGACCGCGGCAGGAGCGGCAGCCCCGGCTCTGCGCCCCGCCCAGTCCCTTTCCCCTGCTGGGGATCCCCCTCTTCCCCGCCCACCCCTTACCCCCCATGCAGCCCGGCGCCCTACGCTAGCCCTCCCCCTCCCCCCCCTCCAGGAGCGGGGCGCCGCCGGGGGAGGAGGGGGAATCGGCTGCGGGTTCTCGGTGTTCCCAGCACCCAGCTTCCCTCCAAGCCGGGTCGCGATGTACGACTGCATGGAAACATTTGCCCCGGGTCCGCGACGGCTGTACGGGGCAGGCGGACCCGGGGCTGGCTTGCTGCGCAGAGCCGCCGGCAGCTCCTGTTTCGCCGGACTCGAGTCTTTTGCCTGGCCGCAACCCGCCAGTCTGCAGTGTAGGTACCCGAGCTTGGGGGTGGGGTGTGGGGTGCAGGACAGGCAGCGGCTCTCGCTCTACATGTGTAAAAGGTGGACCTGGGGTGCAAGCGGGCATTCTGACCGTTTCCATGTGAGGGTCGGGTGTGTAGGAAAGAAAAGTACTGGCCCTTTAAAAGTGGGGGCCTCAGCGACTCCTTTGGGTGTGGGCAGTAGTGTTTGGAGTGTGTGTGTGGTTTCGATGGTGGGTATATAGCTAGGACCTGTGGTTGATGCCCCTCCAGGGTTCCCGGAGATAGGGAGAGGCCGAGGTGCGTTGGTAGTTTGTGTAGGCAGGTTCGTGGCCCCGGAGGGCTATGGCACCCAGTACCGTGGGTGGCGTTTGTGAAGTCCATGTGGGAAGTTGCGAGTGTAAAATATATATATTTCGTTTGCGGAGCGTGGGCATCCCTGGAGTGTGCAGCGCCTAGCTTAGGCGGTGCGAGTGTGGGTGCAGGGGTCTCTCCACGCAGCATCACCCTCCGCCTGCGTTGGCAGGTCCGCATGGCCCCGTGTGGAATTGTTTGTGGCGTGAGGCCGGGAGGGCGTGTGCCCTGCGTGGCCGCGGGGGCGGTTTTGGAAAGGGCTGTGTTGGAGCGTGCATCCTCTGGGTGTGCTGTGTGCGGGGTGGAAGGGGTTGTGCACACTAAGGCGGCCAGATTGGGTTCTGGCGCCCCCCTCCCCCACAGAGAAAAGAAATGTTAGGAAATGTGTATAGGGTTGTGTGCACTTTTTCCTATGGTTCCAGCCCACAACTTCAGTAGGAAGGGAAAAGCTTCAAGCAAAGTTTGTGTATGGTGAGGAGGGGAATGGAGGTAGCAGCGGCCGGGGAAGCAGGACTCCTGAGTCCCCAAATACACATCTTTCCCTCTCTGTGAAATGGGAGATGCCAGGCCTGGGGCCCTGGAACCCCTTTCCAGAGCGGTAATAAAAAGCCGGGGACTGAGAGGCAGTAAAAATGAAGTCCAGATGAGAGGCGGCTTTGAAGCCCGGGCCGAAGTGCCTGGCGGGGGTGGGGTGGGGGGGAGGAGCTGGGAGGGGAGCCTGGAACACCCCCGAATTTCCCCGGGGCTGGGACGGCGCTCCAGCCCGGGGATGCGGGACTGGGGGGCACTCTGGGAAGGGGCGGGCGGCGGGCGCTCGGGGAGTGTGCGCGCGGGGTCACTGAGCCCCCGCCAACGCGCCTCGCTCCTTGGCACACGGCAGCGCTGTTTACGAGATCGCTTTTTTTTTTTTTTTTTTTTTGGGTCTGTTGGTTGCAGGGCAGAGCTGCTCAGATTTAACAACTGGGAGACTGGAAGAGGGAGGTGGCAAATAGGAGACCGAACTGTGGGGTGGGGTGGGGCAAGAAAGAAGACAAGTATAGCATTTAAAGGGTGGGGAAAACATAAACTAGTTACTTGCACCAAACCAAATCCTTGTGAATTCTTAACTTTCCGCTCATGGTCGGATAGGATGGGGATTTGGAGTGTGTTCGGAAATATACTGAGATGGAAAGAATCTCCCAGGAACGGTTTTTGTGGGGACCCGGCAAGGACCTGGTTTTTTTCAGGCCCAGAGAAACCCACGGGACTTGGCTGGCAAGTCAGTTTGGACCAACAGTTTTGGCTTCTAGGGCCTTGCGGGGGGTTCGGGCCTGCCCCACACACTTTCAGAGAAAGTAGTTTAGACCTATGTGTCTTGACCAGGGAAGGAAAGAAGTCCTTTGGTGTGTCTGTGAGTGCTTGGCAGCGCCAGCATTCTGGTGCTGCGTTGGCAGGCCACGGGTGTCTGTCTGGTGGCAGAGCTTCTTGCTTGCAACTGTGAAGCGAATGCTGGATGTTGTGTGTCTGCCTTGTGCATCCACCTCCACAGTGTGGCTGGAGTGCATGAGCCTCTGTGCCTACCTGGGTGTTCTGTGCCAAGTATAGGGGTATATGAGCTGGTTGGTAATGTGCCTGCTTTTGTGCCCTGTGTGTTGTTGATGTGTGAGAGTGTCTCCAAGGAGGTGTGTGTCGTCAGATTGTGAGTCCGGGCTTCTCAGCCCTGGGCCTCGCAGCTGGGAGTGTTTACAGCCGGTTGTAAAGAGTTTGTTTGAAGCTCCGCTCAGCCTGGCCAGGAATTTCCTCAATTTCAGCAATTTGGGCTTTAAAAGGAGAAAAACCCAGAGCCCACCCCCCTGCTCCGCAGCAGGGGCCCCTGCTTAGCCCGGCCAGGCATCGTCATGGTGGGGTCTCTGCCCAGGGCTGAGAAAGGAATCTGAGCAGAGCTGACCCACTTAGCCTTCCTGTGCCCTTCGCTCCAGATTGACCAGAGCTGCTGGGCTGCACTTTAGGGTTCAAGGGTGAGGGTGTGTCAGAGGGGTACCGAGAAGGGACCACAGTACCTTGAGTACGAGAAAAGCTGCCCCTGGCCTGTCTCCCTGCCACCCCCACTCTCATGATTGGCTGGCACGGGCCCATGCCAGTCTGACCGCACCCAGGCCCTTTCGCAAGAGAGGAAATGAGGCAGCGCTCTGCGGGCAGGGAGGGCGTCAGTGCGGGTAAGCACCACCCCACGCACTGGCCTGTGGGCAGCACATGTGCCCTCAGACACTGGGGCCATCCTGAAAGAAAGGCATCCCAGCCCACTCCCCATCTCCCAGCACCAGCACCGCCCCCCCATTTCCCGCCTGGTTCTGAATAGACTCCAGGCACCCTCCTATCCTCCACTCCTCGCTCTCCTTTTTCATTGGGGAATCTCACTCTAGCTAGATTCTTATGCTAATGGAGTGTCTGTGTGTGTTGGGGGCCGGGAGGGCTTCGCTCCTGTGGGGAGGATGGAGCTAATCCGGAACCCCAGCATCCTGGCATCCCAGGCCTTTCTGTCCTTCTGGCAGCCTGGGTGGACTTCTGACCAGATGGGCTACAGCAGCTTAGAAGGAAGAAGGTGTTCACGAGGTGGGTGCGAGCAAGGGACACTCGTTAGGCTTTAGGGTTTTCTTGCATTAACTTAGGCCTTCCAGGTTTGGGCAACTGGTCCTACAGGTTGAATAATTTACAGATTTTTTTTTTTCCCCACCCTCTGAAGACCCGACCACACACTCAAAAGAGGTTTACTCAGCAGCCTCCTAAACAGAGGGTGTCCTCTCCACAAACTCTCTGCGTGGCATGGGCTGAGATCTTTATTGAGCAGTGTGTAGCTTTTGCAGGGGAGGTTTAGGAGTGAAGACATAGCTCAGAGAGGGTCCAGAGGTACTCCCCTCCCCTATCAACCCCGGATACAACCCACTGTCACCTGACTTCTGGTTTGCTACACCCCAACAACTTCTAGACCTGAGAATCTGAGCAAACACCTGCCTCCCTTTCCTAACTTCTCTCACTCTTGGCCTGGCCAATTAGATCTAGACCTGAGATCTTCTGCTCCCCGCTCCTCCCTACTACCCCCACGCCCTCCCCACCCCCATAACTGGCAATGTGGCACTGGGCTGGCCCCATCCCTCCATAGGCCTCCATGTCTTCAGGTGTAACATAAGGCTTTTGCATGTGCCCTAACCTACTTTCCCAGTCCCTACGTCCCATTTGCTCCACTGTCTCAGCGGTTTCTAGGGAAAAGGACATTGGTGGTTATTTGGGGGATGGTTTGAGGGGGGACTGGAGAAGGAAATGGCAACCCCATTCGGTATTCTTGCCTGGAAAATTCCATGGACAGAGGAGACTGGTGTGCTACAGTCCATGGGGGCGCAGAGTCGGACACGACTTGAGAGTGCACATGCACACACACATTGAGGGGGGGAAAGATCCGGGACTGTCTCCCCTGTACTGCTTGAGAGAGGATGAGGTTCTCTTCTACCTTCTGAGTCTCCTGGCAGGTGATTTAGCCAGGTGCTAGCCACAGGTGACCTGGAATTGCCTCTTCACCCCCAGATCTGTGGCCTCTTGAGCAGGAGAAGGGTAGGAGGGAGTCTGCTGACAGGGACCCAATGTGAGGAGTGGCTGGAGAGTTCAGAACCACAGGCCGATACCCCTTTACACACCCACTTTGTAGCTGGGCAAACTGAGGCCCAGAGAATTTAACTTCCGGGATGGCCTGGACCCAGAATTTGGAGAATTGAGCAGTTGTATAGGACATTATTATAGGGGGAGGTGGCCAGGTTGGGAGGTAATAGTAGTCATTTGAGGGTTTCTGGAAGTGTTTACTCTGGGGCTGTATATGGGTTGTTGGGACTTTAAATCAATGTGGTGGCGATGGTGTCATCACCGAGCCAGAGGAAGAAGTGGGAATGTGGGGTGTGTATCTGATGAGGATGCCTAGAGATCTGAGGGGGGCTTCTCCCCTGACCCTCACATCACTGCTTCTCCCCAGCGGTGGAGACACAGAGCACTAGCTCAGAGGAGATGGTGCCAAGCTCGCCCTCGCCCCCTCCACCTCCCCGGGTGTACAAGCCGTGCTTCGTGTGCAATGACAAGTCCTCTGGCTACCACTATGGGGTCAGCTCTTGTGAAGGCTGCAAGGTGTGTACGGGGTGGATGTGGGTGCATTGGGCATCCAGAGTTGACTGGGTGAGATCAGAGACTGTGTGTGGGTGGGTATCCCTCTGGGGTGGGAGGGATGCTACTCTGCACAGACGTGGCTGAGCCTGGGACCACCTGCAAGGCCTGCAAGAGGCTGATACTCCCAGCATCCTGCTTCACTGACCTTCCGCGCCTTACCCCCAACCCCAGGGCTTCTTCCGTCGCAGCATCCAGAAGAACATGGTGTACACATGTCACCGCGACAAAAACTGTATCATCAACAAGGTGACCCGGAATCGTTGCCAGTACTGCCGGCTACAGAAATGCTTTGAAGTTGGCATGTCCAAGGAAGGTAGGCCCTTAGGCCTGCCTGGGCAGGAGCACTCCTGTCCTAGCCTGTGGCTGCCACCCTCTTCCCACTGGCTGCCCCCACTTCCCTGACCTCTGTGATCAGCCTCCAGCCGCCCTGGAGTGCTGCCTCCTCCTCGGCCAGTCCTATTTGATTAGTTCCATTCACCCAGGAGACCCCACCCCTTCCCATTCCCTCTTCTCAGAGCTTAACCCTTCGTCTGAATGAGGGAATGGGGTTTACCATTGCACATTCCTTGTTTCATGGGCAAGTTGGGGGGCTTGCCAGTCCCCTCCCCTGCTCCCAGCACTGAGCCTGAGGTGGATCTGGGGTGCCCCCCCTCCCCTGCGCCATTGTGCTGCCAAGGCTATAAGTGGATATCCTGCCGCCTGCATATCCTGCCCCCCCTCCCCAGCTCCTGCAGGGTGACAGGAAGGGCAGGATGGAGCCGAATGGCCTGGGGAGGGAGCAGGGGCTGCAGGCCCTGGGTGGGGCTGGGGAGAGCCAGCCTGGGAATGGGAGCTAGTGTAGGAGACAGAGAACCCGACCGGGTCCCAGGGAATGGATGCTGTCCAGTGTGAGAGGGGATAGGGAGGGAGATTCTGAGAGTCCTGACCCTTTCCTCATCTGCCTCTACCCTCAAGCCGTACGGAATGATCGCAACAAGAAGAAGAAAGAGGTGAAGGAAGAAGGGTCGCTTGACAGCTATGAGCTGAGCCCCCAGTTAGAAGAGCTCATCACCAAGGTCAGCAAGGCCCATCAGGAGACCTTCCCCTCGCTCTGCCAGCTGGGCAAGTACACCACGGTGAGGAGTGGGCAGGGCCGTGGTGAGGGAAGGGGCCGCTGACTTTGGAGAATGGGTGGGGTGGTGTTGGAGGCCGTGGTCTGGCGCTGACAATGGTCAGGGCATCTGCATGCAGAGGGAGAGCCAGGGGTTTTGGCAAAAGGAAGACAGGATGAGCCTTAGTTTGCTTTCTAACCTGCTGTTGCTGCAGAACTCCAGTGCAGACCACCGGGTGCAGCTGGATCTGGGGCTGTGGGACAAGTTCAGCGAGCTGGCCACCAAGTGCATCATCAAGATCGTGGAGTTTGCCAAGCGGTTACCTGGCTTCACCGGTCTCAGCATTGCTGACCAGATCACTCTGCTCAAGGCCGCCTGCCTGGACATCCTGGTGAGTTAAACCCTGGCTCTGTCTCCCATCATAGCCTGACCCTCAGACGAGACCATGGAGTTGGTCCACACAAAGATTTCATTATTTCTGTTCCCCACTCCAATCTGGGACTCCCCCAGATATCCTCGAAACCCAAGCTCTTTTTTTGTCTTAATCTCTGCCCCTGAGATCTGATCCTAGACTTCTGCATGCCCTACCTTCTGACTTCTCTTCTCTTCCCCCAACTTCAGACCCTCCATCTGTCTGCCTTCCTTCTCCTGCCTGCTTTAGGTGGCCCTCCTTTAGGACCTAACTGCTTCACTTTTTACCTGTACCTCATGCTCTTTTCCCTCCCACCCTATGCGCTCCTTCGCAGAGACAGCACTAACCCTCCCCCCACCTCCAGATGCTGCGGATCTGCACAAGGTACACCCCAGAGCAGGACACTATGACGTTCTCCGATGGGCTGACCCTAAACCGGACTCAGATGCACAACGCCGGCTTCGGGCCCCTCACAGACCTCGTCTTTGCCTTCGCTGGGCAGCTCCTGCCGCTGGAGATGGACGACACAGAGACAGGCCTGCTCAGCGCCATCTGCCTCATCTGCGGAGGTGCGGGGGCGCCCCCTGGCGCTGACTCAGATTATTTTCCCACCGCACCCCACAACCTGGCTGGAGACCTTGGTCCCACCCCGGACTCCTCAGCTCCAGTTACAGACTGCCCAGCAGCCTGGAACAAGCAACGAGAAGAGGGGGAGAGCCGGGACGGGGGGCAGGGAGCTGAGGAGACCCCCGGTACTAGTGCTGACATAGAGATCTGTGCTTAGTCACTCAGTCGTGTCCGACTCTTTGTGACCCTATGGACTGTAGCCCGCCAGGCTCCTCTGTCCATGGGGATTCTCCAGGCAAGAATACTGGAGTGGGTTGCCATGCCCTCCTCCAAGGGGTCTTCCCAACCCAGGGATTAAACCCAAGTCTCCCGCCAGGTCTCCCGCATTGCGGGCAGATTCTTTTATTGACTGAGCCACCAGGGAAGTCCTGGGCAGGCTTTACCAGAGAAAACCACTTGCCAGAGAGGGGATGGTATAGGGATTGGAGCAGGGGAGATGGTCTGAGTGGGGCTCATGGTCAGGGTTTGGGGCCTGGAGGGCCATAGGGCAGGGCACCTTGGGATCAGCCCCTCATCACTGTCTTCCATGTCTCTCTCACTCACCTGTGCTTATCCCCAAAGACCGCATGGACCTGGAGGAGCCTGAGAAAGTGGACAAGCTGCAGGAACCGCTGCTTGAAGCCCTGAGGCTCTATGCCCGGCGCCGGCGGCCCAGTCAGCCCTATATGTTCCCCAGGATGCTCATGAAGATCACTGACCTCCGGGGCATCAGCACCAAGGGTTAGTCGGGAGCAAGCCTCCCCTCTGTCTTCTCGGAGCTGCCGGTCTCCCAGGTCAGGCAGAGACAAGAGCAGAGTGGGGTAGAATCAGGCAGCCTGCACTCGCATCCTCGCTCCGCTGCATGCTAGTGGGAACACTTGGTGCAAAATACCTTTCCTTTTTGTACCTTGTTTTTCTGTTTGTGAGGATGAAACAAGTTAACACACAACAGGCTTACAGCTGTGCTGAGTTATAAAGTTCAGTGCCTCCTGCCCTGGATGGAGCAGATGTTTCCAGCATCACAGGAAGGTTGATTGGACGCCTGGCACACGGTGTTTGATGAATGTTAGTCCTAGTGATAAATGTTATTAAGAACAGCCATGGGCTTACGGAGGGGGTCCAGGGTGTGTGGCTGGAAGGTGGGCGCTGTGTGATCTTGGAGGAGACAGCCTGAAAGGAAAGGTGGGCAGTGGACTTGGCAGAGAAGACAGGCAGAGTCTCCAGGCAGAGGAGTGGGCCCCAGGAGCTCTACAGTAGAAAGAGGGAGAGAAAGAAGCAGACAGAGGTAACAGGCCTGTGCTGGGAGCCCCAGAGGGCAGTCAAGCAGAGTTAGGGAGGCCGCCGTAGGTGCTGTACCTCAGCCCCCCTGAACCTCCTTGTTCCTCCACTGCAGGAGCAGAAAGGGCCATTACCCTGAAGATGGAGATTCCAGGCCCGATGCCTCCCCTGATCCGAGAAATGCTGGAGAACCCCGAAATGTTTGAGGACGACTCCTCGCAGCCTGGCCCTCACCCCAAGGCCTCCAGCGAGGATGAGGTTCCCGGGGGCCAGGGCAGAGGGGGCCGCAGCCCCCATCCTGACCAGGGTCTCTGACTTCCCCTGCCTTGGGGGTTGGGGCTCCAGGCAGCAGACTGACCATCTCCCAGACACCGCCAGTGACTGGGGGAGGACCTGCTCTGCCCTCTCCCCACCCCTTCCAATGAGCTCCTTGTTTTTGCCAAAGTTTCCAGGGGTGCCTCTGTGTTCATCCCCATCTTGTTCTAACCGGCTCCCTCTCCAGTCCTGGGGGCCTGCCCTGTTCCCTCCAGGAGAGAGGGCAGAGGGGTGAGCCTGGGTTTGGACTCTGAAATCTTAGCACTGCCCCTCAGACACCAGGGTCCAGGCTCCCCAGGGCAGGAGGAAGACCCTTCATTCCACAGCCCCTTCCTCTGCTGGGTGCTTAGGCCTCTGGGAGCAAACAGGAACACTAGAGACCAAAAAGGGGGCCATAGGGGGAGGGCTGAGCCCATCCTCTTGCCCCTGTCCTTGGTGCCTAATGCTGCGTGAGGCACCTGCCGGGTGCATCCTGCCCGCTGTGCCCCATCCTCATGCCAGGTCAGAGTGGGGCAGCCCGGGCCCTGTTGGGGGGCGGGCAGAGGGTGAAAGGGACAGATGTGGATCACTCCGCACCTCTTCACTGGGGCCTCCGTTACAAGCCCCTCCCCCAGCCCTGTCACGTGCCTTGGGCCCCCCTGCCCCTCATCTCAGCCATGGGACAGGGACCCTCCTACACTACAGAGGGGCCAGGGGGATCCCTCTCCCCCTAGTGCCTTCCCCCTTGACCCCCCAGAGCAGCTTGGCCCAGGGAGAGGTGGGGTGGGCACTGCTTAGCTGATCCTGCCCTGACCCAGAGGAAGCCTCTATTTATTTATTAGCTTTTGTTTACACCCTGGAATTGACCCCTTCCTCCAGGGGACTTGGGAGGGGGAGCCCAGGGCCCCTGTGACCCCTCCCTTCCTCCAATCCCGTTTGTATTTAGCTGCCAAATAAGATTCCCTCTGGCTCCCCTTTTTCTCTGGGGGGTCCGGGTGCTGTCCCCTCCCCTCTGTTTACATTTCTCCTCCACCCCCCGCCCCCCGCCCCGCTGTATCGCATATTGCTGAGTTTTCTATTTTTGCAAAATAAAGTGATGGAAACTCATGTAATGTGGCTCCCTGGGGTGGGGGGGAAGCAACTAGGGGACCTGGACAGGGACTGGATGAGGAGGGTGGGTTGTGCAGGCTCCTCAGGGCAACTGGGAAATAGGATGAGACACGCTGGGTGGGCGTGGTGGGAGAGGGACCCAAAGGGGGTCCACAAGGGCCCATCCTGAGCATCTGGGCCACCCATGTTCACCAGGCGTGGGTACTTAGATTGGACTTTGTGAACCTCCAGGAAGGTGCTGGGCCTCAGAGGTCTTTAAGCTGTCCCCACCCGCAGTTCTGTAGACGTGCACATCTGCCCTTCTCTGTGGAGGGGGTCGTTGCCGTTTCATTTGGTTCTCAGGAGGGTCCCTGGCCCCAGAAGAAAAGAAGCAGGGTGTACATCTCAGTTACGGTGTGTCTGTTTTACGCCAGCCCCTCACCCCATGAGCCGCGCCACCCCCCGACCCCCATGATCCCAGGATCACCTTCTGAGTCAATCCATCTACCCTTTCTGAGCCCACCCTTCTCTCCATGACCCTGCTTGCCCTCCACGACCCCACTCTTAGCTTCTGTCCGAATTCCTCTCCTTGCCCCTGCATGCCATAGCCCCTGCAGCACCCCAATCTTAGCCCCACTGCCTTTGACCTCTGCCACTGCGCCCCTGGACTCTCCCTGGATCCCTGTGTCTCCCCATCAACACCCACCCCTCCCTTCTTCCCTGGGATAGCGCCTTGCCTACCTGCGCTTGGCTGTCTCCCGAGGACCTGTGCACATAGGGAGAGAGGTTGAGGATGTGGGAGCAGGGGAGAAGAGGGGGGAAAAGCAGAAGAAGAAAGTGAAAGAAGCTCTAGAGGAAACCACAGGGCCTGTAGGGAAGGAGGGGTCATTGCTGTGGCAACCCTAGTTGTGGGGGAAGGGCAAGAGGTCTGAGAGCCAGAGGCTGGCTGAAGCCCACCCAGAGGAGGACCCCCTTCTCCCCAGTTGCTCCTCTGGCAGCTACACCCCTCCCCTGACTTGGTGTTCATTGAACACCCTGCCAGGAGATGGGCTCTGTGGTCCCTGCACAGTAGAGGAGACAGACCTGTGAACAGACATCACGTCCAGTTCCTTGTAAAACTCTGTGGTCAACTGCGGGCCTCAACCTCTTCCCGGCAGCCTCATCCTTGCCCGACTCCAGCTGCCATGTGGGTACTCATTTTTGCCCAGTTCACCTCTGCCACCCCCATCCCAGGCTCCACCACTGTTTGACTCCTTGGACTTCCAACCTCATCCTTTGAGCCTGGCCCTGTGCCAATGTCTCCCAGGCTTTCCAGCGTCTGGATCTTGAATTTTTCATTCTCCCATTTCTATTACTTCTCACCCATCAATTCTCACTCTTATCCAGCCAGTGATAAGTGCCACCTTCTCCACTAAACAATTGATACAAATAATCTCATTTCATTCTCAGAACAATCATATGAGTTTCACTTGACAGATGAAGCAGCCACAGGAACGGTAAGTAAATAACTTGGGGCCCCATTGCTGGTAAGTGACAGAGCTAGGGATTTGAACTTGGGCAGTTTGGCTCCAGAGTCAATGTAGTTAAGCACCCACTCTAAGACAGTGGGCGCCAGGTTTTCAGAAAGAACAATAGTCATTAACATTCCCCTCCTACAGTACTTACTGCCTCCATATTTCTTCCTTCCCGTCATGTTCCTGTATGAGGAAGTAGAGAAATCATCAATTTGGGAGGCAGGCAGATCTGGATTTAAATCCAGATCAGCTAGTTTGCTAACTATGTGATCTCGGGCAAAATTCTTTACCTTGTACTTCTAAGCCTCTACGTCTGTAAAATTAGGGGGCTGGGGGAAGTTTCACACCTATGTCATGAGGTTCTTGTGAGAATGAATTATAACATTATGATGGTACATCCAGCGCACAATAGGTACTCAGTAGATGAGCTTCCTTCTTCCAGACCCCTGTGTCACCAACTCCCTTGACCTGTTTTCACCCTTATCTGCTCCGTGGTCTCCTAGATCAGTCACCCCCAGCACCCCCAAGTCTCCCCCACCCCGGGGTGTGTCACTTCCTCCTCTGCAGCCTCCCAGATCAGTACACAAAGGCTGCTGCTACTGCCGGAGGAAGGGCTGCTCCGCACGCAAGCACGCACCTGTGAGTACCAGGGCACCAGCCCTTCTGCCTCCTCTCGCTACCCACCCAGGCCCCACCTGGTCCCAGCCTCCTGGGAAGAGGGCTGTGGCCCGAAGACACCCAGGGTTCAGCTGAGTCTTGAGAAGGGCTCTGAAATCTTCTCTGCATTCCCAAGATCTCCTGTTCCTTTCCCCTCACCGAGTTTCACAAACCCTCCCTCCCCCCACCCATCTCTCCTGGGTTGGTTTCCCAAGAGTGGGACTGGAGACAGGAAAAGGAGGGCGGGGATGTACGAGCCCATCATTTGCTTTACGGCTATGTGTCAAGGACTAATACAAGGTAAGGTTCTCCCTATATTACTCCCCAGCCGCTACGCCTGCTAATGCCTTGTGCTCCCCTCAGGCCTCCTCCCCTTGGGCAGATCCCACACTCCTTGGAGACAGTGGCTCAGTGGCTCAGTTCTGTCTCCTCCTCGTGACGCTAAGTGGGCAGCAGAGGTTCCTCCTGACTTGGGAATTCTGGATGGGTGAGGAGGATGCTCTCTTTCTCAGCTGCTGGGGGGGCAATAGGGTATTGGAGTCAGAATTAAGTCTGGGAAAATGGACAACCCAGAGGGAGCGAAGGGGGAAGATCAAAGAAGACCCCAAGGAAAGAGAAAGGGGATTAGGTAGAGCCCATGGGGACTGGTGCAGAGAAGGTGAAACTTCCCATGAAGATGGGGCCTGGGTTGGAGGGGAGGAAAGCAGCACAAAGTGAGAGACCTGGTCGGTGTCAGCCCCTGCCTCTGCTCAAGTTCGCTGGGGACCCTGGGCAAGTCCCTCACCACTTCTGGGATTCAGGTTTCCATCTGAGAAAAAACGGGGTTGAAATAGATTTCTCCATTCTATGTTTAGGATCAGAGGGGGAACGGAAGTAAAATGAAGAACTGTAAAGAAATGGAGAAGAGAAAAGCAGACTAGAGGTGTAATCAGATTTCTGAATAGGAAGGGGAGAGAAAGGGAAAGACAGATTAAGATACAATTGGTGGCAAGTCCTGCATCCCAAGGAGGGGAGAAGGGGGTTGGGGGGACATGTCTGGGGCCCCATTTAGGGGAGATGAGCAACTCCTGGGGAACCAGTGTGGCCCAGAGCCCCACCTGTGAGAGATGAGTCAAAACTCTGTTCGTGCTGTAGCATCCCCAGCCTGGGCAACCACAGGCGAGCCGAGCCAGCAAGCCTGAGGTTAAGCAGAGGATTAGCCCTGAGCTCGTCTCTCTCGCAGAGGGTGGAGGCTCTGTTAAATATATATCTACTACGCCTGAGGTCACAGGTGGTGGGGAGCAGGACGGGAGCGGTCAGCGGCTTGACACCCCACCCCTTCCCAAACCCCTCGTCGAGTGTCTGGTACTGAGTCTCAGCCCAGGCTGAGAAGGATGTTGATGCTTCCTGAAAGAGTGAGCTGGCATTTCAAATGCACTGCTGATGGTTGTGGGAACTGTTGCAGCCCTTCAGGAGGTCATGTCGGTTATGCCCGCACTGCTCACCAGTATTACAAATGATTCCTATTTATTAACCCTACAAATCCTCTTCCAGGGTGTATCCTATTAATACAACATGCACACCTGTGAAATGATAAATCCAGGTATTTTTACTGCAGTATTGTTTATAATAGTGAACAATTAGAAACAACATAAATTCTCATCACAAAGACTAAATACAACATGACATATCCGTGCAATGGAAATCTATACAGAACAAGGGATTTCTTTATTTCTTGGGCAGTAGGAACTCCAAGAAAAGTAGTGAAACTGAGGAAGATGCAAAACTGGGTGCCAAGTATTCTAGCATCTGTGGAATTCCATCACTGGATTCTAGCACTTGAAGACTATACGTATGTTCATGTTAGTTTGTATATACACTAAAAATCTCTTGAAAGATGACAAGCAACAAAAAATACTAATAAATGATGGTTATTTGCTTGGTGTAAGTGTGGAAACGGGTGGATTGGGAATGGGAGAAGGCATTTCTCACGATCTTAACTTTTTGATTTTTAACATTGTGCTAAAATACACATCAAATTGATCATTTAAACCATTTTAAGTGTATAATTCAGTGGCATTAGGTACATTCACAATGCTATGTAACCATCACTGTTATCTAGTTCCAGAACTTTCTCTTCACTTCACAAGGAAACTGCCCATTAAGCAGTCACTTCTCATCCTCCCCTTCTCCCCAACTGTTAGCAATCGCTAAGCTACTTTCTGTCTCCATGGAGTTGTCTAGTTGGGCTGCTGCTGCTGCTAAGTCGCTTCAGTTGTGTCCGACCCTGTGCGACCCCATAGATGGCAGCCCACCAGGCTCCCCTGTCCCTGGGATTCTCCAGGCAAGAGCACTGGAGTGGGTTGCCATTTCCTTCTCCAATGCATGAAAGTGAAAAGTGAAAGGGAAGTCGCTCAGTCGTGTTTGACTCTTAGCAACCCCGTTGCTAAGTTGCCATGGGATTTTCCAGGCAAGAGTACTGGAGTGGGGTGCCATTGCTTTCTCCCTAGTTGGGCTAGTTCATATAAATGGAGGTGTATAATATGTGCTTGTCCGTGACTAATTTTTTTCATTGAACATCGTGTTTTCAAGGTTCATCCATGTTGTAGCATGTATCAATACTTCATTCTTCTTTATGGCCAAATAATATTTCGTTGTATGGCTATGCCATATTTTATCCATTCATCAGGTAGGCATTTCTGGTGGGCACTCATCAGGTGGGTTGTTTCTGCCTTTCAGCTATTGTACATGGTACTGCGATGAAGAGTCCTGCACAAGTCTGTGTTTGCTTAAACATCCGTTTTCAGTTCTTTTAGGGATATCCTTAGGGGTAGAATTGTCAAGTACCAGGGTGATTCTGTGCTTTAACTTCATAAAGAATCACCAAACTGTTTTCCACAGTTGCTGTACCATTTTACATTCCCACCAGCAATGTATGAAGGTTCCATCTTCTCTGCATCCTCATCTACACTTATTTTCTGTGTGTTGTTTTTTTTTAAGTCTAGCCATCTTAGTGGGTGTGAAGTGGTATCTCACTGTGGTTTTGATTTGCATTTCCCTGAAGGCTAATCATGTTTAGCATTTTTTACTCAGTTGTTCCTCACTTATCAATCCTCTTTAAAGAAACATCTAAGTCCCTTGCTTATTTTAAAAGTAGGTTGTTTTTCTCTTTCTTGTTGAGGTGTAAGAGTTCTTTATATATTCTGGATACTTGACAGATATGTGATTTGCAAATATTTTCTCCCATCCTGTGGTCTGTCTCTTCACTTTCTTGATAATGGCCTTTAAAGCACAAAAGTTTAAAACGTTGAAGTTCAGTTTATCTAGCTCCTTTTGTTGCTTGTGCTTTTGATGTCATAGCTAAGAATCCATTGTCAAGTCCAAAATTATGAAGATTTACCCCTATATTTTTTCTAGGAGTTTATAGTTTATGAACTTATACTTAGGTCTTTGGTCCATTTTCAGTTAATTTTTGTGTATGTTGTGAGGTAGAAGTCCAACTTTATTCTTTTAAATGTGGATATCCAGTCATTCTAGCACCTTTTGCTGAAGACTTCTTTCTGTATTGAATGGTTTGGCAGCTTTGTTGAAAATCAATTGGCCATACAGGGATGGACTTGTATATTTCTTTCTTTTATTTATTTAATGCTTTTGGCTGGGCTGGGTCTTCCTTGCTTTGCAAGGGCTCTCTCTAGTTGCTTCGAGCAGGGGCTACTGTTGCAGTGCGTGGCCTTCTTATTGGGGTGGCTTCTCTTGTTGCAGGCACAGGCTTTAGGTACATGGGCTTCAGGAGTTGCAGCACACTGGCTTGGTGGTTGCAGCTTGCGGGCTCTAGAGCTCAAGCACAATAGTTGTGGCACACAGGCTTAGTTGTCCCGTGGCATGTGGAATCTTCCTGGATCAGGGATCGAACTTGTGTCCCCAGCCAGATTCTTAACCAGTGCATCACCAGGCAAGTCTAGATTTGTATATTTCTGAACTCTCAATTCTATTCCATTGATCTCTTTGCTTGTCCCTGGTGTTGGAGAAGACTCTTGAGAGTCCCTTGGACTGCAAGGAGATCCAACCAGTCCATTCTAAAGGAGATCAGCCCTGGGTGTTCTTTGGAAGGATTGATGCTAAAGCTGAAACTGCAGTACTTTGGCCACCTCATGCGAAGAGTTGACTCATTAGAAAAAACTCTGATGCTGGGAGGGATTGGGGGCAGGAGGAGAAGGGGACGACAGAGGATGAGATGGCTGGATGGCATCACCGACTCGATGGACGTGAGTTTGCATGAACTCGGTAGATGGTGATGGACAGGGAGGCCTGGTGTGCTGCGATTCATGGGGTCGCAAAGAGTCGGACACAACTGAGCGACTGAACTGAACTGAACTGATGCTGATACTATGGGCTTCTCAGGTGGTTCAGTGGGTAAAGAATATGCCTGCAGTGCAGGAGATACAGGAGATGTGGGTTTGATCCTGTGTTGGAAGATCCCCTGGAGAAGGGCATGACAACATACTCCAGTATTCTTGCCTAGAGAATCCCATGGACAGAGGAGCCTGGCGGGCTATAGTCCATAGGGTCACAAAGAGTTGGACATGACTGAAGCTACTGAGCACGCATGCCAATACCACACTATCTTGAATACAGCAGCTTTGTAGTAAGTTTTGAAAGTAAGAAGTGTGAGTCTTCCAATTTTGTTCTTCTTTTTCAAGATTGTTTTGGCTATTCGTGCAATGCTATATGAATGTTAGGATCACCTTTTGCATTTCTATAAAAATGGCCATTGGGATTAACTTTTTGATTTTTGAAATGTGATATTGAATTGCCTATTCAAATTTTAATTAGTAAGTTTCCATTTTGTTTCGTGGCGGTGCTAGGTTGCGGTGCGCAGGCTCTTCTTTGTTGCGGCAAGTAGGTGTTTCTCTACTTGAGATGCACAGAGGCCTCTCTAGTTGCAGCGTGTGGGCTTAGTGGCCCTGTGGCATGTGGGATCTTAGTTTTCCAATCAGGGATCAAACTTGCATCCCCTGCATTGGAAGGCGGATGCTTAACCACTGGACTACCTGGGAAGTCCCAATTAATAAGTTTTTAAAATTCTCAAATTTGCCTGGTCTTCCATACAGGTCATTCCAGGAATTACCCTGACTTCAAGCTCTATCTCCAAAACTCTAGATCCCCTTTGTGCAATGTACAGTAAAGAGAAAAATTTACCAACTCTGGCCTTCCTTTCTTCATTATCTCAGACTTTTAGACAGCTCTTCTTAAGGTCTAATTGTTATTCCTCTTGCTGTCATTTTGGTCAATTACAGCTGATTTCCCTGCCTTTTTCACATACTCCCTCATCTGCTCCAGCATTCTTTCCTCTCATTCCTAATCCCTGACTTCCCACCCCCCCCTTATTTAGAGCCCCTGGCCCTCTTCCTTTAGAATCCATGGTTATGAAAGCTAAAAGGACTGTCAGATTATTTTTTTCAGCTCACTTACTTTAAGTTATGGAAACTAAGGCTCAGAGAGAAAGTCTGACTTGACACCAGCCAGTGAGTGACTGAGACTGGACCAGACCTGGTCCATTTCCTCTCTGTTTTGTTCTCTTTCCACTATAGCTTGGAATTGGTGAAGAGCCCTGTGTGCAGACCTTCCTGCATCCATGTCCCCTCTCCAGATTCTTGCTTAGGCCATTTTGCCCACTCTGGCCTCATAAAGTCTGCACACGGGAGGGACAGGTCTTTTCCAAGGCTCCTACCCCAGCCTGAGACGTGCCTTTTCCTGCCATTTTGAAGAAGCTGCTGAATCCACAGGGGGAAGTGAAACTATGGGGGGAGATAAAGAGTTGGGGTAGAGTTTTCAGAGGGACAACCACAGGCTAAGTTTAGAGGACCAAGAGTTTGGGGGCCCTTCCTGAGGACCCACGTGACCCCCTTTATATCCTATTACAGACCATGGTGGCTTTGTCAATGGTCCTTGTTTTCCTGCTGGCCCTGAGCAGAGGTGAAAGTGAGTTGGACGCCAAGAGCTCATCCCCACAGGAGGCCACAGAGTGGAGGGATCCCAATCTGTCCCTGCCAGGGTCCTGCCAGCCAGCTCCCTCCTGCCAAAAGTGCATCCTCTCACACCCGAGCTGTGCATGGTGCAAGCAACTGGTAAAGATGGGCCTGTGACCTCTGAACCGTGTGTGTGTGTGAATGTGTGCAACCTGGATATACAAGTATGATTGTGTGGGTACATGTGTGACGTTCTGGGTACGCTCTGTAGTCCTGTATATGACTGAGTTTGTGCACATATGACTTCTGTCTGTGATTGCATGTGTGTGGGCACACACATGCATGCAAGAGTCCTCTGCATACATGTTTGTCTGCATCTGTGTATCTGTGTATATATGGAGAAGACTTGTGACCTTAAACTTGGAGGAAGCATGTTCTTACTGAACTCTTGTTTGTGTATAGCGAGAGGGATCTTTTGTGGGTATATCCATGAGAAAGTGTATTTGTCAGCTTGGGGCTGTCAAAATACCATAGACTGGGGTGGGGGGTGCTTAAGTGACAGGAATTTATTTTACAAACAAATTGTTTGAGGATGTGAAATCCCAGATCAAGGTGGTAGCTGATTCAGTTCCTAGTGAGAGCTCTCTTCCTGGCTTGCTAATGGGCTGCAGACAAGCTCTCTGGTGTTTCTTCTTATAGGGATCTAATCAACAGATCATGAGGGCTCTACTCACATGACCTCATCTAACCTTAATTTATTCTCTAAGGCCCCAACTCCACATACTATCATGTTGGGGGTCAGTCCACTGCAAAAGTGTGTGATTGGGTTTCTGGATCTGGGTTGGGGGTGGAGGTGTGTTCCTGGGTATGCAGCAGCCTATGACTGGGAGGGTAGGCTGGAAGGAGCTGGAAGCCTATGGGCTTTGGGGCAAAGGCTTGAACTACCTAAGTGGCAAGAAGGATGTGGGGGGTGGGGGAGAGGGTGTCTTCCTGGCTGGTCAAACAAAGCTGTTCTTTGTTCATGCCTTAAAGAGACAGGGCTCTGGTGTAGCAGAGCAAAAGGGGTGCCTGAGCTGGGGGGATGGGGCAGAACCGTCTCACAGGAAATGGGGAGTTAGATGAGATAAGAAAGGCGGGCACACTCATGGGGGGAAGACAGAGCTCCAGAGCTGAGTGGATCCAGGAGAAAGGCACGTAGTGAATCTGGGAGGCCTGGAAGGGGAAGACACAGTCAGTGGGAGGCAGAGAGCAGAGGTGCCAGGCCAGAGGAGCCAGGCAGGGACTCTTGGGCCAGCTGGATGCGAGTCAGTCTCCTCCAGTCCCCAGACCAGAGCCTGGCTGGCACCTGGGCCAGCTGAGAAGCTGCTCTAACCATTTCCTTCCCCTGTGGCTCCCCAGCCAGTCCCAGGGTACCAGACACACTGAGGAGAAGGGGGTATTCTCTTCTGTCCCTATCGTTTCCCTTCCCAGAAACTGTCTTAATCTGACCCCCTTCCTTTTTTGGCCTGAGTTTGCAGCAGGGAAGGGCGGGGCGGGGCGAGGGTGGACTAGGAGGACAGGTTCTTCCTTTTTTAATGGTAGTGAGGTCCCTAAGATCTCAGCAGGAACTCTGTCCTGCTGTGGGAGGTGAGAGGTAGGTATCTGGCGGAAAGGGGGTGTCGAGATGAGGGTAGGAGAAGGGAGATGCTGTAGGAAGTGGGCTCTGGACAAGGAAGTAAGTACGAGGTTCGAGGGTAGCTGTGGAAGGAAGGGAGGGGAGGGAATTGGGGGTGGGTGCGGGGCTCAGGGAGTTGCCTAACAGGGGAGGGCTTGGAAGTGGCCAGGACGGCAGGGTGGTTCTGGGAGCCGGGCTGAGGGTTTCGGGGGATCAGGGTTCCCCACGCGCCTCCCCTTGCCGCGCAGAACTTCACAGCGTCCGGGGAGGCGGAGGCGCGGCGCTGTGCTCGGCGAGAAGAGCTGCTGGCCCGGGGCTGCCTCCCGGGGGAGCTGGAGGAGCCCCGCGGCCGGCAGGAGGTGCTGCAGGATGACCCGCTCAGCCAGGGCACCCGCGGCGAGGGGGCCACCCAGCTGGCGCCGCAGCGGGTCCGGGTCACGCTGCGGCCGGGTGAGTTAAGGGGTGATGGGCAGTGAGGCCGGGGGTTGGGATTCCACCGCGCTCCGCTGACCTCCCCATCACCTCTACCCGCAGGAGAGCCCCAGCAGCTCCGGGTCCGCTTCCTTCGAGCTGAGGGATACCCCGTGGACCTGTACTACCTTATGGACCTGAGCTACTCCATGAAGGACGACCTGGAGCGCGTGCGACAGCTCGGGCACGCGCTGCTGGTGCGGTTGCAGGAGGTCACTGACTCCGTGCGCATTGGTAAGCCCCGCGGAGCCCTGCCCGCTCCTGCCTGCCCTCTGCCTCTAACCAGCCGCACCCCACCCTCTGTCAATGCCTAGGACACACAAGGGCCTCACCTGCCCTCTCCTGCCCACCCCCCACACTCCAAGAAAATAATCGAAAAGATTCCCTGGAGAAGGGATAGGCTACCTACTCCAGTAGTCCTGGGCTTCCATGGGGGCTCAGACAAAAAGAATCCACCTGCAATGAGGAAGACCTGGGTTCCTGGAGGTGGGCATGGCGACCCACTTATTATTCTTGCCTGGAGAATCCCATGGACGGAGGAGCCTGGCGGGCTCCAATCTATAGGGTCCCAAAGAGTCGGACACCACTGAGTGACTAAACACAGGATAAGAAAGTAAAGCGAGGGTTTATTTAAGTGAAACTGTGCTCTCAAGGGGAGAGAGAGCAGGCAGACTCAGGTGAGAGGCTGCCCTGAGGTTTTTTTCCTGCAAGCCGGTTACCTGGGGCGTAGAAATGAAGGGGCGAAACACTTGTGCCCTCTCCTGGTTTCTAACAGACCTGGCCAGGCCACGGGTTCCTGATATCTATCCCCAGAGACATCTTCTAGGTCAGAGCTAGGGGTCCTGTAGTACCCCTAATTTTACTGGAAGGGTAACTGAGGCCCCGAATCTGGAGAGCCTGTTCAGACAGCTCCCAGCATCAGAGATGCCCTAGACGTGCCACCTGGACACTCCCCTGATGCCTCGTCTCCTGGCCAAGGTCTAAGTGCACCATCCCTGCCGCACCTGCTTGCATCCCTCTGTCCACCATCCCTGCTTCATCTTCTGCTGCTGCTGCCATTACTACACTGCACACTCGAGGCTTCTTTAGCTTCCACCAAACCCCTGCCTGCCACCATCATGTCCTCCTCCTCATATCCATTCCCCACTTCCCTGAGCCTGTGCACTCGCTCCTTTGCCCCTGCTGGGTCCTGGGTCCCTGGCCCTTTAGGACCACCCTCTCCCATTAGCTCCTCTGTGACTGTCCCCCACCCCAGTTTTTGGGGACTCTCTTCCTGAGTCCTTAGCAGTGGCCCCCCACCCAGTGACATCTGGCACTACCTTCATGACTCCTCCCAGGCTTTGGCTCCTTCGTGGACAAAACGGTGCTGCCCTTCGTGAGCACAGTGCCCTCCAAGCTTCGTCACCCCTGCCCCTCCCGGCTGGAGAGCTGCCAGCCACCCTTCAGTTTTCACCATGTGCTGTCCCTCACTGGGGATGCAGAGGCCTTCGAGCGGGAGGTGGGACGCCAGAACGTGTCCGGCAACCTGGACTTGCCCGAAGGTGGCTTTGATGCCATTCTGCAGGCTGCCCTCTGCCAGGTGAGGGGGCGGGGAGGGTCTTTGAGTTGGATGAGCTGGTTGGAGCCAAGATGGGCAGCTGTGGTTAGTCAGTGCACAGTTCTAGGGGTGCCCTTTGTGTTATAGTCCCTGTAGTTTGCACATTTATTTTGACAGTTTCCTGGTGGTTTGGAGTGAAATGTCTAGAGGAAGAGGCATACTTTTCTAATTTACAAGGCCTCTACTAGCAGCAACCCTATTTGGGGAGAAGCAAGCAGCTGGAGACAGGGGGATGGACAAACTGAGTCAGAATGAGGCCGGCCACATCTTTGGCTAGTAGAGCTGGTGGGGGTAGCTCAAGGGCCCTCTGTGCTCAGGTGCACAGCCTCCCATCCACCCCACTCCAGAAGCAGATTGGCTGGAGAAATGTGTCCCGCCTGCTGGTGTTCACGTCAGATGACACATTCCACACAGCTGGGGACGGCAAGCTGGGCGGCATCTTCATGCCCAGCGACGGGCACTGCCACTTGGACAGCAATGGCCTCTACAGTCGCAGCCCAGAGTTTGTGAGTCGCCACCCTTCCCCACCCTCCCCGTGGGAGCCACACCTCTTCTCCCAGGACCTCTCCCTGTAGCCTCACTGTCCTTATGGTGGCCACCCTGCCATCCTCCTCAGCAGCTCCTCCTCTCCATGTCCCTCCACTTCCCAGCCCCTCCCCTCCTTCTAGCTGGTGGAACCCTGGATTTTCAGGGCACCTTGCATTCTGTGAGGGGGGCCTGGGGTACTCACCTTGTCCCCACTCCTTGCTCCAGGACTACCCTTCTGTGGGTCAAGTAGCCCAGGCCCTGTCTGCGGCAAACATTCAGCCCATCTTTGCTGTCACCAGTGCCACACTACCTGTCTACCGGGTAAGAGCTGTGTGAATGCCAAACCCTCCCATGCCCAGCCTTTCTCAGCTCCCTCAAAGGCCCATTTTCCTCTCCCGATATGCCCTCCTTCCAGAGTCCCACCCCGCCCCCCGCCCACGGCAAGCTTATTTCCTGAGAGTTGTGACCCACCATTTCCCTCAACTCCCCCCATCGCAGGAGCTGAGTAACCTGATTCCCAAGTCTGCAGTGGGGGAGCTGAGTGAGGACTCCAGCAATGTGGTGCAGCTCATCATGGATGCTTATAACGTGAGGGGCTGGGGGGGAGGGGCACTGGGGAAAGTGGAAAGGGACCCCCAGGTAGGATGGCAGAACCAAGAGGACAATCGCCTGTTGGTATCACACCCCACAGCTCCTGCCCACAGTCTGTGTGTGTGGTTGTCATTAACAGCTCACTCAGTCTTGCACTCATTCATAAATCTTAAGTGCCTGATTTCTACAGAGCATGAAGCACTGCTCTGGGCAAGAAAGGGAATTAACATTGATTGAGTTTTTATTTCATGCCAAGCACCATCCCAAGTACACACTGTTTGCTGTCTCATTTACTCCACTAAACCCCCTCCCTGCTTGGAAACTATTATTCTAGTTTTATCCATGGGGAGGAGGCTAAGTGACTTGCCTAAGATCACACAGATAACAGATGCAAGGGCTGGCACTTGTCTATACACAAAGAATGTCATATCTGGAGATTGCCTTCACTATAAGCTTATCAATAATTCAGAGATATTCTTCACAGGAACCATGGAATTTTACAGGTAGACAGAACCATAAAAATTCATGTTTCTTGGAGTTAGGTCTTATCTCTGCAACTTGACTGTAGGCTTCTTGATAACAGAGACTGTGTTCTAAACCCATGGTGAGAAAATGTGAGACAATATCAAATTTCCCAGGACAAACTCAATGGAAAGAATCTGTTCTTTAGACCTTGTATGCTCACAGATGACATGTCCAGACATGAGGTTTGAAAAACCTAGCTACTGCATGTGTACAGCGCTGGCTAGCCCCTGAGCCCCACCAGGTCTTTGCCGCAGCGGCACTGAGATGCCGTGTTGGAAACCTCTGGACCCTGTGTTCTCGCTCAAGGCCATCCCAGGTCCTTCCTGCAGAAACTCCTCCTGACTGGGCAGAGCAGAAGGAGCCCCCAGGTGGGCTGAGGGTGGGGTTCCGGCAGAATGTGGAACAGCTGGAGAGGGTGTGAGTTGTAACTGGCCTTCACATGGTCACTCTCTCTCGCTCTTTCCCCAGAGACTGTCATCCACTGTGACCCTCGAACACGAACACTCTCTTCTCCCTCCGGGGGTCCGCATCTCTTATGAATCTCAATGTGGGGATTCTGAGAAGAGACTGAGTGAAGCTGGCGACTGGGTACAGTGCAACCAAGTCCGAATCAACCAGACGGTGAGAAGGAAGGGTGTGGGGATGGGAGCGGGAAATTGAGCAGGCAGGAGGGGATGGGGGGTACAGGCCTGGGAAACAATGTAAAAAGCCTGGGGTGTCCTCCACCTGTCCTTTCTCAGACACTTTAATGAGCAGCTTCCTCAAATGTTTCTAGGAGATGGGTGTTAGCATGACCCTGCCCCTTCATTTGCTAAGTAGTGTTCTGGATGACCAATGGCTTTGCGATGTGTGTATGTGCACAGGAGTGTGTGTGCTCATGGGCTCTTAGTATGATTCCCCCCTGCCCTGTCCTCAGGTGAATTTTTGGGTTACTTTCCAAGCTACCCACTGCCTCCCAGAGCCTCATCTGCTGAGGTTCCGAGCCCGTGGCTTCTCTGAGGAGCTGACTGTGGAGTTGCACACAGTGTGTGACTGTAACTGCAGCGACGCCCAGCTCCAGGCTCCTCACTGCAGTGATGGCCAGGGGCACCTCCAGTGTGGGGTGTGCAGGTGAGGGCCTACTTCCCTTCACCCATATGGCTCCCCCGTACTCCCACCTCGTCCTCCATCCCTCCACCTGCGACTCTGTCTCTAGGTATCTTTTTCGTAGACCTTCCAAGACTCGACCCTGACTTTCACCTCCTGAAGCTTCTTCCCTCTGCTGCAACTCTCCCTGCTCTTCTACTCCTCGGAACTCCATTATAGTCCATGCTCCTCTCAGCCTCGCTCTCTCTCCAGCTATCTTGAGATCTTAGGTTTAGAGGGTTTGGGGAAAGGCAGGTCAAGACATGGTCAAATTCTCTGATCCCCCCTTTCCCTCTCTTCCTTTCCCCTCCCAGCTGTGTCCCCGGCCGCCTGGGTCGACTCTGTGAGTGTTCGGAGGCTGAGCTATCCTCCCCAGATCTGGAGTCTGGGTGCCGGGTCCCCAACGGCACAGGGCCCCTGTGCAGCGGGAGGGGACAATGCCAGTGTGGACGCTGCACCTGCAGTGGACAGAGCTCTGGACGCCTGTGCGAGTGTGACGATGCCAGCTGTGAGCGACATGAAGGCATCCTCTGTGGAGGTACCTGGAGACTTGGGGAGAAGGGTGGGGTCAGAGTGGCCCCCCAAGGGCGTTGAGGCTCTAGGAACTTCTTGATACCAAGGGCAGGAATCAGGCTGTGATATAGGGGTTGGAAGTTGTCTGACACACTCGAGAGGGAAATGGATGCACAGGAGCAGATCAGCTCTAGGCAGCCTGTGATGGCATGTGGTGCCCAGTGGCTGTGGAGGATGGTTGTCACCCTCTGTGTGGCCCTACCTCAGGCTTTGGCCGTTGCCAATGTGGAGTGTGTCACTGTCACGCCAACCGCACGGGCAGAGCATGTGAATGCAGTGGCGACACGGACAACTGTGTCAGTCCTGATGGAGGGTTCTGCAATGGGCACGGACACTGCAATTGCGACCGCTGCCAGTGCGACGACGGCTACTATGGTGCCCTTTGTGACCAATGCTCAGGCTGCAAGACACCATGCGAGACACACAGGTGAGCCCTCAGGCCTTGCACCTCGGGAACAGGGCTCACTGAGCCCCTCCTGCCCACCTGCTCTTTCTGTGGGTCATCTGGGTGACAACTGCCCAGCTGGTAACTTACTGGTACCCACTGGACAGGGACTGTGCAGAGTGCAAAGCCTTTGGGACTGGTCCCCTGGCCAGGAACTGCAGCACAGCGTGTGCCCACGCCAACATGACTCTGGTTTTGACCCCTACCCTGGATGACAGCTGGTGTAAAGAGAGAACCCAGGACAACCAGCTCTTCTTCTTTCTGGCAGAGGATGAAGCTGGAGGCAGAGTTGTGCTCACAGTGAGACCTCCAGAGGGTAAGTGGGCAGGGATACTGTGGACATGCCACATGAAGTCCTGCAAGTTTAATGGGTAGGGGGCCAGAACTCTGGAGGTGAAAACGCCAGGCCATCAGGCTGGGGACTGAAGCAGAGCTGTGAAGCAAGCAGAGTGCAGATGCTGGATCAAGTGGACCTGGCTGAGGCCCTGAGTGCTGGGATAACCCTGATCCTGTGGAAGTTCCTTTTATTTTCAATGACAGGCAAGACTAGGGAGGCTGATGGGGCTGGACACGTTGTGGGTGACGGGTGATCAATTCCTAGGCCCTGGCCCCCAGAAGTCCATTGTTTCTTCCCCATAGAGGGAGCAGACCACACCCGAATCATTGTGCTGGGCTGTGTGGGGGGCATCGTGGCGGTGGGACTGGGATTGGTCCTCGCTTATCGGCTCTCGGTGGAGATCTATGACCGCCGAGAATTCCATCGTTTTGAAAAGGAGCGGCAGCATCTCAACTGGAAGCAGGTGAGGAGCCTGCCTCCTCCCCCACTGGGTGGGGTTTTCCATGCTTCCCCTGGCTACAGGGGTTTTGCTTTCTGCTTCACCATCCCCAACTCCACCCCATTCCTTCTACACACCCCACACCCCAGGCCTGTGCCTCCTCTGCAGGCTTACCCTGGTTCCTCTGCTCATTTCATCAGTTCCTGGGGTTCCTGCTCAAGTTCTAGGCTGGCCTCTTAGAACTAGATAAAAGAGGAGTCCTGGGACTTTTCCTCATCACTGGCCAACTTCTTTCCGCAGGACCACAATCCTCTCTACCAAAGCGCCATCACGACCACTGTCAACCCCCGCTTTCAAGAGGCAGACAGCCCCGTTCTCTGAAGTGGGGAGAGAAAATCACTGCAGGGCTCTTCTCTGGGACCAAAGGAGTTGAGGCGTGGGGTGGATCGGGCTACAGCCGGGCAGGGGGCACTGAAAGGGCTGCCTGCTGCTGCGACCTTGCTTCCCTACCTCACGAGGAGTGGGGGCTCTCCCAGCCAGGTCTACAATAAAGTCTTACCTGAGAGCACACCGGTCAGTTTGTTTTGCCCCAGGCCAGGACATGTGGAGCCTGGGCCTCAGGAGGCTCACATGCAGTCCTCCCCCTACCACCTGAGGGCGAGTTTCTCAAGGTAACAGTGTGCAAGGATGACCTGGGCTGCGTGGGGAGCAGCGGCAGCACCGGGCTGGGTGGGCGAGTGAATCCTCAGCTGAGCTGACGAAGGAGCGCAACAGACCACACTTGGAGAAACGCTGCCTTGGCTGGTATCTAGCCTCGTTCTATCCTGCTACATTTCTTTTCTTTCCTTATTCAGAACTGATAGCCTGTTTTTACTTTTGCTTGTTGTGCCTCTGTGAAGGGGAGCTCATAGGTGCTGGAAGTTGTGGGGTGGTTGGTTACATTTGGTGGGAAAAAATAAAACTACTTTGGCCCCAGTGAAAAAACTTCTCCCAAGGATGTTCTTCCCAAAGAGGAGATAGTATGTACAAAAGCCCTGTTTTTTATTTAAATATCCTAAATATATCACGAAGGAACATACACTGCACTTTAATGGTAAAAAGATACAAGTTTATAACATCTTATAAAAACTACCATTTAAAAGTGATCTTGTTCATTTGATATTCCCCTCCCCTAATAGCAAAATAAGTATATTAAAAAAAAAAAAAAAGGTGGAGAGGAAGGGTGGGGTGGGAGGGATTAAGATAAAAGCCCCAGGGCCACACAGAGGCAGAGAACATCTGGGGAGAGGGTTAAAAGTTGTGGCGGGACCCCACACCTCATTTAACCCTCTGATATCAAGCCATGGGGCACAATCAGTAGCTAAGTGATGACAAGAGGTTGTTGGAGGTGGGGTGGACGGAAAAGACTTGAGGTGCTGGGAAGGGCAGGGCTGGTGGGGCCTGGTCCAGCAGCCCACCCAGGAACTGGCGCTACTCTTTCCCAGGTCCCTGAATCCCATGTCCTGGTCTCAAGAGCTGGCCCCACCGCCGTTCCCTTCACTCCAGACACACCTGAGGCATCTTTCCAGTGCTAGACCCCACCCAGCAGAGGGGTGGAATGTTGGGCCCAGGAGCCTTTGCAGCGGTTGGTGATCTCCCTGGGGTGTAAGTGGGACTCTTGGGCGCTGTCACTCCTCCTGCCTCTCAGTTCCCCTCTCCTCACAAATCCATGGCCTCATGAACATCAGCACCTGGGCAACTGAGCTAACCACCTGCTCCTGAGTTTCCACTCACCCAGTCCTCGGCAGGGGTGGTTCTGGTATGGCTCTCTGCACATATGCTTAGAAGTTCCCTCTCCCCCACACACCCAAGCAGGAAGCCGAGGCCTGCAGGGGGCCAGGACACATTCGGACCTAAACACACATTCGCACATGCAGGGGCACACCTCACTAATGTGATTCTCTCCACACACAACCCCAATCCTAAGCTGACTAGCTACAGGTGGCAGGGAGCGACATCTTCCACTTGCAAAAGCACCGTCTGGAAGGACAGTTTTCTCAATGTGTCTGAGACAAACCCCAGCCCCCAGCGGGGCTCTCTGAGAGGGGCTGGCTCACATGCAGAAAGAGGCCCTACTTGCAGGGACCAAGAAGGGCTGGTTTCAGGACTCGCCGTCTAGTTTCTGGACCATGTCAAACGTGCCAACACAAAACTGGGCGAGAACAGGCTGCAGGCACGTTCCCCAGCGTTTCCCCATAGGATCTCAGATGCTGTCAGGGAAGAGCTCAAGGGTGCCACGCTTCCTTTCTTTTCCCCAAATCCTCACACCTCAGAGGTATGGAGACCCGCCCCCGCCTGTCCCCACTCCCATCTCCTTCAGAACAGGTAACAGGAGTGTGCTGTTGCCTACCTTTTCTGAGAAAGGAAACCACTTTCTGCAGACTGCCATCTCAGACCCCCCACTGACAGCCTGGTCAGGTTCAGCAAATCTCCATGATTCTTCTGTAATTACTCAGCACACCCCCGTAGGTCAGGAGAGCCCACAACCTGGGAGTCAACCAAACCCCCAGAACCTCCCATAAGGATCCTTTCCTTAGCAGGAAGAAAGAGGGTTTTTATTTCACTTTAGAAAATTCATATTCACAAGCCCTGGCTTGGGTTAGCAACATCCTAACCAGCAGTCTGTTGAATCAATCTTAAAAAAACCCTCCAAAACGAAGCCCTCCAGTCCCCTCAAGCTGAGTTCCTCAGCTCCTCTTGAACCTAAAGGTTCAGGCCTTCAGGTTTTGGGGGAGGGGCAGTCAGGAGAAGCTGTTTCATGCTCATCCTCCCAAGCTGGGGCTAGAGAAGGGTTTGGCTCAATAATATGCCATCTCCAAGCATACAAACACGAACACTCACATACCACACACACACTCACTCACACACCCCTGATCACTTCTGGGGAGGGTGTAGATAAGGTGGTGGTGTCGGAGCAGAGAAGAGCAAAAAATATAGTTAAGAGTAAAACCTACATCAGGTTTCTCCTTCGGTGTTTTCTCCGCAGCCCCCTCCCCACCCCCCCACAGTTCTTTTTGTGTAGGGACGGCCATCAAGAAGGAAGCCAAGATCTTTTCCTTTGGGACCAAAAGCTAGACCCCTATCTCCTCTACCTGAACACAGTGATAGGACGTGAGCGCGGAGAACAGCACAACACTGCTCAACAGTCACGTCAGGGGACACCAAATTTCTGTGTCTTCAACAGCTGTCACCGAACTTGGGGCTAGTCTTGGGTGGTTCCTAAGAGGGCACAAGGAGAAAGAACCCACTGTATCATCTGCGACTCCTTGCTCGACACCTCTGTCTGGCTTAGGAGTCAGTCAGTATCAGCGAGGTAGCCAAAAACTATCTCCAAGATCAACTACCCAAGGAGAGAAAGGGAAGGGGCTTCAAGGGCCACTCTCACCCAAGTTTCCTCCAAAAGGCACTTGAGCTGACCCCATTAGGTACCAGTGTGGCACCGGCCACTGCAATAGCCCAGGCCACAGCTCCTGCTCTTCCCTGAAGGAAATGAGAGGTACCTGCCCACTCTTCCTGGACCCAGCCCTTGTCTGCTCCCCCCACTGCTCTTCCTTTTGTCCCTACAGTGTATAAGGAGGCCAAAGTAAGCACAGCCGCCACCCTGATCCTATTCTCCTTCAAACAGGAGGTGAGGTACAGGGCTGTGGAACATCAAGGATCAACTGCAACTAAAAACTCAATTTGGGGGAGGGCTGGACCAGCCATAGTCCCTGCTTTAACCAGGACTCTATACCTCCATATTACCTATTTCCACAGTGTGCCTGTTGAAACTGCTTTTGGATAAACAAAAACAAGAACAGAACAAACAAACCCCTCTCCCCAGTCTCCTCCATTTCAGCTGCCAGCGGGAGTCCAGGGTTGTGGGAGCCACGCTTCAGTCTTGGTCCTGCACCTTGAGTCCCCACCTGTGACCTCAGCCGAGGGTCTGGGGACTAGCTTCCCTACCCAGGAATGCTGAAGGAACTTCCCCGAGATACTCAGAGTCTCAGATTATTTACAGAGCTGAAGCTCTGGGGCCTGCCGTCCCCTGATGCACTCTTCCGGTCTCCTGGGTCCACTCCTCCAGGAGGGAGACAGGTACAGACGGGGCGGCGGTGGGACCATCAGACCAGAGGGGGTGCACTCTTCGGTGGATTCTTCTGATTACTCCCACCACCCGGGGCCCCTGCGCCTAGAGAGAAAACTGCCCGTCGGAAGTCTTGGACTGGCACCCTTGGCACATCCGTTTGTGTCTGAGTAATCGATCTGTCCGAGAAAAACACTGAGAAGAAACGGAGGGTTAAGTGCCTGAGAGAAGAAACTTGGTTACCTATTGGCTCGAGCTGTCCTTCCCAAATGGGAGAGGCGCACGTCCCATTCTACATTCCCTTGGCATGTACACAGACAGTGTGAGTGCACAGTGGTTAGGAACACAACACTGAAGTCTCAATCCTGGCCTAGCACGCAGTAGCCACGCAACCCTGGGCAAGCTATCTCAGCCCTGAATGTGTCCACTCGTCTGTAAAATGGGGCTAAAGGTACCTACTCACAGAGCGGCTGCTTCATTTATCATGTATTTATTCAGTATCTCAAGGCAGGTACAGTTCCTGGGGCTGAGGACAGAGTGGAGAACCAGCGGGACAAAGTCTCTGCCCCACAGAGCTTTCATACTAGTGTTCTGCAGATACAGCCTGAGAGCGTGGAGCAAAGCTTGAGACCCAGCAAGGCATCCAGAAAGTGCTCACTGTTATCATTTCTCATCTCTTGTTTGTGTCTCGTTTTGGTCCTGGATTTTATACTCACAACACATCAGATATTGACCGCTCCCTCAGGGCAGGAATTTTTCTCTCTTCCTCCTAAGTGCACCTGTCCTGAAGTTCCATTCAATGTGTCTCTAATCCCTGATCTGCTGTGTCCTTGGGAAACTCAACCTCTCTAAACCTCAATTTCCCCATGGGCAAAATGAAGGCCACACAGCTACCTCATGGAGTTAATGTGAAGGTAACGTCACACATGGTCTCACTGTGCCTGGTACAGGCAGAGAAAGATATACCCATATAAGGCCAGAAAGATATACCTCACCCCGATGTACTAACACCATCATGGCCAGGAATGCGAGATGGCCCCTTGTTAAGCAGGGAGTAGGGGCGAGCCCTGGCTATTGGGGAAGAAAGTTTGTGTGTGGGTGTGAATGCATGACACGTGAGCTTACCTGGTGACACCGTTCACACTGGTAGGGCTTTTCCCCACTGTGTACACGCTTGTGACGCTCCAGGTGGTACTTCTGGATGAAACGCATATCACATATGTCACACTCAAATGGCTTCTCACCTGGCCCAATCAGAGAGAAGGGAGCATCAGGAGGTATACATGGCAGGGACCTCACTCCAGGTATTTTCCCAGAAATCTTTATCTTTTACTAACGTGTCAACAGCTAATGGGGAAAGGTCCCCAAAGCTGCTGGTCTCAGCAACACCAGATACATACAATCTCTTCTGCCTCATTCACTTACCTTCTTCCCCTACTTCTAATACTCCTTAAAATAAACCCAACAGGAGCTACATACAAATGTAACACAAACTATGGACTATGCTCCCCCTCTGAATGTGAGCAAGAGACTTACCGGTATGAATAAGGATGTGCCTCTTGAGGTGATAACTGCTCCTAAAGGCTCCAAAGCAGTGTTCACAAACAAAATTTTTGGGAATCTTTACTTGAAAAGAACCATTTTGTTCCACTACCACCACCTGGGGGCAAGAGTCAGGCGCATCATGAGGCTACCCTATCCCTCTGCCCCTTCTTGCCTCCATTCTGCCCTGGCCCTATTTTCAACTGCTGGACAAAGTAACTTCTCTGATGCTGTCATCTCCCACATCCCTCAGAGTTGAGAGACCCTTGGAGGAAGGAGGCAGGGTGAGCAAGCTGTCTGCTTGGTCAAACCTCACACTCTGAACTGACCTTAGAGGGAGACTGCCTGCCCCTCTGCCACAGGACCTCATGCTCCCCCGACCCTCCCCTTACCAAGGATGTTTCACAGAGAGCAGAGATCAACTGCCAAAGTGGTCTCTGGATGGAGCCAGGGTGACTCACTCACCAGCTGTGAGGAGAGCTCAGGGCTGAGCCAGAGAGGGAAGAAAGAAGAGGGCTGCCTTATTCCCAAACTGAATCAGTTTGGGCGTTTCCCCATTACCTGCCTTTTTCTTCTTTTTTTGGCCACTCTGCGTGGCTTGTGGGATCTCAGTTCCCTGACCAGGGGATGAACCCAAGCACTCAACAATGAAAGCGTGGAGTCCTAATCATTGGACTGCCAAGGAATTCCCCATTACCTGCCTTTTTAACAGTCTTTTTTGAATGAGAGGCCTCAGCCAAGCTGTCATCGTCTTTGCGGCTCCGGGATTTATCACTGTCTTTTCGGTGGCCCTTTAAATACAAATCAAATCTAAATGCACAGTCAATCTGAGAACACAAGACAGGAAGCCAAAAAGGTGCTTTGAGACAACTTGTGAATCACCTGCCCCAGAGGTTTAGAGAAAGTACGCATCCATCTCCTCTCCAAGCACCTTGGTTTTAACGAGCTGTTGTACAGGAAAGACCTTCCTTTCCTGTACCCTCTAAAATACCCATACTCATGGCCCAGCTGTATCCCCTTTCCCACTTCCCTAAACAAAAGCACTGAGGACTCAGAGCTGGGCACCTCCTGGCAGAGAGCTTGGGCCACCCGACCCCCAGGTGCCGCAATGGGCTCAAGTGCTGTACCTGACTCGAGCACCTCAGCACATCAGGGCTACCTGCCCGCTCTCCATTCTCGGCCTGCTTGCTGGCAATCTGGCTCAGCATCATCTTCTTGCTGGCTGCAGTGGGAACCAAACTCACACCTGCTAGGCCTTCACAAGCCAGGAGACTTGCCTAAGTTGAAAGGAGATGAGGTGTCAGGTCACCTGGCAGGGCAGGGCAAAAACAGACTGCCAATTTCCAAAGAACTACCTTAAACACCCAGCTACTAACATGCGGCTTCTCTCCAAGGAGCGTTCCTCCTCACCACAAAACCCTGCTTCCTTCGAGAGTCCTCCCTAACTCATCTCACCAGGACTAGTTATTCATTTTGTCAGCTGTCAGCATTCAGACACAGACTAAGTGAATAATCAGATGCTACTGACGCTTTTGTCATTAGCACTGTGCTGGGTAAAGTGTCTATCTATACATTACTTTGAAGCTACACGAGGCTTAGAAATACCAAGAGTCCGTCCTGTTGACCCACTGACATGGGAGATTTCTGAGGGAACTTCCTTCTTTCTCTCTTGATGACACTTAGCTACACAGAACCCGCTTCTGACTGGCAGATCTCACTGGTGCCAAATGTATAGTCTATCAAGCTCTACAAACGTGTACCAGTAAAATTAGGTCATTTCTCCCTTTAGATTTAAAATTCTCTAAGTGCTGTCAAATATAAAAATTTTATATTTTATAACAAAGATGACAATTAAACCACTTGGGAAGATTTTGGAGTTGAATATACAATTTCTCTTCCTCCTCCCCGTCCTCACCATTCATGTGTGCATATTCACATTTCTCACAGTCCTTGCTCTACATAGTTTAAAAATTACTTAAGTAAGGGATATTTAGGAAAATTGCTACATTCTTCAAACTGACTTTATTTAGCCAACACTAGACAATATCCTTTTCTTACTGAAGAAACACTTTTAAGAAACAGTTGGTCAGCAAACTTCCATGAGTAATTTAAAAAGAAATTCCTTTCAGGTGATCAGTACATCCCAGGAACTCCCCCTCTCATCTTCAAGGACTTCAGAGGGAAAGGTCTGGAGGCAAGACTTAACTCTGCTGTTTGCGTTGTACAATCTCAGGCAGATTACTCCACCTCTTTAAGCCTCAGTTTCCTTAAATGCAAAATGTTCACCATGGTATCTACCCTCACAGGGTTGATGAGTTAACATACAAAAGCAGCACCCCAGTACAAAGTTAGCAGTTAGGGAAAAGCAGTCTTCTCAGAGCTAGAGTGAACAGGATGCTGTGAAGTGGGTTGCCAACAAAGGAAGAAGAAACTGCACGGCTCCTCCTCTGCATGGAAAAGAAGGAAGCTATGCATGCAGCTGGAAGAAAGCCAGTGATTTCTTCCTGGTGAGGCTGGTAGGGGAGGGTCCCTGGAAGGAAGCTGGCAAAAGCTCCAGGGATGCTACAGACAGCTTTTCTCCCCAGATAACTACAATAACCTGTTGAGCCATCCTGTCTCTCCAATCCATCTTGTATCCCCACAAGGCGGATTTGGAAGGACAAGTACCTTCCAAATACACTGATCTGACGTCACTCTCCTGCTTAACACTCTTCAGAGAGTCCCCATTCCTTATGGAATACAGTTTAATTCCCCAGTAAGGGATAAAAACCCTTCAGTCACACTCAGCTTACTTCTCCAGGAAACAACTCCCTCACCCTAACGTGGCCGTCTATCACTATCTCCTGTCTTTAGCCATCCACCCCGCACCCCAATCCTTTCCTCCGTAACTAGCAAACTGCCCGCAGTACTCCCCAGCTCACCACATCCTCCCAGGACTCTAAGTCTCTGCCCAGGCAGTTGTCCTTGTCTGAACGCCCTGTTCTACTTGTTTATTTAGCAAAATCCTATGCATCCTTCCAGCTTCAACTTCTTTTTTCATCCAGGCAAAAGGCTCATTCCCTCCTCTACGGTGTACATACCTCTATTATTGCATATTCCTTCAATCAACAGACTCATTGAGTCTGTACTACTAGCCAGCCACCACGCAGTGTTGTGTATATAAAGATAAATAACAGATTGTCTCTTCATCTCCCCCAACCCCAACCCAACTAGCCTGGAAGCCTGCTGGGGTCAGGGTCAATTTTATTCATCTTTGTATCCCCAGCACAATGCCTTGCATGTAACAGGAGCTCAATAAATTCCTGTTGGAAAAAAAACAAATGAAGCATTCACCAGACTGTTTACTCCCTCATGCCCCTCAAAAGTTACTGTACCAAGTGTAAACTGAGTACATGTTGCTTTGTAAATGTCCCATCAAGGCCTGTGATGCAGTATAGCCTACCTCCTTCATTTGACTGGAAGCTCCCTGAAGGCAGGGGCTGTGGCCTGTCTCCTTTCCTTCCTCTAGATCTCCCCCTGGTGTTTAATACAGAGCTTGGCTCACTGGGTTGGTCAATATGTTGACTAAGGCAGCATTCAAGAGTGAAACTGCAAACACGCTTCCCAGTGATCTTGAAGGAGGAGGACTCTAGAGCTTTTTACCTGAGCCATGCTGATTTCTCACTTAATGCAACTCAAAAGTTCGAGTTTCTTGCTCCACCTTTCCTTAAGACACTGTTGTTTGAAGAACTGTCACCAAATCACTGTAACAACTCTTTCGTGTCCCTTCAGTCCTGCTGCCATACTGAAATGCCTTTGTCTTCAAACAGAATTTAGTGTCCTCCAAAGTAAAGATAGATGTTCCAAGAATCCCTGGTCTCTGCTCGGCTCCTGCCTATTGTCTGAAGAAAAAGGCTGCCAGTCTCAGTTTTCCAGCTGAATTCTCTGAATGAAATTCACGATTTGTTTCAGAAACCTGAAACCAGAAAGGGAAATGGAGCTGTTAGGTGCAACATTCTCAGGCCATACAACCTTCAGTGGGCTGAACTATTTTGCCAGGTGCTCTCTGTGCAACTCTAAACGAAGACATCAGAGTTCTCTTTCTAGGTCATGAGAAGAAACTGGTCTCCAGGCCCTCGACAGGAGTAAAAGTAACTTCGGCCTCTAGTGGAGGCACTGCAGCAGGCCAACTGCTAGGATTTGCCAACTTAGGACTGGAAGGAGGCGGAGGCTCTCTAGGGCTTTTGTGTCCAGTGGGCTGGCCCACGAAGCTCGCACTCTATCAAGGCGACCCGAAGTGGGGTAGAGAAAAGCTCAGGGGTTAACGCTGGGCGCTTCAGCAGCAGGCAGAAACCGGACCAGCAGTACAAGCCCAGGCCGGCCCACACGTGTGCATTCTCCGAGACCGCCCCAAGGTACGTAAACTCGCTGCGGAGGTGGAAGACCAGGAGGCGAAGCCCGACGCTGCGCGTTCCCTCCCATCTTCCCTCCCTCCCTCCCTCCAACCAGCCAGCCAGCCAGCCGCTGCGCCCGCCGCACGCACCCGGAGAGCCCAGGAGCGCGCAAGGTGCGTGCTCGCGCCCGCGTCCCTTCCGAGCAAGCCCCCTCAGTCCGGCCGGTGACGCGACCGCACGGTGGTGTGCACGCAGCCCCTACCTCTCCTCGGGAGCGCCCCCCTTCGCCCCGGGCCCCTCCTTCCCGCCCCTCCCCCTTCCCGCGCGGTGCCCCACGGCCTGCGAGCTGCTGGAGCGCTGCCGCCTGCCTCCACAACGCTGCGCTCCCTGGGGCGTGCTCTTACCTGCCAGGCGCGGCCTCCCGCTGTCTCCCCCGCTGCGCGGCGCCTCCTCCAGGCCGCAGCACTCCGTGCCAGCCCCGTGGCCGCCGCTGCCCCCACCGGGACCGAGGCAAGTTTACAAACACCAACCAGGGGCCCCTTTCCCCGGAAGCACTTCCCCTCCCCCTCCGTCCTCTCCTCTGTGCAGCACTATCCACTTCCGGGCGGGGGCAGACAGAAAGGGGGTGAGGCTGAGGGCGCACCGAGGGAGTGCAGCTGGTGAGTGGGCAGTGCCGACGGCGCGCAGAAGGACGGGAAAAGGGCCGACCGGCGGTACGGCGCGTGCGCCGTGTTGCGGACGCGCCCCTGCGGCCATCTTTATTCAGGGCAGGAAAGAAGGCCCTGAAATGTTGGTATGCCGAGTGTTTGTTGAGGGTTTTGCTAGGTGAGTTTGTTAGGATTCCTTGAAGAAGCGTCATCACTTTCCCTTTCTCGCAGATGTTCTCCCTGTCGCTTATGAGTCTGGAGCCCCAAATAGTGCCAGAATAGTTAGTACCAGGCCTTTCACGTAGCTCTGTCGAGATCATCTTTACCCGAGCCTTTCCATCAGGCGCAGATCTGCAGATTCCGAGGGCCCCCCGTCAGCTGGGAGGGAAGTTTTTTGCACTATCTTGCTGAGTACACTCAACTCCAGTCTGAGAAAGGATTCCCTGGCATATTAATCGCACTCCGAAGCCTTTGATTTCCTCATACCACTTCCGCCTTTATTTCTAGACCGTCCAGTATGTAATATTGGCTTCCTCACTTCCGAAAACGCATAGGACTCTCCGGTTGTTGTTCAGTAGCTCAGTCGTGTCCGACTCTTTGGGACCCCATGGACTTAAAGCACGCCAGGCTTCCTGTCCTTCACTGTCTCGCAGAGCTTGCTCAGACTCATGTCTGTTGAGTCCGTGATACCGTCCAACCATCTCATCTTCTGTCGTCCCTTTCTGCCTTCAGTCTTTCCCAGCATCAGTGTCTTTTCTAGAGTCGGCTCTTCGCCTCAGATATACTGGAGCTTCAGCATCAGTCCCTGCAATGAATATTCAGGCTTGATATCCTTTAGAGTTGACTGGTTGGATCCCCTTGCAGTCCAAGGGACTCTCAAGAGTCTTCTCCAACATTACAGTTCAAAAGCATCAATTCTAAAGCGCTCAGCCTTCTTTATGGTTCAGCTCTTACAGCTGTACATGACTACTGGAAAAACCATAGCTTTGACTAGACGGATCTTTGTTGGCAAAGTAATGTCTCTGCTTTTTAATACCAGATTGGTTATAGCTTTTCTTCCAGGAAGCAAACGTCTTTTAATTTCATGGCTCTAGTCACCATCTGCAGTGATTTTGGAGCCCAAGAAAATAAAGTCTGTCACTATTTCCATTGTTTCCCCATCTGTTGGCCATGAAGTAATGGGACCGGATGCCATGATCTTAGTTTTTTGAATGTTGAGTTTTTTATTTCTTCATAGTGCTTCCGCCTTTATTTCTAGACCATCCAGCATCTAACTTTGGCTTTCTCCCCGAAAAGGCATAGGGCTCTCCTCAGTAGGAAACTGTGGTCTCATTGGAGATTTGGCAATGCAGGGTGGCCTGTTGGCCCAGCTACATTAGGAAAACTCCAGCCTTTCTTTAAATTCTGTTCCCAACTTGCCTGCTAAAGATGGGCTTCCCCAGTGACTCAGAGGGTAAAAAAATTCTGCCTGCAATGCAGAAGACCTGGGTTCGGTCCCTGGGTTGGGAAGATCGCCTGAAGAAGGAAATGGGAACCCACTCCATTATTCTTACCTGGATAGTTCCACGGATGGAGGAGCCTGGCTGGCCACAGACCATGGGATTGCAGAGAGTTGGATGCGACTGCGGGACTAACACTTTCACTTTCTGCTAGAGATGGACTATGCATTAATGCACTTGATGGAAGGAAATGTCCATTTTATTTAGGTGCTGTCAGGTTGTGAGTGTAGGGGAATTAACGGAGATGCCTAAATAAATAAAAAAAATCTTTGTTTATGAATGAAGACAATTTCCAGCCACTTTATGTACATAGATTTCGTTTCTGTGAGCACTTCATTTTTTTTACCAATTGACAGCAAATCTTTGTGGTCTTAAGATCATCATACAACAGATAAAATTGAGTGAGATTATCAGAAATAAATCTTTAATTAAGAAAAAAAATAGCTCAGGGACTTCTTTGGTGGTCCACTGATTAAGAATCCCCGTTATAATGGGGAGGGGGTAGGATGGGCGTTCCATGCTTGGTGGAGGAACTAAGATTCCACATGCCATTGGGCAGTTAAGCCCGTGTGCTGCAACTCCCTAGAGGGCTGCTGCAACTAACACCTGATTCAGCCAATAAATACTTTAAAAAAATAGCTCATGCTTATTTTAATAAGTCCACACAGCACAAAAAAATTAAAAGGCAAAAAAAATGTTGCCATCTGAAGGTAGTCACTTTTATCAGTTTGTTGTATATACAACCAGGCTTCTTCCTATGTTCATAAAAACTTTTTTTTTTTTCATCCAGAATTTGTTTTTGAGCACCACAGTGGACCAGACAAAAGTGTTTTACACATCTTCTAAGTAGTTTCACATTTTAAAAATTGTTTCAGTATTCCAGAAATTTGTATTTTAGTTTGTCTAGGCCCATCCTCAATGAACATTCAGGTTAGTTTCAGTTTTTTTGTTTTATAAACCATGCTGTATGAACATCCTTATAGTGATCCTTTTGTTTTTATAGATTTATAGGTAGGAAATGGGCATTTAAAATTTTAATAGGTCCTGTGAAATTGAATTTCAGGGGTTTGTAACAGTTTACACATTCAGAGCCATGTGTAAAAGTCCCCAGTTCCTGCAATCTTGGCAATACTGGATGCTATGATTTTTTTATACAGTTGCCAACTTGACAGGTAAAAAATAGTAATTTTATTATTTTAATTTGCATATCATTAATAGTGAAGTTGAGCATCTCTTGTTGCTTTTTAACCATTTAATTGTTTTTGTAAACTGCCTATTCACATCTCTTGCCTGTTAAGGAAAAAGTAGATCGTTTGTCTACTTTGTATTGATTGGTAGAAATCTCCATGTTACACTAACTTTTCATTTGTCATATGCTTTTAAAATTTTTTTCTCTTATTTTTCATTTATCTTTGAACTTTTTTTTAGAGTGGAAGTTGTGTTTTGTGGGAAAATATTTGAAACATTTCTATGAAAATAGTTACAAGAAAAGAGTGTTTACAATCAACACTAATATTCTATTAGAGATCCTGGCCATCCAAAAGTCATTATTTATTTATTTTTGGCTTCGCTGGGTCTTCGTTTCTGCAAGTGGGCTTTCTTTAGTTGCAGTGCCTGGGTTTCTCATTGCGACAGCTTCTCATTTCAGAGTGTGGACTCTAGGGCGTGTGGGCTTCAGTAGTTGCAGTGTACGGGCTTCGTTGCCCCACAGCATGTGGAGTCTTCCTGGAGCAGGGATAGGACTCCTGCCCCCTGCATTGGCAGGCGATTCTTAACCACTGGACCACCAGGAAACTCCAATTTTCATATTTTTATATTCAGTATTTTCACATGATCTATCCATTCACAAAGAGAATCAAATTGACAAAATACTAAAGCCAGTGAGTTCAGCTGCATCGCCACATGTATGATTAACAAACAACTTATATAAATAAAATATGAGAACAATAATCAACCATAAAAATATCGTAGAAAGATATCATTCACAATAAAAAAGTTTACATTTGTAGACATAAATTTAACAGGAAATTGGCAAGTTATGTGTTAAAATCAGATTATTTTAGTGGAAGACAAAAAGGGCTTGATTATTATGATTTTTGACTGTGCCTCATGGCTTGTGGGATCTTAGTTACCTGACCCGGGCTTGAACCTGGACCAGGGCAAAGCACTCACTAGTCCACCAGGAACTTCCCCAAATGCTTGATTAGGTGGAGTTTTATCATATCTGTGAATAGGAAGACTTAATATTATAGAGACAAAGTTTTTGCTTTAGATTAAGTTAAATTATTATTAAAACAGGACTTTGCATGGAACTTAAAGTGACTTTTAAATTTGTAAGGAAAGGAATAATTGGAAGAGAGCAAAGACCATTTTGGAAAACAGTGAGTAGGTAAAACGATGATGGGGCAGGGGAAGTAAAGGCATGAATCATCTTTAACCACTTTAATGTGTCTTTCTTTAAACCGAATTTTTAAAGTTTTATGTAGTTAAATCTGCCTGTGGTTTTGGGGTTTTTGTGAAATGCTACCTCAATATTATAAAAATATTTCCCTGTATTTCCTTCTGGTATTCTTAGAGTTGTATATTTTCTGTTTTACGCCTTTACCTCAGCTGCAGTTTATTTTTGTGTGTGGTGAGAAGTCGTGAGAAATGCCAGATTTAAAAGGGACTGGTGATGTAGCAGGAAAGGTCCTCGCCTAGATGTCACCTTTGTCATCTTGGACAAATTAATTTCACTCTGTCTGGTGCAAGAGTCCTTGACTTGAAGATGAGAGTCAGGCTAATTCTAGCGCTCCTGTGAAGCCCATAGGTGAAAAGTCTTTAAGAAGAAAGAAAAAACCCTTTGCATATCTTCTGAAGTATCATTAATACTGATTTTTGGTTTATACACATCATATGTAAGTGAAGTGAAACATTTTTCAGAACCTGGAAACAGTTTATTCAAGTTTGTGCAAGAGACATCTGTTCTGCTGTCTACCTGTTACCTTGCCGACTCAACACCCACATTAGTGATGGCTCCAGGTCTTGTGTGTAGTGTTTTCTCCCCTTCTAGATTGTAAATTCCTGGGTGAGGGGAGAGAGGTCTAAGTCTTATCCTTAAGTAAAGCACCAAATAGAAAATAGGCATTCAGGAAAAGTATTAATTTTCATCTTTCCCACTACTACTACTTGGCAGAAGGAAGAGAAGAGTGGGAAAGATGAAGACAGATATTTTCCTGAATGCTTATTTTGTATTTGGTGCTTTATTTAAAGGGCTTCCCAGGTGGCGCAGTGGTAAAGAATTTGCCTGCCAATGCAAGAGATGCAAGAGATACAGGTTTGATCCCTGAGTTGGGAAGATCCCCTGGAGAAGGAAATGGCAACCCCCTCCAATATTCTTGCCTGGAGAACTACCATGGACAGAGGAGCCTGGTGGGCTACAGTCCTTGGGGTTGCAGAGTTGGACACGACTAAGCATACATGCACGCATGGTTTACGTAAGGAAGCATAAGACTTAGACCTCTCCCCGCCCAGGAATTTACAGTCTTTCAGAAGGGCAGAAGACACTGTACACACAAGAACTGGAACCACTATTAACGTGGGGGTGGAGTCAGTGGAGTAATAGGTAGACAGAGGTCAGTGTTTTCACCTTCTAACAATAAATAAACCTGACTGAAAGTGCTTTAAGAAGCACGTGCCCTAATCCCTTTGCCCTCATGCAGGCTTCCTCCTGGGCAGCCTTCCTCAGCTTCCTTGGTACACCCTACCTTCAGGCCCACCCCATCACTTTTTCAAGTTGTGTTTTAATGATTACCGATTAGATTGGTCTTTTCAGATTAGTCTTTTCCTGCTCCAGCTCTCTATCACCTTAAGGAGGGTCGGAGTGTTTTCTCTTTGAAGGCTGCCCTGGGCCAATTGAGTGGAGTTAACCAGCCTTCCCTTTCTCTAGGGAGCGAGCGTGCCTTAATTTTACGCACTGGCCTCCCTCGTGACTTGTTAGCTGAAGTGAGCAAAGCAGACACACAGCATCTGGGGCAGTGCCAGGCAGCAGATACTCAGTCGCTGTTGAACTAGCTGAACCCGTTCCTCTCTCAGAGCCAGTTGGGCTGCATAGTAGAAATGAGCGGTATTGGCTACGCTGGTCACCTGGTAGACCTTTTAGATGGGAGTGAATTTTAGGAGTTAGGAAACCACACGATGTAATGGGGTCATTGCTTGAGCCTGGTATACAGTTTGGAATTTTTGTTGCCCCTTCATTCCTTTTTTTATGTTGCTTAAAAATAATCTTTAATTATGTAAGTCAATGGAATTATCACAGAAAATTATAAAAATATAGAAGTACATAAATAAGAAAATGAAAAATTGTCTATAATCCCAATACCTAGAAATAACCACAGTTAATATTTTAAAGACTTCTCCAGTTTTTTAAAAAAATGCATGGGGAGTGACTGCTAATAGATAGGGGGTTTCTTTTGGGGATGATGACAATGTTCTTGATAGTGTGATCCATGCACAACTTTGTGACTATACTAAAAAGTACTGAATTGTACATTTGAAAAGGGTGAACTTTGTGGTATGTGAATCATATCTCAATAAAGCTCTTATATTTAAAAAAACACTTGTAGGTGTGTACACATAGTATTGTTTTATAAACTGAGAGAAAGTGCATATACTATGCTCCTTTGCTGCTAAATGTTTCAGCATATGTTTCCAAAGAATAAGAACATTCTCTTCCATAACTGCAATGCAGAGATCAAGCCATTCACAGATTCCACCAGTTCTTCCAGTGACTTTCTTTACAGCAGTTTCTTTTTCTTCCTTGTCCAGGAACCCATTTAAGATCATGTGTTCCTTTTGGTTGTAATGTCTCTGCTGCTGCTGCTGCTAAGTCGCTTCAGTCATGTCCAACTCTGTGGGACCCCATAGACGGCAGCCCACCAGGCTGTGCTGTCCCTGGGATTCTCCAGGCAAGAACACTGGAGTGGGGTGCCATTTCCTTCTCCAGTGCATGAAAGTGAAAAGTGAAAGTGAAGTCGCTCAGTCACATCCGACTTGTAGCGACCCCATGGACTGCAGCCCACCAGGCTCCTCCATCCATGGGATTTTTCTAGGCAAGAGTACTGGAGTGGCTTGCCATTGCCTTCTCCGTGTAATGTCTCTAGTTTCCTTCAATCTGGAACAGCTCCTTAGTTTTTCTTTGATTTTCATGATACTGACATTTTTGAAGATTACAGGCTACGTTGTTTTGTAGAATGATCCTCAATTTAGATATGTTTCCTCATAGTTAAATTCAGATGGTGCATTTTTGGCAGCAGTGATGCTGAGAGCTTTTCCATCCCTCATGTCAGGAGACCCACGATGACTGTCTGCCCCACAATTGGTGATGTTATCCTCAATTACTTGGGTAAGGTGGTATTCATCAGGTTTCTCTGCTGTAAAGTTACCACTTCTTTTTAAAGTGCTTTTAAGGAAAAGAATTTTACAACATTACCCAGAAGAAAAAGCTTTATCCAGGTTTTAGTGTTGTGCTGATGTTTTGAATGAGAGAGAAAGACAAAGTAACCTTTGAAGATTTTTAAATATAAAGGAAAAAAATCAAGGAGGAGGAGGAGGGAGGCGCTCAGTTGGAGTTTAGGTTTCAGAAGATGATACCATTCGTGTAACCAGGGAACTCGAGGACAAGAGAAGATTTGAGAAGGCCGATATCGAGTCCACTTTTGGACCATTTGAGTGTGAAGTCCTGTGAGACTTCCACATTAGGCAGGTGGCATCGTGGGTCTGGGCTGGTGAGAGAGCTCGTGGATGGAGGAGTCACCAGCCTGTAGCCCTGGGAGTGGATGAGTGTCCAGGGAGAGGTGCAGAACACAAATGAAAGAGGTCCTGGAGTAGAACCCTGAGCGGCTCTCAAGGGAGGGCCAGAGGAAGGTGAAGGGGCAAAGAGAACTAAGGGAATGCTCAGGAGTAGTCACATGCAAGCCAGTGAAAGAAAATATTTCAAGATGGAATGCAAACGGTATCTAATGGCCCCAGAGGGGTCATGTAGGATAAAGATGATATGTATCCATTAGATTTGGATGCAGGGACATTCTCGGTGGCCTTGAAGGTGGAAGCTGCATGGTAGTGGGCTCAGGAAAGTGTGAGAGGAAAGAAATGGAGTGGAGCTAACTGTTTTAAGAAGGTTGGTTGAGAAGAGGAGGTAGCTGGAGTTGGGAACACGTGAGAGGTTTAGACAATTTAAAATGCTGTGATAAAGAGGTAGTGGGAAGGAGAGTTGAAGAAATGGGAGGGGGTAATCAAGAGGGTATCCATGAAGGAAGAGGAGAGAAAGTCTTTAGATCAGTGGTTCCAACTCAGACGTCTACAGGGCCAGGTTGGTAAAGCAGATGAGTGAGGTGGGCTATCTGGGCTAAGGGGAAACAATGCAAAATCCTAAGGGCCTGGGGCTAGTTGTGAGGATTGTCAACCATCGCCCCGCGCTTTGCAGTGCCTACTTCTGGGAGGATTACACATCCTTACCCCACTCACCCCGGGGCTTGTTTTGGTCAACTGGATTTGACCAGATGTGCCACGTGCCAGGTCTGAGCTGAAGTTTTGGGAGTTGATGCATGGTGTTCTCTGCCTTTTGCTTTTTTCCTTTCTGCAGTGAGAATGTTGTGTCCCCAGTAGGGGCTGTTCCTTCAGCCTGGGTGTTGGAATAAAGGTACATGAATCAGAGCTATAGCTAATCCAGTGTAAGCCATGAAAGAGAAATAAATCTCTGTGGTAAAGCAGTGTTTGTTTGTTCTTTTTGCTGTGCCATGAGGCCTGGGGGATTTTAGTTCCCCAACCAGGGCACGCCTGCAGTGGGAGCACCAAGTCTTAACCCCTGGACTGCCAAGGAGGTCTCAAGGCAGTGGAGTTCTGAATCCATTATTGACCACAGCGAAACTAATACAGGAGTTCCACTAAAACTATATTAAGGTAATTTTTACTTCTACAGTTTAAAAAATTCAGAAGTTTGACAGCACACTCTTAACTGAGGCTGAGAACACAGGCTGTTTCATACATTTGGTATCACTTCATGGATGTTGGCAATGCTTACTGAGGTTACAAATGCAGGTGGCTGTAGTCAAAAAGCGGAGAAGGCAATGGCACCCCACTCCAGTACTCTTGCCTGGAAAATCCCATGGACGGAGGAGCCTGGTAGGCTGCAGTCCATGGGGTCGCTAAGAGTCGGACATGACTGAGCGACTTCACTTTTACTTTTCACTTTCATGCATTGAAGAAGGAAATGGCACCCCACTCCAGTGTTCTTGCCTGGAGAATCCCAGGGACGGGGGAGCCTGGTGGGCTGCCGTCTATGGGGTCGCACAGAGTCGGACACGACTGAAGTGACTTAGCAGTAGTCAAAAAGACAGACAATAACAAGTCTGGCAAGTTTGCGGAGAAATGCAAACCCTCGTGGCAATATAAAATAGTGTAGCTACTTTAGAAAACATGTCAGCAGTTCCTCAAAAAGTTAAATGTAAAGTGTGTGTGTGTGTGTGTGTGTGTGTGTGCGTGTGTGTGTGTTCAGTCGCTCAGTCACGTCTGACTCTGTGTGACCCTATGGACCTCAGCCTGCCAGGGTCCTCTGTCCATGGGATTTTCCCAGGCAAGCATACTGCAGTGAGTTGCCGTTTCCTTCTCCAGGGGATCTTTCCGACCCAGGGATCAAACCCATATCTCCTGCGGCTCCTGCATTAGCAGGGGGATTCTTTACTGCTGAGCCACCAGGGAAGCCTGGAATGTATATACCAGACACTGAATAAATACTAGAGAAAGGAAGGGCTCCAGAGTGCAGGTGACAGAAAGAGTGAGTTTGAATGGCTTTTTATTTGCTATGAGAAATTTGAAGTGAGAGGGAAACGGAGAAGATTGATGGGTCAGTCATTTGAGAGGTGTGGAAAATTTTGAAATAATAGCTCCAGAGACTGGAGGTAGGGCTGTCAATAGCAGAATAGTAATGTTCCAGGCAGTGCTGTGTGTTCAGTCAAGTAGAGTCACTGCTGCTTTTTGCCTCTGAAGATGGTCACTACCCTCGTTACAGTCCTGGGAATTCCCTTCACCTCTCTCCTGTGTTGGGCAAAATTTGACGTGGTCTGATTCTCTGTCCTTTGTCCATGACCTGCTTTGGTGTGTTTGTTTAGTCTTGTCTCTGGAAGTCTTTGGATCCTCCGTTGTTCTGAAACAGTATTATAATCTGTCTTTCTGTTGGTCATTCAGTGGATCTTTTTGGTCTATCCTTCGGTTCTATAAAGTTTTTCTTTTTTAAAATTTTTATTGTTTTCCTCCTTTTTCCCCCCGCCCCTTCTCTTTCTGTAACTTCTGTTAGTTGACTCTTGAGACTTTTGGAGTGATCTTTTCTAAAGTTCTTTTCTCTTTTACTGCCCATCTTTTTATATTTTATCTGCTGTGTGATTTTCTTGACCTTGTCATTTCAGTTGTCATAGTTTTAAAACTCTAGAGCTTCTGCTTCTCTGTGTAGCAATCTATTTTTCTTAGTGGATTCAGTATCTTCTGTTTCCTTCTGCTTCCTGTGTTTCTCCTCTTCTACCAAATGCCAGTTTCTCTGTTTTTGCTTCTGTGGTTCACATTAGGGGCTTTCCTCAAATGTCCTGTGGTCCCGGACTGTCTGCTTTCATTTAAGAGTGAGGCACTAAGGCATACTGAAGGCCCAAGTGCATGTAGGACGTATTTATTGGGTTGTGAGCATCATGGACTAGGTGATTGGTCAAGGACTGAAGAGTCTCATTGAGGTCAGTGTCTCCAGAGAGGGAACGCTGTGTAGTCTCCTGGAAGCTTTACCTCTGGCCGCTGACTCTGATCACTGGTTGGGAGAAAGGAGTTGACTCCATAGGTTATTTCCTCCTAATCTTTTCCTTACAGTGCTTCGTCCTCACCTCCTGCTGTGCTTGACATCCTTAAGTCCCAGACTTTCAGTTTCTCTACTTCCAGCTTCTTTGGAATCTGGTGGAGGAGAGGGGAGTCACTTGGCTGAATGGGCAGGGGAGGAGAGTGAGGGTCTAAATGTTCCTTTTAGAAATTTTCATCTAATTTTCATGTTTTTAGTTGTGCTTCTCCGTCCTGTCTTCCAGGATACCTAGCGTTGTAAATTCCTAAGCCTTTCTGGGCCTTTGCCCTAATAATCAGTTTATATCCCTCTGGCATAGCCCCCTACAGATAGACTGACTTTGACTTTCTGTTATTCGCTGAACCAGTTACCACTTCTCATCTGCTTTCTCTCCTCTACAGTTATTGACATCTCTCACCTCCTGTCTCTGTTTTATTCTTCAGGATTTAAAATTCCACTGATGTAATTTTAGTGGGGTTTCAGGAAGGAGTAGTGGTAAACATATGTGTTTAATCTGCCATGTTTAATTGGAATGAGCACAGAGACCATGAATTTATAGCAAAACCAATTTGAATGTTTAGGTGGTTTTTCACTAGCAGAATCCACAGTCCGGGTGGATTTGGTAAGAGAAGGACTGGCCAGCTGGAGTGGGATCCTGCCAGGTGAGTTCGGTGGAAGGACATTAGGGCTAGGGAGTTGAGGATTTTGGACAAAGGGTGGTTGAAGCAGCGGACTGTGCACCCCGGGCTGTGTAAATAAAGGAAAGAAAGATACAGACGAGTCGATGGTTGGAGGAATTTATGAACTGGAGATCCTGTGAAGTCAGAAAAACTTGTCAGTTTCCAAATGAACCCTACTTGGCCCTTGCAGCATCTTTTCAGCCAGGGGTGAAAGCGCCCTCCCTAAGTGTATTCTTGTTTCTTGGCTTTGTTATTCTATTTTAGGGGTTAATGTCCCTCTTGCTTCACCACTTCTTCCCACCATTGCTTTTTAAAAAGAAGACTGTGTGTGGGCAAGGGCTGTTCCCTTCCTCACGTCCCCAGGACAGGATTCTGTACGGAGTGTGAGGGCACGGATGCCTCATCTCCCCATTACCCCTGGAGGAAACTGGGCGTTCAGAGCCCTCACCTTTTGTTTCTTTCTTACAAGCTATTTTTTTAATTTATTTTTTATTTTTGACCGTGCTGGGTCTTCATTGTGGTGCAGGCTTTTGTCTAGTTGCAGCAAGCGAGGGCTGCTCTCTTGTTGCAGCGCTTGGGCTTCTCATTGCAGTGGCTTCGCTTGTTGCAGAGCACAGGCTCTAGCGCACGCGGCTTCCTCAGTTGCAGTTCCTGGGCTCTGAAGCCCAGGCTCAGTGGTTGTGGCACATGGGCTTCGTTGCTCTGAGGCATGTGGAATCTTCCTGGATCAGGGATCAAACCAGTGTCTCCTGCATTGGCAGGCAGATTCTTTACCACTGAATCACCAGGGAAGCCCCCACCTTTCATTTCTGAGCAGTAACTTTGGTCAGATGGATACAGAAGGGCCCGGGTGGACAGCCACGTCTTCCATGCAGACCTCTCTTCAGAGCTTTGGAAAGAGCCCCCGTCCAGGCTGGGGTCTCCCTTTCTTCACCAGTCGTTCCCTCCTTGCAGCCTGTTTTTTGCCCTACTGGCCTGCTTGCCATATCCAATGGCTTGAGCTGATCAACACCAGCAGATGTCTTGGTGGTTCTCTCTTTGAAGCCCTTATTTCATAGCAACAGGCCCTGAGGTGTCCTCACTCCTGGCCCAGAGGTGTTTGCACCACAGCAAGCTCTGGCTGAGGGAGCCCTGTGTGAGGCTGTGGAGCATGGCAAATTAGGATGGGGGCTTCAAAGTCCAGAGCCAACTCAAGACACATGCTGGCTGTGTGACCTGGACAGGTTATATCCATACTGTCTCTGAAATCTGTTACCTCATTTTTTAATAAAATTTTCTTATTGGAGTGTAGTTTGTTTATAATGTTGTGTTAGTTTCGGATGTTCGGTTCATTCAGTCATGTCCGACTCTTTGCGACCCCATGGACTGCAGCACACCAGGTTTCCGTGTCTGTCACCAGCTCCCGGAGCTTGCTCAAGCTCATGTCCATCGATGATGCCATCCAATCATCTCATCCTCTGTCGTCCCCTTCTCCTCCTGCCTTCAGTCTTTCCCAGAATCAGGGTCTTTTCCAGTAAGTCAATTCTTCCCATCAGGTGGCCAGAGTACTGGAGCTTCAGCTTCAGCATCAGTCCTTCCAATGAATATTCAGTACTGATCTCCTTTAGGATGGACTGGTTGGATCTCCTTGCAGTCCAAGGGACTCTGAAGAGTCTTCTCCAACACCACAGTTAAAAAGCATCAATTTTTCAGCACTCAGCTTTCTTTATGGTCCAGTTCTCACATCCATACTTGACTCCTGGAAAAATCATAGCTTTAACTAGATGGACCTTTGCTGATAAAGTAATATCTTTGCTTTTTAATATGCTCTCTAGGTTTGTCATAGCTTTTCTTCCAGTTCTCCAGGCAAGAATACTGGAGTGGGTTGCCATTCCCTTCTCCAAGGGATATTCCCCACCCAGGAATCGAACCCAGGTCTCCTGCATCGCAGGCAGATTCTTTACCATCTGAGCCACCAGGGAAGCCCTAGTTTCAGGTGTGAATCTTATATATGTGTATAAGATTCAGAAGTGAATCTTATACACATAAATATATATTCACTCTTTTTTTAAAAAATAGGATTCTTTTTCCCATGTAGGCCGTTAGAGAGTATGAATAGAGTTCTCTGTGCTATGCAGAAGGTTATTGTTGGTTATCTATTTTGTATATAGTAGTATGTATATGTCAGTCCCAACCTCACAATTTATCCCTCCCCTGCCGCATTTCCTCATCTTTAAATGTGGGTCATAAGCTTACCCTCGATGACTGTGAAGGTTAGACTGATGCATGTTAAGTTCAGAGTGAGGCATGTGGTGAATACTTCTATGGGGCCTATTTTTACCAGCCTCTGCACCTGAAATGCCCCATCAGGGGAGCCAGAGTGAGCGCTGATGAGGGATCGAGTCTCGTTCTCAAGGCTGGCCTGCTCCTCTGGTTTCCCCAAACCCAATCTACTGGGGAGAAGTCTAAGCTGGTTCCTTGGGGTCCAGTGGCTTCTGACAATGGATTGTGTCAGATCAGTCCACTTTGAGGTTGGTTCCTCCTTTCCATGTTTTCTGGATCTTCTTGCCTCCTCATTTGGGGGTTCCCTAGGCCTTGGTTTTGCCCCTCTCTCCCTGGCCATGTCTCTGAGCATTCTCTCCCCTGGGGGAATGGAGCCTATCACCAGGCTTCGGTTATACCCCAGCTCCCAAGGGTGCTTTTCTCTCACATCTCATCAGAGCACTGGACCTGACTTCCTCCCAAATGAGTGTTTGTAGCCCCAGTCTCCTCCACTTGGTTGGGTATTTCCAAGAAATAACAATTTTGCTTTCCATCTAGCTTCCGCTTTGCGCATCCCTGTTTTTCTTAGGGGCACTGTTCTTTTTCCTGGGGCTTAAAGCCCCAGGGTCTTCTTTGACCCTTCCCTCCCCTCCAATGTAGATTCCGTAAGTGTTGAACTGAGCGTAAACCGGCAAGTGGTTAAGCCTGCATGCTCCTCTGCCTGTCCTTTCCTACCCACATCTCCCTTGTTCACACGTGGGTCACCTCTTTCCTGGCTCACACCAATGGCCTGTTCATTCTTCCTCGTCCGGCTGCCATATGCTGGTCTTCTGAGCGCGTCATTTTCATCATGTTAACTCACCACGAAATCTTTCAACGGCTTTCCATTTTCTGCAGATAAAATCTAGATTCCTGGCCTGGCTGGTACTCAAGGCTGTCCATAACTCTTGCAGCCCTGCCCCCCTCGCCTTTCTCTCCATCATGTCCTTGCAGATCTTTCCAGTGGCCAGGTGCCTTCACGGACCCGAGAATCAACCACACTCACCCCCAGTGTCAGCTCGTGGCCTTCCTCCCCTGGCCCTGCATGCCTCCTATTCCTTCAAGACACAGCCCCAGTTCCCCTGCAGATCTTCCCCTGTCTTCAGCCTTCATCCCTCTCCTCTTCTCCTGAGTGGCGCTGGGGGTCAGCATCTAGATGGTGCCGCCTCCACCCGCACCCTGGTGTGAGCACAGTTGGTGCTTACTTTAGACAGCCACTCCCTGTTTCTTGAGCGGCTCAGCCTGCAAGGCACAGGACTCTACTTGTTTATCGCACTGCTACCCTCAGTGTGACTGTCTTTCTTCCTCCTCTTCAAAGGAGAGGGCTTTAGAAATCAGGACAGTTCTGAGAAGACTCCAGGGGTTGGGATGCAAAGAGATTGGTCTCTGAAAGTGAAAGTTGCTCAGTTGTGTCCAACTCTTTGCGACCCCATGGACTGTAGAGTCCATGGAATTCTTCAGGCCAAAATATTGGAGTGGTTAGGCATTCCCTTCTCCAAGGGGTCTTCCCAACCCAGGGATTGAACCCAGGTCTTCAGCACTGCAGGCGGATTCTTTACCCGTTGAGCCACCTCTGAGGCCTGCCTAAACCATTTTACCTCCCTAGTCTTGTTCAGGTCGCTCCCCACCTCAGCCTCTAGGGTCAGCTGCTGCAGTTTCCTGCCTCTGCCCCACTCCCCGCTCTTATCTCTTAGCCGAGCAGCCCTCTCTCATCCCCTCTCCAGGCCCTTGGGTTCCGGTGGGAAGTCCGATGTCCTGCTGGGTCTCCTCTCTGCTCCCCTCCAGCCTGAAGTGGAGGTGGCACTTGTTTCTGCCTTATATCTTCTCTCCTCACTTCATCGTGTCAGCTAACGATTATTCAGGAAACTTATCTCAACCTGCTGGCCCTGTCCCAAATCTTTAGGGCAAGGGTCATGAGAGTGATGTCACGGTCATGTGATTGCTGCCTATACCTTGCCCCCTCTGCTTCCCTGGTCCTAACACTCTAAAAAGCCAACTGTGTCCCCTGCCTCCAGTTTATCTGGACAGAGACCAGAGCAGAAAGGTAAGCTTCTCACCTTTGCCTTCGGTGAACAGGGGCCACTGGATTCTACCTGCTTAGCACTAATCTCCTTTTTCTTTCCCGCCCATCTCTGCCGACTCTCTCCCTGGACGCTCTCACTTGCCCTTACCTGTACAGTGAAGGCTGGGCCTTAGGCCCATTCTGGAGTTGAGGAATGCATTAGATTAGGTCTGGGTGGGGTCCACAGGCTGAGTAGGGAATAACTCCTGCTCTGCTCACAGATTTTCTCCTGATGGCTGACTCTCAACCTCTCCTCTCCCTTGATGGGGACCCTGTGGCTGCAGAAGCCTTGCTCCAGGACGTGTTTGGGATTGTGGTGGATGAGGTCATTCGAAAAGGGACCAGTGCCTCCGAGAAGGTGGGTCTTTGCTCCCTCTTCCTCCTCCTGTCCGTCAAACCTGACTCAGACATTTCCCCCTCTGTCCAGGCTTCTCCCCAGAACCCATCACCGCCTCACTGTGTGCCTCAGGGATTGCATGCTGGATCAGACTGTGTTTATTTATCCTTGTTCATGTGCTGCGTGGAAAACATTCCAAACTGGTGTTGAGTGCCAGTTTGTGGTGTCTATTGTCTGTTGAGATGTGGTTTGAGCAGCCAGTTGGTTGCGTGCCTCGGTGCCCCCGGAGTCTCCTGCTGCTCTCCTAGGTCTGTGAGTGGAAGGAGCCCGAGGAGCTGAAGCAACTGCTAGACTTGGAGCTGCGGCACGAGGGCGAGTCACAGGAGCAGATCCTGGAGCACTGCCGGGCCGTGATCCGCTATAGCGTGAAGACCTGTGCGTGTGGGGCTTGGGGGAGGCATGTCTGGAATTTGTGCCCAGATCCACTCTGAGCCTGCGTCCCCCTTCTCCAGGTCACCCTCGTTTCTTCAACCAGCTCTTCTCAGGGTTGGATCCCCATGCCCTGGCCGGGCGCATTGTCACAGAGAGCCTCAACACCAGCCAGTGAGCCATCCCAGGACCCCCGCCCTCCACCCCACAAAGGATTTGGGTTTGCGGGAGACAGACCCCAGGAGCAGGATAGGAGAATGGTGTCTGCCCCCGTCTCTTTTCGGGGAATCTCTGCTGGCAGAGTCTTTCCCCTCCTACCCATTCGGGTTTCCTTTCCCAAACTTTCTCTTGTATCCCGGCTCCAGTGTTTTCTCATTCTTTCTTTCCTGGTTCTTTGTCACCAGCCCAGCTGTCTCTTCAGCCCTTCCTTTCACTCACACTCTCCACCTCCTCTGAGAGTCCCTCCCAGTCTCTTTCCCACTCTCATCATTCCCTCTCCTGGCAGGTACACGTACGAAATCGCCCCTGTGTTTGTCCTCATGGAGGAGGAGGTGCTGAAGAAACTCCGGGCCCTGGTGGGCTGGAGCTCTGGGGATGGGGTCTTCTGCCCTGGTATGTGAAGAGGAGGGGGCCTTTTCGAGAGTTCCTCCTCCCCCGCCATCCTCTTTCTCTGGGTTGGCTGGGAGGGGTGATTCTCCTTTGTTTCTTCTCCAACTGGGTTTGGGCCAAAGCAGAGAGAAGCTGCCCAGTCCCCTGTATCCTCGTGTTTGCCAAACAGTCCATGGGATTGGTGCCTGCCGTCCTGGTGGGGGGTGGGAGTGGCTCCTGGATCGGCCCAGGGTGAGGAGCAGGGGTGATCAGGAGATCTGCAGATCCTGCCATTCTGGGTCACCAGCATGCCATTTGTCAAGTCCTCGGAACCCGTGGCCCGGTAGCCAGTCACTTGTGCTTCTGGGTGGAGAGATCAGGAGAGCCAAGCTCCAGTTTGCCAAGCTCCCACTGCCACTCCCTCTCGCCACCACCCCTTCCTTCCCTGTGACAGGTGGCTCCATCTCCAACATGTATGCAGTGAACCTGGCCCGCTATCAGCGATACCCAGACTGCAAACAGAGGGGCCTCCGGGCACTGCCGCCCCTGGCCCTCTTCACATCGAAAGAGGTGGGAAGAGGCACAGGCCTACCCTGGGCTCCCGATTCTAATGTCCAGCCAGCTGAGTCCGGGACCCGTGACTCAGCCTGCCCAGACCCTTCTCTGAGGCTGACCTGCCCCATAGGTGGATGTGCTTCCTTCCACCAGAGGGGCTGTGTAAGGGCCCTTGTCACCTTGCCTGCTGTCTGGGGTAGCGGAGGGGCATCCAGCGCAGTGTGCACGGTCCACACCCTTTCTCCTGAGAGTGTGGTCCATGGGCCAGTGGCATCACTATCACTTCTTGTTTCTTGTTGTTTAGTCACTAAGTTGTGTCCGACTCTTTGCAATCCTGTGGACTGTAGCCCGCCAGGCTCCTCTGGCCGTGGGATTTTTTAGGCAAGAATACTGGAATGGGTTGCCATTTCCTTCTCCAGGGGATCTTTCCCACGCAGGGATCAAACCCGTGTCTCCTGCAATGCAGGCATATTCTTTACCACGGAGCCACCAGGGAAGATCAGTATCACTTGGGAGCTTGTTAGAAATGCAGAATCTTTGGCCCCCGTGCAGACCTACTGAATATGAATCTGCATCTTTACCAGACACACTGGTGATTTGTAGGCATGTGAATGTTTGAGAAGCCCTGGTCTACAGGGTCTCAACCATTTAACCAGTCTCTTTCCTCCCCACCCTCCCTGCCCTCTTCCTTCCCCCGCAGTGTCATTACTCCATCAAGAAAGGAGCCGCTTTTCTGGGACTTGGCACCGACAGTGTCCGAGTGGTCAAGGCAGATGAGAGGTGAAGGTCCTTCTGTCTGCGTGGCTCAGACCCAGCCTGGCACAACATGTCTTCCCCTTGCCAGAAGCTCTGGCCTTGGGCCCACACCCTGGCGGACTTCTCTCCCCGCTCTCTTCCCTCCGAGCTGCCTCTTCTGTCTGCCAGTGCCTGCTGGAGTCTCCGCCCTGTCCCCTGAGATCTGTTTACCCCTCTTAGGGAAAATCAACATTGTGGCCTCCGCATTGCTAACCACATGTTACCCTGCTCTTGAAAGTTCTGCCGCCTAGCCTAGAGAATCTATTACTTCTCTACCCACTCAGTTTTCTCTTCTAGAGGGAAAATGATCCCTGAGGATCTGGAGAGGCAGATCAGCTTGGCTAAGGCCGAGGTGAGTGAGTGAAAGGCGCTGGGGCAGTGGAGCGGGGCCCCTCTGCTCCTTTCTTGGAGGGTCTTTGACTGGCCCTGCTCAAGGCTCCCCTCCTCCCTCCCCCTGCACTCTGTGCCTGTCTTCCCTGGCGGGCTGAAGTGATCCCTCCCTCCCGAGTGATCCCAGTCCTGCTGAGACCCACAAGCAGGATCAGACCCTGGGACAAGGGCAGAACTGAGTCTCTGAGTAGAGTCCCAAGGAGCACTGCAGGGAGGATGTTGGGGACCTGGAGGGTAGCACAGAAGGTTTCTGTGAGTTGGGAGGGTCTGTGCAGGGCGAGCAGCGTGGACTTGGAGTGATGGGAGGTGTGGAGGCCCCTTCACCTGGGGGACACAGAGATACTGCAGCCATCTTAGAGGGCATTTCAGCACTGTCTGTACCATTTTTAAATGTATCTGTCATGGGAAATAGATGGGGAAACAGTGTCAGACTTTATTTTTCTGGGCTCCAGAATCACTACAGATGGTGACTGCAGCCATGAAATTAAAAAACGCTTACTCCTTGGAAGGAAAGTTATGACCAACCTAGATAACATATTCAAAAGCAGAGACATTACTTTGCCAACAAAGGTTCGTCTAGTCAAGGCTATGGTTTTTCCTGTGGTCATGTATGGATGTGAGAGTTGGACTGTGAAGAAGGCTGAGTGCCGAAGAATTGAGGCTTTTGAACTGTGGTGTTGGAGAAGACTCTTGAGAGTCCCTTGGACTGCAAGGAGATCCAATCAGTCCATTCTGAAGGAGATCAGCCCTGGGATTTCTTTGGAAGGAATGATGCTGAAGCTGAAACTCCAGTACTTTGGCCACCTCCTGCAAAGAGTTGACTTATTGGAAAAGACTCTGATGCTAGGAGGGATTGAGGGCAGGAGGAGAAGGGGACGACAGAAGATGAGATGGCTGGATGGCATCACTGACTCGATGGACGTGAGTCTGAGTGAACTCCGGGAGTTGGTGATGGACAGGGAGGCCTGGTGTGCTGCGATTCATGGGGTCGCAAAGAGTCGGACCCGACTGAGCGACTGATCTGATCTGATCCACTGACTCAGAGTCCTACTACTAGGATTAGCCTATAAATGTTCATTACAAAGTGCTTAGAATTGTGTGCACTGGGGCAAAGTATAAAATTTTAAAAAACATTTTAGTATTCATCAGTAGATAAATTACAGTGTATCTGTGTCAGTTTCTTCCTTTGCAACATGAGCATGATATAGAACTAATCAGAGTTGTTACAAGGCTGAAATTAATAGTATGTAAAGCACATGAAAATGCCTCAACTATGTACTTTAAGTATAAATTTTAAAAATATGTTTATATCGCCACATGCAAATAGTTGCAGCACCATTTTTTTTTAAACTTTATTTTGTATTGGCATATAGCCAGTTAACAATGCTGTGATCAGATCAGATGAGATCAGTCGCTCAGTCGGGTCCGACTCTTTGCGACCCCATGAATCGCAGCACGCCAGGCCTCCCTGTCCATCACCAACTCCCAGAGTTCACTCAGACTCACATCCATCGAGTCAGTGATACCATCCAGCCATCTCATCCTCTGTCATCCCCTTCTCCTCTTGCCCCCAATCCCTCCTAGCATCAGAGTCTTTTCCAATGAGTCAACTCTTTGCAGGAGGTGGCCAAAGTACTGGAGTTTCAGCTTCAGCATCATTCCTTCCAAAGAAATCCCAGGGCTGATCTCCTTCAGAATGGACTGGTTGGATCTCCTTGCAGTCCAAGGGACTCTCAAGAGTCTTCTCCAACACCACAGTTCAAAAGCATCAATTCTTCGGCGCTCAGCCTTCTTCACAGTCCAACTCTCACATCCATACATGACCACAGGAAAAGCCATAGCCTTGACTAGACGAACCTTTGGAATGCTGTGATAGTTTCACGTAAATAGCAAAGGGATTTAGCCGTACAGATACATGTATCCATTCTCCCCCAAACTCCTTTCCTGTCCATGCTGTCACTTAGCATTGAGCAGAGTTCAGTCAGTCCTTGTTGGTTATCCATTGTAAATATAGCTGTGTGCACATGTCCATCCCAAACTCTGTCATCCTCCTTCCCCCATCCCCAGCAACCATAAGTTTGTTCTCTAAGTCTATGCGTCTCTTTCTGTTTTGTAAGTTTATTTGCATCATCTCTTTTTAGATTCCTCGTATAAGGGATGTCATGGGGTATTTCTTTTTCTCTGTCTGACTTACTTCATTCAGTATGACGATCTCTGGGTCCATCCATGTTGTTGCAAGTGGCATCATTTCATCCTTTTAATGGCTGAGTAATATTCCATTGTATACATGTACCACATCTTCTTTATCCATTCCTCTGTCGATGGACATTTAGGTTGCTTCCATGTCTTGGCTATTGTAAATAATGTGCAGCACCAGTTTTTGAAAATGTCTGTTTTTCCCCAGCGAATTGTCTTGGCATCCTTGTTAAAACCCAAAGAGTGTTTAAGTGTGAGGATTTATTTCTAGACTCTCAGTCTATTCCATTGATCTGCATGGCTATCCTATTGACCACACTGTCTTAGTGTAGCTTTGTAGTAAATTTTAAAATCAGTGTTTGTGAGTCCTCCAACTTTGTTCTTTGTCAGGATGGTTTTGGCTTTCTAGGTCCCTTAAATTTCCACTTGAATTTTAGGCTCAGCTTGTCAATTTCTGCTAAGAAACCAGTTGGGATTTTGATAGGGATGTGTTCAATTTGTGGATCCATGAACATGGAATGCCTCTGTTTATTTAGGTCTTCTTTTATTTCTTTTCAACAATGCCTTGTAGTTTTCACAGTATCTGTTTTGCATTTCTTTTGTTGAATTAATTCCTAAGTATTTTGTTATTTTCAGTGTTCTTATAAATGAAATTTTCTTGTTCCCATTTTTGATTGTTTGTTTCTAATGTGTAAAAATACAACTGATTTTTGAATATTGATCTTGTACTCTGCAAATTTGTTAAACTCATTTATTAATTCTCAGTCTTTTTAATGGGTTCCTTAGGATTTTCTAGATATAATATGTTATCTGTAAATACAGATAATTTGCTTTTTTCCTTTTTAATATGGATGCCTCTTATTAAAAAAAAAACTTAATTTTCTCTTTAATCACAAACTAGACAAGATTGGCATTAACGCTGTTTCATTTATTTGGCTGTGTCAGATCTCTGTTGTGGTTCGAGGTTCCTCTCTAGCTGTGGCACAGGAGCTGTAGAGCATGTGGGCTCAGCGGGCTCAGTAGTCACAGTGCACTGACTTCATTGCCTGTGGCATCTGGGATCTTCGTTCCTGGGCCAGGGATTGAACCCATGTCCCCTGTATTGGAAGGCGGATTCTTAACCGCTGGAATACCAGGAAAGTCCCTGGATGCCTTTTATTTTTTGTTTTAATTTTTTTTAACCTAATTGCCCTGCTAGAACCTCAGCACCGAGTTGAATAGATATGAGGAGAGGAGAGTGAACATCCTTATCTTGTTCCTGGTCTTAGGGGGAAGGCTTTCAGTCTTTCACCATTGAGTGTGATGTTAGCTGTGAGTTTTTTGGTAGTTGCCCTTTATCAGGTTAAGAACATTCCCTTCAAATCCTCTTTTTTTTTTTTTTCCTGAATGTTTTTATTGTGAGGATTTTGTCAAATGTTTTTGTATGTCCACTGAGATGATCACTATACCACATTGAGATGTGGGGGTTTTTTCCCTTTATTTTATTGATAGGATATATTAATTGATTTTTGGATGTTAAACCAAACTTGCACTCTTGGGAAAAATCCCACTTTGTCATGGTATATGATTCTTTTTCTGTGTTGCTGATTTGGGCTTGCTAGTGTTTTGTACTCTTTCCTGGAAAATCCCATGGATGGAGGAGCCTGGTAGGCTGCAGTCCATGGGGTCGCTAAGAGTCGGAGACGACTGAGCAACTTCACTTTCACTTTTCACTTTCATGCATTGGAGAAGGAAATGGCAACCCACTCCAGTGTCCTTGCCTGGAGAATCCCAGGGACGGGGGAGCCTGGTGGGCTGCCGTCTCTGGGGTCGCACAGAGTCGGACACGACTGAAGCGACTTAGCAGCAGCAGCAGCAGCAGCAGTGTTTTGTAGATTTTTATGTCTTTATTTAGAAGAGATATATTCTATATTTTTCTTGTGATATTTTGTCAGTTTTGGTATCTGGGTAAAACTCATTTCATAGGATGAATTCAGAAGTGTTCCTTCCTCTTCTGTTTGTTTTGTAAGTTAATGAAGAGCTGGTATCAGTTCTTAAATGTTTTGTAGAACTCATCAGTGAAGCCATCTGGGCCTGCACTTTTCTTTGTAGTAGTTTTTTTAATACTAATTCAATTTCTGCGTAAATTTTATACTATTAGAATATTTAAAATAGTATTTTGATCTTCAGTAAGACATTCAACTTTTTTGAAAGAGTATAAGCTTTGGAGATAGACTATTAGACAGACCTAGGTTTAAATTCTATCTCTGGAGTTGCAGCTCGGGGCCAAGTTTCTTAACACCTCTGAACCGTAGTGTCCTCACTTGCAAATTGAAAGGGGCAGTAACACATAGTAAGGTTGCCAGGGCCCGGGTCAGGCCTGTGAAGAGTTTCTAGAGCTCAGCGCCAGGCTCTGGATAGCTCTCCAGATGAGTTCTCAGCCTTGGGCTCCCTCTTCATTCTTGCCACAGGGTGCCGTGCCATTCCTGGTCAGTGCCACCTCTGGTACTACAGTGCTGGGGGCCTTTGACCCCCTGGAGGCAATCGCAGATGTGTGCCAGCATCACGGGCTGTGGCTGCATGTGGACGTGAGTTGGGACGGGCCTAAGAATGGGGTGGGCTGGGCCAAGGCCAAGGCCCATATTGCTCCTTCCGCTCCACAGGCTGCCTGGGGTGGAAGCGTCCTGCTGTCACAGACACATAGACATCTCCTGGCTGGGATCCAGAGGTGCGTATGGCCCCCACACCCTGACCTGCACCCTTCAAATCCTTGATCCAGAGAACACTCTTGGGCCAGGGAGCTCAGATGGGAATAGGGGAAGGAGGCTGGTGGGAGGGAAGTGGGAGAGATGATTGATTGGGGCTGGGATATTAGACATCAGATTTGGGAATTCTCCTCTGGGTTGAGGTGAGACCAAAGCCCCTTTTACTGGAGATCTGGAAAGGGTGGGGAGGCTCTAATTGGGCAGCTTGACTGGGAGCTGGCTGACCCTACTTTGCTCTGCCCACCCCAGGGCTGACTCCGTGGCCTGGAATCCCCACAAGCTCCTCTCCACAGGCCTGCAGTGCTCAGCTCTTCTTCTCCGGGACACCTCGGTAGGTCTGCTCCTGCCCTGAACCTCTGTTTTCTCTTCTGTCTCACCTGGGGGGAGCTTCAGGCCTTAACCATAGTTTCCTTACCATCCCATCTGAAGCTGATTATCTGTGACTACCCTAATCCCCGGTAGTGGGCTCTCTCACTCCCCCTGTCTTCAGGCAAAGGAAAAACTTCCCAACAAAAGTATAATCAGAGGGATCCTGGGTCATTTGGGAACTCTTGAGTGTTGGAAGAAAACCCAGAGAAAGGGTTTCAGTAAGCCGGCAGCCATCCCATCAGTGCTGCCTGATTCCAGGGAAAGAAACATGTGGACTGAGCTAAGAAGTCACCCAGCGCAGCCCTGGGGGGAAGCTCGTGGGGTAGGGGGAGAGTCTGACTGTCCCCCCACCCTCCGCAGAACCTGCTCAAGCGCTGTCACGGGTCCCAGGCCAGCTACCTCTTCCAGCAGGACAAGTTCTACGATGTGGCTCTGGACACGGGAGACAAGGTGGTGCAGTGTGGCCGGCGTGTGGACTGTCTGAAGCTGTGGCTCATGTGGAAGGCACAGGGCGAGCAGGGGCTGCAGCGCCGTGTGGACCAGGCCTTTGCCCTTGCCCGGTAGGAGTGGGCACTACAGCCCTGCGCCCCTTGCCTGCTCTCAGTGTCCTCTTGGTTCACCCTCTCTGTCGCTTCTGTTTCTGTATTTCTGCCTTTTCTCCTCCACCCATGATTTCTCACTCTCTGATCACAGGTACCTGGTGGAGGAGCTGAAGAAGCGGGAGGGATTTGAGTTGGTCATGGAGGTATGACCCACCCTGTGCTCTTCTGCATCCTCCGGCCCCCTGCCCCCAGCCTGTGTCTCACGCCAAACCCTGATGGGAGAAGAGGGGCGGTGAGAGGGGAACGGCCCCTCTTCCTCTGCTTACACCTTCCCCCTGTTTATTCCTCCCAGCCTGAATTTGTCAATGTGTGTTTCTGGTTCGTGCCCCCGAGTCTGCGCGGGAAGAAGGGGAGTCCAGATTACAGTGAAAGGCTGTCTAAGGTAGGCTTTCTCCCTGCTCTGGTTAACCAGTGCAGCTGGTGCGTTTCCGCCCCCTGCTGGCTGTAAGCGGCATGGCAGCCACCTTTGCTAGTCTCTTGCTCTGATGTGGGGACAGTGAACCAGAAGATGACACCCGCTTGTCCCCACTTCTGTGAGCCTGGGGGATGGAGGATAAGGTATGCTTCTATAAAGGAAGAAGAAGACAGAGAGGGACATTACAGAAGTCACCAGTGTGCAGTACATAGACTGGCTGTGTGGGGCGTTCTGGGAGCTGAGTGAGGCAGAAAAGTCTCAGTTTTACTCACTGATACCGGGTACAGAACAACCCTGTCAGGCCAGGAGATATGTCCTGGCCCCTAAGGTTAGATCGGTACTAGGGGCGGCAGATGATCCAAAAGGACAAGAATATTCTCACCCTTAAAGTAAAGTAGCTCAGTCGTGTCTGACTCTCTACGACCCTATGGACTGTAGCCTTGCAGGCTCCTCCGTCCATGGGATTTTCCAGGCAAGAATACTGGAGTGGGTTGCTGTTTTCCTCTCCAGGGGATCTTCCTGACCCAGGGATTGAACTCAGGCCTCCCGCATTGTGGGCAGACTTTTTACCATCTGAGCCACCAGGGAATCTCACTCTTAAGGAGTCACTCATTTAGAAAACAAGCATTACCTATTTGAAACCAGTGTGTTCAAGGCAATCTTGGAAATTATATATTGGATCACAGGGTGCAGATAAAAAATGTTATAGGAATTCAGAGAGGGGAGAAGAAGGTGTCAAGGATGATGAAGGCTTGAAGTTAGACTGAAAAAGCAGTGGTTGAGATTCAGCGAAAAGTCAGGATTTAGCAGAAAATGGCCCATGTGACAACTTGGAGAATGATGAGATGGAGAAGAATGCAGGAGGTAGAGAAGGTCCAGTGGGCCAGGTGTGGTGGCAAAGGTAAATAAACTGGGGCCACGGTCAGAATCCAGGCAGTGAGTTGCTGTCTCTGGAAGGCAGCTAGGTGGAGAGAGATGCAAGTGGGGGAACCCATCCCTTCCCCTGACCCCAGGCTGCAGCTAAAGGGTCCCTCCTCTCCTCCCGCAGGTAGCCCCAATCCTCAAGGAGCGCATGGTGAGGAAGGGTTCCATGATGATTGGCTACCAGCCCCATGGTACCCGGAGCAACTTCTTTCGCATGGTTGTGGCCAACCCTGCACTGACACGGGCTGATATGGACTTCCTGCTGAACGAGCTGGAACGGCTGGGCCAGGATCTCTGAGTCGCTCCACCTTGCTGCTGGCCTGGGCCCCTCCCCCCAGCCTCGCCATCTCCCTGAATCTCCTCCCTACCTTCTCAAGAAGAAACTCACTAGGAAACAAAGCTGCCTTCATTTTTATGTGCTTTGACCCGCTAGCTCTCCTGTAAATTTTGGGCTGGCCAAAAAGTTGGTTCTGGTTTTTCCTCATAACATCTTATGGAAACACCCAAATGAACTTTTTGGCCAACCCAATATTTTATATTAAGAGGATGTTTAAATAAATGGTATGATATCTATATGGTAGAATATTACTCTGCCATTTAAATTGTATTTACAAAGAGGACTTTTATAGATAGGAGAAAAATAATTTTAATACAATGTTATGTTGAGAAAGCTGGATATGACTGTATATATGGTAATATCTGACCTGTATTCAAAAATACATAGGAAAAGACTGATGAGATGGAATATGCCAAAATATTAATAGTTTTACCTGGGGTGGGATTATAAGCAGTTTGAAAATGAACTTCTTTATGCTTTTTGTGCTCCCTGCTTTTATGATATAATGAATATCTATTATGTTTATAATAGGAAAATAATTAAAAAATTTTCAGCCATATTATTTAGATATATTGTAAAGTTTGTTACCTTTCAACAAAATAGTGGGGAATGCAAATTCATTAAAAAGGTATACTAGAGGCTAAAAATAGGGGAAAAGTTTCCCAGAAATCTTGAGTGGGAGGAGAAAGCCCAAAAGTGGAGTTGCTCTGAAGTTAATTGTACTTTAATGACACTAAAAATAAAATGGGCACCGATTGTCTCTTGAGACCAGAACCTTGTCCACTAATCACTCTTAAAAAAATCTTCACATACACCAAAAAGGTAAGAATCTTCCCTTTCTAATTTAAACAACAGAAACCAAGCTGGGAAAAAAAAAAAAAAAAAACAACCCAGTGACGAAACCAGCCACTGTTATGTCTTCTATTATTGCTATTTTCTTACATAAAAACATCCATTTAACACTTAAAATCCTAGGCTGGTGTTGCTTCTCAGCCACTTTTTTGGAAAGCGGCATTTAGCTACACAAGTTATTCAGGACAAGTGGCAAGTCTTCCAGAACTTTCTGTTATTTCCAATTCCTAAAAATACCATTTATGAAAACAATAACGTGGTCATGTAAAAGTCATCCAAAATTATTTGAAGAGGCAAATACAGACTGTACAAACCATAGTAAAAGAACATCCAAATCTCCAACCCAATTCTTTTGACCATTTGGGGGAAAAAAGACTTTCTATTCATAAATTACTAATAATTTCCCTATAAACTTGTTATTTTTGTTATAAATGATATCTAATTTCTTCCAAATAATAAATTTGTTTTAAGAGTACTAGTAATCTGAGCTCCAAGCCCTAATCTTAAAGAGTTATTTATCTGAAAAATGTCTTAAACACTGTAAAAGCAAACTAAAAAAAAAATCCCTGTTTTTCAACTCAAAACCAGAAAGCAAAAAAAAAAAATCTTCAAATTTCTTGACTCACCTCCATCAGCAAAGTATCTTTTAAGGCTAGAAAGATAGGACATAAAATCAATCACGTATTTTTCTCCAGCTTTATGAAACTGATTCTTATTTCCTCCATTCCCAAAATTCAGCCTCAAAATCTGGATACAATATGGTGACCTCTTTCTTTCTTCTTCTCCCATCCACAGTTACTGAGCTCCCGCTGTGTGGTAATTCCTTTCCCTGCCTTCCAAGAGCTACCTACTAAGATTGAAGCAGTCATTCCTCAACTGAGGCCTGTCCCTGCTCCAGGGCCTTGGCGCTGCTGTCCCCTTTGGCCTCAGTGTTCACCCGTCGACGTGGTTCTCGCTCCCTCATTGCTTTTAGATTTTTGTTCAGATGTTATATCCTTAGTGAAGCCTTCCTTGAATTCTTTATTTGAAATTACATTTTCACCCTCTATTCTTTTATCTCCCCTGTTTTTCTCTATAGCATGTATAAGCATCTGGCATACACTAACTAATTAATTAACTTATTTACTTACTTCCCCTGACCCAGCAACACCTCCGTCCCTGTGGGTCTCACCCAACTGGAATGTCAGCTCTGGGAGCAGAGATTTTGTATCACTGCCTCCCAAACTGGAGTCTAGTACTTCCCAGGTGGGTAATGTTGAGTGAGTGTTTAATGAACTCCAGGTACTCGTTGACTTGCTCTCAGTTACATAACTGTTTTAAAAAATTTATTTGACTGTGTGGGGTATTAGTTGTGGCACGTGGGATCTAGTTCCCTGACCAGGGATTGAACCCAGGCCCCCTACATTGGGAGCTCGGACCTTACCTACTGGACCACCAGAGAAGTCCCCAGTCACGTAACTTTTAAGTGCTGGGTCAAAGCTAAATTCAGACCATCTTCCTCCGGGTCTGAACCGTGGGTCTAGTCTGCTTCCGATGACAGGTTGATGTAATTCATAGGTGTGTGCATGTCGGGGCTGTTTTTTGAACCCTGTGCCATGGATCTGCTTGTGGGGAAGGATGAAGGCATGCGCGGGTTTGGTCCCTCACCTTGCCCTTGGCCTCAAGAAGTATTTCTGTCAAACAGGAAATAAACTTTTTGGGAACACCTGGGTGAATTACAATATTGGAATGGGTATTGTTTTGTTTTTGTTTAAAGGGGTCAAGTATTAAAGAGGCTAGCCTCCCCATGGCTCGAGAAGGAAGATGGTGACTTTACGGGGTGGCAGGCCAAGATCTGGGGAACTAAAAGCTGGGTGGGCACATTGGATGTGGCACTCTTGAGAGTGGGGTGAGAGGCTTTTTAGGAGAGTGGATGAAAGGGAGCAGACTATAGTAAATTAGTATTTGGATACTTGGAACTGTTCTAATGCATCCTAGGTCCTCAGTTGGCTATTTCTCTTCTGTTTATATACTTTAAAAAAATCTTTGTATTTTGAAATAATTTCAAACTGCAAGTACTTCAGTGTACTCTTTACCTGAATGTATAATATTCACAAATTTTCTGTGTCACTATATATGTACTATAACCTATTTTTTTCAGAACCATTGGAGAGTCATAAACAATACAACTCTTTATCTCTTAATATTATAGTGTATATTTCCCAAGAACGTTGTTTTAACCATGATACAATGACCAAATTCAGGAAATTTAACATGACCCTATACTTTCGTCTGAAGGCTCTATTCTGAAGTTGTGGATTGTCCCAACAATGCGTTTCCCCTTCCAGTGTGAGAGTCTAGTCCCAGATCATGTATTACGTTTTGTTGTCGTGTCTTTTTGTCTCCTTTGTTCTAAGCTAACTCCAAGACTTCCCTGCTGGTCCAGTAGTTAAGACTCTGAGCTTCTAACGCGGAAGTTTGATTCCTGGCTGGAGAACTAAGATCCCACATGCCGTGTGGCATGGCCAAAGACTAAATTAATTAATTAATTAAAATAGTTCCTCAGCCTTTCTTTATCATTAGCTTTGACATTAAAAAAAAGTACAGGCCAGTTGTATTATAGAACGTTCATCAGCTTGTTTTTTCCTGCTGCTTCCTCAGCTGGATTCAGGTTATGCATTCTAAGCTGTAATATGATTTGCCATGTGTGTCCTTTCAGAGAAGCACATCCCAAGGTCTATAATGTCCATCTGCTCCTTACTGGTGATGTAACTTGCATCAAGGTCAAAAGTGGTCAAGGTGGTATCTGGTTTCTCCATGGCATAGTTACAATTATTCCCTTTGCATCTAATAATCTGAGGAGACATTCTGAGATTTTGCAAATATCCTGTTCCTCTTCATATTTTCCCCACCTAGACTTAGCATCCTCTCATATATCTTGCCAAGCCACCTTTTAGTATAATGGTTGCCAAATGGTAGTTTTGTAACTCCAACACTCCCTCCACTTTTACAATTTGGGATTTGTATGGGACTATAACGAAGAGCCCTCCCTTCTCCTTACTAATTTAGTCGTCTATATTTTTTCAACATGGACACTTGTTTTATTCAGTAATTTTTAATCCATTTATATCTTTACTTATTTTTTAATGCTCAAATTGTCCCAGTTTGACCACAGAGAGCTCCTTTTATCTGGCTCCCATGTCCTTTGCTGCTACTGCTGCTGCTAAGTCGCTTCAGTCGTGTCCGACTCTGTGCAACCCCATAGACGGCAGCTCACCAGGCTCTCCCGTGCCTGGGATTCTCCAGGCAAGAACACTGGAGTGTGTTTCCATTTCCTTCTCCAATGCATGCACACATGCTCACTCACTTCAGTCGTGTCCAACTCTGTACGACCCTATGGATTGCAACTCACCAGGCTCTTCTGTCCATGGGATTTTCCAGGCAAGAGTACTGGAGTGGGGTGCCATTGCCTTCTCTGCCCATGTCCTTTAGACATGTCTTAAAACAAAAACACACAGCTTTTGTTTCTGGCACAGCAAAAACCTTGTCCCTTCTCTGCCCAGTCTTGCAATCTGCAAGGAACCCTGATTCCTTTTAGTGAAGAGCGGCATTTAGAAACCACAACCTAGGCACAGGTGTGTTCATTGACGCTGGATGTATTCATGTACTCTTAAAATGTATACTAACATCCTTGGGAGCTCCTAACCCATCTTAACTGTGCTGAGGGAAACCAAGGACCAGAGCTTTAAAGGGGGAAATGATGTACCCCTGGGAGCTGGCACGGGAATAGCAGATAGAATGGACTGATAACCGAGGATGGTAGTGGAGGAGGTGAGGTACAGAGTTGGGGTGCTTAGTTTATTCATCTCTTTTTTTCTTTTTGCATTTTTTTTTTTTTGTGTGTAATAAAGTTTTATTACAGTATAAAGGAGATAGAGAAAGCTTCTGACATAGGCATCAGAAGGGGGCAGAAAGAGTACCCCTCTTTTTGCATTTTAAAAAATACATTTATCTATTTATTTGGCTACACCAGGTCTTATTTGCAGCATTCAGGATCTTTAGTTGTGGCATATGGGATCTAGTTCCCCAACCAAGGATTGAACCTAGGCCCCCTGCATTGGGAGCATGGCGTCTTAGCCACCAGACCACCAGGGAAGACCCTTGCATTTTTTAAATCTTTAAAAAAATTTTTCAAAAATTAGAGTATAATTGCTTTACAATGTTGTGTTAGTTTTGCTGTACAACGATGTGAATCAGCTATATGTATACATATATCCCCTCTCTCTTGAGCCTCCCTCCCATTCCCCGCATCTCACCATGATTCATCTCTTTTTTTAGAGAGGTTTTTTTGTTTTTTTTTTTTTAATGTTAAGTGAAGAACCTTGCCGATTGGGTTTTTTATAAAGTGGCATTTCTCTTATAGACCCTGGTTTAGCATTAGCATTCCAAGTGTCATATAATTTTCCATCTTAGACTTGAGAGGCCAGCACAGGAACTTGTCTGGTATAACTTCGGTCTGTAGGTAGATTTTTAAAACCTTTATTTTACAAATAAGGCAGCCGTGGCTGGGCAAAGTTCAGATTCTTAACAAGGTCATGAAAGTGTCTCTTAAGCAGAGGATGTATTTAGTTTTAAAGAGGAATATCATTTGTTTGTATAAGCCACCATCTCTTTAATTTTATCCCCCCAATGCAATAGTTCTGTGCTTTCTTTTCTATGCTGATACTCTTAGTTCTTGAGATCCAGTTTCCGCCTGTTAGAAAAATCCGGTAGTCTGATGGCCTAGTTTTGAAAATTTCCTGAAGTACATTTTTAGCAAGTTCTCTGGTGCCAACATAATGAGCTTGCACATTTCCTTAGTTTGTAGCATGTTATTTTTAGCTCTTTCTTATTACCATATACATTTTAAAGTTGGCTCAGAGGTTTAAGTGTTTTTACTGTCAACTGGAGGTGTGTGGTGCTGTTCCCTTCTGCTACATACTGTCACACATTAGTGCTGAGACAGGGCCATGTCCTGAACGGAACTTCAATTACAATGGAAGCTTTGATTACTACAAAGCTCCAGTAATCAAGACAGTGCGGGCTACAGGATAGACATGCAGGTCAATGGAATAGACTGAGACTCTAGAAATAAACCCTCACATTTGCACTTAATTGATTTTCAACGACGATGCCAAGACAATTCATTAGGGGAAAGAATAGTCTTTTTCAATAAATGATGCTGGGACAACTGGATATCCACGTGCAGAGTTTAACCCCTTTGTCACATTATACACAAAAGTTAACTCAGATTATAGGACTAAATGTAAGAGCTGTGCCGTGCTTAGTTGTGTTTGACTTTTTGTGACCCCATAGACTGTAGCCCGCCAGGCTCCTCCGTCCCTGGGGATTCTCCAGGCAAGAATACTGGAGCCGTGCCCTCCTCCAGGACATCTTCCCAGTCCTGGGATCGAACCCACGTCTCCCGCATTGCAGGCAGATTCTTTTACTGTCTGAGCCACCACAGAAGCCAAAGAATACTGGAGTGGGTAGCCTATCCCTTCTCCAGGGGATCTTCCCCACCTAGAAATCAAACCTAGGTTTCCTGCATTTAGGGCGGATTCTTTACCACCTGAGCTACGAAATGTAAGAGCTAAAACTATGAAACTCTGGGAAGAAAATAGAGGAGTAAATCTTTGTGAGCTTGGGGTAGGAAAAGACTTCTTACGTATGACACCAAAGCACAAGCAACCAAAGAAAAAATAGATAATTTTTCTTTTTCTTAGCAAAATTTAAAAATTTTGTACTTCAAAGTTTGTGCATCAAGGAGGTGAAAAGATAGCCTAAAGAATGAAAGAAGACATTTGCAGTCATATATCTGAGAGGGACTTATGTCTAGAGTAGATGAAAAAATCTTACAACTCAGTAATAAAAGACAAATAACTCACTTTAAAAATGGGCAAGAATTGGGACTTCCCTAGTGGTCCAGTGGCTAAGACTTTGCGTTCCCAATGCAAAGAGCCTGGGTTAGATCCCTGGTCAGAGAACTAGATCCCACATGCTGCAACTGAAGATCCTTCGTGCCACAACCAAGACTGAAGATTCTGCTTGCTGCAACTAAGCCATGGTGCAGCCAAAAAAGAAAAAAGGGGTCTGAACAGACATTTCTCCAAAGAAGATACACAAATGGCTAATAAGCTCATGACGAAATGCTCAACATCATCAGTTATCAGGGAGCAAGATAACACTTCATACCCACTAAGACGGCTGTAATTAAAAAGAGAAATAGCAAGTGTTGGTGAGGATGTGGAGAAACTGGAGCCTCCTACACTTCTGGTGGGATTATAACCTGAATCCACTTTGTTAGAATCCAGTTGTTAGAAAACAACTGCCCAAAAAGGGAATGGGTACAAGATTTTTTGAGACAGTGATGAAAATGTACTAAAATGAATGAATTCTGGTGATGGTGCACAAATCTGTGAATGTACTAAAATTATTCATTTCTACCCTTTTAAAGTAGATAAACTAAATGGTATGTAAATTATATTTGAATAAAGATGATGAAAACTTCATCTACACATATCCTTTCTCTAAATCAGGGGCAAGGCAAAGATGTCCACATTCACTCATTCTATTTAAAGTTGTGCTAAAGGTTCTACCCAGGCGATTAGGCGAGAAAAATAGAGGACATAGCAATTGGAAAGGAAAAAGAAAAATTGTCTTTATTTTCAGGTGATAGAATCATCTATGTAGAACATTCTGATGAAGCTGCAAAATGCTAGTATTAGCAGACCTAGTTTAGAAAGATTACAAGGCACAAGATACAAAATTCAGAAATTAATTTTCTATATACTAGCAACAGACTATTAGAAGTTGAAATGAAAAGATTATCATTTACAATATCACCAAAAATGAAATACTTAGGGAAAACTCTGACAAAAGATGTGGAAATTCTGTACACCGAAAACTAGAAACATTGCTAAGAGAAATGAAGCAAGATTAAATGGAGAGGCATACCATGTTTATGGATTGAAAGACAGTATTGCTGAGGTATCAGTTCTCCTCAGACTGATCTAGAAAGTCAGTGTAACCTCAATCAAAATCCTAGCATAATTTTTGTGGAAATTAACAGTTGATTCAAAAATTCATGTGGAGGGACTTGCCTGGTGGCCCCGTGGTTAAGAATCTGCCGGCCAATGCAGAGGACATGGGTTTGATCCAGGAAGATCCCACATGCTTCGGAGCAGCTAAGCCTGTGCACCGCAACTAGTGAGCCCATGTGCCACACCTACTGAAGCCTGCATGCCTAGAGCTCGTGTTCTGCAACAAGAGGAGCCGCTGCAACTAGAGAGTAACCCCTGCTGGCTGCAACTAGAGAAAGCCAGAAAGACAGTGTGGTATTAGCATAATAATAGATCAATGGGACAGAAATCAGAGTCCAGAAATAGATCCATACATATAGGATGAGTTGGTTTTTGACAAAGTTACAAAGGCAATACAGTGGAGAAATTAGTCTTCTTCAACAAATGGAACAACTGGCTATTTATATACAAAGTTAAGTTAAATATCTCCTGCTCTTAATATGTGAGAAAATCTCATGCATTGATGGTAAACATGTAAATGACTCCAAGTCTAGCTATCCTGGAGAACTTCTGGCTGCTCTTAGTAAATTTAGTAAAATTAAATATGTCTTAAGAACCAGTTCCTAGGAAATCCGAAAGAGAACCCCAGTCTCCTCAGGCCCATACTAAATGTCACTGCAGGGACTTCCCTGGTGGTCCAGTGGTTGACTTTGCCTTCCACTGCAAGGGTTGTAGGTTTGATCCCTGCTCGGGGAGCTAAGATCCCATGTGCCTTGCAGCTGGAAAACCAAATCATAGAGCAGAAGCAATATTGTAACAAACTTAATAAAGACTTTAAAATGATCCACATTCCAAAGTAAATGTCCGCTACTAAGTGTCCAAGGAGGGCTTCCCTGGTGGCTCAGACAGTAAAGCATCTGTCTGCAGTGCGGGAGACCCGGGTTTGATCCCTGGATTGGGAAGATCCCCTGGAGAAGGAAATGGCAGCCCACTCCAGTACTCTTGCCTGGAAAATCCTATGGATGGAGGAGCCTGGTAGGCTACAGTCCATGGGGTCACAAAGAGTAGGACACGACTGAGCGACTTCATTTCACTTCAAATGTCCAAGAGACATATAAAATACGGTACATAAGTATGATGGAAGGAACTGTTAGCAGAAATTAACTAAATTTACTTGTAACCTTGGTGGAGGAGGTGGCCTGGATAGAGCCCAGCTGTGTACAAGTGTCGGTATTAAGAACAAATGGGAGAACCCAATGTAAGATGAGGCGATGATACCTCCCTGGAACTGGATTACTTTCCGTGCCCCCCAAAACAGTATCATTTTGAAGAAGATGAAGGAGGAGGACTTGGACTGTTATATTCTAACACAGTGGTTTTCACATTGTGGTTCCTGGATCAGCAGCAATAGCGTTCTCTGGGAACTGGTTAGTAATGCAAATTCTTAAGCACCACCCCAGACCACATGAATCAGAAGTTCCTGGGATAAGATTCAACCATCCATATTTACAAGCCCTGGAGATGATTCTAATGCATGCTCGAATTTGAGAACCACTGTTCTAAGGGAATTTTTTACTCCCATCTCTGAACACTTTTCTCTCTTTAGCCAAATTGCTGCTGGGCCAGTGGGCAGAGTATGCAAGTGTAGGCTTGGACTTGGCATTAGTCTGGGGAAGGCCTGGTGTGGAGACAGGTGAGGAGTTTCCTCATTTTCACCACACAGGAGCCTGGAGAGCAGCTCTGGAGAGCCCTGGGGCAGAGGTCAGGACGGTGGGCATATTGTAAGAGCATGACTCAGAAGGCCTTGGCCCTACAGGAATGAGATCATTACAGCTGGTCTTGCCCGCCAGACAGCGCAGGAACCACTGAAGAGGTATGTGACAACTCAAGGAAACTTTAGGAGCAGCTAAAAAGATTCAAGGAGTGTACTAAAAATTTACTTTCTGAAACTAAAACTATTATTTTCAACAACAACAACAAGAATCAGCATATTTATTGAAAGAAAGAAGTCTGTTCACCGCCGGGACTCCGATTAGTGGCTTGGCAGAACAAGTGGAAAAATATTTCAAAGCACAGAGCAGTAATACAAAGAAATGGAAATAATGAGGAAAATATGAGACTTGGAGAATAGACTCAGTAATCCTAACATTCAAATATATTAGTTCCAAAAAAAAAAAAACAGGCATAAAAGAAGGAGAGGCAATAATTTAAAAATAGGATATTTTGCTGACCCGAAGAAAGTTCTGCCTTGCGACTGAAAGGGCACACAGGAAGATACAAAAAGAGAAGGGAGACATCTATGCTTGGAACTCCTGAATTCCAAGATTAAAGAAAGACATTTTCAAGTATCTAGACAGAAAGAACAAGTTATCTACAAAGCAAAAAGAATCAGATTGACACAGAACTCTTCATCTGCAGCGCTGAAATCTAACAGTTGCACATATATTGAGAGAAAAGGATGGCTACCCCGGAATCTCATACCCAGCTGAGGAAGCGTTCAACTGTTAGTGCAAAAGAAAGATACATGGAGATATAAAGGATTCAGAGGGTATATCAATTCCATTTCTCACCTGGGGAAAATACTCAAGAAAATTTTGGTTAGAGAACAGAGAAGTAAAGACAAGGGAAGATGAAAAGGAGAAAGAACAAATCTGGTAAAATATTATACTATTAAATGTTTATAGAGATTGATAGGCATCTAATTATATCTAGAACCATAAATATACTATTTCAGCAAAACCTAGGAATCAGAAGCAGAGTGAAAGAGGTAAGTAAAAGAATTCTAAAAGTCTCTTTTATTGAAGTGAAAGTGACAGGAAATAAAACACATTAATGAAAGAAATAATTAGTATATTTTCAAATAATGGTAAAGAAATACATATTTGATTATCAATGCTGGAAAGGAAGATTACTATCAAAGGAATGGAGAAGTATAGTATTAATAGAACTTTCAAAATAGCAAGGAAGGAGAGGAAATACAATGAATAACGACTTGCTCAAAACAGCAAAAGCATAGAAAGATTGAAGAACAATAAAATAGAATAAAATCTGGGACTTCCCTGGTGGTCCAGTGGCCAGAACTTCATGCTTGCAATGCAGGGGGTGCAGGTTCGATTACTGGTAGAAGAATGAAGACCCTGAATGAGGCCAGTGTAGCCAAAAAAAGAAAAAAGAGATGAAATCAAATGTGCCATTCATTCCACTTGTGGAATCATAATTAATTCAGAAGAACACAGAGAAGAGGCAAAAGGGAACAAAGAACAGATGGGACAGATAGAAAACAATAGAAAGATGGTAGATTTAAACCACATCAATAATCATATTAAGTGTAAATTGTTTAAGGACTTCCCTGAGGGTACAGTAGGTAGGAATTAGCCTGCCAATGCAGGGACCATAGGTTCAGGGCCTAGTCTGGGAAGATTCCACATGCCATGAAGCAAGTAAAGCCTGTATGCCACAACGACTAAGCTCATGCTCGCCAGAGCCTGTGCTCTGCAGCAAGAGAAACCACGGCAGTGAGAGGCCTGTGCACCGCAACTGCAGAAAGCCCACAGGCAGCAGCGAAGACCCAGTGCAACCATAAATAAGTAGATAATAATAAAATGAGTGTAAATGGTTTAAGCATTGCAATTTAAAGGCAAATATTATTACATGTGATTAAAAAAGCAAGCCCAACTATATTCTACTTACAAGAAACCCGTTTTAAAGAAACAAATACATTAAAAATAGAATGATGGAAAAAATAGAATGATGGAAGAAGATATAGCATGCTAACACTAATTGGAAGAAAGGCATGTGATTATAATAATATTAGATGAGATAGATTTCAAAGCCAAGTATTTCACAAGGGACAAAAACGGCTGTTTTATAATGATAAAGAGGTCAGTTCATTAAAAGGGCGTAACCTAATGTTTATGCAGTTTCAAAAAGAGCTTCTCAGACTCACAGATACAACAGTTAATAGCGGTTACCAGTGAAGGTGGAAGGTCAGGCTAGGGGTGGGGGAGCGGGAGGCACAGACTCTCGGGTGTAAGGTATGCTCAAGGATGGATTGTACAACGTGAGGAATACAGCCAATGTTTTGTAATAACTGTAAATGGAAACTAACCTTTAAAAATTGTGTAACAATTTAAAAATTACTTTTAAAAGAGCTTCAAAAATATGTGAAACTAAAACCAAATATAAAAATCCACAATTATTATCTCTCTTTCAGTAATTGATAGAACATTTGAAAAGTCAGTAAGGACATAAAAAATTGAACAATACCAATAAATAATTTGACCTAATTGATATTTATAGATACTCCACCCAACAACATATTGTTTCCAAGTGCCCACTAGACATTTACAAGATAGACCACATTCTGGACAGTAAAACAAGTCTCAGTTCAGTTCAGTTCAGTCGCTCAGTCGTGTCCAACTCTTTGAGACCCCATGAATTGCAGCACGCCAGGCCTCCCTGTCCATCACCAACTCCCGGAGTTCACTCAGACTCACGTCCATTGAGTCAGTGATGCCATCCAGCCATCTCATCCTCTGTCGTCCCCTTCTCCTCCTGCCCCTAATCCCTCCCAGCATCAGAGTCTTTTCCAATGAGTCAACTCTTTGCGTGAGGTGGCCAAAGTACTGCAGTTTCAGCTTTAGCATCATTCCTTCCAAAGAAATCCCAGGGCTGATCTCCTTCAGAATGGACTGGTTGGATCTTCTTGCAGTCCAAGGGACTCTCAAGAATCTTCTCCAACACCACAGTTCAAAAGCATCAATTCTTCAGCACTCAGCCTTCTTCACAGTCCAACTCTCACATCCATACATGACCACTGGAAAAACCATAGCCTTGACTAGACGGACCTTTGTTGGCAAAGTAATGTCTCTGCTTTTGAATATGCTATCTAGGTTGGTCATAACTTTCCTTCCAAGGAGTAAGCGTCTTTTAATTTCATGGCTGCAGTCACCATCTGCAGTGATTTTGGAGCCCAGAAAAATAAAGTCAGCCATTGCTTCCACTGTTTCCCCATCTATTTCCCATGAAGTGATGGGACCAGATGCCATGATCTTCGTTTTCTGAATGTTGAGCTTTAAGCCAACTTTTTCACTCTCCACTTTCACTTTCATCAAGAGGCTTTTTAGTTCTTCTTCACTTTCTGCCATAAGGGTGGTGTCATCTGCATATCTGAGGTTATTGGCATTTCTCCCGGCAATCTTGATTCCAGCTTGTGTTTCTTCCAGTCCAGCGTTTCTCATGATATACTCTGCATATAAGTTAAATAAGCAGGGTGACAATATACAGCCTTGACGTACTCCTTTTCCTATTTGGAACCAGTCTGTTGTTCCATGTCCAGTTCTAACTGTTGCTTCCTGACCTGCATACAGATTTCTCAAGAGGCAGATCAGGTGGTCTGGTATTCCCATCTCTTTCAGAATTTTCCACAGTTTATTGTGATCCACACAGTCAAAAGCTTTGGCATAGTCAATAAAGCAGAAATAGATGTTTTTCTGGAACTCTCTTGCTTTTTCCCTGATCCAGCGGATGTTGGCAATTTGATCTCTGGTTCCTCTGCCTTTTCGAAAACCAGCTTGAACATCGGGAAGTTCACGGTTCACGTATTGCTGAAGCCTGGCTTGGAGAATTTTGAGCATTAGTTTGCTAGCATCAGTAAGTTTAAAACAATGCCGATCAAACAAAGCATGTTCTCTGATAAAAATGATTTAAATTCGAAATATAAAACAGAGGGACTCCCCTGGTGGTACAGTGGTTAAGAATCTGCCTTGCAATGTGGGGGAAATGGGTTTGATCCCTGGTCCGGGAAGATCCCACATGCCACGGAATGACTAAGCCGGTACACCAGAGCTCCTGAGCCCATGTGGCACGACTGCCGAAGCCTGCACACCCTGGAGCCTGTGCCCCGCAGCAAGAGAAGCCGGTGCAAAGAGAAGCCCTTGCGCCACAGCTAGACAGCCTGCATGCAGCAACAAAGACCAGCACAGCCAAAATAAATAAACATTAAGATATATTTTTAAAAAATAAAGCAGATATCTGGAAAGTCCCCTAAATATTAGGAAATGAAGGCACATACTTCAAAACCACCCACAGACCAAAGATGAAAAGTGAAAATATGAAGCATTAATATTTTGAACTGAATGAAACATATCCAGATTTTTGGGAGGCACGTAAAGCACTGCTTGGAGACAAATTTACACACCAAACACCTATATTATAAAGAAGAAAAGATTTTGAAGACCTCAGCTTTTGCCTTAAGATATTGGAAAGGAGAGAAAATTAAGCCCAAAGTAAGAAACAAGGGAGTTAAAAAGATCATAGCAGAAATCAGTGAAGTTGGAAACAGAAAAACAATAGAGAAACTCAATGCACCCAAAAAATGTTTTTTTGTGTGAAGATGAATAAAATTGATAAACCGAAGTCATACATTATCAAGGAAAAAAAAAAGAGAGAACACCCCATTACCAATATCAGAAATGAAAGAACTTCCCTGGTGGTCCAGTGGTTAAGGCTCCATGCTCCCAATGCAGGGGGCATCGGTTTGATCCCTGGTGGAGAGATCCCACATGCCTGCATGCCCCTTGGCATGGCCAAAAAAAAAAAAAACCACAATAAATGCGAGAATGGACGTAACCACAAATGTTACAGACATGGAAAAGAATGAAGGGATATTATAAATAAAATTTTGCTCATAAATTAAAAAAAGATCCTTATGTATTTGGCTGCATCAGGTCTCAGTCGCAGCACTGGGGGCCACCCTTGTGGCCCACAGGCTCTCTAGCTGTGGTGGGCGGGCTTGCAGCACCCAGGCCCAGCAGTTTCTGCGTACTGGCTTAGTTGCCCTACAGCACCTGGGATCCTTGTTTCCTGACCGAGGATCAAACCGGTGTCCTCTAAATTGCATGGCAGATTCTTAACCACTGCACCACCAGGAAAGTCCTGAATCTTGCCCATAAATTTGACAATACAGATGAAATGGACAATTTCCTTGGAAGTCACAAACTACTAGAGCTCAGGTAAGAGGAAATAGGTAGCCTGAAAAACCCTAAGTATATTTAAGAACTTGAACTTTGAAAACCTTTTTCCAAAGAAAACTCTGGTCTCAGGTGACTTTACTGCTGAACTCTACCATACATTTAATTTTTTTAAATGGCACTTCTACACAAACTCAGAAAATCAGTGAAGGGAGTATTTCCCAACTAATTCTGAGGCCAGAATTGCACTAAAATCAAAATAAAGGAGTTACAAGAAAATTACAGATCAATAGCTATGAATAAAGCTAGTGGAGGTGATGGAATTCCAGCTGAGCTATTTCAAATCCTGAAAGATGATGCTGTGAAAGTGGTGCACTCAATATGCCAGCAGATTTGGAGGACTCAGCAGTGGCCACAGGACTGGAAAAAGTCAGTTTTCATTCCAATCCCAAAGAAAGGCAATGCCAAAGAGTGCTCAAAATACCGCACAATTGCACTCATCTCACACGCTAGTAAAGTAATGCTCCAAATTCTCCAAGCCAGGCTTCAGCAATACATGAACCATGAACTTCCAGATGTTCAAGCTGGTTTTCGAAAAGGCAGAGGAACCAGAGATCAAATTGCCAACATCCGCTGGATCATGGAAAAAGCAAGAGAGTTCCAGTAAAACATCTATTTCTGCTTTATTGAATATGCCAAAGCCTTTGACTGTGTGGATCACAATAAACTGTGGAAAATTCTGAAAGAGATGGGAATACCAGACCACCTGACCTGCCTCTTGAGAAATCTGTATGCAGGTCAGGAAGCAACAGTTAGAACTGGACATGGAACAACAGACTGGTTCCAAATAGGAAAAGGAGTATGTCAAGGCTGTATATTGTCACCCTGCTTATTTAACTTATATGCAGAGTATATCATGAGAAACGCTGGACTGGAAGAAACACAAGCTGGAATCAAGATTGCCGGGAGAAATGTCAATAACCTCAGATATGCAGATGACACTACCTTTATGGCAGAAAGTGAAGAGGAACTCAAAAGCCTCTTGATGAAAGTGAAAGTGGAGAGTGAAAAAGTTGGCTTAAAGCTCAACATTCAGAAAACAAAGATCATGGCATCCGGTCCCATCACTTCATGGGAAATAGATGGGGAAACAGTGGAAACAGTGTCAGACTTTATTTTGGGGGGCTCCAAAATAACTGCAGATGGTGATTCAGTTCAGTTCAGTTCATTTCAATTGCTCAGTCATGTCTGACTCTTTGCGACCCCATGAATCGCAGCATGCCAGGCCTCCCTGTCCATCACCAACTCCCGGAGTTCATTCAGACTCACGTCCATTGAGTCAGTGATGCCATCCAGCCATCTCATCCTCTGTCGTCCCCTTCTCCTCCTGCCCCCAATCCCTTCCAGCACCAGAGTCTTTTCCAATGAGTCAACTCTTCGCAGAAGGTGGCCAAAGTACTGGAGTTTCAGCTTTAGCATCAGTCCTTCCAATGAACACCCAGGACTGATCTCCTTTAGGATGGACTGGTTGGATCTCCTTGCAGTCCAAGGGACTCTCAAGAGTCTTCTCCAACACCACAGTTCAAAAGCATCAATTCTTGCAGCCATGAAATTAAAAGACACTTACTCCTTGGAAGGAAAGTTATGACCAACCTAGACAGCATATTCGAAAGCAGAGACATTACTTTGCCAACAAAGGTCCATCTAGTCAAGGCTATGGTTTTTCCAGTGGTCATGTATGGATGTGAGAGTTGGACTATGAAGAAAGCTGAGTGCTGAAGAATTGATGCTTTTGAACTGTGGTGTTGGAGAAGATTCTTGAGAGTCCCTTGGACTGCAAGGAGATCCAACCAGTCCATCCTAAAGGAGATCAGTCCTGGGTGTTCTTTGGAAGGAATGATGCTAAAGCTGAAACTCCAGTACTTTGGCCACCTCCTGCGAAGAGTTGACTCATTGGAAAAGACTCTGATGCTGGGAGGGATTGGGGGCAGGAGGAGAAGGGGACAACAGAGGATGAGATGGCTGGATGGCATCACTGACTCAATGGACGTGAGTCTGAGTGAACTCCGGGAGTTGGTGATGGACAGGGAGGCCTGGCGTGCTTCGATTCATGGGGTTGCAAAGAGTTGGACACGACTGAGCGACTGAACTGAACTGAGCGACTGAACTGAACTGAATTGAGCCTCTGAGAACAGAGATGCAGAATTATTTTTAAAATTTAGTAAATAGAAACAAATGATACATTTTAAAATGTGACATCACTATGTAGGATTTATTCCAGAATGTTAACTCAATGTAATTTACATACTGAAAGTTTAAAAAAGGAAAAAATATATAATCATCTCAGTAGATGCAGAAAAAGCATTTGACAAAATTAAGCATCCATTTATTTTTATTTTATATTTTGGCCATGATACATGGCTTGCAGAATCCTGGTTCCCTGACCAGGAGGGATTGAACCCGAGGCCACAGCAGTGAAAGCACTGAGTCCTAACTACTGGACTTCCAGGGAATTTCCTAAACATCCATTTCTGGTAAGAAAAAAAGAAAGAAAAATTTTTAGCAAACTAGAAACAGAAAGAAACTTTCTAAACTTCATAAAGGGCATCCATGAAAAACCTACAGCTAACATTAATGTGAAAATCTGAATGCTTGTCCCTGAGATCAAGGCAAAGATGTCTACTATGATTACTTCTCTCCAACGCTGGAGGGTCTAGGTAGTGCAATAAGGCGAGAAAAAGAAATACAAGGCATTAACATTGGAAAGGAAGGAATACAATTATCTTTATTTGCTGGTGACATGACCATCTCTGTAGAAAATCCTCTGGAGTCTTCAAAAGTAAGCAACTCCTAAAAATAATTAGTACATTCAACAAGGTTTAAAGATACAAGGATAATACACAAAAATCAGTTGATTGGGACTTCCCTGGTGGTCCACCGGTTAAGAATCCACCTGCCAAGGCAGGGGACACAGATTTGATCTCTAGTCGGGGAGTTTAGATTCCCACAGCTGGGTGGGGGGGCAACTGAGGCCCTGTGCCATGACTACTGAGCCTGTGTGCCGCAGAGCCTCTGCTCCACAGCAAGGGAAGCCCGTGCACCATGAGAGAGCACCCCTGCTCACTGCGACTAGAGAAAGCCCATCCTCTGCAATGAAGACCCAGGGCAGCCGGAAAAAGAGCTGACTTCACTGTACTAGCAATTAACAATCAGAAACTGTAATTAAAAATATCATTAAAACATGAAATACTTAGGGGAGATTCTTACAAAATGTGCAAATCCTGTGCACTAAAAACTACAAAATGTTACTGCCATAAACTAGAGAAGACCTCAATAAATGGAGAGATATAGTATATCAACAGATGGGAAAACTTAGTTTTGTTAAATGTCAATTTTATCCAAATTGGTCTACAGCTATAATGTGTAATTCTAATCAAAATCCCAGCAGACTTTTCTTTCTTTTTTTGAAAGAAACTTATAAGCTGATTCTAAAGTTTATAACGAAAATTCAAAGGACTTCAAATAGGCAAAATGACTGAAAAAGAAGAAGGTTGAATGACTTACACCACCTGTTTTCAAGACATTATGAAGCTACAGTAATCATGAAAGTGTGGTGCTGGTATAAAGAAAGACCAAATAAATAAATGGAACACAATAGAAAGTTCAGAAATTGAACTACAATTGCAAAGTCAAATGCAATGAAAATCACAGCAGTGAAAGCATCAAACCCTAACCATTAGACTACCAAGGAACTCCCTAAATGTCCATTTTATAGTTGTGGAAGCTGAAGCTCGTGAAGTTAAAAGATTTGGCTAAGGTCTGTATAGGAGGTTCTTCTCCTGGGTCCTCTGAAGGAAAGGAGGCCAGCTATGTGCTCTCTGAAAACGTGCTGGAGGTTGCCGGGATTAGAAGGATTAAAGGGTTGTGGAAATGTGATCTGAAGGAGTAGAGGTAGAAGAAGGAGTGACTTGAGTTTGGGGCGGATTGGGGTGGCAGAGAAAAGATAAGGGAGGATGTCACTCAGCCCCTCAGCCCCTCCCATCACAAAGTCCTGCCTTGCAGGCACGCTCTTCAATCATGCCTGTCAAAAGTGGGTCGTCAACATGTTGTTCAGTTGCTAAGTCATGTGTGACTCTTTCTGACCCCACGGACTGCAGCGCTCCAGGCTTCCCTGTCCTTCACTATCTCCTGGAGTTTGCTCAAACTCATGTCCATTGAGTTGGTGATGCCATCCAATCATCTCATCCTCTGTTACCTCCGTCTTCTGCCCTCAATTTTTCCCAGCATCAGGGTCTTTTCCAGTGAGTTGGCTCTTCACATCAGGTGACCAAAGTATTGGAGCTTCAGCTTTAGCATCAGTCCATCCAATGAATATTCAGGGTTGATTTCCTTTAGAATTGACTGGTTTGGGCACCATGTACACAATGCTATATTTAAGATGGATAATCAACAAGGACCTATTACAGAGAACTCTGCTCAATGCCATACAGCAACCTTAGATGGGAGGGGAGTTGGATACATGCACATGTATAGCTGAGCTGCTCTGTTGTCCACCTGAAACTATCACAATAGGCTATACTCCAGTATAAAATAAAAGTTTTTTAAAAAATGGGTCATCACATAGAGAACAGCCTTGTGATTGCCCAGGAGGTGGATGGATTGGGGAGGGATGGACTGGGAGTTGGAGATATGAACTATTATATATAGAATGAATAAACAACAGGTACTGCTATATTATATATAGAATGAATAAACAACAGGGAACTATACTCAATGTCCTGGGATAAACCCCAATGGAAAAGAATATAATTTGAGTTTTGGGCGTGCACACACACACACACACACATATAAAAAGAAATCACTTTGTTGTACAGCAAAAATTAACACAACATTGTAAATCAACTTATACTTCAATTGTAAAAAGTTTTTAAAAGTGGATCTTCAAGGGACTTCCTCGGTGGTCCAGTGGTTAAGACTCTGTGCTTCCAATGCAAGGAGTGTGGGTTGGATCCCTGGTCAGGGAACTAAGAACCCACATGCTGTGTGGCGTGGCCAAAAAAAATGGGTCTTCAACAAGTGAATGAATGAATAAAAAGTGATACATACAGTTTATTATTGTATTGGAAAGAGTACAAAGAAACAAATCCTTCTCAGACCTTGATACCTCAGCTTGCTTTAAGTCAAGCCACATTCACCAAATCTGTAAGATCCTTCATGTCTCTGCCAGTCTGAACAGCCATGGAGTGAGAGGGGGCCCTCTGCCCAGTCCACAGGGATGGGGGCTCAAGAGTCATCACCATTCTGAGTCTATGCTCACAGGTCCACAGATCTCAGTCCCTGGAGTTCCCTGGTGGGGTCAGGCATGGCAGGCCCCCTTGACTCAGAGCTCGGTCTGAGAATGCAGAGAGGAGCCTTGGTCTCAGACTTTGCAGGCAGAGAAGAACTTGGTGGTGTCATCTGCGCAGTGACAGTACCCTGGCATTTAGGTATGGCAGGACCAAGATCGAGGTGTCACCAGCCCCCAGAAGGTTGTCTGTGCCAGAGAAAAGTGAGTTATGAATAAGATCCCTTCCAGGGCTTACCCTATGCATCTAAGACACGGGCCCCTGACCATGGCTGTTGAACTGGGCAGCAATAGGGGGCTGGCTGTTGGGGAGAGGAGGCGTGTCCTCCTGGGTGAGGAGCTGAGTGGGCAGGGTGGGGGGTCATGGCCGCTTACCTGGGGCAGGGGGCAGTGGCGCCGTGCATACCACTCCTGGCAGTACAGGCTGACTTGGATGCCCTGGCCCAGGAAGAGCAAGGTCCACATGAGCACGTTCCACGCTGGGCCCGTGCGCCGGTCGTGCATCGTGAAGTTCAGTGGCCCTGATGCAGGAGGAAGGGTGGTCAGCTCAGCTCCAGATACCTGTAATTTATCTTCCTGGCTGCCTTCTTATCTCAGGGCACAGGGAAGAGTTGGAACAGGAAGACTCAGGAAGATCTTGAGCCCAACTCCAGGCACACAAGGAGGTCTCAGGCATTCCTCAGGATTCCTCAGTTACATACACTTCACTATCCTGGCTCCCTTACTGAACCTCCCAACCCACACCAGTTTTCTCCCCTTTGTCTCCCTCTATGTGTGCCCTGCGCAGATGCTCCTCTCCAGCCAGAAGTGTTTTCTTACTGTACTCCCCTCCAGGATACCCCTGTGCTGCCTCCCAATGCTACCTCCTTCCAGCTTCCAAGTCCCCTGCCCCCCTGCAACTCTCACAGACAGCACTATGCCTTCCCCCAAGAGGCATGCACACCCCCTTCGGTCTTGGGTACGTGGCCTCTCCCATCAGTCTGGAATCTCCAAGACTCTTCCCTCGGGATGTCTCTACAAGGGCATACAGAGGCCAAGCTCACCTCCAAAGACAAGGAAGAGCAGCAGCATGACGGGGTAGAAGAATCCCAGGACGAAGCAGAAGATGTACTCATGGACCACTGCTGAGACCAGAAACACGCCCAGCATGGCCGCGCCTCGGGCCCGGCCACCAAGGAGCTGGCAGGGGTCGGGGGAGGAGGGTACAGTGAGTCTCCCTAAGCCCTCTCTGCAAAGAACCCCTCCTTAAGGAAGCCAGAGGGTATGCAGTATGGTGGAAAGAATATGGGCTTTGGGATCAGAAAGGCTGACATATCTTTCTTAAAAGCATTATATTTAGTCTACTGGGCCTTAGAGGCCACTTTCAAAAGGGGGATATAATAATACTTACTTCTCAGGCTTACATTTCAGATTATACAGTATGGGAAAATTCTTGGTAACTGAAAATTGCTATATGCATGTTCCTTAGAAGGCTAAGGAGGGGAGACATGCCCTGTGGAGGAGGTGTAGTTGAGGACAAGGAAGGAAGGAAGTCAGATCATAAGAAGGACTTTCTTTCTGCCTACTGGGTTGGGTAGAATGAGGGAGGTGAAAGTCAAAGGGGCCCTTAGGTCTAGAAAAAATGGAATGTGCAGAGAAAGGGAAAGAGCGGCTGTCCCAGAGAGGTTCTGTTAACTGTGGGAACTGAGCCCGTACCCAAAGCCCATCTTGATACACGTAGCTGTACAGCCAGTCATGGACCACCACGTTCCATGTGCGGTAGTAGTTGGAGAAGGATGTTGAGTTCCACCAGTCCTGGGGGTGGGGTGGGATGGGGTCAGGGCGGGGGAGGAGGTGATCATCAGGGCCCCGTCTCTGCCCAGCTCCCAGCTGCCCCTCCTTGCTCCCCACTCCCTGGCTGTGTTCTCTGCAAGGGCTGGCTCCCGGCAGGAGAGAGACAGCAAGCATCCGCCTAACTCCCTCCTCAGGCCCTGGGGCCCTTACCCTCCCTGTCTACTCTCAGGAGAAGATTCCAAAGTACCATCCCCACAAAAGCAGTGAGCCCTGGCTGGTCAGGAGGTGGACGGGTGACATTATAAGCATACCCAGAGGAGCACATTTCTCACTGTGGGAGACGGACAGCACAGCTGAGGTTGAAATCGTGCCCCTTGGGGTTAACAGAAACTGGTGACTAACAGAAATTCTTGAGCTTGTCTTACAGAATAGCAGGTAAGGGAACAGTTTGTTAAAAATTCTTCTGCTGTAACCTGCCTTCACTGACAAAGCCTTATTTTATTCTTTTTTTTGACTCCTTACCCATCCCCGTACAGATAACACCTCTGATGTATGGGTCACTATAGCAACAGGAGGCATACATTTTCCAGGAACTTGAAGTTGGCTCCTGTCTAGTTCAAGTGGGCTAAGACTGGCTAGGACCACTGACCCTAAAACTGGGCCTGTAAAGCTGTTGGATGAATGACTTTTTGACATCAGAGAGCCAAACACTCCACCCTCAGATCATGCCAAGTGTCTCCATTCTTAACATGCATCCCATGAAGAAGCATGTAACTCAGATACACCTGTGGAGAACACTGATTACCTCACCCTTTCTCTACCTCCAATCACTTTTCCCGAGCCTAAGGTCTCCTTGCTTCTTTATCCTATAAATATCTCAAGCCCTTGGCCTTTGGGGAAGCAAATCTGCGATTGTTCTCACTTCTCCTTACTTGTTGAAGAAACCGTTTCTCTGCTGTAAATCTCGGTGTCTCAGTGTTTGACTTAGAATTGGGCCAATGCACCTGGTTTGGTATCAAGGTGAGAACCAACATAGCCACCATCCTCCCCTACGTCCTTCCCTAGCTCTCCCTGCATCCAGCTCCCAGGTGGCCCCGGTCCAGGCCCCACCCGATAGAACATTCTGTCTCCAAATCGTAGCATCTCCGCGAAGGCGTTGAGCCAACAGTGAAGGAAGGCAAAGAAGATGAGCAGCAGCATAAAAATGCCTGGGGAGTGAAGACAAGGGGCTGCACGTCAGACTGGTCTCCCTGGTCCCCCATGAACCTCCAGGGTCCTCCCAGGAAGCCCTCACCCAGCAACCTACCAATCACTTATTAATCATTCACTAATTTATGCATTCATTCATTCAGTCCATTTGCTTATGAAGCCTATGCCTGATGTTGGAACACAGAGATGAATGTTAAAACCTCTGCCTGTTGGGAGAGGCTGGGGAGAGGACAGCAATCTGAAGTGCTGCCACTGTTTAGTCGCTAAGTTGTGTTCAACTCTTTGCGACCACATGGACTGTAGTCCGCCAGGCTCCTCTGTCCATGGAATTCTCCAGGCAAGAATACCGGAGTAAGTTGCTATGTCCTTCTCCAGGGGATCTTTTCGACCCAGGGATCGAACCTGTGTCTGCTGCACTGGCAGGCAGATTCTTTACCGCTGAGCCACCAGGGAAGCCCCAGTCTGAAGTGAGACTCTGACAGTGAGCACCCACAGGAGCAGGCAGATGTCAGAGGGAGAAGGTGTTGAAACTAAGAGTGAGAGGAGAGAGGAGCCCCCTGCTAAGCCTTCTCCAGGGTGCAGCCTTCCGCAGCTCTGCCTCCAGTGGGGATACCTGGCAAGGTGGCATGCATGATGGACAGTACCAGGGCACGGGTGCTGAAGGGCTCCTGGCTCATGTTGGCAAAGACAGGAACACAGAGGCGGCCCAGGATGAAACAGGCGTAGAGCACGCAGCCCAGGGCCTGGAGAGGGGCAGAGGACACATAACTTTGAGAGAAGACACTGGCAACTGCCCCCTTCCTCTGGAACTGGACTCTGGCCCAGCATCTGCCTTCCCTTCTCTTTGCACAACCCTTTGACCTCTTCCCAGGCCTCCCCTACTTTGCTCCCAGAAATGCCCCCTCAGCCACCATGAGTCACAGGTACTCCACGCTGTCTGCTGACCTGGGCAAAGTTCTTGGCCACATAATTCCACCTGACGTTGGGTGTCCTGTTGCAGCAATGGAATGGAGACAGTATGTTTCTCATCATTTTGTCTTGTTCCTGCCCTGCAGGCATAGCATCCGGGGCCCTCTATCCACAGCTCCCTCAATTGCTGAGGCCTGGGAGGATTACCTGTGGAGGTGGGGATCTAGAACACTTTGGATCTTCCTTAACAAAGACGACAAGTGGAATTTTAGCTTAAGCGCCCACTAAGTTTGCTCCAGACTGGGGGGTTTCCCAGGACATAGGAATTTCAGTGCTAAAACTGGAGCAATGCTGGGCAAACTGGGGCAGTCCTGGGCAAACCAGGACAGTCAGTCACCCTTGCATCACCATGGGCTGGGGCAAGAAGAAGGGGTAACGTATCTGTCCCTTATTCCCATCTTTACTGTGAGGTGCTTCCTGAGAAAGTGGCCAGTGTCTGGGTTGAGACTAAACACCTCAGGGAGAGGAGAGTAGAAGGGCTGGGTCCCTGGTGGGCCTGGGCCTGTGGGGAAGGGGGTGCAGGCTCTTACCTGGGGTAAGTTTCCCTATAGATGAGTGTGGGGCAGAAGAGGAAATAGAGGTAGCTGGAGAAACTGGGGGCCCGGATCCCCTCACCTGAGGAGGAGTAAGAGGGGGCTGTCAGTGAAGAGGGAAGGGAGAGAGGACACAGGTGGGTGGGGTGCCAGGGAAGGGCAGCGCGACTGGTGAATAGAGCTGGAGAGGATAGAGGTGTAGGGTGGGTCAGCACCTGGATAGGGGATCTGAAGGTGGGGGGAGGAGGTGAAGCTGGGCAGGAGTTGAACCTGCCTTTCAACAGCCTCCTTTTGCTTCTGTTCCAGGTATCCCCCTCCTTTTCTGGCACAAGACCTACTGTGGCCAGAGCTTCATTTGGCACCCACAAGTCCCACCACCCGATTCTTTCTCCTTCTGGTTTGACTTTCTCATATAAGGCTCTCATACCCTGGGTCTAAATTAGGATGAGCCAGAAGTCCTGGGCAGTAGAGCAGCCTCTCAGAAGTGGGACCTAAGAGAATGCCGATTGACTAAGGCCCAGAGAGCCCAGTTGGCGGCTGGAGGTGTGCCCTGTGGGCAAGATGGGCTTAGAAAGTTGGAGCTTTTATGAGGCTCTTGCACCTGCTGGCTTCATTCAACCAACCAAGAGGACTGAGTTCACAGCAGCACCCGCTGAAGGCCTCACCTCCTCTGGCCCAAAGTGTCCCAGGTACCGTCTCTCTCAGGAAGGAGTAGCTTTTCATCAGGAGCCTGACCTGAGGCGGAATAGAAAAGAGGTTAAGGTGCTGTGGGACTTTGCACAGATCACTTAACCTCTCTGTGTTCACGTTTACACAGGCAGAGGGGCAGACTGTAAACTTTGTATGGTCAAAGCCCATACTTTGATCTTTTTGTTGGACAGTCCTATAGCCTAACACAGATGGCTGATGGGATGAATCTAGGGTAAAGGAGTACCAGAAAGGGCAGAGCCTGTAGTCGGCCAACTCCCTTCGATTATATGATTATATTTGCATAGCAGTGTCCATTTGTTTACATTTGTTTGGAGACTGCTGGTTGGCTCAAATCTCTCCAAAGGACTCTGCCCCTGATAATTAGCTCTGCCCCCACCAATATAGTATCCAGTGCCCTCTCTCCCAGGGGCCCCACCCCACCATTGGTCCTGCCCACCACCTACCTGCTCAAAGACTAGGACACAGCGGGAGGCTGGCGGGAGCTGATACTCCACTGCCACGTGGACTGGGAGGATGCCAAGCACCACGGTGTGGGCAGCTAGCAGCAAGCAGCCCAGGCCCACCCGCAGGGTCCAGGCCCCTCCAGACTGGGGCCTCTCCCATAGCCGCAGGGCCTGGTAGGGCACCAGCAGAGTGGACAGGAACATGGGGACCCACGTCACCAGAGCCAAGGGCAGCTGTCCGAAGCTGAAGGTCAGTAGATCGAACTCCATCATCAGCCTGAGAGTGGGGAAGGCGACAAAGTAGACAAGCGTGAGGCCCATCCTTGTCCCCTTCCTCTGCAGTCAGAGCTCTTGGAAGACAAACTACTGAGCCCACCTGCTGCAAGTACTGAAGCTCTCGGGCCTTGAGCCCGAGCTCTGCAGCGGGAGAAGCCGCCGCAATGAGAAGCCCTTGCACCAAGCTAGAGTAGCCCCTGCTCCCCACAACTGGATGCAGCGAAGAAGACCCAGCACGACCAAAACCAAATAAAATTGTCAACATTATATATCAGTGTAAAATTATATATATACATATAATATATATATTGTATATAGTTCGGGAAATCCCTGGAGATCCAGTGGTTAGAACTCCGCGCTTTCACTGCGGTAGCTCGGCTTCAATCCCTGGTTGGGGAACTAAGATCCAGTAAACCACACAGTGTGGCCGAAAAGGGGTGCATGGCTTGTAATGGTAAATTAGAAGCGATTTATAAATCCATTAGTAAAGAACTAAATGATCAAAAGCTGGCACTTTCAGACTTTGCAGCCATTAAAATCAATGGAGCAACATGGAAAGATCTCTAAGGTGGGTCTTTAGGGAGTGAAAAGGAAGCAAAAGGTACAGTAAGTATCTTAGTAATGTAAGCCCCTCCCTTCCCCCCTCCAATACATCCCCTTGGTTCTTACATCTGGAAGTGGAGGCATGGAAAATGCCCTGGAGAGAAACTCTTAACAACTGTTAAATATGTTACCTCTGGGGAGTGATCTGGGATAGAGGGGATGGTGGAGGAGTCACTCTGCATATATTTGAAAATTTACTGAGAGTTGATCCTTAATTATAAGGATTGACAACAATTTTATCAAAAGGAAGTGCTGTTGCTGAACCTGCAAATCTTTGGTCCTTTTCCTTTTACTGCTTCCTAAGCTATCTAGCGAAGAGTCGGACACGACTGAGCGACTTCACTTTCACTTTTCACTTTCATGCATTGGACAAGGAAATGGCAAACCACTTCAGTGTTCTTGCCTGGAGAATCCCAGGGATGGGGAAGCCTGGTGGGCTGCCGTCTATGGGGTCGCACAGAGTCGGACACGACTGAAGCAACTTAGCAGCAGCAAGCTATCTGGAGGGTGAGGCGGGATTATGCAAATCCAAACTCCCAAGGGTCCACAGTCCCCTAAGGCTCATCCCAGAGAGGGAAGGGGTTTTGTAGGGAAACCTGGGCTCTTGTGTGCATACATCTGTCTTCCCCACAAGATTGGGAATGCCTCACAGACAGAGGCATGGCCCGTCCTCTGGCCCCCAGGGCTGGTACTTCGGGGACTCACTGGAGGTTGCTTGAACTGAAAGCACTGTCTTGGAATGGAGTGTGTGAGAGCAGTGAGGTGGGAACCACACTTACGAGTGCGTGTACACGCATGTCTGCCTCAGGACAAGGGTTCCAGAGGATGTGAGTGGGGGCCTAGTGTCCCCAGGGGACTGATCCTGGGTAAACAGACCAAAGGCCATCCAAGGCTGTGCAGGGAAATCTAAGAGGGCTTTGGGGGTAGGAAGGTGGTTGGAAGCAATGTTGATGTGTGTCTAATAATCAAATGCACTTGCTCTGTGGGGCCCCAGTGGTGGGTGGAGTTCTAGGAGCCCGGGTGCTCTGATCTGGTCTGCGGGCCTATGAGAGGGAGGGGTGCCTACCTGCCCTCATCAATGAGGTCGATGGCCAGGGTGCTGATGATGAAGACACACAGGCCGGCGACAAACATATGGTAGATGGTGCGGAAGTGCGGCACCTCCATCAGCTCGCTGGAAGGACAGGGCCCTGAATGTCAGTGGGAGAGTCCTTGAGGTGGTGCAGACCAGCGCAGGCACTGCACACAGTGGGGATGGGGCCTAGCGACTGGGAACTTGAAGGGACAGGCTGTGGTACGGCTGGGACTTCTGTCCAAAGCCCTTCCAGCCCAGACAACTCTCATCCTGGTGGCCTTTCTTCCACGATTACGCCCAGGGCAAAAGGAGAAACAGAACCTTAGAAACCATCTCCACATCCTCTCCCAAACCACCTAGAGCCTGAGGATGACAAATGAGGTGTCCTGGATCCCCAGACAAAGCTCTTTCTTTTTTCCCCATCCTCTGTCTTCACCCCTGACTTACTCAAGCAGGGACTTGCGGATGATGAAAACTTTTCGTTTCCCCAGGGACGGCTCCCGGGTCCTGAATTGAGACAGTTGTTCTGGGTTAGGAACCAAAGGCAGAAGGCTATAAGCAGAGCGTAGGGCTTTGCAGGAGGTCACTACTTGGGAGCCAAGGGCAGTAGTAGGGGAAGGTCAGGGTTAGGGCCAGCAGGCAGGACGAGGTGAAAAGCTCATGGCCAATGGAGAGCAAAGCCCAGTGGTCAATGTCAGGAAGACAGAGGCGATGAGGGAAGACTGAAGTCCAAGTTACATCCATGCTGGAAAAGGGCCCGGGAGATACCATCTGTGGCTCATAGTCCTTATGATGGAGGAGGCTACACAGCCGCTCCCCAGCCCCCGGCTCCTGAGACTCTTACTTGCGCAAGGAGTCTGGAGGGACGGAGGGCACTGGTCTGTCTTGCAGTGGGTAAGCTTGAACTGCCTCCCACATGGCCTGATCCAGCAGCTCCATCAGCTGGCCCTGCGCTTGCTCCAGCAACTGTGTCTTTACAGCCTGCAGGACAAAGCAGGGCAGGGTGCACAGTCCCTTCATCCAGTCAGCCTTCCTCCCATTCACCAAACACTTCCCGAGCCTTCCTCCATGCCAGGCACACTGCTAAGGGCCCAAGATGGACAGAAGAACAAGCATGGCTCCTGCCCAGAGGTCCCCCTTTCCTGCAATTTAACTCTCTCTGGTTTCCCAGGGCAGCCGTGAGGATGCAGGAAAGAGGATTTCAGTCTCTGGATCTGACCCCCAACCACCTTGTCATCTCTGCTCCTACTCTTTCCTCCCTGACCCCAGCCTTTCCTCTCCTGACCTCCAGTCCTGCTAACAGAAGACTGTTTACCAGCAGACTTTGGGTCCCTCCCCTGATGACCTGTGCTTCAAACTCCTCCGTCTTAACCCTTAGCTCTACCTTAATCTCAGAGAAGGCAATGGCACCCAACTCCAATACTCTTGCTTGGAAAATCCCATGGGCGGTGGAGCCTGTTAGGCTGCAATCCATGGGGTCGCCAAGAGACGGACACGACTGAACGACTTCACTTTCACTTTTCACTTTCATGCATTGGAGAAGGAAATGGCAACCCACTCCAGTGTTCTTGCCTGGAGAATCCCAGGGACGGGGGAGCCTGGTGGGCTGCCGTCTATGGGGTCGCACAGAGTCTGACACGACTGAAGTGACTTAGCAGCAGCAGCAGCAGCTACCCTGATCTGAGAGGTTTGAACCCAAGAACAAATTGTCTTTATCACCAAACCAGTCCTCACCCCTTGCTCCCTCCACTCCCGGACCGTCCGTTTGACCTCCGACATCCCTCACCTGCATATGCTGGGTCCATTGCACCAAATCTGGGCCTCTGTGCACCTCCGCGTTTCCTGGGAAAAGGAGTTAGGGTTTTGCTGTCTAGTGCAGACCCAGAGGCTTTCTCTGTCCAGCAAGTTCGCTTTCTGTGTGCTCAACAGCCTCCCCTCCCCACAACCAGTCAATGTCTAGTACCATGGCCGGGGTAGGGAGGGGGAGAGGGCTGGGGGTAATCAGAAGGAGGGTATTTTTGCAGGGGGTGAGCAGATCATTGGCAACCGGGGAGCCTGATGACATTACTGGAAACAGGGTACCCAGGGAACAAGAAGCTACTTTAATCACCGACTGGAGTGAAAAAGAGTCAGAAAGACAAGGGAAGGCACTGAATAGCCCGTTTCTCCTTATTTCCCCAGCTGGGGAGTTAGGAGGCAGAGGCTGGGGTCTGCAGGAAGGATTGAAGGTAGATAGCAAGAGCCCCCTCTCGCCAGCGTAACCCCACCTCCAACGCCACCTGGACATTCTGCACCCCCAGAGTGGGGTTCCCCTTCTCTGGAGGGCCGGTCCTCCTGCTGTCTTCCTAGCCTTTCTCTTCTCTGCACTTGGGCCGCCCTTGGCTCCATGATGTGAGTCTTGACCCGGCAGTGGCAGCTGATCAGTGTTTTCTCCTTTCCTGCAAGCTTGCCTGGCTGAGCGCTTATCTCGGTACCTCTGACAGCACCAAAGACTAAAGTCCTTTCAGGAGGAGGGGTTATAGGTTATTTGATCCCCTATCCCCATCCAGAAGGCAGAACCATCTCAGCTATAGGCTCTGCTTTGTTGGCTGTCACAAGAGATTCCCCTACCCCACCCCACCCCCACCAACAAACACCCTCGGCCACCATCCAGATGCCCAGCTCTCTCCCACAAAAATGGGGGTTCTGCACCCATACACGTCATGGGGAGGGGGACTTTGCTCCTCTGAGGCTTATCACCTGGTATGGCTGCTTCACCTGCTCAGTAGGCTGAAGGTTGGGGAGGAGTCAGCAACATCTTCAGGTATCAGGGCACTCAGCTCCCTGAGACCATAAGGTGTGTGAAAGAACCTTGTCAACACAGCTTTGTGTGCACGTGATGACTATTCTATGAGGTGGGTACCTGTGACAACTGCGGGGCTGTGGCCCCTCCGGGGAGCTGGGGGCTGGGGGCTCTGGACACCAGCTCTTCCCTACACCTGCTTGGGTTAGCAGGTAAGCAGAAAGGAGACAAAACAAAAACTTATTCAGCACCTGGGGATGCCCAGCACTATCATGTATGGAAGAACCAGATTTCAATCCTTCCACGATCATTTGCTGGCTGTGGAATTTCAGGCAAAGGACCCAAATAGTTTAAGCTGAAGTTTCCTCCTCTGAAAAACAGGTTCAAAAGTCCCTATCTCACAAGGTAAGCACAAAATGAAGTAGTCCAGGTAAAAGCACATGGTCCAGGGCATGGCCCATGGCAAGAACACAATAAATACTAATTCCCTTCCCTTTTTAATATGAAGTAACAGAAGGGTAAGAGTTTTTCTTTGTTGAGCTCCTGGTGGGGATTAACTATTAACGCTTCCTCTCCTTTTATGTCCAAAGATCAATGGTAGAAACAAGGTCAAAACTTCAGACCAAGGCCTGCCAAGGCCTCAACGTCTCCCCACCCCCATCTTCTGCTTCCCACTCCCTGGTGGGCAGTTGGGTGAGGCTTGAGGCTGTGAAACCTCTACCAGTGGCTGTCTCTGTCATTCCGAGTGTGGCAGGAAGGACTGAGGGCAGTCCACAAGAGAAGAGAGCTTCTATGGGGGTGCTGGGCGGAGGTAGAAAGAAGGGCCAGTGACTCCATAAATGTGAGAGGTGAACACAGAGACATAAACCAGAGATCCCCCAACACAGCTTTATTAACACCCCAAGCCGACACCAACAATCTTTCCACATGTGAGGCCCCAGGGGTGAGGGGGACAGCGGGGCAGGGCCTGAACGTGTAGTTACCCATCACTCAACAAATAACCAAGAGGACGGCCCCATGCTCCTGCCAGTGGCCCTGCAGCCCCCAGCCCAGGCTTAGCCGCTGCTGCCGGTGGGGCAGAGGGAGCTTCCATCGCCGCCTTCTGAAGACCCGGGCAGGGGCTGGCCCATGCGATCCACACACCAGCAAGGACCTCGGCGCTGCCCCTGGGAGGAGCGGCACTGGGGAGAGAGGCACAGGGATCAGAGGTGCCTCGAGGCTCCAGCAGGAGAGATGGGAGGGGCCCCGGGGTTGGGAACGGGCTGTGGATTCTTGAGTCTGAGTCTGTGGAGACACCTGAGTGTTCTCAGGATAGTGAGCCCCACTGGCTTCCTTTCCGTGGCTTCTCTTCTCCACCCACCAGAGCATGCCCGTTCTTCTAGGCTAGAGCCATGGTTCTCAAAGTGTGGTTTCTGAACCAACAGGATCACTAGGGGCCACATTAGAATGCAAATTCTCAGGCTCTGCGGGCGGGGGTCTGCCACTGATGTTCATGGCAGGGTGATTTTGATGCTTATGTGAACCTCTCTCAGAGTTAGATGTTCCTTAGATAATCTAAGAGCTTCCCTGGTGGCTCAGATGGTAAAGAACCCGCCTGCAGCGCAGAAGACCTGGGTTCGATCCCTGGGTTGGGAAGATCCCTAGGAGAAGGGAACGGCTACCCACTCCAGTATTCTGGCATGGAGAATCCCATGGACAGAGGAGCCTAGCAGGCTATACAGTCCATGGGGGTCACAAAGGGTCAGACAGGACTGAGCGACTTTCAGTTTCACTTAGATAATCTAACCCCTCCCACAGCTGCGGTCGGCTATTCTCTATGTGTGGCCCTAAAGCTAGGAGAGCCCTAAAGGAAGGGCAGCGTCTCATTTATACAACTCTGTAAATCCCCAACTCTGTAAAACCCAATCATCTTGTACTATGGGCCAAGGGAGGGGAGGAATGGCCTCACCTGCCGCTTCCGGTAGAAGCCCCTATAGTCACAATTAGGCACGTAGAGGGTGTGAGCCCCGCGGAAGACCTCGGTCTGGAGTTGCTGCAGCACGGAGTCCAGATGTTTGCGGCAGGGACCCTTGGGGGGAGGGACAGCTCCGCTGCAGAGCCTGCTGGGCCCACCAGCCAGGCTCCCAGGACTGGGATGGGAGACTTTGGCAAGCCCAAGGGAGTGGTCTCAGAGGAGAATCTCCAGGGCTCCCCACCCCTTCTGCACCCTGCCAGCCCCAAACTCACCATCTCAGTGTCTTGTACGCCCCCAGAATTGGACCGGGAAGGAGTGGTAGAGGTCCCCGAGTTCCTCTGTTGGTCTCTGCGGTTCACGTCCTGCGAGCGAGCGGTCCCTGCTTGGGGCTTACTCTCCTTGGGATTCTCTCCTACAGCCGCAAGAGGAATGGTGGAAGAAGAGCCCGGAAATCAACCAGATGTCAAACAGAGTCAAGTGGAAAGGAGCGGGGTTTTCAGAGCAGTGATGGGGCTTAGAGTCTGGCTCCACTGTTACCTTCTCAAGGCCTAGGTTTCCTTCTCTGAACAATGGTGATATTACCTTTCATGATAATATCCCCAGGCTAGTTTTAAGGCTTATAAAAGACAAGTGCTTTGGAAAGTGAAAATCAATACCGTACAAGCATTGACAGAGAGCCTTGGGGCTTTGGGTAAAAAGGCCTGGTTGTTCCACAGGAGGCCAGCAGGGGGCGCACCAAGCCAGGGAGATGGGGCAGAAGAGAAACGACGATGCGAGCGGGTCAGCAGGGACCCAAGTGGAATGTGTGTCCTCCCTGTGACCCTAATGTGACTCAGCCTAGCCCTCCCAGGCCGGAGACACAGTTAATTTAGGGGCACTGCAATGGGGGCCTTTTGGTCCCCTGAGGCTCAGCCAAGCTCAACTCCCGCGGTCCCAGGAACCTGTGCAATTCAGCCCTTAACCAGGAGGTGGAAGGAGAGCAGACTGTAAAGGTGCAGAAATGAAAGGTTCCAACCTGCGGGCTGCTCCCTTCTCTGAAAAAAGTTTCACGCACGGTACTGGGGGGCTTGGGGAGAGCTCAGGATGAGAAGGGAAAGTCAGAGTGTCGGGGTGAAAAAAAGACACGGAGGAGAGTTGGCGCTGCTTGGAATTTGCCCCAGCTAGAAATGAAATATTATGAGCCCTGAAGTGACGTCTCTCCCTCTCCACGCACAAAGACAAGCTCTGCTCAGCCCCCAGACCTCAAGCCTAGACAGTTGCTCCCATCTCAAAACCCAAGAACCATTTCTTCTGCAACCCCAAATCTGATCTTTCTTCCTCCACACTTCTTAGATCTTGCCTCTCATTCTCTCTATTCAGTATCCTACCATGACCATGCTGCCAGCTGCCTCCTCTGACCCACCCAGACCACCACTTTCCAGGAGAACCCCAAGCAGCTTGGACCCAGGCATTTGGGACTGAAAGAAACTGAAAGTTGATTTCCCATCCCTTCCCATGGAAGCGCTCAGATGCCCTTGGGGTGGGGGCCGTTTTACATTTCCTGCTCTCCGCATCTCCCTGCTGCCCCCCATCTTTCAGGTTCTGACTCACTTCTGTCCCACCCACTCAATGACTCAGCCTTCTATTCTCCTCTCTGGCTTAGGGTGCGGTGAGGTGGGTGGAGGGTTCTGAAAAGCTTTAAATCATAACCCTGATTTGGCAGATTCCTTCTTTTCCCACCTCTAACCCTCCCCCTGGGGGCGGGGGAGAGGGCCAGCGCCAACCCTCTGACCCTAGTCTAGTCTAAAACAGCTCTGGATTTGAGCCATCTTCTATTTTTCACTCTACGTTCAGGTGCTTTGGTCACCCTGATATTAAAAGGAGATATTTCTCAGTGTGTTCAGGGTTTGGGAGTCTGGAGTTCTCTTCCCTCTTTTTCTAAGTGGAAGCTGGGAACAATGTCTGGGTGCTTTCTCCAGCTTGGGCGTCTAGGGCTGAAGGAGCTGGGCTTCTGTGGCATACAGCAAGTCCCTAAACCCTTCCAACTCTCCCTTTCCCCTCAAGAGAAAATAGGCTGAGGGGGCAAAAAAGGTTGCCGGGTCAGACATCTCCCTGCTTCACCCCTAGGGCCGGCAGCCTCACTCCAGCCTTGTAGGAGCTCCCCGCACTTGCCCTTTCACCCCCCAACATATACCCCCCTCCCACCCCCCTCCCGGAGCTCAGGATGGGAAAGGAAAGTCAGGGTGTCAGGGCGAAGAAAAGACAAGGAGGGGAGCAGGCACTGCTTGGAATCTGCCAGAGATAGGGAGAAGGAAGCGTCCATCTGGCCGAGCTCATCCCTCGGGACCCAGTCTGCAGAATTGCGGGGCTCCCGTGGGCGGGGCAGGGGCGGGGCGCGGCGGACTCACCCGAGGGCGTGCGCGCCCGGCCGCAGCGGCCCCGGCCCTGCAGCAGAGCCCGCAAAGGCAAATCCTCTTTCTCCGGCGGCTGGCACTGCAGTCCTGGGGCGCAGTTGGGAGTGTAGACCCCGCACTGCTGCCCCTCCCTCCTGAGACAGCCCCCAGCTTCCGCACAGCCTTCTGCCGCCGGCCCCCCATCCTCCTCCTCCGCGCAGCCCCCTGGACAACCCGCCGACACCCCCTGCCCGCAGCCTGGGCACCTTGCCAAGGCGCCTCCTGGGCGGGCAGCGAGCAGCAAAGTTAGCAGCAGTGGCGGCAGCAGCCTGTGGGGGGTCATGGTCAGGATTTTCGCCCCGTCCAGTCCTCCCAGAGCAGTCGTAGCGAAGCTGCTGCCCGCCGCCGCCCCTCTGCCTTAAGTAGCCGCCGGCAGGGGCCGGGCCCTTTAAGAGCCAGGTGAAGGGGGGGCGTGTGGAGAAGGCAGGGGCATTCCCTAAACTGGGTGGGACTGGAGAGGCCCCCCCTCCACCTGGGTCCTCCCCACTCTTCTCTACCTCCTCCCTTCCCAGTTTCTGTTTTCTTCCCAAATTACTCTGATTTTTCTTGCTTTGTTCCCGGGAATCTCGCCCGGAATTTGGGAGCTGGACAGCTGGCTGGAGGCCCTGGAGGGTGGGAAGTGGTGGAAGCAGGAGAGGACCGGAGTTGGGATGAGGGGGAAATCTGAAAGCCAGTTCAGGGGTGTGTGTGGCGGGTGAAGGAGACCCAGGGATTCCGGTGGGGAGGGAGAAGATGGCGGACTTAAGTGGACGAAGAAGGGGTGGTGTGGAGGTCGGGAGGGGGATGCGGGCGAAGAAAAGAGAGAAAAGGCGGAGACGACGGAGAAGTCGGGTTTTGGGAGAACCGACTGCTGATGGGGGAGAGTAAACCGAGGGCGAGGAGAGGAAGAGCAAAGCTGAGGGAGGAACAAGAGAAAGTTTCCCTGAAACGGGACTGAGGGGAAGGCAGGAGATGGGGCCAGCCTTGAGTAGGATGTTGGAAAAGCGGGGGAGCACGCCTTGGATGAACTGTCAGAAATCCGAGGACTATACTGGGGCCATAAGAGCCTGGAAGGATTGTGGGGCGTGGTGGGGGAGGCAGCGAGGCGGCAGTGTGGCAATAGGAGAGCTGGCTGAACACCTGGGAGGTAGGGATGGGTGACTGACCAGCTGAAATTATGGGGGGTTGGGGTGGGGAGGTAGAGGAACCCACACTCTGGCTGCTCTAAGGGACGGTGGCCAAAGAGCAGACCTCAACCAACCTCTGTCCTTCATCCAAGTCAGCCCACCCCTCCATTCCTCTCCTTTCCCAGAATCTGGCCCCCACTCCATCCCCACCCAGTATCATCCATTGGGTTTTCTGGATTATTCAAGCTGTTCTATGCCAAGGAGGGTTGGACAGTGATGGGGCTGAGTGTTTCGGGTCAGCCTGCTCTCTGGGGCTTTCACTCCATTGGTCTGTCCACTCCACCTCCCCCACCCGTGGCCTCCCTTCCCCAGGCAGTGCCCTGCCCATCCCCAGAACTCCTAGCTGAGCCTTCCTTCCTAGAGGGAGGAAGAAGGACCGTTTCCTTCTGCAACCCCCACCCACACAGCTCTGGGTTATGCAACACTGGCCATCTCATTCTTTCCTAAAACAAGGGCTCTGGGCAGTGACTAAGTTTAAATTCTGGGCCCCCAAGCAAGAATGTCAGCAAGAGCTTCCTGAACTTTTCGGTAAATGAAAAAAAAAAAAAGTTACTCCCAGCCCCCTCCCTGCAGGGCTACCCCAGGACCCTAGGACATTTAGGAAGCAGTGTCTTCCAGTAGCCCAGAGACAGTGACGCAGATTGGGCAGGCAGGGAGGAGGGTGCTGGGGCAGTGGGGAGGGGCAGCTCTCCTCTACTCTAGGAGGCTCTAGGGCCTCCTGCTTCCAGCTCTGACCCCGGGGTAGTGTGCTCCATCCTGTCCCTCTGTCCTTATCACTATTTATTTTGCCCAGCACACGTCTCTGGCTAGGGCTTTTCTCCTGACTCTACTTGTTGCTCTTGAATAAGACGGAAAGTTCTATGGAAAGTTGGGATGGGAAAGAGATGGCCGCGCTCCCTGCAGGATCTCAGTGTGGCTTTTAAATAAAGTTTGGGTAAAGTGATTTTGCAGGTTATATTGCACAGAAGCCCAATACTCTGCCAGCCTCTCACATCCACTGCTCCCTTCCCAAATTCCCCCATGCACCCTCCTACATCACCTCTACAGATTTCCCCTGGTTATACTCCACTGCCAGCTTGGTGCTGCCACGTAGTCTCAGCACAGCCCTGAACAGCCCAGTCCCACCTGCCTCCCCAGCACTGCTCTTCCCTCTTCCCCATGCCTTCAGCCTAGGTGTGCAGAGCTGTGTGCTTCCAAGGCTGAGATCTAACTAGGCTCTTTCTTGCAGACTGAGACTCTCAAACTCCGCTTTCCTCCCTTTGGGATGCCTTTCACCTCAGCACCCAGAGCAGAGGTCTGAAGGTCACAGTAAGTGCTCAGGATGGAGTGTGGGTCAAAACAGACCCCTGGGACCCTGTCTGGCCTCTGTGGAGAGAAAGCTTCAGTTGGGGCTGTGAAAAGGCTAGACAGCTTGGGCTATTACTTAGGCTTTTTAAAATAAACCTTGACAGGACGTCCTCCTCTTGCAGGTTACACTCTGTCCTCTTACTCCTCTCACCCAAACCGGTCCCTCCAAACCCACAGCACCACTGGGTGCTGACTTCCTTTTGAGAACCAGAGGTAAAGGAGGGGGCCTGCCTGGATCCTTTTGAGCATTGAGTCTGCAGAAAGACAAGTGGTAGCACAGTCTACAGATGGAAAGTCCCAAAGAGATGGCTGAATGATCACATCATGACGTGGCCTGAGTCTGGTATGGGTCTGATGGGAACTGTTGTGGTAACCTCAGCTCGTCTCCAGCTCCGATTTCTGCCATCTGTCCCACATGCAGCCTCCCAGTTGGTCTTGCTCCTGTGGCTCTCTCCTCCTCAAGAGTCTTTGGTGGTACTCTGTGCCCCTCTTTCCTGCCCAAGGACCTGTGCTCCCATATGGCAGTCATGGCCCGGTGGACAGTTGGCTCTGGAAGCACACTCTGGTTCAACCAGTTGGTGGGATCACCCTCCCCAGAACCCCTTGGCAGTTTCTCATCTCTGAGTCTGAACTGAGACTAGGGGAAGTGAAGGTGTGATGCTCAGAGGTAATCTGGGTTACAAATCTTCAGCTCATAAGGATGAAACTCCCCCCTGCCATCCCTCTTACCACAGACCAGATTCTGCCACCTCTTCCCCACCTGCTTGGCCAGCGGTCTGCCTTTCTCTGAATTCATCCATATTATTGTGTTGCTGTCTTAAATGTCTGCTCATCTTTTCTCGTGTCTTATTTTTCCAATTAGATTATGAGTGTTTTGAGAACAAGAGCCCCATACCTTCTTCATCTCTGGACCCCCAGCTCCTAGCTCATGTTTGGAACTGATACAAGTAAAGGTGGTTGTTTTGGGTGCGAACAAAGGCAGTCCTGGGGGAGGGCTTCTCAAGGCCCTCTCAAGGTGAGGGGGGTACACTGTAACTCCCTGGAGGCTCCACTGGTGCTTCTATACTTCTGAGCTAGCCCAGGCCACCCAGGGCAGCTCTTGGCTTTCTCAGTCCTCCAGTCCCCCTTCTCACTTTCCCTGTCCCTCCTGTTGTTCTCAGAGTAAAGACCAAAGAGACTGAGAGGCCCAGTGTGGTCAGGGTTCAATAAGAGAGGGAAACCTGGCCCCAGGATAAATCAAAGGGGGTTTCCTGGAGAATAGGTCTTTAAAATAGAATTTAGGAGAAAAGATAGGTTAAGATAGGTTGAAGAGAGGGAAGGATGGAGGCCATCTCAGAAAAGCACATCTTTGTGTAAGAGGTATGAGAGTATAGGGTCATGTAGCAGGTGTGTGCATGACTTGTTCTGCCTAGATTCCCAGTGTCCCAGTTATGCCAGAGAGAGGTAAACCAGAAAGGGAGCAGAGAAGTTTCTGGATGGGGCTGAAGTTAGCCAGATGGTTGGGAACTGGGAATCATTAGTGAAGAAGGAGTAATAACTGCAGATCTGAAGTTTGCTCTTTTTGATAATTACATGAATAAAAATCAACAGATTGATAGAGCATTTATTTATGTGGATGTAACTCTATGACATGGACATACTTAAGGAGGAACTGTATTCACAGGGAGCTTAGAATTAATGTCTGTCCATCCAACACATGCTTAACACCTAAAAAAATCAAACAGGATGGTCGGGTATTCCAGGATAGGATGCAGACTGTAACAGGTAAATCTAACTATATTGGACATGTATGACATAAGGTGACAACTAAGGTGGTGAGGGGAAAAAAGGTGCTACCTAAGTAACTTTGGAAAACAGTGTTTTGACTGGAAACTGTAAGGCTAATGATAAACGGAATGGCATGCTCTATATGCTACATAAAAACTGTACTCTAGTTGATAAATTTGTGTCTCATGGGCTTATGGATTAAAAATTTTGAAACTGCTTAATGTACACTGGGGTTGAGCAAATAAGTAATGGATATTGGGTTTCTCTTTGTCTGAGAGAGAAGTTACAGAGAAGTAGGGAGGAAGGCTAAAATGAGCTCTGTGGTACCGGATTAGAGTGGAAGACGTCAGTACAATCCTCGTGGATTGGACTCCATATTGTTAAAATGTCAGTTCTCCCCAAATTGATCAATAGATTCAGTGTAATGCCAATTAAATTCCCAGAGTGCTTTTTTGGTAGAAATTGGCAAACTGATAGTCTCATGTGGAAATGCAAAGGACTTGGAGTAACTCAAACCAACTTTTAAAAAGAACAAAATTTAAAGACTTATCCTACCTGATTTCAAGACTTATTATAAAATTATAATAAAACATAAATCAGATCAGTGGAACAGAGAGTCTAGAAATAGACCCACAAGAATATGGCTAATTGATTTCTTTTTTAAAAACACTTTAAAATTTTTATTTATTTTTGGCCACACCCTGTAGCATATAGGATCTTAATTCCCCAACCAGGGATTGAGTCCACACCCCCTGCATCGGAAGCGTGGAGTCCCAAACACTAGACCACCAAGCAAGTCCCCTGAAGACTTTTTAATAACGGTTGTTCAGTACATGTTTTACAAAGGTGCAAAGGAATTCATAGAGAAAGGACAATATTTCCAACAAATTCTGCTGGAACAATTGGATCTCCATGTGTAAAAAAAGAAAAAAAGAACTTTCATCTATACCTTGTAACATATACAAAAATTACTCATAGATCTGAATACAGTTGTTAACATACAACCTCAATCTAATAATGAGTAAAATGATAGTCGGATAAATGAAACAGAGGGACATTATACAAAATCACTGGCATCTACTTTTCAGGAAAGACTGAATAACTGTCCCAGATTAAGGAGCCTAAGGAAACATGACAAGTAAAGGTTAGTCAGAGATCTGGGGTTCTAATTCAGATTTCCTAATTTCCAGTCTACATCTATTTCTGACACCTCTTTCCATTATGCCAAGTGGCCACTGTTTATAAGAGAGCATGGCTTCCATTTCATTCAACATCTGTAGAGCACCTCTTTATGATAAGAATCGGATGGCTCCCACGGGTCAGAAGGACCTCACACTCCAGCAGAGAGAGATCTACACACAGAGATCACTTTAATAGTAAAAGTAAGACTGTAATAAAGTGCTCTAAATGAGGTGCAAAGAAAATGATATAAGAATACAGAGGAGGGGGGATGTCCCCTGGTGGTCCAGTAGTCAAGACCACATCCAGTGCAGAACCTGCGGGTTCATCCTGGGAAGAGGAGCTAAGATCCCACATGCCTTATGGCCAAAACACCGAAACATAGAAGCCATATTGTAACAGATTCAATAAAGACTTTAAAAAAAAAAAAAAAAGAAGAAGAAGAAATACAGAGGAGGGGAGAAAATCTTCCTACCCGGAGAAGAGAAATTTGGTAATGGAGGAAATGGGGAACATCCTCCCCAGAAGGGCAATAACCACCCTCCAGTAGGTGTGCGATAAAGGTCAGTACCATATCCATCTTCCCTCCTCATTATGGCCCCAGCGTAACTTTCCTTAAGTCACACCAATCCCTCTGCTTTTTACATTCGAAGTTTTCTCCTGGTAGGAATGCCTTGCCCAGAATGAAGGCAAGGTGACATGAAATGGAGCTCGGGGGAATATAAAGCACACGGTAATGGTATAACTCTGGAGAATACAAAACATATGGTAACAGGTACACGCGTTATGGAGACCAGTCTCAGGCTCTGCACACGCAAACAGGATTTAATAATAAGACTCATTTCATAAGGTTGTTGAGTGGATTAAAAGGACATTCCTACAGAGCTCTTAGCATCACGTCTGACACGGAACTGGCGCTGAGGGAATAGTCACAGTATTTGTGGGTACGCAGCGACCTTACCCGCCCGCCCCACACGGGGCGGGAGCCGCCCCTTGACCGGCCACTCAGCGCCCGGGGCGCCCAGTGCGGCGTCTGGGCCGCCACGTCGCCGCCTACCACCCTCTCGACACCCGGGTTTACCAGCCCCTACCCGGCGCTAGGTACCCGGTTCACCGGGCCGCGCCCGGTCCGGCCTGCGTCCTTCGATTGGCTCCTGAAGGTGCCTGTCGTCCTCGGCCGCTGCAGATTGGCCAGAGTGGGTCCAAAGGGGCGGGTCTCGGGGAGCGTAGGAAGGGCGGGGACCCGGATGTGTGTGGTGGCGGCGGCCGAAGAGCTAGTGTGCGGAGCTGAGAGGCCTATGGATGAGGAGGACGCGGCGGCCCCGGTAGGCGGGGATCGGGGGCGGGGTCCCGGAGGCCTCGGGTCGGTCTCCACCGAGCCTGAGGCGGGAGGCGGGAGGCGGGGGTCCTGGGCGGAGGCTTCGGAGTCAGGGGCGGGGCCTTGCGCTCTGGTCTCTGGGCTTCCTCTCTGGGGACCCTTCTCGGCCCAGAGCAGGGCCTGGGGAGTCTGGGCGTAGTCACACTGACGGGCCAGTGCTCCTTTCCCCCGGGTCTCCTCTGAGTGATCCGGGTGGAGGCGGGGCCCGGTGCGGCCTCCTCTCGCTGGTGCCAAGGCTATGGGATTCTAGGCAAGCAGATGCCCCTAGGTCTGGGGCGCCAGCATCAACCTGGGGTCGAGCCCTGGCCGAGTGCCGAGGAGGCCAGTCCTAGGAGGCCAGTCCTAGGGCTACCCCGCAGGTGCCTACCCTTCTGAGCCACGCAGTGGCTTGTAGCTACTGCAGAAGCTTGTAATATGCACATGGGGAGTGAATTTAGCCTAGCCAGCTTCCTAAGCCCCTACTGTGTGCAGGACACTGTCAGGCCTTGATGGAACCTTTGTCCCAGGGTTTGGGATATGGGAAGAGAAAGTAACCCCTCTTTTTGTCACTTTGGGGAAGATTCATTCATCTATGCGTTAGCACTGTTGGTGGTTTAAATACCTGGGTCATCCTACTCCTCTCCATCTTCTCTACTACCGTCTTTGTGGATGCCATCTCTCATTAGAACAGCAGCTGCAGCCTCTTGATTAATTGTTTGCCACTCTGTTTTGCTCATCTTGTGATGAGTTTAGTCTCCAGCCAACCGCCTGAATGATCTTTACAATCAGATAAGCCTTAGAAACATACCATTTCCGAGCTTAAAACCCTCCAGAGCTTTCCCATCATACTTGGAATAAAATTCAGACTCCTTAACATGGTCTGTAGAGCATTGATCTGACCCCTACCTTCCTTCCATCCTTTTCTGGTACATTTTTTCTGCCTCACATTCCCTGCACACCAGCCACCTGACCTATTTTCCTATCATGCCAGCTGCCTTGCACCTCAGGACCTGTGTTCTGGCTGTCCCCTCTGCCTGGGAAGCTCTTTCTTGGGTTTGTCACATGCCAGTCACCTTTTCATCTCATAGAGTTCAACTTGTTATTCTTTCATCATGTCACTCTGCTTATTCCTGCGCTGTCTAGGTAGAATGGAAGCGCTCTGAGAATAGGCAGCCCATCCTTGTTCACAGCTGTATCCATAGCACCTTGGACAGCAGGAGCACGTATAGGGAGCTCACTAAATGTTTGAATAAAAGGACGAGGGTGGGGATTGTTAAGGTCAATCTAGGCAACTGGCTTCAAGTCTAGAGTCTTTTCTGCATTCTAGGTAGAACTGGCCAAGGTGCTCAGGGCCCTGCTTCCTCTTCCTCAAGTCCCTTCTCCCCTTGGCAGGTTTGTTCTCATGAACAAGATGGATGACCTCAACCTGCACTACCGGTTTCTGAATTGGCGCCGGCGGATCCGGGAGATTCGAGAGGTCCGGGCTTTCCGATATCAGGAGAGGTTCAAGCATATTCTTGTAGATGGAGACACTTTGAGGTGAGTTTCAGGGAGGGCTTTCACATTTTCCTTTCTATGTCAGGTCTCAGAGATGAAAAGGGGCTTTTGCAGAAGCAGAGACCTGCATGGGGATGCAGTGGACTCTGGAGGCCTTTCTGATGGAGCAGTGTGCTTCTTCACCTTGCACCCCTCTGGGCCTGTGTCTCTGGGTCCCTCTGTCCTGGTCTGCATCGGAAGTAGTCATGTCAGAGATGGAGGCTGCTGGGGTCTCAGGAGTTGCCCAACTGTCTTGTCGAGAGGACTCCAGTGAGTCTGTGCGATGCCTGGGTCTCCTGCCTGCATCTCTTGAGTTGGGTTTGGTGAAAGAATGACCATTTCAAAGGCAGTGGACTTCCTGTTTTGGGAAGAATGGCCCGGTAGTGCATCCTGCTCACTGCCTTCCAACCCTTTGGTTTGTGTGTTTGTTTTCTGTTTCTGGCTTGAAACTCTCCCTTGACTCCGTTGGAACCGAATTCTCTCACAGAATTGTCACTGGAAGAGGGACAGAAGTAGTGCTATCTAGCCTGGAAACAAGAAAGTTGAGGAGTGGGGAGTGAATAACTCTTTCAATCTATGAAAGGCTTTGGTCCAGAGGATAGAGACTAGCCATTCTCAAACTCCACTGAGGACAGAGCCAGAGGAAAAGGGCTGAAGCTGCAGCATGAAGGATTGAGGTTAGACAGGGTGTGAGACCGCCTAATAGGCAACTCTGGGAGGCTCTCCTTCTCTTCCCCACTGGCAGTGCGTAAGCCAGGCGTGCAGTGGTCTGGTATAGGTTGACCCTTGCTGGAGGCAGCGGGTGACCTCAAGTATCTTGTTATGGTGTTTGTGCAGATGACCCCAGTGTGACCAGATGGATTCTCCTCTCAGCTGGCCCTCACAGGGTGGGGGTTGGGGACACTAAGGCACTCCCCCAAACTCCTGGGCTAGGATGCTAATGGACCTCCCTCTTCATTTCTCCTTCAGTTACCATGGAAACTCTGGTGAAGTTGGCTGCTATGTGGCTTCTCGACCCCTGACAAAGGACAGCAATTATTTTGAGGTGATCAAGGCTATGGGTGGGCAGAGCAGGGGGTGAAATGGTTTAGCTCCAGGGAGCTCTTTTACTGGATTCTTGACCTAGTTCTTTAAACTTTCCATCAGGATTATCCTGTTGGCTGGGAAAAGGGCCCAGAATATCACGATGCCTAATCTGAGAGGCACCGTAGAGTCCTGTCACCCTGTCCCTTTGGCTCTCCTGCCCTTCACCTAGGTAGAATTTGACCCATGTCTTTTCTCACACCCTAACCCAAGCCCGGCATCTACTCTGTCTCCTGTCTTTTCCCATAGCTTGGAAATTATTTTGTAAGTAATTGTGGTAAAGTGGGCCCTCATTTTCCCCCGTTCTTCCTCTGGGCATCCTTTCTCTTTGATCCCCTGTCTCCTGGCTCTTTGGGCCTCAGCCCCTTTGATGTCTGCTCCCCTCTGTGCTAACTGTGCCCTGCTCTCCTCCCTCCAGGTGTCGATTGTGGACAGTGGGGTCAGGGGCACCATTGCTGTGGGACTGGTCCCTCAGTACTATAGCTTGGATCACCAGCCTGGCTGGTTGCCTGACTCTGTGGCCTACCATGCTGATGATGGCAAGTGAGTTGCCTCTTGTGGCACCCAACCCCTTTTCTGCAGATTTGGGAATCTTAGATACAAGGGACTACCTCAGGGTGGCTTTGGCCATTCCTTCACTGGTCTTGGGGTATTTTCCTAGATTTTTCTGATCAGGTCAGGAAGGTGGCCTGTTGACTCTCCTTGGAGGCTTGCAGACTTAAAGGGGAGGGTGGAGCTCATACGAGGACGCAGGTAGATGGTGTTGCAGAGTGATGGCGAGCAGGAGTACTGGGGAGAAGTTGGGAGGCCAGGCTCAGATAGTGTGTCTTTCCGCCCTCTCTACAGGCTTTACAATGGCCGAGCCAAGGGTCGGCAGTTTGGGTCAAAGTGCAACTCTGGGGACCGGATTGGTTGTGGCATTGAGCCAGTGTCCTTTGATGTGCAGACTGCCCAGATCTTCTTCACTAAAAATGGGAAGCGGGTAAGTGGGACATCCTGAGTGGGATTTCAATGCTTGAAGCTGTCCAGGGACTTGTGTGAGTGCTATGAAAGAGTCTGCTGGCTGGGGCCAGCCCAGGGCCCCCTGGGCTCATTTCCCATCTTCTTCAGTTCAGTCTTAAATTCTCCTGGGCTCTCCTGCATGTAGAAGACCCTCCCCTCACCCAGGGGAAGCTGGGACTGTCCCCAGGTGATAGACACAGAGGGGCAAGTTTATGCAGTGGAGGAGGGGCAGAGTTTGAGGGGGTACAGAATGGGGTGATGTGGAGGAAGGTTTTGAGTAGGAAAAAAGAGGAAGAGTTTATGGCCTGGCTCCGTAAGCTGGAGGTCGTCTTGGGACGTTTGACTTGAATGCTTTTGAGGATATGTCTTTTCTGTGTTTTGTGTTCCTTGTTTCACTTCTCCTTTCCTTCCCTCTTCAAAGGCGAGTGATGGTGGAGGGCTGGGATAAGAACACATAGGAGAGACCCAGGCTGTCTTCCTTCTCCTCCCCAGCCCCACCTCCTGCCCAGGGAAATCGCTTTCTCAGTTCTCTGCTGAGGGGTTTTCCTCCCTTAGCATCTATCCTGAGCTCTCTTCCTGCTGCAGTCCACACTCAACATGTATCAAAAGTATTTGGCACGTCGAGAGACTTGCTGTTTGCCTTCTAGCTCTGTGGATTGCTTGCTCAGCCAGGAGTGCTCAGCAGCTTTTTTCCAAACTTCTCTGTACCTCTGTTTTGCTCTCCTGTCAATGTGTGTGGTGATGACTGGTTGCATCATTCTCAAAAGTCCCCTTGTGAGAATTAGATGAGCCGTGGGGAAAGTGAGCCAGGCGGCAGCTCCCTCCTTCCTTCTCTCCTGACAACTCAGGTGGGCTCCACCATCATGCCCATGTCCCCGGACGGGCTGTTTCCGGCAGTGGGCATGCACTCGCTGGGGGAGGAGGTACGGCTGCACCTCAACGCCGAGCTGGGCCGCGAGGATGACAGCGTCATGATGGTGGACAGTTACGAGGATGAGTGGGGCCGGCTGCATGACGTCCGAGTCTGTGGAACCGTAAGTAAGGGGCAGTGGGTGGAGGGCGCCGGGCGGAACTCCTGGGGCCCCAGCGGCTCTTAGGATTGCTTGGAATAGGCAGTGAAGACAGTGTCTTCTGTAGGGTTTTGGAAAGTGAGAGTTTGAGCAGCAGTGCCTGGCACCATGACACGGTCCTTGCGTCCAGGTCTGTGTTCCCTTAGCCTTGGTCTTCCTTTCCCACCTTCCCTTTTGTTTGAGAGCTCAGGCTCATCACTCAGCCTTGGGGAAAGCAGTAGCTCTCCTTTGCCTCTTTGGTTCCTTCAGTCCCCAGGGTGGCGCACACTGCTGCCCTGAACGTCTGTCTACCTTTGAGAGGCGGGGCTGATTTTGGAGAGGCTGGATGCCTGGACCTCCCTTTTGGCTTGAACCCAGCCCAGCTGGCCCAGCTTTTCATTCGCTGTGATGTGGGGTAGGTGTCATCATAAATCCTACTCGTGTTGGGAGAGGTTCTTCGAGATGCTTTTTTGAGTAAGCATCCATGTCAGTCTCTTTGGCCTTCCCACATTTTATAGGATGAGAATAGAGGCGGATGATGATTCAGTGAGAGTCCTTGACCCTCCAAAGCTGGCCTTTTCATACATCTCATCATACCTGCGTTAGTCCCCTGTCTAGATTTTAAACTTGGTTGGAAGTGTATAGACCTCAAGGGAGGGAAATTCTTCATACTTAGCCTCTGTGCCTCATGCTAGCTTGGAAGTGGATGGCTGCTGAGTCAGGGGTCTGGCCCTGACCTCTGGTGGGCTGCTCAGGCCTCCCACGTGGAATTGTCCCTCTGCTGCCCTCCCGCTCCCGGCTCAACCTTTTCCTCCACCCTCTGGCCTTCTCACCCCAAGCCAGACTGTTTTTAACTCAGCCTTTGATAGCAAAACAGAAGCAGTGGTGGGTGGGAGTAGGTTATGAGCAAGGCTCTCCACTTCTGGAGTGCAAGGTGCGTCCAACCCAGGGAAAATGGTAGGAAGCGTGCATTCCTGCAGCTTCTCACACTCTGCACCCCCTTCTGGCACTGGGATCCAGGGACTGCAATGGCCACCAGCCCGGAGACCTCAGATGCCCACTCCCTGATCTTCATCTCTCCTTTCTTTCCCCCTTCCACCATCATTCTGACAACATCTACAGAGTTGAAGTTGGGGCTGAGCCAGGGCGATGTTCCAGCTCTCATCCTTGACCTCTCCTCAAGAGTTCCTGGCACCCTTTCTCTGCCTGGACCTGTCCCCACTCTGCTCCTTGCTCCTCCCAGGCAGTCTTTTCTAATTGATGCAGAATCCTGTAGGTGTTTATAAATAGCCTTCCTTCCTCTCTGCCCTTCCCCCAGTGCCCTCAGGCCACATATTTAAGAATTTTTTTTTCTCTCTTAGATGTAAGCTATTGAGTTTAACTCTTCTCTTAAGCCCCAGCCCCAGCTGGGGACAGCTGGCAGGGTAGGCATGCCGTTCCCTGCGTACTTGGTCCTCTGGGGCTGCCTTGGACATGAGCCTCTTGAGGCACGCCTCTTTTCTAGTCTTGCCAATCACCTCATCTTTCAAGTGAGGGTAACTTACCCAGTTTCTTCCAGCCCTTTGACCCACCATCTCCACTGTTGCCTCCTGGCCTCCTCCTTCGTGTCCCTTCTGACCATCCACTGTATTTCCAATCTGGTGATCTGAGTGGTGTCAGCCTGCAAGAGCCTGGGAGAGGTCACTGGGCTGCGCCTGTGCCTCCTGTTTCTAAAGATGTCTAGTGCAGCTGCTTCTCCCCTCTGCCCTTCCTGTTTTTACGTCCCCCTCTGTACGGAGCCCTTCCCAGGGACCTTGACCTCTGCTGTGGTTGCAGCCTGTTTCTCCTGCCCTGATCATGTTCCCAGGAGAGCACCCTGTGGAACCGTAAAAGTCTGGGGCAATCTGGGGCAGGCTTTGATGCCATCCCGCCCAGGTTTCTCAGTGTGGAGACTGTGGGCATCTTAAGTGAGACAGTTTCTTAATGGGCAGGACATTTAGCATCCCTGGCTCCAAGACCCAAGATGCTGGTAGCTCCTCAAACCATGCCCCCCCGCCCCAGCTGTGTGACTGCCCACACATTCCCACGTATCCTCTTGTACTGCTGAGAAAACAGCCCCAGAGAAAATAAAGAGACTTGATCAAATGTCACAGTGAATTAGTAGCAGAACTAAGCCTAGATACTCCTTGTGCCCCCTCCCCCCACCTTTCCCACTGTCTGATACATGCTGCCTTCTACCCAGGCCCACTCTACTGCAGCCAGTCTCTCCTGCCCCGTCGCACAGGATGAGTCCAGAGTTCCTGGGCTTAAGCCCACTTTCCCAGAGATTTTCTTGTCTAGTGTCATTAGCCAGGTGAGTCTTCTTGGCCACCTTGGAAGTCTTTTACTCCTGTTTCTTTCAGTTTTGTAGTGTGTTATCCTCTCTTCTCCTTTCTCACTGGTTCTCCCCAGACAGAAGAGAGACTTAAACTCCAGACTTTTTTTTTTTAACCCTAACAATTCATTCTGAGAAGTTTCCAACATACAGAAAAGCTGAAAAAGTAGCACAGTAAATGCCCCCTGGGTCTCCACTGCCTAGATTAACAATTGTTAATATTTAGTTGTGTTTGTTTGATCTGAGGATCTATATATGGACAGACCTGGCTCTTTCCAGACGGCAGTCTTTCCCTGCTTCCTGCTGCCTTACTTTCCCCTCCTAGAGAGCGCCCCCTTCGCAGAGCTCTGGGATGCTGAAGAGTTGCTGTTGCAATGTTCGCTCCGAGATGGGGAAGGCTGCCCCTCATCCCCATCCCCGGGCCTTGTGCAGTGTGCTGAGGGCGAGGGGCAGTAGGTAGGGCTGGGGGGTTAGACTCATTCTTTGTTCCTCATTTCCGTTCATAGCTCCTCTGACAATTCCTTAGTGACAGGGCAACAGCTATCATACACAAAGTGGGGTGAATGAGGCCCCACCCTCTCAGGGGTCCTCCCCAGACCCAACCCAGGAGGAGACCTTGTTGGGGCCTGAGCTGGCCGGTGGGAAGCACGTTCCTGGTTCGTGTTTCAGCTGCTTCTAGGCCCTCGGGGCACTGAGCCCTCCCTTGCTCCTGTCAAGAGGGATTAGGGTCTCTGCTGGCAAGACGAGGGCGGGTCGCAGCAGGAGAGGAGGCAAAGAGTAGGTGCTGCCGCTATGAGGGAGGGGTGGGGTGCAGGAGGCTCTCTGCACTCTGGTCTGCAGCCTCTGCTCTGTGGGGGTGAACTGTTTGGCCTCTCGAGGCTTCTGTTGTGTGTAGAGGGAGGTGTAGGGGGTCTTGAGAGCCTTAAGGAAAGAGTTCCCCTACCCCCACCAAAGATGTTGTTAGAGGCATTGTTTGAGGAGAAAGCCTTGGGAGGGAGGCAGTTGGTCATCTGGGTGGAGTCATCTGGGGAGTATCCTAGGGAAACGGTGATGATCAGCGGCCATTCCGATGTGGGGGAGGGGGGTAAGGGCTGAGATGAAAGATCCTTTCCTTCTTTGTGATTGGCAGTTCCAGTCTGTTGTAGCTTTGGGGCGATTGTTAATGTTTAGGGAGCACTGGAACACTGGGGTATTCTAGTATAACCCCCATTTCCTGAGTTTAGGAAAGGCCGATGTGTGCATTTATCACCGGCCAGGGCTCAGACTAGGCCCTTGGCACTCACTTCACTTTGCCACCGTTTTTGGAGATGCAGGTGGTGGTTCCTCTCCTGACTGTGCAAGGAACCTAGGCTCCTGGGCCGTGAGCCGCTGTGCCTTCTGAGCTGCTCTGCAGGGTGGGGAGTAGGTTTTAGAGCCCGAATAAGTGTGTTGCGTTAGTGTTTTATCCTCCTGGCCTTGTAGCTTAAGGAAGCCTCCCTACTCTATCCATAACAAAAAGGCAGCCTGCCCTCCTCAGGGCCGAGGCAGGGGGAATGGTTGGGCGGGTTTTTCCCAAGGATCAGGATCTGGATCCGCTGTCTTTTGGCTCTGAGAATGGAGAACACTGTGTTTCCTACACTGAGGCCAGTTGGATGCCGTGGGTCAAGGGCAGCTGTGGGATCCCCCACCCAGTTCGGCAATGCAGAGGAGAGGGTGGGCTGGGGGCTGCTCAGACTGGGTGGAGTCCATGCTAGTTAATGTGCATCAGACCCCATAACCCCGCAAGCCCACCCCCAGCCTTGTGGGGAGAGAGACAATGGAGGAATTCAGGCCCAGCCGAGCCCACCCAGAGGACCAGAAGTAGAATTTAGACAGGGTGGGCCTTCACAATACCCGGTAAATCAGAAGACCACCTTCAGGGGGCCTCTTTCTAATAGAAGAATGCAGTGTGAGACAATGGAGACTTGGCCTAAGAGTGTGACATCGCGGAGCCAGGGTGCCGTGAAGTGTGTACAGTCCTGGCTGGAGGAAGGAGGGGAGAAAGATCCAGTGATCTGCCATAAACCTCCAGCTTTTCTCCTGGTGCCCCCGACCCCCGCCTGCCTGCGGTTCTCTGGGGCGGAGGGGAGGATGGACTTGCTGTGCCAGGGTTTCGGGGCTCCAGGGTGAGGGTGGGCCAGTGCCTCCCTGAAGGGGTGGTGAGGATGTGGCCTCTCCCTCTGCTGAAGACACACGGAGGCTCGGGTGCTGGTGCTGGCGAGCGTGATGCCTTTCCTGTTCAGGCAGGAGTTCTTTGTGGGGTGAGAGGCCAGTGTCCCACACAAGGTTTGCCAGGGAGAAGTGGAGGAGGTCCCCAGGGAGTGAGCTTTCTTCAGGGCCAGAGGGTGGGAGGGTAGAAGAAAGTCTTGAGGGGCAGTTTGGCTAATTAAAAAGGGATTAAGGAATCCCAGGTGATGCTGAGGGTGGGGGACAGACGGGACAGGGTTGAGTCATGGCGCCACTATTACCATGACAACTGATAAATAAATCCTCCCAGATTGGGGGTTGCCGCCCTGTCTTGCCCAGGCAGGATCACTGGGGCTGAGGAGCCCCAGGAGCCCATCAGTCAGCTCCCCTCCACACCCCTGCTCCAGCTTAAAAGAGCCGCGAGGGGCTGGGAGCAGGAATGCCTGCCTTTCTAGCCCTGCTCTGCCTGGCCCCCTCCCTCACACTGAATGCAGGAGCAGAGCTGGTCTGTCCCTGGCTCCCCGGCACCTCCCCGACAAGGCTACAAACAGCTCTTTTCAGAGCCAAGTACAACAAAGACCTTGAGAAACTGTATCAGTCCCATCCCAGGCAGAAGTGGCTTCTGAGCTGTCTCCCCTCCCTCAGACGTCTGGACTTGGCCCCTAACCTCTGCATTCTCCTCGGCCTCCCGAGGTACCCTGAGAAAGCCGTTAGGCTTCCTCTTAGCCTAGCCTTCGCTTCTCCTCTTCTCTGTGTTCAGGGCCCCTGGGTGGCCCTTTCCAGGCAGGCACGGTGACCGAGGGAGGTGATGGCCGAGAGAGCCCTGTGTGGTCCTGGCGCCCAGCCACTGGGATCTTGGGGCTGCTCTGCTGTCTCCCCACAGCAAGGAGAGAGTCCTTGTCTCAGTAGGCAGGTGGGTGCAGTCTTCAGTAGGGGCTCAGCCTGCATGCTCCTCCTGCCGCCTCCACTCCCCCGCCCCATGCCTGTTCTCCCCTGCCTGCTGGGCGCACCGAGTCCCTCCTTATGCCTCCAGCACCACTTCCCTTTCAGCTGGGCTTTCTGTGAGGGACCAGGAAACTGGTCCCCAGACAGCCTTGGAACCAGGTTTCCAGGGTGGGTGTCAGCCTGGTCCCCACCCCTGGTTCTCCCCACAGCTGCTGGAGTACTTGGGCAAGGGCAAGAGCATCGTGGACGTGGGGCTGGCCCAGGCCCGGCGCCCACTCAGCACCCGTAGCCACTACTTTGAGGTGGAGATCGTGGACCCTGGAGAGAAATGCTACATCGCCTTGGGGCTGGCCCGGAAGGTGGGCACTAATGCTGGCTTTCTGCCCGGGGGATGCTCAGCTCTGGGGCTTCTGGTCTAGAGCTGGGAGCTCCAAGGGAGGTGAAGGGGCCCGGCTGCAGAGAGGCATCTTAACCTGAGACAGAAAGGTCATGTGTGTCTGCTATGTAAGGGTACAGACCCTTAGTCACCTCGGGGCTGACAGAGGGTTGTGAGCCTACCACACACACACACACCAGGGCCTCGATGGGGGGTGAGGGCACCCCACAACTCTGGCACCCCAGCACCTTCTCACTCTGCCCCCACCCCCTGCAACCTCCAGTGCCTGAAGGTGTGAGCCTGCCGGGGTGGGAGCAGCCATCTGGGTTGTAGCTTGTTCCAGAAGGTGAGGGTTCAGATGCCACTCTCCCATCTTCTTTTCTGCGTGGTATCACAGCTTTCCTTTTTTCACATTGGCATAGGATTATCCCAAGAACAGGCACCCTGGCTGGAGCAGAGGGTCTGTGGCTTATCATGCAGGTGCGTGAGGGGCTGCCCTGGGGGAGCAGGGGCTGTGGGGGTGGGGGGTGCAGGGACACCCATTTTCCTGACCCCGCACCAGGGGCCTCTCCTCTAGCGTCTGACCTGAGAGACTCTCCCCTGCTGCCCCCTGCTGTCCCCTTCCCAAGCTGCTAGCTTTCTCCTGTTTTCCCTCCCAGCCCGACAAGCCAGGGGAGCAGAACAGGGGCGGGGAAGCTGGGCCCAAACTGGACATTCCAGGCCTCTTAGTTGGCTCCCTCTGCTCCCTTCCTGCAGATTCTGCATTTTCTTCCTTTGACTGGTTCGATTTCCTTGCGGGCTTTCTTTAGAAAGGACAAGCCTTGAGTTCCTGGTCCCACCTCTCCCTCCCCCCAGGCCCTTCTCCGCTCTCTGATCAGCTCCTGAGGGAGCTCCCCCTCAGCCCTTTGAGGGGACAGACGTGTCTCTCTTCTGGGGCCCTCATTTTCTCTCCTCCCTTCCTTGGGGCCAGAGAGGGAAGGAGGGGCACTTGGGCTTCTGGCGGGGCGGGCTCTGGGGGTGTAGGGTATCAGCCCCTCCTGCAGGTGCGTGTGGTCTCCCCTCCTCCCAACAGATGACGGGAAGATCTTTCATGGCAGTGGCGTGGGGGACCCTTTCGGGCCACGCTGTTACAAAGGGGACATAATGGGCTGTGGAATCATGTTCCCCCGGGACTATATTCTGGACAGTGAGGGTGAGTGGGGGTGTCCGTGGCCAACCTGGCTGGCTGGGCAGAGGGTGGGTTCTGCGGGCAGAACCGCAGGAGCTCAGGTGTCCTGGCCTCTTAGGTGACAGCGACGACAGCTGTGACACAGTGATCCTGTCCCCGACTGCCCGAGCTGTGCGGAATGTCCGGAATGTCATGTATCTGCACCAGGAAGGGGAGGAAGAAGAGGAAGAGGAGGAAGAGGAAGATGACGGGGAGGAGATAGAGCAAGAGCACGAGGGCAAGAAGGTGGTGGTGAGCGCGGGGGTCCGGGGCTGGGCCAGGCTGGCGCCCCTGCGGAGGAGAGGGCGGAGCCTGGGGAGGGGCGCGGGCTTGCCGAGTGGGGAGACTGGTTGAGAGGCTGGTTTCCGGCCTCTGGACGCCCTCTCGTGGTCACCTCCTGCATCGCCGTCCATCTCTCTCCTGCGGTGGCGGGAGTTGGGAAGGATGGGGTTCAGGCCTGTGTAGCCCCAGCATCAGGCAGAGCCTGCTGCCCATCCCGCTCTCCTCCTCCACCCCTAGGTTTTCTTCACTCGGAATGGCAAGATCATTGGCAAGAAGGATGCTGTTGTACCTTCTGGAGGCTTCTTCCCCACCATTGGGATGCTGAGCTGTGGGGAAAAAGTCAAAGTGGATCTGCACCCCCTGAGTGGCTAGGCCTTCTCCCCGGACCTGCCCCTCCCCTTTGTCCCCTCCCTTTGCAGAACCAGGTACCGAGTTCCTGACTCCCTGAGGATCTGCCTACCCAGCAGGCCCCAGAGGGTGTGTTGGCACTCTGCCCCTACCAGATCAGGCCCCTGCCAAGCTCCTCCATGCCCACGTTTCTGCCCCAGGGCTGCCCCAGTCATCAGTCCCTGGGCGAGAGACCCTGGTTGGACAGAAACAGGCCTGAAGGGTGGTGCTCTATGGCCAGGTCCCCTTGGTTTGGGGCATGGGCGTGCCCCCTTCCGCACTGGTGCGTGTGAGGGGAAAGGAGTGAGTGCTTCTGTCTCAGCTGCTGCTGGGCCTGAGACTTGAGAGAGTGGAGCGGGACAGCCCTCCCTGTTGACCGGTGTTCCGGGGCAGCTGTCTTCTGTTCCCTGTCCTCGTCATTGTGTGAACCAGTTGCTGCTGTCACCCCCCTGGCTGGGCTGGGGGGCTCTCTAGGGCCCTCGCTCTCCTTCACTGAATGCTGTCCCTAGAAGACTACTCGAGGGCCTCTCTTCTCTCCCCCCAGAGCCAGCTTCCTCCCTCACGACCTGCTGGGGCACCACGGTCCCCCGAGAACCCCGTCTGGCTCCCCCAGCTGTACACACGTAGATGGTGCCCGTGACATGTAGAGAGAGGGGCTGAAGGTCCCGGAATGGAGCCTTTGCTGCTGTCTCCTTCTGGGCCTCCTCAGCTCACCTGTGGCACCTTTGTCTCTAGTTCTGAGGATGCAGGTTGAGACCACAGAGCCTCTCTCTCCCACACGGTGAGGGCAGGGCCCCAGAGCCCAGTGAGAGCCCGTGCTCCCCTGCCCCACCCGCACCCTGCTTGTTGCCTGCGCCGTTGCCTGTTTTGCTTCAGTGTTTGATCTAGCACTTACACATGTCCTCCCCCACCAAGCCCTCCTGTCTCCTAGCCTCTTGACCCCGACCCCTCCCCACACAGTAGCTTCCGGGAGGGAGAGGGAGCAGGAGTTTGGGGAGAGTGGGCAGGGCTTTAGGGGAAGCAGTGAGCTGTTGTACTGCGGGGGCCTCCACTTTGGCCCTCCCTTCAGGCCCTGCACTATGATGTATGAAATGTATGTACAGACCAGAGATGTTTATACAGCCAATAAAGATGGAGTTTCCATATTTATCAGTACAGCCGGGACAGGGGAATCCTTTCCAGTACACGGGGCTGGGGACAGGGCTGGAGGAGGGAGTGGCGAAGGACACTTGCTCACGAGGCATGTGTGGACTGCTGTGGGGCCAGGGAGAGGGATTGTGTGTGTCCCACAGACATGGCTTGGGCCTGGGATGCCCCAAGAAACACAGGTGTGGTCCTGGGAGACCCGAGGCTTTGACCTTCCTGGAAACAGGCATGAGTCCAACTCTGACTAAACATTATAGAAACTCTTTATTATTAGACAAAAATAGACTCTTTTTTTTTCCTTTCCCCCCCTTTTCATGTGATCCTACTCTGATCTCTCTGCTCAGAGGGGAGGCAGAGGAGGGAGTGCCTTGCTCCCCACACCTCTCCCCTCTCCCTGCCGTGCCTGTCTCCCTCGCCAGCCAGCGCGGATGCTCTCCTGCAGGTGGGGCTGTCCGGATCACCCCTTCCAGGCTCCACCGCCTCACCCTCACACACCCGTCTCTGCCCTCTGCTCACATGCAAGGTCATCTCATGGGCCCATCCACTTCGCTTAGCAGGCTGGGGGCGGGGGAGGAGAGCAGTGTCCCAGGCCAGTGTGTCCGCTCCCCACTCCTAGGGGAGAGGCCGGCTCCTGGGTCTCCTGGGTCCAGGCCAGGGGAAGTGAGGGCTGTGGTGCTGAGAGGGGCACAGTGCTGACGTGGGCTTGGAGCTTGTGGCCTCCCTTCATTTCCTCTGGCCCAGTAAAACTTTGGTGATGAAGGTGACAATGGCGCCTGCGGGCTGATCTGGGTCAAGCTCTGCAAAGAGGTGACACACGTTCTCCCAAGGGCTTCCCGGCTTCTTGGCCACAAAACCAAAGATCCTGGGGGCACAAAGGCAGGGTGGGGAAGGCTGAGCATCCCTTCCTCAGGGACCACCATGCCAGGGATGGGGAGCAAGCAGGCGCCTGGACACCATGCTGATGCCATGCTGGGAGGGGAGACGGCACTCTGGGGGAGGCTTACTTGGAGGTGGTCCCGTCGGAGTTGGTCCATCTGTGGAAGGAGAAGAACTGTGAAGGGATGCACCCAGGGAAGAGCTACCAATGGAGAAGCTGGGCTGGGGACTGTGGGATGAAAGGGCTGGGAGGGAGGGTCACCTCCGGTCCTGAGGGTCAGTGCTGGAAAAGGTGATGCTGTTGACTGGATAATGGCGGCGAAAGAAGAGCCTGTAGGGACGAGGGTGGGGAAGGTCATCCAGAAATTGGGGCCCCCGGGGTCTGTGCCTGGGGTCCCCCAGGGGCTTATCTGGCACACATACTTCCTTTGGTTGTCTGTGAGTGTGATGCCCTGGGCTGAGACCTTGAAGTGGACAACGGCTGGTGTGGGGCGGGGGCTGCAGCTCAGAGCTGCGGAGCTGGCCCGTGCCACTGCTTGGGGGCCCGTCAGTGACTCCGTCTCCACTGAGGTCAGGTAGAGCACGCTGCAGGCTGCAGGGTGAGGAGTGGGGTTGAAGGGAGTAGGGAGCGGTGGCTCTGCCAACCCCCAGCTCTATCTCCCATCCGTGTTCCTCCCACCCACCGAGCTCTCGCACTTTCCCCAGCTAGTGCTGCTCAAAATGCATCCATCACACAGGTAACCTGTTAAAAAGGCAGGTGACTGCGCGAGATGCTGGAAGGAGGCCGGAGAATCTGCATTCTAGCAAGACCCCACCCCTGCAGCCTAGACAGGACTCCCCATCCTATCGTGCTTATGGGTACAGGCCTCCCCTGACTTCCTGGGTGAGGTGCATCTGCCAGGGCCGGCCCACACACAAGGCCTTTCTGTTCCCTATGTGTCAGGGGTGTCCCGTTTGGTGCCTGCGGGAGGGAAGGAGGGAGAGGCCCGTACCGGCGCCTTGACGCAGGAGGTCTGCCGCTGTACTCATGTTGCTGGGCACTGGGGCCTCTGGGACCTCCTCCAGAGGATCTGAGGGAAATGGGGGTCAGCAGGGAGTGGCAGGCCCAGGAGCTGAGGGCGCCCTCTGCCGTCCCAAGGGAAGGCAGGCAGGCAGGGAGCCAGGACTGGAGATTGTGCCTTTGGCCGCAGTGGGAGGGGAGAAGGGGGAGAACAGATGCCCAGACACCCACCTTTGCTGGGAATGCGCAGGCAGCAGGGCAGGGACAGTGGGGAGATGGAGTGCTGGGAGACCAGGGCTGACAGGCTGCCTGCAGGGGAGAGGCGAGCGGGCTCCCGAGGTGCCCAAGTCCTCCACCTCCCTCCTGACACCTCTTGCCCTCCCCGGAATGCCAAGTGCAGCCTTCCCCACCCCTGCTTCTCACCAAAGTAGGGCTCGCTGGGACAGCCCTTGATCTTCACCCCTTTCGGCCCAGTCTCAATGAGAAAATGACGGACCAGCTGTTCTGAGGGGTCCCCTGACAGGAGTGGAGAAGAGGGGAGATGATTCCAGGTTGCGCTTCTCTCTGCTGGAATTCTCTACCAAGCAGGAAAGCTCATCTCCTCCTCCTCCACCCTGCCTAGTCTTGCCTCTGTGCCTCCTCTCACCACACCCCCCTCCCCCTCAGGCTGGGCCACTCTGTACCTTTCCAGGACTGGGCGCTGGGAGGGGGCGTGGCCACCTTGAGAGCCAGCCCATAGGCTCCTTGGAATGAATGACTGTCCCTGATCAGGAAGGCCCCAGGGTCTTTGTCCTTCAGCAGGGTGATGGCTGGGGGAGGCAGGAGAAGTTTTCACAGCAGCCGACCAAGCCCCAGGTAGCACCTCCGCTCTGCTGCCTGAGCCCCCCAGACCTCTGGCCCTGACAGCTGTGGTGTCAGCACCCAGGATGCCACTGGGGAGTCAGTGCACTGGGCACTGACCTTGTGAGACCTCCTCAGGCCTAAAACCCAGAATCACCAGCTAGAAAGAGGCTTGGCCCAGAGGAGACCCGCTGACTAAGTGGCACAAACCAGAAGCTGAGCCAAAGGCCCGGAGCGGGTGGGGGCAGGCTGGCTTCTCACCTTGGTCACGGGACAGGTGCGGCTTGTACCAGAACTTGGATGTGTCCTGGACAAACTTGACATTGCTCTGGCTCTCTTGCATCGGGGGCTCTAGAACAGGGAGGGACTAAGCTTGACCCCAGGGCTCCCCAGTCCCCATGCCATGCCCCTCCCTGGAAACCAGGTTCTCCCCAGGTGGCCCCAGCCTCCTGAAGGCCTGTATACCTGGGGGCTGGGGGGTGTTATCCGGGAGCAGAGGTGCAAAAGTGACATGGTGACTAGCGCCTCTGGCTGGTGGGGACACCTGCTCTGGGCCCCAGGGTCCCGGCTGCTGCCCAGGTCCCAGCAGGTGGCGTTTCTCAGGAAGAGGGGGCTGGGGGGCGCCGTTGATGTCGTACGATGCAGCCAGAGGAAAGGCAGGTGTGGGCGAGCTCTGAGGGGGTTCTGGGCTGGCCACAAGCCAGGGCATCTGAGTAGGCACAGGGGTGAGGGGGGACCCATCTGGGCTGTCCGGGGGGTCTCGCAGGCCCTGCCAGGGGGCGTGACGGAGGCCGGGCAGGGTGTTGGGTACAGGCCCCCTTGGACTGGCGCTGTCTGAGCGGCCCCCCGGGCTCCTCTCCTGAGGCCAGTCGTTGGGAGAGCTGGGTGGGGAGGCTAGGGAGAAGGCGCCAGGGGCTGGAGGCTCAGGCCCACTTCTTGCAGGCAGCTCTGGAGCCTTATCAGCGCCTCCCTGGGAAACAGGTGGCAAGGCCTCCGCAGGACTCAGTCTCTGAGTGGGCGCCAAGGTGGGGGAGCGGGTGTCCTGCCGTCGGGCGCTGCAGGGAGGGAAGGCGGGCGGGAGTTTAGTTGGGTTGCAGAGCCCTGCGTGAGCTGCCTCCCAACCCAAGCTTCAGTGTCTACCCAGATAAGGAGGCCCCTGAGCTGCCCAGCCCCATGAAGCACCTCTCCTTGCCCTGGACGGGGCTGCTGGTGTGCAGCGGCGTGGAAGGACCAGACAGCTCGGAAGCAGCGCTGCACTGGGCATCTCGCGGGGACCGGGGCAGGGTGCTGTGCCCGCTGGGACCCTCCCTCCAGGACACAGGCTCTGGCGACTCTGCAGGGAGAGGAGCTGTAGGCCAGGAAGAGCCCCTTTTGCCTGGCTTAGCTCTTCCTCAGTCTGTGCTTTCCCCACCATTCCCCAGAACCCTCTTCTGCCCTGGGCATCCCCCTTCCCAGGGCCTCACCTGCAGATGCCAAGGGTCCTGCTGGGGCCAGGTGCCCAGGCAGCGGATACCGGTCCCCTCCCTCCTCTGCAGGGATCTCGTAGCTCAGCTTCCTGGACTGGGGGTAGGGCGGGCTGCCCGGGGAAATGGAGCCAGCCCGGGGGGAGTGGGCACGAGGGCTGGGATACCCTCTGCCCTCACCTGGAGACCCACAGCTGTGTGGCACCCGGCCATATGCTGGGCAGTAACTGGGAACTGCTCCTCCATAGCCGTACGTCACCAGGGCAGGGTACCCTGGGTGCCCATACCTTCCCTCGGGGCACAAGGCGTAGGAGCAGCCCTCATGCCCTTCCTCGCCTGCCTTGGGTGGCTTCAAGCAGCTGTAGTCAGGCAGCGGGGTGTGGTGGTGCCCACAGGCAGGCACCAGCAGGGGCAGCGGGTGCCCGGGTCGCACTGGGTGCAGGAGGGGCTTGCCAGCCTCACTTGCCCACCCCTCTCCAGCCTCCCTCTCCAGCCGCAGCCCATAGAGGGCTGCCGTGGGCAGTGCTAGCTTCTCCTCACAGGCGGGGCACGAGCACAGCGGAGGCAGCCCCGGGTCTTCCAGGATCACCACCTCCCGGTAGCCTGGGGGGCGGTAGCCAAAGTCTCCATTGGCGGGTTTCCCCAGCTCAGACGGGTAGGGGTACGGCCCCTCGGACAGCGAGCGGCAGAGGCGTCTCTTCTCCACGGAGGGCTCAGCATAACCCTGGGGGGGCCCCTCATAGGCTCCGAAAGCCAGCCGCCGCCTCTCCAGGGTCCCCTCTGGCCGGTAGTAGCCTCCATTGGGGACCCCGCAGGGTTCCCGGTAGCCCTGGCGGCAGGAGCAGTGGCGGCTGAGGCCAGGCCTGTGTCCCGAATATATTCCGAGGTGGGGGCCTCCGCCTGCACCAGGCTGGTCTTCGTCATCAAGGATGGCCGTCTCGCGCCCAGCTCCCCGGCCCCCACTAGCCACTCCACAGCCTCCCAGCAGGCGCTCGAGCTCCTGCCGCTCGGCAGCCGTCGGGGGTGGCCGGCCAGGGGACTCGGCAGCTGGCTCTGTGGTCAGTGTGGAGGAGTGGCCAGAGTCGCTGCTGACAGAAAGCAGCGGGGGTGGGGGTGGCTCCGGAGACGGGGCCGGCGGGGTCTGGCGGGGGGCTCGCTGCACCTGGGCATAAGGACTGCCATCCAGGGGCCCCCGGGTGTGGGTGACAGAGTCTGAGTGGGGAGAGGATCAGGGCAGGAGAGCAAGCAGGCAAAAGTGAGAGAGAGAGAGGGAGAGACAGATAAAGCACGTGTGTTAATAGGGGATGGTGCCGGAGACTCCAGCTCAGGGGGTGTCTCTTGGAAGGGTGTCTGTCTAGGGAGGGAAGCATGTACCGCCCCCGCCAGAAACTCCACCTCCCGCCACCTCTGGGGACACCCCACACACCATCCGCACTGTCCTCATGGTGCAAGTTGAAGTTCTCGTAGGAGTCCCAGCGCACTGCGGGCTCTGCAGTGTTGTAGTCGACAGAGACGGAGGGCTCATTCCGTGGGGTGTTACCTATAGAGGGGCGTCCCGGGGGTGAGGAGCAGGGAGACAACCCCCTGACTCCTGCCCCCTCCCAGGCTTGGCTCTTACCTTTGATCTTCTCTGGGCTGGAGGAGAAGACGAACTCCACCGAGGCTTGGAAGGGGAACCTCTCCTCTGTGGGGAGTGGACGGTGAGGAGCCAGGTGCCCCCCTCCCTGCCCTTACCCACCTGCCTGCCTCACCCGGGCTCCAGCCCCCAGGCCACTTGTCTCCAACTCACCGGTCCAGGCCTCATCCAACTGGTCCTTGGAGAAGGTGAGCCGTGGTCCATGGATGGTGCATGTGTGGAACTGGACTCGGAATACGAGGGTCCGGTCAGTTCCCCGGCTACCCTTGTGATAGCATGTTACCTGGGTGAGGGGAGGAAGACCAGCGTTCAGGCTCTGTGTCCACACACATCTCCTCTGTGCTTCCACCTTGGCTCCAAGTTGACCTCCCCATCAGGAAGACAACCTCCTTGCCCTCCAGCCTGCCTTAAATCAATGGCTCTCCAGAGACGGTGCAGCTGGCAGCGTTCACCACCACCCCGACCCCACCCCCAGGACTCTCCCTGTGGCTAAGGCCCCCTCACCATGACATCGCCTTTGAGGAGGAGGGCTGGCTCCAGGCTGATACAAAGCTGCTGGGGACCAGGGCCTGCAACGTGACTGGGGAAGAGAGAGGGCAGAGCTGAATCAGGGGCACTTGGGTGCACCGGTGGCTGTGAAGAGTCAACAGGGAGTTGGGAGATCAGAGACTGAGCCCTCCCTGAGCGCGAGCTCTTTAAGCATCAGCTTCCCCATCTGTAAAATGGATTCTAGGATGCTATTAGTTTTGGGGTGCAGTGGCTAGAGCTGGAGGCCCAGCTGTCTGGGAAAGGCTGGAAAAACAGGGATTCAGGGAGGAGGGGTCTGTCTGGCAACAGAGCACTCACTAGATTCCTGATGTGTAAACAAGCTGCATGGACTGGTAGATCTTGAGGAAGGGCTGGAATCCTAGAGGAGCAAAAAAGAGAAGGTACATGAAGGGCGTTGAGTGGAGGGGTGGGGCACAGCCCCCCGATGGGGCACATTCCAGGCAGACTCACCTGCACCAGGTTCAAAGGCTGGCAGCACGGGCACCAGCACGTGGTGCAGGAAGAGAGGGCTGCTGTTCATGCGGATGGACCCGGACAGCAGACCGCTGAAGTAGGTGATATACCTGGTGGCCGGATGTCAAGGGGGATGTAAGCCCCTTCCAGGTCTCGGTCTCACGTGGTATAGCCATGGGCCCTGACTATCCCTTGAGTCCCTCTTTATCACAAGACTCAGCTTTATTTTCTGTATAGCTGTTGCTAACATCCCAAACGATCTTGTCTATTTATTTATAGGTTTATTGCCTTCTACCCCACCAGCATGTCAATAAGCCCCATGAGAGCAGGGACCTTGGATTTGTTCTGCATTCTCAGCACCTGACACAAGCCCCTAGCACACAGGAGGTGCTCCAGGAAGGTGTGCTGCATGAATGAGATAAGCTTGGCCTTGGCAGCCACGGAGGGACCTGCTCGCCTGGCCCATCCCCACCCAGGCTGCTCACCGGCGCTGGGAGGGCTGCAATTCTGCGGCAACCTTGTCTTCACAGAACTTCCGCATGGTAAGGGTCGCCAGTGCCTGGTCTGCCCTGGGGAGACAGGGGCCAGTGTGGGGGCTAAGGGGGTGGTTACATCCTGGTCTCCCTTTCCTAAGCTCCAGGGGAGAGAAGAGAGGTGTGATTCCCCGGAAGTCTAGAGGAAGTTCAGAGTGGTGGTGCAGAGAACTAGAAACCCCACAAGCAGCCACTTTACTAGTTGTTGGACTGCAGGCAACTGTTCCCTGAGTTTTAGTTTCTTCCTCTGTGAAATGGGACAATAAGACCATGCTATGCGTTGAACTGGGGCTTCCCCCGTGGCTCAGTGGTAAAGAACCCACCTGCCAATGCAGGAGACATGGGTTTGATCCCTGGGTCGGGAAGATCCCCTGGAGAAGGAAATGGTCACCCACTCCAGTATTCTTGCCTGGGAAATCCCATGGCAGAGGAGCCTGGCGGGCTATAGTCCATGGGGTTGCAGAAGAGTCGGATATGACTTAGCGACTAAACAACAGAAATGGGTTGAATTGTGTCCCCCCAGAAGATATGTACCTCAGAATGTGACCTTATTTGGACATAGGGTCGTTGCAGATGTAATTAATTAAGATGTTATACTGGAGTAGGGTGAGCCCTTAATCCAATGTGATTGGTGGCCTTAGAAGAAAAGAAGAAGAGACACAGACACACAGACACACAGGAAGAAGGCCATGTGACGACGAAGGCAGAGACTGGAGCGATACATCTGTAAGCCAAGGGACACCAAGGACTGCTGGCCCCCACCGGCAGCTGGGAAGAGGCCACTCCAAGAGTCTCAGTGCGAGTGTGGCCCTGCTGACACCTTGATTTCAGACTTGGAGCTTCCAGAACTGAGACAACAAAGTTCTGTTGTCTTAAGCTACTTAGTCTGTGGCACTTTGTTATAGCAGCCCTAGGAAAGTGGTGAAGTACAAGTGAGAAAAAGGAGGTGGAAAGCTCAAGTTTATAGTAAATGGCTCTGAACCCTGAGGTGGGCTTTAGAGGAGTGGGGCTCATCAAGGGCCAGCTGGAGGGAGGGTCCCTGGGGAAGGGGGGACTTGGGGCTGGGGCACCTTACCCTGCAGAGATCTTGCTGTAGTGCATGTAGGCAGAGACGATGACCCCGAGCTTGCCCTTGCTCCCCTGAGGACAAAGAGGGATAGAGGGCTTGCTGGGGCCCTTTGCTGAGGGCCCCCAGTCCTGTGAACCTGAAGTTCCAGCTCACCTTGCAGTACAATACGACCACGTGCTGCGGGTCAGCACTGAGCCAGGTCTCCATGGCTTTGCAAATGGAGCACAGCTTGTCTAGGGGGGGTGCGTGCAGCTCAGGCCAGCCAAAGTCCTGGACCTGAGGGGTACAGGGATGGAATTGGGGCTGGTGGCCACCAAAGAAGAGGTGGGTGGGGTGGAAGAGGGATAGGGTTTAGGTGCCTGGAGACAAGGTCAGGGGCCTGTTGCTTGTGTCGATGACAGCCTCAATTCTTTCCTCACTGAGATGATGGGTCGATACCTGCTGCACCACGCTTTGGGCTGTCCCAAGTGACAAGTCATATGGGCAAGTGTCTCAGAGTAAAGTAGATGCCAAGTGCTACTGTTAATACTGAGAAGGCTAGGGGTGATGGTTTTAATTCCCTCCTACCTTCGGGTTTAGGCGGGTCAGGTCATGTCTTTTCTCTGAAAGGTTGAAGAGCTGCAAGTAAAGTGGGGGCGTTAGGCGAAGTGACCCTAGGCAGCGAGGCGTGGTGATTCTTGGAGGTGTCACCTGCTGTGACCCTTAGTAAGGGTCTTTCTCCAAATGGAGGAAGTGACTAAGGCCCGGCCTAACTTTGACAGCCGCATCAGTTGCCTGCCTTCTAGGTCGGCTCCGAGGAGCGTCCGGGGCCCCGCCTCCACAGGTTTGACGTCAGGGAGCTGCCGGGCCCTTCTGGCCCTCCCAGCCCTCTCATTGGCTGACTAAAGCAGGTCCCGCCTCTCACCAGGTACTTGTCACGGTGCTTGGATTGCAGCACGTGAGCCAGCTCGCGCAGGTGGCCCCGGTGTCGCTGCTCGTCAGGCCGCGCGGGGAAAGAGGCGGCCAGGATCCGCTCCGTCACGTAGGTGAGGTCCAAGTCCCAGCGGCGCTCCATGAGCGGGTCCAGGCTGAAGCTCCTGGGGAGGAGGGGGCGAAGCTGTGTTAGGAGCCGGGTGGGGAGAGGGTGTGGGGCGGGCACCGGGAGGCTGGTGTGATGGAAAGGTGTCTGGCCGACTACAGGTGAGGCCTCCTGGGTCCTGACCTTTTGGGGGTGGGGCTGTCCTAGAGAGCTTTGTTGGGGGGAACTGCCCTGGGCTGAGGGTAGGGTATCAGGAAAGGGCTCATATGGGACCACACCCGGCACCCTACTTACCTGGGCAGAGTGCTGCGCTGCTTTGAGTGGTTCAGAGACTTGGTGGATCCCTGGTGGATGAGATGAGATTTTGCACACATCTTTTCTGCCCCTCATTCTCGGCCTCCCCACTCCAGAGCTCTATGAATTTTGCTCCAGGAGAGACCTAGGTCCTTAGTCCCAGAGCTATCTGCTTCCTTCCCCGCCCCAACCCCCGCTGCAGCATCACCTTACCAGGTGCTCTATGCGCCTCACAGGGGCGGTGTTTCTCCGCTAGAGGGAGAAGGGAGAGGAAAAGGGAGTGGTTAGGGAAGGGGCAAGGACCAGTCTGGGCCTGGGGGCAGTGGGGAGGGGCTGTGTGTGTCCCTGTGAGGGCTGTATTAGGTGGGGCAGGGAGAGAGGGAGGAGTCCTAACCCTGAGCAGGCCCAAGACACAAGAGCAGAGGGCTCAAAAAGTTTTCCACTGTCTGAGGATGGCCACTAAGGACAGCAGTCCATTCAAGGTAACTTCTTGGGGCCCCGTCTGTGGCCACCAGACCTCTGGACTCTTTGGATCCCCCACCCCATCCCAGAGCACACTCACCAGCTCCACGGGAGGCAAAGCCTGACAGGACGAAGTCACCTGGAAGGAGACTGGAGTGAGGAGCTGAGCTGCTGGTGAAATGGGCTCTCCTGGGCTTAAGGATGGGGCCACCCCTCAGCTTCAGCAAGAAAGTGGAGGGGCTGTCAGCAGATGGGCACAGGCTGCAACTGAGGTTCCTCTATTTAAGGGAGCCTCCCCTCTGGCCTCTCGGCCTCCCACCCCTGGGCCCCCAACATGTTACTCTTGGCTCCCAGCCCCCTGCCCACACAGACCCCCATTCATCCAGCTGCAGGGTAGGAGTTATATATAGAGCCATGCAGGCAGGCCACAGCCAGGGACAGACACTGGCCTCTTTCACTGGGAGACCCCGCCCCTGGGCACACAGCTCCCCAAAGCAAGCTCCAAGGCCCTAGGACCCCTCACACTGCAGGAGGAGGACTAGGGCACCCCAGAGATGGGGCTGGCTCAGGTACCCAATGGATAATGGGTGCTGCCTACATCTTGCATCTTCTGCCCAGCCTTTCCAGGACCCAGGACAAGACCCACTCAGGCATCCTGAGGACCCTTCCCCAGAGGGAAGGCACAGCCCATCCGGCCACCAGTCTCTGCTTTGACCCCCACCCACCCCACCCTTCCTCCTCCTCGTTCTCCTCCTCTTCCCTACCCCCCCCCCCCCCCGCCCCGCCCCGTCCTCGCGCCAGCTGCAGCCTGGGCACAGCACCAAGACAAACGTGCTGTCTTGCTGTCCACCCGCCTGGGCCAGTCCTCCAGGGGGTGGAGTAGGGTGGTTCTTAAAGGGCCCAGTACAGTACCCTCTGTTACCCAGCAGGGGTTCCCCAATGATGAGAGGGGTGGAAGGGAGGAGAAGCCCATTTCAGAGGAGGAAGGGACCCCAGGCCCTCCTCCCCACATCAGATTACCCACCTTTGCTTCACATTTTCTGTGTGTTGCCACCTTGCAGACTAGAGGGGATGGAGGGGAGGAGAGGTGTTAGCAGGGGCCTACTGGGGCAGTGGAAGGGGTGGCTCTCTTGTCTCCCCAGGTTCTGGAACTTTCTGGACTCCAGCTGTACTGAGCTGGCTGGAGTCCGGGAGCAGGGGCAGAGTTCAAGGGAAGCACATGGCAGTGGTGCGCTACTGCCCAGGCCGGGGAGTGGGGGACCCAGGGGCAATGATCGAGGGTGGGTGCGGGTGTGGAGGAAGGCACAGAGGGAAGCCTCCAGTTCCAGGTCAGGTGGAAGGGTAATTTAGAGTACTAGGCTTCCTGGGGTACTGGGGGTGCAAGGGCTGTTTGGAGGGGAGGCAGTTCCTCTTGGCCCCCACGTTGCCCAGCCCATACTCTGTTCTGGGGTCTGCCTGCTGGGGCTGTGCAGCCCAGTCGTGCTGGGTGATGCTCTCAGAGCCACAGCCTAGGGTGGGGCACCTCACCTCTGCGTGAGATGCCCTTCCCATTGATGGCTGCCTTACACACGGCACAGCACCTCACCTCTGCATGAGACGCCCGTCCCATCAATGGCTGCCTTACACACGGCACACACGGGTGGTTTCTTCCGGAAGACCTTCTCTCGGAAGCTATGCGGCTCAGCTTTCCTAGGCTGACGGGTGGAGGGACAGACAGACAGAGGTGTCAGTTCCCACGGGTCCATCTCCAGGACGGGGCCGGGCCTGAGTGCTGCACTTTTCCTGTTTTCCATCCTGATATGGCCCCCAAACTTGTCAAACGCAGTTGGCCACAGCTGTTTCCAAGCAGTTAGAGTGCTTGTCCTCGACAGTGCATAGAACCTGGCCCCTTGCGTCACCCTAGCTGGGTCAGCTCCTCCCCAGGGGATCACTTAGGCCCCTCACGTGGCCCTGGTGTGTGATACCCCTGTGGTCACTGTTACCCAAACCCTAGAGCTTCCGTTCTGGTGGGGGGGGGTGGCGTTCCCCGACTCCTCTATGAAGGCAACCTGTTTCTCCTCCCATCTTGCCCTTCCTGTAGGAAGTAAGCAGGGAGGGGGTCAGACATGAATATAGGGTGTCAGTCACGAGCACCCAGATGACCCAGCGGAGAGTCCTCAGCCAGGCCTGCTTCCCTGGCTCCCACTGTCCCCGTCCTCCCAGCAGCTGACACGCCCTCCTCCCCCCACTGTCAGAACAACATGTTTACTCATTGTGCACCAAGGCGGCAGGCAGCAATTGTGTAAGGAGGGGGCGGTCATGCTGGAGGGAGAGGCAGATGGAGGCACGACATGGAAATATTTAGCTGCTTTACTGCTCCAGGATGTAGTAAGCACCCAGTCACTTGAGAAGGTTCAAGAGGGATTCCAGCACTGAAGGGGGAGAGGGTGGGCCCGCTGCTCTCCGGGGCCTCTCCCCTCCCAGAGTGCTGTGAGCGAGGCGGCTGGGATATCCCCCAAGGCCCAGGACTACCGTTCCCATCCGTCCATCCTCTGGGGACCGATGGACCGATGGACCGTTTACCTCCTTGTCTCCTCTCCTATTTTTCTTTTCCTCTGGGATTCAAGTTCCTGCCTCCCTCCCCCATAGTACTGTCTCATGTTGCCCTGAGATGCCTTTTTGAGGGGTAAGGCTGAAAAAAATGTGGAGAAAGGCAGTGATGGGGCCTCTAGGCCCCGCAGCCTGGGAATGCAGGCAGCACCTCTGGTGTCTTGGCTGTCCTCGAAGCTGCTGGATTAAACCCAACTTGAACTCTTCTGGGCTGGACCAACTCTGCCAGACCCACTAGGAAACTTGGGTGCATTTTGGTATTAATGGGACAGGCAGATGATGTCATGGAAAGCAAGTCAAGCCCCCTTGTCTAAGGCACTTCTGAGACCTGGCCGCCTCCCTTCCTTCCTTTGCCACCCCTGCCCCATTTCCCCTAAACTTCTTAGCTTAGGGAAGTCTTCTCCTGGGCTCCAAAATAGTACCTGGGAAAGTCCTACCATAATGTATACCTGCCCGTGCAGGGCTGGCCTGGGCTAGGGCAGGGAAGGTGACAGGGGAGCTGACGAGGATTTGCTATCACCCAGACTTCTGCTGCTCATGTCACAGCCCTGGCCGCTCCAAAGAGACAGAGTAACGAGGGGATACGGGACTAGGGAAGAAGGCTGAAACTGGCCCCCTCCCCCACTGCCCACTCCTCCACCCCCACCCCTCTGCCCAGTCAAGGGCACTCCTACCCTGCTGGTGGCCCGGCTGCTGTCCCTCCTCCCCAGGGCTCTCAGCAGCCTCTCCACCGGGCCGCTGGACTTCATCGTGTCTGGCTGCCTGGGGTGCTGGCCTTGGGGCCCGAACAATGCTGGGGCCTGGCCCGGGGCTTCCTGGAAGCGGCCTGGCTGGCGGAGGCAGCCGCTTCCCTTGGGTGGAGAGTAGGCTGTCTGGCTGGTGTGAGGAGAAGCCAAGCCCTGGAAGTGGAGGGGAGTGCAGGCGGGAAGGGGGCAGGTCGCTGCTCCAGGAAGTGTGTGTGGCGGGGGAGAGGATGTGGGGGAGGCCAGGAGATCAGATTCCCAGGATCTACCCTGCTGGGAGTGTCAGCCCAGGATCTTTTGCCCCCACCCCGATCCTGCTCGGGAGCTGCCCCCAGGCCTGGGATCTATCCTATCCGGGGATCTGTGGGATCCTGAGGTCCAGCCCCCAGTGGGGCGGGGCAGGGGCGGGGTGGGAATTTAGGTCTCAGGGCCCCGGACAAGGGCCAGAGGGGAACGCCGCGTCCCTGCCAGGCCAGCCTCCCCGCCTGAACTCTCAGGCTCTCTGGGGACCTTCTAGTGGGAGGGAGAGGGAGCTGGGAATCGCTGTCCCAGCTAGTTCAGGACCTGGACTGCATCCTGAGGGTCAGCGTTCTGCCTCAGTTTCACTAGTCATGAAGCAACAGGAAGAGGAAAACATGCACTGGCCCCTTGCCCCCACCATCTACACTGAAAGCCAAATTCCAGCTGAGACTGCTCTGCCCACAGGAGTCAGTTATTCTGCCCTAGCCCAAGGCATTTGAGGCCCTTCTCCTGAAAGCTCCCCAGCTGCCCTGCTCCGGACACAGTCCTTCACTCACCTACTCCCTGGGTCCCTAGCTCCTCTTTGGAGCCTTGCAACTTGGGCCCTCCTCCTCCCCGTCCAGCCCTCCCCCCACCCCAAGCATTAGTTCTACCTTCATGGCTCCCCCAGCTCCGCTCTCCTTCCTCAGCAGCTGTCCCTGGGCTGGAGGGCTGGACAGGAGGCCCCCCTCCCAACACATACTCCACCCCCCTCCGCAGGCCTCCTGCCTCCCTCCTGGGAACACAGCCAGCTTCCTGTCCCAGGAGTTAAGGGAAGGAGGTGGACTGGGGCATTGGAAAGGGGTGGGGGTAGTAATCTTCCAAAAAATGTTAGGGGTTAACAGCCTGGGGGTTCTCAGCCCCAAGTCTTGGATCACAGCCCCCTAGAGCAGTCCAGTGGAACAGTCCAGCTGCTTGAAAGAATGTGCAAATGTGTGTGTCCTGTCCCCCCCCAACATTTGCACTGGTAGTTACTGAATGTCCCAGGGCTCTGGCAGCTCCCCCAGCTCTGGCTTCTCCCACCAGGCCCTCAGCCTCCCCTCTCCCTCCCCCGTGCCCATCAAGGTTGGTCTAACCCTGCCTCCTCTTCGATGAGCCCACTCAGGACACTTCCTTGGGCTGGGCCTAGCCTGAGACTTCTCCCTTGAAGCTCTAATTCCCCTTTCAGGTCAGGAAGTCTGTCCCCAGGGTACTTTGGCCAGAGGGAGGCCTAACCAGTAACTGGAGAGGGGCAGTGGCTCTGCAACCCACTCCCACCTCCAGCCCTGGCTGCTTCCCAGGACATTCCGGGCCCCTGGCCAGTGTGGGCAATCGGGCCGGGGCTGGTCCAGTCCCCAGCTCTGCTGGGAGCAGGTGAGGTGTTGTGGTGGTGGTGCGGGTGTGGGTGGTCTTTCTCCCCTCCTACTGCAGTTACCCCGACCAGGACTCCTCCAGCAGGCTTGTCTCTACTTCTGCTGCCTCCACAGGGGCTGAAAAGTCCCCTAACTTGGCAACAGGTCCCCAAACCTCCTCGGAGCCTCGTTCTTGACCTCGTGGGTGGCTCACTAGGCCCTGTGTTGAGTGGCCAGGGAAGATGGCTTTGAGTCCCTCCCCACCCCGTGCAGCGCCTCTCAAGTGAGATGGAAGTGGGAGACCGCTGAGCCCGCTGCTAGTGCTGACAGGAAAAGCAGCTCCCTGGGGCAAGCTTGGGAAGCCCAGGCCAGAGCCCTGGGACCCTCACCCTCTTCCAGCCCGAAACCTTCCTGAGCCTGTCAGTCTCTCCCCCAGCCTGGCCCCTTCTCACTCCAAAGCCCTGGGTTTGTTTGGAGAAACCCTCCACCCGCACTCCCCCTTCCTGGAAATAGCTGTGGTTGGATGAGCGGCTGGGAGCCCAGCCGCGGAGGAGGGGTGAGGCCCAGGGAAGGAGACAGGGAGGGAAGAAGGGGTGCGCGAGAGTGCCCAGAGTGATCTAGAAAACTCACGATGGAGGCCGCATGTGCCTCGGTTTCCCCAGATGTGAGGTGGAAAAGGAAAACCCTGACACACACTCTCCCCGGCCAATTCCCGCCCAAGTCCCGGGCCTGCGGGGGCGGTGCGCGTGCGTGGCGGGACTGAGCGGCGGCGAATGCTGTCCCGACGCGCGAAGGCAAGACGGCCGGCCGGGGAGTGGCCGTGGGCTGGCCCCGCCCCGGTCACCTTTCCGGCCCCTGTCGGCCGCGGACCCCGGACCCCGGGCTCCCGACCCCCGACCTGGCGCGCCCGCTCCGCTCCCCACGCCCATTCGCCCCGCGCAGCGGCCCCGCGCCCCCTGGCGACCACCACCGGCACTGCCCGCCGCGCCGTGACGCACAGGCCGCCGCCCTCCCGTCCGGCGCCTCGCGGCCACTCACCTGCGGGGGGCGCCCGGCGGGGCGGGGGCGCGGCGGGGCGGGGCAGCAACAGGGGGAGCCCCCGGGCCAGCCCATCCCGCCCCGGGCCCGCGCCGAGCAGACGCTGAGGAGGCGGAGGAGGCGGGACGGGCGCGCCGCGCTCGCCCCCGCCGCTCCCCGCGCCGCCCTCTGCTCTCTCCCGCGCGCTCTCCTCCCTCCCTCTTTCCCTCCTTCCCGAGCTCCAATCCCCACGTGCCGCCCGCTCCCCGCCCCTCCTCCTCCTTCTCTCTCTTCTCTCCACCTTCTCCGGCGAGTCCACGCGCCCAGGAGCTGGGAAGGAGGCATGAGGGGACTGGCAGAGACCCTCGGAGACAGAAATTCGGGGAGAGAGGTGCACACGGAGAACACAGGGACTGGAAACAGAGCCCCGCAGAGACTGATCCGGAGAGAGACAGGCAAAGAAACTTACGAGCCAGCAGAAGAAAAGGTGGACAGAAGGCACCAGAAGCAAGGGCGTAGAGGACTGCCTCAGCCTCTTTCAGTCTGGCCCCTTCTCAGGAGTGTATTTGAGAGTGGGCTTGAGCACCCAAGGCAGTAGGGTCCACCCGCTGCCTGGCCTAGTGAAGCTAGCGCCACCTTCCCATCGGGGCTTCGGATGAAGGCACCGGGTGTCACTTGTCTCCCAAGTCGCTGGGCACACTTCCCTGGTCCTCTGCCCCACGGGAGACCTCTCTCGGATGCCACTTATGCTCCCCCAAAGGACTCAGAGCTGAGGACCTCCAGGTCAATTTCAACCCCCCATCCCTAACCTTAAGCCACTCCAGTGAGCCTAAACACCCCCCTGCTTTGAACCTGGCCTGTCCTGTTCCCTAGGAGAATTCTGTTTAAAAAGTCTTCACTTTTAACTCAAGTTCCTGGCTTCCCAGTGGACACGGAAATTCATTCTAATCTCATTCACTACTTTTGCAGTGTCTGGATCTGGTACTAGATTGGCACTTCTTGGAACTGAGGCTCTGGGGTTGATTTGAGTCTTGCTGCCCTGGAGGGGAAGGTAGAGGGAACGGATGTCTTTCTAGAAGCTCAATCTATTCCCATTCCCAGATTCCCCACTGTTCTTTAGCAGTGAGTGGTTCCTGAAAGTTTCTCCCTCTGTCCCCCTCCCCTTTGGATTTTCCATGATGAAAACTGGCCGGGGGGAGGCGGAAAGGGGGTCAGGCGGATTCTGAGGAGCCAGTGCCCCGGCCTCAATGCCCAACGCCAAGCACTAAGGCCCTCTGTTCCTCACTGGCTCGTCTCTCATCTGAGTCTTTTCTCTGCTCATCTAGCCTTTGGCAAAGGCTGAGAAGTCTGGTTCTGATTACGAGAGAGTGGAGCACCTGATTCTAATCTGGCAGCAGGGAAGAGGTTGGTAAGTGGTGACAGTGCAGGGCCCCCAGAAACTGGCATTTGGGGTATGTGGGGTATGTGGGGTATGTGGCTGGGACCCTTGAACTTACTGCTCTTGACTGAGTTGGTGTCCAATAGCCAGTCTCAGATTAGAGCAGCAGGAGTCACTGGGCTTTGGAGGAAGGGGTGGAGGATTGGAATGGAGCAGGGGAGGGAAGAGATCTGGAGGCATTAGGAGAAGGGGAGGGGCTGGAATTCGGAGAAGGACAAGAATCGGAACCTGCTGGGAGAGGGGGAGGGCTGAAGATCATTCAGTGTATTTTGGCCAGGTCTGATTATGTAATCGAGATACTGAGATACGAAAATTCACTCACTCCTTTCGTACCTAAGGCTAGCTCTTACAAAATCTTTCCTCTTCCAGAATTTGTTAGGGTCTTTGGCTGGGCCCTGGGATGCACACCAAAGGGGGTAGGTTCTAGAGGTACCAAAGGAGAGACTGGGGCTCAGAGAAAACATCCTTGATTGGATCCCAGAACGGTGGGCAGGGCTAGAGCCTCACACTCATGCTGGTATTGCTGTCCCTAAGAGAAACTTTTTTGGCAGGTGTGTGTGGGGGGGCATCCTGCCCCACTGCTGCTGCTGCTGCTGCTAAGTCGCTTAAGTTGTGTCCGACTCTGTGCGACCCCAGAGACGGCAGCCCACCAGGCTCCCCTGTCCCTGGGATTCTCCAGGCAAGAACACTGGAGTGGGTTGCCATTTCCTTCTCCAATGCATGAAAGTGAAAAGTGAAAATGAAGTCGCTCAGTCGTGTCCGACTCTTAGTGACCCCATGGACTACAGCCCACCAGGCTCCTCCGTCCATGGGATTTTCCAGGCAAGAGTACTGCCCTGCTAGCAGGATCTTAGTTTCCCAACCACAGATCAAACCTGGCCCTTGGCAGTGAAAGTGTCAGGTCCTAACCACTGGACGACCAGGGAATTCCCAATAAAAGGAACTTTTGAGGTGCCAAAGAATTGGGGCAGGGTCATAAGGTGGGTAGCTGAACTTACAGCTCAGGGGAAGGGGGCTGCAGGAGGGACGCTGAGGAAGGTGGAGAGTGAAAAAATAAAGGTGGCAGCTTGGAGAGGGTGAAATTATAATGGGTGGCATGGGGGGCCAGCCTGGCATCCTGACTACCATACCAGTTGAGAGCAGAGGGAACTTTAGAAAGGAAGGGGAAAGGGAGGAAAAAACCAGGATGGTTTCAGTGAATCAAGTTGAAGAACACCTTCTGACCCTTCCTGCAGGTTTTCCTTACCTTAACTACGCAGAGGGCAACCCATCTTGGCACGGAAGGCTGAACCCCCTCTTCCGTGGTCTGGGGTGATCCCATGCTTGTGACCGAGTGTGCTCAGATCCTTGGGGTGGGGGATTACAGGAGGAGGGCATCGAAAGAGTAGGCTGTTCTGGCACAAAGAGGTCAGGGGGCCTTGAGGGAAGGGTTTGGGCTCTGGGAACCAGGAAGGGCAGGGGAGGGGCAGAGCTCTCTCTCCTGGCTGAGGACAGAGGGTATATTGTCCAACTGGGAGGTTGCTGCTGCTGGGCGGGGAGCAGTGCAGCTCGCCTCTTCCAAACTTTTCTTTTTGGTGAGACTGGGGGTGAGAGAAGGCAAAGTCTCTTGTCCACACTTGTGGCCCTGGAGGTTACGATGGTTGCTGAGAAACAAGGTTTTATTTGAGCAACAGCTTCCCAGAAGATGTGTAGGTCTCCCACTTCCTGAGAAACCAGATTCTGGGCACTCACTGGGACCCTGCTTTGGGATCTGGAGTCTAATGCTTAATTCTGTTTAGGAGAAACTAGGCCACGTGGACTGGAATTCATGTGGGACCTGGCCAGACTCAAGTTGATGCCAAACCTGCAGCCTCCAGTTGCTCAAGACAACAGGAGGTTGACAGGGCTGACCCATCTTGAAACCCATTTCAGTGGTTGGGCTTCTCAGAGTCCATACATTCTGACTGAGGATGGTGGGCAGACCAGTGAACTTAACCTGTTGGGACATAGAACGGGCAGTTCCCTTCTCCCTGCTTTTTCTGTGCACAAGCAACGAGAACCTCTTTCCAGTCAGCCCTTTTCCCATCTTCATCCTTCTTTCCATCAGTTTATTCAGACGTCAGTATTACAGTGAAGAGGGTGGCTTGAAATGAAGGCTTTGGAGGATGTGACTGAGGCAGGCTATACAGGCAGCCTGGGCGGGAGCTTTTCCTCCCTGCCCACAGGGATCACAGCACAGCACACGCTCCTTATCCCTCAACTTGGAAGTCAACGCACCAGCCGTAAACTACAGGAGCTGTTGCTGCTGGAATTTGCCCAGGAAAGCCACCTGTTTAACTGTGCTCCCATCTCCCGCCCCACACTTCCTCTTGGCTCCAAGTCCCCAAAATTGTCCACTGTGGTTTCTGTGGCTTTTATGCTCCACCCCCTTGTGACCTTAAGGATTCTCTGCCACTGTTCTAACCTCTTTCCTGCCTTGAAACAATGAACAGTCTGTCCCTAGCTGTTTGGAAAATTCTCACCATTGGTGCTTTAAAAGTGGCCTCAGTTGTAACCTGGACCACCCTGTCAACTCCCCTCCGCCTGCACAGTGCAGCCAGGAGAGCAGACACAGCACCCGTCCAGACTGGAGTGCAGGTTTGCAGAGACAAAACCTCAAGGACCTGCAGATGTAGCCCTAGAGTTCCTGCTTCATCTTACGATTAAAATAAACAGTACAGGAAATGGGATGCAGATACTCTCAGGTATGGCTCAGAGGTTAAAGCGTCTGCCCGCAACGAGGGAGACCTGGGTTCGATCCCTGGGTCGGGAAGATCCCCTGGAGAAGGAAATGGCAACCCACTCCAGTATTCTTGCCTGGAGAATCCCATGGATGGAGGAGCCTGGAAGGCTACAGTTCACGGGGTTGCAGAGTCAGACACGACTGAGCAACTTCATTAAAAAGTTAACACCAGGCAAAAATGGAGGGGGCATTGATACTATCACTTCCAGTTCTGAGGCCTTAGTCAACAGATTCTGCTTGTAGTCCCACACTTCAGCTGCATAAAGTGGTATCGAGTACTGAGAGAACTTCAGCAAGGTGTGTGTGTGGACAGCACACTGTCAGTGGATAGAATGTGGTATGCATATCAAGAAACTTAAGCATTAAAGTGAACTTTAAAGATCAGATTTATTGGAGAAAACAAAAAAACCCCAAAACCCAAAGGATGGGATTTTACATCTCAAGACATCTCCCAGGTATTAAGTCTACAGATTACAAATCATTTTCATAGAAGATATTTTTGTACAAATTTTACATGTAATGAGGAGCGGGTCATAAATCCCTGTTTGTTCTAACAGGGTGGCAAGAGTAGAGGAATGGGGGGAAGAAACCAGCTTTTTTGTATACATCTATTTGGAAGGAGTAGACATGAAGAGGGCAAACCCTACCTTTTCAACATCTATAGCAAATGGTTTAAAAAAATACCCTCTCAACCTTGGGTATCTCTAAAAGCCACTTCCTAGCTACTAGCCACTCCAAGCCAATTATTTAAAGTTACCTCACTTGGTATGTCCTTTATGTCCACTGGGTAAATGATTCATTACGCTCACTGCTGCAGCACTCATAAACTAACACCCTGCAAGGTTGGACAGGGTCTAAGCTAGGACTGATGGGAAAAAAGTTTGCAAATAAGAGACCAAGGTGTCTTTTCTCTGTAGGTACCAATACTGCCCATAAGGACACCATCTATTGAGCTGACAGTACCAAGGTGCACATAAAGCAGGCAAGTAGAGCTACTGTGTTGCAAGAGAAGCAAGAACCTTGTTAAATTGTTCTCCATTATCATTCGTTCTCGCAAGGAATGCTAAAAAATAAAAAGAACACCCCCCCCCCCCCAACACTTGGTCTAGGCCACATTATAAACCCAAACATTTGTGTGGGATTTCAGTGCAGAGATGGAAACTTTTTGAAAAAGTACACCCAACACCAATCAAGGTTGTAAGAAAGGTTTCCAATTTAACCACACACACCACCTAAGACTGGTAATTCTAAAGTTTTCTGAGGTGCAAAAGGGGTCAAAGCAGGAGGAGCAGGAATGGCTGAGGGAAGGAGTGAGACTCAATGAAGGAGCCAAGAACTGCTTAAGAAAAGCAGTAGTGATTCCTCACTGGACAGCTCCCGAGGGGCTCTAGAGGATGCCTAGCTCAAGAGTGAGACCGAAGTCCAAGTCGTCCCTGGGAAGGTCAGGAAAGACTAGCACGAGGAACCGAAGATGATGACAAGAGTCTGAATTTTTAAAACTTCAAGATTTCAACAGAATGTGGATTTATCTGAACTTTCAGAAGGGACAGTGTTTAAGAAAGGGTGAAACCAGGACACATAAAAGATCTGGGAATTCCCATGAACCCTAAGTGCTTCCTGCTCCAGGAAGTAAACCATTCATGTGTTTACTGGAGGTCATATACCATTTTCTCTATTACTGGTGCAAAATAATTCACCAAACCCCGAAGCTTCTTTTCACACCACGATTTCCCCATTTATTTTGGTCACCAAACAGTCCTATTCTTCAGTGGCCTGTAGACTCACTTCCACCTACCCCCCTGGGGGGTACAAATGAAGGAACTCCCCGTAGGCTGGCCCCAGTAACTCAGAACTAAATGAGACGAGGGGCTGGCAGCCTCCTGGAGACTAAAACATCAGAGACTAAACCTACCTTGCCGAGGATGGAGAATTTATTCAGGTCATATTTGAGAATTCATGTATGCCACAACAGGATAATAGGAATTAAAGGTAGGAACCTCACTCTTCCTTATACCTGTCTACTGCCCAACTAGATTCCAGACACTGCATCACGCTAAACGGAGGCCCCTAGGCACTAATCACACAGGCAATTGCATGTGTCATAAAAACACACCACAACTTTTCCATTAAAAGCTGTACGTCTCTTTCTCTGGCTACACTGATGATTCTCCTGTTAGTTCAATACTTTAAAGGCTGCAGCAGCATGCAAAAGAATTTCATTTCATTTTGTGTTTTTTTAAAAAAAAGTTAAGAAAGGTCTCCAGGAGATGGTGAGTTTTATTTTGTCTTGTCTGGATAGAGGTTTGATTTGCTCTCGAATGTTCCAGGGTGGAGAGAGATTAGGAGAAAGCACAGAATGCAGAGGTCTATTCGGTGTAATCTCCCTCATTTTCATCTTCACCGTCAATGGCGAGAGCAGCGTACTTGCTTGCAGAACTGAACTTCTGTAACAGACAAGATAGATAAGGCCTTGAATTCTCACAGCAAAAACCAAGGTCCAGGATACTGGGGCGGACAGGAGGTGGATGTCCAGACCACACCCACGCGTTTGCTTATCAGGCTTCTCGGATGGAGCTGTAGCTGGGGAGAGTTGACTGGAGGCAGGTATATTCTTATGGAAGGCATACACCACCTTTTATCTTGAAGAGGGGATCAGAGTAGTAAAAGGCAGAATGAAGGAAAAGCTAGCCTAAGCTTCTTTCACTATTTCAAACAAGCAGCAATGCCCACTTTCAACCACTCCGTTTGCAGCATGTACAGAATTTCAGTGGTGAAAGTGGGCCACAGGAAGCTGAGGAAGTCTTTGACACTCACCGAGGCTGGATTTTCTTCAGCTTTCTTTGGCTCAGGTGCAGATCTGGAGTCGTGATCCTTTTTGCCATCTTTCCTGCAGAGGCAGAAATACCTTTAGGAGAGGACTCTTCCAACACCAATAAGCAGTTTTCAGATACTGAATAGGCACATCCAGTCAACAATTTTGGCTATCTGGACCTTTTGTAATTTCTAGATTCTCAGAATTGTAACTAACTATATTGGCTGACTTTAACAGGTTAACAGTGGGAACTTAATTACAAAGTGGCAGCTGTCAAGCATCAGGGCAGAGACTAGAAATGAAAGGACATGCATACCTGTCTGCCTCCTTCCAGTGGTCTTTGTTCCCCCCATCTCCCGGACCACGGCTGGAGCTCCCACTTTGGCCTTTTGGGGCACTCACCCCATCTACTTTATTTTCATCTGTTTGAGGGACATAAAAATAAATGGAAGTCAAGTAAAATAAACACTCCCACTCTCTCAGGTTTCCCTTAAGCTGAAGAGAAGTGTGCCCAAAGGTACTGAGGGAAATGAAAACTATCCCCGATCCAGACTTCCTTCCTAGGCTCTTCTTCCACGTCCTCTGTATCAGTCACACACCCTAAATAAGATCCACTAAAAAATTCTGCCTTGGGGTTAACGCCACCATGAAAAGCAAAGTGGAAATAAGGACTATGATGCCGTGTAGTGACCTTGGCCTTGCAGATGGCAACATTTCTAATCTGGACCAAGCATGTCCGTTTCCTCCCCACCCCCTTTTCTTTCCCTTTTCAAAGAAATGTACTACCAGGAAAGGGCAGGGCTCAATGTTTTCTCCAAACAAGCCACTCCTGCCCTCTACTGGCAAGAAAAGGCAATCAACTTTTAACAACAAAAAAGGTGCAAAATACAATGAAGTTCAGTATTTTTCAATGTCTCTACAGAATTTTTTTTTTTTTTTTAATTTAGGTCTCTATCTTGGCAAATGACCTACTTCCCTCTTGGCCTTACCTTTCCTTGCTGATCCTTCCTCAGATAGTTGAGCTGGAACTACTTTCCCTCCACCACTAGAAAGAAAACACGTAATCACATTCATCAGCTTATCTTAGGAAAGGAACAGAAATGTCTATGTCAAGTGCAGTTAGTCTTACAGAAAACCAAAAACACATACTTAATGCTTTTAAACATTAAAATATGGGAAAAGACAACAATCAGAGCAATTATGTGAACTTGACCAAGTGTCACATCCTTTGACGTGACCCCCAAGGCCATACCGCCAAACTGTGGCCCTCGCAGGTTCTGATTTATAGTGTGTGCAGACTGAGTCACCAAAGTGATGTCAAGCAGCTAGCAAAACTCCAGAAAACTGAGCCACCGGCACACCACAGAATTTGCACTATGAAAGCCAAGATGGCAGAACATATCAGATGCCATAAGGCCAGTACCCCAGAGGGCACCTTCCACCATTAGAAAACAGCACTGAAGAGTCTATAGCCAACCAACTGCTATGTTTCCAAGCTGACTCACCTTGTAGGGGACTGCTGCTCTGTGTCTGAGCTCTGAGATCGAGCAGGAGGGTTAGAACTTCGCTTCACCCAAGCATTCTCCTTTGGTGGAGGGGCTGGCATTACCTTTAGAGGCTGTTCAGGTTTGGGAGGCTTAGAAGTTGGAGACTGACAGTCTTCCTCTTTATTGGGGGTTTCATTTTCTAAAGACTTCTCACTCTCTCTTCTTCTTGCATCTGTGAGGTCAAAATGGGAAGGTCAAAGCATCAGAAAAAGGGCTTATTGATAACAACCTATTAGAACCTCAAGAGTGGAAAACGGCCCACATCCAAGTACACTGCTTTCCATCATCATTCTTCAATACAGAGCTGAATCTGGCTCCCAACAGATGTTCTCGGTGTTAAAACGCTGGTACTTGATACACATGTAGAAACACTCGTAACAAAAAGTGATACAAGACTTTGGACCTCACTCGTAGTACACTGGATAAGAATGTCTGTTATTGCAGGGGACACGGATTTGATTTCTGGTCTTGGAAGATTCCACATTCCATGGAGAAACTAAGCCTGTGTGCCGCAACTACCAAAGCCCATCGTCTAAAGCCTGGGCTCCACAACGATGAGAGCATCGTACTGGAGAGCAGCCCCCGCTCTCCACAACTAGAGAAAGCCCACCTGCCACAATGGAGACCCAGCCCAACGACAACAGCAAAGTGACACAAGAACCTAAGAGGAGGGGACAAACCCAACAGCCAAGTATACTTTTCAGTGGGAGATTAAACTGATTAACTAAGTCTCTTCTGGTACCCATTACCCAGATTTTCTCAGAGCAAATATGAAAGTCAGACCAATCCATGATAACCCAAATAAAGAGTCCACGACTAAATTTCATATGCATAATTTGGCTATGGATACGTTAGGTTAAGGCAAAGGGCAATAATAAGATACCCACCCTGGTCTGACTTACTTCTGCCAGATGTGGCTGAGGTCCCAGTCTGTGATGACTCACTTCCTGTCCTCGATCGTTCCCGTTCCTGAGTTTCTTCACTTCGCCAGCTTGGGTGTCTGTATAAAAGAGATTTAACAAAATACACCATGCCCAGCTCAGTAATGGCTACCCTGCACCCATGCTGACCCCTCAAGAACTATCACTTTTTAAGTTTTATCATGTTGGCTTTATATGTGGGTGTATAAGCTGTCTTTCTTGCTCAAACCATTTGAAACTGGCAGACATTTAATACACTTGGGTTCTAAATATAAGTATCACTTGCTTCAAAGTTACCTTTATGCCACTTTACTTTTACAAAAAGACCCATATATGCTGCTGCCACCAGAAAGAAATCCTAAGAGGACTCTGCTTTTAAAAAAAGATGAAAAGTGAAAATAGTGTTCAGTGTTGGTTTTACAGCAAGCTTTTTATCTGTTAGCAAAATGTGTCCTAAAATAATTGCTTCTTTGATTTACACCATTCTGGCTTATAAAAAGTTTTGTAGGAATGCTCTACTTTTGGACATTGGGGAAACCTGTACTTCACCAAGTGTTGGCTAGGGTTAAGAACATTCTCCTACAGAATCTGTAACTCTGTGCTCCATTATTGACAACACAATTCTGCCAATCAATCAAAAAACCAGGTCTAGTTTTATCAGATTATTGTAACTGGAAAATAATTTACAGCCTATACTTAGTACTAGTGAAAACATTCTTTCTACTCCATCTCCAATAACTTGAAAAGAGGTAAATCCATTCACCTCACTTTGGTTGGATTTTACTCTATACACTAAGGCAGGGTTTGGCAAATTTTTTTCTTGAAGGTTAGCCAAAATTTGCAGATGCTTGTGAGGGCCCAGGAGGCCTTTTGAAAATCATGAGGGACAGGCTACAACTCTTCCCTGACTAAAGAAACTGTCTCACTCACTGCTACTTGGCAGCTTCAGCCCATGAGCACTAAACGCTAGTAAGTGACAACCAGTAACACTCACACAAATTTCCCGAGTCCTAGAGATACAATGCCCCCGTTAAGAACCATGGGCTTCATGGATGCGAAATCCGTCACTGAAGATCATCTCACCTCTCCCGAGGCCGTCGTTCTAGTTTTGGCTCATCCAGCTGACGCTGCAGTTTCTCCTGTTCCTTCTGTAGCCGCTCTTCTACTTCTCGTTCTCTAGCAGCTGTGTCAACAGGCTTTGCCCCTCCAAAGATAGAGGCTGCACGACTGGACTGGGAGGTGCTAGCGGAGGAATCATCTTCCTTAGGAGTACTCCGAGGCTTTAGGTTCAGTTTGGGTCTTTGAGGGGGACCTAAATTAGGAAAAAAAAAAAAAAAGTAATAGTTTTTGGAAATCACCAAAAGCTGATGTTTAAAAGTCAGATTGCCAGACGTATCTCTTATGAAATGCTATTTAGTATTCAGATTAAAGAGTGGCCTAGCCAGTCCAACAAAGGTAAGGACGCAGATCATTAAACTGATCCTTTACCACGGTTACTATTATCTGGGGGGATTTTTAACTATGATAAGATATTGGATGAAAGTATCTTGTTAAAATATGTGGTCTGGAAGAGGAATCATTATAGTAGGTTAAGAAGAACTTATAACACTATGCTGGGGAAGACTCCCGCAGTGTTTATCCTAAACATTTCAAACAGACAAAAGATATAGAAAATATAAAGAAAGCTTGTGTACATCAACCACCCGACATAAAACACTGCAAAAATTTCCAAAGCTTTCCCTGATAACATGCTTAGCTGCATTGTCTTCTCCTAACTACTATGCTCAATTTGCTATTTATCCTTCTCATGCATGTCTTTATTATTTTAGGTCGTATTTATGTATCTGCAAACAAAGAGGATATTGTTTAGCAAATTTTATATTTTCTATAAAGGTTTTACATTAGTAGTTTATGTAACTTTTAAGGTAACATTTTTCATCTGTATGACTCTGTCAAGGGGCCATAACCAATGTGAATAGGATACAACTGGGGTCAGAAACAAGAACTCACTGAAGTCACACACCTAATATAGGGTGGACCAAAAAATGAAACCCACATTATTGATAATTTCTTTTACCTACTCAACAAATAATCTGAACACTTATATTTCTGATACCATATCAATGCCAGGAATACGAAGAGGCAGAGCAGTGAAGGCCCTTGTCTATGTCAGAGGTACAAAGGGTTATGTTTCAGGCCATGAAGAGACAAAAAAAGGGTTTTAGAAGAAGAATAACCTAATTAGGTATTGTTCCAGAAAGACAACCCAAGCCAACGTGAAAATAGAGGGAAATGTAAGTAACATGGGCACAGCAACGATGTCTGAACAGTGACAGTGACCCTGGAGGAAAGGGGGCAGATCTTACAAGTTGGGGGTGATGGGGGTGGAAATCAAATATTGGGGGAGAAAATGGCATGAAAGGCAAAGGTCAGCAGCCAACGAAGATTGCATCTGAGCCTCTACTTTTCAAAGTGGAGACAATACTTGTACCTCTACCACATTGAATACTTACTAATCATTAACTGTAGGTGTGCTGTCTAAATAGAATTACAGATAAGAATTCTGGACCAGATACCTTACTTAAATTTTAATTTTGGCTGTACCACATTCGGAATCTCAGTTCCCCAACCAGGGACTGAACCCAAGCCAGGACAATGAAAGCCCAGAATCCTAACCACCAGGCCACCAGGAAACTCCCAGATATATTATTTTTAAAATGACATCGCTGAAGTCAGAACAATAAATGGTGGCCATTTATAATACTTTTTGAGGTAGAGTTGTAACACATGTTTTATATAAGTGATCCTAACATTAGGGGCATTAATTTTACAATACATACACTGACATCGTACCATTAATGAATGAATAGCAACCATTTGGTATAATAGCACTGAAATAAGCAACACTTGGTTTTTAACCCATTCAGTTCAGTTCAGTCGCTCAGTTGTGTCCGACTCTTTGTGACCCCATGAATTGCAGCATGCCAGGCCTCCCTGTCCATCACCTCACCAACTCCCAGAGTTTACTCAAACTCATGTCCATCGAGTCGGTGATGCCATCCAGCCATCTCATCCTCTGTTGTCCCCTTCTCTTCCTGCCCCCAATCCCTCCCAGCATCAGAGTCTTTTCCAATGAGTCAACTCTTTGCATGAGGTGGCCAAAGTATTGGAGTTTCAGCTTTAGCATCAGTCCTTCCAAAGAAATTCCAGGGCTGATCTCCTTCAGAATGGACTGGTTGGATCTCCTTGCAGTCCAAGGCACTCTCAAAAGTCTTCTCCAACACCACAGTTCAAAACCATCAATTCTTTGGTGCTCAGCTTTCTTCACAGTCCAACTCTCACATCCATACATGACCACTGGAAAAACCATAGCCATGACTAGATAGACCTTTGTTGGCAAAGAAATGTCTCTGCTTTTGAATATGCTATCTAGGTTGGTCATAACTTTCCTTCCATGGAGTAAGCGTCTTTTAATTTCATGGCTGCAATCACCATCTGCAGTGATTTTGGAGCCCCCAAAAATAAAGTCTGACACTGTTTCCCCATCTAGTTCCCATGAAGTGATGGGACCGAATGCCATGATCTTCGTTTTCTGAATGCTGAGCTTTAAGCCAACTTTTTCACTCTCCTTTTTCATCAAGAGGGTTTAAATGGCAACCCACTCCAGTACTCTTGCCTAGAAAATCCCATGGACGGAGGAGCCTCGTGCAGGCTACTGCCCATGGGGTCGCAAAGAGTTGGACGCAACTGAGCCACTTCACTTCACTTCACTTTCTGCCATAAAGGTGGTGTCATCTGCGTATCTGAGGTTATTGATATTTCTCCCGGCAATCTTGATTCCAGTTTGTGCTTCTTCCAGCCCAGCGTTTCTCATGATGTACTCTGCATATAAGTTAAATAAGCAGGATTGACAGTATACAGCCTTGACGTACTCCTTTTCCTATTTGGAACAAGTCTGTTCCATGTCCAATTCTAACTGTTGCTTCCTGACCTGCATATAGGTTTCTCAAGAGGCAGGTCAGGTGGTCTGGTATTCCCATCTCAGAATTTTCCACAGTTTATTGTGATCCACACGGTCAATGGCTTTGGCATAGTCAATAAGGCTGAAATACATGTTTTTCTGGAACTCTCTTGCTTTTTCCATGATCCAGTGGATGTTGGCAATCTGATCTCTGGTTCCTCTGCTTTTTCTAAATCCAGGTTGAACATCAGGAAGTTCACGGTTCACGTATTGCTAAAGCCTGACTTGGAGAATTTTGAGCATTACTTTACTAGCGTGTGAGATGAGTGCAATTGTGCGGTATTTTGAGCATTCTTTGGCATTGCCTTTCTTTGGGATTGGAATGAAAACTGACCTTTTCCAGTCCTGTGGCCACTGCTGAGTTTTCCAAATTTGCTGGCATATTGAGTGTAGCACTTTCACAGCATCATCTTTCAGGATTTGAAATAGCTCCACTGGAATTCCATCACCTCCACTTTGTTCGTAGTGATGCTTCCTAAGGCCCACTTGACTTCACATTCCAGGATGTCTGGCTCTAGATGAGTGATCACACCATCGTGATTATCTGGGTCATGAAGATCTTTTTGTACAGTTCTTCTGTGTATTCTTGCCACCTCTTCTTAATATCTTCTGCTTCTGTTAGGTCCATACCATTTCTGTCCTTTACAGAGCCTGTCTTTGCATGAAATGTTCCCTTGGCATCTCTAATTTTCTTGAAGAGATCTCTAGTCTTTCCCATTCTGTTGTTTTCCTCTATTTCTTTGCATTGATCGCTGAGGAAGGCTTTCTTATCTCTTCTTGCTATTCTTTGGAACCCTGCATTCAGGTGTTTGTATCTTTCTTTTTCACTTCTCTTCTTTTCACAGCTATTTGTAAGGCAGACAGCCATTTTGCTTTTTTGCATTTCTTTTCCATGGGGATGGTCTTGATCCCAGTCTCCTGTACAATGTCACGAACCTCCGTCCATAGTTCATCAGGCACTCTATTATATCTAGTCCCTTAAATCTATTTCTCACTTCCACTGTATAATCATAAGGGATTCGATTTAGGTCATACCTGAATGGTCTAGTGGTTTTCCTTACTTTCTTCAATTTAAGTCTGAATTTTGCAATAAGGAGTTCATGATCTGAGCCACAGTCAGCTCCCAGTTTGTTTTTACTGACTGTATAGAGCTTCTCCTTCTTTGGCTGCAAAGAATATAATCAATCTGATTTTGGTGTTGACCCATACCACCTACCAATTACTGGCTATGAGACCGTGACTGAATTTCATTTCTTCACTTGAAAAGTCGGGCTAAAACAGACTATTTTAAGTGAGACCTTACTGTAAGAGTCTGGCAAATGGTTTTTTCCATTTTTGTCTATTCAATTAAATTTTAATCTATATCCTAAGACAGATTAGAACTAGGCTTTATGTTCATCATGTTCATTTTAATCTAATGCTCTTTCTATCCTGTTCTGATGCATTTTTCTCTTTAACTATGTGCAGATTCTATTTGTGCCCATAACTGGAAAATTTCAACCAGTTACTACTCTAGTTGTAACGCTCCATCAAGCAAGCAGACAAGATGTTTACCTCTATCATCCCGCCTGTAATCATCCCGAGAGTAATCATCTCTGGAACTCCAGGACCGGTCATCTCGTCTGTCGTATCTGTCTTCATAGCGGTCCCCGCCTCCTCTGTAGTCATCATCCCTCCGGTACCCGCTACCGAATGCTCTTCTGCCACTGCCTATCCTGGAATCGTAGCCTGTAAACAGATCCCAAATTGTAATCATCACACTGGAGGGAAGAAGGAAGCTCTTCAAAGAATTTGTGTTTTATAATGACCTCTGTCATAGTCTCTGCCACCTCGGTCATCATAGCGATCTCGGCCCCCGTATCGATCCATGTCCCGGCGTGGGCCATCACGGTAACTGTCCCGATACCCATCACGATATCTGTCTGAATCGTAACGATCTCGATACTCTAGAGAAGAAGACAGACAGGTAACGTCATTCCTTTTTCTTTGATGCTACTAATAAAAAGAAACATGACAGCCCAATAGGTCAGTTTGGTTTCGAGCTCATATTCACTGAGGTGTCTGTTTTTATGAACAACAAAAATATTATATCCAAGGCAGAATAATTTGTATTGAATTAAGTTTTCTCGGTAGTTATTTTTAAAAAGTTATCTACTGATTCAATAACGTTCCTGGGGTAACAATTTAGGAGGAAGTTAGGGGAGAAATAAATATACAGTCTGTGGTTTAGCTTTTTGAAGTTTCAGTTACCTGTGGTCAACTACAGTCAAAAATTTTTAATGGAAAATTCCAGAAATACACAATTCTTAAGTTTTAAAACGTAACAATAATGTGTGCTGTTCTGAATAGCATGGATGAAATCTTATGCTCTCTCCCTCCAACCTGTCCAGGATACAAATCATCCCTTTTGTCCAGCGTACCCACACAGTATAGAACAGTAAGATATATTTTGAGAGAGACAACACATTCACGTAACTTGTATTACAGTATACTGTTACAATTGTTCTATTTTATTATTAATCATTATTGTGAATCTCTAGTATACTTAATTTATAAATTAAACTTCATTATAGCTATGTACGTATAGGAACAACACAGTGTAACACACAGGATTTGGTAGTATCCAAGGTTTCAGGCATCCATGTGGGGGTGGCGGTGTCTTGAAATGTATCCACAGGTATGGCAGGGGGCAGGAGACATGGACTGCTATATATTCCATAATAAACTTCCAGGATTAATGATATAAATATTAAATAATATAAGCACAAAACACCAGAAGAAAATACAGCTGGAATCTTTCACAGTTGATATCAAAGAATCAAAGTCTACTTAAAAGTTTAGCATGGAGGGAACTCCCAGGTGGTCCAGTGGTTAGGACTCCAAGCTTTCAGAGCAAGAGGCATGGGTTCGATCCCTGGTTAGGGAAAAAACATGCCGAAAGCCATGTGGTGTGGTGGTGGGGAAAACAAAAATTTGGCATGGAAAAATAATTACATATACCACAAATCAAAATGAGAAAAATATATGTACTATATGACAACTGGTTAATTAAAACACCTCAATGTCTCAATATGAACCAATTAATTAAAAAATGAAACAGCCAACTTAAAAGATGTTTTGAGTTTACATGAGTAGGTCAAAGAAAGATATTTTTGTGACAGCTTCATTTTAAACAATGGTTTCATTTTGCAAAGGTCATCATTTTGTCTACATGAACATTCATCCACAGGTAGTTTAGATTTTATAAATGAAGGGGCTTCCCTGGCGGTCCAGTGGCTAAGACTGTGCTTCCAACGCAGAGGGGCACATGTTCAATCCCTGGATGGGAAACTAAGATCCCACATACCTCGTGGCATGGGCAAAATACAAAAATAAACAAACTTTATAAATTATAAACTTTCACTAAGACAGTAGGGATCCACAGTGAAGAAAAGCAGCACAGAGCTATGTTATTATAAGATAGCATATTCTGGAAATATACAAAACATTTAGAGTAATACTTTCCCCACTCCCAAGGTGTCTTTTGTGGGCTACTGGCTTGGGACGGGGTCTCTCCCTTTGCGGCACAGTGTGGGATCTGCCTCTACCATGCTGGCAGGGCTAACTTTGGGGCCCTGGCCTAGTCTTTGTTATTATCCATCCTGCTTGCTTTAAATTATTAAATTTAATATCTGAGGTGAGAAAATTGTCATGTTCCTGGGACCCCTTGGGGTGATTGTCTGCTTTTCAAGAGCCATTTCTCCTTGTTAATAATAAAACCTCTTGCATAGATAGTGAAATAAAAGTACCTAAGTAGTTCTCCCAAGGCTCGTTGAGTCATAAAGACTTGATCTAAAAATCAGATACAAACGTGACTTCGTTCTTCTACATCTTAACTATATCAAGGAGGACTCTCTTAAAATAGGAATGTATCTCTGCTTCCTCAATTATATTTGACACAGGGTTCACTAGTGTCTCACAACAATCAAAATGTTTGTGGATTTAAGTTGCTCTTTCCATTTTTTAACTTGATACTGCTCTAAAATTCCTCCACATTTTTGCTTTTCTTGCTCACCATAACAGGTTTTGGAAATTTCCTGGTGGTCTAGTGGTGAGGACTCAGCACTTTCACTGCCAGGACCCTGGGTTCAATTCCTAGTCAGGAGGATTAGGATCCCGTAAGCCATGAAGCTTGGCCACACCAAACAGGTTTTGAATTTTATCCCTGTCATCACATGTACGTTATGCTATCAAGTATTCCATTATATCAACAAACCACTATTTAGTCATCTTTAAATTACACATTGTATTTGCATACTATTTCTCTCCCCTGTTAAAATAATGTCCAGACAGCAATATTTTATGTTTTGTTCACTGCCATATCCTGAGCTCACAAAAGTACCTAGTGTATGGGTAGACATTTAGGATTATTTGAAGGTAATGAATTTTCTGTTATTGTCTAATTACAAAACACACCCAGAACACAGAAGAAACTAACTGGATGAAAATGAACTTACTGTCTCCAAAGCTATCATCACCCCTTCTGGGCGGGTAGTCATCAAAGCTGTCTGCAGCAGGACGGGCCCTCCAGTCTGTATCTGTTTTGTCAGAATCACGATTTCTATCTCGGCCAAAAGAACGATCATCCCTGTCTACAGATATATCAAATAAAAAACCACAGGTTAGCTCACAAAAACTGTTGCCAAATATTTCTCACATGTGTATACAACCCCTGCTGCCTCACACATGGTACCTGCTTACACCACAGCATTGTCATGAAGTCATCCCAGCCCTGTAAGTGCACTCTTCAGCTCAACCAAGTGACTCCCTTCCTCACATTTATTCCTACTGGCTTTAATGCCTACCTATCTCATCTTCTATATAGGCCAGGAGCCTCTAAAATATAGGTGAATCGGGCTCCTTTGGTGTCCAGGGTGCTAGGTATGTAATTTATCTAGTATATATTTAATGTTCATCTAAGGCAATCAGGGTTTCTCAGCAACAAGAATCGGGTTGGACGATTCTGTTGTGGGGGCCATCATACACACTAGAGAACAGCCCCCAGATTCCTTTAGATGGCAGCCCTCCCTACACTTGTGACAACCCAAATGTCTCCCAACACTGACAAATGTCCACTATGAAGCAAAACCACCCTCAGTCAACAATTACTGATTGAGATTAAGGTAGGTCTCCACTAAAAACTTCTGGGGAAGGGCACCTCTGGTTTGTCATCCTAGGACCAGATGAAACAGAATACTCGAACACATTCAGTCAGCTTTCTCACCTTTATCCTGTGCTTGATCAGCAACGTCCACTCGAATTCTCCTGTTACCTAGAGACTGAGAGCATAGGACCATATTAACCAACCTTTTGCCCCATTATGCACAAATCCCATGAGTGACCTTGAACGTCTGGGCATAGCAGAAGCACTGGGGGAAGGAAGATAAAGGAAAAACACTGTAATCTAGCCAACACTACAATCTGTTGGCTAAAGAATCCTCTATAAAGACTTGAATATAAAATAACCTTGTAGAATTAACATTTAAGTTGGGCTTAAATAAATGTCAGTTCAATTATCTTACTATTTTTATAAAGTCAAATCTCACAGAATAGATTTAACTTTTTAACTATCACAGGCAATTTATTAAGTGTAATCCTTTTACATTATAGGCAATTCAGCAAACTTCAGACAATAACAGTTGTATGGTATCCTTTTCTTATCCAGAATGAGAAGTTAAAAATTAGTAATGCTAATGAAACCTAAAAGTGATATGAAAAGAAAAACTTCCAACTTTTGTTTTTCATATATTAATATTTAACTAAATACACAAATTTTATTCCTATTTGACATTTGCTTCAGATTATCATGGTGGTACTCAAGCCTGAGACAGGAAAAATATTTTAGGAGGAGTTGCTTTCAATCATGTCCAATGTCAGATGTGGACCACAGAATTATGCCACAAATGTCATTGGAAATTGCCTTCTCAACAATGAGAGGTTGTTGGAATTTAAATAAGAGCCTTTTTTTCCCTTTTCAGATATAATCAGTTTGATTTCTAAAGTCACTAGAGGTAAAAAAGCAGTTCCTGGATTAGAAACTTTTTATCACTAATATGCAACTAACTGTTTTAATATTCCTGCTTAGGCAAGCCTAACAATCCATACATGGCCTTAAATGACTGATCACAATTAGATTTAATCTCCATTCCCCTTCATGTATTAATAGCTGCATTTTCTCTCCCTACTGAACCTCTGGTGTGTCTAGACAGGAAAACATCTACAGGCAAGAATAGTAAAAATGCAGGACTGAACGTTTACTGTTATTCCTAGGAGCAAGTACTATTGATACAATTGACATTTTAGAAATGTTTCTGAGCCCTCTTAAAATTATTACTAGGCCCTGATGAACTTGTTGAAAGGAAGTGTGACTTGCTAGATGTTGAAAGTTAACTGGAATACTGATAAATAATCCAAGCTTTTCTTTGTAGATATTGTGGGAATCTTTGAAATAGCTACAGACCCAGACTAAAAAATAATCAGTTTGATAAACATAAGAATTGTTAGCTCCCAGCCCTCAACCCCACCCTTTTTATTTACCTCTTCGTTGAGGCTCAAGGCACTGAGCAAGGAATCCAGGTCCTCAAACTCTGCATAACCAAAACCTTTTAACCTTTCAGGATTGCTGGGTTCACGCGGTAAACGCACTGCACTGATCTAAAGAGAAATAAGAAATAGTTCCCAAATTCAATGTTCTTGTTCACTTGCCTTCTTTTCTGACACTGTGTATGCAATGCATTTATCTGAAGAATACACAAGAACCTAGATGTCTCCAGGAGGAAAACTGGTACAGAAGGATACAAGAGAGACTTCACTATATACCTTGTTAAAATCTTTACAACTTGAACAGTATGAATTTAGCCTTTAAAAACCTTGGACAAGTTCAGTGTATTCGTTGCAACCCTGACTTCTGCCTCATTTTGTATTTCTATTTTTTAGTTGTTTTTCAATCAAGAGGAATTGCCTATTCCACAATTAATTGATTTTCAATTTTTCTCTCTCAGAAATTAGACTCAGTTTTTGCCAAAAGGTTTTCTGGGCAGTATATTTTATGACAAGCTGACTTATCTGAGAAACATTATTTAGTGTTTTCACATATTTATAGCTTGGCTGAATCAAACACTGGATTGTAAACTCTGACCATCCTTACCCTCTGCCAAATGATAAAGCACTGATTCATACTTTTAACTACTTTCTTGTCACCTTTTGTGTCTGTTTTCTAACCCCTATTATTTACTTCTTCATTTCTCTAACATTGTGCATATATTCAAGTTATCTTTTGCATCACTGATTTGATCCTTTATTCTGGCCTTCTGAGATATGGATTTTGTTAGTTGCTATTTTAACTCCACTCATGAGTAGAGCAGGAAAAGGAATTTAAAAAAAAAGGGAATAAAGATGTCCTCTCATTGGCAAAGACTCTGGAGAAAAACCCAAAAGAATTGGAAATTATTACTCCTTCTTCCATTTTTGAAATCTTAAGTATTTTTTCATCAAAGTTTGGAAAAAGGACTTCTAAGCACCTCATACTTTCTAGAAACTTTCAGATCAGTGTTTTCAAACATCTTGCCTTAAACTTTTTAAGCAAGCTTGTGAATTCCATTATACGCGAACAGATTCTGTTAACATAAACTACATATCTGCTCAGTTAAATGTATTCATATAAAATATAAAAATGTAGTTTTTAAATGCAGTTTTGCTATAAGCCTGAATGTCATTAACAGAATAGCTGAGTTCAGAGAAACTTTCTTTCCACTTTTCAACATTCAACTGGGTATGTCACCTTTAAATTTCTTAATGAGAATGGTATATGTTTTTGACAGATTCTCCCTGTATTAATAAGGTATTAAATCTGTTGATAAGACTGTCCGACTGCTGTTGGATGAGAACATTCTCAGCCAGAGGGCCTAAATGCCACTTAATTATATAATTTTCTTTTCTAAGTCTATATATAACCTTAGAACTTTTCTCAACACAGGAATTCAAGAGACAGGCACTATGCTACCCTCCCTATGTAGTTAATTACCTAAATCCTTTACACTTACATTTAATCCTCTAAAGAATTCCTTAATGGAGTCTTCTGTCACATCATAGGGCAGGTTCCCTAGAAAAGCAGTGTAGGGTGGAGATTTGGGAAGACGGCTCCGGTCGATATTGGGTTCCCGAGCAGCCCGTGGAGCAGTGGGCAGGATGGAACGGTCAATTGGAGGTGCCCGATACACATCATCATCATTACTATGCCAAGTGGTTGAAACTAGGGTAGAAAAGTAGACATTAAACAATTGAAGAAACTTCCCTTAGTACCACTGTAGAATAAGAGGACCTACACCGAGTGCCAAGTGCTAAGTCATTTTATTCCACCTTACCTTTGTAGTAATCTTGTGAGTTTGTTCCCCATTTTACCGAAAAGGAAACTAAGATTTTGGGAAGGTTTTGTAACTTGCCTACCAAGGTCACACAGATGGTAGCCCAGCAGGATGGTACTCCTAGTGGAGCTAGGAGATACTGTCCCTACGGTACTGCCCATGAGTTTGTACTTCAGGTATCAACACTTATAGAAGGTACGCTCTAGATGAAATTTCTTAATACAAAAATAGGTCACAAAAGTATTTTTCAGTTTGCAATGAAGGTTTTAGAAAAAAATGACGGGTGATCAGATGTGTCAGGCCCAATGACTTTATAGCTCCTGCCTGTTGCCAGCTATTCTGCGAAGGCATGGAACTTCTTCAAATATTTTCCCACCATAATTACTATTCCCATTCCTTTCCCTCAGACCATTTTTGTTTACCCAGGAACACCATGCCTTCATACTAATAGCTCCTAGAACAAATTATTTCCTGACTGTTAAGTATAAACAGCTTATAGATTATAGTGCCATCTTACTTTATGAGGACATCACAGAATTTTAAACCTAAAATGAAATCATCTAGCCCTTACTTTCCAAATGAAAACAAGGCTTAAAAGGACAGTACCCTGACAAAACTCTATTACTGTAATAGCCAGAATTGGCACTAAGCCCTCTCAAATCACCACTTTAGTCCCTATTTCAAACTCACAGCCTTAACCTATTTTGTTATGTACAAATACATAAACATAAGATTTCAGATTCTACAAAATTAGTAAGCTTCTTCCAAACTGCAAGTGTGAAGCATTATTATGGGATAGATTTTGTCCAGAAACTCCAGGCATGATGGAAAACAGAAGAAAACGCACCATCCCCTTCCAGATCGTCTGTTTCATCAGCCCAGCTGACTGGTTTGGGGACATAGGTGCTGCCTCCACCAGTCCCTCCATCCTCAGCCAGAAAGTCTGTTAGGGAGATAGTCTTCCCCTTCTTATTCTTCTTTTTCGCTGTTTCAAAAAGACAAGAGAAAGATTACTCATCAATACTTGGGTCTTTACAGAATTGTACACGGCACTATTGTTAAAAGTACCTATAAGAAAGCAACAAAAAAGTCCCATCAAAGGTTTAGATTGTGGTACATTTATATGAAAGAATCCCGTGCAGATATAAAGGAGAAAGCACAATGTATTGGGACAGAAAGCCCAATGAGAAGTGAAAAATAAAATGAGGTAGGGGCAAACTTTTATTTCCTACTACATTCTCTTGTGTATCATTTGAGATTTTTAATTTAACTATTTGTGTTTAAGAAAGGGTACTATATTCATTGCTCCCGGGACACAAAGAAACAAAACAAAATCCTTACTCTTAATATTCTGACACTCCTTCCCTACCTTAACACCACATATGAAAACGAGATATTATACTAAAGGAAAAACATAAGAAATCCCTGAGAATCAGCAATTTAAATGTTTTCCCTGGTTTGAAATCTTTAGGAATCCTGGCCATGACTCTATTACTCTCCAGTCCTTAGAACTTCTTCTGAGATGGCACCAGTCAGCAGCTAATGCAGAAGAACTGAAAGGACTAACTGAAGTTCTAGAATTGGCCCTTCAGAGCAGCTGTGACGTGGTTAAGGGGGAAAAAAACCCCCCAAAACCATAACAAGCAGTTCTGTTGTAACAAAGATCAGTTTCATGCCTTTTATAATGATGAGTTCCTTCTCCATGTTCCAATTCTCAACAAACTTTCAATTTTCAATGCAAAATGATGAAGAGTCTGTAACTCGATGCACCATTTACTTAACTGAACGAAGGCTGTTCTCTCACCTGGTACTTACCTTTCCTTTAAAACACAATTTTCAAGAACTAAAGACCTGTTTGCTATGAATGTTATGAACCTTCTGCACACAAAATGAACCTCAAGAATTATGGTCTCAATGTGCAAAACAGACAAACTTGGCTACAATTATACAGGGAAAAAATATGGTCTTGAATGTGAAGTTTTCATGCTTCTCTCAAGTGACCTAATAATAACCCTGTTCCAAAACTCATTTATGATCACCAGGTTATATTGTGTATCTATCCTATGCTTCGAAAGAAAGTAGCTATGCAAAGTTTGATAATACTGATACTGCTCCTAGCTCATATGCAAAGGCCTGGGGGAAATTTTAATTTGAATAAGACATAAAACATACCTTTTATGTAGAACGATAATGTATAGGCTTATTTTAGTTGTTCAATTAAAAAATAAGTGGGACTAGTATGATGCTAGCTAGAGAGCTTTACTTTCATGGGGCTTCATGATCTGTCTGGTCATTGAGAAAATAAAAACAGAACTGCTGGTCAGCCCGTACAATGAGGTAAAGCCCAACATGAGAATAACAGTTTGATTGAGGTGTCGCTTTTCCCCTTGTTTTACATACAAATCTAATGCCAAAACAGCACAAGCTGGAAAACCAATCTGCCCTTTGATTTTGGCATAAATCAATTTCCTAAATCAGGTTTTCTCAGTTTTTACCTCTTGACAAACTAATCTCACATTCTCCTTTAACGTAATTTGAAATTTCAAAATAGTGTGTCCAAAAAAGAAAATTAAAACACTGTTTTAGAATGTCTTTTCAAACGATACATATCCCTTTCCCCTTGGATTCTGTGACTGGCCCCTCAGAAACTTCTGGCTGAGAAATCACTGTTGGGTGATGGATAGCCTTCATATACAGACAAACTAAAACTCTTCCTCAAGACCTCCAACTTCTTTAAATCTAGCAGCAGCACTGACTCAATCATAATATAAGCAGCAGATTTAACAGAACAAGCCTTTAAAAAAGTAAAATTAACAAACCTAAATGTTCTCTCCACTCTGTTTTATTCAAATAATTAAGAAACAATGTTACCTAAATCTTTCATGCACCTTTTGCTCCAGCAATATCTATGTCCATCCCATGTTTAGGACTTCAATGATGTTTTCTTTACTAAGTTAAGCATCCTTTAATGCTCCCAGCAGTATCAAACCTTTGACACAATGAGCTGATCCAACTCTTAAATGTCTAAGTTTTCCATGAATTGGTGAAAGTTCAACCACGTAATAAAACACATCCCAATTACTTAAGACCAAATCCACTTGGACAAGAAGAAATTTTATTAAACCTTCTAACTGCCTGCTTGCCTCATTACAATTGTAATTTACTGACTAAATACTAGGTACTTGTGAAGCTCTTTATATACTCATCTAGTTAAGCTTTGTCATGATAGGTATAAAAATAAATACTACAACTGATCAGCTTAACTCTTTCTCAATTTCTGCACTGTTGGCTGACATTTTAGGTTGGGTAATCCTTTGGGGGGGAGGGCAGGGAGACACTGTACCGTGTATTGTAGGCTGTTGCTGCTAAGTCGCTTCAGTCGTGTCCGACTCTGTGCAACCCCATAGACGGCAGCCCACCAGGCTCCCCCGTCCCTGGGATTCTCCAGGCAAGAACACTGGAGTGGGTTGCCATTGCCTTCTCCAATACATGACAGGGAAAAGTGAAAGTGAAGTCGTTCAGTCGTGTCTGACTCTTAGCGACCCCATGGACTGCAGCCTACCAGGCTCCTTCATCCATGGGATTTTCCAGGCAAGAGTACTGGAGTGGGGTGCCATTGCCTTCTCCACCACGTACTGTATACTTAACAGCAATCTCCAAGCCTGGACTTAGTGTCCTGGGTGGGTGAGACAAAACTGCCCATGGTTGATAACCAGCATTCTAAATGGTATTTTCACATCAATAAATAAGTAGACAAAAGGAAATGTTAGCCCTACACAAAGCACATTAGCAGAAAAGTGACTACAATAAACCAAATCTTCAGGATTATCAGGCTAATCAAAAGTAAAAATGCTTCCTTTAGTTTTCTTTCTATTCTAACTCCACTGTATTAGTAATAAAAGCTCCAACTGACATATACTGGAGTGATAAAATCTATGGACAAGCTGTTAGTTCTTTAAATAAAACAGTAGACACCTTTAAGTACTTTAAGCAATAAAAGCTTATTTGTTGTACAAGGCAGCCCTACTTCTCCCTCTTTCTCAAACTAGTATCTCTTATTCAGGAATGAGAATTCACACAGTTCTTAATAATTAAATGAGGCATTGTTAAAAAAATTAAGTTTCTTGGATTTCCTTGGTGGTACACTGGATAAGAATCTGCCTGCCAATGCAGGGGACATGGGTTCAATCCCTGCTTCAGGAAGATCCCACACTGCCACTGAGCCTGCGCTCTAGAGCCAGTGAGCTGCAACTACTCAAGCCCACACACCTAGAGCCTGTGCTCTGCAACGAGACCCGTGAACCACAACTAGAGAAAGCCCTCTCAGAGCAATGAAGACCCAATGCAGCCAATAACAATAACAAAAAAAATGCAATCTGCCCAAACACCAGACTGCCTCGGAGAAGGCAATGGCACCCCACTCCAGTACTCCTGCCTGGAAAATCCCATGGACGGAGGAGCCTGGTAGGCTGGAGTCCATGGGGTCACTAAGAGTCAGACACGACTGAGCGATTTCACTTTCACTTTCATCCACTGGAGAAGGAAATGGCAACCCACTCCAGTGTTCTTGCCTGGAGAATCCCAGGGACGGGGGAGCCTGGTGGGCTGCCATCTAAGGGGTCACACAGTCGGACACCACTTAAGTGACTTAGCAGCAGCAGCAGAACTAGACTTATTTACTGCTGTTCAGACCACAGCATGAAAAGACGTTTCATATAGTGTGGCACAGTATCATAACATTAAGAGTCCCCGACCTTTACTGTGCTACTGTTTAGCAGACCAGAGAATAAAGACCGAGTCAGGATCAACAAGCTTCCACCATCTTGCTCGTGCTAAGTCATGTCCATCTCTTTGCGACCTCATGGGCTATAGCCTGCCAGACTCCTCTGTCCATGGGATCTCCCAGGCAAGAATACTACAGTGTCATTACTAGGGTTGTCATTTCCCTCTCCAGGGGATCTTCCCGAACCAGGGATTGAACCCGCATCTCCAGCATTGGCAGGTTGATTTTTTTTTTAACCACTGAGCCACCTGGGAAGCATCTTGACCCCTATGTTTAATTGTCACGGGATCTCTTTGTCCCACTTCATCCTGACCCAATCTGAGGAAAATGCCACAATGTTTTCCCTTACCTCTCCACACATACTCAATTTTGATCACATGTGGACCACAGCAATATATGATACAAATCTAAGAAATTGACTTTGGTTGAGTGCACTTATAAATGTACATACATATATTTAACTACAAACAACCAGTTAAAACAAGAACACCCAAAACTCCAAAGTTAATCCCTTTCCCCATGATCAGGAAAACAAATTCTAGGACGTTTTGGGAAACAAGCAGTTAAAACAAAAAACCCCCAAAACTCTAAAGTTAATTCCTTCCCCCATGATCAGGGAAACAAATTCTAGGATGTTCTGCAACGAATACAATGTAGTAAGTTATTCTTATCTCAAGTGATACATACATGGCATGTGACTTACACATTCTTTAAAAGTGACATTACTTAGAAATACAATGTTTTACCTTGATACTTCTCTTTCTATTTGTACTTGAATTTTCATAAGACATTTTAACTTTGACCTTCCGAATCTGGGTATCTTACTCCCAGAATAACAAACACATGGTACAGGAAGGGATATGAAGACAGGTAATACACGAACTGCATACAACAGCAACCAGTGAAACCATTTTTAACTATAGGAGTCAGCACTGTATGAAAACCACCACTGGACACTATCTTACCATAAAAAATAATCAAACAAGATGCCACATATAATGGCATTCTGAAGTTATACAAATGAAAGGCAGGTACACTGTTAACAATCCCAAATCAGTCTAGTCTCACAAACTGTTAACCTGTGTCAAATACATTTGATCCCCTATAGGTAAGGACACAGATGCAACAGTTAGCTTTGGGACACCTCCAGTTCTTGAAGGTCAATAATTAGTCACACTGGATACTGCATTATTGCAAAGAATTTTTTGGTTTCATTTAAAAGTAAAAGGGAGGGGATATATGTACAGTTATAGCTGTTTCACCTGTGTACAGCAGAAACCAACACAACATTGTAAAGCAAATTTACTCTAATTAAAAAAAAAAAAGTAAGAGGCCTGTTAAGTTTTATCATGTATTTTCACAAAGAAAATATAAGATGTTTTTTCAGGGTTCATCAAGAAGTATACTGAAAATACATTAATTTTATAGACCCATTAATACAGTGGGTCTGTATTAATACAATGGGTGTATACCCATTATACACCAAATCAATACGATGGGAAAAGATCCATAGTGGGGAAAGAAATTTGATGATTTCTCAAGGGCTGACTGTCAGATGTACCACTGTACCCGGATACCAGCATAAGTTTCCCTTACAAGTGTTACACAAGCTAAAAGATTCATGTAACTGAACTAAAGGAGATGAGGGCTTCCAATTGGGGAGGGTGGAAAAAGAGACTTCACTAAGCACATCTGTTTTACTAGTCTGGACTTTATTTACACAATGCTATCGGTGTCTTCCACCTCTAAAAAAATTCCACACAAGATATACAGAAAGGGAAAACAGGCTTTTCACTAATTATGACACTAAGACATCAAGACAGCAAATTCAGGCCAAAGTACTTCAGATGAAGCTCCTGGGCAGCATCCCAAACTTATGATGACACAGAAACCAACCTTGTTTGTCCCAAGTTGATAATGGAGAAGAATGAGAAGTTTCAAAGACTTCGACCTTACTCTGCCATCTGCAGACAGTGACCTTGAAAGAGTAATTTTCATCTTCCTCAGACAGGAGATAACCAACATCTGCGTTATCTCACAGAACATCAAATTAGACAACACAAAGAAAAGTGCCAGGTCAACTGTCAAGTGCTACACTAGTAAAAGATATTACGCTCAACTGCACCTCAATTCCCTCAACATTTTTCAAAGACATACATCTCTATGTAATAGACAAGCGAAATTCTTGGTGAGAAATCAGTGTTCAGAGATAAGGTGTTCAATAAATGTTTTGTACAATGTAGGCTCATGCCAGGGAAAAGAGATCATATCCCCTATTCTAAAATCACTGTTAACAAAATGTTGGCACAACTCTCCACTAAGTCCATGAGAAGTGCAAGCAGACTTACATGAAAGTGATATTTCCTCTCAAATTCTAAACAAGAAGTCAACTCCAGCCACTGGTATTCTAAAAGCAACTCCTAGCAGTTGTGCAGTTACCCCAAAGCCCTGCCCTACTACTGGGGCTATCAAAACTCAACCAAAACGGAAGCTGTCAAGGGCTCTGATCTTGGTCACCACTGGATCTCCAATATCCAGAAGCATGCCTGACAAATATACATTCACAAGTAAAACTGTGTTGACTGAGTAAGAAAAAGTCCAGACGAAATCTAGGTCTCCACCCTGCTTCCTCTCCTCCAACACGTGGGCGCACCACACCGGATTCCCTACCCCCGTCTTAACTCTAGTAGCGCCAACCTCCAAACCTAATACATTTACCCTTGGAAGAACATAGGGGCCGGATCACACTCTAGAAGGGGAAGAGCAAAAAGTGGAGGGACCTAAAGAGAAAGCAACACAGGCGCGTAAAACCTTCCCATCTGGGCTCTCGCGCGTGCTTTTCAGGCGCGCCAGTCTCCAGTACCCTAGGCTCTCCGACCGCGCACGCGCACCGCCACCTTCCTCCGCCCCTCCAGCGACTCGCGCTCGGGTTCTAACTGCCCCCCCTTTATTCCCTGCCCCCACTCCCGTCCGCAACGGCCTCGCGCCTTGGAGACCTAGTTCAGAGTGCACCCGTCCGCGCGCCAACCGCCTCCTTCCTTCCTCCACGCTTTCACGCGGGCACAGTGCTTCATGTCTATGAAAAGGCCTACTTCTCCTGCTGATCTTTCTGCGCCTCCTCCTCACTCCAACTCAAGCCAGAGTCTACCACTACTCCCAGTCCAACCTCGCGCAGATGGGGTGAAAAGGGTGTGAGGGGGGAGGGGAAGGTGTCCTTCCCCTCCCCCCAAACATCCCGAGGCAATAACCTATCATGGCCCAGCCGCCAGCCTGCCGCAGCCCCAAAATCCGAAGGGAAGAGGTGCCGCCCACCCCCCGACTCCGAAGAATCAGTGGATCAGGCTCGGAGAGTCGCTTCGGAGCCTGGTCCTTGGCCGCGCTCGGCCGCTCACTCACCTGAGGCCGCCATGTTGGGAGAGGGAGAGAGAACGCAAAGGACCCGGATGAGGCAGTCACGTGATTATAGCGAGCGCGTCGGGCTAGGAGACGCGAAACTGGGAGGGGGCGGGGAATTGAGGAGGGACACAGGAGGCGGGGCGGCGCTCCTCTAGGTTCGTAAAGCAGCGCGAGGAGGTGACGAGGCATCCGACGGGAAGACCTGCGCGACATGTGGCCAAAGGGGTGGGGCCTGCGCTGTCGCGAAACCCCTCACGCTTTACGTAGGGCGACGTGCGGACAAGGGGCAGGTCTGAGCCTGGGGCGGGGTCTCCTGATCCGCAGACTTCCTGCCTGTGCGGTAAACGGAAGGGGTGGCGCGGCGCTGTCAAGTTCCACCTCTCTGGCATCGATTGGAGGCGGGCTGGAATCCAGAATGGGCGTGCCACAATTGGTTTCCTGGGAAGATTCTGAGTTTCTTTGTAAATCGCTTTTTGTTAAAGCAAAATAAACCACCATTCTGCTTCAGGATGGTTTTAATTGGGGATGTTTAGAAGGAAAAGAAAGTAACATTCATCACTTACTTGCCACGATCTTTTACTAAAAGTCTTTTAATCCTTCGTTTTGCAAACTAAATTCAGTCAAACTCAGGCCCTTAGGATTTCACAGTCTAATGCTGTCTGCGCTTCCTCTTGTTGCCAGGTCTTGTCAGACTCCTTGGGACCCGGTGGACTGTAGCCCGCCAGTCTCCTCTGTCCATGGAATTTCCCAGGCAAGAATATTGGAGTAGGTTGACATTTCCTTCTCCAAGGGATCTTCCCCATCCAGGGATGGAATCCACGTCTCCTGCATGGGAAGAACGATCTTTTACCAATAAGCCACCAGGGAAACCCCATAGGTAGTAGTTCATTCAATGAAAATTTGCTTTGCGCTCCTACCATGTGTCAGGCGCTTTTATTGGCATTTTGGGTACAACCGGAGAACAAAACTGCTCCAAAGCATGTTATATAGTTCAGTGAGGGAAAGACAGACAATAAGCAGTAATTAAATGAAATATTAGAAATGTTAAGCACTCTACAGGTAATTAAGGTAATTTGATAAAACTGATTTTGTGCAACTTAAATTGCATGGTCAGGGAAGGCCTCTGAGGAAGTGACATGTAAACTGAGATCTCAGTCGGAGAAGCCAATGGCAACCCACTCCAGTGCTCTTGCCTGGAAAATCCCATGGACGGAGGAGCCTGTTAGGCTGCAGTCCACAGGGTCACTAAGAGTCGGACACGACTGAGTGACTTCACTTTGACTTTTCACTTTCATGCATTGGAGATCAGATCAGATCAGATCAGTCGCTCAGTCGTGTCCGACTCTTTGCAACCCCATGAATCGCAGCACGCCAGGCCTCCCTGTCCATCACCAACTCCCGGAGTTCACTCAGACTCACGTCCATCGAGTCAGTGACGCCATCCAGCCATCTCATCCTCTGTCTTCCCCTTCTCCTCCTGCTCCCAATCCCTCCCAGCATCAGAGTCTTTTCCAATGAGTCAGCTCTTCGAAGGAGGTGGCCAAAGGACTGGAGTTTCAGCTTCAGCATCATTCTTTCCAAAGAAATCCCAGGGCTGATCTCCTTCAGAATGGACTGGTTGGATCTCCTTGCAGTCCAAGGGACTCTCAAGAGTCTTCTCCAACGCCACAGTTCAAAAGCATCAATTCTTCGGCATTCAGCCTTCTTCACAGTCCAACTCTCACATCCATACATGACCACAGGAAAAACCATAGCCTTGACTAGACGGACCTTTGTTGGCAAAGTAATGTCTCTGCTTTTGAATATGCTATCTGGGTTGGTCATAACTTTCCTTCCAAGGAGTAAACGTCTTTTAATTGGAGAAGGCAATGGCAACCCACTCCAGTGTTCTTGCCCGGAGAATCCCAAGGATGGCAGAGCCTGGTGGGCTGCCGTCTATGGGGTCTCACAGAGTCAGACACGACTGAAGTGACTTAGCAGCAGCAGTTAGAGAGAGCCAACCCCCTGAAGAACTAGATCAAATGCTCCAGGACAGGAACATGTTGGCAAATTTGAGTCTGAGTTTGGTGAGGGAGGGGGGAAAAGTGGTAAAAGATGAGGTTTGAGAAATATGTTGGGGTTGGATCATGTGAGGTTTAGGTGTTTGTGTAGGTCTGTGAATCAGGTTTAGGAGTTTGGATTTTATTCCAAATGGATTGGGAAAGCGTGGAAAGATTTTATGCAGGGGAGTGTGAGGACTTGAAATAGTTTTGTAAAGGGTTACTTAGTATCTTGATGTGGGTGATGGTTACATAAGTGTATATTTATATACATCAGATTGTACACTCAAGAATTGTGCACTTAGTGTATAGACGTCATACTTTAAACAACAGTGATGACAACAACAGGATTACTTAGTTTACTGAATGGAGAGTGGGTTATACACCTGCACTAATGGAAGAGAAAGATCAGTTAAAAGGTTCTTGGTGCCAGGACCTCATAATGTCTTCATGGACCGTAGGCACTTTTGCCTTCATAGGCCCTTTCTCCTTTAAAACAGTGTTAAAATTATTCACTGCACTGGGTCTTCCTTGCGGCGTGTAGGCTTTCTCTAGTTGCAGCACACGGTAGCTTCTCTTGTTGCAGAGCATGGGCTGAATTGCCCCATGGCATGTGGGATTTTAGTTCCCCAACCAGGGATTGAACCTGTGCCCCCTACATTGGAAGGAGGATTCTTAGCCACCGGACCATCAGGGAAGTCCTAATATTAAAATTTGTATTTTATGATTGTCCTGGTATAAAAACCAGCATATTGATAAAATACATTTTCTTTGACCTAAATGTTTATTTTTTCTTATGATTTAAAAATTAGCTAAAATGTTTTTGTGGGGCCCTTAAAGTATGGTGGTATCCAGGCACTGTGTCTGCTATGCCTGCTGAATAAGCAACCCTGGCTGCTGTCATCCTGGTGAGAGAAGCTGGTACTTTAGACATGAGTGTAGAGATGGAAAGAGATGGATTCAGGTCTTGGAAGTGGACTAGATGTAAAAGGGCACAGGAGAAGGAACTCTCCCAAGTTTTTGGCATGAACACTTAGGTGATGCCATGCATTTATAGTCTGTTTTCTCAGAAAGTTGTTAGAGAATCCTGTAAAGAAGAGAGCCTGAATTCTGCTGTTGACTTTACTCAAACCACTGACTGGTCATTGAAGCATGAAAGCATGAACAGTTCAGCTGAGGAAAGCAAAAAAAGAATTGAACTGAGATCTGAGCTGATATCTCCATCATGTGAGAAAGAGAGTTGGTAGTTTGGGTCCAACCAGTTTAATCGCTTGCTAAAATGAAAACATAAACATTTTTGGAGGATACGTTTGTTCCCTGTTCCTCCTGTAGGAAATTTCCACAAATTTAGTGGCTTAAAAAACAAATTTATTCTTTTATGAGTCTGGGTCAGAAGCCTGAAATAGGTTTCACTGAGCCTGAAATAGGTTTCATTGCCAACAATGAACGTGTTGGCAAGACTGCATTCCTTCTGGAGGTTCTATGGGAGATTCTGTTTCCTTGCCTTTTCCACCTTCTGTATAACTGGCCATGTTCCTTGGCTCATGGTCCGCTTCCTCTGTTTTCAAAGCCGGAAATGTTGGGTTGAGTCCTTCTTGTATTGATCAGTTTGATTTTCACTTTTCTTTCTGCCACCCTCTTTTACTTTTAAGGACCCCTGTGATACAATTGGGCCCACCTGGGCAATCCAGTATAGTCTTCTTATTTTAAGGTCTTCCAGTGTGCCACCCTAATTCCATCTGCAGCCATAATTCCCTTTTGCTAGATAATACAACATATTCACAGGTTCCAGAGGTTTGGATGTGCACATCTATTTGTTTGACTGCACTGGGTTTTAGTTGCAGCTGGAGGAATCTTTGAGTTTTGGGAACTCTTAGCTGTGGCATGCCTCAGAAGGATATAACAGAATCTAGAGTCTTCAAAACATAATATACCTGATGTACATGAATCAGAGTTGTTCAACATGTGAGGAAAATGGAAAATGTGACGACAAGACAACAGAGACCAACCCTGAGATGAGCCAGATGTTGAAATGATCAGACAAGGACTTTAATGCAGCTATTATAACAGTGTTCAATGAGTTAAAGTAAAATATCCTTGTAATGAATGAATAGGGAGGAAATTTCAGCAGAGACTTAGAAAATATGAAAAGAACCAAGAGGACATTTTAGAATAAAAAATACAATGTCTGAAATAAATTTCATGGATGACATTACAAGCAGAATAGAGATAATAGGAAAGAGTCTCTATACTTGAAGGTAGATCAATAGAAATGATCAAATCTGAAGAGAGGGAAAAAAGACTGGAGAAAAAAGTAAACAGACTCTCTGGGACCTGTGGAGAATATTAAAAAATAGAGCATGTTATTGAAGTCTCAAAAGGAGAGGAGAGAGTTGGGGTAGAAAATATTTGAAGAAATAGTACCCCTAAACTTTCCACACTTGGTTAAGATTCAGGAAGCTCAGCAAACCCTAAATAATATAAAGAAAACCGCATTGGCGTATCATAGTCGAAATGCTGAACACACACCAATGATAATAGAAAAATCCTGAAAGCATTCAGGAAAAAGTGACATTTGTGCAGGGGATTTGAATGGCCATGGGCTTTCCATGAACTATAGAGGTCTAAAAACAGAGAAACAAGATTCCTAGCATGCCAGAAGAATAAAGCTGAGAAGAAATGACACCAGAGGAAATTCAGATCTTCAGGAAAGAATGGAGAGTTTCAGAAATAGTAAACTGATGCATAAAGAAGACTTGTTTCCCTTTTAATGTCTTTGAAATTCATCTGATTGTTAAAAGCAAAAGCAAATTTTAGAATATTGTCTTGTGGGATTTGTAATGTATTTAGGTGTAATGTGTGTATTATTTACAACTATAGTGTAAAGGATGATGGTTCTTCTGTCTGAAGAAATACGGTATTAACTTTAAGTAGGCTATGAAAGGTTAAGGATAGTATTCTAAGCCTTAGAACAGGAACTTTAACAATAATTCAAAGAAATATAGTTAAAATTAATTAATATGGGATTTAAAGACATTTAATCAAAAAGAAGGCAAAAAAAGAGGAATAGATGATAATAATTTTAAAAACTAGCTGGGGGAAAAATAAGATATGTAAAGCAAGCACTTTAAAGGGATGGCACATGAATTGTCTTCCTGAATAACAGTTTTTGTACTTTCTAGAGCCTAGGAGTGCAAATTCTTGTTGCAACTCTGTTGCTACTCATCTGTGCAGAACAAAGGTAAGCAAAAAAACACAATGCAAGGGGGAGTCAAATGGATAGAATATACTAGAGTATTCTTGACTATGAGGAATTTGAAATATGCAATGGCTCAGGCACATTTTGAATCATCTCTGGAGAAGAATGAGGCGTCCCTCAGTGGTGTACCTAGAAGAGTGGGAAAGAGATGGCTAGGTGTGGGTGTGGATTCTCTTGGCAGTCAGCTACCTTGGGGAGGAGAGGAAAAGCTGGAAGACACCTGCCATTCTGTTGTGAGCTAGCATTTGAGGAGGCTCTCTCCCAGCCCTTCTTTCTTTTTTTGCCCAAAGGCTAAGGATGCAGATGCCTCCAGGAGCTAGGCAGCTAATGGGAATGATTTAAGCAGCCTTGTAGGCACTGTGGCAAACTTCATGCAGATCACTGCTCCATGTGGCAGAGATGTTTGCTGCTCACCCCAGTCCATAAACTCCCCATTTCTTAGCTCCTTGCTGAGGGGTGGGGAGGGAGACAGACTGGCAGTGGAGGAGCTGTGTCCCATCAAGTAGGAAGCATGTTAAAAGCTATGGAGCAGCTTGATCTGAACAGCCGCTGCTCCTTGCTGATCATGGAGAATATAAGTTGAAGTGGAGAAGGAAATGGCAACCCACTCCAGTGTTCTTGCCTGGAGAATCCCAGGGACGAGGCAGCCTGGTGGGCTGCCGTCTATGGGGTCACACACAGTTGGACATGACTGAGGTGACTTAGCAGCAGCAGCAGAGCAAAGAAAAGGTGTAAGCAACCTGGATTCCTGCGATATTGCCAGGAGGAGAGCTGCTCCAGAGAGTTGACCCTGGACTTGGAGTGAATAAGAAACAAATCTTCATTCTAAGCCCCTTCCTCTATTTTGTAGCCTAGCCTACCCCCACACACTTTCTTTAAAGGCAGCAGTCACAGCTCAGTTCAGCCTCTTACTATCAAGCCTAGTATCTCCAGATCTTCCAGTTTCTGCAAGATAAACCAGAAATATGAGGGTTTTTTTGTGAAAATGTCAACATTTGAAAATAGATGTTAATTAGAAAAGTAAAACCTTGTATACCCCAAGTAAGACTTTCCTGAGGGTCAGCTTAACCCCGGGGCCGCTCAGTTGCAACCTGAGCTCTGCATTTGGTGACTCATCAGTTCTCATCAGTGACTCAAAGCTTCTGTTGTTGCTCCTGTTCAAATGGGGGCAGAGATCAGTTCTTTGATTCACAGCACCTGATGAGCTCAATGATGCCTCCAACTCTGGGTTTCTCGCCCTGGTCTAAACTGTGGGGGCAGCTACTGATTGCTTAGTCACGAGTCTGACCTGGCTCCCTATAGCCAGCACCGATAAACGCAGCCTGTAAGAGTCCTAACTGGTTCTCTCTCGTGGCCCTGACCTTGGTCACCTTTGCCCGACATATTTCATGCTCAACCTGAATGTTTGCTTATGCTTTCTGACCTAGTGATTTACTTTCCCATATATGGCCTTGCTGTTTATGGTTGTGCCCTCTGTACCTAACTCAGTCCAGCTCCTCCTTTCAACCTTTTTCCTCTCAGTTTTTTTTTTTTTTTTAACTGTTTAGAGATTTGGATTCTGCCTTCTAGTTCCCTGTGGGTTTGCTCTGAATAGTCCTGGATTTTTAATTATTTTCATATGTGCGTGCCTGCTAAGTCACTTCAGTTGTGTCTGACTCTTTGCGACTCTATGAACTGTATAGCCCGCCAGGCTCTTCTGTCCATGGAATCCTCCAGGCAAGAATACTGTAGTGAGTTGCCATGCCCTCCTCCAGGGGATCTTCCCAACCCAGGGATCGAGCCCACATCTCCTGTGGCTCCTGCATTGCAGGCGGATTCTTTACCGCTGAACCACCATGGAAGCCCAGTTAATCTCATAGGTAGCTCATGTTGAATGAACATTTTTCTATCCCAACTCTCCTACCTCCATTAAAGGTACTGCTGACTGCTGTCTTCCATGTCACAATCTCAGACTGTTGGTGTCAAGTTAACCTCCCCATCTAAAACCAACCCAGGTGTTAAGTATTCATACAGTGTGTCCTGATTTAGGCACTGAGGCTATGATGGTGAACTAAAAAAGTCCATGTCCTCGTGGAGCCTGCATCCATTTGGAAGTAGGCAGAAAATAAATATGTATTAGGTCAGAGAGTATAAGTGCCTTGGAGAAAATTGAAGAAAGTAAGAGATAGGAGTGCCATGATGGGGGAAGGGGGTCAAGGGGACTTGAGTAGAAGTCAAGAAAAGAGGGAATGAGACTTAACGTACTTCAGGGCAAGAGTGTTGCAAAGGCAGAGACCCTGGGTGGAGGCATGCATGGCATGTTTTGAGGTCCATGGAGGGAGTCACCCAACAGGGAGACCATTGTGGCTGGAACTTGGTGGGTACGGGAGAGGGTGATAGGGTGGTTACCCCTCTCTCATCTTTGCCTTCTGCTCCATTCCCACCACCTCTGTTCCATCTGTGACTATCCTTTCCCCTCTGGACTGGTTCAGGAATTGGCCCAGTTTGCCCAGTCTACCCAGTACAGGCTGCCCTGATGAATCTTCTTAAACATGGGTTCTATGATGGTTGAATTTTTTTTTCTTAAATTTTTGGCTGTGGTGGGTCTTTGTCACTGCTTGGTCTTTTTTCAAATTTTCTCTAGCTGTGGAGAGCAGAGGCTACTCTCTAGTTGCAGCGCAAGGGCTTTATGTTGCTGTGGCTTCTCTTGTTGTGGGGTGCAGGCTCTTCTAGAGCACGTGAGCTTCAGTAGTTACAGCACATGGGCTCAGTAGTTGTGGCTCCTGGGCTCTGGAGCACAGGCTCAATAATTGTGGCACATGGGCTTAGTTGCTCCAAGATGTGTGGGATTTTCTTGAACCAAGGATCGAACCTATGTCTCCTGCATTGACAAGTGGATGCCTTAACACTGAGCCACCAGGGAAGCCTCTGTGATGATTAATTTCATATGTCAACATGATTGAACTAAGGGATGCCCAGATAGCTGGTAAAACATCATTTCTTGGTATTTCTGTGAGGGTATCTCTGGAAGACATGAGAGTTTGCATCGCTAGACTGAGTAGAGATAACCTCCACCAATGATTCTGGTGGGTGTCATTCAATCCACTGAGGGCCTGAGTGGAACAAAAAGGCAGAGGAAGGACAAGTTTGCTCTCTCTGCTTGTGCTGAGACATCCATCTTCTGTCCACCTCAGACATCTGTGCTTCTGGTACTCAGGCTTTTGGACTGAGTGATGACACCACCAGCTTTCCTGGCTCTCCAGCTTGCACAGAGCAAATCATGGGACTTCTCAACCTCCATAATAATGTGAGCCAATTCCTATAATAAGCCTCCTCTTATATTTGCCTCTGTGTGTGCTGTTGTTTCCATTTTCTCTGGAGAACTCTGACTAACACACAGTCCATTTCTTTCCAAGGCACTCCTCCCTAACACTGAAAGTACTGCGTAATCTGTCTTCAACTGGTTTCTCCAACGTTATGTTGCCCCCAGCTTCTGTCTTGCTCAGAGCAGATGCTGGGCTTTCCTGCTGTTGCTCACAATTCTCTTCACCTAGAATAGCCTGTACCTTCTCAGTCTCGCAGGAGAAGCCCCACCCACTCCAAGACATTGTCCCAAGACTTCTTGGCCTGGCTCCTATTTAGTTGTGTACTTGTTTGATTTTGTACTTCCTGGTGGCTCAGATGGTAAAAAATCTGCCTGCAGTACAGAAGACCTGGGTTCAATCCCTGGGTTGGGAAGATTCCCCTGGAGAAGAGGATGGCAACCCACTCCAATATTCTTGCTGGAGAATTCCAGGGACAGAGGAGCCTGGCATGCTGTAGTCCATGGAGTTGCAAAGCATCAGACATGACTGAACTACTAACACTTGGTTGATTTTATCCTCCTCATTAGATGATAAACTCCAGGAGCTATTTTACAGTCTCTTTTTCCTCTCCTCCAAGGCCTTTTTTTTTTTTTTTTTTTTAATGAGAATTTCTGCTTGATGAGTGTGGGTGGGCATTTTCTTGCCCAAATCCAACCTCTGACACCAAGGATGCCATAGTTTCACTTCCTGGGTTAGAAGTTGTTAGTCAGCGGTGGAGCAGGTGAGGGCTTTGGCTAGAGATTTCCCATGTAGTGTTTCAAACCTGAAACTCACTGCAGACTTTGGCAAGAAAGCAGTCAGTTTGCTCGTTAGGACAGGCTTGTTTGACAGCAGCAGGCTCAAATTCCCCTTCCTTTCCTTCTCACGTATCAGTTCAAGCTTTTTAATGCTGAAGAATGTTTGAGAAACAGCTAAAGGCCCAACCCTTGCTCCTGAGGAGTTTACAAAGCTATAGTTAATTGTGTGCTCTTGATAGGTATTGGTAAGAATATAATGCGGCTGATTAATGTTTTTATTGTATTTCTGTGGATAAATGAATAGTGAAATGTTCTCTACTAGACAAATCAAAGGTAAACACAACAGAATAAGGAGCTGAGGATGAACTTGTCACAGATCCTGGCCATATTATACTTTTTCCCACCTTGACCTTGCCTGGCTCGGGACCATTTCCTTCACCTCTCTTTCCTTCTCTAAATCTTGCCCATCCTTCAGGAAGCCTCCTGGATGACTCCAGAATTCATTAAGCTGTTTTGAATACCAGGGTTAATAACCTTTGCCACAGAAGTTTAGAGTTTGAAGATATCCTTAAATGCTTTGCTGCTGTTTTGTGTGAGTTCCCAACTAAATGATTACTCCTTTGAATAATAGTAAGAATAACAACAATAAAGCAGTTAGTATTTATTAAGCATTTATTATGAGCTTGGTACTTTGCTAATATATCTATGTATTTAAGATAATTTCATCTGCCCGACAACCCTATGAGGAAGTTCTATTATTATTGCCATTTTACAATTGAGGAAGCTGTGTTAGAGTATAAATTTTCAAAAAGGTAACATAATGACTCTCACACAAACATGAAGTGAATATACATCAAAGATATTATTTAACTCCCCTAATTAAGGAGACATGCGCTGGATCATCAAAAAAGAGAGTTCCAGAAAAACATCTATTTCTGCTTTATTGACTGTGTGGATCACAATAAACTGGAAAATTCTGAAAGAGATGGGAATACCAGACCACCTGACCTGCCTCTTGAGAAACCTATATGCAGGTCAGGAAGCAACAGTTAGAACTGGACATGGAACAACAGACTTGTTCCAAATAGGAAAAGGAGTACGTCAAGGCTGTATATTGTCAGCCTGCTTATTTAACTTCTATGCAGAGTACATCATGAGAAACGCTGGGCTGGAAGAAGCACAAGGTGGAATCAAGATTGCCGGGAGAAATGTCAATAACCTCAGATATGCAGATGACACCACCCTTATGGTGGTGACACTAAAAAGCCTCTTGATGAAAGTGAAAGAGGCGAGTGAAAAAGTTGGCTTAAAGCTCAACATTCAGAAAACAAAGATCATGGCATCTGGTCCCATCACTTCATGGGAAATAGATGAGGAAACAGTGGAAACAGTGTCAGACTTTATTTTTTGGGGCTCCAAAATCACTGCAGATGGTGATTGCAGTCACGAAATTAAAAGACGCTTACTCCTTGGAAGGAAAGTTATGACCAACCTAGATAACATATTCAAAAGCAGAGACATTACTTTGCCAACAAAGGCCCGTCTAGTCAAGGCTATGGTTTTTCCAGTAGTCATGTATTGATGTGAGAGTTGGACTGTGAAGAAAGCTGAGTGCCGAAGAATTGATGCTTTTGAACTGTGGTGTTGGAGAAGACTCTTGAGAGTGCCTTGGACTGCAAGGAGATCCAACCAGTCCGTTCTAAAGGAGATCAGTTCTGGGTGTTTTTTGGAAGGAATGATGCTAAAGCTGAAACTCCAGTACTTTGGCCACCTCCTGCAAAGAGTTGACTCATTGGAAAAGACTCTGATGCTGGGAGGGACTGGAGGCAGGAGGAGAAGGGGAAGACAGAGGATGAGATGGCTGGATGGCATCACCGACTCGATGGACATGAGTCTGAGTGAACTCCGGGAGTTGGTGATGGACAGGGAGGCCTGGCGTGCTGCAATACATGGGGTCGCAAAGAGTCGGACACGACTGAGTGACTGAACTGAACTGAATTAAGGACAAACCTGCAATTTGTTAAAAAGCAACTGAAAGGAGACTCCAGAGCAGACAAATTTATGGGCAATCAAGAATACTGAAATGAAGTTGCCATGTCCTATTTATACTAAAATTTGAAATTATCTTTTCTGCTGGACAGAAACCAACTTTATTATTTTTTTAATTTAAAAAAGTTTTGCTGCTGTGCTGGGTCTTTGTTGATGTGAGAACTTGTCTCTAGTTGAGTTGAGCGGGGGCTAATCTATAGTTGTGGTGGGGTCTTCTCATTGTGGTGGCTTCTTTTGTGGAGCATGGGCTCTAGAACACAGGCTCAGTAGTTGTGGTACATGGGCTTAGTTGCTCTGCATCACGTGGGATCTTTACCATTGAGCCACCAGGAAAGCCCAGAAACCAATTTTATTTTAAAATATATTTTATGATTATTATTTTTTAATGACTAGTCTATTTATTTAGCAGAGGGAGGAGATGGCGACACTGGAAAGAACCGGTCTTCTGGAATGCAAGGCAGAGGCAGAGTCTGGCTATTAAAGGACTTGAGTAGCAAAACTGCTGTCATTCAGCCTGGAGCTCCATTGATGCTGAATAGAAGCAGCGATGGTGTTTTCTCTACAGCTGCCCCAGCCGGGACCAGGTAGCACAGTGGTAAAGAATCCGCCTGCCAGTGCAGGAGACATCGGAGACCCAAGTTTGATCCTGGGTTGGAAAGATCCCCAGGCTTCTCTTGTGGCTAAGCTGGTAAAGAATCAGCCTGCAATGCAGGAGACCTGGGTTCAATCCCTGGGTTGGGAAGATGCCCTGGAGAAAGGAAAGGCTACCCACTCCAGTATTCTGGCCTGGAGAATTCCATGGACTGTGTAGACCATGGGGTTGCAAAGAGTGGACACGGCTGAGTGGCTTGAGCTGCACTGCACTGGAAAGATCTCCAGGAGGAGGAAACCCACTCCAGTGTTCTTGCCTGGAAAAGTCCATGGACAGAGGAGCCTAGCAGGCTACAGCCCATGGGGTGGCAAAGAGTCGGGTATAGCTGAGCACGCACCAGCAGCATGTGTGCACGGTGTGTGCTAACTTGCTTCAGTTGTGTCGGACTCTTTGCGACCTTATGGACTATAGCCCACCAGGCTTCTCTGTCCATGGGCTTCTCCAGGCAAGAATACTGGAATGGATTGTTATTTCCTATTCCAGGAGAGCAGGATGTTACCAATCAGCAAATAAGCTAAGTCATGTGTGACACTGGCGACCTTACCCCTGGATAGTTAGCCATAGAGTCTATCTCACTGTCCTTCTTAGAAATCTGTGAGCTACTTAAAAGCCTTTAACAAATGTGTCTTCTTCTTTAATTCAGAAAGCAATTTTATCTCACTGTTTATCTCAATATTCATTTGCATTTCTACGGCCCCACATTATCTGCGTTACTGTCAGTTTTTCCAACTTGCAGAGCTATAAATGAATTTAATAAAAATAATCAAAAGAACTTCCCTGGTGGCACAGTAGATGGGAAGCTGCTTGCCAATGTGGCAGACACGGGTTCAATTCCTGGTCTGGGAAGATTCCACACGCCTCGGAGCAGCTAAGCCTGCGAGCCGCAACTACTGAAACCTGCAGCCCTGCAGCCTGTGCTCTGCAATGAGAGAGTCCACCCAGAAGCCCGTGCACCCCAGCGGAGAGCAGCCCCCACTCGCCACATCTAGAGAAAGCCCGAGCCCAGCAACGGAGACTTAGTACAGACAAAAATACAATAAATTAAAAAAATTATAAACCAAAAGCAATCAAAGATTGTACTGAACACAGTATCTTCTTGGCATATCTGAAAATAAGATATGAAGTCCTATTGACAGTCTTTAAAATAGTTTTGCAAACGTAAAAAATCAAAGGCGTAGACATGAACAGAATCAAGTAACGCTGAAAGGTCCCTAGACAAAGTCCAGCAGTCCTCTGGAAGCACCCAGTAATCTCTTGCTCATTTTGGTCTACGATTTTTCCTGCGTTGACTGGGTCTTAGAGTTCGTTCATACTTAGGTACTGAGCACAATACCTAGTGCATGGTAGATTTTCCACGAATGCAGATCAGTTGATCGATGAGAATTACCTTTTAAATTTTTATTTATTATTTTTGGTTGGGTTGGATCTTTGTGGCTGCATGTGGCTTGCTCTAGTTATGGAGAGCAGGGGCTGCTCCTCATTGCAATGCATGGGCTTCTCATTGCAGTGGGTACTTTTGTTGCAGAGCACAGGCTCTAGGTGTGTGGGTTTCAGTAGTTGTGGCAGATGGGCTTAGTTGCTCCAGGGCATGTGGGATCTTCCTGGACCAGGGATGGAACTTGTGTCCCCTGCATTGGCAGGTGGATTCTTATCCACTGTGCCACCAGGGAAGTCCTGATGAGAATTATTAAATGATTATAAAGCTTGTAGTAGATTGAACTCCATGACCAAAATATTTTGCATCTCTTTCATCAAGATGTAGAGTCTAATGTCCTGCTCCTTGAATCTGGAATTGTCTTGTGATTTGCTTTGGCCAGCAAAAAGTTAGAAGTGACAATGAGTGACTTCTGGAGCCTAAACTTCCAGAGGCCCCACAGCTTCCACTCTTAGTGTCTTGGGACCTGCTGTTACCCAGTAAGAAACCCAGGCTCTTCTGGAGAGCCACATGGAGGAGAACCAAGGAGCCTTGACTGAGAGTCCCAGCCAACCCTCGTGTATGTGAGTGAGGCCAACTTGAACCATCCTGGTCCTGGTGACTGTAGCCACTTGAGCAACTTCAGGTGAGGCCAGCAGAACTGCCAAGCTGAACCCAGCTAAAATTGTGACCTAATAAATGATTGCTGTTTTAAGTCTCTAGTCTTGGCTGTTTTGTTTTGTGTTGTTGTTCAGTCGCTCAGTCATGTCCGACTCTCTGCAACCCCAGGGACTGTAGCATGCGAGGCTTCCCTGTCCTTCACCATCTTTTGCTGTGTAGGGATGGCTACACTGATGGAGAGGTGTATCTGCAGTCATGGAATGTCAGCAGGGGACAGGAGAAGTAGCAGATATAGGCTACTCCCCGTGCTCTCGTTTTCCTGGCTCAACTATCTTGCGCCCCAGCTGACTGGCACCCCTGTGCTGCTCCTTGACAGAAATATCACTACCTGAGTACGCTGTTTGGCCCTAAACCTTCTAGGTGTGCACAGGGCTGTTTGACAGGAGCCCTGTCTGCCCTGGGGGGCTGGTGATTTATTAGAGCAGCAGGAGTCCACCCTCTTCAAAAGAAGAGCAACAGTGAGCAAGCAGCTTTCTTCTAGGAACTTTACATCTAATGAGGACATGTGTGTCCAAATTAAGGTATAAAATTAAACCTGTTGTCAATATTGGCCTCCTCCCTTCCTCAAATGTGTCATGTGACACTTTTACTTTCCAAACATCTTTCTACTTAGCACGTTTCAGTGCCAGCGTAGCCCAGTGAGTGAGAAGAACAGGTGAGGAAATCCAGAGAAACCTCCACAGCAGCTTAATTGCAGACCAGATCGCAGGCCTCCGGCTGCAGTGTGCACTGACCCAGAGCTGGAGACTACCGAGAGCCAGTTCCCGGGGCAGCCCTGTCTCTCTGATGGCCCTCAGTCCAGGCTGTACGTCCAGGACATGCGTGTGAACTCCGGAGATAATGTCGATGGCAGTATGGTGTCCAGGAAGACATCTATTCCATTCTACTGGCCTCTTTAGCTGTGTGATCTCAGGCAGTCACTCAACCGTGCTCAGTCTCAGTATCCTTACTTGTGAAATGAGATTTAAATTATACTGTAAAATTACAGAAACTTAAAAAACCTGTAAACCGTGGTTACATCTGGAATAAGGTAAGAGGCTGGGCATCTGGGATAGGATGGAGACTTACTCCTTTTTTGCTGTTTTATTCTCTGGTTTGTTTTATCTTATTTTTGAAATGTGTTTATTTATTTTTTGGCTATGTCTTGTGGCATGCGGGATCTTAATTCTCTGACCAGGGATTGAACCTGTGCCCCCTACAGTGGAAGCTTGGAGTCTTAACCATTGGACTGTCAGGGAAGCTGCTTTATTTTTCAGGTTCCACATGTAAGTGGTGGCTCAGACAGTAAAGAATCTGACTGTAATGCGGGAGACTTGGGTTTGATCCCTGGGTTGGGAAGATCCCCCAGGGGAAGGGAATAGTTACCCACTCCAGTATTCTTGTCTGGAGAATTCCACAGACAAAGGAGCCTGGTGGGCTATATAGTCCATGGGGTTGCAAAGAGTCAGACACAACTGAGCCACTAACACATACGTACATAAATGGTAACATGCAGTATTTGTGCTTCTCTGTCTGACTTGTTTCACTTAGCATAATGCCCTCCAAGTCCATCCATGTTGTGGCAAATGGCAACATTTCATTCCTTCCTTATGACTGAGTAGTATTCCGTGTGTGTGTGTGTGTGTGTGTGTGTGTGTGTACACCACATCTTCTTTATCCATTTTTCTGTTTTATTTATTTATTTTTAGCCATACCACATAGCTTGCGGGATCTTAGTTCCCTGACCAGGGATGGAACCTGGGCCCTCAATAGTGAAAGCACTGAGACCTAACCACTGGGCCACCAGGGAGTTCCCTATCTGTTCTTCTGTTGATGGACATCTTGGCTATTAAAAATAACGCTGCTATGAGCATTGGGGTGCATGTATCTTTTGAATTAGTGTTTTTGTTTTCTTTGGATATATACCCAGGGGTGGAATTCCTGCATTGTATATTAAGACGTCCCTGGAGGAGGAAATGGCAACCCACTTCTTGATGGCAACCCCAGTATTCTTGACTGGAGAATCCCATGGACAGAGGAGCCTGGGAGGCTACAGTCCATAGGGTTGCAAAGAGTCAGACACGACTGAAGGGACTTAGCATGTACCCATGTTAAGACATACTTTTCATTGTATATCTTTTTTACCATGCAAATTTGTGGTTGTGATGATTGAGTTTATGTGAACTTGACTAGGCTAAGACATGCCCAGATTGGTGGTAAAATTATTTCTGAGTGTGTCTGTGAGGGTATCTTTGGAAGGTATTAGTATTTGAATCAGTAGACTGAGTGAAGAAGATCCTCCTCACCAGTTTGTGTGAGAATCATCCAGTCTGCTGAGGGCCTGAATAGAACAAAAAGGTGTAGGAAGGGTGAATTTGCTCTCTCTACTTGAGCTGAGACGTCCACCTTCTGCCCTCAGACATTGATGCTTCAATGGGTCCTTGCATCAGACCAGGACTGATGGGCCCCATCAGACCATTGGGCCCCAATTCTCAGGCCTTGGACTCAGACTGAATAAAACCACTGACTTTCCTGGGTCTCCAACTTGCAGGCAGTAGCCTGTGAGACTTCTTGGCCTCCATAACCATGTGAGCCAATTTCCATTATTCTTGTCTTGGGAATTCCCTGGTAGTCCAGTGGTTGAGACTCCATGCTTTCACTGTGTAGGGCCCAGGTTTAATCCCTGGTCAAGGAACTAAGATCTCACAGGCTGTGAGGAATGGCCAGATATAAATAAATAAATCTTGTCTTACATATCTCTCTATATTTCCTATTGGTTCTGTTTCTCTGGAGAACTCTGACTGATACGGTAATTGAAGGGCAAATGGTATTAATTCAATAACAATACTAATTAACCAAGAAATAATTATTAGTTCATAATAATTCTAATTAGCCAATAAATGTGCATGAGTGCTAAGTAACTTCAGTCATGTCCAACTCTTTGCGACTCTATGGACTGTAGCCTGCCACGCTCCTCTGTCTATGGGATTCTCCAGGCAAGAATACTAGAGTGGGTTGTCATGCCCTCCTCCAGGGGATCTTCCTGACCTGGGGATCGAATCCAAGTCCCTTATGTCTCCTGCATTGGCAGGCGGGCTCTTTACCACTAGAGCCACCTGGGAAGCCTCAGGCCAGTAAATAAATATATCTAAAAAATAAGAACACAACTGTGTCTTTCTCCAGTGGCATACTTGAACACTCCTTCTCTACAGGACAAAATTATTTTTAGAAAGAATCTTTTTTTCTTGATTCACTTTTTAGCTTCAGAACAATTAGAAATTTAAAAATATTATTTAAGGGATTTCCCTTGCAGTCTAGTGGTTAAGACTCATGCTTCCACTACAGGGGTCATGGGTTAGATCCTTGGTTGGGGAAGTAAGATCCCACAAGCCGTGAGGTGCAGACAATTATATATATATATACACATACACAAGATATTATTCAAACTCAGTATACCATTTTAGGTATGAACTAAAGTTTACAACTTACCAAGCAAAATATTCTACCTTGCAGTTTGTAGTCATTATTTTTAATTTTAAACACAAATAAAATTTTGAAATGTCCACACAGAATGATGAATTGGAGTAAGCCAAAGGTTGTTTCTTAATAATCATTGTGTGTGGTCATTGTCTATTTTTCATCTACCGTCTAAATAAACCCAGAATATGTATTATCACAAAGGCTGGCTGGGCAAGTTATTTCAATCGCTCAGTTGTGTCCGACTCCTTGCGACCCCATGCACTGCAGCATGCCAGGTTTCCCTGTCCATCACCAACTCCCCTAGCTTGCTCACTCATGTTCTTCGAGTCAGTGATGCCATCCAACCATCTCATCCTCTTCTCCTCCTGCCTTCAATCTTTCCCAGCATCAGGGTCTTTTCCAGTGAGTCAGTTCTTCACATCAGGTGGCCAACGTATTGGAGTTTCAGCTTCAGCATCAGTCCTTCCAATGAATAGTCAGGACTGATCTCCTTTAGGATGGACTGGTTGGATCCCCTTGCAGTCCAAGGGACTCTCAAGAGTCTTCTCCAACACCACAGTTCAAAAGCATCAGTTCTTTGGGGCTCAGCTTTCTTTATAGTCCAACTCTCACATCCATACATAACCACTGGAAAAACCATAGCCTTGACTAGATGGACCTTTGTTGGCAAAGTAATGTCTCTGCTTTTTAATATGCTGTCTAGGTTGGTCATAACTTTCCTTCCAAGGAGTAAACGTCTTTTAATTTCATGGCTGCAATCACCATCTGCAGTGATTTTGGAGCCCCGCAAAATAAAGTCTCTCACTGTTTCCATTGTTTCCCCATCTATTTCCCATGAAACGATGGGACTGGATGCCATGATCTTCGTTTATTGAATGTTGAGTTTAAGCCTATTTTTTCACTCTCTTTCACGTTCATCAAGAGGCTCTTCGCCTTCTGCCATAAGTTTGGTGTCATTTGTGTAGTTGAGGTTATTGATATTTCTCCCAGCAATCTTGATTCCAGCTTGTGCTTCATCCAAAGGCTTGGAGAATTCTGAACTGTTGCAAACTTTTCTCAAAATGAACAGGGTATTCGCTGGGTAAAGAAAATTATGTTTATTGATAGATAAGTAATGAAAGTGTTCATTTGAAGTTTACACATTTATTATCAAAACTCAACAGTCATCATGGCAATCATTTAGCACTTGGACCAACGAAGGATTTTCTTATGAAATATTTGATCATTGACCTTATTTTTTACTTTTTGGCCAGGCGGCATGACTTGCAGATTCTTTCATCCCCGACCAGGGATGAAACCGGGGGCCCCTGGCAGTAAGGGCAAGGAGTCCTAACCATTGTACCACCTGGGAATTCCCTTACTGACCTTGTTTAGAATTGTCTACACATGAAAATAAGAAAAAACAGGCTTTTAGTCAGTTTTTTTTTTTTTTTTTTTAATTTCTCCACTGACAACGAGCCCCCTTGATGTCAGGAGCCACCTTGATTCAGGGTGGAAGATTCCCACAACTCTGCTCTCCTTACAAGGTCCTTGTTAAAGACCAAATGGGATAATATCTTCTTGGGTCTTGAATTCAACTGCTGCAGAGTTCAGAGAGGCACTAAAGGGGTGTAAGTCACGGAGCGCTGTGCAGTCCGTGGAAGACCAGCAGGGCGTGCCCTGACTAGAGGTGTTCACTATCAGTCTTCTTTCCTTCTTTCTTTTTTTAAGTCATGTCAATCCTGTGAGCTAGGCAGGAAGCACCTTTTAAAATGATTTATTTATTTATTCTGGCTGTGCTGGGTCTTCGCTGCTGGGTGGGCTTTTCTCTGGTTGCAGTACCCAGGCTTCTCATTGCAGTGGCTTCTCTCGCGTGGTTCCTGGGCTCCAGAGCACAGGCTCAATAGTTGTAGTGCACAGATTTAGTTGCTCCCCGGCATGTGGGATCTTCGAGGACTAGAGATCGAACCTGTGTCTCCTGCATTGGCAGGCAAATTCTTTACCACTGGACCACCAGAAGCCCTCAGTTTCCCTTTCTGAGACAGGTCCATCTGTCCATGGGGTGGGCTGACAGCCTATGACACCCACAACTAATAAACAATTCAGACTTTGGTCTGGGCTGACTTCAAAGCTCTTTCCACTATACCATAGTGAAAATATCACCTTACGTTTAATTCATAGGTAGATACTGACTTATGTCCCAAGTCAGAAAAAAACAAGGGAGCCCTGGAGAAGCAGAGAGCTGAAGCAGGTGGGATTTAGATGAGAAGTGCCTACTGGCTCCTGTGAAGGAGAAGGAGAGAAGGGGATGGACCACTGGGGCTGCAAATGAGGCTCTGTATGAGGGGAAAAGGTGCAGTGTGGTTCTATCTGGGGTTCTCACAGTTGAACAGAGTAAGCAGCCCACCTATGGGAACATTTACAATGCAAAGTTATTTTTTAAATGATCAGAGAGATGTTTGTTGCAATTCAGTTTATGATGGCGAAAAACTAAAGTCAATGTAAATATCCCAAACTAGGGGAATGGTTAAATAAATTGCTCTATATCCATTCATTGAGGGGATACTCTTCAATCCCCAAAAATATTATTAGAGGAAGAATGTTTGACAGGGAAAGAAATTTCCATTATATATGTGATATGTGAAGAGGAGATTATAAAACAGTGGGTACAATCCAATCTCACTTTTGTGAAATTAAAACAAGTATGTAAAAGTTGCTCAGTTCTGTCTGACTTTTTGTGACCCAAAGACTATATACATAGTCCACGGAATTCTCCAGGCCAGAGTACTGGATTTGGGTAGCCTTTCCCTTCTCCAGGGGATCTTCCCAACCCAGGGATTGAACCCAGGTCTCCCCCACTGCAGGTGGATTCTTTACCAGCTAAGCCACAAGGCTCAAGCCCTAATAGCCACAAGCCCTATAAAAGACCTTGAAAGCTACATATCAAGGTATTCACAATAGTTATCTCTAGGTGGAGGTATTCTGAAGGTTTAAAATTTTTCTTATTTCTACTCATCTGTGTTTTCTAATTTTCTACAGTGAACACATCTTACTTAGGTACAATAAGGAAAAAACCACATTTATTTTTTAAAGCATGGTGAGAGTCACTGGATAGGAATCAAAGATTGTGTTAATAGGTTAATGAAAGTGAAAGTCACTCAGTCGAGTCTGAGTCTTTGCTACCCCATGGACTATAGCCTCCCAGGCTCCTCTGTCCATGGGAGTTCTCCAGGCAGGAATACTGGAGTGGGTTGCCATTTCTTCCTCCAGGAGATCTTCCCAACCCAGGGATCGAACCCAGGTTTCCCTCCTTGCAGGCGAATTCTTTACTGTCTGAGCCACCAGGGAAGCAACTGAGCTAATCTGGAAGAGAACCCAGTAAAAGGCCAATGACTTTCCACCCACGATGAAGGAGAGTGATAGGTGTTTGTGTGTGAGGAGGGGCCGAGGTGGGGTGGGGAGGAGATGGAGGGCAGGACCAGGAAAGCTGGAACAGCTTGGGTACAAAGAAGCTGTCAGGGATTGGGGCTCTGCACCTGCCGTGCATATTACCTGTCCTTTGACTGCTGGACCATGGTCTTTGCCTCTCTGTCCATACTTCCTGCAAGGTCCTGCAGGAATGAACTTCAAGCATAGATGAACTCTGGATGTGACTTTGTCCACTGAGGTCATTTGCATTCCAAGAGGCTGTGATTCTATGAACTCCGCCCAATGAGAGGTCGAAAAGAAATTGGAGGTGAATGTGGGTGATGGTTGTTGTTCAGTCGCTCAGTTGTGTCGGACTCATTGTGACCCCATGGACTGCAGCACATCTGGCTTCCCTGTCCTTCACTATCTCCTGGAATTTGCTCAAACTCATGTCCATTGAGTTGGTGATGCCATCCAAGCATCTCATTCCCTGTTGCCCCCTTCTCCTCCTATGCTTGATTTTCCCCAGCATCGGGGTCTTTTCCAGTGAGTTGTCTCTTCACATCAGCTGGCCAAAGTATTGGAGCTTCAGCTTTAACATCAGCCCTTCCAATGAATATTCAGGATTGATTTCCTTTAGGAATGACTGGTTTGATCTCCTTGCGATCCAAGGGACTGTCAAGAGTCTTCTTCAGCACCATAGTTTGAAAGCATCAATTCTTCACTGCTCAGCCTTCTTGGTAACCCACTCCAGTATTCTTGCCTGGAGAATCCCATGGACAGAGGAGCCCGGTGGGCTACCGTCCATAAGATTGCAAAGAGTTGGATACCACTGAAGCGACAGAGCGTGCACGTGCAGTCTTCTTTATGGTTCAACTCTCAAATCCGTACATGACTACTGGAAACACCATAGCTTTGACTAGATGGACTTTGTTGACAAAGTGATGTCTCTGCTTTTTAACATGCTGTCTAGGTTTGTCATAGCTTTTCTTCCAAGGAGTAAGCGTCTTTTAATTTCTTTGAAATTAAAATTAAAAGAATGTGGGTGGAGCATCCGACTGTTAATAGCTTTGGCCAGATGGTGGTGCTATAAGGCCGAGAATCAGAGCACAGCGCAGTAGTCCCGGGTTAGGCTGGAACAGCCATCTGCTTCTGAAAAGCCACCAGGGGGCAGTCGAAGGTTAAGAGGATGCTGCTTCCTGAGGGCCTGCTGGAGCCACCGGTGTACAATACCATTCAATAAAACGGATCATTATAACAATGAAGTGCCAGGGACAAAACAGAATAATTCAAACAGGTGCAGATCTTGATGCTAAATGCTCAGAGGGAGCTCAGAGGACCTATCCAGCCACTGCCCTCAGCCCGCCCCTTCTCCCACACACACTCCTGGCTGTGAGCCTCCTCCCTCACCATGCCTCTTCCTTTCCCCTCTCTGTTCTCCCTCCCTACCCCACGTTCACTGAGCACCTTCTGAGCACCAGAGCACTTGACCAGAGCCTGGAGAGGAAGCCAGAGCCTGACAGATCCTTTGAGGATGAGGTAGGAGGGAGCTAAGTGAGGGGCAAGGCATATGAGTAGCATGGGTGTGTGAAGTGTGACTGTCACACTCTCAGGTCCTTGGGCTGGAAAAGTGTGCCTGGTTAGAAGAACTGGGTGAAGCTCAGTGTCCCTGAAGGCTGGAGAAACCGTGTTAGTCGCTGAGTAGTGCCCAACTCTGCAACTCCATGGACTGCAGCCTGCCAGGCTCCTCTGTCCATGGGATTTTCCAGGCAAGGATACCGGAGTGGGTTGTCATTTCCTTCTCCAGGGGATCTTACTGACCTAGGAATCAAACCCAGGTCTCCCGCATTGCAGGTGGATTCTTTACCATCTAAGCCACCAGGGAAGCCCCTGGAGAGACCATGTAATTTGCACATTTCTGAGACCGCTGAAGGATTCCAGGTAGGTGAGAGACATAATGAGATTTATTTATTTTTCGTTTTTTTGGCTGCGCAGAGCAGCATGTGGGATCTTAGTTCCCACAGAGATAAAACCCTTGCCCTCTGCAGTGGAAGTCTGGAATCTTAACCACTGTACTGCTGGGGAAGTTCCATAAGATTTATTTTCAAAGAAGACAGTGCTGGCTGGCATGTCAAAGAAGGCTAATGGGTCATAGGTGGCTCCAAGAAGGCCTTTACTTAGGGAGACCATGTAATACAGAGACGAGATGGCTGCAGCCTGGATACCAAGTGTAGAAGAAGAGAAGGGAATAGGTTTGGATTTATTTTGGAAGTAGACTTAGTAATTCATTAGGTGCAGAGGGATGGGGTAAGAGAGAAGAGGTCAAATATGATCCCCAGGTTTTGGGAGTGAGTAGCTGGATGTGTGTCACTTATTAAGCTGAGCAATAATTAACAAGGAGCTGGTGAGGAGTTAAGATCATTAGTTCAGTTTTCGGTTTTGAACAGGTTAAATCCAAGGTGTCTAAGAGAAATTCAAAAGGAGGCATCGAGTAGAAAGTTCCATTGACTAGTCAGGAGCTCAGAAGGAAGATCTGGGTTGGACATCTAAGACTGGAAGCCTTTGGTCTATAGAGGATGGAGTTAAAGTCATGGCAATGAGTAAGATTACTCAAGGGAATAATACACAGGAATAAATGCAGAGGCACACCAATGTATATAGAGCAGATTAAAGGGATGAGCTGAGAAAAGAGGCTGAGGAGCTACATTTGGAGGAGAACCTGGAGTGAGGTTCAAGGAAACGAGGGAAAGAGTGTGTTCCGAAAAGGAGAGTGTTTATGTTCAGCAGCTGAAAGCTCAGAGGTCAAGGAATAGAAGGAGTGTCAAGCATCCACTGATTTTGACAATGTGGAATTTCTTGGAACCTTGACTGGTGCAGCCCTCATGGGAGCCCTGGGCAGCCTGGAGTGGGCTGAGGAATGGGCAGGGGCAAGGGAGGGGAGAGCCTGTGGAAAGGAGCAGAGAACTCAAAAAGGGGATGTTGGGACAGTGGTCCAGGGGGCCTGTCTTAAGATGGGCGCCACTAGGACATGTTTGAGAGTGAGAAAGAAATCTGATGGAGGAGGGAGAGGAAGGTCAGTTGATGCTGTTTAAGAAGGGATGGAGTCCAGACCTTGGCTCATGCTCTTCCCTAAACATGCAGTGCCCTATCTTACCACTGCCTTGCCATCTTGGACGGATCCTTCAAGGACCAGCTCAGATGTCAGTGCTTCTGGGACATCTGCAAGACAAAGTTTTGTCTCCATGCACTCATAGCATGTATTTAGCTGGATTATAGCTTTTGTCATATATTATTGGAAACAGAGGCTGCCACAGAAGCGTCTGTGCCCCAGCGCTGTGTCTGGCAAATATATAACAGGCCTTAATAAATGACTTTGAATGGACAGCCAGGTGGATAATGGGTGGTGTCAGCACCCTATACCACGGTGCTGAAGGAAGGGCGACGTGGGGGTTGGCACTGATTTTTTTTTTTTCCCCCTGCAGGAGTGGAGTCCTGACAGTTCCCAGACCCCCTCATATTATCTCTCAAGGAGCTTAAAGGATCCACCCAATGTGGTTGAAGAAACAGAAATGCAGGCAGTGCCCGGCTCCCACCAGTCTATCCACACAGCAAGCCTGGAGGTCAGAGGTGAGGGGGGCCAGACTGGGGCGGGGGTCGGGAGAGGTGCCTGAATTCCTTTCTCAGAGCACTTAGCGGGGATCCTCAGGTATTTTCTAATTAAGATGAGAAGCAGCAGCAAGGGCCCTCTGGAATGTAAACGTCAGATAAGATCAGTACCCCCTCCCCTCCAGGAAGCTCCCATTTTCTTTCTTCTAAGATGAATAACACATTCTTTCCCAGGAACTAGTTTCTGCCCCCTTTGGTCCCTGCAGTTTATCCTCTTTCCTGGGGACAGTGAATCTTTGTTTCCCAAGTGCTTTCCTTGCCCCCAACTTCAGGCCTTGCCTCCAACTTTGGGTCTCTTTGCATCTCTATGGCTTCTTCATCTTATGTGGGGCCTGTGCTTCTGAAAGCTGGAGGGGAACATCTCACTTTCATCATCATATGAACATCTCCTGGGTTTGGCCTGGGGATTATTGACCCCTGCTATGGGCTTTTCTACCCTCTCTCTTCTTGGGGAGTAGAGCAGATGCCATCATAGAGTCAAAAAACATTCATTCAAAGAATCAATTCCAGCCAACATACGGGACCAGGAACCTCACAAACTAAAAGAACAATCTCAATGAGAGGTCTTAATGAGAGGGCACCAGTTATCCGGTGCCAGAGCTGTGGGGAAGGCTTCAGGGAGGAGGTGTCCTTAGTGCTGAGCCTTGATGGATGTGTGGACCGAAAGAGAAGAGTAGCCGGGACAGAGAAGCGGCAGGAGGCAGCTGAGGAAGCATTGCGAGGGAGCAAAGAGTCTGAAGGAGGAGACAGGCGGGCTAAGTAGGGAGACAAACACAGGGTCGTAGGAGAGATGGAATGCAAGGATAAGGAGGTCGGATTGTATACTTTGAACAACGGGATGTCATCGAAGGTATCTGTTAGGGGAGGGAGTGGTGATAGGGGACAGGTGTGGATTTACAGATAATTCTGGAAGTGAAGTGTAGACTGTGTTCCAGAGGAGAGAGGTAAGGGTCCCATGCACTATTATCTCCCCCACTCCTCATCCTCTGCCATTGCTGTTGTCCCAGCAGGCCCGGGAGTGTTTGGAGTAAAGGTCCAGGAGGCGTGGGGCTGAGGAAGCCAGGAGAGACACATGCCCCCATCTCTCAATCCAGGGATCCTCCAGACCTTGGGTCTACACTGTGCGAATGCTTCTGTCCATAGTGGAGCTTCCCTGCCTCCTGGGTGGCACAGGGCAGGGTGAACTATTCTGGACCAGAGGGCCTGGCACCTTACAGGGAAGGGTTTAGTTCCTTGGTACCACCTGACTTCTGCATAGCACACTCTGACCTCAGTCTGCTGGAAGGGAGGCGGGAAAAGGGGGATGGGGAATGGAGAAATAGAGGGCAGAAATTCAAGAGCAAGGTGGGATATGGTTTAGGGCTAGCTCACTGGGTTCAGGGGTACATCCCAGAGGCTCAGTCTAATCACAGAGGCTCCCCAGAATATCTCCTTTCTCTCTTGTGACCCCAGACCCATGCCTTGTTGACTTCTGGGGGTCAACTGTCAGTGAAGAGAACTATTCACTCGAATGCAGATACTGGGCCTGGGAGGCCTATTCCCGAGATGGGATGGAAGCAGTGGTTTCTCCAGGGTTGTTCTTGTGGGGCCACTGGCTGACCTCTTGGACCGCTGTCTCTCTGGGAATCTGGGCCTGGGCCGTTTGCAGCTGCTATGGTGCTGGGAGCCCAGACCCTTGAATTTTCATTCCTCTCTCTACTTGTCCCAGGGTGGCTCACTTGCCTTTTTTGGTGTCACGATCCCCTTCTCTGACGCCCTGCCCGGTGCCCAATCCCCAGGCTGCCTCACTCGGGTGAGAAGGAGGTGGACAGCCCTCATATAGGCCAGCACCTCACCCAGTCCCTCATGTGAGCAGAGATCTGCCCCCTGCGTCACACACGCTTTGCTCCTCTGGGAGTTACAAGTGAAGTGAGAGTAGCTCAGTCATGTCCGACTCCTCTTTGCGAGGCCATGGACTATACAGTCCATGGAATTCTCTAGGCCAGAATACTGCAGAGGGTAGCCCTTCTCTTCTCCATGGGATCTTCCCAACCCAGGGATCGAACCCTGGCCTCCCGCATTGAGGGTGGATTCTTTACCAGCTGAGCCACAAGGGAAGACCATTCACAGGGAGTTACAAAGACCAGGTCTAATTTCTCTCCTCCTGAATGGCAGGCCCTCAGATCATAGAAAGCAGAAGCGAACTCAGAGGACACTGCAGGCTAATCTACGTTTCGGTGAGGAAAACGACCCAGAGGGGAAAGAGCCACATTAGAGTTGCCTGGTGAGTCAGCCTGGCCCAACCCACGCCTCCTGACACCACCCAGGGCGCTTTTATTACCTCCCAAGCTTTCTTTTCTCCACGCCAAACTCTCCTGTCCCTGGAGATCTTACTTTGATCTTCACTTTTAATTGTGTGTGCACATCCTATCCTTGAGCTCACCCTGTAACTTACACATTGTCTTGCCCACAGGGCCCTAGCAGTACAGGGTGGTCCAGGAAGGCCTCACTGTGAAGGAACACTTCAAGTAGTCCTTACCCTCTGAGTTCCTTCCGTTTCAGTTCATTTCGTCCCCACCCGGAGCTCCTCCAAGGCGGGTTCACTTAAACGATGAAGAAACCCAGGTGAGGAGATGAGGGTTTTGCTCAAGGTCGGACTGCTAGAGAGGGTGAGGCCACAGCTGCTGGGCAGCAGGTATGCCCCCGGGCCGCCTCGTAGTTGTTAAAGTATGAAAACACTGCACTTGTGTCTCAGTTGGGAAATAGTCACCGCCTGAGAGGTCCCTGTCCCCCCTCCCCACCCACCCCCACCCCCGTCTTGTCTTCCTGGGGTCCCTGCCTATCATCAACTCAGGCTTGGAATCTGTTCGCTCTAAATTTAAGCCTGGGCTGATGCGACAAGTCCACAACCGCTGAACCCAACCCTGAGGTCCAGATGACTTCTGGAATTCAGAATCTTTTAGATTTTAGAAAGGAAACGTAGTGCATGTAATGTTTAAGGAAAATCGCAGGGGGGTTGAGATGGCCCCTGGAATCATGAAATCACATACTTCACTATTTCAGCAGGGAGATGTAGGAACATTCCTCCCAGGTGAGATATATAAAACTTAGACACAGCCTCATGTCAGGGTTTCAAGTAAGTAAATTACAAAAAACTTCTAGGGACTTCCTGGCACTTCAGTGGTTAAGACTTCACACTTCCACTGCAGGGGGTGTGGGTTTGATCCCAGGTCAAGGAACTAAGATCCCACATGCCACGCAGCCAAGCAAAACAAAACAAAACTCTGGTCTTCAGAGTTTTCTGGAATTTGAAACTGTTGGTTAAGGGCTTGAACATTATGATACTGCCTTTTAAGGATGATTTTTCGTTACTTGGTGGGAGCTTGAATGAGCCAAAGAAGTTGCTAGGAAAGGCTAAGGAGAGGTGATGGAGGCCTGGGAGTGGGTGGCAAATGAGAGATAGCTCCAGGGGACCCCAGTAAGACTTTGCTTTGACTAGGGCTGTCATAGTCCAGCCACCCTTAGCCCTGACAATGGAGGGATCTGAGAGCTCTGAGAAGCTGGGCCTGGTGCCAAGTAGGCTCAGGGAAGCACTAAGGTGGACAGCAGGCCTTTCAGACCCTGGCTGAGCAGAGCCATGTTCAGCAGGCAGGATGTCACCTCCTTAGTTAGGCCTGAGATTTTGAGGCAGCTGGGGGGCTGGCATCCTAGATAGCAGCTGCAGGGACAAGACCTTTTTGTCTGTGCTTTTGGCTCAGCTCAGCCCTAAGGTATGCTCCTGTCAGCCTCAGGTTATCTCCCTGGAGATGGACCGACTGCCTGACACCTGGCATTTGCCCACCCATGCTCTCTTGCCATCGCCATAGCCAAGAGCAGATGCAGGTTCTCTGGGACACTAGGAACAAGTGTTTATTGAATGCCTACTATGAGGACACCTTCCCTGATGGCTTAGATGTAAAGGATCTGCCTGCAGTGTGGGAGACCTGGGCTCGATCCCTGGGGTGGGGAGAATTCCATGGACAGAGGCGCCGGAGGACACTGTGCTGGTGTTCCTGTCACTTTCCTGGTTGACCTTGGGCACTGTGTTCTCATTATCCTCTCATCTGGATTGCACATGCTCCCAATGCACAAGCCCTGCCATCCCTCAGAGCCCACTTCTGCATGAATCACAATCACCATCTTTGCTCCCAATGCCTGTAGTGGTTACTGCCCTGCCATTCCTTGGCTTTGAATTCAGCTCATGACCTTTCTCATATCCTTGTCTCATACTTTGTTGACTGATTTTTTATTTGAGCACTCTGTTGTTTTCAATCAGTTAGGGCTAAGGTCTCCACCAGGAGTTCAGGCTATCTGAAAAATAGGAACCTGCCCTTCCTTTCTTGAACACGTGTGGAATGCAGGATCGACCCCAGGGGAGAACTGCCGAGCCCTTCAAAGGAGAGGTAGAAAATGGTGCCTGGGGCCAATAAACATTTGAACTGCGCATTCCTAAAAGACAGCAAGATTTATAGTTTTAGCACATCCCATTACAAAGGCTATTTACCTGACTGGGGGAGACTGTATAATTTCTGAACCTGGAAATTAAAAAAAAATTTAACTATATTACATGAGCTTAGTATTCAACCCACATGCTTTAATATTCATTCGATAGCTTTTATAATACACAGGATTTTCTTCTGGCTAGAATGGCTTAGGTTGGGGCCTGTTGGAAAGTCTGAGGTTTCCTAACAGTGTGCAGCTGTGAAGTGGGGCCACAGACTGAGGAAGTTTAACCATTCTCCCAATGGGCTCTATTTCTTTGTACAAAGAGGGTTTACAGAGGGAGAAAGATGATTTTCGGGGTTTTTTTGTCCATGCCACAAGGCTCGTGGGGTCTTGGTTCCCCGACTAGGGATTCAATCCAGACCTGGGCAGTGAGAGCACAGAGTCTTAACCACTGGACTGCCAAGAAATTCCCAAAAGATGACTGTGCTGCTGCTGCTGCTGCTAAGTCGCTTCAGTTGTGTCAGACTCTGTGCCACCCCAGAGACCATTTGCTTCTCCAATGCATGAAAGTGAAAAGTGAAAGGGAAGTCACTGTCGTGTCCGACTCTTAGTGACCCCATGGACTGCAGCCCACCAGGCTCCTCCATCCATGGGATTTTCCAGGCAAGAGTACTGGAGGGAGGTGCCATTGCCTTCTCCAAAGATAACTTTGGACAACTTCAAAAATCTCCTTACTTGATCCCTGGGTCGGGAAGATCCCCTGGAGAAGGCAATGGCAACCCACTCCAGTATTCTTGCCTGGAGAATTCCATGGACAGAGAAGCCTGGTGGGCTGCAGTCCATGGGGTCTCACAGAGTTGGAGACGACTGAGGGACTAACACTTTCACTCTCCTTATTAATCCTTCCCTTGAGTGTTCTTCTTATATCGTCCCATCTTGATAGGTTTTCACTCATTTATCTGTTCATTCATTCACTCATTCATTCAAACACGAATGAGGGGGACTCTCCTGCTGATTCAGTGGATAAGATTCTGAGCTCCCAGTGCAGGGAGCTGGGCCATCCCTGGTCTGGGAACTGGACCCCACATGTTGCAAATAAGACCCAGTGCAGTCAAATAAATTAATTAAAAAAAAAACTAATGAGAGTTGAGCTTTAAGCCAACTTTTTCACTCTCCTCTTTCACTTTCATCAAGAGGCTTTTTAGTTCCTCTTCACTTTCTGCCATAAGACTGGTGTCATCTGCATATCTGAGATTATTGATATTTCTCCTGGCAATCTTGATTCCAGCTTGTGCTTCTTCCAGCCCAGCGTTTCTCATGATGTACTCTGCGTAGAAGATAAATAAGCAGGGTGACAATATACAGCCTTGACGTACTCCTTTTCCTATTTGGAACCAGTCTATTGTTCCATGTCCAATTCTAACTGTTGCTTCCTGACCTGCATGTAGGTTTCTCAGGAGCCAGGTCAGGTGGTCTGATATTCTCATCTCTTTCAGAATTTTCCAGTTTATTATGAGCCACATAGTCAAAGGCTTTGGCATAGTCAATAAAGCAGAAATAGATGTTTTTTTGGAACTCTCTTGCTTTTTCCATGATCCAGCAGATGTTGGCAATTTGATCTCTGGTTCCTCTGCCTTTTCTAAAACCAGCTTGAACATCAGGAAGTTCACAGTTCACGTATTGCTGAAGCCTGGCTTGGAGAATTTTGAGCATTACTTTGCCAGCATGTGAGATGAGTGCAGTTGTGTGGTAGTTTGAACATTCTTTGGCATTGCCTTTCTTTGGGATTGAAATGAAAACTGACCTTTTCCAGTCCTGTGGCCACTGCTGAGTTTTCCAAATTTGCTGGCATATTGAGTGCAGCACTTTCACAGCATCATCTTTCAGGATTTGAAATAGCTCCACTGGAATTCCATCACCTCCACTAGCTTTGTTCGTAGTGATGCTTTCTAAGGCCCACTTGACTTCACATTCCAGGATGTCTGGCTCTAGATGAGTGATCACACCATCGTGATTATCTGGGTCATGAAGATCTTTTTTGTATGATTATTCTGTGTATTCTTGTCACCTCTTCTTAATATCTTCTGCTTCTGTTAGGTCCATACCATTTCTGTCCTTTATCAAGCCCATCTTTGCATGAAATGTTCCCTTGGTATCTTTAATTTTCTTGACGAGATCTCTAGTCTTTCCCATTCTGTTGTTTTCCTCTATTTCTTTGCATTGATCACTGAAGAAGGCTTTCTTATCTCTTCTTGCTATTTTTTGGAACTCTGCATTCAGATGCTTATATCTTTCCTTTTCTCCTTTGCTTTTCGCTTCTCTTCTTTTCACAGCTATTTGTAAGGCCTCCTCAGACAGCCATTTTGCTTTTTTGCATTTCTTTTCCATGGAGATGGTCTTGATCCCTGTCTCCTGTACAATGTCACGAACCTCCGTCCATAGTTCATCAGGCGCTCTGTCTATCAGGTCTAGGCCCTTAAATCTATTTCTCACTCCCACTGTATAATCATAAGGGATTTGATTTAGGTCAGACCTGAGTGGTCTAGTGGTTTCCCCACTTCATTCTGTCTCAAAAACAAAGACACCTGACTGTTTATAGGTGACTTATCACGTGCTGGAACTCTGCCAAGTCTCAGGGGTACAAGAGTGAGCAAGACAGCCTAGTCTCTGCCCACAGGGAGCCTTCAGTGTAGAACTTCGCTGTGCAATACAGTAGTCTTAGCCACTAGCCACTACTATGACTATTTAAATTCATCGAAATTAAATATAGTAAAAATAAATTTTCTCAGTCACATTAGCTATACTTCAAGTGCTCAGTAGGCCCTATGGAATTGGTGGCTACCATACTGGACAGATATAGTATACTTCCTTTACTGCAGAAATAAAAGATCTTTTGGATGCTATCTAGAGGTGGAAGGAGGAAGAGGGATGGGTAAGGCAGATGGGTCATGTATCCAGATCCAGATATATGTCATCAAAATGACAGAATGAAGTGCTTTAGATTGTGGCTTTTAAACTTTTTTTGATTAAAATCCACAGTAATATGTATATATACATATACATATATATATTTATAAAACATCTCTCTCTTCACATTAAGAGTTTCATGAAACAGTATAACAGTATCCACCCGTACCACATGGGATGCACTCCAATTTAGTTTATTTTACCTTATTCTATTAATTTTGTTAAAAAGTTTTATGTATATGCTGGTTTGGAGAAGGCAATGGTACCCCACTCCAGTACTCTTGCCTGGAAAATCCAATGGACGGAGGAGCCTGGTAGACTGCAGTCCATGGGGTCTCTAGGAGTTGGACACGACTGAGCGACTTTACTTTCACTTTTCACTTTCATGCATTGGAGAAGGCAATGGCAACCCACTCCAGTGTCCTTGCCTGGAGAATCCCAGGGACGGGGGAGCCTGGTGGGCTGCCGTCTCTGGGGTCGCAGAGAGTCGGACACGACTGAAGCGACTTAGCAGCTTAGCAGCAGATATGCTGGTTAGACAACTCTTCTGCTCATACTCCTTCCTTTGAAAAATACTGCCTTAGACATTAGTGAGGGTAGGGTGAGGTGATGGGGAAGAGAAAAGAAGAGTGACGGAAGAGTGAAGAAGGCTTCCTGGAAGAGATTGTAGTGGCTTTAGAAGAAGAGGGAAAGGAGCATTATTAGTCTGGCATAGTGAACTAACTTGGGGTGGAGGACTTGGGCCACAAGGGGCTGTAATTCATTCCCCAAATCTAGATGGCTTCAAAGTCTCTTCCTGTTCTCCTCCCTCCCTTCGCGGGCTCCCAAGCCCTTTCATCTGGCCTTGAGTGTAAATCATTAGCTCTAGCGGGGGACACAAAACAGCACTCTAACACAGGTATGTGTGGGAAAGGCCTAGAGGAAAGTCAACAATGTAAATGAGTGCCTTCAGATCCTGAGGGGTTGGCTGGTGGAGAAAGCTTAGCTGCTTTGGTAGGGACCTGCTGACCCTACTGCCTGGGGTGGGGGGTAGGGGGAACTCTGCCTGCTTTAGGCCCAGGGCACTGAATCCCTACTTTACCCTAAATCCCTCCTGTTGCAGCACCAGCCACTTCTTCATGTTCTGGTCAGGGCCTTTGGGAGAAGCAGCTTCCCAAGAGCTGAGGATCACTAAAACCATTCCTTCATTCAAATTCTTTGTATGTTCTTAGGTAGAGAAGTGCTTTCCCAGCTTAGTCCCAAGCAGGGGGAGTCCAAGGCCAACAGTGGAGCTAAATCTGTACACAGTGCTTGGGGTTCCCTCTACACAGGTTAGGAGAATAATAATCACTCACAGATGGCTCAGACAGTAAAGAATCTGGCTGCAATGCAGGAGACCCGGGTTCAATTCTGGGTTGGGAAGACTCCCTGGAGAAGGAAATAGCAACCCATTCCAGTATTCTTGCCTAGAGAATTCAGTGGACAGAGGAGCTTGGTGAGATACAGTCCATAGGGTCCAAAAGAGTCGAATATGAATGAGCAACTAACACTTTCACTTGCACAGATACTATCTCACTGAGAAGGGAGTTCTGTGTAATTCTAGTGGGCGAGCTGTGTCTTGAAGGTTACAAGAAGGTAGATTTCAGCCCAGTATCAGTGGCAATAATACTCTAGTAACTAGAGTGCCCAATGGGGACACTATCTTCCTTTTAACTTTTTTTTTTTTAATATTAGAGTATAGCCAGCTAACAAAGTTGTGATAGTCTCAGGTGGACAGCAAAGTGACTCTGCCTTACATATACATGCATCCATTCTCCCCCAAACCCCCCTCCCATCCAGGCTGCCACACAATATTGAGCAGAGTTCCCTTTGCTATGCAGTAGAGCCTTACTGGAAAAGGCAATGGCACCCCACTCCAGTACTCTTGCCTGGAAAATCCCATGGATGGAGGAGCCTGGTGGGCTGCAGTCCGTGGGGTCGCTGAGTCAGACACAACTGAGCAACTTCACTTTCACTTTTCACTTTCATGCATTGGAGAAGGAAATGGCAACCCACTCCAGTGTTCTTGCCTGGAGAATCCCAGGGACGGGGGAGCCTGGTGGGCTGCTGTCTGTGGGGTCGCACAGAGTCCGACATGACTGAAGTGACTTAGCAGCAGCAGCAGCAGAGGCTTACTGGTTATCTATTTTAAATATAGTGATGTGTGCATGTCCATCCCAAACTTCCTAACTATCCCTTAAAGGGGCACTATCTTAAGTCACTTACAGGCTATCTAAAAACGTTTTCTTTTTTTTTTTTTAATTGAAGTATAGTTGATTTCTAATATTATGTTAGTTTTAGGTATACAGCAAAGTGATTTCAGATACTTACAGGCTATCTTTAAGAAAAGTATTTATTTATTTGTTTTTGGCTGTTCAGTGTCTTCACTGATGCACGCAGGCTTTCTCCAATTGTGGTGAGCAGGGGCTACTGACTGGTTGTGGTCCTCGGGCTCCTCACTGCAGTGACTTCTCTTGTTGCAGAGCACGGGCTCTAGGGCACACAGGCTTCGGTAGTTGCAGCCCTCTGGCTCTGGAGTGCGGCTCAGTAGTTGTGGCATACAGGCTTAGTTGCCCCACTGAATGTGGGATTTTCCCAGACCAGGGATCGAACCCGTGTCCCATGCACTGGCGGATTCTTAACCACTGGACTATAGGGGAAGTTCTTTACAGGCTATCTTAAAGTCTTCCCACAGAGGACAGATGTCAGGAGGGCCACAAGGAAGATTCCTACGCTGAGAGACCAAATTTGAACCTTCGTTACTTCTGAGGACAAAGCAGACGCAAATCCCTAATCTCCTGGAGCCAACATGGCTGGGAGGTGAGAGGAATGGGAAGTCAGGCACTGAGTGACTTGGGCCGCCTCCTAAAACTCCAGGACTGAAAATGTGTGGAATTCTAGGGAACATCATGACTCACTTCCACCTGTATTATTTCAAGTAATCCTTACAACCACCCATGAAGAAGTTAGGGCAGGGCAGGCGAGTGTCTACACCTAATAAATGTGTGCTCAAGAAAGCAATATCTTTATGTCACTCATGAAAAAACTAAGGCCCCGAGGGTGGCTGACTCAAGGTCACAGAGGTAGTGACAGGGCTGGGACAAGGATTTGCGTTTCTTTTGCCATGGCATGTGGGATTTCAGATTCCTGACTAGGTTCAGGGATTGAACCTGGGCCCCTGCAGTAGGTGTTAAGTCCTTAACCTCTGAACCACCAGGGAAGTCCCAGGGATTCAGAGTTTAGAACTTCCCTGCTTTTCACACCCCCGTGAGTGACCCAGCCCAGGAGGAGATGGAAAATCTTTCTCCTTACCCCTCTTCACCAAGGAGAACTGAGACTTTCCCCAGGGTGGGGAGATGGGAGAGGGACCTGGGCCAGAGTGAGGAGACTCACTGGATGGTAAGAGTGTGTGTGCCACCCTTCTGATTCCTTGTGACCAGTCGGCATAAGCAGATTGTGGCAGAGAGGGAAAGAGCAGGGGAGGGCGATTATGGAAACTGAAGAAGGGGGAATTCTAGTGCTCACCTGCTTATCATAATATCCAGCCTTAGACAGCACTTACTATAGGTTAGACGTTGTAGAGGCAGTGACCAAAACCACCCCAAAGAAAAAGAAATGAAAGAAGGCGAAATGGTTGTCTGAGGAATCCTTCCAAAGAGCTGAGAAAAGAAGAGAAGTGAAAGACAGTGGAGAAAGGGAAAGATACACCCATCTGAATGCAGAGTTCCAGAGACTAGCAAGGAGAGATAAGAAAGCCTTCTCAAGTGAACAATGTAAAGAAATACAAGAAAACAATAGAATGGGAAAGACTAGAGATCTCTTCAAGAAAATTGGAGATACCAAGGGAACATTTCATGCAAAGATGAGCCCAATAAAGGACAGAAATGGTGTGGACCAAACAGAAGCAGAAGAGATTGAGAAGGCGTGGCAAGAATACACAGAAGAATATACACAAAAAGGTCTTAATGATCCAGACAAGGGCTTTCCTGGTGGCTCAGAGGTAAAGAATCTGACTGCAATGCAGGAGACCCGGATTCAATCCCTGGGTCAGGAAGATCCCTTGGAAAAAGGAATGGCTACCCACTGCAGTATTCTTGCCTGGAGAGTCCCATGGACAGAGGAGCCTGGAAGGTTACAGTCCATGGAGTCAGATAACCATGATGGTGTGGTCACTCTACTATAGCCAAACATCCTGGAGTGTGAAGTCAAGTGAGCCTTAGGAAGCATCACTATGAACAAAGCTAGTGGAGGTGATGGAATTCCAGCATAGCTATTTCAAGTCCTAAAAGATAATGCTGTTAATGTACTGCATTCAATATGTCAGCAAATCTGGAAAACTCAGCATTGGCCACAGGACTAGAAAAGGTCAGTTTTCATTCCAATCCCAAAGAAAGACAATGCCAAAGAATGTTCAAACTACTGTACAACTGTGCTCATTTCACATGCAAGCAAAGTATTGCTGAAAATCCTTCAAGCTAGGCTTTAGCAGTACGGGAACCAAGAACTTGCAGATGTATAAAGCTGGATTTAGAAAAGGTAGAGGAACCAGAGATCAAACTGCCAACATCTTCTGGATCATAGAAAAAAACAAGGGAATTCCAAAAAACATCTACTTCTGCTTCACTGACTATGCTAAAGCCTTTGTCTGTGTGGATCACAGCAAACTGTGGAAAATTCTTCAAGAGATGGGAATACTGGACAACCTTACCTGCCTCCTGAGAAACCTGTATGCAGATGAAGAAGCTACAGTTAGACCTGGACATAGAACAATGGACTGACTCAAAATTGGGAAAGGAGTACGTCAAGGCTGTATATTGTCACCCTGCTTATTTAACTTATATGCAGAGTACATCATGAGAAATGCTGGGCTGGATGAATCACAAGCTGGGGAGAAATATCAACAACCTCAAAGACGACACCACTCTAATGGCAGAAAGGGAAGAGGAACTAAAGATGAGGGTGAAAGAGGAGAGTTGAAAACCTGGCTTAAAACTTAACATTCAAAAAACTAAGATCATGGCATCTGGTCCCATCATTTCATGGTAAATAGATGGCGAAAAAGTGGAAACAGTGGCAGATTTTATTTTCTTGGGCTCCAAAATCACTGTGGATGGTGACCACAGCCACGAAATTAAAGAAGCTTGCTCTTTGGAAGAAATGCTATGACAAACCGAGACAGCATATTAAAAAGCAGAGACATCACTTTGCTGGCAAAAGTCTATGGAGCCAAAGCTATGGTTTTTCCAGTTGTCATGTATGGATGTGAGAGTTAGACTATAAAGAACGCTGAGCACTGAAGAATCGATGCTTTCGAACTGCGCTGGAGAAGACTCTAGAGAGTCCCTTGGACAGCACGGAAATCAAACCAGTCAATCCTGAAGGAAATCAACTCTGAATATTCATTGGAAGGACTGATGCTGAAGCTGAAGCTCCAATACTTTGGCCACCTGCTGCAAAGAGCTGACCTGGAAAAGACCCTGATGTTGGAAAAGATTGAGGGTACGACGAGAAGGGGGCGACAGAGGATGAGATGGTTGGATCCCACCAACTCAATGGACATGAGTCTGAGCAAACTCCGGGAAGATAGTGAAGGACAGGGAAGCCAGGTGTGCTGCAGTCCATGGGGTCGCAAAGAGTTGGACAAGACTTAGGGACTGAACAACAGCATAGATTAGATGGGTCCAACAAGCTTTACATGTGTTAGTTCATTTACTCCCCCCCAACATTGGAAGGACTGATGCTGAAGCTGAAACTCTAATACTTTGGCCACCTGATGTGAAGAGCTGACTCACTGGAAAAGACCCTGATGCTGGGAAAGATTGAGGGCAGGAGGAGAAGGGGAACGACAGAGGATGAGATGGTTGGATGGCATCACTGACTCAATGGACATGAGTTTGGGTAAACTCCAGGAGTTGGTGATGGACAGGGAGGCCTGGCGTGCTGCGGTTCATGGGGTTGCAAAGAGTCAGACACGACTGAGCAACTGAACTGAACTGAACAACCCCAGAAGCAGGCACTACCCTTAGCTCTATTTTAGGAACAAGAAAACTAAGGCACTGATAGGTAAGGAATCTGTCCCAGGGTCATCCAGTCTGAGTGGTTTTCCTGGGATTTGAGGCTGGGCTCTCTAGTGAGGGGGCTGCCACCCCTGGGTCCAGAAGCCATCTTCCCTCCCTAGCTCCCTCAGTGGGCACCTGGCCAACCCACTGCCCTGGCACCCAGCGGGCCCTACTCAAACCAGATCACATCCAAGACCTCCTCCAGGGCTGCAGTCCTTGTTCGTGGAGCTGAAGGGCAAAGAGTAAAGGTGAGAAATGTGAGAACAAAAAGAAGCTTTGTGTCGGGGTGGGATTCCCCTTAAAGCGACAGCCAAGGTGGAACGGATGGGGGTGCTGAGAAGGACGCAGAGAAGGCGCCAGAGCATGGAGCCGCGGGCAGCGCGGGGGTGGGGACTGGCGGGCAGGAAGCCGGACCCTAAATCTCAAAAATTCTCCTTAAAGGACTCTCTGGAGCTGGCGGAGCTGCTTCTCAGCTCTGCGCAGCCCGTCTCGGCTCGTTTCCCGAACAAACCGCGTGGGGAAGCTGCATTCCGGCCCGCACCCTCCTTTTCCTACTGCGTCCGCCACCCTCGGGTCTGCCTCTCCTATCCCCAGTTCCCAGTGGCGTCAGCAGGGGGCGCCTGGGTGTCTGCAGCCCCAAGGGCTCAGGGCTGTCTCCCTGTCCCTGTCCCGTGGCCTCTGCAAATCTGAGTTCGTGCCCGGTGCAGGGCCGCTGTATCCCCAGAACCCCTCAGTTGGGTCTCCTGGCTTCCAGTTTGTTCTGGAACTTCCGGTAGCTCCCAGGGCGAGTCCCGGGGCACCTGCAACGCCTCAGTCTCCTAAGAAGGAGGAGCACTTTCCTATCATAACACAAAGAACTCAGGGGGAAAAATCTCAGGTATGTGTGTGTTGAGCGCGTATATGTTTAAGGTAAGGATCGACTATTAAAAAACAATCTTAAAGTTATTTTTGGAGAGAATAAATAAGAAACATTTTACAAACCCATTTTTAAGAAATTAAACTTTTATTTTGAGATAATTGTAGACACATGCATTTGGAAATAACACAGAGAAATCCCACGCACTTCCTTACCCAGTTTCCCCCAAGGGTAGCCTCTTACAAAACTGTAGTACTATAGATCACAGACAAGGCTTTTATCTTGATGAAGTAAAGATACAAGACATTTCCATCACCACAAGGATCTCTGGTGTTATCTTTGTATGGCCACACACTTTACTCTGGCCCCATTTCCTTCTTAACACCCACACCCCTCCCCCCAACCACTGAATCACTAAGTTGTTCCCCATTTTTATAACTTTGTTATTTGGAGAATGAAATAGACATGGAATCATACAATATGTGACATTTGGGACTGACTTTTCTCAGCATATTTCCTTGGAGATTCACCTGGGCTATTGCATATAGCTGAGAAATATTCCACTGCAAGGATGTGGTACTGTTATTTAACCATTTACTTGTTGAAGGACATCTATATTGTTTCTAGTTTTTAGCTATTTTAAGAATACAGTTGCAGAACTTCCCTGGTGGTTCCAATGACTAAGACTCTGCTCTCCCAATGCAGGGGGCCTGGGTTCATTCTCTGGTCGGGAAACTAAACTCTATATGCCTCAACTAAAAGATCCTGTGTGTCACAACTAATATATAAATCTTTACAGATAAATTAATTAAAAAATTTTTACAAAGGATAAAGTTGCTTTTGCAGTACAGATTCTTTTTGTGAAGATAAAGTTTTTGTTTCTCTAGCATCAATGTCCAGGAGTGCAAGGCTGCATTGTGTGTGAGATTTTTAAGAAACTGCCAAACTGGATTTCAGAGTTGTGCTATTTTCCATCCCTGCCAGCTATGTATGAATGTTCCAGTTTTTCCACATCTACTCCAGCATTTGGTGTTGTCCATTTAAAATTTTTTAATCATCTTAATTGGTGTGTAGTGATATCTTGTGGTGATTTTAGTTTGCATCTCCCCAATAGTGATATTGAACATCTTTTCATATGCTTATTTGCCATCTGTATATCCTCTTCAGGGAACTGTCTCTTCAAATTTTAACCCATTTTCTAATTGGATTGTTTGTTTTTTACTGTTGAGTTTTGAGAATTCTTTATATGTTCTAGATAGTAGTACCTGGGAAATGTATGGTTTGCAACTAATTTCTCCTAGTCTGTTGCTTGTCTTTTTTTTTTCCCTGTAGAGTTTTTTAGTATTGTGTTTTACATTTAAGTTTGTGATCAATTTTGAGTTAATTTTTGTATAAGGTGTAAGACATAGATTGAGATGGTGGTGGCTGTTTTTCATTTGTGATTGTCCAGTTGCTCCCGTACTGCTTGTTGAAAAGGCTATTTTTTCCTCCATTGAATTGCTCTTTTCCTTTTGTCAAAAACTGGGCATATTTGTGTGAATCTATTCCTGGGTTCTGTATGTCATTCCAGTGATCTGTATATCTGTCTCTCTGCCAGTACCACACAGTCTTGATTACTATAGTGAAATAATGTGTTCACATCATGTGGACTGATTTTTCCTACTTTCATGTAATTGTTTTAGCTATTCTTGTTTCTTTGCCTTTCCATATACATTATATTTTTATTTTAAAAAGTTTTTCTTATTTTACTATAGAGGAAAAAATAGCCTTGTGACTATAAAAAGATTGCCAAGATGTTAAATTTAATAATATCAGCTTCATTGGCTTGTTGTGAGGATTAAATGTGTGGGTTGTTGTTGGGAAGTCGTATCTGAGTCTTTGAGACCCCATGGACTGTAGCCCACCAGGGTTCTCTGTCCGTGGGATTTCCTAGGCAAGAATATTTGGAGTGGGATGTAAATTTTAGAATAATCTTGTCTCTACACACACACACACACACACACACATAATCCCATTTCATTGTTGATGTTGGCAATTTGTTTCTTCTCTCTCTTTTGATTTGTTGATTTTGTTCATCTTTTCAAAGAAGTTGTTCTTTTTAAAAAATTTTTATTTATGTACTTATTTTTGGCTGGGTCTTCATTGCTACACACAGACTTTCTCTAGTTGCGGTGAACAGGGCCACTGTCTAGTTGCAGCGCTCAGGCTTCTCACTGTGGCCTACAGGCTTCGGTGCTTCACAGCACGTGGGGTCTTCCCAGATCAGGGATCGAACCTGTATCTCCTGCTTTGGCAGGTGAATTCGTTACTACTGAACCACCAGGGAAGGCCCTCAAGGAAGCAGTTCTTGGGACTTCACTGGTGATCCAGTGGATAAGAATCTTCCTGCCAGTGCAGGAGACATGGGTTCAATACCTGGTTGGAAAGGATTCCACATGCCCTGGGGTGACTAAGCAGCTACTGAAGCCTGTGTACTTAAAGCCAGCGCTCTGCAGCAGGAGAAGCCACTGCAATGAGAAGCCTGCGTGTTGCAGTGAAGAGTAGCTCCTGCCCACGCTACTAGGGAAAGCCCTAGTGTAGCAAGGAAGACCCAGAGCAGCCAAAACAAGTCCTCTTTTTCATTATTTTCTCTATTGCTTTTCTGTTTCCAGTGTCACTGTTTTCAAAATTTCTTCCTTTTGAATTTCCTTCTTTCTGCTTGCTTATGGTTTATTTTGCTGTTCTTTTTCTATATTCTTGAAATGGGAGCTGAGCATGAATTCCCCTTTCAACATTGCTTCATCTGTATCCTACCATTTTTGAGATAATGTATTTTAATTTTCATTCAGTTCATTGTGGTTTTAAATTTCTTTTGAGACTCCTTTGACTCATGGGTTACTTAGAAGTGTGGTATTTCATTTCTAAGTGTTTGGAGGTTTTTCTCTTATCTTTATGTTGTTGTTTTCTAGTTTGATTCCATTGTGGTCAAAGAAAACATTCTATATGATTTAAATTCTTTTCAATTTTCTGAGGTTAGTTCTGTGGCCCAGGATATAGCCTGTCTCAGTATATGTCCAGTGGGCACTTGAAAAGAATGTGTATTCTGCTGTTGGTGGGGGTGAACTGTTTTATAAATGACAGTGAAGTTTCATTGGTTGATAGTGTTTTTGAGTTCCTCTTTAGCTTTGCTGATTTTCTGTCTAGTTGTTCTATCAGTTAGTAGGAAAGAAGTGTTGAAATCTCCAACTATAATTGTAGATTTTTCTGTTTCTCCTTTCATTTCAATCAATTTTTTTACTTTACATATTTTACAACTCTGTTGTTAACTGCATATATGTTAGGATTGCTGTGTCTTCCTGGTGGATTGAATTCATGTCATTATATAGTGTCTCTGCTGCTGCTGCTGCTAAGTTGCTTCAGTAGTGTCTGATTCTGTGCGACCCCATAGTTGGCAGCCCACCAGGCTCCCACATCCCTGGGATTCTCCAGGCAAGAACACTGGAGTGGGTTGCCATTTCCTTCTCCAATACAAGAAAGTGAAAAGTGAAAGGGAAGTCGCTCAGTCGTGTCCAACTTCTAGTGACCCCATGGACTGAAGCCTACCAGGCTCCTCCGTCCATGGGATTTTCCAGGCAAGCGTACTGGAGTGGGGTGCCATCGCCTTCTCTGATATGGTGTCTCTATCTCTGGCAATTTTCTTTGCTCTGAAGTCTACTATATTTTATATTTATACTGCCACTTCTACTTTATTTTGATTGATATTCCATTACATATCTTCTTTTTTCATTCTTTTACTTTGTATACCTGTGATTTTTAAAAATTTGATACATTTATCTGTAGAAAATTTTTTCATGTCAGTATTCTAAATAGATTTAACAACCCATTAGATTTAATAATCCATTAAACAATTGTTCAAAAATGTAGTCAACCAAGTCCCTATTGTTGGGCATATAGATTATTTCCAAGTTCAGGACATGGTAAAATTTTGCAAAATTTCTAATATTTTTATGTCCTTGATTTGAAGTGAATTTCTTTTTTAAAAATTTTATTTTCATTAGACAGTAATTACTTTACAATATCGTGATGGTTTTTGCCATACATCAGCATGGATCAGTCACAGGTACACATATGTCCCCTGCCTCTTGAAGGCCCCTGTCCCACCACTCTAGGTTGTCACAGAGCCCTGGCTTTGGGTTCCCTGCTTCATACAGCAAACTGCCACTGGCTGTCCGTTTCACATATGGTAATGTATACGTTTCAATGGTCTTCTCTCAAATCATCCCACCCTCTCCTTCTTCCACCGTGTCCAAAGTCTGTTCTTTATGTCTGTGTCTCCTGTGCTGCCCTGCACGTAGGATCACCAATACTGCCTTTCTAGATTTCATATATATGCATTGATATACCATATTTACCTTTCTCTTTCTGACTTACTTCACTCTGTTTAGAAATGAATTTCTTATAGACACATTTATAACAAAAAAAGATGGTTTTAATAGACTGCCCAATTATTTTAGAACTGGAGCCGTGTGACAAGGTAATTACTGCCAAAGATTCCTGAAAGTCAGACCATTTTGATTATTACACTGACCTTGTTGCCTTTTAAGGTAACCAAACCCACTTTGCCTCTGGTGGTCAGCTGCTGCCTCTGGCCTCTCCATGCTGGTATCCATCATTGCTATGGAAATCAGGAAGCCCATTTCCATAGCAGGCTGTCCATCTTCATTCCTGACTGCAGAGAAAAATCAGCACAGCCCTTTTAAAGAATGATGTGCTTCTCTCATCAGTATATATATCAGTGCCTCAGTGAAGGACGTTTCCCTTAGGCCCTCTTGGGGGAATTATTTAGGAGTGAGTGAATGGATTGTACATGATAAATCCCCTTTAACATTCCTGTCTAAGTCTTTGGATTTCTTTTTCTGTGTTATACAATAGGATTTCTCATATTACAGCTTCATTCCTCGTGCACCACTCCTGAATCCAGGTTTTAACAAATTAAGGAAAGAGATAAAAATCATTCCTAAACTGCTGGAGTTAGCACACTGAGTTTGGAATCTCTGAACCCATATTAAAAAATTCAGCCCAGGGAATTTCGCCTGGCAGTGCATTGGTTAGGACTCTATGCTTTCACTGCTGAAGGCCGGGTTCAGTCCCTGGTTGGGAGCTAAGATCCTGCAAGCCATGCTGCTGCTGCTGCTGCTAAGTCGCTTCAGTCATGTCTGACTCTGTGCGACCCCATAGACGGCCGCCCACCAGGCTCCCCCGTCCCTGGGATTCTCAAGGCAAGAACACTGGAGTGGGTTGCCATTTCCTTCTCCTGCAGTGGGACCAAAAAAAAAAAATTCAACCCAATTCTAAAACTGTGTTCCTTCCTCTCTGGTTTAGGATCTTTAGAATCTTACTCTATACATTGTTCTTCATAAACTAGTAAATGTTTGCAATTTTTGTGAGTTTTCTCTTCTGGGGTCAGATTTTGTGTTGTCCCTCTAGTTGTGTGTCTGAGCTGTCCATGGCACATTGACTGCTGCAAGTGAGGCTTTTACAGAGTTTCCAAGTAAGACAAAACCAGCCTCATTAAACAGAGAAAGAGGGGCTGCCTCTGCCAGCCAGTGAGATTTAGCAGGGCCTGGGCATTCAGCATCCTCAAATATATCCCAAAGCCCCTTTGCCTATTCTTAGGATTCCTCCTTAATCTCTTGGTTTTTCCCATAAGACCTGGGAAGGTTGTGATTTCAGTGTATGTAATCCAACAACCTGCAGAATCAGGCTTCAGCTGCATCGGCCCCATGGCTACAGGAGTTAAGAGATTCATTTAGGAAGTCTTTCTTGGGATCAGCCTGGTCCCTTTAAGCCAAGAATTTAAAAGGTCAAGCTTGCCATTTCCTTTTCTTAAGCTCATTAGTACAGCCAAAGCAGCCAGACCACACAGAGTCCTTGATTTCCTTTTCCTTTCCTGCATTAGGAGGGAAAGCCATGGTGCTGACCCTCTGTACAGACTGGGTCTGACTCTCAACCTTGCCTGCCCATTGGAATCACCTACAGGCTTTTTGGGGCTTCCCAGGTGGCTCAATGGAAAAGAATCCATCCTCCAATGCAGTAGACTCAGGAGATGTGGGTTTGATCCCTGGGTTAGGAAAATCCCCTGGAGGAAGAGATGACAACCCACTCCAATATTCTTGCCTGGAGAATCCCATGGACAGAGGAGCCTGGTGGGCTACAGTTCATAGGGTCACAAAGAGTCAACGCAACTTAATGACTGAGCATGCACACCAGACTCTTAACGTTTGCCTTGAGTCCTGTGCCCCAACCTCAGAACAACTGAGTCAGAATATCTGGAGATGGGACCTGGCCTTGATATTGTTTATGAATCTCACCAGGTAATTCAAATGTGCATCCAAGGGCTGAGACTCCAACCCCTGCTTCCCCCCCCACCCCACCCAAACCCCAGGTTTAAGTTGTAATGCACAGAGGAAAGAGTTTGGGACTGGGAATCTGGAAATGTAGTTTCCTGTGTTAAGCTTCTTGCTCTGTGGCTTCAGACCTGTCACATGATCTCTGTGAACCTCAGTGCCCACCTCTCTGGGCCAGAGCCAGTAATAACTGCTGCCTCGCATACTTCACAGGATTTTAATGGGATCAAATGCGTGAGCGCCCTGGGAACTGTAAGACATTGTCCAATGGGAGGGCTAGTCATACCAGATGTCTCATCTCAGGTTACTTCCATCATTTGCCTCAGTTGCAAGCACTGCTCGGGCTCTGCCAGGGACTTTCTGCTTCACCCTCGGGCAGGTGTGTGTGTGTGTGTGTGTGTGTGTGTGTTAGTCACTCAGTCATGTCCAACTCTTTGTGACCCCCTGGACTCTAGCCCACTAGGACCCTCTGTCCATGGAATTCTCCAAGCAAGAATACTGGAGTGGGTTGCCATTCCTTTCTCCAGGGGATCTTCCCGACCCAGGGACTGAACCCAGGTCTCTTGCATTGCAGGTGGATTCTTTACCATCTGAGTCACCAGAGAACCAGGTATACTTCCCATACTGTTTGCTGGGGTCAGTCTAGTCTCAGGCCTGTCTACTCGCTGTCCCACATAAGTCTCTTTGTTTTAGAGGCCTAAGAAAAGCTAGATTCCTCTTGACTAAATTTCAGCGAGGTGACTTTCCTGGCAGTCTAGAGGTTAAGACTGTGCTTTTACTGCAAGGGCATAGGTTTGACCCCTGGTGCGGGAACTCAGACCCCACATCCTGTGCAGCAGGCCCGCCCACCCCCGCCGCCCCGAATTCCAGTGATGGCCCACCAGCGCAGTAGAATACTTTGTCGGGGGCTCATCAGACTTCTGGGGCACTTGTGTGGTCAGAGGGATGTACTACTTGCCATGTGATACTTACACGTTTGGAAAATGGTGGAGAGGACCGCGTCAGACTTCTACCTCAATGGCCTTCCTATAACAAGTCTCAGAAAGTAAAGCTCAACCATCTTGCCCCAAGGTTTCATTTCCTGTAGACTCCTGCAAAGATTAGCGTTGGGGGATGATAACGGTTGGGAAAGAAGTCGGATAAGTGATTGTTATTTTATTCAGGGAAGGTAGGTTTAAGAAGGGTGAGAAACACCTCACTAGGGCACCTTGCTTTCAGGAAGGATGTTTTGAAGGACCCAGGTGACCTGCAGAAGCTCCCAGATGACCTCTCCTTGTGACTCAGGAAGAGTGACCCTTGCTGTGCTCACTTCATGTACCCTTTGACTCATCTTCTCTGGGGGAGCCTACTTTGGTAAAGATGCCCAATCCCTTCCTCTGGGGGCTTCCCTGGCCCTCGAGGCTGCCTGTCCTGGCGCCACTGTCCTCTGGGCCTCTCAAGGACAAAGGGGCTCTGGCAGTACTATCTTTAGCTTTTCTTGAAGGACCTTCATGTTTTTAGAGATTGCAGAATAAACACACTGTATTTCTTAAGTAAAAACTCAGTTTTCCATTTTAGTCGGAGATTCATTATCCTGGGGTCATCACATTTGCACTTTCCTGACTACAGTCTTCCTGGCTTGCTCTATCTGGCCTATAACACTTAACTTCTTGCTAACATGCTGTGTTGCAGTTAGTATCTGTTTCCCGTCACCAGAATATAAACTCCATGAGGACAGATATTTTGTCTATTTGGTTCACTGAAAATCCCTAGTGCCTAGAAGAGAGGCTGGTACATAGTAGGTGCTCAGTAAGTATTTGTTGAAAGAATAAATAAAAAATGCACATCCTTTTGATCATTAGGCTATGAGCCCCACGAGGTAGGGGCAGTACCAACTTTGTTTACCACATATATGCTGACAGGGCCTGGCACAAAGTAGGCACTGCATAAATGTTAATATTTGGTAATATGGCAGTCTAACGTCTCATTTTTAGGAATTTATAGATAAATTCCTAGATAAATTCCTAGATATGCTCACATATGACATATTACTTAGATATTAAATGCATAATAATCAATATTAATTGCAGCATTTTTGCAAAAACAAAACTACTGGAGACCAAGACATTCATTGCTAGAAGATCCGGGTTAAGTAAATTCATACTCCACACACTAAAATACCAAGCAGCTGTTCAAAATAATGAGACATATGATGTGAGATCAAATGTAATAGCCCCTTTCCCATCAAATGACAGTTTGGTTTTTTTTGCATTGCTGAGACCCGAGAGAAAATTACTGAGGATTCTTTTAAAATAATTATGCCAACATCATTCCTATACAGATGCAATAAGAAGTCTTATGTAAAATGGTATCATATTTTGTATGATGTTTCGCAAACTAGACAGATGACAAATTACTAAGGCAAGGATCAAAAAAAATCTAAATATCATTTCTCGAATTGGTCTGTGGAGCATGATTGAACCTTATACAGAGCAAGGTTCTGATTTTTTGAAAGAATTTGTAGAGTGTAGTAGTTACTCTGTATTGCAGATTAAAAGCAGATTTATGTGATATAAACATTCAACTGGACAATGGGTAGGAAAAATTAATTGAAATTGGCACCAAAACAGGATGTGTGACAGAATGCATAATCGTTGCAATTCTGTTTTTTTTTTCTCCCTCGATCCTGGACTAACAATTTTTTAGTAAATGGAATATGCATATGGATTCCAAATGAAGGTAGAAGAGATTACAAATTCACTTATCTGGGTTAAAAAAAAAAAGGTAGGTCTACATATATTGATTCAGAAAGGTATCCAAGACACACTGTGAAATTAAGAAAACAGAGTTTAAGAAATTGAGGTGCAGAACAAACAGTATAATCCTACATATACAAAATAAAATGTGTTTGTATGTCTAGTTTAAGAAACTTTTATAGTGGTTAACTGTGGGGAATGGAATGGGACATATTTAATTTTCTTTCCTTATTTCCTTTTGGATTTTGTGCATTTTAAAAATACTTTTAATTAAAAAGAATAAATTACCATTCCAATCAAGGCATGATTAATTTTAGCCATCCTTTTTTTTTTTCACTAGATGACACACTTCCAATCAAAAGGACCCAATTGTGCAACCAGGCAGTCATACTAAATAAGAAAGAGAAAGACGAATACCGTTTCACTTACATGTGCAATCTAAAATATGGCACGAATGAACCTGTCTACAAAACAGAGAGACTCAGACACGGAGATCAGACTTGTGGTTGCCAAGGGAGGAGATGGCGGAGGGAGGACTGGGAATTTGGAATTGTCAGGTACAAAGTATTATATACAGGATGGATAAATAAGGTCCTACTGTACAGCAGAGGGAACTATGTTCAATATCCTGTAACGAGCCATAATAGAAAAGAATGTAAAAAGAATAAAAAATGTTTCTATGAAGTAAAAGAAAATGGGATAGTATCTACTCCATTGGGTTGATCATGAGCATTACATGAAACAGCCTGGCAGAGGACCAAGCAAGAAGCAAATTTTGATAGTTGCAATGAACTATTACAGTTATTGACAAGAAACCCACTTATACACACACATCTGTCTTTGGCACAACTTCTTCCTCAGGCTCAGATTTGTACCAAGGAGCACTTGTCAGGTGGGAATTTATCATCGCCAGTTCACAATTCTATTGCAATTTTCCCCACTGCCCTTGGCCCATCTCATCTATTAGCTCCCTCTTATGTCTCTGAGAAGCTGTTTCCCAGAGCCCAGATACTTCCTCTGCCCATACCCCACTCGTATGAAACCCCTGCGCTTAGAGGTGATTTCTGCCTGATCAGAGAGACAGGTCTATCCGGTCAGGGCATTTGTACGCTCACAGTATGAAAACAGACACTGAAGACACAAAATGATATGCAATAACGTCTCAACTTTTATTGATCTCCTGCTCCCCAGGGGACCCTGCTTCTGCGGCCTCAGTGCCTCAGAACTTTGGTGTCTGAGGTCTCAGACACCACTTTGCCATCCACGAGCCTGAGGGTGGTGGTCTTCTGGATGGTTTGCCTGGAGTTGCTGCTGTCCAGAGCGTCGCCAAGACTGTAACAGAAGACAAAGCCCCAGTTATAAACAGCCCCGAAGAGAAAAGAGAAACAAGGAAAATGAAGAAAAATAAGCCTGGCATTACTTCCTAATTCCCCCTTAGCTGCTTAAGCCAAACTCCACCTGTGCCTTAAGAAGAGCTAGGGCCGACACTTGGTCAGTTCTCTTCTCGGGGCATGCACAGAGCACCAGCCCAATGCTCAGTGGGCCAATGAACAGGCATATGGGGGCTTGGGGATAAGTGGTAGCTTGATCCTAGCTTCTAGGGGTAGGAAAAGAGACTCACTCACCTGAAATCCTCCCCATCTTCCAGCAGACGGCGGTAGGTATTGATCTCAGCCTCCAGCTTGACCTTGACATTCAGCAGGGCCTCGTACTCCTGGGTCTGGCGTTGCCCCTCTGCCCGGGTCTGGGCCAGCTCTGACTCCAGGTGCAGGAGGACTCCGTTGAGCTGCTCCATCTGCATGGCATATCGGGCCTCCACTTCCCTCAGGCTGTTCTCCAAGCTGGCCTTCTGCAGGGGCACAGGGAGGAGGGTGGGGTGAGACAGAGTGGAGAGAGAGACTCTGCAGCTTTCAGCCCTCTTTGAAACTTTGTTGAGTGCCTACTATTTGCCAGGCACTAGGCTAGTGGGTAGGAGCAGTGGGAAATGCAATGGGAGAAACAACTGTTCCTAGTGAAAGGAGCTGAGGGTTCTTACCAGATTTCTCATGGAGTCCAGGTCGATCTCCAGGGACTGGACAGTGCGCCTCAGCTCCGTGAGGGTCATCTCAGCAGCTCCTATCTCAGCGGTCTGCGAGGTGACCACTGTGGTGCTCTCCTCAATCTGCAGGGTAGATATGGTCCTCAGGTTCCTCCTTCTCCATCAGCCTCCCTCCCGCACCCTCATGCCTCTGTGCTGAGCCTGGCATCCATCACTCTCTCGTACCTGCTGGGACCAGTACTTGTCCAGCTCCTCTCGGTTCTTCTGAGCCAGCTCGTCATACTGGGCCCGGATGTCTGCCATGATCTTGCTAAGGTCCTGAGGTTTGGGGGCATCCAACTCCACGGTCAGCCCAGAGTTGGCAATCTGGTTTTGTAGACCCTTTACTTCCTAAAAGAGAGAGGGACAAATGTTGAGGAAGGTTTCAGGGTCAGAGCTCTAGGAAGCCTCTTTATCTGTGACTGCCTCTTCCAGGAGTCCTACAGGATCAGTTGGGGAACAGAACTGAGGAATCTTTTGACTTTGCTCTCTGGGCAATGCCAATTCTGGGCTTCTACTCCATATGGGTAAAATGCCCACTGTTAACCACACATGCCTGTTGCTCACAGGTGGTGGTTTCTCTCTCCTTTCTTCACCCTGTCCCTCCATCTACAGACTATTCCTTGCACCTTCCTCCCTCACCATCCTCTATCACATCTCACCTCTACTGCTAGCTGTTTCCACCTTGGTCCTCATCTCATCCTCTCACCCATGTCTTTTTGACCTCACCATGCTCTAATTCCGGTTAACCACTGAGCATGGCAACAGTCTGATTAAGAAGTGCTTAGGCTGGTAGTTCTCAACTTCCCTGTAAGTCTTCTTGTACGTGGCTTGCTCCATCTACTCCCCAACCCTGACTTGTCTTGACCCCCTGGTGGCCAGGGGCCACTGCTTGCCTCCTCATGGTTCTTCTTCATGAAGAGCAGCTCCTCCTTGAGAGCCTCGATCTCAGTCTCCAGCTGCAGCCGGGTGACATTGGTGTCATCGATGACCTTGCGGAGCCCGTGTATGTCACTCTCCACAGACTGGCGCATGGCCAGCTCTGTCTCATACCTACGGGGAGTGGAGGTGATCAGAAGGGCCCCGCCTCTGGTCCCAAACCTTCTCAACCCATGCCACCTCCTAAAAGCAGCCTTATGCACACCAGCCACCTGAAGTCAGGAATCAAGCACTAAGCCTCTGAACACCATTCCTGGCACTTGGGGGGCAGAGTTCTTCACACTGAGTTACATTAAGAATAAATTGATGATGCTTTACTCTCATCCACCCAGCTCCACCCACAACTGAACAAAATCCCCTTGACCCCAGCTTCCTAAACCCCCAGCCTTACTTGACTCTGAAGTCATCAGCAGCAAGACGGGCATTATCAATCTGCAGAACGATGCGGGCGTTGTCCACAGAATTTGCAAAAATCTGGGTATATTGTAAACAGAGGTCGCTCCATGAATAGGTGTTAAGTGATGAGGTGGGCTGAGTGGAGGGTGTTATGTGTCTCTGAAAAAACCTTCCGGGTCCCTGGAATAACCAGAGGCTCTCCTCCTATACTTAGGCCCTTCCATTTGTGCTCCTCATACTGCTCCCTCCCTTCCCGGACTTCCAAATTCCACCTTTCCCTTTCTCCTACTGACTCTCTTTCTAGGCCTCTGCTGGCTGGCCTGTCTACTAAATGAGCAGCTACTGAAAAGTCCTCTCCCAGGTTCCCTCCTGCTGTTTTTAGTGCACCTGCTCAGCGCAGGCCCCATTGGCCTCTCCCACAGGTAGGCCGTGTGTTTACTCCAGGATGACTCAGCCTTAGCCACATCCGCTTAACCCCTCCAACTGTCTTCCAGAAGCTGGAGTGTCTGGGTCCTCTGTGTGGGCCTGTTTCGCCTCCCTGCATGCTGTCCGCTCCTCTGTGAAGCTCCCCCTCCTCTTCCCACTCTCCCCTGTGGAAGCTATCCGTGCCCTTTCACCCACCCTTGGGGTCCCCGTGAAGCGGGGGTGGGGAGGCGGTGTGTGTGGAAATCCGGGACATCCCTAATCCCCGACGGGTGGAGTTGGGGGCGGGGCGGGAGATAGGGAGGGGAGAGGAGTGCATACACCTCCCCCTACTAAAATTCCTATCCTTGGGGTAGGGGGAGGAGAGAGAAGGGAGAGGGTGACTGGAGGGTCACACTGGTTGGGAGTGGGAGCCACTCCCGCCGTGCCCGCTTACCTGAGCCCTCAGGTCCTCGATGATCTTCAGGTAATGCGCCCAGTCTCTGACCTGGGGTCCCTTCTTCTCCAGGTGTTCCCGGATTTTGCTCTCCAGTCTCCGGTTATCCGCCTCCAGGCTCCTCACCTTCTCCAGGTAGGAGGCCAGGCGGTCATTCAGGTCTTGCATGGTCTCCTTCTCGCCCTGGATGCCCCCTACACCCACCAGACCCCCGGCCATCCCGGCGCCCAGGTTCCCGGACCCCCAGCCGCCCCGGACGCTGGTGGTGCGGGACACGGAGATCCGGGAGCCCGAGCCCCCGGCGCCTGCATAGACGCTGGCCGCGCTGCTGACCGGTCGGACCCGGTGGCCCGACGACTGCACGGAGCCCAGGGACCGGTAGTTGGAGAAGGTGGATTGGGTGCTGAAGCTCATGATGCTTGTTCGCGAGGAAAGAGCGAGGCCAGGACTCAGGTGCTGGGTCGTGGAGTGTGTGAGGTCCGCAACTCAAGTTATAGCTCCCAGGGATGGGGGCGGGGGTGGGGAACGGCCCGGCAAGCCCCGCCCCCGCCATCAGAGTCGCCGCGGAAGCCTGGGTCACAGGTGGGACCGCGGGGACTTGGCGCCCTCGGTTCCTCACCCTCCCGGCCTTTCCCCGCCCCCTCTGCACCGCCCCACCAAGGCCTCCCTCCACCCCCCAGGGAGGAGGTGAGTGAGTGGGACCGGGCCTGCCAAGGGCAGAAGGTGAAGTTGACTCTGGCAGCTGGGATTTCAGGGCAGGAAATGACGTTATTGTACCCCCCTTTCCCAGGTGGAGGGAGGTACTGGCCTCGTAGAGAATTTGGGGGATGAGTGTCGAGTTGTGTGTGTCCTTGTCCTCAGCCTGCAGGCCAAGTTCTCGCCTGCAGGGGGCGTCTCGGGGGAAATCCCAAAGCCCCAGGAGTCTTGGGGAAGAAAAGCTGGGGGCTGGCAGAGAGGAAGAGAGACGCCATCCTGAGCTTCAAGTCCCGCTGGTTTACTCTCGCCCCTCCTGCCCGTTGTTCCCTAGCACACACTCAGACGTGTGCTGTCATTGCCCACAGACACACTCACTCACCAGTTACACTGACTCCCGAAAACTCACCCTGAACCTCCCCTCCCCTGTGCCTCAGCTCACTCCCATGGAGGTCTGGTCTACTTGGGAGTGCTTTGTGGTCTCAGCTGGAGTCCTCACTTCAACACACCTGTGTATCAGCCTTACCCACACCCTTGGGTAAACAATTTCTGAGCACTCGCAGTTCAACAAATATTTGTTAGGCACCTACTGTGTGTCAGGCCCTGCTCTAATTGCCTGGACAGCAGCAGGGAGAAAAGACCAGTAATCCCTCATGGAGACTGTCTGAGAGGAGAAACATTCTAGCTGAGACTCAGCCCTGGTGGCCAGCTCTCTCTCCCCTTACCAGGACTTTTCTGCAGGCCCCCTGCTTCTCCTCCAAAGGCTCTCTGAATCCCATGCCTGTCTCCAGGGGGCTGCCTCCTCCAGGAAACTTATGTCAGGACATGGGTGAGACGATGGAGGTAGGGAAGTACCCTTTTCCCCTTCACCTCAGAACCTGGATGGTGACCCCCTACTGAATGAACTGGAGGAATCCTGAGATACTGGGCCTTCAAGTCTGTCACCACCGCCAGCTCGTTTGGCTGGCAGGGCCTGGCATTACAGGCCTGTCTGTACTCTTTGCTCTGGAGTGGACCTATCGATTCTTATCGAGCTGCCAGCTGAACTGAAGAGAAGGGGGCAGACAGGAAAGGAGGCCTGGGAAGAGAAGGAGTCCCAGGAATAATTAGGTCGGTGGACGAGGCAGGCACAGGTCAAATGAGGGACTTGGCCCTGGATCATCCCAGTCCTGGCATCCTCTGCTGGGGCGAGGCCCCTACCCAGCGCCCCGCACCAGCAGGAGCTGGCTAGGGGAGGTCAGAGTAGGAAATGGCCAGGGGAGGGTTAGGGTCTGCTGAAGGCCAAGAGGCAAATGAAATGCAAATTTGCATACAAATGAATGACCACTAGGTTTGCCTGGAAGATTTCTGGGAGCTTAGAAGTCCCAGCCAGTCAAAGGGGTTTCTCCTGCTTTCACCTTCACATTCTCCCACGAGGTTCCAGAATTGTCTTGTTGTGTAGAATTGCACAATAAGGGGTAGAGATTACATATATGAGGTATTGCCTTTGCTGTTTTTGCTTAACTTGAAGTCAGCCAATTTGGGTACGTTGCCAGCTGTGTGACCTTGGGGAAGTTACTTGACTAGGCACTTCAGTTTCTTCTCTTGTAAAAGGAGAAGAAAGCAAGCGTGACCAGTCTATCTCCTGGGATGGCAGTGGATACTTATGTTAATTATCACTCACTCATTCACTGAACAAATGCTGTTTACTTACTATTGGGTAAATCTCCAAAAGGGCAGATGTCTCCAGGATATAAGGACTCTTTCTAAGTCACTTAAGACCCCTGGGGGACTTTGAATTCCAACGGGGATCAGGTCCAGATCTAAGGGTTCTTATCTAAGCTCTTTCCAGATCATTCTCTGACTGCTGCCTGACTCCAACAGCCTGGGACATTTTGGGGCCTGGGGAGGGAGGCGCTGTCTGGGGGTGGTGGAGGAGCACTGCCAGCTGGGTCTTATCTCCCGTAGCTGATGTTAGTGACCACATTCCTGACCTCTTGCAGCAGTGGGGCAGATACCGACCTCAGGTTTCCAGCACCAGCCTGCCCTTTTCCACCACATCTAGATTGCTCTGTGGTTCAGAGCCTTTTCACTTTTATCTGAGTGTCTCTGGGAGAGCTGGGGAGGGGGCATTTTTGAGCACCCTGGTTCCCAGCACTGAGGCTCTGAGTTGGGGGTGGGAGGCCAGGTGGGAAGGGGGATGGGTGATAGTGAGGCCAGTCCCGGGTGAAGGGGGAGCAGGAGGGGCCCTGCTGAGAGAGGCCAGAACAAAGACATTGAAGAGAAGGCTAGCTGAGTAAAGAGACTTGGCTGAGGTGGGGGTCCTGAAGGAGGGGAAATGGTCCCCACCCCCATCCTGCCCTGGGTTCCGGTGTCCTGCTGAGGGGTCGCTGGGGAGCTGGGAACCTGAGAGACAGGTTTAATTCCTGAGTAAATTCTGAGATGACCCTGATAAGGAGGGGTCAGCTCTTTCCTTCCCCCTCCTGGCACTCTCCCAGGGAGGGCGGGAGCCACAGCCCTGGGAGAACTAGATAGTGGGGGGATTAAGGGATTGGGGGATCATGAGGGCCTGGAGCCCCTTAGGCTTTGCTTTATCATTTAGGCTATAAATTTTGTACCCAACCCTGAGGAGGTGGTTGTTTAGAAAAGGAACTGAAATGTGAGGGTGGGGGTCTATGGCGGGGAGTTATGGGGTGGGGTGAGGATTGGGCACGTGTCTGATTCTCCTCATCTTCTCCAACAACTGAAGGATAGAGAATGACTCCAGACAGGATTTCCAAAAGTGTGTGTGTTACAGGCAGTGAGAGGTCCTTGCAGGGACAGTAGGGGGCAGTGAGGCGGGTGAGCAGTTGGCCTAGGAGGCTCCCTTCAGCTCCCCTCAGTGGAGGGCCTGGCTTGCAGGCTGCCCACAGGAGGACTGCAAGGGGTGCTGAGTCAGGGGCAAAGCCTGAGAGGAAGAGAATAGACAGGGGAGGGGGCGGGAGTGAAACCCGAGGGAAAAGAGTCTGAGGCTGTGTGAGAATTCCTGGCATGTAAGGGAAGCTCCCTAAGTGACTTTGATTCAAACCATTAATGAAAAGGGGGTTCTAGGAGAGGCAGTGGTGGGGGTGGGGGTCAGGAAATGTGGTTAGGAAGGCTGTGGAGGCCGGTGGGATGATGGGGATGGCAACTGGGTTGGGAGCAGGAACCCATGAGAATCCCTCATGACTTTTGGGAATTTCTTTGAAAGTGTCCCTGCCCGCTGTGGAGGCCCTGGACCTGCCTGTCCAGTGTCAGTAGCAGAGGGCTTCTGAGGGTTCTGTCCAGGCCCTGTCCCTCGGGTTCGGAAGATCAAAGAAGGCTCTGGTACTTTTATATCATTGCTTCAGTTGGATTTGTATCCTGGCTTATTTTCCAGGGATAAAGGTCAGCCCTGAGAAGCATTTAGCTGTCCAGGAATCTCCAGTGATAAAGCTCAGAGAAATCGGGCCCTTCCGGAGTCCCCTCAGCTCCCTGGGGTCCCCTGCAGTCTCCTCTGACAAAGGCAGCTCTCACCTACCAGGGCAGGGGTGGCCGCTCCTATTCTTATAACCTCTTCCCCTTCCCTACTTCTGCCCCTGGTGCTCCTGGTCACTCTCCAGGTACCTCAATGCCATCCCCCAGCCCATCACCTCTTTTCAGTCTGCCAAGAGGTGGGTGTCCAAAGACCTGGGTTCAGGGTTCCACTGCTGGCTGGGTGAGCTTGGGCAAATTTACCTGCCTTGGTCTCTTCAGTTGTAGAATAAGGATAGGAGTTATATGTACAACTAGAGTTTTCATGAGGATCAAATGTGACAGTCTGCCTGGAAGAGCTTGGACAGCAGAATAAGCTAGTCAGTTTCCTTTCTTTTCTGGTTTGCCCGCATTTATTCCTTTTCTTCCCAGACCCTTTATTTCACTCTCACTACCTTCTAGCCTTCTGCTCCCTGCTCGTCACTATTTCTTTTACTTTCATCTTGAGCACGGGGCAGGGTGACTAAAACTGAGTCTATGGAAAAGGGATGAAATGGAAAAGTAGAGTGTCTGAGAACCATTTCAAACTCGTCCCATCAACGTCCACATCTCTATCAGCCTCTCTCGCTTTGGCTTTGAACCTGGCAGATCTACCAGCAATGTCTGGGGAAACTGGCAGCTAGACAAGCAGCGTTACAGCTTGAGTGAGGCATGGGGTATGGAATGCAGCTTATGGGGCCAAGGCTAGCCCTCAGGGCCTTTGCACAAACTGGAGGAAGTCAGCTTCCTTGTCTCTTTGGCCTGGTGCCCTTGTGCAATGACCGACTTGCACAGGCAGATGTGGTAGCCCTGTCTGAAGCCACCCCCCTTGGGGATTTGGGGAAAACCCTGGTGTGGATGAGCTGGCCTGTGATAAAAGATCAGACAAAAAAAGTGGGCCGAGTCTGCACAAAGGGACCCAAGGCAAGAAGAGGAGGAAGAGACAGAGGAAAAAGAGAGGAGAAAGGAGAGGAGGTCCAGATGCCTGTCCGCTCCCAAAAGAGACCAGGGGAGAGGGCTGTCATGAAAGCCAAAGAGAAGGAATTTCAAGGAGGGGCGGACACACACAGAGATCAAGGGGGCTGAGGACAAGCACAGCACTTCCGATAAAGCGATGGAGACCAAAGCCAGGTGCTGAAAGGACAAGGTGTAAGTGGTTAGTGCTGAGTGGAAGCAGAATGTCAACTTTTCTTTTTAAGAAGTTTGGGGTAATTCCCTGGTAGTCCAGGGGTTAGGACTTTGAGCTTCCACTGCTGGGGTCCAGGTTCAATTCCTGGTCGGGGAGCTAAAATCCTGGACTGAGTGGTTGAGTGGCATTGCCAAAAGAATGTTTGTATATACATGAACATATATATGTATGTATATACAAACTTTTTGTGTGTATATATATATATGTATAATATGTATGTGTGTAGATTTTGTTTGTTTAGCTGTTTAGTCTCTAAGTCATGTCCAACTCTTTTGTGACCCCATGGATCCCATAGACTGTAGCCCTCCAGGCTTCTCTTGTCAATGGGATTTCCCAGGCGAGAATACTGGAGTGAGTGGGTTGCCATTTCCTTCTCCTGGAGATATTCCCAACCCAGGGATCCAAGCTGGGTCTCCTGCATTGCAGACAGATTCGTTACCATCTGAGCCACCAGGGAAGCTCCGTGTGTGTATCTTTTTTAAAAATAGTTTTATGTATTGTTGGCTGGGCTGGGTCTTCCTTGCTGCATGGGCTTTCTCTAGCTGCAATTCGTGGGCTTCTCGTTGCAGTGGCTTTTTTGTTGCAGAGCATGGGCTTAGTAGTTGTGGCACATAGGCTTAGTTGTCCAGCAGTATGTGGAATCTTTCCCGACCAGGGGTCGAACCTGTGTCCCCTGCATTGGCAGGCAGATGCTTTACCACTGAGCCACCAGGGAAGCCTCCTGTGTGTGTATCTTTAAACAATAAAGAAACCGCCTGCAATGCAATAACTGGGTTCAACTAAGTTTGTCAGGGATGGAAAGGAGAAAATGGGGTGATATCTTGGTGTAGGTAGCAAGGTTGATGAAAGGTGTCCTCAGGATAGTACTTGGTACTCTTTAGCCAGGCTGATCAACAATTAAACAAGCGATGACAATGGAGTGAGGTTGGCGCTGTGCCTAAGAGGCTGGAGGACCTGACATTTCAGCTGGACCCTGAAGAGTGCTAGTGCTAGCAGGTGGCACACCTGGGGTTTGCCTGATGTAACCTCTACGTGTCTCTGCCTCCCCCCAGTGTGAAGAGCAGGACAGACGAAAGGAGTCTATGTCTACATGCATGTGGTACACTAGGTTATGTGAATGGTTTTGAAATCCCAGTGAAGGTCACATAACATGGCTATGATGAGGTCAGCCACATAAGAATCTGTATCCTCAGGGAATATCTTGCTGAAAGAGGGAGGGAGTGGTGGAAACTCAGAAGCAAGGGAATCTAGGCTTACCACATTGTTGAAATAGACTCTTGGGGGTGGGTTGAGTGGGAAAGCTAAGGCAAAGAAAACCTCAGATGAAAAGGAGTTTAGGGCTTGGGAGCTGACATGACGGATGGCAGCAGCTGTCTGGAAAACAAGGGAGCGTGCAATGTGGTGTGTCAGAGAGGAGACTGTCAGAATTTGAGGTCAGAGCTGATATCATTCTAGCGTGGCCAAAGGTGCTGAAAATCACCTAGTTAAGCATCTTAAGGAAAAGAAAGGATAGGGAAAAAAGCATACATTTTAGAGTCAAACAGATCTAATGTTCTAGTTCTGTTGTTTGCCTGCTGAGTGACGTCGTTCATGTCAGTACCCAAGCCAGTGAACTTCTCTGTCTAACAGTTTCCTCATCTGTTGCAGGAATTAAACCAGCCTGGTAGGGCCTGGAGCATCACAGGTGCTCCCCTGCCTCCTTCTTCTGGAAGAATTATCAGCACGGAGGTTCAAGTCTCTCAGTTTGGTTCAGTTCCACAGTGAGCTGGGGATACAGAGATAAATAAGAATTAACAGCGATAATCAAGGAGAAGACTATTAGAGGGGACAGATAACTGTATGATACGTGCTATGAAACGTCCTGAAGTACTATCAGAAGATGGAATAATTCATCCATTCATTAACAATTTATAAGGCAACTGTTTTGTTCCAGCCATGTTCTAGGCTTTGAGGGTACAGCAAAGAAAAGTCAGATGAGGTTGTTGCTCTTACAGAGGTCACATTTTATGTGTTGAAGGATTGGGATCATGGAGAACCTCATGTAGGAGGGAATGCGCTGAACTTCAAAAAATGAGCAGGAACTTGCTAGAGAAACGAGGGGGTCAGGAGAACTCTTTCCAGGTAAAACAACCGGCACTGAGACCGGTTACAGTCTCCAACAGAGTCCCCTCCTCTGAGTTTCAGATCTGTATCTCCTGAACATCACTGGGTATGGTAGCCAGTTGATTTCCAATAAATCTTTTTTCATGTTTTTACCTTTTTATTTTTGGCCTCACCTGGAAGCTTGTAGGATCTTTGAACCCATGCCCTCGACAGTGAAAGCATGACATCCTAAACACTGGAATTCCCAAAGAAATCTTAAAGCTATTAGATTTAAGGCATCTGTTTTTTTTTTTCCTCTTTCTTTAAAAAAATTCAGGAATAAAAGCACCATATGACCCAGCAATCCCACTCCTAGGACTATACCCTGAGGAAACCAAAATTGAAAAAGACACATGTATCCCATTGTTCATTGCAGCACTATTTACAACAGCTAGAACAGGGAAGCAACCTAGATGTCCATCGACAGATGAATGGATAAAGAAGCTGTGGTACATATACACAGTGGGATATTACTCAGCCATAAAAAGGAACGCATTTGAGTGAGTTCTAATGAGGTGGATGAACCTAGAACCTATTATACAGAGTGAAGTGAGTCAGAAAGAGAAAGATAAATATCATATTCTAATGCATATATATGGAATCTAGAAAAATGGTACTGAAGAGTTTATTTATAGGGCAGCAATGGAGAAATAGACATAGAGAATAGACTTATGGACATGTGGAGAGGGAAGGAGAGGGGAGTTGTATGGAAAGAGTAACATGGAAACTTACATTACCATATGTAAAATAGACAGCCAATGGGGAATTTGCTGTATGGCTAAGAAACTCAAATAGGGGCTCTGTATCAACATAGAGAGGTGGGATGGGGAGGGAGATGGGAGGAAGTTCAAAAGGGAGGGGATTATATGTATACATATGGCTGATTCATGTTGAGGTTTGACAGGAAACAACGGAATTCTGTAGAGCAATTATCCTTCAATTAAAAAATAAATAAATTGAAAAATTCAGATTTATTGAGGTACAATCTGCATACAATAATGTTCACTCTTTTAGGGATACAGTTCGATGGGTTTTGACAAATAATACAGTTATAGATCTGCCACCATAAATCAAGATATAAAACTTTTAATCACCTCAAAAAGTCCCATTGTACTCTTTCATAGTCAATCTCCCTCGCCCACCCCCAACTCCAGCAACCATCAATCTGCTCCTATCATTTTTCCTTTTTCAGAATGCCATGTAAATTGAATCAAACAATATGTAGCCGTTTGTCTCTTAGCATGATGCTTTTGTGTTTCATCAATGTTATTGTGTGTATCAGCAGCTTGTTCTTTTTTATTGCTTATTTGTTGTTTAGTTGATAAAGTTTATCTGATTCTTTTTGCGACCCCGTGGACTTAGCCCACCAGGCTTCTCTGTCCATGGGATGTTCTAGGCAAGCATACTGGAGTGGGTTGCCGTATCCTACTCCAGGAGATCTTCCCGACCCAGGGATTGAACCCGTGTCTCCTGTATTGTCAGGCAGAATCTTTACCACTAAGCCACCAGGGAATGTTGCTGTATAGTAGTCCATTTTGTGGAAGTACATAGCTTGTTTATTCATTCACCAGTACATGGATATTTGAGTTGTCTTGAGTTTTTAGTAGTTATGAATAAAGCTGTTATAAATATTTGTGTATAGCTCCCAGTGTGGGTTTATGTTTTCATTTCTCCTGGATAAGAGAAATGGGATGGTGGGTTGTGTGATAAGTATATGTTTAACTTTATAAGAAACTGCCAAACTATTTTTTTTCAATTGAAATATAGTCAATTTACAATATTGTGTTCAAGCTGTTTTCTAAAGTGGCTGTGCCATTTTGCATTGCCACTAGTAATGTATGAGAGTTCCAATTGCTCTGCACCCTCACCAGCTCTTTTTATTATCTTCTTTTTTTTTTCTTTTTAAAAACTAACCTTCCCTGGTGATAATTTCTCATCAGTTTTCTTTCTTTTTTTAAAAAGATCATTATTATTTTTTATTTTTGGCTGCCCTGGGTCTTTATTGCTGCACTCAGGCTTTCTCTGGTTGTGACCAGTGGGGGCTACTCCCTCGTGGAGCACGGGCACCAGAACACAGGCTTCAGTAGTTGTGGGCATGGGCCCAGTAGTTATGGCACGCAGGCTTAGTTGCTCCACAGCATGTGGAATTGTCCTCAACCAGGAATCAAACTCATGTTGCCTGCACTGACACATGGCTTCTTAATCACTGGACCACCAGGGAAGTCTTATTATTATTATTTTTGTTGCTGTGCCATATGGCATGTGGTATCTTCCCTGACTAGGGATCAAACCCTGTTTCCTGCATTGGAATTGGAAACACAGAGTCTTAGCCATTGGACTACCAGAAATGTTCTGTTTATTTATTTTTTTTTAATTATAGTTTTTTTTGTGTGTGTGGTGGGTGCATAGTAATATCCCATGGTAGCTTTAATTTGTATTTTCGTAATGACTAATGACATTGAGCATCTTTTTTATGCACCTTTGTTGCCATGTATACCTCTTTGATGAGGTGTCTGTGCAAAAGATTTGGCTTAATCTCCAAAATACACAAATAGCTCATACAAGTCAACAATAAACGACCCAAACAACTCAATCAAAAACTGGACAGAAGACCTTAACAGACATTTCTCCAAAGAAGAAATGCAAATGGCCGGTAGACACATGAAAAAATGCTCAACATCACTAATTACTAGAGAAATGCAAATTAAAACTACAATGAGGTAATTCCTGACACAGGTCAGAATGTCCATCTTAAAAGTCTACAAGGTTTCCCTCGTGGCTCAGTGGCAAAGAATTCACCTGCCAATGCTGGAGACACGGGTTCGATCCCTGATTTGGGAAGATCCCACGTGCCACAGAGCAGCTAAGCCCACGCACCACAGCCATTGAGCCTGTGCTTTAGAGTCTGGGAACGGCAACTACTGAAGCCCTCCTGTGCGCTGGAGCCCATGCTCCAGAAGAGAAGCCACTGCAATGAGAGGCCCTCGCACCACAGCTGGAGGGTAGCCCCTGCTTGCTGCAACTGGGGAAAAGCCCATGGAGCAATGAAGACCCAGTGCGGCCATTAAAGACATAAATAAAATTATTGAAAAATATAAAAATAAATCAAAAGTCTACGAATAGCAAATGCTTCTGGAGAAGGTGTGGAGAAAAGGGAATCCTCCTACACTCTTGGTGGGAATATAAGTTGGTGTAGCTGCTATGGGCAACAGTGTGGAGATTCCTAAGAAAACTGAAAATAGAATTGCCATATGATCCAGCGATCCCACTCCTGGGTTTATGCCCAGACAAAACTATAATTCAAAAAGACCCATGCACACCTATGTTCATAGCAGTGCTATTCACAATAGCCAAAACATAGAAACAAATGTCCAGCGATAGATAAATGGATAAAGAAGACATAATACATATACATGATGGAATGCTACTCAGTTATTAAAAAAAAATAATGCCATTTGCAGCAATATGGAGGCAACTAGAGATTATCACACTCAGTGAAGTAGGTCAGAAAGAGACAAATACCATATGATAGCACTTACATGTAGAATCTAAAATACTGCACAAAAGAATCTATCTATGAAATGGAAACAGACTCACAGACTTCTGGTTGCCAAAGGGGTGGGAGTCAGGGGAGGGAAGGACTAGATATGTGGGATTAGCAGATGTAAACTATTATATATAAGATGGATAAACAACAAGGTCCTATTGTGTAGCACAGGGAACTATTTTCACTCTCCTTTGATAAACCATGGGCTTCCCTGATAGCTCAGTTGGTAAAGAATCCGCCTGCAATGCAGGAGACCTGGGTTGGATCCCTGGGTTGGGAAGATCCCCTGGAGAAGGGAAAGGCTACCTGCTCCAGTATTCTGGCCTGGAGAATTCCATGGACTGTGTAGTCCATGGGGTCGCAAACAGTCGGATACGACTGAGTGACTTTCACTTCGATAAACCATAACGGAAAAAATATTTTAAAAAAAGGAGGTCTATATGTGTACAACTGAGTCACTTTGCTGTACAGAAGAGATTGGCACAACATTGTAAATCAATTGTACGTCAATAAAAAATTAAAAAATATTGTGTTGCCTTTTTTATTATTTATTTCTGAGATTAAAAAGTATATCTAGATCTAAGTTCTTCATCATATATGTGATTTACAAATATTTTCTCCTTTTGTGTTTGTAATTCCATATTCTTCATGGTTTCTCTTTTGGAGAAGCTATTAATTAATTTTGAGGAAGTCCAGTTTACCAAGTTTTTATCTTAAAGGGTCATGCTCTGGTGCTGTATTTGAGAAATCTTTGCTTATCTGAAAGTCACAAAGATTTTTTTTTTTCTGTTTATTCTAGAACATTTGTGATTCTAGATTTTATATTTTGGCCTAAGATTCACTTAAGTTAATGTGTTTGGCAAGCATTTTCTTCCAATCTGTGGCTTATTTTTGTATTTTCTTAATAGTATCATCACAATAGGTGAAGTTTTTAATTTTGGTAAAATTACATTGCCAGATTTTCCTTTAATGGTTTATATTTTTTTTGTGTTCTAAGAAATCTTTATCTAACCTGAGATCACTAAGGTTTTTCTTATGTTTTCTTCAGTTTTATATTTTTAGGTTTTTTGTTTTGAGTTGATTCTTGTCACTGACAAGCAGAGCACTTGGGTTGAGGTTAATTTTTTTTTTTTTTGGCACGAGGATCTCTAATTGTTGCAGCACTATTTGTTGAAAAGCCTATCTTTTCTGCAATAATCTACCTTGATACCCGACTCTGATGTATATATCTGTACTTATGCTGATACCCCACTGTCTTGATTACTGTAGCTTTATGGTAAGTCTTAAAATCAGGTAGCATGAATTCTCCAACTTTCCTCTTCTTTTTCAAAATTGTTTTTAGTAGTCTAGACCCTTTGTTTTGTTCCTGATCTTGTAAGGAGAGCATTAATTCTTTCAGTATTAAAAGTGATGTTGCTGCTGCTGCTGCTAAGTCGCTTCAGTCCTGTCCGACTCTGTGCGACCCCATAGACGGCAGCCCACCAGGCTCCCCCGTCCCTGGGATTCTCCAGGCAAGAACACTAGAGTGGGTTGCCATTTCCTTCTCCAATGCATGAAAGTGAAAAGTGAAAGTGAAATCGTTCAGTCATGCCTGACTCTTAGTGACCCCATGGACTGCAGCCTCCAGGTGCCTCCGTCCATGGGATTTTCCAGGCAAGAACACTGGAGTGGGGTGCCATTGCCTTCTCCGAAAGTGATGTTAACCACGCTTTTTTGTACATGCTCTTCATCAGATCATCTGATGAAGGTCATTTTTGCTGAGAGTTCTTAATCATAAATGAAGGTTGAACTTTGTTAAATGTTCTTCTGTATTGATTGAGATGGACATATAATTTTTCTTATTTAGTCTACCAGTAAAATAAATTATATCGATTTTGAATATTTGGCCCATCTTCTGTATCTGGGAGAAATCTTATTTGATTATGATGTATTGTTCTTCTTATTTGTTGCTGATTTGTTAATATTTTGGAAAAGATTTTGCATTAATGTTTCTGGAGGATATTGATCTATTCTTTTCTTGCAATGTTTTTGTCTGGCATTGGTATCAGAGTAATGCTGACTTCATAAAATTAGTTAGAAACAGGTTCCTCCTCTTCTGTTTTCTGAAAGAATTGTGTAGAATTGATATTATTTCTTCTTTGAATGTTTGGTAGAATTCATTAATGAAGCAATCTAAGTCCAGACTTTTCTTTGTGGAAGGTTTTTAATTAAGAATTTATTTTTTTAAATAGATGTAGAACTATTTAGGTTTTCTAATTCTTTTGCATGCTCTTTGGTATTTTACATTTTTAAAGGAATTAGTTCAGTTCAGTTCAGTTTAGTCGCTCAGTCACGTCCAACTCTTTGCGACCCCATGAATTGCAGCACGCCAGGCCTCCCTGTCCATCACCAACTCCCGGAGTTCACTCAGACTCACGTCCATCAAGTCAGTGATGTCATCCAGCCATCTCATCCTCTGTCATCCCCTTCTCCTCCTGCCCCAATCCCTCCCAGCATCAGACTCTTTTCCAATGAGTCAACTCTTCGCATGAGGTGGCCAAAGTACTGGAGTTTCAGCTTTAGCATCATTCCCTCCAAAGAAATCCCAGGGCTGATCTCCTTCAGAATGGACTGGTTGGATCTCCTTGCAGTCCAAGGGACTCTCAAGAGTCTTCTCCAACACCACAGTTCAAAAGCATCGATTCTTCAGCACTCAACCTTCTTCACAGTCCAACTCTCACATCCATACATGACCACAGGAAAAACCATAGCCTTGACTAGACGGACCTTTGTTGGCAAAGTAATGTCTCTGCTTTTGAATATGCTATCTAGGTTGGTCATAACTTTCCTTCCAAGGAGTAAGCGTCTTTTAATTTCATGGCTGCAATCACCATCTGCAGTGATTTTGGAGCCCCCCAAAATAAAGTCTGACACTGTTTCCACTGTTTCCTCATCTATTTCCCATGAAGTGATGGGACCAGATGCCATGATCTTCATTTTCTGAAAGTTGAGCTTTAAGCCAACTTTTTCACTCTCCTCTTTCACTTTCATCAAGAGGCTTTTTAGTTCCTCTTCACTTTCTGCCATAAGACTGGTGTCATCTGCATATCTGAGGTTATTGAGATTTCTCCCACCAATCTTGATTCCAGCTTGTGCTTCTTCCAGCCCAGCGTTTCTCATAAGGTACTCTGCATAGAAGTTAAATAAGCATGGTGACAATATAGAGCCTTGACATACTCCTTTCCTATTTGGAACCAGTCTGTTGTTCCATGTCCAGTTCTAACTGTTGCTTCCTGACCTGCATACAGATTTCTCAAGAGGCAGATCAGGTGGTCTGGTATTTCCATCTCTTTCAGAATTTTCCACAGTTTATTATGATCCACACAGTCAAAGGCTTTGGCATAGTCAATAAAGCAGAAATAGATGTTTTTCTGGAACTCTCTTGCTTTTTCCATGATCCAGCAGATGTTGGCAATTTGATCTCTGGTTCCTCTGCCTTTTCTAAAATCAGCTTGAACATCAGGAAGTTCACAGTTCACATATTGCTGAAGCCTGGCTTGGAGAATTTTGAGCATTACTTTACTAGCGTGTGAGATGAGTGCAATTGTGCAGTAGTTTGAGCATTCTTTGGCATTGCCTTTCTTTGGGATTGGAATGAAAACTGACCTTTTCCAGTCTCGTCTAAGTTGTCAAGTTTATAGGCAGCAATATTCCCTTATTATCCTCTTAACATCTACAGGAGCTGAAATCCCCTCTTTCATTGCTGATATTGGTAGTTTATGTCTTCTTTTTTTTTCTTTCCCTATTAGATGAGTTTTACCAATAGTTTTCATTTTCCAAAGAATCAGCTTTTGGTGTCACTGGTTTCTTCTACTGTTTTTCTATTTTTAAGGTCATTGATTTCTGCTCTTAAATTTATTATTTCCTGCCTTCTGCTTGCTTCTTGCTTTGGTTTTAATTTGCTTTCTTTTCCTGTTTTTTAACTTGGAGGCTTAGGTTTTATTTCAAGGGTTTTAAAAAAAGTATTTAATGCTATAAATTTCCCTCTAGGCACTGCTTTATCTGTGTCCCAAAATGTTTAACTAATTTAAAATATTTTCTAAATTTCCTTGTGAGTTGTTTTAACCATGGATTATTTATAAGTATGTAGCTTAATTCACAAATATTTGGAGATTTTTCCAGATATACTCTGCTATTAATTTCCATTTTTAAGCCTCTTATGGTAAGAGAACATAGATTGTATGATTTCATTTCTTTTCAATTTGTTGAGATCTGTTTGTTTGTTTTTTTTTTGACCCAGAATATGGGCTATTCTTGTAAATGTTCACTTGAAAAATATATATATTCTGCTGTAGTTGGGTGAAATTTTTTATGTATCAATTAGATCATATTGGTTGATGATGTTTTCTGAGTCTTTTACATCTTTACTGATTTTCTATTTATTTTATTAATTACTGAGAAAGGAACACTGAAGCCTCCGACTGTAATTTTGGATTTATCTACTTCTCCTTTCAGTTCTTTCAATTTCTCTTTTGTGTTTTTTAAAACTCTGTTGTTGAGTGCATACACATTTAGGATCACTGTAGCTTCTTGATGAATTGGCCTCTTCATCGTTCTATAATGTCCTTCTTTATCCCAGATGGAGAAGGCAATGGCACCCCACTCCAGTACTCTAGCCTGGAAAATCCCATGGATGGAGGAGCCTGGTAGGCTGTAGTCCATGGGGTCGCTAAGAGTTGGACACGACTGGGTGACTTCATTTTATCCCAGATATATTCTTTGTTTTGAAGTCCATTTTGTCTGATATTTGTGTGACTTTCTTCTAATTTTTCCCTTCTCATGGAATGGTATCACCATCCAAAGAGATGTCTAGGGCAAAAACTGAGTTGTCATCCTTGACACTTCCCACCCTCCATCACTGTATCAGCTTAGGGTCAAATCTTGTCCATTTTACCTAAGTGAGTGTTTTTCCCTACTTTTTATTTATTCATATTTTTAAAACCATTGTATTTATTTACTGTTGGCTATGCTGGGGCTTTGTTGCTGTGAGGGCTTTTCTCCAGTTGCAGAGAGTGGGGTCTACTCTTCGTTGCCGTGCTTGGGCTTCTCATTGCAGTTGCTTCTCTTGTTGCAGAGCATGAGCTCTTGGTGTTCAGGCTTCGGTAGCTGGGGCACTCAGGCTCAGTAGTTGCAGTTCCCAGGCTCCTGAGCACAGAATCAGTGATGTGACGGACAGGCTTAGTTGCTCCATGACATGTGGGATCTTCTTGGGCCAGGGATTGAATGTGTGTCTCCTGCATTGGCAGGTGGGTTCTTTACCTGGGAAGCCTCAATATTTACATGTTCATTAATGTGATTATTAGGTTACTATCTTTCTCTCCAACTAAATTGTAAGGTCAGGGGCCATGTCTATTTTGCTTACCCTTGTGTCCTCAATGCCTGTGTTTATTAGGTGCTCCAAAAATATTTGTTGAATATGTGGGGAGTCAACATATAGTGGATAGAAGGAAGAGGCAGAAGATGAAGTGGGAAAGGTTGCTGAGGGCCAAGTCAAGGAGGACCTTGCAGACTTTGTATAGTTTTTCCTTTTTTGCTTCTTAATTTTCTTTTACACAAGATACATCAGGGAATGCGTTATGAATGCAAGTGCCAAGGTACCCCCTAGGCTTGCAAAGGATTGGGGTCTGAACCTCTATTTATAACAAGTTCCCTAGGAGTGCACCAAAGGTTGGGGCTACTGTTTTAGGATCTAGGAAGACAATGAAGATTAAATAGGAAAGTGTCATGGTCAGAATTGCATTTTGGCAAGACCATTTTAGCTGTATAACTTGGAAAAATAGGAAGGAACAAGACTGGAGACTACTGCAGTCATCTAGGCATGTGATAATGAATGCCCAGCTTAGAGAAGGCAATGGCACCCCACTCCAGTGCTCTTGCCTGGAGGGTCCCATGGATGTGAGAGCCTGGTGGGCTGTAGTCCATGGGGTCGCTAGGAGTCGGACACGACTGAGCAACTTCCCTTTCAATTTTCACTTTCATGCATTGGAGAAGGAAATGGCAACCCACTCCAGTGTTCTTGCCTGGAGAATCCCAGGGACGGGGGAGCCTGGTGGGCTGCCATCTATGGGGTCATACAGAGTCGGACACGACTGAAGCAACTTAGCAGCAGTAGCAGCAGTGGAAAAACAGAGTAGAAAATAGATTCAAGGGAAGTTTGGAAGTTAGAGCTGGCAGGTCTTGGTATCTAATTAGATATAAGGGGGAAAAAAGATGAAAGAATAGCAACCATAATAATGAACAATTACTGAGAACCTATGAAGTGCCAGGCATGATCCTATGTACTTTACACATATCACATTATTTAGTCTCATAACAACCATATTAGGCATGTTATAGAGTACCATTCCTGGGTTACTCCCAATTTTCTTGCTTTGGAGGCAGTAATGGTGTCTACCTGACAAGGATTATGAAAGGAAGGAAGGCCAGGAGGGTGGTGTTAAGGCAGTGACTTCAGTTTGGAAACCTACTGACTTTGGGACTTGGGAGAGATATCCAGGTGGCAATCAGGAATATGGGTCTGAAACTTTCCTGAGAGTCTGGAGATGTGGGTCTATGAGCTGTCATCTTTGGGAGTGGATGGGATTGGCCAGAGGAGGTTGAGGTACCATCCTGGGGATCCTAACATCCAAGGCTGAGGCTCTCAGTCTGGCTTTTGTGATGGTTTCCTGAGCCCAAGAGCCCCCTGAGTTGTATGGGAGATGCTGATAATCTGTGATTGTGCTTTAGAGTCTCAAAAGGGTGCAGTTCAGTTTAGTTCAGTCTCTCAATTGTGTCCAACCCTTTGCAACCCCATGGACTGCAGCACGCCAGGCTTCCCTGTCCATCACCAACTCCCAGAGCTTGCTCAAACTCATGTCCATTGAGTCAGTGATGCCATCCAACCATCTCATTCTCTGTCATCCCCTTCTCCTCCTGCCTTCAATCTTTCCCATCATCAGGGTCTTTCCCAAGGAGTCTGTTCTTCACATCAAGTGGCCAGAGTACTGGAGCTTCAGCTTCAGCATCAGTCCTTCCAATGAATATTCAGGACTGATTCCCTTTAGGATTTACTGGTTTGACCTCCTTGCAGGCCAAGGGACTCTCAAGAGTCTTCTCCAACACCACAGTTCAAAAACATCAGTTCTTCAATGCTCAGCTTTCTTTATAGTTCAACTCTTACATCCATACATGACTACTGGGAAAACCATAGCTTTGACTAGATAGACCTTTGTCAGCAAAGTTATGTCTCTGTTTTTTAATATGCTGTCTAGATTGGTCATAGCTTTTCTTCCAAGGAGCAAGCATCTTTTAATTTCATGGCTATAGTCACCATCTGCAGTGATTTTGAAGTCCCCCAAAATAAAATCTGTTACTGTTTCCATTGTTTCCCCATCTATTTGCCATGAAGTGATGGGACTGGATGCCATGATCTTCATTTTTTGAATGTTGAGTTTTAAACCAGCTTTTACATTCTCCTCTTTCACTTTCATCAAGAGGCCTTTAGTTCTTCTTCACTTTCTGCCATAAGGGTGGTGTAATCTACGTATCTGAGGTTATTGATATCTCTACTGGCAATCTTGATTCCAGTTTGTGCTTCATCCAGCCCGGCATTTCACATGATGTACTCTGCATTGAAGTCAAATAAGCAGGGTGACAGTATACAGCCTTGACGTACTCCTTTCCCTATTTGGAACCAGTCTGTTGTTCCATATCCGGTTCTAACTGTTGCTTCTTGACCTGCGTACAGATTTCTCAGGAGGCAGGACAGGTGGTCTGGTATTCCCATCTCTTGAAGAATTTTCCAGTTTGTTGTGGTATGGCCCACCAAAAAGATTAAGGGCTACAGATACAAATGGTGGGTAGATAAAGTGAATTCAGGAGTGCAAAGAAGTGGCCAGAGAGATAGTAAGAAATTCAGAAGGCGATGTCAGGAGGTTAAGGAAATCATCTTTCAAAACAGAGGGAGTATCCACTCTAATATTGCAGGAGGTCAGATAAGAAAAAGCTTGAAATGGTCTACCAGATTTGGCTTTCAGTTGATCATGGATGGCTTTAATAACTTCTGTGACTGGTGGCTGGGGTCAGAGTAGATAGGATGCGATGAAAATAGAGAACGAATATGGCCTCTTTTTTAGGGGAAGAGCAAAAAGAGGGGTCAAGGATAATTTCCCTCCCTCCTTCCCTCTTTCCTTCTTCCTTACCTTTTTTTTTTTTTTTTCTCTTTTATTTTTGTCTGCATGACATGTGAAGTCTTAGTTCCCCGACCAGGGATTGCACCTGTGCCCCCTCAGTGGAACTGTGGTGTCTTAACCACTGGACTGCTAGGGAAGTCCCCTTCTTTGCTTTTTTAAGGGAGGAAAGGTCTTGAGCAGCGATACAGATAGAGGGGAAAAATCCCTCCTAGGATGAAGGTGAGAGGAGCAGGACCAGATAGAGAAGCCAGTTGATGTAGTGAGGTTCTGAGCAGTGGAGTTCAGAGTGCAGCTGAAGGGCCTGACTCAGAGCACAGCGAGGGCCATATCCCAGAGGGAGGAGGAAAGGATGGGAATGGGTACAGGCAGCGGGTAAGGGGATGTTGTTAAGGATGGTAGTGGCAGCAATGGCGGTCCCTTTGGGCACCATGAGTTTATGATTCTGATGACTAGCAGAGGAGAGTGATGGTGCATCTGGCCTCATGTTAGCTAAGAAGACACTGCTTCTTCCTTAGCCTGGATCACTCTCCTCCTTTATGGGGGCTTGGAAGCCTTCCTTGACTGATACCTCCACTCTGCCCTTTCCCAGTACACGCCTCAGCTCCCCGTTCCCTTTTTGCCTCAGCACAGAGGCCAAGAGCTCCCCTTGGCTCAGTGTCTGTCTGTCTGTCCCTTGTCAGAGCGAAGGCTCAAGGAAGGACGTGAGGAGGCGATGGGAACACATGTGAATCTGTAAAATGGGTGGATTCTCCCTCAGGACTGTCCCCCAGCTCTCAGGACAGGCTGTGCCCACAAGGGGGTGCTCAGCCAGAGAAGGCCTGCGTGGCACCATCTGGGCAAATGGCCCAGTTGGCAGGCTGGTAGCAGGGCCCTCACTCTGGTCAAGACCTTTGCTCCCTGCTCAGATGGCCCTGGGCTCCGTTGCCATGGCTGCTTTTTAGTTTGAGGTAAACAGAGCTCTTCCTCCTCCTGTCCAGACACCTAAGTTCTCTCTGGGGAAGGGTTGGAATTTCAAGCGTCCAGGTGTCCCTCACTCCCCTTCCCGGAAGGCACGAGGGCGGTGAGTCATGCATTTAGGCCCTTCTCCACCCCCTCACTGCTCTCAGGCACCCTGCTTCCCCCTCCTGCCCCTCCTGCCCCTGGGTCTGGAGAGAAATTGGGGAGGATGGGGTGAGGGCTGGGTCTCGCTATCAAGCTGGGTGTGGGGTGGAGGGCAGAGCCTTCCTGTCCTCCCATCTAGGGGCCTGGATCCTGGGGCCTGAATCCAATCCCTGGAATCAGTGAGAACAATTACAGCTTCTTTCCTCCTTATCTGCTGGATCCTTAGGGCCTGGGGTGAAAGAGAGGAGAGGACAGAAAAAACAAATGTGGGGGAGAAGAATAGGGATCAGAGCGGAGAAAATGATTCACCTGGATAGAATTGACTCTTGGAACCATTCATTCATTCACTCATTCTCTCATTCTGTGAATCAAACAAATTCCTGTGCTGGGTGCTGAGGGAAATAGAAACTTGCAAGACAGAACCCTGTTATGTTTTTTTTTTTTTCTGATGTGGTCCATTTTTAAAGTCTTTATTGATTTTGTTACAATATTTCTTCTTTTTTAATGTTTTGGTTTTCTGGCCATTAGGCATGTGGCATCTTAGCTCTCTGACCAAGGATTGAAACTGCCCCCCATGCACTGGAAGGCAGAGTCTTAACCACTGGACTGCCAGGGAAGTCCCACCACCCTGATTTTTGAGGAAGCGCCTTATAGCGGGTGTGAAGGCCCTGGATTGGAATTTGGGGGCCCTGGCTTGAGCCCCAAATACCACTGGATGGGCAAATCACTTCTCTAAGCCTTGGGTTCCTCATCTGTGAATGAGGATAACCATACTGAGCTCCCAAGGTTACTGTGCAGATCAGATGAGATGAATATGGGCGCCTGCTTCATTCGCCCTTGTCCACTGCCTGTCAGATGCCTGTGGCTTGGGTTTACAATCAGGGAGGGGTGCTCAGACAGGTATAACCCAGCCCAGGGAGTAACAAAGGTCGGTTCTTGGGGTCTCTGTGGGAGGGGCACTTCCTACTGTGCTGACTGTGGGTGGCGGTGTGCGGAGGTGCCTGGTGTGTGATTTTCATTCAGTAAATGTTTGCAGAGGGCCCGGGGTGTGCTGGAGCCGGGGCCTGCAGGAAGGGTAAGGTTTCAGCAGGTGCAGGTGCCAAGGATGGTGGCAGGAGGGACAGGCAGAGCCCTGGGGCTGGGGCAGGAGCAGCTAGTGCCAGGTAGGAAGGACTCAGCTCCATCCTTCATGAGCCGCTTGACCTTTACTCTGAAGGCAAAGGAAGTTCTGAGCTGGGGAGTGACAGGATCAAAGTGGTGTTTGTAGAACAGTCTGGCTGGGCCCTGGGCCTTGGGCCCTGGGAGAGGACAACTTGGAGCAAAGCAAAGCCAGCTCAGTGTGGAGGCGGAGGGGGGCTGGGCCACAGGGAAAAAGCCTACGTGTCTAGGAGCCTCAGGCGGGCAGTGAGGTCACCTCTCCCCCAACTCTGCGAGGAGGAGGAGGGCGTTCGTGGCTGCACGTCTCTCTCCCTGGGGCCCCTTCTCACCTGCTTGCGAGAAGGCGGGAGGGAACATGGCAGGGAGTTGGAGAATTTCTCAGGGCCACAGACAGCAAGGAACACTGCCTCTTCTCTCCTCCTTCCTTCCCAGAAGCCAGGGCTCCACTCAGGGCGGAAGGGGGACAGATTGGAATCAGGATTGGGCTCCCTTCTGGGTCCTACTCCAATGCCCCAAGAAAGAGGGTGAGTCAACTGCCATTTTTGAAGCTGGAGAAGTAGTTGATGGTGGCAGAGAGAGGGAAAACCCACAGGCCACAAGAAATTCACTGTCCTGAATGTCCAAAGTTGCTGCCTGCAATACAGTGCTGTCCAGCCCCGGGACACAACTTTCTTGGGAGGGAAATTTCTGGCTAAGGGCTGGCTGATAGGAATCCAAGACACTTAGCCTTTGTTGGCATCAGTGATCCTGGCCACCCTTTGCTCCAACTTCATTTCCGGATGGACCACCCATGCTGGGGTGACTCAGGTGTATGGCCTAGGCCTCCCAACCCCCAGGGCTGACTCAGCCTGAATTCCGGAGAATGAGGAGATAGCTCTCCCCAGCTCTCCGTGGGTGGAGAGATAAGGTTTACGGCTGGTTCTCTGCAAGGTGGTGGGCTGTGCGGACATCCCTCCAATTGCATTCTTCTTGGGCCTGACCTTGCGTTACACAGACTTTTCCAGGAATTTGAGGCATTTCAGCACCATATTCAGAAATCTGCTCCTTGGCACCTCCTCCCCCAGGAGGTCTCCTCACCACCCAGGCCGTGGCTTGCTCTTGTCCCCTCGAAGCACGCTGTTCCCACTCTCCTCTGGGCCTTGGACTCTGGGCTCCATGTTCCACTGTAGGTCTGAGTGAAAAGAGATCCCCCCGCCAACCCCTCACCGCTCCTTTTGCAAAGGAACATCCCCTCCTTTCCTTTTCCCTCACTCTCCTCCTCCTCCTTGCATTAGCCGGTCCTTCCTTCAGTCTAGCCTTTTCTCCCTTTCAATACTTAAACTTCCACTTAATGTAATATTTATTTTCATTTTATCTCCAGGTCACATTCTCTATATTAAAAAATAGTCATATAATAACAATAGATGGAGTATAACCTTTCAAAATTGTGACTATATTGTATATGTCTAACTTGTGTGATATTGTACAGCATTAAAAAAGACGTCGTGAGTATTGAGACTTCCTTGGTGGTCCAGTCGCTATGACTCCAGGCTCCCAATGCAGGGGGCCTGAGTTCCATCCCTAGCTGAGGAACTAGATCCCACATACCACAAGTAAAGATCCCACGTGCCACAACTAATACCTGGTGCGGAGAAGGCAATGGCGCCCCACTCCAGTACTCTTGCCTGGAAAATCCATGGATGGAGGAGCCTGGTGGGCTGCAGTCCATGGGGTCACGAAGAGTCGGACACGACTGAGTGCCTTCATTTTCACTTTTCACTTTCATGCACTGGAGAAGGAAATGGCAGCCCACTCCAGCGGTCTTGCCTGGAGAATCCCAGGGATGGGGGAGCCTGGTGGGCTGCCATCTATGGGGTCATACAGAGTTGGACACGACTGAAGCGACTTAGCAGCAGTAGCAGCAGCCAAGTAAATATATATATATATATATATATATATGTATACACACACACACACTTTGTAGATATTGAAAAAATTTGGATTTAGGGATTATGTATGATCATACTCACTTCCTGCATCCCCTACACTGTCAGAGAAAAAAGTGAACTTTACACACTTTGAAAGATGGGATGCACAGAGAAAGATACACCCAAGTAACAACACAGAGACCAAACGGCAGACATGTCAGAAGCACAGACGAGACAGCTCAGGGCTCACAGCAGAGAGGAGGAGTCACAAAAAGGCTCAAGCTTTGAAATACCATGGCTGGGGCCTTACTGAAAGGGAGAAAAGACCAGACTGAAGGGAGGACTGGCTAATTCAAGGAATAGCAGGAGCAGAAATCAGTGAAGTAGGGTGGTGATGTTCCTTTGAAAGGGAGGAAGGCATTACACTGGAGAAGGAAATGGTAACTTGCTCCAGTATTGTTGCCTGGAGAATCCCGTGGACAGAGGAGCCTGGCAGGCTACAGTCCATGGGGTCGCAAGAGTCGGATATGACTTAGCGATTGAATCATCACATCAAGGCATTACTTAAGGGAGCTGATGCTGTTTTGTTCAAGGGTTGGTATTGCAGGGAGGTAGCATTGGAGAAGGCGATGGCAACCCACTCCAGTGTTCTCGCCTGGAGAATCCCAGGGACGGGAGAGCCTGGTGGGCTGCCGTCTATGGGGTCGCACAGAGTCAGACACAACTGAAGCAACTTAGCAGTAGCAGCAGCAGCAGCAGACTCTGGAGGGCAGGTGAGAGTGGACTTACCACAGGAGCTCCTTAACGGAGGAGAAGGAGGCAACAGACAGGGGTTGGGTGAATTCTTGGGGGAGACCTTATAGTTTTCACCCATCAGAGCGGTAGGTTTTTTTTTTAACTTAAAAAAATCTTTTTATTTTATATAGGAATAGAGCCAACTAACAATGCTGTGATAGTTTCAGGTGGACAGCAAAGGGACTCAGCCATATATATATACATGTCTCCATTCTCCCCCAAACTCCCCTCCCACCAGGGTGCCACATAACACTGAGCAGAGTTCCCTATGCTATCCCATAGGTCCTTCTTGGTTATCCCTTTTAAATAGAGCCGTGTGGACGTGCTGATCTTCAGCTCCCTAACTCTCCTGTACCCCTCCCTATTCTTCCCAGCAGTAGTTCTATATGGGGACTGCACAGGGTAAAGAAAATCTCTTGCAAACATTAGCATTATATAATTGCCCAAATCAGGTGTGATTTCAAGCTTAATGTTTTCCCCAAGGCATTGCAATTACTTTGGGAAGATCAAAGTTCTAAAAACAAAATGAATTTAAATGTCATTAACAATAAAATGTAATTTCAAGGAATTTTTAAAATAAATGGGACTGCTCCTTCATAAAAGATGCAACAACTGTAGCTCTGAGAGGGGAAGTGACCTGTCTCAGATCACACAGCAACTTAGAGACTGAGTTGAGACTGGAGCACGGGTTATTTGATTTCCCAGTTTAATTGGCTGTGGCCGTATATGTTGTTTCAAGAACTGTTGAAAACAATTCTTAAAATGAAAAAAAAAAGAATTCTCCTGACAAAGCCTGGAGCACTTTGGAGGTGGTGGAGGAATCTGCAGAAGTGAAAGGTCCTGAGGGTGTGTCAGCTCGCAGGATTTGTGGGCTGGGCAGGGACTGGGAGCAGGAGGTCAGCTAGCCAGGGAGCCCGCTCTCAGCTGTCCCGGGGTTCCTAAGCCCCAGATCAGCAGGGCAACTTCTGCAGGCCTTCTGGAAGTCATCTTCCTTTGTCAGAGGTGCTGGCTGATGACAGCGAACGCTTTCATGCTGGCCTGGAGGGTCTGTACCCTATCCCCTGTGTCTCTGTGTCTGGTTAGACTCAGGACGGGGAAGCCCAGCAGGACAGGGAAAGCTAACTGGGTTTCGGAGCCAGAAGAGTTGGGTTGGATTCTGATCCTGACACCTAGGTGCTACGGGACCTTACAGAATGGATCTAAAGTTTCTAAACTTCTGCATGTTAATGTATATATAAGACTAGCTGTACTTTCCTCATAGGTTTAATTGTGAGGATTAAATGGGGTTATAAAAAGTCTATGATTCAGGGAGTGCCTGGCATATGGTAAGACCCTGAAGGGATGGGGAGAGAGGGAGGGGTAAGGCAGGGAGGCAGACAGGGCCCAGTTCTACTGTTAGAGCACAAGCTATTCTGAACCTCGATGCTCAGTTTCCTCAGCTGTAAAATGGAGACAGTGCTGATTTCATAGTTTCTCTAAGGATTAAAAGCTGTCATTACTGCCTTAAGGAAACTCCTAAGTCAGTGGATGGGTACTTACACCCATGCCCAACTCTGGGAGACCGGATCAGAGTCCTGGATGGGAAACCTGGGGAGAAGTCTGAGAGGGAAAGTCTGGGAGGGCTTCCTGTAGGAGGTATTTGGAGTGGAGCCAGAGAGAGGAGAGTCTGGTGAAGGAACCAGGTGGAGAGAGAGTTTGTGTAGGAGCTGGCTGTCATGTGAAATAGGGTCAGGCTGTGGGTGGGGAGGGGTGGTTGGAGGTGGAGGGTTCTTGTGGCTGCAAATGTGGGGGTCATGGGAGCCATGGACCTATGGGACTAGGAGGAGGCCTGGAGACTCTGACTTCTGCAGCGGGATACTCCTGAGCCAGAAGCTCTGATCCGGTAGGGAAATGGCCCTCTCCTTTGTCTCCCAGGGCTTCCCTTGAGGCTCAGCTGGCAAAGAATCCGCCTGCAATGTGGGAGACCTGGATTCCATCCCTGGGTTGGGAAGATCCTCAGAGAAGGGGAAAGGCTACCCACTCCAGTATTCTGGCCTGGTGAATTCCATGGACTGTGTAGTCCATGGAGTTACAAAGAGCCGGACACGACTGAACCACTTTCACTTTTGTCTCCCATGTTGTGGAGGCTGTTTCTGGGGCTTGTGCTTCTCTTAGCTTTCCCAGATGATCACCTGGGAAACCAAGGAAGGAGAGAGAGGGCAGTACAGGAGCAATGCCTTGGGGAGCCCTGGCCTCAGGCTGGAATTCTGTTGGGAATGCAAAAACACAGACTGCTCTGTGTTGCCATAGAAGCTTGCCTAACACTCCTTGGGGCTAAACAGGTTCCAGCTGGCTGGGCTGGCTGGGACCAAGCCCAATTCCACCTTCCAGGTCAGCAGCTTTGTCACTAGACCTAGGGTTGTATCACTGTGATCTGTTTTGGAGTTGTCTTAGCCCTTAGAGACCAAGGAGTCCCGGAAGGTATGTTGGATATCGGGTGGTAGGTAGTACCGACCTGACCTGACCTGAGCTGCTCTCCTACCCTCTCTAATACACACACATACACACGCACACACAATGGCATAGACTGAGCAGTGATTAGTGAATTCATTCATCATATGTTGGAAGGCGCTTTCTAGGCACTTTCTAAGGCTGCAGATATAGTAGTTAGTAAGGCAGTCAAGGTCTCTGCTCTCATGGGCTTTCTTTTTTGGGGGAGGTGTCCCCTAGGTCTGTCTGGATTACTAAGTAGGAGAGGTCATTTAGATATTCAGTAAATGAATATAATATATATTTTTTGGATTGCTAAATAAAAGAAGAAAATTTTGGGGGGGGGACATTTCTTCTGGGTTATTCACACAGACTCTATAAGAAAGCATCACTGAAAACAGCATGCCCAGGGTTTGGACTTACCCCAGACTTGAGGTCAAATCTTGAAGGACCTTTAAATTTCTTATCTGTAAAATGGGGTAATGTTACCTTCCTCCTGGGTTATTTTATGATTATAAATATGTAAGAGATCTGACACTTTGACCATTAGTGGGAACCCAGCAAATGAAAGCTGACATCATTATCACTATCATTTATTTCCCACATCACCACCTTCACCATCATCAAGGATGGCAGGGAAAAGAGCCCTGGGTTGGGAGCTGGGGAAGCAGAATGGGTGTCATGGGCAGAGCTCAGTTTGCATGGCTGGCTTCCTTGGAATTGGATTTGCAAGCTTCTGTTTTGCATTGCAGCAGAGTTTTGCATGTTATCCCTTTATTACAATCCCAGAGACTCCTTCTTATACTCGCAATCACCACCTCTCTCTAGTTACCCTCAACCCTTCTGAACGATCGCTCTCTGCCTTGTGAACACCTCCCATGGGCTGAGTGAACACTGCAGAGGACACAGAGATGCATGAGACATGGTCCCATCCTTCAGGGACTTCAATTTTCACCAGGCAAATGAGTCAAAGTGGGTGTGAACACAAGTTCCATGGGCTGCTGGTCCTGAAGATGGTGAAGGAATGGGGAAGCTGCACATGGGGAGGGGTGATGAGAGTCGAGCTAACATTGATTGAAAATCTACAACTGTCAACTTACCTGATTGTTAGACCAGTCCTTAGGTAGTTGCATTTTCAGCTGCGGAAAAGGAACCTCAGAGGGATTAAGTAGTGTGCCCAGCTTCACACAGTTGGGAAGTAGTTACAAAATTCTTTTGATCGCATGCAGTATCCTCTGGCCTTCAGTCACACTGGCTGCAGTAGGACATGCATCAACAGGCTTGGTCAGTCCCACCAGTGAGGAGTCCACCGCATTCAGTCCAGTCTTCTTCAGAGCCGTGTGGACTTGGGCACTTACCCATCCTTGCCTGGAAGGATAAACTTACAAACTCTTTGCAAGTTTCCATGAGGTGAAGTTCACAGTGCACATAGTAGGTCTTAGAATGTGTGTCTGGGGCCCTGCCAACCCATCTATTGAACTTCTGCCACCACTTCCCAGGTGACAATGCAGACTTCACTTGTCCAAAGCTTGAGCTTTGGGGAAGTTTTTCTTACAGCCAGCAGAAGTCTCTCTCTGGGGGCTCCTTCCTGCTGGTGCTGGTCATATCCCAGGGGCCATACAGATGAATTGGAGAAGGAAATGGCAACCCACTCCAGTATTCTTGCCTGGAGAATCCCATGGGCAGAGGAGCCTGGCAGGCTACAGTCCACGGGGTCACAAGAGTCAGACACGACTTAGCGACTAAACCGCAACCACCACCACACAGATGAATGTCCCTTCTTCCTCTGGCAGTCTGTGCCTCTTCTCCAGGGAGCATGCTCTCAGTGCCAGCTACCTAAGAGGTTTGCAGAATGTGGTTTGCATTCATCTCCTTATCTCAGACATCTCTTTGCATTGGCTCCATGTGTCCAGGTCCCTCGTCAGAGTCAGACAAGAGCCAAACCCTGTTCTCCAAGCATGGCATGATGGGAGGGGAGAAAACAGGTTCTCCCAGATTTGGATCTCCTGTTGAGGACCACAGAGGATTTCATGGTGGCCTCATCACCCTGTTGCTGGTGTGAAGGTGTGTGTGTGCGTGCATGTGTGATGAACAAAGGTAAGGTGATGGGTGTAAACTGTGTGTGTTCAGGGGGAGAGTCTACACATTCCCTCTGCGGCATCTTCTCTGGGTGGATGCCCTGCCAGACAGAGGTTGGCGCAGGGATGGGAACCAGACATAGATACTGGTGGATGCTCTCCTGTCTGCAAGAAGCTGCGGTCTGACTCTAAGGTCCAGCAGCTCGTGGTGAGTGTGAGCTGCAGTCTGCTAGAGCAGAAGGTGCTAGGGTCAGAAGGGAGCTACTAGAAGTGCCTCTGAGTCACCTTCTCACTTCCCTTCATGTTGGACTCGGCCAGGCAATCAACTGCCATATCCTGTTGGTTCTTTCTTCTTACCATCCTCTCACCACCCTGCTCCGGGCACCCCACAAGCCTTCTCTCTTGTGCTGCAATAGCCCCCTGTCTAGTCTCTTGCCAGTTTTAGCCCCTACCGTCTAACCTACACATTGCAGCCCCCTGAATCTTCCTAAAGCACCGCTTTAACCATGTCTTCCTCCCAGCCCGCATCTTCCTTGGCCCCTGTGACCTATAGGATAAGCTGTCTGGCCTTCAAAACCCTCAATCCCATCCCCTTCTCCCCACCTGGCCTTGCTTTTTCATAGATACCTGTTCTTATCCAATAACTCACTGCATTTTATAGGTTTCTTTTCTAAACTCACTTTCATCAAGCCCAAACTCATTTTGTTTTTTTTCAAACTCATTTAAAACAGCTCTTCTCTTCTTCTAAATTCCTATATCCTATGTCTCAATCACTCATTTATCTGAGATCAATATTTCCTTGATAAGTAGAGAAGGTAGACTTTGACCAGGCAGGATTTATACTTATGCAACGGCTGGGTACACCAATATCTTTATACCCCTACAGTCTCTATATTTCCATATCTCCTTTGTGTACATTGGGATTACAGTGAGTAGCGAACATCTGTTGTTTTTACCTGCCCAGCATCTCTTCCTCTTCTTTTGCTGAATTATCTTCTTCTGCCCTTCTTCTATTGAGTTTGGGAAGGGCTGACCACCTTGTCCTCTGCCTGGCTCACAATCTGGTATCCTAGTCCCCCTGCTACTGTGATTGGTTCCAGGAGGAGCACGTGACCTCAGTCAATCCAATGGGAGTCAGTTTTGGAACGTAAGCCATAAAGACTGGGAAAGTGGCTCTCCCTTGGTTGCCATCCTTGCTGCAGCATGGACATGGTCATGGTCAGCTAAGAAGGAAGCCCACACAGAAGGAAACAGTCAAGGGAAGGAGAGAAAATCCGATGCCATCATCAAGTTCCTCATCTGGCTGTACCAAAGCCAAATAAACATCCCAAACCTCCCAATTATGTAAGCAAATAAATGCTATTTCATGCTTAAGCCCATTTGACTTGGGTCTCAGTCACTTGCAGTCAGGAGTCCTCAGCAATAATGAGTACCTGGGTGTCTTGGTTTGGATGATTTAGCTGTGTGTGTACAGGCACTTGTGTGATGTGCATTGAAGGGTGGCATGCATGTGGCTGTGATGGGTGGGAAAGGTGGCACTATTCACGCTTGGACGGCGTGTGTGTGTCTAAGCGGGGAGGGCAAGGAGCTGACTAGCTGTTAGGATCAGAGGGGATGTATGCACACAGGGTGGGCATGTGAGTGGCTGTTTGTCCTTGACTCCTGTGTGTCCTGAGGGCAGGGGCTGAGTTTGAATTACATGTACCCAGGGAGAACCCAGCAGGTACTCAGAAAATACCTTCTTATCATCATTAGGCTCTACCCTCTGGAGAAAATCCTCATTGTTTTCTGATTGAAGCCAAATTCTTTGGACTCCTTGAGTGATATATAGAATCATAAAACTTGTGTTAATGTTGATGGCTGACTATCCCCACCCCTAATAACAGGAGAGGAAACAGATCCATATAGGAGTCATTTGTCGAGGCATAGCCAGATGTCACCAGGTGGAGTCTTTACTTCCTTCTTCTCCAAGAGGTGGGGACAGAGATGGGCAGGGCTGGTCTTGGGCACTTTTGAGGAGACCCCCCCCCCCCCCCCCCAGTCCTGCTTCTCCATGAGCTGTGGTTGAGTTTATGGTAGGTGATTAACCTCACGCTGGATGTTTATGGTAGAATTTCTGGGAATTTATTGCCGGCTCCCATGAGTGTTGATCTCTGAGCCCTTTCTCCAAGGTGGGCTGGGCCATAGCTGCTTGCATCTCATTTCTTTCTCTTCCTCCCTCAGCTCCTCACTTCACCAGAACAGAATAGTCTCCCCAAGCCAGAGCTTCCCTGCCAGGGTGTCTGGTCACACCAGCTATGCCAAGAGTGAGCTATACCTGTGTGATGCACTGGGCCCACCAGCTCTCTGAGTGTCAGAGGGAGGCTTTGCGTGGCCAGAGCACACCTAGTCCCAAGCATTTACCCCAGCTTACCATGCACAAATGATCACTTCCTGTGGGCCACGACTCCTGACTTCGGAGAAGGTTTGGAATGGCCTAAGAAGTGGCTGTTTCCCGGGATGAAGCGGTGAGATCTGGAGACCGGGAGAGCTCTCAGAAGATCACGCCTTGCCCATGACTTTTCACCACTCCACCTGCATCGTGCAACTTTCTCTTCTGAACCAGATGTGGAAGGGTCACAGCTCCTGTGTATCAGGAGAGCAAGAAGGGGCCCTTCTTCTTCACCCAGGGCTGGACTGGGTGCCTGGGCTAGTGTGTCAGAATGTGCCCTACCCTGGGACTCTGATCAGTATGAAGTATCAAGGCCTTCAAAGGTTCTTTTTTTTAAATTGAAGTATAGTTGATTCATAGTGTTGTGTTAGTTTCAGGTATACTGCAAAGTGATTCAGTTATACATGGACATATGTATATGCTTTTTCAGATTCTTTTCCCATATAGGAAAGATATTGAATATACTACAAGATATTGAATACAGTTCCTGCTGCTATACAGAACATCCTTGTTGTTTAGCTATTTTATATACAGTAGTAGTATGTGTCTGGTGATTTTGAAGTGTAGAGCTGGAGAAGACTTGAGAATCCCTTGGACAGCAAGGAGATCAAATCAGTCAATCCTAAAGGAAATTCACCCCGGATATTCATTGGAAGGACTAATGCTCCAGGTGGAGCTCCAATATCTTGGCCACCTGATACGAAGAGCTGACACATTGGAAAAGACCCTGATGCTGGGAAAGGTCGAGGGGAAGAGGAGAAGGGAGCGATGGATGATGAAATGGTTAGATAGCATCACTGACTCAATGGACATGAATTTGAGCAAACTCTGGGAGGGAGTGGAGGACAGAGGAGCCTGGCATGCTGTGGTCCATGGGATCGCAGAGTGGGACTTAGTGACTGAACAACAACAGTGTGTATTTGTTTTGATCCCAAACCCCTAATTTATTCCTCTCCAAAGGTTCCTATTCAACCCCACTAGTTCTGGGTTTTTACGGGGGTACCTGGGGGATGTTTTTCAGACCACAAAGGGCCCTTTTCAAGCAGAGCCCTAGATTTCTCTGAGGCCGGGAGATGTGGGCTGAAAAATGAATACTCAGAAGTCTGTCACAGCCTGAAACTTCAGGCAATGTTGTGGTAAGGGAGCTTACCTCAGTACCCTTCCCCACCAGACCTCCTGCCTCCCCAGAGGGCACTTTGACTCAGTGCTGACACTGTGTTCTTCTTCCTATCAAAGTACGCTGCTGTCCTCAGCCCCCCTCTCTCAGGCCCTGCCCCTGGGAGTGTCAGTTTGCTGATCTGAAGGTGGTCTCCAGGCTGCTAAACCATCAATATACCAAGTTAGTGACTAAGGACTCCTAAATATTCACCTTTCAATAGAAACCTTCAGGCTATACCTTGCTTAATTCATAGGAGGCTCCTACCTGCACTGAACTGGCATGAAAGGAACCAAAAGCTATCTCCCCACACCATTTTGGAGCTTCCCTGGTGGCTCACTGGTAAAGAATCCACCTACAATGCAGGAGATGCAGGAGACTGGGGTTTGATCCCTGGGTCGGGAAGATTCCCTGAAGGAGGGCATTGCAACACCCTCCAGTATTTTTGCCTGGAAAATCCCATGGACAGAGGAGCCTGGCAGGCTATAGTCTGTGGGGTAGGAACACCACACTGTTTAGGGTATTGTCTGATAAGCAATACCCTAAGTGGACAAGTGTGAATGAATGTGTGAATAAAAACAGGAGGGCATAAAGGCCTGGGGTCCCTTCCCCTAACTCCTTGCTTTGGTCTTCAGGTTGTTGGGCAGGAAATTCACAACAAAAGACCACTGGACAATAGCTCCATTGCCAAGCAACCCAGGCCACAGGTGGCTCAGATGGCAAAGCGTCTGCCTGCAGTGCGGGAGACCCGGGTTTGACTCCTGGGTCGGAAAGGTCCCATGGAGAAGGAAATGGCACCCCACTCCAGTACTCTTGCCTGGAAAATTCCATGGATGGAGGAGCCTGGTAGTCTACAGTCCATGGGGTCGCAAAGAGTTGGACACGACTGAGTGACTTCACTTTCCAGGCCACAGGTGATTCTCAGGGCTAGGAGTGAGGGTAGGCATGGGGGCTGTAGGGGAGACCCAGGTCCTTGCAGTTCCTTTCCCCTTCCTGCACTCCTATCTGGTTACCTGAACACACCTTTAGGGACACTTTTTTCTTGCAGTGGAGGTATGTAGGCGGGTGGGCTGTGCAACTCCTTCCTTGGGGACCCATCCTCCTGGGGAGCCAGCGACTCCCTGTGTCCTCCTTCCCATCACTCAGACCTCCTGCACATTGTCCTCACCTCTATGAGAGGGACCTATCTAGGTCCTCTCTCAGTCTCTGTCTGTATCCTTGGAGTGTCAGGCTCTGGGGACTGGTCACTATCTTCCTTCCTAAAGGGCAGGTATCTCCTTTCTGACCAGGGACCCTGAAGTGCTCTGGACTTGGGCTGTAGCCTATATCCTCTTGGGAGAGGAGAAAGGTGTATTTCTGGAGGTCTTCATGTGAGAGCAGAGCCAAGGCCAAGAGCTCAACCCTAGCTGCTGCAAGGAAGCTTTTAAAACGTGCAGGTGGGCTTCCCTGGGCTCTCAGTGGTAAAGAATCCATCTGCCAATGCAAGAGACATGGGTTCAAGCCCTGGTCTGGAAAGGTCCCACATGCCTTGGATCAACTAAGCCCGTGTGCCACAGCTGTTGAGCCTGCACTCTAGAAGCAGAGAACTGCACCTACTGAGCCCATATGCCACAACTACTGAAGCCCACGACTCCTAGAGCCTGTGCTCTGCAACCAGAGAAACTACTGTAATGAGAAGCCCGCATACCGCAACTGGAGAGTAGCCCCTGCTCGCCGTAACTTGAGAAAAGTCCGCAAAGCAATGAAGACCCAGTGCACTCAAAAATAAGTTAATAAAATCATTAAAAAAATAAAAGAGTTCTTGTATTAAAAAGAAATACAGGGGCAGCCTGGGCGATTTTGGTGTGCATGCTCCAGACGGAGAACCAGAATTAAGAGGAAGGGCAGCAATGACTGAGCTACGGTTGACTGTCTGTCCAGTAGACAGCTGCGTCCAGTTTGGTATCAGTGGAGACGAGGGTATAACGAAGGGAGAGCAGGCTGGAGACCTCATCATCTCCAGGCTGTAGGCTTGTCTCCTTTCCTCCATTAGGAGGCTTACCTTCCTACTTTTCTCCCTGTGCCTGTTCTAATAATTTCTAACTACGTCTTCTGTCAAAATAAAAAGTTTGGTTTGGAGGACATTCGTGGTTGTCCAACCAAAGCCTAAGTTCTGTGACAGCAGATCATGGATCAAGGCTCTCAGAGTGGGGAGGATCGGGAAGTTCTAGTCCAAACCCCTATCTGAGTTAGGAATCCTCCTACAGTAACCCAGAAGACAGCTGGTTAGCACACCTTGTTCTCCAGATTTCTAGGGGCAGGAGCTTGTTGCCTCTCTAGGCAGTATATTCCCATTTGGACTGGCTTGAATCATCAGAGCTGTGTTTATCACAATGACAAATAGTCGCCATTTACTGAGCACTGACTACAAACAATTTTGGCCTTGAGGCATAAGGCACAAAAATGAACAATCAGATCAACTTTATTATTCATGATGTGGCTTACTGATGGGTTTTCCCACCATCTGTGGCTTTCCACTTAAATTGTTTTTGCTGCCTCAGCCCTAAACTCAGATATTTCCATGTCAACAGTAAGACTCAAATGCTCATCTTTTAAAGTGACTTCAGTTCTTTGGAGACTCTGCTCTGGTTACTAATCTAGAAGCAGGGAACCTACCTTTAGCATCTAAACAAAATCTTCCTTTCTGTCCCCTGAATCCTATGCTGGTCCGCAAAGTCTCTACTTTATATATGTGGCAGATTTATGCTTTTGTGGATTGCCTGTTTTTGTGACAGCTTTATTAAGCTATAATTCACATACCACACAATTCAACCATTTAAAATGTACAATTCAATGATTTTTACTATTTTCACAGGCTTGTACAATGATCACCATAATTGAATTTAGAACATTTTCATCAGCCCTAAAAGAAACTCATATTTTTACCAATCACTTCCATTCCCTCCAGCCTGGAGGTAGTTTGGCAACCATGAATCTGCTTTCTGTCTCTATAGATTTGCTGCTTCTGGACATTTCATACAAATAGAATCATGCAGTACGTGATCTTGTGTGACTGGCTTCCTTCACTCAGCATAGCGTTTTTCAAGGTTCATCTGAACTGTAGCAGGTATGGGTGATTCATTCATTTTTACTGAGAATGGTACACCATTGTAGGGGGATGTCGCCTTTTGTCTCTCCATTCACCAACTGGTGGACGTTTGCGTTGTTTGCATTTTGGCTACTGTGAGTAGTGCTTCTTTGAGTGAGGTGTTTTGTGTCACCAGTCCTGATCACTGAGAAGAATGTGTTCAGACCATCTTTTCGGAGGATTGTGAATGACGTATGATAAAGAGCTACCCTGTTCACCCATCTCTGGCCTCAGCCTTGACCTGAGGCCTCCAGGGACTTCCTTGGTGCCATCCTGTGCCATCACCATCAGGGTGGAGGGGGTGAGCGTCTCCTTCTTCCCTCTTCTGACTTCCAGGAAAGGCAGTTTGGAGCAGAATCTGGATCTGGGTAGGGCGTCACCAAAAACACTTTCCCTTTTGTTGGGTAGGAAGCAGTGTGCAGACCTCAGTGGTCAGAGACAGCTTTACAAGTTGTCCCCTCAGGCCACCTTGGTCCCATTTTCTGCTCCCTCGTAACTTGGCCCTAGTCCTGAAAGTGAAGTGAAGTGAAAGTTGCTCAGGTATGTCCGACTCTTTACGACCCTATGGACTGTAGCCCACCAGGTTCCTCTGTCCATGGAAATCTCCAGGCAAGAAGATTGGAGTGGGTTGCCATTCCCTTCTCCAGGGGATCTTTCCGACCCAGGGATCAAACCCAGGTCTTCTGCATAGCAGGTGGATTCTTTACCGGCTGAGCCACCAGGGCTTCCCTCTATTGCTTCCAAGCCGGAATCCCAGGCAGGGGCCACAGGAGTGGGCAGGTCTGGCCTCTTCTCTTGCACCCCAAGCTGGGTTTCAGGCATGGGGGAGGGGTTGGCTAGGGCTCTGGGCAATAGGGAGCTGACAAGAAAGATGCAAGCACTTTCCACCCTGGATTGTTCTGGGCTGCCCCAGCAAAGAGGAACTTCCCCTGGGTGAGGTCTGGGCCTTCTTACAGCCTGAAAACCACAGAGTCCTCGTAGGCCGCTTTGTCTTCATCTTAAACAAAAGGCACTCCTGCAACCAGGGGACCGGGTGGCTGGGGCTGGGGGTGGGAGAGCTGAGATTTCAGGGGAGGGCTCTGGGCTGCAGTTCTGTGCGAGGACTTTAGGTAAGGTCTCTCCCCTCTGAGTGTGCCCAGGTCCGCTGTGTGGACCACAGTGTGGGGGAGGAGAAGCAGGGAGCTGCTGGGTTGTCCCTCCCCTGGGCTGCCATACCTGTCTGACCAGTCCCTCCCTCTCTCCTTCCGCCTTCTCTGGGCCTGGTTTGGCACCGGGCCCATACCCCTCCCTTTGGTCTCAGGAAAGCAAAGTCTCTCAGCTCTGCTCGGTGTGGGTGTTTGTTGGAGAGGGGGGAGCTTGCATTCAAATCACTCCTTGGAAAACTAAGCATTGTTTAAAGGGGCTGAGAGAGGGCCTGGTACAAACAGGTACGGCCTGGTTCTGTGTGGCAGGAGGCCAGGCCTGGGGAGGGTGGGAAGAGAAAAGAGGGGAGGGAAGAAAGGGATGTGGTCATTGTGTCCCCTCTGAGAGTCTCTGGGTTTGTCTTTCCGGAAGGGACTTCAAAGTACGTTCTTTTGTGCGTATGTGTGCATGGTCTGGTATGTGTGATCTGAGGGGAGCTTATCTGCAAGTCTGTCTTTTGGGATTTGTCCGTCTCCCAGGGAGAGGGTTTCTGGGTCTCACTCTCTAAGGGTCTCTGTGCCTGTGCTCTGGGTGCCTGGGATGCCTGCTGGAGAAGGACGTAGAGTCATCCACTCACCTGCCCTGGGGACAGGCATGGTAGCAGTCACCTCGGTTGGGGCTTGGGGGCTTTGGGCCACCTGTCCCTCTCCTCCAGGGAATCTGTTGGCTTTGAGTAAACAGCCACCCACTCCTCTCCATTTCATGCCCTGCAGGATCTATCAGAGAATCCAGCCCCAGCCATTAGGTAATTGCTACTGGAATCTCTGCCTTGGGGACCCAAAACTTGTGCTTTCCACCCACAGCCTGCCTCACCATGCCCCACCCAGGCCCTGGGTGCCTTATTCAGCTCCCCATTCTCCAGCCTTCTGCAGGTGCATGCGGTGCCCCAACCTGCTCTCCTGACTCATTTTCTTAATGGGTTTGGGGAGACAGGTGCAGGGACTCTATTCCTTCTCCTACGGCCAGCGGGGGACAGGGAGGTGGCCGAGAAAGAGAAGCTGCCGGTTGACTCACCGTTGGAGCTCCCCACTCCACCCCCACCTCACAGTCCTGCCTCTTTCCTGTGATCCACCCACTGGGGGCCGTGGGAATGACTCCTGCAAGGAGTGATGAGCAATGAGATGAAGCCCCCGCTGCAGCCACCTTCTCTCCTGACCTCCCCCAGCCCGCCCTTTAGCTCTTGTTCATCCTTCGCTGTGCCTTTCAGGCCCAAGAATCCTGTGATCTTGGGAAGAGAGAAAGATACCACGGCGTTGTGTCCTGGAAAAGCACTGTGTTGGATCTCACTTTAACTTTCACATACAGCCCCATAGCTAAGACAGTGTGTGTTCATTCATTCATTCATTCCAAGAATATTTTCCCAGTGCCTCCTGGCACTGCACCAGGGGCTGAGGGCACAGCAGTAACTGAGGAAAGACCAGGCAAATGGTTGACCTCAGGTTCAATGATTTGGAACCCAAGTGTCCAGCCTGGGCAGACCTTCGTAATCACACGAAGTGGAGGAAAGAAAGAACACAGGGTGGTGTCCTTGGACTATCGGCTGCTCAGAGGAGACTCAAATGCCAGGGGTCCCTTGCTGGCCGTGTTCCCCAGTGCGTGCATTTATTTCCCACGGGAGGGAAGGAGATAAGACCCAGGCTTTGGGGCTGCAGTGGCTGGGCAGCCCTGGGCAAGCTTTGTTACAGGGAGCTTGTAGAGGCTGGCAGAGTCCTTGCTCTTTCACATTCACAGAGTTGCCTTTTCCTGGGTTCCAGGGTGGTGCAGGCGTGGGCTCCGGGGTGGGAGCAGCTCTCTGCTGCCCCCACCTGAGTCCAGCCTGTAGGTGGCAGGTGTCAGGTTAGGCCCTGCCCCCTCAGGGACTAGCCACTCAGCTACAAGGCCAATCCCCTCCTCATGGGCTGGGCTCTGTTTTATAAAAGGCCATCGGGGAGCTGTACCCCACTGAGAAGCAGCTTCTCGAATCCTCGACTCCTCGACTCCTACTCAGCTTCGGCCTCCTCGCCTCCTCTCCAGCCTCCACCATGTCCATCAGGGTGACCCAGAAGTCCTACAAGGTGTCTACCTCTGCCCCCAGGTCCTTCAGCAGCCGCTCCTACACCAGTGGGCCCGGCTCCCGCATCAGCTCCTCGGCCTTTTCCCGAGTGGGCAGCAGCAGCAGCTTTCGCGGCGGCCTGGGCACCGGCATGAGCATGGCTGGAAGCTACGGTGGGGCCCCAGGTTTGGGGGGCATCACAGCTGTCACCGTGAACCAGAGCCTGCTAAGCCCCCTCAAGCTGGAGGTGGATCCCAACATCCAGGCCGTCCGCACCCAGGAGAAGGAGCAGATCAAGACCCTCAACAACAAATTTGCCTCCTTCATCGACAAGGTGAGGGCTCCCCTCTGCGTGGCTGGCAGTGCCTGGGGCTGGACCAGGATCCCAGCCCTTTCTCTTGGTCACTCCACCCATGGGCACATCTCCAGCCCCTCACTAGTGTCCTGCTGGGCCCCACCCACTCTGGCAACATTCTGCCTTCCAACTAGTGACTTGGCCCCTCTGCGCACTTGGGTTTGGGCAGGGGAAGGGATAGGGAGGGATTTTGGAGGCTTCTGACTGTAAATCTTGGGGGCCCCTGACTCACTCGCCCATCTCACCCCAAGTCTGTAAAGCTCTCAGCCTCGAAGTGTTCCAGGTGTTTAGCTGTGGGAGGGGAGTTCCTCCCTCCGGGTCACCCTTCTCCCTATCCCAGCCCCAAGGGCCTTTCCAGTACTGCTCCTGTGCTTTAAAAAAAATTTTGTTTTTTTAATAAAAGGAATTTGATAGAATTCTAGGAGAAGGAAGCAGCAGTCCTGATTCAAGCAGGCAAATATTGATCCAGGCCTATGGCGTTCTAGGGATCTGAGAGTGGGGGGCATCAAGATGAGTCATAACTTGGCCAGGGCCCGGGGAGCTGACCTTGTGGGCGGGGCCGGGCGGGGCAGAGACCAGCCCCCACGGAGGGGTGAGGGGCAGAGGCTGCGTGCTGGAGACCCGCGCCTAGTCTCCTGGGGAGCACTTAGCACCTGGGGTTTCGGGGGTGGGGGTGGTGGGAGTGTGTCAGGGTGGAGTGGGGTAGGGGTGGGGTGGGGTCGGATGGGGTGGGGTGGGGTCGGATGGGGTGGGGTGGGACGCCAGGACTGGCTTCAGGAAAGCCCATGCAGGATTCAAAGTCTGCGGGCGTGGGACACCCTACCCGCGTTTCACGTCCTTTTAAACCCCAGGATTTATGGTTTCAGATAAGGCGCCTATCAACCAACGCCCCTCTCCCCCCGCCTCGGCCCTTGTCCCCTCACTCTTCGCTCCTCAGCTCTGCCCCAATGACCTGGCTCCACTTTCTCAGGGAAGGCGCCAGGCCGGGTTTTGCAGCCTGGGGTTGGGAGCGGGTTGTTGCTCCCTTAAGGCCCCAGGGCCCCCAGCGCTGGAGGACGAGTTCCTCTATGCTGACTGGCTCCTGGGAGGCATTGTGGGAGCGGAAGGAGGGAAATCCTGGGGCAGATTGGCGCCTTTAAGAATAGGAGTCCCCTGGGAACCGGGCCCGCCCCTGTTTTTGGGGAAAGCTTGGTGGTTCCTTGGCCTTAGGGACCCTTGACTTGACTTCTTGACTGCCTTTAGCTAGCTCTGGGGTCTTCCCAGTGAGTAGTTTAGCAGAGGCGGAAGGTCCCCAGTGCTCTACCCTTTCCTTTGATGGACTAACTTGCTAAATCTGATTTCCTCATCTACAAAATGGGCTCCCTAATCCCCTAAATCCAAGAGGTTTTGCCTATTCAGGCATATAATACATGTAAGAGCTTAGCAGTGCTTGGCCTACATTAAGCAGTCTAATAAGGGTAAATGTTACAATCACTTATTTTTTATAATTTTGGGACAGAATGAGCTGAGGAAGAAAGGGATTTACAGAGATGGATTTGCTGGATCTGAACCAAACCCTCAAGACAAACTTCTTTTCCAAGTCCTCCTAATTTAAAAGAAGTTCCAACTTTGGGTTAATTAAAAAAAAAAAAAAAGCATTCCTCTTTTTGGGACCAGTTTGTTATTCTTTCTTAAAAAATTTTCTCTTCCAACATAGTTTAATTTCATCCTAAAATCTGGATTCCTCCAACCCAAGGAACCTAGGACCTTTGTGTTCTGGACACGAAAACAGGATTGTGGATTCAGGGTAGAGTAGGGTGGGGTTGGATGTCGGAGAACACAAAGAGAGGGCTGTGGGGAGGAGGGTCTTCAGTTTGCAGACAGATTTACCTAGTTTCTTGCTCTTAGAGATGGGGCTTGGATAGGGCTTGCCTGAGATCTTCTAGGCCATTGCAGGGTTGAGGAGACCTGGGCTCAGAGAGGGGAAGCGACTCAAGATCAGTAGCAGCATTAGGCTAAAACCTAGGTCTTCTGGCCAGTGCCTTCCAGACTGTAGGGCTGAAGTTTCCCTGTAATCTATGAGTCTTTCAAAGCCACTCCAAATAATAATCATGATTGTTTGATATGAACCATCTATATTTCTTTCAATCATGAAAAGTGTTAATCAAAACTTGGCTACTTTTACTGATGTGTAATATACAATCTCAGTCAATAATACCTATTTTTTTCCTGAAAGTATAACTTCAACATAATTCCTAGATATCTACTTCCAACCATGTACCCCCTTGTCTCCTTGCAGCCCAACACTAATGCAGTTCTGGAGACCCAGCTGCTTGGGGAGTGGATTAAGGGAAAACACAGTGCTTGCTTTGTGCCAGACTTTGAGCTCTGGCCTGATGTGACTGTGGACTTTTCTGCCCCATCATACAGGTGCGGCACCTGGAGCAGCAGAACAAGGTTCTGGAGACCAAATGGAACCTCCTGCAGCAGCAGAAGACTGCCCGGAGCAACATAGACAACATGTTTGAGAGCTACATTAACAACCTCCGTCGGCAGCTGGAAACTCTGGCCCAGGAGAAGCTGAAGCTGGAAGTGGAGCTTGGCAACATGCAGGGGCTGGTGGAGGACTTCAAGACCAAGTGAGCCTCCGTCCTCCCCAACTGAAATCATCTCACCCTGCCTGGCCCCTTGGGACCAGAGGTTTCAGACCCTAAGGCCCTCTGGTTTTGGGCAGTGCAGTCCTGTATAATTAGGGTGACCCCAGGACAGTCTGGGTTTATGTCCATTTTTAATAGCACTTCCCCTCCCCCTTCAATTGCAGAACTGTCTTGATTTGGACAACAAATTATCTTCTAGAGTTTACACAGTAAATCTAAGATGGGAGACAGAGGTAGCCGACAGGCCTCTGTTGTATGTTAATAGCCCTGGCCCCTATTTCTTCCTTATCCCTGATTTCCGGCACATTCCAGAAAGTTCTGTCAAAGGTCTCCTGTCAGTCACTGTTACTAACCCTCCTCATATGCCTAATCCAATATATATTCATGGATTTGAGGAGACACTTCCTGCTCTAGGCTTCCTCACTGACTGGGGATGGTGTGGGATAAGCCTGGGGAGACAGTAGCTGGTTGAGGCAGAATGACCAGCCAATTATCTCATATCTTTTTACATTTCCATTAACTGAATTTTCTAGATATTCTTCCCCCCCTCAAAAGACCCAATGGCAACCTCACCTTTCCCTTTCATCCTCTCATTCTATGTCTCTTCCTTATCAGGTATGAAGATGAAATCCAAAAGCGCACAGACATGGAGAATGAATTTGTCATCATCAAGAAGGTGAGGGAGCACCCCTCCCCCCACCAGACACAGAAGGCTGGCGCTTAGAGCCTCAGGCTAGAGGCTTTCTGTTCTTAAATGTTTCCAAGTCATGGGACAACATTTGGGTGCCTCCTAGGTACTGAACATAGAAGGACAGAGCTCGGTGCATTTGGACAGAACTATGCAGCAGCATGGGCGTTGGAACATGGTTAAGCAAATGGAGCAGTGGAACTGGAGGTCCAGCTATAGAAGGCCTCCAGGCCGAGGGGGAGGCGGGAGGAGGTGGAATGTGCAGGAAGGTGAGGTAAAGGCGCTGGGAATGCAGGTGTGGTGGGGCAGAGACCGGACTGGATCGCTGAGGTGGGAAGGCAATTAGAAAGTTCTAAGTATAGGCCCCAACTTGGAATCAGGAGTGGGCACTCAGCTCTGGCTCCCCTTTCCCCACCCCACAGGATGTGGATGAAGCTTACATGAACAAGGTAGAGCTGGAGTCCCGCCTGGAAGGGCTGACTGATGAGATCAACTTCTACAGGCAACTGTATGAAGAGGTACGTTCTTAGTTGCCGGAGACTGGGGTTCCCTGGCCCCATCAGAGGCTCCTTCCAGCCCCGCCAGTGCACCAACAGACAAGGGCCCAACCCGGAATAATTCCGACTGCCATTAGTAACCTGGCATGGATGTCCTTTATGTTCTGTCTCCCTGAATGAGGGAGGGTTTATTACCCCATTTCACAGATGAGAAAACGGGCTCAGAGAACTGAAAGAGACTGTCCAAGGTCATCATACATACTGCAGAGTGGTGACCTGGCTACCTCAGACCTGCCCTGTCCCTAGGGTTTAGATAGATCCTTTGGGTCATATGGGAGCCCTCTGGGGCCGCCATACTGGTAGCTGAGAGCGTGGAAGGGCTCTGCCCTTCTGGTCTCTCACCCAAAGCCAGATTTCTTTTTAGCCTGGCCTCATTTCATCTTTACTTCCCGCCAAGTTCCAGGTCTTCGACCCATCTTCCTTCTTTAGGAACTTTGCCTTCTCTCCCGCCCTGTCTTGTCCCTTGTGGAAGGCCCTTCTACAGAAGGGGACTCCTTGTGTGCGGGGCCAGGGCCTTACCACCTCCCCTTCCTGCCACAGGAGATCCGTGAGATGCAGTCTCAGATTTCTGACACGTCCGTGGTCCTGTCCATGGACAACAACCGCAACCTGGACCTGGATGGCATCATCGCTGAGGTCAAGGCCCAGTATGAGGAGATCGCCAACCGCAGCCGGGCTGAGGCCGAGGCCATGTACCAAATCAAGGTAAAGAGCAGGGGCTCAACCTGGTGCTCCCCTTTTGGGTAGTTCCGGGTGCTAGTCCTTCCTTGAGGGAGAAGCGAGATTTCAAACTCTGCCTGCTGGGAGTGGGGCTGCCAAGTCGTGCCGGGGGACAGGGATGGGATGTTCCAGGCCCAGAGGTGTGGAGCCAGGTGGGCGTGAGATGACCTGGGCTCTGGTGACTTGGCTGAGGGTACTCTTTCCTTGGAGGGACCAGGAGTCCCGTCTCAAACTCACTCCTCATTTCACATCTGCAGTATGAGGAGCTGCAGACACTGGCTGGGAAGCACGGGGATGACCTTCGTCGCACGAAGACGGAGATTTCTGAGATGAACCGGAACATCAACCGTCTCCAGGCTGAGATCGAGGGTCTCAAAGGCCAGGTATGGGCTGGGCTGGGGGTGGGAGAGGGTCCTGGGACACCTCTGGGGTGGGAGGAGATACTACAGAAAGGAGTGAGGTGTCTGGGGGTTGGGGAAAGCATCTCGGGAGTTGGAGGGGTAGCTACAGGCCAGACTGTTCTGGGAGGCTGAGGGGTCAGAACAGGGGTCACGGGTTGGGCAGGTAGGTTGGAGGTCCAGGATGGGTTCCCCAAGCTTGCTTTATCTGTATTATAAATCAGAGTGCTTATATATCAGATGACTTAAGGGGGTTTAGAAAGCAGAGATCTAGTCCCATTGGGAGTGGGGAGTACAGCATCCCAGGTGAGAAGTGTGTGCAGGAGGGATCTGGAAGCTGCTCATGTCCCCCCATTTCACTTCCTGACTCTCACCCACCGGTAACATTTTCTTCCCTTTTAAAAAAAAATTATTTATTTGGCTGCTTTGAGTCTTAGTTATGACACGTGCACTCTCTGTGTCTCGTGGGCTCCAGAGCATACGGGCTCAGTAGCTGACATGTGGGATCTTAGTTCCCTGATCAGGGATCAATCCCTGTGTTGCAAGGCAGATTTTTAACCACTGGACCATGACGAAAGTCCCCTCTAACATTTTCTTGGAATAAGGTGGGTGGAGTTGGTTAGTCCAGGTTGTGGAGAGGGGGTCCCTAAAGGAGGGGAAAGAGAGAGTGGGTGCAGGTGGAGAAGGAGAGGAGGCAACCGGCCTCTGCTTTACCTGCTTGCTTGTCCCCTCCCCCGACAGAGGGCTTCCCTGGAGGCTGCCATCGCTGACGCTGAGCAGCGTGGTGAGATGGCTGTTAAGGATGCTCAGGCCAAGCTGGCCGAGCTGGAGGCCGCTCTGAGGAACGCCAAGCAGGACATGGCGCGGCAGCTGCGCGAGTACCAGGAGCTCATGAATGTCAAGCTGGCCCTGGACGTGGAGATTGCCACCTACAGGAAGCTGCTGGAGGGCGAGGAGAGCCGGTAGGTGTGGGGGTTCCCTGAGCACCCCTGGTGCACCATCCCTGGAGTGCGGGAGATGGGACCTGGGTCCTCAGGGCCAAGGGTTGGTCCTGATGTTCCATGTGTCCTCTGGGTACAGGCTGGAGTCTGGGATGCAGAACATGAGTATCCACACCAAGACCACCAGTGGCTACGCAGGTGAGTGTCCGAGTCTTGGGGGCAGGGCCGGAGGGCAGCTCCTCTGCGGGTCCCTCTGGTACAGCTGAGGAAGCTGGGGCCCAGCTAAATGTCCTGTCCAAGGTCACACGCATGCGTGTGTGCTCACTCAGTCGTGTCCGAGTCTTTGTGACCCTACGGACTGTAGCCCACCAGGCTTCTCTGTCTGTGGGATTCTCCAGGCAAGAATACTGGAGTGGGTTGCTACGCCCTCCTCCAGGGAGTTTTCCTGACCTAGGACTCGAACCCAAGTCTCTAACATCTCCCCAAGGTCACATAGCTAATAGCAAGACCCTGTCCCACCCTGCTCCTGGTTTTCGCCCAGTCATCTTGGAGAAGTGAACCAGGGCAGTTCCCCCTCCCTGAGGACCACTTCTGGAGTGTCAGGGAGATAGGGGGAACGGCAAGCACCTGATGTGAGCACAGCCTCCCATACTCACGTGGCTGTCTTTTCCTGACCAGGTGGACTGACTTCGTCCTACGGGACCCCTGGCTTCAACTACAGCCTGAGCCCCGGCTCCTTCAGCCGCACCAGTTCCAAGGCTGTGGTTGTGAAGAAGATTGAGACCCGCGATGGGAAGCTGGTGTCCGAGTCCTCTGATGTCCTGTCCAAGTGAAAGGCTCCTGCGGTCCCTCCCAGCCTCTCCGGCTCATTGGCTCCTGCAGATGGAGCTGTGCAGGGGAGCATCTGCACAGGAGACCTGAGGTTTCGCCCCTGTCCTCCGCCCACACCTGGGGGGAGTCGACTGCCTGGGGTTGCCCCTTTCGCCCATGACCCCACCTAAAAGCCAATGTAAGCGTCTTTTTCAGAATAAATCCAATTCGAGTATCTTTTTTTTTCAAAATAAAGCTTCAGTTGGCTCTGCCAACCCGCTATGCTGTATGCAGCCCTTGTCTGTGAGGTGGGAAAGAGGTTGTCAGGAGGCCTGTCTCTGGGATCAGAAGCTGGGGTGGGGGGCCACGTGGAGGAGAGTCTGGCCTCTTCCAGGCTGATCCCAGAGAGACTATTTTTGCTGAAAAACTCATTGATGCCTTGGTCTCAAATACCCCACTTGACTTTTATCTGTGCAGCAAACCCTGTTGGGGAGCAGAGCAGATTTTGGGTGGGAATATCAGGGGGGTTTCCTTTCTGTAGGCCTCACAGGTGATTGGCATCAGGATCAGGCCCTGAGAGACCAAGTCGGCCAAGTTAGGCCAATGGCCTAACTAAAAATCAGGTATTTGTACCCCGCACCATCCAGTTCTCAGGCCTGTACTCCTCAACCAGGCATATGGCGTTTTCTTGGTGGCCAGAGATGCCTTTGTACCGTCTTCATTCCTTAACATCTGGGGACAAAGAATCCCTAGGGACACAGGAAGTTCCTGGAGAGATCTAGAGTCCATTCTCAGCAGCTGGGTGTGTCACACCCACAGTTTCTAGAAGCCAAGATGGTATAGGGACTTGGCATGGACTGATGCGCCCTTCCCTGCTCCACTCACAGTCACAACCACCCTCCCCGCCCCCCGCCCATGGTTCCTCGGCACTCTTTTCCATCCATTTACAGGCAGTGTTTGTGTGATATACAGCGGAGTATGTGAAGGGCGTGTGTGTTTGCACGTGGAGGGTGTGTTGTGTGTATATGGGTGTGGATGGGTTCTGTGGAGTGTGTATAGGGGTTTTGCTTATCTCGTAGGAACACGGGTCTCCAGGGTTCAGGGCAGGAGCAGGGCTGGGTGGAGCAGGGCGTCTCTGGTACTCCACAACCACTACCACCACTCATGGAGTTCTGGGCAGATTCGCTGGCCCCTCAGTGCTAGACGAAGTGAGTCCTTACTTAGCACGGCTGAGATGGGGGGCATTTTCAGACTTTCCCAAACACCAAAGGAGAACGAACAGGTGGGGGCTGTCTCACTACCTCCCTGCTGCCCACCTCAATGGAGCTGCTTCCAGACCCAGATGAGACATTCTGCCTCCTCCGCCCCCATCACCCAGCCTGGGACCAGGGTCAGGGCTCTGTCCCCTGTCACAGGAGAGGACTTCACTCTGATGATAAAACTTAACAGCACCATTATTCGGAGCAGTGACTCTTAACTACTGTGGCAGCAGCTCTCAGTACAAAATTCATTTTTATCAAGACCTGCCAATGTTTATTGGAGAAGGCAATGCAGCACCCCACTCCAGTACTCTTGCCTGGAAAATCCCACGGGCAGAGGACCCTGGTAGTCTGCAGTCCATGAGGTTGCTAAGAGTCGGACACGACTGAAGCGACTTAGCAGCAGCAGCAGCAGACGTTTATATCTATATAAATGAAAGAAAAATTTCATAAGACAATATCAGCCATCTGCCCTCTGTTCACATGTGACTGGCTGTCTTACTGGGAGCCCAGAAGATGATGTTGAGACCTGAACAGGTGCAGTAAGCACCCAGTGAGAGAGATTTCTCCCCCACTGAGGCCTCAAGTCAGCATTTCCAACTGTGCCCCACAGGTGGAAGCCAACCACCTGTCTTATCAGGCCTTGGCCCTGGGGCGGTGGGCATGTGGTGGTGGTCGGGGCGGGGATGGGGGGTGGTGGATGGGCAGCCATCAAAGGTCCCATCAAAGCTCTCCTGGAGTTTCCACCCCTCCCTCCACTCCCTCCACTGTTTGGTTATGGAAGAAAGCTCCAGGGAGAATTCCCTTTCTGTCTTCCACTCCTCCTTCCTTTCCTGTTTATTGTGTATCTAAGACACCATCTCCTCTGGCTTTGCTGTATTTAATCCCGTAAAAGAGCCGGGTCCTCCAGTTCTCGTTAGATGAGACACTGCTGGAGGATGGATGCTCATGTTTCCTTCATACCTGCCTGGTGGTAGATCTTGTGCTTCATCACATTTCAAGTCTCCGAGGATCCAGGGAGGCAGGTATTAGAACCTCCCCCTTCTTTCAGGAGCTGTTTTTCCAGCTCCAACCCCATGGTTCTGGTAGCCTGCCCCTAATAGCACCTCTTCTCTGGGGCCAGAAAGGCGGAGGGAGCCAGGCTTGGCCAATCACAGGCCCCTTTGTGAGGTTAAGAGTAAATGCAATAAAATGCAGACAGTGTTCAATGGGTTTCTTTTGACATTCACACTGAAATGGAGAACATTGCTGTGTCACAGAAGATTCCCTTGGGCCCCTTGCCAGGGTGCAGCTTTTCTTTTAATTGAAGTATAGTTGACTGACAATGTTGTGTTCGTTTCTGGTGTACAGGAAAATGATCCAGTTTATCTATCTATATACTCACATATATACACACATGTATTCTTTTCTAGATTCTTTTCCATTATAGGTTATTGTCGGTCAGTCGCTACGTTGTGTCTGACTCTTTGTGACCCCATGGATTGTAGCCCACCAGGGTCCTCTGTCCATGGGGATTCTCCAGGCAAGAATACTGGAGTGGGCTGCCATTTCCTGCTTCCCGGGATCTTCCCAGACCAGGGATTGAACCCGTATCACTGCTTTGGCAGGTGGATGCTTTATCCCCGAGCCATAGTTCCCTGTGCTGGACAGTGGGTCTCCCAGGTGGTAAGAAGCTGCCTGTCAGTGTACGAGACTTAAGACAGCAGGGTTGAATCCCTGGGAAGACCCCCTGGAGGAGGAAATGGCAACCCACTCCAGTGTTCTTGCCCGGAGAATCCCAGGGACAGAGGAGCCCGGTGGGCTACAGTCCGTATGGGGTTGCTAAGAGTTGGACAGGACTGAAGCAATGTGGCACACCCGTGGCATACAGTGGAAAACTGTTGTTTATCTACTTTATATACAGTTGTGTGTTTTTGTTAATCCCAAACTCCTAATTTATTCCTGCCTCCGCCCCGCCCTTCCCATTTGGTAATCATTAAGTTTATTTTCTATGTCTACAGAGTACACTTAAAAAAATGCAAATCAAAAGAAAATGCAAATCAGATTCAGTTACTCTCATACTTAACCCCCAGAATCTTGACCCCCAGGATAAAACCCCAAGTCCCCTCTGCCTTGGCCCACAGCCTGGGCCAGCTCAGCCTCCAACCCCCCTTAGCACCTCCCCACACACACCTCCCCCATCCCCCCTCTCCCAACTCCCCTCCACCCACCCTCCCCCACAGTTGTGCAGCTCCGCAGCATTCACATCACATTCCTTCTGCCCTGGGCCATTGCACATGCTGTTCTCTGCTTGGAATGGGATGGCTTTTCTTAGTGTAGGAGCTTCCTAGGCAGGTGGAATCTTTCTGGACCAGGGATCGAACTTGTGACTCCTGCATTGGCAGATGGATTCTTTACCACTCAGCCACCAGGAAAGCCATATTTTCAGCCATTTTAACCTTTTTAAAACTCGTTCCTTTTGGAGGAAAAAATCCATTTGCTCAGGCCTAGTCCATGAGCAGCTTATGTATTGATTTATTAAAGTGTCTCCCTGCCAAGTGGACTTAGCCCCATGTGAGCAATAGCCAGTCCTCTGTAATGGTTTGGGCAGGAGTGGAAAAAACAGAGTTAGGCCTGGGTTGGCCTAAATGTGCCTCTAGCAGTGTGCCTGGTACCTGGAGGGTGGGGAGGCGGATGGCAGAGGTGAATGCGAAAGAACTAAGTTAGATCTTAGTCTATTTCCAGCTTACTTGGGAAAACACAATACACATCTCAGAGATATCTTCTCAGTGTGTTCAGGCATGCAAACATTTATTGGTGATCTGGGGCGAGCCAGACACTGGAAAAAGGTCCAAATGCTTGGCACATGGCAAGGTGAGGTGCTGCTCTACATGGTGGTCTCAGCAGTGATTTAGTGCCTTTCCCCGCTGGTGGCTCCCGAATCCCTGTTCCTCCTCTTTTCCTCAGTAGATGGAACGCTGCTTTTTAGCTGGGCACATGGCTACCAGGAAAAAGGACTAATTTCCTGCTTCCTTTGCGGTTAGTTGTGGCCATGTGAGAAAGGGATAGAAGTGGAAGTGGAGGGTGCAACTTCTGGGAAGTGTTCTTAGAGGCAGGAAGCACGAGCTGTTTCAGCTCTGTTTTCTGAGGGCAGAAATGCATACATAATGGCTGCAATTCAGGAGCCATATAGGACCATGAGGTGATCTAGGGAATGGAAGCCACCCTTGGCAGAGCAGAAGACAGATAGGACCTGGGTCCACGGCACCATGAAATGTCATTCCTGCATTGGACAGAACATTTCCATGTGTCTGGAAAATTGAAAGAGAAACAAGCTTCTGTCTGAATTGGGACACTGTTATTTTGTCTTTTTTCCTGTTACTCCCAGCTAAGCTAATTCTAATATAGTAAGCATATCTGCCTGTCTCAGGTGGGTAGCTGCTAGAGGAGTCCCAAGGATGAACAGAGAGCACATTGCAATAAGCAAACTGGCTTCCAGCCCTGGCCTGCTTCCTGCCCTTGACTTGCTCTGGGATGTTTGGGAAAGCCCTCCCCTCTCTGGGCCTCAGTTTCCTGTTCTTGAACAAAGAGGGCTGGACTCTAGGGTTGCTATGATATCTTCTAGCTCTGCCATCTTATCTTCTGGACATCTTGGTGAGTCATGGAGACCTGGAATGCTGAACTGAGAAATTTGTGCTTGATCTCAGAAGCACTAACGTCACTAAAGACTTTTTTTTTTTTTTTTTTTTTTTTTTGTGGAGAGCAAGGAAATGAATTGATGGGGGCAGTGCTTTAGGAAGATGAACTTGGCAGTTCCCAACAGGGACACGTGACTAAGTGGGACCGGGCACTGTGTGAGGATCAGAAGACCTGGGTGGGCACCCTGGCTTTGCTAATCATGGTGTCTATGACCTTGGGCATACTGCTTCCTCTCTCTGAACCTCAGTTTGCAGTCAGTTTCATGGGACAATCAACACCGCCCACAGTGGCTGTGAGGCTGAAACTGGTCAGCCATGTGAAAGTGTCCTGTGGACAGTAAATGGAGACGCTTGCTCTTTCCCCATCCTGCTCAGGATGAATGCTCTCTGTCCCTCTGTATCTCCCCCACCCCATGGACTATACTACTCCCCATAGGACCAGGGAGACTCAAGAAGCAGCCTGGGGCTGAGAAGCAGGCAAAGGCATCCCAAGGCATATCTCTGCTCCCCACTCCCTTCCCGCTTTTCTTAGGTTTCTCCTCCTCACTTCTCTGTGTATTTTGCTTTGCAATTTTCAAAGTGGTTTCATTTGGTTTGGGTTTGGTTCACTCGCTCTTCCTCTCTGTGAGGAAGGTTCGAGTCTCACTTTATGTTTTTAAACTACAAATCCTAAATTTTTTAATGATAAAAACATCCATCATTACATGAAGTAATAACTCCAACTCACTATAATAGAACTGTATTGTGCAGGATGCGCCTTTTATTTAATACAGTTGTGAGTCTCTAAACTCAGTCTCCTTCTACGGTGACCCCTTTCATTCAGAAATATACTTGGAATATTGTCAAGTCTCATTTTATAGGTGAAGGACAAGACCTAAGATCAGGGAGGGGAAGACACTTGCTCAGGGTTGCCTGGCTGTTGAGGGGCAAAACTTGGATGAGAACAAGGACCTCAACCTGTTTTTCCCAGATTATTTTATTAATACTTGCCCAGACTCTTTTATCCTAGGGGGAAGTTGCAGGATTACAGGAAAGGACTGAGGAACGGACCACACTGGTGGATGCACCCAGGGTGAGGGGAGAGGTGGTGGTGGTGGTTTAGTCGCCAAGTCGTATCCGACTCTTCGATTGTAGCCTGCCAGGCTCCTCTGTCCATGTCCATGGGATTCTCCAGACAAGAATACTGGAGTGGGTTGCCATTTCCTTCTCATGAGGGGGGAGGAGGGCAGTACAACTTCAGGTTGGCGGGCTCCTTAGGTAACTTTACTCAGGCTTCTGGCGCCACCTGGAGAAAGATTTGGGAAGTGCAACCAGACTAGCCTTCCCCACTAGCCTTCCTCCTGGCTTCTGGATGTTTCCTCTAGACCCCCTTTTCCTTCTAGATGATGGTCTATTTTGGGGGCTTATTGGAACAGAGACTGTAGGTAACTTAGAGTTTTGTTTTTTCTTTGGTTTAGGGGGTCAAAATTCAAATGCTTACAGGGGTCAGACCACTAATGTGAAAGAGGAAAGTGGGTCTGGGCTAAGAAACTGGATAGACACCTGCTGTTTACACACAAAAAAACACTGGAATATCCTTCTGCTCACAAAGAATTGTGTTTTACATTATCTTTTTTTGAAACTTGCTGGCCTTTCATTCTCCTACCAGAGACTGAAAGACAGACTCAGGGATGGTTTAATTTCTTTTTATCTCTACTATAAGGTGCTCCAAGTGTAGAAAAGACACCTGCCATTTATTTGGATTCATTGTTGGGACAGTAAGAGGGAAGGGTGGACTTCCATGATGGTTCAGTGGTTCTGGGTCCTGCCAATGCAGAGGACACAGGTTCGATCCCTAGTATAGGAAGATTCCACATGCCACGGGGCAACTCAGTTCAAGTGACAAGTACTGAGCCTGCACTCCAGAACCCCACAATGAAGCTACTGAGCAGAAGTGCCTAGAGCCAGCGCACTGCAACAAGAGAAGCCTGCATGCAGCATCGAAGACCCAGCACAGACCAAAAAAAAAAAAAAAGGGAATAGCAAGGACTATGCCAACTACAGTTACTGATAATCTCTGGGCCAGAGGCATCCCTACTATGGGGCTCTTGTTTTATCAGGCATTGCTCCATTACCCTCTGGCCGTGACTCGCGACCCTTGGTGAGGAGTCCAAGGGACCAAGGAAGTGCCCACCCAGACAGAGCTGTGTCTTCCTGTTCCTATCCAGATGGCCTTGAGTGCACTTCCAGGAAGTGGGCATCTTCCTTGGGCTCTGTCTGCTGCTGAACCTCTGGTTCTGACAGTGGCTGTCTAGTCCATGGGGTCACAAGAAGTGGGACACGACTGAGTGACTTTCACTTCACTTCACTTATATTTCTTTCTTTTTTTAAGCATTAAAAGATCTATCCATCATTATTCCTTTTTAGCTTTCCTTTATTTATTATTCCCTTTTATTGAAAAGTTTAATTAATGAATGTGAAACAAGGTATATCCCAATGTGAAATTATCATTATCAGACAATCAAATGTTGGCTTTTTTTCATCACCGAGTCAATCTTGAGCATTTGCAAATAAAGGTCATAATTTTTAAAAGGGCAAAGGGGAGTCAAAGGTAAAAAGAACAAAAATACAGAATCATAAATTAAAAAATAATTTAAAGATGAAATCAAACTGTATTTTTCTTGACTGTCAAAAGCATCAAACTGAAGACAGAGCAAAGTGTGTCTGTGACCACGTAATAGCTTCTTCTGTTTTATATCAGTGCTGCTTAGCTGGGTGGTTGAGAGGGTATTTTCCCTTGAGAGTGTATTTGGTTCCACGGTTGAAGACAATGTTGGTTGTTAGGTTTCACATTATATTTCTACTGGGCTGGCACAGAGGGCTTTTGGAAGAGTTTTTAGGGTGTTCACAGGTCTGTGCATGAGGGCCTTTCAAATGCAGGGTGAGATTCAGGGTGCAGCTGGGTTAGAAGAACAGGGGGTGGTGGGCCTCTCTCTGTGCCCTGTCCTAGCTCCCCCCAAAATTGGGCCAGGCCCAGGGCAGCCTCTTTCCTCAGCCTCTGCCTGATACAGACACTCAGGGATTCCAGAACTTTCAGTTTTGCAACAAAAATCGGAAATCTGGATTTTTACAGAAACTCTCTTGATTTAAAAATGTTAACAACTGGGATTTCCCTGGTCTTCCAGTGGTTAAGACTTAGTGTTTCCAATGCAGGGGAAGTCGATTCGATCCCCTAGTCAGGGATCTAAGATCCCACATGCTGCACGGGTTACCAAAAATTAAAAAAAAAAAAAAAGTTAACAACTAATTCAAATTTTTAGAAAAAACACTGTCCAGGCCAAGACCACACAAGCCTCAGAAAACATATCTCTGGGCTCTGGTTCAAAAGAGGGAGACTGAGGTCCTTTCCTGGTGGTCCAGTGGTTAAGATTCTGAGTTTCCAATGAAGCAGGTATGGTTGGATCTCTGGTCAGAAACTAAAATCCAAGGTATGGTTAAAAAAAAAAAAAAATGAGAGGGAGAGAAAGAGAGACAGGCAAAAGAAAAAAAAGAAGTAGGGAGACTGAGGTCAGAGAGACAAAACTTAACTTTGTTTCCAAAGCCTAGGAGCCGGAACCAACACAGAAGGAGTGGGCCAGGGGGTGGCTTCCCCAGTGGCTCAATGGTAAAGAATCCACCTGCCAATGCAGAAGACGTGGGTTCAATCCCTGGGTCCGGAAGATCCCATATGCTGCAGAGCAACTAAGCCTGTGAGCCACAACTATCGAGTCTGTGCTCTAGAGCCTGGGAGACACAACTGCTGATCCCGTGCACACCTGAGCCCGTACTCTACAACAGGAGGGTAGCCTTCGCCTGCTGAACTGGAAAAAGCCCACGCAGCAACAAAGACCCAGCACAGCCAAAAATAGATAGGTAAATAAAATTATATACATATTTTAAAAGGACTGAGGGGAAGCAGATGAAAGGGGCTGTAAAATCTTCATCACCAGCTCCCACCTCAGTCCAGCATCTGTTTTATGGGGAACTGAAGTGGTGGAGACCCAAGGGACCCAGAGAGCTCTAAATTTTCCTCTTTCCCTGCAGCCTGTTGCTCAGCCTGTCTGAACCTCTGAAGAATGGGAAGAAAGACTGGGCTGCGCTCAGAGGGAGGTTGTACTTGCGCAAAAAGGAGGTTCATCAGGTGTCCACAGAGGGGCAGCAGAGGAGCAGGGAAGTAGCAGCTCTATGTGCTAGAGCAGAGCTGGCGTGCCTGTGGCATCCTCCCCATTCCAGGAGCCAGAGCTGGGAGGTGGGTTGCAGGCCCCCACAAGCCCTCCTCCAAGGTCGAATCAAGCCCACCACCATGATTTGATTCATGCAGATCAAAGGAAGCTCCTGTCCTCTGGGGTCTTGCAGTCCCTGGTCAGACTCTTGCTTGCTAAGTGAATGGAGCTGGGGGTGGATTTTGGTCTGCATCCACCTATGTGCTACGGGCTTCCCTGGTGGCTCAGATGGTAAAGAACCTGCCTGCAATGCAAGAAACCTGGATTCGATCCCTGGGTCGGGAAGATCCCCTGGAGAAGGGAATGGCTACCCACTCTAGTATTCTTGCCTGGAGAATTCCATGGACAGAGAGAGGAGCCTGGTGGGCTACAGTCCTTGGGGCTGCAGAGTCACACATGACTGAGTGACTAACACACACACACACACACACACACACACACACACACAGACCTATGTCCTACACGCCTGGCAATCCAGGGGCCATGGTTGCAGTGGTTGCGGTGTGGTTGTGGCGGTGGAGGAGCTGCGGGCTGAGGGCAGCCCTGTTCTGGTGGATGTGTGTCCTCTCTATTGCTCGAAAACTTTGAGTTCCAGGTGAGAGGTGGCGGGGTTCCCCAAGAGGGCGCCACACTGCCAGGTGCCAGCTGCTGGCTCCTGCCTCTCCTGGCAGTTGGCAGGCTCCAGGCTCCAAGCTCCATAGGCAAAGCCAGGTGAAGCTGGGGCAGGAGGCTCTGCTGTGGAAGGATCGGGGGCTGGCAGGTGAAGCTGGGGAGGCAGATGAGGTCGGCAGAATCCAGGAGGAGCAGGTATTGGAGGCAGATGGGATTCCTGACCCTGGAAAAGGGACGCCTGCCCCATCGAATGCAGCTGGCACCTGGCACCACAACCCCACCACCTCCCCCATGAAAAGCAGCCCCCCCCCGCCCCCGACCAGCAGCTCAGCTCCTTGCAGGTTTCCAGAGTAAGCGCAGTCTCACACCCCTGCTCTTCGCATGAGCTTTCCCCTGCGGCAGTGTGCCGACATGGGGCTCCCGTCTTAAGTACTCCTGAGGCTTCTGAATCCTGACTTGTCTGAGGCTGGGCTCCAGGCTCCCCTGCATTCCAACCCATGGCTCTTTTCTTTGCATGGAATTCTGCCCCCCAACCTCTACGCCCCAGCAGATGGTGAGCTTGGTGAGTCTGCCTGGAATGCCTCTCGTATCCCTGTTCCTGGCAGGAAAGCCTGACTACATCCCTTCTCCCTCCTCCCAGCGGCAGCCTCACCATCACAGAAGACCTGCAGGGAGCTGGTCATGTGTGTGCATATGTATGCATGTTTGTGTGTGTGTGCTCATATGTGTGTGTGGTAAGTGCACACACAGAGGGCCTCAGGCAGCAGAGGCCAGACTAATCCACATGGGAGGTACCATGTGCGCAGGCGCAGACAGGCACAGACAGGCCTTTCACATCAACCCAGAAAGACACAGCTCTGTATGCAGTGTATGCAGTGTGGGGTCTACTTTAAAAAAAAATTATTTCATTGACGTGCATTAAAACATACACACAAGAAGCACTCACATCAAAAGATCCCGTGTGCCACAACTGAGGCCTGGTACAGCCAAATAAATAAGATATAATTTTTAGAAATGTACAGCTTGACGGGTTTTCACAAGCTGAACACACTATGCTACCAGCAACAGATGAGGAAAGTTCAGCGCAAGCACTGGAGGCCACGTGGGGCCTTTTTAGAGGCCTGTGCCTTGACTCTGAAGCTGGGATGGGGTCTCCAGAGGGCCGGGGGAGGAGAGAATCTGGGGGGAGGTTCTGACTTTCGCCTGTCTCCCCAAGGGGCCAGACTTGGGAGGGCACAGCTGCTGGGGTGACATCCGCCCCAGACAGGCTTGTCATAGCTCCAGCGTACAGACAGAACAAGAATTAATGAAATCCATTGATTAATGAAATCAATGTCCTAGAACTGCAAACACAAGGAGGGTACAAAGACCTGCCCCCTAAAACCAGCACTTCCAGGATGGAACTGGCTTGATTGTGTCTGGGACAATTATAAATGCCCAGGGACGCTGTACAGGTCTGAGTGACTGGACATGCACAGGGACACCGTTGCCCACTGTGCATATTTTACGGAGACTGCACGGAACCCTGTGTGTGGTGGGGGTTTGCTGGTCTGGTGGTGTTGGGGTGCTGGGTATGACAGGCTGGGAGTGGGTGGCTGGGTGGCTGTGCGTGCAGGGCTGTGTATGTGGGGCTGTGAGAAGGGCTGGTTGTGTCTGCATGCTTGGGAGCCTATGGGCACAGATGTCTGTGGGTGAGGGGACAGCGCCGGGAGAGCAGTAACTCTACCCAGAGGTCAATCTGGAGAAGAAGAAGGGACAGCGGGGGGTGGTGGTGGTGGGAGGCTGCCAATGGACTGTTCCTTTTCCCGAGGGTCTTGCCAGTGGGCTCCTTCTCCTGGCTCCCAGCTCTAGGGGTCAGTCGCCCTGCCCACCGCCTGCAGTAACTAGCTAGGTGGAACCCAGGCTGTGGCCCAGATGCTGAGGTAGCAGGCAGGCCAGGGAGGAGGGGGTGGGGCCAGCGACATGCCAGAGCGGCAGCCAGCAGCATGGGGCACCCTGCCCTGTGCTGAGCTGGCAGCTGGCGCTGGAAGCAGGCGGGGCCCCACCCAAGCAGGCCAGGGCAGGCAGGGCAGGGTCTGTCTTGGGCCAGGGAGGGGATGGAGCCGATGGGGCAAGCCTGGGCCTTGTCTGGCCAAGAAGGAAGCTTGAGGGGCAGCTGAGAGAATTCCTTTTGTGCTGAGGGCAGGGTGTCCGTGCCTGCTTAGTCTTATGGGTGCCTGTGTGACTGATTTGCTTATGTATCTGTTTTTCTGTCTTTAAAAAAAAAATACTTATTTTTAATTGAAGGATCATTGGTTTGCAATATTGCTTTGGCTTCTGCCATACATCAGCATGAATCAGCCATAGGTATACATATGCCCCTCCCTCTTGAACCCCCCTCCCAGCTCCCTTCCTTTCCCACTGCTCTAGGTTGTTACAGAGCCTCAGTTGGAGTTTCCTGATTCAGCAAATTTCTCTCTTGTATGCATGGATCCGCGGGCCTGTGTGAGGGTCACGGGTGGTTCTGTGTGTGTGTGACTGTGTGTGACTGGCATCCAGGCATGTTTGTGTGAGAGTCTTGCACAGATGTATTTATGGGAAGGCTGTGGCCCCTTTTGGAAAGATGCACGTGACTCCTGTAGGTCACGTCTGTGGCAGACAACTGCCTCTGTCAATGCAGGCTTTCTCCAAGGCTACATGTGTGTGCAGGTCTCTGTGTGTGTATGTGAGTAGTTCAGGTCTTGGGTCTGGAGAGCAGAGGGCCAGTGGTTGGTAGCGGCCTGTCCAGGGTAGGTGGTGTGGGGAGGGGAAGGGTCTGGGTTTCCTGAATTGGAGCTTGGCCAGGCTCTGGGATCAATCTGTTCCTGCAACAAATTCAGGTGTTCTTCCCACCCCCATTACTCCTGCTTTAAAGGTTCTGATAGTGTGTGTGTGTGTGTAATGACCCACAAACCAGTGCAACTCTGTGTAACCATTCCACTGGCCCATTACAATGTGCTCGTGTTTATAACAATCCTAAAGACCATGTGTGCACCATGTGGAACATGCATGTGTAAGACACACTCCTACGTGTGTCTGTGTTTGTGTGTGTGACGACCTCTCAAGCCTCTGGCTATGTGCCTTGGTGTGTGTGGGTCCCACAGTCACCGTGCACGTATGGTCTCTTCTCAGCCCTGGGACTGGGCACATACCTCCTGTTGCCTCCTGAAAAGCCCACGTGTGCTGACACTCAGCTTCTTTCTGCTCCTCACCCCACCCCTTCTCAGCCCTTGGGGATCCTCCCTGGAGACGGGAACCCTGGGTGGTGAAGTTGAGAACCGGGCCTCCTGCAGAGTCAACTGTTTGCCTCCCAAGTCTGCTTTAGTGTCATGGGGGCAAACAGACGCCATACCAGCTAGGAGCTCAGGGGGTGGCCACGGCCAGGGCCGGTGGGAAGAGCACATGGTTAGAGCCAGGCAGAGCTGGGTTCAAATTCAGACTCACACCATACCTGTAGGACCTTGGACAAACCATGCTCTATGCCTCAGTTTCTCCTGTTTATTTTTGGAGTTGCTCTGACAAGCAACGGGTGAACAGGATGCTCCCGGCAGTAGGTACACAGACACAGGAGTCTCTGGACAAAGGTGGATCCTCTTCAGTGTGAGGGATCACTTTGAGAACACTTGAAGATCACCCTGAGATCTCGCAGGAAAGAGCCACAGGGGTTGGAGAAGGTGTCTGGGGTCTGGTCTCGAGGTAGCATCTGAGATCTGACCGTCAGGGGCCCTGCAGCGTGGAGGTGAGCAAAGCCATGGCTGGAGAACTCTCCAAACATGTAGCCCCTGCCAGGGCCCCCAGGGCCCCGCCTGTCTCAGAAAGCCTTGGGCCTTGCACCCCTCTCCGAGAGTGGCATAGAGGGGGGCACCCAGAGTGTGTGTGGAGGGGGCTATAGAGATGATCTTGAAATGGCGGTCATGGAGTGATACCCACAAAAAGTCAACTTGCAGGCTCCAAAAGACCACTGTCCATTAGCTGAACCCACAAAGATCCAGGTGAGGAAGACACCCTTAAAAAGAGAGGACACAGCCTCCCATTTCAGAGGGACAGAAATCCCCAGCACCTCAACGACGACCCTTGAAGAACACACACCAGATAATCCTCCCCTCCAGAGGGCCCCCGATTCTTCCAGAAGGGTGGACACGCATTCCCCACCCCCTCACCCCTGGGGAGGACGCACAGAGGGCTGCAGGCAGGCCCCGCTCCCCCTGCTGAGTCAGCCTGTCCCAGCTTAGCCGGCGGGTGTTGGGTGGCAGCTGCTGGGCGCCAGTCCAGCTCCAGGGGTGGGGCAGGGGGTGAGTCACAGAGCGGCCTCCAGAGCCGCCCAGGCCTCCCCCTCCCCGCCGCGGCGGCCGTGGGAGCGCGAAGGCCCAGCCAATCGGCGGCTGCCACCCGGCCTAGCGCTCTGGCCCCGCCCCCGCCGTGGGCCGCCGGCCTCTAGGTTCCCAGGGCCCCCTCGCAGATGGCCCGATGGACACCCCCCACGACCTGGCACCCGACCAGAAGGAGCCCGTGGTCGCTGCCTGGGGAACGAGGTGCAGAAGACGGAGCACGGGGCTCCCAGGGAACAGAGCTCCGAGCCAGGAAGTCTCAGTTCCTCCCCTGGGTCCCCCTCTTTGCCATTTCCACCTGCTGGTTCGGGGCAGGAGTGACCTTGTCAGTGACAGAGATGGGGTGGGAGTTGTTTTTCAGTCGCTCAGTCGTGTTCTTTTTGAGACCCCATGGGGTGGGGATGGGGTGGTGAAATGGCCTCCTTCTCTGGCTGCCCTGTGAGCTTTCCCTAGATTGTCCCCTCCTCGAAGGGACTAAATTGGCTTTGAGTTCAGGGTCTGGGACTGTGCTGGCCCACATTGGCACAGTCTTGATGGCAAAAGTTCTCTGGCCAGAGTCATCCACATCACAAGCTCTGTTTTCTGCTTCAGACATGACAGTCACTGTTCTTAGGTTGTCCTTCTTAAGACTCTGATCCCAGCTACTGAGCCCCTCCTGGCCAGGGCCCAGGCTTGATCCAGACACACAGGTATGCAGGTATGCACAGACTCCCCTGGGCAGCCAGAGGTTATGTGGACACACAGACAGACCTGTCCAGATCCTCACATACATGTAACACAGAGACCTTTTCAGCACAATAGGCAAGCATCACAGCTCTGTTCCTTACTACTTTCCTGACTTTGAGTCTGTCATCAGATTTCTCCAACCGTTTATCTGTAAAATGGGGATAGCTAGAATCCCTTCCTTACAGGGAGGATTCAAGGAAAAAAAAAAAACCCAACACCTAGAGAGTGCCTGTTGGAGAAGGAAATGGCAGCCCACTCCAGTATTCTTGCCAGGAGAATCCCAGGGACGGGGGAGCCTGGTGGACTACCGTCTATGGGGTCGCACAGAGTCGGACATGACTGACGCTACTTAGCAGCAGAGAGTGCCTGATACATTGTAATAACTCAATAAACGTAGCTATAATGATCTCCCAGACCCACAAGAATATATCCTCACAAGCACACTCATAGACCCACACCAATACACACACACACACACACACACACACATGCCAGACTTCAGACATCAATACATATGCAAGCACCAGGTGTGTTTGCATATAGAAACACAAACAGCCACCCCCTCGCCCCCACTGCCGCCCCCAGAAAAACAGCAGCCTCCGCAACAACCATAAAAGCAAGTTTTACTGCCCAGGGTGTGATGGGAACAGCCAGCCCAGCTGGGCGGGGGGCGGAGGCCTCAGCGTCGGGCGGTGCCCGCCCTGCTCAGGCTCCCACTCAGCCCCAGGGAGAGGACGCTTTCATTCTTCCAACACGCCCCTCTCTGTGCCCTGAGAACAGTCACCCCATCCTCTCTCCACTGTCACCTGAAATCAGGCTCCACCTTCTGGCAACACTCTGAGCCCCAGGGTGGGGGACCCCGAGGATTTGTGGTCCGTGGGGTCGGTGGGTGGGCATGGTGGCCTGGCTCGCTGGGGAGGGGCTGGGGGCCGGCAGGGTGGCCCTGTCCCCACCACTTCTCTGGGCTGGTGGATCCTGGAGGGTAGTGGTTGTGAGCATTTGACTGCTGGGCCCTGGAAGCAGCCAGAAGGGGACCATCTGGAGCTGGGAATACCCCTCTGGGCTTAGATTCCCCTGGACTCTGGACAGCTCTCAGGAAGCTTCTGTCTACTATTTATTTTATTTTTGTTGCGATAAGAATGCTTAACATGAGATCTACCCTCTTACATTTTACCTGTACAACATAGTATTGCTACAGGCTCCATGTTGAAGCATCTAGAACTTACTCGTCTAGAAATTGGACCACCTTCTACTTCGTATTGTGCTCCGCATCCCCAGCTCTTGCTGGACCCTCAGCTGTCCCCAGAGCTGGGGACATTTGTGAGTGGTTCTTCGGGTCTCCAGGAAAGCTAGAGGGAATGCTGCCTCCAGCTCTTTTCTGAGAAACCATGGCCACAACAAACTGGTCTTCTACTTTAAGCAGGTTCTCATTGCCCTCCAGTCCCCTCCCTCCATTAACACACAAGGATACCGAATACTCCTGGTAGCATAAGCTGTCAGAGCTGAAAGGGCACCCCAAGGTTACTGACACAAGACCCAAGACGGAGGGCCCCGGGTCTGAGGTCACACTGTGAGTGTGTAGACGCAGCAGTGGGACTGACCCAGGGCTCCTGTCTCCTTGTGCAGAAAGGCCCGAGTCTCAATGCTGGCGGTGTTTTACAGTCCCCCTTGTTTTACAGGGCTGTGCCCCTCCTGCAGCATCTGATCCCAGGAGCTGGGAAGGGGACTCAGGCTGTGTCCTCAGGGACTCCAGCCTGATGGGGAGGAGGGTGTCAGATCCAGGGAACAGAGAGGCTCATCCTATACATGGGACCTGAATACACCAGACCAGAAGGTCTCACAGTCTTGGGGAGGTTATCAGGCAGTTGCCTGGAGGAGGGTTTTGAGGGAGAAGAGGAACATGGGCAGGTCCAGCAGGGGTGGCCTCTGGACCGTGGGAGTGGGGGTCTTGAGGAAGGTTGGACAGGCTTGCTCTGTCCCTGCATGGAGTAAACCTCTGCTTCCCACTGTGGGGACTGGATTGTGGGGGCTGCCATTAGATACCAGGTGACTCTGCTTTAATGTTGCAAATGACCAAAGGGAGGCCAGAAAGTCTTGCAAGGACTGGATGTAGTTGTAATGACCTGTAATGTAACCTCCAGGGTGGGGACACTGGTCACCTTCAGAGACTGGTCTCCCTTGGTGGTGGGGGGTGCTGGGTGGGGAGGGGATGATTTCAATAATGTCTTGCCAACCTCCACTTGCCCACAGCCCAGCCCAAGCTTCATAGAGACCAGCTGGCCTTCGAGTGTGGCCATGTCCTGCCAATGGGTGCCCAGAGGACTAGGAAGACTTCTCAAATGTCCTGGCCTGCAACAGACCCTTTTCTTTCCTGCTTTCAGATTTCCTGCCCCCTTTTGCCCTCCAGGGCTGGGATGAGCCAGAAGGGTGGGGATCCCAGTTGCCAAGATCCAATTTTGCTGGCTGGGAGTTTTTCAGGTGCTAATTAAAAGGAGCCACCCAGAGAGAATGACTTCACTTGTTCACACACACACCCTGCACCCTGCCCTTTCTTCTGCCCCCATTCACACGCCCAGCCAAGGCCAGGGCGGCTGGCAAGGGAGCCCCACAGGGAAAGCAGGATTGTGAGCCTGTGTGGCTGTCAACAAGCAAACTGCAGGCTCAGAGCATTTTTGACATTTTTTTCCCCCTAGTCAAATGTTGCAGTCTCAGCATTTTCCCTGTTCCCTCCCCAGATGAACTGGATGGGGAGGGGCCCGTGAGGGCCCCACTGTGGGGAAACACTGAGGCCTAGTCTCAGTCCAGCTAGCTGCAGCCCTGGTGGGTGGGGGGCAAGGGGGCTCTTGGTGGGATCACCTTCAGCACAGGCAGGGAGGGCTTCTCCCCACTTCACAGTCCTCTCTGCTCTCTAAATTCTTCCAAAGATAAAACCACGATCCCTTCCATTCTGGGCTGCAGGATGGGAGCGTGATGCCCGAGGTGGGCATTGGCGCAGAAACAGCGGCATCTTAGGAGAAGTGTTGGAGTGTTGCCCAGAACTCCCAAAGGTTCCTGCGTTGGTGCTTGCTACAACCCCCATGGACCCCTTGGTCTCGGCTAGTTGGGAGGAGGCATGCGAGTTTCTGGATTCTGTCAGGATCGGGGTTATGGTGCGGGGGTCTGACCCCGGACTCCAGGTGCCGGGGAGCAGCGCGGCACATGGGAGGCCAAGGGGCTGGGCGGCCGCGCCCCGCGTGGAGCTGGGCGGAGCCGGCGCAGGCCCGCTCCCTCTCCTGTGTTCTGGGAACGTCCTGCAGGGGTCGCCCTAAGCCAGGCTCCTGGGCGCCGGGGGCGGTGCGGGTTCTCTCCCGAAGCCGGGTCCCAGGTCAGACCCCAGGTCCCAGACTCGGGCTCTCTTCTCCCTTCGGGGTCCTCCAGCCCTCAGGAGTCTGGGAAAAGCCACTAGGGAGGGACAGAGACAACGTGGGGTCCAATGGCTCTGAAGCGACAGGAGTGACAAGTGTCGTTGGCCCGACAGGGCTCATGCAAATGACATGCAAATGAGCCCAGGTAATCCGCCCTGGCCAGAGCCCGACACGTTTTGACTCGGCGGGGAGACCTTATCTCCGGTTTTCTTCCTATGTCTATGAGCGTTAGGATACCATCCTTACTCCCTCCCTCCAAGTAACTGTGCCAGTGCTGTGCTAAATGCTCTGGCTACTTCACTTAGCTGTCAGGATAAGCCACTGGCAGGGACCATCATCCTCATTTATATATGGTTCCCATGGGTTTAGAGTAATGTTTCCCAGTTTTTCCTCTTTTCCCTCAGAAATCACCAGGTATCAAATGAGCTTGAACAGAATATAACAGGACCCATCACCCACTCCCAGCCTCTGGAAAACAGGGTCCTTCTGCGAGGTCCCTGAGAATGGAGATCTTGGTCTGTGATTTGGCACAAAAGGACTCCCTGAAGATTAGGTCAGGACTTTGAAGAAGTCATCTGGAGCATTCCCTGCCTCTGTGGGGCAGCCTTTCGCTGCAGGACCTGGGTCAAGGGGACCTTGAGCATTAGTGACCCACACTGCTCACGTCCTTTGTCCTTTCCTTAATGGTGTCAGAGGTCTGACTCCATCCCCCTCTCTGTAGCACTGGCCCATTCCTCTGATGATGGGCCAGGCTTCCCAAGGGACTTTTAGAGGGGGTTTCGGTGCAGTTTCTGTACCCCTTTCTTACGAAAGGCCTTCATCGAGCTGGGGGCCTGTGGGTGACACTGATCACTTACCCAGAGTAGAGTCCCAGAGAAAGCAGAACTGAAGCCTTCTTCCCCAGGAGGTAGGCACAGTTCTCCTTGGCACTTGGCTGGGGCTGGGGCCAGGGGAGGTGTGCCCCTCCTCTTCCTCCAAGTGCCTGACAGCATCCTGGTCTCAGGATAGAATCTCCCCTCTCTACACCCAATTCCTCCCTGACATCTTCATTTACCCTGCCCTGCTATCTCTCCCACCTCCCACTCCTCCGTGGCCCCCTGCCCCTCTTCTCTCTCCTGGATCTTCCGCCAGGCACCCCTTCTCTGTCGCTGACCATTTGGGAACCTTGGCTGCTCATCCTGGAGACCTCCTGGGTTTCTCTTTCCTGCAGGCCTGGGGCCTTGAGTGCTTCTCCCAGTTGCTGGGAATGAGGTGGTTCGAGGAATGAAGGTCTGGCACATTCCAGAGTTTGGAGGTGCTCAGATGCCCAGCACCTGGGCTGTTTGGAGTCTGAGACCCCTGGCCCTGCAGAAGCCATGAGGCAGATGGCCCAGGTCTCCTTGGGGTAGTGATGGCACAGGGGGACAGGTACTTTGGGGGGCTCAGAAACCAGGCCTCAATTTCTACCATTTCCATTCTCTACTCTGCCACACTGCATGCCACCATGTGCTGCCCTCCCCAGCTGGCTGTCACAGAGGTCTGGGTCCCCCTTCTTATCCCCTTACTCAACAGTCTCTCCCTCTTGCTTCCGGAGGCCCTCCATACTCCCCTCTTCTGCAAGATGCTGCCAACTGCCCCAGCCCACTATTCCTGGAGTTGTTCCATCTGGTCTGAGCAGGTTTCTATCTTTCTTTAGATTCCCCATCTCCTCAGGTAGAGGGGGAAGAACAGAGGTGCTGATTCAGGTTGAGAACAGGTAGATACAGGCACAGACCTGAGAAAGGGTTCAGGTTTTATAGACAGACCTGGTTCAAATATTGACTCCACCACCACTGTTGTATGAGCTAAGACAAGTGATTTAACTTGACTGACCCTCAGTTCCCCCATCTATACAGTAGGGATAATTAGAAGCACAGTATGGAAAGCACCTGGCATGTAGTAGTTGTGCATTAAATGATAATTCTTCTTCTTTTGACCATGCTGTGTGGCTTGTAGGTCCCAGTTCCCCAACCAGAGATTGAACCCTGGGCCATGGCAGTGAAAACCCAGAATCCTAACCACTACACCATTGGGAATCCTCTGATTATTCTTGATACATATAATAGTATTAAAAATTGAGACAACTTCCTGGAAGAGAGGTCTTCTCTGGAACCCCTAAATGTAAGGAAGGACCCTTCTTGATGTCGAATCCCTGCCCCCAAGTAGCCTTTCTCTCTGAGACACCCTTCTCATCCAGTTCTTTATTGGGATTTTGTCTTCTTAGGAGAGGCAGGGTGGGGTGGAGTGCCTGCCTCCTGGGAAGGGGTTTGGTTGTGGGCTTGAAGATGATCACTTGCTCTCCTCCAGCCCCAGTTCCCCTCTTCATGAAGTTGCCAGCTGCCCCTGGTTGGGCCTGCCTGGGCAGGTAGGCAGAGTGCTCTCAAAGTCAGCAGAGGGGTTTAAGCGATCTCATCAGTGTCTGGGAGCTGCCCCGGGCACCCTCAGAGGGGCTGGGGAGAGCAGGGAGAGGGTGCGGCCTGAGCAGCCAGTGGGAGGTGGGGGTGCAGGGTGGGGACGGCTAGTGCTGGTTTCCTTCCCGAGTTTCGATCAGTGGGGCGGGTTTAAGGCTGGGCTCTGATGAGCTAGCAGCTTTTCTCTAGGAAACCCGAGAGCTTTGAAGACAGAAAAACAAGTTTGTTCCACATCAAATCAGGGGTGCTGGGGAACTTTTTTTTTCTGATGAAGCACCGTCTCCCAGAAATGTGTGCCTTGGGTGGAGCTGGGGACTGAGGGCATTCACACACAACCCTCATACACACACATCATCACATACAACCTCACCACACAGTCACACTCCTCTCTCCCCTCTTTGCACACCTTTATACGTTGATGTACACAAGTGTCTTCTACCATGCATATTCACAGAAGCTGTGTATTCACACTCTTACCTTATACACACTGCTAGCTTACACATTCACACCCAAACTCTGCTTGCACAGCTCCCTACACTTTTACTTGTATGCACACACATGTGGCCTTGCATGATCATATCCCATCCCTTTTTACATTCATGCTCACTCCCTCACATTGTATCAGCTCCTGGTGATACACTCCCCACCTGTATTCACATGCTTGTCCTTACTTTCTTTTACTGTGGGAGGTCAGAAGGGCAGTTGTCCTTGGACAGCAGTGAGAGCAGGAGGAATCCCGGGAAAGTCAGTCTTTATTTAGTAGGCTAGGCCTGGTTGGTGAGTGGAGGCTCAGAAAATGATAATAAAAAAAAAAAACCCTAATAGTTGATGGGTACCACCCTGTGCTAAGTACTGTTGTGAGCATTCCTCGTATATCAGTTGTTTGACATAATGCAGCAATCCTAGGATTGGATTGATTGAAATAGGAATGATTATCCTCATATTAGAGTCGGGGATGCAGAGGCACAGAGAGGTTAAGTCGCTTGCCTGAGGTCACACAGCTAGTCAGTAGTGGAGATAGCATCTGAACCCAAGCAGTCTGGGCCAGTTGGGACTTCTTAAAAGTTCAGAAAAATGCCCAGAAATCACCAGGGCTTAGGTCCCCATTAGGGGGCCTGTTTGGGGCCTCTATTTCTTTGCATTGATCGTTGAGGAAGGCTTTCTTATCTCCTTGCTATTCTTTGGAACTCTGCATTCAAATGGGTACATCTTTCCTTTTTCCTTTGCCTTTAGCTTCTCCTTTTCTCAACTATTTGTAAGGCCTCGTCAGACAACCATTTTGCCTTTTTGCATTTCTTTTTCTTTGGGATGGTCTTGATCACTGCAAAGAAATAGAGAACAATAGAATGGGAAAGACTAGAGATCTCTTCAAGAAAATTAGAGATACCAAGGGAACATTTCATGCAAAGATGAGGACATTAAAGGACAGAAATGGTATGGACCCAACAGAAGCAGAAGATATTAAGAAGAGGTGGCAAGAATACACAGAAGAAATGTACAAAAAAGATCTTCATGACCCAGATAATCATGATGGTGTGATCACTCACCTAGAGCCAGACATCCTGGAATGTGAAGTCAAGTAGGACTTAGGAATCATCACTACAAACAAAGCTAGTGGAGGTGATGGAATTCAAGCTGAACTATTCCAAATCCTGAAAGATGATGCTGTGAAAGTGCTACAGTCAATATGCCAGCAAATCTGGAAAACTCAGCAGTGGCCACAGGACTGAAAAAGGTCAGTTTTCATTCCAATCCCAAAGAAAGGCAATGCCAAAGAATGCTGAAACTACCGCACAATTGCACTCATCTCACATGCTAGCAAAGTAATGCTCAAAATTCTCCAAGCCAGGCTTCAACAGTACGTGAACCGTGAACTTCCAGATGTTCAAGCTGGATTTAGAAAAGGCAGAGGAACCAGAGATCAAATTGCCAACATCTGCTGGATCATTGAAAAAGGAAGAGAGTTCCAGAATAACATCTACTTTTGCTTTGTTGACTACATCAAAGCCTTTGACTGTGTGGATCACAATAAACTGTGGAAAATTCTGAAAGAGATGGGAATACCAGACCACCTGACCTGCCTCCTGAGAAATCTGTATGCAGGTCAAGAAGCAACAGTTAGAACTGGACATGGAACAACAGACTGGTTCCAAATAGGAAAAGGAGTACGTCAAGGCTGTATATTGTCACCCTACTTATTTAACTTATGTGCAGAGTACATCATGTGAAATCCTGGGCTGGAAGAAGCACAAGCTGGAATCAAGATTGCTGGGAGAAATATCAATAACCTCAGATACGCAGATGACACAACAGTTATGGCAGAAAGTGAAGAACTAAATAGCCTCTTGATGAAAGTAAAAGAGGAGAGTGAAAAAGTTGGCTTAAAACTCAACATTCAGAAAACTAAGATCCTGGCACCTGGTCCCATCACTTCATGGCAAATAGATGGGGAAACAATGGAAACAGTGAGAGACTTTATTTTCTTGGGCTCCAAAATCCCTGCAGATGGTGACTGCAGCCATGAAATTAAAAGATGCTTGCTCCTTGGAAGAAAAGTTATGACCAACCTAGACAGCATATTAAAAAGCAGAGACGTTACTTTACCAACAAAGGTCCATCTAGTCAAAGTTATAGTTTTTCCAGTAGTCATGTATGGATGTGAGTTGGACTATAAAGAAAGCTGAGCACCAAAGAATTGATGCTTTTGAACTGTGGTGTTGGAGAAGACTCTTGAGAGTCCCTTGGACAACAAGGAGATCAAACCAGGTAATCTTTAAGGAAATCAGTCCTGAATATTCTTTGGAAGGACTGATGGTGAAGCTGAGACTCCAATACTGTGGTCACCTAATGCAAAGAACCGACTCATTGGAAAAGACCCTGATGCTGGGCAAGATTGAAGCAGGAAGAGAAAGGGACAACAGAGGATGAGATGGTTTGATGGCATCACCGACGTGATGGACAGGAGGTTGAGTAAGCTCTGGGAATTGATGATGGACAGGGAAGCTTGGCATGCTGCACTCCATGGGGTTGCAAAGAATCGGACACGACTGAACTGAACTGAACTTGGGGCCTCTGGCCTTCCATTGCCACCAGGCACTAGGGAGGCAGTGGCAGAGAAGGGATTCAGGGAAGTCAGAATCAGCCTCCCCTTCTGTTCTTTCCACTGCTGCAGGACTGGTTCCTGCCTAACTCCCAGGCCTGGCTCCAGGTGTCTAGGTAGCCTGCAGGGGGAGTCAAGACTGGGAAAAGCCGGGCTCCAGCTCCTGCCTGAAAAGGAAAGCTGGGAATGAGTCTGTGCCCTGGAGAATCATGGAAACAGGTCTGGGATCAAGATGAGTTTAGACCTCACAGTCAGTTGAGGAGAGAGCTGTCTTCCATGTCTGCAGTGTGCAGGCGCAGGCTCCTGTATGTGTGTGTGTGTGTGCACGTGTGTGTGTGTGTACGCGTGTGTGTGTGTATGCATGTGCGTGTGTAGACTGGGTTTCCAGAGCAAGGTTCAGGTTTCCTGTGGGAAAGAAATCAGATAGTGGACCTGGTGAAAAATCCTGAGACTTCTTGCAAGGGAATATTTCTGAGCCATTCATGATAATCTAAGTGTATATTTACTGACATAGATGGGGCGGGGGCGGGAACTGGCTAGAAATCTGTGTGTGTAATATGATCCCACTTCTGGGAAATACATATTTGCATGAATAAATGGTGCTTACAGTAGATAGAATACAACCCTATACTAGACATATGAATACACACACATACACATATAATCATCATGAGATGCAAACTCCATAAGGGCTTGGATATTTAAAAAAATATTTATTTTTAATTTCTTTGGCTGCATTGGGTTTTTAGTTGAGGCATGTGAACTCTTAGTTGTAGCATGTGGGATCTAGTTCCCTGACCAGGGAAAGAACCTGGCCCCGTGGCATTGGGAGTGTGGACCGCCAGGGAAGTTCCCAGGGCATGGGTTTTTATCTGTTTCATTTACTACTTTATCTTTAGCACTAGAAAAATATCTGGCACATAGAAAGTGTCCAATAAACATAGATTGAATGCATAATGAGAGATATCTACATATGGAAAAGTCTAGAAGATTATGCACCAAAATGTTAATAGTGACTACTTCTAGGAGGTAGCATAAGAGTTTTATTTTTCCTAATTTTGTGACGTGCTGCTTTGAATTTTTCAACAATAAATTTGTAATAGTTGTATAAAGAAAAGGAAGTGCTACCAGCTCTGAACTCTTCTTCCTCCACATCTTTAAAACAGGAGCCTAGAGTTTAAGAAGCCAGGCAGTGGGTGGGATCTGCCTTTTCTTCCCCTTCCACCTGCCCACCCACCATCTTCCTGCCCTTCCTCTCCTCTTTCTGCCCCTTCTCCACCCACCAGCTTCTGCTGGCAGAGCTACCCAGGCTTTTCTGTCCTGCCTTAGCATAATAAGGTTTAGGTAAAGTCACTGGAACAATGGACAGGCTGACTCAGGAGCCAGGAGAGGGCTCTGTGCAGCATCAGCCTTCTCCCTCCCTTCCAGGCCAGGCTAGCAAGCAGGTGCTGCTGGGGCCAAGAGGGACAGGCTGAAGTTGCAGCAGGAAGGAATGAGGTTAGACCCGAGACCTTCCTGACAGTAATAAGAGTCTGGAGCAGGTCAGAGAGGTCTTAGAGCCTGTCTCCTTTCCTGGAGGGCAGGAGGGGCACTTCCTTTTTACCTGGAGGAGATTAGTTGGTGTATCTCCACATACCAAGCACAGTGCTTGGTGCTGAGAAGTGCCCAAGAAGTCTTATGGGCCGATGATAGTGTGTGTGAGCTTGTTGGGATGGTGGGGCTCGGGGTCCTCTTCTGTGGTCTCTGTCCTAGTCGTATGACTCTCCATAGTGCAGGATGAAATGAGTCCTGTCCTTGCTGTGTGCCCTGGGCAGGTTGCTTGCCCTCTCTGGACCTCAGTTTCTTGTGCTATGAAAGAAGGGTATAGGATAAGATGACCTCTCAGATCTCTCTGCTCTGACGTCCTATAATAACAGGCAGGTATTATGCACGTGTGGGGGGGTTTTGCTGTCGGGTCATTCTCCAGTTGTGAGTATTCTGGTCTTAACAAGACTCTACAATCCTCGAGACCTGGTCTGTGCGGCTGCGGCACACACAGCTGGCCTGCCTTGCCTTGCTTTGTTGGCGCTCAGCACGCTGCTGTCTGCACTCCCCAGTTCTGCTAACCTTCCCTCCCCTGGACCCAACCAGAGGTTCCTGTCCTTGTCACTGTTGTGACTCAGAGGTTATGTGGAGCAGGGGGCTATGATTCTTCCTTTTGGAGAGTGGGTGGGCTGCAGCGCAGAGCAGGCATCAATGAGCTGAGGGATTAGATTCGGTCTTAGGAGAATTTCCAAACTTTCAGGATAGATTGAGAGAGGGGTCTTCACTCTCTGAGTCCCCGCTCCCAATCCTGCTTTCATTACTGTCATCCATCTATAAAAGCTTCCCAGACTAAACCTCTCTTTTCCCATCCCCCAGTCCTGACAACTAATGGCACTCCGGGTTCTGGTCTTATTTCTTGGGTTGTGTTTGTCTGCGGGTGGGACCACTTCCTCTATCAGAGGGTTATTCAGCTTTTTGGGACCATGATCCCTGGTAAGAAATGCATTTTATATCACAGTTCTGTATATATTTATACAGACATAATGCACACTGCGGAGAAGGCAATGGCAACCCACTCCAGCACGCTTGCCTGGAAAATCCCACGGACAGAGGAGCCTGGTAGGCTGCAGTCCATGGGGTCACGAAGAGTCGGACACGACTGAGTGACTTCACTTTCACTCTTCACTTTCATGCATTGGAGAAGGAAATGGCAACCCACTCCAGTGTTCTTGCCTGGAGAATGCCAGGGGCGGTGGAGCCTGGTGGGCTGCCGTCTCTGGGGTCTCACAGAGTCGGACACGACTGAAGTGACTTAGCAGTAGCAATGCACACTGAACACAATTTTATGGTGATACACTCTGATATGCTGGTTGACATCCATTAAATTAATTTCACAACCTACTAGCGAACTGTAACTTGCAGTTGTTTTTTTTTTTTGGTTGCCCTAGGTCTTCACTGGAGTGTGTGGGTTTCTCTAGTTGTGGTTGGTGGGCTTCTCTTGTCATGGGACATGGGCTTGAGAGAGCATGGGCTCAGTAGTTGTGGTGCCCAGGCTTAGTTGCATGTGGGATCTTAGTTCCCTGTTCAGTTCAGTTCAGTTGCTCAGTCATGTCTGACTCTGCGACCCCATGCCCTGCAGCACACCAGGCTTCCCTGTCCATCACCAACTCCCGGATCTTGCTCAAACTCATGTCCATTGAGTTGGTGATGCCATCCAACCATATCATCCTGACCAGGGATTGAATCTGCATCCCCTGCATTGGAAGGTGGATTCTTAATCTCTGGGCACCAGGGAAGTCCTATAACTTGCAGTTTTGAAAATACTATTCTCTCAGGCTGATGTCTGAAAGCAAGGAGACCAAACCAGTCCATCCTAAAGGAAATCAACCCTGAATATTGACTGGAAGGACTGAGGCTGAAGCTGAAGCTCCAATACTTTGGCCACCTGATGTGAAGAGCTGACCTGTTGGAAGAGGCCCTGATGCTTCGAAAGATTAAGAGTAGGAAGAGAAGGGGGGCAACAAAGGATGAGATGGTTGGATGGTATCACCGACTCAATGGACAATGAGTTAGAGCAAATTCGGGGAGATAGTGAAGGCTTCAGTCCATGGGATTGCAAAGAGTTGGACACAACTTAGTGACTGAACAGAAACAGGCTGAAGTTCCTCGGGGATGGAGGCAGAAGATTCAACCCCCTCCCTAGGGCTTATTGCTTCAGATGGCCATTAGAGGGATGCTGGTGAGAGGGGCTGAGGAGGGGCAGGGAGCTGGTCCAGGTAAATCCCCACCTTCATCTCCCAGTCTAGGAGTTCCTACTGGGCCCTGGACCTTGTTTTCCCAGGGTTGTAGGAATCCTGGGACCTTTCCCCTAGAAGTTGCCTCATGGGCCTTTCACCCTCGGGTGTTGGGAGGCTGTCCTTAGTAACATGCCTCATAAATATTTGCCAAATCAGGAGCGGTTGCTAGAAGCAGGACACCCAACTGGCTGAACCTGATTGGGTCTGAGTGGCAGGGACTGCGTGCTGGGCCCTGATGGGCAAGTCTGGACTCAACTCGTGTTTTCTGATCTGTACTCTTCCGCTTCCCTCTCTGCCCAGCCCTCTTTCCTCTCCAGATACCGTCAGCTTGCTCCTAAAGGGGTGTTAGTGGCTCCCACAGTCTGGGACAAGTCGTGCTCCACAGAAGGGCTTCCACCTTCCTCACCCTTGGCCAGTGGTGTGCAGGAGCCAGTTTGTGCAAACTTGAGAGAGCTAATTGTGTTCACTTCTTCCCAGCTCTGCAGTCAGTGACATAACACTGGTAGTTTGAAATCAGCCATGGTGGTGGCGTTTATATCCTAGAAAATGATGACAAACACTACAAAACAGAGATGTGTTCTCACAACCCTGCACACAGCCAGCTGTAATCCTGCAGCACCCGCTGTTCAGTGGAGCTCAGCCAGTCCCCTCCCCAGCTCCTCTCCCCGGCTCCTGGCAGAGGGGAGGTTCTCTGTTGACTAGGGAAACATGTGCACAGGCCTGTTCTCAGTGGAGGCTGTGGCCTTCCTGAGAAGACTACAGGATCCTCAGAAGAGCTGGGTTCTTCTCCTGGCTGGACATATTCCTCTCTTTGGGATCTCTTGGGTAGTGGCTTTTGTTTCTGTGTCTGTGAATAAGAACAATACCCAGTTTTCAGACTGTGGTGAAGACTAGAAAAGGTTAAGTTTCTACAGGGCCTGGTACAGCGATTGGCACTCAGAGGGTCTGCAATAAAATTTATTTTGTAATATAATTAATTTTTAAATTAAAGTATAGTTGATTTACAATGTTGTGCTATTTTCAGATGTAAAACACGGTGATTCAGTTATGCACACACACGCGTATATATGTATATATATTTATTTTCCTTTATAGATATTACAAAATGTTGATATATTTCCCTGTGTTATACAGTAGGTCCTTGTTGATTATTTTATTTATTCTAATTAATTAATTATAGTTGGAAGATAATTACTTTACACTATCATGATGGTGTTTTGCCATACATCAACATGAATCAGCCACTCTATTTTATATCTAGTAGTGTGGAGAAGGAAATGGCAACCCACTCCAGCATTCTCGCCTAGAGAATCCCGTGGACAGAGGAGCCTCGTGGGCTGCTGTCCATAGGGTCGTACAGAGTTGGACACGACTGAAGCGACTGAGCATGTGTGCATGCATTGGAGAAGGAAATGGAAACCCATTCCAGTATTCTTGCCTGGAGAATCCCAGGGACGGGGGAGCCTGGTGGGCTGCTGTCTATGGGGTCACACAGAGTCGGACACAACTGAAGCGACTTAGCAGCAGCAGCAGCAGCAGCAGCAGTGTATATCTGTTAATCTCAAACTCCTAATTTATCCCTTCCCCCCCATTCCCCTTTGGTAACCACTGGTTTGTTTTCTATGTCTGTGGGATTCTGTTTTGTAAATAAATTCATTTGTAACTTTTTTTAGAAAAAAGATTCCATGTATAAGAGATATCTCATGGTATTTTCTTTCTCTGTTTGGCTTACTTCACTGAGTATGACAGTCTCTATGTGCACCCATGTTATTGCAAATTCTTTTTTATGGCTGAGTAATATTCCATTTTACATCTGTATCAGATTTTCTTCATCCATTGCTTTGTCGCTGGACCTTTAGTTTGCTTCCATGTCTTGGCCATTGTAAATAGTGCTGCAAGGAACACTTGGATGCCTCAATGGAATTTTAAAAACATGAGCATGTTATAGTTGGAAAATGGCGATCACTTCAAAGTCAGAGTTTGGTGTTGTCCCTCCTCACTCCCACCCTCAACCAGGAACTTGGAGACACACATTTAAATTCTGAGCTCCCGGGAAAGCTTAGAAAATTGTTCCTTTCCACATTCTTGGGAATGTGCTCCCTGTGGGTTTGGGGGCTCACTACCTGGGCACAGAGGGCCCACAGAGGCAGTAGCTTGGCTCACCTTGGGGGCACCCTTCCCTGTCACAGTAAGCCCACCGCTGGGTGGGCATCCCCTTCCTTCATCAGCAGTGCAGTGAGGAGGGCAGGGGCTACTCACCCCAGCCCAGCAGGCAGGAGGGTGCCAGGGCAGAGCAGGCTGGTGTGAGGGTGCTCTCTCTGGCCTAGGGGAGTGTGAAGGGCAGGCCTTTCATCTCCCCGCTCCCCTCCTGCCCCGACAGGCCAGGAGAGCTCTCAGCTGTCTTGCAGGTGAGATAGAAATCAGCCACTCCCGTGGGTGCTGCTCCTCTCTCCCTCACTGGCTTTAGGAAACTTTGAATAGGGTTGAGGTTGACCTGTGTTCTGTGTAAACCACATCAGGCAGAAGAATGTTTTACATTGTAATAGTTAGGTCTTATGTGAATATGAATTAGCAAAAGATTAGAACTAGCACACAAAAGCTACATTTATGGATATTATGGTTTAGGGTCAGGATAAGAAAGAGGTGAATCCATTTAAATTCTATTTTAAGAATATATTAAGGACATACCAGTATGTCTGGCATTACACAATGGCATGATGTTGGAGGTTGAGTGTGAGTGCCTGATGTTTGGGAGACTTGGGAGATTCTGGGTTAGAATTTGGTATGTATTTCTCAGTTGCAAAGGCTGAGCTGAGGGAGGGGTCCATGGTGCCTAGATTGAGGAAGTCACGGGCTGTCTGTTGTCAGGAAAGGGAGACTGACTAAAGGCAGGCACAAGACGTTTGAACCTTTCTGGTCCAGCTCCGCTCAAACAGGATGGGACAGGAAACAACCCCTTTGTTGACTCTCGAAAGCCAGGAAGACCCGAATGGGTGTGGGTAGCCGTGCCTCACCTTGACCCCAGGCGATGACTTCTGTTCTTTGGGGATGTGCCCAAAATAAGCACACCTGCTTTTTCAGGAAGATGCCAGAACCACAGAATTGTACCTGCATCTATAGGTATCTCCAGCACTTACTGCATTTTCAGTTCAGTTCAGTTCAGTCACTCAGTCGTGTCCGACTCTGTGACCCCATGGACTGCAGCACGCCAGGCCCCCCTGTCCATCACCAACTCCTGGAGTTTACCCAAACTCACGTCCATTGTGTCGGTGATGCCATCCAACCATCTCATCCTCTGTCGTCCCCTTCTCCTCCTGCCCCCAATCTTTCCAGAATCAGGGTCTTTTCAAATGAGTCAGCTCTTCACAGCAGGTGGCCAAAGTATTGGAGTTTCAGCTTCAAAATCAGTTCTTCCAGTGAACACCCAGGACTGATCTCCTTTAGGATGGACTGGTTGGATCTCCTTGCAATGCAAGGGACTTTTACTGGTCTTCAAAATATATTCCCCACGTCTTCCCTACTCCCCTTCCAGACTGCAGACACCTTGAAGGCAAGAACTTTCATTAAATCTTGTTTACTTTGGGCTGGCATAGTGTCTGGCACCAGCTAGTGTTTCATTAGTGTTGATCAGGGATGAATGTGGAGGACTGAGTTTCACTTTTGGATCTGCTGTGTGATCTTAGGCAAGTCATTCTACCTGTCTGGACTTTAGTTGGTTGAGGTGTCCTTCAACATGGACATTCCTAGGTCTCCTAGAGGAGTGCAGTGAGGTTGTTAATGGCAGATTCTGGAGTCCATCTGTGTGTGTGCGTGCTCAGTCACTTCGCTCATATCTGACTCTGCAACTATATGGACTGTAGCCCACCAGGTTCCTCTGTTCATGGGATTGTCCAGGCAAGAATACTGGAATGGGTTGCTGTTGCTTCGTCCAAGGGATCTTCCTGACCCAGGGATGGAATCGGAGTCTCCTGCATCTCCTGTATATTGCAGGCAGAGTCTTTACTGCTGAGCCACTGGGGAAGCCCCGGAGTCTATCTACCTTTGTTCAAATTTTGGCTCCATTCCTACTAGCTGTGTGGCCTTGGGAAAATTATTTTTTCTCTCTGTGCCTCCCTTTATAAGGTGGTGATAATCCTAATACCTACTTCGTAGGGTTGGGTTGTTAGGATCGCATGGCTGCTCTATGTAAATGGCTTAGATAAAGGACAGCTGGGTAGATTCCCAAACAGCTGAGCATAGAGCTACAGCTGACTTGTAGCTCTATGGGGATCTGTGAAGGAGCATGCTAGAAGGAGGGAACAGCAAGTGCAAAGGCTCTGAGGCAAGAGTGTTCCTGGCATGTTTCTGAAAAAATTAGGGGATAAACTAGGCTAGGTCTTTTTCATGCCCTGTACTTTCCCCAAAAGACATACACTGAGAGGATGCAAAATGGCAGAGGAAGGGTTTCTAGTGGCATGCCACAAGGCTCTGTCCTTGTTTTCCTTCAAGACAAAAGAAGAATCCCTCACTACCATAACAACACGTCTACTTGCACCCCAGGGCAGTCTCTTTCAGATTTTCCTCCCTCTTTTGCATTCATATGTGTATTCTCCATCGCATTGTATAACTGTACATTCTTTTCAGACGGGAATGGGGCCTTATCCATCTTATGTCTTCTGTATCATTTAGCTCAGTGCTCAGCCCACAGCAGGAGCTCAATAACACACACACACACACACCACACTTGTGCAATACACACACTCACACACATGCACACACACGCACACACATGACTATGTTTGCTTGCTCCCAACCTTGTCAGGGAGTGAGGTGCTTTGGAGAACAGAATTGAGAGTTACAAGGATATCCAGAGGTTGAAAGATGAAGGAGATCCACAAGATGAAATTGAATGGGGAGCCATTTATTTAACAAGTGTTTACTGAGCACCTACTGTATTAGGCAGAGTTCTAAGTGCAGAGGATATAGAAGTCAGCAAAGAGACCAAATCCTCGTGTTCATGGAATGGTATTCTAGAGCAGGAAGACTGACAAACAAAATGAGTAAGTGAAATATATGGCATGTTAGAAAGTGCCAAGTGCTGAGCGGAAGCAGATAGAGCTGGGAAGCGGGTAAGAAGTGTCAGTGCATGTTTACAATAGCCAGGACATGGAAGCAACCTAGATGTCCATCAGCAGATGAATGGATAAGAAAGCTGTGGTACATATACACAATGGAGTATTACTCAGCCATTAAAAAGAATACATGTGAATCAGTTCTAATGAGGTGGATGAAACTGGAACCTATTATACAGAGTGAAGTAAGCCAGAAAGAAAAACACCAATACAGTATACTAATGCATATATATGGAATTTAGAAAGATGGTAATGATAACCCTGTATGCGAGACAGCGAAAGAGACACAGATATATAGAACAGTCTTTTGGACTCTGTGGGAGATGGAGAGGGGGATGATTTGGGAGAATGGCATTGAAACATGTATAATATCATATATGAAACGAATCGCCAGTCCAAGTTCGATGCAGGATACTGGATGCTTGGGGCTGGTGCACTGGGATGACCCAGAGGGATGGAACGGGGAGGGAGGAGGGAGGAGGGTTTGGGATGGGGAGCATGTGTACACCCATGGCGGATTCATGTTGACGTATGGCAAAACCAATACAATATTGTAAAGTAATTAGCCTCCAATTAAAATAAATAAATTTATATTAAAAAAAGAAAGTAGCAGTGAAAAATAATAAAGAAGAGGCAAACCTTCAAAGTAATATTTCCACCTTGTTTTGCATTTGATTGTCTTAATTGTCATAACTCAATCCTTGAAATGCTACATAAATGACACAATGCTTTTAGCCAAGACTTTTCCTCTTTTTTACAGAATCATTATTACCTTCATCTGAGATCAGGAGATTCTGAATTTCTATGGGATTCACTGTATTTTAAGTTGCCTAAATATAAAAGTAAACAGATTTCCCTCGTTGAATTTTAACTTCATCTTGTATGAACTAAAATGTTGAATTTGTTTGTTCTCTTTTTCTCTTTTTAACAACCTGAAGACAACTTTGTGAATGATAATGCTAGATACTGTTAAAACATCTGAATGAGAATCTCAAAATAACTTTTTTCTAATAAAGTTGTTGCTACTCAGAAAAAAAAAAAAGAAGTGTCAGTGCAACTCAGTGTTTCAGTTTTGCAGCCAGAGACGGTGACTTGTAGCTCTACGGGGTTCTGTGAAGGAGCATTCTTGAAAGAGGGAATAGCAAAGGGCAAAGGCTCTGAGGCAGGGGTGTTCCTGGCATGTTCGAGAAAAAATTAGGGGATAAGCTAGGTTAGGACTCTTTCATGCCCTGTACTTTTCTCTTCTTATCATAATTGCAATTAAATACATGTTTAATTGCCTGTTCAATGTCTCTTTCTCTACTGGACTCTAAGTTTTCTTAGTGCGGGGGCCGGGCCTTGTTCTCTGCTAAATTCCTAACTCTCAGCATAGGTCCTGGCACACAGGAGGTGCTTAATCATAATTTGTCGAGTCAATAAGTAAATGTGGGGACTTCCTTGGTGGTCCAGTGGTTAAGAATGCAGGGGTTGCGGGTTCAATCCCTGGTCAGGGAGCAAAGATCCCCCAAGTCTCAGGGCAACTATGCCTGTGGGCCACAACTAGAGAAGCCCAAGCACTGCACTGAGAAGCCCTTGTGCTGCAACAAGGATTCAGCGCAGCCAAGATTAAAAAAATAAGTTCAATGTGAATAAATGGCTATTGGGTAAAAGCCTCCACTGCACAAGCAGAACAGGCTTGAGTGCAATTAAAGGGAAAGAGGCTGAGGAGTTGTAGCTGCAGCCAGAGGTGAACTCAGGGTGGAGAAGTAAGAAAAGGGGCTACTGGGGAGTGGCGAATACAAGTAGCTGCCCTGGCTGGGTATCCTCGAAGGCAGGACTGGGGTAGGCAGGGATTGTAGGGCTTGAGGTGTGGTTGAGGCTGGTTGACTTGGAGCAGGAGATTTAACCCAATGGGTAAAACCCCCTGGAACTGTCGCACGCTGGGTTTAAGGTGAAGTCCACGATTTGAGCCGTTTGCACTTCGCTGCCCTGGAAGTGGCCCTTTGTGTGCCTTTGTGTGTAACTCTTGGGCTTCCCAGGTGGTGCTAGTGGGAAAGAACCCACCTGCCAACGCAGGTTAGACAGAAGACTCGAAGGTTCAGTCCCTGCATCGGGAAGATGCCCTGGAGGAGGGCACGGCAACCCACTCCAGGATTCTTGCCTGCAGAATCCCCATGGACAGAGGAGTCTGGCAGGCTACAGTCCATGGGGTCGCAAAGAGTCCAACATGATTGAAGTGACTGAGCACGTGTGTACCACTTAGCCTCTGAGGGGGCCTAGTATTCAAATCTCCAAATCATTTTGTCATTCTCTCCATCATGGCATGACTTTTTTTTTTAATTGAGGAAAACATGTTATAGTAGTGTTTGAGAATTTAAGGGGATTCAAGAAGGTCCCTAGGTATAACTGTCACGGGTAAGAATTCATCTCTTAGGCAAGTGCTTTGAATGACTAGTGTAAGCCAGACCCTGAGCTGGATGGAGGGGTGGACAAGGCAGACACAGTGGAGTCATGATCAAAGGTCTGTTTATGGGATGTTCCTGGGTCAGTGGTCTGAGCTGGGTGGGGGCTCAGGCTCCAACCTGATCAGCTGTGTGGGTGGCCTTGAGCAAGTCGCTCAAACCAGAGTGATGGGTCAAAGTAGGCTTAGGGGTCATCTGGTGCAATCTCTTAGATTACTCAAGGTTGCACAGTCTCTGCACCTACCCTAAACCCTCTGGGGCCTCAGAGTCCTTAAGTGAAAAACAAGGGCATTGGACCAGAGGACCTTGAAGCTCTCTGGCTTTAATACTCTGTCACGTGCTCAGTCGCTTCAGGCATGTCTGACTCTTTGTGACCCCATGGACTATAGCAGGCCAGGCCCCTCTGTCCATGGATTTTCCAGGCAAGTATACAGGAGTCGGTTGCCATGCCCTCTTCCAGGGGATCTTCCCAATGAAGGATCGAACCCTCATCTCCTGAGGTTCCTGCATTGCAGGTGGATTCTGTAGTGCTGAGCCACTGGGGAAGCCCTTCTAATACTCTGAAACATTACAAATATGGGGAAGTTTCAAGTGTGACCTCTGCCCTTCACCCTCAGTACTGGTGGGGAGGGAGTGGTTGAATCCAGCCTGCAGAGATCTTTCTCCAGAATGTTTGTGGGAGGAATGTACCTCTGTGGAGTGGTCCCAGGGGACAGGGTTTGGAGGTGGGTCCTCAGTGGGATTCAGTCCATTCCCCAGATTCTCTTTCTAGACTCCGAGTCCAGCCGCACTGCCTGCTCTCTACTCGGTGTGCCTGAATCACTTCTTGGATCATTTTCCTTCCTTCTCTTTCTCACCTGAGTCCTCACTCCCTCGATTGCCTTTGTTTTCCCCAGAGGAGGCCCGGCCTCTTCCTCCCCTTGAGGTCATCTGTCATTCAGTTTCCTTCCGGGTTGTCTGCTGGATGGGGCTATAGGGGAAGTAGGAAGGAACTTTTAATCCTCTAGAGGGAGGGGAGACACGCTCACCGTTGTCTGGTACCAGGGGTGGAGCGTCTATGGGATTGTTTGCATTGCTAGGACTGACTTCCTCATAGCACATCTCTTGCGTGTTCGTTATTCTGAGTCTCTGCACTGGCTTTGAGTTGCATTATCAAAGACCCCAGTACCCCAGCTTCAGGGTGCATCAGGCTCTAAGAAATGGTGGGAGGAAGAGGGAGAAATAGCCCGCCCATCATGGAAAGTAGACATTTTGGAAATTTCTGAAAATCAGAGCAGCCAGCCCTCCCTGCCTGCAGTGGGAGGGCAACAGGGGAGGCAGCTGAATGCTGCCTGGTTCCTCCACCAGGTGGGAGAATCACTGAGTGATGAACCCTGGGGCTCCTCCAGTTAGCAGACTCTCAGGGCAGGGATTGAATCTATTCGGCGGCTGCCCCAAAGCTCCTATGTTTGTTCCCAGGCCCCAGGGGAAGGCTGTTTTTAAATGTACATTTTATTTTAGAGCCTGGGAGCTCTGATGAGTAACGTGACAAATGCAGTGCGAGACCCAGGTTGCTGGGCCTGGTGCTGTGCGTTTGTGGAAGGGACACGGGCTGGGCTTAGGAATGCTTTATCTGCCGCCATCCCAGGTGGAGAGGCCTGGTTTGAGTAGGGTGGCGCCTTGTCGATGATTACTGGGTTGGGCAAGAGGAGGGACTTGGATACCCTGTTTTTCTGTTTCATTTCCAAATCTTGCAGTGTTTTTGAGCCAGCGATGACAGTAACACCTCTATTAACCTCCTGGCTTCTCCTGTGCTGCAAAGAGCCTTCCTTCTCCTACTCTTGTACATGAATCCTCCTTTGAGAAGTTGTGCTCCCCCGTCCAGCATCTGCAGGGCAGTCAAGTGCTCCATTTGAACCCCCTCCATCTTCTTCTCCCCTTGAACGTGCCTCCCTTCTTACCCATTTCCTCCTCCAGGAAGCCTTCCTTGAATGACCCTCACCCTCTCTCCCCATCCTCCAGCACTGAAGTCCCAGTCTCTGGCTGCTTCCTGGTCTTCAGAATGTGCCCACACTTCCTGTAGCCTGGGAGCTCAGAGGGCAGGCTCTGGGTCTCTTCCTTAGGCTCTGCACGTACCAGGCATCTATTCCCAGGCGTGTCAGAAGAGGTCAGCTGGAGCCAGTGACAGACACAGTCAGGCCAAGAGCATCTTGCTCTCCAAGGCCCAGCCCAGGCACGGGAGGGGATAAAAGTCTCGTGCCGGGCCTCAGGGCAGGAACTCGCTCTTGACAATCTTTTGCAGCCCTGAGACCTTCAGTCACTGCCATGTCTCTCTCTCCCTGCCGGGCCCGGAGGGGCTTCAGCGCTCGCTCAGCCTGTTCTGCCCAATCAGTGGGCCGAGGCAGGACTGGCTTCAGCAGCAGGAGCCTCAGTTCCTTTGGGGGTTGCCGAGGAGGCTCTCGTGGAAGGACCTGGGGTTCGTGGGGAAGGCTAGGGGTGCGGCTTGGGGAGGGGAGTGGTGGGCCTGGGCTTTCCCTGTGCCCTCCGGGAGGCATCCAGCAAGTAACCATCAACCAGAGTCTTCTGATCCCACCGAAGATTGAGATCGACCCCCAGTTCCAGGTGGTTCGGACTCAGGAGACCCAACAGATCAGAGTCCTCAACAACCAGTTTGCTTCTTTCATTGACAAGGTAAGGGTCCACTCAGCTAAGCCCCTGTCTCTGGGCCTGCCTCCGAGGAACTGTTTTCGATGGACTTGGGAATGGGGCAGTCTAGCCTCCTACTCCTTTTCTGATCACTTCTACAGCAAGGAAGTCCCTCTTGTGGTCTAACTGGAGTCTCTCTGGTTATGCTGAGGCTATGTTTAATTGGTGTTTTGAAATTCCCTTTATAGAAATGTCATTATAATTCATTGAGTGTGTGGGCAAATATTTATCAAAGGCCTCAAAGGCTCCAGGCTGGCCAGAGGGTTGCTCAGGCTAGAGAGTTGTCCCGGAGGCTGTGCCCAGGCAGGCAGCCTGGCAGGAGCCTCAGGAACTCTCTGCTTGTGCGGCAGGTGCGGTTCCTGGAGCAGCAGAACAAGGTCCTGGAGACCAAGTGGCACTTGCTGCAGCAGCAGGGGTTGAGTGACAGACCCCAGGGCCTGGAGTCTTTCTTCGAGGCCTATCTGGTCCGGCTCAGGACACAGCTGGAGGAGCTGCAGAAGAAACGAGGGTCTCTGGACGCCGAGCTGAAGTCCTGCCAGGGCCAGGAGGAGGAGTATAAAGCTAAGTATGTGAACCACAGCATCCCCATGGGGCCTGGTGGCAGCTGGGAGGGCTTGAATCAGGCTGTCTGCTGGAAGCTGTCCTTCCTCTGAGCTCCCGGAATCACAGGATAGGCCTCTCCTCTGGGCCCTCTGCATCCCTACTCTCTCTGATTCTCAGGGGGCCCCATCTGCTGCAGGTAAGAGGCCCCCCAGCCCCTGATATCCAGGACTGGAGAGCCTCGATTCTAGCAGGCCCTGACTATGAGGGCCACGTTTCTGGTCAAGGTGGGGAGGGGCTTATTTAAAGAATGTTCCTGTGGGTTTTTTTCTTGAGAAATTCCTGTTGAGCAGGCTGTGGGCTAAAGTGACTCAGATATCCTCTGGTCTCAGAGGGAGAAGGGAATGCACTTAGTGGGACCACCCCTGGGCCTGTGCATGATTCACGGCTGGCTGCAGTTCTGGGTTCCCCACGAGGTCACCTGGTGGCACAGGGAGAGCCCTGAAGCCACAGAAGGCTCAGGTTTGGTGACTGTGAGCAAGGAAAGCTGTGTGGCCTTGAGCAAAGAATCTCACCTTTCCCAGCTTCAGTTTCCATATCTGTAGACGGGGATAATGCCTTTCTTGTGTTCCAGAGCCACTGGGAGGTTGGCTCCAGGGCCCAGGGGGAGGGTCCTAGAAAGATTGGGGCCAGGAGACCTGGATTTTAGATCTGCATGGGCCACCTAATTATCTATAACCTGGGCACATCTTATAATCTCTCTGATAAAATCCAAAATGCCTGCTTCAGATGATGATTGTGAGTGGTAAGTGAGAAGTGTTTGAAAGTGCCTTCCAGACATGAAGCTAAGTGACCCGATGTCATAGTGAACCTGGGCCGAGAGAGTGAAGAGGGACATAGGACGTCACAAACCTTCCTGACGGAAGAATAGAGGTGCAGCCTGGTGGAGGGTCCTGCTTTGGAGCATCTAAAGCAGAGTGACCTTCTCTTGGACACTGTGCTAGGAGAGAGTCCTGGGCTCTGATGCCAGCACCCTGGGCAGCGTCTTTCTGTGCTTACTTGGCAGATATGAGCATGAGGCCAACAGGCGTGCCACGCTGGAGAATGACTTTGTGGTCCTCAAAAAGGTGAGTGGGTTCAACTGCTCTACCTGAATCCTTTTTTAAAAAAAATTTATTTACTAAGCTGCACTGGGTCTTAATTGCGGCATGGGGGATATTTAGCTGTGGCAGGCAAACTCTTAGTTGTGGCATGTGGAATCTAGTTCCCTCATCAGGGATTGAACCCCAGCCCCCTGCTTTGGGAGCATGGAGTCTTAGCCACTGAACCACCAGGGAAGTCCCTCTACTTGAATCCTGAGCCATTCATTGTGCACAGAATCTGGGCTGCGAGAGCCGTGTGTGTGTGTGTGTGTGTGTGTGTGTGAGGGGGATTCTCACGCACGACATGCTGACACATGTCTACATGGGGAAGTGGAACATACACACAGATACAGGGACCCTTGGAAAGATCTGATTGAGGGACTATGGGATTAGCTCTGGGAGTCACTGTGGGAGAGGGTGGGGACAGAGTGGAAGAAGCCGAACTGGTTGGGATGAATTAGGGAAGGCTTCCTGAAGGCGGTGTGGGTCAGTGTCAGACAAAAGACAGAGCAGGGCAAGGCGGGGCTGAAAGAGGAAGGAATGGAAGCCAGAGAGGGCCATGGGGGTGTGTGTGCTGGGCAGTGTGTGAACACAACTCCTGGGTCAGAGTGGGACCCCCAAAGAGGGAGTGGGGGTACATTGTTTTTGTCTTTCTGTCCCTAGGATGCAGACGGGGTTCTCCTGAGCAAAATGGAGATGGAAAGCAAGGTGGAGGATCTGAAAGAGTACATCTGCTTCCTGAAGCATCTCTATGAAGAAGTGAGGATTCTCCAGGGGCAGAAGTGATGGTCTGCCTAGGGCAGGCGGGATGAGGGAGGGGACAGCACAGGCAGGCTCCCTGTGGCCACAGCATAGTGGGAGTGGCCGGGAGGTGAAGCCTGCTTAGGGTGCCTTAAACACTAGTCATTCAGTCCTGTGACAATTACTGAGAATGTACCAGGTGAATTGCTAGGTATTGAGAATATACCCGTGAATGAAAAGACAAAAATCACGAGGCTGGGAGATAATAAACACAATAAGCAGTAGGCCTGGTAAATAAGTAAATTACAAAGCATGTTAGAAAGTGATAAATGCTATGGAAAAAGGAAAACCAGAGCAGGGAGAGGAGGATTGGGAACGTGGAGGGGTAGGGCAGGTGGCAGTTCCAAATAGAGCGGTCAGATGGCCTTATTTAGAAGATGAAATTGGAGTAAAGATCTGACAGAGGTGAGGAAGTTAGCCACATGGTGAGGGTGGTGCGAGGGATTCCAGGCAGAGGGAGCCAGGAGCCTACTGGTCTTTAAGGAAATGCAAGGAGGAAGAGGGAGGGGATGTGATAGGAGGTCAGGGAGTGATGTGGGCCAGGTGATGTGGGGCCCTGAGGACATGTTCCTTTGACGTCCAGGAGTCCTCGGACTGCCCTCACTTCCAGATAAGGGGACAGGGCATGCTCAGTGGCAGCCGGCATGGATGAGGGCTGCCTCTGAAGGAGGGGGCAGGAAGTCAGGCACTCTGCCCACTTTCCCCGGGGCTCCAAGGGGAAGGGGAGCCGGGAAGCCATGGGACACTGAGTCAGTCCTGCCCGCAGGAGCTGGGCCAGCTGCAGACCCAGGCCAGTGACATGTCCGTGGTGCTGTCCATGGACAACAACCGCTGCCTGGACTTCAGAGACCTCATCGCCGAGGTCCGAGCCCGGTACGAGGAGATCGCCCGGACCAGCAAAGCCGAAGCCGAGATGCTGTACCAGACCAAGGTGCCGGGACTGGGGGGCTAGCACCGAGCTGGGAAAGACTGGGTCTCCCTGCCTGCCCCCGTGGGGCAGTTGTCCACCTCAGTCTGGCTGAGGCAGTTCTGATAACCTGTCTGGAGCACCAGGGCTGGGTGGCTACCATGTTCCCCCTCTCCGGGAGGGAGGCAATGCAGGGAAACCATGGGAGATGAGCCTGGAGTTCCACAACCTCATCCCACCATGTCCTGGTCTCAGCGTTTCACCTGCATTCCGGATGAGGATGTGAGGAGGCAGAGAGCCGTGGCCATGGTCAAAGGTGAGGGTCAAAGGTCAAAGGTGGGGTGCTGTCCACTGACGGTGCCACCTCTGTTCCCCTCCAGTACCGGGAACTTCAGGCATGTGCCCAGCTTCATGGGAACAGCATGAAGGAGACCAAAGTCCAGATCACTCAGCTGCAACAGACAATTAAGAAGCTGCAGAGTCAGATTGAGACCGTCAAGAGTCAGGTAAGGGTCCTGAGCCCCCAAGCCCTCTGTCTTACCACCTTTGTGCAGGCATCACTGTGGGGTTGGTGTGAAACTTTGATAACTTGTTGGAGCTTTGTATAATTTGGGGTTGAGAGCACTTTGAGCCCCATGTCAGAGGTGTTCGGCTCTCCTCCAGGGGATTCTAGATGCACGGGCTCCGCACTGCCAACCCCGGCATAGCCTTCTCACTGCATTCCATGCCCACATGCGCTTGGTGCTTTTGGCTCCTAGGGGAGAGGGTTAATTCATCTCTTTTCTAATCGTTTCTTTTGGCACTTACTCCTCAAGTCCAGCAAGGACTCTAAGGCCGTGCACTGAATTTCCTGGTCCCCCTGTTGGGGAGGGAGAGAACCAGGATCTCAGGGAGCGGGGGACATGGGCAGGATGGTGAGGTGCTGAGGCCCCCTTAGGGTTGGGTGATGCTGCGGATGGGAGGAGTGGGGAGAGGTAGGAGGAAGGATGTCAAGGGCAGGGAGGTGGTTTCCTGCCCCTCTTGGAGACCTTACTTCCAGATGTGAGGATTACAGATTCTTAAGTTTTCAAGTGTCTTTGCTCTCACTTTCCCCAAGCCCAAAGAATCGCTCTTTTGGGATCAACAGAGGGTTGAGAGCTGAGACCAGTCAGAGGGTTTCCTCAAGCACTTCAGCCTGATGGCAAAGTCATGTGTGGCCCGTGCACGTGTGAGCAGGGCACAGATCTGGGAGAAAGTTCTTGGAGTACAGATCATTCAAAGGCCATACTCAGTCTCTAGACGTCCTGACCTGCTCTCCTTTGAAGTGCAAGGCAGGACCTGAGGTGAAGGTGACCAGGTCCTATTACTCAATTTGCTGCCCCTTTGTTTTGCCCATCATTTTGGACTTTTTGCTTTAGAAGCTTGGGGATTCTCTGGGGTGTCTGATAAGATACAGATTCCTGGGCCTCCCACTGGCAACAGGGAATCAGAGTCTCTAAGCGTGGAGCCCAGAAACCTGCTTTCTCAACAAAGCTCACCCAGGTAATGACGAAGCGCATGGAGTCTGAGCCCAGTGGCGAGCGCTTAGGAGAGTCACTATGTGCCCAAGTCTGGGAACCACAGTCCTCCCGTACAGAAAGGTGTTTTTCCTGGGAGAATCCCTCTTGGGGACCCACGCCCTATTACTCCTCCCTTTCATGCACAAGCCTGATGAACAGAGACTAAAGTAAGAGCAGTGGACTGGACCTCAGATGTCCTGGGTTAGGTTCCAGCTCCACCTCTCACCTCCTTTTCAGGGCTCAGTTTCTTCATCAGGAGAATGGAGACATTGTCCCCATCCATGGGGTGCTTTGTGGAAAATGAATAATGAGAGTCTTTAGGGAATGCCTTCCTTCCTGACCCAAATGTGAGGGTAAATCAGCTAGATGGCTGATTAGACAGGGATGCAGTCTTTCCTCTAGGAGTTTTCTATCGGATTGGAGAGGTGAACACAGAGAAAGTGTTTTTCAAATTGAGGCCCATAGTTTGATAGACTCTGACAACATCGGGACAAAGTATTTGAAATGGGGCTGTTCTAAAAAACACATGTATAATGACCCATCCAGGACAGGAGGAGCTGTAAGTACTCTGGGAGAGAGAAACTATTTAAGGGATGGTGCTGAGGATTAAGGCTAGGGGAAGAAATACAGCAAATCACTGGGGAAAGTGGCAAAGGAGATGGATACATTTCCTGTGGCTGCTGTGACAAAGTATTACAAACTTGATAGTTTGAAAGAACAGAAAACTGTTCTGTCTGGTCCAGAGGCTGAAGTCTGAACTCGGGTGTCGGCAGCTGTGCCCTCTGAAGGAGCTGGGGGAATCTTTCTTGGTATCTGGTGGCTCCAGGAATTCCTTGTCTGGTGGCTGCCTCACTCTCATCTCTGCCTCCATCTATTTCAGTGTTTGTATCCCCTCATCTTTTTCTTGGACATTGGTCACTGGATTTAGGGCTCACCCTGAATACAGTACGATAGCATCTTGAGATCCTTAACTCATTACATCTGCAAAGACCGTATCTTTCCAAATAAGGTCATGTTCTGAAGTTCTTGGTGGACATGACATTTTTGAGGACACTACTTAACCCACTCTAGGACTTAAAGAAGCAGAAGAAGGAACCCTTCCTTTTAGAACGAGAAGAGCTGGGAGTGGCCAAGAATAATTTTGGGCTCATGAAATTATGGTCCATCTCAGCTTTTAAGTTATAGTAGGTACTCTGGGGGCCTGTGCCATGCTGATAGTCACTTTCTCCCTTATCTCCACGCTTTGCTAGAATGCCAGCCTGCAGGTCGCCATTGCTGATGCTGAGCAGCGTGGGGAACTGGCCCTCAAGGATGCTCAGACCAAGCTGGCCGAGCTGGAGGCTGCCCTGAGAACCGCCAAGCAGGACATCGCGCGGCTGCTGCATGACTACCAGGAGCTGATGAGTGTAAAGCTGTCCCTGGATATAGAGATTGCCACCTACCGCCGGCTGCTGGAGGGTGAAGAGTGCAGGTGAGGGGCTGGTGAGGGTCCCGGGGATGTGTGATAGGTGGGGGTGGGGGATGCCAGACCAACACAGGATACTGAGAGATTTCTCCACACTCTGAACTGCTGAGGGCCACCCGTTCTGCTGGGAGGGATTTAAAATTGGGGGATTTTATCTGCTCAGAGGGTGCTGCTCCAAGAGGCTGAAAAACACCCCGGGACACATTCTCTGCAGCCTTTCTTAGTGTTTCTTCCTCTTGTCTTTTCTCCCCTAGGATGTCTGGGGAATGCGCCAGCCAGGTCACTATCTGTGAGTATCAGGGGACTTTGGGAGAGGGGTTCCCATGGGGAATCGAGGACTCTGCTGTGACCCTGGCCTTTTCTCAGCAGCTGTTGGGGGAGGCAGCACCGTCGTGTCTGGAGGAGCAGATGGTGGCCTGGCGGGCACTTGTGGACTTGGAGGTGTGAAAGGCAGCTTTGGGTCTAGGTGCTCCAGCGTCGTGAAGGGAGGCTCCAGCATCGTGAAGGGAGGCTCCAGCGTTGTGATCGGTGGCTCCAGCATCATCCTGGGCTCTGAGCAGGGCCCCGCTGTGGGCTCTGGCTCTGTGTCCGGCTCTTCCTCCAGCTCCACCAGCCACACTATTCTGAAGAAGACGGTTGAGTCAAGTCTGAAAACGTCTGTCACATACTGAGAGGCCCAGAGGCCACCTACTCACCCCCGCTTTCCTGAGCCCTCTCAGGCCTTCTCATCCTCATCATTCCTGCTTCTGTGCTGCCGACTCTACGTCCACTGCACACAGCCTGAGCCAGCCACAGGGGACTCTGCAGAAGTCAGCGGGTCCTGCCTGCTTGCTGTTCTGAATGCTCGTCCGGGCTAGCCTTGCTCTGCGTACTAATTTGCATCTTACTTGTCTGCTGCCAGCAGTGCCCAGCCTCAGCCCACCAGCCAGCCTCGTCCTCTCCTCTCTCTGCAGCCTTCGACCGAGCTGGGAAAACTCCTGACTGGGCTTGGCCAGATTGCCTCTCCATCCCAAGGGAGAGGCTCGAGGCCCACTGACCAGAACCTGAGGGCTGGAACCACGGGCCACACCTTTGCCCTCTTCACCTGCCTCTGGGCCACCATTTCTGTATTTCTGTCCATTTATTTTCTGTGAAATAAAGCAGCACCCAGTTATCCCTGCAATGGGCCTTCCTTTCTTGCTCCCTCCTGCTTCCCCACTCCTTCTCTCCCATAAATTTTTTTGAGTGTCAGGACTAGGGTTGCTCTGGTGAGTAAGATCAGCCCTGTCATGCTCTCCTAATGTGTCTCTCTTACCACTTCTGTCTCCAGTATAACCCCTCCCATTCATGAGAGCCAGACCTTCCTTCTTGGAGCCCTTGGTTTCCAGGGACAGAGCGAGGTTTGGTCCATAAGTCATGTTTGACTCTTGCAACCCCATGGACTGTAGCCTGCCAGGCTCCTCTGTCCATGGGATTTTCCAGGCAAGAATACTGGGGTGGGTTGCCATTTCCTTGTAACTGGCCTTTTACAGCTAATTCACATACCTGGGGTTGGGAGATCAGGATTTGTGCTGAGGTTCTTTTGTGTCCTCTTGCTTCTTCCAGCTTCCTCCCAGTGATGTGCTGGTTCTAGCTCTACCCAGAGTGATAAGCTTGGGTCTTATTATCTCACTTCCATCTCTTACCTCAGAACTTTAACCTGCCACTTCTCCTGGGCAGGTTAATTCAGCACCGATGCTAAGCCACAGCCTTATACATGTGTTCCAAGGGCATTTAGAGGACAGGCTGCAAGGCAGAGACAAAAGTTCCTTTTGGCAATGTGCAGCTTCTCTGCCACTTCTTCCAGCAATTCTGCTCTGCCCCAGGCTTGCATAGCTCACCTCCCACACGCCCACCCCGCAAAACAAAAACTATGCAGGTACTCAGCTCACTCTCCTCAGAAGGCGATTTATGGAGTATCTACATTGTTTGAGTAAGTCCTGTGGGCATCTCACACTTAAGGGATTCCTTCCAAACCTCCACTATGCTCCCTGTATGCCCTGCATCTCCTCCATCCCCACTGATGTTTTAGTAGCTCTCATAGCTTGCTCCCTAGTTAATTGCCTACAGTAGGCTCTATTCCCAACCAAGGACAGCTCCATTCACCCCCGTTCTTCCTTCTTCCCAAGATTGTGCCCATTTTTCTCTCCCTTGGAAACCTTCCCTAATTCTCCATGTCAGAATGCACCAGACACTTCCTGGCACAGCCTGTTGTGATTCTTGACTCTGTTTCTATATGGTTCTGGTCTGGAACCCAGTTTCCATATTAGTCTGAGACCTCTGGGACCTCTGGGTGATCTGCACCCTGGGTGGGGATCAGCAGCTCAGCTTGTGTCTGGGGTTTGTTGGGGACTTGGGACTGAAACTATGCCCATTTCTCCTTCTTCTTGGTGTTCATCCTGTCTCTGGGCCTGTCTGAACATGACATTGGAAACTTCTCCCTCCCTCTTTTTCAGGGAGCTCTGCAGGAAACCGGGAGTGTGGGCATCAGAACCAGGTTCTAGGAGGGTGGGAGAGTCACCTTTTCATCCCCCATCTACCCATAGGCTCCTACACGTCTTCTTTCCTTTTCCTCCTCTCTACCCAGCCAGCTCCCAATTCCATGGCCTGAGCTGCAGGTTCAGTTCAGTTCAGTTCAGTCACTCAGTCATGTCCAGCTCTTTGCGACCCCATGGACTACAGCACACCAGGCCTCCCTGTCTATTACCAACTCTACTCAGTCATGTCCAGCTCTTTGCGACCCCATGGACTATAGCACACCAGGCCTCCCTGTCTATTACCAACTCTCAGAGTTTACCCAAACTCATGTCCATTGAGTCGGTGATGCCATCCAACCATCTCATCCTCTGTTGCCCCTTCTCCTCCTGCCTTCAGTCTTTCCCAGCATCAGGGTCTAGGTCATACCATTGTTCTCTGCTTTAAGGGGAGGTGAGCCCTTTTCTCAGACCCATAGGTTCTCTCCATCAAAAGTATCTAAGAAGGAGCTTTCCAGCCTTTGCCTTCTGTGAGAGAGACATTAGTGGGTGAGCACATAGTCCTAGAGCTAGACTTCTTGGGCTTGAATCCCGGCTCTGCCCTTTGCTGCTGATGTGACCAGTTCCTTGACCTCTCCTCTCCATGCTTTAGTTACCTCACCTGTGAAAAGACATTCGTGACACTAATACTCAGCTCAAAGGGCTACGGGGGGATGGGAACAGTTAGGGTCCTAGAGGGAAATCAATGTACTCAAGATGGTTCAGCTAAATGAACTTTAATGAAAGGAATCCTCACAGAGGTGTGGGTGTGGCTAAGGACACAAACATGGGATGGAAAGTCCAGAGGTGGTTAATGGTGGGAAACCATTGCCACTCCCATCACTCCCCACTTGCCCTTCTGGCAGGAGTGGCCAAACTCTGATTTGTCCAGGGCACAGAGGTTTTCTGGGGTGTGGGATTTTCAGTGCTAAAGGAGGATGTTCAAGCATGTTAGTTGCTCAGTCATGTTTGGTTCTTTGTGACACCATGGGCTATAGCCCTCCAGGCTTCTCTGTCCATGGAGATTCTCCAAGCAAGAATACTGGAGTGGGTTGCCATTCCCTTCTGCAGGGAAACTTCCCAACCCAGGGGTTGAACTGGGGTCTCCTGCATTGCAGGCAAATTCTTTACCATCTGAGCCACCAGGGAAGGGGCTAAAGTGGGATAGTCCCAGGAAAATCAGGAGGGGATGGTGGCTCTGTATAGAGCTGAAGAGATGAGAGAAAGAGTGGATGACTGATTGGGTGATAGAGATGTAGCAATAGGTGGAAGCTGTAAGCATGGAGGAAGGCAGCCACCCCTAGAGCAGGAAGGAAGTACCTCCCATGTCTCCCAGATCTCCTGCTAATGTCCCCCCTCCTTGGCTAACCCCCACCTCTGGAAGCCAGAGAGCCAGGGAGTGGCCTGCAGGGATCAGGGAGGTCGGGGAATCAATCAGAGCAGAAAGGATGCACATGGAGAATCCCCAGTGTGGGGACTGGATGTTTTTGTTTCGAAGGTGTTTTTGTATCGAAGGTATCTGCCCTGTAGTGAGTGCTTAGTAAATGCTGACTGTAATAATTGTTCCTATTAGATGAGAAAACCCTGCCCTGGATGGGGCTCCTCAAGGGCAGTGACTGTTTTCTTCACCTCTGCATCTTTCCTATCGTTCAGCTCATGTTGGGTGCCAGGTTGATGCCATCGGCTGTCTTGCCTCATCCCTTTTATATCAGCAGCAGCATTCTGTCCCCTCTGCTCCTGTGTCCTGTGCAGGGATGGACCCTGGACAGGAGAGGGTCTCTAAAGATGGAGGCCCTTGGTTCAAGCAGCAGAGGTGGGGAGGGAGCCACGCCTCCTCGGCTATGGATGAAAGGTCTGAATTTGGGTGTCCTGTATAAAGATGAGCGGAGAGCCAGACTGGAGAAGGCGGAGTGGCTCCCACGCTGTCTGGGCTGGGGCTGGTGAGACTGTCTCTGATAGTAACTGTGGGCTTCCTCCGTGGCTGTCACCAGCCCCCGGCACATGCCTTGGCACTGAGTGCCAGGTAAACACAGGAGGGTGTCAGTCCCTGGGGAGGGGTGGAGGGTGTGTTTGTGGCCAAGTCTGCTCCCACCACCCTGCTGTGCCTGACTCAGATGGCTGACATCACTCCTTTCCCCACTTGCCACTGCCTCCCCCTCCCATGCTCCCTGGGGAAGAGATAAGGGATCTGAAGAAGGGGTTACAGCCTCAGGGACAGCACACAAAGCTCAGCAGGGAGTGATGGTTCAGTCTTGGGATGGAGGGCCAGCACTTTTGAGAAGACTTTCCTGGCGGGCCCTGGTCATAAGCAGAGGCAGGGGGGCCCAGAGAAGTTGAATGTTGTCTAAGGACACATTGGAGGTGAACCTCAGTGGGGGTTCACCTCCCAGCTCAGCTCCCCCAAATGCCTGGTGTCCTGACTCCAAGCAGGGAGGAAAAACCCCTTCCTGGCCACTGAGGGGCTAGTTCTGGGAGTATCTTCACCCTCATCTGGTGTGGGAAAGTGAAAGTGTGAGTTGCCCTGTCGTGTCTGACTCTTTGCAACCCCATGGAACCTGCCAGGCTCCTCTGTCCATGGAATTCACCAGACAAGAATACTGGAGTGGGTAGCCATTCCCTTCTCCAGGGAATCTTACTGACCCAGGGTTGAACACGGGTCTTCTGCATTGCAGGCAGATTCTTTACCATCTGAGCCACCAGAGAAGCCCTGGGAGGCTGGATTCAACTCCTTCAGGCAACTGGGAGCCACTACAGTCTCCCAGCTGCCTAGAAACCATCCCACAGCCTCCTCTGGGCCCAGAGCACCTGCTCTCTGCCTGTTTCCTGGGACAGTAGGGGTAGTCCCTTGTCCTCTCCCACCCCAACCCTGGCCCTGGCAGCTGTGTGGGGACCCCAGCAAGAGCTGTCCCTGCTCCTTTCTTCGGGCAAGTCTCCTTCTGGGACCACTTCCTTGCTGAGGGTTGAGGTGGGCAATCAGTGGCACATCCTCACCACTCCCCTGTCCTAACACCTGGCTAACATTACGCCTCCAGGTCCTTCCTCAGGGATGTGTTTGGTCCCAGCAGCCCGAGGTGGTAGGCACGGACGAGACTCTGTGAAGTGATTTGAGGAGCCCTCCGGCCTTCTGGATCGAGATCCTGGGCTCTGTGGCTGGGAAGATGGGATGTTGGGGGTATCTATAGGCTTCTTGGGGCTTTTGTTGGAGACATCTTATTTTTTTTCAGCTGTATCTTGCAGCATGTAGGATTTTAGTTCCCTGACCAGGGATGGAACCTGTTTCCCCTGTAGTAGAAGCATGGAGTCTTAACTAAGGGCAACCAGGGAACTTCTGACGCTTTTTGAATCTGTACTATGTCCAGCCAGAGTGGGGTGTGTCCACCCACTTCCAGCTCCTTCCCAAATGGCTGGGCCCTTCTGGGGGAATGCTGCCAAGGGGGACTCAGGTGGCTGTTGAAACCCCCAGTCTTTGCCTCCTTCATCTCCTGGCTTCGGCCCTTCTTCCTCATTATTAAGTGCCCAGGCCTCTGAGTCAGGCAGGGACCGTCTCTGTCCTGTGTCCCCTCTGCCCAGCATAGGCTCTCTACCGGGCAGACAGTCTGCCAGCGTACAACAAAAGAACTGGCTACCCCCAACCCAGACTGGCACCTGTGTCCCCAGCTTGGACCTGCCAGAAGGCGCTGAGGCTGTGGGCTGTGACAGCGGGACTGGAGCAGGCCTGGGCACCCTCTCCACAGCCCATTGCTCAATGCTTCCGCCCCTACCACCCGCACAGCCTGGGCCCTGGGGCCTTTGCTTACCACAGGGGCCTGGGACCAACCCCAGAACAGAGCCCCACTGACTCAGAGCGGCTACCAGGGCTGGGTGGGAGGAGACCAGTCTGCCACTGGGTGGGGGTGGCCCTGGGAGCCCGTATCATCCTGTTCCAAGTCAGGAGCACCCCAGCGGGGGAGAAGGAGGTGGCATCCGGCCCCAGACAGTCGGCTCAGCCCCAGCTCTGGAGCTCAGGTGATAACTCGGAGCAGCCCCTCCCTCCCGCAGTGGGAAAGGAACACCCCCGGTCCTCAGGGCCCCTCCCTCTCTTCCTGGGGCGATGGGGCAGGAGTGTCTGTGGAATCCAGGAGCCAGCCCAGTTGGGAAAAGATAAAAAGCCCATCAGTGGCCCAGCAGCTCACTGTGCTCCCTCCCAGCTCTCCTGTCTGCTCTGGCCCTGCTGCAGCGATGAGATCCTCCGTGTCTCGGCAGACATACTCCACCAAAGGGGCCTTCAGCTCCAGCTCAGCCAGTGGCGGGGGTGGTTCCCAGGCCCGCACCAGCTTCAGCTCGGTGACTGTGTCCCGGAACAGTGGCAGAGGTGGGGGGCCCCGCTGTGGCCCCAGCATGGGTGGCTTTGGGAGCCGGAGCCTCTATAACTTGGGGGGCAGCAAGAGCATCTCGGTCAGCGTGGCTGGAGGGGCCTCAGCGGGGCGGGTGCTGGGAGGCTTCGGCCTTGGCGGTGGGGCCTACATGGGCCTGGGGGCTTGCAGGCCGATGCTGGGGCCCGTCTGTCCTCCTGGCGGCATCCAGCAGGTCACCGTCAACCAAAGCCTGTTGACCCCCCTCCACGTGGAGATCGACCCGGAGATCCAGCGGGTGCGCACGGAGGAGCGGGAGCAGATCAAGACCCTTAATAACAAGTTCGCCTCCTTCATCGACAAGGTGGGCCCAGGTGGAAGGAGGCAGGAAGGGGTCAGGGAGTGCACCCTGAGAGAGGGTGGGCGGAGGCTGTTGCAACCCATGTGTACTGGGGCGGGGATGGATGGAGTGACTTTTGAAGCCCTTCTGGGATGCTTGGACCCGAGTGGCTGGATGGTCTTTCTTTGCAAGTGATGATGACTCTTGAGTTGCTCTCACGAGGCCTTTTGGCCCAGCCCAGCTTGATGGTGTTGCAGTCATCATTAACGGGGTTACACAGCAGCCTTATAGTATGATTAAATAGTGGATTGTCCTTGTTATTCCTCTTAGTGGGGTGGCCCTTCCTGCTTCCTGTCATTTTTTAACTGGGAAAACTGGCTTGAGTGTCAAGTCCCCAAGAACCCCATGTGTTGCCTGTTCTGTTGGTTTTGGAGGAGTTCTAAGGACAAAAATGTTATCAGGACACAGTGCAGCGGTGGGAGTTCTAGAGGAAGTCTCCTTTTGGCTTCTCCAATTCTTCTTCCTGTTCCAGCCAAGAAGCTCAGTGTGGGGTGGACATGAGTTCAGTGGTCACAGGTCACCATGACTCAGGGATATACAGTTTGATCTGCCTCAGATCAGGGGTGTTCTGACTCCTTCTCTGGCCCCCAGGCCAATGAGGCAAGCGTTTCCAGGTCCACTTTGCTGCGCTGTCTACCACTACCCCAAGGCCCCCAGCCAGTAGGACCATGATGAGAAGAATCCTGGTGGATGACCATACCCTGGTTCAGTGATCTGTGGGTTTCCAAAGGAGCCTGATGCCCTCTTTCCCATATGATACCCATAGTGTTTCATGAGGAGTCAGTCCAGGTGACAGTGAGTCTATTTTTAAAAAGAGAAAATCGAGGTCTGGAGAGACGAAGTGATTTGCCCAGGATCACCTGGAGGCAGTGGTGGGCCCGGGACTCAAGTTCATGGCTTTAAGAGGTCACTGCTCCTGGCAGGTACACCTGCATGGTGCCTTGGGGCCATGGAACCATGGGCCTGGGGTGCTGTGGAGGTGGGATCCGGAGAGACCGGATGGCAAAGGATGAGGCAAGCTATTTCGCTCAACCCCTCACCGTCTCCCCGACGGACTTTTGGTTCTTCTGTGGGACTGTCCCAGAGGTCAAAGAAGCAAACCCCTCTCAGGCTCTCAGAATCACGGCCTGGGACCTGGGGGCCTGACAGTTTGTCCGTGTCTGGTGTCTTAGAAGCCTGGTTGGGCAGAGACTCCCCCTGGGGGCCCATTAAACTCACACCATGAGCACCCTTCTAAGTCTATAGAGATAGGGCTGGACATCCGTATTTTAAAAACTCAAAACATGTCAAGTTTTCAGAAAAGACTCAATAATAGTACAATATATTCCTATATTTCTTTTCACTCAGATTTACCAGTTTTTGGCATTTTGTCACTTTTGCTTTCTTTTTCCCTCTTTGTAGGTATATTTGTATATGTACATATATATACACACTTAAACTATAGATGTATCTGCATTTGAATTTTTTGATCTTAATGCAGAATTAGGGTTCAGAAACATTGATTTAGTCTGATTTACCCAGGATAATGGGAAGAGGAGATCCAGGGAGAAGTGACTTGACTGTCACCAACCAGTAAATGACCGAACTGGACCTTTTAAGAATCCTTGTCATTGGATCGAACTGTCTTTTTCAGCAAAGATGTTTCCCTCAGGAACTCCTCCCCAAAGCAAGGCATAGACCCTGCACTGCCCCGTGCTGTGTCCTGGTCAGGATGGATGGTGACAATGAGCCTGGTCCTGGTCCCTCCTGGAGCTGGGGGAGGCCCCAGCCCACCCTTCTTGTTCTGGCTCAGGTGCGGTTCCTGGAGCAGCAGAACAAGGTGCTGGAGACCAAGTGGGCGCTGCTGCAGGAGCAGGGTCAGAAATCGGGCGTCACCAGGAACAATCTGGAGCCCCTCTTCGAGCACTTCATCAACAACCTGCGGGGGAAGCTGGACAACCTCCAGAGCGAGCGGGGGAGGCTGGACTCGGAGTTGAGGAATGTGCAGGATCTTGCTGAGGACTTCAAGACCAAGTGAGGAGGGCTGGACCAGCTGTGGCCATATGTGGATGGGGAGGGGCAGCATGGGGAATCTCCCAAGAGAGGGACACCCCGTTCCTGGGTCCTAGGACCCAGTTGGGTGGGTGCTCAGACAGAGCTGTTTCCATGGGGGCTCAGGCTCTGGACCCATGGCCTCCTGGAGGGTTGTCACAGTGTGTAATAATTTTAAAAATTATTATAAGATAGGGAGAAAAGTTTAATGAACCTTTATGGTCTCATTACCCAGCTTTTATAATTACCAACTCACAGCCAATCTTGTTTTGTCTTTACCCCTACTCACTTCCTTCCCCTCTTCCCTTATTGTCTTGAAGCAAATCTCATTCATCAAGTCATTTTACTCACAAGCATTTTTACTGGATGTATTCATAGAGTTCATTTGTGTAACTTCACTTAATAATATACAAACACAGTGCCATAAGAACACCTAAATCTTTTAAAACAGTAATCCTCAGTATCATCAACTATCTAATCAATGATTAAATTTGCCCTTGTTCCATAAGTGTCATAAATTTTAAAAATACAGTTTATTTGAATCAAGATGCAAGTAATGTACTACGCAAATTCACATATTATGATTGGTTGAGCTGTATATTTATGAGTTTAAGGTATAAACTTTTATAACTTCCCCCACTGCTTGACACTGGCAATTTTAAGATCTTAAAAGTCTCAGCAAAAGCAGCTGGACAGAAGTTGGCATTTTCAATGACATCCTGTTGTAGAAAGTGAATGCAAAGGTTAACCACTGTTGACACATCTTCGCCTGTTCCCATAAAGCCTCCCAAGGGCTTTGATTCAAAGACATGGCTGCTCTCTGTTGCCATATTATTGCACAAATACTGTGTTCACTTTCTCAAAGAGGGTGGGTGGATTATTTAAAGACTGTATCCCAGTTTCTCCATTGGTTGGCTGCAATACAGAACTTCTCCCCAAAGGTGTTTTTGGCCATCCAAAATCCCTATTAGGGACTCCTTAAAGCCAACTAGGTTCAGTGTCTTAAAAGGTGAACTGGTCTGAGTCTTCCTTGTGTAACAGGTATGAGGATGAAATCAACAAGCGCACTGCCGCAGAGAACGAGTTTGTGGTCCTCAAGAAGGTGAGCAGGGTAGCAGGGAGTGGGGGCAGGTGGTCTTTATCTGCCAGGGTGCTGGGCTGACTTGGAGAGGGGCAAGAGTCCTGGGGGCTGAGCCCACTGCCCTTCTCTCTCTCTCCCCCAGGATGTAGATGCCGCATACGTGGGCCGAATGGATCTGCATGGCATGGTGGACCACCTGATGGGGGAGATAGACTTCCTGAGGCATCTCTATGAAGAGGTGAGATAGCCAATGGACAGGGATACTTAGATTCACATACAGTTTTGGGGATTCCTCCTGGAAGTCTGATCAGAATTCAGTAGTGCAACCTCATTGATAGAATATAGCACCTGGACCCTTAATCAATACTAGCGTCCATGTCTTACGTGCTTATGATGGGCCAGGAACTGGGCTAAGTTTTTTATATAATCCCCTCAACAACTCCGTAATATAGGTACTGTTATTGTCTCCATTTTATAGTCTTGGACCCTGAGGCTCTGAGTAAGTTGCCCATGCTCTCATAGCTAGCTGGAGGGAGTTGTAGAACTAAAACTTCATCCTTGGACTGTTATACTGTTTTCCTTATTGCCCAGTTTATAACAGAGCAAAGGATGGAGGATTTGAGACGGGTAGAGAGTGTGGATTGAAATTTCAAGTTAGAGCAGGAGGTGAGGTGTGTGTAGCAGATAAATCACAGAATTTAGGAGGGATTCCAGGAAACAAAGGGGCTTTGGAGACTAAGGTAAAAGCATTTCCAAAGAGAAGGAAAAAAGATGTCTTCCAAAAAAAAAAAAAAAGCAAAAGAGTCTTGGTCAAACAGCATTCATGGCATCCTTATTAGTTTGGTAATGCAGGCATAAAGGAGAATCTGTGTGGCTTGATTTTTCCTTAGGGCTGTCTTGTTGGGTCCATGCCTTTCACACACAGTTTAGAGTTCATTCTAGAGGCTCATGGGAGATTTATGTCAAGTTTAACTTGGAAAAGTCTAAATCTCTCCCCTTTGAAAATGAGGACGTTTCCATGTCTCAGGTTCTGGAATCTCTTCTACTGTCCATAGTTCTCACGGATCTCCGGGGGTATTTGTTTCCTTAGCCATGGCCATGAGGTCCTAGTATTTGCTCCTCTGGCCTGGACCACTGATGTTGTCAACAAGGCCAAGGCCTTTCTCACTCTCAGTATCTGTCTTGGCTTCCATTTCCTCCCAAGCATCCTGTCCTTTTCAGTTTGATGACTGTTTCCCTTGATAGGAAAGAGCAAACGATGTAGGAGTAGAGTTGTTGGCTTTGCCTGGGTTGTCTGTAGGGTTAGCCCAATGTGCCTTCTTGTTCTTCTTGCCTAGAGCTTATCTAAAGGCTGCTATCCACTGACCTTTGCATTTCCCCAAGGATGAACTCTGCATGTTCATCCTTGGCTGTGCTGCTCTCCTTCAAACATCTCTGTGTGTCCTTCAGGATGAGCTTGTGGGGGAGTGTTCTATGTCATACTGCTGATTTCTTAGGTGTCTCCCTAGCTTTTTCTTTACTGGGATCACTGATGGTCATTCACCATCTGGGATTTACTCATTCTCTTCTCTTAGGATGGTCTCTCTTTTAGAACAGGTCAAGGGGGCCCAGGCCCTTTTCTCTCAATGGGAAGGAACTGGCTTTTCTAGTGTCTCAAAAAGCTTTCCTTTCCTTTGCTGTTTCCTGTCCATTTGCTGCATATTGTTAAGTACCTTCTGCAGAACCATGGAAGGACAGTTTGCCTTTGCAGGTTTCCGCATGATATGTTGAGAGCCATGTTGGGACAGGTGAGGTGCATGGGACAGGCTGTGGCTGACTCTCCCTGGGAGGGCTGGGAGAGTTTCAGAGGAGAAAGCATTTTGGAATTTGAAGGAAGGGTGGGACTTCTAAAGAAGGGGCAAGTAGAATCTGCTTGTGTTTGGGGAGCAGCAGGTGAACCAGGCATCAAGTATGTGGGAGAATGAGGTGAGGAGGTGAACAAGGAAGGTGAGCTGACCAAGTGACCAAGCCAGGGTCACTTCCGGTGCCTCCTTGGGAGGTAAGAGTGAAGACCAGAGCAGTCGTTCCCTTGCTTGCATACCAGCTGCGATGGCTAACACAGCACTCGGTAATCGATTTTATGGTCTGGTTTTGGTCAAGCCAGATCTTAAGGAAATTCAGACGGCCAACCACCAATCCCTGGCGTGTCATACAGGGCAGGAAAGTTACCTTGTGGCTTCCCTCTGGCCTGGGGGGTCCTTGTGGGATCCAGCCCTTGCTTCAATGCCATCACTTCATCTCTCTGGCTCCTTTCCCCATGCATAGATAAAAAGCTCACACCTTAACTCCACAGAGTTCTTCCCTCTCCACTTGCATTAGCTCTTTCTTTGGAAAGCCTGCCCTTTTTATCCTCTAGTCCTAGCAAGAACATCCTTATCCACTTTTGGTGGTGTTTGGTAGATAGTGTTTGCCTCTTGTCTGAAAAATTCCAAGTTAATTTTCCTCAGGACCACACTCTGGCATGGGGATGTAGAGGGACCCTGAGCCAGGGAGCGTGATGAGTGATGCTGCAAGATGATGCTGGCAATGCACGATTGTGACAATGATTTTATCTGTGGCACATGATTCATGGGCATATGGACTGAACTTTGGAGAAGGCTGGGCAAATAATGCATTTTACTGAGCACCCACCATGGGTCATGTATGAATCTGAATCCTCAGATCAACTACATTTTGAAGGTATTATCATGGCCATTTTACAGAAGAAGAGACTGAGGCCTTGTAAGGCTTAGTGGGGACCTCAGTACCATGGCTGGTGAATGTCAGACTGGCATTCAAACTTAGCTTTGTCTGTCTTCAAAGCTTGTGTCTTTCTGCCTGGCATCCACCTCCAACCCATTCCACCTTTTAAAAGCCAGTCTAATTTGAACATCTAAATCTGTGTCTATACAGATACCAGTTTTGGCTTTGGTAGTCCTTTCTTTCTTATTTTTTAAATTGAAATGTAGTTGATTTACAATATTGTGTTGGTTTCAGTTATACAGCGAAGTGATTTGATTATACACACACATATATGTATATATATATGGGCTTCCAGGTGGTGCTAGTGGTAAAGAACCCACTGCTAATGCAGACACGCAGGGGATGTGGGTTTGATCCCTGGGTTGGGAAGGTACCCTGGAGGAGGAAATGGAAACCCACTCCAGTATTCTTGCCTGGAGAATCCCATGGACAGAGAGGCATGGTGGGCTATAGTCCATGGGGTCGCAAAGAGTTGGACACGACTGAAGAGACTTAGCACAGCACAGCACAACCTTCTGTGGGCCAGCTGTGGCCCTGCCTGCCTCCCAGGGGTTCTGAGGATTAAAGGTGAGCCTGCTGGCTCAGGGCCTGGCAACAGCTAGAGTGTACTCCTTCCTTCTTTAGGCTCTTGGAAGCCTGAAAATCCATACCAAGAAAGAGGTCTATTCAACTAGGACCCCCGTTTCCAGCTGGAAAGACTGAAGCTCTGCTGGCAACCATAGATTCCTTTTAGGGTGGATCCTGGAGGGGCGGGAGCACAGCCTCCTGATGCCAAAATCACTCCCCTACCCCCTGCTCCTCTGGCCTGGTGCTGGAGAGAGCTACATCTCTTTCTGCAGGAGCTGAGCCAAGTGCAGACTCATGTGTCTGACACCAGTGTCATCCTCTCCATGGACAACAACCGCAACCTCGACCTGGACAGCATCATCGCTGAGGTGAAGGCCCAATATGAGCAGATTGCCCAGAGGAGCAGGGCTGAGGCTGAGTCCTGGTACCAGACCAAGGTGAGAGAATGGCTGGCTCAGGGGTGTGGGTTGGGCCTGCACCCGGATCTTCCCCCTTGGTGAGAGGCCTGGGCCCCTGGGCTCCTCGGAGGCTGGGGCCAGACACATCCAGCCTACTCATCCAGCCGTGAGGGTGGGTCCAGGGGCCAGCAGTTACCCAGGTGGGCCTGGAACGATTTGACAGCTCACTGCCATTTCTTTGGTCTCCAGTATGAGGAACTGCAGGTGACCGCTGGGAAGCATGGGGACAACCTGAGGGACACCAAGAATGAGATCGCTGAGCTCACCCGCACTGTGCAGAGGCTGCAGGGGGAGGCAGATGCAGTCAAGAAGCAGGTGAACCTCTGGTGGGGGGCCTGAGTGTTGGCAGAGGTGTGCTCAGGGGTAAGGCCTGTTCTTCTCCCCATGGATGGGATATGCTTAAATGCTGGACCAATAAGATCAAGGAGCTCCTCTTACAGGAGAGGAAACTGAGGCTCAGAGAGGGACAGGGACTTGCCCAAGATCACACAGCATATTAGTGGTAGAGTAGCCCCCTCGAAGAAGATTGATCCCATCTCCAGAAGGTCAGAGCAGGAGTCTGAGCATTCAAGAGTCCAGGTCACAGTTGCTGACTCCATCTAAGGCATGGGCTCATCCTAAGAGCATAGTGAAGCATTTGGTTAATGGTGAGCTTGTATGATTTATTTTATCTCTTTTGTGCTGGGGTGAGTTGCAGCAGGAAGGTTTTTGTTTTTTTTTTAAGGATTTCTTTCTTTCTTTTGTTTTTTGACTGTGGTGGGTCTTTGTTGCTGCATTCGGGCTTTCTCTAGTTGTAGTGAGCAGGGACTACTCTTCATTGCGGTGCACAGGCTTCTCATTGCCGTGGCTTCTCTTGTCGTGGAGCATGGATTCTGGAGTGCTTGGACTCGGTAGTTGTGGCACATGGGCTTAGTTGTTGCTCAGCACATGTGATTTTCCTAGACCGGGGATCAAATCCATGTCCTCTGCATTGCAAGGCAGACTCTTAACCACTGAACCACCAGGAAAGCCCCCAGGAGGGTCTTAAGATTAGACTTCAGTAAGAACTTTCCCAGTGGGGCTACATGGTCTTGTTTGTATAGTATCACCTCCTCTCTCAGAGGAATATTTCTCTTTTCCTTCATTCTCAGTTGGTTGGGGCGGCAGTCAGGGGAGCTGGGGATGGTGATGTCTAGTTTAAGGGCAGAGAGATGGATGCAATGACCCTGGAGGGTGTGTCCAATACCTCTCACACCCTGGGCAGTGCCAGCAGCTGCAGACTGCCATCGCAGATGCGGAACAGCGTGGGGAGCTGGCATTAAAAGATGCTCAGAAGAAACTTGGGGACCTGGATGCTGCCCTGAATCAGGCCAAGGAGGACCTGGCCCGGCTGCTGCGTGACTACCAGGCGCTCATGAACGTCAAGCTGGCCCTGGATGTGGAGATCGCCACCTACCGCAAGCTGCTGGAGAGTGAGGAGAGCAGGTGGGTGCCCCCCACCTTCCCTGTCCTGATTCTGAGGGCTCCCGGCCCTGCCCTGTGGGAGATCCCATGTAGTTGGTTCTTGTGTCAAGGGGAGGAGGGTGAGGGAGCAACCGTGGAACTGGGCTCGTAACTCATCACCTGAGACTCTCCTGCTTCTGTTCAGGGCCTCACTGTGTGTCTCCTTGGCTGGCACTACTGTCAGTAATCCTGACGGTGTCTGGCAGGCCAACAGGGGACAGGGTTTTCTTTTCCAACACCAGATTCTGACCCTGGCAGAAGCTTAGAAAAAAAAGAATTCATCATCTCTGTTCTTGTGGAAGACATGAGATGCAGAGAAAGTCACCTTAGCCAGAAAATGGGCAGCTCTGTTGTGGAGTGGGTTTTGTTTCCCATCCCATAGGAGCAGGGGCTGCTGCTTATGGCCCAAGTGTGGAGGGAGGAGAGGGCAGAAGAAGGATGGAGCTGCCTGGCCTACTGAATCTCTGCTTTCTCTGCTACACTGGCTTTAGGAGCTGGCGGAAGGGTGCCTGGCCCAGGGCAGCCCTGGGCCAAGTTTTGGTTCCTTAGTTTTGTCACGTGGCCCCCGCTCCTGAGAGTCTCAAGGCCCACTGAGTTGATTTATTGTAAAGACAATGAGAGGGAGAGAGAGGGTTTTTACTTGGGCTCCTGGGACCACTGATCCTTCACCTGGCCTGTCTGTTTCCCCCAGGATGTCTGGAGAATGTCCTAGTGCTGTCAGCATTTGTGAGTATTTTGCCACCCTGGGCCCGGCCCCAGTCCTCTTCTTAGTCTGTTCAATCTGTCCTTGAGCCCTGGAGACAGGTTCAGGGGTCCCAGAGAATGAGCCCTCTGAGCCTGGTTTCCCAGGGCACCACTGTCTGAGTTCATTCCCATCACTCACTGATGTCGGGAAGCCCTGGATCCTCTCCTGACACGGCTAGCCTGCCTCACCCAGACCCTCTCTCTTGCAGCGGTGACGGGCAACTCCACCACTGTGTGCGGAGGCGGCGCGGCTGGCTTCGGGGGTGGCATCTCCCTGGGTGGGGGTGGGGGGGCCAGCAAGGGCAGATTCAGCACAAACGCAGGCTACAGCACTGTCAAGGGAGGGCCTGTCTCTGGGGGCACCTCCATCCTGCGGAAGACCACCACGGTCAAGACGTCCAGCCGGAGGTATTAGCTGCTGTCTTGCAAGCTGGGGCCCCTGCACTTCTCTCCCCACTCCCCATCCTTAGGAGCAGGAATAGCCCCAGGACCACTGACCCAGGGTACAGGCATGCCAGACCGCTCATGGGATCTGCATTTTGGGAAGGGCTCAAATCTACCCAGGTTTCCTCCTTGGTTCTGCAACAGGATGGGAGGGGTGGTTAAGGCCACCAGTTTGCGGGATGTGTTTGGATGATTCGGGGATGATATTTTGACCACAGAGAGGAGGTTGGATTTCCCCAGGCCATCTTGGCTTCTCTCACCTCTTCTGTTCATCTGCTCTGGGCTCAGGTCAGGCTGAGGGAGTATAAAGTCAGAAGTGGTCTCCCATCTCCCACCAGACCACCCCCTCCCTGAATCTACCTACGTCCCCCTCCCCTGTCTGTGCTGTGATGTATCTCAATAAATGGAAATTGCAACTAGCTGTCTGGGGCTTGTCTGTCCTGCCCAGAGAGCAGAAACTGTCAGCTGATTAACTCAGTGATGGTTAGGCAGCAACAACCACGTGCTCACAATATCTCAATCTTGCTAAAAGCACATTAGTTCAGTACCATCACCACCGTAGGCTTTGGTTCTTACTCTCCTCCTGGAGGAAGTTGGAGGGACTATGTAAGTAGCTCCCAGCAGGACCCAGCTCCCAGCAGCTGTCTGTTGCTCAGCCCCTCCCCTAATGCTACTGTGCCCCCTGCCAGCTCTGTGGGGGCAGGCAGCACGTGTTCAGTGGAGAGGTCTTGGGCTTCACAATAGGTTTAAATCCTGACTGTCACTTACTAGCTGACCTTGGGCAAATTACTTGGCCTCTTTGGGCCTCACTTTCCTCCTTTGTAAGGGGACAACAGAGGGTGAGACAGAGGATGGTTGGAGGGCATCACCGACTTGATGGACATGAATTTGAGCAAGCTCTGGGAGTTGGTGATGGACAGGGAAGCCTGGCGTGTTGCAGTCCATGGGGTCTCAGAGTCGGACATGACTGAGCAACTGAACTTCCTCCTTTGTTAAAACGGGTGTGATGGAAACATGTGTAAAGCATTTGGCTTAGAAGAGCCTTGGCAGGAACTACTTCCCTCACCTCTGGCTTCTGGTTCCCAGCTCATCATCTTGGTACTCCAAGATGATGAATTTCTCTTTCAGCCCTCACATCCAGTCATCCATAAAACCCCACATTTTCCTGCCAATAACAGAATATATATTGTTCTTAAGTGCATACGGAGCACTTTCTGGGATAAATCCTGTGTTAGGCCACAAAATAAATCTTGAAAGGCAGCTATGCTCACCACTATATCACCGATGCTGCACATAAAACAAGTCTTAGCAAATTCAAGAAGAATGGCATTGAAACATGTATAATACCATGTATGAAACGAGTCGCCAGTCCAGATTCGATGCATGATACTGGATGCTTGGGGCTGGTGCACTGGGACGACCCAGAGGGAGGGTATGGGGAGGGAGGAGGGAGGAGGGTTCAGGATGGGGAACACAGGTATACCTGTGGCGGATTCATTTCGATACTTGGCAAAACTAATACAATATTGTAAAGTTTAAAAATAAAATAAAATTAAAAAAAAAAGAAGACTTAAATAATATAAAGCGTCTTTGCTGACCACAAGAGTATGAAACCAGAAACCAATAACAGAAGGAAAAGTGGAAAATTCATGAATACATGGAAATTAAACAGTACACTCCAAACAACTCCAATAACCAACAGATCAAAGAAGAAATTTAAAAATGGAAATACAAAAGTATCTGGAGACAAATGAAAATGTAACACAAGATACCAAAACTTACGAGATGCAGCAAGAGCAGTTCTAAGAGGGAAATTGATAGCTATAAACACATGTATTGAGAAAATAGAAAGAACCCAAATAAACATTTTAACTTTTACACCTCAGGGAACTAGAAAAAGAACAGAGTAAGTCCAAATTTAGAAGAAGGAAGGAAATAATAAAGATTAGCACAGAAGTGGATTAAATAGGAAACAGGAAAATAGTGGAGAAGACAAAACCCCCTAAGAGTTGGATCTTTGAAAAGGTAAACAAAGTGGAAAACCTTTAGCTAGACTAACCAAGGGAAAAAGAGATGGCCCGAATCAATGAAATTATTCAAGAAAGAGGAGACATTCAACTGATACCACAAAAATACACAGGATCAGACTTTCTGGTGGAACAGTGTGTAAGAATCTGCCTGCCAATGCAGGGGACATGGGTTCATTCCCTGGTCTGGGTAGATCCCACATGCTGCAGAGCAACTAAGCCTGTGTGCCACAACTCCTGAGCCCACGTGCTGCAACTTTTGAAGCCCATGCATCTAGAGCCTGTGCTCCACAACAAGAGAAGCCATTGCAATGAGAAGCTCACACACCACAATGACGAGTAGCCCCAGCTTGTCACAACTTGATAAATCCTGTGCAAAGCAGCTCAGTCAAAAATAAATAAATAAAATTATAAAAAAATACATAGGATCATAAGAGGTTGTTATGGACAACTATATGCCAATAAACTGGACAACCTAGAAGAAAGGGATAAATTCTTGGATATGTATCACTTACCAAGACTGAATCAGGAACAAACTGGAAATCTGAACCATTCAATTACCAGTAAGGATATTGAACCAGTAATCAAACGTCTCCCAACAAGGAAAATTCCAGGACCAGATGGCTTCATTGGTAAATTTTTTACTAAATATTAAAGAAGAATTAATGTTAACCCTTCTCAAACTTCTCCAAACCCCAAAGAGAATGGAAAACTCCCAAACTCATTTCATGGGATTAGCATCAAAGCCAGATAAGCACACTACAAGGAAAGAAAACTACAGACCAATATCCCTGATGACTATAGATATAAAAAAATTCCCCCCAAAATACTAGAAAACTGAATTCTGCAGCACATTGAAAGGATAATACACCATGATCAAGTGGGATTCATCCCTGGGATGCAAGGTTGGCTCAACATACACAAATCAATGTGTGGTACATTAACAGAATAAAAAATTAAAAAATCATATGATTATCTTAATGTGCGTGCTTCGTGCTAAGTCTCTTCAGTCATGCCTGACTCTTTGGGACCCTATGGACTGTAGCCCACCAGGCTCCTTTGTCCATGGGATTCTCCAGGCAAGAATACTGGAGTGTGCTGCCATGCCCTCCTCCAGGGAATCTTTCTGACCCAGGGATCTGCATCGTCTGAATACATGAAGAAAAAGCATTTGAAGAAATTCAACACCCACTCATATAAGAATTATCAACAAACTAGGTATAGAAGGAACATACCTCAGCATAATAAGGTATAGAAGGAACATACCTCAACATTTATCACAAGCTCACAGCTAACATCACACTTCAAGGTAAAAGGTCACAAGCTTTTCCTCCAAAATCAGGAACAAGGCAAGGGTGCTCACTCTCACAATTCCAATTCAGCTAACTGGAAGTGGTAATCAGATAATTAAAAAAAAGGAAGCATAGTTAATTTACAGTGCTGTGTCAGTTTCAAGTGTAAAGCAAAGTGATTCCGTTATACATATACACATATGTATATATCCTAACAGAGAAACAATTTTATTGAAATTATATTTCACTTCAAGTTTAGTTGCTCAGTCGTGTCCGACTCTTTGCGACCCCATGGACTGCAGCACGCCAGGCTTCCCTGTCCATCACCAACTCCCGGATCTTGCTCAAACTCGAGTCGGTGATGCCATCAAGACATCTTACTCTCTGTTGTCCACTTCTCCTCCTGCCTTCAATCTTTCCCAGCATCAGGATCTTTTCCAATGAGTCAGTTCTTTGCATCAGGTGACCAAAGTACTGGAGTTTCAGCCTCATTATCAGTCCTTCCAGTGAAAATTCAGGGCTGATTTCCTTTAGGATTGACAGCCTCTACCATCAGGAAACTTCCATAATAAGCCTCTTATCCTTATCCATCAGAGGGCAGACAGAGTGAAAACCACAATCACAGAAAACTAATCAAACTGATCACATGGATCACAGCCTTGTCTAACTCAATGAAACTAGGAGCCATGCCGTGTAGGCTCGGGCGGGTCATGGTGGAGACTTCTAACAAAACATGGTCCACTGGAGAAGAGAATGGCAAACCACTTCAGTATTCTTGCCTTGAGAACCCCATGAACAATATGAAAAGGCAAAAAGATATGAAATTATAGTTAGGACTTAAGAAATAGAAACAGCTTCATTATATAACAAAATGCAAAGATTATACTATGGGCCAGGAAGATCCACTAAGGACAAATTGTTATGTTACTTAGAAATACTCGTGTAAATCTGGGAATGGCCCGGACACAGGGGTTTCCAGGCTGAATTTCTGGAGACTCAGAACCCCAGGGGCTGCTCTCAAGGGGTCTGGGAGAGGCCAGCAGGCAAGAAGTTTCATATTTCCCTCCTCTGCACCAATCAGAGCATCTCCTCTTTTACTTGTTTTACAAATGGGGCTGTGCATTTGTTTTTGATGACAAGAATGGTTTTGCTGCCAGAACGTGTTGGGTTACCCCTGCTGACACATGCCTGGGGGGTGGGGGAGACCAGAAATGCTCTCTGCCCCTGGGAAAGGGGGGATTGTGCACAGACCCCACTTTCCGATTCTAAGGGCTCTCCACCCTCTCTCTGCCCTCACTGTCCCCGTTCCGAAATGCTGACTGGTCCTTTCTGTAGAATTTCTGATCCCCAAGTTGGCTCTGGCTCCCCATGGAGTGACTCAGGGGTGGCTGAGGCTGGGTGACTGAACAGGGTGAGGGCACCAACCCAGTCAGGACAGGCGGGGGTGCTTTCCCACACCACACACCAGGTTTGGGGCTAAGAGTAAAAGACTTGGGATCCCCGTAATCCCAGGACTGAATGCCAGGGCTTGTCTCCCTCACCCACAAAGCCCCGGGCAAACACACCCTCCGCTCTCCTCCACACCCCTGTCAGCTGCTTATTCCTCTTTGACAAGATGGGGAACGGCTGCCAGTTGAGGAAGGGTCACAAGGACAGGAGTGGAAGCTGTGGAGGTGGGGCAGGGAACCGGATTTTAGCTGCTGCTTCCAGGTAGAGTCACCTGGTCCAGTTTCCTGCCTCTGGCCCAGGGCTGCAGGAGGCAACCTTCCCCTTTTCACGGATGGAAACTCTTCTTTGCCTTTCTCCCTCGGGGGAAAGGGCTCTCTTGTACACTGAGGGCATGCTGCCTTGAGTTTTTCAGGCTACAGTCCAAGGATTTTGTGAACTTCTGGAAATTTTGACTTTATAATGAGCCACAGAATAGGGCTCTAGTCTAGAACTTTCTTTCTGTTTCATGTGGGTTTATTGTAGGATTTGTCATTTAGCTAATTTGGACTTAGTTGGAGGACACAGAATTGGCCCCCCATGACAGGGTCCTATCTTATTGGTTACTTGTAAGGACAGGGCTACATGATCCGATCAACATTCCTTGGCAAAAGCAGGGATAGAACATTTAGCGTGCTGCCGGAGGCCCTGTGGCTGCTCTGGTGGACCACAAGCTACGGGTCAAAATTCCTGTATAATTGTTTTTCCTGCAGATTCTGATATAAACCATTGGGGTGTAGAGATCAAAGTCACAAGCTTTGAAGTTAGATGGACAGGACTGGCCACCTACCTCCACCACTTCCTAGCTGTGTGATCTTAGTCAAATTATATAAGCTCTCTCAACCTTGGTTGTCTGTAGCTCTAAACTGCCTGGCGACCCCCTTTAGCTGGGTTGTTGTGAGGAAGGGAATTCTTATAAGAAAAGCACTCAGCGTCCAGCACATGATGGCAGTTCTGTGGGAGAGTAACTGTTACCTGGAAAGCCAGGTAGCCTTCCCCTCATCTTTCTGTCTGAGGGATGACCTCTGCCTCAACTTAGGGTTTGCATGATGAGAAGTACCTCCATTGAGGATCCATGGTTTGGGTGTCCCACAGGCACAAAATAAGATTGATTATATATTATAGATTATTTCCCTTAAAGTCCCTTCCACCTCTGTTGGCTTTCTGTTTTTACACACCTTAAGGACGCAGGATTCTCTTGTATTGGGGTATCAGAGCTATAGACTATAAGACACAATGGACACATCACAAGACACCGTGGGGCTACATCTCTGGGGAGGAAAACCCTCCTCCTAGCCTACAAAGGTCCTCGTCAACCCCTAGAGGCAGCCAGGAGGATGGAGCCATGAGTGGGAGGTGAGGCAGGTGAGGGGTCTGAGCCCTGGGTTCTGCCCCTTCCCACCCTCAGGGCAGAAAAGCAGACAATCAGACCTCAGCTCCCCTAGAGGGTGGCTCCAGCTGTTCCCTGCTCCTTCAGCTGCAGCCTCAGCCATGCCCACTAGGGTGGAAATCGGTAAACCCTTGCATACTCGCGTCCTCAGAGCCGGTTCAAGGTTGGCTCAGGTGCCCAAATCTGGATTGACCGCTGTACAAATTAGACAAACTGACTTTACATCAGGCAGGATGGTATGGGTGAGAGGCCAGGGAGGGCAGAGCCTTTGGGAATAGACTGATGTCAGTTGGAGTCCTAGCTCCATCACTGTGTGACCCTGGGGGCTACTTCACCGCCCCTGGGTCTTCCAAGTCATCATTTGTAAGCACCGTTGTGATGCTGACTACAGAGAGCTTCTAGGAAGATTCCATGATCACATGTATATAAAGCAGTCAGCACAGAGCCTGGCACAAAGCTGGCACTTCATAAATACTCACTGAGAGAAGGATGTCCAACCCTGACCTTCACAGGAGATGGTCTTGGCTCTAGAAGGCTCCCCTACTACAGGTGGATGGACCATGGCTCGGGCTTTCTCCAGTGGACCTTTGATGGAACCCCGGTGGAGGGGGGTGTCTCCTGTCCCACTGCCATAGCCCTTCCAAGCACTCATTTACTTAGAGGCCATCTGGACAGGTGCATAGAGAGCCCAGCAAAGACAGAGGTAGATGGGGACAGAGGGTGAGGTGTGGATGAGAAGTAGAGGAAGAGGAGGGCAGGGAGAGGCAATGAGGGTGGGGGTGGGGAGAGAGGAGCTGGCTGGAGGAGAGAGCTCCCAGCCAGTCCAGTCTTCCTGCAGCCGGGTTCCCATGACCTGGATCCATGCAGCACCTTCTCATCCCACGGGCCTCCTCAGTCTCTTTGCACGGAAGGGGCTGCTCATTTTTTTTTTTTTTTTTAAATTATTTTTGGCTGTGCTGGGTCTGCGTTCCTGTGAGGGCTTTCTCTAGTTGCAGCAAGTGGGGGCTACTCTTCGTTGCAATGTGAGGGTTTCTCATTGCTGTGGCTTCTCTTGTTGCGGAGCCTGGGCTCTAGAGCGCAGGCTCAGTAGCTGTGGCACATGGGCTTAGTTGCTCCGTGGCATGCGGGCTTGTCTTGGACCAGGGATCGAACCCTTGTCCTCTGCACTGGCAGGCAGATTCTTAGCCTCTGGACCTCCAGGGAAGTCTAGGGCTGCTTGTTTTTGCAGTGGCCAGTTTTCAATTGGTCAGGGTCAGCTTGGGCCTGTGGGAATCACGAACGCCCTCTTCACTGCCGTTCCCCAGATTCAGGATAGCAGTCTCATTAGAGATTGAGAAGAGAGATAAAGATTCATCTGATTTCTCCTCAAAAGTGGCAACACCAAAGCCTGGGCAGGATGTAAGAATGAATGTCTCCAGACCTAGTGTGTACCAGGCACTGTAGGTACATCATCTCATGATCTATGAGATCATCTAAGATCTATGGGTTCTGAGACATTAGGTGACCTGCCCAAGACTGCACAGCCAGTTAGTAGCAACAGGTGGGATTTGAATACAAATCCACTGCACTCAGTGGGAAAGACTTTAAGCTCGAGCTTAAAACTAGGGTATTGTATTTGAAAACATTGCTCTGAGAAGGGGCTCATAGGTTTCATTATTCTGCCAAAGATGTCCCCATCACCCCATTGTTCCAGCTCCTGCCCCAAATGCTGAGACTGTCATGGGAAAACAGACATGGCCTGTCCTAGTGGGCCGAGCAAACGACTGGGCAGCAAATGGAGTAGCGTGGCACACAGTCAGGACCCAGGCTGGAGAGTGCTGACCTAGAATCTGGTAAATGCAGGCTGGAGTCCCAAGAAGGAATGGAAGTCCTGAGAGCCCGAGGCAGAGTCACCTGTATTTCGCCTCCAGCTCCATGCCTGGCAGATAGTAGGTTTTCAATAATTGTGTATCAAGCCAAGCTGAGTCTTTTTAAAAACTATTTATTTATTTTTGGCTGCCCTGGGTCTTGGTTGCTGTGCACGAGCTTTCACTAATTACAGAGAGCTGGGGCTACTCTTTGTTGGGGTGCATGGACTTCTCATTGCAGCGGCTTCTCTTGTTGCAGAGCATGGGCTCTAGGGCATGTGGGCTTCAGTAGTTGCGGTGCATGGACTCTAGAGCTCGGGCTCAGTAATTGTGGCGCACAGGCTTGTAGTCTGTTGGCATGTGGAATCTCCCTGGACCAGGGATCGAACCCATGTACCCTGCATTGGCAGGTGGATTCTTAACCACTGTACTACCAAGGAAGTCCCAAGCTGAGTCCTGATCTACAGGTTTGGAAGTCTAGCAGGCTGGACTATGGATTTCCCCTTTTGTATATATGTGTGTGTGCTTGTTAGTTGCTTAGTCGTGTCTGACTCTGTGTGACCCCATGGACTGTAGCCCACCAGGCTTCTCTATCCATGGGATTCTTCAAGCAAGAATACTGGATGGATTTCCAGGCCCTCCTCCAGGGGATCTTCCTGACCCAGGGGTTGAACCTGGGTTTCCTGCATTGCAGGCGGACTCTTTTCCATCTGAGACACTGGGGACACACTTTTCGGGGCCAAGTGCACACAGAGGAATAGAAATGCTGGTGACAAATACACGTGCAGTCTCTGACAGGTTACAGAGCCCTCGTTCCTTGTAATCTCAGGATCTTGACAGAAGGTGAAGGCAAATATTTGTATTATTTCCAATTTATGGGTGAAGCAACTGAGCACCAGAGAATGACTAGCTGCAGGTTTGCAAAGCGTGCATTTGAAGTCAGCCTCTCAGGTTCCAAATTCTGTGGAGTGAGCGACAGAGCAACGGTTGTCTTGTCTGGAGCAGGGAGGCCCCTGGAGGCTGGTGAGATTAGAGTGCAGTGTCGGGTGGGGGGGCGGTGGTGACCCAGGAGGCCCTGGGACACTGGTTCAGCTTCTCGGGGAAGAGAGTGTGCCCTCCGAATGACTTCTGTAGGTGTGTTTGTGACATGTTCAGCAGGTGCAAGAAGGATGGGCCAGTGCCAAAGGCCAAGCCCAGAGATGTTTCAGATTTTTCCCTTTATGCCCCTGCAACCAAGCCCTGCTTTCCAGCACATATAAGAGACCCAGACTGGTGCTGCTGCAGTCAGTGACCTGGCCCCTCTTGCTTCTCCCTGACAACTCTGAGCTTGCTCGTCTCTCTCCAGTCATGATCGCCAGACAGCAGTATGTGCGAGGCGGGCCCCGTGGCTTTAGCTGCGGCTCGGCCATCGTAGGTGGGGTCAAGAAGGCTGCTTTCAGCTCGGCCTCCATGTCCGGGGGTGCAGGCCGCTGCTCCTCTGGGGGCTTCGGCAGCAGAAGCCTCTACAACCTTGGGGGGAACAAGAGCATCTCCATCAGCATGGCCGGGTGCCGGCAGGGTGCCGGCTTCGGGGCTGCAGGTGGCTTTGGGGCTGCTGGAGGTTTTGGCTCTGGTTTCGGCGCTGGTGGCTTTGGCAGTGGATTCGGGGGCTCCTTCGGTGGACGAGGTGGTGCTGGCTTCCCGGTCTGCCCTGCTGGAGGGATTCAGGAAGTCACCATCAACCAGAGCCTGCTGACCCCACTCCACGTGGAGATTGACCCTGAGATCCAGAAGGTCCGGACTGAGGAGCGTGAGCAGATCAAGCTCCTTAACAACAAGTTTGCCTCCTTCATCGACAAGGTGAGCGGCCCCTTGGTCAGATAAGGTGGTAGAAGCCAGGGCTTCTGAGTCCCAGCATCTCATATCTAATCCTGCTGCAGACTTAGGAAACCTGTGGATTTCTCTGGGCCTCTGTTTCCTACCTGGTTAAGGAGAACCGTTACTCTTTCTCTTTTATCCTGTGGCTGGTGGGAAAACAGGCTGCTCAAAGCAGTTCAATGTTTGAATTTCCCTGAGGTTGCTATGTGCTTCTGGGCAAATCATTCAACTTTTCTGGGCCCAGTCACCCCAGCTATAAAACGGGTACATCGTTTCTCTGCTTTTTCTCTAGATTTTGGTTTCAGAAATAACATGTTTAATAATATAGTTCATTCATTCTAGCTAATACGATTGCTTAACTACTGGCACTTCCGATTTTGGGGCAGAAGAAAACCAGGCTGCTTTCTCAAATGAGAGAGGGACTGACTCCAGTGGCAGATTCCAGGGCCCATGAGGACCTCAGAAGGTCATCGTGTTCATCCTCCTGACTGGGCAAAATTGCTCATTTTGGGGTCTTTTTGAAGAGGGAGTGGGCTGAATCTCTCCTTTTTTTTTTTTTGTAGTCTACTTTCCTTCTCCTTGCAAGGTCTAGAGGTTCAAGACTTTTGCGCTGTATGCCATGTTTATGTGTGATGGATAATAGTAGACAGATTAGTTCCACAGAGTCATTAATTCCAAGACGAATGACCGAATGGGTGGGTGAGCACATTTGGCCCAGGGTGCCCTGGTTCTCTGTGCAATGAAGTCTCAGTTCTCTTAGATGAATGGGGCAAGAATGAACGATCTTGGCGTAGATTGAATGGGAATATTTGTTCTTGCTAGCTTGAAGAAATCCCTAGTAGCTTAAAAGGGCTTCACTATGACTCTAGGACCTACAGGTGCAAAAGTAAGACTGACGGTTGGGTGCTTACTTGTCTTATCTCCCATCATCGGTTTAAGTTCAAATCATGATCAGTCACCCTTATCTGCTTTCTTTTCTATTCTGAGGCACATAAAGTGGAAATGTCATGCTACACCTTGGTTTACCTGGCTAGATCTCTTCCTAGAGGGAAAGTTCAGGGAAGTTCCCTTGCAGGACTGAGTCTATGAGACTCAGAATATGTCTAGTGCTGGATCTTAGACATTTTATATTCCATTCTGCACAGGTTCACAGGGACACACGAGGTCCATTTATAAGAAAGCTTGTTTAAAAACATCTTCAGTGAGTTTATGATTCCTTTGCCTTGGGTGAGGTCACACTGAGTGCAATAGCCCCTAGGCTCTGGTTGTATTTCCTGAATTTGTTTTATTATTTCATAGAAGTTCAATGTTCTTCTCAGCAATTCTTCCCAGGCCTTCTGGACCCCTGTGGTCCAGTTGTTCTTGCTGCACAGTCAGGCCCCGATGCGTGGGCTCTGCTCTGTTCTTCCCAACACATGTGGCCCACTTGCTTCCGTGGAGGGGGGTTGCCATACTGACTCCAGCAGATGGTGCCTGAAGTTGTAAGGTGGTGGCCTTACTCTGAAGGCTCTTGGGCTTCCAGGTTGGCTTGGGTTGACTGGGTTGGTGTGGTCCAGCCCTCCTGCCAGAGTTTCAGGCTCTCATCAGTTGGTTGGTGCCTTTGTTAAATACAGGTGCGGTTCTTAGAGCAGCAGAACAAGGTGCTAGAGACCAAGTGGAAACTCCTCCAGCAGCAGACGACTACCACATCTGTCAAAAACCTTGAGCCCTTCTTTGAGGCCTACATCAATGCCCTGAGGAAGCAGGTGGATTCCTTAGCCAACGACAAAGGACGCCTGCAGTCTGAGCTGAAGATCATGCAGGACAGCGTGGAGGACTATAAGACCAAGTATGTAGGGAGCGAATGCCGTCCAGCAAATCTGACTGTGCCCCGGCCAGGGGCTCCTCTTCAGTCATTTAGATTCCCAGGCTCAGAAGAGACCCTGAAGAGTCAGGGATGACCTCCAGTCTGTTCTGCATCTACATGGTCACTTTTTAAAATAGGATGTCATCAGCTCTAAGTTGCCCCAAACAGAAAATGAGTGATAGGTCCAGGGAGCTGGGCGTGGCATATACCAAACAGATGGAAAGTAACACAGCAGGCTGAGGAGAATACAGGCTGTAAGGAGAGATGGACCTGCTTGGCATACTGATTCTTCCACTTACGAAGCTGTGTGATCTTGGCCGGCTTGCTTAACCTCTCTGAATCTTAGTTTTCTTCATCTTTATTATTATTATTTATTGGCAGCACTGTGCAGACTGTGGGATCTTAGTTCCCTGACCTAGGATCAAACTCATGCCCCCCTGCAGAGGGAGTGCAGAGTCTTAACCAGTGGACCACCAAGGAGGTCCTTCTTCATCTTTAAAATGGGAATAATAGTTCCACCTTATAGGTTGAGAGAATTAAATGACATTAAATGAGGTAGAGAAAGCAGGTAGCATAGTGCTGGGCGTACAATGATCATTGAATGCATAGTAGCTTTTAGTATGCTCATTATGGGATGAAACAGAAAAATACCAGCTCCCTCTCTCAATTCACTCTCATACCAAAGAAAAAGAACTGGAGCATTGGCAACTCTCCTAAGAATTTAGTCCACCTAATAGCCAAAGGACAGCTCTTCTACTGAAATAAAATCAACCAGATCATGCTTGTTCTCCTCCTCACACCTTATCTCTCGCAAACAGTCTTTTTAAATTTTGTTTTTCACTCCTCTGAATAAACTAGAATCTAGACTGTTATCTCAAACAAGGTCATTACTCAGCAAATGTAAATGAAATTAATATCTGCATGAACGTGGGGAAATGTAGCCAATTAGATGGATTTTTTTCCAATAGATGTTTGAAAACCAGCAGGAAAGAGTGAGAAACACTAGCTCCCTGTGGAGCTATTGTCTTTTCTTCCTCATCTTCCCACTCCCAGGTATGAAGATGAAATCAACAAACGCACAGCTGCTGAAAATGACTTTGTGGTCCTCAAGAAGGTGAGGGTTGAAGGAGGGTAGGGATGTGCTCCCAATTCCCTCAGGAGTGGTCTTTGGCTTGAATCACGGGTTTGGTTCATCCTGACCTTCTCCCCCACCCCCCGCTCCACCCTTCCTTAGTACTATCCAGATCTCACTGAATTAGGAATTAAGGCTGTGAAAAAAGCCCATACGGATAATTAACTTCCATGTCTGCAGGTGGCTTTAGGGGCAGAACAGGCCAAATAAGGTGAGGCCCTTACCACCTCACCTGGTGCTACCTGTGTGTCACATAATGCCCCCTGCCCCTCATTGGAATGCTTGTACCTTATCTCTTATCCTCCCTTCTCCTCTGCAGGACGTGGATGCTGCCTACATGAACAAGGTGGAGCTGGAGGCCAAGGTGGATGCCCTGAACGATGAGATCAACTTCCTGAGAGTCCTCTATGCTGCGGTGAGGACTCCATCTTCAACCCCCTCCATTTAGGGAAGGCCTCCACCTGTGAGGCTGCTGGTTGGAATTGACAGTCCTTTGAAAGGACTCCAACTCCCTTACTTCAGGGCCATGAGCTCTCAGCAAGATCATGGATAGAAAGGATTGAAGTGACAGATTCAACTGAAACCGAGAGATTCTCTAAACCAGAGGTTGTCTTAGAGGATTAGATCTGAAGTTTGCACGGGATAGAAGTGATTGCTGTCTATCATTTCTCCAATGAGAAAGATCATTATCTTCCCTTCCATGCCAATATACTTGAGCCTCCTGACCTGGAGTGACTTGTGGTCCTCAGGGAGCAGGGAAGACTACAGGCATTGCTCTTCTGTCCTGAGATGTCACCAGCCACTTGATTTCTACATAGAAATTTACCCCTCCTCCTCTTCTGTATACTTGGGAATGCCAAGTCAGCTCCCATCTGAGCCTGTGGCATGGCCATTTCCATGATGATGGTGGGTCTCTGGTGTCAGAGATTAGGGAAGACCCTCCAGTAGGCCTGATATGAGACATTTTCCCTGCAGGAGCTGTCCCAGATGCAGACCCAGGTCAGCGACACATCCGTGGTTCTCTCCATGGACAACAACCGCAATCTGGACCTGGACAGCATCATTGCTGAGGTCCGGGCCCAGTATGAGGAGATCGCCCAGAGGAGCAAGGCTGAGGCTGAGGCCCTGTACCAGATCAAGGTGAGTGCTGGGGGTCTTTCTGGAGTTGGTGGCTTCTGGGGCTCTGCTTTTGATGTCTGTGAGCAAGCCATCATCAGCTCGAGCCCAAGAGAAGTCAGAGGTAAACTGATTCTTCTGGGCGTCACTGATCCTGGTCTGCCTGGAGATTATGTGACATTTTGTATTACCCCTGCCACCTGTGGCTATTCTTGCTGAGTTCATTGGAGGATAGACCTCACCCAAACAACCCTGACCCTTGCTTCCCTGGGTCTCAGGTCCAGCAGCTTCAGACCTCAGTGGACCAACATGGAGACAGCCTGAGGAACACCAAGAATGAGATTTCAGAGCTTAACAGGTTGATCCAGAGGCTGCGGGCTGAGATCGAGAACGTCAAGAAGCAGGTAGGTGTCACCTCTACCTGAGAGCCTCACTACAGGGCCAGGGGCCCAAGATGTGTCTCAGAGTAGACAAGCAGACAAGGCATGAGGCTGGAAGACTTTGAGCTGGTCTGCAGGGGATTTGTAGCTCTTTGCACAAGGAAATGGCAATCCACTCCAGTATTCTTGCCTGGGAAATCCCATGGACAGAGGAGCTGGTGGGCTATAGTCCATGGGGTAGCAAAGAGTTGGACACGACTTAGTTACTGAAAACGGACAAGTCATACCCAAATCTTTTCAGCAGTAACCTAGTTAACATAATATGACACCTCAGTAAATAAGGTTTCTTGGCTCTTTTTCATTGTTTGTTTTATTTTGTTGAATTGGTGGACTCTAGCAGGAGTGAATAAAATGCATGAGTCAGGGAAGGTGGGGAGGACAGACAGAATCCTAACATCCTAAGCCAAGTAAAGTGGCTACAGGAGAGGGGACAGATTTCGAGGTCTTGACAACAGGCCCTAATGATTGACTGCCTGTCCCTTGCCATTGTCTTCAGTGCCAGACTCTGCAGGGATCCGTGGCCGACGCAGAGCAGCGTGGGGAGGTGGCCCTAAAGGATGCCTACAGCAAGCGCACGGAGCTAGAGGCCGCCCTGCAGAAGGCCAAGGAGGAGCTGGCCCGGGTGCTGCGAGAGTACCAGGAGCTCATGAGCGTCAAGCTGGCCCTGGACATCGAGATTGCCACCTACCGCAAGCTGCTGGAGGGCGAGGAGTGCCGGTGAGTGGGGAAGGCAGGGTGGGAACAGGGGAAACGGAGAGGGTCCAGAGCCATGACCAGTCCAGGGCGCCTCTGCTGCACCGCTTGCTTCAGTGCTGGTGTGTTATAAACCGGGATGTTACATGCAGGTTCACATTCAGGCCTCAATTCAGCTTAACAAGGGGGAGGGTGCTTGCCACCGGCTTGTTGAATGAAGCGTGGCTCCAGGCTTGCTGAGGTTCACTGCTCTTTCTCTCCCCTACAGAATGTCTGGAGAATGCCAGAGTGCTGTGAGCATCTGTAAGTACTGTCTGCTCCCTACTGTGGCTGTTTGTTCGCCCTGGTTTGGGGTGAGATTCCCAGTAACAGTGCTGATGGAGTTACCTTGTTCTTGCCTTTTTCCCGCAGCTGTGGTTGGTGGAGCTGCCAGCGCAGGAGGCCTCGGTGGAGCATTAGGAGGCAGCTCTGGATTTGGCCTGGGCTCTGGCTCCTGCGCAGTTGGCCTCGGTGGAGGGTTAGGAGGCAGCTCCGGATTTGGCCTGGGTTCTGGCTCTGGAAGTGGCTTTGGATTTGGTGGTGGCATCGGCTGCAGTTCCAGTGGCAAGATCATCTCTACCACCACCGTGTCCAAGAAATCCTTCCGATAAAGGAGACGGGGGCCCTGCAGCCCTCTGCGGCCAGCCTGCCCAGCCCTGGTGTCTCTGCTTCCTTCACCTCTACCTCCACTCTCCTTTCCTGGGGCTCATCTTACCAGTGTCACCTCAGTGCCAGGACATGGACTCTGCCCTCTTAGAGTTTGGTAGCTTCTTCCCATTTGGGCTTGTGATCCAGCTGGAATGGGAGAGGTGTCGGCTGACTCTTTACCTCCCATCGACAGAGGAGAATCCAACCAGGTGCCTCATCTCCAGGATTATCAGGGTCATGTGTCCCCTCCCAGCCCAACGCTGCCTCCTACCAGATCCTGCATCTCACTCTACATCAGGACCAAACTCCTCCATCACCGGGCAGCAACCGACCCTGCAAGCTTGGGACAAGAACCCCTGAGTACCCTGTCCACTCTTCTCCTTCCCTTTATCCATCTTCGGGTGAATCTTCAATAAAACACCTTTGTCATTCATCTCTGAGCAGTTGTGTTGTTCCTTGGGAGAAGTCCCCAGAATTCTGGTAAAAGGGAAAGAGGCTGGGGCCCAAGGGATCTGTCAGTCCCTATTAAGGTCATCTGCCCAGATTATTGGGAGAGAAGTGCGGTGTGTGAAGCCTGAAGGCTGCCTTCAGAATAGGAGCACAGACTCAAAACAGCCAACAGTTGTACAGAGACCGCTCATTGCAGGCAAGCAGGGCAGTACCATTTCAGTGCTGAGACTCAGGCATCTGGAGGGAAGGGCTGCAAGTGTGGAGGCATGGGGCGTAGGGCAGGTATGGGGACAGGCAGTCAGGGGTCTCCACTGAATACAGAACAAGAGGTTATGGCGCTTATGGAGAGTTCATGCTTAGTGTCTAGCAAGGCCTCCTTGTCTTCATGGAACTCCAGGCACCGGCTCTCCCTCCAGGTCAGCAAGGCTTTCAGGAACTTGTTGGCACAATCAACAAGGTCACGGTTGTCGGATGGAGCAGTGAAAACACGTTGCTCTAATAGAGCTCTCATGCCGAGCTCACTTGCCCCTGTCCTCAGGTGACTCTGTCAGGGTTATCTGAATGGCCGTCCCTGTGTGGTGGGAGAGTGGAGGCAGTAGAGGATGCCTGACTGGGGCCAGCCCTGGAGGTTCTGGTTGGACAATCGGAGGTGGGGGTCGGGGTGTACAGCCTTTGGGGACCCTCTGTTCTGGACCGATGCTACCTGGAGCATCACCATCTTCCCTTCTTCAGCAAAGTTCCAGTGTGCGGTCTGACCTGTATCCCTCTTGCTGTGTTTGCAGGTTGCACTCCCCTCCCCGCTCCGCTGTCAGTTGGTGCCTCCCACCCTCCATTGCCAGGGAGTGTCTGCAGACTCCAATCGTTCCACATGGTGCCTCCCACCTTACTGTGTGCAGACGAAGGGCACACGGTTTGCCCAGGCTGGTCTCTGCTCACAGGCAGGCTTAGGGCAGCAGGGCAGAGCAGTGAAGGGCGCACCTCAGGGGCTTGTGCTCCCTGGCGGGGGCCTCCTACCAGAAGCAGCCGCTCCCTGGGCTTGCTGGCTGCTCCTTCACAAGTTAATCTCCGCATTGTCCCGGAGCTCACTCCGTGGGCAGAGCAGGAAGTCTTGGACTTCTTCCCCTCACTGCACCCCTCCCCTGGGTTGGATGCTGAATAGGCCTTTTCCCTGAGCTTCTGGGGTGGAAGGAGGAGTCAAGGATTAAAAGCAGGGGAGGGGCTTCTCAAGTTCACCCCCCAGGAAGCTGCAGGTCACAGTGAGCCACACCAGAAGCTGAAACCCAGAAGCCTGGCAGATTAATGCGGGCGGGAGCACAGGAGTGTCACTGCGGGGCCTCCCAGGCCCTCCTCAGTTGAATTAAACCACTTGCAAAGTTAGATCGTAGAGGAGACATGTACGTGTGTATCTTTGCATAGACAGGTTTGTATTTGTAGGCAAGCAGCTACGCAGATGTGTTTTTAAAATTTATTTAAGAAGACTCCTGTTTAACATAAAAGAGCCCCTTAGGGAGGTGGCTGAGGGAGCTGTGACCCCCTTTGTGGCCCCTTCAGGATTCGGTGCTAGGGCAAAGGGAAGGGTGGGCCGAGAGAAAAAGGTTTCACTTTAGCACCTGCTCCATCTTTTGCTGTGTTGAAGATCGGGACTCAACGGTAGACTCTTTCTCCCATGTTGGTGAGGTGGTGGAAGGGGGCAGGTATGTGAACTGACAGAGGGCGGGACTCTAACCTTTTCTGAGAGGCACCCTTTCTTCTAGGAAGTCTCCTGGGAGCCGTTCCACCCTCTTGGCTCACCCTGCTGGGTCTCCCTTAGGCCTCCTGGGGCCTCCTTCTGATCACACTCCCTTCTCTGCATGCTGTTCCGAGGCCTGCATACTTCCTCTCATCAGACCGGAAGCTTTCTGTCAGAAAATCCACAGTCTGAGGACTTCGGCTGGACAGGCTTCACTGCGGGGCTGTCTCCCTTGGGGAGGACATAGCTTCATGTGACTGCGGGTTCATGAGTATGGGGGTTGTTGGGGAGGCAGACACGCCAAGTTCAGACTTCCCATACTTTCAAGAGAGTGGCAAGAGCAATGATGTATGTGTTAATTGCTCAGTCGTGTCTGACTCTTTGCGACCCTATAGACTGTAGCCCGTCAGACTCCTCTGTCCATGGAATTCTCCAGGCAGGAATATTGGAGTGGGTTGCCATTCCCTTCTCCAGGGGATCTTCCCGACCCAGGATTCGAACCTGGGTCTCCTGGATTGCAGGCAGATTCTTTACCATTTGAGCTACAGGGAAGCAAGAGCAGTGGTAAAAGTAAACAATGAGGCTCTGAAAGCACAGGGGAGAAGCATTCAGTTTTTAAAAAGAAATATTTTATTATTTGGCTGTTCCAGGTCTTAATTTTGGCATGACAACTCTTAGCTGTGGCACATGGACTCCCAGTTGCGGCATGTGTGATCTAGTTCCCCAACTAGGGATTGAACCCATGCCCTTTGCATTGGGAGTGCAGAGTCTCGACCACTGGATCCCCAGGGAAGTCCCAGAAGCATTCACTTTTGCCAAGAGAATCAAAGGAGGCTTCCTGGAGGAGGTGATCCCTGAGATAAATCTTGAAGCCTGAGAAGGAGTCAATCAGGTGAAAGAGTTGTGGACCTGGAGTTGGGGCAAGGGGCTCAGGGAGGTAGGGTGCTCTAGGCGGTAAGAATACTGGAGTAGAGGCAGGGAATCGAGGTGCCATGTAGCGTGTATAAGAACCCACAGTAGCTTGGCATCATACCAGATTAGGAACAGGACGTGGTGGAAGGGAGGCTGGAGAGCAAGGCCCAGGCCAGGCATGGAGAGTGGCTTGGCCCATCATCTGATTTGTGTGGGGCTTTAGCTTTGTGTTCCAAGACTAGGCAAGCTCAGAAAGAGGCTTGTCTGAGACAGCAGGTCTGAAAGAGACAGAGGGAACTCTGGGGAACCTGCCTTCAGGGAGTGGCCTGTAGGCCCAGGACATGCTTTGGACTCCTGTCTGGGAATGGCCACTTCTGCATCTCACTGCCTTTCCACGTGGCTGTCAGGCTGAGTCTTGTGATTCTCTACCTCCTTTCCCAGTCTTGTTCACCAGGAGGAAATGTTCTTTGCTGTCATTCCCTTGTCCTCTATCTCCCCATAGTGATAGTCATTTCTTCAGTATTTTTTGAGCATCTGCTTTATGCTAGAGACTGTAAATCACTGTTCCTAAGTCTCCTTTGATAACTTACACGATATCTCATGGTCACCTTATTTCTTATCATGATCACAGCCTCTGCTCTATGTCCAGCTGGACTCCCTGAAATTCTGCAGTGAAGAGCACAAGAGCCACGCTTTTAAAAAAATCATTGTACTCAAAAATCAATTTAAATTTCCCCTTGACTTTCTCTACCCCAGGTTAAACGATTGCTTAACGTTTTTTCCTCCTCCTCTTTTTTCCTTTTGTTTCAATCAATTTATTTACTAACTTCCCATTTTTGTTTTGAATTTCCCAGCAAGGACAAGATGTGATTTCTGCTATTTACAACTTCTGGCTTGAGGATACACACCAGACTAACAAGATTCAGCACAAGTATGGTGGAGAGCTCCTATCACACAGAGGAATCTTTCATAAATAAAAGGCTCTTCAGGGCGAAACTCGTGTTCAGTTTTTTTTTTTTTAATTAATTTTTATTGGAGTATATTTGCTTTGCATCCAGTTTTACTGCCCTGTTGATTGTCTCGGGAATGTTCTGTCGCTGCTGGCCCTTCAGTTTCCTCTTCCACCAGGAGGTAGAAGTGAGCGACTTAAAAGCAGAAGGCGGGTTTCTGTCTTGAAAGGTAAGGAAAGTGGAGTAGGTCTCATCAGTTCCCCCTTGACCCCTAGAATCCGTCACCTTGTAGCTGACCTTTGCTGAAACCCTTCAACGGCTTCGCCTCTCAGAGTAAAAGCAAGTCTTATCGTGTCAAAGTCACATGTGTGATGGGATTCCACTCCCCGCCCTGCACCCCAGCCCCAGAACTCATCTCTGATGCCTGTCCTCCTGCCTCACTCTGCTTCAGCTCTGCTGGTCCCCCGCTGCTCCGCAACACACTCCTCCCCTGCCTGCCTCAGGGCCTTTGCACATGTGCTTTCCTCTGCCCAGCGCACACTTCACTCAGGTGTCTGCATGTCCTTGCCACCTCACCGCACTCAGCTGTCTGCTCAGACCACTCTCAATGAAATAGCACCCTTCTCATGTCTGCTGCTGATGCTAAGTCGCTTCAGTTGTGTCCGACTCTGTGCGACCCCAGAGATGGCAGCCCACCAGGCTCCCCCGTCCCTGGGATTCTCCAGGCAAGAACACTGGAGTGGGTTGCCATTTCCTTCTCCAATGCATGAAAGTGGAAAGTGAAAGTGAAGTTGCTCAGTCGTGTCCGACTCTTAGCGACCCCATGGACTGCAGCCCACCAGGCTCCTCCGTCCATGGGATTTTCCAGGCAAGAGTACTGGAGTGGGGTGCCATTGCCTCCTCCGCTTCTTATGTCTACCCACTTTTTTTCTGGTGCCTTTATTTTATAGCACTTTTCACAGCCTGGTATAATGTGTACTTACTTCTTTTAGTAAGTAATTCTTTCAGTTGTACTTCTTCCAACATTAGAAAATACTGTTGAATTTCCAGAAACTGTCCTCAGCTGTGTTGGGTCTTAGCTGTGGCCTGTGAGATCTTTGCTGAATCATGTGGGGTTTTTCTCTAGTTGTGGCACGCAGTCTCAGTAGTTTAGTTGGCTTAGTTGCTCTGTGGCATGTGGGATTTTAGTTCCCCGACCAGGGATTGAACCCGTGTCCCCTGCATGGCCAGGTGGGCTCTTAACCTCTGGGCCACCAGGGAAGTCCCTGTATTTACTTCTTTACTGTCTGTTTGTTGCTGGCATGTGAGCTCTAGCAGAGCAGGAACTTCATCACTGCATTCACGGTGCCTGAACACAGTGACTGGAAAGTCGCAAGTGTTCAATAAAGATTCATAGCCCCAGGGCAGGCTGATTGGGGCTGATGCTCTGCATCTGAGAAAGAAGAACATGAAGTCGAAAACATGGAGAAAATGAAGTGCCTGGGTCATCACAGGAGCAGTCAATTTGCTGAATCGACCTATGATTTGTCCAGAGCAACAGAAGAGACTGTATTATTGTATTAGGACAGAAGTACACCCCAAAGTGGCATAAAATGACAAATACAAAGTAACAGCCAGGGTCCCCCGAGTACTGACAATGTCTAGGCTGCATTCATGTTTGCCATACCTTGTTTAATTCAATTCTCACAACAGCTATGGCAGATTAATCTGTTATTTCCATTTGACAGATGAGGAAACTTAGGTTCTAGAAGGTTTACTATGTGATCTTGCCTCAGATCCCACAGTAAGTGAGTAAGAGGCAGAGCCAGGCTTCAAACCCAGGATGGCCTGACTTTCATGGTAAAGCCCACGTCTAACCCCTCCACCGGCTCAGGATTGATAGGAGCCGACTGCTAAAGAAGGGCAGAGACTCTTCCCCTGCACTGGAAGAAGCGGTGCCCACATCACAGCCACAAGTGTCCCCCTAAGAGTTTCAGTGCACGTTATACCAGCCCTGATTTTTAAAAATTGAAGTGTAGTTAGCTTACAATGTTGTGTTACTTTCAAGTGTAAAGAAAAATGATTCAGATTCTTTTCCATTATAGGTTGTTACCTTCCTCTGATTATTTTATCTTATTTAAACGCCATGATTTTAAGAGCAAAATGGAGTGAAGGGAAATCATGTGTCCTGAAGATCGGGAGAAGCAATTGGGGATATGTAACTGAGAGGACAGTATCTGGAAATTCAACAGTATTTTCTAATGTTGGAAGAAAATACAGAAACCAAGGAAGCTAGTCTGTGTTACTCTGAAAGGCCAGATGAGAGCAAATCCATTCCACTTCAGGCCACACTGAAGGCCTGCTAGGACCAGATGCTGATGGACGCAGAGGCAAGGAAGCCTGGCTGTGACAGCAGTGTGGAGGGTCACAGTCCAGCAGGGCATTTCAGCTGGGGACCATGAGCCTGTCTAAGGGACAGAGCTGTCCAGCAGAGGAAGAGTCTGGTTGGCAGGAGTTTGAGACAGAGGTTGACAGGCTTCAGTTAGGGTGGCTGCTGGGTTACTGTCAGGGTTCTGAGCATCCACATGTACACAAACATTTGTAGACTGAATAAACAGTATGTGCTAAGTTGCTTCAGTTGTGACTCTTCGGGACCCCATAGACTGTAGCCTCCCAGGCTCCTCTGTCCATGGGATTTTCTAGGCAAGAATACCAGAGTGGGTTGGCATTTCCTCCTCCAGGGGATCTTCCCGACCCAAACACTGAACCTGAATCTCTTATGTCTCCTGCATTGGCAGGCGGGTTCATTACCACCAGTGCCCCCTGGGAATAAATAGTATGTCTTCATATATATGTGTTACCATTTTCAAATGCATGTGATTATAAGATGCAGTTTTATTTAAAAGTATTGCTGAATTCATAGTAAAAAAATACATTCTCAAAAGATACTGAAAATATAAGTTTTGAAGGTCAGGATCATTTCTGATGTTAAAAGGGGCCTTCAGTTCCAGAGAGGGCTGGGTTCCAAATTCACTGATCCCATGAAGAGCAGTCCAGTTCCCACTGGATCAGAAGGCATTAAAGCTAGATCTAAGAAGATATTCCTTGGGTCAGGGTGGTGCCTGGCTGGCCTAGGCAAGCAAGAAGATTTGACGAATTGCCTTCCATGGGCATTCGGAATAGGATAGGCTGCTTGTGTGCGTGTGTATATGTGTGTTTGTGTATGCGGGACTGTCCTGAGGTAGAAGCACGGACTGGCTGGCCTCTTGGCTACAGAGCCCTATGAGACTTTGATTTTATACATTGCAACACAGTGACTCACTCTTTTCTCTAGGGAGAAGGTATTTAGGCTACTTACTTAAGCTTCATAATCCGGGTGCTGAAATGAGTGTAAGCCAACTCTGATTTCTCAAAATGTTTACTGGGTCCCTCAAGCCTGGAGGGCTGGGCCCAACCATCAAGAATTTCAACTCATGGATTGCTTCCTCCTCTTCTATCATTTGCATCCCTGGTGACTCTCCAATCAGAATCGCCACCCTTGTCCTGCTAATGGACTCCCGATCCCTATTTTGCTCCCCGTCCCCTAGTGGACAACGTCTTCTCTGCAATCCCGGGTGCAGAATAATATATTAAATGCGCTTTGCTGTAAAGCAGAAATTAACACAACCTTGTAAATCGACTATACTTCAATTAAAAAAAGAAAATAGATTAAACTTTTTTCCCATTTCTTCCACCACCTGTTGGAGAGTTTCTAGATCTGATGACAATGGTGGTTGTGACTTTCCTTCTCAAAGATCCCTCTCCAAGGCAATTCCCTTGAAGGAATGAAAAATGTGACTTAGGATCAGTGGGCTCTATCTGCCTCAGTGTGGGGCAGAAAGGTACCTTGCTTCACTTCAGGCCCCACACCTGGTCATGCAGCAGCCCCATTCTCTTTGGCACAAAAGGCAGGCCCTCCATCCTGTCTCAACCACATCCCCTATGTCTTCTACAATCCCTTTCTGCTCTAGCCAGGTCTGTCTCATCCCTGTATTGATCAGCACTCATACTTGCATATATGAGCATCCATTCTGCCTGGGATGTAAATAGAAAATAATTTATTAAAGCACATTGTTGCTCATGGCCTCTCTGGGGGTTCTACAACCTGGAACCATGTCCAGCCACCCCTAGAGGCAGCTCTGGAGCAAACATTATGACCATTGCTGCTGTACCAATGATGCTCAGGGGCAGTAACAAAACTTCACCTCTGTCTGTGTGTGTATGTGTGCTCAGTCACTTCAGTTATGTCCAACTCTTTGTGACTCCATAGAGTGTAGCCTGCCAGACCCCTCTGTCCATGGGATTCTCCAGGTAAGTATACAAGATTGGGTTGCCATGCCCTCCTCCAGGGGATCTTCCCAACCCACGTATTGAACCTGTGCCTCTTGCATCTCCTGCACTGCAGACAGATTCTTCACCTCAGAGCCACTGGGGAAGCCCCCACCTCCATCCATCAGGACTCAGATGTCTCCATCAGAACCTAGGTGTCACGAGGGTGTCTCTCATTGAAAGGTTCCAGGCCACAGGCCTGGCTTCTAGCTGCAAAGGAGTCTGGGAATGTGTTTCCTGGATTTTACCCTAAGAAGGTAGGGATCTCACTGTGGGAAATGACCAAAATGAAGGGAAGACATTCAAAGATGTTGTGTAGCCACAGATGACAAAAGTCTACCCAGGTCACCAGGTCCTGAACCTAACCATGCTTGCTTTTGTGCTGAGCCTTGGCTCATGACCAACTGGGTTGGAATGTCTTTCCTTCTGTCTAGCAAATTCTGCCCTTTTTGAAAGTTCCAGCTCATGTCTCTTCCTGAAGCCTTACCATGCAATTCCCCTTTTTCATTGCGTTTCTGATTCTCCATGCTCTCAAAGCATTTCTAACTTGGGACTTAGTTTTGCACAGTCTTATAATGTTTGGCTTTTCTGCACTGCGAGTTCTTCGGAAACCATTCTTTTTACCGCATAGTGATCTGGAGAGTCCATGTCACGTCTCTTATTGGTTCATGGATTTCTCTTTGTTGGGCCAGACGCTGAGGCCTGCTTCCTTGCATCTCATCATGGAGTTGATGTGGGTCTAGCTATCTGGCCCCATGCTGTTCTCACACTCCCTGGGGAATCTCAATTGTTAATTAGCAAATGGAATCATTACTTCATTGGGTTGATTCTTTTGACAGGTATGAAAGCTGAAATTCTCCATGTGGTTTGTAAACAAAAATAGCTAAGAATATCAGTGGACGCTGAGCACTTACACTGTGCTAGGTACTTTCTGGATGTGATGATGACTATGAGAGAGGTATTTTTAGCAACTTAACTTTACAGATAAGGAAACCAAGGCACAGAGAGGTTAATGAATTTCCTCACAGACACACAGAGACAAAGCTGAGATTCAAAACAGAGAACAGACTTGTGATTGCCACAGGGGAGGGGGCAGGGGAGAGATGGATTGGGAAGTCGGGGTTAGCAGATGGAAACTATTAAATGTAGAATGGATAAACAGCAAAGTCCTACTGTACATCACAGGGAAATATATTCAATATCTTGTGATAAATCATAATGTAAAAAAAGAATTTAAAAAAGAATGTATATATATATATATATGTATAGGTGAATCACTTTGCTATACAGCAGAAATTAACACAACATTATAAATCAACTATACTTAAAAAAATGAAATCAAAGCCGGGTCTATTTGGCTCTAAAGTACATACACTTAAACACTGAGAGAGAAAAAAATATGACCTAATTTTTGCTATGCGTTTCATAAAACTCATTCATCTATTATCCTATAAGAACCAGAAGGGTAGAGACTACTGATCATCTTTATCGGTTAATAATGCTGATACACAGAGAATTTAAATAGCCTTGCTCATGGTTAGTCATGGGGAGAGGCTAGTCCAGCTCTGAGTTTGGTTCATTTTTTAAACTCTGGTTTCTCTGAGGGAGCAAAGCCGAGGAGGGTGTGTGTACAGCCACCTTCTGGGCCCTGAGCTAATTTCTCCTGCCAATAATCCTTTGGGTAGCAGTTGTGGAAGATGAGGGGTGTAAGTCAGACCTGTTGCAGAGGGAATCCCAGTACTGGGTGGGAGGCAGATTATGTGACTCAAAGGCCCAGTCAACTTCAACGTGATTCTGTGATGGATTCTTCAACTGATTCTTGATACTGTGATTCTATAGCCTTTTAAATTTTTTTTTACTGGAGAGGAGAGGAGATGCCACTCATTTGCACATATATTTTCTTAAATCTGAACACCAAATTCAAGAGGTCTGGATTCTTTATGTTGAGATCATCTCTGTTAGCTTGGACTGCCTTATGTAAAGAAAGAAAGTGAAAGTCACACAGTCGTGTCTGACTCCTTGTGATCCCATGGACTGTAGCCCGCCAGGCTCCTCTGTCCTTGGAATTTTCCAGGCAAGAGTGCTGGAATGGGTTGCCGGTTCCTTCTCCAGGACGTTATGTAATGGGATTTCAATTAAACTTTGACTAGTTTTATTTGGCTTTAATCCAGCAAACAGGCTTAATTCATTCATCAATTGTTCCACTGAGTGACTGATCATTCATTCAGCCAACCAACCTTTAGGAGCATCTATTATTGGCACAGTGCTGTGCTAAGAACCAGAGGGTCCAGTATTTTGACAAGACTGTAAGCTCCTGAAGTTTATGGCTTCATTCCGCGGGAGGGACCACGATGTTGCAGAGCCTGGAGGTAACGACGTAGGGAGAGGACAGATGGGAGAATCAGGCCACTGAAGAGAGTATCACTTCCTCGCACGTGGGCCATCCCCAGCCCAGCCCAGTGAGCGCTGAAGAATCCACTGTCCTTCTCTCCTTTCCCCCATTCTGAGGAGGCTCCTGCCAGGCCACACAGGCCACACCCGGAGCAGGGCCATCTGTGCAGCAGACAGAAGGAAAAAGTCTTGTGCTGGAGCAATCCATGGCTGACTTGGCAGGCTCCAAACCTGCGCAGAAAGGCTTTCCTCTTGAACAAGCCAAGCCCAGTCCCCAAGCCTCTGAAAAACTTTAGACTGGCAGATTCTCAGATTTTCGGAGTCAGACACGTACGACAGTGCTGCCAGCCCTGCTGGGCCTGGACTCCTGAGGCTGGGGGTGGGGGTGGGGGGTCGGTGTCTTGACACTGAGGCCACAGACCCCCCCAGGAGCACTTGTCCCCTTCCGACACAGAGAACGGTTCCTGTGTCTGTCTCCAGTGGCTCATCCAGTGCCTGAGACGAGTTAGGTCATCTGTCAATAGGTGTCACATTTGTGGTATAATTGATGTTTGAATTTCCAGCCGTCTGGGACTTGGACTGAAACCAGGGAGATGCCAAAAATGGGGGGAGCAAGAAAGGAAGCTTTAGAGATGTTCTGAAGATAGGGAATAGTGTATGGCTTTCCTGGGAAGTTTTCAAAATGAACTGGCTTGTTGAATTTTGCTGACGGCTTATCAAAGCACAGAGTGTTAATTCCCTCCCCTTTTTCAAGAAGAGTTGTGAATCCAAATGCTACAGCCTCCTGGACCACAGCTTAGGAGACAGGGGGAACCCAAGAGGCAGCTTTGTGATGGTTCTGGGCTTTGTTTCCAGGAAGGGAAGAGGAGAGATCATCATTTCATCCTCAAATCCAGCACAGAGCTGGGCACACAGTGGGTGCTCCGTGGCCATGTGCAGTCTGAGGAATAGACTGTATCACCCCTCCTGCTGAGATATTTCCCTGAGCCCTTGAGTGGGCTTCACCGTCTCCACCACCCAGACAACCAGAACCTCTCCAACCCACCTTCCACTCCATCCTTTCCAGAGCTGAGCCCAGCTGTGGCAGGACCCAGGACAGCTGGCCAGTAGACAGGTTAGTGTGCCTCCTGGGTCCTGCCAGACAAAGCTAGGAGGTGGCCATGCCCAAGCACGGGGCCAAGTCAGGCACCTCCCCCTGCCAGGTAAGCCTGCCACCTTAGCACTTTCACCATTTCAGATTATTTTTAAGGTGTGTTTAGTAGCCCAAAACTAACATTGCCTGGAAGGCAAACCCAACCCATGACTACTTGAGATTAATTATCTCTCCTTCGTTTGAGCCCAGCAGCCTCCTAGATGTATATAAAGGGATTTATCCTGCACAGGTCTTCAGTTTGCTTCTCTCTTCCTCTGGCTCTGAGTGGCCCTGCTTAACTCTTGCACTTTCCCTTCACCGACTTTGCTCACCATGAACAGACAAGTCCGCAAGACATCTGGCGGCGGGAGCCAGGGCTTCTCAGGCCGCTCTGCCGTGGTCTCTGGCAGTAGCAGGATGAGCTGTGTGGCCCGCTCTGGGGGAGGCGGCGGAGGGGCCTTTGGGTTCCGAAGCGGAGCAGGTGGCTTTGGCAGTCGCAGCCTCTACAACCTGGGTGGCAATAAGAGCATCTCCATCAGCGTGGCCGGCTCCCGGGCTGGTGGCTTTGGAGGAGGGCGCAGCAGCTGTGTCAGTGGCTTTGGGAGTGGCTACGGAGGTGGTTATGGAGGTGGCTTTGGTGGTGGCAGAGGAATGGGAGGTGGTTTTGGAGGAGCTGGTGGCTTTGGAGGGGCTGGTGGCTTTGGTGGACTTGGTGGCTTTGGAGGACCCGGTGGCTTTGGCCCTGGTGGCTTTGGTCCAGGTGGCTTCCCTGGGGGAATCCAGGAAGTGACTGTCAACCAGAGCCTCCTGCAGCCCCTCAATGTAGAGATTGACCCCCAGATTGGGCAAGTAAAGACTCAAGAGCGGGAGCAGATCAAGACCCTCAACAACAAGTTTGCCTCTTTCATCGACAAGGTGAGGAAGCCCTGATGCGGCCCCCATTCCTAGGTTGGAGACTTTGAGTTTGATATTTACATACAGTGTTTAGGATCAATCTGGAGTGGTCCAGGCTTGAGGGGAAGGGTTAGGCAGCATTCTTGGCTCTTATGAGGATGTTCAGGGCTGATGAACCTGCCCATGTGGTCATGTGATTGGGAAAGATGATGGTCCCCTATTTGGATCCCCACATCCCCAAGTCTTGTTTGTCTGCCTCTTTGCTCAAGGCTCCCACCCCTTATCCAGCCTTGGCAGGTAGCGCTGGCAGGGCAGGGTGGGGGTCATGGCCTCTGACAGGCAAGGGTCTGACCCAGAACTGGGGGCTATTCAAACATGAGCTGCCTTCTGGGGTTTTCCAGGAGGCCTCTTTTCTCTATGGTGATGTGCCAGGCAAAGGAGGCAGGCACCTTAGTGAAGGAATTTAAGAGGCTCAAGGGGGAACCTGAGTCCCAAGGGGCTGCTGAGACCCTAGAAACTCAGTCTGCACCCCAATCAACCTCATCAGGAAGAAGAGGGTGCTCAGGGACCTCCAGAGCAGGGTAGCTCACACTGGCTGTCTCTCTCCTGTCACAACGATGACAGTAGCATTTCAACTGTGTCAGTTCCTGCCATTCACATCCTTTGAAGTGAATATCAGTGGGGCATCAATGGTGTCTTAGATGTAAACAATGCTGTTGAGGTTTAAGCACCTTCTTGCAGTATGCTCTGTGTTTCTGAAATTGGGCTAGAATCATGAAGTCCCCAGGAATACTGAAGGGTCACGTCTCTCGCTTCCAGGCAGGGGTTACTTCCAGTTTCCCCTCCCATTTCTCCTGCTTCTGTAAGGAAGCCGTCTTGCATCATCAATGGCCTGACTGCTGTGATAGTCTGACCATACCCACTCCAGCCACAGCGGGAGCTTTCTAGGCCTTTGTGTGGGGAGATGGGGAGATGCAGACACCCAGTTCTGCCCAAGGCAAGGCCCCTCTGCTCCAAGCGCTGCCTGAGTTTGCTTCTCTCAAATGCACTTCAGGTACGGTTCCTGGAGCAACAGAACAAGGTCCTGGAGACCAAGTGGAGCCTGCTCCAGCAGCAGGGCACACATCCCATCACAGGCACCAATAACCTCGAGCCCCTTTTTGAGAACTACATCAATTCCCTGCGGAGCTACCTGGATAGCATTCTGGGGGAGAGAGGCCGCCTGGACTCAGAGCTGAGGAACATGCAGGACCTGGTGGAAGACTTTAAGAAGAAGTGAGTGGCAGGCGCGTGTGGGAAGATGCTGGGGGGACCCTGTCTCGGAATCCCAGCTTTCACTGCGTTCCCCTTGCCTACTGAGAGGGCTGTCACTTATCCCACTTTCCTATATCTTCATAGCGGACAGTTTGGTTCACTGGGTTCCTCCTCACTTTCTTTCCTAAAGGATAGTCCTTTACTAAGAAAATTAGAAGGCTAGAGCTGAAGAAGCACCTTATCATGAGCCAGGCTGGGGAAGATCCTGGCTGTAGGATCTGAAGGATGCTGGGACAACTCACAGGGTGGTGACCAAGCATCCAGTCTACTGGGGATGGAGGGGTTTCCCAGGACTTACTTTCCGTGTTAAACCCAGTCTGCCTGAATGAATGGGAATGGTTGGTCCTTCTAACTAACAGGGGGACAGTGAGAGGGTGTGTTTATTTAAGAGGGGCGGGAGGGGGACAGAGGACAGAAGAGAGGTACTTTCAGAGTTTCAGAGAACAGTGACGTTTATGACTACCTCATACTGCAAACAGTGATTTCCTTTTAACTCTTACAGATATGAGGATGAGATCAACAAGCGCACAGCTGCTGAGAATGAATTTGTGACCCTGAAGAAGGTAAGGGCTGTAGTGTGAGGTTTCTAGGGCTTGTAGGCACTGGTTTCCATCTGGGCTGTGGGGAATCCTTACTCCACTGCCACAGAGCTGCCAAGTTCAGGCAGTTGAACCAAAAATAAGAGCCAAGTGCATCTTAGTCTGGAGAGATGCCTCAAGGAGTCAGTTCACTCATTTTTCAGCTTTTGAGTAGGAGTGAACTTCCGCCACCCCCTTGATGTGAATCCTTTATGTGGAGACCAGCCTTGGACAAGTACTGGTCTTGCTGTGGCTGCAGCTTGCTGTGCATTCTTTGGAGTAATGAGGCCTTTAAGTGTTTATCTGTCTTTCTCAGGACGTGGACGCTGCCTACATGAACAAGGTGGAGCTTCAGGCCAAGGTGGATGCCTTAACAGATGAGATCAATTTCTTGACGACCCTCTATGATATGGTGAGGATGTTTCCTACTAAGAGGGGGCAAGAGAGAGGGTGAGATATTTTCAGATTTGATAGGTAAGGCCCAGGAAGACTGAGCCTTGAAATAAGGCCTCTTGTTTGGGCTCCCCAGGAGGAACTGTAAGCATGGGGTCTCTGAGAGGCTGGCAGGCAGGGCAGAGCCGATCCACCTTCCAAGCTGACTCAGCAGATGGGTCCGTTGATCAGGAGCCTCTTGGGCTTCTGTGTGCTGGCTGTAGAGGCCCCAACAGTGAACAGGCCCCTCTGCGTTGGCAGGAGCTGTCCCAGATGCAGAGCCATGTCAGTGACACATCCGTGGTCCTGTCCATGGACAACAACCGCAGCCTGGACCTGGACAGTATCATCGCCGAGGTCAAGGCCCAGTACGAGGAGATCGCCCAGAGGAGCAAGGCCGAGGCCGAGGCCCTGTATCAGACCAAGGTGAGATCCAGGCACCTCTCAGAGGATTCACTGAAGGTCCCAGGGAGGCTGTGGTCCATGGGATGGATGGCTGGGTGGTGGCCATTGGGTGGCCCCTCTCGATTCTCCTCTTTGGAGACATCCTGTCAAGGTTGTTCAGTTACAGAAAGTGCTGCCCCCTAGGGGGAAGTGGTTCCACTGTCCCTTGCCAGACCACATGTCCCTTGCTCAGGGATCGAGGGGTGGGAGAACAACAAACCAGATGTTCTCTTCCCTGCTGCCTCAGAGATGTCCCTGTAGAAACATAATTCAATGTCATTTAGACACAGTGCTTACTAAGTACCTCGAGTTTGGCTGGGTAACATTAGGGATGGAGAAACACGCAGGCAAAGCTGCATCAACACCTGACTGTCCCTTCTATTCTCCAGCTGGGTGAACTGCAGACCACGGCTGGCAGGCACGGGGATGACCTGAAGAGCACCAAGAGTGAGATCTCGGAGCTCAACCGGGTGATCCAGAGGCTGCGGGCTGAAATCGAGAATGTCAAGAAGCAGGTGGGACAGCCACGGAGGCTGGTGTCTAGGCTGATGGGTGAGGGGTGGGGGCGAGGATCGCAGAACTCCTAGGCCGGGGGAGGGGACTTCTGGGGTCATCTCAGGCAGCACTGGCCTTCAAGGAGTTCAAAGACAAAGCCAGTTTAGATGGCTGGTAAGCCACAGCCATCCATCTGTCTTCCGTGCATGAAGACAGACAGAGGTGCTATGGAAGGGGTGAGGTTGACTGACTTGCTCTGGATAATCTGGTCTAACACTCAGAGAACCCTCCTACTGGGCTCATCGTTCCTCCTCCCTCCCCCTGCTCCAGATTGCTAAACTGCAATCAGCCATTGCTGAAGCTGAGCAGCGTGGGGAGCTGGCCCTCAAGGATGCTAACGCCAAGCTCCAAGAGCTACAGGCTGCCCTTCAGCAGGCCAAGGATGACCTGGCCCGGCTGCTGCGCGACTACCAGGAGCTGATGAATGTCAAGCTGGCCCTGGATGTGGAGATCGCCACCTACCGCAAGCTACTGGAGGGCGAGGAGTGCAGGTGGGCCTCTTACTGCCATCTCCCTGCTTCTCCTGCCCCAAGTCACATGCTGAGGGCCAGATAAGTGACCAAGGGAATGGGGAGCAGGCCTGTTATAGACAGAGGCCCCCACATGGCACAGGGCTTACAGGCAACCACTTGCCTTTGCCAGTTCACGCCCTCCATAGATGGCCAAGTGCATAGGTAACCAGTGCGCATAGGGGTTCTGTGTTGGCCCATGAACAGTAGATAGAGTACTGATGTGCCAGGCTGCTGAATTCTGTTCTGGTTGCTGTCACTTTCATTCATGGACATGTTGGAAATTTACTTTGCGACTGAGCTAGCCTTCTCTTGCTTTGTCATACAGGATGTCTGGAGAGTGCCCGAGTGCTGTTAGCATCTGTAAGTAGCCAAAGAAACCGTGACAGTGAGAATTGGTTCTGAAATATCTGTACTAATTCAAGGCGATAGTCCCTAATTTAAACAATATTTCCATGGTGGTTGGACACGTTTTCTGGGGGGCAGAAGGGGCAGCAGATATGCTTTGGTAATGGTTCTGGGCTCAGAGCACTATTAACAGTACTATATGGAGTGTGGGGGGATATCTAATAGGGAGCTTATTAATAGGAGGAGAAATTCTGGATAATCTCCATGGGGGGTTCTTCAAGAGTTGATAGTATGTAGAAGGAACCATTGGAAAATTCAAACTGACTTAACACTGAGGGGGTGAACACCTCACCACATCAGAACGCAAAACAGTAATCTTCAGGTTCAAAGCCGCCTTGATCGCCTCTCAATCACCCTGGGCCCAGGGGATCGTTATGATATAGAGAGGTGGTGGCTGGGAGCTGATCGCTGTCTGTGGTCTCCCCTGCAGCCGTGGTCAGCAGCAGCAGCACCACCTCCGCCTCCGCGGGTGGTTTCGGAGGCGGATACGGCGGTGGCGTCGGCGTGGGAGGAGGCGCCCGTAGCGGCTTCGGCGGCGGCAGCGGCTTCGGCGGCGGTAGCGGAATTAGTGGCAGCAGCGGCTTTGGCGGCGGTAGCGGCAGCGGCTTCGGAGGCGGTAGCGGATTCAGTGGCAGCAGTGGATTCGGCGGCGGCAGCAGCGGATTCGGCTCTGGCTCCGGGGGTCGCTCTGGGGTCAGCGGTGGAGGCCTCAGCTCAGGCAGCAGCCGGGGCGGCAGCGTCAGGTTCTCCCAGTCCTCCCAGCGCACCTCCAGATAAAACACCGCGCAGGGCACCGCAGCCGCCCCAGCGCCGCCGGTCGTTCCCATCCGCTCCTCAGTTCTCACCTCTGCAGCCTCCTCAGCGCCCTCCCACCCACCTGCCTCTCCCCTCTCCAGTCCCCGCCAGCAGTCGCTTTTTGGGTCTAAAAGACCGGGGCCTCTTGTCCTTCAAGCATCCAGATCCCCGAGCAAGAGCAGCCAGGACAATTTCAGACTCTCTCTCTGGCTCCCGCTGGAGCCTGTGATTGTCTAGGTGTGGCCTCAGCCACCATCTTCGCTGCCCTTGGGGCCTCCTCCCGGGGTGCAGTGGTCACCACAGTTCTGATGTATATAACACACGGGTCCCTCTGCCCATCCGTTCTGTCGCCAGTAAAATGCATTGTGTTTAAGTCTGGCCTCTGAGTCTCTCTGGACGTCTTTCTCCCCGCTGAACTGACTTCTTCCATCCTGTCCCGTATGGGCCGGCCCTTCTACAGGATGGGTACTACTGAGTACTACTCCTCTGAAACCCAGACAGTTACTCTCTGTTGTCCATCGTATGGATCTGAATGGGCGAGATCTGGTTGTTCCTTTATTCTCTGAGCACTGGGACAACTGAGCTACTGGGAGAGGTGGGAGTGGGGAGCCGGGAGGGGGAGGATGGGGCCACACTCCAGGAGGCTGGTGGGGAGTTCTTGGTGGTGTCCTAACTGTGCAGACATTCCTTCTCTAGTTTGGAGGAACCATGAACTGAACTGAACTGAACTGAAGAGGGCCTTGAGGTGCCTGGGGATAGCAGATTTCTTTCCTTGGTGCTGGTCCCCATTCCAGCTGACCCCCTGAAAGCTTTCCCCCTATCAAGGTGCGCCTGGGAAGGTGTGAGCTGAAAGAACCCCAGGGCTACTTCCCAAGGGCCACCTGTTTCAAAGTCTGACTCACAACCCGCTGCCCACTCCCCCTCCAACACACACACAAAGGGTTCCATGTTCATTGAATCTTTCGTCTTTGGAGCACATATTAGAGGTTCTGAGAAGTCTTGTAGGAAAGAGTCACCCGTTAGTTATCTGTAACCCAGAATTTTCCACATTCCCTTCCTGGTAAACAATTATTAACATCCCTCAGAAAAGACCCTGTTCCTGAGCACGCAGGCATGCAGTCTGGGTCCCCAGGGTGTGTGTAGCAGCCGTGGAAGTTCCTGGTGGCTACCCTACACTAGGAAGCCCTGATAATGTGGTCGTTGGCCTTGGGACGACTGTTCAGAAGGTCATGATTGGAAGGGATTCAGGCAGGAGGAGTGGCCTGCTTAGAGTCCAGGAGCATCCGAGGGGCTGAGCTGGGAGCGAGCGCACAGGAGGATCCTGAATCTGGAACTCCTCCGCTTCCCCACACTTATCTCTGAGGCTGTGGCTGCTGCCCTCCAGGCAAGGCTGGCTGCCTGGGTACCCAGGGAAGACACAGATGATGGAGTGGGACGTTTAGCTAGGCCAGGCCAGGAAAGCAGTATTTCCATCTTAGGCCAAAGCTGAATTTATTTCAGAGAATGGAAATGACAGTTCAAGAAACAAATAAAACTGGCTACTGGGGTGCAAAGAGATTTATATAGAAATTCCACATCCAGGCTTGGCAGAGCAATGCAGTCAGTGGCAATTCTTTGATCTCCCAGGAGGCTCTCTGAAGGAGGTGGTATTCGGTCGTTGCTGCTCCATTCTGGGGCAGGATGGAACTTTTTCTTGTTGGTATCTTCTGTGGAAAAGGAGCAGGAAAGATAGGTGGGGAGATTCAACGCCTGCCCTGCCCAGACTTGACGCCAGGCCAGCTATGGGACAAGTACTTCACGCTGGATGAAGTCATCATTAATGGATGCTTGCCTTCCTTCCTTCAGCTCATATTCATTAAGTGTTTACTTTCTGGCCCTAGGCTAAATGTTGGACTTACATTGGTGAGTTAAATATCATTTCTCATTTTTGTAAGGGAGCCCCCAAACAACCACAAAGTAAACAAATAGCTTTAAGCTGTGATAAGAATATGAAGAGAAGAAGCTTGGGGTCTGCACTGGAGAATGAGAGGACTTCTGAATGGAGTGGGTGAGGCGGTGAAGGACAGGGAAGATTCATCGTGATGCCCAGCTGGAGCAACTGGGTGGCTGGGGTGATGACATGCATTGAGGTAGAGGGGTGTGTGTGGAGGTGGGATGGGTCTGAGGAGGGACTTCAGGAGCTCTGCTCTAGATAAGTTTGAGTTGCTTATGGGACAGCTGAGTGGAGGTCTCCTGACTGCACTTGTGGATTTAAAGGGAAGCCTGTCAGGGCTGGAGACTCCCATTTGGACAGCACTGCATCAGGCTGGTTAGAGTGGTTCCTAAGCCAAGGGAACTGAGGAGAGAGAGGAGGGAAGAGGACCCAGGTGAGCTCCAAGAAAGCCTGGCGTTCGGAATCAGGAAGAGGAGGAGAGAGCCAGGCTATAGAGCCTGGTCCAGGTTTTCCAAAATGCCTCCATCTAAGAGGTCAAGGGGTTTCTAAATGGGCTCTAAGGGAAGCCCAGACTGGGCCCAGGCTTCCTGGGGACACCGTCCACTGGTTTCAAGTCTCATATTCAGATGGGGGCTTCTTGCCTTTGCCACTTCTCTCTGGACTCTAAATTATATCATCCTGGGCGGGTGGTTTACAGGAGACCATGGGGGAAATCCCTGTAGCTTCTTCTTTTCTTAAAAAAAAAAAAAAAAAAAGTTTATTTATTTTTGGCTGCACTGGGTCTTAGTTTTGGCACTCAGACTTCTTTCTAGTCGTGGCATACAGGCTTAGTTACCCTGAGGTATGTGGGAGTCTCAATTCCCCTACCAGGAATGGAACCCACATCCCCTGCATTGAAAGGTGGATTCTCAACCATTAGACCACCAGGGAAGGCCCCCTGCAGCTTCCTTTTTAAAAAAGAAATCCATTTATTGTATTTATCTTTTGGCTGTGCTGGGTCTTTGTTGCTATGTGCAGGCTTTCTCTAGTTGCGTAGAGCAGGGGCTGCGCTCTCATTGCGGTGTGTGGGCTTCTCACTGGGGTGGCTTCTCTTGTTGTGGCGCATGAGCATGCAGCGTGTGGACTTCAGTAGTTGCTGCAATGGGCTCAGTAGTTGTGGTGCCTGGGCCCAGTTGCCCCTTGGCATGTAGAATCTTCCTGGACCAGGAATCGAACCGGTGTCCCCTGCACTGCAAGGTGGATTCTTTACTGGTCGACCAAGGAAGCCCCCTCCCTCCGCCACTCCATGCAGCTTCTTAAAGGAGAGAATAACCAAGCGTTGCCTAGCTCAGAGGGGATGGCACCGTGGAAAGGGCTATCTCCCTGTTGTGTCATTCACTGTCCCAGAGGAATGGCCAGACAGGTGAGCTTGGTGCCGGGACCTGAGACAGAGGAGTTAATCCCATACTTGCCTGGATCTCAGCCCAGCCCTGACCATTTCTAATCCAGACTGACAGCACCTCTAGGGAACTTTGCCTGATTATTATCTCCTTTCTTTCGCCTCAGCATGCACATCATTTGTTTGTGAAGATCGATGTTGACTTTTCAAGTGCTCTTCAATCCCTGGCCTTGGGCCTACTTGTACTTGACTCTCCATTCTTCGAGCTTGCAGCCATTTGGTGCTGTGTCGTTCGTTCCATTTCCTGTCTTCTAAGGCATGGTTTCTTGCCCACAGAGGAACCCACAGAGATTGCTGAATGATGCTGACTTGTGTGCTGGAGCCTAAACTGGGATTTGGGGTCATGGGTCAATGATCAAGTATTTATGGTTTTTTTTTTTTTTTCCATTATTTAAAGGGACTTCTCTGTAGCTGAGATGGTAAAGAATCTGCCTGCGATGCAGGAGATCTGGGTTTGATCCCTGGGTCTGGGAGATCCCCTGGAGAAAGAAATGGCAACCCACTCCAATATTCTTGCCTGGAAGAGCCTAGCAGGCTAGAATCCATAGGGTTGCAAAAAGCTGGACATGACTAAGTGACTAACATACACACACACACTCATGGATCGATGATCAAGTATTTATTTTTTCATTATTAAAAAAATTTTTTTTAATTGAAGGATAATTGCTTTAAAGAATTTTGTTGGTTTCTGCCAAACATTAACATGAACCAGCCATAGGTATACATATGTTCCCTCTCTCTTGAACCTCCCTCCCACCTCCCTTGCTCCTCTGTTTTGCTCCATCTCCCTCTTCCTTGGGTGTGGAGTGGTACCACTTCCTGTGAGGACACAGAGGACCCTGGCTGTACCCTCCACCACATTCCCATCACCATCCATTCCTCTCTGCCTTGTCCCCTCATGCCTCAGTTGGAAAGAATGGTCAAGATAGTACCTTCCTTTTCTCAGAGCTTATTGACTTACCCCTTGATGTTAAGGAGACCAAGACATGTTTTTAGATTTCAGGTTATTCCCTTCTATCTCCTCCTGGGATGTGGGCTACGTGCCAGAGAAAGTATCAACAGCGATGGTGAAACAGCTATAGAAGGCTCTTTGAAGGAAATCAGGGGATTGCTTCCCATAAGAATCTGTCTGGGGATAATCCAGACTTGACTGCTGATGATCAAGTCTGAATATAAAATTTTGGGTACTTGGTAGGTCAATCTCTATATGACTCTCCCCTGTTTTGCCTTAGAGTTGGGTGGGGTTTTGTTAGCCAATCATCAGAGATCTCATCTTTTGGGATGTGGGTTGCCCCTTCCCTCTGCCTTCTCATCACCTTAATCCAGGTACATTCTGCCACCAAGACCAAAAATGTGGACCCTTTGTAAGTCTCAGGATGACTGAAAAAGACACACTTGAGTTCTGAAAACACTTTACATGTTTTATTTGTATTTTATCTACACCCCTCCTGTTAGGCAGGAATTTAGTCAAAAGCTATGAGAGGCGACCCCTCTGGCTGCACATCCAATGGGCCACCTAATACCACCAAGCTACTTACCAACCCCACCCCCAAATGACCCCGTCACCACCCAAAATAGTCAGGGGACAGGAAAAATCCCCCACTGGCTGACTGGAGGGACTTTCTCTCCTCTGGCACATAAACTCACACCTCACACTGTCATGTACTTAGATAATCTTTGGCAGCCATTTGGCTCATTAAGTAATCATAAATATTCTATGAATACATACATCTAATTATAACAGGCTGAATTATGGAGAAGTGCATGCACAGTAGAGCCTCTTGTTGTGTAACCTGCAGCTGTCATTCAAGACTGTCAATCAGCAACTTCCTGGATTATGCACATAACCTTGCCTTAAACACTCTGCACCCCAGCCCTCCAGGGCCATTGTCTCCCTTGGCCCAGCCCATCTCCCTCTTGAGGTATTCTGTCTTTCCTTGTCTTCAATAAACTCTCTTGTAACGGGTAAAAACTCAGATTCTTCTTTGCGTCCTTACCAAAAACTGAGGCCCATGGGAGGCGGGGTCTCCAGACTCTTCTTCACTAACACTCCCAAGCCCTTCTGGCCTGCCAGCCCCACAGATGCACATCTCTGCTGTGGTTAAGATCAAGCTCATCACTGCAGCCTTTCCAGCCCAGACCAAGTTGGAAGGCTAGCTGGTTCTCCTAGGAAACCACTGACAAAGGTATAGTGGGAGCAGTTCATACCTTGGAATCCATGGTGACATCACCAAATGGTGACAGCTTCATCAACCCTGAGAGAAGACAGGGGCTTGAAAGAATGGTTCTGGATGCAATAAAACAGAGATTCTCAGTGGAGGCAATTCCCATTCTCCCTCACCCCCCAAAACATATGACAATGTCTAGTAACATTTTTGGCTGTCATAGCTGGAGAAGTGTGTGTGTGCTAAGTCGGTTCAGTTGTGTCCAACTCTGTGTGACTCCATCGACTGCAGCCTGCCAGGCTCCTCTGTCCACGGGATTCTCCAGGCAAGAATATTGGAGTGGGTTGCCATTTCCTCCTCCAGGGAATCTTCATGACCCAGGAATTGAATCTGCATCTCTTATATCTAACCTGCGTTGGCAGGTGGGGTTTTTAATCACTAGTGCTACCTGGGAAGCTAGTAGTAAAGAATCTGGAGGAGAGTTGCTTCTGGTATCTAGAGGGTAGAGGCTAGGATGTTACTAAGTATCCTACAATGCACAGGACAGGCCCCATGGCAAAGAATCATCCAACCTGAGATGTCAACAGAGCTGCCATTGAGAAAACTGCAGCCATGCAGAAGGCCACTTCACTGTCCCCTCTCCTTGGGAAAGGAGCCTTGGCTGGAGTCATAGTGTAGGCAGCTGAGCTGACACAGTCCATTCTGAATTTGAAGAAAGTATATATTTTTATTTTAAAATTGTTATTGGGGTATAGTTGATTTACAATGTTGTATTAGTTTCTGGGGCACAGCAAAGACAATATGTTATATATGAATATACACATTTTTAGAAGTTTGTTGGTTTTATATGGGAAATGCCCTTTTACCCTGGGCAAGGACATGGGAAACCAGCCAGGCAGACAGCATAGCCTTATGTAGGTTCTTTCAAGACCTAAGCCGATGGCCTGTGCGATGCTTGCTGTTCTGCAACAAGCCTGGCTGTGTCAGGCCTCTGTGCCTCTGGTAATCTGTTCCCCTTGCCAGGAATGCTCACCCTGCCTTCAATTACTGGACCAACCCTTACTTCTCACCACAGATCACACCAGCACTGCCTCCTGAAAGCTTTCCTGGGTTGCACACATGGCACTAAATGTCTGTTTGGGTTCCTGTCGGACTGTGTTAATCTCTGTTTATCACTTGTCCTGTTCTATTAAACTGACTCATTTCAGTGTCTGTTCTCCGCTAGAATGGAATTTCCTTGGAGGGCGGGATGTGCCACCTTCATCTCTGGGCCGCTGTTTGCCCAGCACATCCTAGGCGCTGAGAATTTCAGTGAGCTAATGGGGCACTTTAAAAGGAGAGGGCTGGACTCTAAAATGCAACGGCTGTCCTGACATCCTTAACAAAAACAATGCAATTTAAACTACTGACTTTCATTTGGTGCTTACTGGTGCGAGTCACACACCGGACACCTGTGCAAGTCATCTCACGTAATCCTCATCACTGCCGGAGGGGGCAGGCAGCAAATATCCTCACTTTCCAGATGAGGGAAGCAGGGCTCAGAGTGGCAGGGTAACATGCCCATGTTAGTGATGGAAATGGCAGATCCAGGCCCCGAATCCAAAGGCTACACCCATAACCCCTGTGCTATGCTGCTGGATGGGGCTAGCTGACTTCTCAGTCTCCTGGAGGCCCTCTCTTCCACCAGCTGTCACATGTGCTGCTAACAGCTTCATGGAGTCTTGAGGAGCAGAAACCAAACCTGAAGTTCTGATGTGAGCAGAAGAGGTTTTCTCAGGTGTCTGCTGTGGGCGGGCCCACCTTCAGCTCTGGAGAGTTCCAGTCTCCAGTAGAGGAGTCAGAGAGACTGACTGGGAGAAATACCTTGATAATGATGGGTGTCACTCCTTGATGCCAAAGAGGAATTTGTAAGATTTAAAGCTATTTTAAAGTGGCTATTACAAGTGGCTGCTTTGAGGCATATCTATCCATCATCTTCTATGATGGGCTCTTTAAATGTCAGAGTGGACTTTCCACTCTGGGATGGTGTCATTTGATTTGTTGAAGCCCACACAGATAAAAATGATCCATTGACTTATGACAGGCTTTGAAGTTGCATAGTCTGAGTAAAATCCCATCTCACTTAGCTGATTGTCTTGGGACAAGTTAACTAGTTTCATTAAGCTTATGCCCTTATTTGTAAAATATGAATGAAAATTTCAATCCTGCAGAGTTTTTAGGACAGCTAGAAATGATAATTGTAAATAATCTAACTCCGTGGCTGGCATATGGCTGGCAGTCAATGTTAGCCATTTTTATATACTTTCACAGACAGGTGAAAGGAGTAAAGATTTGAAAGAGGAAATTATTTTTACTAAATCACAGTCCTTCCAACTCTGAGAAGTATGCAGTACCTCAATTAACATTTGCTGATTGATGAACTGCTTTACTGATGAGCCCCTGTAGTGGGAAACTGGCTTGGCCAGGCATGGAAAAATGACTTGTAGGTGAATCACAAAGATTCTTTGCAATTTTATTCCAAAATCATCAGCCTTCAGTGCCACAAGGACCCTAAACTAAGCTACCCCTTAGCACTCCTTCCTCCTCTTCAGCCTCCACACTGACAACTCCCAGGAGGGCTCCGTTTATGGACATTATCGTTGTCATCATCACAAAGGCTGCTGTATGGAGACCTGCCCTGTGGAAGGGCTTTCCATCACACTTTCTATGGTCCTCACTACAACCTCACAAAGAGGCTGTGCTCACCCCAATTTACAGAACAGAAAACTGAGGCCAGACTCCCTGGAGTCCATGTAAGTGGCAAGTGGCGAGGCTGGGATTTGAACACAGGTCTAACTTCAAGGCCTCCATGTTTTTCACTCCTCCAAACTGCAAGGAAAGAGAGGGAACAGTTGCCATTGTTTGAGTTTCAGAAAATCCAGCACAGGGAAAATCCAAGGGGATGAGGCCCCCTGCCCAGGGTGCTTCCCTAGGGAGGGTCCATGGCTTTCAGAAAGACCCAGCAAAATCTGTGGCTGGTGAGAAATAGAGGTTGACAGGAGCATTGGTTCTCCCAGACCTTCTCTATTTTCCAGCGTTAAAAAGTGCTTCTCCCTGCTTCTTCATCCCACAGGCCTTAGTCTGCCCACAGCCTTCTCTGTCACTGGGAGCACATGCTTTCTCTCTAGGGATGAGGCGAGTCTCCTTTACTTTAAGTCACTGTCCCTTGACTGTCCTCTCCATGCATTAAAAAAATTTTTTTTAAATTAATTTATTTAATTGGAGGCTAATTATTTTACAATATTGTGGTTTTTGCCATACATTGACATGAATCAGCCATGGGTGTACATGTGTTCCCCATCCTGAACCTCCTTCCCACCTCCCTCCCCATCCCATCCCTCAGGGTCATCCCAGTAGACTGGCCCTGAGCACCCTGTCTCATGCACTGAACCTGGACTGGCGATCTATTTCACATATGGTAATATACATGTTGCAATGCTATTCTCTCAAATCATCCCACTCTCACCTTCTCCCACAGAGCCCAAAAGTCTGTTCTTTACATCTGTGTCTCTTTTGCTGTCTTGCATATAGGGTCATCTTTACCATCTTTCTAAATTCCATATACATGTGTTAATATACTGTATTCATGTTTTTCTTTATGACTTACTTCATTGTGGAGTTTCATCCACCTCATTAGAACTGATTCAAATGCATTCTTTTTAATAGCTGAGTAATATTCCATTGTGTGTATATACCACAGCTCTCTCATCCATTCATCTGCCAATGGACATGTAGGTTGCTTCCATGTCCTGGACATTGTAAACAGTGCTGTGATGAACACTGGGGTACAAGTATCTCTTTCAATTCTGGTTTCCTCGGTGTGTATGCCCAGCAGTGGGATTGTTGGGTCGTATGGCAGTTCTCGGAGAAGGCAATGGCACCCCACTCCAGTATTCTTGCCTGGCAAATCCCATGGATGGAGGAGCCTGGTAGTCTGAAGTCCATGGGGTCGCTAAGAGTTGGACACTACCGAGCGACTTCACTTTCACTTTTCACTTTCATGCATTGGAAATGGCAACCCACTCCTGTGTTCTTGCCTGGAGAATCCCAGGGACGGGGGAGCCTGGTGGGCTGCCGTCTCTGGGGTCGCACAGAGTTGGACACAAATGAAGCGACTTGGCAGCAGCAGCAGCAGCATGGCAGTTCTATTTCCAGTTTTTTAAGGAATCTCCACACTGTTCTCCATAGTGGCTGTACTAGTTTGCATTCCCACCAACAGTGTAAGAGGGTTCCCTTTTCTCTGCACCCTCTCCAGCATTTATTGTTTGTAGGCTTTTTGATAGCAGCCATTCTGACCGGCATGAGATGGTACCTTATTGCAGTTTTGATTTGCATTTCTCTGATAATGAGTGATGTCGAGCATCTTTTCATGTGTTTGTTAGCCATCTGTATGTCTTCTTTGGAGAAATGTCTGTTTAGTTCTTTGCATTCTTATTCATTTTGTTTTAGTGTTTCTTTTGAGCATACTCTGGGAGATAGTGGAGGACAGAAGAGCCTGGGATGCTGCAGTCCATGGGGTTGCAAAGAGCTGGACACGACTTAGTGACTGAACAACAACAACAACAAAAGTATATTCAACAAGTTAATAGGGGTTAACATAGAAAGATTTTGTTGCTGGGTTTGTTTGGGGAGCTCCGATTTAGTAAAAGTAAATGATTCTTTGTACAAGAAAGAGGCTTTTAATAGGCAAATAAGCTTTAATAAAAACCCAAGAGAAAGCTAAACAATTTTCATTTCCCAAATTTATTTAACCACAAAACGTCTTAATCAAGGCTAACTTGGGGATAGATTTCTGCCCTAGATAAGCCCTGGGAGAGAATCTAGTACTAGATAAGGATTTAGGGATGAGTTGAAGAGTATTTTAATCCAGTCTGGGGAGGGAACCAGAATTTAGAAAAAATTGTGATTGCTAATAAGGTTTAGTAACAAAAGGATTTAGCTGTACTTAGGCATTCACTTTATCAAGCTTAAGTGGTTGACGGGAGCTATAGAGTAATATATTTTTACTGTTAAGTAAAAAATTTACATTTTTACATTTACATTTGTTAATGTAAAAAAGTTTACATTTGTTAAGTAAAGTTATTTCAGCAGTGCCAAGTTTTTATTTTAACATGATAAAAAGGAGAAAATAATAATTCTTAGTCCAGGGGCAGCAGATCCAGAATGACTGCTTTTTTTTGAAGAACAAATTAATGATTATCTTGAAAATTGGATCTGAGAATCCATATGTAGAAAAGGGCATGTAAGAATCACCCCTTCATCCTTATCTCCTATATGGAGAAGGATGTCTGCTCACTTTGACCTAGAGGTAATGACTACTGCCTCATGATTCATTCTTCCTCTTACAATTACGTTTTAGGAAACTCAAGCATTCTCACTGCAGTTGAGTACCAGAGAACAATTTGGTTAGAGGGAACCACTCAGCTTCATGAAAACTGTCTTATTTTCTAGGTGAGGAAATAAGGATTCAGAGTGTTCTGCCACTTGGCAACCTTACACAGAAAGTTCCAGCAAGTGAGGGATTAGAACTCACACTGTTGGCAGCAGGTAGTTCATTGGAACTGCCCTAGAAGATCAGTGGGAAATATAGCCCAGGATGCTAACTCTGGATATTTTCAGCAGCTTTAGTCAACTGCTGAGAAAACAATCCCAACCCGCTAAAGAAGGCGGTGGTTGGCAGGCTCAGGGCATGTGGATTGGGGGAATCCAACTCAAAACTGTGCTTCAGTGACCTGCCCATCACCTCTCTCCATTCCTCTTCTTCAGTATCTACCAGGATGGCAGAAATCAGCCATACATAGGAGGCTGCCACCCGCTGTCTCAGCACTGGAGCCAAGGGAGGGGAAGGGAGTCAGAGACATTGATGTTTGTCCTTGTTTGCTTTGAGCTCTCACTCGGGGCTTCAGGTGAGCCTGGCTCAGCTTTGTTCCCAGGGAGGGCATTTTGTCTTCTGCTTTTCAAGGAGTTTCAAAGATTATGAACACAGACTTCACCAAGAGGACTGGCATTCAACTGATGGATGGAGTAAATGTCTCAAAGAAGAACCTGACACAGATCCCCTTCATGAATTGGCTATCAATGGGTAACGACTTAAAAACCCAGTTTGTTGCTGGACACAATTTAAATCTCAAAACAATCCTGTGAGTGGGGCTCATTTTACATATAAGAGAGGCTAAAGAATTCTAGACTTCGCAACTAAACAGCAATGACAAAGAGGTCAAGTAGCTTGACTGAGGTCGTCACATGGTAAGAGGGAGACAAGAGGTTATTTGAACCCAGGTCTTCTTTAGTCCACGATGACAGGCTTTCTGTTAGACCCCAGTTACCTTGTTTTGTGTAGCATTTTGTAACTATCAAGGACTTTCAACTTACATTTCCTGTGAGGCTCATCACAAACCAATTAGGTTGGAAGGGATTTGACAGATTAGAACACAAACTTGTGTGTTGAGTCACGCTCAAGGTCACCCAATCCAAACCAATTCTAGCAGAGGTCTTACTCTCTACTGTCCCAACTTGTTTATCTTACTCTCCACTCACACTCAGCTTTTTTCTCAGGGCTGAAGGTTTTCTTGAGGACAGTCAAGGCCAAACATAAGTTACTCCCTTCCCCATGTTCCCAAGTAGAATATTAGCCATCAGTGAACATAGAGTGCTTACCATGTGTTAAGCACCATAGTAAGCATTTCATATTCATTTAACTTGTTTAATGCTCGAGTACCTGCTATTATCATCCCCATCTTATAGTTGAGGAAACCAAGACACATAAAAATTAAGTAACTTGTTCAAGGTCAAAGAGCTACTGAGCTTCTAACCAAGTGGACTAACTTTAGACAAGAAGCAGAGCAGAGAATTGAGAATTAGCTGCAGAGCACTTAAAATTGCTAAACTTGAGGTTCTTGAGGGTTTTCCAGACCAGTCCTCTGCACCAGACTGCCTTGTCTGGAGACCATCCCAGAAAGAGAGTGCATGTTGCCGACTTGACCAGCATTCTGGAGATAGACTCACCACCTATTTCTCGGGGTGTGAGAATCACTTGCTCCTGTTTCTGCCATAGCTTGTGAAGTCCCATATATAGGTAACAACATGAGAATTTGTTCTTGCCATGAGTGGTATGGCTGGGTGTGGAGATGGGTTGGTCCAAGGATGGGAGACGATTGAGCTATCAAAAGTCAGAGCAGTAACACATCAGTGTACTCACTCTACTGCCAAGGGTCCTCCATTCCCCTCACTCCCTGAGCCCAGAAGGAACACCCATCTTCTAGATCAGGGCTTCCCAAACTTCCCTGATCATAAGGATTACCTAAAGGGCTTGTTAAGAATACAGACACCCAAACCCTTCCTCTGAAGATTTACATTCCATAAGACTGGGTCTAGACTATTTATACACTTAGATACTAGTCATCAGTTAACACACATTCTCAGTGTGCTTACCCTACGCACAGGCTGGAGATTCAGAATGAGTAGGATTCAACTCTTTCCCTTGACAAGCTCAGGACCCAGAGGGGTTCTGACAAATAAACAGATAGTTCAGTTCAGTTCAGTTCAGTTGCTAAGTTGCGACCCCATGAATCGCAGCACGCCAGGCCTCGCTGTCCATCACCAACTCCTGGAATTTACTCAGACTCACGTCCATCAAGTCAGTGATGCCATCCAGCCATCTCATCCTCTGTCATCCCCTTCTCCTCCTGCCCCCAATCCCTCCTAGAATCAGAGTCTTTTCCAATGAGTCAACTCTTTGCATGAGGTGGCCAAAGTATTGGAGTTTCAGCTTCAGCATCATTCCTTCCAAAGAAATCCCAGGGCTGATCTCCCTCAGAATGGACTGGTTGGATCTCCTTGCAGTCCAAGGGACTCTCAAGAGTCTTCTCCAACACCACGGTTCAAAAGCATCAATTCTTTGGCGCTCAGCTTTCTTCACAGTCCAACTCTCACATCCATACATGACCACTGGAAAAACCATAGCCTTGACTAGATGGACCTTTGTTGGCAAAGTAATGTCTCTGCTTTTCAATATGCTATGTAGGTTGATCATAACTTTTCTTCCAAGGAGTAAGTGTCTTTTAATTTCATGGCTGCAGTCACCATCTGCAGTGATTTTAGAGCCCCCCAAAATAAAGTCTGACACTGTTTCCACTGTTTCCCCATCTATTTCCCATGAAGTGATGGGACCAGATGCCATGATCTTCGTTTTCTGAATGTTGAGTTTTAAGCCAACCTTTTCACTCTCCTCTTTCACCTTCATCAAGAGGCTTTTTAGTTCCTCTCCACTTTCTGCCATAAGGGTGGTGTCATCTGCATATCTGAGGTGATTGATATTTCTCCTGGGAATCTTGATTCCAGCTTGTGTTTCTTCCAGTCCAGCGTTTCTCATGATGTACTCTGCATATAAGTTAAATAAGCAGGGTGACAATATACAGCCTTGATGTACTCCTTTTCCAATAAACAGATAAGGATACTCTGAATCAGGGCCCTGGTGGAAAAGCACAGGGTGTGGTGGAAAAAGAGGAAGGGGCATCTAACTCAGACCAGGTGGTGGAGGGGAGAGGGGGTCAAAGGCCACTAGATCTGATACAGCATGCACTCTCATTCTAAGATGATGAATGGGGTCTTTGAGCTGACTCCATCAGCCAACTGGTCCCACATTCTGCCCTCCCTTGCTTCTAGATCCAGAAATCACCTGCTGCTGGTCTAGGATGGTGGTAGAGGGGCTTGGTCTGAGACTCCTCTCCATATGCATCCCCTCTTCTTTGCAAGCTTCACACTTGCTGCATATCTGACCTTCATTGCTCCCACAGGTCAGATATTTTATCTTCACATGTGTTTCCCATGACAGCAGCACCTCTCAGCTCAAGAGACAAGCTGGCTTAAGGGATGATTTGGCAGAGATGGTGCCAGAGTGGATCCTTGTGGGGTCAGTGTACCTCTCAGCCCTCTATCCTCTCCAACCTAAGCCCTCCTCTGGATATTTCTTTGAAGTATCACAGACATGCCATGGAGTGGTGGCAGTCTGCATGCAGGGAGGGACTCAGGTCACCTGGAAAATGTTGTCTGGTCCTTAGCCTGGTGTCACAGAGTTCAGTAGCTCCTGACCCTCTGGTATCAAACCCCCATTCATCCTGCTGGATCAGGTGCTGTTTGAGTTCCCTGAGAGCCTTGAGGAAACCCATGGAGGGAGGAGAGCTCCAGTCCTTTGTCAACTGAGGCGTTTGGATGATTAAGCCAAGAAAGCAAAGTCACTTTGGTCCGGGGGATTATTTTTGAGGTGTGTTTGCAAAGTGCAAGTAACTTATTGCCTGGGAGGCAAACCAAACCCAAGATGACTCTCAGCTAATTGCTTGCCTCTCCTTCTTCCAAGCCAAACTCCTTGGTATATAAAGACCAGTCTCCTCTGTTGTCCCCATCCTCTGTCCTCATCCCTCTTGCAGCTCCTGCTAAGTGATTGCTAGCTTGCCTTTGAGCTCTCTCACCATGAACAGACAAGTCTGCAAGAAATCCATCAGTGGAGGGAGCCAGGGCTTCTCTGTCTGCTCTGCCGTGGTCCCCTGCAGCAGCAGCAGGATGAGCTGTGTGGCCCGCTCTGGAGGAGCTGGCACAGGGGTCTGTGGGTCCCGGAGCAGAGCAGGCGGCTTTGGCAGTCGCAGTCTCTACAACCTGGGTGGCAATAAGAGCATCTCCATCAGCGTGGCTGGCTCCTGGGCTGGTGGCTTTGGGGGAGGGCGCAGCAGCTGCATCAGTGGCTATGGAGGTGATTATGGAGGTGGTTATGGGGGTAGCATTTGTGGAGTCAGAGGAATGGGCAGTGGTTATGGAGGGGTTGGTGGCTTTGGAGGGACTAGTAGCTTTGGTGGGCCTGGTAGCTATGGCTCTAGTGTCTGCCCTGGGGGAATCCAGGAAGTGACCATCAACCAGAGCCTCTTGCAGCCCCTCAATGTGGAGATCGATCCCCAGATTGGGCAAGTAAAGGCCCAGGAGAGGGAGCAGATCAAGATCCTCAACAACAAGTTCGCCTCATTCATGGACAAAGTGAGGGCAAAGCCCAGAGGTGTCCTGGAGGGGTTGGGCTGCCCAGGGGGATGGTATAGGAAGAAGCCCATGGGACCTGCCAGGTTTAGAGGCAGGGGCTCCAGCTTCTTGTGCTGGTTCTACCTTGGCCCCCACAGGACAGTCAGTATGCCTCTCTTGCTCTGCAGGCCCTGTTTTCCCAGTTGTGAAATGGGAGAAGGGTTTCATCTCCTGATTTTCTTTTTTGGATAGGGCCCAGGAAAGTGAAGTGAGAGTCCAGGAATGCTCTTAGCTCTTTTTAAGAAAGGGGCATTAACCACAAAATTATTATAGCTAACTTTCAGTGACTCTTGAGGAGCAATTGCTTGGTAATCCAAACTAGCTGACAACCAAACCTGTATTAGGAGGAATCTCAGGACTGCCTCTCGGTGATGAGTAGTGGCAATTGACTTACCTTCTAGATGATGCTATGCTTCAGCCCACATTACACCAAGCTGTCCATACTCGGGCAGGGAAAGGTATGCTTGATGTGAAGGAAAGAGCCTGGGATTTGAAGTTAAACTGAAGTTAGCTGGAAGCTGAGTAACTGAAAGGGGAAACAATTAAGGAGAATAAGAAAAATTTAGCAAAAGTTAAACCTTGTTGACTATTTTCCCTGCTTGAAGGGAGGTAAAAAAGCTTTCCTTTAAAAGATGATGAGAAACACCTTCGTCTGTGCAGGTCTCCTTTAGGCGTATGCTGAAGGATTCCAGTAGACTTGATGAGGGCTGGGTTTGTCTCTTAGTTTTGTCACTTAGTAGTCACCTTACTTTGGGCAACTTATTTAAGCACATGGAGCCTCAGTTTCCTTATCTACAAAATGGGGACAACACCCTTTATAGGTAGTTGTATGGGAGGGTTAAATGAGTTAGACTATGTGAAAACAGCATTCAGGAAGCACTCAATGTATCTCTTCCTCCTTTTCTAAACCCTCATCCTTCTAAAATTCCTGAAAAAACAGGCTCTTGAAGATTGGATGACCGGGTTGAGTTTCCACATATGGAACCCTTTGGGTTGGATGGCCCCACCTGCCCAACTCAAGAAGCTGACTCTTTCTGTACCTCCCCTGCTACAGGTGCGGTTCCTGGAACAGCAGAACAAGGTCCTGGAAACCAAATGGGACCTGCTCCAGCAGTGGACTGCGGGCTTGGGCTCCAGCTTGGGCTCCGGAGGCCTGGAGCCTTTATTTGAAAGCTACATCAACTGCCTGCGCAGGCAGCTGGATTTGGCCCTGGCAGAGAAGGGGAAGGAGAGCTAAGGAACATGCAGGACCTGGTGGAAGACTTCAGAAAGAAGTGAGGGCCCCAGCTGGGGAGTTTCCCCTCTTGGGATTAGCAGTGAGGTGTGGTCCCAACTGAGGATTTTTAACTGTTCCTGACTGTACCTTCAGTCAGGACTTGTGGATGGATTTATTGAGTATGTGAGAGGGTTGAGGACTGAGACTTCCAAGTGGCTGATGATGCCAGATTTGTCACTCTCCAGGCAGGGCCCTTCTACACCAGCCCAGATGGATGAGAGAGTCCTCCCAGAGTTCAAAGTCCTTCAGACTGGAGGGCCCTCCACACTTTACTGTACCAAGGCAACACCCTGGAAACCCATCAAAAATGCAAATTCCCCTGCTCTGGTCCTAGATTCTGAACTGGTGGGTGGGGCAGGTCCCAGGTTCCAGGCAGACTGCTGTAAAGTGCTCTTCCAATGTGTCCAGCCCAGTCCCATTTCTGCAGCTTCAGTCAGCTCTCTCTTGCGTGTCTGTAATTATGGCTGACATTCTCTGAGGTCTGCAAGAGGTAAACAGGACCTCTCAAGATGGGAAGGGGGTCTAGACATCCCTAGGGGTCAGGACCTGCAAGAAGGGGAAAGCCTGTTCTGGGGAGGCCCCATTCCACTCCATATGCACAAGCTTGTGGGCACCTGCTCAGATTAATGAAAAGAGAAACAGAGAAAACAGAGGTTGAAACAGCCAGCCTGAGCAAATACCTCTCTGGGCTTATCTGCCCACGTGCTTCGTGATGTCTCTAGAGCTGGGCTCCTCGAAGCCTTCCCCTCCCCTGCCTGGCACTCCTTGGCATGTCACTCAGACCTAGAAGGAGGTGGTCGAGGCAGTGGCCTGAGCTCCAAAAGGCCTCTAGGCAGGACTGGCTACATCAGTTTGGGGGTTCAGTGTGAAATGAAAACTCAGGGCCCTTGTCAAAAAATTATTAAGAATTTAAAGACTGGGTCAACAGAGCTTTAAACCAAACATAAGGACCTTCTGAACCCAGGGCTCTGTATAACTGCACGGGTCGCACACCCTTGAAGCTGGTCCCGTCCCTTGGTGAGGAGATTCTGCCTGAGTTCTTAGGAGGCTCTTTTTTTGTTTTTTCCAACTTCTGAAATATGAATGTCCAAACATGTGGCTCTTTCTGTCCCAGGTATGAAGATGAGATCAACAAGCTTACTGCTGCAGAGAATGAGTTTGTGGGGCTCAAGAAGGTGAGGAATCTGGGACAATGGGGACCTTGGCTCCCTTTCTGGGTGTGGACCCCCCAGGAGGGAGAGCAGAGCCAACTTCTCTGGGGCCCTGTGACCCTATGCTCTGTGGGCTGTTTACATCTTTTCTTGCATTTTTGGGGAATGAGGAGTTTGATGAAGGAAGCTGCTCTGAGTATGTTGCTGGTGGAGACGACATCTTATAATGTGACCGATGAGCTGATTGGTGATGTGAAATAATAATGCAGGCTTTATCTATAGCATTGAATCAAGGTTTTCAGCCTACAAGTGTACCCTGGATGTTATTAATAAAAACAATCAGCAAATACTGATAGCTTGTGTCAGCCAGTCATCATAAGGATGAAGTTGTGAGAAGAATGCCTTCCTTTCTCTTCAAGAGGCTGGGTTTTTGGTCCTACCTAACTAAAGTCACATATTGGATAAATGTGATTTTGCTACCCTTACTCCGTACCTGGCTGATGGGGTGTATGTTTTGTCAAAGCATTGGGATTTGATTGGCCAAGGCAATTAAAAGGAAGAAAAACACTTTTCCTTTTTTTCAAAAAAGAGAAGTCATAATTAGAAAGAGGAATGGGGGCGGGGCAAAGAAGAACAATGAAGACTCAGAACAGCGCTGTGGGTGGAGGGGAGCAGACGGTCACCTTCTTCTGGGTTTCTGACTGCCCTCCTCCCTTCCTTTTTTTTAGGACATGGATGCAGCCTTCATGAACAAGGTGGAGCTTCAAGCCAAGGTGGATGGCCTGACAGATGAACTCAACTTCCTGAGGACCCTCTATGAGATGGTGATTCCTTGGTCGTCCAAGCCCCAGAGCCTTCTTGTATCTTTCCAAGCATGCTTCCCAAGTGTGACATCAGGGGACAGTCACGTGGCAGGATGGGGCTTCCTAGGTGGCTCAGTGGTAAAGAATCTGCCTGCAATGCAGGAGATGCGGGTTTGATACCTGGGTAGGGAAGACGCCCTGGAGAAGGGCATGGCAACCCACTCTGGTATTCTTGCCTGGAGAATCCCATGGACAGAGGAGCCTGGAGGGCTACAGTCCATGCAGTCACCAAGAGTCAGATGCAACTGAGCGACTGGGCACATGCACGCACATGGCAGGACACTCACGAAACCAGCAGTAGGGCTCAGACCTCAGCTCTACTCCACCCAGGGAATGCCAACTTAACTCCTCATGGTTGCCTGGACCTGGCTCACAGGACCAGGGTCCCTCTCTGTCCCCTACTTACCCTTTGTAGTTGCCTCTAACCCTCTGGCTCCTAACCCAGTACCACAGTGAGCTCTTCCAGAGGACCCCTCCTTACTGCAGTCCCCTGGAAACCCACCCAGTAGGGTTCACTGACTGATACTTTCAGGCCGACAATCTTATTATATAGGTGTTGTTCCTTTTTTCTTTTATTTTATTGTCTGATATCCTTTTGGCTGTAGCTGGGCCTGAAATGGAAGCTGGTATTTCTAACTCTCCCACTCCTGGCCCCCTTGTTGTGGGGGTAGAAGACTCATGGACTTCTTTATTCTCAGCATCTCTTGAGGCCAGGAGAGGTGAAAGTGAGCCCCATGTTTCCCACAGGAACTGACCCAGATGCAGAATCACCTTAATGACATGTCCGTGGTCATGTCCATGGACAACAACCGCTGCCTGGACCTGGACAGCATCATCAGTGAGGTCAAGGCCCAGTACGAGGACATCGCCCAGAAGAGCAAGGCCGAGGCCGAGGCCCTGTACCAGACCAAGGTGGGAGCTCTCCTCTGTTCCCACACTCTAGCTGGAGGTCCGCTGACCTCCATCAAAAGTGCTCCAACAGTTTGCAAAGTTGTGATGATGGGTTTCTCTTCTGTCAGCTTGGAGAGCTGGAGAACAAGGCTGGAAGGCATGGGGATGACCTGAAGAACACCAAGAACGAGATCATGGAGCTCAACCGGATGATCCCGAGGCTGCGGGCTGAGATTGAGAATGTCAAGAAGCAGGTGGGTCTGGGCTGAGTGGAAAGTCCTGGAGGTCTTCTGCGCCCTGGGGAGGAGGAGAAGCAACAGCTGGGCTTCTGCCACAGGCCTTCTCAGTTCTTTTGTGGTTGCCTGTGGGACAGCCTGGTCTCTGGGACACTCTGTTCTCCTCGATTCTCCTCCCCAAGGCTGGGCTTCTCAGAAGGCTCCCTAAGGAGAGACAGTTGTCCATTCTGGTTTGCCCAGCAGCAAATCTTCCAACTGTAAGGGTGGTCTTAAACACTCAGCTCTCAGTAGGATCTGCCCTCAATGAGCTATTTATCACGCACTTCATGTAACCTTGAAGACTAATTTGTATCACTAGAATGAAGTGATTATAACAATCTTAAAAAAAAAGAACCACTTACCAGACTACCTCCACCTTAACCAGCAAATCGGTGTTCCTTTTCTTGATGAGACATGAGTTAATTTAAAAGGGCCGAAGAAGACTGAACCAACTGTGAAACTGACTTCTGTTTTCTGAGTATGCGCCACTGAATTTCTAAGAAGGGGAGGAAGGGAAAGGGAGGAATTTCTTGGATGGGTAAGAGATGTTGGAAAGATCAGCTGTTTGCTTTCCGGTCACTAGGCTAGACATTCTCTTAACTCCCTCTTTCCTAGAATGCCAACCTGCAGAACGCTATTGCTGATGCTGAGCAGCGTGGGGAGCTGGCCCTCAAGGATGCCAACGCCAAGATCCAAGAACTGCAGGATGCCCTTCAGCAGGCCAAGGATGACCTGGCCCAGCTGGTGCGTGACTACCAGGAGTTGATGAATATCAAACTGGCCTTGGATGTGGAGATCGCTACCAACCACAAGCTGCTGGAGAGTGAGGAGTGCAGGTGAGGGGCTGTGGGGTCATTATCCTCCAGAAGTGAGTTCAGAGTGACCTTTGATAGTGGAGAAAGGGAACAAGGTTATAGGGAGAGGACAATAGGTAAGGAATCTCCTGAATGACAGAGTTGAGGATTCAGGCCCCACTCTCTCTCTCTCTCTCTCTATATCTATATATATGTATATACAGACAATCAAACTTATCTCACACTTTGATTTACCTTAGACATCAATATTGCATTACATATCTCTGTTGGGCGACAGGGGATGAGATAGTTGGATAGAATCACTGACTCAATGGACATGAGTTTGAGTAAACTCCAGGAGATAGCAAAGGACAGGGAAGCCTGGTGTGCTGCAGTCCATGGGGTCGCAAAGAGTCAGACACGACTGAATGACTAAACACCTCTGTTGAGCCTCACTGTATGCAGGTGGAAGGGAAAGTCCTTTGGGCTTATAATAAAAGTTATAGTGCTGTCCACTGGACTTTTCTCGGATGATGACAATGGCCTATATCTGTGCTATCTAATATAGTAGCCCTTGGCCACTTGAGCACACGAAACCTGGCGCGTGCAGCTGAGTTTTATATTTAATTTAATTTAAATAAAATAGCTTCAGGTGGGGAGTGGTTACCATGCTGGACAGCTCAGTATAGACAGTCCTAGAACACCTGCATCCCTGAGGCTGAGTCTATATGGGAAGGTGGCTGATACATACATACTCTGGAAAAATAACACAATATCAAGTAGCAGATAAGGGCTCAGTGAGTGGATGTCAAATGCCAAAGGGGTGTCAAGAATTGAAAGATCCTTCTAATGACTAGCTGCTCCATGAATCCTGTGTTCAGAGCCTCTGTCTTCAGGCAGCTCCCAATCTGATGGAGGAAGCAGAACTCACATGTGAGAAGAAAACTTAAGGATTTCTTACGTCTCTAAGAAAAGGAGTGAGAGTGCAGATGGTGCTGCATGCATTGGGAAGTGTGGGATGTGCAAGGAGACAGCGACACCAGTGGGGGCCACAGTGGCAAGGCGTGTGGACACGTTCCGTGTCTGCTCAAACATGTGGTCATGCCTGTTCCGTGAACAAGAATGAGGCACGGGAAGATGGGGAGAGTGGGCAGGACATTTCCATCATGTGTTGAGTGTCGGCCCCTCTCACATATTATCCTTCTTGAATAACCATTACTGCCACCACCACCCCAGGAGGGCTCACTGGGGAAGGCTTCCCGGAAGAAGAGCTGTAGGAATAAGAAAGCCAGGCCTGGGTGAAGGAGGGGAAGGGCATAGCTAAGGTGGGAAGATGGTCTCAGCAGCAGAGGAGAGATGAGGATGGGCTAATCAAGGGGGTGTTGAGTGATGAGTAGTGTGTCTGGAAGATAATTTGGGAAATTAGTGAAAGATGATGGGAAGATGGAGAGACGGTGATTGGTGGAGCTGCTGGAAGCCTTACTTCCCTGCAGCAGCCCCTTTTCCTGGGGAGATCTGTGTCTGGAAACAGACTCAGAATAGCCTTTCTTCTTTTGGGAGCTTGACCCCTACGAGGGCAAAAGGGAGGACATGGCTCCCAGGGTTATGAACCCTGAGCTCTTCATCTAAGGACTCATTGCAGAAATAATCCTCATCTCCTCTTGCTTTTTTAGAATGTCTGGAGAGTGTCAGAGTGCTGTGTGCATTTGTAAGTAGCCTTTCAAAACTTTCTCCCTGGGATGCAGAAAGGGCAACTAGAAACATCCTGACTGACATTTGGGTGGGAGAGCCTGACCCATGCGAGGCGGCCAGGCCACCAAAGTGTCCAGGGTCTCAGGCAATGGCCACACTACTCTGCTCCTACTGGAACTTGACCACCTGGCAGGCCAGAGCTGAAGCCCCTGTGGTCCCAGGGAATTCCTTAGGCTGGAGAACCAGAAATTCCTATGGATACTTCTGGCTCTTATTCCTGGGGAAGGGAACCAGAGGGCCAGGGCTCACTCCTGCTGTTTGCCCACTGAGGCCTCAGAGAAGTTGAGTAACTTTCTCTGAGTCACACAGCCAAGCAGGGTGGTACAGGCCCAGGGCCTGAGCCTGAGTCCAGTGCTTGTTTTCCTTAGCGGTGGTCAGCAACGTCACCAGCACAGGCACCAGCCCTGGTGGAGGCCGTGGGGGATTTGGAGAGGTCACTGGTGGCAGTGGCAGTGGCTACAGAGGCGGCGGTGGCAGCTACAGAGGAGTCAGCGGTGGCAGCGGTAGGGGCAGAGGCAGCGGCGGGGGCTCCCCGGCCTGCAGCAATGGGAGCAGCGGCTCTGTGAACCAGAGCTGCATCCAGAGCTCAGGAAGCACTGGCTACAGGTCTGGCGGTGGGGGCGGCACCACCCTCTGCTTCACTCAGACCACCAGCTCAAACCAGCTTTGCAAGTGATCCTTTGTTGCGGGGGTGGGGTGGGGTGGCAATCTCCATGCCCACTGGTTTCCCCTTAGCTTGGGACAGTACTCCCCTCTCTGCTTGGCATGGACAAATGCCAACCCCAACCTTGCTTTTCCTCAAGCTCCTGGGAGAAGCGGTTGAACTTCCTGGCTCCTCCATCCCCAAGACCTCTCCTAGGCCTGGGAGGTCCAGCTGCTAGTCTGGGATGATGATGCCCTAGATGCACTTTTGTAAAGGCCCCTGACTTTGGACAGCAACACCTCAGCCCAGACAAGTGTGGGTCTTCCCAGCCTGGCCTGTTCCCTCCCTGGGCCATCTCTCTTGGGAGTTGATGGTCTGAGGCTGGAATGTTTCAGCCCCTGCCTGAGGAGGGCAGTGCAGTGGGGCTGCTGCTAGAGGGTAAATGGTTAAGATCTCTGGACCGTTGGTTCTCAGGGTTCCCGCCCCACATCTGGACATCATATCCTGACTCACCTCTGGCACCTTAATTCCCTGAGCTGTGGATTCTCTGCTGATGGTTGTTGTACTTTCTTTTCCCAATAAATTGCACTGTATTTCATATTCTGGTATTTGGCTTTCAAGGAGTCACAGAATAAACCAAGGTCCAAGAATAGATGGAAATCAGGTATGGATGGCGATTTCTTAGGTTAGTAGTGGGTGTAAAGGACACTGCATAGTCTTGGCTTCTCCTCTATCCATTTGGTTGTGTTCTTGTGATAGGACTGGTCAAGAGTATGTTGCTTCAGTGGGGACTGCCCACTCCCAAGGAGGCCTTCCCACCCACCCTTTTGTCCCCACTGGGCCTCTGAGACCCAGTCTTGGTAAAGGAGTGTTTTGCAGTTCATCGATGTAATAGATTCCAGTGGGATTTGGTTCCTTCCAGGTAAGAGGCAAGGGTTTCCCTGGTGGTTCAGATGGTAAAGAATCAGCCTGCAACGTGGGAGACCCAGGTTTGATCTCGGGGTCAGGAAGATCCCCTGGTGAAGGGAATGGCAACCCACTCCAGTATTCTTGCCTGGAGAATTCTATGAACAGAAGAACCTCATCCATGGGGTTGCAAAGAGTCAGACATAACTGAGACACTAACACTTCCACTTTCTTTCAGGTAAGAGGCAGGAGTGCTACACTAGTGAGGCTCACACCAGATAGATGTAAAATTATGAGTGGGAAAGGTGCGTGTTTACCCTTCCACCAACATTTCCCAGTCATTCTCAGAAAGCTGAATCGCAAACCCAGGAAGGATCAGGGTAATAAGAGAGCCACTGATGGAAACCAGAGAGACTGAGAGAGTCCGTGGAGATGGCAATTAGAGTCTCATTCCTTTCCCCACCTGCCAAACCAATCCCTTCTGCAGGTCTTTGAGTGTGATAAAACTCTGGTTTGTAAGTCACTGTAAGTCATGCATTACCACCCAGAAGTGAGATCAGAGCTGGACTAATAAGGCAATGGTACATTTGTCTGATGGTCCAAGATTACCAGGAGATTGCTCAAGATTCATGTTCTACAGCCTGATGTGATCTCCTGGGTTCACCCCAAGTATAGCAGCTCTGGAGAAGGAGATATTTCAAAGTTCCTACACTTGAGAGTTCAGTAAATCTATGCCCATCTTTTTAAGGTCTACAGGCAGGAGGTAGCTCTCTTTCCCATTTATCCCTGGCACAGCTCTGGGGATTTTGGGAGCAGGGCAGGCCATTCTGGATTACTGCCCTTACTGGCCCTTTAGAGACATTCCAAGAAACTTCACTAATCTTAGGAAAACACCCCAGATGCTCTGCTCCATGTGTTGCTTAGTTTACTGAAAAGAGTCCTGGATTAAACCAGCTTTTCACTACACTGGAGCAGCAGGGTTGAGGGTAGCCACTGCAGTCTCTCTTTTTAAACTTTTAATTTTGTATTGGATTATAGCCAATTAACAAAACACTGTGGTAGTTTCAGGTGAGCAGCAAAGGGACTCAGCCATACATATATGTGTATCCATTCCACCCCCCCCAAACTCCCATCCCATCCAGGCTGCTGCATAACACTGAACAGAGTTCCATGAGTCTCTGTAGTCTCTTTATCCATCTGCTCCATGTGTGGAAATCTTGGTGTGGTGTGCTGTCTCAGGGCCCTGCACAGGGTGTGGGGCACTGAGTAAAAGTTTGGTGGTCAGTTGAAAGAATGAATTGAAATGAATAAGAACAGAACCTCCCTCCTCCCAGGAAGATGGGATAGATCACACTGCAAGGCAGGATGGAGCTGAAAGTTACAGGGAGGACCTAGGACCCTCTTGTGAACTCTTTCGAGAAGAGTTGGCAGAGGCGGCTCTTGAGGGAGGTAGTGAAAGACTGGGAGAGGAAGCCTGGAGCCGGCCTGGGAGGAAGAGAGAGTTTTTAAATAGAGTTTAAACTACTATTTTTTTTTTCTATCTAGAGGTGTGATATACATGTTTTCTGGTCTGTAATATTCTACCAAACATTTTCCTAAACCAAACCTAGATGGAAGATCAAAAATCAAAGCTCCCTTCTTTCTCTGGCTGGTTTAGACCAGTGGAACTTGATTTTGATAGGAAGAAGAATAGACTTGGGAGTGCAGAACTTGAAGAATCACATTTTTACCAAACCTATCCTCAACGCAGGACTTCCCAGGTGGTGATAGTGGTAAGGAATTTGCCTGCCAATGCAGGAGACATAAGAGATGCAGGTTCGATCCCTGGGTTGGGAAGATCCCCTGGAGGAGGGCAGGGCAACCCATTCTAGTATTCCTGCCTGAAGAACCCCATGGACAGAGGAGACTGGCGGGCTACAGTCCACAGGGTTGCAAAGAGTTAGGCATGACTGAAGTGACTTACTACCACAACCGCCACCATTCCCAACCCAACCTGAAACTAACCAACTGATTTATACAGAAGGATTTTAAGTGAACTTGCACAAATACACTTAATATACTATAGAAAAGGATGTCTTTTCGTCTATTTACAGAGTATAGCATATATTCATTGGCATCAGGGAAAGTAGTAACACCAGGGAACAACATCACACTGGTAACACCACTAACACCATCATAGCACTAACACCTAAAAATGACAAGCACTTAATACTTAGATTTGAACTGGTTAATCACAGAAATTCTAAGATCAAATCTAATAGATGAATTAGAATATTCATCTACAATTTTTCTCCAAAAACTATTCTAGAAAAAAAGAGGTTTCTCTTAAAACACGGAGTCTATATCAGAACTAGAAGACAGTGATAGAAGAACTGCAAACCCAAGACTAGGAAGTTGATTCTCACATGCAGCTTTTGGATAAAGGAAATCTTTTCCAGTCTATTTCCACAACCAAAACTAGTTCTAATTTCCCCATGATGGCAGGCAGAAAACAGAGTTTCAGAACTCTAAAGACAGGTGCAGATATTCTAACACCCTACGTAAGTACTGCCCAAATCATAAAAGATCCCACACAGGGGGCCACTGCATGAAAGGTTTACCCAAGTGAAGGAGCTATGAGTACCTCAAAGGTTCAGGCAAAGCCCGCCTGTGGTGTTTGGTGTTTGGGACATGGTATTATTCCACTTTGTTGACACAGGAACATATATGCTGGGGTAGGGGCCTTCCAGGTGGAATGCTTGACACAGCCTTGCTCCAGAGCAGCCAGACTCTCAAAAGCACAATGAGAAGTTATTCCCTTTAGCAGGGATTATTGAATGGAAAAGTGTTTCAGAAAAAGCAGAAGTCCTGGGAGAGTCAGGTAATTATCTTTTTGACCCATTAATATCTAAAATTAACAAAATGCTGCAGAACAGAGCTAGTCTCTCCAAGATGTACTCTGTTGTCATCGCGAACAGAAGCCTCTTCCAGACGATTTGGCTCATGGTATCAGAAGGCTTCCACTGCCTGGACAGAGGAGGTGGTGCTTCGTGTTGTTCTGGGAAGCTGATTTGCACAAGGAAGTCACCACCAAACCACTGCATAAATCCAGTCGTCGGCCTTCTTTTTCTGTTCTATACTCTAGAAACATCTCTTTAAATGCCGGAAAGTCTGTGCATGTGAGCATGTTGAATACGTCATGAACCATTTCATCATTATGGTGCTTTAACGTTCTGGTGAAAATTGCCATGTTGTATCCAGGTATCCGCTCCAGGAGCTGATTTTCAATATACTTTTCTATGAAAGAAAGGTTTTTGTTAAAAATTGCCGGGTAGGTGAGTTTATTCTCTTCCGTGTTTTTAAATTCCTGGTAGTATCTGTCCATGAAATTTCTCTTCAGTACTTGGAATTCAGCATCCATGATCATGTCCTCCCTAGAGCCAACCACAGCATCAAATTCAGCTTCAGCGGTGGAAGAAGTGGATACTGCGAGACTCTCTTCCTCCAAGACTTCCGTCACTTCCGCTATATCCATTCCATGCCCTTTCACCAGTCTGGGGCCCAGCCGAGTCTGGGTTGGCGCAGCGTACCCCGGAACTCTATGCCCCATCCACCACTCTGGACTTGGCTCCCATTACTGACCTCCGGAACCACGCCCTGCTTCCTGTAACCAAGGCTGACATCATTCTTAATGACTGAGCAATATTCCGTTATATGCTTGTAGCATAGCACCTTGATGCATATGTTATTTCTATTATTTTCCAGTGTAATAAACATTGCTGCAATGAACACATATCTCTGAGCACTCATCCGTTCATTCTTTAAGATACCTTCCTAGATGTGGAATTGCTAGGCCACTTTAAAATTTTGATTTATATTGTCAGACTTCTGTCTAGAAACATTGTGCCAATTGATACTTTTATAAGTAATATACGATTTCTTGTTTCTCCAGTCTTATGATCACTTTGTGATATTTTTGAATTTTCCACTGTTTTTTTCAGGTTTTATTTTCATCTCTTTGATTAGTAATGAAGTTGAACATTATAAATCTGCTTATTCTTTAACTTTCACTTTCTGTGAATTTTTTCTTCTTTTGTTTAATCCATTTTCTCTTTGGGTGCATATTTTGTTTTTCTTATTAATCTGCTTGTCTGAGGCAAGGACTCCAACAGCACTTGAGCCACTCAGGAGTCCAGAATCCCAGAAACATTCATCATTGAGCCATAATTAGTTATCTGTGGGGATTCTTAGAATAGCTGGGGTGAGGTCAGGAAGATAGAACCTAGTTCCGGGAGAGGGAGGTCAGAGGAGGCTAACAGGATTGCAGGAAACTGGGACCAAGTTGGTGGAAGGGCCACCTCCAAAATCATGCCTGCAGTGGTAGATGAGGAGTGGGGTGAGGCTAAGAGAAAGATAAGCAGGAATCAGCTTTGAAGGGATTAGGGGTCTGTAGTAGATAGCTCCCTACGCCAATCCTGCTTCATTCCCTCCCTCACAACATTAATCCTAAGGGCACTCCCCATATGTTTTCTGCCCACAAATCCATCTCAGAGTTTGCTTCCCAGGAATCTGATGTGGGATGGGGCATTGGGTTTGCCTGGGATATGGATGGGGAGGATGCTTATCTTCTAGTAAGAATTGGTTCTCCAGGTAGGGTGGAGAAGACTCTGAGATCCTTGAAGGGGTGAAGGACCAGGGACATATACCAAAGAATTCGTTAGAAAGTTCTGTAGGGATTCAGAGGGGAGTAGGTTTCCTTGGCTTGCTGCTATACAATTGACAGCAGAGGTTGATGTGCTAATTGAATCAGTTTCTCTATCCTTCCTCCTACCTTTCTTGTACATTCTGGACATTCTTTCTCCCACTGGCTGAGTTTCTGAGAACCCCACTCTGATGCCCAAGGTCACTGAAATAATGTCTGGCTAGCTGACAGAGAAAAATGCCTACTGTTTTCTCTGTTTCCAGGCTGCTAGGGAGAGCAATTAGCAAATGTGTGCACTAGAGCTCCATAACCCCTCCCACCATTAACACTAGTCATTTGGTTGTTCCAAGTCAAGCATTCTGCCTTATTAAAGATGTGGTTTCTCACAGTCAAGGCCAGCACAGTTCATATTTAAATGTTCTTTAATTTATTTCATTCACTTTTTTGCTTGAGAAACTGATAATTAAGATGCAGGGTCTTAGCCAGCCAACAATAATCCTTTGTGATGGAAGTACAAATAAAATCTAGGACTTAAGGTATTTCTAATAGTTTGTTTCAGCTTTCCATAATTATTGCCCATCTCCAGGGATAAACACCTTTCCCTGGGCACATGCACACATACTTTGACTCAGCTGTCCTTTGGGCATAAACTTTCTCCTTCCTTGTAGATATGCAGATGAGTTTAACAAGTGCTGAGGCTAAGAATGACTTCATGGTTGTGAAGAAGGTGAGCAGGGTGGTGGGGTTATATAAGGAGGAGATGGGACAAGCAAAGGGAAAATGGCGGTCCTTTCTCAGAGACTGAGACTGGATGACACTTTCTCAGAAGGATTTCCAAGTGTTGCCCTGTAGTTGATGACCGGAACCCAGGACTATGGAGACCATCACCAGCAGTGACCAGCAGTCATGCATCAAATATTGAGACTGGGACTTGATAGATGATGCAGAAACTCTCCCTACCCTTAGCCACACCTCTCTGCAATAGTTTTTTTTTTTCTCCCAGGATTGATGACACTATGATCTCATCTGCCAGGAAGCTAAAGCCCAGATAGACATTGTCAAGCTAGGAGTTTGTCCCTGAGGCCACCCCCATCCGATTAGTTCCTTTAGTTCCCTTGCCCATGAACTCTGCCCTGCCTCCCCTCACCTCTCTGGTTTCTCATCTCCATTAAAATGCAATACATAATGATGCATTTAGCTCTATGAGCTTGCAATAAAAGGGACCCATGATGTTTGCTAAATTAGAGGGCAGCACACAGGAAATGTGGCCTGCAGGAAGTTATATTAGCAGTTGTGTGTGGAGTGAGTGAGAGAGAGAAGGGGTGCTGAGGGAGTCTTTGGGGTTAAGTCAACTGTGTCAGACTTTGTAATATGTCCAACTGCCATGATGTGCGTCACTCTTTCTGGATCCATCTCACGGCAGGCCACACCCCCAGACTGGCACATCTTACATACTGGCTTCAGGGTTCAGTCATGGCCAAGAATTCCAAATGGCTCAGTAATAGCCAACTGGTTAACTTCAGTGCCCAGCCTGGCCACCTCCGGGGCAGCCTTTCCTTACCTCCCTCTTGGATCTTTGGGCCAGAGTGGTGGGAGAATGTGGTCAAAAGCAGCTGCTATATCCTCATTCCCTGTGGTTCAATGGCAGCCATCCCTCCTCCTGGCAAGACTTTGGCTACAACACTTGGACCTCCTTTTCCCCTCATATCCTGAGATTTCAAGTTTCTGGAAAAACAGTAAATGAAGTAAAATTTTATTTAGTAATTTTTACCTGCCCAGACATTGTTTTGAGAATTCCCTGTGTAACTCACTGTCTTTTTTTTTAACTTTTAAATTTTGTATCAGGATACAGCCAATTAACAAACAATGCTGTGATAGTTCCAGGTGAACAGTGAAGGGACTCAGATATGCATATATATACATATGTATATGTGGGTGCATATATATACATGTATCCATTCAGGAGTTTGGAATGGACACATATACACTGCTATATCTCAAATTGATAGCCAACAAGGAACTACTGTATAGCACATGGAACTCTGCTCAATGTTATGTGGCAGCCTGGATAGGAGGGGAATTTGGGGGCTAACTCATTTAGTCTTCATAATGGTCCCATGAAGTAGGTGTGTTTATCCACATTTTACACTGAGAGGTAAAGTTCACACTGTGGTAAAGGTCACAGTTAGCAGGTGGTAGAGCCAGGGTTTGAACAAGTGTTGTTGGACCCCAGAATCCCTACTTATAACCTCCGTGCTTTATTAATAACACATATGGAGTTTTACTTCCTCACAATAAGTTTGGGCAGTGGGGTGTCTCTAATTTTTGATGGCAGCGTGCATGCATGCATGTTGAGTCATGTCCAACTCTTTGCGATCCCATGGCCCCTGCCAGGCAAACACACACCTCTAGCGTCTCCTGCACTGGCAGGTAGACTCTTTACTACTGCACCACTTGGGAATCCTTTTGATGACAGTTGTTATTTAGTCTCTAAGTCATGTCTGACTCTTTTGTGACCCCACGGACTGTAGCCTGCCAGGCTCTGCAGAGGCCTACTTTTATTCAGAGCCCTGCCCTGTCCTTGGTGCTGAAATCTGGTCCAGCTGCCTAGGGGACTCTTCTGTTTTGGGAGGCTGATGCTCACCATTGCTCCCTTATAAACTTGACTTCTCCCAGCCCCTCCTTTAGCTCGGATCTGCTCACAGATTTTCTGCTTAAAATCAAATAAAGTCTGTTCCAAAGCTCAACTTTAAAATAGTCCCAGACTTTGTCCATTTTGTTATGTTTACTTTAAGACAAAAACAAAAACACCCAAAAGACTCTCTCTCACAGTTCTTATGGATAATAAAACTTAGATAATTTAGCACATTTTATTTTTTGTTTCATCTGCTAGGGAATATTTATCATGGGGTGATTAGAATCCTTTTTTAAAACTTAGATTATAATTTTTAATTGAATTCCTTTATTATTGGGATGAGAGGGTTTTAAAAATAAAAAGCTAATCTTCTCTTGTTTGAGGCTAGGATCACACTGAGCAACACTAGAAACAGGCACACCAGAAGAAGAGAGCAATTAAAAATATTAGCTATTAGTTTTTATGTCGAGTGCATATTAAAAAGCAGAGACACCAAGTTGCTGACAAAAGTCCATATAGTCAAAGCTATGGTTTTTCCAGTAGTCACGTATGGATATGAGAGTTGGACCATAAAGAAGGCTGAGTGCTGAAGAATCGATGCTTTTGAACAGTGATGCTGGAGAAGACTCTTGAGAGTCCCTTGGACTGCAAGGAGATCAAACCAGTCAATCCTAAAGGAAATCAATCCTGAATATTCATTAGAAGGACTGGTGCTAAAGCTGAAGCTCCAATACTTTGGCCACCTGATGTAAAGTGATAACTCATTAGAAAAGATTCTGATGCTGGGAAAGACAGAAGGCAGGAGGAGAAGGGGACGACAGAGGATGAGACGGTTGGATGGCATCACTAACTCCATGGACATGAACAGGCTCTGGGAGATGGTGGTGGACAGGGAAGCCTGGTGTGCTGCAGTCCATGGGGTTGCGAAGAATTGGATACGACTGAGCGACTGAACAACAACAGCAACAATGTGGTAATAAAAATAAAATCTGTCTCTCAGGGATGTTTCAAGGAATACATGAAAAGCACTTTATAGAATGAGCGATATTCATACAGCTATTGTACTACAGATATGGACATTTTGATTAGCAACTAGATTACAAACTCTTTAAAGAGAGGGACTATGTCATATACTGTTCATATGTTGCTTAATACTGGATAGAAAATGTGCACTTCACAGCACTTGTTGATTGATGAACTGACTAAATAATTGAATGCATGCTAGAGTTGGCACAGCTCCCAGAACAAGGTAAGTACTCAATAAATCTATGATATTACCATCAATATTTTTAGAGTTACTGCTGTTCATTGATTTCTGAAGAATCAGACTCTTAAGGCTAGAAATGACTTCAGAGGCTATAAAGAGGAGCCCCATTTACATACTGGAGTCCTCTCCAAAACCAGTTCTCTAACTGGTGATCCACCCTCCTGGGTGGGGTCCTTCTCTCTCTCACAGAAGATGCTAAGCTTTGTCCTACCTCGTAAATTCTACCCATTGGTTCAAGGTTTCTCCTCTGTGACCATGGGGAGCAAGTCTCCCTGTGCATGAGAATCTCCACATGTTTGGGGATGGTTGTCTCTTTATCATATTCCTTCTCCAAGCTGAACACTTCCATTTCCTCCTATGCTTTGGCATGCTCCCTCCCAGGCTGCATGTCACACTCTGGATATAGGGAATACAGCCCAACCCACTAGATAAGGATTAACTAGCTCACGAAAAGCGTGAACATGGGGACTAATTTTTGTGCATCCTCCAACCTTGCAGGTGAGTCTAGCAGCCCTTTCCTGCTGCTGAGTCATCCTGAGCTGGCGCCACTTTATAAAAGCTATTGTGAATCTCCCCAGGCTGAACCATACAGCTTGTTTTGTTTTAATACATCTAAGGTTTTGATTTACATTAATCTCTGTTAAATCTTTCTTGTTAGATTTGGCTCGAGCCCCAAACTGTCAAATTATTTTTGGATTTTGATCTTACCACCCAACTTCTTATTACAGTGGCCAGGTTCAGGCAAATTACAAATTTGAGTTATACGCAATAATGTCCTCATTTGGGTGTACTTGGAAGGGAAACTGCTACTTAAAGCAAAAATTGCTTGTGTATTATAGAGAAGAAAAGTGTTATATTTAGTCTTATGTGAAGTAGCTATTTAAAAATCTTTTTCTTATGGGAAATTTCAAACAAATTTCAAAATTCCTCTTATGAAAATGAGAGTAGTATAATCAGTGCTTCTGGACCCTTCACCCAGGTCAACAGTCAACTCATTATCTTGTTTTATCTTTGTTCTACCCACTGCTCTTACCCCTCCTGATTATGGTGAAGCAAATCCTGATGTCATATCATTTTATTCATAACATTTTTTGTAAGTTTCTTTCAAAGATAAAGACCCTTTACATAATGTAACCATAGTAACATTATGAGATGGTTGAATGGCATCACTGACTCAATGGACATTGAGTCTGAGCAAGCTCTGGGAGTTGGTGATGGACAGGGAAGCCTGGCATGCTGCAGTCCATGGGGTTGCAAAGAGTCAGACATGGCTGGGTGACTGAACTGACTGAATAACACTATGACCCTTTGTGGGATGAACATTAACTCTTTAGTAATATGATCAACTATTCAGCCTCAGTTCACATTTCTGATAATGCTTCATCAATGTTTTCATTCAAAGAGCTTGTTTGAATCAGTCCTAAATAATGTTTATGCATTATCACTGGCTCACAGGTACAGATTTCCATCCCTCCTTTTCATTCCTTGTGATGTATCTAAAAATATTTATCTATTTATATTTTTGGCTGTGTTGAGTCTTAGTTGTAGCATGTATGTAGGATTCATTGTGGCATCTTGTGACTCCAGGATTTCAGCTAAGATATGTTCAAGATCTGAGGCACTGACCCATTTTGGCTAGAAAAATCAAGCACAGGAAATTATCCAATTAATGAACCAATTCACTGGAACTTGTAAAAATGCCCACCCCCTCCCTGTGTCAGAAGGCCCTTTCCTCCAAGACTTTCTGAAAACAACAAGCCAGCGGTCCAGCAGGCCATCCCAGGCCACCAAGGGCTCCAGTTGTCTCTCTGCTATTGCAGCATCTGGCCAGAGCTGATGTCTCTACCATCCCAGTCAGTCTTTACAGCCTGTGTCATGAGAAGGGTGCCTCTGGCAGCAGAAGCCAGTATAGCCTTGGTGGGAGAGGGTGCTAGAAGGTCTTACTCAGTGTGGCTGGATGTGCTGTCCAGGCTGGGGGCTTGGCACAGAGGTGTTTGGGTGCCTTTGGAGGGAGCTGGAGTGGGGGACACGATAGTGGCTTTGGAGGACCTTCTTTCAGAGTTGGAGGGAGACCCTGGGGACATGCAAGATAAGAGTCTTCTAAGCACATCTCATTCACCTTGCCCTCTACCTTCAGGATCTCCCTTTGCCCACCAAACTGACTGTGCCCCCACTAAAGTCTCCAGGGACAAGCTCATAGTCCACACGGTGGCCTATTTTTAGTCATTTCCCTAAACCCTCTGAAGCTCTGACTCTGTTCACCCTTTTTACCCTTATTTTCTTGCGACCTCTTTTGCCCTGCCTTCTCAATCTCTGCTGTGGCTTTCTCTTCCTCAGTCTACTCATTAAATGCTGGAGTTCTGCAACATTAAAAAAAACTTCTTATTGGACTGTAACATACATACAGAAAAGAGGACAGACCTCAAGTGTTCAGCCTAATGACTTTTCACACATTGAACCCACTCATGTAACCAGCACAGAACATCCATTCCCATGACCCTAGAAGCCCGCATACCCAGCTCCCTTCCAACCACTTCCCATCCCACCCCACCCCAGGAAAAAACTCATTTATAACAGCAAAGGTTAGTTTTTTAAAAATGTATTATTTATTTTTGGCTGTGCTGGATCTTTGTTGCTGTGTGTGGGCTTTCTCTGGTTGCGGTGAGCAGGGACTACTCTCTAGTTCTGGCGCACAGGCTTCTCACTGCAGTGGCTTCTCTTGTTGCAGAGCACACGTTCTAAGGTCATGGGCTTCAGCAGTTGTGGCTCATGGGCTTAGTTGCCCTGTGTAATGTGGAATCTTCCCAGACCAGGGATTGAACCCATCTCTGCTGCATTGGCAGGCAGATTCTTAACCACAAGATCATCAGGAAATTCCCATAGGTTAGGTTTTAATGTGTTTGTACTTTATATAAGCAGAAGCATATGGTTTGTGGCTGGACTCTTCTACTTAACACAATATATGAAGAATCATCCCAAACCAGTCGTGCAGTTGCAAGTCGTTCATTCTCATCAGTATGCTATCCCCAGTTTATTTGTGTTCTCTGTTGTGATGGGGCATTGGATTCATATTTTCAGCTGTTATGAACAACACGTCAATGAATACTCCAGTCCATGTCTTTTGGTGAATACATGTGTGCTCTCGATGGCTTTGTGAATACCTACTGGTGAGATTGCCAAGTTCATAGGGCACTGATGTGCTAAGTTATGATAGATACTCCAAATAATTTCCCTAGGTAGCCATTCTAGTAGTATAGGAGAGTTCCAGTTGCTCCATATTTTTGCGAACATTTGGTAGTTTTTTTTTGTATTTTGGGCTTCCCTTGCGGCTCAGCTGGTAAAGAATCCGCCTGCAACGTGGGAAGCCTGGGTCTTTCCCTGGGTTGGGAAGATGCCCTGAAGAAGGGAAAGGCTACCCACTCCAGTATTCTGGCCTGGAGAATTCTATGGACTGTATAGTCCACGGGTGGCAAAGAGTCAGACACGGCTGAGCGACTTTCACTTTCACTTTTCTTTTGTATTTTAGCTGTTTGGAAGGAGGCATTATTGTATGTCTTGGTGATTTTAATTTGTATGTCCCATAGTGGTTAATGATGCTGGACTTCTTTTATATATTTATTGCCATTTGGATACCATCTTCTGTAACTGTCTTCTTCCCATTTTTCTATTGAGTAGGCTGTCTGTCTGTCTCTCTTGTTGATTTATAGGGGTTCTTTATATGTTCTGAATATTAGCCCTTTGCTCATGTATGGATACTGTTTCCTACTCTGTAGGTTACCTTTTCACTCTTTAGTGGCGCTTTTTGATAAAATAGTACTTTATTTCATAAGTTCATCATATTTTTCTTTTGTGGGGTGCTTTTCATGTCCTATACTCTTCTCTTTACTCTAAGGTCATGATGATATTCTCTGGTGTTTTCTAAAAGGTTTACTGTTGTAAATCTCATTCACATTCAGATCTGCAGTTGACTTTTGTGTACGCTTTTTTCCTCCACATGGTCATCAAACTGAGGATTATAGAACACTTTAAAAGAGAGATGTCCATCTGGTTAACCTTGATGGTGAACACATAGGTGTTTGCTATATTGTTTTCTGTATGATTGAAATATTTTATAGTTAAAAATAAAATGAAAAGTATTTAAGTACTGATGTTTTCTTGGGTGCCTTCTTTGATCTACTGTTCATGTTACATATTCTTCCTGGGTGAGTTATTTATCCATTTAGTTAAATTTCATTGAGTACCAATGTACCATGAAGTTGCCCTGCTATGGAGAAGCATAACATGGCTGTTGCCTTAAGGAACCATGGCCTGGTATATATAGGGACAAATCAATACAGTGAAGTGCCTTGGAATACCTATTCCAAAGAAGAGCCCAGAGCTCATGTTATCTTTAACCTGAGTATTCTGTCCTTCCTGTTGTCTCTTCCTATTTCCCTTTTAAAATCAACTTCTTTGAGGTACAATTTACATACAGTAGAGATGATGCTGTGAAAGTGCTGCACTCAATATGCCAGCAAATTTGGAAAACTCAGCAGTGGCCACAGGACTGGAAAAAGTCAGTTTTCATTCTAATCCCAAAGAAAGGCAATGCCAAAGAATGCTCAAACTACCGTACAATTGCACTCATCTCTCAGGCTAGTAAAGTAATGCTTAAAATTCTCCAAGCCAGGCTTCAGCAATATGTGAACCATGAACTTCCTGATGTTCAAGCTGGTTTTAGAAAGGGCAGAGGAACCAGAGATCAAATTGCCAACATCCGCTGGATCATGGAAAAAGCAAGGGAGTTCCAGAAAAACATCTATTTCTGCTTTATTGACTATGCCAAAGCTTTTGACTGTGTGGATCACAATAAACTGTGGAAAATTCTGAAAGAGATGGGAATACCAGAACACCTGATCTGCCTCTTGAGAAATTTGTATGCAGGTCAGGAAGCAACAGTTAGAACTGGACATGGAACAACAGACTGGTTCCAAATAGGAAAAGGAGTATGTCAATGCTATATATTGTCACCCTGTTTATTTAACTTATATGCAGAGTACATCATGAGAAATGCTGGACTGGAAGAAACACAAGCTGAAATCAAGATTGCCAGGAGAAATATCAGTCACCTCAGATATGCAGATGACATCACCCTTATGGCAGAAAGTGAAGAGGAACTAAAAAGCCTCTTGATGAAAGTGAAAGTGGAGACTGAAAAAGTTGGCTTAAAACTCAACATTCAGAAAATGAAGATCATGGCATCTGGTCCCATCACTTCATGGGAAATAGATGGGGAAACAGTGGAAACAGTGTCAGACTTTATTTTTGCGGGCTCCAAAATCACTGCAGATGGTGCCTTCAGCCATGAAATTAAAAGACGCTTACTCCTTGGAAGGAAAGTTATGACCAACCTAGATAGCATATTCAAAAGCAGAGACATTACTTTGCCAACAAAGGTTCGTCTAGTCAAGGCTATGGTTTATCCTGTGGTCATGTATGGATGTGAGAGTTGGACTGTGAAGAAGGCTGAGCACCGAAGAATTGATGCTTTTGAACTGTGGTGTTGGAGAAGACTCTTGAGAGTCCCTTGGACTGCAAGGAGATCCAACCAGTCCATTCTGAAGGAGATCAGCCCTGGGATTTCTTTGGAAGGAATGATGCTAAAGCTGAAACTCCAGTACTTTGGCCACCTCATGAGAAAAGTTGACTCATTGGAAAAGACTCTGATGCTGGGAGGGATTGGGGGCAAGAAGAGAAGGGGAGGACAGAGGATGAGATGGCTGGATGGCATCACTGACTCGAGGGACGTGAGTCTGAGTGAACTCCGGGAGTTGGTGATGGACAGGGAGGCCTGGCGTGCTGCGATTCATGGGGTCGCAAAGAGTCAGATACGACTGAGCGACTGATCTGATCTGATCTGATCTGAGCAATTCATTTCAATCAATTTTGATAAATGTATATACCAGGATAACTACCGCCACAGTCAAAATCTGGGTCATCTTCCAAAATGTTCTCCTGCCCCTTTGCAGTCCTTCACCCGCCAGCCCTCAGGCCCAGGTTGGGCTTGCTTTCTATCACAATAGGTTGGTTTTGTCTCTTTTAAAATTTCATACAAACGGAATCATATAGCAGATATTCTTTTTGTGTCTGACTTCCTCATTGCATCAGGATGTTTTTGAGATCCATCAGATGTATGTATCATGCATATTTTGCCCGGGGCTCTGGTTTGCATTTTCTTGTTCTCAGCAATGTGTTTTCAAGCTCCCTGCCTCCTTTTAACGGCTCTGGGTGCCTTTAGTCACCAGCATTTGCAGCTGTATCTAAAGGCTGAGGGGACTGGTCCAGCCTCTTGGACTAGATGAAACTCTGTGTCTGGTTTGAGGACAGAACAGGTGATTCTCTTATTGTTACCCAGGCCTTCATGAAAACATGGAAGTTTCTTCCTTTGATAAAGTTCCTTTTGTTGTAAAAATTAGTCCATCAAAATCAAAGCAAACTGGAGCTTTACGAAAATACAAGTTTCTGGGCCACATTCCCTAAGATCCTAACTCTGGAAGTCAGGACTAGAGTTTGAGGATCTGGATTTTAAAAAGCTGTCCATTTCTTTCAGGTTGCCCAGTTGCATGGCAACAATGGAGACAGAGACATCGAGAGCAGACTTACGGACACGGTGGTGGGGGGAGGAAGGAGAGGGTGGGATGTTTGGACGGAGTAACATGGAAACATACATTACTATACCTAAAATAGATAGCCAACAGGAATTTGCTGTATGACTCAGGGAACTCAAACTGGGGCTCTGTAACAGCCTAGAGGGGTGGGGTGGGGAGGGAGGTCAAGACGGAGGGTACATAGGTATACCTATGGCTGGTTCATGGTGATGTTTGGCCGAAACCAACATAATACTGTAAAGCGATTACCCTTCAATTAAAAAAAAAAGAAAAAAAAAAAAGAAAAAAAAGCTATCTAATGGTCTGATTTGCAGTCAGCACTGAGGGCCACTGTTCACAGATTGAAGTCCCAAATTTGCAGCACAGAACAGAGATCATTACCATCAGTTTCAACCTACACATCCAGCTCTTTGTTATCACCTGTCCCCCTCCTCTATGTCTCCTGTTCTGCAAGCATGTGGGATCTCTCACAGACTCTCTCCCCTCACCAGCATTTGAAATGTTTTCCTCTCTACGTGGGGGTATATTTCTCCTATTGTCCACCCACTGGGCCCACTCCTCCTCATCCCTCAACACCCTACTCAAAATGACCTTCTCTCTGACATCTTCCATAGCCTTTATTCATTGTCTACTCATAACACTTTTTTGATCTGCTGTCAAAAATGCTGATCCCCAAAGTACTAATAAGGAGTTGTTTACATGACTGATCCCTTCCTTCAATACAACTGGAAGCTTTTCCAGATCTTGGACCCTGTCTTGCATATCATTATGTTCCTTATTGGGTAGCCTGGGACCAGCCATATGTAGGCATTTAACAGTGATTGCTGAGAGAATGAATGGATGTTTGGAGGGATGACTGAATGGATAGTGGTCCATGTTGGATTCCTTGGAGAGAATGAAGTCTTAAGGAGACAGAGTCTGGACACTCTTTCTGGGTCCTCCGAACACTGTGCCCGACCTTCACTTCCTGTTCTAATCTTCATGCCTTTTAGCAGAAAGCAGAATCAGTGGGTAGGTTGGGACAGAATCTACCTCCTGACTGCATCGGTCTTCAAACTCAGTTCATGCTTAATGCTTTTGTCATTTCCATTTGGGGTCACAAGTTGTACGAAAGTGCTTTGTCTGTGAGTCACAGGAGGGTGTGTATCTCTAGGTGGTGCTTTTGCCCATTCGTCTGTCGAGTCAGATAAGTGAAAGGGTTTTAAAAAGTTGAAGACACTCCACAAATGTCAGATACTGTTAAGTGTTGGCATGTATGCCTATAAGGCTGTGGCTTGGCTTTTACAGGGAACCAAGAACTTCCTGAGTTGTACAAAGCTGGCTGGGTGCTGGGGGACAGAGGACTGCCCCAGGTACGAGGCCTGCCCTCCAAGGGCTTTCACACTGGTTTAAGGGAGGGAAGATGCTCTCATGTGACTTATGGATGTGGTAGGGGCCACAGGCGTCCCAGGTGGTTTAGGACAGAAGAGGCCGAGGGGCCAGGCTGGTCATATGAGGCTTTGTGGTGGGGCTGGGCTGCTCCTAAATGATACATCAGGGTGTAAAGGGAAGGGGGAGGGGGCTTTAAGTCTGAGGACTCTTCATGATCCCTAGGACCGAGGGAGAGTGGGTGAGAGGAGGTCAGGACAGTGCCCGGCCAGAGAGGTGCTCAGGAAGTGGTGGCTGGGCGTGGGTGAGGGGGGCAGACTCACACTAGGGCCTCAGGCAGAGGATGAGGGAGGCAACGGTAGCAGCTCTGAGCTGCTTAGTGTCTCAGTGGTCCATGGCTCCAGGGTGGGGTCCACCATTTTGCAAAATCTGGCCCATGGGCCTGACCAAGAAGGAGGGGGCTAGCTCAGCACAAACTGTCACCTCTGTGGGGGAAATAACGCAAAGCGCCCTTCTGGGGACCATCCCTGGACAAGTGTGTGGTGGTCTTTGTGACTCTTCTCGTCATTCCATGCTCTGGTTTTACCTGCCATTTCCAGAATGTGATCAAATCCCATCAACTGTTCAGAGTCAGGGCTTGCTCCATGCGCTGAGCTCTGGGCAGGAACAGACACAGAACACCCTGTGGGGCCACAGGCATGTCCCTCCAGACAGAAGGGACAGAACTGAGTCGGAGGCTTGGCTTTGCACTTGTGGTCTTGGACAAGTTACTTAATTTCCAGGCCCCAGTTTTCCTCATCTGTAAAATGGAGCTACAAATCTTCCCTATAGGATTGCAATGAGGGTCAAGTGGGGAGAAGTCTGTAGAGTGTTAATTATGGAGTCTGCCATCCGGCCAGCACCCTCATGACTTGCTTTTCTACTATTAGAATGCCCCGAGTCAACACAGGACTCCTGCTCTTGAGTTTATAAAGCCCTTTACTGTACTTAACTCACCTCCCATCCTCTCTGCTCAATCAGGAGAGCAGAGGTGTATCAGCTCTATTTCATGACTGGCTAACTGGAGGCCCAGAGGGGTCTGGAGCCTGGGGCTCAGGCCTCCTGCTTCTGGCCAGAGGGGCCCCCCGTGGCATCGCTCTGACAGATTCCTGGGTGGGAGAGTCTGGGCACCGTGAGGAAGCCATCCTGTCCCTCTTGGCCCTCTCCTTCAGGATGGAGCTAAGTTCAAGACTACATCTGCTGGGCTTTAGACTTTTTTTCCTGAGCTCCAGATGCCACAGGGCTGGCCCCTCCCTGGGGAGACTTGGCTCAAAGCTCAGTGTCGAGGAACAGTTCCTTGTGGAGCAGCGTGCCCTCCGACTGCAGACTTTAGGGCCAACTCTACCCAGGAACCATCCACCCCGCCCTTCCTGCCAGGCCTCCCAGCCCAGGGTCCCCCATCTTGGTGCAGCCCCATCTCCTTCTCCCTCTTTGGCTCTTTCCCACCTGCTGTCCTTGGCCCAGCTGCTGTGCCCTGTGTTGCCAAGCCTGTCCTTAGCCCTGAGCACTTGCATCTGAGTGCACTGGTCCCCAGAGAAGCCGGGGCTGCCTGTGGGCAGGAGCAATCCCTCCTCCTCCTCCCTAGTTCTCCCAGAGAGGACCCAGCTTCCCCGGAGCAGAGGCAGCCTTGGTCAGGGCGCCGTCCTGGGTGGCACAGCCATGACCACGGAGAGGAGGTGGTGCAGGGCCCCGTGCCTCCCCTGGGACCCCTGTGCCCTCACCTCCTAGAAAGCCCCACCTACTGCTTTCAGCGGTGGCACCTCCCTGCCAGTAGCACACCATTTCTCTCCCTAAGAGGTGTCAGAGGAGAGCGGCTGGGCTTTTATAGTCTGTGGGTGTGGGGGATTAGAGTGGGATTTGTCAGGAATAAGAGATTTGGGCTGGGCCCTCATTAGAGTCCCAGACTTCCACTTCAAGCTCTTTGGACTTTGTTCTCGACGTTTGAAATGCAAACTGACTTCTCAGCATATTCAAACTGGGCCATGGCATTGGCAGCTGCCAAGGGGTGGAAATCAGCTAATCGTTCTGAAGAATTTCTCTGTGATAGCACTGAAAATCACGCAGGTGAGACAGGAAGACGGTGCGGGACATTTCCTCATTCATTCTCAGGGTCTCTTTGGATGCGGGCATCAGCCACACTTGAATCCAAAACACTATTTGGATTTTGGAGTCAGGATCGACCTCACGGGTCGGCAATGAGAGCGGCTTATGTGCTGTGTTGTAAAGGCCCCGTCTCCCAACCCAGTCACCAGGCCACTCTCCCCACTCTCACTAGGTGGACTATCCTTCATGGATGTCAGCGGGCTGAGATGGCGGTGGCCACGACACTGGGGCACTGCCCGCTGCTGCCCCTTCCTCCTGCCCCTGTCCTCCTCTGAACCCTGGGCTTCAGTGGGTCTGCATGGATCCCTTGATCAGGTGTGCCACCGTCCTTGTTTGGAAGAGGAGGCTGAGCAGCAGAGAGAAGATGTGGGTGGCAGCTGAGTCAGGGTAGGACCTGGGCTGCCTAACTCCCAGCCTGTGCCTTTGTTTGGACCCAGTTGCTGTATCTTGGTTTCTCAGATTAGTGAGATGCTTTGGGCAATAATCAGGGCCATGAGGGAATGAGGCAGGCAACGAGGTTTAGAAGACAAAGCAGGGAATGCCTATTTGTGACATCCAGGGCTTCATAGGGAAGAGACTGCTGGGCAGGGAACCGTGTTGAGAGCGTGTGTCTGCGTGTATGTGAGAGATTTTATGAGTGTGTACACATGTATGTGTGGTTACTGTTAATGCACAGTACATGTTGTGTTTTGGTCCTGTGTGTGTGTGTGTGTGTGCATGCATGTATGTAGAAAGTCCGGTAGTCTAAGGCACTGAATTCTGTAATCCAAGCAGACCTCGATCATACAGAACCTCCACTTGCCACCCTGTCCGAGGCCACTTGACTTGAGGGTCTTTGTGTGCTTGAAGAAACAGGAGCAGAGTTCCTGGAACTAAGGTTTCATGGGTCACTGGTTTAAACTGGCTCGATTCCCAGTGAGCTTGTAGGGGAGCAATTACCCCGCACTCTTGGTTGAGAGCACATATGCTGAGCAGCCAGAGATGAGGGGTAAACAAAGGGGCTGGGTCAGATAAATGAGGGGGGATTCCTGGAGGGGCAGGTATCTGGGGACAAAGGAGGCCAAATTAGAAGAGGAAAGAGAAGTCTCCTTTCTCTTTCTCTTTAAGTAAGACATTTTCCGGAGTACCTGGAGGTCGGCTTTCAGCCTTGGAGTAATTAAGACTGGTCTTTGCTGCTGAAGGGCAATGGGAGGTAAATGTTGTAACTGATTAAACATTCATACCACACATGATAAGTGATATGACAGTTTGCTTTTCTCATAACCATCCTCTCAACAACCTTACAAATTGCAATCATTCTTCTTTTTTTTAGAATCTTGATGGTGACAAGAAAAGGGAAATTAGCAGATTAAATGATTTTTCTGTAGAATTCATGGATTTTAGTCAACAATGTGCCCTGGAAAAAGAGTCAGAGATAAGAGGCAAGAACCCAACAGGATAGTGGGAAGTACTGATGCTATGTCCCAAGAACTTGGAATACTGAGTCAAAAGATATCTGAAACTTTTGTTTCTAATATGGAATAAAGAGTAATGCAAAGAATATTGGGGAAAAAATCTACAAGATCATGATGTGATTGGAAGTAATCAGCTCTATTGTATACATCGTGATGATAAATAAAAATATGTTTTAGAAAACTGATGATGGAAAGAGCCTTCACTTTCCTACGGTCTGAGTCAAGTTAAATGGACCCTGCCCAGCTGCGGGTGGATGTAGTTTATAGCCATCCAGGGAGCCACTCAAGCTTCCTAGGTGGTGTAGATGGTGTATCTTAGGGGAGTCGAGAGGAGAAATGAGAAATCCTGGATTCATTTCTCTAATGTGAGCTTGGAATAGGAAAGGTTGGCGGTCTCTCTGACCTGGACCAGGTAGTCTGCACACTCTTCCTTCCTGGATTAGTCTTCCTCCAGCTTTCCTTTCCCCACAGGCCCCCCTCCCTGTCTGTTGCCTTCCTCAAAGTCCTCGGCTATGGTCTGTGTGTGCGTGTGTTCTTAGGCGCTTCAGTCATGTCCAACTCTTTGCGACCCTATGGACCATAGCCAACAGACTCCTTTGTCCATGGGATTCTCCAGGTATGAATACCAGAGTGCATTGCCATGCCTCCTCTAGGGGAGCTTCCAGACCCAGGGATCAACCCCCTGTCTCCTGCGTTTCCTGCACTGCAGGCAGATTCTTTACCGCTGAGCCACCGGGGAAGCCCTGGCTGTGGTCTGTGCTTCCTTTCAGTCCACTCTATATCCCTCTGTTTCTTGGCCTGAGCACCCTGCACCCTATTTTCCCCGCTCCCCAACCAGCTCTCCATCCAAGGCCCACACGGTCAAGAACACATCCTGCTGTGTGATTCGGATGTGTACCTTTTCCTGCCTGGATGGCAAGAGCCCCAGAGGGATGCTATACCTTCTCTCACTCTTCCATTTTCCATCTCCTCATGCTCCTTCTCCTTCCCAGCCCTCCCCCTTCTTCTCCCTTCTTCCCCTAGGTCCTCACTGAGGCTCTGAACCCATCCTGTAAACTTCTGAGGCTTGATGGGCTGGCAGGGTGGCCATGGGGACACAGGGGAGGTACGGAAATGCTGACTTGTCACTCCTGGGATGGGAGGGTAAGTCTCTCGGGGATTAGGGCTGTGTCCAGCCCTGCAGGATGGCCCCTCTCCCAACTTAAGCTTCCTTCAGATGAGTAACCCTCGGGAAACAAAGCAATTTGGAAATTTGGAGTGATTACCAAGGTGTGTTTTGAGTTTCGGACTTGACCTCTTTCTGCCAGGCAAACCAAAGCTGATAATACCTCAATTAGTTGGTTGGCACCGCCAGCCAGCCAAGCTCCCAGCCCTATATAAGCGCCACCTCTGGCCCAGAGCTTTAGAAGGTCTCCGCGTTTCCGCCAACCTCCCAGTCCGCTCTCCTTTTGGAATACCTTGCCGTCCACCATGAGTCGTCAGGCCGGCTACAGCCAGCAGTCCTGCAGGGCTTCCAGCGGGAGCCGCCGGCAGGGCTTCAGCGGGCACTCAGCCGTGGTGTCGGGCCAGAGCCGGGTCACCTCCTCCAAGTCCTCCTTGGCCTCCCGCTCAGGCGGGGGTGGCGCTGGGTCTGCCGCCTGTGCCCTGATGGGAGGAGGCTTCGGCAGCCAGAGTCTCTACAACCTGGGGGGGAACAAGAAGATCTCCATCAGCCTGGCTGGAGGCAGCATCCGGGCTGGAGGGTTTAGGAGCACCAGTGGGGGATATTCAGGAGGCTGTGGTTTTGGAGGTGGTGGAAGAGGGATGGGCGGGGGCTTTGGAGGGGGAGTTGGTGGCTTTGGAGGAGGGGCTGGTGGCTTTGGAGGTCCTGGTGGCTTTGGTGGTCCTGGTGGTTTTGGAGGACCCCGTGGCTTTGGTGGCCCTGGTGGCTTTGGCCCAGGTGGCTTCCCTGGGGGAATCCAGGAAGTGACTGTCAACCAGAGCCTCCTGCAGCCCCTCAATGTGGAGATTGACCCCCAGATTGGGCAAGTAAAGGCTCAGGAGCGGGAGCAGATCAAGACCCTCAACAACAAGTTTGCCTCCTTCATTGACAAGGTGAGCCCAGCTCGGGACAGCTGGACAGTGAGGAAGTTTGTCCTAATGAGCTTGGCCCCCTCTTCCTCTTTTCCTTTTGCCACCAAGGAAGGACTTGCAGGTTCATCCTCTACCTACATCCCTCAGGGGTGGGCCGGCTAAGGGAGTGGTAGATAATGAAAAGATCTCGGGTCCCTCACTGGATGGAGCCACTACCGTTCCTGCAAGCCCCGTCACCGCAGCTCTGCGCGGTTCCTCTGGCGCTGCCGAGGCTGCTGCCATCATGGATGTCCCTCACTGATGCCTTCTGCACTCCTCCTCCATCTCAGGAAGACTGTGAATTGCTCCTCTTTGAAAGAGAGACCAACTCTGCCAAGGCTGGATATTTACCTGAGTGATGAATTAATCTACTCGCAGCCTAAGGAGAGGGATGCAGAGTGTTTTTTGGGGGTGGGAGGGGGGAAAGGGTAAGGGGTACCTCCTCCTGGGTGATTCTCTTGGGAAGATTTCGGCGTGAAGAGCTGTGAACGTTAGGCCACTGACCTTGGTATATGCGTGTCTGTGTGTAGGCGAGGTTGAAGCGAGGTTTTACTGGGCTTTCTGTGCTCTGACTACTCCATGTCATAGTGGGGACACTATGACAACAGTTGTGGTGACTAGAGAGTATCCAGGCTTGATCAGCTGCTAACTGAGTGTTTCAGCAGTACTGCTGAGTATAAGGTGTTGCGATCTCTTTGTGACCATGGGATAGTATCAGGTCTTAAAGAAAGGGTTTGTAGGGACTCGTTGGGGGTCCTCTCACCATACGTAAGAGGCTTGGGCAAAGCTGAAGATGAAGTTGATCTTAACACTGGAATATCAGACTTTGCAGAGGGGAAGTTCTTCAAAGCCTAGTGACCCACTAGTTCCTGGCAGACACCTGGGTGTCCAGATAAATTATTCACAGAGAGGTAGAAAGTGATGTGAAAATACTGCTCTCCACAAAAGGTGGAGAACTATCCAAGACCTTCTCAGCAAGATCTCTTATCACCTTTGAAGGGGGATTCTCAGGTCCTGGGGTCCTGAGTGGCCAGCATAAGGCATGGCACATGCCTGGTGCTTTGCAAATGTTTGTTGAATGGTCAATTGATTGATATTTATTCCATTGTTTATACAGTTGGCTTTGAGCTTGTGTACAGAAACGTTTTGCAGCAAATGAAAGTTTGAGACATCTTCAGCTAGTGGTTCAATTTAAATGCAACTGAGTCCTACATTTAACCACGCTTGGCAGCAAGGGCCCATCTCGGTGCACCTGGGCCCTTGTTCCTAGGACTAGGGCAGCCCAAGAGCCATTTCTCTGTGGTTTTCTCTATTTCTCACCTTAATACAGGGCACCCAGATGTACTGTAAACCTCTTCCTGGAAACTACACCTGCTGTAGGCTTTCAAATCTCCTGCTATTTATTGAGTACTAACTGATTGAGGAATGAATGGATGAATGAATGATACAGTGGGAAGATCATCCAGTCTGGGTATCAAGAAACCTCAGTTTTGGTTTGTTACTAGCTTGTAGTGTCACCTTGGTTACTCTGGGACTCAGTTTCCTTATCTGCACAGCAGGCCTCTGCCTCCGTTGTAGGTCACTGATGCTGCTATCCACATGGGGTTAGTACTGAACTATTGTAGCAGGCAAAATGCAACCCAACGGGAGGGACTGGGAGATCCCTGGGAACTTTGTTTCTAGGAAAGTCAACCAAGACTGGAGTTGGCTGCAGACTGCTCCCTGATGTCCTTTTCCTATTGGATGGCAGGTGCGGTTCCTAGAGCAGCAGAACAAGGTCCTGGAGACCAAGTGGAGCCTCCTGCAGGAGCAGGGATCTGGCACTAACACTAACAACCGCAACCTGGAGCCTTTTTTCGAGAACTACATCAGCAGCCTCAGGGCCTTTCTGGATGGTCTGCATGTTGAGAAGGACAAGCTGCATGAGGAGCTGAGGAGCATGGAGGGGATGGTGGAGGACTTCAAGAAGAGGTGTGTGCTGCTCAGTTCCTGGGGCAGGGGGTGGGGCAGGGTGGGTTGGAGGGTGGGAGGGGCCAGCTCTGTTCCAGCTGGCTACACGCTGGGGGGGATTTACCCCCACCTTCTCCGACTTTCAAGATCCCAGTCTTTAAAATAATGGCTCATGGTTTATTTGGGGCAGAAACTCTTAAGAATTTAATGAAAGGGTATATCCATGTAAGTTTGGTGGGGATGTTCAAAGACACTCTGAAGTTCATTCACAAACCACATAGAATCAGACAACATCCTCCATCCTCCCTGGACTACATCAACTCCAAATTCCCCTCCAAATATGGGGTGTATTTCCCTTGTCAATAGGCTTCTGAAGGAGAGGCAGGTTACTTTAAAGTTAAGAGTACGGTCTCTGGGATCCGAGTGCCTTGGGCAAGGTCTATTCCACCACTTTCAGCTCTGTGAGCTTGGACTGACTCCTTAGCTTCTCTGTGCCTCAGTCTTCTCATCTGTAAAATGGAGACAGTGGTAGTCTTTATTCACTGTAGCGAGGCCTGAATGAGTTAATACGTGTCATTCACAGAATGAGACCCGGCACATTTGTAGTGCCATTCTGGGTTTTCGTGAATTCAAGAAGTGCTTACCAAGAGCCCACAGGGCTACCATACTTGCTGAACATAGAGCCGGTTCCAGGCCCTACCCTCTGAGCGCACATAGTGCTCAGTGAAGCCTGTAGAAAAACCAGGTCTCACCTGAACCTGGGGGGCGGTGCACTGCAAGGGCACAGGCCTTGAGCTAAAGGGCAGGACAAGAAGCCCTGAGTCTGCGGTACTTACGTGAAGTGCTCTGAGGCCATGGTGACCTCCTGGGGAAGATGGGCCAGAAAGTGCCTCTTTTCTCATAGATATGAAGAGGAGATCAACAAGCGCACTGCGGCAGAGAATGACTTCGTTGTCTTGAAGAAGGTGAAGGGTCTTTCCCCCACCTCCCACCCCAGAGCCCTGCTGAATAGGGTGCTATGAGGTTGAGGGGAGAAAAAGTCCAGTCCTCTTATTTTGAGGGTCTCCTTCAGGCCATGTAGGGAGGGAGGGCCACGGAGGGAGCCAGGGAGCCCCTCCACCCTACAAGCTGGGAGGCGCATCTGAGGGCCTGGCTGCTCCCCTCCTGGGAGGAGGGTCCAAAGTGTCCACCAGACTTTGCCATGTGGCTCCCTCCTGATGGGCCTGTGCGTCTATGAATCCCATTAGATCTTGAGTTGTGATCAGAAAGTGGATGAAGAGAAGGAATATATATTAGTATATATATTCCTCCCCCCTACCACAGGAGTGTATTCCCAGGAGCAATTTAAAGAGAGCCTTTGGGAAAAAAAAAGAGAGAACCTTTGAGTGTTGCTGATTTAGATTCTCCCCCAGACCCTCCTCACAAATTCTCCTCACCCAGTCTCAGTGTAATGGCCCTGGCCCAACCCTTGCTCTTCTTTTCACCCTCACAGCCTCTTTGGCTGTTTTCTGAGAAGGGTCCTCCAGCCCAGCCTGTAAGGCAGCCTATTTGGTCATGTTAGGCCAGGTCTGCCTGTGCCTGGATGGGCGTCTCATTTCCCCTGAGTGGGAGCTCCGGAGGGGGGCGCGGTTGGTGGGGGCAATGGGGCAGGCCCCTGTGGCCCCTTTGCCCTGCTCCCTCCGTCAGTGCCCAGGACTGGGCTAAGCCCACAGGTCAGAGGGGACCATGACTGAATTCTTTCCCAGGACATTGATGCTGCCTACATGACCAAAGTGGAACTGGAGGCCAAGGTGGACAGTGTGACAGATGAGATCAACTTCTTGAAGGCCCTCTATGATGCCGTAAGTCTGCCCCTCACCCCGCTGCCTCCTGTCTCCTAGAGAAAAAGTTTCATGTCTCAGTCCTTCTGACAAAAGTGACACCTTCTCACCTGTCCCTCAGTTGGTTCAGAGCCCTCCCTCCTGAGCTGGTGGCTTGTGTCTCCTGGCGAGCTCAGGAGGGGTCATGTCTGCCTGGCCCTGCAGGAGCTGTCCCAGATGCAGTTAGACACAGGTGACACGTCCGTGGTCCTGTCCATGGACAACAACCGCTGCCTGGACCTGGACAGCATCATCGCCGAGGTCCGCGCCCAGTACGAGGCCATCGCCCAGAGGAGCAAGGCTGAGGCTGAGGCTCTGTACCAGTCCCAGGTGGGTAACACCATCACGTCTCCCCGGGAGGGCCGAGTCTGCTCCAGAGTCATTCTTCTCTGCATTTCCAGCATGGTGGCTCCTCTCCCTCCTACTAGGCTGGTTTGCTACCAGACATCTCCCTTCCTAATCAGAGAGCTCTGACATTGCTCTAACCTGGGGCTTCTCAACTGGGGTGGGGGGAAGGTATACTTTTCCCCCAGGAGGCACGTGGCAATGTGTGAAGACAGGTTTGAACGTCACACCTAGGGGTGGGGGTGAGGTGCTACTGGAGTCTGGAGGGTAGAGGCCAGAGATGCTGCTAAACATTCTACAATGCGTGAGATACCATTCTCCCACCAAACAAAAAATTACTCTGTCTGAAATGTCACTAGTGCCAAGCTTGAGAAATACTTAACCTAAAGCCCTCTGGCTGCATATCTTTTATTGTTGGAGACACTTCTATTTTGCTCTCACCCAACTGGGCCCTGTCATGCTTGCTTCTGATCTGATCACACTGAGGGGTTGAAGTCAGTGTCTGAAAGGAAGCAGGAGGAAAGCAAGGGAGACTGAGCAAAGTTAGAGGACAGGGGAATTCTGTACACCTTTCTCCCATCCCCACATCTGCATGGGGCCTAAGCTAGCCCTTAAGCATCAGACTCTTCTGAATTTTCTGCCCCAGAAGGATAGCCTGCTGGGTAAGAGATGGCTCCAGCATCTGAGATGTTTGCATTCATGCGCCAGCCCTCTTACTTGACACCTCGGAGAGTTTAGTCATGGTACTCAAGCAATCTGTGTCTCAGTTTTCCCATTCATAAGATAGGGATAATAATGCCTTCCTCATCAGGGAGCTGTGAGGTTCTATGAGGTAAAGCACAGGGCTTGGGGCAAAGTAAAAGCTCAAAAAAATCCCAGCAGCGACTGTGCTGGAAGACGTGTCCCTGACACAGAGGACAGAGCACCTGATTCCTCCAGTGAGTGACCTTGCATAGGCCCTAACTCTGTTTTTGTTTTCCCGTTTGTGATGCAGAAGGGTTGGAGTAGAGGACCGTAGTAGGCCCTGCTGGCCTTTTGAATGTGTGACTCTTTTCGGATACAGTTGGGTGAGTTGCAGACCACAGCTGGCATGCATGGGGATGACCTGAAGAGTATCAAGAGTGAGATCATGGAGTTCAACCGGATGATCCAGAGGCTGCGGGCCGAGATTGAGAGTGTCAAGAAGCAGGTGGGAAGGAGGAAGGAGCACTCACCTGAGACTGTGGGCTGATGCCTGCACCGTAAGCTCAGGGCTCAGCACTCACGTCCCAGCCCCTTGCATGCTAAAATTGACGGGGCGTGCTTCTGGGCTGTGTCTAATGGACCCAGATCCTGCCTGCCTGGAGACTGGAGGCTGATGTGGACCAGAAATGTTGAGTTCAGACATAATTAGGGAGGCTGGGGAAAGAAGCTGTGTGAAGACCAAATTAGGGGAATAGCCAAGGTAGCTCACATCAACATGGATTAGGACAGAAAGACAATTCTTTGGATAATTCAAGAAGACTTCCTGGAGGAGGAGGGCTTTCAGGAGATGCTTAGACTCTTACCATGAGAGAGAAGAGAGGTATAGGAGGAGTCTGACTCCTGAGCTGGCCTGTGTCCTTGAGGCCAGATGGTGTTAATCCCATTCCTTGAGGCACTAGGATTTCGACTGCAGCCCAGGCTTCATCTTCTTGGGTTTTAGTTTCCTCATTTGTCCAACATGAGGCGATCCATGTGTAAGCCCCAAGCATACAGGCAGGCTCTCAGTGAATCCACTTGAACCTAAATTGGACTTCTGGTTGCCCCCAACCCAGAATGCCAACCTGCAGACAGCCATTGCTGATGCAGAGCAGCATGGGGAAGTGGCCCTCAAGGATGCCAATGCCAAGCTTCAGGACCTCAAGGCTGCCCTGCAGCAGGCCAAGGAGGACCTGGCCCGGCTGCTGAAGGAGTACCAGGAGCTGATGAATGTCAAGCTGGCCCTTGACATTGAGATTGCCACCTACCGGACCCTCCTGGAGGGCGAGGAGTGCAGGTTAGTTGGAATCCCTCTGGTTTCCAGGAGGCTGAGATGTCTGGTGGCTTTGCTGCCTGAGCATGCTCATGTGGACTGCTGGAGATGGTGGTAGCCCTCAGCGGGCCCATTCCACCCCCACCCAACTCCTGCCCCTGCCCCTTTAAGTGTTTTGAGATGCTGCCAATCCTCCAGGAGAACTGTGCTTTCTATGCAATAGTGACACCACCAGAAACTTATCTTGGGCAGGTTTTCCCATCTTTCATGTCTCATATTTTAGCTGTAAAATACATGTCTGAAAAAGAGGAGGACTTACAGGTATAAGGGCTTCCCTGGTAGCTCAGCTGGTAAAGAATCCGCCTGCAATGCAGGAGGCCCCAGTTCGATTCCTGGGTCTGGAAGATCCCCTGGAGAATGGATAGATTACCCACTCCAGTATTCTGGCCTGGAGAATTCCATGGACTGTATAGTCCATGGGATCACAAAGAGTCAGACACGACTGAGCGACTTTCTCTTTCACAGGCATAAATACTATTTCTAGGTTATTTCTTTATTATTTAAGGCCTTAATAGTAGGTTTCTGAAGAGTGGGTTCCTGTAGGCTGGCACTTGGTTATAGGGCTCTGGCCTTTAAAGGGACAGATATAAACATTATTTACTATATAGGCCCCTGAGGAGCAGGAAGAGTGTGGGTAGACACACGAATGACCCTCTGCTCTGATCCTCTTGAAGGTGATGTTAGTGGGAAAGGGTAACAATTTAAGCCCAACTTTACCCAACAGGAGGAGGAATGCATGTCATGGCATTTTGAGCACCTATTTCTTACAGTCAGCATCAGTCAGGAAGGAGCTAGGGGGACCAAGGCTTTCACTGTTATTGACCTAAGCAAGGTGTATTTAAGGAAAGGAGGCTCCGGCACAGATGCTAATACGGAGGTCTGATCTTCCCCAACAGGATGTCTGGGGAGTGCCAGAGTTCTGTGAGCATCGGTGAGTACCGGGTTCCTTCTCAGGAAAGGGGCTGGATACTTTGGGATAATGTTTCTCAAACCGAGGTGGGGGGGGCGGGGGGGTTACTGCGGGGCCAGCGCTGGTGGGCTGCACCATTTGCAGGCTGGGAAGAGGCTGTAGGGTGGCGGCGGGGGAGGCCAACCTCCCCTGCCCGGCTGTCTTGAAGCCTGCCCTCACCCGACTCCGCCAAACCTTAGTGGGCGGTACCCAGGGGAAGAGCCGGTGGGCGGAGGGGATTGGCTCCCGGACTGTGGGCGGGACTGGTGGGCGGGCTGGACCGGCCTCCCAGACGCTGGCTGACCCCAATGCTCTTTGCAGAGATGGTTCACAACACCACCAGCAGCAGCAGTGGCGGCAGCGGCGCCCTGGGAGGAGGAGCTGGAGGTCGAGGAGGCCTGGGGAGCGGGGGTCTGGGAAACGGCGGTCTAGGCAGCGGGAGGCTGGGCAGCGGAGGCCGGGACAGCAGGGCCAGCCGCGGGGGCCTGGGCTTGGACAGCAGTTCCGGCGGGGGCTCTGCTGTGCGCGGGGGCGTCTCCAATTCCGGGGGCTCGTGCGCCGTCAGCGGGGTTGGCGGTCGCAGCTCGGTCCGGGTCACACAAAGCTCCTCTCAGAGCCAGCGGTCCCACCACAAACTCTGAACGTTGTCTCGGACCCACCAGCCCTCTTCACTTGCCGGCACACTCTAGCTCTGTACGCCCTTTGATATACCCGTGGGACCCTTTCCCTACGTAGCTTCTGCGGCTGGCATGGCGGCCCAAAATTTCCTGGGAGGGGTTATCTGGGGGAAAAACCATCTACTCCTATAAGGCCGAGCCGCTGGGCAGTGCCCAGGGGCTGGGCTGTGTCACCGCCCCCGCCCCGCAGGGCTCGCCACCCCAGCCAACGTTCCACTGTCCTATGGGAAAGCCCCAGCCAGCCCTGTGCATACCCGGCTACCCACCCTTTCTCGGCGGCCCCTCTCCCCCCAATCTCCTGCTGATGTTTTGGTTTCCCTCGAGCAGTACTTTTCCTTTCTTGGCACCAATATATGTATGAATTTTCTGTTCTATATCTTCAATAAACCGCATTTATTCAGACAGTGGTAGACTTTTCCTTCTGGATTCTAAGGTCATTGGGTTTGATATCACCGCCAGTGGCTCACCGCAGTCTCTTTCCCACGCAGAGCTTGGCCTGAGCTTGAAGAGTTCCCAGGCGGGAGGGGCTATGTCTTTTATTCACTGAAGGCTATGCATGACATATACCAACTTTCTTCACTGATCAGATTTTCAATTCATAAAAATTTCATTACCCTTGAAAAAAAGTTGTAGATTTGATTTCCTTGCTTTTGAGTCATTCCAGAAATGTCTGAAATTGTCCAGTCATTACAGCTCATCATAATTCAATTAGTTGCTGATAGTCGTATATTTTAAAAAGCAATTGTAAAAATTTGAGTGTTTTGTAACACAAAATTGCATATGTATTTTAACATGTTTGCTATGATGTGGTGAAAGTGAAAGCGTCAGTCTCTCAGTCGTGTTCAACTTTTTGTAGCCCGCCTGGCTCCTCTGTCCATGGAATTCTCTAGGAAAGAATACTGGAGTGGTTTTCCATTCCCTTCTCCAGGTGATCTTCCTGAACCAGGGGTCGAACCCAGGTCTCCTGCACTGAAGGCAAATTCTTTACCATCTGAGCATGGAGCCTTCAAATATAAAGTTAGGAGAACTGTCAAAGACCTTGAATGGCCCTGTGACAGGTCACCCCTGACCCCTACCCCAGGTACAGCACAGAATCAAGGCAGACCCAGGAGGACTTGTGTAGAACACAGGTTCATTGCAGAGTCTGGGAGGTTCAACTCAAACCAGGGACATGCAGGTAGACAAAGTGAGTGTATGCCTGAGTACTTTCTCTTTAAAGTGTGATCCTCATCAGCATAGAAGACTGACAATGTTGGATAAACAGAAAGAGAGGGCACACCTCCTGGTGATCCCAGAAACTCTTTGCTAAGTAAACACACAGCTGCCAAATGCTCACTGCCTAAAAAAACACAATGTACAACTGCAGCTTTGACAGTGGATGTTCTAGCTCTGAAGTGAATAGCTTACCTGCAATAGTCTGAGGCCGACAGAGAGAAGCCTGGCAACTGCCCATGGCAGCCTGTGCTCCAAGGGGATGTAGCCTCACCTTTCAAAAGCAAACCCACTGTTGGGTACACACCCCCCCAAGGCAGTGATGCAGTGTAACACACCTTTAGCCCAAGGACAGAAGAGATACTTTTGACTTGTTTCAAACAGATTAAAAATTTGCCATGTTCCTTTAAGTACATGATTAAAGAAAAGCTTTCCTGTATCTTTTGTAGGCTTAACAATATATCACAGGGACTTCCCCTGTGATCCAGGGGTTAAGGCTCAGAGCTTCCAATGCAGGTTCGATTTCTGGTTGGGGAACTAAGATCCCACATGCCATGCACTGTAGCCTAAAAAAAAAAAAAAAGCTGAATTTCTTTTAAAAACAAGACCAAACAAAAAACCACAATATATCACAGATACATGTTTTCCTGCTCACAATGACTTTCCCATTTGTTAAGGGAAGATGGATGGAAAATACAATTTGGTTAATGGGTATGTGTGTATGTTGTGCAGCATTGTAATAGTTGTGAAAATGGATGCTTTCTTATTTTCTAGCACTCTGGTAACAGATCTTAAAAAATTAACTCATTTAATTTTCACAGAGGCAGGCAGTGTTCTTCCTTCCACTTTACAAATGAGGAAATGGAGGCAAGAAAGAGAAATGAACTTATCTCAGTTCAGTCACTCAGTCATGTCCAACTCTTTGCGACCCCATGAACTACAGCATGCCAGGCCTCCCTGTCCATCACCAACTCCCGGAGTCCACCCAAACCCACGTCCATCGAGTCGGTGATGTCATCCAATCATCTCATCCTCTGTCGTCCCTTTCTCCTCCTGCCCTCAATCTTTCCCAGCATCAGGGTCTTTTCAAATGAGTCAGCTCTTCACATGAGGTGGCCAAAAGTATTGGAGTTTCAGCTTCAACATCAGTCCTACCAATGAACACCCAGGACTGATCTCCTTTAGGATGGACGGGTTGGATCTCCTTGCAGTCCAAGGGACTCTCAAGAGTCTTCTCCAACAGTCTTCTCCAACTCTTCTCCAACAAGAGTTCAAAAGCATCAATTCTTTGGTGCTCAGCTTTCTTTATAGTCCAACTCTCCCATCCATACATGACCACTGGAAAAACCATAGCCTTGACTAGACGAACCTTTGTTGGCGAAGTAATGTCTCTGCTTTTTAATACGCTGTCTAGGTTGGTCATAACTTTCCTTCCAAGGCGTAAGCGTCTTTTAATTTCATGGCTGCGATCACCATCTGCAGTGATTTTGGAGCCCTGAAAAATAAAGTTAGCCACTGTTTCCACCGTTTCCCCATGTATTTGCCATGAAGTGATGGGACTGGATGCCATGATCTTAGTTTTCTGAATGTTGAGTTTTAAGCCAACTTTTTCACTCTCCTCTTTCACTTTCATCAAGAGGCTCTTTAGTTCTTCTTCACTTTCTCGAGGGAGATAATTCAAACTCCAGCAGCCAAATGCCGAAGCTGCCCTAAACTGCCTCATGAAGCTGTAAGTACAATGGTAAGACCCAGGCTTTGGAATCAGGCTGCCTGGGTGTGATCCATCCTAACTACCTGCAGTTTCCCATAAGTACCGTATTTCCCTCAAGAACTTGGGATTCTGGTCCTCACCCCACCACTACCTGGCACTGAGACCTTGCGTCTTTCTTGTCTCTCAATCTGATCCATCATATAATGGCATCCTCTGCCTAGACAACCCCTGTTTATGGCAGGAGCCTTTCTGTTTCTCTTAGAATTTAATCCACGTGTAACCAACAGCCTTATTTCCCTTCAGGCCCATGTCTGCACAGATGCTTCTTATCCCTCAGAGACAAGAGAAAGTTGCCAGCTTTACCAATGGGTGTATACATAGTCGAGACTTCCAGAATGTTGGATGGAGGAGTTAATTTGCCTGGAACAATATTATCTCTGGACCTTGGCCAAGAGAATGTATGGGGCTGCTCTGAGACCTTGTGGGGGCTTCTGGCCCAAGAACACTTCTTAGATTTTATGAGAAAGAAAGACTGATCCTTAGTTTCCAGGGCAGGGTGGCATTCTAGTCAAAAGGATGTCAGAAGTGGGGTCCTGGCTGATTTGGGGCTTCAGGAGGAGATTGAGGCCTTAGTTGCTGCCCCAAACACTCACTCCAACCCAGAATCAGGAGAACACCTGGGTGTTTTCGCATGCCTAGCTCCATTTTCCATCCCTGCAGGAGGGCCTGTTGGAGACTGAAGGTCAATTTCCCCATGGATCCCATCTCTCCCAGGCTTCAGGAGCCAAGAGGCTGCCAGGAATTTCTCCTAGGCCTCTGGTTGTTTTTTGGATTGGGAGGGAGGCTATTCAAGTTCTAGTTCCAGCTATCCCAGCAACTTTCCCCTGTAGCCTTGACCAAGTCCTTTTCTTTCTTGTGTTTCATTCTCATAAAATTAAGGTGCTGGGCTGATGGTCTTGTCAACTGTCTAGGTCTGATACTCCACAGGCAGAATATTGGCCTGAGGGTGTGGGAAGCCCAGGCTAGGAATTTCAAATCCATCTAGGGGCTGTTCTTCCTGATCCCTGTCACATTATTGCCTCCCTCTGGTGCTCAGGGTCCCTAAGCCTCTGATTTCTAGATTAAAGGCCCACATACCTACACTAGGACTGTATCTTTCCCTTCCTCCCCAAGCGGGGGCTGGTATTGAAATTTTCCCTCTGCTCCTTTCTCTGCCTAAGGGGCCCTGCCTCTGTCCTCACGTCCTGCCCCACTTCCTTGCTGTCCTATAATATCCCCCTCTGGACCTAGGAGATGCAGGGTGAGATGGGATGGTTTTGCAGGGGCTGCCTCAGCAAGTCACACCAGCAACTTCTCTTAAACCCTGCCTCCCACTGCTGCCTGAAGCTGTGATCTGCTAGCTGATAACTGCCCTGGGCCTCACCCTCTTGGCAGCCCTGGATTTTAGTATCTGGGAGACAGGCAGGGCCAGCTGGAGCCCTCAACTGATTTCCTACTTTCCTTTTAAGGACAGCACTGACAGCAGGTGAGAAGAGATGTGGAGAGGAGGCGGGGAACCTGTCTCTCCAAAGACCCCACCTCTTCTGCAGTACCTGTGGGTTCTGGAGTAGGGGTGCTTGGGTTCAAATCTCCATTCCACCACTTTCATCTGTAAGTTCTCAGATAAGCTACTTGATCTCTCCAAGTCTCCTCTTTCCCATCTGTAAAGTGAGGGTAAGAATAAGAATACCTCCCTTATAACGTTGACTTACAGATTTCATGAGATTATCCACATTACAGAACCAGTGCAGTGCTTGGTCCATTGAAAGCCCTTGGTAAGAGGTTGACTATTAGTGCTCTGATCATTATTCTTTTGTCCTTGGACTGAATTGAATCTCAATATTCTCAATCATCCTTCTGCTTCCTCCAGGTCAATGGTTCCCAAATTTGTCTGCCCATTTAAACCACCTGGAATTTAAAAATTCCAAAGCCTACACTATCCCCGCCCTCCCCCCCCCCGCCCCCCACAAATGAGTGAACCGGTTATTATGGGTGGACACAGGCATCAGTGGTTTTTGAAGTTCCTCAGGTGATTCCAATGTGTAGCAAGTTTAGAAACCGTTACTCTGTGCTGTTCAACCAATTGAAGGGTTTTTCTTTGCGGACAGCAATTTGTCCTAGAAACCTCATCCAGCGTCTAACAGTTTCCCCAGGTCAGTCTTCTGGACAAGCAAAATCTCTCTTGTTTAACTTTAAGCCAGTTTTCTTTTGTGCTGAGGGAGTAGAATGGTTTTCAGCCTACACCAAAGACTCAGTAATATTTGCTGAGCTCCCCTTGCCTCAGCCCTTCAAGGGAGTGACAGTAGCTCAGCAGGGATCAGCCTGCTCTCAGGAATTAGACGGGGGTGTTGGCACTGGATGCTGGCAGCTAGTCACAGCTAGAGACCAAAGGGGTTTTCTAAAGTTTGCTTTCTTGGGGGTTCCTCTTCTATTTCATCACAGTTGACCAAGTACCCATGTTCAGTATGGGAGTAAATATAACCCTGAGCTTCCTGTTTAGTTGGCAGTAGAGACACCCACGAAAGCTTTAATTATGGGCATTCTTCATAATAAGAGTTGAAAGTGAGGGATGCAAAAAGCATTGCAGCAGGTGACAAGTTGGCTCATGTGGTCTAGAGCTTTCAGGAAAGGCTATGTGGAGGTGAGCAGGCAGGGGTACCTGAACCCACTTGTATGACTCTGTGGAGTTTTCATATTTGATCTCAGTTATTTACTAGAGTCACCCTGTGAAGCTAGGGTGATTATCCTTATTTTGCAGACTAGGAAACTGAGGCTCAAGGAGCTAAGTGTCCAAGTCATGGGACCAGGAGTGGGCAGAGGCAGGCTGGATTTTGAGATGCCCAACCCAAGGATCTTCCCCACACCACTGCTGCTTCCTACCTGGGTCCCATCATCTTTTCTTCACTTATCTTGCTTTCTCTGCCTCGACCTGACTCAGAATCCTTGCCTTCAGGCCACTCTCTCACTCTGACCCATCCCGATCAGACTCCCCTTTTATTCCTCTGAGTCTACTGGTTTTCTCCTCTGTCTCTTGGGCCCAGGGGCTGAGGCTTGGCTTATCTTTCTTACCAAGAGCTCCCTGAGGGGGTTAGGATCAGGACTAGGGCTGTGCAGACCTGAGGTGCCCAGACTAAGGTGCCCATCCTGACTTGACCGGGACTGTCCTGGTTTAAGCACTGAAAGTCCAGGCCAAGAGGGGCCATTGGTCAACCTGCGAGGATCCGAGAATAGCTCCATCTGTTTGTTTAGTATATTATAGTGCTGTGTGCTTTTTCACTTGCCTTATGGGATTGACTCTGTGAAGAATAGATACTCTGATTTCTTTAAGTTTCTGAGGTTCTACAGGAGGTGACTTGCCTAAGATCACAGGTCAGTGAGAGCAGAGCTGGGTGCTGCAACCACCCAGCTCTGTGGACTGTAAATTTTAAGCTCACTTTCTCTTTTACATAGAGTCTACTGGAGACTGTCCACTAAACAATTGCTGAGCAGTTAGGAAGGCATGGAGGCTGCCCACAGAGCCCCTCCCAGCCCTGGGATATCGCTCACTGGTGCTCCCCAGCACTTGTCTTGCTCTAGCTGTTGGCAGCTGGGACTTGAGTCTCAGCTTTCGCAAAAGTATTTACTTATTGCACAAAAACAAAGAAGGACATAGGAAAAAAAAATCCACCTACAATCTTTAATAAACCAATTCACTTCCTATGTTACTTTTTAAACCTGCCTTCTCAGCATTCTTAATTTTTATGGGTTCATAGCACAGATACCATTGTGTATTTCCTCATTTAATGTTGTATCATTCTGTGATGATAATTTTAGATAATTGTATCAAAACGGCAAGCCATCATTTAGTCATTTTTCTGAGTCTGGATGTTTAGGGCTTTTCCTCTTCAATACTATTTGTCATTGTTATAAGTTTTGGATGAAAGTGACCATCCATTTAGTTCCAAAGGGCAAACACACATTTTTTTATAGGCTGACACTGATGTATGTTGAATGAGCTTTGCCCACACTTCCTGTCTGGGGTAGTGCTTTCCAAAATATGGTCCACAGGTGCTTTGTTACTGGTTTGAGAGTAGATACATACAAAATATGAGAATGATCATTTAGAAACAAATTGCAAATATTTTTCCTTTTAGCAACGGAACAGTTTTGGGTGTGCTTAATCTAAAAATTAAAAAAAAAATGAGGCTTGTATTTCATATACCTTAAAGAAAATCTCCTTTTGGTTTTCCAAGGTGGTTCAGTGGTAAAGAATCCACCTGTCAATGCAGAAGATGCAGGTCAATGAGGGTTTGATCCATGGGTCTGGAAGATCCCCTGGCTAAGGAAATGACAACCCATCCCAGTATTCCTGTCTGGAAAGCTCCATGGACAGAGGACCCTGGTAGGCTACTGTCCATGGAGTTGCAAACAGTCAGACAGGACTGAGCATGCGTGCATGTAAAAGAAATCTCCCTTTAAGGGTAATTCATTTTTATCCTATTTTACAAAAGCATTGGTCTACAAGAGATTGGGATGGGGAAAGAAAAATAAAGAGAGATTTGAGGGTAGTTTGTCTCTTGGTCTAGAAGACCATGTTAAGTCTTGCGAGATGCTCAATGAATCTACAACCACAGACCTTTGGTGCCACAGGACCTCATCTGTCTTGCACTTGAGGAGCCCGAGTGTATGGAGTGACACATGATGCACCCAGAAAGTGTGGGCAGCCTTGGGCAGAATCCTCTGCTTTCACTCGCACTCAATGACCACAATACCGTGTTTTTCTGTGATCAAGATTTGGGTGATGATAACAGTGGGGAGCAGAACCAGGCTGTAGGAAGATCATTACTGTTGCCCCACCAGGATAATGCTGGTGAAGTCTCCACCCTGGTCCCAGCTGTGGTTGCAAGGCAACTGGACACCCCCTAGATTTGCCCCAGATCTCCTGGACACACCTCCAAACCAACAGCTCAGTGGTGGAGTTTCTTAAGAAGATATCAAGATTTGGGGGGAAAACTGTATAGGAGTTTCCAGCTACTTGACCTGTGGAGACTATTGCGTTCTGATCTCTAAATAGCAAGAGATGAATGATAAATAATCGAGTTGGGGAAGTTTGTCTGGAGTGCGGTTTCTGCAATTCTTAGGTGTGAGATTTTAAACAGATGTTGCTGGCAAGGCAAACTAAACATAAATACTCCCCTCCCAGGCTTCAGAAGGTGCCCAGCCCAGCAAATGCATGTATATATAGGGACTGAGCCAGATCTCCCGCCAAAGGAGTCATAGCTCCTTCCCTCCCTGTTCTCTGCCTCCTTTTATTCCCTTTCTCTTGTCTGTGTCTCTGGATGCTCCAGGAGCCATGAGCCACCAGTTTAGCTCCCAGTCAGCGTTCAGCTCCAGGAGCAGGCGGGTTTACAGCGCTGGTTCTTCTGCGGGCTCTGGTGGTGGGAGCTGGGCTGTGAGGTCCGTGTGTCAGGCCCGAGGGAGGTGTGGCAGTGGTGGTGGTGGGTATGGGAGCCATGCAAGGGGGTTTACCTCCAGGAGCCTGTACAATCTGGGTGGCAGTAAAAGCATCTCCATCAGCCTAGTAGGGAGAAGTGCCAGTGGTTTCTGCCAGGGTGGGGGAGCAGGAGGGGGGTTTGGAGGAGGCAGGAGCTTTGGAGGTGGTGGTTTTGGGGGTCGTGGCTTTGGAGGTGGTGGCTATGGAGGAGGTGGTCTTGAGGGTGCTGGGTTTAGGGGTGGCAATTTGGGGCTTGGGGGCTTTGGTCCTTCTTGTCCCCCAGGGGGTATCCAAGAAGTGACCATTAACCAGAGTCTCTTACAACCACTTCACCTGGAGGTGGACCCTGAAATTCAGAGGGTTAAGATGCAGGAGCGGGAGCAGATCATGGTTCTGAACAACAAGTTTGCCTCCTTCATTGACAAGGTGAGTGCCCCAGGGGCAGGCAGTCTCTGGGCTCTGACCTAATGACCTTGTACCCTGCTGCCTCTCACCACATTGTTTCTGGTGGTGACAGTCACTTCCAGTGTGTGTGTCCTGGGACCTTAAGAAAGCATTGACTTCATTTAGGCCTCAATTTGACTTCTTGAGGGGTTCATCTTTATCTTTTCATTTTGGCAGGAAAGCAGATCCAAGGAATGAAAATAACAATCAGACAAAATACATGATGTGATCTCGCTCATCATTTTCACTTTCCATCCACCCATCCATCCATCCATTCATCCATCCACCCATCTATCCATTTACTCATTCATCCATATACCTCTTCACCCATCTACCCATTCACCCACCCATTCATCCATCCATCCATCCACCTGCCCACCTACATAATCATCCAGCCCACAAACATTTACTAAGCATCTACTGTATGCCAGACACTCCAGGTGTTTCAGGGTGACAAGGACACAGGTCCTGCCCTCAAGGAGCCCCAGATCTACAGGGAGGAGGATTGTGACAGTGTGTGGGAGGTGTGTTGATAGGGACATCGCTCTCTGGGCCATAGCACAAAGGAGGGTGTGATGAGCTCTGGGCTGATAAAGGTCTTGAAGGTGGAGAAAGAGCCAAGCAGGTTCTCAGGGCAGAGGAAGTTTCCAGGCAGAAGAACCAGGAGGCCTGAGAGTTTGATGCTTTTAGGAAATTTCAAATGGTTACAATTTCTGGAGAACATGGCACAAGAGAGGAAGGAGGAGGAAAGTGGAGATGGAGACACAGAGCAGGGAGAGAGAAGAAAAGTGGGCACACTGCAGCAGAACCAAGCTGATGACTCTGGTGGGGATTGCTGGGGGTGAAAGCCAATACCCTGCTATATAGGATTCTGTCTGAGTTCCTCATTTTAGCTCATCCAGGGCCAAGAATAGGCCAGATAGAGCCAAAAAAAACCCCTTCTCCCTAGTTTAAGTCTCAGGTTAGATTGGGTCGGGTCCAAACCACCAAGCAGGGGCTAGTAGAAGAGATATGGAAGAGACCTTGCACCAGCATTTCCTTTTGTCCAGAGGTGGTGGAGGCATGGAAGCCACTGGAGGCTCCCCAGAAATTTCTTTACCTTTGGGGATGTAATGGGAAACACCCTGGGATCCAGAGACCCCTGCAGGCTCAGTGACATTCCCTCAGGCCTCAGAGGAGTTCAGTGTTGAGGCCAAAGCTTGATCTATCTCTGAGTGCAGGGTAGCCATTGCCAGAGTCCACCACTGGTCTGTGTATCTGGCCTCTGATATCTAGATGAAAGCTGTCACTTTTCACTTTCATGCATTGGAGAAGGAAATGGCAACCCACTCCAGTGTTTTTGCCTGGAGAATCCCAGGGACGGGGGAGCTTGGTGGGCTGCCGTCTATAGGGTCGCACAGAGTCAGCCATGACTGAAGTGACTTAGCAGCAGCAGCAAGAGGGCTTGATGGGAACAAGGAGATGACAGATGAAGGAGACACCACTGAAAGATCAAGCTATTTCAAAGGCAGGAAGAAGACAGGGTTGGGAATTGTTGAAATGGCCATGGGCAGCTGATCTCCTGAGACTCTGATTTGATTGTGGTTCCTGCCATTAACAGGATATCTGTTCAGTTTTATGGCATGGGGCTGAGGGCACAGGCCAAAGTTCAAGTGACTATGGTTTCCTGCCCTTCCCTAAGGGCCTGGACTGTGATGACCACGAGGAGAGTACTTATCCAGGAGGGCTCTGGCCTGGCTGGAAGAGAGAAGGCTTCTATCACAGTGGCTTCTGACCCTACCTTCTGACCTGATCTTCCTGCTTTTACCTTTAATCTTGTACAGCCTATTTCTCAGCACCACACCAGTGCCATCCTTTAAAAACATACCACATCACTCAATTTGAACCCTCTGTTGGCTTCCTGTCTCATCAGAAATAATAGCCATGATCTTATAAGGCCGTATATGATCTGGCCCTCTAACCCATAGCTGCTGCTAGTTCCTGGCTTGCATTTGTAAGACTGAGGCCACATTGCTGCTACTGGGTAGAGCCACTCTCAAGCTGCAAGGTTTAGTGAGCAGAGTGAAGGCAGGAACTTAGCTCACCAAGGTACAACTCAACACAGTGACCCTGTACACCTTCTCTGACTCTACTCCTGTTTTCCTTTTGCTCACTGGCACGCTATTACATCCCTCATCCTCCTGTACCCCACCATGGACCTGTCTCAGGGCCTTTGCACTTGCCATTCCCTCTTCTTGGAACTCTTCCCTCCAAGCAGTGGTCCAGCCAAACCCCTCATCTCCTTCAGGTCTTTGCTCACACACCGCTGCTCAGTGAGGCCTCCCTGATCTCCCTATTTGAAGGAGTACCTCATATCAGCATCACTTCCCCCATCGGTGTGTTACTTTTCTCCATGGCCCCTACAGCCATTCAACACACTGTGTAGTTCACATTTGTTTCCTTATAGTCATCTCTTCAAACAGATTATGAACTCCTGGAATGCAGGGGTTTTGTCTGTTTTATTTATAGCTGTATCTCCAGCACCCAGAATACTGTCTGGCATCTGACAGCTGCTCAATAAATATGTGTTGAATGAAAAGTTGAGTCAACCCTTCAGGTGTCAAACTTGGGCTCTCAGAGAGTGGGAATGGAGACAAAGGCTATTTTTTTTTTTTTTTTTAGAATCAATGACAAAGGAAAGGGATCCCAGGAAAAAAGGATGAGGGACCCCGTTCTTCCCACAGACAGTGCCCTGGCTTTGTTCAGCTGAGCTTGAATCCTCTGTTCAGGGCAATGGGCAGGGTGGGTGGTTGACACCAGCAGCAATGCCAAAGTCTTAGCATCTCATTAGTCCACGGTGATTATGAAGTGTCTCCTCTGTGCTGGGTGCTATGTATCTCCGGGTCTCAGCACCTGGTGTCCGCTGGAGAACACTGCCTTCTTGGGGCTCACATCCCATTGTGGGGAGGAATGTGCTAAAAAACAAAAGACTGAAGTCACGATAGATGCCACAGGGGAAAAGAACAGGGGGTTATGAAGGGGAGACCCCAGGGGGTGCCACCCTAGTTGAGATCTAAAGGGAGACTAGGACTTCACCAGGCAAAGGGTTGGGGAGACCGAGGCTGCTGGAGGCACTGGGAGGTGATTGGAGTGTCATTTGCAGGGGGAGAGGGCCACAGGAGGTCGCGTGGGGTGTGCTTTATCCAGGAAGAAGCTTAACTCCGCATGATGCTAAGTTTGATCTGGGTTGCCTGGGGTTCTCCTGAGTACTGCTGCTGGGACACAGCCCAGCAGTGTTTAGGGGCCCCTGGGGAAAGATCATGATGGCTTTCAGTGATTTTTATAGTGGTTAAATCTCATGAAAATTGCCTGGCACTCCCTGAAGTCAGCTTCTGACTCTGCAGTTTGGGTGACCAATGAAAGCCATAGTTTCTTCGCCTGGGGTGGGGGCTTGGCTAACCCCTTAGCACTCAGAATTGTCCCCCTGCCCCCTCATTGTTTGACATAGAGCTTCCCTGTGGGACCATAAGATCCTTTCCTCTGGTCCCCACAATGCAGAGTACCGGGCTGCGAATGAGCACCCAGTCTCTCCCCTCCCTGGGATCGCCACCAGAGTGACGACTGGCCAGTGGCAGGGATTTCTCATGGGGATGTCACCAACCGGGTGGACAAGCTGTGAGGGTGGCTGCTTTATCTCTTGCTTTGATAAAGCTAACAAAAACAAGCCATGGGAAAGAGTATTCTCTGGGCACATTCCAGCCTAGAGTCAGAGCCAAAGGAAGTTAACAAGGGCTGGCTGCTCAGATGGACAGTCTCAGGGCTGGGAATTCTGTCCGCCCTCAACTCCTTAAGCATTGTGGAGAACTATCTTCATGGTTCTCTTCTGACAACACAAAAGAGTGTGTTAGCCTCCTCTCCCACCACTCCCCACATCTCCTGGGCGGCTCCTGGAGGGCATGTGTGTGTGTTTGTGTGTATGTTGGTGGGTATGTGTGGGTGGGTATGTGTTTGTGTGTGTGTGTGTACACACACCTGAGCAAAGCATGGAGAAATCCACTGTCCTCACTTAAGGCACGGGAGGGGAGGCTCCCCCTGCAGGCAGCCAGTGGAGGTAGGACGAAAATTGATCATCATGGGAAGGACAGTCCAGGACTGGATCTGCACAGCCAGCCGGATTTCTGGAGACTGTACTTACCTTCATGTGCGCAGCTTTGGGGGAAGAAGCAATGAGAACACAGGGTGAGGTCTGCTCTCCATCCTCTTGCTAATGAAGGAAACTGCAACATGGGGATTTCCCAAATGCTAGTTCGATCCCTGGGTTTGGAAATACTTATAAAAGCATTTATTGAACAGTAATGAGTTTAGATATGGCTCAGATGGTAAAAAATCTGCCTGCAATGCAGGAGACCCGGGTTCGATCCCTGGGTTGGGAAGATGCCTTGGAGGAGAAAATGGCAACCCGCTCCAGGATTCTTGCCTGGAAAATTCCATGGACAGAGGAGCCTGGCGAGCTATAGTCCATGGGGTCACAAAGAGTTGGACACAGCTGAGTGTGCACACACAACTTGCACACAGGCAACATCAAAGTCCTTACTTTGGGGCACCAGAACGAATCACATAACTTAAAAAATGTACCTACTTTAAAAATTCTGTCCAAAATTCTTTTCCCTCTTCGGTTATTACAGAGTATTGAGCAGAGTGCCCTGTACTATACAGTAAGTCCTTGTTGGTACTATTTAAAATATAGTAGCGTGTAGATGTCAATCCCAAACTCCTAATTCAAGAATTTGAAAAGGAAAAGATACATGTATATGTGTAACTGAATCACTTTGCTGCACGCCTGAAACTGACACAACATTGTCAATCAACTGCACGTCAATATAAAAACATGGCTAAAATTTCATGTTTTTTAAAAAATTCTGTCTGAGTTATGAGAACATTTAAGTGCGGTGACCTTCCTGAAAAACACACTGGGCAGCAATAGAGGTGGTGGGCCGCAGGATGGGGGCACCTGGGCTAGTGTGTTCAGGAAACAGTTTAATATTCAAAGCCAAAATTATTCCTCCCCTCTTCTTATTTTCTCTTCTTCTCAATCACATGAAGTGTTTCAGCCACAGAGAGACACGAGCCGTGGGTGTGCCGGTGTTTCAGATGCTCTGGGTCACCATTTCCTGAGGTTGGCATGGGGAGCTGAGGGTGGGGATGGACAAGTCTACCATGTGAGCTGATAGAACCAAAGGGAACAGGGTACCACTCGGATGGAGGGGACTTGCCTTCAACAGCAGAGTTCGATTAGTGTAATTTTTCAGCAGGTTGATCTTACAGTCATTGGTCAACCATCAGAAACCATATTGTATTCATGCATCCTGGTCCTAGAAAAAGAGAGCCCTCTGACCCCCGGAGGGGCGTCCTGATTCTCTGAGGTCTGGATATGCTATGGGGCTGCACCTGCTTCTACCCGTGGGAGTGCTTCTTGGACCCACGGCTTGGGGGTGAACTTGGAGGTTTTCTGTTCTTAGGTGCGATTTCTGGAGCAGCAGAATCAGGTGCTCCAGACAAAATGGGAGCTGCTGCAGCAGGTAAACACGTCGACTCAGACCAACAACCTGGAGCCCATCTTTGAAAGCTACATCAGCAAGCTGCAGAGGCAGGTGGATTGTCTCAGAGCGGAGCAGATGCGCCAGAGCTCGGAGATCAGGAGCATGCAGGATGTTGTGGATGACTACAAGAGCAAGTGAGGCTCCAGGAGCAGCAAAGGGGTGGGGAGGAACAAGGCAGGGCACTGGCTTATGGGGGCAAGGCTTACTGTGAATGGGTGAGGGCTGGTGGGGCCCTGGACATCAGGTGCAGCCAGGCAGGCTCTGCACCACTGCACAACTGCATGGGCACCATTTTGTACACGGTAGCCCAGGAGTGATGGTATTGCCAGTCAGCTCTCAATTGTATTGGGTGGGAAGGGGAAGCAGAGGATCTTCATGGATGCTGGAGTCACATAAGCCTGGGTTCCAGGGTGGGCTTAGCCACTTTCTGACTGCCTGCAAGGTCAGCTTTCTAAGCCTTTGGTTTTCACATTAGTAAAGTAGGGATAGTGAGTACCCTCCTTGTTGAACTGTTGTGAGGGGGAGATCTGTGGCCTTCAAATTTGAGTGTGCATCAGCTTGTTGAAATCAGATTGGTCTGGGATGGGTGCAGAGGGCTTTTATTTCTAATATGCTTCCAAGTGATGCCGATGCTGGTGGACTGGGAGCCACATATGGGGAACCACTGGTTTAGATAAAATATTCTTAATAGTTCTTAGACTGTTTTTGCACATATGAAACACTCAGTAAGCACTAGCTATTATTAGTAATAATGGTAGGAGTGACATGACTTACTTAATTCTAGGTCAGCTGCTCCTGTCCCATACAGGCAACTGAGCAGCCTCCCCCCGGTCCCACGCCCCCTTGCTGGGAGTGTAGGGTGCTTCTCTTAACATCATCTTGACGTGCTCACTGTGTTGAGCAGTCACATGTATGTGAGTCAACAGGGGGAAATGAAACGCACACTGAAGGTGACGGGGGCAGAACGGCATGTGAATTTTTTTTCTCTTTTAAAAAATTTAGTCAAAGTGGTTGTTATTTAGGTTATCATTTTAAAAAATGCTCGAACTGGACAAATGTACAAAGGTAAGATATTAAAATAAAAAGGACATTTTGGGGATGTTCTATGTGGCTCTGGATTTTCCACATTGTGGGGTTGTGCCCTCTGTTGACCTGGAGAGCCAGGAGGTGGCTCCAGCTGCTTGTCAGCGAGAGTGGCAGGCCCTGGCAGGGGACAGCCGGAGTCCAGGACCATAAAAGTTTGGGCAATTCCGAGCCTCCCACTGCACAGAAAAATCTCAAGGAACCAAGGTCAGCCCTTGCAGCCTGTCTGTGTTTCTGACCTCCCCTCAACAGGTATGAGGAAGAAATCAACCGGAGGACTAGCAGCGAGAATGACTTTGTTGTCCTGAAGAAGGTGAGGGATGGGGGTGTCCAGAGGGGGACTGTGGGTTCAGGAGGCTGAGAAGAGGCAGGGACTCCTTTGGGATGCAGTAGAACTGAGGGGTGGACAGGTGAGCTTGGGGCCAGCTTGTCAAGGGTGTTTCCCAAATGCTGGGGCCCTGACCCTGAAACAGTAAGTCTCAAAAGTGTGTTGCTAATGTGAATCTTGAAAAGTTTTTGAGTTTTTAATCTCTCCAGAGTCCTGAAAGTGGAATTAAATTAATGGGCAGCATGTGAGTGTGTTGTGTGGGGGCCTTAGGACCTGGGGTGTTTCGCATGACTGGCCAGGATGAGGAGCTGATGAACAGTTCCTTCTGGCCTGGAAAGCCCAGGTTTGCTGGCTCCTTATTTGAGTGAGGAGAGGAAATTTGCAGGCAAGGAAATAAACCCAGAGAGGCTTTGCCATTTGCCCAAGGCTGCCCAGACAGCTGGTGGCAGGGCAACTGAGTCAGACTGTCTTCGCTTGCTGTTCAGGATGTGGATTCTGCTTATCTGAGCAAAGCGGAACTGCAGTCCAAGGCAGACACTCTGCTTGAGGAGGTTGATTTCATGAAATATTTATTTCAATCGGTGAGTGAATATCTCAAATATTTTCTGTGAGATGATGAGCTCAGTCCTCATAAGAAACCCTTCTCTTTTCTACATCTGTCAGGCGGTGTGGGATATAAGAGGAGGAGGTCTGACACTCAACCTTACCCCCAGGGGTGCCTCTCCCCAGTCACCTCAAGTCTGTGGACCTGGAGTCCGAATCGTTTCAACCCCCAAAGCTCAGGGTTCTGGGTGGGGCCCTGGAGATGGGAGGTGGGAGATAGTGAGACAGTCTTTGCTTTTGTCTGGAAAGGAAGGTTAATGCCCAGGACATATGGGGTAAAACCAACCAGACAGCTTCATCAGCACTGGGGAGTAGATGGGGCCATCAGGGAACTCTGTGGGAGAGGGCAGTGTGGGTCTTAAAGGGAACACAGATGAAGACTGGAGAGGTGGGGATAACACACTCCTCCCAACCCTGGTCTAACTTGGAGACACCTTCTCTGGACTGGATGCTGTCCTGGGAGCTGTACTGGTTCTTGGGTATCTCCAGTCTATAGATGAGAGAACAGGGGTACTGAGAGACTGAGTTCCTTGCTCAGTTACCCAGCTGGTTAACAGTGGAGCCCAGATGCTAAAATTAGTCTGAACGTCTACACACATGGAGTCCTTTCTGCTGCCTCTGGGAGCTCACGTGATCTCAAGGAACAAGCCTGCCTGGCTGGGGGTCCAGCTCAAGATGGCAGCCAAGCCAGAGTAAGGAGGGATGGAGGGTCCAGGAAAGGCATGATGGGCAGCTCTGAGTTCAGGCTCCCTTCTCTGAGCCTAGATCCGGATGCCTGTACCTTTAGTGAAGGTCCCTCTGGGCACACAACAGTGATTCTAAGAGCTTTTCCCAGAGAGCTTTTCTCTCTCAAGGCTTCCCCAGACAGCCTTGGTTGGGGGGCATAGAGGGAAACTGAGGTCCCAGGAGGGGAGTGGAAGAAGTCAGCCTGTGTTCCATGCCTTGCAGGAACTGTCTCAGATGCAGACCAACATCACCGACACCAACGTCATCCTGTCCATGGACAATAACCGCTCCCTGGATCTGGACAGCATCATTGATGCCGTGAGGATCCAGTACGAGGAGATTGCACAAAGGAGCAAGGACGAGGCTGAGGCCTTGTACCAGACCAAGGTGAGCATCACCATCCCCAGCCCAGGCCTGGTGCCCTAAACTGAGCATGCCTCCCAGAACTTGTATTGTCTTTTTCTTATTTCTAAAGTAAAACATGTTTGCTATAGACAATTTCAAGATTACAGCTAAAGATTACTCATATCCCACTACCACTATGAATATGTCAGCATATTTTCCACTTGTTCTTTGTAGCTAACCTTTATTGAAAACTCACACATATCAGGCACTGCACTAAGTGCTTTTATACATAGAATTTCATTTACTCCTTACAACAACGCTATGAGGTAAAGATTCATTGATTGTTTTACCAATAATAGAGTATGAGGTTACCAGTTTCCCTTGGCTCTTATGGTTGGGAAGTAGCAGAGGCAGAATTTAATTAAATTCAGGTGCACCATCTACACGTCCATGCGCTCAGCCACCATGATGTTTTCTTATTTTTTCATAATGATATCTTTAAAAATATCTTTTTATATTTTTCTCTTTCATTTATTACTTGCGAATACCTTTCTCTGATACTAAATATTTGACATCATTTTTAAGAGCAGGGTGGTATTTCATGGTAAGAATATGTCTCCAGTTTTCAGATAAACATCTTTGTAGCTAAGTTTTGGGGGACATCCTTGGTGACTTGTTTAACATAAATGGACTCAGAACTTTCTGGAGGGCGAACACAGCAGTTAAGAGTCAAAGGCCAGTCACTCAGTTCTGAACACCTGGCGCCTGAGGTCTGTTTTGTGGGTTACCTGTGACCATCTCCAATCGTGGCTGGCCTCTATCCCACTGTCCTGCAGGCAGGTGTTCTGAGTGCCATGGGGTCTGGCAATAGACTGGGGAGATAGTCAGCAGTGAGGACTTCAGAATGCAGAGATGCACTGGAGCCCACGCTCCCCCTTGTTTTCTTCAGAGGCACCCTGCTCTGCTTCCTCTGTAACAGGCATCAAGAGCCTGGTTTTGTCATGGCCTGCAGGTGGAGGTCCTCTTGATGGGACCATAGATACAGGAATGGAGATAGAGAGGAAAATGCTGAGGGCCTCTGAAGAAGTAAGGTCCTGAGTGTTAGAGAAATCATTCTGGAAAAAGGGGAGGAAGGAATATGATGGGATGGGAAAAGTGAGAGGGGCCCAGTATGGGCAAAGTTTAGATGTGGGAAAAAGGAGGTAAAAGGGGGCATCAAGAAGCAGGTTGGTCTTGTTTGGTCCTGATTCTGAATCTCTGTCTCGAGATATAGGCATCTGTGTGTGTGTGTGCATATCTGTGTATGTGCTGTCAGATGAGGGAGGTTTGTTACAAGTGTGAGTGTGTGTATGGGGGATCACAGCTCTAGGGAGGCTTACTCTGGGACCTTCCCTAGGGGAGAGCAGCCTTGGGCAGGGTCTGGGAAGGCAGACTCACTCCTTCCTGAAGGAGTGTGTGATGAGCAGCAGGCTGACCATGATGCTGCCCTTGACCCTCAGTTCCAGGAGCTCCAGATCACAGCGGGAAGACATGGAGACGAGCTGAAGACCAGCAGGATGGAGATCTCCGAACTCAACCTCACCATCCAGAGGCTGCAGGCAGAGATTGGCAACGTCAAGAAGCAGGTGAGATATATGCTCAGGGCAGCTGATCAGAGCTTCTACCTCCCATGACACCCTGCCTCATGAAGCTCTGGAAACTCATGCCCCACATGGTTCTTCTCCTTGACTCTCCCGAGTAGATCGAGCACATGCACACCATCATTTCTGATGCAGAGGAGAGGGGACAACAGGCCCTCCAGGATGCACAGCAGAAGCTGCAGGACCTGGAGGCCGCCCTGCAGCAGTCCAAGGAAGAGCTGGCCCGCCTGCTGCGTGACTACCAGGCGCTGGTGGGAGCTAAGCTGTCCCTGGACGTGGAGATTGCCACCTACCGCAAGCTGCTGGAGGGCGAGGAGAGCAGGTAGGCCGTGTCTCCGGACCAGAGCGCAGGCAGGCTGCAGCCCTGGAGTAGTGGGATTATTTAGAGAGTCCCAATTTATACAATCCCAGCTTTCCTGGGAAGACTGGTAGCTCAGGGTGAGCAGAAACGTTCAAGTCAGAAGCAGAGGACATGTGAGTAGGCAGCACCATTGTCATCGCTGTCTTATTTCCCAGTGCAACGTCCCTAATACCACAGCTTAAGCCACTGCAGCCAGGTGGTGACCCCCAATGCTAAAAGGCTTCACGAAAATGCTTCAAATTCCCTCTGCCTGCACTGGCTCCCTGACCTCTCTGCTCCCAACACACCTCCCCTGCTCCCGATGTCTCCTGGCTGATGATTGCTTTCCTTCAGGCTTTGTGGATAGTGCTGACTGTGTGCACCTTGGTTTTTACAGGATGTCAGGGGAGCTGCAGAGCCAAGTGAGCATCTGTAAGTAGCAGAGCCCAGGAGTGGGGCTGGTTGGGGCTGGGGGAGGGAGGGCCCATGAGAAACTGGCCAGCAGAAATCTGGCAGTGGGCATTTTTGTGTCCAGTTCTACACAACGAAAAGCAAAGTAAGCAAGGACAACTGCACAGCCCAGAGAAATAGGTTGAAATAATACACGACCTTAGTTTTCCTTTATTTTGATTTTTATGATGCCTAATAATTAGTAGCGGCTTAGAATTCTTCCGGGTGTAGCAAAAATGAAAATGCCCCCTGACATTCCTTTGTATTAGGAAGAATACTTCTGAAATGGGGAGACTTTGATCCATGCTTTTGGCAAGTCAGATGCGGCCAGTGATGAAGGATGTAGGGGGCTGCTTCGAGGGTAGGTGCAGGAGGGTCCGCCCTGCCCAGTCCTCTGACCCCCTTGTGGGCTGTCCTTGCCCCCACAGCTGTGCAGAGCAGCCAGCTGACCATCGGCGGAGGTGCCCGGGGCTCTGGAGGTTACAGCGGTGGCGGAGGTTACGGAGGCGGCGAAGGTTACGCAGGCGGCAGCAGCAGTGGAGGCTACGGCGGCGGCGGCTCGCGCGGGGGCTCGGGCGGCTACGGAGGGGGCTCTCGAGGGGCCAGTGGAGGCGGTTATGGTAGCGGCGGTGGGAGCTACGGAGGGAGTAGCAAAAGTAGCAGCAAGTACGGGGGCGGAAGCGGCGGCGCCTCCCGAATGCAGATAATCCAAACGTCTACCAGCACCTCCCACAGGCGAATACTGGAGTAGAGTGCCAGGCTTCTGGGACGTCAGGCTTCTGCAACGCCTCGCGGCTCACAAGCACCACCTCCTGCCCCCACCCGCCACACCAATCCTGACCCCCATCCCTTTACCTTTTCCCGATGGGTCTCAGCAGTTTTGCCGATAAATTCCACTCTAGACAGGGAATCAGGTAGATAATCCCAAACGGCAGATCTCTATTTGGAGGGCATTGACCTGTAGTCCAAACACAGCCAGGCACATTCTCAAGTGAGATGCCTCAGCTGGCCCAGCTTGGGGACACTTGCGGATAATGGAGAGTTGATGTCAAGTATACCAGGTTTCTCACTCCAGGCTCCCCTTCTTGCACATGGGCTTCTCTGTGAATAAGAATCCATTCCTTAGGGCTGGGGTTCCCAGCCTCCAGGATCTAATATTAACCTGATGACCTGAAGTAGAGCTGATATAATAATAATAGAAATAAGATACACAATAAATGTAATGCAATTGAATCATCCAGAAACCATCTCCCCCCACCCTCTGGTCCAGGGACAAATTGTCTTCCACAAAACCAATTCCTGGTGTCAAAAAGGTTGGGGAACGCTGCCTTAGGGGACTTGAAAATGAGGTCTTTGAGTGAGTAGCTGAGGACGAGGCAGGCCAGCTTGGTAAGGAGAACTTCTGTGCCAGGGGTCGATTCCTGCCTCTTGATCTGTAGCCCCATCCATTGCTATTGCTGGAGAGTGTGGATATACACATCAGACACCTGTAAGTCCTGTCTGGTCCTGATTCTGAATCTCTGTGTCAGGAAACATTATCCCTTGGGTTAACAGCCCAAGACGGGGTGTCCAGAGAGCAGAAATGTTTGTCCACAGGGAGGACTGTAACTAGCAGTGAGTGAAGGAGTCGATGGACAGCAGTCTGGTTCTATTCTGTCCTGACTTCCTTTGGAAGCTCCATTCTTTGGAAGTGTGGCCCTTCCTGAACTCTGCTTCATAATGACTCTCTGGAGAATTGCCCAGCAGGCTGGGCACGTGCAGCCCAGCACTGATCTGTCCAGGTGCCCAAGCCCTGAGGAGTTTGAGAATCACACTTGGGTCTTGGGAAGGTTCAACCCTGAACTAGTCTGCAAGCTGCCCGCTGTTTGCAAGGTACAGCTTCATGCTCTTCCCAGACTGCAAAGTCCCTCCTGACTCTTGTTCTCTGTGATTCTCTCTTTGTGAGACTCTGACTGTTTATTTTGGGTCTCACATAAGATACTTGAGAAATGCTGGAGGGGACAGGATAGGGCAAGTATGACCAACTAATGGGGCCTTGTGGGCCTTGAGAGAGGGCCGGCTTTGCTGCTTAGATCTGGATTTACCTCCACTTGTTCGCTGAGTCCTAATATGATGTCCATGTCAATGACACTCCTGAGGCATCTGCTGGATTCAGTGTGGGTTCCCTAGGAAGTACTGTGACCTCATCATCTCCTGGTTGAAGGTTGTACCTTGAAGGGGTTGACATTTCTGGTGTTTCTACAATAAATTTTCTGTGCTCTCCAAACTGCTGTTTGATCACACGAGTTTACTCTTTTTTTACTTTCTGCAGGCTTCTGAAATTATTCATAATTGAAAAGTTTACAGCTTTTATTAGTTTTTTATTGCATGAGTAATAGTTGACCCTCAAAAACCTTGCACACATAATCATAAAATTAAACCTTAAAGTGGATGATCTTTGAAAAGTCAGTTACATGTTTGTTCAGGAGGAATTTGTTCTGCTCCCATCGTGTGGCAGGCAGTGGCCTATGCACTGGGGATGTGATGTTGAATGAACACATTTCGGAATCTGAAGGCACTCACAACACAAACGGGGAGGGTACAGTGGGAGATGAAATCGGAGTGTGGGCCCCTATGGACCCTTGGCCTGAGGGTGGAAGCAAGGCCATATTGAGGACAGAGGCAGACCCACTGAGCAGGAGCAGTGGGGGTCGCAAGAAGTGCACATGCTGGGGAAGGGAAGTTCGGTCCCAACAGGCTCTTGAAGGAAAGTAGAACAAATGGGGAAACAGAGTCAGAGCAGCTGTGGACATGGAGTCAGGGAGGGGCCCTCCAGACAGGGGAATGATCTGCTCAGAGTCTTGAAGATCAGAAAGTGTGAAAGTGTGTGTGAGTGACAGGGGACAGCCAGGTAGGAGAAACTGAACTGGAGAGAGAAGAAGCTGAGGCCATTAACTCAGCAGAGTTTATGGTCAGGGGTGTCTTTAACTGATGTCCCCCAGGGAGGCAGAGATGCAGAAATTCAAGGGTGGAGCAGGTTAAGCCATCACCTTATCCTCTGTGGTATTTCTGAGTCTGTGTAAAGGAGTCACGTAAAAGATGTGACCTGCTTTCTCATTCTCTGAAGGAATACAGATGGAATTTGGATATGGGATTCATTCAAATAGAACTGCAACTCCTTTTGATGAGACATCGTGTTCCCATGTGTAGGCCTACATTGTCTTGGAGGAGTTTCTCCCCATCTCACCTGTCTTGGAAGCAGGCCTGTGGGGCAAGAACTGGGAAAGGGAAATGAGGGCAGAGGGGCTGCCCAAGGGGAGGGATAAAGGGAGCAGACAAATACAATTTCTACACTTAAAAGTCAAAAGAGCACAAAGACCAGGATGGGAAGACATGGACAAACAGCAGTGAGTAGAAACATGATTGAAAGTATTCAGCTGAGACTGCACACGAGAGAGTAAGGTGCACAGGCTTCGAGGCCAGGCATGGGAACCAGCAAGAGTGTGATGTGTGGAGCCTCCTTTTTCATCTGTAGAAAGAGCCTAGAAGAGACGACCAAGATGGACAGGTGGGAATGCAGCGATTTGGCTCAATATTAGAAGTATCTTTTAATTAATCCTGACATGAGAGAGGCCACGTGGATTTAGCACATTGTAAGCAGAGGTTGGCTAACTATTTGGCAAGAGGTTGAGGGAGGGAGTGAAGGATGGGTGGGGTTGTGTGCATAGCAGCATTTCATGTCTTTGTTGCCCTAAGAGTTTGTGCAATGAAGCCTGAGAAAAAAGGAATTCTACTCTCTATTTTATAGTTGGGAAACTTGAGGTCAGATGCCAAGGAAGGACCAAGTCATGGAGAGGTCAAGAGCTCTCTAACCAGGACTGTTTTCTGGCATCACCAGACCTATTTCAGGGTGTGGATTTGATTATCCCTGGGATCATGCACATGTGTAGGATGTGTATGATGTTCTTAAGGAATCCAAATTGGCTCTGGAAAAAATACACAAGGCCAACCAGAGGCCATCTTTCCCATACTTCTCCTTCTGGACAGGAGTTGGGATTGACTCAGAAAGCATGGCCCTGCCTTTTCTTTTCAGAAGCCCTGACCATCCCCATCATGGAAGACTGGGGGGCAGATAGAGGGAACTATGTGCCTGAATCCAAGGATTCTTGGAACAGAGATTCCACAAAGCAGTGAGATGTGAAGGCCAAGGAGAAGGAAGGATCTTGGACTCTAAGGAGAAGTTTCATGTGATATTCTGGGGCTGAGCAATGGGGCTGGGCACTAAAAGAGACCAGAGGATGTTTCCTGGTACAAACATTATTCCTGTTAGAGATAAAGAGAGATCCCATCAGGAGCAAATGCCTCTCATCTTTAGCTCATCCTGGTGAAAAACATGAATGGGTCCACAGCCCTTTACTATGTACAAAATGCTTTCACATACATTCTCTCAGATGACCCTCACTGGCACTGGGAAAGTGATGTGGAGATCACATGCGGTCCCTTCCACGGGCCATAACGTGCACCATCCCTGCTTCTGGTCCGTGCTATTCCTGCAAGGCAGTTACTCAGAGGGAGTGCCGAGCAGACCCATCCATCTACCAGCAGAGGGGCGGACAGGTGGGAGAACGGCACCCAGGGCAGCAAGACTCCCAGGGAAAGTGTGCCAGCTGACCCTCCCTCTGAGAGGCTGGGGCAGGGTGGGGAGTTCTGGGAATCTAAATGTAATTCCACCAGCTACTCATCTACATAGATTTCGATCTTGAGACACGGTGAAGAGGAGGAGCAACCATGGTTCAATAAAATTCTCACTCCGTCTGACAAGGCGTATGTTTCTGGGCTGGGAAAGTCTTTGGTCTAAGGAAGTCTCTCAAGAATGTCGCCTCACCCTCAGTGACCGGCCCTTTGGCCCAGGAGGTGTCTTCTAATTATAAGCCAAGGGTTCTGATGGTTCCTCTTCAAGCTCAGTGTAACTCCCATTCTTTTGTTAGAACCACCGCCCTGGTTTTTATCAGCTCTCTGATCAGTCCTAGAAATTGTATGTCTTCAGATTGATCAATGCTACGTTGCAAGGCTGAGTTGGGAACTTGGGATGCTGGGAGCTTCTCCAGCTTGGAGGATCTGTTCTGAACATCCCAGTGCTATGCCTGAAGGGCTTTTAGGGGTGTTCCGGTGATGTGGCCCAGCTTCCACGCCTGTTTCAGTGTGCCCGGCCCCGGGGATCGTCCCCGCCCAACAAAGCAGGCATCCCACAGGGAGGGTTATTACCAGCCTGGTCTCACTCCGTTCAGCTCAGGTGCACTCAGTGTTCCTTTCTGTAGTGATGGGCCCCTAGTTTCCTATTACAGATTTATGGACCCCATGATTCCCTTAGGTTTCCTTCCACAAGATGCCCTCATTTCAAGAACTTGAACTTCCTTTCCAGGTCTTTTCACTGTTTTCAGTGAAACATGGGGCTTGTTCCAAAGCTTTTCCTGATTATTATGTCTTCTTCTAGGTCCTTCCAAATGCGAAGGCGAGAGAGATAATCCCTGCTCCCTCTCTCTATCATTTACTACATTTCAGTTTCCCTATAAGTTAGATATAATCTCTATTTTATAGATGAGGAAAGCAAGATCAGAGAGGGTAAGTGACCTGCCTAGGGTCACATAGCTAGAAATTTGCAGTCAGGAGGTAGACTGTGCCTCAAAGTAAGATAATCTCTACCTCTCTTCTTCCATATGTTCATCTTTAACTTCCTCTTTTCTGACCTCTGCTCTGCTCCAGCATTGCCAGTGGGTGACTTCTGGGGGCCTCCTTTGCTGTCAGTCTTGGAACAGGCTGCCCCTAGCTCTTCACCTGTCTCCTCTGTAAGGAGCCTTGGCCCTTTCTCTGCTGACTGTCGGCTTTCAACATCTCACCCCGCCTCCCCATTGTCTGTCATTTTCCTTTAGGCCTTCCAGGCTTTAGCTTTCCCCACTGCCCTGAAATTTTCTTCTCCCACGTCCCTGGTGGAGTCCCACAGGGCTGGGTGGCTTGTCATTGCATGTCTCTCTTTGATGCTTTTCTCAGTCCCATCCCTCGAAAAGCTCTCAAAATAACACCACACTGCCCCTCCCTCTCCCCTCAGCCTGCCTGTGACAGCCTCATCTCATTGATCAGTTCTGGGGAGTGTGTGTGAAGATCCTGGGGATTGGAGGTGCTCCAGCATTCTGTCTGGCACTGTTGGGAGTACCCCTCAGGGACAGGAAATCCTGTGGGAAGCTGGGGAAAGAACGGGGCTGAGAAGGTACCCAAAGACACAGAGGACTTAGTCTTGCTTTCAGAAGGCTTACAAAGCAACTGGGAGACAGCAAACACATATGCACACAAGTGAAAATGAGCCAACTGATACATCAATATGCATTTGAATCTGGCAGCAACTGAGCTTAGGAAAAGAAACCAGTGGAGCAGCTGAGTGATGTTAATCAAGGAACACTCCCTGGAGGAGTGGGCCTGTCCACTGCTCAGTGGAACAGATGAAATATAGGCATCTGTCTTCAAGGCCTGCTAGACCAAAAACAGATATTCAGGCCCAGATGTTGAAGAATTGAGATCTTGACTATGGGCAGGAGTTTGAAGACAGTTGCCAAGGCAACCTGAAGGTCTTTCAGAGAAGAGTAGAAGTAGGCTTGGAAGATAGAGTGTTACAGAGAAAAAGGGAAGAAGAGAATTTGGCCTGGGCAAAACAAGCGAATGGCAAGGTCAACGTGTGAGCCCTGGTAAGAGGATGATAAAGCTGAAAGTGATGCGGGTGGAGAGGCAGGCCAATGGCAAGATGAGACCCATGGGGTGGATGAAGGCAGGCATGTACTTGGGTCTAATGAGCTGGCCTTGTCAGTTACCACCTGGACACATCTTTATGAACATAAAATGTCTTTTTTTAAAAAATTGGAAGATAATACTTTTACGTTATGTTACTTTCTATTGTACAGCAAAGTGAGTCTGCTGTATATACACACGTATCTCCTCCCTCTTGAGCCTCTGTCTTCCTACCCCATCCCACCCGTCTAGGTCATCACAGAGCACCAAGCTGAGCTCCCTGTGCTATACAACAGATTTATATAATTTCCCTTCTTTAAAATGGGGCTAATAACTCCTGCCACATGGACTTTTTGTGATTTTTAAATGAATTGTAGCTCCTACCACATGACTGGTACCTGTCAGGGTTAGTGTTTCTTTCTGGTTGCATCTTTCCTTTACTTTTATAAATGCAGGGAACGCAAATAAGCCAGAAATGAGGGCTTGTGGTTATTATCTTTCTCCCATCTTTGCTTTTTAATATCACCACACGCTCATCACCATCCTAGGGACTCGGTAGGACACAAACTTGGTTAGCAGGCAGCATTTCAGTTTCTAGTCATTTGAGGAGACCTCAAAAGTAGGCAGTGAAAAGAGAATGGAAGTGATTCAGAAATTGGAGGATTCCCAGGAATTGACCATATGACTTAGGAAAATGTTTTGACATCTCTGGGTCTGCCTTCTCACTTTTTTGATAGGCAGGTTAGATGGTGGCATCTTGGAGTGATTCTCTTCCCACTCATTTACAGGAACCAATTCCCCCAGCCCATCCTTGAGCTGTTCTCTAGTTTCAGAGGAAGAACACTTGAATCAGAACCAGAAAACTCAGCTTCTAGTCCCAGATGTGTCTTTTCCAAGCTGGAGTATTTAAGATGCTGAATCTCTCTTGAGTCTCAGTTTTGTGTTTCATAAAATGGCTTGAACACAGCACGACTGCCTAGTTCTCAGGACTCTTGTGGGAATCGTGTCTTCTGAGTCTGTTCTTGGTGAGGTGTAGGGTGCAGATATAAGCTGATGGTTATTTTATGCCTTCTTGTTGCTTCTAGCAGCAGCTAGTGTAAGTTTTGCGGTTCTGTGAATTGTCTATGGACTGTTTGCCTATCCACCTCTTTGATTCTTCTCTATGTCAGTTTCTTAGTTTGAGGTTGGAAGCATGGATCACTGCAAACATCAGCTGTGGGCTGGCAGAGGTAAGAATGAACACACACACACTCACACACACATACACATATGCACACCCCTCCAAACTGCTAGAAGGAATCAATTATGCAGTGATATGTCTCATGAGGGAGTGTGCTGAACTAAAAGGATTTTGATTGCCTATTAAAAGATGATTAGGCAACAGGTATCACCCTGCCAAGACCATCCCAAGTCCCATCGTTCCCAGTGAGGGACAAGATCTGGATTGCTCATTCCCTTAAGAGATGGTTGGTGTAGCAGCTCAAGAATGGTAGCTTTGGGACAGAGTCTGAGACAACAGTGCCATGGATATTAGGGGAAGGGGAGCACTGGGGAGGTAAGGGGCACTTTCTGGAGGAGAGTGTAGGGCAGAAACTGTGGAAAAAGAGGATGGAAAAGGCACAGTGGTGAGGAGCAGGCTGGAGAGGGTGTCCTGGTTCATAACCATAGGGTGATGGGACCAGATGGTCTTCACTGACAACCTCCCTCCTGCATAGTTGGTATTCCCCAGTGGAGCCCTCACACTTAAGTCTATGACTGATCAATACCACTCAGGGTAGCTTAAAGCCAGCTGAAGTCAGAATCCACTGCTCACAGAGTCTTCAATTCTGTATTTACATGCCAGGGTGAGGAGCATGCCTGGCTTCTAAGAAGTGTCAGAATGAAAGTCTGTGTAGGGTCCAGGTCTTCCCAGATTCCAGTGCCACTACTGGCCATTAAGACTAACCAAGGGCTGCTCTCCAGGGAGGCCCCTGGGGATTGTTTCCTGACCCCTGCAATGCATGCTGGGTCCTTTTGCATCTGAATGGCAGCAAAATCCAGATCACTGACTCGATAGACATGAGTTTGAGCAAGCCCCGAGAGTTGGTGATGGACAGGGAAGTCTGGCATGCCACAGTCCATGGGGTCGCAAAGAGTCAGACACGATTGAGCAACAGAAGTGAACTGGCAGCAAAATCCCTACTGAATTCTGAGTCTCCCCTTTTCAGAGTAAACTGGAGAAACATTTTCCAAGCACGTGCACGTGTCTGGAGCCATGAACTCAAAGGGATAAAATAGGCCTTCTGCCCTTGGAGCTGTCTGCAAGGGAATGGCTTCCCAGACTATCTGATTTTACACACAGTGGGCAGCACACCCCGAATTCAGCTTCTGTGCTGTCATATAACATGTGGGTTAGGATCTTGTGCACTGCAGCTTGGTATCCCCTGTTCAATCCCAGCCATGCTGTCTGCCATCTATGTCAACCTGGCAGGCTGTCCAACCTCTGTGTCTCAGTTTACTCATTTTAAAAATGGGTAGCATAGTAGCGTCTATCTCAAAGCATTTCTTGAAAGTTGATATATATAAAGCTCTTCCCTGGTGACTCAGTGGTAAAGAATCCACCTGCCAATGCAGGAGATGTGGGTTTGATCCCTGGGTCAGGAAAACCCCTGGAGAAGGAAATGGCAACCTACTCCAGTCTTCTTGCCTGGGAAATCTCATGGACAGAGGAGCCTGGTGGGTTACACGGGGGGTGCAAAAGCGTTGGACACAACTTCGTAACTAAACAACAACAACATGTAGACCAGTCCTGGTACCTGGTCAGTTATTGATACATTATTATTAATTAGCTATTCTTGCTCTAGCTTGCCATTATAATTACTCTCATTATTATTATTGATGTTATTACTATTGACATTACTGTTGTCCAGAAGCAATTTAAACCTCTCAGGCCAGCTTTCCTGACTTCCATCATTGTTCTCTCTTCCAAATCTACATCCATCTTTTCTTACAGTCTAGTGTGAGTCCTGAACCGCTCGTCAAGTCTCACTGCCACTCCTTTGTTTTATGAATGTATGAAATAGCATCTGTGTGTTTACCTCATTCTCCATATGCTTGTGTGTGTGTGTGTGTGTGGCCATACCCTGTGGCTTGTAGGATATTAGTTTCCGATCAGGGATTAAACCTGCGCTTTCAGTACTGGACCACCAGGGAATTCCCGCCATATAGTTTTTCGACTGGTCTTTGCATGCCATCCATGTGCACCTGTTTTCCCTTGCTGATTCTGTCCTTGGTCTGTTCCTGCTCTGGTCAACCTCTGAGGAGAAGGAAAAGCCAGAAAGCTAGAAAAGAACAAGCATCTCCTTTCTGGACCTTTCAGAGCACAAACCCACCCACCCATTCTGTTCCACGATAGTTCCTACTTCTCTGACATTAATGCAGCCCACCTATAAAGTTTATATTTAATAAAAGAGCTTCTTTTAATTTCTCACTTATTAAAGACAGCACTTGCTGAGCTCTGAGGTTTGGAGGGGAGATCTCAGAAATGGGCTGAAGAGCTCTTTCTGAGACTCAAGTGTGGGGAGCTGCACCTGCCAAGCTCCAGGAGAATGGGCTGAGCAGCTTCCACGGGCAAGGCAGCAATGGGAACTTCCCTATCTCTGTGACAGGAGGTTATGAAATCCTACCAGGAAGCAGCAGGTGGCAGATGTGGGGTCCCATTTTCCTAAGTCGCAAACTCTCAGAGAGAGATTCTGCCTGATAACAAGATTACCACACGAGCGATCTTGCGTGTGCAGCAACTTTCAGAGCCATGCTGAGAGCTAGGTGTGTAGCGCTTATCATACTGTTGAGGCTCGTAAACATCTTGTATGGCTGCAGGCGAGCCAAACCTTGGAAAGGCGCTGCATCTCGCTGACTCTAGGGCCAAGCCCAGCTGGCTGCCTGTATATAAGGGGAAGTCTCTGTGCTCCAGGTAGAGGAGTGTTAGCTTCTTTCCTTTCTCTTAACGTGGCTCCTTCTCTCTCCACGTCAACATGAGCCGACACTTTAGCTCCAGGTCCGGGTACCGTTGTGGCGGTGGAGGAGGGGGCTTCAGCTCTGGCTCTGCAGGGGTGGTCAGCTACCAGCGCAGGTCCACCAGCAGCTCTGTGCGCCGCAGCGGCGGAGGTGGTGGGAGATTTTCTGGTGGAGTGTGTGGCGGTGGTGCTGGTGGTGGTTTTGGAAGTCGGAGTCTCATTAACCTTGGTGGCAGCAAAAGCATCTCCATTAGTGTGGCCGGAGGAGGTGGACGTGGTGGTTTCGGTGGTGGTTATGGCGGCGGTTATGGCGGTGGTGGCTTTGGGGGTGGCGGTTTCGGTGGTGGTGGCTTTGGGGCAGGCGGTTTTGGAGTTGGTGGCATTGGGGGTGGCTTTGGGGGTGGTGGTTTTGGCGGAGGTGGTTTTGGTGGGGGCGGTTTTCCTGTCTGCCCTGGTGGCATACAGGAAGTCACCATCAACCAGAGCCTTCTGCAACCCCTCAATGTGGAAATTGATCCTGAGATCCAAAAAATAAAGAGTCGAGAAAGGGAGCAGATCAAGTCCCTCAACAACCAGTTTGCCTCCTTCATCGACAAGGTGAGTCTATCGGCACAGTCCACCAGGACAGCTGCTCCTGTTCCATGTGGGATTGGCCCTGCCCAGGCGTGTTTGAGTTTGAGCCTCAGGTTTCTGTGGTTGGATGGTTAAAAGGATAGTTTGTGGAGTTGTCTTCAGGAGATACATTAGAAGTATGTTTGCAGTGATTCTGGTGACTAACTTCTCTCCTGGGCAAAACGGTCTGTGGTCCACATAAAGGAAGGTCAATCTGACCTCACCATGAAGTGCTTTTTTTTTTTTTTTAATTCAACTCCTGAGCTGAATTTGGCCTCATAGATGTTTAATAAAGATAATAGAAATGAGGTTAATTCAACCTTCTAGCATGCAAACAGAGCTCTGGAAAGGCCTTCCTAACCATAAAAAGGAACTTACTTGAGTATAAACAGAGCACATGGTGATATTGTAGCCAAAAGTGTACAGTAAGTCAAGGTCAAGCATCTCTTGCTGTCGGAAGAGGAGGACCGCACCCTGAGGATTTTCCATTCATACTGGACCAGGGTGGGGAACTTTTTGTGCTTGTATTTCCAAGTATCTGCTCTAGAAAAGAATGTAAATTATTTTTTACTTGATCATCAATAATGTCAACACAATAGATTTGGAATTCACTTTTTGGATTTTCCCAACATACTTTTGAACTATGTTTGCTCAAGGAAAGCAAAACAATTTTTATGGTACTCTACCTAAAAAAAAAAAAAAAGAAAAAAGGAAGGTAAATCTCTTAAGTATCAAGTATCTGTTTCAAAATATAATTGCAGTAATTTTATATGTGCTTTGCTATTTGGATAGCTACTCCCTTCCAAAGTTCCAATGGAAACTTTTAATTGCCATTTTCAATCTCATAGAAACTGAGTTCACAGTGAGTTGGGTTTTGTTATGAAGATGATGCTAACTTGATCATCATCTTCCTACTTTTTTCCTCTTCCATGGCTAGGAAAATAAGCATTGAAGTTCTTTCCCAAGTGGCTGGGCCTGGCTCTGTGGTAGGCCTTGGTACTCAGTGGCCATAGGACTTATTTCTGTACCAGTGGGTAATGGGGTCCTGTGTTCTTAGGTGAGATTCCTGGAGCAGCAGAACCAGGTGCTTCAAACAAAATGGGAACTGCTGCAGCAGATAAACACCTCCACTAGGACCTACAGCTTAGAGCCCCTCTTTGAGGCGTACATCAGCCGTCTTAGAAGGACTGTGGACCAACTGAAGAGCGACCAGTCTCGGCTGGATTCAGAATTGAAGAACATGCAAGATCTGGTGGAAGATTATAGGAGAAAGTAAGGATTACTGGCTGGGCTACTCTTGGCTTTTGTTCTAAAATATTTCCGAAAGGTAGCAAGCTAAGACTATGAATAGCATGTAACAATACCTTTTCATAGGTTAGAGGGAAGTCAATTTGGCATTTTCAGAAATCTTAGTTTTCTCAGATGCTGGTAATAGTTCAGTGGTTTTATTGCTTAGAAGGTAAGATGTCTTAGGCTGGTTATGACAGGCAAGGACAATGACAGGCAATGCCATTTTTAGTCTAAAAAGCTAAATGTTGGGCCTCACCTCCCCGAATCTCCTCCTCACTTCTGATTTCCTTGCAGGTACGAGGATGAGATCAACAAGCGGACAAATGCAGAGAATGAGTTTGTGGGCATCAAGAAGGTGAGACAATTCTGTAGGATGCCTATCACATTTGAAATAAGTAAGAGTGGAGGATGTCCAATACCTAAGCAGAAAGAGGTCATAATGTGGAGAATCAGTTAGTGGGCCTGAGGAACAGCCGAGGTAGAGATTCCCCCTGCCTGAAATTATCACAGACCGGACTTGTCCAGACACTCTGCTTCTCCAGATCCCTCAGGACTTCCTGGAGTGAGGAGGCAGTTCTCAGACAAGATCACTTGTGATACCAAGGGGTGGGACAGTCTAGGGATAAAGAAGTGAAGAAGACCTCTTGGAAAATCCCCTCCTAGCAGGTGAGAGGGACTCACCCTGAAAAGACTCTGACTTCATGATGTTCGTGGTTCTTCCAGGATGTGGATGCTGCTTACATCACCAAGGTGGACCTTCAAGCCAAATTTGACAACTTGCTTCAGGAAATTGATTTCTACAAAACACTCTACCAAGCAGTAAGTTCTCTAGTTTCAACCAGGTTTACTGAAATGGAGAGCCTTTAAGCCCAAACCCACTTCTATTCAGAAGAACAGAGAGATACCTTTCTTCTCCTGAAACCCTCTCCCTGTCCCAAGTTGTTCTTTAGTTTTAACATGGTAAGTCACTGAACTGTTATGCCTCGCAGGAGCTGTCTCAGATGCAGACTCATATCAGCGATACCAATGTTATCCTTTCCATGGACAACAACCGCAATCTGGACCTGAACAGCATCATTGATGAAGTCAAAGCCCAATATGAAGAGATTGCCCAGAGGAGCAAAGCTGAGGCTGAGGCCCTGTACCAGACCAAGGTGAATGGGCTGATGCCTGTCCAGTTTTCCTAAAATGTCTTTTCTTGCTATCGTGATTTTTCTCTTACATTTGTGTGCATGAGTCGTGGTGCATTCTGCCACCTCTGAATGACTTGATCTATCACATTTAGTATGAAGAGCTCCAGATCACTGCTGGGCAACATGGAGACAGCTTGAAAAATACAAAGGTGGAGATTTCTGAGTTGAATCGGGTGATCCAAAGACTTAGATCTGAGATTGACAGTGTCAAGAAGCAGGTACTTTTCTTCCTCCTTCAACTACTCAGTTATATGGAATGGGTTGGGGTGTCTAGGTTATTGGAGGATGTGTTCCTAATTTTGAGGCTTACAGTCCATATGAAGGTTGTATTGTTATCTCTAGTTCTTTGGTGACTATGGTTTCTAGAGTTTGGCCATGATGCTAGGTTCTCCTTGGGGAAATTTATGAAAATGACCTAGTAAAGAAATAGATATAGTGGTCATGAGAGGTCTAGCCCATGGCCCAAAGTGAGACTTAAACAATGGTGACTGAGAGGAAAGGCAACCAGGAGAGTAGGCATCTGGAAGAACGTCAGGTCTGTAGCAGTGAAAGAGTCTCAACTTAGGGCCCAGAGAGGCTGCTGTATCACCTTTATTTAAGGAAGTTGACACAGTGATGTATTATCTCAAGAGAGGTGAATGCAGGTCCTGTAACTCTCTGGGAGCCAGAGTACTGGCCTTACAAGGGTGGAGAGATCAATCTGAGACAGAAAGGCCAGGATGGAATTAGGTATTCAGAGAGTGTATAATATGCTGGATTCTCCTTTTCCAGATCTCTTCGCTGCAACAGGCCATTAGTGATGCTGAGCAACGTGGTGAGAACGCCATTAAGGATGCCCAGAACAAGCTGAATGAGCTGGAGGATGCCCTGCAGAAGGCCAAGGAGGACATGGCCCGCCTGCTGCGCGACTACCAGGAACTGATGAACACCAAGCTGGCCCTGGATGTGGAGATTGCCACCTATAGGACCCTCCTGGAAGGAGAGGAAAGCAGGTGAGGAAGGGACCCTGGGCAGGTGGCCACTTCTTATGTGCTTCCTCCCTTGGACACTGGTTGCTGTTGAAGATGCAATCACGTGACTGCAACTTGTCCTGGGTATGGGGAAAGGAAAAGCACACAGCACAGGAGGAAGGGCTTGGTTTCACTTTGGGAGCCAGAGTCCCAAGCTCTTTTTTTTTGAAGGCTGTTGCATCTCTCTGAACTCTTTGAGAGAGAGCAATTTATTCTTCACCTGAGTGTGTGTGTATATTGGTCATCAGTCATGTCCAACTCTTTGCAACCCCATGGATTGGGGCCCACCAGGCTCCTTGGTCCATGGGATTTTCTAGGCAAGAGTATTGAAGTGGGTTGCCATTTCCTTCTCCAGGGGATCTTCCTGACCCAGGGATTGAACCTGGGTCTCCCACTTTTAGGCAGACTCTTACTGTCTGAGCCATACCTGGGCTGGCTCAAATGTCATCTGACCTAAAGCCAATGTCTTTAGATGTGGTGGGCATATTTACCTTGTCTAATTTACATGGAGGTTTTGCCCTGTTAGTACTGATGCTGAGAAAAATGACTGAGTTCAGGAGGCCAGAGGGAATGGGATTAGGTTTCAGATGAAGCAGACTGGGGGACTCCCAGGTAGGAAGACTCTTTAAAGATGGCTGAGAGGGCCTGGGGAGGCAGTCTGTGAAGCTCGCATCATGAGTATTGTGCTTTTCTTTCTCCTTCAGGATGTCTGGAGAGTGTGTCCCGAACGTGAGTGTGTGTAAGTACAAGCTGATTTCTCAGGGCTTCTTCTCGGGTGCAGGGCTTGCTGGTCTTGCTGAGTTGGAAAGGGAGTTGGAGTTGATGATAACGAAGTGTTCTCTTGCAGCTGTGAGCACCAGTCACACCAGCATCAGTGGCGGCGGTAGCCGAGGAGGTGTTGGTTTTAGCTCCGGTGGCGGCGGCTACGGTTCTGGAGGTGGCGGCGGCTACGGCTCTGGAGGTGGCAGCAGCTATGGCTCCAGAGGTGGTGGCAGCTATGGCTCTGGAGGAGGCAGCAGTGGGAGCCGTAGAGGTGGCTCTGGAGGAGGCGGTGGCAGCTCTGGAGGCAGCTTCATCTCCTCTGGAGGTCGGGCATCCAGCACCAAGACCTCTGGTGGCAGTTCCAGTGTGAAGTTTGTTTCCACCAGCTATTCCAGAGGGCCCAGATAAAGAGGTCCTCTCTCCTCCATTAGCTTTCTCTCTCCATCACTACCAAATATGCTTCCGAGTGCCTTACTGGAGGAAAAAAAGCTATAGTTACACTGGCTTATCCTATTCCCTAGCTCTGTCCTTTCTGCTCTGATTTCCAAAGAAAATTTAAAAATCAGTGGCAATCTCAGTCCCTCAGCTAGGACCCTGCTCTGTACTCTGCCCAAGAAACACTTCAACAATCACTGCTACACACATTACATTTCAAAGCACCTCCTTAAGTCAGCCAGAGGAGAGCTGGTCAGACCCACGGCTTCTTTGCCATGGACAGAGCACAAGCTTGGGACAGCTTTAGTATCCTAACTTGCACAGCAAGCTCTGTGCTGCTTTGGTTTTGTACATAAGGTGTAAGCCAGTTGTCTTTTGTGGAGAGGTCTTAAACTCCCTGTTTCCTGTGTTGCTGCAATAAACTGCATTTGAAATCCTCTCTGTGTCTCCATCTCCTTTGTTCACAGCACTGTCCATCCTGGATGGGTGTTCTGTGGGGAGAAGACCCTGGAGCCCTATGGCGTGTGTGTGTTGGGGGGTTGGGGCACATGAACATGAGCGAGGTGGGGACGCTGGTCAGACAACACTGAACTTGAAACATTCAACATTTAACTAGAATAAATTCTTGCCCAGAGGGTGAAGGTGTCATGAGAAATAGAGAGACTAGGGTAGCAGGTTTTACTCATCTGAGAGGGCTTTTTTGAAAAGGGCAGTGAACCAAGAAGGTTGGGAAAGAGAAATCTGGCATTGGAAAGGGGGGAAAGTATGATTGGAAAAGCAATTGTTTATGTGAAATAGCCAGTGATGATGTTATCAAAGAAAACTTGGGTCCACTTGCCCTTGTGCAGTAAAGCCCATGTACTGACACCAGGTTATGATGAAGGAAAGTACCGTGTTTACGGTAGGTACCAAACGAGGAGTCTGGGGAACTAATGCTCAAAAGGTCCAGACTCTCTGATGGCTTTCTGGGAAAGGTCTTTTTTTTTTTTCCAGGAAAAGGAAGGATTTATTACTTGCAGCAAGTAAGGAGAATATCAGAGATCTTTCCCAAAGCAGTGTCTCCCTCAACAGCAAAATTGGGAATGTTTTGGAGTTTCTTAAATTAATTTATTTTTAATTGAAGGATAATTGCTTTACAATGTTGTTTTGGTTTCTGCCATACATCAACATGTATCAACCATAGGTATACATATGTCCCCTCCCTCTTAAACCTCCCTCCTACCTTTTCCCACCCCTCTAGGTTGTCCCAGAGCCCTGGTTTGAGTTCTCAGGGAAAGGTTCTTAAAGACAGGTTGAGGGAGAGGGTTGCAGGGCATGTGATCAGCTTGTGGACATTCTTCTGATTGGTTGGTGGTGACGTAATTGGGAGACAATATCATTAACCTTTTGGTTCCAACTGATGTGGGATCTCCATGCTTGTGGTCAGCACACAGTCAAACTTCCACTTGGTGGGGATTTCAGTATTTGTAGAACAGTTCAAAGCATATGACTCAGAGTATTATCTACAATCCTTGAGGAGGAACTAAAGGTCCTTGACTTTGTTTAATGGATAAACTAGCCTTATTTTCTCTTGCTGGACTGTTTTCTTTGTTTCTGCATTTTCTCACTCCTCTAACTAAACTGATCTTTAGAACCTGGGGAAGGGCTAGGAGGCTAGCCTAGGAGAAGGCTAAAGTTTTTCTGCAAACAAGAGGCAGGCTGAGGACCTAGGGGAGGGTTCTGTCATGGGAAGGCCCCCCCGCTAGAGTCCCGCTGGGCTACAATGAGAGGAGTGTGAGTAACATGGGGTCCACAGCTACTATAGTCAGAATACAGACTTAGGTATAGGGAGTTCAAGAACCAAGAGTGGTAATGGAGAACTAGACATTCATTTCGTCTCTCTTTCAGGCCACCATTCAAAGTTCTGCTTAATGTAAGAAGTTCATTTGTGGATATATAGCCCACACTGCTATAAAGTAATACAATGGGATAGCATAGTGGCCAGAAGCATGAATGTTTGGAATCAGATATTCTTGGGTTTGAACCACCACCATTAATGAACTCTGTGATAATGTGTAACTTAAAGACCCCACTACACCTCAGTTTTATTATCTCTAAAATGGAGATAATAATGCCTTCCTCATGGAAATTACTGTGAGAACAGAATGAGATGATGAATGAATGTGGCTTAGCATATAATAAGCCCTCAGTGAGTTTTAATGATAATGGTGGTGAAGGTGATGATGGTGATTGTTGTAAGGTGATGAGCAAGGTTGTTGTAACCTTGCTTATTGGCCTCCACATAACTCAGTAGATGTTTGTTCTAAGGAATATCAGCTTCCTAGCAAAAGCTGAAAAAAAAAGAAATCATGAAAAAGTCTGTCAGTTTTCTGAGGATCAACTTTCTTAGGTTCCTATTAGGAAAAATGTTTCTAGCTCCTGTGTTAGCGAGGGCTGAAGGGAATAAAGAGGGCATAGGTCAACATGAGTATCATTTAAGTGTCTATCAGTGAACTCTATCCCTTCTTCCTGGTCACCTCTCCATCAGAGCTGCTTCCTGTCTGACTGATGTGAGAGTCAGGAAGGCTTTATGATGGATAGAAAGAACAAAGAACTTTGATTCAGAGAACCTGGGTTTAATCCACTGTGGTATTTATGGGGCAGACAAAGGAAGATAATCCACAGCTTACTGGACAGGTGGATCCTTGGACAAGTCACTTGATCATTCTACAAGCCTCAGGAGTCTTGTAGGTGAAGTGGGGGTGAAAACATTTGCCTCTAGACATCAAGAGGATAAGATATACAATATAGAAATGCTTTGTGAACTGTGAGCTTGTCAAACAGTATTTAAATGAAATTAAAAGGGAGTGACGAAAGAGTAGAAGAACATGGTTGGTTGTCAGGGCCACCAAGGGGAGAAGTATCTTGACAAGGTCACTGTGACACAGTGATAACTTGTAGGGACAAAACATTGGTTTTGTTAGTGAACCCAAGTTGAATCTAGTTCTGAGGCCTAGTATTTATAGACCAAACATATAAGAGATGGAAACATGAACCAGGATATCTATGTATTAGCTTGTGGGAAACCTGTATTTTCAGTGGCTGAAATACCAGAGCCACCCCACCCTGTTATCAAGATGCCTGGGAGACTAAATTAGTCACAAGGGGTGGCTTGGTACTTGTGGATTTAGAACAGTGGGAGTTGGAAGGCCCTGAGGGAGCTGGCTTCCTCTCCTCCATGGGAGAACAGACCTCTGAAATGACCAGATACAGTTCTGGGGACACTGTTGAGTGAATAGTGGTGTGTTCTGGCACTCTGGCACACGCTTCCTGATCTCTTTCTAAGATACAAGTTTCTCTAGTCATACGTCAGTATTGGAAATACCCTTGCTTGTTTCTTTTGAACCTAGGTTTTCTTGGTAAGGTCAGACATGAAGCAGAAACCACTACAGTTTACAGTGAAACTTATCAGAACTTTTAAGGTCACAGGACTATATGAAATCTCTCTGTTAGTATATAATAAAGAATTAGATGAGATGGTTTGACGGCATCACCGACTCGATGGACCTGAGTTTGAGCAAGCTCCGGGAGTTGGTGATGGACAGGGAAGAAAGGCATGCTGCAGTCCATGGGGTTGCAAAGAGTCGAACATGACTGAGCAAATGAACTGAACTGAACTGAACTGAACTGAAAGAACTAAAATGAGTATGGTCAAGCACTCAAATGCATTAATACTAGAAGGACAGCAAAGGAAAAAATCTAGATTCTGATCAGTTCAACAAATAGTTCCTGCACACATACTGTATGTCAAGGACAAGTCAAACATTGGAAATACTCTGATGAGTGAGACGTGATTCTTGCCCTCAAAGGCTTGGGTGATAAGAAGTATGCCAGTGTGTCATTATGATGCACACAACCCACGCAATGATAGAAGCACACACAAGGTATGGAAATGGTACATACAGAAGTGAGAGTGATAACAAGTGATGCCTGGCAGGGTTTTAGAGGATAAACAGGAATTTTTCAGGCAGACAAGGAAGGTCAAGACAGACAATGACATTTAAGGTAGAGGACACTCCGGGTAGAAGGAGTACAAGCAAAGACAAAGACAAGAAAGAGTAAAATTGCTTGAAATAATTGAACATCTGAAGGATCATAAGACTACTGACAATAAATGAGGGTGAAGAGTTAGATTCAATCAAGAAAGGCCTTGTACTCATTCAATAGAGTCTAGGATCTAGACGGTGGGGTCAGAAGTTCTCAGATGGGGTTTGGGGATCTACCGGCTTATTACAACCTACTAAGGGAAGAAAAGAGGTTACATTATGCTACTTGTAAGAACTGAGCATGAACCACAGTTTATCATGTACTTGAGTATTTTTGTTGTTCAGTTGCTAAATTGTGTCAGACTCTTTGTGACCCCATGAACTGCAGCACACCAGGCTTCCTGAGACCTTCACTGTCTCCTGGAGTTTGCTCAAACACATCCATTGAGTCAGTGATGCCAGCCACCCAACTTGTCCTCTGTAGTCCCCTTCTCCTTCTGTCCTCAATCTTTCCGAGCATCAGGGTCTTTTCCAATGACTGGTCTCTTCACATCAGGTGGCCAAAGTATTGGAGCTTCAGGTTCAGCATCAGTCCTTCCAATGAATATTCAGGATTGATTTCATGAGTTTACCCTAAGAAATTTGATCTGCCAATGGATGATCTACTTGTGGAAGTGTCATTTTTTAAAGATATTTTTTTGGGGAGAAGATGTGACAGATAAGGAAGAGACAATAAAGGGATTTAATGATTGAATGATATGGTTAGATTGGTGTTTTAGAGGGATCACTCAGACCAGATTGAATGAGTGTGAGTGATAGTTGCTCAGTTGTGCCCAATTCTTTGCAAACCCATCGATTATAGCCTTCAGACTCCTCTATCCATGGAATTCTCCAGGCAAGAATACTGGACTGGGTTGCCATTTCCTTCTCCACAGACCCAATTGGAGGGGCCCATATTGAAGGTAGGATGACTTGTTAGAGGATTATTCCAAAGGTGCAGGCAAAAGACAATCAAGGCTTGCATCTCAGCTCAAGTCCTTAGAGGTGGCAGAGTGGCCAGAAATGAGGATGAGGAGCTGCATTCCAGAGGTAGTCAGGAATTGAATCATCAGGGCTTGGTGATGGATTGGATATGGGTTGGGGAGGTGGGTGAGGCCAAGGGAGGAGTAGAGGGTGGTTCCATGTTCCTGGTTTGGATAATAACAGAGAATACAGCAAGCAGGTGGGGAGAAATGCTGAGTTACTTCTTCTGAGGTGTCTCCACTCTATTCATGTAATTATTGGGACTAGGGCTATAAACTGAAGTCATCAAAATTTAAAAGTTAGAGTAAACCATCAGATAACTCAGAAGAAGGAATAGAGTGAGAACTGCAGAGAACTTCCAGTAGGAAAGCCAAAAATACATGGGAGAAATGGGTTAAAATGGAGAAAACTTAAAGACCACAAAACCAGTCACAATTCCTCAGCAGTTATTCAGCAAAGATACTGAGGTCCCCTGATCTTAGTGATAATGTCTCAAAATCTTAGACTCCTTATTTCATCCCTGGGTAGGTCCACTGTGGATTTGATGCTTGCAGCTAATTCAAGTAATAATATTCAGGAGGGAAACCCACTAATACAACTGTGTGATAAAAAGTATTCTATCTTCCATCATCAAGATCCTTTTCTATGTGGCAACCATAGTGCCTTGGGTATCCATGCACACACAAGCAAAAATGTACATATGTGTTTATCCTCCTTTCTCATATGTCCTGTGGAATCTGTTCATGTGCCACATCTGATGACCCACTTTCAGCATTTTGCCCTTACCTAGATATATCTGCCGGAGAAGGCAATGGCACCCCACTCCAGTACTCTTGCCTGGAAAATCCCATGGACTGAGGAGCCTGGTGGGCTGCATTCCATGGGGTCACTAAGAGTCAGACACGACTGAGCGACTTCACTTTCACTTTTCACTTTCATGCATTGGAGAAGGAAATGGCAACCCACTCCAGTGCTCTTGCCTGGACAATCCCAGTGACGGGGGAGCCTGGTGGGCTGCCGTCTATGGGGTTGCACAGAGTTGAACACAACTGAAGTGACTTAGCAGCAGAGATATCTGTACACACCTCCTCTCCCTGGGTCTGGATACATGTATTTTGGCTCCTAGTGTTTCAGCTGGAAGAACAGAGTCCTTCCCTCTGTCCATTGGCTGATGGAGCCTTGGGGCTTCCCTTGGGCTATTATTCTTCCTTGAATAGTCACAGTGTTGCAGGCTTTAGGTCAGTGGATGGAGACTTCCTTCCATAACTGGTCCAAGTTTCTTTCCATAACTGTGTGGCTGTTATACAGCCACCTCTCTAATAGAGTTCGGAGGGTCATCTAACTCTAGAGAAGAAAGGACTTTCCTCCTTCCTTCCTCCTCACACAGTAACTCCTTCCTCTCCCACACTCCTAGGCCTAAGACAACTGTCTAACACCTCTGGGAAAACAATAGAATCCAGCAACAATTCCTACAGCCTTTGCCTCTCAGATCCTAGTTCAGCTTAGCTCAATTCTGCCACCCTACTCCTTCCATGGGGTAGGGTCTCCACTAGCCTTCACAAGGGACTGTCCATTAGGCCTTGGAAGAAAGAATTCCAAAAGGCGGCCTTGAACCAGAGCCCATGGTTTTGCGTTAAATTTTAGAAACCATAACAGAACAGTCTTAACTGAAATGGGGATCTTCTGCTGGTCCCTTGGAGGAACTAAGGGGAAGTCTCATAGTTCTATGCTCTGTTCTATCAAAAACATGCATGGAAATCTTAATAGGAACTTTGTGACATTGCTGAAAGTTTATTTTGAAAAAGAATATTCTTTGTTTAGACTAGCTATTCTAAGGGTTTCAGTCTCATTGCTCTCTGTTTTTATAACAAAAATAAAATATCACCCTTTTACAGTGCTAAGAAAAACTTAGATAGTATATCTTACAATTGTACACAATTAAAACAAATCAACACAACATTTTAACTGCAATATAAAGGAGACACAAATTGAAAAAAAAAACCCTGGTATTAATACCCTATATACTTCACTTTGTATATTCTCAGGCAGGGCTCTGTTAGTAGAATCACCATGTGTTCAACCAGCTACAAATGCAGGTGTGCTGCATGTACAATCTAAATACCTTTGATGACACAGTATTCCAAAAAAGGTGCAAACTCCCATAAGTTTCCTAATGAGGGGGAAATACAGACTTCTCTTGATTTACGCAGCAGCAGCATTCCTCAACAACTCAGTGTATCTGCAAACTGAGCATAGCCTCTGTGTCTGTATATGCGACATGGGTTGGGTTCTGAACTGAACCATTATAAAAGGTGGAGCATTCAGAAGCTATTCAGGAGGTCCAGCATAGGATCATGCTGGGTCATACTTATTAAATCACTAAATGCGTCCCCCTCTCCCCCCCCGCCCCATACCACAAGCAAAAAACTGTCTCCACAGATTTCCAAAAGATCCCTATGCTCATACTGCCACTTTAGGGCATTTTGGGAATGGGGATGTTTTTAGAGCATCCAGGGGAGAATATGAGGCACATATTATCAACTGTACTCTCTCTCTCCCCCTCTCTTTCTCTCTCTGTGTGTTGAGGAGGAGGGATTGTGGAAAGGCCTTATCTCCATCTCAGAATATCTTATATGGACCCCTGAATTGTGTAACTGTTTTTTTTAATTAATATCTATTTCATTTGATATTAAAGAAATTTATTCTCTTGAGAGTGAGAGAGAAGATTCAAGAATAGAATCTCAAGACCACTCTGCTTAAGGACCAGAGTAAGAAGGAGAAATCAGAAAAGAGCCTAAAGGAGCAGTCATTGTGTATGGAAGAAGCAAGAGAGCATGGTGTCATGGAAACCATGACAAGCACATTTTAGGAAGAAGAGTCAAGTGTGAGTGGAAGGTTCCTGAGGAAGCTACAAGTTGAGAGGACCTTAGAAATATGGATGGGATTTGGGCAGGGCTTCCCTTGTAGCTCAGTTGGTAAAGAATCTGCCTGCAGTGGAGACCTGGGTTCAATTCCTGGGTCAAGAAGATGCCCTGGAGAAGGAAATGGCAACCTACTCCTGGAGAATCCCATGGACAGAGGAGCCTGGTGGGCTACGGTCTATGGGGTCACAAGAGTTGGACATGACTTAGTGATTACACCACCACCACCAAGGGATGAAGGGGACACTCCAAGCCCCTCTCCTTGTGAAGAGGGCATGGCTGACAGGCTGACTACAATTGGAGGTCAGAGAAGAGGTCTATAAAGTTGCTTCCTTGAGGGAAAGTAAAGATGCCCGAGAGACATCTGGGTGGTGCTAGCCGTTTGTGGTTGTTTCTTGGAAGGATGGATGCAGAAGCTGCCCCGGGATGCTATGCGTCACTGTGCTTGCCCCTCCCATACCTGCTGCAGGGAACGCGGCACTCCCTGCCAGCCCATTATCAGAGAAATGGCGCCATCTCAGTTAACTTGTGACCTGCCCAGGTTCACCTAGAGTTATCCCCCCACTCCCTGCTGCTCACGCCCTGTTTCCAATTTGTCAATAGGCTCTGTTAGTTCTGTCCTGACAGCCTGGAGTGTCCTCTGCTGGCACGAAGGCTCCTTTACACACAGTGCTGGAACCTGTGCTGCTTACCCCAAAGCAGCAGCTCCCAGGGGCAGTGGGAGTGAAGAGTATGTAATTGGAGTGTTTCAGAAAGCTTCTTGGGAATAATAACAGAATAAAAATAATAGAAAGTTTTTTTGCCTTGGTTCTATTTTGTTGGTTGTAAAGACATAAAGAACTAGCTAAACCCTTTTTGGTACAGAGATCTCTGGTGGGAGGAAGTTCTCTCTCTTTAGAAAAGACCCTGATGCTGGGAAAGATTGAAAGCAGAAGGAGAAGGGGACAACAGATGGTGAGGTGGTTGGATGGCATCACCAACTAGATGGGCATGAGTTTGAGCAAGCTCTGGATGTTGATGATGGACAGGTAAGCCTGGTATGCTGCAGTTCATGGGGTCACAAAGAGTTGGACACTTCTGAGTGACTGAACTTGGGTGTTGATTCAGTCATGAGCATTTGGAAAGCCCAAATGACCCACCGAAGAGCTAGTGTGAGCTCAGGGGCAAGAACAGGGGCAGAGAAGAGACTTAATCAAAGGTGACTGAAGGTGTGTGTGTGAAGGTCACTCTCACTGAAGATGGACCACACCACTGTTGCAGAGTAGAAAGTCAGGGCTGTTCTTGCTTGGAAGTGATAAAAGTCACTCTGAAGGACATTCACTGAGGTCCAGTTGTCTGATGGTGGTAGGGGCTGTCCTGTGATGATGAGTTAACCTCCACTGGACATACTTGAGTAGACTGGCCTTTCTCCAGGCAGGCGTGCTTCAGAAGAGTCAAACCCTGGTTGGAACCACTTCCAACCTTGAGACTCATTCCATGTTTCCCTATCACCTTCCCAAGACTCCATATTCAATTTCCTTTCTTTTTCTTCCCTAAGTTTCAGAGTCAACTTCCAAAATATTTTGACCAACTGTTTAAAGAGTATAAAAGTTTGGTCTTGGTCTGAGCTGATCTGACAGGTGATCTGGAGAACATCTTTGTTCAGTTAAGAAGACACTGAAGTTCAGTCCTTGATCTTGGATGGTTCATGGCAGGGTGTGCATGAGACAAGGATTGAGGTGAGGCTGTTCTTGCCCCATCCTCTAAGTTATAGGTCCTTAATTAACCTCAACTATTTGGAAGGTGAGAGGGGTGTGTCAAGGGCGGGGGCAGTTCCCTGGTTTAGCTTTCTGGATCCAACAACCTATACATTCCTATTCTCCTCCTCTCTACTCTGTGTGCAATGAGGCTGTTGATTAGTCCCTTTTGGTGTCAGCTTTAATTTCTCCTGTTGTCAGCACAGTTGATTTCCTTTTGTTCTACACCTAGTGAGCTTGAAGAACGTTCTGGGCACGTGGAAGGGACATATAGTGCACCAACTCTATGTCCCTGAGGGAAGCAGGAGATGGTCCTGTAGTTGAAATCACTCCAATCAACAGGTTAACATTTGAGTGTCTCCAATTCACACTCTGCTAACTGCAAAGGTGTGTTTGGGATTAGAGAAACCCCTATGGGCTCCAGGGGAGTGCCCTGTTTTTGGCTGCCTTCTCTTCAGTGATCTCTCTTGGCCTTATGGTACATAAACACATTGCCATGGTGAGGCTTTGAGAGAAGGGGGTGTGGCAAGAGCCTCTGCTACCTCATTGTCACTTGTGACTTGCCCCGTGCCACCGTGGAGAGGTGTGCACCTGGCAGGACCAGGGGAAGAAGCCAGTCCACACCACGGTGGAACAATTACCAGCCTGTGGTTATTGAGGGTCTGATGGAGCAAGGGCTGGATTATCTTGACTCTGGACACAAATCATTAGCCCCTTCCCACAGACAAATGAGTAGAAGGAGCAGTCAGTCTGAGGCCTTAACAGCCTGGGGGAATCTTTGCAGTGGAAGATTTAGCAGCTTAGGAAGGACACTGCTCCTATTTATTTCATATTTTTCGTCATTGTGGGTAACAGCTTTTGGGGTGGGGCTATTTATTAAGCCCCTGCTGTTGGTCTTTCTGGGCACATTTCTGGCTCTGAACTCCCATGCTGTCAGGGGTCGGGTGGCTGGGTGGCAGAGATGGCTCTGGCACTCCTTAGTCACGTGGGCTTGACGAGTCATTGAACTCAGTTTCTTCATCTTAAAAGGGAAGGAAGTTACCATCAGGTGGTCTCTGACATGCTTCTAGCTGTTAGTAGTATAGACACTAGAATGGGCTGGAGTGCCTTGCAGAAGGGCAGAGCAGTGCCAGGAAAGCTCCGTGTGGGGAGCGGAGATCAGGGAGAAGAGGGTGGGGTGGGCAGAAGTGGGGCTCACAGAAGGCTGTGGAACCTGAAGACGCTGGTGCAAGTCCTGGGTCTGCCATGTGACTCGTCTTGTGACCGCAGGCAGATCTCAGCAATATCTTAGAGGCTCACTTTGCTCATGTGTGAAACGGGTGGCTGGAAATGGTCGAGATGAAGTGATATCTGCGAGGGTGCTCTGACATCCCTTCCACTGTTGTTCTCTCTGGAGAAGGGGCTGGAGTGGGGGTGGGGCATAAGCAGCGGTGCATCTGTGGGACCTGGGAGGGGCAGCTTCCCTGGGGACAAGGGGAGTCCTGCCTCTCATTCTTCTCTATAGCTTCATTCTTTAGGTCTTGATGCATTCAAGAGTCTTCCTTTTAAAAGAAATACTCATTCGGACTTCCCTAGTGGTCTAGTGGTTAAGACTCTGCATTTCCATTGCAGGGGGCAGGGGTTTGATCCCTGGTCAGGGAAGTTCCACATATCACATGGTGAAGCCAAAACAAAACAAAACAAAAATCCCCCAACAGGATTATATAAAAGAAACACTCACCTATTGGAGGGAAGGATTATGTCTTAGCACCATTACCACTAGCTCTGCAGTGAGTGGCAGGTTAACACCCAGGCAGGACTGAGCTGACCACCAACTGGGACCTCCAGGGAGTAGGGCTTGGGAGGTGGGCTCGTGAGACTCAGGTATGCCTGCACGGTCAGGTGGCAAGATGCAGCCTACAAAGTAACATTTCTATTTTATTACCACAGTGTTGGAATTTCTAGCCATTTTTAGCCACTCCTATAGACAGTAAGAAAGTAGAAACATTTGCTTTCTGCTGGAAATTGTGCCAAGTGCTACATGTGTTATTTATTTTAATATTTCATCCCAATTATTTTATTTACTTTTATATCAACTCTCTGAAGTAAATGGTACCATTATGCCCACTGTACAGATGAGGAACTAGAGGCCATGAACAGATAGGTAATCCTTCTAAGGTCAAGAAGCTAATAGGCGTTGGGGTTGGGATTCAATCCAGGTGTGGGACACAAATCCGTTTCCTCACCCAGGACACAGAGTCACCTTCAAGGGTGCTTTAGCATTCGAGCTTTCCTCCCCCTCAACGGAGGGGGATTCTTTTCTCTTGGGATAACGTGGTCACTTTCATGCTGAGACAGAAGTCAAGGAGAAGATCTGAGAGACAGGAAGGAACCCCACAGACCCAGTGTCTGGAAGCCTGTGTTTCGACCACCTGGTGAGAACAAGGTGGCTCAGGCTTGGCCCAGCCTCGGCCCAGCCTCAGGAGCTCCCTTTTCACACTTTCCCACCAGGATCTGCACAGAAGATAATGAGGAGCCCTCCTCTGTCCTTTGAGGGCCCTGGTCTGCCCGGCACTGGGGAAGTGCTCCTCTCAATGCCAGACAGAGAGCTGAGTGCTGCTGCTAAAACACCAGTGAGGAAACCTCACCTGGCATGTCCCACCAACCTCATCATCAGGATAACCTAGACCTTCCCCCTTCTGCTGCACAGTGTTATTCCTTCCTCTGGCTCTCTGGTGGAGACGTGCTCAATCCCTGGGCAGATGGTTGTCTGAGCTTTAGGGCAAAGGCAGAGTTTGCTTTTCTAGGATCATCTCAGCAACAAGCCCATTGGAATACAATGGTCTTCAACTTGTTGCTGGGGAAGCCATTGCCCCACAAAGGTTAGGACACCAGAGGTGCACCAGGGTCCTGTGGAGGGGAGGGACTGAAGGAACCTCTTGCAGGAACAAGGATCAGGAAGGTACAGAATAATCTTGTGATCCAGCTAAGCTCCATCTCCCAGCTGCTGATCTGGGCAGAAGGGAAGTGGAGGTGGGAAATACAGGAGGAGGATGACTGGTGAGGAAGAGATCAACCCCCAAGGGTGTGGAAACTGTTAAAATACTGTGCAGACAGCCTGGCGCTGCTTCAACAACACAGATCAAAAGCAGGACAGGCTACTTACCCCTCCCACTTCTCTACTGCTCTGTGCTGCTCCTCTCAGGGACTTCAGGCCCAGCCCAGTGTCTGCCCCTGGATGACCCTCCAGCCTCTCGGACACTCTCTAGCTCCCAGGTTTCCCACCACTGCTAAGACCAACACTAGGGAGTTTGGTGACTCCAGTACAGTGCTGGTGACAACTTCCCAAATGGCATCTTTGATTCACTCCTCACTTCCCACGGCCCCAGGAGCAGGGCTCCCAGGGACCAGGCAGGAGTGAATGGGCCTCTCACTAGCCCTTTTTGTCAAGGCACATCTGGGCTCAATGCTGAGCCCCCCTGAGCCTCTGTACTCAAAGAGAGAAACAGGAGGGCCCCTGAAACTTGTTCTTACAGAGACCTTGGCAGCTCCCTGCTGTCTCCTGCAGTGATGTGTGATGGGGGCTGTGGGCTGAATCCACACTTTGTATAGAGGGGAAGGATGCCAAGCTATTCTGTCCTTTCTAGCTGGTGACACATAGACTTCCTGGAACATAAGAGGGGGCAGGGGACCACCCTTGTTTCTCACACTCTGTCTGATAATCTATCATACTCCCTCTCCCCCTGACTGCCTACACCCATAGCAGCCCTCCTCTCCTCTGTGCTCCCTGCCCAGCATCTCCACCTTCTTGGGTGTGAGCAGAAACCCTGAGCATCCCGACGCAGCAAAGCCCTCTTCTCGTGGCCTCCATGCACAGTTGGGAAGCAATGGCCTGAGAGAGATGAGTCAGCTGGCACATTTGAGGAAACAGTGTGCCGAAGCCGGTTCTGGGAGTCAGGCCTGGGGCTGGTTCATGATACAAGGAGGCGAGATCAGTTCAGGATAGTGATGCGTGAGATATTTGGGTCATGGGCCCTGATGAGAATCTGGGAGAGCTCTCTATGTCTGTGCTCTGTCTCCTCAGTGAAACTTCACAGTCCCAGGCAAGCAGCCAGTTTTGCCAGACTGTCTGGAGCCCAGCCATGGACAGCTCCATGGCTCCAGTTTAATATGCCAGCTTGGGAGTTTGTGGGCTGAAGACCCACAAACATGGCTTGAGCACTTGAGTCGGTGATCTAAGAAACCAGATGGATATGGGGAAACAAGGGCACAGGTGTGACAGAGTGAAGGGGCACAGCGTTAGGGGGAGTAGCACCCCTGGGATGGATCAGCAAAAGCTTTCCAGCAAAGGGGAATCTGACATGAGCAGGAGGAGGGGCACTGACCTGGATCCTCTGGTATCTGGAGAGATGCTGGGATCTCAGTGATGAACAAAACAAAACGTTTCCTGGGCACAAGCCGTGTGTCATTACAGCAGACCCTCCCATGCCTCTGTTTTCCCCTCTGTAATAATTCTCATCACATAGAACTGTTAGCAGATTGGAGACCAGGAACGGAAACAACATCCCATGAAGGACAAAGTGCTGTGGGATGGGAGATATTTAAGATCCTGCCAAGGAGGCTAAACGAAGTGACAAACTACTCCTGTCCCCTCCAAGGGACGTAACTCCAGATGCTGCATCTGCTGCCCAAGAGGGAGGGGGCCTCCAGGGAGATGCACTTGGCCACACTTGACACTCCTCTCTGCTGCTCACGGACAGGAGGATTTGTGATTGCTCAGTATCTGCACAGAACAGGGCAAGGGAAAATGTTGGCAATGATGCGCCTCCAGGGACTTGCCTAGACAACACTTCCTCAATATCCCAGCACAAAAGTCTGACACTGTCATCTCTTTTTCTTACCAGAGAAACGTTATTTCTGTTTCAGAGTGAATGGCGTGGATTCTGTCTCTGAGTTGGGAAAATCCCCTGGAGGAGGGCATGGCAACTCACTCCAGTACTCTTGCTTGGAGAATCCCATGGACAGAGGAGCCTGGTGGGGTACAGTCCGTGAGGTCGCACCGAGATGGACACGACTAAAGCAACTTAGTATCTGCACATTCTTTTTTTTTAACCAGAGAAATGGCATCGAGTTAAACCTACAGAGTGAACTACAGACACTGTCCTGGCCCTCTGGGGGTACCCAATGTATGGACAGTGAACCATGGCTATAGTAACAGGTCTCAGAGGATGGGCCCTGAACTGAGGGTGTGGCTGTGTGGGGCCCACCCTGGAAAATGGAGCCCAGGAAACCCTCAGCATCTTACACTTTAGTGTTTAAGAGTCAGTTGAGGTGCTGATGTGGAGGGCTGGTGGGGAAGTTGGGCTCCATACAGACTCTCCCACAATCCACCCTCACTCCAAAGATGCAAACCTAAACAATCAGGGTGTCAGGGAAGTGCCAAAAAGAGCAAAGATATTCTTCGGTTCAATTCAGTTCAGTCGCTCAGTCGTGTCTGACTCTTTGCGACCCCATGAATCACAGCACGCCAGGCCTCCCTGTCCATCACCAATTCCCGGAGTTCACTCAGACTCATGTCCCTCGAGTCGGTGACGCCATCCAGCCATCTCATCCTCTGTCGTCCCCTGCTCCACCTGCCCCCAATCCCTCCCAGCATCAGAGTCTTTTCCAATGAGTCAACTCTTCGAATGAGGTGGCCGAAGTACTGGAGTTTCAGCTTTAGCATCATTCCTTCCAAAGAAATCCCAGGGCTGATCTCCTTCAGAATGGACTGGTTGGATCTCCTTGCAGTCCAAGGGACTCTCAAGAGTCTTCTCCAACACCACAGTTCAAAAGCATCAATTCTTCGGCACTCAGCCTTCTTCACAGTCCAACTCTCACATCCATACATGACCACAGGAAAAACCATAGCCTTGACTAGACGGACCTTTGTTGGCAAAGTAATGTCTTTGCTTTTGAATATGCTATCTAGGTTGGTCATAACTTTCCTTCCAAGGAGTAAGCGTCTTTTAATTTCATGGCTGCAGTCACCATCTGCAGTGATTTTGGAGCCCAGAAAAATAAATTCTGACACTGTTTCCACTGTTTCCCCATCTATTTCCCATGAAGTGATGGGACCGGATGCCATGATCTTCGTTTTCTGAATGTTGAGTTTTAAGCCAACTTTTTCACTCTCCTCTTTCACTTTCATCAAGAGGCTTTTTAGTTCCTCTTCACTTTCTGCCATAAGGATGGTGTCATCTGCATATCTGAGGTTATGGATATTTCTCCCGGCAATCTTGATTCCAGCTTGTGCTTCTTCCAGCCCAGCGTTTCTCATGACGTACTTACCTCCCCCAAAAGAGAAAGATTCTGGAGATTTTACATCTCAGGGACTCCAAATTTCAGACAGACTTGTCTCAGAATCTAAAACATTTTTAAATTAATTAATTATATTTTTCTCAAAATCTTTGAGAAGAAGTTTTATGGCTAATGTGGAGTCCTAGAAGAAGAGGTCAAGTTCTCCACCTGCTCCCGGGTCTGCTGGTGAGCTCTGACATCAAGGAGAGAGAAAGAGTAAAAGGAGAAACAGTAGACTGGAATTTTAACTGCTAGAGTCAGAATTTGGAGGTGGTGAAATGCTATTTGTTGCCTTCTTTTAAAATGAACTATCAGTAGTGTTTTTATTTCTTATTGAAGCATAGTTGCTTTGCAATATTATATGTTATAGGTGTATAATACAGTGATTCACAACTTTTAAAGGTTATATTGAATTTATAGTATGATAAAATATTGGCTATATTCCCCACATCCCTGTAGCTTACTTTATACATAATAGATTATGCCTTAGTGAAATGTTATTTCAAAGAGATACGCTTGTTCTGTCGCTTTAGTTGTGTCCGACTCTTGGTGACCTCATGGACTATAGCCCCCCAGGCTCCTCCGTCCATGGGATTTTTCCCAACAAGAATAGTGGAGTGGGTTGTCACGCCCTCCTCCAGGGGATCTTCCCAACCCAGGAATCAAACTCAGGTCTCCTGTGGCTCCTGCATTGCGGCGGATTCTTTACCACTGAGCTGCCGGGGAAGCCCAAAGAGACAATTACTTTTTCAATCAATTTTGTTTCTAGGAACCTTTGAAAAACAGAATATAAACTCTGAAGGAACTCACAGTGGAGAATCAAGACATAAGAAAATTGTGCCATTCAGATCCTAGTTGCTCAACCTGGCAGGAGTTCCTGATGCTAAAACTCCCCTTTGTTAGCTGAAGTCATAGATATTTGCCCTTCTTCCTCCTCTCTGGCTGTCTTTTATCTGCTTTGCTGCTGCTATTACCTCCCTGTTCCTCTGTGAGAAAAATTGTTGAAAGCAGAGTGTGGATTTTGATTTCCAAGTTTTCCCAGAGTTGGCTTCAGCAGTCAGGGCTTTACCTCCTGTTAATGTTGGTTTGAAGCACAAACTGACTTCTGAATGGGAGGGACACTTAGGGGTCTGTAATCCAGTGACTCCATTTTACACAGGGATCCCCGACCTTTAGGATCTAATGCCTGATGATTTGAGGTGGAGCTGATGTAATAATATAAATAAATATAAGTAAATAACAATAGAAATAAATGCAAAATAAATGTAATGTGCTTGAATCAAATCCATGGAACAACTGTCTTCCACAAAACTACTCCTCGGTGCCAAAAATGTTGGGGACCGCTGATTTTACAGACAAGAAAACCAAGACTCAGAAAGGCAAAGGGCTGCCCCGAAGTTCTGGAGTCAGTTGGCTGCAGCTTCTCTGACCCCACACATGATGTTCTTCCCATTCGTGTTGGTTCCTAGATGCCTCAGTCCACAGGTGAGAGGAGGGAGGTCTGGTAAGAGAGGTAACATGTCAAAGTCACATGGCTAGTTTCCGGCAGAGAGACCTGACCTTTACAACTAAACACAGTCTTCCTAGTTCATTAAACTGCTTCCTTTATAAAAGTACTGCTAAACAGGGACAAATAGGCTGTTTTGAATGCCTGATGGGTTCAGTATGTGAGCTATAGCTCATAAAAATATAATTTGCTTCATGAATTTAAGTGTGTCTAAGTCTCATAAAAATATAATTCGTGTCATTAATTTAATACATCTCACATGAGTGACTGTACTAGCTTCAGTAAACAGTCACTGCTTCTTTAGCAATGACTTGCATTTTCAGAATTTAAAATGCTTTTAAAGAAGAGTTTGTCTCTAGACAAATTGATAGAATGTGAGATCTTGGACTGGATCCTGATTTAAAAAGGAAAAAAGCTATAAAGGACTGAGTTGGAATAAGGGGAGAATTTTTTAATATGGACCATATATCAGAAAATTACATACCACTGTTAAATGTCCTGAATTCAATCATTGTGTCATGCTTATATAGCAAAACTGTGTTATTCTTTAGGTTGCATAAGGAAATATTTGAAGGTAAAATTTCATAATCTGAGAGTAAGTTACTCTCAAAAGTTTCAAGAGTTAAAAAAATTAATACTTATATAAATAAAGAGCTATGGCAAATGTTACAATGGAATATGGATGTTAATTTGCTCCTCTAGTGGATGTTAGGTGGGCTTGATAGGTTTTCCAAATAAAGTGTTGGAAAAAGAAAAAAGAAGAGTTTGGAAGACCCATGGTTTTTGATGGGGAAAGTAAAAAGCTGTCCAGAGAGCTTTGAACAGTTATCCTCTTCCCCCCCACCCCCTTGATAAAAATCCTTGTAGCAAAGGTACCAACTAGAATCAAGACCTTTGGGCATTTCTTCCAAAACAAGGCATCCCAGTGCATACAGTTCTGAAGACATCTCTAAGAACTTTGTTGCTAGACTGAAGAGCAAGAGTCTCTTGAATTTGGGCTTCTACAATCCCAGTTTTTCCCCACCATTCTTTTCTCTCTCTCTCCCTTTTAAAAAGGGAGACAGTATTTCTTCACTTGCTTCCTCCTAGTATTATTCTGAGACAACCCACCACAGAAGCCTTGAAAGAGATAAAATGATGGGGAAGGATTGAGATGGAAGCTGGAGGTAGGAGGAAAAGTGTGGGCTGAAAGCATCCGAATGGAAGCATCTTCCAGTGGGCACGTGGCACAGAGAACTGCTGAAGAAATGGCACGTTCCCAGGTAGAGGCACAGCAGGTGAGCTGTAGCTGTGAACGGCAGCAGTGCAATCTAGGATTAGTAGTAAGGCTCCCCAAAAGTGAGGGGTTGAGTAAGAAGAGGGGGCAGATTTAATCTGGGGAAACCCGGGGAAATCTCTTGAACTGTGGGGAAGCAGTGAGTAGTATAATGATGATGACTATTTTTGTGAAATCTTAACCAGGATGGGAGGGGGAGTTTGATGGCTGTCTTATCCTTCCATATCAGGGTGGTTATAGGGATAGTGGGTAAGCAAGAATATTGTGCCAGAGAAGGGGGAGTACTTAGTTTAGAAAATAGCTTAGCTGGAACAAGGGGTGGGGACAAGATGAATGGGGACAAGCCTTTTTTGGCTCTTTCTGTGTGAATGAAGACATATTATGGGTGAGAACACACAGGCACACACTTTGGAGTGATAGTATTACCTAGATAGCATTTTAGCCCACAAGTCCAGTGACTTGTAGGTAGCATGAATGAACAGGAGCTGAGTTCATTCAACTATTGGTTGAGTCTATGGAAAACAAAGCTGGGATGTGTAACCTTGCATTGTTTGGTCGGATCTGCTGGAAATGAGAAAATTCCCAGTTAGAACACTAGAACTGCATGGGACATCTGAGGCCACAATAGCAGGAAAGGAAGCGATATTCTTCCCTGTGGAAGCCCAAGGACGCAGCTCAATGTAACCCAAGGAAGATGGCGATGTAACTGTAAGAGAGATACACAGGCAGGTACGGGAGTTTAGGGAGGGCGATATTAAGTTCCAGTGGGAGAATCTGAGGTTAGCATCCATACCAATTTCCCATTGGCTAAACAGTTCACCCCTTTTTTGCTTAACACTGAGTTTGCTTTTCTGCTCCATTGGCCAAAGGATATGCTTTTGAAAAACTAAACACTTAGAGGCTTGGGCTTGCCGGCAACTCGTTGAAAGAAGAATTGAGGAGCCGGATGAAGGACTTTATCCTACAGGATCTCTGTTCTGTTCTCAGAGATAGCAAAGCTTAAAACCCTATGTACCAAGAGGTTAGTGTTGTTCTGGCCCATTAGGCATCTAGGATAAATGTTCTCAGTTTATAGATGAAGAAATTGAAGGCTGTATGGAAGTCAGTCACAAAATCATAACCAGAACCATGAATCTTAACTTGGATTTCACTGCCTTAAAGAATGCAAAACAGGTTTTCTAGAAAAACACATTCAGATTATATAAAAGGTAAAATTTAAAACGGAAACAAAATATGTTCTAAAACATACAATCTGCATTAATTCTACCTTTCATGTTTCAAGAAAAGAGGAGGGTGCTTCCTTCTTAAACCTGACTTTCAAAACCTCGCAAATAGATCTAGAAAGGGAAGGTACCCTGAAGTGAGCGTGGGAGGGAGAGTCAGTTGGGGTGACTTACAGAGCAGTACAGCATGGAGGCCAGGCTGTGTGCTTGGCACAAGCCTAGAGCATGGTAGAGGCTCCACAGATGTTTGCTCCTTTCCTTCTCAGAGGATTAAGAACTCCCCTCCCCCAAGCCCACCAAGTCTGGCATGGCCTTGGCACAGTCACAGTGGTGTAATGGCCATTAGGGCATTGTTCAGATGCCTGCAGATAACACTTGACATCGGACTGGGGTTCACTCTAAAGCTTTTAGCCTATGGTTTATCTGTATGATTATATAGGCCAGACTGGGAGGGGGGGAGGGGAAAGTCAAGCAGACACATTCACTTACTCATTTCAGTGTTGTATTACTGCAAACCAAATATCCTGAATAGCTCAGTGTCATCCATCTCTTCCCTACTTTGGCCACTTAGTTGAGACATAGAATTGGAGACTTGGGGGAGGGGGTGTGAGAAGGTAAATAACACTTATTGAGTTTCTGCTATTAACTAGGAACTACCTGATCTGCCTCTTGAGAAATTTGTATGCAGGTCAGGAAGCAACAGTTAGAACTGGAAATGGAACAACAGACTGGTTCCAAATAGGAAAAGGAGTACGTCAAGGCTGTATATTGTCACCTGTTTATTTAACTTATATGCAGAGTACATCATGAGAAACGCTGGACTGGAAGAAACACAAGCTGGAATCAAGATTGCTGGGAGAAATATCCATAACCTCAGATATGCAGATGACACCATCCTTATGGCAGAAAGTGAAGAGGAACTAAAAAGCCTCTTGATGAAAGTGAAAGAGGAGAGTGAAAAAGTTGGCTTAAAGCTCAACATTCAGAAAACGAAGATCATGGCATCTGGTCCCATCACTTCATGGGAAATAGATGGGGTAACAGTAGAAACAGTGTCAGAATTTATTTTTCTGGGCTCCAAAATCACTGCAGATGGTGACTTCAGCCATGAAATTAAAAGACGCTTACTCCTTGGAAGGAAAGTTATGACCAACCTAGATAGCATATTCAAAAGCAAAGACATTACTTTGCCAACAAAGGTTTGTCTAGTCAAGGCTATGGTTTTTCCTGTGGTCATGTATGGATGTGAGAGTTGGACTGTGAAGAAGGCTGAGTGCTGAAGAATTGATGCTTTTGAACTGTGGTTTTGGAGAAAACTCTTGAGAGTCCCTTGGACTGCAAGGAGATCCAACCAGTCCATTCTGAAGGAGATCAGCCCTGAGTATTCTTTGGAAGGAATGATGCTAAAGCTGAAACTCCAGTACTTTGGCCACCTCATGCGAAGAGTTGACTCATTGGAAAAGACTCTGATGCTGGGAGGGATTGGGGGCAAGAGGAGAAGGGGACGACAGAGGATGAGATGGCTGGATGGCATCACTGACTCGAGGGACGTGAGTCTGAGTGAACTCCGGGAGTTGGTGATGGACAGGGAGGCCTGGCATGCTGCGATTCATGGGGTCGCAAAGAGTCGGACACGACTGAGCGACTGATCTGATCTGATGCATAGCACATGAGCTTATCTTGTTCTGCTTTTACAATAGCCATGTTCTTCTTCTTACTCACTTTTATGATGAGGAAACCAAGACTTCAAGAGTATTATGAATTATCCAAGGTCATTTAACTCAAATACAATGAAACTGGGACTTAGTCTCAAAGTGTATGTTTATTACATTTTCTTAATGCTAACTCTGCCCTAGGATCTGAGAAATCCTAGGGAAATCTGTAACTTGTGGCATTGTTGTGGAGGTGCACAGTCATAGCCATCAGAAGGGAGAATAAGATGCTAAGGGTGAAAGGAAAAGAAGGTATCTATGCGTCACCCAAAATAGTAATGAGACCTAACACTTGTATCGTGTGTCATGGTTTTCAAAACAGTTCGAATGAACTTCCCACTTTATAGGTAAGAATACAGAAACAGCATTTAATTCAAAGTCACAGAGCCAGTAAATGGAAAAACTGGGGACTCAAATCCAGAATGTTTGACATTAAGTTCCATTCTAGTACTGCATACTGCATCTCCCATGTATACGGTCACATAGACCAAAGAAGGACCTTGGTTGAGTTTAAGCATGGAGACTCTGTGTACTCGGTGACTTGATGGGTCTTCTGATGTTCATTCACCTCTGGGTATCATTGAAGAGTCCAGCTTCCAAACTGCTTAGCATGATCACCAAGTAATACATGATTACTAAATGGCTGAATCAATGTACACTTGGAACTTGGAGTTGCATAAAGCCTATGATTGCCATCTTTTGTTGTGTACCTAGAGTTAGACAGACCCAGGGACAGAGGAACTTCTCTGAAGGCCTTCATTCTCTGGGTTTTCATGTAGAAAAATCATGGAGTTGATAGTTATAAAGACCTGGTTACAGGAAGGAAAATTCTCCTCTTCTCAGTGACTGGCTACTGTGGAGTCCTGGTGTGGTATGGGAAGGGAACAGTCAAGATATTTTGCAAACTGACAACTTTTTTTTTCTTTATTCTCTTCTTTTTTTAAAATTTCAAAGTCTTTATTGAATTTGTTGTGGTATTGCTTCTGTTGTTTATGTTCTGGCTTTTTGGCCATGAGGCATGTGGTATCTCAGCTCCTCAAGAGGGGATCAAACCCTCACCCCCTGCATTAGAAGGTGAAATCTCAACCACTGGACCACCAGGGAAGCCCTAAAACTGACAACTTTTTTGAAGCATCCTTGGTCAACTCCTTTCTGTGACAGGTTGCGTGTTTCCCCACATGGCATTCATGCTCTGAAAAATCCCTTGTTGAGACTCTTCCTGGCACAGAAGAAAAAGCAAGGGGGAACACTGAGGCTAGTATTGAGGAGCCTCCGAAGTTTCTAAGCCCGTCATCTCTTCCATCAGCAGAACTGGGTGGCGAGCCTCCAGAGGCCCTAGGGGCAGCTGGCCTCCCTTGGATTGGTCCAGAGCAGGGAGCAGCATTCTGCAGAATGCCCTTTTTTTTTTTTTCCCAGACTGAGAAACTCATCCTGACCTCCTCTTTTGATGATTTTACAAAAATTAAATGGTGTCACAGATGCTCAGATAAACAGAAGTTTGCAATGAAAACAAGTTCTGGGAGGGAGCTGATTAATAGATTTTTAAATGGCTATTAGCTTGATAATCACTCACCAGGAGTAGCTTCCAGGCAGACCAAACTCTTGCATACATGGGCCCACACCCATGCACACCACCACCTAGTTGGCAGGTATAAAAGGGGACCATGACAGTCTTCCAACAGCAGTGCTGAGTCTCCCATCGGAACTCCTCTCGGGAACCTGCAACTTCCCTCTCCGGGCAAAGGCATCATGAGCTGTCAGATCTCCTACCAGTCTCGAGGAAGAGGAGGAGGTGGAGGAGGATTCCGGGGCTTCAGTAGCGGCTCGGCCGTGGTCCCCGGTCGAAGCCGGCTATCAGGAACCAGCTTCTCCTGCTTGAGCCGCCACGGCGGTGGCGGCGGGGGCTTTGGCGGAGGCGGATTCGGCGGAGGTGGCTTCAGCAGTCGGAGTCTCGTTAACCTTGGAGGGTCCAGGAGCACCTCCATTAGCGTGGCTGGAGGAGGTGGAAGCTTTGGCTCCTATGGAGGATTTGGTGGCAGAGGAGGTGGCTTTGGAGGCGGCCTCGGCGTTGGAGGAGGCAGTTTTGGTGGAGGCCGCTTTGGAGGTGGTGGTGGCTTTGGAGGTTTGGGGGGTCCTGGTGGCTTTGGGGGTCCTGGTGGCTTCGGCCCTGGAGGATTCCCTGGTGGAGGTATCCACGAAGTGTCTATCAACCAGAGCCTCCTGCAGCCTCTCAATGTGAAAGTTGACCCGGAGATACAGAACGTGAAGTCTCAGGAGCGGGAGCAGATCAAAGCTCTCAACAACAAATTTGCCACTTTCATCGACAAGGTGAGTCATGAGAAGCTGGCTTCATCTAAGGCTCAGGATGCCCTGCTTCTTTCAGTGCTAACTGAAAAGCAAATGATAAAGATTCATTTTTTAATAAGCCATAGGTGCAGTCTGGAGAAGGCAATGGCACTCCACTCCAGTACTCTTGCCTGGAAAATCCCATGGACTGAGGAGCCTGGTGGGCTGTAGTCCATGGGGTTGCTAAGAGTCGGGCATGACTGAGCGACTTCACTTTCACTTTTCACTTTCATGCATTGGAGAAGGAAATGGCAACCCACTCCAGTGTTCTTGCTTATAAGAACACTGGAGAATCCCAGGGACAGGGGAGCCTGATGGGCTGCTGTCTATGGGGTCGCACAGAGTCGGACACGACTGAAGCGACTTAGCAGCAGCAGCAGCAAGTGCAGTCACACTGTCCTGGGTAATTGGCAGTATCCACAGGGGAAAGATGCAAGCTTCATGGGTGCCATTTCCATAATAGTCTGCGGTTGGGAATTAATTGTGACATTGGCTTTACTGTCTCAGCCTAAACAAACAATACTAATGGAAAATTCTGAAAATCAGTAAAAAACTGACACAGACAAGAATGGACTATTTCAAGCCAAGTGTTTTAGAGGGGGTTGGTAAAACATCTTCTGAGACTGTTCTTCCTTCCCTAGAAGTTATTGCTCTATTAAATTCTAGGAAGCGAAGCCTGAAATATCTATTTAGGAATGAATGAACTTCTGCCTTCAGGAGAAGCTTTCTTAGTTTTATAAACCACAAAGTTTTTAATTGATGTCACTTTGGAGTGTGATAGGGTTCTCTCCCATTTCAAGGCAGAGAAACCTGTCTAAAAAATTTACAAGGCTCTTAAAAATCAGATGGAGGAGCCCTGCCCTTATACTCATAGCCCTTAGGAACAGTGCCAGTGAAAGCTTGCTTTTGGTTTTCCCCAGAATTTATGGGACCTTTATTGGAAATTCAAGCAGGATCAGGGAGGGAGATGGCCTGGAGTTTTGAAAGCACCTGCAAACAAAATAGTGGATGGGAAAGTAGGAAAAAGAGTGCTCTGCGTGGAGAGTGCCGGATGTAACATTTAGGAGCCTACAGAACTTTCCAAGTGTGGAGGCAGAGAGCTCAGAAGCTCTGCCCAGCATGATCCGGCATGCAGCTGGGGAGGATGAAGCCACGTGGTTTTCCCTATCTCCTGAAGGAGAATCAGAGCTGACCCTGGCCTGTTGGTCGGAAGGACAACCCAGAGCTCATGTGCTTTCCTTCTGGTCCCCGCAGGTGCGGTTCCTGGAGCAGCAGAATCAGGTGCTGCAGACCAAATGGGAACTGCTACAACAAATCAATGTGGGCACCCGTACCACCAACCTGGAACCCCTCTTCCAGGGGTACATCAGCCAACTGCAGAGTCATTTGGACAAGCTTTATTCAGAAAGAATGTTACAAGAGTCAGAGCTGAACAACATGCAGGATCTTGTTGAAGATTTTAAGAAGAAGTAAGTGGCAGAGTGAAAACTGGGTGGAGATAAACCTTGATTTGAGCCCATCCAGTCATTGCCCCAGAAAACCACTCATCTCCCAGTTGCATTTGTGGGGATAAAGGGGAGAGCCTTCTGTATCTTTGCTGATTGTTTGGGAGGAAGACATTTAGGGCTTTAGAGATCATGTTTTTGACAAGTTTGATGGTTAATTTATAGAAAAGCATCCTCATCTGGGTTATCATCATTTCAATTTAGACAAAAGTATTTTTTAATAGTCCCAGGAAATGGAGTATTTTGGGTGAATCCAGTAGGAAAAGGAAAAAAAAAAAAACGGGAAACAAACTAGTACTAATCTAACTGCAGTGTCCTTGGGTACCAACAGGTATGAGGATGAAGTCAACAAGCGCACAGCTGCTGAGAACGAGTTTGTGACACTTAAAAAGGTGAGTGAGAGAATGTCATGGTTGGGGTGGGAGTGAGGATGCATCAGAGCCCATTGTGCCCAGATGGACAAGCTGGAGCACACCTCTGAGTGAAAAAAGCACCAGCCAGGAAAGGGTGAAGCATGTCCATGGCTGGTTCTCATGGAAATAAAGGTGTCTCTGTAGTTCAAGCTTCAGGCAATTTCTGTGCTTTTGCTAGGGCATTTCCCATAATTACGTACTCAAAGACTGTATTGAGTCTTGAAAGCTATGACCATAGAAAGCACTTGATTTTTTTTCTAAAGGGCCGAGGAAGGCATGGGACTTCCTTAGATTGCCTACTTAAAGGTGTAGTCAGTTGGGCTGACAAAGGTTTGAGCCTGAAGGCAGAAGCGTGTGTTCTCAGCCTGGTTTCTGCAGAGGCTTTGGTGTGAAATCCAGAAGAGGTGGGATGGATAGATAGGATGGGAGAGTTGGGGACTGACTGTTAAAAGCCACAGAGGCTGTTATGCTCTTTGGTGGAAACACAGAGCATACCAAGCAGGAAGGAGAGAATGGTTGACAAAGCTCGGTCCCATCAGAGCTCTGATGGTCCTGGGGGAGTGTGAGCAGTGACGTGGGCATGTAGCCCCCTGCAGAGATGCACTGTGGACTTCATGCCAGATGAGGTCCTGTGGGGTTGTGGATTGTCTGCGGTGCCTGGGATTTTGGAGAGCAGCTGACAGGGACAGGGTGGAGGAGTGGCAGAGAGACCGCAGGGCAGGGCCCATACACAAAGCACTGCAAGGTGGGAATGGGGGGGCTGTGAGCTTCACCAGAGACCCTGACCTTCCCTGTAGGATGTGGACCATGCCTACACGAACAAGGTGGAGCTGCAGGCCAAGGTGGATTTGCTGAGACAGGACGTGGAGTTCACAAAAATGCTCTTTGATGCAGTAAGTAGGCTGCTCTTAAATGGACCCTTGCTACCTACCCTTCCCCTCAAAGGAAGTCCTCTCCCACTGGGAAAGGGGGCTGTGGGTGGGGTTCATGGGTGGCTGACTTCAACTGATCAATGTCTAGGCCACTGGGAGCTTCTTTGGTATAGGTCTTGGAGGAGAAGAACTTTCTCCTCTGATGTCACAGGAAGTAATGCTCTATTAGGACAAATTCCCTCACTCCAGCTCCCCTTAGGAAAAGACTCACCCTGCTTCTCTTCTTATATCCAATATATTTCAGAGGTCAAAATATAATGTACTCCCCGCTTCCCTGCCCAAGTGCACACACATGACTTCTGCAACAGGAAGTACAATTTAAGGCATTTGCCATCAACTGGCTTCTTTCTGGGGGCACTTATTAAGCTGCATAAACTAGGAGGCTCAGAAATGCAGACCCCCCCACCCCGGCCGTAATTCTCAGTACTACCTGACTGGGAATGGTGGCTATATCACTTTACACCCCACCCAGTACATAGTTAGTCTGAGATTCTGCATTTCCCTGACACCGGGGGAGGGGAATCCCTCCTCACTGCCTGTGGCTGTGGGCAGGGACGTCGTGGCCAGACCTTCCCTGTGTTGCAGGAGCTGTCCCAGATGCAACAGAGTGTCACCGACACCACCGTCATCCTGTCCATGGACAACAACCGCAGCCTGGACTTGGACAGCATTATCACTGAGGTCCGGGCCCAGTATGAGGAGATTGCCCAGAGGAGCAAGGCCGAGGCTGAGGCAGTGTACCACAGCAAGGCAAGTTCTGGGTGGGCAGGGAGAGCCGCAGCTCTTTCTAATGAGCTGTGTTCCAGCCCAGCCAGTAAGTGTACAGTAAAGTTACTGGTGGTTTTGTCTAGTGAAAATTGGGCATCATTCCCAAGAAAGAGTGTTTATAGTACCCCAAATGCCCTCAGTCAAGTATGGCACTGGTCCCCCATCTCCCACAAATGCAGACATGACATTCAGCTTGGTTGACCCTCCCTGATTAGATAACTCTCCTCCTCTTTCCGTGCAGTATGAGGAGCTCAGGATAACTGCTGGAAAGCATGGAGACAGCCTGAAGGAGGTCAAGATGGAGATCAGCGAGCTGAACCGCATGATCCAGAGGCTGCAAGGCGAGATCGCGCAAGTGAAGAAGCAGGTGGGGTGTACGCCCTAGGATGGCTGCAGTTCTCCTGGCTGAGTGCAGCTCAGGGTGGGGTGGGAGGTGGTGTGCAGGTGTGCAGGTGTGTGTGTGTGTGTGTGTATGTGAGAGAGAGAAAGAGAGAAATTCTAATATAGTGTATGTTGATCACAAAAACCTTGGGCTTGACATAATTAAGACTTAGAACAATTTTAGAGTGATCAAGAGACATTCTTGGGGCTTTCCTGATAGCTCAGTAGGTAAAGAATCCACCTGCAATGCAGGAGACCCCAGTTTGATTCCTGGGTTGGGAAGATCTGTTGGAGAAGGGATAGGCTACCCACTCCAGTATTCTTGGTCTTCCCTTGTGGCTCAGCAGGTAAAGAATCTGCCTGCAATGTGGAAGACCTGGGTTCAATCCCTGGGTTGGGAAGATCTGCTGGAGAATTCTATGGACTGTATAGTCCATGGGGTCACAAAGAGTAGGACAGGACTGAGCAGCTTTTGCTTTCACTTTTAAGGCTCATTCTCAAGTAGGGATTAAGTGCAGGGAAAGAATTGTGTTAACTTTTTGATTGCTTTCATGGGTGAAATGGAACAGTGGCTTACGAAGCTAGAGGTCATGGTTTACCAAAGATCACAGGCGTCACCTCCCATTTGTACCTCTTTGCACAGCTGGCTGTGTGATGCAGGGGCAGGGAGTGCTGCAGGGGGTTGGCCAGGTTTGGACATTAGCTCTGGAAGAGGTAATGTGGGGCAGAGAACTGACTCCACAAGCAACAGAAGTTCTATGAAGCCATTCACATCAGTGTTTGCAGCTGCAACTGTAAAATAGGGTAATGACTCTGGTCCTAGATTGTGAGCATCAAAGGTCATGATGGGGAAAGGGTTAAGGGTCCAGTTAAAAGGGACTTGGGAAGACAGAGGCTCAGAGACAGCAGCAAGTCTTAGCAAGTTGCTTGTAACTTGCATTAACTCTCTGGTGACACACTTCCAGGGCCAGTGATTCTGGCTTCTCACACCCTGCACATCCTTGCTCCCTCCCTCTCCTCCTCTGCCAAGACAGATTGCACTTCCTGTCCCAACAGAAACCTTTTCTCCTTCTCTCCTAGTGTAAGAATGTACAAGACTCCATTGCAGATGCTGAGCAGCGGGGAGAGAATGCCCTCAAAGACGCCCAGAGCAAGCTGAATGATCTGGAAGAGGCTCTTCAAAAAGCCCGCGAGGACCTGGCCCGGCTGCTGCGTGACTACCAGGACCTGATGAACACCAAGCTGTCCCTGGATGTGGAGATTGCCACCTACCGCAAGCTGCTGGAGGGCGAGGAGTGCAGGTGAGGGGCCCCAGGAGGCCAGAGGGTACCCTGGTCTACCTTCTCCTCTCCTGGAGCCAGGGCTGGAGGTGGAGGCAGAGAAAGCAGGGGCAGGGGCAAGGCCTTCTGACAGCTGAGAGCTGACATCCCTGGAGAGATTCAGGACATAGAGCAGCAGTGTGCAGCTGTAGGCTTATCAGTGTGGAACGACTAACAAGGCAGGTTAAATTTTAAATTAAATGAAGCAGTAAATTAATCTTTCTCTTTTCTGAAAGGGAAAACTGATGGTGTGAACAAAGATTAGTTCTCAACGATCTGAAACATCATCTCTGGGTCTGCAGGGTGTGTGGCGTCTTCTCCTTCCACCTTGTGACGCAGCGTGGGATGTCGTGGGTTGGAAGGTGCCGCCTGGCTGGGGCATGCCCAAGGAGCAGGCACCAGATCTAGCTCTTTGCAGGTTTCTTGAGTGAACTACAGAGCCATGTGTTAACCTCCGGAAGGGAGCCTTTCCTTCCTCTGTGGTCTAAGACCCTTGTCAGTGTCCTCAGTACCCCTGGTGATTCAGTCTGGCTGAAGCAATTAGACGGCAAAAGCTCCTCGGTCCACCAGAGAGCCAGTATTACAGAGAAGGAGTGGCTTTGGCTTTGCTCGGGCTGCTGCTGGGTACCTGTCTGGAGGCCGGGCCTCCTCTCCCCAGCTTGCAAGATGATGTGGGAAAGAATTCAGATGAAGCAGGGGAGAGCAGGGTGGGTGCAGGGCAGGGAGGCTGTACAGAGTCGCAGTTCTCTCTGATTTGAATGTTGACAGAACAGTCTTCATTTGAGAATTTCTGGTATGGCTTGGATTCTGCATATCAGACTCCCTAAGATGGATTTAAATAAAACAATGGGTTCCCAGTTCAGAAGTGAATTTGCTTTCGATCAGTTTTATCAGAGCAAGAAATTGAGATGACTTGGGATGCCAGACTGTGGAAACATGGGGCCCATCCCCATCTCTGTGATCCGCAGCACCAAAGAAAGTGGGCTGTGTGAGGCCGTGGTGGCTGAGTTTTGAGGCTGACATGGGTGGTTATAGGTGGAAGTTGTAAAACCACGTATGCAGAGTACCTAAGTGCTCTGCCTAGAGTTATCTTTTCTCTCTCTCTGGCAGGATGTCTGGAGACCTCAGCAGCAACGTGACTGTGTGTAAGTGCGGGGGGCGGGGGAGTGGTCCTGTCCTGGGGGTGGAGTGGGGCAGAGGCGCCGAGGCAGTTGGCACTGAGGTATAATGCTGTCTGTCTCTCTGCAGCTGTGACGAGCAGCAGCATTTCTTCAAGCGTGGCCTCCAGGGCTGGCTTTGGAGGTTATGGTTCTGGAGGTAGAGGGTCCAGTTATGGAGGAGGATTCAGCTCTGGAAGCAGCAGTTACAGCTCTGGAGGCAGACGATCTGGTTCCAGAAGTGGCGGTGGAGGGAGCTATGGCTCGGGAGGTGGCTCTCGAGGAGGCTCTAGTTCAGGAGGAGGATACAGTTCTGGAGGGAAACACAGCTCTGGAGGTGGTGCCAGAGGAGGGTCCAGCTCTGGAGGGGGTGGTTATGGCTCTGAGAGGGGTGGTTCTGGCTCTTGTGAAGGTGGCAGTTCCAGTGTGACCTTCTCATTCAGATAAGGATGGAGTCCGCCCTTGACCCTCCCCCTCCAGAATGCCTGTCTCTGTACATCTAACTGACAGCAAGTCAGATCTTGTGATCCACCTCTCACGGCATTGTGGGGCAAAGAGATGCCCATAACCAATCAACTGGAGCCAGTAACACCCTCTGTCCCAAGGGGAAGAGTCTGCATTGTTTAGGTTTGAGCTTCCAGCCCTGCCCCATTCCCTGCCCCTTCTTGCAGTTGCCCTTTCGGTGGTCCTTCTCCCAAAGGGTATTCTGTTGATCACCCCATCTGTGCCTGTGTCTTTTCCCTGGTGGTGCCCCCAGGGAAACATGCTTCTGTGTATATAACTCTCTTGTTGGCTTTGCAGCTAAAGTGTTGTGGTCTTGGTGTCTGCACAATAAACTTCATTTGCAACTCATAGCATGTGATGTGTGTTTAATGTCAAGCCTTGGCAGAAGTGAGTAGCCAGGAGCTATTAGTCATTGCTATCTGGTCAGGAAGATCCCCTGGAGAAGGAAATGGCAACCTACTCCAGTATTCTTGCTTGGAGAATCCTCTGGACAGAGGAGCCTGGTGGGCTCCATGGGGTTGCAAAGGGTCAGACAAAACTTAGCAATTAGACACACACACACACACACACACACACACACACACTGAGTAGGATGAGCCTCGACTGGAAAAAGAATGAGAATTAGGGCAAGGATTAGATGTTCTTTTCCTTAACTAGGAAAAGCCAATGGTGGAAGGAATTTGTACTTTGGAGAGTTCTTTTCTGAAAGTAAAATAATGAAACAGGACACAGGCGAGTTTTAGGAATTTTCAGTTCTGGAGGTATTGTGAGGTTTATTGAGTACAGTTGAATCATGACTGTGGTTCACTGGTGTGTATCCATGCTCAGTCACTCTGTCCTGTTGTAGTCTTTGTGATCCCATGGACTGTAGCCCACCAGGCTCCTCAGTCCATGGGCTACAGTCCATGAGGTTGCAAAGAGCCCAACACGACTTAGCTACTAAACCACCACCAAACATCTTTTGCCATACTTCCTTTTTTCCCAAAAATGAATAATAAATTTCTCAAAGTAGGAAAAGAATATTTGCTCAAACACAACGTCTTTCTAAAATTCCCAATTTATAATGCTCAACTGTCCTCCAAAAAGTAGTGACATTCTACAAGACAGTCCTTGTCACTTTATCCTGGCCAGTACCAAGTAATCAATATTTTTTAATTTGGTGGTGAGGCAATATCCCCTTGTTTGAATTAGCAATTATATCTTATTGAAGAAACCTTTTCATATGCATATTTTTCCTTTTGCATTGCTATTCTCTTCTTAAAAGTCTTTAAAAAGGTTTTTTTTTAAGTTGGAATATTGTTGATTTACAATTTTGTGTTAACTTTAGGTGTACAACAAAGTGAATCAGTTATACGTATACATATATCCACTTTTTTCAAGATTCTTTTCTCATACAGGTCATCACAGAGTTTTGAGCAGAGTTTCCTGTGCTATACAATAGGTCCTTGCTAGTGATCTATTTTGTATATAGTAGTCTGTATATGTCAATCCCAGTCTCCCAATTTATCCCTCCCCACTACTCCCCCAGGTAACTGTAAGTTTGTTTTCTACATCTGTGACTATTTCTGTTTTGTAGATAAGCTCATTTGTATCACTTTTTAAGATTCCACATATAGTGATATCATATATATATGTCTGTCTTTGTCTGACTTACTTTGCTCAGCATGACAATCCTTAGGTCCATCATGTTGCTGCAAATGGCATTATTTCATTCCTTTTTGTGGCTGAGTAATATTCCATTGCATATCTTCTGTTGATGGACATTGAGGTTGCTTCCATGTCTTGGCTATTGTAAATAGTGCTACAGTGAACACTGGGGTGCATGTATCTTTTCAAATTATAGTTTTCTCCAGATATCCATAGTCCTGCATACTGAAGATTTTCTCCAAAAGGTTTTTAGGTTTACGTTTTAAGTCTATTGTCTTATGAGTCAATTTTTGTCTAAAGTGTGAAACTTAACTTGAGGGTTTTGTTTGATAGATTGTGCTTTTGATCTCTGTTATGGGTTGAATTGTTTCCTCAAAAAAGTTATATTGAAGTCTTAACACTCAGTACTTCTGAATATGACCTCATTTGGAAATAAGTTTTTAAAAAATTTCCCTTGAGACTTCTTTTTTGACCCATGAGTTATTTAGACGTAAATTGTTTAGTTTCTAAGTGTTTGGAAAAAATTTTGTTTTTTTACAATTTTTTTTTTTGGCCACAGTGTGCAGCTTGTAGGATCCTAGTTCCCCAACCAGGTATTGAACCTGGGCTCTCGGTTGTGAGAGCACACAGTCTTAACCACTGGACCGCCAGGGAATTCCTGAAATCTTGTTTTTTAAAAATTAAAAAAATGTTTTATTTCCGGTTTTATTCCTCGTGATCAGAGAATACACTCCATATGACTTGAATTTCTTCTTTTAGTTCTCTGAGTTTGTTTTCTTTTTTAAACTGAAGTATAGCTGATTTGCATGTTGTGTGAGTTTCAGGTGTACAGCACACAGATGCAGTTATACATGCACACATACATTCTCTTCAGATTCTTTGATCCTATAGGTTATTACAAAATATTGGGTATAGTTCCCTGTGCTACACAATAGGAATAGGTCCTTGTAGATTATCTATTTTATATATAGTAGTGTTTACTCATTGGAAAAGACTCTGATGCTGGGAGGGATTGGGGGCAGGAGGAAAAGGGGATGACAGAGGATGAGATGGCTGGATGGCATCACTGACTCGATGGAGGTGAGTCTGAGTGAACTCCGGGAGTTGGTGATGGACAGGGAGGCCTGGCGTGCTGCGATTCATGGGGTCGCAAAGAGTTAGACATGACTGAGTGACTGAACTGATACATTAATCCCATCGTCCTTAGCTCCTGAAGCCCCTAGTTGCTGTACTTTCTTCTCTCCACCTTTAAGATCTTCCTATATTTATTATATCTGTCATGTCCAGGTTTCTAGTTGTGGTAAGTGGAGTGAGTTCACACCATTTCTCCTGCTAGAGCAGTGTCAGAAGAAAGTCTGTCTGCTCCATCTTTCTGGATAAGAAATACTTAAATATTCTTTTACAACATGATTTTAATGCTCATGAGGGTGATGGGGATTGGCTTTCTGCTTTCTTTGGGCTGATTCCTCAGAGATACATGCCCCAGAGGCTTGAGCAAAGGCTCGTGGTAGCACTGCCCCTCTGTGGGAAATGGGACTGACTTAGTAACTGCATGAAAATTAGATAAGGGTTCAGTGGACATTGATTCCCCAGGTGAGGGCAGGGCCAGGATATGAAATGCAAGGGACCCACTATTTGAAAAGCCACTTAGGAGAGATTTAAAGGTAGGTACTGAGGATCCTGTCCTTAGGAGAAATGCTTTCAAGGGTCACTGAAGCATCTCTTTGTCTCCTCCATGGCTTCCTGGGAACCCTTCCTCCACCCCAGTTCTGCGAGGTAACTAAAGAGGAGTAGAGGGAAGATGGGATTTGGATCTTGTCCTCAGGAAACTTTCTGGCTGTTTGGGAGGATTGGCACACACCTGGAACACAGGTAGAGACAGGGAGTTAGCATAGATAATCGGTACAGTTTGGGGAAGCTGGCCAGAGAGGAGTGGCTAGACTGGGATGTGATCAGAGGTTTTCCAGGGTATCTCTGTGGCAGGTTCCCAAGGAGAGAAGGCCAGTGGGGGAGAGGGGAAGTCAAGGCCATGTAGGGGGAGGGCACTCACACACTGCACTGCTTTCTGAGTGCGAATACTTGCTTTCAGCCCTTAGGGAATGAGCTCAAGGCCCACGACAGCAGTCTGTATTGAACAGTTTTGCTGAGACACTACGGGTCTGAATCACTGACATATGGAAAGGAATCAATTAGGGAGTGCTCCTGGCTAGGACACTCTATGTCCTCATCACAGCACAGCCTTGTTTCACGGCTGTGAATTGCAGAGGAAAAAACCTTAGTGTCTAGGGAAAGAAGACTGAAAAGATTGCTAAGGACTATGGCTGATAGTGAAATTGAGACTGTCCAAGAAAATGATTATTCTTAAATAGAAAATAGCTTTTTTTGTATAAAAAAGAAGAGGAGGTTGAATTTGGCAATTGCTTGGTACAATAGTTGTAGAAGCATCATACTGTTATATTATAATGCAGAGTAAGGCCAAAATCTCTGCACAGAAATGGAAAAGAGGGATTGGCAAACTGTTCATTTGAGCACTTGCCTAGTGAAACAATTGCATTTTTACGGAGGAAAGTATGTACTGTGAATGTATTTGGAATTGGGAATTGTGAAACTCTTGGGTCATATAATTTGGTAATATCAAGGATCTAATACAATTCAAATGTCTACTCTCTCCCTTAGAATTGTGAACCAGGTTTCTGTCTTATTAATTTATGACCCCAGAACCTAGTTTAAGACCTGGGACAGAGTCAACTCTCAACAGAAGTGTGTTAAATGAACAGACAGATGGATGAACAAACACATGAACGGCTGGCTGGCTGGACAAACAAATAAGGCCTGCAGAGCTTCGAACGTGGGGTCAGAAGATCAGCCAAAAGAGTTCTCAAGACCAGGGCCTGGTGTTTGTTTCCTCTGGGACTCATACAAAGAAAGGCTCATGAAATGTGATCCTCAACTATAACAGCAAACGTATGAGTTCCTGTTTTTCCATTTGTGGAAGGTGGATCCTCACAGCTCCTCTCCAGGTCTAGTGAATTAAATGAGCTTCTGTATATGAGGAGCTATTTTAATGCTGGAAAGCGCTGCACCAGTGTGAGCCACTGTGAATGGTGACAATACCACCAGACTTCAAGGTTAAGGGTGGCAGTGATGGGAGGGTCCAGAACAAAGTCAGTGTGTGTAGCGAAAGGTGTGCAGGGCAGCCTGGTTGGCACAGAGGAGCAGGAGACTAGCCTGGGAGGGCACAGAGGGCCCTGCAACCAGAGGACTGGGCCTGGATTCCTGGTGGGCTCATCTTCCATGGCCCAGGCCAGCCATGAGACTGCCTCCGGGAACCCTGGGAAGCCAGGCCGCGGAGCCTCTTTCTAACCATATAAAAGCAGCTTAGCCAGGGTCCTGGGTGCAGCCCATCTGATTCTGGTACAGTCGTGAAATCTCTCACAGATGCTGCTGTCAGTTAAAGGTCTCCCCTCTGCGCCCCCGCAGTCTGGTCCCCTCAGTCCCATGCCCTGGGGAAGGGCAATTTGGAGGCTGTGACACACTTCCCAAGATCTTTCTAGGGATAATTCAGTCAGCCTAATTATCCCATGTTAATTAGATACGACTCAAATTACAGGAGCAAGGCTTGCAAGCCTAGCACTCTGGGAGGTTTAAGTTATTTGCCCAGTGTCTCTGATTTTGCTGGGAAAAAATGATTTGCTCCGGGCAAACTAAGCCCACAAATTAGGGCAGTGGCTCCCTCCTGAGCCCTATAAAGGAGGCATCTGAGACCGTAGGCTGGTAAGCTACATCTCACCTAAGCGTTGGCATCTCTTTCCAGCTCGCTGGCCTCCCCAGCATGAGCCGCCAATTCACCTACAAGTCGGGAGCTGCTGCCAAGGGGGCCTTCAGCGGATGCTCAGTTGTCCTCTCTGGGAGCAGCTCACCCTCCTACGGGGCAGGGAGCAAAGGGCTCAGCGGGGGCTTTGGAAGCCGAAGCCTGTACAGCCTGGGGTGTGCCCGGAGCGTCTCTTTCAACATGGCCAGCGGCAGTGGACGGGCAGGGGGCTATGGGTTTAGCCGAGGCCGAGCCAGCGGCTTTGCCGGCAGCATGTTTGGTAGTGTGGCCCTGGGGCCCATGTGCCCATCCCTGTGCCCACCTGGGGGCATCCACCAGGTCATCGTCAACAAGAGCCTCTTGGCTCCCCTCAATGTGGAGCTGGACCCCAAGATCCAGAAAGTGTGTGCCCAGGAGCGGGAGCAGATCAAGGCTCTGAACAACAAGTTCGCCTCCTTCATCGACAAGGTGGGAATTCCTGGAGAAAGACAAGGTCTGTGGCAGCTTAGGATATCTAGAAATTCTAAGGCCCAGTTCCTCCTCTCATGGGACCCAGACCAGCTCAGACTCTGGTTGAAAGACAGACTCATAACCTATAATACACCCTAAACTATAAGGCAAGGCAGATGGGGATCAGTGGTATGCGAGAACAGCGGTTCTCAAAAGGGGTCCATGAGCCGCTATCGGTCAGCATCACCTTGGCACTTGTTGGAAATGCACATTCTCAGGCTCCACCTCATACCTACTGAACTACAAATTCTGGGAGTGGGGCCCAGAAATCTGTGTTTTAACAAGCCCCCTGGTGATGTCAAGACACTCTTACGTTTGAGGACCACTGAAGAGCAAAGGGGTAGGAGGGTTTGGGGAAATAAACATTTCCCAAGCTTAGGGGAGCAGGGGAAGCTCACCACGGGTGACGGTGAGGGAGGGCAGTGATGCATGAGTAGGAGTTTGCCAGACAGAGGTGGAGAAAGGCAACCCAAGGAGAGGGAAGAGTCACATGCGGCCTGATGGGACTTGTCTGAAGAGTGGGGAGAACTGGGGTTTGTGTGTTGGATGAATGGTGGGAGAGGCACTGGCACATTGGAAAAGCACAAGAAGGGAATTTGGGCTTGACCATGTAGGTGATGTGGAACCACTGGAGGGTTTTGTGTGAGGGAATGGTGGAATGTTCGTAGATTGCAAATTGAAAAGGCTGGTTCTCCCCCTGGGGAAATCCTCTGAGGTCATAGGCAGCCAGAAATGAAGGCAACATGGGAGGGCTCGAGACCCCAGATCAATTGGATACCGGCCTCTGGCTGGGCTGGGAGAGGCGGTGATGGAGGAGACAGAGTAGGCAAAGCACAGGCCAGGCCACCAGAAACCCAGAGAAGGGGTTCCTAAGAGCGTGAAGGCCTGTATGGCCAGGTTACATGCCTAAGGACTCACCCAAGAAAGGTGGATCAGGCTAACCATCAACACTGGTCTGGGCAGGTAAGGACAGGTGCATAGGAGATAGATCTTGATGAGGGGCAAGCGAGGATAATGAGGCCCCTCCTGATGTCAGTGGCTGATCCCCAAAAGATAACTGCATTCAGACAAAGGACCTGGGTGGGAAGGGGTAAGAGAGTCATTTTCTGAGGGATGAGGCTATGTAACGTGAGGGAACACAGCTACTGTCCAGGAAAGAAAATTCCCTGGCTTCTTGCCATTGACTATTGGTTGGCTGGATTCCAGGTGAGTTTCCTGGAGCAGCAGAACCAGGTGCTGGGGACCAAGTGGGAGCTGCTGCAGCAGCAGGATCTGGACAACTGTAAGAACAACCTGGAGCCCATCCTCGAGGGCTACATCAGCAACCTGCGGAAGCAGCTGGAGATGCTGTCGGGGGACCGGGTGAGGCTGGACTCAGAGCTGAGGAGCATGCGTGATGTGGTGGAGGACTACAAGAAGAGGTGAGTGGAACCCTGCGCCCAGGCTGACCACCTCCTGGGCCCAGGCTCTCCCCACAGTCACTGAGATGTATGCCTCTGGCCTCAGGGGCACTGAGCTCAGGTGAGAGTGACCCATCCTGAGATCCTCTGCCCAGACAGGATCAGGGCCTTCTCTGGGTGGCCAGGTGGGTTAGAGAGGGGACAGCCAGCATTTCGGGCAGTGGGGAGGCTGTCCTAGTTGGTGGCTCTCTTGCTCCCCATTCACAAGAGCCCAGGTGTACATACCATAGCCTCTCAGGTCCTAAGCTTGTTCAAGTTGCCCCCAAGTTCCCAAGAACCTACCAGCTGGGCAGGGAGCTGGACTTTCCATCGGGCTTCCTTTCACTTCCCTCAGATCCTGGACATTTAGGCCATGTTCCTTCCTCCTGTCCCAGGGGACAGTCTGACTGCCTTGGGACTCACACTTGGCAATGGGGTGAAGTTATTGATAGGGGTGTCAGGCAGCTGGGGTGACACAAGAATCATGACTGAGAGAGGGGCAGTGGTGTGTTCCTGTGATTTGGACAGAGAGGGAGGAGGAAGAACCTTTTCACTCTCCAGGCTTCAGAGGAAATCTAGACCCAAGCCATCCAGTCCCCAGGTCCAGGAGGAGGTTGCTTCAAACCCTGCCCACGACACTGGCCACATAGTCCTAATGAGTTGGGCAGATTTGCAAAAATGTAAAATAATGTCTATTAAAAGGTACATAACATGGGCATCGCATCTCTTCTTTCATGATGAGAACACACCCACCCACACCCACACCCACACACACCCTTCTCATCGTAATGCTTCTCCTGCAGGTATGAGGAGGAAATAAACAAGCGCACAACTGCTGAGAATGAATTTGTGGTGCTTAAGAAGGTGAGGACAGGATGCATGTCCCTCGGTCCAGCAGGGTGAGGAGTGTAGGAGGTGAGGAGTGTAGGGGGTGAGGGAGGTGAATCAGAGGAAAGACTGGAGTCTGTACCCACTGCAGAAGGGCCCGGAGCTGAAGGCCACAGGAGAAGGTGGAGGGATTTGCGGCTTGGGGACACCTTGATGTTTATCCAGTGCACTTCACTTTGTTCAGGCCTATGTCTTGTGTAAATGGGCAGGAGTGCAGACGTGGACAGTCACTCCCAGGCCACGCCCATGGTGGCTTGGGGAAACAGCATATGCTTTGAGAAGGGCTGCAGGTTCACCTTCCAACTCTGTCTCTGGCCACCTTCAGCTCTGACCACCGTGTGACTGACCATAGGGAGGTAGGGCTCTCTCCCATACTCTCTTTGAGACAAAGTAGGCAATAAAAAGATTCCATTCTTGGATGGGGCAAGAGGAGTTCCGGAGGCATAAGGAACCTGCTCAGGGTCTTGCAGTGAGTTCGGGTGGGGGTCACTTCTTGACCCCTGTGTCTTGATTCCATTTTCTGGGGCAGCTAGTCACTGAACTGGATGTGGGGGGCCAGCGCCTTGGAGACCCCTGTCTGGGCTTGAAGAAGGGCGATGTCAGGGGCTCTCTGGATTCTCCTAGGACGTGGATGCAGCGTACATGAGCAAGGTGGAGCTGCAGGCCAAGGTGGATGCCCTGGAGAGAGAAATCAAGTTCTTTACATGCCTGTACGAGGGGGTAAGTCTCCCCCAGTTCCTGTACCCATCCTGGCTCCGTCGTCTGGAAGGACAGATGTGTGAATGAGTGGTTACTAACTCATCAGGAACTTTAAGAGCCCAGGGAATCTTCAGTGTTGGGATGCTGGGAGCTTTGTAGAGCAAAGCAAGTGACATCAATCTTGGTACATCCAATGATGTGTGCCATCCACTCCAGCCTGGCCACCAGCTGTCCCCTCTCACATCCTTCAGGAAGCCATGGGGCCCTAAGGGTCCCCACTGACCCTCAGCCAAGCATATTCTCACTTCTGCTTGTCTTCTCTTTGCGGCTTGGGAATTTCCTCGGGCCTAAGCACGACTCCCCAGGGATGGAGGTGAAAGTCTCACACCCTTTCTACCGCCTCTGTGACCATCTGGTTTCAAGCCTCAGCCTGTTGGCCCATTCATGGGCTCTCAAATGTCCTTACTGTCCCTTGTGTGGTGGCCAGGCTGTCTCGCCTCCACCTTCTGCACTCCTGACCGATCTCAGGTGACAGTCATGGGGGCTGGTTTCTTCTTGGGCTACTTCAAAACCATGCGGCAGTTTTAGATGTGGTGTTGGAACCTCTGGACCAGTGAACTCCATTCTTGGAGGTTTTGGGGACCACAACTTGAGTCTATTTGGGAGGGTCTGAGGAGCTCCCTGCTGGGGCAGGCCCATCACCTTGGCACATTCTTCTGCTCACAAAGGGCATTTCAAGCTTCCTTGTTGCCCCTGCAGGAGATTGCTCAGATGCAGTCCCACATCAGTGACACATCTGTCATCCTGTCCATGGACAACAACCGGAACCTGGACCTGAACAGCATCATTGCTGAGGTCAGGGCCCAGTACGAGGACATTGCTCTCAAGAGCAAGGCGGAGGCCGAGGCGCTGTACCAGACCAAGGTGAGCTGCACAACTCTCCAAGGTCATGTGTTCTGGGGCCTCTGGTCCATCCCATGACCCACCATGGCCTACATGCTCGCTAGGAGCACAGCATTGTCCAGGGTGCTGGGGAAGCCCCAGAGAAGGAAGAGATGGCAGCTCTGTCCTTAGGAACCATGAAGCCATCAGAGAAAACACACAGCTGAGTGCAAATGAGTGTGTCACAGAAACACGAACCTTGGGGAGACACAGGTTAGGGAACTAGGTCTGGGTGGGGCAAGTAGGGAGCCATGTCCTTAGAGGCAGAGAGTTTTGAACTAATTCTGGGAAGAAGGAAAACGTGAGTAGTTAGCATCTCAACTCCTTTGTTAATGACAATAAATTATGGAGTCTCATCTGAGATCAGGTCATTCCTATCTTTTCATTCAAGTCCAACTCCGAGGAGAAAGGGGGAGGTTTGAGTCCCTTAGATCTTGACTCCTCTCATGGGTTGTAGGCGGGGAAATGAGTCTTCAGATAATTTAGTTTCTCAGATCAAAGTGGTGACTTCCTAATTGTCCTTGAGGTTTATCAGGTTCCTTCTCAAGGGAAACCCACACTCTTGAGACCTTATCTTGCCCCTCCCCCTGCCCCCTTGCTACCTCAGGGGCAGAAAGATTTGACCTGCAAGGGTGTGAGGAAGGGAGGCTTTCATGGCCTAGAAGACAACTCAGGCCAAGGCTTCTTGATAAAGGTGCGAACTCAAGTCCCCAGTCCCCATATCCTTCTACATTCCAGCTTCCAGCCAGGATCAGGGATGGCTATGTGGCCCAATCATTCTGGATTGTCAGTGACCAGTGCTTAATCCCAGATTCCTTCTAGAAGAATTAGGCATAAACATAATGTGGGTTCATTTTTTTCTTGAGGTTACCCACACCAGGATTTCTCCAGCTCAGGGCAAGCACTCACTGAGAGGAATGGCATCAGTGTCATCCTAGAAACAGGACTGTGAATGCTTATTATTACTCCCTTCTTGAAGGTGAAGAAGTGGGATTCAAGGAGTTTAAATAACTTTCCAAGGTCATTTAGCTGATAAGTGATGGAGCTGGGTCTGAATCTACATGTCTGATGTTCCATAGCACTTAGACAGAAAGTCAGGAGGTGACTCTGGTTGAGGAGGATTTATGAGAAGGGCTTGGGATCCCTTGGGAGCTGAATGGCAGGAGTTTAATCTCCTGTCTCAGGAGGAGATGACTTGGTGTCAGAATCAGGGACTTAGTGCCCTGGTGAGGAGAGCTACTGTGCAGAGATGCAGAAGGCCACCTGACCTGGCACCAAAGATAAAACACAGGAGCACAGTGAGAAGCACCCCGTACCTTCCAGGGAACTTGGCATCTTTAAGAAGAACCCTGACTCTAGGACCATGCTGGAGCCAGATATTAGACAACTGGCAAGCCCAACCCCTCAGAGACAGACAGGCAGTGCAGAGTCACTGGAGTTCTGAATGTCACATGTTCTTTGTGTTCCCCTTACGTCACTTGTCAAGGTCATTTAGCTGGTAAGTGATGGAGATTACCATATTCTGGGGTAAAAATGGAGTACTCTCTGTTGATTATTCAATGGATGACATCAAATGCAGGAATAATCCCAAACTAATAGAGGACTCCAAATTCATGACCCATGGTGATAGGATATAACCAAATCTACCCCCGCACTCCCATACGCACAAAATGTGCCTCCATGTCCAGCAAGACTGCCAGTAGCCTGGAACTCAGTTGAGCTATGAAGGGGAGGAAGTCCCAGAAAAAATAGGTTGGTGGCTCATCAGCTCCCTCTTTGGTTCACTTATTAATTCATTCATTCACCAACCAGACCCCTTTTCTAGCCAGACTCTGTGCTAGATACTGGGAATTCAGAAATAAAACTAAAGGTCTCTGCCACCCAGTCATTCTGAGTCTGATGGGAAAGACATTGAAATGTGTGGTCACAGTACAGAGTGGTAAGATCTACAGACTGGCATGCCAGGGACTATGGGCACAGATGGGCACCCAAGCAGGGACCAGTGAAGGCCTCCTGGAGAAAGTGAGTCTGCCCTGGCTGAGCTGGACCTGATTCGGGGAAAAGAGAGGATGAATGGGGAAGGGTTTTTTAGCAGGAGGAAGGGGCTCGTGCACAGACTCAGAGATTTAAGAGCACATGGGCTCCTTATGGAACCTGAAACTGTTTGGCAGAGGTGCGGAATCAGGTAGGTGATAGATGAGGGCACTAAGAACTGAGCCTGAAGAGCCTAATAGAGTCAGATCTCAAGGCACCTTGATGCCAGGCTAGGAGTTGTTTGAATCTTACCTTTACTTTGAGGCGCTATCAGCAGAAGAGTATCATAATCAAAGTTGTGTGTTGCAAAGCTGCAGCGTAGAGGATGTGAGACTTTCGACTGTCCTTATGGCCAAAACCTTCAGTGAGATCATCTCTGCTGAAGGCAGATAAATCAAGTCAAAGAACAGAAGTCTGAGCGGGAGGCTGTTGATAGGCCTGTGAAGCTGGGGACCCCTACCCATTTCTACCACACTCCCCAGGCAAAGGCACGGCCCGCTAGGCTGAGCTTAGGTTCCTGTGTTGGCCCCTCTCACCCTAGTTCCAGGAGCTGCAGCTGGCAGCCGGTCAGCATGGGGATGACCTCAAACACACCAAGAATGAGATCGCAGAGCTGACCCGGCTCATCCAAAGGCTGCGCTCAGAGACTGAGAGTGTGAAGAAGCAGGTGAAGGGGCTTTGGGGTTTCCTGGCTCACTCCCAAGGGAGGGGTAAACTGTCAGTCACACATGCTTCCCCCATGTCCCTTCTTCTCAGGGTCTTCCATCTCAGAACTCCTTTCCTCAGATGGAGCCTCTGTTCTCATCCTTCCACACTTAGCTCTCACCTGAATCCTGGAATAATTGGAAAGGCCTTTTCAGAAAGCCAAGGGGCTGAGAATAACAAGCCTCTCAGTTCCAGGTTGACAGGACACTAACTCCATGGATGTGGCTTTGCTCTAGGAAGTGGGCAGGATAGAGCATGGTCCAACCACAGCAAGCACTTGGAGGGGGGCAGTGAAGGGAAGGGTACCTTAGAACACAGGGGGCAATGCCACCTCCTGGTCCTCAGTGCTCCAACCTGGAGACGGCCATCACTGACGCTGAGCAGCGGGGCCACTGTGCCCTGAAGGATGCTCAGGCCAAGCTGGATGAGCTGGAGGCCGCCCTGCTCCAGGCCAAGGAGGAGCTGGCCAGAATGATGTGTGAGTACCAGGAGCTGATGAGCACCAAGCTGGCTCTGGACATCGAGATCGCCACCTACCGCAAGCTGCTGGAGGGCGAGGAGTGCAGGTAGGTGATGGGAGGGCTCTTAGAATGTTAGGGCTGGAAGGACTTTTGGAATCCTCTGACTTAATTTCCCAGGTATGAGTGGCAGGCTGTTGGAGGGGTTGGAGATACTTTTTAGGTCACTTACAAACATAGCCTTAAACAGCATCCTGTCAGATAATAAGAGGTGATTTCCTTTACGGTTTTCTTTCCAATCTTCAGACTACAACAAGGAGAAAGCTTCAGCGTGGTGCTCTTGTATATATGACACTGACCTGACACTTGTAAATATCTCTATTAGTAAAGAGATGGTAGATCCTAGGTTCAAAGTCTCTGAGCAGACAATATCTAGCCAAAATTTTTTTGTTTTATTTATTTTCACTGCTACTGTTTTTGTCTTTTTTTGGTCCAGTGATGCTCTTTTTCTATGTACCCTGTTGATATAAAACTTCCTTTTAAGAGAAATACATTTTTTGTCATAGAAGACAGTCAATGAAAAATACTAAACATATAACAGTATGAGTTATATGTGATCATAGCAACAGTTGAAAGGGTAGTACATGAAGTGTTGACACTTGAAAATCCCCATTCTAACCTAGCATTATTTTATGAATGAGACCCAGAGAAGAGAACTTATTGGTCCTAAAGTCATAAAGTTAGTTCCTTAGTGGCAACTCCTGATGCCAGTATTTCTACACTTGTATTTATTCAGACAGTAGCCCCACAGGGATGAAGAAGTGGGCTGATGGGAAGCGCAGCAGGAGGGCCCCTGGGAGGTGGTGTTACCACAGGGGCTCCAGGGTTGCAAGTTCACACATCTCCTAAGGGGAGAGACCAGAGAGAGGTGCTTAGAGTCACCCAGGGCAGTTCATGCCACCTGGCCAGCTGGAGGACTTGTGGAGAACGCACTACCTGGCTGCTGGTTGCAGGCTGGGCTGAGGGTAACTCAGATTCCATGTGATGGAGATTCACCTGTGCCTTTTGTCCCCTTGCAGGATGTCTGGAGAATACACCAATTCTGTGAGCATATGTGAGTATTTCACACCCCTGAAAGAGTATTTTTAGCCTATTAATGAACACAAAGGAAGTGGTCCCCTACCACCAGGACCCCCATGGAACAGCCTGGGTTCTGCCTGCTAGAGCAACATTGTCCTAATCACCTCCTGTGCTGAGACCTGCCGCCTCTTCCTTGATGGGGTCAGCTTCCCATCACATCCTGACGTTTCACACTTCCCCATTTCTGGCCCCTTCCCCAGAAACCTCACTCATAAGACTCTCAGCCCCACGCTCTTCTGCTACCCCCCATCCTGGCTTTGCTGCATGCCAGAAGCTGTGAGTAGGAAGAAGGGCACCTCCTCACCCGGAGTGAGACCCAGGTGTGCACAGAAACATCGTGCACAAGCAGTTGAGATGCTGCCCCAAAGGATTCAGCCTGGTCTCCTGAGAGAAGCCAGAAAAAACTCACCTGTATCAAGCACTCAGGAAATTCTTTGGAAAAAATTAAGAATGTCTTCTTAAGTTAAACGCAAGATTTGCTGGCTTACATGATGCTTAGGCATCATCTGCTCTTTGGGGAGAAGCCCCTGCTACTCCTGTTTGTTCGAAGAATGAGAAGGCATTGGGCTTGGGGGTCCTGTGGGATCTGGGCTGATTCTCCTGGTGCTCAAGCTGCTCAGGAATTGAGCATATGTCACTAAAGCCAAGTCCCCAGTTGATGTGGAGTATTACTTAGGAGGGACACATTTAATCTAGTTAGAGCTGGGAGGCTGGAGAGGACTTTGGGTCAGTCCTGTCCTGGGACACACACTTATTAGTCCTCCCTCTGTCTTCCACAGCCGTCATCAGCAGCTCCATGGCCGGGACTGCAGGCACAGGAGCCGGCTTTGGGTACAGCGGCAGCGGGACCTATGGCTATCGGCCCAGCTCTGTTGGCGGGGGCTATGGCTTCCTGCTGGGGGGCTGTGTCACTGGCAGTGGGAACTGCAGCCCCCGAGGGGAGGCCAAAACCAGGTTGGGGAGTACAAGTGAAATCAAGGACCTGCTGGGAAAGACCCCAGCTCTGAGCTCACCCACCAAGAAGACCCCAAGATAAAGTGAAAGACAGCTGTCCAGACAGCTTGCTTTGGTTTCTCCTGGACTCCCTTTTTCAGGGATATTCCTCCATCACATTTGTCATCACCTCCTCCTTGCTTTTATTCACCACTGTCATCTCTCTCGCAATTCTCTGCCTTAGTCTTTCTTAATGAAGAGTCAGGATGCTAGCCCATCCTTCTGCCTCCATACTTAGAGGCTTCTTAATGCAGCCTCCCCTTCCTGCAGAATTGCCAGGGATAAAGACTTGACCCTTTCCTGGCTGTAAGCCCCTCACAGATGAAGCTTTTGTCTCAAGGGCAATCCCAGTCCTCCTGCTTCCCCTTCTGTGCCCTGGTTTAGGTAGTTATTTGGCCATGTGCTCCTTGGGTACAGACAATTACAGGTCCCCTGACAGACCTGCAAGGACTGTCTCTTCTTAGATCAGCATCAGCTCTGGGGAAACCCTTGGGCATTAGCTGTATTTACCTTGCATGGTCCCTGCAGACTACAGCCAGGAGAAGCCCTGCTGACTGGCCCGTCGGTGAAGTGATTTGTGCTCTCAGCATGTGCGTTCTTGTCCTCGTTCAGGCCTTTCTTCCCTGCTTCCTCATCTTACCAATAAATTTATACAACTCATGCTGTTTCTCTCTCCTAAGGGAATCTACCTCTTAGGAAAAATCTCTTCTATAAATAGAGGTCAATGTCCTGGAACCCGAGGTCCGGTGTCTTTCAAAGAACCCCAAAGTAACCTTTGAGCTGAGTGAAAGACATCCTTGCGTGGATGGCAGGACCCCACGGTCACCTTCATTGGATTTTGTAATACTGAGGATTCATCTCTGTCCCCCATCTCCAGCAGATGAACCTTTGAAGTCACGCTTTTCTCAGGTCAATGCACGGGTGAATGGAAAATCTTTGAGAACGTCTAGATTGTTGGGACAGACAGGGAGCCAAGATTTGTCTTGTGGCAAAATTTAAAACTGGCCAAACAGAAAAACAGATATCGTATATTAACACATATATATGGAATCCAGAAAAATGGTACAGATAACCCTATTTGCAAAGCAGAAATAGAGATATAATCATAGAGAACAAATGACCTAGATGGAAAGGCAATCCAAAAAAAGAGAGGATATATGTATATGCATAGTGGATTCACTTTGCTGTACAGCAGAAACGAACACAACATTGTAAAGCAACTATACTCCAATTAAAAAAAATTGGCCAAGAGGCAGCAGAAGGCCAGTTACAGAAAGCCTGGGGCTCAAGTTTTGGCTGCTCTTTGTTCTCTGGACAAAGATCAAAGGTAGATTCTGTTTTAATTAATGACCCATGTTCTCTTGATCCTTGGGGAAGTTTTACTGGGTTGAGGTGGACGTGAATGCACATGTATGTATGTATGAGTTGTGTTTAAGCGTGGGGGCCATCTCTGTTGCATGTCACTCAACTTCCAAAACACTCCTGTGCTCAGAGCTTTCTCATAGGCCCCCAGGCCAAAATCATGCTGGCAGCATGCAACAGGAAGCAAAGAGTAAGTGAGAGGCCAGCACACACTGAGACCAGGGCTCACAGGTGCATCTGAACAGGGTCCCTATGGGTCCAGACAGAGTCCTAGAGTTCAGGTTGATAGCCTTGAATTCAGATTCAATCCCTGCAAGTGGTGATCATGGGCAAAGCTTTCAACCCCTTTGAGCCTCATTTCTGTAGCTATAAAATAAGCAGAATTAACCACCAGATCGTAGTTAAGCTAAACTGAGGCAAAATGAAGATGTTCTGTGCAATTTCTGGCACAAAGTTCATGCTTAGTAAATGTTAAGTGGAAACAGAATCTTGTTCTTGATCTTTGTGATTCAAACCATAATGAGCTCACTGAAAGGTGTTTCATTTCAGTTCAGTTCAGTTCAGTTCAGTCTCTCAGTCGTGTCCAACTCTCTGCGATCCCATGAATCACAACATGCCAGGCCTCGCTGTCCATTACCATCTCCCAGAGTTCACTCAAACTCACGTCTATCAAGTCAGTGATGCCATTCAGCCATCTCATCCTCTGTCATCCCCTTTTCCTCCTGCCCCCAACCTCTCCCAGCATCAGAGGGAGGGAGTTCCCAGAGTTTTCCAATGAATCAACTCTTCACATGAAGTGGCCAAAGTACTGGAGTTTCAGCTTTAGCATCATTCCTTCCAAAGAATACCCAGGGCTGATCTCCTTTAGAATGGACTGGTTGGATCTCCTTGCAGTCCAAGGGACTCTCAAGAGTCTTCTCCAACACCACAGTTCAAAAGCATCAATTCTTCGGCGCTCAGCTTTCTTCACAGTCCAACTCTTACATCCATACATGACCACTGGAAAAACCATAGCCTTGACTAGACGGACCTTTGTTGGCAAAGTTATGTCTCTGCTTTTGAATATGCTATCTAGGTTGGTCATAACTTTTCTTCCAAGGAGTAAGCGTCTTTTAATTTCATGGCTGCAGTCACCATCTGTAGTGTTTTTGGAGCCCCCCAAAATAAAGTCTGACACTGTTTCCACTGTTTCCCCATCTATTTCCCATGCTGCTGGTAAAGCAATTAACAAAATCTAAACTTTAAAGAAACCATCTTTTAAACTATATGCAGTTTATTGATTGCCCAAAGGAGAACTGGCTGGCTGAATAACTAGTCACAGGGAAGACACTCTTGGGGCCAGTAAAGAAAGGTGGTCAAGTCAAGGAATCTTTAGGAAGTAGCTATCACATGCCTGGCATGAGTTAGTGTTGGGGATATAGTGATATAGAAAAAGGCCCATGCTCCATTAAATAAGTCCTGGTTGCCCATTATATATAAAGTACTTTGTTATAAATGGGGGCTGTTCTCGGCAATTAAATAGGTTTTCCCTCTCCTCATGTCAAGAGAAACAAAATGAATATACATATACAGCAAAAAGGTCTATGTCAAGAACAGATAATGTCAGCAAAACAGATATATATAAATATATATATCCATTTCCATCTATCTATCATCCTCAGTTCAGTTCAGTTGCTCAGTTGTGTCCGACTCTTTGAGACCCCATGGACTGCAGCACACCAGGCTTCCCTGTCCATCACCAACTCCTGGAGCTTGCTCAAATTCATGACCATTGAGTCGGTGATGCCATCCAACCATCTCATCCTCTCCTCTTGCCTTCAATCTTTCCCAGAATCAGGGTATTTCCCAATGAGTCAGTTCTTTGCATCTATCATTCTAGTTGTTGATTAATCTGACAAAACAAAAGGGTTGGAGAATTATAACTAGATCTCAAACAAAATGATTATGTCTTCTTTCAAAAAGCTTGGAGTGCATATGTAAATGTATCCTCTTGTACTGTCAAAGAAGCAAGGCAATGGCATTTCCAGGCTATGACTTGATCTCTAGGTATATATCTAAATATTATCACTACATATTCTCCAATAGGAAAAAAAAAGTTTTCATTTAAATGAAATATATACAACTTTTTTCATTTCTAATGTGAAAAAGAAAATCACTTTATCATAAAAGATGGGAATAAAGTCAACAAAAAATTATTTGGGGAAAAGAAAAAGAAAAGGGTCCAAACTCTTAATGAGGGTCTTCCTAGTGGTGTTAGTGGTAAAGAAACCATCTGCCAATGCAGGAGACATAAGAGATGCAGGTTCAATCCCTGGGTTGGGAAGATCCCCTGGAGGAGGAAATGGCAAACCACTCTAGTATTCTTGCCTGGAGAAACCCCATGGACAGAGGAACCTGGCAGGCTACAGTCCATAGGGTCGCAAATAGTTGGGCACGACTGAAGCGATTTAGCATGAACTTTTAATGAAGATGTAACCACAAAAAAAATGTAACCCAGGAGGGATATGGGCGACATAAGAAATCAGAGGCAGCACAGAGGAGAGTGGGAACTTCAGGGAGGTCAGGAGAGGCTGGCAGAGGAGGCATCACCTATGGAGTTTTGAGAGGATGGAGCTTACTAGGCAGACAAGAAGAAGTGGGCATTGTACCCAGGGGCACTAGATGGTATAAGCAGGTCACGGTTGCCCGAGTGTGAAGAGGAAGGCTGAAGAGGTTCTGAAGGTGGAGAGGGAGGGGGCAGTGGCACCTGAAGCTGAGGAGGCGGGCAGCAGCCACATCAGAGAGGCCCTATGTCTGCTAAGGAGCTGGGATTTCATTCTGTAGAGCTCGTGGGAGAAGCCTAGATCTTGGGTGCCAGATAGACCCAACTGAGGGCCTCCTCCACCACTCACTCTGTGACTTCTGTCCCATGAGTCTCCATTTCCTCAGGTGTAAAAAGGGGTTAATAATAGTAGTTCCCTCGTAAAGTTGTCATGAGAATTACAGTTAATGAGAGAATGTAGGAGAATTCTTTAATTTAGTGACTGCCACATAGTATGTGTTCCATAAATGGTTGTTAATAAATCACTGTTACTATTATAGCTCTTACTATTACTAGGATACACTCTGCTTTCAAGAAGCTTAAGTGAGAGGAAAAGTAGAGAAGGTCTAATAAGGATAAGACACTTCACTAACAGGAACTAAGGATAAAGAGTATTGTCTATTAAGAGAGATTTCTATCACTTAACTTCTATGCTTGGATTCAGGTAATTAACACTGACTGCCCCCGTGGGAAAACCTTGAAGTCTCAGTGGTTTAACTTAACATGAAATGGGCTCATTTCTCATTCCCAGTCTAAGGCATCTCATCTATATGGTTGTGACAGTGGATGTCTCAGGAGCCGAGGCTCTTGTGTTTTGTAGCCCTGTCACTTGGAACACCCGGTTTCCAGAGTTACTAGGGTAGGAGAAAAGAGAGATTCGAGAAGTATGCAGGCTGCTGACTGCCTCACTCTAGGAATGACACACTTTAATGCCACTCGCACTCAACTGGCCACCATGGCCCCAATCTCCAGCCAAATCCCAAAGGAGGCTGGGAAATGGGGAGGAGCCAAGGGCACTTGGTAGGCACTGGCAGTCTTCGGTACAACCTTCCTCAATGTAGGGACAGACATCAGTTCCCACCAGAAGGTAACTCCATTGAGTGGTGTTGGGGTGATGCTGGCATCTGCCCTCCAGTCCACATAAACAACTTCCCTTTGGTTTTGACAGTGTAACTGGAGACATGTTGCTATCAACCAGATCAGTCTGCACATTATATTTATTACAATTAGATCTCCTTCAGGTTTTTAAGGAGATACTGTAAATTTGTTTGGACTTGGAAATTTGTCTACTTAATAGTGGACTAGAGAAGACTTGTTCAATATTTCTTAAAGTATATTCCTTAAAACCCTGATTCCTATATTTGGTCAAGGAGAGGGGCTCTGTGACCTAAAAAAAGGTTTGGAAAGCCTTGAGTTTTTTATTATAACAGTACTTTATTTCTGATACTGGAATCAGCATTCTGCTTTCTTCTCCAAATTTTTTTGGGGAAAAAAACAACACTCATACCAACAGTGGGAAGGGGGAGGGGAAATATTGGAGTGGGAGGTACAAACTTTCAGGTGTAGGGTAGACTCAAGGACATATTGTATAATGAGGGAAGATAGCCAGTGTTCTGTAATAATTGAAAATGTTAAGTAAAATTTTTTTAAAACTCACTTATAAAAATTATATATAGCTTTTATTATGCTGAGGTATGTTCATTCTATTCCTGCTTTCTGGAGGGTTTTTTTTTTTTTTAATCATAAATGGATATTGAATTTTGTCAAAGGCTTTCTCTGCATCTATTGAGATAATCATATGGTTTTTATTTTTCAATTTGTTAATGTGGTATATTACATTGATTGATTTGCAGACATTGAAGAATCCTTGCATCCCTGGGATAAAGCCCATCTGGTCATGATGTACGATCTTTTTAATATGTTGTTGGATTCTGATTGCTAGAATTTTAAAGGAATTTGCATCTATGTTCATCAGTGATATTGGCCTGTAGTTTTCTTTTTTTGTGGCATCTTTGTCAGGTTTTGGTATTAGGGTGATGGTGGCTTCATAGAATGAGTTTGGAAGTTCACCTTCTGCAATTTTCTGGAAGAGTTTGAGTAGGATAGGTGTTAGCTCTTCTTTAAATTTTTGGTAGAATTCAGCTGTGAAGCCATCTGGACCTGGGCTTTTATTTGCTGGAAGATTTCTGATTACAGTTTCAATTTCCGTGCTTGTGATGGGTCTGTTAAGATTTTCTAGTTCTTCCTGGTTCAGTTTTGGAAAGTTGCACTTTTCTAAGAATTTGTCCATTTCTTCCAAGTTGTCCATTTTATTGTCATATAGTTGCTGATAGTAGTCTCTTATGATCCTTTGTATTTCTGTGTTGTCTGTTGTGATCTGGTCAATGGAACAAAATACAAAGCCCAGAGATAAATCCACACACCTATGGACACCTTCTCTTTGATAAAGGAGGCAAGAATATACAATGGGGAAAAGACAATCTCTTTAACAAGTGGTGCTGGGAAAACTGGTCAACTGCTTGTAAAAGAATGAAACTAGAACACTTTCTAACACCATACACAAAAATAAACTCAAAATGGATTAAAGATCTAAACGTAAGACTAGAAACTATTAAACTCCTAGAGGAGAACATAGGCAAAACACTCTCTGACATAAATCACAGCAGGATCCTCTATGACCCACCTCCAAGAATATTGGAAATAAAAGCAAAAATAAACAAATGGGACCTAGTTAAACTTAAAAGCTTCTGCACAACAAAGGAAACTATAAGCAAGGTGAAAAGACAGACTTCAGAATGGGAGAAAATAGCAAACGAAGCAACTGACACACAACTAATCTCAAAAATATACAAGCAACTCCTGCAGCTCAATTCCAAAAAAATAAACGACCCAATCAAAAAATGGGCCAAAGAACTAAATAGACATTTCTCCAAAGAAGACATACAGATGGCTAACAAACACATGAAAAGATGCTCAACATCACTCATTATCAGAGAAATGCATCAAAACCACTATGAGGTACCATTTCACGCCAGTCAGAATGGCTGCGATCCAAAAGTCTACAAGCAATAAATGCTGGAGAGGGTGTGGAGAAAAGGGAACCCTCTTACACTGTTGGTGGGAATGCAAACTAGTACAGCCACTATGGAGAACAGTGTGGAGAGTCCTTAAAAAACTGGAAATAGAACTGCCATATGACCCAGCAATCCCACTTCTGGGCATACACACTGAGGAAACCAGAATTGAAAGAGGTACATGTACCCCAATGTTCATCGCAGCACTGTTTATAATAGCCAGGACATGGAAGCAACCTAGATGTCCATCAGCAGATGAATGGATAAGAAAGCTGTGGTACATATACACAATGGAGTAACTCAGCCATTAAAAAGAATACATTTGAATCAGTTCTAATGAGGTGGATGAAACTGGAGCCGATTATACAGAGTGAAGTAAGCCAGAAAGAAAACACCAATACAGTATAATAACGCATGTATATGGAATTTAGAAAGATGGTAACGATAACCCTGTATGCGAAACAGCAAAAGAGACACAGATGTATAGAACAGTCTTTTGGAATCTGTGGGAGAGGGTGAGGGTGGGATGATTTGGGAGAATGGCATTGAAACATGTACATATCATATGTGAAACGAATCACCAGTCCAGGTTCAATGCAGGATACAGGGTGCTCCGGGCTGGTGCACTGGGATGACCCAGAGGGACGGTATGGGGAGGGAGGTGGGAGGGGACTTCAGAATGGGGGACACGTGTACACCTATCACGAATTCATGTCAACGTATGGCAAAACCAATACAATATTGTAAAGTAATTAGCCTCCAATTAAAAAATAAATTTATATTAAAAATTATATGCTTATATTAGAAAATTCAAAAATATTAAAAAGTATAAGAAAAAGAATTAGAATTTCACTTCCCAGTCACCCTGTGAGAAAGCACTGAGTGTTGCTCACTCTGGTGTAGCAGGAGCACTAAGTGTTTTAAGTGATCCTGCAATAAGATGCTTCCTTAACTCTTTTTTTTTCAACCCAGCAATGAACCCACCCCTACAGTTTTTTTCTACATGATATCTATTAATTTCCTTAGAATTAGTGTTCTGGGGCAAAAGAGACCCACTGGCAAATCCTTGCTTAAACAGTTTCGTCCATGTTAGACTGCTGACCTCTAGTTTCAGAGGGTGCTATTTCCGGCCCCATCCAGCAATCCAGGGGTGGCTGTCTCTCAGAACTAGTGGCAGAGTTGGTCACAGGGCCTGAGGTGACACAGCGAGCTGCCGTCAGGGGCAATGAGAACCCTGCTTATCAGGCTTCAGCCACGTTTCGACCTGCCCATGTCCTCACGTATCTGATGTCTCTGAAGCCTGGATGTGTCACTTTTGCCTTTTCATAATCTCTAAGGTGAGCCTGAGGGTTGAGGAGTTCTTGATTCATCCAGCCAGTTGACCCTTCACTGGAGGATAAGAAAAGGTCATTTACCTGTTCCCTTACCTGTTCCTGCCTAGGGGTGGCCAACACCGACCTCTGGGCAGAAATGGCTTGGTCTCAGATGGCTAAGTGTCTCAGCTTCTTAGAAGGTGTCCAAGAAAAGGGAGACTTCAAAGGTTCCTTTTGAAAGCCAGGGGCGCAGACACACTGGCATTCTGGTAGCAGGTACCCCATGTGAGCTGTTCACACTCTTGGAGTGTGTTCACTCGGTCCATTCTCTGCACCAGGCTCTATGTAAGTTACAATTCTATGTAAGTTTTTCCTGCTTCAATTTAAAACCTTTTTTTAAACTCAGTGACCAGAACTTATAAACTAATTTTTGTGTTCATAGGGGGAAAAAAAAAACAAAAACAACCACTGGCTAAAATCATGGGGCAGAGGGAGAAATCTCATTTTCATGAGATTGTGGAAAGCACAATCCTGAGTTTCTTGAATGGCCTAATGATCACCCAGTCACACTGATGTCCTCCCCTTTCTGGAGAGAATGGACTATAGCATCTCCTCTTAGGTAGCAAAGAGAGCCCACCTCTTGCCCTCCAGAACACCACAGACTCCTCTATCTGTTTATCTGTGGCTGGCGCCACCTTCCAGCACTCACCACTGTCCCCAGAGCCTTGTTCCCTGTGGGGTAAACACCTTGGCTGTTATTATGTTCTGTGATTGGTTCAGTGGAGGCTGTGTCAGTCATCTACCCCCAGGCACTATCTGGCTGGCCCATTAGGGTCCCAAGGGAAGCTGAGGCTCCACCAAAGAGTAGAAGACACAACACGAGCTTTGTCCTGACCTCCAGTCTGTTTCACATTTGTCCTGAGTATCTCTGATACCAAGGCCTTGGCTGAACTCAGGGGAGCAGGGAGGGAAGGACCTTAATCCAGAGGGACCTGTCAATCTGATGGAGGAATGGGATAGAGTTCTAGGACTCAGACAGACTGAGCTATAAGAGCGATGAGACAGAACCCCCTGGATGCCAGAGGAGCAGGAAGGAACTGTTTCTCACGGAAGAGAAGAATTGAAGGCAACTCCAGTTGGAAAAAAGGAAGTTGAGTTAGATTGAAGAAAGATGCTCCTGAGCTTACATGGAATCAGGTTCTAGAACTGAATTCTTAATTTCAGACTCGGGGAGTCGTCCTTGGGCTCTCCTGACCTGTTCCTGAGAGTCCATCACATGTTGATCCAGAATCAGAGATGTCAGGGCAGCAAATGTCCTGACCAAAGTTTCCTTGATTGGAGGAATGGTCCTCTTCTACTATTAAAAACAAAACATAAAACTCAAACAAACAAACCAAAGACAAAACAAATCAAAAACCTCCAAACCAAACCAAACAACAATGAAACAACCCCTAAACCTAAGGAAAGGCCGTCTTCCTAAAGTTCTCCCGTGCCATCTCCCCAGGCCGCTTTCTTCCCTCCATCCTAGATAACATCTCCCCAACTCGTGTTCCAGAAATGCTTTTCTGGAGAAAGCTTTTAGCTCTGGCCCAAAACCATCTGTCAGCACTTGTGACCAGAGCTCTCACTAGCCTTGTTTGTCACCGTGTCTGGTCTCCCAGATTGAGAAGTCCCTTCAGACAGATCAGAAGTTTCTACCCTTGGAACTTCCTTCTGGGCAGAGAGCAGGGGACAGACTAAGGAGGACTCTCTGGAATATTCTTGACCTTGTTCATGTCCTTCTGAAGCAGAACCAGCCTGGACATCTGTTACCCTATTACCCTGGTCCCTCCTCTACTCAAAGAGGCCAGACCCACTGAGAACTTCCACTGGAGATCTGGGCAGGGATAACCCCAGTGATTGCAGGGCAGTGAGGGGAGATAAGGCAGCCAAATTACTATAATACAGGAGATAAGCAGAGCAAATGCAGGGTTCCGGACCATTTTATAGGGAATTCATGGGGAGTTCAGGGTGGAAGAGACAAAAATCTCAGAAGGGAGATGGTAATTTCATAAATGGAGAACCAAGAGGCCCTAGGTGGCCTGAAAGATATTCATGAACTACATATTAGGCTGACTCCAGCCGGCCCAGCCCTCTGACTATTTAAGGACTGAGCAGGGACAGAAAGCCCAGCTGCTCTGCGCCTGTCCACCCAGCAACCCCTGACCTGCACCTCTCAGCCATGAGCCGCCAGTTAAACCTCTACCCCGGTGGGGAGCGCCTGGCCTTCAGCGGCTGCTCTGCCATCATCTCCAGTCGGGTCAGCAGCAGCACCGCCTCATTCCGGGCCAGCGGCATCAAGGGCACGGCCACCTTCGGTAGCAGAAGCCTCTTCAACTGTGGGGGCGGCAGGCGCCCGGCCCTGAGCTCCGCGGCCGGGAGGGGTGGCTCCGCGCTGGGTTCCTGCGCGGCCACGGGTGGTGGCCGCCGGGGAGGCTTCGTGGGCACCGTCTTCGGCAGCGCGGGGCTGGGGCCCGCGTGTCCATCCGTGTGCCCTCCGGGCGGCATCCCTCAGGTCACTGTCAACAAAAGCCTCCTGTCCCCCCTCAACGTGGAGCTGGACCCAGAGATCCAGAAAGTGCGCGCCCAGGAGCGGGAGCAGATCAAGGCTCTGAACAACAAGTTCGCCTCCTTCATTGACAAGGTTGGTGCTGGAGCGTCTACCGGTCCGTGCCTTGATGACCAGTGTACATGCGGGTCTCACTCTGCCCCTGCCACTGGCGTGGGAACTTGGGCAAGTTAGTTATGCTCTCCGAACTTCCCTTGCCTCTTGTGTAAAATGGGCACAAGAGTAGCTCTAACCCCATAAGGTTATAATGAGGATGAACTGGATGTTTCTGAGGTGCTTAAAACAGTGTCTGGCATACCTTCACCCCACCTCCCCCTTAAAGAGGAGCTTCATTCCTTCCTTGCAGGAAAAGACTCAGGAAAGGGAGGATGGTGTCAGGGGCAGGAGATGCATAATGGGCCCCCTGAGGGCTCTCACTACCAAACAGAGAGATGGGTTTGCAGTTCCAGGACAGGGGGTGTCCCAGGACAGGATGGCTGGTGGGTGAGAAAGACCTGGAAGGTGGTAAGTGGGATAAGGATGTAAACTAGGAAGGTTTTTGGAGGAGGTGAGAGGAAAGGGCTAGAACAGTGAAGGTGCTGAGGGGAGAAGGTTTGGAAGGAGGGCATGTCAAAGTATGTGTGTGTATGTTGTGTAGGTGTGTGTATGTCCAGAAATTGGGGCAACAGAGAAGATGGCTCTGGAGTCATAGGCAGTGATCCTGCTGAATGGGAGGAGACAAAGAATGGGCTTCTCTCGTCTCCACCTGGAAAGATCTAGACCATGAGGGATATGATACTAATAATAGCTGACACTCCTCAGTGCCTGGTGCTGACCCAAGTGGTTCTCATTTATCAACCCGTGATTCAGTGATCACTCTATCTTGCAGAAGCTCAAATTAAGATAGAGGGAAGCTAAGAAATGTGCCAGGGTAATAGAAGAGGCAGCGACAGTAGCCTATGTCCCTCCCAACTGTACTTGGGAAGAGGAAGTGAAGTATTGGAGGACAGAGGGCAGTGGAAGAAATAACTAAAGAGATTGGTAAGAAGAGGAATGTTGGCATAGCAGAGGCCTGACGTTATTCAGTACAAAAATGAGAAATCTTCCGTCAAGTATGAATAGATTTGTAAAGATGTGATTGTTGTTCAGTTGCTCAGTTGTGTCGGACTCTTTTCGACCCCATGGACTGCAGCACACCAGGCTTCCCTGTCCTTCACTATCTCCCAGAGTTTGCTCAAACTCATGTCCATTGAGTCAGTGATGCTATCTAACCATCTCATCTTCTGTCATCCCCTTCTCCTGTCCTCAATCTTTCCCAGCATCAGGATCTTTTCCAATAAGTTGGTTCTTTGCAACAGGTGGCCAAAATATTTGAACTTCAGCATCAGTTCTTCCAATGAATCTTCAGGGTTGATTTCCTTTAGGATTGACTGATTTGATTTCCTTGCTGTCCAAGGGACTGTCAAGAGTCTTTTCCAAAAAAAAAAAAAAAAAAAAAAAGTCTTTTCCAACACCACAATTTGAAAGCATCAATTCTTTGGCATTCAGTCTTCTTTATGGTCCAGCTCTCACATCTGTACATGGCTATTGGAAGAAGCATAGCTTTGACTATACATACCTTTGTTGGCAAAGTGATGTCTCTGCTTTTTAATATGCTGTTTAGGTTTGTCATAGCTTTTCTTCCAAAGAGCAAGAGTCTTAATTTTGTGGCTGCAGTCACTGTCTGCAGTGGTTTTGGAGTCCAAGAAAATAAAATCTGTCACTGCTTCCATTCCCCTCCACTCCATCTATTTGCCATGAAGTGATGGAACCGGATGCTATGATCTTACTTTTTTGAATGTTGAGTTTAAAGATGCGACAATCTGCTTCCAAAACCAATGAAAGAAACAAACCAGGAGCAATTTAGACTGCATATAAGAAAGAACATGCAAATTACCAGAGTGACTTTCCAGTGCCATTCCCCAGTCACTATTTCTTCCTGCTTCTCATTTCCCTTCACTCCAAAAACACCAGCATTTATAGCAAAAGATGCTGCCTTAACCACATGGTAAGTCATGGTGGCAGATGATAGACAGCATTGCTTACACCCACTTCCTGATTTCATTTAAAACTGAATCCTGTTTCTTGTCTTAGAGACAAGATGGGCGTGTCCCTCTGGCTGAATCCACTCTCTGAGGAAACTTGCTCTTTCCTGACTCCCACTGCAGGATGACACCTTCTGATTTCTGGGGCCCTGTCCTCACTCTTGAGAGGCAAGAACACTTAGAGGGGATTTGGGGGCTATGACCACCTTTGGTTTCCAGGTGAGGTTCCTGGAGCAGCAGAACCAGGTGCTGGGGACCAAGTGGGAGCTGCTGCAGCAGCTGGACCTGAACAACTGTAAGAACAACCTGGAGCCCATCCTCGAGGGCTACACCAGCAACCTGCGGAAGCAGCTGGAGATGCTGTCGGGGGACCGGGTGAGGCTGGACTCGGAGCTGAGGAGTATGCGTGATGTGGTAGAGGAATACAAGAAGAGGTGAGTGGAGAGGTGGATTAACACCACTCGAAGGTCTTGATTGTAGATGAGGTTGTGATTTGGAGCCAGCAATTTTGTCTTCTTGAATCCTGTGCTGATATCATTACTACTCTTTCTTGTAAGGGAGGGAGAGAGATCTAGACAGGACGAAATGGAGGAAGAGAAAAGATCTACCCAAAATGGTGCTCCAAATTGCCCAGGAGATGATGTGCTCATTTTAAACATTGGAAATGGAAGAATGTGGGGTGGAGGGGGAGAGAATTGTCTCAAAACCAGATGAACAACCCAAATGGCTTTGTAGCTCCTCCTGAGTGAGGTTTTCTGTAGGAGTTGCCAGGACTCCTATAAAAGGAGACATCCTTCCAATCTCAGAACACATCTTAAAGCTAAGCAAAAATGAGTTTTTAAGAGTTTTTTCTTTTTATGGTGAGGCATCTCCATGCTGCTGAATCCCACTATTAAAGAGAACAGTTGAGAGTGTGCTTGGATGGGAGATGGTTTCTCCTTCTAAGTTCAACCTATGAGGAGATAGAGTGATGCCCCATGCCTGGTGTGATCTGATATTTTGGTGTTTTGCTTCCAGGTGTTAGGATTTTTGGGGATAAGTGACTTCTTCCACAAGGTGGTGAAGATGGTTGGAACTGGGCTTTTTTTCTTGGTTCACTTGTGATCTGCCCATCCATCTCTACTGAAGTCCCCCTGAAGTGGAACTCTGGCCTGAGCTCTGTATGGAGCCCCTGAAGGTGGCGGTGATGTAGTCCTGGCCTTCTGAAAGCACACAGATTGTGGGGACAGGCTTAAAGAACACCTCCAGAGAGCCCCGTCTTTAAATATGTGTACACGCTCAAATACAGTTTCCAAAATTTTGGTTCATTTAATTTATAGAGGGCATCTACCATCTAGCTTAATTGGAAATCTAGCTTTCGTTGTCAAACCAGAGAAATAAGAGTTGCTTTCTATCAGAAGAAGTGTGGCTTCATATCTAAAATCGAATCAAAATATAAACATTCACTGAGGACTATTTTAAAATCCACTCAGCAACAAACTAAGGGTGACATCTTGTACGGTAGGTTATTGAAAACATTAAAGATGAAAAGAATGCAGATTTAACATAATTAATACATCTATATTCTAAAACAAGATAAATCCATGTGTACTTTGTCATGGTTTAACTTTTAATTATACATTTTAATCTGTTTTTAAAAGTTATTAAAAGTTATATGTTATTTATTAAGTCCATAGTAATGTAAAATGCAGTTTTTCTTTATAAACGTTGTATGTGTATATTGAAGTCTGATATTCAATTTTTAGAAGTAAATGATGAGAAGTTATTTATAATACAGGAATGTCATCAATTCTGGTAGCCCTCATGATCAAACTCTCCCAATGTATTTTATGAAGTAGAAAGATATAAGGTGCTAAAAGCTAATTGGTCTTCAATTAGCATATACTTTTATTTTTGTTAATAGGATGGATATAATGTGATAACATGTAAGATAATATGAGATAAAATTGCGATGGAAACAAGTATTTCATAGTATAACTTGATAGAAAGGAGTTTTTCAATTATCTTTTGAATAAAACACATAGAATCTGAGATAAATCATATAAGCTATTTCCTGTGTTTTACCCAGTGCAACTAGAAAAATCTGGCAGTCTCAGAAAATGCTCCACTGTTTAAATACTTTAAATAGCCCACTTCACTAACCTGTACTACTTCAGCCTTCCAACACAACTTAATTTTCTTGGCAGCCAGTGCCATGGCTTAGGAAGTAAAAAGCTGAAAAGAACTGCTCAAGTTAACGTGTATGAAAAATAGCCCTTTTGGGGGCACAGATCATTTCTTTCCAATGCTCTGTTTTGTTTGCTCTTGCAAATATCCTGTATTATGTTCTTTAAAGAATCTTTTTATTCTTTTTAAACAAAAGGTCGCATGGATAGGAGGCAAGGCAAGAGGGGAAGAGGGAATGTGAGACCCCAGCCCCACACCCCTTCCCCACCTACCCCTTTTCTGCTTATATATTTATACTCTATCTACAAGCCCCTGGGGGAAGATGACATGTTCTTTGATAATAGTAAGGGATGGAATAGTGAGATCTTTAAGTGAAATGATCGGTGCTCTTGACCCTCCAAGCTACAATATGTGTGATGAGAATATCTCACCCCCATCCAAACACCCTATTTCCAAGACCTTGCTTCACCTATGTAAGAAACAGGCATAACTTACAGAGTGAAGGTGGGAATAGCATTTTTTTTTTGGTGCCTGGGAGGTTTCTCCCCTGGCTAGGGCTCATACCAAGGTGCCAGCTGGTGGGGAGGGGGTGACTTTCGGCTGTCACGAGGAAGGTGGGACAGCAGAACGTGCATGATGTCTCCATCACAGATGCATTCCCAAGTAGATACATTTTAGGGTAGCCTGACCATGAGCGAAGGAGCTGCACATTGTTTCCTTTAAAGCTGTTCTTGTCACACCCGCTTTGAGAAGGCTCTCCGTGCCCTGGGGGAACGTACAGTGCAGGTTGTGGGTCACTGCCTTGCAGCTTTTGGCACAGAGGCGATTGCTCACTGCTCAGTGAGCATTTGCAGAATGGAACTGTCCCACTGGTGACGCTCCTTTCTCTTGCCCCACGCAGGTACGAGGTGGAGATTAACAGACGCACAGCTGCTGAGAATGAGTTTGTGATGCTCAAGAAGGTAAGAGGCGGGTGGGGAGGGCGGGAAGAAGCCGGGGGGCTCCCTAGGCACCTGGCATGAGGATGTTTGTAGGATGAGGAAAGGCCCTTAGGGGTCACTTAGTCTCTAGCAGAGATGGCTAGGATTCTAATGTCCCACTCATCTCTTCAAGCCCCTTGCCCGGGCAGTGTGCTGCTTCCAGAAGCTTTCAACTTTAGATCCAGGTGCAGCCGTGGCCTTGCACAGGGATCAGGCCCTCCCTGTGAAGCATGGCGGAAGGGGACAGAGCAGGGAATCTGGGGCTCCTTGTGGCAGGAGGGAGGGCAGGGGGAGAGACAGGTCCCTCTCTGTGTTCCCCAGGACGTGGATGCTGCCTACATGAACAAGGTCGAGCTCCAGGCCAAGGTGGACTCCTTGACAGATGAGATCAAGTTCTTGAAGTGCCTCTATGAAGGGGTAAGGACCCTGCTGAGCTCTCTGGTGTGGTCTGTTCCTCTTGCAAGTGGTTTCTGGCCCTTGGCCTGGATGGTCACATGACCAAAGGTTGGCAGAGAGGCCTTTTGACCTCTGTACTGACCCACATTGTCAGTACAGCTGCCATTTGCTGAGGCCCTACTATGTGCTGAGCAGTGGGGGTAGGCTTTGAGGAGACCGTGATGGAGGAGAAATGATTCCTGTCCTCTAGGAATCCATAGTCCGGTAGGGAAAACAGCATGTAAATGAGCTTTGGGAGAGCAGCGGAATGGTGAATTCTGCCTGAGGTGTCAGTGAAAGTTCCAGGAGAAAGGTGAGCAAGATTCCCGTGGGTGCAGGGAAGGGCATGGACTCCAGCCTGAAGGAGCAGAATGAGGGGAGACCTGGAGCTGGAGTTGTGCTAAAGTATGAGGGGCCCAGAGTAGTGGGGGTTCATTGGTGACTCTAGAGGACTGAGTGCCACATAAGGAGTTCAGACTGATCCATGGTGGCTGTTGGGACAGAGAGGGTGGGTAGGGTGGGAGGAGTCCTGCGTGTGTGATGGAGAGGGCAGTCCCATGCTGGGTGGAAAGCTCCACGTTTTCATCTCACACCCACAGGCCTGAGCACTGCAGGCCTCTGCTGAAGGCAGAGCTCATGTGCCGAGGAGGGGCAGGAAGGGGAAGCAGGGGATTTGCTGGAGAGGATCAAGAAAAGGGACCCCCCCCCCTTGGGAAACCTTTAACTGAGTCCCCTCCCCTAACTGTCCTCCAGGAGATCGCTCAGCTCCAGTCCCACATCAGTGACACATCCGTCATCCTGTCCATGGACAACAACCGCGACCTAGACCTGGACAGCATCATCGCCCAGGTCCGCGCCCAGTACGAGGAGATCGCCCTGAAGAGCAAGGCCGAGGCCGAGGCGCTGTACCAGACCAAGGTGAGCTGAGGCCCAGAGACCACACTACCACCCTGGCATCATGCGTGCACGTGTGTACTTGTGTGTGCATGCACGTGTGTTGGGGCTGGGCAGAGACTTCCTGCTTCTTGGAGTTGGGCCTTGTGGAAGTGCCTTCCTGTGGTCCAGAGAGATCCACCACAGTCTTGGCAGGTGTTAGGGGTCGTGTGTGGGCTTAGCCCTTCCCCAGCCAAGGCCCTTGCTGACAGCTGAGGCCACCTCAGTCACAGCTTCAATGAGATTCTGACGCCGTTTCTGTGGACAATCCACTATCTCAGCTTTCCTTCTGTTTCCAACTTTGTCAAAACGAGGACAGGAAATTCAGACTCCATCAGGGCTCTCATGTTTGAGAAACCGAGGATCCTGTTGAGCTGGGGCTGGGCCTTCCTATTCAGAAGGAAAGGGTTGTCTTTCTCCCCCTCCCTCTCCCCTCCTCCTCTTGTGCCTGTGCTGCTTAGATAAAGAGAACGGTGCCCCATCACTCTCCCTCTCCTCCAACACCCTAAGGGCTGAATTCTCAACTGTCCTGTGCTCTTCATCTCTTGTTCCCCAATCTCAGATCCAGGAGCTGCAAGCCACAGCGGGCCAGCACGGGGATGACCTCAAACTCACCAAGGCTGAGATCTCAGATCTCAACCGGATGATCCAGAGGATCCGCTCAGAGATTGGGAACGTGAAGAAGCAGGTGGGTTCTATGAAAGGAGTCAGCTGACAGCACTCATTGGTTTGAGACCAATTATGGTTTGGTACAGTCAGTATGAGAGCAGTTGTACCAGACTATACAAATGAGAAGAGCATCCTGCCCTTCCCAGCACGGTGAGGATCTTGCACCAATCTGTATGAGGCTCATTATTTAAAAGGGTAAAACACGGTCTCTCAGGAGAGAACAGTAGGAATCCATATGGAAAGATGTAGCATCCTTTGTTGGGCATCACACTCCCTAAGTGCTGCAGGGCTTCCAAGGGGCTCTGGATGAATGGGGACCCGAGTGAGGCTTCCTGTAGGAGGTGGATTACCTTGGGATGGAAGGCAGAAAGGAGAGGAAAGGGGGTCTGGTGAAGGAACCCACAGGAGCAGTGGATGTGAGGTGGGCATGTGTGCTAGAAGGAAAGACACCCACCCTGAGCAGAAGGTCCATGATGGGTGGGTGGCAGGGAGCAGGACACCCTAGGTAGGAATGGGTGGATTATGGGCAGTCTTCAAAGAGGGCAGTGGACCTTAGACCCAGTGCAATTGGTGAAAGGGTTTGGAAATTTCCCAGGATGAGTCTGTGCCAGAGGAAGGAGAGCCAGCAGTGCATTTTAGAAGTGGAGAAGGAAGACCGCCATCGCACCTTGACCCCCGCCACACACACCCCCAACACTAGTCTTGGCACAGGGCTCTGCTCAGGTTTGCCCTTTCCTGTGGCTGTCTGTGGGGGGCACTACACTGAACGCAGCCCATAGGAACACAATACAGGGCCACGCTTGTGATTCCAAAGCAAGCAAACTCATGAATCTCCCAAAGTTTGTGGAGTTTGGTGCAAGGATTTAAGGTCTCAGCTTCCTGGACAAGTCAAGTTCCCTATCTCCTTCCCTCCTCTGTCTTGCTTGTGCACGTACATATGTGCACACACACACACACCCCTCCTCCAGCAGTGGAAAGAAGAGAGATAGACTAATTAAGAACCTATGATGTTTGTATTTAATCAAATTCTGCATAAATGAAAGAAAAACACAAGGTGTTTGAAGCTACCTTTGATACCCAATTACTCTATTTATCTGATAAAATGCTCTGTGTACCTGTTTAGGCAAACTTATTACCAGAAAGTGACATTTGTGATGAAAAGGCCACCGTGCTTTGGAGGTCAGGGGAGATGTCCTCCTCGGGGAGCCAGTGGAGGTCACTGTTGATGCTTGGTCCCCAAGATGGCTCCTCTTGAGGGTTCTCAGCCAAGGTGCTTTCCTGCCTTTTGACCTCTCCACCAAAGAAGCCCACATTTAAACATGCAGACTCTGCATCCAGTGGCTCCAGAATGCAGCTGCTAATTGTTTCAAAGGAACCAACATTTCAGGTCCTCCTTTCAACTCATGCCACATTCACAAGACCCAAGCTTCTGGAGTCCCCCAGGTTCACCTGCAGGATCTCGGTCAGTGAGAAAGAACAGAGGACAGTTTGGTGGAATTTGAGTTGTAGAGTTTATTGCATCCTCCCAAATAATCAGGTCTCCACAGTCCTGAGGATGGTGGTGCTTTTCCCTGGTTCAGTAGCTGGGTCCTAGGTTCTTCTGCTGAGGCTGTGAACACTCACCTGAAACACAGTGGATGCTTGTACTGCTGGGGGCCTGCCTGGCTGAGGAGGATAGCGCCACCTGGACAGCAGTGAAAAATTCCATTTGGCCTCAGGACCAGCTGCTGTCCTTGGGGTGAAGCAACTTTGACTCCAGAAGAAGGGGACAGATCCTTAGATCCCACCAAAGCCTAACCCAGGGACTGGCAAACACCCTCATGACTGAAAGGCCCAAGACACCCCCTCCATCTGCCCAGCTTCCCCTGGATGCAGCGCTGAGGCCCACCTGCAGTTTGCTTCTGCAGGTAACACCTAAAAGTGAAGTTTGTGAACTAGTAACACCTGTTAGTTATGCAAAAGTATTATTGGAAGCTGTTGCCTTATAGCATGAGTCTCTGCAATTTGGGAGGCCAGATCCTCTGTGGGATAGGTTTATTGGATAGACATTTTATTAATAGGAACTTGATTGGTCCCTATTTTTTTCACTATTTACAGTATCTCCCAAGATATCTTTTACACTATGGGGTAGAATTAAGGCCAGTGACCCAGAGACTTTTTAGGGTTGGTAGACTTTTTAAGGTTGGCAGAACAGCCGATGTTATACACTAGGAGGGAGACGATGGAGCCATGTGCCCATCTGGCCACTTTCTCAATCAATACCTTTCCCCTCCTCTCTCCCAAGATAAGGGCACTCCACCTTTACATGCCATGGCATGAGCTGGACTGAACTGTGCCTGGAGTTGGGGGGAAGGACAGATTCTAGACATCACCTCTAGTGATGTTCACAAAATGGGAAAACCAGAATGACCTCAAAGCATTTACCATCAATCAGGATCAAAAGAAGGGAGGTCTTCTGAGCAGGATCTCAGAGCTATGTTCTGACCCAAAGCACTGAATCCATTTGGCCCTCAGTGCTCCAACCTGGAGATGGCCATCGCCGATGCTGAGCAGCGGGGCGACTGTGCCCTGAAGGACGCCCGGGCCAAGCTGGATGAGCTGGACGCCGCCCTTCTCCAGGCCAAGGAGGAACTGGCCAGGATGATGCGTGAGTACCAGGAGCTGATGAGCACCAAGCTGGCCCTGGACATGGAGATCGCCACCTACCGCAAGCTGCTGGAGGGCGAGGAGTGCAGGTGAGGGGGAGGATGTCTTTTGTTTGGAGCATTATCTCTGTGCTTTAGTAGGAAGGTAGAGGGCAAACAGTTTGGTTTTGTTCAGGTCCTACTGAGGTGAAACTCTATTAAAATGGTTTTGACATGGTGCGGTAGGAAAGACCAGAGTTAGACAGCAGGAAGGACAGGACTGTAAACATCCCAAACAGGTGGCACAGGAGGAATCGAAGACATTGAGAAATAGAGCATCCCTGGCCCTTCATGATTCATTCTTGAGGCTAGTGGGAGGGGCAAGACAGTCTCCAAAAGTCACCCAGGTTCAAGGTTGCTCTGGCAAAGCCTGAGGCCCAGTGAGGATGTGAGCTCACTCCTCTTAATTGTCTCAGACCAAAGGCATAACTATTTGGAAGCAGGAGCACAATTATCCCACACATCAGATAATCCCAAAGCCACTTTGATGGGGAGGCTGACTCCCTGCAGCAGACTTTTCATCTTAGTTCTCTGTTTCTTGAGAGGTCCCACTCGGGTGTTTGGGAAGAAAGAAGGCTGGGCTGGAGTGGAAGGCATGTCTGAGAGGAGAGGCTGATTCACAGAGGGATCCTCCTGGATCAAAGAGGTTTAGGGAGGTTTATCTGATTTTTTCTCTCCCTCTGCAGGATGTCTGGTGAATATCCAAATTCCGTGAGCATCTGTGAGTATCTGCAGTACCTAGCTCTGCCCTTGGTCACCTACCAGAAGTCAAAGCCCCTCTATTTTCATGACACCAAAGAAAAGTTAGAATAACAATAACAGAGTGGGTTAAGGGGAGACTTAGGGGCACAAAGAGGGAGCTGGATTTAGTAATGAAGGAGAAAAACAGTATTGTGAAATACTATTTTAATACAGGTTATACAAAAGTATAACTTGTAGAGAGATCAAATGATATCCAACAGTGAATGATGCTTAATGACTACATTCCATTTCTTTGAGGCCAGTCCATAAGAGAGGTACTGGACTGAAGTAAGAAGGAATGAGAGGAGCCTGACTGGCTGAATGATGAAAAAAGCAGAAATAACCTCCAGCAGGTTTAAAAGCTAGAGAGAACGCAGGGTTCTAGTGTAGGGTACTCCCAGCAGCTGCTGTCTTTAGCAGAAGCATCAGAAGGCCTCCTTGAAGTGCCTTTCTTCATCTGGTCCTATCCAGACAGAAATTCACTGATAAAATCTGCTAGTGCTTACAGTCTGACATTGATAGATCAACATAGACTAATTAGGAAAAGATCAAATACATGGGGTCAAGTACATGAAAAATGACCAGTGCTGATGAAAATCTCTTAATAAACTAAAAATAGACAATGGAGAATGTGTCTCCATGTGAAGCCACCCAAGGGGAGAGAACTAAGGGAATGATCAGGATGTCCCAGGAGGCTGAATGAACTGGGCCTTTTCTTGCTGATTGCAGCTGTCATCAGCAACACCAGCACCGGGGCAGGAGGCACTGGCTTCAGCATGGGCTTCGGTGCCTTGAGCAGCTACAGCTATAAATCCTCAGCGGTGGATGTCAAAACCAAAGGCAGCTGTGGAGGCAGCGAGCTTAAGGATGCTCCTGCCAAAACCTCAGGCAGTAGCTGTGCAACCAAAAAGGCCTCGAGATGAAGGGTGGATGAAGGCTGGCTCATGAGCAGAAAGCTGCAAACCTCACCCATCTCACCATGTCCTCATCTCCTCTTCTGGGTCCCCTTCCCAAGTCAAGAAGTGCTTCCTCCATAACCACAGCCTTGGTCCCATCCCTGCTCCTTGTTCCCAGTGGGGTGATGCTCTGATGCAGGGCGTCCAGCCACGGGCTCTCTCAGTGTCCTCCTTGGGCACCTTTCTCTGGGTCACTGCCTTGTATGCAGAGATTACACACATCCCCAGGATGCTTCTCTGTGACCAGAGGCAAGCCCCTCTGTCCTTGTACCTTTCTGGGTCTTCACAGTCAAGGGGTTCTCATTGTCCTCTGATTGGGGTCATGCCCACTTCTCTGCTTCTCTGCAATAAATGGTCAATAGCATCTGATTCTCAGTGTTGAATCTGTTGCCCGGCATACTGACATCTGAGTTGCCCCATCCAACTTCTCTTGGTCCAGCTCCTGCTTCCCTCTGGGTCCCTGGTCTGATATGGATCTTTGCCATCTGGTCCTGGCCAGGCAGGCATTGGTTGAGAGTTGCTCTTTGTACACAGCAGAGATTTGTTACAGATTTGCCTCTGGGCAGGCTTGGGTCTTCCTGGGCACCTGGGCACTTACTCCTGGTAGGCCACACAATGGCCCTGTGAGATGGGAACAGTTGCCCCCCATACAAAGACGCTCAGGCTGCTGTGATCAAGGAGCTGAGTCACCCCAGGACTCTCAGGTGTCTGAGTTTCAGTGCAGCTTCCTGCTCCGCCTCTCAAAAGCTCCCACAGTGTCCCTACAACTGTCTCTTGTTGTCAGAGAGTCATTCCTTCTTCTTTCTTTCCTCCTCAGTCTCTTGCCAACCCACCTCCTATCTTGCTCTCCCACACCAGCCTTGCTTTCCTCTTCTTCCGGCTGATTCTTTTCCATCCTCAAGTTTGAGGCCAGCACGCCCACCTGCCTGTGTATGCCTCTGTGTCTACTGGGTCCATGTAGCAGTGGCTCACGAGCTTTGGTGAGTCTGGCATCATCAGGCACAGGGAATGCAGGAGTCAGCAAACCAGCACGTAGAGCCTGTCCTTGGGTAGCTCACAGTCTGGTGGGGAGAGTAAAAGTCAGCAGCTAACAAAGAAACACACGATATGTCAGGCAGTGATGATTTTTGTGAAGAAAAATTAAATGGAGTAAGAAGAGTGCTCTTTGATGCATGTGTATGTTTCTGTAAGAATGTTTGCTTTCTCAGAAGCAGTTGACACAGTCTCCTTGAACAAGGTGCTGAAGAGCAGAGTCCTCCAGGGCAAGGCCACCTGCCAACGATGAACCTTGTTTGAGGGTGACCTTCAGGGTGCCTGTGTCCCCTTCTCCCCCTCATCATTCCCCAGCCTCATACTCCAGTCTTTCTTCCTGGCAGCCAGGACTTTTCACACCTCAGGACCTTGGCAAATATAACTTCCAATCTCGAGTACCCATGCCCCATCTCCTGAAAGCCTGCCCATGCTTGGTGGTCCAGCTGAATTGCCACCTCCTATGGGCATGCATTTTCTGGTCCCTCCATGTGGACTCCATCAAGTCATAAAAGCATAAATGAGACGGAACATTAGGGTTTGTGGCCAATAACTCCTTGAATCCGCCCCACTATTATAGGCCAGCAAACAGAGGCCCAGATGGCTAAGCACTCTGCCCTTGTTCACAGCCCTGATGAGCAGCAGAGTGGGGACCGGGGCCCTGCACATCCATAGCACTGTCCCTGAACCCATATGACAGTTGAGGCTCTATTTTCCTGGTGTCACATTAGCTGCCCCCATGTCTGTCCCCTCCCCCATTCCTCAGAGCCCCGTGTTCTGTTCTGGGGCCCTCAGTCTGGCTCCTGGTCAGCACTCAGCATAACGTTTGTCACAGGTATGCACGGCTCCATCTCACCCACCTTCACTGGGGAGAAAGAGCTCATGTAATACACGTGTGTCCTGATGATTTGGCATGCAAGTGATGAAACACAATTGTGTTAAAGAGATTTGTGTCTTACATTCATCCATGTGTATGCTATTTATAGAATTTATGAACCAAATTGAGGCATTTCTATTCTGGACATATGTGAAACTGGATCTACAGACAGCAGGCATAAGCCAGGACTGTGTCAGGCATATGCTATCTTACGTCTGGCGTCCTGGCGAGCGTCATATGTTTTGGCTCCAAATCCTGGCTCTTCTAATGGCTGATTGTAACTGGGGACAAGATCCTGCCCTTGTAAAATGGGGTTGATACAAGCTGGCTTTTGATGGGTGCTTTCTATACGCCAGGTACTACTCTCAGCACTTTATATCTGGCAACAATGAATTCTCCCAACAACCCAACAGGTATTTTTGCTATAATGTGGATCTCACTCATGATATGCTGAGGCTCAAAGGGTAAAATAATCTACCCAATGTCACACAGTAAATGGCAGAGTTGGGGGTCCAGCTCTCAGAGTCCAGTCCATGTTTTCCATGCACAATGCCTCAATACCTGCCAAAGTCCTCACTGGAGAGGAGAGTTGAGCATATGAAAAGGGATAATGCAAGTAATACAGCATCTGGAATACAGTTTGCAGCCAACAGATGTTAGCTGTTACGATAATAATCACTGTTAATGCGTGTTCACAGGGCCTTTGTGTTTACCAGCTGTGCACTGGTCCATGAGCAGTCAATCCAGAGCAGCACTGTGCCCAGAGACCTGACTCAGGTGGGCTAAGTGCGGGGCCAGGGCAAACACTGGGTCTGTTCATTGACACATGTCCCATTCAGTCACAAACTGCTCATTTCCAAGCAGGAAGAGTAACTCCTTGGTGCTGGTATTTTGTGCCTACACCGCCCTCTGCCATCGGCCCCAGGTACTGCACCTTCCGACGCTGTGACTCTGGAGGAAAGACACTTAAAACCAAGACGGTGTGAGACAACCTTAGTCAGGCTCTGTGCCCACCGCGGAGCTGCCAGCTGGAGGAGATGCTGTTTCTCTCCCTGGCATGCCCAGGCAGGCCCCAGCCTCCGTGTTGCCCAGGCCCTGGCTTCTGTCTCCCCTCCTTCTTTCCCATCCCTCCTTTCACACGACTGAGGGGGTGGGTAGGGGCTGTGGTAGTGCTGGCATCGCCACAGCCTGAACCTCTTTACATCTAGTCAGAGGATTCGGGACCTTCCGACAGCTCTTCCTCGATGGGCTGATCCAGGAGTCCTGGGAGGAAGAGCTCCCATCTCTCAGCAGTACTGTGCCCTCGCCTCGCCTGTACTGTGTCCAGGCTCCCGTCCCGGCTGCAAGGGGAACCCTCTGAGACCTCTCACTCCCTAGTGCAAAGGGGCTTGGAGGACGATCTGGGCTTGGAGGCATGGTGAGGCACAGCCAAGGGGCTACAGAGGAAGGAAGGCATCAGAGCTGAACAAAGTCTGGGAAGGCTTCCTGGAGGAGGTGAAGGGGACGTGACTTGTTGGAGACCGGGAGTGTCTTAGACTTTTTAAGCCACCGTTGGCAGCTGCTCTGAGGTTTGAGCTGCGCTTTGCCAGCTGCCTCCTGTTTCCCTTCCAGGGCCGCTACCACTCCTGTTTATAGGACAAGCCCCCTGCTTAAGGCACCATCCCTCAGCCCTTACACTCACGTTTAGCAAGTGCTGCACAGGCCAGCGGAGATGCGGAGGGTCCCCTCTCCTGCAGACCAATTTCCACCACCCTGCCTCTCCCTCCTCACTTGGCGCACATCCACACCACACCACCATGTAGATTCGGTCCTCTTAGAGGTTCATCACTGGAATCCCTCCGTCTTACTTCCAACCCATCCATCCTCTCTCTCAGGGATTCCAGATCCTTCTGGCTGAGACTCCAGATGCAGCCCCAAGTTCTAGATTAAAGCTACTCCCAACTCATTGGACCCAAAAGAATCACAGCTTGGTGGCTGCCGGCTGGAGAGGGATCACCCAGTCTGAGAGGACACACACTGGCAGCCGGCCAGCCAAGAGTATGTTTCTTTTGCTGCTCATCATTACGACTTGGGCAGCTCAGTCTCCCTGCTCCTGTTTCCTCATGTGCGAAGTGCTCAGTCGCTCAGTCATGTCCATCTTTTTGTGACCCCATGGACTTGCAGCCCACCAGGCTTCTCCGTCCATGGGATTTTTCAGGTAAGAATACTGGAGCGGGTTGCCATTTCCTCCTCTTAGAGGATTGTCTAGATCCAGGGATCAAAACTGCATCTCCTGCATGTCCTGCTTTGCAAGGCAGATTCTTTACCACAGAGCCATCAGGATGGCCTCTCCTCATGTGTGAAGTGAAAAAAATAAGGGTATTTACTTAGTAGGATTGGTGTGAAGATGAAATGCATTAAAATGTCCTCAGCAAGCACTCAGCCAGTGATCCCTCCATGCCTACACCCCTGGAATGACTGTCAGAGTAGCTTCCAGCTTGATTCCAATCTCAGGCTGACAGCTCTTCCCTTATTCTGCTTTGCTCTCCCAGCCGACGTTCATTTCCAGAAGGTTCTCTCCCATGGCTGACGGTCCCTCTCAGCCCTCTCCTTGGCTCTCTGTTATGATGTGCAGCTCCACTCCTGCTCCCTGCTACCCCTCTGTTCCCTTTCCCTCAAGTGGGAGCCAGTGCGCCCAGTCTTCTGTGTTCCCTGGCCCACGTTGTAGACCACTCACGTCCTGGTACCACCATTATGTCCAGACGTAATATCCCACTTGCTTCAATGTTGGGGGGAACCATGACACTGGGGAGAGGGGGCTTGGTCTTGAGGCCTCCTTCTCCATGAGGGCAAGTGGATGCAACTCTCTGAAGGGGCTTGGCTGTGGTCTCAGCTCTGGATGGAGGAGCTCACAGGCTGACTCCAGCCTCAGCCCAGCCTGCCTGAGCCTCTAAGTCCGTGGCAGGCTTGTGTCCTGGGGGGTGGAGCTTAGGCCCCTCCTCCCAGCAGTGAGGGGGTTCCCTGTAGCCAGCAGGTAATTCATCCTTTCCACCCAGGCTGATCTCCACTGCGAGGCTAGGGGGTCTCTGCAGCCATAAACATTTTAGGAGTCAGAGTAGGCAGAGAGAGAGAATCAAGAATGAGGAGTCTGTCATGGATCCATAGGGGCTCAGGCCATGCCCGTGCCTCCCTCCGATCCTTCCCCACTCCCTCATTTTCCTCCCTCTCTAGGCTTTGGCTCCTCCCCTCCAGACCAACTCTTCCCTCCCCACCACTCAGGGAGCTAGACAAGCTTCATTTTCTGAAAACACACACTTCTTATTTCTTACACTTCTTTCTGGACATCCTGCTTTCAGATTTTTTTTCCCCTTTCGGCTCCCGCTTTGCCTGTGGTCATCCAAGCCCCTTGGTGCTCCTGCCCTGCTGGGTGTTCCTCCCCTTCTCCCACCCTCTCCTAACTCCTGGCCCCAGGCTTAGTTACAATATGGATACAGGGAAGGGGGGAAGGCTATTCCCCCACACCTGAGGCAGGTGCCCCCAGCCCACCATTCCAGCTTCCCACTACTGGATGGGGTGAGAGTGGGCTGCTCCGTCCCGTTTGGATCAGGTTGCACGAGGCTCCGATGGGAGATAGAGGGCTTGTCATTGGGACAACTGGTTTAATTACAGCCCGCCTTGCAGCCTGTTTGTTTGCTTTGGAAATGGGCAAAGGAAGAGGCGGATCAAGCATCAGACTTCACAGCCATGATGAAAAGATTAAGGCCTTGCCCCCAGCCTGACTGTTCTCTTTCAAAAAAAAGAAGTCACCCCATAAAGGGGTTTGGGGGTTAGAAAAGTACCTTACAAACTTCTTCCAGAAGTGGCTGGGAGTTGCGGGGCAGGGCGGGGCAGTGGGGAGAGGTCTGAGGTAAGGAGATGGATGAAATAATGGAGATACGGGGGCTGGTGGTATTTTGAAAAGAGCAAATGAAAGCCAGCATGTCCTTCCCAGAGCAAGACGGCGCTTGTCTCCACATACCTCAGTGCTTTCGCGCTGAGGAAAGCTCCGGTGATGACTGGGCAGGGGCGGGGGCGGAGTTGTAAAGAGTCCAGAGAGCTTTTCTTTCTAAAAAGAGGACAGAAAGAGAACTAAAGCATGCTTGATGTCCACCTCAGGATCAGGAGTCTCTCCAGCCATAAAAGCCTCAGGAGCCAGAGCAGGAGGAGAAAGAGAATCAAGAATGGGGAGCTTAGTGAGGGATATCCAGGAAGTGTTGAATGCAAAGGACACTCAGGCTGGGAACAGTGAAAACAAGTCTGCAGTCCTCTAAGTCAGAGGGGAGCAGAGCTGGGCAGGGCTCCCAGTGGACAGAGGCCAGAGTGGGCAGAGGTGGGAGGCGGGGGACCATCACTTTCTTTCAAGAGCTCAAAGAGGAAAGATCCAGGGGACTGGAAGTCAGAGTGGAGATCTGGAGAAGTAGGCTCCAGCTTGAGGGTGGTGGGGGGAGGCCAGGAGACCTTTATGATCAAAGGCTCCAACTCACCTGTATAACACGAGCCTCTCCCTTAGATTCGGGCACACACCCACGAATGTCCTGAGGGCTGCGAGGGTTATGTCCAGCAATAGGGCCTGGCGAGAGGGTGAGTGGGGGGCCTGAAATCCAGCTGTGCACCCTGGCAAAGGGCTGCATCTGCCCAGAGGAAGGGGCGCCTTTTTCTAACTGGCACAAAAGCATTTAAAGGCACTGCAGCCACTTGGCTAAACTGCTCTGACATTTGTCTCCTGAGCTGGACCACAGAGAGAAAGAAGGAGATGCTGGTGCTGAGAAGAAGACGTGCGGAAAGCCCCAGACTCAGAGATGGGGTGTGTGGAGACATGGGTAGGAAGTTCTATGAAACCAGTTGTGATAAGGAAGCTGCTGCCAGATTTCAGGTCACTGAACAGCCTCTGCTAAGTTTTAATAAACAGAAGCTTACTACACACTGTCCTTTATACTAATGTGGCACCAAGAAGCAGAAATGTTGACCCTGTTGACTGCCTGTCTGGGTTTTCACTCAATACAGTGCCTTATAACAGGACTTGAATATATGACAGTGGAACTGAATTTATATTGGTGCCATCCAGCTGTTTTCTTAATAATCTGGGAAATTCATGTTAACAGGTGTGTGTTGGGGACAGGAGTCAAGGGAACAGTGGGGATGGCGAGAGGCCAGTGAATTGCTTGACTATGTAAGTTTCAGACTTGGAGAGATGGTCTAACTTCAGGGACCCCCCCTAAAGTACTAGAGAATTTGATACTCTTTACTCTGTGGTGTGGTGGGTGTTGGTCAGGCAACCAACTGTCCAGATTTTCCAGAGCAGTCCAGGTTGTAACATAGAAAGTCCCATGTCCCACTTAGAAAAACCCTCAGTCCTGGGCAAACTGGAGTAGCTGGTTACCCTACCAAATGGTCTTTAGCTGCTTCAGTCGTCTGGCCTGGGGTGCTGGCCCTCATCTTATGTGCCCAGAATTCCCCCTTTCCCACCTTACAAACACGGGACTTTCAGCTTCAGTCTCTGAACATCCTCTTGCACCCACTGTACCCCAGCCAGGTGCCCAGGCCTCTAGACTGCAGCAGTGAACTCGACCCAAGCCTCAGTCCCATCTGCTGTTGGACTTGATACCCTAAGACCTGGGGAATTTCATGTCAGGAAGGTGAAGGGTGTTGGGAGAGGGTATGGGGAGAGAGGGAGAAAAGCAAATGAACTCTCTTGCTTGTTCTAGTTAACTTTGGATGAGGATGGAAAAACAGCCTCCTTTCAAACTGGTTCAGACAGGCTGAGAGTATTTGGTTTCTGCCCTGAGCTCATTTTTGAAAGGAAAGTAGAGAACTCAGCTTCATGTCCTTTCCATTCTGAGGTGCTGTGGTTTGCCCCCAAGTCTTATTACCCATCAAGCTTCCTTCAAGAATCTGTCAAGCTTCTTCTTCTCCCCATTAATTACCTTCTATGAATGCTGGCTTCCTTGACTATGTCTAGGAATAGTCAAATAGACAATGGATTAGAGAAAAAAGACCTTTGGCATCCATTCTCAAACCAATTTGACATGACCTCAGTTATGTCCATTTGGGATTATTTGTGGCACTACTGTCTACTCCCCTCCAGTGTGGTGTGCTCTGCAGACCTCTCCCCTCCAGGAGCAGCTTTCACCAAGATGGCAGGAGATTATGGTGCACATGGGCTCAGCTCCTTCCGGTCTCCCTAGGGTACTTGTCTCCCCCGCATAGTTCTCCTCATGCAACCCAGAGCATGTTCTTTAATCTAAAGCACACGCTGTGAGGTTTCTTCCCTTGAGGACCCTCACATGATTCCACACTATCCTCAGGGAGAAGGGAAATACCTTGGCCTGTTTTGTCATTTTTCTCCTAGCAACCTCTGCTTCCCAAGTCAAACTTTCCCCTACAGTCCACCTGGGCTACTCACTGCCTCTGGGATGCTTGTGCATCTATCCACCTTCCCATTCCCAACCCCCACCTCAGGAAGACCAATATATTTTATTCTGATTTATTTTTAAAGGCAGAATTTCAGTAACAGCTTATCTGAATTACTCATTTAAACACAAGGAATTAAACTATAGCAATAACAACAGCAAAACAACTTTCACGTGCTTATATGCTGTCTCCTCCTGTTCAATTTAAATTTCTTGGAAGGAGAAGGTCTTACCTGTTTCTCTTTCGATGTCTAGCTTAGCTTAGAGCAATTCACCGAGTAGCGTTCAATTTTCTACTTATTGAGTGGACCAATCTCTTCAAGCCTTGGGACACTCATTAGTCCTGTGAACTCAAAGACTGGGGTGTGGACTACGATGAGTAATTAGAGGGTAGCCCGCATGGTGAAGATTGGAACTGTCAGAGATCCTACTGTGTAGCAAAGGCAATTCTCTGCAATTAAGTTTCCTGGGAGGGGCCTCTGTGTTTGGCCACGATCGCCACACTGTCGTCAGGAAGTTCCTCTCTGCCTCCTCCTCTTCCTTCTGTGTTGCAACCACCACGGCCACGACCATCACCATCATCACCATCTTACTGCTCTTACTGCTCTAGACTCTTACTGCTCAGCCCTCAGCACTGGGCCAGGCCCATGCCAGCACTCACTGATTGCTTGCAGAATGAATACAGAGAGAGCAGGGACCCCTAGCCCTGCTCCTGGCTCTCCCCAGCCTGTCACTTCTGAGCATAGATGGGCCCAGTTCATTCTGTAGCATTTTCCTGGGCACCTGAAACTCTGGTTTTGATCTATTCTAAATCTTCTCCAGCTTTGAAGACCTAGTCTCATGCCTTTCCTGTAAATTCTCTTTTGTTGAGGTCCAGCTCCCCTAACAGATTAGGGCTCATACTCCACTAGGCAGTGGAGGGGCACACTTGGCCCAGGAAGAGTCAGATCCCCAGAGTCATGCTGATTTCCCAGCTGGAGCCTCTCAGTGAAGGCCCAGCTATTGGACATTGTAGAATAAAATAGCCCCCATGAAAGTGAGTCTTTTCCTCCCTCTGCCCACCCCCATTTTGGCTGACTTTCTCTCTCAACCTCAGAGTGATGTCTCATCTAGAGCAACCACCTTACATAAGCCCCCGTTTCAGGGACAACCTCCCCTTCCTCTCTCGTCATCTGCTCATCTCAACAATATATAGAAACATGAGTATGCGGAACTCAGAGCCATAGCTGCTGCGCATGCCTTGTGCATCAGAAAGTCTTGCATCCATGGCTTTAACTCTCATCTCCATCACATAACAGGATGGTGATGGTTAGGAATATGGACTTTGAAACCAGACACACTGGAATTCCAGACCCAGTTCCGACTTGCTAGCTGAGTGAATTTGGGCAAGTTCCTTAGCATCTATAATCCTCAGTCTTCAACTGTAGAGTGAATTCAGTAACATGAGGATTAAATTAAAAATCCTTGTAGTGCTCATACAATGTCTGGCACATGTGATGTGACCAATCAACATTGATTCTTTTTGTTACCACAACAGATACTGTTGCTGCTACCACTGCTGCCGTTATTGCGATTACTATCTCAACCCCCCTCTGCCTGGGAGCGCCTAGTCCACGACCCTGCCACAAGTAATCGAAGCCCAGCCTTCCAGAGGTCCTTAACTCCCAGCACACCTCCGATCCTTTGTTCCCAACTTTTCTTATTCCAGAGCTTTATCCAAAGTTAAGTTCTTTGCATAGATTCCTCTCACTGATCTGCACGCTCCTTGGGGGCTGGGACCAGATGATAGCCACCTCTGGTCAAGGGGTTTACATTATTTGTTGACATTCATTCAATAGCACTTGGAATCTGGTTTAGAAAACCACAAGAAACCACTTCAATTACGACTTAGCACACATGCCCTAGGGCTAGGCCCTGCCAAGAAGGACGGGAGACAGGGACCTTGGAGAAACTTCCACTGCTGCCTCTGGGGCTGTTTGGAGAACTTCGTGAGATGAAACCCTCAGAGGAAGCCGTTCTGGGCTATGCACATCCTGCTGTCCCGCTCACGCACTCCCCCTTCCCAGCTGCGGAGAAGCTGTCTGCTATCACTGGCTTCAAATGAGTCAAGGCTCCCGAATTTCATTACTCCTAGCAGAGTCAGAGCTAGGAGATGCCTGCTTTTGGAGTAATGTTTAAACATTTACCTCTACCAGGGCTCCCTGAGATACAAAAAGCTGGTCTCACCTGACCCAAAATTGAATGGCTTCCTAAAGTGATCAAGAAAGGAGCAGAACAGTTACCTTGACTCCAGGAGCGAGACCCATGGGCTTCAGTACCTTGGTCACTGGGCTTGGAACATGTCCCCAGGGAGCGCTAGGGGAGACGTTCTCCCCAGGGGAGGCAATGGCCCACCTCCAAGCCTGCTTCATGGCTCATTTCCTAAGATGCAGCAGATAACCTTGTCCAGGAAAAAAAATTCAGCTGCAGGAACTACCAGCTACCTGAAAAGATTCTGTCTGTTGAGATGGCAATGTTGAGGTAATCACCACCCAGTCTCTGCCTCGTACAGAAATGTCCAGACGGTCCCCTGCTGGGTGGCATGCAGACTCTATATGGTCATTTCCACTACCTTCCTGAGGTCCGTTCCATTACTAGACAGCTGTGGTCCTTACAGTGACCCAGAGAATGAGCCCTGGAACTTCTTTCTTGGACTTAGATCTTTGAAGACATGCATCACATCTTTTCTGAATTTCGTCTTCTCTGGTGCAAACACCACAGCTCCTCAACAGGACCAACAAAGAGAGGGGTAGGTTCTTTAGGGCGGAAAGCTGGGGTTTTCTGATGAGCTTTCTCTGGACAAAGCTGGGCATTTCCCCGGCTTCTTACTGACAGATAAGCAAGAAAGAGGCAGCCCTGGAAAAAATTAAGCTCGGAGATCTCTGAAGGGGATAACTCTCCAGGTCCCTAATTAGGATCACAGATAAACGCCTGATTCGACCACTCCAGTCTGCAAGGGCAGCGTATTCCGCTCACTATCAGAAGAGCTTTGTTGCTGCAAAGGGCTTGGAGATGTCTGTTCCACAAATTGCCCATGGCCTCAGGACCTTCAGCAGGGAGAAAGCAGATAGAGGAGCAACACCCTTTTCCGGTGTTCAGGGATGGACAGAATAAAAGGGAGCGGTGCTCTGGGTGCCCCATCAAAGGTTCTCTCTCCATTGGTGACTGCTTTACTCCAGCATTGTCACCCCCAGCTCTGGCACCATGAGCCGGCAACTGAATATCAAGTCTGGTGGTGACAAGGGGGGCTTCAGTGGGCACTCGGCGGTGGTGCTGAGGAAGGTTGGGGGCAGTGCGGCTTCTTACCGCGCACCCAGCAAAGGAGCTGGTGCTGCCTTTGGAAGCCGAAGCCTCTACAGTCTCTGTAGAGGGGATCTCTGTGTTCCCCTCAAGGTGGTTGGCAGCAGTGTTCGGACTGGAGGTTACAACTTCAGGCTTGGCTCTGGGTATGGAGGGGTCCGGGCCAGCAGCTTTGCCGGCAGCATGTTTGGCAGTGTGGTCCTGGGGCCTGTGTGCCCATCCATGTGCCCACCTGGGGGCATCCACCAGGTCACTGTCAACAAGAGCCTCCTGGCTCCCCTCAACGTGGAGCTGGACCCGGAGATCCAGAAGGTGCGCGCCCAGGAGCGGGAGCAGATCATGGCTCTGAACAACAAGTTCGCCTCCTTCATCGACAAGGTGGGTCTCCCAGGTGGATAAGACAGTCCAGCGAGCTGTGCGTGATCCCCTTCCCCTGGCAGTGCACAGGGCACTGTGGATGGAAAGGTTGCTGCTGGATCTCATGAAGGGCTCTGTGATCATAGCACAACCTGTGAGCTAGGTAGCATGAAGGAATAAATGAATGTGTTGCTTTCTTTTACAGAGAAGGGTGGAAATTTTGGTAAAAGGTAGCCCTACCTTGAGGAAGAATTGATGGGAATCTGGAGGTCAACTGGACCTCTAGCCCTTCAAGGCAGATGCAGGGCTGATAGAACCATCACTATTCAGAGGGAAGGGCTCATGGTACAGAAGAAACACTTAGCTGAGACAGAGGAAGAGCATCTCCTGGGGCTGGGTCAGGCAACAGAAGCAGGTATGGAATCTCCTTCTTCAATGAGTTTTCAGTGACTGGTTTTGCCTGAAAGGCTACAGAATGAATTGTAAAGGGTCTTGTTCGCATGGAATTCCATGAGTGGGGAGTCAGGACTGGAGCCAAATGTCTTTAGAAAAATCTGTATAACCTGGTAGGGTCCATGGTGTTTTTCCACGGGACTTGTAGCATCCATCTGATTCCAGGTGAGGTTCCTGGAGCAGCAGAACCAGGTGCTGGGGACCAAGTGGGAGCTGCTGCAGCAACTGGACCTGAACAACTGTAGGAAAAACCTGGAGCCCATCCTCGAGGGCTACATTGGCAACCTGCGGAAGCAGCTGGAGATGCTATCTGGGGACCGGTTGAGGCTGGACTTGGAGCTGAAGGGCATGCGGGACCTGGTGGAGGACTACAAGAAGAGGTGAGTGGGTCCAGCCAAGGTCGTGGGTCATGTTCCCAGAGGCTTCTGGGATCATCCAGTCTCTGTGCCAGTTTTTAGGAGGGGAGGGAGCAAGCACCAGGGTCAAGGGCTCACATGCCTCCTCTGACTGTGAAGGAAGGACCACCCCTATTTGATGAGAACTTCCTACCTGGTTAATGGGAAGGAGTTCCTTTGCTCATTGATCCACCAATGGGTTCAGTGACTGGTTTGGGGCACCTGGATATTTTCCCAGGGTCCAGAGAATAGAATGTTAATGAGGCAATTCAGGGACACAGGACTGCCACCACCAGCCCCTGCAGTGCTCCAGCAGATTCTGTGGGGACTCTGCATCCGCAGCACTTGCCTGGTCAGTGTGAAGAGGGGGTCACCTGGCCAAGGGAACTGAGACCTCTGTATCTTCTCTCCTTGCCCACAGGTATGAGGTGGAAATTAATCAGCGCACAGCAGCTGAGAATGATTTTGTGGTGCTCAAGAAGGTAAGAGCGAGAAGAGCCTATGGACTCTGTTTTCCCTCGAATCCCCATCCTAACCAACCCTGCTTGGGACTCCAGCCCTGGTCTTCTTCTGGGAAGGGGCTGGTACCTGAGTAGAGATGGAGTCATATTCTGGCCTCTAGCAAGGTAGAGAGGACACACGCCTAGGATATGGGTGGAGACAGATAGGAGAGAATCATGGTCTGGGAATTGGAAACCTCTGGCTCAGCTTGGCCTTCCTGTTGTGACTTGAGGAAATTCACTCTACTTCTCTGAGCTTCCTTTCTTCCAGATGTAACAGAAAAAGAGCAGCCCCCACTTCTTTATTTATCCCCAAAGATCCATAAGAGAGAAAGCCAGTATTGAGGGTTTTTATTCACCAACCTGCTTCCCTTGGTGGGCAAAAGATAGGAAGTTAATTGTCTTTTAGGGCAAGGACAGGGCACCTGGTGGGATGTGGGTGATATTGACCAATGGCTCTGGGTGCCTCTCGGCAGGATGCAGATGCAGCCTACACAGTCAAGGTGGAGCTCCAGGCCAAAGTGGACTCTCTGGACAAAGATATCAAGTTCCTTAAGTGTCTGTATGATGCGGTGAGGACACCCCCCCCCCCCTCCCCTTCCCCACCTCTTTCCACCTGAGAGATTCCCTGGCTCTTCCAGGGAGATGCTAATAAGAATGACTGAGGATAAACAGAATTAAGGGTGTTTTGATGGGAAGGTGCAAAACCCTGCACTGGGAGGCCATGGAAGTATAGGATCCTGGTCCCTGGAAGCCATATTCACAGGAAAAAAATCTCACTGGGGCTGTGATAATGACCTTGGCAGTAGGCAGGTAAAAATGGCCCCATGAGGTCCTAGATGCCTGATACTGTGAATTGCAAGAAATGCCTCCCATGGCCTGCTACCCACATGGGGTGTATCCTGATGTGTGAGCCTTTTCCTCAGCTCCAGCAGGCATTTCTTCCTCCACTTTGGCCCATTCTGCCAGGCACCACAGGCCCAGAAGTCTGATGGGCAGAGGAGGGAGGTGGGGGAAGGACCCTGACTCTGTCCTCACCTCTCAACTCAGGAGGTGGCCCAGATCCAGACTCACACCAGTGAGACCTCTGTCATCCTGTCCATGGACAACAACCGTTACCTGGACTTGGACAGCATCATTGCCGAGGTCCGAGCCCAGTATGAGGACATCGCCCTGAAGAGCAAGGCTGAGGCTGAGGCGCTGTACCAGAGCAAGGTGAGGACTGATTGGGTCTCTCTCCTCCACCAGCCTTCCTTTCCTGGGAAGGGACACCTCCACCAATGGATGTGAGACATCCCTTAGGAGATGTGTTGAATGAAAGAAGGGTTATAATCAATGCCATAGCGACATTCTACTCAAAAAGAATTCTTGGCAAAAATCGTTATCAAAGATAAGCCATAAAACTGGGTAGGCATTTCCAACAGAGAGGGATAGGCCATCCTCTGATGGAGGAACGAAGCAAGGTGCTCTTGCTGTAAAATAGGGATTAGGTCATGTCACCATGGGGAAGAAGGAGAGTAACAAATATGGAGGAGAGTAGCTATGGGTGACCTGTAGTGGGACAGGGAGTAAAGAAGAGGGTGCCATGAGCTTCCCTCTGATCAGTGTGGAAGGACTTCCAAGAAGAAGAAGTGGGATTCTAGGAGCATTCTGGGGGATGGCACTTACGCTTTGAAGTAAAACCCTTCTAGGCTGTCACTGAGAAGACCGTTTACCTGGGGGCCCTATGGGGCTTCGCACCTCCCAGCTTTCTTGGCCATTAAATCCCACCAACAGCAAGGACCACAGGTTCTTTGTTCCCTGTCCAGGGCTGTGTCATCCTCTCTTTTCTGAAGGACTGGCCAAGGGTGAGGGGAGGATCTGAGCTACAAGTCCTGAGCCAACAATCCCACCACCTCCAGGGTACATGCATGCAGTCCTTAGCCTTGGCCCTTCACCCGTCACTAAGGAAGGATTGTAGGGGAATGTAAATTTCATGGGACCAGGGACCTCACCCACACTGCTCACCTCTGTATCCCCAGTACCTAGAACAGAACCTGGCCTTTAAAAGATCCCTCTATAAAGAGGTGCTAAATCAATGGAGAGGTTCAGAATTCTTCTATTTTGGAAAGTGAAAGTGTTAGTCACTCAGTCATGTCCGACTCTTTGATACCCCATGGACTGTATGTGGCCCTCCAGGCTCCTCTGTCCATGGAATGTTTCAGGCAAGAATATGAGATTGGGTAGTCATTCCCTTCTCCAAGGGATTTTCCTTACCCAGGGATCAAACCCGGTCTCCTGCATTGCAGGTGGATTCTTTACCAACTGAGCCACCAGGGAAGCCCTATTTACTTTGGAAGTGCTTAATACATGCAAACTGCATTTTCCCTTTATCCTCCCCCAGAAAAGATTAGTCAGGGAGATGAGAAAGGAGGATAGGCCCAGCAAATAGATTTCTGCTTAGAGAAACAGGTGGACTTCTTGGTCAGAATCAGCTCCAAACAGCTGGAAGGATAACCCAGGTCATGGCTCTATCACCTCCTGCCGCAGAGCTATCTCCCCCGGGTTGCTCCAGTGGTGGAAGGGTTTGCTCAGGACACTTTCTTTGCCTGGGGTGGTGAGGGATATAGGGGGTGTCCTGTCTCATCACCAACTTCCTGTCTCTGGAAACCAGATCCAGGAGCTGCAGCTGGCAGCTGGCCGGCACGGGGACGACCTGAAACACACCAAGAATGAGATGTCGGAACTGAACCGGCTCATCCAGAGGATCCGCTGTGAGATTGCAAATGTGAAGAAGCAGGTGGGCAGCAAGCCCACAGAGAGCCCTGAGGTCGGGCTTCACCCTCTGTGAGGGAGAGACTGGAGCCCATCCTTGAGTGAAAAGCAGATGTCCCCTTCCCAACTTGGGACTCTCTGGACCATTGATGGTCCCTCTTCCTCGCCATACCTTGGGACCCGTACACTCAGAGCTGGCTCCCTGCTCAGAACTGGAGGGGCCTTGTACTTATTTCACCAGACTCTCACAGATCAGATAAGGAATCTGGGCTGGAGAGAGGAAGGGGCTCTCCCAGGGTGTCCAGCTGGTTATTAGGATTAGAATTTAGGTTTCCTTTCTTTTTTCCATCTTTCGCAGGCCTTTTCTGTGTGCAGTAAACCTGCCCCATGTCCCCTTCAGGTATGCCGCTCCAAGGGCAGGCCCCACACCTCTTCCTCCCACTGGACACTCAGCGCATGTAGGGCTGGGGGGGCCTCTCCTTGGGACCCTCAGTGGCCAGTTAAGGTCCTCCTCTCACTGCTGTCTCTGGGTGACCAGTGAGGATGATGGCAGATGAAGATGCTCTGGGTTGTCTGCTGGGGGACCCTGTCTTGTCTGAAAGCAGAAAAACATCATATCTTTGGGGAGATGATTTTAAGGGGGTAGGGAATCCTTCCCCAATTGACCCTGGCAGGTCAACTCTGCCCAGTGATAGAATTGCCAAACCCAGAAGAGCTGAGCCGGCTCTCCTTCCTGCACCCACACAGCCTTCCAAGCCACGTAATGTGGGGAATACGGGGCCTGCTTTCCAACTCGACACGTGGCTGATTCACAAACTCTATGAGGACCGTTTCTCCGCCTGGTAGTATTTGCCATCACAGTGCCACTGGATGTTTTTCAGGGTCCAAATGCTCTGTCTGAGGCCATGGATATAACCTCAGGCCCTTAACCTCTTGTTGTATGGGAAGGTTCCCCTAATCCATTCAGGCCAGACTTGGGGAGCATTTAGATAGACCCTCCCTGCAGAGTGCTAGAATAGTCCAGAGATGTACACTGTTGGGTGCTAACGGGTAGGAAGGGCCCCTGCTGGGAGACACCCTGCGGGTAGGGGTCTTGGCACGCTGTCGGATTCTTGGAGGCTCCAGGTTGGGGTCTCAGTGTGATTCTCCAGGACGAGGTGGACTTGAAACCGACAGCCACTGGTTTCAACCTCAGGCACTAGACAACTTGCGAACATCCAAGTCTCTTCTTGCGGTCCTGAAATCCAACTGCTCTGACAGCTTTTCATGGGCCTTTAAATATCCATCTACAAAAGAAAATAGAAGCGACTCAGATACTGTGTTGGCTCTGCAGCAATTACTTGCTACCACCTTGGACCTCATCTGTAAAGTGAGGGGGGTTGGTACCTAACCGTTAAGATCTAAACATTGCTCTGGGTTCTGATGGTCTTCCCGCCCGTCCTTTGCTTTTCAGTGTGCCAATCTGGAGACGGCCATCGCCGATGCCGAGCAGCGGGGAGACAGTGCCCTGAAGGATGCCAGGGCCAAGCTGGATGAATTGGAGGCTGCCATGCACCAGGCCAAGGAGGAGTTGGCCCGGATGCTGCGTGAATACCAGGAGCTCATGAGCCTGAAGCTGGCCTTGGACATGGAGATCGCCACCTATAGCAAGCTGCTGGAGGGCGAGGAGTGCTGGTGAGCGGGGCAAGGAAGATGCCACAGTGGGGGCGGGGGACTGTGGGTGGCTCCCTGCTGGGCAAGGGACCATTTAAGAGGTAAAATAGGAAAGACAGCAGTGCTCATGACATGAGCACAGAAGGGGGCTGTTTGTTGATTGAGCTTAGCTTCCTGCAAGAGGAGGTCAGATGTGAAGCACAGGTGGTTGGGTGGTGGCATGAAAAGAGCCAGTGGGGTCAGACAGACCTGGATTTAATCATTCGCTTTGCCATATGTCAGCTATGTGGTCTTGGTGTCTGTAAATTTTATTATTTATTTGCTCATCTGTAAATGAGCAAATAAATAATCCTCCATTTTATGGAGGATTGTAATCTCCGTAAAATGAGGTTGTTTTAAGGATGAATTCAAATGATAGGCATATAAAGGCAGGAACCCATCAAAAGGCTCAGCTGAACTAGACACTTTCCTGAGGTTTTTATCCTTCTCTAACTTTCTGTCTTGCAGGATGTCTGGGGAGAATCCCTCCTCTGTGAGCATTTGTGAGTATCCCCCAGAGATGGGTTGAGTTGGGGATTCTGACTGGACTGGAAAGCTGGGGACCACAAGATAATGTGGTATTACCTCCAATCATTGTCTCACCTCATCTGGGGGCTCTTAGTACTGTCTCAGGAAGGTTTCTCTGGCTTCAGAGAAAGTCTATTTGCCTTCTGTCCCAGGGAATCAGTGACTGAGGTCATGCCAACCCCATTTCCTTCCTGTGTCTCTCTTCTGGGCATCGTCATCCCAAGAAGGGGTTGAGAATACGGACCTGTGAGACAAATGGTCCTAGACTCTTTAGGAGGGCAGGGACCATTCTATCCCAGGTTGTCCTCGCCTCGCACAAAGCTTGCAGTGTAACTGGATCTTGACCCATCCTTGCAGTGTTTTTTGACCGCCAAGGGTCGCTGTGGGATGAAGGGGGTGGCTCGCTGAGTGATGCTGTCATCCTTCTTCCCCTGTTCTGGGTCCTTCCACCACAGCCGTCATCAGCAGCAGTGCAAGCAGCTTCGGCTACCACCCTGGATCCTCGGCCAGCACTGACTTTGGGGCCAGCACCATGGCCAGCACAGGGACCAGCAGCTCCAGCAGCACCCAAAGCTGGCAGACCAGGGCCAAAGGGGCACGAGTGGGAGACCCCAAGGACTCCCAAGACAAGAGCACCCCAGTCAGCAGCCGGGCAAGGAAAGCTGCCCGGTAAAGCCCCTCAGCTTTAAGGGTTCTCTCAGCTGCTGGGAGAAGAGATGCTCTTGCCTTGCCACCTCACTTGGAGATGTCTGGCACAGCCCCCACTTCCCGAGTCCTAGGACCACCCGTGGTACGTGCGGCCACCCACATGCACTGTGGCCTGTCTCACTGTCAAGTTCTGGTTGGCCTCATCCTCTCCCGTTTTCAGGTCACATCTGGACTTAGTGACTTCCTTCTTCCCTGCTGCCCTCGGCTGCTAGGAGACTTATGGACACAAGCTATAATTACCTTCTTGGCCCTGGAACATCCCTAAGAACATCCCTAGAGAGAGAGGAGAGTAGGGAAGAAAAAGAGAGGAAGAGGGCGAGGGAGGGCAGGATAGTTTTCTCTATGCTTTGGTGGAGTCAGCAGTTGTCCGAAGGCTTACTTTGCAACCTGGAGGCGGTAGCAACTCCTATATGTTAAGCACCAACTACATCTATTGCCTTTAATTCTCATCCAATTATGCAAAGTAGATGCAATAAGCATCCTCGGGACAGAAGAGACCCCCCCCCATCCTCTGAGTGACTGTGGAACTTGCCCCCTTCACTCCCTGGGTGCTAGGGTCAGGAGTTGAGCCCAGGCCTGGTTGACTCCAGGGTCCATGTGCTTTTACACGCCACTGTTTCTTTAATGAAGGGAATGTCAAACTCACTATTATTTTGATGCAGGCAGCAGACTTAAGTTGCCTTTCTGTCAGTGGCTATGTGTTTATCTTTGGGCCTCTCTCTGGGGCTGTGTCCTGCAGTAGCTTCTGATTCTCAATTCCTGCTGCCAGGAGCTGTGTTCAATGAGGGAAGCTTGCTTTGTCTCTGGTGGTACCACCCAGCCCAGAAGTCCTGGTTCTTGTTGTAAATATTTCTAAGGATGGAGGCACCTGGTTCCTCCTTGCCTTGACTGAAGGATTCTGAATTTCTGCCACATGTTCAATAAACTGTCCTTGAGTAATGTCCAAGGTGCATGCCTGTCAACGTTTCAATTTTTCCAAACTGCCCATCTCTGATGATGATACATTCCATCTCGCTCACGGGCACAAGCCTTTCAGGAACCTGGAGGCTGCTCTGGAGGTGAACTCAGACCAATGGGGGAAACAGACACACACACAAAGCCACACACTCATACAAATCAGGGAAGGGCAGCCCAGTGCAGCAATGCTGAGAAGTGATCTGAACAGGGAAGCTAAGCAAGGAAGGCTTCCTGGAGGAGGAGGAGAGTTTAATCAATTAATTAGAAAAGTGAGAACATAGGTTCTTAAAAAGAATTTTTTTTTTTTTTAAATCCCATGGGCAGAGGAGCCTGGTAGGCTGCAGTCCATGGGGTCACAGAGTCAGACACAATTGAGTAGAAACATGAGGGTATATATAAATTAGATAACTGGTGGTGGTGGTTTAGTTGCTAAGTCGTGTCCGACTCTTGCAACCCTGTGGACTGTAGCCCGCCAGGCTCCTCTGTCCATGGGAATTTTCCAGGCAAGAATACTGGAGTGGGTTGCCATTTCCTTCTCCAGGGGATCTTCCCAACCCAGGAATTGAACCCAGGTCTCCTGCATTGCAGGCAGATTCTTTACCAACTGAGCTATGAGGGAAGCCCTCTTAAAAAGAATTTAAATCACACCATCACAGTAAGTTTCGGCTTAGGTTTTGTGTGCTGGTCTTGTTGGTTGGTGGGTGGGGTGGGTGGGAGGTGAACAGATTTGGCAGTAGATTCTTAGATATGGCATCAAAAGCTCAGGCAACCAAAGAGAACATACAGAAACTGGACTTCCTCAAAATTAAAAATTTCTACACATCAAAAGGCATTACAAAGAAAGTGAGAAGATAATTTACAGAATGAGAGAAACTATTTGCAAATCACGTATCTGATTAGAGTCTAGTACCCAAAACATTGCTTTTGAACTGTGATGTTGGAGAAGGCTCTTGAGAATCCCTTGGACTGCAAGGAGATCCAACCAGTCCATCCTAAAGGAGACCAGTCTGGGGTGTTTATTGGGAGGACTGATGTTGAAGCTGAAACTCTAATACTTTGGCCACCTGATGCGAAGAGCTGACTCATTTGAAAAGACCCTGATGCTGGGAAAGATTGAAGGCAGGAGGGAAAGGGGACAACAGAGGATGAGATGGTCGGATGGCATCACCGACTCAAAGGACATGAGTTTGGGTAAACTCCGGGAGTTGGTGATGGACAGGGAGGCCTGGCGTGCTGCAGTCCATGGAGTCACAAAGAGTCGGACACGACTGAGTGACTGAACTGAACTGAACCCAAAACATATAAAGAACTTTGACATCTCAATAACAAGAAGACAACCCAATTAAAAGCAAGCAGAGGAATCCAATGGACCTTTCTTCAGAGAAGACACACAAATGGCCAACAAGCACATGAAAAGATTCTCAACATTATTAATCATCAGGAAATTCAAATCCAAACCACAGAGTGGTACCACTTCACATTCACTAGGACAGCTGTAATAAAAAATAATAGAAAACGAAAACCGTTGATGAGCTGTATGTGAAACCGAACACTCTAAAACTCCTAAAGGAAAACATAGGCAGAACACTTTCTGACATAAATTGCATAAATTGCAGCAATATCTTCTTTGATCCATCTCCCAGAATAATGGAAATAGAAACAAACAATGAACAAATGGAATCTACTTGTACTCAAAAGCTGGGAGTCACCATTTCCTCCGTTCTTAAAAAAGAATGTAATAAAAACAAGGCAATCGGCTCTCACATGTGTGCCACTAACAGAGAGGAATGGACACTTGGAGGTCTGACAGTGATAGCTAATCTAAGATGGGGCCTGTTGTCAGGTGGACTGTCATCAGAAACCTGGGTACACAGGTAGACACGTGCTCATCAGCCCACAGACTCAAGCCTGTGGAAGAGACTCAAAATATTTAACCACTGGTTTAATTAGGCACTAACCCATCACAGAAGGTGTCAGCCACAGGCAACTGAGACAGCCATGCTGGTCACTACTGGCTGGACACCATTCTGCTTAAGTTTGTATTCACGACCACCCATATGAAGATGTGGGCCCCCACACGGCCTCTGACACCTATGGGAACAGGTCTATGAGCTGGTGAGCAGTGCTTACAATTCACACCATAAGCCCGGAGACTGGGGCCAAGGAGCAGAGAGCATCGTCCAGCCTCAGGGGGACCTGTTAGGCTGGAAGGATGCACAGAGCACCTGGGCAATAGGGTTGTGTGCAGAAAGCTGTGGCTGCCCTAGGGAGGGCTCAGGGGAGGTTTCTTAGAGAGGGGTGTTTTTGTTTGTCTTAAAGGATAGGACCAGTCTGCCTTGGTGGGCAGGAGGCTGGGAGAACAGCCCAGGGCATGTCATCAGGGGAAAGCATGATGCATGTGAGAAACATACAATTGTCTCATAAGCACCCCACCCAAGTCCTGAAATTATATTGTCCTCAAAAGAGCAAAACAGGCTAAGGAGAGTAGGGGTCAGATCTGCTTGGAGAGTCAGGGACAGGAAGGAGAGAGCGCGAGGAGTTGGTGCTGCTGAGCTCAGCTTCTCACACGCTTCAGGGCGGGCATGTACACTGGACATTTGCACACAGGAAAGCCAGGACAGTGCAGAGGCGAAGAGCACAGATGGCAGCCAGGCAGCTTACCTCAAATCCTGGTGCAACTACTCACTAGCTCTGCAACTTCCAATAATTTACTTAACTTCCTGCGCTTCAGTATCTTCATCTGTAAAATGGGGATAATAACAGTACCTGCCTCACAGGACTGAAGTGAGAATTAAATGAGTTAATATGTATGTAGTGCTTAGAGCAGTGTCCTGCAGAGCCCGTGCTGTGTGTTCGCCAGGATCATTACCATCATCATTATTATTTACAAGATGCCTCCCATCCACCTTGGGGAGCAGGCGGAGCAGGTATTAGTACCCCCTGTTTTAGAGATGTAGAAACAGAGGATTAGGAAGTTGGGAGACCTACCCGTGGTCACATGGCAGGACCAGGGCCTGGATGCACAGAGTCCTGAGTCCACATACCTTGCCAGAGGCTTGGGGTGGGCTAGAGAAAGGAGATGACCAGCAAAGCTCAAAGGAGATGGTCTTGGCCACGGAGTTGAGCAAGGAGGAAATGAGGGGGATGGGGCAGCCCTGGAAGGCACCTCTCTGGCAACCAAACAGCAGGGTGGGAGCAGAGCCAAGTGTTTGGGAGGACAGTCTTCCTTGGCTTTTATACCCCGGCTCCTCTGGCATGAACTCACTTTCGGCCTTGCCAGCTGCAAACCTGCTAAACAGCTGTCCTGCCCCCAGATGGATGGCTCTGACCATGGCCAAGTCCCCCAGGAACTGTGCTCTAACTGTCAGGCTTGGGACTGAGTGCCCTGCCTGCCTGAAACTATAGGAGGATGTAGGGGGATAAAGGGGGTACTTGTGCAGGATTCACAGACAACATGCTCTTTTCCTGAGTCCGTCTGCTGAGCAGGGCTGGCAGGACCAGAGCTGATGTCATCCAAATAGCCCAGCTCTCTGCTGCTGTTAAGTTGCTTCAGTCGTATCCAACTCTATGCAGCCCCATGGACTGCAGCCTACCAGGCTCCTCTGTCCATGGGATTTTCCAGGCAATTGTACTTGAGTGGAGTGCCATTGCCTTCTCCAAAATAGCCCAGCTCATTCTCCTTAATTCTGGAGACAATTATTTGCTCCGAGAACCACCTGCCCCTTTCTCAGCACCTCCAGCCTCCCCCACCCAACTCCTATATCAGCTAGATTCTGCTTCCTCAAACATGTGTGGCTCAGACTCTGTCTGGCTCAAGAGCCCTCAGTGGCCCTATCGCTCGCCCTGTCCCATGCACAGGGTGGGATCCAGGGTCCCTCAACCCACGGTCTCCCTTCACTCATAATCACACCGGCCTGAAGGGTCTTTGCCTCACAAATGCCCTTCCTTCTGCCAGCCTGGGTTGCTTTTGCTACTCCTCAGGAAGAGCCTACCCAAGCCTTTTTTCCTTGAAAGAATGACATTCAAACCCCTTCCTCCGGGTAGTCCTTGTGGATCCAGTGTCCCCAGGTCTTGCCTCTCCTCTGTGCATTCCCTTTTCCTTTCACCCAGCAAATACCCTCTTGGATTGTACTAGATCTTCTAACTCTTCTCTTTCTCAAACCTTCTCTGGAGGCTTATAGGACCCCAGAATGCTGAGAATGGGGAGCCAATGGATCCTGCGGAGACCATGAAATCACATGAATGTGCAAAACTGATCATTCTCACAGATGTAGAAACAAAAACATAAAGAAAGCTACAGATTATTCGTGTAAATTGAACAAAACATTTGGTTATAAAACCAAGAGCCATATAAATGTGATTCATTTAACAAGCAATTTAAAATTTCTTTGAACATTCAAGCTAGATGTTCTTGGTAATCTGGGGGTTTGAGTCTCTGATTGAACATACTTTCCCCACCAATTCACAGGTGAGTAAAACTGCAGCTCAGAGACCTCCATGCCTGGCCCATCATCTCTCAGAATTTAATTCCCACCTGGAAAACTGGGCAGGGCTTCCCAGGTGGATCAGTGGTAAAAAGAATCCGCCTGCCAATGCAGGAGACATGGGTTCCATCCCTGGGTCGGGAAGATCTCCTAGAGAAGGAAATGGCAACCCACTTTAGTATTCTTGCCTAGAAAATCCCAGGGACAGAGGAGCCTGGCGGACTACAGTCCATGGGGTTGAAAAGAGTCAGACATGACTGAGCAACTGATCACACACATACAGACAGAAAGCAGCCACCCCAATACTGCAAAGGGCATGAGGGGAAGATGAAGACGGGACATGGGACGTGGTAGATCCCATCCTGTCTCCTTTACCAGCCTCCCCAGGCAGGGGACTCTGTCTCCTCTTGCCCGTAAGTTTCCCCAGGTCTCAGTTGAGTCTGGGGCAGGGCCTTTATAACCTTGGTGAACTATAGCTCTGAGCCGATTTTCTTTAGTACCTCCCTTTATCCCTGCGGCCAAAACACCAGTAAGCACCCCAGGAGCCCCACCTGGGCCCATCCTTCCTGTGAGTGGCCCAGAATGTTCCTCCTTCCTCTTCTATCATCCGCATCAACAACATTGGGTGTTGCATTCCTAATGGCCAGTATCTAATTAACTAATTTATACTAAGGTGTTAATGACTTGTTAATAGCTTGATGAGATGCTTTTTCCAGGAATTCAGAAACTAAGTTCTCTGAGGGCAGAATGCCTTTTATTGCCTCCCTCAGCACTTGGTAGGTGCTCAGTGAGTGTTTGATAAAGGGATCAGTATCAATATATTTGGGCTTCTCCTGGTGGTTCAGTGGTAAAGAATCCCCCTGTAATGCAGGACCCACAGGAGACGCAGATTCGATCCCTGGGTTGGGAAGATCCCCTGGAGAAAGGAATGGCTACCCAGCTCAGTATTCTTGCCTGGAGAATCCCATGGACAGAGGAGCCTGGAGGGCTACAGTCCCTAGGGTCACAAACAGTTGGACATGGCAGAAGTGACTTAGCATGCACACATCAATATACTTAATATTTGAAAAATGCTTCCTGTCAAGTCTTATAGCTAGAAACACTTATTAGACAGTGGTTATTATTATTTCTAATGGAGAATTTTCCATTATCAGAGATGGTCTGAACAGAGAGATTCCTGGAGCCTAGGACCTTTGGGAACACCACCTACTCCAGGTCCCCCAACAGCAGATAACACTGTATGGGAATGTGTTGATCCAGACATCCTCTTGCTGAGGAAAGGAAGGGGAGAGAGAAGCAAAGTAGAGGACAGACTGACTCCTAAATTCTACTTTTGGTCATTGATTAATGTGTATTGAGCATTGAGATACACCAGGCAGTTACCAAGGATTTACATGAATTAATACATGTAATCATCACAACTACCTCATGAGAAATCTTTTTTTTTTTTTTAATGTATTTATTTTTCTACTTGTTTTGGCTATACCATGCAGCATGCAGGATCTTAGTTCCTTGGCTGGGGACTGAACCCATACCCCCTGCAATGGAAGCATGCTATCTTAACCACTGGACTACCAGGGAAGTCCATCCATGAAGAATTGTGATCCCATTTAGAGCTGGGAAGCAGAGGCTTCAAGAGGTGAAGCCGTGCTGGGTGGTAGCATGGGACTGAGACCTTGGGAGCCAGCTCCTGGAGCCTGGGCTCTTACCTGGTGCCATTGAGGCAGATGCAAGTGCAGAGGCTCCCTGAAGTGCACCATCCCAGCAGTTTGGTGGCTGTTCAAACCACTGTCAATCCTCTCACACCTGGGAAGGATGTCCAGAGGCTAGTCCTGTGCCGAGGGAAGATACAGAGGGAGGAGTCAACTGGGGGCCATGGAACCCTCTCCCAGGCCCCTGGCCCTAGGGAACATGGCAGCCTCCACACAGCAGTCAATGGACAGAGGAGTCCTGGATTTGGGGCTAAATCCAGGAGTTTAAGCAGGATTTTGAAAGACTGGAAGGATTTGGACCAGAAGAGATGGGGGGAGAGGGTGTTTCAGGCTGGGTAAGAACAGTTTGGTAAAAATTTGAAGGTATTTGAAGATGAGCCCTGTAGGTGTCCTTGGCAGAGCAAAGGAGCAGCCAGGAAGGTTGCTGGATGGGGTGGAGTCAGGGTGGCAGCTGCAAGGACCCTGAAGGCTGTGCTAGGAAGCCGCCATGCCTACCAGAGAAACACACAGCCAGTGAAACCATCGAGGGGACCACCCTCGTGTGAGGACTGGGTTCCAAGAGCTGAGAAAGGCCTTGAGTGCGCACCACTAGCTCCGGGCACACTGCCTGACACATGGTGCACAGTGGAGATTCACTGAGGGAGAAGAGGAGGGGCGGAGGTGCCTACTAGCGGGTGTCTGGGAAATTTCTACCCTCCTTAGGAAGGAAGACGCAATGACACGCGATGCAGGCTTCAGAGGAAGCTCATGGGAACTGCCCGCAGAGTCCCTATCCTTCTGGCACACGGCAAGAACATGCCAAGGGGTGAGGGAGATAGGAGAGTCAGACGTGGGCTCTGCTGGCCCAGGAAGACCTCCAGGAAGAGGCTGAGAGGAGGGAGCAGCAGAGCAAGAGGGAGAGAAGAAAGGAGGGATGGAAAATGGAAAGGAGGGATAAGGCAGGATGGAGACAGGAGATGGGAGGAGAGAAGGAGGGAAAGAGAAATTCTGGTGAACCACGCAGACAAAATGGCAGGGGGAGGCTGGGAAGGAGCACGTGGCTGGTCACACGTGGCTGGTGGGGTAAGGGATTTCAGGTCAACCCCCTAAACAAAGTGACAGAGAGCCCCAGACCAGCCTGGCCCCAGATTCTCTTCTCTTCTGTGTCCACACCAAGCCGAGAGTCACAGCCCACCCGTGGGGCCCCAGCAGGGATCTTTGGGAAATGGCAATCTCCAGAGGCAGAGCCAGCCATGGGCACAGCTGGGGCTGCAGTCACAGGAGCAATCATGGGGGAGCACTAGGATCCACTGCGGGAGCCAGGTGGGAGAGAAACTGCCGAACGCAGGAGGGAGGGGACAACAGGCAGAGTCTGGGGCAGGGACCGCTGGAGTGTCTGAAGCAGGATGCACAGTGCTCCCTGGGCCCCGCTCTGGGACAGACCTTCACCCTTGGCTTGCCTGGGTATTGAGGGATGTGATGGAAGTCCAGTCTCATCTCGACAGTAACTTCTTCATTTCAATTTTAAACAGATGGTTCCTGACCAAGTTGCTCCACATCTTATTAGCAAGTACACATTGGAGGAGAGACATACATGGCAAAATGGATATTCAGGAGGCTTCCCCTGAAACCTCCAGGCCCTGGACGAGCCTCTGTCCACTGTGTCCATATCTCTTCCCAGTGGACTCTGGGAGTTTCTCTCCCACCTGCCTGACACCATCCTCCTCATCTTCTCCATTCTGCGCAGGTGCTTGAAGGGCTAGACATCCCTGTGGGCTGGCATGCTCAGTCGCTCAGTCAGGCCTGACTCTTTACGACTCCATGGACTGTAGCCAGACAGGCTCCTTTGTCCATGGGATTTTCCTGGCAAGAATACTGGAGCATGTTGCCATTTCCTCCTCCAGGGATCTTCTGGACCCAAGGATTGAACTCGTGTCTCCTGCTGCTCCTGCCTTGGCAGGTGGATTCTTTACCACTGAGCCACCTTGGAAGCCCTAGACATCCCTTGCACAGCCTCTAACCCGTCTTATTTTGAGAGTTTGAGAGAGGTGAAGTGTGGCAATCCCATTTCTTGGAGAACTTACAGAGGCTCAAGGACCTGCTGTGTCCAGGGTTGACTCTGGCCTGGGCTGTTCATGTCACTTGCCAGGGAGAGGGTCACTCCACCCCTGATACTCCCCAGAGAGAGCTACTGTCTTCTGTGGGTTAGGAGATGAGGCCATGGGGTGGGGTGTGTCTCAGAGGGCCTGGGGGAAGTGTGAACAGCTCAATGAATGGCCCCTTTCCATGAAAGAAGAGGACGCAGCTATGGTTAGAGCTCCCAGATATTCTACCCAGCAACCTTCCCTGTCTAGGGAAGTCCATCTGCTCCCCCTGATCCCTAAGAGGAAGCCCACAGCCAAGAGAAGATTCATCAGGATAGAGATGATGAAGAGCCAATGACACCCCCTTGGAGAGGCTGGGGCCTGGGGCAAATTACCCTATAACAGCAGGTTAATTAGATAAGACCCAAATTACATGAGCAAGGCTTGCAAGCCCAGCAATTTGATGGTTTCATGTTGTTTCAGAGGTGGGGAGGCTTGATCTCTAGCTCAGCACAGAGAAAATGACTTCTTGCTCGCAGGCAAGCCAAACCCATGAATTAAGCTCTTGACTGGCCAGCCACGAGCCCCAGTGCCAAGCGCATATAAAGGAGGGCACCTGCCAGTCCTCACTACAACCTGCAGAACCGTGTGGGAATTTGCCTTCGTTCCTCCAGCATCCAAGCTCCATCTCCACCAGAAGCATGAGCCGCCAATTCACCTGCAAGTCGGGAGCTGCTGCCAAGGGAGGCTTCAGCGGCTGCTCAGCTGTGCTCTCCGGAGGCAGCACATCCTCCTACCGGGCAGGAGGCAAAGGGCTCAGCGGGGGCTTCGGAAGTCGGAGCCTTTACAACCTGGGCGGCGTCCGGAGCATCTCCTTCAACGTGGCCAGCGGCAGTGGGAAGAGTGGAGGTTTTGGATTTGGCCGGGGCCGGGCCAGTGGTTTCGCCGGCAGCATGTTTGGCAGCGTGGCCCTGGGGCCCATGTGCCCAACTGTGTGCCCACCTGGAGGCATCCACCAGGTCACTGTCAATGAGAGCCTCCTGGCCCCCCTCAACGTGGAGCTGGACCCCGAGATCCAGAAAGTGCGTGCCCAGGAGCGGGAGCAGATCAAGGCTCTGAACAACAAGTTCGCCTCCTTCATCGACAAGGTGGGTCTGCTAGGACCTGGGGACCTGCACACAGCCCTTGTTTTTTCTTCTTGGAACATGTGCTTTTGTTGCAGCAAGAGGGATTGAGGTTAGAAAGAGAAGGCACGGAATCCAGGGTGACCGAATTAAGGTTTCCCGTATAGTCTTCCCTGAGAAAAGACAGGTAGGTCAATCTCTACTGGCAGAGGCTTGTCGGGGTTACTGAAAGGAGCTCCAAAGAGAAGACAGACCCTTGCTTCTTACTCTTGAGAGCCAGCTTGGTGCTGCTGCTAAGCCTGGGCCCAAGCAGGCTATATGCAGGAAGGGGCCAGGGAAGCTGTCCTCCTCCTATCACTGCAAGCTGATCTCATCCTCTAGTCCTTCGACAGAAGGACTGGGAGCACCAGCGAATGGTCCTTCAAGGGTGGCTTGGCCATGGGCATTAGTTTAGGTGGGCGATGACTCTCTTGAGAGGCAGAAGAGCATGGTGGGGATGAGGTCTCCACCGTGCTCTGAAGTCAGACCTGTTTTCCACCTTGGCCCCATCACTGATCAGCTGTGTAACTTCCACCTTGGCCTTATCACTGACCAGCTGTGTGACTTTGTGTGGCTAAGCCAGTCACGTAGCCAGCCGTGTGGACGGGTGGAGAGTCATCCACCCTGTTTATGCCTCTGTTTCCTCATCTCCACCATGGAGATAATAACCTACCTCTTGGGGTCACTCTCAGATTTGTGAAAGAAAATGCATGTGAAGATCTTGGCATGATGCCTGATGCATGCTAAGTACTCCCCAGATGGCGGTTACTGTTATTATCGCTTTTATCTCTGAAAGCTGAAGGAGGGGTGTTGAGAAGGAGAAAAATCAAAGGTCTGGAAGAAGCCTCGAGGGATCATCCAGTCCAGATAGGTCCTGCCTTTTTGTAGATAAGAAATGATTGCTCCCATTTTGCAAGTCAGCAAAGGCACGGGGCAATACCATTCCCAAGGTCATCTCCGGGCAAGGGAAGGTGCAGTTGGACGCTCAGCCTCCTGACTCCAGACCCAGTACTGGGCACTGGAGGACTCTGCTGACTACATGACAGTCAGGCACCAAGGATGGGTCAGCCCAGGACAAAGCCTATGTTGTGACAGTCAACGGCCATCAAAACCACAGCTCTGGACTCCAGTTTGGAGCAGTTCCTGCTGCCTCTGCTCACTTCAGGGGCTGCACTGTCTCTGTGGCTTCTTACCCCCTAAGCTTTTTCACATCTAGAAGAGCAAAGTATTCTGAGGTTTGGGAGATAGGAGTGGACTGACCTTGAGCTGAGTTGGTCAAACCTCATTAAGGAGTGAAAGTCTGGAGACACAGAAAGAAAGACAAGCATGAAGACAGTCACCTCTGTGAAAAAGCTGGTCTGCCTGGGGTGCCTCTGGGCTCAAAAGCCTGGAGGTTTCCTAAATAATTTTAGTCCCTAGAAGAGTACAATCCCATAAGCCCAGGAAGCCAGGGACGATGAGTACATGCTATCAGCCATCCAGATGTGGAGTCCAGATGTGCATTGTGGTGTCCTGGGTGTAGGGTTTTCCCTGTGGTGAATACTCAGTCTTATGGATAGGCTTGAAAGAGTCAGGATTGCTTAAACCAGACCAAATGCTGGAGGATCTGCTGGAAGCAAGCTGTTTGACCAATCCCACCTCAACACTGAAGCCCAGACAGTTTTCTGATGTCCTGTGTTTCTGACTTTAAGGAACACAACCTTGTTTAAAGTAGCTGCGCTCACATATGATTAAGAGAAGTCACATTCAAAACAGAAAAACCAAAAGTCAACCCAAACCAAACAAGAGCGGTGGCTGCAGATCCACCAGCTCCGGTCAGTTTCCTGGCCCAGTGAGGCTGCAATGGCATGGGAGTTCTGTCTGTCCATCTGCTCCATGAGCCAAGTTTGCTCTAGGGAAGATGGTTCTGAGGAGCAGGACTAGGGGAGTAGGAAGAGGCCTTGAGAAAGATGGAGTTGGACTCTGATGTCCAACTCCTTAGAACATGTTGGATGTTGGACTCCTTAGAACACCCAGGAGTTCTTGGTCTATTGAGCCTCTTGATCATGAAATACTAGAAAATGAAGAGCAGACTCCTGTCTTTTGAGTGGTCAGCCTTTCCAAAGATGGATTCAGCCTGACTCTGTTGCAGTAAATTCAGGCTCCCCCCTGCCCTGGACTGGTTTGGCCATACTGGATTCAGAGTGACCAGATGCACGGGTTATTGGAACATATATCTGGGTTCAGTTCTGGGCTCTGAGATTTATTAAACCACTGGACCTTGGGAGAGGTCAACTTCTCAGTTTCCCTTCCACAAGATAAGGTTAAAGATGCATGCACCTCAAATAGCTGTTGTGAGGGTAGAGGAGAAAATGCAGGGGGACCACTTTGCCCAGCACCCTAGAAGTGATGGGTGTGATGGTTTCCATGGAAGCTCAACATTTCTGGGCATCGGGTTTCAGGTGAGGTTCCTGGAGCAGCAGAACCAGGTGCTGGAGACCAAGTGGGAGCTGCTGCAGCAGCTGGACCTGAACAACTGTAAGAACAACCTGGAGCCCATCCTCGAGGGCTACATCAGCAACCTGCGGAAGCAGCTGGAGACACTGTCCGGGGACCGGGTGAGGCTGGACTCAGAGCTGAGGAGCGTACGGGACGTGGTGGAGGACTACAAGAAGAGGTGAGTGGGGAGGGGACTCCCTGTAGCTACATGACTGTCCCTGTCCCTTTTGAGCAGGAGTGGGCAGCTACCCCAGCTTGAAGTTTTTGGAGGCAGGGGGCAGTGTTCCTTGTCATACCAAGCAGAATCACCCCAAGAAAGCTCTGGGACTTGTTCCCTGCTCCTCTGGCCTGGCACTTGGGACAGATGGGTGGCTTCCTTCAGGATGTTCATGCCACACACTCTTCCTCATTTTTGAAGCTGAATCTCCAGCAAGCTCCTTCTTCCAAAATTGGTGATCACATCCCCTCCTCCAGGAAGCCTTCTTGCTTGGCTGGCCCCATAGGCCCTGGACTCTGCAGGCCCTCCAGCATCTGTGCCCTCTGTCAAGCACACTGCCCCCAGCTCAGGATCTTCCCTGGGCAAGCGAGGGTTCTCGGTGAGACATATTAACCAAAAAAGCCCTGGAATTCCCACAGGTATGAAGAAGAAATCAACAGGCGGACAGCGGCAGAGAATGAGTTTGTGCTGCTCAAGAAGGTGAGATGGTAGGCTGGTCTGGGGTCTGGGGCTGGCCTGGGATCCGGTGGAGCTGAGCCTGCCAGTGTGCTCTGCTTTCAAAGAAAGTGAGCTTATTCTGAAATGGTGAGGGGAAAACCACGATGCAAGACCATCCAGAGAAGACAAAAAAGACAGAGAGGATGGGGGCATTCTTGAGTGCTTAATGGGGGCAGAATTCTCCCACAGTGAAGAACAGCAGAGGACAGCACACAGAAGTCCCCTGCAGCTGCAGGCCTGGCTCAGATGCCACAGGATGACTGATAGCAGCCTGGCTGGGGCTCCTTTTCTTAGCGGGGCACCCATCCCTACTGCCGAGAGAGCCCACTAGCAGGATGGGGCAGGACTGGGCCCTCTGCTCCTTCCTCCCCTTTCTCATGAGCCTCCCAAAGAGGAGAGGTGGCTAGTTCCCCGTGCAAGGGAGCAGCCTGCGGTATGTGTTGCCTTCTTGGTGGCAGTGGCAGTGACCTGGGGATGGCTGGGCTATCTTTCAGGATGTGGATGCAGCTTATGCCAATAAGGTGGAGTTGCAGGCCAAGGTGGACTCCATGGACCAGGAGATCAAGTTCTTCAAGTGTCTCTATGAAGCTGTAAGTCTATCTCTCCATTCCACCCCTCTGAATGCTACCATTAGGGTAAGACTCTATTCTGAGACACCCAGGAGGGACACCCAGGCCCCCGGTCTCATCTATTCATCTCCATTTCAGCCCTGAGAGGCTCCTCATCTCCACTCTCTGGGTGGGAGGGAAATGGTCCTGGCCTTACCTCCATGGCAGCAGGATTCCGTCTGGGGCCTGGAGGGAACTCGCTATGCACCGTGAGCAGCAGTCTTGGTTTGGAGCCTCTAAATGGCATCACTGATTTGTTCACCTTATGAGGGAGGTTGTTGACCTCCATCAGTCACGTCTTGAGACCATCCCTGATTCCCCCGCAGGAGATTGCTCAGATCCAGTCCCACATCAGTGACATGTCTGTCATCCTGTCCATGGACAACAACCGTGACCTGAACCTGGACAGCATTATTGACGAGGTCCGCGCCCAGTATGAGGACATTGCCCTGAAGAGCAAGGCTGAGGCTGAGGCACTGTACCAGACCAAGGTGAGCTGGCTGAAGCTAGGCCGGGGAGGGTGACCCCCTTAGACAGGAGGGCTGGGCCAGATCATTCTCAGAGTGGAGACAATATCCAGTTAAGTGTCCAGCATGGCCTGTCCCCATCACATTACCAACCCCAGCCACCATGCACTCCCACAACACACTCATCACCCCTAACCATGGCTCTGTTCTTTGGGTCCCCAGTTCCAGGAGTTGCAGCTGGCAGCCGGCCGGCATGGGGACGACCTCAAAAACACCAAGAATGAGATCTCGGAGCTCACCCGGCTCATCCAGAGAATCCGCTCAGAGATTGAGAATGTGAAGAAGCAGGTGAGATGGCTGGTTGCCTTTGCCTGGGGCAGACGGGCACAATTGGTGGGGGGTGGGGGCGGAGGTGATGAATGGGCTGAGGGTGTCAGCCTCCCAAATCTCTGCCCAGGAAGGGAAAGGGGCCAAAGAGGTCACCTCATCAAACTCTTAGAGCAGGCATCCTTGGGATGTCTCAATTGTGGCTCAAGTGCCGGGGGTATGGTAAGCACTTGGGAAATAATAGTTGGTCCTAGAGCATCTCCTTCCCCACGCCCTTGTCTCTGACCCCACACACCTGGGCAGCCACTGACATTGTACCTTCAGTACAGTATTCCAGTGGTCTCTTCTCTCAGACTTTAAAGTCAAGAGCAGAAGGCTGAGCTCTACTCTCACTCACTTTGTATTCTCAGCATAGGCTGGCCAAATAAATCACTTTGCAAGGAACTGAGTGGTGCTGAATTTATCAGGCTGCAGAATGCACTATTTTTCATCCACCAATGTCTAAACACAAGACAGTGAAGCTAAAGCTAAGGAAGGACTTGCCAATGCCAGAAAGGGCTCTAACTAGAAGGGAGGAACAGGGAGGTCTGACAGGTGGAGGTGGGCGTGTCTGCTTCAGAATCTCAGAGAATGAGTGGGACTTGGATGTGGATGATTCTGGGGAGCGCTTCTGGTTTCCAATTGGTCTCCAATTCCCTGTTTAGGCTTCCAACTTGGAGACTGCCATCGCTGATGCCGAACAGAGGGGTGACAATGCTCTGAAGGATGCCAGGGCCAAGCTGGACGAGCTGGAGGCCGCCCTGCACCAGTCCAAGGAGGAGCTGGCCAGGATGATGCGCGAGTACCAGGAACTCATGAGCCTGAAGCTGGCCCTGGACATGGAGATCGCCACCTACCGCAAGCTGCTGGAGAGTGAGGAGTGCAGGTAATGGGAGACGCTCTGGCAGGAAGGCCCCGGGGGTTCGGGAAGGACCCAAGGAGAAAGCCCAACACATCCTAATCCAGAAAAGATGAGTTCTTGGGGACTGAAGAGGTGGTGATGCTAGGGAAATTAATAGAATTGATAATACCTACCCAGACATGAGTGCTTACTTCATTCCAGGTACTGTGCTACGTGGATTGGCTCATTCAATCTTCACAACTTCCCTGTGTGTACCTGGGCACACTCCCATTCCCGCCAAAAAGAAAAAGAAAAACACATTACTTGTTCCATCTTCCTTAACTGCCCAGGTCCAAGATGAGCTTGTGAGAGATGGGCGGCCACTCCAGCATCCCCAGTGATCTTGGGAGAAGGAAGAGATCAATGCCTGGGTCTGACCTTTGGGAGGTGTCATGCTGTCTCTCAGATGTTAAACCTCATTAGGTTTAACTTGGATGGTTGCCTTGTTACCCCAAAGACTCAAGGGTGTCCCCATAGCTTCTCAGGCTCTGTGCCAGAGGAGCCCCGGAATTTCCATAGGTGTCTACCGAGTTCAGAAACCCACGTTAGTCTGGTGGGGGCATTAGCTTTGAGGTTAATAGATTGCAGGTTGAATGACTGCTTGCTCTTATTTCTCCCCTTGTTAACAGGATGTCAGGAGAATTTCCCTCCCCTGTCAGCATCTGTAAGTACCTGTATGCTTGGACCTAAAACTGTACACTCTGTGGACTTGAAAGGGCCTTAGTTATACCCCACGTGTGGAGATGAGCAATCTAAGGACCAGAGAGGGAAAACCTTTGGCTGAAATCACACATCCAGATAGTGGGGCATGGCCAAGCAATCAGGCCTCCTGACTCCCAACCCAGGTCTCCTTCCCACTTATCACTTTCTCCCTGTTCCCAGAGAATGGCAGCTAGGAAGGCTCTCACCATGGGAATGGGGAAACAAGGGACATGGTGCAAGACAATGAGTATGGGTGAGAGGCCCGGAGAGCCAGGTTGCAAGGTTATGATCAGACCCGGGCTGGGGGACTGATGGACCTTGGAGGTCAAGTTGATAGTTGTTAGATCTCTAGATTTCTCACCAGGGTTAAGAGTTAAATCGTAGCTTCCCAAAGATGCCCCTGGAGGACAGCTGGCAGAAGGCAGGAGGAAGAGGCTGGAGACTGAGAAGTTTAGAGAAAAGGCTAACAGAAGAGGCAGGAGGTGTCCAGAATGACATGAGAGTCAGTGGGTACCTGGACCAAAGAGGTGGACCTCTGAGAGTTAAGAATCAGCTGGATTGAATATAAGCTGGGCAAACCAAGCGTAGGGCATGGGGGGAGCAGTCTCTGCAATATTGTCCCCAGTGGGGAGGGAGTTGACTGTGACTGGGTCCCCCAGCCAACCTGCTGTTCCAAGAAGAGCTGCACCTGTCCTGGGGAAAGGCGGCCTCCTCTGGCCCAGGCCCTAGCTGTGCCTGCGGGTTGCTGACCCTGCTCTCCCCTCTGCTCTCCCCGCGCAGCCATCATCAGCAGCACCAGCGGCAGCGGCGGCTATGGCTTCCGGCCCAGCTCGGTCAGCGGAGGCTACGTGGCCAACAGCGGCAGCTGCATCTCTGGAGTGTGCAGTGTCCGTGGCGGGGAGAGCCGGAGCCGGAGCAGCACCACCGACTACAAGGATGCCTTGGGGAAGGGCTCCAGCCTGAGTGCCCCCTCCAAGAAAGCCAGTCGGTAGAGTCCGCTGCCCTCCCCCCATCCCTGCGTCCCCGCTCTGGCTCGCACACTTGCGCTCTCCCCAGCCCATTGTCAGCCCCACCCCCACCCCGCCCAGCCTGCTCTTGTACCTCCGGTGCTGGCCTTGGCCGCTCACTTCTCCAGACTGTGTCTTACTGAACCTGGACAGGTGTGGACAACTAAGCTTGGTGAAATTCCTCCTTGCACATGCTGGAGTTTGCCTCCTTGGCTGTGGTCCCTGAACCATGCCATGGGCTCCCAGCCTTTCGTCCTCTGCACAGCCTTTGACTCAGTTGCTGATTACTCTGTCTGGCTCTGTGGGTCTCAGACCCAGGCCCTCTTCTCACACTGGGGCCTTTGTCCCAGCTCCTGCTTGTGGTAGGAGAGGGCTCTGTGTTCAGTTAAAAGAGGGCTGAAGGACAGACCACCAAACGAGACCATCCCCACCCCACCCTGTCTGGCTCACGACTCATTCTGAGTGGACCGAGTACAACTCAGGGACTCTTCTTCATTCTATCCTGCACCCACAAGCAGGGAAGAGGAGGCCCCTTCATTTCTCCTTTCCCCTTAAAGACCCTCCCACTGCATCCTCAATAAACAGCACGATCTGATGGCTTGGTCTCTGAGTGGTCAAGGTGCGCGCACGGACCTCCGTTCAGATGCTCATGTGAGCAGATGCCACACAGGCACACGGACACACACATTACACCACGGCATATCACCTGGGCAGCCCGTATTTCCAGGTTAATCTTCTCTGTAGAGCAGAAAAGAAGATGCTCTCTGAGCCCACATGGCAGAGGGGCTGGGAGCACATGTTGGGCTGTAGGGACATGAAGTGTGGAGAAGAGTTGGGAAGAGAGAGGGAGAGGGCATGGGGGAAAGAAAAGGAAAGCATAGCCAGGGTGTGTGTGTGGCCTGGTTTGCAGCTTTCAACAAGTGTTGCCTGTGTCCACTGGCAGAAATGGTCCTGCTCTTGACAGAGACTCTGGTCTCTTTCTGAGAACTGCTTGTTTCCTAGATGGTGGGAGCTAGGCAGGCAGTTATCTGCATTTGTTCAACCTGTGCCTCACTCTCACAGTCCTGGCCTCTGGGCAGGGCAGTGGATCTCCCAAGGAGGGTGGAGGTGGTGGGGACCGAACCCCCTCGCTCCTCTTAGAAAATCTAAGATAGGGAACAAGTTTTTAGAGCCTGAGCCCAGGCTGGGGCGGAGTCAGTTGGGTGTGGGGCAGACTGTGAGATTTCGTGACTGTGCAGTTGGCGCTTCCCCAGATACTTGTCTGTCCTGCTCCCACTGTGGTGGAGGCCATTCCTGCCCTGTGGTGGGAAGGACTGTAAGGAGGCAGATGGATGGATTCCACAGCGACCGTAGAGAGCTGGCAAACCTCAGCCAGGAAGTCCCTGGAGTTCACAAGGGCTTCCAAAGATGGAGGAGGAGGGATTGGATAATAGGATGGATGGGCTAGGTTGGCAGATAGAACTCGAGAGTAGTGGCTTGGGCTTAGAGCAAGGCCACAAGGCCAGGCTTGAACCCCCCACCACCCAGGAAGTAACCATTGGCCAGGGCTTCCAGGCTGCCCTCAACCAGGAAGTCAATGCCACCTTTCAGCAGGTGTGGGTAGAGGAGGGGCAAGCAGATCAAGACTCAGAAGCAAGTTTTGCTTCCCTGGTTGACAAGGTGAGGCTGGTGTGTATGTGTGCTTCCAGAACTGGGTAGAGACATTGCCATTTCCTCAGTAAAGGAGTCACACACACCTGCTATCTCTGCCACTCTCCTCCCTTTGCAGCAGTAAGGACTGAGATGAGACAGCAGAAAGAACTTTCCGGTTGAGAAGTTTAGAAGAAATGCTAGATTCTCAAATATGGGGATAGAGACTGTCTCTCTAGATGCTGCTGTTTTATCAACCAGGTTGTGGGGAGGGAGCGAAGGCTCCCTCCCCAGGGCTCATGGAGGTCTTCTGAGTGGGCAGGGTGTTTCTGGGTTCTGGGTCCATTTTCTAGAACAGCAGATCACAGTGCTGGAGAGTGAGTGAAGCTTCTTGCAGCAGGCAATCAGGAGCCACGCACTGAGGCCCCTCATCAGGACTTAAGTTATCAGCTTGGCAGGTCTGAGAGTGGGATGGCTGGGCTGAATGTGCACTGCAGACTTGGTTTGGGGAGCATGAGAGGGCTCTGGGGAAGGACTAATGACAATGACTAGCAAGTAGGGTGGCCACTATGTTACATGAGTCTACAAGGTCATTGGATTGTGGTTACTGAGAGCAATGGTTCTTGACATTGGCTGAAAAATAACCTAGGAATTTCAAAACAAATACTGTTGCCTGAGCCTCTATTACAAATCAGTTAAGTCAGGCTACTGGGGTGGGGTCCAAGTTTCACCAGTATCTTTTGAAGTTAGTGAAGGAATTCTAGGGAGCTGCTTGAGCTGAGAACCGCTGGTCTAGGATGTGGTCTTAGGGATCCAGAAAGGAAGAATGCCGTGATCGATTAGTAATGCCTGCTGTGGTGGGAGGTGAAGGGAGTCGAGGCATAGGATGCCCTCTCTCACTGGTGCTCACCTGTGGCTTCATGGTTTGCCGAGTACTTTCACGTCCATCATCTGAACAGCATTGAAAGTGAGGGAATGCCACTCTTGTAATTTTACATGCAAAAAAACTGACGATCAGATCCTTGGTCTATCAACAACCATCCTAGGCTGGAGAAGACCTCAGAGGTACCCTGTCTCTTGCCTAAAGGACTGAATGGAGAGTGAGGGCAGGGCTCTAGCTTAATGCACGAGTCTGGACTGGAGTAGGTGCTTGACAGTGCTGCCACCTGCCTGCTCCCCCATCCTGGCAGGTTCCAGGGGAGATCAACCGCAGGGTCAGTGCAGAAGAGGGCTCAGGGTTGCCCTGACACATCACAGGCCCCAATATCCTAATGTGAGGGCCCTCTGTGCTGCATAGCAGGAGCTGCTTTCTTTTTTTCACCAGTGAAGGAACTGAGACCCAGGAAGGGGCAAGGGCCTCGTCTAAGATCACCTAGGTCATCAGGGGCAGAGCCAGGCTCAGACCCCAAAGTCCTATGATCTATCTGGTCAACACACCCATGGCAGGATGTCATCAGTCTGCAACAGGGGTGAAGGCACTGTGCCCGAAGGTGGGCAGGTTAGGGACCCGAGAAGCCTTGGGAGTATAGGGGATTCTGGACGGTCAGATAGGGGAGAGCACTTTACAGCCTTCAGTGGCATCGGTGGACAGAACAGTGGAGGTGGGCCTGTGGCAAATCAGGGAGGCCGGGGGAGGAGGCAGCAGAAGGGGCAGCAGGAAGAGGCTGCTTTGGGGAGCAGATGGTGCATCATGTGTAGCCTTTTGCTTCTGCTCCTGGAAGCCCAGGAGGGGCAGAGGGAAGAAACGGGGTCCCTGGAGACAGAGGAAAAGAGGGGTGGGCTCACTGTAACAGGGATGAGGTCCAGGGTCCTTCCTACCCTCGGGGTGTGGAGGGAACTTCAGTGGAGCTGAAGGCCAGGATGGAGGTGCTGTGTAGGGGTCCCATCGGGGCTGGCTCTGGGGGTCAGAGGGGTGACTGAGTCGGTTCTGGTCTCTCCAGGATGACACCAAGCTGAGTGTGCCCTTGGAGTTGCCATGGCCTGGGTTTCCTCTGCTGCTGAACTGTTTCCATCTTCCCCACCCCCAGGGTCGGGTTTCATGTCCACTTCCCACACACACACACCAAAACTGAACCTCAGGAAGGGAAAGTGATGGAGCCTGGGCCAGGTCGTTGACTCCAAACATTCCTTCTGGAGGGTTCCTGCCTGCCAAAACAGTTCATTCTGGACCCGCAGATCCAGCTGGTGTGAGGACAAAGGCCTGGTCACGTGCACTCAGAGTACAAAGTGTGTTTCTAAGTCAGGGAGTTCCTCAGGCTACAGTGTCATAAGAGCTGGCCTGCAGGCCTGGGGCTGAGCTTTTCACAGCCTTCCAGGAGGGAACCAACAGGCCTGGGCCTCAGACATGTCCATGTTTCTGTCCACAGGCAACAAGCAGCTCCTGGGCCAGGCTGCGTCATCCCAGTAGAAGAACATGATGGCCCTGCGGAGGGAAGCCCAAGTCCTGGAAGACCAGGAGCCCTGTAGTGCTCTCTAGCTGGGTTGCCTGACTAAAGGGCCAGGTCCGGGGCCCAGGACACTTTAAATGGGTGCCCAAAGTGGGAAGGGGATGACTAGGGGGCCCGCCTAACATCTCTAAGCCAGTCTCTGAGGCTGCAGGCAGGAACTGGAGGTTAATCACTGGGGGGTGATGGAGACGTTGGGGCAGCTCATAGTCTGGAGACTGGTTTAGAGACAGCCTAGAGACTACTGGCCAGCTGCACTGTGCAGGATGGCTTGTGTCAGAGGGAGCCTGGAGTGGAGCTGAGGGGCAAGGGCCGGGCTTGGATGGATCCTGAGAGTATAGAGGCTATGGTTGGCCATATCAATGGGAGAAGAGGAGAGAGAGGAGCCATCATGATTCCTTTCCTCAGATGCAGATAGTGAAGGCCTTTGATACTTGGCAAGTGCCCCTTGCTTTCTGAGACCCTGTCTCTGCTCCCCTGCCCACCTGACTCATTTCCTCCTCCCAGACCAACGACAGGGACTGAATCGTCTTCACCTGTGTACTCCTGTGCCTGGCACACCGTTTGTGCTCAGCACAAGTGGGTGAACTAAGCCCCCCAACACCCAGCACGCTCTGACTCCAGGCTGCCATGGAGGGTCCTGACAGGAGCTGGTCCTTGGTATAACCCACTAAAGGCCCTGCAGCAGGAAAGCCAGACATATCAGTGGCCCAGCTGGGGGACTGTCGGGGTGTGTGAGTCAGGCTGGCTGTAGATGTGGACATTGGCACCCTTGGGACATCTCTGGAGAGCAAGGAGAGCAAAGGGGGTTCCAGATGGCATCCAGGGATCCTTCCAAGGGGCTGCAGCCTCTTGACTCTGACCTCTGCCCTGTTCCCTCTCTTCATCTGTGGAGCCTCAGCCCTTAGCCCCTTTCCTATACTTCAGGTCCAGAGTAGCAGGTAGGGGTCCTAGGACAGGATTTGGAAACTGATGTTTATGGAGCCCTAGCCCTGGGCTGGCACCTCTCTGAGGCAGGTGGTGCTGTTCCTAAGACTGACATGCTAAATCCAAGGCCACTGAGCAGTACCTGGAGCCAGGATTCCATGAGCTCCGTCTCCCAGAGCCCACACTCTTTCCACATTGCCACCCTGCCTGGCGTGGGAACGGCCTGCCTCTGCCCACCCAGCTGCTGTGCATTTGTTCCCACCCTACCCTGACATCCCACGGGCTCCCTGCCCATTCTCTGTTGGAACTTTCATAGTGTTCTGTCATCGGAAGCCTGATGTCTCTGAGTCCTTGGCACTGGGCTGGGTTCCCTTTTCACCTCCTGATTGCCATTAGGCCATCTCAGTTTTACATACTGCCAGCTTCCTGCAGAAGCTGTGGCCCCACAGTCACTGGTCAGTCACAGGGGCCCATCCCCTCAATGTTGGGGGTCTTTAGGGCAGTACCTTGATCAAACTTCTCTTGATCCTGGTCTCCCATGCTAGAGGCAGCCAGGGGTGGTGGCGGCCCTGGATCAGGAGCAGGTGGGGGTGATGAAGAGGTGGTGAGTGCTTAGTCGTTCAGTCTTGTCCAAATCTGTGCAACCCCATGGACTGTAGCCTGACAGGCTCCTCCGTCCATGGAATTCTCCAGGCAAGAATACTGAAATGGGTAGCCATTTCCTTCTCCAGAGGAACTTCCTGACCCGGGGATCAAATCTGTGTCTCCTGCATTGCAGTTGGATTCTTTACCATCTGAGCCACCAGGGAAGCCCTGAAGAGGTGGTGGAGGTGGGCTAAGTGGACAGGGGTGGAAGAGGTTTTGGAAGGAATGGAACTGAAGCAGACTAGAGTGGGCAGTTTATCTTGAGAAGCTGTCTGGGCTCTGGGAGCAGAAGCATCAAAATGAAATCCTAGATCAGCAAGAAGAATCTGGAGATACAAGAAGGAGACAGCCCGGCCATGCAAGTTAGTGCTTCTGGTCCCTGTCATTTGCCTAGACATCGGTATGGTGGCCAGTCCAGCCAGCTGAGGATGGCTGCCACCTCTGCCACCACTATGACAGGGGTATCTTTAGTTTTCCTGAGCATCTTCAGAGGAGACTCAGGAGACCTCATGTCTCACCACTTGACCTTGGAAAAGTTCTGCTTCCTCTCTGACCACCACCCCTCAAGCCATCCAGGACCCTGGCTCCCTATCATGCGTGTGTCATCTTGCCCGGCAGTGAAGACTGTTTCTCCTCTGGCTTACTCACCTGCTGCCTCTCAGGGCTGGAGATCCTTGGGGCCCATGGCCTAACCCCACTGGCCCAAATCTTATCAACTGAGGGCTGATCAACACCACTTGAGAAGATGGGACATTTTCAAGTCTGAGAGTCTCTCTGCCTTAGCTATTTCTGTCCCACCATTCTAGACTGAATACAATCACTGTGCACGGCCAGTGTTTGTGGAAGAGGGAGAAAAAGCCATCCAAAAATGAAGAATAGGCCACAGAGGAGGTAAATGAGAAGCACAGAGGAGCCAAGGAGTCTTTCCTTTAGGAGAAATAGAAAATAAATTTATGCTGTATGAACTAGCTCCTCTCACTTGGTCCTGACTCTTTTGTTTGTTTGAAGAGCTCATAGATAGCCTTGGAATCCAGCCAAATCAGGAAAGAGGGGCCTCCAGGTTGTCATAGAAAATCCTCGAAGCAAATAAGAGGTGGATGAATCATGGCTTTGACTGCCCAAAGGACGGATGGGACAGGGTAGATGGTGGGAAGATTCCTGTCTGACTCCCCACCCACCCCCCCACCTCCAGTCCCCACATTTCAAGTCAGCAAATAGAGAGTCAGGGCAAGGGGCCCCATGCAGGCTAAGGCAGGTTTGCAAAGGAGGATTGGTGGGGACACTGCACCCTCTGGAGCCAGAAAGATTGGGGTGTTCTCTCTGCACATCATCAGCTGGCAGGTCAGCCCAGGCCCAGCGTTCCCTCTGACTCCCTTTCCTCCACAGTCAGAGGTGGTGGGGGTTGGGTACCACCCTTTGAGGATCCTTTGTAGTTTCTCAGAGGCCCTAAGAGCACTTGATTAATTGCCCCCTGCTTGAAAGATGTAAGTGATGACAGTGTGAACAGTTCAGAGTCCACGATCCAGCAGGATTTCAAATAAGATGCTAAGGCTGCCAGCTTCTAATTGGGCCAAAATGGGATCAATGACCATTGACTGCCTTTATTGTTTCAAAAAAGAAAAGGACCATTTAACAGTAGGAGGCACATGCTCTCAGAACAAGATCAGCCCTTGAGTTTAAACAAAGTCAGCCACACAAGAAACTTATTGCACCATACTTATCTTTCTCCCTTAGCTCCAGACCAGTGAAAACTGCTTCAGCATTTATTGTACAACCTCTTCCTATCTGAGCCCCTCATCCAAATGATGAGCGTAAAAGCACTCTGTCAATGACACGACATTGAGAAAATCATCAAAAGGAACAATAATAAAAGGGAAGTCTGTAGAAAAGGAGCATGAGCTGCAGGATGAAAGGACTGATGACAATGACGATCCTGCACAAGGAATGTGGCGAGAGGGGAAGGGAGGAGTGGGCTGTTGGTCCACCCTGCAGGGCTGCGCCCACACCAAGAAACTTGTTCCCTATGCCTGCTTCCTCTTCTGCAAAAATGAAAATAATAACCACCTCCTGTTTTTGTAGTGGCTGAGACATAAAAATGCCAGGCCCATAATAAATGTTAGCTATTATTGTTATTGTTATTAGGAACAATGATAGCTAGGAAACCACCGATAACTTTTAGAGGTTCACTGGGACTCCGATCCTAATTTGACTTCCCAGCAGCGAGTCCCTTCTTTGGCATTTCCCTTCTTTGGCATTGATGTTAGTGGTAAAGAACCCACTTGCCAATGCAGGAGACATAAGAGATGCGGGTTTGATCCCTGGGTCAAGAAGATCCCCTGGAGGAGGGCATGGAAACCCACAGTATGCTTACCTAGAGAATCCCACGGACAGAGGAGCCTGGTGGGCTACAGTCCATAGGGTCTCAAAGAGTTGGACACAACTGAAGCGACTTAGCCATGCACACGTCAGACTGATATGTTTGAGCCTGTTTCTGAAACTGCCTCCTCCAGGGAACTAATCCAGGTCTACAGAGCCCATGGCTTCTTTCTCAGTCTCACCCCACCAGAATGGAGCTTTTGCCCCTGGACTTTTTCCTGAACCAAACCCCTGGAGTTTCCTCCTAAAACTTTGCCTTTCTCCTATCATGTAGATGTTGCTAAGTTTGTGGCTTACTTGAAACAGGATTGCTACATTTCCCCCAGGGCCTCCTGGTTATTTATTAGTAGTCTCAGTGCTGGAGGTATCTTCTCCAGGGTCCCTGGTGGGCAGAGCCTGGGAGGTCCATGTCTCCCTGTGCAGTGATCAGGACAGAACTGTCTCCAGGTGAACTTGCTGTTTTTGATGATGGTGGGAAGAAGACACCCGCAGAGTCATGCTTGCAGAACTCTGAAGGCTACTCCCCCGCACCACACCCCTTGCTGCAGCTCAGCCCACCTCTCTGCCTCCCTGAAGACCTGTCTTTGACTGGACTGGGAATGGCCACCTTTCATCCCGCAGGGCCAGGTGTGCCAGAAGTCACTGCCAAAGCTGACTTCCAGTGGCGAGGGTCTCAGGGCAAGAGCAGGCAGGCAGGGCTTGGGCTAAGAACCAAGCCTGGAAATGGAAACTCCATGACACCATGATTGACTATTCAGGGCCGGTGTCTGGAAACTGGGCTATGATCCAGGATGGGTAAGAGGAGAATAGGCTGAAAAAAGACATCCTGAGAGGAACAAAGCCTGGTGGGAGAGAGGGAGGAGGGTTTGGAGATGGGAGGGGGAGGATCCACCAGTCACATTGCTGAAGTCTGCACATTTGGAAAGTGAAGGATAGGGGGGGACAATGGGCAGGATCTGGGTGCAGGAGGGTCAGAGACAGTGGTGTGCTGGTTAAAGCTTAATCAGCTCTTCGAGAAAAAATGTGTATACGTAAATACACACACACGAATATATACACACAAATGCATATATGTACATATGTATAACACATACATGTACATAAACATTTTTATGTTTTAGTGATACATAAAGTGTTTTTATGGGGCTTCCTGGGTGGCTCAGTGGTAAAGAATCCGCCTGCCAATGCAGGAGATGCTGGTCTATGGATAAGGAAGATCGCTTGGAGAAGGATATGGCAACCCACTCCAGTATCCTTGCCTGGAAAATCCCATGGACAGAGGAGACTGACAGCCTACAGGTCATGGGATCACAAAAGAGTCGGACACCACTTAGCAACTGAACAACAGCAACGAGGTGTATAACATGCAATTTATAAATAATAAAATATTCAATACTCTTCATTATAAACTATAAAACCTCCTGAATCTCATGAAATACTTTCAATTGATTTTGCCTAAGCTCTTGGCTAACCGCCAGTCTGTTAACCACAACTTACCAACAAGTACAGTTCCGACAGGAACATTAGTCAGTTCATATTTTCATGCTAATGATTAAGATTGAAGTGGAACAAGGAACATGGCTTTAGAGCTTTCCTTGCTACCCAGTGATGTGAATGGCTGAATCAGGGAAAAGGTTTTGAATACTGGAAGATTATTTGGTTGTTGTTTTTTTTTGCTATGCATAGTGTAATGGTTATGAACATGACACACTTTTAAGTTTCATCTGCATGACATTTTTACCATCACTTCATTAAACCTAGACCAGAGCCGTCCAACAGAAGTGCAATGCAAGCCAGATACATAGTGTAAAACTTTCTGGTAGCCACACTAGAAAAATAGCTGAAATTCTTTTTAATAATGTATTTACTTAACCTGATATATGCAAAATATTATCGTTTCAACGTATAACCAATATAAGAATGATTCATGGAATATTTGATATTCTTTTTTTCATACTAAGTCTTCAAAATCCAATGTGCATTTTACATATACAACATTTTGAAATGTGAACCACCCACATTTCAAGTGCTCAGTAGTCACATGGGGCTAGAGGCAACTGTGGTAGACAGTATGCTGCTAAGTAGCTTCAGTCGTGTCCGACTCTGTGCGATCCCATAGACGGCAGCCCACCAGGCTCCCCCGTCCCAGGGTTTCTCCAGGCAAGAACACTGGAGTGGGTTGCCATTTCCTTCTCCAATGCATGAAAGTGAAAAGTGAAAGTGAAGTCACTCAGTCATGTTTGACTCTTAGCGACCTCATGGACTGCAGCCTACCAGGCTCCTCTGTCCACGGGATTTTCCAGGCAAGAGTACTGGAGTGGGGTGCCATTGCCTTCTCTGACAGTATAGTTCTAGACAATTAACAAAACAATCAATTTTGTACACACATGTATTGATACATATAGGTATGTGCATATATGCACACATATATATAGTGTGTATATATAGATATATAGTCATTTTTTGTACACCTAAAACAAATATAATGTTATATGTCACATATATTTCAACTTAAAATACAAAAAAAAAAAAAAAATGAAAAACAGTAGACTAAGCTCTGGTTTGCAGTGTTTGATGATTCCTTTGGTGTGACTCCTCCCACAGTAGTGGTTTCAAGCTGCCAACATGATGTCCGTGATCTCAGAGCTGCAGAAATGTGCAACAGCTCATCATTGTACAGTATAGGATTGGCCAAAAAATTCCTTTGGTTTTTAAGTAAAAATAAAAGACACATCTTTCATTTTCACCAAGAACTTTATTGAACAACATATTCATCATTTTGTTCCACTACCTTCCACCATTTTTCATTCAACTTCATAATTCCATTTCCCCAAAACTTTTTATCTTTTTGAGCGAAGAATGGTTCTGTGCCTTTTACAATCTTCCAAGGAATTGAAAATTTTTTACATTAAGAGAATTTCATAAAGACAAAAATAAATGAAAATCTGAAGGTGTGATGTCTGGTGAATACAGTGAATGAATCAGGACTTCTCAGCCAACCTGTAACAGTTTATGTCTGGCCATCAAAGAAACATACAGTCTCGCATTACCCTGATGGAAGATAATGCATTTTCTGTTGGCTAATTCCTGATGTTTTTTGTAGAGTGCTGCCTTCAATTGGTCTAATTGGGAACAGTACTTGTTGGAATTACTCATTTGGTTTTCCAGAAGGAGCTCGTAATAGAGGATTCCCTTCCAACCACACCATATACACAACATCACCTTCATTGGATGAAGACCGGCCGTTGGTGTGGTTGGTGGTGGTTCAATAGATAACTGCATGCGGAAATATGGTCAAGAAGTTTTTTTTTTTTTTTTTTTTTTTTACCTTATGTATGTGGAACCCAAACATCAAAGAGATTAACATTCAGTTTCAGTTCAGTTTAGTCGCTCAGTCGTGTCCGACTCTTTGCGACCCCATGAATCGCAGCATGCCAGGCTTCCCTGTCCATTACCAACTCCTGGAATTCACCCAGACTCACGTCCATCGAGTCAGTCATGCCATCCAGCCATCTCATCCTCTATCGTCCCCTTCTCCTCCTGCCCCCAATCCCTCCCAGCATCAGAGTCTTTTCCAATGAGTCAACTCTTCGCATGAGGTGGCCAAAGTACTGGAGTTTCAGCTTTAGCATCATTCCTTCCAAAGAAATCCCAGGGCTGATCTCCTTCAGAATGGACTGGTTGGATCTCCTTGCAGTCCAAGGGACTCTCAAGAGTCTTCTCCAACACCACAGTTCAAAAGCATCAATTCTTCGGCACTCAGCCTTCTTCACAGTCCAGTTCTCACATCCATACATGACCACAGGAAAAACCATAGCCTTTAGCTGGTGCAAATGATTTTCAACACTTGATTTGGATATTTTGAGTATATCAGCTATCTCCCGAGTGATATAATGTTGATTGTTCTCAGTTAATGTCTTGATTTGATTGCTGTCAATTTCAGCTGGTCTACTCGACAGTGGAGCATCATCCTGTGAGAAATCTCCAGCATGAAACTTCCCAAAATACTTTTGAAATGCCCAGTCACAGCGCCTTCTTCATACACTGTACAAATGTGGGTTTTTTTGTGTTTCGGTTACATTTTTACCTTTCTTGAAATAATAAGGCATAATACGCCAAAAATGTTGCTTTTGTCTTCCATCTTCAAAATTAAAATGGCTATACAAAAAAATTCACCAAGTTTGATAATCCTTTTAAGTGCACCCTGATATGACAGCTGTCACAAAACAATCTAACAAAAGTATTTTGAAAGAAGTTAAGGACAACTAAGTGTTACTTAGAGCCGTTTTATGGAAAAATTCGAACAAAATTTTTGGCTAACCCAGTATTTCCACTCTACAGATTCCACAGATGTAAATAACCTCAAGAGCTTAGAGAGTAGTAAAATAGTTAGGAAGTTATCAGTTTTAAGCCTTTTTTACTTTTCCTTTTGATTTAATTTATTTAATTCTGAGTATATATAATTTAATTTGAATTACAGCTGTGTTTGAAAACCAACTCACGAAGCTCTTGAAAATTTATCAGTTGGCTGTTATAAGCCAGTAGAACTTGGTCCAGCATAACACTAGTCAAAGATCAGAACAAAGGGAGCTTTCAAATGGGACATGTGAGTTTTCAGCAGGGATCAAAATGAGATTTTTCTTTGTTAAACAAAACAGACATTTATTGATTATTTTTATGAATCACCCTGACTGGGTCACAAAGTCCCCAGACATTGGGTCAAACATTAGTGCTGGGTTGTTGTGAGGGTGTTTCTAGATGAGATTTACCTATGAATCTTTGGTAGGCAGAATAAAGCAGATGTTCTTCCCAATGTGGGTGGGCCTCATCCAATCAGCCGAAGACCCAAATAGAAGAAAAATGCTGACTAAGAAAAAACTTGGTTATATCAGCTGGAACACTGATCTTCTTTCTAGGACTGGAATTTACGCCATGAGTTTTGCTAGATCTTAGACCTTCAAACAGAACCTGGAACTATACCACTGGCTCTCCTCAATCTCCAGCTTGGCAACTGCAGATTTTGGGACTTGTCAGTCTCTGTATTCATGTGAGCTAATGCTATTCACATATACAGATAGCTGGTGCAGGGTGGGAATGGTGGTGAGGAATAGAATGAACACAATAGGACTCTGGCCCTCAGAAGTCTTGTGATGTAAGGGATGCGTAGAGACCTACAGAAACAATAACAAGTCAAGCTATAATGGTGGCTCCAAGGGTTGTGGACTCCAGAGGTGGAGAGTTAAAAGGACATTTGCTTCTTTCTCTAGGTTGCTGCCTCATTTTGCCCTCATTGGCCTTGTCTTTAAATCAGAGGATTGGGCTGAGTGAATGGTTCCATTCCAGCTTCCAGAATGAGTCTTCTTGCAAGATGAGTGGGAGTGGTGGCTCCCTGGATGAAGTGGCATTTGTGTTACCTTGAAAAATGCTTTTCTCAGTACATAGAGATGTGGAATAAGGAAATCCTAGGTATCAGGAACAGTGAAGGCAAAAGTAGAGGGGCAGGAACAGGAAGAACCCTTTGGAAGGAAGCAAGTGCCCTGGCGTGACGGCAGAATGAGGAAGGAAGACCAAAGAGGGTAAGTACCAGGGTGTTAGGGGTGGAAGGGTTCTTAGGGTTTATCCAGAGAGCTACTAGATGAGGAACCTAAGGCTTAGAGTGGGTAAGTAACTTGCCTAAGGTCACACAGCTAGCAGATGGGAAAATCAGATCCATGTGAAAGGATATAGATAAGGATATATGTAATTAATGCATTCATGTCCATACTCACCCATTTGTATAATTATCCCACTTAGCACTTATTTCCAGATGCTTGAGTGTAGGATAATCATTGACGAAAACAAACCTAAAATCTTTCTCTTTGTACAAACATGCTTGGGTGCAGAATTCTCAAAAAGGCATCTTCAATAAAGGCCATAGAAAATGGAGATAATACTATAAAACACTTATGAAGAAACAGTGAAAACACCTGACAGAATTACTAGCTTGCATTAGCCTCTGAGAGAGGGCCCAGGTGTTTGCACACATCAGTTTTGCATCTACTGTCATGGTAGGGAGATCCCAGAAACTTCTCTTCATGTCCTAGCCCATAGCCCAGAGACCCTGAAGGATCAAGCCAAATACAGTCAACAAGTTCCACCATCTGGAGATTTCTTGAGAGCTCCAGGCAGCCTCCCCAGGCACCCAGGTAGCACCGATCACTGAGCCAAAGACTAGGTTTCCAAAATGTCTCCAGGCTGGTGACCAAGGAGCTGGCAGAGACCACCTTGCTCCTGCAAAGATATCCAGACTTTGGTCTGCAACAAATGGCAGGCCAGGCTCAAATGGAGTATTCTTGGACTCCTCAGAGTCCCAGGTCAGAATGAGGCTGCAGACAGCACTACAGCTCCTGTCTATAGTCTGCCCCTTTCCCTTCCTACCTCTGGCTCTGTCCTTACTGTAAATCCCAGCCTACACTCCCAAGCTTCAGTTGGAGCTGCAAGCAACCCGGAGGAGTGCCCACCAGCAAAGCAGTCTGTGCTCTGAGGATGGTGCTGGGAAGAGGCCCACACAGGCTGGGGTTATGGGGCAGGGAATTCCAAGGTCTTGGTTACTTAAGCTGATCTAGAAGGGGAGTGTGACTTCAGATGAACTTGTCCCTGTGGGCATGCAGACTCCTTGCTCTGTGCGGAGAGGGTGGCTGGAAGGGGCCAGAGCAGGGCCCACCAAAGTGAGTCCAGAGCAGGAGCCCTTCATGTCCAAGTGTAAGGTGCTGGACATAGGACTCACATTTGTGACACTGACTGGAGCAGAACTAGGAACCTGGGCCAAGCTCTGGATGTCGAAGGCCAGGAGACTGGAGCAGACCAGGGGGTGATGCGGAGCCCATCAAGTAGATGGGAAATAAGTACAGAGAAAACATTGAAGGTAGGAATAATGATAAGAGCTCCTGGAGGAGGGCATGGCAACCCACTCCAGTATTCTTGCCTGGAGAATCCCATGGACAGAAGAGCCTGGTGGGCTACGGTCCATAGGGTTGCAAACAGTTGGATATGACTGGGGCGACTTAGCACACAGCACACAACAATAAGAACTATTGTCTATTGAGGGCTTCTTGTGTGCCAGATGATGGGCTAGGATCTTTTAAGGGCATTTCCTTATTCAGTCCTCAATAGCAGCACCATTATCACCCCTGTTGTATATAAATAAAGAAACATAGGGCTGGAGAGATGGCTTTTGGCCACCAGCTAGAAGCAACCCCCACACTCTCTCGTACCCCGATGAGGTACAGAGTGCTCGAGTGGGGACAAGAAATTCACTGTCCCCATCTTGAGTCTGCTGCAGGGCCTGAGTCTGTTTTCAGGAGCCAGGTCTGAGACCGTGGCACTGGAGAGGTGTTTCAGAGCAGTGGAGGACCCCATATGGGACCAATGATACGGGGCTGGGAGGGCAAAGGGTGAGGTGGCAGCCAGCCCTGTGGACTGGGCAGGGCCACCAGACACAGTCAAGGCCACGCAAGGCTCGTAATGCCCATGTGATTAGGGCCGCCCTGAGGGCTGGCCAGCATGGTCATGGTTATGAGCCTGGTGCCCTGGGGAGGTGGCAGATGCCTTAAGATGAGTAGCTTTTTAGGAATTTCTTCTGAGGCCGGGCAGAGTGCTTCTCAGCATCTTCTCATGTTCTCAGCATCTCTTGATAGGCGCTACCTGTCTCAGCTGGGGATGGGCTTTGGAGCCTCAGCTACCTCCATCTTCTCTGAAAAACACCTGGGCTGACCTGCCCACAGCCCGTTGTTTTGACTGCCCGGTCAGAAGCTGCCACTTGCTACACTCACCCTCTAAGGGCTGTAATTTGGCTTTCTAAGCGCTCATTTGTGGTTTCCAGACACTCAGTGGTGTAATTACAGAAATGGACTCTCCACCTCATTGACTCTGGGTCAGGTGTACCTGTTGGCCCGTGTTCACAGCTGGATGTTCTGAGAAGGTAAAGCAGCCCAGTTATGGCTCTGGCCCTGTCTCTCCTAACTGCCCCCCAGGGAGCTCCTCACTTGGTGAGAGTTGAGCCTCAAGAGCTGAGAGCAAGGCCTGGCTATATGGCTGGAGAATGGATATAGGAAGCCAGCAAGCAGGGGGTGGGGGTCTCTTCCTGTTCCAAAGCAGAGATGGCTGGCAGCTAGCGCTGCTGGCACAGAGTCATTTCAGGCCCTTTTGTGGTTCCGGTGCTGTTTTAATGTGTATTAAAAAAGATGTCACTCATTAGTCAACAAAGTTGCCTTAAAATATAAATATATTAAACAAGCTAATTTTTAAAAAAATATTAAAGAATATAACAGTTCAAGCAGTTTGGAAACATGGGCAAAATCCTGAGGGTGGCACTTGAATGACTATAGTTTGGGAAATTTTTAAGAAATTGTATCCGTACTGTGCTCAGGCACTCAGGCATATGTGACCCCATGAACTGTAGCTCACCAGACTCCTCTGTCCATGGAATTTTCCAGGCAAGAATACTGGAGTGGGTTACCATTTCCTTTATTGAGAGGAGCAAAGAGGCACAGGCAGAAAGGCCAGAAGTCTCAACCCAGGGCTGGCTTGGCCAAGGGCGCTGAGGCCAGCTCCTGAGGCGGTGAGAAGTGCAGTCCTGCACAGGCTGCTGCAGTGCAGATAGCTTGGGAGGTAACCAGGCAATTCTTCCCGGGAGTTGGTGTCCTCTGAGTCACAGAGAGGGTGACTGAGAAATGACCTCTAATATAAAAATATTTTGCCAAAGGGAGAGAAGAATTGATCTTCTTCAGTGTAGCTCCATAGAACAGAACAGGATGTTGGAGGGAGACTGATTTCAGCTCACAGTGAGGAACAACTCTCTTCTAGTGAGACCTGTCAGAAATGGGCTGGTGGATCTGGGGAGAGGACATCGCCCTCCCTGACCTCCAGTGGGGCTGGGGAAGGGCACCTCTCTGGTCTCTCCTGGCAAGTTCAAGATGACCCTCCAACAAGGGAGGTGAAAGATCACCAAGGTTCTCAGAAGCAGGCTGAAGACCCAGTGGGCAGGGTGGCTCCTTGGCCATCCTTCCCTGGTGCCCAAGGGGAGATGCTTGGAAGGCCGACTGAAGGTGAGTTCTGGTAGCTGGGAGTAGATGAAGGAGATCAGGAAGATAGAAACTCTGCAGCCTGATAGAAGGTGCTCTCTGCCTCAGCCCTCAGGAGATTCTTTTTTTTAAACTTTTAATTTTGTACTGGGGTATAGCTGGTTAACCACATGGTGATAGTTTCAGGTGAACAGCAAGGGGACTCAGCCATACATATACACGTATTTATTCTCCCCCAACCCCCCCGCCCAAGCCCTCAGGAGATTTTTGGATGCAGATCCTGCATCAGACTCGTCAGGATTTCTGTTCATGGAAAACAACCGCAGCCTGAATCTGAGTGTGTCAACTTGAAGCATGTGGCCAACGTGCTGCCAGCCTGAGGCCCTGCTGGAATCGGGTATCAGAGCGAGGCAGGTAATTGATGGAGCTGACTCACCAGGTAGGGCCCAATGGTACCATGAACCCAAAGCATGGGAGTGAGGATATGCATACTGCGTTGGCTTCTTCAGGGAGCAAACCCAAGACAACACCTACTGTCCTGTCCACTGCTCTCAGGGCTGCCCCCATCCACAGGGAAACCGTGGCCCAGCTGCTCAGTTATCTGTGGGGATGTGGGGAGGACACCGGCTGTGGGAATACTCACCAGGGTGCAGGTCAAGGGGAGGGCATGACTCCAGAGCGCCCAGAGTTGTGTTAGCTTGCACTTCCAGCTGAGGTCATTATGAGATAGACCTATTGGTCACACCCCGGTTCTCCTGCAAGACTAGACCTCTGTCCAAATTCTAACACAAAGGTGTTCTCTGTTCTCACCAACCAGGAAGGCTATTGGGCTTTGGGCAGATGGACGGAGCCCGTGCTATTTGAGGAAAGCCCTCTGGGGACTGTCTGGGGAAAGGATGAGGCTGGTGTCCTCTCAAGGAGCTAGTGACTGCCTCCTTCTCAAGCAGCTGAACCCTAGGAAACATCAGCATCTGTCCACCAGGTCAGCATCCTCAGGGAGGCAGTGATCAAGCCCATCTACTAGGGAAGACACATTTCTTACCAGCTGGCAGAGCCTCTTCCCTAAGAACCATCATCTTCCCTTTCTTGGCCTCACCAGCATGAAGACCTGGAGCTGGCAGGTGATAAGGGGAAATCCCAAGGTGGACAAAGGGAACAATGGGCCAAGTTAACTGAGCTGCTGAGGAGCCAATCCTCTCAAAAAGACAGGAAGACAGCCTGGCAAGAAGGGGTGATCTTCACCAAGCAGCCTGTGCCCACACCAAGAGGCCAGGCCCCAGGGTGGAGCAGGCATGACTTGATGGTTCACTCGCATCAAATAGGAAGCCAAGACTGGGCCTGTTCCAGCCCTGGTTTTCTCTGCCCTCAGCCAGTGGGTGGACTCCTGCACCTGTCAGTCCACACCAGGCATGGTCCCTGCTGAGCCCTGGGCAATGGGATAAGGAGAGGTTGAAGGGAAGATCAGTCTGGAGGAAGGTGGACTTAGGGACCTAATTCCTACTAAACTCCAAGCTGAGAGCAGTGGATGAAATGTGTACAGACCCTGGGGCAGAAAAATGCACCCGCAGAGGACTGTCTATAGGTGGGGAATGTAACCTAGTCCAGGGCCAGTTGTGTATTAACACAACTAGTGGGATGGACAAGTAACTGAGGTGACCGGTGAGCCTGGGCAGTGGGCAGATTTTGGCGGGGAGCCTTGAGGAGCAGAATTCAGGAAGAGGGAGGGGCAGGCAGGGCTGGGTGGAGGAGGCAGGGAAGATGTCTTAAAGTTGGGGGAGGGTAACCTGGATGTGGAGGATACAGGGTAGAGTCCCTTGGTCAAAGCAGAATTTGGATAGCAATGGGATATCTGTTTCCTGTTGCAACTGTAACAAATTGCCAAAACCACAGATTTTTTTATTTCACGGTTCTAGAGATCAAGGTATCTGAAATGAGTATCACCAGGCCAAAATCTGAGTTAAATTCACCCATTCCAGTTCATTTTAGTTCACTGATTCCTAAAATGTCAGTGTTCACTCTTACCATCTCCTGTTTGACCACTTCCAATTTACCTTGATTCATGGACCTAACATTCCAGGTTCCTATACAATATTGTTCTTTACAGCATCAGACTTTACTTTCACCACCAGACACATCCACAACTGGGAGTTGTTTCTGCTTTGGCTCAGCCTCTTCATTCCTCCTAGAGCTATTTCTCTGCTCTTCTCCAGTAGCATATTGGGCACCTACCAACCTGGGGAGTTCATCTTTCAGTTTCATATCTTTTTGCCTTTTCATACTGTTCATGAGGTTCTCAAAGTAAGAATGCTGAAATGGTTCGCCATTCTTTTCTCCAGGGGACCACGTTTTGTCAGAACTCTCCACTATGACCTGTCTATCTTGGGCTAAAATCAGGGTATTGGCAGGGTTGCATGTCTCCTGGAGGTTTGAGGAAAGACTCTGTTTCTTTTTTTCAAAGGCAGCCACAGTCCTTGGCTCATGGCCCCCACTCCCTTCTTCAGAGTTGACAATAGTAGTCAAGTTCTCACTTGACATCACTCTGACCTCTTCCCTCTCCTGCCTCCTTCCTTCACATTTAAGGGCCTTTAGGATTACATTGGACCCACCTAGATAATTTAGGATAGTTGTTTGTCATTGTTTAGTCACTAAGTCGTGTCCGAATCTTTGTGACGCCACGAACTCCAGAACGCCAGGCTTCCCTGTCCTTCACTGTCTTCTGCAGTTTGTTCAAACTCATGTCCATTGAGTCAGTGATGCCATCCAACTATCTCATCCTCCGTCACCCTCTTCTCCTCCTGCCCTCAATCTTTCCAGCATCAGAGTCTTTTCCAGTGAGTCAGTTCTTCATCAAGTGGCCAAATATTGGAGCTTCAGCTTCAGCTTCAGTCCTTCCAGTGAATATTCAGGGTTGATTTCCTTTAGGATTGACTGGTTTGGTCTCCTTGCTCTCCAAGAGACTCTCAAGAGTCTTTTCCAGCTCCACAACTCGAAAGCATCAATTCTTTGGCACCAATTTTAAGGTCAGCTGATCAACAACCTTAATTCCTTCTGCACCTTAATTTACCTTTTCCATGTAGATCACCATATTCACAGGTTCTGGGGATTAGGGCATGGACAGCTCTGGGTGCCATTGTTCTGCCCACCATAGATGGTAGGAGGGATGATGAGGAAAGCGGACCCAGAGGAATGTGGAGGTGAGTTTAAGGCCAACAGGAAGCTACTTCATGTTCTTAAGCAAAAGAAGGCCATTCTTCAGCAAGGTACTAGGGCTAACCTTTGGTCAAAGGGTTATGCTGAGATCATTTTTCAGACTCAGAACAATGGAGTCATGTTCCGGCTGATGGCTGCAGACCATAATGTGTTATTGTTCTCTGCTTATGGCAGCATGCCAACCTGAAGGATGCCATGGCTGGCACCAGAGTGAGGGGGCCCAGTCCTCGGGGATGCCCAGGCCAGCTGGCGGCTGGAGGCTTCCCAAGAGGCTGGATAGATCATGACATTCCAGCTGCGAGGCATGGAGAGCTGCTGAGTGTCTTCTCTACTCTGAATGGTGAGGCTGCTCCTTCTGGGCAGGCCTGGAGGGTGAGGAGGCCAACAGGTAGGACAAGTCTTTAGGGCAGTCTCAGGAACTGGCTGAGACTCCTGGGCTGCTGAGGAGGGAAGCAGGGCATGGTGGAAGCAGGGAGAGGGTCATCGTGAAAGGAGCTTTTGTTTATTCCTTGGCACATACCATGCCTTGGGAGGTGATGGATCAGTGGAGAACACGGAGGCCTATAGATCCAGACAGTTGAGAAGTTCCATCTTGCTGGGGCATTGTGGTGTTGATGGCTCTAATGGTTCCTCCAGAATTTTCTCATGGGTAGGACTTGAAGTTTAGAAGCTATGATCTAGTTAGAGAGAGGCAATGGTATGGCAGACCCGTCTTGGAGCTGGTTTGCCTGGGAGCACATGGTTTTTTATTTAGGTGGTATGTTTTTTTCTGGGGGTCCCTGTCTGGGAGTCTTGGCTATGGAGCTTCAGGGCTGGGAGAGATGAGAAAGATGAGAAAGGAAAGGAAAGGAAAAGCTGAAGGTTGAATCAAGACACCAGTCCACACATGAGGTTGTCAGACATGTCTGGGCCCTCTGGAAGAAACTCTGCTAGAGGCTTGTGAGACTTTGTCTAGTGTCTGGTGCTAGGGAAGTAGGCAGAGGAGCAGCAGTTGGTGAGAAATGTGGCCGCAGGCCAAGCTTCATCCTTAGGAGCATTGTGTAGAGTGAGCCCAATTCACTGGAACCTTGCCCCAGGGGCCCAGCTGCTTCACCCCAGGTTCTGACAGTTCAGAGAGGGCAAGGGTCTCCCCAAGGATTCACTCCCCTATTACCCCTATCACCACTCAAGGCTAGAGCTTCTCCCTCAGGGTTGCTGGAAGGTGCTGAGAAAACTGACTGCCAAGTCATCGAGCAACCATCTAAGGCCCTCTGTGATTGCTGTCCTCACAGGCTGGCTGGGGACCAGAGCCTCAGCGAAAGGCCTCCTCTTCAGGGTCAAGTCAGGGTCACGGGCCACCAACCTGAGTGTCCACAATGGTGGGGATATACACCTGTCTAGGCTCCTATCTAGGCTCTGTCGCTTACCATTTACTTAACTTCTGTGAGCCTCAGTTTCCTTATCTGAAAAATAGGGTTAATGAATAATAGTCCCATCTCCTGGGGTGAATGAGGATTAAGTAAATGGATATCTCCAGAACCATGCCTGGCACACTGTCAGTGCTCTATAAGTGTGGCTGTTGTTACTGTCTTTTATCATGCTACAAAGTACATCCTGGGCACTGATCCAACCTATATTTTGAGCTGCTTTAGGATCATGGAGAGTTCAGACTTTCAGAGAGACAGCCCCTCTAGCAATCACCAGATATGTCTCTCCCATTTGGAAGAGACTGTCTGAGAAAGTATCTGGGTCTTTGCCTCATGTTTTGTGGGAAGTCAGGACAGAGAGAGAGACAGAGCCAGCACTCAGCATAGCTGCCCCTCTTAGCATGAAAGCAGGGGAGTGGGTAGCTCAGGAGAGAGGGTGTGGATGGATCCCCCTGGCTGGGGAACAGAGTTGAGACTGAACAGCCACGGGAGACTAGGGGTGGGTGATTGGAGTGGGGAGCCCTTGAATATGCTTCAGAGGATACAATTTGTCTAGAGGCAGCGGAGAGTACGGTGGGGCTCTGAACACTGGCACACAGGAGTGACATGTGAATTCTCACTCGGCAGAAGTAGGGGGCAGGGAGAGGGACAGGAGAGAAAAGGCTTCCCATCAACCACTCCTCCTATTCTCAGGAGGTCAGAACCACAGCCTGTGGGACCTGGCAGCCTGGCACAGGCGAGGGCCCTGGGGAAGGGCTCTGGTGCTGACTTCGTCTGAGGCTGGTCTCGCCCTGGAAAGACGGGTCGATGTCAGAAGTTGTCAGGGCTCTGGATGAGACTGAGGTGGAAAGCAGTAACTGCATTACCATAAGCAGTCATTGGTCAGCACCCCCTGATACACACACACCTCCTTCCACACGGGCCGGGGGAAGTGGCTCTCTGAAGGGGGTCAAGACATGCAGCTTTGAGTGCGGCATGCGCGGGCTCTTTCTGGGGTGCTGGCGAGGCAGTGCAGGGCAGTGGAGCATGTCCTGGCTTGGCCCTTGCTCTGATGATAGTGGGATGATAGCTTCTGGATTAGGATCCCCCCTGCTCTGCACTCAGCTTTCTCGTCTAGGAATGGATCACTGGTAGACATCTGGGCATGGCTGGGCAGGGGGGGATTGGGGTAGGAATCAGAGTCACAAGATGCCTGAAGGCAAGTCTGGCCAAGGGTTCCCTGCAATGGCTTGTGGGAACTGAGTTTTCCTGAAGCCAAGTCAGGCAGGATTCCGTAACCCTGCCTTGGCATGGGCACTCCTGTCGCCAGGCAAGTGGTGTGGGTTAACCTTCCTGGGCCTGGCAGGACTCAGGCTTGTCCTCAGAGCCTGTGTGTCCTCCATGGGCCTGTCCTGTTCATGGCTGTACCCCCTTCTGTAGCCAAGTGCACAGCGCCCCCACGATTGCTCAAAACACACGTGCTGGATGAAGAAATGATCAAATGCCTGGTGCACACGTTCCTGCGCTCTTTCTTTCCTCAAGTATCTTGACACGGTGTCTCTCTTGGGAAAACTAACCTGTTTTCATGAGCCCTGAAAACAGGGCTGTTGGTCCTGTGGACAGCGAGCAAGGCCAGCAGTTTGTGTGCATAGGGGATGTGAAGGAGCTGAGAATGCGTGCAGAGAGTGTAGCTGGGCTGGGAAGGTGTCCATTTGCCCCCAGGACTGTCCAGTCTCCAGGCGTGTTTCTGAAACCAGCCCTGGAAGGGGTAACATCTCCAGCCTCTGCACTGCTTCCTTTTTTTTTTCCTTCCCCATGCCCCAGTGATGGGAGCTCAACACCTTGGAGACGGAAACAAAACTCGGTCCCTGCACCTTGGCCTCCGTCCTTAGGATGAGGAAGCCGTCCACCAAGCAGCTCTCATCTCCACCTCCATCTTTCCATCCCTGGGTGTCAAGTTGCTAGTATGCTGGGCGTGGAAAGAAGCAGGGGGAAAAAAAGCCATGGGGGAGGTTAAGGGTGAGAAAAAGTTTTCCGGCATGACCCCATAAGGATAGAAGCCTGGTGTGAATGAATCATGTCCCCATCTCTTCACTGTAGAGAAAGTCTATAGATACCCAGAGGACTGAGTACACCCACACCCACATGTAAGGAACAAAGCAAAGGCCAAGAAAATGGTAAAAGCCCTTCTTTGCAATTTTAGACTCATTGATGCAGAGTTCATAGGACAATGTCTGGTGTACAGTAATTTTTATCAGTGTTTATTAAAAGAAAAATAAAACCTCCCTCCATGAGAAAGCAAAACCGAGGTTTTTCCTGCTTATCCCTTTTTTAGTCCCTCTGACTAATTAAAGTATTTGTTGATTTCCAGCCCATAGTTTCAATCAACCAAGGGGGATTTTCAAGACTTTGGTATGCCATTGGCAAAACACCCATCCAATGAGGGAAGAACATTCCACAGACCTGCAGGGACCTGTCGGAGGGAGGCTGAGAGCTCTCTTGTGTGGCTCTCACCCCACAAAAGCCAATCTCTCAATCAGTCTGAGAGGTGGGGGCTGAGGCTGCGCCCCACAATCCCCTGCATGTGGGCCCCACCCTTTCTGCCAACCCCGGCCAGCTTCAAATTACCATTCCTCCTCCCGTGAGCAAAGACCCTTTTCCTGCTGCTTCTCCCAACACCAGTGAGGGAAGCCGAGGTGAGATGTTGAGCTTCCTGTCCGGGGTTCCAGCAATTCAAAGGTTGGATTGAGACCAAGGCACAGCACAGGGTGAGGCCATGGGCTTTTGCACCTATGCTGAGACCCACAATTTGTGTCACGTCCAAAGGTCCCCCTTGTCACCATGCCCCAAATAATGGCAACAGAGTACTCCTCCACAGCTGCCAAGAGAGACCAGTTCCTTTTCTAGTAGACTTTTGCATTTCTACTTGGGCCTCTTCTCAGATGTGGGCTCTGGAGAGTCCTAGAGAGGCAGGGTGGCACCCGCAGCATCACAAGGCAGCCGCCACCAGAGGTGGTCATGTGGGGAGGGATGAAGGATCCTCCTCATCCTGCTGTCCACAGAGAGGCCGTCTCCTTTCTGCCCCTGCAGTTCTGAAAATTCTGAATCTAAGATCAAAGCTGGGACCCAGAGTTCCCGCCGACTTTGGGTGGAGGCAGGAGAATTCTTCCCTCAGTTCCTCCCCGAGGCTAGGGCTTTGTAAGGAGTTGTGCGGGCTGGCTCTGGGCTCTGTCCGCCCTTCCCCATCTTGCTGGATCTGGCTCCATGCACTCTCGGATGAGGCTGCCAACCGTCATCCAATGAATAGATGACTCATGCCTCAACCATTGTTTCCCACTCTTTGTGCTGAACACGCATGGTATAGAAGGTCCTCAAAAGTGGGGACACTGCCTCTTTCTTTCTCTCCTGGAGGGGGACATGGGAGCTGGGGCTGAGGGTGGGAGGTGGGGAATGAAGGGAAGTTCAAGGAATGGAGAGTCACGAACTCTGTCCTCAGAGGATACTCAGGCTAAAGGGGATAAGAGATCTACTCTCTGGATGGGAAGCCAGGGACAGAAGTGGGTGGAGAGGACCCTTGGACTCAGGATGGGGTAGGGGAAGGCCTTCCACAATGACATAGGGAAGGGAGATGACCTTACATCTGTCAATTCAATTCAAAACTGTTTGCTGAGCAGTACTGGTGTGCCCGGCTGGGCTGAGTGTGTGGCGATGCCAAGGCAAGCCAGACGTGCTCCGTAAACCTGGGGGAGTCTATTGTCTGGGAAGACCTGCGGGTCATATGCAAAACCATTGCGCATTAAATTTATCCATCACATGGTCTTCTATGAAAGGCACCCAAAGAGTGGTGGGGGCCCCTTGGAGGGAGCCCTGGGGTGGGATCATGGGATTTGCCTAGTCCTTGTTCCATTGTCACCTGGACCAATCCTACTCCCTGCCTGGTGTGTCAGATGTGTCCTTGTGGATGAAATGCTGTGCATATTCTGTGTTCTCATACCTTGTGAGGATGGACAGGGCAGTCACCCCTGTCCCCCTCTGACACGGAGACCAGCAGGACCAGCCACTGCAGTTCCCTCAGTCTTGCACTCGTCTCTTGCTGGAAAATGATGCCTGGAGAAGCTAATTACCATGTCCTGCCAAGCCTTGATAACTCTCTCTGTAGGTGCCTGCAGAGAGGCTCAGGGAGCTCTGTGTAATCTCTCTCTTCCTGCCAGGCTGAAATTCCAAGCTGGGGTGGGACTCTCCCACACTGCAGTGATGCTGGGCCCTGGTTCCCCGGGGGAGCATCTCCACTGTGGCATTGTGGGGGTGGAGGGGAAGGGGTGGCGTGGGGGCGGCCCTATCTGTTTAGGGAAGAATTCCCACAGAGAGAGGTGCTTTTCCCTCAGCGAGGCACCCAAACACGCCCGACCACATTGATTTGCCACCTACACCCCTTTGGTCCCTGGCATCTGAATCTGAGCTTGGCACACTCCAGCCCTTCTCAGAGTGGCCAGAATGCATTCCTGTTCCCCTGAGTCCTTCTCCTTCCTGGACAAGGAGGAATGGAGAGAAAAGAATGTCCCAGTGTCTTGGGAGGGTGGGGCTTCCCCAAGGGCAGTGGAGATTAGACTCAGGTCAGGTGTTGGTGGGGGGGGCGGGTAGGAGGGACCATGCCCTGATGGTGACTTCCAGGGGAGAGAGAATTCCCAGAGAGTTCCCAGATAGCTGCTTCTGTTCTGTCGGGGAATGAGGGTCCACCCCTATGTCTCAGGGACCCCAGGATAGTCTTGTCTGTTCCGTGAGAGGCAAGTGCGAAATTGGCAAGCTCTGTAAAAGTCACCTTTGAGTGCCTCAGGAATTCTCTAGGGAGGGAGGCACCAAAACCTCATTCATTGCCCAAGACTTATAAGGCCAGCTCTGGCCATTGATCTGTCTGTCTGTCTGGACTTACTTGGCCACTGCTGCTTTCTCATCACAGCCTCAGGTGAACAATCACCTCTTGGCTGATCCCCAGCGGCTCCGAGTCATTTTCCCACAGCCGTGGCTGCCTTGTGGCTGACTGCAGGCCCTGACTAGAGGTTCCTAAGCCATGGCTGGGTCCTTATTCCTTTACTCTCGAGAACATAGCCACTCAGTCCCGCGGCTTCAAACCCATCCCCACCCTACCCCTGCCTCCAGCACTAGCCTAGGGATCTCCCCTACCCCAACAACTCTTAATGACCCAAGGACTGCCTGAGATTCCTATTTCTGTTCTGACGAGGCAAATACAAGGCCCCAATCAGGTCTGCAGCCAAAAAGATGGGATGTGATTTAAGACAGAAATTTGTAAAACCCAACCAGGCCACTTTTCCTCCATCTAATACCATAGCCCACCCAGATAAGCTTTGCCGAGAGGACTAACTGGGAGCTGGGCTGAGAGTGCTTCCTAAAACAACTGGCAGGTAGTCAGGCCAGCTGCCTGGTTACCCAAACCTGCCCCTTCTAGTCTCTCTGGAGGGATGATCCATAGATTTAGAACTGCTTTTCCATCCCCCCAGCCCTGAAGGAGGGTTCAGGCTGAAGCTGAGAGAAAGCCCAGCAATTCCCGCTGCTTGGAACGGGGTGGTTTGCCGTTATAACAGGCTGGCCGACTCTCGACATGTTCCTGACGAGATTAGGAACTCCTGCAGGTATGTGTTTGTGGCGGCCTTCAGCCTGTATCAACAGATACGATGACTCATTTCTTCCTTAGTGGAATCACCAAGGGCTTGCTGGAACACACCTGGGGGGCTGGGGAGCGGGCAGAGCAGCTCCCCCTGAAGAGAGACGTGACTGCCAGGTGGAGTCACAGGATTCTGGGGGAGGGTTGATGGCAAGGGGGCCCTGGGTTTGCTAAGCCCCCTCTGGGACCTGCCTGGGCCAAAGGGCAAGGAAAAAGTTCAATGCAGCAGAAAAGGCTGAATTAGGAGGCGTTGTGGTGGGATGGGTCTGTCCCTCCAGAGAGCAAAGTGGGATAGACCAGGGGCTGAGGGTGTTCCACAGTCTCTGTTTCTGGAACTTGGTTCTTGGGGAGACTTTCTGGCCCAAATCTTGCAGGAGAATCTGCCCAGCAGGCTCTGATGTAACTGTGCCTCCTCTAAGAAATGGAGTTTTGCAGTATGTGATGGAAATCTATTTTCCCCTCTGGCACAGAGTGGAGAGATCAGGCCACAGCTGGCTTTCCAAGGGCTGAAGTCCCTGAAGCAAGCTCTCCCTAAAGGAATAAGCAGAGCAGACCACTGCCAGTGGGGGACTCGCTCTGCCCCCTGTTCATGGATAGTGTGCAATGTGCTGCAATGTTTGATGACATTCCTGGTCCTGGAAGGATCTTTCAGGATCTTGGCCAAATGCCCCCTTGCTTCCCAGCACCCTTCTTTGGGCTACTCACAGCCCTAGGCCCCGGCTGTAAAGAAAGATTTGCTGGCAGCATGGCCTATTCGCTGCCAAGACATCAGGGCTGCAAGGCAAGTTTATCCCTAGCTGAGCAGAGCCTGCCAGGAAGACAGCGTTTGCACCCCACACCGCTGCGCAGGTGTGTCGGTGAGCTCACAGCTGCCCCCCAGGCATGCCCAGCCCACTTAATCATTCACAGCTCGACAACTCTCCCGCCCAAACCAGGTCTAGAGGATAAAAGCGGGGCTTGCGGCTCCTAGATAACAGAGCCGCTTTCCGCGTCCTGTCCCGCGCTGCTCTTTCTCTCCAGCACCTCGCGACCGCTAGTTCCCGCTACTCTTACTCCACTAGGAACCAGCCATTATGTCTCGCCAGTCAACCGTGTCCTTCCGAAGCGGGGGCGGCCGCAGCTTCAGCACTGCCTCTGCCATCACCCCGTCCGTCTCCCGCACCAGTTTCACCTCCGTGTCCCGGTCCGGGGGTGGCGGCGGTGGCGGCTTCGGCAGGGTCAGCCTTGGGGGTGCTTATGGTGCCGGTGGCTTTGGCAGCCGGAGCCTCTACAACCTGGGGGGCTCCAAGAGGATTTCCATTAGCGCCAGCGGCGGTGGATTCAGGAACCGATTTGGTGCTGGTGCTGGAGGCGGCTATGGCTTTGGAGGTGGAGCCGGGAGCGGATTTGGTTTTGGCGGTGGAGCTGGCGGTGGTGGCTTTGGGCTTGGTGGTGGAGCTGGCTTCGGAGGTGGCTTCGGTGGTCCTGGCTTCCCTGTGTGCCCCCCTGGAGGCATCCAAGAGGTCACTGTCAACCAGAGTCTCCTGACTCCCCTCAACCTGCAAATCGACCCCACCATCCAGCGGGTGAGGACTGAGGAGCGGGAGCAGATCAAGACCCTCAACAACAAGTTTGCCTCTTTCATCGACAAGGTGAGAACTGATTCTTGGTGGAAAACCACCATGAGTGTGGGATATGTGCTAAAGAAGTGGGAAGAGGGGAGATTTCCTGACCTTGTACAAATATCTTCCTATGTTTTTCTCTTTGTTTCTGTGTACTGGATTTGTGGCCCACTTTCTTAATTAGACTGGCAGCTTGGAAGAGAGGGTCGTAATTCATCCCCTTCAGAGTTGACCCCCTGAAGGCTCTTTACTGACTGTTGGGAAGAGACTGTTGCATTCTGTGCTCCATGTAACGGGGCTGATTGCATAGAAAGGTGGATCTGTTCACTGGACAGTAGCCTGAGTGCCTTTACAGCCACCCCTGCCCTGGGCCAGTCTCCGCCCAGGCTATCTGTGCCCTGAATAAGTGTCCTGTCTCCCCTAGAAGAGTGAGTTTAGATGCTTCACTCTGGACCTGTCCTCTTTGGCCCAGGTCCAAGCACTATCCATGGGAAGATTTAGGGGGACAGCATGAGAAGGGAGGAAAACTGGAAAGTTGATCACTGAAACATGAAATTCAGATGTCTCCATCTTCAAACTCTGCCCCCTCCAGGTGCGGTTCCTGGAGCAGCAGAACAAGGTCCTGGACACCAAGTGGGCCCTGCTGCAGGAGCAGGGCACCAAGACTGTGAGGCAGAACCTGGAGCCTTTGTTAGAGCAGTACATCAACAACCTCAGGAGACAGCTGGATGGTATCGTTGGGGAGAGAGGCCGCCTGGACTCAGAGCTCAGGAATATGCAGGACTTGGTGGAGGACTTCAAGAACAAGTGAGCTGGGGTAGAATGGAGACAGGGCGGGTCTCTGTACCAGATATACTTTATAACCAGACCACTGCTTATGCCTTGCCCAAGGACTGAAAACAGATACATTTTTCATGGACATCTAAAGTGCTGGGAAAACATCAGGTCCATGTTTAGAAAGTTCTAGCTGCAAGCTCAGTCCCTCTGCAAAATACTTAGCCTTCAGCCAGAGTAACAAGCTCAGTGTCCTTGGCATGGCCTGGTGAAAAGAGCAGTTGTGTAATCCTTGCTTTGGGGGACCCTCCTCCCCAATACACTCCAAGTACATGACATGGACTTTTTGATGGATTCCCCTCAAAGCAGGAACTGATGATGTAACCTAGGTTGGGCTAAGTACTAAACAATTTCTTTAGTCCTTATGAACCAGCAGCTGGGCTGCTAATTTTTTGTTTTTCAAAGGCCATGAAAGCTGAAAAATAAAGCACTAGAGAAAGGGACTAGATGTGGAATTTGAATGAAGCTGTATAGTTTTTCTACAGGAATGTTCCTGAAGCAACCGTATTACAGCATTAATAGAATAGCTATCTGCTAAGCAATTACAGAGAAAACAGTATCCTAATGGGTAGGGAGCTTGCCCAGAGGTTCTTGCTCCTGGTGTCCCTCCCTCTCTGTCCATATGATGTGAGAGGCCTCTTCCAGGGAGAAGGTAGGCTCACAGTTGACTATGTGCAGTACAGGCCCTGGGTCTCATCCTCTGATAAGCACTTCCCATTCCTTTTTACCACCAGGTATGAAGATGAAATCAACAAGCGTACCACTGCCGAGAATGAGTTTGTGATGCTGAAGAAGGTATGTGGGTAGCAGAGAAACTGTCGCCTGTGGTTATGCTCATTTAAGGTGCTGTTCACTTAAGTCAGGGTGGGAATGGGGTACAGTGCCAACCAGCCGTGTTTCTCTAGGATGTGGATGCTGCCTACATGAACAAAGTGGAACTAGAGGCCAAGGTCGATGCACTGATGGACGAGATCAACTTCATGAAGATGTTCTTTGATGCGGTAAGAAATGTCCCCTGTTCAGGAGCCAGAGAGATGGTCACCGGGACATCACCAGGGATTAGGGTTTCTGGGATTAAGTGACTTTCAGTGGTTCCTATGGCATGGACACATATTTGTCTTTTCTACTCTTTCAGCACTATTCGCACTTTATTACTGAATAAAGCTAATTCTCTCTCTCTCTTTTAAGTCAAATTTAAAGCAAAAGACCTCTACAATAATCAGTCTGCAGAGTGAGATTTAAAGTGAGCTATTAGAAGCCCAGGTATACTTTTCCTGGCCATTTCCCCTTTCTGGAATACCATCCTGTCTCTGCTAACTCCTAGCATGGCACACCATCAGGTTCTTTTCAGATCAATTTTGACCTAAGAAGAGTCAAGTCTGAGAGGTTACATAGTAGGGGTTTCTTGATGTTCAGAGTTATTAAATTTAAAGTATAGATTTAGTAGTGATTTGAATTATTTATTAACTGACCTAAGTTTTTCATTAATAGGTAGGAGGTTGTTATTTTTTTCCTCAAGTTGACATAGAACAATGAATAGAAGATTTGAATGGAATGATATTAAATAAAATGGACTCTCATGACTGACTTCAAATCTCCCTGCAGGAGCTGTCCCAGATGCAGACGCACGTCTCAGACACATCCGTGGTCCTGTCCATGGACAACAACCGCAGCCTGGACTTGGACAGCATCATTGCTGAGGTCAAGGCCCAGTACGAGGACATTGCCAACCGCAGCCGCACAGAAGCTGAGTCCTGGTACCAGACCAAGGTGGGTGCTGTGGCGAAGTGTCCTGAATGAGGGAAGGACACACGTCAAGGTATTCCAGGCCTTAACCAAAGGCTAAGGATGGGGCTCCTGAGACCTGCTGAGGCCTATTGGGAGGAGTTATGAGAGATGCATACATCTGCCACATAAATTCAAGAATCTTAAAGAGAATCTCACTGTTTCACATGAGTGTCTACAGAAAAGCAAAGGGGCTAAAGAGGAAATTAAGACCAGCTCCAGGCTCCCAAAAACTATGCCACTTACCACCTTGAGGTAGCTGCTACCTATGAACTTGGGGAAGTGTTTCCACCCTCGTGTAATGGACTCTTTCTTCTTTTCCATTGGCATCAGTATGAGGAGCTGCAGCAGACTGCAGGTCGCCATGGTGATGATCTCCGTAACACCAAGCATGAGATCTCTGAGATGAATAGGATGATCCAGAGGCTGAGATCCGAGATCGACAACGTTAAAAAACAGGTAGGGAAAGAATGCAGGGAAGGAGCTTGAGTTCTTAAAGGAGAACCGACTTTGTTTTGCTTTCTAAACATATACACACAGAGCTGGAGCAGGTACCAGCACTTCAGTGTTCCACCATCCACAATGACCAGGGCAAATGTGCTGGCTTCTCTCCCGCAATCTCAGAAAGAGACCCCTTAGGCCCAGGTGAGCCTCTAAAGTGTCCCCACCCTTCCTTCCTTCCCCTCTAGTGTGCCAACCTGCAGAATGCCATTGCTGACGCTGAGCAGCGTGGGGAGCTGGCCCTCAAGGATGCCAGGAGCAAGCTGGCGGAGCTGGAGGACGCCCTGCAGAAGGCCAAGCAGGACATGGCACGTCTGCTGAGGGAGTACCAGGAGCTGATGAACACCAAGCTGGCCCTGGACGTGGAGATCGCCACCTACAGGAAGCTGCTGGAGGGCGAGGAGTGCAGGTGGGTGACAAGGCTGACATCACGAACCCACAGTGGCCTCACGTTTGATAAAGTAGAGCTTCTACTCCATTACTGGGTGTCAAAACACACACACATAGGTGGCCACTACCTTGTACCTGATGATTATCCATCATGAATCCAATGATCCGATCCAGCCCAATCTGACACGCTTCTATTAGGGAGCTTCACTAAATGACTTAGTTCTTCTGGGCTTCATCTGCAGCTGTCTAAAAGGGGCCACGTACAGTGCTAACAGCAGCAGGATCAAATAAATTAGATGCATAGGACCAATCTGCCAGACTGGTCTCACCAAGTTTTTCCCCCCTCAGACATACAGCTGACCTACACAATGAGACCTCAACTCACTTTTCTGACCTACCACCAGTATTCTTCGATGCTGCCTCTGCTTCAAACAACTAAGCAACCCCACACATGTCTTTCTCATTCTTCAAGTGCTTCTTCCTTCAGGAAGCCTTTCATGATTACTCCAGTTGAGTTAAACTCATCTGCCTTTGGATTCTCAAACTACTGCATTTTCTTCAGTCTTCTGACACTACCCATTGCCTACTTCCTCCTTGACGTATTTCTGTCCAAGCCAAGTCTTCTCACAGGATGTAGCTCCTGTAAGGCAACAACTGCTTCATACATGTGTATAGTTCCCACAGCCTCTCCTTCACATTTTCCATGTAATGGGTAGAGGAGAGTGTTAATTATAATCTTCCTTTGATAACCTGTTCCTAGATTGAGATCTATTCTTTTAGGAAGTCTCTCCAGAGAGCTATCTCTTTCTCTAATTTAAGCAGTTTTTCAGGCATGCAGTCTCCTAGCTCAGAGAACAAGCTCTAAACATGACTATTGGAGTTATCCACATAGATTACTGCTGTCTTTTGGGAGGATTTTAACTCATTTCAATTTTTCCCTTTCAGACTGAGTGGAGAAGGAGTTGGACCAGTCAACATCTGTAAGTAACTTTGAACAGACATTAACAATGATGACAATACAGGGTATTTGGTGTGACTCAGAGTCCCACTGTTTCTAGCTACCAGACATGCCCATCTCCCAAATGGTTGTTTAATATACTTAGTGAGAAGCAGGTCGTACAGGGACAGAAACACAGGTTGAGACAGGAAGCAACAGGGCTCATGTCTTACCTCCTAAAGGGTGGGCCCTGTATCTTACCCATCTTGGACTCTGTCCCCCAGCCTTGCCCTGACCCCCATTCCCTTGGGGGACTTACACCGTCCCTTGCCTACTGTGTTCACTGGTTTTCTATTAGGGAGCTTCACTAAATGACTTAGTTCTTCTGGGCTTCATCTGCAGCTGTCTAAAAGGGGTGACGTACAGTGCTAACAGTAGCAGGATCAAATAAATTAGATGCATAGGACCAATCTGCCAGACTGGCCTCACCAAATTTTTCCCTCCTTTCTCTGCAGCTGTCGTCACAAACACCGTTTCCTCAGGCTACGGTGGTGGCAGTGGCTTTGGCGGTGGCCTGGGCGGTGGCCTGGGTGGCGGCCTCGGCGGCGGCCTGGGCGGAGGTCTGGGCAGTGGTCTTGGTGGAGGCAGCAGCAGCAGCTTCTACTCCAGCAGCAGTGGGGGTGTTGGCCTAGGCGGTGGGCTCAGTGTCGGGGGCTCTGGCTTCAGTGCAAGCAGTGGCCGAAGCTTGGGCTTTGGCAGTGGTGGGGGCAGCAGCTCCAGCGTCAAATTTGTCTCCACCACCTCCTCCTCTCGGAAGAGCTTCAAGAGCTAAGAGCCTGCAGCAAGTTACTGCTTCCCAAGCCCAGCAGCCGGCCGTGGCATCCACCTGTGGCATCCACCTCTTCTAGGTGGTGTCTCAAGCCAAGTTTTCTCCTCTTCTGGAGTCTAGTCAATGAAGCCTATCGCAGACCCACATTCTTTGGTTCCTGGAAGGCCCAACCCCCAGTCTCTAGCCTGGTGTGTCCTGATTCTATGCTCTGCTCCCAAGCAGCCTTTGAGTCTCTGTAGCCTGGTCCTCGGTGACAGAAGAATCCAATGTTTTCCAGTATCTAAACCATCAAAACAGAGTCCTCACCCCAATCCCATCTGGTCTGACTATCTCCAGATTGTGTTCAATAAAATGCTTTCATAATATAAGCTGTTGGGAAGAACTGTTTTTTCAAGATCTACACCCAACCTAGAGATTCACTGAGGGTCCATCTGTCCAGATGTGGTTGGTTCCTTTGATTCATAGGGGGACAGAATGGCCTTGAAAGGAAGGTGACCTCTGTGGGTGGTACAGAGACTCCAGGAGGCACGAGGTGTGGATGCTAAAGCCTCTACGATGAAGGGGTCTCTGGAGGGCGTGAAGGGGAAGCTTCCCTGACTTGTAGCTTGTATAGATTGTAGAGCTGTTTGTTGGAGGGGGGCCCATTCAAGGTGGGCCGATTTTGCAAATTGGCTTAAGTCAAATTTGTAAATAAGGAATTTGTTGTCTTGAAGCCTCCAAAAGGCATAGAGATACCTTTTATAGATGTTAGTCCTGTTCTAATAATGTGGGTGCTTACAGGGTCAGTAGCTTATAGTTCCTTAATAGTGTCAGGGATGTAGGGGCCCTTGGATTAGCAAATAATTTCAGGAATTTAATGGAGGTGGCCAGAATTTGCACTATGTGTGGGATCACGGCCCATCCTCTTTCCATGAGCTTGTCTTAACTGATCCTGAATGAGGGTGTTTAATGAATCTCTTCGAACAGGAATTCATGGGTGCAATGTCATGCCTGTGCTTCTGGTATGCATTTAAGATCTTGCCTGCAAAGACAATGTGTGATGGCAGGGTGGCTGAGGTACCCCATCACACGTGGGGGGAGATGGATTGTGCTCCTTCAGAGATGAAAGCACTGTGACAAAGAGGCTGTTGCAATGGGCACTGAACAGAACATTTATCAGCCAAATCCTCAAGAGTGAAATATTTACCGCTTGCTGTTTGAACAGAGCCAACAATTTCAGAAATATTGGGTAGGGACCTTAACAGGTATGACAATGGCATTAGGATTTTGGTAACCCACTGTGAGGCATCTTTATTCTTTCCAGGTTTAAAAATAGGCCAAACTGAGTTGTTGAATGGAGAAACAGTGGGCATAATCACCCCTTCTCTAAATATATTCCCTATAATGGGTTTCAATTTTGAAGGCCCTGTTTTCGTTTACACTGGAGCATATTAACTATACCCAAAAGTCCATGAAGTCCTATTGTTACAAGCCAATTTTCAAGTGTCAGGACTTAATTTAATTTTAGTGTGTTGCTCATTGGATCAGAGTGTCCATGACTACTGTGAGATATATTGGGGGCGGGGGGCAACGAGTGGTAAGATCATGTGAAATCGAGGCAAGTCAGTAGTTCTGATAATTATGGTGAGGCATACTTGTTTGCTCTCACTTTGGTGTTCAATGACTTCTTCAAGATTACAGGGGAACCTTGTTTAAACTTAGTGAGATTACCACTGAGATAATTTGAGCTCCAGTATGGATTAAGGCCATGAAGATTGGCCAACTGGTGTATTTCCGCAGACATTAAAGTCAATTTAGAACCTATGTGGTAGAAGTGCAGAGCCGGTACACATCCCTTTTGATCTTTTTGATGTATAAATTCTTTTTGTAAATTTCAGATTTCCAATTGGATCAAATTGTGTGTGTGTGTGTGTCTGTCTGTTTGTTTCCTCCCCGTTTTCAGGTTTATTTCTTTCCTTGCTTCCTCACTCTGATTCTCTTCCTTCCTTCTTTCCTTCCTCCCTCTCTCCTCCCACTTCCCTCTTCCCTCCCTTGCCATGCCCCCTCTCTTTTCTAGGGTTACTAGATTTACTTATGAGAGGAATTCTTGCTACCCTGCTCATATCTATACATTTCTTCCTTCAGAAGGCCTCAAATCAGTATCACCAGGGTTTGAGACTTTTCCCGCAGTTGGTTTAACCGCTTACTTGTGCCACCAGGGTGCCCAATGTATTTTCCTTGGGAAAATACAATTTTGTATATGGGGAAATACAAATACAAGAAGAGGATTTTCTTGGCAACAGAGGCATAGGCAGCAGCAGCAAAGCATTTTGTAGGGTTCTCGTACACTATTTAAGACTTCCCTGGTGGCTCAGATGGTAAAGTGTCTGTCTACAATGTGGGAGACCCGGGTTCGATCCCTGGGTTGGGAAGATCCCCTGGAGAAGGAAATGGCAATCCACTCCAGGACTATTGCCTAGAAAATCCCATGGACAGAGGAGCCTGGTAGGCTACAGTCCATGGGGTCACAAAGAGTCGGACACGACCGAGCAGCATTTTGTAGGGTTCTCATACACTATTTTCCTTTAAGTTTGTGGTCTCAGTATGCTACAGTGTAATTGCTCTTCCACCCAATGAGTGATCACCTGATAGGATCATATATTGCACAGTCTTTCCCCTGAGTACTTCATAGAATGCGGGCCAATGCCTGCTTAAGACACTCAAAAGTCTTCACAGGACAAGAGTCATTCCCTTGAGCTTGGCGTCAGTCATTGTTTATAAAGGAATCAAGACACACAATTCAATATGAGACACACAAATAGGTCTGGGCTGAGACACGTGACACTTTAAGGAGGGCTCCAGTCCCATAATTGTCTCCAAATGACACCGACTGAAGCTTCTGATATAGGTCAGCTAAGTCTATAACAGAGGCCGTGATAGAATTCAGCAAATGTAGCACAAAGCAGAACAGCTCAAGTGCAAGCTTGACAGAAGGTGGCAACACAGCTCAGAGAGCCCACTAGCCAGAATGCAGCAGCTCAGAGTGCACACTGCCATGCTGCAAGCCAAAACAAGAAAGATCCCAGTGATAGCAGTCATCATCTAGACATCTTGCTCACAACACCAATTATTGTGAACACCCTCACTCAAAATGTAGTTCCACTCTTGAGACTGATGACTTCACACACATACACACAGATGATATGAAAATGACATTACTCACATAACAGGGTGTTCTGAAAAGAGCAGGGCAGGCTTCCCAAGCGCGTTCACTATTGTTTAAAAGAGACCAGAGTGGGTTTTTTATGGTGATTAGGAATGGGGCCAGGCCAAGGAACCCCGCACATACTTCGAAATTTCCACTAGTTATAAAGAAGGGATCACCCGGGCTTTCTTACCAGTTTTCTCAGGTGTAGGTAGAAGGGGAAGGGCAATGGGTGGGGCTTAGAAGCTGTCAACATTCATCAGAGTAGAAAGAATGAAATTGTACAATATACGTTCATATCAAAAATATAAATAAATCAGAAATGAATAGCGGATAACTGGCTATACCCCCAATACAAAATAAAAAATTTAAAGGGTGAAAAAAATTAAAACCTTCTGCTCTGCAAAAGATATTGTCAAGAGAATGAGAAATCAAGCCACAAACTAGGAGAAAGTATCTGCAAAATATATATCCTTTAAAAAAGACTGTTATCTGAAATATAAAGAGCTCTTGAAACTCAACAATAAGAAAACTAATAACCCAATTAGAAAACAGGCTAAAGATCTTAGCAGATACTTCACCAAAGAAAATATACAGATGGCACATAAGCATATGAAAAAAAATGCTCACATCATTTTCATTAGGGAAATTCAAGTTAAAGTAATGACATACTACTTCACACCACTAGAATGGTAAAAATGCAAAACTCTGAGAATACCAAATGCTGTTCAGAACGTAGAATGAGAACTCTCATTCACTGTTGGCCAGAATGCAAAATGATACAGCCACATTGGAGTCAATTTGGGCATTTCTTAAAAAACATACTCTTACCGTGCACCCCAGCAGTTGCACAGATTAGTATTTATCCAAGTGAGCTGAAGTTTTGTTCACACGAAGACCGGTTATGTGATGTTTATAGCAGTATAGATTCATTAACTGTAAAAAATGTACCACTCTGGTGTGGGATGTTGATGGTGGGGAAGGCTATGCATGTGAAGGGTCAGGGAACCTGTACTTTAAGCTCAATTTTGCTGTGAACCTAAAACAGCTCTAAAAATTGAAGTGTATTTTAAAAATGATTCAATCATTTTAGAAAACACAGACATTTACTTGTGTGTAAGTGTGTGTGTGAGAGAGAGGAATGGAATTTACTACAGTTCTGGTTATGTATGCACACCGTGTGCCTGGCTGGACTGGTTGCGCATTTCCTGCTGATGCAACTATATTCCCAAGCATTTATTTAAGCAAAATGAAAACATACGTCAACACAAAAACTCACAAGTATGCTTACAACTGTTTTATGGAAGGAAACTTCAAACTGGAAATATTTTAGGAAGCCATCAGTCAAAATGGGTAAAGAAACTGTGGTTTGTTCATACAGTGGTACTTCACTCAGTAATAAAAAAGGATGAACTACCAATATTCACAGCCATCTGGATGAATCTCAAAAACATTTTGCTGACTGAAAAAATCTAGACACACAAATATATACATGTATATTTATAAATATGTACGTATAGGCTGTATGATTCCATTTATATAAAATTCTAAAATAAATTAATTCAAGGTATAAACATCAACACAGTGATTGTTTAGGGGCAGTGGGCTTAAAGAGAAAGAGCACAAAAGAATTTTCTGGAGAAATGGAGATGTTATATATCTTGATATTGTGTGGATACTGAAGTGTGCAAATTTGTCAAAATTGATTGAATGCTACACTTGAGATCTGTGCTTTTCACTCTATATAAATTATACCTCAAGAAACAAAAAAAAGTTAAGACAAAGAATATTTCATGTTTCAAGTTTCTAAAGGGGAAATGGGAAAGAAAAAAGTAAATTGGGAATGGAATCTAGATTAGCCAAATCAACAGTTTCTGCCACAGATTCAAACTTTTCTAGCCATCTTAAGCGCTCTTCTGGGCCTATCAGAAAAACCCAAGGTATTTTCAGGGAGTGGCTGAGGGAAGAGCAGAGGAAAGGAGGTTAAATGTATCAGATCCCCCTGAGGCCTCCTGTGCAATGTTAGGTGTGCAGACTTGTGTCGGAATATCAATGATCTGTCACTAATTCCAACCCCAGGCCTAAAATGAGATTATAAAGGATTAACAAATGGAAGTAGCCACTGAATGCCAAGAAATCTTGGAAGAGATGGAGGCATGTTTGCTTTCTAGGACATTCAGATGATTTTGAGATGAATTTTTTTGGGGGGGGCGGGGGAAAAATTACTCCAGATCATCCTGAATTGGTAGGAGGAATTATCCAGCACATTCATAATTAATCAATATTTTCTCTTTACTAAAATAAAGGGAGTTTAATCAGCAGACAGAGGTAGTAAGACATCAGGCATAAGGCGGCATCTCATCCGATCATGTTATTTGAGTCAAATACTTGGTGTGTCTTATTAAAGTGTTGGAGTATTTTCGCCCAACTATACTTTTCTTTTAATAACACAGTATAGTGAGGTGGCTGCTGCAGAAGTGAGGAGGTGAAAACCAGGAGCTCAAAGAGGAAATAAGAAGGGAGACAGGGATGCTAGGGAGGCAGTGGAGAGAGAAAGAAACGAGTCCACTGGGAGTTCTTGGACACTTTCTTGGTCCCCCTTGGAGCCCTGGTTTGACTGCCTTTAACCCCTGTTCTTACTGAGAACTGAGGACACATGATGAAGGAGTATCTGGCTCCTTGTCCTCTCTCCATGCTTTTTTTTGCTGCTTATCCTACCCATGCTCCACACTAGCCCTGGAGTTCAGCCTGTTCTCTCCCCATCCTTACTGCTTCTCTAAAACACTTCTCACCTCTAGCATCGCTATTGCCTCAGAGCATCAAAATGCCTCACTCACAAGATATCCATTGCTCTTCCTCCAGCTAGTTTCCCCACATTGATTAGGAAAGCCAGGGGTTGTCTCTTCATCCAAATACACCCTTCAGTCCCAGCCCAATGATGTACTTATCCGTGACTTACACTTTCAAATACAAATACCTACCCAATACCAGTATAGGGTATTGTATAGGGTGAGTTGAAAAGAAATGGACACTTTAAAAAATGTATAACTCAGTAACTAGGTTTTATAAGAACATGTACTAAAATCAGTTGAAGGGAATAATCAGGTTTTTTTTTTTTCTTTCTATAACTGTACAAACACTCAATTTGTGTCCCTCAGGGCACATGACATGCCCCAATTCTGTAAGCTAATATCGCACCCCAATTTATTCCAGACATTTTGCTGCATATTGCTTCTGGTTGTTGAAATGGCAGCCACAATGCTTCCCTTCATCTCCTCCAGGCTATGAAGAAGAGGTTGGAAAAATACAAGGTTCTTGACTTATCCCACTGGAAGTCACGTGGAATGACATCTCGGGATTTGGGACCAATACTTTGAACTAAGCAATCCACTGAGCATGGTGGAGGTGTTTTCCATCATCTCTGGACCCCAAGATCAACCTATGGTTGAGCCCCATCCTGCTGGAAGAAGGAGTTGACAGAAACTATCTGCAGCCGTGGATAAAGCCACGGAGATAATCATATCCAGATATGTGACCTTTCACTGCGTTCTCTGCCAAATATGGGTGGTCTGTCAGTGTGAAAATTGAGAAGGGGGACATTCTACCATACATGTTCATAAACAGCCTGGTTACTAAGTAATATAATTTTGAAAGTTTCAGTATTTTCTGAACCACTCTGTAAATCATAGAAGGCTGCACTTTCCACTCCAACTTTGGTGCTGAGACAGGCTGGGACCTGGGACCCTTTGTTTGCACCTGGACAAACAGCTTCCATGGCAACAAAATACAAAGAAACTAAAAGAGATTAAAAATAACTGTGCACATTGGCAGTTGAGGTAAATTATGAACAACTAGATACAAAAAAGACCAAAACACACCCCAACTGCCACTTCTGAAAACCTAGAGCAAAAGCAGAGTGTGCGTGCTCTCTGCACACAACATCACCAGTGGCGGGGGAGGCAAACCACCCAAGCCACCCCTCCAGCCGGACCCCTGGACACACCCCTTCTCTCACCCCCTTTAAGGAACCACCTGGCCCCTGGGTTAACAAGGAAACCTATTACTTGTTTTCACTCTCCCCTGCTGCAGTAGGAGCCCCAGGAAAGCTTTGCCTGAATTTCTTGTCTGACCTCTGATCAGTTTCTACTGATTAAGAAGGCCAAGAACCCTGATCAGCAACAGAGCTCCTGTCCCCATCCTTCACACATATGGCTGCATGTTTTTCTCTTTCGATGGGTGCTCCCCAGGGACACGATTATGTCTGGGATTCCCTTGGAAAGACATCATCCCACATTGGGGTTTGTAGCATTAGGATCAGGAATCCTACTCTGGAGTTTGCAGGATTAGGGACTTAGTCTTGAGTTTTTGATGGAATGTGACAATGGCCTGTTCCTCCTTCTCATATGTCAGCTCCACCCAGGGAGGCAGAAAGACAAAGCAAATCTTCTTGATGCAGACTTGCCATGGGCTCAGGCCTCAGGGGATCCCTCTTGCCTTTCTCCATGCTGGGAAAACAATGCAAAGAGTACACACAGGTTAATCCCTGGACCATAGAACAAAAGCCTTCCTCATTCCATGGCCATCAAAGACAGCACCAGCCTGGATAGAGGCTCCCTGGGCACAGAGTAGAGCCTGGACTTGGCAGCCTGCTGGGGAGGAGGCTGGCTATTGTCAGAGTTACTCACGCTGCTTTGCTTTAGTTTCTCTCACATAGCTGCCTGAACGATCACTCTTTGTTTTAATCTTATTATGACGGTCTGGCTTCCCCACCCTGCTCCTCTGGGAAACTATAACTCCCTTAGGCTCCATTATGGGACATGATTCAGGATCACTGAAGAGATTTCATCTGGGAAGTCAATTCTCTAACCATCCAGTGGGTTCCCACTGCCTATGAATACAACCCTCTCCTGGGCACTAAAGCAGGGGAAGAGCGCAGAGGACCAGACTCGGGAAGTGGAAAGAGGTACAGTTTAGTCCAGGAGGCAGTCTGTAAATGGTTAGGGGACACAGGACACCTCCCACACCCAAAGAGAGAAAATCAGGGGCAAATGAACCAAGCTCAAACTTGACCTTATAAGGGTGGTGGGACTGGGAAAAGAAGGACAGGAATGGATCTGTCACAGGGTCTCTCCTCTCTGACTCCCCTCTCCACTGAATTTCTTGTCTGGCCTCTGATCAGTTTCTACTGATTAAGAAGGCCACCTCCACTGTCTCTGGAGCCCTCATCATCTCTCATGAGTCCTGTCAGCAGACCTCACTGAGGGTCAGGGTCCCTGGAATTGGTTCCCAGGACATCATTCCCTGGAAGGTGGTGATGGAGATTTGGGGGAAAAAGACTTTATATATGTAGTCTTATATATATATATATATATTAGAACATATATATATATAGACAGAGTATATATTAGAGCATGCTGCTGCTGCTGCTGCTAAGTCGCTTCAGTCATGTCTGACTCTATGCAACCCCATAGACGGCAGCCCACCCCATAGACGGCTCCCCCATCCCTGGGATTCTCCAGACAAGAACACTGGAGTGGGTTGCCATTTCCTTCTCCAATATTAGAGCATATGTATGTTCTAATATAGTAATCTAATATGGTATATTAGAATATATATATATATATCATATTAGAGAATATATATATATATATATATATATATATATATATATATATATGACTTATACATCTACCAGCAGGAGACATACTTGTGTCAGAAAATGAAAGAAACACTATGCTTTACATTGCTGGTGCTGTCTAGTACACAGGCCAAACCGCATTGGATAATACATTGCAGTTAAATCATCCTCTGAGAGGCCCCTTACTAACATGGCACAGACCAGCAATGCTGGTTGCATTTCCTCCCCCTTCATAGACAAGTACAGGCTGCTCCTGTGTTCAGTTCTTGAAGTGAATGTGAGGTTTCTTCTGCAACTGAATTATATACTTCATTTGAGAGTGAGACACACAGTCCTAAAAGAGGAACAGATCTGATCACCTATGCCGGTTGATAGAAGCCTGTTCCGGTGTGCACAGCCCAGACAAGGACCCAGCAGAGGGTGGTGCAGGGGAACTTGACTCCACAGGAAGGAGAGGGCAGCCTGCCAGACTTCTTTCAAGGACTTGGATTCTCCCTCCCTCTGACCACCAGTTTTCTTCCAGCCCCTTGGGCAGGGAGCCTCATCTGCTCTGGAGTAGGACTCTCCTCTGACTGCTGCAGTGAGTGCCAGCAAGCTTGCAAATCATATTTCTGATCTCATGCCTCTGCATGGCCTCTGGCAACACTCAGCAAACTTTTACCTGTGGCTTTTGGTCCTTACTAATGTGGTACAAACCGGCAATGCTGGTTGCATTTTCTTCCCCTTCATAGACACTTACACATTGCTTCTGTGTTCAGTTCTTAAAGCTTCTTGTGGATTCCTGAACACACCAAGCTTCTTCATACTTCCATTATAATGACGATATTAGCTCATCTTCGTTGAGAACTTATGCACGCACAGAGTGCAGAGACCTTTACATGAATTATTTCACATAATCCTCACAGCACTGTGAGATAGGTACTATTTTCATCCCCAGTTTACAGCTCTAAAAATGAGTAATTTGCATAAAGATGCACAGGAGCCTGTGAGCCTAAGTACCTTGCTTGTCTCAAGAGCTCTTGCTCTTAGCCAGGGGTTGGCAAATTTTTCTTTAAAGGGCCATCTAATAAATCTTTTAAGTTTTGCTGGTCACACACCATTCTGTTGCAACCACTACTCAACTCTCCTATTACAATGTGAAAGCAGAAACAGACATGGGACATTGACATAGACACAGGGCATTGGAAAAACAGGATGTTGCTCCAAGTTGACTTGCTAGCCCTTCCTACCCATCCCGGCCTCATTCATGTCAAGCTTAAAGACTTTATCCCAAGAAAGTAGCTCAGAAAACCATGCCATGGGAAGGAAAACTTCTTTCTCAGAATTGGGTGGAAGAATACTTCTTGGTAAGGCATTGTGCAACCAGGGTGGAGGAAGAGGAGCTGCTTCCATGGCCTTGAGAAGGTATCTCTTTCCTGCCAGATGCCGAATAAGCACTTCTTTACGTAGGGAATGCCCTGCTCCCCTGGAAACTGCCTCCATAACACTGGAGAGATTGAATTGCTTATAAAATAGTCACAAGAGCTTTTCTCAGGCTCATCTCAGTGTGGGAGTTTGTCTTTCCTCCTCTGGCTGTCCATTTAATCAAATAGTCTTATAAAGCACCCTGTCTACAATTGCTCTCAATACTCCTCCATAGTGCTTAATTTATGGACTAAAACAATCAATCTCCTTCCCCCTTAAACCAAGCACCATGATCACTTGGCAGCCTTCCCTCCCTCTAAGAATGTGTCTGGAGATTTAAGATTTCAAGCACTGAGATTAGGAATATAAATTTGAAAGTTACTTGTGACATCATCACACCTGTAAAGACACATTTTTATGATTCACTGTTTCTATATGCCCCTCAACTTTCTGTACACACCCTATTAAGGTGTCTGATCTTGACGCCTAAGAAATGTCAGAATCTATGAGAATATAAATTCAGTGAATTCCCTTAATGATTTTTGTCCTACTCATTTTAGATTCTCAAAATTAAGTTCTAAGTGAACATTCCAAAAAACTGGAGAAAAGGGTGGCTATGAATTCCATTTGGTAGGAAAAAAAAATGTCCACAGTCACCAGCTCAATGGGAAAGCAAACACTGGGGAGGAAGGTGCAGGCATGGCTAGAAACCATGAGAAGTCAGCTTTTTGGGCAGAGTGGACTTGGGTGATCTCTTATCCTATATCATGAAACTGCCAATTCCACACAAGACAAGCTTGTTCTTATGCTGTAAAAACTCATCTCCTTTGTCCCTCTTGCCTTTCAAAGGAGTGTCATGTCCCCAGAGTAGCCCCCAATTCCCAGGCCAGGCCACCAGGAAGGCAGTCAGGAGATCCAGAAGGACATGTTCAAACATGGCCCAAAACCACCGCAAGCCACTTCTTGCTCAGACCACAGGCAAATGCCTATTAACCCTCAGAGACAGTTCAACCTGATGGGAAGGGTGGTGTGAGTGGAGAAGAAAACTTGTGTGGGAAGGGGGCAAGAGAAGAGTGTCTGAGTAAGCAGAAGGAGGGGACAATTATCACAGATCAGCTCCTTGTCTCCTTTGTTTGAGAACATGACTAACCCATGACTTCAGTGAATTTACATCCAGTGGTATTGTGTTGGGATCAAGTCAAGGCTAGAAGCCAGAAGAATTTCTCCATGACTAAAGGAAACCAAAGAAGCAATATTCATACTTCATACCTTTCTAGAGGCAGGGGGTGATCTCACTATTTGTAAAGCCCAGCCCTTTCTAATCTGCAGGCTCACCTTCCAGGACTGAGCCCGGCCCATTTTTTCCATATATAAGCTGCTGCCGGGAAGCTCCTCTCATAGATCTGCTCCTTTCAGCTCTGCTTTCCACCTCTCACACCCTTCTCAACCTATTCTTCTTCAGGAACCATGTCTTACAAATCCACTGTGAAGACCCAAAGCATCAGCCGTAAAGGCTTCAGTGCCGGCTCAGCCAGAGTCCCTGGGGTGTGCCGCTCTGGCTTCAGCAGCGTGTCCCTGTCCCGCTCCAGGGGCAGTGGTGGCCTCGCTGGAGTGTGTGGAGGAGCTGGCTTTGGCAGCCGCAGCCTCTATGGCCTGGGGGGCTCCAAGAGGATCTCCATCGCAGGGGGCAGCTGTGCCATCGGTGGTGGATATGGCGGCAGAATTGGAGTTGGCTATGGCTTCGGAGGTGGAGTCGGGAGTGGATTTGGTTTTGGTGCTGGGGCTGGTAGTGGCTTTGGGCTCGGTGGTGGAGCTGGCTTCGGAGGTGGCTTCGGTGGTCCTGGCTTCCCTGTGTGCCCCCCTGGAGGCATCCAAGAGGTCACTGTCAACCAGAGTCTCCTGACTCCCCTCAACCTGCAAATCGACCCCACCATCCAGCGGGTGAGGACTGAGGAGCGGGAGCAGATCAAGACCCTCAACAACAAGTTTGCCTCCTTCATCGACAAGGTGAGCTGGGAGCATCTGCCCCAATGGGGATTGCAGAGTGCCCAAGAGAGACCCAACCAATGTCTTACCAGAGGGAGCCTTAGGATTTTCAAGAGAGAGGGGACTCAGGCTAGCTCTCCACTGGGATGCAGGGCAGGACCACATCATGTGGACCACAGGCAGAAGGTGATGGTAACCATTTACAATTACTGATCTCTTAAATGTCTTCCATAATTGTGAGGGAAGCATTCACAATTCTTGATAACCCTGAAGCAAAGAAATGAAATGAAAGAATGGAATGAGTTAGCTTGATCTGTTGAACAGTATAAGAAATAAAAAAGGGAATTACAGTGGGAAAATGTACTTCAGCCTTAGTTGAGCTGGTGGGTGTAGGGGCAGAAGGAAAGAAAATTTAAAAAAAATAGAAATTCCAGGGGGAAAAAGACTCAAAAATATGTGAATATCCATAGAAATACTCAACTTGTAGAACCAGATCATAAGCACTAAGATAGTTTATTTTAGAGGGACTCATACTCTAAATAGGAAACAGGATTAAATCCAATTATTAATAGGATTGGAATTTAATCATTAGATTATAGATATTTTAACATCTCTTTAACTGAAATATGCTCTTTAAAAACCTCTGTGCAATATATGAGAGAAATATGAGTTTTAAATTACATTTGTGATTGTGCTTATCAAAAGGAAGAACAGAAAGGTGAAAAGTCACTGACAGACGTCTCTGGAATAGAGAGGGAGGGAACATCTGACAGCTCACTGGGGAAACTCAGCCATGAGACCTGTGTGGTGTGAAGCTAAAAAGTCAGGGGAGCAGAACTGTCAGCCTCTGTACAGGCTCTGGAGCAGCCTAGCACCACCGGGACCACCAGATCAGCCTGGGGACTTGTCAACTCACAGATAACTGTCTTGTCTTCCTGCAGGTCCGATTCCTGGAGCAGCAGAACAAGGTCCTGGACACCAAGTGGACCCTGCTGCAGGAGCAGGGCACCAAGACCGTGAGGCAGAACCTGGAGCCTTTGTTCGAGCAGTATATCAACAACCTCAGGAGACAGCTGGATAGTATCCTTGGGGAGAGAGGCCGCCTGGACTCGGAGCTCAGGGGGATGCAGGACACGGTGGAGGACTTCAAGAACAAGTGAGTGACAGGAGACAGAAACGCTCAGTTTCCTGAAGCCCACATTTCAAGCTAATTATATGATCAGGTTCAAATGAGGGCATGATCTTAGTAAAACATGTCCATGAAAATGAAACCACAATTCTTACCTAAACACAAACTCTGGAAAACATAAGGGCCATGCAGGTAGATGGGGAGAGTAATGGGGTAAATAATATAGTGACCACAAAATTCACCTTTGAAGCTTACTGGCAGGAAAGTCCCATTTGCATATATCCATTCTGGGAAGTTGAAATTCCAAGCTGCTTTTTCTTCATCTTCACCCCTGACTCAATTAGATTTTATCCTTTCTAATTCCAGATATGAAGATGAAATCAACAAGCGCACAGTAGCAGAGAATGAATTTGTGAATCTGAAGAAGGTGAGATGAGTCAGATCAGGGGTTCTGGTTTCTTTGCTGAAGGGGAAGACTGAGAAAAGTGTGTCAGGGAGACTAAAAGAGGAGCAGACTGGGCAGGAGGGCTCATCTGATCTCAGCCTGTTGGCTTCTTCCCTAGGATGTAGATGCTGCTTACATGAACAAGGTTGAACTACAGGCCAAGGTAGACGCTCTCACAGATGAGATCAACTTCCTAAGAACCTTCTATGACGCAGTAAGCATCTTTTCACATTCTGCTTTATTGATTACACTGAGATTTGCAAAGGGTGGAAAATCTCTGGCTGGGTATACCTCTCTAAACATCATGACCAAAGATGATCGGATGATCTCTTGTTCTGCAGGAACTGGCTCAGATGCAAACCCACATCTCAGACACTTCTGTGGTCCTCTCCATGGACAACAACCGCAACCTGGACCTGGACAGCATCATCGCTGAAGTCAAAGCCCAATATGAGGAGATCGCTCAGAGGAGCCGGGCTGAGGCTGAGTCCTGGTACCAGTCCAAGGTGAGTGGTGAGGTGGCAGCTGAAGAATCCCTGTGCCTCCTCTGTGAACATCAATGAGGCTGTAGACTTCAGTGGGGAAACTACAACTAAGAAGTGGGGGCCTCTCAGGGTAGACCTTTTGGGTAATTATGCCCGAGTCTCGTAGGTCAAAGACCCAAATGTAGGACAAAAGCTACTGTAGATAAAGGCAGAGTGATCTTTGCTTTAGATTTACCCTGATGCTGGTTCTCAGCAACAGTACAGAACATTGCTTGTCCTGAAGAGAACCAGTCAGTCAGTGGTACTACCAAGGATAGTATGTGATGGGTACACAGTGTCAATGACCTAGTAACACCAATTTTCATACAATGTCTTGTGGAGAAACCATTAGTTTTGATTTGAGAAAACCTTGATTAGTGTCCTGGGAAGCCCATGGACAGCCCCCTCGTCTCCCTCTGGTTTACAGTACGAGGAGCTGCAGGTGACGGCGGGCAGACACGGGGATGACTTGCGCAACACGAAGCAGGAGATCTCTGAGATCAACCGCGTGATCCAGAGGCTGAGATCTGAGATTGACCACGTCAAGAAGCAGGTATGGAGGGGTCCACAGAGCAGAAAAGCATAGTTTCCTTCCTATACCATCAGGTATCATCAACCATCATGTGGGAAATTTCTGGGCATCATGAGGGAAAAACAAGAAGAGCTCCCTCAGGTTAGAGATACGGAGCCCAGCTTACAAGCAGGAAACAAACTCAGGACAGACCAATTCCCACTGGTCAATGGGACAAAGATACAGTCTAGAGGCATTAAAATGAGATCCTGAAAGGGGAATGATTGATTTGGGAATACAAGACACATGTAGGCAAGGAAATTTTCAGGTCAGAAAGTGTGAAGAAGACTGCTGCAAATATGCTCAGATTCAACATGAAAAAGAAGCTGAGAAAAGGCACAGGACAAATGAGGGTTATCCAAGACTGTAAAGTGGAAGGAAGGCAAGGTCTCAAGAGTTTGAGATGAAATCGTCTTCTCAGTGAGAATGTTTGTGGTTTTGTACAAGTTATTATACATCCAAATAAACTTACCTAAACTGTCAACATTCAAAACAGAGCAGTAGTTCCATTTCTTTCCATGTCCTCTGGCTTTATTCTGCTGTGGCATCTCCCAACCCCATCCTCACTGATATGGTTAACACAGAGGGAAATAGGTTTTTATTAGGGACACTGAGACTAGTTAAGGTTTGTAGTTTGAAGAAAGATTGGACAACGAATCAAACCTCCTTTTCCACGAGATCTGGGCTCTAGAGCTCTTCCTCACTGGGAAAGTAGAACTATGTTTCCTCTCCCCTGGAGTCCAGATTCAGGTTCCTCTGCTCTCCTCTCCTCTAGTGTGCCAGCCTGCAATCTGCCATCGCTGACGCCGAGCAGCGTGGGGAGCTGGCCCTCAAGGATGCCAGGAGCAAGCTGGCTGACCTGGAGGACGCCCTGCAGAAGGCCAAGCAGGACATGGCCCGGCTCCTGAAGGAGTACCAGGAGCTCATGAATGTCAAGCTGGCCCTGGACGTGGAGATTGCCACCTACAGAAAGCTGCTGGAAGGCGAGGAGTGCAGGTGAGTAACTCACACAGCCTCCGCAATCATCTGGCTCCATCTCCAAGAAGTCCTGCCAATGAGCCCAAGTGGAAGGCGCTCTAGCGGTGGTCATAGTGCTACTCCCAGGACAGCACTGAGAAGGCAGGGTCCAGGGGACTCTCCTCACACGGAGGTTTCCCATGCGGAGCCAGCTGTGGCTCTGGGTCTCATCGTGGCTGTGTCTTCTCTCTCCTAGGCTGAGTGGGGAAGGCGTTGGACAAGTCAACATCTGTAAGTACCTTCACCTGCCCCCATCCCATGCCCTTGTGTCCCTTTGACTGGATGCTGTGTGGCAGAGTGAGCTCACCATCTTGTCCTGACCTTGTCCCTTTGCCTCCACAGCCGTGGTCCAGTCCACTGTCTCTGGTGGCTATGGTGGTGCCAGCGGTCTCGGCAGTGGCTTAGGCGTGAGTGGAGGAAGTGGCTACTCCTACAGCAGCGGTCACAGCCTTGGAGGTGGCTTCAGTTCTGGCAGTGGCAGAGCCATAGGGTGTGGCTTCGGCTCCTCTGGGGGCAGCAGTTCCACCATCAAATACACCACCACCACCTCCTCCTCCAGCAGGAAGGGCTACAAGCACTGAAGTCCTGTCATGGGCTCAAGCTCCCACAATGTCTCAGGCTCCCTCTCCAGCTTCACCGCCCTCTCCTCCAATTATTTCCTCTCTTCTGCTCCCTTCTTCTCTTACTCCTTGAGTTAGAACTGAAGTTACTTAGTGCCCTTATCTTCTCTCTCCCAAAACCTGTTACCCATGAGGTTCCCTTGTTCAGCATTGGAAGGTCACCTCTTGAGTCCTACTCCATAACAGGGCAATCCCACTTGCTTTCCACTGGCCCAGGAGATCCCATCTCAGAGGTGTTATGTTCCTCCCTTGCAGTGATTACTAAAGTACAAGTGACTGGTTCTTTGATGTACAGGGTTTGTATCCCTGTGGTGCTTCCTCTGCTCTTTTCTCTTTTAGCAACTTGTATTGCTAAATAAAGCAGATTTATAATATAATGTGTGGTTTCGTATAGCCTTTCTTTGTCACCAGTGGTTCTTGAGGTTTTCATCTGATAAATGCCTTCTTGGGAATGAAGCATATGCCCAGTCCCCATGTGCTTCACTCTCCTTGTTTAGATAAATTCAAGAAACAGCAGTTTAGCATCCTGATGCTCAGCAGTCCTCCCATAACACTTTGGCATGCGGAGTGGAAAGGATCTGGTTCCATCATCATAGTAAAGTCTGGTTTTACTGCTTGGATCAGGTCTCAGCAGTTTAGTTTCTCTGACTTGTCTTCGTGATTCTACCTCCTTCTGCACCTGTTGTCGTTCATCAACCTCAGAGAATCATATTACAGTTTAATTAGATCAGAAGAACACTGACTAGAGGGTAAGATGTTTGATATATTCTAAAATGCCTCATGACCAAGAAACTGTGCCTGACAACATGTATCAGGAGTAATTCAAATGCCCACATTCCTCAATTGAAAGTATGCTTCTAGCAGTGTATCCTGAGGAAACAGTACAAATACAAGAACTTGTACTTCTGGGATATGAATCCCAATAAACTTTCTACCAGGAAATATTGGAAACACTGGTTAATTTCAGGATCCACAGACTCAGAAACAAAATGCAAGTGCCAATTTTTTGAAGGGTGGAGACAAAATAGGAATGGGAAGGCCTTTTTCCTCACCCCAAAAGCCTCTCACAGAGACTCAAAGAAGTCGAGTCTTTGCTGCTCCAAAGACATGGTCTTGAAACCTCTCTCAGCTGTGTCTTGGCTTCCTTTGACTGCTATGAATGGGAAAGGAAATGTCAGGATACAGTGCAAGGTAGATCAGTCATCTTCTTCCTGAGAGCCAGTCACTGTTTTGTCCATGTCCCTAATTCCAGGTTTATACCTCTGGAGAATTCCACCTAATACCTTTAGGAATTAAAGTTCCCTTCTGAGGAATCAAGAAGATACAGGAGATTCTAGAAATCAAGGAGATTCTAGGAATGGGGTGAAATATATACTAAAAGATGATCTTGGAGCATCCTTTAGTGCCAAAAAGTGAAGAAATAGTAAAAAAAAAAAAAAAAAAAGACACTGTAAGAACTCTTAGTAGCCAAAGTGGAACAACTTGAGCTATAAATAAATAGATAGAACATAATGCATTGGAATAAAACACAAATTGTGAAATAATTATTCGTGGAACCTACTGATGTGAATGTGGTTGACTAAATTAATTAATAAGGGATGATTGTCAAGTCTCAGGCAAAAGAATTTCCTTTAATTACGTATGTGGTTCCCATTCAAAGAAGGAGTGAACAAGTACTCCCTGCTGTGTGGGCTGGGCACAATGAACTCCTTCCAAAGAGTACAGTCTAAAAATGGGGGCAGAGAGTGACTTTACTGCAGAGAAATTAATCAAACACTTCCTCGGCCAGGTGATCAAGGCTAATACCAACAGTAATAAGTTTTTTTCATAGCATATATCCTGATATGATGTGATGAGAAGTGCAGGACACCTCTGTGGTCTTCCTCCCAAATACCATAACTCCGGTATATTCATGAGACAACATCAGAAAAATCTCAATTTTGGACATCTACAAAACACCTGGGCAGAGTTCCTCAAAGCTTTCTAGGTTGTGAAGACAAGAAAAATCTAACAAAGTGTGTTACCCAAAGAGGGTCTAAGGAGACACGTGACTAAATGAAAAGTAGCTATTATGAAAAACACTTAAGCTATGGGGCTCAAGGTATTATCTGTATTTTTTACTAAACTAATTTTCACACAAAATCATAAAGCAAGAAAGGTAGAGAAAGAGTCACAAAGAAACAGAAAGATAGTTGGAGGGACAGAGATGCAGAGAAATTATTGAATGACTTATGTAAAAATAATATTGATAATCTCGTGTTGATTTAACTTCATTACTGTATTTTTTTAAGTTGTGTACTTTCTAAATTTTCTGATGTTGAACTTGTTATTTCAAAAAAGAAAGTGTATCCCCCACGATGTCCTCATTCTACGGCATCTGAAATTAAATGTGGTTACACTTTCCGGTATTAAGGAAGAAAAGATTCAATCTCTTGATTAAGGTGCATGAGATTAAAACTTTCAGACTGATTTCTTTTGCCCATTGAGGACTGAATAAGAAGAAACATTTCTTTTGAAAGAGCAAAGACTTGTTTTTGAAGCAAGGAAGGAATCAGTAGTACCAAAAGTGGTTAGATACCGGATTTGACTCCTAAGGAGGCTAGCCAATTGCCTCCTTCAATATCAGGTCTGTACACCTGAAAAATACAGAAAGTACATCTTTTAAATAACAACCTTAAATAGAAGAATTTTTTCCAGTTAGAAGCTATATCCAAAATTCATCTTATCTGAATCCTCTGTGATCCAGGATGATCACTTGCAAGCCATACAAGGTAGATTCTAGCTATGTTGGCTAGAATCCCCAGGACAGATTAATGAATGACATCACAGCTCATGGTGGGGGCAGAGGGTTCAGCACAGCAAGAGGAGGGAACATTTCTGCAGGTCCCGATTGCCCTGCCTGCTGCATGCACCAGGAGGCATCCCTATGGATTCCCATGACAGCTAACTCTTCATTATACTTGGCCTTGAGAAAACCTAACAGTAGACCTCAGGATGAGAGGAAAAAGGTGTTAAAGAGTCCATCCCTGACAGCAGCTGGATCCCTTGGACCATGACTTTCTCTGGACCATCCTTTCTCTTCAAGGCTGTCACGTGCTGGGCTCCAAGAGTATTCCTTTAGCACTAGAAAGTGAGTAGGGCAGGAAAATCATCCTCTCTGGGTCTTGGAGGCTGGTCCACTCAGATGTGCTATTTCCCAACGCTCTTACTGTCCCCAGACTCCACATGTAACTATAGAGCCCCTTCTTGAGCCCCGCTGCCATCTGTATCTGTACTCTCTCACTTAAGAAACTCTTCTCCATCAAACTGAATAATGGAAGACCTTTCTTTCCTGCTTCTGTTTGCAACTGCAAAGCTAGAGTTTATCTGGATTCTCATGAAAGTTTCCCTTCATCCCCATTTTCTGTCTCTCCATTCCTCTTGCCTAGTCTGATTTTCTTCATAGCACATGGAGAGTGTAACCACAAAGAAATTAGAAATTGCATTTAGTAGACCTTTCTTTTGTCTTAATATTAGTACTGTGATTTTGCTACTGTCATAGGTTTGTTGTAGGATAGAGCAAATAAGTTAATATGTCATTCAGAGCTAAGCTTTTCAAAGTTAGTAAAATAAATACAGTTATAAAATCATCCTGTTTTCTTCTATTAAAACTTGAAATATAGCTACAAACTTCTGATTTAAGTATTTTCTAATAAGTTTTTACATATTTCAACCTCTGTCTTTTGAAAAAGACTTCAAATCTAGAAGAACCCAGTAATGAAGAGCGCGCATAGCATGAAAATTCTAGCTTATAAATATCACTTCCCAGTAAAGACACCAGAACTACTCACAGAAATGGCTAATTCCATATCTGTTTCGAGATAAGTATAAGATAACCTTGAGACAATTGTTCCTGTCAACAAAGAAGCTTTCGGAGTCTAATGGGGCCCTGTCAAAAAGATGCAGGAGCCAATCTGAAGAACTTAAGAGGCCTAAAATGGGTTTCTAATTTGGTTTCTGCACCAAAAGGATTAATGCCTGCAGTGGATTGAAACATATAAAATATGTTTTTTCAACTGTGAGTTTATAATTATATAAAACCAAAATAACAAGCAAAACTTCCTTGACTGCATTTGGAAATTACTGTGGTCCCAAATCAGTAGTATAAAAAGTTCAAAAGTACAAGCAAGAAGCACTTATTCTGCCTTTCTTGTCTGAATAATATACATACTAGGTTATCTAAAAAATGAACACTAAAGATTCCATCTTTATAGATGACTCCCAGTTGATAAATGCAGAAGAGGGATATTAAATTCAAAATTGCGAATTTGCAATGTCTAAAGAAATAGTCAATGTGGGAATTGACCAATGAATGTTAAAACATTAGATGACAGATTTACTCGGCACTATTTAATGAAGGGATAAGGCTGGAACTACAGCTAAACTACAGATCAGTCTCAACATCACTAAACTGGACAGCTAGTATTATGTGCCTCACAATTTCATGCAATATAAAGCACACAGGACCAGCTGGGAAATAATTTTTCCTGAAACAATGGAATAAATCTAATTTGCCCATAGAACTGGTACACAGGAAAAACTGGGGTTAGAAGTTATGTGACACCAACAGGCAACAATGAACCATATCCAGAGTGTAGATATTCTAGAGAAAAAAAACAATTTGTCCACAGACGCTGCTGCTGCTGCTAAGTGGCTTCAGTCGTGTCCGACTCTGTGCGACCCCATAGACGGCAGCCCATCAGGCTCCACCATCCCTGGGATTCTCCAGGCAAGAACACTGGAGTGGGTTGCCATTTCCTTCTCCAATGTGTGAAAGTCAAAAGTGAAAGTGAAGTCGCTCAGTCATGTCCGACTCTTAGCCACCCCATGGACTGCAGCCTTCCAGGCTTCTCCATCCATGGGATTTTCCAGGCAAGAGTACTGGAGTGGGGTGCCATTGCCTTGGCATTTGAAAAGGATCTATTACAGTATGAAAGAATCTTCAGATCAGATCAGTCGCTCAGTCATGTCCGACTCTTTGCGACCCCATGAATAGCAGCACACCAGGCCTCCCTGTCCATCACCAACTCCCAGAGTTCACTCAGACTCACGTTCATTGAGTCAGTGATGCCATCCAGCCATCTCATCCTCTGGCGTCCCCTTCTCCTCCTGCCCCCAATCCCTCCCAGCATCAGAGTCTTTTCCAATGAGTCAACTCTTCACATGAGGTGGCCGAAGTACTGGAGTTTCAGCTTTAGCATCATTCCTTCCAAAGAAATCCCAGGGCTGATCTCCTTCAGAATGGACTGGTTGGATCTCCTTGCAGTCCAAGGGACTCTCAAGAGTCTTCTCCAACACCACAGTTCAAAAGCATCAATTCTTCGGCACTCAGCCTTCTTCACAGTCCAACTCTCACATCCATACATGACCACAGGCAAAACCATAGCCTTGACTAGACGAACCTTTGTTGGCAAAGTAATGTCTCTGCTTTTGAATATGCTATCTAGGTTGGTCATAACTTTCCTTCCAAGGAGTAAGCGTCTTTTAATTTCATGGCTGCAGTCACCATCTGCAGTGATTTTGGAGCCCAGAAAAATAAATTCTGACACTGTTTCCACTGTTTCCCCATCTAATTCCCATGAAGTGATGGGACCAGATGCCATGATCTTCGTTTTCTGAATGTTGAGCTTTAAGCCAACTTTTTCACTCTCCTCTTTTACTTTCATCAAGAGGCTTTTGAGTTCCTCTTCACTTTCTGCCATAAGGGTGGTGTCATCTGTATATCTGAGGTTATTGATATTTCTCCCTGCAATCTTGATTCCAGCTTGTGTTTCTTCCAGTCCAGTGTTTCTCATGATGTACTCTGCATATAAGTTAAATAAACAGGGTGACAATATACAGCCTTGACGAAATAGCTGTGAAAAGAAGAGAAGCGAAAAGCAAAGGAGAAAAGGAAAGATATAAGCATCTGAATGCAGAGTTCCAAAGAATAGCAAGAAGAGATAAGAAAACCTTCTTTAGCAATCAATGCAAAGAAATAGAGGAAAACAACAGAATGGGAAAGACTAGAGATCTCTTCAAGAAAATCAGAGATACCAAAGGAACATTTCATGCAAAGATGGGCTCGATAAAGGACAGAAATGGTATGGACCTAACAGAAGCAGAAGATATTAAGAAGAGGTGGCAAGAATACACAGAAGAACTGTACAAAAAAGATCTTCACGACCCAGATAATGATGATGGTGTGATCACTCACCTAGAGCCAGACATCCTGGAATGTGAAGTCAAGTGGGCCTTAGGAAGCATCACTATGAACAAAGCTAGTGGAGGTGATAGAATTCCAGTTGAGCTATTCCAAATCCTGAAAGATGATGCTGTGAAAGTGCTGCACTCAATATGCCAGCAAATTTGGAAAACTCAGCAGTGGCCACAGGACTGGAAAAGGTCAGCTTTCATTCCAATCCCAAAGAAAGGCAATGCCAAAGAATGCTCAAACTACCGCACAGTTGCACTCATCTCACACGCTAGTAAAGTAATGCTCAAAATTCTTCAAGCCAGGCTTCAGCAATATGTGAACCATGAACTTCCTGATGCTCAAGCTGGTTTTAGAAAGGGCAGAGGAACCAGAGAACATCCGCTGGATCATGGAAAAAGCAAGAGAGTTCCAGAAAAACATCTATTTCTGCTTTATTGACTATGCCAAAGCCTTTGACTGTGTGGGTCACAATAAACTGTGGAAAATTCTGAAAGAGATGGGAATACCAGACCACCTGATCTGCCTCTTGAGAAATTTGTATGCAGGTCAGGAAGCAACAGTTAGAACTGGACGTGGAACAAAAGACTGGTTCCAAATAGGAAAAGGAGTACGTCAAGGCTGTATATTGTCACCCTGTTTATTTAACTTATATGCAGAGTACATCATGAGAAAGAATCTTAAGAGACCCAAGAATCTAGTTAGGATGTTGGCACCAAAAGGAAACAATGAACCAAATCAAGTGTAGACATACTAGAGAAAAAAACAATTTTTCTACAAATCAGTGGTGTTAAAAAGGGATCTATTACAGTATGAAAGAATCTTAAGAGACCCAAGAATCTAGTTAGGATGTTGCTTCTAGTAAACCAGCATAAAAAGACATCTTGAAATAATCAGAGAAGTGTGGACATAAATGGACATTCAGTTTCATTATGAAGCAACTGTTGCTATTGATATAAAACTGTTATATAGTTAGATTAAAAAGTCATTCTTACTTAGGCATGTATGCAAATATTAAGTGAAGTGACTTAATGTCTTAATTTTCTTGAAGATACATCAACAAAAAAGTAGAAAATTTCAATAGGAGAAGTGGGGGAATTAGATGAGATAATACCAAGAAACATGAATCAGTATTTAATCTGGGAGATTGGTGCATGGCTGTTTACATACTATTCTCTCTCATTGTATCCACTGGACTTCCAATGATACAAATTTTGATTAAGTAGCAAAAGAGGTTGTTTCACTGAGAAGAACACTAATATATTTGGGAATGAAATTTCTGATGATGGTAAGTAAATCTGATGTATTGTACACAACTTTCAGGTGACCCCTACAGGCTCAGAAAGGTGAGGGCCCTGAGCACAATGATGTCTTCATTGAACCCAATAGTTTCCATGTAGTGCAAGAAAGGAACAGTAATATTTCTAGCAGCAATTATTGCTTAATATTTTAAATGCTATGTGTTTTAAATATAAATATAAGAATGAGAGACTTCTGAACATAACCAAATGGAGGAAACATTTCCTCCTTAGAAATTGCCTTAAACCAAACAGGGAGAACAAGAATCATAAAAGTAATCTCCACCCTCAACCACCAAAAGGAAAACATCTTAAATTCCTTCAATTAGAAAAAAAAAAGAAAGAAAGAACAGAAAACTGTTCCCACAAAAACAGAGAAATAAATCACAGATGTTGGGAAACTCAGACAGAAGATGCCCTCAATGCACATCTCAGAAAATCCAGTGAAGAATACTCTCAAAAACAGACAAATCAAAAGTAAACAATGTGGGAAACACAGAAGAACAGTACACAAAGCTAGCCCTGAGGTCTCCTGTTGGCAGGCACCTCTGACTCATGCAACTCCTACTGCGAGAATGTGAAGAACACGTCCTCAGGTGCATATCCAAGAATCGAAGAATCAGTCTTTGCAACAGTCAGAAGTGGGTGTGTGGGCTATAGGCAGAGCCTATTTGCCCTGAAGTTTCAAGACACAGGGAAGGCAGGGTTGAGTAGGGAATCGGAGGCAATGCCTATTGGCAGCTTGTCATTGGAGAAGCAAAGAAAACTGAGACTCAACTGTGGGCCACTCTGAAGACATCTTCCTTGGCTTGGATGAATTAAAATTAAAAGAACTATTTACACAACCTGTGTCCTACTGAGAATTCCTGTTATTCTGGTTGTGGCCTCTCCTCCCAGAAGACTGTCTGTAAAGGCAAGTCCAGAAGGATCTCAAATCATTCAGAGATGAGCCCTTGTTAGGAAGGAACCATTCCAAGTCCCACGAAGAACACTTTACATGAAAGCAAACAAATACATAAGCAAACAAAAAACACAAGGAAAAGGAAAAGCAAGAGGCACTTAAAAGCATTCAACAGAAAAAAGTCAGAATAAAGGATTTCCTAAAAGGGAGTGAAATAAACACCAAGATTAAATAAGAAAGCCAAGGGGCAATAGAGTGAGAAATAAATGATTAAATATTGGCAGGTAGAGCTCTGATAAACAGCAGAGAAAAAAAGATAAAGCCACAGAAGAAATGAACGCCAAACTGAAACAACACAGGACCTTGCTGATGCACAACAACGGACCACAGGTTAAAGGCGAAGAAAACAACCCGTAGGAAATAGCGCTTGAGACTGCCAATGAGAGCTGAGAAAAAACAGAGATATGGGAGAAAAAGTACGTACACTATAAGCGTAATTGCAAAAGAGAATATATATGTGTTTCATATATACATATCAGTTCAGTTGCTCAGTCGTGTCTGACTCTTTGTGACCCCATGAATCGCAGCACACCAGGCCTCCCTGTCCATCACCAACTCCCGGAGTTCATTCAAACTCATGTCCATCGAGTCGGAGATGTCATCCAGCCATCTTATTCTCTGTCGTCCCATTCTCTTCCTGCCCCCAATCCCTCCCAGCATCAGGGTCTTTTCCAATGAGTCAACTCTTTGCATGAGGTGGCCAAAGTATTGGAGTTTCAGCTTCAGCATCAGTCCTTCCAATGAACACCCAGGGCTGATCTCCTTCAGAATGGACTGGTTGGATCTCCTTGCAGTCCAAGGGACTCTCAAGAGTCTTCTCCAACACCACAGTTCAAAAGCATCAATTCTTCCGCGCTCAGCCTTCTTCACAGTCCAACTCTCACATCCATACATGACCACATATGGAAAAACCATAGCCTTGACTAGACGGACCTTTGTTGGCAAAGTAATATCTCTGCTTTTCAATATGCTATCTAGGTTGGTCATAACTTTCCTTCCAAAGAGTAAGCGTCTTTTAATTTCATGGCTGCAATCACTATATGCAGTGATTTTGGAGCCCAGAAAAATAAAGTCTGACACTGTTCCCCATCTATTTGCCATGAAGTGATGGGACCAGATGCCATGATCTTAGTTTTCTGAATGTTGAGCTTTAAGCCAACTTTTTCACTCCCCTCTTTCACTTTCATCAAGAGGCTTTTTAGTTCGTCTTCCCTTTCTGCCATAAGGGTGGTGTCATCTGCATATCTGAGGTTATTGATATTTCTCCCAGAAATCTTGATTCCAGCTTGTACTTCTTCCAGCCCAGCATTTCTCATGATGTACTCTGCATATAAGTTAAATAAGCAGGGTGACAATATACAGCCTTGACGTACTCCTATTCCTATTTGGAACCAGTCTGTTGTTCCATGTCCAGTTCGAACTGTTGCTTCTTGACCTGCATACAGACTTCTCAAGAGGTAGATCAGGTGGTCTGGTATTCCCATCTCTTTCAGAATTTTCCTCAGTTTATTGTGACCCACACAGTCAAAGGCTTTGGCATAGTCAATAAAGCAGAAATAGATGTTTTTCTGGAACTCTCTTGCTTTTTCCAAATCCAGCGAATGTTGGCAATTTGATCTCTGATTCCTCTGCCTTTTCTAAAACCAGCTTGAACATCTGGAAGTTCGCGGTTCATATACTGCTGAAGCCTGGCTTGGAGAATTTTGAGCATTACTTTACTAGCGTGTGAGATGAGTGCAACTGTGCAGTAGTTTGAGCATTCTTTGGCATTGCCTTTCTTTGGGACTGGAATGAAAGCTGACCTTTTCCAGTCCTGTGGCCACTGCTGAGTTTTCCAAATTTGCTGGCATATTGAGTGCAGCACTTTCACAGCATCATCTTTCAGGATTTGGAATAGCTCAACTGGAATTCTATCACCTCCACTAGCTTTGTTCGTAGCGATGCTTTCCAAGGCCAACTTAACTTCACATTCCAGGATGTCTGGCTCTAGGTGAGTGATCACACCATCGTGATTATCTGGGTCATGAAGATCTTTTTTGAACAGTTCTTCTGTGTATTCTTGCCACCTCTTCTTAATATCTTCTGCTTCTGTTAGATCCATACCATTCCTGCCCTTTATTGAGCCCATCTTTGCATGAAATGTTCCCTTGGGATCTCTAATTTTCTTGACGAGATCTCTAGTCTTTCCCATTCTGCTGTTTTCCTCTATTTCTTTGCACTGATCGCTGAGGAAGGCTTTCTTATCTCACCTTGCTGTTCTTTGGAACTCTGCATTCAGATGCTTATATCTTTCCTTTTCTCCTTTGCTTTTCGCTTCTCTTCTTTTCACAGCTATTTGTAAGGCCTCCTCAGACAGCCATTTTGTGTTTTTGCATTTCTTTTCCATGGGGATGGTCTTGATTCCTGTCTCTTGTACAATGTCATGAACCTCCATCCATAGTTCATCAGGCACTCTGTCTATCAGATCTAGTCCCTTAAATCTATTTCTCACTTCCACTGTATAATCATAAAGGATTTGATTTAGGTCAAACCTGAATGGTCTAGTGGTTTTCCCCACTTTCTTCAATTTAAGTCTGAATTTGGCATTAAGGAGTTCATGATCTGAGCCACAGTCAGCTCCAGGTCTTGTTTTTGCTGACTGTATAGAGTTTCTCCATCTTGGCTGCAAAGAATGTAATCAATCTGATTTTGGTGTTGACCATCTGGTGATGTCCATGTGTAGAGTCTTCTCTTGTGTTGTTGGAAGAGGGTGTTTGCTATGACCAGTGCGTTCTCTTGGCAAAACTCTATTAGTCTTTGCCCTGCTTCATTCCGTATTCCAAGGCCAAATTTGCCTGTTACTCCAGGTGTTTCTTGACTTCCTACTTTTGCATTCCAGTCCCCTGTAATGAAAAGGACATCTTTTTTGGGTGTTAGTTCTAAAAGGTCTTGTAGGTCTTCATAGAACCGTTCAAATTCAGTTTCTTCAGCATTGCTGGTCAGGGCATAGACTTGGGTTACCGTGATATTGAATGGTTTGCCTTGGAAATGAACAGAGATCATTCTGTCGTGTTTGAGATTGCATCCAAGTACTGCATTTCAGACTCTTTTGTTGACCATAATGGCTACTCCATTTCTTCTAAGGGATTCCTGCCCACTATATCTACATAGTAGATATAATGGTCATCTGAGTTAAATTCACCCATTCCAGTCCATTTTAGTTCGCTGATTCCTAGAATGTCAACATTCACTCTTGCCATCTCCTGTTTGACCACTTCCAATTTGCCTTGATTCATGGACCTGACATTCCAGGTTCCTATGCAATACTGCTCTTTACAGCATTGGACCTTGCTTCTATCACCAGTGTCATCCACGACTGGGTATTGTTTTTCCTTTGGTTCCATCCCTTCATTCTTTCTGGAGTTATTTCTCTACTGATCTCCAGTAGCATATTGGGCACCTACTGACCCAGGGAGTTCCCCTTTCAGTATCCTATCATTGCCTTTTCATACTGTTCTTGGGGTTCTCAAGGCAAGAATACTGAAGTGGTTTGCCATTCCCTTCTCCGGTGGACCACATTCTGTCAGACCTCTCCACCATGACCTGCCCATCTTGGGTGGCCCCACGGGCATGGCTTAGTTTCATTGAGTTAGACAAGGCTGTGGTCTGTGTGATCAGATTGGCTAGTTTTCTGTGATTATGGTTTCAGTGTGTCTGCTGTCTGATGCCCTCTTGTAACACCTACCATCTTACTTGGGTTTTTCTTACCTTGGACATGGGGTATCTCTTCACGGCTGCTCCAGCAAAGCACAGCCACTGCTCCTTACCTTGGACGAGGGTTATCGCCTCACGGCCGCCCCTCCTGACCTTGAACGTGGAGTAGCTCCTCTCAGCCCTCCTTTGCATGCGCAGCCGCAGCCCCTGACCTCGGACGTGGGGTAGCTCCTCTCGGCCACTCCTGTGCCAATGCAGCCTGGCACTCTCGGTCGCCACCCCTGACCTTGGTAGCTCCTCTTGGCTGCACTTCTGTGCGGTCCATCACAGCCGGCAATGTATATATGTATGTATATATTCAAAATATATTCTCACATGCATCACACGTGCTGTGCTAAGTCGCTTCAGTCGTGTCCCACAGTTTGTGACCCCAGTGACTGTAGCCCCTCAGGCTCCTCTGTCCCTGGAATTCTCTAGGCAAGAATACTGGAGTGAGTTGCCAAGCCCTTCTCCAGGGAATCTTCCAGACCCAGAGTTCGTACTAGCGTCTCCAGCAGCTCCTGCATTGCAATCAGATTCTTTACCACTGAGCCACTGGAAAGCCGTATGCATCACACATGCCCCAGGAAAAGCATAGAAACATTCAAATGAGGTCACTACAAGGATACGCAGGGAAGTAGCCAACACTGCATGGTCTTCCTATACAGGACTGGGGAATGGCCTTCAGCACATAGTTTTTTCCTCAGCCATGTATTACTTATTAAATATTTTAAATAAATAACTAGATGTTTAATATCAATATTCTGCATATAAATAGGCATTCTATGACATTTTTATATGTAATGTTTAAAGTGATAGCTTATTAAACTTCTACTTTGAATTGTCACTTCACAGGATACACGAAGGACACAAGACCACCTAAAACAAGATGACATGATTATGCAGGTTAAACACTCCAAGACTGGACAACTGCAGAAAACAAATACCCTGTTTTTTCTTTCTCACAAATAAACTGCAAGTGGAAAGGTGGAGGCAGATTTAATGACCTGCAATATTATAAAGACATATAACCCAAACACAAAATGAATGGAATTTACTAGGATCCTGATTTGGGAAAACAAAACATAAAATACAAATAATACACAGATGTATTTCAAGGTTGAATAGATACTCCTTGATGTTAATGAACATCTAGTATTTAAGGATATATAAATGGTGGTTAGTAATTTTAGAGAGCAATTCATTTAAATTTAAATAGTGAATTGTATTCCAAAGATACAACAAGATATCTGGAAATTGCTTTCCAATATATTAAGGTTAATGAGGAATTGTATGGTAGCATAGAAGAAATAAGGCTGACCATGAGATAATAATTTTTATAAAATCCACTAATAGATATTCAGAGACTCATTTGCATTGCAGTTCTATGCTCCTATCTGTGGGAAATTTTTAGGGAGCAAAAAAGTCATATTTAACTTCTGTAATTAATGACAAATACTAAATTATAGGAAAAGCAATAGGTATTTTGCTTTCTGGGATCTCTGGCTAGTGAGTGAAACACCATGGGAGAAGAACTCTACATTTCACAACGAGCATTACATGGAGAACCTTTGTGTGAGTTGCTGACTAACTCCCAGCTCAGTGAGTTGAGACTAGTCTTACTATACTCAGAGCTGTCAAAGCTGGAAGGCAGGAGAAATTTTCCCTGACTAAAGGAAACCAAATATGCAATCTTCACATTTTACAACTTTTCTAATAAACCAGATGTGATCTCACTCTTTGTAAAGCCTGGCCCTTCCCAACCTGCAGGCTCACCTTCCAGGACTGAGCCCAGCCCATTTTCTCCATATATAAGCTGCTGCTGGGAAGCTCCTCTTACAGACCTGCTCCTCTCAGCTCTGCACTGCACCCCTCGCTCCTTCCTCAGTCTCTGCTTCTTCAGGAACCATGTCTTGCAAATCCACCGTGAAGACCCAAAGCATCAGCCGCAGGGGCTTCAGTGCCGGCTCAGCCAGAGTCCCTGGGGTGTGCCGCTCTGGCTTCAGCAGCGTGTCCCTGTCCCGCTCCAGGGGCAGTGGCGGCCTCGCTGGAGTGTGTGGAGGAGCTGGCTTTGGCAGCCGCAGCCTCTATGGCCTGGGGGGCTCCAAGAGGATCTCCATCGCAGGGGGCAGCTGTGTCATCGGTGGTGGCTATGGCGGCAGAATTGGAGTTGGCTATGGCTTCGGGGGTGGAGCCGGGAGTGGATTTGGTTTTGGTGCTGGGGCTGGTAGTGGCTTTGGGCTCGGTGGTGGAGCTGGCTTCGGAGGTGGCTTCGGTGGTCCTGGCTTCCCTGTGTGCCCCCCTGGAGGCATCCAAGAGGTCACCGTCAACCAGAGTCTCCTGACTCCCCTCAACCTGCAAATCGACCCCACCATCCAGCGGGTGAGGACTGAGGAGCGGGAGCAGATCAAGACCCTCAACAACAAGTTTGCCTCCTTCATCGACAAGGTGAGCTGGGAGCATCTGCCCCAGTGGGGATTGCAGAGTGCCCAAGAGAGCCAACTACGAGACCTGTTCTACCGGAGGGGAGACTCGGGGGAGAGGAGGGTGGGACTCAGGTGAGCTCTCCAGTGGGATACAGGACAGGCTACATGTGGACCCCATGTAGAAGGTGATGGAAATCATTTATAACTACTCATCCCTCACATGGCCCCATTCCTGCCAAGGAAATAGTCACAGTTCTTGACAATCCTGAAGGAAAGAACAGAAAATAAGAGAATGCAATGAGATGGCTTGATCTTCTGGATGGTCTAAGAAAGTTAAAAGGGTATTGCAGTGGAAACTGCATTTGAGTCATAGATGGATGCTGGATGGAGGAAAGAAAGCAAAAAACAAAAGGGAATTTGAGGGGAAACAACTCAAGTATATATCCATAGGAATACTCACCTGTAGAACCAGAAAATGAGCCATAAGGGACTTTGTATCAGCCGGATTCATGCACTATACGGGAAACAAGATTAAATTCAATCATTATAGAATTGGAATCTAATCATTAGATTATAAACATCTGATATCCCTTTAACTGAGGCATGTGCTTTGTAAAAGCTCTGTGCAATAGGAGAAAAATGCTATGATAAAGTACATTTGTGCTTGTTCTTGTCACGAGGAAGACAGGAAGGGTTGAAAGTCACTGACTGACAGTCTCCATAAGTGAGAGGGAGGGAACATCTGACAGCTCCCTGGGGAAACTTGGCCATGAGATCTGTGTGGTGTGAAGCTAAAGAGTCAGGGGAGCAGAACTGTCAGCCTCTGTACAGGCTCTGGAGCAGCCCAGCACCACCAGACCACCAGATCGGCCTGGGGACTTGTCAACTCGCAGATAACCATCTTGTTTCCCTGCAGGTCCGATTCCTAGAGCAGCAGAACAAGGTCCTGGACACCAAGTGGACCTTGCTGCAGGAGCAGGGCACCAGGACTGTGAGGCAGAACCTGGAGCCTTTGTTCGAGCAGTACATCAACAACCTCAGGAGACAGCTGGATAGTATCCTTGGGGAGAGAGGCCGCCTGGACTCGGAGCTCAGGGGGATGCAGGACACGGTGGAGGACTTCAAGAACAAGTGAGTGACAGGAGAGAAAACACCTTAGATTCCTGAAGCCCACACTTCAGTCTGTTAGATGACCAGGTCCAAATGAGGGCATGATTCTTAATAAAACATGTCAGTAGACATGACATTACAGTTGTTACTAAACACAAACCCTGAAGAACAAAAGGGCCATAAAAGTTGAATGGGAAGAGTAATGGAGTAAAGAAATTAGAAACCACAAATTACAACCTTCAGGCTTATTGACAAAAGTCTCATTTGTATATATCCATTCTGGGAAGCGGAGATCCCAGGCTGCTTTTTCTTGTATCATCTTCACCCCTGACTCAATTGGATTTCATTCCTTTTAATTCCAGATACGAAGATGAAATCAACAAACGCACAGCAGCAGAGAATGAGTTTGTGAAGTTGAAGAAGGTGAGATTGAGGCAGATCAGGGGTTCATGGCCCTTTCCTGAAGGAGAGGATTCTGAGAAAAGAATCACTGAGGAGACTAAAATAGGAGCAGACTGTGTAGGGGGGCTCATCTGATCCCAGGCTGTTTGCTTCTTCCCCAGGATGTGGATATTGCCTACATGAACAAGGTTGAACTACAAGCCAAAGTAGACGCTCTCACAGATGAGATCAACTTCCTAAGAACCTTCTATGATGCTGTAAGTATCTCTCCACATTCTGTTTTATTGCCTTTAAAAAGATTTGTGAGGAGTGGAATATCTCTGGTCTGCTGCTGCTGCTGCTAAGTCACTTCAGTCGTGTCCGACTCTGTGTGACCCCATAGACGGCAGCCCACCAGGCTCCCCTGTCCCTGGGATTCTCCAGGCAAGAACACTGGAGTGGGTTGCCATTTCCTTCTCCAGTGCATGAAAGTGAGAAGTGAAAGTGAAGTCGTTCAGTCATGTCTGACTCCTAGCGACCCCATGGACTGCAGCCCACCAGGCTCCTCTGTCCATGGGATTCTCCAGGCCAGAGTACTGGAGTGGGTTGCCTTTGCCTAGGTACCTCTAAACATCATGACCAAAGATAATCGGATGATCTCTTGTTCTGTAGGAACTGGCTCAGATGCAAACCCACATCTCAGACACTTCTGTGGTCCTCTCCATGGACAACAACCGCAACCTGGACCTGGACAGCATCATCGCTGAAGTCAAAGCCCAATATGAGGAGATCGCCCAGAGGAGCCGGGCTGAGGCTGAGTCCTGGTACCAGTCCAAGGTGAGTGGTGAGGCGGCAGCTGATGAAGAATCCCTGTGCCTCCTCTGTGAACATCAATGAGGCTGTAGACTTCAGTGCAGAACCTACAACTAAGAAGTGGGGGACCTCTCAGGGTAGACCTTTTGGGTAATTATGCCGGAGTCTCGTAGGTCAAAGAAGATGAAAGCTAATGTAGATCAAGGTGAGTGACTTTTGTTTTAGCTTTATTTCAATGTTGACTCTCAGCAAGAGTACAGAACATTGCTTGTCCTGAAGAGAACCAGTCAGTCAGTGGTCTTACCAAGAATGATGTGTGATTAGTAAAGAGTGTCAATGACCTAGTAACACCAGTTTTCTTTAAATGTCTTATGGAAAACCATTAGATTCTATTTTGAAAACCTTGATTAGTGTCCTGTGAAGCCCATGGACAGCCCCCTTGTCTCCCTCTGGTTCACAGTACGAGGAGCTGCGGGTGACGGCGGGCAGACACGGGGATGACCTGCGCAACACCAAGCAGGAGATCTCTGAGATCAACCGCGTGATCCAGAGGCTGAGATCTGAGATTGACCACGTCAAGAAGCAGGTACAGTGGGGACCATGGAAGAGAAAAGCATTCTTTCCTTCCTAGACCATCAGGTATCATCAACCATCATGTGGGAAATTTCTGGGAACTGAGGGAAAAGCAGGGAGAGAAGGCCATGTATTTCCTCTCTGGGAGAGTTTCCCCAGGTTAGAGAGATGGAGCCCAACTCAAGAGCAGGAAACAAACTCAAGATAGGCCGAATCTCTACTGGTCACTGGGACAAAGGTACAGTCTACAGGCATTGAAATGAGATTCCACAAGGGGAGTGATTGAGTTGATAATTCAAGATGCAAGTTGACAAAAAAGAGTTTAGGACAGAAAGTGTGGAGAAGAATGCTGCATATATGCTCAGATTCATTATAAAAAGAATCTGAGAAAAGACACAGGAAAAATGAGGGTTGTCCAAAACTGTGAAGAGGAAGGAAGGCAAAGTCTTGACAGCTTAAGATGAAATCATCTCCTCACTGAGGATGTTTGTGGCTTTCTATAAGTTAATGTACATCCATATGAACTTATCGAAACTGTCAACATTCAACACAAGTCAGTGGGTCCATTTCTTCCTTTGTTCCCTGGTCTTTGGTCTGCTGTGGTATTGTCTAGCCCCATCATCATTTGGGTGGTTAACACAGAAGGGAATAGAATTTCTTAAGGTGCTCCTAAAATAGTTAAGGTTTGCAGCACCGAGAAAAACTGGACAAAACAAATCAAACCTCCATTTCCACGAGATCTGGGCTCTAGAGCTCTGCCTCACTGGGAAAGTAGAACTATGTTTCCTCTCCCCTGGAGTCCAGATTCAGGTTCCTCTGCCCTCCTCTCCTCTAGTGTGCCAGCCTGCAATCCGCCATCGCCGATGCCGAGCAGCGTGGGGAGCTGGCCCTCAAGGATGCCAGGAACAAGCTGGCTGACCTGGAGGATGCCCTGCAGAAGGCCAAGCAGGACATGGCCCGGCTCCTGAAGGAGTACCAGGAGCTCATGAATGTCAAGCTGGCCCTGGACGTGGAGATTGCCACCTACAGAAAGCTGCTGGAAGGCGAGGAGTGCAGGTGAGTAACTCACACAGCCTCCGCAATCATCTGGCTCCATCTCCAAGAAGTCCTGCCAATGAGCCCAAGTGGAAGGCGCTCTAGCGGTGGTCATAGTGCTACTCCCAGGACAGCACTGAGAAGGCAGGGTCCAGGGGACTCTCCTCACACGGAGGTTTCCCATGCGGGGCCAGCTGTGGCTCTGGGTCTCATTGTGGCTGTGTCTTCTCTCTCCTAGGCTGAGTGGGGAAGGCGTTGGACAAGTCAACATCTGTAAGTACCTTCACCTGCCCCCATCCCTTGCCCCTGTGTCCCTCTGACTGGACTCTGTGTGGCAGAGTGAGCTCACCATCTTGTCCTGACCTTGTCCCTTTGCCTCCACAGCCGTGGTCCAGTCCACTGTCTCTGGTGGCTATGGTGGTGCCAGCGGTCTCGGCAGTGGCTTAGGCGTGAGTGGAGGAAGTGGCTACTCCTACAGCAGCGGTCACAGCCTTGGAGGTGGCTTCAGTTCTGGCAGTGGCAGAGCCATAGGGTGTGGCTTCGGCTCCTCTGGGGGCAGCAGTTCCACCATCAAATACACCACCACCACCTCCTCCTCCAGCAGGAAGGGCTACAAGCACTGAAGTCCTGTCATGGGCTCAAGCTCCCACAATGTCTCAGGCTCCCTCTCCAGTTTTACCACCCTCTCCTCTAGTTGCTTCCTATCTTCTACTCTCTTCATCTCTTACTTTAATTTAGAACTGAAGTTATTGAGTGCCTTCATCTCCCTCTGCCAATACCTGCTCTACCTGAGCTTCCACTGTTCACCATCGGAAATTAACTATTTGGTCCTAGTCCAGACAGGGAATCCTCCTTGCTTTCCACTGGCCCAGGAAGTCCCGTCTCAGAGGTGTTGTGATCCTCCATTTCAGTGATTGTGAAAGCAGAAGTGACTGGTTCTTTGATGTACAGGGTCTGTATCTCCGTGTTGCTTCCTCTGCTCTTTGCTCACTTGTATTGCTAAATAAAGCTGATTTATCATATAATGTGTGGTTTCACATAGCTTTTCTTTGTCGCCAATGGATCTTGAGGTTTTCATCTGATAAATGCCTTCCCAGGAGTGAAGCATACTCCCAGTCCCCGTTGTGCTTCACTCTCCTCCTTTAGAGAACTTCAACAGACAGCAATTTAACATCCTGATGCCAGGAGTCCTCCGAGAACAGCTTGGCATGTGGAATGGGAGGGATCTGGGTCCATCACAGTAAAGTCTGGTTTTACTGCTCAGATTAGGTCTCAGCAGTTTAGTTTCTCTGACTTGTCTCTATGATTCTACCTCCTTCTGCCACAGTAGTTATCCATATTCCTCAGAGAATCATATTACAGTCTAATTAGATCAGAAGAACACTGACCAGAGTGTAAGATGTCTGATTTATATTTTAAATTGCCTTATGACCATAAGCCTGACAACATGTGTCAGGTGTAATTTAAAAGTATATACTTCTGAACTGAAAGTATGCTTTTAGCAATGTATCCTGAGGAAACAGTACAAATGCAAGGACTTGTACTTCTGGGATATGAATCCCAATAAAGTTTCACCTGGGAAATAATGGAAACATTGGTTAATTTCCAGGATCTACAGACTCAGAAACAAAATGCAGGTGCTGATTTTTTTAAGTATGGAGACAAAATAGGAATGGGAAGGCCTTTTTCCTCACCCCAAAAGCCTCTCAGAGAGACTCAAAGAGGTCGAGTCTTTGCCACTCCAAAGACATGGCCTTGCATTCTCTCTCAGCTGTGTCTTGGCTTCCTTTGACTTTCTGAATGGGTAAGGAAATTCTCATGATACAGTGCAAGGTTGGTCTGAGAGTCAGGCAATGTTCCTGAGATTTAGTAATTGTTTCCAGTCTGTTTTGTCTGCAGCCCTAATCTCAGATGATGTCTCTGGAGAATCCACCTAATACCATGCAAGTTCTCTTCTGAAGAATCGAGGAGATATGTCTGATTCCACAAATGGGGAGGAGTGTAAGCAAAGGCGATTCTGGAGCATCTTTCAGTGGCAAAAAGTGAAGAAATAGTCACAGAAGACACTGAAAGAGCTATTAGTAGACAAACTGAAACTTCTTGAGCCATACATAAATAGATAAATAAATAATATTTGGATTAAAGCCCAATTATGAAATAATTATTCACGATATCTACATCGAGAAAACAGACTGGCAGTGTTCCTCAAAACTTTCTAAGTCATGAAGACAAGGAAAATCTGAAAACTCTGTTAAGCCAGGAAGGGTCTAAGGAGACACAATGACTAAATGAAACATAGTTATTATGGAAAACGTTAAGGCAAGGGGTTCAAGTATCATCTGTATTTTTTACTAATTTTCATATAAAATTATAAAACAAACAAGGTAAAGAAAGAGACAGAGTCACAAAGAAACAGAAAGACAGTTGGAGGGACAGAGATACAGAGAAATCATTGAATGGCTAATGATAAAACAATAATATTGACAATCTCATGTTGGTTTTAACTCCAGTAAACTGTATTTTTTTAATCTGTGCACTTCCTAAATGTTTTGATGTTGAACCTTGTTATTGCAAAAGAGAAAGTGTGTTCCCCATGATGTCCTCACTGTATGACATCTGAAATTAAATGTGGTTACTATTTTGGTAGTAAGGAAGAAAAGGATCAATCTCTTGATTAACGTGCATGAGATTAAAGCTTTCAGATTGATTTCTTTTGCTCTTTGAGGGCTGAATAGGAAGAAACATTTTTTCTGTTGAAACAGTAAAGTCTTGCTTTTGAAGTAAGGAAGGACTTGGCAGTACCAAAGGTTGTTAGATACTAGATTTGACTCCTAAGGAGGCTAGTCAATTGCTTCCTCCAGTACGGGGTCAAGGTACCTGGAAAATACAGAAAATACATCTTTTTCATAACAATCTCAAATAGAAGAACTTTTCCTACTTAGAAGCTATATCCAAAGTTCACCTTACCTGAATCTTCTGTGATCCAGGATGATCACTTGTGAGCCATACAAGGTAGATTATAGCTATGTTGGCTAGAATCCCCAGCACAGACTAATGAATGACATCACAGTTCGTGGGGGCACAGACTGTGGCACAAGCAGAAGAGGGAACATTTCCAAAGGTCCTGAAAGCAGATTGGTCTTCTCTGCCCGCTGCATGCCCCAGGAAGCATTTCCTACAGACTCCGTGCTAACTATCTCTTCATCATACTTGTTCTTGAGAATAGCTAACAGTAGACCTCAGGATGGGAGGAAAAAGGTGTTGAGGAGTCCGTCTTTGAGAGCAACTGGATATCTTGGACCATGACTTTCTCTAGGTCATCTCTTCTCTTCAAGGCTGTCACCTTGAAGACTCCAGGGATCTCCCTTCAACACTAGAAAGGGAGTTCAGTTCAGTTCAATTCAGTCACTCAGTCATGTCCGACTCTTTGCGACCCCATGAATCGCAGCACGCCAGGCCTCTCTGTCCATCACCAACTCCCAGAGTTCACTCAGACTCATCGAGTTGGTGATGCCATCCAGCAATCTCATCCTCTGTTGTCCCCTTTTCTCCCACCCCCAACCCCTCCCAGCATCAGGGTCTTTTCTAATGAGTCAACTCTTCGCATGAGGTGGCCAAAGTATTGGAGTTTCAGCTTCAGCATCAGCCCTTCCAATGAACCCCAGGACTGATCTCCTTTAGGATGGACTGGTTGGATCTCCTTGCAGTCCAAGGGACTCTCAAGAGTCTTCTCCAACACCACAGTTCAAAAGCATCAATTCTTCAGTGCTCAGCTTTCTTCACAGTCTAACTCACATCCATACATGACCACTGGAAAAGCCATAGCTTTGACTAGACAGACCTTTGTTGGCAAAGTAATATCTCTGCTTTTGAATATGCTATCTAGGTTGGTCATAACTTTCCTTCCAAGGAGTAAGCGTCTTTTAATTTCATGGCTGAAATCACCATCTGCAGTGATTTTGGAGCCCAGAAAAATAAAGTCTGACACTGTTTCCACTGTTTTTCCATCTATCTGCCGTGAAGTGATGGGACCAGATGCCATGATCTTAGTTTTCTGAAAGTTGAGATTTAAGGAATTTTTTCACTCTCCTCTTTCACTTTCATCAAGAGGCTTTTTAGTTCCTCTTCACTTTCTGCCATAAGGGTGGTGTCATCTACATATCTGAGGTTATTGATATTTCTTCCAGCAATCTTGAGTCCAGCTTGTGCTTCTTCCAGCCCAGTGTTTCTCATGATGTACTCTGCATAGAAGTTAAATAAGCAGGGTGACAATATACAGCCTTGACGTACTCCTTTTCCTATTTGGAACCAATCTGTTGTTCCATGTCCAGTTCTAACTGTTGCTTCCTGACCTGCATTCAGATTTCTCAAGAGGCAGGTCAGGTGGTCTGGTATTCCCATCTCTTTCAGAATTTTCCACAGTTTATTGTGATCCACACAGTCAAAGGCTTTTGCATAGTCAATAAAGCAGAAATAGATGTTTTTATGGAACTCTCTTGCTTTTTTGATGATCCAGCAGATGTTGGCAATTTGATCTCTGGTTCCTCTGCCTTTCCTAAAACCAGCTTGAACATCTAGAAGTTTGCAGTTCACATACTGCTGAAGCCTGGCTTGGAGAATTTTGAGCATTACTTTACTAGCGTGTGAGATGAGTGCAATTGTGCAGTAGTTTGAGCATTCTTTGGCATTGCCTTTCTTTGGGACTGGAATGAAAACTGACCTTTTCCAGTCCTGTGGCCACTGCTGAGTTTTCCAAATTTGCTGGCATATTGAGTGCAGCACTTTCACAGCGTCTTTCCGGATTTGAAATAGCTCAACTGGGATTCCATCCCCTCCACTAGCTTTGTTCGTAGTGATGCTTTCTAAGGCCCACTTGACTTCACATTCCAGGATGTCTGGCTCTAGGTGAGTGATCACACCATCATCATTATCTGGGTCATGAAGATCTTTTTTTGTACAGTTCTGTGTATTCTTGCCACCTTTTCTTAATATCTTCTGCTTCTGTTAGGTCCATACCATTCCTGTCCTTTATCGAGCCCATCTTTGCATGAAATGTTCCCTTGGGATCTCTAATTTTCCTGAAGAGATCTCTAGTCTTTCCCATTCTGTTGTTTTCCTCTATTTCTTTGCATTGATTGCTGAGGAAGGCTTTCTTATCTCTCCTTGCTATTCTTTGGAACTCTGCATTCAGATGCTTATATCTTTCCTTTTCTCCTTTGCTTTTTGCTTCTTCTTTTCACAGCTATTTGTAAGGCCTCCTCAGACAGCCATTTTGATTTTTTGCATTTCTTTTCCATGGGGATGGTCTTGATCCCTGTCTCCTGTACAATGTCATGAACCTCCATTCATAGTTCATCAGGCACTCTGTTTATCAGATCTAGTCCCTTAAATCTATTTCTCACTTCCACTGTATAATCATAAGGGATTTGATTTAGGTCAAACCTGAATGGTCTAGTGGTTTTCCCCACTTTCTTCAATTTTAGTCTGAATTTGGCAATAAGGAGTTCATGATCTGAGCCACAGTCAGCTCCAGGTCTTGTTTTTGCTGACTGTATAGAGCTTCTCCATCTTTGACTGCAAAGAATGTAATCAATCTGATTTTGATGTTGACCATCTGGTGATGTCCATGTGTAGAGTCTTCTCTTGTGTTGTTGGAAGAGGGTGTTTGCTATGACCAGTGCGTTCTCTTGGCAAAACTCTATTAGCCTTTGTCCTGCTTCATTCCGTACTCCACGGCCAAATTTGCCTGTTACTCCAGGTGTTTCTTGACTTCCTACTTTTGCATTCCAGTCCCCTGTAATGAAAAGGACATCTTTTTTGGGTGTTAGTTCTAAAAGGTCTTGTAGGTCTTCATAGAACCGTTCAATTTTAGCTTCTTCAGCATTATTGGTCGGGGCATAGGCTTGGATTACCGTGATATTGAATGGTTTGCCTTGAAAACAAACAGAGATAATTCTGTCGTGTTTGAGATTGCATCCAAGTACTGCATTTCAGACTCTTTTGTTGACCATAATGGCTACTCCATTTCTTCCATTTCTTCCAAGGGATTCCTGCCCACTATATCTATATAGTAGATATAATGGTCATCTGAATTAAATTCACCCATTCCAGTCCATTTTAGTTCGCTGATTCCTAGAATGTCAACATTCACTCTTGCCATCTCCTGTTTGACCACTTCCAGTTTGTTTTGATTCATGAACCTGACATTCCAGGTTCCTATGCAATATTGCTCTTCACAGCATCGGACCTTGCTTCTATCACCAGTCCCATCCACAACTGGGTATTGTTTTTGCTTTGGCTCCATCCCTTCGTTCTTTCTGGAGTTATTTCTCTACTGATCTCCAGTAGCATATTGGGCACCTAGCGACCCGGGGAGTTCCCCTTTCAGTATCCTATCATTTTGCCTTTTCATATTGTTCATGGGGTTCTCAAGGCAAGAATACTGAAGCGGTTTGCCATTCCCTTCTCCAGCGGACCACATTCTGTCAGACCTCTCCACCATGACCTGCCCATCTTGGGTGGCCCCACGGGCATGGCTTAGTTTCATTGAGTTAGACAAGGCTGTGGTCCGTGTGATCAGATTAGCTAGTTTTCTGTGATTATGGTCTCAGTGTGTCTGCCATCTGATGCCCTCTCGCAACACCTACCGTCTTACTTGGGTTTTTCTTACCTTGGACGTGGGGTATCTCTTCACGGCTGCTCCAGCAAAGTGCAGCCGCTGCTTCTTACCTTGCATGAGAGTTATCTCCTCACAGCCACCCCTCCTGACCTTGGACATGGGGTTGCTCCTCTCGGCCGCCTCCCCTGACCTCAAATGTGGGGTAGCTCTTCTTGGCTGCCGCCCCTGACTTCAGACATGGGGTAGCTCCTCTCAGCTGCTCCTGTGCCGATACAGCAGAAAGGAAGTAGCAGTGGGAAATCATCCTCTTTTGTCTTACAGGCAGGTCCACTCAAATGTGCCATTTTCTCCAATACTCTTATTGTCCCCAGTCTTCTCATGCAACGGTAGCAACCCCTTTTTGAAGTGCATTGCCATCCATATCTGTACTTCCTCACTTAAGAAACTTCTCTCCAACCAATGTAATCATGGAAAATCTGTTTTTCCTGCTTCTATTTGGAACCACAAGGCTAGAGTTAATCTGGAATCTCATATTGTTGTGAAAGGGAAAGATACTCAGCTGTGTCCAACTCTTTGCAACCCCATGGACTACACAGTCCATGGAATTCTCCAATCTGGAATACTGGAGTGGGTAGCCTTTCCCTTCTCCAGGGGAATCTTCCCAACCCAGGGATAGAACCCAGGTCTCCTACATTGCAGGCAGATTCTTCACCAGTTGAGCCACAAGGGAAGCCCAAGAATACTGGCGTGGGTACCCTATCCTTTTTCCAGTGGATCTTCCTGACCCAAGAATCAAAATGGGTCTCCTGCACTGCAGGCCAATTCTTTACCAACTGAGCTATCAGGGAAGCCCAGATATCAGGTTTGTTGTATGATAGAGCGAATAAGGAATATGCCATTCAGAGCTAAGCTTTTCAGATATAGTAAAAAGAAATATAGTTATAAAATCATCCTATATTCTCCCATTTGAATTTGAAATATATCTAAAAACTTCTGATTTAAGTATTTTCTAATATGTTTTCACATATTTCTAGATCTGTATTTTGAAAAGACTTCAAACCTAGAAGAACCCAGTAACAATGAACATCCATAGCATACAAATTCTAGCTTATAAATATCATTTCCCAATAAAAGGCACCTTAGCTACTCACAGAAATGACTGATTCCATGTCTGCTGCAAGGTAAGTACAAGGTAACTTGAGACTTCTCGTCCTTATCAACAAAGAAGCTTTCAGAACCCAATGGGGCCCTGTCAAAAGGACCCAGAAGAAAATCTGAACTCAAGTGGCATAAAATGGGACAGTTTAAGTACCCCAAAGGTTTAATGCCTGCATTGGACAGAAACATATTGAATATATTTTTTGAACTATGGATTTACAACCATACAAAACCAAAATAACATTATATTTGGAAATTATGGTGGTCCCAATTCGCTGTTATGAAAATTACAAAATTATAAGAAAGAAGCACTTATTCTGCCTTTCCTGTCTGAATAAAATACATATTACTATCTAAAAAATAAACAATAAAGATTTCTTCTTTATAGATGACTCCCAACTGATAAATGAGGAGGAGAGATGTTAAATTCAAAATTACAAATTTGCAACCTCTAATGAATAATCAATGTGGGACTTGACCAATGAATGGTAAAATATTAGATGACAAATTTATTTGGCACTTTTTAATGGAGGGATAAGGATGGAACTACAGCTCTACTACAGATCAGTCTTAACATCACTAAACTGGACAGCTAGTATTATGTTCCTCACAAACTGAGGCAATATGGGCTCACAGGACCAACTGGGACATAATCTTACCTGAAACAATGGGAAAAGTCTAATTAACTCATGTAACTACTATATATGGAGAAGGCAATGGCACCCCACTCCAGTACTCTTGCCTGGAAAATCCCATGGACGGAGAAGCCTGGTGGGCTGCAGTCCACGGGGTCACGAAGAGTCGGACACGACTGAGCGACTTCACCTTCACTTTTCACTTTCATGCATTGGAAAAGGAAATGGCAACCCACTCCACTGTTCTTGCTTGGAGAATCCCAGGGACAGGGGAGCCTGGTGGGCTACCGTCTATGGGGTCGCACAGAGTCGGACATGACTGAAGCGACTTAGCAGTAGCAGCAGCAGCAGCAACTACTATATAGGAAAAACTGGGGTTAGAAGTTATGTGGCACCAACAGGAAACAACGAACCAAATCAAGTGTAGACATACTAGAGAAAAAAACAATTTTTCTACAAATCAGTGGTGTTAAAAAGGGATCTATTACAGTATGAAAGAATCTTAAGAGACCCAAGAATCTAGTTAGGATGTTGCTTCTAGTAAACCAGCATAAAAAGACATCTTGAAATAATCAGAGAAGTGTGGACATAAATGGACATTCAGTTTCATTATGAAGCAACTGTTGCTACAGATACAAAACTGTTATACAGTTAGATTAAAAAGTCATCCTTTCTTAGGCATGCTTGCAAATACTGACAATTGAAATGACTTAATGTCTTAATTTTCTTGACAATACATCAACAAAAAGGTAGAAGATTTCAATAAGAGAAGTAGGGGGATTAGATGAGACAATACTGAGAAATATGGGTAAGTGTTTAACCTGGGAGATTGGTACATGGCTGTTTACATACTATTCTCTCTCATTGTATCCACTGGACTTCCAATGATACAAATTTTGATTAAGTAGTAAAAGAGGTTGTTTCACTGAGAAGAACACTAATATGTTTGGGAATGAAATTTCTGATGACGGTAAATCTGATGTATCATAGACAACTTTCAGGTGACCCCATCAGGCTCAGGAGGGGGGCCCTGAGCAATGATGTCTTCATTGAACCCAATAGTTTTCATGCAGGGCAAGAAAGGAAAAGTAATATTTCTAGCAGCAATTATTACTTAATATTTTAAATGCTATGTGTTTTAAATATAAATATATGAATGGGAAACTTCTGAATGTAGCTGAAATGGAGGCATCTTTCTTTCTTAGAAATTGCCTTAAACCAAACAAGGAGAACAAGAATCATAAAAGTAATCTCCACCCTCAGCCACCAAAAGGAAAACATCTTAAATTCTTTCAATTAAAAAAAAAAAGAATACAAAATCCTTCCTACAGAAAGAGAGAAAACAATCACAGATGTTGGGAAAATTCAGAGAGAAGATGTCTTCAATGCACATCTCAGAAAATCCAGTGAAGAACACTCTCGAAAACAGACGGATCAAAACTAAACAATGTGGGAAACATAGAAGAACAGTACACAAAGCTAACCCTGAGGTCTCCCGTTGCCAGGCACCTATGACTCATGCAACTCCTACTGCGTGAATGTGAAGAACACGTCCTCAGGTGCATATCCAAGAATTGAAGAATCAGTCTTTGCAACAGTCAGAAGTGGGTGCGTGGGCTATAGGCAGAGCCTATTTGCGCTGAAGTTTTAAGACACAGGGAAGGCAGGGTTGGGTAAGGAATCAGAGGCAATGCCTATTGGCAGCTTGTTGTTGGAGAAGCAAAGAAAACAGACTGAACTGTGAGCCACTCTGCAGACATCTTCCTTGGCTTGGATGAATTAAAATTAAAAGAACTATTTATACAGCCTGTGTCCTACTGAGAATTCCTGTTATTCTGGTTGTGGCCTGGCCTCTCCTCCCAGAAGACTGTCTGTAAAGGCAAGTCCAGAAGGATCTCAAATCATTCAGAGATGAGCCCTCATTAGGAAGGAACCATTCCAGGACCCACAAAGGACACTTCACATGAAAGCAAACAAATAAACAAGCAAACAAAAAACACAAGGAAAAGGAAAAGCAAGAGGAAACATTCAATAGCAAGAAGTCATGGTAAAATATTTCCTAAGAGGCAATGAAACAAACATAATGAAATAATAAAGCCAAGGGGCAATAGAGTGAGAAATAGAAGATTAAAATATTAGCTGGCAAACTGCAGATAAGTAGTAGAGAAAAAATAAAGGCATTGTGGAAATGAAGGCCAGGCTGAAAACAGCACAAGACCTTGCTGATGCACAACAATGGATCACAGATAAAGGTGAAGAAAACAACCCATAGGAAATAGTACTCAGAGAATGCTGCATGAGAACCGAGAGAGAACAGAGATGTGGGAGACAAAGTGCATATACCATAACTGTAAAAGAGTATATATATATATATATATATATCTCACATATATGTGTATATTCAATATATATTCTCACGTGCTTCACACATGCCCTAGGAGAAGCACAGAAATATTTAAGTGAGGTGACTACAAGGATACACAGGGAATGGTAACACCTTTACCTGTCTTACTATATAGGGCTGGGAATGGCCTTGAGCATGTAAGTCGTGTATTACTTATCTGATATTTTAAAATGAATAAGTCGATGTGTAAATATCAATATTATGTATATAAATAGGCATTCTGACATTTATAACTGTAATGTTTAAAGAGATAGCATATTAAGCTTCTAGTTTGAACTGTCAGTTATAGGATACAAGAAAGACTTGAGACCACCTTAAAGAAGATGACATGATGATGCAAATTAACACTCCCACATTGGACAACAGGAAAACATAAATAAAACCATTTCTCTCTCTTTTTTTTTTTTTCACAAATAAACTGCAAGTGGAAAGATGGAGGCAGATTTAATGACCTTCAATATTATAAAAATAGAATACATTAAATACATCACCCAAACACAAGATTTATGGAAATTGTTAGAATCCTGATTTGGAAAAGCAAGACACAAAATATAAATAACAAAAACAGACTTTTCCAAGATTAAATAAATACTTCTGGATGTTAATGAACATCTAAGTATTAAGGATATATAAAGGGTATGTGCAAAAGAGCAACTCATTTACAGATAAATATTGAATTGTATTCTAAAGATGAAAGAAGATATTTGGGAACTGCTTTTCAGTATATTAGAGTTGTAGGGAATTCCATGAGAGTGTAGAGGATATAAAACTGATCATGAGAAATTAGTTTTTATAAAATCCAGTGATAGGCATACAGAGACCCATTTATATTGCAAATCTACATACCTACCTGTGGGAAATTTTGAGGAAAGCAAAAAAAAAGTCATGTTTAGCTTCTGTAATTAATGACAAACATAATAATTATTATTGTAAGAAAAGCTAGGCTATTTTGCTCTCCAGGATTTCTGGCTGGTGGGTGAAACACCAGGGCAAATGAGCCTCAGTACATTTCACACACGAGCATTACATGGAGAACCTTTGTGTGAGTTGCTGACTAACTCCCAGCTCAGTGAGTTGAGACTAGTCTTACTGTACTCAGAGCTGTCAAAGCTGGAAGGCAGGAGAAATTTTCCCTGACTAAAGGAAACCAAATATGCAATCTTCACATTTCATAACTTTTCTAATAAACCAGATGTGATCTCACTCTTTGTAAAGCCTGGCCCTTCCCAACCTGCAGGCTCACCTTCCAGGACTGAGCCCAGCCCATTTTCTCCATATATAAGCTGCTGCTGGGAAGCTCCTCTTACAGACCTGCTCCTCTCAGCTCTGCACTGCACCCCTCGCTCCTTCCTCAGTCTCTGCTTCTTCAGGAACCATGTCTTGCAAATCCACCGTGAAGACCCAAAGCATCAGCCGCAGGGGCTTCAGTGCCGGCTCAGCCAGAGTCCCTGGGGTGTGCCGCTCTGGCTTCAGCAGCGTGTCCCTGTCCCGCTCCAGGGGCAGTGGTGGCCTCGCTGGAGTGTGTGGAGGAGCTGGCTTTGGCAGCCGCAGCCTCTATGGCCTGGGGGGCTCCAAGAGGATCTCCATCGCAGGGGGCAGCTGTGTCATCGGTGGTGGCTATGGCGGCAGAATTGGAGTTGGCTATGGCTTCGGGGGTGGAGCCGGGAGTGGATTTGGTTTTGGTGCTGGGGCTGGTAGTGGCTTTGGGCTCGGTGGTGGAGCTGGCTTCGGAGGTGGCTTCGGTGGTCCTGGCTTCCCTGTGTGCCCCCCTGGAGGCATCCAAGAGGTCACTGTCAACCAGAGTCTCCTGACTCCCCTCAACCTGCAAATCGACCCCACCATCCAGCGGGTGAGGACTGAGGAGCGGGAGCAGATCAAGACCCTCAACAACAAGTTTGCCTCCTTCATCGACAAGGTGAGCTGGGAGCATCTGCCCTAGTGGGGATTGCAGAGTGCCCAAGAGAGCCAACTAAGAGACCTGTTCTACCGGAGGGGAGACTCGGGGGAGAGGAGGGTGGGACTCAGGCGAGCTCTCCACTGGGATACAGGACAGGTTACATGTGGACCCCAGGCAGAAGGTGATGGAAATCATTTATAATTATTCATGGCCCCATTCCTGCCAAGGAAATAGTCACAGTTCTTGACAATCCTGAAGGAAAGAACAGGAAATGAGAGAATGCAATGAGATGGCTTGATCTTCTGGATGGTCTAAGAAGTTAAAAGGGTATTGCAGTGGAAACTGCATTTGAGTCATAGATGGATGCTGGATGGAGGAAAGAAAGCAAAAAACAAAAGGGAGTTTGAGGAAAAACAACTCAAGTATATATCCATAGAAATACTCACCTGTAGAACCAGAAAATGAGCCTTAAGGGGCTTTGTATCAGCCGGATTCATGCACTATATGGGAAACAAGATTAAATTCAATCATTATAGAATTGGAATCTAATCATTAGATTATAAACATCTGATATCCCTTTAACTGAGGCATGTGCTTTGTAAAAGCTCTGTGCAATAGGAGAAAAATGCTATGATAAAGTACATTTGTGCTTGTTCTTGTCACGAGGAAGACAGGAAGGGTTGAAAGTCACTGACTGACAGTCTCCATAAGTGAGAGGGAGGGAACATCTGACAGCTCCCTGGGGAAACTTGGCCATGAGATCTGTGTGGTGTGAAGCTAAAGAGTCAGGGGAGCAGAACTGTCAGCCTCTGTACAGGCTCTGGAGCAGCCCAGCACCACCAGACCACCAGATCAGCCTGGGGACTTGTCAACTCACAGATAACCATCTTGTTTCCCTGCAGGTCCGATTCCTGGAGCAGCAGAACAAGGTCCTGGACACCAAGTGGACCTTGCTGCAGGAGCAGGGCACCAGGACTGTGAGGCAGAACCTGGAGCCTTTGTTCGAGCAGTACATCAACAACCTCAGGAGACAGCTGGATAGTATCCTTGGGGAGAGAGGCCGCCTGGACTCGGAGCTCAGGGGGATGCAGGACACGGTGGAGGACTTCAAGAACAAGTGAGTGACAGGAGAGAAAACACCTTAGATTCCTGAAGCCCACACTTCAGTCTGTTAGATGACCAGGTCCAAATGAGGGCATGATTCTTAATAAAACATGTCAGTAGACATGACATTACAGTTGTTACTAAACACAAACCCTGAAGAACAAAAGGGCCATAAAAGTTGAATGGGAAGAGTAATGGAGTAAAGAAATTAGAAACCACAAATTACAACCTTCAGTCTTATTGACAAAAGTCTCATTTGTATATATCCATTCTGGGAAGCGGAGATCCCAGGCTGCTTTTTCTTGTATCATCTTCACCCCTGACTCAATTGGATTTTATTCCTTTTAATTCCAGATACGAAGATGAAATCAACAAACGCACAGCAGCAGAGAATGAGTTTGTGAAATTGAAGAAGGTGAGATTGAGTCAGATCAGGGGTTCATGGCCCTTTCCTGAAGGAGAGGGTTCTGAGAAAAGAATCACTGAGGAGACTAAAACAGGAGCAGACTGTGTAGGGGGGCTCATCTGATCCCAGGCTGTTTGCTTCTTCCCCAGGATGTGGATATTGCCTACATGAACAAGGTTGAACTACAAGCCAAAGTAGACGCTCTCACAGATGAGATCAACTTCCTAAGAACCTTCTATGATGCTGTAAGTATCTCTCCACATTCTGTTTTATTGCCTTTAAAGAGATTTGTGAAGAGTGGAATATCTTTGGTCTAGGTACCTCTCTAAACATCATGACCAAAGATGATCGGATGATCTCTTGTTCTGCAGGAACTGGCTCAGATGCAAACCCACATCTCAGACACTTCTGTGGTCCTCTCCATGGACAACAACCGCAACCTGGACCTGGACAGCATCATCGCTGAAGTCAAAGCCCAATATGAGGAGATCGCTCAGAGGAGCCGGGCTGAGGCTGAGTCCTGGTACCAGTCCAAGGTGAGTGGTGAGGAATCCCTGTGCCTCCTCTGTGATCATCAGGGAGGCTGTAGACTTCAGTGGGGAAACTACAACTAAGAAGTGGGGGCCTCTCAGGGTAGACCTTTTGGGTAATTATGCCGGAGTCTCGTAGGTCAAAGAACCCAAGTTAAGATGAAAGCTAATGTAGATCAAGGTGAGTGACTTTTGTTTTAGCTTTATTTCAATGTTGACTCTCAGCAAGAGTACAGAACATTGCTTGTCCTGAAGAGAACCAGTCAGTCAGTAGTCTTACCAAGGATGGTGTGTGATGGGTGAAGAGCGTCAATGACCTAGTAACACTAGTTTTCTTTAAATGTCTTATGGAAAACCATTAGATTCTATTTTGAAACCTTGGTTAGTGTCCCGTGAAGCCCATGGACAGCCCCCTTGTCTCCCTCTGGTTCACAGTACGAGGAGCTGCGGGTGACGGCGGGCAGACACGGGGATGACCTGCGCAACACCAAGCAGGAGATCTCTGAGATCAACCGCGTGATCCAGAGGCTGAGATCTGAGATTGACCACGTCAAGAAGCAGGTACAGTGGGGACCATGGAAGAGAAAAGCATTCTTTCCTTTCTAGACCATCAGGTATCATCAACCATCATGTGGGAAATTCTTGGGCACTGAGGAAAAAGCAGAGGGAGGAGGACATGTCATGGTTGAGTTTCCCCAGGTTAGAGAGATGGAGCCCAACTCAAGAGCAGGAAACAAACTCAGGATAGGACAAATCTCAGCTGGTCAGCGGTTCATCCACAGAGTCTAGAGGCATCAAAATGAGATTCCATAAGGAGAATGATTGAGTTGGGGATGCAAGACACACGTTGGCAAAGAAAAGCTCAGGCTAGAAAGTGCAGGGGAAGAATGCTGTAAATATGCTCATACTCAATGTGAAAAAGAATCTGAGAAAAGACACAGGACAAATGAGGTTGTTCAAAAAAATCTGTGAAGTGAAACGAAGGTGAGGTCTCAAGAGTTTGAGATAAAATTGTCTTTCAGGGAGGATGTTTGTGGTTTTGTAGAAGTTATTGTACATCCATGTGAACTTATCCAAAGTTCAACATTCAAAACTAGGCAGTAGGTCTATATCTTCCCATGTCCCCTGGTCTTCAGTCTTCTGTGGTATCTTCCAGCCCCATCATCATTAGGGTGGTTAACACAGAAGGGAATACATTTTCTTAAAGGACTCCAAGACTAGTTAAGGTTTGTAGAAAGGAGAAAAACTGGACAAAACGAATCAAACCTCCTTTTCCACGAGATCTGGGCTCTAGAGCTCTTCCTCACTGGGAAAGTAGAACTATGTTTCCTCTCCCCTGGAGTCCAGATTCAGGTTCCTCTGCCCTCCTCTCCTCTAGTGTGCCAGCCTGCAATCCGCCATCGCTGACGCTGAGCAGCGTGGGGAGCTGGCCCTCAAGGATGCCAGGAACAAGCTGGCTGGCCTGGAGGACGCCCTGCAGAAGGCCAAGCAAGACATGGCCCGGCTCCTGAAGGAGTACCAGGAGCTCATGAATGTCAAGCTGGCCCTGGATGTGGAGATTGCCACTTACAGGAAGCTGCTGGAAGGCGAGGAGTGCCGGTGAGTAACTCACACAGCCTCCACAATCATCTGGCTCCATCTCCAAGAAGTCCTGCCAATGAGCCCAAGTAGAAGGTGCTCTAGTGGTGGTCATAGTGCTACTCCCAGGACAGCACCGAGAAGGCAGGCTCCTGGGGACTCTCCTCACACGGAGGTTTCCCATGCGGGGCCAGCTGTGGCTCTGGGTCTCATTGTGGCTGTGTCTTCTCTCTCCTAGGCTGAGTGGGGAAGGCGTTGGACAAGTCAACATCTGTAAGTACCTTCACCTGCCCCCATCCCGTGCCCTTGTGTCCCTCTGACTGGATGCTGTGTGGCAGAGTGAGCTCACCATCTTGTCCTGACCTTGTCCCTTTGCCTCCACAGCCGTGGTCCAGTCCACTGTCTCTGGTGGCTATGGTGGTGCCAGCGGTCTCGGCAGTGGCTTAGGCGTGAGTGGAGGAAGTGGCTACTCCTACAGCAGCGGTCACAGCCTTGGAGGTGGCTTCAGTTCTGGCAGTGGCAGAGCCATAGGATGTGGCTTCGGCTCCTCTGGGGGCAGCAGTTCCACCATCAAATACACCACCACCACCTCCTCCTCCAGCAGGAAGGGCTACAAGCACTGAAGTCCTGTCATGGGCTCAAGCTCCCACAATGTCTCAGGCTCCCTCTGTTGCTTTGCACTCTCCTCCAGTTGCTTTATCTTTCCTGCTTCCTTTTCTTACTCCTTGAATTAAAACTGAAGTTGCTGAGTGTCCTCATCTCCTCTCTCCCAAAACCTGTTGCAACTGAGCTTCCATTGTTCACCATTGGAAGGTTGTTACTTGGGTCCTAGTCCAGACAGGGTAATCCCACTTACTTTCTACTGGCCCAGGAGATCCCATCTCAGAGATGTTGTGTTCCTCCCTTGCAGTGATTGTGAAAGCACAAGTGACTAGTTCTATGATGTACAGGATTTGTATCCCTGTGTTGCTTCCTCTGCTCTTTGCTCACTTGTATTGCTAAATAAAGCAGATTTATCATATAATGTGTGGTTTCACATAGCCTTTCTTTGTCACAAATGGTTCCTGAGGTTTTCACGTGACAGATGAAGCATACTTCTCAGGCATGAAGCACACTCCCCACCCCCATATGCCTCACTCGCTTCCTGTAGAGAACTTCAACAAACAGCAGCTTGGGATACTGATAATCAGCTTTCTCTCACAGATACAATTTAATCCAAATGTTTGGCAAGTGTAATGGGAGGACTCTGGTCCAGCATCACGTATACTCTGCTTTTTATTGTTGGGGCCAAGTGTAATCAATTAGTCTCTCCTCCTAAGACCACTCAACCCACACTCAAGGGGTCAAGTCTTAATGTTCATTTCAGGAATCATGTTTCTGGCCCATCAGAGCAGAACAACATTTAGCAATTAAATAGGATATTTGATTTTTATTTAGAGTTAACTTCCTAACAACAAACTTGCCTGAGAAAGTATATCAAGGATAATTAAAGCGTATGTACTTTTGAACCAAAATTCTATTTCTGTACATGTATCCTGAAGAAATAGTACAAACACAGGAAGAAGTATATACATGGATGTGAATTCCAACCATCTTCCCAGCATGGAAAAACTGAAAGTGGGAGAGTTGATCACATTCAGCAGAAAACTCAGATGCTGGTTTCTCAAAGTGTGAAGGCAAAATAAGAATGGTAATTTCCACCTTCTCACACCTTAACACTCTCTAGGAGGTGGATGAAGCTGAGTCTTTCCTCTCTCCGGTGTGATCTGGCTGCTGTGACTTCTCTGAATGGGGATAATTTAAACTCAGGATATGGTGCAAGGCTCCTCACTCATTGGTGCTGTCTTTTGGCCACGCCAGTCCCTATTTCCTCATGAGTGACCATTATCTCCTTTGCCCCCAGGCTCTTACATCACGAGAGAAAGTTCCTTGGTTTCAATAGCATGGAGAGGGTGCCTCAGGATCCCCTTATCAGTACACTGCTGTGTTCACCTATAACCATTCCCCCAGTGAGGTGGGCAGCCTCTCACACTGGTATCTTCTCACTCTCCCCAGAATTCCCCAACAGCAGGTATGTGATGACTGGGTTCCAAAATCCATGCCCACTTAGTGTCTGTATTATTATGTACCTATCAGAAGTAATGGAAAGAAAATACTGACTAGGAAAAATACATAGAATACAATAATTAATAATAAGCAGATTGCAAAATAATATGTAGACATAGATTTATCTAATGAAAATCTTAGGGTGCAGATGTTGATAGCAAAATAGCAGACTGGAAAGCCCCAAACTCTCCTTTTGCTAAAGAAACATTGAAAAAACAACCAGAAGCTGTCTGAACATTGTAGGGGCTCTGGAAAACACTCAAAATTTGCAATAGCCAAGCAAATGCCCTCTCAAGAAAATCCATCTTCCATATTACAGCAAAATGTCATGACAATGTTCCTAGCGCTTTCCCTCCCCTATATGCGGTGCAGTTGTGGCCTTGAGCAGACAGCAACCTTGTTCGTAAACTTTTTTTCCAATCCCCCTCCCACACTCCAGTTGCCCCTCAAACCCATTTGCTCCTCTTGGTCACCCTTCACCCACCAGCACATGCATCTTGAATTGAAGATGCAGATGCAGACTATTTGAAAATGATTGTGCAAATCTCTTCAAACACATCTGGGGGGCATTCCTGAAGAAATGTTGCAAGGGTCCCATCTTCGTTTCCCATAAATTCAGATGCAGGCAAGAAAAGTAGCAGGAAGACTCAGTAAAAACTACAGGGCAAACTACAAAGACATCGACACCTGGGGCAAAAGATTACGGGAGAAGACACACAATAGACCCTCTGCCCATCCAAGGCCCAGAGGCTAAGCTGCAGTGAGACTCTTTGGGAAATGAGGACATTCAAAGGCAGCTGTGCATAGGAGAACATTTAGAAAACTGTGTCTAGGTCCAGGCAAAACACATGTACAGAAATGTCTTGAGTAGTCTTAAGCATTCATCTGGGACTGCTCTCTAGGTTCAGAGCAAGCCCTGTTATGTGGTGAAGGAGCGTCCCATCACAGGGAGAAGTGGTTGTTCTCAGTCTGCTGTTTTGGCTTTTTTATTGTTGTTGTTTTTCAGCTCCTGGTATACAAAAACATCTTCATCAAAAACAGTAGCTGACACAAGCTATAGGAGCAGCCTGATGTTGAGGTGTTCAGCATGCCAGGCGCGGTTGACTCATTTAACACTACTAGTCAATGTGAAGCATAGGTCCTCAGGCACAAACCCAAGAATCTCTTGTTTGCAAAAGTCATGGGGTGCATGCATGACCTGAGGCAGGACCCTGTTAGTCATGAACTTTCTAGAAACTGGGAAGTAGAATTGGATAAAAAAATCAGAGACATTTGATTGCCTATTGGCAGCATTTTGTTAAACAAGAGGGAAAAAAAGCAGAGACTGTGAATTGTAAGTTATTCTGCAATGATTCATTGGGCAAGGTTTTTAAGGAATAATAGAATTATTCACATAGCCTGTTAGCCTAAATATGCCCCCAGCTCACTCCCCATAATATTTTCTGCCAACAACTCATCTAGACGGAGTTCACATCTTTCAAAGATGAGCACTAGTCAGAAGGGAACCATTCCAGGACCAGCAAGAGATACACATTCAAAAATGAAATGAATAGGAAAATAAAAAGACAGATAATGAGCACTCATCAGAACAAAGTCATCATAAAATATTGCCAAAATAAAATAAATCCTCTATAAAATTCAAGGGAAAAAAGCATATAATGAGAGAGTAAGATAGAAAACATTACTTAGAGAAGTCAGATATGAGGCAGAGAGAAAAATAAAACTAGCAGGGAGATGAAGGTCAAGTTGATGTCAGTACAAAGGGCAATACACACGCTGAATGCACAGCAAAGAGCATATGGGATAATATTGAGGAAAGAGAATCAGGGTCTTCAGTTCAGTTCAGTTCAGTCGCTCAGTCGTGTCCGACTCTTTGTGACCCCATGAATCGCAGCACGCCAGGCCTCCCTGTCCATCACCAACTCCCGGAGTTCACCCAGACTGACGTCCATCGAGTCAGTGATGCCATCCAGCCATCTCATCCTCTGGCGTCCCCTTCTCCTCCTGCCCCCAATCCCTCCCAGCATCAGAGTCTTTTCCAATGAGTCAACTCTTCGCACGAGGTGGCCGAAGTACTGGAGTTTCAGCTTTAGCATCATTCCTTCCAAAGAAATCCCAGGGCTGATCTCCTTCAGAATGGACTGGTTGGATCTCCTTGCAGTCCAAGGGACTCTCAAGAGTCCTCTCCAACACCACAGTTCAAAACCATCAATTCTTCGGCACTCAGCCTTCTTCACAGTCCAACTCTCACATCCATACATGACCACAGGCAAAACCATAGCCTTGACTAGACAAACCTTTGTTGGCAAAGTAATGTCTCTGCTTTTGAATATGCTATCTAGGTTGGTCATAACTTTCCTTCCAAGGAGTAAGCATCTTTTAATTTCATGGCTGCAGTCACCATCTGTAGTGATTTTGCAGGGGTCTTAGTGGGAGTTAATAAGAGGTTAAAGAAAGGTCAAGAGGCTATAGGATAGACAAAGAATACAAAGGAGATTCAACACAAGCATAATTTGAACAACTAACGGAAAAGAATGTACACACACACACACAACCTCACACATACAAATGGTCCCTCCCAAAGCACAGAAACATCTTCAATTAGGTGATTAGGGATTTGTGCTGAGATTCATTTTGACAAATAAATATAAGCAAATGTGTGTAATTTAGTCATTTTAAAATATGTAAAACCTAGACAGCATATTAAAAAGCAAAGACATCATTTTGCTAACAAAAATCCATCTAGTTAAATGGTTTTTCCAGTAGTCATGTACAGATGTGATAGTTGGACCATAAGGAAAGCTGAGCACCGAAGAACTGATGTTTTCAAATTGTGGTGTTGGAGAAGACTCCTTACGGTCCCTTGGACTGCAAGGAGATCAAACCAGTCAATCCTAAAGGAAATCAATCCTGAAGAGTCATTGGAAAGACTGATGCTGAAACTCTAATATTTTGACTAGCTGATGCAAAAAGCCAACTCATTAGAAAAGACCCTGATGCTTGGAAAGATTGAGGGCAGGAGGAGAAGGGGAAGACAGAGGATGAGATGGTTGGATGGTGTCACTGACTCAATGGACATGAGCTTGAGCAAACTTCGGGTGAGAGTGAAGGACAGGCAAGCCTGGCGTGCTGCAGTCCATGGAGTTGCAAAGAGTTGGACATGACTTAGTAACTGAACAACAACAACAAATATCATATATGGGTATAAAGAGTGAAGTCTTGCAGCTTGTGACAACATGGATGGATCTCTAGGGCTTTACCTTAAGTGACATAAGTCAGAGAAAAACAAGTATTGCAAATCTCTCATATGTGAAATCCAAAAAGCATACGCATTTTCAAAAATTTAAAAACTTAACTCATAGATGCAGAGACCAGATTGGTGGTTACCAGAGGTGGGGAGAGGTGGGAGAGGTGAGAGAAATGGGTGAAATGATTTTGCAGGTTTTAAGTTTAAATAAATTAAATTTTTAAAAAAACCCCACAGAGATACAATTGTATATATTCTTGGAATGTGATGACTAACATCACAATAATTGAGGATACCAAGGCAACAATATGGAGCAACTGGAGCACTCATACACTGCTGTGGAAACACAAAATGATGCAAGTATTCTGCAAATATATATACATATAAATTTATACATTTGCCTATACCTATATATCTATATAGGGCTTTCTTGGTGGCTCAGGTGATAGAGAATCTGCCTGCATGGAGAAGGAAATGGCAATCCACTCCAGTACTATTGCCTGGAAAATCCCATGGACAGAGGAGCCTGGTAGGCTACGGTCCATGGGGTCACAAAGAGTCGGGCATGACTGAGTGACTTCACTTTCACTTTCTTTGGGACAGGAGTGAAAACTGACCTCTTCCAGTCCTGTGGCCACTGCTGCATTTTCCAAATTTGCTGGCATATTGAGTGCAGCACTTTCACAGAATCATCTTTTAGGATTTGAAATAGCTCATCTGGAATTCCATCACCTCCACTAGCTTTGTTCACAGTGATGCTTCCTAAGGCCCAATTGACTTTACATTCCAGGAACAAAAAGAATTAAATATCTTTAATTCTCAAAACACCATTGCAACAACAAAAAAAATAAATATCTAGGAATAGACATACCTAACCAAGATAAAGCTGAAATTCCAGTACTTCACCCACCTCGTGTGAAGAGTTGACTCACTGGAAAAGACTGATGCTGGGAGGGATTAGGGGTGGGAGGAGAAGGGGATGACAGAGGATGAGATGGCTGGATGGCATCACTGACTCAATGGACGTGAGTCTGAGTGAACTCTGGGAGTTGGTGACAGACAGGGAGGCCTGGCGTGCTGTGATTCATGGGGTCACAAAGAGTCGGACACGACTGAGCAACTGAACTGAACTGAACTAAGATCATGGCATCTGGTCCCATCACTTCATGGGAAATAGATGGGGAAACAATGGAAACAGTGTCAGCCTTTATTTTGGGGCGCTCCAAAATCACTGCAGATGGTGATTGCAGCCATGAAATTAAAAGATGCTTACTCCTTGGAAGGAAAGTTAGGACCAACCTAGATTGCATATTGAAAAGCAGAGATATTACTTTCCCAACAAAGGTCCATCTAGTCAAGGCTATGGTTTTTCCAATGGTCATGTATGGATGTGAGTTGCACTATGAAGAAAGCTGAGTGCTGAAGAATTGATGGTTTTGAACTGTGGTGTTGGAGAAGACTCTTGAGAGTCCCTTGGACTGCAAGGAGATCCAACCAATCCATTCTAAAGGAGATTAATCCTGGGATTTCTTTGGAAGGACTGATGCTAAAGCTGAAACTCCAATACTTTGGCCACCTCATGTGAAAAGTTGACTGATTGGAAAAGACTCTGATGCTGGGAGGGGTTGGGAGCAGGAGGAGAAGGGGATGACAGAGGATGAGATGGCTGGATGGTATCACCGACTCAATGGACAAGAGTTTGGGTGAACTCTGGGAGTTGGTGATGGACAAGGAGGCCTGGCGTGCTGCAATTCACGGGATCTCAAAGAGTAGGACACGACTGAGTGACTGAACTGAACTGAAGGAGACAAAAGAACTGTACACAGAAAATTATATGACAGTGATGAAAGAAATCAAAGATGACATAAACAGATGGAGAGATGTTCCATATTCCTGGGTAGGAAGAATCAATATTGTGAAAATGACTATACTACCAAATGCAATCTACAGATTCAATGCAACCCCTATTAAATTACCAACAGCATTTTTCACAGAACTAGAACAAAAATTTTCACAATTCATATGGAAACACAAAAGACCCCAAATAGCCAAAGCAGTCTTGAGAAAGAATACTGGAGCTGGAGAAATCAACCTTCCTGACTTCAGATTATACTACAAAGCTACAATCATCAAGACAGTATGCTACTGGCACAAAAAAACAGAAATATAGACCAATGGAACAGACAGAAAGCCCAGAAATAAACCCTTGCACCTCTGGGTACCTTATTTTTGACAAAGGAGGCAAGAATATACAATGGGGCAAAGACAGCCTCTTCAATAAATGGTGCTGGGAAAACTGGACAGCTACATATAAAAGAATGAAATTAGAACACTTCCTAACACCATACTCAGAGATAAACTCAAAATGGATTAAAGATCTAAATGTAAGACCAGAAAGTATAAAACTCTTAGAGGATAACATAGGCAGAACACTCGATGACATAAATCAAAACAAGATCCTCTGTGACCCACCTCCTAGAGTAAGGGAAATAAAAACAAAAGTATACAAGTGGGACCTGATTAAACTTAAAAGCTTTTGCACAGCAAAGGAAACTATAAGCAAGGTGAAAAGACAACCCTCAGAATGGGAGAAAATAATAGCAAGTGAAAAAATTGACAATGGATTAATTTCCAAAATATACAAGCATCTCATACAACTCAATACCAGAAAAGCAAACAACCAATCAAAAAGTGGGGAAAAGACGTAAACAGGCATTTCTCCAAAGAAGACATACAGATGGCTAACACACACATGAAAAGATGCACAACATCACTCAGGATATTACAGAAATGCAAATCAAATCCACAGTGAGATATCACCTCACACCAGTCAGAATGGCCATCATCAAAAAGTCTACAAACAATACATGCTGGAGAGGGTGTGGAGAAAAGGGAATGCTATTTATTGCATTGTTGGTGGGAATGTAAATTGATACAGCTACTATGGAAGACGGTATGCAGATTCCTTAAAAAACTAGTAATAAAACCATCATATGACACAGCAATCCCACTCCTAGGCATATACCACAAGGAAACCAAAATTGAAAAAGTCACATGTCCCATCATTCATTGCATCACTATTTACAATAGCTAGAACATGGAAGCAACCTAGATGTCCATCAACAGATGAATATATAAAGAAATTGTGGTACATATACACAATGGAATATTACTCAGCCATAAAAAGGAATGCATTTGAGTCAATTCTGATGAGGTGGATGAATCTAGAATCTGTTATGCAGGGTGAAGTGAGTCAGAAAGAGAAAGATAAATATCATTCTAATGCACATATACAGAAATTAGAAAAATTGCACTGAAGAGTTTATTTACAGGGAAGCAGTAGAGAAACAGACATAGAGAATAGACTTATGGACATGGGGAGAGGGGAGGAGAAGGTGAGATGTATGGAAAGAGTAACGTGGAAACTTACATTACCGTGTGTAAATTAGATAGCCAATAGGAATTTGGTGTATGGCTCAGGAAACTCAAACAGGGGCTCTGTATCAACCTAGAGGAATGGGATGGGGAGGGAAATGGGAGGGAGGTTCAAAAGGGAGGGGACATATGTATACCTATGGCTGATTTATATTGAGGTTTGACAAAAAACAACAAAATTCTGTAAAGCAATTATCCTTCAATAAAAAAAAAATTAATTAAAAAAAAAAAAAAAAGAATTTGCCTGCAGTGCAGGAGACCCGGGTTCATATGCAATGATATCAGAGAAGGCAATCACAAAAGCCAAAGAGTGGAAAACTCTATAGGATAGGTTGTTGTTGTTGCTTGGTCACTAAGTTATGTCTGACTCTTTGTAACCCCATGGACTTAAGCATGCCAGGCTTCCCTGTCCTTCACTCTCTCCTAGAGTTTTCTCAATCATGTCCATTGACTTGGTGATGCTATCTAACCACCTCATCATCTGTTGTGCTCTTCTCCTTCTGCCTTCAATCTTTCCCAGCATCAGGGTCTTTTCTAATGAGTCAGCTCCTCACATCAGCTGGCCAAAGTACTGGAGTTTCAGCTTCAGCATCAGTCCTTCCAATGAATATTCAGGGTTGATTTCCTTTAGGATTGACTTGTTTGATCTCCTTGCTGTCAAAGGGACTCTCTAGAGTCTTCTCCAGCACCACAATTTGAAGGCATCAGTTCTTTGGCGCTCAGCTTTCCTTATGGTCCAACTCTCACATCCATATGTGACTATTGGGAAAACCATAGGTTTGACTGTATGGACCTTTGTAAATAGGCAACCTAGTTTATTTAATAAATAAATGGCCAAAAAATTAAGATCGAAATGATATAAAGGATGTATTATTTAAAGGATATATCACCCAAATAAACATGCATGGACATTATTTAGACCCTGAGTTGAACAAATTATGAAAATAAATAAGAATGAAGGGAAATTTGAATGTTCACTAAACTTCTTGATGTTAAAGAATTATTGTTAAATTTTTAAGGTATAAAAATAGCATTTTGGTCATTTTCTAAAAAGTCTATCATTTAGACATAAACACTGAATTGAATATGAAACTCTATGACCTTCCTTCTGGAATTTCCTTTCAAATAATTTAAGATGGATGAAGAAAGTGGGTGGAGTTAAGGATGAAATAAAGTTGACCTTGAGATAATAATCACAAAATCTGGATAATGGGCACCCATCCATGATAGATCAATAAGAACCTATTATGTTGTTCTTATACTTTTCTATCTGTTAATTTTTACATAATGGGAAGAGCAAGTCAAATTTAATGTATTTATAATCATTGGGAAAATGGTAATCTTTCTGTTAGAGCATAAACAATAGACTGCTCTTAGATTTCCAAGTTCTCAGCTATTACAAAAGATCAGATTGGAATTACGGATGAAGCAAAGCTAGCCTTGACATGATAATTGCAAAATCAAGGTAATGGGCATGTACATTCTGATACTAAAGCATATTCAATGCATAAATTCATAAAATCCATAAAATCCATAATTCAGTGCATATTAAACCTTTGTTTGAGACAAAGTCTAACTCCTCAGTTCAGTTCAGTCACTCAGTTGTGTCCGACCCTTTGCGACCCCATGAATCGCAGCACGCCAGGCCTCCCTGTCCATCACAAACTCCCGGAGTTCACTCAGACTCAAGTCCATCAAGTCAGTGATGCCATCCAGCCATCTCATCCTCTGGCGTCCCCTTCTCCTCCTGCCCTCAATCCCTCCCAGCATCAGAGTCTTTTCCAATGAGTCAGCTCTTCGCATGAGGTGGCCAAAGTACTGGAGTTTCAGCTTTAGCATCATTCCTTCCAAAGAAATCCCAGGGCTGATCTCCATCAGAATGGACTGGTTGGATCTCCTTGCAGTCCAAGGGACTCTCAAGAGTCTTCTCCAACACCACAGTTCAAAAGCATCAATTCTTCGGCACTCAGCTTTCTTCACAGTCCAACTCACATCCATACATGACCACAGGAAAAACCATAGCCTTGACTAGACGGACCTTTGTTGGCAAAGTTATATCTCTGCTTTTGAATATGCTATCTAGGTTGGTCATAACTTTCCTTCCAAGGAGTAAGTGTCTTTTAATTTCATGGCTGCAGTCACCATCTGCAGTGATTTTGGAGCCCAAAAAAATAAAGTCTGACACTGGTTCCACTGTTTACCCATCTATTTCCCATGAAGTGATGGGACCGGATGCCATGATCTTCGTTTTCTGAATGTTGAGCTTTAAGCCAACTTTTTCACTCTCCTCTTTCACTTTCATCAAGAGGCTTTTTAGTTCCTCTTCACTTTCTGCCATAAGGGTGGTGTCATCTGCATATCTGAGGTTATTGATATTTCTCCCAGCAATCTTGATTCCAGCTTGTGTTTCTTCCAGTCCAGTGTTTCTCATGATGTACTCTGCATATAAGTTAAATAAGCAGGGTGACAATACACAGCCTTGATGTACTCCTTTTCCTACTTGGAACCAGTCTGTTGTTCCATGTCCAGTTCTAACTGTTGCTTCCTGACCTGCATTCAGATTTCTCAAGAGGCAGGTCAGGTGGTCTGGTATTCCCATCTCTTTCAGAATTTTCCACAGTTTATTGTGATCCACATAGTCAAAGGCTTTGGCATAGTCAATAAAGCAGAAATAGATGTTTTTCTAACTCCTAGCCTCAGTTAATTGAGAATAGTCTCATACTGATATCAAAGATCAAATGCAGGAGAATTTTTTCCTTTGTTAAAGGAAGCCAAGAAGCAGCCTTCTTATTTCTTATCCTTTCTAATAACCAAAGTATCATCTCATTGTTTATAAAGCCCAGCCCTTCCCAGTCTCAGGCTCACTTTCCAGGGCTGAGCCCAGCCCATTCTTCCTTTCACTCTAGCTACTGGAAGCCCATCTCATACTTTTCCTCTCATGCCCTTCTTAACCTCTTCTTCCTCAGGAACCAAATCCACCATGAAGACCCAAAGCAGCAGCTGCAGGGGCTTCAGTGCCAGCTCAGCCAGAGTCCCTGGGGTCTGCCACTCTGGCTTCAGCAGCGTGTCCCTGTCCCGCTCCAAGGGCAGTGGCGGCCTCACTGGAGTGTGTGGAAGAGCTGGCTTTGGCAGCCACAACCTCTATAACCTGGGAGGCTCCAAGAGGATCTCCATCACAGGGGGCAGCTGTGTCATCGGTGGTGGCTATGGCGGCAGAATTGGAGTTGGCTATGGCTTCAGGGGTGGAGCCGGAAGTGGATTTGGTTTTGGTACTAGGGCTGGTAGCGGCTTTGGGCTCGGTGGGGAAGCTGACTTTGGAGGTGGCTATGGAGGCTCTGGCTTCCCTGTGTTTCCCCCTGGAGGCATCCAAGAGGTCACCGTCAACCAGAGTCTCCTGACTCCCGTCAACCTGCAAATCGACCCCACCATCCAGCGGGTGAGGACTGAGGAGCGGGAGCAGATCAAGACCCTTAACAACAAGTTTGCCTCCTTCATCGACAAGGTGAGCTGGGAGTATCTGCCCCAATGGGGATTGCAGAGCGCCCAAGAGAGCCAACTAATGTCCTATCCGGGGAGACTTGGGGAAAAGAGAGGAGGGGACTCAGAGGAGCTCTCTACAGGCATGCAGGACAGGTTCCATGTGTATCACAGGCAGGAGATGATGGAAATTATTTAGATCCTGCAAATTTCTCTCATCCCTGCCTAGGAAACATTGTCAACTCTTGATAACCCTGAAGCAGAGAAAAAGAAAGGGAAGAATGAAATAGATTAACACTTACCACTAATAGGTCTACAATGGGATACAAAGAAAAGGCCAGTCACCACCTACTCTGAGGTTCTGGCCCACCTTTCTAGTAGGAAGGGAAAAAAAAGAGAAGAAAAGTAAAAAAAAAAAAAAATTCCATACAGATGAGAAGAAGAAATGTTTGAGATGTGTAAATATTTATAATTTGCTTTTAAAAAGAAGCTATTCTAGAAACAGAGCATGGCCACCTATAACAATGCTTTAGAAGAGATACAAGCTCTAAATGTGAGTTTAGATTAGTAGTTAATCATTAGACAACATTTAACATCCCTTTGACTGAAATCCACTAGAAAATAAAAGCTTTGTATATTATATAGGATAGAAACCATTTTAAACTGAAATTTTGATTCTGCTTGCCAAAATAAAGAGAGGAAGTGATGAAAATTCACTGATATAGGCACACTTACTTATAGGGCAGGAACAGCTCAAAAATCCATGGGGGAATTTCATCAGCGAGATCTGTCAGTTTAGAAGGAAGAAGATTAGGGGAGCATACCTCCCAATCTGAGTCTCTGTATTCTCTTAATAGCCCAGCACCATGGACACCACTGCAGCCTTCTTGGAAACCTAGTAATACGGACGCTTGTTGCTATCTCCAAGAAATGGCTCTCTTGCCTTCCTCCAGATGTAGTTTCTGGAGAAACAAGCGCCTGGACACCAAGAGGACCCTGCCTCAGGAGCAGGGACCCAAGCCCGTGAGGCTGACCCTAGTGACTATGTTTGAGTAGTACATCAACAACCTCAGGGAGTGGAAGGATTATCTTCTCTTTTTTTAGTGACTGCCCAGATTCAGAGCTCATGCAGGATCTGGTGGAGAACTTCAGGAACAAGTAGATTACAGGAAATACTTAAGCTTTCTGAAATCCACACTTAGTCTACTGAGTGACTAGGTTCAGTTGTGGCCATGATGGCTTAAAAAAATATCCAGTGGAAATGAAAATTGTAAATTGTTGTCTAAACAGGAACAGACTCACAGACTTAGAGAAAGAAATTTTGGTTCCTGGGGTTGGGGGGGAAGATGGGGGAAGGGACAGCAAGAAAGTACGGGAAGGTCGTATTGTAATACTGCTATATTTAAAATGGATAACTGACAAGGACCTACTGCATAGCACATGTAACTCTGCTCAATGTTATGTGGCAACCTGGATGGGAGGGGAGTTTGGGGGAGAATGGATATATGTATATGTATGGCTAAGTCCCTTCACTGCTCACCTGAAATTATCACAGCATTGTCAATCAGCTATACTCCAATACAAAATAAAAAATTTTTTAAAAAATAGATAACTAATGAAAGCCTACAGTGCAGCACAGGGAACTCTACTCAGTGCTCTGTGGTAACCTAAATGGGAAAGAAATCCAGAAAAGAGGGGATATATGTATACATATAACTGATTCACTTGGCAGTAGTAGAAACTAACACAACATTGTAAAGCAACTTTATTCCAATAAAAATTAATTAAAAATAAATACATTGCCTAAGAAAAATACGAATGAACAAAATGGGCAATAGACTTCATTATCAAGTACATATCCCCAATACTAGGGGAAAAGATGAGAGAATAGTCACTTCTTAGGCTCCTTGGACTGATAGTTCCATTCAACAATTATCCATTTTAATGAAAAAATGTTGGGTCAGAACAGGTTTTTTCAAAATCCTTTATGAATTGGCTCAAGCATCTCTCCTCATCCTCTCTTTCTGGAAATGAAGAAATAAATAAGCACCGAATCAATTTGTAACACTGAAGAAACTTAGCTTAGCAAGGTTAGGTGTCCCCAACCTTTTGTTGAAGGCTAGAAGAGCCCACATCTGGGAAGAGAAGATGTTGGGTGGGCTGGGAGTGGGGGTCAGCTGAGTCTGAGTTGTTTCTCCTCTCCCAGGAGGTAGATGCTGCATGAATGAGGCTGAAGTGCACACCAAGATAAGTACCTTTATCGATCAAGTTGTTTTCTTACATTCCTACTTTGAGATGGTGAGCTCCTCACCCTGTTTGTTTTTCTGCTTAAGGGTCTGAGTGCATGGAAAGCTGGGGGGTGGATCTCATAGATGTATCACTGGGAGCAGAGGTACTGACAATCCATATCTCGTAGGAGTTCCCTCAGATGCAATCTCAGAACTTAGACCTTTTCATAGTCCTCTTCATGGACAACCAGCATAATCTGGACCCGGATAGCATCATCTCTGAGGGCGAAAGCCTATAGGGAAGATTGCTCAAATGAGGCCAAGTCCTTATACCAAAAAGAGTGAGCAGTTTCCAGCAATGGGAGAGGAATTCTGTGCCCCTCACTCCCTGCTCACAGTTGGTTACACTCAGCTGCACCAGCTTAACTGCAGTTTTTTGTGTGGAGTCTGAAATACAAAGACACTGGGTGATCTCATAGGATGTCTGTCATTGCTCCATTCAAGTAGACAATTAAAGAATTTGCAACAAGGCCTATTGAACAAAAAGAAAAAAGTTTAATGACATTGCCCTACTGAGTTTTGCCTTCAACCTCTTTCTGATTATGAAATCCCTTAGATATCACAAAGAACATCATAGGTAATTGAAAAACTAGATGCTCGGTGATCAAACAGAACTATTCAATTGTGAAGCAGCAAACACTCTTGTACCACCTATTTTTTTCTAGAAAAGAAGTCACATCATTTGGTATGAGTTTATTAGAGGGCTGGGGATCGAAAGCCACTGTTGGCACATGAAAGGCCAGAAACACTGCATCTCCCCCCGTGCACACAGCTTCTCTGTCCTTCTGGATACAGTATAAGTCGCTGCAGGTCAAGATAGACACACAAAGGGATGAACTGCACGAAATCAAGCAGGAGACTGCTGAGCTTAACCCACATAATCCGGAGACCGATCTGAGACAGACAACGGCCACGTGCACTTCACCGTCTCCAGTGGCTATGGCAGTGTCAATGGTGTCAGCAGCGGCTGAGGCCTGCGCAGTGGCAGTGGCGAGCCTTACAGCAGCACTCACAGCCTTGGAAGTGGCTTCAGTTCTGGCAGTGGCAGAGCCATAGGGGGCTGGTTTCAGCTCCTCTGGGGGCAGCAGTTCCACCATCAAATATACCACCACCTCCGTCTCCTCCAGCAGGAAGATCTAAAAGCGCCTAAGTCATCCTATTGGTATTTGGTCCCACATTGTCTCAGGTCCCCTGTCCAGCTGCATTGCTCATTCCTTAGGATGCCGCCTCTCTCCCGCCTCCGACTTCTCTTGGCCTATGAGTTAGAGCTGAAATCGCAAAGTTCTCATTTCCTCTCTCTATACCAACTTCATCTGAGCTTCCCTTATTCACCATCAGAAGGTCAACAGTCAGTGTCGTGGAGATATGTAGACATCCTATTGATGTTCCCATCTTATCATCATTTTCGTCAGTCTACCATGATTCTGGGAAGAAAATGACTTACGCCCGCCTTGAAAACTGAAACTCAATCTACATCGTGCTATCAGAGCAGGGACTCTTCCCTTTAATTTTAATTATCCTATCCATTCTAACAAGACTCAAGAGTTCCTCACAAGAATGAATAAGTTATTTTCTTCTGCAGTGTCTCTACATGGTATTGACGCCACCCTCTCAGATATCCCTGCGATGCTTTGCTCTCTTTGCTTTCTTTTGTTGTGTTGAAGAAAGCAGATTTATAATAAAAAGATTCTGTGTTAGACTGTATTTATGATCATGTACTGGTCCTGAAATTTTCTTATCCCACTCAGAGATCCTCATCTTTGTAGAACCACCTCTTAGCCCCACTGATGACTTAACCTGTCTCATACCCAGCTCTGTTGGTTAACATCATGTGATACTCAGTCCTGTGGGTGGATGAGTATCCACCCACAGGGTATTTGGCTCTCTGCCAAATATTTGGCTCTCTGCCACTCAGCTTTTTCTCAAAATGGAGTTTTTGAAGCAGTCTCTTCAGCAAGTGGTGTTGGCAAAGTTGGACACCTATGTGTAAATCAATGAATTTAGAACATGCCCTCTCACCATACACAAAAATACACTCAAAATAGCTTGAAGACTGAAACACAGGACATGACATCATAAAGCCCCTAAAAGAGAACACAGGCAAAACATCCTCTGACATAAATAGTACTAATATTTTCTTGGGTCAGTCTCCCAAGGCAATAGAAACAAAAACAAAAGTAACCTAATCAGACTTATAAGCTTTTGTACAGCAAAGGAAGCCATAAACAAAATATAAAGAAAATCTACCAAATGAGAGAAAATATTTGCAAATGCTGTGTCTGACAAGGGCTTAGTTTTCAAAATATACAGACAGCTCATACAAAAAAAAACAACAAAAACAGTCCAATCGGAAAATGAGAGAAGACCCAAAGAAACATTTCTCCAAGGAAGAAATAGAGATGGCCCATAGGCAAATGAAAAGATCAGCATCACTAATAGTTAGAGAAATGCAAATCAAAGTTATCAGTACAATGAGGTACCACCTCAGAATGGTCCGAATGGTCATCATTAAAAAGTCTACAAATAACAAATGCTGGAGAGGGAGTGGAAAAAGGGAACCCTCCCTACACTGTTGGTGGTTCAACCACCATGCAAAACAGTATGGAGGTTCCTCAGAAAACTAAAAATAGAATTACCATATGACCCAGCAATCCAACTCCCAGGCATATATCCAGACAAAACTATACTTAAAAAAGATATGTACATCCCTACATTCATAGTGGCACTATTCACAATAGCCAAAACATGGAAGCAATCTCAATGTCCAACAACAAATGAATGGATAAAGAAGATGTGGTACATATACATAATGGAATACCACTCAGTCATAAAAAATAATAAAATAATGCCATTTGCAGCAACATGCATGCAACTAGAGATTATCATACTGAGTGAAATAAGTCAGAAAGACAAAGCCAAACCCCATATGATGTCACTTGTATGTGGAATCTAAAATATGACTAAATATTTTAGAAATATTAATATCTAAAATATGAATCTAAAAAATGAACTTATCTTTGAAACAGAAGCAAAATCAGGGACATACAGAATAGACTGGTGGTTGCCAAGAGGGTGGGTGGGTGGTGGCAGAGGGTAGGAGTGGGAGTTTGGGATTAGTAAATGCAAACTTCATGGCAAATAGATGGGGAAACAATGGAAACAATGACAGACTTTATTTTCTTAGGCTCCAAAATCACTGCAGATGGTGACTGCAGCCATGAAATTAAAAAACGCTTGTTCCTTGGAAGAAAAGCTATGACAAACCTAGACAGCAATCCTAAAAAGCAGAGACATTACTTAGCCAACAGAGGCCCATATAGTCAAAGCTTTGGTTTTGCCAGTAGTCACATATAGATGTGAGAGTTGGACCATGAAGAAGCCTGAGCACCAAATAATTGATGCTTTTGAACTGTGGTGTTGAAGAAGACTCTTGAAAATCCCTTGGACTGTAAGAAGATCAAACCAGTCAATCCTAAAGAAAATCAACCCTGAATATTCATTGGAAGGACTGATGCTGAAGCTGAAGCTCCAATACTTTGGCCACCTGGTGGGAAGAGCTGAGTCATTGGAAGAGACCCTGATGCTGAGAAAGACTGAAGACAGGAGGAGAAGGGAATGACAGAGGACAAGATGCTTGGATGGCATCACTGACTCAATGAACATGAGTTTGAGCAAGCTCTGGGAGATGGTGAAGGACAGGGAGGCCTGGCGTGCTGCAATCCATGGGGTCACAAAGGGCCGGACACGACTGAGTGACTGAACAACAACAACAATAACAAGGGTCTACTGTGTAGCACAGGGAAGTATATTCAATATCCTGTGATAAGCCATAATGGAGAAGAATATGCAAAAGAATGTATACGTATGCATACAAAGCCAAATCAGTGCTGTGTAGCAGTAATTAACAGAACTTGTAATTTAACTATATTTCAGTAAAAAATAAGTTTTAAAATGAAGTCTTTGAAAATACATTAGCTGGGTTCCTGCAAACTGGATCAGCATGATCTGCTAACTGAGATGTTTGTTTTTCCATCTCCACTTGGTCCCCATCTGATCTCTGAGACTCTCTCAGAGATACCCTTCACAGCCCCCACCCATCACTGGAAAATCTCTGCACTGATCCAGTGGAACAGAGGATAGTTGGTAGGAAGGTGAAATGTTTGATCCTTCTCTGTGATAATACCAATTTTTGCCATAAAGCTATCGCTTTGTTACAACATCTAATATGCATCAGTCAAGCTGATGGGTACAGAAAAGGAATATTCCAGATCTTGGTGGATGGGCTTAAAACCATGTGGTGCTTAATGAGTTGGAATGGATTTCCTTTCACCCAAAGATATTTGGTATCAACTGAAGAACTTTCAACAAATGCTGGTTAAAATTCATAAAACTGTACCCTGAGGGGTACAGTGAATTTGACTGTCTGTAAATTATATCTCCATAATGTTGAAATAAAATGATGCTATCAAAAAAATCAATGAAATAAATTAATAAAACCTCTGAACAGTGTTGTTTAGAGACTTTGCTTTGAAATGCTATTGGCGAAAAAAAGAAAAAAGAGATTGAAAAACGGTCCAAGTTGACAGATGACATCAGATTAGCATGAAGGTGGTTCTGGTTGGGGACATTTTCCTTTTGTGACAGGATATCCAAAAACCATTTTCACCGTAAAATTCTTTACAAGCAAGATCAATGTTAGAGGTTTATTCAGATCTTCCCATATATCTGTGTCAAGGTTATGATTTTTTTTTTGAAAAGTTAATTTAACATTTTCTTTTTTTTTAATTTTATTTTATTTTTAAACTTTACAATATTGTATTAGTTTTGCCAAATATTGAATATACCTGTATTCCCCATCCTGAACCCTCCTCCCTCCTCCCTCCCCATACCCTCCCTCTGGATCGTCCCAGTGCACCAGCCCCAAGCATCCAGTATCGTGCATCAAACCTGGACTGGCGACTCGTTTCATACATGATATTATACATGTTTCAATGCCATTCTCCCAAATCTCCCCACCCTCTCCTTCTCCAACAGAGTCCATAAGACTGTTCTATACATCAGTGTCTCTTTTGCTGTCTCGTACACAGGGTTATTGTTACCATCTTTCTAAATTCCATATATATGCGTTAGTATACTGTATTGGTGTTTTTCTTTCTGGCTTACTTCACTCTGTATAATAGGTTCCAGTTTCATCCACCTCATTAGAACTGATTCAAATGTATTCTTTTTAATGGCTGAGTAATACTCCATTGTGTATATGTACCACAGCTTTCTTATCCATTCATCTGCTGATGGACATCTAGGTTGCTTCCATGTCCTGGCTATTATAAACAGTGCTGCGATGAACATTGGGGTACACGTGTCTCTTTCCCTTCTGGTTTCCTCAGTGTGTATGCCCAGCAGTGGGATTGCTGGATCATAAGGCAGTTCTATTTCCAGTTTTCTAAGGAATCTCCACACTGTTCTCCATAGTGGCTGTACTAGTTTGCATTCCCACCAACAGTGTAAGAGGGTTCCCTTTTCTCCACACCTTCTCCAGCATTTATTGCTTGTAGACTTTTGGATCGCAGCCATTCTGACTGGTGTGAAATGGTACCTCATAGTGGTTTTGATTTGCATTTCTCTGATAATGAGTGATGTTGAGCATCTTTTCATGTGTTTGTTAGCCATCTGTATGTCTTCTTTGGAGGTTATGATTTTTTACTTTTAAACAGAAACAGCCAAGTTTACACAAGCTTATTCTAGAATTTGGCTAGTCAGGCTTTTCAACCAGGTCCTATCTATATGCAAAAGAATAAAAAGTAAAGGAAAATTCCCTAAGAACAACAAGAGCCAATTCTGTTACAATAATTTGCTACTTTGAAGCCACGGCAGGAACCCTCTGCCCTGGGTCATGGATCAAGTGGCAATCTAGCCTTGTTCTGTGGTTGTCTACAGGTGGGCAAGGGTCTTTCAGCTGAGCAGGTCACTAGGCAGAAACTTTGGAGCTAGGGGGGACTTCTTGTCAACTGCAAATTGGCACTTGCCATGGGCACTTGCCATCTACCTCTACAAGGGTTAAGTCGTGTGCTGCTGACCTTCAACACTCCCTGAAAGGAGTTTAGGGTGGAGAGCAGAAACAAGGCACCCTGTGCTTGGGGAGAAACTGGCAGGGCAGGTCATCAGAGAGTTAAATATTTTCAGGAGCTGATTTTATGCACCCAATTACTGTATCTCCTCGTATCTAGAAAAGCACTAAAATCCTTCACAGTGATGACTGTTTCTCATGATGAGCAGAAAGCTTCATGAGACTAGCAGAAACCTTCTGGAAAAATATGTGTTTGATTGCACATATTATTCCCCCTTGACCAAAATCACATATATACTGACCTTCCACCCTGCTTCTTTGGAACAGTTTCTCAGCTGAGGTGCTGTCTCCTGGGCTATAGTCTTCATTTTGCCCCCAAATAAAACTTAACTCACAGCTCACGTTGTGCAATTTTATTTTTTTATTTTTTGTGTGTGTGGAATTTTTTTAAATTAACACTTCTGAGGATTAGTGACCTCTTTACCCTGCCAAAATGCAGCTGTAGGGTTTGAGTCAAGGGATGGAAGTAGAGGTTAGGAACTTCCAAGCAGCATAAAATCCCAAAAGCTGGTGGGGAAACTTACTAATGAGCCAGGCACAGACTCTGCTTCCCCTCCCCACGTGAAGCTCTCCGTGACAGCAGTTAACTTACAGGCCTTCCTCACCACCCTGGAATGAGGGTCAGGTATGTCCCCAGTTCTGGGGAAGCCAACTACATGCCAGCAGCTTGCCACTGGGGGTAGCATCACTATCCCCGTCAGCTGTGAATAGGGCCACCAGACAAAACAGAGGCTGCCTGGTGAAACCTGAATTTCATACAAACAACAAAAACATTTTAGCATAAGTTTGTCCGCAGTGGGGCTTCCCAGATGGCTTTAGTGGTAAAGAACCTGCCTGCCAATGCAGGAGACATAAGAGACAGGTTCAATCCCTAGGTCGGGGAGATCCCCTGGAGGAGAGTATGGCAATCCGCTCCAGTATTCTTGCCTGGAGAATCCCATAGACAGAGAAGACTGGCAGGCTACGGTCCATGGGGTCGCAGAGTCATACATGACTGAAGCAGCTTAGCACACATGCACACATGTCCTCAATATTGTACAGAACTTACCTATACTAAAAAAATAATTTGCTGTTTCTCTGAACTTAAAATTGAACTGCATATCTTTTATTTTTATTTATTAAATAGGGCAATCCTACCTGTGAACTACAGACATATTGAACCACAGACAAGGACACAGGTGGTTGAGCTGCTGCTCCAAATTCCCACTGGGAAGAGACAGACAATAGGTAAAGACCAAACTCCCACACAGATCAGTTCAAACAGCCTTGGGCTTTCCTGGGTTTCTCACAGTTATGTGTCACCGTTGGTGATCCCTAGCATCAGGACTTCCATTTGTTTCTGTAATTGCTTAGACTTGATCCTGGAGGAGGGAAACAGCCAGCTGTTTGGCCATTTTAGCCAGAACTGTAGCCATAGATTTTTCTAAAGGATGTTGTGCTTATTTACTATGTATGTGATTTATTAAATGATGTTAATGAGGATAAAGGGTGAAAGCAAACATAAGTCAAAATATTAATAGTGATAGATTCCAATGAGTAGAAATTTGAGTAAATGTTCTTTTCCTTTTTGAACTTTCTTGCTACATTATTATATATATATGTGTATATATATATGCTCCTTTACCACACTGAAATACTACTTTTATTACATGTTGAATTCATACTTTTTCTGTAGTGTCCCATTTACCTCTTTGTGCAATCACACCATTGTCGTTACTAAGGCTTTCTATTCCACGATGGCTTTTGATACACTGATTTCTACTCATTGCTTGCTTTCACTGTTCTTTTTGTAATTATTATGTGTTTTGTTTCATGGTTGCTGTTGCTAATAAGTTTCCCTAGGGATTTTACAGTTTCTAACAACACACTTATGTGCGTGCGTGCTTGAGTCCAAGCACATATTGGATTCAACTGAATTATGTGCCTTCTCTTGGAAAAAAAAAACCTTTTCACCTGGCAGAGCCAGAACTACACCCATAAACACACACACACACACACACACACACACACACACTCACTCACACAACATAGGAATTAAAAGGCAAAGGTTGTGCATACAAAGTATGAATGTACATGAACAATGGCAGGTCCAACTTCAGAGAAGCTGCGCGAGCGTCAGTTCCTTTCACAGTTGTGAATTAGAACCTCTTCTTTTCCGTCATGTTTTCTAATCACTGGAAGGTAGTGAATGAGAGTTACTAATTCCTGTACCCGACCACCTTGCTAAACTTTTCCCCAGTTCTAATGATGACGTGCAAGAAAGAGACGGAGCCAGGATCCAAGAACTGACCCGTCCCTTGGCATAAACTGTGCTCTTCCCCAGTGCTAGGGTGGTGCAATCTTGCCCACGGACTCTGGCTCCATCAGTGCCCCCTCTGGCTGTGGGGAGAGGTGCAGGTGTGGACCAGGAGGGACTTCCTTCCCACGGCTCCAGCCCCTCCTGACTTTGCTTGCTGCCATTGCTTAGTTGGGGTGCTAAGAGCAGACCCGGGAGTGGGCTCCTCACCTCAATGGGATGTCTGCTGGCTCATGACATCAGCTGGTGACATACCCCACCCCGACAGCAAAAACCAAGCTGGATTGCCCTTGAGCCTGAGACTGCCAGCCCACACTGGCAAGATGAGGAATGACTGCTTTTGCCCAAGCTGGCACAATGCCCTGCTCGCTCCTCCCCTGGATATGAACTTCATCCAAGCTTTATTTTGTCTTTCCTCCTCCTGAGAGCCTTAGCAGTTTCTGCAGCCTATTTTCTCCACTTTGACTTCTCACTTATTCTTCAGTGATGGGGCAGTGATGACTGCAGTGTGACTATCTTTACCCTTATCTCAAAACATGTTTTTGAAACCTCATTATTTTCTCATAAATGCTCTGTGTCACTCAGCAACCCAGCAAAGTCACTCAGCAGTACAGTGTAAGGTTACCTGTGGTTGAGCTAGCTTCTGGACGCTATAGATAATTTAAAGGCAGGGAAGCGCATTGTTAGACTTCCCTAGTGGCTCAGTGGTAAAGAATTCACCTGCAATGCAAGAGCCCCAGGAGACATGGGCTCGATCCCTGGGTTGGGAAGATCCCCTGAAGGAGGGCGTGGCAAGCCCCTCCTGTATTCTTGCCTGGAGAATCCCACGTACAGAGAAGCCTGGTAAGCTACAGTTCATGAGGTCGTGAAGAGTGGGACACATCTGAAGTGACTTAGCACACACATGCAAGTTCATTATTAAACATATGTTGGATTCAACTGAATTATGTGCCTACTCTTGAAAAAAAAAACCCTCTCATCTGGCAGAGCTAGAACTATACCCATAAACACACACATATACTATACAACATGAGAACTAAAAGGCAAAAGTGGTGAATGCAAAATAGGAAGGTACATGAACAATGGCGGGTCCAGCTTCTGAGAGGCTGCATGAGTGTCAATTCCTTCGAGTGAAGGGCAAGTTTTTAAAAATATGGATAGGCTACATTTTAGAACTAAATCCATAAAATGCCACAATATCTAAACAACCTTATCAAGGTGAAGCATATAGGTACTAATGTCAAAGAGACTAATGTCCAGAAAAACAAAACAAGCAAACAAAAAGAACTCCATTTATTATAGAATCACACCCTCTCAATCATTCCTGAAACAATCTCCGGAAATCGCACGATTTCTCTGGAGAGAGGATGTCTGTGTTTACCATTAGATCATAGAAGCCCTTTGATTCTGAGTTGAATTCGTCCTGTTGAGTTGAAGTGTATTCCCTGGTGGCTCTAACAGAGTCCAAGAAGCAGACGGCCTCCTCACATCCTGCCTTTTCCCTCTCCTCACAACTCCTATTTCCCAACACTTTCATCATGTGCGTTGGTCTCTGGGCTCACTCCAGGTTGGCCAACTCTTGCTTAACAAACCAGTGCCTGGGGCAAATGGAAAGCACTTTGAAGCCTTCCTTTAAAAGGAATGAGTGTCTCTCATTGGCCTGATGGGAGCATATTCAGAATATCCCCCAAGGAGAATCACAGAGGGTGCTGGGGCATCTGCCAGTGGGGTCACACACCATTTTAGCCCTTTTCCAGGGAGGGAGGTGAGAGCGATGTTCTGGGCACTCAGTGAAACTTGTATCACAAATATGGTGCTGGTATGTTCTGTGGAAACTATTTCATCCCATCATATTCCAGAAAAACATGGGGTTTTGCAGTGGGCTTTTTCCTAGAAGCCCTCCTGGGTGGTTGTGTATCAACCAATCACACTTTGGGTGTACACGGGGAGAGCCGACCAGCTGGCGGTGTCTTCTGCTGAGTCCTTCAAAAAGAAAACTTGTTTTGCAGTAACAAATCACAGGTCCTATATTTCATCCCTTTGTGTCTGGGTTTTCGGAAATTTACTATCTTTAGGCAGAGCACGGAGAGCTACCTGTTCCCCTGTTACCTGGAGGCAGTCGCTCCTAGCTTAATGGCTCTTGGTTTCCCAATGCCATCCTCATCATCAGGGTGTACTCACTCAGTGCCAGCAAGTCAGTTGGGTATCAGAGAGTTCAGAATGAGGCAGAGACTCCAAGGCCCAGTCTGGATGTCCACGTACCCAGCCCTCCAGGGGATGGTGAATACACAGCCCCACATCCAGAAGCTCCTGCTCATGGCAATATCCAGGTAAATAATGTGACACCGAGATGTCTCAGACAGGAACACAGCTTTACAGACCAGGTGGGTATGCGTTCAGCAGATCGTTGCAATCCCATCTCGAGGATCCATGGATGGATTCACTCTACAATTTCTTTGTGAGAAATGTTAAGTCAAGGCAGCTCCCCCAGCCTCCCCTCGCATGCTCAGGAGGCTCCTCTGCATCCCTCAGCATCCAGCCTGCCTTCAGCCATGCTGCTCAGAATTGCATCTTTTTAAATTCTATGTGCCACTTTGTATGACTTTTATTGTTTCATATACATACACCAATTTTATCTTCCTCACAGCCCAGTAAGCACCTGGGGGTAGGAATCATGCAGAACTTCTTATCCAGCTTGGGTTAGGGTGGCAGGGGCACAAACCCTATGCTAAGGGACAGGGAACAAGAGTGCCAGCTCCAGATTTACTCTCAGCTTCCAATGGGATGTTGGCCCCACTCCCCTCATCCATAAAATAGGGACCTCTGAACCATACCTTGTGAAGTTTTCTGGGTCCCAGGCAAGCATCAGGGGCCTGGGGTCTATACCCCAGGGACGTGACTTGGCCTCCTAGACACCTGGCAGTTCTGTCAGAGCTCCCCAGACATGTCCTGTGCCTTCTCCTATCCATACGGTGACACTATCATAGTGGTCTGTCCCCTGGATGCAGTGTGAGTGATGGGACCCTCTTCACTCTCATATCCCAGTGCTGAGTACATTGTAAGTTCCACAAATATTTGTTGAATGAATAAATAAATGAACAACTACACCTTGTCTGATGGCTCACTTCAGAATAACTGGGGCTGAGAGGATGAGGCTAGAAAGCAGGAAGGAGGAGAGTGTTTCTGTGATGTTCAAGTTCACAAGACACTGAGGTGGTAGCGAACTCAGTGCGGGGGTAAGGCTGACACTTTTGGCTATCACTTCCCAGCTGGTGACACACACACCCACCCTCTACAGCAAGCCCCAAGCCCCGTAATGAGGCAAAGGGATGGTGTAAAGAGTCTCCCTTGGTGCTCAAGTATCACCCAGCCCACCCAGCTTGTGCCCACAGGCCATGGCAACGAGCCATGATTCCCTCGCCAAAGTGCCGTCCTATGTAGTATGTTTCTCTCTTCACAGAGAGCCCAGGAAAAGCTACAGGGGCTCTCCCCCACCACTTTCCTCTCACAACAGGGCCCTTGTTTGGCAGCTCCTCCTCAGCACCAACCAGAGAGACTTGGTGAAGGGCCCCCTCCTGGGGACAAGGGCGGCCATTAGTGTGGTCGGGGCAGATGGCCAAGACACATGGGAATCCTTCCAGAGGCTTCCTATAGGCTTGCACTGCAACAGCCCTTGAGACACTGGTGTCATACCACCCCCTTCCTCCAGGAAGAACCCCCGCTCTGTGGCCCAGGCAACAGGGAGCTTTTCTCACAGGCACTGTGATATGAAGGAGGCTCAGGCCAAATGTGGCATCAGAAGGGAGCAGGAGCTCTGGCTGGTCTACCAGATGGCTGTGTGGCCTTTGATGGTTCCTGCCCTTGGTTTCCTCCTCCCTAAGTCTTCTGCAGCTCTAAACATTGCCTCTGTTCCTTTGCTTCACCTCTTGATCCTGACACACTCAGTATACACTACATCATGTGTAGATCATTGTTTTGTGGATGTTCTTAGGACGTGAGTATCTTTGTGTCCATCTGTGCCTTGTACAGGCACATCTGTTGGGTGTGTCTGAAGCACTTGATCAAAGAGGGAAGGGACTGCTCCATCTTGCCTCTGTTAAGCACAAGTTTGAATGGGAAAACACCTTAATTTGTGCTAAAAATTGGTGAAGGGACCTTGAGGGCCACCTGCTTACTTACACTAGACTCTACCTGCCCATCAAATCTGGGCCCAAGTGAAAGCCTGGTTATGTGGGCAGTGGAGGGGAACAGATCAGGTGAGGTCTGGCTGTGCACAAGTACATGTTTCAAGCCCTGAATCTTGGTAGTTTCTTGAAGTCAACTGGCAAGTTTCATCCTTGCATTGTTTCCACAGAATGTGAGAGCAAAGGTGCCATGCACTGGAGGGTTTGACACCTGTAAAGGGAAGCTGGGTGGTGCCAGAGGCGGAGGAAGTCAGCTGCACAGGCAAGAACAGTCAAGGTTGAAGAGTGTTTCCATTGGGATATCTCAGGTACCATCCAACAGAATTATCTTCCCTACTCTCAGTCCCAGGAGACACTGTGCCCAAGGACCCTGGGCTCTAAGCACCAGGCAGCCTGCTCTAGAGAATGGCCCAATCCCCTCTGCCCCCTCCAGCCTGCCCTCCTCTGGCTCTGGCCTGGATGGAAGCCCAAGCTCCTTGCTGTGTTCTCTACTCCCATAGCATTGGGAGTCATGCCTCCATGCCTTCCTCCCCTGCTCCACCAGCCTCAAGCCCTGTTGCCACTACAGGTCAGTCTCCTTGAAATCTACCACAGCCAAGAGTGACAGCATCCCTCTGAGGATAGGAGAGACCACCCTGAGCAGAGGTGCAGGAACCAGGGAGTAGAGGAGTTTGTCGCCCCCAGCCTCAGGCACCAGAGCCCATACCATATCTTTTGAATCCACCCCTCCCCAAACCTCAAGAGAACTCCTCCCAGACAAACCCAACAACACAGGGTTGGAGAGATTCAGGAGTTTCAGGGAACAGAAAGGAATGTGTTCCTTAAAGCTCTTTTTTAAAACTAGATAACCTACATCCAGTGAACTGCAGTCACAATTCCCTGTAGGGGGCTAGGAGACAGGGCAAGGGAAGGGGACACACCCCACCCCTCCAGAGACCACCAGGAAGCCAAAGCAAGCGAAAAACATGCCAATGTGCAAGCCAAGCACAAGCACAGGCCTGCTCTGGGAACAGGTGTGAAGGGGCAGTCCTTGGGCGCAGTTTACTAGGAAGTCTTCTCGGGGGAAGGTTCAAAGCAGAATTATAAAGGAGGTTAAAAACCAAAACAAAAAAAACTCATTGGCAGGAAGGAAAGCAGAGGTGTTAGTAGTCTCTAAGTTCTGAAGTTTGCACAGGCTGTTGTGGGGCCGGGGTGTCCTACGCATTCATATAGACATTGTCCATCAGAGTTAAGGTCACAGTGGAGGTCAATGGTTACAGGAGAGGGAATGAGGAGGAAGAGGGGTAAGTCTCATCTATTTCCATTTTCTTCACCAAAGTCAGCACCTAAGACAAACTAGCTTTGGAAACAATGGTCCAGGTGGGAGAATTAGAGAGAGAAAGGAGGGAAGGAAGGAAGTGGGCAACCCCAAAGAGGTGATGGCCGAGGGAAACAAGATCGGAAATGGGATGAATAGCAACACCTGGAATAGGCTCCCAGGAGAGGGTTTGGCCAGTAAAGGCATGACCCAGGAGGCAGGCAGCCTGGAGCAGCTTCCAGATGGAAAGCTCAAAGGGCAAGGGCTGTGGTGACCCCATTCTCATGGATGGGTCAGTGAAAGCCCTTCCAGCCTTGACCCTTTACCAGCTTTTATTCCATGGAAAGCTCTGAAGAGCTTACTCAGCATGGGTCAGTGAAAGCCCTTCGAGCCTTGACCCTTTACCAGCTTTTATTCCATGGAAAGCTCTGAAGAGCTTACTCAGCATGGCTCAGAAAACAAGTATCCTTTCTTTTGGGAGAAAGATTATCATGCCATGAGTACAGAAAACAAAGACTTTTTTTTCTTTCTTCCACAGACACATGCACCACCCCAGCTGGGACCTGGACACTTTGGCAACCAAGCGAGAAAACTCCTGCGCTCCTCCTGGCCTGTATCAACAAAAGCTATGATTCACAGGTTCCCCGTGGAAACTGAGACTCTCAAACACTCTCTCAATAGAGGAGAGGCCCACTCCCTGGCCTCAGCCCCAATAAGGAAATAGTACAGAGAACAGAGAACCACTGCTCCGAGTGCCAAGTTGCCATTTCAGGCTGGGGAGAATCTGCCAAGCCACAGGCTGCACCTCTGAAAGGACCCCTGCATGGAGAGACCACAGAATGTGGCTCTGCTTCTCTCTAGCTAGACAATGCTGATCTCTTTCATTTACCACATGGGGACTTGGCTTCTCATGCACAAAACACAAACAGAATACATTTCAGCTCCTCTCTCCCTCTCCCATCCTTTAAAGCCACTGCAAGAGGCAAGAAGTCAGCAAGACAAAAGAAGATCTAACAATTTCTGTCTGACTTCACCTCCACCCTCCATGGGGAGATGAGATGCAGAAGAAAGGGAACCAGGAGCTTTCTTATCAATTGAAATTTATGGAGGTTGGAGACACAGTCAACAAGACCAGCGGGGATGCTATAAACTGCCCCCTTATAACTGCTTTTGCAGTTACAAAACTGAATCACTTTGCTATACATCTGAAACACTGTAAATCAACTCTACTGCAATTTTTAAAGCATGTAAAAAAACTACTTTTACTGCATCCCAAAGGGTTTGAATCAGCTTATTTTCATTTTCATTCAACTCTAGGAATTTTTTGATTTCCTCTTTAATTTTTCCCATGATCCATTGATTGCTTTTTGTTTAGTAACATATTGTTTAGCCTCCACATGTTTATGCTCATAGCACTATCTCCAAATGCCAAGATATGAAAGCAATCTAAGTGTACATCAACAGATTAATGAATAAAGAAGATGTGGAAGATAAAGAATATATATATACATACACAATGGAATACTACTCAGCCATAAAGAAGAACAGAATTCTGCCATTTGCAGCAATATTTATGGACTTGGAGGACACTATGCTGAAGTGAAATAAGTCAGACAGAGAAAGACAAATACCATACGATACCACTTATATGTGGAATATAAAAAACTCAACAAACTAGTGGCTATGAAAAAAAAAAAAAGAAACTGACTCACACATACAGAAAACAAACCAGTGACCACCAGTGGGAAGAGGCAATATAGCTGTTGGGAAGTGGGAGGTACAAACTATTTCGTGTAAGATAGGCTACAAGGATGTGTTGTACAACGTGAGGAATATAGCCAATATTTTGTCATAAGTGCAAATGCAAAGCAACCTTTTAAAATTGTATAAAAGTTTTCAATTTAAAAAAATGTTAAGACTAACGGGGGAAAATAAACAAGCCCTCTATTCGGTGTAGCCATGGGACTTTCTGATGAAGGATTAAAGATTAGGATCCTTGGCCATCAACAGGAGGAGTGGCTGGTCAAGGAGACTTCTGGGATGCTGCTGCTGCTGCTGCTGCTGCTGCTGCTAAGTCACTTCAGTCGTGTCCGACTCTGTGCGACCCCATAGACGGCAGCCCACCAGGCTCCCCCGTCCCTGGGATTCTCCAGGCAAGAACACTGGAGTGGGTTGCCATTTCCTTCTCCAACACATGAAAGTGAAAAGTGAAAGTGAAGTCGCTCAGTCGTGTCCAACTCTTCACTACCCCCTGGGCTGCAGCCTCCCAGGCTCCTCCGTCCATGGGATTTTCCAGGCAAAAGTACTGGAGTGGGTTGCCATTGCCTTCTCCACTTCAGGGATGAGGCGGCTTCAAACAGAGACAAGAGTCAGTGTTTTATGGAGCATCACCGTTTCATAAGTTCCTCAATGTGTCTCAATTTAGTCTTCCCAACAGGACCATAAGCCTGTTAATAAAGAAAAAAGAATGTGTATTGTGCTGCTTTCAAATACTGAGTACTTTTCTCAGGATGGGCACCTTGCTGGCATTTCCTTCACAAACATGTGATTATATCAGGAGAGAAGACTCTGTTGAGTTGGCTCAGCATCTGCATGTCCTTGGCATTACAAAATCCATTTTCCCATGAATAGTCATCACAAACCCCACTTTACAGACACTCAAATTGAGGCCTGGAGATGTTTCATGACTGGGCCCATGTCTCACCTTTAGGCAGTGGCAGGGCTGGGATTCAAACCCATCTTCCTATTCTTGCAGCTTCTCTCCACATAGGCAGAGGACCTGACCTTAAGGGTCACGTTACACTGGAGTGGACAGGACATATGTGCTCACACGAACACACACTCACACCCCAGAATGTCAGTGTGACCCGCACAATACAGATGGCAGCTTTAGAGTAAAGCAAAGGGGCCATGAAAATGGGGTGGATTCCTGAGAAAGATGGGTGGAGAGCAGGATTTTCAAGATCTGGAGGGACTGCTTGGGCCAGGGTTGGGTTGGGAGAGGGGGCTCTGAGAGTTAATAGCCGAGAAAGAGTTCAGGAGTAAGACGCACACCTAAGGGTAAGAAGGAACAGGGAACAGTGAACCACCATCACTGGGGCTGACACAAGATGTTTGCACAGGAGGGAGTTGGTCCCAGGCCCAAGAGAGCGGTTTGGAAATGAGGCAGTGTTTTCTGAGTCCATTTTAAAATGCATGATTAGGACATGACTGAAGGCAATTAACGTGCTTCTCATTCGTCTGCTGATCAAGTTGCAACTGGAAAGGAGTTTCCATGTGGGGGAGGGATGCCAGGGAACAAGCGCGTGGCTTTTACGCCTTTTTCGCAGGGGAGCCGAGTGTGGGCTCAGGGTTGGTGGATGCCGAGAAAATGCCATCAGAGGCCTGCAGGAGCGTGCCCCGCCCCCCTCCCGGGGCCCATAAAAGCCCAGGGGGCCGGGGCACCCCAGACGCCCTGTCTTCTCCATCCCCCTCCACACGTACCCACAGCAGGAGCGCTCCTCACCGGCCTCTCCCAGACACCATGTCCAGACAGTCCACTATCACCTTCCAGACCAGCAGCCGCAGGGGTTTCAGCACAGCCTCAGCCACCACCCCAGCCACCAGCCGCTCTCGCTTCAGCTCCGCGTCCGTGACCCACTCCCCGGTGGGCAGTGGAGGACTGGGAGGGATCAGCGGCTTCGGCAGCCGTAGCCTCTACAACCTGGGGGGAACCAAGCGGGTCTCCATCAGTGGGTGTGGCAGCAACTTCCGAAGTGGCTTTGGTGGAAGGGCCAGCAGCGGGTTTGGGGTCAGCGGTGGATTCGGCTATGGGGGTGGAATTGGAGGGGGCCACGGGGGTTGCGGCTTCTCCGTCTGTCCCCCTGGAGGCATCCAAGAGGTCACCGTCAACCAGAGTCTCCTGACTCCCCTCAACCTGCAAATCGACCCCAACATCCAACGGGTGCGGAAAGAGGAGCGGGAGCAGATCAAGACCCTCAACAACAAGTTCGCCTCCTTCATCGACAAGGTGAGTTGGGAGCTGCCTCTGGTCCACGGGGTTGGGTGCCAGGAACTCTTGGGGAGGCCCCAGTCCAGAGAGCAGCCATGGCCCAACAGCTTCTCTGCGGGAAAGCACATTCACTCAGCAAGCACCCCTCAGGGGCAGAAGTATTTGCAGGTGGGGCCAGCTTGCCCCACAGGACTTGTGGGTATTTCCCTTCATTCTCCTTGGGAGCCATGCTGGCTGGTTCAGTCAACACAGAGGGAAATGTGAAGTTCTTAAGTTCCCTGAGAAAACCAACCTAACCCAGAGCAGGGCTGGTAGAGACACCCTAAGAATGGCGGCTCCCCATCAAGGAGCCACTACACTAGTTCTCTGGAGCCCCAGAGAATGTCAGGGTAACTTGATGGGCTTTTCCATTTCGACAGGGGTTGTCAGTTATATCATTGGCAGACGGGTATCAGGTGGAAAGTACTTTTCCTCTCCTATATTCATTGGGGTGGTGTCTGGCTCTGCCTCCCCAGTTTCTCCAGAATTTCTTCTCTTCTTCTCCCATCCAGGTGCGGTTCTTGGAGCAGCAGAACAAGGTCCTGGAGACCAAATGGAGCCTCCTGCAGGAGCAGGGCACCAGGACTGTGAAGCAGAGCCTGGAGCCCTTCTTCGAAGCCTACATCACCGACCTCCGGCGGCAGTTGGACAGCATCACCACCGAGCGAGGCAGGCTGGATGCTGAACTGAGAACCATGCAGGATGTCGTGGAGGATTTCAAAGTCAGGTGAGAGTGAGAGACCCTTCTGATCACATGCAGTCATCCCAAAACTCCTCTTGATGAGGGCCAGAAGAGAGCAAAGGAGCAGATGCCCGTGTCAGAGAGGTTTGGACCTGTGGTCATCATCTCATGAGAAGAAGAGAGCAAGGTATAGAGTAACAAAGGGACTCTCATCTCATGCATTACTACCAACAAGAAGCCGACTCTTATATGTGTCCATGGCTGCAAAGGGACATCTGTGTCATCTAACAAAACATTATAGCTCTGAAAGCAATATACTATTTTACAGTTTATTATTTAATTACACTGGACATGGGCTCTATTATTGAGATGCCTGCATTGCCAAGGTGTACCCTAGAGTATGAACCAGGCAATCTGATCCTCCTGAGGGAGTCAATTTTGACTTGCCATCACCCGGGCTGCAATAGGTGAGGTATCCAACAGAAAAGATGGTCCTCGCCAACCCCTTAGGTGGCTCACCCTTGGTTTCTATTTTAAAGCAATACCTACTTACTAAGAAAAACACACTATTTAAATGGCTACCCTGAGGTTCAGTGGAAATACATCAAAATCGACCGAAGCAGTGTCCTGAACAAAGTTTATCCCACAGTTCCAGCAGGCACTTAAGACAGCAAAAAGTTTTTCAAGATTGAAATTGTGCATCTCTACGAGGATGGAGTTGCATAAATATGTTTTACTATCCCTGTCAGCTCCATGCCCACTTTCCAGTCTTACAAAAGCAAAAAAAGGAAAAAGAAACTGGCAGAAGAAATTATTCTCCTTTTATTGGGGGAGAAATAGAGGTTAAGTGAATCACCTGAAGTCACACAGAGGTCTCTTGCTACACAAGTAGTCCACCCCAGCCTGAGAAGAGTTCAATCAAACCCTCACTCACCGCTCGCCCCCTCTCCTCTGTACTTACAGGTATGAGGATGAAATTAACAAGCGCACAGCTGCTGAGAATGAGTTTGTGGCTCTAAAGAAGGTGAGTGGAAATGTCTCTCAGGGGAGAAGATTCAAAACCAAATCTGGAAGTGTGGGGTGACAGACCCTTGGGCCACCCAAGAAAAGTGACTTCAGCCCTTGTAATATCTAGAGAGCTCAAACCTGCCAAAATTCTCCCTCCATGTTTATGGCTCCAATGACCTTGCTGGTTTTCTGTTAGCCCAGGAGATTCAAGCCACAGTTCCCAGCAATTACCCATCCCCAGCCCCAAACCCCAGATACAGAGTTTGCTAAAATCCAAACTAGAAGGGTCAGGGAGTCTACCCAGCTTCTTCTGGGCTTGTTGCCTGGGGCCAGGGTCTCAGAGGAGCATCTTGTGCTGTCCTTTCAGGATGTGGATGCTGCCTACTTGAACAAGGTGGACCTGGAGGCCAAGGCCAACTCTCTGACCGATGAGATCAACTTCCTCCAGATGCTCTTTGAGGCAGTAAGATCATGCATGTGTGTTTGTCCCCTCTTATGTCTAAAGCCTGACAGAGAAGGATGTTGCAGAGTGTTATCCATATAGTGTCTCTCCCTGGGATGGAGGGTTGGAGAGGTCATGGAGATTGGGAAGAATTGCTTGAAATCCTGCCACACTTAACCCCACCCCAGCTCTGAGTCTTCTCCCTGCAATCCCACGGCCGAGCAAGGAGCAAGTGTTGATTCCTAAACTCGCATGTCACTGGGTAACATTCCCAAGGAATCAAGACCCATCTCTCTCTTCTCCGTCTCAGAGAAGTTCAGAAAGCAAGCTGCCCCTCAGCCCATTGGTCAGGGTGCTTCCTGGCCCCTGAAGATGCCTCTTTCTGGGCATCTCCACTCTGATGGCAGACACCTGGGCCTGTGGAAGGGGACAGAGAGGTAGAGAGCAATGAAGTCACACTGTGTGGCGGGGAGGGGTCCTAAAAATCACCCCATCCTGAAGAAACCTTTATTGCTGGCATATGAATCACATATGTCATATTCAACGTGATCTAATTTGGATTCAGAGAACACTTGCTCATCCTTCATATTCAGAGAAAAAGCACAGAGGGAAGCCTTGAGAATGGATACTGAGGACACACTCCCATTCCACTGATCTATGACCCAGAAACTCCTCAAGGGTCAGCTGGCATAGCAAGAGCTGGGCACTCCCTGCTGGGGATGCCAAAGAAGGATTCCTGACTTAGATGGGTGGTCAATTGCATAATTTCGAGACTCCTTCTTTTTTTGTGGTGGTGACACTGAGTTAACTGGCTCTGCAGGAATTGTGTCAGATGCAGACGCGGGTCAGTGACACGTCTGTGGTCCTGTCCATGGACAACAACCGCAGCCTGGACCTGGATAGCATCATTGCTGAGGTCAAAGCTCAGTACGAGGAGATCGCCAACCGCAGCCGGGCAGAGGCTGAGTCCTGGTACCAGACCAAGGTGAGCATGGGCACCTCCGTGATAGACTGCGGGTCTAGTGTTCTCTGAAGCCTTAGATCATTGTTTAATACTAGCCACAAGCCTCAGGAGCCATGTGAGCATTCCCGTTTCTTTCAACTTGGCAGAAGTGTCTTGGAGGCTATGAAAACTTAGCTTGAAATGGATGTGGAAATCCCAATACACACATATGCTGATAAGCGGTCAGGCAATGCTGGATGCTCAGAAGGACAGCCACAGTACCCCACCACTTACCAACTGACAGGGAGCTGGATGAGACTCAAACAACCAAGAAATGCTCATAAAACTGTTTCCAAAGGGCTTGTTTATTTACAGAACTCCTACTGTATGCCAAGCAAGATTACAAAGTTGTAAATGAACAAAATACAAAAGGAATCCAAGGTCTGGGGAGGGCATGAGATGAGTGAACAGTCATAGAAGGGGAAAAGCATTAATAAAACACTTCCAAGAAGAGGTGGGCTTTAGTCTGTTTTGGAAGTGGTGGGAAACAAAAGATTGCCAAGGAGCAGGGAGGGCCTGAAAGGCTGAGCAAGCAGTCCTGGGGGGTTGGGGGGCAGAAATGAGCACTTTGCTGAACAAGAGAGCTTGCCCTGGGAAGAGGGAGGTTGGCATGACTGCAGAGAACTATTGTCCAAAGGTGCAGATGGACAGAAGGTTTGGGTTTGGAGGGGTGTAGCAGCCTGAATGGTCCAACCCATGAGATCAGTTATCGGCCAAATGCAGATGCTTTTCCAGGGCAGCTGCTCACCTACAAGCTGGCTCTCATCCCTTGCCTCGGTCTTTGCACTGCCTTAGTCGCTGCCACTGCAAGTGGTAGAAAAGAAGCAGGTGTCAGGTGCCGGGGTACAAGAGTGGAGGTAGCTCCTTGGTAGTGAGTGGAGGTGGGATGCACTTAACTCCAAGTCGGGTGGTTGCAATGTATAGAGTTGGCGAAGACTGTTGTTGCCTTTAACCATGTGTGTCCAGAAACGAAGAAGCTGAACCATTCAGCACTTTCTAAATTGGACAGATCTTCACTCAGGCAGGGGCTCTTCTTCCATTGGGCAAGGTGTGAGTTTCCTCCAGTCTGCTGGAGGACACAGGGTGCGTTTGTTTCTCCTAAATGATGGTGTCCTAGACCCGCACCATTAGACAGAGAGCCACCTGAGATGGAGGATTCTGTTACAAAGTCTTCAGAACGGGGTCCTCTATAGCCTGAGCTCCTTCCAATGATGTTTCTCTGCAGTGCCTCCATTTCCCCAGCATTGGCATCAGGAGGGCCACCAAACTTCATGGTCACAGTTGGTCTTTGACGTATGCCCCATAACCAAGAACTCCCCAAGGACAGTGCCAAATCATCTCTCCCTCCTCATGCTCTGCATGCTCTGGGGGCTTCATGTACAGGTTGTTTCCCTTGTCTGGAATATTCTCCCCTGAGCCAGTCAATCCTTCCCAGCCTTCAGTGCCCAGTGTCAATATCTCCATCTCTAGAGGGACATCCCTGTCCATTCCCTACCCCATCCCTCACTTCCATATCTAAGTCAGATTCCTTTATCACAGCCCCATAGGACTCAGTTTATTTCCTAAGGGACACTCATCTCAATTTGAAGCTATAAATTCAATAATATGCAGGCTGGTAAGGAAAGGAGTAAACCATGAGTCTTACTGATAACTGCTGGTATCAAATGCCAGCCTGGTTCAATTATTTTCCATCTCAAAACAAAAAAACTGTAGGCAGGAGTCTGATTGTTCTCTTCATGATATTCCCAGAGCCCAGGACATGCCTGGTGAGTAGATGTGGTCAAGTAACAAGCAAGGGGATGGGTGAATGATGAGTGCATGGATGGGCTTGCTCAGAGCACCGAGGGCCAGGCTGGGCATGCAGGTAGTGCCCAGGCCAGGGTTTGATGGGGTGACTGACTCTGCTCTGGTTCTGTCAGTATGAGGAGCTGCAGGTCACCGCCGGCCGGCACGGTGATGATCTCCGCAACACCAAACAAGAGATCTCCGAGACAAATCGGATGATCCAGAGGCTGAGAGCTGAGATAGACAACGTCAAGAAGCAGGTACATTCTGGCAGGACCCAGAGCTCCCCACACACTTATGTCTTCCGGGTCATTCTGCCTCACTTACAGGACTCCTACCCAAGAAGCACCAGATTTCCAGGGGTTATCAGTAAGGTTCATGGCTTCCTCCTTTCCTTACAGTGTGCCAGCCTGCAAACAGCCATCGCCGATGCAGAACAGTGTGGGGAGCTGGCCCTCAAGGATGCACGGGCCAAGCTGGTGGACCTGGAGGAGGCCCTGCAAAAGTCCAAGCAGGACATGGCCCGGCTGCTGCGCGAGTACCAAGAGCTCATGAACATCAAACTGGCCCTGGATGTGGAGATTGCCACCTACAGGAAGCTGCTAGAGGGCGAGGAGTGCAGGTGAGGGCAGATCACCCATCCCAGCAACCTGGGCATTCCTAGGGGCTCAGGTTGGACATGACTGAAGGGACTTAGCATGCATGCATGCACGCAGGTTGATACAGGCCCTTCCTTGCCTGGAAAAGGGAGCAAAATGCTGGTAGAACTGGACTCTGACAAAGAATACAGGTGCAGTTTCTTTCCAGGGAAATCATAATCAACAATCCCAAATTTGAGGTGCAACTGCTTTTAGCACCCTATAGAAATCTAGAAGCTGATTGGATCTAGGTAAAATCAAATCAAAGGAGAAATTTGGTCACACAATGGGTCTGGATATGTAGTATGAATGACTCTGAATTGAGAATAAATTGTCCTAGGATTTGGGCCAACAGGTCTACCACTAACTAGCTACATGCTGCTGCTGCTGCTGCTAAGTTGCTTCAGTCGTGTCCGACTCTGTGCGACCCCATAGACAGCAGCCCACCAGTTTCTGCACTCCCTGGGATTCTCCAGGCAAGAGTACTGGAGTGGCTTGCCATTGCCTTCTCCAAACTAGCTACATAAGCTTAGGAAATTCAGCATCTTCCTCCCACCAATGCTCCCCACTCCCGCTTTCTATGTCTTTAGTGATGGAATAAAGAGGCCAGGTCACATGATCCCCAAAGCACAGTGGGGGCTTTGTACTCCAGTACCACTTGTGTGACCAGCTGTGTGATTTCTCCAGTCCTCATCTGTAAAATGGGACAGCCAGAGTTTCTATCTTCTATGTTATTAAGAGGGCTAAAGTGAGGGGCTACCAGTGAAGTTCTCAGAACAATGGATGGGACACGGCAAATGATTAGCTCCCCCTGATTTTAATGGCCAAAGATGTGGGCTTTGGAGTCAAATTAATTTGGCCTCAAATCCAGCTTTGTGATCATGAGCAAGTTAGTTAACCTCTCTGATCTTCAATTTCCCCATCTGTAAAACCGAGATTGTAATACCTACTTAGGGGTTGTTGAGAGAATTAAGTGGCATAATGTGGGTAATAGGTAGGTAGCCCTTTTCAAGGGCTAGGTCTGCATTTATGATGAATGCCACTTCTGTCCTCAAAATGCTAAAGCAAAACTACTCTAGTTGTTACAACAAGGCTAGGCCGATGATTGCTATTGTTACATTTATGACTCAGACTCCTCTCCACACCTGTAATAACCTCGGTACCTGACAATAGGCCATTGTTGAAAGAGCGATCTTCTTGTTCTATGACAGCCCTGCCTTTCCAGCTGCCTCTAACATATGATTCGCTTTAATTTTCTTAAGGTGTTTATCTCGTTTACACTAAAAATTCTGAGATTACAGATTTGACTCCTATGAACCCCAACTCTGCATTTTTCATTCATTAGATTATTATTATTTTTTTAATACTACTGGTATTTAAATAATTTCAACCTCCATTACTTCTGCAATAAAAATAATTGAAGGCTTTCTCAGTGAATTTAAAACAATTGCACAAATGTCATTTCAAATGACCACAAGCTGCTGGACACCACAGTAACCTTCCTTCTCCCCCCTCCTCCCCATCAGGCTGAGTGGAGAGGGCGTTTCTCCAGTTAATATCTGTGAGTATGACATCCTTTCATGTCATCTGAAATGTATGTGGCTGGGGACTGGGGAGATGGTTGGCATGTCAGAGGGTGCCAGGGATGTATGGGGCATTGGAGGGGATCCTACCTATGGGAGGTTCATTTTGAGAAGGTTTGAGATTCTGAGTTTCTATTAGGAGAGACCTTACAGTCATCGACTTTACCTCTTTGCAAGTGAGAGGGCACCACGAGGGGAGTAACGGGAAGTTTGCGCTCATCCTTCTACATGGGTTGCAGGATCCTCAGGCCACACCCTCCCCTGCCCAGACTGGATCACACTAGAGAGATACTGTCTGCTCTCAAGCATTAGAGAGAGCCTTCGTGCTGGGCACTAGGGCATTGCCAGTTAGGCAGCCTCTTCCAGAACAGTCTGGGAGAAGCCCCACTGCTTGGCTTAACTCTATGGAGTGTAACACAGAAAGCTACCAAGGGGTTTCAAGGCAGTGAGAGTTCTAAGAGGCCTGGCAGTTGGGCGCCACTTCCCAGAAGCAGGAGAGGCATTCGTTAGCAAGCTTGCACAGCCCGCACTGGTAAGCACAGAAGTCACCGTTTACAGAGCTCAGTGCTGGCATCGTGAGGCCAAGAGACGATTCTTAGAACTTACACTCTGCAAGTGAGTTCAGTTTTCTTGACGTGACAGTCACCTTAGCGATTGATGATATTAACCAATGACTCAATAAGGCAGATCCCTCTGAACCACCCAGAGGTCCTCCTTCCCTAAGGTCCTTGTCCAGTGGCTCCAGAGACCCTCAAAGCTAATTTGGGGACTGGCTGGCATGACGTCTAAAGTTTCCTTTCTTGAAAGCACCTAAAGTCTGTGCTTATTTCCTAAGGTTGCCATAACATAGTACCACAGACTGGGTGGCGAGAAACAACAGAAATATACTGTCTCGTGGTTCTGGAGGCTAGAGATTACAAACAGAGGTGTCAGCAGGGCCGTGTGTCCCTAAGCCTGTAGGGAGGACCTTCCTTGCCTCTTCCTGGCTTCTGGTGGTAGCTGTCCAGCCTTGGTGTTGCTTGCCTCACTCCAGCCTCTGTCTCTATGATCATGTGGCCATTTCGGTGTGTCTGTCTTCACTTGGACATCTTGCCTTGTCTTAAAAGGACACTAATCATAATGGACCAGGGCCCACCTTAATGATTTTATCCTAACCTGATTACAACTACAAGGTCCTATTTCCAAGTAAAGACACTTTACAGGTATTCAACACATTTTGGGGAGCATACAGTTCATCCAATAACAGAGTCTATATTTTATTTCAGCTTTCCTTCAGAAGGGCCCGAAGTAAGGTACTAGATGTTTAAGATGATGGGTGGTTTGAAAGTTAGGGAGAGAGCAGTTCGGGAGGAGAAAAGGACAGAGTTAGCCAGCCAGGGGGTCATCTGTCACTTGGTCTATCAAGAGTATTCCAGCCCTGCCTTGGGATTCAGAGAGCGTGGACTGGAGGGCACAAAGGGAAATGTACCCACAACCAGCTGTGAGCTTCCAGAAGGAAGGGAGACACCAAGACCAGGGGGAGATGGCGACAAAACAGCAGGGGAATCAAAGGGAAGGCAGGCGGGTAAAAGAGCTTCCCAGAGGACGGGCATCCCAGTAAGTTCTGGAAGGAGAAGAGAGGCACCAAGTAGCAGGGGAGAGGCAGGAAGCCATTCGGACTGGGAGGACACCTGGTGCTGTGGGGCAGCTGAAACTAGACTGAGCCACGGGACAGTGAGCTCACGAAGTGGGCAGGAAACTGGAAAGAGGCAAACCACCGGTCCCCACCCCATGGATTTCGGGGAGCTGTCCATGATGCCCCAGGTGTCTTCTCTCCTGCCCTTGGTTCTGACCACATCTCCTCTCTTCCGGCAGCTGTGGTCACCTCCACCGTCTCCAGTGGCTACGGAGGTGGCAGCAGTATTGGCAGTGGAAGCCTGGGCCTCAGTGGGGGCAGCGGCTGCTCCTTCATGACCAGTGGTGGGCACAGCCTGGGCGGCTCCAGCTTCAGCAACAGCAGCAGCCGGGGCGTCGGGGGCAGTGGCTCCAGCTTCAAGTTTGTCTCCACCACGTCCTCCAGCCGGAAGAGCTATAAGCACTAAACACAGTCACCCTGCTCCCTCACCCCTACCCTGAAGCCAGCTCCGCCCGCTCACCTGGCCTGTCTGGACTCATCCCTGCTCACCTAGGTGCTTTTCCTTGTCTCCCGTCCTCGAGGTCCACCTGTGCTGCCAGGAAGCCTGGCATCCTGTCTATATCCCATTCCCCAGCCTAAGCCAGCCTCTGCCCTCCCTCAGTCCCCAGACTGCTCCTAGAACCCACTCTGTGCCAAACCCGCTCTCTTTCAAAATTCACTGTCAGATTGTCTTTCAGAGACTCCCCATCAGCTCTGCCTCCCTCCTCCCTTCCTCCAAATGCAGTCTGTATCTCCCAGACCATCTCAGTGTCAGCCCACCTGTCTCACGATGCTTACGAGCTGCCTGCTGGATGAGAGTGAAGCCTCTCTCTCTTTCCTCCCAGGACCGTGTCTATTAAATGCATGTATAATGTGTCTGGTGTCCAGCCCTCTATTTGGAATGGTGATGGAGCAGAGAGTGATCCTTCTCCCCATCCAAACCTCCTCTCAGCATGGGGTCCTGGCACAGGGAGGGCTCAGCGCATCTGACCTCCCTCCCTTTCCCTCAGAGCTAAGAAGACTGGGCTGAGAAGATGGGAGGGGCAGGAGGGCCAAGCACTGGCCAGATTCCCTCCCTCCCTCCTTCTGCCCACCTACCCCCTCCTCCCATCAGGATGCCTTCTTTGAGAAGCCCAAGCCCCTGGGCGGAAGCTCTGCTCAGACTCCCCACTCTGTATGTCATGCAGGGCAATGCCTTCCCCTCCCCAAACCAGACTGAGTTCCAAGGACACTGACGTAGGGTGGGCAGCCCAGCCCTCTGCCAGCAAAGGGCTGATTGTTTCCTGACAGCTTCCAACTTGCAGATGTGAGCAGGAAAATAACAGGCCAGGAGAGGAGTTAGAAATCAGCCCTGGGGGCAGTGCTTTCACCCAACAGAAGGGCCATTTAGGCCCATAATTGCAGGCAGCTCCCACATTCCTGAGTGTACAGCCTCTGGAAACCTCCCATCAGACCTCAGCCCCTGGCATCACCCAGAGTTGAGGCAGCCCGAGTGGGCTTGGAGGGATGGGGTCAGTGCTCAGGACCACATTGGTGGGCTCTTGGAACCAGGGATCTCAAACACAGCTGTCCAGGGTGAAAGAGCAAGAAGTTAAATGGAAGGGAAGGAAGGGGCCATGAACTAGGATGAGAAAAGATGAATGTAAAACCAGGGGCTAAAATTTGGAAGGTTTGGAGGGAGAGGATGGAAGGAAGGAGAGAAATGACACTGAGAATATGTCCCTGGTCCTCGGGGTGACCACGGGATGAGACGCTGGGGTGAGGGGTAGAGGGTACAGGAATTCGGAGTGAAATCCTGAATTTGCTCCTTCCCTCGAACAAGCCACCTTGCCATCGGTACGAGAATAGTGATGCAGAGCTGGTGACCTGCAGTCAGACTGCTGGGTCCTAAGTCTCGGAACTACTCTACACCTCAATTGCTTCATGTGCAAAGCAAGAATAATATGAGTTACCCCTTCCTGCTGTGTGAAGTTCAAATGAGAAACAGGTGTAAAGCACTACTTATAATTGCTGCTCCATAAATATTGGCAATTATTATTCTTGTTGTCCAACCTCACAATGAGAATCAAATAACAATGCTTATAACTGACCTGCCTGTGGTCTGGCACAGATGAAATCCTCAATAAAAAAATTTTTCCCTCATAAGTGACCATGATGGGAAGACTGTAATCAAGTGTATGGTTTCAGAGTCCAAGACTCAAGAAAAGGGGAGGAGAAGAAAAGCCATGGGAATATCTGCAGCATATGGCTGAGAACGTGGGATGATTGGGGGTGGGGGGGCTTGGGACCAGGCCTGCCCCAGGTCCCAATTCCCAGGCCTGGTCCTGCCCTGGGTGGGGTGTTCCCTGTGATGATGAGCAGTGCAGGAAGATGGGTCATGGCCAGACATACCATTGAGATGAACTCAACAGAGTGGTCTTTGATCTTCTCTGGCCAAACCCAGTTCTCGAAAGGGATAAAAGTCAAGGAGAGTTGTAGAGAGCTAGACTTGGAAGGCTGTTCATCCCTGTGACAGTTTCACTCCTCTGACCCGCTGACACCGGCTCCCACCATGACCCAACGATCCTCTATCACCATCAAGTCAGGGGGTTCTCGGAACTTCAGTGCTTCCTCAGCCAACCTCCTCCCAGGCTGCAGGCCCAGCTTCAGTTCCATCTCCATGATCCAGAGTGGGAAGAGCTTCGGGGGTGGCTTTGGAGGTGGATTTGGAACCAGGAGCCTCCACAGCTTTGGGGGTAACAAGAGAATCTCCATCAGCAGTGGCTACCGCTCCAACCGGACTGGCTTCGGGGGTGCTGGCTACGGGTTGGGTCTTGGGGGCATAGGGTACAGAGTGGGAGGAGTTGGCAGTGGCTGTGGATTTGGAGGTGGGATGATGTCTGGCGCTGGAGGTATCCATGAGGTCACCGTCAACCAGAGCCTCCTCACCCCCCTTCACCTGGAGATTGATCCGTCCCTCCAGCGGGTACGGAAGGAGGAGAAGGAGCAGATCAAGACCCTTAACAACAAGTTCGCCTCCTTCATCGACAAGGTGAGAGGGCCATGGGGTTCCCGCCAGGAAAGCATGTGGCACCCAGGAGTATCTCAGCTTTCTGTTCTTCTCTGAGGTCCTGGGGGCCAGGGGTGTGGAGGAAGCGGTTTCCTACCTTGTTGAGATGAGAAAAATGTCCATCTTTGGGCACCAGAGCTGTCTGACCCACTGCGAGAATATTGCTCTCTTTTTTTTTTTACACTCATATTATTTTTTTAATATGATATTATACATGTTTTAATGCCATTCTGCCAAATCATCCCCCCACTCCCTCTCCCACAGAGTCCAAAAGACTGTTCTATACATCTGTGTCTCTTTTGCTGTTTCACATACAGGGTTATCGTTACCATCTTTCTAAATTCCATATATATGCATTAGTATACTGTATTGGTGTTTTTCTTTCTGGCTTACTTCACTCTGTATAATAGGCTCCAGTTTCATCCACCTCATTAGAACTGATTCAAATGTATTCTTTTTAATGGCTGAGTAATACTCCATTGTGTACATGTACCACAGCTTTCTTATCCATTCATCTGCTGATGGACATCTAGGTTGCTTCCATGTCCTGGCTATTATAAACAGTGCTGCGATGAACATTGGGGTACACGTGTCTCTTTCAATTCTGGTTTTCTTGGTGTGTATGCCCAGCAGTGGGATTGCTGGATCATAAGGCAGTTCTATTTCCAGTTTTTTAAGGACTCTCCACACTGTTCTCCATAGTGGCTGTACTAGTTTGCATTCCCACCAACAGTGTATTGTATTGCTCTCTTGATGGATAGCCATGAACATGGCTTAAAATTAGACAGCAAAAGGGATTGGTTCAGAGAGCAGAGGATCAAGAAATGGAAGGTTACAAGTTCAGCTCACAGGCTGAGGTCACTTTTCCCTGCCAGTCAACAGGGGCAAGTCCTGTGGCAGCCTCACTATTGATTTGATTGGCAAGGGAGGCACTCAGGGTTTCAGACTTTCCTTTTGGTGAGAGGAAAGCTGTGACTTCAGCCCTGAGTCTCCCCTGCTGTTGGCCTGGAACCCTAGGGGTTTCCCCAGTTCTGGTGTGCACTACTGCCAGTTCACACTGGAGCTAATTGCTTTCATCTGGGAAGAACCAGCTCAAGAATCTAGATCATTCAGGCTCCAATCCTGGATTCTGAAAGAAAAAGTGCTAAACTGAGGGGCAACCAGCTCCTACCGTCAGCTCTCCTGCTGGGAGAATCCCCAACTTCTTAGGTCTCAGTTGGGTTGAACAGATGGACTCCAAGGTCCTCTTGCAGGTCTAACAGGCTATGAAATGCCTCATCATATGGACTCAGACCTTTGAATGTATAAACCTAATCACAGGGACTGCTGAAGCTTTTATCACCCATGTCCTCCACTTGATGTGATGTTTGTTCCAACAGATGGGAGATGTCCAGAAATCCCATTCTGAGGGGAAGGATGTGGGCCCTGCTTTTCCACAGTTCATCTGGAGGGGTCTTGGGGAATGAGGGCATGTGTCTAGGGAGGACTTGGAGCCAGGATGAGGGAAGAGAAAGCAGGAGTGGGACACATTTGTTAAAGACCCTCTGTAGGCACACTGCCAATTCCAAAGCCTTGGAGGCTCTGTTCCTTCATTCTCTGAGGCTGTGTGTCACTCCAGCTGCTCCCAACAGAAGGACTGGTTTAGAGAAAAAGGTTTTACATGTTCCCGAGGCTGTCTCCCAGCCTGAGGAGCAGCTGAGTGCAATTCAGGAAAACCAGATTAGTAGCACAGGACCACAGGAACCTGAGGTCTGAGAGAATAGAGACAAGAAGAGGCTTGTGCAAGGCCACACGGCTCATGAGGGACATGGCTGAAACTGTATCCAGGTCCCCCTAAGGTGACTCCAGAGTGATCTACTCCAGCATTCCTGGATTGTGGTGGCCACTGAGTCCAGATTCTAGATCTAGAGAAATCATGTTGAAAGCAAATGGGTGAATTTTCTGCCAGGAACCTCTTGCCCATTTATTGGGAACCAAAGATCTCACTCAGTAACATGGTAGAGTGTTCTTTTCTTCAGCTATCACACGTCAGCATGGTGTGATGTATTCAGATGGTTTCCTGGCCCTCTGGCCCTCCTGCCTACTCTCACCTCCAAACCCAGCCACTAGCCAGTCTCCCAGCCCCATCACACCAACATGGGCTTGGCCATTTACATCCCAGGCTCCTGCCAGCCTGAGAACAAGGAGGAGGAGCCTGCCACCTGGACTCTGAGATCTTGCAGGGCTCCCCGCTACACTGTTGGGGGTCCTGTATCCCAGAGCCCTCTGCGAAGCAATGGCTGTAAAGACATGCTCATGGGTTCTCACCTCTGGTGGCGGCAGGTGCGGTTCCTGGAGCAGCAGAACAAGGTCCTGGAGACCAAATGGAGCCTCCTGCAGGAGCATAAAGCAACCAGAGCCAACCTCGAGCCCATGTTTGAAGGCTACATCAACAACCTGAGGCGGCAGCTGGACAGCCTGGGGGGAGAGCGCTTGAGGCTGGAGGTGGAGCTGAAGAGCATGCAGGACGTGGTGGAGGACTTCAAGAACAAGTGAGTGGTAGCTCAGCCCTGAGGCTCCAGGGGAGGCCCTGGGCTCTCCTGAAGTGCCCAAGCCAATGGGGAATAGGGCACACACTCAGGACACAGAGGTGGACCCAGGAAAAGAACTGGGACTCTTAGGGACTTCCCTACGGGTCCAGTGGTTAAGACTGTTGTTGCTGCCAAGTCGCTTCAGTCATGTCCCACTCTGTGTACATGCTCCCAATGCAGGGGGCAGGGGTTCGATCCCTGATTGGGAAACTAAGATCTTGCATGCCACACATGTGCTGTGCAGCCAAAAAAAAATAATGTTGAGGTTTGGGGGAGGGGCTGGGCTTAGAAATGATAACTTATATGGGCACACAGAGCATGATTCATATAACCCTGCAAATTCTGGAAATGAGGAAAGTGAGGCTCGGAGATAGCAACTGACCCATCCAAGGTTACAGAAGTAGCAACACATTATTAGTGAGGAGCTGAACCCATAGAACCTCATGCTCACATTTGTTCACCTCAATCTGATTGCTGACTTACACAACGTTCATGTTGTGTGTAAGCCCTGGCCAAGGGCTTGTGTGAAGAACAAGGAGGTGTGACTACTGCCTTTTCCCTGGAACCACACACACACTCTGCTAAACATAATGGTATGCTCACATCTAAAGATACAAATAATTTCTTATTTCTACGGTTTTAATGTAGTTTTAATGTTTGTTCTTGGGCCAAACAAATCAGTTTTTGTTACCATTTGTATAAGGTCATGAGAGCCCAGATTTTAGAGTTGCTCTAACATGTTAACCACAAGCCACATGAGACAATTTAAATTAAAATTAAATTCAATTTAAAATTCAAGCCCTCAAGGACACTAGCCACATTTCAAATGCTCAGTCACCGCATATGACTAATGGGTCCCATAATACAGGCAAGTATAGAGCATTTCTATCGAGGCGAAAGTTCTGCTAAACAGTGCTAGAGAACCTAGTCAGGTTGATAATCAGTTTTCTTTAAGATTTTAAAAAATATTTATTTATTTATTTGGCTACATCAGGTCTTAGTTGAGGCATGTGGGATCTAGTTCCCCAGCCAGGGATTGAACCCGGATCCCTCCACACTGGGAGTGTAGAATCTTAGCCACCAGACCACTAGCGAAATCCTCAGATTTACAATCTTGGCTTAATCATTTACTGACTCAATATCTAAAGAAAGCGAAACTCTCTAAGTCCTAGTTCTTTTGTCTGTTAAAGGGGATATTAATAGTACCCACCTCACAGGGAGACTGAGAATATTAAAGCAACACTTGCTTGTAAAGTACTCAATAGGTTATCTAGTGCCTGGTACATAGCAAGCTGTTAACACGTGTTAGCTATTTTTATTATATTGACGACTAAGTACAATGTATGTAGTGATGCAAACATAGACAAGAGAAGCAAGTGCTGACAGATAATTTATAATATCATGCAAATATGGGATAACAGTATTTCAATCCAAGAAGGCTTCCAGGAGGAAGAGACAAAAAACTCAAGGGTGCGAACAGAAGATGCACACTGGAGGGATATGGGGGATCTGCTGGAGAGTGTGCTGCTGGTTAGAGGACAGCAGTGTTCCTGTGGTAGATGTCTAAGAGGCCTGTGCAGGGCCACCTGAGGCTTGCCCTCTGGCCAGAGGGACCGTGAGCTGGGAAACAGAGAAAGACAATTGCGTGGAGTTGGGTGAAGCAAAGATGACCATGTTTAATGAAAAGACAGTTTTGGGAAACAACAAGGAAAATCAGATTCATTTTCCCAGAGAACTTGGAAGAAGGCACAGGACTGAAGATTCTGTAGACAAAAGGTTCAATAGAAAAGTGGGGGAGAGTCTGGCGGTATCCATACTGTGGGTTCGTATAGAGCTAACAACAAGCTGACTCGTGGATGGGAAAGAGCCTCTGAGATGTTAAGGGACCTGCCCTGGGTTATTCAGCCAGTAGGGAGAAGGGATGAAGCCCCTTCCACAGCCCAGCCATCCCAAGCCTCTGAGAAGGTGGGACTGGCTGATGCTTAAGAGGTAGGGTGGGGAATGTTACCTAGAGCAGACTTGAGACTTCCTTCCCAGAGATCAGTGGCAGGGGCGGGGGCGGGGCTAGGGAGAGTGGGGTTGCTACTCAGGGGCAAATTGAATATGAGAAAACTTGGTGGAGGGGACAAAAGGGAGGTCTCTTATTAGCCTAAAGACTCTGCTTCCCAGGCAGCAGGTCAGCAGCTGAGAATGGAACGGTGAGGCAACATGAGGGCGCCATGGGGTGCAGGCGCCGGCCTGGCCCAGACTGCCCCCCCCTACCGATCTCTGTCCCTCCTCTTGGCTTAGGCGAGACCATGGGGTAAAAGGAAGCATTGCGCCCCTTCATGGGACCTCTGAGAATACAGCTATGAGAAAGACCTCAGAAAGAATGAGGGGCAGTTCTGTTTTGTGTTGTTTTAAGTGTGGGTTTTGTTTGGACAGGGCTGGTTGTGCGATGGATTGGGGGTTGGGTAACATGTGTAATAGGAGAGCAACACTTCAGCAGCGTGCTTTCCAAGTCTGCTCTGATTTCCCACCTACATCCCCACGCTGGACCTCACTCCTAGAAGCCCCGCTCTGAACATCCACCCACTTCCCTCTCCCCACAGGTACGAAGAGGAAATCAACAGGCGCACAGCAGCTGAGAACGAGTTTGTGGTGCTCAAGAAGGTGAGGAGACAGGGGTGCTCTGATCTGACTCCGGGCCCAGGGAACCCCTCCCAGGAGTGACGGCTGCCACATAAGTCTGCGGCCCTGTATACGAGGCTTTATTTAATTTGCATAACCAATCCTGGAAGCACGTTTTACTTTAGAAGTGAGAAAAGTCAGGTGCATGGAGGTTAAATAAGTTGCCCCAGGTTACCCAGATAATCAGAAGCGAGTCAGGATCCAAGACACCCAAGTCCGAGCTATAAATCTTAACACCAGTCCCCTCTCCAACATGGATCTTATGCAGGCAAAGGAGAAGCAAAACGGGCCCTGTGCTAAGCTGAGTCTGTGAGACCTCAAGTCAGGCTCAAAAATGGGCATAGGATGGGGACCAGCTCCAGAAACTGTGAACCTTTCTGCTCAGTGTGGATGGGCAGAAGGAGGGGGAGATCCAGCCCTGAAGCTAATCCGGAGAGGGAGGAAGAGCGGGAGCAGCAATGTGGGAAGGGGAGGCAGGGACAGAGTGCAGAGAGGAAGGAAGCCTCAGGGAGAAGGTGAGACCACAGGCAGCAGAGGCCCAAGGGCCCAGGATGATTCAGGCTGTCCTCACTGCATGGAGGTGACATGAGAGGTTTCTCCACATAGCACCAGCTGATGAGCAGATGGGCAATCCCCAGGAACCTGGTCCGCATGCAATTTGGATCCCCCTGTAAGTTCCACTCTATCCATAGCCTGGGAGAGAGAAATGCTCTTGTCCCCAGGAGCTGAAGGCCTCCAACCTAACTCACAGACAGAGGGGCTGGCTAACCCAAGAAGGGTGGGACTAGAGTGACTGCATGTTCTGTGCCCAGGACGTGGATGCTGCCTACATGAACAAAGTGGAACTGGAGGCCAAGGTGGAAGCCTTAATGGACGAGATTAACTTCCTGAGGTCTTTCTATGAAGCGGTAAGCATGGCCGGGGGCTCCCCTCCAAAGGGCTGGAGGCTGGGGGTGGCGGCTGAGCACAGAGGCTGCTGGCGCCTTCCCTGGTCACCCCTCTGCTCCTCACCCCATGCCTGAGTTGGAATTGATGGAGTAGATGTTGCTTCCCCTACCAAGGGAGAATGTGAGTTTTCCCAGGGCAGCTGGTGGATCAGATAAGGTGAAAAATTCAAGAATGTTCTGTTGGTCAGACAAAAGAGCTGCCTGTCAGCAAATTACTTGCAGTTTCCATAGAATGATCTGAGCAACCCAGCTCACCCGGCCCAGTTCAGATTTACCTGTTACTTTTCCTATGGCAACTGCAGGATGATGTAATTATGCAGATCAAGTGGCAACTAGTGAACCCTCAGGTGCTTCTAGAAGCACACAAAATATTGAATTGGCTCCCCTGAAGAGGCGTTTTGCTGGGTGCTTCTATAAGCCCAACACAGAGCTCAAGGCTGCAAGATACAGCGCTGGGCAAACGCAATCAAGGCCCTAAGTTCTTGGAGCTTCCAGGAGATGGGTAGCATGGAGAGAAGCAAATAACTACCCCATTTCAGGGGTGATGGAGAAATAGACAACAGGGAGCAGGGGCAGGCAGATGGTGGGTGATAACCTGAAGGAACTGAGGATCCAGAAAAGCCAGAAGGAGGCCCATGTGAGCGGTGTAGAATGAATGAGTGGGGAGCAGCTGAGATGAGGTTAGTGATGTGGAGGTATGGATACAGGGTGCAGTGTGCATGGCAGGTAGGCCTGGTAACAACAGGTAATCCGCTCATGGGGTTGCATGTGTGTGATGCCCAACACAATCTGGTCATGTTCCAGGAGCAGGAACATGGGCTCTGGGTCTTCAGGTGACTTCAATGACCACCCACTTGGGGGCAAAAAAAGACCCCATCATTTTCTTTGCTTATTCACTTCAATGCTGAAAACCAGGGTGATGTTGGCCCCCAATGCTGAACAGCAATCCTGTGGGCTGAGACTCCCCTAGCTAGGTCAGCTATCAGGAAAAACGATTTTGGAAACGCAAATTACAACCTAACAGCAACAAAAGAATAACTTCTTGAATCAGGAAATGCATGAACCAATTGTTAATAAAGAAAGGAATTAACAATTAATTAACAATTGATATTGTTCTTAAAGATTTGGGCTTTGGATCAGTGATGCTTAAATTTTACAGCTCATTAGAATCTCCTAAAAATCTTGTGAGAACACCAATTCTGATTCAGTAGGTGATACTGTTAGTCTGAGGGTCACATTTTGGGACCCACTGTTTTAGATGATTCTGTAAAGTCATCATTAACAAATTACTTGTGGATTTTCTGCTTCAAAACCCATCTTATACAAGTGTTAGTTGTTCTGTTGTGTCTGACTCTTTGCGACTCCATAGCCATAGCCCACCAGGCTCCTCTGTCCATGGAATTCTCCAGGTAAGAATACTGGAGTGGGTAGCCATTCCCTTCTTCAGAGGATGTTCCCGACCCAGGGATCGAACCCAGGTCTCCTGCCTTTCAGGAGGATTCTTTACCATCCGCGTCACCAGGGAAGCCCCATACAAACAAACGTGAATGCATTTAACGCTCACAGAAATCATGGGAGGCAGTAGTCTCTCTGAGGCTCAGAGGTGCCGTCTAACCTGCTTGGCAGATCCTAGGCTTGAATTTTTCAGGTCTTTCTGCTGTTTCCAGGTGGTTTCCGTTTCCCTTCCCCGGGGAGCAGGGAGGAGCAAGGTTAGGAAATGGGGCTGGGACAGCCCAGCTTTCCGGCTCTTTCTGACTCAGCTTTCTTTCCCAAGATAATTACTTTATTTGGAATGAAAGGTTGCATTTTCTCAGAACATGAGACATCGCAGAACTGACAGGTTATAACAAGGTGCGTGCCCTTGACAGTGGGAGTGACTTCTGGAGAATCTTGGCTACAGCTACCTGAGCTACTGCTCCTTCTGTGCAGATAGGGAACAGGTGTTATCCCAGTGACCGCCCTACTGTCCCCCCAGCCCTTTCAGTCTTCAATAGACTGTTCTGTCCTGTGGTGCAAGGGAGGCCCTCAGTGCCAGGGTCTGTTCTGGGGTGCTGGGCACAGTTTCACAGCACACACGCACAAGTGCACACATGCACACCCAGCACACATGCAGGTACACACACACAAGCAGGCAAACACACCCAGCTTCAGCTTTCCCATGTGGACCTCCTCGCAGGAGCTGGCTCAGCTTCACGCCCAGATCTCTGAGACTTCCGTGGTCTTGTCCATGGACAACAACCGCAAGCTAGACCTGGACAGCATCATCTCTGAGGTCAAGGCCCAATACGAGGACATCGCCAACCGCAGCCGGGCCGAGGCTGAGTCCTGGTACCAGATCAAGGTGAGGTGTCAAGGTCAATTTCATGAAACAGTCTCAGAGAACTGAGATTTCAAAGGCAGATTTGATAAAAGCCTTGTCCTACCAGTCTGATGGACTTGGAGAGATCTGAATTCACCTTGGGGCTCACTCTGTCAGAGCACTCCTCAGGATGCATCGTCAGGACCTGGGGGAACAGCCAGACAGAGGCAAAAGGTGGTCAGTCCTGCCCCGAGGAGGATGAACACCCCTCTGATGCCTTGTAGAGGAGAGGCAAGGGACAACTGGACAGTACCCGCCACTAGTCCCAGTAGGCACAAGAGAGGGAGGGTGGAGCAAGAGGTAGGTTTAGCTTCCTGCATCCGGAGATGAGAGGTAGAAATAGCTGGGGCTGAGAGGCTGAGCAAAGGCTGGTTAGGGCTTACCCAATGACATTTTCCAGATTAGAGCTGAGGAGTCCCTGGGAATACAAGACCCGGTGCCAGGAAAAACAAATATGAGTGAGCTTTAAAATTAGAAAGTGACAAGCACCCCCGAATGATGCTGAGTTTGTGGAGGTGAGGCACCTGAATATGAAGACGAAGGACCAAAGCTGGGGTATAGGAAGGTCCACCTGTGGAGTGGAGACTTTGGGTATGGAGAGTGAGGGGCAGGGCCAAGAGACAGTGCGATGGATTTGATGGAGACAGCTCGTGCAAAGGGAGGTGTCTCTAAGCGTCGCCTCAGAGGCCCTGTTGGGCCCTGGGAAGCCACCACCTTCTGGCCTCACCACCACTTCTCCTCCTTCTCCTGACCCCCAGTACGAGGAGCTGCAGCGGTCTGCCGGCCAGCACGGGGAAGACCTCCGCTCCACCAGGATGGAGATCTCTGAGTTGAACCGAGTGATACAGAGGCTGCGCTCTGAGATTGAAAACGTGAAGAAGCAGGTAGGGCTGAGCAACCATTGGCCATCTCATCCATTCCCCTGCCTCAGCCCATGCAGAGAGTTCTCCCCAGATGAATGATTGTCCAGTAATATAAACTTGTAATCTTCTGCCCCTACCAGGGAGGCCAGGACCTTCTTTCTGAGATCTGTCCAACATCAGTTCCTCTTGGAAAGATGCTGTCTTCTGGAGGCATACATGGCAAAACTGATTCACTTTTTACTTATTCAGAGAAGTTCATATTGAACAGGACCCTGAAAACCATTTCTCCATTCTAAGTCACAAAGTATCCAAGGAGAACATAGATTAATCTTATTTTTAAAGATGATACTCCAACCTCCTTTGCATGAAATCCATTTCAGGAAATTCTTCCACATTTTTAACCTAAAGCCCATATCTTCCATCCTTCCTTGTGGACAATTTCATAAACTCCTGTGTCCTCCTGGCAGTGTGCCACGCTCCAGGCTGCCATCGCCGATGCTGAGCAGCGTGGGGAGCTGGCCCTCAAGGATGCCAAGCACAAGCTGGCCGAGCTGGAGGACGCCCTGCAGAAGGCCAAGCAGGACATGGCGCGGCAGTTGCGTGAATACCAGGAGCTGATGAATGTCAAGCTGGCCCTGGACATCGAGATTGCCACCTACAGGAAGCTGCTGGAGGGCGAGGAGTGCAGGTGGGCAAGCTCCTCCTCCTGCCGTGGTTCAGAGAGATGCCACCAGAGCACTGTAGCTGTGCTACAGCGGCCAAGATCCCCACGGTGTCAGGCCCCAAATAGAAATGCTCAGAATAGAAACAGACGTAAAACTCGGATGATCTCCTGAGGCATCCTGAAGTCATTCCCAGAGCTCCGACGGGACCCAGAGCAGGGGCCAGGATAGAAGGTGTCAGGAGGAGGTGGTCCATGACTACCTGGAAGGCCAGCGGCAGGGTCGTTTCTCCCCAGGCCCTGTGATCAAGGAGGCCACACTCAGGACAAGGCGAGGCCCAGGGGCTCTGTCTGCCCAGAGAGGCCTCCCATCTGACTGTCCCTCCCAACATAGTGAGCACCAGTCTGTCTCCCCATTTCGCCATATATTTGGATTTGATCTCTCTTCTAATGTCCCCTCCCAGAGTCGCATCAGCTTCCTACAGCTAATAGGATGATTCAAAGGCTTGTTCAGCACAGTGCCGAGAGCACAGCCAGCCCTCTGTGCTGATAGCTTTAAATACATAGAACTCAGGGTTCTCTAACTTCTCAGCAAATGAAACATGTCTTTCTCTCCCTCCTGCAACAGACTCACCGGAGAAGGTGTCGGGCCCGTGAATATCTGTGAGTAAATGTCTTGGGACGACAGAAAAGTGGGAGACAAAACAGAAGCTAACAGCATCATTTTTGGTGAACAGATAGTGAATGAGCAGGGGCAGGGATATCATTAAGATTCTCTGAGAGGCTCTGTGGAGACCCCTTTTTTCTTTGGCCCTTCCTCCCAGTGGGGTCAAGAGAGGTTCATGGTGGAGTCATAAATCCACTCCACCCAAATCCCTGAGGACCTCAGTTATGGGACAGGACTACTCACAAAGCAATGGGTCCCTCATCCAACACCTGATTTCTCAGCTATTTCTGGCAGAAATTCAAACAAGAGGCTGTTAAAAAGCTAAAGACCTGTGTTGAAAATTGAAGCAAATTAACTGAACAAGAAAGCAGAGAGGTTTGCCCTCAGGTCCCAGGAAGGAAGCCAGGGGGATTCATTCTGCAGAAGGACTCAGCAGGCTCCAGCGGCGTGCATAGAGTGTGGAGTCCTGGGCATGGAATGTAGAGTTCCCTGGGGCCCCCTTGGGTCCGGCCCTGGGAGGGAGGCTGGAAAACGAGGATGCGAGAGAGCTAGAAACTAATGAGTTAAAGGAACAGAGATGCCTTGCCTGGAGAATCAGACACTGTGAGGGGAGGTTGAAGAGGCATCTTCAAACATTCAACAGGCTGTGGGGAGCTATACTCCAAGACAGAGAGCTTCCCATTGCAGAAAGGATTTGAGCAGAAACAAAAGGATCACCTCTCAGGGAGGCAGTAGAGGGGATTCCAGTCTGGAGGAGGTTCACCTGGATAGCCTTTGGGCCCACCCATCTGGGAACCTGTGATGCCCACACAATATCTGGGGCCTCTTGTCTCACCCAGTGGGAAAGCCCCGGGTAGAGAGGAGGGACCAACATGGCTCAGGGACCCAAGCCCTGCTTTCCGGCAGGTGTGACCTTGGGCCTGCCACTTGGTGTCTTTGCACCTGTTTCTTCCACTGAAAAGTAGGGGTATCATAGTAAAGCCATCCTCTCAGGCCTGTCGAAGAGACATCTGTGGTCACAGCTGGGCAAGCTATAAAAATTGCCATGTCCTGTGTTCGTTGAGGCAGCGGGTGATGGGGACCATGAGGCTCCCCGGGGAGCCTGTGGGAGGGAGGCGCCTGGGCACAAGACCCAGGGACAAGGCTGCCAGTGTGCCCTGTGCCTTCTCTCCACAGCCGTGGTCTCCTCCTCTGGGGGCTCGGGCTACAGCGGGGGCGGCGGCCTCTGCATGACCGGGGGCGGCTATGGCTTTGGCAGCAGCGGCTTCAGCAGCAGCGGCGGTAGCTTCAGCTCCACCAGCGGCCGCGGCATGAGCGGCACCAGCTCCAGCATGCGCATCATCTCCAAGACCTCGTCCAGCAAGAGTTACAGGAGCTAAAGGGCCCCCTGCCCCTCTGCCTCCCCTCTAAGGCCCCCAGCCCCCAGGCCTAAGACCCGCCGCTTTGCTGACCCCCATGCACTGAATCACAAGAGGCACCAGGAGCAGGGAAGTAGCCTGTGAGTCCCCAGCTCGCCTGTTCATCCCTCTGATTCCAAACAGGTTTCCGCAAAGGTACCCCACTTGCTTCTCATCCCAGAGCACTCCAGGGCCCACAGGCATCCATTCCAGCTGCCATATGCCAAGATCTGGGCTGGGGCATTCCTTCAGGAGCTTCCTCCTGTCTGACCCAGATCCCCGGCAGCCACAGTCCTTTTTGGGGTTGCTTAGAGCTGATCTTGGTGCCCCCAGAGACGCTGAGTACAGTCCAGGCCTGCGTTTCCCACCATAGACAGAACACTTCTCCTGCTTCCGGTGCCTGCCTATCCCCTCAAATTGCTTCAATAAAAATGTCACCGAGCTCTCTAGGTCTTGACTGAGTCTGTGTCCTATCCCATACTCAGAGGACGACCTCGGAAATGGAGTTCTCTGGGAGCAGGTTCTATCCACCTGCAGGGCTTACTCCAGGGCAGAATGAGAATCCCCTCCCCCGGACATCCTGCAACCTCCACCCACCTCTGCCTCTTGCCATTTCCCAGAGTCTCTCATTATACCCCTTACCTCCCCAAGCCCCAGTCTTCCCTCGCCAACGCTCCAGGACCCGAGCCAAGACAATGCAAAAGGTGCCAGTGTGAAGTGTCACAGTTAGACTAAGAAATGCCAAGCACAAGAATGTTTGAGTTCAGTCTCCTAATCCAGAGGTGAGGAAGCCAAGAAACAGAGAGGACAGAATGCATATTAACAGTAGATCCCTGAGTCCTAACCCAGGCTCCTCCCCACCAGAGCAGTAGAGTGCAGTGACATCAGAAATGCTGGGACTGGATCCCCGCCCATCCCAGCCTGTCTGTGTGTCTTGGGAGTTTTACTCCACCACTCTGCTCCTCACTTTCCTTGTCCATAAAATAGAAACTATATCATGGTTATCATAAGAATTCAATGGGATAATGGACGTAGAGCTCAGTTTGGTTCCAACACATAGTAGGCACCCAGTAAATGTTACTATTATTGTTGTTGACTTGATTTTAACCTAGAAAAAGGTCACAGTGTGGAAGGGAAAGACAAGGTGGCTACAGTGGCTTCACTGATGGGACTGATGGAAAGAAGGCATTTCAGGCATCAGCAAAGAGCTGTGTCCTAGGTGCTGGGGAGAAAGCCTGTAACCTGCTTCCACCTGAACAATTCCTGAGGGCAACGACCCTTCCCAGAAATGTCCTCAGGTCAGAGCATCCATCCTTGGGAGGCTCAGGATGGGGAGGGCAGAGACAGGGAAAGGATCCCTGACCTAATGACTGACATCAGTACATACTTGGGGGGCCTGTTGGGGGACGGAGGGAACAAAACATGCCCACCTAACTGAGAAGGTATCTTGAAGCCAAAAAAACAAGGCAAGCAGCTCCACATCATCAATGGATCAGTTTATTACAGGGTAACTTACTCACACGGTAAGATCTGGCCGACAACAATTCGGAAGCTTTCACAACTGCACTCTACACCACCAAGTGGCCACAGGGATAATGTTAGATTTAACTTGGGGTTCAGGGGTAGGTGCTTGAAACAGGACATGCAATACTAAGGTTTATGAATGGGTAACTAGTCTTGTGGGCCCCAGAATATTTCAGGGAAGGTTGTCATCACTGCTTGAGGATCAACAGAGCATAGGGCCACCTGGCCTTAATGATTATTAAGCAATATCTATTAACTACAAAGCCCCTGATGGCAAAGAGTGATTTACCACATAGTACTGTCCTAGGTCAGGTCAGGGAAAGGACAGGAGGAACTGTAAGCGTCGAGATGCTGTCAGTTATGCTAACAGCCATCTGGGGCTCAAAGAGTCTTAGGGAGGCCATTCCTCTCCCCTCCTCAAGCACAAGGCACCCCCTCTTGAGTCCCCTGAAGCCTCCTTTGGAGTAACCAGGCCCCTGGAGACAAGAGTCTGTGTCTGGAGCCTTCTATCTCAGGAGCCCTAGATGGATGAGGGGTGGGTAGCTGATTCAGAGTCAGGACCCTACCCGGCCTGAGAAGGCCAGGGCCCAGCCTGCTTAGGGAGGCTTCTCTCATGCCCAAAGCCTCCCTCCCTCTTCTAGGGAGCTTCTAGGACCACTTGGGAGCCCATGGGGGTACTTGGGTCTGAAGCATCTGCAGAAAAACATGGAAACCACTTTGGGGAAATAGAGGATCCTCAAGTACATCTAATTTGGCCTCTAATCCCAGAGCAGTGAAAGTGAAAGTGGCTCAGTCATGTCCGACTCTTTGTGACCCAGGCCAGAATACTGAAGTGGGTAGCCTTTCCCTTCTTCAGGGGATCTTCCCAACCCAGGGACTGAACCCAGGTCTCCCACATTGAAGGCAGCTGAGCCACCAGGGAAGCCCAAGAATACTGGAGTGGGTAGCCTATCCCTTCTCCTGCAGATTTTCCCGACCCAGGAATCAAATTGAAGTCTCCTGCGTTGCAGGCAGATTCTTTACCAACTGAGCTATCAGGAAAGCCCATCCCAGAGCTGCTGCTGCTGCTGCTAAGTCACTTCAGTCGTGTCCCACTCTGTGCGACCCCATAGACAGCAGCCCACCAGGCTCCCCTGTCCCTGGGATTCTCCAGGCAAGAACACTGGAGTGGGTGCCATTTCCTTCTCCAATGCATAAAAGTGAAAAGTGAAAGTGAAGTTGCTCAGTCATGTCTGACTCTTCGAAACCCCATGGACTGCGGCCCACCAGGATCCTCTGTCCATGGGATTTTCCAGGCAAGAGTACTGGAGTGGGACGCCATTGCCTTCTCCGCATCCCAGAGCAGCCAGGTAGATAATTCATACCCTTTGCCCCACCCCGACAAAAGGGCCTAAAGTCCCAACTCTAACTTTCCTTGAGGCCAAGCAACTGAATAAACCAACATATAGGGCTGGCCAAAAAGTTCCTTTGGTTTTTAAGTAAAAATATTAATAAAGAACACATTTTCTGTTTTCACCAAGAACTTTACTGAACAGCATATTCACCGTTTTGTTCCATTACCTTCTCCAATTTTTCAGGCAACATCATAATTCCATCTTCCCAAAATTTTTTATCTTTTTAAGCAAAGAACTGTTCCAGATGTCTTTTTCATTCTTCCAGGGAATTGACATTTTTTTCCATTAAGAGAATTCTGTAAAGATTGACGTAAATGGAAATCTGAAGGTGTAATGGCTGGTGAATGCAACAGGTGAATCAGAACTTCCTGTCCAAGCTGTAACAGTCTTTGCCTGGTCATCAAGAAACCTACGGTCTTGCACTACCCTGATGAAAGATTTTGTGTTTTCTCTGGACTGACCCTGGACGCTCTTCACTGAGTGCTGCCTTCAGCTGGTCTAACTGGGAGCAGTATGTGTCGGAATTAATTATTTGGTTTTCCAGAGGGAGCTCATAACAGAGGACTCCTGTCCAATCCCACCATATATACATCATTATCTCCTTTGATGAAGACTAGCCTTCGGCGTGGTTGGTGGTGGTTCGTTTCTCTTGGCCCACGATCTCTTCCATTTTACATTACCGTGCAGTGTCCACTTTTCATCACCCATCACAATTTTCTTTAAAAAGGAACATTTTCATTACATTTCAGTAGAGAATCACATGCAGAAATATGGTCAAAAAGGTTTTTTCACGTAACTTATACGGAACCCAAACATCAAAGCAACAAACATAACCAAGCCAGTACAAATGGTTTTCAACACTTGATCTGTTATTTTGAGTATGTGAACTATCTCCTGCATGATGTAATGTTGATTTTTCTCAATTAATGTCTCAATTTGATCACTATCAACTTCAACTGGTCTACCTGGCCATGGAGCACCATTCAGTGAGAAGTCTCCAGAACGAAACTTCACAAACCACTTTTGACCACTTTTGACATGTTCAGTCAGTCACAGCCCCTTCTCCATAAACTACACAAGTCTTTTCGTGCATTTCAGTTGCGAATTTACCTTTCTTGAAATAATAAAGGGTAATTTGCCGAAAATGCTGCTTTTTCCTTCCATCTTCAATATTAAAACAGCTACACAAAAATTCACTGGTTTTGGTAAGTTTTTTTTAACGCATGCTGATATGACAGCTGTCACAATACAATTGAACAAAATGGTTTCAAATGAAGTTAAAGACAACTAAGTGCTACCAGAGCCATCTTATAGAAAAAAACCAAGCAAACTTTTTAGCCGACCCAACATCTGTCTGGTTGGCCCCTTTCATCACCAAGGAAGAGGACAAGTAGGATTTTTATGGGTCCAACCTGCATGGACAATTGGCTCCTACCCTTTGCTCTCTGCTACCCTAATTATCCACCTCGGTGCTTAGCAGCTGCCAATATGCCAAGCTCATAAACCTGATTTCATGGTGATTTGGGGTTCGGCCCAGCTCGGCCCTCCATCCTTGACCAGATAAAAGGGTGGAGGCTGAGCTCACCTGATAACTCTCACCTCTGTCCTCCCGCCAGGGCGCAGTCTCTCTGCCTCTCACACCCACCATGTCGTGCCGCTCCTTCCAGCAGGGCTTCAGATGTGGCGGCCAGAGCTTCAGCTCCTGCTCAGCTGTCCTCCCCCGGGTGGTCACTCACTATGCAGTGAGCCAGGGGCCATGCCGGACTGGGGGCAGTGGGAGCTTCCGTGCCCTGGGCTGCCTCGGCTCCCGGAGCCTGTGCAACGTGGGCTTCGGGCGGCCCCGGGTAGCCTCCAGGTGTGGCCTGCCTGGCTTTGGGTATCGAGCAGGCACCACTTGCGGGTCTTCAGCCTGCATCGCCCCTGTAACCATCAATGAGAGCCTGCTGGTCCCACTCGAGCTGGAGGTCGATCCGACTGTCCAGAGGGTGAAGAGGGACGAGAAGGAGCAGATCAAGTGCCTCAATAACCGCTTTGCATCCTTCATCAACAAGGTAGGACGTGGGTGCCGGGGTGCAGGGCCATGGGAGACAGACAGCACTTTGTGGCTGTCCCAGGAGCCACAACCTGGGGCTGCTGGTGTGGCTGCTCCATGACCCCTAGTCGCTGGAAGCCGGTTAGATCAGGCTCAGCAGTGGACATTTCTGCTTGTCTGTCTTTTTTTATAATACGTTATCTTTCTCTCTGGGTATTATCTGATAAACTCACCAAGAGGGCCTGAGGTCAGACTATAAGAGGAACTCCCAAAGCCATGATAGATACTGAACGGGGCAATCAGAGGCAGAGACCTGCCCTTTCTGATGAGGCTTTAATGAAAGATCTTCCTTCCAATGACATGAACTGGGGTGAGACCCTTGGCACTGTGACCCTGGAATTTGCCATCAACTTAGGTCTGTGATGAAGAGAAGGTGGAGCAGTCAGAGCTAGGGACACAAAGTGGCCATGACCAAGTCTCACATCTTTCAACCCCCAAGTCATGGCTCTGAAAGCCTTGAGAGAAGGGTGATGTGCTGCCTTTGGAAGACGCTGAACTGGCCTGTCACCTCGGCTGCTTCTGGGCCTGTCCCTATATTCCAGGGAAGCTCTTGGGATCAGGATACACACCGAGGACTAAGCTGGTGTTCCTGGTGATCCCAAGTTTAGGTCAGAGTCCTGGGCTGGCAGTCATGAGACCTGGACCCTGACTCCCAGCCCCAGGAAAGCGGGCAGAGATGGAGGGAGAATTAAAGAAGGTAATACTCACAAAAGTGCTCCCAAAAGGAACTTGTTTTAGTAAATGGAAAATGTTAAACTTACAGTTTTATTTTGAAAGCTCATTAAGCACTGCTTGTAAACTCATTCCAACACTGTGAGCCCTGATCGTCAGCTGCATCACATCTCCATCTGGGAGGCTGGGGGCCTTCTGCTGAGCAAGCCTTTGACCAGGAGGAAGATGATGTGACTTCCTCTATCGTTTTCTTGAGAGACAGTGCACCAGGTGCAAAATCCCAGGGTGAGGACTGGAGACAGTGTATGCCGGCCAGTGACTAGCTTAGCTGGGTGACCACAGCCAACTCACTCAGTGTCTCTTAACCTCCATCTCCAAGCCACGGAAATGAAGGGTAGGCCAGGAGCTCTCCGCATTACTGTGGCAGGGACATGGTTTGGACTTGGCCATGTAGGATGCAGATGGGGCAGAGTAGCAATGAGTGCCAGGACCGAATTTTGAGCTTTATTCCCTGAGCACCCCTGGGCTGTAATTAAAGAAACCCCAATTTCCAGTAGCCTCATCAGCTTCCATTAGCATGAAGATGTACAAAGCTCTCCCTATGCAATCCTAAGTATGAGTTTGAGGCAGCAAAACAAGCTTGAGGTGCTGAGTGGCTTGGCCCAGGTTACCAGGCTGGTGGCAGGCAGGCAGGGCTGGAAGGAGGAAACACCCCAGGCCTCTTGGGGCAGCCCTGTTTCCACTACAACACAACCCCTGGTGGAAGCTGGGGGTCCCCTAAGCCGCCCCAGGCAGGAGAGACAGAGACACAGCAGCAATGTGATGGAGGTCGGAGCACAGACAGATTCCACTGCCTGCACCAGCACTTACTCTCGCAAGCTGTGGTCCCCAGGGTCCCTGCCGCCCCATGATATCCTATTCTTGGCTGCAGGTCCGGTTCCTGGAACAGAAAAACAAGCTTCTGGAGACCAAGTGGAACTTCATGCAGCAGCAGAAGTGCTGCTCGAGCAACATTGAGCCCATTTTCGAGGGCTACATCTCCACCCTTCGGAGGCAGCTGGACTTCTTGACCGGGGACCGAGACCGGCTGGAGTCAGAGTTCCACTGCCTCCATGACACACTGGAGGGCTACAAGAAAAAGTGAGTCTGCCCCACTGCTACCCAGCCGGGCACCTGAGGCAAGTGACATAAACAATCTGGGCACTGGGTTTCCCCATCTATAAAATGGGAAGTTGAAAATGTAGACCTTTCGGGGGGGGGGTCCCACAGTCACGTGGGATAATGTAGGCAGAGCATCCTTACTACCCATTAGGCACATCGTACAAGCTCTGAGATTTTAGATGTGTATTAATCCCCCTTCCCACCACGCTCGACTTCTCTTCATGTAAAACAAGTTTTCTCCTGCTGTTCCCAGTGCTCCAGGGCTCTGCCCTCATACCTGTTGTGCGTCATCGTCCATAAGTCCCTTGACAGATCTTGAACACTTCTTAGCCTCCAAACAGATTCCCAAGCCCTCCTTCCTCCCAGCTTGGACTCCTGCTGTTCCTTCTTCCTGATAAGTCCCACCTCGGCATTTCTTTGTAACATCCGGGCTAATATATTCTACCCCGCATCTTCCTGGTCCAACTCGAAATCATCATCTGCAAGAATTCACAGATTCAGTGATTCTTTCAAGAAGCTGAGGCCCAGATAAACTGCCTCGTGGTCCTGGGTGAGCCTCTCATGTTGGTGGGAGAGGGCCGAGAGAAACACGTCTCCAAGGACAGTGTGAATACACTAAGAACGAGGGTTCATTAGAGTGGAGCCATGTTGGGGACACACGCTGCAGGTGTCACGCATGTGTCTAGTCCAAGTCAGATGCTGTGCTGGGCAGTTTGGGTTTGATAAAGTTGGGAAAATCTGGCTCTTTCCCTCTAGATGTCCTGGTAGAGTCAGCAAGATACCCCGGTATGCACACCAACAGCTACAGCATGGTACAAGGCAGGAGGGAAGAGGAAGCCCAAGAGAGTGAGAGAGCAGAAGCAGCCCAGGAAGGCTTCCCAGGGGAGGTGTCAGTTTGCTCAAGGCCTTGAAGGATTTGTTTCATTCCAGTTGCTTCTTCTAAAAGAGAAGTTCAGAGTTAGACCACAGAAAAGGAGATGAGACAGAAGCAGGTGACAAGGAAGGACCAGAGTGTGCAAGTGAGAGGGGACGACTCAAGCGGACTGGTAGGGGAGATGTGGCAAGGTTGTGGGCGTGGCGAGATCAGCCCTTTCAGCAGGAGCGATGCCTTTCTTCATGGATACAAGGTGATCAGGAGACATATTTCGCAGCTCAAGATTAGGACTTTGAATTTTAAAAGTGGGGTTGTTGGAGAAGGATGAGGCCAAGTGGTATTTTAACACCAATAGCAAGCACACCGTACCCTGTTCCAGGTACTGACCTGGTGTCCTGCAGACATTAACTTGTGTGATGTTTGTAATTGTGAGACAGGACCAGTGATATTCTCATTCTACAGATGATGAAACTGAGGCCAAGAAAGGCCAAGCCACCCACCCAAAGTCACATGACAAGTGCAGGAGAGTGGGATTGAAACCCAGGCAGCAGGCTCAGCATCCAGCGCCTGTGCAGCGGCTGAGTTCTGCAGGAAAACGGAAGCTCGGGCGTCAGGAAGCACAGAGAAGCTTTTAATGGATTGAAGTCATTCATCAAACTGAGTCATTCTGGCCAGACTAAACACTTGACCCTGATTCCGTTGCCTTGGGGTGCAGTGAGTGGGCGAAGAGCTCCCTGGAGCCTAGAGGAAATAGGCCGCTCTCTCTGAGGACCTGGTAAAGTGGGTAATTGCTACCTCTGCAAGTGAGCTGCAGGTAGAGGCCAGGCTCAGCGCTCTCCTGGCGAGGAGGGGCACGGGTCAGCTGGGCTTGCAGTGACCGCAGCCAACTCTCAGAACAACTCAGAAAAGACAGTTGTGGGACTTCCCTGGTGGCCCAGTGGCTAGGACGCCATGCTCCCAGTGCAGGGGACCTGGGTTCAATCCCTGGTCGGGAAACTAGATTCCGCATGCTGCGACTGAAAGATACCACATGCTGCCACTGAGACCTGGCGCAGCCAAATAAATAAACAGATATTTTTTCAAAAAGAAAAGACAGGTGTGCCAGCAACAGGCAGCCAACTCTTCACCATTTTCCCAGAGGAAATGACTAGATGAAGTAAGCTTCCTCAGCAGCAAGATAGAATAAAGGTAGCTTTAAGAAGGACTTCCCAGGGACTTCCCTGGTGATCCAGTGGCTAAGACTCCATGTCCCAATGCAGGGGGCTTGGGTTCGACTCCTGGTCAGGGAACTAAATCCCCATATGATGTAACTAAGGACCCACATTTCGCAATTAAGACCCAGCACAGCCAGTAAATAATTTTTTTAATTAAAAAAAAAAGAAGGTCTTCCCAGAGAATGATTCATTACAGGAAAAGGCTACCAGGCATTGGAGTGGAACATAAACTTACAAAGTGGCTAATAAGAGGCTATGATAAAAAAAAAAAAAAAAAAATCTGTGTTGAGTGGCTGAAGGGGCCAGAGGTGACCAGAGACAGGGCCAGACCTGGTGCCTCCATAGGGCATTCAATCTGTGACTTGTCCCCAGAGGCTCCTACTCTCAGACCCCATGCCCACACCCTTCCAAATCTCACCAGCGTGACTAAAACATTTTCCCCCTGCCCCTTCCACCAGATATGAAGAGGAGCTCTCCCTGCGACCCACTGCTGAGAATGAGTTTGTTGCCTTGAAGAAGGTGAGGGAGGGTGGCCCATAGAGGGAGAAGGCGCTCTGAGCTGGCCTAGTGGGCCTGGGGACACTCAACCCCTGGACCCGGCCTGCAGCCAGCCCACCTTGCTGACCCCGATACCAGCCCCACTGACCCCAAGGGAGAGAAAGGCCCAGCCTCCTGCTCCAGAAGGGCAGTGACTGAGCCTCCACTGCCCAACTCGTGTTAAGTGTTGTATTTACATCTGTCCAAGAAGCTGGAGATGTGGCAAATGCCAAATCAAAAGACAAAAGCTCTGACTCAAATCCCCAGAGATAAAAACCATCCTGACAACCCCTCACATAGACAGCTATGTGTTCTGTTGCCCAGGGTCCATAGCAGCTCTGAGGAATGGACTCCCATCTCCTTTAATCCCATTCCCTTCAGATCCTTCCCCAGTGGGATGCCAGGCCCAGGCATGAGGTCCTTGGCTTTGTCACCCCCTTCACTTCCACATGGGTCCCACACCTGTCACCTGCTACCAGCTTGCCTGGGAGGTGGCCCAGCTAGCAGAGGGGTGGCCCCAGGTTATGACTGTCACTTTCCTGGCTGCAGGATGTGGACACAGCCTTCCTGATAAATTCTGACCTGGAGATCAATGTGGAAGCTCTGATCCACGAGATCAACTTCCTGAAAACCCTGTATACCGAGGTACCTGCAGCCATGCTGCCCAGAGGTGGTTGGCCAGGGGCCAGTTCTGGAGGGATGGTGGGCAGGGAAAGCTCCTGCCCTGTGGGTACTTTTGTGGCTTAAAAGTGGGCAAGTGAAGAAGTCATTGTGGAACAGCTGGGTGTCAGGCAGAGAGACTCCCAGAAGTCAGAGGGCCCACACCTTGGCTCTTGTGCAACTTGGTCTCAGTGCAACTGGAGGGTGGGGGCTGGAGGAGGTCGGTGACTGAAGGCTGGGACGGCCAGGCAAATCTGCCATAGGAATGTCAGGGCTGGGTCTCCTCATTTCTTCCCCTCTCCCTCACCAACTTTATCCTCAAAGAGCTCACCCATTCTCACCCGGGGCCCCCACCCCCAGGAGACGAACCTGCTCCAGTCTCAGATCTCGGACACCTCAGTCACTGTGAAGATGGACAATAGCCGGGAGCTGGACACCGATGGCATCATTGCCCAGATCAAGGCCCAGTATGACGAAATTGCCAGCCGCAGCAAAGCCGAAGCAGAGGCCTGGTACCAGAGCCGGGTGAGTCTTGGGCAGGGCCTGGGAGACCCCAGAACCACTCTCCTCCAGGAATCAGGAGAGAAAATGTACGCCATGCCACTCCAGCCTCTGTTGTTTTGACCAAGCCTCAGGACAGGTCCCCATGAGTGTGGGAGAGACCCCGCAGACAGCCCAGACCTGTTCATCAGAGCTCCCCAGCTTTATACACTCATAGACTCACAGGAAGTGCTTCCCTAAGTAGCATTGAAGGAATACTAATTGGCAGTGATGGCAAATTGGCTCAGAGTTTCCGGGTGTGGGAGGAGGTAATGGCATGGAATGGTTACTAATGGTGGAGCAGAAACTGTGATTAAGGTGGCCCCAGACTCAGGTAATTAGGGTCTTGCTGGGAGGGCAGTTGTCCCCCAAGGGCAATCTGACTTAACAGATACTATCATCTCAGTCTCACCTACCCCATCTATGAAAGGTACCATTCATTCATTCACTCACTCACTTATTCATTCATTTATTGCACATTCATCATGTGCCAAGCAGCATTCTGGATGCTTGAGATCCAACAGGAATCAGAACAATAATAGCTGCCTCTATGTCACTTTCATTTTCCAGAGGCAGGGGCAGGACAGCCAAACAGGACATACAAGTACAGCGGATGTACAGTAGATGGACACGTGCTATGGAAAAAAATAAATTAGGGTGAAGCACAGGGAGTGTGGCGGGAATTCGGTTTTTAAATGGTTGGCCAGGGAAGGAGGGCCTTACTGGGTTGTATGGAACCATGAGGATACTAAGAGTCAGACCATCCCCATCCTCAAAGAAGTCACAGTCCGTGGGAGAGAGAGAGGTATAAACAGCCAGAAGGATACGAGGTGGCATGACGTGGCCACCAAAGTCGAGCCATAGGCCCGGGGTACAGCATGATGATGCGGAAGTGACAGATTGTGTCTGGAAAGACAGGAGCACTGGCATTTGATCTGATCTTGGAAGCCAAGTATGGTTTCCATAAGCAGAGCATGGTAAGGGTGTCTGGCTGAGAGCCAGCAGGAGCAGTCCAAGAAGCATGAAGGGGAGGTGTCCCCAGTGTGAAGCACCATGAAGGATATGGGGCTGGAGACACAGCTAGATCACAGCAATCGGCAGAGCTTCCCTGAAGGCTCTAGACATTTTTCTGAAGGCCATGGATACCAATTTTCAGGAAGTGTCCCAAGAAATGTTCTGTCCTTTTTCTGCAGATCCATGATGATCAAGGTATCAAACCCTAACCTGGGGTCAGCTCCCTGTAAGTCAGTCTGTGGCCCATCCATGGCCAGGTCTCATTCCGGCGAGCTCCTCCTCTGATTGCTCTCCTGGGCCACCCATCAGGCCTTAAGGAAAACAATCTTAATTACCCATCCTTCTAAGTTAGAACCAGAACGATAATTCTATTATTTATCAATTGTACTTGGCTGTGAAGATCCGAAATTTTAAGTAATAATGGTTAAAACAAATTTTATTTTTTATTTTTTTCTCAAATAACTTGAAGTACAGAAATACACTGCCTAGACGACCCCAAGTTACCATCAGAAACACAGGCTCCTTCGAGCTTGCTATTCTGCCATTCTGTTAAGAACCTTAATCCTCGTGGTACCCTCATGCCCTAAGATGGCTGCAATACCACCAGTCTCCCATGTCCACTCCAAGCAGAAGGAAGAGAGGGCAAAAGGAACATGCCAGGTGAATCATCCCTGACTTGAAACAGCTTTCCTAGAAGCCCTACCCTGCAAGAGTCTACACCTCACTGTAGAGAAAGCTGAGAAACATTCTTTTATCTGGGGTTCTGTCTGAGGAAAAGAAGTATGGATAGTGATTAGGCAACTACCAGTTTATTTCACAATAACCAAAGAGAGTGACTTATGCTTATCTTGTTTTGCATAGAAAATGCATTATATGCAGAAAACATACAGTTGGCTCATTTTTATATGCAGAAAACATATAGTTGGCTAATTTTTAAAAATCTATTGATGTCATCTATAATTCACTATTAAGAAATTAGATTTTATGTGCAGAGGTTTAAAAAAAAGTGTTAAACCGAGATAGTAACATTGAATTTTGTTTTCAATTGTTTTGAGGGAGAACATGCAAATCTACCCTGAGTGGGCAGATGTTCTGCGTTCTCAGTTCTTGGTCTGTTAGGTACCCCAGCGTGAGGGCAGAAATCCCCTCCAAGTTCCAGAGCACAGACGGAGCAAAAGGGAGGGAAATTCCAGGGCATAGAGAAAAGGATGAGACACAGAACCCATGAAAAAGAGGAAGGGAGCTTGGAGCTTAGGGGAGAATTTGATAAGCTTGAAGGTTCGGGGCTGGGAGGTGAAAAGGGAATGAGAAGCAGCCCAGAAAAGGACCAGAAGTGGAAAAGGGCTGGGGAAGCATAACAAGTATAAGAATCCAGAGTACCCAGTGCAGGAGGTCAGGAGAGCAGAGCCTGGGGACAGTGGGAATGAGGGCTGAGAGGCACCACGGTGTGGGTGCCCAGGTTCTGACCTCCCTGTCTGGCAGTATGAGGAGCTTCAGCTGACGGCCGGGAATCACTGTGACAACCTCCGCGACCGCAAGAATGAGATCCTGGAAATAAACAAGTTGATCCAGCGGCTGCAGCAAGACATTGAGAATGTCAAAGCCCAGGTGAGCCCATCACAGGCTGACCCACCATCTGGTCCTGGTTGTACAGGGCAGGCTCATCCTCCCTGGGGGACCTGAGGGGGAGGGAGTAAACTTGCACTGTTTCCCACAAGAGGGAGCGAGCCCTTTGTTCAGAAAAGCTGATCCACAGCAGGATAAGCAGGGTCAGGCAATAGTGAGGCCCCCAACAGAGACCAGGCAGCCTATATTCATCAAGATGAAATAGCAAGAATACTTCACGAGATGGGGGTATAGAAAAGATGTCCTCCACACCCCCTTCCAACCAAAGACTCTAATTCTATGATCCTGAAATTCAAGGTGACGCTGTAGAGTCCATAAAATCAGACCCACCCTTTCCTCCTGGGCTAGTGAAGACAAGGCAGATGCTTAAAATGTATTAACCACAAAGTAATTGCTTGGCATAAGAGGAAACTCTCAGATCTCCTTGAAGTGTCACAGACAGGAGCACTGGCCTCCATCCCCTGGGGGAACCAGACGTCACAATTCTAGGCTGAAACCCACAGCAGACATGAACCTGGCACATAACCATGACTGTAGGAAGAACTCATTCTTCCTTCTGTGTCCCTCCTTCATTCTCACACAGTCACACTCACAACACTTCTGACACCAGATAGTGGGGAAGAGTGTTTCCACACCAACCAGCTCTGCAACACCAGCTGGGTGTTCCACAATTGAACTCACTTCTGACACTACCTACCTGGAGATAGCATCAGACCCCATAGGTTAGGGGCTGCCCCCCAAGTCCCACAAGACTGCCCCCAGTTCAGATGCCAATCACACGTCCAGGCTGTGCTCCTGACCAGGTGGTTGTACATTGGAGGGCTCCATGACCATCCTCCTTGGATTCAATTAATTTGCTGGCGTGGCTCACAAAACTCAGGAAAATAGTTTACTTTTTTGGTTTATTATGGGCTTCCCAGTTGGCACAGTAGTAAAGAATCCATCTGCCAAGGCAGGAGATGCAGGAGATGTGGGTTCAATCCCTGAGTCTTGAAGATACCTTGAAGGAGGAAACGGCAACCCACTCCAGTATTCTTGCCTAGAAAATCCCCATGGATAGAGAAGCCTGGAAGGATACAGTCCATGGGGTCACAAAGAGTCAGATATGACTGAGCACCCATGCACACACTGGTTTATTATAAAAGAATATGATAAGAAATATAAATGAATACCCAGGTGGAAGGGATGCATAAAGTAAAGTGTGTGGGACGGGCACGAAGCTCTCATGCCCACTCCAGGTATGCCATTCTCCCCGTACCTCCACGTGTTCAACAACCTGAAGGCTCTCTGAAGCCTCTACTATTGAGATTTTATGGAGGCTTCCTCACATCGGCATCATCATTTATCACCTCCATTCCCAGCTGCTCTCCCCTCTTAGGAGAATGGTGGGGTGGGCTGAAAATTCCCAGCTTCTAATCAAGGCTTAGTTTTTCTGGTGACCAGCCCCCACCCAGGAGCCCACCTAGAATCACCTTATTTAAACGAAAGACATTGTCAATACTCAGGAAATTCTAAGGGGTTTTGGGACTCTGTATCAGACACAGGGTCAAAGACCAAAGGTTAGGACAAAGGATGCTCTGGTGTGCTCATCACTTAAACTACAAGGTTTGGAGGAGTTCTGTGCCAGGAACTGGGGGAAGAGACCAATATATGTTATTTTCAATTATCCCACAATGACCATGCTCTCTGTTCTTCTGAAAATCAGCCCAGGGTCCTGGGGCCCCTGTAATACTTTTCTGTGCTTCTCCCCCAGCGCTGCAAGCTGGAGGCTGCAGTGACCCAGGCTGAGCAGCAGGGCGAGGCAGCCCTCAATGATGCCAAGTGCAAGCTGGCGGGGCTGGAGGAGGCCCTGCAGAAGGCCAAGCAGGACATGGCCTGCCTGCTCAAGGAGTACCAGGAGGTGATGAACTCCAAGCTGGGCCTGGACATCGAGATCGCCACCTACAGGCGCCTGCTGGAGGGCGAGGAGCAGAGGTGGGTCAGGGATGTCTGTTCTCCTGCCCTCTGATTGCTGCTACAGCCACTGCCCACCTCTCAGCCCATCCACAGGAAATCTGAGACAGCATGCAGTCTGCAGCCCCTCCTCACTGGCAGGTCCATGGTGCGGGCAGGGGCAGGGGGTGCTGTGTTCTTCTCGTTCTCTGATGCAGGTCTCTTGTGTCTCCTTTCCCTCTCACCTCCAGGCTATGTGAAGGTGTTGGACCCGTGAATATCTGTGAGTACTGAGGACTCTGCAGGGGCTCTGGGATCTTGGGAACGGATCCACCCAAACATAGACCACACTGCCCCTGCCCAAACCTTAGCCTGCCTCCCTCACCCTAAAGGAAAGAGCTCCTGGTGGATGGAGAGTTTCTCCCTCAGGGCTGCCCAGGTCTATGGGAGTCAGAAGCAGGAGCATACACCCAGCGTGGTCTGCCAGGCACCATCTCGACAAGAGGATGTTTTCCTGGAGAAACAAGACTTGAAGCAGACAAATAGGGAGCTTCCCAGGTGGTGATAGGGATAAAGAACCCGCCTGCCAGGTCAGGAGACGCCTGAGACAGAGTTTTGATCCCTGGGTGAGGAAGATCCCCTCGGGGAGGGCATGGCAACCTACTCCAGTATTCTTGCCTGGAGAATTCCACGGGCAGAGGAGCCTGGTGGGCTACAGTCCACCAGGGCACAAAGAGTCAGACACGACTGAAGCAACTTAGCACGCATGCACACATGCGGACAAATAGAAAGAGAGGGTAAAGCAGAAGACAGGGCTCTGGGGCAAGAAGAAGGACACGCGGGGACTGCTACGCATTTCATGTGACTGGAATGGGAGACTTGGGCCTCCCCGGTGGCTCAGTGCTAAAGTATCTGCCTGCCAATGCAGGAGACACAAGTGACTCCTCACACAAGGCTCGACCACTGGGTCAGGAAGATCCCCTGGAGAAGGAAATGGCAACCCACTCCAGTACTCTTGCCTGGAAAACCCCATGGACAGGGGAGCCTAGCAGGCTATAGTCAAGGGGTTACAGAAGAGTTGGACACGACTGAGCAACTAAACAACAATAGGAGACTTGGAAGTTGGTAACTGGGATGGGGGTGTCCTTAGACATGATGACAGCAGGTGCGGGGCCAGTGAGGGTGCGGGGCCAGTGGGGGCACAGGGCTTGGCCTGGCAGGGCCCTCAACATCCCTTCCTGTCCCCACAGCTGTGAGCAGCTCCAAAGGTGCCATCCTCTACGAGCCATGTGTGGTCAGCACACCTGTGTACTGTCCAGGGAGCACCAGTGTCCTCAAGAGCAGTGGGGGCTGCGGCATTGTGGGCACTAGTGAAATCTACATCCCCTGTGAGCCCCAGGGGCTCCTCGTCTGTGGGAGCAGGCGGAGCTCCGGTGTGAAGCTAGGGGCTGGGGGCAGCGCCTCCTGCCACAAGTGTTAGTATAGCCCCAGAGGCTAGTAGCCCAGGGGACAGGGCACAAGCTCCAGGCTGGGATGTTGTCCCCCACAACCAGAGTTCAAGACAAAGCTGTTCCATGATCCCACCTTTCTCTACTGATCGAAGATTCCCCTTGGGGTTTCACTGGGAGCTGCCCCTCAGGTATCTTCAAGAGTCTCTTTTCACTTAGCTGCGTGCAGACCCTGAGCGAGGCCCTCGGGTGAGGGTAAGGTACAAAGGAAGAAAACACACCTCCCGTCTCCCTGGACTGCTGACAGTCAGGCTCTAGTGTGACCAGGAAAATGGCAATGGCCCCCTAACACTTCTCTCCCCCAGGAGGTCAAAGGGGCACATCACAGTTCTGCTTTGTGGATCACCCCATGGAACTGGCCGCATGAGAAAAGTTAACTCCTTCTAGCTCCCACCTAATACATGCATTATTGCAAATACCAAAAGGAGACACCCCAAAATCCCATCCCAAATTCCCAAGCCAAATGCCAGGATTTCAGAATCACTGGGAATATGTCAATGCTGCTCTCAGCACACAGAATCAGGAGATGGTCTTTGGGCAATAGATTTACCAGCTCAGCTGTGTTGAACTGGCACTATAAAAATACATCTCTTTCCTGAGCTGATATTGGCAGCTGATGGCAAAGAAATGCCTAAAACAAAGGGACAATCAAGAGTTGACATTATTCGTTCCAGGGAATCAGTCATGCCCGCACCTCTTGTACATAGCCACCCCCTGCCAGCTCCCTCTCCCTTGAGTTCCTCTTGCTTTGGGTCTGATGTGAGCATGTTTTCCTGGCTACAGTGCTAAGGCGCTGCCTCAGCAGGTTTGGAGGCTCTGCCTCAGGGGCTGTGAGGGAGGAGAAGGTGCTGACTGGCCTCACCTCCCCAGAGCACACCCCCTCCCAGTAGTGCTGCCTCCTGCCCACCCAGGGATCCACGTTTCTTCCATGAGCCTCTGGGCTTGTCTATTCCCAATAAACTGTTCCCAGGCTACAGGAATCAGGACTGTTCACCCTGCTCTGAGGACAATGAGGTTGAAGTGAAACCGATGAACAGCTTTGGGGGCCTGGGGGCCAGTTGGGAGCATTGGGAGTGGAAACAGAGGTTATTATACAAATGGGAAAACTACATGTGAATGATTGGCAAGTGGCCTGTGGAGTAAGTGTGGAGCCATACAAATTACACTTAAAGCCTGCACATCATACCACAAGAGTTTAGAAGTCACTTGCCATGTTAAAAACCATGGTCTGATTCCCCACAGGCCTCCTCACCACATGGTCCCCTGCATACGTCCTAGAGAAAGCCCATGGGGCCCTTATATCATGTCTGTACTCAGCAGCCTCCAGGGCTGGACTCTGCCTCCACAACCTGGACTACGTGTACCACATCCACCTTCGATGCAGAACAGAGTCAGGCCTGGGGCTGACAGGGAAGCTGGGTAGCAGCCTGGCCAGGGAGGGGCATCCTCGAGGAGCCTCTCCCTCTCCACAGCCCCAAGGCCTGGAGCTGAGACTTGGTGGCAGCAGTTCCTCCCTCAGAGGGGCTCTGATACCCTCCATGTTGCTTCACGGACCCCTGTAACAATCCCCCCACCATAGATGCCCCCCTGTGCTCCCGTGTCCTGAGCACTCCCTTACCGCACAGCCCTGCCTCACAGGGCAGCTCTTCTGCGCCAAGCCCTGCATTAGGAGCTGGTGAAAGAGAGGTGACTATACACCCTCGGAACCCTGGAGGGACTCGGCCTCAGAGAGGAGTCATAAGTAGTGACAGCCAGAGAGGACAGAAGTGACAAGAAAAAGCAACTGATGATTATGCTGGGCAGGGGTGTCAGAGAGAGGTTCACAGAGAAGACTGCAAGGACAGGGTTTGAAGAGACAAGGGTTACTGATTTATGGGCATCTTATTCCAAAGGACCCATCCACTCAGTTTTCATTCACTCAATGTATTTATCAAGCACCTGCTGTGGGTCAGGCCACCCAGCAACTGGTGTCATAGTGGTGAACCAGGCAGCCCCATTAGGGACAGAAGATGTGGCACCTACCTGTAGGGGCAGAAGACATGGTACCTAGAGCCCACAGTAGGGACTGTAAACTATGGAAAACAGTCTGGCGATTCCTCAAAATGTTAAACGTTAGAGTAACCACGTGACCCAGCAATTCCACGCCTAGGTAGATACCCAAGAGAAATGAAAGCACATACAGGACAGATGTATGGACACTAAGGGAGGAGAGGGGAGGCAGGACGGACTGGGACACCGGGACTGACATCACACGCTACTGATATCATGTATAAAACGGATAACTAAGGAGAACCTGCTGTATACAAGGAACTCCAGTCAGTGCTCTGTGGTCACCTAAATGAGAACAAAATTTTAAAAAGAGGAGATATATGTACACATTAGCTGATTTCTTTGTTGTACAGTAGAAACTAACACGACACTGCAAAGCAACTATACGCCAATAAAAATTTAAAAACAAAAAAAAACATGTCCACATAAAAACTCATCCATGAATGTTCCACAGCAGCCCTATTCACAATCCCCAAGAGGTGAAACAACCTGAATGCCCAGCAATGGACTAATGGGTGATCAAAATTTGATCTATCCATACAATGGAATATTATTTGGCCATAAAAAGGAGTGAAGTACTAATGTGTGCTACAACGTGGATGAACCTCGGAAACATAAGGTAGATAAAGAAATCAGACACAGAAACCAGATAGTCTGATTCCGTTCATACGAAATTCCAGATTAGGAAAACCTATAGAGACAGAAGGCAGATTAGTGGTTGCCTAGGCCTGGAGGAAGGAGAGGATGGGGTAAGGGTGATGAAAATATTCTAAAGGTTTCTTTGGAGGTGATGAAAATATTCTAAAATGGACTATAGTGTTGGTTGCACTTATCTGGGAATATACTAAAACCACTGACGTGTACATTTTAAATGAGTGAATTATATGATCCATGAATTATATCTTTAAAAAACTGTCTTTCAAAAATGGGGCCCTGGCTCCAATCCAGGCCTCTGGGACTTACAGCCTACCTGAGGATACAGACTTAGACATGAAATTATAGATGTCAGGCTTGTTGTGAAAGAGGACAGAACTGAGGCTCCCACCCTAGTCACAGGCCTCGGGTAGGTCGCATGAGGAGGGGCAGCTAAGCTGGACCCCAAAAGCCAGCAAGACTGAGAGGAGGCAAGGAAGCCCGTGGCGGCAGGGTCGGGGGGTGAGGTTCAAGGCTGAGGGATCAGCAACCCTGAGTCAGGGCACACGCAGAGTCAGACAGGCGAGAGCCGGGGACTTCAGGGACGCACATCCACACCCAGGGAAAGAGAAGATGGGACAACAAGGGCCTTACGGCTTCCATTCCCACTTGAAGCCCTGCCACCCTGGACCTGCCCTAGAGCCAGTAAGCTGCTTGCTGATTAAAAACCCAAAGCTCTGAAAACTACAGAGACAATCCAGCCTGGAGTCAGCAAAAACAGAGATGACAACAGGCCACCTCTGTCCCGAAGATGACTATCCAGGGCCCAGGAAACACCCCAGTGGGGTAAAGGAGAAAGGAAGATCCCTCCACCTTCACAGAGAGGTGGGCTCCGGCCCGGTGACCATCCCTGCGGGAATTCCCATCCCAGGGTGGCCCTGTCCTGGATGTAAGCTAGAGGCGCCAGCATGCCCCTTCAGAGCATCCCCCAGGACAGCCCCCTCAGCGCTGCGCAGTTGCGCCCTCACTCTCCTCTTCTCCCCAGAAAGGAGGTGACGCCAGGCAGGCGGGATGAAAGTGCCTCCTGCTGGTGCTCCAGAATTTCATTCCATCAGCTGGGCAAACACCTCCCGAGCTTCTCCCAGGACCTGCCCTGCGCCAGGTGCAGGGATACAGGGAGGATTAGGCCCCCGCCCTACCCCCCGGAGGAAGGGAGAGATGTCTGCTGAAGCCAGAGCCTCCCTGCATTCCACTCCGTCTCCGGAGTTCAAATCGCAGCCCTTCCCAGAGCACCCCCGCAAGGACAGGTGGCGAACAGCCCAAAGAGGCCTGGGTGGAGGTTCTGGAATGAGGTTCCTTGTTTTTGTTTCTGTCTCCCCAGAATGTCTCCCATTTTCTTGTTCCTCTTACCCGCGGGAGACCCTTCCTTGCCCCACTGCCCTCTCCCTCAGTTGTGCTCTGCCCCACACTCTGGGTCCCCTGGGACCCCTTCCTCATCCTGGTCCCATCAGGGGTTCCAGGGAGACTCACTACTGCCACTCTCCTCCTGGAGCTTGAATTGGGGGAAATGGCCACAGAAATGGAGCTGTAAGTGGAGGAGGGGACCTAGGATCACTGTGTCTGGTAGAAGGAAGAGGGTTGCACCCAGCTGGCTGGCATCCCCACACCTAGCTCGATGCCAGGCTCACATCAGCACCCAGTGAAGGGTTTTTGATGTGAACTGACTTGCATGCCTATGAAGAGCATCATTTCGCCCTGAAACTGTGTGGGCAAGTGAGGAATTTGGGCTAAACCTGAAAAAAAGAGAAAAGCCATGCTGCTTGAAAGGGTGGGGATGGGCTCAAGTAAGAGGGGTGCTTTGTCTCTCCTGAGAGGTGTTTAGATTCTATCTCAGCATCATTAACCTGACAGGACAGAGGGCTAGAGGGCCTCGGCTCCTTCCCATCACCCCCTCCTTCTTCAGGGAGATTCCTGAGTCTCCCTTCCCACTGGGGCAGGTCTCAGCATGAACACATCCCAGTGAGTGCCTCTCTCCAGTGCAGACTTGTCCCCAGGCAGAATGGAAACACTCTGAAGGAGGCGGTGGCTTTAGAAAGTCGTCTCATCCTCTGGGATTTCCCTGTCACCCTCCTCCCCACCCACAGGCATGCACACACACACAGAGCAGCCAAGGTTCCCAGGCTCTGCCCAGCCAACCAGCATGGCCCCCTCCCTCATCAGCAGTTCCCCCTCCTCCCAGGGCAATTAGCATCAAGATGAGCCAGCAATCTATCTACACTAGCTCAGCCAGCAGATCTCAGGATTACATCCAGACCAACTCTCAACAGGAAGAAGAAACTGTCAGAGCAGCAAAAGCCCCAGCCCAGAGTTTCCAGGGCTACTCCTCCCCTCTCCCCACCTGCTACCCTTTAAAAATGGCTGAGGACTGTATTTTGCATCGTCTGGTGAAATAATACCTCAGAACTATAAACTGCTAATGGTGACAGCTCATCTCACAACAGGGGTCATGCATGACTGGTCTCAATTACCCCCATCCCGCCCCAGCTGTTAGGGTTGAAGGAAGCTGAGACACGGGTCAGCCCCAGTAATGACTGGTGGGGTAATGATGCCATAACCACTGGAGCAGGAATGAGGTGGGGTTCTGGACCACACCAGGAATGACAGCTTACAGGTGAAGGGAGGCAAAAAAGGGGGAAAGAGGCAGAGATGAAAAGAAGGGGATGAAGAGAGGAGAGAAATGGATAACCACACGAGGCTCCACACAACGTACACCCCGCCCAAACATTTCCACATGTGTCCTTCACATACTATGCAGTAGGTATAATTCCATGTTACAGATGAGGAAACTGAGGCTAGAGAGGTTAGAAAATTTCCCCAGGTCATTTATGTACCAAGGAGGGCGAGTGTTTGCACAGTGATAATAAAATTTTACCCCCTGTCCTGTCTCCCTTTTCCTCCTGCTTTTAATCTTTCCAGTGTCTCCATTCATTCAGCAAAAACACACATCCTGCCTACCACCTGCCTCCACTCTCCTAAGGAGGGATGAAGAGGAGAAACACACACACACACACACACACACACACACACACGGGTGCCTGCCTCCTGGAGCTTACATTACAGCCTGGGATGATGATGTTAAACAGCAAATCCATGCAGGCAAGGACCTCAGATGGTGAGAACTCCTAAGGAGAGGAGGAAGCAGGGAGAGGAGATGGAGAGTACGTGGAGGAGGGGAATTTAAAGAGAAGGGACCTATGAGCAAAGACCTGGAAGAGTTGAGGGACCCAGCCATGCGGCCATTTGAGGAAAAAAGATTTCCCAGCACAAATGAAAAACAGTAAATGCGAAAAGTGTCTGAGCAGGAGCTTTCCTACCTGTCTGATGGACATACAGGCAGACAGAGTGGCTGGAGCAGAGTGAGCAAAGGACAGACAGACGGAAGGGAGGTCAATGAAAGAGGAGGGCAGACTATGTAGAGTCCTGTATGGCATTTACTCTGGATGTTTGAACTTAGAAATGGCATGATCGGACATGTTTTGTTTCTAAAGGACCACTCTGAACATGGTATTAAGGAAAGACAGAGGGGGCAGAGGAGGAAGCAGGATGACTGGCTGGAAGGATACTTCAATAGACCCTGTGAGGAGTGGTGAACTTGGACCAATACGGGAGCAATGGTGTGGTGAGCAGCAGTAAGGCTCCAGGTATATTTTGAAGGTAGGACTTGTCAATGGGCTGAATGTGGGATATGGAAAAAGTGGATGAACAAAGGATGGCCCCCAAGTTTTTTGCCTGAGCCAGTACAGAGATAGCAAGCCTGGCAAGTAGAATGAATTTCACAGGAACAAGCAATCGGGAGAACAGTTTTGGACAGATTAAATTTGAGATACATAGTTGATAACCAAATAGAGATGTTGATCCAAATACGTGCATGGGGGCACAGAAGGGACATTCAAAGGGATGTTCAGGATAGAGATACACCTTGGCAGCCATCAGCAGACAGATAGTATTTAAAGTCATGAGGCTGTATGATGTCACATAGGGGACAAGTGTAAAGACATGAACAGGTACAAGAGCTGAGCCCAAGGATGCTGTGATGTGTGCAGATCAGGGATATGAGGCTAAACTGGTCAAGAAAAATGAAAAGAAGCAGTCAATAATATGTAAAGAAAATCAAGAGAATGGGTGTCTGGAAACCAAAAAAGGAAATTATTTCAAGGAAAAGAGAATGATCAACTATGTCAAATTCTGCTAAATTAAATAATAGCCGAGAATGGACCACTGAATTTAGCAACATGGAGGTTGCTGGCTATCTTCACAAGAACTACTGTGTTATTATTATTTTCTACTTCTCCCTTTGAGACATGCACCTGATACCTGGATCTATGGAGTACAGTGGTAATCTAGAAACAGACGGAAACATCTTCAACTTGATAAAAAATTTATATATGCAGAAAACCTACAACTAACATTGTACTTAACTGTGAGAAACTTGAAGCTTTTCCACCAAAAATCAGGAATAAGGCAAAGATGCCCTCTCTCACCACTGCTTTTCAACATCATACTGGGTATCCTAGCTAATACAGTAAGACAAGAAAAAGAAATAAAAGGTATAGAGACCAGAAGGAAGGAAATAGTGAAGACCTGAGATGGATGACTCTAGTCAAAAGCTCATATTCCCTTCCAAAGTATGGATAGAATCCTGAGTAAGCATCCAAGCAAGCACAAGTTCCCTCAGACCCAGACAAGCAGGACAAATCATGCCACTTTCTAGAACAGAAAAGGTCAACATTTGTCTCTCCATCTATAATGCAAGGAATCCACATAGGTACTACTACAGATATCCCTAATGTGTATTTTAGGGGTTCAAAATCATGTGGTTAACTTTCCACACAGATACATGGCCAAATCATCGGCATGTTTTGGCCTCAAATTATGTCACAAAACTATTGGTTGGTGGAAGTCTTCAAGATAATCTCCCCACACCAGCAGGAATACAGAAACCATCTTTTTTATCTCTATACCTCCGCACCAAGCACATTACCTGAGATAGAGTATTTGGTAATTGCTGAATGAATGAATGAATGTCCTTTGAGAGTCTCAAATCAGACATGTATTACATTAACCCAGATGAGCTTCACTGATGATTCAATTCTTATGTGAACAGTCAAATCAGATTACAGAAGATAGATGAAACACTGCAAAAGGGTTTTGGACTGCTTAATCCATCTACAGGATGCAGTAAACTGTATTCTCACCATATCATTTCTTACTCAGAGCTATGAAGACCCTGCCTCTCTTCTATACACTCCTCATCTATTTAGGGGTTATCTGTGTAGCTGCATTCCTTGCAAGCCTCTTGCTGGAGCTGTTACCAGTCTAACTTTCTGGTGGTTAGCCGCACTTGCAATGGAAAGTCTATTGGATTTAAGACCAAAGAAAATTAATGTCCCCATAATGGCAATTATGGTGGACCTGCGGGAAAAATAGGACAATAATGTTTATGTGTTTATGTGTTTTTAATGTTTATAGGTTTGACGTTATGGCTCTGATTCTGAGGGGAATAGGTGTGTCTGAGATTAGTTCACTGTGAAGGAGGTTACAGGCATAGAGAGTTTCTGCTAACTACCCAAGCTCATAAATGCTTCCAAATGGCTTTTTTCACTTTTATGGGACCAATCCTCAGATCCCCACACACATAAAAGGGGTGAGAGGGATCCACTAGCCCCAGAGGACTCTCAGCTCCAGCTCTCCCCGCTCTGCAGTTGCTGCTCTGCTCTTGCCCAGGACACCATCATGTCTTGCCGCTCCTACAGAGTCAGCTCTGGTCGCTGTGTGGGCAACTTCAGCTCTTGCTCAGCAGTGACACCTCAGAACCTGAACCGCTTCCGGGCCAGCTCTGTCTCCTGCAGGAGTGGGCCCAGCTTCCGGGGTCTTAGCAGCTTTGGCAGTCGGAGCGTCATCAGCTTTGGATCATGCTCACCCCGGATAGCAGCTGTGTGCCCTCGACCCAGCTGCTATGGAGTTGGCTTCGGTGATGGGAGTGGTGCTGGTCTAGGGTTTGGGGTCGGCAGTTGTGTTGGCCTGGGGTTTGGAGCCAGAAGTGGTCTTGGCTATGGCTTCTGCAACCCTGGCTTTGGCTACCGAGTTGGAGGAATTGGAGGGCCAGCAGCCCCATCCATCACAGCAGTGACTGTTAACCAGAGCCTCCTGACCCCGCTCAACCTGGAGATTGACCCCAATGCCCAGAGAGTGAAGAGGGATGAGAAGGAGCAAATCAAGACCCTCAACAACAAATTTGCCTCCTTCATTGACAAGGTACTTGAGACAGCTCAGCCTCTGGGTCTGGGATGATGAGAGCTAAATGCACTGGGGTTACTTTCCCTCAGGAAGAACTGCTCTAGACCCAGGACACAGATCTTGACCCCACATCCTTTGGGATCAACCAAAGGTATGCAGTACGATTTCTGGGTCACTCTGCTGCAGAGCAAGGATGAGCCTGAGGAAGCACTACATGGAGGGAGAGATTGACGGTGGTGGTGGAACATCCAGCCACTGACTAGATGCCTAAAGGGATCTGAACAACCTAGTCATTCAGAAATATCTTCCAAACAGGTTAGAAACACGAACACCTCCGCCAGGTGTTGGCTGGGACAGGTTTAAAAGATTTTGTCCTTTGATATCCTCATGCTCTCTTTGAAGTTTTCATGGTTTCTGAGGATGAGTGGCCACACCTGTTCAGGCTTAAAGAAATGGAGAATGGAGTTGAGTAATTTGTACAAAATTTATACAAAACAAGGAATTCATACCCCTCCCCCTAAGAGGGATATCCAGATTCAGCCAAGTCGCCTAGATTGAGTAGGGAATGATCACTAGTGGTCACTGATCTTCAGGTTGATGAGAGGAACAAAGAGGTGGAACTGACATCCCAGAAGCGGGGATTTATGTCTCCATGAAGTGGGGATTCTCTGATTGTGCCTGAGATTGTAAACTTACCTCTGTGAGCTTCATTTCATGTGAAATGAGGGGTTGGAGTAAATGGTCTCTGCATTCTCCTCCAGCTCTGTAAGTCTCAGCTGATGGAATATTTAGGGTGATGGGTATGACCTACGACCTGAGAGTTCCCACCTCCTAAAGCCACATCCCAGCCCAAATATACTTTACTCTGTTCTTCATTCCCTGCCAGAGATAACTGACATTGGTTTTCAGATGTAGGCCAACTCGGCTCAGGTAGAATCGATTTCTGAATTCCCAGTGAGCTGGCCCTCCCCTCTCTGAGTGTTAAAGGGGAAATGGTTGAAGATTTTGGTTTCAAAGCTTCTGTTTGTAGCTCAGCCTGGTGTGAGGAGGAGTCCCAGACCTGCTCTGCCAGATGCTTCTGAGTTTGAAGGACTGAAAGTCAAACAAAAAAGGGAACAATGGTCACCACGAGGTTGTCACCTCTGACCATATGAGCAACTAGTCCATACATAGGTGATCATATTGAGCACTCAATTGCCATGTCCTTGCCTCTGTGGATTTAGGTGCGGTTCCTGGAACAGCAGAATAAGCTCCTAGAGACAAAGTGGAACTTCCTCCAAGAGCAGAAATGTGCCAAGAGCAACCTGGAGCCCCTCTTCGAGAACTACATCACCAACCTACGCAGGCAGCTGGATGTAGTGAACAGTGATCAGGCCCGGTTGGAGGCTGAGAGGAACCACATGCAGGATGTCCTGGAGGGTTTCAAGAAGAAGTGAGTGGCATCTGGACCATATGGACCAAAGACAGGCATAGGGCTGGTCCCCAGTGCAGCAGCCAAGCTCAGATTGGAGCCCCTGGAAGGATCAGAGTTGAATGCTGGTTTCAATTCCCAGCCTGGAGACAGGAGCAGGGCAGTGATATGTACGGGAGGGTGAGGCCCCTTCGGGTCCTGAGGAATAAAGAGACCTGGGATTGGGCACAGTCTGTCCCTAATCCTGCCTGTGCACATGGGTGAGTTGACCCCAGAAAAAGGAAACCCCTGGTTCTGTAAACAGTGCCCAGGTCCAGCCACAAGCAGGATGCTACTTCCTCTAAGGTCAAGTGCAGTGACCCTAAGGCATTTCCAGCAGAGAACCACAGCCAAGGTTCAGATTTTCAGATCCCACACCCAATTTGAGAAAGTAAAAGGGATTTGGAGAAACCAAAGTCTAAAAGGTCTTAAAGATGGGGCAGAGTGGAGAACATGAGGATGGAAACAGGGAGCCAGGCTCCTGGCTGGGGCAAGAGAGGTCATAAAAGGTGATAACTGGGGAGCTGGGAGTAATCAGCTCTGGGTTCAGGGGGAGAACGCACCCTCTTCATCTTTACCACTCAGGTATGAAGAGGAAGTGGGTCTTCGGGCCAGTGCTGAGAATGAGTTCGTGGCTCTGAAGAAGGTAAGGAGAATAACAGGTACAGGCAGACTTTCCCTCCAGACAGACAAATGTTTTCCACATCCCAGGATGCTGCCCGGGCAGCCCTGTGACTACTCACACACAGTGGACCCCCGAAGGCCACAACTGCTTCCCTTCGAAGTTCTGATTTGGTCTCCAATGACTTAAGGTCTTCATGAGAAGAGAGGTTTGAAGAGATGACATTTTAGGAGTCTTGGATTATCCAGATTCTTCTTGCCTCTAAATAAGCATCGAGAAAGGTCCAGCATCCCTGGGGGTTTGACGTTGCCCAAGGGAGAACAAGAGTCATTAAGCTGTATTTCCACCCCATGACTCTCCCACCTCTCCCACTTGGCCTGCCCCTGTGGAGATTAGTCTGATCTTCCCAGCCATCTCCAGACCCTGCCAAGGTGGGGAGGTTAAACAGTACACAGATAATGAGCATTTTATTCTTCTCTCTTTGATGCAGGATGTGGATACAGCGTTCTTAAGCAAGGCTGATCTAGAGGCCAATGTGGATACCCTAATTCAGGAAATCGACTTCCTGAAAACCCTGTATGAGGCGGTAAGGGCTCATCCCCTCTGAGCCATCCAAGGAGATCATTGTGTGGCCTGGACTCCCTGGGGGATTCATTGGACTAGTGTATTTTCTAATATTTGGTATCATACATCTTTCTTCCCATCAAATCTATATTCTGTAAATGCTGATAAATATACAAGTGGAGAAGGTAAGGGGAGCCTGACTCAGGTCTATGAATCAACTCCTTCTTGGCCAATCTACTGATGGCCAGGAAAGGTTTGGGTCTAGGAATGTCACTTCTATCTCCTGATGAGAAGACTGGAAAACTGACTTGCTGGGACATGTAAGATGTGTTACCTAATTAGTCAAATGAACTAGCTATCTTTTGCTTCATAAGGTCTTTTTGGTCTGGGATAGACCTAATTTCAGAACTGAATGTCTGGCTCTGAGTAGAAAGGCTGAAGAAATCTCCCTTTGAGGCCATTGCCTTGCAGACCAGTTCTCAGCCCTCGCCCATCCCCACTGCCAAGTCTCTTAAGGACCTGGGATACAGGAACTCCTGGATCACCATGTTCTAAAACGTCGTCAGCTCTCAATGATCCACGACTGGCACAGTCACTGTGTGGCTAAACCAAAGAAATGTTTAAGCTTTATCATGGTTCTTACTCCCCTCCACAAATCCTTAGCGCCCCCCGCCCAGTTTTACTAGTCACCTAAACAAGTTAGGGTGTTGAAGGGATGTCTCCTAGTATACAACAAGGGTTTAAAGTCAAGCTGAAATGGTTTGGGGTCACCTCCTCTTCTTTGCCCTCAGTTTGCATGATCTGCTCTGTTGCTTTGCCCTGAAGAAATAAGCAATGCTCTGTCTCCTGACTCTAAGTTCTGGGGACCCTGTGACAAAGCCCCGGCCATTGCTGGGACCCATTGATGGGAGTCAGTCCATCTGTCTCACTTATCTTCCAACACAGGAAATCCAGTTACTACAGTCACACATCTCAGAGACATCAGTCATTGTGAAGATGGACAACAGCCGGGACTTGAATGTTGACGGGATCATCGCCGATATCAAAGCCCAGTATGAAGAGATCGCAAGACGCAGTCGAGCTGATGCGGAGGCCTGGTACCAGACCAAGGTGGGCAGGAGGGTGATGGGGAAGGGGTGCAGGCAGCCCTGGGATGACAAAGATGACAAAGTGGGTTGTGATCTTGACCCAATCTTCGAATCATCCCTTTCTCCCACCAACCCCTAGTACGAGGAGATGCGAGTGACAGCTGGCCAGCACTGTGACAACCTGCGCAACACTCGGGATGAGATGAATGAGCTGAACCGGCTGATCCAGAGGCTGAAGGCAGAGATCGAGCATGCCAAGGCTCAGGTGGGCAAAGGAAAAAGAAAGCCCCATAAGGAACACAGGCAGAGCCCCAAGCTTTGGGGAGCCCAAGGTGGATGACGTGGGGGAGGCAACTGGGACCCAGAAACAGAGGGATGGGAAGAATTAGTCCCAGAAGACTTCCTGGAGAAGGAAAATGTGGAAGGAAAGGAGAGACTCTTAATCTCCGAAAATGTACAAGGAAAGTTCTTGGGCTCACTTAAAGGGGCAGGCAAGCAAAAAGAATGGCTTTATTCTCTGGACCTCCTGGGTCTTAAGAGCAACAGAAATCAGTAAGTGCAAAATCAGTGAGGATGAAAATGGCAGAAAAGCAATGTTCCACTCCCTGGCGACATCAAACTACAGGATGACAAGCCCCTCCATGGGCTCCGTTCCTGGCTTGGCACCAGGCTGTGTCCCCACAGACAGGGGCAGTGTTTCTAGCCCAACCTGAGGATCCCCTAGTTCCTGCCAGAGCCCATCTTCAAACTGCCCTCCCCGCAGCGCTGCAAGCTGGAGGCCGCCGTGGCTGAGGCCGAGCAGCAGGGAGAAGCTGCCCTCAATGATGCCAAATGCAAGCTGGCGGAACTGGAGGGTGCGCTGCAGCAAGCCAAGCAAGATATGGCACGGCAGCTGAAGGAGTACCAGGAGCTCATGAATGTCAAGCTGGCCCTGGACATCGAGATTGCTACCTACAGGCGCCTGCTGGAAGGCGAGGAGATCCGGTGAGTGCTTTCAGTGCAGCAACTGGAGTGAGGTCAGACTTCTAGCTTCTAGAAAGTCTAAGTGGGGGAAGGAACCAGGAACAATTTTTCCTACAAACCTCATTGGATTGCCCTTGGCAGGGGTTTAGAAGATGCCTCTAGTTCTTGTGCCTCTAAGTGCAAGCTTGTAGACAGACTGCATCAAATCATAGAGAGTTCTGCTTGATTGGTTAGCTTGTTTAAAAAAAGAAAAAGAAGACATTCTCTCAAATATTTTGCTTCAATAGTTGTGGAGGGTTTAGGGACATGTGAGTTTTAAAAACTCCCCAGATGCTTATGCAGACATGGGTGAGAACCACTGTCCACACAGCCAAAAAAGCCCTCTCATAGCAGGGAGGTTTTCAGAGAACAACATGGTTGTGAACTGACTTGCTTCTTTCTCTTTTCAGGATCTGTGAAGGTGTTGGACCAGTAGACATAGGTAAGACCCTTCAGTCTCTTCTTCTTCACACATGTCTCTCCTAGAACCCTTCAAATTTCCTTTAAACTCAAGCCCACATTGTGGTCAGGAGCCCATGGCTGGACTGGCCATGACAGCCAGAGGAGCAGGGATCATCTGGCCCTTGGACTGAGAACATCCTTAGCTGACTTAGGTATTAAGACATGCCCAGCGCCTGCCTCCCCAGAGCTAAGCAATCAGTCACCAATTGGGGTTGAGCTAAGTAAAGCTTAATCAGACTAGAGACCTGGGTCATGGAGGTGTGTCCAGTGGAGACTAGAGGGCTAGAGAGCACAGCCATTTAGTGAGTCAGGAGGAACTGAAAACAGGCCCTCTTTAGGGGTGGGCAATGTGGAGATTTCCAAGGGGCAAGATGTAACTGGAAGAAGCCCTGTGGCTTTATTATGGAGGCTACTGGATAATTCAGCTCACCAGCACCCTCACACAACCCAACCAGACTTTGGCCATATATAAATAACAGTGGACTTACCGCTGTATGCCAACACCTGGGGAACTGGCTGAACTCTTCCATTTTAGTCCAAATGTTCCATTTTAGTCACTTTAGTGACTCCACTAAAGTCAAAGTCCATTTGGACTTTAGTGAAGTCACAACCTTTGAGTCACCCAGGCAAAAGGACGGAAAAGTGGGTATTGACTACGTAGATAGTAGGAACCCCTGGGGCCCAGGCCACTTCTGTCTGTCCTCTCCGAGCGTGGAGGGTGAGGCAGCCTCTCTGAGGGTTTCTTCCTTCTGCAGCGGTGAGTAGCTCCCGGGGCGGCCTGGTGTGCGGGCCCGAGTCCCTGTACAGCAGCTCCAGCCTCTGCCGTGGCGGGGTCATCATCTCCGGAAGCGGCAGCAGCAGCAACATCCGGTCCAGCGGCTTCTGCAGCTCCAGCGTGGGCGGGGCCCGGGTCGTGGGCGGTGGGGACCTGCTGGGCGCTGGCTCCCGAGGGGGCTCGGTGCTGGTGGGCGAAGTCTGCGCTCCCAGCGTCCCCTGCCCACTGCCCACCGAGGGTGGCTTCAGCAGCTGCAGTGGCGGCCGTAGCAGCCGCAGTTCCACAGTCCGCTTCGTGTCCACCACCACCTCCCACCGGACCAAGCACTGAGAGCAAGTGCTGGCCAGCCACCGCTCTCAGAAGAACCATCTCCACGCCTTCTGCTTCTGTCCCCAGGGTGCCCTGAGTCAGGCTGGAGGGTGCTCTAGGTACCCCTCCTGCGGGGAAGCCACGGGCTGCTCTGCCTGGTCTCTGTCCTTTGGGGGGATTTTTTACACCCCTTAGATGCTCCATCCACAGGCCCCAAAGGACTGGCTTTCTCCCTGACTCCCAGTTTCCTAACTTTGGGTCACTCCTCACCACCCAGCCCAACAGCCTAAAGAAAGTACAAAAACCAGTATGTTGGGGGAGAAATGGACCAGTTCAATGCCAGAAAGAATGTGCCTGGGCACCATCACCATCCTAACTTTGGATTAACTTCAAGAATGGAGAGCTGGCTGTCCACAGACCAGGGGTCCTCAGCCCACCAGCCTCTGCTTCCCTCTCCTAACTTTCCCTGGCAGAAGGTTCTTTTCTCCTCTTCCTGACCCAGAAGGAGCCACAATCTTCAGTGGCCCAAGGGATCCCTGAGTCCCCAGAGATGGTTCTTCTCCAAGTGGCATCGGTCCTGACTGCTGCTCTTCCTGGGGTGTTGGTTTAACTCCAGCATGCGAGTCCACGAGGTGGATGGGTACTGGTGGAGAGGCGGGCCCTGCAACACTCCATGCCCCTGCTGGTGTTGTGAGGGAAGTCCAGCCTTCCACTGCAAGAGGGTTTATGTCTGCAAGCTCCAAGGAGGCCTGGGCTGGGGTGGGTGCCTGTTTGTACTACTCTTTGTGTTGCTGGAATTTCAATAAACTTGCAAGCTAACATGTCTAGGACTCTGGCCTCTCTTTACCAGTCATGCTGGGGGTGGGGGATCTTGCCTCCTAGATTCCACTAGCTCAATCCCTTGGGGACTTGCTAAGGGCAGAGACTGGTGTCCTGGGACAGAGGATGTACTAAGAAAAGAGCCCTCAGGCCCCTCCCTGGAGGGGCACATAGTTCAGCAAGGGAGATGAGACATACAGCAAAAGCTCTGAAAAAGAATGCCAAGCAGCCCACTTCTCTCCATGTGTTGCCCTCCACCCTCCTTCCACCAAGGCAAACCCTTCCATTTGTTTCCCAGGTCCCACCCACCCCCAGTTCCTCTGGGATCATTGTAGGGGCCAAGAGACCCAGCCATGTGGTTAGAGGGTTGAAACTTTCAATCCACCCTCCCTGACCTCCAGGAAGGGGAGCGGGGTTGGAGGTTGAATCAATCAATCATGATTTATGTAATGAAGCCTCCATAAAAACTCCAAAAGGACTAGGGGTTCCAAGAGTTTCCAGGTTGGTGAATATGTGGAGATATGGAGGGGGGGTGTGCCTGGTGAGACCATGGAAGCCCCCAGCCCCTTTCCCCACACCTTGCCCTATACATCTCTCCCATCTGACCTTGAGTTTTATCTTTCCGTAATAAACTGGCAATCTATTACGTAAAATGTTTCTCTGAGCTCTGTGAGCCACTCTAGCAAAGTAATCAAACCCAAGGAGAGGTTTTGAAACTTTCAATCTATAACCAGTTGATCAGAAGTCTGGATGATAACCTGGGTTTGCAACTAGCATCTAAAGCAGAGTTGGGGTGGGCAGTCTTGTAGGACTGAACCCTTGACCTGTGGAATCTGATGCTGTCTCCAGGTCGACAGTGTCAGAATTGAGTTGAATTGTAGGACACCCAGCTGCTCACTGGTACAAGAAACCCCATGTGCCTGTGTGTGTGTGCACACACACACGCACACACATTGGAACTGTGACCAGAACTCTTAGTGTGTGTCTTGTGCAACAGCAGAGGATCCCACACCATAGTAAGTCCCCACACTAGGTTTAATGACTATTCTCATCATCATTAAATTCTTAATAGTTTTAACAAGGGGTTCTGCATTTTTATTTTACATTAAGCCCCATAAACTGTAGAGCCAGTCCTACCTGAATAGCTATATTTCTACTAAGGGAATTGAATGTGCGGTTTAAAATCTTCCTACAAAGAAAACTTCAGGCCCAAATACCTTCACTGGTGCATTTTGCCAAACATTTAAGGAAAAATTCAGAGTCTTCCAGAAAACATAAGAGGAGGGAAATTTTCCCAACTCCTTTCATGAGACCAGCATTACCCTAATACCAAAACCAGCCAAAGACGTAATAAGAAAAAAAAAAACCTACAAATCAATACATGTTATGAAACTTAATGTAAAAAATAAAATATTAGTAAATTGAATACAGCAACAAAGAAAAGGATAACGCATCATGACAAGTAGAGTTTATCCTAGGAATGCAAGGCAGGTTCAACTTTCAAAAACCTAATGTAATTAATGTAATTTATGATATCAACAGACTGAAAAGGGGGGCTTCCCTGGTGCTCTAGTGATTAGGGATCCATCTGCAAGTGCAGGGGACGCGGCTTCAATCCTTGGCCCAGGAACCAGGACCCCACATGCCACAGGGCAGCTAAGCCCGTGCGCTGCAACTCCTGAAGCCCGCACACTAGAGACCATGCTCCGCAACGAGAAGCCACCGAAACGAGAAGCCCACACTCCGCTACCAGACAGCAGCCACGCTCGCCACAACTAGAGAAAGCCCACACAGCAACAAAGATCCAGTGCAGCAAGAAAAAAACCCACACAGACTGAAAAGGAAGAATCATGATTACCTAACAGACACACAAAAGGATGTGACAAAATTCAACATCTGGTCGCAATTAAAAAAAAAAAAAAACTCACAGCAAACTAGGAATAGATGAGAACTTCAGTAATTTAAATAGCATCTACTAAATTCATCAACAAAGTAACATCCCATAGCTAACAACCTACTTAATGGTGAAAGTCTGAATGATGTCTTCCCTAAGACTGGGAAAAGATAAGGGTATCTGCTCACATCATGTTTAGTCAGTATGACACAAGCTGGCCTAGCCGATGAACTAAGGCAAGAAGAAGAAATAAAAGTCATATAAAAAAAAGGCGGGGGAGTCAAATGGGTTGGGTAGGAAGAAATAAAACTCTTTCTATTTTTGGAAGACATTATTTTCTGCGTAGAGAATCCCAAGGAATTTCTCTTTTTAAAAAACCTGCTAGAACTAATAAGTGAGTTTAGTAAGATTAAGGGATGTGAGGCCAATATACAAAAACTAATTGCATTTCTAAATTCTAGCAAAAACAGTTAGAAATTAAACATTTTAAGTATCACTTATAATAGCACCCAAACAGAGAAATACCTAAGCATAAGGCTTTAAAAATGATCAATATGCTAAAAACTACAAAACAATAATGAAAGAAATCAGAGAAGACAAGTAAATGGAGATATATACTATGTTCCTGAATCATAAGACTCAATATTGTTAAGACATTGATTCTCCCACAAAGATGACACAAGGTTCAATGAAACTTGTGAACTCTGGTTTGTGCAAACCCCAGTTCAGATCCCAGGTTTTCTACTTAATAGCTGTGTGGCCAAAAGTAATAACAGGCAAGAATGATACTTAATATAGATTGAATTGAGCAGGATTTCTAGTGTGTTTTGTGTTTTAACTTACTTGATTCTTTCAACAATCCTATGCAGTAGTCACCTTAATAACTGCACTTTAGACAAATGACAAAATCAAGGCCCAGTGGTCAAAGCAAAGGCATTCTGAGTGCAGAACCCACACTCATCACCACCACGCTGTTCGATCTGTCATTTATTCTGTCTCTTGCCTCATCTATAAAATAGGAAAATAGCTTCTATATCAAAAAGTTGTTCTGGAGATTACACACAATGGCATAACCACAGTGCTTAGCCATAGCCTGGTACACAGTGGTGCACAATAAACGGTTGCTATTGTTTTGATGGTGATGGTGATGGTGGTGGCAGGTCTACTTCTACTGCTAATGGAGAAGAGCTGTGTTCAGCAGCTCAGTCATCCCATTACCAAACACGGGTGGATGCCCAAGGGTCAGCAGGCTGTTGCCAGTGTTTGCACGCAAAGCCCTCAGCCCTGAACTGCAGGCAGGCAGGCAGGCAGCTCCCCAGCCTTTCCTGCTCCTGCAACCTGGACTGGGCCTCTGCCTGGCTACCTGTGGGGTGTTGCTGCCCTCTGCTGGCCACCAACTTCCCCGGGGCCTTTTCAAAGCATTTCCAGGGCAGGGTATTATGGAGAGAGAGAAGGAAGTCTTTTTTTTCTCCTTTTGTTATTAATTTCCTTACGCTTATTTTTTAAATTAAAGTATGGTTGGTTTGCAAAATCATCTTGGTTTCAGATATGCTGCTGCTGCTGCTGCTAAGTCACTTCAGTCGTGTCCGACTCTGTGAGACCGCATAGATAGCAGCCCACAAGGCTCCTCTGTCCCTGGGATTCTCCAGGCAAGAATACTGGAGTGGGTTGCCATTTCCTTCTCCAATGGTTTCAGGTATACAGCACAGCAACTTGTTTATGTGTGTACACACACACACACACACATATATATATATATATATGCATATATATGGCTTCCCCAGTAGCTCAGTTGGTAAAGAATCTGCCTGCAATACAGGAGACCCAGATTCAATTCCTGGGTCAGGAAAATCCTCTGGAGAAGGGAATGGAAACCCACTCCAGTATTCTTGCCTGAAGAATTCCACAGACAGAAGAGCCTGGTAGGCTACAAGTCTATGGGGTTGCAGAGTCAGACAAACTAAGCGCGCATGCGCACGCGCACACACACACACACACACACACACACACACACACACACACCACACAATATAGAGAGATAGATAGACAGATTCTTTTTCAGAGTCTTTTCCCTTAGCAATTCAGTTCATTTCAGTCAGTCAGTCATGTCTAACTCTTTGCAACCCCATGGGCTGAAGCACATCAGGCTTCTCTATCCATCACCAACTCCCAGAGCTTGCTCAAACTCATGCTCATCAAGTCAGTGATGCCATCTATCTCATCCTCTGTCATCCTCTTCTCCTCCTGCCTTCAATCCTTCCCAGCATCAGGGTCTTTTCCAATGAGTCAGTTTTTCACACCAGGTGGACAAAGTATTGGAGCTTCAGCTTTAGCATCAGTCCTTCCACTAGATATTCAGGATTGATTTCCTTTAGAACTGATTGGTTTGATCTCCTTGCAGTTCAAGGGACTCTCAAGAGTCTGTCTTCTCCAACACCAAAGTTCAAAAGCATCAATTCTTCAGTGCTCAGCTTTCTTTATAGTCCAACTCTCACATCCATACATGATTACTGGGAAAACCATAGCTTTGACTATACCGAACTTCATCAGCAAAGTAATGTCTCTGCTTTTTAATATGCTGTCTAGGTTGGTCATAGCTTTTCTTCCAAGGAGCAAGCGTCTTTTAACTTCATGGCTGCAGTCACCATCTGCAGTGATTTTGGAGCCCAAGAAAATAAAGTCTGTCATTGTTTCCATTGTTTCCCCATCTAAATGTTGAGTGTAGTTCCCTGTGTTATCAGAGGGGAGTCTTTTAAAAACAAATTTTTTTCCTCCAAAATTGTGTTTAGGACACAAACACTGCAACTCTGAATGGCAACTTTAAGGAAAGGAACCCACCCCCCATTCACCAGCCCACCACAGCGTCGCTTTCACCATGCTGCGTCTCTGTCCGTCTTGGTTCTCAGAGATGCTCAGAAAACCACAACCCCGAAGCAGAAAAGAGCCATGGAGGCTTCTGAGTTCCATGCTTTTCATACCAACTATGTTCCTTGGGGCTCAAGGGCCAGCGCTTCCCGTCTGCGGCATTTTCTGCCAAGCACAAAATATTCAAAGTATCCAAAACATCTATTCATTTGCACATTGACTCAGCCCACAAATATTTATTGGGCACTTACTATATTCCCAACACTGTTCTACGTGCTTGGGAACCATCAATGAACAAAAAGACTGAAAATCCCTGCTTCCATAGAGTTTATTTTGGAGTGAGAGGAAACTGACAATAACCAAGAAATAGACTAAACAAGTCAATTACAGTATTTTACAAGGTGTTAAGTGCTACAGAAAAAAGAAATTAGAGCCAGATAAGCTGGGTGGAGAATGCTCTAGAGGGAAAGGCAGGCTGCCGTTTTTAAAAGAAATGCCAGAGAAACCTCTTTGAGAGGCTGTATCTGAGCAAAGACCCGCAAGGCAGGTGGCAACAGGGCAAGCCATGTGGCAGAGGGAAGAGCATTCAGGGAAGAAGGGCCAGTCAAAGGCTCTGGGTCAGGAGTAGGCAGTGTGTGTGTGTGAGGAGCAGAGGGAGGCCAGAGTGGGTGCCCAGAACAAGGGGATGAGTTGAGAACTGTAATAACAAGGACAGGCAGTGCAGCCTTAGACTTTTTCTTTTTCTTTTTATTTTGAGTGAAATGGAGAATTATCTGGGCATTTGAACAGAGGAGTGACACAGCTCAATGTCTTAAGGGGATCACTGAAGTAGAGGGGGCCAAAGCAAGCAAAGAGACCAGCATGTCCATCTTACCTGTTTTTATAACCAAATAGATAAATAGAGAGAGAGATTTATATAGCTGCTTTCCTCCTAAGATTTAGAGAAATGATTCTACTGCTGAAGAAGGAGAGGAGAAGGAGGACGAGGAAGAGAAGGAGAGGGGAAAGGGATGGGAGGAGGTAGAAGAGGACAAGGAGGAGGAGAGGAAGAAAACTTCAAAACCATTAATGTGGTCCAGCTTTGAAATTCGAGGCTCTGTGTTTACTGAGCATCTGCTCTGACCCAAAGTAGCCATCAGGAAACAGTAAAGCCACCAGAGAAAGCTGCCTGCAGGAAGGCATGTGGACAGGGTTTGGGAGAAAAGTCTAGAGTTCCTAGCAGGGAAGCCCATCAGAGGAAAGATGGGGAGGTGCAAAGAGCGGCTTTGCCAGCTGGATGAAGCGCCCGGCCCCGGGTGCACTGGGGAGGGTCTGGCATTCATTCAATGCCTCCCTGTGGCTCTGGCCTCACTCCTCTCACAGAGGGTCTCTCAGTGACACCCAGGTCTTGCAAAAGCCAGAGAAACTGTCCTAGTGCCAAAAGACCGTCTCAGAACTGTGTCCCACCACCAGGAGGTGGCGTAGATCTGGACACATAATAAAAGTGTGGAGAAGACCAGCAGAGGTGATGGGCAATGCCCAAGGTGGATTATCTGAGTGGGAAACTATCGAGGCCTTGCTCATCACAGCCATCAGGATCAATCCCAGAGGATCCCACTATCCAAGGAGAACAGTGAGATGGTCTCTGAGAACCCCAGCAGATACATATATGAAACTATAAGGGTCAACAGGCAGCTCTAGGACAGACAGGGTAGGATGAGAAGGTATCAGCACTCCTCTATCTTTGGATGAGTCCAGGAAGCCCTCTTAGCAGCAAGGGAATTGTAAGTACAAGAAAGAGAGCAGAAGGGAAGGGAGGTCATGACTCCTGGTATGGAGAACAGCACGTGTGTCCCCCAGCAAGTATCCAAGCTTGGATAACATGTGGGAGGAAGATGGAGCATCTGTGGCGGGTGTGAATTTGAGCAGTGACGCCTCTGCAGAAAGCCTGGGAGACGGACTTCAAGAGTCGAGGAAGCTGCCAGGGACTCCAGGGTGGAGCAGAAAACCTCTCACCCAATTAGCTCTTGAAGACTTCCTGGAAGAAGTGGCCTCTCAGGAGCATGTTAAATTATGGGAGGGCCACGGGTTCTCAAATGGACATTCCTGATACTGGGTGTGGCCTTCACAAGGTGTGAGTGCAGGAGGGGACAGAACTGAAGGGCTGATGAAAGCCAGCACCCAGGACAAAAGGATGTGCAAGACAGTAACTGCAGCTACCTGGGGAGCCCCAGGAAGAGTACTGGTGCACTGCTGTGGAGACAGAGGAGAAGGAATCACAGTCTCCCTCTGAAGAGTCCCCAAAGGCTTCCTGGAGGAAGTGGCCAACTGTTCTGGGACATTTCAGGCAAAGGTGTGACAGGCAAGAAAGCTTGGAGATAGGGAAAGGGGTGTGGGAAAACTATAGGGCATATGTGGGCAGTAAGGCAGGAGAAGGCCAGTAAAAGGAGGTCTGGCTCCCACCCCAGCACCCAGATAAGGATCTGGTCTCACTAAGCCAACTGCTTCGGGGGACGGTAGAGATGGGTGTGGTTCTATGGATTCTCTGCCCGCCCTGGGATAGAATCAGATGGTAAAGGCCCAGGTCCGATCAGTTCAGTTCAGTTGCTCAGTCATGTCCGACTCTTTGCAACCCCATGGACTGTAGTACTCCAGGCCTCCTTGTCCATCACCAACTCCCAGAGTTACCCAAACTCATCTCCATTGAGTTGGTGATACCATCCAACCATCTCATCCTCCGTCCTCCCCTTCTCCTCCTGCCTTCAATCTTTCCCAGCATCAGGGTCTTTTCCAGTGAGTCAGCTCTTCGCATTAGGTGGCCAAAGTATTGGAGTTTCAGCTTCAACATCAGTCCTTCCAATGAACACCCAGGACTGATCTCCTTTAGGATGGATTTGTTGGATTTCCTTGCAGTCCAAGGGACTCTCAAGAGTCTTCTCCAATACCACAGTTCAAAAGCATCAATTCTTCGGCACTCAGGTTTCTTTATAGTCCAACTCTCACATCTATACATGACCACTGGAAAAACTATAGCCTTGACTAGGCGGACCTTTGTTGGCAAAGTAACGTCTCTGCTTTTTAATATGCTGTCTAGGTTGGTCATAGCTTTTCTTCCAAGGAGCAAGCGTCTATTAATTTCATGGCTGCAATCACCATCTGCAGTGACTTTGGAGCCCAAAACAATAAAGTCTGCCACTGTTTCCATTGTTTCCCCATGGGTCTACACAAACTCCCCAGGGTGTTGTGCCAGACTGACCTGATCTGTGAGTTTCTCACTTGCCTGGGATGACCCTGAAACAGTCCCATAAGGACTCAGCCTCCCCCTCCAGCCCAGTCCCTTCAATCTAAAGCACCATGTGGATGGACTTCCTGAGCAGACCCCACCAGCCCTGGGCTCTGCTGCCACCTGCAGTAATGCAAACTTCACCCAGCAGCCACAGGCACATCCCTGTACCTGGCAGGGCCTGCCCTCACTCCCAGCACACCTGCCCAGGGACTCTCACCCTTGTTCTGAGTGGTCCCGCTGGTCCTGGATGGGTCTCTTATTTCTGAAGGCAGTGTGGCATTCCCAGGTCTCCTGAGTCCCTGGTTCCCCTTTCCCATCCTCAGTGCCCAGGCCCAATTTGAGGTGGAGGGGTGTGTGTGTGTGTGTGTGTGTATGTGTGCACGCGCTAGGGGCATGGGGTACCACTGACACAGGCATCTCCCTCTGGACCAAAGCCTCCACTCCCTCCTGCTGCCAAGAGGCAGAAATGGGTCTTCCATCCTCTTCAATAAGCTGAGGAGAGCTGAGCTTACAGCAGGTGAGGTTTAATGGGCTGTCCAGGCTGACAGAGCAGAGGACCCACCCATCCTCCATCTCCCATGCTCGGCTCCGACCCTCCTCCCCTTCAAAGGGCCCAAAACCCTCTTGGCCCCACCCCGCCACTCCAGGTCTACACCACCATCTGGCCAAGGCACAAGAATACATCCCTGGGTCCAGGCCAGCAGGACCCCTGCTTCAGGGGTGGCGGCTGGGAAACCATCCCCTCCTTGATCCCCAGTATGGCCTCCTCTATCCACCCCAGACTCCACCTCAAATTTTTACACTAGTGAAATCAGGTTAAAGAAAACATTAAAAGCAGACTTGAAAGGATTATGAAATCATAAACGTGCAGAAGAAGTGAAGCCGGTGGGTGGGGCAAGGAGCAGGCCCACTCTCTGCTGAGTGAGAGGGTGCGGAGCGGAGCAGCAGGGGTATTTCTGATAGGAAGCAAGGATCCCTTTCCCTTACACAAACCCTTTTGGTCCCCAAAGTACATTCTTGTGTATTATCCATTTAATCCCCCCAACAACCCTGGAAGATAAGAATGAATTCCACATTACAGCCAAGGAAACAGAAGCTCAGAGAGGTTAAGAACGTCCCCAGAGCCACACAGCTAGGAAGTGTCCAAGCTGGCATTTAAACCAGGCCTTCCGATTTGGACTCCCTTGCCCAGGTTGCTAAATACCTGCTGCTTCACCACGGGTGACTATGATCTGAAGGTTATTTGGTGCCAGCTGAGGCCACCTGCTCCTCGCTTCCCCAAGGCCTCTGCCCTACTCGGAAGGACAGGTGTGGGATGTGGAGATAGAAACCAGCTAGCCTGGTGCTGGGCAAAGACCTGCAGTGGCTCTGGCTGTGAAGACAAGGGCAGACCCCGGATAGAACGTGGGGCGTCCAGGGAGGATCCAGGAACAGCAGCACAGGGACAGCATTCGGTTCTGGCAGGCTCCCTGGAGGAGTTGCCACCCTCAGAGGAAGTTCCTCTGCCCTTCTTCCTGAAGTTCCTAACCTCTCAGGGGCCTGGCGAGCCTCCCTGGGGGTATAGACGACATCCCCAGGTCTGTACTCAATGAGCATTAAAGAATAGCCATCATTATGTTAATAAGTGGCCCCAGGACACATAGGAAAGAGGGGACTTTGGAAAGAACCAAGAGTTCAGAACCTGTGGGAGCCAGAAATCACAGTGTCCTCGAATAAGAAAAGCTGCCTTCCTCCCCCGTCTCTGCGCAGAGCAGTCTCTGAATGTTCTTCCAGGAGTGACAATTCCAGGGCTGGCAAACAGGGTGAGCCCCTCCCCTGGCTGGTGGTCTTGGAAGGAACTGGGACTCACAGGACCTGTTTCTTCTTAAAGAGCCAAGAGACAGTGTCCAGAGCAAGTTTGAAGCATCAAGGCTTTCCCGGAACTGGGTTCTCCCATCCTTTCAGTCAAGTGGGAGAAAGTATCTAAAGGGAGTCTCCCCATTATCCACAAGAGGCCATTATTGTGGCCACTGAGAGTTAAGTGGTTTGTAGTTTTGTGGGTGAGAAATGAAGGCCCTGGAACAGAACCTTTCAAGCTGGAATCCAGAAGGTTCTAGGAGACCATGGGCTCAACCCTCTGCCCTGCAGGAAGCATGATCAAAACAGCCTCTGTGGACCTGAACCACCCCCAAGCCATGCTGCTTGAATGGGTTTGGGCTCTCTTGATCTATCTGCCCCTGAAACACAACGATATACCTGAGAATGTATCCTGTATGGAGCCCCGAGGACAGAGGTGATGATCTCTGGTGGTCTCCCCCAACCTGGGGCCCTAGAGCTTCTTCCTGGAGATGGTGGCCCCAGTCCCTACCCCACACTCAGCCATTCCAGACTGTTGTGTTCAAACCCGTCTCCAGGTGTGGGTTGAGGCCATCTCACAAGGAGACTGCGGGAAAATTAATTACCCTAATGTATGTAAACGAGCTTTGAAGATGAAAAGTGCAAACGCACAGTGTCCCTAATAACATCTTCAATACTTTTACGGAGGCCGGGAGTCACTGCTGAGCTCACCTTTAAGACGAGTCCTTGGAGAGTTGTTGGCAAACTCCCCAAGCCAATAAACAACATAAAATGACTTTTCACTTCTTTCATGTAGCCAACCCCAGCTCTCTCCACCAATAAAAGGACTGAGGAGGATCAGAGGGTCCAGAAGCATCCTACGTAGCGCACCCGCCGCTCTCAACACTCCCTTGCTCAAACCTCCATCCACTCAGACCCACACCATGTCGTGCCGTTCCTACAGGATCAGTCCAGGATATTCCGTCACCAGGACCTTCAGCTCCTGCTCGGCTGTGGCCCCCAAAACGGGCAGCCGCTGCTGCATCACCGCCGCCCCTTACCGAGGCGTGTCCTGCTACCGGGGACTGACGGGCTTTGGCAGCCGCAGCGTCTCGGCCCTGGGCTCCTGTGGGCCCCGCATAGCGGTGGGCGGCTTCCGTGCTGGCTCCTGCAGCCGCAGCTTCGGGTACCGCTCCGGCGGCGTGGGCGGCCTCAGCCCTCCCTGCATCACCACCGTGTCAGTCAATGAGAGCCTCCTCACGCCCCTCAACTTGGAGATCGACCCCAATGCGCAGTGCGTGAAGCACGAGGAGAAGGAGCAGATCAAGAACCTCAACAGCAGGTTCGCTGCCTTCATCGACAAGGTCAGTGAGGCCTGGGATGGTCCAGAGATGGCCCCGGCCCTGCCTTCCCCTCAGGAAGGTCCCAGTCTTCAGGGGAGCCAGCGTATGGCTGCCAGCCACCGGAGGGAAATGCAGGCCAATCTTCACAGAAGGATTTATTTTTCTCATGTAATTCCAGCAAAGTGTATCTATACCCGCAGCCCAGCATGGTCCAGAAATTGAGTCTGTGCTGTAAAGGGTTTGCGCTTCCAGAGACAAGACAACATGGGAATATCCGAGCTGCCGTGAAACATTGGGCGCTGGGTGCTGGACGAGCAGAGGGGCAGTGGGGAGAAAAGAAGGCCCGTGGTGGGGCAGCTTGGGAAGCAGTTGGAGCTCTGCTCAGAGCCCTGCCGCCTCCCCACCTCCCCGCCTCTGCTCACAGTGCTAATCTTCAGGCCTGTTGCTTGTCCCCTTGATAGAACCGGCTTCATATGTTTGCTTTGAAGATTAACTGGGCTCCTGTGCAATCAGTGCCGGCACATAGAAAGTGATAAATGTTAGCTGTTAGCATTCTTCCAAGGACAGTAGTGGGCGAGGAGATGTGGTAGGCAACCAACCAGGCTTGCCAGGCTGCTTCATGGGTGCAGAGCTGGGAATGGAGGAGGGGAGGCCACTAGACTGGCGAGAAGAGACCCACCGGTGCAGAGGGTGAGAAATCCCCAGCTGCCCTCTGGCTGCCTCCCACAAAGGTCACAGCTGCACCTCCCTTCGTGTGGGCTCTGTCCATGGGGCCTTACTCCAGCAGAGGAGATAGGACCAGACTCGGGTCTGGGACCTGGGGTGAAGGACAGTAAGGGGGACCTTCTTATTATCACTTTCTTTAGTGATCTCAGTTAATCCTTGAAATGACTCACTGGAGTAGATATTACCATCTCTATTTTTTTAATAACAAATTGAAGCTGAGAGCTTAGGGAGCTGCTTAGACAGACTGTTCATAGGGTTCTCACGACTGAGCAACTGAACTGAACTAGATAAATCATGGTGACAGGCAGGTGAAGGAGGCTCAAGGAACGTAGGATCCTGACTCCTGACTAATTATGAGATGATAAGTTAGTCATTTCATACCTTGGGGTCTCCTTTTCCCCTCCTGTACTATAGGGGAAATAAGATCTCCCCCCATAGGGTTGTGAGAATTGAATAAAATTGATTGGTAGGTGCAGTCATAGATAAAGGTGTGTGTGTGTGTGTGTGTGTGTGTGTGTGTGTATCTTAGCACAAGCCCTGGGACCACACAGTAAGTATTCAATAAATGTTTGTTGCTTACATGAATAAATGAAGAACTTGTAATTAAAGTCATAGTTAAATTGGTTGAGTACTTCCTGTGTGTCAGAAACTCTTCTAAACACTTTACATGTAGCAACTTGTTCAATCTTTACAACTTTAAGGAAGGTACTATTATCATCTCTGTTTTGGAATGAGAAAACCAAGCACCCAGAGGTGAGACAGCTGCCATTACAGTGGCAGACCTGGGATGTGAATCTGACCTTTGGCCTCAAGCCTGGGTCACTCCCACCCACAGTGCCTCCCTGGGGGGCTGGGAGCAAGGCCCCCTGAGTCGTAGGGATTCCAGGGCTCAACCCCCGCCTGGCCCCGGCTGTTCAGCGGGCACCAGGGCAGGGGAAGAGAGAACTCTGGGGAACCAGACACCTCCCGGGGCTCCTCCTGAGTCTCTTTCTCCCACTCTGGGCGGCAGGTGCGCTTCCTGGAGCAGCAGAACAAGCTGCTGGAGACCAAGTGGCAGTTCTACCAGAACCAGCGCTGCTGCGAGAGCAACCTGGAGCCCCTGTTCAATGGCTACATCGAGACGCTGAGGCGGGAGGCTGAGCATGTGGAGGCCGACGGCGGGAGGCTGGCCTCAGAGCTCAACCACGTGCAGGAGGTGCTGGAGGGCTACAAGAAGAAGTGAGTGTGGCACCACCTGTGGTAACAGGGTTAAGGGGGAAGGCTCTGCCCACAACCCTCTTGAAGCAGCTTCATTAAGATTCCTGCCTGTCTGCCAAGAGGGGCTGCCCGCTACCCAAGAGGATGGGCAGTAGGAGCCTAGGTTTCTTCAGATTCTTTGGCTCCACCTCAACTCCTTGGAGGCCCATGGGTCTTAGAGATGGTTTCAGAGGAGTAAGGAAGCCCAGTGGGGTTCCATGGCTTTCTTGCTCCTCCTGCTCCCCTTCCTGACCCAGGCTCCACATCCACTCTGCCCGTGGCACCAGTTCTCTTTGGATCTAGGATGGATGGAAAGATGAGTGTAGACCTGGGCATGGAATGTGCATTCTCTGATCTCATCCCAGAGGCAGCAGGACTCAGGTGGAATGAGCCAGGCTGGGACAGGGCTAGCCCACAAACAATGCACAAATAGAATGGGGAGAGAACGGGATGACGTTTGCAGAGTTCACCCCATTTGACTCCCAGAAGAGCTTGCCCAGGATGGCTGCCAAACCCTGACTCCTCAGCTCCAGCCTCTGACTCTCTCACACACAGGTATGAAGAGGAGGTGGCTTTGAGGGCCACAGCGGAGAATGAGTTCGTGGTTCTAAAGAAGGTAAAGGGGATGGGCTCCGGGAGGGAGGGAGCGGCACCTCTGTGCGCACAACCTCCAGTGGGACTGGTCGCCACACCCACCCAGAGCACCTTCCCGGGGCCTCCTCCCACACGCTCGCCCCCTCCTCTCTACCCCACCACCAGGATGTGGACTGTGCCTACCTGCGAAAGTCAGACCTGGAGGCCAACGTGGAGGCCCTGGTGGAGGAGTCTAATTTCCTGAAGCGCCTCTATGACGAGGTGAGGGGGCCCCTGCCAACCAGCCTGGAAGAGGGGAGGGAAGGTGAGGGGACCCAGAGCGGAGACTGTGTGCACATTCACCCCCTGAGGGATGACAGCATGTAAGGAACACACACACACATGCAAGTGGGCGTACTGTGAGGCTGTCACAGACACGTGCACGTGAGCACCGAGGACTGTGGAGCACGTGTGTGCTTGGGCTTCTCTGTGCTTGTGGTCTCTGGGTGTTGCCGTGTGTGTGCCTGTGGCTGGTCTGAGTGTGTATAGGTCTCTACATGGATATGAAAGTGTATACGTGGGGTGGAGAGTGCGGGGGGTGGGTAGGGTGGGTTTCCAGTGAGAGAGGGGTCTTAATTCCTGGACAGATCACTAGTCCTGGCATTCATACCCGAGCTTCCCTGCTGAATGACGTTGAGTCAGGCCTTTTTCATACACTGGGATTCAGTTTCCCCATTTGTAAAGTCTGTCCCCAGCTGATCTCTAGAGCCCCTTCCAGCTTCACTGATGATGTACCTGTGTGTGAACGAAGGCGAGTGGGAGTCATGAATCATGCATGACCAGTGGGTCCCCCAGGGAGTGGACAGCCCCCAGGGGTAGAGCATGTGACCCAGACCAGACACCAGAACCAAATGCATTGGCTTTTGGCACCCACCCCAGGAGATCCAGATCCTCAACGCCCACATCTCAGACACCTCGGTCATTGTGAAGATGGACAACAGCCGAGACCTGAACATGGACTGTGTTGTCGCCGAGATCAAGGCTCAGTACGATGATATTGCCAGTCGCAGCCGGGCTGAGGCTGAGTCCTGGTACCGCAACAAGGTGAGTGGTCCAGAACACCTGCCTCCTGGACATGGCACTGGAAAGGATATGAAGTGTGGATTAGAAAAGGCTTCTTCTGCCTGGGGACTTTGATCTTTAGGGATGTCGAGAAAGAGACAGATCTCAATTTGGGTGTCAGAGCAAGGTGGCCATGTATAGTTGCACACGCTGAATACTGTGCAACCTGCACAATTATCCAAGTTGTCCTGAGTGGATGAGCTGTCCCATCCTGAGCCTCAGGAGCCTCTCTGCTTCCTCTCAGTGTGAGGAGATGAAGGCCACGGTGATCCGGCATGGGGAGACCCTACGCCGCACCAAGGAGGAGATCAACGAGCTGAACCGCATTATCCAGAGGCTGACAGCTGAGATTGAAAATGCCAAGTGCCAGGTATGGGTTCTGGGAGGGCTTGAATACCCAGCACAGGAAAACTGTAGCACCAGGCCCTTTGCCTGCAGAAGAACAAAGGTCTAGCCCTAATCAGGCCTCAGAGTGTGCCCGTGAGGAAGCAGGGGCCCAGAGAGGGGGCTGGGGCCCTGGCACTTCACACAGCACAGGAGCTGAGATGAGCCAGATCACTGATATCCCCCTTCTGGCCACCCTGCAGCACCATCAAGAAGAAATGATGAAAAGTGTCCATCACCTCCCTTGTGTTCATAGTCCCATTAACTACCTGCTCATAGGAGGTTAACCTAACTTTTCTCTGGGATCCTTGCCCCAGCTCCCTTGGCTCAGATGAGCCTAGCTGCGCCTTCCCATCCTCACATCTCCTTCCCCACAGCGGACCAAGCTGGAGGCCGCAGTGGCTGAGGCTGAGCAGCAGGGTGAGGCGGCCCTTAACGATGCCCGCTGCAAGCTGGCTGGGTTGGAGGAAGCCCTTCAGAAGGCCAAGCAGGACATGGCCTGCCTGCTCAAGGAGTACCAGGAGGTGATGAACTCCAAGTTGGGCCTGGACATCGAGATCGCCACCTACAGGCGCCTGCTGGAGGGCGAGGAGCAGAGGTGAGGCTGAGGAAACCTTGGGAGTCTAGAAGGAGGCGGCCCTGGTCCTCTGGGGGTGAACTTCCCTGAACCCAAGTGGGAACTGCATCTTTGCCCACTGCTAGTACAGCTCAGGCTTCAATAGAAATAATAATTTATGAACACTTTATTAGGCCTGTGCTCCGTGCTCATTTTAATCCTCACAAACCAGGTATTGTTTTTCCCATCCAAAGATAAGGAAATAAGGCCCAGCGTTCAGCGACCTTTTCGGGGCTACACAGTTAATAAGCAGAAGAGCCAGGACCCTCATGCAAGACTTGTGGCTCTGAAATCCACTCTCTTCCAGTAGCTTCCTACAGGAGGCTGCCGCTTGGCCTGCCCTGGAAGCCGGTACATTATAAGGTCGATGCAGTCTATGCTATAGCTCTTCATTGGTACCAGGCCCTTTCACATGCTTTCTGTAAGCCTGATCGGCACTATCCAGGGTGGGCCAAGTCATTCCGATTGGAAGCAGCACGTGGATTTCATAGCTTCACTCACCTCTGCTGAAAAGCAGAAGGCCTTGTCTCTGTGGTCAGTGAATAGTTAAAGGAGTGTGAGCATTTAAGGCAAACTCTAGGGAGCACTTCCTGCCTCCGGGGAATTGGATCTGTACACAGCAGGGCCCTCTCTGTGCCTAAGCTTCAAGGAAGCTGCCTCAAGGAATCCAGCTCAGTGCTTAGAATTAATTAGACTTTTCTTTCCTGTAGGCTGTGCGAAGGAGTGGGCTCTGTGAATGTCTGTAAGTACCTGCTTGAAACCCCCCTAGAAAACTGGCTTTATTGATGGGCAGATTTGAGCCGGACAGCCTAACCTACAGGACCTGGAAAGTTCCAGACCTGGGAGGGGGCCTTTCATGCCCCCTGCTCCCTCCCCCACTACGCCCCGCCACGACCCCCTTACCTTCTCCCTGGAGGCACTAAGCAAAGGCATCTTTGGGCGCCCTCCACTGGTGAATGTGTGAACTGCATACCCGGGAAATAAGGCAGCCTCTTCGCCCCTGGGCTGCCCTGGTTGCTCAGATGGCAAAGCGTCTGCCTCCAATGCGGGAGACCCGGGTTCAATCCCTGGGTTGGGAAGACCCCCTGGAGAAGGAAATGACAACCCACTCCAGTACCCCCTTGCCTGGAAAATCCCATGGACAGGAGCCTAGCAGGCTAGAGCCCATGGGGTCACAAAGAGTCGGACACGACTGAGCGACTTCACTTCACTTCAGCTTTGCCACTGAATCTGGGGGTACTTGCTTCCTTCTCGCCTGGGTGCCCTAGAAGGCTGAGGTGCTGAGAACAGGATCTGAGTTATGAACCACTAAACTCATCGGGGAGGAGGAAGCTCATGCATGCAGAAGCCCTTGGGGGCCTGTCCTGGGGTTGGTGACATCACTGCGGTCCATTCAGCCCTCCCTGTCCCCTCTCTTCCCACAGGTGTCAGCAGCTCACGCGGTGGAGTCACCTGTGGGGGCCTCACGTATAGCACCACCGCAGGCCGCCAGATCGCCTCGGGCCCCGTGGCCACCGGGGGCAGCATCACAGTGCTGGCGCCCGACTCCTGCGTCCCCTGTCAGCCCCGTGCCTCCAGCTTCAGCTGCGGGAGCAGCCGGTCTGTCCGTTTTGCGTAGAGTCAGAGGCCCCGCCTGCATCCCCCCAGCACGGAAGGGTGTGTGAATGGAAAAAAAAAAAAATTGTGTGCTTGCTTCCAGAATCTTCCATGTGTTCCTACAAGGGAAGGACCCTCCGCCGCTCTCCGCACCACCTTCTCCTTTTAGGGAGTTGTTTTCCTGGTTCTCCAACAGGCTTCAGTTAGAAAGAGTCATTCCCAGCCCTTTCACTCAACTCCGATTTGAATGCTAAATTCCCGCGGCCAATTTGTGTTACTCACCAAGCTCTCTGGGACCCTCCCAATCACCCAGGGCAGCTGGGCATCATGAAAACTCAGTCTTCCTCTGGCACAAGGAATAAGCCGAACCATCCAGTCAGGTCTCCCTCAACCTTAGAATCAGAGAGGAAGCCGCCCCCACTCCAGCAGATCCCTTGTCCTGGCTGGGAAGTTCTCTGCAGGAATTGCCCCTTGGTCATTTGAGTTTGTATTTTGCTTGTCTCTCTAACTGATTGCCTTCTTCTGGGTTAACCTGTTCCAGCCAAAATCCTCCTGTGACGTCCGAGTTGAGAGGCCTCTTGTGGGGGGAATTCTTTTGACTTTGGACAGGTCTTGCTATTCAATACACCTTAACAGATTTCAAAGAAAACGCCATGGTTGCTCCAGATCGCCCCCTGCCGGCGCAGGGGGAATCTGTCCAATCCAGAGCAGGTGGGCTGGAGAAGGGGAGGCCACTTTCTGGGTCTCCCTCTTATTATGACTGTCTGTGGGTGCCGTGCCTTCTGGGTTGTCTCAATCTGTGTTTCAATAAATGCTGCTGCGATGCAAAGACATGTGATCTTGTGAATGGCAATGTCTCCGACTGTTGCCCTAATGGCCTGGGAGTGAGCAACAAGAATGAAGACAGAACACAAAATCTGGTGCAATGGGTCAGGGGACCTGCAGCCTCTATTGGACTGAGGTGCAGAGTCCACTCTGAGTCCAGCTTTTATTTCTAATGGCAGACTACAAAACTTTCTTTGATCTTTCTTCCCCAAGACACTACCGTGACATAGTCCAAATCTCCTTGTTTTTACCCCAGGCCATTCTCCTCTAGGATAGTCTCAGGACCAGTCAGCAAGTGCATAGGCAGTGTTCATACCTGACACTGACTTGGTGTTCCAAGGTCCATGCTTTCATGATCCCAGTCATACTCCCTTCTGGGTCTGGCCTTGGGGTTTGTAACAAGGCTATTATTCTAAGAAAAACGTGAAGAAAAATCACAGCACAGTTTTGTAACATTTGCTGTTTTTCCAAGTGCTACTTCTGTGAAATTTCTCAAGGTTGGGAAAGCACATTATTAGGAATTCCCACTACATCCAACTCTCCAACATGTCTGACGCTCAGCTCCCACTCGCTCCATCTCTAGCTGACCAGCCCCTTCCAGCCCCAGCCCCCCAGTGGTGCTGCCTCATCCTCTCCACTTCCATAGCCTGATTCCAGCTCAGACCCCTCAGTCCTGGACCACAGCTCCAGATTCCCACATGACCACTTTCTCCTCATTCCTCACACACACCTCCCCCCAACAGCCAGAATCCCAAACTCATGGCTCTTATCCCCTACCACCTGGTTCAAACAATTTCCCAGCATATGCACGTGCTCCTTAGGCCAGACACAGTCTCCTCCAGCTCGTCTTCCCACACTTGCTTCTCACTCCTGTACAACCCCTCCACCTGGATGCTCAATTTCTCAGATTCAGGCTCTACTTTGTGGAAAGACTGCTCTCTGAGGCCTCCAGGGACCATCCCACCTGGACATATCGGCTACTCCACACCCTTCTTCCTATTTGCCTTTGCTCAGTGCTCCCTCTGCCCACCTTCCCTCCTGCTTCGTACACACACACACGTTTCCCTTTCCTGCCCGACAGCGTCTCAAACCCTGAGGACTTCTGACTCTTTCTTTGTGGCTCAGACCATGGCTATCACTGGGTGTGTCTGGACACTAGATCAAGCTGGAAGTTTCTGGAAGAAGTTCCAGGCAATTTCTCTTCCTGGCTTTGCCCCCAACTAAGTTCCAGATGGGATTCCAGAACATGTCAGGCCTGGGATGTTTGGGTGAACTCAGGCTGGTCGAGCAGAGGTGTAGACATCAGCCCTCTTGGACTCATCTCCATCTCTCCATTAGAGAACAGATTAGCCATCACTATTCCGCCTGCTGGCCTCCTCTGCTGCCCCATCCCCTAGCCTGTCCCTGGAAGGAAAGTTAAGGTCCCCTGCATTCTGATGAATCCTCACTTCAGGCCCAAAGGGCTGCAACTCCAGGGAGACTGCTGGCCCTTCCTGAGTGCCGAGGCGGCTGCTGTTTACGGTTTGCTGGCTGATACCAGACAGGACTCCTCCAAGTTTCTGGCCCCCTCCCCTTCTTTCTCCCACCTCTATGGGTCTCCAGGGCATGGTCGTAGTCACAGTAGGCCAACATTCAATTTAGGGCACGTCATCCATCTACAAGAAAGGTTAAGTCACCAGGGCTGAAACGTCAGGAGATCAAAATTTGAGCATCAGCTCTGCCATGTCTCAGTAATGCGCTGTGCAAGAAGTGGCCTCCATGCTCTGGGCATCAGCTTAAGGGTGGGTGAGATAAGCATTTTCCAGCCTTGCCACTTCCTGTGGTTCTGGGTCTCTGCAGTAGCCTGTGCTTTAGGAAAAATGCCTTGATGTTACCATGGGTCTGGCTCAAGTATAACTAAAAAGTTAAATCTGATAAATAAAAATATAACATCATGCATTGAAAAGTCAAACAACCAGAATCTGGGAGTTAGCAGCTATTTAATAAGTTTCCATGTTCTGTGCATAGCAGCCCGAGGTGCCATCAGCTTATGAAGATGAAACTTCCCCTCCCCCGCCCTTGCGTTCAACAGCAAAAATGCAGAGCCATCTCTTCTCTTTTCAAAGGAAAGGAGTTATTCCTTGCAGAAAGTCAAGGATACACTCCAAGAGTAACTGAGGATTAAAGTTTCATTACAAAAAAAAAAATTTAAGGAAAAGTCAAGTGATCTAAATCTCTTGATTAAGAAAAAGCCAGAAGAGCAAGGGGCCCAGACAATAAAGCAGGCCCATGTGGGTGGTTCCAGAGCTTTCCTGGAATCTCCCCCCCGCCACTTTTTCTTTAAACTCCACAAAAGCTAAGAGCTCCATCAAGAGAAAATCAGACCTTCTGTCCATTTTCTACTCTTATTCAAACATTCAGTGCCCTTCCCTCAAATACAAAGGCTCTCCATCTGCTTAGACTTCGGGGTCTTCTCTGTCCCTTCTGGAGGCCACAAGCGCTCCTTCACCGAGTCGCAAATCCTCTCTGCTCTGGGCCATCCTCACAAACACCCACACCCAGGCCATTCCTCCCAGCCCCAATGTCACCAACTGCTCTCTGCCTCAGTCCTTGGGATCTTGGGAAACAGAAACTGAAGCCAAGCATGGTGAGAAAAACAGATTAACCACATGACCAAGGAAATCACGAAGTCTAACCCTCTTTGGAATGGACATGGACATGAGAAATGACCATTTCTGGGAATCACCCCTTGTCTGGATGCCCCGCTGTTATTCCCTCAGTGGGCAGTGGACAGCAGTGGTGAGAGGTCAGTTGCCAGGGAAGGGAGCGGGTCAAGGCAGCACTCAGAGGTTGAGCTGTTGCATTGAAAATGAAGGAAACTCTGGAGACACAAATGTGCATATACACACCCTCCCCCATCACCATCAGAAAGGAAAGGCAGAGCTTCCCCCATTTCTGCCACCCCCCACCTCCCCTACCCCATTCTGGGGCAGAAGGGGCCTGGTACAACTCCTTTCCCTTCACAGAGGCGATCTAGTGGCTCCCTGAGCCCAATTTTCTCCCCTGCTCAGACTTGGTGGAATCTAGACCAAGGAAGTGCCCAAGATGAAGCCCCTGAAAGACCCTTTAAGCCCAGGAGGAGAGACCAGGGGGCCACCACACTAAAAAACATCTGGGTCCTCCCGGGTTTCCCAGGGACCAGTGAGTCTTGTGGGGACACATTCTGAAAGGCACCAGGAGGGCAATGCCAGGGAGAACTACTCAAAGGTCTTTGTATTTTGAGATCAAATATGTATTCTTGGGGCAAGATATCTTCCACCCAATTGGGTCTTTTTTTAAATCTTTTTTTAAAAATCCCAAATAACATAAGGTGTCAGAAATAAGTGTTCTTCCTGTAAAACAAGGGAAAGAAAGTCATCCACCAAAACCCCTCTCTCCATCTCATCACATCCAGGGAGGACACCCTCGAATCTGAGGGGACTCTGAACCGACTTCCCTGGGGGCACTTCTTGGGGGTTGTCAGTGCAGGAATAGCGGGGGGAGAGAGTCCCAGGTGGCTCAGCAGTAAAGAATCACCTTGCCAATGCAGGAGACGTGGGTTCAATCCCCAGTTGGGAAGACCCCCTGGAGAAGGAAATGGCAACTCACTCCAGTGTTCTTGCCTGGAGAATCCCATGGACATAGGAGCCTGGCAGGCTACAGTCCATGAGGTCACAAAGAGTCAGACATGACTTGGTGACTAAACAGCAACACCAGAGGTCCCCACAGAGCCCACTGTCCCTGTCCAGGCCATCGGGGCAAATATCCTCTGACCAGAGGTCTGAGTTTTCATTCTGGATCCCCACGTAAGAGGCCTGTGTTAACTGCCCCATACTAAGGTCTGTCCAAGATTCTTAGAGAACAGAAGCTGTGAGGAGATGTTCCTACAAACACTTCCAGGAGGCTCATTAATGTCACCTTCCTTCTCTTTTCTCTGGAGTGTCAGTAAGGTAGGATCAGTTAGAACGGCATGGGCCATGATTTTATTCTTCAGGAAAAACTGAGGCAAGGGAGCAGAAAGTATATGAGCATTGACATTCCCTACTGGGGCTTCTCTTGTGGCTCAGATGGTAAAGAATCTGCCTTTAATGCCAGAGACTCCAGTTGGATCCCTGGGTTTGGAAGATCTCCTGGAGAAGGGAATGGCAACTAATTCTGGTATTCTTGCTTAGAGAATTCCATGGACAGACGGTGGGGTCGTGAAGAGTCCGGCACAGCAGAGTGACTAACATACATAGCCCTCAGTTTGGATACTGGACTAGCTGTATGAGAAGTTACTCAACTTCTCACGGCCTTAATTTCCATATCAGTATAATACTGTTGCTGTAAGCAATGAATGAAATACATATATGATGTTCCAGACATCTAACCAGTGCTAGTCAACACAGGCTCCCCTCTCCTCCTCTTTTTCACCTTTGCCCCCACCCCACCCACTGTGGGTGGCCAAGACTGGCTCTGATCTTTTAACAAAGTCAGAGGAGAAAGGCAAAGAGTTGAATCTGATCCTGTGAAAATCAGAGGGAAAGTCATGTCCACGGCCAGAATGATCTGAGCCACCCACACAAACCAGTGTACTCTTGATCTTTAATTCTTATGGGAATCCCCTGGGAGCTTGCTTAACTTCAGATTCCTGGACTCATCTCCATAACTTTTGATTCAGTGGTTCTGGATGGAGCCCAGCATCTGCATATTTAACAATCCCTTCATCCCCCGCTCCTCAGGGACCCTGATGTAGATGGTGGTCCATGGTCCACACTTGGAGAACCACTGAAACAATTGGGGAAACAAGGAAGGGTACAGACATTGACTTGGTTACAGGAGAAAATGTTTACCACGACATTTAATCATGCAACCAAAAGAGAAGAAGCCATACAGGAATCACCCCAATATAATAAAATTACAAACCACCAATAATAAAAAGCTGGGAGGATTAGCCTCAGTCTTTCCATCCTGACCGCTACATGGCTGAGGGATGCTCTGGAAACATACAATCTCTCAGATCAAGTGAGGGGACTCCCAGAGCCCCAGCCCCACTCCCACTGCTGCCCCCTCAATGCTGATGGGCCACAAACAGTCCGTTGTCCAAGGGCAAAGCACAAGGGTGCGTCCATGCCCTGCCACCTGCTACCTGGGCCCCTGCCCAGAGGGCCTGGCACATGGTCAGTTCTTAGTAAATGTCTACTAACCTGAAATTAGGGAAGAAAATGACTAAGCAGTTTATATCAAAGAGTCTTTACATCTTTTCTTGGACCACAGGGAGGGGGGAGAATCAATGGAGGCAGCAAGAATGCCAAACCCAGGGTTGAGACTCAAAGAGTAAACCATAACTCCAGTGAGGAGGAACCTGGAGAGTTAGTTCTGGCTCCCCAGTAAGGGATAATCACTAAACTGACATTTGGGCCTGAGACAGAAAAGCTTTCCCTGTTCCCCACTTTCTACCCTGGCCCCCTCAGACACCATCTGTCCAGAGTCCTAACCCCCACTATGCAAACCTCACAGATCTCACACTGGAACAGAATCCCCCTACAGAGGGGGAGCAAAGAGCACTGCTGCTGATGGCCGTGCCACCCAGGCCACGAGGGACGGTGGAATCAAGGTCGCCGCAGATCACGCCTCCCTGGGAATGGCTCACACCTGTAAGGAGATACCAACTCAGAATTCTCTCCATTTCAGACATGGCATGACCCAGAATTTTTCTAGAACCAGTGATTAACTCTTTACACACTGAGGGACTAGTGACATGAATCCTTTTAAACTACAGGAAAATCTAATCCCATTGCCATCTTCCTGAAGGAATATGGTTAGCAAGTTGGACACCGAACTCTGCTTGACTACACTGCAATGTTGAAATCTTTAGGCAAAAACTGATTGAGCACAGAATCATCTAGAAATTATGCTGCTGGAAAGGTGAGGGGAACGGATGACATCTAGGCTAGGGGCGGCATACACGTCAAATTGTTTAAGACAGATTTAAGAGATGTTTTCAGTAGCCCCAGCTGATCCGAATATATAGCTCATGGTTTGTTTGTTTGTTTTCTCATAAAACATTGTACCACCTGAGGCGTATTCTTCGTGGCTGAAAGACTTGGGTGGCTTTTAAAGAACCAATTAGCAGGTCCGAATTTGCCACAGGCGTAAGCTTAAGCTTCATGGATGCTCCAGACGGGTCCATATTTGGGTGGTGGTCAGCTATTTGGGGCTATCCATGTCTCTCAGCTCCTATCCCTCTCACTCAGTGTACTGTGGACAGAGGCTCAGTCCCCTATCACAAGCAACCTACGAAGCAATCCATGAAGACCATAGATACCCAAAGAAGCACGCCCACCGACACCCTCAAACTCACAGATGTTGATGGAGCCCACACCTTCGCACAGCCTGCAGGGGAGAGGAGAGGAGGCAGTTAGAACCTGGTTGCTCTGCGCTTGTGGCATGCCCGCTCTCCATCCTGAAGGCAGGGAGGAGATGCGGGGCGGGCCCTTCTGCAGAGGCAGCCATGCTAGCACTGTTCCCTGGGATCCTGAAAGGACAGGGGGAGGTTAATTTGCAGGATCCAAAAGGCCACTTTATTCCCTGTTTGCTTCTAGGCTATGGAAACTTGGGATACTGAAAAGGAGGGGTGGGGTGACCCTTCTTATCCCTCTGCTAAAATTCCGGCAAAGCCAAAAAATAGGTGATGGGAGCAGCTACTGCCTAACTGGACACCTCTGGGTGGGAAAAAGCTTGCCTAGCATCCGGATGGATCCATTTTTATCTCGCATTCTTAAAAGCTACCCCAGACACACACCTGACTTGATAAACTCAGAGAGAGGCTGGAGGGTATGTAGTTAAGAGCCTGGACCCTAGAGCCGGCAGAACCAGTTACTAGCTGGATGACCTTGGGCAAGTCACCTCACCTTTCCAAGCCTCAGTTTCCTCAGCTCTAATAAGACTGTTATAAGTTCTGTGTGTAAAGCATCTGCAGACAGAGCCTGGCAGGCAGTAAACCTGATGTAAGGGTTTTCGGTACCCTTTGCTGAACACTCGTTACGATGTGTCATTATACCAGGACCTTGCATGCTTCATAAACACCTGTACTTTCTGTTCTGTGTCTCCTTCACTTTTTTTAAACTCCCAACTTCAAAACTTTTTCTCCAGGAATATTCTACTCTGATTCATTCTGCCTGACTCAGAACCCTTCCCCACTCCTTGTCTTCTCAGGGGATATATGCTTCCAGCTCACCTTCCTGCTACGTGAACCTGGCTTTGCTACAGTCTCAGAATTGTGCCCTTCCAAGAAGATTCTAGCCAATGCCCATCAGCAGCTCTCTCCAAATTGAGTAATTAGGCCTGCTTTTATTTTCTTATTTTCTGTGTTTTCTGCAATGAATGAGCATATAATCTAATTACATATGTTATATGTAAGAGGAAAGTGAAAGTGCCAGTCGCTCAGTCATGTCTGACTCTTTGCAACCCCATGGACTGTAGCCCGCCAGGCCCCTGTGTCCTTGGAATTCTCCAGGCAAGAATACTGGAATGGGTTGCCATTCCCTTCTCCAGAGGATCTTTCCAACCCAGGGATCGAACCCAGGTCTCTCACATTGCAGGCGGATTCTTTACCATGTGCACTATCAAGGAAGCCCCATATGTAAGAGAAGAAAGTCTATCAAAAGGGCAATGGCCACCATATGCAAATACACTAAACAACCTTTTAAAAGCTCATGTGTAGGGAACAGTGCATCATTTATTATGACGGAGTTATCAACACGCTAATGATGGTTGATGATTACCATAATGAAAGGAAGTTTCACATTGCACACTGAGTGCTAGCAAGTGGCTTAGGGACTGCAAAGGAGGTGATAGCACAGTTGGCTTCATCCAAAGGCCTCAGAAATTGACAGGAAATTTACCAGCTTTGGTCAGGCATGGCCAGATGCCTTGGGTGCCACACTTGTCAGACTTCTAACACTAACAGTGTTCATATGGAGTCTATCCGTGGGTGCAGCCCTGTCGGGCCACCCCACCATAGAGTTATTCTAATTCTGATAATAACTTCTTCCTGCACAAACTTACTGCATTCCATTACCTGTTGAATCTTTGCGAGAGCCTGAAGCAGTGGATTTTATGATTATCTGTTTTACAGGTTAGGACATTATTTTGAAGCTAGTACGTGTAGTGCTGGGATCCAAACCCGGGTGATCTGGCTCACAGCCTGTTATCGTAATCTCTACACTCTATTCCCCAGTCTGGCCTGCTGCCCATGATGGGACCCAGCGCAGAGGCAATGGTGACGTGGCCATCTCAAGGCTAGGGACCCTTGTACCACCTGAGAAGTAAACCTGCATTGCTCCCTCCCACGCTGACATCCCCTGGCCCCAATTCTTGGCTCAAACTGTCAGCACTGCCTGAGGTGACCTATCCCTTTCCCACCCCGCCTCGGCTCCTCTGCCTCCTCCCCTGAGAAGCCTCTGACAGTCTTCCTGGGACGCTAAGCCCAATCACCTAGAGGATGGGTGGACGAATGCCTGCCCCTGTCTTCTCTGCTGGGCAAGGACGCAGTGCTGCTTCTATTCGCCGTTCTGAACACCAGACTCTCTGGGCTGAGAGAATTCCTTGCATTCTGTGCATCCCAAACTGAGTGGAATGGCCTTTAACAAAGCTTCTGAATGATTCCAGCTTTCACAACCCACTGAGATCTGACTTGGAGAAGGAAATGGCAACCCACTCCAGTATTCTTGCCTGGAGAATCCCAGGGACAGAGGAGCCCGGTGGACTGCCATCTATGGAGTCACACAGAGTCAGACACGACTGAAGCAACTTAGTAGAAGCAGCAGAAGAGATATGACTGCAAAAACATGTTTTCACCCAACAGATGAAAAGTTGCCTGGGAATGAGCTGTACTGGAGGGACAGCACAGGAAGGGAGAGAGATCACTGGAGGGCTAGCCAGGAGGCTGGTGTAGTTCTAGCTTAGCCATTAACTAGCTGCAATCTGATGCTAAAGCTGAAGCTCCAATACTTTGGCCACTTGATGCAAAAAGCCAAGTCATTAGAGAAAACCCTGATGCTGGGAAAGATTGAAGGCAGGAGGAGAAGGGGATTACAGAGGATGAGATGGTTGGATGACGTCACCGACTCAGTGGACATGAGTTTGAGCAAACTCCTGGAGATGGTAAAGGACAGGGAAGCCTGGCATACTGCAGTCCATGGGGTAGCAAAGAGTCAGACACGACTGAGCGACTCAACAACAACAAACTATGGTCTTGGACAAGCCTTTCTCCTCTCTGAGCTTCAGTTTCCCTATCTGGGAATAAGACAATGGCTAGTCTCTCTAGGTCTCTAGAGACTTGGCCAGTTTGAACGCTCTCTGCCTGGAGGTGAGTCAGTGAGACACTCTTCTAGCCCCATGTGGTGATATGAAGTGGCCCTGGGCCCGTCCTCACCGGCTCTCCTCTCCCTCCAGCAGTTTGCGATAAGTGGCGATTTCCAAGTCCAGGCCCAGCTTGGAGTTCATCACCTCCTGGTACTCCTTGAGCAGGCAGGCCATGTCCTGCTTGGCCTTCTGCAGGGCCTCCTCCAGCCCGGCCAGCTTGCACTTGGCATCGTTAAGGGCCGCCTCACCCTGCTGCTCCGCCTCGGCCAGGGCGGTCTCCAGCTTGCAGCGCAGTGGGGAGGAAAAGAGCTTAAGAAGAGTGCAGGCTGTGGGGACTCTGGGTCTTTGTGGGGACTAAGATCTCCCATGGCCTTGGTCATCCTGCTGCTGCTGCTGCTGCTGCTGCTGCTAAGTCGCTTCAGTCGTGTCCGACTCTGTGCGACCCCATAGACGGCAGCCCACCAGGCTCCCCCGTCCCTGGGATTCTCCAGGCAAGAACACTGGAGTGGGTTGCCATTTCCTTCTCCAATGCATGAAAGTGAAAAGTGAAAGTAAAGTCGCTCAGTCGTGTCTGACTCTCCTCGACCCCATGGACTGTTTACCTCAATTCAAAATGGTCAATTTTTAAATTAACTAGGCAGGGAAATCACAGCCAATTGGAGCTTTCTCCCTTCATTTTTTAAAACTATCTTGTAAGACTCAAGTCCATGGTGAGCTGTTAGGGGAAGGAAATGTTAGCAGAATCAGACTAATGCTAATATTAGATAATTATCTCACATTTTTGTACTGCTGTTAGTTTACAAGTCACTTCCACAGATGGTATCTAATTTGACCTTGAAGTTACTCCTGAGCTTATCAGAACAGGTGTGGTTATTTCCATTATTCAGATGAAGACATTGAACCTCAGTCGGAGAGGCTGTGACTTGCTCCAAGCTACCCAGTTAGTGAGAGCCAAGCCCAGATTTTCCGGAGAAGGCAATGGCAACCCACTCCGGTACTCTTGCCTGGAAAATCCCATGGACATTGGAGTCTGGTAGGCTGCAGTCCATGGGGTCACTAGGAGTCGGACACGACTGAGCGACTTCACTTTCACTTTTCACTTGCATGCATTGGAGAAGGAAATGGCAACCCACTCCAGTGTTCTTGCCTTGAGAATCCCAGGGATGGTGGAGCCTGGTGGGCTGCCATCTTTGGGGTCGCACAGAGTCAGACACGACTGAAGCGACTTAGCAGCAGCAGCAGCAGCAGCCCAGATTTTCAGAGGCTTCTGTATGGGAATCTCATTTTTGGTCCCCTGAGATCAGCATGCTGGAAGAAGCTCCCATTCCAATGCTTTTGTCCACTAACTATAGCGCCTTCCTTTTGTCCAACTTAAGAAAGTATAAGGAACTTCTACAACTCAATAGCAGAAAACAAAAGTAACCCAATTTTTTAAATGGGCTAAGGACATAAAGAGACATCTCTCCAGACAAGACTAATAAATAACTAATAGATACATGAAAAAGACATTCAACATCACCCATCATCAAGGAAATGCAATCCAATCCACAGTGAGAATCACCTGATACCTGTCAGTTTGGCTATTATAAAATCAAGACAAGTGTTAAGGATGTGGAGAAATTGAACCTCTGGTATACTTTTGGTGGGAATGCAAAATAATGTAGCTGCTCTGGAAAACAGTTTAAAGGTTCCTCAAAAACTTAAAAAAATGGGATTATCATATGATCCAGCAATTGCGCTTCTGGGTATTTTATCCCAAAGAATCTAAAGCAGGATTTCGAAGAGATATTAGCTCTCCCATGTTTGTATTATTCACAATAGCCAAGAATGAAAACAGTGTAATGTCCAACAGGTGAATGGATAAAGAAATCATGGTATATACATACAATGGAATATTATTGAGCCTTTTAAAAAAAGGAAATTCTCCAATGTGTGACAATGTGGATGTACCCTGAGGACATTATGCTAAGTGTAATGAGTGCTGAAGAATTGATGCTTTTGAACTGTGGTGTTGGAGAAGACTCTTGAGAGCTCCTTGGACTGCAAGAAGATCCATCCGGTCCATCCTAAAGGAGATCAGTCCTGGGTGTTCATTGGAAGGACTGATGTTGAAGCTGAAATTTCAATACTTTGGCCACCTGATGTGAAGAACTGACTCATTTGAAAAGACCCTGATGCTGGGAAAGATTGAGGGCAGAAGAAGAAGGGGGCGATAGAGGATGAGATGGCTGGATGGCATCACCGACTCAATGGACATGAGTTTGGGTGGACTCTGGGAGTTGGTGATGGACAGGGAGGCCTGGTGTGCTGCGGTTCATGGGGTCACAGAGTCGGACATGACTGAGCGACTGAACTGAACTGAATAAGCCAGACACAGAAAGACAAACACTGCACAATTCAGCTTATATGACGTATCTAAAATAGTCAAATCATAGAATTAGAGTGGAGTGGGGATTTCCCTGGTGGTTTAGCGGTCAAGAATCCGCCTTCTCATGCAAGGGGAGCGAGTTCAATCCCTGGTTGGGGAACTAAGATTCCATATGTCTTGAGCAACTAAGCCTGCAAAACACACTAGAGAGTCCATGCAGCGCAAGACCCTGAATGAGGCAACGAAGATTCCACGTGCGGCAACTAAGACCTGAAGCAGTCAAATAAATACATATTAAAAAATAAATGAAGAGTGGAGTAATGGTTTCCAGGGGCTAGGAGGAGGAGGACATAGGGAATCACAAATAAGTGGGCATAGAAGGCAATGGCACCCCACTCCAGTACTCTTGCCTGGAAATTCCCATGGACGGAGGAGCCTGGAAGACTGAAGTCCATGGGGTCGCTGAGGGTCCGCCACGACTGAGCGACTTCACTTTCAATTTTCACTTTCATGCATTGGAGAAGGAAATGGCAACCCACTCCAGTGTTCTTGCCTGGAGAATCCCAGGGACGGCGGAGCCTGGTGGGCTGCCGTCTATGGGGTCACACAGAGTCGGACACGACTGAAGTGACTTAGCAGTAGCAGGGCATAAAGCAGGACAAATAAGCTCTAGAGAGCCATTATAAAACACTGTACCTAGAATCAACAATAATGTATTGTACACCTTAAAATTGTGTCAAGAGGATATATCTCATGTTAAGTGTTCTTGTTAGTCACTCGGCCATGTCCAATTCTTGTGACCCCATGGACTGTAGCCCACCAGGCTCCTCTGTCCATGGAACTCTCCAAGCAGGAATACTGGAGCGCGTGGCCATTCCCTTCTCCAGGGGATTTTCCCCACCCAGGAATCAAGATAGGGTCTCCTGCATATCAGGTGGATTCTTTACCATCTGAGCTTTCCAGAAACCTATAAATTTTTATTCTAACCACATTAAAATAAATATTTTTTAAAAGCATATCAGAATGCAAGTGAGGAAAACTTCTAACTTTCTCTAACTTCACTTCTGGAAAGTAAATCATTCTCATATTCCATTATTTGGCTACTGATAGTAACAAATTACTTCTGATACCTCTTACACAGTGGCTGAGAACAGCTAAACTGAGGGGAGAGGACAGAATTTAAACCAGGAATATGTGGGAACTCAGTATTATGATACAGGTGGTATCACAAACCAGTGAGTAAGAAATGGATTACAGAACACATTTTCTTACTATATGTAGAAAAATTTAATTAAAAACCTACTCCTTGTATATACCAAAAATAAAGGTCAGATGGATTAAAGACCTAAATCTGAGAAGTAAAAGTATAAAATCAGTAGAAGACAAAATTGTAACAGGAGGCCTCTATGACCTCAAACCTTTTAAGTATTAACTGTTAAAGCAAAAAGTGATGGATTTGGCTACATCCAGTTTAAAGATTTCTATTCAGTGAAGGAAATCAGAGCAAAACAGACAAGTGACAGGTTGAGAGAAGATTAACTGGAAAATGTATAAATATAAAGGGTAACGTCTACATAGAATGGGCAAGGAACTACTGGAGATCACTGAGAAGAAAAAAGAAATCAATAAAAAAATGGGCAGATGATCTGAACAGGCAGCTCTCAGAAAGGAAAATGCAAATGAGTAGTAAGTGAATGAAGAGAGAGTCATTCTAGTTAATGACAGAAATGAAAATTAACCGTTAGATGCCATTTACACATTATTAGATCCACAAGAGTTCCAAAGTCTGGTAACAGCAAATGCTGAAACAGAAGTCCTCGCTTGCCCATACTGGGAGCACACTCTGGCCCAGAACTCCGAGGGCACTTATGGAAAGTAAATTAGTGAATATCTTACAACTCAACAATTCCATTTCTTGCTTTACACCTTCAAAACATCCCTCATGTGGTTACACATGGAAACCTTTAGAGATATGTATAAATGTTCATGATACAACTGATTGTAACAGCAAAGTCTTGGAGGCAAACTTAGCAAGCATCCATCAATAAGGGAATGGGTAGGAAACCATGGTTTATAAATAGGACAGAAATAATGAAACAGACAATTTATAGTGATGTGCATGGATTTCAAAAACTTCCAACTGGCAAGTGGCAGAATTTGAATGAGATTTATGGTATAATATCATTTTGTAAACTTAAAACGCTAAGAGGTTTAAATGAATCTAATATACATAGGAAATAAATAGATGAAAGAGAGACTATAAAGAACTATATTAACTGCATGAGAATGAGTGCTGGGATGAAGGGGAATGGAACTGAAGATAAAGGATGGACAGTTTTAAATGAGAGAAATGCGCAGAGGGTGGTAGTGCTCCGTTTGAACAGAGTGGTGTGTCACTAGTTCAGGCCTGTGCACCCCAAGTCCGGCAAGAGAAGTGGGGGGAGAGAGAAAAAGCAGGAGGCAAGCACAGCACTAGACTGTGTTGTCTAAGGTGTGTTTAGAGGAAAGGAACTGTGAAGGGATATAGAGGGCAATGAGAACAGAATTCAGAGAAGGGAGACCAAGCATCCTGTCTTTGAAGTCTTGGGCACTCTTGGTCATTCAGATGCAGGTTGTTAAAACACAAGACTCTTCAAAAGGGAACACTCCTGCACTGTTGGTGGGAATGTAAGTTGGTGCAGCCATCATGGAAAACAGTATGGAAAGTGAAAGTTGCTCAGTTGTGTCCAGCTCTTTGCAACCCATGGACTAAACGGTCCATGGAATTCTCCTGGCCAAAATACTGGAGTGGGAAGCCATTCCCTTCTCCAGGGGATCTTCCCAACCCAGAGATCAAACCCAGGACTCCTGCATTGCAGGCAGATTCTTTACCATCAGGGAAGCCCAAAATAGTATGCAGACACCTTTAAAAGACAAAACATAGAGTTACCATGTGATCCAGCAATCCCGGTCCTGGGTATGTATCTGGAGAAAACCCTAATTTGAAAAGATACATGCACCCCAATGTTCATTGCAGCACTATTTACAATTGCCAAGACATGGAAGCAACCTCAATGTCTATCGACAGATGAGTGGATAAAGATGTGGCATACATACGGGGGGCGGGAGGGGCGGGATATTACTCAGCCATAAAAAAGGAGTAAAATAATACCTGTAGCAACATGAATGGACGTAGAGGCTATATACTGAGTGAAGTCAGTCAGACAAAAACAAATCCCATATGATATCACTTACATGTGGAATCAAAGATATGACACAAGTGAACTTATCTACAAAAGAGTCACAGACATAGAGAACAAACTCTGGTTACCAAAAAGGGAAGAGGATGGGGAAGGGGATAAGTTAGAAATTTGGGATTAGCAGATACAAACAACTGTGTATCAAATAGATAAACACCAAGGTCTTACTGTATAGTGCAGGAAGTTATACTCAATATCCTTTAATAAACCATAATGGAAATGAAATCTATATGCTTGTGCATGTGAGCTAAGTTGCTTCAGTTCAACTCTTTTGCGACCCTATGAACTATAGCCTGCCAGGCTCCTCTGTCCATGGGATTCTCCAGGCAAGGATACTGGAGTGGGTTTTCATGCCCTCCTCCAGAGGATCTTAGCAACCCAGGGATTGAGGCCATATCTCTTACATCTCCTGCTTTGGCAGGTGAGTTCTTTACCACTTGCGCCACCTGGAAAGCCTATATATAGGCTTTGCCCCTCCAAAATTAGCAGCAGCAGGAGGAAAGCAGAGAGCAGACCCCAGCAGCAGCCCACCGACCTGCTGCTTGGCGTTCTCCACCTCGGCTGTCAGCCTCTGGATCATGCGGTTCAGCTCATTGATCTCCTCCTTGGTTCTGCGGAGGTTCTCACCCTGCTGTGTTACTGTGACCTTCATCTCCTCGCACTGCAGGTTGGGAGACAGACAGGAGGAAAGCACCAATGACTGCAAGGTGGCTGCAGGTACTGAGATGTTGTCATGCAGAGTCAACCCACATTTCTTCTGGGATTGTGCCACCTCCTGCCCTGCTCTGCGTGGACCTCCACCATAGCCCCTCTTAGTGCATGGGTGCATTTTCCAGGGAAGCTCCAGCTCCAGTGGTCCTCTCTGCCCAGTGGGGAAGTCTGCCCTTCAGCTCACCTTGGTTTGATACCAGGACTCAACCTCGGCCCGGCTGCGGCTGGCGATGCCATCATACTGAGCCTTGATCTCAGCCACAACCGAGTCCATGTTGAGCTCCCGGCTGTTGTCCATCTTGACCACCATCGAGGTGTCAGAGATTTGCGACTGAAGGAGGTAAATTTCCTGTAGGAGACAACAACCATTGCCCTCATCTCCAAAGCCCTCACCGATTCTCCTCTCCACAGGTAATTCAAAACACAAACCCCAACTCTGAAATTTTATAAAATTAATTAGGAAACTTCTGACAAGTCAGGAAATTTTTTTTAAGTGCTGCTTTAAGAATAAAAGGCTAGAATTTGAATCATAATATCAAGGCAGTGAGTAAGGTGGAATTTCATTAATGCCTAGATCAACAGAGGTAGATTTCTGTGGATAAAGTCAAAGTGGGTCACTCCACTTGGGGCCCCAACTACCCAGATCAGCTGTGACTGTCTGTATAAACCTAATCCACCAGATAACACATAGGTTCGGAGTCCTGAATTTTCTAACTGGGCTTTCACACTATTTGAATTAATAAGATATGATTATTATATTCATATACCTAAACTTACAGTGTCAGATCTCCATGTTATGCTGTGTAGATAGGCAATGAATCACAGTCTTTCAAATTATTTTTTGTTTCTTATCTTTTTTAATTGCAGTATAGTTCATCTACAATGTTATGATCACTTCATATGTATAGCAAACTGATTCTGTTATACATACATATATATCTTTTTTCAGATTTTTTTTTCTTATAGGTTATTACAAAATGTTGAGTTTAGTTTCCTGCGCTCTATGGTAGGTTATCTATTTTAGATATAGTAGTGTATATCTGTTCACTCCAAAAAGGTAGGGCATTACTCATTTCTATTTTGAAAGATCTGAGCAAGAGAAAAATCTCTTGTCATAAAAGGAAAGGATATTGAGGCCCTAGAAGTGTAAGGAATGCATAACTTTTCCTAGAACCAAGGAACCGTGACAGAAAACCTAGAAAACCCTCCTCTGGAGATGGGAAGAGGCTCACCTCATCGTACAGCGACTGCAGGAAGCTCATCTCCTCCTTCAGGGCCTCCACGTTGGCTTCCAGGTCAGCCTTGCGCAGATAGGCACAGTCAATGTCCTGGTGGAGACACACAGGAGGGTGGGACAGGAGAGTGGGCCAGGGGAGCCGTCAGCCTCTGTGGAGGCCCTGAGGCCATCTCCCAGCCCACCCCTTTGCCATCACACAAACATCAGTGGGACCCCCTGGGATAGAAGTGGGGAAGAGTCAGACTCCTAGAGACTTCTTTCCACTTCCTCCGGAACTAGGGATCCCGCAGAAGCAGGTAGCCTAAGATGACAACCCAACATGTCAGGCTGCAGCCGCCAAGCCAAACTGGTCCATAGAGCATGGCCGTGTGGTGAGCACAGAGCCAGGGGTGGTCCTTGGCGCCCAGGTCAGGCACCACTCAACACCCAAGCAGCTGGCTCTCCCATCTGAAACCAAGGCCACACCTGTCCTGGCAGATTTTCTACCAGCCCTCTCTCCATTCCGTGATTACTAACAAATGAGGTGTGTAAGGTAAGCACAGTATTTATGAAGAGCATTAGCATACACTTCAACTCACCAATTTGAAATCAAAGAGAAATCATTAATAGTTTTCTCCCCTGGTTTTTCCACCGTCTCCACTTGCACTGAATAAGGACCACAGCTCCCATAGTCACTACCAAGCTGAGAACTAATACTTCCCAATCTGGGAGGCAAAGGCCATAGGAGAGTGAAACTGATTTGAAAGCGACCATTTCAGCTTTCGGGAAGTTTACAAAAAGCCAAACAGCAGCATGATGAGGTCTCTTTTTAAGAAGCTTCCATCAGCACAGGCTAGGTTCCTGCACGGCACCAAGATGGTTTTGGCAGCCTGACCCACCGACAAGCCTCCGTTTGCCGAGGAACCTGGTCTGACCACAACTGGACTGACTCAAAATTAGCAAGATGCCCAGTGTCCGAGCATGCAGCATCCAATATTTAATTCCTCTCCACGTGCAACGAGTCACTCACCTTCTTCAGCACCACAAACTCATTCTCGGCCGTAGTCTTGAGAGCCACCTCTTCTTCATACCTGAGGAGAGACAGCACAGCTGGAGAGGCCCCACCCAAGGGGTAAGGGCCTCGGGCTAGCCAGCCGAGTCCTAGGTTATCAAAACTCCCTGGTCCTGCCCTGGACTTTCTGTGTGTCTTAGGAGAAGCGTCTGGGCCTCTCTATACTTCTGTTTCTCAGCCACAAAGAAACCACCAAAGGACACCGGATATGGAGTCTAGATACCTGATTTCTGGTCCAAGTTTGGGCTTTAGTCGCTGCAAAACCTCAGGCAAGTCACTGAATCTCTCTGGTCTTGGGATAAATTGCCCGATGTGTGATCAGGTACTCAGTAATTATTTGTTCATTTCAAATGAATGAAAGATGCTCCAGGGGGCCCTTCAACTCTAAAACTGTAAAAAATGTAGCGACCGGGAGGCCATTCTCTCCCTCCTCCCCCACCATCCAAGACCTTGAAATCAGAGAAGCCACCTAAGGTGTCCAGATTGCTGGGAGCATTTCCACAGCCTTCCTCTGCCAGCCTGGTCTAGTCTCTCTCTCTTGCCTGTGAGGTTTTATCCCTGGAGCAGTCCTGCCCCAACCTGACAAGGAGCACCAGAGTTCCCAGAACATGGTTTTCACAACTTTTTAATGACAGGGTAATTGGGACTGCTATAAACTCTGAGCTCTATAATTACCAGCCCTCACACCCCCAGAGTGGGAGACAGACCCTGACACCTGCAAACACAATTGTGTCTGCATTTGCATCCCCCCAGGCAAAGTTTAAAAACCCATTGCTGGATCCATCTGGATGGTAGAGCCTGATCTTCCAAGACCAGAATTTCAATTACTTCCCAGTGAAATTACCAGCACCGGTTATGTCAAAATCACTCATCACTCTGTCCATATCTGCCATGTAAAGATGAGCAAGTGACCCAGTAAGTTTAAACAAGGTAATGGCCAGACTAAATAAATCGAATTAAAACAAAAGAAGCTCAACATTCAGAAAACGAAGATCATGGCATCCGGTCCCATCACTTCATGGGAAATAGATGGGGAAACAGTGGAAACAGTGTCAGACTTTATTTTTCTGGGCTCCAAAATCACTGCAGATGGTGACTGCAGCCATGAAATTAAAAGACACTCACTTCTTGGAAGGAAAGTTATGACCAACCTAGATAGCATATTCAAAAGCAGAGACATTACTTTGCCAGCAAAGGTTCGTCTAGTCAAGGCTATGGTTTTTCCTGTGGTCATGTATGGATGTGAGAGTTGGACTGTGAAGAAGGCTGAGCGCCAAAGAATTGATGCTTTTGAACTGTGGTGTTGGAGAAGACTCTTGAGAGTCCCTTGGACTGCAAGGAGCTCCAACCAGTCCATTCTGAAGGAGATCAGCCCTGGGATTTCTTTGGAAGGAATGATGCTAAAGCTGAAACTTCAGTACTTTGGCCACCTCATGCGAAGAGTTGACTCACTGGAAAAGACTCTGATGCTGGGAGGGATTGGGGGCAAGAGGAGAAGGGGATGACAGAGGATGAGATGGCTGGATGGCATCACTGACTCGATGGACGTGAGTCTGGGTGAACTCCGGGCGTTGGTGATGGACAGGGAGGCCTGGCGTGCTGCAATTCATGGGGTCGCAAAGAGTCGGACATGACTGATCTGATCTGATCTGATCTGGTCTGAAAACAAAAGATTTACATGGACCTTTGAATTGTGGAGCCTGGCAGAACAAGAGCTGATAACTTATCTGCAGAATAAATAGAAGAATGATCCAAGGTCATCAGACACTTGAATGGTATCTGCCAAATCATCTTCAAGGTAACTCCCCAGAGACCTCTCCTTTCCTCCCGTCCTAGCGCTGACTGCTCCCAAGTGTCTGTTCTCCATCCTCCTGCTTCCTTTGTTCCTCACTCTCCATCTCTCTTGGGCTTCCCTGGTGACTCAGATGGTAAGGAATCTGTCTGCAATGCAGAAAGCCGGGGTTCAATCCCTGGGTCAGGAAGATCCCCTGGAGAAAGGAATGGCTACCCAGTCCAGGATTCTTGCTTGAAGAATTCCATGGACAGAGAATCCTGGCAGGCTACAGCCCAGGGGTCACACAGAGTTGGACATGACTGAGTGACTAACACTTTCACTGTCACTTTCTCCATCTTTGGGTCAGTCTGTGCTCTGGATGTGTGCCCACCTCTCCCAGGCTGGGAGCTCTTCTTCCCTGCAAAGCTTTCCCCCTTTCCCCGAATGGGGCTGCAAGTGTTGAGAGCTGAGACAAGACAGAGCAGACTAATAAAGCAGAAGCACCTTGGTAAGTAGGCTGCGATGACCCTAATCTTCAGCCACCTCCATCTCCGGGAAGGTTGTATGAACTCAGTCAAGACCCACTGCACACCTATAACCACTCCCAGCCTGGCCACACTCACTTCTTCTTGTAGCCCTCCAGAACTTCCTCCACGTGGTTGAGCTCTGAGGCCAGCCTCCCGCTGTTGGCCTCCACACACTCGGCCTCCCGCCTCAGTGTCTCGATGTAGCCATTGAACAGGGGCTCCAGGTTGCTCTCACAGCACTGGCGATTCTGGTAGAACTGTAGCTTGGTCTCCAGCAGCTTGTTCTGCTGCTCCAGGAAGCGCACCTGCCATCCAGAGTGGTAGAAAGAGATTCAGGAGGAGCCCCAGGAGGTGACTGGTCCCCTAGAGCTCCCTCTGCCCTTGGGGATGGATCCCTGACCCGCAGCAGCCCATGACCTTCCCCCAGAGGCCAAATGATCTGGCCAAGTCAGAAAATGAAAGACACAATTGTTCCCCAAAAAAACTTCCCTTCACTCCATCTCTCCTTCCAGGAAGAATACACAATTTATTTGTGACTTATTTATTCTGCACAGAATGAAATAACTCCTCATCCTGCAAAAATATCCCAGACCTCATGTGACAAGACAAAAATGGCCCCTCAAAGATGTTTATGTCTCAATCCTCAGAACCTGTAAATAGGTCACATTACATGCAAGAGGACCTTGCAGGTGGAATTAAGGTTATGAAACTGAAGATCAAGAGATGAGCCTGAATTATTCAGGTGGCTCCAAGATAGTCACACAGGCCTTTTAAACTGGAAGGGAAGGCAGAAGCGTAAAAGATACCCTCAAAAGAAGGAAGCAGAGGAGAGATTTGAACCATGAGAAGCTCTGGACCACTATCATCTTTGAAGATAGAGATCAGGCCTTGAGTCAAGGAATATGGCGGCCCCTAGACACTGAGACCAACCTCTGGCAGTCAGCCAGCAAGGAACAGGGACTCCAGTCCTCCAGTAACAGACCTCAATTCTGTACAACATCTGCATGGCCCTGAAAGTAAGTTTTCCCAGGACCTCCAGAGGAAGTACAACCCTATTGACCCCTTGATTTTGGCCTCATTAGGTAATAGGTTTGTGTTCTTCTAAGTTGCTAAGTTTGTGGACATTTTTATGGCAGTGATTCAAAAATGCACCTACCATGACTCTCCTTCGCTCTGACCCCAAGGCAAGGGGTCCAGAGGGACTGGATCAGGAATTTGAAGATTTTTCATTGCTTAACTCTGCCATTCACCATGTCATTGTGCCTCATTTTTTCTGAGCCTCAATTCATTTTTTAAATTTTTATTTATTTATTTATGGCTGCCTTCAGTCTTCGCTGCCGCTCGAGGACTTTCTCTAGTTGTGGTGAGCAGAGGCTCCTTTCTAGTTGCAGTGTGTGGTTTCTCCTTGCGGTGGCTTCTCTTGTTGCAAAGCATGGGCTCCACAGTCTGAGCTCAGTAGTTGTGGCACACGGGCTTAGCTGTGCTGAGACATGCGAAATTTTCCTGGACCAGGGATCGAACCTCTGTCCCCAGGACTCGCAGGCAGGTTCTTAACCACTGGATCACCAGGGAAGTCCTCTGAGCCTCATTTTAAATTGAGGCAGTGAGAACACATCAGCAATGGCACACTGGCAGCCCCCAGGTGCGATCTGGCCCAGAGGCATGTTTTATTTGGTCTTCACACTGTTTTATAAAAATTCGATTCATCACCAGCATCTAATAAGAGAGTGATTTGGGGCAAGAATCTAGCTTTACCTCACCTTAACAACCCTGAAACTTGGACAATGCTGGGTATGAGCTGGATTTCAACCTTGCCCAACCCCTGGTGGGTGGCCTTGGGCAAAGAGTGACCTGCATGATCCAACGTCACCTTCATTTTGCCGATGTGAGGGAAGAATGGTTTGGACAGCCAACAGCATGTTAAGAACGGGTGTCCAGGACTTTTGCTTACAGACCTGCCTATTCCTGATGAGAGCATTTGTCTAAGAACAAAGTTTCCACCCCTCCCACCCCCATCCCCTTGGAATGCACCTTACTACAAAGTCCAAGGTGCAGATGTGCACAGGAATCACCCTGGAAAGGGGGGCTTTCCTCCAATGGACATGGGTGGCTATCCTTCCCAGAGCCATCAGACTCACAGAGGGAGCTTCACTGAGAAACCAGAGCTACATATCCAACCAGAAGTCCGGCTTGGAGACTGCAACATCGGAAGAGCACCGTGCTACATCCCCCAACCTGGCCCCCATGGATCTCCTGTTTCTCACCTCACTGTCTTTAATCTGTGCATATTTTGAGTAGGGGAGTGCATCAGGGCCTGAAGTCCTAGAAATTCCCAGGCTTCCCACAAGGTGCCCACCAGACAGGAGCAGGACAGGAGCTTCTGGCCTCTCTCTGTGTCGTGGTTCCCCTGTCCACGAGGGAGATGGCAGCATCTCCTCTAGGAGAGGGTGAGACACCAGCCTTAGTAGAGAGGCCCACCCCGCCCAACCCCCTTGATGGCTGAGATCCAGAAGATGGGGCCCCAGACACACAATCAGCTCCTGCTGGGCAAGGTGAGCAGCAGCGATAAACCTTTCTTTTCTCTCTGGTGGTTTCACATCCATGATTACGTTGGAGTCTCATGGCAACATTTGAAAACTGAGACCCTGATTCAGTCATGTTCTCAGGGCCATGTGCTAATTCGGAACAGGGCAGTCCCCAGGTATTTGAACCCAGTCTGTCACCAGGTTCCAAGTACCTTTCCCTTCCTAAGCCGCAGCCCAGGGGACAACCCAGACACCCACCTTGTCGATGAAGGCAGCAAACTTGTTGTTGAGACGCTTGATCTGCTCCTTCTCCTCATGCTTCACGCACTGCGCCTTGGGGTCGATCTCCAGGTTGAGGGGCGTGAGGAGGCTCTCGTTAACCGACACAGTGGTGATACAGGGTGGGGTAGGCCCGTAGAGGCCCCCTGCCCGGTAACCGAAGCTGCCCCCTCCTCGGAGGGGCCACGCATAACTCACTGCGATCCGCGGGGACCCCACTGCACACAGGCTCCTGCTGCCGAAGCCCCCGAGACGCCGGTAGCCGGGGCCGCCGGGGCTGCCCCCGTGGAAGGCCAGGCCATTGGCAAAGCCATGCACCCCAGGCTTGGGCACAACGGCTGAGCAGGAGCTGAAGTCCCTGACCCTGTAGCTGGAGCTGTTGTGGTAGGAATGGCTCGCCATGCCTCTGCTCGCCAGGCCAGAGCCAGGATGGGGAAGTGGGGAGAATCCAAGGATGCTAGGACCCGCTACCCCTCCTGCCTTTTATCAGGCAGACAGCAGGCCTCCAGACAACATAAAAGTCAGGAGAAAGTCATTAACATCATTTACGAGCGTGGGAATCTCCCGCTAGGCAGGCTGAGAAGAAAGCTGAAACTTGCCTCCCTTAATAGATGTATCAAGGAGACCCTGCATCACAATAAACCTGCCCCTGCCTTTTCAGCCCCACAGGCCTAGACACATCCATGAAGCCCCTAATTCCCCTGCAGCCCTGGGGTCAGACCTGATATCATGATCCCACATGGGCGAGTGGAGGCCTGTACCAGTGCATTCTTGAGACTCGAAGGGTTCCATGTCCCACTAAGGTCCCTGGGCCTGTCCTTCCCAGCAGAGCACGTGATGCCTGGAGCATCCTTCCAGGTGAGCGCGGGTGAGGGGTGGTCTTCGAGCCTTTGCCTGGCATGGATGAAAGTGAAAATCTCTCAGTCATGTCCGAATCTTTGTGACCCCATGGACTATACAGTCCATGGAATCCTCCAGGCCAGAATACTGGAGTGGGTAGCCATTCCCTTCTCCAGATCTTCCCAACCTAGAGAGATCGAACCAGGTCTCCTGCATTGCAGGCGGATTCTTTACCAGCTGAGCCACCAGGGAAGCCTGGCATGGATGAAGGTGCTGGCCTCTCTTCTTAGGTGCTGCTGGCTGGCCAGCCACTAATCCCTTCCATTGGCACAAGGAATACAACTGCGGGGTCATGCAGGTCATTCAGTGCACAGCAACATCCCCCCTTATAGTAGAGTTACTGAAGCTAGTAGTGGCCTCTCGATTCAGAAATCATGCCTTATCCACTTTTATAGCCCTCATGGCAACCAGCACATACTAGCTCCTCAGGAAGCATTGCTTGAATAGCCCGGACACAGAGGGAAGGGCCAATGTGTGGAGAGCTCCTCCATCTAGTCCACAGACACTAGCTGACCCTCCGCTGTGTGCCAAGCCTGGGAGCCAGCCTGGAGGAGGTGCCTTCCTTCTTGGGGGTGAGTGCTGATGTCCCACCAGAGCAGGACCCCGGTCTAGATGCTGTGGGAAATAAGGAGAGTAGACAGAGTTTGCCATGAGGAACCTCATTCTCACGGGAAGACCAGACAGAGGCAGGAAAGACGGATGGCAAGAGAGGGAAAGATGACCGATCAGGCAAAGGGGGTGCTCCTGGCGTTCTGAGGAGGGCTATTTACTTATGGTAGGCTGGGGTGGGGTGGGGGGACCACAAAGGAGGTGGGAGCCAAGGCAGGTCCTGGAAGACAGTAAGATTTGGCAGAGAGAACAGAGGCAGGGGTGCCAGGCAGAGGCACTGGGCAAGCCAGACACCCAGAGAAATTGCTCAGTACTTGAGGCCCCTCGACAAACCAAGGCCTTCAGTCCTGGCCTCCCACCCCCACCTCATAAGATGCCACCTCCCAGAAGAACAGTGGGGAAATGGGCCCAGTGGGGAGGTGCCTGCCTCTTGGATCAAGTGCCATTGGCAGCCCTGACTGCTATGATGCCAAAGCCCTCAGCTCACCAGGGTCTTGAGTAAAACACTCATTACAAAAATCCCTATGCACAAAGCCAAGAACAAGGACTGCTAAGTCGCTTCAGTCGTGTCTGACTCTGTGCGACCCCATAGACGGCAGCCCACCAGGCTTCCCCGTCCCTGGGATTCTCCAGGCAAGAACACTGGAGTGGGTTGCCATTTCCTTCTCCAATGCATGAAAGTGAAAAGTGAAAGTGAAGTCACTCAGTCGTTCCCAACTCTTAGCGACCCCAGGGACTGCAGCCTACCAGGCTCCTCTGTCCATGGATTTTCCAGGCAAGAGTACTGGAGTGGGGTGCCATTGCCTTCTCCGAGAACAAGGACTAACCTTCCAGAACGCCCCCTTCAGGAAGCAGGCCTGGGGAAGGGGCATAACAGGACAAGGGGAATAAGGGGGGAGTCCTCTCTGCTCTCTCTTTCTCTCCCTCCCTCTCTCTCTCTCACACACACACACACACACACACACACGCCACCCCCTCCCCCCCCCCCCCCCCCCGCACAGCAGGAAGCAGAGTCCTACTCTATGTGAGGAGCACAGGGATATATCCAGAGGGAGCAGTTCATGCCCCAGGAGCAAAGGTGCAAAGTCCCCAGGGTGAACCCAGTCAGTGATGGGATAAGGAGACCCTACAAACTGAATTCCTACAGAAACAACCGACTCCAGTCTTTTGCTCTTGTGGCCACAAGACTGCCTCCGCCTCCCCACTTGCTGCACAGTTCCCACACCAACCCTGACTGGTGGGAGGAGACTTGCCTGGGTCAGAAGGCCAGGCTGCTCCTCCATGTGGACTCGCCAATTAAGGGAAACAAAATAGAAACTGCAATACAACACGGATGCTCTGGAAGGGTCTCATGCTGGTCTCTGTATGTTTCTCACATTCAGCAAGAATTTACTGAGCACCAGTGCCAGTCACCATTCTTTGAACTTGCGATACACCCGTGAATAAAGCACACAACAACGTGTGTTTTTTTTAAGTTTCCATTCCGTGGAAAGAGATTGACAATAAACTTGGTGGCTCAGATGGTAAAGAATCTGCCTGCAATGTGGGGGACCCGGGTTGGATCCCTGGGTCGGGAAGATCCCCAGGAGAAGGGAATAGCAACCCACTCCAGTATTCTTACCTGAAGAATTCCATGAACAGAGGAGCCTGGTGGGGTACAGTTCATAGGGTTGCAAAGAGTCGGACATGACTGAGTGACTACCCTAGATGATAAGTCTTATGGAAAGAATAAACAGAACAAGACAAGAGGAATCAGGAGAGTAGGGAGAAAGACAGGGCCATTCGTAGCAGGGTGGTCTGAGTGGGCTGCACTGAGAAGGTGACTTTGAGCCAAGGTTTTGAGGAGGTAAGGGGATGAGCCACGAGGGCAGAGGAAGAGCCAGGGCAACTGCTCAAGATGCAAACAGGCCTGGCTGGATCCCTCCAGGAACAAGGAGGCCAGTGTGGTTTGAGGGGCAGGAACAAGTTCTGAGTGTGGGCAAGTCTAGGAGATACAGGGAGCGGAGGGTTCCACCCTAATCATGGAGCTGGTGGGCTCCCATCAAGGGCAGTGTGGAGCCGGGGGGCTTGATGGACATGAGCTGAAGTGTTAGATGACCTCCATGACATGGCGGCAGCCTGGAAAGCAGACTGCAGAGGGAGGCAACAGAGGAAGGAGGGGGAAGGGTCAGTGGGACCCCTGGAAGACAGCAGAGCCTCGTGCCAGGGAGGAAGCCCCAGAGAGTGTGCAAGTAGCCAGCTTTGGGTAGAATCTGAAGAAAGAGCCAAGCAGATTTCTTGACAGATGGGATTCAGGATGTGAGAGAAAGGGAAGAGTCAAGGATGTCTCCATGTTTTCAGGGGTAAACCTGTCCCTGGGCTTCCCCAGTGGCTCAGCAGTAAAGAATCCACCTACAGTGCAGGAGATGTGGATTTGATTCCTCCGTCAGGAAGGTCCTCTGGAGGAGGGCATGGCATCCCACTCCTATATTCTTGCCTCGAGAATCCCAAGGACAGAGGAACCGGGTGGGCTACAGTCTATAGGTTTGCAAACAGTCGGACACGACTGAGGTGACTGAGCTCATGTGCACGCAAACCTGTCTCCACAACAAAGATAAGCAGTGAAGCAGTGAGAAAAATGCCAAGATCAGTGCCCCAGACACTCATCCTGGCTCTGCTGACGCTATAGCCTGGCACAAGTCACCCACCCTATCTGGTCCCCCGTGTTCCCAACAGAGCATGCCAGGGTCAGACTGGATGGCCTTCAACATTTCCTAGGGAAGCCTTGGGATCTCGGTTTTGTTGGGAATCCATTAGAGTTCATCATTCCACAGGGCCCATGCTAAGTACACTGGATAGATGATAGATAAGTAGATAGATAATGAATACTTAGATGATAGACAGATAGATAGACAGATGCTGAACTCTCTTCTCCAGCCAACAGGCCTGTTTCTGCTGTGTCCCATCCCTTACCTGTGTGCACCTGAGCTGCTTCTGGCCCCAAGCATTGCTTGGGAGAAACAAGAGCAAACCTACTTTGTCGTCTTTGGAATTGAAACCACGTGACCTCTCCTCAAACCCTTGTGAAGCTAATCTCTTAAAATCTAAGTTTCACCTGAAATGATCACAATATTGTTTGTTAATCGGCTGTACCTCAATATACAATAAAAAGTGTTTTTTTTTGAAAAACAGCTGATCTCATGCAAAAAATAAATAATAAAAACATGAAAAAATCTGAGTTAAAATACCTCTCTCTTTAGCGACACTGATTTCTTTGAATGCCTAGCTCTGTCTCTTTTCATTAACATTATTCGTGACAATATTGTCAGAATTTCATTTTCTATTCCTTCTTAGGGCTCTGAGTATGTATTCATACCAATAATTTCTTGAAATTTAATTTTACAATATACTTTTCTAGAGCTTCGTTAAATGATGAGTGTGTTTTTAAAAAAAATGTCCTTCCATTGCTTTCATGGACTGGCAAGGGGCAAGATCTCTTCCTGCTAGCTTTGTTCACACACCAACCAGGGCTTCCCGGACCAAGAAAACTAAGCCTTATGGTTTCCTCTACCCTCTGGAGACAGAACTGTTGAGGAGGGACCCCAAAAATCACAGACGCTCTCATCTTAGCATCTGTGTTCATGCACCTGGCTGGGGTCCAACACATGAAATTCTTCACTCAACAATATTCAAATCTTTCCATCTGTGTTTCTAAAGCATCATCTCCACCATCTGATGAAATGGCTGGTTCCATCCAGCTTTGCTTCTTTTCCTCTTTCCTTTTCACTGAAATACATCCTTCCTTAACTCCAAGGAGTTTTTTAATGCTTTATGCACAGTGTGACTTCCTCCCTTTACATTAAAGCTGTTTCTTCCACATAAAGCTGTTTCTTCCATATAAAGCTGTTTCTTCCACTGCCCTTTAAGTCCTAGTTCCATCTCAACAATTGATGAACTCACAATTATCTCCTTTTGTTAACATTCCGTCTAGGTTAATTCCCTGTATCTATTGTGCTTGTTCAGGATTTAAGGAAAATGCGTGTCCCAGCGGTCTGGGCGATGGTGGCTTCCTAGGAGGACGTTAGAGGGGGGCAGGCTGCACGTCAGCAGCGGCACCGAGTTGCTCCGGGGTATGCAGGGACTTGGGGCAGAAGGCTTCCCACTGTTCAAGACCAGTGGTGACCCAGGCATGATGGCATCTCAGAAGTGGTCCCTGCTGCCTTCTGTCAGGGGGCCTCATGCGTTTACTCTCAAAGGTAGAGAAGATTAGGCTAGTTCATCAGCATCTCACATGGAGCATCCCTTGGGAGGAGTTTCTTGTGGAGCCTGGCTTGCTCCCTGATATATGATACCTTTGGCCCAATTACAAATTCTGACCTAATCTCGTTAATCTTGCAGCCAAAGGACACAGAGATGAGCCTTCTTGCCCCAGAAGGAACTAAAGGCAGGGAAGGCAGAACTTCCAGGATTACTGGGTGCATCCCTGTATTCCTGTATTGTAAAGAAGGTTAGCTTCCGGTGCTGAAGGGAAATGTGTATAATCATGCCAGTGATGTATCCCCAAGGTGAGGGGTGGGGGCGGTGAGTGGCAGCAGTGTGCTCTGGTGGGGAAGAGTATTTGTCACTGACATTGTTTAGAATTGCTCGTGCTTGGTGATAAGAACAAACTGATTTTTAGTCAGTTTTACTATTGGTTTTTTAATTCCTTACCCAAAAATGCACCCCTATGGCCTACACCCAGGGGAGATCAGTCTCATTGTATCCTTCACCCCACCCCATACATCACCAAGTGGCTCAAATACAGTAAGAGTTGATTCCTTGATCGCTTAGCACCATTGAGGGTGTAACCTGGTCAGTAGGATAGCCCTCCACACAGGAAATCAGAGACCCAGGCTCTGATCAGTGTTGCAGTTCTCGCCTGGCTGAGACATGTGGGTGTTGGATGCTGCATTAATCACCAAGGAATACAGTTACTAGTCACTCCTGCTGCCCGATGTGAAATGAGGTGGCCTGACCTCACAGCCTGGAGGGCATTTCTGATTCCATCTTGGCCTTGGGCTGGGTCAACCTCACATCACCTTGCTAAGTTGCTTCAGTCATGTCTGATTCTGTGCAACCCCATAGATGGCAGCCCACCAGGCTCCCCCGTCCTTGGGATTCTCCAGGCAAGAACACTGGAGTGGGTTGCCATTTCCTTCTCCAATGCATAAAAGTGAAAAGTAAAAGTGAAGTCGCTCAGTCGTGTCCGACTCTTAGCGACCCAATGGACTGCAGCCTACCAGGCTCCTCGGTCCATGGGATTTGCCAGGCAAGAGTACTGGAGTGGGCTGCCATTGCCTTCTCCCACATCACCTTAGATAGACTTTAATGTAACAGACTTAGAAATCCTTCCATACATGCAGAAGTTTTCGGTCAACCCTCAAGTGTTTAGTGTTTTACTAAGTGTAACACCTTCTTCCCTCACAATCCCAGGTCAGCAGAAGGTTCCTGCCTGCGGATTAGATCCCTATTTCTAAGAGGCTTTCAAGCTAAGTGAAATGTGCTGAGATGGAGAGAGGACAGGCAGACGGGCACAGAATAAGAGCCTGGAGCCAGGACAAGAAGGGCATGGCCTGCTCATGCCCTAGGCAGGTGGAAGGCTGGAGCAGTGTTTCTGAGGTGCGGGGTTATCAGAAGAACATGATATCACTGGGGAAAACAGGACGGGACCTGGGGGAACAGCTTTGAGTCTCCTGAATCTGATGCCAGAGGGAGAAACAGGCTGTTCTGATTTCTGGGGTGAAATAGCTGCTAAAAAGCTATGATTCAGATGTCCAAAAAAACTAAGTTATCCATTATGGTTTTGCATGAGGAATGGAGATCCAGGGGATTTTCCCAGAGACCCCAGAATGGCAGCCAAGTCCCAAAGCTCAGCACCAAAGGATGTTAGTCCCCAGGGTCTAAGAGAGCTGCATATTGGACCTGCCCTTTACTCCTCATGGTCACAGGCCCCAGAGATGTTCTGGGAGGAAGCCGAGGTGGAAAGTCCACAGTCTTCCCAGTGCCCAGCAGCACAGAAGGCAAAGTGTGGCCAAATGTTTTCCCACCAGTATTGAGGGACCTCACAGGAATCAACCCTCAACGAGCTTGTGGGACTGCTACTCAACTGTAGGCAACCATGGAGCCTGCACCCCACCAGCTGTCACCTAGGCAGAGGCCTGCTCAACAGTGCTTCCCCTTGATGCAACACACATTGAAAATCTCCTCAAAGAAGGAGGTGGAGGTGTGTTATGAGAGACCTGCCCCACCCAGCCAAGCTGTTATAGCTGTAAGCAGACTGGCTGGGCCCTGGGGAGGTGGTTTAAAAGTGGAGTGAGAGAATAGGTTTGAGCAGAGCTTAAAACCGAAATCTTAAAATGAATTTAAAATATCTTAAATTCTGAAATGAGATGATTCTAATCATGAAGAGTGGTTGCAAATTACTGAATCCAGCCAGTGTAGTAAATCACCCCAAAACATAGGAGCATTTAAAAAAACTTTTTATTTTGTATTGAGGTATAGCCAATTAACAAGCAATCTTGTGATAGTTTCAGTTGAACAGCAAAGGGATGCAGCCTTACTTATATTAATACCTATATCCATTCTCCCCAAAACTCCCCTCCCATCTAGGCTGCCACTTAACATTGAGCAAAGTTCACGTGCTATACAGTAGGTCCCTGTTGGTTATCCATTTTAAACATAGCAGTGTGTACATGTCCATCCCAAACTCCCTACCTATCCCTTCCTCCATCCTCCCCACCCCCAGCAACCATAAGCTTGTTCACAAAGTCTGTAGGTCTAACACACAGCAGTTTTAAAAGCCAACATTTGTTTTACTTATGAGTCTGTGGTCTGGGCAGTAATCAGCAGGGTCAGCTCACGTTCGGTCTCAAGGAGCTCCCGAATTCTCAGGCAGCACCCACGGATGCTCTGAGCCCAGAGTGGCAGCCATCCTTGCCCTCTGCTGCTCAGACCACACAGGAGGAAGAGTGCCCAGTCCCAGCCCCCTCGCTGCTTCTGGAGAAACAGTGGTGGCCAAGACAGTAGCCCATGGGGGTCGAGGGCAACTGAGGAGTCCTGAAGAAGAAGAGGTTTGGTGTCTGTGTTGGGGTGAGGGAAAGTTGACGGGAACATGAGAGGCAGCTGTACCCCCAGATGCTGTCAGGCTGCTAGGGGACAGGACTGATGCTTTGGCTCCCAAAGAGGTGAGGACACCCAGGGGGCTGCAGTGACAGAGGACTCAGCTTCGGGTTCCACTTAGGGGTTGCTCAAGCTGGTCACGAGACAGGGAGGAGCTAGCTGCCTGGAGGATGTGGTGGGACTCAGTGTCCTCCGGAGTTCCCCAACCCCCACAGCTCAGGAGGCTTCCGAAAGGAGAAATTTCAGGAGCCAAAAAAAAAAAAAAAAAAATTGGCCCAGAAACACTTATAACTAGCCCTTTCCTATCTACTTCCAGGCTCTCATCCAGCTGCATTATATTAGCCTGATGTGCAATCCATTTCACAGCTCTGAGCTCTGTGGTTCAGACCATCCGACAGAGATGCATGAGGCCCACTCTGGGACCTGAGGTACCTTAGAGAAGATGCTCCTGGACTGCCGGCATTGCCATGCTTCCCCACTAGAGGGCATCCTAGTCTGGCTACCAAAGGCACCCAATGCCATGATTGGGGAAAAGCCATTTTCCTCCATGAAGCCTTCAAAGGTAGATGGACACAAAGTGCAGCTTCCCTGACTCTTCCCAGCCTGGATTTTTTCACTCTCCCAGAAGCTTCCCTCTGAGTGCTCAGTACCTCATGGTGTAACCTTCTTGGACAACCCACAGTCATCACCCCGACATGTTAACTTTCTAACAGATCTTGAGTACCAGGCCTCCTTCCTCTGGTCCATCCTATGCCTTGTCAATTTCAGCTCCTTAAAAATCTGCTTCCAAGACACATCTGCCTAGGCACCAAAGGCTCAGAAGAAGATGTCTGAAGGCTCCTCAGCCCAGCTCAGGTTGGCCGCAAGGAAGCTCTCTTTCTTATCTCCTAGGTCTTTCCCACTTTCTTTGTTTCATTTCTGGTTTTTCTTTTAGACCTCTTGGCCAGAGTTGAGTCCATCACACTTCCCAGTTCTTGGCAGAGTGTCTTCACCAGCCCATAGAAGGCTCTTCCCTCTTTTACTCATCTGTTCCCCCTCATTTCTTATCCCTCCTCTCACTCTCCTCACCAAAGGCACCCAACTGTAATGCATGTGATGATGTCTCCAAATTGTATAAAGTATTATAGCCTTATTAGTGTAAAGTGGGGCTTTCCTGGTGGCTCAGATGATAAAGAATCTGCCTTTGTTGCCAGAGGCTTGGGTTTGCTCCTTGAGTTGGGAAGATCCCCTGGAGAAGGGAATGGCTACCCACTCCAGTATTCTTGCCTGGAGAATCCCATGGACAGAGGAGCCTGGTGGGCTACAATCCATGGGGTCGCAAAGAGTTGGACACGACTGAGCAACTAAGCATTCACACACACACTGTGAAGTAAGTAGCAGTGCTTCTGGACAGTGTACATTTTATTTACATAAATGGTATGGTTTTGACACTGTTTAACTCAACACTGTGTTGTCTGTAAGTACATCAGTTCTGTTGCTTCTAACTTCCATAATACACCTTTATCACCTTTTATGTCAACTAGGCTGACTCCCACTTCCTTCTGCTGCAACAAGGCCATGAATTGTCTGGTGCTGGCAGAGGGGCTGCTCTCAGATGTGGGGTCGGACTTCCCTCAGAAGTGGGGTTGCTGGGTCCTAGGCTTTACACGTGCCTAAATACATGCACAGTGCTACCCTGCTTTCCAGAATGCCTGCACCAGCTCTTATTCCACCCCCAGTGCCCTAGGGTCCCCATTCTCCCAACTCCCCACTCACTGTTGGTACTACCTGCTTTTTAACCCTTGCCATTCTGATGGTAGAAGGATATCTCATGCTTCTGGTCTGCATCCTCTAAGGACTGGCAAGAGCATCCTCAAAGCCATTTGGTCTTTCCCTTTGGGGGGCTGTCTGTGCAGACTCTGGCTAGCTTTCCACTGGATTTCCTGTCCTTCACTTGTTGTTCTGTAGGGCTCCTTATACATTGCAGATATTAAGCTTTTCCCAGGCTCTCCACTTTTTCTCTATAGTCTTTCATTGAAGTAGAATTCTTAATTTTGATGTGATCATGTCAATCTATCTTTTTTCTGTTGTTTTGATTTTTTCTTTTTTGTGTGTGATTTTGACTTTTAAAGTTTGCTTAAGAAGTCTTTTCCCATCCCTAAGTTACAAGGATTTTTTTTTTTTTATATCTTCTGTTTGCTTTATACTTGCATGTTTCATGTCCAGACCTTGCATTCATTGAGGTCTCCCATGGCATATGCTACAAACTGGACACCAGCTCTATGCTTTCCGTGTAGTGGGTCTATTTTTACTTATCTCACCAGCTGAATAAATAACTCTTGTTGCCACCATCATCAAATACCAAATTTATCTTACATTAAAGGGCCTGTTGTGAGCTCTCTCTTCTGTTCCAATGGTCCATTTACCTGCCCCTACACAGGTACTAGGCTTTTTAATTACTGTGACTCTCTATCCTCAGATTTTCTCTTTACTTTCCTTTTTTCATAACTAACTTTACTGTAAATGGACTTTATTCTTTTGCATAAAAATTAGATTGATTTTATCAAGCCCCTCAAAAGAAATTCAGCTGGAATTATATTGCATTAAACTTAAAATTAGAGAGAATTGATATCTTTAAAATATTAGGTCAGATTATTTCTGAATATGATATAATTCTACTTAGATTTTCTTGTATTCTTTTATAAGAGTCTAACCTCTTCCATAAAGATTGTATGAATAGTTTATTGTTACGTGGCAACTACCGTGCTGTTTTTATCACTCTTAAGAATGGTGTCTTTAATTTCTATTTATTTTCTCATTGGTGACACTGATATAGAAACACACTTTTAATTTTTGTAAGTTGATCTTGTTAAACCAGCAGCACTGCTCAACACATCCTGTCATTTCTAGAGTTTTTTGGTTGATTTTTGTTGAGTTTTTTACGCAGCTGATCCCACTGTCTACAGATAATACCATTCCTTTCTCTTCTACATTAATTGCATATATTTATTTTCTCGGCCAGGAACTCCAGTATGTCAAGCAATCATGGCTTTGAGAGCCCGTGTCCTTGTCTTGTTCCCAACCTTCATTGGAATGAGCCCAAAGTTCACCCTTTAGGTATGACACCCTTTGAGATCCACCAGTGCTCTTTGAATATTTCTGTGCTTTTCTGCCGTTTTCTACCATTCTGACTGCCCCAAGCCCTACCCACCCTTCAAAACCCAGCTCAAGTCTGGCCTTTCCCACAGAGCCGCCCTGACTGTACCAGCCTACAGTGAGCTCAGTCCCTGAAACAGACGCACTTTATCAGGCAATTGACAATCAATCATAATCGATCGCAAACTGCCTTGGAAAAAGGACTATATCTACTATCCATTTAACATGTACTTATTTCCAAACCTACCTGATTAAACAGTCAGCTTTTGGAAGACAGGGAAGTACGGAAAATGTCTCCTCATCTCTTATAGGACACAGTACTCGCTGAATAAACAGTTGTAGAGTCTGTGACGGTGCCACGATTTATCAGCTCCAGCCGCTCTGCCTCAGTGTATTGCAAGTTCAAGGCCGGAAGGCAAAACTGGAGGCGGCAAGACTGGAGAACAAAGCAGGCAAAGGGGAGGGGACGCAGTTCCCTCCTGGACCGCAGGCAATGCAGGCTTAGCCTCAGGGGCTTTCATAGAGACCGTCTCATTTCATCCTCAGGGAGGTCTAGGAGGCCAGCATTCCAATCCTCACTTTACAGAAACAAGGCACACAGATGGACTTACTTGTCACACAGCTAGTCAGAGGCAGAGATGGGATTTGTATCCACATCTCCTGACTCTCACATCCTCGGCTTCACCGTAACAGCCTCGTCACTTCCAGACCGGCAGCACACAGGCACAGCCCGAGCCAGGATGGTCCTCTTGCGCCTAGTGATTTTACCTAAAGTAAAAAGAATTAAAGGACTCATGGGTATAAAGGCAAGAAGAAAGGACCAAAGTCAGGGCATCCATGGGTCAAAGGCCAGGCAGACAGGCAGGTGACCACCAGAAAACTGCACAGTTATGAATAAGGCTGGGCGATGCTAGCCATCCCAGGGTGGTAGGCAGGAATCAGAGCTACAGGGTGAGCTGCAATTCCAGACAGCAGAGGCACATCAGTCCCCAGGCGGACCCAGGCCAGCTGTGTGAAGGGGAGACACAGGGCACAAGCCTTGGCGACCGAACCAGCCTGGGACTCGGCCAGAACCTTTATAGCCCAGGGTGAGGGCGGGGCCCAATCCAGCCTGGAGCCCAGCTGGAAGCAGCCTGGCAGGATGCGGCTGTCCCTTTGTCAGCCTCCTCTCTGAGGGATCGCCAGGGCTCAGCTCTCTTTGTTCCGGACCACTTACACATAAGTGCTTTAATTAAAGCTTGCTGGGGTGGCCTCGATTGCCTCATAAAGCTGCCTGGCTATTTTCTGCTCACACAAGGATGACACTTCACAGCCAATGCTCACTGACCCTTTGCAAGGTCCTGCTGGCCCCTGTTAGTATACAGTGTAGGGGGCAGCACCTCCTGCCTCCAGGCACGCTCCTCATCCTCCCAACATTCCAGCAAGATCTGGATTGCATTCATATTTTACAGATAAGGAATCTGGGGAAGCATAACTTATCACAGGTCACAAAGCTAGTAAGTGGCAGAGCCGAGCTTCCAACCGTGCTTTTCATCTCCAGAGTCTACGTGCCCATCAGGACCAGGACCTGGGAACACTCATGGCTCCCCCAACCCAAGGAGATGGGTGTGTCTACACAGAGACCCTCAGTGAAGAGTCCAATTTGGATACCGAGCCCACTGGATCCAGGTAGGTAAGCAGGATCAGAGGACAGAGGCAATTAGGAGTGCGGCAACAGATGGAGGATCCACAGCGTTTGACCAAGAATTAATCTCACATAACCACTGGACATACAGTGAGAAACTTCCAGAAGCTCACCAGTTCCAGCTGAGACAAGAGGAGAGAAATATCTGGTTCTGTCTTGGCAGATGTTTGAGCCAGCAAGGGCTGAGCAAGAAAGTACCAACCAGCATGCCTCCCACAGAAGCGCCCCCAAAGTCCCACTGGCCATTCAGCTGGACTCAATCACCCCCAAACTCCCAGGCTGCCTCCTGTGTGTCTCACAGCTGATGCCCCTATCCCACAGAGCCCACTCCAGGCATAGGAGTCTGTGGATATCTGTGCCTAGGGCTCAAGAGGAGGGGCTGGGAAGGTCTGTTTTCAGCTCCATGTGTATGTTGCCCAGCTCCCTGCCAGATCTCCACATTCCACCCATTCCCTGCCCTCCCAGAAAAGATGGTCCCTCCCTGGGACATAACTGACCACTCACCTGAGAGGTGGTAGGGAGGGCGAAAGGTGAGGCTCTGGGAGGATGCTTGGAAGGCTATTTTTAGCCCAGACTGGGTCAGCATTTGGTGGTTGTGGGTCAGGAAACAGGTTCATCGGAGGAGTCATCCTCAAGTACAAAGGTGCTCAAGAGACATACGCTTGGAAGGGTTTATAGGCTCAAAGTCTCAGATTAGGGAAACCTCCTGGCTCAGTCCCATAGTCCACCCATCAAAGTCATCAGTGGTCCATGTTCAAAAGGAGGTGGGCAAAATAAGGGAATCTGGCTTTCAGGACAGCCACATGAACCCCCACCTCTGCTCACCCAAGGATCCTCTGAGGGAGGAAGTGACACCATTTCAGGACTCTGGTGACCTCCCCTACCTCCAACACCTTTCACTCTTCCAAGTGGGCACATACACACCAACAGTCATCACTCAGCTTCCCTGCTAGGAAACTGAAGGACTTCCACCCCACCAACATCTGACCCCAACTCAACCTGGGCATTAGGGGCTTCCTCCTACCTGTGACCTCTCCCCTTCCCACAGTGGACAAGCCTTGGCATCCCTGTGTCCACGCCAACCCTCTCCTGCCTCCAAATACCTCCAGTCTCTGCTGGATTTCCAGGACCTAGCAAGGTGCATGGTTGGCACTGGATTAGAATGTACCAAATGAATGAAAGAATTAGTGATGGCACAGTTTCCAAATCAGAACTGAACTCCTTCCTTGTCTCCCACCCACCCTAGCCTTACCCCACCCTGGTCCTCCTTCAACACACCTCCAAGGATGCTCCCTGGATTAATCCTGCAGCTCTGGGGTGTTCTACTCTCACCCCTGCCCCCTGGCCCACCAGTGTGTGCTCAGCTGCTTCAGTCGTGTCCGACTCTTTGTGACCCTTTGGACCCTATGGACCCGCCAAGTTCTTCTGTCCGTGGGGATTCTCCAGGCAAGAATACTGGAGAGGGCTGTCATTCCCTTCTCCAGGGGAGCTTCCTAACCCAGGAATCAAACCTGCATCTCTTAAGTCTCCTGCATTGGCAGGCAGGTTCTTTACCACTAGCGCCTCCCGGGAAGCCCACCAGTAGTGATGCCTAGAACTCTGAAGAACAACCTTGGTTCTCTCCTGAACTCTCTGACTCAGGTTCTCCTGTGTCCCATTGGATGCCCCATGGCTCCTGCCTTCCTAGGAATATCCAAAGTGCAGGGGCCATGCTCTCTCCCAAATCTCTCCTCCAACCCCTATCACTGAATAGGCTCTGGGTAGGAATAGCTTAAGAGAAGCTCATTTTGATGGTGAAGAATGGGACATACTTTAAGAGATAAAGGCAAAGAGGCCCATAACGAGAGGTTGTGTGGGACAAGCCAACCCCCCATGGGACAGGCCAACCACTCTACCCCAAGGCCAGGTCATAGGTCCAGGGCCCATAGTCCAGCCCTGTGCCTTCGGGAAAGGATTTGGGGAGCAGGCTCTACCCCAGGTCACTGCAACTGTTGCCTACACTCAGAGCATGGAGTCCAGCTAGATACTTGTAGGAGGTCTCCACTTCCAGTAGCAATGGGACGGGGAGAGGCCATGAGGAAGCTCATAAATGGCTTTGAAGATGAAACAGGCCTGAGGCCGAGATTGTTGACACAGCTCTACTGAATAGGCAAACAGTTGGCTCTTAAGAGGCCAGGGTGATGCCAAGCCAATAAAATGCAGCTATTTTCTCTTTGCTGCCCCTTTTACTGCCAGCTGCCCTGGTGCATAAAAGGGCCTGCCACAGCTCAGGGAGCACAGGCCTTTGGCTCAGTCCTCTGCCAGCTTCTCCACTGTTCAGACATCTCCCTGTCTCCAACATGACCTGTGGCTTCAGCACTGTGGGCTCTGGATTCGGCAGTCGCGCCTTCAGCTGCGTCTCCGCCTGCGGACCCCGGCCTGGCCGCTGCTGCATCACGGCCGCCCCCTACCGAGGCATCTCCTGCTACCGCGGCCTCACCGGGGGCTTCGGTAGCCGCAGCGTCTGCGGGGGCTTCCGTGCCGGCTACTGCGGCCGCAGCTTCGGGTACCGCTCCGGTGGCGTGGGTGGCCTCAGCCCTCCCTGCATCACCACCGTGTCAGTCAATGAGAGCCTCCTCACACCCCTCAACCTGGAGATTGACCCCAATGCGCAGTGCGTGAAGCAAGAGGAGAAGGAGCAGATCAAGTGTCTCAACAACAGGTTCGCTGCCTTCATCGACAAGGTGAGTCTCCTTGATCATGCCTTTCCTGAATCCCACCCATGCTCAGGACCCCAGCTGGGCACTGAAGAAGGAGTCAGAGACATGCCCACAGAAGCCCTCAGGCCAAAAGGAGAGGAAGTCATACCTCTTGAACACAGACAGAAAGACAAGAATAGGTTCAGAAGCTGCCTAGTCTAATGGGGGAGACAAACTGAAAACACAGAACCAGAACTAGGGGCAGAAACTCTAGTGCTGGGAGATAACATCCTGTGAGCAAAGGGCTGCTGTGTGGGTGTTCAATGCATTTGAGGACCAGCAGCTGCTTACTTGGTAAGGAGGTACTCTCCATGTCCAAGCAGGGCTGGTGACTGCAATACTGGAAGACTGCCCAGAAGGAATCTCCTGGTTCACACAGAGCCCTTTATATAACAATGGTTACTTGGCCACTGAGCAGGGCCCAGAATGGCTTGTCCATGCCTCTGTGCGTGGGATCCAGGGGTGAGCAACAGACTCGGTCCCCACTCTCCTTGGCCTTGTGGAGAGGAAGGTATGTGGTCTGGTTGAAACCATCTGCAGATGTCAGTGTCCAGCTCAAGTCTCCTCCACTGAATCCAGGCCATGAGGCAGTGGTTCGAGGGGCCAGGGGAGAAGGCTTCATTGAAGAAAAAGTTCTGGGGCCAGGGAAGGTTATCCAGAGCCAAACTTGTGAGAATTCATGCTACGGAGATACCCACCAGGAAGGGCCAAAAGGATCTGGAGCTCTTAAGAGCATGAGAGACCAAGAGTAGCACAAGAAAGGACTTACCAGGGATGTGGCAAAGTTATTACACAAAAGGACCTGAGTGGGGTGGCAGGCCAACCTCATGGAAGAAGAGTGGATGTGAAATTTCTCTTGGGCACAATTGTCAGCAATTATTGTAGTAAGAGAAGCCCGCTCCCCCCCACCCCACCCCCACCCCGCAGGGCAGAAGATCAAAGTTTGAATTCTTCTGCCACTATGAGATCTCAGGCAGTTAGGGAACCTCTCAATCCTATAAAACTTCCTCATCTGTAAAACAAGGGAGTTGGCACACACCACATCCCTGCACTAATAGTCCAGGTGACTATTATCCTAATTGCATTGTTGTCGTAGGATTTTGATTATTGGCACATACTTTACTTGTTAACTTTAACAGTTGGTCTTTCTAAAAAGGTTGACCTGTTCATTTGCACACTGACAGTCACACCTGTCTTGGAATAGTAGACATTCTGCATTCGGGTGCTTTTCTGCAACAGGGCTCATTAAACTCTTAGCAAGGCAAGCACTCAGGACAAGGGTTAAGTGCTGGGCCCAAGGAAACATTATTAACAAGAGCAGCAGGGTCTGGACTCTGCATGGCTTTAGTGCTTTCCATGACAGTACGTACACTGCCTTAGAAGAGACTGACATTAGCTCCAAGGAAGGACTTCCAGGAGAGCCACTGAGGCCCTAACATGGTTTAAAGAGAGGGGACATAATGCTTCTGAGGACTCTGAGTCAGAGAGCTGGGGATCCTGGGTCTTGGTGCTGGGACCCTCCCCACTCTTGCCCTCTGGTCCTACAATAAGAGGTTCTCAGGCTCTGCCTCTGTGCGGCAGGTGCGCTTCCTGGAGCAGCAGAACAAACTACTGGAGACCAAGCTGCAGTTCTATCAGAACCGCCAGTGCTGCGAGAGCAACCTCGAGCCCCTGTTCGAGGGCTACATCGAGACACTGAGGCGGGAGGCCGAGTGCGTGGAGGCTGACAGCGGAAGGCTGTCCTCGGAGCTCAACCACGTGCAGGAGGTGCTGGAGGGCTACAAGAAGAAGTGAGTGTGGGAAGGCGCCGGCTCCGGGAAGGGCTTGAAGGTGGCTCCCAGCACAGGGGAGCATCCAGACTTGTGGCTGGGTCTCTGCCTGATGATCAGGAAGAGCCTGTGCCCTCTGCCCCTCCTCGAGGTACATGGGTTCCATGGGTGGGTCCTGGCCCCCTGGGGACGGAGCTCAGCCTGACTTCCTACCAGCAGGTCAGGGAAATGATGTTCTCTCCCTTTCTTCTACCCATAGATCTTCTCTTAGGACCCCAGAAAAACTAACATTGCTAATCCTTTTGAGTCTAGCTTTCAAAGTCCTGGACCTTCTTTTGAAGTTCACCCCTTCACTCAGCTAACACTTTTTGAGCACCTATCAGGCACCAGGCAGATCTGGACAGGGTGATAGCAATCCAGGGGCAAATGATAGAGCCAGCTCGTGTTTCTGTGGGGCTTACAGTCCCCTGGTAGGCAGAGATGGCAGAGTCACAGACAGAGACCTCCGATGACAAAGAGTGACACAGAATACGAAGGCACACACTGGGTACTCTAAAGGAACCTGGTTTCCAGAGCTGGCCACCATCCTTCAGTTATACTCTTAGCCATGCACTGCCAGGCCACTGTGCTCCCTGCCTCTAGCTCTGAGCAGGCCTGCCCACAGAGCAGGAGGAAGCAGCAGGCTCCACATCTCTTGGCTGAGCCAGGAGGAAGATGACAGAGGGGAGATCCTACCACCTGTAGCAAAGCCAGGGGCAAGGGGAGGAGTCAGAGGAAAGGGAAATGCAGGTGAGAAAAGAAGGCACCTGCCAGCCCCAGCCACACACACACGCACACGTGCACACACACACACTCGCACACACACAGCTTCTAGATCCTACCCCCGGCCCCCCTTCCACCCTCACCCCACTGAGGAGCTCAGAGGTGATGTGAAGGTGGGTGTTTCAATAGTCCCATGTATCCCAGGAGGCCTGGAGCACCTGGTCCCACCCCATTTCTTTTGGAGGTGGGGAAATGAGTGGAGGCGGGGAGCTAGAAATCAGGCTTATTTGCTTGCGTGCTTCATGGTCAAGTTTAGAGTTGCTCAGAAGGGGCCCTGTTTTCCCCATACCCCTCAGGTATGAAGAAGAAGTTGCTCTTCGGGCCACAGCGGAGAATGAGATTGTGGCTCTAAAGAAGGTAAGTGCCTGAGCCAAGCCCCTCCCTGAGCCCCTGGCCACCCTGTCCTCTCTGTCCTGCGATGCTGCAGCCAAGCCCGCAGAGTGACCTTGAATCTCACAGCCCCTTGAACCCCACACAGGATGTGGACTGCGCCTACATCCGCAAGTCAGACCTGGAGGCCAACTCGGAGGCCCTGATCCAGGAGATCGATTTCCTGCGGCGGTTGTATGAGGAGGTGAGAGGGTTCTTGGTCCTGGTGGGCATCCCTGAGCCCCTGTCCAGCCCTCCCACTGGCCGGTTGATGTGGGAACACAGGCTGAGATTGAAGGGTTAGGCAGAGGAATAGAGAAGCAAAATGGGACAGAATTAGTAAGGGGCACGGAATTAGTAAGGGTGACAACCTCTAGGACAGCTGTGCCTTGAGAAACCAAAGCCCAGGCACACACCTTGACCGCACTTTCTCTAGCTCAGATTTTCTCTGGCAGCCAGAAGCCTGTGGCTGGTCCATGAGAACAAGAAATGGGTCTCCACACAGGGGCCTGGACCCCAAAGAAGTGTCCCCAGCATGCTGGCTGCAGGGACAAGATTTACAGGGGCCTGAAAAATCCCCAAAGCAAACATTTGAGAAGTAATTGCACTTTTTTCTAAATGGGATTTCTTATCTGTATGGAAAGCGATGCAATTTCATTAGGGAATTGTCTGCTCCAAACGAGACTTTGGCTCCAGATGGACCAAAGAGATTACAGCCATTGGCGGGTGAGGAAAAGCTCAGATAATTTGCTTATACTTCCTCTTTCCTGACTCCCGATCCACAGGAGATCCGTGTTCTCCAAGCCAACATCTCGGACACCTCGGTCATCGTCAAGATGGACAACAGCCGGGGCCTGAACATGGACAATATTGTCGCTGAGATCAAGGCCCAGTATGATGACATCGCCAGCCGCAGCCGGGCTGAGGCTGAGAGCTGGTACCGCAGCAAGGTGGGTGGTCCAGGACACCTGCCTCCTAGACACAGCAGTGGTAGGGACTTGAGGTATATATAATTAGAAAAACCTTTTTTTTTTTCCCCCCCCAGGGATTCTGATCCCTAGAGATGATAACAGAAGGGCAGACAGTTCTCAGGTTATAGTGGCAGGACAGAGTTGCAGTGTATGGTTACACAGGCTGAGCACTGTACAACCTGCAAATCATCCATGTTGTCCTGAGTGGGTGGAATGTCATATGCCTTTCTGCTTCCCTCCAGTGTGAGGAGATCAAGGCCACGGTGATCCGGCATGGGGAGACCCTGCGCCGCACCAAGGAGGAGATCAACGAGCTCAACCGCCTGATCCAGAGGCTGACAGCTGAGGTTGAGAATGCCAAGTGCCAAGTAAGGAGTGTTTGAGGCCCACCCAGGGTCTCAACGGCAGTGTGTGTGCCCAACTGGATCTCACCATTCACTCTCCAGCCCATCTGGATGACTTGAGTCCTAGGTTATGGCCACTCAGGGAGCCCTAGGTGATAAAAGGGAGAGGTCTGTTTCTGGGGTGATCTCATCTGGGTGGAGAGACTGGACACATCCAGGAAATGGACACAGAGACCCAGAGGCCATAACCCACCTTATCCTCTCCTGGGCCCTTAGAACTCCAAGCTGGAGGCTGCAGTGACCCAGGCTGAGCAGCAGGGCGAGGTGGCCCTCAACGATGCCCGCTGCAAGCTGGCCGGGCTGGAGGAGGCCCTGCAGAAGGCCAAGCAGGACATGGCCTGCCTGCTCAAGGAGTACCAGGAGGTGATGAACTCCAAGCTGGGCCTGGACATCGAGATCGCCACCTACAGGCGCCTGCTGGAGGGCGAGGAGCAGAGGTGAGGGTCATCTCGGTTGCCGCATGAACTCCACTTGCATAGGTCTGCCCACTTCTGATTTTTCCTCATCCTAGTCTCAGTCCTAAGAACTGGTCCCAAGCTAGACTCTGAGGTCTTTGAAACCCGTATCTCGAAGGACTAGAACATGGTCAGTAGCATACAGAGAGGAAATGAGGGCTGGTGCCACTGCAATGTCCAGAGTCCCAGAGAGCCCAGGGCCTTCCTAGATTTAGAACCGAGGTGCCCTACCTCCCAGTTCAGAACATCTTCAAATTATTCCATCCTCAGCTCTTGCAAGATCCACTCCCTGCCAGGTTTCTTGGCAGTCATCCTGCCCTAGGGTGGAGATGCTGGCCAAACTCTGATCCTAGCCTCATGTGACTCCCCAAAGGAAACTTCCTCTTCCTAAAGCTGAGCCCAGCCAGGTATGCCAGGTATTGTTGCTCCGGCTGTGCACTGCACAAAAGCAGCCAACTGAGGGGCAAGTGAGGCTGAAATTCAGTATATACTCTGTTTGCTAAATAGTGTGCCCTGGCATTGCTGCAACTGCCAGAACATCACTTTATAAAAGTTAACACAAGGGCATAAATATAGGCCAGAAATAGCCCATTTGACCCATCCTGGCACCCAGGGGAAACTTGAAGATCTTATTCTAACCTGTTTTCTCTTTTCCTTTTTTACCTTTTCCCCACTCAGGCTGTGTGAAGGCGTTGGAGCTGTGAATGTCTGTAAGTATTCTGAGCCATGAAAAGGAAAATTCTAGATTGGGCAATAAGAGTGTCCTGGCTATGAGTGTATAGAGATACCAGGAGGAGTGTTTCAAATAATTCCCTCAGTAAATGGGAGTAGGTTAGTCATACAGTAGGAGAGACTGAGATTAGCTAACAGGAAGAACCTCACAGCATGAATGGGATTGGAAAAAGATCACTGCAGGAAGGGACCTCAGATGTCACACAGTACAACCCTCAGCTTGTATAGTGAGGACACTAAGAGAGCAAGGAAGGGACTTGCCCAAGGTCACAAAGGAGATCCAGGGCCAGAAGCCAGGGCTCCTGATTTGCCCGCTGTTTCCATCCACACCTTCAGAATACCAGCTGAACCTTTGTGTCCTTCCTGGGAGGGCTGAACAGATAAGAGAGGCCAGCAAAGGTGGCCAGATGCGGTGGCCACTAGCAGGCCTCCTGACACCGCCCTCGTCCCCGCAGGTGTCAGCAGCTCCCGCGGCGGGGTCGTCTGCGGAGACCTCTGCGTGTCGGGCTCCCGGCCGGTGACGGGCAGCGTCTGCAGCGCCCCCTGCAGCGGGAACCTGGCGGTGAGCACCGGCCTGTGCGCGCCCTGCGGCCAGCTCAACACCACCTGCGGAGGGGGTTCCTGCAGCCTGGGGAGGTGCTAGGCGGCCCCCGGGGAGAGCCAGAGAGGCCCTTCGGCCTGCCAGAAGTGTCACCGCCCCCACTGCTGCCTGAGAACATCAGCGCCTCGGTAGCTGGCCCTCTCGTGTTCTGAGAATACACCACGCCCTCCTTTCCATCAGCCTCTGCTCTGCTCTGCTCCTCTAGTCGCACCTGAAGGGGATGCAGCCTGGGGAGGGACTCCTCCCTTCCGCTGTCTTGGCCTCTGGCCTCGCCCAGGAAGAAGAGTGCACCTTCCCATGTCCCCTAACTCTCTGGCCTCTTGTTCCCCCTCCATTTCTCCAATAAACCGAGGCACCCGCTTTCTGTGCTGTGATGTCTGGCTTTCTGGGAGTGAGTCCCATGCACCGACTGGTGAGCACTCCAGCCCAGGGAGAAGGCCTGAGGACTGGAGTGCTTCTGGCCTGCCCTCAGCCTGTGCTCCTGCAGGGCCTGTCCCCGAATGCTGCCGGCCTCCCCCTGGCCAGGCAGTGCTGACCCTCCTCCTCAGTCGCTCCTCTGGGTCTGGGGTAGCTGGGGACTTATTCCTCTGACTGGTTTTGAAGGGACCCAAAGGAGGGCACAGGAATCCGCTGGAAGGCTATGTATGTGTGTGTTCGTGTGTGTGTGCACACGCACTTGTGTGCACACTTTTAGCCCCCTTCCCACCCACCGTGCTTTCTGGGCACACCTTCACTCTGCTGTCCCACCTCCACCACACAATGCACCACGGCAGCAACCGTCACAAATGCCAACAGACCTCAGGGGGCCACCCTGTGTCAGCCTGGACCCCACCCCACCTCATCCCCACTGCTGTCCATCAGACAAGGGGAGATGAGACCCTTGACTCTGGCCCCTCCCCCGTATGCACCCCCCCTCAGCACCTGGAACAGCCTCCCTGCAAAGCCCTGTAGCTGGTAAGGGGATACTGTCTACTGACTCTCCCAACTGCCCCACTCACTGCCCTCACCCCCACATACCTCAGAGCTTCAATCCGGAGGCTAAGATGGCTCCCCTGCCCCCCGTGTGGCCTGACCGTGCATGTCCTCTGTTCAGGAAGTGTCTGGGAGGTCTTAGGAGGAAGACCTTGAGGAGCCCCAGCCCCACTCTGGAAGCACCAGGCCTGTAGTAACCCCTCTTCTGTGTCGCCCATTTCCCTCCCACTGGCCCTCTCCTTGTCTGCCTTTGCCTCGCCTTATCCCAGAGCCTGGTGCTGGTCCTTCCTCAGGCCCTGACCTTTCTACCCAGCTCACCACACTATCTCTGGAGGACCCAGAACCTTCCCTCACTCCCTCCTGGCTCCTCACCCAAGCCCCTTTGCTCCCCGTCACCCTCACTCCCTTCCCCTCTCTTGAACTCTGAGTCTCTGGCCTTTCACGTCCTTGCTCTGCAGGCTAGGCTCTCAGCTCTTCCGTGGCTCACTTCCCTCACCCAGGCAAACCTCAAGCATGAAAATGCCCCAGAGTCCTTCCCTCAGCACTCGGAGCACGCTCCCTGGACAATAACCTCCATCCTTGCCTTCTGTTACCACCACCATTAACATCCTCCCGGGTTCAAGTCCTCCAGCTCGAGTTCCCATGGCTCTCCGCTGCTCTGACCTCACTCCTCGGCTTCAGACCCACTCGCCCCAATTTCTCCAAGACCTCTCCACTTGCCTGTCCTGGAGACTCTTCCAACCCACAGACCTTTCAGCTGAACTCACTATTCCTCATTCCCTCCACTGAGGTCTCCTCCTGCCTCACCTGTCAAGGTCATCATCACAGCTGCCCAAATCTGAGCCTCTAAGATCTGTCCAGGCCTGAACTCTCCCCTTCAAAACCAAATAACCCCTAAGTGCTCTCCTTTCTACCTCCTAAGTATTCCTCTCATCCATCTTTTTCCTCTCTCTGCTGCTGCTACCATCCACATTTCGGCCACCACCGTCTTGGTTGGAGACCTGCTGGTCTCCCCTTCCAATCTACACTGAGCAGCAGCCAGAGACATCTTTCCAAAACACAGATCTGACAGTGGATGAAGTCAAGACTCTTGACCATGACGCACCAGTCCTGTGTATCTGGCTGTGACCCATCTCTCAGTGTCTCTCATCCCTCCCCTGCTCTGACTTGGGGGCCCTGAACACCTCTTAAATGAGAGCTGGCTTTTGCACAGCAAAGGAAACCATAAACAAAATGAAAAGCCAACCCTCAGAATAGGAGAAAATATTTGCAGACGAAGTACTAACAAAGAATTAATCTCCAAAACATATAAGCAGCCCATGCAGTTCAATATAAAAAAAATAGACAGCCCAATTAAAAAATGGGTGGAAGAATTACATAGACGTTTCTCCAAAGAAGACGTACAGATGGCCAACAAAAACACATGGAAAGATGCTCAACATTACTAATCATTAGAGAAATGCAAATCAAAACTGCAATGAGGTATCACCTCAAACCAGTCAGAATGGCCATCATTAAAAAAATCTACAAACGATAAATGCTGGACAGGAGGTGGAGAAAAGGGAACCCTCCTATACTGTTGGTGGGAATGCAAGTTGATACAGACACTATAGAAAACAATATGGAGACCCCTTAACAAAATTAAAAATAGAACTACCACATGACCTAGCAATCCCACTACTGGGCATATACCCAGAGAAAACAGTAACTCAAAATGACACATGCACCTCAATATCTGTAGCAGCACTGTTTATAAGAGCCAGAACATGGAGACAATCTAAATGCCCACCAACAGACAGATGGATAAAGATACAGTACAAATATATCACGGAATATTACTCAGCCATAAAAAGGAACAAAACTGGGTCATTTCTAGAGGCATGGATGGACCTTTCAGTTCAGTCTCTCAGGCATATCTGACTCTTTGCAACCCCATGGACTGCAGTATGCCAGGCCTCCCTGTCCATCACCAACTCCCAGAGTTCACTCAAACTCATGTCCATCGAGTCAGTGATGCCATCCAGCTATCTTGTCCTCTGTCCTCCCCTTCTACTCCTGCCTTCAATCCTCCCCAGCATCAGGGTCTTTCCAATGAGTCAGTTCTTCGCATCAGGTGGCCAAAGCATCGGAGCTTCAACTTCAGCATCAGTCCTTCCAATGAATATTTAGGACTGAATTCCTTTTGAATTGACTGGTTTTATCTCCTTGCAGTCCAAGGGACTCTCAAGAGTCTTCTCCAACACCACAGTTCAAAAGCATCAATTCTTTGACTCTCAGCTTTCTTTATGGTCCAACTCTCACATCCATACATGACTACTGGAAAAACCATAGTTTTGACTAGACAGAACTTTGTTGGCAAAGTAATGTCTCTGCTTTTTAATATGCTGTCTAGGTTAGTCATAGTGTTTCTTCCAAGGAGCAAGTGTCTTTTAATTTCATAGCTGCAGTCACCATCTGCAGTGATTTTGGAGACCAAGAAAATAAAATCTGTCACTGTTTCCATTGTTTCCCCATCTGTTTTCCATGAAGTGGTGGGACTGGATGCCATGATCTTCATTTTTTGAATGTTGAGTTTTAAGCCAACTTTTTCACTCCCCTCTTTCACTTTTATCAAGAGGCTGTTTAGTTCCTCTTCACTTTCTGCCATAAGGGTTGTGTCATCTGCATATCTGAGGTTATTGATATTTCTCCCAACAGTCTTGATTCCAGCTTGGGCTTCATCCAGCCCAGCATTTCACATGGTGTACTTTGCATAGTAGTTAAATAAGCAGGGTGACAATATACAACCTTGATGTATTCCTTTCCCGATTTGGAACCAGTCCATTGCTTCATGTCCCGTTCTAGCTGTTGCTGCTTGACCTGCATACAGATTTCTCAGGAGGCAGGTAAGGTTGTCTGGTATTCCCATCTCTTTAAGAATTTTCCATAGTTTGTTGTGATCCACATAGTCAAAGGCTTTGGCATAGTCAATGAGCAGAAGTAGATGTTTTTCAGAAATTCTTTTGCTTTTTCTCTGATCCAGTGGCTGTTGGCAATTTGATCTCTGGTTCCTCTGCCTTTTCTAAATCGAACTTGAACATCTGGAAGTTCACAGTTCATGTACTGTTGAAGCCTAGCTTGGAGAATTTTGAGCATTAGTTCACAGGCGTGTGAGATCAGTGCAACTGTACGGTAGTTTGAGCATTCTTTGGCATTGCCTTTCTTTGGGATTGGAATGAAAACTGACCTTTTACAGACCTGTGGCCACTGCTGAGTTTTCCAAATTTGCTGGCATATTGAGTGTAGGACCTTAACAGCATCATCTTTTAGGATGGACCTAAAGACTGTCATACAGAGTGAAGTAAGTAAAAAAGAGAAAAACAAATATTGTGTATCAATGCATACATGTGGAATCTAAAAAAGTGGTATAGATAATCTTATTTGCAAAGCAGAAATAGAGACACAGATATAGACAACAAATGAATGGCTTCCAAGGGGGAAAGGGGTTGGATGGGAGGAACTGAGAGATTGGATTGACACATATACACTATTGATATCATGTATAAAATAGACAACTGAGGGGAACATGCTGTATAGCACAGGGACCTCCACTTCATGCTTTGTGATGTCCTAAATGGAAGGGAACTCTAAGAGGGATGACATATATGTATGTATTATGTGTGGCTGATTCATTTTCCTCTGCACTACAAGCTAATACAACATTGTGAAACAACTATACTGCCATAAAAATCAATATTTAAAAATTGAGGCCTGCCCAGAGGCTCTACAAGGGCCTTTTCAGTTCTGACCTTTTGGGGAAGTGACTCTGAACTCTGCTCTGGGATTGTAACACCTCCTTCCTGGGGACTTAGCAAGGATTCTGTAATAAGCTTGGGAGGTTGTCCAGGTGCCACCTGGGGGAGCCCAGGGACACCCCATGCCTCTGGAGGTGATGCACTTGCCTCCCAGCTACCAGCTCAAGGGACCAAGCAGGACTGACATTGTACACTCGACTTCTGTAAGAGCTTCATGTCCTAAGACCCTGAGCCCCGCCTCACACCTTACAAAATTTTTTAAAGAATTAGAGCAGATCTAACTACAAGGAACAGAAACCATTCAAAGTGAAAAGAGGCCTCCGGGCTCCTAACCTCCTATAGACAAGAAGCAGGCTAAGAACACATGGGTTGTTTATCATGGAAAATAAAGGATGATACAGAAGGTGAAGCCAAGATTCCAAAGGATAGAGACAAGGGCAGAGGAGAACCAATTCCAGGGAGCAAAACTAGGCACTAATCAGATACACTCCCAGTCTCTGCAACAGGAGGAATTAGCAATGGGTGCCCAACTGTACTTAGAACTGTTATGAATCAGGGATTTCTCTGTGTGTCAAATTTTTCCTCTTTCTAAACAGAAGTGCAGATTGTGTCTCTCCTACCCCAGAGGTTCTACAAAGGGCCTTTTCAGTTCTGACCTTTTGGGGAAGTGACTCTGGACTCTGCTCTGGGATTGTAACACCTCCTTCCCAGGGACTTAGGATTCTGTAATAACTGAATGCAATGGTGAATGCATGACAGGTGTGGTGGACATAAATAATTGCCATCTAATTCACAAGACTTCAGCCTGAGGTAGATAATAATGGAGGAGCTACAACAAAGGAACCATATCCTAAGAGTCTCATGTGTTAATGGATCTAATCCAACCAGTGAGATCCTGATTTCCAGCCGATGTAACAATGGGATGAAATTTGGGCGGGGCCGGGGGGGGGCAGTCTTTGGAGGAGTTAGCATATGTTGTTTGTGGGAGGGACATGAATTGTTGTGACCAGAGGGCACACTGTGGGGTCTGGTGTCCACAAGAGGACTTGGCCATTCTGTTCTTCTCTTCACACATAAGCCAACATAGGGTGGAGTCTGCTTCCCCTCCCCTTGAGCCTGAGCTGACCCTGTGACTGCTCTGGCCAGTAGAATATGGTGGAAGTGAGCTTCTGAGCTCAAGCCTAAAGAGGCCTGGCTGCTTCTGCTCCCTACCTTCCTTCTTAGAACTCAGACACCAAGCAGCTATGTGAGAAAGGCTCATATGGAGGAGAACCAAGTCCCTGGACTCCAGTTATCAATGCATTGTCTGTCAGCTCCAGATTCACCTGTCGTGGCCTGCTCTGTGAACATTTAGAGGGGCCCTTTAAATACTTTCCTTTGTTTACTGGAACAAGATTGAGCTTTGTCAGTAGAGGGTGATGGAGCGATAGAGCAAGAGGAAGGGGCTTTCCTTCCTGGCTCCAGCTTCCTCCTGGAAGACTCCTGCAGCACCCACAGTTTCTCCAGAACTTCTCCTGTGTTGCCATGGCTTTACTGCCGCCATGCACAGTGGTCAGCAGTATACTGTGGCCAGCAGTTTCCAGTATCCCCCTCGGGTGGTTTTGAGATGGAGACATGTCTTCATGAACAGGTCTCCCTAGTTTTCCCTGGATCTGAGGTCCAGATCTTGGCACTGGGGTCCACTTCCTTGGGTGCGCTCCCTTAGGTCTAGAGGTAGGGGCTGCTCCTTATAACTGCAGCCTCTGTATTCTTAGATTTCTTGCTTCTTACTAGCCAAACTCTCATGACTCAATCACCTATTACAGTTAATAATTTCTTATATTAAACTTCATCTGTTCAAATGATTGTCTCCTGACTGATATATCCTGGCCAATAGCTCCAGCTGAACTCCTAGCTAGTATGTGTTCTTAGTCATTCAGTCGTGTCTGACTCTGTGTGACCCCATGGACTGTAGCCTGCCAAGCTCCTCTGTCTATGATATCCAGCACCAAATCCAGCCATGTGAAATGAGGCCATTTTTGACCTTCCAGACATCCTAGCATCCCAAACAACATCACATAAAGTAGAAGAACTGCCCAGTAAGCCTATTGAATCACTAGAAAAAATAAAGCATTATAGTTCAAGCCTCTAAATTTTGGAGTGGTATGTTATATGCAATAGATACCTGAAACCTCCCTACAACCCAGTAGGTCTCATTATTCCATTTTACAGATGAATAAATTATAAAGCTCAGTGACAATCAGTGTCTTGCTCACAATTACAGAACTAGGAAACGGCTGAACCAATATTCAAACATAGGCTTGTATTAACCAAACTCCTTTAAATACATACTCCTTTAAATACACAGTCCTTTAAATACACAGTTCTCCCTAAGTCCTCACTTAGGGAGCCAGAAGGACCCTTAGGAATAGTGTCCACCATCCCTCATTCTCTAGCCAAAGAAACTGAGGCTCAGAGGGCAGAAGCGACTTGCCCAAAGTCACCCAGTTAGGAAATGGCAGGGTCAGGACTCTGAATTAGAAGCCTGATTCTCCTGACCCTCAACCTGAAGCTCTTCCTCTCCCTTACACTGTTGTCCCTCATGCCTTCCTTTCATTCTTACCCTCACCCATGTACTTTTCCCCTCCAGGAATGTCCTTGGCAGGTTGACAGAAGGAAAACACTGGTTGAGAAGCCATAGGGCACATCTGGCCATGTCTAGGGACAGCTTTGGTTGTCACAACTCAGGGAGGGTGGACTACTACTGCCGTGCAGTGGGTAGAGGCCGGTGGGCAAGTCACTGATCCTCACTAAAGTTTAGCTTCTTCATCTGTAAAATGGAATCATGACACCTATTGGATTACAGGGAGGTTTCAGCTGTCTATTGCCCTTCTGGCTCCCTAAGTAAAATTATGTATTAAAGAGTTGGTTAAACCTATGTTTGAATGTTGATTCAGTCATTTACTAGTTCAGTAACTGTGAGCAAATCACTGATCCTACAATGCACAGGATACTTGCCCCCCAATAAGGAAGTCTCTAGCCCAAAATGTCAGTAGTGTTGAAGTTGAGAATCCTTGGTCTAGAGAAACCCATGACCACACAAGGCAGGGAGGGATTCCCCATCTCCATGGGTCTTCTCTCGTTTTCTCAAGGCTCCGGTAGCTCAAGGCCAGATGGGCAGCTTCTACCACATCATTTTCACCTAATGAAAAATAACTGAGTGCATGAGAGGTCCTGAGGACATCACTGGCAGGGAGCAGCTATCTCAGGAGGGCCCTGGCATTTATGAGACTCTGAGGCACCAGGTCTGATTAGCCACAATTAGTTTATTGGAAACAAAGAGGGAAACAAAGACAAAAGAGCTTGCAGGCAGTTGATTCACTGGCTTTGTAGAAGCCTCCGAGGGCATCCTTGAAAGGTGATGGTCTCCCCTCCCACAGGGCATATGGCCCTCAAAGAGTTACAGGAAAACCACCATCAGTGTTCCCCATGTCCATGCCACAGGTACCAGCACACTCGCAGATTCCCCAGGATGTGCAGATCGGGAGATTCCGGGGCCTGTTTCCTGTTCCTCCAAGATTAGGTGAAGGGGATCAGGCAGGACCAATGAATCCAGCAAAACCCAGAAGGCAGAAGAAGGCATGAATCCTCAGGACAGCAAAACGACTACTAGGAAAGGCTACAGAAAGAGGTCAGGGTGCGCCCCAGCCTCCCCGGGGCTCGGGTGCCTGGCGGATGGCACGCAAAGGAAGCAGAGAGGGAGCAGGGAAGGCAGACCCTGCAGGCTAGCGGGCGGCCCGGGGGCGAGGGCCGGGGGTGCAACGGAAGGGGCGTTCCGGTGGCGCGACGTCCTGGCTGGGCCGGAAGGCGACCTTAGCACTTCTTACAGCCCAGGATGCTGCCGCCCACCCTAGAGCAGGGGCCGCAGGCGTCGGAGGTGCCCACCACCACGTTGCCGCTGCAGGGGGCGCTGCAGACGCTGGTGGTGACAGCAGGGGCAGCACCGGAGGCGCAGAGATCGCCACAGACGACGCCACCTCGGGAGCTGCTGACGCCTGAACGGGGTGGAGAACAGGCAGAGACGCGGTCAGACACTGCCCCAGCCAGGAGGCTTGGAGCGGCGAAAGTGCCCCTCCCTAAAGGCATTGTGACCACCCGGCTGGAGAATGGGGAGGGGCGGGCTACTTACAGACATTCACAGACCCGACGCCCTCGCACAGCCTGCGGGGAAAGGAAAAGAGAAAGGTCGGTGCCCTGAAAAGCCGCTGGTCCACACAGCCAAGGCGAAGGGTGAGGTCCCCCGCCCTCATTCTGAGCACTTGCCCCTGAAAGGCTCCATTAAGCGCTAGCCCTGGGTCAATGTATGGGTTCTCTCTAGCCTTTATTAGCTGAGCAACCTCGGATTTAGGGGCTTCCCAGGTGGTGCTAGTAGTAAATTACCTGCCTGCCAATGCAAGAGACATAAGAGATGCGGGTTCGATCTCTAAGTCTCCAGAAGACGCCCTGAAGGAGGGCATGGCCACCCACTCCAGTATTCTTACCTGGAGAATCCCATGGACAGAGAAGCCTGGCAGGCTACAGTCCATTGGGTTGGAAAGAGTCGGACAGGACTGAAGCAACTTAGCACACACACAGCCAGCCTCCTGGGGAAAATCTACTCCCTGAACTTTGCGAGGATGAAGTCAAAATGCCTGTAAGTGCCTGATTTCTGCCATTAGGAACGGTAGTGCTTCGGGAATGGTAGCTCCTACTGTTTCTTTCTGTTCTTATTAACTTGTAAATGTATCTGAGGAGCAGCAGATTTAAATTCCTGAATCTGATCTGACTGGTATTACTAAAGAATGGGCTTCCGGAGGACAGAATTTTTTTGTCTATCCTTTTTCCTGCTGCAGAATCTACAGTGCCCCCAGATGATGCTTGGCTCAATAAATAACTTGCATGAATGAATGGGATGTTAGAACATATTGAGAGCAGACTCAGAGATTAGCTACATCTAGTCCCTCACTTAACAAATGGGTAAACTGAGGCCCAGAAAGGAAATAACCAGTACCACTCCGGCCACCTAACTCTATCCAGCCTGGGTTTCCTTCCTACGCGATGCTGTCTCCTTAAGGAAAACACAGAGTCCCTCTGAGAGACCAAAGCAAAGGGTTGTCTTAATCAGCTTCAGAAATGAGGAGAGTCTGCAGCTCACAATCTACCTTCCCAGGCCCACATTTCCTAGGGAATCCACAGCAAAGCTTCTCAGTTCATTCCACGAGTGTTTGGGGCAGAAGGATGGACCTTTCTGTTTCCAGGGGAAGAACCAAAGGGCGCGGCCTGTGACTATTGTCCTCACAGAAGCGGTTCAGCCGCCCTCCACCTGAACATAGACGGCTAATGACCAGTGAGTCTCCCTTTGCCCTCAAAAGAAGTGACAAGTAAAAATGCCCACCCAGAGCAGGCTACAGCTGCTTCAAGGGACCAGTCCCTGTTATCTGTCTACCCTTCATTTCACTTGCTGCAATGAACAAACACTTAGGCAAAGGCACTCTATAGTTAGAATATATAAGTGTGTGTTGATAAAATCCTCTATTGAAGCTGTCATTTGGGAGGAAATCTGAACTCCCAGGGCTGGAGCCAAGGCCAAGCTTGAGAATAGAGTTGGAACCCTGAGGGCCATGTGCAGTGAGGGTCAGGAGAGAAGAATCACTATTGAGGGAAGGCGACCTAGCCCAGACAGGGCTACTCAGGAACAGCAATTACTATGACCTTGACTCTGGGCTGTGAGAAACAGATTTGCAAAGACACCAATCCCAGATCAGCAACTAAGTGGGCATGAGAAACTGAAATGGGGCTAGAAACATACCTAAAGAAATTACTCAAATTACCTGTCCAGTTGCAGGATGGGGAGCTTTGTCAAGTAGGAAAGTCAGGTACACTGCATGATGAGAACCCAGGCAGAGCTGGGAGAGAAATTTGGCTACAGTACCCACCTCTGCTCCTCGCCCTCCAGCAGGCGCCTGTAGGTGGCGATCTCGATGTCCAGGCCCAGCTTGGAGTTCATCACTTCCTGGTACTCCTTGAGCAGGCAGGCCATGTCCTGCTTGGCCTTCTGCAGGGCCTCCTCCAGCCCGGCCAGCTTGCACTTGGCATCATTGAGGGCTGCCTCACCCTGCTGCTCTGCCTGGGTCACTGCAGCCTCCAGCTTGGAGTTCTAAGGGCCCAGGAGAGAACAAGGTGGGTTATGGTCTCTCCACACAGCAGGAATCTCTCCCCTTCATCACCTGGATCACCCAGAGTGACCGCAGCCTTGGTCTCAAGTCATGCAAATGGACTGGAGCATGAAAGGTGAGATCCAGCTGGGCACACACACTGCCTGTGGGAACCTGGGTGGGCCTCAAACAGCTCCTACCTGGCACTTGGCATTCTCAACCTCAGCCGTCAGCCTCTGGATCGTGCGGTTCAGCTCATTGATCTCCTCCTTGGTGCGACGCAGGGTCTCCCCGTGTCGGATCACCGTAGCCTTGATCTCCTCACACTGGTGGGAAGCAGAGAGGCTTGTGAAGCTCAGGACAGGACATTCCACCCATTCAAGGCACCACAGATGCCCAGTGCACAGCCTGTGAAACCATATATGGCAGCCCTGTCCTTCCACTATAACCTGAGAGCTGTCTGCACTTCTGTCACCATCTCTAGAAATCCAAATTGGCAGACAAAAGAAGCCTTGTTAATGTATACCTCACATCCCTTCCGTCATGTCTAGAAGGCAGGTGTCCTGGACCACTCACCTTGCTGCGATACCAGCTCTCAGCCTCGGCCCGGCTGCGGCTGGCAATGTCATCATAGTGAGCCTTGATCTCAGCCACAATGTTGTCCATGTTCAGGTCCCGGCTGTTGTCCATCTTGACGATGACCGAGGTGTCTGAGATGTGGGCTTGGAGAACTCGGATCTCCTGCAGATGGTGGGGCAGGAGGGTGGAAGGGTCTTGTTTACACCTTGGCTTCCCCCACCACAGTGTGTAGAAGCCTTCTCAGCCCTCCTGATCTCCCTGGGCTTCCCCAAGGTCCCCCTCTGACAGCCTCATGGACTGCAGCTCCTGCTCAAACTCCTGTCCAACTCCGAACCCAATCCAACACCCTCTCTTCCAGATCCTGGATTCTGCCAGGGCTACAATCACTCACCTCCTCATACAGTCGCCGAAGGAAGTCGATCTCCTGAATCAAGGCCTCCACGTTGGCCTCAAGATCTGATTTGCGGAGGTAGGCACAGTCCACATCCTGGGAAGATGGGGAGTCTTTGAGCAAAGAGGACCCCTGGTGATCATCATCACCCCGAATTCCTCTCTTCTCACCCATTACAAGGAGGTGAGGAGGAAAGGATTCCCTGTGTTCCTTTTCCTGTCCCATCTCCATGCTGCCCTTCCCTGCAGGCATCTCACAACCTCCTCCCCTTCCAAGAACAAATGTCTTGTGCCTTTGAGATGAACCACCAGCCTTTCACCCCACCTACCTGAGACCTCTCACTTTCCAGCTCTCCTTTTCCCCTTCCCTGTACCAAAAAGCCTGCCAGACTGGCTCCCTTGCTCAACCACCTTGACCTTTCCCTGTTTCCCTATAGTCCTCCAAGACTCCACCTGGCCACTGTTGGCTCTGCTGCATCCTCCCCTAGATCCTGGGACTGTGCCCCTCCTCTTAACCAGACTCCTGAGACACTAGACAGGACACCATCCCTCAGAGAGAGGCATGAGCTACAGAGAGACTGAAGCTACCATGCCTCCACAGAATCCCAGCCACAGACTACTTCTGAAACACCACAGAACATCCAGAGGTCAATTCAGCTATACCCCGGCTTTAGGGCAAGGTGTTAGTGGATTGTCCAAGGTTACTGCCCTTGCCAAAGCCTTGGATATGCCTTTCATGACCTGGTCTATGGGAATTTCCCATCCTGAATTGGCAAAGTCACTGCTCCCCAAAGAGGATGAGACCATTGTTCTCTACAATGAGAGCCTGTCATTCTGAGATCCTTCATGGCTCTGCTTCCTGATCCCATGTTACTCACCTTCTTCAGAGCCACAAACTCATTCTCGGCTGTTGCTCTCAGAGAAACTTCCTCCTCGTACCTGGGGAAGAGGGCAGAGAGGGGAATCATGGCAGGGCAGGTCTCCCCAGAACCCCCTCCACATTTTACCAGTGAATGGGACGACACTAGGGAGGACCTCCCCACATAGCAAGATCCCTGGCAGCCCTGCTGGGTCCTCTCTGGTTGGACTTGGGGTGTGTCTGTGATTCTCTCTCTACTTGGAGTTGAGGGATCCAGGGGGTGACTCTTCTGGAACCTCATAGCCCTGCTGCCCAAACTGCTCTGAGGTCACCTCTGGAGGAAAATAAGGACTCAGCACCAGCCAGGACTGGACAGCAGCCCCTCTGGGGCACTGCAGCCCCAGCCGCTCCCCACCTGGGTGTCCAACCTAGCTCAGCTGGGGGAGGACCTATGAATCTCAGAGGCCATCAGCATTAGAGCAACCTAGACAGTGGAAAACCCAGAGACCTAGGACCTGGCAGCCCTGAGAGACACTGAGATTCATATCACATCCAAGTGCTACAGGTGGGAGCCTGAGGGGCCAGGCCTGGGAGAATGCAGAAGCCTCCTCCCAACAGAGCACAGGGCACTGTTGCTGGGTGATCAGGCTTCCAGAAGAGAAGCCTGAAGGAGGGGAGAGAGACCTCCTAGGGAATCACGGCCCTACTCATAGGCATCTGAGCAACGACTGCCTGATGGGAGGATCCTGCTGCATACCACCAACTTGCCCTGCATGGTCACATCCCCTTCTTTGAAATGCTTCAGTCTCACCCAGTGGGTTGAATCCATGTCCATTTCCTGTGCCCAACATCACCCCCAGCCACACTCACTTCTTCTTGTAGCCCTCCAGCACCTCCTGCAGGCTGTTGAGCTCTGAGGACAGCCTCCCGCTGTCAGCCTCTACGCACTCAGCCTCCCGCCTCAGCGTCTCGATGTAGCCATTGAACAGGGGCTCGAGGTTGCTCTCACAGCACTGGCGGTTCTGGTAGAACTGTAGCTTGGTCTCCAGCAGCTTGTTCTGCTGCTCCAGGAAGCGCACCTGCCATTTGGGGTGGGAGGAGGGGTCAGATGGCTCCTACTGCCCCAAAGCCTATTTGGAGGATGGAGGGGATTGGGGAGTGTGCTGATCTCTTTACAGTAAACTCCAAAACCAGGAGTTCAGCAGAAATTAGACAGACGGGGCAGTGGGAGACAAGGCAATTTCTGGATTTCAAGATAGTGATCATGTTTGTATTTTCTATATTAGGGTGAGAGCAAGGTGTTTGGAAAGATCATTCACTTCTCAGGTGAACTGAGTTATCCTGACCTGCTGAGTCTAGATGGCATGTGATCGGGAGCTAAGTAGAGCTCTTTTTGCATTTGACTGCCCCATCAGTGCCCAACTGGGACTTAGGCATGGGAGGTGGGGGAGGAGGTTCAGAACAGGTGTGATCAAGGACAAATACTTGAAGGCTGAACTGTGGTCCTGTTCCCATATCTTGTGTGCATTTCTTGAGTCTTGTTTGCATGTATGCTTTCTTCCCTGACATGTGGTTCCAAGCCTTGTCCTTGTCTGTGGGGACCCTGCCTGTCTGGACAGAGGTTGTATATAATAACAGTGCTCTATTCAGGAGCCCCTGCTCTAGACTCATCTCTCTGGTCTGTTTGTGCCCTGGAAGTGTGTCCATTTCATCAGACTGGGACCTGAAAGGACCACATCTCTACTGCCCTTGACTACCCCTTCACTGCCTACCCAGAAAGGGAAGGTTCAGGAAGGGTGTGATCAAGGAAACTCACCTTGTCGATGAAGGCAGCAAACCTGTTGTTGAGACACTTGATCTGCTCCTTCTCCTCTTGCTTCACGCACTGCGCATTGGGGTCGATCTCCAGGTTGAGGGGCGTGAGGAGGCTCTCATTGACTGACACGGTGGTGATGCAGGGAGGGCTGAGGCCGCCCACGCCACCGGAGCGGTACCCGAAGCTGCGGCCGCAGTAGCCGGCACGGAAGCCCCCGCAGACGCTGCGGCTACCGAAGCCCCCGGTGAGGCCGCGGTAGCAGGAGATGCCGCGGTAGGGGGCGGCCGTGATGCAGCAGCGGCCGGGCCGGGGTCCGCAGGCGGAGACGCAGCTGAAGGCTGGGAGAGCACGGTAAGATCCGCAAGTCATGGTGTTTCTTTGGGGGCACGGGAGGCTCTCAGGAGGCAGACGGCCTAATGGACGGCGAGTGGACGAGGTGTTCACTTCTTGAACATCGTTGGGCCTTTTATATATGTGAGGAGCCTGATGTATCCACGTGTTAGGAGCAATTAGACACGTTTATGGGCTTGGGTTGTTTAGCTGCTGTTGCTCCTTCCTTAATGTTCTTAATTGGGTGCCAGATGAGGCCAGATGTTTATGGCCTTTTACCCTAAACTGCACAATTTTTGTCCTCAAAGGGCCAGCTCACCTCTCCTCACCCCACCCCAACCTCCTCATACACAGTTGGCGAAAGGTTTTTGAGGATAGGGGAGCGGTGACTCACGTTGCAAAGGAGGGCGGAGGAAGGCGGGGCTGCGGCTTCTCCCGTACCACCCATGTGATGTGCTCATGCCGCTGTCCGTGGTGCTGGTCACATCGGCACTGCAACACTGGGAGAGCGTAAGATCAACAGATGGGCTCCGTGATTTCCCTCACAGGGATGGCTGTTTTTACAGCACCAAAGCCTCACACACCTGCTCCCAGATTCCTCACCTGCACCCATCAGCCAACTCTCTGTATCTTGTCTCTCTCTCTGTTTCTCTCTTTCTCGCACACACACACAAACATACACACTGCGAACTCACATGCTGGACTTCCCATCAACAATCTCACAGATACTCATACGTGCTCATACACACATACATCTACCTCCACTTGCACCTGACAAGTCCCCTTCTTAGACCTTATTTGTTAGCCTGTGCTGAGAGGAGGCACTCCCTCCCACAGAGTCTTCCATGAGGCCTAAGGAGGTACACCTTGGCTCAGCAGTCTCCAGAATGCCCAGCCATTTCCAACAAGGCCCCAAGCAAGGATAGCCTGTCTAGATTTCACCTCCAGGCTCCATGATTTCCCCAGGGCGCAGAAGGACTGGGGTAGACACAGCTATTATAAGTTTTTTTATAGCTTTTGGCTCAGAATACAAGAGAATCTTTCTAGACAGAGCCATATAGAGGGAGCATCCAGCGCCCTGCCATCACCCCCCTGATCCTATATTGCTTTCCATGTTCTAACAACCCTGCAACATCCTTCTGTTTACAGCAATTTGTCAGTAGCATTAGAAGATGCTAATCCATATTGTCAGAACAAATCCATATTGGTGTGTACCATCCATCCAACATAGTTAGATTGGTCCTTGAACCTTATAAGGCTGGGTAGGAACCAGGACTCTTCCATGACTAGATCTATGTGATCTAGGGGAGCAAGGTAGTTCACTCCTCTTGGAAATGGACTAAGCATCTTCTTCCCAGGGCTGCCTTGGAGAATTACAGAGATGTGCATGCACTCAACAAACTCCAGAGCACTGTGCAGATGTGCTTTGTTGTAATCATTAAGAAGCAAGAGGCTCTGGGACTGCATTTTCTCAAAGTTCACATCATGATCCACAAATAGAAGCAACCAGAATTTTAATGAAACAGGTTAGGACAAAATCAAGTAGAGTAGAATATAGTAGAAAACATCAGAGTGTAGCATACATAATTAAAACACTTCAGGATCTTTTATTTCAATAGTATATGATATGTACGTATGTGTGTGCTTAATCACTATGAAAAATTATTTCTTACTATAATTGGAACTAAAAAGTTTAAATACATGGCTTATCAGTTAAGAACACATACCCAGAGTCCAAACTGCCTAGTTTCAAAGTCCCCCTCTCCCAGTTTCTAGCTATGTAACTTCAAGCAATTTCTTAACCTCTCCCTATTTCATTTCATGATTTGTAAAGTAGGGGTAATGCTACCTACCTCATATAGTTTTTATAAGGATTAAAAGAATTAATCCATGTCAAGCAGTTACAATAGAGCCTGACACACTCCTAAGGATGTAATCATATTAGTGGTAGGTGTCGCTACTGCTGCAGTTATAATGTCAGGTTTGATGGAGAGGTAGAGATATGTGTTATTATTGTTGTTGCTACTGCTTCTGCTGTGGATATATCAGCATGTTTCATGGAATATACCTACCTACATTACTAAACCACATGTAAAATACCCACTAATGATGCCTATGTTAAAGGAATAATGAAGTGAAATGAAGTGAAAGTCATTCAGTCATGTCCTACTCTTTGCAACCCCATGGCCTATACAGTCCATGGAATTCTCCAGGCCAGAATCCTGGAGTAGGTAGCCTTTCCCTTCTCCAGGAGATCTTCCCACCCCAGGGATCAAACCCAGGTCTCCCACATTGCAGGCAGAATAGACAGATTAAAATTTAAAATACATGGATAATTCTTAACACAACAGCTGGCACACAGCAAGTGCTCAAAAAATGTTATCAACTCTTATTCTACCATGGAGTTAGTCTTAGGGGCAAGTAGAACTGGAGACCTTTCCTTTATCCTGAAAAAGAACCCAAAATCAAAGGTCCATCCTCAAGCCCAGCTACCTGAGGGAAGGCCCAATGAAAATCTCTCTTCTTAGGCAAAGGGAAAGTGTCACCAATCCTCAGGTAACTACACTACTGGGTGAAAAGAAAAGCTTGTACAGTCCAAAAAGTATGTTATCTGTTATAATTGATGAATTTGTGTTCCTTATTTGGCCTTAACAGACCATTAGAAATCTTTAGCCACAAATTAATGACATGCTCATTCACCTTGCCTAATGGTGAATTTTTATTTATTTATTTATTTTTGCCTAATTCTAAAATCTCCTGATTGATCAGTAGCCCAGGGATATCATGGGGTTGAGGTTGACAATCCATCCAAGTATAATGGAACTCTAAAGAGAGCAGGAATTCCACTGTGGCTGGACATATGGAAGTTGGATTTGAAGAAAAACTTGCCAGAAGGAGGGCAAATAGTCATGCCTTCCTAAGGAGCTTGCATTATGTCTCCCATTTAAGGGAGCTTTATGTAAAAGAGAAACATTCTTTTTTCTGGAGTGGCCATCATGTTTGTGGAGACAGGGTGAACCAAAAGACCTTTATATCTGGAGATCAGAGCCTCTTCAGATCTTGTTTCAAGGGATGCCTGGAGAGAAGGGGTAAATCAGGTAATTTTAACATTGAGAAGTTCTTTTTCAAGACTCCCTCTAGTCCATCCTGCTCCTGTGAAGGATGTTGCAAAGCAGATGCCCCAAGATGGATGGTGGGTTAGACAAGGTAACATCTTGTTGCTAGATTCAAGAATTCTGTGATTGATGTATCCCTGCAATATGCTGAACCCTATCTTAAGTTTGGAAGGAGAGAGGAAAGCATTAAGAGGAGGAAGGAAATATGGATTCTGGAACTCCTGATCTGACAGGGAAGACAGACCCAGAAGTTCAGAAGTTCATGAGAAAGGGCAGAAGCCTAAGAGAGTTTGTTTATAGCTATACCATCAGATCCTCAGGAGCTCAATGCCTGTTGACAGTGCCCATTCCAGGACAGTGTGAAATACAGTTAGTCTGATGAGAAAGGTATGAACGGATCCCTAGAAAGGGTGAGGACAGGCTTCATAAAGCAGCAGGAGGGACAGTGTTGGTAAAAAAGATGTGCATGGAGGTATTTCAAAGAGTCGACAGTGGGGGCAATCTGAGGCAATCTCTTCTTCCTTGCAGAAGAGGAAGGTATCATGAGATGCTTTGACAGTGGAGAGCCAGTGGAGACAGAGACTTCCGAAGCAGGGCCCATGTCATTCTGCTGCATGGCTGCAGACTGGGAAGCAGCCTGTGAACTCTATATCTGGAAGATACCAAAGCTCTAGGCTTGCAGGTATCCAAGAGGTGTGCCAGAGCTCTGCCCCTCAGCCAAGACAGCCTGGGACAGGGACCAATTGTCCATGAGAACTCACCAGGGGAGGGAGGGCCAAAGGCAGTCCTAGAGAATCTGGCAGAGGGGGAAGCCTGACTCAGGAGCTCCACCCTTGGTGAGGTCCATTCCCACCAACCAGGCTGAGCCCCTGCACCTCCCCCAGCCCATGTCCCTGCCCCATAAGGGCTCATTTATTTAGAGCTGGAGCCTACCCTTTAAGTAGGTCTATGCCTGTGCCCCTTCCCCCATGAACCTCCTTTGCTCTTCCATCGTGGAGTGTCCCACTATTCTCCCATGGGTCTTGCCCTTTTTCATCCTCCACTGTCCTCCACTTCCTTCCTCTCTCCTCTGTCTCCCTGAGTCTCCCTTCCATGCCATTCTCCTCACCCCAGTCAGTCTCCATCCTTCTTCCAAGTGGCCCTGGAGAGTAGTAATCTAAAAGCAAGCATCTTTCTTCTTCCTTTCCTCTAGAAAACTACCTTCCATCCACTTCTCTTTCCTCAACCCTACCCCATCTCTACTGAAGGCCCATGGGCTTCAGAATTCTTGCCTTGTTGTCTGCCTTTCCCTTCCACTCCCACCATCACTCAGGTTGAGGAGTTTGCTTTGGTAAAGGACACAACCACTCACTTCATCTTTCCTTCAGGCCCCAGCCAAGAACCTCTCCCCACCCCACCCCCACCCTTAGGAATGGCTGCCATCGGTCTGCTTCATCTGGTCTCCACCCCATCTTACCAAAAAAAGCTTTGCATAATTAACCATCAAGCTTTGATGGCTCCATTACTCAGCACCTAATGTGCATCTGGGATTTATTTCATTCACACAACAAATATTTACTGAGCACCTACTGTGTGCCAAGTCCTTGGAATATAGCCATGAACCAAATGTTTGTACCCATTGGTATGCTGCAGGGTTTGCATTTTTGTTCATGATCTGGGTATATGTACAGCTTTTCCCTTGGAATTGGAAGCTCACAACAAATAAGAGTGAGTTCTCCTCACCCTCTGGTCCTGCACCCTGAGAGCATGCTGAAGGACCCAGAAGAGGTATGGGAGGGAGAGGAATAGTGAGCGTGTGTGAATGTACCATGTACAATGCGATGCTTTAGTGATGGAAGACAGTGGATGGACAGGACTACGATCAAGCTTTTCCATTGCAATCAAATACACCAGGCTATGAGTGCCAGCTCGGCCTCTAACCACAACCTGAGCAAATCTCTTGACCCTCTAGTCCTCAGTGTCCTCATCTGTAAAACAAGAATAATAACACCAGCATCAAAGGGCAACTTGTAAAAATTAAATGCATTAATGCAAGTTGGGCAGTCAGTATAGTATCTACTATGAAATAAGATGAACATCAACAGATGTTGTTATAAGTTTGGAAGACTGTTCATAAAATAGGTTTCTACACTAAGCATATGCTACCTGAATAATTTTTTTAAATAACAACATACCCTAGAAAAACTCTTGTACAGATATACCAGAAGACGTGGGAAATAATGTTCATGGCAGATCTGTTCACAATACACTCTGGGAACAGCCACGAGGCCTTGGAGGTGGAAAGATGAATAAACTGTGACATATTCCTACAGAGTACAATCCACAGTGAACATGAACACAAGACAGCTACAGGAAGCAACTTTGAACAAAGGAATACACACAATATGATTCCATTTATATGAAGTTCAAAAACTGGAATATATGGTTTAGAGATGCCTTCCTTGGTCCTTAAACTAAAGAAAAGCAAAGGAATCATTCAACACAAAATCCCAGAGAAGCATCCTGGTTCAGGAAGGAAGGGGGTGCAGTGACAATGAGGTTCAGAGGAAGTTCCTAAGTTATACATATGTTCTATTTCTTCCCACAGGTGGTAGGCATACCACCTATACATTCTTTTGTAGGGGTGGTATATTTCACAATAAAAGCAATGTTAACTTTCCTGATGGCTCAGCGGGTGAAGAATCAGTCTGCAGTGCAGGAGATGCAGGAGATATGGGTTCAATCCCTGGGTCAGGGAGATCCCCTGAAGAAGGGAATGGCAACCCACTCCAGTATTCTTGCCTGAAAAAATTTCATGGACAGAGGAGCCTGGCAGACTACAGTCCAAAAAGTCACAGAGTTGGACATGACTGAGAACAGTTGACAGGGCTTAACTTCCATAAAGCTCCCGTTGCCAGAGCCAAGACCACACAGTAGTCATTCTGCCAACCCTACCCCCTCCCCACTCCCCTTCTCTCACCAAGAGCTTTTTTCACTCCAAGAAAACCTACAGATACAATGTCTTTTTAGGTCTTCAAAATTAGCAGCCATTAGTAATACCTGAGTTAAATGAAATGGTGTCACATTTGAATTTTTTTATATCCTGGTTTAAATTGCTTCTTTCAAATTGCTTAGCAAAGACCAGCCATTAGTAATTAGCTTATGTTTATGCGTGTCATTTTTATAGGGAGTTACACTAGTAGAAAAGGTAAAGTGTGTGTGAGTTGCACTCTGACTCACAGGGCTTCTCCTTGGGATACCCAGCCAGCTGGCTGGCTGGAAGCACCACAACTCCATTGTGGGCAGTGCCCAGAGTGGCGGATGAGGGCATAAAGGGCCTCAGAAGAGCTGGCCCAGGTCCCCAAACACATAAAGTGACATTAGGAGCCACACCCTCCTCTGGGATGGCCAGATTGCTGACATGGTCCATGACCACATGTCCATCCTATTGCAAGTCCCCATTCCTGAATGTTCTACATGGACATACTATTCTCTTCTTCTCCTTCCTCCTCTTTTCTTACCAACCCCCTCACCTCTTGCCCTAAGCTGCTTTGCCTGCCCTTTGCCCCTACAGCACACCAGCTACCAGCTACAGTGTTGGGCTGCCAGCTACAGTGTTTCTCTTCTCTTTTCTTCCCATCCATTTAAAACAAACCCCTGTTATTTTATGGGATCATTTTTCTAGTCTTACTCTATTGGAATGGAGTGTTTCATGTATGTAGAACACAGTATAATCTTATCAAGGTACTTACAATATACCAGATGCAAGCAAATAGCTAAAACTGCTCTTCTCCATCCCTTTCCTTCAATTCTCAGCCACAGGGTCCTGCAGATCCCCTCTCCTCAGCCTCTCATTGCCCTGTGTCACACACATGCCCATTGGCCCTCCTGGTTCCAACCATTCCAACACCCCCTGACTCTGCCCATTTTTCTTAGACTGACTCTCCTCAATTCTATATCCACAGATTGCTGCTGTTGTTTAATTGCTAAGTCATTTTCAATTCTTTTGTGATGCCATGAACTATAATTCGTCAGGGCTCCTCTGTTCATTGGATTTTGCAGATAAGAAAACTGGAGTAAGTTGCCGTTTCCTTCTTCAGGGGATCTTCCTGACTCAGGAATCAAACCCAAGTCTCCTGCCTTGGCAGGAGGATTCTTTACCACTGAGCCACAAGAGGAGCCCTATATCCACAGAAACCCTCTCCCAATAAGTTTCTCCACCCTCTTGAAAGTCTCCAAGGACTAGGAAATCCAAGGGTTGTCATAACCTATAAGTGAGAAGGCTTGGCATCTCCTCAGTTCCACTTCTTAATAGCTGGGAGGTTTGGGGCAAGTTATTTAACCTCTCCAAGCCTCAGTTTCCTCATCTGTAAAATAGGGATAATGATACCTACTTCATATGGTGGATGTGAGAATTAGAGATCATTTATGGCATATAGTGTTGGTAACAGAGTAGGTGGCCAGTAAAAAGAAAATAGAACCTATATTGCCCTACAGAGATCTTTCTAATTGTAAAGGGGAAAACATACTCAAGTGATCTGATTTAGCATCACCAGTAATAGGACAACTTGATTGTGCTTTCTGGGGTGATACAGTAAGAGTTATAAAGCATTGTTTATGATGTATGCTGCCCAAAAATGTTTCAGTTAAACCCAATCAAGCCTTCAGACTAGCACTATCTGAAAGACACTGGTGTGATGGTGGAAATGTTCTGTTTCTGTGCTGTCAATAATGTAGCTGCTAGTCATGCGTGGCATGTGACTGAAAAACTAGATTTTTTAATTTAATTTTAACTAATTTAAATTTAAATAGCCACACGTGTCTATTGGCTACCATGTTGAACAGCCCAGCTCAAGAGTTTATTTTCAGTGTATAGAAAATACAAGAGAGATAGCCATAAGTTGAATCAAGAAAATCAATTTTTAAAAATCATAGGACAGTTAGGAAATTTTAATATGAATGGATAGGAAATTATTTTTTGGAATTATCATTCTTCTTCTTGCATGTGAAAAATGGTACTGTCTCTATTCTTAAGAAATGCACGCTAAAGTATTTAAGGGTTCCATGCTAAGCTTTCTGTAATCATCAAATAACTGGGCAAATGTGAAGGCAAATATGGCACAATGTTAATAACTCTTGAATGTGGGTACCTGGGTAGAACACATCAGGGTGTTTGTTATACAGGTACCATTTCTTCAACTTTCCTAATTTTGAAAATTTTCATAATAAAAGTGAAAGAAAACATAAAACACAAATATTTAATAATCTGCTGACTGCTGTCATGGCAGGGAAAGTCAGAACTTTTTCAGCAGCCAACTGGACTCGCTGGAGATTGGGAAAATACAGCTTTATGTAACAGCAGGGCCTTGCCCACTACTGGGATGGAAACTTCCAGAAGTTATTTGCTAATACCCCAGTCTCTCCTAGGCCCCCCACTCACACCTGCACACACACAGGTCACCTGCTTCTGCCACTTCTGGTTTCCCTTCTCCTCCCTCCACTCTCCTGCCCTGCCCTTCTCTTTCCAGTCTCCTCAGATGACTGCATGCCCAGCTGGCAAGGCACTTTGAAGATGAAACATGCCGAGTCCCTTAGAGCCCAGGGACTGGCATCCTTTACACAGAGGAGGGTGCGGGCCACTATTAAAGCACATTCTAGAGAGGCGTTGACCTCAGCTAGCCACACAAGCCCATAAAGCACAAATTGCCACAACTGCATCTGCATAGCCAAGCCCCTTCCGACCTGAGCATAAATAGGACCTCGGCTCTTTGAGGAGGACATTGGAGTTTCCACAAGACTCCAGCTCACCTCTCCTGTACTCTGCAACCTACACCTCCAGAAGGATCATGACCTGCGGATCAGGATTCCGTGGCCGCGCCTTCAGCTGTGTCTCCGCCTGCGGACCGCGGCCCGGCCGCTGCTGCATTACGGCCGCCCCCTACCGCGGCATCTCCTGCTACCGCGGCCTCACCGGGGGCTTCGGTAGCCGCAGCATCTGCGGGGGCTTCCGTGCTGGCTCCTTCGGCCGCAGCTTCGGGTATCGCTCCGGTGGCGTGGGCGGCCTCAACCCTCCCTGCATCACCACCGTGTCAGTCAATGAGAGCCTCCTCGCGCCCCTCAACCTGGAGATCGACCCCAATGCGCAGTGCGTGAAGCAAGAGGAGAAGGAACAGATCAAGTGTCTCAACAACAGATTCGCTGCCTTCATCGACAAGGTGAGTGTCCTTGATCACACCCTTCCTGAACCTTCCCTTCCTGGGTGGGCACTCAAGGGTTAGTCACGGGAGCAACAGAGATGTGGGCCAGATGAGCTCCCAGGCTGATGGAGGAGATGGACACACTTCCAGGGCACAAACAGACCAGAGAGATGAGTCTAGAGCAGGGGCTCCTGATTAGAGCACTGTTACTATATACAACCTCTGTCCAGACAAGCAGGGTCCCCACAGACAACGACAAGGCTTGGAACCACATGTCAGAGAAGAAAGCATACATGCAAACAAGAATCAAGAAATGCACACAAGATATGGGAACAGGACCACAGTTCAGCCTTTGAGTGGGTGTCCTTGATCACATCTTTCCTGAACCCACCCATACTAAACTTGGGCTGGGACTGATGAGGCAGTCAAATGCAAAAAGAGCTCTACTTGGCTCCCGACCACATGCCATCTAGACTCAGCAGGTCAGGATAACTCAGTTGACCTGAGGAGGGAATGATCTTTCCCAACCTCTTGCTCTCACCCTAATATGGAAAATCCAAACATGATCACTATCTTGAAATCCGGACGTTGCCTTGTCTTTCACAGTCCCCTCTGTCTAATCTCTGCTGAGTTCTTGGTTTGGGTTGTTGTTGTTCAGTCACTCAGTCCTGTCCAACTCTTTGCGACCCCATGGACTGCAGCACACCAGCTTCCCTATCCTTCACCATCTCCCAGAGCTTGCTCAAACTCATGTCCATTGAGTCAGTGATACAATCCGACCATCTCATCTTTTGTCTCCTCCTTCTCCTCTTGCCCTCAGTCTTTCCCAGCATCAGGGTCTTTTCCAGTGAGTCAACTCTTCACAACAAGTAGCCAAAGTATTGGAGCTTCAGCTTCAGCATCAGTCAAAATATTCAGGGTTGATTTCCTTTAGGATTAACTGGTTTGATCTTCTTGCAGTCCAAGGGACTCTCAAGAGTCTCCATCTCCAGAGCTCGAAAGCATCGATTCTTTGGCACTCAGACTTCTTTAAGGTCCAACTCTCACATCCATACATGACAACTGGAAAAACCTTAGCTTTGACTATATGGACCTTTGTCAGAAAAAGTAATGGTTTTGGAGTTTACCTTGAAGCAATCAGCACCCTCCCCAAGCCCCTCCATCCCCCAAATAGGCTTTGGGGCAGTAGGAGCCATCTGACCCCTCCTCCCACCCCAAATGGCAGGTGCGCTTCCTGGAGCAGCAGAACAAGCTGCTGGAGACCAAGCTACAGTTCTACCAGAACCGCCAGTGCTGTGAGAGCAACCTCGAGCCCCTGTTCAATGGCTACATCGAGACGCTGAGGCGGGAGGCTGAGTGCGTAGAGGCTGACAGCGGGAGGCTGTCCTCAGAGCTCAACAGCCTGCAGGAGGTGCTGGAGGGCTACAAGAAGAAGTGAGTGTGGCTGGGGGTGATGTTGGGCACAGGAAATGGACATGGATTCAACCCACTGGGTGAGACTGAAGCATTTCAAAGAAGGGGATGTGACCATGCAGGGCAAGTTGGTGGTATGCAGCAGGATCCTCCCATCAGGCAGTCGTTGCTCAGATGCCTATGAGTAGGGCCGTGATTCCCTAGGAGGTCTCTCTCCCCTCCTTCAGGCTTCTCTTCTGGAAGCCTGATCACCCAGCAACAGTGCCCTGTGCTCTGTTGGGAGGAGGCTTCTGCATTCTCCCAGGCGTGGCCCCTCAGGCACCCACCTGTAGCACCTGGATGTGATATGAATCTCAGTGTCTCTCAGGGCTGCCAGGTCCTGGGTCTCTGGGTGTCCCACTGTCTAGGTTGCTCTAGTGCTGATGGCCTCTAAGATTCATAGGTCCTCCCCCAGCTGAGCTAGGTTGGACACCCAGGTGGGGAGCGGCTGGGGCTGCAGTGCCCCAGAGGGGCTGCTGTCCACTCCTGGCTGGTGCTGAGTCCTTATTTTCCTCCAGAGGTGACCTCAGAGCAGTTTGGGCAGCGGGGCTGTGAAGAGTCACCCCCTGGATCCCTCAACTCCAAGTAGAGAGAGAATCACAGACACACCCCAAGTCCAACCAGGGAGGACCCAGCAGGGCTGCCAGGGGTCTTGCTGTGTGGGGAGGTCCTTAGTGTTCTCTCCTTCACTCCTGTAAGGTGGTGACCTCCCTCTGTCCTCTTTCCGCAGGTATGAGGAGGAAGTCGCTCTGAGAGCAACAGCTGAGAATGAGTTTGTGGCTCTGAAGAAGGTGAGTAACACAGGATTGGGAAGCACAGACATGAGGGAATATCAGAATGACAGACTCTTGTTGGGGAGATCTATGTTCTCAACCTCCCTGTGGGGTGCAGTGACCTTGCTGAGTCAGGATGGGAAATTCCCATAGACCAGGTCATCAAAGGCACATTCAAGGCTTTGACAAGGGCAGTAACCTTGTAAAATTCACTAGCACCCTGACCTGATGCAGGGGTATGACTGAATTGATCTCTGGATGTTCTGTGCTGCTTCAGAGTTGATAGTCTGTGGCTGGGGTCCCATGGAGGCATTGTAAGCTTCAGTCTCTCTCTTGAGGGATGGTGTCCTGTCTCATGTCTCAGGAGTCTGGTTAAGAGGAGGAGCACAGTCCCAGGGTCTAGGGGGAGGATGGAGCAGAGCCAACAGTGGCCAGGTGGAGTTTTGGAGGACTACAGGGAAACAGGGAAGGGTCAAGGTGGTTGAGCAAGGGAGCCAGTCTGGCAAGCTTAGGGTAAGAAGGAGACATGGGAGGTAAGAGATCTCAGGTAGGTGGGGTGAAAGGCTAGTGGTCCACCTCCAAGGCACAAGGCATTTGTTCTTAGAAGGGGAGGAGGTTGTGAGATGCCTCCAGGGAAGGGCAGCATGGAGATGGCACAGGAAGAGGAACACAGGGAATCCTTTCCCCCTCACCTCCATGTACTGTGTGAGAAGAGAGAGGAATTCGGGTGATGATCACCAGGGGTCCTCTTTGCTCAAAGACTCCCCATCTTCCCAGGATGTGGACTGTGCCTACCTCCGCAAATCAGACCTTGAGGCCAATGTGGAGGCCCTGATTCAGGAGATCGACTTCCTTCGGCGACTGTATGAGGAGGTGAGTGGTTGTGGTCCAGGCAGAAAGCAGCAGCTGGCCCGAAAGAGAGGGCATTGCTCTGCGATCAGAGTTGGACAGGGTTTTGGGCAGGAGCTACAGTCCATGAGGCTGTCAGAGGGGGCCAGGGCTGGAGATCAGGAAGGGCTGAGAAGGCGGGTACACACTGTGGTGGGGAAAGTGATGGTGTAAACAAGACCCTTCCATCCTCCCGCCCCACCATTTGCAGGAGATCCGAGTTCTCCAAGCCCATATCTCAGACACCTCGGTCATCGTCAAGATGGACAACAGCCGGGACCTGAACATGGACAACATTGTGGCTGAGATCAAGGCTCAGTATGATGACATCGCCAGCCGCAGCCGGGCCGAGGCTGAGAGCTGGTACCGCAGCAAGGTGAGTGGTCCAGGACACCTGCCTTCTAGACGTGATGGAAGGGATGAGCAGTATGCATTAACAAGATTTGTCTGGGGATTCTGATTCCTAGAGGTGGTGAAAGAAGTACAGACAGCTCTCAGGTTATAGTGGCAGGACAGGGCTGCCATTGTGGTTTCACAGGCTGTGCGTTGGGCAACCTGAAAATCATCCGTGTCGTTCTGAGTGGGTGGTACATCCCATCCTGAGTTACATGAGCCTTTCTGCTTCCCACCAGTGTGAGGAGATCAAGGCCACAGTGATCCGGCATGGGGAGACCCTGCGTCGCACCAAGGAGGAGATCAACGAGCTGAACCGCGTGATCCAGAGGCTGACGGCTGAGGTCGAGAATGCCAAGTGCCAGGTAGGGTTTTTTTGAGGCTCACCAGGGTCCCAAAGGCAGTGTGTGTGCCCAGCTGGATCTCACCATTCATTCTCCAGTCCACTTGCATGACTTGAGATCCAGTTTGTGGTTACTCAGGGAGCCCCAGGTGATGAAGGGGAGAGGCCTGTTCCTGGGGTGATCCCTGCTGTGTGGAGAGACCATAACCCACCTTGTTCTCTCCTGGGCCCTTAGAACTCCAAGCTGGAGGCTGCAGTGACCCAGGCTGAGCAGCAGGGCGAGGCAGCCCTCAATGATGCCAAGTGCAAGCTGGCCGGGCTGGAGGAGGCCCTGCAGAAGGCCAAGCAGGACATGGCCTGCCTGCTCAAGGAGTACCAGGAGGTGATGAACTCCAAGCTGGGCCTGGACATCGAGATCGCCACCTACAGGCGCCTGCTGGAGGGCGAGGAGCAGAGGTAAGGACCGTCCCAGCCTGGCCCTGACAACTCATTCCCACCCTTTACACAAATACCTCCCTTGATTCTGGCTGAGCAATGGCCAGGTCTGGGGCAACCCTATCATTTATCACTTTGAAGTGGGGTATTCTGAAGACTCTTCCTTCTGACACTCTGATCCTTCTTACCACTCGTGGACCGCACTCCAAGAATTTGTGGAGCTCTGTTTACAGCTCTGGCTCAATCACTAATGTTGCCTTTTCCTTCTTCCCTCTCAGACTGTGTGAAGGCGTTGGGTCCGTGAATGTCTGTGAGTATCCTAGGCCCTGTGTGGATGGGTTTACTCGCTTCCTGTAAAGGATGGAAGCAATGTTTTCTCTAACACCTAAATATGAGTGGGCTGGCATCACAGGAAGAGGGATTTGGGGTCAGACAGCAGGAAGGACCGCTTCTTTTGGACTAGAGTTGTTAAGATGCTTGGAGAGGGTCATAGTCGGGGAGGTGACACCCTCGGTCCCCCAGAATTTTGACGCAGTCTTTGGGGTTCGCAGGTGTCAGCAGCTCCCGCGGCGGGGTCGTCTGCGGGGACCTCTGCGTGTCGGGTTCCCGGCCGGTGACGGGCAGCGTCTGCAGCGCCCCCTGCAGCGGGAACCTGGCGGTGAGCACTGGCCTGTGCGCGCCCTGCGGCCCCTGCAATTCCGTCACGTCTTGCGGCCTGGGCGGCATCAGCTCCTGCGGCGTGGGTTCCCGCGCCAGCGTCTGTCGCAAATGTTAGGCCTCCCAACTCAGGCCCCGCCCGCGCATCTCTCCCGCGCAGCCCGGCAGGGCCCTCCCTGCATGGCCCCGCCCCCTCCCCCCTGCATGGCCCCGCCCCCTCCCCCGCTCTGGGTGGAGCAAGCCCTAGGCAACCTCTCTCGTACTTCGAAAGGTCCGTCCCACTCCTGGCCTCCCAAGTCTGTGCGTAATGCCCTCTTCCTGGGTTCTGCCGCCCGCTCTGGGAAAGGCTACCCTAGAAAAAAGTCCCTTTGGCCACCACAGGAAGGGACCCTAGGGCAGGGAGAACCAAGACCCCACTCCGGGTTGTCGTGGGGCCAATGGCCAGAGTCCCCACCCTGTCCCAGCATCTCCCTTCCTTCTCTGCTGTGTTCATCTCTTCCAAGATCTGTGTTTCCAATAAACCAATGTAGCCAACCCTGAGCCTTGTCTGTACTTATGTTATCCTCCTCAGGGTCGAGGTTTGGGAGAGTCCCCAAGCATGAAGCAGAGAAAGCCCCAGATCTGGGGTCTCCACTAGAGTCCTCTGTCCCTGGGCTCACAGCAGTCTCGAGTTTAGCCAAGGACGGTGCTAGGCCACTATATCCTGGAATTTTATCCACACCACCTTCACGCTATGTCTTGCAGAAGAAACTAGAGCTCAGGGACCCACAGTAGGCGGGGCCAGCCTCTACCCTGAGCTCAGGGGCACACAGCTGGGATTTGAACCTCGTGTGAGTGTTTAGTGGTCATGTCACTAAACCACAACTGCCTCCCTCTGTGCACATCTGTAAACTTATGAATAGATTCACCAGTCACTCAGAGCTTAAGGAAACATCACTCTTGGCTTTGGTGGGGAAGACTCATGCCTGAGTAATTCATGAGAATTCTTTAAGGGGTGAATATATGAACATGACAAGCTTTCAAAAAGCCTTTGATATGACTGCCTTTTTTTTAAACGGAGTCTTTTTGGGGTTTGGAGACCTGCCATCACTGATAAATTACCTCAAAGCTAGACAACAACAAGAAGCAAAAAGACAATGTGGCTCAGAGGTGAGTACACAGACCCTGGATCCAGACTGCATGGGTCCAAAACTGGGCTCTGTTCATAGCTGAGTGACTTTGAGCAGTTTACTTACCCTCTCTGTGCCTCAGTTTCCATCTTCTAAAGTGAAATGATAAAAAGAGCACCTCTCTTTCACCTCCTAGGGTTATTGGCAGGATGAAAGAATTTAATATATGTAAAATAATTAGTGCTTGCCACAAAATAACCGCAACATGTGTTTATTGTCAGTAGTATTCTTTTGCAGAATATAAAATTGAAATCCTTCCTGGGATAAGGGCCATGGCCTGCCTATCATTACACTTATATCTGTGATCAGAGATGCAAGCATAGAGAGAAATCCCTGCCTCTTCTGGGCCATCAAGCTCCTCCCTGCAGTAAACTGTCCCCCCTACACTGATGAGGATATTACAAGTACTGGTGCGAGTGGGACGATGGCCCTTCAGCTTCACAAGAGACCGAACTGAGTACCTGAATATACACGTATACAGCACAGTGAATCTCAAAACTTCTGGATCCGGGCCCAGGAAGCTAACAGAAATGGAAGTCCCCATTCCATCACTAAGGGCAATAGAAATAATTGAGACCAGAAGTGAGAGGTCTGGAAAGACACAGGCTCTTTTAAAGGACAGGATTAATCCTAGGTCTTCTGACCACCAATGTGTCCCCTCCACCCTCCAATGGAATTCTGAGGACAGAGCCCTCGGAGAGTTCCAGAATCCACAACTATTCTAACCAGCCCTCTGTGCTGTGACAACATACAGCTCAGAAGTAGACCTTGTCTGGAGTCCAAATCCAAGGCCCCAGTATCAGCTCCATCTCCCCACCCCCCCCAACCCTGTTCAGGAGCCACCGGTCCTGAGAGACAGCTCCGTCAACTGACCCCTCCCTCTGCATCTCCCTAGTCTCATCAGCCCAGCTGGACCTCGATGACTTGTCATACTTCACTCTCTCACCCTCCCTCTGGCTCTGACCTCTTACCTACTCCAGCTCCACAATCCTCACCTCCCTATAGGTTCCCAGTCCTGGACAGGCTTAGGCAGAGGTACAAGGGTGAATGAATCACATACATGTTGCCCATGATGCAGGATGGTACAGAAAATGAAACATCTTGCTGTGTGACGTTCAGCAAGTCACTTCTCCTTTCCGGGCTTCAGTGTATTCATTAGTGGAAAAAAAAAAAAAAATGATTGGACCAGATAGACGCTAAAGTCCCTTAGCCATTTAAAGTTCTATTTTTTTTAATTGAAATATAGTTGATTTACAATGTTGTGTTAGTTTCAGGTATACAGCAAAGTGATTCAGTATATATATAGATAGATATTATTTTTCAGATTCTTTTACATTTTAGGTTATTACAGGTTATCTAATATAGTTCCCTGTGCTATACAGTAGGACCTGTTGTTTATTTTATATATAGTAGTTTGAATCTCCTAAACCCGAGCTCCTAACTTATCCCTCCCCCTGATCTTTCCCCTTTGGCTAACTGCAAGTTTGTTTCTAACTCTGTGAGTCTAATTCTGTTTTGTAAATAAGTTCATTCAGTTCAGTTCAGTTGCTCAGTTGTGTCCGACTCTTTGCAACCCCATGGACTGCAGCACACCAGGCCTCCCTGTCCATCACCAACTCCCGGAGTTCACTCAAATTCACGTCCATCGAGTCGGGATGCCATCCATCCATCTCATCCTCTGTTGTCGCCTTTTCCTCCTGCCCCCAATCCCTCCCAGCATCAGAGTCTTTTCCAGTGAGTCAACTCTTTGCATGAGGTGGCCAAAGTACTGGAGTTTCAGCTTCAGCATCATTCCTTCCAAGGAAATCCCAGGGCTGATCTCCTTTAGAATGGACTGGTTGGATCTCCTTGCAGTCCAAGGGATTCTCAGGAGTCTTCTCCAACACCACAGTTCAAAAGCATCAATTCTTCGGCACTCAGCTTTCTTCACAGTCCAACTCTCACATCTATACATGACCACTGGAAAAACTATAGCCTTGACTAGACAGACCTTAGGATCACTTTTTTAGACTCCACATATAAGTGGTGTATTTGTCTTTCTCTGTCTTACTTCGCTTAATATGATAATCTCTAGGTCCATCTATGTTGCTGCAAATGGCATCATTTCATTCTTTTTTATGGCTGAGTAATATTCTAGTATATAAATGCCACATCTTCTTAATCCATCTGTCGATGGACATTTAGCTTGCTTCCTTGGCTTGTGTAATCAGTGAAAGCTCTATTATTCTTTAGTAGATGTGGGACGGGACAAGGAGCTGAAGGGAAGTAGGGAGCCACTGTGCCATGCACTGTGCTTCATCCCTCACAGCTCACTGTCTGTAGCTTTCTGTCTGTGAGTGGAACAGAATGATCGCATCCAGGTACATGCACACGTCTGGGCATCTGTGTGGAAAGATGTACGTGTGTGAATATGTGTATACCTGTGTATATGTGCTGAAGAGAGGACATTTGTGGGTACATGAGGGTATGACTGCAGTGTGAGTGCATAGGTGGACTGGTTTGGGTGAGACGGGGTCACATATGAAGAACTGGACTCCACACTATGGTGGGAGTGGTGACAGGCAGGTGCTGCTGGGGGTCATGCTGGGGAGGTACCCTCTGACTGGGGAACCCTAGCTCTAACTTGGGCTCCTCTACCTACCCCTCTTGCCCTATAATTACTGCAGCTCCAGCCAGGGCAGAGGGAGACCAGCTGGCCTTCTTGAAGTTGTACAGCCTTCTTCAAAGGTACTCAAAACTTTCCCCAAGAACTCCAGTAAGTGAAATATTGACTATATTCATAGAATGCCTACTATGTTTTCAGCTCCTTACATATAGTAATATATTTAATTCTGAAACCTCCCTGTGTTAGGTACTATTCTTATTTTACAGATCAACAGTAGAGAGATTCCTTAGGGAGGAAAAATACAAGGGATAAATGAATCTTCATTAGGTGTAGAGAGAGCAGGAATGAGGCCCAGAAACAGTAAAAGCAAGATTGGGAAGAGAATCTGGGCCCTTTCTTCTTATTCCAAGCTGGGCTGGTTGATATACTGTAGCTAGAATCACATCAGGAAGGGCTGTATCTAAATGCATCAAGAGACTCCCAAGGAGGTCCCTAGGGTTAATAGTGGGAGAACAGGGCCCGATTCGTCCAAGGACAGAGTGGACCACACAGGACCACAGGGCTTCAGCCCATGCATATCTACTACATGGCAGACTCTGGAGATGGATGGATGAGGTAGGTCACGGTCCTCAAGAGATGCTATGAAGTTGCATGCAACACTCCAAGTGCTGCTATCAAGTGTGAGGCAGGGGTGGGGGCAGATGGGGGCTGACCCCTCAGGATCTCTTTCGATGAGAAGCAACTGGTGACACCTCTCCTCCCTTCAGATGTCACTCGACTCACAAAGCTTTGTAAATAGATGAGGACTGACTCTCCATAAATGCCCCAGACTGGAATGTGGCCTGTGGCCAGGAAAGCCACTCAGAAAATAGGTCCCCAGACCACAAGCATTGGCCTGGGCCCAACAAGTGACTAAAATCTGACCCCATGGCCCTTGGCGTCTCTAGCCTGACATCAGGCTTCGGATTTGGAAAGAAAACATGTGGTCTGCAACCAGTCCTCAGTGATACTGGTTGCAGGACGCTCACCATCAATCCTGCCTACAGCTCCTGGGGCGCATGGGGTGGGGGTGGGGTGGCAGGGAGGGGCATAGCTCTTCCTTCTGTACTTCCCATAATCTTCCTTCATTGACATGATCAGCAGGGCAGAAGGTGGAAAAACCTGACTTTGAATATCAGAGAATCTCATCACCTCCTAGCAAAATGCAGGGAACACAAAATCCACCTGAAAAAGTGTGCAGAGGAGCGGCTCTGCTTTCAGGCAGCTGCTTTGCATTGGGTGTGTTGTCAGAATGTTTATACCATTGGTGTCGGTCAGAAAGGATCAAGAAGGCTGATACATGAGTCCAGTGGGGCCCTGTTCCCTTCCCTCAGGTGGATGGCAGGCTGCCAGCCAAGTTCTGGTCCCATTCCTCTTGCATGAGACTGCTCTGTTTATCCAGGAGGTAGGCCTTTTGGGTACCTGTTCTCTGGGCAGGAACCCAGAAAACACAGCAGACACTCTGGCACTAGCAAACCTTAAAAGGTAAACCTGGGGCCTCTGGCCAGTGACTCACCTTAGCCCCACCCAGGGAAATAGAAAGCAGGGACCACTGTCCACCAGATAGGTTGGTGATGTAATCCTTTGTGCAACAGAAAAGAATGTGAGCTCCTTGAATGGAGGCTTCTCTCAGGCCTGTGTGGCAAGGAAAGAACCCAGAAACCCAGCCTTTCTCAGGCCACCCCACCGCAACAAACTGGCCTACCTTCTGCACCCTCTCCCAAAGATGCCTTGTGAAAATGCAGACCAAACTACACCAGAGACCTGGAAGTAGCCAAACTGGAACTTCTGATTCCAAAGCTCATGTTTTCCTTCTCTGTGGTATGTTGTTCCCAGCCCACGGTCAGATGATTTGTTCATTTAAAGCCTGGACCACCCAACTATGTCCATGTCCTCCAGCCCTAATCTGCCAGGGTCATTTTCCCCCAGGCCTGTCCTCAAGTGCTCGCACCAGGGCAATAGAGTGAGGCTCACCTTCAACCCCATCATTGTGTTTCTTTCTGCTCCATTTCCTGGTTTAAGGCCTGCCCCCCACCCACCACCACCAGACCATTGCCCAGGACTAGAGTGCCTTGCCCACCAAGCACTATGCCTGACCTTCAGTGGCCATTCGGCACTTACAGAGTGAGTGGATCAATGAATGCAGTTCTCGGCAGCTCTGGCAAGATTAGCTGCCTGTGGACCCCAGGCTGGGAATCAGTCCACCATCATGCATGAATCAACCCCTTCTTTCCCTTTCACTGGGTTTTCCTGGTAGCTCCAGGGGCCCACACACACACACACACACACACGCACGCACGCACGCACACGCACACAGACACCACACAGAACATCCCTAACCCTTAAGATCCCGGTCCTCTGATATCACCATCAGCTGAAGTTATATGAACCCACACACCCAAAGTGGGGTTGCTTCCTGGTAATGTCTCCCCTTTTCTTATCCCTCCCCCAAATCCAGCCAGCTTTTGTCTTTGCTCTGGGGATAGAGAGCCTGAAGAATCTAGGCACAAACAGCAGAAAGGCTCCAACTGCTACATAACTTTTTATTGCAGAGGAGGAGTCCCAGGAAAAGAAGGGGATGGGGCAGTTCAGAGGGGAGGCGTGCTGGGTCCAGGGAAGACAAATACCATGCTTCCCAGTGGCACAGCGTCCAGCCTATCCCCACACTGGGGACGGGTCTATCATGGTCCAATAAACTACATTCAAAGACTTTATACCCTAGGGTGGGGACAAGAGGGAGAGGTAAGACGAGGGTCGGAACCGTGGGAGCGGGCATCTGAGACACAGGTCCAAGTCACTGGAGAGGAAGCTAGGGTTCCTTGACTTCTCTGGAGTAGGGCAGGAAGGATTCAGCATCCGCGTGAGCGGCTGCAGCGTAAACCCCCGACACAGCCGGGGGAGCCGCAGAGCGCATAGCCGCCGCTAGGGGCGCTCGTCTCCACGGCGCTGGGACCCGCTCCGGGCGGCCGCAGTGCCTCAGGGCCCGAGGCTGAGCCCGGCAGGCCGGTGGGAGCACTTCCCAGGGCTGAGCGGAGAGCGGCTGTTGGAGGAAAAAACTCTTAAGTCTCCCCTGCCCTTTCTGCCCCAGAAGACAGACATACAGATATACAGATGTGCAGACACCTCCCCCTACCAGAAGACAGACGTGCAAACTCCTCAAAGTGACAGATACACAGACCCGATCCCCTAAGAAACAAACTCGGGAATGTCCCCTCCCTGGAGTCAGCCCCAGATTCTCCCCCACGCGAGAATAAAACAGTCTCTTCCACGGGGATAAATCCACAGACCTTCTTCCCACACCCCAGGACACATCTATAGATCCCCCACCAAAGAGCAGACCACAGAACCCCCTTTCCCAATACACACAAACACCAATTAACCACCCCCAAGAGAAAAAACAGCTCTCACAAAGGGGAGACACAGGGGAAGAGGCTCCCTACTCCTTCCCAGAGAGGATACATGCCCAGGGTGGGGAGGGGATGATATGTGGCCCCTTCCACCCCAGGTTACTCTCTTATTTACTTACTGACATTTCCTGCCCCAAATCCCAGATCAAGCCTGCAGGGAGAAGGAGGCAGCAGGTGAGTGAACCCATCTACCAGGCAGAATACTCACCATTCTTCAAAACAAAGCACTTCTGGCCCTCTCCAGACAGGCAGAAATCCTTCCCTTCTGAAAGCTACTTGGGTCTCTCAGATCCACTCAGCCCTTTTGAGTAAAGACTCCTTCTGGACCTTTACACCCTACCCTTCCTGTCTTAAATTCAAATAATTCTTTTACTAAAGAATTCTTAGAGAAGGGAGAAGGCAGAAGATCTACCCTGTCTTTAGCCTAAACTTATCTTGAAATTAGACCCCAGGATGGGGGCATTTTGAAGGCAGATCCCAGAGGAGATAGGTCAGTTGTCTGGAGAATATTGTTCAAGCCTCACCCAGTCTGTTTCTACCAGTGGGTCCCTAAGGTGGTCTTTTACTCTCTGAGACTCAGTTTCCTCATCTGTAAAATGGAAATAATAGAACCTCCCTCCCAGGAGTTTAAAGGAGACAATACATGCAGCTTGTCTGCTGCATGATGGGTTCCCTTTCCTTCCCCTCAGCCTAGTGGGCCCAGCTGGAGCTGGAAGCCCTTGGGTCTCTACCTGCCTAATGTTAAAAGCCAGGCCCTACCTCTTGCCATAAACCCTGCCTCCCCCAGGCCTGGAGGAGAGAGGAGCAGAGTTAAAGGCACCCACACCAGGGATCTTACTCCCCCTGGCTGGGCCTTGGTCCTTGCAGTTGTCTCAAGACAAACTGGCTCCTGCTTTCTGATCCTAAGAGTGGAAGAGTTACTCATCACAGGTGCTAAAGTTACTTGTTAGCTGGGACCCTTGGTCTAAAGGTCTGTGAGATGGAGGGAAAAAAACTGACTCCAGGAGAAGAGATCCCTGGATACCCAGCTCACCTCTCCTCACCTTATCCCCAACCCCAGCTGGCAAGGACCCAGGCAGTATCCTCCCTTAAGCTTCTCTACTCCTCGCCTTGACCACATCTGAAGCACCGCCTAGCCCTCACCTGCTCTCCTCACCCTCCAGCAGCTTCCTGTAGATGGCGATCTCGAACTCCAGGCCCAGCTTGAAGATCATGAGCTCCTGGTACTCACGCAGCTGCCGCACCATGTCCTGCTTGGCCTTCTGCAGGGCAGCTTCCAGCCAGACCAGCTTGCCCTTGGCGCTTCCTGAGGCACTTTCCTCCTGCAGAGCAGCTGGGTCCTTGCCTCTCTCTGGCTCACGGGCCTGGGGGCAAAGGGAAGACCACAGACAAGGACATCCTCAGCCCCTCCCCACTCAAGGGTCCAGACCTTTCTCCATAGCCGGAGGGCCGAAGAGAAGTTAGAGATCGCTAAGAGAAATGAGTGTGCCTGCTCTGAAATCTGTGTTTGTGTGTCTGCCCCACTCCCAGGGTGGAGGTTGTTGGGGACCAGCCATCTTAGGTGACTGAGAGCCTTTTGCATCTAGTATGTGGATGTGCCTGCTAAGTCGCTTCAGTCACGTCCAACTCTTTGTGATCCTATGGACTGTAGCCCACCAGGCTCCTCTGTCCATGGGATTCTCCAGGCAAGAATACTGGAGTGGGTTGCCCCGCCCTCCTCCAGGGGGTCTTCCCAACCCAGGAGTTGAACCCGTGTCTTCCGCAGCCACACCTTGGCAGACTGGTTCTTTACCTCTAGCCCACCTGGGAAGCCCGCATCTAGTATAGTAACACTTCCAAAATGAGCTAGGGTCTGGGAAGCAGCAAATACATTTTAGCATGTCATTCTGGGGTTATTGTTTCATCAGGGAAATGAACAGGAAAAGTATCCTTTCCTCACAACAGACTGGAATTTGTAGTCTCTAGAGAAAAAAATATTGATAATAAAGGCCTGCGTTGGTGAGGCATACTTGCTGCTTAGAGAACCAGTCGGGGAATCAGAGCAGCTGAGGCTGCCGGGAGACTGCCAACAATGGGCCCACCCAGCCACCACTCTGTCACCCCTGGAACCTGAACAGTTTGTCCCCTCCTCAAAGTCGGGGTTCCTGGAGAAGGGAGAACCCCCACGAATATCCTGCAGAGCCTGAGACACTTGTCTCTGCAGAAAACAAGAACTGACTGGAAGCAGAACCTTTGCGGGGTGGAGCGTGGGCCAACGCAGGAGCTTGACCAAGAGGGTGGCTGAGGGGAAAGAGGAGCAGGTGAGAGGGAGAGAGGTGGGGAGAAAGAGGGCATTCATGTGGGAGCCTTCTCTTTCTGGCGCCTAAAGCCTGAGAAACACAAATGCCTACAGAGCCTGGCTGGAGACATCAAAAAGTATAGGCCAGCGACTTTCCTGATGGTTCAGTGGTGAAGACTGCACTCCCAATGCCCAGGGCCTTGTTCCATCCCTGATCAGATCAGGGAACTAGGAATGCTGTAACTAAGACTGGACACAGCGGGGGTGGCGGGGAGGGAGGGGAGAAGGAATAAAGGCCAAATATAAAGTGTATATGGATAGTACCCAGCTTCACAAAGAAATATAGACACTCTAATTTTCCTGAAATCACAAGGATGTCTTTCCTGTTTCAGTCTTTCATTTCTTCACCTTAGATAGAGAGCTAGATCCAGAGCCTAGCTGTATCTCTTTGACAAGGATGACAAGAGTACTAGCCAAGGTGAGGATAAATGGCAAAGATCCCTCTGCCTCAGTGTCAAAGGATGCAGTTTGGAGTGGTGGAGTCTGCGGCACGCTGCAGGAGCATGACCCTCATGTGAAGATGAAAGAGAAGACAGAGGCCTCTCTTCTCTCACCAGATGTTACTGTGTGAGACCAGTTTAATATTGCCAGATCTGCATGTTTGTAGAGGGAATCCATGATACTGAATTTCTAGGTAAGATCTTGACATTTCTGAAGATGGGCTCAAATTTCACACTGTAGGACAATCACAAAACATACAGACTTAAAAATATATATACATAAAAAATGATATACAAACTAGCATCCATATGCATAGACTTTTACCTACATGTTAATTACTTATCCACATTAAAAAAAAACTCAAAGTCCTGGGCAAATGGAAGCATGGTATATACACACATAACCACACTCCTCTTTGCTCAGACATTCACAAAGAGAAACTCTATCCAAAGGATGAGGGGTGTCTGTCTAGTCTAGTCTGGGATGCATCACCAACATCACCACGCAGCTACCCCGCGCCCGCCCCTCACCTGGCTCTTGGTGCCATCCACCTCCACTGTCAGCCGCTGGATGGCCTGGTTCAGCCTGTTTAGCTCCTCCTTACTGTGTCGCAGGTCCTGCGTGTGTTTCTGCACTGTTGCCTTTATCTCCTCGCACTGTGAGGTGGGGACAGCCAAGTGAGTGGAGGGTTGATCAAGAAGATGAGGAAGCAGCAGGTGCACTCACTGGAGACCAGCAAGACTGTTGCAGCACCCACCCACCCACTTGCTATCATGGGTGGGTCATTTGACTCCTCTGAGCCTCTGCTGCTCCATCTATAAGATGGGCATGGTCATCCTTTCTATCCCCAGAGGTGGTTGAGAGAAGGAAGGGCACTTGGCTGGCACCATGGCACGTGGGCCACCAGGTCTGCGGATGCCAGAGGTGGTGTGGACTCAGCCACAAAGGGTAACAGCGTCGCAGTCTGTTGAGTCTTTGGACTGAGACCACACAGAGTGGACCCCAGGAATCAGGGTAGCTGACCCTAGGACATCAGTTCTCGTCCTTCACTACACAGGCTCATCTAAACGAATACAAAAGGCAGGTAAAAAAAATTCAACATTCCCGAATTTTAAAAATACTTTTTCAAATCTAAGAATATGAAGAAACTTTCCTAATTTGATGAAGGTTACTAATCATTGACAAAGGACCCAGTTTACAGCTACTTCCCCAAACCCCAGGCCACTCTGGGACAACATTATGGGATGACAAGGGACAAAATCAGTGGGCCTTTACCCTTCCTGCATCCTGTCTGTACATGCCAACATCTAACCAGTTGGGTACCGTGACCAATGCTTTCACAGTGCCTTACACTCTCCAGTATTTTCCCTCCACCATCTCCCTGGGGCTCAGGACCACCTGTGAGGTAGGCCAGGGAGATGTTCTTGTCTCTATTATCTTCCCTTGGGCAAGCTGATGCTCAGCCACTGTGCAAGAAGTAGGGACCCTGAGGGATATGACCAACCCTGCCAGTCAATGGCTGAGCCTGGCTGCATCTTAAGTCCACACACTTTGCTCTGCTCCCAAGGAACAGATAAAGTCAACAGGCCCTTCAACACAGAGAATAGGAACCGTTCACTCCAGCCCAGTGCAAATTTCCTTCCAAGGTATTGATAGATAGGGTGTGGGGAATGGATGAAAAGAGACTGTGAAACTTCATCTCCGACCAATCTCTGCCCTATTCTTACTGCCCGCACCCGCTCTCATTACCAAAAGCTGAAGACACAGCAGGCAAGCTTGTGCCTGGCTGGGTCCAACAGATCTGCGTGGAGTTCAAGACTCCTCCTCCTCTGTGAACTAATGAGCCGTCCAGACAAGTCTCACCATGATAAGCAGAGCTGTTTTCTCCTCGAAGCCTCCCGTGGGCCCTGAAGCTCAGCTCTAGCCCAGAGAGCTCCTAGAATGCTCAGCTCTGAGGGACAAGGCCTCTTCTTCCTGGGGGCTCTGTGACTTCATCTTGTTACATTTGCAGAGTTCTTTTTGGGGGGAGTGGTGGAAAGAGCCGTCCTGTGAGCCCAGAGGGGAACATGATAGTCTCTGAGCTGCAAAGGACCTGCAAAGAATAAGAGGAGGAGGAGGAAGCGGGGTAGGGGAAGGAAAATGACTTCAGGTGGGGGAAACGGGTGGAACTGGGGAGTCTGGGCTTTGGGAGTGGGCCACAGGGAGCCACAGAAGGCACTTGAAGAGGCCAGCAGCCTGGTGTATGTACGATGCAGTGTGGGAAGGCCTGTCTGGTAGCAATACAGAAGACAGGAGGGAGAGAGATTACGGCTGAGAGTCCATTTCCACTAGTAGGTAGGAAATCTGGGAAAAGACAGGACTCCAAACTGAAGGAGTAACAGGGACCAGAGAACACAAGTTGATCGGCATTTTCTTTTGTTTGATAAATTTCTCATACATGCAAGAGTATATATAGCATGCATTTAATGATTTAAATAGCGACATAATAAAACAAGCCCTTGTGTGCCCACCAGTACTTCCAAAGCCCGCTGTGGGACGGACCCTTCCTACTTACAGCGTCCTCTCCCTCTGACCCCATTCAGTCTCCAAGGTGACCACTATCTTGGGTTTCTGCGTTGAGCACCCCCTTGCGTTTTCTTTATTGTTGTATCATATGTGTATGAATCCCTAAGCAACTGTTTTAGTTTTGCCTTCCTTTAAGACTTCTATACGGAGAAGGCAATGGCACCCCACTCCAGTACTCTTGCCTGGAAAATCCCATGGACAGAGGAGCCTGGTAGGCTGCAGTCCATGGGGTCGCTAGAGTTGGACACGACTGAGCGACTTCACTTTCACTTTTCACTTTCATGCATTGGAGAAGGAAATGGCAACCCACTCCAGTGTTCTTGCCTGGAGAATCCCAGGGACGGGGAAGCCTGGTGGGTTGCCGTCTCTGGGGTCACACAGAGTCGGACACGACTGAAGCGACTTAGCAGTAGCAGCAAGACTTCTATAAATAGAATCACATGCGGGCTTCTATGACTTGCTTCTCCCTCCTCAACATTCTAATTGTGAGATTCAACCATTCTGATGCGTTAGCTTAGTTTGTGTTGCAATGCTGTAGAGTATCCCAGTGTGATTATTGCTCCTAGGGGTATACACATGTGTGCTTTTTTTTTTTTTTTTTTTTTGGTCATAGCAAACAATGCTGCTATGAACTTTGGGGTTTGTATTTGCTAGTGTACTTTGGCAAGAGTTTCTTTAGGGTACTGACTGTCAAATTTTTTTTGTAGCCATAGCTCAAGTTATAAGAAATACATTTTAGGGACTTCCTTGGTGGTCCAGTGGTTAAAAATCTGTGTTGCAAGGCAAGGAAGACAGATTCTAGCCCTGGTCAGGGGTTAAGATCTCACGTGCCACGGGAGCAACTAAACCCAAGTGCTGCGATTACTGAGCCCACAGGCTCTGGAGCCCACGCACCACAACCAAAGACCCTGTATGACTCAGCGATGATCTCACGTGCTGTAACTAAAACCCAACACAGCCAGTTAAATAAATAAAAATTAAGTAAATTTTTTAAAAATATATTTTATATCATGGATCAGTACCTATACACATATCCACACACATGAACTGAAATAAATTTTATGAAACATTACTTCTACTGTAAAGTGCCCTCTGATCCTCTAATTGATCACTTTAATGTTTCACTTTCAATTTATGGACCTAGGTTTTAAGTAAGGGCTCGTGTTCAGGTTTTCATATGTTTTAGTTTTTTCACCAAGCCTTATGTTTAGGTTTCATTTCTTATAAATAGCATATTAATCTCATTATTTGTTAAATAGTGTAATGAAAACGAAATATCCGTGAACTACCTTACTGCCACAAGAACCCATTCTTTCCTCTCCCTCTCACTCTGGAGGTAACCACTTCCTTGAATTTGTGTCAACATCCCCTTGCTTTTTTTTTTAAGTTTTATCACATACATTACATATTTCTAAAAATATATCTGTAAGGTTTTCTTGTTTGTTTTTTAATAAAAAGGGTATCACACAGGGCTTGCTTTTTTTGTTGTTGTCTTTTAACATTATATAGCTAAGATTCCTCCCCTAGCATTCATAGTATTCTCTTGAGCGAATATACTACATTTCTATGTTATTCTGTTTTATTTTTTCCTTTTACAAAGTTGGTTCTACAACCATTTTTCTAAATGACCCCTGATGCACAGATGTGAGAATTTCTCTTTGATACACATCTGAGATCTAGGAGTGGAACTTGGGGATCTTAGGATGGTCAAATGTTCAACACGACAAAACAAAAATTATCCACCAAAGTTGTTATAGTAAGAATTTACACTTGGTCAGCACTATATGACTTCCCAGGTGGAGTTAGTGGTAAAGAACCTGCCTTCTGATGCAAGAGAATCAAGAGACACAGATTCAATCCCTGAGTTGGGAAGATCGCCTGGAGTGAAACATGGAAACCCACTCCAGTATTCTTGCCTGGAGAATCCCATGGACAGAGGAGCCTGGTGGGCTACAGTTCAGTTCAGTTCAGTCGCTCAGTCGTGTCCGACTCTTTGCGACCCCATGAATCGCAGCACACCAGGCCTCCCTGTCCATCACCAACTCCTGGAGTTCACCCAGACTCATATCCATCAAGTCAGTGATGCCATCCAGCCATCTCATCCTCTGTCGTCCCCTTCTCCTCCTACCCCCAATCCCTCCCAGCATCAGAGTCTTTTCCAATGAGTCAACTCTTGTTATGATCAGTGCATTTTCTTGGCAAAACTCTATTAGTCTTTGCCCTGCTTCATTCCATATTCCAAGGCCAAATTTGCCTGTTACTCCAGGTGTTTCTTGACTTCCTACTTTTGCATTCCAGTCCCCTATAATGAAAAGGACATCTTTTTTGGATGTTAGTTCTAAAAGGTCTTGTAGGTCTTCATAGAACTGTTCAACTTCAGCTTCTTCAGCGTTACTGGTTGGGGCATAGACTTGGATTACTATGATATTGAATGGTTTGCCTTGGAAATGAACAGAGATCATTCTGTCATTTTTGAGATTGCATCCAAGTACTGCATTTCAGACTCTCTTGTTGACCATGATGGCTACTCCATTTCTTCTGAGGGATTCCTGCCCGCAGTAGCAGATATAATGGTCATCTGAGTTAAATTCACCCATTCCAGTCCATTTCAGTTCGCTGATTCCTAGAATGTCGACATTCACTCTTGCCATCTCTTGTTTGACCACTTCCAATTTGCCTTGATTCATGAACCTGACATTCCAGGTCCCTATGCAATATTGCTCTTTACAGCATCGGACCTTGCTTCTATCACCAGTCCCATCCACAACTGGGTATTGTTTTTGCTTTGGCTCCATCCCTTCATTCTTTCTGGAGTTATTTCTCCACTGATCTCCAGTAGCATATTGGGCACCTACTGACCTGGGGAGTTCCTCTTTCAGGGCTACAGTTCATGGGGTCATAAAGAGTCAGACACGGCTGAGTAACAGGCATGGCATGACAGCACTGTATGAAAGATTCATACATTCTCCACATGTCTTAATTTTCAACAATTTAATGGGGACTTCCCTGGTGGTCCAGGGACTAAGACTCCATGCTCCCGATGCCAGGGGACTGGGTTCAATCCCTGGTCAGGGAACTAGATCCCACATCCTGCAACTAAGAGTTTTCATGCAGCAATTAAAGATCCCATTTGCTGCTACTAAGACCCAGAACAGTCAAATACATAAATAAATATCTTTCAAAAAACAATTACATAGTATAATCAATCTTATTTTTGACCTTGCTTTGAATTTTCATGATTACTGTTGAGGTTGAATAGCTCTTTAAATGTTTATTATCCATATGGATTTGCTTTCTTTTGATCATTTTTTTTTTTTGGATTGTTTGCCTTATTCCTATTGAATTACAGATGTTCTTTATATTTCTAGTTATTACTATTTTATCACTTATATGTATCACAAATAGCACTTTCAAATTTATAGTTCATCTTTTTACTTTCTTTATGGCATATTTTTATCAATAAAAGTTCTTAATTTTAATGTAGTCTAACTTATCAAGCTTTTATATTCAGCACTCTGTGTGACTTGCTTAAAAGTCCTTTTCTATACCAAGATCAGAAAGGTAGTCTCCATTTTTTTTCTTCTTAGAGTGTTAAAGTTTTGCATTTGACATGTATAATTTTAATTTGCTTGAAATTGGTTTTGTGTATCACAGAAGTCAGGGATCCAATTTCATTCTTTCCCATGTGGATAACCAATGTATAGTTCTTTCTCTGCTATTGATCTGTGGATCAAAGATATATATAGATATATATCTATATAGATATAGATATAGATATAAGGTATATTTAGCTTTATATATTATATAATTTTATTTATGTCATATTTATTTAATATATTTATATCATATATACACACAAGAATAAATTGACCAATGTAACAAAACAGAGAGCCCCTAAATTGATATGTATTATATAAATGTCATATATACATATATGATGCAATATATTATACAGTATGTCATAAGCATAAATAATGCAATACATATGTTTTATATATGTATGTATACAATACACATCAATTTAAGGGCTCTCTATTTTGTCTCATTGGTCAATTTGCCTAATCTTGTATAGATACTGCACTGAATTTCTGTAGCTTTCTGAAAGGGCAAATATTCATTCTTTCTTTTACATCAGTGCCCTAGCTATTCTCAAACTTTTCTCTTCACCATAAATTTTAGAAACAGCTTGTTAAGATTTATATAAACGCTTGTTTGAAATTCGATTGTAGTGGCACTTATACTGTAAATCAATTTAAGGAGAATTAATGTCTTCTTTTCTCTCAACAATGCTGTATCTCTTCATTTAGTTAGGTCTGCATTTTAACTTTCATTTCCTATAACATTTCGTTAAATGTTTGTATTTCTCTAGGCATAGTTCTCTCACATATTTGTTAGATTTATTTCTAAGTATCTTATGGGTTTTAAAGTCATTAGCTTATCTATTTTATTGGGAGATAATTTACATACAATAAAATACACACAGTTCAACAAGTTTTGATAGATGTTTGCTCTCATTCAACCATCACTGAATGAAGATAAATGACATTCCAGCAAGCATCTCAGTAGTTTCCTTTATACCCCTTTGCAGCAATCTTCCCACCTCATCCAAGACAACTACTGAACTAATTTCTAGCAATGAAAATTAGTATCGCCAGTTGGAGAACTTCCTATGAATAGAAGCACACAGCATATACTCTGATTATTTTCACTTAGCATAATGCTTTTGAATCATCCATGTTATTTCATGAATCAGTAGTTCATTCTTTTTTCTTGCTGAATGATAACATCACATGAATATATCTCTGTTTATCCATTTATCTATTAATAAAATGTTTTTATTGTTTCTACTTTGGGGCTGTTATGATTCAAGCTCCTAAGTAATTCATGTACAAGTCTCTGTGTAGACCTCTTTTCATTTCTTGTAGATAAATACCCAAGAGAGGAATTGCTGTGCCATTTGGCAAATGTACGTTTAAATTTATAAGAAATTGGCAAACTGTTTTCGGAGGTGATTATATCATTTTATCCTCCTTGAAAATTCCAGCTACTCCAGCTACTAGGTCAGTCTTTTAAATGATTAGTCTTTTAAATGATTAGTCTAGTGGGTAAGCTTTTTCTCATTGTGGTTTAATTTAGGTTTCTCTGATGACTAATAATGATGAATGGCTTCTCACATACTTCAGTTCAGTTGCTCAGTCATGCCCAACTCTTTGCGACCCCATGAACTGCAGCATGCCAGGCTTCCCTGTTCATCACCAACTCCCAGAGCCTACTCAAACTCATGTCCATTGCATCAGTGAAGCCATCCAACCATCTCATCCTCTGTCATCCCCTTCTCCTCCCACCTTCAATCTTTCCCAGCATCAGGGTCTTTTCCAATGAGTCAGCTCTTCACATCAGGTTGCCAAAGTATTGGACTTTTAGCTTCAGCATCAGCACTTCCGATGAATATTCAGGACTGATGTCCTTTAGGATTGGCTGGTTGGATCTCCTTGCAGTCCAAGGGACTCTCAAGAGTCTTCTCCAACACCACAGTTCAAAAGCATCAATTCTTTGGCACTTAGCTTTCTTTATAGTCCAACTCTCACATCCATACATGACTACTGGAAAAACCATAGCTTTGACTAGATGGAACTTTGTTGGCAAAGTAATGTCTGTGCTTTGTAATATGCTGTCTATGTTGGTCATAGCTTTTCTTCCAAGGAGCAAGAGTCTTTTAATTTCATGGCTGCAGTTACCACCTGCAGTGATTTTGGACCCCCAAAAAATAAAGTCTCTCACCGTTTCCATTGTTTCCTCATCTATTTGGCATGAAGTGATAGGACCAGATGCCATGATCTTAGTTTTCTGAATATTGAGTTTTAAGCCAACTCTTTCACTCTCCTCTTTCATTTTCATCAAGAGGCTCTTTAGTTCTTCTTCACTTTCTGCCATGAGGGTGGTGTCATCTGTGTATCTGAGGTTATTGATATTTCTCCCAGCAATCTTGATTCTCTCATACTTACTGAACCTTAATACATCTTTGTATTAGGTTTGTAAAGTGTCAACTGAAGTCTTTTACCCATTTTGATTGAGTTGTTTGTCTCCTTGTTACCGAACCCAAGTCTGACTGCTCAATGCTCAAAAACTATTAAAGAGGCCAGGCTAGTGGAAAGAAACTTTGCTTTATTTTGCATGCCAGCAAGCAAGGAGGCAGGATGGGGGTGGGGGAGGTGGACACCTGTCCAAAAACTGACTCCCCCAACCACTGACAGGGGGCAAGAGCTTTTATAGACAGAAGGAGAGGGTTACATGCAGAAATAGCACAGTCAGCCCTGACAGTCATCTTGAGGTTGGGCATCAGTGGTCTGACCAGTGTCAACTTGACTGTTTTAGGTATAGTTTATCTTCAGGTCCATGGTCGATTTGTTCTCATTTCCTTGAGGCCAATTCTTGGAATTACAGCAGCTTATGTCATGGCTACATTCTGGTCATCATACAGTTACCTTCTTCCACCTGGTGAGGGTTTCAGTATCTATAAGATGGTTCATAGGATATGGCTCAGCATATTATCCACAGTCCTTGAGAGGGAACTAAATGTCCCTGATTATGCTTAATGACTACATTATTATTATGTTGTCTCCTTTGATTGTTTTCCTTTGTTTCTGCATTTTCTGACTTCTCTGATTAAACTTATTCTTTGGCTAAAGTTTTTCCATGGACAAAATGCAGGCAGAGGACACGAGGGGGCAAGGACTATGGGGTCCTCCTCCATTTCATTCTTATTGAGAGCTGAGTTCTTTACATTTACATTTAATGTAATCATTGATATGATTGGTTTTAAGTCAGTAATTTTGTTGTCTGTTTCACATTTGTCTGGTGTGCTTTTTTTGTTCTCTAAAGTTCGTTTTCTGCCTTCTTTTGATTTAATCAAACATTTTTAAAATATTTCAAGATTACTTATTCTATTGGCTTTTTAGCACTTTTTTTTTTTTTTTTAATAATAAACACTGTTTCAGTGATTGCTCTAGAGCTAAAACTGAATGTGCATCCTTGGGACTTCCCTGGTGGTTCAATGGTTAGGACTCTGATTCCACCGGTGGGGCTGAGGTTCAGTCCCTGGTCGAGGAACCAAGATACTACAAGCCATGCAACTTGATAAAAAAAAAACAGCATCCTTAATTTATCAAAGTCAATTAAGATCCCCTGGAGGAGGACATGGCAATCCTTTCTCCAGTATTCTTGCCTGGAGAATCCCATGGACAGAGGAGCCTACCGGGCTGCAGTCCCTAGGGTCGCAAAGAGTTGGACACGACTGAAGCATCTGAGCACACGCACAAGTCATCTTCCTGGGGATTAGGCTGATGTGAGATGCTTCTGTTCACCCCTCTTATGATAGCATCTTGGTTCACATTTCATGATTTTTGATTAATTGTGAGCTTCCATTTGTTGTAACACTCTCTGGAAGAATTCCTAGAAGCCTGGGTTTGAATGGCATTCTTCTAGAAAGGATTTGTATTTGCTCTTGCCAGATTCAGGGGAGAACCACCAACCTGGGCTCATTTTAAACAATGTTCTCATGTGTGGTACTGTGGGTATTTGCCACCAAAAGGAAAAAAAAAGTAAACTTCAGCCCAGAGCTGGATGAGGGCAAACTTGTGGTTTAAAGTTATCAGGAAAAACTTTTCTTTACCAAAGCCAAGGTCAAGACGTACATGTTTCTTTCCTCTCTTTTTGCGGATTCTTGTCCTGCTTCCCCCTTCACTGAGGATCATCCAGTTGCCTATTATGGACCTTGGGTCCAATTCTCTTTTATCGGCCTAGGCTTTGTGTCCTGTCCCCTAACCATGGTGGGCTTCCATCCACTGAATGCCAATGACCAACAGATGCCCCTTCCATGCCATCAGGCTTCATCATCCACATACTTCCCTGGAGTCATGCTTATTGTTATTGTTATCCAACTCTGATCATCTCCCATGTGTTCTTGCTAGCTCATGATGCATTAAAATATTTTTTTAATATATTATCTAGAATTTTAATGACAAAAAGTTTATTCAGAGTTCCTAGTCTGACTTCGGAGAAGGCAATGGCACCCCACTCCGGTACTCTTGCCTGGAAAATCCTATGGACGGAGGAGCCTGGTAGGCTGCAGTCCATGGGGTCGCTAAGAGTCGGACACGACTGAGCGACTTCACTTTCACTTTTCACTTTCATGCATTGGAGAAGGAAATGGCAACCCACTCCAGTGTTCTTGCCTGGAGAATCCCAGGGATGGAGGAGCCTGGTGGGCTGCCGTCTATGGGGTCGCACAGAGTCGGACACGACTGAAGTGACTTAGCAGCAGCAGCAGAAGTCTGACTTACCGCAAGAAAAGAAGTTGCTGATGGCATTCTTCAGAGAAAACAATTCACAAAGTTTGGTGACTCGTTAGATAGGGAAAATAGGTGTCAAAGAGTTTTAAGCTGGAGATATTAGAAAGAACTGATAGAAAGAAGGAAAGTTGATGAATGGGCCATCTGTAGACAGGAAAATGATGAGATGTTTTTAAGGCTGCTTGAATTTCAATTATCAGTGCAACATTCACGTGGAGGTGCCCCATGGTCGATCAGAAACCTCAGAGATGAACTCATTCATTCTCTCAACATTGCTCAGTGCCTGCTATAAGCCAACACTGTGTCAGACACTTCCTAGCACTAGAGAACTACCTCAGAGAGCCCTGAGCACACAATAGCACAGCCTGAGCATCAGGCCCGCCCCTCCAACACCCCCCGCCACCACCCCCCATCCCACCCCCACTTCCTGGAGATCCCACCCACCCGTTCCAAGCCTGGAATAATGGACAGAAAGATGCACACATATGATGGAAACTAGATGACTTTATTTTAAGCACAGTTAGCAAGGAGGAAAGAAGATTTGGGAAAGGAAGTGACGAACATTCAAGAATGCAAGGGAAAGAAAGGTGGGAGGGGGACTTAGGTGTTGCCCTCTTCGTGGGATCAGAGAGCCCAGGATCCTCAAATAGACTACATCCACGGATCACTCCTCCCAGCAGCCTTTCTCAGCCAGAGGCAGGCAGGAGACAAGGAGGGGAGGAGGGGATTCCCACACAAGAATTGAGAGGTGGACAGTAGAGAAGGTGAGTCAGAATGATGGGTTGCACATGGTAGGGTTGGGCAGACAGGCCAGCTGGGAGGCTCAGAGAGGGTGAGATGGGCTGGGGCTTGGGTGCCTCCTCAAGTCCTACCAGCTCAACACTTCTTACAGCTGCTGCCACAGGCTCCCACCCCATAGGAACCGATGCCACAGGTACGGGTGGCTGAGAGGTCACCACATACAACTCCACCCCGGGAGCTGCTCACTCCTGCACAGAGACAATAATGGTAAGTCAGAACCTTCGGGGGTAGTGGGGAGCTGGTCCCAAGCACACTCCCTCCCTAACACCCAGCAGGATGTCTCTGGATCATCCACATCTCCAGGGAGAAAGACAATCTGAACTCCCGTGTGGTCTCAGGACTCCCATCCTCACAGGACAGGAATGACCTCAATCTTTCTTAATCTATTCTTCTGTAGCTGATTTCAGGAAGACCTCCATGGGGACAACCATGCTAATAAAATACCTGTTTTGATCTAGAACAAGACAACTGGAGTATGGACAAGTGTGTTTGGACAAGGAGAAAGTCAGAGCTTCCTATAATGGCGAAAATAAGACTGACACTCTAACAGGCAGGGGGTGAAGTATTATTCCACTCCTAACCTGTCAACCAGCTCCCTCTTTGTAACTGTGTGATTGGAAATGAATGGAACTCTTCTCCCAGGGTCTTTTCACCCTCAGAGCTAAGACATTTTTCCCACCGTCTCACTTCAGTGTCTCCCCTTCAGGGCCCGAATTACTCACTGACATTCACAGCACTGATGCCTTCACACAGCCTGATGTGGGAGAGAAAAGAGCATTAGGACTGGGTGTTAGTTTCTGACAACGATCCCAGAAGTCACATGGTCACCCACTCTGAACCCAGTCACCTAAGAAGCCACCCAAGTTCCTCCCCAGAAGGTCAGAGAAGGTCTGGGGTCCAGCACCCCTAGAGGCTCAGCATCTCCCCAGCTCTGTTTCAAGAGAACACAAGGGGCAGGATCTCCCAGGTCCCTCTAGGAAGAGGGTCCTACTGAAGTGCAGTGGGACTGCCCCCAGGACTCCAGCTTCAAACTGCCGACCCCACTCCTACTGACTGGCTCTACCATCCTGAACAATCCAGTCTCCCTGGGCCACAAGCTTTTCATCTCTCTAATCGAAATGTATTTTTCTATTTGCCCTTTCAGTTTGAGGCCATTTTTATCCTGTCCCTTAAGCAAGGATGTTCTGGTACCAGCTCCTACCAGTTAGTTCACAGATACTGTTTTGTACATTTCTAGCCAACTCTGCATGAAGTCACAGTGGTAGCTTGAGCCCAGGCATGATAGAAGTATTTATACCACTAAAATATGCAAATGTTATACATCACAGACTTTTTATTCCCTCAGAGAACCAGCAAACTATTGTCCCTAACCAAATGATGTTGGAGCCCATTGGAAATCAGACAGCGGGCTCAACTGAGACTGTTCTCCTTAGCCTCTCCTCGGAGCAGAGAGGGAGCCAGAAAGGGTTCCAAGATGTAAACAGAAGAAGGAATGGGGAAGTAGTAGAGGAAAAAAAATGGGCCAGGTCTATGCAATTGAGGCCCCAGCTGTGCAGACTGTACCCACCTCTGCTCCTCGCCCTCCAGCAGGCGCCTGTAGGTGGCGATCTCGATGTCCAGGCCTAGCTTGGCGCTCATCACCTCCTGGTACTCCTTGAGCAGGCAGGCCATGTCCTGCTTGGCCTTCTGCAGGGTTTTCTCCAGCCCCGCCAGCTTGCCCCGGGCATCATTAAGGGCCGCCTCGCCCTGCTGCTCCGCCTGGGTCACTGCGGCCTCCAGCTTGGAGTTCTAAGGGCCCAGGAGAGAACAAGGTGGGTTATGGCCTCTGGGTTTCTGTGTCCATTTCCTGGATGTGTCTAGTCTCTCTACCTAGATGAGATCACCCCAGAAACAGACCTCTCCCCTTCATCAACTGGGGCTCCCTGAAGGGCCATAACTTAGGACTCAAGTCATACGAATGGGTTGGAGAGTGAATGGTGAGATCCAGCTGGGCGCACACACTGCCTGTGGGACCCTGGGTGGGCCTCAAAAAAACCCTACCTGGCTCTTAGCATTTTCAATCTCAGCTGTCAGCCTCTGGATCAGGCGGTTGAGCTCGTTGATCTCCTCCTTGGTGCGGCGCAGGGTCTCCCCATGCCGGATCACCGTGGCCTTGATCTCCTCATACTGGAAGAGGAAGCAGAGAGGCTCATGAAACTCAGGACAGGACCTCCCACACATTCAGGACAATGTAGATGATTTGCAGGTTGTCCAGTGCTCAGCCTGTGCAACCATACACGGCAGCCCTGCCTTTCTACCCCAGCCTGAGAGATGTCAATACTTTATTTACCGTCCCTAAGGATCAGAATCCCCAGACAAAAGTAGCCTTTTTTAATAAATGCCTTGAATCCCCCCCAGCGCCACATCTAGGAGGCAGGTGTCCTGGACCACTCACCTTGCTGCGGTACCAGCTCTCAGCCTCGGCCCGGCTGCGGCTGGCAATTTCATCATAGTGAGCCTTGATCTCGGCGACAATGCTGTCCATGTTCAGGTACCGGCTATTGTCCATCTTGACGACAACTGAGGTGTCTGAGATGTGGGCTTGCATGACTCTCAACTCCTGTAGGGCCAAGAGTCATTCACATTACATACACCATCCAGAGCCAAGTAGAACAGAGTTCACTTCCACCTTTACACACACACACACACACACACACACACACACACACAAGCCCACAATTTCCAAAACCCTCACGCCTGCAGGCACCCCTGTCTATTTCCTCTGTACACAGGCCGGCCTGGGAATCAGGAGACCTGAGTAATGTCCTCTCTGCTGGTGCTCACCTCTTCATACAAGGTCTTCAGGAAGCCCACCTCCTCTACCAGGCTGTGTGCGTTGGCCTCCAGATCTCCTTTGAGCACATAGGCATGATTAACCTCCTGGAGATACAAACACACAGCAATCCCTGGTCATTGCAGAGGCTTTCCAGTGGGGGCTCCACTTCCCCCAACCCCATCCCCAGCCCTGCAAAGCAAGTCGTAGGCATATATCAGTAAGTCAAGAATAAGGGAACTAAGGTCTCCCACCAACTCTAGCAAAACATCCTGTGTGACTTTAGAAAGTCCTTCTATCTCTCTGGGCCACTCTATTAAGGGAGAGCCAAAGAATTCCTGCCCTGTAGATCTCCCAGAGTGTGAGAAGGGATATGCCTATCGGTTGGAATAAAATATAAGTTTATTAACTGAACAAGGGCATACCGATGCCCTGAGGGCTACCAGACTCCCAGGCAACTATCCCCCAAGCAGACCTACTCACCTGCTTGATTTTGACAAACTCATTCTCTGCCGTGGTCTTCAGGGCGACCTCCTCTTCATACCTCCACAATGGAAGTTAATTTGAAACAGAGATTTAGCTAGTAATGGAAAGGAGGGCTCAACCTGACCCATCACATCCACCCCCCAGGATATCTGAAACATCCCTCTCACCCATATCCCTAATTACACATTTCTCTAACTTAGACATGATTCACTTTAAAGATACTGGTTTTGTTATTACTCAAGTATAATAAACTGCCTGGAAAGGTGGATGGAACTAGTAGGTTGAACCAGTGATTGTGAACAGTGGAGAAGACATAGTGTCATTTCTTTGTACCTCCAGTACCTAGCATAGTAAAGAAAAGAGTGAGTGTTCAGAACAGGTTTGTGGGACAGGTCAATGGATGGATGGATGGATGGATGGATGAAGAGGGATATGGTCCCTATCCTAAGAAGTTCATAATGCAATAGAAAGACTCTTTGCTGACATTTCAGCTTCTCTTCTTTTCGTGTGTCTTCCTGTCACTGCCTTTAAAGCTGATAAAAGCAAAAGTGGGTTAATGAAGAAAGAAGTTTCTAAGGCCAGTGTGCTCAGTGGTTCCCCAATTGTCGTATCATGTCAACCCTTCTGAGAGAAGTGGACCTTCCCAAATGCACTCACTTCTTCTTGTAGCCCTGCAGCACCTCCTGCAGGCTGTTGAGCTCTGAGGCCAGCCTCCCGCTGTCGGCCTCCACACGCTCAGCCTCCCGCCTCAGCGTCTCGATGTAGCCATTGAACAGGGGCTCCAGGTTGCTCTCGCAGCAGCGCTGGTTCTGGTAGAACTGCCACTTGGTCTCCAGCAGCTTGTTCTGCTGCTCCAGGAAGCACACCTGCCGCCCAGAGGAATAGTCACCCAGACAGCCGTAATTCCAGCATCCTGCAGAATCTACCCTCCAAAACTTCCGCCCATCCCTTTCCCCCATCCCACCCCAACACATACATGAGGATTTCTGTCACTGAGATGGCTGCAGATCTGAGTCCAAGTATCCATGATCAAGCGGAAAAGTCCTTTCTCATGCCTGGCTTCACTGTGCCAGGGATCAGAATCCCCTCCCAAATGACTAAGCCTTCCCCTGGAAAACCTTCCCCAGTTAGGTCTCCTGCTGGCCCATTCCTGTCTGAAGTGAACATTACTGGGGAAGCCTCAGCTGGCCCCAGAGTTCAGTGTGAGAGTGTGTGAGTGAGTGAGTGTGGGGCGGGGATGCGGAGAGAGAGATCGGCAGGGGACAACTAAGCATTCCAGATGTCCGCAAGGATGACCCTATAGTCCTATTTCTATTTCTTTTTTTCTTCTGTTTCTATTTCTGACGTAAATTTTGTATGTGTCCCATGGGGGACAGGGGTCTGTGTCCGCTTCCCTCTGACATGCAGTTCCAAGCCTGTTCTTATCTCTCTTGTACATTATAACAGTGCTATCATACCAGGAGCCCCTGCTCAATGCTCACATCTCTCTAGTCGGTCTGTGCCCTGGAAATATGTCCATCTCCTCCATCAGACTTGGGATTCATCTGGTCCACATCTCTCTTACCCCCTGACTAACCCTTCAGTGCCTACCCAGGAAAGAAGGTTCAGGAAGGGTGTGATCAAGGACACCCACCTTGTCAATGAAGGCAGCAAACTTGCTGTTGAGGCTCTTGATCTGCTCCTTCTCCTGGTGCTTTATGCGCTGTGCATTGGGGTCGATCTCCAGGTTGAGGGGCTTGAGGAGGCTCTGGTTGACTGACACGGAGGTGATGCAGGGAGGGCTGGGGCCACCAGAGCGGTACCCAAAGCTGCGGCTGCTGGAACCAGCACGGGAGCCCCCGCAGACACTGCGACTGCTGAAGCCCCCAGTGAGCCCACGGTAGCAGGAGACACCGCGGTAAGGAGCAGCCGTGATGCAGCAGCGGCTGGGCCTGGGCCCACAGGCCGAGACACAGCTGAAGGTGCGACCAGGAGCGTACCTTTGAGTGGTCACACAGGAGCTGGAACTGCGGACTCCACTACGGGAGCTAAAGCAAGCCGATCCACAGGTCATAGTGACTCAAGGCTGGAGGAGATGAAGCCAGAGGAAGAGGAGAAGGGTTCTGAGCTCTCCCTCACTGTCTGTGCCTTTTATAAACCCAGACACCTGGCGCTGTCTACGTCACCATGTGGAGCAAACTTCTTGTCACCTTTATGGGCTTGGGGAATTTCTCAGTTGTTTCTCCTCTCCTGGGATAATATCATCAAGATGGGGCTTTGGAAAATCCTACACTCAGGCAACTCTGAAGCCTTGGCAGAATTTTTTCCATAGTTCAGGGCCTGAGGGTGCCAAGGAGCCTAGATCAACCAAGGCCTGGGGACTCTGCATTTTGCGAGATAATTGAGGAGAGGAAGGGAAGCTGGGTTGGGATGATGGTTTTCAGGTCAGCTGGACTCATAACCTCTGACTTTTAGTTTGGGCCACAAGATGCACTAAGACCAGGGACAAAGGGTGGGCCAGCCTATGGTGGGAAGGTGGCCGTGGACCCTGGCAGCTTTGAGAGCAAGAGCCTTCCAGGGGCTTCACAGGTAGGGTCTTGGGGACCAACTCTTCAGGGCAACCTATGACACTTGACCCTTGGCATGGCCAGAAGGAAACTGTGTTTACTCCCACCAAGACGTGGAAAAGCCAGTCATACAACCAAAAAAAAGTATTTGTTCAGCCACTTCATGCTGGGGGATCCATGAAGTGGGTAGATGTGTGTGAGCAGTGGTGTGAGAGTTCAGTATCTGAATCCCTAAAACCCTCTCTGTCCACCCACCTCCATCCCTCTTTGTGTGCCTTCAAGATTCCTCACCCACACCTGACACAGAGTGTCTTCCTCAACTAGACCTTAAGTGCAAGGCCACACTCCCCAGACAGTCTCTTTCAAAGGCCTCCCTGTTTTCTGGGGCATTTTCAGAAGAGCTTCTCCAATAAGCTCTGGGCCTGGACTGAGTGGAGGGAACTGGGATCCATTCCAAGAAACTTCAATGGATTTATTTCTAAGTATCTTATGGGTTTTAAAGTCATTAGCTTGTCTATTTTATTGGGAGATAATTTACATACAGTAAAATACACACAGTTCAACAAGTTTTGATAGATGTTTGCTCTCATTCAACCATCACTGAATGAAGATAAATGACATTCCAGCAAGCATCTCAGTAGTTTCCTTCATACCCCTTTGCAGCAATCTTCCCACCTCATCCAAGACAACTACTGAACTAATTTCTAGCAATGAAAATTAGTATCGCCAGTTGGAGAACTTCCTATGAATAGAAGCACACAGCATATACTCTGATTATTTTCACTTAGCATAATGCTTTTGAATCATCCATGTTATTTCATGAATCAGTAGTTCATTCTTTTTTCTTGCTGAATGATAATCATCACATGAATATATCTCTGTTTATCCATTTACCTATTAATAAAATGTTTTTATTGTTTCTACTTTGGGGCTGTTATGATTCAAGCTCCTAAGTAATTCATGTACAAGTCTCTGTGTAGACCTCTTTTCATTTCTTGTAGATAAATACCCAAGAGAGGAATTGCTGTGCCATTTGGCAAATGTACGTTTAAATTTATAAGAAATTGGCAAACTGTTTTCGGAGGTGATTATATCATTTTATCCTCCTTGAAAATTCCAGCTACTCCAGCTACTAGGTCAGTCTTTTAAATGATTAGTCTTTTAAATGATTAGTCTAGTGGGTAAGCTTTTTCTCATTGTGGTTTAATTTAGGTTTCTCTGATGACTAATAATGATGAATGGCTTCTCACATACTTCAGTTCAGTTGCTCAGTCATGCCCAACTCTTTGCGACCCCATGAACTGCAGCATGCCAGTCTTCCCTGTTCATCACCAACTCCCAGAGCCTACTCAAACTCATGTCCATTGCATCAGTGAAGCCATCCAACCATCTCATCCTCTGTCGTCCCCTTCTCCTCCCACCTTCAATCTTTCCCAGCATCAGGGTCTTTTCCAATGAGTCAGCTCTTCACATCAGGTTGCCAAAGTATTGGACTTTTAGCTTCAGCATCAGCACTTCCGATGAATATTCAGGACTGATGTCCTTTAGGATTGGCTGGTTGGATCTCCTTGCAGTCCAAGGGACTCTCAAGAGTCTTCTCCAACACCACAGTTCAAAAGCATCAATTCTTTGGCACTTAGCTTTCTTTATAGTCCAACTCTCACATCCATACATGACTACTGGAAAAACCATAGCTTTGACTAGATGGAACTTTGTTGGCAAAGTAATGTCTGTGCTTTGTAATATGCTGTCTATGTTGGTCATAGCTTTTCTTCCAAGGAGCAAGAGTCTTTTAATTTCATGGCTGCAGTTACCACCTGCAGTGATTTTGGACCCCCAAAAAATAAAGTCTCTCACCGTTTCCATTGTTTCCTCATCTATTTGGCATGAAGTGATAGGACCAGATGCCATGATCTTAGTTTTCTGAATATTGAGTTTTAAGCCAACTCTTTCACTCTCCTCTTTCATTTTCATCAAGAGGCTCTTTAGTTCTTCTTCACTTTCTGCCATGAGGGTGGTGTCATCTGTGTATCTGAGGTTATTGATATTTCTCCCAGCAATCTTGATTCTCTCATACTTACTGAACCTTAATACATCTTTGTATTAGGTTTGTAAAGTGTCAACTGAAGTCTTTTACCCATTTTGATTGAGTTGTTTGTCTCCTTGTTACCGAACCCAAGTCTGACTGCTCAATGCTCAAAAACTATTAAAGAGGCCAGGCTAGTGGAAAGAAACTTTGCTTTATTTTGCATGCCAGCAAGCAAGGAGGCAGGATGGGGGTGGGGGAGGTGGACACCTGTCCAAAAACTGACTCCCCCAACCACTGACAGGGGGCAAGAGCTTTTATAGACAGAAGGAGAGGGTTACATGCAGAAATAGCACAGTCAGCCCTGACAGTCATCTTGAGGTTGGGCATCAGTGGTCTGACCAGTGTCAACTTGACTGTTTTAGGTATAGTTTATCTTCAGGTCCATGGTCGATTTGTTCTCATTTCCTTGAGGCCAATTCTTGGAATTACAGCAGCTTATGTCATGGCTACATTCTGGTCATCATACAGTTACCTTCTTCCACCTGGTGAGGGTTTCAGTATCTATAAGATGGTTCATAGGATATGGCTCAGCATATTATCCACAGTCCTTGAGAGGGAACTAAATGTCCCTGATTATGCTTAATGACTACATTATTATTATGTTGTCTCCTTTGATTGTTTTCCTTTGTTTCTGCATTTTCTGACTTCTCTGATTAAACTTATTCTTTGGCTAAAGTTTTTCCATGGACAAAATGCAGGCAGAGGACACGAGGGGGCAAGGACTATGGGGTCCTCCTCCATTTCATTCTTATTGAGAGCTGAGTTCTTTACATTTACATTTAATGTAATCATTGATATGATTGGTTTTAAGTCAGTAATTTTGTTGTCTGTTTCACATTTGTCTGGTGTGCTTTTTTTGTTCTCTAAAGTTCGTTTTCTGCCTTCTTTTGATTTAATCAAACATTTTTAAAATATTTCAAGATTACTTATTCTATTGGCTTTTTAGCACTTTTTTTTTTTTTTAATAATAAACACTGTTTCAGTGATTGCTCTAGAGCTAAAACTGAATGTGCATCCTTGGGACTTCCCTGGTGGTTCAATGGTTAGGACTCTGATTCCACCGGTGGGGCTGAGGTTCAGTCCCTGGTCGAGGAACCAAGATACTACAAGCCATGCAACTTGATAAAAAAAAACAGCATCCTTAATTTATCAAAGTCAATTAAGATCCCCTGGAGGAGGACATGGCAATCCTTTCTCCAGTATTCTTGCCTGGAGAATCCCATGGACAGAGGAGCCTACCGGGCTGCAGTCCCTAGGGTCGCAAAGAGTTGGACACGACTGAAGCATCTGAGCACACGCACAAGTCATCTTCCTGGGGATTAGGCTGATGTGAGATGCTTCTGTTCACCCCTCTTATGATAGCATCTTGGTTCACATTTCATGATTTTTGATTAATTGTGAGCTTCCATTTGTTGTAACACTCTCTGGAAGAATTCCTAGAAGCCTGGGTTTGAATGGCATTCTTCTAGAAAGGATTTGTATTTGCTCTTGCCAGATTCAGGGGAGAACCACCAACCTGGGCTCATTTTAAACAATGTTCTCATGTGTGGTACTGTGGGTATTTGCCACCAAAAGGAAAAAAAAAGTAAACTTCAGCCCAGAGCTGGATGAGGGCAAACTTGTGGTTTAAAGTTATCAGGAAAAACTTTTCTTTACCAAAGCCAAGGTCAAGACGTACATGTTTCTTTCCTCTCTTTTTGCGGATTCTTGTCCTGCTTCCCCCTTCACTGAGGATCATCCAGTTGCCTATTATGGACCTTGGGTCCAATTCTCTTTTATCGGCCTAGGCTTTGTGTCCTGTCCCCTAACCATGGTGGGCTTCCATCCACTGAATGCCAATGACCAACAGATGCCCCTTCCATGCCATCAGGCTTCATCATCCACATACTTCCCTGGAGTCATGCTTATTGTTATTGTTATCCAACTCTGATCATCTCCCATGTGTTCTTGCTAGCTCATGATGCATTAAAATATTTTTTTAATATATTATCTAGAATTTTAATGACAAAAAGTTTATTCAGAGTTCCTAGTCTGACTTCGGAGAAGGCAATGGCACCCCACTCCGGTACTCTTGCCTGGAAAATCCTATGGACGGAGGAGCCTGGTAGGCTGCAGTCCATGGGGTCGCTAAGAGTCGGACACGACTGAGCGACTTCACTTTCACTTTTCACTTTCATGCATTGGAGAAGGAAATGGCAACCCACTCCAGTGTTCTTGCCTGGAGAATCCCAGGGATGGAGGAGCCTGGTGGGCTGCCGTCTATGGGGTCGCACAGAGTCGGACACGACTGAAGTGACTTAGCAGCAGCAGCAGAAGTCTGACTTACCGCAAGAAAAGAAGTTGCTGATGGCATTCTTCAGAGAAAACAATTCACAAAGTTTGGTGACTCGTTAGATAGGGAAAATAGGTGTCAAAGAGTTTTAAGCTGGAGATATTAGAAAGAACTGATAGAAAGAAGGAAAGTTGATGAATGGGCCATCTGTAGACAGGAAAATGATGAGATGTTTTTAAGGCTGCTTGAATTTCAATTATCAGTGCAACATTCACGTGGAGGTGCCCCATGGTCGATCAGAAACCTCAGAGATGAACTCATTCATTCTCTCAACATTGCTCAGTGCCTGCTATAAGCCAACACTGTGTCAGACACTTCCTAGCACTAGAGAACTACCTCAGAGAGCCCTGAGCACACAATAGCACAGCCTGAGCATCAGGCCCGCCCCTCCAACACCCCCCGCCACCACCCCCCATCCCACCCCCACTTCCTGGAGATCCCACCCACCCGTTCCAAGCCTGGAATAATGGACAGAAAGATGCACACATATGATGGAAACTAGATGACTTTATTTTAAGCACAGTTAGCAAGGAGGAAAGAAGATTTGGGAAAGGAAGTGACGAACATTCAAGAATGCAAGGGAAAGAAAGGTGGGAGGGGGACTTAGGTGTTGCCCTCTTCGTGGGATCAGAGAGCCCAGGATCCTCAAATAGACTACATCCACGGATCACTCCTCCCAGCAGCCTTTCTCAGCCAGAGGCAGGCAGGAGACAAGGAGGGGAGGAGGGGATTCCCACACAAGAATTGAGAGGTGGACAGTAGAGAAGGTGAGTCAGAATGATGGGTTGCACATGGTAGGGTTGGGCAGACAGGCCAGCTGGGAGGCTCAGAGAGGGTGAGATGGGCTGGGGCTTGGGTGCCTCCTCAAGTCCTACCAGCTCAACACTTCTTACAGCTGCTGCCACAGGCTCCCACCCCATAGGAACCGATGCCACAGGTACGGGTAGCTGAGAGGTCACCACATACAACTCCACCCCGGGAGCTGCTCACTCCTGCACAGAGACAATAATGGTAAGTCAGAACCTTCGGGGGTAGTGGGGAGCTGGTCCCAAGCACACTCCCTCCCTAACACCCAGCAGGATGTCTCTGGATCATCCACATCTCCAGGGAGAAAGACAATCTGAACTCCCGTGTGGTCTCAGGACTCCCATCCTCACAGGACAGGAATGACCTCAATCTTTCTTAATCTATTCTTCTGTAGCTGATTTCAGGAAGACCTCCATGGGGACAACCATGCTAATAAAATACCTGTTTTGATCTAGAACAAGACAACTGGAGTATGGACAAGTGTGTTTGGACAAGGAGAAAGTCAGAGCTTCCTATAATGGCGAAAATAAGACTGACACTCTAACAGGCAGGGGGTGAAGTATTATTCCACTCCTAACCTGTCAACCAGCTCCCTCTTTGTAACTGTGTGATTGGAAATGAATGGAACTCTTCTCCCAGGGTCTTTTCACCCTCAGAGCTAAGACATTTTTCCCACTGTCTCACTTCAGTGTCTCCCCTTCAGGGCCCGAATTACTCACTGACATTCACAGCACTGATGCCTTCACACAGCCTGATGTGGGAGAGAAAAGAGCATTAGGACTGGGTGTTAGTTTCTGACAATGATCCCAGAAGTCACATGGTCACCCACTCTGAACCCAGTCACCTAAGAAGCCACCCAAGTTCCTCCCCAGAAGGTCAGAGAAGGTCTGGGGTCCAGCACCCCTAGAGGCTCAGCATCTCCCCAGCTCTGTTTCAAGAGAACACAAGGGGCAGGATCTCCCAGGTCCCTCTAGGAAGAGGGTCCTACTGAAGTGCAGTGGGACTGCCCCCAGGACTCCAGCTTCAGACTGCCGACCCCACTCCTACTGACTGGCTCTACCATCCTGAACAATCCAGTCTCCCTGGGCCACAAGCTTTTCATCTCTCTAATCGAAATGTATTTTTCTATTTGCCCTTTCAGTTTGAGGCCATTTTTATCCTGTCCCTTAAGCAAGGATGTTCTGGCACCAGCTCCTACCAGTTAGTTCACAGATACTGTTTTGTACATTTCTAGCCAACTCTGCATGAAGTCACAGTGGTAGCTTGAGCCCAGGCATGATAGAAGTATTTATACCACTAAAATATGCAAATGTTATACATCACAGACTTTTTATTCCCTCAGAGAACCAGCAAACTATTGTCCCTAACCAAATGATGTTGGAGCCCATTGGAAATCAGACAGCGGGCTCAACTGAGACTGTTCTCCTTAGCCTCTCATCGGAGCAGAGAGGGAGCCAGAAAGGGTTCCAAGATGTAAGCAGAAGAAGGAATGGGGAAGTAGTAGAGGAAAAAAAATGGGCCAGGTCTATGCAATTGAGGCCCCAGCTGTGCAGACTGTACCCACCTCTGCTCCTCGCCCTCCAGCAGGCGCCTGTAGGTGGCGATCTCGATGTCCAGGCCTAGCTTGGCGCTCATCACCTCCTGGTACTCCTTGAGCAGGCAGGCCATGTCCTGCTTGGCCTTCTGCAGGGTTTTCTCCAGCCCCGCCAGCTTGCCCCGGGCATCATTAAGGGCCGCCTCGCCCTGCTGCTCCGCCTGGGTCACTGCGGCCTCCAGCTTGGAGTTCTAAGGGCCCAGGAGAGAACAAGGTGGGTTATGGCCTCTGGGTTTCTGTGTCCATTTCCTGGATGTGTCTAGTCTCTCTACCTAGATGAGATCACCCCAGAAACAGACCTCTCCCCTTCATCAACTGGGGCTCCCTGAAGGGCCATAACTTAGGACTCAAGTCATACGAATGGGTTGGAGAGTGAATGGTGAGATCCAGCTGGGCGCACACACTGCCTGTGGGACCCTGGGTGGGCCTCAAAAAAACCCTACCTGGCTCTTAGCATTTTCAATCTCAGCTGTCAGCCTCTGGATCAGGCGGTTGAGCTCGTTGATCTCCTCCTTGGTGCGGCGCAGGGTCTCCCCATGCCGGATCACCGTGGCCTTGATCTCCTCATACTGGAAGAGGAAGCAGAGAGGCTCATGAAACTCAGGACAGGACCTCCCACACATTCAGGACAATGTAGATGATTTGCAGGTTGTCCAGTGCTCAGCCTGTGCAACCATACACGGCAGCCCTGCCTTTCTACCCCAGCCTGAGAGATGTCAATACTTTATTTACCGTCCCTAAGGATCAGAATCCCCAGACAAAAGTAGCCTTTTTTAATAAATGCCTTGAATCCCCCCCAGCGCCACATCTAGGAGGCAGGTGTCCTGGACCACTCACCTTGCTGCGGTACCAGCTCTCAGCCTCGGCCCGGCTGCGGCTGGCAATTTCATCATAGTGAGCCTTGATCTCGGCGACAATGCTGTCCATGTTCAGGTACCGGCTATTGTCCATCTTGACGACAACTGAGGTGTCTGAGATGTGGGCTTGCATGACTCTCAACTCCTGTAGGGCCAAGAGTCATTCACATTACATACACCATCCAGAGCCAAGTAGAACAGAGTTCACTTTCCACCTTTACACACACACACACACACACACACACACAAGCCCACAATTTCCAAAACCCTCACGCCTGCAGGCACCCCTGTCTATTTCCTCTGTACACAGGCCGGCCTGGGAATCAGGAGACCTGAGTAATGTCCTCTCTGCTGGTGCTCACCTCTTCATACAAGGTCTTCAGGAAGCCCACCTCCTCTACCAGGCTGTGTGCGTTGGCCTCCAGATCTCCTTTGAGCACATAGGCACGATTAACCTCCTGGAGATACAAACACACAGCAATCCCTGGTCATTGCAGAGGCTTTCCAGTGGGGGCTCCACTTCCCCCAACCCCATCCCCAGCCCTGCAAAGCAAGTCGTAGGCATATATCAGTAAGTCAAGAATAAGGGAACTAAGGTCTCCCACCAACTCTAGCAAAACGTCCTGTGTGACTTTAGAAAGTCCTTCCATCTCTCTGGGCCACTCTATTAAGGGAGAGCCAAAGAATTCCTGCCCTGTAGATCTCCCAGAGTGTGAGAAGGGATATGCCTATCGGTTGGGATAAAATATAAGTTTATTAACTGAACAAGGGCATACCGATGCCCTGAGGGCTACCAGACTCCCAGGCAACTATCCCCCAAGCAGACCTACTCACCTGCTTGATTTTGACAAACTCATTCTCTGCCGTGGTCTTCAGGGCGACCTCCTCTTCATACCTCCACAAGGGAAGGTAATTTGAAACAAGAGATTTAGCTAGTAATGGAAAGGAGAGCTCAACCTGACCCATCACATCCACCCCCCAGGATATCTGAAACATCCCTCTCACCCATATCCCTAATTACACATTTCTCTAACTTAGACATGATTCACTTTAAAGATATTGGCTTTGTTATTACTCAAGTATAATAAACTGCCTGGAAAGGTGGATGGAACTAGTAAGTTGAACCAGTGATTGTGAACAGTGGAGAAGACATAGTGTCATTTCTTTGTACCTCCAGTACCTAGCACAGTAAAGAAAAGAGTGAGTGTTCAGAACAAGTTTGTGGGACAGGTCAATGGATGGATGGATGGATGGATGGATGGATGAAGAGGGATATGGTCCCTATCCTAAGAAGTTCATAATGCAATAGAAAGACTCTTTGCTGACATTTCAGCTTCTCTTCTTTTCGTGTGTCTTCCTGTCACTGCCTTTAAAGCTGATAAAAGCAAAAGTGGGTTTATGAAGAAAGAAGTTTCTAAGACCAGTGTGCTCAGTGGTTCCCCAATTGTCGTATCATGTCAACCCTTCTGAGAGAAGTGGACCTTCCCAAATGCACTCACTTCTTCTTGTAGCCCTGCAGCACCTCCTGCAGGCTGTTGAGCTCTGAGGCCAGCCTCCCGCTGTCGGCCTCCACACGCTCAGCCTCCCGCCTCAGCGTCTCGATGTAGCCATTGAACAGGGGCTCCAGGTTGCTCTCGCAGCAGCGCTGGTTCTGGTAGAACTGCCACTTGGTCTCCAGCAGCTTGTTCTGCTGCTCCAGGAAGCGCACCTGCCGCCCAGAGGAATAGTCACCCAGACAGCCGTAATTCCAGCATCCTGCAGAATCTACCCTCCAAAACTTCCGCCCATCCCTTTCTCCCATCCCACCCCAACACATACATGAGGATCTCTGTCACTGAGATGGCTGCAGATCTGAGTCCAAGTATCCATGATCAAGCGGAAAAGTCCTTTCTCATGCCTGGCTTCACTGTGCCAGGGATCAGAATCCCTTCCCAAATGACTAAGCCTTCCCCTGGAAAACCTTCCCCAGTTAGGTCTCCTGCTGGCCCATTCCTGTCTGAAGTGAACATTACTGGGGAAGCCTCAGCTGGCCCTAGAGTTCAGTGTGAGAGTGTGTGAGTGAGTGAGTGTGGGGCGGGGATGCGGAGAGAGAGATCGGCGGGGGACAACTAAGCATTCCAGATGTCCACAAGGATGACCCTATAGTCCTATTTCTATTTCTTTTTTTCTTCTGTTTCTATTTCTGACGTAAATTTTGTATGTGTCCCATGGGGGACAGGGGTCTGTGTCCGCTTCCCTCTGACATGCAGTTCCAAGCCTGTTCTTATCTCTCTTGTACATTATAACAGTGCTATCATACCAGGAGCCCCTGCTCAATGCTCACATCTCTCTAGTCTGTCTGTGCCCTGGAAATACGTCCATCTCCTCCATCAGACTTGGGGTTCATCTGGTCCACATCTCTCTTACCCCCTGACTAACCCTTCAGTGCCTACCCAGGAAAGAAGGTTCAGGAAGGGTGTGATCAAGGACACCCACCTTGTCAATGAAGGCAGCAAACTTGCTGTTGAGGCTCTTGATCTGCTCCTTCTCCTGGTGCTTTATGTGCTGTGCATTGGGGTCGATCTCCAGGTTGAGGGGCTTGAGGAGGCTCTGGTTGACTGACACGGAGGTGATGCAGGGAGGGCTGGGGCCACCAGAGCGGTACCCAAAGCTGCGGCTGCTGGAACCAGCACGGGAGCCCCCGCAGACACTGCGACTGCTGAAGCCCCCAGTGAGCCCACGGTAGCAGGAGACACCGCGGTAAGGAGCAGCCGTGATGCAGCAGCGGCTGGGCCTGGGCCCACAGGCCGAGACACAGCTGAAGGTGCGACCAGGAGCGTACCTTTGAGTGGTCACACAGGAGCTGGAACTGCGGACTCCACTACGGGAGCTAAAGCAAGCCGATCCACAGGTCATAGTGACTCAAGGCTGGAGGAGATGAAGCCAGAGGAAGAGGAGAAGGGTTCTGAGCTCTCCCTCACTGTCTGTGCCTTTTATAAACCCAGACACCTGGCGCTGTCTACGTCACCATGTGGAGCAAACTTCTTGTCACCTTTATGGGCTTGGGGAATTTCTCAGTTGTTTCTCCTCTCCTGGGATAATATCATCAAGATGGGGCTTTGGAAAATCCTACACTCAGGCAACTCTGAAGCCTTGGCAGAATTTTTTCCATAGTTCAGGGCCTGAGGGTGCCAAGGAGCCTAGATCAACCAAGGCCTGGGGACTCTGCATTTTGCGAGATAATTGAGGAGAGGAAGGGAAGCTGGGTTGGGATGATGGTTTTCAGGTCAGCTGGACTCATAACCTCTGACTTTTAGTTTGGGCCACAAGATGCACTAAGACCAGGGACAAAGGGTGGGCCAGCCTATGGTGGGAAGGTGGCCGTGGACCCTGGCAGCTTTGAGAGCAAGAGCCTTCCAGGGGCTTCACAGGTAGGGTCTTGGGGACCAACTCTTCAGGGCAACCTATGACACTTGACCCTTGGCATGGCCAGAAGGAAACTGTGTTTACTCCCACCAAGACGTGGAAAAGCCAGTCATACAACCAAAAAAAAGTATTTGTTCAGCCACTTCATGCTGGGGGATCCATGAAGTGGGTAGATGTGTGTGAGCAGTGGTGTGAGAGTTCAGTATCTGAATCCCTAAAACCCTCTCTGTCCACCCACCTCCATCCCTCTTTGTGTGCCTTCAAGATTCCTCACCCACACCTGACACAGAGTGTCTTCCTCAACTAGACCTTAAGTGCAAGGCCACACTCCCCAGACAGTCTCTTTCAAAGGCCTCCCTGTTTTCTGGGGCATTTTCAGAAGAGCTTCTCCAATAAGCTCTGGGCCTGGACTGAGTGGTGGGACCTGGGATCCATTCCAAGAAACTTCAATGGGCAGGAGGCCCCAGCTCCCAGACCTGGAAGACAAGGCAGGCCCAGGGTGGGGGTGAGGGGAGTGCAGAGGCCAGGATGGTTGGAAGGGAAGGTACCTGGGCAACCAATGGGCCATAGAGGGGAAATAATAACAACAACAATAATGATAACAGCTGATATTTATTGATCACTTACTAGGCACCAGGCATTGTATTAATGCTTTACATATACACTCACTTTATCCATATCACATCCCCGGATAAGTTTGATTATCTTCATTCTAGATACAAAGGTAACTGAGGCTCAGAGAGGTTATGGAATTTTCATCCAGATTGCAAGGTGCAGAGCCCAGGCTTGAACCCAGGTATGTCTGATTCCAGAATTACTTTGACCATTATTCCACAGAGAAAAAAGAAGTGTGTCTCTGAAATGGGCATGCTGATGTTCAAGATGTTTCATAAGGACGCCTTGGGCTACCAAAAGTAGACACACACACACACCCTCCATGTACTATCCTCACATCCCATTTGGTCACACACGGTGAATATGGCCTTCTCCCAGTCAACTACCTCTCACACTCAGCTTGATAGTCTAAGCCCACCTTACCCACCCACCATATTCACCATCCCCCTGCCTCCTTTCCCCCTAACCTCATCCATCCCCCATTTTCCAAACCAAAGTAGACTCGCTGCCAGCTGTTCCTCCCACATCCTCTGGCCTCCCTCGCTTTGTGTCTTTGCTTACACGGTTCCCTCTGCCTGAACCCTCCTCCCCTCTCTCTTCCCTGTACATCCAGCTCTTCAGTGTTTTTCATCCCCAACCAAGCTGTCATTTCCTGTAAGACCATACCCTGACCTCTGGCCCCAAGGCGCTGGAGGCTGACTCTCCCACCGAGTACCCTGGCATTAAAGTCAGATCCCCTGCAGCCTTGTATTATTTGCATGTGCCTGCCCTCTGTGGGGGCTGCAGACTCTTTCCAACTCTGAGCCTGGCTCCTGTTGGGTATCTATTTGCTCCCTGCCTTGGGTATCTATTTGCTCCAGGGGCCTAGGGTGGGGGTAAAGAAGAGACACGACACCAGCTTTCCATCTGTTGACTGGTGGGTTAAACTGGTGCCCCAGGAGATAAAGGGGGCAAGGGATCAATTTCTAGAAGATGTGGCTGAAAATGGAGCAGCCCCCCTCTTCCCCATCACTGTGACCACCAACTGTCTTTATGGGGAAGTCTGTCCTTGAATGTATCAGAAATTGGAGCTGGGTCAGGGATTGGTACTGACACTTGGGGGACCACTGTGCTTTAGTTGTCAAACCTGTCATTTCCATCCTTCAGGTCATGTTAGAGAGTACAGCTCAGCCTGCAGGCCTCTGGTCTCTTGGGGCTTTAAATGCACTTAATTATCAGTGTGAACAAAAGCTGATTATTAACCTCCTCATTGATTGTGATAGCACAGAAAATCTGCTCCATCCATCCACCAAAATGCAGGAGATCCAAGCAAGCATCATGAAAGTGCTTCTGTAAGTCTAATTTAAATCTTTAAATTAAGGAAATTAAATACTTTGGGGTAAGTCCATTTCCTCTTGTGAGGGAGATACCAAGGGAAGACTTCTTCAATACCAATTTATTCCCTAAAGAAAATTGGAGTAGAGGGCTTCCCAGGCGGCTCAGGGGTAAAGAACCCACCTGCCAATGCAGGACACACAGGTTCAGTCCCTGGTCCGGAAAGATCCCACATGCAGAGCAACTAAGCCCGTGTGTCACAAACTACTGAGCCCGCTTGCCGCAAGGAGTAGCCCCTCTCTCCACAACTAGACAAAAATCCGCACAGTGACGAAGAGCCAGCAGAGCCAAAAATCAATAATTTTTTAACGAAGAAAACTGGAGTAGAAATTCATAATCCTGAAGCCATTAGACACACAGCTAGAGCTGGGAGCAGAAGCACAGACACTGGAGGTGGGGCTCCATCTTCTACAGAGGATGGCTCTAAGGTTACACTGAAACCCCTGCAAAAATCAAAGCTGGACCAAAGGGATTCAGGCCCACAAGAGAATTGGGAAAGACAGCAAAGGGGGCAGTGAGGCACTCCCTAGAAATGGGACACCAGGCAGCCAAAGCCAGGCATGGCCGGCCAGGGTGACCTCAGCTGTTCCAGGATTTAATTACCCCCTTGCATAATAACAAGTCATATTTAAAAGCAAAGGAAGCCAAAGATGATTTGCGTATTTCTCTTTAATGCAAGCTGCTGAGTTCACACTCTGGTTTCCTCTGTCCACAATTGGACACATAATTAACTACCATTATGACGGCTCGTAGCCTTCTAGGGTTTTGGCCATGAGCAAGCATCAGTTGAGGAGAAGGCTTTGGATCTGATTTCTCTAAGACCCCAAAGCCTAGCAGTCTGGGCTCCTGCCTCCATGAGGAACTTAACTCTCATTCAGTCCTGAAGACTCAGACTCTTCAATCTTGGCAAAGGGCTAGGAGCCTCCTTCCAGATTCTGACTTTGCCCTTGATGAACCCTTCTGTGCTTTACCTTGTTTTTTTTAATCATTCTTTTTATTTGTTTGTTTCTGACTGTGCTGGGTCCTTGTTGCCGCGAGGGCCTTTCTCTAGTTGTGGAGAGCGGGGGCCTTTCTCTAGTTGTGAAGAGCGAGGGCTACTCTCTAGTTGTGGAGAGCGGGGGCTACTCTCTAGTTGCAGCAAGTAAGCTCAGTAGTTGTGGCTCTCAGGCTCTAGAGCACAGATTCAACAGTTGTGGCACACAGGCTTAGTTGCCTCACAGCATGTGGGATCTTCCCAGACCAGAGATCAAACCTGTGTCTCCTTCGTTGGCAGGTGGATTCTTTACCACTGAGCCACCAGCGAAGCCCCCGTGCTTGATTGTAAATAAGCCATTGATTCACTCTGAGTTCATCTTCCTAATCAAGTAAATGGACACAGTAATTCTGACCTCAGAAGAATGCCCTCGGGGTTAGATGAAATAATGCAGGATAAATTCCTCACACATTGTATGTGCTTGTGTCCTCAGTCGCTTCAGTTGTCTCCTGCTTTTTCCGACCTCACTGACTGTAGCCCACCAGGCTCCTCTGTCCATGGGATTCTCCAAGCAAGAATACTGGAGTGGGTTGCCATGCCTTCCTCCAGGGGATCTTTCCAACCCAGGGATTGAACTCGCTTCTGTTGCGTCTCCTGCCTTGCAGGCAGATTCTCTAACTGCTGAGCCACCCAGGAAGCCCACACATTGTAGGTACTCCATAAATGTAAACTCCCTTTCTCCTCACCAGTAGAGTGGAGAGAAGTATGAGGGGTGGGGGTGGAGGATCCAATCTTACTGGGTGAGGAACTATGAGCTGAGTTCTGACAGAGAGGAGAGAGAGTTTTTGTCCCAGGGGAAACAGGATGAATGGCAAATTAATAATAGAATAAACAGAACAAACAAACAAACTAACATTTATGGAGCTGTTATTAAGAGCTAAGTAGGGCCCTAAATGCTACCCTGTCCATTGCGCCCCCGCGGGTTCTGTTAGGATCCCTATTTTGCACATGAGGAAACTGAGGTTCGGAAAGGTTATTCACCTGTCCCAGATCATGACAAGAATCTCCAGAACTGACCTCTAAGATGCCTCCCCTTCAACACACACACAGACACACAACACATACACACTCACACAGAGACCTCGCAGAGCCGCACAGAAAACTAAGACCAAAGCTTCCCAGCCTGCAGGGCGGTGGCGCAGGCTGGTGGGGCCGGGGGTGCCTAGCTGCCCAGTTTGGGACTAGAACCAATGCCCCCGCGCTTCCCGGCCCAGTCCCGGCCTAGGGCCGCGGGCGGCCGGCCCCAAGCCCGCAGCGCACGGCCGGCGAAGCTGAGCAGGCGCTACCCGGTCCCATAAAGCGCGCGCGGGCGGGAGGCGAACGCCGTTTTATAGAGGCAGCCGGGAGGCCTGGTTCACTTTAATTCCGGCTCGCAGAGGCTCTCAGCCCGACCTCCAAGCTCATAAACGAGTGGGCCGAGCACTCCTCCTTCCGGCCCGCGGGCCGCGATATAAGGCACATGGTGGGCTTCTGGGTCCAGCTGCCCTCTCCCACCGCCGCTCGCCGCCACAGCACCATGTCCTGCCTCCCATCGCGCGTCTGCATCCCCGGCGGGGTGCGAGCCTTCAGCTGCGTCTCCGCCTGCGGACCCCGCCCCGGCCGCTGCTGCATCACGGCCGCCCCCTACCGTGGCATCTCCTGCTACCGCGGCCTCACCGGGGGCTTCGGTAGCCGCAGCATCTGCGGGGGCTTCCGCGCCGGGTCCTGCGATCGCAGCTTTGGGTACCGTTCCGGCGGCGTGAGCGGCCCCAGCCCTCCCTGCATCACCACCGTGTCAGTCAATGAGAGCCTCCTCACGCCCCTCAACCTGGAGATCGACCCCAACGCGCAGTGCGTGAAGCAAGAGGAGAAGGAGCAGATCAAGTGTCTCAACAACAGGTTCGCTGCCTTCATCGACAAGGTGAGTCTCCTTGATCACACCCTTCCTGAACTTTCCCTTCCTGGGTGGGCACTCAAGGGTTAGTCACGGGGGCAAGAGAGATGTGGGCCAGGTGAGCCCCCAGGCTGATGGAGGAGATGGACACACTTCCAAGGCACAGCCAGACCAGAGAGATGAGTCTAGAGCAGGGGCTCCTGATTAGAGCACTGTTACTATATACAACCTCTTTCCAGACAAGCAGGGTCCCCATAGACAAGATCCCACCCTTTCTGAGCTCAGAAGTCCTGGCAGGACCTGAGAATTTACAGGCTAGTCTCCCCTGGAAGTTCATTCCTGGTGGCTCAGTGGTGAAGAATTCGTCTGCAATGCAGAAGACCCTGGTTCAATCCCTGGGTGGGCAAGATCCCCTGGAGTAGGAAATGGCAACCCACTCCAGTATTCTTGCCTGGAGAGCAAGAACACAGAACTATACAAAAAATATCTTAATGACCCAGATAACCACGATGGTGTGATCACTCACCTAGAGCCAGACATCCTGGAGTCCAAAGTCAAGCAGGCCTTAGGAAGCATCACTAAGAACAAAGCTAGTGGAGGTGATCGAATTCCAGTTGAGCTATTTCAAACCCTAAAAGATGATGCTGTGAAAGTCATGCACTCAATATGCCAACAAATTTGGAAAACTCAGCAGTGGCCACAGGACTGGAAAAGTTCAGTTTTCATTCCAATCCAGAAGAAAAGCAAGGCCAAAGAATGTTCAAACTACCATACAATTGCACTCATCTCACACACTAGCGAAGTAATGCTCAAAATTCTCCAAGCGAGGTTTCAACAGTACGTGAACCAAGAACTTCCAGATGTTCAAGCTGGATTTAGAAAAGGCAGAGGAACCAGAGATCAAATTGCCAACATCCGCTGGATCATCGAAAAAGCAAGAGAACTCCAGAAATACATCTACTTCTGCTTTATTGACTACACCAAAGCCTTTGACTGTGTGGATCACAACAAACTGTGGAAAATTCAAGAGATGGGAGTACCAGACTACTTTGTCTGTCTTCTGAAAAACTTGTATGCAGATCAAGAAGTAACAGTTGGAACTGGACATGGAACAACAGCCTGGTTCCAAATTGGGAAAGGAGTGTGTCAAGGCTGTATACTGTCACATGCTTATTTAACTTATATGCAGAGTACATCATGCAAAATGCCAGGCTGGATGATGCACAAGCTGGAATCAAGATTGCAGGGAGAAAAATCAATAACCTGAGATACGCAGATGACACCACCCTTATGGCAGAAAGCAAAGAAGAACTGAAGAGCCTCTTAATGAAAATGAAAGAGGAGAGTGAAAAAGTTTGCTTAAAACTCAACATTCAGAAAACAAAGATCATGGAACCCGGTCCCATCACTTCATGGCAAAAAGTTGGGGAACAATGGAAACAGTGAGAGACTTTATTTTCTTGGGCTCCCTCCAAAATCACTGCAGATGGTGACTGCAGCCATGAAATTAAAAGACGCTTACTCCTTGGAAGAAAAGCTATGACCAACCTAGAAAGCATATTAAAAAGCAGAGACATTACTTTGCCAGCAAACGTCCGTCTAGTCAAAGCTATGGTTTTTCCAGTAGTCACATATGGATGTGAGAGTTGGACTATAAAGAAAGTTGAGCACCGAAGAATTGATGCTTTTGAACTGTGGTGTTGGAGAAGACTCTTGAGAGTCCATTGGACTGCAAGGAGCTCAAACCAGTCAATCCTAAAGGGAATCAGTCCGGAATATTCATTGGAAGGACTGATGCTGAAACTGAAGCTCCAATACTTTGGCCACCTGATGTGAAGAACTAACTCACTGGAAAAGACCCTGCTGGGAAAGATTGAAGGCAGGAGGAGAAGGGGATGACAGAGGATGAGATGGTTGGATGGCATCACCGACTCGATGGACATGAGTTTAAGCAAGCTCTGGGAGTTGGTGATGGACAGGCAGGCCTGGCATGCTGCAGTCCATGGGGTTGCAAAGAGTCAGATACAACTGAGTGACTGAACTGAACTCTCCTGGAAATGGGGAATGAGGACTGTTGATATTTTATGTGGTATAAATTTAGATGTTTTAGATGTCCCATTGAAGCATTAAATAACATCAAAACACCTGGTGAAAAAATTCATCTCTTTAATCTATTAATTTAATTTATTTATTCTTGCCTTAAGAACCCCATGAACAGTATGAAAAGGCAAAATGATAGGATACTGAAAGAGGAACTCCCCAGGTCAGTAGGTGCCCAATATGCTACTGGAGATCAGTGGAGAAATAACTCCAGAAAGAATGAAGGGATGGAGCCAAAGCAAAAACAATACCCAGTTGTGGAGGGACTGGTGATAGAAGCAAGGTCCTATGCTGTAAGGAGCAATATTGCATAGGAACCTGGAATGTCAGGTCCATGAATCAAGGCAAATTGGAAGTGGTCAAACAGGAGATGGCAAGAGTGAACATCGACATCTTAGGAATCAGTGAATTAAAATGGGCTGGAATGGGTGAATTTAACTCAGATGACCATTAGATCTACTACTGTGGGCAGGAATCCCTCAGAAGAAATGGAGTAGGCATCATGGTCAACAAGAGAGTCTGAAATGCAGTACTTGGATGCAATCTCAAAAACGACAGAATGATCTCTGTTCATTTCCAAGGCAAACCATTCAATATCATAGTAATCCGAGTCTATGCCCCAACCGGTAACGCTGAAGAAACTGAAGTTGAACGGTTCTCTGAAGACCTACAAGACCTTTTAGAACTAACACCCAAAAAAGATGTCCTTTTCATTATAGGGGACTGGAATGCAAAAGTAGGAAGTCAAGAAACACCTGGAGTAACAGGCAAATTTGGCCTTGGAATATGGAATGAAGCAGGGCAAAGACTGATAGAGTTTTGCCAAGAAAATGCACTGGTCATAACAAACACCCTCTTGCAACAACACAAGAGAAGACTCTATACATGGACATCACCAGATGGTCAACACCAAAATCAGATTGATTATATTCTTTGCAGCCAAAGATGGAGAAGCTCTATACAGTCAGCAAAAACAAGACCAGGAGCTGACTGTGGCTCAGATCATGAAATCCTTATTGCCAAATTCAGACTTTAATTGAAGAAAGTAGGGAAAACCACTAGACCATTCAGGTATGACCTAAATCAAATCCCTTATGATTATACAGTGGAAGTGAGAAATAGATTTAAGGGCCTAGATCTGATAGATAGAGTGCCTGATGAACTATGGAATGAGGTTCGTGACATTGTACAGGAGACAGGGATCAAGACCATTCCCATAGAAAAGAAATGCAAAAAAGCAAAATGGCTGTCTGGGGAGGCCTTACAAATAGCTGTGAAAAGAAGAGAAGTGAAAAGCAAAGGAGAAAAGGAAAGATATAAACATCTGAATGCAGAGTTTCAAAGAAAAGCAAGAAAAGATAAGAAAGCCTTCTTCAGCAATCAATGCAAAGAAAGAGAGGAAAACAACAGAATGGGAAAGACTAGGGATCTCTTCAAAAAATCAGAGATACCAAAGGAACATTTCATGCAAAGATGAGCTCGATAAAGGACAGAAATGGTATGGACCTAACAGAAGCAGAAGATATTAAGAAGAGATGGCAAGAATACACAGAAGAACTGTGCAAAAAAGATCTTCACGACCCAGATAATCACTGGTGTGATCACTGACCTAGAGCCAGACATCCTGAAATGTGAAGTCAAGTGGGCCTTAGAAAGCATCACTACGAACAAAGCTAGTGGAGGTGATGGAATTCCAGTTGAGCTATTCCAAATCCTGAAAGATGATGCTGTGAAAGTGCTGCACTCAATATGCCAGCAAATTTGGAAAACTCAGCAGTGGCCACAGGACTGGAAAAGGTCAGCTTTCATTCCAGTCCCAAAGAAAGGCAATGCCAAAGAATGCGCAAACTACCACACAACTGCACTCATCTCACATGCTAGCAAAGTAATGCTCAAAATTCTCCAAGCCAGGCTTCAGCAATATGTGAACCGTGAACTTCCTGATGTTCAAGCTGGTTTTAGAAAAAGCAGAGGAACCAGAGATCAAATTGCCAACATCCGCTGGATCATGGAAAAAGCAAGAGAGTTCCAGAAAAACATCAATTTCTGCTTTATTGACTATGCCAAAGCCTTTGACTGTGTGGATCACAATAAACTGTGGAAAATTCCAAAAGAGATGGGCATACCAGACCACCTGATCTGCCTCTTGAGAAATTTGTATGCAGGTCAGGAAGCAACAGTTAGAACTGGACATGGAACAACAGACTGGTTCCAAATAGGAAAAGGAGTTCGTCAAGGCTGTATATTGTCACCCTGCTTATTTAACTTATATGCAGAGTACATCATGAGAAACGCTGGACTGGAAGAAACACAAGCTGGAATCAAGATTGCCGGGAGAAATCTCAATAACTTCAGATATGCAGATGACACCACCCTTATGGCAGAAAGTGAAGAGGAACTCAAAAGCCTCTTGATGAAAGTGAAAGTGGAGAGTGAAAAAGTTGGCTTAAAGCTCAACATTCAGCAAACGAAGATCATGGCATCCAGTCCCACCACTTCATGGGAAATAGATGGGGAAACAGTGGAAACAGCGTCAGACTTTATTTTTCTGGGCTCCAAAATCACTGCAGATGGTGACTGCAGCCATGAAATTAAAAGACACTTACTCCTTGGAAGGAAAGTTATGACCAACCTAGATAGCATAGTCAAAAGCAGAGACATTACTTTGCCAACAAAGGTTCGTCTAGTCAAGGCTATGGTTTTTCCCGTGGTCATATATGGATGTGAGAGTTGGACTGTGAAGAAGGCTGAGCGCCAAAGAATTGATGCTTTTGAACTGTGGTATTGGAGGAGACTCTTGAGAGTCCCTTGGACTGCAAGGAGCTCCAACCAGTCCATTCTGAAGGAGATCAGCCCTGGGATTTCTTTGGAAGGAATGATGCTAAAGCTGAAACTCCAGTACTTTGGCCACCTCCTGGGAAGAGTTGACTCATTGGAAAAGACTCTGATGCTGGGAGGCATTGGGGGCAGGAGGAGAAGGGTTCGACAGAGGATGAGATGGCTGGATGGCATCACTGACTCGATGAACGTGAGTCTCAGTGAACTCCGGGAGTTGGTGATGGACAGGGAGGCCTGGCGTGCTGCAATTCATGGGGTCGCAAAGAGTCGGACACGACTGATCTGATCTGATCTGATCTGAATTTATTTAATTTGATCCTTAAAATCAAATTGGGGAAATCTCATTAGGTATTAATATGTCTTTAATATCCCTGTAATAGTTGGTGCTGCTGCTGCTAAGCCACTTCAGTCGTGTCCGACTCTGTGCGACCCCATAGACGGCAACCTACCAGGCTCCCGCGTCCCTGGGATTCTCCAGGCCAGAACACTGGAGTGGGTTGCCATTTCCTTCTCCAATGCAGGAAAGTGAAAAGTGAAAGTGAAGTCGCTCAGTCGTGTCCGACTCTTTGCGACCCCATGGACTGCAGCCTACCTGGCTCCTACAACCATGGGATTTTCCAGGCAAGAGTACTGGAGTGGGGTGCCATTGCCTTCTCTGTCTAATACTTGCTAATACTTGCTACTCTCATGCTTTTAATGAAAGAGAGCAAGCCTCAGCTTCAAAGCTGTCTGGGGCAACAGTTTCAGCTAGAATGTCATGCTTTCTGTTTTCCTCTTATGTATGCCTAGTGATACTGGTTTTACAGCTATGATGCTAATATAAAGCTACCCCTTTAAGCCCCATTTAAGTGTTTGGTGAAATACTAAACAAATCCATTTGTAGATAAATCATGAGTAAAACAGGCAAAATCCTGAAGTTGGCCTGTGAAGGGCTCATGTTTGAGAATCACTGCCACCCGACTAGTCCTCTGAGTGCACACAGAGGAGAAAGGAGATGGGGAATTATGGCAGGACCGGCCCCAGCCCCCACCCACATTCCCTGAGAGTGGGTGGCAGAGCAGGGGTCCAAGCCTGGCTCTTCCAGGCTCTCCAGGCCCCTGAGGCTAGGGAGTTCAAAGCTTGGGGCCCAGCTCCCCCACTCCTCTCGAGCGAGAGCTGGCCCCCTTCAGCAGGCACTCCATCCTGAGTGTGCTGGAGCTCACACCCGGGAAAGGTGGACAGGGAGTGGAGCAGAAAGGGTCCTGGCCCAGGAGCAGACAGCATGGGCTCTGTGTCGTTTCTCCACTGATTCTGTGTGTGATGCTTCTCTGTGTGTGGCTTCCCCCCTCAGCCCCAAAGCTGTGCTAGGTGCAGTGTGTGTGCTGGCCACGACTCTGAAAGGAAACACAGGGATCAAGACAGGCAAGCAACTCACCACCATGGCTCGAGCCCTGCCAGCTAAGACCCCCTAAAATGATCCCACGTCATATCAGCAGTGCCCTTTCCCCATTTCTGGGAGCTCCACAGGGATTGCCTAGCTGCATTCATCGGGTTGGATGAAAGGATTTCGGGCCTGTAAAAGGCAAGGCAATGTCCCAAATCCAGCTAAAAAAATCTGAGAGGGGAAAACGGGAGACCAGGGAGCCTGGTCCTGTTTGCTGATTCCCTTCTGGCGGCACCGTGATTGCTGCTGTCACATCTGTCCAGTTTGAATGATTTCTAGCGTTGGTTTGCATGCTTTACTATCATCCCCGCTTCACATTACCTGCCTGGCTTCCAGACACATAAGAGTGTGTGTCTCCTCACACAGGAGTGTGTGTCATCCTCCACCAGGCCTCTTCAGACCCCAGCCTTCCTACTTGGTGAGAAACTGCCCTCTCCAACCTCCCTCGCCAGGTAGGAAGCCCTGCCCAGGCTGACCATCCATTCAAGCCCCAGGCTGGCCACTGAGGACAGAGCTCCCCTGCACTGGTGAGGTTCACAGTGAAAGGCTTTCCTCTTACTCTAACCCTCTCAACCCTCCTCTACACTCCTTTCCTCCAGGAAACCTTCCCTGATTGTCACTACTGTCAACTCCTATCTGTCTCTGCCCCAACCCAACCCAGCACAACCCATATGCCCTTCAGTGTCGCACTTACCCCAGCCAGGCCCAACTGGACAGACCCTTACTCAGATTCGAGCAAGCAATCAGGAACAAGGAGTCTCCAGCTGCCTCCTAAGGCCAGGAGAGCCCAGCAAGGATGATGCCATCCACCCACCCTCTGCCTCTGCACACCTTGCTGTGAGCTCCAGTTCTCTCACTCTGCCTGTTCTCGCAGGAGGGCTGGGCTTACTGGCTCCTCTCACTGTTTCTCCCACCTCCACACCAGGTGCGCTTCCTGGAGCAGCAGAACAAGCTGCTGGAGACCAAGCTGCAGTTCCACCAGGACCGCGAGTGCTGCGAGAGCAACCTGGAGGCCCTTTATGAGGGCTACATCCAAACGCTGAAGCGGGAGGCTGAGCATGTGGAGGCTGACGGCAGGAGGCTGGCCTCACAGTCCAACCACATACAGGAGGCACTGGAGGGCTACAAGAAGAAGTGAGTGCGTCGGGGAGGAGGCTGTGGAGAAAAGAAATGGGGTGCGATCAAAGCAGGATAGATTTGGGTTAGACCCCTAGAAGAACTTTCCACTAGGAAGTAGAGAGTGACAGAAAGACTGTGGGGAAATTTTTTTCTTTTCTGAAATGGGAGAGGAATCATTGGCAAGTCTGTGTTTCTCCAGCCACCTCATCATTCTGTGTTTATTTTGATTTATCAAGCATTTATCTATGTTCCAGGTGCTGTGTTGGGCCCTGAAGAGGGGTAAGGATAAGAAAGTCAAGAGGACAGGAAAAGGGGACACCTAAACTAGATCAGGGTGCCGCCGCCACCGCTGGGGAATTAGCTTCAGGAACAGAAAGGAGGCCTACAAGAATGTGCATGGCACCCACCCTGCCTCTAAAACAGGAAGAACAGTGGGTGACATGGCTGGTTTGGGTGCCCATAGGAGAGGGATGGACAATTTTTGATTCCATGACCACGTCCAAAAGATCCAGTTCCTGGAATGTGTTTGTCTGAGCCTTCCTTCTCTTTGCTTCTCCTCAAATCCCAGCCTATTGAAACTCTGGCCACTGAAACTTGTGCCCTTTTTGTCCCCAGGTATGAAGAGGAGGTGGCCCTCAGGGCCACTGCTGAGAATGAATTTGTGGCCCTGAAGAAGGTGAGTGGCCCCAGAATACACATCCCACAACTCAGAACCGTGGACAGAGGTGGAGGGAGCACTCTGTGATTCAGTGAAGCTAAGTGACTTCCCTGGAATCACACAGCCCAACCTCTCCCCTATTTCTTTCTCCAAATGTCCCAGTGCTCCCTGAGTGGCCCTGGACATCAGAGCAGTGCTTCAAACAGGGCAATCTTCCACCATCCAAGCTAACTCCCACATGCCCAATGGCTTCCCACCTCCTCCCACTCAGCCTGGCAGAAAACAGGCACTGCATAAATTTTTGTGAACAGAAGAGCACCTGAATGCTTGGGGATGGCTCCATCCTTGGCCAGCAATGGTTGGGAAATGCTGGCATGAATAGAGCTGTTGCTCCTCACCTCTTAGGACTTGACTCAGCAACACCGCCCTCAGTACACTGAGACACAGACCAAGCAAGGGTCTCGCCCTGAGTCACATTGGTTTGGGAGCAGAGTTGATCCCTGGGATGACTTCTGACCACACATCTCTAGATTTCTTTCCATAACATTCCAGAGCAGGGAGAAGTGGGTCAGCGTTAGAACTGAGCTATTTTACATTAGATCCTACGTTTCATGATAGTGCCTTCTAGAGGGATCATCCTAGTACCAAGGGGAATGCCTGGAAACATCGGGACCCCCTCTCACCCAGACCTGCTCCTGACCCCTCAAAATGAGTAAAGGACTTCACTAACACCATGACACCAGGCACCGGAATGAGCAGCTAAGGAGGGTCCAGGGAGTGCGCCCTCCCTGCTGGGGAGAGCTCTGTGCTGTCTCCCCACTGAGACTCTTGCCCCTCCCTCTCCCTGTAGGATGTGGATGGAGCCTACCTCCATAAGTCAGAGCTGGAGGCCAACGTGGAGGCCCTGACCCAGGAGACTGACTTCCTGCGGCAGATGTATGAGGAGGTAAGGGGCCACAAAGCAGCTGGGCACCAAGGAGGATGGCAGTTAGACACTGGAAAGTACTCGCCACCATTTGGCTCCTGAAACTCTTGGTTTGGGGACATAGGGCAGAGTTGAGGAACCCGAGGCAGGTTTACTGTCAGAAGGTGAAAGGTATAGCTTCGTGTCTTACCTGCCAAGCCCAGACAAACTGGTGCTCCCAGTTAGCATGGTGACAATTATCACAAATTTCAAGTTCTAGTCCTAGATCCAAAGGATCAAGACAGGAGGCCCTGACTGAAGTCAGGTAAGCAGGCCTCAGAGCTGGACTCCTCTCAGCCTCAGGCCTCTGGTCCTGAGGAGCACTGAGAGCTTCCAGGGTTGAAGGAAGATGTCACCTTTGAACTGAGGTTTCAGACAGTGAGGCTGTGGAAGAAGCAGGGGCAGGGGACAGGAAAGGAGGTGAGAAAGCGGGCTGCCTGGAGGGGGCTATGGTCCAAGGGGCTCTTAACACTCCCCTACTTCCCCTCAGGAGCTCCAAGTTCTCCACACCCACATCTCAGAGACCTCGGTCATCGTCAAGATGGACAACAGCCGGGACCTGAACATGGACAGCATTGTGGCTGAGATCCAGGCTCAGTATGACGACACTGCCGGTCGCAGCCGGGCGGAGGCTGAGTCCTGGTACCGCAGCAAGGTGAGTGGTCCAGCACTCCCTTCCCAGAACAGGGATGCTAAAATCTGAAAGCATTAGCAGAGTGGGGAGGGATGCTGAAAAAGCATTGACCTTTGTCTGGGTGGGCAAGGGAAGGGCGGGCAGCTCTCGGGATGGGGTGCAGATGTGCAAGCTGTGGAGTTCAGTCGGATGACATAGCCTGTGTTTCATGAGCATTTGTGCTTCTCCCCAGTGTGAGGAGATCAAGGCCACAGTGATCCGGCACAGGGAGACCCTGCTGCTGCACCAAGGAGGAGATCAACGAGCTGAACTGCATGATCCAGAGGCTGACAGCCAAGGTCGAGAATGCCAAGTGCCAGGTACAGGGTCCTGGCCCACCCCTCAGTGTAGAAAGAGAACAGGGTTGGCCTGAGACAGGGAGATTGAAGTCAGACACCTTGCCAAAGTGTGGGAAAAGGAGCAACGTGAAACTTCAGGCAGGTCCCCTCCATAGACAATGTTCTCCATTCCCCCTGAATGTGGGTTGTGGGGGCAGGGCTATGGAGGAGAATGGAGTGACCTGGTCTTTCATGGTCTCTGAGGCAAAATGAGGCAGGGGAAATAGCAGTCTGAGGGGCCGGAAACCTACGCTCTCTAACCAGCCCTGCCACTAGCTCGTCACGTGACTTGGGGGGCCCATTTCACCTCTCTGGCCCATTGTTTTAGGTCAGCGATCACACACTGAGATGTCCCCAGAGATTAGTGAATGAGCGAAGCAGGCCATACCAAAGGCACTAGGGTTTGGTAAACTGGAAAGCACAATGGGCAGAGCTCATCAGATCAAACTGAGACAGGCCCTGTGGAAATGCAGGCCCAGTGTGGCCAGATCCTCGGATTTTTCAAGAGACGCCAGGAATGTGGGTTTATACGTTAAATTTCAAAAAGTTAAGGACACTGTGCCGACATTCCCCAAGAGCACTAATTTGCAACCCCTGACCCAACAAACCAGTAAGGCCCCTTCTTCCCCTGACAGTCAATGAACAGTGGATACCTGGTCTCTGACCCTAAGTCCAAAAGAAGGAGCCTTAATAACCTTACCCTCCCCCCCAGAACTCCAAGCTGGAGGCTGCAGTGACCCAGGCTGAGCAGCAGGGTGAGGCGGCCCTTAATGATGCCAGCTGCAAGCTAGCAGGGCTGGAGGAGGCTCTGCAGAAGGCCAAGCAGAACATGGCCTCCTTGCTCAAGGAGTACCAGGAGGTGATGAACTCCAAGCTGGGCCTGGACATCGAGATCGCCACCTACAGGCGCCTGCTGGAGGGCGAGGAGCAGAGGTGAGGACCACATCTGTGCAGAGGATGTCTCTTCACCCCCCAACCTGTGTTCAGAGCCAGGAACGTGTCTACATCTTATTTATATCTAATTTGCATCAAGATTATTTGGAGGAGGGAATTTGCTGGTTCTGCTCTCCCCAACTAATTTTTGTCTCTTTCTTCTCCCCACAAGGTTGTGTGAAGGCATCGGAACTCTGAATGTCTGTAAGTAATCTGTACTGTGGGTCCTAAAATAAGAGCCTGGGGTTCCTGGCCGAATAGTAAATATTTTAGACTTGGTGGGTCACGTGGTCTCTGCTCAACTGCTCTGCTTATTGTAATGTGAAAGCAGCCACAGCCATAGCAATACTTAATAGATGTGATTAGGTTTCAATAAAGCTTTATATACAAAGACAGGAGGCCCTCAAGGGGCCACAGCTTAAGACCCTGAAAGGAAGGAGGGGGGTGTGGCAGTGAATGATTGTAATAACTTAAATAGCTGTTCCTGCCTATAGGGAGGGCCTGGTCTGTTTTTCTAGGATGCTTGAGGTTGGACTACAGGAAGGAGTGTCCGGGTATGATGGTGTTTGAGGGGGAAGGGGAATAGAATGGAGGGAAGGGGCTCTGAGCAAGAGAAGAATGGGTGGGGGGACTCTGGCTAGCAGGCAGGAGCAGCTGACGACAGCCTTGCACGAGGACTGAGCCACATCTTTCTGCCCCGCAGGTGTCAGCAGCTCCCGAGGCGGGGTCGTCTGCGGGGACCTCAGCATGTCTGGCTCCCGGCCGGTGACGGGCAGCGTCTGCAGCGCCCCCTGCAGCGGGAACCTGGCGGTGAGCACCGGCCTGTGCGCGCCCTGCGGCCAGAGCAGTGGAAACAGCCGCCTGTTGCGCTTTGCATAGCGCCTTCTGCTTTGTAAACTCACCGCTCCGCAAGCCAATCCTACCTGCCTCGGGCGGCGGCGGGTCTTGGAGCTTCTGGAACTAGCCGGCTTGACCTGCCCCAACGGCTGCTTTCTCCTCCTGCATCTCTCCTGCGGTTTGTCTCTTCATTTCTTTCAGGGAGAGGGGCGGGCTACTAGCCCCCAACCCCCCAGAGTCAGAATGACCGGTTTCCTCCAGCCCTGGGCAAAGAGCCCATCCAGACTCGGGCTGCTCTGGGAGCTTGGACGCCCTTGGCTTCTAAGGGACAGACTGGCCCCAGGGCCCCTCGGGTGCCTCCTAAACCCTCCCACGGTGCCCGAGTTTGCGTCCCCGGGGGTGGGGGGAACAACTTTATGCCCCCACCTCCCTTCCACTCTCTCCCTTGTGCTTGGTCTCCAAGTTTCCAATTAAGCTCATGACCCAAATATAACGCTCTCTGAGAATCTCCCTACACATGTGGACTGCCAGCTCCGTTTCTGCCCTCTTCCAAGGGAACAGAGGAACTGTTCTAAGCAAAGAGGGAGAGAGGGCTGTCTCTAAGGTACCCTGCCCCTAGGACCACACTGCACAACCTGAAGGGTGCCTGGGGGTGTCCTGCAGCCCCCAAAATCCAGACACACGGAGGCATAAGGGGGAGCTGGGAGGGAAGTGAGAGGGGCTGCAGGGAGCCAGCAGGGGAAGGGTCTCATCACATGTGGCCGCTGAAACACCAGTGGTCCCCTTCCTCTACTCCCTCACTCCACTCCCACCTCAGTATATGAAAATTCCTGACCATGGGGTCAAACACACAGCCTTCATCTCTTTCCACAAACCAATACTTCCTAGATAGTCCCCTCCAACCCTGCCCCCACACCCACCACCTCCATCACCTCCAGGGCATCCCAGTCAGAGACCTCCTACCTCCCCTCCAGTACCCAGGATATGAGCTGCTGTCCATCAGAGATGGATACTCCCAAGCACAGACCCCCAAACATCCCACACACTCACAGACACACACACCACGTCAGAGACCCTGACATATACAGATACAGTCCCATCAAGCAGAGCCTTAACATACTGATGCCCTCCCCGATCCCCACCCCATCAGGGATCCAGATCCACAGCCCGTCCCTGGGTGAGGCAGGTGAGACAACCCCCTACCAGGGATCCAGACTCTGGGACCCGCGCACCATAAAGTCCTCCCAAACACACACAGACCTCCCCCCACTGCCATCACTCCCACAGAATCCCAGAACCCCTCCAGGACCTCAGACGCACACCATCCAGGGCCCAGGGCCTGGCCAACTCAGCACCAGGAAGGGCTGAACTGCCAGTTGGCTGGTCCACCCGAAACCCAGGCCCGGGGCAGCTAAATGTTTGTGGTCTTCTCACCACTGACGAATGTTCTCTGACAGCACAGGGCATTGGCAGGAGGAGGGGGTGTGCAAACACCCCTCCCACCCCCTCAGCAGGAGAGGAGTCCTGTGCCCACTTCCTGGCAGAACCAGAACTTCCAGGGCTTTCTGGCTTGTTCAGGAGAGGAGCTGGAATCAGCCCCAGCCTTGAGAGGGGCCACGGCCTCACTCTAACTAAGAGCCAGTTTCCGTTCAGCAGCACCCCACGTCACCAGTGTGCTCTCCCAGTGCTCTCTAGAGCCCCTCCCTTGCCTCACCTTCCCCTCCGGGCCTAATGAAGCCAGGATACCAGGTGCCAGGCAGGGGCTCATCCAGGCCTCAGAAAGCAGCTGCTTTATTGGAAGCTATTCTGATATCTTTTTTCAAACTGTCTTGCAGTTCTTGGGATGAGGGTGGGACCAGGGTTGGGGGTCTCCTTGTGACTATGGGAGGAGGGGGTATGTATCTCCCCACACCCAGGGCTCATTTGCGGGGGCTCCTGCTTGTGGCGGATGTGGTCCTCATGGAGTAGGCCTTGAGGGTCCCAGGCCCTCCACCGCTGGAGAATCTCAGGGCGTTGTTGCCCATGGTCCCCCCAAAGGTCAGCAGGCTACCAGAGCCACCCGTGGAACTGACCACAGCTGAGAGAGAAGAGAAGAGGTCTCCATCAGTGTGAGGCCCACTACCTGCGCCCCCAGCCTCCTGCCATAGCTGCCTGTTTCCCTCCCTCTACCCACTACCCTTCCCCCACCAACAGCCAGGAGCCAACCCAGAAGTAGCCTCAGACAGAGGTGAGGGCTGCTCCACACTGCCCCAGCCCCACCCTGCCCTCATGCATGGCTTTGCTGGGCTGTTGAGCCTGTCTGGATGGAATCTCCAGGCACCTGCTGAAAGCTGTTTAAGGGAAGGAGGTGCCGGGCCTCCATGAGGCCAGGTCTTCAGGCCAATGTGCCATCTAATAGACCCAGCCTAGTCTGGACAGCACAGGTGATGGGCCGCAGCCAAGGACTTACAGATGTTCACGGCTCCCACTCCATCTCCGGTCAACCTGGGGGCAGAGGAGAGACCTGTGAGGGCTGCTCTATCCTCAGCACTAGAGGAGGCACTCCTGCACCCCTCCATCCAGGCCGCAAGCAGGACTCATGTTCATTCCTGTGTCCCCACACATCCAGCCTTCCTGCAGCCTTTCATTTCTGGCTACAACAATCTTGGGAATGTCTCAGAGCCTCCATTTCCTCACTTGTAAATGCAGTCTTAACCTGTCCCAACCTCACAAGGTTGTTTGTGAGGGTTAAACTCATAACTTACCTAAAGCCCTGGGCACACAAGATTCTATAAATGGTAGCTGCTCTTATTGTTTATGTAGATGGCTGCCTCCCTTAACCAGATCATAAAATCCTCAAAGAAGGCTGTGGCTTATTGATTCCTGCATCTCCAGTCACCAGCATGAGGTCTGGCACATGCTATTTACTTAATATGGGTTGAAATGGTTAATGAAGTGTTAAGTGTTGACTGAGTGAATTCAGCTACAGTGGGAACTGCGAGGGGAAGGAGGAGGCAGCGGTGGCTTTAAGCAGCCTGGGGAGCTGAAACAGGTCTTGTACTGGAAATTAAACATCTATCCCAGACAGGTATGTTTGTTCTGTGACTCATAGCCCCATTGTCACCAAGCCCTTGGCCGTGAGGATGAATTTACACTGCAGGGAGAAGAGAAGGCCTCAATTTAGTGGAGCAAGTGAAGGAAGCCCAGCTGACCTCAGCAGCCCCAAGTCCTGGAAGGGGATAGAGCAAAGGGCAGGGGCAAGAGAGGCAGACACTAGGAATCTTCCAGGCCCCTTATCTGTTGACAAAATGAGTCAATCAAGCCATCAAGGTATGAATGAAGACCCCAACTTTACGGACATAGGTTTTGAGTCTTTTGTGAAGAATTTCCTGTAAGACTAACCCAGCCCAGCTTCATCGCAGGCTGCAGGTAAGCATGCAAATATCTCTGGGGACAGGGGAAATTTACCTCCTCACCATGCTCAGTCAACACCCCATGACTTAGCCCTCAATTATGTAGTGAGAAGCAGACTGTTGCCAAGGAAGATGGCTGGACCAGGACTCAGCAGAGCTCAATTGCATACTGGCTCTGTCCCTCAGTTAATAAAACTAACCAGTTTCCCCTCTGTACACTCGGAAGTCAATAATACCTGTCTTGCTTACCTGATGTGTTCTGAGAATCAAATAAGATGACCTTGTTAACACACAAAAATGCTGTTATCAACTTTCCCACTGAGCTTATACCACAAGGTCTTCCCTCCAGAAAGCCATCAAGGGCAAAGAAGCAAGCATTATCTGTACCCTCCCTGCACTTCCCATCCTCAGCGCCCTGCAAAAGGAGAGATACAGGAAATGCTTGCAGGTGGATGGGTGTCAAGCTGCAAGCCCCACTGAGCCAGCTTGTACGTCCTCACCGGCTCTCCTCGCCCTCCAGCAGCTTGCGGTAGGTGGCGATCTCGATGTCCAGGGCCAGCTTGACGTTCATGAGCTCCTGGTACTCCCGCAGCTGCCGGGTCATGTCCTGCTTGGCCTTCTGCAGGGCGGCCTCCAGATCCTCCTGCTTGGCCCGTGCATCCTTGACAGCCAGTTCCCCACGCTGTTCAGCATCGGCAATGGCGGCTTCCAACTTGGAGCGCTGTGGGGAGTAGCGGGGCTCTGAACCGGGGTCGCAGGCCTCATCAGTCACTGCCTTCCTGCATCCCCATCCTGCGGTGAGTGCCTGGGCAACTTGCTTACTGTGGCTTCACTGGCACCAGCCTCCTTCCCCAAGCACCAGGGAATCCCAAGGGTTTAAAACATGGGCTTTGAGGGACTTCCCAGGTGGTCCAGTGGTTAAGAATCCACCTGCCAGTGCAGAGGACACAGGCTCCCTCCCTGATCTGGGACGATCCCACACACCAAGGGGCAACTAAGCCAGTGTGCCACAGCTACTGAACCCGTGCGCTCTAGAGCCTGTGCTCTGCAGCAAGAGAAGCCACAGCAGTGAGAAGCCTGTCCATCACCACTAGAGAGTAGCCCTCGCTTGTCACAACTAGAGAAAGCTTGCGTGCAGCAACTAAGACCCAGCACAGCCAGTAATTAATTTTTAAAAACATGGGCTTTGATACCCAATGCCTAGCTTTCAGTTCTGGCTCTACCTCTTACAAGCCATGTGATCTTGTATGAATCAGCCCTTCTAAGCCAAAAGTCTCCTCTTTTCTAAAATAACAGTAATCACGGTATATAAATATAGATGGGAATAGCTCAAGTAATGAAATGAAATAATATACAAGTCCTTGGCACAGTGTCTAGTATTCAGTAAGCACTTAATAAACGCTATTATGAGTAAATGCGATTATGATTTACAAATGCTCACATGCCCGACCCCTAGCTGGAGGATTTCCAAGGCCATGGGATTCTAGTGTAGTACTCAAATTTCAGGCAGATGACCAGGCACCTTTCAGGTACCTTGAAAACAGGAGCCATTTTGCAACAGGCCCAGAACAGGGAGACTTGGAGCACAGAAATGCTTCCTGGAACCCCTAGATTCCAAGTCAACAGCCCCCCAGGTGCAGGTAGGGGTGGTGTGATTCAGAGGGACCTGAACAACAGCTGTCACTTCCTGCCTGGCCTAGTGTTCCCTCTCTTGTGGCCCATCCCCCACTAGAGGAGCCTACATAATGTTTTGTGTGTGTGTGTGTGTGCGCGCGCTCAGGCGTGTCTGACTTTTTGCAACCCCATGGACTGTAGCCTGCCAGGCTCCTCTGTCCATGGGATTCTCCAGGCAAGAATACTGGAGTGGGTTGCCATTTCCTTCTCCAGGGGATCTTCCCAACCCAGGGATGGAACCTGCATCTCCTACCTTGACAAGTGGACTCTTTACTGTTGCACCACCTAAGAAGCCTGAGCCGCCCCTTATTCATTTCCAAGGGCCACCATCCCATCCCCTAGCCCAGGGCTCCTCCTCCTTCATTTTCACAACCACCTTCTGCCCTCAGATCCTCTCTCCTCAGCACATGCACTCTGCCTCTCTGCCTGATCCTCCCAGTCCTGCCCTGAAGGCTGGCTGACATCCTTGCCCCCATCCACCGGTGAGCATCATCCCCGTCACATTGGTGCCCCCTTGGCAGGGTCATTCCACTGCCTCTGAGCCACAGCTTCTGGGCCTGAGCCTGCCCTGCTGTGTGAGAGGAGAACCGGATATAGGAGAAGCTGTGGGGTTCGGGAAACTGCCATTCGTTACTCTGTGCCTCCCCTCCTGGCCTGGATGCTGGCTCACTGCACCAGTGACTCATGGCTCCGATTCTGTGCCAGGAGGAAGCCTCCATTCTCGCCCACGTGTAAACAGGCCTGCAGGGCTCCAAGAGGAGGACATTTCTGGGTAGATCACCCTCACATCCCATCCCCCAGCTGTCAACCATCAGCTTCTTTCCCTTCCCACTGCAGATGCCTGCTGAAGCTTAGCCTCCTCCCCTACTTCCATGCCTTCATCAGATCTTAGGGGACCCTTTCTCATCAGTGCCCCCCGCCCCAGCTTCACAGGATCTCCTCCCATCAGTCTGTCATCTGAGACCTGTGCCCTACTATGCTGGGAAGGGAGGAGCAGTGAACCAGATGGAAGAGGGGCCCAGCTACTATGGCATTTTTAATATCCCAGTGGAGGTGGGGGACAATATTTACTTACACTTAATTAATAAGACTTACCTAGTAAGTCAATGGACTTCCCTAGTGGCTCAGACAGAAAGACTCTGCCTGCAATGTGGGAGACCCGGGTTTGATTCCTGGGTCAGGAAGATCTGCTGAAGAAGAGAATAGCTACCCAGTCCAGTATAAGACAGAACATTCCAGAGTGTTAAGTGTTTCAGGGATCTTCCCACAGACTGCTAAGAGAGTGGCTAGGTGGCTGAGGAAGCCATCTCTGAGAAGAGGTCTTTTGTCCTCAACAAAAGATGATGAGAAAGGGGCACGATGTGCAGAGCTGGGAGAACCACATTCCAGGTGGAGGGAACACTGAGTGCAAAGGCCCTGAAGCATGAAGATGCTTGGCAAACATCATCTCCAGCAAGCAGCAAGAGCACGGCCAGAGAGGGAGCGGTGGGGAGTGAGGTCAGCGGATGTGGCGGGGTCTCGGGAGTCACAGCAAGTTGGCCCCAGACCCCGTGGCCCCTATCCCAGGTAGACATTGCACCCAGAGCTAGGTGCAAGAAGAGGGCTCAGGACCAATGTGATAATGAATGGTGGTTCTCATCTGGCCAGCAGCCTGAGGCTCCCTCCATGAGCTCTGTGCCCTGCTAGGACTCCTGGTCTCCCTTTGGCCAAACCAGCACCTGGTCAAGAACATTTCATCCTGGAGGGTCTGAGAGGCTAGAGCTGCCCCAGCCTCATCCCCAGGGCAGCAGGGGCAGGACTGATGCCCCTGCCTCCTGCTTCTCATCCTGAGCATGGTCCCAGCTGGCTGCCCTTCACCTGCCCCAAGGACAAGCACTGGTGCCCACCTGGTTCTTGACGCTGTCGATCTCGGCCTGCAGCCTCTGGACAGCCCGGTTCATGTCCGCAATCTCATTCCGGGTATTCCGGAGGTCGTCCCCGTGCTTCCCAGCCTGGGCCTGGAGGGTCTCAAACTGGAGGGACCACACAGAAGGGTATGGCAGGGGTGGGCTATGATTACAGGGGGCTCGTCTTCTCCCCACCCAAAGAAGGCCCCAGGTTCTGAGTGACAAGGCCTCCCAGCTTATCGTGCCAGGGAGGGATAGTCTGACTCCCAGCAAACTTTGCCCGATGCCAGAGGCCAGACTCCTGGACAATGGGGTGGGGTGGGGTTCAGCTTCCTCCCAGCCAGGACAGGGAGGACAACGATGGCTCCCTGGACCCGTCCCCACTGATACCAGTCCTCTTCCTGTTTCCATCATGTCCTAACGCTGGAGAACCACAGAAGTCTGAGATCCTCACCTGTTAACCCCTTCATCAGCATCATCCATCTCACAGATGAAGAGAATGAGTCCCAGAGAGTGGAAGGGACTGCCTGAGAGTCACACAGCAAGTCCTTACTGACATACCTGTGTTCTCACACGCACCATGGATGACCCCCTATATCTGCAGAGACATCACTCTATGCCACTTTTAAACCCTCAGGCTCCTTCCCTCAGTTACCCCAGCATCCCCCACCCCACCCCAGCCCATTCCCTCAGCTCCTGCCTGTCAGCTGCCCTGCCCTTGCCCAGTGCATATAATGATTAAACCTAATCTGGAGCCCTTGGATCCAGAATCTGGTCTCTGCTCTTCCATTCACTACCTGTGTGGAGCTAGAAAAATCACTTAACCTCTCCATGCCTCAGTTTCCCCACCTGTGAAAAAGGGATAATATTGCCTACCTAACGGGCTGTTCTGTGGGTTATATGAGTCAATACAGGTAAAACATTTGAAATGTTGCCTAGCACTGTGCTTACTCGCCAAATTTCAGCTATAATAATTATTACTCCATGTCCATTTCCTCTGCCTTGCCGCCTACATCAGGCTGGAATCTCTCCCTGGGCAGGGGCTTGGCCTTCTCTTCCTCTTCTTCCCAGGACACTGGAGACCCCCACAGACTTAATCCCTGGTGCCTGTCAGCACAGTGAGACACAGGCCCCAAAGGCTCGAGACAGGGTGAGGAGTAAGGGAAGCCACCACCCAGGACCCTGCCAGGAAGAGAAAATAATGGCTCCAGTGAGCACACACCTTGGTCTGGTAACAGGCCTCGGCCTCCGCCCGGCTGCGGTTGGCGATCTCCTCATACTGGGCCTTGACTTCAGCAATGATGCTGTCCAAGTCCAGGGAGCGGCTGTTGTCCATGGACAGGACCACGGATGTGTCTGAGACCTCAGACTGCAGCTCTTTCAGCTCCTGTAGGGACCAGACAGGGCATCAGGGCTTGGGTGACACATTCCTGTCCCCACGCCCACACTGGGATCCCTTGCACTAGGGAAAGATAAAAGGAGAAGAGGCCAGAGTGGGAGCGAGTCACCAGGCAGCCAGAGGGCACAACAGACCCAGCACCTACTAAATGGCTCCGCCAGCCCTGGCTCCCGGAGGAGCCCATCAGCAGCTTGTCAAATCTAAGAGTCTGGTGGGAGCACAGAGGAAAAGCAGAGTGTGCTGAACGTCGGTGGCTCCTGGCTGTGAGTTGCTGTGCAGGTTGAGCTCTATTATGAAGAGGATCACTAGGGCGTGGGTAAAAAAAGTCATATTCCACCCTAGTATGGATGGAACACTCTGCAGTCTTTAACACTGATGATACAGCCATATTTATGGACAGGGAACTACATCCATGATATACAGTTATGTAAAAAAGGTATGATTCTACTTTATTAAATGTGTATATTTCTGTATCTTTATGTGTGTGTGTATATATATATATATATATATATATATACAGAAAGAGCCTGAAAAGGTAGCTATCAAGATGATAAGAGACGGTATAGGAAGCTTGTTTTCAATTTTATGCTTTACTTAATTTTCTAGATTTTTTGCAGTGAGTATGTATTTCATAACAAGAGGAAAATAATTCCATATACATGTATATACATACACACACACATATATAACATGTGATAGACATATAAAGGCCCACAATGAGACTAGGAGGGCCCAAAATCAGCTTCAAGGATCCAGCCCCCAAAATTAACACACGTGGAAATTCTCTCAGAGATGCAAATGGAAGCTGGATGTTCATGTAAAAACGAGACTGAAGAAGTAAGAAGTAAGAGAAGTAAGAACTGAAGTAAGAAGTAAGAACTGAAGAAGTAAGAAGTAGGAATAAGTAAGCCCTTATTCCTAAGGCCTTCCAAACTCAACTTACTTGTGTAACTAGCCTCTTGTGTAACTATGTCCCAGACCAGCCTGATGATCAGCCATACTATCTTCTGCCTAAGGCCAGAGCCTCACACTAATGGGATTAAGTGCTTTTTAACCCCCTTCAGGGAAAGGATCTGGAAGCTCAGGGCAGGGCAGGAAAGGAGATGGGAGGGGTAGGCAGAGAGAGAGGCTGGGTGGTGGGCGTAAACCCTCAGGCACTCCAATCTCTCCTGACCTGGCTCCCCTGCCAGCCCACCCAGCACACCCATGAACCCTGTCACAGCCCAGATCCCTCAACATCCTCCTGGTTTCTTCCAGCCCCTCTCAACCTCCCTTCCTTACAAATGGTCATCCCATGTCTCTAGAAGGCCAATTTTGACTGACACACCCCCTAACCCCCCTTCCTCACCCTCCTGCTGCACTGCCTCAGCTATTTCTGAGCTCCTCACCCACCACAGATTCCTGAATCTAGAAAAAGTAAAGAGCAGGGTCATCTCCCCTACATCTCCCCAACACACACCCAGACTGACCCAGAGGCAGAGGGTAGACCAGATGGCCCCCTGGCTAGGACATGTAGAATATGGCATATTTCCCACCCCTGAGGTCTTCACCTGCTCATAGAGGGTCCTGAGGAAGTTGATCTCATCATTCAGGGTATCCACCTTGGCCTCCAACTCCACCTTGTTCATGTAGGCAACATCCACATCCTGGGAGGGGTGGTGGCAAGAAGGGGTAGATAGATAGCGTGTTCTCAGTACTGTAAATATTTGGCAGCCAGTACTGTCCAACCCCAGGACCAAACCCCATTGCCCTACCAAGAAACATACAGCAGCTCCATGCTGCCTGACACATCCACAGCGGAAAGTTCCCTCCAGTGGACCCGCCCAGGCTTTGAGATGGACATTGTCTCCACTCATCCCCAGGACTGGAAGTGCCTTCTCAGCACTGACAGCCCAGAGCATTCTGAAGCCCCAAACCTAGTGCTTCACCAGTTTCTAAAGGCTTGTTTAGACACACCCCCGGCTCTGCCCACTAGAGGCTATGTCACCTTGAACAAATCACTACAACTCCAGGAGCCTCAGCTTCAAATAGGAGAGCATGAAATCATGCAGACTCCAGGATACCACATCCAGAGATGAGAAATCTCCAGCCCAAATGTGTAACTGGCAACTTGGGTGATACTGAAGCAGGCAGGCCACAGATAACTCCACAAGTCCAGATGATGTCTGGGCCCCATCCTCTGCTGTGGGTTAGCTCCTGTGGGGAGCGCTCACTTCCACTCATCCCTGAATTTCCAAGGGCCCAGCACTCCAGGGCAGGTTACATTTCTGTGGATGGGCCTGGGACACTGAGTATGTGTACTTTAAATCATAGTCTTAAGTCAAGCCCTTATTCCTAAGGCCTTCCAAACTCAACTTGCACACCTCCAGGTATGGGAAGGCTCACTCTGCCTCAAGGCAGCCCATCCATTCAATATTTCAGGCCTGCCATGTGCCACCCTCATCTGTAACTGAATGTTTTAACTGATAGAACACTTATTTATTGTGGGGTTGAAATTGCCCTCTCTAACCTCCAACTTGTAGTCTTAATTCTAACCTTTCCAAGCCCAGAAACAAGTCTACTGACTTGCCAGACACACACACACACCACACACATGCACACACACATACATGCACACAATATAGCCTTATGAAGGGCCTGGCTTTCAGATCTTTCCTTCTCCAAGCCCATCATTTCCCTCTTATAGACCCAGCCAGACTATGACCCAGGTTCCTATTGGTTGCTTTGGTGAGAGGCATGTGGTCCCCTGGCCCCTGTTTCTACAGTGTCCTCTACCCTCCCTGTCTGCCCCCTCACCTTCTTCAACACCACAAACTCATTCTCAGCAGCTGTGCGACGGTTAATTTCATCTTCATACCTGCAGCAAAGAAGAGAAGCATGGTGTTGGTGCAACTCTGCCTCCATCTCCTCATATCCAAGTGTGAAGGTCTGCCGTGCATCACCTTCACTCCCTCCTTAATGACACAGTAGCTCAGTTGGTAAAGAATCTCCGCAATGCAGGAGACCCTGGTTCGATTCCTGGGTCAGGAAGATCCAGTGGAGAAGGGACAGACTACCCATTCCCGTATTCTTGGGCTTCCCTGGTGGCTTAGCTGGTAAAGAATCCACCTGCAATGTGGGAGACCTGGGTTCAATCGGGTTGGGAAGATCCCCTGGAGAAGGGAACGGCTACCCACTCCAGTGTTCTGGCCTGGAGAATTCCATGGACTGTATAGTCCATGGGGTGGCAAAGAGTCAGACACGACTGAGCGACTTTCACTTTCACTTATGACGCAAAGTGTCCCTGACTCGTCCATATGGCTATTCCTAGGACTTTGAGTCTTGGCAGGGGGTGGGGGTGGGGGAGCAGGGAACGTATGTGAATTAAAGGACAGAGGCTGCGTATCCTGGGAGTGAGACGGCAGAGAACAGCCATGCTTAGGGACCGCTTCATATGGCCCTGCCCCGTTATGTGCTTCCTGCGCATTCGCTAATTTAATGTCCACAACAATCCTGTTAACAATGGTGCTGTGACTCACAGGAAGAGGAATAGAGGTGCTGAGAGGCAAAGTACTCTGTGCAGTCATCAAGCTGCTAAGTGCAAAGCCCAGACTTGAAGCCTGGTCATCTGACGCTTGAGCTTAACCTGCTTAATCCCATTGGCTGAGGGTGAAGAAGGGGCCTGAAGAGGAGGAACCTTGTGGATTCCGGAAGAACCAGGTCCCAAGTAGGTGGGGAGCCCCCATCCCTACTCTTACAGCTCCCCTCCCATCTTTCTTTCTCTCAAGGAGCCAACCCCTTGCCCGTAGAAGGACACCAGCAAAGCCGGGCACAGAGCAAGAGGGCAGCTGGGCTTGACCCAGTGTTTACTGGAGGATTCAAAATAGGTGTCGGAAACTGAAACTCAGCAGTGCACACAAGCTTCTGGAGAACAACAGGAGCAATGTGGGGCAATTTCAGTGGGGAGCAGGATGCTCAGACAGGCAGAGGCCCTCCAGGAGCCCAGACCCCCAAAGTCCACTCCCCCTACCCCAGCCTCTAGAATAGTTAGAAAAATATCTACAAGGCTGTCTGTCCATTCCTGCTGTGCCACTGGGCCCAGAGGGCACACAGACGAGGGCTCCCTGGGCAGCTGCATCAGGACCCTTCTGCACATTCCCTTCCAGCTCCTCCTTCAGCCTGGCCCAGAGCTCAGCCTGGGGCCCCAGGAAAGTGCTCTGGGGCTTTGGCTGGGGGGGAGCATGTGTGAACACATGCAGGGCAGGGGAGGCCTGGACAACAGGGGCTCACAGGCTGTCCTGGGCCTCCCCTGCCCTGCACCTGTCTGGTTCCACCTGCTGTGAGATTAATCCTGTTGACTGTTGCCCTAGGGAAGTTGGGGGAGGGGGGAAGGGACACTCCCTTCTGAGGCCTTTGTTTGTTCTACCTCCAGTCAGAGGAAGTGACCCTGCTCGCTTAGTCATACACCCCTAGGCAGAGCACAGAATTCACTCATTACCCACCCCCCACCCTGTGCCCACAGGGCAGGGATGCCCACTCAGCCTCTGGTTTTGGTTTCTATTCAGTGAGAACAGCGGGCACCTCAAAGGCCTGCCCTCAAAACCAGCCTCCACACTCCCTGCCCCTCCTCATAGCCTCCTTTCCGGTTCCTGCTCTGGCCAGAAGCCCCCATCCCCACCCCCACCCCAGCCTCTGCAACCTCGCCCACCGCTCACAGTGATCATCCTCTCTGCTTCTTTCCTCCTCAAGTTGGCTCCATGTATGTCTCCTCTCGGGAGTCAGGGGACCCAAAGTAAGACCCAGCACTCCCAATGATCTACTCTGCAACCTCAATCAAGTCCCTGCAACTTGCTGGATTCTAATCCTCACAAGAACAAAATGGAGTTGTTCTAGAATAATCTGAGGGTCATACAAGTTCTGACGCATATCTGTCATAGGACACTTCTTGCCCTGCTGTCTCCTGGGCCCTGGTCAGGCTCCCAAAGGGAACAGTGTGGATCAGGAAAGGGTTGAGAGAGTTCTTTGGAAATAAGTCGGGAGAAAGGACCAGAATGACTTGGAAACAGCCCCCAGAGACAAAGAGAAGCAAGGGGAGGAGAGGCAGGGAACCTGTGAATCAAGACCTTCCTTTCCTTGAGGAAGGTATTGTACTGAGCAGCAGCACCCCCTGACCTCTGACCCCAGAAGGATTATGAGGGGGTGAGCTGACAGGGGCACATTGGCCAGGGCACGAATCCCCACAGGTTGTACTGGGGGACCATACTTATTCTTGAAGTCTTCCACGACATCCTGCATGTTCCGAAGCTCCACCTCCAGGCGACCCCCATCCAGCTGCAGGGCCTCTAGTTGCTTCCGCAGGCCAGCAATCTGGGCCTCAAAGATGCCCGGGAGGCGGTTGCTCTTGGCAGACTTCTGCTCCTGCAGCAGCGCCCACTTGGTCTCCAGCAGCTTGTTCTGCTGCTCCAGAAACCGCACCTAGAAGGAGCAGGAGGAGGGAACTCATGGAGGGCAGACTGTGCCACTCAGCGCAGTTGGGAGGATCTCCAGCCACGTGGCAGAATCGCATTCCCACTGGCTCTTCCCCCAAGCTGGGCCCCTAGTCCTTGGCCCTCTTCTCCAGGAAGCCCACCCTGAACAAGCCTCTCCTCCAGGACTCTCTGTCTCCTGTGTGTGCAGGGCTCAGATCACAGACATGTCCCAGTGCTTACGCTTTAGGGTCTCCTCCTTCCTCTGCTCCCCATCACACCACAGGTGATGGTCTCCACCACCCTCTCGGAAGGGCTGCTGCTGCTGCTAAATCACTTCAGTTGTGTCCGACTCTGTGCGACCCCATAGATGGCAGCCCACCAGGCTCCCCTGTCCCTGGGATTCTCCAGGCCAGAACACTGGAGTGGGTTGCCATTTCCTTCTCCAATGCATGAAAGTGAAAAGTGAAAGTGAAGTCACTCAGTCGTATCCGACTCTTAGCTACCCCATGGACCTACCAGGACCTACCAGGCTCCTCCATCCATGGGATTTTCCAGGCAAGAGTACTGGAGTGGGGTGCCATTGCCTTCTCCACTCGGAAGGGCTGCCTCCTTCCTATCTTCATCCTGAGCCTGACTTGGGCCCCCTCCCTTAGGCTGGGACCTTATCTCTTCCTCTCTCAATATCCTCCCTTCCCCTCTTCCCTCTTTGTCCAACAGGGCCTCAGGACAGGATGCTATAATCAAGCCAGTGTAAAAGGAGCCCTAAGAAGCACCAGTATGACTGGTGGTGGGAAGCCAGCCTCCTCAAGATCAGCCATTCAGGCAGCAGAACCCTGGGGCTGCAGCTAAGTTGCAGGGGGAGGAAGCCTGGGCCTGGGGCTTTCTGTGGAGGCTGCCCCAGAACCTGAAGGATGTGTATGGTCTGAAGGGTGAAGGAGAGGAGGAGATGGGGAACAGAGAAGCGGAGAGTTACACAAGGCAGGAGAGGAAGAGCCTGCTCCATGCCCAGGGAGGAGACCCTGGCCCTGCTCCAGGGAACTAGCCCTTAGTTCCTGGGTCCAGCCCCCACAAGTCTGCGCCCCCATCTCCATCCCCCACTCTTTTGGGACCTGAACAACCGAGAAAAACACTTCCTAAATGGCCCTTCCAGGGGGCACTCAGTGCCCCCAATGGGCTCTCTCCAAGGGCAGGAAGAGCCTCACTTCCCACCACCAAATAGAGGGTTGGAAGACCAGGTAGGTGGGGCAGCCAGGGTTGGGAGCCTCCCTCTCTCCAGCCCTTTATTTCCAGCAACTGCTAGATAATAACTGGAGAGGACAGGTGAGAGGGTTCTCAACCTACCCCATCTCCGACTCCACACAGCCCCCTCTCAGAGAAAGGGGCCCAGGGAAAGAAGTCCTGGCCCCAGGCGTTTGGAACTCGAAAACTGAGCGCAAGAACTCCAGCTCACAGGACAGCCCCCGACACACGTTCGGGGAGGGAAAAAGCAGATGATTTGGGTAGCTTGCCGGAAGAGAGAGGCTGAGGTTGGCAAAACAGCCACAGGTTTCATGGGGAGGGTTCAGTCCCCGATATCGGAGGAAAGAGAGTACCAGCCCTCCCAGCGCCTGGCTCACGTTGGCACGGCGGGGCGGCTGCTGGGGCCTGGAGCCTGGCTCCTGGCAGTGAGGGAGCTCACCTTGTCGATGAAGGAGGCGAACTTGTTGTTGAGGGTCTTGATCTGCTCGCGCTCCTCCTGGCGCACCTGCTGGATGGAGGGGTCGATGTCCACCTGCAGCGGGGTCAGCAGGCTCTGATTGATGGTGACCGCGCGGATGCCGGTGCCCACGGGGGCCCCGTAGGATGAGCGTGCGGCCACTCGAGGCCGAGAGGCGCCCAAGCCATAGAGACTGCTGCTGCTGCCGAAGCCGCCGGGGCGCACCGAGCTCAGGCGCACCTGGGTGCCGCGGCCCGGGAAGGCGGCGGAGCGCGAGCTGAAGACCTGGGAGCCAAAGTGGAGCGACATGCTGAGCTGGGTCGGGATAGAATGAGCGGCTAGAAACAAGGGGCTGAACTCGCTGACCTCCGGGGAACAGGGCCGCTTTTATCCGCTAGGCGCGAGCGGATCGGCTTACACAAGTAGGGGCGGGGCTGGCCGCGCGCCACCTTTCTCTGCCCGCTGGCCCCTCCCGGGACCGCGCTTCCGCCCTCCGCGCGGTCCACCTGGGGGAGGCTTTCTGTCCCAGCCTGGGCCAGTCCAGACTGGGGAGGAGGGCTGTAGACCCCCAGACCCCTTGATGCAGGCGAATGCAAAAAGCGGTGGAAGACAGCGGGCGCAATCCATCTGAGAGTCAGGGGAGGCTTCCTAGAGGAGGCATGGGGAAGAGGTGAAGAATATCCAGATTTCTGACAGCAGAAAGATCAAGCGATAAAAGATTGAGCTAAGAGGTGAACAAAATGTTCTAGTGCAGGAATCAGCCTCCCCACCCGGGTCCCTTCCCCAGGCTACTGAAAGCCAGAAAATCATTCCCACCCAAGTTCATCTCCAACTTGAGAGATCAAGCAGCCCAGTTCTTGAGTCAGCTAACCCCAAGGTGAGCCCACCAGTGCTGGTTTCCCTGGCCACAGGCCCCAACACCTCATTTCTATACAGAGACTAGCCCAAGTGGGGCAGGACCCCAGTGCTTGCCCCTCTCCTCCCCACCCAGGAGCCATCTGAAGCCCAGAGGCCCCTGATAATAGTTACCCTGGGCCTGCCCTTCCCCCCACTCCCAGATCACATTCCTGTCCACTTACTTCACTTGTCTCAGGAGAAGAAGGGGACACCTGTGTGTGTGAGAGACGCTTGGCGCTAGTGTTTCGTGAGTTTTGTGTGCACGTGCCTGCAGGTTCCTGGGCTCAGCGGTATACACATTCTAGGCATTTGTGTTTCCATATTGTTTGCATGATTGGGAATGAACTTGTACAAATGGGAGTCTATTTTGGGGGAGCAGGTGGATAGGTGTGTCTGTGGATACACACTTGCACACTTTTGTAAGCACATCTGTGCAATATGCTTATATTTGCACTCAGACACTTCTGCCTCTTCCCCACCCGTGCCACTTTCCTGTTTAAAGGTCCCACAGCTGAAGCCACCACCAAACAATGCCCAGCAGTTTCAAACCCAGGATGAAGATGGGGATAAATGTGCTGGAACAAGGAACACTGGACCAAGGAGCTAAGCACTGGCCTCACTTCCTAGTCTCCAGCCACACATGCCACGCCCTCTGCATGGCTCTGCTTTTAGCTCTGCTAGAGAGGCAGCCAGAGAAGCTTTTGGAAAAGACAACTGACAGGGCTGTTGTCATCTTTAGGCCACTTCTAGCCCCACAGGCCAAGTTGTCACTTCAGACCAAGCCCTTGGGGGCATCCTGGGTGGAGGAGGGTGGGCATGGAATGCCCTTCCTGGTTTTCATTTCAGTTAGACAAGGAGGACTAATCAGCAGCAACCCTTTCTCAGTGATCTCAGTGGAGAACCAGGCCCCTTCCCCTCCCTCTCCTCCATAGTGGTGTTGGGACAGCTCAGGCCAAGGGATGCCCAAGGAGACCTTCAGTGTGTCTGCTGCAGGGTGTGTGTGTGACAGAAAGAGAGACACATACACACTCACACACATACACACTCACATACATATATGCATATATACATACACGCGCATACACATTCATACAAACATTCACCTAAATGCACATCATGTCACTTACAGATACACATACACACACAAACCATATCACTCACATGAGCACATGCACATCATACACTCACACACACACACACTCTAAAGTCTTTATTCCTCAGTGTTTATCCTCAACTCTTTTCTCCACTACCTCCCACCCCAGCCCCCTCGCCCTCCACCTCCTAAACCCACCCAAGTTCCACAGCTGGCCGCTCCTTCCCCCCAGGCACAGCTCCCCACTCCCAGGATCTGCCCTCTGGAGTCTACGCCCCACCCATGCCAGGAATTCCTCCCCCTATACCCCACACCCCCACTTCTTTCCTGGTCTGAGAAATCTCTGGCTGAACAATGCTGGTGACCCTGAACAAGTCACTGCCCCACCCTGGGCCACAGCGTCTTCACCAGAGGTGAAGCCCGCAGGTTAGTGGGGAGAAGGAGCTGGGAGGACACAACAAAGGAGGAAAGGCCTCTGGGCTTTTCAGGCCCAGGACGCAGCCTGGCTTCTGGCCACATTTCCCCGTTCCAGACCTGCCCTGGACCCGCCCCTCAGCTCCCCGTCTCCTCCCTCACGTGTTCTGGCTGCTCCAGCCCTCCCCAATCTCTTCCTGTCCCTCCATTCCCAGGCCAGCACCATGAGCCCACTGGGTGCCCAGCTGCCCACACAGACACCTTCTGGAGGGCTTCACACGGAGCTATCGACACTAAGAGGCCAAGGGTCAAATTCCTGCCCCGCAAGAGTGCCCCATCCAGGGGTTCCCACCAGCCGATCCGGTCTCCCATCAGCCGATGCCTCTGCTGGCCTCACAGAGACCCCCTTAGGAGATTCTGGGTAGAATCTTGAGCTGAATTAATTTCCAAAACCTTTCCCAGTTGTTCCTCCCCACCCCAGAGGCTCGCTTCATCTCTGTAGTGTTCTGTCACACACACACACGCACGCACACCGTGCACACCACCATGTGCACACACACACCATGCACATCACTTGTCCTCCTGCTGCCCACCTGACCTCCCCTGCACCTCTGGACTCAGCTGTGAACAAGCAAGCCGCCCCAGGTCCATAGTCCTGCTTGGCTTTACCAAACCTGCCCAGAAACCGCAGTCCCACAGCCCTCAAAGCTGGAACAGACTGGATCTTTGTGAGAAGTGGAGTAGACATTCTTTCTGGCTCCATTACTCATTGTCCATCCCCTCCAAATACCTCCTTAGATTCCTAAAGAAAACAAATGTTTAAGGCATAATTTGTTTTCATTATCTTGGAATTCCAATTATTGCAATCATAACAAAAACCATTTAACATTTCCACATGCAATGTAATACTTTAAAAATAAAGCCAAAACAATTTTTTTAAATAAAGTCAATTGACAAAACACATATATGGCAGCCAACTTTCCAAAAGAGACAAATCCATAAGGAAAAGAAAAGTGGGCAATGAACACGTATCGTATCAGCCAGTGCTTACCTCGTACTTACTTTATCTGCGCCCAACTCTGTTCTTTGCATAGTGTATGTTATTATCTCATTTTAAGAGAGGTAAAGTGAATGAATTTGAGTAAATGGCCCATGGTCACACAGCTAGTATGCAGAAAAGCCAGGATTTGAAGCTTGGCAGTTTGAACTGCTGGATTACTTCTAAAAAAGAAGAGAAGGAAACAAAATCAAATACTAAATATGAAAAAAAAAATGTTCAACTTCACTCAAATTAAAGAAACACAACTAGAATAGCAATAAAAACAGATTTGTACCTGTCAGGTTATCAAATGACTAAATCATTTGCTATCAGTGTTAGGGAGTGTGTGGGTAACAAAGTTTTGTCCTTTATTGGCGCATCCTCTTTAGGTGTCATCTGTTGGTGCATCCTCTTTAGAGGGTAAGTTGGCGACAGCTATCAAAATTAAAGGCATTTCCTTTACCTCCATAACCAAAACTAATGAAATGGATATGCTTGTCCTCGGCCAAGCACATTCACTGCCAGGAACTTATCCTACAGATGTTCTCACCAAAAGTGCATACACACACACACACACACACACACACACGGCCTCTGTTGTCATTATTTTATATCAGCGAGACACAGGGAACAATATAAATGCCTATCACTTGGATCTGAGTCAATGCATTGAGCTGTACACATTCAGAGAAACGTTATCTAGTAAAAGGAATAAAAGCCTTTGTACACTGATTGAAATTTTACCTTTACATATTGATTGTACAAATCATTGTGATTTTTTAAAAAACTCTCAGGAGGCTCATACCATCAGCTATACCACATCCACCCTCTACCCTGTGGCTGGTCCCAGCGGGCCCCACAGTCACCTCCTGATCCCCTGGCCACTCCCTCACATGCACCAGCGACTCTGGATGCTGGTTCTGGGTGCTCCTCTCCCCTCCCCCCCACAAACCTCATCTCCAGGCATATGACGCACTCAGCGTCTTAGCCTGATCCAGGCTCCCCAATTCCAGTGCCTTCCATGTCCATCCTTTTTCTCTTGTCTCTGCCTGTGTCTGCTCTCAAGACCCCAAACTGCTCCGTCTCTGAAACCTCAAGCTCTGACCTCACACTGCAGGGCCATTCATACCTCTGCCACTGCCAGCAGGTGGACTCTTCAGCCACAGCAGCATTTCCAGTCCTGAATCCAATTATTCCATTTTCTACCCCCTAGACTCCTTCAGTGGAGAAGGCAATGGCACCCCACTCCAGTACTCTTGCCTGGAAAATCCCATGGATGGAGGAGCCTGGTGGGCTGCAGTCCATGGGGTTGCTAAGAGTCGGACATGACTGAGTGACTTCACTTTCACTTTTCACTTTCATGCATTGGAGAGGGAAATGGCAACCCACTGCAGTGTTCTTGCCTGGAGAATCCCAGGGACGGGGGAGCCTGGTGGGCTGCCGTCTATGGGGTCGCACAGAGTCAGACCCGACTGAAGCGACTTAGCAGCAGCAGCAGCACCCTCCTTTCAGGGCTTCCCTGGTTGGGGGGAAGCTTCATCTCATGGCTCAGATGGTACCGAATCTGCCTGCAATGTGGAAGACCCAGGTTCAGTCCCTGGGTCAGAAAGATCCCCTGGAAAAAGGGAATGGCTACGTACTCCAGTATTCTTGCCTGGAGAATTTCATGGACAGAGGAGCCTGGCGGACTACAGTCCATGGGGTTGAAAAGAGTCGGACACAACTTAGCCACTAACACTGTCACTTTCTCCATTTCTGGGTCAGTCTGTACCTTGGATGTGTGCCCACCTCTCCCTGACTGGAAGCTCTTCTTCTTTGCAAAGCTTTCCCCAGTTCCCAAAAGGGGACTGCAAGTGTTGAGAGCCAAGACAAGACGGAGCAGACTGATAAAGCAGAATCATCTTGGTACGTAACGCTTGTCAAACCACCGGTGACCAATTCCAAGGTGACTGTCTGAGCTGACTACTGTTTCTGCATGTAACCCCCTCACTCTGTCAATAAAAGCTCTTGCCCCATGATTGTGGGAGAGGGAGGAGGAAGTCAGCCTTTAGACAGGCGTCTGCCCTCCCCACCCCCAGGTTGCAGGCATCCAAAATAAAGCAAACTTTTGTTTCCACCCACCTGACTTCTTTATTGGCTTTTGAGTGGCGAGAGGCTGGACCCCCACTTTCAGTAGCAGGAGGGATCATCTTTACTGTGTGCTCGGCCTGTAGAGCATGGGACTGCATAGACACCTGTGGGCTTCAGGCATGGCTCCCATGGGCCTTGGGCAGGTCACTTCTCTCATTCCTTTATTTGCTGATATAGACATTTAGAGAATGTTGACTCTGTGTAGCAATGTAGTATTTACGGGGTGAGAAATGAGTCTCAGAAAGGGTAAAGGGACTCACACAAAGATAGATGGCTCACAAAAATGGCAGAGATGCAACAAAAATCCAGGCACCCTAACTTCTAGGTTAAGAAGATCTGGGCTAGAGATCTCCCTACCAAGCCACCCTTCTAGTAGCTTCCAATCCGGGGTCACCTAAGTCTCATCAGAGTCCGATTTCCTAACCTTGAGAACACTGAATCCCCCAGAGGGCTACCAGATCATCTCCTTCTGCGCCAAGCGAGAACATGTAAGTACACAGGTAGCCACCTACGTTTATAGTATATAGTCTTCACTTTTCACCCTGGGGCCTCAAGAGTTATCTACATACAATTCCCTAGCCCTTTCCTTGAGCAAAATTCCTTAGTCATTTGTAGAAAATGAACAGTTATGCTGAGAAAGAAAAGGCGAATCAAGGGGACTTCACTGGTGGTCCAGTGGCTAAGAGTCTGAGCTCCCAATGCAGGGGCCCGCATGCCATGACGAAGACTGGATCAAAGACGTGTGTGCCGCAACTAAGACCTCGCACAGCCTAATTAATTAATAATAAATAAAAATAAGTATTAAAAAAGGGTGAATCAGGACAGAACAGTTTTCTCCAAAAACATTGCAGATGGTATCTGCTTGCACCTTTGATCACTGTTAACTTTTCAGTTTCATACTTCATTGTCTTTAATTATAAAGGCTGTTAATCAATACATCCTACTTGTTAAAAACAACCCAAAAACTCAAGAAGCACATAGAAAGATGAAGGTCCTCTCTTCACGTCCCTAAATCTCACTGCCTGACCTGTCCCTGTAGGTCACTACGGTAGTGGCTGTCCTTCCAGCTTTTTTCTTTTTTAAATTCATTTTTCTTCTCCCTGGTGTTTGGAATTTTTTCCTATGTATCTCAAGTTTATTAGTAATTAGATTTCAATTTATATTTTAGTATCTCTTTATTTTTAAATTAAGTAATTGATTATATTTATTTTTGGCTGCACTGAGTGTTGGTTGCTGCATGTAGCCTTTTTTTAGGCGCAGTCTGCAGGCTTCTAATTGAGGTGGCTTCTCTTGTTGCAGAGCACAGGGTCTAGGGCACACAGGCTTCAGTATTTGTGGCTCATGGTCTCTAGAGCACAGGCTCAGTAGTTGTGGCATATGGGCTTAGATGCCCCATGGCATGTGGAATCTTCCTAGACCAGAGATCCAACCCACGTCCCCCACATTGGCAGGTGGACCGCCAACCACTGGACCACCAGGGAAGCCCAAGGTTTCAATTTATATTTGAACCCATGCTTCCCTATCAACATACCAAAATTATATCGTTATATGATACCCTCCGCTTAGTGCACACTGTTGTACTTTCTATCTCCTCGTCTTCATCCCCTCTTTCCTCCCAACTCCATCAGTCTCTCCATCCCATATCCTGGGCTTGGTTAAAAATAATCTGACATTTTAATTTCAACCTACTAGTAAGGATTTTTCCCTCTGTCTTCTATTTGAAAGATCTTTTCTGGTTTATAACATAGTTAAAAGTCAGTTTATCATCATCCATTTATTTGCTATAGATTTTACTAGAACTAGATTCGTTACCCTCCACTGCTTGACATGCTCTTTGTCTTCTCTTGAGATGTCTCTGTTTTCATTCAAATTTAACTTTCATTTGTCTTAACTACCTTCTTGATTAGGTTCCTGAGAAATGGATCATGGATCTTGCAGATCTGAAAATATCTGCCTTCTGTTCTCACACTTAAACACCATTTTGGCTAAGATTCCTTTTCCCTGGAAGCCGGGAGTCTTTTCCAAGGCCCTGGGGCTTGCCGAGCTGCAGGTGACAACTTCAGTGCCAGTACAATTCTCTTTGCAGATAACCCGTTTTTGTTGTGAATTGTTGAATTGTTTTTATGTCTGGAGATTTTTAGGATTTTCATTCTTTTTTTTAAGTTCTGAAATTTCACTAGTGTCTAGGATTCTAACAACTCAGAGAATTCAAATCTTCTGACGTATCTCCTCTGGGATCCAACAAGAAACCAAACTTCCCCAATCCACTCTCATTAGCTGGTCCACTTTTTATCCTCTTGGTTGAGTCTCCCAGAAGGACAATGGGAAAAAGAAAATCACCCTTCTCCAACCACTGTTTTCCCAGTATGCCCCAGGTATAGATAAATTGAAGAATGAATGGATCTCTTATTTTCTCGCTTGCGCTTGAATCCCTGTTTCCTGCATTCTGTCTCTTCCTCTTAAGTTTACCTTTTTATTCTTTTTTAAAATATTTATTTATTATTTATGTATTTGGCTGTGCCAGTTCTCAGCTTTGGCACATGGGATCTTTGATCGTTGTGGCAGTATGTGGGATCTTTAGTTGTGGCATTCGAATTAGTTGCAGCATATGGGATCTAGCTCCGTGACCAGGGATGGAATCTGGGCCCCCTGCATTGGGAGCAGGGACTCTTAGCCACTGAACCACCAGGGAAGTCCCTTGCCCCTTAGTTTTCTCTCTTTTTTCTTTTTTAAAAAATGTATTCAAAAATAGTTGATTTACAATGTTGTGTTAATTTCTGCTGTACAACAAAATGACTCAGTTATACATATGTATGTATTCTTTTTCATATTCTTTTCCATTTTGGTTTGTCGCAGGATATTGAATGTAGCTTCCTGTGCTATACAGTCCTGCCCCTTAGTTTTGATAGAGCATATCCTCCAGTAGCTTTCTGAGAAAGGTGAGGTCAATGTGTTGATAGGAATGCACATCTGAATATTCCCTGTGCTCAAGAGTAACTCATGGTTTGTAAAGCTATAGAATTCTGAGTTGGAAAATGTTTTCCCTCAAAATTTTGAAGGTTTTAATTGTCTTCTAGCTGCTAATAGTACTGCTGACAAGTTTGAAGTCATTCTGATTCCAAATTCTTTATACAAAAGTTTTTTTCTCCACTCTATAAGTTTGTAGAGTCTGTTCTGTCCCCAGTAAAATGTCTTGAGATCTGTTGGAGATTTCGTGGTCCATTTCAATCTGCAAATTCATATCCTTAAGTTCTGGAAGTTTTTCTGGGAATATTTCTTCTTTTTTCCCCCCTTACATTTTCCCTGTTCTCTCTTTCTGGGACTCTTCTTATTTAAACACTGGACCTCTTGAATTGGTCCTCTTGTTTTCTTATCTTTGATCTCCTATTTCTCATATTTTTATTCTTTTTCTCTACTTTCTATATTTCCTTCATATTCTCTTGAAAATTATTTACTCAAGTTTTCATTTCTGTTATCACAGTTTTTATCTCCAAGAGCTGGCTTCTTTTCTGAATATGCATTTTTTATTGTATCCTGTTCCTGTTTCAGGAATAAAGTATCTTCTCTTTCTTTTTGAAAATACTAATAAAATCAATGTTAATATTTTCATCTCCCTAAGTCTCTGCTCGGAGAAGGCAATAGCACCCCACTCCAGTACTCTTGCCTGGAAAATCCCATTGACGGAGGAGCCTGGTAGGCTGCAATCCATGGGCTCGCTAAGAGTCGGACACGACTGGGCGACTTCACTTTCACTTTTCACTTTCATGCATTGGAGGAGGAAATGGCAACCCACTCCAGTGTTCTTGCCTGGAGAATCCCAGGGACGGGGGAGCCTGGTGGGCTGCCGTCTATGGGGTCACACAGAGTCGGACACGACTGAAGTGACTTAGCAGCAGCAGCAGTCTCTGCTTCCTCCACATTTTTTTTTCATGTTTGCTATCTGAGCTTCAGTTTTTATGTGGAGGCTCTTCTCAAATGAGTGACTACTCCATGGCTGACAACTCACATTTCCAGGGGCAGCACCAACAACTCCGTGAGTGTGGATGACGCATGTCAATGGTAGGCTCTCTATACAGTGTCGGCTAAGCTATTCACATGGAGAGATTCTAATGTCAGTGTTTTGGGTCTTTCCTTTGCAGTTAGTTAGAAAAATCTTCCAAATTCCCTCTTAAGAGTCCACAAGCCTGACTTCTAGCATTCTGGAAACCAAATGAGAAAAGAGGGCTGGGGATCTTAACCCTTGGTTGTAAACTTTCCTTCATTCACCATTTTTTCAGTAAGGTGTCTGTGCCCTACTGTGCCTTGTTATAAAGACCCTCTGTTTAACCCTCCAGAGAATAAACCTGAAGTCTTCCGTGGAGGTGGGGAGGAACAGTGTCTGGCCATTCTGAGCAGAAGAGGGGATTCCAAAGTCCAATAGCTCATGGAATAGATTTTGACCAATCTTCCAGATTTTTCAAATCAATTTTATTGAAGTAAAATAAAATTCATCCACTTTAAGTGGAAGTTGGATCTGTTTTGATGAAGGTTACTCGTGTAACCACCACCAAAATAAAGAACATACCCATGACCTCCAAAGAATTTCCTTATATCTCTTTATAATCAACCCCCACAACCCTAGCCCCCAAGCAAACACTTATCTCTTTTCTGTCACTATAGAATAGATATGTCTGTTCTAGGATTTCATATAAATGGAATCCTACAGTAGGTACTTTTTAGTATCTAGCCTCTTTTGTTCAACATAAATTTTTTGAGACTCGTCCATGCTGTTGCATGGATAAATCTTCATTTCTTTTTATTTCTGAGTAGCATTACATCATGGCACAGTAGTGAGGAATCCACCTGCCAATGCAGGAGATACAGGAGACACAGGTTTGATTCCTGGGTCAGGAAGATGCCCTGGTGGAAGAAATGGCAACCCACTCCAGGATTCTTGCCTGGAAAATCCCATGGACAGAGAAGCCCAGAGGCTACAGTCCACAGGGTTGCAGAGTCTGACACAGCTAAGCATGCACACACACAGCATTATATCATATGAATAGAGCACAATCCATAATTTTCACGGACATATGAGTTCTTCCCAATTTGGGGCTATTTTGAATACCTGACATGAGCACTTGTATATACATTTTTATGGACATACATTTTCATTTCAATTAGGTGAATGAATACCTAGAAGTCAAATTACTGGATCATAAGTAAATCGATGTTTAACTTTATAAGAAACTGCAATGTGGTTTTCCAAAGTGGTTATGCAATTTTCCTTTTCTGCCAGCAACACATGAACATTCTAGTTGCTCCACATACTCACTAACACTTTACAGCATCACTAATTCTAGTGGTACTGGGGTTTGGCGGGTCTAATGGTGGTTTTAATTTTATTTCCCTAATAATTAACAACACAAAACATATTTTCATGTGCTTATTGGCCATTCATGCAGCTTATTCTGTGACGTGTGTGATCAAATATTTTACCCATTTTTAAATTGAGCTACTTGTTCTCAGCAGGTAAAGAATCTGCTTGCAATGCAGGAAACACAGGAGACACAGTTTCAATCACTGGGTTGCGAAGACTCCCTGGAGAAGGAAATGGCACCCCACTCCAGTATTCTTGCCTGGGAAATCCCATGGACAGAGGAGCCTAGAGGGCTACAGTCCAATGAGGTCGCAAAGAGTAGGACACAACTGAGCGACTAAGCACACACACATTTGTCTTCTTACTGAATTGTATTAATAAGTGTTCTTTCTGTATTTTACATTCAAGCCCACTGTCAAATGTGTGGATTATGAATAGTTTATATTTGCAAGGATGACTTGACTTTTAATTTTCTTAATGCATCTTTTGAAAAACAGGAAGTTTTATTTTTAGGAAGTCTAATTTATCAAACATTTTCCTTTATGATTCATGCTTTTTGTGCCTTATCAAAGAATTCTCTCTATTCCAAGACTGTAAAGATTTTATCTTATGTTTTCTTTAGAAGCTATATAGTTTTAGCTTTTATGATAATGTTTATGATCCATTTATAGTTCATTCTTGTGTAATGCATTGAGCTCCTTTTTTTCTAACAGATACCCTGTTCTTTTAGGACCATTTGTTGAAAAGACTATTCTTTCCCAAATTAATTGCCTTTTTGTCTTTGTCAAATATCAATTGACCATACATGTATGGGCCTGTTTTTAGATTCTATTCCATTCCATCGGTCTGTGTGTCTATCCTTTTGCCAATATCATACTGCCTTAATTACTGTGGCTTTATATTAAGTCTTGGAATTTGGTAGCATGAGTCCCCCAGTGTTAAGCTCAGTATTAAGGGTAAGTTTAGGGTAGTCTTTACTATGGACTAGTTTAGGCTTTCCACTAGTGTGTCATGCTTCTGGGGTCTCCACCGAGTGCCCAGGGTGCTTATTAAGGAGTCTCCTCTCTGACTGGTTCTAACTTGAATGAGCTCTGAAAATTGTTCAGCTTACAACTTCCCAGTCATTCTTTGCCTAATCTCATGGATCATCACTCTACATATACAAGACTGGTTATTTAACCATGTACTCAAGGAGAATTCCTGCAGATTTCTGAGGCTCTCTCTCAGTAGATCCCTTCTGCTTTCTCCCAGATGCCTTAACAGTCAACTTTCTTGGGTCTAAGATAGTGTATTAAAAAAAACCTAGAGTTCCCCTCCTATGTGTCTCCTTTGCTACTCACACAGGCACTTCATTTTTGATAATCCTGGTGGCCAAATGTGTGGGAAATTTTCCCTACACCAAGCAATTCTGCAACACCATCTGGGTCCTACAGTCTAACTCAATTCTGACACTTAATCGACCTAGACACAGGATCAGGTCCTGTAGATCAAGGACTCAGTCCCACAGAATTGCCCACTCCTTTCAGTTCAGGTTGTCAGGTATGCTTCTGATTGATTGGCTATAAATCTGAGGTTCCCACAACTCCATCTTCAGGTTCCATCAATTTACTAGAGTGATACACAGAACCCAGGGAAACACTTATTTATATTAACCTGTTTATTAAAGCATGTGATAAAAAAAAAAAAACACAGTAGACAGCCAGATGAAGAAACACATGGGGTGAGGTGTGGGTAGGTCCCAAGAGCAGAAACTTCTGTCCCCATGAAGTTAGATTTCATCACCTTCCCCAGCCCCATCCATGGATGTTTTCTGCAATTTGGAAGCTTCCCAAACACCCTTCTCTTGGGATCTTATGCAGACTTCTTCACATCAGTTCAGTTCAGTTCAGTCACTCAGGCATGTCCAACTCTTTGTGACCCTATGGACCGCAGCATGCCAGGCCTCCCTTGTCCATCACCAACTCCCGGAGCTTGCTCAAACTCATGTCCATCAAGTTGGTGATGCCATCCAACCATCTCATCCTCTGTCGTCCCCTTCTCCTCCTGCCTCAATCTTTCCCAGCATCACGGTCTTTTCCAATGAGTCAGTTCTTCGCATCAGGTGGCCAAAGTATTGAACTTCACATAGGCGTGATCAATTATTAATTCCATTTCCAGCCCTTTTTCCCTTTCTGGAAAATGAGGGGTGGAAACAAAAATTCCAAGCTTCTAATCATGGCTTGACACCCAGGAGCTCACCCAGAGTCTCCTCCAAAGAACAAAAGATACTTCTACTGTTCTTATCACTTGGGAATTTACAAGGCCTTTAGGAGCCCTGTGTCAGAGACAGAGTCAAAGACCAAACTTTACAACAAAAGATGCTCCTAAGGCTCCTATCACTTAGGGAATTACAAGGGTTTTAAGAGCTCTGTGCCGGGAAAGGGATGCTGCTGCTACTGCTGCTAAGTCGCTTCAGTCGTGTCCAACTCTGTGCGACCCCATAGACAGCAGCCCACCAGGCTCCCCCATTCCTGGGATTCTCCAGGCAAGAACACTGGAGTGGGTTGCCAGTTCCTTCTCCAATGCATGAAAGTGAAAGTGAAGTCGCTCAGTTGTGTCCGACTCTTAGCGACCCCATGGACTGCAGCAGAGACCTATATATATATATATATATATATATATATATACATATATTTTCAAAACAACTAACTGTGTTTGTATTCAAAGAAACAAATTTCACTGCAGTTTTTGTGGGTTTCAGAGGGAAACAGAGGTAAAGACATGTGTTCGATCTGCCATATTTATTTCTTTACATGATTACTTCCCAAGTGGACAGTAGGACCTGCCAGGATAAGGACTAGCAACTCTATATCCATTTTCCCAGTCTCTAGCCCAGGATCTGACTCTCACTGTTGTTGTTGAGTTGCTCAGTTTTTTGCAGCCCCATGGACTGTAGCCCACCATGCTCCTCTCTCCATGGGATTTTCCAGACAAAAGTACTGGAGTGGGTTGCCACTTCCTTCTCCAAGGGGTCTTCCAAACCCAAGGATCGAGCCTGTGTCTCTTGTACCTCTCCACAGGCAGGTGGATTCTTTACCACTGAGCCACCAGGGAAGCCCCCCAACCCTCATTCAGTTCAGTTCAGTCACTCAGTCGTGTCCAGCTCTTTGCGACCCCATGAATTGCAGCACGCCAGGCCTCCCTGTCCATCACCAGCTCCCGGAGTTCACCCAAACTAACGTCTATCGAGTTGGTGATGCCACCCAGCCATCTCATCCTCTGTCGAACTCTTCTCCTCCTGCCCCCAATCCCTCCCAGCATCAGGGTCTTTTCCAATGAGTCAACTAACTAGGTGTTCACTAATGTTAGTTGAATAGAGTTCAAATGAAAGTTGTTCTTTGGCCATTTAATACATCAAACAGACGAAATATTTCTGTGAATTTATGAAGACAATTTAAAATAGATTCTCATCTCCAGGAAATGCCTTAACTCCATGGAACATATAGCAGCCAAACATTCTAACTGGAATTTCTCCAGCCAGCAATTCCTCAATGCAGCTAGACACTTCTTCTTTGAAACTTGTCAAGAGAGAGCAACAATGTTCCGGAAGGGGCCACTTTCTTTCAGCCAACACTATAGCTCCCACGGAGAAGGCGATGGCACCCAACTCCAGTACTCTTGCCTGGAAAATCCCATGGTTGTAGGAGCCAGGTAGGCTGCAGTCCATGGGGTCGCAAAGAGTCGGACACGACTGAGCGACTTCACTTTCACTTTTCACTTTCTTGCCTGGAGAATCCCAGGGATGGGGGAGCCTAGTGGACTGCCGTCTATGAGGTTGCACAGAGTCGGACATGACTGAAGCGACTGGCCGGAGAACTATCGCTTCCTCATATCTCTGTGTACACAGAATTTAAAAGAAATCACGTAGGCACAGCAAGGGCCTCTGAACTTCAGGAGCTCAAGGCCTGCCCTTTGTCAGTCAGGTTCCAATAGGGAGAAAAGAGTCACACTAGTTTTTTGAACAGAAAGAATTCTGACAGAAATCTGAAAACCTATACAGAAAGAATTTAATGTAAAAAATTGTTAACTAAATGTAGAGTTGTTAACTGGGAGACTGAAAGAGTGCCCTAGGATATCACGGAACTGGCACTGACAGACGTAGGAGGTGTAACTAGGGTTGAAGGAATAAAGGAATGAGGTTAGAAGCGTTAAAACTCAGAACCTTAGAAAAGGGGCCCCTGGAACAAAGAACTCTGGGGAGGAGGCGCTGCTTGGCTGGCGCTGGTACCTCTAGTAGGAGGCACAATGAAGTTGATTGATTCTTCAAGTGTTGGGAAAACTGCCAACTAGATTCAGCTACAACTACAGGAAGACAAAGCTGCTGTCAGCATGAAGACACATTACTGGAGCATTGCGTGCGGACCGGAAGGCCACAGAATGCACCGTGCAGGTTCCCTCTGGCGCCCCCTACTGGCAGGTCCTAACAGAGCGAGCTTGAAAAACCAGGTCTTGACTCCACATTGGAGCTAAGGCACAAATAGATGAGAAAAGAGAAGCTAAAGGCAAAGGAGAAAAGGAAAGATATACCCATTTGAATGCAGAGTTCCAAAGAATAGCAAGGAGAGATAAGAAAGCCTTCCTCAGCGATCAATGCAAAGAAAGAGAGGAAAACAATAGAATGGGAAAGACTAGAGATCTCTTCAAGAAAATTAGAGATAGGCTCAATAAAGGACAGAAATGGTATGGACCCAACAGAAGCAGAAGATGTTGAGAAGAGGTGACAAGAATACACAGAAGAACTATACAAAAAAGATTTTCATGACCCAGATAACCACAATGATGTGATCACTCACCCAGACATCCTGGAATGTGAAGTTAAGTGGGCCTTAGGAAGCATCACTGCGAACAAAGGTAGTGGAGGTGATGGAATTCCAGTTGAGCTATTTCAATCCTAAAAGATGATGCTGTGAAAGTGCTGCACTCACTATTCTAGCAAATCTGGAAAACTCAGCAGTGGTCACAGGACTGGAAAAGGTCAGTTTTCATCCTAATCCCAAAGAAAGGCAATGCCAAAGCATGCTCAAACTACTGCACAATTGCACTCATCTCACATGCTAGTAAAGTAATGCTCAAAATTCTCCAAGCCAGGCTTCAGCAATACATGAACCATGAAATTCCAGATGTTCAAGCTGGATTTAGAAAAGGCAGAGGAACCAGAGATCAAATTGCCAACATCTGCTGGATCATTGAAAAAGCAAGAGAGTTCCAGAAAAAACATCTATTTCTGCTTTATTGACTACGCCAAAGCCTTTGACTGTGTGGATCACAATAAACTGTGGAAGATTCTGAAAGAGATGGGAATACCAGACCACCTGACCTGCCTCTTGAAAAACCTGTATGCAGGTCAGGAAGCAACAGTTAGAACTGGACATGGAACAACAGACTGGTTCCAAATAGGAAAAGGAGTACGTCAAGGCTATATATTGTCACCCTGCTTATTTAACTTATCTGCAGAGTACATCATGAGAAACGCTGGGCTGGAGGAAGCACAAGCTGGAATCAAGATTGCCGGGAGAAATATCAATAACCTCAGATATGCAGATGACACTACCCTTATGGCAGAAAGTGAAGAGGAACTGAAGAGCCTCTTGAAGATGAAAGAGGAGAGTGAAAAAGCTGGCTTAAAACTCAACATTCAGAAAACTAAGATCATGGCATCCGATCCCATCACTTCATGGCAAATAAATGAGGAAACAATGGAAACAGTGACAGACTTTATTTTCTTGGGCTCCAAAATCACTGCAGATGGTGACTGCAGCTATGAAATTAAAAGATGCTTACTCCTTGGAAGAAAAGCTATGACCAACCTAGACAGAATATTAAAAAATCAGAGACATTACTTTGCCAACAAAGGTCCATCTAGTCAAAGCTATGGTTTTTCCAGTAGTCATGTATGGATGTTAGAGTTGGACCACAAAGAAAGCTGAGCACTGAAAAATTGATGCTTTTGAACTGTGGTGTTGGAGAAGACTCTTGAGAGTCCCCTGAACTGCAAGGAGTTCCAACCAGTCAATCCTAAAGGAAATCAGTCCTGATATTCATTGGAAGGACTGATGTTGAAGCTGAAACTCCAATATTTTGGCCACCTGATGCAAAGAACCAACTCATTGGAAAAGACCCTGATGCTGGTAAGATTGAAGGCAGGAGGAGAAGAGGACAACAGAGGATGAGATGGTTGGATGGCATCACTGATGTGATGGACATGAGTTTGAGTAGGCTCCAGGAGTTGATGATGGACAGGGAAGCTTGGCATGCTGCAGTCCCTAGGGTCGCAAAGAGTTGGACACGACTGAACAACTGAACTGAACTGATTACACCCATCAACTGGGAATCCCATCTAGCCCACACCACATTTTTCTGAGCTGATTAAACCAACTCATCGTTTTGACATTTGCCCACACATCACCCTCGGTCTTAGGAGCAATGACCGAATCCCTAAAACAATCAACTTAGCCATGGGTTGAATGAATTGAGGTGCCTTGCTGTTGGCTTTCGCACTGAGTTGTGCAATAAAAATATCTTTGTTGTTTCCATTCCTGCCATCAGTCCTAGTAAACAGCAGATACGCCTTAAATGCTCCTTGAATAAAAACAAACTTGTATTCAAATATACACTAATTAAATCAAGTAAGGGTGTTTTTTTTTTACCTATTAAATTATAGGCTCTCTTTTTAAAATGATAACATGCCAGTGTCATTTCAGTGTGGCATTCAAATTAGGTCAAACCTTTAGCAAATAATTAGTGAAAAAAAAATCCGTGAAGATGTTCATTAAGGCAGTGTGTGTGGGGAAGGGGAGGAGGGGAGAGAAGATGAGGAAAGAGGAAGATGGAGGAGAAGGGAGAGGGGGAGAAAGAGACAGCAGCCCACATATCCTGCAAGACGGGAACAGTTGTGTAAGTTATGAAAGAATTTCTCATTAGTACATGCCTGCATTTAACATCAGAGTTATGGAACTAGTGCTGTACTATGTAAAAAAAAAATATCTATATATCTATATATCTATATCTATATCTATATCTATATCTATATATATCTTCAGGCTTCCCTGGTGGCTCAGAGGTTAAAGCGTCTGCCTGCAATGTGGGAGACCTGGGTTCGATCCCTGGGTGGGGAAGATCCCTGGGTCGGGAAGATCCCCTGGAGAAGGAAATGGCAACCCACTCCAGTATTCTTGCCTGGAGAACCCCATAGACGGAGGAGCCTGGTGGGCTATACTGTCCATGGGGTCGCAAAGAGTCAGACACAACTGAGCGACTTAGCTTTTTTTATATATGTATCTTCAGGGAGGTGGGTAGCAAACAAGACTTTGAAGTCAGAGCTATCTGGTTTCCGGTCGTAGCTCAATCACTTACTAGAAGTGTAATTTTTAACAGTCTCCATGAGCCTCAATTTATCTCTAACATCAGGAAAATATCTACTTTGCAGATACAGTAAGGATTAAAGAGGAAACAACACATACAGAGCCTGGAACACACTACATATTTCATAAGTAGTAAGTGTTTTTATTATTGCCTTAGGTAAACATGCAGACCGAAAGGTGTAGCAACATTAAAGCTGTAATTATATTTAAGAGAAAACAGGTGCATGCAGGGGAGAAACTGAAAGGAAATGCACTAACATACTACATGATGGTTGTATTTGAGTGGTAAAATTATGGATGACTTTTTTTCTATCTTCCAAACATTAACCATGCAGTCTGAAACATTTACAATGGCAAAACAAGAATCATTTTGAAGGGCAGGTTTTGAGAAAAATCTCCCAAAGATCGGAAAATGTAATGATTCATTGGTCAGTGAAAAGTCCAAAATGTTGCTTACTTGCCTGTATAATTCAGTCCCAGTGCTGTAAGATGGGGCCAAAGGAAGCAGGCATCCATGCCAGAGAGCAGTAGGGATGGGCAGGGGATGGGGCAGGGGGTGCTTGTCTCTACACAGAAGAGGGCATTCTTGGCTGGGGACAGTGGCTGTAAGAGATGATGGAAGTGTGAAAACTAAAATGACCCATGTGGTGTGTTGGGATTGATATTCAAGGTATAAATATGGACTCATGGCCTTCAAATTAGTCAGAAAAAATTTAAAAAATAGATTTAAGTTGTGTTCAAATGAAGGTTGTTGCTCAGTCGCCAAGTCGTGTCCAGCTCTTTGCGACCCCATGAACTGCAGCTCCCTGTCCCTCACCATCTCCTGGAGTTTGCCCAAGTTCATGTCCATTAAAATGATGATGCCATCCAACCATCTCATCCTCTGTCACCCTCTTCTCTTTCTGCCTTCAATCTTTCACAGCATCAGGGTCTTTTCCAATGAGTCAGCTTTTTGCATTAGATGGCCAATGGCCAAAGTATTGAAGCCCACACACACACACACACACATATGTATTCCTTACCTCTGTTCACTGATGTCTTAGATTCAGTAAACTGTTTATTCAATAAATATATATTTATTTTTAATTTTAATTGTGTCTAGTGGGAGTCTTTATTGAATTAGTTGCACTATGCTTCTGTTTTATGCTTTGGTTTTTTGACCGTGAGGCTTATGTGATCTTAGCTCCCTGACCAGGGATTGAATCCCTGCCACATGCATTGGAAAGCGAAGTCTTAACCCCTCGACCACCAGGGAAATCCCATATATTTCCATTAAAAGTTTCATTATGTCCATGTTGTCCACCACCTGAACAGGTTTCATAGTCACCCAGTCCAGAAGATTAAAGCTTGAAGGTAACATTCTGTTCCTGGCTAAAGAGTTGGAAAATCACTGGCAACATTTCAAAAGCTATGAGCATACCCAGTGCCAAGATCTTGGTTTCTATACCATTCTCCACCAAAGGAAGCTAAGTTGCCTTGGAGAAATGATAAGTTCCAGGGCTGGGACAGATAAATCACAAGATGATTCAGGACTACCTGGCTCCAGAAATTTAAAGAATGGAAGGACTATATCGAAAGGACACAGAAGCCAACTTGAAGGGGTTCCCACCGGCCAAAGCTGAGACAATCTGAGCCTCAAAATAAAGAGTAAATAAAATAGGAATCGCTGAGTCTACTCTAACATAAATAAATGAATGAATGGATGAATAAATATGAAGAGGAGGTTTATTTCCCATACAGATGATGCCAACTAATAAATGTAGAAGTAATCCTGGATTTGGCAATCAGTATAGTAAGAAGCCAAGAAACAGCAGCTGTCCTAGTGGGAGGAAATTTGGTAAGGATCAGGATTCTTAAATTGTATCCTGATCCTTTGGAGATCAAGTATCTCTCCACAAGGTACATTTTATTTACAAAGAGAAAAAAAGGTACTTTAGAGTGGAGAAACCTGGCCAGCTATTATCAAAGTTAGCATCATCAATAATGGGACAAGTTGAAATCATTCACTGCCTTACAGGATACGGAGGGAGACACACAACATCCCTTCTGTGGTACTCCTGCCCATAACGCATACTCACAAAGAAACACCAGACAAACCCAACTCATGGATCATTCTACAAGATAACTGGCTTATTATAATCCTCAAAAGTGTCAAGGTCATGAAAATCAAGACTGAGAAACTGTTCCAGATTAAAAGGGATTAAGAAGATGTGATGACCAAATGCAGTTAACGCTGGATGCTTTCCCTACAGAGGATATTACGGAGACAACTGGCAAAATCTGAGACCCCCTCAGATTGGGGTCTGATGATTAGGTGGCAGCAGTGTATCAATACTAATCTCCTGGTTTTGATGGCTCTAATGTGGTTGAGTGAAAGAGAATGTCTTTGTAAGAAATACACATGAAATATTTGAGTGGTAAAGGAACATCAGGTCAGTAACTCACTCTCAAAATGGTTCAGAAAAAAAAGTTCTTTGTACTATCCTTGCCACTTTTCCATAAGTTAGAGATGATTCAGAGGAAAATTAAGTTCAAAAAGTTTATTTCAGCTGTGGCCAGAAGCTCTGACTCTTTATCTTACTAAAAGCAAAGGCTGCAACCAGTTCGGTCAGCCAAACCTGTTTGTCTTGACGGTTGGGGACAGACTGCCAGGCGTGGGTTGGGCAAACAGCTCAAGGGATCAGACCAGGGGCTGAGAGGGCTGGGGTGGCAGCTTCAGCCATGCCTTATGTGAGGAACTTCAGCGTGGGACACTTAGGAAGAGCTCAGAAGCTTATGATCTCTGGGACTCAGGTTAAGAGGAGGAGCAAACCAGGATACTTTCCACACCTTGCTAGCACCAAGCCCCCTCCCATCAGACCCTAAAGGATGAGAGAAGGCAGAGCTTGGAGAAAAGAGGAAAGGGAGAAGGAGAGAGAAGAGCAAATGACCTTGAATTTCTGGTACCGTCACATTGTTGATACAATAAATATGTATTTAGTCCATAAAGTCACCAAACTCTGTTGTCCTTGGACCTCTGTGCCGTTTCCCAGCATCGTGTCCCCAGCAGCAGGGGGCAGGACCCCGCTGATGCGGTAGCCTAGGGACCCAGGAGAGGGCTGTTTTGGGAGCAGGTGTCCCAGTAGTCAGTCATTGCGGGATTGCGAGGTTTGGGGTTTTCCGGCTACTCAGCAAAGTTGCTGCTTCATTTTTTGCATATTTTAGTAGGTTTATTGTTTTCCCTGAGCTAATTCTGCAAATTTCAAGAATGGAAAAGAAATACACATTTGTCAATACATATCTCAGCAGTGGCCACAGGACTGGAAAAGGTCAGTTTTCTTCCCAATCCCAAAGAAGGGCGATACCAAAGAATATTCAAACTACCATACAATTACACTCATTTCACATGCTAGCAAGGAAGGTTATGCTCAAAATCCTTCAAGTTAGGCTTCAGCAGTACATGAATCGAGAGCTTCCAGCTATTCGAAAGGCAGAGGTTTAGAAAAAGTAAGAGGAATCAGAGATCAAATTACTAACATTCACTGGATCATAGAGAAAGAAAGGGAATTTCAGAAAAACATCTACTTCTGCTTCGTTGACTACACTAAATCCTTTGACTGTGTTGATTACAACAAACTGTGGAAAATTCTTAAAGAGATGGGAGTACCAGACCATTTTACCTATCTCCTGAGAAACTTGTATGTGAATCAAGAAGCAACAGTTAGAACCAGACACGGAACAACGGATTGGTTCAAAATTGGGAAAAAAGAGTTCATCAAGGCTATATCTTGTCACCTTGCTTATTTAACTTCTATGCAGAGTACATCAAGCGAAATGCCAGACTGGATGAATCACAAGTTGGAATCAAGACTGCCAGGAGAAATATCAACAACCTCAGATACGCAGATGATATCACTCTAATGGCAGAAAGTAAAGAGGAACTAAAAGAGCCTCTTAATGAGGGTGAAAGAGAAGAGGGAAAAGATGCTTAAAACTCAACATTTGAAAAACAAATTGCATCTTGTCCCATCACTTCATGGCAAATAGAAGGGGGAAAAGTGGAATCAGTGACAGGTTTTATTTTCTTGGGCTCCAAAATCACTGAGGACAGGGACTGCACCCATGAAATTAAAAGATGCTTGCTTCTTGGAAGAAAAGCTGTGATAAACCTAGACACCGTATGAAAAAGCAAAGACAGCACTTTGCTGACAAAAGTCTGTATAATCAAAGTTATGGTTTTTCTAATAGTCATGTACAGATGTGAGAGTTGGACCATAAAGAAGGCTGAGCACCAAAGAATTGATGCATTCAAATTGTGGTGCTGGAGAAGGCTCTTGAGAGTTCCTTGGACTACAAAGAGATCAAACCAATCAATCCTAAAGGAAACCAATCCTGAATATTCATTGGAAAGACTGAAGCTGAAGCTCCAATACTTTGGCCACCTGATGCAAAGAGCTGACTCATTGGTAAAGCCCCTCATGCTGGGAAAGATTTAAGGCAAAAGTGGGCAGCAGATGATGAGATGGTTCAATAGTATCACCAACTCAATGGACATGAATTTGAGCAAACTCTGGGAGATAGTGGAGGACAGAGGATTCTGGCATGTGACAATCCATGGAATCACAAAGAGTCAGACCAGACACGACTTAGCGATTGAACAACATCTCCTCCGAGTGACTATGAGCTGCTGTAGGTGAAAGCTGTGCAAAGTCAACCTCAAGTGGCATCGCTTTATCCACTCTTTCCCAGTCTCTAATATGGGCTGGGGCACAGCCAGTGCTCCATGAATGCTGTTTCTCTGTGTGTGTGTGTGTGTGTGTGTGTGTGTGTGCATGTATGTGCTTCAGTGGACTTCTTTTTTTCATGTCTGAGTGGCAGAGATAAGTCCCATCACCACAACTTCCCCCTAATTTTCCACGTGCAAAGGCTCTCTGAGCCATCTCAATGCAAATCACATGTTGTACATGGATGTCTGGAGTGGTATGTTTAGCAACTGAGAATGGGTAAGTCATAGTTTGTTGTCCTTGAAAGAAAGTGAAAGTGAAGTCACTCAGTCGTGTCTGACTCTTTGCGACCCCATGGACTGTAGCCCACCAGGCTCCTCCGTCCAAGGGATTCTCCAGGCAATAATAGTGGAGTGGGTTGCCATTTCCTTCTCCAGGGGATCTTCCCAATCCAGGGAACCTGGGTCTCCCACATTGTGGGCAGACGCTTTCCCTGAGCTACCAGGGAAGCCCAAACTCCCAGCTTCAGAGAAGCAATGACGCCTAGAGATAAGAAACCAGGCAATGGGGATCTGCATGTGTGTGTTCAGTCGCTCAGTCTTGTCTGACTCTTTGAGGCCCCTGGACTGTAGCCCACCAGGCTCCTCCGTCCATGGGATTCTCCAGGCAAGAATACTGGAGTGGGTTGCCATTTTCTGCTCCAGGGGATCTTCTCATCCCAGGGATCGAATCTGGGTCTCTTAGATCTCCTGCACTAGTCAGTGGATTCTTTACCACTAGCGCCACTTGGGAAGCCCAGGGGATCTACATAGTGTAGTGAAAATACTAAATGTTGCAAGAGACACTCATCCCCACCTAAGCCCACCCAATATATGGGCACTGTACATTGTGCTGAATGGTCACAGTTTGCAGAGACAGGAAAAGACAAAACCTCCTGCCTAGTCACAGGTGTAGGAGAGAGTTCAAAGTGAGCATTTCCACATCTCCAATGTTCACCAAAGCCTAGAGAAAGTTCATCTGGGTCTTCATTGGAGACTGCTAAAATCTAGATGAAGAACAGAGGTTCTCGAGGAATCAAGATGGGTCTCTGGGTGTTGCAAGCTGGATTCAGGAGCTCTGATAGAAATGAGGCAGTCCCCAGCCACAGGGCCAGAGGCCCCACCCCCAGCAGCAGCAACAGCTATGAAAGCAAAGCCTTCCAGGGCTTGGCTGGGTCCTTTTCAGGATATTTTATCTGAAAAGCATCTACATATCACAAAGCCCATGTCAACAACACCTTCAACCCACAGACCTGGGGGTACTCAGTTCAGCCCTAGGGCCCTGGCTTCCCGGCTCCATCACTGGCAGTGGGCATCACATCATGATAAGGTAGCAACCAGATGCATGCCTGCTCCTGCCTGGGTCCAGCATCTGACCCCAGTGTGACCTCCCTCCTCCTGGACTCGGGCTTGACTCATGCTTCCAGAATGGGAACCTGGGGATTCCTGCTGCCCCACGGTAGCTGATTCGTAGCTGGCCCAGGGGTAACTCTGGAAGGGGCTCAGGGCAGCTGTCAGCTCTCAAGGAAGAGATACCTATGGTTCCCTAAGTACCTACCATGGGCCAAGCACCAGGCACACTGCCATATTTCATTGGTATAATGACACTGTTGGCTAATTCCTAGAAAGGAAGAAAGTGAGGTTCAGAAAAGATCATGCACAGAGCCAGCCTCCCACTTACCCTTGAGAGATTCCCTGGGGCCAGCCAGCACCCTGGGAACCATCATTTGTTCCTTCATTCCCCCAGCCAGTATTTATTGAGGGCTTCCTGCCCTCTGCTTTAAGCCCTCTCAGTCCCTGAGGGCAGCCTGCAGGGGGCCCACCCGGCTCTCCTAGAGGAGCCAGGCTTGACTGGGAAAGGGGGGTTCCTGGCCCCCAGGTCCAGCAAGGCATCCCCCAGGTGTCCCACTCCCTGCCAGGGTACTGCTTCGGCAGCAGAGAAGGGTTCTCTGGCTGGGACTGGGGCCTCAGCTGGGCTGCGGGCTCCTGCACCCAGGAGGTGCTTCAGTGCGGGAAATGTGCTTGTTCTCCCGGCCTTAGCCTGCGGCAGGTGGGCAGGTAAGGGAGGCAGTCTCTTCTCATTCCTGTGGTTTCAGGTGCCTGGATGATGTCAGGCCTGAGTGATGCGTGGGACTCACTGTGTCTGGGGCCTGATTGGGGGTGGAGTCATTTCTTTCGAAGCTTATAAATCACTAACTAATTCCCCTTTCAGCTCAGCCCCACCCCTGGCCTAGGAGGAGTTGCTCCGCAGGTCCACAAAGACAGCTTGCCCCGCCCCCACCCTCCGTGTCGCGTGCACCGCAGACCCAGTCCCCCTCCCTTGGGGCTCCTCTCCCCACCTCTGCAGTGGTAACACATATACACACCAACCTACCTCGCGGGCAGCCAGCCTGTCTTGGACACACAGGTGCATGCTGTAAGCGGTCCCACACGCATGCTCACAGCCCCTCACTCGCACTCACACTCTGCCTTCATGCTACTCCCATGCTCAGTGGTGTCCCCAAGCACAGATGAACTCTTACCTGCCAGAGCCCTCAAGCTCTCCTCCAGGAACCCACAAAGCCATGTGTCTTTCCACTGTTCCATGTGCTCTGGAGTGTGCACATGCACAAGCCCCAGTATCCAAGGCGCTTACATACAAGCAACAGTCTGCAGGAGCCTGCATTCCATTCACAAATACACACACACACACACACACACACACACACACACACACACACTACTGCATGCACTCGACATAACCACAGACACACTCCAACCACACACCCACACCAGGCACACACACCCAAATCTACACACACCTTCACACACTCAGGGACACCCCCACACAAACAAGTGTGACTTTCACGATGTCTGGGGTGACAGCGTGAGCCAGCAGGGAGCTGAAGCCTACACAAAGCCGCAATCCCCAGCCTCACCTCCAGGGGCCGCTGCTCAGCCCAAAGCCCTGGGGACAGAAGTGGCCTTAGGCACGGTCCTCTCATCGTCAGGAGGAGAGGGACTGCAGACAAGACTGCCCCGAACTTCTGAGCTTCCCGCAGTGTGTGGCGTAACCTCCCACCCAGGTGGGCAAGGACTCCAAGACGGAAGTCTGAACGGGGACAAGTGAGTGGAAGAGAACCACAGGGAGCAAGGGGCAGAGGCAAAAATGAAGACGTGGGGGTCCTGGGGGGAACCAGGAGACAGGGAAGGACTGGGGGAAGAAAAAGAGAGAAACGGAGGGAGATGAAAGGATGTGCCAGAGATGCGAGGGACACTAGAGGAAGGAGGTAAGGGAGGCGTGTGAGAGATGAGAAGGAAAGAGGCTACTTGCAGATGGCGACAGGGCTCAGTACACCTTTTCCAGGACCAGAAAGAGGGGTGGCTCTTTCTGTCTCCTAGGCTGGCTGGACCACCCTCCATCCTACCCCACCAACAGCAATCCACCTTGGTGCCTTGGCCAGCCCTAACCTGCCACCCACCAAACACATGAAGACCCCTCCCACAAGACCCAGATGGCAGGTGCCTCAGGAAGGGGCCCTAGGGTGTGAGCATCTCTCACCTCAGCTCACCCAACTGCTCCCCTGGGGTCTAGAGAAAGCTGGGACCCCTGAGACAGAGCTGGAATTTCTTGTTGCTGGAATCCTTCCTGCCAACCACAGGCCTATTGCCTCCTGCTCAGGGCTCTGTGAAGTAAGAAGTCGAGCTGTAAAAACGCCAAGATTTGGAGACTTTTGGAGCTGGGAAAGTTCCAGGTTCTCACCCCTTTATGTCTAAGCGGTCACCCCATCTTGCCTTTCCATCCAACCCTGGTCCCACTCTTGGTCGCATTCTCACAGGATAGGAAGTGAGCCTAGTAAGCTGGAATGTTCTGAGACACCAGCTCAGATTACAGAGGAGCAAAGGAGGCCATGGACCCATATCTTGTCCACCAGCTCCTCACCCTGGACACACTCCCAGAACCCTAGTCCCTGCAGCCCCTCCCAAGCACTCCAAGAGCTTCATATCATGCCCAGAGCCCACCGAGGCTTCTGCCAGATTCTTTGTCTTTTTTATTTATATGGATCTTTTTTTTTAAAGTCTTTATTGAATTTGTTGCAATATTGCTTCTATTTTTTTATGTTTGAGTTTTTTGGTTATAGGCATGCGGAGGAATCTTAGCTCCCTGACCAGGACTCAAACCCACATCCCCTGCATTGGAAGGTGAAGTCTTAACCACTGGACCTTCAGGGAAGTTCCTTTGCCACAGATTCTGGCTCTCTGAACTTCCATGCCCCAGAATTCGGGACCAGACTGAGGAACAGCGACTTGTTTATTAGTTGGATACTCCACATGACAAAGGGAAGGTGTGGTGCTCTCCATTTCTCAGATGGGAATACTGAGGTTCAGAGAAGCGGCCTGTCTTGTCTGAGGGCTTGTGAAGCCAACCAGCATTTGAGGCCTAAAGGGAGGAGGAGGCTGAGCCAAGGCCACGGTCAGGCCCCTGGCCTGCTCTCGCTCCAGCTTCAGCCCTATGCTCAGCCTTCCCCCTCCAGCAGAGCACTGCCTCAACCCCTGCCCGTTTCCCACCCTTCCCACATGTGCGGGCGCACCTCAACACCGTGCTCCAGACACCCTGCACCCCGCAACCCACTCCACAACCAACCCACCCTATGCCCCGTCCCCAGGAGCACACCATCCCCCATCACTCCCTCCTCCATGAAACCTGAAGTCAGACTCCCCCATTTCCCCGTTCCCATAGCGCTGCAGCTCCTGCATCTGACTATGTCTCTCCCTTTCATAGCTGGCCCTCCCCTTGGGAGAGTGTTCACTCCTCAGCATGGCATTCAAGACCCCTGCAGACTTTTCTGGCTTCATTTCCATCCATTCCCCACAACACCCCACACCACAAGCAGCAGTAGACCCATTGCAGTGTCTGGGGCCCCGAGGACCATCTCTGGGAGAGCTGGCTCGCCATGCCAGCGAGGAGGGTGGATGTACATCTTGTTGACATGCAGCTCCCTGCTCACCTTAATCCCCTCAGACTCTACAAGGGCAATGGGTGGCCAGGAGGGTCTGAGACACCAGCACTCCACTCCTCCTACCTGCAGGTCCCTGGGGCCTCTGCAGAGCCCCCCAGAGGCCCCCAAGTGCAACCCCTCCTCAGCAGCTTTCCCAGCACCTTCACTTCCTGGAGCAGCTACAGCAGGGAGACCATGCATGCGGGCCCAGCCCTTGGGAAGCTTCCAGGCTGGAAATCGAGGAATGACCCTGTCACCTGGGGGCCAGACAGACCCGGGGACAAAGCTAGGCCAGGATGCAGGTGGATACCAGCTGGTGGATGGTGACAGCCACAACAGTCACGATGGCTACTCCTCATTAAGCACTTACTAAGTGCAAGACTCCAAGCTGAGCAATTTATAGATGTTTTCTCATTTAATCCTCCCCTTTACGTCTATGGAGTAGATATCCTTCTTAGTTTGCAGACAGAAAGAGGAAGCTCAGAGAGATCTAGCAATCTGTACAGCATCACACAGCTAACCAGTGGAAGACCTGAAATGTAAATCCAGATCCACTGATTCCTAAGGCCATGCCCTTCCCACCCCACTTTACAGCCACCCCAGACTCCAGGTGGGGACTTGTCACTTTCCTTCTAAAAAGACCTCAAGGGCTCCCCACCACCAGGAGCATAATCTGTCCCAGCTGAGGGGCCCCACTATCTGGCTGCTGCCTGCCTTTCACCACCCACACCCACTACACTCCGGATTGCAAGCTTGGTGTTTTCTAAGTCAAGCTCTCTGAGCTTCACTGTTCACTCAGGCTCAAACACCTGCCCCATTTTACAGACAAGAAAACAGAGCACTAAGAATGTTAAGTAACTAGCCCAAGGTTACACAGTTGGGAAGCAATTGAGCCTGATTGGAACCCAGGTCATTAGAGCATCAAGTACTCAAGCATTAATTTGTGTTACAGACAATTAAGGAGTGAGAATTAGCAGAACATGCTGCTGATGGTGCAGAAGAAGGTTGGAGAGAGTACTCAGGTCGGTTCCAGAATGAAGGAGGGCAGTCTAGGCCTTCAGGAATGGCAGGGTCTTGATGGGTGAATTTGAAAGGGAAGTCTAAGAGAAGCACAGACAAGAGAAAAAGAGAGAAAGGGCTGGTGAAAATTAGGGAGGCAAAGTACGTGGTGGAAAGGGCTGTGTCATGGGAAAGCCCAAACATGTGCTCCAAATTCCTGTATGACCTTGAGCAAAGCCCTTCCCTCTCTGGGGGACCCCTTGTCTATAAATGAAGGGTAGATGAGCCCTGATGGTCCCTAAGGTCTAATCTGGCCCTGACATCTAGGATTCTGACTCTGTATGTTGCCATTGAGCCTTAAACACAGGATATGATCCCAAACCTATTGTAAAGGGATACAGACTTGAACTCCAAGAGCAGACAGGGGCCAGCAGCCAACAGTACCCAACAGGGTACACCAAGCGTTGGCCCCAGTTACACGCCAGGGATGGCACATGCATCCCTCTTCTCCACACATGCGTGCTGTACATGTGGACTCACTACAGCAGGGTTGATATTGTGGAAGTTGGAATGAATGGATGAGGGGTGAATTCACTCAGGGGTGAATGAGTCAAAGTGGAACTGAGGTCTTACAGGGAAGTTTCAGGACATGCACAGCACTAGCTTAAAGCCCTGACTCTAGCTCTTCCTCAGGAAAGAGGAAGGGAGTAGGGGTCCCTGAAGAAGGGGCAGAGAAAACATTTTGTGGGTGAGGGTGAGGGTGGCAGGCCCAGAATAAGTGGTCTGTCCAACTGGAGGACATTCAGGGAACAAGGATGGTCCCCAGTCAAGACTTGCACCCAAATCTAGAGTACATTCCAGACCATAGCAAAGGGGATATTCTTCCTTGGGTGCCTGTGGTACAAGCACAGAGACGCACTAGAGGGCTCAGAGTCAGGTGGGGCAGAAAATACATCACTAGAGGCTGAGTATACACACATGCCCATGCAGATGCACACACACACAACTCCTGCACAAAGACCCCAAAATCAAGTCATCCATCCCCCTCCCCCCACCTCCAGACTGAGCCCTTCAAACTGCTCTCCCTACCTAGACAACACGCCCTTCACGTGCCGATGACACACAGCCCCGGAAGTCAGGAGGTCTCGGTGTCTCACCCTTATCCCTCTTGCTGCAGTTTTGATGTGCCTGCTTCCTTTCTGACTCAAGAGGTGTCAAACAGAAACAGGCCCACCCACCTCTGCGTGCTAACTTCCATCCTCTGGAACATGAGCTCACCTCTTATCTTTCCTGCCTCTTTCACCTCCATTTCTTGCCCTCAAGAAGGCTGTCTTATTCACCACTGAACACTACATGAGGCAATGAGAGAGCCCCTGGGAGCCCACCTGGTCCTCCAGTGGCCCACCTCACTGGACCCTCAAGATATATCAAAGAGCTTGAGACTGACAGCGTGCAGAGTAAGTGCCCAGTGAAGACTGTTTAATGTGTTTAATGCGTGTCCCTAATTATCCCATCATCCCATCACTTGAGTAGGAAGTCCTTCTGGAAGTCTAGCCTCAAGTCCTCATGCTATGGTATGAGCCAGTGTTCCACGTTTGGTGGAGTCTGGGGACCAAACTGGATGAGGCTGCACAGGTTGGTAAGAGGAGCCGCCTTCCTGGAAGGGGATGAGGCCAGGAAGGAGATTACAGAGGCGCCAGGCCCAGGGCTCCACAATTGCACCTGCTGCAGCTCCTACAGGGAGATCAGGGGGCCTGCCAACTTACCCCACCCCATGATCTCATAGCTGCCTTTGCCAGGCGCTGGCTCAGGGAGCAGGTGCTGACAGCATGGATTGGGCACAGAGCCCAAGGACAAAAAGGCGGGAAGGCTGCGAGGGCCAACAACAGAGTCGTCCCCACAGGGCTCAGACATGAGGTCCCTCTGTTTACTGCCTTTGGCTGCTGACACCCCATCTTGGCTCCTCTTCCCAGGTTCCCCCATTGCCCACCTGTCCCCCAGATGACAACAGATTAGGGGAGGAGAGACTCCTTCTTCCTCCCGGAGCATCAGTCTCTCCATTTGCACCTCTTTTGGCTTCTGTCTGTTCCAAATCATTGAATGGCCCTGAATGGGATGCTGTTGTTTCCAAGCAGGCAGAATTTGCTGGGCAGGAGACAGATGTTCAAATTTTGTCATTCCTGAGGCTACTACAGGCATGAATCTAAATGCCAGTTAAAAGTGACTATGAATCCCTAAATAGATGCTTCTGTCCTAGTTTCAGGGCATCCCCAGAGGTGTCAACCTCAGACCCAAGGTTCTCCTGTGTCTTACCTCCCCTCCATCCACCATGAAATCCACCTCTGGAGTCAAGAGACCCCCTCCACCCAGCCCTGGTGCAGTAGGCTGCAGTTCCTGGACTCAGGACGGGGACACCTGGTGGTGAAACCCCAGGCCTCAGAGTGAGGAGTCACCTGAGTCCTGGGACTGCAGTCAAAGCTCTACTGGGCTATCAGAGGCTCCCTTCACCTCTTGATTCAAAGGTGAGGCCCCCAGCCTGGAGACAGCTGTCCCTCCGGGTGCTTTTTCTTCTCCCCGTTCTGCTCTCACCTCAGCCAGCCTCCCTCTGCACATTCCCTCTCCCCTCAACCAGGGAACCCTAGCCAGGCCTGCCCCTTCCAGCTGCTCAGTCCTGCCCACAGGGCACCACCCCGGATCTGGTCCCCTCCTTCTTCAACCAGCGCCCAGCACTAGTGCCTGAGGTATGTCTGCTGTTCCCACTGTGGAAGGCAGTCTGGGATGTGCCGGTCACCCTCCAGGGAATGCCTCAAAAACCATAGCAGCCCCTCTTCCCCAAATCTTGGGTCTGTCCCACCTCCTCCCCCACCTACACAATCTATCCTCCCCTCCCAGCTTCTAGCCCTCCAGTCCTTCTCTGTTCCAGAAGGGGGTGGACTAAGGGCCCCTCCCATTCAGCAGCTCTGTGCATCTGACATTTCTCTCCAGGGCCTCGAGCCCAGGCCCAAAGCAAGTCCAAGATGCAGACAGACTGACCACAGATCTGTCGTCCTCCATATTGGTGCCCTGGTTCCTGAGAAGGAGATAGGAGGCCTTATTAGCATCCTATCTCCACTTCTCAGAACCTTCCTCGGCCTCTACAGAGGCTCCACACTCTTCCCTCATCTCTTTCCCCAGACATCCCAAGAGAAGACCCCTGGACGGCCCACCGGCCAAGACTCAGCCAGGCTTCCTGGAGAGGAGGACCTGGCTCAAGGGTAGCAGGTTACTGAGCCAGAGCTCTGGGGCACAGCTCCTGGGGATTGGCTAGTTCCAGAATAATGATGCCTCTGGGATGCTAGGTGCCCGATGCTCTCCCTTCCTGTCCCCACCCCAAAGATAACTTTGCCCCTCCTCAGTCAGTCCACACCCCACTGCTCCGGGAAGGTTTCCCTGGACAACCCCACCCAGCTCTTACTGCCACTTATTCCGTCACCCCATGCACTTAGATCCAAAGTTTTCCCTGTATTCAGTTGCCCTTCTTCATGTGTTGCTTTGCAAATGTTCTCATAAAGCTATATTTCTTATCGTTGTCACTTGTTGTGAGTTCCCTTGTTAATTAAGCCCACTTTGCTAGAGGATTAGTCCCTGACCTTACAGAGTGCCAAAAAAGACTCTAAAATCTAAGTCATGTCTCTTTCCCTGCAATTTTTCCCTCTTGACAATCAAGCAATGTCACAGAGAAACTTCCAACAATGGGCAACTTCTCCCCACGGCCAAGTTCTTGCCTTGATTGCCAGGAGGCCCCTGATAAGGTTCTTTCCAAGCAGGACTCTCTAGGCAGTATCTGGAAGAGGTCAGCTCCTCCTCAAGGGAATCTTCTCGCTCTGGAGCATTGCAAACCCTTCCAAGATCATTTCCCTTCTCCCTGACCTCCGGAACCAGTCTGAGAGCTAAAGCAGCGTCCACACTGGGGTCCTTCAGACACTGCAGTAAGATGAGGCAAGAGAGTGATGTGGGACTGAATCTACACTAATTGTGTGGACTAGTGCCCCCGGACCTTGATTCTTCTGCCTATAAAATGGGCACATTTGTAAGATGGTGTTGATACACCATACAGGCTGAAGCAGGAGTCCATCTTTTTGCAAAGGAAGATGCTGCAAGTCACTTCAAGGTCACACAGCTAGTCCTGGGGGTGCATTCATTAAGCCGGAAATCCTTTGGTGAGTCTCTACTGAGGCTCGGCAAAGGACTAAGTTTACCTGCTTTTCTAGATAACCTTACGGTAGGAGGAGACAGACCTGTGAATGGGAAACATCAGTAGGATAAAAAGTGAAGTCACTCAGTCATGTCTAACTCTTTGAGACCCCATGGACTGCAGGCTGCCAGGCTCCTCCATCCATGGGATTTTCCAGGCAAGAGTACTCGAGTGGGGTGCCATTTCCTTCTCCAGGGGATCTTCCCAACTCAGGGATTGAACCCCACTCTCCCGCATTGCAGACGGACGCTTTACCCTCTAAGCCACCAGGGAAGCTGATAGGCTAGAGCAGGTTCAAAGCTATGAGAGAACATGAACACATTTCTGAGAGCAAACAGAAAAGGACCAACAGCCCCTCCCCAGCATCTCCTTCTCAGTCGAGAAAGCTCTTTTTTTAAGACTTTTTTTTTTTAATGTGGACCATTTAAGTCTTTATCAAATTTGTTACAATACTGCTTCTGTTTTTACATTTTGGCTTTTTAGCCACAATGCGTGTGGGAGCTTAGCTTCCCAACCAGGGGTCAAACTCACACCCCCTGCACTAGAAGGCAAAGTCTTAACTACTGGATGGCCAGGAAAATCCCCAGAGGGCTCTTCTACCTTCATTTCAATCATAAAGACAGCTTGGTCAGGTCAGTGAGTGAGGCTTCACTAGTGGGACTCCAGAGGGTAGCTTGCCCTGGGCTGCCCCAGGCCCCTTCGCTGCTCCCCGCAGGGGCACCCCCAGACCAGACACAGACAGGCTTGCTCAGAGAGGCTGTCTTCATTTACAGAGGTGAGGAAGGACTGGAAGCCTGACTCGGGCCCATGGAAGCTAAAGTAGGTCTGGCTACCAAAGGTCAAGGGCGACTCGTGGGGAGGGGCAGCGGGAGCAATGCCAGGCCCAGGTTGCAACCGCCCACCTTTCTCACCTAGGAATGCTATCGGCCAGCTTAAATTCCAAACCACACGAGGCACCCTCTGAGGGCTTCAGGGGAGGGTGGGATTTACATTTCTCCCCACCCCCACTGACACCCCAGCGGGAAATGTGTTGAGTTCGTCAACATCTCTCTGGGCCCCGGGGCCCAGTGCTCCTGTGGCTCCTAAATGATGGGGCAGAAGCCAGGTCATTAGGCAGGGGAGACTGTCATTAGTGCCGTGGTGATGCCACCGCCACACAGACAATGGCAAACAGTCATTAGCGGCTGTGTCACGGGTGAGGCAATGCTGGCCAGGCTCGGCAAACCGCCCCTCCCCCAGTCCAGCTCCCGCACACTCACCTGTACACTCACACCAAGGAGAAAGCAGGCGCCCACTCCCCCAAGCTCATGTTCACACAACAGAAGTGTGAGTAGATACTCCCACAGACTCACACACTTGCCCACTCACATGTCCACACACACACACAAGGAGCTGGACCCCTGGATCCTTCCATAACCAGGTTCCCAGACACACAGGTATCGCCCCTTGGGTCCCAGAGGAGACTTCAGACACCCCCTCCCATCCCACCCACTCTGCTTCAAAGGAGCAGCACCCACGACAAGCCTTGCCTTACTTGCACCCCAAGAAATGGTTTTCTGCACCCCCAAGAAATGGTCTACCACAGGCATGTTTCTAAGCATTCCTGACCCCAGCAGGAGAGAGACAGGAAAGGGAGGCTGGGGTTAGGAGAGGAATGCCTGAAATCTAGCCTCCTTCCCAGTTTTGAATCTTTCCTTCCTTCCTCCTCACCACCTGGCTTTCATTTGTCAAGCTGTGGGACCCAGCTTTCAGTCTGGAAAATGTGGGTGTGGGTGGGGAGGTGGAAAAAGTGGCAGTTACATCAGTCATGTAAGGTAGAAGGAGCAGGGGGCCAGCTGCGTCCTGGGTTCAGATCCTAGCTCTGCTACCAGTTGGACATATTCATTTCCTGCTTCTGCTGTAACCATGAACTTAGTGACTTAAAACAACACAATTTTGTTATCTTATAGTTTGGAGATCAGAAGTCCAAAATGTGTTTCAATGGTCTAAAGCCCAGGTGCCAGCAGGGCTGCCTTCCTTCTGAAAGTCCTAGAGGAAGATCATTTCCCCACCTTTTCCAGCTGCTGGAGACCACCCATCTTCCTTGGTCCCCTTCCCTCTTCAAGCACCAGGAGTCTCTCACAGTATCACCCTTCAGCACCCTCTTCCTCATGAAAAGGACCCTGGTGATGATACTGGGCCCACCCTGATCATTCAGGATAATCTATCCATCTCCAGAGCCTTCACTTTTTCATGTCAGCAAAGTCTATGACCATTCAAGGTAACATATTCACGGGCTCTGGGGGTCCATTATTCTATCTACCACACCTGGTGACCATGGACAAGTCCTTTTAACCTCCCAGAGTCCAGCATCTTCAACTGTAATCTAACAATAACTCCTACCACATGGATGGATGGTCCTGGGGACTTAGAAAGTCACATGAACAGGAAGCACGGTGCCTCACGCGGTGAGTGGGAGGGTCCTTGGCCAGCAGCACTGTCATCTCCCTTTTTGGCTTCCTGAGGACAGAGGAGGACAAGAAAGCTGGGTGAGGGACCTCAGAGGCTGGTGAGGGGGCTTTGGAGGCTCCAGCAGGTCAGAAAGGAGGTATGGGTGTCTGTGAGGGTCCCCAGATCCGGGCAGTCACCCGGCGTGGCTGTGGACACACATACATGCAGTGACCAGGGACAGGGCAGCAGGGCGGGGCTGGGCTGCCACTCCTGCTTGCTCCTGCCTTTCTCTCCCGCATCGGTTGCCATCTGTTTGCAGGGCCCTGGGGCCAGTGGGCAGGCAGGAGCCCCAGACCAGGCTGCCATTACCTGCTAAGTGCAGAGTGCAGAACGATGACCCAGGAAGATAAACTCCACATAGAGGAATTGCCCGCTGGAAAACACTCATTAGTCTCCGATCTCACCCAGCACTGTTTGTCCACTCAGTAGGCAACAGGGCACCTCAGAGAGGAGCTGAGGTTGTCAGATCCCCACTGGCCAGTCTGGCTCCATCCAGCAGCCCAGGCCCAGGGTTTGGGTGGGGTGTGTCCAGCCTTGCATCCTGTTCCTCTGCCCACCTCCCCTTCCCCACCCCTCCCTGGCCTATCCCCACCCCAGCTCCTCCCAGCTTCCCCCAGAACCTCAGAACTTATAGGAAGCCTGGGCTGGGGGCTGCATTTTGAGGCAGAAGACCAGTTTCAGTCCCACACCTCTGCACAAGGAGGGCGCAGGGATGTTCAGCTGACAAGAGTGTTGGGGACATGAAACCAGGTCACCTTTTTAAGTGCTTTTTGTAAGCCTGGGTACTAATTTGAGTTCGGGGACACACGGAAGGACTTCCTCCTCCCTTTCTCCCTGGGATGCAGCAGGCAGGGCTGACCTCAGATCAGCCTTTCATAGACAGCTGCCTTGGAGACCCCACATCTCATTGCATCCAGAGATCCCCAACAGGTGCTGGGGGGAAGAGATGGAAGGATGGAGAGGGAGGAAGAGCTCTTCTAGTTCCTAGAGGGAATGCTGCCCGATTCATGAATCACCAATAAAGCCAATTGGATCTTCAATTTGGTGGGGGGGTGGGGTGCTTCCTCTGCAGCCCAGTGGTTAAAATTCTATGCTTCCACTACAGAGGGCACAGTTTCAATCCCTTGTTGGGGAACTAAGATCCTGCATGCTGCACGGCATGTTTAAAAATAAAATAAATTAAAAAAAAAAAAAAAAAAGGATGGAGAGGGAGGACACAGCTGCCTACACATGACAGGTTCTGATAAATAGGTGCCAAGGGCACACTACTCAACCACTGAGCTGCTACTGTATGCCAGGCATCGTGCTTGGTGCTATGGATACAAAGATAAATGAACCATAAACCACCATCACTCAAGCATCAGTCCTCAAGATTCATCCTGAGAGTCTCCCTTGTGCCCCATATGGGCTCTGAGGACCGCTGGATGAGTGGGATATCCCTGCCTTACCCCTGCACAGTGGGATATCTATCCCTGGACTGTGGGTTGATGGCTACCCACCTGGCCACAGCCTCCCAGTGCCAGCCGGCCTGTGTCAGCTGGCACAGTGCCCCAGCACCACCCGGGGCTGCTGCCATTCTGGCAGGTTCACAGAGGCCGGGCACTGGTCGCTCCACAGGGAGCAGAACATGGTTTCGGTCTATTATCAGGGCAGATAAAACAGTCGCTGAAGCTCAGGGCACAGTTTGAGCTGACAAATGAGCATCTCGAGATGCCCTACCCCTCCCCATCCTGCCTTTGTCAGCCACCCTGGCCTTCCAGTCCCTCTTTGTTCCTCTCTGAAAGCAGCCCCAGGGAGGTGGACGCCTCCTAAATAGCTGTGTGCAGTGCCAGCGATGGAAGGGTGAGGAGGCTGGAACCAAATGGACAGCTGGCCTGGAGGCAGAGGCCAGATGGAAAGAGTCCAGAGATCAGAAAGCCTCACTGATCTTTGTACACATCCCCCTGCTCTGCGCCCAGGAGAGGTGGAGAAAGCCTTTTCTCAATGAAGGCCCAGTTGGCCAGGGTAGGTAAGATTAGACAGTGTCCTCAGTAACCGGGATTCCAGTCGCAGGGAGACTCGCTGGAGGGGAAACTGGGGTCCCCAGGGTCCTGTCTAATGGGGGAGGATACTTCAAGAAAGAGACCCTTGCCTAAGAGAGTCATAGAAACAAGCGCTAAATAATAGAGGACATGCCCTGTATTAACTCAACAACTATTTTGTGCGAACCTAGTATGGGCCAGTGGTGATGGAACAGTGGGTAAAACAAAGTCCGGCCACCACAGAGGCTGCTCTTGAGCGCTCTCCCCACCAAGACAAGTGAGTGGGCTATCTGGGGAGACTTCCTGGAGGAAGGGGGCAGGTGGGCTGGCTGAGTGGTCAGCAAAAAGGCTCAGAGGCAGCTGGGGGAGGGAGGGGTGTGGGGAAGGGAAGAAGAAAGATGAGCGTCTGAGGCCTGAGAAGTGAGGGCTGTTGGGGGGAACTATCCCTGTGGGGGTGGTGGTTGGAGCCATGATAGGTGGATGGAGAGTGGGCAGCAGGCCACTGGGAGTCCCCTGTTGTTGAGACCTGGCATTTCCTCCTGGAGGAGGAAGCAGGTGAGCAGGTGCAGTGTTTCCCGGGGAACGGGGTATGCGCTGCGCCCTCCCGGGAGGCAGTGACCGGCCACCAGAAGTGGAGCCCTCCTGCTGGTTTTCCTTGGTGCCGTCCTCCTTCCTGCCCCCTCCGCCCAGAAGCAGGCCTGGCAGCCCTGCTGGATGCCATGGGCATGAGCCTCACACCCACACAGCTGGCCATGGGCTGGGGTTCCCAGGGAAGGTAGGCCCACCTTCCACCTAGACCAGGGGTCCTGGCCACATGTGTTCCATCCTCGGGTCCTGCGTGGAAGGAGAGGGACCTGGGAGGCTTATGCCTTGGTCCCTGCCCTGCCCCGAATGCATACCTGACTAAAGTCTAAGCCTAATGAGGCTTCTACTAGCTTTTGGAGACTTCCTCCTGCCTCTTTCTTTCATGAAGAGGACCATTCATCTTCTCTCCCGTCTGAGGCACCAGGCCATGACAGGAGGGCATCGGAGTTCCCACCCTATGCTGAGTGGGAACAAAGGAAATTGAGGCCAGGCCTCTGGGAGTCCACCTGTGGCTGGACCCATGACACATCCCAAGCGGAGGACCCAGCATCAACCACAGGACCGTCCCAGGCAGCCCAGCTCAGCCTGAAGAGGAGGCAGCCAGGTCCCGTGGGGCAGGGGCCCCGGAGCCAGCCTCAAGATTATGGGGTGTCTCCCCATCCTCACTTGCTCCATGACCCACCTAGCGTCTGTTGCTCTACACCGTCTGAAGCTTTTGACGTTGCATCCTGTGTTGTAACATCGTATAACAAGTGCCCCGTGTGGAAGGGTGGCCTTTCAGTCATTCCAGAAGGAAGTAGTCATCAAGGACCTACTATGTGCCAGGCATTGTGGCAGGCCCTGGGACACCAAGGAATAAAACCATCACATGGTCCCTGGGCTCACTGAGCGTCTCAGGGGAGGCAGGTACAAGTAAACAACCAACAACAAATCACTACAAATTGGGCTAAGTGCTCTGAAGACAAGAAAGTGTAATTAGCCTATGCTTACCTCTCCCTGGCCCCAGAGGCCAGCCCTCATTAGAGATGCCCACACCTGCCTGACCTCCCCAGCACACTGCTTGGCTAAAGACCTTGGATCATTCTGGAAACCACTGAGTACCTGGCATAACAAGGGGACTGACCACAGTGTGAGGACTACTTGTTGAATCAAACCAGGAAAAAAAAAAAGTTTAAAAAAAAATTCACACCATCCAGTACAACCTATTTTTACAAGCGACTGAGGCCCAGAAAGTCTAAGCATTTGGCCCCAAACCACTCAGCTAGGAGCAGCAGAGCCCAGATCAGAAACCAGCTCTGCCCCCATCCCATGCTGCCCTCTGATCTATCCTGACCCAGTTCACAGCCACCTGCTGGCCCATCTCAAATGCCTTCTTTGCGTATCAGCCCTGGCGGATAGAGTTGTCCGCAGTGATGTTCCCTATCTGTGGGGCCCAACGTGGACACAGGACATCACCCACAGGTTTGAGGAAATGGGGCCGCTTTGGCGGGGGTGGGAATGGGCAGGGGCCGAAGAGAACAGGAGGATGTGAGGAGATGAGATACAGAGAGGAAGAGGGGAAGCAGGCGCAAAGGGTCTTATTTGACAGTCCGAGGAATCTTCTAGATCCTAATCCACAGAGAGCACTGAAGGGCTTTATGGCAAGTGATGAGATGCCCGCACCGTGGCGTTCCTGGGAGAACTGCTGCTCCTCGGAGCTCCTCGTGCTCCTGACTCCCCGGTCCCACTGGCTCCCGTCATCATCACTGTCCTACACGTTTTTGCCTCAAACAACCTTCCCTCCCCTTCCTGGACAAGGCTTCCACTTCCTTCAGGCCTTTGCTCACTGCCCCAAACACCTTCGCCCAGGTCAGTGCCCCTCCCATGTCTCCACAGCCTGCCTGGCACGTGGAAGGAGCTTCACAGCCACTGTTTTGGGGTGGGTTTGTTTTTACTTATTTATTTTTGGCCATGCTGGGAGCATAGAGTCTTAACCACTGGACCACCAGGCACCATTTGGATGTCTCCATCCTTGCTGTTAGTCCCTCTTTCCTGGCCTTGGTCCTTCCCAGCATGCTCTCAGCTCCCTAGTCTCCAGTTCTGGGGCCTTCGGAAATTCTTTTCAGCCAGCCATGGGTTGCTCAAACAGAGAGGGCACTGCCCCAGGTGAAGGCATAGGTGTTGGTGTGCATTTTCGAGAGAGGAGGAGGGGGGCAGGAGCCTGTGCAGGTTTCTCTGGGAAGCTTCCTGGAGGAGTGTCCCGGCCTTACCACCATGTGCTGGAATGAGGCTAAGAGTCCCTTGCCCGGAGTCACTGTCTGTCTTCCCAGGAACCACATCCTGCTCCAGAGCCCCAGCCAGGCTGGGATGTGCTCATCGGAATATTCATCCAGCAACTATGCATTGCTGTCCTGCATTATCCCAGGCGTGCCTGCTCCACACGCCAGGCCTCAGGCCACATGGGCAAAGGGCACAGACAAGGCCCTGAAACTGTGACACAGTGATGCCATTCCTACAAGACCATCCCGCTGGGTTGTAGGGCCAGGGTGCTTCTCCTCTCCCGAGGCTGAGAGCTGGAGGAGGCCTGGACCAGGACTCTCCCAGAGGACAGGGAGACAGGGAGGCAAGAAAGAAGAGGTGGAAGGAAGTGAGCAGTAGATACATCAGCAGTGGGGAGGCAGTGACTTGGAGAGAGAAATAGTAGGCAAGAGGAAGCAGAGAAAGTAAGAAAGCTCCCCCTTGATTCTTTGAGGACCAATTTCAGGAGATCCAGCCTCCCCCATTCTTACCTCTGGCCAACTTTTGTCCCTCTTCCTTCTTCTCTCTGCCCCCAGGATGGTCAGAATCACCTTCTGTTGCCAGTTACAGGGGCCCGGAACAAAGGAGGTAGACTTGAGGTGGAAGGTGGAGAATGGAGATTTCTGTTCCTGGACCATGTAAAGATCAACCAGGACGGCTCCAGAATCCCAAAGGGGCAAAAGATGCTGTCTCCAGCAGGGTCACCTAAGCTCGTACCGCACCAGAAGCCCCAAGCTGGTTTGTCTATGAGTACATCCAGGAATGGTTGGGAGACTGCCCAGCTACCCAGACATCCCCAGAGAGACTAAAAGTTTCACCCATCCTCCATCTTTCCTCTCCCAACCCCTGCCAGGCCTCCTGCTCCCTGGGGGCCTGAACACCTAGGAAGTTTATGCTTCATATCAAGGCCAGAAGAGGGTCATGCCAAGTCCTCAGTGAGGATGGAGAGGCAGAGGCCTGTACAGTGGACCCCAGGGATGTTAACTCAGGAGTGGAGGGAGGCATGGGTGAAGCTAGGGGAGGCAAGGAGAAAGGGAGGAAATGGGGCTGGGACCTTCCATGGAGTTACATCTGGGGCTTTTTTGCTGCTCTTCTTGTTCAGCAGCCAGGGCTGTGACAGCCAAAGATCACCTCTGTGACTGCACCTAAGGGGGACTGCTGGGTCAGAGAGGCAGCGGCAGGTGGGACCACATCCTTCTTCCTACCCGTAGTGGCCCAGGTTAGTATGTCCTTCATGGCTCCAAGAAGCCAGGCCACCCACCAGGTAGGCACCCAGTGTTTGGACCCCAGAGACTGTCCTGCAAGGCCAGCCTTAAAGCCACGGACTAGCAATTAACTGTGACTTGTCAAAACACTTGGAGTAGCAGATTTGAGTTATCCAGAGGTGCTCTGGAGAATCGAGCATCCAGCTTAAAGACAGGAGATGGAATCAAGCCACTGATGGTAAGAAGACATCTTTATTTTCCATCCCACTGTCCTTTCCAGGAGCCACCAGGCTTAGAGGCTAAGATAAGAGGAAGGGCCCATAACTCCAGTTGTCTGCATTCAAATCTATTACTCATAAATTGCTGTCAGAAGACAAGGTCTTGCGGCTTCCCCGATGGCTCAAACAATCTGCCTGCATTGCAGGAGACACTGGAGACACAGTTTTGATCCCTCAGTCAGGAAGACTCCCTGGAGAAGGAAATGGCAACCGACTCCAGGATTCTTGCCTGAAAAATTCCATGGACAGAGGAGCCTGGAGAGCTACAGTCCAAAGTTGCAAAGAGTCAGACACAACTGAGCATGCACACAAACAAAAGATCGGGCTGTAAACCTCTCCAAGCCTCAGTTTCCTCCTCTGCAAATCAGGGCGATTAAAATTAAAGCTTCTACAAAGGATGGGTCTCATGAGGACATGGGAGCTAATCCATGTATGGGGGGTGTACCTGACCTGTCTGCTGCTATTTTGGCACCAGCAGACCCCTTACGCCCTTGTCTGCCTTCCCCACTCCCTGCAGAGAACACAGAGGTGGCCAGGTGGGGGCAGACAGGGTGCTGAGTTCAACCACACACCATTCAGATACCAGGTCAGGAAGGACCTGCAAGTCCTTGCATGGATGGACCATGCAAGTGGGTGCCGAATGGGGGAAGGGCTAGCATGTCTCAGGGGTGGGGGCACCAGATACCCCTGCAGTGACCCCATCACCCAGAAGTGTCTCAGCAGCCCACCCCCAGCATCAAAGCCCAGAATCCAGTCTAGGGATAGACTCGTGGCTTCAGGACAGATTCTTGTGTCTCAGTGAGCCAGAAATGCCCACTATGCAGGACAGAGCTCTGGCCTGGGAGGCAGGGGGTCTGGACAGGGCGATGTGACCCAGGCAGGAGCTCCCATCTCCAACCTGTCTCCCTCAGTCCCAGAGGGGACTGAGATCTCTCCACCCCTGAACACCAGAGTTTCTCCCAGACACGTTCCTCTCTCTTCTGCAGCACCACCACCCAAGCTGGTGTGCCAGGTCCAGGGAGGGCACACAGAGCCATCCAGCCTGGCCAAGATCATCCAGCAACATCAGGGCAGGGAGGAAAGAAGAGAGAGGCCCCAGAAAAACGGCAACTCCTTGGAAGTGGAAGAGTGAGGCCTCCGGAAATCCAGGAAGGTGGAAAGGAATGCCCTGGCCCTGGCTGACCCCTCTGCCACCCCATCAGAGGCTCTGGGGGAGCAAGTCAGAGTCTGCGCTATTTACACTTCACATTTAAGATGAAACCAGGGTGGAGAAAGGAGAAGAGGAGCCGGAAGAATGGGAAGGAGGGGGAGGGAGGAGACCGAGGCACCTTCTCACAGCCCTGGGAGCAGAGCTGCACTTGACCAGGGCCCTCTGCCCTCCAGGCTCAGCTCCCAGAAGGTGGGCTCGGGTCTCAGCCACCATCCACAGAGGGCTGGGTGCCCACCCTCTCCCAGATTCTCTGCATGTACCATCTCCTATGGGGTTGGTATATTCACCCCCATTTAACACAAAAGGACAGAAGTCAAGGAGCCTGCTGGAGGCCACGCCAGGGGTGAGTGCTGAGTCTCGAACCAAGTCTCAGTCATCCAAAGACAACTGCTCTTGACCGTGTATTTCCTCTCCAGCCCCTGAGACAGGGGGATGCACATAAAGGTGATTAATAAATAATAGATCAAAGGCAGGGAGAAGGGAGAGCTGGGGGAAGAAAGAAGAAGAGAGGAGAAGTCAGGGTGACTCTTAAACACAGATAGAAAATAAACAGTCAACGTGCTATTTTCCAATGCCAGGCTGGCACGGTGCCCAGGACGGCTGCCCTACACTTGGGAGCCCAGGGACTGCGCTTGCCTCATCTTTTCCAGAGGTATGTAAGCCTAGATACGTCAGCCTTCAGGTATGCAATGAGGTCTGCGGTGAGAGGCATTGCTCTCGCCCTCCTCGCGCGCGCGCGCTCTCTCTCTCTCTCTCTCTCTCTGTCCTTCCTTGTTGAATCTGTCCTTCCTCTGACTACCTCCCCACCCTCAGCCAGCCAGCCAGCCCAGCCCAGCCCATGTCCCCTTCCCCTGGAGCCAGGCCAGGCTTGGTTGGGAGGCCAATGACAATGAGCAGCCCCCTCAGCCTGGTAAATTCCTGCCCGGGGAGGAGATGGGTACATGGTGCCGGGGGGAGGGGCGGGAGCCGCATCATCTAACAGGTTGGTCTGGCTGGGAGGGGAGGCGTCCCGCCCTCGTGGAGCTAATGAGCACTGTGCGACAGGTGTCTGCTCCTCAGTCCCCAGCCTGCCCTGCCTGCGACGGGAGCAAGCCACCGCCACCCCGCAAAGGCTCGTTCGCCGGTCCCTGCGCCCTGCGCGCTCTGGGACCCGGGGGCGGTGATGGCCTGCCGCTCCTGCGTCGTTGGCTTTAGCAGCCTGAGCAGCTGTGAGGTGACCCCGGCGGGCAGCCCCCGGCCTGCGACCGCTGGATGGAGCAGCTGCGGGCCCCCCGAGCCGGGCTTAAGCTCCCACAGCCTCACAGGCTGCTGGACAGCCGGCACCGTCTCCAAGGTGACCGTGAACCCCAGCCTGCTGGTACCCCTGGATCTCAAGGTGGACCCAGCCATCCAGCAGCAGAAGAACAACGAGAAGGAGGAAATGAAGGTCCTCAACGATAAATTCGCCTCCCTGATTGGCAAGGTGAGCAGAAGTGGGGGGAGGGGTCCCCAAACTAAGGCCAGTTGGGCTGGGGCAGGTGGCTAAGCTCTGCAATTCCCCCCAGCATCATGCCCCACCCCCTCCCCAGCCCAGCCAATGGGAAGCCAGCATTGCCAACTTCGCGGCCTAGCTTTGAGCTGAGAGAAGCAGAAGGGGGAAGTCCCTAGCCATCCTGACATGGGAGAGAAAAGGACGTCAGGATGGCCTGCCTCTGAGGGATGTCTGGATAATAACGCACTGCATGGCCTGGGGTCACCCTCCCCGCAGGCAGGGACTAGGGAGGGGCTCTGAGTGTGACCAAGAGGAGGCCCCCTCTTGGGAACAGCTGATGGAGGCATGGGCTGCAGTCAGACTCCACGGTGGACCGACAGGGCTCACCTTCCTGTCCAGGCCGTTGGATCTGTTCAGCTTCCCAGGGTCAGAAGCGCCGACATGGGCAAGGGGACCTGTGGGGCAGCTGGAAGGAAGCTGAGTGGCATGGGGTACACCTGTGGTTCCTCAGGAGCTAGGAATGCGGGGGATGGGTGCTGCGAGTCTGAAACAGGCGGCCAGCCAGTCTTCCATGTCCTGACCAGAGTAGAGTGATTGAGTCCCTTGCACCTCACTTCCTGGACCCGCTGGTGTCAAGCTCTGGCTCAGGGCAGGGGCTTCAAGAGCTCCAAGGAAGTCCTGTCCACCTCCCAAACCTGCTCCTCACTCACCTCCTGCAAGAAACCTCCCATGACCAGCCCTCCCAGCTCTGCTCCCTCCCGCCCTGACTGAGAATAATAGATAGTAACAGCTACTGTTGATTAACTGCTTACCCTGAGCCAGGAACTGTGCTGAGTGCATATTTATTTCTATTTCCTTCAACCTTAGGAAAGAAGTTACTTCTATGGCCATTTTACAGCTTTCTCACTCCCCTCTCCTTCTGCCCCGGGCTGGCTGGGTCCTTCTCTGCCCCTTGCTCTCCCTGCCTCTGTGTCCCTCTACATATGGTTGGTGTCCTCCACTAGGTGGGGGCTCACCGAGGAGGGCAGGGGGAATGAAGTAACAGACCTGGAGTCCCAGCTGGAGTTCTGCCCCCACTGCCCAGCACTCCACAACAGCTGGTTCCCCGGCCGCGCCGATGGGGAGACGGAGCAGCCCAGAGGCAAAGCGCCTTGCCCAAGGTCACACAACCAGCAAGGTCTGGACTTGAACTCAGGTCTGTGAGACACAAAGCCTCTGAAATGGGAGTCATTTCTCCCCACCTCGCCCCCACATCTGAGTGCCCAGACCAGCATTCCTGCACCCACACCTGGGGTGCCTGGGGTAGGGGTGTGTAGGGGGAGTGACAACTGGAGAAACAACCATCCCCTGAGCTGGAGCGTTCCCTCCATCACCCCCGGTGGCTGCACAGCATTCAGACTGCCAGGCGGTCCACCCTAGGAGAAGAGCCCGCTGCCCGAGGGAGGCAGGTCCCTGCAGAACCACCTCCTCTCCAAACACAGCTTAATCCCTTAAAAGGAATGCTTCATGAGCTATGTAATTTGGCTTCGATGGGTGGCTTTTCTCCGTGAACGCCAGGGCTGATATCACCCTGTGCCTCTGCCGTGGGGACAGGAGGAGTGTGTAGGTACAGGGAGGGGCCCGAGGGGTCTGGGTTCTGTTCCCAGAGTCAGGACAATGCCCTCGAAGGTCTTTAGAAGAACTCGAGTTTCCCAACCCCCAGTTCAAGCTTGGCCTTGAGACCAGTGCTCTCCATAGTGGCAGGCAGGGAACTGGGGGTGCCAGCCCCTTGGGGATCCTGATCACTGGAGCTCTGCCCAGGGAAACCCAACTGATCCACCAACTCTATGGAGAAAGTCTGTTATTCGCTCGTATCCCTCCTTGAAAAGACCACGAGGGCCCAAGTGGAAGCAAGCAGAGGTTAGAATGTGAAACCCGGAGTCACATTTCTGGGTTTGAATCCTGGCCTCACCTCTCACGTTTGTGTCATCTCAAGGAAATTATTTAACCTCTCTGGGCCTCAGTATACATTGGTGTCATGGGCTTGTCAGAATCAAATGGGATCATTTCTGAAAAACACATAGAAAGCCCTCACCAGGTACCAGGTATATTCTCTTTGTTATATTGAAAAGGCCATACATGGGTCCAGCCCAGAGAACTCCAGCCCAGGGCATTTAGTCCCTGCCAGGCAGGAAGGGCTTCCCAGGTGGTACCAATGGTAAAGAACCCGCCTGCTAATGCAGGAGGCATAAGAGACATGGGTTCAATCCCTGGGTCAGAAAGATCCCCTGGGGAGGGCATGGCAACCCACTCCAGTACTCTTGCCTGGAGAATCCCATGGGCAGAGGAGCCTGGTGGGCTACACAGTCCGTAGGGTCGCAAACAGTTGGCCATGACTGAAGCGACTTAGCTCGAATGCAAGCAGGAAGGAGCCTGGGAAGAAGGAGGGAAGGGCCCTGCTGGAGGGTGAGGTGGAGGAGCTTAGTGGGTAGGGATGCAGCATGGAGCTGGAAAGAGCTGCAGGAGCCCAGGGTGAGATGCCATCACCAGTGCAGGGGTAGGGTTCTAGGCAAAGAGAAGAGACTGGCAGGGTGGCCCTCCCTCCTGGGCCCTCTGAGGCACCCAGAGAAATCAGAGATCATTGAGGAAGAGCAGGAGGAAGAGGAGAAGGGTTGGCAAGGAGACCCACAGGAGCCCCCAAGGGGCCCTGGAGCAGTGACAATTCTTTCACTTGCAGCTGTGTTTCCTTGGGCAAGCCACTTCCCCTCTCTGTGCTTCAGATTCCAACTCCCTGCTCTGCTCCTGCTCCGAGGGTAGCCTTGACTTCATGCCAGTCAAGAGACTAGTACAGCTGCAGCCATGAAGAAGGAGGATGAGCAGAAGCAGCAGCAGGAAAGGAGGCCAAGGGGGTAGCGCGAGGGCCATGCTGACAACAGCAGAGGCTCCAGGCTGGGCCTTCAGCTGCAGACACCAGAGGCGGTGGAGATGGGACAGGAGGAAGCATTGCCAGAAGCGCCTAAGGAGGCTGTAGGGAAAGGACCCAGAGGGGTGGGCACAGTGTCTTCCCTTGGCCTGTGTAGCCTCTGGAAGCCCCAGGGGCCACCCCCCTGCCTGCACGCAGGCAAGCACAAAACAGCCTTTCCTGATGGAGAGACCTTGAGGCTCTTGGGCAAAGCCAAGCTGAGGCTGGAGGCAGGGGATCTGACACCGCCCCCTTCCTGAGGAAGCACCAGAGGCATCACTCTGCACACTCACCTGCCTGGGCTGTGGGCCCATGGGTTGGCACATGCAGCCCCCCAGACAGTCAGCCTCCCTCCTGAGGAGGGCCCCAGCCCAGCCCAGCCCATGCTGCTCAGTTCCCCGAAACAGAAAGTACGTCTCTCTCCACCCTCGTCTGGGCCTGCTTTTGAGCCGGAAGGCCCACGACCCTGGAGTTGAGTCACAGTGAGTTCTGTGCTTCTGAGCCTCAGTTTCCTCATCTGTAAAATGGGAAGCAGGTAGACCACAGCCTTGGTCTCCAAGGCTCCTCCTAGAGCTGCTGCCTAGATCAAAGGGCAAGGGGTCAGCCAGGAGAGGCAGAAAGAGGAACGAGAGGGGAGTGCTTGGCAGCCTTGACAGGTTGAAAGAAGTGAAGCTGGCATCTCACAGGGTACTGGGATTTCCGGCCCTCCCTCGCCTTTGTTTCCAGAGGGAGGAGCCTTTCAGCATGGAAGGTTCTGGGTTGGGGGTGAGTTCTCATCCCCACCCACTGAGACAACAAGCAACTCCCCCAAGTAAAAGGAGGCTTCCCTAAATCCCCTGCAACCAAAAATGCCCTCTGACTAGACTGGCTGGCCAAATGCATACCGTCTCCCAGCAAGCGAGTACCGAAGCATAGGGTATCAAAGTAAGACTATGGGGAGGACTTCCTGGTCCAAAGGGTTCTGTGTTGCTTATGGGTGGAGGAGGGAGCCTCACATCTCTTGTCTCAACCCTACCCTCAGTATAAATACGGGGCTCCTACTTGTCAAAACGCAGGGCAGGTGGAGTGAGCAGAAACCTCCCACCACCCCCAGCAATCCCTCACACACGCAAGTACGACAGAAACCCTCTTGACCGCATCCCTACTGAACCTGTTTGGCTGTGACGACAGCACACAGCTTAAAGTCGGCTTCAAGCAGAATTTACCAGTACAAATGGGAGTTAAGGAGGGGAATGGCAGCCCACAAACACCATTGTTGAGTGTTCCCACAGATGTCGTCTCCTGCAAGTGTCCAAGGGGCCTCCCCCGGGGCATCAGAGATCTCAGGGAAACCCGGGGATGTGGGTAGGGCAGACAGAGAGGGCGAGAGCCCACCTGATACCCAGGTTCAGGAGGAACGGGAACACGAAAGTCCAGAGTTGGCAGCCGCCATCAGATGGGCCTGTCAAGAAGCTGGGCCACGGAGTTGCTGTGTGAGCCTGGACAAGTCACCTGACTGCCCTGGGTCCCCATCTCCTCCTCTGTAAATGAAGGGTATAGACCAGCTGATCCAAAAGGCTGGTCTGTGGTTCTGGCTCTTTCGGGCTGTGATTTTGGGAGCTGGTGCCAGCAGTGGATGGAAAGACTTTCGGCTGCCCACTGTGGTCATAGGAAACATAATTGAGCTGGTTGTCACAATGCTATCATGACAACAGCCTGCCCCATTCAGGAGCTCAGCCCCAGCCACCCATCTTGCCTCAGTAGCCCTAGCCACATCCCAAGAGGCATGCAGATGGCTCTCAGTCTGACGTTGAGGGTGGTAGATGAGGACAAACGAGAAGCAGATACACCAAGGGTCAGATATTGGAGGGAAGAGGGGAGGCTTCCTACAGCGGGGTGCTGGGAGCACATGGAACGGGGGCTGGGATGGTAGGAAGGAGAATGATGCTCAAGGGAGAGGCTGGGCCTGGAGAGGACAGGCAGAGTGCAGAAGAGGGAGGGGGACTCCCAAGCTCCGCTGAGCTGAACTGGATGGAGGGAATAAGAGGACCCAAGAGGGACTCTGCCCTCCTGCTGGCCAGTGGCTGGGGTGGGAGCCATGCAAATCCCTGCAGGATTTGCAAATCCATGCATAAACCCTCTGAGCAGGAGGGTGTGAAGGATGCAGAGTTTCAGAGGAGCCCTGGGTCCAGAGCCCCCCCAGGCTTTGTCCTCAAGGCAAGTCCGGCCCCAACTAGAGGCAGAAGCCAGCCCAGCAAGGGCAACGGGGCCCCGCAGAGAACTTGCAGCAGACCAGAGGCCTGCTGAGCAGCAGCTCAAAGATTCTAAACCTCAAAGTGCTTGCATTCCACCCCTAGGCCTGCCGCTTGCTAACTGTGTGACCTTGGGAGGGTAATTTCCCCTCCCTGTGCCCTGTCTCGTCATCTGTGGAGTGCAGCTGATAACAATATCTTCCCCGGAGGGTTGTTTGGGGGTTTGAGTTAAAGATGTCCAGCTCAAAGAACAAGGCCGTGTGTACAGCAGGGACCACAGGAGCATTTGCTGTTTGCTGCTCCAAAGCACCTCCCCAGGTTTTTCTCTCTGCAGGTGGGCAGAGCAAGTGACATCAACCTTGACTTCCAGCTGGGGAAACTGAGGCTTGGACAGACCTCAAGTCCAGGGATGTTAGGAGGATTAGCACTTAAGAACTAACCAGGCCCTACCCTGCGGTTTCCAAAGCTAGATGAGACCAGGCTTGTCTAGGTGGGCGGCAGACAGGCCTCTTGACACCCCACGTTCCCTGGGGTCTCCCACCCAAGCCCCAGGCAGCCTGGAGAACCTGTCATATGTGGGCACCTTCACAGCTTGGTCCCTTTTCCCTCATCTCGCTGGTCCTGCACTTCCTGTAAGAAACCTTGGCTAATTGGCTGTGCCTCTCTGGGATTCTCGGATTCCCCCCCTTATCGCACCATCTGCAGTTGAACAATCAGTAACTGGAGATGCCACCTGAAGGTGCTGAGTGAGGGCCCCAGGCGGGTGCCTCTTGAGTAGATGAGCTGCCACGTCCCATGGAGGCCCCCGGGGGGGGGGGGGGGGAGGGTGGCACTGGCGGGGGCACACCTGGCCCTCTCACTGCCACCCTCCCGCTCTCCCAGGTGCAAGCCCTGGAGCAGCGCAACCAGCTGCTGGAGACCCGCTGGCACTTCCTGCAGAGCCAGGACTCGGCCACCTTTGACCTTGGGCACCTCTATGAGGAGTACCAAGGCCGGCTGCAGGAGGAGCTGCGCAAAGTGAGCAAGGAGCGGGGCCAGCTCGAGGCCAACCTGCTGCAGGTGCTGGAGAAGGTGGAAGATTTCCGGATCAGGTAGGGGAGCCCTATGAGGGCCGAGGGTGGGGACCAACCTTCACGTGTGGGGGCAAGGTCTGGGGGCCCAGGCCAGAAAAAGAGAAAACTTCTTTGAAAAACCAGTCTTTAGTCCATACTTACTTACTAAAGAGCTGCAACGTGCTAGCAGTATTCTAGATCCCGGGAAGACAAGGCAGTGAATCTACAGCTACATCCCAAGCAGTGACCCTTACAACAAAGCCAGTCTCATGCTGGCTGACAGCTACGCTGCGCTTGCTAGCCTCTGGGCATTGCAGCCCTGTCCCCTACGCCCTCCCCTTGCGCCCAAGTCCATGGGAAATTGTGTCACTAGCGAGAGCAATAGATGGGCTCCGGCTTTGGCTGTAGCTTGAGATTTTGAACTCTCTTGAGCTGAAAAGGGAAGAGGGTAAGGGAAGGCAGGGGGCAGAAATGATGAGGTTTGTTTGCATAAAGAAGCAATCGCCTAGAGGTAAGACACGCCTGAACTCGATGGCAGACTTGGGGTCTAGAGAGACATGGAAAACACAGACTGGGGGGACAAGCAGCTGGCAGGCAGAACGGCCCAGCTGTTAAGGGTCTGGGCTTGGGTATGACTGTGCCCCATGGGAGGGGGTTACTCCTTGCCCATACCCCTCACCATCTCTGTGACCTCGGGCAAGCTGCCTCATACACGAACCTCGTGTCCTCCTGTGTGGAGTGGGAATGGTGATGGTTGATACCAAGCTAAGGCTGGTGTGAGGAGGAAGCCAAGAGTTTGGCATGGCTACTGGAGGTTAAAAATGGCCACTCTTCTGCCCCCAACGGAGAAGGCTCCATGCCCAGCACAAAGCAGTTTGCTGCACTGAATTGGCCAGTCTAGAAAGGCAGACTAGTTAACTTGAGTAGCTCAAAGGAGAGGTGACCTTCTCTGACCAGACAATGGTCAGGGCTTCAAGGACAGGGAAGCTGGGCCAGAGCAGAGAGGCTGGTCTCTGCTGGAGGCCCCCAGCCAGAGAGAAGGAAGGACAGGGTGCGGTTGAAGCAGCCCCTACCTTCTGCAGGACTTGGGCCAGATCCAGGCCTTGTGATCTGAGGTAAGGCCCAAAGCCTCCCAAGACGGAGGGCGGAGGCAGCCTGTCAGGAGTCCTGGGCTGTGGCACAGCCTTTCCTCGAGGCCTCTCTGCGTGGCCTCCCCTGCTGAGACCACATGCAGAAGGAATGGTCACACAGGAAGCTTTTCCCTCTCTGGGGACCTCGGTTTCCTCATCTGTGGATCTGGCTGGGCCCCTCCCTGACCTGGGCGGGGGGCACTTCTCCCCCTACCCTGCCCTTCCAGGTCCTTGGGAAATACAGGGAATTAGACTGCCCATTCTGACGGCGACGAGGGAAATCTCACTGGTGTGCCAGAACCCAAGACTCAGTTCACTGATACATAGCAGGTCCTTGGCCTACAAAGGATCAGAGAATAGCAGAGCTGGGTGTGGACTTGGATTCTCCTTTTATGGAGACAGAAACAGAGGCCCAGAGAGGGTGGGGGCTTGTCCTTAGTCACACAGCCAGGAGTACAAAGTCCCATCCCTCGCCTGGCAAGCTACTGTGTGAAGCTGCTCCCAGGAGAGCAGCCGGATCGCATCGTGGAGGCACTTTGTAACTGGAAGTTCTGTACAAACACTGCTTGTTGTTTTAATCTGGCTCAGCCCCCTCATTTGGCCCGCTGCCTGGTTTCCATCTGCTGCCTGATTTTACTGTTTAGGCTCAGGGCCTCTCTTCCCCCTCTCTGGGTAGGGAGCCCACTGAATTGGGGAAGGTGAGGCTGGAGGGTTTCTGGGTCTGCAGGCCAGAGCCAGGAAAGCTGCAGCCTGGCTGTGCAAAGCCTGGGGCCCCCAGAGGCCAGGAGATGCCAGGCCAAGCCCTGACAGGGAGGGGTGTACTTTGCCTCTACAAGGCCGATGAGATCAGCTTCACTCCTAGAAATAAACAAGTTTGGGGGGGTGGAGAGGGTACGGGTGTGACCAGCTGAAAAGGGCTGAGAATGGGTTTGGGAGCTGGCGGCTAGCATACGGGCAGGGGATTGGAAGTGAATGGGGGACATGGGGTTGCATAAGCCTCTATAGGAATGGAGACTTCTAGAAGCTCTGATGTAGCAGGGACCTCAAGGATTAGCTGACTATCCCCTCTGTTTACTAGGGATGAAGCAGAGGCCCAGCAAGGGGAAGAAACTTGCCCAAGGACACATAGCAAGTGATTCAGAAATGTTGTGTATAATTGTTCAAGCTGTCTAGGGGTGAACTGGGATTGAATTGCAGTGGAGTCGATGAGAAGGGAGGTGGGAAAGCTGAGAAGGGCAGTGAAGGGTAAGGGGAGGTTTGGCACCTCAGAGGGCTCCCACTGGACAGCTCTCTCCAATGTCCTGTTCCCAGGCAGGCAGAAGTCTGTTATCAGAGGAGAGGGGAGAGGCTAGACAGAGGGCTTGCTTGGGGAGGGCCAGTCAATTTGTGCTTCTCAGCTTGGAGCTCCCAGACCCCTGTCCACAAGTCAGGAAATTTTTCCGAGGCCCCCAGATCCCAGAGGGAAACTTGTTCAGGTCAGCCCAGCCCTAAGCATTTGTGAGGAGTGTGAAGAGACCTGCCCACTCTGTCTGCAGTGAGAATCCCCATGGTTTCTTTCTGGAAACGCTGAGAGAGAGGGGCTGAGCTGGGACATGGTGTTGGTGAAAGTGAAAGTCGTTCAGTTGTCTCTGACTCTTTGCGACCCCATGGGCCGTAGCCCACCAGGCTCCTCTGTCCGTGGAATTCTCCAGGCCAGAATACTGACGTGGGTAGCCATTCCCTTCTCCACAGGATCTTCCCAACCCAGGGATCAAACCCAGGTCTCCCGCATTGCAGGCGGATTCTTTACCGTCTGAGCCACCACGGAAGCCCTGGTGTTGGAGAGGATGGTGATAATAATAGCAGTAGCTCTGGTGGGTGTCACGCACCTTTGTAAATGCTTTATGTGTTCATTTATTTAATCCTCATGAAGTTAACATTATTGTGACAAGGGCACGTAGAAGGAGCCTATCCAAGGTCACATAGCTACTTAGCAAGAAAGCCGGAATTTGAGCCCAAATAGTCTGGCTCTGGAACCCCATTCTTAACCAGCACATGACTCAGGCTTCCAAGCCTCTCTCTGAGCCTCTGATCTGTGAAACAAGACCAAGGGAACACCCCTGGCTGGGGGCTCTGAGGCTCACAGGAGAGGCATTTTGTTTGCCCTGGAAGGCTTCAGATTACAGACCAGTCTCCCTGACCCATAGCACCACCCTGTCCCCATGGCCTGCACCCTCAGGGACCCTCAAAGATTCTGGAAGCCCGCAGTGGCCAGGGAGAGTGTGGACCCTCCACATACTGAATTTCAGGGAGCTGAGTGCTCTACAGGCTCTCGTGCTCTGGGGTCTGCTCCCCTTAGTCCCTCTGGGAGGCTAGTGAAAGAGAAGGCCTGGGGGTGGCAGGTCCAGCTACCTGACGTGGGTGATGGGTGATGCTGCCCCTTCTGTGAGGTCAGGGACTGGGGCAGGCAGGCGGCTGTAATTAGAGCCGCCAATGATTCAGGCATTCCCTAGAGAGGAGGAAAGGCAACAGGAAGCCACAGAATCCCCACGTCGGTTGGGGCAGGCAGAGCTGGGATGGGAAGCATGCCGCAGGCAGACATCCATCCTGGGGGCCCAGAGGGTAAGGTCAAGGGTCCAGGGATCCCATCTCCCCACCCAGCAGTGTCCTGGTTCTGAACACGAGGTGTACTCGACACATCTCATCACATGTGTAAGGAGGAGACACATCTGAGAAGAGAGGGAACACAGCTTTGGAGTGCTGGTGAATTTCAGCCCCCATGACACATGCGCCTATGCACGTGCACACCCCAAGAGACAAGGGAGGGGAGGAGTTTCTTGCCCTGAAACATATGGGGGGGCCCATCTGACTGCAAAACCCATGCCTTCCTGCCCTCTCTCCAGAGGGAAGATGGCATAGTGTCCTGCTGTCTAGCAAAGCAGTGGGAGAAGCGTGGGGCTTCGGGGAAGGGTGGAGTTAGGAGAGGATGACGTGAGCAAGATGCTTGGAGCAGACACTACAAAAGGCACAGCTTGTTTGAAACTGAGACTCTCGGGGGAGGAGATGGGATAAAGATAAGGGAACAAAAACATCAGGGTAAAGGGACTGTGCAATCAGGAGAGGCTTCCGGGAAGAGATGAATGTGGAGCAGAGCCAGGAAAGGGGCAGATGCCCCTGGGAGAGGAATGGCTGGTCATCAGGAAGGAGTAAGCATGAGGGGCGGGATGCCTGCTTCCCCAGAGCCAACACTGTGGTATCAGGGAGGAGAGGGGACATGTCATAGAGACAAGGGGCTGCATCCTCCTCAAGGAAGGGACCCCTTTTTTCTAACTGCCACAAGGCGCCAAAGGGATGGCAGAGGCCCCAAGCCCCACCCAAGGAGGGTTAAGCAAACCGTTGCTAAGTCCACCGTATCCAGCTGAGCAGGCTCTGTGTGTGTGTCTCCCTGGCTCCCCTTCTCCTCCTTCCCTACCTCCCAGGTATGAGGACGAGATCTCCAAGCGCACGGACATGGAGTTCACCTTCGTCCAGCTGAAGAAGGTAGCCTCCCCAGCTTACCCCATGGGTTCCTTCCCCAGGGACCCTCTGCCCTCTTTTGCTCAGGATCCCCAAACAAAGGCCCCACAGGCTGAGTCCCAAGACCACAGGCAGAAAGCTAAGCACCTGTCCCCACCCTCCTCCAAGGCTCTGAGCCAGGTCTTCTCCGGGAATCTCTCCCATCATATTCAGGAAGCAAAATCCCCCTTACCATACCCCTGCCCTGGGATCCCTCCATTCCTTTTCCCATCATTCACCACTGCTCCCACCCCCAGGACCTGGATGCAGAATGTCTTCGACGGACGGAACTGGAGACCAAGTTAAAAGGCCTGCAGAGCTTTGTGGAGCTGATGAAAAGCATCTATGAGCAGGTGAGAAGACGGGGCCGGGGTCCCGCTGAGCCGAAAGCCAACTGGTCCCTGGGTAAGGGATGCAGGGTCGTGGAAACTTCAGCAGGCGCTCACTGTTGCTGGCCACAGATGCAACAATTTCCTACACCCCTTGTGTGCGGCAGTCAATAACCCGTGTCCCCTCGTCACTCATCTCACGGAGCATGGTAGGTTCCCACAAAGCCTCTCTCAGGGAAAGCCCCACCTTCGTGTGTTGGGGAGCACTGAGGGCATGAAGGGGGCCCAGGTACATCCAGGGCAGGGTCAGGAAGTGGCCTTGGAGTGGTGAGCCAGGAGGCTTTGAACAGTAGTTCTTATTGAACTAATTTCTCTCTCATCCCTGCAGCTTAAATTGCAAACACCCACAGCTCTAGCTCTCCTAGGCCTGCAAGGCACCCTCCATTTGGGGATCATACAGGGAAGATTTATAGACAGATTCTCTGGTAATCAGACAATACAAACTTCTGCCAGACAAAAATGACTCAGGAAGGACTTCCCTGGTGGTCCAGAGGTTAAGACTCCTTGCTTTCACTGCAGGAGGCATGAGTTCAATCCCCAGTCAAGGAACTTAAGATCCCACAAGCCATGTGGTATGGCCAAAAAAAAAAAAAAAAAATCCCAGTCCCAGTAAATGCAGACAGAGGAGCCCCCGGACACATTTTCATTTGTCCCTAGGTCCTCACTGTCCTTGGGGGGACAGTAGCCCAGCAAGGCCTGTCCCATCTGCTGTGCCACCAGCAGATGAATTCTGGGCTCTGCCCCTTGGCAGCATCTACCTCCTGGGCTTCCTTTGGGATGTGTGTTCTCCTCTCTACATTCCCCATCTTCTCAGGAGTGAGGAGGCTGATGGAGTGATGCTTTGATTCAGCTACAAGCAGGCAGGACCATTACTGAGTGTGACAGGGCACAGCAGCCTGTGTGCTGTAAGCCGCTGGTGCCAAGCTATGGCAATGCAGCCCAGGGCAGAGCAGGGGTCAAAGTCACCACTGCAACCAGAAAGATCTGCTCGGGTGGCCTGAAGGGCTGCTGACCCTGTGGAGAGGGAAATTGGGCCTCGTGGCTACACGTGGACCTGAGACCTCTGTGCAGCCATGGGAGGGAGCAGAAGAGAGACCCTCCCAACCCTTGCCAACATGAGGGAGGCAGCCCTCATGGGCAGACCACCCCAAAACGCTTCTTGTCCCCAGCAGGGTCCTCTGCGGCCGGCCTAAGCCCTGAGGGGCTCACCAGGGCACCGTGCCCACTGAGTGGCTTGGGAAGTGGGTAAGAGCTTCCTCTACCCACACTCACCAGGGCTGGTACCGCCCAGCAGACGTCAGCAGGGCCACAGTTTCAGGGCCTCCAGCCCATCCTGCTCGCCAACATCTCAGGGAGCCGGGGCCAGGCGGAGGCCCTACGGGTGTAGAGACATAGCCGAGGAAGGCTGGGCATAGCCAGCCATATACCTGAGCACTGAGGAGACACACCTGCCCTACTTCTGGGCCCCGCCCCACAGCAGGCTGCCGGCTCCCTCTGGACTTGGCAGCCCTTGGCCCCAGTCCTGACTCTTTTTTTTCCCCTCATTTCTGTGACTTGGGGCAAGTTATTTCTCCTCTCTGTGCCTCACTTTCCTCATCTGTTAAATGGGGAGAGTGATAGTAGCAGGTTCATCATGCTGTGATGGGGTAAATCACTTAACAAATGTTTATGGCATGCCTGCTAGGTGCCAGGCACTGACCTCACAGCTGTGAGCCAGGCGGGCAAGTTTCCTGCCTTCAGGAGAGCACAATTTAGCTAAGACGGCACGGGTGATAGGCTAATAAACACATCTGGACAAGATCATTTTGGAGGGGAAAAGTTGCTGGTATGCAAAGAAACTGGGCCATGCCTTAGTGCTAGAGGGGTTGGGGCCATGTGTCTCTGAGGAGGGTGAAGCCCCAACCTGGAAAGTTCCAACTCAGCAGAGACTTGAAAATGCTTCAGCAGAAGGAAGGGCTGTATGAAACACCTGAGATGGGAATGATGTGATCCTGGGAGGGAAAGTGGCAGCTGTGGCTAAGACAGAGTGGGCAAGGGCCAGGTCGTGCAGGGCCAGAGGCCCAGGATGGGGTGTGGACATTATTCTAAGCAGGATGGGCAGCCCTTGGTGGAGACGGAGGCAGGGTGCTGTTGGGGGGCTGCTGTGGAGAAGGGGCCACAGTGAATGCAAGAGTGCATTATTACACGTACGTACATGCTCAGTCACTCAGTCGTGTCTGACTCTTTGTGACTCCAATGACTGTAGTCCGCTAGGCTCCTCTGTCCGTGGGATTCTCCAGGCAAGAATACCGGAGTTGGCTGCTGGGCCCCCAGGGGATCTTGCCGACCCGATTATTACATATACATTCTATTGTATCATATCACATTGTATTTATACTATATTATATTGATACTACCATATTATATTGATACTATCATATATTATAACAATGTATGTAGTGTAGCATATATATAGTATATATTATTATATAATGTGCAGTATATATAATGTATAATAATAAAATATTATTTTCTATATTGTATACTATATCATCATATTTTATTGTTTTATTTCTAACATATTAATATAATATTATAATAACATATTAATTAAAATAATAAAATATGGTTATATAGTATATAATGTAGAAAATAATATTTTATCATTATTACACATTATATAATGCCCATATATAAAACAATAGCAGTTATTATTGTTTCAGGTAGCAGCAAGGTGGCAAGTTGGTGTCGGGACATGAGGTTTGAGTTTCCCTCCATGTACCTCCGCAGGCTGAGAGGGCAACACTGACCCATAAAGATTCCCTATACCAATGGGTCTCTAAGCTGGCCCTGCCTAGTAAAAATATAATGCAAGCCACATAGGTAATTGTAAGTTTTCTAGGAGTCACATTTTTTTTTAAAGTGAAGAAACAGAAAAAAATAATTTTAATATATTCTATGAGGCCACTATATCAAAAATATGATTATTCAACAAGTAGTCATTATAAAAAATGAATGGGCTATTTCACACACGTTTCCCATTGTAAGTCTTCGAAATCTGCTGTGTATTTTACACCTCCGGCTCATCTCAGTTCTGACTGACCACATTTCAAGTGCTCACGACCACACAGGGCCAGTGGCTACCCCATCAGGCAGAGCAGGTCCAAGAAAGGTACCAGCCGTGCCAGCTAGGGTGGAAGAAAAACACAGTGGGATGTGCATAGCCCCGGGGTGGGGGGGGCCAGGCACCAGTCTCAACTTTGGAGTAGATACGGAAAAAGCACTACTGTATAGCCCGCCCCAGGGCCCCAGGACACAGCCCTCCCTCTTCCCAAGACACACACGCAGGTCAGGATATGTATGGAAAGCCTTGCCCAGAAGCCAGTGGCTATAGGCTGCTCAGGGCCTCGTCTACACACTGCACCCACCTGGGCAACACCCCTTCCCCTCACCTCCAGGGATGCTGACTGGTGACAGCACCCTGGGGCTCCCACTCCCCCTCAGCTTCCAGGATTCACCCCAGCTCCCAAGTGCTCTGGGGCCTGGCTGCATCCAGCCAGAAAGCCACCTGCCCCACCTGCAAACTCTGGTTCCAGGGAGATTAGCTACGCAATCTACTGACAAGCCCCTGTGGCCAGCACACCTCCCGGGATACTGACCCCTACAAAAAGGACCTGGCCTGTCTACGTGCCTGCCTTCATGGTGCCCCAGGAGGCCACTCCAGGAACAGGCTACTCAAGCCCTGGACACTTCCTCCCAGCTCCATCACGTTTTCCAGTCACACCAATAGTTTCCCAGCTGTTGTTTATTGAGCACCTACTATATTCCAGGCACCAGGCTGAGTGCTCTCCAGATGTAATCTCATTTAATCTTTCCAATAAACCTATAAAGTAGGGAAAATTATTAAGAGAGCACAGACTTTGGGGCGGCTTGGATTTGAATCCTGGCTCCATTATTATATGGACTTGGGCTGGTTCCTTTATTTTTCTATGCTTCAATTTCCTCATCTGTAAAATGGGGAGGACAATAGTACCCAGCTCACTGGCCCGTTGTGAGGATTTATTTTGCTAGTATATCCTAAAGCACTTAGAACAGTGTCTGGCACATGGTGAGTATTTAATAAATGTCAGCTGATTTCAATTCCATAATTATACCCACTTTTCAAATGGGCCTCCCTGGTGGCTCAGATGGTAAAGTGTCTGCCTGCAATGCAGGAGCTGCTGCTGCTGCTGCTGAGTTGCTTCAGTCGTGTCCGACTCTGTGCGACCCCATAGACGGCAGCCCATCAGGCTCCCCCGTCCCTGGGATTCTCCACGCAAGAACACTGGAGTGGCTTGCCATTTCCTTCTCCAGTGCAGGAAAGTGAAAAGTGAAAGTGAAGTCGCTCAGTTGTGTCCGACTCTTAGCGACCCCATGGACTGCAGCCTACCAGGCTCCTCTGTCCGTGGGATTTTCCAGGCAAGAGTACTGGAGTGGGTTGCCATTGCCTTCTCCGGCAATGCAGGAGACCCAGGTTCAATTCCTGGGTTGGGAAGATCCCCTGGAGAAGGAAATGGCAATCCACTCCAGCACTCTTGCCCGGAAAATCCCATGGACAGAGGAGCCTGGTGGGCTACAGTCCATGGGGTCACTAAGAGTCAGACACGACTGAGCGAATTCATTTCACTTCACTTCACTTCACTTCACTTTTCAATGAGAAAACTGAGGCTCAGCTAAGTTTAAAGACTTGGCCAGGGCTAACCCAGCTAATAAGAGGTGACATTATTCAGAGCCCAGTGCCGTTGAACACTGCATTTTACTGAGCAGTACTGTTACCCCTCAGTCCCCATATTCCCTGACCTGGGGGGGCCACGATGACAATAGGCACACATATGGAGGCCTCCTCAGACTCTGGCTCCTAAGAAAAGCTCTAAACCTGAATCAACTTGATTCTTGCCCGCTTGGAGATGCAGATCCTCCCCGGCTCCCCCCACCCAACCCTGCTACGGTGGCAATCCCACACCACACAAGTCAGCATTGTTATGCCCTCTGTAGCCCGGCAGGGCCAGCATGTCTGAACAGGTCTGCAGATGATCCAAGCCCTCCACTTCCTGCTTCTGTTTACCACGCTTATGCTTACACTGGCTCTTTCCAGAAAGGACCTGAGGCTGCCCCATCAGCCGGGTTTCGCCCATCCTTTTGCTGCAATAGTGCCCTGTGCTCTGACAGTGCCCTGGCCTTCTCCTTGCCCATAACGAATGCCACCTTAAGCCTGGGGAAGAAATGGCCCTGGAGAACTTTGTCTGAAATGCCCCCATGCCTGCCAACCCCCAGCACATGGTGACCGAGGAGGCCCCAAGCTGCATCTCTGAAACTGGTTCGCTGCCAAGCCCCAGCTGGGATGTCAGTTCCATCTGGAAAATGTCAATCTCCAGTGAGGCCCAAGGGAGCAGAGGCGGAGCATGAGCCTGTGTTCCCGCAGGGGGTGGGGTCTTCCCCCACTCTTGCTCAGAGATCTCTGTTAGATGTATTTGAAGATCAACCAAAACCCTCCATCACGAGACCCTCTAAAGGATAGCTGGCCACTGAGCTCAGGGTCCCACCAGCTCCAGGGTGGAGACAGGTGGCCTGCCACTGCTCAAACTTCTTTTCCAGGAGGCGATCCTGATCACCAGGGATGCTAGTGGGCAGGGTCAGGCGGTGAGCAGACAGGGAAGGGGTGGCCTTCCTCTGCAGGCCTCGAAGCTGCCCACCCCTGCGGTCTCCAGCCGCAGGGACACAGCCACAGGTCAGAAGTAGCAGCCTCTGCCAATCTAGACTCCAGAGGTTCAGCCACAGCTTCTTGGAGCAAAAGACAGATGAGGGTCAGCAGGGGGCCCAGAGTCAGAAACCAAGATTGGAATGCAGTCATGAGCCAAACACAGAACCTGGATCTGAGCGGGCCTCCTGATCCAATTGCCCCTTTTCAGGAAATAGAGAAGCCAGAGGAGCATGCTAAACACCAGCATGCGGGGCAATCAGGAAGATTCAGACTATAGGCAAGCAACCTGAGGTATTCAATAAGAAAAAGACAGGGGGGAAATAAAAGAGACAGAGATGAAGAGAGTATCCACAGAATAGGAGAGACATACGGACCAATGGCGGCGCATGAACCTTGTTTGGATCCTGAATCAAACAAAAAAAGGTCTTTTTGTAGTTTTCTTTAATTTTATATAGGGCTTCCCTAGTGACACAGAGATAAAGAATCTACCTGCAATGCAGGAGATGCCTGGAGAAAGGCATGGCAACCCACTCCAGTATACTTGCCTGGAGAGTTCCATGGACAGAGGAGCCTGGAGGGCTACAGTCCATGGGGCAGCAAAGAGTCAGACAAGCAAGCGACTTGTCTGCTCCAAGTCAGTCAGTCGAGCGACTAACACACACACACATGTATATATGTGTGTAAAATGAGAACACTGGCCAAATCTTGATGACTGAAGTAAGGGTCGAGGATGAACTGTGAACACCAGCAGTAGTAACTGTGCATCTGTATCCCACCGCTCCCCCCTGAGCTGAGCCCCGCCGTGCCTCCCTGGGTGCCTGGCCGCTCTCCCTGCCTGTCAGGCTCCTCAGCCACCTGACTCACTCTGTACAATGCTGGCCACGGACACTCTGCTTACACCCATTCCTCCTTTCCACGCGGGGCCCCGCCCAGGCCCGAGCTACTGATCAGCACCTCCAGAGAAGCAGCCCAGGGCCCTGGAGGTGACACCTTGCAGCCCTTCCAAAGACCCCCATCCCCACTGGCTTTGCTACACACCTCTGAGCCTTCACTCTGGAAAGCAATCAGACGGCAGGGCATGACAGAAGCATATGTGGGGCTTCAGCTCCCGTCCCTGCCCCTCTAAGGGAGCTTAGCAGGAGCGGCAAAGCTCTGGGACCAGCCCCGCCCTCACAGCTGTTTCCATCAACTCTGGGTCCTGCAGCTTCTTCCTTGTCTGTAATCTGGGGCTGACAGTTGAGCCAGCCTGGTGAGGATGAGACGTGGATACGCCTGGAAAGCACTTAGCACACACACTGCCTGGTCTCTCAGGAGCCCCCAGGGAAATGGGAAGTTTTACCGCTTCCAGGGGTCTCTGAGGACACAGGCTAGCATTTTCTAGGCAAAGAGGAGGACAGAGAGGAGGGGAAAGAAGGATCCCAAAGGACAGAAGAAGACAAAGATACTGAGGCTAAATCCTGTCGTTGCGGCTGGGCAAGCCCCTCAGCTGGACAGGGAGGGGCAGTGAGTCTCCAGGGTGACCCGGAAGTCACCTGGGCCTCCGCTGCTGGCAGGAGAGCAGGGATGCATGATCGTCAGCCTCTGCTCCCCTCCTGCCCTCATCACTCATGGGCTTCCATTCCCACATGCATTCAGCAGGGACACTCCCCTGCCAGATACGGAGGCCTGGAGGTGAAAATGCCTCAGCCAGGCCCTCAAGGAGCTCCCATCCTGGGAGGGCAGGGGTGGGGGAGGCCACGCTGCACAGCACTGAGCCTAATGATAGAATGCCCTCAGGCCCAGATGTCCTGGGCCCTTTCCTCCTCTGCCAGGAGGAAGGAGGCCCACCCTGGGAGCATACAGCAGTGTGTGTGTTGGGGTAGGGGGCGGTTCAGGGAGGGATGGTGGGAACTGAAGAGGAATTAGGTTTGCAGGTGGGCCTCCAGAGCCGAGGGGCCCTCCCTGCCAAATCAGAGAGGAAAACCGACAGGTGGGTGAGTTGGGAGTTGAGGGGACTGCTTCTTAAGAGTACAAGCTGCTGCAGAGGCAGGGCAGGGAGATGTTTATCCTCTGATCATCTCTCCAGGGAGACAGAGGGAAGCCTGCCCTCCACCCATCAGGGAACGAAGAGATTATGGGGACTATGGCTGAGGGTCTAGGGCCCCCCACCAGCCCTGAGGCCCCATGTCTGTGCCCCATCAGGAGCTGAAGGACCTGGCAGCCCAGTTGAAGGATGTGTCGGTGACCGTGGGTATGGACAGCCGCTGCCACATCGACCTGAGTGGCATCGTAGAGGAAGTGAAGGCCCAATATGATGCCGTCGCGGCTCGCAGCCTGGAGGAGGCCGAGGCGTACTCCCGGAGCCAGGTTTGGGACTGGCAGGCAGACTAGAGGGATGCAACCAGGGCAAGATGGGCAGCAGCAGAGATGGCTAAGGCCGCCTGCAGCTCTGGGTGCTGAGAGTCCAGGAGAGATGAATGGCGAGACACAGGGGCGATGGAGTCCACAGCAGTGAGTTCACATGCAGGGACAGAGAATGTGAGAGCCCAGTGATGTGCTGGGCCACAGGGATGATGGGGACAGGGGCAAGCCACAGTCTGCACCCTTCAGAGGCTCATGGCAGTGCTGCCACCCAGTGACTCCAGTCCACGTGTGGGCATGGCCCTTGGGGCTCAGTCCAGGGCGGCCAAGAGAGGGATCCTGAGATGGACGTGGTGGAGGCAGGAGCAGGGAAGGAGGGAGACACTGGCCTGGGTGGGCCACAGAGGAGGGGATGAAGCCAAGGGTGAGGAAGAAGGAGGGGCCAGGGGTCCTGGGGGGACACAGTGAGCTCCCCTGACTGCCACCCTCTCCCTGGCCTCCAGCTGGAGGAACGGGCTGCCTGCTCAGCCGAGTTTGAGAACAGCCTCCAGAGCAGCCGCAGTGAGATCGCTGACCTCAACGTTCGCATCCAGAAGCTCCGATCGCAGATCCTCTCCATCAAGAGTCACGTGAGTGTCCGGAGGACCCACCTGGGCTGGAGCAGGGTAGAGTGCGGGACACATGCTCTCTCATATCCTTCATACACACACGCTCACACAGGCTGTGTCTATGTGAGCCCTGGCTTTGTGACCCTGGACAGGTCACTTAGCATCCCTGTGCCTCAATTTCCTCATCTGTCCTTAGACAGCTCTGAGGACCACATGAGCTTGGCCGGTAAAAGTGCTCCATAAACTGGCCAGGGCTGTTGGAATGTTGGAGGGTCCCCTACACACACACCCAGAGTCCACCGCCTCCCCCCTATGGGGGAGAAGCGAAGGGAAGCATAAGCCCCAGCTTCCAGACAGGACGAGCCTTCAGAGAAGTGCCATCCTGGAAGGACAGCTGGGACAGGCTCCTGTGGAGCCCTGCCATATTTGGTAGCCTTGGGAAAGTGTCTCCTTAGGTCTAACTGAATGGCCTCTTGCTGCAACGCACTCCATTACCATGCCTAGGAACGCCGTGCCAAATCCTCCCAATGCACACTCCCACCAAGGACAGAGGCGGGCTCCTGGCCCTGACCCGCTCTCTCCCTCCTTCCTTGCTCACTGACCCCTCTTTCTCTCTGTCCTCCCGAACTTTCAGTGCCTGAAACTGGAGGAGAATATCAAGGTGGCCGAGGAACAGGGTGAGCTGGCCTTTCAGGATGCCAAGGCCAAGTTAGCCCAGCTGGAGGATGCTCTGCAGCAGGCCAAGAAGGACATGGCGCGGCAGCTGCGCGAATACCAGGAGCTCATGAACACCAAGCTGGCCCTGGACATCGAGATCGCCACCTACCGCAAGCTGATGGAGGGCGAGGAGAGCCGGTAAGGAGCAGGGCCAGCGGGGCGGGCCTGAGAGAGGGGAGGACTGGAAGCCCCACGGGAAGCCAGTACCCAGCCCCTCACCCCCCAGCATGATACTGTGAGCCTGGCAGGCCTGGGTTCATGTCCTGGCTCAGCCACTTACACACTGGAACTTCAGTCCAATTTACTCAATTCTCAGTTTTCCTATCGGGAAAATAGACTGATGATAAGTATGCCTCACATGTGCATACAATCCCGTGTGCAAATACCTGCCACCAATCAGTGCTCAGCAAATGATAGCCGTTCATGCAGGGGTGAGGGGACAGAGCTGACTAGCCAGAGTCACACAGCAGGGCAGCCCAGAGCTGGGAGGGACAGCCAAGAATTGGCCTCTGCCTGCTAATCCCAGGCCTCCAATCCCAGGAGAGCTGAGCCACAGGTTCCCTTCACATCCCACCATCTCTTCCTCCCACAGGATGGACATGCCCTCAGCCACTGTGGTCAGCGCTGTGCAGGCCAGATGCAGAACTGGTGAGCCTGCTTGCCCCAAGAACCCATGGTGGGAGGGGGACAGTGGGTGGGGGGGGATCATGGCCCTAAAGGCATGATATTAAATGCCTCCCAAACCTCCAGCCCCTACCCTGCCCCACCCCTTATGTTCCCTGTAGCTGTCTCCAAGTCCGGCCTCTCAAGAGCTCCCTCTCGGAAAAAGAAGGACAAGAAAGGCCCTGTGATCAAAATCACCGAAATGTCAGAAAAGTTCCTCTCGCAGGAGTCAGAGGTCTCAGAGTAAGCCGCTGTCCACACCCCAGGAGCCCCAGGCCACTCCCCTGCAGCAGCAAGGACATAAGCTAGACTCCAGAAAGCAGCCTGGAGCCTCCAGGTTGGGAAGGAGGCAAATCTGATCCTGAATGGAGAAGAGGGTTAAAAACAGTGACTGCTTTTTTGCGGGAATGGGACAGGACTGTCACCAGTTACTCAAAGTCACTTGGCTCCATATCAATATCTCACAGTCCACCCTTCCAATATCTGAGAGGTCTTCCTGCCTGGGTAAATTGGAATTGGGGTTTTGCCTCCACCTCCTTGCTCCTCGCACAACAGGGGACTCTAACCAAGCTGCCTTTGACCCTTTGCCCAACCCTTGCCCTAAACTCACATCTCAATTCTTGTGTTGCCTCTGACTAGGAACCAAAGTGAGTGCCCTCACTCCCCTAGCCCCTGCTAGCCTCGGACCAAGGGCCGGTGGGGACTACATGGGCACCCTCCACTATCCAGAGTTCCTGCGGAGGCACCTGGTTTTCCTGCACCACCTGGGCTTCCCGGAGACCTGACAGTATTAGGGAGTGAGGGGAGGAGGCTCCCTGGGTGTTTGGGACCTGAGCCCAGAACTCTGAGATCAGCCCAGACCCCCATGCCCCTCCTCTCCTCCTGTGAGTCCCTCCCAGCAGGTCACGGTCAGAACTGGACAGCTGTCCCGCCAGCTCCCAAGCACCTTTTCTAGAAGCTTTTCTTGCCATGACAAACTCCCTGATGGGGGAAGTGGGAAGTGGGGGAGACGGGGCAGGAGAACTGGACCCTCCTTTCTCCTTTCTATCATCCTGGGGCTCACCACCCTGCCTGGGGTCTGAGCTCTCTGCCTCCCATCCAGATGCTTCCCAGCCTGAAACCTGGTTTGGGTATGCACCAGACCCTAGAGACTCCTCTTGCCACCCTTGCCATGAAACTCCAGGCCCATTTCCCATGAGTCCCACTCCTGAGGGTCTCCATTCCCTCCATCAGGCCAAGCCTCCCCTCCCCTGCACACACACTTGTGGATCAGAGGTCCTTCCTGTCTTCCTCCTCCACGTCTGCCCCTCTGCTGCCAGCAGGGTCATGAAGAAGGCACTGTCCGCTCAGGTCTGGGAACTTCTGAGCCCTTGAGGTCAGGTTGGGGGGCCCCAGTGACTAACTAAAGAGAAATTCTGCAGCAGCAATCCAACAAGAAGGTTTGGGGCTTAGAGGAACGCTCCTCTTTCATCCTCTTGGCTCTCGCCTTCAGGGCCTTACAGGGAATCTGGCAGCTCCACCTTCCCACGCCGTAAGCCACCTTCTCTTCCTCCCTTTCCTCTCCCTACCTCCCTCTTGCCTCACCTCCTCTGCTGGACCCAGTCTTTGATTTATTCATCTCATTTTCCAGGACCGGGTGGCCCAAGGCCCTGGCCCCCTTCTAGGCCAGAAGGTCCTCCAGGCCTGTTGGGGGCGCTGAAGGGCTATTGACGCTCAGGCCAGAAAGAACTCAGATATATACTTATCCCTCAAGTTTCAAAAGGGTGCTGATTGCTGCTTATTCTCCACCTATTTATTGGTTTCCATGGGAGCAAATCCTCAATGGGGATATACGATATTAAAAGTATATATATTATTTTTTCATAACTTATATAGCTTTTAACTTATTGCTTCCCTTCCTGTTTCTGCATAATCAATGCTATATATTATACTACCTGGAGAGACAGCACATGTTCTAGCCAACCCACCCCACTGGCTGACTTCTTGGGGGGTAATGCCCCCTTCTCCCTCAAAGGGATGAAATAAAGTGCTGAGATTATTCATGGATAGAGCTGTGTGTCTGTCTGCTTTTATATCCCCTCTCAGGATTGGTCAATCATTGGTCAAACAGGTTAACCATAGGACTTTGAAAATCCTCCAGTTATGGGAAAGGGAGTCCAAGGACCTAGTTATACCTTCAGACCAGTGCTACTTGGCCATGGAAAAGTTCTCCTGCCCTGCCATCCCACAAAGAGGCTATACCAGTGTTGACCTACGTTCCAGTACCTCCCAGGATGCCCAGGAACCATGTGACCACCTCAGCAAGCACAGACATGGGGCATTCCCCACGTGGTGGCGGATTCCCTCTGAAGCCCTTCTGCCCCATTGTGCGGGTTGGCACAGCCCAGAATATATTCTGATAGGTACAGGCCTAATCCTGTGAAATCAAATTCTATATCAGCAAACAAGGATCGAGGGCCTTCTCCAAGCCCAGCCCTGCAATAAAACACCTACGAGTGCTCCCCACCCTTCCACCTGGAGAAACTCGCTATCAGGTCAAGAGAGACGCTCTCTCCAACTGCAGAAGGCAGAGAGGAGAGGGGCTTGCTCAGGGAACTCAGGAACTGGAACAGGAAGAAGAGGTGTCTCAAGGACAGGAATTCTGGGGGTGAAATAAGACCTTTGAAGCATTTGTGTCCTGGCTCACCCACTCACTGGAATGAGACAAGTGGAACCTCAGTTTCCCCATCTGTAAAATGGAACACACAGCTTCCCTATTTACCTAAAAGGATGTTTGGGGATCTGACAAGATAGCTGGGCTCATTCCTACCGAGAGTAGCACATCTTGCTTCAGGACTCTGAACTGTAACAGCTCAACAAGAATAAAGGATTACTAGTGATATCGTTGTTGTTATTACAGCAGATATTATTATGGACTAGTTATTAACAGATATTAACAGACTAGTTGGGAAACTAAAACCAGGCCTGGGGCTAGCTCTTTCAGGGTACAGCATAGCCATGCCCCAGGGCTGAAAGACCAGAGACTTCCACTCAGGGTTTACCCATTCACCTGGGCCACTAAGAGACGGGCTCTGCTCTCAAAACTCAGAAGGAATGATGGACAAACCCCATTCCTATGCAGGAAGGTCCTGGAACCGAGCCCAGTTCTCTACTTACATTATCTTTGTTTTCTAGTCTATTAACTCCTGAATTATGAATTTCTGAACACTAATTTGAATTTCTGACACTGAATTCATAATAAATATTACTTTTTAAAAACCTATTTGTTATTTATTTTCCTTTGCTTTCTTTGAATTTATCAGCTTTCAACTTCTTGAGTTAAATGTTTTAACTTTCCATCTTTCTTTTTTTTCAATGTAAGATTCTCTAAAGACCATAAATTTCCTTTTATGTACTATTTTGACTGCTTCACATGTAGCATTATTTATTAGCCTTTAGTTAAAACAATTTTATTCTTTGACTGTTAAGCTGTTAAGAAAGCTCTGCACATAAGGGTCACTCATCTCACAGACATTTATGGATACATACTTAAATCCAGCAGAATTTATCTCTGGATCCTAGCCTCCCTAATCCTCTGCTTTAGCAGTGCTTCCTTGCCTCTTTGTGTGCCTTTTATCCTCTAAATTCCTTGCGGGCAGGGACTGTATCCCATGACCTCCCCAGGGCTTTGCACAGTGCCCAGACCACAGCAAGTTTTCAGTCAAAGTAAAATTAAAGAAAGAATAAATGAATGGTGCACCTCCCAGCTTGGGTCTTCTAGTCTAAAAGTCCCATGAAGGGGAGGGCATGTCTCCTTGGCCTCTGTGTCCCCAGGTGTGAATGCAACGCCTGGCCTGTTGAAGGAGCACTGTAACTATGCAAAGAGAGAGAGAGGAGAGGGAGGGAGAGAGAAGGAAGGCAGAGGGAGTGGAGAGGGATAGAGGAAGGAAGGAAGCAATGGAGGGAAGGAGGGGAGGGAGGGAGGGAAAGGAACTGTGACCTCCCTAGCCAAACAAGAAACTCTCCTGCCCCTTTCCTGCTGGCAGATCCTGACTAGTTGTCAGGAAGTCTGGAGCCAGATTTCCCTTCCTCGTGGGAGCTCCCTCCTTCTCCTTCCCACTCCTGGCCTCTGGAGTGAATCAGTGAACACCTGGCCAAGGGCACCACCCCGGTTCCAAGTACAACAACAAAAACAAGCCCCTACGTGGGCTTGGCTCCTTCTTCTCCTTGATCTCTAGTCCTCCCAAACACTGGTGAGACGAACAGGACGGGTATCATTAGCAGAAGCCCAGAGAGGCCAAGCACTGTAACTCTGGTCACCCAGCAGGTAAAAGAAAGCATGTTGGTTCACTGGAACCATTTTTCACCTCTAGACTGCCCGCCACAGGGACGTAAAGCAGCCAAAGCCGGGACTTGGTGAAGTGGATACTGAAGGCACCCCACCTTCAAACTCAAAGGGTGCTGGGGCTGAGTGGGTACCCAACAGCTGGAGCCCAGCCTGAGTCCCCAGGCTCAGCATGAAAGATTAGGGCTCAGGGGTCTCAGGCCAGGACTGTCAAGTGAGTGCCCTGCTGATTCCAGAGAAATCTTCCTCTAAGAGGCTCTGGGGTCCAGAACCCAAGGCAGGTTCTGTGTGCTGAAAGTTGGCAGCATGACCTCCCCTCCTGCCTCTTCTGGTCTATTGAGATCTGAGGGAAAACAGCTGGAAGGGAGGTAGTCCCTGTATTTGGGAAACTCCAGAGCCTGATGGTGGAGGGGAGGCAGGAAGTGCCTCACATAGAAACAGAGACAGATAGAACCAAAGATACCCGGGCAAAGCTCAAGACCTCAGCACTGGGGTCTGTCGAACAGCTGGGGGACTTAGTCAAAGAGGGCTTCCTGGAGGAGGGAGTGTCTGGGCTGGCAGAGAAGAAGGGAGTGGAAATGGCCTGGGGGAGGGAATGGAGCAGATTGCTCAGCCTCTGGCCAGGGTAGAGAGCAGGCTGTAAGTGCCAGGCTGAGCAGAGGAATGAGGAAAACCATGGGTGCACGAGTCGTAACGGGGGGTAACCCCTGTAACCCACAGTAACCCCCTGTAACCAGGAGATAAGCCAACAGGTGCAGGCACTGTGTTTTATTCAATTGTGCATCTGGCATCTAGCAGGATGCTGAGCACTCAGTCAGTGCTTACTAAATGCCGAGTAAATGAATGAAGTCATGAATGGCAGATGACTACAGCTACTGAGGGATGCAAGACTGACTCATTGTGGAGGACTTTATGAGCATCTGCTATGTGCTGCCCCTGTACTGGGGACAGCAGGGAAGAGTGGGGTATAGAGGGGTCCTTGCCCTCCAGGGAATTCTGGCTTCTGCCCAGGATCCAACTTATGATCCCCTATAGTGCCCAAGTCCCCTCTGTTGTGGCCAACCATGTGATCTCTGTGGGACCCTTGGCAAGGCACTGTCCCCTCTCTGGAGTTGATTCTTCATCTGCAGAATAAAGGAGCAGATGAGTGCTCCAGCAGGTCAGCCCCTTGATGATCCCCTTCTGCTCATCCCTTCCCTACTCAAGTCAATTCCCTGGGCAAGACGCCCTCCTTGGAGGCAGCAGGAGAGGAACTGAGACGTGACGAGTAGAGCAAATCCTAGTTCTTGCTGTGTGATCTTGGGCAACCTCTGGAGACTGAGTACCTGGCTCATAAATCTGGTGTGAAGTTTTAAAGAGATGACGCATGATAAAAGAACGGTGCCTGACACATGCTAAATGCTTTAAAATAAAAATAATAGTGTTAGGGAAAATATGACACTGCCCACCCTGGCCAGGCATCACAATAACCATTGGTATGAGTTATTTTACTACCAGAGATCTTGGTAAGGAACATGGAATTAATAAGCCACCATAGACCAGAAGAATTTGGGAAAGGTCAAGAGGAGACAGGAGAGACGCCAGTCCACATGTTCTCCTAGAATCCTTCTCACTGGAACCTATCTTGGCTGAGCGATGTATGGGCCACCAGGAAGGACCCTGAGTCACAGTGATTGGCGAAAGGCAACCTGGAAAATAATCCAATCACAATAAAACCCGAGATTTCGAGCCACATGGCAGAGCAGTCCTCTGGGTTTCCCTTACCCTCCTCCCCATCCTGGCCGGCGACCCTTCCCAATAAATTCTCTTGCTGTGTCAGCTCGTGTGTCTCTTTGGACAGTTCGTTTCCTAGTGTTAGACGAGAGCTGACTCTAGGGCCCTGAATGGGGTCCCCCTTTCCTGCAACAGTAGCAAATATGCTAATTGTGAGAGCCTTTCCCTTAGCCCACTGGAACCGGAACTCGACCAGGAGTGGTTAAGCAAGGGTCTGCACATCGGCCCAGCCTCCCCTGTATCTCCCTCCCCGACTCCCAACGCCTCCAAGGAGAGGCCAGTGCTCAGAGATCTGTTTGGGGGCACTGGGGATTAGAAAAGGTAAGGGAAGTGACCCAACCCGGTTCCCTGGTAAAGCTGACCGCCCAAGTTACACCAGGGGAAGGTCGGCCGCCAGCTTGCGCGCACCTCAGCAACCACTGCCCTCTACTGGCCTCGGCGAGATCAGCACGTCTAAGGCGAGGGAGCCACGCGCAGAGGCCTCCCCCCGCCAGGGAGGGTGGGGCGGGAAGAAGGGAGGTGGGACTACGTTTCCAAGCAGATACTTAAACTAAATGTCAGGCTTCTGCTCGGAGGCTCCCAGGGCTAAACCCTCCGAGCTGGGGCCACAAACTAAGCCATCTCTTCTCTTCGCTTCCACTCCCTCAATCATCACCCACAAGGGCAGGCTTCCACTGAGGGGCTGTCACAGCCCACAAGCCGCAGAGACCCTGACCCCACCTGGAATACTCACCCCCTAGGTGTGGCTCCTTCTCATTTAACTCAAACGTCACCTCCTCAGAAAGCCCTGCCCATTGAAAATAGCCCCTACCCCCTACTACCTCCACACTACTTTTTATTTTCTATTTCATTATGACCCTGTCTTGTGCTCTTCCTAGTGTTCAGCACAACTTGCTTTGTCTTGTTGATTTTCCTTTCTTTAATGCATCAGCTGGGATTCTGGTCAGGAAACCAGACTAGGCATTTCACGGACAGGATTCAATGCAAAGAGCTGAAAGTGTACGTACTGAAGGTGTAAAGAAGAAAGCAAGAAAGCTGAAGTACAGTAAGTCCCTGGCATTTGTTTGTACACGAGTTCCATTCCAAGACTAGGTTCATAAGTCCAACTACACTTAGCTGAGCCCAGTTACTCAACTAACACAATTGGCTATATAGTACTGTACTCTAATAGGTTTATAATACTTTTCACACTAACAATACGTACATCAAAAACAAACCAAAAAAAAAATTAAAAAACATATTTAACCTTACAGTACAGTACCTTGAAAAATACAGTAATACAATACAACAGCTGGCATACAGGGGCTAGCATGCATGTTTGCGTCTTTTGAAAGTCTGCAACTTGAAGGTTCGTATGTAGGGGACTTACTGTCGTTGTTGTTTAGACACTCAGTCGTGCCCAACTTTTTGCAACCCCATAGACTATAGACTGCCAGGTTCCTCTGTCCATGGGATTCTCCAGGCAAGAATACTGGAGTGGGTTTCCATTCCTTCTAGAGATAAGTTTCCATTTCCTTATCTAGAGATAAGAGATAAACACAGATTCAACACCATCCCTAGGGCTGAAAGGTTGGCCTTACTCCAACCCAAGAGCTCAAGTGAGGGCCCCAGAGGCTGGTTCTTGGACATGGGGCAGGGAATGGACGGGTGAAATGTTTCCCTTCTACTGGGAACAGTTGGAACTTAAAGACCAGGCTATCGTCCTGACGAGGTGGCCGAGGCCCGTGTCGGCTTCCGGAAGGTGTACTGCACGTGTGACCCAGTGGAGAACGTGTAACCCTACAAGCCCCCTGCTGGGAGCCCTCTGTTCAGAAACACAGACATTTCCCAATAATAAACAAGTGAGACATATCAAACAAAAAATTTCTGCACAGCAAAAGAAACCATCAACAAAATAAAAAGGCAACTTATGGAATGAGAGAAAATATTTGCAAATCACATCTTTGTTAAGAGGTTAATATCTGAATTATCAATATATAAAGAATTCATACAAACTCAATAGCAGATAACAGTAATAACTAAGAAGGACCTACTATATAGCACAGCGAACTCTACTCAATACTCTGTAATGGCATATAAGGAAAAAGAACCTTAAAAAGAGTGGATGTATGTATATGTATAACAGATTCACTTTGCTGTATACCTGAAATTAACACAGCATTGTAAATCAACTATATCCCAATATGATTTTTTATTAGCAAATAACAACAACAGTAATAATCCAATTAAAAATGAGCAGAGGAACTGAATAGACACTTTTCCAAAGAAAACATTCAGATGGACAACAGGCGCATGAAAAGATGTTCAGCATCACTCATCATCAGGGAAATGCAGATCAAAACCACAATGAGGTAGCATCTCACACCTGGCTGAATGGCCATCATCATAAAGACGGCAAGCGTTGGTAAGGAAGTGGAGGAAAAGGAAAGCTTGTGCACTGTCGGTGAGAATGTAAATTGGTGCAGCCACTGTAGAAAACAGTTTGGAAGTTTCTCCAAAATTAAAAATAGACCTTCCACATGATCCACTTCTGGGTATTTATCTGAAGGAAACAAAATCACTATCTTGAAGAGATATCTGCAGTTCAGACATCTTTCTTCCAGTCATGATATGGAAATAACCTATTGCAGAGATAAAGTTGTGGTATCTACTAAGCCATAAAAAGAAGGAAATCCTGCCATCTGTAACAACATGGATGAACCATGAGGATATTATGCTGAGAGAAGGAAGTCAGACAGAGAAAGACAAATATTGCATGATCTCAATCACATGAGGAATTCAAGAAAACCAGACTCACCAAAACAGAGACTAGATTGGTAGTTGTTAGAGATGGGAGGTAGTTGAGGAAAAACAGAAAGAAAGAAAGGAAGGAAGGAGGCAAAGAAAGAAAAGAAAGAAAGAGAACACCTCCCCCACTTTGATTGCTGTATTTTTGTAATAATTTAATTTTTTTCAAAGGGAGAGACCTGCATCTCCCTGTTTCAACTAAGGCGTGTTTGGTGGATATTACCATAGCCACTCAACTTCAGTTCCAAAAAGATCAAGAAAGAACCAAAACACTCCTGCCTTCTCCTCCTCCCCACCCCCAGGTTTGTGGCAGCTGCGACTCAGCTGAGGCCTAAAAGTCAGGCACCTCCCTGTCATCAGCCCCTGTCACCAAGAAATGCGTGCCACTGAGACCCAGCTCTCAATACTCACTTGATAAATATTTTATCGACACCTAGTGTACCACACATGTTTTAGGCTCTGAGAAGACAGCATAAACAAATCTGCCCAAATCCCTGCTCACATGGAGTTTACATTTTCATGGGGAGAGACAGATAAGAAAGAAACATATTATAAAAGATACAGGTGGCCAGATGGAAATGATAAATGCTATGGAGAAAAACTGGGCTTCCCTGGTGGCTCAGCGGTAAAGAATCCACCTGCCAATGCAGGAGACGTGGGTTCCATCCCTGGGTCAGGAAGATCCCCTGGAGAAGGACATGGCAACCCACTCCAGTATTCTTGTCTGGGAAATCTCAGGGACAGAGGAGCCTGGCAGGCTACAGTCCATGGGGTCGCAAAGAGTCAAACACAACTTAGCAACTACATAACAACAACATGGAAGAAAATTAAGTGGAAATGCGCACAGGAAATGTTGCAGGTGGGGTGAGTCATAGAAGATATTAGGGAACGCCTTAGTGAGAAGGGGACATTTCATCAGAACCCACATGGGGGTGAAGCAGGGAGCCGCATGGATGTCTGAGAACAGCAAGGGCAAAGGCTCTGAGGCAGGACCTGCCTGGCATATTTGAGGACCTGCAAGCAAGCCACTGAGGAGGCGGCAGTGGAGGGACGAGGGGTACAATGAGAGGACACTGGTCAAGCTAGGGGCCAGGCTGTGCCTGGCCTCGAAGGCATTACCAGACTCTAGCCTCAACTGAGTCAGATGGAGAGTTTGAGGCAGAGAGTCAGATTCGGACTTCTCTGGTCAGAGACAGAGGACCAGAGCAAAACAGTAAGATCTGAAATGTTCCCAGCCCAGTATTTGACAAGAAATAAAAGAACCTTCTCTGTCAACCTTTATTTGTTGCCATTACTTCCCTGGCGGCTCAGCTGGTAAAGAATCCACCTGCAATGCAAAAGACCTGGGTTCAATCCCTGGATTGGGAAGATCCCCCGGAGAAGGGAAAGGTTACCCACTCTAGTATTCTGGCCTGGAGAATTCCATGGACTATTCCATGGAGTCACAGAGAGTCGGACACGACTGAGCGACTTTCACTTTCTTTCCATTTTTTGGAGAATCAAAGGACAAGCCATAGGATGCCTGCTCCCACTAGAACCTCAGCTCCTGGAGGCAGGTGCTACCCCACGCCACGGTGCTCATCACTGTACCCAGAGGGTCTCACAAAGGGCCAGGCACTCAGCAAGTGCTCATTAAAGATCTATAGAAGAAATGTGCAGCTCTGCCGCGAGGGAGACTCTGGCCATTTGTATTAAGCTCCATGGCCATTGTGTTAAGGCCAGTGCTGGGCATCTAGCAGACACTGCCCCCTTTCCAGTAGAGCTTGAGTGCCCTGCCCAGGGTCCCCGTGAGGCCCAGTTGGATCAGACAGCCAATCTGAGTCCAGGGCCCTTGCCCCCTTCTCACTGCCACAGAGGCCAGTTGGTCACTCCCACCTCCCTCTGGCTCGCCCGGTGCCCTCAAACACCAGCCCAGAAGGTGCCAGACTTGGAAGGGGGCATCCCGTGCCTATCCTCCTGAGGGTCGTGAGTCTATTGGGGGCGGGGAGGGGCAGATCCTTCGTGAAGACGGTGTATATCTGTCCCTCTTTGAAACTGTTCCTCCTGGCACAAAGTCGGTGCTCTCCCTCTCACTGCCCTCTCACGCATCAGGTGAGTCCTCCCTGTGTTTCAGTCCCGCCCTGCCAGTACCCATCCCCTTCGGGGCGCGCCTCGCATCTCCATCCGCGGACCCCGAGCGCCCCCTGCCGACCGCTGCTCGGCCTGCAGTCCGCGGCTCAGAAGCCCGAGGGCTTCGGTGACAGAGGGCGGTGTAGTGTTCAGTTCGTGGGGCTGGGGTCTCAGCCCTTTCCCCCCACACACCCAGGAGGCACAGGGGAGTCCCATCTTGGCTTGAGGGGGGATTTCCTGGCACACGCAGCATGGAGACAGGGCACAGACCTCACAGGCCCCTCCTCCCGGCCCTGGTGCTCTCCTGCAGGCCCCCTGGAGCATCTTCCTGGGTAATGGGGGGCTGAGCCTTGAGAGAGCAGGGTAGAGAAGGCCAGCAGGGAGGTACAGGACAGGGGCTCCCTGGGCCAGCCCACAGAGGGTCTTCTTTCCTGCCTGGGACTGAAGAAAATCCAGGCTGGTCCCCACCCACCAGCCTTAATCCCTCTCATCCCCGTCTTCCTCATATTCAACCCCTATCCCTGTCAATCCTGTCCCTCCCCAAAATGGCTTTCCTTCCAAATCCCCAGACGACGTAGTGCCATCGACAAGGCCATGGTGCATCCCCCCCTTTTTTTTAGCTATTTATTTATTTGGTGGTCCCAGGTCCTAGTCGCAGCATGCGGGATCTTTTAGCTGTAGCGTGCAAAATCTTAGTCACGGCATACAGGATCTAGTTCCCTTTTTGTTGTTGTTGATATTTAGTCACTGATTGTGTCTGACACTTTTGCAACACCATGGACTGTAGCCCACCAGGCTCCTCTGTCCGTGGGATTTCCCAGGCAAGAATACTGGCGTGGACTGCCATTTCCTTCTCCAGGGGAGCTTCCTGACCCGGGGGTGGAACCTGCGCCTCCTTCATTGACAAGTGGATTCTTTACAGCTGAGCCACCAGGAAAGCTACTTCCCTGACCAGGGATCAACCCAGGCCCTCTGCATGGGGAGTGAAGAGTCTCAGCCACTGGACCACCAGGGAAGCCCCACGCATCCCATCTTGGAACTGAGTCAGGAGCCTGAGAAAGGGACACAAGGTGGGTGAGCAGGAGGGCAAGGTCAGCCTTTGGAGAAGACCCCACATGTACAGGCTCACGGCTGTGTGCAGATGTGAACACAGGTACACAGCATGTGCTTGTGTGCACACATGTGCGCTCACGTGTGTATAAGTGAACACATATGCACAAATATGCCTGTGTGTACATATGTGAGTCACATGCTCACACATATGCATTGCGTGCACACCTCCATGCCTAGGCACAGGTACCCACACCTACACCTATCTATAGGTGTAGATAGATAGCATCCTTAGACAGACTGATACAGGTCTGCCATCAGAGCCCACATCTGCACACATAGGCAAACACACATCCCTCATGGGCACACGTGTTTCCACATGCCTGGGGAAAACTCGACTCTAGAGTCAGAAAGACCTGTCTGAACTCTGATTTGGCTTTACCACTCTCTTACTCCGTGATCTTTTGTGTGTGCAGCTTTTCAGAGCCTCTGTTTCTTGGTCTATAAAGCTGGTAATAGGGTGCCTGTCTGTCGGGTTGCAAGGATTAAAGGAGCTAATAAATGGATCAGGCCTGCCAAATAGAAAGGCAGCACACGGACCCCCATCCTCAGGCCTGCGTGTGACAGTGACTATAAGGAAACCAGAAGGATCCCCATCTGGGGGTTGAGGCAAGGACGCCCCCAGCACAGGCGCGCACTCGTGCATGCACGCCGGAGCCACTCTGTGTTCCTGCTGTTTGTGCAGGCTGCTTAGCTACCAGCCGGGCTGAGGAGCACGTGAACCCACATGGGAGCCTGCTCCTACCACCCTAGCCTGTTGGGACAGGGCCTGGCCAGGATTCCTGCATTCCTACTGCCTTCCCTCTTCCTCCTGGCCACATTTAGGGTATGAAATGGAGGAGTTAGGGAGCCGCCCACCCTCAAGCCACCAAAGGCTTTGCCCTGCCCACAGTAAAGTTGGTGGTACTGTAGGCGCCCTCCCTGAGACAGGGGGACCCTGGGACCCTCCTGGGGGCTCTCCAGCTTGCCTGACAGCCCCTCTCCAGCTCCATCTCCTCACAAGCCCAAGGCTGCTGAGACTATATACCCTCAGCAAGCTGAGAGGTGGGAGGCCCCGCCCCCTACACATTCTCTGCACATGGCCTCCTGGGAAAAGGAAGCCAGCCAGTATCCCCGTGAGCTCCTCTCCCTAGCACTCTAAGTCCCCTCACAAAATCCTGTCTCCCAGGCCACCCCCCTGGCCACCACAGTGCCCAGGCCAGGGGTGGGGGTGGAGGGAGAGGAACTCGCTGTCTTGAGTCCACAGCAGAGAACAAGTTGGGCTCAACGCTGGCTCTGAAGACCCTTCTGGGTTCAGGGACAGTCACATGGCAGGTCATCCCTTGCAAGTGTGCCTTTCTATCGACAAGCCCCAAAGGGATGACTGGGACTCCTCCCCTTGCCTGTCCTCACCCCCAGGCGGGCAGGGGGCACCAGGCAGGGACATCAGTGTCATGCAATGACAGAGGCATACATACTCCCACACTTCGGACTGTGAGAGCACATCCTTTGGCAAACTGGCCCAAAGGTAGTGGGTGCAACCCACCCAGGCCCTTCCGCTTCCAGGTCCCTCCAAAATAGGTGTGGGGGTGTGGACGGTAGACAGACAGCCGGGGTGACACACAGCACCATGAGTGTAGCCTACAGCCTCCTTCTACAGACAGAGAGACTGAGGCCCAGAGAGAAGCTGGGCCTTCTGACCACTCCGCACCCTCTTCGGGGCTCTAGCAAATCTCCCACTCAGAGCTTTGCTATGTCCTGGGACTGCCTGACTGCTGGGGTAGAGAGACAAAGAGGGGAGCACACCCCCAACTGAGCTGATATGTTGGGAGGAGGGCAAGCTGCAAAGAAGTTCTTCCTAGGGCCTAGCCTTAAGGCTGACAGGAGGACTAGAACCCACACAGGGCCTCTTCAGGAATTGCAGGGGCCTAGAGCATGGGCAGTGGCACCCCACTCCAGTACTCTTGCCTGGAAAATCCCATGGATGGAGGAGCCTGGTAGGGTGCAGTCCATGGGGTCGCTAAGAGTCGGATACGACTGAGCAACTTCACTTTCACTTTTCACTTTCATGCATTGGAGAAGGAAATGGCAACCTACTCCAGTGTTCTTGCCTGGAGAATCCCAGGGACAGGGGAGCCTGGTGGGCTGCCGTCTATGGGATTGCACAGAGTCCGACACAACTGATGCGACTTAGCAGCAGCAGCAGAGCATGGCCAGAATGAGAGAGGGGTCACCGGTGTGACCACAGACAGGCCTGGGTTTGGAAAGAGGGACCCTAAGTGTATTCTGAGACCCACACCCGCTCCACCACTGTGACTTTGCAGCTGTAAATCCCCCAAAATGTGGAGATTAAACACACACACACACACAGAAAAAGAGTACTGGCTGGGAATTAGGGGCTTTGGCTCTGGTCTTGTTTCTGTCTCTAAACTCATTGCCGGAACTTGAGCCTCCATTTGAAAGTGAGTGTTAGGTATTCAGTCCTGTCCGACTCTTCGGGACACTATGGACTGTAGCCCATCAGTCTCCTCTGTCCGTGGAATTCTCCAGGCAAGAATACAGGAGTAGGTAGCCATTGCCCTCTCCAGAGGATCTTCCAGACCCAGGGATCGAACCTGGGTCTCCTATACTGCAGATGGATTCTTTATGACTGAGCAGCCAGGGAAGCCGGAGCCTCTGTTTACCCATCTGTGAAACAGCAGTGGGATCTGTGCCCTCCCTGCCTCCACTACCCCCACTGCCAGAGCCTGCCTCTCTGCGGTGGAATGGGGTGGGGGGGGACCATGGGGCACCTTCCTGAGGAGTCTTGCCCTAGACTGGGAAGATGTCAGTCTAATAGGGGGTGGTGGGCAGGAACGTTCGTTAGCACTGTCCTGAGCCACTATCCATGAGTGTCTCCTATGGGTCAATGCAACAGTACCTCGAGGCAGGGTCATGGCCCTCCTTTACAGATGAGGAAACTGAGGCCCAGAGCCAGGACTCCAACACAGCTCTGGCGGCCTCCAGTAGGATTGGCGGGGAGGCAGGCACCAGAACGGGGCTGAGCACGTGGGCCTCAGCCACCCACCATCAGGGCAGGTGTGTCATGCCGCTGCAGGCGGAAGATCCCTGGGCTCGGAACCTCAGGAACTACAGGCCTGTGTCCCCGGCAGTCGCTCCGCGCCCACCCCCAAAGGCGCCCGACAGGGACAGGGCCGGGTGTGGCGCCAGGGTCCAGGGCGGGGCTCGGAAGCCTCTGTTCGCGCAGCGCCGACACCTGGTGTCCGCCCGCCCCGCGGATCGGCGTGCCCGGGCAGGGAGGCCGCTCGGGGCCGCCCGGACCAGACGGGACGGGACGCGGGCGGCGTCGCCACATCTGAGCCCCGCCGCATTCCGGGGCGCCCCGCCCAGGGCCGCGGAGGAGGGTCCTCCCAAAGCCGGTGAGGCACCGCCTCATGCCGGCCGCCGCAGGCGGATGCAGGTCCGGGAGAAGGGGGCTCCTCGCTGGTCCCACCACCCGCCTGGGTCACTCATCAAACACTTCCTGCCTGGGTCTGAGGCTGAGGGGGTCCTTCAGGGAAAAAATGCCAGAGCCTGGTTTAGCCCTCTATCGTCTTGTCCACCTGCCAAGGCTCTCAGCCACCCCGGCAACGCCCCACTCTCCCTAGACCGCACGGGCTGAACACCCCGCAGCCAGGCTTGTAGAAGTGGCCTCCAGTACCTGGACTCCCTGGCCCAGAAAGTGAGCAGAGCTGGAGTCTCCTCTCCGCGATGTCCAAGCTGCTCACACTCCAGGCCCATCTGTTATGCTACCCTCCATGCCCACCCCTCCTCTTGCCCTCAACCCAACCAGGAATGTCCATGCAGTCCTTGCCTGTCTTTTCTAAGACCCCTCAGAGTAGCAACAGCAGAATGCTTCTGCAGCAACTATTATGACCAAACACCATTCTTCCTGCTTTATAAACATACATTTAACAAGCCTGCCCAGAGCCTCACACACACACACACACACACACACACTTTGTGCCTGTCAGTAAGTTCAAATTCCCAGGTCTGGGTTTCCGTGGATTTCCTATCGAGGTCCCCCCACCATTGGCAGCTGTGCTTCAGAACACTGGGCATGCCTGTCCTTCCCTTCTCTGGAACCCCCTGCCCCCGCCATGTGCCCTGTGCTCAGGCAGCTCTATGGGCTGAGTTGCTGAAGAAGGAACATAGACTCTAGTCCCAGCCATTATGCACTGCTCTGTGACCCAGGGCAGCACAGGACCCTCTCTAAGCCCCAGGTTTCTGAGCTTCAGGAAAAGGCCATTTCTAAGGCCACATCAGACTTGCCCGTGTGGGATTTTGTATACAACCAGTGCTTACCAAATGCATGAACAGTTGTTCACGGATTGTGACCCCGCTCTCAGCCCCACTTTGCGACCAGGACCTAGGAGGAACCGTGCCCTCTGCTTCCCCTGTCCTGGCCTCTAGAACCTCCTGATAAATCTTGGTCCAGGCCCAGAGATGTCAGTGACAGGATGGGGTGACGAGCCGTGAACAGGCCTGGCAGCCTCCTTCTCCCTCTTTTCCTCTCCAGGGCCTGGCATCAGCTACAGGCCAGAAGAGAAAGACAGTCCAAGTTCAACACGTGTTCAGATGCCCCACTGAAGCACTTTGAATCAAAAGTCCCTGTGGGTTGGACCTACAAGGTCTATCCTGGACTTTCCCATTTGGAAAGTCAGGAAGAGTCAGCTGACCACAGTTTTCAGCATGTGCTAATACTTGAAGAACTGCTCTAAACAAACCCGTGACACTTACAGAGCCCTGTCCGGTGTCAGGCACCGCTCAAAGCAGTGGACAGACAGGCTAGTGTGGGACACAGAGAAAATGCTGGCAACAGGCTCAGATGCAGAGGCAAGGACAGAACCTGAGACGGCAGGTTCTCTTCCTGGAGAGGGGAGCCTGCTTGAGGTGTGGAAAGCCCTGGCAGGGCCAGATGGCTGGGAGGGGCAAGGAGAAGGGCACCCCTGTGGGAATTCTGAATAGAACCTCAGGTTTCCCCAGACCTCACAGTGGAGAGGTGGGAAGGACACCTGTAATCCTGACCTCCAACTTACTGTGGCCTGAGCACCGGACAGTCAAACCCTCCAGCAGACAGGACAAGAAGAGAGGGGGTTAAACACAGCAGAAGAGACCAGAGCCAGGTACCAGGGAGAGCTTCCTGCTAGACCTGTCTGAATTCCAAACTGGCAAGCAACTGAGGGGTTCCCTGATCCCTGGGCCTTTCAAGAAGGGGAGCCACCTAGGGGCTTCAGAAGGGTCTTTTCTGCACCAAGGCAGGAGGCTGTGGGCAGGCCTCTCAGGGCCGCTCCCGCACGGGAGGCTCGGAACGGGAGAGCGCGATTCAGCCACTCTCACAGGTTTGGCCTTGTTTTTTTCACACAGCAGAAACTGCTTCGTCAGCTCCTCTGTGCAATCACTGGTGGAGGAGCCCTGCCCCAGGCCTCTCCCTCCCCCTCTGCCCTCTGTCCTGATGCAGGAACACAGACCTGCCTGCTCCCAGCACAGGCTTGGGACCCGGCCCTCAGCCTGTCCTCTCCCAGCTGGGCCATCCAGGTGCACTGGGCAGCCAGCGCAGACCCCAGAGCCCCCCGGGCCCAGGCCCAGCCACCGGGAGGGGGCAGGGAGAACACACAGCCTGCCCCTGGGGAAACAGTGGGGCTGGGGAGTCAGGAGTCCCAGGCTGTAGTCCTAGCTCTGGGTCTCAGTTCCCTAAACTCTGCAGTGAGGAGCTGAACTCGATAATATCCAAGGACACTCCCAGCTTCGAAAGTTCTAGGATCAACAGGAAGAGACACTCCCTTCCTTCACTGTGCCCACAAGGGGACCAAACCCAACCCAGGGGCTGCCTCCAGGCCCGGGCTCTGCCTCCACTATGCCTCTAACCCCTCTGTTGAACCCACTTGCCAAAGGGTCCTGGCAGAGGGGCTGTTGCAAGAGTCAAATGAGATAATGCTTGAAAACTGCTCTGGGAACAGTCAGTGCTCTCATCTTTCATCTCCAGAGAGAAATTCCAAGATGGTACGTCCAACACACACAGGATGAGCGGCATGGGAAGATACAACACACACCGCCCCTAGGGCTGGGGAGAGCATGGCCAGGGCTAGGCTGGGGGCTTTCGGGGAAGGTCAGCTCCTCAAGGGAGGCGCTGGTTGAGAGCTGAAGATGGAGAGCATTACAGACCAGAGACAGGTCTAAAGAAGGGCTGCCTGCTTCCTCCGGCTATCTTCACCAGACCCCCCTGCTGGAAGTAAACAGGCTGAGCCAGGCTGCCTCACCTGGAGAACTGGCCAGAACTGCCCTGGAACCTCAGCATCCTTGGGACAGAGAAGGGTCACCCAGTGAAGGCTCCTGGCCTTGGGGAAGGGGGCCAGGCCTGGGTGGGTGTAGTCTTGGCTTGTTAAGTGTCTGTAAGTGAAGGGACATTCCATGGGGCTGAAGATCCTCAGGGAAATTCACAGCCCCTAGCCCACCACTCTAAAAGTGAGGACGAGGAAACTGAGGCTTGGGAAGGAGGGGCCACTTAGCCAGGGTCACACAGCTGACTCTCTGAGTCCCGACTGCCTCGTCTGCCTCCCAGGTGGGGCAGGCCAGGCCTCCCCAGCAGCAGGTCTCGGGCAGGAGCCAGGGTCTCCCTGGGGGCTGGGGAGCATTGTAGGGTTCAGGGCCGGACTGGGGTATCACTGACACCAGCTTCTTCCTGAGAAGGGTGGGGAGGCCTGGAGGCAGGGAGGTAGCCTGGCCTCCACCTGGCAGACAGCATTTGTTACCTTATAAGGTGCTTTCTCTTCTCCCTCAAACAGCTTCTGACAGAACCAGGTAGGGCTGTGGGTGGAGGGGTGGAGCCACACCTACCCACTCGCTCAAGTGCACTCTCTGAGCCTCGGGGTCCAAAGCAGCCCCCTGGCCTGTCAGAGAAAGGCGACCAACATGCAGGCCTGTCTGAGGCCCCAAGCCTGGCCTGGGAACCAGGACCCCCGAGCTCCCACCCTCATCACCTGCCCTTAACCTGCACTGCTTCCCCCACAGCCCTGGTTTACAGCCAATCTGGCTCTCCTGCCCCTCACACCCGGACATGCACACAGCAGAGCCTGGGGGTCAGAGGCGGTGGGACAGGGGAGCACAGTGTTGGCAGCGGGGAGGCTGGTTCGTGTAGAGACTGCACTTTCTGTCCCTTCCTGGGGACAGTGAGGCCTGGTTCCCCAAGGGGGGAGCTGCCTCTCACGGTCTCAGGGCCTCCTGCCTCTTGCCCAGAGAAAGCAGTCTGGGCACTGCCCACGAGCCCGGCAGGGCTGTGTCTGTCTCCGTCCTCGGAGGCATGGAGGGGCCTAGGACCCAGGCCTAGTGGCTGGGAGAGGCAACAGGGCTGCTCACTCACCACCCGCCGCTGTGGGACCCCTGCCTGACTCTGAGTGAGGAGTGGAGTCCAAGGGGCCCCAGTGAAGGGCAGCACTGACGCTCAGGGTGGGGCCAGGCCACCATCACTGATGCCCCCCACACCTCACACGGGGCAGGCACGGTGATCATCCGATGAGGGGCTTTAAGGCCCGCTGGCCGCCCTCTAGCTGTGTGACTTTGGGCAGCTGTGAGCCTCCCTCAGCCCTGGTTTCCTCTCTGTAAACTGGGAGTGATAGTTTCTTCCTCCTGAGGTTGTTTCCACTGGCTGACAGTTTGGATATGCTCTTGCTAAGTCGCTTCAGTCGTGTCCAACTCTTTGCAACCCCGTGGACTGTAGCCCACCAGGCTTCTCTATCCATGGGATTCTCCAGGCAAATACTTGAGTGGGTTGCCATGCCTTCCTCCCACGTCTTGTTGCACATAATAGCCTGCAAACAGGTTTTATTGGGCAGCTGGGGAAGGGTTAGGGTGCTCCCCAGGATTTCTGGCTGTGCTATGGGCGCTAAACCCCATTTCAGCTCCTCCAGGCCCTAACTGGAGGGAGTGCAGAAGCACAGGGCCCTTGGTCACTGAGGAACATCAAGGGAGGGGCTCACAGCACCACCAAGGCAAAGGCACTGAGGCAAGCCCCATGCTGGGCAGGCCCCTTTGCCCCCAGGTCGCCCGTGTCCGGGCCCCAGTGCCATCTGCGCACAAAGCTGTGTGTGTGTGTCTCCAAAGTGCCACCTGGCCCACTGGGCCACACCCTGGTGACTCAGGGCTACGGCATGTACCCTGCCAGCCAGTAGAACAAAGCCACCAACTCAGGGCCTCGGCATCCAGGCTGAGTCACAGGCAAACACACCCAGGCAGGTGCCCCTCTGCCTCCCAGGCCTGTCCCACCCCAAGGGATCTGCCGTGGAGAGCAGGGGAGCCCCTCACACTGACAAGGCGGGGAGGGGGTGAGGGTTAGGGGTTGCTTTCACTGCAAGGAGGAGCCCCAAACCCCAGGCCAGCCCAGTGTGACATGGAGCCCCTGCTTTAGCTGATACCCAGGCCCCAGAAAGCCTGAGGCTCAGCTGCAGAATGCCACCACCTTGGGTCCCCACCTGGGTGCAGACGTTGGAGGGGCCCTGCCTGAGGACCCTGTCTCCAGCCAAGGTCTCAGCTGAGAGCAAGCCACCAGGAAGGAGAGGACAGACCCAGGGGGACACCACAGGGCAGAAAACCAGATCCCCCAAACCCTCAACCAGTTGCAACCATACCTGCCCCTAACATGGAAACTCTGATCCCCAATCCAATCCAACCTAACCCCAAACTGTGCATAACACTAACCTGGGCCTGTCCTCCGACCTTAGACCCAAGGCCGGATCTGACACTACACAAACCCGAACCCTAAGTCCAAGTCTGAACCATACCCCAACTCTACCCTGAATCAACTTCACTCCAAACCTGGGTGCTTCTCTATGCCCAAACCTACCCCATCCTCAAAACCCAGCCCTAAAGCCATCCCATCTGCAGCCGCAGCTCTGACCTGCACCCACTCTCAGACTTTTGCCCGAAATGCCAACGTCAGCCCAATTGCTGCTCCAAATCCATAACATTCCTCCAAACTCTGCCTTCCCAGGCTCTCCCCTAACCCCAAACCCTATTCCACATCTCAGCAGCACCCCACACCCTGTGTCTACTCTTACCCCCAGCTCCCCAAGCTCCCCAAGTCACAAGCTCCCCCAAAACCCACGTCTAACCCAACTGCTCCCATTGAGCCCACTCTGTGTCCACTGTCTGACAATCAGAGACCTCTGCTGGGAATGGGGGCATCAGGAGGGGCATAGATCCACAGTGGTGGGTCAGAGCCCATTTGCTGAAGCTTGGAGGTGAGGTAAGAGGGCAGGGGCCGGAGACAGGATGCGCCCCCAGTTAAGAACAGCAAGCCCTCTGCCAGCACCGTGAGTCCCTGCACCCAGTGGCCCCATGTTAGAACTTGCATGGGGATGGGGGATCATTCAGACTCTGGGCCAGCCCTTGCCTGCCTGTCCTCCCATCTAGGGTGGTGGTTGGCCCACCCAGCTCAGGAACCCACTGTAGTACAGCCCCCAGACCACTACTCTACCCCAGATTGTGGGGTACCCGGACCTCAGAGGAGGGAGTCAAACCCAGGGCCCTGGGGCCTGTGCCAATGCCCCCTAGAGAGCCCAAACACCCGCTCCCACCTTCTACGCCCTGTCCATGGTCTACATGCCCAGTAGGCCAAGTTTGAGGCCCTCCCTCTGCAGTCTGCGGCGGATGGAGCAAGGCTGGCCGGCTGGTATCAGCCCCCACCGCCTTCCCCCAGGCCCAGGCTGCATTCCCAGCACGCCAGGACCTGCCTCTTGGGTAAACAAGCCGAGATCAGCACCCTCCTCAGCACCCTCCTCCGCTGTCCTCCCAGACTCCCGGGTGGCTGCTGTGGTTTGAGAAGGTCTCTCCCTCAGCTCTAGCCTCAAGGCCTCATGCTGCAGACTCCCGAGGACCCCTCTGAGGCAGGCCTGCACCCCAAAGGCTCTGCACCCACCGCAGCCAAACGATCCTGAATGTGTCCTTTCCTTAACCTGCCTCTCCCTGTCTGAAGACCCGGCCCCTACAGGGACTGTCAGGAGCTGCGGCCCCACGCCTCCCCCCACCACAGTGTGCAGAGGAGACCCTGAGAGGTCGTTAACTCATCACATACCGCCTAATAGGGTTAGGGCTGAAATGGCCTTGCCCCATCTCAGACCTCAGCCAGTCCAGGGCTATCCCAGAAACCTGGATAAGCATATGGGGCATGTGGAGGCAATGGGGACCAGGAGAGGTGGGGCAGGGTTCAGGTACGGGTAAGGGAGGACCAGGCCTCTAGGCCAGGGCTCCCCCAGACGTCTGCCCTGGAAATTCTCGCAGTCACCCTACCTGATACCCTTCAACGCCATCCAAGGGGAGAAGGAGCTTTTTCTCCTTTCCATCTCACCCTGATGCTGGGCAAGATCGAGGGCAGGAGGAGAAGGTGGCAACAGGATGAGATGGTTGGATGGCATCACAGACTTAATGGATCTAAGACTGAGCAAACTCCAGGAGATAGTGAAGGACAGGGAAGCCTGGAGTGCTGCAAGTCCGTGGGATCGCAGTGTCGGACACGACCTGAACAGCTGAACACCAGCAACAATCCCTCCAGGAGCCAGCCAGGTCCCCACCCAGGCACCTCTACCCTACTCCTGCTGCTCTCCCGGGTTCTGAGCCCACCCTCGCCTCCAGGGGTCCGAGCTGCCCAGAGTCTTCCCAAAGCTCCCCTGCTGGCTGTGGAATTCACAGCCAGACTCCCACAAAGTGCCAACCCACCCACCCCAACAACTGGACGCCTGCTGCACTCCACCTGCCCTTCCTTGGGCCACGCTGGCCCCTGATGCCCTGCAGTTTCAGCCTCCTGGCTTTGCCCTCCCCTCCACTTCCAGTCTAGAAGCAAATCCTATCTATCTCCCTCAGGCATGGGTACAACAGGAGCCCCCACTCCTCCAAAGCAGTCCCCTGCTCAGAAGCCCAGACCGTGGTGCCTTCTGATGGCAGGCCCACCTCCTGACCGGCAGTTTAGTGATGGGCCTTTACCACCCTCCACCTTCAGCTTGCTGAGAGCACAGACTATCTGACACAACTTTCCATCCCTGGGGCTCAGGGTGGTCTTGTCTGACACCTCCCCACCTCCCCAGCCAGGCCACCAGGCAGCGGCAGTGGGGAGCTAGTGTTTCCCACCTGGAGCTCCAGTTCTCACCACAGTCTGTGAAGCGGGTGTTCTCGTCCCCATTTTACTAACTGGGCTGCCTGAGGGTGATTGCCCAAGTGGCAGAGCGCGTCAAAGTCAAAGTGAAGTCGCTCAGTCGTGTCCAGCTCTTTGCGACCCTATGGACTGTAGCCTACCAGGCTCCTCTGTCCATGGGATTTTCCAGGCAAGAATACTGGAGTGGGTTGCCATTTTCTTCTCCAGGGGATCTTCCCAACCCAGGGATTGAACCCAGGTCTCCCGCAATGCAAGCAGACACTTTACCCTCTGAGCCAGGCAGAGCGCATATTAAATCTCAAAGCCCAGCCTCCAAAAAACAGAAATTGCCAAGTGGCTGTGGATGTGGACATGGAGACCCCTGGGGAATGGTCAGGAGAGTGGCAGGGCCAAGACCAGACTTTCACCTAAGTCCTTGAAACCCTACAGCAAGGTCCCGGGGACTGGGGGAGCAGCCAGTACGCCCGGGCACCTCCACAGCCAACCAAGCCCTGCGATCAGACCGCACCTCACAGACATTCCAAGTGCGTGTGCAAACCCAGCACCGCAGCCCCTCCGCCGCAGAACGCACCGACGCGCCTCACACCCACCCCCACTTCCGCCCCCGCCGTCCACACCCAGACCAGCCAGACCGGCTGGGCCGGCCAGGCAGCTGAGCGAGGCTCCAGAGGCTCCCCGCCCCCACTGTGAGCCTGAGTGAAGGGATTCCGTGGCGCAGGAGCGCCCCCAGCTGACCAGTGTGGGACCGGCAGGGCACAAGGACCCATCCAGACCCCAGGCCAGAAAGAGGAGTCCTGCGAGGCTCCCCTATTCCATGACCTTCTTGAGTGTCCAGGACCAAGTCAGAGCGGCTGAGTCAGGAGCAGAGGAGAGGAAAAGGGCAGGTCTGGGGGCCACATTAGCACAAACATGGAGGGGAAGAACAGCAGAGCCGGAGGCCAATGGGTGGCTGGAGCGTGTGTTCCCGCCTTGAACTTGGTGATGGAGCAGGCCCTGGCTGGAGTAAGGAAAACTGAAGGTCCGCTCAGATTTCTGCCACCGGCTGGATGAAGATCAGAGCTACAGGTCTGGGACAGCGACAAAAGGACTTGTCTTGGTCGTGCAGGCCTTGAGGGACCCGAGCAACTTCCAGCAGAGACCAGCAGGAGGTGGTCTGGAGAGTCCATGAGCATGGCAGGGAGGCAGGGACAGCATTACAGCGTGGGTCCCCCCCTCACTGGCTTCTGACTCATCCCTGGGCAAGTCTCTTCTCACAATGGGATTAGTGTGAGTTAGCTTCTCCTAGGGTCCCTTCCTGCCCTTGTACTTTTCATTAGCCACCCCGCCTCCCTGTGTCGGGCCTCAGACCCCTGCAGAGCCCTCCTAAGAATACACTGAGGGCACAGAGCTAACTCCCATTTATTGAGCACATACTAAGCACCAGACACTGGGCTGGTGGCCTTACCAGCCGGCGGCGGGGGGGTGGGGGGGGGTGGGGGGAGACTGGCCACTTCGACATCAGTGCCAAGTCACAGGGGCTCTTGGGCCCCACCTGTGTGGCTCCCAAGGTACTTCCAGGGTCTCCCAGGGATACTGCCTTGCCAGACAGGAGCACATAAAGACGCCCTACCTCAGTGGCCAGCGTCATCCATGAGCTCTCTGCCCACGGCCTACTGAGCCTTCCCGGGTCCACGGCAGGGTCTTGAGGGGGTGGAATTGGGGTGGCGTAGAGCAGCGCTTCCCTCTCTAACCACCATCTTCCCAGTCCTCGAGGTCACACTGCTTTGGCCCAGAATCTCAGCGGTTTTCAAAACCCAAGCCTCCTTCATCCCCTGGTGCTGCGCCTCTGAATGTCTCTCTCTGCAGGGCCTCACGGCAGCCCTCCAGGTGGGGGATGGGCACCAAGTCTGCTCCATCCACTCTGGCATCCCCCCTCTCTCCCCAGACACCTTGTGCACAGACCAGCCCCCGTCCTCCTGCCAGCCCGGACACCAAATACACCCTATACCATCACTGTTTGTGTGTGCTCCATCATGTCCAACTCTTTGCGACCCCATGGACTGCAGCCCACCAGGCTCCTCTGTCCATGGAACTTTCCAGGCAAGAGTACTGGAGTGAGTTGCCATTTCCTTCTCCAGGGGATCTTCCCAACCCGGGGATCAAACCCGAGTCTCCTTGGCAGGCAGATTCTTTACCACTGAGCCCCCAGGGAAGCCCCTACTATGTTCTATTCACTACAGCACCACCGTGGTCAAGCCTGAGCCTTCCCGTCATGGAGGTTACATTTCATTTGGGGGGAAAGGACAGTAAACAAATATGTACAGCATTATTGGGGGCCACTTCATGGGTGTGACACCCACGCAGTTGCCCAGGGCCCTGCAGTTGGTTTAACACACCACTGTCACTAACTTGGAATTCTCAATCATTTTTTTAACAAGGTGCCCACATGTTCATGCTGCATTGAGCCTGCAAATAACGTAGCCAGTCCTAAACATAGTATGTTAGATGGTCGTTGCCGTGGAGAAAAATGAAACAGGAAAAGGGAATGGGGGCGGCAAGGAGGGGAGATGATAAATTTAAATAAGGCTTCATCCATGGGCGATGTTAGTGAAGACTGAATGAAGCGAGGGAGCCAGTCCAGCGGCTGTCTGGCTGAAGACAAGGTGAGTGCAGAGAGGAGATATGGCTGATTTGTGAGGAGAGGCAGGGCGCCAGGGTGGCCAGAGAGGGGTGATAGAGAGAAGGAGGTGAGGCTCAAGAGGCCCGTGGGACAGTCACTCAGGACTTGGCTTTACCGTGAGACAGGAAGATACGGAGACTGGAGACCAGAGCGCTGACATGATCTGACTCGAGGACGTGCCAAGAGCCTCCTCCCGCCGCACTGAGGAAAGCCTGCAGGGCCACAGCAGAAGCGGGGAGCCCACCTGACGCTGGGTGGGGCTCCCCACACTTTTCTGTCTCCCCAGTAGACCTGGTGGGCTGAGGGTTGGGAGGGACGGTAGAGGCCACAGGAGTGAGGCCCACGCGTCTGGTCTGGGCAACCAGGTGGGCAGAGGAGCCATCCCACAAACCGAGACAGGGACCATCACAAGAGGGCAGAGCGGGTAGGGAAAAGAGGGGCCATGGACGCAGGCCGAGTCAGGCCAGGGGCCCACCCACAGATACCCCACCCCACCCACCCTCGAGCTTGTCCATTCCTAGACGCTGCTGCACGAGCTTCAAGGCCTGCCCTTCCCCTCCTCTCCCTGCTCCCTGACCCTTCCCACCCTCAACGAGGGAGCTTCTCCTGCACCCCTCAAACCTCCCCAGCCCTTCTCACAACCGCAGGACGGCAAAGGCTCTAGCAATGGTTAAGCTGCTTTTCACTTAGAAACACGACCCCCAGGCAGGGCCACCCAGTCCAGCCGTCAGCCAGGGTCCCCTCTGCAGCCTTCTGTGCACCTCCGGGACCCAGGAGCCCAATCTCTCACCAGGAAGCCCTCCAGCCTATGCTTGGACTGCTCAACCAGCCACCTCAACCTTGGTCCCAGCCTGGTCTTCTCTGAAGCCACATGGTAGACAGCAGCTCCTTCCTCCGTGAGACGGGAGCAGGTGAAGACAGAATGAGCTAACTGATCACCCACCTGGCACTTGGGATGCAGAGGTGAGAAGCAAGCTGGGGTCCCTGCCCTCAGGGCCTATGACAAATTGAAAAGGAAAAGAACAGCGAGTTTCATCGAGCATTTACTGTGTCAGACACTGTGTCTGAACACACTTTATGTGTAATAAAATCATTTTGTTATCCCCAAAGTCCTCAAAACTGGGCTCTGTTCTTATCTCCACCTATGCATTGGCCCAAAGTCCTGCATGCACTACGGTCAACCAGAGTTCATGCTGAGAAGAGCAAGCTGCGGGAGTTAGCAACTCGCTGCCTGTTTTAAGTGTCGGCTAGTGTTTCGCTCCTCAGTTGTGAAAGTGTTCTCTGGTTTCTGTCTTCAGTCATCTCCCCCAAACGGTTCGCACAGGTGGGAAGGGGTACGGTCCTGTGGCGCCATCTAGGGGCAGAAATATGCACTTCAGCGGTTTAAGCATACGCACTCCGCCCCACCCCGCCCCCCCACCCCACCTCCCACCCTCCTCACCCCCAACCCCCACCCCCGCCGCCTTGTAGGGATTCAGAGGGATGGCACCCCACTCCAGTACTCTTGCCTGGAAAATCCTATGGACGGAGGAGCCTGGTAGGCTGCAATCCATGGGGTCGCTAAGAGTCGGATACGACTGAGCGACTTCACTTTCACTTTTCACTTTCATGCATTGGAGAAGGAAATGGCAACCCACTCCAGTGTTCTTGCCTGGAGAATCCCAGGGACGGGGGAGCCTGGCGGGCTTCCGTCCATGGGGACGCACAGAGTCGGACACGAATGAAGCGACTTAGCAGCAGCAGCAGCCTATTAGAATGTCAAGCGTCAAGCACGAACCACCTCCCACCACGCAGGTGTCACTCAGTACTGCAGTATGACTGCACACCTTCATCTAGTTGCCAACCAGAACACGTCTCCCTGTAGAACTGTGTCCCTAAAATGTTGTTGCTTCTTCTTTATGTGAACACAGGTGACTTTAAGAGTTTTGAAATCTGATGCTCCGCCAGACAGCTTCATACAGTCCCTGAACACTGTTGAATTGTCCCTACCGCTGGAGTTCGGTAGCCTTGAAACAGACCTTGTTGAGGGATGCACGGAAGGGTGGATCACTCACAATATCGGCAACATTCTTTTCCTTAGGATGGCCATAGGGACGTGGCTGTTCAATTTATTCTCTGTTAAACTTTGTATATAATTTTTATAGATATGAAATATTTTCTTTAAAATATATTACTTCTTTTTGACAAACTTCACAATGTTTGAGACCTACTCTGTCAGCACTCAGGTGTACCCACAAGGAACCACCAACAGCCTGGATACAGGCCCACAGGGAAATCTAGGTTTGAGGCCACACACCAGCCACCCAGAGAATAGAACTAAGCCCCAAGGTCAAGAAGCTGCAGGCAGTTCTGTCCTGAAAACTCTGGCCATTGAATTACCAAAGTTTAATGTGAAAATCTACAATGGATATTTCCCACATTTGGAAAATAGTAAGAGGGCTTCCTGGTGGCTCAGTAGTAAAGAATCTGCCTGCAATGCAGGAGACGCAGGTTTGATTCCTGGGTCGGGAAAAATCTCCTGGAGGATGAAATGGCAACCCGCTCCAGTATTCTTGTCTGGAAAATCCCATTGTCAGAGGAGCCTGGAAGGATACATTCCACGGGGTCACAAAAGAGCCCACCCTGACTTTGAGACTAAACAGCAACAAAAGCACTTACTACTCGCTCAGCGCTGTGTGGGCGCTGGGGATCCAAAAGTGAGGCGTGGCTCCTTCCAGCAGAGAGGGGACTCTGTGGGGAATGAGTCCTGACAGTAAACAACAAGACAAGAAGGAGAGTGGGAGGTGTCACAAGAGGGAAGGAAGGAGACAAAGTGATCGCTTCTATCTTGGAAAAGCTGGGAAAGTGGCCAGGAGGCAGAGGCATAGAGCTGGGCCTTTAAGAGCGCTAGAGGTTGACTGCTAGAAGGAAGAGACTCATTCCAGGAGGAGGGAGCAGGGTCAGGAAAAGCACAGAGGCTTGGGGAACAGCAAGAATGAGATGAAATTTTACAAAGGAATCCTGGGGGCTTCCCTGGTGGCTCGGTGGTAAAGAAACCTCCTGTCAATGCAGGAGACGCAAGTTCGATCCCTGAGTCCGAAAGATCCCCTGGAGGAGGAAATGGCAACCCACTCCAGTATTCTTGCCTGGAAAATCCCATGGACAGAGGAGCCTGGCAATCCATAGGGGCTGAAAAAGAGTCGGTCATGACTAAGAGAATGAACAAAAAGGAATCCTGGATTCTCAGGCTGGACAAGTAGCTTGGTCCACCATGGTGGCAGGCCTGGAGTGGGTTTAGATTTGACTCAGGAGGAGCCAGGGCAGATGTTTGAGCAGGAGATTGCCCCATCAAAGTGGTCGCTGTGTGCTAGGTGCTAGGAACAGGGAGAGCACTGAGGTTGGCCAGTGAGTCGGCCGCATAGGCCTGTGCTGGGAGGGGTGAGGAGAGGGAGAAAGGAGTGCCCCTTGAGTTTGTCTCTGCTGTGAGTCATGTGGCCAACCCTCCCCTTGCCAAAGGAGGTGGGAGTTAATCAGTCCAGAGTGGTGTGTACAGAGCACCCCCTGGGCCCTGAGGGGCCACAAGAGACCCAGGACAAGAAGCCCAATCTCCACCCATAGGAGCTTGTATCTCCACACGCCGGCAGCGGCTCCATGGAAAGCTACCTCGACGAGGTGGAGGTTTTAGGAGCCCACTCCTCCCACCAGAAGAAAACCCCCACACATCTCCTGTCTAAGGACTGGTCTCACCCTAAGAGATGCATTGCTCAGATCCAAACTTTAGTCCTTGTAGTGGATTGAATGGTAGCCCCCAAAAGGTATGCCCACATCCCAGAATCTATGAATCTGACCATATTTGGCTAAAGTGTCTCTGCACATACAATTACGTTAAAGATCGTAAAGTTGAGATCATCCTGGATTATCTAGGTGGACCCTAAATTTAACGACAAGTGTCCTGACCAGATACAGAAGAGGAGGCACGGACGTATAGAAAAGGAGAGGGTAACGTGAAGAAGGCAGAAGCAGAGATCAAAGCGATGAAACCAGAAGCCATTGTTATTACTATACCGATGCACAGAGAAGTTAAGTGATTCACTCAGGGTCACACAGCTGCTGCGTGATGGAGCTGAGATCAGTGGCCACGCCCGGAATCGTTGCAGGGGCCGCTGAGGGCTCCCTGCTTTGCCTCTCTCCCAACCCTGCTGTTTCCTTCTTTCTGAGGACGGCCTGGTAACCACCCCTTTTCTGTCCCAGCTGCTGGGAAACTGGCGTCAACACCGACTCTCAGGCACAGCGATAGGACTAGCCTTCCGAACCACCAGTTTTATTTTCTTCCCAATTAAGGGGCCCTAGCGTTCTGTTTCATCACTAATGAGAGCCTGCTTCTTTCTAGAGAGAATGTGGGAGGCAACAAGCACTAAAGACGAAACAGTAAGACCAACACAGAGAACTAAAATGCTGGGCCCACAGGAAAGAGAGATTGTACAAGGCTAACTGAGTGGCCACAGATGCTGTGATTAAGCCTCGGGGCAGCCAGGGCGGAAGGGGAAGTCTGATGTGTTACCATCTGCAGGAAGCAGGCTCTTTTCTCAGTGGGAACCGTTTTCCTTTATAATGAACTCTAGTGAAAGTTGCTCACATGGTCCTTGGTATTGGGAACACTGAGTGATGTGGTTCACTGACTATGTCCTGAAAAACTGTTTTTGCAGAAAAGGAAAGTATTTTATGCAATTGTTGGTCAGGGTCAAGGGCACCGCACTGAGCCACACTCAGGGAGGGAGCATGCTCCAGGGGAGAGACCAGCGTGTTTCAGGAACAGACTGGCCAGAACTCAGAGACCCAGGCCTGGATGGACAACAGAGCCCTTCAAAGCCGTGCCCTAAACATCCTCCACCAGCTTCGGTTTGTGAAAAACCGTGTTCCCTGAAGCAGGGTCTAGTCTTTTTGTATCTACAACGCTGCTCCTGGCTCAAAGCCCTCAACAGCCGAGTTGGTTGGAAAGCTGGTTAGAAGGATGGCTGGGGCCGGGCCCTGTGCCCCCATGCCCAGTACAGTAGACACTTTCTTTGTTCCGCCCTCATGCCTGCTCTCCTCTTCTGTAGAAGCAGTGGAGCCCTGATCTGTCGCTGGGCACATGGGTGCCCTTGTGCTTCCTGCACCCCAGGCACCCGGCTATTGCCACGTGCCTGAGTACAGCCAACAGGAGGTGAGTGGAGGTCGTGAGTCCGGCCTCCATGTTGGGGGACACCCTCTCTCCACCACGTCCCCTTCCGCTGGCTGGAAGCCAGACATGGAAGTCAGGATGGATGGCTCTTGCCAGAGGCTGTGGAGCAACAGGAAAAGCCTGAGACCCAGTTCTGTGTAGCTGCTCCACCAGTCCTGGAATGTTCCTGCCAGACGATATAGGACAGAAAATCACATTTCATCTGTTTAAGTCACTGTTATTTTGATTCTCTGATGCATGGCGAATGGATAACCCGACTAATACCCCAGGGAACCCAGGAACTCGGGGGAAAAGCCATTGCCTTTTGTCCCTGGGCACCGGGTTCAACCAAGCGGTCTCCCCTGAGGCTAGTTCCCACGCAGAAGGATGGCTGTTCCCACCGCAGCTTTCACACATTACCTCACCCTCACAGCCACTCCGCAAGGGACCACACAATTGACAGATGGGGAAACTGAGGCTTGGAGACGTGGCCAAATCTGCACAAGGGCTCAGAGGCAGCAGAGACGGAGCCAGTCTCAAATCCAGGTCTGCCTGCTCCTCCTACAAAAATGAGAATTACTCACCACTGACCCCAATGCAGACAAGCTGTTCCCTTGGTGGGAGAGACCCCGTCTGCAGGAAATGTCTTGATAAGTCTGCCAGGAGTCCGAGCCCAGATGCCCCAGGTCAGAGTGACGGGTTGTGACAATCTTCAGGGCTCACAAAGTGCAGTTGAACTTTGTGATTCTATCGAGGCCTGGTTCCCCAACAGCCCACCGAGTGTGGGACATGGAGGGGGTCCCCACAGAAGAAGGGCATTTATGAGGGCAGTGACCCCAGGCTGCAGGCAGCTGCCACACATTTCCAACACCTTCCAGGTCAGTAGCATAAGCATCTTCTGGTTTATTGTATTCAGAGAATCTGTGGGTCAGGGGGTTGGGACAGGGCGTGTGGCGAGGTGGAAGCTGGGGCTCGGATGGATGGCTGGGGCTGGAGTCATCATCACTCCAGCTTCTTTCCTCATGTGTCTGGACCAGATGATTCAAAAGCGGAACTGGGCTGGCCCCCTCAACTGGAGGATCTTCTCAAGCCTCTCCAGGTGGCTGCTTACAGATGACAACTGGGTCCCAAGAGGAAGCATCCACAGAGAGATGGCAGAAAAGCAGTGTTCCCAGAGATCTAGCTAGTGCTACCTGAACTTTATGACCTAACCTTAAAGATCACAAGGGCTCAGGTGGTGAAGAATCCATCTGCAATGCAGGAGACCCAGGTTCGATCCCTGGGTCAGGAAGATCCCCTGCAGAAGGGAATGGCTACCCACTCCAGTATTCTTGCCTGGAGAAGTCCATGGACAGAGGAGCAGGCAGGCTACATGGGGCTACAAAGAGTCAGACACAACTGAGCGACTAACACTTTACAGGTCACATGGTATTGTGTCCACCGTGTCTATTGGTGAAGTGGTCTCAAGCCCATCCAGTTTTAAGGAGGGAACGAACGTAAATCCCATTTCAACGGGAAGAGTGTCAAAGAATTGGAGGCCATATCTTTAGCTGTCAAGCCCCATAATACCTGAGGGTATCTCTTCAGTTGACTTATCTCTGATTCCAGAGTGTTTGAATGTCAAAAAACAACTCCCCTTCCAATACAGATGCCCAAATTTCCCTGAAGAGCTTTAGTCTTTGATCTTTCTATTTTTTAAGATTTTTTTTTGACATGGACCATTCTTAACGTCTTTATTGAATTTGCTACAATATTGTTTCTGTTTTATGTTTTGGATTTTTTGGCCATGAGGCATGTAGAATCTTAGTTCCCCGAATGGGGATCAAACCCACACCCCCTACGTTGGAAGGCAAAATCCCAACCAGTGGGCAGCCAGAGAAGTTCCAGGTCTTTAACCTTGAAGAGACTTTATTCTAAAACAGGCCCCCCTGGCCCCAGCTGCCCTCCAAACTGTGCTGTTGGCCTGACCCTTCTTATACCCTGGTGTCAGCAGGTGAGCCCACCAGATCTTTCCAGAGAGCAGCAGTGGCTGAGAAGCAGAGGGAATGCCTGGACAGTGACAGTGAGTTTTGGTTTCACCAAAACTCCATCCTGACTGGATGCCCAGAAAGAGGAAGGGGAGTAAAGAAGGCGGGCATCTGAGGTCCAGGGGTAAACTTGGCAAGGTCACCATTTGGCTGTCCTCTCCCAAGCTTCTGCCTCACCTACACCTGTATCCACTAACCCCTCATCCCCCTGGGCTCAGAGAAACAGGACTCCTGTCCAACCCTGTCCCTCTGAGGGTCCCCCACCTCCTCTCCTCCAATCTAGTGTGTCCCTCTCTCTCTCAGACCCAAAGATCTCTGTTAGAAACAGATTCAGCACTCTGTTTTCCATTCAAACCAGCTTCTTCTGTATACTTACTGTACCAGCAGAATAGGAAACAAGCCAATCTAGGTCTTAAAAAGGAGGAGTGGGATTCAGGGAATTAGGTGCTTATAAAATCCTGGGTGGAGGCAGCAGCTAGCAGGTGGACAAGTAGGGAGCTGGAGGCTTCTGATGGAACTGTTGAGTTCAAGGACACACACATACCATCGCGTCTCCATCCACAGATCAGGAATTGCTGCAGCAACGGGCTCACTGCACTTTCAAATCCTGTACAAGTGCATCTGATTGGCCACACCTGATGCACTCTGTGGGCTTCCCAGGTGGCTCAGTGGTAAAGAATCCAAATGCAATGCAGGAAACACAGGAGATAGGCTTTGATCCCTGGGTTGTCAGAAAGATCCCCTGGAGGAGAAAACAGCAACCCACTCCAGTATTCTTGCCTGGAAAATCCCATGGACAGAGGAGCCTAGCGGGCTACAGTTCATGGGGTCGCTAAGAGTCAGACACGAACGACTAAGCCTGTGTGTGTGTGAGCACGTGGGCGCCCACACACACAGTACACTCTAGCTGCAAGGAAGTCTGAGGAGGGTGATTTCTGGCTTTCTGGCCTCAGCAGTGCAAAGGGCATGTTGAAGGAGGAGGGAGAAGATGTTGAGATTCAGGGCACCAGACCCAGCATTGATGAAAAGGCAGGCGTTTGCTGGAGGCATCCCCTTCTCTCAGGGAACCATCAGAAGGTGGGGTCTCTCATCTCCCCAACACATATCCTCTGGCTTATTTTTCCTGCTATCGCTGTGTCATCTTTGGAGCCATCATCACCCTGGGGACTTCCTGGAAGGAGAGGAGGTGACACCAGCTCCCTTTGCCACCATGTTCCTTAAATCTCTCCCAAAGGCACATTTACTCCATATGCAAATTTCTTTTTTGAAGTGTTTGCGTAAAAGGGAATTAACTTCTCTGAGACAAAACCGTTAACTCTCCAACCGACTTGGACTTTCCCTTGTGGATCACTAAGGAATGCACCTAACAACCCGGCCTTTCCAAGGAAGGGATTTCCCCAAAGAGTTCCCCCTCCCACTGCCCCCTCCCTCTCCTTTCGTCCCCTTCCTCTTCCTCCCTGTCCTTCCCTCTCCTTAAGGGTATCCACTCCTTCCCTCAGGATCCTCCCTACACACTCACCCCACTACCCCTGTGCCTTCCTTCCTAGGGCCTCAGGTCTGGGTTCTGCAGCCCTGAAAAGCGCCCTCAGCTTCAGTGGGGGCAGGGAGAGGAGGCAATGCAAGGCTGCCCTTGGGGAGGGAGCTGGAGGAGCTGGGGCACCGTCCCACCTGATGGCGACAGCAATCCTCTCATTCCGTTCCTTTTCAGAACCCCCACTAGAGGGAGCTAGACATCTACTAATGCCGTCGCTAGTGGTTCCAGCCCAGAAGAATTGAAGCCGCTCCCTGGGACAAGTTTACACAAATGAAATTCAGAGGAAGAGCACGTCCACATTTGCCAAGTTTGGGGGCTTAGACGGGGGAGATCAAGCTGAGACAGATGGCCCTCCCTCTCTTCCACCACTGCATGCGTAAAGGGGGCACGGGGGTCGGGGGAACATGGTAAGGGGAACGTGGGACGAGGACACTTGTGCCGGGCTCCTTGGAAAGTGGCTTCCTCGCCCTTCTAGGAAAGCCTCCCAAACCATCCTCTCTCTCGCATGACCTGGATGTGGAAGCCACAGCCTAGGAGGAGGCTGTTGTGCCCTCTTAGGCCACCCCGGGGCGCCAGCCTCAGGTGGATGCTGCACCACGTCTGCCTGGAGAGAGACTGACTCCCCAGGTCTTGACAAGCTGAACCTGCATCAAACCAGCCCTGGGGCACATCCTTCCTCCACACTGACCAGTTGGTTGAGCTGATAATCCCTCTTTATTGCTTATCCCACTGAGAGTAAGGTGTGTCCTTGCAGGCAAAGCCTCCTGTTAATTCCAGGTGCTTCTCAGGATGGTGTTCCCCCGTCTCTTCTGATCCCACCCCTAATCACCACTCCTGAGCTAGACACGGCAGTGCTGACAGGAAGGAAGCACAGCCGGACTCACAAAGAGACAGACAAATGGTGATGCAGGCAGGTGTGGGGCCCTGGGGTGGGCGATACAAACAGGAGTGGGGTTTGTGCTGAACCCGGGTTTACGCATGTAAACAAGGGGCTCCAGGCTGCAGGACCAAAGGTGGCCAGGCATGAAGGCTGGGGTGTCCACACAGTGTGGCTCCACAGGAAGGGAGAAGATTGAGAGTCAGGGAGCACCAGTTAAGTGGCTATGGAAGTGGTCCAGGTGAGAGAGGGTAAGCACCCAAAGACAGTGGCAAGGAAATGGAGAGGAGGGTACAGATGCTAGAGATGGATGTTAAGAGGCTTCCCAGGGTGACCTGGGTGATGGGAGGCTTACTGTATCATCAGTGAGCTCAGGGACCCAGGAAGAAGAGGCATGGAGGAGATGACAAGGTCAACTTTGGACGATGGGAAACTGAGATGCCTTGGGACATCCAGGCGTACGGACATGTGTTAGGCAGTTCTGTATGTGGCTGCAGCGCTCAGGAAAGAATTAGCGCTGGGGACAGAGATTTGTCAGTCACCACTGGTCACTGACTGGTAGCCCACAGGCCAGCTTAGACCACAGGTGGAAGTGGGATTGATTCACACCACTTCTTTAATGGAACCTCCATTTTAAAATCAGTAGAATTTATAGAAAAAGCTGGATTTCAGACTTCCCTGGCAGTCCAGCAGTTAAGACTCCACACTTCCAATGCAGGGGGCATGGGTTTGCTCACTGGTCAGGAAAGATGCCACATGGCACAGCCAAAAAATACCCCCAAAATCTGGATTTCCATCTCCTCTTGAACAATCGGAAGATCTGACACCATCAGGCCTGAATTCCTCATGCAACAATCATCTCAGGTCACTTGGAGGGGCACCCTAGTTTTCCTGCCTAGCCCTCTTGGTATTATATTTGATCCCCCAATAGTATATTTGGTAGTTACAATAGATTGTTTCAAAAGAAACTCACAACAATCCTGCGATCCCACAGGCTCCTTTACAACCTGACTTTGCCACACCTTTCATTCAGAATCTCTTCACTTCCATTATTTTAGCCCAGCCACAGAGCCAACATGACAACCGCCAGACATAACCACAGCAGCCAGAGTTACAACTCAGAAATTTATGTTCAGAACGTATAACATGGTGAAAAGATGTAGCCGGGTAAGCTCAGATTCATCCCACGAAACATTACCAATCTCTCAACCAGGGCAGCCAACTTCCCCCATGGAACCTGCCCATCAGGCCTTCAAAGCTCCTGAGCCTTGCCCTCCACCCCTGCATCCCCAATCCTCAGACAACAGCCCAGGCCGCTGACCCCAGTCTCTGAGTCAATCTGTTTTAGGCAACAAGGTAGCTGACCAGCAGGACAGAATGATCAAACCAAAGCAGACAAAGCAGCTCTTCAAGGAATGGTCTTCCTTCATGACAATCATGTTGAAGGGAAACCAGCCAAGATCTATCATGTCACAAGAACCACAAAGCATGGTGAATTTTGGGTAAAATAGCTGCGGCAAATTGAAATTCCGACATCACATTTTCATCCTGTACAAAATTCTTGTACATATTTGGCCATTGCTCCATGCAGAGATTTGTTTCACATAAGTAGTAGTTCCGAAATGTTTTTTAAAACTCTCTTTGGAAAAAAAAATGTGAATTTAAATTTAGTAATGTGGCATTACAGTCCTTGGAAATAAAATTAATTTTATACTGTTGTTCTGACAAAGTAAGAGAAATGCACGATCCAAAGTGGCATGATCTACAGTTTTTTCCAAAGTTTTTCCTTTCTTCCAAAAGGAAGGTTTTCAGTGTTTCCCTGGAGCTTTGTTGGCTGGAATGGTGATCTCATGGGAGGCTTCTTCAAAAAAAAAAAAAAGAGGAGGAGGGGGAAAAATCAATTCTTTGGTCAAATCTGCTGGGAAGTGCTCTGCGCTTCTCTTACATTCATCATAATATTGGCATAGCAATGCCTCTTACGAGAACTGCAATAAAGAACTCTCTTTAATTTGCCTAACACAATAATCCCCAAATTTATTAGACCACAGAACCCTGTTTTCAAGCAACACCAATTAAAGTCCCTTGCAGCTGGAAAACCATGGCACCCACTTTAAGACACACCGCCTTAGCCACTGGGGGGAAGGGAACTGGGGCGTCAGTCCCCGGTTCCCACCAAATGGTTTTGAAATATTCATAATTTCTCTCGAATGACAAAAGGATAAACTATTGTTTCTACTTTTAATTCATTTCTCCTACAATTCTTGTAACATTTGGTGCTTGATCAAGACATTTTAAACGAAAAGATACTTTCAGATTTGGGACCTGACTGGCAGCATGATGTTCCTATTCATTGCCACCTGTGCCTTTGAAATGGTGGGTTCTGCTCCCGCTGTATCCACAGCCTCTGGACCGAGCTTCCAGGTACTGGAACATGCTGCTCCCATCTTCAACCAGTCACACAGCCCTGCCTTCTCCAGCCTGCTTGCACACAGGGGAAGAAACGCTCTTCTCTCTCTCTCTCTTTTTTTTTTTTGCAAACCCACAAACAGTGAAGTCTAAAGAACAAACAGCATTGAAAGCATTTTGGAGTTATTGGATTTCCTCACAAAACCTCACTGCTGCTAAATCCAAAAGATGAACATGACAATAGCTGAAAGTCTGCCCACTATCCCCCTTAAACTTTGCTGTCATTTCTCTAAAGCTCCTGTACGTGCCAGAAGCACATCACAGGATCCAGCTCCCAGGTGCCTCAGCTGAGTTCTAGCACATTGCTGGGAACTAACACATCTTCCACTTGAGAAAACTAAGGGGCCAGGATCCATTTATAGTTTTTCCCTCCTCCCCACCCCGTGATCAAAGAAAAAATTTAAGGACGATGCCTTTCGTTCAAACTCTATTTCCTCGTAGCCTTCTGTGTGCAGTGAACGAAACAGCAAAAATCCCTATGCTACTGGAGCTGACATTTGAGCAGATGGCTCGGGCAGAGAACTTTCCGGCGGAGAGGGTGGCTCTTGTCATGAAAGCCAGTCCAGGAAGGAGGTAAATCTACCTTTAGCTAGGTTGTTGCTTGGCAAGGAAGAGGTTCAAAGCCATGAAAATAGGAGGGTTCACATGGGCTGTTAACTGTGGGTGAAGAGCCTCTGTCTTAGGGTTGAGGGTTCCAGGTTGCTGAGGAGAAAGACGCTAGCACAGCCTTGGGGTCTCCCCCGCCCCCTGTGGAGGCTACAGAGGCCCGGGCTGCAAACACCTCCATGACAGCGCCCTGGAGCCAGAGAAGCAGATCTGCAGAAGACGAGGTGATTGGAGAAGAACGCAGAGGGCACACAGTGAGGCAAGAACATCAGGGACCCTCATGCTGTAGCGTTGAGGGAGTTACGTTACCCCCTCAGCTTGGAACCCTAATGGCATGCTTTGCTAAAAGATATCTTCAAGGGCTTCCCTGGTGGCTCAGTGGTAAAGAATCCACCTGCCAATGCAGGAGACATGGGTTCGATCCCTGATCAGGGAAGATCCCACATGCCACGAAGCAACTAAACCCGTGCACCGCAACTACTGAGCCTGCGCTCTAGAGCCGGGGAGCCACAGCTGCTGAAGCCTGCTTGCCCTTGAGCCCACGCTCTGCAACAAAAGAAGCCACCACAAGGAGAAGCCCGTGCCCCACAGCTAGAGAGTAGCCCCCGCTTGGCGCAACTAGAGAAAAGCCCACGCAGCAACAAATACACAGCACAGCCATAAATAAATAAAATTATAAAAAATAGAGGTATCTTCGGCCTCCAGCAAAGTTCAGTGTGATCTGGGCCAGGGGAGGGTGGCAGCCAGGGACACGGACAGTATTCCAGAAGAGGCTGTGTGACTTGCTGGCCATCTCGGATGAGAAGAGCATCAGTCAACAGATGCTTGGGCCTGAGAGCTCAGGAGCCCAGTCCCCCAGGCATCCCTGTCTCCCTGAACACCGCTGGGGGGACTCTCCTTCCTTCACCCCTGCATTATCATTTTCCGGTTGCTCTCTGGTTGAGTAGGGCATGTTCTTTGGGGATTTCCTGAGAAAGCGTCCTAGGTCTCTGTGGAAGGCCTGGCCAGCCTGTCACTCACCCCCACCTCGTCTAGCCCTGACCTCGGTCCTCACCACGGCCCTGCTCCCTGGGCCTCCCCGCTGTCTGTTCCTCAGCCACTCAGGGCCGGGGGTGGGGGGCTCCTTCCTCAGGCTGCCAGCTCCTGCTACTCTGCCGCCCAGAGGCCTTTCCCCACTTAGCTCTATCGCTCTTTCTCACTCCGGTCTTCTTCGTTCAAACGTCACCTTCCCCATGACCTCACTGATTATTTCCACCCTGCCCCCACCCTCTCCGTGCACCCTCCCTGCTTCGTTATTACCACTTGTTATAAACCGTATCCCCCCCAAAAAGAGATGTGCTGAAGTCCTAAGCCACAGTACCTGGATCGTGACCCAATTTACACTGCAGAGGTAATTTGTCAAATTAAAGTGAGACCACACTGGACTAGGGAGGGCCCCTATTCCAATGTGACTGGTGTCTTTCTAAGAAGAAGGACACTTGGAGCCAGACACACAGGTGTCCCGTGGCAAACGGCACAAGACACTGAAGACAGAAGTTGGGGTTATGTGGGTACCAGCCAAGAAATACCAAAGGGTGCCAGAAAGCCACGTGAGCTCGGTAGAGTCAAGGGAAGGTTCCTGGAAAATCACGGAGGGAGTAGGGCCCTCCAACACCTCAGTTTTGGATGCCTGGCCTGTAGACCTGAGCAACTTGGTTATGGAAGCTCTAGGAACCAATACACATCCAGGATTCTATTTTATGTCTATTTGATATTACATGTAGTGTTCATCATCTGCCTCGCTTCACAAGAAGGCCAGCAGCAAGGAGCAGGGACTTTTGTCTGCTTTGCTCACTGCTGCGTGCTCAGGGTCTAGAGCAGTGCCTGGCATGGGGTAAGTCCTTAGAGCAGCAGCCCCCTACCTTTTTGACACCAAGGATGGGTTTCATGAAAGACAATTCTTCCACGAGCTAGGTGGGGAGGACGCTGGCTTCAGGATGACTCTCATAAGGAACACGCAACCTAGATCTCTCGCAGGCGCAATTCGCAGTAGGATTCGAGCTCCCATGAGAAACCAATGTTGCTGCTGATCTGACAGGAGGCAGGACTCAGGCAGTAATGCTAGCAGTGGGGAACGGCTGTACATACAGATGAGGCTTCCCTCACTCGCCTGCCACTCACCTCCTACTGTGTGATCCAGTTCCTAACAGGCCACGGGACTGGTCACCAGCCCACAGCCCAGGGGTTGGGGATCACTGCTTTATGACCTTAGTGGAATGAACGAGTTAATGGCTGAATGAAACCTTTGGTTTCTGTACCCACTGAAGACTGGGTGGGTGGCTGCCTCTCCCTCTCCACCCCTGGGTACCTTCTGTGAAGCATGGATGAGCCTCCAACACACTTTCCTTTAATGAAACTCCAGTCACCTGCCATGCACCCTACCCGAGCAACCTGAGCCCACCCTGGAACTTTGTATCACCTGGAATTGCCCCATCTGGGTCAGCATCGGGGCTAGACCCAGGGTCTGGCTGTCTCGGGTGCAGACGACTCCCAGAGAAGCTACTGTAATCTGAGAAGTGAGAACGAATGAGTTAAGAAGGAGCCCAGGCCTGGGGCAGGGGAGCAGCCTCCTTCACCTGCAGGTCAAAGGGCCAAGCGGGTGGAATAGAACAGGAGCAGGCAGGGAATCGGAGCTGGAGGGGGTCGGGGCCGACGGCTAAGACAGAGGCGGAGAGAATGTCAGGTGGGCAGGGCTCACGCTGCTGGGTGAGGCTGAGGTGCCTGTGTGGGTGCACGGGTGGGTAGGCAGCTTCGAGGGCTGGATGGGCCAGGGAGAAGCCCCATCCTCTCCTCCCACGGCCTCTCTGTAGAACTCAACCTTTCATTCATTCGACACATATTGACTGAGCACCTACTATGTGCCAAGCACCACAACTGCACTGGAAAGGCAGCAGGGAATGAATAGTCAGGCTTTTTCTTGCAGCGCTTACCTGACAAGGGGACACGGGACGTGTAACTGAACACTTGGGGGAAGACTATCAGGGGTGAGCCTGGAGCTGTGGGACTGCTGGACAGGAAGCCCCGGGCCTGAAGGAGGGGAAGGGGCCAGCTGGGCAATGGGAGGAAGGTGGTCAGAGGCCCAGAGGACACGATGGAATGTGAACAGAGACAATGAGGAGAGGGGGTAGAGACTCAAGAGGGCAACAGCTTGCGGACCACATTTTGGACTCCAGCCTGGCAGGCAATAGCTTGACAGGCTACCCTTTATAAAAGAACCACTCTGGTGCCTGTGGACAAGGGGGAGCCACGAAGGACTGATGGACATGGGGGCTGGGTGAGAGGTAAGGCCAGCAACCAGAGACGGAGCAAAGCTTTCTAAGGGGTAGAATGGACCACATTTGTGGTTGGGCTGTGCAGAGGAAGGAGGGGGGTGGTTTGAGGACACCTGCTGGGGAGGAGGTGGTCCCAAGCCAGGAGTCAGGCCAGGAGCAAGGATGGTACACCCAGAGCACAGGCCTTCTTCCCCGACTGCTTCATTAAGCTCCCACCACACCAGCCTCCTTTCGGTCCCTCAGACAGGCCCATCTCATTCCCACAGCAGGACTCTTTGACCCATGGTCCCTTTGGCATGAACACTGGGCCCCAGCCCTTGGCCTGGCTGCATCCTCCTCCTGGCCAGGTCTTGACCCAGATGCCACCTCCTTGGAGAGGCTTGCCCTGACCATCTGCACCTAAAGTCAGCACACAGGTCTCCTCCCCATTGCCCTGTTGTATTACCATCTGCAGTGACCTCATGCATGTATTTGCTCACAGGTCCATCAAACATCCCCTCCCACCAGAATGTAGGCTCTGTGGCAGGGGCCCCTCTGTCTCATTTACGACATGTTCTCCAGGGGCTGCCAGAGTTAGCTACTGAGGAAATCACTGCAGAATGGATCAAGGCATTAATGCGACTTTCAGCACCCAGGTTCAGCTGGGGCTGCTGCTTTCAGAGCCGTTTATATATGGCAATTTAAGTGCCAGGAAAGGGTATGGAGCACCCAGAGCAAGAGGGCAGGGAAAGAGGAAGCTCTCAGACCATTCTGAAACACTCAGCATGCATGCCTTGGGCAAAGAGAGAGGAGGTGCTGGCACAGGACCACCAGAGAGAGCTGAGGCAGGGACAGGGCCAAGCGAGACCTCCCTAAAGGCATGCAGCTGGGAGCTGGGGAGCCTGGATTCAACCCAGAAAGGTGCTCCAGGGCCCTGGGCCCACCCTCTGAAATCTACTTCATCTCAGGAGTTTCCAAAAGTGAGTGTTATCCACTTCACTGACGAGGGACAGGGTTTCAGTTACCCAGTGAGTGGCAGACCCAGGGTGTGGACCCAGTTTTGTCCTGGAGCCCACCGTCTCAGCCTCTCCTCTGCACGTCACCAAGCTTCTCTCTGAGCTTCTTCCAGAGCTGTCAGAGAAGCCACCGGAACGCTGCGAGGAGGAGGGAGCAGTCAGCAGCAGGATGAATGACCAGGAGAGCAGCTGAGAAAAGAACGGACAAGCAGGCTCAAGCAACCATCCAGGGGTTGCTCTTGACCAGGCAGCGCCAGTATAGACTAAGCCAGGTGGGAGAGGGTTAAAGGAGGCAGGGGGAGGGAAGCGGGTACAGCCAGTGTGGATAACTTTGGAGAAGGTTGGCTATAAATATGAAGCAAGACACGGGGTAGTTACTGGAGGTGCACACACCAGGCGCAGAGAAGGGCTATTTTAAGGTGGAAGAAACCTGAGTGTTTTGAAGCTGGAGCCAGCAAGGAAGGAGGGGATAAAGGAGCATTAAAGAAACTAAAGTGAAGGGGGTGCGGTGCAGAGGTGGAGACAGCATCCAGTGTGTGTGTGGTATGGTGGGTTGGGAGGGTGGTCCTCTCCTGGCGACACATGGAAAGCCCCTGGCTCCAGAGGAGGTCTGGGGACAGAGAGGAGGGAGTCATGTCTGAAGGCACCTCCTTTTTGTGAGCAGCAAGAGGTGAGGGCATCTGAGCAGAGTATGGGAGATGGGAGGCAGGGCGTGGAGACAGAGTTGAAAGTGGTTGTGGCTTGCGGTTAGTAGCAGTTAGTACGTGAGGAGAGAGAGAGCAACCAGACAAAGAAAAGGGTCCTGTGGGGTCTGGTAAACAGAGGAACCATGGGCATGGAGGACGTGGCTGCAAACTCTGCCTGCCCAGCAGGATGCAGCAAGTGCAGAAGTCCCTGCACTTGGAAGGGAGTCACAGGAGCCGTGGAGTCGGATGAGCTCATTTGTGTAGGCTTTGTGTTGTTTTGTTTGGCCTAGGTGAGCCGTGCGTGCGTGTGTGTGTGTGTGTGTGTGTGTGTGTGTGTGTGTTAGAGCATTCACACATACAGAGCAGTAAACTAAAGAAAAGAAACCCACCTCTCTCCCTACAGTGGGTCTGCCAGCCCAGAGGGACCATGTTCCCACTTTCTTCTCTATGGGGGCTCCTCCCACCCCTCCCCATCACCCAGGTTTAAGGCAGTGGGAGTTGGGGTGGGTAGCTCAGGGAAGCCAGGTGGTCCAGAAAGAAGCCTTCTGACTCCAGAATTGTGGGGAGCGTGGACACTCCCCAGTTCCGAAATCCTTTGTTCCCTGACTCCCAAGAGAACTGGCTCCCCGTGCTCCCACCTGCCTCTCGGGACCCTGCCCCACCTCTGAGTGGTGGTCTGCTCGCCTCCTCTCTTCTCAGCCCTACCTGGGCCCTTCCCACAGCTCCATTTTCTGCCTCTAGCAACACCCTGGCCTGGAAGTCTCTCTGGTGAGCCCCAGACCCATACACTAATTGTACACCTTGGATGACCTTGCTGCCGTGCTTCAGACTCAACACACCCAAACTGGACTCATCCGCCACCCCTCTGCCCACGGCCCCCCATGAGCCAGTTTACAGACACCCAGCCTCTGTTCACCCCAGAACTAAAACAGGCTTAGATCTGGTGAGGAGACATCCTTATCCTTTGGGCCCTGTGGTCTGGGATGTCTGAGCAGAGCATGTGACCTAGGCCTAGAACATTCTATACTAGCAACACAGGACCCCAGGGTTAGCACACAGTCACAACTGCTGCAGGGTTTGGCCTGAGAGACCTGGGAGATGACCTGTCCTTCCCTGATTTGAACTTGAGATGCCTCCTGCCTCAGGTGGAGGCTGAGGCTGATAACAGGCACTCTTACTGGGCCAGGCTCTCTACATGTACGCCCTGCTTCTCACTCTAAAGAGGAGAGATTTGAACTGCAAGGGATTAAGCACCTTGCCCAGGTCACATAGCCAGAAAATGTGGGGCCAGCTTTCAAGTCCAGCCACGAGATTTCAAGCCCTTGCCCCAACCACTAGACCACCCTGCCAGAGGCTGACAGAGGCTGCAGACCAAGGCATGGAAGGCAGAGAGGCCAGGGCTGCTTTCACAGTCAGACCTGAGTCACAGCCGGCCTGAGGCCAGAACTGCCCCTGGGCTCTGCAGTTATGTGGGCCAATTAATTACTCTCTGCTCAAGCCAAATATCTTTAGGGTTTCCTGTAAACTCAGACCAAAAATATCCTAACCGATAACATAGCCCCTCGATCGTCACCACCCCCTGCGTAATTAATTCCAGGAGCTGGGGCTTCGTCCTCCACCCCACTTCATTCCACACCCAGCTAGTGACCAAAGCCTGAATCCCAAACATCACTTGGATCTGTCCCCTTTTCTTTCCACTTTAGTCCAGGCCATCATCATTTTTGCCAGGTTGTGGCCACAGCCTCCTCGCTGTCTCTCTACGTCCAGCCTGCTCCCACCCACAGACTTACCCCAATTCCCTAAGATCTAGATCTTACCATGTCATTTCCAGCTTAAAACCCTCTAGGCCCCTCCAGACCCCTCGCTGCCTCCAAGATAAACTCTCTCATCCAGGCTGCCACCCCTCTGGTCTCATGCCCCTTCACATCCTACTCTACCTACCTGCCTCTAGGCCACCTCCAGTCCTACGCCCCTCTGTGTCTCTGCCCAGAATTTTCTTCCTCCCCTTCTTTGCCAGGTGAATGTTCAGTCAGTACCCCTTCCTCTAAGAGCCGAGCCAGTCACTCTCTGCTCTTGGCTTTGTCCACACTCGACACTTCCTACTGTCTACTTCAGTCTTGTGAGCAGTGCTCTTACTGGACTGCGTGCTCCTTGAAGGCAGGGCCTCTGTCTCATTCATCTCGTCCCCAGCCCCAGAGCAGGCCTGGCACAGAGCAGTCATTCAATAAACACTCATGCGACTACCTTGTCAATTACCAGGGAACCTGGAGACACACTTTAGCCAGGGGCCCTGTTTTCAAGAAACACCAGTTTGGTATTTGGTGGAACATGTTAACATTGAGCCTGCAATGTAACTGCTTATTAAAAAAAAAAAAGCCAAAAAGAGGAAAATATAAATAAATAAACACTCATGGCCTCAGCCATACATATACATGTATCCATTCTTCCTCAAATTCCCCTCCCATCCAGGCTGCCACATAACATTGAGCAAAGTTCCCTGTGCTATACAGTAGGTCCTTGTTGGTTTTCCATTTTAAATATAGCAGTGTGTACATACCCATCCCAAACTCCCGGACTATCCCTTCCCCCATCCCTTCCCCCAGCAACCATAAGTTCATTCTCTAAGTCTGTGAGTCTCTTTCTGTTTTGTAAGTAAGTTCATCTGTATCATTTCTTTTTAGTTTGTACATATAAGTGATGTTATAGATAGTGATGTCATATATCTTCTTCTCTGTCTTCACTGTTCACCTGAAACTATCAGAACACTGTTAATCAGCTATACCTGAATACAAAATAAAAAGTTAAAAAAAAAAAAACACTCATGGGAAAGACAAATGACATGTTCCCAGAAACAGGGTGGGTGGCTCTACACCTTCTCTCTGGAGATGGTCAGGTTTGGAGAAAAAAACAACATCACACGATAATCACAGTGTAGAAAGCCTTTTATCTACGGACAAGCACACTATATAATTGATCCTTGTGACATTGTTGCCTCCATTTTAGGGATGAAGAGATTGAGATTCACGAAGGTTTATAATACAGAATTCCATGCATATGCTCACAAAATTCACTCTCACGTTGAGGCACAAGCTCTGGCCAAACTGTGATCAGACCCCTAACTGTTGTTGTTCAGTCACTCAGTCATGCCTGACTCTTTGCAACCTGATGGAGTGCAGCACACCAGGCTTCCCTGTCCTTCACTAATTCCCAGAGTTTGCTCAAACTCATGTCCATTGAATCAGTGATGCCATCCAACCATCTCATCCTGTGTCATCCCCTTCTCCACCTGCCTTCAGTCTTTCCCAGCATCAGGGTCTTTTCAAAGAGCTGGCTCTTCGCCTCAGGTGGCCAAAGGACTGGAGCTTCAGCTTTAGCATCAGTCCTTCCAATGAATAGTCAGGTTTGAGTTCCTTTAGACTCTCAAGAGTCTACTCCAGCACCACAGTTCAAAAGCATTAATGCTTTGGTGCTCAGCCTTCTTTCTGGTCCAAATCTCACATCCATACATGACTACTGGAAAAACCATAGCTTTGACTAGACAGACCTTTGTTGGCAAAGTAATGTCTCTGTTTTTTAGTACACTGTCCAGATTGGTCACTGCTTTTCTTTCAAGGAGCAAGCGACTTTTAATTTCATGGCTGCAGTCATCATCCGCAGTGATTTTGGAGCCCAAGAAAATAATGTCTGTAACTGTTTCCATTGTTTCCCCATCTATTTGCCATGAAGCAATGGGACCAAAAGCCATGATCTTAGTTTTTTGAAAGTTGAGTTTTAAGCGAGCTTTTTCACTCTCCTCTTTCACCTTATCAAGAGGCTCTTTAGTTCCTCTTCACTTTTTGCCGTTAGGGTTGCTGATATTTCTCCCGGCAATCTTGCCCACACTGACCACAGGGAGGCAGAAGAGTGTCGGTGTGAGAGTCACTGCCCTGCCTCCTACCTACCAGGAGATGTGGATCTGGGTGTGGAGAGGGAAAAGCTAGCTGAGAAGAGACCAAGGGAGAGGGGCTGTGACTGGGGTTGCTATTTCAGGATCTGCCTGCCAGAAACAGTCCAAACTGGAGCAGACCCAACATGCTGCGTGCTAAGTCGCTTCAGTCACGTCCAACACTTTGCAACTGTATGGAGTCCACCAGACTTCTCTGTCCATGGGATTCTCCAGGCAAGAACACTGGAATGGGTTGCCATGTCCTCCTCCAGGGGATCTTTCCGACCCAGAGATCCAACCTGCATCTCTTATATCTCCTGCACTGGCAGGCAGGTTCTTTACCACTGGCCCAGGGTTACCACTAATTCCAAGAGCCAGGAGCTGGAAACACTGACTGTATATGCCAACTTTACATTACCAGCATATTTAATAACAAGCCACAGGAAGTGATGGGGCAGTGATGAGGCATTGCTGGGGCACCCAAGACCTTCACATTTGGGACACTGGCCTACCGCCCTCAGCAAGGACAAGTCACTAGCCTGTCAGACCACAGCCACCCAGCACCAGAGATGGGACCAGGCCCAGCAGGCACGAGTCTGTCAGCGTCTGCAGCACTGAGCATCCTGAGGGTGTGGCCACTTCAGTGCCCAGGACGCAACACAGTTGCCAGGAGGCCCATTCTTTCCTGGGGGGCTGACCACCCAGGCCCACATCATGAGCACTTCAGGAGGTTGGATGGAGCAGGTCAGAGGAAGCAGCTGTGTGCAGGAATCCCAGGTTGAGGTCTCACCACAGTCCAGGTTTTTCCCAGGCTGTCATCTGTACTGTATGCGGATCAAAGGTTCCTTGTGTGGCCGGTAGGACTGGAGGAAAGTGCTCTGGGAGACACACCATGCGAGGTTCGGGAATCTGTAATAGATAGCCGCCCCCGTCCTTGCTGGAAAGGGAGCCAAGGAATGACAGTCCTTTCCACCTCAGGGTGAGACTCGGGGTTTAGAGGAAGAGTAAGCCAACCACGCATGTGTGGACCCAGCCTTTCCATCAAGGACAGCACAGGCTAATGGAGCTTGTTGGGATCCAAATGCCTGGCCTCACTCCATGGCACACCAACCTGCAGTCATCATCCCTGCCACTCCCAAGCCGAGCCTGACAGATGGCGTGACAACAACACCCATTTCCCAATTTTCTGAATTCTTTCCCTCCCCATTCAGTCTGACAGCCTTGACCAGGGTCAGAGTTTCTTAGCAAACGTCTCAGGCTCTTCCTCCAGGAACACTGAGGTCCTCCACAGCACACACCATGGGCCAGCTTCCCAGGCACTGAGCTGAAGGGACAGCGAAGACAGGAAGTTGGATGAAGAAAGTCTTTGCCTACCCCCTCTTCTTCACCCCACTGCACCGTCCCCAGCCCTGCCTGGGTGTGAGCTGATACCACGACGCTGGGGGACACAGCCTTTCCTGCCATCAAATCTTCCTACACCCCTAACACCACCCAGACTTGAACCCAAAGGCCAATCCAAGTCATCATCTTGACCTCTGGCCCCTCTGCCCTGTCCACTTGGATTTCCTTAGATGTATATTCCAGCTGACCCTCTGAGCTCATCCCACCCTCATGCTCAGGCCAGAAAAGCTGAGCCCAGCTACCTGGGAGTTGTTGTGGCACCTGGGTGGCCATTCGCAGCACCAAGAAGGTATCCAGCAAGGCTGCGGGGGAGCAGGGATGGGAGAGAGGACACCAAGGCGGGGGGCGGAGTTGGGGTGCCAGTCCCAGAAACCATATGCCATATGTGTGGTGTGAAGGTTCATTCTTTTGGGGAGAGAGGCCATATTTTGCATCAGCATCTCAAAGAGTGGTGAGAAATCAGGGCAAGAGAGAACAGAGCAAAAGGGGCAACCCAAAGCTCAGGGATACCACTCCCCGCCAGAGCTCAAAATCAATCAGGAGCCCCAGGGTCCAGTTTGAGCTCTGGCATTCACTCGAGCAGGTCACTTTCTTCCCTCTGAGCTTTCCCATTTGTAAAATGAAGGCCTCACAGCAGACATGGAGACTCTGGCCCAGCTGGAGAAGGAGGAAAGTGCACAGGCTGGAGATGGGAGACAGGACGGAAATACGCAGAATGTTGTGAGCAAGGGGGCAGGTAAACTGGATACCGTAAAGAGAAGGAGTTCCAGCCCCTCCCCCAGGACACAGCAAAGGGCAGTGGGGAATGTCCCTGCGCCCAGCCCCGCTGCCCTTGGGCCAGGAGCAGTCACACACACCCCTCACTGCCCTGGCCAGCCGTCTCTCCAAGGGGGTGGGGGCGGTGTGCCTGAGGTGAGAAGTCCACAGCTCAGCAAGTCCAGTGCAGCACAGCTGCCCGGGATTAACACCAAATCCTGGGCTCCTCTGCAGAGGGATCACACGTCGTCGCCTTCACAGCTGCTTAGCTGCACGTTGCCCACTCAGGCCCCTCACCCCCACCGGCCCCTCCTCACACACCCAGCCCTCCCCTCTCAGGGGCCAGCCAGGACCCTGCCTCTGCCTTGGCAGACAGGAGCGGGGCTCTACAGTGGAAGGGGCAAGAAAGATCAGAGGTACCTCCAGTGAACAGGCACACCCACAAAAACCTCCCAGGAACCCCTAGGTGCGATGCTAAATAGAGAAGGGCAGAAAAGGGTTCCCTCACTGGCCCCTGTGGCTCGGCCTGAGACAGCCTTGGCCTAGAATTACCTTGTCTTTAGGCCACCCAGGCCCTTCCCTCCAGATGGTTCCTGTCCTTGGGGAGAGAGAGGCAGGAGGGCCAGATGGAGCCCCTGCAGCTGGGAACCCTCAGCTCCAGCCTCCTGGAGCAACGTGCTTCTGAGGCCTCCCAGCTGTTAGGAACCTTGACACCTACCCCCACAAGCACACCCCAAAGCTGCTTGCTCTGGGCCACGTGCATTCACCCCAACCTGAGGGGGAGGGGGCAGCACACCTCTCCATCCCCCAGGGTCATCCAGGCCCCTGGTTCTGCCCTAAAACTCAACCCACACCCCCATCCCTGCCTCGAGAGGGAGGCCACAGTGAGGAATCTTACTCGAATCGCCTCTCGGGGGGAAAGGCTTCCGGAAGGAGAGGAGGGGAGAAAGAAGAAGCCAGGGGCCTGGGATGGCTGCGTCTCTGTCACCTGTGCGCACTCACCTGTGCGAGCGCACCAGCATCGCGGCAGGGTTCCCCACTGCAGACTTCGGGTGCTGGGGGGCCGCTCCCTCAAAGTCTGGCATGGAGTCCACGGACCGCCGGGAGGTCGCGACCCCCGAACGCAGCCGGGCGCCTAGGAGTCGTCGTCATCGACGCTGGCGCCACCGGGCTCGCCCTCCCGGGACGAGCGCAGCTCTCGGGCCAACAGCGCTGTTAAACCCTGGGCGCGGAGCAGGAGGCCGGCGCCCAGGAAGAGGACCCCGCAGAGCACGAGCAGCGACAGCACGCCCAGCACCGCCGCCTGCACGGCGCGCGGCCCCTCGGGGGGCTCCGGCGGCACCCCCGACTGGTTGCAGCAGGAGCTCTGCCAGGCGCCCCGGGCTGTGGCGCCCGCCTGCGAGCTGTTCATGCTTCGGCGCCGGCTGCCCAGATGCGCTGAGAACCGCCAGATGTGCGGGAGCCCAAGGCCGGCGGGTGGGCGGTGGCTGCGTCGGGGAGGGGCCCAAGGGGCGGATCCCAGGCGCCGTGCGCCCTCACCCCTCGCGGCGAGCGAGGAGCCTCTTTCTAGACAAGGGGCTGGTAGCTACCGCCCAGAATCCCGGGGAGGCCGGTGTACTTCTCAACCCAAAGGCCCACACAGCCACTCATGTGAACCGGCCCATGCACCCAACCAGACAAAGCCAGGAGTCCTGTCCTCAGGGCTTACCCTCCCCCTTAGAAAAGGTCAGGAGATAGCCCTCTCAGAACCCTTAAACCATTCTAGACCACATTCCAGGTGCTGGCCACGGTGCTGCCCCCACTGAGCAAGACACAGGACAAGCAAGGGCCATCCCTGCTCCTAGGCTTTCTGTCCCTGGGCCAAAGTTAAATGCTGCTTGGGCTTCCCTGGTGGCTCAGTGGAAAAGAATTTGTCTACCAGTGCAGGAGATGTGGGTTTGATCCCTAGGTCAGAAGATCCCCCGGAAAAGGAACTGGCTACCCACTGCAATATTCTTGCCTGGGAAATCCCATGGACAGAGGAACCTGGCGGGCTACAGTCCATGGGGTCACAAGAGTCAGATACAACTTAGCTACTAAAAACAACCTAGGTGCCACTGGGACAGGAGGCAAATGTGCAGTATCTAGAACCTTAGTGATACATAGCCTTCATCATCCCCTTGGGAGCCTCCTGGGTCTGGCTAAGTGGGCCAGCACCCCCCTGGTCCCAGGTGTGATGGAGGGGAGGAGGAATTTAAGGCCTGCCCCCATTCCTCTGCTCAGGCCTGAGGTCAAGGAGAGTTACAGATCAAGAGGAAAGATCTGAGTCACCAGGGCTCCTGTCCTGACCTTGAATAAACCAGTCCCCTACCCCTAGGAAGTCACAGTGCCAAAGTGGATAGAGATGCTATTGAACGGCCCACTAAAGGGAGCCTGCTGCCAACTGGGTGTTCCACATCCAAGCCAGGGTGAAAGTCTGGAGCAGAGCCTGGCTGCAGAAAAGCATGAAGTCTGGGGAAGCTGGGATGGAGGAAAGACCCTCCTGCCCAGGTCTCCTGAGAACTCCTGTAGCAAACAAAGTCACTGTTAGTGAACAGCTGAATCAGCCAACTCCTCAGAGGAAATGAGCTGGTCTAAGGGATGGGGGAGCCTGGTGGGCTGCCGTCTATGGGGTTGCACAGAGTCGGACACGACTGAAGCGACTTAGCAGCAGTAGCAGCAGCAAGGAGAAAAAGGCCACCCAGACTGCAGCAAGCCAGGTAGGATCACATCTCATTAAGGACTTGCTGACAATGGGCCTTCCCCATCTCCAAACCCCTGAAAACCTCCTGAGTTCTCCAATTCACCAGGGCCCCAGAGGCCAAGGGTATGACATCACAAAACTCCTCATGAAATAACACATGGCCAAAAAGTGGCCTGAAATGAGAGAAATGTGCAAACACTTCCTGGCCATCCTGGCACCTATCTGCTCCAGGACCATGGACAAGACCCCAGACCCTGGCCATTTCTCCTTTAGCACTGCTGCTTGCTTACACACTGTTCATTTAGTTTGGTTAGAGCTTGCCCCCGTGTAACAAAAAGCATTGTAAAATACGGAAGAATAAATCAATGAAAAGCACACTGATCTTGACAATGTTTCCCTAGAAATGGATGTGAGATACCAAAGTGAAACTGTTGGTTGCTCTGTCATGTCTGACTCTTTTCGACTCCATGGACTGTAGCCCACCAGGCTCCTCTGTCCATGGACTTCTCCAGGCAAGAATGCTGGAATGGGTTGCCATTCCTTCTCCAGGGGATCTTCCCAACCCAGGGATTGAACCCAGGTCTCCTGCATTGCAGGCTGATTTTTTACTGTCTGAGCCACCACAGAAGCCCATGTCAGCCCAAACCAGAAGTGTCACGGGACACCAGTCTCAAGGTGGCCAATCTCTCTCCAGAGGGAGAAGACACCAAGTCAAATGAGCTTTCTGTGCAAGTTGGGGCCTGTGTGTGCTCTATGGAGACAGAGGAGATATTCTTTGGGGTCATCTGATAATATAAAAGGCAGGTCATGGCTTCCTTAGGAAGGGAGGAGAAATAGCACAGCCATATCCAAAAGCAGCAGATCCTGATCTGTGTCATCATTTATGGGACTGACCGTGGTCACACCTGCTTATGTGAATGTCCAACAAAGTACAAGATTGATCTTTAATCTATCTTCAATCCCATCATGCACCCCCATCTTGGAATAATGCCTTCAACATATTCATGTGTTCCTCGAAGTTCTGCCAGAAAGTGCTAAAATGTTTCAGGGCGTAACACCAGTCAAGGGAGAGACAGCTCAACCCAAACTCACATTCTCAGCTTTATTCACCATCCTAGTGATGGGTCCTCTGTACAGTGTAGGAAAGGGGAACCCCGCCCGCCCCGAAACCAGGAGTATGGAGAGACAGTGCAGGCCAGACTTGACCGTCAGTAAAGGTGACAAGGATGACCAGAGACTGGCAACCACACCACGAGGAAGCCAGGGCGGCCCTTCCAAGTCTCATCAAGGACCGGGAGCGGGTTCCAGAGCCCCAGGGGCCTAACAGTACGATCCCCAGAAGCCAAGGTCCGTAAGCCATCAAGGAGCACCGAGGCCCTGGAGAGACCTAGAGGGCCAGGGTGTCTTTGATGAGCCTGCGCATGGTGGTGGTGACGGAGGAGCCCAGGGCATCGGTGATCTGGAAGGAAATCTTATAGAGGTAGGGCTGCACGTCCCGCAAGCCCGTGTCAAATACGTTGTCCACCTCTGACTGCGTGGGCATCTTGGGCAGGTACTCGTGCCGGTTCATCACCTCCACGATGTTGATGATCTTCTCGCAGAGCTTCTCCCCCACCTTCTCCCGGCAGATCTGCCGCTCCTGCTCCGTGGCCAGGGCCACCACATGCACCTTGACCGTCCACACTTCCCAGGGGATGCACTCGTCGGAGAACGGCCAGCGAGACTTCTTCTTCTGGTAGAACTCCAGGGACATCTGCCCCAGCCCGTCGCCCCCGGAGTTGCGCAGAGCATCCTGGGGAAGGAGGAGCAAGAGTGAGCAGGCCAAGGCCTCCACTGGGTTCTCACCTGCGAGGGCCAGCTTCCTATGCCCCAGAGAATCGCTCTCTTTATCAGACCTCCAGGGAGGGCAGGGAACGAGACCCAGACAGTAAAGGATTTGTGTAAAGTGACACAAATGGCTCCTCTTAAGCAGAATCCTCCTTCATTCCCTCGAAGACAACCTAAACTCAGTTTCTCAAGAAAAGCCCGGTGATCCTTGAATAGAGAGACAGAAGCGAATGGGGCCACCTGGTCTAATAAATCTGCCTGTCCCCCCATGGGGTGCGATGGCCCACTCTTCCTCCCAGTGTAGCCAAGACCCCAAAGCCCCTTTCTACCTTTCTCTCTGAGTTAGGGTCAACCCAAAGATAAGGATGCCTCCCTCAACTCCTTAACAGCTCATCAGGAAGTGAGTCTCTCGTTTATTGACAAACCAAGCTCCCATTCCCTCTGCTGACAGTAACAACAGCTACCGCTTCTACAGTGTCTCCTGCGTGACGGCTCTCCAGCACTTGACATATTTGACTCCCTTAATCCTCGTGGTGCATACACCCTATGAGATGGGTACAGCTTTCATTCCAAATTTACATATAGTGAAACTGCAGTCCAGAGGAGCAGAGTCACTTGCCAAGATCACACACTTGTGGGTGGTAGAGTCCATGCCCTTAAGAGTCCACTGTGTTTCGTGTGCCTCTCATAGGCATCTGGAGGACAGGAGTCTGAACACCCCTGCCTCCCCCGAAGGGGGACAGAGAAACTCATGAACGTGCCCTTTCTAGGCTTGGAGCGATGGGAGGGTGGGGAGTACCCTGTGGCTGGTAGAGTCTACCCCCTATGAGGATCACACGTGTATGGAATGGAAGCCAGACAGACAACCCTCCTCCTCCAATCTCAGGAAGGGCACCTTAAGAGAAATTCCCTTGGTTACTTTAAATTGTAAAAATATGCACTCGCTGAAAGAGTGAAACACTGCAACCCTGAATGAAGACACAATTAAAAATCACACCTCCATTCCCACCCCGAGATGACCAACGTGAGCAGCCTGGTGTGTCCCTTCCACCTTTCTCCTAGCCCCTACAGGCCCACACAGACATCTGCCATACCGCCCACAGGACCCTTCTCTGGGACAGCCACTGCCTGAGCCCAGCAGCCCTCCCTCTCAGGGAATCTCATATGAGAAAGGCCCGAAGCAGAAGCAGAGAGGTGTCAGTAGAGAGGCCAAGAGTGCAGAGGCGATGCTCAGCCAAGGGTCCTGGGCCGCCAGTGCTCCAAGGGCTTCCGGCTCTCCTTGCTGGTATTTTCACAAGGCCCCCTCATCTACCCCCCTACCAAGCACTCCCCACCCAGAGGAGCTCTGAACACGCCTGTTCCTGAGAACCTGAAAGAACCTGAAATGCACACCTAGGAAGGGTGAGCTGGTCCAACAGCAAGCAGGTGACGACACTCAGCAGCCACCTGCTGCCCACTGCGCCCCACCTTACCCTGAACTCCCCGACGACCTTGCGCAGAGCGCGGTCCAGCTCCTCCGAGGAGACACGCACATAGGTGAAGTCGATGAAGTCGCAGTCCACGTCCTGGGTGCCCACGGTGCCGATGGAGTAGGTGCCCTCCTTCTTGTAGTGGAACTTGCCAGTGCTGCGGTGCAGGAGCACCGTGTGCAGCACGGCCAGCATGGCCTCCTCCACCTGCCGCCCCTCAACCGACACCTCCAGCACCTCCGATCGACAGTTCATCTTGCAGTCGGTGGCCCACGCTGAGGTCAGGACCAGAGGAAAGATGGTGGAGCTTCACCCCACCCAGGGGCCACCCTGCAAGAGGAGCCAGGTCAGAATGTGGACACATTCTGCTGATTGGCGTGTCACCTGTTCACATCCTTCGGGGCCCAGCCCTGTCCCCTGCCATCACGGCCCTTCTCTGCTCTGTAGCCGCACGTGCTGGCAGAGGACCACAGACTCTTGGGATGGGAGACGGGGAGAGCCTCAAAGCTACCAATCCAAACACCCAGCTCCAGCCTGAATTCCGTGACGGCATCCAGTGTGGTTTACAGCACATGCTCACTGTAAACCCCTGCCAGCCCCAGCCCTGGAGAAGCTGCCAGGATGGAGGACAGACAGGCAGGTAAACTTCACCAGAGTACTGAGACGCCATGATGGGAGTGAGAAGAAAAGGAAGACTGGAATCTGATCTCCTGGGACCCTGAATGACCAGGCATCTGGACTCTGTCCCGAGGGCGGTGAAGAGTCCACGCATCACTGTCCAACACTGAATCTGCGCATCAGAAAGTTAGCTCCAGCCAACAGATGAAGAATGGCTCGTCACTATTTGAGGGGTCACAGACTGCTCTGAGAAGTCAGTGAAAGCTAAGAAGACTGAACTTGAAAACCTGACTGACACATACACACCAAATCTCACAGACTGCGGTAAAAACTTGCCAATTTAAGGGACTCTCCTGGTGGTCCAGTGGCTAAGACTCTGAGCCCCCAGTGCAGGGGGTCCGGGTTCGATCCCTGGTCAAGGAACTAGATTCCATATGCCCCAGCAAAGATCGAAGAACCTGCATGCCACAACCAAGACCCGGTGCAGCCAAATAAATAAACATCAAAAAAAAAAGCTTGTCAATTTAAGGCAGAAAGGGTTGGGCAAGGAGTCCAGTTAGAGGCCACCACAGTCGTGCCATTTCCAGACAGTGCAATGGGATGCGGCAGCGTGATGTGCAGAGTGTGGGGTTTCCACATCCAATGGCCCAGGGTCCGAATCCCAGGTCTCCAGTAACTTGCTCTCTGACCTTAAGCCAATCACTCAACCTCTGAGTCTACTTTCTTATCTGTAAATATGGAATAAAATAACACATGTAAAACACAGCAGGCTGGTGGTTAAGAGCAGGGACTCTAAAGCCAGACTGCCTGGGCTGGAACCCCAGCTGTCTCATCAGCTCACTGTGTGATCAAGGGCATGTTGCCTCACCCCTAAGTGCCTCAGGTTCCCCAATCCATAAAAAAGGGATATTCACAATAGCTACCTTGAAGGTGTCCTCTCCAGAATAGGGTGAGTGAGCATCTGTGAAGCACTTGAAGCAGTTCCTGGCAAGCACTAAACACTCAGTATGACCTGCTCTAATTACTACGTTATTATTGCTGAGAGATGACGAAAGGCTAGGACAGGACTGGTGGAGGGCGTGGGAAGGGAAGAACAGGCTCGAGGACCAGAACTTCATCAGTATGATGAGCTGAGAATATGAGCTGAGAAGGAGAGGGAACAGTCAACTTTCTTAGCTGAGAAGGTTCAGCTTACACACCTCCCCTGACAGGGAATTCACCACCTCTCCCAGCAGGTCATTCCAGTCTTTTCAAAGTTCTACTCAGAGACTCCCTCTATGGAAGGACTTTGTCTCTTAGTGCCTTAAACTGCTAATCTTAATTCTGATATCAAGAGTCACACACAGAATAAGTCCCACCCCTTTCCCACAAAGGAGCCTTTCAGATATTCAAAGGCAACTCTGCCATCACCCCCTTACTCCTTCTACAGGTTAAAGGTCTCCAGTCCCCATAAACATTCCAGCTTCACATCACATCTTAATTCCTCAGGGGCGGGCAACTCTCTTCAAAGTGTACTGGTTTGTCTCTTTGCCCCTGAAGTCAGGGAGGCAGTCCACAGACCACTCGGAGATCAAGCTGGCTCTGCCTCTCACTGGCAATCAGCCCAAGACTGCCTGCTGCTGCTGCTGCTGCTACGTCGCTTCAGTCGTGTCCGACTCTGTGCGACCCCATAGACGGCAGCCCACCAGGTCCCACCGTCCCTGGGATTCTCTAGGCAAGAACACTGGAGTGGGTTGCCATTTCCTCCTCCAATGCATGAAAGTGTAAAGTGAAAGTGAAGTCACCCAGTCGTGTCCGACTCTTAGCGACCCCATGGACTGCAGCCTACCGGGCTCCTCCATCCATGGGATTTTCCAGGCAAGAGTACTGGAGTGGGTTGCCATTGCCTTCTCCGAAGACTACCTGTATCTTATCTTTTCACAGGTGTTAATCTTGTCTGGTCTCTCCTACTAGCAGACGATTCCTTAATGGCAGGGGCTGTATCCTATTCATCAGTGGAATCTCAGTATACCTGGTTCCGAGTACACAGCAACTGCTCAATTCATCCTGAAAGGACTGCTGGACTGATTTATCCCATATATACTCTTAGGATGAGCAGGGCTTCTTGCTCATTTCTGCCCTCTAGTCTAATTCCATCCAGCAGTTTCCCATCGGAAAACTCCCAGCTCTGGTCCAACTCTCTTTTCTTCCACAAACCCCTTTTGGTATCCCCCACAAACTGTCAAATAGGCCACCCCTCTTTTCACTTTTGCCCCAAATCCAGGTTCTTCCCTCATTCTCAGTGCTATTCAAGATTCCACTTCTTCAGGAAGTCAACACGAACCAACCCCAGCCTCCTTCCCAACGCGGCCACCTTTGCTCTGCGATGGGCTTGTCTGCTCCCTCACCCTCGACCCCCCGTGAGCAGGGGACTTTGCCAGGGCAGTGCCTGGGAAGTCTCGTCGCTTCGGTTCCCCCAAGGCCCAGGTCTGCAGAGTACCGGGGCAGACGCTGATCGATGCCTCCTCTGGGTCAGGCCGGAGCACAGGGTTTCCCCCAGCCTCACCTTACGCGGAGAGGCTGGCACGCGGGTCACTCAGGATGGATCTTGCCCTTTCTCCTCCTCACGCACAGGTACGTACGTCCTCCGCAGGTACGATCTCCGCAGGTACGCCGAAACCTCCCCGCGCGCCACGAGCCGCAAGAGACAGGCTGAACGCAAAAACACAAAGTTATTCGGCTCCGCATCGAGAGACCCTGTCGGACGCAGGAAGGACTTCCCGTCCGGGTTAAGTTTCTCCCGCCGCCAATGCCGGCGAACCTCCACGGTCCAGGGACGCGGGAGGAGCGGAGCCCCGCGCCCAGCCTGGCCAGGCCCGGGAGTTCGAGGCGCGCCCGCGCTCGCACAGAACAAGGGCCACACGGCTAGAACTGTCTCCCACCTCCCAGAATCCCCGTCTGGGACCCGCGGGGCAAGAAGCGGCCCTCCCGGAGGAGACCAGATCACCTCGGCAAGAGGCGGTGCCGGCGCCGGAAAGGCCCGCCCCTGCGAGCCCGGCCGGTCCCACCTGCTCCATCGGCCTCCGGCGGGGGCGCGAGCACAGCTGGCCGAGCCCTGACACCAGTGCAGCTGCCCGGACCGTTCCACCTCCACACCGGCGGACAAAGACCACCTCATGGTGCTCTATATTTTGAATATTGCTTTCTTCTGGATTATGTCTCGGATTTTAAAATTTGATGGTAAGAAGTATCCCCCTCGTTTGGACGAGTCCATTTAACCCCACCACCGAGGATGTTGTTGTGTTTCGGCTGGAACAACTCACTTCCGCCATAGAGATGAGAGGGAAGGAGGGACCTGACGAGCTCTGTGCTGCCTCCCTAGACGGAGAAGAGTCATCGGCAGAGGCCACCCCTGGGACCGAGACGTGGTCCCCAATTCTGGTCTCAGAGGACTGGAAGAGGTACCAATCCCCTAAGATGAGGGACATGGCATTTGGAGAGGTGCCCTGGAGATGAACTTGGGCCAGTGTTCTGAGTGGGAAAACTTTAGTTGGTTCAGTGTGCATAATGGAAGATACCAGGCAAAGGGGGCTTAACCTTACTCGGTTATCTTCACACAGGAGCACTTCTTGGTGCTCTGCCATGACCAGTCTGGTGACTGTTCTTGTAAAGCTTGTAATTCTGCCATTGCCTCTGTATGGGCCTCTTGATGTCATTCATCCTTTCTGATTTCCTCCTTTATAAACGGGGCCTGGGGAAGGAGAAAGTAGCCGGCCTGACAGGCCAACATCCTCCTCTAGAGCCTGGACTTAACCGGAAGGGAATCAGGATGAACTACTGAGAGGGGAGGATCTGTGAGAAGGCAAAGGAGGGACAAACAGGGCAATTAGAACCAGCCCTGGGGAGGGGGAAGAAAGAGCCTAGGGACTTCTCTGGTGGTCCAGTGGTAGAGACTCCGCTCTTCTGCTGCAGGGGACGCTGATTCGATCCCTGGTCAGGGAACTAAGATCCCATATGCTATGCGGCATGGCCAGGAAAATAGAAAAACAGCCTAACTTCCACCGACTGCCGGAGACTGTGGGGAGTGACTGGAGGCACTCTGTGCCCTGACACACTCATCTCAGGAGCTTTCACTGCCACTGTCCTGACATCACCATCGTCAGAATTACCTGTCACTGAGCTTTACAAGGAGAAGGCAATGGCACCCCACTCCAGTACTCTTGCCTGGAAAATCCCATGGACGGAGGAGCCTGGTAGGCTGCAGTCCATGGGGTCGCTAAGAGTCGGACACGACTGGGTGACTTCACTTTCACTTTTCACGTTCAAGGACATGGCAACCCATTCCAGTGTTCTTGCCTGGAGAATCCCAGGGACGGGGAAGCCTGGTGAGCTGCCGTCTATGGGGTCGCACAGAGTCGGACACGACTGAAGCAACTTAGCAGCAGCAGAGCTTTACAAGGCACCACACTAGCACTTCACATGCACTAGTGTGTTGATTTCTCCAACTGCCTTGGAAATTAAGTACAATTTCTCCCCAGTTTACAGATAATGAAACTGAGGCCCAGTGATACAGAGTGACAAGCTATGATGGGATATTTTATGCGTCAACTTGACTGTGCCACAGAGTGCCCAGACATCTGGTTAAATATTATTCTGAGTGTGTTCATGAGGGTGTTTCTGGAAGAAAAACATTTGAATCACAGACAGTGTGGCTTCCCTGGTGGCTCAGTGGTAAAAAATCTGCCTACCAATGCAGGAGATGCAAGAGGCATGGGTTCAGTTCCTGGGTGGAGAAGATCCCCTAGAGAAGGAAATGACAACCCGCTCCAGGATTCTTGCCTGGGAAATCTCGTGGACAGAGGAGCCTAGCAGACTATAATCCATGGGGTCACAAAAGAGTTGGACACAACTTAGGGACCAAACAACAACAAAGCAGATTGCCTTCCCTACTGAGGGTAATAGTGTTAGCAGCTCGGTCGTGTCTGACTCTTTGCGACCCCATGGACTGTGGCCCACCAGGCTCCTCTGTCTGTGGAATTCTCCAGGCAAGAATACTGGAGTGGGTTGCCATTTCTTTCTCCAGGGAATCTTCCTGACCCAGGGATTGAACCTGGGTTTCCTGCATTGCAGGCAGATTCTTTACAGTCGGAGCCACCAGGGAAGACTCTATGTGTGGATGGGCCCCAACCAGTCAGTTGAAGCCCTGAATGGAATAAAAGGTTCTCACCCTCCCCGATTACTTTCAAGTTGGGACATCAGTTTTTTTTCCCCCTACCTTCAGATTTGAACCAAACTATCAGCTCCTCTTGGGTCTCGAGCCTGCCAACATTCAGAATCACACCATCAGCTCTCCTGGATCTCCAGCTTGCTGACTGCAAATCTTGGGACCTGTCAGCTTCCATAATCACATGAGCCAATTCCTCATAATAAATCTCTTTCTATATATACACATCCTATTGGTTCTGTTTCTCTGGAGAATCCTGACTAATACATTTGCCAAGGCCACACAGCTACTCTTTCCTCATTCTGCCAGTCTTTTTTCTTTTTCTTTTTATCTTTTGGCTATGTCACACAGCATGTGGGATCTTAGTTCCCGACCAGAGACTGAACCTGTGCCCCCTACACTGGAAGTGTGGAGTCCTAACTACTGAACCACCAGAGAAGCCCCCTGCCTGTCTTTTTTCCCACTCTCCTCCCTCCACACCTCACCCCGTCCGTCCCTGGAGCCTTTCCTGCCTGAGGATGAGGTTGAGACATCTCACCTCTCCTGTCTCAGGCCCAGATCCTGGCCAATCCTTGCCTCCTCATACTTCCCTGAATCCTTAAAGGGCTATTCTTACTGTAACTCTGATCCTGAGTCCTACACCCATCTGGGTGGTCCTGTCAGGAACATGGGGGGTGGGGTCTCAGCCCCTCAAAATGAGGCTGTGTGGAATGAATTCTCCCATCCTCTGCCAGCACTCCTGCTGACCCAGATGGAATCATGCAATCATGCTGCACCTGTGAAACTTTCCCCATGCCAGGCCCGTGCGCTGCCTACCAAGGGGGACGAGTTGCAATCCTGGCCCTCCGGGAAGGCCTCAGAGTCTCACAGAGGAGATGGACCAGGAGTTGCACCTGGGTGGGAAGACACAGCAAAGGGTATGAAAAAATGACAGCAGGTTCTGCAGGGGCCAGAGGGGGCCAGAATTGAAGCCACTGCTGTAATCCCAGAAAGATGCCTGTGGCCTGGAATAGAAAGTGACACAGTCAGAGTGAAAAGGAGTCCCAGGCCCTGCTCTCAGCAAGCTGGGAGGTGACTGGGCACCAGCAGAAAACCAGGACAACAGCAACCAGAGGAGATGGACAAGAAGGGGGGTTGGCAATTCCGGGAAGAAGTGGGGCCACATGGAATTATGCTGGGGAGGCTTCCTGAAGAAAGAGAAAGAAAAGAGCTAGAGGGAGAGGTCTCAGCGAGGCTGGAAACCGAGCATTCTGAGGCAGGACGGGCCAGCACAGGGGGAGCTGACTTCTCAGTCAGAGTCACGGCCAGCCGGGCAGACAGGCGACTGGCGAAGGCCCTCTGAGGCACGTCTGCGGCGAAAGCTTGCGGAGGGACCTTGAAGGCCAACCCAAGACCTTGGGAGTAGGCAGCTGGCTTCGCAAGGCGACTGTGGCCTCAGATGGCCCCACCCCATCCCAGTGCACCCAGGGGAGAGCTAAGCCCTGAAGCCACCCCCAGCCGCTCCAGAGCTGACCCCCGTGCGTCACAGGGAGTGACTCAAGCCTCAGCAGCAACAATGAGTGGGACTGACGTCAGGCTGGGGGCTCCTGACAGTGGCCAGCTTGGCTGGGCAGCCGGCACCCTGCCTCCCGACCCTCTAGTCCGAGCCAGGACGCGGGGGCGATGAGGACCAGCTGTCCACTTCTGACATCTGCCCCCTGGGATCCTGGGCAGGGGCTACTCCACTTCCCACTCTTTCTGGGCTGTCACTCCCAGCCCCCACCCCTTAAGGCAAAGGAAATGGCTGGGCGGACGAGAGAGTGACAGAGAGCGTGAGAAAGAGGGGCCTCCCAGCCCAGCCTCGTCAGGAGCCTCAAGACCTGGGCAGGGCAGGAGGTGGCACTGGCTGCCCTTTGCCCCGGGATGCGTGGGGCTCTGGCCTTTGGTGTTGGGGAAGACTGGTGTGTCTCTGTCTCGCAGAAGATCTTTGTGTTTATCTCTCTGGCCAACTGGGGTGGGGCTTTGTTTCTGCGTCTGTCCCCCAGAGGGAAGGGGTCAAGCTATCCTTCCTGCAAAGTCTGTGCCTCTGTTCCTCTGGGAGGTGTGTGCATGACTGTTGTTCTTTGGGGCAGAGGATTCTGTGAGACTATCCATGCAAGAAAAGAGGCCTGTTTACCCACCCTTCGTAAGGGAGTGTCTCCATCTACTCCTGGGGGGGCTGCTTTTCTCTCCCAGGTTTCCTGTTGGGCTGTATCTGTCCTCAAGGTACCCCAGTTACCTGGGATAGGTCCAGGTCTTCCGCTTGGGCAACCCTGATGCTAGACTCCCTGGATGGGGGCCCTGTTTCTCTGCTGTGCCTGGATGAGGGCAGCAACAGTCAGCACCCGCCTGCCTAGCTCGCAGCTGGGCACTGCTCCCTGCTAACGCAGCATGTACCAAGAAGGGCCCCCCCGCGCTCCCCTCCCAGCCCAGCTGCCACCCCCAGCCCTCACAGCCGTGCCGGCATGATTTATGGTCCTGAGCCAGCACCTGTGTGAGACCTTGAGGAGACCTCAAGTGGCCCCCCCCTGGTCTGGCAGGGTCAGGGCCCAGCAGGAAACAAAGGGGAGCAGGGGTGGTGGGCAGGATGGTCAGAACATGGGCCTAGGGGTGGGGGGCAGGAGACAGATGCCAAGGCCCCAGGGCCTTCAGGCAGCTCTGAGTCCAGCTGGGGACCCTGAAATGTGCCCCCTGCCCTCAGAATGTTCCCAGCTGTGTGGCAAAGGAGATATTGAGGGGGTGGAAAGGGGTTTCTTCAGTCTTGTGCTCCTTCCTGCCCTTCCCACAGCAGACTGGAAGCTTCGAAGTCCCACTGGATGGCCTAGGCCTTACCCAACAGCCCCCAGCCTGGGACCAGGGCAGGGCTGGCAGCGGCCTGAGCCTGAAGCAGGGAGGAGAAGAGGTTTGGGGCTCCAGGTAACACAGAGCAGCTGCTGGCTGAGCTGTAGGGCTTTAAGACCGGGCCTGGACAGGGCCGCAAGCAGATGGACAGAGGCTCACCCCTTTAGCCTCATGTTCTGAGAAGGCCCAGCAGCCCTGGGGTCACTGCTAAAGTCAGGGGCTTAGTGAAGCTGGGGCTCATCTAGATTTAAGCTAAAACACCCTGGGAATCCCCAGGCCCAGCTCTTACCTGAGGCAACCCAGCACTGCCCTCAACCAGAACAGGCCCAACATAGTTCCTCATTAGCCATGGAAGGCATCACTAGACCTGCAGACTGTCCCCAGCTGCCTACCTCTGAGAAATTCTCATACGCTTCTCTCCTCAGCCACAGGGCCATCTACCATCCAGCCCAGCGCCCTGGACATTCAGAGCAACCGTGAGGTACCCTACAGCTCAAGTACCAAGTGGTTGCCTGTGAGGGTCAGAAGCTTCTGTGCCTCCTTGAGGCCGAGCCTCGTCACCTCCCTCCATAACCACGGCAGCTTCTTCCATCCCAGGCCCTAGTGAAGGGCTGTCTCCCCCTACTCACTCAGACCTTAGACCTCAGAACCATAGCCCCTTCACTGTGGCACCTCCGGACTGGGGGCCTCTGGGCTCGGGGCCCAGCGTGGGTGAGGCTGGGGACAGAGGGAGGCAGGCTTCCTGGGTCTCCTGTGAGGACAAACAGAAAGCTTTGAGGCCTCGGAAAATCCCGCCTGGGATTCCAGGCCCTGCCGGCGTCACTGCCTTTTGACTATTGTCCCCAACGGAAATGACCCAGCCCCCAGGCTGCAGGGACAGAGCGGCCATTGTGAGGCCCCACCAGGCTCAATGCCCCCTTGTTCGTCCTCCCAGCCCCTAGCAAGACTCCGAGGCCAGTTCTTCCAGTTGCTAGTTGGAAAGAAAGGGCCTGCCTTCAGGCACCAGGCCTTGGGTGGGGCAGGGCGGGGCTGGAGAAATCAGCCCCCCTACCCTGTACCCCTATCGCCCAAGTCCTGGAAACAGCCACTGTCCATGGTGTTTCTGCAACTCACACGGCCCTGTACAGGGAGACCTAGTGATTAAGTACAGTAGTTAGACCCACCCAGCTCAGCCACTTAGAAGTCAAGTGACCTTGGGAAAGTCATTTCCTTTTCTCTGAAATGAATTCTCTTCTTTGGCGAAAACAATAGCTATTATTTATTGGTGCTTGCTAAATGGCAGGCACTGCTGGAAACAACTTTGTATACATTCACCTTGTAATCATTATAGCAACTTTGTGAAATAGATACTATTTTCCCCACTTATAGATGCTCAAGCTAAAGCTCCAATCTTTTGACCACGGATATGAAAAGCTAACTCATTGGAAAAGACCTTGATGCTGGGAAAGGTTGAAGGCAAAAGGAGAAAGGGGCAGAGGAGATGGTTAGATAGCATCACGAACTCAATGGACATGAATTTGAGCAAACTCTTGGAAAAGGCAATGACAACCCACTCTAGTACTCTTGCCTGGAGAATCCCATGGACGGAGGAGGCTGGTGGGCTGCAGTCCATGGGGTCACGAAGAGTCGGACACGACTGAGTGACTTCACTTTCACTTTTCACTTTCACTTTTCACTTTCATGCATTGGAGAAGGAAATGGCAACCCACTCCAGTATTCTTGCCTGGAGACTCCCAAGGACGGGGAAGCCTGGTGGGCTGCCGTCTATGGGGTCCCACAGAGTCAGATACGACTGAGGCAACTTAGCAGCAGCTGCAGCAGCAGCAGCAGCTGGGAGATAGGGGAAGACAGAGGAGCCTGGAGTGCTGCAGTCCAGGAGGTCACCAAGAGTCAGACACAAATTAGCGACTGAACGACAACATAGACGAAAACACTGAGAAGTGACTTGCCCCAAATTCCACAGCTAGGAAAAGACTTTTTAGAAAGCCAGGTAGTCCGGTTCTGGAGTCCTTGCTCTCTTCACTTTCCTCTGTTGCAGGCTTTCCTCATAGGGTGGTGTCGAGGACTAGAAATAGCAAATATATGAACTCAGTGGATGATGAAGCAGGTGTGGTAGCTGCTGTCCTCACCGTGGTGCCTAGATACCTGTAGGGACCAAAACTCTCCACTGCCCTGCCTGCTTCCTGACCCTGGGAAGCATCTTCTCAAGCACCTTTGCTTTCCCCGGGGGCCTGCCGTGTGCTCTACATCTGTCTGTGCCAAAGGGTGACCCAAAGGGAGAGAAACTCAATCCAGCTACAGCTGGTGGGAGATTTCCCAGCAAACTCTGCTCCTAACCAGAGTACTGCCACCAGACTCACCTCCACACGGAACAGACAGGAAACCAAGGCTCAGTGAGGGAGCGGGGCTTCTCAGAAAGCAGCATGGAGTTGGAGCCAGGGCTGAGAAACGAGGCAGATCTCCTGACCACCCCACCCCCTTCCCCTGCCTCACCAGGGCTGTGACAACTCAGGGGCTCTGGCGGGGCAGCCAGGGACATGTGCTTGGATGCTCACACACTGTGGGGGGTGGCGGTCATCATGCACAGGGCCCAGGACTCCCCAGCCTACCCCCACGTGGACCCTTCAGAAGACCTGGGGCTCAGCCATCATCCCAAAACCTGAGTGAGGGCAGGTGGTGGGGGACTCTCTGGGGAACCTGTAGGTGGGGGCTGGAGCACCAGGGAAGGCCCTTGATTCTGTTCTATTGAAGAGCAGAGCCCTATTTTGTCGAGCTTCCATCAGGCAGGGGCTGCCCTCATCCAGCCAGTTCCTAGGGGTTGTGGGCGTGGAGGTTCAGGGGTCCTGGGTCAAGGGTCCTCCTGCACAAAGCACAGGGTAGGGGGCCGGGCCCTGTGTGGCAGCCAGCTACCTTGGACTTTGGTATAGGGTCAGTTCTACATTTGTGTTTCTCCAGAGTGGCTCCCAGACCTCTAGCCTCACAGGCACCTGGGTGCTGGGTGAAAGTTGAGCTCCATGGGCCCCGCCCCTCGTCAAATCCCAGTCTCTGGGGTAGAGCCAAGGAATTTGCATTTTAAGCCAGCTAAGCATCTGATGGGCTTGGGAGTTGGAGAACCTATTTGGGGCATTTGGGCACAAGCAGGGAACTCAGAACAGTCTTCCTGCCAAGAAGGTCAGAGTTACCATAACCTGGGTTCTGCTGCTGGTGCACTAGGCTTGTGGGAGGGATACTCAAAGTGGGGACGGGGAAAGACTTCTACTGAGGAAGGACAGTGGCTACCACCATCCTGGGCTGCCCTGGACCCAGCCCTACACTGAGCACCCCACCCAAACTCCCAGGGGACATGTGAGCTGGGGTTCAGGTTAGGAACTTCCAGACAAAGCTGATGGACGAATTGGCCCCCAGCACAAGCCCCATCCACAAGCCTGGCCTGTTCACCAGAGGCTTTCTCCATGCCAGAAACTAGTCTGAGTGCTTTGCCTAACAACCCCGTGAAGCAGGTGTCGTTACTTTCACCTTTTATAAATGAGTAAACTGAGGCCTGTTAGCCAAGTTGGTAACATGCAAGATTTATGGGAGCTAGGGACTTACTTCGCTGGTGGTGCAGTGGTTAGGACTCTGCACTTCCACTACAGGTGGTGTGGATTCGATTCCTGGTTGGGGAACTAAGCTCCCATATGCCACCTGGCATGGGTTGCCCAAAAATAAATAAAGACTTACAGGAGCCACCTGTGTCTCTATTATGCCATTTTGGGGGTGGGTGGTATGGGTAGAGGGTGCCAGAGATAAGATCTCAGCTTCAGCTACATGTCTATTTTTTATTCAATATATTAAATATATTAATCAGAAAAGTCACATACTATAAATCCAGGAAAATACACAAATATAAATGTCAGAATCTGTCATTTGTCTTCCTCCTAGAGTGAGTCTATGTACACGTGGAAGGAGGGCAGGAAGAGAGCAAGTAGGAGGCGGCTGCTGGGGGCCCATTCCTCCCTCCCAACCCCACTCCCACCTCAACCTCTTCCTTCCTGTATTTACAGCAGCATTCGGCTTATTTACAGCATGGCGGTGTGTGTGTGTTAAAAACGGTTTATCTTACAAAAACATGACGACTAGGGCTGGGCTGGGGGGGTAAGACAAATAGTAAGGGTCACCCCTGTGAATGCATCCCTCTCCCCCAGGCCATGAGCTCCCTGCTGACCTCCCACAGAACAGGGGGAGGGGCAGCCAGTCTGCAGCTCAGGCCCAGGCCGGGGTGATGCTCTGGGGGTCCGTGGGCCATAGGCTAAAGGCACGTGGGGTGGCATTATGAGCGTGCACACCAAGTGCACGCATGTTCCCGGGCCAGGGTCAGAAGGGCAGTGTGTCCATAAAGATCTTGTCGACGATGGGTGGAGGGGGCACCAAGTCCTCCAGCTTGAGGTAGAAGATGCGCTGCAAGCCCTGGGTGCACAGGGTCCGCAGCTCGGGCAGCTTGCCCAGCAGGCGCGACAGGCAGCTGGCCGGCTGGGGCTCACCCGCCTCGGCCGAGACGTGCTCCTTCAGGCAGCTGGCAATGCGGTTCTGCAGCTCCTCTACCCGGCGAGGCTCCTGCAGCCCATGTCGGTCTGCGGTGGAGGGGGGACAAGGTGTGGGATTAGACGCACTGCCCAGAACCAGACACCCCTCTCCCCTGCAGAGTTGGCTGCCCCCAGGTCTCTGGAGCTACTGCTACTGACCATCTCCCATGCCCCCCTGCACTCCACACAAGCACTGGAGCCCCACCAGAAGCCCAGCAAGGCAGCAATGCTCGTCATCCTCATCTTCCAAGGGACAAAGTGAGGCCCATAGAGGTCCCAAGACTTGCCTAAGGTCACAAAAAGGAAATAAAACCTTAAGCAGGTTTCTGACTAGCCCAGTATTGTTTTTTTGGTTTCTGGTTGTCCCCACCCCAGATGGTAAAGAATCTGCCTGCAATGCAGGAGACCGAAGTTTGATCCCTGTGTCAGGAAGATCCCCTGGAGAAGGGAATGGCTACCCATTCTAGAATTCTTGCCTGTAGAAGTCCATGGACAGAGGAGCTTGGCAGGCTACAGTCCATGGGGTTGCAAAGAGCTGGACATGACTGAGCAACTAACACCCCAGACTATTGTGAGAAACCTTGGCTTTGTGTAGCAGCATTACAGATGTCACCTCCAGAGAAAGCAGGCCTCAAAACCTAGTGCTCTCTCTGCAGCCAAAAGTACCTTGGATTCTGTCCTACAGTTTTTTTGGTACTACGTAGCCTTGTGAAACTTAAAAAATTAACTGAAAAGGGGCAGGGGAAGTCCCCTACCAGGGACTTAAGTGGTGCAGTGGTTAAGAATCCGCCTTGCAACACAGGGGACAGGGGTTTGCTCCCTGGTGGGGGAACCAAGATCCCACATGCCTCAACTATCAAGGCCCATGTGCTCTGTGGCTCACGTACCATAACTAGAGAGTCCTTGCGCCACGACAAAAGATCCCGTGTGCCACAACTAAGACCTTACGCAGTCAAATAAATGAGTAAATATTTTTTTAAAAGAGAGAGAGAGATGGGGCAGATTCTGGTGCTTTAACAAATAAAGACCTGAAAACCTCCACATTTAATGCCAAAAACTCGTATCTTGCACAATTACGTTTACATATTTACATGAAGTACACAACCAGCAAAGCTAATCAGTGCTATAAGCAGTCAAGGTGGCAGCTACCCTTCAGGCAACTAATGACTAAAAAGCGGGCACAAGGAAGGGTTCTGGGGTACTGGTCATGGCTATTTCTTTTTTAAAGTATAATTTTAGTTATTTATTTATATTTGGCTGTGCTGGGTCTCTGTTGCTCCGTGGGCTTTCTCCAGTTGCAACAAGCAGGGGCTATTCTCTAGTTACGGTGCACAGGTTTCTCATTGTAGGGCTTGTCGTATTGCGGAGTACAGGCTCTGGAGCAGGAGAGTTTCAACAGCTGCAGCTCATGGGCTTCAATAGTTGTGATTCCTGGGCTCTAAAGCACAGGCTCAGTAGTTAAGGCACACGCGCTTAGGTGCTCCACAGCATGAGGGACTCTCCCAGATCAGGGATTGAACCTGTGTCTCCTGCGTTGGCAGGCGGATTCTCTACCACTGAGGCACCAGGGAAGCCCTGTGTCTGTTTCTTGATCTATTTGTTGTTTATGTGCATACACTTTGTGAAAATTTCCATGCAACATGATTCAGTAAGATTAAAAAAAAAAAAACCCAAACTTTAGGCCACACATGACACCTACACAGTTAGGATCTTGAGTAGTCTGGGCTACGTCAGGGGCTGAGGGTTTGCCGTCAGCCACAGCTAGGCCTGAAACCCGGCCCTGCCAACCACCAACTGCATTGCCCTGAGCCACACCTGCCCTCTCTGCACCTCGTCACCCTCACCCCACAATGTAGGAGGCCCAGGAAACACCAGATGCTGGTACATCCAGAGCCAGGCCCTCAGGCCTTCCCCATCTCCCTGGGTCTGGGGACCGGCCTCCCACCTGTGATGAGGACAAGCGCGGAGAGGCAGGCGAAGGCAGGGATGTCGACCACCAAGCTGTGCAGGGAGCGAGAGAAGGCCAAGATGCTGTCGATCCAGTCCCCGAAGCCACGGGCACATTGCAGGCGGTGCAGCACCAGGCCTGAGCAGAAGATGAGCTTCCCCTCGGCTGGTTTAGACCTGGCAGGTGGGGTGCAGACAGCTGTTAGGGGGGCTGGAGGGCAGGGCGCCAGCTGAGGGCTGAGCACACAGTGGGACGCTCACCGGTAGGCCAGACGGAGGATAAAGAGCTCCAGAAAGGCGGACTCCAGCAGCAGGTCCTGGTCTCCGGGAGACAGTTCAGCAAAGCCGGGGATCTTCTCGGCCCACTTGCGAATCACCTCCAGGGAACCCGAGAGCAGGTCGTAGAACTGCTGCACGTCCCCAGCATCCTCTTTCCCGAAGTGGGGCAGCGCCAGCTCCTGGAACTGGCAGGTGGCCCAACGAGGTCAGACCCCAGAAAGAGCCCCACACCTAGGCGGCCGTGTACAACTGTGTCATACCCTGGGATGCCAGATCCCAAGGGTGAGAATGGAGCCGAGATCCCGCCCACGCTTGCTTGCCAACTCTCGCCTATTAACCCAGAGCCGAGGCTGCTGGAAGGAGCGCATTTTTTTTTTTTTTTTAATTGGCCACCGCCCAGAGGGGTACATTTTTCCATCTGGTCAGCCTAGAGGGGCCAACCCTCTTTTCGATCTGTGGAACTAGGGGCTGGCGGGTGGCTTTTCTCATGTGTAGGAAGTGCCAAATGTGGGCTGGGCAGGGCCTCACCTTGGAGTAGTCCAGTTTAGAAGTGCTGGGCCCCGAGTCCAGGTGCGCCCGGACCAGGGAGGTGAGTAGGTGGGCTGGGGAGGTTTCTGGGGGCTGCTTGGGCTTTGAAGGGAGCCGACCCCGCCGTCCTTTCAGGCTGTCTGTCCGGACAACTGCAGAGAAAAGGGCTGGAGTGAGGCAGGGAGAAAGGGGCCCAGGGAAAGGACTCCCAGCCCAAGCTGTGCACCCCGGTACTAAAAGCATGCCGAAGTATGAGGAGCTAGAGCCCCCGAGAACCCAGGGGACCCTACAGCGATCTCCACTCCCACAAGGCAGGCAGGTGGACTGGAGGCAGGGGAGGACAGAAGGCCCAGGCACGCCCTCCCTTGCGGCCCACCAGGACAGATGTCCGGGGGGGGCGGTCTGCGGGCCCCACCCCACTCCAGCCCATCTCTGTCCCTCGGGGCCTGTCCCAACCACCCACCTTCCTTCACCATGCCCACGGCCAGGCACTTCTGGAAGCGGCAGAACTGGCAGCGGTTTCGCCGCCTCTTGTCCACAGGGCAGTCCTTGTTAGCCAGGCAGATGTACTTGGCATTTTTCTGCACTGTGCGCTGGAGGGGGCCAACACGGAACAGGCTGTCAGAGTGTGGGGTGGGGGTGGGGGAGAGCCAGGGGAGGGGACTGTCCAGATCCTACTGCCATTGCAGACAAAAGCGCTCTCTGTTCACAACTATTTTTCTAACATTTGGGTGGCAGGGGAGGATAAGATGGATGGGTTGGGGGAGGAAGAAAAAAAGTCTTGGGGACACTGGGGGAGGGTTTGGCCTTACCCTCAGGACGCAAGATGAGGGGCGAAGGGCTCCCCAGCAGCCCAGACACTGACACTTCTTAACGTGCCTGTGTCCGCCTGCCCCTTCCCTGAGGCAGACACGAGAGGCTGAGGAGGGACCAGGGCTGGGGCCGGGCAGGGAGGCAGGCACCCAGCGCTGGGACAAACACGCAGCCTGTTCCCAAGTCCACCCCCAGCCCTCCAGCACCAAGCCCTCTCCTCGCATCCTTTCATCTCATGCCAAGAACACGAGTGCCTGGGCCCCCCCTTCCCACCAGGACCTTGAGTAGGGGGAGGCCAGACAGAGGAAAACCAGAGGCTGGCCACAGAAACTCCCCCTCCAGGGTAACCCCACAGCCTCACCCTCTGCCCCACTGTCGCCCCTCCCTCCATCTCTCCACCACCCCAGGGTCAGCATGAAAGGTCCCAGGTCCCTGTTCCTAGGATGGCAGCCCACCGGGCCAAGCCTGCCCTCTTCCTAAAGAGCAGACTTGTTGGAAGGAGAGCCCAAGCGAAGCCACCACAAAGCCTGCTGGGGTGAGAGACCAGCCTGCCCCACTTCTCATAAAAAGCTACACCCAGGGCAGCCCAGTACCTTGAAGAAGCCTTTGCAGCCCTCACAGGTGCGGACCCCATAATGCTGGCAGGAAGCATTGTCCCCACACACAGCACAGCGGCCCTCGCTTCCACCCGGAGCCCCACTCCGGGCCTTGGCAGAGGTCACAGGCGCGTCCAGCCTCCCTGAGCCATCAAGGTGGGGAGAAGTGGGCACCAGGCCTGGGAACGCTGTTTGCATGGAATAGCTCTCTCCCTCCCCCAGCTGGTGGGCGGCCTGCGAGGGGAACAGCTTCAGGGGGCTTGGGGCCAGGCTGGGACTGGGGCCGGGGGGAGGGCTGAAGGAAAAGAAGGCCGGCGGCTGGGGGGGCCCAGAAGCCTTGGGCAGCTGCTCTGTCCATGCCCGCAGGCCTTCGTAAGTCTGGCTGGGCGAGAAGGGGCCAAAGGAGCCATCCCAGGGAGAGAGCTGAGGAGGCTGGAAGCTGGGCGTGGATGGTGACGGTGCAGAGCAGGGACTGCCATAGTAGTCAGAGCCGCTGGAGGACAGGGTCTCGTCCAGAGGGCCACTCAGCGTGCCAGGGTAGCAGCCGTACACCTGGAAGTCCTCGAACTTGAAGGAAGCAGAGGCTGGGGAGGTGGCTGACGATGAGGACGTGGAGGAGGCCGAGGAGGAGGCAGAGGAGCACGGCTGGGCTGTGCCTGACAGTTGGTAGAGGAAGGTGTCAAACTCCCCTGTGTAGCCGTCCATGAAGGTGCTGAAGCTGGGCAAGGCGGTAGGGACAGCGGGGGCTGCCTCGGGGCTGGCCAGGTCCATGGTGGGCTTGCTGAGCTCAGGGGTCAGGAGGTCGCCTGCCAGGTGGTCACGGGGTCCTGGGCTTGGTGCTGGTGTCCCATACTGGGCTTGGATACAGGGCATCTCTGGAGAGGGAAGAGACCAAAGTGGGGGGAGAGGGAAGTCAGTAAGAGAGGCCTGAAGCCTGACCTCTAAGTATAGGTCCTTGAGCGGCCAGGAGGCAGGACTCCCAGCCAGACATGGGACACTGAGGCGTTAAGGCCATGGCCCACCACAGAACCCAGGAATCCTTGGTACCTGGTCAGAGCACCACCTCAATGTCCATGTCACAAAGCCCCTAGGCAAGGTCCCAGCAAGGGTGGGCTCAAGTCGGAAGGCCAACCACACCCCGGGCAGCCTGGGAACCCTAGGGAGGGCATGTAGCCAGCATTTCTCTGCTGGAACAGGGGAAAGCTGTGTTCGTCCAGCCCCCTGCCTCTCCCTAACTGGGTAAGGCACGGGTGGGGGCTGGGAGAAGGGTGGGTGGGAGAGGCAGCCAGGCAAAGCCAGAGCCCAGTCCTGGGAGCAGATACGCCGTTCCTCCAACCTGGCACTTCTGGGAATATTCCCAGGCATGGCTCAGCCTCTGCAAAACCCCCTCCTGTCCTCCCCCAACAGTGCCTGAGCTGAAGAACAACATCCTGCAAATGGAAGAGGAGCTGAGAGTGAAGGCCCAGTTGCCTATGAAAGCAGCCAAGACAGCAATTAGCCTCTCCCTACCCCCATCCCCAACCCCACCCTCACCCTACATACTGAGCAAAGGCTGTAGATCCCACGCGCACCCCGGTCCTGCCATCTGGGGATGGGCACCCACTCTACATTGCCTGGGATGCTCTCAGAAGGAAAGAGCAAAGGAGCCCGACCTCCTTCCCCAGTACCCCAAGGGATCAGGTAACTGGGATCCAGACCTTTAAAAGGCCATATGCTGGAGGGCGGAGTGTGGCGGGGAGAGCAGCCCCTGGACTTCGAGTCCTGAAAAGGAACTTCTCTGCTTTCCCGCAGCATCTCCCCCTATTATTTTTACGAGAGCACTGAGTCCAGCAGACTGAGGTGGCTGTGTAGGGCAGAGGAGAAGTCTGCTGGGGGTGATGGAAGTCTGGGTCCCTCCACTAAGCAGTTCTGTGCCCTGAAGAACCCAGGAGCTCAGACAAAGGGGGCTTACACCCCCTCAAATCTGGAGGAATCTGAAGGAGCAGAGAGAATCATTCAGGGGGGATCTTTAAGTTCACAGACAAGTCAAAAGCTAACACAGAGAGGAGGTTCTCATCCTACCTCCTTGCCTTGTCTCCGTGACTCTAGCCTCATCAGTCAGGGAGGGAGGCTGGGGAAGAAAGCAAGCTGAAACAGGGCGTGCCATGACCAAGGGGGACAGCAGGAGGGGGCAAAAGCTGGCATTACCTCCTGGCCAAGAGCCTGGGGAGTTCTCCCGTAATAGGCTTTCTCCTGCCTCCTTGGGCCCTGGACAGGGCAGCTCCACCCCCGTCCTGACACTCCCACAACCAATCCAGACAACAGAGCCCCTAGAAACTTTGGCCCCACCAACCAGTGGCGCCCATCCATAGGCATAAAGTACCTGCAAGCGATAAGGCTGGCCCCGTCTGTCTGCGCTAAGACAGCCTGGCAGGGAAGGCTTTGGGGTGGAGTAAAAGAGGCAGCAGCTACGCAGGACTGGGCTGGGCATTCCAGCCTTATTCAAATCCCGTTTCTCCACTTGGAAGTCCCACATCCGGATCAACCCCCACCAAACTACCCCCACTCCTGCCTTCATGCAGGTACTTAATGACACAAGATATGGACCTCCATCCAGCCTCTGGGAGGGACACACGGAGAAGGAAGAGGCGGGGTTGAAGGAAGGAGCAAGGAGAATCCGGCTACAGGCAGGTCTTGGCAACAATGTGGTTTGCACCTGTTGTGCTAAACAAGCCTCAGGCTGCACCCTACCTGTCTGATCCGACAGAGACTGGGGAAGGGGATTCTCTAGGTGGTACCCCACCAGAAACTCCATCAGCAACTTCAATCAAGGATCCCCAAGGACGAAGCTTTCCACCTCTCTCTCTCTCTCTCACACACACACAGATTCAAGCTACATTAAAAAACAATCTTCCCTACGCTTCCAGAGACTGTGCTCTGCCCTAAGAAGCCTCTTTTATTCCAACACGCACCAGCACCCCCTCCACAGTTCAGTCACCAATGTTAAGCCATTTGCTCGGACAATCCAGACCTCTCCTAAGATAGTTCAGGCAGAAACTTCCAACTGGGGAACCCTAGAAACTAACCCACAGCATTAAGAATGAGTGTTAAGAAAACAACTAGGGGTATAGGAGTGAGCTGACAAGCTGAGGAGGAGACCCTTTTGGAAATCCAATCCTGGAAGGAGTCGGATCCCAGCAGCCCAAAACTCTGTGCACCTTTCCCCGCACTGCACTGAGACCCCCATCAGCAACTAACTCCTGGGAGCCCTGTGCCAACTAAGGGAGCCTGGGAGACTGAACTCTAGACAGCCTCCTACTGAACAAGTCCCCACTGCAGGCGCCAACTGAACTCTGTGGCTTCCACCTTGCACAGACCCCCGCCTCCCCAACACACACACACAACACCCAGCAGACTCCAGTCCCATCTGGGTCTTCATCCCGTTCCAACCCCTAACCCCCCAGCCAGAGTTGCAGCCTATACTCGCCCTCCTTCATGCTAACCCCAAAACATTCTTTCGGTCCTCGCAAACACTTATCTCCTTCATGCAACACCCCCCGCCCCTCCCTGCCACAAAACCAAAACGGAGAGCCCCGCTGAGATGCACGCTTTCCAGGGGGCACCTACCCGGCTGGCTTCTGCTCCCCCTGCCCGGGACCGGCGCCCCAAGTCGCAGCCTGGTCCCGCGTACGCTCCCGCTGTCTTGCACACTCCCCCAACTTTCGCAGCCTCCACCACTGGGACTCCCGGCCGCGCCGGACCCTGCTCTTAAGCGCTCCGTGACGCACGGGGAGGGGCGGAGGCGCCACTGACGCACGCGGCCCGGCGAGCTTTGGCCATACAAGGGCGCGGGGGGCGGCGCGGTTCCGGCGGGAGGCGGCCAGGGGGAGGCGCGGGGCCGGGGAGCCCGAGGGGGCGGGGCGAGAGGGGGGGCCTGGAATGTCTGCGCGCGTGACGCACGCGGGGTTCCATTGACGCAGGGAGCGCGGATTGTTTGATCTATAAATAGTCCCCTCGCGCCCGCCGCGCCAGCTAAAAATAGCAGCTCGCAGACTCGCAAGGCTCCGCTGGCCGGACCCAGGAACACAGGCCCCCGGGGCAGAAAACAGGCCCGAGGGCCAGAACCCGAGAAGAGGGCGCTCTAGCTCCGAGGCCGCGGGGCTTCCCCGGACGAGGATCTCCTCACCCTCCGGGTGCTCCTGGGAGCCACGACTGCGCCTGGCTCCGCCTCTGCACCTTCCCCAGCCTTCCCTGCTGGCTTGGGGTGCCACTGCCCGGCTGGGCGGCGCGGGCAGGCCTTGGGCTGGGCAACTCAGGGACGCGTCCCGGGGAACCAGCGGGGTCTCGAGTTGAGAGGTTGGCCAGGGACGTCAGACACCACAGTACCCACCACACAGACACACACTTACTCCCTACTTCCTCTCCCCAATTTCTTATGCAAAGTACCTTCTAGAGGGTAGGGATTCGCCAGGCCAGAGACAGGCCAATGCTGTGCTTCACAGCTGAACTAGATTTCTCACCACTATCCTCCCCGGTCCCTGACAGGGTGAGAGCACTCTAATTGGGAAATTACCGAATTTCAGAACCGGGTGGAGCCTGAGAAATCTTATCGAATTTGTGCCGACTCTTCCCCATTTTATAAATAAACGGGCTCAGAGAAATAATGACACTTGCTCAAGGTCACAGAGCAAGGTGGTGGCACACTGGGGTGGAACCTGACTACATCTCTAGGGGATCCCTTCACCCCCCCCCCCCCCGCCCTCCGCTGCCCACGATCCCTCCCTCCCACCTCACTTCCAGCACCTGCAGGCAGTTGTCTTTCACGTGCACGAGGGCACAGGCCAGGCTGCAGCCACCTGCAGCCTTTCCTAGATAGGGCTGTCACCCCTTGCCTCCCTAGGGTGCCCCAAGTCTGGAAAGCCAACACCTTTGATAAGACAGGAAGGAAAAAAGGCTAATATTTAAGAGAAGAGAGCCCCTCCCCTCCCCCTGTCCACACTGAGCCTGTGACCAAGGACGCCACTCTCGCTTCCCCTGGTCACCCAACAGCACTTCCCTCTACCCTGGAGGCACTTCCTGCTCCTCACTTCCATTCTCACCTCCCTCTCAGGTTTCCCACACTCTGCTCTCCAGCCCTCAGTTCTGCCCACTCAAAGGTCCCACCAGCACTTCCAACATCACCCATTCTCCACCATCTGCTGTCTCTGCACTCCTTGCCCACCACCAATCTCTGCTTTTGAAGCCTCACACGCTACTTTTCACTTTCTTCTGAAATCATACTTTGATACTGCAGCCATGGCCCGTGCCTCACTGGCACCCGAAGGCAGCAGAGCATCTGAGTGAAGCCAGTGACTTGCCCTTTTCCCTGCCCACACCCACTAAGAAACTGCCCGTTCACCAATTGTCTCCTCTTCACACCCTACAGTCCACGACGGACGGAGCAGGCTCCGTGTAGTAACATCAGTATCTTTCAGTCAGAACCTAGCATAGCGCCCCCATCGCAGCATACGCTCTCAACACAGACCAGTGTTTGGAGAGCTCTGGCCTTTGTTAAACCGTCTTCCAAAGACCCTTCAAGGCCACCTTCATGAAGGTGAAGTGTGGATAGGATGATCTTTAACCAAAGTTTTGTTTTTCTTTGTCTTAGGCTTTTGCATTGAGATATTACTTGGGAAAAACACAAATTCCACAGCTTAAACCTGCTTTGAAACCACTAATATAATTCATGTCTTCCCATTTTGCAGATTAGGACCCAAGGGCACCCAGAAGAGCTGCACCTTGCTCAGAAGCACAGGCAAGTCTGGGCTGGTAAAACTAATCCAGTCACGTCACAGGCTGGTTTCCCCACCTAGCCCCCCTCCCCACCCACCCCAGCAGAGCCTTCCTCAGAAAAGAAAACAATTCTAGTATGGTAGCAAAAGTTGATTATTCAGGTCAATGTTCTTCCCTCCAAACCTCACCACCAAAACACAAAACAAAAACAGGTGTATTAGCTGCAGCCTTAACGGCTCTTTGAAAGCTGAATCAGCAGCCTTGAGCCCTAGCACCTCCTATATACCCCACCACTTTCCATTTGTAAAAAGCAACACAGACATTCCCTACTTTGTCTACCCAGAAGCCTCATGGAACTCAAGTGTGGTAAGGAGCAGTCCAGGTTCCCAGCCTACATCTCCACATCTAAGCATCTAGCCTCCAGAGCTGTGCTGGCAGCCCAGGGCCCACCTGGGCGGGAGATGGCAGGTTTGGAGGCAGTAGTCTTGCTGTCCCAAAGGCAGAGGGTGGGAGAGGCAAGAGCAGCTGCCACCTGGCCATACTTGTGGAGGTGGGGGATGCTAGGGTCTCAGAACACATTACGCTCTGAAAATAAGTAAGGAGAAAAGGGCAGAGTCCTATGGGAACATAGCCAGGAGCACCTAGCCTAAGACAGAAGGGAGAGGGACTGGGGGTCCTTAAGCTTCATCCCTGCCAGCCAGATGCCCTCCAGGGAGGGCGGCCTTGGGCTCCAAATCCAGAGAATCTTAGTAGAATCCAACTAAGGTGGAACTCTTGAAAACGCATAACAGATGCAAACTTTGGGAGGCCTAGAGCATAAACTGGTCCAAGGGCAGATGGAGACTCCAAGGGACCTCACTAAGTCCAACCCTTAAGATAAGCAAGGTCAGAGTGAACAGCTCATTGTAGGGGAGATAAGGGGTGGAAAGTGACAGGTAATAACCATGGGAGGAGAGGTATCCAAAACTTTTGAGGTGAGGACCAGAATGTAAGGCAGGGCCAGGATAACTTGGGAAGGGCAGGGGAAGATGTCATGCTGGAGACAAGAGAGAGCTGCCCAAGGTCAGGCTCCCACAGCACGGCACAAGTGCTGTGCCAGCAGCACCGGGCTCCCCACTGTCCCAGTACAAAGAACTTGGGCTTCAACCTTCCCACCACCCACTGGGCACATTGTTCCTCTTCCTTCTACTCTAATCCCACTCACCTTCTAAGACTTCAGCTCATGCCACCCTCCTGGACCAGCCTGACTTGTAATAATAAGTACCTTCTCACCAGAAGATTTGGGGGTGTGAGGAGTAGGGAATACCAGTGAAGGATCAGACCTCGGCTTAGGACACTGCATGGATTCTTCCATTTCACCCTCTCCCTAATCTTCTAGGAATTACCACCTGCATTTTATAAATGAGGAGATGGAGGCTTAGGGGCCAGGAATCAGAACCCCCCACCCCCACCCCTGCTAACTCCCAGCTCTATGCTGGACCCACTGCCCTCAACTCTGAACTCCAGAGCTCTGGCTTCTGACCCCGTGAGCTATGAGTCTCATAAGTATAACCACAGAGCCAAGTACACACATGTCCTGCAAACTGAAAACAGCAGTGCCTACGAGGAGGTCTCTGCGGGAACTGGAAGCATCCCAGTTCCTAGTCTGAATGATGGTCACCTGGGTGACCTATGAAAAAGTCATCAAACTATACACTCTCAAGATTTCACATCTATGGTTTGTATGCTTTTTTGAATGTATGTTATACTCTCAGAAATAAAATGTTTATTTACAAAATGTGCTCAGTCGTGTCTGACTCTTTGTGACCCCATGGACTGTAGCCTGCCAAGCTCCTCTGTCCATAGAATTCTCCAGGCAAGAATACTGGAGTGGGTTGCCATGCCCTCCTCCACGGGATCTTCCCAACCTAGGGATGGAACCCAGGTCTCCTATGTTGCAGGCATATTCTTTACCGTCTGATCCACCAGGGAAGCCCAAATAATCATGTCTAAATGGGAGAGAGACATCAATTCAAATGGATGCAGATGCCGCTGGCATTTACTGAAATCAGAAACGGAGGTTGTTTCTCACGTATTTGTTCTATCAACACAGATTCAGCATAGCTACGGTTAGGAGAGCCCGCAGTATCTACACGAGAAAGGTCTCCTCTCCCAGTGTTTTCTGAATCGCTCAGCTAGGCCCTGGTCCCTGCCTGTCAAATCCTTTGCGGCCCACAGACTTATGTCCTCAGACCATCCCTCCCAGCAACCAATGTGTGAACGTGAAAGCAAGGCCCTGTCTCCCCTACCTTGGCAGGAGGCATCCTCAAACAGTACGTAGCCCAGGGCAGCCCCCAAATGGGCAGCCAGAGTGCACCATCATCCCCCAGGCAAGACGGTGGGTGAATAGGAGATGGAGGAAGTGGAACTGCACTGCCCCTTTCCCACACTGCCCCCACCCCCACCCCACAGTCAGGCTGGCCCCCGCCCCTGCTGAGCAAAGGGCAGGAACTTGCCCTACTTTCACCAAGACCATCCCCACCCATGGGCCTCCACACCCTTCCCGGGGGGTGGGCAGAGGGACTGAGCTCTGCCTCCTCCCCTACCGCCCCCCGGAGCTTCCCCTCCTGAGCCCCAGGACCCACCACCAGGCCTGACCGGCCACTTCCTCTTCCTGCCCCGGCATCGCATTGAGCAGGGGGATTTGCGCTGTGGGCAGGGAAGCGCTGCCTACTGCCCCAAGGGGCTGCCACATAAGGCTTTGGGAACTGGGGATGTGGGGTCAGGCCCAGGCCTGATCTCCTGGCCCTGGCCCAGGCCCTGCCATGACCAGGCGTGTTGTTCCCTCTGGGAAAACTGGCTCCCAAGGACACACAGGTCAGCCACTGCTATCCACGTCTCGCCCAGCCCCCAACAGGGCAAAAGATACAGGAACTCTCAGATGCATCTTTGACCAGGAGCCAGCAAGCCTGGTGTGTGACCCGGGCCAGTCCCTTGCCCTCTCCCAGAGCGTTTCCTCATCTGCCCAATGCTGACAACATCACAAGTCCCTGTGCTGTGAGAATTCCCTGACAGAAGGCAGAGGCTCCACAGTGAAACGGGAGCATTGTCTGGGGACCTGGGCTCTAGAGCAGGATCCTGTGGCAAGCACAGAAAGGAGACACCAAGGCCGTCAGCTCGACTAGGGGGCCCCACACCCTCCTCCTCCAAGAATCGGGAGACAAATAGTACCCCTGCCCCGCCTCTCCCCTCCAGGGCTGAGTAAAAGGAAATGAGAGTGTGTCCAGAGATGGGGCTCCACCCAGCACCAGGAAAATTCCAGACTGCACGCAGCAAGTACTCAATTGATACTCTGAAGATGGCTGGTTGATTAAGGAGATCAGACCTCTCGCCACAGAGGTCATTTTCAGTCGAGTAATTTCTCCACCCCCAGCCCCGTCTCGGGCCAGAAGGAATCAACATACAGCATTAAAGAACAAGACCAGCCTTCAGGAAGAACATCCAGACAGAACTGAAAAGCACAGACAAGATCACGGAGTTCCTGGGGAAAAGCTGGCCCACGCCTCATTTGCACCCTCCGCAGCTCTCCTTCCGTCCCCCCAGGTTGCTCAGATCCTGGCCAGCTCCTCTCTCCCCCACCCTTGGAGGGTCTCCCACCACCTTGCGGAACATCAACAACCCACCAAGTTCTCCTGCCTCTGCCCAAGGTCTCCACCCAGCCTCCTTGGGCAAAATTTCAAATTCCAAAATAAAAACCCTCTGATAACGAGTCCCAGCCGGAAAGACTGATGCATTTTCCTATTGTTAAAGTATTTTTAGTCACAGCCTCTGGATTCGTTTAGAGACTCACGTTCAGAAAGGGAAAAAAAAATTTTTTTTTTTTTTCGAGAACCAAGGAGGAGAACACGGAGCCTCCCACGTAAGAAGCTCCGCTTGTTCCACGCCGGCCCAGGCTCCTGGCCTGGCTCCCGGGGAGCGTGTTTGTGGCAAGCTGGTTGGCGGCTCCTCCAAGCCTCGCTCCGGCCCTGCTTCTCAGGCACCCAAGCAGCCGGGAAGCCAGGCTAGGAGGGCAGGGCAAGGGCCGAGGGCTCAGAGACATCAGTCTATGGGTTCAGATCCCAAGTCCCAACCAGCGAGGGGCCCGGGGGCCTTACCCAGGGGCCAGTGCTGAGGGACCTGCCTGATAACCAGCTCTCCTCAGCGTCCCTCCCCAGCCTGAGCAGACCAGTGCCTTATCCAGGCCGGGCCAACAGGAGAGGAGGATTGAAGAGCCTGTTGCAGATCTCTGAGGAAGGAGACTTCCACGTCTCCTGGTTCTCAACCACAATGTGGTCCAAGTCCCACCATCCCAGGGCTGTCAAGCTTTCACTCTCATTCCTTGAGAGGATTGACCACCCTTGTTTCCCCCTCCATCCCTCCTCTTGAGGCCGAAGAAACCACAACTCAGACAGTCATGACGAAAAGAGATCCAAATGGCCCAGCCCCAGTGCCTTGGTTTCGCCATTCCTAAGACTCACCAGCTTCCTCCACACGACCTGCTTTGATTCTCAGAGGTCCTGGACAGCTGCACCAAGGGAGACTCCCAGGGCTGGTCGGGGCCTCTTCCTGGTGGCCTTGAGGAGCCCTGCGGGAAGAGACGTGACCGCCCAGTCAGCCTGTCCTGCCGGCCGCGGCTGTGCACCAGCTGAGTGGGCTCAGGACGCGAAGCGGCCTCCACAGCAGCGTGTCCTCCTCTGTTTATATAGCTGAAACCAGAGCCGGCCTCTGGGGACGGGGGAGCTGCCTTGGAGCCCTCTTGGCTGAGGCCTGACTTTGGCCTGGGTCAGCGAGAGCCCAAAATAGTCAGCTGACGGGAGCCCCGGCGTGAGCATGACCCTGGGCCCATGCCCGGGCCTGGCAGACAGGTGCCCACGTCACAAGACCAGCAGCTCTAGCGCTCATGGGGCCCCCTTGGCAGCCCCTCAGGGTGCCCCTGGCGGCATATCTGGCATGGGAATTCCACCCAATCACCTCCCTCATCCAGACAACAGACTGAATGCGAGGAATTCTGCCCACAGGAGCCACTGTGTACCCAGAGGGAAGGCCCGGCACTCAGGAGGCCGAGTCAGAGCTGAGAGCGGAGGTAGGGGCTGAGCAGAGGGAAAGTCACCCAGCCCGCTGCTGTCATCTTCACTCACGTGCTTCCTGCATCCAGACCTCCGGCTGACCAGGAACACCTGCCTCATCCACTTACAGTAACTCCTCTCCCCGCCCCGGTCCGCCCAAGTTGATGGCCCAGCGCCTGCTGCTATCAGGAGGCCAGGTGCATGCCCAGCCCAGCCCCCAGCACAGGAGGCCCTGCTTCCCAGGGCTGTCCCTCCTTCTCTGCAGGATTGGGGGGCTAGACACCCTGTCCTCTGCACCCCAGCCACCTTTCTGGACTCTCTGGCCCCTGAACACCAACGCCACATGAGGCAACAGTGTTTGGGGTTCCGGCGGGGATACTGAGCCAGCTCCCACTTCACCTGGTGGGGGGGTCTCTCAGAGATGGCTGAGAGGGGGCTGCTGCTTAGAGATGGCCCTCAGTTCTGGGGAAGGAAAAAGAATCACAGGGTCCCTGTCCAGGACACCAAGCTGAACTCCAGCTCTTTTGGGTAAAGATGTAATCAGGACTCTGGTACCCTTAGCCTCACCCCATCAACTTCCTGGAACCAGGCACATGCTGCCCTGGCAGCCATCACTCCCCACAACCCCATGACACCCAGGCCCAGAGGCCCCCCAAGCCTGTCCTGCTAAGAAAGTCAGGCTTCCCCCTTCCCCACCCCCGTACCACCCCCACTACCAAAGAAATCAGATCTCCCCGTGCCTAGCAGCGCCGCCTGCTACTTCTGCAGGGCTTCCCCCTCCATCCCCCAAACCACATCCGCTTCAAGCAGCTCCCACACCCACCTTGGCCCCCAACCACCTACTCAGGAGGCCCCAGGGGCATACAAAGGGCAACAGCAGGGCACTTACCAGTCTGGGTGGACCGACAGACTTTAGACAACAGTTGACCATCCCTAGGACCTTCGGGGCCTGGCAGAAGGAACCAACACCGGGGAGGAGCTGGGGCTGGCCTCTGTCCATGGTGGAGGCCTACAGAGGGAGTTGTGTGAGAGAGGAGAAATCAGCCGGCACGGCCATTCCCTGGAGACAGTACAGCCAGAAACAGACATGGGAACAGAGGCAGGACCCAGGCCATGACGGGGGACAGGCCAGCCCAAGGTGCCCCCTGAGCTGGGCATCAGAGGTTGGGGCCCACACCCCAAGCGAACAGCACTTGGGAACGTGGAGTGTGGCCAGGAGCTGCAACAGTGTCTGGAGCATCTCCAGGCCCTGGAGACACAGCCCCTCAACCTTATACCCTACTCCTGGGTGCAGTGACAGGTGGTACCTCAACCCAGCTTTCAGCTCCTTGATGTACACAAAAGGACAGCTGGAGGTAGAGAAAAGGGAGCCACCACGAGGACAGAGCAGAACACCCCTCTCTCCTTATTGGGCTCCAACTTGGTCCCCAAAGCCTCACAGGCCCCCACAAGGCAAGAGGTCCATGCTTCTAGCTCTAGGAGGCCCAGCCTTCTCATCTGAGCAATGGGGACTCTCAGGAAATCTTCTGTGAGGGGATTCTAGTCACAAAATAGGAAGATCCAGCTTGGGGAAGAGTGGTGAAGAGCACGGATGCCAGATCTCTGTTGCCTGGGTTCAAATCCTGGCTCCTTCACTTGTAAACTTGGGTGAGTTACATAACTTCTCTGCTCCTCATCTGTGAAAATGACTATCTGTAATTGATGTTTCTAAAATTAACAACCATAAGGTAATCAGCAGGTTTACAATGATTTCGCATGCAAAGGACTTAGTGCTGGACACACATAGGTGCTACTGTTATTAGGAGGAACTGAATGAAAACACATAAAAGCCAACTCCAGACCCTGGTCCCTATTCCAAGCCCCTTGTGTGCACCTGGGCTCTACTTCCAACACCGCATGTGAGTGCCATCCCTCCAAATTCTTCAAGTTCTTCCCTGATCCTGCTGGTGCCAGAGCCTTCAGCCAGGGCAACCCAGACCCCACTTCTCACCTACCCTTTTCCTCCCTTTACCCAGCCCTCTCCTTTCCTGACTGGGCCCCAAGGTGAGGGCAGGACCAGTCAAGGTGGGATCTTCCCTAGTTATCAGGTTGCCCTTCAGGCTGAGATGAGGTCTAGGAAAAGAGAAGTAGATGCTCCCAGGGTAGGTGGTAGAGGGAATGAGGAGGAAGTCCCAGAGGGTAAGTGACGGGCCCCTTCACTCTTCTAACTTCTGTCCCAGGGTCCACAGGCTAAGGGGCATTCCTCTGGCCCAAAGCACCCAGACTCTCCTCTTACAGAGCTACCAGCACTTCCAATGACCCTAGGCATACAATGGGGAGCAGGGCATGAAGAAGGGGAAGGCAGTTTGAATGAGTCAGAGGGCTTCCAACCCCAAACAGAAGGCAAAGTTCAGTTCAGTTCAGTCACTCAGCTGTGTCCGACTCTTTGCAACCCCATGAACTGCACCACGCCAGGCCTCCCAGTCCATCGCCAACTCCTGCAGTTTACTCAAACTCATGTCTGTTGAGTCAGTGATGGCATCCAACCATCTCATCCTCTGTTGTCCCCTTCTCCTCCTGCCTTCAATCTTGCCCAGCATCAGGGTCTTTTCCAATGAGTCAGTTCCTTGCATCAGGTGGCCAAAGTATTGGAGTTTCAGCTTCAACATCAGTCCTTCCAATGAATATTCAGGACTGATTTCCTTTAGGATGGACTGGTTGGATATCCTTGCAGTCCAAGGGACTCTCAAGAGTCTTCTCCAACACCACAGTTCAAAAGCATCAATTCTTCAGTGCTCGGCTTTCTTTATAGTCCAACTCTCATATCCATACATGACTACTGGAAAAACCATAGCCTTGACTAGAGGGACCTTTGTTGGCAAAGTAATGTCTCTGCTTTTTAATATGCTATCTAGGTTGGTCATAATTCTTCTTCCAGGGAATAAGCGTCTTTTAATTTCATGGCTGCAATCACCACCTTCAGTGATTTTGGAGCCCAAAAAATAGTCTGTCACTATTTCTACTGTTTCCCCATCTATTTGCCATGAAGTGATGGGACCAGATGCCATGATCTTAGTCTTCTGAATGTTAAGCTTTAAGCCAACTTTTTCACTCTCCACTTTCACTTTCATCAAGAGGCTCTTTAGTTCCTCTTCACTTTCTGCCATAAGGGTGGTGTCATCTGCATATCTGAGGTTATTGATATTTCTCCTGGCAATCTTGATTCCAGCTTGTGCTTCATCCAGCCCAGCGTTTCTCACGATGTACTCTGTCTGCATATAAGTTAAATAAGCAGGGTGACAATATACAACCCTGACGTACTCCTTTTCCTATTTGGAACCAATCTGTTGTTTCATGTCCAGTTCTAACTGTTGCTTCCTGACCTGCATACAGATTTCTCAAGAGGCAGGTCAAGTGGTCTGATATTCCCATCTCTTTCAGAATTTTTCACAGTTTATTGTGATCCACACAGTCAAAGGCTTTGGCATAGTCAATAAAGCAGAAATAAATGTTTTTCTGAAACTTTCTTGCTTTTTAGATGATCCAACAGATGTTGGCAATTTGATCTCTGGTTCCTCCACCTTTTCTAAAACCAGCTTGAACATCTGGAAGTTCATGGTTCGTGTACTATTGAAGCCTGGCTTGAAGAATTTTGAGCATTTCTTTGCTAGAGTGTGAGATGAGTGCAATTGTGTGGTAGTGTGAACATTCTTTGGCATTGCCTTTCTTTGGGATTGGGATGAAAACTGACCTTTTCCAGTCTTGTGGCCACTGCGGAGTTTTCCAAATTTGCTGGCATATTGAGTACAACACTTTCACAGCATCATCTTTTAGGATTTGAAATAACTCAACTGGAATTCCATCACCTCCACTAGCTTTGTTCGTAGTGATGCTTCCTAAGACCCACTTGACTTCGCATTCCAGGATGTCTGGCTCTAGGTGAGTGATCACACCATTGTGATTATCTGGGTCATGAAGATTTTTTTGTATAGTTCTTCTGTGTATTCTTGCCACCTCTTCTTAATATCTTCTGCTTCTGTTAGGTCCATACCATATCTGTCCTTTAGTGAGCCCATCTTTGCATGAAATGTTCCCTTGGTATCTCTAATTTTCTTGAAGAGATCTCTAGTCTTTCCCGTTCTATTGTTTTCCTCTATTTCTTTGCACTGATCACTGAGGAAGGCTTTCTTATCTCTCCTTGGAATTCTGCATTCAAATGGGTATATCTTTCCTTTTCTCCTTTGCTTTTAGCTTCTCTTCTTTTCACAGCTATTTGTAAGGCCTCCTCAGACAGCCATTTTGCTTTTTTGCATTTCTTTTTCTTGGGGATGGTCTTGATCCCTGTCTCCTGTACAATGTCACGAACCTCCGTCCATAGTTCATCAGGCACTCTGTCTATCAGATCTAATCCCTTGAGTCTATTTCTCACTTCCACTGTATAATCATAAGGGCAAAAGCAAAAGAGAAGGCAAAAGCAGGCTGCAAACCTGGCCCAGCCAGGTGTAGGAAGCCTACACCTGCCTCCCAGAGTGACACTGTCATCTTCCCACGCACCAGAAACAGTCTGCGGTCAGGCCCTAGCCCCCTGGCTCCCACCAACTTTCCCTTTTCTCCCTTCCAGCCCACTGCTGAGGAGTAAAGGAGGCCAAACACCTTCTATCACAGTCAGGCCCAACCTGAGTGCCAGGGTCTTCCCCACTTGTATCTGAGAACAGGGGCCAGAGTCAGGGATCCAGTTGGTGCCCCAGAAAGTGATTCAAAACATCTTAGAGCAGGTATCTGATCTCATCTCCAGTCCCACATTCGCAGTCCCTCCACAAGCATTTACTGAGGGCCTACTGTGAACGAGATAGTGAACCACGAACACTGGGAGACCCAAGGAGCAAACTGAGATCTGTGGGCCCCAGGAGGTTACAGTGGGGGAATGAATCAAGGTCAGTCACAATCAGCACAGTGCAGAGGACAAACTGGGGGCTGAGTGGGCTTAGAAGAGGAAAAAGTGACTCCGTCCCAAGAGAAATGCGACCATCAGCCCGGACTTCAGTCCCCAGTTCCAGCTCCCCCTCCTCCCTGTGCTCCAGCCTCATGGGCTCTTTCCCCACTCAGAGCCTCTGAACTGGCTGTTTCCTCTGCCAGGAAAGTCACTGCCTATGATGTCTGTATGGCCAGTTCCTTCTCATCAATCAGGTTGGCGAACCCATTTCACCTCCACTCCCACCCTGCAGCGTTAATCTGTTTTTATCATCTCCATAGGACTAACAGGTGCTCAGTAAGTACTGGTGGAATGTGGGAGAGGGGGACTCAATACATGCCTGCAACAGAACTGGGCTGGGAGGAAGGTTGACACTGCAGTTAAGGAGGTGTCCCTTCTATCTGGGGGCATACTCAAAGTCTGAGGGTTTTTCCTTATGTTGAGTCACAGTTAAGTCCAACCCCCAGTCCTGGATCCCAGTCCTGCATAGCTATGCCCATCTGGTAACTCCTCCTCCCTCCTATGGCATATTTGAGACTTTTCTTATCTAAACTCCTTGCAACAGGACATGAATGACAGATCCTTTGCAGCCCTGGTGGCTTCCTGATAGCATAAACTCTGCATTGGCTAATGTCCCCACCCAGAAGTGGGTATATTATACTTATCAACAATAACAACAGCAGCTCATATTTGTTGAACACCAAGAAACTTCCCTGGTGGCTCAGACAGTAAAGAATCTGCCTGCAATGCAGGAGACCGCGGTTAATCCCAGGATCAGGAAGATCCCCTGGAGAAGGGAATGGCAACTCACTCCAGTATTCTTGCTTTGAGAATTCCATGGACAAAGAAGTCTGGTGGGCTTCCATGGGATTGCAAAGAGTCGGAGGCACTGAGCATTAGTTGCTTTCACTTTCACTTTTTTTGATGTGCTAAACACATCACTAAGCACTTTACACCCATGTACTCTTTTAACCTCACAACACTATGAGGAAGCGATTATTATTATAAACATTTTAACAAGGAAGAAACTAAGGCACAGAAATGTTAAGCAACCTGCCCAAGGTCACACAGCTGGTTAAGTGACAAAGCCAGAATTAGAATCTGGGCATCCCCCTTCCCTCCTTGGACCTGTTTGGTGGGCACAGAGCAGTTTGATAGCCAACACCAGAGAGCAAGTGGGAAGCTCTGGGGCCTGGGTTGCTAGGCTAAACTTCTCAGCTAATTTTCTAAACTCCAGCACAGGCCTCAAAATTAACAATCAGTCACATTCATCCTGTTGGGCTTGATCCATCCCCACTTGTATCTGAGAACTGGGGCCTGTCTCTAACCCTGTCTGCCATCGCTTGGAATCTTGGCTTTATTGTACTATACACTTGTCATTGTTCCACTCAGCTCTCGGTCAATACAAAGAGTTGGCTCGCTTCCCTTTCAAGTCTTCATCCAAGTCACTTGGAGCAAGAGGGTCTAGGACCATGTATGAAGCCACCACTGAAACCTCCCACCAGGCTCTTATCAACCCCCTACTCCACCAGCACCCTTTGGGCATAAATGTTGTGAACCCACCTACCTCTTCCTTCCCAGCCTTCCTTTTCCCAGCACACCCCCCAACCCAAATTTATACTTCCTTGGAAACCACCGTAAATGCCACTTCTGCAGCATTTCTAATCCCAGGTCCGCTCCTGACTCCACGAGACCCTCACCAGGCTGTTCCTCTGTTGTGGCCCACAATGGGTTGCAGTGGGGAACTCGGGTCCCTCCCGGCTCGGCGTCCTGGCAGCCGAGCTCTCGGACTGAACTCCTGGAACCCGTTCCCTGAAGCCAACGGGTAAATGGAAGGAATTTCTCCGGCCTGGCCACCTCCAGCACCCCTCGCGGGCCAAACCCCACCCTTGGCGGGCTGGTGTGAGAAAGCGCTGGCCGCCTCAATCGGGGGCTGACTCGGAGCTAGCTGGTTCCTCCGGGAATCCAGTCCCTGACCCCCACCACCCCCATCATCCTGGTCTCCAAGCGGGACTCCCGGCGCGGCCCCGGCCACCCGACGCGCACCCTTGCAGACCCATCTCTTCCCGGGCCTCTCCCGGGACCCCCGTGCCCCCTCCCCGGCCCCCTCACCTGGCCCGGCTCGCCCGGCTGGCCTCTCCACCCCGCCTTCCGGGGTCGCGCCCCCACCAGCGGGGAGCGGCTCAGCAGCGCGGGGGCGCCCATGGCCCGGGCGGCAGGGGGTCGCGGGCACGGCGCGCGGGCCCCCACGGTGCCGCCGCCGCCTAGCGCTCCTGCCGCCGCGCCGCCGCGGCCCAGTGCCCCCAGCCCTCGGGCAGCCCCCCGCCCCGCAGTTCCGGCCGCAGCCGCGCCCCCCGCCCCCGCAGCCCGCGGCCGCCCGCGCCGCCGTCCCAGCCCTGGGCGCGCCTCCCCCGACGGGCGGGCAGGCGGGGGACCGTGACGCGCGCCCATTGACGTCTCCGGAATCCCGGCGGCGCGGCCGACGCAGCCTCATCAATGGGGCTAAAAATAGCGGCGCCCGGAATAGCCGCGAGCGCCCCGCCCCGCGGGCCCCCCTCCCCAACCCTCGCTGCACACCCCGTTACATAATCCGCCCGGCTGTGGCCGGGGTTGGGGAGCTGTTTTTCAGGTGAAGCGTCTGTGGCCTTGCTAACACCTTCCGACCGAGGCTGCAAACCTAGAGCTGACTTCTAAGTAAATTTACCCGGGGCTTCCCCAAGGAAGAGGTGGAAAAAATGAGGCCCAGAGAGGCTCGGCAGTGGTCCAAAGTCACACAGCAATTAGACTACTTCGAGAGGACAGGACCCCGGCCCTCTGAACCGCGGACACCCCCCTCAGCCTTGCTTGGCCTACATGCCACCACAAGGGCAAGGGGCCCGGCCAGCAAGGTGTCCAGCATTCACACAAGAAGGCGGCTTACAGAAAGAGCACTTGCTGGAAAAGTGAGATTTCTGAGAGAAGCATTTCCGGAGGCAGTTCCTCCCATACTGCTGTGTGACCTAGGGCAAGTTACTTCATCTCTCAGCCTGTTTCTTTACCTATAAAATGAGGATGATGCTATAATCATCCTCTTCTGGGTATCAGGAGTCAGGAGGACTGAACAACTGTGGAACTGTCTTGTACACAGCAGGTTCTCATAGTGACTTTCTCCTTGCTTTCCTCTAGGAACTTGACTTTCCCATTCCACAGAATTGCTTAGTGCAAGAGGTGCTTAGCGCAAGAGATACCTATGCAGAGGCCCCTGCACTGGCCAGGAGGCCCTGAGTGGCCCACTCTCTTCTGCCCAGTAAGACCCTTCCTGGGGATGAGAGTCTTGGAAGGTTTCTCTTTCCCACGAGACTGGTACACTCTTTGGAAATGGGAGAACTATACTTGTGTTGAGCAAATCAATCCTTGTCTCCCAACAGCAGCACACTTCAGAGGGGCTGGTTCAGGGAGACAGGCCAAGGCCAATGCAGTGGGGCTGGGGTTATGGTGTCTGCTCCAGTTCTGCTAGGCAGGCAAGGCACTCATAAGGCAGAACCAGTCCTGTGCTGTGGTCACAGCCACCAGCCCGTACTCATGTTTGGAGCCAACTTAAATTATCAGCATGCTAATCAACCCAGCATCCAGGCCGGCCCCACGCAGCAAAGAATCTCTTCTGCATTCAAAACTCTTCAGAAGAGGCCCCACGCGCACCCCCCTCCCCAGCCCTCATTCCGGGGCCACATTCCTCTCCCCACCTCCTGCCCACCCCCAGAAATCCTTTCCTGGACCTGTCCTAAACTCCTGCTGCAATTCACAAGTCTCTTTCTCTCCTTTTGAAAATGATCCCAAGGATCTCTGGTTTGTCGCAAAATCACTTTCTCAGAACCTCTATATTTCTTTCCCAGATTCAAATATTAGGCCAAGATGGAGATAAAGAAACCAATTCTTCAAAAATGCAAGGTGGGGGTGAGGGGGCTATCAGTCTGTTTTTTTCCTTCCCCCTTCCACCCTCCTCTCCTTCCTACCCCAGGAGTTCCTTCCAAATGGGCTTTTTAAAGAAGCCACTACCCCCCCACCTCCTCTTTTTCTTTTTCCAGAATTCTAACTTTTGAAATACATTTTAAAAATATTTGCCTGTGTAGGAGAAATACATTTATTTGGACAGGAAGAATAAAATTTTTTAAAAGTCTGAGTTACCACTTTTTCCATGAAGAATTCCAGCCCACAGAGGTCTCTCCCTTCTATAAATACTTTAGCACAACTTGGCTTTATTATATACTCTCCTGTTTTATAATGAAATAAAAATATATTAAAATATGTAATGCTAAAACACACATGCCCATGTCGCTTGTGGTGGCTGACTGAGGTGGCCAAAGGAACATAGTTTCGAGAGGCCTGGGACTGACTCTGGTCTCCACTATTACCAACTATGTGACTTCAGGGCAATTATTTACCTTCTCTGGCCTTCAGTTTCTTCATTGGAAACACACGGATGACAACATACCGATCTCACAGAGTTGTCATGAAGAGTGCATCTTTAATAGTACAGATAGAAGAGTGCAGCAACAAGTCTGGGACTCAGTAGCAAACCTGCCATTTCCACACAAAAGGACTTGGGTTAAGGCAGGGCTGGGGACTTCATCTTCAAGCTGCACATCCAAAGTACTCACCCTGGCTTTTCCAGATAGTATGTTTATCTGGAGGCTTGAGCTGCACAGATGAGGGTGATGTCACCTCATGATGTCATGACAGATGTCCAGCAAATTTCAATCCTCTTGTCTCGACCCAGTTAGTCAGTGGCCAAGCCAGGGCGACAGCCCCCATTTTCCGTCTCCCAGACCAGTACTCGAATTTGTATGCACCATCTTGTTCCTTTTCTTCGTAACTTAGCCTCTCCTCTCTCTACACAAGGTTCGGCAACTACCACAGAGCACACACTGCAGACAGGAAAACTGAGGGGAGAGAAGGGCAACTCCTTGCACGGCTCAGGAGATAGGACTAGAGGGGAAAACAGACCCCATTCAGCGCTATCCCACATTCTGGGAAATTCCTAAGGGAGAAGGACAAGCTCTTGCCACAGAAAGCTGGGGAGGCAGGACACAAGACACCTCCCTGCAAGAAGAGAATATGGGCACAGCGTGAAGGGATAGACAGGACCAGGTAAGGCAGAAGGAAGAGTATTCCACGGAGGACAAAGATTGACCTCAAAGTTCACAGATATGGGGTGGGGATAGGGTAGAGATACTGGGGACACAAAGCCCCAGGACTCAGGACAGTCAAACCCTTAGTGGTGTTCCCCATTCGCCCTTCCATCTCAAAGTAGCAGAACCTGGTAACCCAACTCCACCCAGTCAGGGAGACACCATTCCACCTTACCTCCACCCTAACCCACTGGGGGCAGGGGTAAAAGGATGTCCAGGGGGTGCCCCAGACAATTTGGGCCCTGAAGGGGCTCCCCTGTCCAGGTCCCAGCCCTCAATGAGGAGAGGGGCTGTGGAGGGGATTCCCTTCGTGGTTCCCTTCCTCACTCTGAGGATGGAGAAATACCAGGCTGGGGTCCCCCCACCCCTTCCCCAGGTTTAGGAGCAATTAAAGGGCAAAAAATGGGGGCACAAAGACCAGGCCTTTCAGGGGCTGTCCCAGGGATCATGGCTTTCCACGGGTGACCTAGATGGGAGTACATGCTCTGAATGGCATAAGGAGGAGGAGGAGGTGCCCTGCTGGGTGCTTTTAAAAGTGTCTCCACATTTGCTGTTCCCTAGTTGCCATGGAAGGCCGTCAGGGCCAACAGGAAACAGTGGCCAAATTCACCAGGCTGGAAGTGACAGAGCTGGAATTAATACCAAGATTTCCCCTAAATCCAAGCCAGCCTCTTTATTATTAAAAACAAACAGAAATCCTCTGTAACTTATTTTTTAAATTACAAAATCAAACAAGCTCGTTGTAAACAAATGCAAAACGTTACAGAACTGCGTGATGATTTACTAAGTGAGAGACCGGTAATCTATTCCCAGAGGAGTCGAGTTTGGTAATCCTCTGCTGTCTGCTTCCAGATTTCTCTCCACGTTGCCAGAGATCAGATCTGGCCCAGCGGGCCCTCCCAGAGGGGCCGGGACCGGAACGCCGGGCCCGGACCGGAACGCCAGGCCGGAAGGAATAGGGCCGGGCCCCGCTGCAGCGCTGCGGCCTCGTCTGTGCCCCACGCCGTGTTCCCGGGGGTGGCCGTAATGCCCCCGCGCCAGGCCGGGTTGGGTCGGGTGGGGCCCGGGGAAGCCGCTACGTCACCAAGCGGACCGGAGGGAGTCCACGCCGGGTCCAGCCAGGCTTCCATTACATCACCCGGCGGCGCGGACCCGCCGCTGGGTAAACACCGCTGCAAACCATTGGCTACCGTGCCGCCCTTCCAACCAATAGCACGAGCCCATGCAAATCAGCCATTGGGCGTTCACTGCCTTTGGGTCTGATGTATGCAAATAGACTTCTTTGCCAGGATTGCGCGGGGCGGCGGAGAGGAGGGGTGCCTCCAGGCTGAGAAAAGAGAGTGGCCCCGAAATCTGAAATCCGTAGCGGAACCGGTTGGGGACTTTCCATCTCAAATATGGTCCGGCCATTCCTGTGGGGACTAGAGAGTAATTAAGGATAAACCCCTATAATTCTTGAGCTATCTTTCCAGTTAGTCCGTGCTTCTTGGAGATCAGTGAACCTAAGAAATGATGCAAATATTAGTTAGGTCAAGTTGGAAAGAGAGGGAAGAAATAAATACAGAGGTACACAGAAAGCTGAACCGTTCTTTGGAGAACATCGGGGACAACTCTCCCGCTGGGGACACAAAGCAAAGAACAAAACAGATACATTCCCTGTCTCTGTGCCTTCTTACAACCCAGACTGCCATTAAAGCATCTTGCAAATAAGTAATAAGCGCCCTAAAGAGAAAACGAGTTGCAGGATGTCAATGACACATTTAATGAAGAGCTGCAATTTAGAAGTGGGATGGTGGATAAGGAAAGTAATTTTTCTCCTTCCTCAGGAAGTTAAGTTTTCAGCTGAGGAATATTTATGAGGTGGAGAGTCAGGGGAAGGGCCAAGAGTTCCAGGGAGAGGAAACAGTAAGTGGTAAAGCTCGGAGGTGAGCAAAAGCATTGTGGAGGGCCACGTGCCAGACACTGTGCCAAGCACTTTCCTTGTTTTGTCTCTTCCTGCCGTTCAACAGCACTCTTAGGTGGGTCCTGTTTAGTATTGCGGGAACTGAGGCTCCAGGAAGCTAAATAACGTGCCTAACGGCACACAGCTGAGAAATCACAGAGCATGGTTTGTATCCAGGTTGGTGTGGCCTCAGGTTTCTGCAGTGAACAGCTGGTTGTGGCCTCCTGGTTTAGACTCTGAAAATTCAGGGAGGTGAAGTGATTTGCTCTGCACTTCATGGCTGGCAACACAGCTAGGATCCCCAGGGAGGTCTGCAGATTTTTCACTGTGCTGTGAAGGAAGATGGGGTTCCAGAATGAGGAGTTGGGTGGGAAGGAGGGAGGGTGGGTAGAGAAGGGTCTTCCCTGCCCAGACCTTGGCCTAGAACTTGGGGTTGCTGAAGTGGAAATAGGTAGAAGTTTTAAAGCATCTTCCCCTGCAGGGGAGGGGAACAGGGTCTGCTGCTAGCCAGCAGGCAGCTGCCCTGGAGATGGAGGGGCTTGCCAGAGCAGCCCAGATTAGCTGGATCTTGTGTGCTCTCCAGGTTGCCAAGCGACGCTGCTCCTCCAGCTCTCACCAGATGATCCAGCTCTGGTTACCAGTGACAACTCCCGGGGGAGGGCCTGGAGACACAGGGAGGCCACAGAACAGTGGAGGCCAAGCCTTCCCTACACAGGTTTACCTGGCAGTGGGGTGGGTGTCCCTTAGCTCTCTGGTGGTCTTTGGGCCTGTCTCCCATATTCCTCTGCCATGAGCTCAGAGATCCAGGCACACAGGAGGGGAGCAGAGGCAGGGGCAGTGCCTCGGTACAGCAGGCCCTTCTATAGCGTGCTGACATAGGAGTTTGGGGAGGGGGTCCTGGCCCCACGCCTGAGCACTGAGAAGAGCAGTTCTCTGTGTGTGTGTGTGTGTGTGTCTGATCACTGAGCAGGGAATCTGTCATCAAGAAGGTAAAGCAACTCACCAGCCCTCCATTGCTCTTTTGTAAAATTTCCCACCCTTCTCCAGTCGGAGGGTTCCTATCCGTCAGAAGGGCTTCTCTGGTGGCTCAGAAGGTAAAGAATCTGCCTGTAATGCAGGAGACCGGGGTTTGATCCCTGGGTTGGGAAGATCCCCTGGAGAAGGGAATGGCTACCCACCCCAGTATTCTTGCCTGGAGAGTTCCATAGAGAGAGGAGCCTGGTGGGCTTACAGTCCATGGGGTCGCACTAACACTTTCACTTTTCATTCTCTGTCAGGAAGTTCTGAGATCATGGAATAAAGAAGTCCTAATTCCCTAAGAGTGCCTGTTCCACTGAAGGATTTGGGTGGGGGGGAGAATAATTAGGTGATTTAACTGTTAGGTAATTTAAAGCATCCTATCTTTAGGGAGAGGATTTTGTTTTTAGAGGAGTGGGTGTCTTAAAGGCACAGAATTGGAATAGCCACATGAATAAGTCTTACCCCATGATCACCCTTCCCTGGGAGAACACCCTGGGGGATCTTCAAAATTCTACCCAAGGTGCTCTGAGGAGTAGGAGCGTATGTGCCTTGTCTCTGGAGGGGGCATGTGACTCTGTCCTTTCTCTCGGGCACCAGAGTGTATGGACATCTCCTTGGGCCCAGGGGCCATGAGTGTGGTGACGGAGTGAGCTGTGACATAGAGGTGTGGGGATGGGAGTGAAGCAAAGCCCTGGAACAATGGAGCCTGCAGCCACAGCATCCTCTTTCCCACCTCCAATTTCTCTGACTCCTCTTGCTCTCCTCTCGGGGCCCTGAGCGGAGGACCCCGAGGGGCAGAGATCCCAGCCCTCCTTGCAGTTGGCGGCAGAGATCCCCAAACACTTTCTCAGGGCGAGGCTCTGGCCCCCAACACCCAGGGAGGCCCCAGTGGGCGCGGTGTAGCTGTGAGCTGCCTCAGCCACTCAGGCTTCAGAGTGGGAAGATCCCTCAGACGCACCATAAATGTCCAGACACGGAGTCACGGAGGACAGGCAGGGCCTCCTCTAGGGAGGGCTGGGTAACCTGAGCCACCCACAGTCCCTCAGGTCACTTCAGGAGAGGTCAGCTGATGTTCCTGAAGACCATTCATCATGCCCCCAGCCCAGCCTGGGCCCTGCCATGGCTATTTCCAGCCCCTGGGTATGTAGCAGCTTATGTAACAGGTTGGAAGCCAGGGGCTGGGCTGGGGGCACTTGTGGCAAGGGGTGGGGCTGCTCCCTCCTCCCACAGCCGGGCCAGCCCCTCAGAGCCCCTGTTCCCTGTGTGGATGTGTGTGGCGAGGCTCACAGGCCCGGGTGGAATCGCTGTGGATAGCCTGATGGCTTCTAGCACACTTTCACTTCCTCCCAACCTGGCCCAGAAACTGACCCAGCCTCCTTCCTCCCATGGACTTGAGGCCACTGAGCTGCCTCTCCTCCAGCTCTCTGCCCTGCACAACCTCTGTTCTCTGACCCTCCCTGATGCTCAGAGCAAGAGCCAGGTGTGTCTGCTGCTGGCCCCTCTAACAGAAGTCTGTACCCATCCCTGAAGCCCCTTCCCTGACTCCGGTGGGGACTGGGAAATATCCATTGGAGGTTAAGCAGGGTTCAAATACACGTATTCACATCATGACTTTGGGCAGGCTCTGTCAGCTTTCTGAGCCTCAGCTTCCTGTATGGGCAATGCAACGATCTTATCTCCTTTTCCGTTTGGTTGGGACCATGAGGATTTAAGAACCCATTCTGCCAGGAGGCAGATTGTTCAGGTTTGAATCCTACTTTGTCTGTGTGACCTTGGGCAGTTTACTTAAGCTCTCCATGCCTCCGTGTCCTCTTGTAGAGTGTGACACGACCCAGCTCCCTGAATTGTAAAGATCTCAGGAGTTTCTACGCATAAAGCATTTAGTGCCTGGCACAGGGTAGCCCTATCTAAGTGTTGGCTATAATTAGACAATGTTTGGAGATCACTTTCCTAAGACTTGGCTCCTAATAAGCTCTTGGTGAAAGGTAGTTGTTATTTTTAACTTCTTTCTCCTTCACTATTTTAATCCCCTTCATAAACCCACCTTCACTTAGCCTTGCAAGTGCCCTCTAATCTCTCCTCTTTTGTTGCTAATTTGCTGCCACTACCAATAAAGGCGTGTGTAAATTACATTCCCCTGGTGTTTACATTCACAAAACATTTCACACACATTCCTGTCTGGTCTTCACAGCAAAGCCAGGAGCCAGCCGCCCAACTCCTGTCATTGCCCTCATTTTGCAGAGCTTGGGACAGGGTGTGATCTGTCCCGAAGCCTCAGCTGCTAAGAGGTGTGTCCAGGACAGCGGTCAAGTCAGGGTATTCCGACCTCGGGCACCGGAGCCCGCCGGATGAAGCGGCCAGTGCATGCCAGCTCCCCGCTGCCAGGGTAGATTAGCACAGGGGGCCCTCCTGCTTCCGGTTCCAGCCCGACTGAGCGGCCCACAGAGTGGGAGGAGAGAGACTTTCAGGCTTTATAAATATCTCCATTCCTAGCACCAACTCCTAGAGACCCCAAAATACTATGTAGTGGTGCCCTCTACTGGACAGAAGTGGCTTCTACTGGATTGCTGCCTCCGAAGGGAAGGCAAGTGGTAGATTTATTCATATTCACACAAATCTGTCCAGGGCCTACTATGTGCCAGACAGTTTCCTAGGAGCCACAGAGGTGGAGGAAAAGCTCAAAAAGTCCCTATGTTCCAAGGAGATACATTGAGTGGGGAGATACAGATAAAATACATACGCAAACTTACAAGCTTTTACACAGCAGCTGCTGCTGCTGCTGCTAAGTCACTTCAATCGTGTCCGACTCTGTGCGACCACATAGATGGCAGCCCACCAGGCTCCCCCGTCCCTGGGATTCTCCAGGCAAGAACACTGGAATGGGTCGCCATTTCCTTCTCCAATACATGAAAGTGAAAAGTGAAAGTGAAGTCACTCAGAGGAAACCATAAACAAAACAAAAAGAAAACCTACAGAATGGGGGGGGGGGGGAATATTTGCAAATGATACAACCAACAAGGGGTTAATTTCCAAAAGTATACAAACATCTCATATAACTCAATAGCAAAAAAGCAAACAACCCATTTGAAAAATGGGCAGAAGACATAAACAGACATTTCTCCAAAGAAGACCTACCGAGGGACAACAGACACATGGAAAGATGCTCAACATCAGTAATTATTAGAGAAACTCAAATTAAAGCTACAGTGAGGGACCACCTCACACCAGTCGGAATGGCCATCATGAAGAAGTCTACAAATAGAGCAATTATCCTTCAATTAAAAATAAAATTTTTTTTTTCCAAGTCTACAAATAACAAATGCTGGAAAGGCTGTGGAGAGAAGGGACCGTTACTACACAGTTGGTGGGAATGTAAATTGGTTCAGCCATTATGAAGGACAGTATGGAGGTTCCTTAAAAAGCTAAAAATAGAGTTTCCATATAATCCAGCACTTCTAGGAATATATCCAGGCAAAAGTATAATTCAAAAAGATACATGAACTCCTATGTTCATGGCAGCACTATTCACAATAGCCAAGATGTGAAAGCAACCTTAATGTCCATCAACAGACGAGTGGATAAAGAAGATGTGATGGATACATACGACGGGATACTACTCAGCCATAAAAATGAAGTATTGCCATTTGCAGCAACATGGATGGACCTAGAGATTATCATACTAAGTGAAGGAGATCAAAAAGAGAAAGACAAACACTGCATGACATCACTTATACATGGAATCTAAATTATGACGCAAGTGAACTTATCTATGAAACAGACTCACATACACAGGGATCAGACTTATGGTTGCCAGGGAGAGGAGATGTGGAGGGATGCAATGGGAGTTTGGCATTAGCAGATGCTATTACTAAGCTTCTCCTCCAGATGCTATTATATGTAGAATGGATAAACAACAATAGAATGGGAAAGACTAGAGATCTCTTCAAGAAAATTAGAGATACCAAGGGAACATTTTAGGCAAAGATGGGCTCAATAAAGGACAGAAATGGTAAGGACCTAATAGAAGCAGAAGATATTAAGAAGAGGTGGCAAGAATACACAGAACTGTACAAAAAAAGATCTTCATGACCCAGATAGTCACGATGCTGTGATCACTCACCTAGAGCCAGACATCCTGGAATGTGAAGTCAAGTGGGCCTTAGGAAGCATCACTACGAACAAAGCTAGTGGAATTCCAGTTGAGCTCTTTCAAATCCTGAAAGATGATGCTGTGAAAGTTCTGCACTCAATATGCCAGCAAATTTGGAAAACTCACCAGTGGCCACAGGACTGGAAAAGGTCAGTTTTCATCCCAATCCCAAAGAAAGGCAATGCCAAAGAATGCTCAAACTACCTCACAATTGCACTCATTTCACACCTTAGTAAAGTAATGCTCAAAATTCTCCAAGCCACGCTTCAGCAATACGTGAATCGTGAACTTCCAGATGTTCAAGCTGGTTTTAGAAAAGGCAGAGGAACCAGAGATCAAATTGCCAACATCCGCTGGATCATTGAGAAAACAAGAGAGTTTCAGAAAAACATCTATTTCTGCTTTATTGACTATGCCAAAGCCTTTGACTGTGTGGATCACAATAAACTGTGGAGAATTCTGAAAGAGATGGGAATACCAGACCACCTGACCCGCCTCTTGAGAAACCTATATGCAGGTCAGGAAGCAACAGTTAGAACTGGACATGGAACAACAGACTGGTTCCAAATAGGAAAAGGAGTACGTCAAGGCTGTATATTGTCACCCTGCTTATTTAACTTATATGCAGAGTACATCATGAGAAACGCTGGACTGGATGAAGCACAAGCTGGAATCAAGATTGCTGGGAGAAATATCAATAACCTCAGATATGCAGTTGACACCACCCTTACAACAGAAAATGAAGAACTAAAGAGCCTCTTGATGAAAGTGAAAGAGGAGGGTGAAAAAGTTGGCTTAAAGCTCAACATTCAGAAAACTAAGATTGTAGCATCCACTCCCATCACTTCAAGGCAAATAAATGGGGAAACAGTGGCTGACTTTATTTTTCTGGGCTCCAAAATCACAACAGATGGTGATTGCAGCCATGAAATTAAAAGACGCTTACTCCTTGGAAGGAAAGTTATGACCAACCTGGATAGCATATTCAAAAGCAGAGACATTACTTTGCCGACAAAGGTCCGTCTAGTCAAGGCTATGGTTTTTCCAGTGGTCATGTATGGATGTGAGATTTGGACTGTGAAGAAAGCTGAGCACCGAAGAATTGATGGTTTTGAACTGTGGTGTTGGAGAAGACTCTTGAGAATCCCTTGGACTGCAAGGATATCCAACCAGTCCATCCTAAAGGAGATCAGTCCTGGGTGTTCATTGGAAGGACTGATGTTGAAGCTGAAACTCCAATACTTTGGCCACCTGATGCGAAGAGCTGACTCATTGGAAAAGACCCTGATGCTGGGAAAGATTGAGGGCAGGAGAAGAAGGGAATGACAGGGGATGAGATGGTTGGATGTCATCACTGACTCAATGGACATGGGTTTGGGTGAACTCTGGGAGTTGGTGATGGACAGGGAGGCCTGGTGCGCTGTGGTTCATGGGGTCGCAGAGTTGGACATGACTGAGCGACTGAACTGAACTGATATAGCACAGGAAACAATATTCAATATTCTGTGATAAATCATAATGGAAAAGAACATGAAAAATAATGTATATATATGTATATATATATACATGAATATATATATACATGTATATATATATATGTATAACTTAATTCCTTTCCTGTATAGCAGAAATCAGTTATGTATACATTCTTTTTCATGTATGGGCTTCCATACAGGGGCTTCCCTGATAGCTCAGTTGGTAAAGAATCTGCCTGCAATGAAGGAAACCCCGGTTCCATTCCTGGGTCAGGAAGATCCCCGGGAGAAGGGAAAGGCTACCCACTCCAATATTCTGGCCTAGAGAATTCCATGGACTGTATAGTCCATGGGGTTGCAAAGAGGCAGACACGACTGAGCGACTTTCACTTTCATGGCAAAAACTAACCCAGCACTGAAACTCAACTATACTTAAATAAATTTTAAAAAATAAATCATGTCCAACTCTTTGTGACCCCATAGAGAGTAGCCTGCCAGGCTCCTCTGTCCATGGGATTTTTCAGGCAAGAATACTGGAGTGGGTTGCCATGCCTTCCTCCAGGGGATCTTCCCCACTTCCCCACCCAGTGATTGAACCCACATCTCCTGCATCTCCTGCATTGCAGGCAGATTCCTTACCACTGAGCCACTGGGGAAACCCATATAACATAATGTCATGTAATAAGTGCTATGAAGAAAAATAGAGCAGGTACGTAGTTAGAGAATGACTGAGGTGGTGATGAAGAAACAGATAGGCTTCTCTGAGGAAGCAGCAAGGTAGCCGGAACCCTAGGGAAGTGAGGGTGGAGCCCTTTCCTGGAGAAAAAGCTAACAAGGCCGAGGATGACTTGGAGGGCACTAGAAGGAGCATTTCTGGAAAAATAATAAGACCCATGTGGCCAAGAGTGGTGTTGGGGTTCAGCAAGTTCACAGATGGAGAGTTCTCCTTTTCTTAGGGTTATGCCACATGTACAAGGGAGACATCAGACCTGTGCTCCAAGAATCAGACCGTTGGGGAAGAGTCCTTCGCAAAACACAGTAACACCAGCTAACAAGTTCTGAGCTCTCTGTGACCAGGGCTTTACCTCAAGCCTGTGAAGTGGATATTCCCGACATTATCACCATTTTGCATAGGAGGAAAATGAGGCTGAGAAAAAATAAAGGTTATGTGGTTTGCCTGAGGATGGAAATACAAAGTCACTGAGAAAGGACATGAATCAGGTTTGTCTGACTCCAGAAGCCAGGCTTTTACAATGATTTGTGCACTTGGGGAGAAGAAGGTGGGACATAAAACAGTGTGCAGAGTATGGCTACACTTGCATTGCACTCATCTCACACGCTAGTAAAGTGATGCTCAAAATGCTCCAAGCCAGGCTTCAGCAATACGTGAACCATGAACTTCCAGATGTTCAAGCTGGTTTTAGAAAAGGCGGAGGAACCAGAGATCAAATTGCCAACATCCACTGGATCATTGAAAAAGCAAGAGAGTTCCAGAAAAACATCTATTTCTGCTTTATTGACTATGCCAAAGCCTTTGACTGTGTGGATCACAATAAACTGTGGAAAATTCTGAAAGAGATGGGAATACCAGACCACCTGACCCGCCTCTTGAGAAACCTATATGCAGGTCAGGAAGCAACAGTTAGAACTGGACATGGAACAACAGACTGGTTCCAAATAGGAAAAGGAGTACGTCAAGGCTGTATATTGTCACCCTACTTATTTAACTTATATGCAGAGTACATCATGAGAAATGCTGGGCTGGATGAAGCACAAGCTGGAATCAAGATTGCCAGGAGAAATATCAATTACTTCAGATATGCAGATGACATCACCTTTATGGCAGAAAGTGAAGAGGAACTAAAAAGCCTCTTGATGAAAGTGAAAGAGGAGAGTGAAAAAGTTGGCTTAAAGCTCAATATACAGAAAACTAAGATCATGGCATCTGGTCCCATCACTTCATGGGAAATAGATGGGGAAACAGTGGAAACAGTGTCAGACTTTATTTTTAGGGGCTCCAAAATCACTGCAGATGGTGATTGCAGCCATGAAATTAAAAGACGCTTACTCCTTGGAAGAAAAGTTATGACCAACCTAGATTGCATATTGAAAAGCAGAGACATTACTTTGCCAACAAAGGTCCGTCTAGTCAAGGCTATGGTTTTTCCTGTCGTTATGTATGGATATGAGAGTTGGACTGTGAAGAAAGCTGAGGATAGAAGAATTGATGCTTTTGAACTGTGATGTTGGAGAAGACTCTTGAGAGTCCCTTGGACTGCAAGGAGCTCCAACCAGTCCATCCTAAAGGAGATCAGTCCTGGGTGTTCATTGGATGGACTGATGTTGAAGCTGAAACTCCAATACTTTGGCCACCTCATGCGAAGAGTTGACTCATTGGAAAAGACTCTGATGCTGGGAGGGATTGGAGGCAGGAGGAGAAGGGGACGACAGAGGATGAGATGGGTGGATTGCATTGCCAACTCGATGGACATGAGTTTGGGTAAACTCCGGGAGTTGGTGATGGACAGAGAGGCCTGGCGTGCTGCGATTCATGTGGTCGCAAAGAGTCGGACACGACTGAGTGACTGAACTGAACTGAACTGAACTGATATGTTTATTATATAAATATACAGTATGCGTGCATGCATGCTAAGTCACTTCAGTCATGTTTGACTCTTTGTGACCCTATGGACTGCAGCCCTCCAGGCTCCTCTGTCCATGGAATTTTCCAGGCAAGAATACTGGAGTGGGTTGCCATGACTTGCTCCAGGGAATCTTCCCCACCCAGAGATCCAACCTGCATCTCCTGTGGGTACTTCATTGCAGACAGATTCTTTCCCCCTGAGCCACCAGGGAAGCCCAAAATATACTATATATAATAAATATATTTAATGCAAATGTGACCATATATATATATATCATTTTTTAAAAAGACTGAAAAGCAATGCATCAAAATGTGGTGATCCCAAGGGATGAACTAAGCCCCTCCTTCCAGAAGGCGGGAGAGGACGGCCTTAGCTTTAACAACAACCACACTTCATCTTCAGATGCTCGCTTTCAGTTTACAAAGTGTCTTCTTTCACAGTCCCACGTTTGGACTTCATGACTGCTATTTCACAGGGAAGGAAGCCAAGTCCCAGGGAGGCTATGACTCTGCCTCGGACAAAATGTAACAGAGCTGGATCCAGGACCGACATCTGCATAGTCGGAGTCCTGCAAGGGTCAGGTCAAGGAAAGGAGAGAGATGGCAGAGAAGTCAAGGAAGGTCCAAAAACAGGTGGGATAACGGGCAGTGGAAGGACGCGGCGACAGAGGCGAAGCAATTCCCGGATCTGCCCAGCAGAGGGCAACGCCGCCCCAAACTCCGCAAACCTGCCGGGCCACGCCCCACTCCCGGACAGCCCCTCCCCAGATCCAGAGAGCCCGGAGGTGCGCATGGGGCGCCTTCCCTCGATTCTAAAGGGTCTGTGGGCCTTAGGGTTGGAGAGGCAGCGGGTGCCAGTGGGGCAAGGAATATGGGGAGGACACGCAGGAGAGGTTGTAGGGGAGAGGGCGATGGTGTGGGCGTCCGCGATGAGGTCAAAGGTGCTGGGGAGCCACGCGCCGCGGCGGAGCGAGGGTGGGCGTGGGCGGGGGACAGGGTGCAGCACGTCTGTGGGACTTCCTGAGGCGGCAAGATTTGCTGCTCCGGGGAGGCGGTTACTCACTCGGGCTGTGCCACCTGCTTCCCTCTCAGCTCCCAGCCAAACGCAAACCAGAATCCCCATCTCCACCCCCATTTCAGCTAATGGCGGCTGCACCCCCAAGGCTGGGACCTGCTTCCGCAACTCAGCCCTCAGCCTCTCAGCTTCAGGGTGGAAGTGCCCAACTGACTCCAGTTCGTCACCAAAAGTGGCACTCCAGCCCTCACCCATTGCAACCAAGCCCAGAACTTGAAGGTCGGCTTCCGACAGCTCATGGGGCTGTTCTCCCCAGCACCGCCACTTCTCACCTCCCGCTCCTGACCCCGAATTCTGGTCTAGACATGAACCCCAGCTCGGTCCCCCATCTCCTGTCCGCTCCCCTCCCCCCTGAGCGTTGGCTACACCCAGTCAGCCAGCAGGTCCTGGATACCTGTGTTGTGTCCCTATGCCCCACTCCAGCCAAGGTGGGGACATAGATGTGTCCAGTGGGTTCCCCTTGCTCTCCAAGCGCTTCCAGTTTGTGGGGAGAAGCTACCTTACGCCCCCAAACTTACACCATGAAGTGGAAGGTGGGAGGCCCAGGTCCTCAGCTCCCGGAGGATGACACAGATGACAGGACCTCAGGGGGGCCTGGAGTGCCCTGCAGAGAGGGTAAATTGGTTGAAATCAGTGGAGTTGGATGACTTATAGATTCTGAATTCACCGTTCATTCGTTCAGACCTGCCTGCCTCCAGTGTTGTTTGAATGCCTGCTCAGTGCCAGGCCCAGCAAGGGTGTCGAAGAGCTTCAGATGGTTTGTGAGGTTCAAAGAGGGTCCACTTTGTAAGAGCATGAGAGCAGGCCTGAGCAGGTGGGCTCTAAGGTGGAGAGCTGCCTTCAGGGCATCTTGACTGTGGGGAGAACCCTACCTCTGCCCCATTGCCTTTGGGGAGTTCTGGGCTGAGAGGTGCAGTGTTCTGAGATCACCACCAGGGGTCAGGCACACCTGCTCTGTTCTCCAGCATCTGTTTCATCTATTTTATTCTAGGAGGAACCTTCCTGGCCCCTTTCTTTTCTTTCTCACTTCTCTCGATCCATCACTCCCTCCTTTAGGTCATCCCCTCCAGCCTTCAGTGCAGGATCAGGCAGCCTCCCAGCGTGACAGCCTGACATTTTTCCTGACACTCGAAGAGTCCCACAACCTTTCTCACTTCCCCAGGTTCATGAGTGAGTAATGAACTGGTGAGAAGTGTCATCTACTGTCTCACCTTTCCCCTCCTGCTCAAGTTCAGCTCAAGTTCTCTGGTTTTGTCTCCAGAGAAAACAGGAGTGTTTATGGGTGCCCTCCTTCTGACAATTTTTCTTATGTCTGTCCACAAAACTCTACTCTAAGCCCCAGTTCCTTTTGTGACTCCTAGAACCCAGTCCCTAGAGCCCCTCTGCCCCCCTTACTCTAGGACAGCACCCAAATCCATGGAACCTTGATCCCTGGTCCTGATGTCCTCCTCCCTTTGCTGTCTGGCACACCTCAGCTCCTGCTCTCTCAGATTCCACCTTTCATTTACCCTCCATGCTCCCACCTTGCTCCCCATAAGTGAATCCCACAGCTCTGGAGGTTCAATTCCTCAAAAGGGTTCCTTGCCACCTTGACCCCGTCCTCACACTCCTTCCTCCAGAAAACATCCCTCTCCCCAGTCTAGGCTCAAGAGATAGATGGATCTGAGAGAATGCAGGCTCAGGCAGGTACCAGCTGGGCTACGTTATCCTCTCTAATCCTCAGTTTTCTTTATCTGGAGAATGGGCTGTCACATATGCTGTGAGGCCTGAGTAAGGTGATGGATGTGGACATGCTTAGCACAATGCTGGTTCCTAGGTGATGCTCTGGGAGACAGACTCCTGTCCTTTCCTTCAGGACTGCTGACACCCTCACTGTCCCCCAGCTGCAGCCTTGTAGGGCAGGGACCTGCCCTTGTCTCTATGCGCTGGATGCTTCTGCCCCCCCTACCACCCCTGGGCAGAGCTCTGGCCTGGGAAGAGGGGGATGAACCAGGGGACTCGGGGGCACACAGCCCCCATACTGAGGGGATCGGGCAGATGAGAGCTCTGTGAGGACCTCAGATCTGAACTCCATCTGCAAGGCTGTGTCCTCAGGCTACCATCCAGGAGGCCTGGAGTGGCATCCACTCCCTTCCTCCTTGGAATTATTAGGGGCCCCTCCTGGCCTGGGGAGGAGGGGCTCCTGCAGAGTCCCCTGAGGCTTTGAGAGGACCAGAAGGCTGGTGGGAGGTAAAGGAGGGGAGGCAGGGCAGGGGGGATACCGGCCACACAGTATTCCTAGCCTCTTCTTTCCCATCCACCCCCACCCCTCCACCAAACACGATCCCTGGGTTAATTTTTAGCATTGCAGCTCGCACATTAGTCACTCCCTGTCACCCACCTACACGGCAGGAGGCTGCTGTGCTGGCGCCGTCATGCCATCAGCTGAGAGGTGGGATCCAGCCCCGCCCTGGGCACCTCCTCAGCCTCCTCGGGGTGCACACAGCCAGCCAGGAGCCCCCTTCGGCCTGGGTGAGGGGGACTGACATCACTGCCAACGCTAGCTGCCGAGGGGGAGCAGGCTGGTAGGAGAGGGGCTGGGAATCTGTTCTGGGAGGAGAAAGTCAGGGAGGCCCTGGCAGCCCCCCAACACCAGGAAGGTGCTAGGCGATGCCCAGGCAGCTGGGCTCCTGGCAGCCTGGGGCTCTGGGAACAAAGGTGTGAGAGGGCCCCTCCCCTAGACCTGAGCCCTGGGAGCGGCTGTTTGTCATCACAGCAGAGCAGCTGTTCAAACAGGGAGCTTGGGGAAGCTCCATTTTCTTAATCAAATGTCCTCCCTCCCCAGGACCAGGGAGGGCAGGGTGGCCAGGAGCAGGTGCCCCTGGCTGGAGCCAACACCCAGCCCCAAAGGGATTTGGTGAAAGGGGTCCAGAGATGCCAGCTACAGATGGAGCAGGGGAGGGGCCTCCCCACCCCACTCTCCAGGACTGAAAGGTGCGGAGGTGGTGGTCACCCCTGTGCAGGGTTGGTCCCGAGGGGACGTTCTCGTGTATTGAGCAGCTGCTGTGTGCCAGGCTGTGTTAGACCCTGAAGGTACAGTGTAACAGTTGAGTTTTCCTGCCTTAAAAAGGCAAAAGGCAGATACAATGGATGTCAGTATAATTACCAATTGAGAGTAAGTGCTATAAAGAAAAAAAAAATAGAGGTCTCAAGATAAATAATAATGGGGACAGGGAACTACTTTCAATCAGATCAGGGAAATCTCTTCTCCTCAAGGAGGTGATATTTAAGAGATCTGAGGTTGGAGGCATCAATCTTGCAAAGACTCTTCCAGGCAGAGGGAACAGTATGGGCAAAGGCCAGAGGCAGGAAAGAGCTTGGCATATTTGAGAATAGAACCAGAAAGAGCAGTGTGGCTTAAATATGATAAGTGACATAGAGGGAGAAACAATTTGAGCTTGAAAAGGACCCAGTTCCAAGACAGCCTCATGCAGGGCATCCCAGTACAGTTGCAGAGGTTGTGCACTGCACAGAGGCTCACAGTTGCCAAACTGTTGGCCTGTGTGGCTGCTGTCAACCCACAGGAAGGGATGCCTTTTCCTAATTTGTCTTCCCAGAGGGACAACATGTTATGGAGTTTGAGTTTTGGACAACATGATAAAGAGTTTGGATTTTTTTTTTTTTTTAACTCCAGGGAAAGCCCTAATGGGTTTTAAGCAGAGAAGGGTTGTGACCCAATTTCCTTTTTGGAAAGATCGCCCCAACTGCTGTGTAAAGGGATGGTCCAAGGGTAAGAGAGGAAGCAGGGAGCGCCTTCAGGAAGCAAGTGCCACGGGGCGGGAAGGAGAGTACAGGAGGTGGCCTGCCTGGGGGAGGGTGCTACTTAGACCTCTCAAGGGCACCCCTGTATGACGGTTACTGCCAGGGAGGAACACTAGCACAGGAGCCTCGAGCCTTGGGCCCTACTCTGCCACTTACTTGTGACCCTAGACAGCTCACTTGCCCTGGGTCACCTCAAAGAAGATGGTGATCACCTCTTGTAGACGCTTTGAGCACACACTGTGTTTATTGAGGTTCTATTATGTGTTCATGTTGGGCATGAAATAAAGCAGTGAATAAGACAGGAGAGGCCCGAGTCTGCTCTCAAAGAGTGTTCATCCTGTGGGGAAGGGAGCCAGGCAAAAACCCAAACCCATCCAAGTCAAGACAGTTTCAGATGGGGATGAGTAATATGATGCAAATAAAACAAGGCTCGGCCATATTTTAGACCAAATGGGAGGGCCCTGGGGAGGCCATGCTGAATACCAAAGGAGCCAACTGTGGACAGAGCAAGTGCAGAGACACTGAGGGCGGGACGCCTGAAGTGCCACATGGGCAAGGTGGCCAGAGCAGGGAGCGAGAGGGGAGGAAGAAGACGAGGCAGGCAGGGGTCAGATGCGCCTGCGTAGGGATTAGACTCTTATCCTGGGAGTGACGGGACACCTTTGAGGAGTTGTAGAACGAGTGACCCGTGATTTGGCCTGTCACAGGCTGGGGGGATGATGGCTAGGGACTCCTATGCAGGAGGCCCCAGATTCCTAGGAGAGAGCACGCCAAACAGCTGTTTACGCAAGGCTAGGTTTAGAGGAACCTCTACTCCAGCTGCTGTGGTATTTGGGGAGGGGGGGTTCTAGATGCATTAAACAAGAGGCCCAAGTTCTGAAGCAGTGTGGGGCCTCTAGTTCAGGCCCATACATGTAAGTCAGAATCCCCTAGTCTATTTCCCTGGCTGCAGGCTCCAAGCAAATAAGATGTAAAATATAGTGTGCGTGTCTGTGTGTGTGTTGAAGGGCGGAGTGGTGGAGTCAGAGCTTGCCGGAGCCCAATCCTCCCCCTCAGGCAGTTACCACACTGACACAGATGCAAAAAACCGTCCATTTTATACAGTTTGTGGTTCAGAAGCAACAATATGCAAATGGTGGAACAGTCTGTACTGCCCTCACCCACCCGGATGTGCCCATTCCTATCTCCCAAGGGCAGAGGACCCAGGACCCCTGCCCAGTAGGACCCCACTTAGTTACAGGCCCCTAGGGGGGCCAAGCCCTTAAGGGTCAAGGCTGAGAGGGAGGGAGACCAGCACCTTGGGCCCCCTCAAGTGCCCACTGGATAACTGGAACTGTGTCTGTGTGGGGTGGGTAGGGGAACGACCGGGCGGAGGCCATTTCTCCCCGTGGCCAAGGGTGGGGAGCAAGTAAAGCTGAGGAGAGGGCTTCGTGGGACAGGGTCCCCCTACCTGGAGGAGGAGTTTTCCTGGACACCCCACAAGGCACTACTGACCCAGATGTAGGATGGCACGTCCCATTTTTGGCCCCCGAACCTCTCCCAACCCCGAACTCTCTGGTTCTCCTGTGCCCACCTCCCACTGTAGTTTGGGGGAGGACAACTAAAGAGGCCTGGGGCTGGGTTCACCACTCTGCAGAGACTTGCCAGGACCAGCTGGGGTTGCCAAGGACCCTCTCCGGCTACTCTGGGCTCTTGGAGTCCCCGTGGCGGCCAAACGACCGCCCCCGCCCCCTTTTTGCACTGGCTGGAAAGAATAAATAAATAAATACGTTCCCCCGCCCGCCCCCGCCCCTACAGCTGGCTCTCCTCCTCCTCCAGGGAGCGATTGAGTCCGGGGATGAACTTGAGCAGCCGCCGGCGGAAGCTGCGGTACTTGGTTTTGCGCAGGCCGGGGCCACACAGGGCCTGCTCGCGAGCCTCAGTCCAGAGCGCGCTGGGCGCGCCGCCGCCGCCGCCCCCGGGGCCCGCGCACCGCACGCTGGCGCTGCGGCTCAGCATCGCCCGGGACCCCGGGGCCGAAGCGTCCGCCGCGCCCGGTCCCGGCAGGCGCGCGAGGGGCGGCGGCGGCGGCGGCGGGGGCGCAGGCGGCTCAGCGCCCCCGAAGAAGCACGTGTGATAGACTGCATCGTCTGAGTCGCCCCCGGTCCGCCGCGCTCCCCCGCGGGAGCCTCCCGGGGCGGCCAGCAGAGGCCCGAAGGGCAGCGAGCCCGGGAGCAGGCCCGCGCCGTACAGGCAGGAGCGCACCGACTCCAGCGTGTCATAGATGCTCGGGTCCTTCACCACGAGACCTGGGGGCAGAAGACACGGGGCGGGGGGGGGGCGGGGGGCAGACGTCAGAGGACACGGGTAGGGGACCTTCACCCCTTCCTGATGACCATCAGTGTGGCCCTTGGGCAAGTCAAAACTTTGAACCCTACTTCCCCGGTCTGTAAAACACGAATTATACACTCAGATCCTTATGAGGGTCGCGTGCTGCAATTCATGGGGTCGCAAAGAGTTGGACACGACTGAGCGACTGAACGGAACTGAACTGTGACACAAGAGTCAGGAAAGGGGCCTGAAACAAGCTTTTGGAGCCTTGGTGTTCCCACCTGTAAAATGGAGATGGTTCTGTGTAGTAATTTCCTTCTGGGCACTATTGTGAGAATGAAAATATGTGGGCATCAGCCCAGGGCAGCATTGTACCCAGAGTAGTAGTTCAGCAAAACTTGGAAGGGGAAGTAACGGACTAGTTCCTAGGGGGAAGCAGGTATGGGGGTAGAGATGGGGGCACAAGTGACCCTTCCCAACACTGATCTACTCACCATGCACCAGCCGCTGCTCCTGCACCATCAGGGACCTGTATTCTCCCCACTTCTCATACAGGGTTTGCTGCAAGAGACACACCCACCTGTCAGGAGTCAGCAAGAAACTAACCAGGGTGGCTACAGACTGAGGGATCGGGGAGTACAGAAGAAACCTTAAGGTTAAAAGGAGGTCAGGCAGATAAACGACCCCCCAAAAAGAGTAGGAGGATTCCTCTGGTGGTTCAGTGATTAAGACTCTGTGTTCCCAGAGAGGGAACTAAGCCTCCCATGCCATAACTAAAGATCCTGCGTGCCACAGTGAATATCCCACATGCCACAACTAAGACCCAGCACAACCAGGAAAAAAAAAAAAACAAACAGTGGGGCCTGCAGGGGCAGGGGCTTGGGAAGAGGAACCTGGCGGCTGGATGGTTTCCAGGCTGCTTTACCTTCAGGTACTGCAGACGAGCCTCCAGTTCCGCCTTCCTAATTGATGTCCCGTACAGAGTTTCCAGTCTGAGGAGACAGGGGAATCAAAGGATGAGTGGGCCCACAGGGTGGGGAAGAAAGGCTGCGCTCAGGAATCCCCTAGAGACCACAACACCTGGATGTACCTGAGAACGTTGCCAGATGCCTTAATGATGTCGACAATCTCCCGATGTCGGATGCCTTCCACATTCAGGCCGTTGACGCTGGCAATGGTATCCCCTGCCAAGCAGAGAGGGGATCAGCATTTGCTCCACGGGGCGTGTGGAAGAATTTCAGTCCCCTATCTTCACCACAAAGGGTAGGGGTAATAACCCCACAGAACTCTCCTGAGCTTCCTACCCCCACTCATGGTTCTGGGGCGATCTTGTGCAGACCTGGCACCCTAGCATAGGGGCCAGGGCCCTCAAACATCCACATCCTCATCCTCATCTCACTCTCAGGAAGCTCTGTCCCCAAAGGCTGAGCCCTCCCAGCAAGCCTGGGCTTCCCCCAGAGCTGGTTATTTCGGTCCAGCCCACAGGCTGTCACCAGAGAAACCCAGCTGAGACAGGAAGGCAGGAGGGTGAGGAGCACCACGCCGGGAACGTTAACACTGGCTCCCAAGCTTGAGGCCTCAACCTCTGACACCCTAGGCTGCTGCAGAGCCTCCCGACCTCCAGCAGAGCAGACCACCCTCTCTTAGGACCCACTGCCCAATTGGAAAAGGAGGGGTGGACCCCTGTGGTGGCTACCAAGGGGATGAGAAACCATCTTGCAAAGCTGCAGTATACCACTTAGCTACCAGAGGCTGCTGGTGAATGGGCAAGGAGATGAAGGCTTCCAGAAAGAAAATGGGTATAGAATTGGAGGGGGGGTGGCGAGGGTGCTCAGTTCGTGCAGTCTCAGGCTGCCCCTTCCGGGACTTGGGGCTCTAGATTTGGCCAGTCCCAAAGGTCTCCTACTGGCAGCACCATGTCCTTGTTAGAGGAAGTATCATAAGTACCCCAGTACTGGGCCAGGTTGGAAACACGATGGACTTGCTCTCTCGATGACTCCTGCCCATGCTGGGTTGCCAGATCGCCAGGAGGAGGCAGAATAGCTGTGGCAATATCTGCCATTTCCCAGGCAGGCCCTGGCTTTGTGCCCAGGAAAGCCCCTCACCACACTGATATGAGGACATGTTACTGCCTCCAGTGTTGGGAATATTCAAGATCATACAGTAAATGGTAAATCTACCAACTCATTCTTCTTTCTGGCCTTCTCGAAATAGGAGGAGGAAGGAGAACTGATTGGATTTCTTGCCCCATCTGCTTGGGAATAAGGTCATACTCCCTTCCCAGAGCCCCGTGTCCTGGGCTCAGGCCCCACCTGGTGTGAGCCCCGCCAGCTGGGCAGGGCTGGACTCATGAACCCGGCAGACAAAGGTCACCATCTCCACACGCTGCTCCTCTCGATGGTGAAGGCCATACGTCTGTAACAGGCAAGGGGACCCTCAGCCCAGGGGTGGAGCAGGATCCACCCGTCCCTCAGACTGCCTCCCAACCCTTCCCTCCCTCTGCACCCAGCTTCTCTCCCACCTGGATCTCAAAGCCAAAGGTCTGGTTCTCCTCCTTCTCCAAAGTCAGCACTTTCCTGCAGGAGACACAGGGGCCATCTCATCAAGTCTGTCAGGATTAAAGAGGAGCCTGGCAGGCCAATAGTGTGGCCCTCCCCTGATGCCAGAGTCTGCTCTGGAACATCAAGGCAGGGCTTACTGTCTCCAGTGACAAGCCACACTCATCCCCAGCTGTTGGAATGTCCTTCCCCATACTGAAATCAGCTTCATCGAGCCACACAAAATCAATCCCCTCGAGTGGGGGACACACTGCAATGGCTAGCCCCCAGAGCCAGTTGAACTAGTTGAGTTTTTCGGCCACACTCCCAGCTTCCTAGTGAGCCCCAGAATACTACTGACTGACTAGCTGAGGCCCCCAATTCGGCCCCAGCCTGGAGCGCTGTCTGCTCCAGAGCCTTGGGGAGAGGGCTGGCCCCACCCCCAGAGGCCGGTCACGAGGCTCAGCCCGGACCCCAGCTGCCCCTCCCAGCTGCGGTGAGGCCAGCCCACCAGATGTGAGGGCTGGGGGGAGGGGAGACTCGAGGCCGCCCCTTCCCGCACTGAAGGCCTGCCCACTGGACACAATGGTCTGGAGCTGCTCCAGATCTTCGTCTGCTGGGGGAGCCCAGAGTTTCCTCTGCCCACTCCCACCCCCTTCCTTCCCGCCCCGCCAGAAGCCGAGCTGAAGCAGCCTCCAAAGTCTCCTTCAAGGCTCTCGGCCTCAGCAAGGCCCTGGAGACCCAGGCCTCTCAGTGCCCAGCCTGACCCACATACCCGCCCCCCAAAAGCTGATCGGCAACTCCCTACCCCAGCGCGAGCTCCTCCCTGCATTGCAGGCAGGCCTTTTCCTCTCTGTGTGTATTTGGGCCGGGGTGGGGGTGGGGGCAGGGTGACTGTGTCTACTCCAGTGCTCCCTGGTTTTCTAAAAGGGTTGGCAAAGTTTTCCTGCAAAGGGTCAGACGGTAAATATTTCAGCTTTTCTTTTCGAGACCTGAATTATTTGACAGCCTCTGTCTTATATTGTTCTTTGTCTTTATTTTTACAACCCTTGAGAAATATCAAAACAACTCTCAGCTCAAGGCCAATCTGGCCAGCAGGCCACAGTCTGCTGATCCATTTTAGAAACCAGGCTCACATCAGGATGGGACACAGGCAGAGTAGGGCTAGTCCTTCTGCCCTCACCCCAGGCCCTTCCTTAGAGGCCACCACCGATGGGACTAGCAGAGCACTGAGGTTTTGGGTGCAGGGCTAGACAGTCGAGCAGCTGGATGCAGCTTGCCATGGTGTGGGCCTTCAGGGTTTGTTGGGCTGGGAAGGCCCAGGGGAGCCCCCCAAACTCCTCCTGCTTCCCTCTTCCCAGATCCAGATTTCTCCAGGGAGGGGTGACTGGCAGGGACTGGGGGTGGTTTAAGGAGCACCTGATGACTCAAAAGTCCCTCCCTCCTTCCTCTGCCACCCCCTTCACACAGCCCACACCCCCACCTGCCCCTCATTCCTGGTGAGGGCACCGTGCTGAAAGGGTGGGAGCACGACTCCCCCTGGGTGGGCTGAGATGCTGTGTCGTGCTGCCCCCTCCCCAGCACTTCATCCTTTGGACCAGGGCAGAGGTGGGGGTACTGGTGACTCACCGCTGCTGTTCAGGACTCTGGCTGAGGTTCTTCCAGCGGAATCCTGAGCCCTGGGTGGGAAGGAGAGTCAGGAAGAAGCAGGTGAGAGGGAGGTGTCCTGGAGCAGATGCTGAGAGCCCTCCTTTGTGGGGTTCCTCGCCTGGGCTCAAGTCCTAGACCCAGCATCTCACTTCCTGTTGCCTATCTGTCCTGTTCCAGCTCCACACCTGCTCTTCTGATGCTGGAGTAACTAACCCTAGAGTGCCACCATCAATATCACTCCACAGCTTTCTCCCTAAGCTTTATCCCCACAACTGGGACCTCGGGAACACAACAATCTCCTGGGCTCCAGATGCATGAACCTCTAAGTCCTGTCCTGGTTCCTAGTCTGGAAGGGGTGGGGGTTTTCATGACTCTAGGTAGAATAGCCTCTGCCCCCAGGGTGCATGTCTGCAGGGGCTCGGCACCCTAGACCCCAAAAGGTGAAGCAGGGGCTCTTCCTAGATATTATTCAGAGAAGGGCAGGGGCCCCTGGGCTTGCCTATCAAGACATTTCAGAGCCACCAAGGCCAGTCAGATCTCTTCTAATTTCTCAGTCACAGAGAGTGGCTTGCAGGAGCTGGGGTCAGGGGCCCTGGTCTAGAGGGCTGGAATCTCAGCTTAAGCATGGTAAGGCAGGGGATAGAGGGGCCAAGCCCCCTCCCTCAAACTATGGAGTCCAGCTGCAGGTGGCCAGCTGTGCCCAGCTCCACCTGGGTCCCTCAGCATTGTGATACATGTTGTTGCTTTCTGGGACAAAACAAAAACTTTGATCTCAGACTTGTTAAGTCTCACTACACTCAAGGAGAGAGATGGGAAGGTTTTGTTATTGTTGTTTGGTTGGTTTCATTTGCTTTTTGGTAGGAGGGACGACAGAGCTGAGGGACTCCCTACCTCTTTTGGGTCCTTGAGAAACTAAAGCAGTGTCTTTCCCTCCCTAAATGACTGATGCTTGGAAGAAGCTCGGTTCCAGATCAGCCCTTGCCCCGCGAGCCCCAAACAATCCAGGAGCTTCCTGGTCAGTGCGCTAGTTAACTCTCCCCCCAGGCTACCCCGAGGCCAGGAAGAGAAGGAAGCCCTCCTTCTCTAGAACCTTACAGACGGGCCTCAAGGGTGGGGACAGTTCCCAAACGGGCCAGGGAGGAAGGACTGGGCAGCATAGAGAGACCCCTTTGTCTTTCCACCCGATTTTCATAAAATGCAAATTCTCAACAAGCTGTTCATTGTGTTGGGGGGGGAGCCAGGGGCCAGAGGAAGAGGAGGGGGGGCTGAGCTGGGAAAGGCCACCAGTCCCCTCTCCTTAACCTGGGTCTTGAGTTTCCTTTCTGAGCGCTCGGGTCCCCGTCGGGCCAGAGGAAAAGCCCGGCGGAGGGGGAGACTTCGAGGGCGGGCGCGGCCCGCATCCTTCCTGCCCAGCGGGCGCCCTGCGAACCCTCCCACCGCGTCCGGTCGCCGCTGACGTCCAGGGAGCCGTGGCCTCGCGCCCCGCACCTCAGACGCAGGGTGAGGCGGCCGAGCCCAGGAATTCCGGCGCCCCCTCGGAAGGGTGAGCTTTCGGAGTCGGCGGCCCCGCAGGCACTTCCTTGGCGAGAGTCCCACCCCGGGCCCGCCGACTCTCAACTTGAATCGACTAGCGGCCGGACCCCAGCTCGAGGCCTCTTGCTCCCACGGGAGAAGCCGGGGCGGGGGGATCCTGGGGACCTCAATACTCCTGCACGCGGGGAGGCGGGGCTGGGGCGGGGTGGCGATGGCCAGTTGGGGCGAGGGGAAGGCAACTTGAGGAAGCAGCAGGAAGGAGAGCAGCGAGACGGGGCAGCGGCGCGTGGGGAGTGGAGAGCCGCCCAGCTCGCGAGCGGCGTGGAGCCGGGGATGGGGGAGTTTGCGCCTTCTGAGCAGAGGGGTCGAGGGGACCCAGCAGGATCTGAAGGTGTCCGTGGGGATCAGAGGCCGGGGGAGGAACTGGGGGACTCGGGGACCCCAGGAGTATGGTGTGGGTGGGGATCCTCAGGCGTCCATGGGGACCGGGGGCCGAGGGGGTCCGCGGGAGTTGGGGAGGTACGCACCTTTCGGCGGGGCAGGGTGCCCCCGGACACCGCGAGCGCGCGATACAGCTCGGCGGGGTGGTAGTCCTCCAGCGCTGCGTACAGCTCGTCCCCGGGGGTCCCAGGGCCGGCGGCTGCAGCAGGGGGGCCCGAGGCCGGGGTCGGGGTCGGAGCGGCGGGAGCGGCTTCCGAGTCAGGAGCCCGAGCGGAGGGGTCTGGGGCGGCCGCCGCCTCCTCTTTCTGCTGCAGCTTCCTGAGTCGGCGAAGGGTCATGGCTCCGGCGCCCCTCTCTGGTGGCGCTTTCTCCGCGCAGCGGGGCTGGCGGTGGCTCTAGGATGCCAGCCTGGAGAGTGGTGGGTCGCCTCCCTTTATAGGCTCGGGGAGCGGGGCGGGCTGAAGGGGCGGGCGGGGAGCGGCCTCACGGGGCCTCGCCCCCTACGCGGTTGGCTCCGCCTTCGGGGCGGAGCCCGCTGCTCCGGAGCCCCGCCCACTACTCCTGAGCCTTGCCTAGACCAGGGAAACCCTTGGGGACCTCGAGCTCCCGGCCCTAGGGGGAAAAGCTAGCAGCTGAAAGGAGCGGGGGCGGGGCGGGGGGCGTTGCAGGGCATCCCGGGGCGGACTATGGGTCTCTATGATACCTGAGAGACGGGGAGCCTGTGAAGCGGCTTGTGCACGAGATTTGGCAGTGGAGTGACAGTAAGGAGTCTTTAGAAGGAGGTTTGGAGGCCCAGAGTAAGATTTGAGGAGACCCAGGGGGCTGCAGGAGACTTTAGGCTAGGAGAAGGAGGGGTGAGGTCTCTGGTGGGGAGGAAAAAGATGGCCCTGAAGTAACTGTGTGGAAGCCACTGGGGGATGTAAGGGTCGAGGGTCTCCTCTTTACATAGCTCCCAGAACAGTTGAAAAGAGCTGCCTCTCCTCTCCAGGTCAAGGGAAAAGGAAAGAGAGGGAAACCCAGAGAGTAGTGGACTTAATTCTGGCTCGTCAGCCTCACCTCCTGATGTTGGGGCTCAGGTAATGTTTCTCCAGCAGACAGATGCTTACTGTGGGGCTGACTCATGGCAGGGCATAAGGTGCGCTGAGGGGGTGCTCAGGATTGGGGGTTGGTGCTCAACAATTCTCTGACCCTTCTTGGGGACTACCGCCCCCCCACCCTCGGCTGTGTTGTCTGTGGCGGCCAGCCTACGAGAGTGGTGGGAATAGCCCAGCCGAAGTCTCTGTCGTCAGTGGTACCTGAATCAGAAGTGAGAGGAGGAAGTGGTAGGTCAGGCCTGGCGTCTGAAGAGTGGCCAGCCACCACAGGGCGTCAGCACCGCGAGCTGAGGGCTCCACATCTCGTCTGCCACTAAATAGAAGCCAGGAATGCACTGTCCTCATCTGTCCCCTCCTCCAGTGTTCCCGAGTCTGTGTTATGCCTTTATATTAATAGCTGACATTTATGAGGCATTTACCATGTGCTCTGCACACTGTTCTGTGTGTTACATCCATGAATGAACTTGTTTGGTCTTCATAACAACCCTATGAAACAGATACCATTATCATCTCTTACGGAGAAGAAACTGAGGCCCGGAGAGGTTAAGTAACTTGCTCTAGGCCACTCTGTGGCAGAGCTGATTCAAACCTGGGCAGCCTGCAGAGCCTGCAATCTACCCACTGTGTGATGCAGTCTTCTGCTGTTCTTCATTCACCTTGGGTTGAAGCCCTGCTCCGGGCCAGGCTACAGAGGCTCTTGGTCAGGTAGGGAGTCATGCACCCGCCAGTGCTGTGTTAGATGCATGGCATGCGGAGCACAGAGGGGCTAGGGACCCAGCAACCCGGGAAGGTTAGGAAAGGCTTCTGTCTCCTGTGTCTCTCAGTCCATGGGTCTGTCTCTGTCTTCTTGCTTCCTAGTCTCCTGACTCCGTCTGTCTCCCCCACCCCCAGGCCCCTGGGGCCCCAGCCCCTATAGGAGGTGTGGGTGGGAGGGGGTGTTTCTCCACCCTGCAGTGATTACACAAGTCCAGATGGCAGGATGCTTGTTGGGTGGGGGGCAGGGGTGTATTGGGGACGGCTAGGAGCCAAGTACCAGCTCCCTTAGAGCCTTCCTCTGCCTCCTCCCGCCTTCCCCCTTGGCACCACCAAGTGGCCATCAGCTGAGGGGCCGAGGGGGCGTTGGTGGGGAAACACGGGACTCTATTGTGAAGCAGTAGCACAGATGGACCCCTGGCCCGTCTGCTGCCTCTCCTGACAGACAGCATCTGTGGTGGGGGTGGGGATGGGGAGGCGAGCGAAGGCAGGAGAGGCAATGGTTTCTATTCTCTGCACTCCTTGCCTATCCCTGAAGGGACTCTCAAAAGGGCGTCTTATGAGTGCTTCTGTACTACCACCCCACCTACCCCACAGTGGTACCTAAGGGACACTTCCTTGCCTAAAACCTGGGGGAGCAGATGCCATGGGTGTCACAGCATCGGTGTCTGCAAGCCCTGTTGAGACAGTCCTTCTTCAGACTGACGTGGAGACAGAGCCTTCCCGTCAGCATCCAGGCCAGTTTGCCTCTCCGCGTCCAAGCGAGAGAACAGCCCCGGAGAAGTGAAACTCAAGTTTCTGCCTCTTTCCAGGCAGGGCACTCTGGAGAATCCCAGAGTAAAGGTGGGCCCAGAAGATGCAATTTCTGTCACATTCATTGCATGATTTCCTCAAATCCCAGAAGTTCAGAGCCAAAAAGGGTCTTGCGGTCCTGAGTGGACACCAAGTGAACCAAGCCCTCGTTCAATGGAGGTGGCAAACTGAAGCAGGGAGGGAAAGATGGTGGCAGAACAAGCATTAGAACTCACAAGAGCCCAGCCTCCCTGGCTCTGGAGACTGTTTAATTCAGCTGCTGGTAGCTCCGCCTGAGAGTTCAGAGATCCATGCCTGCTTCCTCCTCCCAATATTCCCAGTTCCTCCAGGGAGGCAATGGGGAGCCCCGGGATGCATACTGTGGGGTAGAGGTGCCCTCTGCTGGCCATGAATCTCTTGGAAAATCTTCAAATCAATCTGGGAAGGGCTGTCCGGCAGGCGCTAGAGCCCCACTTTAAGGACCCCGGCCCAGAGCTCCTCTTCCACCTGAGAAGGACTGTGTTCAGCTGAGACGCCAAGCTCTGCTTTGGTCACCAAGTTCTGGAGTTTCACACCTGTTAGGAAGCTGTATTTGTTATCTAAGCCTGGCTGCAGGTGACATTCCTCAGGGAGAAGGCAGACAGCCGGTGGGCTGCTTCTGTGCAGGAACCTGCACGCGCCAGACAGTACACCGGGCGCACAAAACTTTGCCTTTTCCAATCCTCCACCACTTCCTCCTGAGCCTGAGTCTCTAGTGTAGCATCTGCTCCCCTCATCCCATCTTCGGCGGCTCCTTAAGGCTGGGGATGGGGGTGGGGGACACGCTGCACTCTGTCTGCAGCCTCATACTACGACACCTCCCCACCCCATTCTCCTCCCCAAGGAAGCCTCCTGGTAAAAGCAAAGCCCTGTTGCTCTGGCTCCGCAGACATCTGCACTCAATCTGTACCTTATTCCTGAGCAAGTCCCAGGCTTTCAGAAGAATTTCCCAGGCTTTGCATCCTTTCGGTCCAGCTGTCCTGGCTCCTAGCTCTCAGGGTACACAGGGCTTGGTCTGTGGTGGGGGAGCACAGATGTGGGGGCTTGGCCAATGGACGAGGCCTAGGTGAGACCCCTTCTTTGAGGCAAGCCCTTTCCCAGACACCTAACCGTCAACGGTCCCGAGTCCTGTCCTCACCCACCTGCTCAAGCTCTTGGCTGCCATCAAGAGATCCAGGTACTCAGGGCAAAAGCTGCAGAAGCCCAGGCCCCTCTGGTGTCCCAGTCAATGTCAGGGCTCTCCCATGGTCATTTCATCCCAGGACTGGGGCCCCTTTCTGGGTGTTGCCACTGCTTCTGAGTGGGAGGTGGGAGGGCGAGGGCTGGGGACTCAGCTGGCTGTCTGGGAAGGAATGGGGCTGGGCCCCGGGTGCAGGACGCTGAGGGAGGCCTGGGCAGCTGGTGGGCAGCTGACTGGGCAGGGAGCGGTTGTTTTCCTTAATGGCTCCTATTTCCCAACTGTTTCCACAGGCTAGTGTCTGTGTGTGGCACTGGGGTCCAGGGAGGCCCAGCAGCAGGGGCGGGGGGTGAGGGGCAGGTCTGCGAACTGGAGCAAGGCGGATATGGCAGTTTGTTTGTGTTGGATACAGTGGCCTCTGAGTCTAGTCCCAGTCAGAGGCCAGGGACTATCTTGCCTCCTAGGTGGGATGGCAAGATATTAGTATCTCAGGCTTGGACAGGTTAGACTGGCAGAAAAGAGAAAGGGTCAGCTCTCTAGTTTTCCTTACAGCATCCACTTACCACTTTTAGGACAGAGGGCATGTATTATTTTATCCCGCCTCATTTCAGACAGGTACAGATAGCTAGGAAAGAAAACGACACCTTTCAGGGCCCCGGACTTCCCACATCTCCTCCCTCTTGGCAAACACAGCTGCTCTGGTGGTCCACCCCGGCTCCTCCCAGGACAGCTCTGTGCACAAGGCTAAGATTCTCCTGTAGACTCGAACCGAAGTTGGCTCCTCCTCGCTGTCCGCGTCTGACCATGCTTCCAGCCCGTGCGTCCTACCCACTGTCTCTCCCTGTCCTCCAGTGTTTCTTGCTCTACCACTCCAGTAACTGCCTTCTCAAGTCAGTGCTGTGTTCTTCCGCAAACACATCACGTGACTCCGCTGCTCAGAACCCACCGAGGGCTTGGTCCTACATGCGGAACGACAAAGAGGTGTTCACTTATGGGACAACTCCACATAAACATGCTACTGAGAAGAATTTGGAGACCCTGTCGGGACTCAGGAGGGAAAGTGATGGAGATTAGCAGTCTGAGGTGGCTGTCACAGGGAGGTGGTGGCATTGGTGGCCCTAGGGATGCAGTCCTGACTTCTTAGCATATGACAGCTCTAAGAGATTTCCTCTTTGCAGCCTGGCTCCCTTGCTCTAGGATTTTGAACATTTATGGGTGTTTTTTTTTTTTTTTTTTAATTAATTACTTTTGGCTGGCTGGGTCTTCCTTGCTGTGCCTGGGCTTTCTCTAGTTGCAGCCAGCAGGGGTTACTCTTGCTTGTGTGCGGGCTTCTCTTAGTGGGCTTTGCTGCAGAGCACAGGTGCTAGGGCAGGGGTTCAGTAGTTGTGGCACACAGGCTCAGGTGCCCCATGGCATGTGGAATCTTCTTGGACTAGGGATCGAACCTGTGTCCCCTGGACTGGCAGGCGGATTCTTAACCACTGGACCAGGGAGGTCCCACCTATAGTTCTTGAATAGCGACACACTCTTTTTGACCAAATCTCCTGTCCCCAGTCAGTAGGCCAATGCCAAACCCCAAACAGACGAGACATCACCTCTCTTGACCCCATCTTCCTGTGTTCCCAGAGTATTATGTGTCTTCCCTTATCATAGCACTTACTTCGCTCCATTGTAATTACCTATTAACTAGTCCATTCCATCTGGTGGGGAGCCCCTGGAGAGCTGGCTTTCGTAGGCACCTCACCTGTGCTCATGACACGCTACACATGGCTCTGTAGTGGGACTTGCTAAAACCTGCCCTCCTGTTCTCTGTATAGATTCTCTCCATCTCGAAGGGCAGGGGCCACAGATTGTTCATCCTTCTGTTCTGCCTACTGCTTTACACACTAAGGTTGTTGAACAAATGCTTCTTACTTAATAATAATGAATTTAGAGCCCAGTCCATCCTGTTGTTCCTTAAACTTTCCTATCCCATTATCCTCCATCCTTGACCTCCAAGGACCATTCCCAGGCGGATCCAGAGCTATCTGCCTTATTCCTTAAATCTGATCCTATCTGGCCGTGGGATGCCCAACTCCTCTTGGGATGTGGTGCCAGGAGTTTGGTCAAAGACCAGTCTGGATGTTACCAAGAAGTTATGTTCTTAGGTGTGATTAACATTTAAGTCAATAGACTTGCAGTAAAGCAGGTAACCCTGCATAGGGTGGATGGGCTTCACCTAATCAGTTGAAGGGCTTAAAAGATTGCAGTCCCTTGACGAAGAAATTTTGCCTCCAGACTGTCTTCTTTCCTGGCTCTCTAGCCTGTCACCCTGCCCTGTAGATTTCAGACTTGCCAGCCCCACAGTTGTGTGAATCAATTCCTTTAAGTATCTATCCATCTATGCTATTAGTTTCATTTCTTGGTGAACCCTAATAAACCATTCCTGTCTTGATCCAAAGCTTTCCCCAGGCCCTCATTACATGTCCCTCCCATGTCCCTGTGTGTCTCTTAAACTTCTGCTATTCTACATCTCATCTTGTTTTGGTTGTATTTAGCAAGCATTTTCTTCAGACTCTAGATCAGAAGACATGGTCTGGTGGGAGGATGGCAGGGACAGACATTTTAAATGTGGACAACAAAACCCCGAGTCGTATACCATTCAAATGAATTCAGGTCTCCTGTGTCGTGGGCCTTACAAAGGTGAAATGTTAGTGACCTTCAAGGGCACATAAGAGGTCCCAGTGTGGTTGCCTTTCTGATTTTCAAAATGATGGAAGTTGAACCTGCAGTTCTTAGCCTAGTGGATTTGGGGTCCACAGTTGGCAAGATGACTCACTACTAATTAGGTTTTGAACTGGGATGAGGTCCACTACAAGCCACTTCACCTTTCCTCTCGACAAACACAAGAATACCTTGCTATTTCTGCAAGGTGCTTGTGCCTTTGCTGTTATTTTGTCCATTAAAGAATTCTGGCCAGGATGCAAGGGAGACTTAATTAGCGGCTAATTTGGGACGTACGCCAAACTTAAAAGCCAACTTCTAGGGGAAAGTTGCTTGATTTTCTCCAGCCCCACGGTCTCAGATGACAGGACAATAGAAAACTCTGGGTAACAAGTCAGAATTTTAAAATATTGAGAGGCTGGAGCTATGGGCAAGTTCTATGGTAAAATTTATGGGGTGTACACATAACATCCTGCACTTGAGTTCAAAAATACCAATTTCTTACATACAGGATGGAGGAAGGGGGCTGGATTTTACTCAACCCACGACATGAGGTGCAGTCCTGGCACGTGACCTGAAGGTGTCAGGCAGTCTGGGATTCTCGTCCTAGTCTGTGCTGTCACGTCAATGTCCGGGTGGAGCGCTACGTGCCCTCCGCGGCCCCAGGCTCCAGCCAGGTCCTCGGCGAGCAGCCAGCGTGGGGGAAGGACATGGCGTCACGGAGACAGGATGCGCTGAGGCCGAGGGGCTACAGCCTCTGGCCAGACACCGTGGACCCAAGGTCTTCTCCACCCCCGTGAGCTATGTACGTGGGCAATTTGTCTTCTCTAACCGTCAGTTTCCGAATCCACAGAGGATAATAATGGCCACCTCATGTTGTCTTGAGGATGAAAGCAGTTCATGTATGTATGGCCCATTTTGGCACACTGCCTAGCACACAGTAACTTTTAAATACGTATTTGCTAAATATTAATGGGAGAAGCGCTAAGCTCTGCAAGATTCATGATAACATAACAGCTGCCTTCCAGTATTTTAAGGGACCTTAAATGGAAAAGAGAATTAGTGCTCTGAACCATATGTGGAGAGAACTCACAGGGAGGCTGCCCAGTCCTATGTAAGGAAGAGCTGTCCACTGAGCAGATGGCCGGCAGGTGGAGGCTGTGGTCCTGAGTGTCACGGCATGAGGCTATGGCCACTTGGCGGGGATGCTGTGGGGGAGTCAAGCACGCGATGGGTGGCGGACCTCTGGAGTCCCGTCTAAACTTGAGATTCTATGATTCTAGACTTTTTCTCTTGGGTTCCTTGGCCTAGAGATTTTTAAAGACATTCACAGCCACCCACCCACTGAATATCCCAGAGTAACCACTGTACACTCCCATTTCAAAGTTCCCTAACCCATCCCCAAATTCAGATTTCTATTCCAAGTCACGAGTGGGGAAGCGAAAACTGAGGGCCTAGGCTGCTGTTGAGACTAGGTGGCTGGTGACTTACCAGGATCAAGACCCTCTTTTATATAAACAGAAAACTGCTAAAAGACAAATACAGACAAAGCCCAAGAGAAGGTGTTGAGTTTGTCCTCCACTCCCTCTCCAGGCCAGGCCCTTCCTCTATGAAATGCAGAGGAACAGCCTCAGGAAGACCCCCTGATGCTCCAATCAGGTCCTCTTCAGACGTGAGCTGCTGTAGCAGATGTTAATGAACATCATACCCTGGCAAGTGGGAGGGGAAAGACACTGCCTGAGAGCATCTGCCCAACTCCCCTGACAAAGGCTGGGCAGCCAGTTGGTCTACAGCTGTAAAACAGATGGCACCAGAGAGGCTCTGTGAATAAAACTTTAATAATGTACAGCAGAAATTGGACAGGCTCATTCTTATATTAAAACAAAAGATTTCCTATATTACAACTTATTTACATTTGCATACTGAAGAGGTAAAGTGTCTAAGTGGCTATTTTACAGTCCATTCTAATAAAATGTACAAAAACAAACAGAAGTACCGAGAATGCCGTTCGGGGGCCTTGATGGCGACGTAAGAACGGGCTTGGACTTGGTCTGTGAATCCAAAATCCAGAGGTGCAGGTAGCCCTATGGATCAGGGTTAGCCTCAGGGAGCCAAAACCACAGCTTTAGTTTCTCCCCAACTCTCTAACTCCTAACTCTTGGGTTAAGAGTGGCGGCAGTGGGGCTGGGAGCGTCCCCCCAAAACTGCTCAGTCTTCCCCGGAGGTGGAGGAGGAGTGTGTGGTGAGGACAGCTGGGCCACCTGGGGAGTGGGCTAGTGGCTTGGTAGTCCCTGGGTCGAGGAGTGTCGGCAGATCCCAGAGGCTGGTTGAGGCAGGGAGTGAGGAGTCTGAGTTCCATCAGCTCCCATAACCCGCCAAGCTCTGCCAGAGGGCAGACAACAAGGGGGAAGTGCGTCAGCAGGGGTAGGGAGAGAAGACCCCCTAATGACACAATTGGTATTTAAGGGAAATTAGTCAGTAGCCAGTAAATTGGCCCAAAGGGTGAGGGGAAGATCTCCTTTAACGCAAGGAAAGCACTACACTGGGAAAATAAATAGGAAGGCCAGGGCACTGGGGAGACGGATGGAAGTGGGGGGAGGGCTCCCCCCCTCCTCCACAAGCTTTGGCAGAGAATCGCTGGGCTAGAGGCAGGGATGCGCTGAGGCTGCACACACACTGTGCCTCCCCTGGGGGGCAGGAAGGGGGCTCTGGATGAACGCAGTGATGGGAGGTTTCACTGCCTACCACCGGCCTCTTTGGTGGGGGACAGGGGGACATCCTCGCCTCCTTAGTGGTCTTGTATAAGAGCAATCACTCCAGGCTCAAAAGGCTCAGATCCAACTATGAAAACTTCTGGTCTCAAGATAGGCACCCCCTGACTTGACTGAGTCCCACTGTCAGTGCTCCAAGAGCAGGACCCAAGCCTATCTTGTTCACAGATGCATTTCCCAGCACCCAGCATGGGGCCTGACACCCAGCTGGCACTCAGCGAGTGTTTGCTGAGTGAGTGCCTGGATGAGAAGGTGCAACTTGTGGGTGACGCACAAAAAGCTAGGGCCCCAGTGCAAAACCCACTTTGGGTGGGACTGGGCAGGGAGGCAGGACGCCAGTGAGACCAACCCCCAGGGCAGAGGAACTCTCACAGCTGAGTCGGGGGGCGGGGGGGAGCAGGCTCAGGTACAAGGACAGATATTTCCAGTGTGATTGAGCTGTGTGCGTCTGATTGAAGCATTTTTTGTGTGTGTGGTTGTTTTTATAGGGATTTCCTTAAAAACAAATGGATTGAGAGGTAATTATCACATAGAGATGGTTTTCCTTTTATAAAAACTTAACAGTATTTAAAAAAAGTTAAAATCCAGACCCTCCCAATAAAATTAAAAAAAAAAAAAAAGAAAAAAAAGAAAGAAAACCAAACCACTCCAGTTAAGTTATGGCTTCAAAGTTATTATATACCTAAGATACGCTGACCGAACCACCACCCACAACCGTGCTTCTAGACGTCGTTAAATACTACACTCAGGTTAAATAACAGGTTCAGCTCAGGCTGTTCCCTTTAGTAAAGCCCCTGAAGTGGATGCAAGTCTCACATCTTCCCTCCACCGTGATCGGATAACCCAGTAAAAGACCCATGCAGATGCCTCCCCCCACCCCAGCCTCCCTCCCCAGTCCTCCTCCCCGCTTCCCTTCCCCGCCCTAAACCCACCACCACCGAAAATACACACTGCTGTCTCCAGAATCTGGGATATGAAAGACAGATGTGACATTCCAGTCTGAGTCTCCCCAGGTCTGGGCTGCAAATTCCTCGGCCCCTCCTTGACGCCGCCGAGGATGATGCCCTTAGGCTGGCTCATTTCCCACGGTGGCCGCTGACCACAACACCCCAGGTTTCCGCCGAGATTCTTGCCCTGCCCATCCCACCCTCTTCCCTCACATTTGGACCCAAAAGCCTCGCCTGCCACGGACAACTGGGCCAGCTTTGGTTCCACAGTCTGAAGTGGAGAAGGAGGGCCAGGCGGCATAGCCTGCTGGGGAGGGGGTACCACTGTGGAGTGGGGGCTCTGGAAGGAGGGGTGGGGAAGGAGCCCACCGGGAGGGGCACCAGGGAAACGAGACGCGGCTCACTACTGAACAGAGGCACCGGCACGCAGACACGGCATGACGACCACAGCCCCGACCTGCACATGCACGAGAAGCTCAAGCAGGCAAGTGCGCACCCACAGACACACACGTACACACACACGTGTAAGGGCGTGGCACAGACCAGGCACAACAGGGGACGCACCTCGGCACATGCACACACGGCGGGACAGACAGGCACCAGCAGTCCCTCCAGGGGGCCTCGCGGGCGGAGAGGAGCCGGAGACCTGGAGCTGCCAGGAGGGGCCATCCTTCTGGTTCCCGGGGCCGCTCGCTGCACTGGGGTTGGTCCCGGGGTAAAGCCCTCAGTGCTGCTCCGCACAGGCCACACTCAGCTCCTCCCGGGCCGCTTGTCGCCACACCAGGCTCCTCGCCGGGGGCACCGGGCTTTGTGGGACATCCCACGACAGCCGGTCCGGGTCACGGCATTGAGTTCTCCATGCCATTCGCTCTCAGAGGCTCCATGCCACTAGGAGGTAAATATCAAAGGTGTCTGTGTCTCAAACCCATCGTGGGAGTGAGCGAGTCTCCCGGGCTCTGTCCCTCTGTGGGCCAAACTCCTGGCCACAGAGGGCTGGGCAGAAACGAGAGGTAGGCCTCCATCTGATGCTCAACACGGCCGCTCGGCTGTAGGTCCCGCGGCCTGGCGGCTGTGGGAGGGGCAGCTAGATCTTCACGTCCTCCTGCACACTGAGCTGGGAGAGGGTCTTCTTGATGCGCAGCGCAGTCAGGCGGGCTGCGCCGTTGGCGTACCAGCACTCCCGCATCATCTTCCCCATCACCCGCAGCGCCTGCACAGAAACGGTGTCACTGGAGCCTGCCCCGCTGTTGCCTGCCTGATCCCCCACCTGCCCTCCTTCTGACCCTGGGGAAATGCCCGCAAGCCCCACTCCCCCTAGGGCTCACCAGTCCTTAAGGGACAGTCTGGGGAGGGGCCTTTTCCGCAAGCACGGTCTGCCATTCTCCCAAGTCTGGGTGATCTTGCGGGCAAGACCTGCCACAGCCTGTGATCTGAAAACCACTTCTGGAAAGTCCGAGCATCCACACTTATGACTGTTTACTGATGGCTTTCTCAAAGTAGCAAGTGAACCAGGCACAGCAGGGACACCCCCAGCAGGCGCACGCACGCAGCGGTGACCCCACGATCACCCACAGAGACACAGCAGAGGAGGAAGGGGAGGAGGCAGCCCCCAAAAGAAGGTCTTGACTGTCAGAGGCAGCAGTTTGCAGCCAGGGCCTGGATAACACAGGCGGCCACGCGGACAGGCGAGTGGTGGATCTGGAGAGTCACCGGTGGAGGCTACAGAGCTCCCTGACTGCTGCCCCAGGCCAGTGTTTTCGATTCCTTTCAGCAGTGGGACCTGTTTTGCCAAGCGGAGTCCCAACCCACGAAGAGTCCTGACTGAAGACGGAGTGTGGGGGGCAGCTAGAGACTGGCTCTCTGCTTCCCTCACCCTCTGAAGTAAACAGGCCCTGAGGTTCCAAGGAATACTTTGGAAAATGCTGCTCTGTCATGCTCGTCCTTAATGCAGAGCTGCCCTCTAGTGGTGACACGCCTTAAAGCAGAGCCACCAGTGAAAAGAGGGCCCAGGAGCACTAGCTAAGCAAATCCCACGCCCCCAAAGACTCTAGACCCCACAACTCCAGGTTTATTAGGAATCTAGATCATAAATTTGTCCTCGCATCTATTATTTCCACTGAATGTCGTCCCCTTCCCACTTCATCCACCACTAACCCCAAATCCAAACCCTCTGCACCCTCCTCGCTTTCAAGTTTTCAGAAAGCCACCTCCCTCAGACCTGTTTTCTCACTGGGTCCACCTCTCATTTGCTGACCCTCTGTGGATGATGCTTCTGAACTCTTCCATAGAGCTCAGCTCACCCACTATGGCTCCAAAACCATTTTTCTAGTTGGACAGGTCTAACAGCCCCACTCAAGACTTTTTGTCTCTGATCTGTGTCTTGGGACCAAGGCTTTCTTCTTCTAGGTTCCAAAGAGGACCCTACAGTGTCCAAGACAATGGCTTAGTATATAAAGCATGTAATAGTAATATAATAACTTATTACACAGGTAGTAGCCCTGGGGTTGGCCCCAATTTTGGGAAACCCTTCTCTAAGGTAGAGAAATAGGGCAGATAGAAAAGCACAGGAGACAGGGCAGCTTCCTACCTCGTAACTCTGCCACCAGTTGGGGATGTTGGGACGGAGCTTCTGGTCACATACAACCTTCCGCATCTCCTCGATGGAAGGGTCAGAGGGCACTAGGTCATAATATGGCAGCTGATATTCTTCATGGACCCCTAGGAGAAAAGAAAATATCCACCAGAGTTATCAAAAGAAGGAAGGGATTACTCAAAAGCCAGTGACAATACTCATGTCATGATCAGTAAACCCGGCCTCCCACTAAGAGGAACTGGGAACCCTTGGAGAGCTTGGTCAGTGCTAGGTATGGGACAAAAGATACACAGGATTAGCCAGGAACATCTTTTCCATAACAAAAAGCAAGGAAACTATCAAAGACTACTAAGGTCATGTCAGAAAGTACCACCTTGAAAAGCTCCCAACTGGCCAAAGGTGAGAAGATTTAAGCAATAGGAAGACTTATAACATCAATGGAAACAAATATTTTAGATCATCAGTTCATGATGACACTAAGAAGAAACAAACCAAAACTTCAGTCACCTTTGTAGGATGATAGAGAATAAACTCATTATTTTGAAAAATGGTAAATAAATGGAAAGAATCAAGTGTTTTTCCTGCCTTTCCTTTTCAAATTAAACATCTCTGTAACCAAAGAGACAATAAGGGGAAGTTTCTCCTTAATTAAAAATGTAGCTAATATGAGAAGTTTGACAGAATTGTAATGCTGGCACTTTTCAACCTCTGATAAATCTGAATTTGGACAATGATCAACGATGGCTGTTATCACAAAAAGAGAAATAACCACCATTATATGTGCCTTTAACGGAAGGATTTTTGGGGAAAAATGATTCTAGTCTTTAGATGTAATTCCCATAGGAAATTCACAGAAATGGCAGAATGTATAAACTCCATAAAGAAGCAATCAGGAAAATCTACATAGGAAAATCTTACAGGACAAAGGACCTGGATTCTCCAACTTTAAAAACTGCAGAAGAAAAAAAAAAATGGAGTGGTAAGCTGTACATCATAAGAGACTTAAGAGGTATACCAATCAACTGCAGTGGATAGACATTTATCAAGCTGCTTTTAAAAAAATTAGGAGACAACTGAGGAAATCTCAATACTAACTAATGTTAAATGATATTAAGAACAACTGGGACCTCCCCTGTGGTCCAGTGGTTAAGAATCTGTCCTGCAATGTAGGGGACTTGGGTTCGATCCCTGGTGGGGGAACTAAGATCCCAGATGCCTCGGGGGAACTAAGATCCCAGATGCCTCGAAGTAACTAAGCGTGTGAGCCACAATTAGAGCCTGAGCACTGCAAGGAAAGATCCCACATGACACAGTGAAGACCCTGGGTGCCACGACTAAGACCTGACACAGCCCAATTAACTAACTAACTAAAAGAGAAACAGCCAGTAAACGCACCAAAATAGCTAAACAATTTAAAAAAAAGAATTACTGTTGGTTTTTACAGTGTAATAACAGTTTTGAAGTCTTTTACCTTCTACAGCTACAAATGGAAATATTTTCCATAATAAAAAGTTATTAGTATTTAAAAAAATCAAATGTAACTTTCTCATGCCTTTTTTCCAGAAAAATTCTACTGTCCTGAGCTGATGGGACAGATTTTTAAATGGAGTCTGACTTGGTAATTAGCTAAGATGCAGTTAGCGTCATCTCTGGCCTCAGTCTGCAAGGTCTGGATCCTAGTTTATTAGCAGTGTGACTCTGGACAAATCACCTAACCTGTGACTCATCTTCTTCATCTACAAAATGGTGACAATGAACAGTACCCACTTCATAGGTTTGCAGTAAAGATTAAGTGAGTTTATACATAGCAAGTGGTGAATAAATCTTAGTACAATTATTATATACTTAACCCCAATTTCTGGATGGTATGGAAAAAGAAAAATTTAACTTGTTCACAGTTTAAAATCTGTGTGGCTAGATATATCTTGATCTGTTTTATTTGTATAGCATGATCAAAATTTAAGATGTACAATACCTAGATGCCTCCCTATGATTCGGACCTTACCAAACATGTCATAGAAGGAAAAAGGCAGTACAACACAGAAAGGGCTCTGCTGGCACACCCACCAGTTCTTTTTCATTAATTTAATTCACTTCCACTGATCTGGAATCTCTTACATCAAAGATAAATGGCTGAGGACAGGGTTCTACTGACTCTTGAACTTGATCTTGTGACAGAATACTTGGAACTCACTGTAAAATTCTAATGTACTAAGCTGATAATAAACAGTGTTTTCTGCCAAATCCGATACTGCTTTTCACTGGGTTCTGACATGGTTAGGCAGTTGCAAATGCCAAAGATTTAAGAAAATATTACAGAAGAAAATTTCTATGTGCTAGTAAGCTTTCTCCTATGAATTGAGAAATCACCATTGTCAATAAAACCCCACGTTCCCCAGGTACGTGGCTTGAGAGCCAGTGTGTCAGAATGCCCTGCCTTCTGTGTGAAGGAGAGCCCTGCATTAGTCCTGTGCTATTCCTGCCCAGGGCTTTCCCAACCTCAACAGACCACTAAAGACAGTGTGTTTAAAAAAAAAAAAAAGCCAAATGAGCCTCTGGAATGGTCACCACAACATAAAACAAGAGTAAACACACTCTTAGCAACTGCTGCTCCTAGGTCCCCTCCCTCCTCTTGGATGAGAATCCTACATGTGACGCGTGCTAGCATGAGGCATCTGACAAGCTGTGTAAAGAAAGGAGGCTGCAGTCAAAACCCAGGCTCTCAGGTGGCCTGGCACTCTGGACTGGGAGGAAGGAGCAGGGAAGGCAGGAAGAAAGGTACCTCCAGAGTTGCATCTTCGAGCAATCTCCCAGTACACAAGACCGAGGGCATAGATATCAGCACATTTAAAGGAGTCGAAGTGCTTCATGTTGATGGTTTCATCGAGCACTTCGGGGGCCATGTATCTGCAACAGCAAAGGAAATGTGGTCATGGGTGGAAAACAATGACTTCTCTCCTGACTCAAAGCACTGGTTCAAGGGCCCCCTGAATGTGGGAAAGCCGTCACCAAAGACTGCCCCTTCGGGGGGAGGAAGTGACGGATTCTTCTCACTGCGAACTCCCATGTTTTGCATTCATTCATTTCTTTTTTTAAATTTTTTGCCAAGCCACACAGCATGTGGGGTCTTAGTTCCCCGATCAGCGATCAAACCTGTGCCACCTGCAATGAAGGGCAGATTCCTAATCACTGGACCAGTAGGGGAGTCCCTGTCCCTTAGTTCTTTTCCTAAGTATTTAGTTACTTATTAGGCTATGCCGGGTCTTGCTGAGGTGCACAGGATCTCTGATCTTTGTGTGGCACGCGCTCTTAGTTGCAGCATGTGGGATCTAGCTCCCCGACCAGGGATCAAACCTGGGCCCCCTGCGTGGAACGTGGAGTCTTAGCCCGGGACCACCAGGGAAGTCCTGGTCCCTTATTTCTTACTTTCCTTTTCCATGAAGCAGGAGGGAGGCCCCACAGTCCTGAAGGGGGCCCCTTACTTTCTACACTGGAGCACCTCTGCTCTTGCTAGGTGAAACTGCTCTCTACACCCCAAGCAAAACATGCGCTCTGCCTCCTCCGGGGTCCTGCACAGGCCACCCCTTCAGACTGCACTCTCCCTTCCCGCTAGCCAAGCCTGGCGCCCGTTCCCCTTCCAAACCTTGCTCCAAGCTCCCTTTCTCTGCTGCCTCACCTGCCCAATGCGCCTGTGCCTGTGGGCATACGGGGCTATGGAGGTATGCTGCTGGCACTTGGATCTGCTCCATGCAACCATGTGGCTCTCCAGTGTGGGGGCAGGACTTCAGTGCAACCACCAGCTGTCTGAGACCACACTCCTCCCGCGCACACGGACAAGGGCACACATGGGCTACTCAGTACAAGTGTCGGGCAAGGGCACAGGCCCTGGGCCTTCCTACCGTTTAGTTCCCACCCTCTGGTTAGGGGCAATGTCAATGGTGTCTGTGACCGCATCGTGACGGACAGCCAAACCCAGGTCTGCGATGGCGCACATGCCATTTTTCTTCACCAGGATGTTCTTTGACTTTAAGTCTCGATGAGCAATTCCAGGTTTCCCTGGTGAAGGAGAAAAACAGGGATCTTTAGAGAAAGACAGCATAAGCGTTTAAAGCATAGTCTCTGCAGCCGGATATGTGGGTTTCAGTTCTGGTTTTGCCCCCCACTAACCCAGTAACCCTGTAAATGCAACTTAATCTGTCTATACATTGGCCACCTCATCCATAAAATCAGAGTAAACACCAGTGTGTGCGTGCGTGCCGAGTGGCTTCAGTCGCGTCCGACTCTTTGGGACACTACGGACTGCAGCCCACCAGGCTCCTCTGTCCCTGGGGTTCTCCAGGCGAGCATTCTGGAGTGGGCTGCCACGCCTTCCTCCAGGGGATCCTGCCGACCCGGGGACTGAACCCACGTCTCTGATGTCTCCTGCGTTGGCAGGCAGGCTCTTTACCACGAGCACCACCGGGGAAGCCCAAACACCAGTACTTGATGGGAATGCTGTGAAAGTTACACATATTAATGTAGGTGAGCCAAGCGCTTAGAAAGGCATGCGGATTAGCTACTATTACTTTATGAATGCTATTCCTGTTCACCTTCCCTGAACTCATATACTCCTGTACAGCATAGTCGAGGACTTGAGAAAAAGCTGCTGCACTGGCTAGGTTCTCAGAACCAAACAGGGGAGGTAAGAACCACCACTTTCTCTGCAGAGTCTAGGGATAGTGTCAAACTCTCATGGCTGGTTTTTGATCACACACAGAAAGAGCTCCTGCCCCACTGACCATGCACCAGGAAGCAACGTACCACCTGCCAAGACCTGGGAGCTCGAGAAAGGCTGAGTCAGTCAACAAGCAGGGACTCCCGAGGGAGTGTTCCTCCAGGAGAACCCTGCCAGATAGTAGACCCAGTGTCTAACCATCCAGGTGACCCAACGATGAGTGCGTGTGCTCACTAAACTGAATCTCGGCACAGTGGTTCAATCCATCTTCTCAGTCCCTTCATTTTCCTGTGAACTGTGGGCATCTGAGACGATCTCTCAGTTAACACCAGCTTCCCAACCACCAACCACGCCAGGACATGGGGAACAAACAATCAACATTTCCCACAGAAGTCCCTCAGTTCAGTTCAGTTCAGTTCAGTCGCTCAGTCGTGTCCGACTCTTTGTGACCCCATGAATCACTCTAAAGGCAGAGGCACCTCTCGTTCTTGCTCAAGTGAAGCTCAAACCCCTCTCCCTTAGACCAGACCCCCATTCCTAAGGCCCAGCTCCGGCTCGCTCAGTGCACAGGAGCTCCTCGACGGGGACAGGACGCTTGCTCAGCAGCCCCACTCACCTTGGGTGCCCACGATCTCCATGTGCAGGTGTGCTAGCCCGCTGGCGGCAGACAAGGCCAGCTTGATCATCCCCTCGATGGTCACCGTGTACCGGTTCAGATAGTCAAACAGGGAGCCGTGCTCGTGATAGTCCGACACGAGCCACAGCTGTGTCCAGGTGCCGTTATCTGCGGAGGACCACAGAGGAGTTCCCGAAAAGGCACAACTACCATCATAAAGGGCAAGGTCAGCGAGGAAGAGTGTATGTGCCACGCAAACCCCCGTGACCCCCGAGTCCCTGCGCCTCGCCCCACACCTCCTGTGGCCCCTCGGTGTCCTTGTCATCTATGGCCGTCCACAGCTTTGGGCTCCAGGAAGATAAGAAGAACAGCTTGTCTTGGTTAGACCTGCTCCCTTCCGGCAGGGGGCTGTAGGATTCTGAACCATGCCTCCCCTATTCCAAATGTGAAATGTGAGGCCTTCAGAAGAGGGAGCACGTGCTCAGGGGAAGTAACAGGGGCATCTGTTTCTTTTGCTTCTGATCCTGACAAGACCTGCTCATCAAAACCGTGACTGGCTGTGTCCTCCCCATCAAGGAGGAAGGCTTCGCAGGCCCTCCTCTGTGCTCCAAGACCCTTCGAGCACAGCCCAATCCCAGCACCAGGCCCATCTGTAGCGCTTCTCTGAAGTCCACTGCTCTTACCAGGCTATGAGCTCTCCGTGAGAGGAGGAAAGAGTTCCTTTGTGCATTACTGTGTTCCGGGCCAAAAATGCTTTTCGATACATGAAGAGGACACTTTCCAAGGATTCCAGAGAGGAATCTTATCTTATCATCTTAGCCTCGGAAGAGCAATGGGAGGCAGTGAGCACACACTTTCATCCAAGGGGCGGGGGGTGTGCAGTGTACAGGGGGAAGGAGGGAGGGAGGGAGAGAAAGGAAAACCAAAGCTGGTAATCTAATGAGCTTGTGCTACTGTCAATATGAAGACTGGAAATTGGATTGAGATCTCCCAAATTCCAGGCTGGCCCTAGTTCTAGGGCCCTACACTATACATATCATGCTAAAAAGACAAGAACAAAGGAGTCTGCTCTTTCTCCTCCCCTGGCCCTGATGTGGGTTTCAACAGCCAGATCCTACTCACACAAGCTGCCAAAATCAATACAGGGAGTGGTTCCTGGGAAAGCACCAACCTTTGCTTCTTTGATTACGAGCAAGGGGTCCATCAAACACACCCCTGAGGTCCAGAGGACCCTGCGTGTAAGTTAAAAGGGAAGATGTCTTTTTGAGCCTTTAAAATACATGTCAGATTTAAACTAATCATCAAAAGGTAAATCTGTTTTAAAAAGCACCAAGCTTACTCAGAAGGAGCAAGGAATTCTCTCCTCCCTTGCGTGAGAGGTCAAGGCTCTCCAGTCTGGGGGCAGCTGAGGCTTCTACAACCCCCACAGCAATGTGAGAAACAAGCAGCCTGCTGATTTAGGATAGAAAAACAAACACTTAGCATCTTCCGTAGCCTCTGCCAGCAGTGACTTCTAAAATTGCTGGACCACGGAGCGAACTGTGTCCTGACTGCCAGAGACACTCTTCTAAAATGCAAACAGCACCACCCATGGTCTTTCTGTCTTAAGTGCGCTGCCTGCCCAGGTGCCGGCTGTCCTCCCCTCCTAGGCACAGGCAGGAACTGTGCCTTGGTCTTATGTGTGATGACCCCAGGACCAGACAGTAGCCAATGAATATTACTGAATCGACGAATGAAATGTCAATTACTACCCACTCTCTAAAATAAAATACAATCCCCTCAAAATGGCTCCCCATAACCTGGCCTCCGCCACCTTTCCACCCATGTCTTTGGCTGGAATGTTCTGAGTCACCTGCAGCTTCCCAAAGACATTACCCCTCTGCACATGTTTGGACTTCTCTTTTCATTGGTTTTTCTTTCTGACCAGCTCCCTGCCACCTGTGTCTCACCCAAGCCCAGGTATGATCTCCGTGACCCCCATCTCACCCCCATTTTGCGCTCACCAGAATACCTGTTGTTTGATTACTTCCTATAATCAAACATTATTTTACTTTTCTCTTTTGCTAGTCAGTGAGGCTCTTAAAAATGAGTACATGCCTGGGCACATGAGAGAGACTCAAAAAACTAGAGCAAACCCAGCGGAGGAGAGAGGAGGCAACAAGGACCCTCAGATATAAGTGGATCAAAAGCTGAGCTTGAAGGCCGCGGCGGGGCAGCGGGGGAGGCAGGCTGTGGCTCTGGGGCACCCGCTCCACTGCAACAACGTGTGTGACGCTGCTGTGCCAAGGGGTGTGCGCCACAGGCCTTCCTGGGGCTGTTCTTTCCTTGCAGGGGTTGAAGCTTCCCTTCTTCCTTCCAGTTGTTTTCAACATAAGTTTACTGAAGCTCCTCTAGGGACTACCCTGGAGGTGGGTTTGGGGTATCACAGAAGGGAGAGTGAGCAGGTAGCATGAGGGCTTATTTACCTGTTTAATAACTGCTTGTTTACTTGCTTAATAACCTGGATTTCACTACAAGCTTTTCGTAGAGGCAAAGTTTGAAAACCACTGCCTTACTCTTGCTCTCGTTCTACGGGGAGCAACTGAGAAGGCAACACAACCGTGCCGTCTCGTGGCTGTTCGGGCCTGGCCGTCCCTCCAGCGAGCCTGGGGTGGGCTCCGGGATGCCTTGTCTGTGAGCCCAGCCCTTTACCTTTATTGTCAGCGGCGATGAACCCGAGGATGTTCTCATGGCGAAGCATGACTGTCTGGTATATCTCTGCTTCCCGGAACCAAGACCGTTCCTCCCGAGAAGAGAATATTTTCACAGCCACATCACCGCCCCGCCAGCGGCCGCGCCACACTTCTCCAAACCGGCCCTTGCCAATAATTTCCTGTAGAACGATGGTCCGGGCCACTGTGCGCTGGACAAAAAGGGGTAACCCTGGGGACCAAAGAAGGGAAAGAAAGCCGACATTGTATACATTTGCTGAACTTTGCAACTCCCACTCTCACGGCCACACTGGAGAAGCCCTTCCTTCCCACAGTGCCTCCATGCTACGGTGGTCCACTGACCACGGAGAGCTCGGGAGCCCAGACGGGGAAATGCATGTGATTAGCTGCTCCTCATCTACGCGGGTTCTCTTTCCAGCTAGTATGGACGACAGATCTGAATATAACTGTCTAACCGGATTTACTAACTCTTCAGCCAGCCTCCCGTGGGCCAAGCCACCCACAGCCGCTTTATGTGGAAGAGCAAAGTCAAGGGGTTGAGTGAGCGGAGCGCCTCTGGCTGCTCTGCTCAGTGGCCACTAGAGGGCAGTGCTGCGTGACCCATGAAAGCCAACCCGAGCTCAGGGCACACCAAGTTCCCACCGCTCTCCAAAGGGATCACGGTTCTGCTCACAAGAGCTCCAGATGCAGCAGGACTGGGGGTGGGGGGACGACTGTCCAGGCTGGTTCTCAGATTAATTTCACTGTCTTTATAGGACTCATTTATCACCTCATTTGATCCATGCAAGGAGTGTCTCCCTCCCTCTCCAGTCAGCTCCACCATCGTGACTGACTTACTCTCTCCCTCTCTTCGACTGAACAAATCAGTGTTATCAACCCCCAAGCTGTTTACTGCATGTTTACTATGCATGAGGCACTTGCATAAATGACCTCATTTCCTGACAACCACCCATAAGGTAGGTATTATTATTGTGCCCATTTTACAAATGAGAAAACTAAGCCTCAAAGGGGAAGGTTAAGTTATTTACTGGAATTCACACAAGCTGTAAATGGCAAAGCACGTAAGACTGACTCCAAAGTCTATGCCTGTAACTCCCACAGCACAGAGCCGCCAAATGCTTCTCAATCTGGCCCCCTCCTCTCCCGGCCTTCCTGACCTGTTCTGACCGCCTCTGGAAGACTTCCATGGGTCTCTCTGCCTCCCCTCTGACATGGCTTGCCCCACACTCCCCGCATAGCCAGCCTCACCCTGCCCTCCCTAACAGGGGGCTGCAAGATGGATGAATTCACCCTCCACACCACTGCCAGAGTTCTTTCCGCAGGAAAACATGAGCACACACTTTCTCACACGACAGCCTTCGGTGGCTGCCTCTCCCCTCACCAGACAAAGCACAGCCCAAGCGTTTTCCCACCAGGGCCTGGACAACAAGCCGGCCTCTGGATCATTCCCTGAACACTCAGTAAACATTTGTGTCTTTTTGTCCTCTCGCTTGAGGGTTTTCCAGTGGCCTGGAACGTGTCCTGCCCTCTTCCCACTCTCAAAACTTCCAACGCAGGACCCCTTCAAACACAACCTCCTCTGTGAGATCCTTCCCCACAATCTCTTCTGTCCAGTCCCGGCTCGGCCTCTTGCTCATCTTGTTTACCCTGTATCACCCACAGGATGCTCAACACACACTTGTTAGTGTGAACTGAAAGTTACACCAGCAGCAAGGACGTATTACTTTAAGGCCACAGGATTAAAACCCCAGCACCTTGGGAGCTTTGCATATTCTGAATTAAGAGTGGACTAAACCAACCCGAGAGAAACAGTTACTCATCATTTCACTGCAGATGACAGAGTAACCACCCCGGACCTGCCCTAGACTTGGCTAATCCCGATCTTAAAAAAAGACTCCAGAAAACCTGAGCGACCCTCCTCCAGCAGCAAATCAAGTCACAGAGCCAGTCAGTCCTAACCACTGCCCTACCCTCTTTCAGCAAAGAACAAGCCATATATTTTCTCTCTTCCTAAAAATATGCAGCTTTTAAATATATCCATCATCTTGGCACTTTCTACTGCAGAGCTTAATAAAGGCAAAACCACGGAAATTCAGAACATGTCAGAGCTCAAAGTATTCCTGTGCTCAAGAAGGGATGTCTGGCCATGACTGATGGCGTAATTTCCCCACAGAAGAGTCTGTCATGGGCTGAAAAAACATATACCAACACACGTGGGACTCTCACGGACGCGAGCCTGTAAGTCTGAGTTAGAATGGCAACAGCGGCCTTTGTATCCACATTCTCCCCCATAGGGACAGAATACCACTGTCACTAAAATAATTATTTATCTTCCTAAAAAGACTGCTATGTACTCACAGCCACATCTACTAGCTAGCTCAGCTCTACCCTGAGACCGGAACCACCCAACGGCCCTTACCCTAAGTTCTAGCCTCACGTCGAGGTCCACCTAAGAAAGGCTCGGTCACCGACAGGCAGCTCCGCAAGTGGTGCTGACGCCACGCTGGAAGCCCTGGCTGCTTTTCTTTCAACTGCCACATAAACCCTTGGGCAACTGGTACGAGTCAATGATTTACCCAACTCCAGCTCTCTGGCCTTACTCGGTGTCCTCAAACTCCCCTTGCGGTTGCTCACAGATCAATGATTAGCTGCCACCACCTCACAGGAACCCGGCACACTCCAGTTTCTCCAAAGGGGCCCTGACATTGAGCACTCGGCTGCTCAGGTGGAACTAGGTGAATTTTAATAGCTGCATGGTTACAAGACTTGAAGAGAGGCAGGGACTCTGGAAGGGAGAGTTTTGCAGCTCATCCCTGGAATTCCAGAGAATGAGAGATTTTCTGGGAACCCCATCATCTTATTACGTGTCAAGACTCCCAAAGAAAGGGGATTCTGAAAGCACATGGCCAGCCTTCTTCCTGAATGTTCCATCGTGCTGGGAGGCAGCAAGGAAGGCTAACGGCCGGTACGAGGCCTGAAGAGGCGGTACCTGAGCCAGACCCTGACGTGGAGAGGTCATAGACCAGGTCCTGGAGCGTCTTGTCCTTGGAGAGACACATCTCACACGAGGGGTCCTCCATGTCCAGCCTCTGGCGGTTGTGATAGACACGCTGATGATAGTTAATGACGAGGAAAACAATGATGATGATGAGAAAGAGGAGGAACACTGGGCCGGCAATAATGCCCACCAGCTCCACAGGCCCCCACATGGAGGGGTGCTCAGGCTCCTTGAGGTGACCTGGGGCAGGTGAGAGAGGAGAGGGCAAGAAGAGAGTGAGAACGTGGGACCGCCAAGGCTGCCCTCTCCCGGCTCCTCCATCCAGGTGGAGATGCCCCCTTCCTCTCCCCGCTCTTTAGCCTCACTGGGCTGGTGGATCTGTCTGGACGCTCTCACATGCCAGCCTCTCTAGTTATGGTACCCGCTGCAGCCTGCTTGGTCATTTCACAGCGTTTCATGGTGTCTTCCCACCCCCATGCCCCAGGCACACACCAGGTTCTGCTCCTCCATTGTGACATCCTCTTAAAGCTCAACTCGGTCTCTCCCCGCCTCCTCAGATCTCCCCAGTCACACCTCTTTAAGTGGCGGACCCGTGAAGGCTGGTGTCTACCACTCCCCAGCTTAGAGCGCCATCCTTCCCGCCTCGAGTCCCTCTCCCCATTTTGCCATCACCATCACATGGCTTATGGGCTGCCTCCTCCAGGATCACCCCAGACCCTCCCATGGGGATCTCTGGCTGGCTCTCCCACTCCCCACCAGCTGCTAATGGCTCCTCAGCCAGGACCTAAAACGTGGCTTTCCCCTCTGTGGCGCACTCGACAAGTCTCTCCCCCTTTCCTGGGATCTACAGACCAGAATTGGGAGGAACGCCCTCCCACGTCACCTCAGGGAGCATCCAAAAGGCGCCTTCACCTAGCCTCCAACAAAGGGGCAGGGGCATAGTAGAGAAGGGTGAAATGACAGGGGTGCCCTACCTCCACGACGAGCCAATAGTCCAACAAGGGTGTCCACTCACCGCTGGGCACCCTCAGGTCGATCTTGTTGCAGAAGTCAGTGTAGCAGCAGTGTGTGTTGCGCAAGTCCTCGGAGCTCAGGCAGTAGAAGGGCTTCCCGGCCGGGACCAGCTCCACTTTGGGGATGCAGGTGCGCACGTGGTGCTCCATCCCGTCCAGGTTGAAAATGGAGACCATGCAGGCCCCATCCGTCTCACACGTGTAGTTGGCTTGGAGGCAGCTGGTGCACGCACACAACAGAGCTGTGGGGGATTTGGAAGTGGACACTGACGTCAGTGTGAGGTCTTAGCCTAGGTCCTCCTCTGGAGTTAGAATACAATCCCCTAGCACACTCGTGGTTCCAAAACAAGGTGCTTTTTACAGGGATGGGGCCAGAGATGACGTCGTCAGGGGAAGCCCAACCTTTTCACCTGTCTATGCAGATCACAGACAAGGCTTTTTGCTCCGCCACACCCCATCCCCCCCGTTTTCCTCTAATTTCTCTAGTTTATGTCTTCAAGAAACAAAGAAACTACCTTTTTGACTCTGCTTTAGACTGTTGTATGTTGTTGTTGTTTAGTAGCTAGGTTGTGTCTGACTTTGTGACCCCATGGACTGTAGTCTGCCAGACTCCTCTCTCTGGGATTTCCCAGGCAAGAATACTGGAGTGGGTTGCCATTTCCTTCTCCAGGGAATCTTCCTGACCCAGGGATTGAACCCGTGTCTCTTTCATCGTCAGGTGGATTCTTTACCATTGACCACTGGGAGGAGGAGGGCTGCTTTAGACTTAGACTTACTTTAAAAAACTGTCTTGTGGCTAGGAAAAGGGTTTTCCTTTGAATTTCGATGCCTAAAGATAAGAGCAAAGCATGGTCCCCTGGGAGACAAGAGGGCCCCTCCCCCACACACTCCTTCCAGCACCACCGCTTCCTCGAGCCATCTTCAACCCCATCTCCCTGCTCTGCACCAGAAACGCCTACAGCTTCCTGAATGCAGTGTGCGTGCTCTCTCACACAGGGTTTTGCTGCAATCGTTTCTTCCTGGCTAATTCTTACAAGTTCTTTAAAATTCAGCTTAAACGTCACTTCCTTTGATAAGCTTCCCCTGACTGGTCCAACAACCTCCTCCTCCCTTTCGTTCCCAGCAGGTACCCCTTTCAAGAGGGGCAAAAAGAACACCCTCCAAAGAGGGTAATATTAGTGCCTACTTCACACAGTCACTGTGAGGATTAAATAAGGTAATGCACAGAATGGATGCATGCTATGTCACTTTAGCAGTGTGTGACTCTTTGCAACCCTGTGGACTGTAGCCCGCCAGGCTCCCCTGTCCATGGGATTTCTCAGGCAAGAATACTGGAGTGGGTTGCCATGCCCTTTTCCAGATCTTCCCAATCCAGGGACTGAACCCGCATTTCTTATGTCTCCTGTGCTGGCAAGCAGGTTCTTTACCACTAGTGCCACCTGGGAAGCCAACGTATACAAAGTACTCAATAAATCTAACCCACTCTGAAAGGGCCTTGGGTATCATCACTTAAAAAGTGATATATATATATATATATGTATCCCCCCCCCCCCCAAATAGATAGTATACGCAATCACCTCTGGGACTAACAAGTTTGGCTGGGTGTGTATTATCCCTAAGTGTGCACTGTTGACAGGAAACTACTGTAAATGAATTTGGTGCCTCTGAAAGTCAGTTCAGCAGTCCTGGAATCTGAAATCCTTTATTTATCCATCTAACAGGAATAGCACAGACAGCAGCAGCTGGTTCTCCCCAGCACTGCCTCCCAGGAGCCTAACCCAGCCCTGACCTCTGGGGATGGATAGAAGAGTGGCTCGACCCACCAGGGTCCCGAGGCTGGGGCTCACGGGGCTGCACACAGCACTCACCCATCAGGGATGCAAGTGGAAGGGGGACCCGAGTCCCGGGCTGGACACTACACGCATACTATCTGGATACCAAGAGGGAACATATTCAAACCCTGGAGAAGAGTCATTTATGACCAGTCCCGTGAAAAACTATCCTGTTGTAACTCACCCCTTTCGGCTGTAAACAGTCTATCTTTGTCTCTTCTTCTAAAACACTGAAAGGCATCTCCTGGCCTTTCAAATCCAAAGACAGAATAGAAATATCTCTGGGTCCAACTCCCCACTCCCGCAGGCTTTCTGTAAACGACACGCTCCTCACCATCCCCACCAAGGAAATAAAGGAGAGCAACCTCGGACAGGTTCTCGGACAGCGTGGATCTTCACCTCACGGCCTGCGGGATTTTTTTTCCCCCCACAGCGTTTGATCAGAGCCCTTTCTTCTGGGAGAAATTCCAAGACACGCAGCTCTCTGCTGAAGGGCTTGGGGAGTGTTGTATTTTAAAGGCAGGAAGTTTAAAGCAGGTACCCTTTAGACTAGGATCCCAAACACAAAAGGAATTTTAAAAGTAAATTCCTTCTAAATGTCATTCTTCTTGCTGACTGAAATTTACTTCTGCAACTCTCAGAACACTCAGCCCAAACCCCTTTGACTCACGCTGGAGTCCTGCCTACTCATCAGCGAGCGCGAACGCCCATTCCTCTCTCTGTCAATGGGGACATTCAGGCACAAAAGGGGTCCCCATGGCATGCACACCTCTCAACACACGCGCCCCAACGGCCGGCTGGGGATGAGCACAGTCTCGGGGCTATTTTCGGAAGCCAGAAGGGAAAGTGAACGACTCCCAGAGGGCTATTCTGAGCACAGTGGGACACGCAGGCCAGACCCGCGGCCGCCTCTGGAAAAGCAGCTCCCTTCGGAATCTGTCAATTAGCAGCCGGGGAAGCAGAGCCCCTGCTCCCAGACATGCGCTCCCCTTTCCCTGGTTCACGGCCTCTTTCACAGTGATTCATCCTGGAGGACGAGCACACCCACACGTGGCTCATTATTTTTGGGAAGTACTTAAACAATCTTGGTGTAAGACAGGAAAGAACAAAAGTGGTGAAATCTATGCTAGACGGGACGAAGAACGGAACTGGGAGCGGGGCCATGCGGCTTTGTGATAAGGGATTGGGCAAGTCCCTGACTCTATCTGGGCCTCGGCAACCCAGCCAGAAAATACCATATATGTGACAGAGACGGTTTGAAGATCAGCCCACATCTGCCGAGTGCTGTTGGTCCTCTGAGAAGGCTGCCTACATCTGTGTACAGGTCTACTTTATACCAAGGGAGTGAGAAGTCTGAAAAGGGTATTTTTGAGATAGCCATCACCACTGCCCACGCCCCTGTGAGGTTTCTGTTACTCTCTCCAGAGCCACAGCAGGGGAACATGGCAGGAGCAGGTCACACAGACCCAGGGCTTAAACACCAGCTCTATCAGTCACATGACCTTGAACGAGTCAGTAACCTTTCTGCACCCCAGCTGCCTAATCTGAAAAGTGGGGCTGTTAATTACCTCACAGGACTATGTAAGAATTACATGAAATAAGAGATTTACGAGCCAACTCAGTGGAAAAGATCCTGAGGCTGGGAAAGATTGAGTGCAGGAGGAGAAGGGGGTGACAGAGGATGAGATGGTTGGATGGCTTCACCGACTCAATGGACATGAGTGTGAGCAAACTTTGGGAGATGGTGAAGGACAGGGATGCTGCAGTTCACGGGGGTTGCAAAGAGTAGGACATAGCAACTGAACAATAATGAGACTTAAAAAATGCGAAGCAAATAGATATTCAATAAATTTTAATCACTCCCTTCAGTGTAAAACTCAAGTAAACACATTCATGTACGACATGTCTCTCTAACCACTAATTAGGAAGTGCCAGGTTACAGCAAGACCACAGCAAGGAACTGCTGTTTGAGTCTCAGCTCTGCCAGTAACTAGTTGCGTGGTTTTGGGCAACTCATTTTAACCTTCCTGAACATCATTTTCCTCATCACTAACCAGAAAGAAGGGGCTGAACCAGATAAGCTCCAAAATCCTCCAGCTGAAATCTGAATCTAGTTTGTTTTTAAATTCACATTGCTTGGATCACTGATTCAACACTGGGAAGTTCTGCTTTAATCCCACATACCTTTTCCTGAACTTTAAAGAAAGACTAGTCTTAACCATTTTTTTTAACATTTTTTTATTTACTGGTGGGCTTAGTTGCCCCGTGGCATGTGCCATCTTAGTTCCCCAACCAGGGATCGAACCCACATCCCCTGTATTGCAAGGCAGACTCTTAACCACTGGACCATCAGGGAAGACCCAAGAAAGACTGGTCTCTAAATCGTCTTCTGTTAATATTCATTTTTCATTGAAACGAAGTGATCATAAAAGTATAAAAACATCTGAATTATGAGATTCTCTGGCAATCCAGTGGCTAGGACTCTGCACTTCACTGCCATGGGCCCAGGTTTAATCCCTGGTCAGGGAACTAAGCTCCAGCAAGCCACGTGGCATGGCCAAAAAAAAAAAAATCTGAATTTACTAAAACTTTTCTAGTACACTAAATCACAAATTTAGCTTTTGATTTCTTTGAAAAACTCAATCTGGACTACTGATAACAGCCATTTATAATGTTTCACAGTGACTCATCAGGTGAAATCAGCCTACACACATGTACACAAACAGCACATACCTAACACACTCCGTGTTCCTGACCAAAGCGTCAGAAATAACACAATTAGGAAACCCAGTCACAGAGGAGGCACAAAAGCAGGTGAAAAGTGGTCAGAGTGAAACTCTCACTAGCATAGCATTTTGATATGAACAAGCTAGTCAAACCTGAACGAAAGACATTATGGCAGGATTTGAACATGTTTTCAAAGTATGATGAGAAGGTGGTCTGTGGTAGAATATCAAAGCAAATTTAATTTGGGAGCAAGGCTGTGTTTGGAGGAAGGCTGACAAGTCCTGACTTGGGCAGACTCTGTCTCACTGCATATTATGGAGCCACTAAAACGCTGGGTCTGAGCAAAGACAGCCCCACGCAGAACCCTCTCTCCTGCCCATGGCATACTCTGGAGGACACTCAGTCAAGGCTGTTGTCCCAACAACTAGAAATTCCCAAGAACCAAGTGGCTAAACTCACTGCCCTTCAGCCCACATCACCAGCAGAGAGGGTGTAGGGGGCAAGGTGGAGGCACCAAGCTCAGAAGGTAAGAGGCAGCCACAGAACACCCACATTCGTCCTGGTACATGAAGGTTCGTGATATTTTAAAGCTACAGCATCTATGATTTTTGGCTTATACGTGTGTGTGTGTGTGTGTGTACACACATACACATATACTCCTTGGGGATGGTAAGTTTCATCAGTTTAGGGTGGCACATTGTCCTGTTTAGGGATACTAAACCTGCCTCTTCCAAACTTCACTGGGCAACCTTCTAGTTTCACAAGAGTTAAGATTTGGTGCCCAAATCAGCCTGTGCCCCCTCCCCCCTTACTCTTCATGACTTCACAACTTGATCGTAGCTGCGTCTGAGCCCTCCTCTTTCCAGATGACAGCATCCATCACACAGCCCAAACTGATGAGAACAGCCTATTACAACCTGTGATCTTTTTAATTATTCTTCCTTGGACCATATCCAAACTCCCTACAGCTTTCTTGGGATAGAACAAAGACCACAATTCTACACAACTCTGTGACCCTGAAAAGCCAAGATGATCTTGGGAGAGGGAAAACAAAGAGAACAAAGTTGAAGGACTCACACTACCTAATTCAAACTTACTACAAAGCTACAGCTATCAAAACAGTATGAAACTGGCCTAAGTGCAGACTATAAATCAATGAAACAGAAATGAGAGTCCAGAAACAGATCTATATATCATCAACTGATTTTCCACAAGACTGTCTAAAACATTTTGGGGGTGGGAAGACTAGTCTTCAACAAACAGAAATCCACATGCAAAAGAATGAAGTCAGACCCTTCACACCACACACCAAGATTAATTAATATAAGTTATTACATAATGTAAGTAATGTAATTAATTCAATGGAAGTCAAAGACCAAAATATAAGAGCTAAAGTTTATATTCCAAAATTTTTTAAATGAAAGTAAGGGTAAATCTTCATGACCTTGGATTTGGCAATGGGCTCCTAGATATGACAGCTAAAACACAAGCAACAAAAGAAAAACAGATGAACTGGCCTTCACCAAATTAAAAAACTTTTGTGTCTCAAAGGATAATATCAAGACAGTGTGAAGAGAACCTACAGAATGAGAGAAAATATTCAAAAATCATGCATCTAATAATGGTCTTGTATCCAGAATGTGTAAAGAACTCACTCTTAAAACTTGATGACAAAAAATAATTTTAAAATGAGCAAATGATTTGAATGGACGTTTCTCCAAAAAAGATATACAAATGACCAAAATGTACATGAAAAGATGGTCAACATGATATCAAATGCAAATGAATGTCAAATCCAAATGTAAACTAAAACCACATATAACCAAATGTGGTATTTTAGTGACTTTCTGATAAGGTACAGTTTTTTGGTGAATTTATATTTCTTTCTATATTTTTAGGACCAATCTCATTTTTAATAAGGTAAAAAAAGAGGGGGGGAAAAAAACTAGAGAAAAAGCTTCTGTTTTTGCCATGTGATGTCCCAAGAGTGCATCTGTAGAAAAGTGCTTGTCAGCTAAATAAAAATCACATTTGATAGAAAAACAAAAACAAACAGAAACCAAACCACAATGAGATACCACTTTACACCCACTAGGAAGGCCATAAGAAAATGCTGGTGCAGATTCAGAGGGAACTGGAGCTCTACACACTGATAGTGGCATCGCATACGGGTACAGCTCCTGTATGGGGAAAACAGCCTGGGGGCTCCTCAGTAGGTTAAACACTGAATCACCATACAACCTGGCAATTCCACGCCCAGTGCAATATATCCACAAGAATGAAAGCAAGCGTTTACACAAAAACTTATACACAAATGTTCCTAACAGCACCATTCACAACCATCAAAAGGTGGAAACCCAAATGTCCACTGAACAAAGAGTGGATAAACAAAATGTGGTACCCTCATCAGATGGAGTATTAGTCAGCTATAAAAAGGAATAAACTACTGATATTTACTACAGCGTGGATGAACTTTGAAAACATTATGTTAATTGAAAGAAGCCACATATTGTACGAGTCCATTTATATTAAACATCCAGAAAGCATATTAGTGGTTATTAGGGGCTGCAGAGGGGAGAAGATGGGGAATGCTGGCTTTATGGGTTACTAGGTTGGTTTCCTTCAAGGTAAAGAAAAAGTTCCGGAACTAGAGAGGTGATGGTTTGCCTAACATCATGAAGGTACTTCATTGACTTATACACTTTAAAATGCTTAAAAATTGTTATATGTGTTTTACCACAGCTTTAAAAATACCATAAATCTCTAAAAAGCAGTATGTATAATACACTCTCAACTACAGAACAAAACCAACAAAAACCCAACACATGCGGACCCCCCAAAACGAAGGTACAGTGTTGTTCTGTGTCCTTCCCAAGTCTGTAGGCTCTCACATGTCCCAGGAACCCGTGAACTCCTAGAGCGGGGAACCAGAGTCCTTCTTGTCTTCATTTTCTCCCTGGTATCCAGCACAGTGCCCACACACAGCACTGTGCTTAATAATCTCATTCAGCAGCTCTCAGCCTAGCCATCTTAGAGGGCAGGGGGCTCTGCCAGAGAGGACATGCTTTTATCTGTTTTATATGTGTTTCCACATTTTCATTTTTGAAAGGTTTTTACTGCTTTAAGAAGACAGAAAAAAGAAAAAGTTTTTCAGTAACTACTGATCTAGACAACTGTCAAAATGTTTACGAAAATCCTGAATTGGGCTTAAAAATGGAGGTGTCTGGCACTACACTATACAAAGTAGAGGTAATGTCTGGGTTTCTCCAGAAAGGCTGGGGAGCCGACAACAGCACCAGGAAGGAAAGCCCTGCTACACTGAAATAAAGTAATTGGGTGCTATTGGTAACAGAGATTCGAGGTGCATTTTCAGTTTTCACAATCATCAAAATTAGACTGTAAAAATACACTAAAATAAAACAAAAACTCTCAAGTACCAAAGAGCCATACTAAAGTCCAATTTTACATGTGTAGCTGGTGGTACCCAAAGAGTGTACTGGTAAAAAGCACTTCCAGCTGACTTAATAAAGGAAGCTATTTGTATGAAAGGAAAAAAAAAAAGCACAGATTTAACAATAAGACATTTGATAAGCTTGGTATTTAATTTCAATCTGGGAAAAGGTCTCAGAGTGGGGTTTGCATAAGAGAAAGGTGTTTGAAAAGCCAGCTCCACACTGTATCTATTCTACAAACTGCCTTTCTGACATTCTACTTGGAGACAAACCCAACCCCAGAGAGCTGTTTAAACAAGTTCACCCTTAAGCCTCAGGTCTAGAGAATGAAAGCTTTGTTCTCACTCAAAAGAGACGTTTGATGTTTATGCTAAGGAGACCTGTCATTGCGACTTAATTTATGGCTGGCTGTAAATGCCTGAGCATCCAGCAAGGGCCCACCTGCTGCCCAAGGGAATGTCAAGGTAAAGCTGGAAGGAGAGGCATCACTATGGCAGAGCATGTCCCGTGTTCCTGGGACCTAAGTGTACAAACGCAGCCATCACATTCACTGTCTGCTAGCCACTTGGTATTTCTCCTCTACCCACAAGTTTATGTTGACATGTACAACCTTCTGTTTTCTTTCTTTGTTGTACTTAAACAGACACACTCCTGGCTCATTAGAGCAGGGGAGAGTATTTATCAGTGGTGTTTTGTATTTGCTTCCTGACCTACTTACTACACTATGATGTGTGGAGAGGTGACAGTGCACGTCAGTTCTGAGAAGAGGGATAGGAATGGTTGTTTCAGACAACTAGGACAATGAAGGGAAAAAAATCAGCAAGGATGGAGAATAAAACTAACGAGGTTGAGGACTTCCCTGGTGGTCTGGTGGTCAAGATGCCACGCTTCCAGTGCCTCTACTGCAGGGGGCACGGGTTTGATCCCTGGCTGGGGAACTAAAATCCCACGTGCTGCGCGTGGCACAGCTGAAAGAAAAAAAAAAAAAAAACACCAAAAACACCAAAAAACACCTAATGAGGTTGAGATCAAATTTATCTCAAGTAAAATGGGCAGGCAGTGGATTCAACAGAGATGAAGAGGTGAGGTAGAGATTATGACGTTCCCAGTAACGCACAAATGTCTGGCACTTTTGAGCGACTAGGATGAAAACTGTATATATAGGAGATAGTGAAATTACAGCAGGACAGAACTGGAATCATTTACCTAGGATTTTGCTGAGAGGATGGAAAAAAATGAATGAATTCAATTCAATTATTAAGTACCTAAAACACACAAGGCTCTGTGATAGAACAAAGACATATAAAGAAAATCTAAGACAGTTCCTAGGATCAACTTTCAGGGCGTAGAGGGTGGGAGAGTGGGAGAAGCAGAAAACTCTAAGCCAGTGTGAACCTGTGTTACTGAACACGGACCAAAAGGAAAGGCAGAGAGGATGGAGTTACTGGCTGGGGGACAGGACGAAGACAGAGCGGGTCCCACACTTGGAGGACGCTGGATTTGGCTGAGAAGGCCAAGACCAAGAAAAGCACAAGGCGTGTGAGGTCTAAAGTAAATGGGCAACAGGATGACAATGCCAGGGTTCTAGCCAGAGATAAGGGCAATGAGTGAGACTAGACCAGACTGCATGGATCGTGATGGCGGGCGAAGAGGTCTGGAGTCAATCCTGGAGGCTGCATGAAGGTGACAGAGGCCGCGCTCTTTCCATGGCTGAATCCAGTGGCAGGATGGAAAGGTGGGGACGGGTGGAAAGCTACTTTAATAGTCACCACAGCACACAGCAGAGTGCAGGATTTTGAGCACAGGCTGTGGAGTCAGACTTTAGGCCCGCTGCTTAACCTCCATGCCCCCGTTTTCTCACCTGTAAAATGGGGATGAGAGTGGCTCACAGAAGGGCTGTACAGAGTAAGCAATGCAGCACAAATGCCCAGTATTACCCTTGAGTAGATGGTACACACTCAGGAAATCTGATGGTTTTATTATTGCTGTCATCCTAGTGAATGAGAAGGGGCTGTGCTCTGGGTGGTTTTATGGTTGCTCTAACAAGCGTAAGTCAATCTGTATGCAAACTTCTTAATGGCAAGGACAGACAGATTCTTTCCTCGGTATCCCCCTCAACACTGAGCTTGAGGAGCTGGAGAAGTGCTCCCTAACACCTAGGGAGATGTTAAGAAAGAATACTGATTGAATCTGAATTTATCTACTGCAAGTGTAGAAAGTAATGTGCAAATGTACACCAAGACAATACATGACGATCTGGGGACAGAGGCGCTCAACACAAAGAATACTTTTTTAAAAAATAAAAATCCCTCAAATCACAAATTCCTCAACATATCAAAATCATTTAAAGCATCCACAATCTTCTCTCTTCTCCAAACCTCACAATGTCTAGGAAAAGGTTAACAGGCAGCAGCTGAAAGCCACATGTGGTCTCAGGACTTCTTTCCACATGTAAGTCCATCCACGGGATGGCAGGGTGACCCAGTCTCAAGGAGCCTCAAGCCTATCTCGGGGAGTGCACTTATCCCTCAATCCTGTTTTCCTTCTCCTCATATAACCATCTGACTCACCCCACATGCATTTTAAAAACAATACCTATTTACTATTTCAGTTTCTGTAGGTCAGAAGTCCAGGCATAGAATGACTGATATTGGCTGGGGCTTTCTCATCTAGGGCTGGGACCTCTTTCAATCTCACTCATTGCTGGCAAACTTCAATGACCTGTGGATGAAGGACTATAAGGGCCCCCCAACTGCCCTACTTGCTGATGGCCAGGGACCACTCCGATCCTAAAGCTGGCCTGCAATTCCTGGTCACGTGGCTCCCATGGGCAGTTCACACTTGAATGTTTACTTTCTCCCAAGCTAGCTGGGGCATCACTGCCTTCCTCTTCTGCAATCAGCTAGAAAATGCTCTGCATTCAAAGGGCCAGCTTGATTAGGTCAGGTCCACCATAACAGCGTGCCCATCTGAAGGTCAACTGATTTAAACCCTTCACAATACAGCTGACCCTTGAACAACTCAGGGGTTAGGGGAACTGACCGCTACAGAGTCAAAAACCCACGGATAACTCAACAATCACCCCACTAGATCTGCAGTTCCGCATTCGTGAATTCTGCCAACCGTGTACTGCATAGTACTGCACTCTAGTATTTACTGAAAAAAAAAAAAAAAACAAACCCACCCATGTGTAAGTGGACCCATACAGTTCAAACCGCGTTGCTCAAGGGTCAACTGTACCACCTTCATTCATGTCTGAGTAACTGAGAACCAGTGTGTGTATACCTAAGGCTGGAAATCATGGGCAGAAGGGAGCAGTGGGGAGGACTGTGGTGGACATAATCAGCTCGTACTTTGTTTCTTTATTATCTATTTCACCTGCCAGAAGGTGAGCTTCATGAGGGTAAGCATTTCGTCTCATTTTGCTTACTGGTGTATCTCTGCACCTACAACAGCGCCCGTGTTACAGGAACCTTTAGATCACCACAGCAGTTCTCAATATATGTATATATATACCTGTTTATTCACAGGCTAGAAACAGGACTTATAACTGTATACATTACACTGGTACAGTGAAACCATCTAGGAGTCCTGGGAATTCCACAGGAATGATTCTCTCTGCCACAATCATCGCACTGCTTGAACAAAATACAGTCAATTTTCATTATTCATGGATCCGTATTTGTGAATCTGTCCACTTGCTAAAATTTATTTGTAACCCCAAAATCAATACACTCAGTGTTCATGGTCACTCACAGGTGAGCACAGAGGGGTGACAAATTTGAGTCACCCAACACACACGTTCCCACAGAGGTTGAGTAAGAACGCTCTGGCTTGTTTCAGCCCTCATACTGTTAACACGCGTTCTTCTCATGGTATGTTCAGTGCCAAGCTTTCTGTCTTTCTGTGGTTTATGCTGGTGGCCCCAAGAGCAGTGTGGAGACGCTGTCTAGTGTCCCCAGGTTCGAGAAGACAGTGACACACCTTAGAGAAAATCCATACACTGAACAAGCTTCATTCAGGCAGGCATTATAGTGCTGTTGGCCCTGAGCTCAACTTTAATGAATCAACCATATATATTAAATAATTTGTCTTTAAACAGAAACACAAACAACGTAAGGTGATGTGCTGACCAGCTGATGAAAGCACAGCAACCAGCAGCAGCAGCGGTCCAGGATTTGCTAACCCAGTGTTCAACTGGGCTTCACAGAACAGTTACCGAAAATAAGGCCACCTGACTGCGTTAGCCCCATTTTACAGATCGAACAATGACGTGGACAGGGCTGTGCCGTGGCAGCCCCTGGCGCACTCCGGCACACCATCCTGTTTTATTTCCTTCACAGCACTCATGACTGATAACCGTGTTTACTCATTTATTTTCAGTCTGAGCCTCTGCAATCATAAGTTCCATGAGGAGTTAGGGATTTTTGTCCCTCTTGTTCCCTGTGGCCTCCTCGTGCCAAGAAGCATTCCAGGCACACACCCAACTAAATGAATAAAGAAACCTCCTATATGTAATTGTGTAAATATTAGAGTGATTGATACTTTAAAGGGAAAGGCAGTTACTTTCATTATGTTAAATTCAAAATATTTAGCAAGACAAATGAGGCTTCAGACTAAATGCAGAGAGAAAAAAGCCAAAAAGAACACCACAGCTGCCTGAGGTGGCACCGTGTGAGATGCCCTACAAGCAGGTAAGACTGCCAGGGAGGCTGGTGGACCAAGACTACAGAGGAAGAAGAAAGCTACGCTAGGAATGGTATTTACCCACAATGGAGAAGCTGGAGGGCAGAGAGAACAGGCGAGACCAGAGATGCTGCCTCCAGGCCCAGCTGCAGGCTGAACCATGCATGTATGAGGCAGAGAAGCTGAGGAGAGCAAACCCAAGAGGCGGGACAGGGGACTCCAGCGGGCCATGAGGCCCCCTGCAGAGTGACAGCCTGCAGGGGACTGCCTGCTCGGATCTTTCAAAGGTCTGGGCACTCCCAGGCCAGGTGGAACTGATGGGCTCCAGAGGCCCTCAGCACTTCCAGCATCGGAGGGGGCTGATGAGCAAGAGGACTCCAGGATTTTCTCCTCGTGAACACACAGAGGAAAATGAGGTAAGACCCTCTTACATCAACTCCTGCTGTAACAGACAAATAGCACAAGGGCTCGAGACAAAGAGGCGGGATTCCAGAATTAATGTTCACCGCGGCTCTGAGCAAAGACTGAACCGTAAACAATACGGATTTCAAAATTAAAACAAAAGAGCCACTTCAGTATTCTAATTTAACCTTCAAAAATAAAGACGATTTCAAGCACCGCGGCCTGAGAATTCCATTCCACCTCAACACCCTGTGCTCCTGAGTTATTATGAGAACAGGCTGAGGCTGCAACGCAATTCAACTCCTGTTCCAAAATGCAACAAGCAGCTTCAACAGGCCACGCTGGAAGAAGCAGCGCGCCTCCTCGTCTCCTTGTCTCCTGATTCATATTTTGGTAGCAAGGTTACAATTAGCTCACCGGTGGCGAATAAACCTATTTATAACACAGCAGTCCACCTGAAAGACACAATCATCTCAAAAGGTTTTTAGAGGAAAACCAAGTGCAGCTTCTTCTTTTACTGACTGCAGATTTCCAAGGTCCTTTCGGATGAAGTCCTCAGTCTAACCTTCCTGTGTTCACAGGCACCATTCCGGCCACCTCTCTGCCTCCATGTTCTTATGTAACACTTACATGGTGCCATAAACATACCCAGAGTTGCGTAAGAATGAAAACGTTGCCAAACCAATAAAGCCTAAAGCAGGTCACTCCCTCCAGACTGTCTTTGATTAGCACAGGTATGCTGCCAGGTCTAGGATGTGAGGGCTTGTCAAGAGACAGAAATTAACTTGAGGAAATCTGAAAGGGGTCCACAAAAAAATGCAACAGAGAACAAATTAACCACAGTGTGACATGTGTTGCTTCTCTCAATCCCAGGAGCTACTCTCTGCCCCATAAGATAAAAAGTAACCCAACATTGCCTGTTCACTGAAGTCAGAAACTGTGTCTAAAAATACCACCCAGCCAACTGGCTGTCAGTAAGACAGTCTCACAAATGTCCCAATAAGAGAGACACAGACCAGTTCCTGACTTCATGGAGGCAAAACTGAGGCAGTCACAGAAAGGTGAAGTGCCTTACTCAAGGACAACCTGTCAGGGAGCAAAGTTCTGGGGCTGGAGAGCGGCCTCCTCCCCCCACCTGGCTCTAACCTTTAACCAGAGTAGCCATTTTATTGTGTTAATCACATCTGTTCCAGGAGCTCTTAACAAAACTCATCCGAGATTCTCTTTTTCTCTACAAGAGTTCACTTCTGCTGTATTTCAAACTCATGTCCACTCAACAAAAGTATAAGACTTGGCCTGAGATTAAATTTTGGGTTAATCACAGAAATTCAAAATATTCCCATCAGAACCTCAAATGTCTCCCTTGCAGCTTTTGTCTTAAGAAAATGAATGTCATGTTCTCCTGCTACTAATTCAGCTTTACATTTTTAAATACTGAAGTGACAATGCCAAAGGTAGGCCTTAGAATGTGGTCCACCTATTAAATGGATGCAGTTTATAACCTGGAACTCGCGCTCTGTACCACTGGCCTTTTACTAAGTCGCTGCTAGTTCACTATTTAACACAGACACCTATCCCTTCCTGTCCTCACATCCTGTCTTCACAGGCATCAGGGTTGCCTGGCCCTGCTGCTCCTCCCGGCCCACCTAGGGGAGCACGACAGAGGAAGCGTGGGGAGGACAGCAATCAACTTCTAGTTATCTCACAGCCTCTATGTTCCCAGAACTGATGCTTCACTTTAAGCCTTTTGCAACAGTGGTCTCTGTAGCATGCACTATTGGCAACGAGATGTGTCCCGGAAAAAACCGTAGTGTCTGGCCAAGTCTGAAGGCCTTCGAGAATGTTTGCTGGATACACAACCTAATTTCCAATTAACCAAAAAAAGAAACCAACTCCCTACTATGCCCACCCATCCTCACCCCAACAAACATCCATTTCAGGAAGGTTACAAAAAAAAAATGAACCTGCCCCATTCAGAACCAGTTGGATCATCAATTAAACATTCTTAACTAGCTCATGACAACAAGAAATATCCCACCAGACATTACACCAAACCAACAGGGAAATGGCTGTTAAGAATCTCAGATATATTAGCAACAGGATAAAAATTCCTAAGGAAGGAATTTACAGATTTAGTCATACACATGTAAAATGACAAACCTGAAGGCTGAATCTCCTTATTTGCTACCCTTCTAGAGAAATAACATCATGATACACACTCCAAAAACATGGCCCCAAAATAAGGCCCAGCATACATTATTCATGAAAACCATTAACTTACCACGAATGTCAGGCTGTGTTCACATACCTTCACCACATCTATCAGACCCCACAGCGCGTTACCTCTGCCACAGAGCAGTGAGATCCAGGAACACACACGACAGCCTTAGCAGAAGCATTACCCAGTGAACAAAGACCCCACCACACAGGCTGCACCACTGGAAACAAACATCAAGGCTGGAGGGGATGAACTTGTTTGTGAGACGCCAAAGTGGGATCATGTCTTTGGTTGATTGTCTCATTTCTAAAAGAAGCCTGAACCCACCTGAGAACCATTATTTTTTGGTGGAGAGAAGAGAGCCACAGAACACAACTTGATCTCCCACTGCTAGAAGGTTAGGGGCTGCCGAGAAGTCAGAGCAGCAGGCTTTGTACATCGGGAGCAAACACAGTCCTGACGGTCTCTCCCGTATCCAACTGTGGGTCAATAATCACTCCAATATAAAGGCCAAATATAACCTTCATCTGCTACCCCAATGCCAGCACAGGGTTGAGACGACTCCCTTAAATATTTTAGGGTTTCATCTGCATTCCTCAAGCCCGTAAAGCCTCACAAACGAGACACCCAACTGAATGTCCCACAGAAAGGTACCACTTTGGGAGTGAGAAGGATGGAGGTGCTACCAGGGAGCAGAAGGCTGTGGGAGTTGGAAGGTGAGGGGTGTGCAAGGGTGGGGGAGGACGTAGGGGGAAGGGCTGGGAAGAGGGCTGTGTGGGAAGGTAAATAAATCCTGACCAAGGGCCAAGAGCTGGTCTGGTGGTGGGGTCTTTAAATACTCTTGGGGGTGGGAGGCACGTTCAAGGATGTCACCTGAAAGGCATCCACAAAGTGACCAACAGAATGGACCCCCTGAGGTGGGGTGGGAGTGGCGAGGGAGAAAGCAAATACACCTAGATGCAGGTTAACCGTTCTGGAACTAGGTTTCCCAGCGTTAGAGAGATTCCAAAGCCAAGCTCCAGATAGGGGCCTGTTCGTCCCATTTCCTCCACCGAGCTTCCCCGGGGCATGTGGACTGGAGGTGGGGGTTTGGCCCCACTGAACTCAAGGGACTGCCCGAGGGGGAAATGTGACTCGCTTTCCCAGAACGAAAGGGAGGAAGGAGAGGGAGGGGAAGACGCACCCCAACTGCAGGAGGGAGCAGAAGGAAAGGCTGAAAACCCCCTTCCCCTTTTATCTATGGTGCGCAAGGGCTCTCAACGTCAGGATACCTCGGAGAAGCAAAGACCCCATTGCCGAAGCCCCATAATCTTGGCGGGAGAAAAGGCGCCCCCCCTCCACACTCCCCGCTGGAGCATCTGGAGGGAAGGAATGAAGACCCCCGCCCCTGGACATGCTGAGCGGCAGAAACGTGGATCTCCAAACCTCGGGGAAGGAAGCCTGCACTCCCTTCTATGGAACATGGGGGTGAAGGGAGTGCGACCCTCGAGAGCTCCCCGAATCCAGTCCCTCCTGGGAAAGGGCTCGGGTCCCCAGGGGCCCGGCGTGAGCCCGGTCCCGGCGGGGTGGCCGCGCCTCGGGGATCGGGGTAAGCCGACCCAGGTTGGGGGTCACCGCGACTCCCCCGCGCCCCCCGCCCGGCCATATTGTGCGCGTGGGGAGGGGGCGCGCTGTAGCCAGGGGCCGCGGCGCGAGGCCTCGCCCTCGCCTGGCCCGCTCCATCCCGGCCCCCGCCCCCGCCCCGGGACTCACCCTGGATCCCCCGGGGCCCGGACCCGCCGCTGCCGGCAAGCAGGAGGACAACAAGGGGGAAGAAGGAGGAGGCTCCGGCCGACTCCGCCATAGTAACCGCCGCCGCCGCCGCCGCCGCCGCCGCCGCCGCCGCCGCAGCCCAGCAGCGCCCAGCGCGCGCGCGCGCGCCCCCGGCGCCTCCCCTCCTCCCGCGGCCCGGCTCCCGCCTCCCTCTCCTCCACCCGGCGCCGGCACGTGCGCTCCCGGCGGAGCCGGCGCCGCGGCCGCCGCGCGCGCCCCCGAAGGGCGGGGCCGGGCGCGCGCGGGCGCCCGCCTTAAAGGGGAGTGTCCCCGTTAAAGGGGTGGGAGGGGCTCGCGCCTCGGCCAACCTCACCCGTGAGTGCCAAGCACGGCGTGGAGGCCGAGCCCCACACACGCGGCCTCCGCCCAGTTCTGCACCCCCCGCAGCGCGGCGTGATCTTATCAGCACCGACCGCCATCCCTTGCATAGAACGTTCTACGAGTCCCATGCGCTTGTTCCCTTTTCCTTCATGCCTACTGCTTAGCCTCAAGCACCCATCACATCCCACTGGGATCGTCGCAACTATCTCCTAATTAGTCTCCCAGCCCCAGTGGCCCCCTGCGATCCGCAGGACGCACAGCCACCTGTGTGATCGAATCATGGATGCCCCCTTCTTAGAACGTACAGGGCTTTTTAACGACAGTATTCAGTCTTGGTGAGGGTGCTGCGTGAAGCACTCGCACGCTGTTGGTAGGTAGAAACCTTTTGGTAAACAACTTGGCATTATGTATCAAATGTCTTAAAATGTTCATACCCCAGCCTCCCATCTTCAAGCAATAATAGAGATGAGGACAGGTATTTGTGAGAAATCTTAACTATGGCTTGTTTATCGCTGTAAAAGCTGGAAAAACATAGTATAGAAAACAAATTATGCCCCGTCCATACGATGAAACATTATTTACTAATTAAAAATTATGTTTGTAAAAATCATGACATGAGGAGATGTTCATGAGATAATGCTAAATGAGAAAGCAAAATACAAAACTACTTATAGTATTGTTCTGATTTTGTTGATACTATATAACTGCAAGGAAAAAAGACTGATAGGAACTTAGTCAATATTATCTGTAGTTATCACCAGAATAATTTTTTTTTACTTTTTCTTTAAACATTTCAGTATTTTCTAAATATTTTGCAAATAAGCTACTGTTACTTTCAAATTTAGGGGAAAATGCTTATTAACAGTAAACTGAGTTGCTCCTATCTTTTTGAAAATATTCACTTTTCTTATCTTGAAAAAGAGCTTGAAATCATGAAAAGGACAGGGTTTTAGACCCAGAGTTCTGGATTTGAATTCTCATTTTCTTACTAACTAGCATGAAAACTTGGGCAGACTTTTTAACCCCCATAAGCAGAGTCTCATCAAATGAGATTTAGAGGTGGAGAGGATGACCAAAGGTGGGAGTGGGAGGGTGGAGCTTCTCAAATGGAATCCTCATCTTCAAAGCTGTTACCAACCTGAAGAATACCCCTCCTAATATAAAGAAAAAACAAGACTGCAGACACCCCAGACACCACTCACACACAAACACACACATGTGAAGTTTTACAGAGGCGCTGTCTACACATTGGTCAGTAACTGAATGATCAAACACCTTTTCATAGTGCTCTGCCTCTATGTATTCTTATAAGTGCTCATCCCCCAAAATGAGCATCCTCTCCCCTCTATTTTATCTCACTGATCTCCCAAACTCTGTTCCACCTGCCCTTTAGGATTCCCAGCTGTGGTGGGCACAGTGTACCATGCTCACATGCTCGCATGCTCATCACCCAGTCATGTGGGACTCTTTGCAAACCCATGGACTGCAGTCCACCAGCCTCCTGTGTCCATGGAATTTTCCAGGCAAGAATATTGGGGAAGTTTTCCATTTCCTCCTGCAGAGGATCTTCCCAATCCAGGAATTGAACCTGCATCTCCTGCATTGGCAGGTGGATTCTTTACCACTATGCTACCTGGGAAGCCCTAGAGTGTAAGGTTAGTTTCTAGGACTGTCTCAAAGTATTATACCATGAACTGAGTGGCTTAAAGAACAGAAACTTATTCTTTCAGTACTGGAAGCTTGACATCTGAAACCAAGGTGTCAGAACCCTATCCTCTCTCTGAAGGCTCTAGAAAAAAGTCCGTTCTTGTCTCTAATTTCTGGTAGTTCCCTGAATTCTTAGTGTTCCCTGGATTGGGGAAGCGTAGCTTCAATCTCTGCTTCCATCTTCACATAGCTGTCTTCCCTCTGGGTCTGCATCTGTGTCCAAATTTCTCTCTTATAAAGACACCAGTTAATCCAGTATGAGTTAAGATCATTGTAACTTGATTGCATCTGCGAAAGTTCCTATTTTCAAATAAGATCACATTCACGGGTTCTGAGTAGACATGAAACATGGGGACACACTACACCACAGGACATTCACCAACCCTTGTGGTTGGGAAGGAAAAGCTGACCCCCTCAGGAGCACATCACCAGGCCAAGGGGGGAGGAACTGTCCTCCCCTATACCTTGCTAAGTGCTGTCTTGTGGCTGCAAGACCAGGAGTCCCAGAGGGGACCTGTGGTTGCTTTACCCTGGTTTACAAGGATGGTCCACAGCTGAAGGCACAGCCCAGGGAATCATAAGACTGGGTCCACGGACCAAATGCTAGCTCACTTGAGAGAATTTAACTTGAGCAAGATATTTTACCTCCCTAAACCTTGATTCCCTCATCTGTAAAATGGAGCTGGAGAATCCCAGGGATGGAGGAGCCTGGTGGGCTGCCGTCTGTGGGGTCGCACAGAGTCGGACACGACTGAAGCGACTTAGCAGCAGCAGCAGCAGCATAGAGATATTGTGAGGATAGATGAAGATACTATCTATAAGCACTTGGCACAGTCTCTGACACATAGGAAATGATATAAAAAGAACAGGTATTGTGATGATGGTGATTTGACCTTGACTATAATCCTGTGAAGTGGTTGAGGCATGTCAGGGTGTGTGCAATTTACCAGTGAAGCAACTGAGACCTAGGGAAGGTAAGCCACTTGCCCAGGCTCACGTCTAATTAAGTGTTGAACTCTAGCTTACTGATCCTGTGCTTCTTCAACATCACAGCATCTCATGCTTTTCCAGGGACTAGTCTTGATGGGAAATTAGACTTGATGAGGATGGGGAGCAGTGAGTGATAATCTTCACACCCTATTCTTGAAAGTTTGCAGCATCTCAAGTCAAAACTTTACCGGAAGATGCATATACTTTCCCTTTTACATCCCAGGCTGTATAGAGACAGACCGCCAATTCTCCCCATGCTCCCTCCCACAGCTTGGTTCTGCTCCCATCCCTGAAGGCCTCAGCAAAGTGTCCATTTCTGTAAGCCTCCTGAATCCTAGGACTGGACCCACATCACATTCTGTGAACTACTCATCTGCCTTGCTCTGTCCCTTTGTCATGGAATTCCCCAGCGCTCCCAGGATTTACTTCTCTAGAAAAAAGTCTTACTCCCCAGGCTCCACTGATTAGACCACCCAGTGTCACAGCTGCTGACTTGGTCACGGCACACCAAGACGCTCCACCTCCTAGGGGATTCAGCACAGTTTGCCTTGGTGAGCAGCAGGGTCATTCATTCCAAGAAGGCAATAGCTCATCTTCAACCATTCTGCAAATGCGTATTGAGCACCTACCGTATATTTGACCTAACTTATAAACATGGATAAGTTATAGTCCTTGTCCTCATGAACTTTACAGTCTAATAAAAGATGAGCATGAGGGAAAAGGTACAACGTGCTGTATGTGCTGCTGTACCACACACACGTGAAGGTTCAGCAGGGGTGCTCCAGAGGGCTTGAATGGTGCAGCTCTGCAGGGTTAAGGAGGTGGGAAAGATCTCACAAAGAGACCATGCTCCAGCTCACCCCTAGAAGATCTAAGGGTGTTCCTTGGCTAGTCAGGCCTATGTGGGGCAGAGGGAGGCAGAAATTATCCCTGGCAGAGGAAGCAGTATGAGTAAGACACCGAGGTGAAATTGCTTGATATTTAGGCACGGCAGCACACCAGAGGGTGCAGGGTGAAGGGGGGCTGGTGGTGGAGCTGAAAGGTAGTGTGGGAGAGAGAGACAGATGTAGAAGTCCACTTGGAAGTGTCCCCCTTTCTCTGGTACTCCTGGAAGGGTTCTAAGCAGGGGTGGGGTAAATCGATCATATGTGTGTTATAGGAAGACCACTTTGTTGAAGTAGATGAACTTAAACTTTGTGCAGATGATTGGAGGAAGGCAAGACTGGAGGTGAGGAAACCAAAGAGGAGGCGATTCCAGTAGCTCAGACAGGAAGAGGAGGAGGACCTAACCCTAGGCAGCGGCAATGGAGATGGGGAAGAAATAAATTCAAGACATTTTAAAGAGGTAGAAGCTACAAGATTGATTGGATGTGAGAAGTGGGGAAGAAATGGAGGTGCCCATCATGTTTCCAGCATAATCTGACTTGGGTGACGGGCTACTTGGTGAGTTCATTCAGCAGATTAGCAAGAGCAAGCTTGGAAGAAAGATAATGAATTCATCGTTGGACACACTGAGTTTGCTTTCTGTTTATTTATGTGGCTGTGTCAGGTCTTGGTTTGGGTCTTAGCTGCAGCACTTGTGATCTTTTGTTGCAGCGCATGGACTCTCTAGCTGCGGTTTGCAGGCTTAGTTGCTCCAAGGCATGTGGGATCTTAGTTCCCTGACCAGGAATCGAGCCAGTGTTCCTTGCATTGCAAGGTGGATTCTTAACCCACTGGACCACCAGGCAAGTCCCTGGCCCTGAGCTTGAAGGGCCTCCTATAGGTAGGAGCAATGGCGACATGGATTAGAAATCAGCAGAATGTCATAGTTGTTCAAACAGCTCAAGGGTATGCAATAATTCTGAAAGTACAGCAACACAGACAGGAAAGAGGAGACAGAAAAGTAAGAGTCAGAGAAATGGGAAAAGATGTGGGGAAAAAGCAGGATCATGGAAACCAAGGCAGGAGAGGGTTTCAAGAGTCAGTAGTTTCCAGTGTTGAGAAGGAATCAATTGACTTGAGGACCAAAGAATATCTAGGATTTGATAACTTGAAGTCCTGCTGTGCCGTTTACTTGAACAGGTTCAGTGGAAGGTGGAGTGAAGGCCTAACTTCAGGAGGCTACAGGTGACCGGGCAGTGAAAGCTTAGAAAGACCGAGTGTCATCTGTTTTTTAAAATAACTTGGCAGTTATGGAAGAAAGAGATTTGAATTTCCTTCAGAATTATAGACCAGGTTCCCTAAGCAAAACTTCTGCTAAAGAAACAACTCAAAATGCTCAGTAAACTAGCAAGAAAGTGAAACATAAAGCGGAAAACTAAGGAACAAAGTGAGGAAAGCAGAGAACCAAAGCTGGCTTTCACCTTGAGAGAACTGGTATGCTAGGTGAATTCGAATTTTCGTGTTCTGAAGGTGAGCAGGATTCAGGAGACAGAAAACATAGCCCAGGCCTGCCCAAGGTGGAAGAGTCTAACAAATCGCCCTCTGCTTAAATCTGAGACACACAGGGATAATAACACACTTGGTCAAGGAATAAACTAGATATTATTCACTCCCCTAGAAGGCTGCCAGGAAAATTGCCTGACTTGAACCTTGGCTCTGAATGAGAAAGGGGACAAATTTTTCCTGGGAATTCAGAACCACAGGTTGGCCTGAATGATTTAATTTCATTCCAAATTAACCCTACCTGGGTGGTCTGAAAAACTATACACTGTTTAGATTCCAGTGGGGCTGGGCTGGTAGGAACCCTTGGTAGTACCTGGAAGAAAAAAGAGCAAATAATCTCTAGAGGAATCCATATTTAACTCAGGTTGCAAGGAATTCTCACAGACAAAATTCCAAGAAATATAATCTATGTAGTAAAAAATCAAAAAATAACTAAATAGGGTCGAGGGAAAAATAACAACCTAGAATTACATACTCATAGAAAATATCAAAAAAAAAAAAAAAGAAAATATCTTCCAAAAATGAGGGTTAAATTTTTTAAATGTGTGAGTTATATATGAATTCATGCCTACTTTGTTAATTGTCAGACGTTCACTAATAGAAAAGAAACAGACGATATAACTTCCAGGTTAAGAGAAGGAAAAAAACAGAATAAAAAAGTATAAGCAATCCAAAAGGAGACAAGAAAAGGGCGGGGAGGAGGGTTAGTATTAAGGTGAGATAAATAGAAAACACAAAATAAGATGGTGAAAGTAAATTCAAATACATCTGTGATTATAATAAATATGAATGGGCTAAATAATCCAAACTAAAAATACAGATTTCTGGACTAGAGAAGAGAAGGAGAGAAAAAGGAATTTCCAGAGGATATACGAGGTCAAGGAGTGTTTGCTGTCTGTCTTGCTGCTTTAGGAAGAAGGGAGAGATTGCAACTTAGAGTACAATAATGGAGCCAGGAAGAGTTCAAAGATACAGGAAGAAGAAAAAGTGATGTAGCTGGAAGTTGGAGGAAGGGTGTGAAACAAAGTTAATAGGCCTGAGAAGGTCACCTAGATGTCCTCAGTCAATGTGACAGGAGGCAGGACAGCATACGATGGACGACATGCTTGAAAAGCGTAGTAAGAATTTGCAAAGATTTTGCAAAATTCCCCACTAACTGTGGGGAATAGGATGGTGTCCAGACACATAGACAGCAGAAGATAATCGCCAGAGGAGCAGTGGGGCCCAGCAAGAGCTGCCAAACATCATGCTGAGGCCATAACGAGCCTCTGTGATGCTACAGTTTCCTCTAGAAATGCTCAGCATCCTAGGATGGAAGCCAGAGTGGGAATGTTGGGAGGCTGAAGGGGTGGAGGGAGCGATATAGGGTCTAGTGGGAGAATGGGTTGGCCAGGGAGTTGAGGGAAGCAGAGGAAGGGCAGCTAAGGCAGTGGAAGGCACTTGAGTGTGATGTGGCTGACATCTGAGGATGAGAGGCTGGCTAGAGGCACTGCTGTGGGCCTGAGGATTCCGAAGGTCCCAGTTAGTGTTTAGGACCTGATAGAGCCAGTGGCTGCAGTCTGTGCTCAGGGGGCCCCCATGGGATGCGGCTGAACTCCGCTGTTCTTGAAGAAAACCCTCCCAGGATTTCCCCCCTCAATTTCTGCTCCAGAGGCATTGCATGATTGTAGATTACTATAAGCCTCACATTGATCTCGTTCCACCCCAGTGCCTCCTGGGTAAACAGGCCCAGGGCCCTCGGCCTTGATGACTCATACTTCGGTTCTATCTGGGCATGCCCAGTGGGCAAGCAGGATGGCTCTCCCGGTCATTCCTTTGCCGCGGACCTCTGAGCCTTTGTCTATTTGAGCCCTCTTCTCCATGCCCCAATTAAGGCCCATGCAGAGCTTCATATCACACACTCTGCTACTCCTGTAGCCTCCCCGCCTCCTGGTCACCCTTCCTGCAGTCACCAGGCATCCCGTGCAAACCTGTGTTCCCTCTCACTTTGCATGTGCCTTACCGAGAACACATAGGCTCCCTATTGTCCATAACACCAAGCCAAAACCATGGCATGCTAGATCTGGAGGGAATTTTTAGAAATTATTTAGTGTGACCCCCATTGTTGTACAGATGGAAAAACTGAGGTCCATTTATCTCAATGACTTGTCCAGGACAAAACCAGAACTGGCAGTCAAGACCTCTACATGCCAAGCACTTAATATTCATCCAGACTTACTTCCCCTACACAGAAAAAGAGTTTACGGAGACTGACCATGTACTCTCCTAAGACCTCTTTGTGAATTATTTATCATCACAAACTCAGTGGACGTGGTGCTACTGTTTACCCTATTGCAGAGATAGGAAACTGAGGTACAGAGAGATCAGATAATTTGCCCAAGATCACCCAGTTCTGACAGCTCCCCTCTCATCCTGGCTCCTGCCCCTCCTCAATCCCCCCCCCCCCGCCGCTTACACACTTTCAGGCACACCTGCCAAGTCCTAACTCATTGTCCTCCCGCTGCTCACACAGCCCCTGCCCTCTTTTTCTCCACCTGGATCTCAAGGGTGTATCACTCTCACCTGCCTACACCACCGTCTCCTGGATGAGTACACGGTCTGCTGTCTGGCCACCGATGATTGCATCAGTGTTGGACATCTGAACCAAGAGAAAGTGGTAAATAGACTGGCTGAGCTGTTTAGCTGTTCTTTCCTGAGCATTTGAACCAAGGAGGCATAGAGACTGAGTTACTTGGATGGTGGCAGAAGCTGCAGAGTAGTACTTAGAAGCCGTGTGGTATCAAGATGTACTGGGAGGAGAGTGGAGTGGAGCCGAGGCAGGGAGAAGGAGGGGGTGGTCAGCAAGGTGTGCTCGTGCGCAGCCACTCCCAATAGTCAAGCTGTCCTCCGCACATACTCAGTCACATCCCATGAGATCTGGCCATATTTCCCATTCCAGTTTCTCTGAGATTCCCACGTATCTTTCCAGGAAATCCTCTTTTCTCACTTCCACTGGTTTGAGTGTGTTGGTTCTCTTAGCCTAGGAGCCCTGGCTAGAACACCAGCTCAAGGAATTCTACCCATCCTTCAGACAGAGCTCAAAGCCCTCCTCCTCCAGGAAGCCTTTCCCCTTCCTGGGTGTGCTGTCCCTGCTTCCCCAGACAGACCATAAACCCTGCCTCTTCCACTGCCCTCCTCATGTTCAGAATGTACTAACTTTGGGACACCCAGCTCTGATTTTGCCATCTGAAGCTGGATTATCTTTATTCCTATCATTTTATATTCTGGCAAATCCATGGGTCCAGCCATCATTTATTCATCCTGGAACATATTTTGAATGTGTTTGTGCCAGGAACCAGGCTAGACTTTGGGAATGGTTCAGATGCAGTTCTTAGTTCTTTGCCCAACCAGAGTTCAAAGGCCAGGAGGGAAGTCCATGTTCTCCTTGCCAAACTAGTCACACCAACACTGCCTCCGGTTTCATGATTCCAGACACACACACACACACACACACATTCCCCAAACAAGACTATGAGACTGTCAGGTTGTCACACACAAACCCAGACCTGGGCTCTGTCTTGTCTTCTCCCTCTGGTTCATCCATTCCCTTCCTCAGGCCGAGTGCCCACCCTTCCAGGGCCTGAGCTCACACTTGCCATGCTCTCTGCTCAGGAAGATGCCCTGGAGTTTCCACTCCTCTCTCCCCCAATTTTGATCACTCTGTGGTATGGGAATTGACACTATAGTCTGAGTGTGTGTGTGCCTTCCTGCTATTTTAAGACCCCAGCACTTTTCAGAAACCTGGTGGAGATTATAGCCAAAGCTAGAGGTGGGGGAGGGGAGGATAAGCAACCTGAGCCCCAGGCGGCTGGGTGTCTGTGAGCCCGGTTAGCCTGGAGCCAGCTGCAGAGGCTCCGCTGTGGACTGCTGGCTGCCTGGCCCGATCTGGCCCAGCCCGACCCGTCCTCTACCTTCTCTTTGTTATGTCGAGTCCTCATCCATCCCCAGGAGTTGCTTTGGAGTTTGCACACCAGGCAGCATGTAAAATTGTTTGTGCTTCTGGAAACACACTCACACACACACACACAGGCACGCACGCGCAGAGAAGCCTTGAAATTCTTCTTGGAACAATTCCAGGGATTTATTTATGAAATTCCCAGGGGGTGGGAGAGACAGAAGTCTGGACTTTGCAGACTGAGTGCTGTGCCTGTCATCTCATCAACATAACCAGCGGCTCTGGTGTGCTCTTACTAAGAGCCCGCTGCGAGCCTGGGCCAGGCTGGGTGGGGGCAGGGAGCATGCACAGGTGCCCTGTTCTCAAGGCAGCAGGGATGCCCTGCCCACCATTCCCTCAAGAGGGAAAAACAAGCATGATATTGACATATTTTGGCCGTGGTCCCTGCCTCTGCTCTCTCTTCCACCACCCCGTTTCCTCACTTTCTGGCTCTCTTTCTCCCTGAGCCTGCAGCTTCTCTCCCACTTGTGCACTTCCCTATGGAGTCCCTCTGCCCTGTGGTTGGATATCTGAGTCCTCTAAAGACAGGCTTCGTGGCTGGTTTCTCCACAGGTGAGAAGCTGGGAGCTGCCTGTCGAGTGTTCCCATCCCCACATCATTCTTCTCTGATCCCTGGCAGTTTGGCAGGGTCTAGGCACAGGCATGGCAGGGTCTGCCAGCTTCTGGAGAAAACTGGGGTGTCCAGGCCTCCTAGGATGGCTTCCAAGTTGTTCCCCCTGGACATGCCATGGGAGTTTCAGAGAGAAACTGGATGGAGGCAGATGGTCAGGCTGATAAGAGTTGGGGAGAGAGCCTTAATTCTGCTTCTAGTAGAAAAGGCTGTAGAAGCTTCCTGCTCCAGACAGGCTTCAGTAGGTCTTCCAGCCCCAGTCAAACCTTCTGATGACTGAAGCCCCAGTCAGTATTATAGCTGCAATCTCATGAAAAACCCTGGGCTGGAACCACCAGTAAGCCACTCCCAAATTCTAGAGCCACAGACATTATGTGAGATATGTGTTTATTACTGTTGAAAGCTGCTACAGTGTGGGGTAAACAGCAATTGATAACTAGTATATGACTTACAAGTTTGCATGATATATACCCCTCCTTTGACCCTTAGACCACATCTGCTACAACTCTCTCCCTTGTTCATTCAGCGCCAGCCACAATTTTTACCTAGTTGGTTTTACCAAGTGATCTCTAAAATCACTTATAAGCCTGAGGGTTTAGAATACAGATGATAGAGAATAAACTAAGAAAAGAAATCATCTGTGTTTAAGAAATAGACTCACAGACAAAGAAAACAAACTTAAGGTATAGTTTGTTTGTATCATATATATTAAAACACTGTACAGTGCAGGGAGCTATATTTAATATCCTGTAATAAGTCATGAAATTAAAAGACGCTTACTCCTTGGAAGGAAAGTTATGACCAACCTAGATAGCATATTCAAAAGCAGAGACATTACTTTGCCAACAAAGGTCCGTCTAGTCAAGGTTATGGTTTTTCCAGTGGTCATGTATGGATGTGAGAGTTGGACTGTGAAGAAAGCTGAGCACAGAAGAATTGATGCTTTTAAACTGTGGTGTTGGAGAAGACTCTTGAGAGTCCCTTGGACTGCAAGGAGATTCAACCAGTCCATTCTGAAGAAGATCAGCCCTGGGATTTCTTTGGAAGGAATGATGCTAAAGCTGAAACTCCAATACTTTGGCCACCTCATGCGAAGAGTTGACTCATTGGAAAAGACTGATGCTGGAAGGGATTGGGGGCAGGAGGAGAAGGGGACGACAGAGGATGAGATGGCTGGATGGCATCACTGACTCGATGGACGTGAGTCTGTGTGAACTCCGGGAGTTGGTGATGGACAGGGAGGCCTGGCGTGCTGCGATTCATGGGGTTGCAAAGAGTCAGACATGACTGAGCGACTGAACTGAACTGACCTGAATAACTTTTAATGGAAAAGAACCTGAAAAGGAAAATGTATAATTGAATCACTTTGCCATACACCTGAAACATAAATCAATGATACTTCAATTTTAAATGTTTTTCTAATAATAAAAAAAGATAGGTTTGAAGTCTCTGCCATTCGGCTGGCCCACCACCTGAGAGGAACCTGACAGAGTGTGATGTTCTCTTGCCACCCACCCTTAACTCTGTAGAGGTGGGAACAGGTGGGTCTAAATGTGTCTTTAGTTTTTGGTGCAAACTCTGCCTTTCGGGGGAAAGTTATAGGATCAATATCTGTGCAATGACTGATCTAATGCAAATGTTGTGGTTTTACTTCAAGACCTTAAAGGTAATCTCCCAGGTAAAACTATGGGATGGTCTGACAGAGATGAGACAGAAGGACACACAGAAGGCCACCACACTTACTGCAGGGATTGCAGGACTTTTAAAAATCAAAGACCACTACCCAGAAAATAATTAAATGAGGGGAGAAATAATTAAATATATTAAGTAAAAAAGGGACACCGGAAGAACAACAGGAATGATGTCCTTTAGGAATAACAGAACCTCCCCTTCTTTAAGGAGCCCAGACTCCGAGCTCTGAAGTTTAGGCTCCCCACTCTCTTTAAGAGAAAAAAAAAAATCCCCAAAAGTCCCAGCAGCCTCACAGACTTCCGGAAGTTTCTCCCTCCATTGGGAAGTCCCAGCCTGGTTATGCAGCATGAGCTGGGGTGGAGAGACGTGCCTTCCAGCAGCCTCTCCCAGCTGAGGCAAGCAGGTGTGGGCAGGCTCACTCCTGGGAAGACTCTTGTGAGTGGGCGGGCCCACTCCTGGCTGGGAGGAGGGCAGCGTCATCAGCCTGCCAGGGCCTGTGTGCCTGTGTGTATATGTGTGTATGCGTGTGTGTGTTGACACAGTGCTAAAGGCACAGAAACACACCCCCCACGCATGCCAACCACACACACCCCTAAAGCTATAGTAAGCAACCATAACCTGTCTCTCCAGGCTTATGGACAAATGGACCCAGGTGAAGATGTGAAGGTCCAGATTGATTTCCTTAAAAGTAAAAAGGGCCATGGGCTCTGGGTTCAGACAGATCTGAGTTCAAATCCCGGCTCTGCTATTTACTAGATGTGTGATTTGGGGCCCATCATTTAACCTCTCTGACCTTTGGGTTCCTCATCTGTATTATGGGAATAATGAGTTTTATCTTAAAAATTTTGGTGAGGATAGAATGAAGCCATCCTTTATCACCTGCCAAAGGCTGAAGACAGGAGAGTTATGACTTCCAAGAGGTCTTTGATGCAGACACTGAAGTCAGACTGCCAGTTTTTAAACCTCACCATGCTAGTCTCTTAAAAGACGGGCTTGTTCCTTGGAAGAAAAGCTACGACAAACCTAGACAGCATATTAAAAAGCAGAGACATTACTTTGCCATTTGCCAACAAAGGTCTGTCTACTCAAAGCTATGGTCTTTCTAGTAATGTACGAATTTGAGAGTTGGACCAGAAAGGAGGCTGAGTACCAAAGAACTGATGCTTTTGAAATGTGGTGTTGGAGAAGACTCTTGAGAGCCCCTTGGACCGCAAGGAGATCAAACCAGTCAATCCTAAAGGAAATCAACCCTGAATATTCATTGGAAGGACTGATGCTGAAGCTGAAGCTCCAATACTTTGGCCACCTGATGTGAAGAACCAACTCATTAGAAAAGACCCTGATATTGGGAAAGATTGAAGGCAGGAGGAGAAGGGGACAACAGAGGATGAGATGGTTGGATAGCATCACCAACTCAATGGACATGAGTTTGAGAAAGCTCTGGGAGATAATGGAGGGCAGGGAAGCCTGGCGTGCTGCAGTTCATGAGGTTGCAAAGAGTCAGACACGACTGAGTGACTGAACAACAACAATGCTGGTCTCCTCACCTGTAAAACAGGTAAAAGAAGGGCCCTACCCTGCAGGTTTGTCCTGAGGATCAGACAGGTCAATACATATACAGCAGCACATTTAATGGTGTCCAGCCACGAGAAGTCCTCCATACATGTCAGATATTGTTCCATAGATTGCCTAGCACTGAGCCTGTGCTCACACCTCACCACAGAGCCCCTGTCCCAGCTTGCCTTGCCTGTGGCTTCTGATCAGTTTTTCTTACAGTAAAATCTGGTTTTTCCTCAAACTGGTCCTTCCCAGGCGTGCCGTTGTCATGGGAACCTACAGGGGCCGCCTGGGTTTGGGGGAGGAAAGGGTTGTGGATGAAAGCCAAAGAATCCCACCGCTGCTGTTGCAGCCACTACAGCAGTAGGCTGGCCACCATTCTAGCCCCCCAAAAAAGATCCTGACAGTGCCAGAGGGTAAGGTTTATAGGGGCTTACTTCCGCCCTGACTTGCCACAGGTCACATGGGTGAAATCCCATGATTCAACATGCTCCACCATCACATCTCCATCCCATTGTCCGGAGTGGATTCTGATACTAAACACAAGTGTTTCTTTCTGAGGCTGAACAAAGGCACAGCTTAGAATAGGGATTTATAATTGATATATTACTACTCCGCCTTCAAGACAAACTACAGGACTCCAGAGTAGGTATAATTAACATCTGTAGATCTGTAGATCTTGGAGCTTCTGTAGATCTGTAATTACTTTACAGATGGGATAACTGGTGAGTCCTCAGAACACCTAAGTAATTTGCCTGAATCATTTAGCCAGTAAAAATTTGGAACTCGCACCTGGAACCCAAGTCTTTTGAGCTTTGCTGTTGCCCAGAAGTGACTGGGACTGGAGGGGAGTTTGCCCCAGAGAGCAGGGGAGGAGGGAGGAGGACCAAGAGCTGGTCCCACAGCCCAGTGCTTGCCGCCTGCCTCTCCTCTGGGAGGTGATTCAGAGAGGACAAAAACCCTCTCTCCTATCCCACTAAAATTCCACTCAACAATTAAGACAGCCTTTTTTTTTTTTTTGTCCTAAGAATTTCTATATTTGGACCTCATAATTCCACTCCTGGGAATTATCCCAAGCATATCCATATATTTCTTGACCCTACAATTCCATTTGTAGGAATTTATCCTAAAGAAATATTGTATTCAGATACCTGCATAATGATTTGAAAATTAGGAATGTCATCACAGCTTCAGCTGAAATAGTAAAATATTGGTAACAAATGAAAGCTATGACAAACCCAGATAGCTCATCAATAAGCATGGCTTTGCCAACAAAGGACCCTATAGTCAGAGCTATGGTTTTTCCAGCAGTCATGTACAGATGTAAGAGTTGGGCCATAAAGAAGGCTGAGTGCTGAAAAATTAATGCTTTCAAACTGTAGTGCTGGAGAAGATGCTTGAGAGTCCCTTGGACTGCAAGAAGATCAAACCAGTCAATCCTAAAGGAAATCAACCCTGAATATTCATTGGAAGGACTGTTTTTGAAGCTGAAGCTCCAATACTTTGGCCACCTGATGTAAAGAGCTGACTCATTGGAAAAGACCCTGAGGCTGGGAAAGACTGAGGGCAAAAGGAGAAGACGGGAGTGGAAGATGAGATAGTTAGATAGCATCACCTACTCAATGGACATGAATTTGAGCAAACTTCAGGAGATAGTGGATGACAAAGGAGCCTGGCGTGCTACAATCTATGAGGTTGCAAAGAGTCAGACATGACTTAGTGACTGAACAGCAACAATAATAAATGTTCAAAAAGAATTGTTTGTGTAAGGTACATCTGTATAAAGGATTGCAGAAAATTTAAAGATGTTTATGATCTACAGTTAAAATGGGGAAAAGAAGGTTATAAAATATGCAGTATAGTATAATCTAATATTACTTTTTAATTATTATAAAAAAGATCTGGAACGATATTTAGCAAAATGTTTACAAGAGTTATCTCTGGGTGGTTAAAATACAAATATTTTCCTCTTGACTATACTATCAACACGTTCAAAGATGACTATATATTATTTTTATAACTAAAACAATCATTTTATAACTTTAAATGGAATAAAACCTATAAAAATATCAAATCACTATGTTGTACACCTAAAATTAGTATAACATGGTAAATCAATTATGCTTCAACTAAAAAAAATCAATGTAAGCTGATGTGAAGTAGCAGTTCCACAAAGATACATATTGCAGCATGATTTGCGACAGAAAAAAACAGGAAATATATATATTTTTGGAATGCCTTAATAACTACATTATTTTGGAATGGCTTAATAAATTAATGGCTTAATAAATTACTTAAGACCATCACTGTTCTTATAGAAATAACTTACTTAATAAAGTAGCATTTCCACAAAGATACATATTGCAGCATGATTTACGACAGACAAAAACAGAAAATATATATATTTTTGGAATTAAAATGATTATGAATTCTATATAGAATTATTTAAATGTTTACGATAAAAGTAAATAATACTGGCCACAAAATAGAATATGCCTCACGATTATAATCATTTAAAGTATGTATGCAAATATTTGCTTCAGTTTGGTAGGATGAGATAAAGTGTAATTTTTTCCTTTCTTTCAGGAATACAAAAATACGATACTTTGCCTTTTCAATTAAAAAGAAAATACCCATGGGATGATATGGTGCTAAGCACTAGGCCCTATTTCTGAGACTGTTCTAGAGAAATGGTTGCAGAGAGTTCTGACATCCCTTCCTCAGTCATTTATCCTTTGAATGTAAAAATAATATTATCATCATTATTTCTTGATTACCTACCATATGTGTACATACCTCATTTCTAACTTTCACAATAACTCTGTAAGATAGATATATTACTTCGGACTTCGTTGATTCTAAATAATAGAAATTCAAGCTATTTAAGAAAAAAGAATTTTTTTCCTTTAGTTTCTCCCAGACTCAGTGCAGCTGGCCTCAAGCTGTGCCTGGAAGCAGGAGTCAAATGGACAAGACTCTCCATTTCCACCCTCTTCCCCTCCCGCTTTTGCTTCATCTGTGCCTGTGGTTCCATCTTCCTTGATGTAGACCACCGTTCTTTGTGTCCCATTCACAAGGAACATATGACTTCAAGAGAAGTCATCAGGTCTATATTCTCAGGGGAGATTCTGGTATGATGCTGTATGGGTCCCAACGCCTCATTCAGGAGGTAGGGACTGATGATCCAGGTTGGGTCAGGTGTCAACCTCTGGTCCAAAAATCTGTGGGGAGGGGATTTGGTCATGTTGTACAAACCTGGCTGCAAGGGACGACCACTGTTCTTATAGAAATGGGGAAGAAAGTGTGGTACCTGAAAAAGTGGGTGAGGAGAGGTGGAGTGAGCCAGGTAGTTGAAAAGAAAAATCTGTATATGCTAGGTATCCTTCTTCTTTATACAGATGAGGACACATAGGCTCAGAGAGGTTAGTTGACATGCTCAAGGTCATACATAAAGATTGAAAACAACAGAGCTGGAATTTGAAACCCAGGTCTGCCTCTCTCTGCAGTCCACTTCATCACACCACCATACCCATTTGCTGACAAATGCAAGTAGTCAGACCAAGAGTGTCTTAGACGGAGGGGAGAGCATGTGCAAAGGCCCACAGACAAAGGAAACTATGGGTCTAAGGAGTTGAAGTCCAGTGTTACTGGAAGGTGAAGTTGGAGGAAAGCTATGGAAAGAGACATGGCCAGAATTGTGTGCTGGGTCAGATCGAGCAATAGGGGCCTGTTAATAAGGAGCTTAGACTTTAACCTGAGGGCAGCGACATTCAGCAGAGAGCATTATGGAGTGTCCATTTGTATTTTAGAGAAAGTTCTCCAGTTTCGGTGTAAAGTATGAGCTGGAGGGGCTAGATGGATGCAGGAGAGCAGGTGGATGACCCATTAAACTAGAGGAGAAAAGGGGACAGAAAGAGGTGGATGGAATTGGTAAGATAATTGGGAGGTAGGATGGACAAGAATTTGTGTTTCATTGATGGGAAGGGTGGTAGGGAGATGATGGTGGTGATGGGAGAAGGTGGTCATGAGTGAATCTGTTTGCTTGGATTGTAATACCATTTTCTGAACATTAGGGGCAGAGCAGGTTTGGGGTGACAGATAAGGAGTTATGTTTTGAACATGATGAATTTGAGACGTCTGGGAGACATCCAAGGAGCTGTTCGAAAACAGCTGGATCTTGAGGTCTAGAGCACAGGGTGGAGGTGGGGGCTGGAGACACAGATTTGAAAGTCATCACTGGAGAGCCTTAGAGGTGTCATGAGCTCATACAGGGGGCATGTGTTCACGAAGAAGAGGATCTCAGACAGAATGCCGGGAACACCAGCATTTCCAAGAGAGATAAAGAGACGTCTTCAAAGACATCTGAAAAGGAGCCACCAGAGAAGCTGGAGAGAGATCAGCAACTTGTGGCAGGAAAAGCCAAGAGGTGGGAGCAGTCAGTGGTCAAATGTTGCTGAGAGGTCGAGTTAAAAAAGGAAAGACTGATAAGGGTGCACTGGATTTTGCAACAAGGAGGCCAGTGGTGACCTCCAGGAGCAGAGCCAGAAGGTGGTGGGCTGAGGAATGAGTGGGAGCTGTGGAAGCAGAGACTTCACCTACAAATGTGACCATGAAGGGAAGGGAGAGAGATTGGGGTGGTTGGAAGGGAGGTGAAGGTGAGAGTACTTTATTTGCAGCAAGTTCACACCCCGGTGGGAAGGACTCCATAGAGAAGGGCAAGTCAAGGATTCATTTTGAAAAGTAAGGGTGAGGACCTGAGAGGGGACCTAAGGAGGGAGATATTCGGATGCAACAAGTTTATGGGTTTGGTGTCTGCAGTTGAGAGCATCCTGGTGCTTCCATTTTCTATGAAAGAAAAGGCAAAATCGATGGAGATCTGAGAGTTGCAACCCTCTCATTTACACAACTGTGATATGTCCATTTTTGTGTTTTCACCTCAATACCATGGAATCAAATTCTCAAATTAAAAAAAAAATCAAAATTTTATTGAAATGGGAGGAAAGTGCAAATCCAGTAGAATTGTGGAAAGGCCAGTTTGAATGAGTGAATATTGGCTTAAAAAAAAAGAAAGAATTTTATTCATTTCAGGTACATACAGTAACACAAAATATTGCCTAGTAGTTGGGAAAGAATCATTTGCAATTAGCATAGAAATTGTTTGGAATGTAAATTAGTTTTTCTGAAGTACTTGACTGTGCTTAAAAACAGTACTTTAGTATTTTAAGAATTCCCCTTGTGGGGTGAAACCACTTTATATCTATTTTAAAACCTTGTTAAGTCTGCTTAAATGTAGTTAATTTTTTTTTCTGGAAAAGATACCAGCTACATCGGAAAACAGTTTCTGGCAAAGGTAAGATTGTGCAACTGTGCACCGCACAGCACTTTCCAAAGGCCATTTCCACCAGAGAGCAGATCTGATTGCCGGAGATTGTTACTAAGGGAACGGTGGGCGTGAATATAAATTTCATTTCACAAAAGACCTAACCAAAGTATTGATCCAAAAGGAGCAGCCAGTAAGTACAGGATGAAGAATCTTTTTCTCATTGAAATAAGTACACATAAATATCCACACACATGTACCTATATATGTATATGGCTTATACATGTGTACACATATATCTGCAATCACATTTCAAATCTCCCTGGAAATCTCTCCTCTTAAGCTGTTTCCCACATGAGGAGGCTGGGGAGATTTGAGAGCCCGCCAGGGCCTGGGGAGAGGGACTGCCTTTGATCTTAGTTCTCTGACTAGGGATTGATCCCATGCCCCCTGCAATGGAAGCAAGGAGTCCTAACCACTGGACCACCAGGGGAGTCCCAGCAAGAGGTATTGACCCCAAGCTAGCCTGTAGCTCTGCAGAGCCAAAGCTGTGAACACTGCTGGTAAGGGCAGAGCACTCTCAATGCTATTATTATTAATTATTGAACAGCAGTTTTGGCCAGGCCCCTTATCCAACATGATCACGATTCCTCAAGAGTATTTCCATTTCAAGATGAGGAAACCTAGTATTATGTGCTGTTTCATGTCCAAGTCACGAACTCCTGAACTGCTGAGTCAAGACTCAGACTCTGTGGTTTTGTCTTCTCCCCGTGTATGTGTGGGCCTCAGGTTAATCACACAGTAGCTTGTTATTATCACTGGCCTGTGCAAGGCAGCAAGTCTTCTCTCAGATTGTATCTTCCACCTCTTTTTCCAATCCCCTTTTCAATCTCTGTCCACCTTGCTCCCTCTCCGCACAAGCATTCTAGTGAGCTTGTGTCCTTAAGTACATGCATATCCTTGTTAAGAACGCAGTACTGTTTTGAATATGTATGAATTCTATTATTATTGTGTGTGTGTGTTAAGAACACTTGACATAAGCTCTCCCCTCTGAGTGTATTTTTAAGATTACAATACTGTATTGTTAACCAGAGGCTCTCTGCTGTACAGTAGATCTCTAGGTCTTGTTCTTTTTGCGTAAATGAAACGTACCCTTCTAATGACTGCCACCCCATTTCTACCTCAGCCATTCTACATGCCTATTTTGTTTTCATTTTGCTGCGCTGGGTCTTAGTTGCGGCATGTGGGATCTTTAGTTGTGACATGTGGGATCTAGTTCCCTAACCAGGAATTGAACCCTGGCCCCCTGCATAGGGAGCCCAGAGTCTTAGCCACTGGACCACCAGGGAAGTCCTGAGTCTAACTATTTTAGGGCCCTCATATAAGCGGTGTTCTGTAGTATTTGTCCTTCTGTGTCTGGCTTATTTCACTTAGCATGCGGTCCTCTGTGTTCACCTACATTGTTGCACATGGCAGGATTTCCTTCTTTTTAAATATTAATATTAAAATGAATTAATGGCTGGATAATATTCCTTTGTATGTATATACTACGTTTTCTTTGTTCATTTATCTGTCAACGGACATTTAGTTTGCTTCATGCCTTGGCTATTGTGAGTAATGCTGCAATGAACACGGAAGTGCAGAGGTCTCTTTGGAATTCTGATTTCAATTCCTTTGGATACATACCTAGAAGTGAGATTGCAGGATCACAGGATAGTTCTATTATGCATTCTAAATTTATATAAAAGGCACTGTGATTTGGCCCTCATTGTCTTCCGCCAATCAGTTCTATATTTTAAAGATCTATCCATATTGCTGTATGTTATGTATATCTGGTTCCATCTGATGAATGACATAATACCCTGAACTATTTGATCCCTGCATCGGGAAGATCCCCTGGAGGAGCGCATGACAACCCACTCCAGTATTCTTGCCTGGAGAATCCCATGGACAGAGGAGCCTGGCGGGCTACAGTCCATAGGGTTGCACAGAGTTGGACACGACTGAAGCGACTTAGCACGCACGCATTCATCCACAACATTTTACTTATCTGTTCCTCCAAGAATGGACACCGAGGTTGGCTCCAGCTCCCCGCTATCATAAGCACCACAGTGTTAAACATCCTTGTGCATGTCCCCTGTGGGCTTGTATGAGAATTTCTCTGAGATATGGACCCAAAGATGGTATCTCGAGATCAAATCACATGGACACACCCACTTTCATTAAGCAATGCTGAAAAGGCTACACCAGTTTAGACTTCTCCAAGAAGTGAATAAGAATTCTTATTTCCCCATCTCCTTGCTAATACTTGACATTACTCACTTTTCTAATTTTGCCATTTTGGTAGATATTAATTTTATGTCATTTGAATATGCATTTCTCTGACCACTAGTGAGTTTTAGCATATTTTTTTTAATTTTGGGTTTCCTTTTCTGTGAATAAACTCTCCATGTATTTTGCCCATTTTTTAAATTGACTTTTGTTGATTTGCAGGAGTTTCTCATATACTGTAGATATCATTCTCATATCTTGTAGAGTTTTTCAAGTAAATATCTCTTTTGGTCTGCCATTTATTTATTAGTTCTATTAATTCACTGATGTTAAATTGATGGTGTATCTCTGAAAATGTACTGATGTCATCGTATCTGTATAGTTCTTCATTTTGTAGTTTGTCTTTTAAGAGTCTTGTTTAAATCTTTCCCCATACCTGGGTCACAGGGATGTCCTCTTACATTTTCTTTTATTAGCCTCATGGTTTTGCCTTTCACATTTGGCCCTTAATCCATTTGGAGTCCATCTTTGTCTTCACTAATATTTCAACAGCTTTATTGAGATATAACTCATATACCATACAATTCACCCATTTAAAGTGGCTTTTAGTATATTCACAGAATTGCGTAACAGTTATCATAATTAATTTAGAAGATTTTCATCACTCCCCCTGGGAAAAAACCCAGTATACCCTTTAGTTATCATCTTCACCAAATTTTGATGACATCTTTATCACATATCAGTTCTCAAGTGTATATGGATCTTTTCTGAGCCCTTAATTATGTTCCACTTGTCCATTTGTCTGTGTCTGTCCATCGTCTGGTACTATACTATTTCTATTACTATGGCTTGTCATGTTTTATTTTCTGCTACGGCAAGTCTCCACTCTTCACACTATTTTAAAACTGGCTTGGCCAAATTCATATATTGTTTGACCTAGGCACTTCACTTTTTAGAATTTATCCTATGGGTATGTTTGAATGAAGCAAAATGATACACAAACAAATTTAGTCATTGCGGCTTTGTTTGCTGTAGCCCTAAACTGGAAACAACCAAAACTTCCAGTATGGGGGACTGGTTTAATTATGGCACATTCAAACAGCAGAATACTATGCTGTTTTTAAAAACCAGAAGATGAAGGAGAAGAGGAAAAAGAAGGAGAAGAAGGAGAAAAATGAAGAAAGAATCTTAAAGCTCTCTGCTGGATATGGAAAGATCTCCAAGGCATATTATTAAGTGAAAAAAAAACAAGGCGTTGCATAGTGTATATAATGTTACTTTTGTATAAAGATGGGAAAGGACAAGGATCCATATTCAAATTCACTTAAATCCATATAAAGAAACTTTGGAGAGACAGAAGCATAAGAAACTAAAACCAGTCATTTCTTTGGGGTTCAAGGAACTTGGGCAGATGGGCAACAAGGATGAGAAGGAGACACTTCACTGTCTGCCTTTTGACACTTTTGTTTCCTAACAATGTGAATATATAACCTATGCAAAAAGTAACCTAAAATAAGGGGATACTGACTTAGCTCTTCATGAGTTTATATTCTTCCATATACAATTTAGAATACATTTATTGAATTACTAAAAAAAAAAATTCCAACTAGAATCTGGACTTGGATAAAACCCTTGGCACCACACTGCTCCTCCCCTCACGGGTCAGAATTATACTGACAGCTTTCAGGGCCTGAAGCCAAGAGAAAGCCCTGGTCAGGTGTAAGCAGGACTGGAAACAATTCCGAATTCAGGAGAAAGACCTCAAGTTGTAGATGGCTGTTGGTTTTCTTTTAAACACTGGCCATTTAGAGATATATTTCACCCCTTTACTTTGGCCTAACTGTTGTATCAATAAATGCTCTCTCTAGGGGAAAAGGAAGAAGTATGGAGTACAAATCTTTAAAACACCCTTGTCTGTGATCCATGACTACTTGCGTTAGTGAGGACAAAGCCTCATCAACCGCCTGGTGGCAGGTCATCTTAACTGCAGGCTGAGCACTTGAGAAAAGGGCCTTTGTTGAGCTGAGCTTACAAAGCCAAGCCCAGGAAGGGCAGTCGGACCCACTTTGCAAACTTGTTTGTTTTTTTTTCTAAACATCAGTCCAGCTTCTTGTCCCGAAGGATCATAGATTCCAAATTAGTAGAGTCAAAATTAATGAGATTTTCCAGTAATGAGCCCGAGACTAAAATGATGGAAAATCCACTAATTATAGACTAAGCGGCCACCTAAGCACGACTTGGATCCAGGCCTCTGGGGGGAGGAGGAGAAGGGAAGAGTGAAGGTCGTAGATGCAACCTGATCCTGACAGTCCTTCCTTCCTGCTGCCACTGCCCTTTCCCCTGGACTTGGGGGCCTTGCAGCACCCAGAGCTTCCTGCCTCTGAGCTCCTACCGCCTCCCCGCAATCCACGCCCCCCAGGTCAAACGAGGCCCTGCTTCTAAGGGCTCTGTGAGGCGAAATTCCTGGAAACTGCAAATCAGGGCCCATAGTGGAGGTGGGGGGCCTGTTTTCGCCTCAGTTCTGGGAAGCAGTGGGGGAGGAGTGCTGGAAGAAGGAGGAAGGGTAGAAAAGGCAGACAAAAATGCCCATTATACCCAGGCCCTGTCAATTTCCTTTTCTCATCTCTTTATCAGTGTTTGTTGACTGAGCTTCTTATCAACAGGAAACGCCTGCCTAAGGGGACGAGGCAGGTCCAGGGGGACTGGGCGCCAGGGGTCAGGAACTCTGGGTGGTATGGTGTTGCTGTCCAGCCTGCCTGACGGAGCGACCTCATGACTCCCAGGACCCAGCAAGTCTCCCAGGCTCCTTGCCTTGGCATCTGGTGAATCCTTAGGTGTCCACAGTAAGACAGTACAGCAGACAGGCCCTGATCACAGCCTAGGTGGGGCTTCAGCCCTAGCCCTCTGTGACATGAGAATTGCCCTTGTACTTAAAACCCACCAACCCCCCTCTTTCCTAGCTGAGAGGCCAAGGGACCTGCCAAGGTCAATAGTCAAGGTCTTAGTAAGTCACCCCAACTGGCCCTTCTATTCTGTTTGCCTTGCGCCTGTTCTGGGCATCTAGGCCCGGGACAATTAGGTGCTTGGCAGAGACTTCTAGAGGAAGGAGAGGAAGGGGGACTCTGGCACTGAGTGACCTCCTACTACGTGCCAGATGTTTTATAAACACTGATCATCAGACTAGCTTACTGGTCTCCCAGATGGGGTTCCCAGGAGAGGGACAGAAAGAGGGTCAGATTTCACAGGAGGCTAAGATCAAACCTTACTGCTGAAAATAAATGCCCAAGAGGGATAGCTGGGCCAAGCCAAGCTTTATGGTGGCTGAGAGGAACAGGTTTACCTAGATGTCTTCCTTCAAACTGGCAGAAGACTAAATCGAGGGTATGGGAACTGGCTGTTCTGGTAGAAGAGGCGGGAGCAGTTTGTGCAGAACAGAGCATGAGCCAGCCACCTTGCTTCCCGTTCCTTGCCTCTGCCTGTCGGCTGCCCTTGAACAGCTCCACATTGCTTTGGGTGGTGGTGGTAACAAAGGAAATGCCAGTGTGCCTTTTGCCCTGCCCCCGTGTCTCCCCGGACAACCCCAGTCTGCCCCCCACCCTGCCGCTGGCTCCTGCAGTTGGGGATCTAGGTCAGTAAGAGTGGGTGGGTGAGAAAGAACAGAGAAGAGACTCATCCAGACGTGACACCCCGCAGGGCAGCAGTGACAACACTTTAACCTGAAAGCTGCCTGAAAATAGACTGTGTGTCTATGACATTATGCAAATCGTATGCAAAGTCAAGAAGCCCTCTGTCTCTATTTCTAGCAAACTGAATGTGGTCCTGGTGGAAGCAGCTCGTTCCAAGAGTCGCCCACCCACAGTGACGACTGCATAGTCAGCATCCGTCCCCTCTCTGGACCTGCACCCCTCCACGCCACCCCCAGGGCTGAATAGACATGGAGATTTGCTACCTCTTGGTCTGTTAATCTTGATGTGAGTGAAGCTCTGGAGGAAGACGAGCCAGCCTCTGTGAGGGCAGATGTAGGCAGGGCTGAGGGAGAATGGGGACTTCGAGAGTAGGGAGAACTGGGTACCACAAGGGCTTGGCAAAGGAAGTCGTGGTCATCAAAGCACATGCTCCAGGAAACAAGCAAGCTTCACTCTCATTTGGGCATGTGATAGACACTCATCACCCCTGAGGGAGCATCCTTACCACTTAGATGATCCCATCTCTCTTTATATAGGTAAGGAAATTAGAGCCTGGGGTTCCCCCAGGAAAGCAAGACAAAACAGAAAAAGTTGATGGATTTTCTTCTTTCAAAGGCAGGCAGATTCCCTGAGGCTCTACATGGAGGCAGTGGCTTGGATGCCATGACCTTCTAACCCTGGAGGGCAATGGGCCAGTTCTTCTTTCCCAGATCGCAGCCTGTCTTGTGATTTCTTTTCCGCAGTGTACTCACTGCATTTCTGCCCATAGTCAACGTTATGCGGACATCACGTGGGATGTAAGGATCAGGGTCTGGCAGAGACAGGAGGGGAAAAGAACACTCATTTTCTCCTTTTCCCAAAGCTGGTTTAAAAGGTCCTCTGGGAAAGAGGGCACTGTCTTTTGTGGGGGGTCCATGGACAAAGGCTTCTGGAGTCAGTAGCAGGCTCCAGGCATGAGCCACCTTGCAGGCTGCTAGGAGGAGGGGAAGTCCTCCGTGGTAAAAGGGAGGTCATCCTTGGTAAGGGTACCCCAGTTCTGTGATTCCCTAAGGGAGCCTCTACTGCAAAGGCACAGATTTCCTAGGATGGGCAGTCAAATGTAAGAGTCACCTCTTGGCTTCTTCCAGTACCTGCCTCCCCTATGGCATGTCCCCACCCTCAATTTCGGGGGTGGGGGTAGGTGCTGTCTGAAGCCTCCCTGGACGCCAAGGTAGGTCCGGAGGATGGCGGTCACTTTCCCATCCTGGGGATGAGGAGTGACTCCTGGCAAGGTAGGGGTGGGCATTTAAAGAGGGAATTGAGAACAACGGATTCAGGCGGGCGTGTCCAAGCTGCCTCTGAGTGAGGACGCAGCTCCTTTCTAGATGTGGTTTTCGGGGGACAGTCCCTACAGAACAGAAGCATGGGTAAGCGCACGCACACTGCCGCCTGGGAGCGGCCTAAGAAGATCCCAGGCAGGGAAGGGCTCGCGGCGCTAAGCGCGGGGTGGGGCGGGAGGCGGCTGCTGGGTCGCCCTTTGGCCAGCAGAGGGCGTGCGGAGGCGCCGCGAGAGGGCTTCTCCCAGCCGGCGGTGGGAATTGAGATTTGGGCGGCAGCTTGACGTCCAAGCAGCCTCCTCCACCAACTGTGACTTCTCTCTGAAGGGCAGAGCCCACGCAGGATACTCTGGGACCATCTCCTTCTGCATCCCCTGTTGTTCCCTCGGCGAACCAGAGGGAACCAGAGGCACCGACCTGGGAAGACTTAGCCAGAGCTCTGGACTCAACCATGCTTTATTGAGGACCTACTATGTGCTAAGCGGCTTCCCTGATAGCTCACTTGGTAAAGAATCTGCCTCCAATGCAGGAGACCCCAGTTCGGTTCCTGGGTCGGGAAGATCTGCTGGAGAAGGGACAGGCTACCCACTCCAGTATTCTTGGGCTTCTTGGGCTGGTAAAGAATCCGCCTGCAATGCGGGAGACCTGGTTCCTTTCCTGGGATGGTAAAATCTTCCTGGAGAAGGGAATGGCTACCCACTCCAGTATTCTGGCCTGGAGAATTCCATGGACTGCAGAGTCCATGGGGTCGCAAACAGTAGGACATGACTGAGTGACTTTCACTCACTCATGTGCTAAGCAGGAGTTAAGCACTCCCACAAACAGTACCTCCAGGCTAAGAGACCAATATTGGGCCTGGAACACCATCCTGAACTCAGCAGCCTTATGCAGACTTCTTTCACCAATGTCTCCTACTCTGGCCATAGCTGTTCTCCCAACTCTGGCCCCTTCTCTCAACCCTCCCCCATCACTTGGCCTCCTGCCTCAGACTTTCTCTTCTTAGGGATTTTCCACCCTTTGGGGAGCTGCTGCCTTCAGTCTCTGGCTTGGAGCCTAAGGAGACTTTTTGCCCCCCAAATCCAGTACAGATAAAATCCTTCAGGGGGATTCCTGGTCTAGGTGGGTTCCAGTGACCCAGAAGACATGACTCTGCCAGGAAGCAAAGTATCCTGCGATGTTGTGGGAACCTGGCAGGTTCATGCAGCTTTCTGTTTCACCCAGTTTCACTTCCTGCTTCTCCTCTGGGCCTTGCACAATGCTGGGAGGCAGCCTGGGAAAGTGCTGCTCTGATGGTGGAAGGAACGCTCGAGAAGCTGACCAGGGAGGCTGTGCTGGGGCATTTCCAGTAGGAGGGGAGGAGGCTGTTTCCTTCACCTCCTGTAGAGAACTGAGGGTCCTTCTCCATGCCATCCCAGGGCCGAGGGATGCAAGACCAGGTCTTTCCAAGTTTGGGGCTGTCGTGTTCCCTAACCTGAGCCCCGCGCCTCACCTCCCAACCCTTAGGCCCTACCTCCAACCCAACTGCCCTCCAGCCCATCCACCCACTGAGGGCTCGGGTAACCTCCTCAGCGCATGGACATACGCCCTGGAACATCAAAAATTTGATATTTCCAAATGGTGAACTTTCCATGTGTTTCTCTACAGCCATCAGGTTCTTCCTAGACACATATACTCTGGGGTCTGGCCAAACATGTGGGACTAGGAAGGCCACACAGGGGCCCGTGGGGGAAGAATCTGGGTGCTGGAGGCTTGTTGGTTAGAGCCAGATTTCTTCTGAGCCTTGGACGCCCTGCAGGAAGCTCCCTCGGACCCTCTCAGCCCTGGGGAGAGAAGGTGAAGCCACAGAGCAGGTGAGTGGCTGATTCGCCTGCCAGACGACCCAGGGTTGTCTGAGCCCAAGGATGGCCAGAGGCATCGGTTAAGACAGGAACTGGAGCTTGCAGAATTAGACTAGGAAACATTTCAGATACTCTTGGCCTCAAATAAAGTTATTTTCAAATTTCCATCTTGCAAATTGCCAGGGGCTGGGGCATAAGGAGTACAAGACACTGATGAACAGAGTTCTGACACAGGCTGAAATTTCAAAGAACTTTAGAGCTGAAAAAACTTCTAAGGACATCAGGACAAAACCTTTCGATATAGAGATGAAGAAACAAAGGTCCTGGTTCAGGGAGGGCCTCCTTTTTGTCGCATAGAGCAAGCACCCGGACCAGACTCTGGGTCTTCTGACTCCCAGATGGGCCTTTCCCCAGCCATGCTTGGCCCCAACATCCTCTCGTTTATTCTGGAAGTCCTGGGCCTTGCCCATCTGCCCTGCCACTTCTCCACTGGCCACACCCACAGCAAGACTCCTTGGGTTTCATGTCACAATAAGTCAGCTAGGAAGGGGTGGGGGAGGGGCTGAGGATCAGGCTCCACCTCTGCGGGGCGGAGGCTGCGGGGGCTGGGGGGGTGGGTCATGTCTAGAAGACAGGGGCCCAAGGTGGCCTAGAGCTGAAATACAAACCCACAAAGAAAAGCTGATGGGCCCTGGGTGTCTGGGGCTTGGGCCAGAGGCTGAAGCCTGGCAGGGCAGGGTGTCTGCTGAAGGCTGGACAGGGCTCTGAGCCACGCTGGCAGCTCCAGTGGGGCAGTGGGGTTGATGGAGGGCAGGGGGTAAAGTGCAGGTCCAGGCTCTGGGCCCAGGAGGGTTCCCTGGATTGACCACTGTGGCTCTGGGATCTCTTGCATCCTGTCCTGAGGGTGGTAGGGGGTGCGTCCAGGGCATGTCAGGTAGGGAGGGAGCCAGGCGGCAGAGAGCCTGCTGCCTGGAGCAGGCCAGACGGTGGGGGATCGGGTTTCAGCCCAGCTGTATTTTTGGCTGGATGGGCTGGGGGCCGAGTCGGACAGGCACAGCTGCCCATAGAGGGGCACCCCCCTCCCCAGCATACACACTCACAGAACGGCTACCCAGGCAGGCTGCCATCCACCAGCCACCCCACAAACACTGCAGGCAGAGGGGAGTCAGGCTTCAGCCCCATGGCTAGGGAATAACTTTGGGCTTCTGGAGACCATTGCTGAGTTTCTGTAGTGTCTTCTTGATCCGCAGCGCAGTGAGGCGGGCAGAGGGGTTGGGGTACCAGCACTCCCGCATCATCTGAGCCAGGCCTGAGAGGACCTGGGTGGGGGGAGAGTGAAGGAGAGGAGAGGAAGCAGAGACATGGGTCAGGGACCGTGGAAAGGAAGAGACAAGGAGGATGCCCAAGTGAACAGAAAAGTCGAGAAGAGGGAAACGAGAGTGTCGAAAAGGAGAGGAGAGACAGCAGTGGTGAAAGGGAGATAGTGGGAACAGGGCAAGGATGAGAAAAGAAAGACAAAAATGGAAGAGAAAGGGAGTGGAGTGAGAAGGGGATAGAGAAAGGTAGGCAGGACGGAAAGAGAGATGTAACTCAGGCTGTCACGGACACCCTCTGGTGAGTACCCCCACCCTCGCTCCACCAAGACTCAAGAGAGGGGAGAGCTCAGGCCTTGGGACTCTCACATCCCCACTCTGAGGCCAGACCTCACTGCAGAAGGCAGTGGCTCCCAGCACCTCCACCAACCCTGGCCTGCTCCGGTGGACACTGGGAGATTGGGTGGTGGGTGCTGCCCTCAAAATGCCTGTGTCCAGGAAGCTCAGTGGTCGCAGAGTGAGCCAGCCTCACCTCTGCCTTGGAACTCAAGCCAGTTCCTGGCAGGGACTGTATGTGTGTGTGCATAGGAGTGGCTTTTTGTGGCTCTGTAATGTTGTGCAGAAATGTACATGGCTCTGTGTATATATACATGTATACACATATCAGTGTTCAGTCATTCATTCCATAAACATTGCTTGAGTACCTAGTGCGTGCCAGGCACTGTGACAGGGAACAAGGAGAAAAGTGCCAAGAGAGACAAAAGGTCTTTTTCTCTGTCATCATGGGGCCAACATGCACGTGTGTGTACTTGTGAGTGTGTGCATGTGTGTGTACCTGTGAGTGTGTGCATGTGCGTGTACCTATGAGTGTGTGCATGTGCGTGTACCTATGAGCGTGTGCGTGTGTGTGCATGTGCGTGTCCCTGTATGTACATGTGTGTGTGTTTGTACAGAAGTGTGTATATGCCTATATTTGCCTATATATACGTATGTGTGCATTCTATATAAAGTATGTGGAGTGCTTTGAGAAAAAAGAACAACAACAGTAACTTCACAGCAAAAAATAGCAGAGAACCTCTGTCTTTGCAGGCAAGGTGAAATGTTCTAAAAAAATCCCAGAATAACCAGAGGGTCTCTGGAGGTCCACAGGCAAGAATGTGGGAGGGAGTACCCAGAGAGGTCCCCTGGGATCTGTCCCCTAGAGCCTACCCAGGGGAAGCAGAGGCCAGACACGAGTTCCTCAGCCCAGAAACCCCAGTGCTGAGCCACCACCGCACACCATCCCAGCACCCCCAGGGGCCTCACCGGGTCTGCAGCCAGCCGGTTGGGGATGGTGGGGGTCTGCTGGTCAACACACACCACCTTCTTCATGTCCTCAAAGCTGGGGTCATTGGGCACCACATCATAGAAGGGTGGCCGGTAGTCCTCCACAATGCCTGGGGATGAAGGACAACGGGACAGTCACTTGGGACCGCAAACAGGTCCCATACCACCCAGAAGTGAGCTTTGCCTACACTCAGTCCCAGGGTCCAGGAAGCCAGCTGCCTGCCCATGCTACCTCTGAGAGGGACACCATAATATAATAAATATATTTATAAACAATAATTACTGCCATTTATCTTACACTTACCAAATATGCCAGGCATTGTGCTATAAACACTTTACATGCATTATCCTGTTAGTCTTCACAGCAACCCGACGACCCATTTTACAGATGAAGAAACTGATGCTCAGAGAAGTTAAGCCCAAGGTTACACAGCTTGTAATGGCAGAGTTGAGAATTAAACACATTGCATTCGTAGGACAGACCTTGTTCCAGTCTTTCCACAGCTGCCTCTAACCCAGGGTCTGGGTACTGCTTCCAGGCCCCAACTATCAGAGATGCCCCAAAATATCTAATGTTTACCAAGCAATTACTATGTGGCAGGCACTGTCCTAACCGCATGGCATTAGATCCTCACAAAACAACCCTATCAGATGAGGAAGACTATTAGCTCCACTTTATAAGCAATGAAGGGGCTCCCAAGTCACACTAGTGGTAAAGAACACATCTGCCAATGCAGGAGACATTAAGAGACTTGGGTTCGATCCCTGGGTCAGGATGATCTCCTGGAGAAGGGCACGGCAACCCACTCCAGTATTCTTGCCTGGAGAATCCCATGGACAGAGGAGCCTGGCGGGCTACAGTCCATGGAGTTGCAAAGAGTCGGACAGGACTGAAGCGACTTAGCACACACACACACAATGAAATTCAGGCCAGATTCAGGCCCGAGAGGTTAAGAAGCTTGTCTAAAATCACACAGATAGTAAGTGACAGAGCTAGGAGTTAAGCCTAGGAAGTCTTACCAAAGCCCATGCTCTTGACCTCCAAGCTACACTTAAGGGAGGGAGGCAGACTGCTGGGTGAGGATGTAGAATGAGGAGAAGGGGAAGAAAACACATCTTCTAAGGGAAGGAGATTTACCCAGGTCCAGATCACATCCACCCAGTCTCAGGGGTGGCACAGGCCTCTGCTGACCCTCCCAGCCAGCAGCACCCCTCCCCTCATCATCCCAAGTGTGCCATCCTGAGCAGGATCTTTCTGAAGATGATGCTGGTGGAGCGGCAGTCACTGGGCCAGAAGAGGCCAGACCCCAGAAAAGCACCTTAGGCCCCACCCTTCTTCCAGCCCGAGGCTGGGGGCTGCAGCCGCACAGAACAGCCACAGCCTCGGGAGAGCCCGAGCCAGCTGTGCTCCCCGTGGCGGGCGTCCAGGCCGGCCCCTGTGCTGCTTGAGCCCTAATCAGTGCTGCACAGAGGCCTGAGCGTGTCTAATGGGCCTTTAATCAGCGCCGGGGCTGACACCAGATTACAGTGTTTATAATGCGCCGCGAATCTGTGTGGAGCTGACAGAGCTTCCCTCCTCCCCAGGAGTCTGCAATCAGCCTCCTCTTCAGCCCAGGCTGCTCCAGCCTTCCTTTCCTGCCTGTGGCTGGCTCCAAGGGGCCTCAGTTGCTTCCAGGTGCCCCCTTTACCAGCCCCAACCTCTGGAGTTTGTGTCTGAAGCTGAGCCCAGCAAGAGGGTGGTCCCCAACCTGTCAAGACTCCTGGCAGCCCCTCTCCGTGGACAGCCTCCACAAAGACTGACCAGCCTCCCTACCTGGTCCCATCCACCCCAGGACTGGGAGGGCACCAGCCACAGGGCAGGCCCTCTATATGGGACCATGAAGAATGAGGTCCCTGTGCCTGCTCCCCTCCAAATTTCAGTTCTCTGTAGCACCCATGGTAATAATGAGGCAATAGGGACTTCCTTGGCGGTCCAATGGTTAAGACTCCACTCCCAGGGCAGGGGGCACTGGTTTGATCTCTGGTCAGGGAACTAAGATACTGCATGCCGCACAGTACAGCCAATAATAATAGTAGCAGTAAGGCATCAATAAGCAGGAAGTGCAGGCACTATCACATCCCTCATTTCTGTGGAAACAAGGACCAACGGGTGGAAGTAGCACAGTAATAAAGAGCACTGGTCCTGAGAGTCAAATTGCCTGGTTTCAGACCCCCATGCTGCCTCTAGCCAGTTGTAATTCTGTGCCTCAATCCCCTCATCTGTAAAATGGGGGTGTTGCTGTGTCAAGTATTTGTCATTACAACAACAATTGCCACCAATATTTACTGAACTCCACAACAGTTCCAGATACTGCCCTGATTACCTTATTTGGATTATCTCAACAACTGGAAATTATTTTTCTTCTCATTTTACAAATGAGGAAACTGAGGCACAGAAAAGTAAAGTACTCTGCACATGGCAAAAATCAGGAACTGAGTCTGATTTCCCACCCTTGCTCTTAACCACTAAAACATACCACCTCCCTGCCCACACAGGACAATTCAATAAGATAATACATGTATACAGCATGGCATCTGGCACGTACTGAAACTCAATAAACGTTAGCTGCTATTAATACTTCTGTTATTATCAATTACCCAAGATTTCACAGCCAGAATCAGACTCAGATGAACCTGAAAAGGTCACTCAGCTGAACCAGCTGGTGAGTGACAGTAAAGGGAATTTGGAAGGTCTGACCACAAGCCCCTCAGGCCACGGGCACCAGCTGGTGGCAGGAAGCCCCGTCTCCCACCTGTCTGCCTGGGTATCCACCTGCCCTGTTCCCCTGCTCCACCCTGTGCAGTGGGGTGCCGGAGGCTCACCATTGACAATGGTCCGGCGGGTGATCTCCCACAGCACCAGGCCAAAGGCCCAGATGTCCGTCCACTTGTAGGATTCGAAGCAGTCGGTTCGGATCTGCTCTTCCAGCACCTCAGGGGCCATGTACCGCTTGGTGCCCACTCGCGGGTTGTTGCCAATGTCCAGGTAATCGCTACCCTGAGAGTGCATCACAGCCAGGCCTGTGGGCACCAGGCCTGTCACTGCTGCTGCTCACCCAGGCCCACAGATAGGGCGGCCCTGGGGAGGCTGGAATCCCAGCGTGAGGTGAGAGGGTGACAGACGGCAGGACACAGAGGGGCTGGCACATGGAGCCTGCCCTGAGCTGGGCTGGGAGCCAGCAGCCACGGGAGAATAACTGTCCCTGTCATACTTGGCCTGCGTGGTGCTCTCTAGGCGTAGGAATCCGGTGAGATGCGAGTAGGCAAGGCAGGCATATATTTCAGAACTGAACCCCAACGCACGGTGACAGCGAGCGCTGTGGTCAGCAAAACCGGGATGAGAACCCAGATTGCTGGCTCCCTGCCCCTTTCTCCCCACACCTGGAGCCTGGCTGAAGTGGTGGAAGGAGTCTGGGCTTGAAAATAGTGTTCAAGCCGCTGGTGGGGTGTGGGGTTCTTGTGGAGGTGAGACGAGAACACACACACACACATCTGCAAGTTTTAAAATGCCAATCAGTGTACACACACACACACACACACACACACAGGAGGTGAGATGAGAACATACACACGTCTCTAAGTTTTAAAGCGCCAGTGTGTAGACACACCCCCCTACACCTCCACACACACCCACCCACACCCCTGTGAGTTTTAACGCGCCAATCAGGCCACTGAAGCCAGGCATCCAAACAGGCGAAGGCAGAACCGCGTGGAGAGGAAGGGCGCACGGACTCCACCCCCTGCCAAGGGCTCGCCCCTCCGCGCTCACCCAGGTCGGCGATGCAGCACTGCAGGTTGCTCTTGACCAGCACGTTGCGGCTCTTGAGGTCGCGGTGGGCGATGGCCGGTTTGCCCTGCGTGCCGAAGATCTCCACGTGCAGGTGCGCCAGGCCGCAGGCCGCGGACACGGCTAGCTTCAGGGCCAGCTGAGGCTCCAGCGTCTGCCTCTGCAGAAAGTCGTAGAGCGAGCCGTGCTCGTGGTAGTGCGTGATGAGCCACAGCTGCGTGCTCGAGTTGCGGGAAGTCATGTCCGAGGCGATAAAGCCTGTGGGCGGAGGATCAGGTGGCTCACCGCCGGGCTAGGGATGAAGGAGGCTGGACCAGTCAGGGTCGGGGCTGGGGAGACAGGCTGGAGAGGTCAGGGCAAAGCTGGGAATGGGGTGGAGGCTGGTCTGGCTTAGGGCAGAGAGGAAGCTGGAGTCAGAAGCTGGGGCCGAGCCCCGCTGGGAGCCCTTCAAGGTTAGGTCAGTGTTCAGAGGCGGGGTCGTGGGGCAAGGCGATGAGAACCCCGGGTCTGGCCCAGCGCTCCCTGCCCCATCCCCGCTTGCCTAGGATGTTGTCGTGTCTGAGCAGCACTGTGTTGTAGATCTCAGTCTCCCGGAACCAGGACTGTTCATCTCTGGAGGAGAAGATCTTGACGGCTACGCTCTCACCATGCCACAGGCCCCGCCACACCTCACCATAGCGGCCCTTTCCTGATCCAGCAACCAGGGAGGAGGGAGGGGGGATCACATACTGGACACACAGAGCCCTTGGGCACAGTCACCCTCAGAAGAGGCCCCCCTCACATTGCTGCCCTGGCTCCGACTGCAGAACCTCTGAAGATTCTGTTTAACTGAATTCTGACCCACACACCTCTGGCAGGCCACCTCCATTTGCCTCTTGCTCCACCCCAGCTCCTGGCCAAGGATCAGGCACTGCCTCATCTCCAACCCCCTCCCTGACTGGCAGAATTCCTGTTCTGACCCAGGCCTGGCCCCACCTGTGACTCCCTCACCCCTCTAAGCTCACTGGGAGCACTTGGTCCCCATCCCCTGAGCTCACCCACTGCTCACCCACACACTCCACCAGGGCGACCTGTCGAGCCACTGTCCTCTGCACCAGGAACGGGAGCCCTGAGCCACTGCCCGTGGTACAGTCACTGTCCAGGAGGTCCTGGGAGTACCGAGAGGCCGCTGAGGGGCAGCCCCCACCCACCAAACCCGTTTCTCCCTCCTCAACCTGGGCCCCACTGCCTCATCTCACCACACTTCTCACTCACAAACCCCTCCCGCCCAGTGCCCCGCCAAATCTCTGAGTGCCCGCCACGTGCCTTTCTCAGCCACCTGCCACTCTGTGCCCCCTCTGACTCTGTGGCTCCTGTCTACCCCCCACCACCCGGTGTCCCAGGTCCCCCAGGCCCGCACCCCCAACATGCTGTCCCCCTGCTCAGATGGCTTCAGGATGAGGCTGGACTCGCCCAGCTCACTGTTCGCGCCCCGCTGCTTCTCCTTCCTCCGCCGGACATGCCACAGGCCCAGGGCACCCAGGGCCACAAGCACTAGAAAGGCCAGCACGGGGCCCAGGATCAAAGGCAGCTGGCCATCTCCTTGAGGCTGCTCCGGAGCAGTCTGGGTGGCTGGCGGAAGAGGGATACTGAGGCCCAGCTTCCACCAGGCCAGATGCCCCCCACCTTGCTGCTCTGCCAGTCAGACCCCGGGGGCCCTGCCTCCCCCACCCTCCAGACCAGAGCATGAGAGGCAAGCAGGGCAGGGAGGGCAGAGTCAGAGAAGCCGGGGAGGGGTTTCCGGGGCAGCCAGACATACCTTCTAGCGTCAGGGACACGTTGTGGTTGCATAGGGGGCTGTAGCAGCAGTAGTGGTTGACGAACTCCGTGGGGCGCGCCCTACAGACCTCTGGGTGCATGTTCCCGCAGCCCCGGTATTCCCGGAGGTGTCCATCCTCCCACACCAGCACGACTGTACACCAGGACCCCTGGCAGGTAGGCCCCTTGCAGTGTGGGTTCTCACACGTGCAGGTCACCAGCGGGCCCCGAGAGGGTTTCAAGGGGTCACCTGAGGGACACACTGGAAGCTCAGCCACTCTGGGCCCAGCTCTCCAAGAGGAGCCTAACCCCAAAGTCTGCCCAACCGCCCCCTCCCTTCTGAGCTCTCAAACCAGCCCTTTGAGGTCCCAGTCCTTTAGTTCCATCCTCAGCCTTCCCTCCAGTGACTTATCTCCACCAGGGGCAGCTGCGACCTTGAGAACCAGGCTTCTCTCCCCTCCCTGATCCTTGGACCTCCCCTCCCAGTTCCAGGCCCAGCAGGGCCCCCAGCCCCAGTGCTAAGAGCTCTCCCAGGCCTCCTCTGCCAACAGCCCCACTGTCTGAATCCCCATACACATGTTCCCACCCTGGAGTCTGAAAGAGCTCCAGCCTGTTGGTTTGGATCAAGAGGCTAGTACAAGAGGGTTGGCGTAGCTGAGAGCTCAGTCTCACTGAGCCCTGTCTCCCCAGTCCCTCTCCTCCCAGCTCCTCAGACTCAGCCCAACAAGAGCTGAGCCCAGACAACCCTTTCTTTATCCCCTCAGGCCTCTGTTTCCTACCTGCTTCCCCAGTACTCACCCTGGGTCAGGCCCAAGGCTATCAGTAGCATCAGAAGCCTTCTCCTGGGAAGGTTCAAGGTCATGATCCCTGGAGAGGAGAAGGGGTGCAATAACATCTATGAAATGTGATTCCCCTCAGTGTTTTCAGCCACTGACCGTGGGTCCCTCCCACCCAGAGGAAATTGCTGGGAGTTTTTTTTTTTTTTTTTGTAGGGGGGGAGGCAGGGAGGCCTCCTCCCTGCGTCTGGCTTTGGGGCGGGGCCTGCAGGGGAAGTCCTGGTTCACTTCCCCATGGAAACCATCCGGTTAGGGGTAAAGGGTGGGGAGCCATGTTTAAGTGACCGAGAGCTTGGGGGACTCCCAGCTGTCCTGCCGCTGAGTGCAGACTGGAGGGCGCAGAGGGCATGGGGCTGGGGTAGAAGGAGCATCTCTTCAGCAGTCCCCCACCCCTGTCTGTCCCTGTCCCTTGCCCACCCCTTCCCAGCCTCCACCCCTGTCCACCCCTTTCCCAGTGCCCCCCCGACTCAGGCCTGGCTGCCTCAAACATAAACAGGCTCCTGTCTTCACTTCCTGCCATTCAGGGTCCCGCCAAGCTGGGAACAGGAATCAAGATTGTTTAGATTGGGGTCTGGATAGAACAGGCAGGAGTCACGCACATCAGGGAGCTCAGGACATGGTCTCAGGGCAGGCTGGAGTCGCTACAGGGTCTGCAGGAGCCACCTGGGGCTGGAACACCCCCGTGACGGAATCCTCGTACACCCTGTGAATCACAGAGCCCAGTTCCTTATTTCAGAGAAGATGGGGATCAAGGCTCAGCCAGGAGAGCAGGCTTGTCCAAGGTCAAATGGGGTTCAGTGGCAGTGCTAGGAGTACAACCCAGGTGTCCAGACTCCCAGTCCAGTGCTGCTTCTACTCCATATCCCAATCTGGGGTGACAGCCCATGTCTGAGCTTGTGGGGTTCTATCAGCCATACCAAGCCTGGACAGTGCCAGGCCGCACTGTCTCTAAGGAACCTCCCTGCACCCTCATTAGACTATAAGATGTCCTCTCTGAGCCACTCCCCTGCTTCTCTCTGTCCTTGAGGTCCTGGGAAAGAGTGGGGGTAGGGCCAGTGATGTGGAAGGGAAGTGAAACATACTTAGACATTGAATGTTTGACCTTCTGTGGTTGGTTAAGATTGAATTTTTTCAAAAGTTTGGTGGGGATTATTAGGGGAGTAATTCTGGTCTATGATAGTCCCATCTCAAGTCCCAGACCAGCTAGTGCTTCAGAAGTGACCCCCATCTTCATCTCTCAAAGGCTTAGAATGAAAAGATTAGGGCTGAGGCTGCAGAAAGAAGGACCGAGGTCAGACAGCAAGAAGAACTTTCTGAATGGTGGCAAGTAGCAGGTGTGTGCCTGGGGAATGCCCAGGTAGGGGCAGCAGACATGAGGGAAGAGAACTGTCTTCTGGCGTAACATGGTAAGGCTGGAGGGCTGGGCATAGGGCCATATAGGCTGCAGAAGGCCCCTAGTCTAAGAATGATGCCAAATGAAGATCCATGATGCTGAGACTCTGAGGGCAGGATGACTGGGGGGTGGGGGGTGCCTCATGGGCCTCACTGACTGGTGGCAGCTCTGGTCTTCCTGCCTGGGCTTCCTCTGCCCCAGAGGCCCAGGGCTGGGGGAGGAAACGGAGCCCTGGTCTGCTGCAGCTGTGTCCCCAGCCTCTGCCTGACCTCCTGTCTCATGCCCCTCCCGCAATACAGTGGGGACTCTGGCAAGCACTCTGCAGTGGGGCTGGTGGCTGGAGAAGGAACCCCAGACAAGCTGGCTTTGCCCACTGGGGTAAGGGCGGGAATCCATCCTTGGCAGTCTTTGCTCAGAAAGCAGCTAAAGGAGAGGGGATGAAGCAAGAAGGAAAACGTGGGTAACAATAAGGATGATAGCCAGCATCCTTCTAGAATCCTCTCCCCATGCTTTCCCTTCTCTGTGCTCCGGTGCACCCTCTCACTACACTATTAAGCAGCAGAATCATCTCAAGTGCTTCATTAGAAATGCACTCTCTTTGGTCTCACTCCTGCTCCAGATTCTGGTTCAGTCCATTGGGACCAGTAAGAAATATGCATTTAAAAAAATTTCCCCAGGGAATTCAGATCAGTTTGTGTGGGTACCACACTTTGAACTGGGTCCTATTCAACTCCATGCTGGAGTGGAGTACAGAGGGCAGGGATTCTAATTCCCATTCAGGGACCTCTCCCCCACCTGCTTCTACTGGGGAAGGGACAGAAAAGGCTAAACACTGGAGCCGAGGACTTGGAGATGCTGCAGAGAGAGGGTGAGGTATAGGCTTTGTTCAGGCCATCTCCAGCCTCTGGGGCCCAAGAACAGTGCAGGGAAGGCTTGGCAGCATTTGCAGAATCTGCCTCTGGTCTAAAACTGGGAATGCAGTGAAGGAAAGCTGTGACTGTCCAATTTTTTACTGGGCTCAGAGTAAGATTCAGTACAGGAGGATGCTGATCATCAGTCCCAACTCAGAGCTGACCCGGCATAATGCGCCCTGACACCTGACTCCAGAACAGACAGACTCCTGGGGGCTGGAAGACTCCTTTCCCACCTAACAAAACTTCTTGAATGATCTCCTGCTGACAGAAGCATCACAGTCTTTAGCCAGAAATCACAAATGCTAGACTAATTTAAAACATTAACTTAACCACTGTGAAATTCTTAGTAATGAGTTAGCCTTCTCTGAGTACTGCTTATGTGCTAAGTACTGAACTTTGACGGATGATCTCATTTAATCCTCACGACAATCTAATAGGGAAACGGAAGCTGGGGGATGTTAGGTTTCTTGCCCAGAATCACCATGTGCGTCTTGATCAACTTAAATTGCTGGTAATACATCCTCACTTGGTCATTTAATTTCTGCAGTTGTTTGGTGTTAGATAGGTCCCTCAAGGAGGAAAAAGAGCAAGTGGGGGTTGCATTAACCGACTGCAGTTGTCATCACCTGGCACCCAATATGCGTTTGTCTAGAAATCATCTATGTGCTATAGCCTTAGTCTTAGGTGGGGAGAACCAGAGTAGGGGTGTGCTCAGAAAGTGGAGGTCAGTTTCCTTCTCCCCAGCACACCCGGGGGATTGATTTAATGAGCTCCCATGAGTAGCAGTTTCTCAGCACAGCAGTACTGTCCTGGGGCTGCAAGTGCCTTGCTCTGTGTACATCAACAGGTCTTATCCACACAGCAGAGACCAGACTGAACTGCTCATTCTGGGTGGCCCCTTACCATCACAAAGCACTTTCCTCTGCATCACTTCATTAACCCTTCACAGTACTGGACTGGGATGTAGCATCAAGTAGGGAGTTTAGGATCTCAGACAGAATGCAACGGCAGCACAGTGTAGCACAGGGGTCAGGTTGTCGTCTCTGGATCATATAGACCCAGGTTCAAATCCTGCTTCTACCACTTAGGGCTATGAGAGTGAGGGCAAGTTCCTTAACCTTTCCGAAGCTTCAGATCCCCTAGAAAATATGAGAATAATAACAGTGCTCATTTCAAGACTTTCCTGGTGGTCCGGCGGCTAAGGATCTGCCTTGCAATGGAGGGGACACAGATTCAATCCCTGGTCCGGGAACTAAGATCCCACACGCCTCTGAACAACTAAGTCCACTCACCACAACTACTGGGCCCACGGGCTCTAGAGCCCACCACAACGAGTTCACGTGCCTCAACGAAAAGATCCCATGTGCCACAATTAAGACCCAACATAGGCAAATAAATAATAAAAAATTATAATAGTGCTCATTTCATAGGTATAAGTGTACTAAGTGGTACGCCATGAGCACTTAACAAAAGTTACTAAAAACCCAACCATCCACGGAGCTTTGGACAAATGACTCACATCTGAATCTCTTTCCTCTTCTATAGGATGGACATAATAACACCTCTTGTTCTAGGTTGCGGCCAGGATTACTTGACAAAAATGTATTATACCTAAGTGTCCACATAGTAAGTACTCAATAAATAGAGGCTGTTTTTTAACTACCTGATGGGATGAAAAGACAAATAAACAGTCAGGGGTCAGGAATGTCAGACAGACGCTGACTTAGCCAGAAGCTGCCCGTATAGAGAGGGTGAGAGCTATTGTCCACTATCTCCCTGTCCTTAGAAAAGAAAAGAGAGGGTGGGTGACCAGTTCAGAGATGGTCATAACAGCACTGGCCTCCAGGGCAGACTGAGAATCTGGGGTCCCAGACTGGAGGAAGAGTGGGATCACCTTTGACCTGGATCCTGAAAGAAGTCCATGGCATGGGGGCTATGCGACCATACAGGGTTGGAGCTGAGGTTTGGGGGAAGGGGCCAGAGTGTCAGATTCCTGTAGCAAGACCTGCAAGGGCTGCTCTGGGAAAGATGGGCTTCAAGGAGAGGCTCAACAGCGCTGGAAGTGGACACCCACCCCCAGGTCAAGCCAGGAGCCTGGAAGGACATGTGACCCCCTTCTCCCTAAGTGAAGCAGGGTGGGTATCTTTCTGCCCATTTTATGGATGAGGATAGGAAAACAGCGAAGCTAAGTGGCCCCAGGAACAAAGTTTTCTGAATCCCAGTTCAGGTTCGATCCAATCCGCTGCAGTCTTAGGTGGGGTGATGGGCAGATGTTCGCGGAGGGCGAGGGGCAGCTAGCCCTACGAGGAGCTGGGCCTGACCCTACGGCCACCTCTCTGAGGGTCTCTCTGGGATCTGCCGTGGCAAAGGGCCCATTGGGGTAGGGGTCAGCTGCCCCCCTCACTGGACTTCGACTCACCTCTGGGCCTGCCTTGCGGTCGGCGGGGCGCGGACGTGCAGCGGGCGGCCTCCTCCCCTCCCCGGCGGCGGCCGCGGTCACACGACGGGCGCTGGACAGCGGGCCGGGGTCCGAGGTCCGGGCGCGGCCCCAGGCGGGGCTGGGGCCGGGGAGGGGCTCGCTCCGCGCGGCTGGCGCTGCGGCCTCCGGGGACTGGGAAAGGGGCCGGAGCAAAAATGTTTCTTATTCCAGCGTCTTCCTGCCTGGCCCGGCTCCACCACTCCCTCCTAATAAACCGTTTCCTATTGCCCAGCTAGCCGACGGCCGCCGGCTCGCCCCTATCCAGGGCTCAGGGCCGGACCCTCCCTTGCGCGCAGCGGCAGACCCCCTAGGGCGGCCTCCCCCTCGGCTGCCCCTGCCCCAGGATCAAGGCCGCGCCCCCGCCTCCAGCCTCCCACATCCGCCTCCCCGAGGGGGCGGGCCTTGGCCTTGGGCTGCAGGGGGTCTCGTGGGGTCCAGGCCCAGAGCCATCGGGGCCACAGCCGGGATGCGAGGCACCCTCCGTCGACCGGCCGGGGGAGGGGTGGAGGTGGAGGCTCCTCTCCCACCCGGAGCCGCTGAGGGATGCCGGGGAACCCCTGACGAGAAGCGGGCACCGAGGGAAGGACATGCGGGGTGGGCAGATGGAGAGAAGTTACCTGTCTTCCCACCCACAACTCCGGATCCTCCGCCTGCCTACGAGGCTCAGCAGCAAGGGCAGACGTTGGGGCTAGCAGCCTGAAATATTTTGGCTCCGCCCTCTGCCCCCCTCCCTCTGAGATTCCCTACATCGTCCAACTCCTTCAGCCTCCTCCCGGGGGCCCCTTCACCCCCTCTTGTTCCCTCCCCTCTTCCGCAGCCTCTATCTGCGCAGCGCTCAGTGCAGGGCAAACAGGCCCAGAAGCAGCAGCTGTGGGTCAGTGGTGACGGGTCTGAGTCCTTTTGGCAGCGCAGCTCAGTGACAGGGCCGCTTCTTCCCACCATGGGCGGCCAGAATGGAGTGAGAGGCCTTGGACTGCCCCCTTCGAGGCTGGCCCTTCACCCCACCAAATGGACCTCTAGATGTGGGGAGCCCCAGCTCCCTGGGGACATTGCTGGGACAAGGTGGAAAAGATGCGTTGGGGAGGGGAGTAGAATGGTTTCTCCCAGAGAGAGAAGCAAACCCTTCCTCCTAATGGCCTTCCCAGGGATCAGAGCAGTGACACTGTTGTCTTGCTTTGCTCCAACCACTGTGAGCACCTTGAAGGCAGCACTCCGCTTTAGCCCTGTGCTATGCTTAGTTGCTCAGTCATGTCTGATTCTTTGCCACCCCCTAGACTGCAGCCCACCAGCCTCCTCTGTCCATGGGGATTCTCCAGGCAAAGAATAATGGAGTGGGCTGCATGCCCTCCTCCAGGGAATCTTCCCAACCCAGGGATGGAACCCAGGTCTCCAGTATTGCCGGCAGATTTTTTAGTGTCTGAGCTACCAGGGAAGCCCACTTTATCCCTAGCCTCTAGATTATCCACAAAGACTCTGAAATCTGAATCCGGACTAGTTGTGTAACCCTAGACAAGTGACACCTCTCCTAATTCTAACCCTCAGTCTCCCATCTGCTAAATGGGCATAATAAACAGTTCTGGTCTCATAGGGTGGCTGGGAGAATGAAGGGACATGATGCTTATCTTGGCTCATAGCAAAGACACTAGCTGACTGAGACTGACACAGGCTGGCTAAGCCCTCCATCAGAGAGTATAATTAAGATAATGAATGAAAAGGCTGGGGAGAAGATGGCCTCAGAGCTAGGTGGAAAGACATGGGTGTTAGAAGCAGAACAGACTTCTAAGGTGTCTTGCTCTAATATGGGGATTCTGTAAGATGGGCCAGGACATCTCCTCCAGCCACCCCCTCCACACACACACCCTTTGACAGGAATAGAGGCTGGGGGAGACAATGACTAAAGGCTCAGACAGGCATCAATTGTTGACTGACCTCACTTCCTCTGCTGAAACCCTCCCCAGCCCCCACCCACAGCAGCTTCACAGCTTGTGAGCATTGTGAATTCCAGAACCAAGGCACACCCAGACTTCAGTGTCAGGGCAGAACTGTGTCCTGCAGCCAATAGGAAGTACTATGGGATTACAGTATCTACTCTTTCAGATTATAGTAGCTGCTTCGGCACTCTATTAGCTAGAGAACTGGGAGTGTGGCTGGTGTCCATCCTTCATACCCACTCTCACCCATGCCTTGCTATGGCTTCTGGTAAACCCTTTTCAATCCCAACCCAGAGATATCTGTCCTGGGAGATAGAAGTGGGGGCTCCCCCAAGGAAAACATTCAGTCTGAAACACACACTGAGAACAGAAACATGGAGATGAACAAGAACTGAGCACCGCTGGGGAGAGTCGGGGGGGTGGGGCGCTTTATCTAGGAAGAGCTCATGAGACAGATAAAAGGAGAGTAGGGTTTGGAGGAGGAAGTCAGGGTCCGATGGGGGGTGGGGGGAATGGCTGTTCCTCAGTGCTGGAGTCTCCCTGCCTCTTCAGAGCATGGAGCCTTCTGGACTTTGTGTTCTGTGGGGCTTCTGGGGGACTCTGTGCTTCCCCTCCCTGGGGAATACATCAGAGGAGGGATGCAGAGTTGGAAAAAGCACTGGAGACTCAACCCAATGAGGAAAGGGAAAAGGAATTACAGACTGTGTCCAAGTCTACAAGAATTAATTACTCAAAAGGACCAGCTGTTCCTTATATTCAGTGAGGACAGAACAAAAGGAAACAGGCCTGAAGGGCTAAGACTTATATTTAGACATTTAGAAGGATTTCCCAGCAGTGTGTAAAGCTGAGGGCCGGAGATCCTAGGAAGGGTAGGTGGGGGTGACCTCTCAAGGAGATTCTCACCTATGGAAGGCAGGAGATGTGGGCCTGGCATGAAGGCAGGGGATTGAACAGCCTGAACTTTCAGGATCAGCTGAGTACTGAGTTCAAGCATTGCTTCTGACACTAGGGCAGGGCCAACTTTGTGGGTGTCTAACCTTTGCATCAAAGATGGGCTCAATAAAGGACAGAAATGGTAGGGACCTAATAGAAGCAGAAGATATTAAGAAGAGGTGGCAGGAATACACAGAAGAACTATACAAAAAAGATCTTCACAACCCAGATAATCACAATGGTGTGATCACTCACCTAGAGCCAGACATCCTGGAATGTGAAGTCAAGTGGGCCTTAGGAAGCATCACTACGAACAAAGCTAGTGGAGGTGATGGAATTCCAGCTGAGCTATTTCAAATCCTGAAAGATGATGCTGTGAAAGTGCTGCACTCAATATGCCAGCAAATTTGGAAAACTCAGCAGTGGCCACAGGACTGGAAAAGGTCAGTTTTCATTCCAATCCCAAAGAAAGGCAATGCCAAAGAAGGCTCAAACTACCGCACAATTGCACTCATCTCCCATGCTAGTAAAGTAATGCTCAAAATTCTCCAAGCCAGGCTTCAGCAATACATGAACCGTGAACTTCCAGATGTTCAAGCTGGTTTTAGAAAAGGCAGAGGAACCAGAGACCAAATTGCCAACATCCACTGGATCATCAAAAAAGCAAGAGAGTTCCAGAAAAACATCTATTTCTGCTTTATTGACTATGCCAAAGCCTTTGACTGTGGATCACAATAAACTGTGGAAAATTCTGAAAGAGATGGGAATACCAGGCCACCTGACCTGCCTCTTGAGAAATCTGTATGCAGGTCAGGAAGCAACAGTTAGAACTGGACATGGAACAACAGACTGGTTCCAAATAGGAAAAGGAGTATGTCAAGGCTGCATATTGTCACCCTATTTATTTAACTTCTATGCAGAGTACATCATGAGAAACGCTGGGCTGGAAGAAACACAAGCTGGAAACAAGATTGCCGGGAGAAATATCAATAACCTCAGATATGCAGATGACACCACCCTTATGGCAGAAAGTGAAGAGGAACTAAAAAGCCTCTTGATGAAAGTGAAAGAGGAGAGTGAAAAAGTTGGCTTAAAGCTCAACATTCAGAAAACGAAGATCATGGCATCTGGTCCCATCACTTCATGGGAAATAGATGGGGAAACAGTGGAAAGAGTGTCAGACTTTATTTTTGGGGGCTCCAAAATCACTGCAGATGGTGACTGCAGCCATGAAATTAAAAGATGCTTACTCCTTGGAAGAAAAGTTATGACCAACCTAGATAGCATATTCAAAAGCAGAGACATTACTTTGCCAACTAAGGTCCGTCTAGTCAAGGCTATGGTTTTTCCTGTGGTCATGTATGGATGTGAGAGTTGGACTGTGATGAAGGCTGAGTGCTGAAGAATTGATGCTTTTGAACTGTCGTGTTGGAGAAGACTCCTGAGAGTCCCTTGGACTGCAAGGAGATTCAACCAGTCTATTCTGGAGATCAGCCCTGGGATTTCTTTGGAAGGAATGATGCTAAAGCTGAAACTCCAGTACTTTGGCCACCTCATGCGAAGAGTTGACTCATTGGAAGACACTCTGATGCTGGGAGGGATTGGGGGCAGGAGGAGAAGGGGACGACAGAGGATGAGATGGCTGGATGGCATCACTGACTCGATGGACGTGAGTCTATGTGAACTCCGGGAGTTGGTGATGGACAGGGAGGCCTGGCATGCTGCGATTCACAGAGTCGCAGAGTCGGACACGACTGAGCGACTGAACTGAACTGAACTGAACCTGTGCAGACCCACAGCGCCCTACACTGGGTTTAATGCGCTGCTGTTGCCATCTTAGAATTCTTACTCATGTTTGAATAGAAAGCCTAGAATTTTCATTTTGTACTGGGCCCTACAAAGTATGTAGCCAGTTCTGCACCAGGATGAGTAGGAAAGAAAAGCCAGGCGTAGGAGGTAGGGGTGGGTGGGTGAGTGGGGGGTTAGCAAAGGGTAAGGTGGGTTTGGTTTCATTTTAATTGTAGAGTGGGAAATTAAAGTCAGACAACCTAAGGATTTTTCAAATGTGAGAGACATGGAAACATTAGAACAGGGTACCAGAGAAGGAAGAACTGTGGGTCTCTTCACAGAAGTGGGGTGATCCCTGTGGATTCCATTTATCCACCTGCTCAGCACATAGGAGAGAGTCTCAGCTCTGTGGGCTTCAGGGAGAGGATGTTCCTCTTTGGGTCTCCTCCGCTGAGGCCAGAGGCACCATGGAGTCCTGGCAAGAGCGGTAACCCTGGGGGAGTGGGGCCTCAGTGCCAGCCTGACTTGGACTGGATACCCCCAAAGGCTTTTCCCAGCTGTGTGCTGTTTTCTTTGATTCTAAGTTTCAGAAAACCGCCCGCTCCCGGGATCTGACACCACAGCTCAGGTGAAAAGGCAGTTTGGCCAGTGCTAAGTTTGATGAGGGTGGGGCGGCCAGAGCTCTGCCCAGCACCTCAGGAAGAGGCTGGCAGACAGGGACCACAGTTTGTCACTGAGTCACCTTCCTCTTCCTCTCCAGCTCCTCCAGGATGTCCTCAGGATGGCTTTGTCCACCCATTGCCCACCCAGAGCCAGAACCCCAAAGATGACTCATCTCAGGAGAGAATCTCTTAAGAAACGAGAGCACATCAGGGCAGGAGTTTGTGACAAGATGGTGCCCGCACAATGCTAGAGGGACTGGGCTCTGTTAAGAGGCTGCCCCCGCACCATCTCTTGACAGTCCAGCCACCTGTGGATTGCCCCTTCCCATGAGCCTCCTTGAGGATGACTCTCCTCCACCCAACTGCCCATGTTGGAGGACAGCATCCAGCCTCAGAGTTGGAGGCCCTGTGTGTGAGCCTCAGGTTCCATATCTGTATGAAGGGGATGCAAACTTTGTCTCTACCACATTCTCCAAATAAAAGCAAAAGACCCAGGACTTCCCTGGTGGTCCAGTGGCTAAGACTCCATTCTCCCAATGAAAGAGGCCTAGGTTCAATCCTTGGTCAGGGAACTAGATCCCACGTGGTGCAACTAAGATCCAGGGCAGGCAAATTAATTAATTAAAAAAAAAAAAAAAGGCCTGTAAGCTTCATTTTCCAGATGTAAAACCCTCACAGACACCTAGTTTTGAGAGAGAGGAGCTGAGCTGTGGGGCAAGATAAACAGCATGAACAGAGAATCAGGAGGGTGGAGGCTTGGCTGTGTGGCGGGGAGGTGAATTTCCTTACCTGTTCAAATACCAGGGCTAAAAGTTGCCTCTTCTATGAATAGCACTCTGAGGAGTTGTTGTATAGATGAGTGTAGAGCCACTGCACAGGACTTTGAGGGATGAGGCAGCCATTCTGAAAGTAACTCAGGAAATCCCAAATAAGCACCAAGTAAATATGTTTTCTTTTTTAATTCTGCAGAAGAGTTTACCATGAGAAGCGACTCTCATCCCCAGGCTCTCCTGCTGGGGCCAAACCCTTCCCAAAGCTGTGTAGTTCTCTGACATTTACTTCGATCACTCTAAATAATATGCATACACTTTGTATCTCTAGATTTTTTTTCAAGTTTATTGAGGTATAACTGACAAATACAGTTGTAAGATATTTAAAGTATAAACACTGTAAATCAACTATACTTCAATGTTTTAAAAGATGCAAGATTTTTAAAAAGATATTTAAAGTGTACATCATGATGATTTGATATACATACTCATTGTGAAAGGATTCTTCCCATCTATTTAATCAACACATCCATCACCTCACGTATTTATCTTTTATTTATTTCTTTTTTTGGTGAGAAGTTTTTTAGGTAAGTAAAATTTAAGTTCTATTCTCTCGGCTAATTTCAATTATCCAACACAGTATTAGGAACTACAGTTGTCACTGAGGGAAGGGTTCCTGTGCCCACTGTGCAGAAAACCCAACTCTGACAGTGGGAGTTTGCAGAAAAGTAAGGAATTATTGCAAGGCACCAAGCGAGGGACTGGAAGACAAGCCTCCCACTTGGTCTTTGAGTTAGGGGTTTTTTAAGGGGAAGAACAAAGAGGCTGGGATTAATCATCGTCTTGTGCCAGTTCTGTGACATTTCTTAATCGTAGTATTGAGATTCAGCATATCTCTGGTTTATGATTCTCTGGCCAGGTGGTTCATGGCTTTGGGGTTTGTTAGTTCATCTTGCCCTGTAAAAACAACCTGAGTTTGTACATTAATGATGGTATTTATATTAGCAGTTTTAGTCATGAACGATGTTATCAGCAACAGCAATTTTAGTCATCTGACTGGTTGATTGGTGTTCAGTTATCACAGGATTGTGGTCAGAGGGGACAAGAAAGGGAGCATTTTGGATAAAGAGATTGATCATAAACTTGGTAAGGGAACTCTGTTTTAGGGGGCCTTGGTGTCACAGTTGCCATGTTATACATTAGATCCTCAGACCTTATTCACCTTAGAGCTGAAAGTATGTATCCTTTATCAACCTCTCTCCATTTCTCCGCCCCTCCACTCTCAGTTTTTATGAGTTTGACTTGCTTTTAGATTCCACATGTAAGGCATCCCATGCAGTATTTGTCTCTCTGCTATCTCTAGATTTTAAAGCTTCAGAATTAGGTCACTTAGGTTCTCTTCCTTCTAATTATTGATAATATGTTATTCTTTTTGTAAATTTAACAATATACCTTTGTGCTTGGTCGCTCAGTCCTGTCTGACTCTTTGCAACCCCATGGACTGCAGCTCACCAGACTCCTCTGTCCATGGAGATTCTCCAGGCAAGAATACTGAGAGGTTGCCATGCCCTCCTCCAGGGATCAAACCTAAGTCTCCCACATTAGAGGTGGATTTTTTACCATCTGAGCCACAAGGGAAGCCCAATATACCTTTAGTTCCTGTTCTATTTGTATCACACAGTGTCTCTTGACTCTTCAATACGTCAGGAGAGTGAAGCTACAATTTTGCCACAATAAAGGAAGATGTGGGGACTTCTCTGGTGGTCCAATGGTTAAGACTCCGTGCTTCCATCGCAGAGGATGTGGTATAGATCCCTAGTCGGTGATCTCACATGCTTCATGGCGTGGCAAAGAAAAAAAGGGGAAGATGGGTCCACTGATTTTGGTGTGGGAGGATGTTCCATCGAAACTCAGGACATGAAGATACCCCGTAGGTCTGGTTGAGCGTTTTGTATGCCACAGGAGTTCCCAGATCATCGAGGCTTTTGCCCACTCTAAACAGAAGCAGGGCCTGAGTTTGCTGGAGTGAGGGTGGGCAGAGTTGCCCAGCAAGGGGAAATGGGCCTGCCAGGCTCTTGAGTGGTATTAAGGGGATCCTTGCTGCCAGAAGAGAGAGTCTGAGGGGCTAAGGGAACCATTCCCAATGGGGAGGGCTTGGTATTTGTACAAGGAGGGGGGTCTCTAGGAGAAGGGGGAGTCCTCTTTGTACAAGGAGGCTGGGAGAGAGATTGTTTGAAAGAGACGCCGAGTGGCTGGGTGAGGCCAGAGGCCAGCGGGACTTCCTTCAGCTCCCGCCACTCGGGTGGGTGGGACCGGATTGTTGGAGCGGGACACAGGAATCTGCCTTTGTTTCCAGCTGGAGGGGAAATGCCACAAATCCTGCCCCTTTCCTACCCCTTCCAGCATCCGTGCCCAGACGCTGCCCTTCCCAGCGCCAGGGAGCCTGGCACTGAGGGTTCCCAGCGACCTCTTGTCTCCAGGACTCCCTCATCTGCAGGTTCTGCCCCTTGTTCCCCAGGGCAGATCCCAGATGTAGGACGAAAGGGAGGGGCGTAGCCAAGACTGGTGTGGAGGAAATAACCATACAGCTGGATTTAGGCTTCATCTGCCCACCTCTCTCCTTCCCCTGAGAGGACCATGGATTTCACAGTTGAGGAAGGTACCCAGGTCTGTGGGGAGGACTTGAGGGTCAGGCTGGGACCTTCCTCGACCCCCCAACTCCCGCTCCCCACGGTTAGACAGACTCTGCAGCCTCCACCACAGTCACACAGGCCAAGTGTGGAGCCAGGTGGCTGGGGGACCACAAAGCGTTGGGGAGCAGTGGGGATCAGAAGGGGAGGGGTGGGCCAGGAACCTCAGGGAGTAGGGGGACCCTGCCTTTATTTTTTCCTTTGCCAGTGAGCAGATGTGTTTGTGCAGCTGTGTGATGGGGTGTTTATGTGTGCTTGTGTGGGTGGCTTCTCGGGTGTGACTAGGAGGTTGTGGACCAATGGGCCTGTGTATATTTCCATGCCTGTGTGCCCACAGGCCCCCGTGGGCCCCGGGTGACTGTGTGTCCACATGCGACATTGCCTGTGTGACTTCGAGTGATGCAGAGTCTATCCAGCCCCATGCCTTGCATGCAAATATTCCCTTCAGGTGTGGTGTCTTCCTTAAACTTGGGAAGCCATGGGCCCTCTGAGGCAGAGAGAGCATGACTGGCTGGTGACTGGTGGGGTGGATGATACATAGAAGATGTTTTCAACCGTTTGGAAAATAGGACAGCTGGAGAGGAGGGAATCCTGTCCAGGTGCCCCAGGTGGGGAAAAGCGGGACAGAAACCAATGAGCCCCAACTGGTCTCTCTGTCCTCCCCACATATATGCACTCCCTTGCCTTCTCTTGACCTAACAGGGGTCTCCTAGGCCGTTTTATGAAATAACCAGGGACACTGCCACTCCTGGAACCAGGGCAGCCCCTGAAAAAAAGAGGGAGATGATAACGGCCCCTCTGAGCATCCCAGAGAAGGGTCAGATACAACTTAGCAACAGAACAAGCATCCCAGGCCTTGGTGGAACCTATACACATTCATTGAACCTGTATGGGTCAGGCCAGGGGTGAGGAAGACAGATTGGTTTCTGCCTTTGCAGGACTGAGGGGAGGGTTTCCCAGGAGTCCCCACAAGCCTGGCTGACATCCCAGTGAGGACAGTCAACCTGAAGTCCTCTCTGGAGGAGCCAGTCTGCCAGGCTGGTGGGCCATGCCTGCTGCAGTGTTGGGAATGGGCTTAGGCTGCAGAGCTGCCTGTGGGAGAGCAGGTCTGAGAAGGTCATCTAGGAGAAGTGTGTGTTCTCATTCAAGGGCCACCAGAATAGTATCCAAGACTCGCAGGGGAGGCCATGGGGTTCCAAGGACACATCCACTGGCCCCCTCCACGGAACTGCCCCCTCGGCCACTTCCTTACCCATTGCCGCCCAGCGCAGTAACAAAAGCTGCTGTTTACCAGGTGCTGACTGTGAGCCAGGCCATGCTCTAAGCCTGGCGTGCCTCCCGCTGTTTAGGCTGCACAGCAACCCTGGGAAGTAGCGATTGGATATTATCACCACTGGATGTTACAAAGGAGGAGACCAAGGCTGGAGAGGACCTGGTCACAGAGATAAGAGGCCGGGCCAGGAGTCAAACCCAGGTCTGCGGGTCGCAGCAGGGCAGCTCTGATGTGGCCTGTGTTCTTTATCGCCAGGGGCCTTGTCCTGGGCTCCTTGGCCTCTGCTGGCGGGGACTCAGTTGGGAAGCGTCAGGAGCCCGGCTAAGGTGTGGAGAAGCTGGGATGCTAGTGGAGGGGTTGACTCAGGGCGGCACAGGTAGAGTGGCCCACTAGGCTTCTTTTCTCGCTGGTGACCTGAAGGGCTGTCAGGAGCTGCTAGAGGATTAGAGAGAAATGGCTTGACCTGGGACTCTGGCTTTCTAAGGCCCACTGGACTTCACATTCCAGGATGTCTGGCTCTAGGTCAGTGATCACACCATCGTGATTATCTGCGTCGTGAAGATCTTTTTTGTACAGTTCTTCTGTGTATTCTTGCCACCTCTTCTTAATATCTTCTGCTTCTGTTAGGTCCATACCATTTCTGTCCTTTATCGAGCCCATCTTTGCATGAAATGTTCCCTTGGTATCTCTAATTTTCTTGAAGAGATCTCTAGTCTTTCCCATTCTGTTGTTTTCCTCTATTTCTTTGCATTGATCGCTGAGGAAGGCTTTCTTATCTCTTCTTACTATTCTTTGGAACTCTGCATTCAGATGCTTATATCTTTCCTTTTCTCCTTTGCTTTTCGCTTCTCTTCTTTTCACAGCTATTTGTAAGGTGGAGATAGTGGAGGTGATGGAATTCCAGTTGAGCTATTTCAAATCCTGAAAGATGATGCTGTGAAAGTGCTGCACTCAATATGCCAGCAAATTTGGAAAACTCAGCAGTGGCCACAGGACTGGAAAAGGTCAGTTTTCATTCCAATCCCAAAGAAAGGCAATGCCAAAGAAGGCTCAAACTACCGCACAATTGCACTCATTTCACACACTAGTAAAGTAATGCTCAAAATTCTCCAAGCCAGGCTTCAGCAATACGTGAACCGTGAACTTCCAGATGTTCAAGCTGGTTTTAGAAAAGGCAGAGGAACCAGAGATCAAATTGCCAACATCCACTGGATCATGGAAAAAGCAAGAGAGTTCCAGAAAAACATCTATTTCTGCTTTATTGATATGCCAAAGCCTTTGAGTGTGTGGATCACAATAAACTGTGGAAAATTCTGAAAAAGATGAGAATACCAGACCACCCGACCTGCCTCTTGAGAAATCTGTATGCAGGTCAGGAAGCAACAGTTAGAACTGGACATGGAACAACAGACTGGTTCCAAATAGGAAAAGGAATATGTCAAGGCTGTATATTGTCCCCTGCTTGTTTAACTTCTACGTAGAGTACATCATGAGAAACGCTGGGCTGGAAGAAACACAAGCTGGAATCAAGATTGCCAGGAGAAATATCAATAACCTCAGATATGTAGATGACACCACCCTTATGGCAGAAAGTGAAGAGGAACTAAAAAGCCTCTTGATGAAAGTGAAAGAGGAGAGTGAAAAAGTTGGTCTAAAGCTCAACATTCAGAAAATGAAGATCATGGCATCTGGTCCCATCACTTCATGGGAAATAGATGGGGAAACAGTGGAAAGAGTGTCAGACTTTATTTTGGGGGGCTCCAAAATCACAGCAGATGGTGACTGCAGCCATGAAATTAAAAGACACTTACTCCTTGGAAGGAAAGTTATGACCAACCTAGATAGCATATTCAAAAGCAGAGACATTACTTTGCCAACTAAGGTCCGTCTAGTCAAGGCTATGGTTTTTCCTGTGGTCATGTATGGATGTGAGAGTTGGTCTGTGAAGAAGGCTGAACACCGAAGAATTGATGCTTTTGAACTGTGGTGTTGGAGAAGACTCTTGAGAGTCCCTTGGACTGCAAGGAGATCCAACCAATCCATTCTGAAGGAGATCAGCCCTGCGATTTCTTTGGAAGGAATGATGCTAAAGCTGAAACTCCAGTACTTTGGCCACCTCCTGGGAAGAGATGACTCACTGCAAAAGACTCTGATGCTGGGAGGGATTGGGGGCAGGAGGAGAAGGGGATGACAGAGGATGAGATGGCTGGATGGCATCACTGACTCGATGGACATGAGTCTGAGTGAACTCTGGGAGTTGGTAATGGACAGGGGGGCTTGGCATGCTGCAATTCATGGGGTCGCAAAGAGTCGGACACGACTGAACGACTGAACTGAACTGAACTGGGACTCTGGCTGCCCTGGAGATGGCCAGGGATGGAGAGGTGGGTATTCTTCAAGGTGGAAAGGCTCCCTCTGCTGGAAAATGTTATATGACCTGTGGCCCAGGTATGACTGCCTGCCCATGGAACCTCCCAGCCCAGATCTACCCCAGGCCAGCCAGCTGGGAGCAAGAGCCACGGTGGGTAGTTCTCTGGCCCCGAGGATGCCACGGTCATCCCTGCACATTCGTAAAACTCAAGCCAGTTAGAAGTGGGAGGGAGAGTCTCAAGAGAGCCAGGGAGCCTGGGCTGTGGGTGGGGGTGTGTGCTGCAGTGGAAGGGACATGGGATCCAGAGCCCACAGACTTGAACTCCAAGTACCACTTAGCCACTTACCAGCTGGTGACCTTGGGCAGGAGCTTAACCTTCACATTGCCTCCATTTTCTCAGCTGTGAAAGAGGAAGGTTGCAAGAATTAGGCCAGGCACAGGCTTTCCAGGTTGCACTAGTGGTAAAGAACCTACCTGCCAATGCAGGTGCCATAAGAGACTCCTGGGTGAGGAAGATCCCCAGAAGAGAAAATTTTGCAACCTACTCCAGTGTTCTTGCCTTGAGAATCCTGTGGACAGAGGAGCCTGGTGGGCTGCAGTTCATGGGGTTGCAAAGCATCAGACACGACTAAAGCAACTTGGCACATGGTACAGACAGCTGCGTTTGCTCATCGAATTCTCACAACAGCCCCACATGCTAATGTTACCTCCACTCTACATATGAGAGTCTTGAGGCCTAGAAAGCTCCTATAACTTAGCAGAGCCCAAAGGCGAGCTCCTAGGCTGAAGCATGTAACCCCCATGCTGTCCCAAGCCTGTCATATGGTTCTTTTCCTGGCTGCAATGTCCAGTGCCAGGGACGGCTTCTTGGGCTTTGATTTCAGCAGTGGCTGAGGAGGAAAGAACTCTAGCTCCATTCTGGAGGTTTGGAAGCAACTCAATCAAACTCGGTTCTCCAAGACCCTTCCATAGCACTTCAGCTCTTGGCAGCACTTTACAGTATACAGATCCTCTTTACCTTTATTAGCTAATGCATCTTTCTAATAATCCTGTTTGCCCCCAATTAACAGATGAGAAAAAGAGGGGTAAGAGAAACTTAAGTGTCTTATTCAGGATCACACAGGTAGGAAATGGCAAAATTAGCCTCGAATCCACTCTGGTCCACCACAGTTTCTAGGAGAAATCACAATCTAACCCTAATAGTTGCTGTCACCTCAGCATGGGTGTGTGTTTTCCTCTGTTTAAAGAACAAATTTGTTTTATTTGTTTTAAATTGAGGTATTCACATGTACACCCATGGCTGATTTATGTCAATGTATGGCAAAAACCACTACAATATTTATAAAGTAATTAGCCTCCAATTAAAATTAATTAAAAAAAATAAATTGAGGTATAACTGACTACAATATTATATAAATTTCAGTTGTATAAATAGTGATTTACGATTTTAAAGGTTATATTCCATTTATAGTTATTATAAAGTATTGGCTATATTCCCTGTGCTATACAGTGTTTCCTTGTAGTTTTATTTGATACATGGTAGTTTGTACCTCGGAGAAGGCAATGGAACCCTACTCCAGTGTTCTTGCCTGGAGAATCCCAGGGATGGGAAGCCTGATGGGCTGCCGTCTATGGGGTCGCACAGAGTTGGACACGACTGAAGCGACTTAGCAGCAGCAGCAGTTTGTACCTCTTAATTGCCTAACCTCATCTTTCCCCTCCCACTTGCCTCTTCCCTTGGGTTACCACCAGTTTATCCTCTTTATCTGTGAGTCTATTTCTTATTTGTTATGCTCACTAATTTATGTTTTATTTTTTTATTTTTCACGCAGCATTTGTCTTTCTCTGACTTATTTCACTTAGCATAATGCCCTCCAAGTCCATTCATGTTGTTGCAAATGCCAAAATTTTATTCTTTTTTATAGTGGTGCTCCCTTGTGTGCGTATGTATATATGCATAACATAGTTTTATTCATTCATCTTTTGATGGACACAAGAGCAGATTCATTTTTAAGTCTTGCAAAATTTGGTAATACATGACTAAAAAATCAAAACATTTTGTGCAGAAGAATTGCAAATAATTTATGTAGATATTCCACCCCCAAGAGAAGGGAGTATAATTCTCCACTCCTTAAGTGTGGGCTTCCGATAATGACAGTATAATATAGAAAGGCGGGCAGAGTAACAGCACAGTGGAGAAACCTGAAACAGCGCCTCAGCCAGGTGGTCAAGTCATGTTTATAATAGGATATGTACCCTGGACGTATGTAAAGAGAATGGCACATAACCTCTGTGGTCTTCTTCCCAAAAACCCACAACCCGGTCTATTCAGAAAAACATCAGACAAATCCCAGTTAAGGGACCACCTACAAAATACTGACCTCAAAACTGTCATTATCGGAAACAAGGAAAATCTGAGAAACTGTCACAGTCTTTGGCTAAATGGAAGGAATCCTAGACAGACAAAGGATGTTAGGAAAAAACTAAGGAAACCTGAATTAAGAATTCAATTTAGTTCAGTTCAGTAGCTCAGTCGTGTCTGACTCTTTGCGACCCCATGAATCGCAGCACACCAGGCCTCCCTGTCCATCACCAACTCCCGGAGTTCACTCAAACCCACATCCATTGAGTCGGTGATGCCATCCAGCCATCTCATCCTCTGTCATCCCCTTCTCCTCCTGCCCCCAATCCCTCCCAGCATCAGACTCTTTTCCAATGAGTCAACTCTTCGCATGAGGTGGCCAAAGTACTGGAGTTTCAGCTTTAGCATCATTCCTTCCAAAGAAATCCCAGGGCTGATCTCCTTCAGAATGGATTGGTTGGATCTCCTTGCAGTCCAAGGGACTCTCAAGAGTCTTCTCCAACACCACAGTTCAAAAGCATCAATTCTTCGGTGTTCAGCCTTCTTCACAGTCCAACTCTCACATCCATACATGACCATAGGAAAAACCATAGCCTTGACTAGAAGGATCTTTGTTGGCAAAGTAATGTCTCTGCTTTTGGATATGCTATCTAGTTTGGTCATAACTTTCCTTCCAAGGAGTAAGTGTCTTTTAATTTCATGGCTGCAGTCACCATCTGCAGTGATTTTGGAGCCCCCCAAAATAAAGTCTGACACTCTTTCCACTGTTTCCCCATCTATTTCCCATGAAGTGATGGGACCAAATGCCATAATCTTAGTTTTCTGAATGTTGAGCTTTAAAACAACTTTTTCACTCTCCTCTTTCAAGAGGCTTTTTAGTTCCTCTTCACTTTCTGCCATAAGGGTGGTGTTATCTGCATAATGGACTTTACTAATAGTAATGTATTAATATTCACCCATTAATTAACAAATATACTATACTTGTGTCAATAAAAAAAGATACTGGGTGTGAGGTATATGGAAACCTTCTGGACAATCTTCACAATTTTTCTGTAAATCTAAAACTGCTAGAAAAAAATTAACTTTACTTTTTAAAGAAGCTTGAAGTTTCAAAAAAAAAAATACTCAGTGAAAAGTCTCCCTTCTACCCTTGATCATCTGCTCAGTTTTCTTCCCCTCCAAACCACCATGCCTCCTTCCAGGAGGGTTCCAGTGAGGCAGCATGGTTTGGTGTTAAGAGTCTGGCCCCCACAACTGGAATAACTGGCCCTCAGTCTTGATCTATGTTGGTTTCTAGCTGTGTGACCCTGGCAGTTCCTTACCCTCTCTGTGCATTGTGCCCTCAAAGCTAAAATCCTCATAAAATTATTGGGAGTGTTAAATGTATTAATGTATATAATAAGCATGTTATAAGTGTTTGCTTTTATTATTGCATATAAGTAAGCAAATATATTTATGCAACAAATATGCTAATAAAAATATCTAAAACTTGCAAATAAGGCACATCAAAAAGAACTAAGTGCCCTTTCAGAGTTATTTGAGATCACTGGCTAATAACCCCACCTATGGGTCAGCCGGGGAAAGTAACTGCTATATGATTTGCTATTGATTGATTAGTGTTCAGACTCTATAAAGAGGTTAACTTGTAGAAGATTGATGAATAGCAATTTTTTTTGCCTGGTAGGAAAAGAAAAAGTTATGGTTTTATTGCCAAGTAGGAATTAATTTCTTTGTATCTAACTTTGCAATCTTATTCAAGTTCTTTTTCCTCCTGAATGTCAATAATAATTTTTCATTTCTTCCTTTTTTCTAAATTTATTTTTGTAGTATTATTTGTTTGGCTGTCCCAGCACCTGGAATCTTGTTCCCTGACCAGGGATCAAACCTGGGCCTCTTATGTTGGGAATGTAGATTCTTAACCACTGGACCACAAGGGAAGTCCTCATTTCTTCCTTTGATCCATCCTGCTGGTTTACTCATTAAGTAGTTAAATAAATCTTGGTTCTCACTACATATCTGCATTAGTCAAGTTTACCCTGGTGCAAATTTTGCTTTGACAAATAGTACCATGCCATATACACGGTCCTACCCTTTGGTTTTTTTCACTTAATACATCTTGAAGGTAGTTTCACATCAGAATATAAAGAGCTTCCTTCTCCTGTTTTGCCACTGTATAGAATACATTATATGGTTATGCAGTATTTATACTCAGAATCAATTTAGCCAGCCTCCTATTGATGAACATTTAGGTTTTTTCCACTCTTTTATTGTTGCAAACAATGCTGTATGAATAACCCTGTACACAGCCAGAGATAGTCAGAAGTGGATGGGAAGGCTGAAGGGCCTCTAGAGGGCAAAGGAGCCTAAGGGAGGGGCCTGGTTACCTGCTCCCAGCCCAGCCTAGCCGGTCTTCCCCTGGCTCTGTGTCAATCCGGCCTCCTCCTGTCTCTTCCTCTCCATCCTGAGCTCCTGGTATCTCCAGACAGGAAGGGACAGCCTTCGGTTCCCTGAAGACCTGAGCTCTGGCTTCCACTGAAAGCCAGCGGAGGGTGCCTTGGAGAGGAGGATCTTGGGGGCTCGGGGCCTGGGGCTGGTACTATCCCTGGGCTGGAGCCACTGAGGGCACATGCTCAACACACCCTGAGGGCTCTGGTAGGGGATGAAGACCCGGGGGCCGGGAACTTCCTGAGGGGGCTGGGGGGCTGGGGGAGGGGGCGGGGCAGTGCCTAGCAGCTCTGGAACAGACTTCCTTCGGGTTCCCAGTGCAGGGGGGTGGTCAGGGCACAGGGTATGGCAGGCGGTGGTGAGGAAAGGACTGGCCAGGCTGGTCGTGATGGTCACAAGTTGGTCCAGGACACCCCCTTCCTGAGGAGACTGGACAAAGGGGAGGGTCAAGGTGGCCTGCAGTCGCTCTAGGAGAGACGGGGCGGCCTGAGCCTGGGCCACGAGCCCGGGCAAGGCTGGCCACTCAGGCTGATAATGCTGGCTGAGCTGCTCCACTTGGGGCCGCCGCAGCAGCTGCCGGATCCTCTGCACCGTGTCGAAGCTGTCTGTCAGAAATGCCCACTCCAGGGCGGTCTTTCCCCTGACGGGATCCACTGCTGTCAAGTCAGCACCTGGGGGGTGGGGGGCACAGGAGGTGGGACAGGGAATTGCTGACTTGCAGAAGGACAGATTCTTCAGTGGTAGGACTGATTTGGGTTAGATGCAAAACCATAGTGTCTCATCCTGTTGCAGCTGGAAGCTGAGGATCCTCAGTGGCTACAGCCCAGGGTCAGTACCAGCCCCAGATTCAACTTCTGGTTTAGGACTGATGAAGAAATTGGAGTCCAGCGAGGGGAAAAGATTTCAGAGAGACCTACTGGGGGGATCTCCAAACCTGGTGTAGAACAGAGACCCCCTGAGCTAAGGCACTGACCAGAGGGATGGTGTACAGGTTGCCCAGAATGGGGGGGGTCAAGCTGCACCCCCTGGAGCAGGTAGGGGGGATCCTGCTAGTTCCCACTCCTGGTTCCTCCCTTCACCACCACACGCCCCTAATCCTGGGAAGCAGGGAGTGGCTGTCACTTTGAAACAAAGGAGGGGGTGCAGACCTTCTCAGCCCAAACCCAGTCTGATGCAACGGGGAAGGGAAAAGCTGGAGGCTGGGGATCCCCAGAGTGAACAACAGAGGGTAGACCCACCTCATGGAGTAATGAGGGTCTGAGACTCCACAGACCATGTGGACTTCACCCCAGAACAACTCTACACTGCCCCTACGTCTCAACTGCCCATCACTGCATCCCTGGAACCCTGGCTCCTCAGAGCTGGAAACCCAAAGAAGGCCATAGTTCTCGTTACACTGGGTAGGCTCACAGAGGAAAGCTGTTTGCCCACAGTCACTCAGCTGGTGGCAGAGCCGGGATGAGAACTCGAGAATCTGGTTCCAGACTCCAGCTTTTTTTTTGGTATTAGGTTATCTAGCTGGTCCAGTTATCCTCCCAAGCTTTCTTTTCTGGGACCATCATTCACAGTGTAAACAGAGCTCTCAATAGCTAGACGCTTTGTCAGAAGCCCCAGCACACTCCCCCCAACTCCAGGAGGTCAGCCTGGATTGACCTTCTTTCCCCATCTCTCTCATTGCAACTATGACAGCACGCAGTGCTGGTGGGGAGGGATGGGGGAGGGACTCGAGGCCACTGATCCTGATCCAGACCCCATGCACCTGCCATGAGGAGGGCAGCAACACATTCCGAGCGATCCCGCATGGCGGCCTTCATCAGCGCGGTCAGTCCCCGCTGGTCCCGGCGCTCCAGGTCAAGGCCTGCATAGTAGTTGATCAGGTGACTCACCAGAGACACGTGGCCTACAAGGCACCAAGGGCTGAGCTTAGCTACTCAAGAAAGAGATGACAAAGCCCCAAACCCACCCTCCACCCAACAAGGCAGAGTCTGTGGTGGGAGTACGTCATTGCAGACAGTGTGGGGCTATGGTCGGGTCTGGAGCAGGGGTACTGATTAAGGATGGGGTTAGCAGCCTCTCACCTGCTTGGGCAGCCAGCATGAGGGCTGTGTCCCCTTCTTTGTCCTGCTGGTTCACATCCAAGAAAGGACAGCGGCTGAGCAGGGCCACCACACTTTGGAAACCATGGTAGCAGGCGACCATGAGACCTGTCTGGAGGAGGGGCAGCTCAGCCCCTGTGGTTTCCTCCAGGAGCCCCTTGGGGGCCCTGTGTCCTCTAACTCACAACTGTCTCAGAGATGTCCTAGGCCCTGGGGAGACCCACTCTTACCCACTCCCTCCTGAGGACCCAGGCGATGGGTGCTGACCCTGAAGCTCACAGCGCCCTCACTGCCCTGCAAAGCCCTCTGGGGTGGCTCACCCTCCCGTTGCCATCCACCTGGGTGGCTTCCTCTGGGGAGACCCCATCATCCAGCATGGCTTGCAGCTGGGCAGGGTCATTGCGGACACAGGCCCAGTACAGGGCCCCCAGTGTGCAGCTTGGGGTAGAGGCCTCACTGTCCAGGCAGGATGGGGCCTCAGACGCGTCCAGCCCTCCCTTCTGCCAGGTCGGCTCCTGGTCTTCCATCTTGGAGCCAAGAAGGTGATTGGCTCCTTCTCACACAGTTTGCATCTATAACACAGGATGAGGGGTACAGTGTCTCCCTGGACCCCAGGAGGGATCCCAGCAGTTGTGACTGCCCAACTGGCCCTGGGGAGAGCTTTTCCTTGCTGGAGTCTTCCATCCCATCCATCTAGGAGAGAGGACAAACCCCTGGCAGAGAGTTGCAAGAGTCTTAAGAGGACAGAAGTCCTTCACTATTAAATGAGGATCCTAGTGAGATTCAAGGAGAGGGGCGGTCTTCTCTTTCCCATGGGACCTTACCTGGGTTCGCAGGGTCCCTAGCAGGCAGTCACTGCTGGGGCCCAGCCTGGCGCCCACAGCATCCCCCAGACTCCTGGGAGCACACTCACCGAGTCTCTGGAGTGTCTCGAGGTGGACTATCCGCCCCAGGAAGCAATGCTGGTAACAGATGGCTCGACTTAACGGGAAAAGCTGCCTTAAACACCTCGGAGCTGAGCTGGATCAAGCCGGGTTAGTTGAGGGGAGGCGGCGCGGGGGAGGGGGCGGGCGGGGCCGGCGCTCTCCTGTCCAAGATGACAGAGGCCCGCCCCCAAAGCCTGCCCAGAGTGGGCGGGGCCCGAGTCAGGGCAGCTCCGCCCCCGCGGAGGCGATTCTGGGAGTAAGCACCCCATCTCCTCCGACGCACTCAACTTGCGCCTTCATGGGAGACTGGCTGTCTCAGAAACCGATCCTTCGATGGTGGAAGGGCTACGACGTCCCCAAACTCACTCTCAAAAGCTGAAGTCCCTTTTTCCTTGGTGGAGCGGGGTCTTGGTGAGGGGGTGGTGTTGGAAGAGGGTGATAGTGATGACATCTCACTAAACAGGGGCTGGAGCAGAGATGGGGGTTCCAGGGGTCACTCGGATCTATTTTTTGAGGTTCTGGAGAAATTAAAGTATAAAGAACTGCTAATTAAGGGTACAAAAATTATGATATAGAAAGTTTACTGGATTAGTTTGTTATGGTAAATTAAATATGAAATGTTTAAATTGTGTTGATATCTAAATGAATTCATTTGATTATGTAAGCCGTTTATTTATAGTTATTTATTAAATTAATAATGAAGTATTGTTAAACCATTCTTTAAGTTAAATTACTATTAAATATCAAGTTTAATGAATTGGTTTGGGGCCTCGGGTGTAGAAAATGGAGCAAGTCATATTCCTCTGCTTATATCAGTCCAATTATAAGACTGTATAAGATCTCTCTCTTGTTTTACTTTACTTTGGTTTATGTCTTTCATCCCTGATCCCCAGAGCCCATTCTCCTTTCCTTCACCAATTGACACAAATACCCTTGAAAATGTACATTTCATTGAAAGGTAGTGTTGATTTGTGTACGTTTTAACTAACACCTTGCTTCCCTTGTGGCTCAGCTGGTAAAGAATCTGCCTGCAATGCAGGAGACCTGGGTTCGAGCCCTGGGTTGGGAAGATCCCCTGGAGAAGGGACAGGCTACCCACTCCAATATTCTGGCCTGGAGAATTCCATGGACTGTATAGTCCATGGGGTCGCAAAGTGTCCGTCCGACAGGGCTGAGCGACTTTCACTTTCACTTTAACTGACACTTTGGATTGTGCTAAGCTCATTGTGTTTCTTCTCTTCACTCAGCGCTCTGTTTTCAGATTCTGTCCTTGTTGCAGTCCTTGCAGTGTATCGGTCAGGAGTGCCTTTGGTTGTAAGTAATCAAAAACTAACCTCAGCAGTGTGGTGGCTGCCACAGACTGATTGTTCAACATCCATCCAAAACTACAGATGCTGGAAAGCTAAAATGACACCCCCCAGATTCTTGTGAGCTAGCAATCTATGATTTATGTTCTGCTCTTGTGTGAGACATAAATTTGGAATACAGCTAAGTAGCATGGGACATCCGTTTTGCTGTCACAGATCATGATAGATGCTCGGGGATTCTGGTGAGTAGCTTCCTGATTCATCAGCTTCCTGTAGTAATGACTGTTGTTTTCCCCATCACAGGCAGAGGTCATGTGCCTCTCGAAGCTGGGAGTTGTTCCTGGACCTAAAGCCTGCTTCTCCATTTAAACTAGCCAGATTTATTTCTATTGTCTGTAATTGAACAGACACTCTGACACATGTGGCTTAAACAAATAGAGATTTATTCTTCATACGAGATAAAAAGTTCAGGGATAAGAAACTGTTGGTGTTGATTTAGTAACTTAAGATGTCAAGGTCTGGGATTCCCTGGTAGCTCAGTGGTAAAGAATACACCTACCAGTGCAGGAGACACAGGTTCGACCCCTGATCCAGGAGGATCCCACATGCTGAGGTGTGCCGAAACTATTGAGCCTATGCTTTACAGCCTTGGAACTCCAACTACTGAACCCATGTACCTAGAGCCTGTGCTCTGCAACAAGAGATTGTACCGCAATGAGAAGCCTGCAAACCACAACTAGAGAGTAGCCTCTGCTTGCCGCAACTGGAGACAAAGTCTGTGTAGTAACAAAGACCCAGCACAGCCAACAGATAAATAAAGAAAATTATATATATTTATATAAAGATGTCAAGGTCTTCTCTAGGAGTCTCTTGACTTTCCCTCATGGTCACAAGATGGCTGCTGTACCTATAGCCATCACAGAAAAATGTGGTGAATGCACAATATGGATTTTGTGGAGCAGCTGCAAGAAATCTAGTAGATTATTTGTTAGACATCACTGATAGAGAATACAGTTCCTATCCATAACCCCCCATTCTCTCTAGTCACCTTTTAGTTAGGTAAGGCAAAGTAACACAATTTTGGCTAATGAAATGCAAGCAGCACTCTGATGGGTGAGGATCCTGGAAAAATCTTTGTTCTCTTGATAAAATATGTGCGGTGTACCTTTTAACCTTTCTTTCTTCCCTCATATTCCTGCTGCATAGAATTCTGTAGAGTGCCTCCATTACATTTTACTTATCTACTCTTCCAGTGTTGGATACATATGTTGCCTCCAACTTCATGCCACTGCAAATAATGCTGCTGTGAGCATCCTTGTACATCTCTAGCTGTAGACCTGAAAAAGAGCTTCTCTGAGACTGCTAGATCATAGGACATACACATACTTATTGACCAGTTCCTGTCAGATTGCCCCCTATTTTGCAGTGTACCCACCAACAGTGCATTGAAGTATCCCAAATCTTTACCGACCCTTGTACTTATTTGGCCTTCTAATTTAAATATATATATATATTTATTAATTTGGCTGCACCGGGTCTTAGTTGTGGCACACGGGATCTTTAGTTGCGGCATGCAAACTCTTAGTTGCCACATGTTGCCCGCCCAGGGATCAAACCCAGGCCCCTTTTATTGGGAGCACAGAGTCTTAGCCATTGGACCACCAGGGAAGTCCCCTTCGACTTCTCATTTTTGTCAATCTGGTAGTACAGAACTATAAAGGGGTATGGCTACTGTACGTTGGATTTTTCTGATTATTAACAAGTTGAGCGTCTCTCTATATACCTGGTGGTCATTCTTGTTTCCCCTCCTGGGAATCACCTGTTGATAGTGTTGGTCCGGTGTTCTGTTGGATTTTCCTGTCTTTTTCTTATTGAATTTTTAAGAATTCCTTTTAATATTCCAGATAATAAACCCATTGTTAGATGGGTTTTGGGTGTGGCAACTGTATATAAAGCTTTCTGTTAGCTTTATCTGTTGTGAACTTTATTGATAGAAATCCTAAATTTTGATGTGGTTAAATTCATAAAAATTTCTCCTTATGCTTGGTGCTTTCGAGTCTTGCTTGAGAGTAATTTCCCATTCCAAGATCACAAGGATCTTCATTTCTTTGATTAATCTTTCAGTTTTTTTATTATTTAGTCTTTAATCCATCTGGGATTTACTTTTGTATATGGTATGAGGAAGACTGTTATGAACTGAATTGGGTCCCCCTAAAATTCGTATGTTGAAGCCTTGACCCCTTACTGTGACTATATTTGGAGATAGGGACATAATGGAGGTAATTAAGACTAAATGAGGTCATAGGGTAAGGCCCCCATCCAATAGGGGCCTGCTGTCCTTTTATTTTTTTAATTAAAAAAAATGTTTGGCTGTGCTGGGTCTTCGTTGTGGTGCACGGGGTTTCTCTAGTTCCGGCGCCTGTGGCCTCTGTTGCAGCACAGGGGTTTCTCCTCGCTGTGCGCAGGGCTAGTTGCCCTGTGGCACGTGCAATCTTAGCTCCCTGACCAAGGATCAAATCCACGTTCCCTGCATTGTAAGGCGGGTTCTCAACCACTGGCCCACCAGGGAAGCCCTGGGACTGCTATCCTTTTAAGAAAAGGAAGAAAAAAGAAAAGGAGGAAAGGAAGAGACATCAGAGCACATCCCCTCTTTCTTTGTCTCCTTCTTCCTCCCCCTGCCATGCCAGCCCCTGTGTAAGGACAGTGGAAAGGCCATGAGAAGATCCAGTGAGAAGACAGCCATCTACAAGCTGTCTACAAGAGAGACCTCTTACAGGAGACCAACCCTGCTGACATCTTGATCTTGGACTTCCAGCCTCCAGAACTGTGAGAAAATTCATTTCTATGGTTTAAGCCTCCTATTCTGTGGTCCTTTGTCATGGCAGCTCAAACAGACTAATATAAAATCCGGCCTTTTCTCCAACTACTGAATAACCCCATCTCTTAAGCAATTCTCTTCCCCTGATTTGTAGCATCATCTTTACCATCTATAAACTTTGAGTTCTCTTTAATGTTTCATGTTGTGTTTAAGTTCTCTTTTATCATTTTATTAGAGCCTTCCTCTGCTCATGCAACACTGATTTTCCTACATCAGTTTTGCAGTGTGTTTGACTACCTAACGGGGTGAGCTCTCCATCTTGCATTTCTTTTTCAAAATTGATTTTTATCTTTTCGTATAAAATTACAAATCAGTTTGCTGAATTCTTTAGAAAAGAATTTGCCAGCATTTTGATAGGAATTGCGTTGAATTTATAGATTAATTTGAAGACAGTTGACTGCTTCACAATGTTAAATTTTCTCCTCCACAGAACATAGTATATTTATTCATTTTCCAGGTTTTCCTTTATGTCCTCCAATAGTGTTAACTTTTTTTCTTCTCCAGCACAGTCTTATACATTCACTGTTAGGTGGATTCCTAGATTCTTTCTAGTTTTTCTTGCTATCATAATTAAAGTCTCATGTTTTTGTTTTGCTTATTGTTGATGTAGATGCAACTTTTTCTTAGGCCTCAAGTATGCTGAATCAGATTAAGCACAACCCCCAGTTAATGACATATTCTCCCTATTGATGCCTGTATAGTCTGCTTTTATTTTATTCAGTTCAGTTCAGTTCAGTCTCTCAGTCATGTCCGACTCTTTGCAATCCCTTGAATCGCAGCACGCCAGGCCTCCCTGTCCATCACCAACTCCCAGAGTTCACTCAAACTCATGTCCATCGAGTCGGTGATGCCATCCAGCCGTCTCATCCTCTGTTGTCCCCTTCTCCTCCTGCCGCCAGTCCCTCCCAGCATCAGGATCTTTTCCAATGAGTCAACTCTTCGCATGAGGTGGCCAAAGTATTGGAGCTTCAGCTTTAGCATCATTCCTTCCAAAGAACACCCAGAACTGATCTCCTTTAGAATGGACTGGTTGGATCTCCTTGCAGTCCAAGGGACTCTCAAGAGTCTTCTCCAACACCACAGTTAGTTAATTATTTTTAATAAAGCAATAAGCACACAGAATAACATCTCCAAGCAAAAGCTAGAACTTGACATCACACAACATGATTTCCTCAATTACCCTCTGCCTCTCCCCACTCAAGGCAGCTATAATCCTGAATTTCATATCAATTATTTTGTTGCTTTCCTTGATATATTGTTTTATTGCATCTTTAGATATTCCTTCAGAGTATATACATTGCGTATATTATACATGTATAATTCTAGTATTTTAGTTTACAGGATGTAAATGCTGTGGTAGTCATTTGCTATCTGCTTTTATCATTGAATAACATCTGCTAAGACTCACTCATACTGTTGCGTGGTGCTACAGTCCATTCATCTTGGTTGCTATGTAATACTCTACTGTCTGAATATACCACAGCTAGCTATCCTACTGCCTTATCAATGGATATTGGGGGTGTTTCCAAGTTTCTGCTACTAAAAATTGTGCTTGAGTTTGCCTAACTTAACAACTGTCCTCAGACTAAAGTACATTCCTTGCTCTGTTTCCCTAAGTTTCTACCTTCTCTTAGATTTCAACCTAATAAATTCTTGCTCTCTGGCCAATTCTTCTGGCTTTTAAATAATTTGCACTTGTATTTTAACTAGCATTTTTACTGTTTTACTCAGAAAGATTAGCCCCGAGTCCAGCCAGTCATATTATTGGAAATAGAATTTCCTCTAATCCTAATTAAAAAATCAGTCTAATAGGAAAATCGGAAAAAGACATGGTAATTAATTCATAGAAGAAATACAAATGGCCAAAATAAATATATGAAAAGATGCTTCATTTCACAAGTAAGCAGGAAAAGGCAAATTAAAACAATAATGAAATATTACTTTGGACCATCATTTCAGCAAAAATTAAACGTTAATAATATTAAATGCTTACACTGCTGGAAGAATGTAAATTAGCATAGTATTTTTGGAAAGTATTATGACAGTGTCTGTCAAAATAACAAATGTACGTACACATTAACCCAGCACTTTGGGAAAGTGCCTTCCCAAAACAGCACTTGCATATGTGAACAAAGATATATGGGATATACTTTGCAGCATTATTTCTATTGAAAATGTCACTCAGTCATGTCCAACTCTTTGTGACCCCATGAACTGAAGCTTGCCAGGTTCTTCTGTCCATGGGGTTTCCCAGGAAAGAAAACTGGAGTGGGTAGCCATTCCCTTCTCCAGATCTTCCTGACCCAGGGATTGAACCGGGTCTCTTGCATTGCAGGCAGATTATTCATATTAATTTTTAAAAATTTAGAAACAACTTTTAAATGTTCATCAGTAGAAGAAGGGCTTGAAAAAATATGCACATGCAAATTTTGCCTTCATTAAAAAATAATAGGATACATCCATATGGACTGCTGTGAAAATATCTCTTAGATGTGTTAATTAAGAAGAAAAAGCCAAGGTAATATGTATGTGGTATGTGTGTGCATGCACATCACAGTTGGCTGCTTACATGTATGTAAAGGCCTGAAACAGTAATTCTCAACATTGGCTGCACAGTGTAATTACTTGGGGACTTTTAAAAATAGTGATACCTGGAACCACCCCAGAGATTCTGAAGTAATTGGTCTGGGGCACAGCTTGGACAATGGGATTTAAAAAATCTCCCCATGTGATCCTAGTGTGCAGCCAAAGTTGAGAACTGCTGTAAAGAATGGAGCTCATTAAAACGTTGGTGGTAAGGAACATCCCTGGTGGTCCAGTGGTTAAGACTCCACGCTTCCAGTGCAGGGAGGGTGGGTTTGATCCCTGGTCAAGGAACATGCCACACAACCAAAAAAAAAAAAAAAATGCTGGCAATAATTAAGGAGGGGGATAGAAATGAAGTGAAAGGGGACCTTCATATTTTGTTTTTTAATGTTTGAATCTTCCACCAGGATAATTATTTCTTGATAACAAAAAGGGGAAAGAAAAGAAGCAGAAGTATTTCCTCCTCTTCTTCCCCAGCCTCTCCTGTATAGAGTTCATCATTCCTCAGTGCTCTGTTCTTCATGCACTCATGCATTCATTCATTCGGTAACTATTCACTGGAGCCTGCTTTGTGTCAGGCACACACTAGTTATCACACTAGTTATCGTTAATCTTGTACTTGGCTGTTTCCTGCACCTGGGTCCCCTCTGTCTCCTGCATGTGGCACAGTGTCTACCACTCCGAAAATTCATTCACCACATTCATGTGAATTTCCTGAGTCTCTCCTTTGATCTGAAGCCCTCAGCACCCCTCAGGAGTGACTGTAGAGGGCCAGGAGCCTTTAACCTGTTTTGAGAGTCCCATAGCTAAAACATCTAGCTAGGTGAAAGGGGCTTTCACATTTTGCTTTTTCAATTCTCTTCCTTCCTAGAGAAAGTCTTAGCAGTCCAGTACACTCCACCCCTAGCCTCTTCAAAGGTCCTGTTTCTGCAAGGCCACTCTCAGCCAACAGGTGGCAGCCCTGTGCAGGAATTGGGAGAGCACACCCACCCCAAAAGAATGGAGGCTATAGCAGAGGGTTCTGGGGTCAGGCACAGGGGCAGGTCTTGGCAGGACAGGTGCACAGAGGGAGAGGGGTGGGGTTCCATTTTTGGCACAAAGTTCAAAGGACAAGAGAATTATTTTTTTAGGTCAACATTAACCAACTGTTCTGGGTACCCAGGTTTGTGAGGTTTCTTTCCCCTTCCATCTGCAGCAGTGCCCCGTTTGGAGGTGTCCTCTCCAGGCTTTGTCCTCAGGAGGACTCTCTGTCCCTCCCCAACCCCTGCTCAGCACCCCAGCCTGGGTCTTGACTCTTCCTGCCTGTATATGTCTTTGCTAATAGAGATGATTATGGCGGTTGGAGAATGGAGGTTGCTGGTTAATGTGTAAAATAAGGGTAAACACCCTGGGTGATACAGGGACCCTCTGTCAGGTACATTTCCTTCTGGAGTCTTCATGTGGCGGACTTAAGGATTAACAGTGAAGGAACTGTCCAGGTTATCCTGCTATTATCTCTGAGCTGCTGAGGTCTGACAAGAGTTTGCCAGAATGCTCTTTTCTTGCCACTCCGGTTTCTCTTTAGCCTGGCTCTCTTCACTGCCTTCTGTCTGTCTGTCTTCTGTCTGGCTTCACTTTTTATCCATCCTTTCAGCTTTTGATCTTTCTCATCTTATTGTCTGAGTCCTTCTTTTTATCTTTCTCTCTCTCTCTCTTAAGTCCTGATAATATACATTGTTTAGAACACAAGCTTGATTCTCTATCTCGCTCTCTGACTGTCATGCCATATCTCCAGCCATCTAATCCTCTGAGCTGGGGTTTTCAGGAGTCTTGACTTGTGGAATTCAATCAGGAAAAAAAAAAAAAAAAATGGGGGAGGTTTAGGGAGAGTGCAGTCGCAAATTTGCAGAGAAAGAGCTCTGCAAACTCTTGGGTCCGGTCTGGAACACAGATCAGTCACCTGTTGGGAGTCAAATGTCTTGTCAGCTCCTCCTCTTCCTTTTTTCCAGAATCTTTCTCCAGCACGAGCCCCTCTACTCCCACCCTACATGCCTAGTGGCAGGTACAGCTAGGGCCAGAGGTCAGTAGGGAAATGGGCCAACCCCGCTTAAGGACTAGACATGGAATGGGACTCAGCAGGCTGGGGCGGAGAATGGAGGAGGTGGCCTCTGACCCCAGCTCTGGCCCCTTCTGGGGGTCCTGTGTGACCTGCCATAGGTCATGGCCCCTCCTCCCCAACCACAATCTACATCACAAAACCCACAGCTCATAACTCACTGCCAACCAGGGAAGTCTGGGATTGATTTAGGGCCCCCCTCTGATCAGTTCACCCTCACTAGACTGTGGCCCCTGGGGTGGGGGTGGGGATGAGGGTCATGGGTGAAGTTCAGGCAGGGGTATCCTGGCCCAGGACTACATCATACCTGTTGCACTGTTAGTGGATTTGTTGGGGGAGGGATCCAGGCACAGGAATTCAAGTTTCTCACCCACCAGCCCATCCTCGCTGGCTCAGCCCAGGGCGATACTGAGGGAGCAGTGTCCATGGCTTATTAGGTTTGCAGGGTTGGCGTCCTCAGGATTCAGGTCCCTGGCATCTTACAAAGCAAAGAGAGCATCCTCACCCACCAAGGGATTAGTTAGCTGAGTCCTAAATAAGCCCCTCCACCCATCACCACAAAGTTCATGTATACTGCTGGGCTCAGGGCAAATCTTCCCAGTGTAGGGTTCCACAGTTCACCATCAATTACATGTATGTTTCACCTGGCCTGGGCATTTCATGTTGTTAATTTCCATCCATCCACAATACATTTCTGGAGATAATCACTAAAGAATCTCCTCCACTTGGAATGTTGCCAACTTTTTTGACCATCATCCACAGTAAACATGGGCTTCCCTGGTGACTCAGATGGTAAAAAATCTGCCTGCCAATGCAGGAGACCTGGATCAGGAAGATCCCCTGGAGAAGGAAATGGCAACCCACTCCAGTATTCTTGCTTGGAGAATCCCATGGACAAGAGCTTGGTGAGCTACAGTCTATGGGGTTGCAAAGAGACACGACTGAGCAAACAACACACAGTAAATACATCTACCTCTGGCCCTAGGACACATGAATATGCATACAGCTAAAAGCAAAGTGTGGGACTTCCCTGGTGGTCCAGTGGTTAGGTCCAGGCAGCTGCCAAAGCAGTGGACCCGAGTTCAATCCCTGGTCTAAAAAAATCCCCCATGCTGTGGAGCAACTAAGTCTGTGAGCCACAGCTCCTGAAGTCTGTGTGCTCTACAGCCCATGTGCTGCGATGACTGAAGCCCATGCACCTACAGCCCACGTTCCGCAACAAGAGAAACCACCGAGAGGAGAAGCCTGTTCACTGCGACGAAGAGGAGCCCCCCACTCTTTGAAAACTAAAGCAAGCCTGTGCGCAGCAATGATGACCCAGTGCACCCATCAATACATAAACAATTAAATAAATAAAAGCAAAGTGTAATAAACCGTGTGCTGCACTGTGATGTTTTCTACTCCATTTTATTTTGCTGTAAGAAACATTTTAAAAAATACTTTTATGAACCACTAAGGGGCTGACAGTTTACAAGTAACTTCTTACGTTTTTTACACCTTTGCAAGCTGTAACGCCCATTTTACAAACAGGAAGATCTGAATCATCTTCATAAAAGCCGGTGAGGTCGTCAGGCAGGGTTCTCTCATTGACCCATTTTATAGGTGAAGAAACACAGACTCTGAGAGGTTCATGGACCTGCTTGAGATCACCCAGCTGGTGAGTGACAGAGATGGCCTTCCAAGACAGGTCTTCCCTGGGCAGGGTGGGTTTGTGGTCCCCCACACACTGTGGCATCCCTCTGCAACCCTCCCCGTTGATATCTTTGTCTCTTTCCAGTTTGAAGGCCATCTCTTCCAAGGGGAAGGTGGAGGGACAGAACAGCTGAGTAATTCTGTTTTCCATGTCATCTGTTAACCCTGCACCATCTGCCAAATCTACTCTCAGCCCCGACCCGCTCTCTCTGACTGGCTGGAGTGGGGGAGGAGGCGTTTTCCTGGGGTCTGGACTGAGAATACCCACAGAAAACTCATTTTTCTGCTCAGAACCAACAGCAGTGGCCTAGAATTACAGGGCGTGTCAGGGAGTGGAGCGAGAGGGGAGAAAGGATTTTCTGACATCAGAGGGATACAATAGCAGTCCCCTGCCCCCTACTCTCAGCGACTTGTCTTCACGCCCCTCACACCTTCACCTTGGTGAGGCTCTGGATCTGTGGGGAGGGTGGTTGACCACAGCAACCAGAGCCCTGCCAGACGCTCTCGGGGTGAAGGCAAAGTAAGTCCATCTTACAGGGAGCTGAGGCAGATTTATGAGGCCTCGGGTGTGGCCGGCTGTTACTCAGCCTCTGACTTTTTAATTCCCCAGCCTCCTCACCCACCCCGCCTCCTCCCCAAGAAGGCCTTTGTGCAGGACAATGAGGAATCTATAAATTCCGGGGGACAGGGACGTGGGGGAGGGGAGCACCGGTCACTTCGGCTCAGTGTAGACAGTAAAGGGGGGGCCTTCACGGACCTGCCGCGTCTCAACTGTTCCACACAGGCCCAGAGAGAACCGTGGGGCCAAGCCTTACCACTGCCTTTGACAGACAACAAGCTGAGCCTCCCAGGCGGAGGATGTCTCTAGTCCCTGCTTCGTTCACTCCGTCTTTGGGTTTGGGTGTCAATACATCACTGAATTTATTTATTCTCCCTCTCTTCCTCATCCCCTAGTCATTCCCTCGCCCAGGCATTATTCACTCAACACTCGCTGAGTACTCAGTGTCCAGGTCAAGGATGGGGGGCACAACGGGCAGACCCTGGCTGGCCTGGAGGAGCACACAGCAGAGAGCTGTGGCTCAGAGGCCAAAGTGGAGCTCTAACCTTTTCAGGCTGGCAACCCTCACCCTCCTCTCTTTCTTCGGCAGGTCCTCTGCAGTGATGTACTTCCATCGGCATTTTTTTTTTTTTAATAGAAGCATAGTTGATTTACAATGTTGTGTTAGTTTCAGGTATACAGCAAAGCAATTCAGTTACATATGTATCTTTATTTTTTTTCAGATTCTTTTCCCTTATAGGTTAGAGCATTTTTAATGTAATCCTGCCAAGGGCTCTGGGAGTTAGGGATTATTTAAGTGTCCCAGGATACTTTGCTAATGTGGCCCTGAGAAGGTAAGTGGTTGCCCTCTGGCAGGGAACAGCACACCAGGACCCAGGCCCTTACGTCCGCATCACAGCTGCACCTCTGGGTGCTGTCGGGACCCAGAGCAAGGGCATGGGCTGTGGCCTAAATGTCCTCTTCTACTCGCCCAAACTAGCCCTGGGCCACCATACTGCCCCTTCTTCGGTTTTCTGTTCTGTTCTGTTCCACCTTCATGCAGTAGTTACTAAATGCCCCAGGCTCAACCGTGTATTTACTCACCTCACCCATCCATTGTATGATAATAATTAATGAATCCAATGCTTATGACGCATGTGTATGTTTGTTGAACAATCACACATCCTGTGTGTCCTGTTGTGTGTCTACTTGTAAACTGGGGCTATTTGTATGTACTTTGTTATACAAGTTAATCAAGCTGTGTGAAGCACTTAATGCCTAGCACATAGTAAGTGTTCAGTAAATGTGGTTGCTAAGATTTCTGTTACTGGAAACCACAGGCTGGCCCACATGAATGAGGCATTTGGGTGAACACAGGGGTTTGCAGCAGGTCCCTCTCAAAGAGTAGCCCCTGAGAGGTAAGCAGATGGCCCAGAGTCCAGTTCATTTCCCAGGGACTCCCGCATTCCTGAAATTAATGGAGATGTTGCCCACTTTCTAGGTTTGTGCTGGGTGTCAGGCTAGCAGACAAGAAGAAACATCCCCAAATTCATGGAGCTGGCCTTCTGGTAGATGAAACAGACCACAAACCAAGTGAATGAAGAAGACAGTCACAGAAAGTGCTAAGTCCTGTGGAAGATACAGATAAGGTCAAGTGACACAGTACATCGGCAGATGGCGCGTAGGGCTGCTTCAGGATTGAGGTCAGGGCTGATGCGGAAGTGACATCCCTGTGAAGAACCTGGGCAGAGCGTTCAGGGCAAAGGGATCCTCAGGGCCAAGGCCAGAGATGGGGGAAAAGCTTGTCAAGTTCAAGGAGCAGAAAGGCAGCCAGTGGGAGCAGAGCCCAGGCAAAACAGGGAATGATGGAGGAGGAGAGGTCAGCACAGGCAGGGGCCAGGGTGAGAAGTTGGGGCTCTCTTCCAAGGGAAGCCATGGAGGTTGTTTAGCAGGAGTGACATGCTCTAATTTGTTGTCTGGTTTGTATTTCTAATGGGCCCCTGGCAGCTGGGTGAGCTGACTGTTGAGGAGCCAAGAGAGCAGACAGGAGCTTGCTTCTGCAGTTGTGCAAGGAAGTAGGAGTAATAGGGGCTTGCACTCTGGAGAGAGTGGCAAGCGGGGGCTGATCCAAGATACATCTTAGAGAGAATTCCCTGCTGGTCCAGTGGTTGGGGCTCTGTGCTCTCACTGCCAACAGCCAGGTTCAGTTCCTGCTTGGAGAACTAAAATCCCACAAACCCAGCAGTGTGGCAAGATACTATCTTGGAGGTAGAAAAAAATTGCTAGTGGACTGGACAAGGGAAGGACGGGAGAGAAATTCGGGGAGGAGACAAAGAGCTAGAGAAGCCGGGTTTGCAAACCTGTCTGGGCCCTGGATCTTGAGAGCCCTTCTGCTCTCTCTGGCTCTGCCCCACAGAGGTCGTTTGCACTCCTTCACACAGTCGTCTGCCCTAAAGCAGGGGCAGTCCACACTCGCTAGCTCTTTCCATCTCTCGGTGAGAAAAATGCCCCATACCTTCCTCCAGAGTCAACACCTGCCAAAGTGAAGCTTGGATTTCAGACCATTCACTCCTGGCCATTGTTGAGACCACAACCCGCACAAGCGCACAGCTCCCCTCTCCCCAGCCTGGACCACTGGCCCGGCCTGAAACATCCTCTGATCTCAGACCTACAGGCGACGGGCTTGTAAGGACACCGGCCTTAGACGACTCAGGGCAGGAGCGGGAAGGGAGGGCTTGGTCTTTCCTAAGGGAATCTCCCGGCCCCGCTCCCGGGGGAAGGAAGTCCCCTCCTGGACCTGCGCCCCCGACTCCGCTCCCCGCCGCGGAGGCCGCTGCCCCTCCCGCCTGCGAAAGCTCGAGAAGCCGATCTTCCGGCCTCGGGCTACGGGCGGGGGAGGGCCGAGCGGTAATTGCTGCCATCTGCTCCCTCCTCCCCTCCCCTGCCCCCAGCCTGGGGGAGGGGCTGAGGCGTGCCAAACACCCCCTCTTACGCGCACACCCAGCAGCCGGGAGTTCAGGGGTGACCCGCGAACGCGCCTTCGGGCGAATGCAGGGGGGCCACGAGAGCGCCCCCACCCTCCTTTCTGGCAGCGGACGAGGGATGCCCTCCTGGAATCATCCACTGTTCAGGTTCTGTTCCTCTGGGATAGGGACTTAGGAAGCATCCTGGGAGCTGTCCTACCTCAACTCACTATCGCAGGCTCTGGTCCGTGGTTGAGGCTTGTTTTGGATACTGACTCGTCCATCTCTCAACTGCAGGGCTGTGACTGGTGTTGGGGGGAGGGGAGGGTGTGGAACTCTAGGCTGGTTCTGGAAGCAAGGCGGCTGGAGACCGAACTTGGCTCTCAGACTCCTCCTTCCGGCTGGGCTCAAATTCTCGAAGGGGTGCTCCTCAAGGGTGGCTCATCCTGAATAGGTTCCTCCTGTGTGAAATGAGGATACCTCAGTATCTACTTGGGTGATTCCACCCAGGGCAACTTGCTAGACCAGGAGCGTCAGGCCTGCCCCTGGGCATGGCGAGGCCCTTGGCAGGGGAGTGATGACAGGGGAAGCTGTGTGACCCTGTGGAAGGTGCTGTGACCCTGAGGAGGGGACCCTGGGGAGGTGCTGGGGACCCTGAGGAGGTAGGGACTCTGCTGAGGAAGAGGGAGGGTGGGCTAGGGACTGGAGGCTGGGGAACAGCTTATGGGAGCAGCCTTACTGGTTTCACACCCATCTCCTGGGGTCTCTGCAACTTCAGGTCATTTAGCTATTGTTCACCTGACCTCTATCCCTGTACTGATGACAGCTCTGAGCACTGGGGATGCTCACAGGGCACAGTACCTCCACTGCCCTGGCACAGGGAGCCACTGCCCAAATGCTTATACATCTTCACACCCACCCTCAGGGTCTAAACAACCACACAGGTGCAGAAGCACATGTAATGGTCCTGAGTGAGATTTGTTCAGTCAGTAAGTCATATCTGATGCTTTGAGACCCCATGGACTGCAGCACACCAGGTTTCCCTGTTCTTCATTATCTCCTGGAGTTTGCTCAATCTCATGTCTGTTAAGTCAGTGATGCCATCCAGTCATCTCATCCTCTGTCATCCCCTTCGCCTCCTGCCTTCAGTCTTTCCCAGCATCAGGGCCTTTTCAAATGAGTCAGTTCTTCACATCAGGTGGCCAAAGTGTTGGAGTTTCAGCTTCAGCATCAGTGCTTCCAATGAATATTCAGGGTTGATTTCCTTTAGGATTGACTGGGTTGATTTCCTTGCTGACCAAGTTACTGTCAAGAGTCTTCTCCAGTTCAGTTCAGTTCAGTTCAGTTGCTCAGTCGTGTCCAACTCTTTGCAACCCCATTAATTGCAGCACGCCAGGCCTCCCTGTCCATCACCAACTCCCGGAGTTCACCCAAACTCATGTCCATCCAGTCGGTGATGCCATCCAGCCATCTCATCCTCTGTCGTCCCCTTCTCCTCCTGCCCCCAATCCCTCCCAGCATCAGGGTCTTTTCCAATGAGTCAACTCTTCACATGAGGTGGCCAAAGTACTGGAGTTTCAGCTTTAGCATCATTCCTTCCAAAGAACACCCAGGGCTGATCTCCTTTAGAATGGACTGGTTGGATCTCCTTGCAGTCCAAGGGACTCTCAAGAGTCTTCTCCAACACCACAGTTCAAAAGCATCAATTCTTCGGCGCTCAGCTTTCTTCACAACCATACATGACTACTGGAAAAACCATAGCCTTGACTAGACGGACCTTTGTTGGCAAAGTAATGTCTCTGCTTTTCAATGCTATCTAGTTTGGTCATAACTTTCCTTCCAAGGAATAAGCGTCTTTTAATTTCATGGCTGCAATCACCATCTGCAGTGATTTTGGAGCCCCAAAAAATAAAGTCTGACACTGTTTCCAGTGTTTCCCCATCTATTTCCCATGAAGTGATGGGACCAGATGCCATGATCTTAGTTTTCTGAATGTTGAGCTTTAAGCCAACTTTTTCACTCTTCTCTTTCACTTTCATCAAGAGGCTTTTTATAGTTCCTCTTCACTTTCTGCCATAAGGGTGGTGTCATCTGTATATCTGAAGTTATTGATATTTCTCCTGACAATCTTGATTCCAGTTTGTGCTTCTTCCAGCCCAGCGTTTCTCATGGTGTACTCTGCATATAAGTTAAATAAGCAGGGTGACAATATACAGCCTGGACGTACTCCTTTTCCTATTTGGAACCAGTCTGTTGTTCCATGTCCAGTTCTAACTGTTGCTTCCTGACCTGCATATAGGTTTCTCAAGAGGCAGGTCAGGTGGTCTGGTATTCCCATCTCTTTCAGAATTTTCCACAGTTTATTGTGATCCACACAGTCAAAGGCTTTGGCATAATCAATAAAGCAGAAATAGATGTTTTTCTGGGACTCTCTTGCTTTTCCATGATCCAGCGGATGTTGGCAATTTGGTCTCTGGTTCCTCTGCATTTTTTAAAACCAGCTTGAACATCTGGAAGTTCACAGTTCACATATTGCTGAAGCCTGGCTTGGAGAATTTTGAGCATTACTTTACTAGTGTGTGAGATGAGTGCAATTGTGCGGTAGTTTGAGCATTCTTTGGCATTGCCTTTCTTTGGGATTGGAATGAAAACTGACCTTTTCCAGTCCTGTGGCCACTGCTGAGTTTTCCAGATTTGCTGGCATATTGAGTGCAGCACTTTCACAGCATCATCTTTCAGGATTTGAAATAGCTCCACTGGAATTCCGTCACCTCCACTAGCTTTGTTCGTAGTGATGCTTCCTAAGGCCCACCTGACTTCACATTTCAGGATGTCTGGCTCTAGGTCAGTGATCACACCATTGTGTGATCGTCTTCTCCAGCACCACAGTTCAAAGCATCAGTTCTTCAGTGCTCAGCCTTTTTTATAGTCCAACTCTCACATCTGTACATGACCACTGGAAAAACCGTAGCTTTGACTAGACGGACCTTTGTTGGTAAAGTAATGTCTCTGCTTTTTAATACACTAAGTTTGTCATAGCTTTTCTTCTAAGGAGCAAAAGTCTTTTAATTTCATGGCTGCGGTCACCGTCCACAGTGATTTTGGAGCCCAAGAAAAAAAATCTGTCACTGTTTCCATTTTTTCCCTATCTGTTTGCCCTAAAATGATGAGACCAGATGACATGATCTTAGTTTTTTGAATGTTGAGTTTTAAGCTAGCTTTTTCACTCTCCTCTTTCGCCTTCATCAAGAAACTCTTTAGTCCCTCTTCATTTTCTACCATTAGAGTGGTATTATCTGCATATCTGAGGTTGTTGATATTTCTCCCAGCAATCTTGATTCTAGTTTGTGATTCAGCCTGGCATTTCATATGATGTACTGTGCGTAGAAGTTGAATAAGCGGGGTGACCATATACAGCCTTGACATACTCCTTTCCCAATTTTGAACCAGTGTGTTATTTCATGTCCAGTTCTAACTGTTGCTTCTTGACGTGCATATAGGTTTCTCAGGAGGCAGGTAAGGTGATCTGGTATTTCCATTTCTTAAAGAATTTTCACAGTTTGTTGTGATCCCCACAGTCAAAGCCTTTCGTGTAGTCAATGAAGCAGAGGTAGCTGCTTTTCTGACATTCTCTTGCTTTTTCTATGGACCCAACAGATGTTGGCAATTTGATCTCTGGTTCTTCTGCCTCCTAAACCCAGCTTGTACATCTGGAAGTTCTCGGTTCATATACTGATGAAGCCTAGCTTGAAGGATTTTGAGCATTACCTAGCTAGTATGTGAAATGAGCACAACTGTAGGGTAGTTTAAACATTCTTTGGTATTGCCTTTCTTTGGGAATGGGATGAAAACCGACTGTTTCCAGTCCTGTGGCCACTGCTGAGTTTTCCGAATTTGCTGGTGTATTGAATGGAGCACTTTAACAGCATCATCTTTTAGAATTTGAAATAGCTCAGTTGGAATTCCATCCCTTCCACTAGCTCCGTTCGTAGTAAGGCCCACTTGACTTGGCACTCCAGGATGTCTGGCTCTAGGTGAGTGACCACACCATGGTGGTTATCCAGGTCATTGAGCCATTTTTTGTGTAGTTCTTCTGTGTATTCTTGCCACCTCTTCTTAATCTTTTCTGCTTCTGTTGGGTCCATACCGTTTCTGTCCTTTATGTGCCCATCTTTGCATGAAATGTTCCCTTGGTATCTCTGATTTTCTTGAAGAGATCTCTAGTCTTTCCCATTCTATTGTTTCCCTCTATTTATTTGCATTGTTCACTTAGGAAGGCTTTCTTATCTCTCCTTACTATTCTCTGGAACTCTGCATTCAGTTGGGTATATCTTTCCATTTCCCCTTTGCCTTTCGCTTCTCTTCTTTTCTCAACTATTTGTAAGACTTCCTCAGACAACCATTTTGCCTTCTTGCATTTTTTTTTCTTTGGGATGGTTTTGGTGAGATTAGGCTCCTAGTTACACCAAGCCCATACCCACCTACTCTTGTCAAGGTCCCCAGGTGGCACAGGTATCCTTCCTGCTGAGAATCCAGGACCTCACTGTGGAGTCCTATCCTTGTACCAAGGCCACAGACATGGAGCCCAGGACCAAGGTCACCTCCAGAATTGACTGAGCCCCTTTGTAACCATTACCAAAAGCCCCCCAATCATCACCAGCAAGCTTCCTGACTCCATATTAGACAAAAATGGTCACCTTGGTATCCACCCTATAGCACGCTAAGTGAAGTCACTCAGTCATGCCCAACTCTTTGTGACCCCATGGATAGTAGCCTGCACCAAGCTCCTCCGGCCATGGGATTTTCAAGGCAAGAGTATTGGAGTGGGTTGCCATTTCCTTTTCCAGGGAATCTTCCCAACCCAGGGATCGAACCCAGGTCTCTCACATTGTAGACAGACGCTTTACTGTCTGAGCCACCAGGGAAGTAGATTAGGATAGCACCCTAATCACCCTCCTAATGCCACCCTTCCAGCAGGAATTTTTTTGTCTTGAGGCTAAACAAATTGGCTACTAACTCATGAGAAGTGTTGCCTCTCCCTTGAGCTGGCCCACTGTTCTAGGAGTGTCCAGTCGGCTTTCTCTCTTCTGTCGGGAGATCAGCCTGCTGTGCTTTCCATGCCCACATCATCTCTACTCTTTGTTCTTAATAAACTCACTCCTTTCTGAAATGCTCTGTGTTTGGAAATTGTTTTTCATCCCGTGCTCAGACTGCATGACACACAAATTCAGCACAGAATCCCTGCCACCTCCCCTCCTGCAACCTTGCCATGTCCAACAAACTTGTGTTTGCCACTGAGGCCAGCTCTACAGGGGTGGAGTTGCAACTTCCTCCTCCCAACCATCTCTACCTCTGGCCTGATGGCCTGATTCCTCAACACAGGTGAGTCCTGGGGATGCCCAGCAGGCCTGCTCCTAGCCCTCAAGAGGCTCTCACCGCAGAGTGGGGATGCAGTGTGAGTTGTTCCAGCATCCTCAGGAGCATTGGACAACCCGACGGTCCTGCCTGCTAGAGGTGTTAGGAGGATGACTTCTGGGTTGGGGCTGGAAGGAAAAAGAAAATTTCTTGGGGCAGGAAGAACAGCACGTGCTAAGACACGGGAGTATGGAGGTAGTGATGTAGCAGGAGTGTTGGAGGGGAGGAACTGACAGGGATAAGGAGCAGAGAGGTATGTGAAAGGAGGCTGAAGAGGTATATACCTTAGACTTGGGTTTGTTGTAGCAATTTCACGTGTCAGCACAGGGAGGGACAGACAGGAACATAAGATGCTAGAAGAAGTGAAACTGACAGTAAGATTAAAAGGTGGGCTTGCTGGTGGCTCATACGGTAAAGAATCTGCCTGCAATGCAGGAGACCTGGGTTTGATCCCTGGGTCAGGAAGATCCTCTGGAGAAGGGAATGTCTACCAACTCCAGTATTCTTGCCTGAAGAATTCCATGGACAGAGGAGCCTGGAGGTCTACAGTCCACGGGGTCACAAAGAGTCAGACAGGACTGAGTGACTAACACTTTCACTTTTTTTCAAGATTAAAAGGTGGGTACTAACCCAGTGATTAAAAAGGCCATTCATTCATCTGGGCCTCAGACCTAGAAGACAGTAAGGACTGGTGGGACTGTGGCTCTCATGTGAGCCCCAGGGATTCCCTTCTGAAGACCATAGTTGCTACTCACCTCTGGCCAGTTGTTGCCATGCCGGCTTCTGAGCTTAGTGTTGTCAGCTATTTTCAAGAAAAATTAGAAATGTAGAGTTTTACAGGTTACTTCCTGGTTTATAAATATTGACAACTCTTTTAAAACTTTAAAATGGTGTGTGTGTCTAAAACACATGTAGCACAGATATATCTGAGGATGCAAACAGTGACAGCTACGGAGATGCTGGAGAGCTGTTGGAAGTTTTATAAAAGGGAAATGATCTTTATAACAGGCCTGAGTTTTAGGCCCACTCAGGGGCATTATGGAGGAAAGTCCTAGCCAATGGGGCAGTTGCAAGTGTTAGAACCAGAAGACCTGAGGCCTGAACACAAGCAGCTGACCTGGAAAGGAGGGAAGGCGCTGGGAACACCATATGGGTCTTCAGGAATTAGCCTCCCCTTTAAGACATTGCAAAAACATCATATAGTGGGTGGGGAGGCCTCTCTGGAGTGGGATGCCCCAGAAAATCCCCAAGGTTGCACTTGGGTAGGCAGGCCACTTGGAAGAACTGGGTAAGACATTCCAAACAGCCCCATGAGGGAGGGGCTGTGTTGGGGGAGGGGCTCAGGAATCCGCCTGGCCTTCAGGAAGACCCCAGCCACTCCTAATGGGAACCACACGTGGGGTGAGCTGAAATCCTGGATTGCCTGTGACGTCTGGCTTTGGAATCGGACACTTGGCTCAGGTCACTCCTGACCCGCTCAAGTCTGAGGCCTCCCTGGCTCCCTTCCTAATCGCTGCCAGACACATTCTGCCCTGCACCCAGCTCTGGGGCCTGCCTGGGTCCTGGAGAGGAGGTGCTTCCCAGTACCGCCTCCTTCCCCAACTTCCTGCTGGGAGAGAACCTAAGCTCTGGAGAAGTATGGATTCTCAGATCAGAATCCTAGGTTTCCTGCTGGGCCAAGGGTTGATGCTCTTAGAATATCAGAATCAGAAGTCCTTTCCATTGTCCCCCAAAACAATGTGTCCCGAACTTCACACCCCTCCTGGAGCCCTGAGCTGCTACTGGCCTTGTAGAAACTGGTGCCCTCGACCTTCATCTTGCCCCTGTAGCATCTATGAGGCTCTCTGGCTCCCACAGGGATAATTTCCTGCAGGACCTCACACACCCGGGGCAGGGAGCAGTCCAAAGGGCAGGGCAAGAGCCTTGTGAGCAAGTGGTTTGCTCCTGAGGATTCCCTGTAAAAGCAGGTTAGGGGAACAGGTGTCTCCTAGCATACTTCCTTATGCTCTCTCGTCCCCCTAACTCAAACACCTCCTGGCCCAGGGACTGGAACTGTGTCACAAGATGTCTTAACACAACATAACAGGTGTAGGAAAACTCCAAGTCCTTATTCGAGTGGGTCGCTCCAGCCTTTTGGCCATGGCTGTCATCATACCCGCTAAACCCTCTTCATAACCCTCTACCAATGGTGTGTATGTGTGTGGGGGTGGGGGTGAGGGGTTCACTTCCTGCTCAACTGCAGGACCCTCTCAGTGGTCCCCTACAGGCCCAGCCCCCTTCCTCCTGGGTCTCCTCCTTGAGAAGTTCCAGGCAGCCTGCTCAGGATCAGGCCAGGGGCCCAGGAGCTTGGACAGGCTGCATTCCTGGGGGAAGGGGAGAGGAGAGCAGGATTGCACAGAACCCCCTCCTCCCTTCCAACACAGACCCCAGGCTGCCCAGCCTGGAGCTCTCTTCTCCAGCCTGCTGAAGATGGCCAGAGCAGTGCCAGAAAAGCTCCTGGCAAAGGCAGCAATGCCAGGAACCTAGGAGCTTCTCCTGGGCTCTGCTGAGGAGGAAGACATCTGTACTTGCAGCTATTCCACCCCTGAGGGAACCTAAGGTTTTCCAGCATTATAATGACCCACAGCGGGCACTGGTAAGAGGCCCATGGGGCGAGACGGAGGGAATGCAGGGCAGAGGGATACGGCAACTCTTTGGCATAACTTAGCACCACACTCCTGCAAGGCAGTTCCATCTCCAGGGCGCAAGAACTTAGGGACTTGCAGAGAGAAATCAGGCCCAGCAGAATGGTAATCAGACAGCAGTTGTAGGAGATGATAAAGAGTGCTGGGGAGGAACAAGGAACCTCCTCCGGAACTGTATAGGTTCGGGTAGTCCCTCCAACCCAATCCACCCCCATCCCCCAGCCAGGTTTCGGGAAGCTCTCCCAATGAATATTTAATAGCTCAGCGCTGGGCCTGATTGAATTTTAATGCTGGCGACCCCGAGAGCTCCAGCCGAGTTCAGGCAATTAGTCAGGAGCCATTAACTGCTGACGGAGCTGATTTATGGGCGGGACTGGTGGTGGGTGGTGGGGGAGCCCAATCTGCGAGGAGGTCCTGGATTGGGCGGACAAAATCTCTGGGGTCAGCCAATCCTTACGGCTGTCTTGGCTTGGTTTGCATCTCATTTGCATAGCACTCCCACTAGGCAAACCTGTGAGGAAACCCAAGGGTAGGGGCCTCTGTCTGAGAGCTGGACCCAGGCTTGGCCCTTTTCCTGAGGCCTCACTGGCATTTATGTCAAGGAAAACCACGTTGTGTTTTGCACGTGGAATTTCATTATTCAAAGGATCTCTCCCCCACACACCCATATCTTGGTAAGGCCCAGTTCTGGGGGAAAATTCCAAAGGAGGAGCAGAGGGGTAGAGAGCAGGGCTGACCTGGGCACTCTGGGCAAAGCTGAGGGGCCTGGGGACCTAACAAAGAACTCTGGGTTAAAACAGACAGGAGTCCTGTGACTCTATGCGTTCCATGGCTCTCCCACCTCCCTGAGCCACCGCCCCTGCCAGTTCCGGGTACCCGCTTTGCTTCTCAGAAGGAGGTTCTGCACTGATGCAGATGAGAGTTGTGGGTTTTCATAGGACTGAATTATGCCTCCGAGGCCTGGGAATGAATTCAAGGGGCTCTTGGAGGAGATGACCCTCCTCCCCTCGCTACTCCTCATCCCCCTGACCTGTGTGAATGAGCTGGGACTCAGCCTGGAGTGCTCTATTGAACTATGCCCGACCCCTTAAATCGCAGGTCAAGGATTTAGCTGGCCTGTCGGCTGCCACTCTGGCAGGTGGCCTCCTCCTCACCAGCCCCCACCCCTGTCTGAGCCTTCAACCACTGAGGATGTGGTGGAGAGTGGAATCCTTCTCCTGGGGTCCAGGCCTTATCTGAGCTGGAGTGATCTATACTGAGGGACGGGCAATGGAAGGGAATGGAAAGAGCTCTGGGCTGAGAAGCCAGTCCCTACAGGGAGGCTTGTAGAGAAGCTGGCAGGGAGATGGGGGGTCATTAGTCAAGGATGGCTTCCTGGAAGAGGGAGGGCAGAGTAGTGCCTGGGAGGAAGGGAGGGACGGGTCAAAGAAAGAGAAAAGGAGAGGAAATCTACTGCAGGGGAACACCCTGTTGGAATCAGGAGAAGATGAAATGTAAGCTCAAAACTGTCCATCCCCGTCAGCAGTAGCTCAGTAGGAGCCTGCCTGCCTAGGCAGGTGAGGCTGAGTGTGAAGAGAAAATGAAAATTCCTATCACTACAGTGTGCCAGGCACTGTGCTGAGCACTTTAAATATATTGTTTCATCCAATCTTTATAGCATTCTCAGTAGGAGGGTGAAAAAACTGGCTTGAAACTCAACCTTTAAAAAAAAACTAAGATTATGGCATCCAATCCCATCACTTTAGGGCAAATAGAAGGGGGGAAAGTGGAAGCAGTGACAGACTTTATTTTCTTGGGCTCCAAAATTACTGTGGACAGCCATGAAATTAAAAGACACTCCTCGGAAGGAAAGCTATGACAAACCTAGACAGTGTGTTAAAAAGCAGACATCATGTTGCTGACAAAGGTCTGTCTAGTCAAAGCTATGTTTTTTCCAGGAGTTGTGTGCAGATAGGAGAGTTGGACCATAAAGAAGGCTGAGTGCCCAAGAACTGATGCTTTCCAATTGTGGGGAGTGGTGCTGCAGAAGACTCTTGAGAGTCCCTTGGACTGCAAGATCATACCAGTAAGGCCTAAAGGGAATCAATCCTGAATACTCATTGGAAGGACTGATGCTGAAGCTGAAGTTCCAATACTTTGGTCACCTGATGTGAAGAGCCAACGCACTGGAAAAGACCCTGATGCTGGGAAAGATTGAAGGCAAAAGGAGAAAGGGGTGGCAGAGGATGAGATGGTTAGATAGCGTCACCGATTTAATGGACATGAATTTGAGCAAACTCCAGGAGATAGTGGAGGACAGAGGAGCCTGTCTCACTGCAGTCATTGGTGTCCCAAAGAGTCAGACACGACTTAACGACTGAACAAGTTTTCTTAGAACTCCCAATTTACACATGAGGACTCTGAAGCTCCAAGAGAAGGGGTAACTTGCCCATGATCACATAGCTACTTGTTGGCAGAGTCTTTGCTCTTGTCCACCACTGCATTCTGCTTAGAGGCATCTCAAAGTCAACTTAGAACTCTTTTTTATACTCTTCAAATCTACTTCTTATCCCATTTTTTTTTTTTTTTTTTTGCTGTGCTGCACAAGATCCTAGTTCCCTGACAATGGATAGAACCCGGGCCCCCTGCAGTGGAAGTACAGACTGTTAAACATTGGACTGCCAGGGAAGTCCCCTCCCATGTTCCTTAACTTCCCTCTACCAGCTTCCCTCTAACTGGTGAACAGATACTGCAGGTAATCTTTGCCAAAATCCTGAGAAAGAATCCCATCTACACTGTCACCCAAGCCTGAGTCCTTGGTGTAATCAATGATTTACAATTCTGGGAACTACTTCCTAAAGATTTCTGAATTCCGTTCCCACCTCTTCCCCTTGGTTCAGGCCCAGGTAATTCTCAGGCCAGGTGAGGTAAGACAGGAGCCCTTATTGAGCCCTTACTATGTGCCAGGCCCCGTGCTAAGAGCATTCCTGCATTTTCTCTTAATTAATCCTCACCAGAAGTCTGAGAGTGGGTCCTTTGATTGCTAGATCACCATGTTACAACGAGGTGAAGAAAGTCAGGAAATGGTCCAAAGAAACCCCCAGTTGTACTGGGCTCACTAGGATGTTGGGGTGGGGAGGAAACCCCACCAGATGACACAGAGCTCCAAAATCTCTTGCCCTTTTCAGCTGTTCATAGAAGTTCACAGTTTCCTAGACTGGCTCTGTGTCCTGACCTCAGGGTGCTTCTCCCTGCTTTGACAGAGGAGTTGGGCTTCAAGTGACAGAAGACCCAACTTAAATATGCCCTAACCAGTAGGATGCTTGTTTATTTTGTTGCAAAGCAAGACTTAATATATGGGGCTGTTGGCTAATTCAGTGACACAGCAATGTTGTCAAGGAGCTACATTTCCTTCCTTCCTTGTTTGTTTCTTTTTTCATTCTTTACTTCTTTTATTAACTCTACTGAAATTACATGCAGTAGAATGCACATGGCAACCCACTCCAGTGTTCTTGCCTGGAGAATCCCAGGGACACACAGTCGTACACGACTGAAGCGACTTAGCAGCAGCAGCAGCAGAATGCACATTGTAAAAATACAGTTTGATGAGTTTTGACAAATATACACCTGGTAGCCACCATTCCAATCAAGATATAGAACACTGATATCATGCCAGAAAGTTCTCTTGTGTCTACCTGTAGTCCCTTCCTCCCTTATCCTCATAGGTAACCCTTGATCTGATTTCTACCTTCATAGATCAGTCTGATATGTTCTAGACCTTCCTATGAAGGGAATCATATTATATATACTCTTCTGTGTCTGACCCTTTTGCTTCCGACAGTGTTTTGGAGATTCATCCATTGGGTTGTATGTGTCACAGTTTATTTTTATTGCTGAGCAGGATTCCATTCTCTGAATACTGTATTGCATTCTTTTTTCTCTGCCATTTTCATCATGTTGGTTTACGTCCTTGTACCCTAACTTTTCTTAAAATCACAAGATGGCTCTGCAATACTAGATACCACGTACAGACAACAATATTCAGAGTACAAGAAAAGCTGTTTCTCCTTTGGCTTCTGAGAAGTCTTTCCAGAATTCTCCCAAAGAACATCATCCTCTCATACATCATAGGCCAAAATCATGTAAGTCATAGTACATGTCCAGCCTTGTTAAAAATTAATTAATTTGTTTGGCTGCCTTGGGTCTTAATTGCAGCACATGGGATCTTTCATTGTGGTGCAAGGGTAACTTAGTTGCCCCAGGGAATGTGCAATCTAGTTCCTCAACCAAGGATTGAACGCATGTCCCCTGCATTGGAAGGTGGATTCCTTTTTTATTTTTATTTATTTATGTATTTTGGCTGTGCTGGGTCTTTGATGCTGCATGGGCTTTTCTCTAGCGGTGGTGAGTGGGGGCTACTCTCTAGGTGCAGTGCTCAGGCTTCTAACTGCTGTAGCTTCTCTTGTTATGGAGCACAGGCTTGAGGCACACAGGCTAGTAGTTTTGGTACACAGGCTTGGTTGCTCTCTGGCATCTTCCTCGACCCAGGATTGAACCTGTGTCTCCTGCATTAGCAGGCAGATTCTTACCACTGAGCCAGCAGGGAAGCCCAGAAGGTGGATTCTTAACCATTAAATCACCAGGGAATTCCTTACATGTCCGTTCTTAAACCAAACACTGGCAGAGAATAGAATTCCCACAGGTGTCTCAGACTAATCCAGACTCACCCCTGGGGCTGGGGAGGGGCTTGGCCTCCCTAAAGAACCTGGCAGCCCGGTCCCTGAGAAAATACCAAGGCTCTGTTAGCAAGAAATGGGGGGCAATGTTTGTTGGTCAATGATCAGTAGTCTCTGCTTTATCTGATTCTTCAATGTTAACAATTCAGGTTTTGTTCAGGGATCCACCTCTCAAGAATGTAACCCATTTCCAACAAAGGAGTAAACCCAGATGGAGTAAATCCTGATATGTCTGTGTCAGTCCTAGTAATCCTGCCCACCCCCACCCCGCGCGCCAACCCAGCCAGAGATTGGTTTAAGTATGAGAACCATGGAAGACACTGATTGTAGCCACCTAACATCCATTCTTCTGTCTTATTCCTCAATAATAAAGAGCTGCATTTTATTTGGGGTGACACAGTGCTCTGCTGAAAAAATGTTTTTAGTTTTTCTTGTAGCTACATACGGCGTGTGACCAAGTTCTGACCAATACGATGTAAATAGAAATGCTGGTGGAACATCTGAGAAGGTTGCTTACGAGAGCTGATTCTGCTGAGGAACAACCTCTGGTCCTTCATTTTTGCTACTTTTGGTCTACAACATGGATCCAACATGGCCTACAACATGGAACTCCAGCAGCTATTTTGGAACATGAAGTGGATTTGAGAATGAAATCATATGAGATATACTGGGCCTCAGTGATACTGAAACTATAGAGCCAGAACACCAGCACCGTCTATTTTCAGACTTTTTCAATTTATTTATTTTAGGTAGAAGTGGATGTATTCAGATTCAGAGAGAAGCACACTCACAGACAGAGCATGGGCCATCGTAGGGTGAGTGCAGCCAGACTTCTTTTATATGAGAAAGAATAAACTTCAATATTGTTTGAATCACTCTGAATTTTGCCAACATCTACAACTGATGAACATAGGCAATAACGATTTCTGGTTAAAGAGACGAGAGGGAAAATCCTCTGGATGTCTCTGGGAGAAGTTTCTTTGTTCTCAAAAGGAGGTACCTGAGAGGAATAGTTGAGCCCATGAGGGATGATTAGAACTACATTCGGGCATTTTGTGACTTGAGGGGAGCCATCTGGGGACACAACAGAGATGGTGAGGGTGTTGGATATGAAGATGGAAGGAACCTGGGTCCCTGAAGAAGGTGCTGAGTCTCTGAATTAATCAACTCTGGAGTTACCATTTCTCATTTTTATGTAAAATATTGTGTTTGATCAATTCAGAAATGCACATTTGGTCACATTGTGACATTTCTGAAATCAGTATGCACCCTACTATCAGCACCGCCTTAACCCGCTGCCAGCCAGGTAGCAGTTGTGCTTTACAGCTGGACACGTGTCCTAGCTGCACACATACACATTTTGGTGACTTTCCTGCTGTCGTGATTGGACAATCGCAACCCAATGATGTTTCAGTCCATAAACCATATAAGGACTCTCTGGGTTCTGACTGATATCTAGAAATTTTTATCAACTATCTGTCAAGATCATCTGCCAGCATCAAGACTTCCAGAATGAATATTGATGGCTTAAAAGGAAGCCTCAAGGTTAACAGCGGATATGGTAGATAACCTGCAAAACAGTCCCCAATGGTCATCACCTCCTGCTAGTCACACCCCTGTGTAGCTCCTTCCCACAACGTTCTGGTTTGGTCTTTGTGACCGGTTAGCGTAGGGCAGAAATCAGGACACTATGTCACTTTTGATGCTTCTGAACTGTGGTGTTGGAGAAGACTCCTGAGAGTCCCTTGGACTGCAAGGAGATCCAATCAGTCCATTCTGAAGGAGATCAGCCCTGGGATTTCTTTGGAAGGAATGATGCTAAAGCTGAAACTCCAGTACTTTGGCCATCTCATGCAAAGAGTTGACTCATTGGAAAAGACTCTGATGCTGGGAGGGATTGGGGGCAGGAGGAAGAGGGGACGACAGAGGATGAGATGGCTGGATGGCATTACTGACTTGATGGACGTGAGTTTGAGTGAACTCTGGGAGATGGTGATGGACAGGGAGGCCTGGCGTGCTGCAATTCATGGGGTCGCAAAGAGTCGGACACGACGGAGTGACTGAACTGAACTGAATTGATGTCACTTTCAGTATTAGGATATAAAAAGGCTGTGGCTTCTGTCTTGGGTGACTGACTGAGCAGGAAGTAGATTCTGCTGCCCACAGCTTGAGGGCTAGCTTGTAAGACTCTGCCCCAGAAACATCCAGCTAAACCACTCCCAGATTCCTGACCAATAAAAATAACATAATAAATGTTTGTCTCTTTTAACTGCTGAGATTTGGGGTGATTTTTTTTTTTTTACAGAGCAATGAACAATTAATTCAGTGGAGCAGTCTTTTAAGAAATATTGTCTCACCAGTCCTTTAATCTACCCTGATGAGGAGTCCATGTGGAAAAACACTGGCAGCTCAGAGTTGAAAAGTGATTCCAAGAATCAGACTCTGGATGTAATAAACTGAAAGAAATTCATAAGTAATTTATTTCACCCATGTTTTCCTTGTTCAATAGGTGAAAAAGTAATTTATGTTTAAAAGTAGGGACTTCCCTGGTGGTCCAGTGATTAAGAATGTGCCTTCCAATGTAGGGGAAGCAGGTTTGATCCCTGGTCAGGGAACTAAGATCCCACACGTCACGGGACAGGCCCGAGCATCACATCTAGAGAAATCCCATGCACAGCAGCAAAGAATAAAAAAAAGTCAAAAGGAAAAAAAAAAGTGTATTTCCACGTAAGTTCAAAAGGACATTTTAAGTAAATGTAAAATAAAAATTCTAAGTGATAAGAAATCATAGTGTGTGAGTATGTGTGTGTCAGTCATTCAGTCGTGTCCGACTCTTTGCGACCCCATGGACGATAGCTCCCCAGGCTCCTCTGTCCATCCATGGAATTCTCCAGGCAAGAATACTGGAGTGGGTAGCCAGTCCCCTCCTCAGAACATCTTCCTGTCTCAGGGATTGAACCTGCGTCTCCCACACCACAGGCAGATTGTTTACTGTCTGAGCAACCTGGGAGTGAAAGTGGCTCAGTCGTGTCTGACTCTGCGACTCCATGGACTACACAGTCCATGGAATTCTCCAGGCCAGAGTATCGGAGTGGGTAGCCTTTCCCTTCTCTAGGGGATCGAACCCAGGTCTCCCACATTGCAGGCGGAGGATTCTTTACCAGCTGAGCTGCTAGGGAGCAACCCGGGAAGCCCTAAGAAATCATTATGTCAGTTTAATTGGCAGTGCTTTTTCTTTCTAATGGTACATAAAGTAACAGTGCTTCTTAATATCAGTGGCATCTAAATTGGATGAAATATGATCACGTGTTTTGCTTACTGTACAAGCCATTGTGAGGCCAGTTTTCTGGGACTTGCCATTGAGGATTCTAACTCAGCTGTGTAGGACAGGGTTGAGGAGGAAGTGAGTGAGGAGCAGGAGAGAACAGTGTGTGAGGGAGACTAGGAGGAGGCTGGGCAGGGGTCTGTGGTCAACAGCTCTAAAGTATTTACGAGAAACCCATGTTGCTCACTGTTTTAAGTCCTAAGCCTCCAGTGCGTTATTAAGGTCCTAGCAATTGCTGGCTACGTTGGAAATACTTGCATTTCCCAAACAAAAGTAAAGACATGTGACCAGACACAGGAATTTTCCTATATTTAAAATTTTTTAACCCACCGGTACCCCCCCTCCCCCACCCAAAGCCATGCTTTTAGTTTTACAGCTTTAGGGCTCATACAAGGGCAAGTGGAAACATGCCAGACAGAGGCTTCCCTGGGACATAGGTTGCCCCTCATCTCCCAGAGCAGCGGCCAGTTGTTGGGAAAATGTCCAGGGGCCAGAATCTCAACTAGGCAAGAGAGGGGACTGGGGCTAGGAATCCAGATAGCTTTAGAGTTAGGTGTGAATCGCGATTCCTACATCCTTGACGACTCAATCGTTTGTTTCATAAACATCTCACCCTTCCTTGGGAAAGTCGCGTGAGGACTGGGCATCTATCATCAACCCACTTTACAGATTGGAAAGCTGAGGGGAGAGGGTTAGTTTACAGGGTGAAGGACAAACCAAGATTTGAATTCAGGCAGTCTAGCTCCAGAGCCTGTGCCTGTCTCAGTCACTGCCTTAGGGCACTTTAGATCTGCGGGAAATTTAGCAATCGCTGATCCAAACCCTTGATTTTACAGTTGAGGAAGCAGCGGTTTCACAGGGGGTGCAAGCCTTGCCCAAGATCCACCATGAAGCGTGGCTGGGCGAGACCCGGGCTGGGGCACTCTGGATTAGAGCTGGTAAAAGAAGGGGGCGAAGGAGGGGGCTGTAGGCACCCGGCAGCACTGCCCCTCCCCACCTCGCCTCCAGTGCAAAGCACCCCATCTTTCCATTTTGGGAACGGGTTTTACTTGGTGGGAGGAGAGGTGGGGGTGGCCTCGGAAAGCCACTCGGCCTCCTTCATTCTCGGGATTCCCTGAGGGAGCCATTGTCCGGGAGGAATGTTCGGCCGGCAGCCCCGAGGGGGGCGGGGCCTCTCTGCGTGCCCCAGACAAGCCTGCTTTGTGCTCTCCACGCAGGGCCCCTTCTGGCCTTCCAGGTATTTTTCAGGGCTTCCAGGCCAGGTCGCTAAAGGAGGAAGCTATTGGAAAATGCCTGGGCCTTGGGAGAGGCACTGGGCCCTAAAAAGCCAGTCTAGGAGGGCTGCCTGGAGGAGATGTGAGGGCATCACCCAGAGACCTGGGGGTAGTGGCTCCTCAAAGCTGAAAATTTGCATTCCCAGCATCTTATTACTAGAATTTGATCCTAATCGGACACACGCACAAAGCTGAGTGTTACAAGTCAGTTCATCACGCTTTTATTTCCGGGGGAGAAAAAAATCGACAACAGATGAAATTGTTAAATTAATTCTTGCATGTCCAGATGATGGAATATTAAACTGTCATTAAAATTATGTGATATAAACAACAAGGATTAATCATATAGCACAGGGAACTATATTCAGTATCTTGTAATAAACTATAATGGAAGAGAATCAGAAACAATAATATAGATATATACATATATATGTATTGCAGAGTCACTTTGCTGTACACCTGAAACTATCACAATATTGTACATCAACCATACTTCAATAAAAAATTATGTGATATAAATATATGTACAGACAGGAAAAAATACTCAAAATACTTGTTATTGAGAAAAGCAGTTTATAAAATAGTGTCAATCTCTCTATATATATACATATCTAGAAAAATAATCTGCCTTATTCCAAAATCTTACTAGTGGTTTTCTCTGAGTGGTAGGATTAAAGAGTGTTTGATTTTGAAAACAAATTTTTGTTTTGTGCTTCTCTGTATTTTCTAATTCTAAAAGATACTGTAAAAAGATGTTTTGTGTAACTAAAGTAGTGTGTGTATGTTTGTGTGTGTGTGTGATAACTGCCTGCTGCTTAGGCTGGGTTCCCCCCACCGGAGAAGTTTCTCCAGTTCTCAAGGGTAGGCAGGGACAGCTGTTCAAGCGTCAGAAAAAATGAACAGTGAGCATCAGACAGGCAATGTGTCTGAGCCCAGTAATAATAGCAGCAACTTGCTTAGCACTTCACACAGTGCTTCCACATGCACGATCTTATTTGAATGCTACCACAGCCCTCTCAGGACACATCCTTCACCTTTTACAGGTGAGGAGCCAGGCTCCAGCCGCTGAGAGCACCTCCTCAAGTGGGGGAGCTAGGATTGAATCCAGGGTCTCAGATCTCCAGTCACCACATCCCACTGCCTCCCCATGCATGTCCACTTCAGCATCTGCATTTGTTCCTCCACCTGTCCCTCTCCTTCTCTGACTGTGAGTTTCTCTGGTGCACTTAAGAGTGTTATTCAAGTCTCTGTTCCCAGGACTTAATACATGGTAGGCATCAGTACATGCTATGGAATGAACAAATGAATGAACAAACAAACATTCAAACCTGGAGCCCTGGTGAAGTAAGTCTTAGTAGTTCCCAAACCAGTTCTTTGTAGCCTGTGTCTCTTTATACTTGCTGTTCCGTATTTATTTCCTTTTTGTTCTTTAATACTTGCAAAGCCTTTTGGAAAATGGCTGACAGGGAGTGTGTGGGAACAGCTCTTCGTCTGGATCTGAACCAAAGCTTTAAAAAGGCTCCCACTACCCACTACGCAACAGTAACTGGAGGCAGCCACCCTAGAGGCCAAGGGCACAGAGGAGAAGCCCTGGGTGAGCTCTCCTCCCTGCCTGGGGGGAGGGTTTCTATCCAGGACCAGTGCTTGGAAGGGATGGGGCTCCTCTCTTTGAGTACAGACCCTTCCAGACCCCAGACCCAGAGTGGTGGACGTTCCTTCGTTGGAGAGAGGGCTGTGGTTACAGAGGCTGGGCCAATCAGGGAAGGCATCCTGGAGGAGAGACCTGGGAGGCTGGTTTAGTAAGGGGAGAGGCCAGGGCAGAGGGGAGAAAAGCAGGGAACATGCCTGAGCAGTTGGGCGCTGGATGATTTAAGTACAACCAGATGTGCTGGGAATCTCCTGTCAGGCCCAGCCCCAGTGAGGGCAGTGTGGGGGTGGGGGAGATCTCTGGGCCACTTGGATTTCCAGTTCCCCATTCTGCCCTGGATCTGTAAGCTTTAAGGAAGGGAGAAGCCAGTGGAGTTCCAGAGGAGCTGGCATGTGAGAGAGTGAGCCAGGCAGGCTTGGGTGGAGTCTTATGCCTTTGGATAAGGTATAGGAAGGGAAGGGTTCTTCCAGGAAGCAGGATATTTATTGGGCTCAATCCCTGGAACCTAGAAAAAAGGATTAGGAGAGCCCTGGGGTAGGAGTTACCAACTCTGCTGGGAGTAGGGGATAGCTAGGGAAACTTTACAGAAGAGGACATATATAAGTTGGGGTTCTGCAGGATGAATAGGAGTTGCCCAAGCAGAATAGGTGAAATGATACTCCAAGGAGGAAGACTGTGGTTTTAAAATGGTGTGGGTGCTTAGCGAGAGGTTCTGTGGGGGTATATCATAGGGGTAACGTGGTGGGATGACAGTTCAGTTTGGGGTGCTGGCCCAAAGGCCAGGATGGGGGTGGGATGGGTACGCTATTGCTCACAGACCAAATGGCAAAGCCAGAGGAGGTATGAGGATTTTGGAAGTGGGTCCCTGGGTCCCAGGCCTCTGGAGGAAAGGAGGGGACTGATAGCCAGCGCCAGCTCCTCCCCCAAGTCTTAAGTGGTCTGGCACAGAGCTGTGTCTGCTCAGAGGAAAGGGTGCTTTTTCTTATTCTCATGGAAGCTCTTAAGAGCCCTTGGCTAGCTGTGAGGTGGGGATTGGACCCAGACACAGACTGTAGCTCACTAGGAAGGCAAAGTTGGTATAAGCACACAAAGAGTAAGTGAGGGCATGAGCAGGGTTGGGGAGGCACTGGGAACTGGGCCTTGAAGTCTGAACAGCCAGAAAGAGAAGGGTTACGGCTCCACTTGTAGGGGAGTAGCCTGAGCCTAGGGTGAGTGGGGGGTGTGGTAGCTAGCGGGTGTGGTATGCTCTGGGCACACACCCTAGTCCCCCAGCCTGGACACATTTCCTTCCTTTCTTGCTTCTTAGTGACTCCTGAGTGGCCGATCCAGAGGACTACAAAGAGAGGTCTCTCCGCCCTGCCCTTTCCTCTTCCTCTCTTCCATTTCTTTCTCCCTTCCTCCCCCTACCCCCATCCTTCCCCAGGCTCTTTTCTTTCCTTCCTTCTCACCCCACCTGCTCCTCCCTCCCTCTCTGGCTTCTGCATCTTCCCTAACTTTCTTTTCTCCCTTCAAAACCCTTCATGCTGATTCTCCCTGGGCCAGCAGGGGTTGTTTTCCTTGATGTTTTCGGAAAGGCCTTGCAAGTCTCTGGGCCAGGAAGATCACATAGACACACCTCTGCACACATACCCATGTCCCACACCCACACGCACAAGTGCACCCACACGCACACGTGCACAGGCACTCGGCAGCACGCCCAAGCATAGTATCTGCCTCCTCCTTGGATGTCACATGAGCAAAAGAGCTGGGAAAGAATGGAGGGCTCTCTGCAGAGGCCAAGCAGAGCATTACCGTCAACACTACCACTATCATTATCCAATCCATCGCCAGGCACTTGACCTACCCAGGGATGATCACAAGACCAGCCAGAACTCTGTCCTCAGCAGGGGGCTCTTAGGGCACAGATCCCTCGACCTCGACTGGGGACAGTCAGGAGTCCTCAGAGAACAGACCCTCCCCCAAGGCCCCGCCCAGGAGGGCAGACATGATGAAGGGCCATTTGCCAGGATTGAGTATTTGTCAGCCCAGGAGGCTGGATGATGTATTAACAGGACTTTAATGAGCTTGGGGAGGAGGAGCCACACTTCACTGCCTGAGCCTGGTGCGCAGAGGAGTGACCAGATCAACCTCACCCCCATCTACTAACATAAGTCAACCTATGCCTGTTTGCCCATCAGAAACAATTCAGCGCCTCCAAGTTGCAGCCCTTTCCCCCGTCAAGTCTGGTAAAGGCCTCTCGGTATGCTATCTTACTGGGAAGGCCTTCCTGAGGTCTAACCTCATTTTTCATACCAGCTCTGGAGGAATGGGGGAGGGGTGTATGTGAAGGAGAACCCCTTCCCTGCTCCAGGGGAGCACCTTATCAACTCCTTCCTCCACCCTCACTCCTGTCATCCACCCCACCCTGGAGCCTGGAGGAGCATGGCCTCCACTGCCCTAGCAATGCCAGGCTTGGCCTCCCGGTACCAGTGCTGCTGGCACAGCTCATGTGGACATTCCCCTTATGTCAGGGAACATTCCTGCCCCTGACCCTTGGGGACCCTGACAGATAGGGTGGAAAGAGTACAGTTGATTCTAGATCCAACTTTGCTGTGTGACCCCAAGCATGTCTCTTCTCTCTGGTCCTCAGATACCCCATCAGTAAAGAAATTCTCAACAAATTCCTTCTCCCTCTGTTGTCTCGGGATTGTCCCTTCAACTTGGGGTTCAGTTTTCCTACAGCAGCTATGGCTCCATTTCTTCTGCCTTTCCGATTTTGAAGCCAGAGTTTTCAAATGCCCCACCATTCTGACCCTGTGCCAAGGTGTGGTCCTAGGGATGTAGAATAGAGAGGAAGAGAGAGTTCTGGGGTCCGAGAAGATCCTGATTTTGATGAATTCCAGAAACTGCCTGGGTTCTAGTCTTGCTTTCTTCTGTGGGTTGGGAAAAATATAGGAGCCTCCTGGTTTCCCTTAAGGGTACTTAACTCTGGGAGATCAAAACCCAGAGCTACCAGAGAGGGCTGGTGAGACCCCAGAGGAACCACCACTAGCAGAAGGGAAGGGGAGAGTTTAGAATTCTACAAAACACTGAAGACAGAGCACTACCGGGCAGCTGACCTTGTCCAGCTAGTGCTCAGTCAGAGAGGGTGAGCAGTGCCGGAAAGAAACAAAAACATCTCAGAAGACACGACCCGCAGCACTGCCCTTGCGTGGGAGCACAGGCGATCTTGGGACCCGAGGTGCTCAGCATCTCCTAAAGGAGGAAATGTATCTGGAATTTCCAACCTAAGCTTGGATCTCTCTCCTAGAACCTCCTGGGGCAAAGTGGGTTCTGCGGGCTGCTGGGTCTGCAGGTTTCCTTTCCTGTCTGGATCGCTGCTGAAGCCTGGAATCACTGTGTCTGCCAGAATTCTATCCTTGGAGCTGCTGCCCCGGGAGAAGGATGTGCCAGTGGGACGCTAGGTGTTGCCGGCACAGAGTGGACGCTCGCAATGTTTGAATGAATGCACTCATCAATGAACGCCTTTGGACAACTCTTAAGCAGATCACAGGTGCGGGATTCATCCTGCTTGGCTCAGTGTGGCTGCCGTCTTCTGGGGAAAGCCCTCCAGTGAAGCTCACAGTTTAGACATCACATCCCACCCTCCATTGCCCACCTCCTGGGCTCTCGGTCTTCCCCCCGAACCCACCCCACTTGGAGTCCGCGCAGAGCAGTGGACTTGCTGAGCTGCGTGTATGCCACCCACTCTGTGCATCCGGGCTGGCAAAGCCAACAGTTCACCTGGGGCAGGTAGGAGGGTGGGAATGAAAGAGTGAGTCCACCAGGCTTTGGCCGAGAGGCCGAGGCAGTCCAGGCAGTGGGGGTCGAAGGCAGCTAGCGGACGGGGCGGGCCGGGCCTGCTGTTTTCCCCTTTGCCCTTCGACCCAGGAAGCCGCTCACACCCGGCGGACACGCTCGGCCGCCCTACTGCTCTGTCCCGGCCTCCCCCTTCGGGGACCGCTCCCCACCCGGCCCGGCCTCCACCCCACCCCAACTTCCCGCTCCAGCGGCCCAGGAGAGGCGGGGGCGGGCCTGAGAGTGGCGCAAGGACACTCCACACCAAGGGTCATTTGCTCTTTTTTCCCCCTCTGTGGCTAATTTATTTTAGAGCTAGGGGAGGAGAGGGGCGGGGCCAGGCCGGGCTGGTGGAGGGGAGGGGCCCGGCGAGCTTAGGGGAGATGGGGGCGGGGCGGGGGCGAGGAGGGGAGGGCGGGGAAGTGGCCGGGGGTGGAGAGGGCCGGGGAAGGGGCGGGAGTTGGGGGAAGGGAGGGGCACTAGGGGAGGGGAGGAGCAGGGAAAGGGGAGGGGAGCAAAGGCCTGCGAGGGAGGGCGCTGGGGGCGGGCGAGGGGAGGAGGGGGTGGGGGTGGGGGTGGGGGTCCTGCCTGCGGGGGGAGCCGGGGCGGCCCCTTGTCCGGCCACCCCCACTGCCCAGTCCTGCTCCTGCCCGCGGCGGCCGCAGCAGCCGCAGCAGTAGCGGCTCCAGGATGGTGAGCGCCGCTGCCCCCCAGCCCCGGCCTGTCGCCCCCGGCCCGCGCCCCGGCCCCGGGGCCGGACGCCCCCTCAGGCCGCGCACACTCACCTAGGACCCGGCCGGGATGCCGAGGTACGAGGCCGCGGGCCTGGCGGGGGCAGGCACGGGAGCGCGCGGGCGGGCCGAGGTCAGGGGGTGGTGACCGTTCGGTCGGGGTGTCCGGAGCTTTGTCCGCGGGCGCGGGGCAGTGCGAGGGCCGGAGAGGGCGGGGGCTGCGGGTCGCGGGGTTCGACGAGGCGGGGGTCGAAGGGCAAGGCCAGCGAGAGACCCGGGCGGGTGCGTGGGATCTGAGGGTCACTTCCCGGGGGGAGGGGGCGGACAGGGAAGGGGCACTCCTCTCAGCCGCCGACGGGCACCCTCTTCGCCGCCCCCTTTGGTGCGGAGGCTGCAGCAGTAGCGAGCGGCAGGCTCTGGGGGGAGCCTGCGGGATTGAGGGGTGGGGACCCAGAATTTGCGGGTTCGGGTCCCAGAAGGATCCAGTGTCCGGAGCCCGAAGGCCGGCCCGAGGCCCCTCCCACTCCGTCAGGTCTTTGTCCAGCGGCCCCTGTGTGTGAGGGAGGGGGGTGGGGACTGGGTTCCAGGCCCGGAGATTCCCCAGCATCGTGACGGGGCAGTGACAGGAGACTGAGGCCACTTGGGGCCCTGCGTCTCTCACGCCCACCCGCTGCCTTTCTTCTCTTCTGGCCCGGGAGAGCAAAGCCCCCATCTCCGAGTCAGGGAAGCCGCACTTACCTTTACCCCTGGGCTACAGGCTGCTAGGGAGACCCTCTAAGCTCCCGGCTCTCTCTCTAGAGCCCTTTAAACTTCCCCACTCCGAGAGCCCTCTCTTGATCTAAACAGAGATTCCCTTACTAAGGACCCCGCTCTGTAGAAGGTCCTCCGCTAGGGTTGGGCACACAGTAGGTGCGCAGGAAATGTAGGCCTCCTCCTTGGGCCCCTCCCGTCCCGGTGGCCTCTTGGGCGGAGAAGGCCTGGGAAGGGGTCTGCGCGGGGGCGAGTGTAAGCGGCCTGGAGCCTGCGCCCAGCGGCAGCCAGGAGCCCGGAGCGGAGGGGTGGGTGGGCTGTTAAAGGGACGGTCACTAAATCAGGATTAGGCCGTGAGGCTGTCAGGCTGCTAGGCCCTGTCTCCATGGATACCTAATTTGGAGGAGAATAGAGGACGGAAGAATGTTTGCGTTGTCGTCCGCCAGGGCTGCAGAGGCTAAGCGGACTCCAGCCCTCGGTTTGGCAGCAAGGAATGGGGAGCCAGTTCGAACCCCACTCTGGGCTGCGGCGGGGCGGGAGAACTTTTCGGTCTGGGGGCCCAGAGCCTTCCCTGAGGAGTTGCTGGAGTGGGCCAGGTGGTGCGGTGGTCCAGTGAACTCTGACCGTGCACAGGGAGCCCCAGACCCTCCCCGAGTCCAACCTGAACCCCGGTGCATCCTCCTGGGAACGGCCGGGCTGGGGTTCCTCAGAGCCCCCCTCCCGGAGCTCCTAGCCGGGTGCAAACACCGTCCTCCGCTGCTCCGTAGGCGGGGAGGACTGACGCGCTGGGCGGCTCGAGGTTGAGCGCGGCGGCACCTAGGCGCGCGCGGGTACCCGGCGGCTGCCCGAGCCGCGGGGCAGGGGGCGGGGCGGACTTCCTGGGGTGGGCGAGAAAGGGGTGGGGCTTGCCTGCAGGCCTCGCTCCGCCGGGTGACAGGCCTCGTAAATCCCCCTCTCCCATGTTTAACGCCATTTCATTTATTTCCACTCGATTCCTTGGGAGTCCGCAGCAACCACGGCTGTACGGAGCGACCCTTGTGCCCTCCCAGTAATGTCTTCTTGAGGAAAGTTATCTTGGGCCAAAGGGAATTAGCTCTGTGGGGACAGTGGAGTGGCTCCTGGGGGAGGCCCAGTGACCTCCACTTTTCAGGGGGACCCCCATCTCCTCAGGGGATGAGGAGGTCTGAGAGACACATGGATGAGTTTGGTCTCCGAGGGCCTGCGGGGTGTAGGCCCTTTTCTGGCCATGGTGTAAGGGTGGGGTGGGCTGAGAATGAGGTGAGTGGACAAGTCCAGTGCTCCGCCTGGAACGGGGCAGGAGAGGGCCCCGATCCGAGTGTAGTGTTCTCAGAGCCTTGCTCTCGGTCATCCATGGCCGCAGCTTTTTATGGAGCAAAAATCCCCTCCCCTCCCCTGCCTGGGCTGCCGCTTTATTGCAGAGACCTCAGACTCTCCACGCAATTTCACGCCTCTCTGCCTTTGCTCTTGCTGTTCCCTCAGCCAAATGCCTTCCCATTGTCCCTGTCTCTCCACAGCCTCCTCATTCTTCAAGGCCCGACTCGGATGCCACACTTCCCCCATGTAGCCTCCCCCAGAGCCCGCAGCTCTAGGCACTCACTCCTCCCTGCATGTTCTCCTAGCCCTGCACCTGTGCCTCCCTTCAGCCTCGGAGGCTGTGTTGGCACTAGGCTTTGCCTCCAGGAGGCCAGGGGTGGGGCGTATACTTCCCTGCACCCCATCCCCACTGGGCTTGGCACTTTGTAGGTGCTCCATAAATATTTGTTGGTTGAATAAAAGGATTTTCGCCAGGGCAGCCTGCAAACCATGGCCTTCCAGGCAAATAGCTCTGTGCTCCTGGGTGGGTGGAGGTCCCTGGGTGGGTCTCTTCCTCCTCCTCCTGGCTAACCCTCCCCCACCCCCCAAGTCCGGGAGGACTTTGCCCCTTGCTTTCCCCACAGACCAGCATTCTTTCTCTGCCATTATCATCCTGTTAAACAGAGAGGCCAGTCAGGATCCATATGGATCACATTAACAATTGCTTATTATCTGGGCCAGAACTGCCCCCACTCTCCACCCCCGGCTCCTACTGCTGCAGTTGCTGGACCCTTAGGAACCCAGCTTCCCCCTCCCCCGCCATTGGTCAGCCAGGGATTGCAGGGGACAAGCTGATCTCCCTTATCCTCCCTGTGCATTCTATTTAATTTACTTCTTCTTGACTTGGCTGGCTCCTCTACCCGATTTAATGAAAACTAGTTTCCCCATGGGAGCATGGCTCAGTGAAGTTCCAGGGTTGCTGAGGAGAGGGGTGGACCTGAGTTCAGATACACCCTGTGGTCCAGAACACCAAGAGCTTCTGCTTTCCAGTGAACAGAGGCTGTGGGCTCAGTAGGCCCCACAGGACTGACCATGGGGTATGCTGGTGTGTTCTGCCATCTCGCCCTGGGCTGGCCCTGCTCCCTTTTGGGAGCTGGCAGGCTAGCAAGGAAGATGAAGGCAGGAGAGACCCTGCCAGACTGTGTGGGTCCCCACCTTGTGTTTCAGTCGAAGAATCAAGAAATTCAAGAGTGGCTGCTGAGTTAGCCTTGAAAGAGGAGTGGAGTTTCTGTTTAAATGCATATAGCCCAAGAAGGAATGGAAGGGATCTTCAAGATTACCAGGCCCCACCCCAACCAGGCCTGGGTTCACAACTTTTTTTGATTTACAGACCCCCTTAGAAGGACCAACAAAAGCCATCCCCAGAAAAATCCACTTTTATCAATTGACACCAGACTTTGCATTCTGCTTTAAAGGCTCTTGGACCCCCTGAGCCCCTTGGGGTCTGTGCCTCAAGAACCCCTTGCCCTAGTCCAGACGCCCCTGAAGGGCTGAGAGCAGAGTGAGGCCTAGAGCCCAGCATTCTTGCTCTTCACTCTGTGCTTTCTCCATGGCAGGAGGACAGGATGAGCCAAGAGACCAGGGGTATCGGATAGAACTGTTGGGCCCACCTTTGAGTGGAAAAGGTTCACCCTGCCTGGGTCAGGCTATGGGCCAGTCATCTCATCTCTGAGTGTGTCACCTGGAGTGAGGAGGTCCAGGGGTTATTTTGTTTCAGAACCCACTCATCCCAAGGATGAGTGACAGGAGAGTCTAGCTCTTCTCTGAGCATTCTCTTAAGTGTCTTGATGAATCATAGCTAACACATAGAACTTATGTGTATATCTCTTATTCTATATCTCATCTGTGAATTGCAACTAATTATGGCACCCTCCTCATAAGCATTTTTGTGACAGTTAAATGAGGCAGGAGCTATGGGCCTGTGAGGGTCTGGTCAGAAATGCAGTGCTCAGGGTTATACAGATCTTCCTTGACTTATGATAGGGTTATGTCCTGATAAATGCATCGTAAGTTGAAAATATTTTTAGGTCAAAAACACATTTAATACACCTAACCTACTGAACAGGCTTCCCTGGTAGCTCAGATGGTAAAGAATCCACCTGCAACATGGGAGACCTGGATTCAGTCCCTGGGTTTGGAAGATCCCTTGGAGGAGGGCATGACAACCCTCCTTGCCTGGAGAATCCCATGGACAGAGGAGCTTAGTGGGCTACAGTCCATGATGTCTCGAAGAGTTGGACACGACTGAGCGACAGCACAGCACAGCACAGCACAACCTACTGAACATCATGGCTTAGCCTCGCCTACCTTACAGGTGATCAGGAATACTTACGTTAGCCTAAAGTTGGGCAAAATCATCTAACACAAAACGTATTTTATTATAGTGTTCAGTATCTCATGTTAGTTATTGAAGACTGTACTGAAAGTGAAAAACAGAATGGCTTAATGGGTGCAAAATGGTTGTGAGTGTATCACTTGTTTACACTTGAGATGGCATGAATGACTGGGAGCTGCACCTCATTGCCATTGTCTGGCATCACAGGAGAGGATCCTACTGTGTATTACTAATCTGGGAAAATATCAACATCCACAATTCAAAGTATAGTTTCTACTGGATGAATATCACAGCATTGTAAAGTCAAAAAGTTTTAAGTCAAACCATCATGGGTTGGGACTGTCTTTGATTACTACTGATGTTGACATTTTCCTGCTTGAGCCAGTCAAGAAGGGACTGCAATGGAGCCACCCAGGTGCCTTGCTCTCTTTTCCTTTAGTACTGAGGAGGCATGGGCAGTCAGCCTTTGCAGTTCACCCTGGGGACTGGTGGTGGGGTGGACAGTTCTCAGTGAATGGGCACATTAGTCAGTGGCTTCAATCCAGCCTCCATAGGCTCCATCCCCAATTTCTGATGATCATTCTTGCCTCCCACCCAAGAACCCAACCCCTGGGCTGCAGTGATCCTGCCAGTCGTGTCCAACTCTTTGCGACCCCATGGGCTGCGGCACGCCAGGCTTCCCCGTCCATCACCGGCTCCCAGAGCTTGCTCAAACTCATGTCCATCAAGTCAGTGATGCCATCCAACTATCTCATCCTCTGTCGTCCCCTTCTCCTCCTGCCTTCAGTCTTTGCCAGCATCAGGGTCTTTCCCAATGAGTCAGTTCTTTGGGTGACCAGAGTATTGAAGTTTGAGCTTCAGCATCAGTCCTTCCAGTGAATATTCAGGACTGATTTCCCTTAGGATTGACTGGTTTGATCTCCTTGCTGTCCAAAGGACTCTCAAGAGTCTTCTCCAACAGCACAGTTCAAAAGCATCAATTCTTCGGTGCTCAGCCTTCTTTATGGCCCAAGTCTCACATTCATACGTGGCTATTGGCAAAACTATAGCTTTGACCAAACCCTGCCACTAAACAGGTCTAATTGCCTGGACAAGTCACATACTCTGTGTCTCAACATCTTCATTTGCAGAAGGGGAATAAGAACACTGGTGAGTGAGTTTGTAGGTAATAGAGGCCTTGGTTTCACATAGTGTGCTCTTTGCCTCTGAAGTACATGCTTACCTCTGGTGACCTTTTCAGTGACTCGGAACCCATGCAGGGAAACTCCTCCCAGCGTAGGAGGAAGGAGAAAGAGAGGACATGTATGTGAAAGTTCTGGCCCAGGGCAGGGCTTGCCCTGGCCATCTTTGAAGTTCTCTCCAAAGCTGAGTCCAGGCAGTAGGGGGCTCAGGAGTGGGTGAGAGGAGAAGCAGCTTGGCTGCTACCTCTGGAGTCCCTTCAGCTCCCCTCACTGTCTGGGAGACCCAGGCCACCTGACCCCAGCCCGGTGCTGGGATTAATCAATCGCAGATGGAAGGGAAGATATGACAAAGAGACTACATTTTACTTTAACAAACCTGTGTCAAACACCTGCTGGGTCCTGGCACTGTGCCAGGTCCTGGGTGTGTATCAGCCAGGCTCCCAAGGGTGCCCAGCCAGGGCCAGGATTCCTGGGCCCCTGAGACTCCACACACACTCGCCGTGCACCTGAGTGGGGCTATCATGCCTCAAATCTCCCAGAGCTCTCCTCCGCTTCCTGTGTGGCCTGGGAGGAGCAGAGCACGTCTGCAGGCAGCCCTGACCCTGTTCGCTTTGCTGCAGGCCTCTGCATGAAGCCCGGCCACACTCACCATACACTCTGCAGGGCCCTGAGCCAGGCCTGAATACTTTATCTGGGTAGCCATTCATCCAAGACTTCTCTGGTGGCTCAGACGGTAAAGAATCTGCCTGCAATGTGGGAGACTCATGTTTGATCCCTGGGTCAGGAAGATCCCCTGGAGAAGGGAATGTTAACCCACTCCAGTATTCTTGCCTGGAGAATTCCACGGACAGAGGAGCCTGGTGGGCTACGGTCGGTCTATGGGGTTGCAAAGAGTTGGACACGACTGAGTGACTGTCACTCACTCACTCAGTCTTTCCTCCAGTGAGCTCTATTTTTAACGTGATCCCACTTTCAAGGAGGTGACAAGACAGTCAGGGACCAGTGGACAGGCCAAAGGACAGGCTGAGCTTTGAGAGCCATGCTCCTGGTTTTCCCCGCATAGAAGGGAGCGTGGTTGAGCTGGGAGCGGCGGATGGGCCTCAGGATGGGCTGAGGGGAGACTTGGGCAAGAGACCAGTTCCTTCACGGCAGGGCCTTGCATCATCAGCAGACTCCCAGAGAGACTTCTTTTCTCCAGGGGGGCCTTTCATAGGTGACAGAGGTACTAATTTAGTGAGAATTAAAATGGCAACCCATTCCAGTGTTCTTGCCTGGAGAATCCCAGGGATGGTGGAGGCTGGTGGGCTGCCGTCTATGGGGTTGCACAGACTCGGATACAGCTGAAGTGACTTAGCAGCAGCAGCAGCAAGAAACTGGGAGAGTCCACCTGCTGCTGGCTGGCCTACTGGGCTCTTGGATGCTTGAGAGTCTGAGGTGTTTGTTGTTCTTTCAGGCCAGCAGGGGAAAGAAACTAGTGAGATTTGGGTTATACTGAAAAATGACACCTCCCCACCTCATCATGTTCTTCCACACCAACCCGGTCTGCCCAAAGGTTTCTGTCAGGGCAGAGGGGCTCCAGGGAACTCTGGCCATCAGGGGTATCACCCCTCCCATCCATCTCCTCAGAGGGACAATAGCCATTGGTGGCCAATGACACTCATCCCTCTAGGAAGGGGCTCCTTCTCGAAGTGGACTTTGTCTTATGTGTGATGGCCGTTCTCCCATCTCTGTCTTCCACACTGTAGCCCTCTTCAGGCCAGAGTCTCGGGGCCTGAACCCCTTGTTGGGAGAGTAGAAACTGTCTTATAGGGGTAGGGTGGCCAGGAGTTCAGTTTTTGGACTTGCTAGGTTTGCAGTGTCTATTAGACATCTAAGTGGGGATGACCCAGAAAAACTGCAAAGGAGCCCATCAACCTGCCCGGAAGTGCCCCTCCCAATAGACAATCTCTCATGTTGAATGCCTCTACTGATGGTGAGCTCATCACTTTTAGAGAATCCACATGTTATCAGACAGCTAACATTAAGCCCCAAATCTTTCATGGCAAATTCAACTCATTTGAGGATGGTGGGAAGGGGGACAGGAGGGGAGGGGCTGCACAGAGCTGTCACCCAGAGGTGGCTTAGGTATTCAGAAATATTTGATCCCCAGAAGTCTCTCTCCCTCCAAGTAAACACTCCCCATTCCCTAGTCATGGTCTGCTGCAGCTCGCTGCCTACTTCTCTGATCCCTCTCCTTAGGGCTGTAACCAGGGTCTGGGGTTTCAGACCTGCAAGGACTTATTGGTGCCAAAGTAAAGTATGGATAAAGTGTGGGTTTGTGGCTGAATCTGGGGGGGCGATCAAGGGAAGAGGGGCTAAAGAGGGGCAGGGGAGGCTGATGAGGGTGGTGGGAATCAACATACTGTTTCCATAGCTGTTAGATGAGAATAACATCGGCTGCTCAAGTGAGAGGCAGAGCAGCCTCTGCAGATAGACTGCCCTGGAGAGTGGCACCAAGTCCTAGCTTGGTGACCTTGACAAATTAACTGTGCCTCAGTTTCCTCCTCTGGGAATTGTTGTGAGGATTACAGCAGCTAGTGTGCTTCCAGCAGTGCTTGGCTCTTGTCTTGGGATCTCAAACGCACAGACAGGAGTTGCCGTGGTTGTCTGGTCTTTGCCTAGCACCATTCCCCCCACCCCAACTCTTCTTTCTCTCTCTGTTCCTGTGGCCCTGCAGGTGTCGGGGCCACCCCCTTGAGGACAGCCCTGCCCACTCACACCCAGGTAGACCGGCCAGGCTGCATAGCTGGAGTTACTCAGCTTGGCTCCCCCAGGGCTGGGAAGGGAGAAGGAGCAGGCAGAGGCAGCCACTGGGGAATCCAGGGTGGGCTGCCTGGGCCTGCCCCCTTACCACTGCTGGCCAGGCGGTGGGGGCATCTGCTCTCACCGACCCCTATGCAGGAGTGGAGAGGCTATATATGGGGCCCCCAAAGGTGGGGTCACCCAGACTTTAAACTTAAGCTTTTTGGAGGTCACGTGCCACCCAAACTGACTCAAGTCAACTTTGGATCCTAAACCAGGCTGTGGGGAGGAGGTGGGGTTTGACAGGGGGGCCTTTGTCTGCTGGGCTGAGACCCGTGGTCCACGATCCTTGAGAAGTTCATAAATGGAGCTGTATTCTAATGTTATTAGTTCCCTTTGTAGTTCCATGTTTTTAAAATTTCTACCCCCTACAGCTTTATTACGGTATAGTAGACAAAGTAGTCCCATGTATCATTTTTTAAAAATTGAGGTGTAATCGACATAGATCACTGTATTAGTTTCAAGTATACAGCATAATGATTTGATGTGTGTGTATATGAAGAAATGGTCACCACAGTAAGTCTAGCTAACATATGTCACCATACGTAGTTAAACCTTTTTTTCTCTGTGTATTTTTATCTTATGCATTGACAAGTAATTTTGAGAATAGGTCATGGGTTTACTAGGCTGCACAAGGGGCCTATGACTGAAAACTGGTCAAGAGGCCTGCCTAGGGACAAGAAAAGTATGGCTCAGGATGAAGTTGGGTCTGGCATGGAGGGCTCTCAAGAGGGACCTGAAGGGGCATGTGGCTTATCTAGGCAGTTTCTAAGTAGCACAAAGGGCAGAAGAGACAGCAGGGCCTTTGGGCTCCCCTCTTTATTGGCAGAGGAGGAGCAGGTGAGAGGTGCCCCAGGACACAGGGCAGCAGGGCCAGGGGTGAGGCTAGGACATCCAGGGAAGCTCTGGTCTGGGACTCAGTCCCCCGCCCCCACAGTCACACCGAGAGTGGGGAGCCAGGGGCCTCACACCGCAGGGCTGTAGCCGCGCCCCCGGTGAGGGGCCCAGCTGGGAGGCTGCACTTCTCTCCAAGGGGCCCCTTGTTCCACTCCTTTTGCTGCCAGAGGTCCTCCCCAACCCCGCCTTTTCCAGGTGGAAGTACTTGGCCAGCCCCCTTGGGATCCAAGTCCGAGGAGCGCCTGCTGTGTCGCCCCCATCCCTGGCCCTCTTCCAGGTGGTCTTGGAAGCACAACTCTTCTTCCATTGCCTTCACACCGGCCTGGGTCATGCTGGGACATGCTGGGTCCTCTGTTTCACAGTGGAGGAAACAGAGGTTTAGACCCCTACCCCCCATCTCAGAGGCTGACCCACTCCCCCCATCATCTGAGCCCCGAAGGAGGTGAGACTGTGACTTACAGATGGACTCCTGGGCTCAGAGACCTCCCCTAGTCCCAGGTCACTCCAGATACCTGAATAACTCAAGTCACTAGTGAGACCAGGATGCATTTGAGGGTCCCTGGAAGCAGCCAGTGACGGTGAGAAAAGGAGAAGGAAGGGAAGGAGTGTGTTCTGCTGTCCAGGGGGCTTGCACCATAATCCCCTCCTAGCAGTCTGTTGGGGGTACTCAATGACATCATGAAGACCAAGACCATGGCCCAGGATGCAATGACCTCTGGAAGATAACAGCCTGACCCTCCAGCCCTGGAAAACACATACATAGGGTGGGCCCTCCTTCCCTTTCTGTCCTGCCCCAGGGCCCAGGAGTTGAAGTCCACCTTAACCTGCTCCAGAGCATCTCAAGTAGTGAGAAGGGCATGTGGTGGGGTAGACTGTGCTGTCCTTAAAGCAGTTAACAGCCCCAAAGATTCGCTTTCTTTGGCCTCCATGAAAACTCTATTTGCTCAATACGGTGCCTCACACAGACCTGGGAAGAAGCCCATCGGCTTTGCTGACCTTCACTGAGGGGCGAGCAACTGATACCCTGGAACCTCCCAGAGCTGTAGGTGGTTTAAAAGAGGATGCCTATTAACCAGAACGATTTTCTGTTGCTGAAGTTTCAGGCAGCCTAAGTGAAGCAAACAAAATTGAGGCAGGTAGAGACACTCTGGGTTTTCTTTAGAGGAAGGGGCAAGGGTGATAACTGGGCCAGTTCTCCCTACCTGGTGTCTCCAGGGAGATGAACTGGGGACAGGAAACCAGTGTCCCCTGCCCCATGTTTCTGGATATCTCCCAGCCCGGGGAAGGGGTGAGATTTTGTGGCTGGAAGGAAAGGGCTCTGAGCATCTCCCGGCAGCTCCAGCCGTCAGGAGGGTAAGAGAAAACATGATGGAGGCGCTGTCGCAAAGAAAGGGGCGGGCAGCAGAGTAGAGCTGGAAAAGCGATCAGCAGCTCTGTGATGAGGCTGAAATCAGCCCCAGTGGCCCCGGGGCTGCTCAGGAGAGAAAAAGAGCTGTCATTCATGGAGGGCAGACCTGAGGAGCTCCCCCAAAGGCAGCCAGATCCCAGGGAGTACAGGGTGGTCCCCAAGCCCTGGGGACAGATGCCCTTCATTGGAGCTGGGAGTAGGACTCAGTCTGCTACTCAGATAAAGCACTGGCTGCCCCCGTGTCTCTGGTCCTGCACCCCAGGACCTTCTGCAGGAGTGAGGCAAGCCTGGGAGCCATGCCCAACCTTCTAGGGGAGTAGATGGGCTGTTTGATCAGTGAGTGTGTAAATTGGGATTTTATGGATCGCTTATTCACTGCTGGAGCTGGGGCCCCCAAATTCCTCTGTGCCCCAGAATGCTTAATTTAGTCCTGAGCTTTCCCCTGGGAGAGGACGGAGGACAGCTCCCCACAGGCCCCATCCCCTCCTGCTGTGTCTCCTCCCAAAGCCCCAGGCTTTGTCATTGCAGGTTGAGCGGTTCAAATGTGCTAATACACTCTCTGGGGGTCGCTGGACAGTGGGACTTACCCTTCAGTGCCGTGATTGGCCAGAGAGACCATGGGAGGGAGGTTCATGGCAGCAGCTGGGAATGTGTGTATGTGTGTGTGTGTGCGTGTGTGTGCACTCACACATGCTTGCTGTGCGCCTGTTTGAGGGGAGGGGTTTGAGGGGTGTCCATCCTGCTCAGACCACTGGGCAGAGACAAAGGATCTTCATCTAACCTGCAACAAGGATTAAGTCCAGAACAAGCCACATGCCTACCTGGTCAAGCTGGTTAGGGAGCCCACCTGTCTGTCTTTACATCCTCTTATTACATCTTGACGTGGTGGGACTTACTCAGTGTGCACTGAGTGGGTGGATGGATGAGTGACCACAAGATGGACTGCGTTTTTAACGGGTTGTGTGTGCTCAAATAATTAGCATCTACAGATTCCTAAATCTCCCCCTAGGATTCCTAAGTATCCCCCCTTCCCCTCACTGCTGACACAAGCCGGGCCTGAAGGACTAACCAGGCCTTGGGGGACACAGCTGTGACCCCCCGACTCTGTTGCCACTGGAGAGTGCTTTCCCTGTGGTCAGGTTTTCCCCTGCCAGCCCCCATCTGTCCATGGCATTTGATGAGGATGAGGATGGTGGGGGAGGGGGATGGGTGTCGAGCCGCTGATGGGGGAGGGAAGGAGGCACAGCCCGAAGGGCCAGATGACAGACTGCCCTGTCCTTCCGTCCTCTCCTCCTCCTCAGCCCGCCCCTCCTCTCCCGGTGGCAGGCGGGACAGGCTGGGCTGGCGAGGAGTGCTTGGTCTGGTCAGTTGTCTGCCCTTCCTCCCTGGCTCCTGGGGAGGCTGGAGTCCTGAGCAACAGAGTCCCAAGTCCTAGGGATGTCTTACCTGGAGACCCTAAGAAATGAGACTCCATTCAAGTTCAAGAGAAGCCGGCGGAGGCTCCAGCTATCGCGGGAAGCCCCCCAGCTGCAGAACCGATCCTGGCTGGGATGAAAGCAGTGCTGTCCCGAGGAACTTTCTGGACGCTCGCGGGTACCACCACCCCATGTGACTAGTGAGTGCTTGGGGTGTGGTGAGCACTATTGAGGAACTGAATTTTTAATTGCATTTCATTTTAATAATATATTTTAATTTTTAAATAATAGTAAGAATAAATGATTTCATTTAATTAATATATTTTAATGAATTTACATTTAAATAGTTCCCCATGGCTAACGGCTGTGATGTGGACTGCACAGGATTAGAGGCTGTGTTCAGAGATGGAAGCCAGGCTCCTGGGTGCAGAGCCCTTCCTGCCTGTGTGGACCTTAGGCAGGGTTCTTCCCAGTGTGCAGTGCCCTCTCCCCAGTCTGTCAGAGATCTCAACCCCAGGGCGGATCATGTGCTCCTGTGGGTAGCTGAATGACCCTTAGGAGGTCCTGGCCAATGAGAGGGCCCAGTACCCAGGGATAGACCAACAGCCCAGAAATAGAAAGGAGTGGCTTCTAGAGCTCTAGACTTTGAGGCATCTTAGAACTTCCTTGGGGGTGTCAGTCCTAGAAGGCTTCCTGGAAGAGGGAGTGGGGAGCAGGCTGGGGGTTGTGCCTCAGAGCCTAGCCATGTGTTTGGTGCCCAGACACCTTGGCCAAGGCTGGGAGAGGAAGGGGCTGGCAGCATGGGCTGAGAGTCCCAGCTTCCCTGCTTACTAGTTGTTGTGACCTTGGAGAATCACTCCCCCTTCTCTGAGCCTTCATTTTGTCCTCTGTAAAATGGGGAGAATGCGCCTATCTAGCAGGGAAGCTGTGAGGATAAAACTGAATGGCAGTTATTAAAAATTCTTTGCAAACACTAAAAGGCTGGTAGAGAGGGAAGGTTTACCCTCAAGGGTGCTGGGCCCCTGGCCTGGCCTCTCAAGATCACAACAGATGGTCATAGCTTGTCTGTGGCCCTGACCGCGGACACAGGCAGGGATTTCTGCACTCTCCCCTCCCCCCAGCGCATGTGCACACACACAACCCAGATGGGGGCCACTTGGCTGGCCTCCTGCTGTTTGGCATTTGACATATGAGGAGTCCAGGGCCAGAGCACACCCCCCCCACCCCAGCCAGCCCCATCCCAGAGAGGAGCCAGACTGGCGGGGAGGCCTTACTACCTCAAGGAAGCAGGATCCCAAGGGCCCTGATCTCTTTACCATGTGTCCGGTGGCCTTTGATGGGAATTCCATTGCCCCTTTTGTCCCCTCTCAGAGGCCTGGCTGGGGAAAGAGAGAAGGAGGAAGATTTTTTTGGGGGGGGGGAAAGCCAGGTGGGGTCCCTGGGGGCTGGGCTGAGTGCCCTTCAGCTCCAGTCAGATCAGGGCTGGGTATTTTCTCTGGTTTTCACAGACACAAATTCCCCTGTCTGCTCCTGAATAAGTTCCCTGGCTTTGCCTCTTGCTACTCTGAATAGCTGGTGTGAGCTCAAATTTAGTCACCTGGATTTTTTTTCTTTATTTGGACACAGAGGTACTTTTAAGCCTCTTTGGTCATTTATCCATCCATCCATTCATTTATCCATCCATCCATCCATCTACCCATCCATCCATCTATTCATCCAGGCATCCATTCATTCATTTATCTAGGCATTTATCCATCCAGGCATCCGTTCATCCACTATACAGAGTCTATTAAGAACTTACTGTGTGCTTGGCAGTGACCTAGGTTCTTGGGAAATGAAGTGAACAAAGCCAAGTACCTGCTTTCATGCAACTTTCCAGTGGGTAAAAGACGATAAAGCAACAAGTAGGTCAGATTATGATGAGTACTACAGAGAACATCAAGTTGGGGGGTCTGGGTCTGCTGTGATGACAGCTAAGCAGAGGCCTGGAGTGAGGGAGGGTGAGTCGTGTGGATATCTGGGGAAATAGTATCGAGAGCACCAAGCGCAGCAAGGCCAGGGCCTCTGAGTATGAGCAAAGCCAGTGTGGAGGGAGCAGTGAGGAAGCCACTGTGTTTGGAGGGGAGGCCCCAGGGACAGTGGCAGGAGGGGAGGACTGGAGGTGAAGGGAAGAGGATGGGAAGGATGAGGTTGGCCACTGGAAGGACTCTGACTTTTACTCTCTGTGACGTAGGAGACTCTGGAAGTTTCCAGGTGGAAGAATGACATGCTCAGACATGTTTTCAAAGGTCCTGTGGCTGCGTGTTGAGACTGGAGAGTGGGGGACAAGGGTGGGCGTGGGAGGGGAGATGGCAGGCTGCTGCCATCCTCTGGGTGAGAGGTAGTTGTGGTTTGGAGAGATTTGGAAGCCAGGGCCAGTCTGATCTGCTGGTCTGAGGTGTGAAAGAGAGGGGTTAGAGACAGCCCCACAGTTTCTGACCTGAGCACTTAGAAACGATGAGGCTGCCATTTCCTGAGATGGGGAAGACTTGGGGTGAGGGAGTGAGAAACTCAGAAGTTTGATTGGGACATATCAGTTGTGCCCATTTAAGTGGGAGGGTCAGAGAGAAGTTTGACTATGCCAGTAGGGTGTGTGTGAGGGAAAACTAGGCTGGAGCCAGTGGTCAAGGCCATGAGCCTGGATGGGGTCTCCAAGAAATTAATGTGGAGAGAAGGATCCAAGACAACCTTGGGCTCAGCAAGGCTCAAAAGGGAGGGGGTGAAAGGAGGGCATGAAAGAAATAAAGGAGGAGACGGGGTGGGGCACCCAGTGAAGAAACTTCAGGAAGGAAGGGTGATCAGCTAAGTCCAGTGCCGCTGAGCTGAGGACTGGCCCTCAGACTGTCAGATTTAACAACACGCATGCAGGCAGCTGGAGTGCTGGGTATGAAAACTGGTTGGAAGGGGTTCAAGTAAGAATGGGAAGGGAGGAATCAGAAATTGTAGTATAGGTATCTTTTAAATTGTTTTTTATTTTGGTAGAAAGCAAGCAGAGAGCAATAGGATGTAGTTGGAAGAGGATCAAGTGATTCTTTTGAGCTCCCTTGACCCCGAGATGGGAGAAGGAGCAGCCTGTTTGTGGGCTGAAGAGGGTGAGCGGTAAAGGGGGAGATTGATCACGCAGAAGAGGGGAGACTGGAGGGAACCCAGTCCAAGCTTTGAAAAGGGATGGGATCCAGGAGCAAGAGGAAGAACAATCTCTGTTCTTGTTGCCAGGAGGGACTTTCTCTGGCTCCCCCAAAAGGCAAGGGGTCAGTTAGGACTGGAGTGGCCAAGGAGGATGCATCAAAGAGGAAGGGACTGCCGTAGGCCCTGAAAGATGGAAAAGTGATGGTTGGCAGAGGGAGGCTTTCCAGTGGGTGGCCTTGGGTAAGCAAGGCAATGTAGGCCAGAATGAGCAAGCAGGGCTGTTTTCCAGGTTTCTTTTGGCTCCAACCATTGCGACCTCCTGGCATGCATCCCCTTCCTCATCTCCCTAGGCCGTCCTGTCTCCCTTTCCCAGCTTCAAGTTCTCCACCATTCTCCAGCCAAGAAGCAAATTTGGGGACTGGGAAGAGAGTGTTCAAATCTGCTGACTGGACTCCCGCTCCCCTGGGATCTGCTCCTCAACTGATATCCTTGCCTTCCCACAGCCTGTGGGGGTAGAAACCAATGGCCAGAAGGAGGAGGCCCTCTTTCTGAGTTTGGGCAAGTGGGACCAAACCCTGGGACTCAGTTTTATATTTTCTTGGGTGGGGTGTTGGGCTTCCCTGGCGGCTCGGCCTACAGTGTGGGAGACCTGGGTTTGATGCCTGGGTTGGGAAGATCCCCTGGAGGAGGGCATGGCTACCCACTCCAGTGTTCTTGGCCTGGAGAATCCCATGGACAGAGGACCCTGGGGGGCTACAGTCCATGCGGTTACAAAGAGTTGGACACGACTGAGCGACAGCACAGTGGGTGGGGTGTTTGCGGCAAGCGATGACAGGGACGTGCTGGCACTCCCTGCTCAGCCCAGCGGCCGAGGACACACCCCAGTGCTCTCTGCCTGCAGAGACCCATTTTAGGTGCTGCTGATCCCCTGCCACCGCCAAAAATAGGCTCCACTGCTTCCAGAATTGATTCTTTTCTTTCTTGCTTTTCCCTCTCTTTCTTTTTAAGGTTTTTTTTTTTTGTTTGTTTTTTTTTTGGTATGTGAACTGCTTTTAAAGTCTTTACTGAATTTGTTACAGTATTGTTTCTGTTTTATGTTTTGGTTTTTTGACCCTGGGGCATGTGGGATCTTAGTTCCCCAAAAGGGATGGAACGCACACCCGCTGCATTGAAAGCGGAGTCTTAACTACTGGGAAATCCCTCCCCTTCTTTCTTTCTCTTCCTTCCCTTCTTTCCTTCTTCCTTTTCCTTTCTCTTCATCCATCTTTCTTTCCTTCTTCCTTTTCTTTTCTCTTCCTTTCTATGGACATGATCATGCTCACCTTATCTTCCCTGTTAGATGATAGAATCACGAGGAAGGGTCACAGTCCGATCCATTTTGCCCCTCTGACAGCTGCTGCTCAGTGGCCAGCACTCTGAGGGTATTAATATGTGGAGGTGTTTTCTGGCTGGATGCGAGCAAGACAGTGAACCTGCAGAAAACGGGCTCCAGCCCCTGGGCCGCAGAGTTCTGTAGCTGCCTTTCAGGCCTCCTTTGGTTCATCCCCTAAGCACTTCTTGAGCCCTACCTTGTGTCCAAGGCAGGGTGCTGGGGGCCCAGCTGTGCTGAGGCTGCACTCTGACCAGACTTGGGGAACAGCTTCCTGAGGTGGGCACAAGAGCCGAGGCAGGCAACCCGTCCTGTCCTCCAGAGTCCCCTGCGTGTCCTCCCTGTCCTCTCCTCTTGCAGTAACGGGGTTGGCACAAGGTGGGTCAGGGCCCAGTGGATGGGGAAACAGTCCCTTTCAAGCTCTGCCGGCAGCTAGAGAACCATTACACCCCCCTCACCCCCCCAACCACCACCACCCAGGGCACCAGTTGTGAGCAGGAGACAAAAAGCCAGGACAAAAGGCCTGTGGGAGCCGTGGCGAGTAGATTAATGAGATTTCCATACGAGGCCCAACAATAGGATTCTCCACTCCAGCCCCTTTGTCCCAGGCTGAGGTAATGGAGCACGAGGAGCTGGCCCAGGAAGGCGACATCCACACAGGCCCTTGTCCTCACACGCCTGGAGCCCCAGCACAGCTGCCCCTCCTTCCGGCCCTGCCCCCAGCCCCGTGGCTGAGGGAACTCTGAACCGAAGAGAAGGGGTGTTACAGGTCTTCTGAGGGAGCTGGAGGGGTGTATTGGCGTCCCTTCCATCTCAGCCTGTATAAAAGTTCCTGGCGAGAGAAAGTTTGCTGTCTACCATCTATACGGTCTCACTTGACAGCTGAAGAAAAGTGAGGCTTGGCGAGGTTAGGTGTCTTGCCAGTGGTCACACAGGGGCCGCTCAGGGTATCTGCTGCCTCTTGAGGCCACAGTGGGGGCGGAGGAGCGTTTGAGGCCTGTGTGAGGGAGAAACACACTCCTCCTGCAGGTGCCCCTTTCTCTTACACACCTCTACCTTGGTGCTCCCCTTCTGACACCAGATGTGAGGGTTTTCCACACACCAGCCCGTTCTGGGACAGCAGCAGGGTGTCCCACACATTTAACTCAGTCCTGACACAACTGGCCTTGTGGTAGCGGCAGATCCCAAGGGGTAAGGGGGGCCCCACAAAACTGCCCCCTTCAGGCGCCAGTCACACATCCAGACTGTTACCTGTGCTTCTGACTGATGGGCATAAATCAGAGGTTCCTATGACCCTCTTCTCGGATTGATGAATTTGCTAGAATGGCTCACAGATCTCATGAAACCAGTTTACTTACTAGATTATCAGCTTAAGTCAGAAGCAGCCAGATGGAAGAGATGTACAGGGCGGGCATGTGGGAAGATGCCCAGAGCCTCTATGCCCTCTCCCAGCGGCCACCCAACCACTCCTCCCCAGAAGTTCTCCCAACCCCATCTAGTGACTAAACCATTGGCCACTGGTGATTGAGCTCAACCTCCAGCCCCTCTCCTTTTCCCAGGAGGTGGGGGGGTAGTGTGTCTGTGTTGGGGGCTGAAGGGTCCAACCCTCTAATCATGGCTAGTTCCTCTTGCCATCAGCCTTCATCCTTAGGTTTCCTAGGAGCTTTCCAAAAACCCTCATTAATATAAACTCAAGTGTGGTTGAAGGGGGCTTTTATAAATAACAAGACACTCATTTCATTTTTATTGCTCTGAAGCTATTTCAGGAACTGAGGACAAGAGACCAAATATTATTATGAAGGATGCTCCTGTCACGCTTATGCTTAGGAAATTCCAAGGGTTTGGAGAGCTGTGAGCCAGGAGGAGTGGATGAAGACTAAATATATATTTCTTTTCAAAAAGTATTTATTTTTGGCTCTGCTGGGTCTTTACTGTTGCATGGGCTGTTCTCTAGTCCAGTGAGCAGGGGCCGCCTTCCAGCTGCAATGCACAGGCCTCTCACTGTGGAGGCTTCTCTTGTTGCAGAGCACAGGCCCTAGAGCTTGCAGGTTTCAGTTGCTGCAGCACGCAAGCTCAGTAGTTGTGGCTCGAGGGTTCCAGAGCACAGGCCCAATAGTTGCGACAAGCAGGCCTCGGTGCTGTGCGGCATGTGGGACCCCCCGGATCAGGGACTGAACCCGTGTCAATCCCTGATTGGCAGGTGGATTCTTTACCACTGAGCCACCAGGGAAACCCTAAATATGTATTTCTTATTGTAAATCACACTACCACAACCTGTGTCAGGCCTGATGCAGTGTCCTTGGCCTGGTCCAAAGGGATGGGAGAGGCCCATGAGGGCTGAGATCAGTGCACTGAGTGCCTTGGCCATTTGTAAAGGCCCAGACACTCCCTCTTTGATCCTGGAAGACTTCTTGCAAATGAGGGGAGGGTTTATAGAATTCTTTCCTCCTCTTTCATCCAGCAATCCTTTCTGTTACTATTTATTGGTCACCTATGTCTGGGGAGGCCTTACAAATAGCTGTGAAAAGAAGAGAAGCGAAAAGCAAAGGAGAAAAGGAAAGATATAAGCATCTGAATGCAGAGTTCCAAAGAATATCAAGAAGAGATAAGAAAGCCTTCCTCAGTGATCAATGGAAAGAAGTAGAGGAAAATAACAGAATGGGAAAGACTAGAGATTTCTTCAAGAAAATTAGAGATACCAAGGAAACATTTCATGCAAAGATGGGCTCGATAAAGGACAGAAACGGTATGGACCTAACAGAAGCAGAAGATATTAAGAAGAGGTGGCAAGAATACACAGAAGAACTGTACAAAAAAGATCTTCATGACGCAGATAATCACGATGGTGTGATCACTCTCCTAGAGCCAGACATTCTAGAATGTGAAGTGGGCCTTAGAAAGCATCACTATGAGCAAAGCTAGTGGAGGTGATGGAATTCTAGTTGAGCTATTTCAAATCCTGAAAGATGATGCTGTGAAAGTGCTGCACTCAATATGCCAGCAAATCTGGAAAACTCAGCAGTGGCCACAGGACTGAAAAAGGTCAGTTTTCATTCCAATCCCAAAGAAAGGCAATGCCAAAGAATGCTCAAACTACCGCACAATTGCACTCATCTCACACGCTAGTAAAGTAATGCTCAAAATTCTCCAAGCCAGGCTTCAGCAATACGTGAACCGTGAACTTCCACATGTTCAAGCTGGTTTTAGAAAAGGCAGAGGAACCAGAGTTCAAATTGCCAACATCCACTGGATCATTGAAAAAGCAAGAGAGTTCCAGAAAAACATCTATTTCTGCTTTATTGATATGCCAAAGCCTTTGACTGTGTGGATCACAATAAACTGTGGAAAATTCTGAAAGAGGTGGGAATACCAGACCACCTGACCTGCCTTTTGAGAAACCTGTATGCAGGTCAGGAAGCAACAGTTAGAACTGGACATGGAACAACAGACTGGTTCCAAATAGGAAAAGGAGTACATCAAGGCTGTATATTGTCACCCTGCTTATTTAACTTATATGCAGAGTACATGAGAAACGCTGAGCTGGAAGGAGCACAAGCTGGAATCAAGATTGCCGGGAGAAATATCAATAACCTCAGATATGCAGATGACACCACCCTTATGGCAGAAAGTGAAGAGGAACTAAAAAGCCTCTTGATGAAAGTGAAAGAGGAGAGTGAAAAAGTTGGCTTAAAGCTCAACATTCAGAAAACAAAGATCATGGCATTCGGTCCCATCACTTCATGGGAAATAGATGGGGAAACAGTGGAAACAGTGTCAGACTTTATTTTTTTGGGCCCCAAAATCACTGCAGATGGTGACTGCAGCCATGAAATTAAAAGACGCTTACTCCTTGGAAGATAAGTTATGACCAGCCTAGATAGCATATTGAAAAGCAGAGACATTACTTTGCCAACAAAGGTCTGTCTAGTCAAGGCTATGGTTTTTCCTGTGGTCATGTATGGATGTGAGAGTTAGACTGTGAAGAAGGCTGAGCGCTAAAGAATTGATGCTTTTGAACTGTGGTGTTGGAGAAGACTCTTGAGAGTCCCTTGGACTGCAAGGAGATCCAACCAGTCCATTCTGAAGGAGATCAGCCCTGGGATTTCTTTGGAGGCAATGATGCTGAAGCTGAAACTCCAGTACTTTGGCCACCTCATGCGACGAGTTGACTCCTTGGAAAAGACTCTGATGCTGGGAGGGACTGGGGGCAGGAGAAGGGGACGACAGACGATGAGATGGCTGGATGGCATCACTGACTTGATGGACATGAGTTTGAGTGAACTCTGGGAGTTTGTGATGGACAGGGAGGCCTGGCGTGCTGCGATTCATGGGGTTGCAAAGTTAGACACAACTGAGTGACTGAACTGAACTGATGAGTTAGGACTGGACTCTGTGTGGAGTCGCGCAGAATTTCAGCCTTCAAGGGTCCACAGACAAAAAGTTGAAGTGACATTTTCTCCACAGAGCCCCAGCCACCCCCAGTGAAGGCAGAAGACTCAAATAAGGAACTGTCTGCACAGCCTAGGGGTGTGGATGCTTATCAGATGACGAGTGTGCTGGGAAAGGACAGCTCTCCTTGGGCTGCTTTGCAGTGAGAGGATGCACATTCTCCTGCCTGTGGGGGCACTGGTGACTGGGGCTCCCCCAGGAGAAGATTGCAGGTTTGAAGTGTAAACATGCAGCTCTTTGAGGTGTAGCCACATTTCCGGGCAAACACAGAAATGTTTCCATAGGGCCAAGGTAATGGGCCTTGGAGGCTGGGCCGTGTCACGGCCTCAGGCTCTTCTTTGGCTGTGAGTACCAAGGACTGGACCAGGGAGCCAGTGCAACCAAGAAGTACGGGCCTGGGGTCTGTACTTACACTGCTGGGGTCTGAATCCTGCTCCCCTTGGTACAAGCCGGGTGACCTTAGGATGTATCAGTCTCTCTGTACCTCAGTCGCTTCACCTGCCAAATGGGGATTGAGACAATAGTATTTCTCATGAGGCTCTTATGAGGGCTATGCCAGATAGTGCATAAAGCAGAGTGGGGGCTGGCTCTCCCCCAGTGGGGAAGCAGCATAAGGACCAGTCTGTATATTAGAGCTGGAAGGAACCTCCCTCACAGAGCATTCTCCACATTCCCCCAACCTCAAGGGGAAGTGACTTGTTCAGATTCACTCAGCAAGGTTGGGCCACTGCTCAGGTTTCTAACTGTAATATTTATCATACTACTTTGTACCTGACTCAGGATTCTGTATTTATTTGGCCACGTCAGATCTGGGCTCTCCAGCTGTGGTGGTTGGGCTCAGTAGTTGCACTGTGTGGGCTTAGTTGCCCCAAGGGATGTGGGATCTTAGTTCCCTGACCAGGGATCGAACCCTTGTCCCCTGCATTGCTAGGCAGATTCTTTAATCACTGGCCCATCAGAGAAATCCATATTTATCTTTTTAAATCCTCATAGTCACTGTGCAGGGCAAATGTTATGCTGTTTTTTAACAGATGGAGAAATTGAGCTTCAGTGACATCCGGCAGTCGGCCCAGCCTAACGCTGTAAGGGTCAGAGCCTCATTTCAAATCCAGTTCTCTGATTTGAAACCCACATTTTCCCTCAAGTCCCTGGGGCGTGTCTTAATGTCTAGCTCAGCTGATACAGGGACTGGAGTATGCCCTATGAACCTGGGGAGGAGGTGGGGTGCCTCTTCAGGGAAGATCCCTCCTGCTCCCGTGGGAAGCAGACAACAGAAAGGCCCCCGCATCTCTGTGAGGAGAGGGCTGTAATTGGCCTGAGGGCTGGGACAGGGAGACAGCATGCTCTGGCTGCTCTCACTGCAGATAGTATCATGCAGGTAGATGGTGATGCTTCAGGGAAGAATGGAGGAGGAGGACAAGAGAGATGGGCTGGTAGTCAGTGGAGGGCTTAGGGTCAAGGAAGTTTTTTTGAAGCTGGGAAAAAGTTAAGCTTGCTGTGGGGGCAGAGCCAGGGCATGGTAGTGGGGAAGGACAGTTAATTAATGGAGCAAGGTCCCAGCCTAGGCTGGAGAGGTTGAGCTGAGCTTGAAAGACCTCTCAGGCCTCCTAGTCTCTAAAATGGATGCAGATATAGATAAATGTGAAAACAGAAGGCCCGAGGTGATGGAGACGTGCCCCCAGCTACAATGGAAGGGAACTGCCTGGGAGCAGGCCTGTGTCTGAGCAGATTGAGGGTAGAGATCAAGTGGGTAGGATGAGCTGCAGGGGCTGGGAAACCTTAGAACGGGCTGAGTGCAGAGCAGATGAGATAGACCGGTGTGGAACTGGCAGGACAGGTTTAGAGGGCCAGAGGTAGTGGGTTTCTGGAGTCCACAAGGGCTGAGGTGGGAGAGATTCAGTGTAGACCACGGTCTGGAGAGTGCAGACCTGAGTGAAGACCACTGCCAGCCAGGGCAGGAGCTGGTGAGAGGGGCTGGGAAGATACCCCATGATGCCAGTGAGGAGGAGCAGCAGATCTGGCAGGTGGTGAAGGAAATGCATGTGAACAAGCCCAGACCCAGAATCTTCTTTGCTGTGTCTGTGTCTGTCCTGGGAGGGACCACCTCTCCTTCCAGCATGCCCAGTTAACAAGTTCAGGGAGAGTGCTCTCTCTTTTCTCTATGTTAAGGAGCCAAAGCATACATGATAATGAACAAAACAACAACAACAACAACATAAAACAGGTTCTGGGCCCATGTCGTAGCACAATCTGTACAATTCTGATGTCACCACATATGACCCTGCAACAGGAACCGCTTGAAATTTCTGATGTCCCAGGAAATTATCTCCTTTGACATCAGGTAAAGCCTCCATTCTCTGGAGGCCCCTCAGCAGGAGCTGCGCACATGCCTTCCTAACACCTCCCCTCAGTTCTGCTGTCTCTGCTCGCTCTCTTGCCACTGGTGGCCAGGAGCACCTCTCAGATGGAGGTGAAACAACTCTTAAGAATTCCCCTTTTGGGACATCCCTGGTGGTCCAGTGGTTAAGACTGGGCGCTTCCATTGCAAGGGATGTGGGCTGGATCCCTGATTGGGGAACTAAGATCCCACATGCTGTGCAGTGCAGCCAAAACAAAAAACCTCTTTTAAAGCTCTACTATCTATGGCTCACGCCTTCCCTAGGGCATGGGGATGAGGGTAAACGGTTTTATTTTCAAAGATTGACGTCAGGTCAGTCGTAAGAGGTGGTGCAGTCAAGCTACTACAAGTAAGGGCAATTGCCTGAGAAGCAATCTGATAATTTTCAAACTCTTCTTGTACCACCGCCCCCACATATACCCACTGCCAGGGTTCTGGTGACCCAGCAGTTCTTGGTACTCCCCGGAGGCTTGCAGTGTATGGTTATATAGGTTATGCCCTGCACGTAAGTCCTACTTCTCAAGGGGCACAGGTATCATCACAGACACAGATTTGTTTTGACTATCACAGTTTCTCAGACGGTGGCAGTAAGGCATCTTGAGGTGGGGAAGAGGACATATGAGCTATTCTAGCCCTAGCTTCCTCAATGCACTGTGCTCCGAGTCTTTGAATTGCTGGAATCCTCTAGCCTGTCAGGTCAACTTGGCCTCTCACCCTTTAAGTTCCAGTAAAGACATCCCTCCCTGGCGAGGCCATCTCGACTAGGCACAATACATTCCCCCGAGCCCTAGAACTCTGGACACACACCTCTGGTTTTCCACCTCATAAAGGATGTCATCTCTTCTGGCTGAAACATCATATTCACTTTTCAATCTGCTCTCATGCCTAGCACAGCTTTTAGTATGTGCTCAGTAAAATTCTGTTGAAGCAAGAATATTGACCTGTAAGCTTATCAAAATCTTAGGACTGAGAAATAATCATTAGCAAAAACTGTCTGGAATGTCATGTGCCCATTTAGTCTTTGAGCTGTTGTTCTCAGATCAAGCAAACGAACTGGAGCCATACAGCTGGAGAGTGCCATTCCCCAGGCCTTGAATACCTTTTACCAGTTTGGCCCATACCTGGACTGGTGCTGAGGGACAGTGTATGAAATAAATACTTCTGCAGTATTTATATCATGACCACCTAAGAGGCCATTTCCTGAGGTCCATGAAAAAAAGTTCTATGATCTCTATGCCAGGAATATTTTGCTTGTTTTGAGTATGATAGTGTGTTTTACTTTGCAGAATTATTTGGTTCCTGGGAAGTGCAGATAAACTTGTGACCAACTTTGTTTTGTAATATTCACTTTTATTTATTTGGCTGTGCTGGGTCTTAGTTGTGACACACAGGATCTTCATTGCCACAAATGGGATCTTTTGTTGAAGCATGCGATCTCTTAGGTGGGATATGTGAGACTTAGTTCCCTGACCAGGGACTGAACTCGGACCCCCTGCATTGCGAGTCTTAGCCACTGTACCAGTAGGGAAATCCCATTTCTACGATGGGCACTAACTTTGTCCCATCTTCTCCAGAAGACATTTATGTTTATTCGAAACAACCTTTTTGTATTGTGCTGAAACATTCTGGGAACGAGGCAGGTGGCAGCACCTGCTCTGGGTATGCAACCATCACGAGCAGAGTTGGGTCTGGAACCCAGGTGCTCTGACTCCATCAGGTAGATACAAGAAACCACGTGGAAAGGAAGTGATGCTTCTGGGTCAGCCTCTGGGGTTTCCCAGGGACAGTGAGACTCTGCCACAGACACCATCCTTCACTACAGTAGGTCTGAGAGGACCGTGTGTCCTCGAGTGCATGGCTGGAGGCACCAGGACAAAACAATAGTCATTGCCTAGGTGAGGTTGCTGCTGCTAAGTCGCTTCAGTCGTGTCGGACTCTGTGCGACCCCATAGACGGCAGCCCACCGGCTCCCCCATCCCTGGGATTCTCCAGGCAAGTACACTGGAATGGGTTGCCATTTCCTTCTCCACTAGGTGAGGTTAGGACCCAAAAAACCATCATTTTCAGATGCATCTTGGTTCTGAGGGAAGTATTTTCAGACAACTTTAATTGTGGGACAAGACAAATACGGTGATTTTGGTGCCTGAAGATGGCCCGGGTAGGGTGGAAAGCTGTGGGTGGATGCGGGAAAACCAGCCTGTCCCAAGCTATGGTTTAAGAAGGTCCGCCTGCGGCTGGCAGTCGGTGGGTCCTTAGAGGCTCTTCAGGATCTCACTAGCCGCTTCTCTTGCCTGCAGCTCTGTCGAAGATGCACTGGACACCGGAACACGCCCAGCCCCTCAACCAGTGGCCAGAGCAGCACCTGGACGTCTCCTCCACCACCCCGTCGCCGGCCCACAAGTTGGAGTTGCCCCCTGGGGGTCGCCAGCGCTGCCACTATGCTTGGGCACACGACGACATCTCTGCCCTCACGGCCTCCAACCTCCTCAAGCGCTACGCCGAGAAGTACTCGGGGGTCCTGGACTCGCCCTACGAGCGCCCCACCCTGGGCGGCTACGGCGACGCCGCCTTCCTCAACGGCGCCAAGGGGGACCCCGAACCCTGGCCGGGACCAGAGACTCCTTACCCCTTGGCCTCGCTCCACGAGGGCCTCCCGGGAACCAAGTCGGGCGGTGGGGGCGGCTCCGGGGGTCTCGGCGGTTCCCCGGTTTTAGCCGGAAACCTGCCTGAACCCCTCTACGCCGGCAACGCGTGCGGGGGCCCGTCGGCGGCGCCGGAGTACGCGGCGGGCTACGGAGCAGGGTACCTGGCGCCGGGTTACTGCGCGCAGACAGGCGCCGCGCTGCCCCCGCCGCCCCCGGCCGCGCTCCTGCAGCCCCCGCCCCCGCCGGGCTACGGCCCCTCTGGGTCTCTGTACAACTACCCCGCAGGGGGCTACGCCGCGCAGCCGGGTTACGGGGCCCTCCCGCCGCCGCCCGCTCCGCCCCCGGCCCCCTACCTGACCTCCGGTCTGGCGGCGCCCACGCCTCTGCCCACGCCCGCCCCACCCCGGCCGTCACCCGCCTCCTACGGTTTCCAGGGGGTAGCGGAGGCCGGGGTGTCGCTGAAGCGCAAGGCTACAGACGAGGGAGCCGAAGGCCGCTACCGCAAGTACGCCTTCGAGCCCGCCAAAGCCCCGGCGGCCGACGGCACCTCCTACCCCGCCGCGGACAACGGCGAGTGTCGGGGCAATGGGTTCCGGGTGAAGCCGCCAGGAGCGGCGGAGGAGGCGTCAGGCAAGTACGCTGGTGGCGTCCCTCTCAAAGTCCTGGGCTCCCCCGTCTACGGCCCGCAGCTTGAGCCCTTTGAGAAGTTTTCAGAGCGGGCCCCGGCGCCGGCTCCCCGCGGGGGCTTCGCGGTGCCGTCAGGAGAGCCTCCTAAAGGTGTGGACCAGGGAGCTCTGGAGCTAGCGACCAGCAAGATGGTGGACTGCGGACCGCCGGTGCAGTGGGCGGACGTGGCGGGCCAGGGCGCGCTCAAGGCGGCGCTGGAGGAGGAGCTGGTGTGGCCACTGCTGAGGCCGCCCACCTACCCCGGCAGCCCGCGTCCGCCGCGGACCGTGCTGCTCTTCGGACCGCGGGGCGCTGGCAAAGCGCTGCTGGGCCGCTGCCTGGCGACGCAACTGGGCGCCACACTACTGCGCCTGCGCGGAGGTACGCTGGTCGCGCCGGGCGCTGCCGAAGGCGCGCGCCTCCTTCAGGCCGCCTTCGCGGCTGCGCGCTGCCGCCCGCCCGCGGTACTCCTCATCAGCGAGCTGGACGCGCTGCTGTCAGTCCGGGACGACGGCACGGCCGCCGCAGGCGCGCTGCAGGCGCCGCTCCTGGCCTGTCTGGACGGCGGCTGCGGTGCGGGAGCCGACGGCGTGCTGGTCGTGGGCACCACTTCGCGGCCCGCGGCTCTGGACGAGGCAACCCGCCGGCGCTTCGCTCTCCGCTTCTACGTGACGCTGCCCGACGGCCCGGCCCGCGGGCAGATCCTGCAGCGGGCGCTGGCCCAGCAGGGCTGCGCGCTGAGCGAGCGGGAGCTGGCCGCCTTGGTGCAGGGCACCCAGGGCTTCTCTGGGGGCGAGCTGGGGCAGCTGTGCCAGCAGGCGGCGGCCGGGGCAGGCCTGCCGGGTTTGCAGCGCCCCATCTCCTATAAGGACATGGAGGCAGCGCTGGCCAAGGTGGGCCCTAGGGCCTCACCCAAGGACCTGGACTCGTTCGTGGAGTGGGACAAAATGTACGGTTTCGGACATTGATGGCACACCAGGAGGCCCAGGGAGCTGCCGCCCACTCCCGGCCCCTCTGTTTGTGAAGGGTCTTCTTTAACCCCACCGGGCTGGGGCGTGCCGGAGTGAGGGGTGTGGGGTGGGGGAGTGGAGGGGGCTGCCGGTGGTTTTTGTTTTTTTTTTTTTCCCGTGGGAAGGAAAATGCTTGTGCTGGGCAGAGAGATGCCATATGCGCTGTGTACTCAGGTTTTTTCCTATTTATTGTGGACGGGAAGCTCGCCATCTCTGCCCCGCGGAAGACTGGCCCCGGGGCCTAAGGAACTCCTGCTCTCTCGCCACAATCCTTTTGTCTCCTCGCTGTCTGAATGGCTCCCTCTCCTTTCCCCTCGTCTCCCTTTCTCTGCTTCTGGTAGTTTTCTTTCTCCGTCGCTTTGTCACTAACCATACACCCTTCTCGCTCCCCGCCCTGTCTCTCCATCACCTTCAGTGCTTCCGTTTCTGTCCCTTGCTCTCTAGCCTCTCTGTGTCTTGGTCCCTCTCCCTGCCTTCTGTCTCACATTCAAAGACTGCAGTGTCCCTTTGCGGAAGATCCGGAGGTTAAGGGGCTGAGGAGGAGGGGGTTCCCTTCACCCCTTATCCCTCATCCAGCTGAAACCTTCGGTCTGTGGGAGTCAAGCAAAAAAGAAAAACACCCAAAGAAGGGGGTTTTGTTGTTGTTTTTGAGGAGGAAAATTCCAGAAATGTAGCTTGTTTAATATTTTAGGCCTCTTATTTTTTTAAGATGTGTAGAATTTGCTGTTTTTCTTTTGACAACTCAGGAAGAAACTGACCTCAGAAAGAATGTTAGATTTTGGCTGCTTTCCTGTGTGTGTTCCCCCCACCCCCAGCCCTTCAACCCCTTCAGCCCTAGGGAAGCAGATTCTCAGAAGACTCAGAAAGTGAGACCTGAGGGGAAGGGGAGAGGAAGACCGAGAGGCCACACTCCAACCCCTGCGCTTCTTGGGACAGAAGCAGAATGTATTGCAGGGGCCGCCTCCTCAGGGCCAAGGTTGTAGGCAGAGGTGATGAGGACTGAGTTGCGGCATTTGGAAGGAGGCAGGTCTTGCTCCCTTCCTGCTGCTCTTCCTGTAGGCCCCACCCCTCAGCTGAGTGGGGTGTTTTGTGTGCGGGGTTGGTTACCCAGAGTTGGGATGCCCTTGCCCACCGCCTGCCCCAGACCTAGCGGGTAGGCTGAGAGGGCCCAAATGGGAACGTGAGCCGGGTGGAAATTCCCCAGAGAGGTCATCCCACCTGGTCCCTGTCTAGGCAGAGGTCTCCTGTAACTTATGCTAAGAAGATTTCCTCCAGAGGGAAGGTAGTCTGGCCATAGGTCTGATTGGGCACAGAGTTCACTGCAGACTCAGCCTCCATGGTCTGCTGGGAGGCTCTGAGGAGGGGTGAGTGAGTGTGTGTCCATTGCAGGAGAAGGTTCTTAGGGGACTCTTACCTCTCCTGTTCTCTTAGGGTCCTAGGTCTAGAACTCCAGGGGCTATGAGAGGGTGAAGGAGATGGGCAGCTGTGTTCCCCTGAATAAAAATTGGACTTTTATTCTCAGTCCCACCCAAACTCTCCACCAGAGGCCCAGGCTTAGGCACCCTTCCTTGTGAGAACTGTATTCTTTTCCCACCAGCTTTCCTGTGATGGGGCTTTGGGGTATTTTGCCCCCCCCCCCAACTCTGTTGAGGAGCCCATTTAACAACTCTGACCTTTGGTCCAGAGGTGGGGAAACAAGCCACCACCCCACTTCTCTCTCCCACTACCCTAGCCTCCCTTGTTTCTCACCACCTTGACAGCTCCTCCAGTGTCTCCCACCTCCCACTCCCAGCTGGAAGGAAGTCCAAGGGGATGTTTCAGGTGCCAAGGTGCTGAGGGTCTGTGCTGGCCTAGGAGTGCTAACAGGAAAGCGGCTCTGTTTTCTCTTCTCCCTCCCCGCCTTGGTCCCTGACCTTCCTTCTGCTCCTTGGAGCTGGCTGGCTGAAGGGCTACGGTGCCTCAAAAGCAGTGGGTGCAGGGTCTTGGCTGTGAAAAGCCCATGGGGGGAGCAGCGAGTGAGCAGGTTCTCTCAGGTGTGTGTATGTATAAGGGGGGTGGGTGGGTGGAGGGCACTGGGGAGGGGGTTTGGGATCTCAGCCATCCCTTCAAGAGGTAGACAGCTCTTGGGGTTGGGGGGGGAGCTCACTGACTGAGGCCCACGGCCCCCACCGCCTCCTCTACTGGCCTTGGGGAGCTTTGCACAGGGAGACAGCCCCCAGTCTACTAGCACTACCTCAGGGCACTGGGGCGAGTGGGAGAAGGGCAGGTCCAGCTCTGGCAATGTGGGGGGGGCATACCAAAGAATCCAGGGGCAGGGATGGGGGGAGGGCAGGCTGGCTCTCTTCTTCCTTTACCCACGTTGGGGTTGGGGTCCTCCCCTCCAGCTGTAACCATTTCTACCTCATGTTGATGCGTGTTGTACATGGATGTATTTATCTCCTGTTTGATGACGCTCTGCAGTTCGGTCTGTCTACCTCAGAAGAGACTGTATTTTAAAAGAAAGTATGACACAGTATTAAAGCGATGACACGTGGTTTCCAGAGGATTTCTTGGGGGCAGCAGGATGTGGGGAGCCCTCTGGGAAATGCTTGAGCTTCCAGGTCTGCTGGTGCCACAGATGTGGCTCTGTGGGTGTGTTGGTTTCTTCAGCAAAACATGACCATTCCTGTTACTGTGAGTGCCTAGCACACAAGTGAGGCCACCGGGGGAGAAACCTCTTGATCGGGAAGGTCTGCCTGCAATTCTGAGCTCCTAGAGGCTCAGTGTTGGGGCTGACTTAACAGCCTCTGAAGCATGAGTGATGAAGAAGGGCTTATGTGTTTGCTAAGTGAGTGAGTGAGTGGGTGAATGAATAGATGAGTGCTGAAGAGGAAGTTTCACTTAGAAGCTGGCCAGCAGCCCTTGGCCAGAGCTAGGATCATATTCGTACTCCATCCTTGGATGGAGGGAAAGGGGACAGAGGGCAGCGTGGGGACACAGTGTGATCTAGTCTTTCAGGTCACGGGATCCTTCGTCCACCACCATCTGCCAATCCCCAGACTCTGACAAGTCAGCATAAACTGGGACACGAAAAACTGGCGAGGAACATCTTGTTAAAAAGGCTGTATGGAAATGCCCATGTGAGGTTTGGACCCACAACTTCTGAGGATTTGAATGTGCTCAGCAAAATGATCAAAAATGCAGAAGGGACAGGGAAGCAGGCCCCCTGGCTTCCACTGGCCCAGGCTTAGAGCCTATCCAGGGCTTTCAGGAGCCAAAGCCTGCCCATGGCCAGATTGTATGAAGCAGTTTCTGCTTGGAGAGAAACAACTGGTGTTCCTGTGTGTGAGGGCTCCAGCGCAATGAACTACGGGTCAGCGACCCCAACCCTCTTGGCCCTTGGAGGTCCAGACCCCCCTCACCCTCTAGGTGGTTTATTGCACACCTACTCTGTGTAGACAGCACTCAGGATACAGAAGTGGTTAAGTACAGCCTCAGTTCTGGAGAGCCCACATTACCGGATGGGAAAAGCTCAACAATGGATCATTTGAAAATACAGCTGGATAAAGCTGCTCGAGGAGGGACCTTATCAAAATTTTTATATTCTCACATCTGGCACAGTGTTTGGTGCACATAGAAGACACTGAATAAATGTTGACTAAATCCTCGAATTCATTTCCAGGAAGTGTCCTGATGGAGGATGCACAGGTTATTTCGAGAATGCCCAGAAAAGACCCTAACTCGTGGTGGTGGTGGTACTGGCGCTGGGTCAGAACAACTTCCTGGACGGGTTTGGGTGGGTTCAGCTTGACAAAGCTATGGAAGCTGGCAACTGTACCATACCTGTGACTATAGTTACAAGAGCATAAAGTGAGGGCAAGAGTGAGGGGAAGGGAGGGGAACAATGGGACCACAAGGCTGCACCAGGAGGCTCTTCCATGCCCCTGAAGAGCTGAGGCTCCTCCATGAAGCCTGTGGGGGGTGGGTGGGGAGGGGGGTTAGTTGCTGGTGGACAAGGACTGATTTGCAAGTGAAGAGTTCACACACCAATTCAACAAATCTTTACCTGAGCACCTGTTATGCACTAGTTGCTACAGGGACAACAGGTAGCCCTTACAGTCAGATGGGGCCGCTTCCCAGGCACAGCGGTAAAGAGTCCACCTGCCAATGCAGGGGACGCAAGACAGGTGGGTTCGATTTGTGGGTCAGGACGATCCTGTGGAGGAGGAAATGTCAAGCCACTCCAGTATTTCCTGGAGGATCCCATGGACAGAGAAGTCTGGTGGGCTACAGTCCACGGGGTCACAAGGAGTTGGACATGACTCAGCACACACACAGTCAAATGGGGGAGACAGTATGAAGGCAGAGCTATAGGGTGCTGTGGGAGCAGATGGGGGTGCCTAGAGAAGACACAGGGCCAAGGGTGTGGGTGGGAGGCAGGGAGGGCATCCCAGAGAGGACTTGTCAGCTGAGCAGTGACTAAGGCAGAGCGGAGAGTGCAGTCCAAGATCTAAAGAAGCACCTGAGCTGAGCTTGCTTGGGGAAAGGAAGCGAGTTCAGTCCCTGTGTGTGGAGGCGGAGTGGGGACTTGAGGATCACTTACTGTGTCCAAACAGAGCATGAGGGTTTGGATGCACTGCGGGAGGACAGGAAAGGGTAGAGTCTCTACATATTTAGTAGGTAATAAGGCTTCCCATGTTGGCTAGTGGTAAAGAACCCGCCGGTCAAAGTAGATGTAAGAGACTTGGGTTCGACCCCTGGGTTTTGAAGATGTCCTGGAGGAGGGCAGGACAACCACTCCAGTACTTTTGCTTGGAGAATCCCATGGACAGAGAAGCCTGGTGGGTAACAGTCCATGGAGTTGCAAAGAATCAGACACCACTGAAGCAACAGCATGCAGGTAATGAGAAAATTTGGGGATTGATTGGATATAGGAAATAAGAGTAAGGGGTCTAAGGCTTCTGGTGGAGGGTGAGGGGCGGTAAATGGGATACAAGAGATGTTGGAGACCTACTAAGTTTGACAGAAATGGGCCAGCCAGGAGGCCTCCAGCGGGCATTTCAATATAAGGGGCCGGGATCCTAGCCTCCAGTCCCCCTACTGATCCCTGGGTATTGAAAACTCACTTCAGCCCCCGGGGTTTTGTGAGATCTTCCCCTCGAAACTCCTGTTTCTGGGTGTTAGGAGATCTTCCTTCTACAAGTTGTGTTGGAGGACCCCTTTCTCATCCCTGGATGTGGGAACCTCGTTCCTCCCACCCATCCCTGGATGTTGGCGCCCCTCCCCCACCCGCGGGCATTCGGAGCTCCTCCCCCCACAGTCGCTGGATCGCAGTCACCGCCCGATGATGGCGGCACGGGCTCCGGCGGGGGCCCTGGCGCTGGCGCTCTGGGTCTGGGCTTTGGCTCCGGCGGGGGCAGTGGACGCCATGGGCCCTCACGCTGCCGTCCGCCTGGCCCAGCTGCTAACCCCGGAGGAGTGCGGCCACTTCCAATCGCTGCTGAAGGCGCCGGAGCCGGACGTCGAGGCTGAGCTGGCCAGGCTTTCGGAGGACCAGCTGGCGCAGCCCGAGCCTGTGCCCACGTCGGCGATGCCAGGCCGACGGCGGCGGAGGCGCGAGGCAGCGGGGAAGCCGGCGGCCGAGCCTGCCGACATGTCCGACGGCTGCCGGGAGGGGCTGGCGGCCTGGCTGGCTGCCGAGGCCCCGTCCTTGTCGTGGGACCGCGTGGCCCGGGCCTTGCGGCGCAGCGGCCGCCCAGACGTGGCCCGGGAGCTGGGCAAGAACCTCCACCAGCAGGCAACACTACAGCTGCGCAAGTTCGGGCAGCGCTACATACCCACCGCCGACGCCCCCGCTGCCCCCGTCCCGGCCCCGGCCCTGCGTTCCCGCCGCTCCTCGGTCCCCGAGCCCAACTGGGACGAGCTGGAGCTGATCGTGGAGCGACTGCCCCAAGGGCCGTATCAGCGGAGCCCCGCGGGCTGGGCCGGGCCGCTGGCTCTGGGCTTCCTCACCGGCTTCGGGGGGGCGCTGGGCGCCGGGGCGCTGCTCATCCTACTCATTCCGTGGATCACCGGCGGCGATGGCGACTGGGTGCGGCTGGGCAGCCCCCGGCCGCCCACCCCGCCCCTGCTTCGGTCCGCCAGGGCTCCTGGCTGTGGGGAAGCGGAGCCACTCTTGACTGCAGAGCCGCTGGCGTCCCCGGCGGCCTGGGCTGCAGGCGGGCCCCATACTTCCTTGCCTCTGTGACTCCAGCTGTGAAATGGGAGCACAGACCTGGTGGCGTGCCGCTTTTGACATATAAAAGTTACAAAACACGTAAAGGTGGGAACGATCAGTTTATCTGTTGGTTGGAAATGACTGCATAGCCAGTGGGGCTGCCAGTGGAAGAGGAGGGGCTCAGGTGCCAGTCTGCGGGCTAGGGTAGGGGAGGCGGGCCCTCCCAATTCGCGTCAGCTTTAGTTCCTTCATCTTGCACTTACTCTTCCGCTAAGAGCTACCATTTATTGAGCACTGTGTGCCAGGCCCTAGGCTAAGCAGTTACATACATTATTTGTTAGCCTCTTTAGAAACCCAAGAAGGAAGGTGTTATCTACATTACACATAAGGAAATGGTCACAACTATTAAGTGGCACAGTCAGGTGTTTGAATGCAGAGCTGCTTTGAACCAAAAGTTTGAGCTCAGAGGGAAGGATCTGTGAGCAGCAATGGAGCTGGGGCAAAAGGACACAACGAGATGCAGAGCTTGTTTACTCTGAGGCCCTGCTGGAGCTGCGCCCACTTCCAGGGGTTGCTGTGCCCACTTCCAGGGGTTGCTGTCTCCAAGCTGCTTTCTCCACTCAGGCAAGGCCTCCTGAAGCTCTCCCTGGAGTCCCAAACTCTCCCTACCCACCTGAGTGGGTGGGGCACTGCCAGCCCCACTGAGGGAGCTGAGCCTGGGTGAGCCCCCACACCAACTTCACTCAGACTGTGCTCCCACCACGGAGAAGGACAGCAGATGCCTTGGGGTCCTGCTGGGTGGGCACCCCTGGGCCAAGGGGCTCCGGTGTGCGAGTAATGACAGAATGACAGGCCAGTCCAAGAGGAGAGTTGAAAACAAGATTGACGTAACCCTTTATTGCAAATTCTAAAGTAAAAAGATGTACAGTACAAAGTAAAATTGAAATTTCAGACTATAAACTTCCAATCCACTTATACATTCTCATTTCTCAAGCACTTCTGCCATTTCCGCATAAACGGAACAGGGAACAAGTCGAGTGGGTGAGGGAAGGAGATACAGCAAGGGTAAAAGAATTGTGTCTAGAACAATCACAAACCCCAGAAGCAAGTGAAAGGAAAGACATTTTCTCGACCTGCTGTCCTGGTGATGAGAAGCGGGGGTGGTTGGAGCAGTGCAGTTTAAAATGGCTCTCAGAATAGCAGCATTTATGGTACCATTTCATCTTCCGGAAGTCCAAATAAATACTTTGCCCTTCCCTAGTGCCTTTGCCTCTGTATCTCAAAAAACACTTTACAAAACATTTAGTTAAAGCCTCACAACACCCCTGTGAGGTAGGTCAGTATTATTATCCCCATTTTACAGACGGGGAAACTGAGGCACAGAGAGGTTAAGTGACTTGCCCAAGGCCACACAGCGAGTCAGTGGTTGAGCTAGGGATGGAACACAGGAGTTCTGTCCCTTCTCTGGAACCACTGGACCGCGCTCCCCTTTACCTATATACATTCTTCACACACACACACACCACACGTGCACACCCGCCCACCCCACCCCACTTAGCCTCTATGTACAGCAAACAGCAGTGGGGGGCAGGGGCAGGGGGTGCCTCAGGAGCGTTTTGACAGGAAATCTTGGTGCTCTTGGAAGGGGAATCCAAGAAAGCACAATGCTGAGCCACAGCCCAGATGGCAAAACTTGGGCCCCTCCCCACCCAGACTCCCTCTTCTCTCCTGATGTCCCCCCTGGCTGGCTAGCTGCAGCCAATTCTTTAGGGGGTGGGGGTACCTGAAAATGAACGAAGCTTTTTGCAAAACTTTGGGCAACATCTGAGAAAAGAAAGAGGCATCATTACAGAAGATGCCCAGGACTCAGTCACTAAGTCACAACCGTGGCCATCTAACCTCCACAGCAGGCCTGGAGGCTGGGGGCCGAGAGGGGAGGATGGGGACTGACCTACCAGCCATCTCTCTCCAGAGCGGAGCTCCTGGAGCGGACTAGAGTGGGCACTTCAAAATCCTCCTGAGTGTTCCTGGACTGGGAGACGTGGCCTAGAGAGGGGTGTCCCCAAAGCGGGGCGGGGTGGTGCCAATGAGACCAGCCGAGTCTGCTGGTTTGTGGGTGGGGGAGATGGAGGGCAGGGCCCAGCAGTAGCTAGCAGAGTGGAGGCTGTTGGGCATTGTGCTCGCCCGAGCTATGGGGCGTTGGAATGGTCTTCTTAAAATACTGGTGAAAAAGGCAGGAGTAAGGCCAGTCCAGCTGGGTTGGCTGGCATCATCTCTGGGGGCTCTGCCGGGGGTGAGGAACAGGTATCAATGGGCCTGGAAGCAGCGGCCCAGCAGGGGGAGGAAAGCCACACGCAGTGGGTGAGTGGGGACCTGGGGAGATCAGGACTTTGCTTTTCTCTCCAATCTTGGCTTTTTAGCCAGAACTTTGCAAGAAATCCCCATTTCTCTCCCTTTCGTTCCCCTCCTTTCCCCAAATGTGCTAAAGTCCCACTTCCCAGGTATTAAAAATATTGGGAGAGTCAAGCAACAAACGCACACCAAGACAGGCTTCCCTTGTACAGTAAAAAGGGTCATTTTTATTTTGTTTCCTTTTGGCTTATAGAAGTGATGTACTTTTCATCACGTCTTGGTTAGAGCAGTGCTGGCCTCCATGCATTCACTAATACACTAGTCTTTACTATTGGTCTTTTACAAGCTTACGTTGGTTGCAGCAAAAAATGAGAGAACTCTGGGCATCGCTGTTCCAGGGGCTTTGACTGGGAGTTTCTGTTAATCTCTCCTCAGTCAACTTCTGATGCCAAGAGTGGCTCATTCAGAGGGGTGGGTCCAAGGCAGCTGACTTGGGAAGTGTCTCCTGCTCTCGCCCTCGGCTTTAAATGACGGAGTCTCCTCATCCTAAGCAACAAGGAGGTTAAAGAAAAGAAGAGGGGAAAGTGTTTTTCACACACAAACCAGCAACCATGTCAGCTGCTGCTCGGTGGCTTTGGCTCTGCGTTTTAAATTAACAGCATCACACATGTCTTTTTGCTTTTTGTCCTTTTTTTAAAGGTGGATTCTGGAGTATAAATACTGCACCAAGGACCTGGCTACAAAAAATAAATATTTATATCATATTTATATATCTATATATATATATGTGCAGTGATACTGTGGCTGCTGCTGCTTTTTGATTGGCTTTGTTAATATTTGGCAAAGCGTTGCCACTTATCCACTGGGTGAAGACGTGCGAGAACGCCTTCATGACTCTTTCAGTTCAATGCCTGTTAACTGCGGGTGTAAACTGCTGGTGATGGTGTCACTTACTACCAAAGAAGTGTGGAGCAGGGCGGGTGAGTGCGAGAGTGCGTGAACGAGTGGGTGGGTGGAGGGCCATCAGGTGGGGAGAAAGAAGGTGGGAAAAGTTTTTAGAAACAAACAACAAAAAAAGTGAAACTTCAAATAGAGTGGAGGTGGCTTCTTCCCTATGAAGCTGGCTGATGGGTGTCAGATACCAAGGCCTGTGTGTGTCACTGAGGAGACAGCCTGCTGGGTGGGGAGAGCAGGGCCTGGGGGAGGAAAAAAGGTCAGAGCTCAAAAAATCTCATTAATATGCTCTAGTAGCTTAATGACATCACTAGCACGAGCACTTGGAGGACGGAGCGGGATCTTATAGCTCTGTGGCCCATCTCAAGACCTAAGAACAAGAACAATTATGAAGTTTAGCCAAATCTTGCATAGAAGTGGTTAGAATTTATTGCACATTGGAACAAAAATATATATATTTTTTTGTTGTTTTGGAAAAGACCATTAGCAATAAAAAATTTTTTGTCTGTCTGTCTGGTTTGGGGATGTACATTGGCTGACAGCATCTAAATTCTAAGAAGAAAGAAAAGTATAAAAAATAAAAATAAACATGACAATGGCATAAGCCAGAAGCCATTTCCTATTTAATAAGTTAATACTTTGTATTTACAAAAAGGCATGCCAATAAAATAAAATGATATATTACAGTATTTATAATTCTCTTAAAAAGAATAACCACACGTCAGCTTCTGTTTTGTGCTGTTTACGATGTAGCCTGTACATGTTACTATACATTCATCCTAGCAGTTAGCAGGGTCACTGAAGAGAATGCCTTCCCAACCTGGAATCGGGTGTAGTACAAAAAGTTCTACGGATGACGTCGCAGAAGCAGGCTTCTGAGAACTGGACAGAGTTTCTAACGGTCCAGCAAGACAGGAAGCTCTGCTTACTGACTGGCTGTGGTTTGTTCTATGCAAAACTAGTCAGGTGGACTGCGAAATTACATCCAAAGTGCTCCTACTGCAAGGCCGATTGGTGTGTCTGACTATGGGTTGTTTTTTCCCCTCTACCGTATGGTTCAGGAAGAATTCATTTTGATTTGGTTTGCATGCTGAAGTCTCTCCTCATTCTTTGAATCGACTTCCTGACACATTCACCTGCAGCATCTTAGCTCTGAAATCTAGTCATCGGATGAGAAACCCCTGGACTAAGAACTCTCTTCCTGAAAGTGGGAGATAGAACAGAAGCTATGACGCTCCCCGCCAAAGCCACCCTCCAATGACAATGTGCAGGTCGCTAAGCAGATGGCGAAACTGGCTGAAAGGGAATGTGCTGGGGAAGCTGGAAGTTCTTAAGGATTCATATTAAATCGCTTTCTCATGAGAACCAGTGCAATAAAGAAATCAAGTGGGCTGGGTTCAGAGGCGGCTCCATCTCTCCTGAGGTCCCACCAGTGATCATCGATTCTAATAAGAAATGAAAGAAACCACAGCCATAGCTCAGCGCTGCTGCCCTCACTCACCTCTGTGGGTAAAGGAAGCCCTGCATGGTGCAAGAATGTGATGCGGGCAAGAGGAACTGTGCAGCAACTGAGCTTGTGACAACCACTCCATAGAAGAGAGAGGCCCGTTCGGAATATCTAAACCCCCTCCATGTGGACCCCAGCCCGGAGAAAGCCACAATGCAGAGGACATGATACGGATGAAGTGAGCACCCCTTTACCCCCAACGAAAGGTTGTTTTAAGTTCCCCAAATGACCTTCTAGAGATAACATGCTACTCTGAATAGCACTTTTATCTCTACCCCCCAAAAGTGTCAGTTCTCCAGTATGAAGGCTAAACAATCATCATAAATATTGCAAGATATAAATGAAAAAAATTTTTTTGATTTTTGTTTTTAGCCCTAAGATTTGGTTTTACAGTGACATTAATACAAGCCATTCGAGATCAAAGTTTCCCCACGTATGGGACACAGAGCAGCATTAAAGAGTTCATCTTTCAAAATGTGCAACAATGGCTGTATGTTAGAGATGTCTGTTAAACATACACACACAACGGATCCATCTGCTTGTTGGACTGGGTTTGTTTTTTTTTGTTGTTGGTGGTGGTGGTGGTCAATTGGTTGGTTATGTTTCCCTACCCAGAAGGTGTATGAAAGACTTCTAAGAATTCAGAAAGAATTGCAGCGGGCATGGAATGCTTACCATTTTTTCTCCAAATACAGTGAACGGTGCAGGGCTGGGTCCTGTCCAAAGGCTGACCCAGTGCAGGGGAGAGGGTTAGTAGTGTCCTGTGGTGTATGGTTCTCATGCATGACTCCTGATCACGGCATGCCATCATGCAAATCATTTCTACGCATTGAACGAACACAATGTTTGGAATCGGCCTGAGCAAGTCCTCCTCAGCCTGAAGAAACCTGATTGTTTTCCCCCACCCATCTCCAAACCACGTGAAGCCCATGTGGAGAAGATGCGGCATTATGTCAAAGAAACTGACAAGTAAATGACATGGGCTAAATGTGAGTGTGTGTGTTTTTCCTTTTTGCTGCTTAGCTTAACTAATGTAAGAATGCAAATAGAGTTTGCATGAACAAACAAACTTTTAAAGTGATGCTTTCTGCTTCTGAGAATCAACAAAATAAAAAACAAACAAAAAAAATCCATCTGGCTGCAACGGAAATACACTGGTCCCGGCAGCCTGACCTCTGTTTTATGTATCCTGTTAGTTTTGTCCTAAGTTGCATTGACTGATGTGGAACATGCAGTAACCACCTGCCCAAGCATTAGAAAATCTGTGAGTCCAGGGAGCAGGGTCCTTTGCCCTTGGCAGGTCACTGCTCAAGATGCAACCGTGGTACGTGGTAAGCAGACTACGTTTGGTATAGATCTTCGGGATAAAGTGTCTCCACAGCTGTTCTGCATTGATAATATTCAGAAGTTTGTAAACAATCTTTCACTTGCAAGTTTTAAGTCTGTACAATGTTGAATTTTTGCTTTCCTCTAACACTTGGATTCTCTGACCTCTTTTTGTCTTTTGGCTCTTTCCCTTCGTCCTTCCTCCGCCCGTTGCTGTTTCTCTTTCTCGGGTTTAGTCACACTGTCATAGGAGGGGAGGGAGGCTGTGGATGGGGTGCTCTCTTTTTTCTCCCGGTGTGTGCCTCCATTCTCCAGCTTATTGGAAGTTGTCTTTTTGCAGATGAAGCCCCGCCTGGCTAAATGTCCCCGGTAGGCACGCTGCAGGACCACTGCTGATACCTCCTCCTGCTTGCGCCGCAGCGTGGTCGTGATTGGCTCATAAGACACTTTGGAAGGATTGGATGCCACGAACCTCTCCTCCATCTGTTGCCGAAGGATGTCCAACTCCCCACTATCTCCCAGGACCCGCTTGGTGAAGGCAAAAAGGATGTCCAAGCAGTGGATGCGATCCCCGCTGACCATTGGCAGATCCATGGCGATGAGCTCAATGGTGTTGGGCTTGGGCACGCGGAGGGGATGCTCCAGGGCATCTGCAAAGTCTGCCAGCTTACAGTACTCGATGAACTGGGTGGCATCGGGGTCGAACTTCTCCCAGATCTCATAGAAGGTCTCAAAGTCGTCCTCGCTCAGAGGGTCTGCGCTTTCCTCTGTGGCTACGCTGAAGTTTTCCAAGATGATGGCAATGTACATGTTCACCACAATCAGGAAGGAGATGATGATGTAGCTCACAAAGAAGAAGATGCCCACTGAAGGGTTCCCGCAGTCTCCTTTAAAGCCACTCCCTGGGTGTTCCTTATCCAAATTGCAGTCAGGGGGGCGGTTTAGGATGGGCAGCAGGAGGCCGTCCCAACCAGCCGACGTGGTGATCTGAAAGAGGCAGATCATGCTGTTGCCGAAGGTCTCAAAGTTGAACATGTCATCAATGCCAGCCTCGTGCTTCACGTATGCAAAATTAGACATCCCAAAGATGGAGAAGATGAACATGACCAGGAAGAGCAGAAGGCCGATGTTGAACAGAGCAGGCAAGGACATCATTAAGGCAAAGAGCAGGGTACGAATTCCCTTTGCGCCTTTGATCAGACGCAGGATGCGCCCAATACGGGCCAATCGGATGACTCGGAACAGGGTTGGGGAGACAAAGTATTTCTCAATGATATCAGCCAGGAACATTCCTAAGAAGGGGAACGGGAGATAGGTTACTGAGATTGGAAATGCCCTTTCTCTTTACTTATGTCATCTGGCACTATGGAACCCTTAACTTCAAAGGACTTTATAGAGTGAGTGCCTTACTAGTCAATCTGAACTCTCATAATAAAAAAAATTTTCTCAAAAGAAAATCACATGTTTCAAACATATAGAAAAGCAGAGAAAACAACAGCACCCAGAGACCACATCTGCTTCCACTCATCACCTCCAGAAGCACCCACTATCCTGTAGATGGCATGCATCATCTCAGTGTCTTCATAATTTTGCTATGTATGAAAAATATAGGTAGCAGCCTACAAGGTTTAAGGAATTATACTGTATCTATCTTTCTAGATCTCTAATTTCCCTTAAATTTTTTTTTCTTCTAGATCTCTAATTTGCTTTTGAAACCTAATATTATGTTTCTGAGATTGATCTTTGGTATTAAATTTGGGTTTTGTTTTTTTTTTTCAGATTTGTCTGTGCATAACTTCCTGAGATGTTATGGATTCTTCTCCAAAATGCTGTCAAATTGCCACATTCACAAACAGTGAATGAGAAGTCCTGGCTCCACCCTGTGGTTGCAAAATCTTAGTCTGCTAAGGTCACCAATTCTCAGGGCATTTTCTTCCTGGCTCTAGAAAGACATTTTTGGTTTCTCATGGCCCCATGTCCCTATCCCACCAAACTAGCCTGCAAACTAAAGGGACTTCTCAGGAGTGGTTTTTAACGCACAGCTTCTAGATTTTGTGTTTAAAGTCATAAATCAGAAACCAGTATCAGCAGATAAAAATGTCAAGGCATTAATAGGATATGAAAGTAGGGGGCAAAACACACATATCAAAGGGCCTGTTTCTGTTCACATTCCTCCAGGGGCCCACCTCCACCAGACCACTTGCCTTTAAAACTACAAAGCGAAAATGGGAGGGTCGTGGAAGGAAGAGGCAATGAAACGGCTGGGAAGTGACAAAGAAGGGCGGCAGTGACACCATGTGCTCTTCCTCCAGTGTCCTCTCCTGCTTTAGAGCCCCCCCATGGGATAGTGTGAGCTTCATTTAAAGAAAGAAATATCCCCCAATCCTGGGGACTCATAAACACGGGGGCAGGGAACTGCAGAAGAGTTAGTTGAAGGTTTTATGCTAGGAAAGAGTCTTAACTCTCAGAAGGGACAAGGTGCTGGAAGTGCAGACTAGGCAGACAACGTGCTGGGGTCTTGTCTGGAGCTAGAATCTCGGGAGGCATTTGAACTTTCAAGAAAATCTACCTCAGCTGGCACCCAAGAGGACTTTCTCAGCTCTCCTCTGTTTACCTCTCAATTAAGTCATAACCAGCATAATGCAGGTGATGTCTGTGTTCCATATATGATGGAGAGGAGGCTTCAGAGAGAAGACGATGCCTGAGTAAGGTTTTGTAGGACCAATGTTTTATTGTGCCAGAGAAAAGTGGGGAGAGATAGGCAGGCAGCTATCGAGGCAGTGGAGTCAACTTTTAAGAGGTTCTCTAGGAGGTGCCTACAAGACCCAGTGCTGGGCTTCCCTGGTGGATCAGACGGTAAAGAGTCTGCCTGCAACACAGGAGACCTGGTTCAATCCCTGGGTCGGGAAGATCCCCTGGAGAACGGGATGGCTACCCACTCCAGTATTCCTGCCTGGAGAATCCCATGGACAGAGGAGCCTGGTAGGCTACAATGGGTCGCAAAGAGTCGGACACAATTGAGTGACTAAAACTTTCATTTTTCACTTTCTAGGGGGTGCCAGGGTAAGTTTTACCCCAACGCCTCTTAATTTAAAAAGATTTTTTCCTACACTTTTGTTTCTGAACAAATTAATGATATTAAAAAAAAATCCCAAGCATCAAGAGAAATACTTCTTCCTACTTCTTTTCAAGTACCATCTGAAAATAGGGGGCATGGTTTGATCTGTGGGTTTTCCATCCCACTCAGTGATGGGCGGGCAGAAAAAGTTCAAGAACAGTGGTCAAGGGCAGCATCATCCAAAGTGTGTTTGGTGGGAGGTTTCGGGTGTGGAGCTGAGGCCAGGGCCGGGCTTGCTTGCTCATCAGCTGCGTGTCTCAGTAACTGCTCTGTGCCTTGGCTCCTTAGGATATTTACAGGGCTGTTTGATGACTGCATGAATTAAAACATGTAAAGCGCTTAGAATGATGACTGGCACAGAGTATATTCCATTGAAGTCTGAGAAACATTATTATTACTTGAAAACAGGGTGTTGTGATTGGATAAAGGTGGGATGGCGTTTTAAATAGAATTCTTTACCCCAAGACTTCCAAGCGCCTCCTGTGGGCTAATGTGCCCTGTGACCCTCTGAAGGGAAATGCAACGTACAGTGTTGCCCAAAGTAGTTTCATTATGGGATTCTTTGCTTGAGGAGAAATACATGAGATTACACAACACATTTTTGGACATGGTGCTCTGGAGGACAGGACTAGACAGTGGGAGGACAGTTGCCTTCTGGTGGCCACAGTCACCACCTCAGCTCTGGGACCGGTTCCCTGTCTCGGGCACTCTGGCTCGAGTTACACCCACCTGGGACCAAGGCAGTGTGGCATCATTTGAGAAGCCTGTGAGGAAGGCAGGGAAATTTTGAGGAGGGTGGTCAATAGGACAGCATTTCCACTGCCTGCCAGGACACCAGCCCTTCCAGGCCCTTTGTTGGTTAAAACAAATGCCACAAAGTCACTGTTAAAAACCAACTTTTGAATTCTGTCTCTGCCACCTCTGAGTTGAGTGACTCTGGACATCTTCACAGCAAAGATAATAAAATACCTTGATTCCTGGGCTGTCATAATGAGATAACACAAGTGAAGAAACTCTCAAACTACTCAGCACCATAAAATTGTAGTAAATGAGTGTTGGCAACAGCCGAAGTGTTGACACAGCCACCATCACCAGAATTCTCATTAACATCCAATGTAACAATCTCTTACCAGGGCTTTTTTCACGTTACACTGCTACTGATAGATTTTAAAATACAATTTTTTTTTTCCCTGTTAGAATGTAAACTCTTTGAAAGCAAGAACCAAATCTAATCGTTTCCCCCTCTTCAACCACAGAATTTGGAATCCAAGACTACCGTGAACATTCACAGACACTCGCTGATCCATGTCAGCGCTGTGGGCAGCCCCACAAGATGACTGAGGGCACCGTGGGGGTAACCCTGCGGGCCCCTCGGCCGCATGTCATTCGCTGCACTCCCAGGAATCCCATCCTCAGGGTCAGCCGGGTCCCCTCCCCTGCCCCTCCTGCCCCACTCACCCACAATGGAGAGGATGACCACCACGAAGTCGAAGATGTTCCAGCCAATGGTGAAGTAGTAGTGCCGCAAGGCAAACATTTTGAGCACACACTCACAGGTGAAGAAGATGACGAAGACCAGGTTGATCCAGTAGAGGATGTTCTCCATCTGCTTGCTCTGAGTATCTGTCTCCACCATCATCGTCACCATGTTAAGGCAAATGAGCATCATGATAACAATGTCGAAGGCTTGTTGAGTGACAAAATCAAAGACGATCCCTTGGATTTTGTTCTGGGTGGGGAGGGAGGAAAGACAGAAAAGGCTTCTTGAAAACCTTCCCCAGCAGACTGTGGGAGCTGCCTCCCTGTGAATCCAAGTTCTCTCTGTTTTCTCGGTTGCAGTGCTGGCTGGCAGCAGGAAATGGACAAAGACTACTGTCAACGTTCCCTCATCAAGAGCTCTTTGAAATCACCACTCTTTTCTTTATGCCATCACATGCTTCCGTGTGCCTTCCTGCGTCTCCAGCTGTCCCTTTTTGGTCTCATTTGCCGGCCATTTCTGCTCTCCCTTCATCTCTTCTTCCTTCCCTGGAGAGCTCACGTGCCATCTTTTCCTACTGCTCACACATTACCTCTACACTTAGTTTCCCAAGCGTTTTCTCGTCCAGCTTGTAGCTTTCCTCCGAACTCCTGGGCTGTTTGCTTGGCACTGCATAAGCATCTTGAGCTCAACAAGTCCTTTCTCCCACCATCCCCCAACCTGCTCCTTTCTCACTGCGATTATTCATCCAGTATCTAAGCCAGAAATCTAAGGGTCATTCTTGCTCTTCCCTTTCCCTCATCCCTCATTCAATGCACTGCAGACCCTGTTGATTCTTCCTTGAATTCACCCACTTCATTCCATTCCTGTTGCCCTACTCTAGCCTAAGCCACCACAGTCTTCCCTCTGGACCTCTAGAAGGGTCTCCTGATTGGTCTTCCCGCTTATTCTCTTGCCCTTATCCAACACAGTCTCCACGCAGTGGCAAGTGTCGATTACTTAAAAACAGAAATGGATCACATCACTCTCCTACTTAAAACCTCTCACCGGTTTCCCATCAGGCTTGCAACAAAATTCCTCTGGTTAACCTGGTTTAAAAGTGCCTACCACAGTCTGGTCTTGCTCACCTCACACCCCCCACCTCTAGTTATCACCACCTGGCCACACTAATATTTCCCACTTTTAAGGCCTCATTTGCTTTTCCAGGATCTTGTTCCCTGGGATTCTGACTCCTTTTCATCCGCTCAAATAGACCCAACTCTGTTGGAAGAGATCCTCCACGCCAGGCTTCCATTATTTTCTATCATGGTCCTTCAGTGCATTTTTTTTTTCTCACAACATTCCACATTTTATAATTACTGTTGGTTACTTATTTATTATCTGTAGCCCCACTATACTGTAAGCTCCGTGATGGTGGTGTCTAAATTTGATCACTGTTTGCATAGTGCTTGGTACACAGTAGGAGATGTGTAACTATTTGTGGAATAACTATTAACACTTCCTACCACACTGAGCATTTCTGTTAGTGGGGGAGAAAACACACGCAGGCTCCCATGTACAAAGTACTGAACAGAGCTTTAGAAATGTCAGCCCTCTTCCATTCCCTTTGGCCACACTTCTATCACACTGTGGAAACTAACATCAAAGAAATAATAGAAAACGTTCTCTTTCTTAAGAGCTCCCTGATTTTTTGGGGCACCTAGGCACTTAAGCATATGCTTCTTCTTAGGATTACTTAACTTGGTGGTTTTCAAACTGTTCTGCAGTGAGGAAGGGCTTTCCTCGCCCTCAGAAATTGGGGAGAGGAGGTCGCCAGGAATAGGGTATGTGGGGCTAAGTCAGGAAAAGGCTCTCAGACATCCATTCTTGTTTTTTGCTCTTCTCAGAAGACTGGCCCAAAACTGGGACTCCCCTTCTTGACTCAAACAAAATAGCCCCACTTTTATTTTTACAAATTAGGTTGTCAGGTACGCTTTTAAGAGTTCTGCTGTAGGTTTTTAAATTTTTATTTTAAATAAAAAGTTACTTTAAATAAAAGTTACAGAAGATGGAACTTTGAGCCTGGCTTTTGGGGGTCACATCCCACCTAGCAGGGTGTACGGCTTCAGGAACATAGCATCTCCTACTTTGAAGCAAGAGGACAATCCCCAACACAAGGGCCATGCAGAATCCCTGTCCCCAAGTCTGTTTTACAAAAGGCTCCGTTCAAGGGAGGAAATCAGGCCATCTGACTTCCCTAGTTTCACCTTCTCCTGCTCTCACAAATTATTTTCACTTTCAGGCACATCCCTGCAAAGACTTACTTGTTAAGGAGAGCATGGAGAAAATAATGACCAAATCCTATCTTGTACTTATAGGAAAGAGATCAGCTTTCACTGCACATTCTGCTGTTAATTTTTAGGTGGTCTCTTAAAACAAACATCTCTCTACCAAGGCAAGAGCCAATGTGGTCAACGTGTCGATTCTCTGTTGCCACCCAAGGAAGGCTCCGAGAAAAGGCTGGGTGCAAATGCAAAGGTCACCCCATACCATAACCCATCCTCCCTTCTTCCTCAGATCTTTTCGTTTTTGGCCACTCCACATGACAGGGTCTTAGTTTCCTGACCAGGGACTGAACCCGTGCCCTTGAAGGTGAAAGCACAGAGTCCTAACTACTGGACCGCCAGGAAATTCCCTTCCTTAGATCCTGTGGATGGACAGCGAGGGGCGGACTAGAGGGCACAGGCCGCCCCTCATTTGCCCCCTCCCTTCTCTGCAGTAACTCCGCCGTGTCTTTCTTCATACGGAGTCTCACCTGCCCTGGGCCGGTACAGTGAACTCACCAGAGGGCGGGGGATGGGCTTCTGTGGTTTCTTTGAGCCCAGCTTTTTCATGGCATTGTAGTACTTCTTCTGTTCTTCGGTCATGAAGATGTCCTGACCTCCAAAGTAAAGGAGGGAAAAAGAGGATGCGCAATTACAACTGGCTCTTACATGCTGTAGGTGCAGCCCTGGGAACCCAGAAGGCCTTACGCCCTTCACTGTAAACCAGGGGTCACCCTCTTAAGCCAGAGGTCAGTTTAGCTAACGGCTGTCCCAGAGTGAGGAAGACCTGACAACTATTCTAATTCAAAAATATACCTGTCTTTGTTTTCAGGTTGGGATTTCTGAGACCTGCTAGGAGATGGGAAGGAAGGAAGGAAGAGAATAGACTGACAGACCCTCAGGGAAGGGTAAATTTGAGAGCTATGATTCTAAACGCATCTTCATAAATTTTGGGGGGCCTGCTTCCTAATACAATTCTTAAAAAAGACATTTTAAAATGAAAGGAAAAAAAATAAATAAAATGAAAGGATTTTCAAGTTCTAGCTAGTGGCCCATTTCCGACAATATTAAAAATTTAGAAATCTCGGTGGGAGCAATTTGAGAAGTTCCTTGGAGTCTGTTGGGACAGACTTGATTTAGAAAATGAATGACAAGAGTAATCTTTTCAATTTGCTTTAGAAAAAGTAACCATCTGGGACAAGTGAGGAAGGAGCTTTCCAAGGTTGATCTCTCAAATCCCAAAGTGCTGGTGGTCCAGGGAGGAACAAAGATAATGCCAAAACGAGACAGTTTCTACTTCTAACTTAAGCTGTTCATCTGCTGCTTTCCTTCTCAGCTGTTGCTAGACCCTCTGGGACCCAACCTCCCTCTGGTGGGAGGTCAAACCCAGTAAAGAGCCTCAAGAACTGCTAGTAAATTTGGTACCAGTAAATTGCTGGTTTGGTCTAATAAGTGTGGAAAACCTCACACTGCAAAATCCAGCAGAAGACAACGAGCTGGCTGGGCCTACAGTACTGTGAGGCTGTGCCACAGTGACGTCGTGATGTGGATTCTAAAGAAAGAGAGGCCTTTTTCTCCAGACAGAGGGACAGAAGTGCCTCTCGTCTGGGTTGACCTCTGGCCACTGGCAATGCGGGGAGGAGACCTATCTTTTTCTTTTGTTGATTGAAGTTATCAATGATGACACCAATGAACAGGTTCAGGGTGAAGAAGGAGCCGAAGATGATGAAGATGACAAAGTAGATGTACATGTAGATGTTGTCCTCATACTTAGGCTGCTCATCAGGCTGTCAAAGGACAGGAGAGAAAAGAGAGTCAGCTCCTAGCTTGGGGGATCAGATAGATTTTGACACGCCAAGGCCATCAGCTACATCAACCACTTGAGCCGCTGAGCAAGCTGGGTGGCAGCCCTAGATTCTGTCTGCTTTTCCACACTGGCAGGTCCTGCCCTGAGAAGGTGTTATTCCTGCCAGGACATAGGTGGAAAATATGCAAACTGGGAGGGGAAGGAGAAGGGAGGGCTGTCTGCTCGGAGCCACACCTAGTTCAAATCAGCACTGAAGAGGAGACAGCTCCATGAGGGTCAGGTGAAAGCCAACAGCCTAACCATCTGGAGCCACTGGAAGAGAGTGATTGATAACTCACTGAGAGGGGGAAAGTGATCTATAATCAATAAGACAAGCAGTAACTGTTCTAACCCTTTCTCTCTCTCTTGACTGAGCTTCACCATGCCATGAGCTTTCTAATCATTTAAGAAGGCTGTGATCTCACCAGGTATATCCTTACCTTTCGGGAATCTACGGCTGCATACATGATGTCCATCCAGCCTTTGAAGGTTGCCTGGCAAACAGAGTCAGTCATTAGACTGTGCCTGTTAGCGGGTGGGTGGGTGGGAGTCTAGGTAGGGTCGAAAAGGCAGGCTTAGGTTCTGTGAGAACACAAGTTGGGGAGTTTGGGTGCAGCCTCAAGTGGACGCAGAAATTTTCTGTTTGTTAATACAGATCCCATGGGAGCTTTGTCTAAGTCCCTGAGTATAACATCAAAGTCTGGCAAAGGAACATGTTGACAATGGTAGTTGAGCCAACACTTTTACAAAAGGTCTTCAGAATGAGTCTAAGAAGGTTGCCTAAAGCAAGGGCAAACTCGTATTTATGAATGGCAGGGATCTACTGATGTTACTTAGAACTTACCCCTCTTTTATGAAGGAGTCATTTTTAAAACCGTGTGAAACAAGTAATGGGGGTTTGAAAAATTCATAGTTTCACTAAGAAAAAACCTCAATTAGAACTTTTCCCTCTTCAGTAACACACATTTACCCTACTGTAGTGGCAATACCGGCTTTATCCTAGGCAGCCCCTACTCAATTCTCCCATTGTGCCTAACCTGATTTTGGAAACTAATACGGGTAACCAATTTAACAGCCTCCGTGTTTACCATTTAAGTAACTCAACCAGATTCTAAGTTTTCTCAGGGCCTGGGCAGTTCTTTATTCATCTGATGGCCCTGGTAATGCCCAAGCACAGTGCCTAGCATATGGTGGGGACTCAATACAACATTTGGCCAGCTAATGGGCACTGGTTTCTTGAAGCTGCTCCAATTCTGGTTCAATCTGTGGGTCCAATTTTTTGAACCGGGACAGAACAACTAAAGAGCTGTGGAATGGGATAAACCCCTGCTCATCCCATTAACTCCGCCTCCTTCTAGCTAATAGTTAAGAGTTTACTACACTCAAGGCTGAGTTGAGTGCTTCACCTGCACTATCACATTTAATCCTCCCAGAAACTATATGATGTAAAAACAGTTGTAATAGTAACAAAGAAACGGAAGAGCAAACACTATTAATGAAGCACATGCCTGCTGTGTGCCAGGCATTGTTAGGGAATGTTAATAAATCACCATGAATCCTCTTAACTACCATGCAAGGTATTACTATTCAAATTTAAGAGATGAAGAAAAAGACTCAGGGAGGTTGAGTAATTTGTCCAAGGTTACATATCCAATAAATGTCAGAGTGTGGCTCAAACCTACATCTGATTTCAAAGCCCAGGAGTTTTCATTGCATCATACTATCCTGTCAAACACTCCAGAAAATTGGCCAGAGAGAGAGAGAAAACTAGACATGATGAAATGCTTCATTTCTTGCTGTGATACATGGAGACCCTTCTCTGCAGTTGAGATGACATAGTGGCAGCATCATAGCACCACCATATTGTCATATTCTTCAGTTAACTCTGGCATAGCAGTTAATGTGGGATTGTTCTGCTCCATCAAAATTGCCCTTTTTTTCTTTTTGGTCTGTGACTTACCTATTTTCTCTTTAACTACATACTTCTGTCCTGGAGAAAGAAGGTGATCTCTCTGCAACCTTACTGTGTTGCAGAAATCCTTATTTGCTAAGCAGAACTCAACTTCTGAGCACAATGACAGATTCCCTTGACTGAGGTCTCAGAGACCTCACAGTACTCAGGAGAGGTGTCTCCCTGGATCTGCTTTGGGAAATGACAGTGACCCCTTACTTAAGAGCAACCCTGATTCTGGACATAGGGTTGAAAAAGAACGAAAGGAGATTTCTGCTAGCTGTCCAATTCTCACAGGACTGAAAACAATCTTACCACTTGAAGAAGCGCCAGATATCCTGCCCCAACATTGTCAAAGTTGATCTTCACGTTCTTCCATCTGATTTCTGTGTTGTTCCCCTCCATGAGCTTTTCGCACTCTGTTTTATTGTTGACATCTTCAATTTCAAATCGGATCTCAGAAGACTCATTAAAGCAATAGTGGTACTTTCCCGCAAACAGGTTAACTCCCATGATGCTGAAAATCAGCCAGAAGATGAGACACACCAGCAGCACATTCATGATGGAGGGGATGGCGCCCACCAAGGCATTCACCACCACCTGCGTTGGAAGGGGGAGGTCGCTGAGTGTCGGCAAGAAGTACAGGCACGCGCACTCTTTTGATTTCCAGGGGGGGAATGACACTGTATGGCTTGTTATGACTATGGAAACATTATGTTCCCTTTGGAATTAGGGTAGTCAGACAGATCCATAAACAGGACCAAAATTTTGTATTTCTCTGAAATATACTTTGGGGAATTCTAAAAATTACTTCTTTAGGGAACACAAATTCCCCTGCCCAAGTTGACCTAGGTCTTTCTCCTAGGCACCAATCTGGGACTGAAAAAATCATTTCATTGTCTAGTCTTCCTTCTTACCAACTCATGAAATATGGCCCTCACAGGACAATCTGAGTGATTTCAAGCTCGCCAGCTGCCTTTCCAGAGACATTCCCCCTCTGCAAATCAAGGTGAGATTGCTCAAAACCACAGAGAACTACCCTGAAGGGTTAGCAGTGAATCACTTGACAGTACATAAAGTCTCTTTTATGACTATGCAAGGCCAGTTATCTTACTTCAGGCAAGAGCTGAGCATGCATCATTTTGCAGGCTCAAGAAAAAAAAAAAAAAAAAAAAAAGCTATATTCCCTCTACCAAACAGTATAAAACAAAATCTGAACAGTTGTGTTTTTCACGCAAGGTTCATTATTCTTCTTCAGTCTTTTTATCTTTCTGACTTTGCAGGCTTCTCAGTCTGAGTCGGCCCCTGCTTGGCTAATGCTGATATCTCTCTGGTCAATCCCGGGTTTGACTTGACTCTTCACAATGTACTACTGGAAAAAGGGTTTTTTGGAGAGTTTTGGGTTAGATCATCGCTCTTGAAACCCCCCAAACTGGCTTATTGTTAAAAATCACTGACTACAGTAGACTCAGGAATGAAAAAAAAAGGAAAAGAAGTCCCATTAGGAATCTAAGTTTCTGGGTTGTTTTTAACTTTGCGTCATAACTTAGATGAGAAGAGCTAGACAGTACTTCCACTGTTGTAGCAGTTTTCACTAGAGGAGTTCAAAGTGCTTACAAAAATAGCATTCAGGTAGCGGGACAGAAAACAATGCTGGCGATCATTCCTGCCCTGATTCTTACTTGCTGTTGTCTTAAGCCAGGACTGCTAAGGCCCAGAAAGGTGACCCTGAAATGGGAAGCCTGTTTTTCTTTTCTAGCATCCTTGGAGGATAAGTGGAGTTAAAATAGAGATCCTGTATATAAACAAACTCTTCTCATGTTTTGTTAGAAGAAGGTGACAAGTATCACCACACTCCTGCACCCGTTTTTCGGTGTAGGGAAGAAGATAGGGTCCGCTGCCAACCAGCACAGGACCAAAAGGGCTTAAAGGGCTGTGCTGTACAAGGAACACCAGGGGGCAGCTCTGGGCTCTAGTTTGAGCCTGAGCGGGATCCGATTTTCCTCATCTCTGTTGCGCCTTAGATTGTAATGCCACTCATTGGCACATGTGGCTGAGAAGAGCTGTCTCTTCTGTCCTCTATCAGAAAGGCAATGATACTCTGCTAAGGAGTCACTCTCCCTTAAATTAAAATATTAGTTTTGTGCTTCTCCAATTCATGTTAAGAAGGCCTTTAGACTGAGAGGCAGTTATTTCTTAATTCTTAGACCAAGAAATCTCTTTTAGATCTAACAGTTTTGTCCTTAGAATAAAATAATTATACTTGCATTCTTCATCACTTTGAACAAGGAGAGCCAGGATATCTGAAATCTGGAAACTCCCCAAGGTTATTTTTGAGAATGATACTCATATTTTGCTTATGTTACCAAATTTGTCAGGTGATCAGACTTGAATTTAACCTCTTTCTATAGCTGTTCACCCTTTGATGGGAGCACTATGAGGCAATGAAATGTGCAAAAGAACAGGCAAAAGGAGGATGACCTACAAATGAAATAATTATTTCTCAAAAGTAAGAGAGTAGGTTATGTAAAGTTTCAAAAGCTCCAGTCTGTGTGACAGCATTTTGCAGCAGAGCTTGGATGAGAGATAATGACCTTCTATTAGACCATCACAGGTCTGCAATATGGAAGTTGGTCCCCAAAGATCTGAAACCTAGAAATCTTGCTTTTTATATCAAGTCAGAATATACCTCCTCCAGGAACTCTTCTGGCTACCTTAACCCAGTCTAACCTGTCCTGCATGGTGTCTGTGTCTTACAGTCAAGTATGGGGTAATATTTACAGCAGGGAAGAATAATCAGCTACTTTCACTGTTATACTCACAGATCTGCACATAGGAATCAATATACAAAAGTATTTACTGGGTGTTCTGTGATACACAGGACATAGAAATCCCATAAAGTCCAATGTGTACTTAAAGATGTAAATGTGCTTTCACTTATAATGAAATGTACTTTCATTATAATCAAAGAAGAACTTAGCTTCATTTCATGAACAGAACAGTAGAGAGTTGATGACATTTCTAATAATTCTTCCTTGTGAACATTAGCTTAATATTCTCAGCAACCAAAGAACAAGAAAATATGCTTTCTTATTTTAACTCTTATACTACAGGTATCTATGTATAAAAGTGACAACTTAAGTTTCCAAGGATAGTTACATAATTGGATCTCCTCTTCTGCCCTCTAATAGCTCAAATTACTCTATATTGTTTTTAATTATGATGAAATTATTTTTAAAGATCAGGTATACAAATATTACTTAAAGCTAGGATCTAGCAATCTATAAAGCTACTTTTTTCAATAGAAGTTTATATTTAGCAATTGATACAAATCTCATTGATGAAAAATTCCCATGTGTACTAATTCTTTCAGCATTTTTGTCTTCTCTATAATGCCTGGAACATTAAATACTATAAATACTCATTAAATACCATAAAATCTGTCAAATAGCTTTTAACACATGGCAGAGGGAACATGGCTTTAATGGACAACTAGGTACTGACAATCAACAGAAATGCATGCATGTTTCATAGCATTACTATTGTGTGCCCTCAAAAATCTAATAGCACAGCACAGTCCTTAAATGAAGATTACTATGGAGGAGAGAAAAGCAAAGAACTACATTAAGTATTCCTTTGCCAACAGCATGAGTATTTCAGTGTTCTGGTCTTTGGTTTGAGGAAGAGTCTGAGGTCAGGGTCCCAGGACAAGCTAGGGCCTTATGTTCCCTCGCAAGTGAAGGTCTGAGCCTCTCACTGGAGCAGCACAGTGACAGTTGAGTCCATCTGCGTTGATGTATTTAGTTCTTGTTTAACATTTTCTAAGGGTAGTCTCTCAAGTGGTGGCACACCCAAGGACCCAAACCAAGAAGTAGAAAACACATCCCTGTGGAAGGGCAACGTTCAAACGCAACGTCAATCCCTGACCCTGCTTATTACTGGGGGACTTACAATAAGCTCAGGCAAATTCACTCTTCCCTTCTTGCAGGTCTTGCACAAAAGGGCTGGGGGACTGCTGCCCAGGAACGGGTCATAAGCCCTCACCTCCGGCCCAACCAGAAATGGCCATGCTGTTGATGACTGGAGTCAACCAAAGGTGGGGTCATCCGTTACCAGAACTTTCCTTACTGAATGTCTACTGTTTCAAAGCCTGATTTTGGGTTCAAACTTGCACCTGCCCTAATTATCTCATCTCAAAAAAACCTCTGTTAATGCTTTTCAAATAAAACTTTCTATTCAAAGGTCACCCATTCCAGATCTCTGCATTGCTAAACAACTTGAAAGTTGACAAGTTTTGAAGGAATGAAACTGGGAGTCCAGGAAAGGAGAGGAAAGGGGGAGGAGCTAAAGGGAAGAGGTGTGGCCACCAGAAGGGCCCTGGTGTTCAGACTATTCACACAAGGTCCTTGTGAGTCAACTGGCCACAGCTGGTCAATGAGGGCTACCTCTGCCACTGGGTGGGACTGGCAGTAATGGGCTCCCAGATGGAGAAAGATTGTAGCAAGTGTCAACTGGGCATCTCTTTTTCAGGCTTTCTTTGGGTATCACTGGTTTCACTTTAGGAGATCTGGGACCCATCCTGGGGCATGGTGGAGGATCACAGGCTACTGAGTTGAGGCACAATGTTGCAATTATTGCCTTCAGTCAACAAAATGGATGATCAGCTCTATAACAAAACTATTGCTAAGTCACTTCAGTCGTGTCCGACTCTGTGTGACCCCATAGATGGCAGCCCACCAGGCTCCCCTGTCCCTGGGATTCTCCAGGAAAGAACACTGGAGTGGGTTGCCATTTCCTTCTCCAATGCATGAAAGTGAAAAGTGAAAGTGAAGTCGCTCAGTCGTGTCTGACCCTCAGCGACCCCATGGACTGCAGCCTTCCAGGCTCTTCCATCCATGGGATTTTCCAGGCAAGAGTACTGGAGTGGTGTGCCATTGCCTTCTCCTAACAAAACTAGTACAACTTATTTAAAATATTTAACTAACCTCTTCTGAAAATAGTAGGAAGGTTGGGGAGGAGGGAAGAGCATTTTAACCCTATCTTCAATGACACCAGAGCCCCCTAAAATGCTAAGCCCTCTTCAATAGACTCTCTCCCTACTTATATTTAGCCTAAGCATAACAATGACCTAATTGCACACATTCTAAAATCTTTTATCTGTGGGAGAAAGACTTAGAATCCCAACTTTTTTTCCTTAATTCAAATAAATGTATGCTGCTGTGGAATGGACCTTCCTGCAGATGGTTTCAGGTGGGCTGCAGAAAGGTTCTATTGAGTAAACCAAACTGTGACTGTGCTACAGCAGAAATGCAAACGTCTTACAGAAAGCATTTGTCTGCATAAACTAAAATAATAAAACCCCCAAGGCCAAGGGAGATGTTCATCCTCCTGGGCAGATGCGGGTGGCTTCATGGAACAGTGGCCAGGAACCCACAGATGAGAACGGAGTGACGCAGTACTGCTCTGGTACCTAGTTTCCCTGAGCAGTCTTGCTCTGTGTGGGTCATTCCAACAGTTTAATATTTGATCTCTGCATATTTAAAAAATATCCTCTGGTTTGCTCTCCTGCATGTATTCAACATCTGAATTAAAGTGAGTTTTCTTGGTCTCGTTAAGTATAACAGACCTCTCTGATTACCACCGGACAACTATTACCATCAACAGCCAGTTGTCTATTTGATTTTAGGAAACTGACTATGTGTGTGCTCATGCACATACATGTGCCCACACACAAAAATTTTTTAAACCAAGAGAGACAGCAAAAAGGCACCAAAAGAGGAAGGCTTATTTCTCAGTTGGCAGGGTGACAGCACCTTGCACTGTTTGGATTCGGGTGGAGTATTGCCCAAGCAGGTAACAGCAGGGGTTGAGAAATTTCAGATGAATTAGCTGATAGTCATCTATCATTGTACCTGGTTGTTATTTTAGCAGTGTTACAACAGGGGACCAGAGAGCATGGGCAGAGGGGTAGGGGATGAGGAGGAAAGCTTTGCTATCAGACAGAGGCTGCCAGTCCTTATGGGACTGGGCTGAGAACAACAAGGTGCAATAAGAGGAATCAGAATAGAAAGAAAAGCATTTCTTTTCCCAGGGTCATGCCAAATTCTGTTCCGTCCCCATTTCCAGGCCTACCGTCCCAGTTTCCAGCCCCTTCTCAGCTGCTTTCTCAGCGACTCCAAGGCCACGGTCCCCACCTGGCCCACACCCCTATCCAGCACTCTCCCTGTCTGTGGCCTCTGCTTTTCAGTGAGTCTGTGGGTGACAATTCCCCTTCTTTGCACCTGGTGATTCTCCCTATTAAATCAACAGCCCAGAAAGCCGCCCCAAGTGCTACAGGTAAGCCAGGCCAAATGAGAATAGCCAATGTTAACATGGTCTGCGATGGCATGTTGTTGGGGGTGGGGCCAGTATTAATATGATGAGGCAGCTTAATGTGAGTCCCCTTCGCACAGGGCACGTGCGGGGGAGAGAGAGTGGAGGATCAAGACAGCAGCTGCATCACAGAATTCGTGTTTGAATGATCTTCCCACCGTGTGATCAGTTCTAGCATGCTTCAACAGTTTCCACTGGCATGCAGAAGGATCAGCTGCTCTTAGTATCTTACCCTCATCCCTTCAAATCGTGATAAGGCTCTTAAGGGTCTCAAAGCTCTTAGGGTCCTAAGGGACTTTATGGCACCTAGTTCCGAGTAGCCCAGGGCATTAGCTATAAGGCTGACTAAAGAGACCTACACGGAAACAGAAGAGAAAAACAAAAACAAAACAAAGGAAACAAAAGATAAAACAGCAACAACAACAAAAAAGAAACAGAGGATCCAGAGTGTTAGAATAAAACCCCTAGCCCTGATTACACAGACTGGGCCCCGCCCCCCCGGAAGAGGAAGTGCGTTACACCAGCTGCCTACTTCAACTTGGACTCAAACGACCTGGAAGGAAAGGTGGTTGAGGCAGAAGAAAAAAACACAAAGGGAAGAGAACGTCGAGAGAGGGCAGAAGAACAAACATACAAACTGGCAAAGGGAAGAGGCTGACGGGATAGGGGGAATGAGGAAGTTCCATTGGAAGGAGAGGAGCCTGAACAGATGACAAAAACCTTACCCTCGCCCTTTACAGTCTCTGCAGGTCCCAGAAGTTCCCATTAAATTAAGCCAGACAAATTTAATGGTACCTATGGAAAAGAATACAGATAAATACACACACTCCACACAGGCTGCCCCCGCCTCAGCTCATTCACCACGGACTTCCAACAAGGACAAGCTCTCTGACTCCTGGTTGACAAGAAACCATTTGTTTGAGAACTGGATCAGTTACTACATCAACAAGGAAACGGATTCAATGAGTACCATAGTAGGCTTTGCAGTTCCCAACAAGAAAAGGACCAAATGAAGAAACTTCTTGACAGAACTTTGGCTCCATGGGAACTCAAGTGACTCTCTCACTTTTAACTGCAACAATCCTTCCATCTTTTTAACTAGAATCACAGCTCTTTCATGGTCATGAGAACTTGGGTAGGTCTGGACAACTGAATCCATATTTTCCCTTATAATTCCCATACTTTCTCTCCACAAAGCCCCAAAAGAACTGGCCTCAGGTCTAACCTTTCTAGGAAAATCTTCTCTTATTCTTATCATCAGGATAATGGCTGGAAGCCTTCTTGGATGAATTTTTTATTTACAGATAAGGAAACTGAGACCCACACACAAGAATTTGCCCAGTATCAACACTGGGAGTTCTGCAGCCAGGACTAAAGGCCCAAACTCCTGATTCCCAGGCAGAACTCTTTCTTCCACAGACAGGCCAACACCCCCACTGGCTGGGTGACAAAAACCCCAATAAAGGATTATGGTATCTGCACAATTTGGAGCTGCGTATATTGCCACACTGGGGAGAAGTAGTCTGGTGTCTAGGCCTGGAGTCACAGTCAAATGCTTTCCTGCTTTTACAGAGGCAAACCCACCTTATTCTACCAGAGCTCGCAGAGTGGCTATCCCACAGATCCCTTAACTACACGGAGGGCTGCCTGGGCCTAACCTGAGAGACACAGAGCTCTTCAGGGGGAAGACGACCGGAAATATCTTTAGTTAGACTGTTTGGGCTCTGGGTTTCTTAGAGAAGTATTTCCCTTATACTGCACCACAAGTCTGGGATAGGTTAAGATGCTCTCATCAACAATTCTTAAATTTCCTGTACTGGGAAGTAATGATTATAGGTTGGCTTAGCCTAAACTGATGATATTTTAAAGCAAATTTAGAGTCAAAAAAAGAGAAACAATCCACAATTTGGTTCTTGGTTACATTTGATGCTTTTAAACTCTAGCTGAGGGAATTACTTCTCAAGATTCTGTATCTCTGAACTGTACAAAAAGTTTTTTCTTTTTAAAAACAAAGATATTTATAATTAAGCAGCAGGCTGGCAGGGGTAGAAGTAGCAGGTCAATGGCCTAGTGAGGGTCAGGGATGAGTAGGCTCAGAGGTTTCAGAGTTTAAAGCAGTGTGAACCTTTGGCTATGCCTGTCCTAATAATCCATGAATGGAGACCTCTTCCCTGGAGGCCCAGGCAGTAGCCAAAGCAAGTCTGGAATGAACTGCTGCTCTATTCGGCTACTCAGGTTCTTTGAAGGGTAGATGGCTCAGAGTGTAATTTCTGTGCAAAACAACAGCCTCAAAAGCTTTATCTAGAACACAGCAGTACCAGCCAATCATTTTCCCTCCATCCATCATTGACAGTAAGAATCCACATGGAGTTGTCTTTTGTCTACGACTGCCAGGCGCGTCCAACTCTCAACCCTGAAGCATCTAACACTGTCTCATATTCTTAAGTGAGACCTGAATGGGTACATCTGAAGGTAAGCTACTTTAACCAAATACTCGAGGTCAAAATACCCAAATCAATTCTGCATAACTATGCCAGGTAAAGATTACAGAAAACTAAGCTTCATATAAGGCTTTTTTCTGATGATAAATAGGCCCAAAGTGGGGAAAAGGGTGGAGAAGGTATAGATGCCAATTCAGAGGCTGGCTGTAAATGCTGCTGAGATGGTCTGCTATTCAACTGACCAATCTAACCAAGATCTCCTCCCAAAACAGCATCGGCAAGCGTCCTATCTGAGTCGTTAGTGGTAATTTTATAATCTGCTGAGTCTCCATGTTAAACACTCACTGGACATAATCAGAACATTGCTTAAAAGAATTAAGGAAAGAATAAAACCTGAAAAAGAAAAGGAACTGAGGGCAAGTAAAAATCCAGGCTATCTGTGGCTGCAGGCATAGAAGAAAAGGGAGACACTGCGTGACTTTTTTAAAATGACATGAACATTTCCAAATGCAGAGTGTTTTCAGTAGTGAATTCAGGATGAGGTGAATCGTCTCTGTAAGTTCTCATCCCTGGAACAGATATGCTGGCTAATCTCTGGATCTGCTGGGGGTAAATTTCCCTGGGAAAAGATGATGAAATTCTCTTCCAGGACACAATCTCCAGGGCAGCCAAGGACCTGGGCAGAAGAAAATGTTGTCTCCGGGAACTCATGTGGCTTATAAACAAAGAAAGTTAATCTTGGAAGTTGTCTAGATCATCTCCATGATTCTAAAAAGTACTCTTAGAGGCTCCAAGAGGCAATGAGGAAGACTGAAAATCCATTAGAGGAACAAACAAGGTGATGGATAACAGGTTCCGGCATCGAGTCACTGGTGGATGAGACGGGAGGGAAGAGAGTCTCTCAGGGAGGCTGCTAAATGAGGGCCGAAAATTCACACCTGCTGGATGTTCTAAACGCCAAAGGGCCCAGACTTTTTATGTAAAAGGACAGCAAAGCCTCTGATGGTTCCAGCTGTCCAGGTGTCAGTCTAAGCCTTATTCTCCACCCATAACTCGCACAGTGCAGCCAGGGCACAGACTGGAGCTACCACCCCTGCCCCGACTCTGGCATACTCTGCTTCCCCACACCTGGCAGGAGGTTTTGTGCTGTGGGTGTTGAATAAACATTTGATACATGAAGAATAAAGGCACTGCTCTGTCTGAGAGAAAACTGAGCGAGACCTGTTCCCAGAATGCTGGATTTCCACAAGCCTGGAATGAGACAAGAGTGGCCTGGACAGCTAAGGTGAGCTTCCCAAGGGCCAGGGCCATCCCTCCCTGTCCCCTGTGACTCCCTATGGCTCCTGGGACAATTCTACATGGAGAATGGTATTTTGTTGATTTCTGTTTATTAGTTACTGGTCCAGAAGTGTTTCAGGAGCCAGAGTCAGGTCTCATGGCAATGGAAGAATCCAGCAACTCCCCAAAGTTAGGGGGATTTAAGGATTATTGTCAGCGGGCTCCATGTCTTTCTCATGTCTTTCGCTTCCCTGTCACTTAGTATAAAGAGTGCTGAAAGTATTTGCTAAATACATAGAGACCTGCAGAATGGTTACTTCTTCTATAATAGCAGCGGAATGTGGGGTACTTGATTGCCCACCCAGAGGGAAGAGGAGGGGAGTGGCACAGGTTAGGGTGAACAGGAGGCAGGTCAAGGTGGGGAAGGTCTGTGCTGAATCGCAGCTTCCCTAGGGCTGCTGGAAGTGTGGGAGTGGATGTAACCATCTTGAGTTTCTGGAACATCTAGAAGACAAGGGGCCCCTAGGTCTCCCGCGAGGGTCCACCTGACTCTAAGCGGTCCTGAGGAGTCACAGTGAAATAAGGCCCCAGGGAACTTCCACTGTCCTGTAGGAAGAAAACTGGCCTGTGTCACCTCAGGTCTCTGGGTTTAATCCCAAACCCATTCCTCACCTCCTAGAACTCATGCTTCCCATCTGTGGGAGGAGGCAGAGGCCCTTCCGTCACAAGGGGCTGCCACCTCTGGCTAGAGGCGCTCATGCCGGCCACCCTGGGGCAAGACCTCCCTCTTCACTCTAAGGGCAGTGACCTCCTCACCCCACTGGAGCACAGTGACAGCTCTCGGAAGGAGTAGAGGATGCTGTGTTGGGAAAGGAGTGCATTAACCCAGCAGAGATCACCCTGGTGCGGAGTGCCTGGTGCCTCTGACTTCTGTGCTGCTTCGTGCCAGCCCAGAGGGGCTCCGTAGGCAGTTCACCAATGAAACCTATTTTAAAAGGACCAACCCAGCCGCCAAACACTCCCCTTCTCCACCCTCAGAAGGAAGTGAAGCCACCTTTGTCCCTGCTCCTGAAATTCCCATTCATTCTCATTCAAATGCTGATTTGACTAGAAGAAAAAAGCTTCAGTGATCAGACAGAAGAAGAAGCACTCATCATAGTTAGAAAGCCCAATAAGGAACAGTTCCTGGTGGAGTGAGAAATAGTTATAGGTGACGTGGCTTCAGCCTGAAAAATAACACAGCAGGTAAAGACCACTGAGCCATGGAGATGGTCTTGAAACCTGGAGAAAAAAAGGATTTTTTAAGTTTGATCACCACTGTGGAAATAGCCATGTGTGGGAAGGAGTGGGAGTCGGGGGAGGGTTTCTTTTGGGTTCTTTCCTCTCCTTGGCAGATTTGTTCGGATGAGTCTGGTATGAAGACTTGAGATGGATGGGAGTGTACCTGGGCATGGTCAGCAGGAGAGTCTACTTAGATCCCACCCAGCCCGCCCCGTCCTCTCAGCCCTCTCCTGGCAGCAGCAGGACAACACTGCTGGTCTGGGGCCAGAACCTTTCTGTTCCCAGTCTAATAACAAAGCTTGGACACCAGTGATTCCTCTTCCCATTCCTAATCTCAGAAACTTCTAGGTGAAACCACTAATGAACTGGTGACTTAGGCCCTGGAGCAAATGCGGGGACTTCAGCGTCGCTTCCCAAGTCACCATCTGAGTGCTCTGAAGGGAACTTTACCCAAACCTCCTATCGGCCTACCCACTGGGCCCCAGGCAACACTAGCCAGTAGAGGAAGGACAGTCCCTGTCTTTGTTTTCCTGCTGGCAGCGGAGGGAAGGAGAAAGCAGGACACGTACAGCCACGATGAGGAAGTCCAGCCAGCACCAGGCATTGGTGAAGAACTTGACGAAGCCGTAGGCTGTCCACTTGAGCAACATCTCCAGGATGAAGATGTAGGTGAAGACTTTATCAGCATACTCCAGGATGGTACGGATGGTCTTCCTCTGCTCGATGTAGATGTCCTCGAAGGCCTGGAAGAGAGGCAGCAGCTGCCTATAGCGCCTACAGGGAAATGAGCAACACGGAAGTACCACCCCCACCCCCGCAACCCCCCGCAGCCTTCCCACCTGTGCTGGCGGGTCATCAGCTCCCCGTCTCCCTTCACTGTCCCTTGCTACACATGGCTTTTCTTTGTAAAAAACTTTTCTTGAGATGTAATTTTCATACCTCATAATTCAGCTACTTAAAGTTTACAGCGCAATAGCTCTTAATGCATTCAGAGTCATATATTCATCACCTCAGTCGAATTTAGAATATTTTCATTACCCTCCAAAGAAACCCCACACCCTCCAGCTGTCACCCTCTAGTCTCCCGATCTCCTCCTAGTCCTGGCAACCACCAATCTGCTTTCTGTCTCCAGAGACCAGCTCCTTCTGGACATTTTGTATAAACTGAATCATATAACATGTGGTCCTTTGTGAATCAGGGGTTTAGGGAAGTAAGGGAAGTTGCTTTGAATGAGGCAAGCTAAGCAGTGAAGATACTTGGTCATTCGTATTCTTATCCTGATGAAAAGGGGGCCTTGGGCTCAAGAGGGATCATGCTGAGGTCTAGGATGAAGATACAGACAAGTGTGAATTCTAATCCCCAGGACTCAAAACACCAGCCCGAAGCACCGGAGTAGATCGTTACTCTTGGTCTACAGCCAGGCTGTGTTGTTTGAGAAACTGGGCTCAGGCCACCCAGTCTTTCCTGCTGGTCCCTATACCCCTGCCCAGTCAATCCCCCAGCAGATTCTCCCCAGACCTCACCAGGGCACCACTGCTGAGTAGAATCATGAAGATGATGAAGGTCTCGAACCAGTTGTGCTCCACGATGAGGAAGCAGGTTTTCCGCAGGATCCACCAAGACTTGCCCAGTCCCTCCTCAATGTTGACCTGGCAGCACTTAAATCTCTGGACACAACCTGGCACCGGCGGGAGAGGCAGATCAGACTGTGGGACGTGCCCCGCCCAGAGCGCCCGGGCCCCCCAGGTGCTGCCCCACCACACAGCACAACGGGAGTTCAGCGGCTGACTCAGAATCTTTGACTCAGAAGTGGAGAGGGTGGTGGGGCTGAAGCTATGCTGCCAGGCAGCCAGGGCAAGGCCCTCTGGTGATGGGAAGATATCCTATAAAGAAGCAGTGAGCGGGAGGAGAAGAGGGTAGTCAGGAGGCAGACACAGTGGAAGTCTTGGGGCTGATGTTGAGAAAAATGGACAAAGAAAAGTTTGAGAATAAAAACTTGTTACAGCTGAGCATCCAATGGGGAAAATGGTATCAGCCTCCCTGAAACTGATGAGGCAGGGAACAAAGTTCCTGCAGATACCCACAGAGCCCCCTTCTCCCCGGCCAACCACGGACCCTAGCATAAACGTTGTCTGCAAGCCATGCAAGTGCTACATGCCATCCGCTCTCCTGGCCCCCTTTCACCTTCCGTGAAGCAGGCATCTGGATCCAAGTATTCCTCAGGCTGCTCCACAGGGACTTCTTCTACTTCTGGTTTGATGTCAATGGTGCTTCCTTCAGAGGAGCTGGTGTCGTCCAGTTTCTAGATACATAAGGAGAAAGGAGAGAAGCATTGCTATAGCAGCACGTCTGCTCTATGCTGACTACACTGCCTTTGGTACTGATGACGCAGCAGCTACAATTCAGGCTAGAAACTCATCATCATGCAATTCACCATGGGCTGACAATTATCACAGGGCCTGCAGAACCTGTCAGGAGGGCGTACAACATCATAGCCTGCTCGCAGATGACGGGGGTCCACCCTAAGTAGAAGGTGCCTATAGCTGGTCTCAGTGGTACAGCTCAGACAGATTGATGGCAGGGAAGTACTCGAGGGTTTCCTCCAGCCCCTGATCCAGATGACTCAGAAGCAAGAGGGACCATCTCAGGAATCTAGCTCGTCTGGGGGTGGGTAGAATTGGTTCTCAAAGTTGAAAGTAAAGTGAAAGTCCCTCAGTTTTGTCCAACTCTTTGTGTCCCCATGGACTGTAGCCGGCCAGGCTCCTCTGTCCACAGAATTCTCCAGGCCAGAATACTGGAGTGGGTGGCCATTCCCTTCTCCAGGGGATCTTCCTAACCCAGGGATTGAATCCAGTTCTCCTGCACTGCAGGCGGATTCTTTACTGAGTCGTCAGGGAAGCCCAAAAGTTCGAAGTTGAGAGTTGGCTATTCCAAAATCTCTCTGCCAGGCCCATGGCTGGACCAGTCCCAAGGCTGATCATTTGTTCCTACACAGGATCAAGACAGGTTTCTCGGCTGGGACCTTACATCTTTGCTGCCTTCAGGATCCGACTCGCTGCTGACATCCTCGGTGTTTAGGTTCTCAAAATCGGACTCGCCGACGGCGATGGGCACTCGCACAGTCAGGTTGGGATTGTTGATGAAGGACATGTGGTCCTCGTCGATGATGTACTTCTCCACGCTGCTGCCGATGCCGCTGGTGGTGCCATTGCCATTCTTCTGGAAGTCACCGTTCCGGTGGATGTCGGCGCCGGTGTGGTTGGCGATGCAGTTGGCTTTCTTCTCGTACAGCTCGTCCAGAGGTTTCACTTCGTCGGCCTCGCGCTGCTTGAAATGGGCCTGCATGAAGGCGTGCACTTTCAGTTTGATCCACGCCACGCCCTTCTTGATCCGGATCACGGAGATTTGCAGGTTGTTCATTTCTCCATCATCGTCTGTGGCTGCCAGGTTGTCAGCACTGAAGGAGCTCAGAAGCAAGGCCAGAAACAGGTTCAGTACCTGCACCAGGAGCATTAGGAAAATGGCGAGTGAATGGAGAATGGTGTTGGGTACAGTTATCCACTCAACTAGGGCTGTAAACTGCAAGCTCACAGGCTTACGTAAAAGACTCCAGAGTTTCTACTGTGTTCTGTTTGACTCACATAGTGTTTTAAGTGCTCGTGTCACTATGTGGACATTTTGTTTGGTTTTGGTTGTAATACAAGGAGTTTAGTACTCCTTTTTTTGGTTCTTTTATAGTGCTATTCACATATATATGTACTTCAAAACATATTGCTTTTCTTATAATCAGAACAAGCAAAGGTTGTACCCATTTTGGGAGAAAATTCTCCAAAAATACAAACAAATACAAAAATACAAAAAATACAAAAAGGTGGGCATGGATTATTGAGAAGGATCAAAGAATGCCTAGACGCCACGTGTTCTTCAGCAGCAGGTGTCCTGGAGGACCCAGGTTAGAAAAAAACTAGGCTTGGAGAACCAGACTTTCATGTAACAAATCTCGAAGGTGGAACTGAAATATATTCCATGTTATCCTATTTTAAGAATTGATTTTCTTTGTTTTCCTAACATTTATCAAAATTAAGTAGCTCTAGCAAGAGGGTGATGGTGACTTTGGGGTTCTATATCTAAGTGTCAGGCCATTAGAAACAAGTTCATTTATTTTTCTTTTCTTAACCACACTGGGCATTAAGATTAATTTATTTTTATTAAGACTTACTTTTGAAAAGTGGGAGAGATGTTCACTTCTTGATTTACACTTGGCCCTTACTTTGTCATACTTCTGAAGAAGAGTAAGGCTTACATTTTAGGTGGAAATAATCATATGTACAAGGTGGGGGAAACAGAAACAATATATGAACTCTACGTATCTGGGTTACCTTGGCCATTTTCAGCATTACAGAGGAATACAGTCAGTTAAGCGGGGGTCAGCTGATGAGGGCTTTGAAGGCCAGGCTGAAATATTTGAATGTTAATTGGATCCACTATTGGTCCTTGAGTAAAGGAGTCACAGATGATGACAGAGACTTGAGAAAGTCATTCCTTCTAGGTACACATGTGGTAGGCTGGGAGGAGGGGTTGGGAGTTAGGAAGCTGTTCCTTGCATGAGTTGATAAGGGTCTGGATCAGGCTATAGGAACCTCAAACCTTAGCAAGCAGAAGAATCTCCTGGAGTGGGATGCTTGTTAAAAACGAGCATCTCCTTGGTCTCACCAGAAAGATTCTGATTCAGTAGGTCTGGTGTAGGTCCTGGGACTTGGCCTTTTTTAATGAGTGAAACTCAAGGTGACTGTAACGAAGATGGTCTTCCTTGGACTTTTAGAAATACCAGATGGGTTGTAGAAATGGAAAGGAAGGGGCAGATCTCAGAAATACTACAAAGAAAGATGCATATATAGAAATGCTAAGAAGAAAGATATGAGAGACATCAGATATTTACCTGGAATGGAGAGAAAAGTCAGAAGAGACTGACAGATTCCTAGAGATGACATGGGCAGAAGGACTGAGCCAAGGGGGAACTGGGAACAGTGTCATCACAGGCAGAAATAATAGTGGATTTTGTCATGTGCTCAGGTGTCTGTAGCCAGTCATGGGAAGATGTCCCTGAGACTACCGAGGACAGGAGACTAGAGCAATGGGAGGTCAGGGCTGGTGATGTTGACTCTACAATGGATAGGAGCTGCAGGCAGCAGCTGTCTCCACTGAAGGAGTGGGAAGACTGGAGGGATCAGGACTGAGGGGAGATGGCTGGGAGTGGAGAATGGGAGTGACTAAGAAACATTACATTGCCTGTTTTTATAGGTCCAATGAGAGACTAGGGTGGGCAAGGCTGGTTCAGAGGTTGATGAGTAGGAATGCCCTACTGGCATATGCTTCTCTATGGCAGAAAAAGGAAGAAAACCACTCTCGGTGAGCTTATAAGGGGTCATCTGAGTGTGTCTTCTTCCAACCCTCCTTCTTGTACACTTGCAGGCGGGCTCTGGCCTGATTTGAAAGATGAGTGCTTCTCAAACTATAATGTGTATGTGGATCACCTGGGAATCATGTTAAAAATGCAGATACTAAAAAAAAAAAAAAAAAAAATTGCAGGTACTGATTGTGGGGAGTGGCCTAGGATTCTGACTCTCTAGTACACCCTTGAACGTTCTCACTGCTGCTAGTTCTCGGATGACACTTTGAGAAACAAGGTGTTAATTTCTGTTGGTGAACATTCTATTTCCAGAGGCAAGTGACAGCAGGTAGACAGAGTGAAGTAAGGAAGTGATTTGAAATTTATAAACATCAGATAAAATCCTAGGATGGCTTAGATCCATGGTTCTCAAAGAAGGGCAATTTTGCCCCCTGAGGACAGTTGGTAATGTCTGGAGACATCTTTGGTTTTTACAACTTGGGCTGGGGGTCACTACTGGCCAGTAAAGAGCAGATGCCAGGGATACTGCAAACACCTTACAATACACAGGACAGTTCCACAACAAACAATTATCCAGCCCAAAAGATCAGGCTGAGAAGTTCTGAGGTTTTTTTAATAGTAGAAAGACCACAGACTTTGAAGTCAAGGATCTAATACAAGCCCTGACGTTTATTAGCTGCGGGACTTTGGAAAAGTGCCTTAACTGCTGAATTTTGTTTCCACAGTTATGAAAAGGTTGACAGGTTGTGAGGCTCATGACCCACTAGGCCTCTGAAAACAGCAGTCTCTTTTCCTTTGTACCTTAGGGTTCTTGGGCCAAGAAAGAATAAAGACCAACAGAGACATGGAAGGACTAAGTAGACTGGGCTTCTGGGTCAAGGGTCAAATGCTCAGAGCACAGAACAAAAAGATGTACAAGTTAGTACTAACCACCAAGTTGCCAATAACCATGACCATCATGAAGACAATGAGGCACATAGCCTGGCCAGCCACCTCCATGCAGTCCCACATGGTCTCGATCCATTCCCCGCACAACACTCGAAAGACAATGAGGAAAGAATGGAAAAAGTCATGCATGTGCCAGCGAGGGAGTTCACAGTCCTGGTTGATCTTGCAGACACATTCTTTGTAGCTCTTTCCAAAGAGCTGCATCCCCACCACAGCAAAGATGAAGACAATAATGGCCAGCACAAGGGTCAGGTTGCCCAGGGCACCCACTGAATTTCCAATAATCTTGATCAGCATGTTCAGGGTGGGCCAGGATTTGGCCAATTTGAAGACTCGGAGCTACGGAAAAGAAACCCAAACAAAACCCAAATGAAATTCAATTAATTTATTCTTATCACATGGCTACAATAAAAACATACAAAATTAGTAAGATCATTACATTTACTGAGCACCCTTGGGAAATTCTCAGGGTTTTCTAACAGTATCTTAAAACTGAGAGAAACTGAGGAACAGATAAAGGAAAACTAATTAACTGCAAAATAAGTGAAAGACTTAGAACTAAGAACCAAGAATACTGCTTCTAGTCCCTAAATTAGTCTCTAGGTCAATCCACCTTTTAAAAATCCATACATGAACATATCCTTTTCCTACTGATTCTCCCTTGACTTCTCAGCAGTCATATTAAGGAAAATGTGATTTGTAGTGAACCGAAAGATCAGCTTGTTAAGGACAGTGAGAATAAATCATCTGTCTCTTTAAAAAAGCAAGCATTTAAAAATTCCACATATCTCTCTTTTTGCCTGCCAATAAATAGGTAATGGTTGATATGAAACTTTGTGACATGCTTAGACTAACTAGGAGGAAAAGCAGTTTCGAAGGGGCAGTTCTAATATAGCAAAAGCCTTATGAAAAGGGACTACACTGATATTAATTCAGAGGGCAGAACTTTTGGTATCTGTTAATCAGAAAATTTCTGTATTCTGTGATGAATGATTATAAGGTCTTGGCTAGCCAGCTGAGAATTATAATAAAGCCCATGAACAGAGATCACCATCGTATGTCTTAAGTTAATAACTACACACGTAGTAGTATGTGTAACAGGATGTTAACAGGAATTCTCGTAGAAGGCAACCATGCTGATTTGGACATTTTTTTTCCCCTACTGAAAATCTGAGTTTTGTCTGAGAGTTCAAGATTTACCAGGTGATGCTCTGTACGTAATCTGGGTCTCTCACAGTTTTCCACCATTCTCACTGGCTGTTAATTTATTCAGAGTATTAGTGATAATGCTTCTATCACTTAATTCTTCATATCTTCTAAATAACAAGAACTACTCTCAAAAAGTCTACTGTTGGCTGGATCCTAACCAAAGACCAGTAAGCAGAGGTTCCAGAAATGTGACAGATGTTATTTGTGACTTGGATTGAATGAGATTTCTGTTTTATAAACAGTTTCATTCTAATCCAATTCTCTTTCTTAGATAAGCTGAATATCCTTAAATCCTTTCAGTTGTCAGTGCTTAGGTATTTTCCCAATAAGAGAAACAAATCTAAGCCATCTCTGATGCTCTGTCTGACTGGGATACCCTCAAGGTAACTCAGCTTCTCAAGGGACTCAATCAGGACATCACTCATGCCTATGCTTCATAGGAAGCTATTCTGAGGATATTGTTAACTATTAATACATTCAGAGGCATTTTAGTAATTTGAACACTAATTTCTTCAAATACATTAAAAAAATCCTTCTGAGCTAAAGATCTGTGTTCAACAACTAATTTCAATATAACTTAAAAAAACATTATTTTATTCTCATTTTCTGGAAGGGGTCACCATGATAGAAGAAATGAGCCATCTTTGGAAAAGGGAGAAATATTTGCCATTTCAGGGAGATGTTCAGATAAAGAAATGGGCTCACGAGCAAATTCAAATCAGACCTCAGAATAGCTCTTGTGAATCCTTCTTCATCTTTTAGATTAACCATTATTTTCTGAGGAACTTCATAAAATTGATTTATGTTTGTTGACTGATTAAAAAAAAACCTACTTTCTAGATTAGGTAACCAGCAGAAAAGTTTTTCAATATTTTAGTTGATAAACCAATAAACAGTCAACTGAAACTGGGAGCAGGATACAGCTAAGAATTTTGTAAAATCATCAGATTAACTTATACAAAATTCTTCCTACTAGCTACAAGACAGGAAATGTAAAAAAGAAATTGGAGAAATATGGAATACCAATCGGAAAGATCGCAGCACCGAAAGCCCCTCCACGTCTGCTAGACTCAGTTCCATTAAACTGAGGGAGACAATAAATCCATCAAAAATGTTCCAACCTTCTTGGAAATAATAGTAGGGATCCATGGCTATGAGCTTCAGGAACATTTCCGCTGTGAAAATTCCAGTGAAAACCTAAAGAGGGGGAAGGCAGGGGTAAGAAAAAGAAATAATAGAAAGAAAACACCTCTATCATTATCTTTGAATATGGCAAGTCCAAGAAGCCACAAGCATCAGCCTTCACTAAATTCTGCTTCTGAGGACATCAATACCTGGATGTCCCCTAACAACTCTACCTGATGCAGGAAAGTCTTATTTTCCTCTTGAATGAAGAGGAAACGTTCCCATCTGTGTTGCTGGAACTACCCAATTCATATTGTTCAAGAGGACAGTTAAAAAATTATTCTAAGCAATCAGGAATATCACACAAGTGATTCGTCAAGGGTCAGCAGTCACTTGAATGTGTATGCCACATTTGGGTACTGACCAAAAAAAAAATCACTCACTGTGTTCTAATTATATTAGAAAAATACAGCATTCTTCCTGATTTAACATTATGTGTCTCCTTGACTGTAGACATATACTACAGAGCTTCTTTTAAATGGTAAAAGCAACAGAAGAACATTGCTTAAAGTGTGCAAAATATTAGAGAAATAGTCTCACTGCCTTGCATACAATTATTATTTTAATGTACTCCTTTTTTTTCAAATGCATAAAAATATTTTGTCAGAGTTTAAAACCACAGACTACATAATATCTTGGCTTTTCACTTATCTTGATTTATCATGACTCATTTCACTTGACACACTTTTTTCACTATCATGACCCATTCATGTTGCAACACAGTCTTCCTAGCTCCCACTTTCATTGCTTGTATAATATTCTATTGGTTAAATACATCCTCAAAGAATTTTCTCATTGTTGGAGACTCTGTTGGTGCTTCCTTTGGCTTTTTTCAATATGATATTCAAGGATGTAATCATTGTTCTAGATTTGGAGCTTACTGGGTACGAGAATGATTTCTTCTCTCTGCTGCCTGACTCACTCCCACCTTTCTGCCTTTCAGAGCACCGTGTTTCCCCAGTGCCTTCTGTATCCTGAGGGCCTTAGTAGCATAACATGTAGGCAGAAAGCAAAATCCCATGACCACCAGTTTTGACAAGATCAATACTCTCATTCTAGGCTAACCACGTAATATCTATTACTGAATATCCTGTTTTTAGAGGAGAGGACTTTATATGCATCAGATTTAAAATTCATAATAAGTTAATAATTGTAACCACGTGGCTACCAAGTTTACATATGAAGGGGCTTGAGAAAATCTTCAGAGATATGGTCTGAGGTCAGAATTTAAAATAGTGAAAAATACTTAGATTATACTTGTGGTTTGGAAATACACTGAATTAATGTACACCAAAAACAAAACAGAGTGACTTGATGAAAATAAAACAAAATGGATAAGTGGTTTGGAAATTTTTGGTTTCCATATACATTTCTAAGCTTTCCCTATCCTGGGTTGGAAAGATCCGCTAGAGAAGGGACAGGCTAGCCACTCCAGTATTCTTGGGCTCCCCTTATGGCTCAGCTGGTAAAAAATCCACCTGCAATGCGGGAGACTTGGGTTTGATCCCTGGGTTGGGAAGATCTCCTGCAGAAGGGAAAGGCTACACACTCCAGTATTTTGGCCTAGAGAATTCCATGGACTGTACAGTCCATGGGGTGGCAAAGAGTCAGACATGACTGAGTGACTTTCACTTCCCAGGTGGCTCAGTGGTAAAGAACCTGCCCGTCAATGCAAGAGACGCAGGTTTGATCCCTGGGTTGCGAAAATCCCCTGGAGAAGAAAATGGCAACCCATTCCAGTATTCTTGCCTGGAGAATCCCATGGACAGAGGAGCCTGGTGGGCTACAGTCCACAGGGCTGCAAAGAGTTGAACACAGTTGAACGACTGAGCACACTCGCATGCACTTTTTTAAACTGGCTTGCATCGGCTCTGACAGCCACACCAAGCTGCCCTCCTGCACAGATGCCCTGGCTTGGGCCCTGGCACCTGACACCAAAGCCCCTCCATGTGGATGGGGCTTTCGAACCGGATCTTTTGAGGGGAAGGAGTATGGAAGGAAGTGCAAAAGGTTCACCTGACACCTAAGTTTAATTTCTGAGATTCTGACCAAAAAAGGAAAAACAAGTTGTTTTTTCCTCCTTCACCAAATACACGTGAATGTTATGGTTTCTTAACTGCAGCTTAAACTTAAGTTTTCAGCTGAAAGGAATCCTTTTCATATTGTCATTTTTCTTTCTCTGTGTCCCTGTAGTCTCTTATGTATACCTCCTTTTAAAGGGAGAGAGGACTCCATGCCCCTTGAAAGGGTCTTAGGGACCCCAGGGATCCCTGGCTATATCGATAGCAGCTACACTAGAACATAAATTCTGAGGTGAATATTGGATGACATTCACAAAAGTGACGTTTATATACAGTTGTTGATGGCATCAAAGGGATAACCTTGAATTTGCTTTTCTCCATTTTTCAAAACAGCTAACAGCTACAAATTTATATTTACCCAAACTCCAAACAAGGGCAGCCCACTGTGTAGGCTGAAGGCATGAAGCAACATGCCTCTGTCACAGGCATTTCTTTTTTTGTCTTTTTTAATATTTATTTATTTATTTATTTGGCTGTGCCAGGTCTTAGTTGCAGCATCAGGGTATCTTTTTTTCTTTTTTTTAGTTGTGGCATGCAGAATCTAGTTCACTGCCTGACCAAAGGATTGTACCAGGACTCCCTGCATTGGGAGTGTGAAGTCTTTGCCACAGAACCACCAGGGAAGTCCCTATCACAGGTGTTTCTACCAGGCCTCTGGAGGCCCAGCCTCCCGTTAAAAGGCAGCACCACAGAACTGCATCTTCTCTCAGGAACCAGCATTCCCACAGGATAGCTGTTCTGAGGTTCATCACCCTGTGCTGTTACTGAGCACTTTCTGTGCATTCACCAAGAACCAAGGGGACAGCAGATTCAGTTCCCACTTAGTGTGCATTAAGTGGGTTAATGTTTCTATGTAGAGAAACCTCTGATGGGCTGACGCTAAGGGCAGCACAGACCAGACAGTCAGCGCCTGAGCAGGGTCAGGAATGGTGCCCCAGCATGGGGTGTCCAAGCCCAAGCAGGATGTAGACAGCTTCTGGGTGGGGAAGCCTGGGATGGGGTGAGGAGGAGTCCTTGCAGGGGAAGGCCCACTCTGAGGTGTCTGAGTTCAAGTGGCAGGAGAAATAAGGCTGTATGGGGGCCACCTGGCCAGGGAGGATGGGGCCTGAGAAGTGTGAGGAGGGGTCCAAGCAGAGGACACGGGGACTCAGGGTCTGACCAGGGGGAGGGGACCCCCATGTTGTAAGAGGTAACAGTGGCTTTTTCTTTTTTTTAATGAAATAATATACTAAGGATAGTGGTAACCAGGTTTCTTTTTGTTGGAGAAGGAATTATAAACATAGAAAGAAGAAAAACAGAATGAGTCCTGTAATGCTAGGTTAAAGTAAGTGGTGAGCCCTGTACAGAGAGGGCCCAGCTGTGCGTATTGCTCCAACAGATGCTGACTTGTAAATGTCAATTTCCAATAAAACAATCAAGAGTTGCTTGAAAAATGGCAGACTCCAGGCCTGAGACAGGAAAAAAAATACAAAAGTTAGCCTGGAATATTTCTGAAAAAACAAGAAGGCAATGAGGACATGTTGAGAGGACATGTTGAAAGGACATGAACGCTACCTTGCAGGGACTCCCACTGCCAAATCAGGAATGGTTTGCACATCTACGCACAGGATAATAATGGGTTAAAACCCATTGAATAAAATGGAAAACCGGGAGTCCACACAGATATAATAAAGGAACAAATCAAAAGTTTAATGAAAAGCAGGAAATTTAGATAGTTTCAAAGTGTCTTTCTCATAAACACTTATTAATTATAAACAGAATAAGAGTAACTGTACACGGCAGAACCTCAATCAAGTGACCAAGGGACCAAGGGCAGAAATGGGACACGTGGAAATCACGTGCCACCTGGTAGACGCAATGAGAAAACAACAGCCTCACCTGGGCGACACTCTTGCCAAATGCATGGCCTGAGTCTAATCAGGAGGAGGCATCAGACAAAGCCAGATCGAGGGAATTCTACAAAATAACTGGACAGCCATCTTCACAGGTATCAAGATCATAGAAGTTAAAGAAAGACTGAGGAGCTCTCTCAGGATGAAGAAGGTTAAAGAGATATGATAGCTAAACTCAAGAGTAACTCTGGAATGTCATTTGTTTGGGTATAAAGACATTATTGGGCTTATAAGCAAAATTTGAATGGGCCTGAGAATTTGATGGTAATGTACATGGTGATTTCCTGATGTTGGCAGTTATATCCTGGTTCTGTAGGAGAATGTACTTGTCTATAAAAGTACACTACAGGGACTTCCCCAGTAGGCCAGTGGCTGAGACTCTGTGCTCCCAGTGCAGGGGGCCCAGGTCTGACCCCTGGTCAGGGAACTAGACCCCTCAACTGAAGAAACAAAAAAAAAGATCCTGCATGCTGCAACACAGACTGACGATCTTAGGCGCTGCAACTAAGATCTGGCCCAGCCAAATACACAATAGATAAATAAATAAAAATAAATAAATAATTTTAAAAAACCACACATTACAGTATTCAGGGGTGACAGGCTTCATCAGCAACTTACTCTCAAGATAGTTTTTTACACTGCACTTGAAACTTTTCTGGAAGACTGAGACTGTTTAAAAAACTACCTATAAACTCACTATTGTGTTCAAATGGTTACCAAAACAACAACAAAATGGCAGGAAAAGAATGATTACATTTACCTACTAAACAATACAAAAGTCACGTAGCCTCCCTGGGTTCAATTCCCTCCATAAACATGGGGGCTGGATGGAACTATCTTTATGCTTCCTCCTACTACGAAAAGTTTTTCTTAGGGAGAGGCTGGAAGAGACAGGGATTGCTAATTTATAGAATGCTGTTCTTATCTTCCCTCAAAAACATCCAAGGACACACACAACAGTGTACATCTGTGTACAAACACAGCCCAATTCACCGTCCCAGCTGTGGGAAGAGCCTCTCTGTCCAACCACCAGAGAAGGCCCTAGTCTGCCTCACAAGCTAGCTCATCCATCTTTTCTCGTTGTTCTCTTACTCTCAGGTTCAGGCAAAGGCTGTATCCACGTCTCCACATCTTTGAAAACTCTCCTACTGAACTACATGTACACAATTCCTAGGTATGGAGAGTACTTTTCACTATTTCCAAAACTTCTGTATGGGTTCTCGTTTTACCCTCTCAAATACTGATGACATGGTATTACTCTCAGTTTATAGATGCAAAACATTTCTGGACAGCAATCAATGGCTTATTCACAGCTAATATGTCCACACTAGTAAAGTAAGGCTCAAAATTCTCCAAGCCAGGCTTCAGCAATACGTGAACCGTGAACTTCCAGATGTTCAAGCTGGTTTTAGAAAAGGCAGAGGAACCAGAGATCAAATTGGCAACATCTGCTGGATCATGGAAAAAGCAAGAGAGTTCCAGAAAAACATCTACTTCTGCTTTATTGACTATGCCAAAGCCTTTGACTGTGCGGATCACAATAAACTGGAAAATTCTGAAAGATATGGAAATACCAGACCACCTGACCTGCCTCTTGAGAAACCTGTATGCAGGTCAGGAAGCAACAGTTAGAACTGGACATGGAACAACAGACGGGTTCCAAATAGGAAAAGGACTATGTCAAGGCTGTATATTGTCACCCTGCTTATTTAACTTATATGCAGAGTACATCATGAGAAACGCTGGGCTGGAAGAAGTACAAGCTGGAATCAAGACTTTCGGGAGAAATATCAATAACCTCAGATATGCAGATGACACCACCCTTATGGCAGAAAGTGAAGAAGAACTAAAGAGCCTCTTGATGAAAGTGAAAGAGGAGAGTGAAAAAGTTGGCTTAAAGCTTAACAGTCAGAAAACTAAGATCATGGCATCCGGACGGTCCCATCACTTCACGGCAGATAGATGGGGAAACAGTGGCTGACCTTATTTTTGGGGGCTCCAAAATCACTGCAGATGGTGACTGCAGCCGTGAAATTAAAAGACGCTTACTCCTTGGAAGGAAAGTTATGAGCAACCTAGACAGCATATTAAAAAGCAGAGATATTACTTTGTCATCAAAGGTGTGTCTAGTCAAGGCTATGGTTTTTCCAGTAGTCATGTATGGATGTGAGAGATGGACTATAAAGAAAGCTGAGCACCAAAGAATTGATGCTTTTGAACTGTGGTGTTGGAGAAGACTCGAGATCCAACCAGTCCATCCTAAAGGAGATCAGTCCTGAGTGTTCACTGGAAGGACTGATGTTGAAGCTGAAACTCCAGTACTCTGGCCACCTGATGTTGGGAAAGATTGACGGCAGGAGAAGAAGAGTACGACAGAGGATGAGATGGTTGGATGGCATCACTGACACAATGGACATGAGTTTGGGTAGACTCCGGGAGTTGGTGATGGACAGGGAGGCCTGGCGTGCTGCAGTTCATAGGGTCCCAAGGAGTTAGACATGACTGAGCGACTGAACTGACTAAATACGTCCAAACCAGAGCTCCTGATTTTAAACTCCACCCTGTTCCTTGTTCAGTCATCCCCATTTCCCCCTTGGTTACCCAATGCCCTCAGTCTAGATACCCTTCCTGATATCTCTCCCTTCCTCTGAGTCCAAAGTATCCTGGACCATTCATTGCTCTCCGCCTCCACTGCTCCTCATACATCACTTCTCCCTTGAAGACTCTGCCCCTGGAGTGCTCTCCCATTTTAGAGCTTGGACTGGTTAGCTTGGCTCCCTGAACATCAGCTGTTGACCTTCTCCTTTCTCCCTTTCCTTCATTGATGATTCTGAGCAAAGTTGTCTGAATGCTCACAACTCTAATTTCGGTGTGACCCTAAATCTCTAGGTTTTCAAGAAGGAAAAAATGATGTTATTTTCTGGCCCAGTCTGAGGCAATTCTGTTGGTAGTAAGTGAAAAGGCCTCTCAAAATCCCTTGAAAATCAAGGACCAATTCTGCCAAAAGCAAGTAAAAGCAAAGACTTTAGAAAAAAAAAAACTATAGAAAATACCCCACCACTATCAATAACAAAGTTGATCAAGTAATATCTCTCATTACATAACCATTGGGCAATAACATAAAGAGTGTATCTATATGATGCTGTTGATTGGCTCCAAAATGCTGCTTGATGGCCAAGCCCCAGAAGTCAGTCAATCACACAGTGAGCTGACCCTCGGGCACCTTTCAGAGCAGGTTAACAGATGTCCTGGGTAGTCTATAGGGGTGTCCTGCTTCAAGACTACAGGTATTTCACTGAACTGCCCATCACAGTGGTGGGCTGGACGTGCATCACTGACTCAGTCACGGACATCAGAAAGATTACAGCAGCATCCTGGATATGTACTAGGGAATACAATCAGCTGTGACAACTAACCAGATAAGGGATCCCTTTTGCCATGTATGTATTCTAGAATTAGAAGTCAAAATGATATCACTATTATAATGCACTGATAGAGTATTAAGACTTAAGGTAGAAACTTTGTGTGTGTATGAGAGAAAGAGAGAGAGGGAGAGAGAGAAACAATTACCAAGCAGTGATCATGCACAAATTACATGGTAACAACTAGAATGGTATGCCTATGGTGCAATTTCTAAGGAATAGTGAGGCCAGATGACCTAGAGGATTCTTTCCAATTAATTTTTTACTATCAAAATTTAATCAACTTCTGATTTTTATACTAAAGAAGATAATCCCCAAATCACAACTACTTGACTTCTGAATACACTGTATAATCTATTTTTTTTAAAAACTGCATACTTATCGTCTAAATAATATAAATTAAATTTATGACTTGTGCCAACATTAAAATAAATTTGGCACAGATCAACTAATGGTTAGAAACTGGCTGATAGCTCAGAAGTTGGACTGGGTGGGGAGACCAGCGTAGAATTTAAAATTTCCTGTAGATAGTCCCCATATGAATAATGAAGACATGACAGTGTGGGAAAATTTATCATTACATGTAACATACTAAAAGACCTCCCCTATTTGGTGGTTGTTACTGAAGGTGAAAGGGGTAGTGATTTGCTGGAGTCATACAGAATTAAAGTGAGAAGCAGAGAGAGAAAGACATCCGCAAGTCCTTGGCTGAGGTTGCTGAAACCAACCCACTGCACCATGCCTCCCATTCTGTCACCGGGGTTGGATGCCTGCCAAGAGCTCCTAAATGACGTCTTCAAAGTTCTGCAGAAAGAGAAAACAGCCAAGGGATCACAACAGCTAGCAGAAGCGGCTGGGGCTGCGGCATATGTGGGAGCATTTGTCTTCCAATTAACTATTACTTTCTTTTTGACTAAACTCCAGTTCTCAGTATCAGAAAAAAAATATTACCCACAGGCAAAACCTGTTCAGATGGTGAAATCCGGAGGCTGTGCTCCATCTTACCAGATTTCCTACAGCCAAGACGTGTTCAAACTGTGGCGTCATAGGATGGTGCTCCATTGCCATAAAGAGGGTGTTCAGGACGATGCAGATGGTGATGGCCAGGTCCACGAAAGGGTCCATAACAATCAAGTTCACGATCTCCTTCAGCTTTATCCAGTAGGGGTGACACTCCCAGATGAGGAAAGTGTTGGCAAATTTATACCAGCATGGCGGGCACTTCCTCTGAGACTCTTCCAGCTCTGTAGTGAGTCAAGAACAAAGGGAGCCCCTCAGTCTTGGGAAGGAAACGAAAGGGTTAGGCTTGGCTGGTCTCACTGTTATCGACACGAGAAGGAAGGTGGCTGGGGAGTGCTAACTCTCCTGAGAGCTTCCCTCAGTTTTCCTTCTCTTGAAGGCAAAAAGAAGGCTGATCAGCCCCAGGTCACGTCCCTGTACAATGATCTAGTTATAAACAAAACTCAACACACCCGTTTCGGGAGCGTGGCAGCCCTGGTTCAGCTGGCTTTAACATGCACAACTGTACGATCTCAGGCAAGGTAGTGCTGACTTCTCTAAGCCCCTGTTGCGTCATCTGAAAGGGCACTGACTTCTAAGCTACAGGACTAAAGGAGTCCTTAATTCTCCTCCATCATTTACGCACTAAGCGGTTGACAACAGACAGCACACGGCCTGGCATAAGGTAACTCCTCAATAAACGGTGGATACACATTGTATCATTAAACTATTATCAGAGAAGCAGAATACTCTGAAGCCAGACATATGTGGGTGCAATCAGCTCAGACAATTGCTAACTGTGGGCCTTGAGTAAATTACTTCAATTTTCTGTGGGAATTAAATGAGCTAAAATACATATAAAGTGCCTCAGAACACCCTAGTGTGTAGCAAGTGGTGCTATGGAAGTATTTGCTACTGTTACACACTTTCTTTACAGCAGAACCTGCATTAATCAAGCCACCATGTGGGCTCTCTTCTGCTCTTGAGGCTGCGGGAGTTCGCAGTGCTGTCAGGAGCAGAAACCGTGTCCGTTCCTCTCTGCTCCTTCCCTCCTCTTTGTCATCTCTCCTCCCTCTCTCCTTCTCTTGCTCTTTTACCCATTTCCACTCTCGCCCTTCCCTTCTCTATCTTCTTCCTCTTCCCTTCCCTTGACCTCTTTCTTTTTTCCTTTTTCTTATTCTCTGGTCTTCTCTTCTCTGTCTCTTTAGTCTGTTACTCTTTTAAAAGCAGAACCCGTTGTTTCCAAACAAGTTCTTATTTGACCTCCAATACATAAAACAGACAAACCAGGAGCTGCTCTAGCTGAGGCAGGAAGAGGAGCTTGGAGTCCAGTGTAATCCAAATCTTCCCCCCTGAGGTGCTGCCTCAGGTTCCTACGACTCTGATAAAACCAGACTGAGAATCACTGGATGCAATGAGCTTGAAGGCAGTTTTACAATGCGAAGATGGGAAAGGATGATCAAACACAGAGAGCCATTCTGCTACAACAATCTAGGTTTGCTGCTGCTGCTGCTGCTGCTAAGTCACTTCAGTCGTGTCCGACTCTGTGCGACCCCATAGACGGCAGCCCACCAGGCTCCCCTGTCCCTGGGATTCTCCAGGCAAGAACACTGGAGTGGGTTGCCATTTCCTTCTCCAATGCATGAAAGTGAAAAGTGAAAGTGAAGTCAGTCAGTCGTGTCTGACTCCTAGCGACCCCATGGACTACAGCCTACCAGGCTCCTCCATCCATGGGATTTTCCAGGCAAGAGTACTGGAGTGGGGTGCCATTGCCTTCTCCAAATCTAGGTGTGAGATCCTTTCAAATTAAACACAAAATATAATAGATAGCATTACTAAAGTTCAAGAACCTTGATCTGGAAGGATGTTCTTTAAGAGGTATAACTCTGAAAACTCGGCAGCATGATAGTCCTTAGAGGCCAGGTCTTGGTTTTGTGGGGTTGGATACAACTGTGTCTCCTACTGCCCTAGACCTACTCAAATCCACTAATGAAATCAAATCATTTGGGGAACAGAAAAAAATTTCCCAACATTTCACCAAGAACAAGATGGCTGCTTTGTATCAGTCTACTTCCCCCATTTCCAACCAGCTGGAAGGTGCCCATGGTGATGGCTTTATTTTAGATGGGGTGCTTTGGTTGGGCTTCTGATTGGCTCCCTGGTTGCTAAGAAAATAGGTTGCCTTGGTTTTTCAGATTTAAGGGCCACAGTAAGCGCCACGTGGGAGTCTGCGTGGGAAAGGAAGTCTGTGAAGAAAATTTGCTTTGGCTTCTTCCTCACAGAACTCCCTCCCTTCCCAAGGTAAATTTAGTTTTATCCCAAAAAAGAAAATTGAAAAGGTTCTCTTATTTCCATAAATTCTTATAGTACATATTTGGAAATTTGGTTCCGTTCCTTTTTTAATCTCCTCCTTTCTCCAAGTGTCTGCTGTTTACCGCAGGTGGAGGTTGAAGCGGTGACTGTTCACGTTTCTAACAGTTGATACAGTTGTAATGTTTTACAATGAACTAGGCTCCAAGTCCTCCCCAGACAGCAAAGGGCGGGGTGGGTTTCCCTACCCTATAGGGCACCAGAAAGGGATACTAGGCATCTCCTCCTCCCATTTACAGAGACCAGAAGATCGCTGGGATAATCTTTTCTGTTTCACAGAGACTAAGTAAAGCTGTGGAGCTCTAGGAGCTAGAAAAGATCGACTAGGGGAATAAGGAGGTTTAGGAAGTGCCTTGCAACTCTGCAAACTGTTATTGGCCCCACATGCCTGGAACAGTGGAAGACTGTGGTCTGGAGAAATGTGTTAACCTATGGAGAGAGATGTCCAAAAGTTTGTGGAGCTTCTTTTAGTTTGTTCCTGAACATTTTCAGAGAGGTGACTGTAATCTTCCCAACCTTGAGGGCACTGGGGACTGTTTGCAGAGAGAGGCCTCAGGATTCCTCCAAGATGGCAGCCTCAGCAGACCAGGAGGTTTCTGGAGGCAAGGGCCTTTCCCAGCTCACTTCAACAATGGGCCAGACACTGGGAATACATCTGGTGAACAAGAGTCGCCACCCTCACAGAGCTGACAGCCACGGTTGGAAAGGAAGATACCTGGTAAGCAATTGCACTGACACTTTTGAAGCTGCTTAACCTGAGAATCAATAATGCTAAGCACCATCACTTCCTCATTTTTACTTCAACTCCCTCCCGCAGCTACTGTTTGAGAAGTAAGACTGCATCACTCTCTGCCAATATCCCATGCCTTGTCTGAAATATCCCCCAAAGTTATGGCTCTGCTGACAGTGAATTCCACTGAGTTTACTGGATCCTGGTGAGCATGTTTGCAATAGGATGGGGGGGGGGGTGGTCAGAGCAGGCAGGATTACCCCATTATTTACAGTATTCTGGAATTCTCCACTGTGGTTTCTAAACCATTATTTAAGAAGTCTGCTTTTTTGGACTAAAATGATGTCAGTTTCCTAACTGAAGGTCTGAAAAGAAGAAACGATTATTCATTCAATGCTGGCTTTCCTTGTTGCAGCAATCATTAAATACAGAGGGAGCAGTGGTTAAATAGGAATAGATCTTTCTTAACGTCCATTAATTCTTTCTCATATCATTCAGCTCCAGCCAACCACTGTTCTTTGCTTACAGCAGCTCTGTCTCATCAGCTTTAGCAAAGAAAATCAAATATTAGGAGAGGGAATCGGAGGGAAAGGCGGCACAGGCGCTAAGGCCCCCAAAAGGACTCCTGCAGCCCCAGTGCTCCTCCCCAGCTTCAAGCACAACAAAATTCAGCTCAGTACACATCTTTTGAGCATCCGCTTTTGCCACGCCCTGTGCCAGGCCCCTGAGGTAATCAATAAATCACTGTTGTACTGCATGGATAGTTCTCCTGCTCTGATGTTTTCACCAGGAATAAAATACGCCTGGTGGAGGTTGTTAGCTTTTCTTTCTCAACTGCCATAGATAGTCAGAGAAACCTTGTCTTGCTCTCCAAATGAAGAACAAAATTAGCCAAGGTTCTTAAGCTATTTAATAATATATCTTATCTTGGAATTCTTATGATTTGCAATTATTTACCTGTTATCTCAAAGTATAAAGTTTAAAGATGTTCTATCAGACGATGACCTCAATGAGAATTAAAGAAATCAGGAGCTGAAAGCAGTTAATTCAGTGTTCCTTTTACTTGATACACTCTCAAGACCAGCCTAGGTTTAGTCTAACTCCTTGCCTATGTGTGCAGATGTGACCAGTCCAGGGGAGCTTGAGGTTCGTTTCTAGGGATTCTCCCTGCACCACAGATGCCTGCCCAACACACCCACACCCACACATATACCCTCCCCCAAACACACACAGACCAGAAGTGGTATTTCGCTTAAATGACTCAAAAAAAATAAAAAAATTGTTCCAGGAACACCAGAATAATATGAGTCTCCTTATCTCAGGGACTCTAAATATTATGGGGTAGCCTGGGAGTGTGGACTCTAAAGAACTGCAGTCAGGAACAGTGTGGGTCTATCAAGTGACAAATCAGCTAAAATAGCATGAATCAAACGAAGAAGCAGCATTTGGAGTCAACCAGAATCCTGTGAGAAAAAAAATCTAGTCACTGAATCTACCATCAAAGAAATCCAGAAGAGCCTGGCATACAGACCATGACTGGACCGAAAGTGGACCTGTGCTGGGGGACTTCGGGGTAATAGGAAATGCTTAGTTGCCTCTCAGCAAGTCAGGCTTCGGTGTGGAGGAGCCCCTGACATGAAGTCCAGGCTCTGACAGCCACGCTGCTGCAGACACGCTATGGTTCAACAGTGGCCGCTCTTCCCTGGGGCACCAAGTGCCAACGTAAGGGGGGTTTTGGCTTACTTGTTCACATGCCCAGTGTATTTATGGATATGTGGGGGTGTTTAAAGAGAGGCAGAATTAGGTATAATCAAAATGCACAGTGCATTTGTCCTTAAGGAAAAAAGCTTTGTAAGTAGCTACAAAGGAAACAGGGAAGGCGCGTCTGGTGGTCGGGGGCACGAGGGGCTTCCGTCATTTCATGTCATGACAGTTCTTCAGTGTACGCTCCTCTCTGTTTCACATCAGCTCATCTGTTCCTCACCTGTGACAATTACAGAGCCTTCCCAACATCCTCTGGCTCACTCTTACGTTGTTCCTTTGTACTTCTTACCTATCTGTGCACAGTGCTGGCAGCAGCTTTGAAGTCCTTACTGGATTCTCTGCATGCAGATTTGGGATGCTAGTTTCTATAACCAACAGACTCTATTCCTAAAGCTCAGAGACAGTTTTTCCAACCAAAACTCAGACCAAGGGACTATATTCATATTACACACACTACATATTTATATCCCAGCAGCTTGGACCAACATCACAGGGCACATACCTTCCACCAGTGTATTTGTAACAACACTCAATATACTGTTGATCCTGTCCTTTCGTCCATAGGAAGCCAGTTGGTCCATAGAAACTAAGAGAGATCCAGGGCCTTTCTTCTTAATTTCCACCTCAGTTGTAGCCTTAAAAAAAAAGAAAACAAACAGGAAGTTGGGTGAGTGAAGACTTGTAAATGTTAAGGATATACCTTACTGGACATAGTCCAGAGGAACAAGAACATACGCTCTTCATTAGAGCTTTTTATTCTAATCCTACAGTCCTATTTACTTCAAGAGGTAGAATGACACAAATTGGCCAGGGGTCATCCTTCGTTCCAGAGAGGACAAGACCAAGTTGTTTAGGTGTGTATAAAATCTACGATGAACGCAAGAGCCTGGCTGGGACCCACATACTTCACCTGCTCAATCTAAGCACGGAGTAGAAAGACCAGATTCCCTGGGGCAATGCCATCAGAAGTAGACCCTGAGGTTTTCCTGTCCTCGTCTATTCTCTACAGCATTTGGATAGAATTGGACCATATGATGAAAAAAGTCAAATTCACCTGTACTTGAAATTTCATGAAGGGCCAAGTCCCTGAGCACACTGAATATTACAGATACTGTCTCCTCCGTGTATAGGAACACCGTCACTCTACCAGACTGTCACTTTCAAATGTCAAACCTGGGCCTCATTGAACATTAGCAAGTGGAAGGTCTACCCCAGATATCCTCCAAGCCACTAGAAACAAGTATGGTAGGTTTTGCTATCTTAATGAAAGACATTGCCTCATATAGGTGTACCTTGCCTTTTTACATTTTTATTTTATGAGCTAATCTGCAATGTTCAAATTCCCAACCAATAAAAAGGGCAGAAAATACCATCAGATTGTTAAAGTATTTTCCACACACTCCACCCTCGGCAATGCTGGTACGGCAGATTACAGGAAAGGGTTTCTTAACGTCTCTCGATTGTGTTCTTTGTGCCAACCTGAATATTCTACACCATATTAGACTTAATAGGGTGGCTTACTGCTACTGCTAAGTCACTTTAGTCGTGTCCGACTCTGTGTGACCCCATAGACGGCAGCCACCAGACTCCCCCGTCCCTGGGATTCTCCAGGCAAGAACACTGGAGTGGGTTGCCATTTCCTTCTCCAATAGGGTGGCTTAAAACCCAGCTTTCTAGTAACCATGTTGTCCACTGTAACACGTCATCCATAATAAACTTGGGGGCTCCTTCCATGTGAAGGGAAGAGGGCAGAGACAGTCACCGTCCCTCATAGGGAAGACATATGTTTGTACGAAGCTAGAGAATTATTTGTCTAATTAGTGCCAGAGTGTTCTGAAAACAAAACAAGTGTCTTTGGAGAGCTACATCAGAAAGTCTTTTTATTCTTATATATATTTAGATTTTAAGAACCATACTGAAGAAAGCTCCTGGCAGACTGTATCTTTATCCCATTGTAGTATTTTATCAGACAGTTTCAGATTCAGAGATTTGGTTCACCTTAGGGTTTTATTTGTTCTATTTTGTTTGTTTGGCTGAGCCACAGAAGAAATGGAAAAGAAAAAGAACCGGTTTCCTTGGGAATTCCTATATGCAATACTATACAAACATCTGCATTTTTAAGAATGACTTGTTAACTATTACGTCAGTTCATGATAATGTATATTTCTTTGAGAAATCACTTTTTGCTACAATTCCCAGCCTGATATTCATGACACTTTAAATGAGATTAAACTACTACAGTTTAAGAGTGATAATCATCTAAAAATGAACACAGAAAGTCCCAATACAGTGGACATTCTTATTTCTAACACCTATTGACTCTATATTTTTACTGAACTGTCCTTGTGCAAATCTACAGTAGCCAGATTTCATAATGCTGACCTCCAAGGCACTGTAAAACCTAGTGGACTGGCTGGTTCATCAAAGATGATGAAACTGCATTTAATATGGCTTTGGTACTAATGCAGCTTACTGTTTTCTGGGCACGCTGGATATAAGAATACATAAATTCTTCAGACTTTAATAACATCAACTCTAAAAAACAAACTTAGTGAAAACGGTATCTAAAAAGACCTGGTCAAATTATCAGGTTATCATTTGTTGATACCTATTCAAAAGAAAACAATTTTTAGCTTGGGTTAAAAATATCCACAAAAATTAAAGAAAAATTAACCTCCAAACTTAATATTAAGATGGGACAGGTATTATTTATATCTTTCTATGTAAAACAAAAGTAAACTACAGCAGGACTATGTGAAGACAACTTTGAAATATTAAAATTTGTCCCATAATCCATAATGTGTTGTAGAACTATAATACACACTGTACATCACTTAAGTTCAAAAAAGAAACAAATGAAAGAAGATGCCAAGAAATGAATATCTCAAAGCCCATATTTAGGGAACTTTAGAGGGTCAAAAGAGAAATTCATTAATTATTTTTTTACAAAGGCAAGATCAGATCAGATCAGTCGCTCAGTCGTGTCCGACTCTTTGCGACCCCGTGAATCGCAGCACGCCAGGCCTCCCTGTCCATCACCAACTCCCGGAGTTCACTCAGACTCATGTCCATTGAGTCAGTATTTAGCATAGATCCAAACAAATGGCTCCACCAAAAATCTTGGTAACAATAAGATATCCAGAAAATTCCAACATATTTGCAAATTAAACAATAGTCTTCTAAAGATCCATGAATCAAAAAGATGATCACAGGGAAACTAAAAAAATATTTTAACTGATGATAATGAAAACATAATACATCAAGATTTATGGGATAAAACTAATGAAACTGTTAAGAGAAAAGTTTTCAGCTTTAAATGTTTATATTAAAAAATAAAAAAGATATAAAATCAATGCTCTAAGCTTCCACCTAAAGAAACTAGTAAAAGAAGATCAAATTAAACCCTAGGTAAGTAGGGTTTCATCTTATTTACCTTTCATCTAGGTTAGTAGATGAAAGGAAATAGCAGTAAGAATGGAAATCTATGAATTAGTAAATGGCCAAACAACATACAATTAAAAAAAAAGGTCAAATATTGGTTCTTTAAAAAGATTAGGGGTGGGGGAAGAAAAAAAAAAAAGATTAATAAAACTGATAATTCCCCTGGCAAGACTGATCAAGGAAAAAATAGAGAAAATGCAAATTATAATTTTTAGGAATGAAAAAAGCAGATATTACTATAAATCCTATAGTAATTATTAAAATAAAAAGGACACATTATGAACAATTTTATGCTGTTTCATCTTAAATGAAATGGACAAACATATCCAAACACAACTTATAAAAACTGACATAAGAAGAAATAAAAAATCTAAATAGCCCATATTAATTTACAAAATAATAAAAAAAAATCTTATCACTAAGAGAACTCTAGACCCAGACAGGCCTCCACAAGTGAATTCCACCAAATGTTACGGATGGAAGAAATAATACCAATTTTACACAAATTCTTTCAGAAAACAAAGGTTAAGAGAAGGCTTGTCACCTTGTTTTATACGGCTAACATAACCCTGATACTAAATCTGACAAGAATATTACAAGAAAATTAGAGACCAAAATCTCTCATAAACAGAAATGTGAAATTCTTAACAAATATGAATAAATAGAATCCAACAATATACACAAAGGATACTATATAATGACCATCAGGGCTTATTCAGGAAAGCAAAGTTAATTTAATACTAGGGAAAAAGTCAGTGTTATTCATCATATTAACAGAATAAAGGAGAAAAACCATATAATCATCTTACTGATGCAGAAAAAAGAACACTTAACAAAATTCAACACTTCTGCATAAAAATAAAATTTCTTAGCAAGCCATGAATAACAATGTAGCAGTTCCAATCTGACAAAGAACATTTATGAGATCTATAGCCAACATTATACTTCTCAGTGAAACATAAAATCCTTTTCCTCTAATACTGGAGACAAGGTAGGATGTATGCTTTTATCAATTCTATCCAATTTTGTATCTAAAGTCTTAGCTAGTGTAATAAAGCAAGAAAAATAAATTAAAAACATAAAGACTGCAGTTGCTGCTATTCACAGAAAATATTGTACATGTAGGAAAAACTATGGAATTTAACAAACAAACAAACCCCAAAATCAAAACCCTAAAACAAAAAACCCTCCAAAGCTAACAGAATCAATACACTAATTTATCAAGGTCATGAGCTATAAGGTCAATATGCAAAAATCAATTGTATTTCTATATTCTGGAAACAAATAATTGAAAATAAAAATTTTAATTATACCTTTTACAATAGTAATTTGAAATTAATTAATTTGAGTTGAATCAAAGACCTAAATGTAAAACTCAGAACGATAAATCTTATACAAGAAAAACATCTTCATGTTCTTGGGGATCAGCAAAGATTTCTTGGATAGGATGCAAAAAAAACATCGTGGAAGAAAACTAACTGATACATTGTACTTCATTAAAATTAAAAATTGACCTACCTAATAAAGGACTTGCATCCCCAACATACAAAAAACTAAAAAAATCCACAAAAGATAAACAGTGCAACTGAAAATGGGCAAAAGATGTGAATAAACAATTAACAAGAAAAGAGTAATGTGAAGCCAATAAGCATATGAAGAGATAACTGCATCATTTTCATCAAAGAAATGTAAATTAAAATCATAATAAATAAATAAACACATTTTTAAAAAGGGACTTCCCCGGTGGTCCAGTGATTAAGAATCTGCCTACTAATGCAGGGAACACGGGTTCGATCCCTGGTCTGGGAAGATCCCACGTGCTGCAGAACAGCTAAGCCTATGAGCTGCAACCACTGAGCCCGTGTGACACAATTACCGAGTGGGCGCCCAGAGCCCACGCGCTGCAATGAGAAGCCACCACTCGTCACAACTAGAGAAAGCCTGCGCGCAGCAACAAAGACCCGGCACAGCCAAAAAGAAATAAATAATTTTAAAAATCTTAACAACATTTTATATCCACTAAAATTCTAAAATCAACATTAATTATGGGCTAGGAATACGGAGCAACTGGAACTCTAACACATTGTTGGTGGGAGTACAAAAAATGGTGTAACTATCTTGGAACACTTGTTTGGTAGTTTCTTATATAAACAAAGTTAAACATATATTTACGATATGACCCAGGAATTTCATTCTGAGGTATTTATTCAATATAGACAAAGACACTTATTTACAAAGACAGCTGTACAAAAATGCTCTCAGCAAGCCATACTACCACAGCTGGAAATAATGTGAATGTCCAACAACAGGAACACGGATAAACAAACTGGGGTATATTTATACAATAAAATACCACTCATCAGTAACAAAGAAGGAACTACTGATACACAAAACAACATGTACATCCAAACATTCTGTTGAGTGAAACAAGCCAAATAAAAGCTACACCCAATCCCAAAGAAAGGCAATGCCAAAGAATGCTCAAACTAGTGCACAATTGCACTCATCTCACACGCTAGTAAAGTAATGCTCAAAATTCTCCAAGCCAGGCTTCAGCAATATGTGAACTGTGAACTTCCTGATGTTCAAGCTGGTTTTAGAAAAGGCAGAGGAACCAGAGATCAAATTGCCAACATCCACTGGATCATGGAAAAAGCAAGAGAGTTCCAGAAAAACATCTATTTCTGCTTTATTGACTATGCCAAAGCCTTTGACTGTGTGGATCACAATAAACTGTGGAAAATTCTGAAAGAGATGGGAATACCAGACCACCTGATCTGCCTCTTGAGAAATCTGTATGCAGGTCAGGAAGCAACAGTTAGAACTGGACATGGAACAACAGACTGGTTCCAAATAGGAAAAGGAGTTCGTCAAGGCTGTATATTGTCACCCTGCTTATTTAACTTCTATGCAGAGTACATCATGAGAAACGCTGGACTGGGAGAAACACAAGTTGGAATCAAGACTGCCGGGAGAAACATCAATAACCTCAGATATGCAGATGACACCACCCTTATGGCAGAAAGTGAAGAGGAACTCAAAAGCCTCTTGATGAAAGTGAAAGTGGAGAGTGAAAAAGTTGGCTTAAAGCTCAACATTCAGAAAACAAAGATCATGGCATCTGGTCCCACCACTTCATGGGAAATAGATGGGGAAACAGTGGAAAGAGTGTCAGACTTTATTTTTCTGGGCTCCAAAATCACTGCAGATGGTGACTGCAGCCATGAAATTAAAAGATGCTTACTCCTTGGAAGGAAAGTTATGACCAACCTAGACAGCATATTCAAAAGCAGACACATTACTTTGCCAACAAAGGTTCGTCTAGTCAAGGCTATGGTTTTTCCTGTGGTCATGTATGGAAGTGAGAGTTGGACTGTGAAGAAAGCTGAGCGCCGAAGAATTGATGCGTTTGAACTGTGGTGTTGGAGAAGACTCTTGAGAGTCCCTTGGACTGCAAGGAGATCCAACCAGTCCATTCTAAAGGAGATCAGCCCTGGGTGTTCTTTGGAAGGAATGATGCTAAAGCTGAAACTCCAGTACTTTGGCCACCTCATGCGAAGAGTTGACTCATTGGAAAAGACCCTGATGCTGGGAGGTATTGGGGGCAGGAGGAGAAGGGGACAACAGAGGATGAGATGGCTGGATGGCATCACTGACTCGATGGACATGAGTCTGAGTGAACTCCGGGAGTAGGTGATGGACAGGGAGGCCTGGCGTGCTGCAATTCATGGGGTCGCAAAGAGTCAGACACGACTGAGCGACTGATCTGATCTGATCTGATTTTATTTGCATATGGGCCTGCAAAAATGCAAGAAAACTAACCTATGATGATACAAATCAGAAATGGTGGTTTGGGGGAAGAGAGCTTGCCTAGAATGAGGTATGAGGGTACTTTTTGGGAAGTCTTATAGTAAAGAGGAGTTTCTGGAACAATTCTCAACTGATCAGAGAGTGCCTCCTCCATCTCCTTTTTACCTACATCTTTGGTAATTCTTGGGTGCCAATTACCAAGTGTGCTACAGAAATACTGATTATGCAGTGGAGTTCCTTTGAGAAGGAAGATGGAATGCAGACTGCATAAATTTGTATAAGATGTTATCTGTATTGAGGAAATAAAGATCAACTAAATAAGAAAATCAAAGGTTATTTATTCTGAGTTTGATGTAGTGAGGGAGTTAGGTCACATCATGCATGTTATGGCAGAAATTCAAAGGCAGGCAGAGGAGTAGTAAAGTCTTGAATAGGAGTAGGAAAAAACCAAAAGGCTTTAGGTGTGCCTGATTCAAGGCTGCTGGTGGGAGGCTGCAGGCAAGCTAAGCAGCAGCAGGGCAGCCTACGTGATTGGCTAGGGGTGCCTATTTGGCTTTCTCTGGGCAGTCCTAAATTGGAAACAGGGACAAAAATTATGGAAGTTGTCAGTTATTAATCTAGTAATCAAGCCCTGGCTGCTTTGGGCTGATTGTTACAGAAGTTACTGTTTAGCTCCCTGGACCGTCACTAGAGATAGCAATCTGGCTTTCTGAAAGTTTGGTTTATAGCAGGCTGGTTTCTTCATTATTTATTGTATGTGTTGTGTTATTATTGTGTGTGTCGTGTATGCCTCTTTGAGACTTCGTGGACTGCAGCCCTCCAATTCCTTTGTCCATGGAACTCTCCAGGCAAGAATACTTGAGTGGGTTGCCATTTCCTCCTCCAGGGGATCTTCCCCACCCAGGGATCCTACCGGTGTCTCCTGCATCCCCTGCATTGGCAGGCAGATTCTTTACCACTGTGCCACCTGGGAAGCCCTTGTTTATTGCAGACAAATTGATTAATTATTGTAGGTAAATAGACCTTGGGCAGGCTGCAGGTGAAAATTCTATTTTTATATATAGTCTGTTCATTGTCCATTTGTGTATGCATTTCTTAGTACTCAGCAGATCACACTGATTAATGGAGACAGAGCAAACATATTCATCACTGTTAACAGCCCAAAATGATATAATGTAAAAAAGCCTATGAGGAACACTACCTAAGAGTGCTAAGCACCAGTTGGGAGCGAAGATAGTATCCACAGAAAAATGCATCTCTACTACTAAGACAATTTAATCCACTGAGATCAGGGTACATAGGATATACCAAGATGGGCGGGTCCCTGTGGCAGTCCCTGCTCCCCAGGTGAGGGTGTGAAAGCTGGGACTGAAAGTCCAGATACTGGGCCAGTGTTTCTGTTTGTTTTTTTCCAATTAGAAAAACTTAAGATAAAATGTATATAACATAAAACTCACCATTTGAAGCATTATAAAGTAAATGACTCAGTAGCTTTTAGTATATTTACAATGCAGATGGGCTTCCCAGGTGGTGCTAGGGTAAAGAATCCACCTGCCAATGCAGGAGACATAAGAGATATGGGTTTAATCCCTGAGTTGGGAAGATTCCCTGGAGGAGGGCATGGCAACTCACTCCAGTATTATTGCCTGGAGAACCTCATGGACAGGGGAGCCTGGTGGGCTACAGTTCACAGGGTCTCAAAGAGTCGAACACTACTGAGGAGACTCAGCACACACGGGTGGACTCACAAGGCTGTCACCACTATTTAATGCCAGGACGTTTTCATCATACCAAACACCACCACCTGTCTGCAGTCAATCCCAACCCCTGCCTCTACCCAGCCTCTAGGAACCAACAATCTGCTTTGTTGTATGGATCTGCCTTTTCCAGACATTTCACATAAATGCAATAATATGGTATGTGCCTAGCTCCTCTCACCTAGCATAATTTTTCAAGGTTTATTCATACTGTAGAATGTATCAATTCATGTTGGCTGAATGAGATGCCATTATAGGGATTCCATTGTATCACATTTTGTTTCTCCATTCATCAGCTAGTAGGTACTTGAATTGTTTCTACTTTTTGGCTATTATGAATAAAGATTTTAAGAATACTTATGTATAAATTTTTGTGTGAACACATGTTTGAAATTTTCCTGGGTATATACCTAGGAGTAGAATTCCTGGGTCATGTGGTAACTCTATGTCTACCTTTTGGAGGAGCCGCCAAACTGTCTAAGCATCTGCACCATTTTACTTTCCTAACAGTAATGCTGGCTGTCGCTTCTTGTGTCAGACCACGGCCAACTGAAGGGAAGAAAACCTGGAGCAGACTTTTCCCCAGGTACAGCAGCTTCATCGTCACCTTCCATCTAGAATCTGCTTAGGATTCGGTGAGGTATGTCTCTGCTATTGGCTCAGCTGCCCAATTCTCATCACCTTGGACGTGCAGCGAAGGTGTCTTCCTCCAAGCATGCTGAGACCCAGGGACCAGAGGAAAGATCACATACTCATTTTCTCCCCTGCCTGATTTGTTTTAGGTCATTTTGGGGCGGGAGGGGGGTGGGCAGATGAAGGTGTGTATTTTTGTTTCATTTTGTTGGGGAGAGAGGAGGAAAACTAACAACTTTTAAAAGTCAGGAGCCTCTGCCTTTTAAAAATTCAGCCCCTAAAGAGTAACAGAGGAAGCAATTGAGAACCTTAATTACTTTAAACCCAGTACAAATTTTTTCCATTTCTCTTAATTCAAATGCAAAGTTTATTAAGCATTTAGCCACTGACTTCCAACCTCCTAAATTGTAGCTGCCCTTCTCAAAGAGATATTCTACCATATCTGCCGATGTCTGGTTTTGACCACATTTCCACAGATCTACCCAAGGAATCTCAACTTGTTATTGATTCTAAACTGATTTCACATGGAAATATGTAACTGGAAATTTATCAGCCAGTCACCTTTCTTGGGACTAAAATTTACAGTATTTTAGAAGGGGCCTTAGAACCTAGTCATTTATCTCCAGTTCAAGCCTTGCTGAAATTTTTGTGGTATGTATTCTGCTTCAAAACAACTGTACAAAAATTTCTCCTTCTCAAAAGATCTTTAGAATCTTAGAAGAAATCTGACTCTCTCCAAGTCAAGCAATTCAGCAGAAATCAAACTGTCTACTTTTCCGGTTAAAAAGACCAAAAATGCACATGTAAAGGAATAGAAATTTAATTTCTGAATACCAAGAATGGGCCAAGTAATATGCTTCAGATTTTATAAATGTTATTTAATGTTCAAATAGCTGTCTAACAAAGGTCCTTTTATCTCACTTTTTTTTTTTTTTTACAGATAAGGTTTAGAGATGCTAATTTTTCAGGATCATGAAGAACCCAGGCTTCATAGTTAGCATAGTATAATAGTTAGTGGCTAACGCCGTGCAGTTAGATTGTCTGGATTCCAATCCTAACTATACTGCTTACTATGCAACCTTGGACAAGTGACTTTATTTCTCTAAGCCTTGGTTTCCTCCTAGTAAAATGCACACAGTAGTAGGATCTAACTCAGAGGGCAGGTGCTGTGAGCATGAAATGAGATAATACTTCTACATCTGCAGCATGGCTTCTGAGTCATGTGTGTTTTGGACAGTCAGGAGCACCCACTTCTTTACAAGGGAAGAGCAATGATTTTCCAGCTCAGAGCTGAAGACATGGGAAAAGTCCCCTTATCCTGCGTTTCAGCAAAAAGCAAAAGCAAAAATTCTCATAAAACTATCAAGAAATCATCACCACTCAACCACAACTGAATAATGAATGAAGATGTGAAATATTTTTGATGAGATTCTAATGAGGTGACGTCTGGGTGTCTTTTTTCATTAAGAATATTGTATTTCTTCATTTGAGCCTAAATAAAAACTACATATGTGGCACAGCTCAAGCGTTCATGCTGTGTGAGACCAACTGTGGACCATCCACGGCTCCTATACCAGTCCATAAAGCATGAGTACGTAACTGGAAGCATTCTGATGGTTCAGGCGAAGACAAGTTAATCCGTAGCTGCAGACGCATCCAAAATGTTTTGACAGTGAGAATCACTATCTTCTAGCCCAAAGGGGTATAATAATTGCTCATTTGGCCCAGGCTGGGTGTAACATCATGAATATATTAATTCCTTCTAAGATAAATGACTGTTTTCCTACTTCCAAAATAAGCAGTCAGGAAGTTCTCTTGGATCAGAAAGACCTTGGTACCATTTCCACAAGTTTCCCAATCTCTGTTAACTGGATAAAACCACCTACTAAATGAGGAGGCTAAATGAGAACATATGTATAAACTGCTGAGCATAGTGTAGTTAGAACCCAATATATGGTAGCTATAAGGATGAGGTCCACTGTAGCAAACTAAAAAGAACAACAAAGTGCAAGAAAGGAAAAAACCCACTAGTAATTTCCCCTCCCAATACTGTTAACTTGTAGTCAGTCACCCTTTTCCCTATGCAGTCTGTCTTTACAGAGATGACATACCACACAAATGATACGCATTCTGCTTTTGTTTTGGTTTGTCTTTTTGGCTTATTCGTGTAACTTAGGTATTTTTCCACACCACTAACTACTAGGAGGTGCTTCCTTACGGCTTCCAACGAAACAGTTTTTCCTAGTTATGAAGCCCTTGAGAATAATATAGTCCTGCCTTCCTCATCTTCCTGCCACTTTGGGATCTGATCTCCTGACCTTGGGAATGCTCAAGTCTGTCAGCATCATCACTCAGGACCACTGCAAAGAAATCTCCTAAGTGCTTATAGGGTGCTGAGTGTGCAGGACCCCCCAAAATCCCAAAAGCAGTGTTCCATCGGCCGCAGGGTAAGGCAATGCAGACAGCCGTACTCGCCACAGCCATCTGCTCAACTGCCTCTCACATTTTTCTCCCACACAATATAACAGAAGCTGCTAAAAAAACAAAAACAAAACCTGCAAACCTGCTTATCTGCCTTTAAGCTGAAGTTCAAGCTCCTTCTTCCTGGACACCTTTTCTAATACTTTCTCTTCAAAGAAAAAGCAAGATATATTATTTGACTTAAATATTTTTTAAAACTGGTAGGATATCAGATTTTACTGTGGTTCTCATTATTTGAACTGTCCCAACTGTACTGTCCACGCTGATCTACCTGTCATTCTCCAGTGATTTCGTCTCTTATTTTTTCAGAGAAAATCATTTTCTATCTAATTGTGGAGCCCAAAATTTATATCTAGACATAGAATTAGTGAAAATCAAAAGTTATATTTAAAGTAAAGATAGTCATTCATAACATATATTTTGGCCAACTATCTGGTTTAGCGGGGGACTTTGGACCTACTATGTTATTATTATTGTTCTTATTACACCTGATCTGAAACAAACAGTTCTCAAGAAGAGCAATGGTCATGTGCCTAGGTAGAGACGACATTAAAATTAACTGAGAAATCGAAGACTCAGGTTTCTGAAAGGTTTTTCAGTGATGAGTTGTGTAACCCCAAGGAATACACTTTCACTGAGCCTGTTTCCCCATCTCAAAAACAGCTCCACTTTATCAGCCTTATGGAATTTTTTTTTTTTTTAGCCTTATGGAATTTTTACTTAGAACAAATAAGGCATGTAAAAGTAAATTGTAGCTTGTAAAGAACCATCTAAATGTAAGGGGGAAAATATTTTGCTTTTAAATAAAAGAGGAGGAAGAGAAAGGACAACATCAAACATCCTGTCTTTTGAATTTAGGACAGTCAACAGCTGTCCTAGGATAGTCAAACAACTGTCCCAAAGTGCTAAATAACAGGTCATTCTGAATAATTCCATCCTTGATCGCCCAGTTTTCCTCCACACATGCATCATGCTAATTAAAGGGTTGGCTATCTTCATGCTGTGTTAGAGGAAACTGAAGTGTTAGAACAAAACAGACCAACATGCTATCTTAAGCTCAGACCAGCTAAGGAGGGACTGAAGAAAGCTAAGGAGTCAGAGGTAGAAAGGATCAGGATCATTAAGGTTATAAGAATTTAAAGCTAGAAAAAAGGTATAAACAGCTTAGAATCTAAAGAAATGTTAAGACATGGCTTTTCCCAAAGAGGGGTGCCATTATCCTAACCCCTAGCCAAGGGATTTTGTGAAGTGAAGCTATTATATGTCACTTCTCCAGAGCCTGACATTTGATTACATTTAAAATTCATCTTTCAATTCCCTGTTCCTTCCTCCCCCATGTACCATGTGTTCTTGCCCCAACCACCTACCTTCCCCTCTGATTTACCTCAGTCCCCTTAGTAAATGTCCAGCTCCCCACCAGTTTCCTTCACCTCTTTGCCTGGCTCTCCCAGTGCCCACTTCCTACCCTCAGCATCACACATGCACATGCCTCTTTGGAAAAATCACATCTCATTCTTGTAGAGGAGACTAAGAAAACTGTTCAAAGATATATTTGAACTTTTTTTTTTTTTTAATAGAAATAAAAGAGCTTTAAATTCCAAGCTGTTTCCCTATGAGGAGGCAGGACGTAGTGGGGGGAGAAGCAATGGTAGTTTCAAACCCGCTTAGACTTGGTCATTGGTGGTGGCAGAGGCCCTTCTCATTCCATCTGGGCAGGATCCGCTGGCCAGAGGCATTCAGTCAAAGCAGGTGGGGGTGGGATGGGAAGAGAGGCAGACAGAGAAGTGCAAAGATGGAGAGAAAGAAACTTCGATAAAATAAAGGGCTGATGGGGGAAGGGCAAGAGTCAGAAACAAGAAAGGAAGATGGGGGTGGGGATGGGGAATGGAGCAAGGAATAAAGTACAAGGGAAAAGAGGGTGAGTGAAGGAGGAGGGCTGAAGAAAGAAACAAATCTTGAGGGAGAAAACAGAAGCGGTAGGCGGTAGAGACGCGAGTCCAGACGGGAGCTGAAGAGCAAGTGGGACCGAGTGGGATGGGCGGAGCAAAGGAGAGAAGAGAGGGAGCGGGAGAGACTGCCATGCCTAGCCGCGGTCTACCGGTTTTACTTCCTTACACTGTCATCAGTAGCTGCCTTATCTATTTTCACCTCTGGCAGGAGACGCCCGCTGATGTGGGAGCCGGGGCCGCCGATGAGGGACACCACGCCATTGCAGTCCACTGTGCTGTTGCGCTTGACGCTGCGCCGCAGGCTGGGGAAGATGCGCGAAGAGCGGCTGCCCTGGCTGTAGCCGCTGTAGCCACTGTAGCTGCTGCGGCGCTCGCGCGCCCGGATGGGGATGAAGAGCGAGTCCCGGCGGCCCTCGCTCTCCTCCACCGTGCTGTGCTCGTCGTCTGCAAACTCATTCTCCGAGCCCGGGTCCCGGAACCGCCCGGGCCCCCTGAAGCTGAAGATGCTGCTCTTGCTGTTGTGGCGGGAGAGGAATGGGGAGCCTGGAATGCTGAGCAGTGACTGTAAGGGCAGGAGGAGAGAGAGAGAGAGACAAGAGAGGCAGGCATGAGACAGGAAGGGACCCCATAGAAGCTGAACAAAGGCTGTTAGCTTCCCCAGTCTGGCCCCATCCTTGCATTCCTGTTAATCAGAACACAGGTGTTTCCAGAAAGCACTTTCGGATGTTGAATTTCTACTGCCCTTCAACACCCATCACCACTCACTTCTTGCCCCATAACCTTGAGATACACCTGTCTTTGACCTGTTAACCATTCATAAGTTCCATGCGCTGTTCACCTACGCACTGAAACGATGTTTTATCTCATGCTTTGTGTAGCAAATCCACTGGGAAATAGACACTGGGCGTCTATTTTTCATTACTATGACCTCACGTGGAGTGTGCTTTTAATCTACCAGGTTAGCTTCTATGCCACACTTGGCAAAAGGAGACATTTGGAAGTGGCCACTTACTACTCTTTCAATGCAGGTTAAGAACTATGCCAATAGTGGTTTTCCAGTTCTGCTGAAAATGGTATCTGTCCCCTTCTACTCCATTTTTTTTGCAATTCTTTTTTCATCAGAAGTTTAACTATTTGTAAGTTCCCAGAATTGACATTTTCAAGTCAAACTCATATTTATCACTTAGAAAATTTTCATTTTTCTCTTTCAGCTCATACTGCCATTCCATGTTCCCTAGAGAATTTTGTGCTAATGTGTATCTTTATGCTTTAATGCATTGTATTGACCCCCTTTCAATACTTTTCTGCAACAAGAAAGTATAACCTATACTTAAAACCAATTTCCCGTGACCATGAGCCTCTAAGAAATTAAAAAAATTCTCCTGGATTGTGCTTTTATTACAATTCTCATTAATACAACTGATCACAAATATTCTCTGTTTTATAAGTAATTACTAAGTTTAAAATTTTATTAAAATGTATCTCAATGAGATGAATGAGCTATTCTTTCCCCCAACTGGTGTTTTGGTGTTTAAATATCTGTAGATAGTATAACTTATTATTAGAATCATACACGGCTCAACAGAAGCCCCCCTCCCCTTTCTAAGAGTAGATTTTAAGTGCTGAGAAACTTTATTCATATAAATGGTATCTTGGAACAGAAGAACACTGTTACAGTAATGTCACTCAATTCTTTGAACTCCTTCCAAGTTATATGCCAAAATTACATAGTAAGCTATCAGCAAAATTTATTTTAATCATCTATCAGCTGACAATTAAATCAAGTCCTCTTTCGATATTGTTGAAAGCAAAGAACTAAAAAACCACCCAACCTGCCAAAGGACTTGTTACCCACTTGTTAGAATATTCCATTTCCTGATTTCTGATGGTATCAAAAAGGCTTTAATTATTATTTACTAATAATCATATCAGTACCTCTTACAGGGGTTATTCTTTTAAAGGAACTTTACTTGACCTAACAGAAAAGGTTGGAGTAATCAAAGCATTGTCAATTTCTATACATCAATGCCAACATTAATCTTTTAATAAAATGATCTTACCACATGCTTTAGAGATGTTTTCATTAAATCTTTAAAGCCACAGATTTAGTTCATTTAATTTAAAAAATGCCCATCATATGATCTAATTAGCAAAACCAGTCCCCACTATCAAAACAATTGGCCAAATCAGACTTATTTTCATTGGTAAAAGTATGACTTCATTTTTCATTTTAAATAAATGTATGACTATGTATCCCAGTGACATCCATCCTGCTCCTGTACTTAAAACATCTGAATGCCCCTGATTATAATTCTATATTTCACTCTTATTAGAAGTATGTAAGAGAGGTAAATTCAGAAAGCCTTACAATGGATTTAAGTTTCCCAGATTAAAGAAATGCCAAAGAACGTTCAAACTACCACGCAAGTGCGCTTATTTCACATGCTAGCAAGGTCATGCACAAAATCCTTCAAGCTAGACTTCAACAGTATGTGAGCCAAGAACTTCCAGATGTACAAGCTGGGTTTAGAAAAGGCAGAGGAACCAGAGATCAAATTGCCAACATTTGTTGGATCATAGAGAAAGCAAGAGAATTCCAGAAAACATCTACTTCTGCTTTACTAAGAGACTATGCTAAAGCTTTTGACTGTGTGGAGTACAACAAACTGTGGAAAATTCTTAAAGAGATGGGAATCAGACCACCTTACCTGTCTCCTGAAAAATCTGTACGCAGGTCAAGAAGCAACTGTTGGAACCGGACATGGAACAACGGACTACTTCAAAATTGGGAAAGGAGTATATTGTCAAGGCTGTATACTGACATGGATGTATATTGTCACTGCAGAGCAGACACTCTGGAACAAGTTTAAAATTGGACAGTTTGAATAATTTCAGACAGGCTTTGGGCTATAGAAATGGTCCTCTAAGTCCTGGCTCTGGAGTGATTTCAGTTCAGTTGCTCAGTCATGTCCAACTCCTTGCAACCCCATGGACTGCAGCAAGCCAGGCCTCCCTGTCCATCACCAACTCCCCGAGCTTACTCAAACTCATGTCCATCAAGCTGGTGATGCCATCCAACTATCTTATCCTCTGTAGTCCCCTTCTCCTCCTGCCTTCAATCTTTTCTAGCATTAGGGTCTTTCTCAATGAGTCAGTTCTTCAGGTGGCCAAAGTACGGGAGTTTCAGCTTCAGCATCAGTCCTTCCAATGAATATTCAGAGTTGATTTCCTTTAGGATGGATTGGTTGGATCTCCTTGCAGTCCAAGGGTCTCTCAAGAGTCTTCTCCAATATCCACAGTTCAAAAGCATCAATTCTTCGGTGCTCAGCTTTCTTTATAGTTCAAATCTCACATCCATCCATGACTACTGGAAAAACCATAGCTTTGACTAGACAGACTTTTGGTGGCAAAATAATGTCTCTGGTTTTTAATATGCTGTCTAGGTTGGTCACAGCTTTTCTTCCAAGGAGCAAGTGTCTTTTAATTTCATGGCTGTGGTCACCACCTGCAGTGATTTTGGAGCCCCCAAAAATAAAGTCTCTCACTGTTTCCATTGTTTCCCCATCTATTTGCCATAAAGTGATGGGACCAGATGCCATGATCTTAGTTTTCTGAATGTCTAGTTTTAAGCCAACTTTTTCACTCTGCTTTCACTTTCATCAAGAGGCTCTTTAGTTCTTCTTCACTTTCTGCCATAAGGGTGGTGTCATCTGCATATCTGAGGTTATTGATATTTCTCCCAGCAATCTTGATTCCAGCTTGTGCTTCATCCAGCCTGGCATTTTGCATGATGTACTCTGCATAGAAGTTAAATAAGCAGGGTGACAATATGCAGCCTTGAGGTACTCCTTTTCCTAACTGGAACCAGTCTGTTGTTCCATGTCCAGTTCTACTTGTTGCTTCTTGACTTGCATACAGATTTCTCAGGAGGCAGGTCAGGTGGTCTGGTATTCCCATCTCTTTAAGAATTTTCCATAGTTTGTTGTGATCCACACAGTGGATTTAGGGCTGGGGAAATATTGGCTGGTGTGTGAATTAGATGAAAGGAGGCTGGGGATAAAGGTCTTGGATTGGCTGATCTGCACATGAAAGAGCAAGTTGTTCGCTATCTCCAGGAATTAAACTAGTACTGGGAGGGGCAGCTCTCTGCAGCCAGCAAGGCTCCTAGCATGTCAAAGCATCATAAAATACAGAAAATAAAATCTGCCTCCCTTCTCACAGCAAGCTTCCGTGGACTGGATCCATGATTTTTATTAGCAAAATATTAGGTGTTGACACTGCCTAGTATATTAGGTCTACATATTAGGAAAGAGGTCTGATTTTTATTTGACAAAAGATCACCAAATACTTGTTGTGTGCTAAGTGATATGGATACAATGGTGAACAAGACATATGACATGGTCCCTGCCCTCTCAAAAGCTACAGCCTAGTAGAAAATACTATGGACTGCATGAGGAAATATTATATACTATATTAGACCTCATATAGTATATAATAATACCTGACTATTCTTAACTGATAGGAAAGTGATAAGAAGTGATGGAAAGATAATGACAAATTCCGTCACCCAGGGACACTCAGGAATCAGGATCCTGAAAAAAATACAAACTAAAAAGTAAACAGTATATCTATTATTCTTTAATTCTTTGTTCCACTCTTGGCAAAAGAGTCCACTGCAATCAACACAGAAGGGAAAAGATGAACCTGTCCCATTTCGCCTTGTACCTCTGGTATCTAGCCCTGATCTGGCCAATTCTCTAAGGAGACATCCTGAGAGTAGCCACCCTGGCTCTTCCCCAGTCTTAATTTTCCTGGATTGAAGGGTTTCATTGATGCATCAGGACCTGTGGCTCTACTATCTCCAGGGATTCAGCTAGGTTATGAGATGGGTCCTGTTTTCAAAATGTTTCCTATCAACAAACCAGGAAGAAGCTTCTGGTCCTTTTCAGGCAGTCACATCACAGCTAACTAAAAATACTACTTTAGATCTAGGTGTCTGCTTGGGAGAACAGCTCTGGGATGTTTTTGATTTGAGGGCATGGCCTCAGATTACACAGAAAAATTAACTAGGAATTTCAGGGCATACATGTCAGCTGTCTACTGGAATGAAGCTTAACAATGACTAGGATGTTTGGAATGTAAGAAATTGATGATTTAAATGTCTTATTTCCATGCCATAGTTCATCTTTTCTTCACTTCACTTTTTCTTTCCAATACAACAGTGGTTCTTAAAATGTGGTCTGGGAATTCCTGGGTCCTTGTGCCCTTTTTACGGGGGGTGGGTCACAAGATTAAACTACTTCATAATAATATTAAGAAGATGTCTGCCTTTCTCACTCTCATTTCTCAGAGGTACAGACTGCAAGCCTGACAGTTTCCCAGAATTTACAGACTTTTCTTAAGAGCTTGAGCGAGAACGTACGTGATTTTTTAATATTCTGTGTTAGTACTTGGAAGAGCTGCTTAATTCAGTGAAGCAGTATTTCCCAAATGATCAATGTAGGATGCTACAAATCATTCAAGAATTAAATATCTATGGTGTAAAATACAACAAAGGATTTTAATGTAACAGTACCAAGTTACTGATACAGTTTCAGCTTCCACATTGCAACTAACCATTTAAAAACCTACTCTTATCCAATTTTGGAACAGCATCAAAGAAGAATATTCACAATTATCTGAAAAGGTTATTAAAATATTCCTTTTCCAACTATATCTGTATGAAAACAGATTTTCTTTAAATACTTCAACCAAAAGGAATATTGCAACAGACTGAATGAAGGTATGCTATTCCAGCCATCTCCCATTAAACCACAGATTAAAGAGATTTGCAAAGATGTAAACAGGACCATTTTTTTCTATTAAATTTTTTTGATCTGGAAAACAGTTAATTTTTTCAAAAATATGTATGATTTGTGTTAAACACAGTAGGTCTATCATTACCATTTTTTCCAATAAATCAGTAAATGAACATTATAAAGTTTCTTAATTATTATTTCTAATACAATAAATTAAAAAATCTCTTTGGGGTCCCCAATAATTTTTTAAAGATATGAAGACCAAAATGTCTGAGAACTGCTGCAGCAGAATAATTAAAATACTTTGCAAAAGGGACTTTATAAACTCACCTAAAGCCTAAAAACATAGCAATAATTTTATGTTTCAAGAGGATCTCAAACTAACACTGGAAATCAACTGTATTCCAACAAAATTAATTAAAAAAAAAAAAATAGCAGCTCTCAGCGATCTGCAGTACAGGCCACTGATGTTCACTTGAACTGTGTGGTGGGAAAACCAAAGTCACCTTCACTGTTAAGCCAACCTAACAGATGACCACGTATGTGTGGAGGTGAGTGGGGAAGGGATGGCTAGAGACTGTAGTACAAAGCTTATAGTCAGAATGACCTGGTTCAAATCTCGACTCCAACACCTACTAGCTATATAACCTTAGATAAAAGAGTTAATCTCTCTAGGCCTCAACCATTTTTCCAGATAAATCAGAGAAACTGCAGGAGAGTCCTAGGACAAAGAATATCACTGCCGTGCAGTTTCTAAGGAAGTCTTGGCAGTCAGCCGTGGCCTCAAGGAATCCACAGTTTTTTCCGATGGGGAAATGAGAAGAAGTGACTATTTTCATGCAAAGCAGGACATCTCAGAAGCCCAGCTTTATTTTTTGAGCTAGGGAGCAATCAGTGCAACTCTGTGCTGAAGCCTATAGATTAATCAGAGCCCATTCAATAGCGAAGTGTTAAGGGCACTAAGGTATTTATTAACAAGCTTAGGATGGCTCTCAAGGCAAGGGTTGCATTACAACAAAGCTACAATCACACTTTGCCTCAAAAGAGGCTGAATTAGGGGAAAGGTGAGGTGAAGGTGAGACAGAGATGGTTCCAGGTCATAAAGAAGTTCCAGAAGGGGTTAAATCAGTTTTACAAAAGTACTTCATTCATTTTTCCAACAAATCTCTGAAGGTACACAGAAGTAGGCCTTAATTTTAGGACTTTATGTGAGAGAGGACAGGATATGAAGATGAGTAAATATAAAACCCCACACAGAGTAAACAGCAACACACAAAGAGGGACATATAAAACACAATGGAAAGATGAAATGGTAATTTCTAACTGGGGGTAGGATGGGGGCAGGTCAGGGACGGTTTCTTGGGAGAAGGATGTGAACAGTAAGTATAATGTGGACATTCACAAATGGAAAAAACAGGGCTTCTTAGAGAGGCTGTTTCTGGAGCAAAACAGAGGGTAGAAAAGAAGCATCATGTATGAGAAACATCTAATAGTTCTCTCTGGTGTGAGTACAGAGTGCTTGACGGGGCACAGGGACTGGAGACCATAAAAGGGAAGCCGAGTCCCGGGAAGCAGAGTGCTGTGAATTCAGTGCTGAAGGGCTGGGGCTTCTTTAGTAAACAGGCTGAACCTGATTAGGGGGAATTCCCTCTCCCAATCTTCTTAATAACTGTTTTAAGCTGTCACTATTTTCTTCACCCTCCTGACTCAACCTCTCATTCCCTTCGATAAGATTTTAAATTTCAATCATTATTGAACATGAGACTGTCAGGGGTCATCTTTCTCCATTTCTTACTCCCCATCCACAAACTTATCCACACACACACATATTGCCGTATGTATTTTTTTTGGGGGGAGGACAAGGTGCCCCTTTCCTGTTCAAGGCTACACCTATTCTCACATCTCCCAAGACTGTTCTATTTTCTTTTCTATTCTACTGTACTCCATTCTACTTCCGTCTCCCCTTCTTCTGGGTCTCCCCCCCATAACAGATTATAAAAATGCTTATTTTCACCCACATTCTTTACAAAAGTTTGAATAGAAAGTCTCTTCCCATTCAATATGGCATCCACCCTTACCCTGGACTGAAATCTGTCTTTTGAGCTCTCAAGGACTTCTGGTGCCAAATCTAACAGACATTTGCAGTTCTGATCTCATGATGCATCTCTGTTAAGCTTCGATCCACTGGTCGCCCCCCTCCCTCTCCTACCCTGTGCTCTCCAGTCCTCACTGCACTCTTGGTTCTCTTAGCAGCCCTCGTGACCCACATCCACTTGTTTTCCTCTGTGAGGTCCATCTCCGAAGCCCGTGAACACCGGTGTCACATTGCATGTCACTGTCCTTCCGCCTGACACAATCTCTCCAAGTCGTCTCAGCCAGTCTCTTGGTTTCAACCACTGTCTCTCAGCTCAGGACATCTTCCCTGAGCTATCATTTGACTATCCATGTGTCCAAATTGGTTTCCCAACAAATAATTAATATTTGGGATGTCCAAACTGGAACCTACTTTTCTTCCAAACCTGGAATGTTCTTTCTTTTGTCTTCCTGCTCCCTCACCACCACACACGTTCATTACCTGACTAACCCCTGTTTATCCTTTATTGACTTTCCCCAGAAAATCTTTGCTGAAGCTCCAGGCTGGGATAGATCTGTGCCTTCTAAAACACGTCTGTGTATTTCAACTATGGAACAATACCATCAGTCCTATCACGAAAATAGTTTTTTTGGTGTATCTGGCTACCCTACTATACTGTAAGCTCCCTAGGGCAGACATGGTGTTCTAACCACCTTTCAATCTCTAGGACCTAGCACAATCCTTGACACATGGCAGGCACTCTATAAATGCTTGGTAATGAATAACCAGAGATATGTTTTAGAAAATGATTGGCTGACAATATAGAAAACATGAAAGAGAGAGAGAGAGAGAGAGACAGACCAGAGGGAAAGAAGCTGTACTGGATAACTGCAGTAGAACAAAGTAATATAAAGTCTGAACTAAAGTAGGGTTAATAGGAACAAAAAGAAGAGGGTGGACATGAGAGATTTTGCTGTGATAAACGAACTGGACTAGCAGAGGACTGAACCAGGATATGAGGGAGGTAAGGGAGAGGCACCATGAATCATCTCTGAGAAACAAGAAAAGACTCTGGCTGCACTGCCATAATCAGGAACTGCAATCTCTTCTATACCTTACAAACTTTCTTTAAAATGGGGCATTAAGTAGCTTAAGAATTGGATTTTGGTGGTGTTCTTTGAAGTCCAAAAATATATATCATATCATGAAATGTATAGTAATACAATGCTCAATAATTATCCATAAGTCCTCTCCCCTCTCTCTCTCTTAGCTTCCCAATTTAACAAAGTTGGGTAAAACTAGAGGCTTTTAATCTACCATAGGCTAATTTATCAGCATGACATTATAAATCTAGAATAATTAATTACCAGAACTTGCCACACTCAAATAAGGTGACCTAAAGAGTTTCATGACTTTTTTTTAACCTAAAATTACATACAACTCTTAAACAAAGGTATTTGATCTGAATTCTGAAGTTCAGATGCTAAGAAAAGTTCTTCATGATGTTTTAGAGCGGTGGTCTCCAACCTTTTGGCACCAGGGACCAGTTTCATGCAAGACACTTTCCCACAGATCGGGGTAGGCGTGGGTTTGAGGATGATTCAAGCATTTCACATTTGTTGTGTACTTCACATCAGCTCCACCTCAGATCGTCAGGCATTAGGTCCCAGAGGTTGGGGACCTGTGCTTTGGAATACAAGGCCTGCTGGAGTGACACAGACTTTCCTGCTGCAGTAAGTTTGCCAAAGGTGACCAGGTTGTCCTGGGTGAGATTTAGAGCAGAGAAGGCAGCCTTTATACCCAAGTAGCACTTCTTCCTAGAGGAAAACAAAGTGGGGTGTGGAAGTGGCCTGAGGATGCAGGGATGGGACTGGAAAATGTAAACCCAGTGGGGAATATGAGAATCAAGTAAAATTAGGAAACCTAGAATTTCTTAGGCTTCTGTGACCCAGCACCAACAGTTTACCTGATTCATGATGGAAAACTTCCTCCCTATTCTGTTGTCTGGGAGCCGAAAGCCCTTCCTCCTCATACCATCTTCTGATTCTGACTTGAACACCTTCTCAGGATCCCCCTTCTCCTCTCCTTCAGAGAGCTCCTTTTGCTTCCTCTTTTTTCTCCGGTTCCGTCTCTCCTTGGCACTCTTGGAACTCAGTTTAGAGATTTCAGATGAGCTCCGGGGAGAGCCTGCCCCGTCTTCACCTTCTTCCTCTATGGCATCTTCTGAGACAGTTCCTGCTGAAGTGGCCATCGCCGCCGCCTAGGAAAGTAAAATTTCACAGCAACAGACCAGATCGGAAGCAATTAACTAGAGCCACACAAAGCTAAGCAAGTGGTGGAGATCACTTCCTTCCTTTCCCAAAGACAGGGAAAAAAGGAGGAAGGAAAACAAGTCTGTCAGAGGACACTGTGGTGGCGGCCTGGTATCTCCATTTCCTAGCTAAATTTGTATGGTGGCACACAGCCCTGCATAATCAGAGCGGAACTTCATGGTGAGAGCTTTGGGACTTACTCTGTTTAGTATATAAGACAAGAACTTGGCTGCCACCTTGATACCAAATCATCTTTTTTTGGGCAACTCTGAAAATCAATACTATATATTATGGCCCCAACAATGTAAAAAATACATGTATAATTGGATAAAAATTAAAAAGTAAAGTGTTATCAGTGATAAGAAAACAGACTCTGTATGATTTCAATACCTTTATACCACGAAATTTTTGCACTTTGTTTTATGACCCAGGATACAGTCCCATGTCTCCCAGTTTATAGTCCATGGGAACGTGAATAGAATTTGCATCCTGTTGTTGAGTGAAAATTATATAAACCTTAATTATGTTGAATTAGTTCATAGTGCTTTCCAGGTCTACTGTATCTTTCTACTTTCCTATCTGTTTGTTCTATTAATTTTTGAAAGTTTGATATTGAAACTCTAACTAAAAATCTTAATTTATCTATTTAAAAATAACTGTAATGTACAGTGGAACTATATGTAATTTTGTTCGGTATTTTCCAAGTCTCCTGTAAATATCACCATACTTTCATAATTTTTTCTTAAAAAAGTAAGATGTTAGGGTATTAGTAGAATCACAAGTTTCTTTTTTAAATTTTACTTCAATATTTAACTTGTATCTTCTTTTCAGGACTCGTTATGAACACAGACAATCTCTGAAGGAGATCCTAATGTTTCCCCCAACAAAAACACCTATGCTTACATGATGTATTATATAAACTGCTCTGGTCATTTTTTTTTTCCTCTCTCCAGCTATCACAGGAGTTGTGCACTGAACGGTCGAGAGATTCAACAGAAGATCACATTCACAAACAATTTGGCCATTAAGACAAATGTAACAATTGGACTGACCATCTGCAGTTGTTATTTGGGTTATTTCAATCAGATCAATGACTTCTGTTAGACAGTGTGCCTAAAAAGATCAACTGGAGTGGCAATCAGATGGGGCCTTAGTCACCATGATCTGGCAGGAAGGACTACGGCAAAGAGTTGATCACCAACCTGTGCTTCTTCCTGTTGCTTCTTAAGTTGCTCTAACATTGCTTTGAATTCAGCCTCTTTCTGCTCTGCTTCCTCCAGTGTTGCCTGATTCTGCTCTTCATAAGCCATGGCCACCACAGCCAGGATCAAGTTCACCAGATAGAAAGAACCCACAAAGATGACCAAGACGAAGAAGATCATGTACGTTTTCCCAGCTGCTCGTAAGGTCTGTAAAGACAAAAACCACTTCTTAAGTTGCTTGCATCAAACGAATCAGGCTGAAAACAACTCATGGGCTGATGTTCCTCTGCAGAGGCAGTACTGCACGTTGAACAGGACCAGACTTTCTTGTGTGGAACTTCTTCACACTGCAGACACTCAGCATCCCTAGCTGCCAAATGGCCTCCCCTACCCCAGACTCACAGGAAATGTCAGTAGTACCTCCTATTCACTGTGGCAAAAAAAAAAAAAAAATCCTCTTCCATTCCAAATACTCCTAATACACTCCTTCCATAGAAAAATGCTTACTTTTTTAAAAGGAAAAATTGCTCTGAGCTAAGAATTACATTTGACTTTGTCAGCTGGTTTTAAAACAAGTGTGAGGAAATGAAAACAAAGACCTCAGGTCACTTATATACTGGTCTTCAAAGAGCATTTACAGAAATCTCATCTTTGGAATCAGGTCCAACTCATAAAAAGTCCCTATCTTAAGTGACATCCTTCCTTAGCCTTTTGCAATAGGATGAGTTTTTAAAGAGGGATATAATGTAAAGGATGTGGGGGTGGGGTAGGGGAGAAAAAGGAAAGAGGATCCTAAGATTATTCCTTTCACTAGCACCAAAAGACATCAAAGAACAACTGGGTTTTAGGTTATATGCATATACACAGGACCCATTATCACTTAGTTTTCATTTTTATTCTTCTCAACCACAAATATTTCATGGAACTTAGCATCAGTTACAAATATTTCGTGGGAATACTAGGCTGTACAACAGAAAGGAAGGATTTCAGGAACTCCTAATAAGAAACTTTCATTGGAAAAAAAAAAGTTGGTTCACTTAAAGGGTTTCCTTCATGCCTGAGGGGTTCACAATTCTTATTATCAAACTAACTAGCATTATCAAAGGCTTAGAGTCAAATGTAAAACAATGCGTTATCGGAGAATTTCTAAGTTGAAAGACCCTCAGCAGTCATCTAGACTAACTTCTCCATCACACCCAGCAAAATTAAATGACTTGTCCAGAGTCACCAAAGCAGGCCGACAGAATGGCAGTGACCATTAAAAAAAAAAAAAAATTTGTCACAGTGTTCTTGAACAAATACAACTGTGTTATAAATCTCAAAATGTTGACATATTTAGGCTCCAAGATCCTTGTGGATAAAATCTCTTCTTTATAATGTCTACCAAAGTGCCTTACACAACATGTTTAAAGAAGCCCTAAGCCCAAACATCCAAAAGGAGAAATACTGAAGATGGTCTGCTGAAATAGGAAGGACAGAGACAGCAGATTCCCAGGCCAGGCAAGAGGCTCCCAAGTCTGTGAGCGTCTACAGCTATACATGATGAGCATTAAAGAAACTGGGCCAAGAGCTGGGAGAATTCATTTAATTTTGTAAACCAGCTGACTCTGAGAAATATCACCCAAAGATTCTGTATGTCTTCACCAAAGGTCTCTTACACAGAATGTCCCCAAACCCCACATATTGTTATGTAAATTCCATCACCAAAAAACATGGTATTACTTACTAATTGATACAAGTTTTCCCAGTAGTCCTGGGTCATAAGGCGAAATAATGCCAAGAAGGCCCAGCTGAAAGTGTCAAAGCTCGTGTAACCATAGTTGGGGTTCCTTCCTGCCTTCATACACTGGTATCCCTCTGGACATTGCCTGAGGAAAGAAAAGGAAGCACCGGGCTTTTCAGCGTAATCCTACCCGGTCATCAGCTGGAAGTCATCTCTATGACCTTGCAGATGATAAACAGCCATCCATAGAGACTATGCCAACAAACAGGAATTTTTTAAAAAGAAGAGGAAAGAAACAAAGTAGCCAGGTGAATTTTTCAAAAATGATGTCCTGGGGACAGTCTAGGATCAGAATCACCTTAAAAATGCGGATACCTATGTCCTAGACAAGACTTAGGAATAAAAACTCTGCATATGGGATCCATGAATTGGCATTTTTAAGGGGCATGTCAGATGATTCTTACGCATGCCAAAATTTGAGAATCGCTGTCCTAGACTCATATCAATGTGCAATTCAACCAAATTTAACTTAGCTACTAACCTAAATGACAAAAGCCTAGACCTTCCTCTTAATCATCTCTATTCTCTTAACACTCACTGTGACAAACTGTATCACACTAGGATTTCAGTGATCTCGGTTATAATAGTTCTTCTGCTTTAAGACTCACCTGATGTTTATTCCAATGTAATTTCTAGTATCTATCAATACTTCAGTATAGAAAGTAAATGGACTTCTAGTTAATATCACTGAACTGTATATGTAAAAATGGTTAAGAGACCAAATTTTATGTTATGTGTATTTTGCCACAATGAAAAAAAGGCGGGGGCGGGGGGGATAATACATTGCAACTCTTTTCCCTCCCACATGCTGTCAGGCCTGGCATATTTGGGGTCAACCTTGGGTGCTAATCTATCATGAAAACAGTGCCCTTACTTGATAACTTTTTGCATTAAGACAGAATGAGGGGAGTCTACAAGAGACAGGCAAGATACCTGGTGTTACAGATCCTACCCTTAGCCTTTTATAACTTTGATCTTGGCTTAAGTCTAAGAGCCACCTTCACCTACTAGTGAAATGTCAACTTTGGATGGGCAAATATAAAACAGAAAGAAAATCTGAGTCAACCAATTTATTGGACCCACTACATGAGCACAAAGAAAGTGAAAATATTGTTCATTTTTGTGTGACACATTATTTCATGGGAGGAGAATAAAATTAAGTGAGCTACTTACCCAGCATCAGAACTGTTCCCACAGAGCAAAGGTTCCAGCATACCAGGAACTATGTAGAAATTTGCTAGAAAAGTTTGAAGAGGCAGGAAATGAATAAGGCAGATTTAAGTGAATGAGAGAATAAGGTTACACTGTTCCTAACTACCCCAGCAGAAACAGTTATTGATTTTAGCTCATATAAATCTTTTCTGACAGCAGTGAAACCTGATAAGAATTCCTTCCCATTAACTATTTTCCTATATGTATTTAACAATGAAAAGTGCTGCCACATGGGCTTTAATGCAATGTTCTTTTCAGACACCCGATTTCTACTTGTATTAATACTTCAGATCTATATGCCACGTTCCAGTACTTGAAACAAAGGGTCTAAAAGAGAGGTTTCTGAGTTCTTTACCCCTTTATACAACTCTACCCTTCTATCCTTATAACTTCTCTTTACCAAAGATAAACTGATCACTAGTAACCATGTCCTAATTTAAATTAGAAGACATGCTTCCCCTTCCTGTTTGTGTCCCTGAAATCCCCTTTGAACACTTTCTTGTGGATACTTACCGGCCTTTATTTCCTCAAGAGTGACTAAGAGTGGTCCTGCTAACTTTCCTCCCTAGTTTCATACAAGTACAGGCAGCGCTAGTGGTAAAGAACCCCCTGCCAATGCGTCTTTAGAGACGCAGGTTCTATCCCTGGGTCAGAAAGACCCCCTGGAGGAGGGTGTGGCAATCCGCTCCATTACTCTTGCCTGGAGAATCCCATGGACAGAGGAGCCTGGTGGGCTATGGCCTATAGCGTCACAAAGAGTCAGACGTCACTGAAGCGACTTTGCACACATGTACACTACTACACCAAATATTCCTAAGAGTAACACCCAAATGCTCTGGTTCCTGAAATGAACTTGTTAAAACTCCTAAACTGTGATAGGATCAAACAGTTATTTGGAGATTACTCGACTCCCTAGATCAGACTGATTGCTAAGGTCTTAGTAATTTTAAGAAACCTAAGTGAACAGTGAAAGTGAAAGTCACTCTGTCGTGTCCTACTCTTTGTGACCCTATGGACTGTACCCCATTAGGCTCCTCTGTCCATGGAATTCTCCAGGAAGAATACTGGAGTGGGAGCCTTTCCCTTCTCCAGGGGATCTTCCCAACCCTGGGGTCAATCCCAGGTCTCCAGCACTGTAGGTGGATTCTTTGCCATCTGAGCTACCAGGGAAGCCCAGGTATACTCTAAATGTTTAAATATCTCAGGGGAAAAAAAGGATTTTTCATCAAGTTTCTAAGCTCGATTTTCCAAAGCAAAAGTTCAGGGGTACGTGTGAGCAAAATATAAAGTTTCACTTATCCTTTTAAAGGGAGAGAAAAGAGAGAAGGGGTGAGAGGGCTGATATTTGCCAGCTTCTGAAGATAATCTGACCTCAAGGAACGGGAAAAAGTTCACAAAGCTCCTCCCAGCAGTCCTGGCCTTTCTTTCTGGCCCAGGCACTTTTGTACAGCCCAGGGGTAGCTCCGTCATTCGCACTGGAGACAGACTTTCTCCCCACTCTTGCAGAGAAAGGGCTACCTACTTTTATTGTTGATGTACTCTTCCCAATCAAAGCCCTTGGTGCCGTTTTCAAGATAGCTCTCGTTGAAGTTGATGGGCCACACCACACACTTGTTTCGCAGGTTTCCCATGAAGAGCTGCAGTCCGATCAAGGCAAAGACACTCAGGCAGAACACTGTCAGGATCATCACGTCTGACAGCTTCTTCACGGACTGAATCAGGGCGCCCACGATGGTCTTCAGGCCTGAGGGGAGAGAACCCCCAGAGTGAGAGTCGCCCCACAGCCCTCCCCACCTCCCCCAACCTGCCCCTCAGCCATGGCTCCTACTCCTCCCCCCAGCACCACCCCTGAAACATGGCCACTTCATCTTTTATACCACGGGAATAACAATGGGTCAGCAATATTATCAATTTTCCCAGGAGCATCAATTTTTAAGTCAATACTTCTGGAAAAGAAAGTCCCTTCTCCAGTATGTGGCTCTTTTATTCCTGGAAGTGCTTTCTTGTCTCTGACTGCTTCTCAGCGACTCAAATGAGTCAAGCTCTTACTTGCCCGGGTGTCTCCACAATTGCTGTTCCCTTTGCCTGGAATGCTTCCTCCATTCTCTTGTCCCTCCTGCCTGCATCCTATTCATCCTCCACTCTCAGCTAAATAGCAATTCCCCCAGAAAGCCTTCTCTGTCTTCACAACTCTTCTCCCTCCTCTACTATTACTATTTTAATAGCACCTATTAGTTTCCTCTGTAGCATTTATCATGGTCATAATTAATTATATCTGTCTTGTTCACAGCTGTATTTGTATGGCTTAGCCCACAGCAGGTACTCAGTAAATATTAGCTGAACAAACAAATGGAAAATCAGGAATAGAGGAGGCATCCAGGTTGGAAAGAGAACTACGGGGAAGTTTCAAAGCCAACAATAAGTGAGAAGGTCCAATAATATTTTCCCAAGAGCTTTGGAAATGCCAATGTATTGAAAAGGTTAATTATTATCAATTCAGTATTTGTGGTTTGTCTTTTCACTAAAAATTACACGTTTTCTGCATCACATATATGTCCTGTTCTCTATAACTGACCTTTTTTCTGTCCTAGATTTTTAAAAAACATATAACCCACTTGAATTGGTGGCTTAAAGGCAAGCCACTGTTTCAAACGTAAATCTGCAGGCAGATTTCTTAACTGCACAGGGAGAGATCAGTGACAGGAGACAAAGTAAAGTATGGTTGTGGGTTCACGACGTTTGGATCAAGACTGAGTCTACATGCGGTTCTCCTGGGCATGCCCACACATCAGCGACCTGTAAGACATGGCCAAGGGAGCACTGAGGACTCCCGGGGGGCCGAAACACCAGGACGGACAGAGGCAGACACAGAGCCTTGACACACAGGTCTCAAGAGGGGGCTTATCCCTAAGTTACTTCTGAAAGCAAGAATATCCAATGAAATTCTACAGAAATCCTAATCCTGGCTCTAAAGTATGAGTCTGGGTAGATAATTACTAATCTTAATCAAACTATACCACTTACTTGTGTGGCCTGAGCAATATACCTAACCTCTTGGGATGTGTATTTTCATCCCTAAAATGGGATGTGAAAGTGAAAGTGAAGTCACCCAGTCGTGTCCGACTCTTAGCGACCCCATGGACTGCAGCCCACCAGGCTCCTCCATCCATGGGATTTTCCAGGCAAGGGTACTAGAGTGGGGTGCCATTGCCTTCTCTGAAAATGGGGAGACTTATAGTTAAATATCATAGGCTGTTGTGAGGGTTAATTAAGCATAACTAATATAAACCCTTAGCACACAGTAAATAACTCAAATGTTAACCACTTTTGTCTGAACCTCAGTTTACTTATCTGTAAAAAGATATTGACAATACCAATCTCGTTGGCTTGTTATGAGGTTTAAATAAGGTAATGAATATTAAATACCAAGTACACTGCCAGGTACTTATATCTTGTTAGCTATCACTGTTATCCACATGTTGCCCTCCTCCAAGAGATATGACTGGGATAATATCACTGAGAGGCTAACCTTGTACGATGGTGATCTAATGGGAGATGTGGACATGACTCTTCTTTTGCTGTATTTTGCAAGTAACCACCTAGAATTTTCAAAGCTAAGCCTGAGAGTGGTAATGGATGAGTGCTTAGCACAAGACCTGGCACAAAGCAGGCACTTACTATGCGTGTGTGTGTGTGTGTGTGTGTGTGTGCATTTAATTGGAGGATAATCACTTTACAATGTTGTGGTGGTCTTGGCCATACAACTAATATATTTTAAAGTTCTTTATTGAAAGAGTAAATGAATATGAAATTTTCTTTTCTCTTACACAGATATCCTGAAAGACGTGGAAGAGAAATTAAAGTAAAAAGAGCCAAGAGTTAGACTGTGGGGACCTGACAGTGTGCAAAGGCCTGTGCTTTCTCACAGAGTGGGCCTTTCCTGGAGGCTGTGGCCACCAAAGGGATTAGGAAGAGCTTGCCTGGGCTCCAGCACATAAGGCATTTCAAGCCTGATTCCTTCTGCTCACAGGACTGAGCAGAAAGAGTACAAGGTAGGAATCAGAAAGCGGGAATTCTGGTCCTGGCTCAGCCTCTGTTTAAGATGCGCTGTGTTTCGGAACAAACTTAAGGTCACCTCCCAGTCTCATTTTCTCACACACCAGACATGGGTAAGCCTAAGAACACCTGGCAGTGGGCAGTGGGCAGTGGGCAGTGGGCAGAGGAGAAGCTAAAAGCCTTTAAAAGTAGGGTAGAGATATTTGTTAGCGATTAAGTGGTTGGAGTTTCAATCTTTTATTCCTAAAGTTCTGGGAAACTGTGTATCATTATCATGCAGTTAGGTAAGAAGGTATTGGTGGTATAAAATAAAAGGCAGCTATAGAGAAGGAAAAATTGTCCCCGTGTTATGGAACTTATTTCAGTAAGTTGCTAAGGAACAGAGAAGTCCTTTGCTACATTTGGTTGGGTTGAAGCAGGTGTATATTCGGTCAATAACTCAGTTCTAGGTCCCTAAAATGACACAGTTACGTTTTCAAAAGGAGTAATTTTTTTTTAAAAGAGTAGTTGATAAATCAGAATGGAAAAGAATATAAAAAGAATGTATATATATGTATACCTGAGTCACTTATGCTTTACATCAGTAATTAACACAATGTTGTAATTCAACTCTACATCAATAAAAAATAAATTAAAAAAAAAAGAGTAGTTGATAGGTCACTGAAGAATGGCTGTAAAGTTTCTTTTCTTGGACTTCTTTATGAAGAACTCATACAGCAATCTCTCTTGAATGGCTCAGACAATCACCTATCTGAACACTTGATGACAGTTTCAAGCCACTTTTTACTTCTATTTTCATGAACTGAGTTGTTAGCTGTTATCTGTATCAGTAACAAGAGGATAAAACTTTAAAACAGTCAAACCAATGCATTTGTGACATTAATTCATTTTTAAAAACATATAATTTGAGCATAAGTCGAATCTGATTTTCCTTGGCTGGGAACTTTTTGGATAGTTCCAAGCCCCATACAACAGGAAATTCTAGGCAATGAGCTCAAACCATCTTCTATTCCATAAGGCCAGGCTCCCAGCAGCCTTGTTTGTCAGAAGCGACCTTCCCTTAGTAATTAGATGTCAGGGTGGACATCTGACCTAAATCTAGATCCTGAATTCCAGGAATTTGGAATGGGGCAAGAGAGAGAAATGGTATGGACCTAACAGAAGCAGAAGATATTAAGAAGAGGTGGCAAGAATACACAGAAGAACTGTACAAAAAATATCTTCACGACCCAGATAATCATGATGGTATGATCACTCACCTAGAGCCTGACATCCTGGAATGTGAAGTCAAGTGGGCCTTAGGAAGCATCACTACGAACAAAGCTAGTGGAGGTGATGGAATTCCAGTGGAGCTATTCCAAATCCTGAAAGATGATGCTGTGAAAGTGCTGCACTCAATATGCCAGCAAAATTGGAAAACTCAGCAGTGCCCACAGGACTGGAAAAGGTCAGTTTTCATTCCAATCCCAAAGAAAGGCAATGCCAAAGAAGGCTCAAACTACCGCACAATTGCACTCAACTCACACACTAGTAAAGTAATGCTCAAAATTCTCCAAGCCAGGCTTCAGCAATACGTGAACCATGATCTTCCAGATGTTCAAGCTGGTTTTAGAAAAAGCAGAGGAACCAGAGATCAAATTGCCAACATCCGATGGATCATCAAAAAAAGCAAGAAAGTTCCAGAAAAACATCTATTTCTGTTTTATTAACTATGCCAAAGCCTTTGACTATGTGGATCACAATAAAATGTGGAAAATTCTGAAAGAGATGGAATACCAGACCACCTGACCTGCCTCTTGAGAAACCTGTATGCAGGTCAGGAAGCAACAGTTAGAACTGGACATGGAACAACAGACTGGTTCCAAATAGGAAAAGGAGTACGTCAAGGCTGTATATTGTCACTCTGCTTATTTAACTTCTATGCAGAGTACATCATGAGAAACGCTGGGCTGGAAGAAGCACAAGCTGGAATCAAGATTGCCGGGAGAAACATCAATAACCTCAGATATGCATCAGATGACATCACCCTTATGGCAGAAAGTGAAGAGGAACTAAAAAGCCTCTTGATGAAAGTGAAAGAGGAGAGTGAAAAAGCTGGCCTAAAGCTCAACATTCAGAAAACGAAGATCATGGCATCTGGTCCCATCACTTCATGGGAAATAGATGGGGAAACAGTGTCAGACTTTATTTTTCTGGGCTCCAAAATCACTACAGATGGTGACTGCAGCCATGAAATTAAAAGATGCTTACTCCTTGGAAGATTAGTTATGACCAACCTAGATAGCATATTGAAAAGCAGAGACATTACTTTGCCAACAAAGGTCCATCTAGTCAAGGCTATGGTTTTTCCAGTGGTCATGTATGGATGTGAGAGTTGGACTGTGAAGAAGGCTGAGTGCCGAAGAACTGATTGTTTTGAACTGTGGTGTTGGAGAAGACTCTTGAGAGTCCCTTGGACTGCAAGGAGATCCAAGCAGTCCATCCTAAAGGAGATCAGTCCTGGGTGTTCATTGGAAGGACTGATGCTAAAGCTGAAACTCCAATACTTTGGCCAAGAGCTGACTCATTGGAAAAGACCCTGATGCTGGGAAAGACTGAGGGCAGGAGAAGAAGGGGACGACAGAGGATGAGATGGCTGGATGGCATCACCGACTCGATGGACGTGAGTTTGAGTGAACTCCGGGAGTTGGTGATGGACAGGGAGGCCTGGCATGCTGCGATTCATGGGGTTGCAAACTGTCAGACACGACTGAGAGACTGAACTGAACGGAACTGAAAGAGAGAGTCCAGTAGCCTTTCAAGTGGTGGGAATGATAATAAATAAATGTGGGAGCTAGGTCGTAGCCATATTCTATCGTTATATTAGGATATGTCTAAGAAGGAAAGGCAGTATGCCTAGACACAGAAAAAGGAAACAGATGCAAGGAGAAGAGAAATATGAAGACAAAGTAGCCCTTGGTGTCTGGGGCTTGCTGGCTCTGTGTTCTGGTTTCACTGGCTTCCAGAAGCCCCAAAACATTCCAGCCTTCAATGTCCTTGAAGGATGTTTGTATCTTTCTACTTGCAACCAGAGATGTTCAACTAAGACACCAACCCTGCATGGAACTCCTCGTTTTTCTGGGGATGGACCTGAACACTCACAATCAGCTGGTTCAACATCTGTTCTCCATAAACCAGAGGCCACTGCTGACGAAATCCATAAACATGAGTCCAGAGGGGTAAAAAATATTTTTCATGTTCTGCTTTGAGGTCTGATCAACAACTTGGTGAAGTTCTTTCAGCTTTCAAGAAGTTTAAAATAGAAGCTTAAGTTGGAAATGGTATTCATAGGGCTACAAAGGAACAAATCTTAAACAAAACTGATCACTAAATAACAGAATGGCCATCCAAAAAGTTTACTCTCTAAGATTCTCATCCAGATTGTTAGGAGAAAATCAGAGGGAGGCAGAGGAAGAAGAAAGGTGATTAGCTTGATGTCTGTGGTAAAGGTAAGCACACAGTGACTCAGCAACATTCAATGCAAACAGTCACTGCATTCACTCAGGCATCAGCCAAGACTCTTCTTCCTTCCATAGGAGTTGATAATTGCAAACGACCATATCTGCAGACATCAATGCCAATTTAAGGAGATGACGCCCTCAGTGCTTTTCTTAAGCTTAACCTTCATAGTCTGGCTAGCAGTGGCTGCCACATACTAGTTAATGCAGCCAAGCAAAAGTGCTCCCCCTGCAACCAGCAACACAGGCCAAAAAAAGTAAGAAATTGCTGGCAGAATTCTTGACCCAATGCATGCAGGACTGGAGAATACCACTGCTCTGGCTGTAGGGATAAGCTGTCTACTTCCTCTGCTGGTTCACAATACCACATACCAGAACAAGCAAGAAAACCGACTATCCAAAACAGAGCAGAATGCTCCTTCATATGACTCCTACACAACAGAGTGTGCAACAGAAGCCACGTGGGGGCAAGTTGGACAGTGAGAACTCTTGGAAAAGGCTAACATTAACTAGCACTGGGATGTGTCTGAGCAGAAGCAGTTAATATATTTACTACAGAACAAGGAAAGGCAGCTGGACCTAATGTACAGAAAGGTCAGCTACCAGACAGGGAGTGGGACACTTAAAGAACTCTGAGAAGCAAGTGAAGCTGCTCCCACAGAATTTTATGTCCAAAGGCACCTCTGAACCTCCTGTCTCATTTCCTGATGCCCAGCGATCCTTTGAATAAATGAACAAAGCCCGCTTACGTGCTGAATCCAGAGAAATCAGCTGTGCATACTGGGAACAAGATTTTCCACCAGGCTGATGCCAGATTATAAATAGTCAATTTACCTTTCCTGGTTTGTGACTCAGGTTGAGAAACGGGTTTGAAGCCACACGAGCTATTCCTGCTACAAAATGAACATCGGAACAGGCCTCAACAGCCGTTAACATGCAGCCCTCACAATAGTGAAGGAATGGCTCCTCAGTCCCATAGTCTGGCTCGTCCAGGCAAGTCCTGGGGTACAGTGGCACCCAGTCACCTTCTCTGCTGCAGATTCAGTCCTCGCAATGATAGCTATTAGAGGTTCATAAGATCAAGAGTAACGTGCGAGAGACTTGGGGGCCCTTGATTTCTTTACTCAAGACCAGATAGATTCATATCACAAAGTCTGACCACAATGAAACTAGCTCCCAGTGGTGGGGCAGGGAGATCCCACGATCCACTCAGGACCATGGTGGTACACTTCAGCTGTCTACCTGGAGGAACAATGTGGAAAAAGGAGAAATACAAAAGCTACTGGATTAATAACCAGAGTATTTTAAAAGAAACGATGAGTCTGAATACAGTCTTAAAATGCATTCTATCCCCCTTTACTATGCAGTAGAAATTGCTACATTCATAATGGGGACATTTTAAAAAAATGCTTTCTTTGTAAATACTAGGCTAAGAGGGAGAAGGACCTCTCATTTTCCCTGCTTTGTATCTGATGCCACAGGTAAAGAGACAGAGAAGATAACAGAAATGAAAGAAGAGAAATATCAAACCCAAGAGAAAAATAATCAAGAAATTACAGCTCTAAAGAGAGCCAAATGGCGAACGGAGTGCTTTCAGAGGCCGTTTCAATGATGATGGAAATGAAAATGGACCAACAGCAAGGCCCTCCCAATCAGTTTTATTTATACCAGTAAGTGCTACTCTCTAAGGAAACTCTGAGACACCTGCTTTAAGATGTCTACCCTATCCTGGGGGCATGTAAGTCCTGTGGCACGTGGCCAAAGCACACAGAGGATGAAACTTCTGACAGTCACTCAGAAGTTCCTTTTTGTACCCAGATACATACAAAGTAAAAACAAAGTTTTAAGACATACAACTTTCTATACAGAGTACTTCAATGTCAAGTTGAATCTGGCAAGTTCCAGACCGAAAGACATTTTTACAGGGTCTTTTCCTGTAATTGATCCCTTTAGCACAGTTCGCGCGGCACTGTTCTTCAAGTCGAGTCAAAGCAAAGGGACATCGTGAATGATAGGTATCCAAGTCTTGAGTTAGCAAATAAAGAGGATCAGAATATGAGTTCACTCTTTTCTAAGCCACAAAAGTGAAAGTGAAAGTGAAGTCGCTCAGTCATGTCTGACTCTCTGCAACCCTGTGGACTGTAGCCCACCAGGCTCCTCCGTCCATGGGATTCTCTAGGCAAGAATACTAGACTGGGTTGCCATTTCCTTCTCCAGGGGATCTTCCCAACCCAGGGATCGAACTTAGGTCTCCTGCATTGCAGGCAGACGCTTTAACCTCTGAGCCACCAGGGAAGCCCACAAGAAGGGTCTAAATTGAAGCATCCTGTATAAAAGGCTGGAGCTAACTGATACACTGTACTCTCCAATCTTCAGGAAGTCCTGGCTGCTCTGACACATCCAGACTATCTACCAAAGATGCTAAAAAGGAGGACAACATCAGCCCAGGTGAGCAGGACAAGTGCTCTAGGAAAGGAAAAACTCTCAAAAAGGGAGTTGAGAACTCCGTGAGATCTTACAGGTCCCTTGTCAGTTCTGTGGTAGGTCTCCCTTCTGTTTTTGGCAGCTTTGGCAAAAGCTTATAGTCAAAGTGGGCGCAGGAGAAGGCAAAGAAAGTAACAATTCCACTGAAGTGGCCTATGAGAAAACCTGGTACGCAAAGCAATGGCTTTTATTCAGAGGGGGCTATGGCCCCGCTCTGTGACAGCGGAGTCAAAATGACTCAGATTTCCAATCAAGACGTGGCTCAGGTCCACTGACTCAGACTGGTATTCCCACCACGGAAGGAGACCTGGGTAACAGGCAGGTAGGCACAGGGCAACAGCTCTCCGCAAGTAGAATCAAGAGCAAAAGAACTTGGGATAAAAAGTCACACTTTAAGAACTGACCATATCTTTGACTTTATTATCCCTTAAAGTTATTGTCAAAAATCTCCCAAAGCCAGCTCAACTAGGAGGTGCTTCTAGAAATAGGAATCCAATAATTTATTTTAAACTGTGAAGTTGGTGTCTAAATCTTCACACAAACTTTCCTTGGGTTTAGGTTTCTTCTTTATAATTGCTACTGCTAAAATCATTTATAGAGGGCTCTTACAGGCCAGGCACTGTGTTTATAGATATATATTTATAATACAGAGTGTAAAACTAGACATTAATATATACCTATAAAACTAGAACATTAAGGATAAATAACGTGACATCAGTCAGAGCTATCTTGCAGAAATGCTGTGGTCAGAAGTTAATCATACAGCAGAGACAGAGACAGAGGCTAAGAGCTGGAGCAGAGATAGCATCTGCTGCCCTAGTTAGTGAGGAGAGCACAGCTTTCCAATTTAGTTCTGGAAGAGAAGTTTTGAGATCACAAGAACATAAAGGGACAGATGCCTTGCGGAGTACACTGGGGGAAGTGAGCAGAAAACACGGCATCATATTTAAAAGAGGCCAGAGGAGGAAAGAGACCAAAGGAAAAATGACAGTAAAGACTTGGTGGTATCGATGTCTTACAAAAAGAAAAAAAAAAAGACAAGGCCTGCTTAAGGGGTAGGCTGCCATCAACAAGCTTCAGAAAGGTACCTAGAGAATGAGCTGGATTTTCTGTCAAATGGATTTATTAATAAAATGGCTAAGAACTAAACTTTGATAAGTCACAGTTATAGTTTTTTGCCAATAAGAATATACTCTAGGGGACTTCCCTGATGATCCAGTGGTTGGGACTTTGCCTTCCCATGTGTGGGGTGTGAGTTCGATCCCTGGTCGAGGAGCTAAGATCCTACATGCCTGGCTGCCAAAAAAAATCAACCCATAAAACAGAGGCAATATTGTAACAAACACAATAAAGACCTTGAAGATGGCTCATATGAAAAAAAAAATCTTAAAAAAAAAAAGAATATACTCCACTGACATCTAGCCTCTGGTTGACAAGAAGTAAGCTACCACTGCTAAAAATAAAGTAATTCATTCTCAATAGGGCCATAATTTATGGGCCCACTTCATGGCCCAAGTTTGTAAATGCAGAAACTGAGGTTTACCGCCCTGAGGTTCTCAAGTAAGCAGAATTCTACCTCTGTACTTCCCTCTCTCTGCATGTGATATCTAGATAACATTGAAAAGGAGAAAAGAGGAGTATTTTTGGTGCAGCCACAAGAAGAGCCATGCGATGCCTGGAATAGGATGCCTCTGTCCTTCATGTTCCTGTTTCCACAAAACTGCAGTGGAAAGAAAGCCTGGCCTCTTGGGAGTCTTCCTTCCCTAAAAACTCCTGAATGCAACCAAAGTCCAACCAGCGACAACACAGTCTAGACTTCTGCCATGTTTCTGCGATGTTAGTTAGTCTACTAACTAAAATATCTTTCCTTCCAGATTTCAAGACTGGTCTTCCGAAAAATAGTTATTACCGGGCAGCAAGGATTTGAATTAAATTAATAGATCTCAACCTCGGGGGGCCATCGATGGGCTTTGCTGGGAAGGTGGTGCCTGTGAAATTTCACCTGGTTCTCAAAAGGATACAAAACCTTCAAAAGGTTAAGAACCATTCTCAATCAGAATCAAGAAAAAGTGGCAAAAAATGTAAAGACTGTCAATCAACTACCTCTCAACTAGCCCCTGATTACGTTTTTTTTTCCTTGTAAAGTTTCTGTACTTTTCTGTTTGCCCATGTGCTTAGATGTATCTTATCTTACCTTTAACTTTTTTTTTTAATGGCACCCACATAAGCTTTCATTGGGATTTATGTCTGAGAATGGTCTCTGAATATATATGTCATAGATATCTACTGGTTCTTATTCTAGTGAATTAGACAGCAACAGTATGTGATATACAGTGATTATTAAAGTTCAGGTCACTAACACCAAGCCTCTTAAATTTGTCTGGAACACTGGACTAGTCAATGGGGTAAGGGCTCTTCTGTGATTAAATAATTCCATTAACACAGTAACAGTAGAAGTGCAATTCTTCGAATAACATCCCATCAGCAAACCATGCGACAGGAAGCCTAGAAATCACAAGCAATGGAATGATGGCGAATGTTAAAATTACTGTAATTCCACGAGGCTAGGAAGCAAATGATTCATATTCAAACAGACAGCTAGCTCCGTGACAATTTTTTCAGGTATCTTAAGATCCAAGTGACTCTTAAGCACGTGCTTTTTCAGAGCATGGATGGAATGGGGGTTGCATGCCTTGCAAGCACTGTCAGAGCAACTTTGGTTTAAGGACCAAAGAGCCATTCCAGAGAACATCTCCTGGGAAAAACATGCGAAATGCAAGGCCATCTCAGCTGTGCTGACGCTGCTTCAGGATGTGGTGGACAGAGCAAATGGAGGACATAAGAGGAGATGAGGCAAAGTCAGTCTGGTGTTTAAATTTTCTCACCTGGAATTACAGAGATAGTTTTCAAAGCTCGGAGAACCCTGAATGTTCTCAGCGCTGAGACATTGCCCAGGTCCACAAACTCTGTCACATATCTGTAGTAAGGGAGGTCACGCACAGACACAAATGACAAACACGGACACAAACACAAACACCAAAGGAAAAAAACGAAACCACAACAAAACAAAAAGTACAATACGTCACATCAGGGCCCTAACCCAACACCTAACACCAACCCCGGGCCATCTTACCTGGGATTACCGAAATAGTTTTCAAAGCCCTCAGAACCCTGAAAGTGCGTAGAGCTGAAACATTGCCTAGGTTTACAAACTCTGTTATATACCTGCAGAATCAAACCAAAGTTAACTTGTAATGGTACCACTGGGCGAGGGTTTGAGAATAGGGGTAAGAAAGGGTCTTATAAGTAAGATATGATTTCATTTTTTTCCTTGAAAAAGAAAAGTTTCAAATACAAGCATTTAAGGAACACATTTTGTTTTTTTCAGTTGGGCAAGGAGAAATCCAAAGTGTATTTGAAAGAAGCGATACCACCAGAAGGCTCCTGGGGCTTTCTCACGCAGCATCATGATGTGCAGATCCCAATCAGAATGACTACTCTTAGTCCATTCTCTTTTTCCAGTTAAAAAGAAGGCCAGGAGGTATTCAAAGGCTTATGTCTCCAAGTTTTGTGAACAATTTCTTAGGAAAAGGAGACAGATTTCTGCAGCAGGAGCCCCATGTAAACAAATCTACATTAAAATAACTTCCTCGCTGACAATGGAAAAAATGCCTACATGTCTGCATATATGACTTATCCAAGAGCTGTCTGCGTATCACTGCAGTCATGCCTACATATGAAGTTTTAGCTTGTGACATACAGGAAAAACCAGATCATGGGATCAGAGCCAATATTCTGTTAAGTGTTCATTTAATCACCAGCTCCGTGCCTAGCGAGGACACTTACATTTTAAATGAACACCAGTGTGTATTCATAACTCTGGAAAGCTAGAAATTTTCTTAATATAACAGAAAGTCAAAGTTCCAGTTTCAAATGTTCAGTGTATATCATTCATTCAGACTTTATAGTTGAAATACATCTTTGTATCAGATGCTCAGACCCAAACATACACAAATGCACTCAATCTCTTACATATCTGCTGTGTGCACACACACAAACACACACACAATCTACACTACACCTTTACCCCCTACCAACCCACGAAACACTTTCCCCAACATGAAAATACAAATAAAGTCTGCTACACCTTTTCTATCACCATCTAAGTTTCCTGAAGAGATACATTTTCGTTGTTAAAACAACACTAATTACATAGAGCGGCTAGCATGCCAGTGTGGGGTTACACTGCTCCCAAGTAATAATAGTTTGAAGCTCTGGTCAGCAATTCTTTAGGAAGTGAGCAGATTGGATACTTGGCTTATGTTTTGACTCCAAAACGTGCTCTGAATTCTGCAACATCTGGACAGCCTCAAGAAATTACATGTAACATAATATACCTAGGAAACTGAGTTCCAGCCTAAGGTTTACACCTAAAAAATAGGAAGTCTTCACCAAGGCCTCCTAGTGGTAACTGTGTGTACCCTGGTCAATGTTATAGGGGGAAACAAAATATAAGGGAGTTGCAATAGAAAATCACTTCCTACTTTTGCTCCCATCTGCTCATCCTCTCCCATATGCACACACTGCCACTGCCTGAACCCCCAGAGGCCTTCATAAGAAAGAATCAGACATATGTCCATACCACTTTACATGGTTATCCTTTAATTCCTCACACAACTAAGCCCATAAACTCACACTTACACTGTCAAACAGACACACCCAAGAGTACAACCACACACACCCCGAACACCAATAAAGTAAGCAGAGAACTTACGCCATCATGATGACACTGAAATCCAACCAGTTCCATGGATCCCGTAAAAAGGTAAAGCCATCTATGCAGAAACCTCTTGCAATGATTTTCACTAGTGATTCAAATGTATAAATCCCTGTGAACGTGTACCTGTTGAAGAAATGGATAGCTTGAGGCAATTTCTTAACAGAAAGGAACTTTAAATGAACCTTCTAAGAGAACACTTGCAGACATGCAGCCTCACTTACAGAGACAAAACAGGAAGGACACAACTGATGCAGCAGAAAGGCAGTGAGGAAGAGAAAGGGATGCATCTTATGAAAATGACTGAAATGCACAAACCAAGAAAGTTGGAATGTGGCACTGGGTCCTGAAGGGCATCACAAAGGAATAGCTCTGTACGGCCACCCAGCAGGAGGCCCCAGAGCTCATTTTCACTTGAAACAAGTCAACAAGAAAAGGAAAGCTAAAGCTGGAGAAAAAGGCAGTATCATCAGGAATTGAGGGTAGAAGATGGTGATGGGCCGGTCAAAGCTTTGGCTAACACAGGCTACCACAGCAAAGGGCAGAGGTGGTGAGTCGTCACTTCCACGGCAGCCTTTCTCTTTCTAGAGTTGATTTCTAAGGATATTTCTTCAATTTCACATGTATCCTCACTCATGAAATAAAACGTGGGCAATACTCCAGAAACAATAATTTCCAGAGTTGATTTCTAAGGATACTTATTTCCTAAATTGCAGATGTATTCTCACCCACTTAGTGAAATAAAAAATGGGTAATAACCTAGAAATAATAATTTCCAGAGTTGATGTCTAAGGATATTTCCTAAATTCCACATGTATCCTCATCCATCTCTGTCACATGAAAAGTGGGCAAATGATTTTCTTCCTTGGTGGATAAGCTGTGCAGTGCAAGATGCAGTAACTAGAAATATTTAAAACAAGTGAGCAGAAAAATAAATACATGAGCTACTTACTCCACATTCTTCGACCAGTCAGGAGGGTTACTAAAAGTCATGAATACACAGTTGGTCAAAATAGTGCACATAATGATCATGCTAAATACTGTAGAAAAGAGTCAAGGGAGAATACACAAACTCTGGCCTGCTTTTATCCTCAGGAAGCAAATACATTTCACATTAAGTATCATGATAATTAAAATCAGTAACCTGAAAGGAGACAAAGCACAGAGGAGGAAAAGGCAAGGTGATAATGAAAACTGTGGCCACCACCATGAACCATATGAGCGCCACCATATGTATCCACACCCGGCCAGAGAATGTGAGTGGACATGGCAGGGTGGCCGCTCTTTTTTTCAAAAGGGTTGTCACCGTTCTCCTTTTGGATAAACATTTTTCCTTCTTACCATTTATGCCTCTAAACACCTTTCTGCCCAATAACCAGAAATCTTGCAGTCTGCCAGATGCCAAAGTCATCAGATGAGAAAAACAAATTAAATCTTATCTATGTTATTGAGAAGTCATTTATTGTTAATTATCTTGTATTACCAATTATTGGAAATGTTCATGTATTTAACACTTTACTTTTTTTCCATAGCCCTTCAAAGGGCTGTGTCCTTGCAGGGCAAGGCAACAGTTAATGTCTGCTGAATCTGTCAAATTTGAGAAACCAGTTGTGGTAAGGACTGAGTAAGGATTTTAAGGACATCTGTACCACCGTACTCCTAAGAATTAGGTAACAAGGCAAATCCATCTGATCTTTCTGAGAGTGTCCAGGAATGTTTATGCGTAGCAAATCATTTTGCTGCCATTTCATTTCTATCCAAGATCTCGCTCAGCCCTTCTTGTTCTTGTCTGGCTTAGTCATTAAGTTGTGTCTGACTCTTGCGACCCCATGGACTGTAGCCCGCCAGGCTCCTCTGTCCATGGGATTTTCCAGGCAACCCACTGGAGTGGGTTGCCATTTCCTTCTCCATGTTCTTGTCTACTGAGAAGAATTAAACTGCTTTAATCAATACGAGTTACTTAAAACTGCACAGAAGTCACATCTCATTTGTTACTAATTCACTCTCTCTTGCTAGTGACATTCACTACCTTCATTCTATTAGTGGAGTTTTAAAAAGGAAGAACACTTCTTACAGCTGGATTTTTTTCTTCCTACAGCTGGATTTTTCTTCAGGGAATAATCACATGTTCTGGTTAGAATAGAAAAAAACATCATCCTCTGATCCAACAAGAAAGGAAAGAGTCCATTGTGAATTATTTATTTTCTTATAAACCTTTAGGTTTCAGAACTATGTTGCTTGCAAAACTCACAAATTCCAGATCAGGCTGCTAAATTCTTAACAAAAATAAAAGGTACAAAAGCTTAACAAACCTGTTTATGAAGCAGCAACTGCTGGTTTCTTCATCCTACTTGGAGGATACAAAACTCTGAAGCATGGGACTAAGTACTGTCCAATTAAATACCAACCATGAAGGTTTAAAGTTACTAAGTGAAGTTGCTAAACCCATCACGTAATTTTTCATCTGTCATATGCTCTCCTATATTAATGAGATACAAAGTCAAGCCGCAGGAGTAAATTGGCATTTTCTTTTAAGGGGAGAAAAAATATATATAAAAAATTCATATCAATCCTGCAATCTAGATCTAAACCTGTGCACCAAAGAGGCCATTTAATCTGAGAGATTATCTTACTTTCTAAACTTGTGGTTAAGAAATCAAAGAAGATCTCTAAAACACTCGCTCAATTATTTATAGTAGCATTTCAAAAATTCTAATTGGGCTTTAATATGTAAAAAAGCTGAATAATATAACTTGTTATGAAATTACTAAAGTCTGAGTGCTCTAAAAATTAAGACGTCAGTAAAGCTACCATCTTGGCGGATGGCACCCCACTCCAGTACTCTTGCCTGGAAAATCCCATGGACGGAGGAGCCTGGTAGACTGCAGTCCATGGGGTCGCGAAGAGTCGGACATGACTGAGCGACTTCACTTCCACGAATTGGAGAAGGAAATGGCAACCCACTCCAGTGTTCTTGCCTGGAGAATCCCAGGGACGGGGGAGCCTGGTGGGCTGCCGTCTATGGGGTTGCACAGAGTCGGACACGACTAAAGTAACTTAGCAGCAGCAGCAAAGCTACCATCTTAACTTGTCCCTCTTAATGATACCCACAAAATTCCAGATTCCCGTGATATCATCCTAAGAAAAAAGAATCTGCTGAAGCTCAGCTAAGGCTTTAGCAGAAGTTCTGACTGGAGGAATAGTCAGCTACACCACTGATAAAATAGTTAATATACAATTAGGTGGTGGACATTCAGAAACATACCAGGGACCACAGGACGGCTGCACTCACTCCACATTTGCAGAAAAGGATATGAATGTATCAAAATTTTAATAGCTATTCTTCTTATCAGGTTAAAAGGACTTAAAATGTACAAGGCAGGCGTGGCACTAAATCTGAAGAGAGTTTTCCCTCTGTTTAATACTACAAAGGTCTGTGGAGAAAGAAAGAGAGAAATTATTAAAGCACAGGAATTAATCACCACATGAAATAACATTTTTCTAGGCAAGAAATTAACTCAAAAGGACCCATGTTTTACTTCCCAATTTGGTGTCTAAGGCAAGAAACCTTTAGGCAATATACTAAGGAAAGAGAAACCACTTTCCCTCACCTCCCTACTGCTCCAGATTACATTACAAACAGACGACACTATCTTGGCAGTTTTAAAGATCAGACTTTTCTTTCAGAAATAAGCCATGTTACCTATACCTAAGCTATCTGTGCCTGCTCTGGACAAGATTCTGAAGTTTATTAATTTAGGATTCATTCACTCAACAAATAATCACTGAGTGCCAACGATGTGCCAGGCAATGTTCCAGGTGCTTGGGAAGGATTGGTGAACAAGGCCACCCTAGTGAGAGGAGCTTATGTTGTAAGATGGGAGACAGACAATAAATAAAAAACCTAATGAGTAAGTAAATTATATCAAATGTGATAAGTGCTGTGGGAAAAGGAGGAAGATTAGCGAAAGGCAACTCGAGAGTGCAGGGGTCAGAGGATGGGTGAATGTTTCGTTTTTTAATTGAAGTGTTATGCCAATCTCTGCTGTACCAGCAAGGTGACTCAATTATATACATATATACATTCTTTTCCATTACGGTTTATCCCAGGAGATGCAGTGCTGTCCCCTGTGCTACACATTAGGACCTTGTTGTTCATCCATTCTAAATGTAATAGTTTGCATCTACCAACCCAACCTCTCGATCCTTCCCTCTCAGGTGATCAGGGTAAGCCTACTGAGGAGAGAGATTTGAGCAAAGACTCAAGGAGGTGAGAGGAGTTATTCACCTTGTCGATATTTACCTACAGAGTCTAGTCTATTTACCTTTTAAGAACCTCCATTATCAGCCTTGCCAAATTAATTCAACTACATTCCTAGCATGAATCCTCCTGTCGTGCAAAACCAGAACAGGTTATAGTAATTCAAACTTTGGCCTTGGCTCTCATTGCCCATCCTACTCAGATGCCTCTTCCTGTTGCATGAATTTAATTCAAATATTTTGGAGCATCTGCTTTGTGCCAAGCATTGTGCTAAGCTTCTTGGATACGAGATTGAATAAAGTTGTACTTTTAGGGAAGACATATACATGAACTAGTAATAATAAACATAAAATTCAATAACAAAAATATATGTAATGTATGAGAGGCAGCAGAAGAGAGAGATTTTTACTTTCCCATTGGATGGGCAATTCAAGGGAGGGGAGTGAGCTGGGAGGTGTTCACAAAGGCAGGTTACTAAACATTTGGAAGGGGTTTTAAAGGATAAGTGCCAATTAGGAGAGATTAATTGGGCAGATAAAGGGGGAAGGGTTAGCAAGGAAAGGGAACAGCATAGGATTACAAAGACACAGTAGCACAGAACTGGGGGTGTTTCCAGGGAATTGATATGTAATTCAGTGTTGCTGGAGGTTTAGAGAGAGGGCGAGCAGCAAACTGTGGAGCTGGAGATGCAAGGTCTGCTAGACTGAGGTCCTGCGGACACAGGCCAGCGGCCAGCACACAGGCCTAGCATCCAACCGTGCAGGTGAAAAGGCACATGGTCAAATGCCGGCCCTTTTAAGTAGGCTTTTGTTTTCACTTTGTTTTTTAATTTAAAGTAGTACACGTTCATAATCATAAAAAAAGGAACAGAAGACAAGTTCCATCTCATTACTCAATGATAACCTTTGCTTGTGTATCATCTTTTCTTATGTATCTTTTCAAAAATTTTCTGTATTAATATAAGCACACAGATAGAGCCTTAAAAAAGACTCTTCTCTCCCTCCCTTACCCTCCCCTCAACTATACTATAAATACTCTTCTGCACCCTGCATTAAAAAAAATGAACCCCCACAAAGAAAAACCCAGGGCCAGATGGCTTCTCTGATGAGTTCCACCAAACGTTTAAAGAATTAATATCAGTCCTTCATAAATTCTTCCAAAAAATAGGAGAAAAGGGCACACTTCCCAACTCATTCTGTAAGGCCAGTATTGCCTTGATACAAAACCAGACAGAGACATTTAAAGAAAAGAAACCTATGGACTAATATCCCTTATGAATATAGACACAAAAACCTCAACAAAATACCAGCAAACAGTATCTGGCAGCATATAGAAAAAGGATTACATACCACCAAATGGGATTTATCCCAGAAATACAAAGATAATTTAACATATGAAAGCCAATCAATGTAATACAACATATTAATAAAATAAAGGACAATTACTGCATGATCATCACAAAAGATGCATAAAAAGCACTTGACAAAATCCAAAATTCTTTCATAATAAAATACACAGCAAACTAGTAATAGAACAGAATGTCCTTAACCTGATAAAGGGCATCTATGAAAAATCCACAGCTAACGTCATATTTAATGTTAAAAGACTAAAAACTTTCTCCTTAAGACCAGGAATAAGACAAGGATTCCACTCTCATCACTTTCATTCAACATTGTACTAGATGTTCTAGACAAGGCAATTAAGCAAGTAAAACTATTTCTAATTGCAGATGAAATAAGTTCTTATATGGAAAACCCTAAGGAAGATATAAACAATAAACAGAGCTCATTAACAAGTTCAGCAAGGTTCTAAGACATAAAAGCAACATATAAATATCAGTTACATTTCTATACACCAGCAGAAAACAATCTGAAAATGAAATTAATACAATGCCATTTATAAGAGCATCCAAAAAATAAAACACATAGGAATAAATTTAACAGAAGTATAAGAGTTATACACTGAAAACTATAAAACATCAGTAAAAGAAACAGGGAAAAAAGTAAACAAATGGAAAGACATCTGATGCTCATGGACTGCAAGGCTTAATATTGCTATGGTTCAGTGCAATCTCTCAAAATTTCAACTGCCTTTTTTGGCAGAAATTAGCAAGGTGATCCTAAGATCTGTATAGAAATTTAAGGGAACCAAATTACAATCTTGAAAAATAGGAACAAAGTTGAGGACTCACACTTCTGCATTTTAAATCTTACAACAAAGCTATAATAATCAAACCTGGAACTAACATAAGACTAGCAAACACAACAATAGGATAGAATTGAGAGTCCAGAAATAAACCCACACATCTACAGTCAACTGATTTTTGACAAGCATGCCAAGACAATCCAAAGGGGAAAGAACAGTCTTCAATTAATGGTGGTGGGACAAACAGATGCAAAAGAACGAATCTGAACCTCTATCTCACACCTGATGTGAAAATTAACTCAAAATGGATAAAAAACCTAAATGTAAAGGTTAAAACTATAAAACTCAGTGAAGAAAACAGGTGCAAATCTTTTAACCTTTGGATTAGGCAACAGTGTCATAGACAGGACACCGAAAGCACAAGCAACCAAGGAAAATACAGATTAAATTGAACTTCATCAAAATTGAAAACTTCTGTGCAAAAAATGACACTATTAAGAAAGTGAAAAGACAACCCAAAGAATGGGTGAAAATATTTGCAAATTGTGTATCTAATAAGGGTTTTGCAGCCAGACTACATTACAAAAACACCTACAACTCAGTAAAGAGACAAACAATCCAAGTTAAAAATGGGCAAGGATCTGAACAGACATTTCTACAACGGAGATATGCAAACAGCTAATAACCACATGAAAAGACACTCAATATTATTAGTCATTAGAGAAATGCAAATAAAACCACAATGAGATACCACTTTACACCCATTAGAATGGTAATAATTTTTAAGAACACAGAAAATAACAAATGTTGCCAAGAATATAAAGAAACTGGAACTCTCGTATATTATTGGTAGGAATGGAAAATGGTTCAGCCACTTTGGAAAACAGCTGACAGCTCCTCAAAAGTTAAACACTGAGATACCATACGACCTAGCAATTCCACTCCTAGCTATACACCCAGGAGAACTGAAAACAGGTTCAAACAAAAATGTATACATGGATGTTCACAAAAGCATCAAAATACTGCAAAAGTGGAAACAACCCATCAACTGACAAAAAATGTAAACAAAATGTGGTATATATCCATATGATGGGGTAGTATCCAGTCTTTAAAGGGCTGAAATTCTGACATATGCTAAACATGGACGAACCTAGAAGGCATCAGGCTAAGTGAAATAAGCCAGACACAAAAGGACAACTATTATATGATTCCGCTTATATGAGGTACCTAGAATTAGCAAATACATAGAGACAGAAAGTAGAAGAGAGTTTATAGGGGCTTTGCTATGCTATTCTAAGTCGCTTCAGTCGTGTCCGACTCTGTGCGACCCTAGAGACGGCAGCCCACCAGGCTCCCCGTCCCTGGGATTCTCCAGGCAAGAACCCTGGAGTGGGTTGCCATTTCCTTCTCCAATGCATGAAAGTGAAAAGTGAAAGTGAAGTCGCTCAGTCGTGTCCGACTCTTAGTGACCCCCATGGACTGCAGCCTACCAGCCTCCTCCATCCATGGGATTTTCCAGGCAAGAATACTGGAGTGGGGTGCCATTGCCTTCTCCGATAAGGGGCTTTAGGCAGGACGAATGGAGAGTTATTTTTTAATGGGTGTAAGTTTCTGTTTGAGATGAAAAAGTGGAAATGGATGGTGGTGAAGGTTATACAACATGGTGGATATATTTAATACCATTGAATTGTGCCCTTAAGAAAGGTTAACACGGCAAATTTTGTGTTATATACAGTTTACCACAATAAAAAATATATACAGTTGACCCTTGAACAACATGGGTTTGAATGGCGCAGGTCCACCTGCACATGGATTTTTTTTCAACAGGAAATCCTGCAGTACTACATGATCCAGTCAGTGGAATCTGCCGCTGCAGAAGCACAGATACAAATGACTCACAAGCTCTATGGGACCGAGGCGTGAGGGCACCACGCATGCAGAGGGCTGCCTATAGTTACAGGTGGATCTTCGACTGGGCCCTTCATGCCTGTGTCGTTCAAGGGTCAAATGTATATTATTACCTGAAAAGTGACCAGTAATGTGTTATGGATAAATTTTTAAAAATCAGTTTTATTCCAAACCAAATAATAGAATTAAGAATAGCAGTAGCTAAAAGTGTTTCCTAACCTGTTTGGAACTTCAGAAAGATTTAAGGACCTTTTTGAAAAAATAAAGACATCTGGGCCAAGAAAAAAAGAAAGGAAGAGAAGGTAAGTATTTATACATGCTACAACATGAGTGAAACTTGAAAAACCTTGAGAAGAGTTCAAACACCAAAGGCCACATACTGTAGGGTTCCATTTACATGGAATGTCTAGAATAGGCAAATCCTGATAGAAAGCTGGTCAGCCTAGGATTGGATGGAGAGGGGATTAGGAACTCCTTGCCAATGGGTCTCTTTGTTGTGGCTGTTTAGTAGACAAGTCACGTCCAACTTGTTGTGACCCTATGGACTGTATAGCCCACCAGCTCCTCTTGTCCATGAGATTCTCCAGGCAAGAATACTGGAGTGGGTTGCCATTTCCTTCTCCAGGGGATCTTGTGACTCAGGATCAAACTCATGTCACCTGCATTGGCAGGTGGGTTCTTACCACTGAGCCACCAGGGAAGCCAGTGGATCTCTTTAGGTGATGAAAATGTTCTGAAATTAGAAAGTGATGATGGCTTCATAAACTAGTGAATAAAAAGCCAAAGAATTGTACACGTTAAAATGGTGGATTTTCTAGCATGTGAACTGTATCTCAATGAAAACACCACAAAAATGAACCATATGAGAGGCATAAGACATATTAAAAAGTCTACAGAATGGTACCACAAATATCTCTATATCCATCAGTTAGCCTTGGAAATAACACTTTATTAATACTTAAGGTTTCTTTCCGCAGCCCTTTCCAACTCCATCCCCTTCCTTCCCACAGAGGTCAGTGTTAACTTTGAATTTGGTACCAAGGTCCCACTTAAAAAAAAAAAAAAGATTTGTTTGTTTATTTTTGGCTGCGCTGGGTCTTCTTTGCTGCACACAGGTGCTCTCCAGTCGTGGCGAGTAGGGGCTACTTTTCATTGTGGTGCACAGGCTTCTCACTGCTCATTGCAGAGCATGGACTCTACAGCACGCAGGCTTCAGTAACTGCCGCTCACAGGCTCACTGCTTGTGGCACACGGGCTTAACCCCTCTGCTGCATGTGGGATCTTCCCAGACCAGGGATCCAGCCGTATCCCTTGCACTGGCAGGCAGATACTTAATCACTAGACCACCAGGGAAGCCCAAGGTCCCACATTTTTATGATAAATTTGCAATCACTCTGCCCTCCCCCTTTCCTGAACTCTTATTACACTCATAGTTTGTGTCTTTCCTTATTCTCCAAGTTCTTTTTGTACCCTCCCCTCCACTCTCCACCCCTACTAGGTTTCAAGCTCTTGGAGAGCAGGAAACAACTTCACACTTCCTCCCACAGTTTCAATATAATGCTCAACCCAAGTACTCCCAATACACAGTGGCTGGCAGATTTCTTTAAAGTTCCTGTCCTCTCCTCTTCTCTTCTTTCCGTTCCTGGCAGTCACGCCATGTTCTCCACAATAGAAAAGCAGTGCTGGTGTCGAGCCATATGCATTCTGGAAATACTCGATGAAGTGGCCCCAGTGGAGAGACTGCACTGAGATCATATCCTTCCTGTACTAGAAGGCACTGCCCCAGGCGGTGGTGGGGGGCGGGGCGGGGGGCGGGGGGGGGGGGGGTTGATAACTGCAGGGAAAACAATCCTAAAAGCAAGAGGCTTGGGGTTAGGCTGAAAGAGGCCAAGGGCCGAGCTCTGGCTCTCCCATATTGTGGCCTCTCAAAGGAACAAAGAGCCCTGCTTGAAACTTCTAATCCAATTCTGAGAATATAAATAAATACTATGTTGTAAAACACACATACACACACAAAATTAACAAGTGATACAGCATTATTAACAATAGTACAAATTTTGTTCTAATTTCACAAAATTTTATGCTAATGTCTGTTATTTGTTTTCATACCTATTGAAGACTCCACGTGTTTAACTGCATTAAGCAGCTTCAGCAGCATACAACAAATTCTGGTAAATTCTCTTTTCATTTTTATTCTATTACAATTTTTCCCCTAATTTTCCTTATTATGGCTTCTTAGATACACCATCATTTAAAAATGGACATTTAATTTCCAAATACATGGGATTTTGTTTAAAGTATCTTTAATATTAATTTCTCATTTGGATACTAATTTCTCATTTAAATGAGAAATTTAAATTTGCTTCCTTCTCTGCAATCACTCTGTGTTTTTTTCAGTTAACTTTATTGAGACTTTTGATGGCTAAGTCGAAGCTCTCTCTTGGTAAATGTCACACTGCACTTGAAAATATGTGGGTTATTTTCAAATTTCTTTTGATATTGATTTCTAACATAATCTACAATGATAAGAGAACAGTCTCTGTATGATTTCAATACCTTTAGACCATGAAGTTTTTGCACCTTATTTTATGTCCCTGAATATATTCCAGTGTCTCCTAGTTTACAGTCTATGGGAGCTTGAATAGAATTTGTATCTTCCTGTTAAGTGAAAACTGTATAAATCTTAATTATGTTGAATTGGTTCACAGTGCTTTTCAAGTCTACTATATCTTTCTACTTCTCTGTATATTCATTCTGTTAATTTTTGAGAGTTTGATATTGAAACTCCAACTTAAAATCTTAATTTACCTACTTAAAAAATAATTGTAATATATAGTGGAATTATATGTAACTTTGTTCTGTATTTTCCAAGTCTCCTGTAAATGTGTTATCATACTTCATAATTCAAAAAAAATAAAAACTAAAGAGCCCTGAACTTTCCTGAAATCTCTTCTCTGAAGTACTTGTATTCCTCTGCGTTTCTATAGCAACCCCCTCCAAGAAAATGTCAAACCTTTTAAATAACCTCCTCATTCAACCTCATAATATTTCCATGAAGTATGTGTGAAGGAGGGATTATTATCCTCTGTGCATTTCACAAAAGCTCAGGAGAGGGACACCACCTATCAAAGGTTAGGCTGCAAGGAGCAACATATGATGCCAGGTTTAGAGTCTCTCTGCAGCTTCTATTTGCCAGATGGAGAAGTAGTTCAGTGACAGTAACACAGGGAATGAACCTGGTGAGGGGACGGAGTCTCTGGTGGATGAGAAACCTGAGCCCCTGAGGTACACCGCATGAAAGCCTCAGCAACGACGAAAGAAGTGCTGGCCCGTGTCCCAGGATCCAAAACCACCAGGCCGGGCCTGGATAAAACCTCTTACCTGCCTTAGAAGGAGATAAGCATCAGAGTTTTTTAAAGTAACAAACTCTGCACCTCCCCAGTTTCTCATCTTTTAGCCTGGCCACGATGGAAAGACAGGTCTAGAGGAACCGCGGAGGGTATCTTCCTATCTCAGGATCAGAGCCTGCACGGCAGCACAGAACAGGTGCTCAATAAATGCTACTCAAGGACTGAACAAATGCTTGCATGGCTGAGGTGAGGGAAAAGAAAAGCAAGGCATTAGGAAAGTCACGTTGTCAGGCCTTGGTTGAAGAAAAACCAGGAGGGAGCTCGGATTCTAAATGAGTACAGTGATGCGTTGGCAAGGGTGATGCTGATGTTCCTGAGGAAAACTGGATTTCTACAGTGAATTTTTAAAAGACGGTTTTACAGGAATAAAGGTTTCCTTAAGGACATTTTATGTGTGAAGTAGAAATTTCATAATTAATTTGGATACTGAATACTGCATATAGAATAGTTTAACCATCACTCCTTTCTAAGTATTTATATCCTCTATCAAGTATAAAAACAGGAGATCTTTTTTTGGCTCAAAGAGAAATAACCTCTAGTTTACACTAAATGTCCAGAAATGAAGGTGAATCCTCCATACTTCAAAGTAGCAAGCTGTATTACAATGAAGCATACTTTATTGTTAAATAATTAGATTTACACATGCTTAACTTATATGCAGTTTTTCAAATATCATCGTTTGCAAAAGGCAAGATGGTGTTTGGGCCAACACACGGTCTCAAAGCTTAAGAATCTCCTCTTACACTGGGACTTGGAGTGCTTATCTGAGAGAATAATATATATCAGGGGTCAGCAAACCTTTTTTATAAAGGGTCAGAGAGCAAATACTACAGGCTCTATGGACCACACAGTCCCTGGTACAGCAACTCAACGCTGCCACTGCAGTTGCAAAAGTAACCACAGACAATATGTAAACAAGTAAGAGGGACTATGCTCAATAAAACTTTATTTACAGGCAAGGGAATTTTAATTTCCTAGAATTTTCATACGTCACAGAATATTGTTATTTTTTTTTTTTTTTTACTTTTCCCCAATTACTTAAAGGGCTTCCCTGGTGGCTCAGATGGTAAAGAATCTGCCTGCAATGTGGGAGACCTGGGTTCAATCTCTGGGTTAGGAAGATCCCCTGGAGAAGGGAATGGCAACCCACTCCATTATTCATGCCTGGAGAGTCCCCGTGGACAGAGGAGCCTGACAGGCTATAGTCCCTGGGGTCACAAAGAGTAGGACACCACTGAGAGACTAAGCACAGACTAAGCACAATCACTTAAAAATGTGAAAAGCCTTCTCTGTTATTTTTTGGCTGTGCCATGCTTCTTGTGGGATCTTAGTTCCCCAACCAGGGATTGAACCTGCGCCTCCTGCAGTGGAAATGCAGAGTCCTAACCTCCTAACCACTGGACCACTCTGCAAGTCCTGTGAAAACCCATCTTAACTCATGGGCCATACAAAAGCAAATGGCAGAGCTGATCTGGGCCAGGGGTCAAAGCTGGTAAATCCCTGTTTTGTAAGAATACCAGTTCTGACTTAAGACAGACTGGTTGCTTAAGAATAATCTGATCATCTTAAACAAACAAACAAACCCACAGGTTCACAAGTCCCACCTCAGAGATTCTGATAAACAAGCTGCAGAGGAACCTGTGCTCACCAGGACTTGAGAAGAGCCACATCACCTCTCAGGTATTAAAACACACAGGTTGTCCTTCACCTGTCTCTACCTGGCAGTACGACCTGGGGAAGCCCCTACAGCTCTCTGGATCTCATTTTCCTCAGCTCTAACTTAAGAGAGGGCGCTGCCTGATGGGTGTGCCCAGGTCCTTTCCAGCTCTGACATCTATATGCCTATGATTTAGAAAATATAGAGAACATCCAATATTGTAAAAGGGCTTCCCTAGTAGCTCAGTTGGTAAATAATCCACCTGCAATGCAGGAGACCCTGGTTCCATTCCTGGGTCGGGAAGATCCCCCAGAGAAGGGATAGGCTACCCACTCCAGTATTCCTGGGCTTCCCTTGTGGCTTAGCTGATAAAGAATCCGCCTGCAATGCGGGAGATCCCTGGGTTCTATCCCTGGGTTGGGAAGATCCCCTGCAGAAGGGAAAGGCTACCCACTCCATTATTCTGGCCTGGAGAATTCCAGGGACTATATATAGTCCATGAGGTCACAAAGAGTCAGACATGACTGAGTGATTTTCACTTCCCAAAACAAAGGGCAAACCATAGTTTTGAGGAGAAAGCCTACTATTCTATTCATTCCTTCACATTCCATCTTGGTGGACTCTCCTGAGTTAGTTATTTTGCTCTTTTGAGTGAAACTGTCAAGGCCGGGGTCAACAGTGCTTAATACTATCCTGACAATTGTACTTATGTGAGAAGTGGGCAGCATGGGGCAGTCCCATGGCAGTATCGTACCATGGGATGCTTTTTCCCACTCTAGATCCTCTACTTTTATTACCTTTTCTGGGCAGAACAGTGACTATGTAAAAGAGAATGAATGAGGAGGATTGGTGATGGGCTGAATTTAAAATATATATATACACGAAAGCATTTTAAAGTCATATGCATGGTTGATTTAAATCTCAGTAGGGGATGACAGAGGATGAGCTGGTTGGATGGCATCACCGACTCAATGGACATGAGTTTGAGTGAACTCCAGGAGTTGATAGACAGGGAGGCCTGGTGTGCTGCAGTACATGGGGTCCCAAAGAGTCGGACATGACTGAGCGACTGAACTGAACTGAACTGAATCATTGTTAAACTGCTGGTAAGAACCCAGAAAAGGGGAGTCACCCTTTGTTAAATCCTGTGCTCCAACACCAGATCCTTTAAAGCCCCAGGAGGAGAGCGAAGGACAGCTAGCTTTGGATTCTTATGAGAATATTTCTTAAGCAACGGTCACTTGGTACACATGAAGTCCAATATTTTACCTAATCTGCCTTAAATTAGATCTTTGTGAAGTAAATGAGTTAAAAGGGAAATTGATATTGAATTGTGGTTTATGGCCCAGGGGAAAATATCAGTTTATAACAACAGCCACTGAATGAGTGTGAGTACAAGGCCCATTAGCAGCGGTAGAACAGCTCTTAACGAGTTATGGCATGGAGTATTAATAAATGTGTCATGCCGGCATAAGATGAGCCTTCTGAAAAGCAGAGGCTTTTCATTTCTAATTAGCCATGTGGGGCTTGAAGCACACGTTGGAGGAGCCTTGCCACTGCTAACGCCAGGTAAGAGGCATTCCCTTCAGGGTCTACATAAGGAACAGCGACATTGTGCAAGGCCAAGTACGAGCTCATTCATATTCATGCCAGACAAATCCTAGCACACGGCAAACACAATGCAATAAACGCACACAGTTACCAAAGCACTGCATGCAGCCAACTCGTGAGCAGTCCCCCACCCTCACCATGGGACTGGGTTCACTTTTTTAGCCATTCATTAAAATAATAAAGGGTGCATAAATTGGAAAGGACATTACAGAGAACTCAGTGTATGGGTGCAGTACATCACAAACAGAAAGCTTCTTAGAAGTTTATTACCCAGTCCCGGGTTTGCTGTGGGTCACAAGACCCAGGAGAGCAGTTCCCCACCCAACCAGATTCTTCCTCCCCTGAGAGGTCATCATTTCCACCGGGCAAAGGGGACCTGCAGGCACCTGAGGGCCTTCTGAGTCTAATGAACACCTAGGGGCTCAGTGATTGAGCTAATCTATAGAGGGGGAGGTGGGAATCAATACCCTTTGGCTCCATCTGCTATAATTGTTATCCACACTGCTTTATGACAGTCTGCCAGAGTTTGGACCCTCGATCCTAACTGTTTTGACTTCTGGAGCTGCCTAATCCTCTCATCTTTAAATGACTTCTCTAGGCTTAAATTCTTGCCTGCTAACCTAATATATATATACACCTTATTCTCCCAGATCTTTGTACCTCTTCTGAACCAGGTAACTAGCTAATTAGACTTTTAGTAGTTGTTAGTTCTTTCCTGCCTAAGTATACATTTTTTATTCTGGTAACTTCTAATGGCAAATCCTCTCTGCCTAATGGTTTCAGAGTGTGCACTCACAGAGAGGTACTCTTCCACCAATAATACAAATACAGCTGATTGGAAAAACAGCTGTAACAGTGGTAAGAGCAGTAGTGAGCAGTAGTAGCCAACTGTCCACTGCTGCTGCTGCTAAGTCGCTTCAGTCGTGTCCGACTCTGTGCGACCCCACAGATGGCAGCCCACCAAGCTCCCCTGTCCCTGGAATTCTCTAGGCGAGAACACTGGAGTGGGTTGCCATTTCCTTCTCCAATGCATGAAAGTGAAAAGTGAAAGTGAAGTCGCTCAGTCGTGTCTGACTCCTAGTGACCCCATGGACTGCAGCCCACCAGGCTCCTCCATCCATGGGATTTTCCAGGCAAGAGTAATGGAGCGGGTTGCCATTGCCTTCTCCAATTGTCCACTAATCAACAGCTATTTGGCATTCGCTTCTGAGTAATTACACAGCCAATATAGCAGGCAACAAATAAATGTCCTTTCAAAATTTCCCTGTTTTAATAAAGAAAAGCATGATGCTAAATCTAAACAGATTCTACCTCAGACTAGGAAGCTGTTCAGACATAAATGACCTGTACTGTCACAATGACTACACCATGTTACAGGGAGTCCTGATGTCTTTTATTTACTTATATATTTATTATATTTTGGAAATTTTTTTTGGCCACACCACATGGCCTATGTGATCTAGTTCCCTGACCAGGAATCGAACCCATGCCCCCTGCAGTGGAAGCATGGAGTTATAACCACTGGACTGCCAGGAAGTCCCAAATTACACACTGTACTGTTTTGGGGGTGGGGGTGGGCTGCACCACATGGCTTGCAGAATCTAAGTTGCTCAACCACTGACTGAACCAAGGCTTCCACAGTTAAAGCACCCAGTCCTAACCACTAGGCCACCAGAGAACTCCCCTGATGCCTTTCTTAATGCTAATCTGCTCAGTGGGTCCCTCAAGTAAAATGACGATTATAGTCCCAACATGTCCTAGGAAAGGCTCCAGCAAAGGCGCAAGTGGCCTGAATTTACAGAGCGCCTGAGCCCTGGCACCCAGCTTAGAAACACTGAACCGAAAAGCAGGACATTAGGGCACAGGCATTTTTTTTCCTTTAGGCTTATACTTCAGTTTGAACTACATGAATATTTGTAGCCCTCCTCTTCCAAGGCTCTATTTCACTATATTGAGAACAGAGTGAGAGGCCTTTAAATCCCATGTTTATATTTTAACTTCCCTTACTTATTAATAACTGCACCTGTGTGTCTATTTGAAGAAATAACATTTAGCATGTATTAAGCATTTACTATGCAGAAGGAACCCTACTGAGATGCCTTTTACAATACCTGTCTCATAGCAACCACTTGATAAAGAAGGTATATTTTACTAATAATGAAATTGCAACAAAAAGGTCAACTTGCCCAAGACCACAAAACTTAGAACTGAACCAAGGCAATCTAACGCCACAGCCTATTCTCTTTAATTATCACGTCATACTGCAATTTTTTAAAAACTTCAAAACTACTTATCAACTCTGACTCCTCACTTTATAGACAAGAAGCCAAGCACAAGGATTTTCGTGGTGGTCCAGTGGCTAAGAACCCACCTCCCAATGTGGGAGACACCAGTTCTACCCCTGGTCTGGGAAGGTCCCACAGGCTGCGGAGCAACTAAGCCCGTGAGCTACAACCACTGAGCTCGTGTGTCTAGAAGCCATGCTCCGAGACAAGAGGAGCCACCGCAATGAGAAGCCCTTGCACTTGAGAGAGCCTGAGTGCAGCAACGAAGACCCAGCATAGCCAAAAATAAATTTTAAAAAAATTAAAAATTAAAAAAAAAGAAGAAATCAAACACAGTGTGCTCTGCTCAAGCTGAGTCATCTGATCCAACCCTCAGACCAATGAAGAAATCATTTTTACTAAATACTTTTTAACTCTGACAAAAAAGAAAGCCCCCTGCGTATGCCAGAGACATCACAGCAGCTGTGTATGGTATTTTCCCAAGTTAAGCTCAATGAAGATGATGCCAGCATCCCGTCTCTCTGTGGCTTTGCTGGTTCCCAGTGCTTCTGCACGTACTTTCTCATTTGCTTTGACCTTGTGACCCCCATGTCCTCCAGCCCACATCTGGAGCAGGTGACACCGATTCCTGCCTACATCCTGATCACAGGAAGACACACTGGCAGAACAGCAGCTGCTTCAGCACTGAGCCAGCATGTTCCTGCTCCCCAAGGCAGGGCGGCTCGGAACCTCCTACCTGGCCTCCCTTCCTCACCATCCTTCAGTCAAATTTGCTGTTGATCTCCTTCTCCCTTATGCTCTTGGGGTCCCCAGCCTGCAGCTGCTCTAGGCTAAAGAGGAAGGTGGATTTAGTATGTAAAGCATACTAACGCCTCTCTTCATTGCACTGTGCTCGTACCCTAGAATTTCTTCTCACTCTCCTCTCTTTTAGAAAGCTGCAGAGTAGAATGGTGAGGAGGCTTTGAGGCCACCTGGATTCAAGATCCAGCTCTGTTACTTATTAGTTGTTACGATTTTAGGCAACTAACTCAGTTGCCAAGGCTCCATTTTCTTATGGATGAAATACGGATAATGACTGACAGTAACCTATTTTATCAGATTATGAGGGTTAAATGAAAATTCACAAAAAGTCCTGACTACAGTGCCTGGCCCAGAATAGGGACTCAGAACAAATGGAATTACGATGATGCTTTTGCGGTCATACAGACCATTGCTGCTCCCTCTGTTCCTTGGCAGGGTGGCAGGAGGAGACTCTCGGAGCTAATATTCAACATATTTAGCATTCACACACGTGGCACAGGCCAGTAGGACCCTTGTGCATAAGCCAGACCAAGAGTCTACAGTCACTAGGGCCAAAGTCACAGGACACCGCACTGGTTCCAAATGGGCCCCAGGTTATCTCACACTGAGAACTCCGGAAGCAGAAGAAAATAAAAACTGCTGAGTATGTACACAGTGGGGCCCAACCTGCCTCTCTCCGTTATCTCCTGCTCACCAGACCACACCCATGCTCCAGTCACGGTGAACTCATGGTTCTAAACACTTTAATGTTGTTCACGCCTCTCTGTCTTTTCATGCACTGTTCTTTAGACCCAAACTACTCTTTCTTCTCTTCTCCAACAAGTGAAATGTTTATTAAACATACTTTAATACTTCAAGGTACAGTTCAAATATCACCTTTTCAACATTTAACTTTCTCACACAGAATTACCCTTCCTGCTGGTGTGTTCCCACTACACTTTGTACTTCTGTTATAGCACTTAATATAGTATTGTCATTTTGTTTACACACTGATCTCCCTCATTGGACCCCGAGATCCTTACAGGCTGTTAAAGTGCTGTACTCAGTATGCCAGCAAATATGGAAAACTCAGCAGTGGTCACAGGATTGGAAAAGGTCAGTTTTTATTCCAATCCCAAAGAAAGGCAATGCCAAAGAATGTTCAAACTATGCAGAACTATACTCATTTCACATGCCAGCATAGTAATGCTCAAAATTCTCCAAGCGAGGCTTCAACAGTACGTGAACCGAGAACTTCCAGATGTTCAAGCTGGACTTAAAAAAGGTAGACAAAAAAAAAAAAAGGTAGACAAACCAGAGATCAAATTGCCAACATCCGCTGGATCACAGAAAAAGCAAGGGAATTCCAGAAAAACATCTACTTCTGTTTCATTGACTGCACTAAAGCCTTTGACTGTATGGATCACAACAAACTGGAAAATTCTTAAAGAGATGGGAATACCAGACCACCTTACCTGCCTCCTGAGAAATCTGTATGCAGGTCAAGAAGCAATAGTTAGAACCAAACATGGAACAACAGACTGGTTCCAAACTGGGAAAGGAGTACATCAAGGCTATAGATTGTCACCCTGCTTATTTAACTTCTATGCAGATTACATCATGTGAAATGCCAGGCTGAACCACAAACTGGAATCAAGATTGCTGGGAGAAATATCAACAACCTCAGATATGCAGATGATACCACCCTTATGGCAGAAAGCGAAGAACAACATAAAATGCCTCTTGATGAAGGTCAAAGGGGAGACTGAAAACGCTGGCTTAAAACTCAACATTCAAAAAAATGAAGATCATGGCATCCGGTTGCATCACTTCATGGCAAACAGATGGGAAAACAATGGAAACAGTGAGAGACTTTATTTTCTTGGGCTCCAAAATCACTGCAGATGGTGGCTGCAGCCACAAAATTAAAAGACGCCTGCTCCTTGGAAGAAAAGCTATAACAAACCTAGACAGCATATTAAAAAGCAGAAACATTACTTAGCTGACAAAGGTCTGTCTAGTCAAAGCTATGGTTTTGCCAGTAGTCATGTATGCATGTGATAGTTGGACCATAAAGAAGGCTGACTGCCAAAGAATTGATGCTTTTTAGCTGTGGTGTCGAAGACTCTTGAGAGTCCCTTGGACTGCAAGGAGATCAAACCAGTCAATCCTAAAGGAAATCAATCCTGAATATTCATTAGAAGGACTGATGCTAAAGCTGAAGCTCCAATAGTTTGGCCACCTGATGAGAAGAGCCAACTCGTTAGAAAAGACTGATGCTGGGAAAGACTGAAGGCGGGAGAACAAGGGGACGACAGAGGACGAGATGGTTGGAGGGCATCACTGACTCAACGGACATGAGTTTGAGCAAGCTCCAGGAGATGGTGAAGGACAGGGAAGCCTGGCATACTGCATTCCATGAGGTCACAAAGAGTCAGACACGACTAAGCGACTGAGCAACAACTGTGACTTTCTTGGCTTAGCAAGCAGATGTCATATAATACCTGTCTGGGACAAGGTAGACAGTTCATACATATTTGCTGACTGAATGAATGAACCTCTTAGTCATGAGGAGATGATGTAGCTAAAATCAACTAACTTATTACTATATCCAACTTTATGCAAGGTGTCTAATTGACGTTTTCCACGCTATAGCTCATCCACTCATAAAAATTCATTCATTTTAGTTTGAAAAGTTTTCTTATGTTTTCTATATCTTAGATTGAGGCACAGCAAGGCCTCATAGGCAGGGCCTCATACTGAGGCAATGCAAAATTATCTAAAAATGACAGAAATTATCTAAAAATGACAACAGAAAACAAAACCTGCAATACACTCTCTAGAGACAGCATGGCATGGTAGAAAGACGAGTACTAAATTCACAGATCCCAGGAACTGAAACCTGGGTGATTCCACATACTAGGTGAGGGAATTTCAGCCGTAAATTAACGTTTCTGAGCCAAAATTTTTTCTCACTTGTAAAAATGTGCAACATTCTACTGACAGTTCCCTAATATTGGTGATCCTCAGGAATACAGAAAACTGGAGAGGCATTAATAATACCTAGAATTTGGGTGGTATCATCAACTAAAACAGCAGATGAAATAAGATAAGTAGGTTTGAGGGAAGAAAATTAGTTCAATTTTGAATACACTGAGTTGCCTACGGGAAGTCCAGATAGAGCTGCCTGGCAAGACACTGAATATTTAAGGAGTGTTCCAGGCTGGAGATATAGACTCAAGAGTAGTGAGAGAATGGATGAGATCAGTCAGGAAGTGTGCCAAGTGAGAGGAACACAGGCCAAGGACTGAACCCACGGGAATGTCAACACTTAAGGGAAAGGTGGAAGAAATGAAGGAGAAAGAAGAGAAAGAATAGTCCAAGGTGTAAGATGAATTAGGCCAAGGAAGTAAAGAGCTGCAAGAATCAGGGAGTCATGAATAGTGCTAAATACAGCAAAGAGGTTCAGTGAGATAAGAACTGAAAAAAATATCGATTAGATTTGGCAATTTGAGATCACGGAGGATCTTATACTGAGAATGCAGTCAAGAGGGGAGGATGAGAGTCAGGCTGCAAGGATGGAGGGGTGGGTGGGAGATGCGTGGGTGGTGAGGGCAAGTCAAAGGTGACTCTTTAAAAGCTTCAGTGGCGTGGAAAGACAGATTACGCCTCCTGGGGGCATGGGGTCAAGCGTGGATTGATGAAGATGGGAAGGCTTTGAGTACGTTTATAGGCTGAGGGGAAGAACCACTCTGAAAGGGGAAGACTGAAAGTACAGAAAAGAGAGGGGATGACTGAGAGTCAAGTGCCAGAGAAGGTTGACAGGCAGGGTCAAAGGCACAAGGAGCAGGACTGACCTTGAGAAGCAGATGGGTTGGGCACCTTATCCTCTGAAATTGGGGGACTCTTTTATTCAAACTTAATTCCACAGGCCAAAGTGTATAGATTCACAGTGTCTGGAATATGACTGCGTCTTCAGAGCAGATATCAAACATATTGCTAGAGTCAGAGTTGACTCTAGAAATTTCATTTCATGGGGAAATCTTAATCTTGAATTCTGTCAAACAGAGTTATACACAAAGAATTTACAGCTCATGTAAATTTGGAATCGATCAGTAAGAGAAGCATCCCTCTGTACAATGATGTCACAGTCTTACTCTCCTTGACTTAGAAGGGATTTAAACTCTGGTAAATTATAAATCTAATAAATTAGAGAAGATGATCAATATCACTATAATCGTGAGACATCCTTCAGCATTTAAATGGTCATTATTAAATACCCCATTCAACAGGTTAATTCTTATTAGAATAAAATTATTTCATGACCTATGCTCTGTAGGAACTATCAGAGACCAATTCCTAAAATCACCAGTCAGTGGGATTTTACGGTTCAGGAGATTTGCTAATAAAAATAATACACATCCAAGAATTCAGGTAAAAGCTGTTACACCACAAGGTGGCTCAGAACTTTGGAGCTGCAACTCAGAACTTGTACAAGGTCCAGAGAAGACCTGAGGTTCTTTTCTGGGGAAAATGCTAGGTTTATCTATATGTGCCCCTATAGCTCACATGAATGCTGAAACCTACTGAACTCCCACCTATGTAAAAATCTGAGATTCACAAACTCAACGGGGTGACAATACTGGCTTTTACACAACTCAGAATATCTGCAGTATGGGTCCTTTCAAAGATTATAATTTGACTTCCCTGGTGGCTCAGATGGTATAGGTCCTTTCAAAGATTAAAGTTTAGTACTTGCTAAAAGTCTATTTAAGACAGCACTGTAGCCCTTGATTCTTCTGGATTCTCCAAGTTTAGGTCTCTGTACCAAGGTTAGAGTACCACAATCTTTAAAGTACCTGGACTCTATTAACTTTATTAATGTACCTATCACTACCTGCAATAATTTTTATTTCTTTAACAGTTTATTATCTGTCTCCCCAACAAAAACTAACTTCCAAGCAGAGTATATAGAACTTGCCTGCTTTGTTCCCAAGGGCATGGAACAGAACCTAGGTATGTAGAAATTGCTCAGTTACAATTTATCAAGTTGTCAGATAAAGGACTGAATGTCCTTAAGCCTCTACAATCAATCACAAAGTCCTTTCAGTTTATACTCACTTTTGATGTCACCGAGTCCCCTCACTTTTCACTTCCACCCCGATCATTTGTTTAGACCCTCACCATCACTACTTCATAGCCGGCCGCTCTGTCCAAGCTCTCTTTCCCTCTGGTCCATACCACACATCACTGTCACACTCACCTCCTGAAGGCACAACTTTAATCACATATCCTTACTCCCATTCAAAACTCTTCAGCAGTTCTCTATTACTTAACAAGTGAAGACCAGACTTCTCAGTCTAACATTACAAGCTCTCATGACTTGGCTCCAGCACTCCCTTCCCAGAGTCACTGCCCACTCTCCAAATTCCAATCAAATGAGACGAGTCCACTTTCTCTTACACTGTCCTATGCCCTGGTTTCTGAGTCTTTGTTCATATTCTTCTCTCTGCCTATAATGTTACAGTCTATCTCTCATTTCTAAAATCCAAACCCTAATCCAAACATTATTCCTACTATGAAGTAAATAAGGCCTGTTCTGAGGCCCCCTATCAAAAGTGATATCACACTACACACTATTATGTTATAAGCTACAGAAGGGTAAAAACCGACTTTATTAATCTTTGTTTCCCACAAGCAAACCCAATACCCCCAAGGCCTCACACAGAGGAAGTACTCAAGAAGTAATGACTGAATAAACAGATCATATTTTATATGAGACAACCCAAACTAATATATATTCCACGTCAGTTTCTCTCATTTCCGTTAGAGTCAGTTAATACTGGGAGGGTAGCACAACTCCCACGGCCAAGAAAGCAGCCAAACAATAAAAGAAGACGGGACAGAACAACTTAGAATATTCAGGAAATTACATCCTTTGTATAATAAAGACTTGAGACCAATAAATCAAGAAGAGCACTAGGTGGAGGCCATCACCTAGTGGTCTCTTGATGACATCGCTCCTCATTCTAAGGCTCTACAAGAGGAAAGGTCAGACTGGTGGCATGTAACAGTAGTTCAGCCCTCCAAAATCTCTAAAATATCAGGAAACCTATTTCCTGATCTACTTGTTCAGCCCCTAAAGGAAACTAATTCTTCAGGAAAGGAAAAGATACGCTGGTAATCGGTCTTTTCCCCCGGAGAGTTCCATTTAGTTTGGTAGATGGGAAAACTTTTCATTTGGGGAAAAAAAAAAACCCATGATGTACCCTTTCATGGTCAAAGCACTTAGAAAAGTACATTGTGTTTTCATATGCATTACCTCATAAGACTAACTCATTCCTTTAACAGATACGGGTTGAACACTTACTACAGGGCATGAACACACTGCTCTGGCTAATGAGCTTACAAGAGGATGAACAAACAAACAAATATATCGTATGCTAGGTATATAATGGAGAAAAATGAAGCAGGGCTGGTACAATAGGCTGTTTTGTTTTGTACTGGGTAGGCAAGAAATATTCTTCACAACAGCACTGTAGGATACCTGGGAGCTTAGTTATTAGCATAATTTTAATCTTCCAGATTAGGGAAACTGAGATGCTGAATGGTTAAGTGACATGCCGGAGATTCTCCAGAATCAAGTGGAAATGGGATTAGAAACAAGGTTTCCCAACTTCTGGTCTATTACTAAAGCTATAAAAGAGGAATGTGATTTAAGAATGCTTAAGTTCCTTTCCATCTAGATAATCATACTCATAGAATAGGAAAGAACTCTGTATATGAATGTCATTAACCCATCACCCTTATAATGGCCTTCCAGCCACTGGCTCACAAGCATTTGCCTCAATTTGATTTGGTGAATAAAATAATGGAAACATTTTGTTTTTTTATATTGTTGCAAAACAGTTTTTTAAAACAAAGTTTTAAAACATCTAATTTTTATTTAAAACGGAAAGCAGCATCTAGGCTTATTATTGGAGTAGACAATGGCACCCCACTCCAGTACTCTTGCCTGGAAAACCCCACGGACGGAGGAGCCTGGTAGGCTGAAGTCCATGGGATCGCTGGGAGTCGGACAGGACTGAGCGACTTCACTTTCACTTTTCACTTTCATGTATTGGAGAAGGAAATGGCAACCCACTCCAGTGTTCTTGCCTGGAGAATCCCAGGGATGGGGGAGCCTGTTGGGCTGCCGTTTATGGGATCACACAGAGTCGGACACAACTGAAGCGACTTAGCAGCAGCAGCAGGCTTATTATGCAAAAACAGGCAATGTTAATATCATATTAGCAATATTTCAAATCACACGTAATGAACATACTCTCCTTTAACCGTCTCTGCTCTGCACACCTGTTGAAAGTGTGTGAAACTAGATTCAGCAAGGATTTTCTGCCAGGAGCTCATGGGTCTGTGTGCGTGAGAGCCTTAACAGTTCTTCATTTGAGGAAGCTGATGGCACTAATACTAGTGAGGTAAGGAGAAAACTGTCAACGTTGCTGGGAACGGAGGCCCTGCCATACCTAACCTGTTGTTCAGTTGCTCAGTCATGTCTGACTCTTTGAGACCCCATGGACTACAGCACACCAGGCTTCCCTGTCCTTCACTATCTCCCAGAGTTTGCTCAAACTCATGTCCATTGAGTCAGTGATACCATCCAACCATCTCATCCTCTGTTGTCCCCTTTGCCTCCTGCCCTCAATCTTTCCCAGCATCAGGGTCTTTTTCAGTGAGTTGGCTCTTTGCATCAGGTGGCCAAAGTACTGGAAGTTAAACCTAAAAACCACTTCTTATCAAACACAGGGCTGAGATCTTAATGTGTCAGGAGGAGAAATCAGTTTCAATGTAAAGAATCAAGTTAGGCTATTAGGAAGAAGAGGCTTCAGGGCTAGGCCTGGATGAATCGGGAGAGTGTCACAAGGTGAAGTTAAAGGACAGAGTATATTCCAAGAGGAGGGAATGAAGACCAGAAGGCAGGGAGGACACTAGGGAAACACAATAGCTTGCTACAGTAAACATATATGATAGGCATACATGTAAAATGGATGTCTAGTTGCCCACTCTTACCTTGCAGATATTACAGACAAGGAAACTGAAGCCCAGAGAATTTAAGTGATTTGGCCAAGGGCAGACAAGGGGCAAAGGCAGAACTAAAATGAAGGTTTTTATATTCCCAGTAGGTACTCTTTTCACTGCACCATTCTGCTGGTAAGCTCGGGGATTGATAATTGAAAGGAAAGATAATTTTCCTTTGAAAGTAAAAAAATGTGAAGACGTAGGTTAAGTAAAAGTGTCGTATGTTAGTCGCTCAGTCTTGTCTGACTCTACGGACTGTAGCCTGCCAGGCTCCTCTGTCCAGGGAGTTCTCCAGGCATGAATATAGGAGTGGGTAGCTATTCCCTTCTCCAGGGGATCTTCCTGACCCAGGGATTGAACCTGAGTCTCCTGCATTGCAGGCAGATTCTTTATGGTCTGAGCCACCAGGGAAGCTCTGGTTAAATAAATTCCCTCCAAATTACAGGTATAGCTGAACAGTGGTAGCAATACTGATACTGAGCCCAAGTCTCTTGAACAAATTGTCCAGGGCTACCAGACTACGTAGAGCTCCTTCACTTGAGAAGGTAAAACAATGGAGCTAACACACAGACCTCCTTTCCCTGAGAAGCATGGCCTTCTTAGGGCCCATGCTAAGAAGGGCTATTACACCACAGGAATCATCAGGGATGTGAGTGAAAAAGCAGGTCCCCCAGCCCATCTCCATATGTGCACGTCCAGTTTCAGAAGAACCGAACCAACTGAGACAGAAGGTCAATTAATGAAAAATTAGAAAAGTGGAAAACTAGAAACACATTGTAACAAACTGACAGGAGGCACTGGCTTTTGACAAAGTTATTTTACATTATTAAACTTATAAAATGAGGAGGCTGAACTAGATGATGTCTAAGGCCACCATATTCTAATTTTCTATGATTCTAGGTTGACTCCAATTTGCAAGAAAAGACAGACATGAAAACTTGAAGGTAAACTGAACTTTAGGAGACCATATGTACTTTTTTAATGCAATAGGTATGTACCCTATTTAAAAGCACATAATCAATCCTATAATTTGGATTTTTGTTTATAGGACTTTCTTACAAGACAGCATATCCACTGAACAAAAAGGATACACATAACAGTCACTGGTTTTCAGGAACAGGAGAAAGAGTAGAAGCTAACTCTGAAGGCCTTCTTTCAACTTAATCCATAGATTTTCTTGCTGCCAACTTAAGACAGCTCTTAGAAATATACAAGGCCGTTTAAAATTCAACAAATTGCTATAAGCAAACATGGCCCATTCTTTTTAACTTTGCATAATATTTCATAAAACAAAAAAATCAAGAGTCATTTAACCACTCACTATACAGAAAATAAATAATTTTTAAAAATTCAACAAGTTATTATTAAGAATTGGAGAGTATAGTTTGTAGTGAAGACAGAAAGACTAGGAGCAACAGAGAAAAAGTCCTTGGTTTGATTCACTAAAGAAAGTGTGGAAGGGGAGAAATGAACTGAAAATTTACCCTGTTAAAACTTAAGATTCTACAGTATGAAAGAAGGGAAAACAAATAACAAAATTAAGACTTTAATTGACTTTAAAAAATAACAGAAAGAAAACCAAGAACAAAGGCATTCACGTCAGTTCAAGTTCCTAAAAATAACTTGTTTGTTTTTGCTTGTACATATACTGTTATAAATAGCTTCCCTCATAGCTCAGTCAGTAAAGAACCTGCCTGCAATGCAGGAGACCTGGGTTCAATTCCTGGGTCAGTAAGATCCCCTGGAGAAGGAAATGGCTACCCATTCCAGGATTCTTGCCTGGAGAATTCCATGGACAGAGGAGCCTAGCAGGCTACATACAGTCCATGGGGTCACAAGAGTTGGACACGATTTAGTGACTAAACCACCACCACCATACTGTGTAAAGAAACTCTGGAAGATACTACTAACAGTGCTTACCTGTTCAGGGAGGCAGGACATGCACAGATGAGAGATGGGTATAAACGGGAGACTTTTTACTGAGGTCTTCTTTACTGAATAGCTTTTACTGAACTTTTAACCATGGAAACATATTACCTATTTTATTTTTATTTTTTGGCTACAGCACACGGCTTATGGGATCTCAGTTTCCCAGCCAAGGATCAAACCCGCACCCCCTGCAGTGGGAGCATGAAGTCTTAACCACTGGATCACCAGGAAAGTCCTTATATTACCTATTTTTAATATTAAATACATTTAAAAGTTTAAATGTCCTTTAAATTCAATTATTTGCAGGTAACACTTGAAAAACAAGAAAGTCAAAGAACGGAGACATCCAAACAAAGTACCAAGAAGTGAAGAATATGTTGTAGCACCGGGAGGTCTGAGACAATTCAAGGAAAGGGTGATCTGGATTGTGGAGGACCATCTGGGGAAGTCAGGTGAAAAGTTCCATGAATACCACTGTTCAGGGCCCCACGTAACTCACGACAGCTCATACCAGGGCCAGCTTGTACAACAGTACCTTGAAAATGGGAAACACATATCTCATGGCCCTGTGTCCCTGGACACTGTAAAGTCTACAATGGATGAAACCAGAACTTTACTAATAGGGAACTAGTTTTCCTTCATCCTCTAAAATAAAGAGAGAAGGAAATGAGAAACCAGTTTCCATGAGTCCCAAAAATGATCAATGAGGTAGAAAACGAGAACCAAAAAGAAAAAATTTAAGAAATCCATTTGTAGCATTAAGCAAAGAAAAGAGATTTTACTTTGCAAGAATTACTTAAGGCAGCCCTTGAGAAACAAACAGAAAGAATGTCCTTACTTAAGGTCATTTCTCCTCTCAGGATGTTTTGGTTTGTGGGTTGATTCCCAGTGTGCTTCCTCATAGGGGAGACCTTGCTAATCCAGCCCAGTGAAAGGCCTATTTAGTAAGAAGTATTAGTAATGCTGGTGAAGATATGCAAGTGAATTTAAACAAGCCTATTTCTTTAATCAACTGAAAAAGTCCTTATTTAAAAATAAAATTAATACCTCTGAAGTGCTACTAATGCTCTCTCTTGTCATGGGTGTTTATTTGCTTTATAATAATCATAAACTAAGCATTTATATTTTATATATATATAAAAGCATTTATATTTTAAGAACTTTTCTGCATGGTGGTGTATTTCAGTTTTGTTTTTTTTTAAAGAATTTTAAAAACACAATTAAAGTTATCCTTTCCATAAACTATTTACCCTGTGGTGAGGCCAAAGGCCAAAATCAGATTTCCTATCATGAAGAGTCAGTCCCCTACTGGACTGCCATTAACATCTGGCCTACCCAAAACAGGGTAGCCATTAGGGCCAGAGACCCACTGTCTTTGGGTCCTCACTTCCAAGTTAGCACCACTCAAGTCTAAGGCATTGGGAATGAAAAGAGGTTGTCTACAGGGCAGGAACCAGGGGAAAAGGCATGCCAAGGAAAACTAGGTTCTGACAATGAACCTAGCTCTCTAGTTTTAAGAAGACGAAATTTAATTTGTATTTGAGTTGGAAAAACAAATAGTTCAAATAAAAGTAAAGAGGTTTTAGCCACCTGAAAGGCCAGGGTCCAAAGGGCCTTACCTATCAGTTTATTGCCATAAGGCTTCTCTGGTGGCTCAGAGGGTAAAGCGTCTGCCTGCAATGCGGGAGACCCAGGTTCAATCCCTGGGTCGGCAAGATCCCCTGGAGAAGGAAATGGCAACCCACTCCAGTACTCTTGCCTGGAAAATCCCGGTCAGGGGAGTCTGGGAGTCTACAGTCCATGGGGTTGCAAAGAGTTGGACTTTCACTTTATTGCCATAGGAGTATTTTCTGAAAAAGTTCTACTATGACTATGGATGCAAGAGCAGGAAAGAGGAGGGAAATATATCTTAAAATATTTCAAAATTTTACAATCAACAAAATATTCTTCTGAAAACAGCCTAAGATTCCATGTTTCCTTATTCACTAACCCAGATATTTAAACCTTGTCTCCTTCCTCACCCACCTACCCCTATTCAGCAAAGGCCAGATTAAAACTTTAGATTTTAAAAGAGGGAGAAGTAAACAAGGAAATCAAAGACACTTTATGAAAACTTAGCCCCAGAATTTGACACTTGACCAAGTCCTTAGAGGTCTTATTCAACCTCTCAGTTTCTACCACGTCTATGAGACATTTAGGCAGAGTGGTGAAGTGACTTGCTAAAGGACATGAACTAGTTTTGAGAAGATTTTTTCTTTATTTACTACTTCCCCCCACCATGAACTATTTGTGGCAGCTTAAAAAACACACATACTAAAAAGATAACTATAAATAATAAACATGGTGAATTATGATAGAGCAAGGATTTCTTCTAATCTAGTACATTTTTATATCATATGATGTTTTGTTCCTTAAACTTTCTAAATTTCCCAGTAGAAGTTATAGGCTACCAATTCTGCTTTATTCCCAGTAGATAGCTGTTCTGAGCTGCAAGAGAAGTGAGCAGGTGAAGGGTCATTTTGTGTAGACAATTACTCAACTGTTTTTGCCACTCGGAACTAAGATGCCTCCACAACTATAGCTTAATCAAGAGATCTGTTCACCTCGAGTCTTACTTCTGGCCAGTTGTTAAGACAAAGAAACAGAAATTTCTTCCCAAACTGAGACTGAAAGGCAATTTTAGTTAAGGTCAGTTTAGAAGGCAGTTTGGTTAATAAAGGCAGTTAAGCTTTATATTTGTAAATATATAATTACACAAAGTCCTTTTCCCCTTCATCTGGAAACACCTATGGATTTAATTCTTTCAATGACACCTGTCAAATGAGGGATCTCTAACATGCTATCTGATGTCAGGCTTTAGCATTTATGGCTAACTACTTGGCTTTTGGATTAACTGGGGGCTTTGCTTCTTCACTTGTTGCTTAGTTTCAAAAGATAATCATGAGAAAGAAACCCCCCCCCCCCAAAAAAAGAAACCCAAAGTTTGGTCAAATATGTTAGGGAAATTTGTAACTCTTGGCCAAATGAAGATCAGTATTTCTTTCACTCACATTCCCTGCTAGCAGGAATAACAGAACTGATTCTCATGTTAAGAATCAGTGCTGGTGGAACTCAGACAACGTGTAACAAGGCCAAAGACCTGGCCTTCTCACTGGCCCAGTTTGGTTTACTCTATTCTATTCCTGTCCCCGGTGGTTATGATCTAATGTCACAAAGGAGGCGAGGTTAGAGTACAAATTCATCTCTATTACATTAACAATAGGCTCTGTCGATACTGCAATATCATTTTTATATTTAAAGATAGGATTCTGAATGTGTGTGTGAGCAAGATTCTACAGGGCTGTACCATCTCTCAGTATGCCAATTTTTCTTGACTATATCAAACAGTCCCCATTTCATTTATGTAACCCCCCTTTTTTTTTAAATAAATCTTTTTCTGATTTGACATGGAGCCAAAAACAGAAGTCTTATTAACAGACTGAGAAGTGCCAAGACCCACAAATGACTCTTGGTAGCAATTAAAACAAAAAAGAACCCCCATAAACCGGAACTGAAACAAAAGTTTAACTACTTATCCAAACTCTGGCAAAGAGACACAACTCTTTCTCCCCATCTCCCCTAAGCCTGTTAGGAAAAGGGGATCTGAAGCTGCTGCTCCTTCTCCTCCAACTCACTTTCTGCGTCAAATAGTATGGGTCAAAGTCCTCCAGGGGAACCGCGACCAAGCCTTGTGGGATGTCCCCATAGATGAAAGGCAAACTCTTCCCTGCCTCCAGGTCACTGTTTGGCTTGGGCTTGCTGTCCTCATCGTCCTCCCGATGACTGCCATCGGCCTTGGGTGGCTTCTTGAGCTTGCTCTCGGCGATGCGCCTCTCGATGTTTGCCAGTGACTCAGGGGTGAAAGGCTTGAAACTATCAGGGCCTGGTGGTGCGAGCAGCCGCGCTGCCATCTTCTCATCCTGCAGCAGCTTCGTTAGTTATGCTGCGTCCAGGACAGGTCAGCTCTGGAAGAAACAGCAACACAGACCGCATTAATCAATCACTACTCTAAAAGGAGGCCAGACCAAACCACCTCACGCTCAACCTCTATTCACAGTCTTCGCAACATGTAGTTTCTTCTATGACACGGTTATTTTTCTCTTCAGAAAATCTGTGGCACGAACGGACAAGGCAATGTTCATAACCACCCCCCAGGGGAATGAGCAGCCAAGGAGATCAAAACATGGGGGTCTTCTGGATTGCTAGTTTTTATCACTGACTTAGATACTACTCCCCTGGTGGCTCAGACGGTAAAGAGTCTGTCTACAGTCGGGAGACCTGGGTTCAATCCCTGGGTCAGAAAGTTCCCTGGAGAAGGAAAAGGCAACCCACTCCAGTACTCTTGCCTAGAAAATCCCATGGACGGAGGAGCCTGGGGTCCATGGGGTCGCAAAGAGTCTGAGCAACTTCACTTTCACTTTCGACACAACTCACCATCAGGGACCAACTCCAAAGATACATTCCATACCCTCTATGTTTAAGTGAAGAAAGTCAGGCAAATACAAATACTATATGCTATCACTGTATGTGGGATCTAAAAATGACAACAGACTAGAGAATATAACAAAAAAGAAGCAGACTCACAGATATAGAGAAGAAATCACTGGTTCGTTGTTTAGTTGCTAATTCGTGTCCAACTCTTTTGCGACCTCACGGAATGTAGCCTGCCAGGCACCTCTGTCCATGGGATTTCCCAGGCAAGAATATTGGAGTGGGTTGTCATTTCCTTCTCCAGGGAACCTTCCCGACCCATGGATTGAACCCATGCCTCCTGTATTGGCAAGTGGATTCTTTACCACTGAGCCACCAGGGAAGCCCAAACTAGTGGTTACCAGTGAGGAAAGGGGAGGAAAGGGGGGTAATATAGGGATGGAGAGGTACAAACTATTAGGTATAAAGTAAGCTACAAGGATATAAAGGACAACACAGGGAATGTAGCCAATATTTTATAATAACTATAAATGGAATATAACCTTTAAAAATTGTGAATCACAAAATTATATACCTGTAACTTATATAATATTGTACAGCAACTATACTTTAATAAAAAACATAAAAGATTTTCTTATAGACAACATTTTAAAAAAAGGTATATTCCATACTCTCAAGGAACGTCTATTCTAAGTAAATGAGGATATTTAACATGACCCAGAGGTGCACATCTATGCTCAAGTTGTCTTCTTCCTAGGACCGCACAAGGGCAAACTGTCACTCTTTTCACATTTCAGCTTCTGAAAACACTAAACCCTTCAAAACTTTGGAGGCACAACAAATAGCATAAAAGCACTTCCATGGGCTTCGGCTCTTTTGTTTCAAGTTCTTTTTCAATTCACAAAGTTTTGTAAAAATCGGTCTGGGATAAAAGTCCAGACCAAGCTGATGACCAAGCTCATGCCAGAGAAAATCACAAAGCAATTTTCTTCAAGGAGAGGGCAGACATTGCTCCATGTACCTCCCACTCAGCAACAGGAAAGCAAGTGGAGGCGGAATCTTAGACACTTTCCTCTGAGGCAATATAGCCTTGCAGGGTGAACGACAGCAGAAAGGCCCCTGAGCTGGGCTCACGCCAGAAGGGCAGGAAGTGAGAACTGAATCACAGTTCAAATTCCCTTCTCAACAGAGAACCTGAAGGAGTGCCATACTAGAGCCAACGATTTCTGAGCAAGGTATCTGAAAAACCCATTTTCATGTATGTTTATACAGAGCCCTAGGTTACTGAAATACACATCTGGGAACAAGGGGCTCCCTAATGTCAAAGCCACAGTGTTATAAAGGCCACAGCAGGTGGGTCTCCCTGTGAAAGCTCTAGTAGTGCGGTGTTGCTGCTTCTCCCCTTCATTGTGTGAGCTCTACAGACTATCCAGGAAATTGTCTTAAAAGGCCAAAGACTGTTCCTTTCCTCCCACTTAGCCCTTAGGGTCCTCTTCAAGGCAAGTATCCATAAAACTTGAGGCTCCTCAAGAGAACAGTAGTAGAGTTATCTCTAAATAATTTGGCAGTGAAATACCCAAGGGCTCTTTCCATATTACAAATACACCTGCAGAGAGCCCCAATTCTCCAATGGTGGCAAGATGGTGGTGGCATTTTCCAAAGGCAGTGCATGGTATCCACGCGGGCTGATCGCTCACTGGGCTACAGACTGGCACCAGGGAGGCCAGAACCACAAGCTCGCTCCCACTGCACGCACACAAGACGCCGTCCCACAGATCGCGGGATCAAAGAAATCATTTCACATATGAGGCATGGGATTTTAGAGCTGCGAGGGATTTTATATATCCAGACCATTTCAAGAATTAGGAAACTTGCAGTCAAAAGAGATGAAACTTGCCCAAAGTCACAGGCCAAGGGAAAAAAAAAATCACAAAGAACTCTGACTCCTCCTGCTCATACTTCTTTTATTATGACAAGTATCAGTTGCCCATCTTCTGATCCTACTCCGACTCCCACTACTCCTCAACAGGAAAAATCTGGTTCGAGCAAATCACAGGCTAATGCCAATGGTTCTACTGATCTAAGACTTTACTCACACTGTTTTCCCCAAACCTAAAATTCCTTTCCTCTTATCAGTCTCTGAATTGCCTCCAATAAAACCTTACTCCTCCAGAGAACCTTCCCATCAGCTCTAGCCTTTACTAATTTTTTTCCATGCGTGAACTCCTACAGCTTTGTCATGATCACAGTTAACATTCATCACATGTTTGCTATGTTCAGGTATTGTTCCAAGCACCTTGCTTGTATTAAGTCGTTTAATCTCCAGAAAAAAATCAAAAGCAGATATTATTATTGTCCCCATTTAACAGATGAGGAAAAAGAGGCAGAGACTAATTAACATAGCTTGTCCAAAGCTACACAGATGAAAAACAACAAAGTCAGGATTCAAGACATCCTATTCACGTTTGTTTTGGCTCTCTGCTATTAATTACTTGCACTGTGTAAATCCTGAGGGCTTGAGGGGTATCTTAAACTTCTTTTGTATCCTTTTCAGAGAGAATAAGATTATGCCTGGAACCCATAATTGGTCCAATACCTGGGACTCCTTGGCTTCCGTAGCCGCACTCATTCTCAACCCTGGGTCACCCTCGGTTTCTCTTAGAGGGCAAGGAATACTGCAAAAGGAAGTCACTGCAGATGCTGACAAATTCCTGTGACCTGAGTCCACACACCTGGGCTCTTCACAGGCAATGCCATCCTACAAGAAGTCCTCTGCCTTTGCCTTTGTTTACCCCTGCCTTTTCCAAGACCAGGTTCCCTCAATGATCCCTGCTCTCCATCACATTCTCAATCTTTACTTTTCCTCTCCTACTTCTGTATGTTCTCCCTTTATATCGTCACACCCCCCACCCCCCGCCCCGCCAACCACCTTCATTTGGCTTACATGATCCTGGTTCTCTTCTGATACCCTGGTTCTATCCATAATTGCAGTCTCTTCTTCCTCTACCACATTTTGCTTCTCTAAGGGCTGGCTGGCTTTCTACAATCTCTCTGCATCTCTCCTTCTTTTAGGGATCTCATCTACTCAAAATAATCTCTTTTCAGATTTCTGAGTGAAATCTGCTTTTCAGATTTCTGTCACCAGCCCTGACGGCTCTTCTGGGCCCCACAACTGCCTGTCACCACTTCACAATTAAAGCATTTGAAACCACTCATCCTTTTAGTTCCAAAACAGATCCCTGCACCTGGCTTTCTTAATTCTGTTTCTGGACCATTGTTTCTCCAGCCATCTCGTGTGGAGCCTCAGTCCTCTTTGCCCCATCATCCTTATTGTCCTTGACCAATCAGTCATCAGCCTCACTAAGTCTTCCTCCTTCAGAGTTTCCATTTTCAACCTAATTCAGGTCCTACTGCAATACCTTCCCACCTGTGGACCGGTCCTCAGTCCACTAGGCACATCTCCAAAGACCTGTTTCCCTAAAACTCAGCTCCGTTATGTCATTGCCCTCCCTTGAATCTAGTGGAGTTACAGAACAGAATCCAAACTCCTGCCATTTCACTGCCATTCCAGGTTTCTACAAACTTACACTTCTCAAATATTCACCTACAACGTTATACCTCTCAAACACCCTTTTATACTGCTTCCCTACTCTGGTGACTCATTTTTGTTTTAATTTTCTAGCTTTTTTTTTAAGGCAGGACAATAAAGTGTACAAATCTTAAGTGCACAGATTGGGTATTTTGTAACATGTATATTATGCATTAATATGTATACACCACATAATAATATAATATCTGTGTAACTACCACTCAGATCAAGATACAGAAGATTTATTCCCAGCTCCCTAAATGGCTCTCTTGTGCTCCCCTATCAATAACCACCGTGACCATCCCTGCCCAGCAGAAGCTATTCTGACATCTATCATCATAGATTAGTTTGACTTTAGTAGAATATAATATACTCTTCAAACTCAGGTTTCTTTCATTCAACACTGTTTCTGTGAAATTTACCTTTATTGTGGTGTAGCAGTGTTCATTCTTTTTATTGCTCTATAGTATTCCACCTAAGAATACAGCACAATTTATTCATCTATTCTACTCTGGTAGACATTTAGGTTGCTTACAGTTTTAGTCTATCATAAGTAAAAACTGCTCAGAACCTTTCTGGGCATGCCTCTTGGTGGCCACATGTGCTCCTCTCTTTCCAGCATATAGGCTGGAGTGGAATACTGGGCTGAGAAGAGGGCATGTGTTTATTTAGCTTTAGTGACACTTCAATCAGCAAGATAAGAGGGTTCCAGCTACTTCAACCAGCAAGACAAGAGGGTTCCAGTTGCTCCACATCCTCACCAACACTAAGAAATGACAGTCCCCTTAATTTTATCCAGTTCTAGTGAACATATATATAATGATACCTCACAGTTTAAAAACAAAACTTAACAAGGTGAAATTAACTGTTTTAAAGGGAACAACTCAGTGGCAATTACTTCATGCACAATATAGCGCAACCACCACCTCTGCGTGCGTGCTAAGCCACTTTGGTCGTGTCCGACTCTTTGTGACCTTACGGACTGTAGCCCACCAGGCTTCTCTGTCCAGGGGATTCTCCAGGCAAGAGTACTGGAGTGGGTTGCCATGCCCTTCTCCAAGGGATCTTCCTGACCCAGGGATCAAACCTACGTCTCTTATGTCTCCTGCATTAGCAGGCGGGTTCTCTTTTTTCCAATTATTTTAATTGAAGGATAATTACTTTACAACATTGTTATGGTTTTTGCCATACATCGACATGAACCAGCTACAGGTGCACATATGTCCCCCCATCCTGAACCCTCCACCCACCTCCCTCCCCACCCCATCCCTCTGGGTTGTCCCAAAGCACCAGCTTTGAGTGCCCTGCTTCATGCACTGAATTTGCACTGGTCATCTATTTACATAGAGTAATACACGTTTCAATGCTATTCTCTCAAATCATCCCACCCTCGCTTTCTCCCACGTGGTCCAAAAGTCTGTTCTTTACATCTGTGTCTCTCTCTTTTTTAAAAAAATTTTTATTGAAGGATAACTGCTTTACAGAATTTTGTTGTTTTCTGTCAAACCTCAACATGAATCAGCCATAGGTATACACATATCCCCTCCCTTTTGAACCTCCTTCCCATCTCCCTCCCCACCCACCCCTCTAGGTTGACACAGAGCCCCTGTTTGAGTTTCCTGAGTCATACAGCAAATTCCCATTGCTGATCTACTTTACACATGGTAATGTAAGTTCCCATGTTACTCTTCCCATACATCTCACCCTCTCCTCCCCTCTCCCCATGTCCATGAGTCTATTCTGTATGTCTATTGCTGCCTTGTAAATAAATTCTTCAGTACCATTTTTATAGATTCCATACATGTGCATTAGAACACAGTATTTATCTTTCTCGTTCTGACTCACTTCACTCTGTATAATAGGTTCTAGGTTCATCCACCTCATTAGAACTGACTCAAATGTGTTCCTTTTTATGGCTGAGTAACATTCCATTGTATACATGTACCACAATTTCCTTATCCATTCATCTGTCGATGGACATCTAGGTTGCTTCCATGTTCTAGCTGTTGTAAATACTGCTGCAGTGAACAATGGGATACATGTGTCTTTTTCAATTTTGGTTTCCTCAGGGTATATGCCTAGGAGTGGGATTGCTGGGTCATATGGTGGTTTTATTCCTAGTTTTATAAGGAATCTCCATACCATCTTCCATAGTGGCTGTATCAATTTACATTCCCACCAACAGTGCAAGAGCGTTCCCTTTTCTCCACACCCTCTCCACCATTTACTGTTTGTAGACTTTTTGATGATGGACATTCTGATCAGTGTGAGGTGATATCTCATTGTGGTTTTGATTTGCATTTCTCTAATAATGAGCGATATTGTGCATCTTTTCATTGTTTGTTAGCTATATCTATGTCTTCTTTGGAGAAATGTCTGTTTAGGTCTTTCCCCCACTTTTTGATTAGGTTGTTTGTTTTTCTGGCATTGAGTTGTATGAGCTGCTTGTATATTTTGGAAATTAATCCTTTGTCAGTTGTTTCATTTGCTATTATTTTCTCCCATTCTGAGGGTTGTCTTACCTTGCTTATAATTTCCTTTGCTGTGCAAAAGCTTTTAAGCTTAATCAGATCCCACTTATTTACTTTTGTTTTTATTTCTGTTACTCTAGGAGATGGGTCACAGAGGATCTTGCTTTGATTTATGTCATCAAGTGTTCTGCCTATGTTTTCCTCTAAGAGTTTTATAGTTTCTGGTCTTACATTTAGGGCTTTAATTCATTTTGAGTTTATCTTTGTGTATGGTGTGAGGAAGTGTTCTAACTTCATGCTTTCACACATAGCTGTCATGTTTTCCCAGCACCATTTATTCAAGAGGCTGTCTTTGCCCCACTGTATATTCTTGCCTCCTTTGTCAAAAATAAGGTACCCCTAGGTACATGGGTTTATTTCTGGGCTTTCTATCTTGTTCCATTGGTCTATATTTCTGTTTTTGTGCCAGTACCATACTGTCCTATGACTGTAGCTTTGTAGTATAATCTGAAGTCAGGAAGGTTGATTCCTCCAGCTCCATTCTTCTTTCTCAAGACATCTGTGTCTCTTTTGCTGCCTTGTATATAGGGTCATCATTACCGTCCTTCTAAATGCCATATATATGCATTAATATACAGTGTTGGTGTTTCTCTGACTTACTTCACTCTGTACAATAGGCTCCAGTTTCATCCACCTCATTAGAACTGACTCAAATGCATTCCTTTTAATAGCTGAGTAATATTCCATTGTGTATATGTGTCACCACTTCCTTATCTATTGGTCTGCTGATGGACATTTAGGTTGCTTCCATGTCCTAGCTATCGCAAACAGGCTGCCAACAAACATTGGGGTACACGTGTCTCTTTTAATTCTGGTTTCCTCGGTGTGTATGCCCAGCAGTAGGATTGCTGGGTTGTATGGCAGTTCTATTTTCAGTTTTTTTAGGAATCTCCACACTGTTCTCCATAGTGGCTGTACCAGTTTGCATTCCCACCAACAGTGTAAGAGGGTTCCCTTTTCTCCACACTCTCTCCAGCATTTATTGTTTGTAGACTTTTTGATGGTGGCCATTCAGACTAGCGTTGAGTTAATACCTCATTGTGGTTCTGATTTGCATTTCTCTAATAATGAGTGATGTTGAGCATCTTTTCGTTTATTAGCCATCTGCATGTCTTCTTTGGAGAAATGTCTGTTTAGTTCTTTTGCCCACTTTTTGATTGGGTTGTTCGTTTTTCTAGTATTGAGCTATATGAAGTGCTTATATATTTTGAAGATTAATTCTTTGTCAGTTGTTTCATTTGTTACTATTTTCTCCCATTCTGAAGGCTGCCTGTTCACCTTGCTTATAGTTTCCTTCATTGTGCAAAAGCTTTTAAGTTTAATTAGGTCCTATTTGTTTATTTTTGTTTTAATTTTCATTACTCTGGGACATGGGTCATAGAGGATCTTGCTATGACTTATGTCAGAGAGTGTTCTCCCTATGTTTTCCTCTAAGAGTTTTATAGTCTCTGGTCTTACATTTAGCTCTTTAATCCATTTTGAATTTATTTTTGTGTATGGTGTTAGAAAGTGTTCTAGTTTCATTCTTTCATACGTGGTTGACCAGTTTTCCCAGCACCACTGGCAGGTGGGTTCTTTACCACTAGCACCACCTGGGAACCCCCAAGTACCACCTCTATGTAGTTCTAAAACATTTCCATCACTTCAAAGTAAAACCCTTTATCCGTTAATCAATTTTCCTCCATCCCTCTTCCCTATACCCACCCAACCCCACCCTCCTCAGCTTCTGGCAACCATGGTGTTTGGTCTCTATAATCTACTGACTGATCTATTCTGGAAATTCATATAAATGGAATCATACAATATGTAACCTTTCGTGTCTGGCTTCTTTCATTCACACTTAGCATGTATCAGTACTTCACTCCTTTCTATGGATGAATAATGTTTCATTACATGTATGTATCATAATTTATTTATTCATCCATCCACTGAGGAACAACCGGGCGGGGTTCTTTCCACTTCTTGATTATTGTGAATAGTACATGCACATATACTTATTTTAGGCCCTGTTTTTAGTTCTTTTAAGTATATACTTAGGAGTAGAAGTGCAGGGTCATATGGTAACTCTGTATTTTACTTTTTGAGGAAATACCAAACCGTTTTTCCACAGAGGTGAAACCATTCTGCTTCTAACCCAGCAAGGTTCCAATTTCTTTACATCTTAGCCAACACATATTTTCCTTTTCTTTTTTTTTAACAGCCATCTTAGTGGATATGAAGTGGTAGCTCATTGTGGTTTTGATTTGCGTTTTCCTAATGACTAATGATGTTGAGCAGTTTTTCATGTGTTTGTTAGCTCACTGGAGTTTTAACTTGCTTTTCTATGATGATACTGAACACCTTTTCACGTGTTTATTAACCATTTAGATATCCTCCTTTGTGGAATAACAGTTTAAGTCTTTGCCCATTTTCTTCTACTGAGTCATCTGCATTTTTCTATTTATTTCATTTTTCTATTTATTTGTGGGAGTTCTCTGTACATCCTGCATACAGGTCTCTTGTCAGATATATTTCAAATATTTTTCTTGTTTTTACTTTCTTAATGGTGTCTTTTGATAAAAAGTAGTTCTTAATTTTACTGAAATTCAATCTGTCAATCTTCCCTTTCATGTGTGTGTGTTTTTGATGCTATTGTTGTTATAAGAAATCTTTTTTTTAATCCCAAGGTCATGCAGCAACAAGCTTAAAACTTCTTCTAGAAGCTTTATTGTTTTACCTTCTTATTCAGACTTCATATAATTTGGAATTGATTTTTGTATATTGTGTGAGATAAAGGTCAAGGTTCATTTTTTTTTTCCTACATGAATCTCCAATTGACTCAGCATCACTTAATTGCCTGATTACTGTTGTTTTCATTGACTCCTAAACACACTTTCATTTTCTTATTTTAAATCTCCTGAAATCTTTCTTTCCTTCTCATCTAAATTCTGTTCATCTATAAAACCAGCTTAAATTCCTCCTCCTTCTGAGGAATAAAAATAAAAATGAACTTTTTAGATTTAGAAGGAAATTGGAGACCATTTAGCCCAACTTTCCTTAACTTCACAGATAAAAAAAATTATGCAACTGCTAATCAATTGGTGACAGGTGCAGAGCTAGGGCACAGGTCTGGCCTCCAGTATAAGGCTCTTTTCACTATGCCACACTGTCTCTGAGGCAATGCACCTCACTCATCATAAAAATAAGTGCAATTTTTAGCCCCGAGAGCTCTGAAAGAGACTGAACCAGACTCAAAGTTGGTAGAGATCGATGATTAGGGCTCCCTTCTGTTGGTCATCCAGGAGAATGAAGACCTTAAAACATCAGTTGTAGCCTGAACACACACAAATAAAGATGACTCTGAAGAAAAGGGGATAGAAAAGGGAAAAAAAACTGGCACTGGAGTTAGGCTATGACATAGATGAAGGAAGAGAAGTCACCGAGGAGGAGTTGCTAAGGGAAAAACTACAGGCATGGGTACACAACAAGGATCAAATAGCAAGTAGTATGAAAACTTGTCTCAGGGCTTCCTGGTGGTGTAGCAGTCAAGCATCTGCCTGCCAACCCAGGGGACGTGGGTTCGATCCCTGGTCAGGGAAGATCCCACATGCAGCGGGGCAACTAAGCCCATTTGCCGCAACTGCTGAAGCCCACGTGCCTAGAGCCTGTGCTCCCCACCAAGAGAAGCCAACGCAGTGAGAAGCCTGCCCACCCCCTCACCCTGCAGCAACTAGAGAGAGCCCAGGTGGAGCAACGAAGACAGAACAGCCAAAAAAAAAAAAATCTTAAAAAACTTTCTCAGACGTAAAAAAGAACAAATCGGAGGGCTTGTACTTTATGGTATCAAAAATCATTACAAAGTTACAGAACCAAAGCAGTGTGGTGCTGGCATAAAGATAGACAGATAAACCAGTGTAATACATTAGAGAACCTAGAAGCATATCCTCACACATATGGTCAAACGATGTTCAAAAAGAGTGTCAAGACCATTCAATGGGGGAAAGGACAGTCAACAAATGGTGCTGGGAAAATCCAATACCCAATGCAAAAGAATAAAGTTGGACTCTCACCTTATTATACCATATACAAAAATTAACTCAAAATGGATCAAATATCAAAATGTAAGAGCTAAAAATATAAAACTCTTTAGAAGAAAACACAGGGGGAAAGCTTCATAAAGTTGAATTTGTCAATGATTTCTTGCATATGACACCAAAAGCAGAGCAACAAAAGAAAAAATGAATTTATTGTGTATCATCAAAATTAAAAACCCTTCTGCATCAAAGGACACAATTAAGAGTGAAAAGGCAACACAAGGAATGAGAGAAAATATCTGCAAATCATGTATTTCATAAGGGATTAATACTCAGGATATGTAAAGAGTTCCTATAACTCAAAAACAATGAAAAACCAAACTAATTAAAAAATGGGGACAGATGACTCGAATAGACATTTCTCCAAAAAAGATATACAAATGGACAAAACCACATGCAAAGATGCTCAACATCACTAACCATTAGGGAAATGCAAATCGAAACCCCAATGAGATACCACTTCAAACTCATTAAGATGGATATTACAAAAGGCAACAAAACAGCAAATAACAAGCGTTGGAAAATGTGGAGAAACTGTAACCCTTGTGCTGTTATGGAAACAGTATGGTGCATCCTCAAAAAACTAAACACAGAATTGCCATAAGAGTCAGCAATCCCACTTTTAGGTACATATCCAATCCAAAAGAACTGGAAGCAGGGATTCAAACAAATATTTACAGGTTCACTTAACAGCAGCAGTATTCACAATAGCCAAAAGGTGGAATCAACACAAATATCAACAGGCAGATGAATGGATAAACAAAATGGGCTATAGACATACAATGGCATGTTATTCAGCCTTAAAAAGGAAGGAAATTCTGACATATGCCACAGCAAGAATGAACCTTGACGTCAGTATGCTAAGTAAAATAAACTAGACACGAAAGGACAAATATTGTATGATTCCACTTAATATTCGGTACCTATAATCAAACGCATAGAGACAAAAAGCAGAACAGTGGTTATGAGGAGCTAGTGGGAGGAAGCAAGGGGGTTATTGTTTAATGAGTAGAGAGTTTCAGGTTGGGATGACAAAAAAGTTCTGAAGATGGATAGAAGTGATAGTTGCACAACAAAGTGAATAAACTCAAGTCTACTGAATTGTACGCTTAAATGGTTAAAAAGGAAAGTTTCATATTTTGTATATTTTACCATTTTTAAAGAGAAAAAACCTGAAACATTTACTATACCCCTATTATATGCCAGAAACTATACTGCCGATCAATATAGCTCCTTGTCTTCAGGGACCTTTAAAGTCTTCAGAGGCAGAAGACAAGTAAACAGCAAAGTAGAATAAGATAAATCCAACAGGCTTCCATAGACATACACAAGCAAGACAGCTAATCTAGTTCAGAGAGATCAGGGAAGGTTTCCTGCAATGAGTGACATCTTAGCTAAAGCCCAAAGCTGGTCAAGTAGAAGATGGCAGGAAAATGGTTACAGCTTTGTAGGAAGAAAAATAGCATATACAGACCACAGACAAGGGAGATCAGGTCCCTTAGGTACTGCCTAAGAGTTCAGTGTAACTGGACTTTAGAAAACTAACAACAGGTAAATGGGTGTCTATCGGGGAGGCAAAATCATGATCATGTGAAATGGTTTTGATTTTATCCCAAACGCAATATGAAGATTCTGAGGTTAAATGACTTGATCAAAGTTACACTTTAGGAAGATTATTCCAGCTACAGTGCAAAGAATGAGGCAGACAGCGGGGAGAAGAGGTGGAGGCGGGGCAAGATCAGAGTGAAGACGACCAGGTAGAAGAATGCTGAAGCAGCTCAGCTGAGAGAAAACGAAGGCCTGAACCAGGCAGCAGCAATAGGGGTTATGCACAGAATGGAAGGTCACCTAACCGAAGTGGGAGGTAAGGCAGAAGGAAAATTAAGAAAGAGGCCCAGGTTTTTGCCAAAGGCAATGGATGCAAGGTAGTAAAATTCAGAGACAGGGAATAAGACGTGATGCACAGCTCTGGGCTTAAGATTATGACTTCACTTTTCAACATGGGGAGTTTCAGTTGCTTTGGTACATCCACATGGAGGCTCTGAAGAGCCAGTAGATATGTGGTTCTGAAGTTCAAGGGAAAGACTTAGGGACGAGAGCTGAAAGGAGAGAAGCAGCTTGGGACAGAACTATAGCTAGACTCTGAGGACTGCCAGCCAGTCTTTGCAAATTGATATATAGCTCACTTGGAATGAGCCAGAGGAGCAGCTCTGCACTGGGAGGAAGGTGGGCGACTCTTATCACAGGAGAAGAGAGAAAAGCGCCAGATGGACAGAGTTTACACTGTCCCCACTCCCTGGACCCCCCCTTCCTCCAATGGCAACTAGATGCTAGGCGGCCAATTTTCTCCTTTGTCACTTACAGATTTCATTTTGGAAAATCCTATAACAATTCTAGACATTGAAATAAAAGCAATTTTGTCAAATCTTTATTTTACTCATTTGAAACAGAAAACATTGCAGTCCTAAGCCTTTCTTGATAACATAAAAATCTGGCTTTCCCTCCTAAAATGTCTTCTGACCCATCCCCACCCCCGGTGAACGTCGGCACCCATGCTAACTGACAGCTGCCCTGTGCATTCTTCTGTCTCACAGGTTTTCTACCTTGTGAAGCCACTTCAAAGTTTGTTCTTCTTAAGCCTCACACCCACCCAACTTTCCCAAAGCTGAGCTATTTGACTATGATTCTCAATAAGTGGTCTCTCCTAATCCTCGTAGGAGAGTCACTCTTGGCTGATTTACATCTGTCTTCCCTCAGACACCCAAGATCTTGTTTATAGAATATTTTGAAAGAGGCCTAATATGGATATAAACTTAAGATTAACCGCCATAAGTAAGTAACTCTATCAGGAGGTACATGTGAAACACTTAGACTTTGAGGACTTGAATATTTTGATCTAAAAATGCTTTTAAATGAAGTCAAAACCCATGATTATAACGATTTTAAATGGAACCAAAAGTTCCTCTGAGCAGGTCCCATCAGCCCAAAATGAAGTCAGACTTCCTCCTTGTCTATGTAGCCATACAACTATCAAGCCTAGCCTTCCATCTGCTTCTCAATAAATAGCCCAAGCAAGAGGTCATTAGACTTCCATCTCCCTGGCTCTGCTGACACTGCAGGTCACATTTTCCCTCAATTTTATCACCTGGTCCCCAACACCAGCTTTCTTTTTCTCAAATTTAACTGTCCTTCCCTGTTCCTCTAGTTCATTCCACAAGGTACCGGAGCCGTAGCCTTCCCATCCCTTTGTAGACTGTGGTTGTCGCCCTCTCGTCTATTGCCATCCTCTTCACAAGTCTCCTGATGCAAGTTATTTGAGGCAAACAATTTTTCTTGCCTATTGCTTTGTAACCAAAAAAGCATTTGGTGATCTGGGCTTCTCTACTTCTTTTTGCCTCAATTCCAACATGCACTAGATTTTGCCCTCAGTATCCTATGAATTTTTTTCGCACTAATATTGAGACTCCCCTCTCAACTAGTGGTCCCTATCTCCCATCACCACGCCGTTGTGTAAAGAGAGCAGATGTTGTCTTATTTTCCACTAGATTGTCTCCACGTATTCCAGAGAACTAGACTACTAACATATGCTTAACAATGAGGAAAGAAATCTCAGTTAACAGGCGTTCCTACTCCAAGGGAAGACCAAAGTTTTTAAGCAGCCATATTTTATCTCAAGTATCTAAGGCAGGCTTCTCAGTACAACTCCAGAGCTTGGATGAGAAATGTTCACTTTATACCATCTCCCATAAAGATCTACCGGGCGTGGTGGGAACAGGAAAACCCCTCCATATGAAGGAACCTGGTTGGAGCAGGTTGGAGTGGAGCAAGGAAGTAGCCGTACACACACAAACATTATAAAATTCCTAATTATAACTGAGGAAATCAACAAATCTCACGTGTGCGCTCACTCAGTCGTGTCCAACTCTTTGTGACCCTATGGACTGTAGCCTGCCAGGCTCCTCTGTCCACCAGATTCTCCAGGCAAGAACACTGGAGTGGGATGCCATGCCCTTCTCTAGGGGATCCTCCCAACCCAGGGATTGAACCTGCATCTCTGACACCTCCTGCATTGGTGGGCAGGTTCTTTACCACTAGCACCACCTGGGAAGCCCACAAATCTCATACTTAATGTTGCTTTTTCCCTTTACTATTATTAATAGATACAGTTAATCAGCTTAAGTCCACTGAATACATGATTTGGGGTAGAGATTCACTGCTTCTGACCGAAAATCCAACAGTTTTAAACTCTGCCTCTACTACATAATGACTATGAGACCTACTACTGTGACAAAGAAAACACAGGGGTTAATACAGTGTCTAACACGTAGAATGGGTAAAGTAAATATTAGCTCTCGATATGATCTGTATCATCAGTTTAATTTTTTCCATTCCACACAAGCTTCATAAAATAAGTAAAAATTCAAAACAGTTTTAGCAAATCATTGCATAAATCCTGCTGAACCAAGATGCCATCATTGTAGATATTCATTTTTGGTGGGTAATCTGTGATATGAAACCTAACCTAAAAATGTTCACTTTTCAGTTGATACAAAAAAATCCAAATGTGCTGTGCACAATTTAGGCAAGCTGTACATACTCTCTACTACATCACAGACCACAAACAGCCAGGGGCAGGTTTGCCAAGTTTAAGTGAGGAATGAAGATGGTTTCACTCTTACCAGAGGAGGAGATGGTGGAAACGCTTACTGGACTTACCTTTCACAAATGAGGATTAAGATATGGACTATGATAACAAAACATCACAGGGTTACATTACTTTCATCGGCATATACCTTTTTTCATTGCATTCAGAATTCAGAAATTAAGTCATGAGATTTTATAGCTAGCTTTGACTTTTCCATCTTCAAAATACAGCATTTGACTATAATGATTATTATGAGGTTTCTGTTTTCTACTGGTAAGACCCTCACCCATACGCTTCTGTAAAACCTGATGATTTGCAGTCAAAACCATAGTTGTGGGCATGGTTATGTCAGCTAGACAGCTGACATCAACACTGCCATACAGTTTTTTTTTAATTAAGACATCAGATCAAGATCTCTACTACACCGCAACGGAGATAGAATTTGAGGCCAAGCTTAAGAAACTGATATTATAATTCAGACATTGTCACTGACCGGCCGTATGGCCTTTAATAAATCAATCTAAGCTTTGGTCTTATTTATAAAAGAACGGAAATGTGTGAAATGATTTCTAGAGCTGGCTCTGCAATTTGCCAGCTAATTGACCTTGGGAAAATTACACAATATTATGGAGCCTTCATTTCCTCATTTGAGGGTTAAATGAGATGATAAATGTGAAGTAGGTCTCAATAAATAAATGATAATCATAATATTAACAATAATAATAGTTAATATGGAGTATTTACTACATGCTCTAGGCACAGCTCTAAGAGCTTTTATAATAATTCTTTTGATTATTCCTATAATCCTGTGAGGTAGTATTATTACTATCCCATATTACTGAAGCACAGAGATTAAGTAATTTGCCCAAGATCACAGAATGGTTTTCAAACCCAAGCTGTCTGGCGTCAGGGTCTGTGTTCTTAATCATTTCACTATACTACTTCTTGTTACCAGCACTTTGTCCCCTTCTCTGCACCTCTTCTGAGATCCCTTTCAGCTCCGCTTTCATAAAAATAGACTAATTAGCTACCCTGGACTCTGACAGGCTAAGCAAAGTTGGCTTCTCTGAGAGAATTACGAAAATTCTAAATGTACAGAGGCTTAAATCAGAAAGAACTGTGTCCTGATTCAATATCTATCATCAAATAATTATGTGTTGAATAAAGGAATGAACACAGAGGCTAAAAAGAGGTCAAGAACTATTTGGCTGATCCTTACCATAACCATTCATTCATTCAATAAGCACTTCCTGGGTATCTACTATATGGCAAGCACTGGAAAGCTTACAGCTTAGAAAACTGACATCAGAACACATTCTCCTAAGTCATTATCTGGCAGCCATATTGCAAAGTAAATTTCCACACTGGATGGGAGAAAGTTGGATGAAAACTTTAAAGCATGTTTGTTTTCAGGCAGTAGAGGTCTTTCTCAAGTGAAATCTTAGATGAAATGTCAATATATAATACAGACAAAAGCATCTCTGTTCTGATTGAAGAATGCAGTGAGCCTGGAGCCCACCCTCGCTCCACCCACGTCACCTTAAAGACATTTCTGCAGAGTGTCAAGATGGCTCTAAAGCTATTAACCAAAACAATGATTGAGTCTCTATCAACTCCAGAATTCAATGGACATCTCTAACAGCAATGGACAGTGATTGTTTACTAATAAAGTTCACTTGATATGGACACGCAGAAATATACGAATGTGGTTATATGCCTGTATGCAAGGTTGGTGCAATGTCTATAGAGATTACTATAACATTGTCAGGCATTTTATAAACATTACGTGTAATTCTCACAACACCAAATTAAGCAGGTATTGACAGTTTCATTTCACAAGTGAAGAAAGTAAGACTTATATAAAAAATATGAATTCCCAAGGTCATATGGGAAGAGCCCCCTTCCAAAGCCCACAGGGTTTCCCCTGTAGACTAAGGTCAAGTACTTGCCTACTCCAAAGAAGTTCTACAAACAGGAGGAAGACTTCTAATGGCAACACAAGAACAGACAGCTACGCAGGCAACTCACATGTTGCTTCACTGGTCAAAAAAAGGTTAACACCTCAACTGGGTCAGACCTAGGGCATCCAAGTAACACTGAACACCAAAGCCTTGCTCAGAGGTTGGAACATGGGCACCACCTATGGTTTTTGCTCTTCACTTGCAGAATCAATCACTAACATACACATTACCACATGTGAACTAGAAAGCCAGTGGGAGCTTGCTGCACGACGTAGGGAACCCAAAGCCGGTCCTCTTGACAACCTAGAGGGGTGGGAGGAGGAGGAGGTGGGAGAGAGGTTCAAGAGGGAGGGGACATTTGTATGCTGATGGCCAATTCATGCTAATATATGGAAAAAAACCATCACAATATTGTAATTATCCTAGACTTAAAAATAAAACATAAATTTAAAAAAAAATCAATAATACCCAGGCAGACCCATTACACGGTTACTAGATCACCTACTTACCAAACCCAGAAGCAAGGCTCACACTTCCGTGAGGTTCTACAGGGGAAGGGAAGACAGGTCACCCAAGTAGCTGCTGTGGCTCTCAGACACGGTGACTACAAGCAGGGAGACACACACACAACAGAAGGGTCTGAGACACAGCTTCAACCATGGGGTAACGAAACCCACCTCACAGGGTTACCATGAAGAGAAGATGGGAGGGCATCTGCCCAGAGCTCCAGAAGTCCTGTTATACAAATGTCAATACCCCAATACACAGTCGCCTGCCTGTGAACTGCTAAATCATTGTAGCTAACAATCCAGAGTGGTCAGCCACAATTAAAACCAGGATAGACTTTCCTGAACAAGATTTTAGACTTGTCAAGAATCCTAGGAGACTGAGCTGACAGAGGGACAATCTCTGCAAACAGTTGTGGAGGCTACAAATTAATGCAACCTCATATTTGTATGGGCTATAACATTTACAGAGCATTTTCTTTCCTTTACCTCATCTCAGTCTCACTAGTGAGGTTAAAGGAGCAAATATTGCTAGATCAAATTTCACAGAAAAGGTATTTGAGGTTAGAAAGACCAACTGACTTGACTGGATTCAAACTGCCAGTGTCACAGGGAGAAGGTATTAAAGAATCTGCTTGCCAATGCAGGAGATGGAAGAGATGCAGATTCGATCCCTGGGATGAGAAGGTCCTCTGAAGTAGGAAATGGCAACCCACTCCGTATTCTTGCTTGGAAAATTCCATGAACAGAGAAGACTGTTGGGCTATAGTCCATGGGGGTCACAAAAGAGGCAGACACGACAGCACACACGCGTGCACATACACACACTTATCCATTTCAAAAGAGGGAGAATTCCTTATCTGTTAAAACTAGCTATCTTCTGTATGCCAAAGAGAACAATGGGTAAGAAGGGAAAGGGGAAAACTCTTTAAATAATAATGATGATGATGGTGATGATAAAGAGGTCACGAAGGAAAACCCTGAGAACGTGGCTGCTACTGGAGAGAAAGCAACAGTTAGAACTGGACATGGAACAACAGACTGGTTCCAAATAGGTAAAGGAGTACGTCAAGGCTGTATATTGTCACCCTGCTTATTTAACTTCTATGCAGAGTACATCATGAGAAACACTGGGCTGGAGGAAGCACAAGTTGGAATCAAGATTGCCGAGAGAACTATCAATAACCTCAGATATGCAGATGACACCACCCTTATGGCAGACAGTGAAGAAGAACTAAAGAGCCTCTTGATGAAAGTGAAAGAGGAGTGAAAAAGTTGGCTTAAAGCTCAACATTCAGAAAACTAAGATCATGGCATCCAGTCCCATCACTTCATGGCAGATAGATGGTGAAACAGTGGAAACATGGCTGACTTTATTTTTCTGGGCTCCAAAATCACTGCAGATGGTGACTGCAGCCATGAAATTAAAAGACGCTTGCTTCTTGGAAGGAAAGTTATGACCAACCTAGATAGCATATTGAAAAGCGGAGACATCACTTTGTTAACAAAGGTCTGTCTAGTCAAGGCTATGGTTTTTCCAGTAGTCATGCATGGATGTGAGAGTTGGACTATAAAGAAAGCTGAGCACAGAAGAATTGATGCTTTTGAACTGTGGTGCTGGTGAAGACTCTTGAGAGTCCCTTGGACTGCAAGGAGATTCAACCAGTCCCTCCTAAAGGAGATCAGTCCTGGGTGTTCATTGGAAGGACTGATGTTGAAGCTGAAACTCCAATACTTTGGCCACCTGATGTGAAGAGTGGACTCATTGGAAAAGACCCTGATGCTGGGAAAGATTGAGGGCAGGAGGAGAAGGGGATGACAGAGGATAAGATGGTCGGATGGCATCAGCGACTCAATGGGCATGGGTTTGGGTGGACTCCGGGAGTTGGTGATGGACAGGGAGGCCTGGCGTGCTGCGGTTCATGGGGTCACAAAGAGTCGGACACGACTGAGCGACTGAACTGAACTGGAGACAGCTGTCAGTGCAGACGGGAAGTTTGGGGACAGAAAAAAAAGAGGAGATAGGACTTACTATATTGAGTGGCTAAAGAATACTCTTTAGGAAGTCTAGCAGTTTAATGGCCAACACACACTTTGATAACCTCTTTAAGAAGCATGCAGTGAAGACGTACATTACTCATTTAAGTCTTTTGGAGTTAAGTGTGTTTTGTTCTTGCAGGCTTTGCTGCTGTTCTGTTTTGTTTTGATGGTGCCTTAAGACAAAAGCAGGGTAGCTTACAAAAGCAGTTACACCTGAATTACAAGTGGCAGGGTGTGGGCTGGGACTCCGCGCTTCTGCTTTCTACCCCAGCGCTTCTCTATGACAACACACTGCTTTAAGCACTGTGGACTTGATGTGGACAGTCTTTTCAGAAGTATTTGTAAATATCATCACCAAATATATAGCACAGGAACATGTATCTCAATACTGTTAGTAATGCTTTCGTAATGCTATTTTTTCAAATGAAATCCTACAACTACACCCCAAGATGGGCTCATAGAAGTTAAATGATGCCTTCAGGGTCACAAAGAGAGCAGGGAGCAGAGCCAGGACTTAACTCAACATTCAGTGTGCTTTTCTGTAGGTTGATGCTTCTCGTTCAGGAAAAGAACATTATAATGGGACAAGCACAGTGATAACAAGATAAGAACTGTTATTTCTAATCTCATTTGTAATGCACTAACAAAAATTAATTTTATGCTTTTCCCCAAGATGTTCAAAGTTCTCTCTCTTATCTACGCAGAGATGATGAGATTAGCAAAAATCCTGTAGGAAAATTAAAGTAGAAAATTGTTCATGGCTGTTACAGTGCCTTAAGTCTTGTTAACCACCTCACTGAGGATAAATGAATCTGACTAACCCTTAAAGCACGACCCATACAACCTCTGGACAGTATGGTAATTCTAAACTGGTAGATATACTCTCAAACTGGTATGACGTTTAGGTTTTATGGTCTTCTGCTCAGAAACCTTCAGATTCTCATTCTCCACTGCTTTTCAGACTCTCCACTGATTTTGATTAAAATTTCAAATCCTTAAATGAGCACTCAGGGCCCTTTATAGCCTATTAATAGACATTCTCTGCTTGCATCCCATGCTTCATAAACCACTCCTCACTCCTGTATTTTTCCATTCCCATACCTGTGGCTGTGCCACTCCTTTTGCTGGGCATATTCCCTCTAGTCAAAAACAGTCCCACTCTCCCCTCAGCATATCACTCCTAAAGTACAATTTTAAGTTTTATGTTTCTGTTTCTTTTCCCCTACCTAATCATAAGCGCCTCAAGCGCAAAGATTACACTTACTAATCATTGCATCCTCCAAACACTTTGCCTTGTGCTTGGCCCATGAAGAGGAATACAATAGGACATCAGATAATTATGGCATTTATGAGAGAATAACCTCCAGGTTTTTGTCTTAGACAACAGCCATACTGAGAAGCAAATTGATTCTAATACCTTTAAAATAATGCATCCATATGTCTTGAGATTGTCAATATTCAAGAGAACTAGGGCTCAAACCAACTATATAACTAATTTTTCATTAACTATCTTTCCACATACCCATAGTCCAAGAGTTCTGTGATAAAAGGAAGTGACGGTTTGGGAATGTGGCACTTGTTGTTAATGAAATGAAGCATCGCCTTTGGGCTGAAGTGGCCTTCATTCAGACTACAAGGTGGGCGATGGTAACAGCTTTGAATCATTGGGCCCGACAGGCTGACTGACTCCTGATAGTAATAGAAATATGATAGGCTGAGGCAGTCTATAGAAACTGTATTAGTAGAGAGATGAATACTCAGGACAGCAGCTGTACCGTGGAAAGGTGGAGGCGGGCGGAGACTTCAGTTTCACAGGCATGTTCGCTGAAAACTTATCAAGTATGTAGTCATGGTTTCTGCCGTTTTCTATACACATGCTATATTGCAATAAGAAGTTTTTATAAAACGAATGATGACTAAAGAACTAAAGCATACTGCTTATAGCGAGGTCTGAAAATAACATTTAAAATCAGATAAGATGAAGGAGGAATGAATTAAAACTTTAAAAACTCATTTATTTATTTCAATCCCAGGTATACGTTCTTCATTTCAGTACTTCCTCATTCATTAATTCAAGTAAGGCACCAGCATTTGAAACTCTAGCTTTTCACTTCTCCACTTAAAAGTTCCAGAGAAAATTCTGGAATTCTTATTACTCAATCTAATGACTTCTCTTGTACCTATGAGCAGAAAATATAGTTTATCAAATGGTTCAGTTTCCAGAATGTTCCCTTCAGCTGTGACCTTTGCATTAATTGGTTCATTCAGTTTACTCTTTAATTCAAGCATTACCAGTGCTTTCTATGAGCTGGACATTGTGCTAGATACCAGGGATTAATTGAACAATGAACAAAATATCTGTATCCTATCCTTATGGAGTTTAAATTTCAGTAGAGACAGATTATCAGCCAATTACAGTGCAGTGACAACAGTCTTAAGGATAAGGTACTAGGGATCCACCTAACCCAGAATGAGGGGCAGATGGGTGTGGGTGGGGTAGACGCAGGATTTCCTATAAAAGTAATATCTAAGTTGAGAAGAAAAGGAAGTTTGTTCTATGAATGTGAAATATGAAGTCCTAGGGGCAAGACAAAGAGAAAAGAAGAATAAAAAATTAAAATTAAGTTTATTTCTCTGTAGTCTGATCCAGACCATCTTCAATCCCATGAGAATTTCTTCTAAGTAGGAAGTAATCAATTTGTTAATTATGCTGTCAGTCTTTGAAAATCATTATTTGCCTTAACATGATTTTACATAATATTAAATAGCATTCTTTGTCTTTAAAAATCCGTTTTTTTCCTGTAAACTTAATTTTTATTTTAAAGAAAAACATAAAGCAAAGAGAACAGTAAAGCACTCGTCAAATTAAAGTGTTTGAAAATTACAGCTAGTTAAGGTAACTGAAAAATACTCTCAGTCGACTGGAGAAAAGACTGTGAGTGGCTGTCAATACTACCTTACTGTCTTATTTTGATATTCTGTGATCTCATAAATAAATATTAAATAAATAGTATTTATTATCACTTTTCCCGCTGGAAAACTTGAAAAGTACAGAAAAATATTAAAAATGAAAATCATCTAGATATGAATGACTGTTAAATCCTTAAATGTTCTTTCCTTTGTCCATAATTTTACAAAGTTGGGGGTCATATTCTATATACATTTCTATAGAATATTTGTGTCCTCCAAAAATTTGTATGTTGAATTACAAAAGATAAGAGTCCCTTATAAAAGAAACCCCAGAGAGCTCCCTTGCCCTTCCTGCCATGTGAAGTCACAGTGAAAAAGACAACCTTCTATGAACCAGGAAGCAAGGTCAGACTTGAATCTGCGAGCAACTTGACCTTGTACTTCCTAGACTCCAGAACTGAGAAGTAAGTATTGGTTGTTTACAAACCACCTAGACAATGATATTTTTGTTACAGCAACCTAAACAAACTAAGATGTACATTTTGAATTCTTATTACAGTTGACTCATTTCAGGTATTGAAAAAAAAACAGATATGGACTTCCCTGATGTACAGCAGTTAAGAACTCTTGAGACACAGGTTCGGTCCTTGGTCCAGGAAGATTCCACATGCCGCAGGGCAGCTAAGCCCATGTGCCGCAACCACTGAGCCCATACTCTATAGAGTTCATGCTCTGCAACAAGAAGTCACCACCAGGAAGGAGCAGGCCACACACCACAACTAGAGAGAAGCCCCTGGTCACTGCAACTAAAGCAAGCCCTCATGCAGCAACAAAGACACAGCACAGCCATAAAAAATAAGTAAATATTTTTTAAAAAACCACACAGATAGTAACAGAACTTTACAGATACAACAGAAGCGCCATGTGTGATTTTTCCTATATAATTCCTCTCTTTCCTTCTCAAAGGCAACCACTATCTTGAATTAGGTGTTTCTCAAATTCTTGCACTTTATTTTATATTATTACCACATAAACAATGTACCCATTACAAAGGACTGTTCTGCACTGTTCTAAAATTTATTATTTTATATTATTTTTGTACTATTACCATAAAGTATCCAATGTAACATATATCCAATATAACATAAAGGATTATTGTGTATGTTCTAAAACTTTGTATAAATCCAAAATATTGACCATAACCTGAAACTTGCATTATCCCATTTCCTATTAAGGCTGACATTTATACCTTCTGACATTGTTGCTTACTTGCTAAGTCATGTCTGAGTCTTTTGCAACCCCATGGACTATAGTCAGCCAGGCTCCTCTGTCCATGGGATTTTCCAGGCAAGAATACTGGAATGGGTTGCCATTTCCTTCCTCAGGGGATCTTCCCGACCAAAGGAAAGAACCTGCTTCTCCTACATTGCAGGTGGATTCTTTACCACTGAGCCACTAGGGAAGCCCTACCTTTGACATATTTTCCTCTAATTCATGCATATTCTCAGTTTCATAGTAGTGGTCCATTGTTGACTATTCCACAATTTATCTACTCTTCTATTGATGAAACTTTGTTTCCAAAAATGTCATACTATTATCAACAACCATAAACATTCTTGTCCTGGCTGCCATGCATTCATATGAAAAAGTCTCTTGGGTATATATACTTAGGAGTTCAAATACTAGGTTCTAGAGTATAAGCATTTTTAATTTCTACACTTGAACATTAAATATTTTAAATAATAAAACTGAATAGTTCTTCAAAGCAATTATAAGGAATATCTTCATCCAAATATCCCTTCTCTAGTTTGGGTCAGGGTTCAGTTCAGTTCAGTTGCTCAGTCGTGTCCGACTCTTTTCGACCCCATGAATCCCAGCACACGAGGCCTCCCTGTCCATCACCATCTCCCGGAGTTCACTCAAACTCATGTCCATCGAGTCGGTGATGCCATCCAGCCATCTCATCGTCTGTCGTTCCCTTCTTCTCCTGCCCCCAATCCCTCCCAGCATCAGAGTCTTTTCCAATGAGTCAACTCTTTGCATGAGGTGGCCAAAGTATTGGAGTTTCAGCTTTAGCATTAGTCCTTCCAAAGAACACCCAGGACTGATCTCCTTTAGGATGGACTGGTTGGATCTCCTGGTCAAGGTACCATAATTAAAATCAAACGAGTAAACATGGAAGGCTAAGAGACAATGAGCACCAACCAGGATCTACACAGAGAAATCTACACAGTGTTACAGAAATGATTAAACAGTAATTACACCTGACTATCTTCAGATAATGTGCTATCAAGGAACTGCTGCTGTTGCTGCTGCTGCTGCTGTTGCTGCTAGGTCTCTTCAGTCGTGTCCGACTTTGTGCGACCCCACAGACAGCAGCCCACCAGGCTCCCCCGTCTCTGGGACTCTCCAGGCAAAAACACTGGAGTGGGTTGCCATTTCCTTCTCCAATAAGGAACTGCTGAGGCATCCTTAACTTTTACCAGAACTCTCTTCAGACTACATTCAGCAGGAGATAGAAAAAAACAAAGGAGAGAAGAATGTATTCTGGGGTCATAAAGAATCAGTAACAGAAATTTTCCAAAGCATATTGGTAAAAGCAAACCTCCTTAGCCAAACAGTTGATGAAGATTCTTATTGAAAATATGATTTTTAAGAAAAGAGAGACTAAGAAATTGATTTTCTTAAACAGACATTCCATGGCAAAGCAACAGGTTAGAAAATAGCTGAGAACCTTGAAAATGATAGGGAATATAGAGATGATTTCCCCTTGGCCTGTACCTTCAATGTATGTCTAACTATTATCTATGTATATGTATATATGTATGTAAACACATCCAAGGGTAAGGTAGATAGGTTACAGTTTGAAAAAGCCCCTGGGGATTCTGATACACCATTTCCTTTGGCATCTCCCTTCCCACAGCTCCCTCACGCACAGCCTTGGAAAACACTGCTGTGGGTTCTCTATAATGATGACTGGTGCAACACGTAACACGGAGCTGTACAAACTACTTCCACATATATTACTGCATTTGATTCTCAAAATAACTTGGCAAAGGTAGGTGCTGCTGTTATTCTCATTTTACCGAAGAGAAAGATAAAGCTCAGAGAGGTAAAGCAATTTGCCCAAGGTCACAGCAAGGGATGGGGAGCGAGCTGTGAAAGCACTTGAGGAAACAGAATAATGAATACAGGTCGTGGAAGGCAAGCCCGCAAGGAGGACGCACTCTGCAAAGCCTGTTCAAAAGAGTTGGGGGCTGCACACAGTGCTTCTGGGCTTCAAACGAACCCACGATTTCTTACATTCAAAAAAAGACGTAAAGCAAATATTAAATTATTTTCTATGTTTTTCTGTATTCTTAAACAATTTCATATTAAAAACACAAGAATTCTGTGGGCAAAGTTTAGAGATACTATTATATCGAGGTTAGGATGACAAGGAGTACATAGTACCTAAGGCCGAGGTAGAAAAGGTTTTACTTTTCCAGGGATCAGAAGAGGCGAAAGGTATAAGTCGAGGACTGAGACTGACATAAGAGGACACAAGCTAGAGAGAATCGTTATGCAAACAGTAGACCTAGAGGGGAACGAGGGGTCTCCAAAGAAGCCAGTTCAAGGTGATTTCAGTAGCCTGACCCCACACACCTAGGACGAACTTACTCCGGAAACGCTTCTGAATTTCCCCCACTTAACAGAAACAATTGTTTGTGCCTTTTAAAACAGCTGAATGCACCGAAGCACAATCCAGTGAGTCCTGTGGGAAAGAAGCATGACCAGTGGAAAAAGAACAGAGACTAAGAATACTAGGGTTTATCTTGGAGGAGAAATTCCTCCTTATCTTAAAAGTGGAGGCTATGGTAAATAACTTGAGCAAAGCCTGGTGAACCAGGAGTCACGGGGCAGGGGGCCATACGGCCTCATCATCTTGCTGGGAAAACCATTTTATATTAAAAAAAAGGCTTCCACTTTATCTGTCTTGCTGGTTTTACCTATTTCTCTGATCTTCCCACATTGACACAGTGGGGTGGGGGTGGGGACAGGGCTGTCTCTTGCTGAAGGTGCACAGCTGAGCCAAGAATAGAACCCTAGCATCCTGTCTCTCGGTTCACTTCTGGACCATGCTACCTCAGGAAGGAACATTTGAAAATAGTAGTTCTCTCCCACCTTGCAACCAAGCTGTGCATAAGCACATGATCAATGAATGAAGTTGGCTAAGTGACTCAGCACTGGGCTGGCTCTCCCGTGAGTCAGGCCCAGAATCCTGAGTGGTTGGAAGCACACACTCTTTAAATAAGACTTTAAAACTAAGGTCTTTACCAACCCAGGAGCAGTGGAAGATTTCAGGGGTATTTTATTTTGGTTGAACACGGATCAGGATGTCACCTCTTACATTTAAGGTGTGAAGTCAGTTTAATTATACTGTCCACAATTTTCATGGATGTACTTTCTCTGTACTCTGTAGGTTGACTCAGGAAGCAGTCTTAGAACTCAGGACCAGTTGAGTGGAGAGAGGCAGGAGCATAAAAGAGGACAGTGGATAAGCAGCTGGACTATAGGAATTAACTAACAATTTAGGATCATATTTGCCTTTCTTACTCTTTAAGGCAAAAAACACCCCAAAGTAAGGCCTTCTCGTATTCCTCTGACGATAACAACTATACACACAGCTTTGAGGGCACACCGGTAAGCTGCTCCAACCCGACCCCGTCAATAGCCGTTGGTTTTGACCACCTGCTCCCAGCAGGGAAGAAGCGAGCCTCTGAGCAATGACCCTTGTGACAGATGGCATAGTACAGACACAAAAGGGCCAGCCAAAAATATTTCTTCCCACACAGGGAGGGAGCCTGGGTGTTTAAAGAAAGGAGTCAAAGAACAAAGCAATGAAATTCACCAAGTGTATCTGACACTCACCCTCAGGCTATCAGTAGTCTTTTGAATGACAAATGAATCAAAACCTTTGATGAAGGGACCTCAGGACTCTGGGTACAACAAGCTGCCACTAGCAAGGTTTTAGAACAAATTATCTTGGGAAAAAATGTGACAATGAGCTTAGTGAAGGACTCTCAGAGCCATTTAAGAGAACCTGAGCACTTAAGGCAACCTCAAAATCAACTTCAATTTTCAGAGACTGACTAGTCTTGAAATAACACAAAGAGTTCAGAGGACAGTGATTGCAGATGTCAGTCTTGCAAGGGACTTTAACTTGCAGGAAAAAAAAATCCATTAGCCCCTGCTTCGGCTGGATTACCAGTATTAGGAGGGAAACCTAAAAGAAGCAAAAGTAGAGACGCTGGCATAGAAATAGGTGAAAAAAAGCAAGTGTCACTTATCATGTGCCAATGCCCAGCACTCCACAAGGAGCCTTTACACACAGTACGAAAGAAGCATTATTTGTTGCCATTTTTAAATGGAAAAAAAAAAAAAAAAGGCATCATTATTCACAGCAGCAGAAAAGTGGAAGCAACCTAAACCTCTACTGACAGATGAATGGATAAAGAAAACGTGGCATACACATACAATGGAATATTGTTAAGCCTTAAAATGGAAAATCTGACACAAGCTACAGCATGGAGGAAGCTTGAAAATATGCCGAGTGAAATAAGCTCAGCACAGAAGGACAAATACTGTGTGATTTCCCTTATACAAGGTACCAAGAGTAGTCAAGCTCACAGACAGAAACCAGAATGGGGGTTACCAGGGGATAAGGGGGAGGGGAAAAGAGGAGTTATTTTTTAATGGGTAGAGTTTCAGTCCTGCCAGATGAAAAAGTTCTGGAGGTGAATGGTGGTGATGGCTGTACAACAATGTGAATGCACTTAATGCCACCGAACTGTACACTTAAAAACAGCTAAAATGGCAACTTAAGTGTCCAACAATAGATGAATGAATAATACGAATGAATGAAGATGCGGCACATATATACAATGGAATATCATTCAGTCATTAAAAACAATGAACTCTTGCCATTTGCAATAAGACAGATGCACCTAGGGCTGTTGCCCCAAATGAAATAAACCAGACAGAGAACGACAAATTTGTATGACTTCACTTAAATGTGGAATCTAAAAAACACAAAAAAGAATGAACATAATAAAAAAAAAAAGACAGTCACAGGGCACAAACAGTTTATTGCCAGAGGGGTGGAGGTCGAGGAGGAGAGACATCAGTGAGGGAGATTAAGAAGTACAAATTTCCAGTTGCAAAATACAGGGGTCATGGATATGAAACGTACAACGTGGGGAATAGAGTCGGTAACCGTGTGATATCTTTGTATGGTGAATGACTGATATCTTTGTATGGTGACATATCACAACCAGACTTCTCACAGTGATCATTTCGAAATGTATAGAGATACTGAATCACTGTGTTGTGTAACAAGAACTAACCTAGAGTTGCAGGTCAATTATACTTCAAAAACAGACAAACTCATAGAAAGAGATCAGATCTGCGGTTATCACAGGCCAAAGGGTGGGAGGAGGGGGAAGCTGGATGAAGGCCATCAGAAGGTTCAAACTCCCAGCTATGAGATAAATAAGTAGCAGGGGGAAAATTGGTTAAAGTGGTAAACCTTATGTTATGCATATTTTACCATAATTTTTAAAAAATGAAATAAACATGTAATAGGAAACAAAGTTAAGAAACATGTCAGATCAAAACTAGTAAATGGGGGAACCAAGATTCAAGCTTGTTAAGTTGCATGGGCATGCCTTCCTCCTCCACCACAGAACAGTCCAGGCTCTCAGAGGGAAGGAAAAGGGTCAGGAAGAGAACCTTGCTTGACCACAGCTGACCAAGCTGTAATGGCTAATCGACATCCGCTCCCTTCCCACTCGCTGGTCTCTCATTCAGGTGTCTTTACTACAACCTTGTCTAATCTTCTCCTTTCATCTCATAGCCTTCTCCCAGGAGTATACCCTGGTTAGGGAACATCCTGTATATTCCAAGCTCACCATCACCACCCAGCAGATTCTGACAACCTTCCAACCCAAAAAGACTCCCTGAATTGGAAAGTAACTGAATATCACAACTCCAGGTATGTAGGTCCTCTAACCAGTTCTTACTTGCTGAAAAAATTATGCTGCAGAATTCACTTGCAAAGCAAAACAAAGTTTAAACTGCTAGAGTTCTGAAGCACCTTAACTTGTTTACCTGACCCAGAGGTTCTACACTGGGGAGGTTTTGCCTTTCACAGAAATTTTGGCATTGTCTAGAGACATTTTGGGAGGCTTCCCTGTGGCTCAGTGGTAAAGAATCTGCCTGCAATGCAATAGACCCGGGTTGCATCCCTGAGTCGGGATGATTCCCCTGGAGAAGGGAATGGCTACACACTCTAGTACTCTTGCCTGGAAAATCCCACGGACAGTTGGGCTACAGTCTGTGGGGTTGCAAAGAGTCAGACACAACTGAGCAACTAAGCGTGCACACACACACACACACACACATTCTTGAGTGCCACAACTGGGGGCGAAGTGGGTGCTACTGGCATCTAGTGGTAGGCTGGGGTTGCAGCTAACCATCCTACAGTACACAGAATAGCCCACCACTACAACAGAGAATTCTCCCAATTTTCCCAATGAAAGTGCCAAGGTGGAGATGCGCCGATGGCCCAGCCAGTCCATGCCACACGCACTGCCTTTACAAACTGCCAAGAGACAAAAAACAGCTCTGCTGTTCAGAGGAACAGAGTTTTGACCTGAGGCAGTCCATCTGTGAACAAATAAGCACGTTCCACACATTCCATCAGAATTCGCCCCTGCCAGCTTTTACCTATCAACCTTAACGCTAATTCTTGAGTAGTCAGGTCTCTGATTTACACAACAGTCCTTCAAAGTCAGAAGACAGTTACCACATCTTATAAACACAGTCGATGGACATTTATATAATTGTCAATGGTACCCCACTCCAGTACTCTTGCCTGGAAAATCCCACGGATGGAGAAGCCTGGTGGGCTGCAGTCCATGGGGTCACTAAGAGTCGGACGCAACTGAGCGACTTCCCTTTCACTTTTCACTTTCATGCATTGGAGAGGGAAATGGCAACCCACTCCAGCGTTCTTGCCTGGAGAATCCCAGGGAAGGGGGAGCCTGGTGGGCTTCCGTCTATGGGGTCGCACAGAGTCGGACACTACTGAAGCAACTTAGCAGCAGCAGCAGCAGACCCACTTTTATGCTTAGTTAGGTATAAGAGTCCTGCACTGAAATTCTCCAGAGCAGGTAACATACCTGCATTGTGTTGCCCAGCTTGCCAGTAAGAATATCCAGACCAGTACTTAATAGTATATAACTAGTACTCACTAACTAAACATGAAGGTTTAGTAAACATGGTAAACAGGAAGGAAACATGCCAGCCAGATATAATTCCTGGATCGGACATGCTGCGTGCTAAATTACTTCAGTCGTGTCTGACTCTTTGCGACCCTATGGACTGTAGCTCACCAGGCTCCTCTGTCCATGGGATTCTCCAGGCAAGATTACTGGAGTAGGTTGCCATTTCCTTCTCCAGGAGATCTTTCCAACCCAGGGATCGAACCTGAGTCTATGGCATCTCCTGCATTGGCAGGTGGGTTCTTTACCACTAGCGCCACCTGGGAAGCCCTCTGGATCAGACAGGTACCCTATTTTAGGGGAGACATGCCATTACTAGAACAGGCCTATTGATACCAATACCTGACTCCTCTTTCCACTTTAAACAGTCTCTACCATTCAGGCCAGCAAGACACACACACACACATCCCCCAGCCCGTGAGAATCCCTACACAGCAGGAATCCTCTTCATCCTCCAGAAGGAAAGTAAACCAAACATCTCCATAAAAAGCTGCTAATTCCTGGCCTATCTGTTTAGCTGAGCTACAAAACTGCTAAAAACCTCTGACACTCTACATGGATTATATTATTAATGACATCAGCAGTCTAAGAGATTGGCTCTGCAGAAGCAAGAGGCTTCGTAAGCATTAAGTCTCAACCTTGAAGAGCTACTCTATACAATGACAAGGACTCACCTCTGAACAAAGTTTGAAGGTTGCTTGTTTGACTGAGACAGAGGTATAGCTACACTGAATAACTGCAATTTTAAAATGACTCTTAAAATCTCAACAACTTGGCCTTTATGACTGTCCTACCAGGGCATGCACCGACTAGTACACCATTCTCATTCTGACCTCTAACCTCCATCAGGTAAGCCCTTCTTTTGTTTCCCAAATTAAACCTACAATGTCTTTAAGTTCATCAGGATCTCCCTCAGACCTTGTACCAAGTTTGTTTCTTTAGATTGTTTCTATGATGATGCCTCCCAGGCTGTACACCAACTTGTCCCTCATGTGCATATATTCTGCTTTAGAATTAGTCCCCAAAGGGTTTATTTATAATAGATACCCTAAACACTGAACCAGTATCAATGAATCAACAAATATTTATTAAGTACCTATAATGTACTTTTCACTCTAGGTTCCATAGGAGATAGGAAATATATACAAATACTCTTTACGTACTCTCATTAAAGTGCCAAAACTCACTCAAAACAATCACTAAATATAAGAAAGAACATAATTACTAAATTACAGCTATAGATGATAAATACTACTGAAGTTCAGAAAATAAGATCAAGGTCGCTCAGTTCTCATTCCTTGGAGTTGACGTCAGAAACAAAAGGAAAAAGAAATATGTTCATTCATTCCCTCAATATTTTCTGAGGCTTTTTATGTATACTGCTGCTAAGTCGCTTTAGTCATGTCTGACTCTATGCGACCCCATAGACGGAAGCCCACCAGGCTCCCCCGTCCCTGGGATTTTCCAGGCAAGAGTACTGGAGTGGGGTGCCATTGCCTTTCCATTTTATGTATAAGACATTATAATATACCTAACATTTATACTGTACTTCAAGTCTTATACTTATTATCTCATGTCATCCTTAACGAGAACATAAAATAGGTAGACAAAGTGGTGATCATCAACCCCACTCTGTAAATGAGGAAATGAGGCTTAGAAAGAGGAAGACGCCTGCCCCCAGTGCTCAGGTTAACAACAAAACCAACAGCGGAACAAGTCTCCCAAACCCTAGTCCTCACAGTCCCAACAGCACCCCACAGCCCCTCCTCCCCTGATCCAGTCACACACATATGACCGTACTCCTTCCCCCACCACTGCTTTTTAGATGCAATGGTAAAAAGACAATTACCTAAACATAGCTTTGAGTTTTTTAAATATCTGCTCCAGATCCTTAAAAGAAAATCTGTCAGTCATATGCCTTTCCTTTTAGTTGTCAAGAAAGTGAAAACTCAAATCCATAAAATAAGCTCCTCTAAAGGATATTCAGAAAACAAGTGGAGTATGGGGGGTAGTGAAAGGGGTTTGGAGACATAGAGCAAAATGAGAGGATGTATTTTTGTATGAGATATTAATGTTGATAAGGAGAGAAATGCACTCCATCTGGTTATGAGTTTTCCATCTCTTAGGTTAAGCCCTGTGTCTTCAGAGACCAGCAAGTGCCTGGCACATGGCAGTGTGACTGAATGCATCTGTTTTTCTTGACATATCATGAGCTCCTTGTGGGCAAAGACTTCATCTCATACACTGCTGTATTCCTGTTTCAAAGTCATCAGTCAGCAACGCACTGAATTAGATTATTCGACTGGTGGGCAGAGAGAGCACCATGTAGGAAGGCTGTGTTAGTACTGTGATCTCTTAGAGCTTGTATTTGTCTATTTGGCATTCATTACTCACAGGGCCAGACTAACAGCCAGCACTGTTTACGCCTCCCCTGCCAGCAAGACCCCGTGTTCTAGACTGTCTCCTTTAATTCTCACACACAAGGCTAGTATTTCCCAGGCACTAAATCGACAGATGACAGACGTCTGTACCAGACCACAAGGAACAGTCCCTGCACCCTAAGACTCAAGCAGTTATTCAAACTAGCCAATCCTAAGCCGCTTCCCCTGCCCTGCCTTGCCTTTCCCAGAGTAGAGCAAAGGAAAACCATAAAGGCTCTGGGCCATGCTTCCTCCCTGTTCTACTCTCCTGACCAAACCTGGTGCTTCTCCCTGGGGCCCCATGTGATGAGGGCATGTCCCCTTCTCTTGGGAAATGTAAATGATAAATTCTTTTAATGGCATTGACCTCTCCATGCCTTTATAAAGACTTTACTAAGACTTAGGCACTAATCAGTTGAATACTATTATTACCATCCCACCAGACACAACAAACCAGAACCTAACCCAGATTATACCTATAGGCCGGCTCACAAAAATCTTACCTTCTCTGCTGCTGCTGCTGCTAAGTCGCTTCAGTCGTGTCTGACTCTGTGCGACCCCATAGATGGCAGCCCACCAGGCTCCCCCGTCCCTGGGATTCTCCAGGCAAGAACACTGGAGTGGGTTGCCATTTCCTTCTCCAATGCATGAAAGTGAAAACTGAAAGTGAAGTCGCTCGGTCGTGTCTAACTCTTAGTGACCACATGGACTGCAGCCCACCAGGCTGCTCCGTCCATGGGAGTTTCCAGGCAAGAGTACTGGAGTGGGGTGCATTACCTTCTCTAGTAGACGGCAAACTCCTTGTAAACAAGATTGTCTCTTATATCACATACTCACCAAATTTAACACTATAGACACAGCAGCCACATTGTAAGGTGAAACAAAGACAAGTCAATAATTAGTTGACTTTTTGCAGCCCGAATCTTTATCAATTATTAATGATCCCCTCTGATCTCAAATGCGTGACCATTCTCTAATGCTGCACAGCATGGCAATTTCCCTAAGTGTTTACAGCAGCTTTATCTATAAAGGTCCAGTGACTTGAAATTGGAAGCAACCAAGATGTCTTTCAACAGGTGAATGGATAAACCAATTCTGATGTACCTACAGAATGGAGTATTATTCAGTGACAAAAAGGAACAAGCTACTGATCATGAAACAATATGGATGAACCTTAAATGCATTTTGGCTAAGTGAACAACTACAAATTTTAAGATTCCATTCATGTGACATTCTGGAAAAGGCAAAACTCCAGGTGTAGAAAACAGATAAGTGGCATTAAACAGGTTAACCAACGTGACGGGAGGTGACTGACTAGAAGGGAAGGCGCATGGAAATTTTTAGGGAGATGGAACTGTTCTACATGGTACAAGGGTGGTAAATATATGACTTCTGTATTTGACAAAACCCAAAAAACTGTATCTTGTGTGTGTTAGTTGCTCAGTTGTGCCCGACTCTTTGTGACCCCGTGGACTGTAGCCCACCAGGCTCCTCTATCCATAGAATTCTCCAGGCAAGAATACTGGAGTGGGTTGCCATTCCCTTCTCCAGGGGATCCTCCTGACCCAGGAATTGAACCCAGGTCTCCTGAATTGCAGGCAGATTCTTTACCATCTGAACATACCTTACAAAGAGTGAACCTTAATATACATAATTTTTTCAAAAATCAAAAAGGATGTCAAGGGATCCCAAGACAGAGTACAGACTGTCACAAATGAACTTAATATAAATGTTTGACATAAACTCACTGAAGGAAGTGAGGTGAAACCAAAGTAACCTTGGAAAATGTTGCTAAAGACAAAAGGAACTATACATAAACACTGCACCCTGGTTAGTAAATCTGTTGCTCAGAGAAATATGGGTTAACAATTCTGAACCTGTTTCACATGTATACAGAATTAAATAAATAAGGAAACTCACCATCTCTTACGGTGGATGGTGACAGGCAGGTTTCTTGCTGTCAGAGAAGGAACTGCAGATAAGTAAGGGGGGAAAGCTAGAATAAACTCTGTGGTACTGCATTAGAGTCAGAGACAAGAGCGTGGATCCATGTTTACTTCAATGTGTATGCAGATGGATATACAGGAATAATTTTACATATGTACATACACGTGGGTTAGTCCACATATGTGTGCATTTCCTAGCTCTCTCCGCTGAGGGCTTACTAGCAATGTATACACCCAATGCTCAGATCTTGGTTTCTCCAAGGAAAAAAACCAAGGCCCCTGAAGAAAATGCTGATTCAAGAGCAAGGGCAGGGAAAATACAAGACGAGCTTGGAACATCTCCTAGTTTCAGAAAGTAAGGAAGTGCTCAAGTGGCAGAATGACATGGACATGTCAAAGGGATAGAGAACCCAACCTGGAATAGTTCCCAGTAGCTAAAACTGGAACAATTTGAGCAATAAATAAATAGCATGGTACTGAATGATAACCTAAAGTATACGAGTTCATATTGATATAAACTAATGACAATTAATAAACATTCAGGTAAAAAGAGTAAGTCTTCCTTTACAGAAAAATTTCAAATAATATATGCAGATACTACCTCCTCTAGGAGGTGGAGCTTAATCTTCACTCCTCCTCCCCCAGGAGTGGGCTGGACTTAACTGACTCATTTCCAAAGAATACGGTAAGGAAACAGGAAAACAGTCACTTTATGGTGGAGAAACCTGGCAAATACCACCTTAACCAAGCGATCAAGGTTAACACCACCAGCGACAGGTCTTGTTAGTGTCATACCCCCAGACAGGATATGCTGAAGAGGGCATTTCATCTCTAAAGCATTCTTCCTCAAAAACCACAACCCGAGTCTAATCCTGAGAAAGACTCCAGACAAACCCCAATTGAGAGGCAGTCTACAAAATTACTCACCAGTGCTCCTCAAAATCGCCAATCATAAAAAATGTGGAAAGTCTGAGAACCTGTCACAGACCAGAGGAGCCTAAGGACAGAGACACGATGACTAAATGCAATGAGGTACACTGAACTGAGCCTTGGACTAGAAAAAGAACATTAGTGAAAAATCGGGTAAAATCCAAACAAAGTGTTGAATTTAACAGTAAATGCACCGATTTTGGTTTCTTAGTTTTGACAAATACATGACAGTAATGTTAGACGTGAACACTGGGGGAAACGTGAGTGACGCATTCAAGAACTCTCTGAATTATCTTTGCAGCTTTTCTGTAAATCCAAAGTTATTCCAAAATTAAAAGTAGATTTCTAAAAATAATCTAATAGGGCTTCCCTAGTAGCTCAGTGGTAAAGAATCTGCTGCCAATGCAGAAGACTTGGGTTCAATCCTTGGGTTGGGAAGATCTCCTTGAGAAAGAAATGCCGACCCATTTCAGTATTCTTGCCTGGGAAATCCCAAAAACAGAGAAGCCTGGCAGCTACAGCCCATGGGGTCGCAAAGAGTCAGGCGTGACTGAGCGACTAAACAACAGCAGCAGTGCTAATGTAGGGTCAAGTTAGTGAGGAAAACTTCCTAATTAAATTTTTATTTGCAAGGTCTCTATATAACAGAAATACAGGGTCACATTATTGGGCATATCTTTTTACAGAGGGGAAATGAAGTGCCCCTGACATGTTATCTTATAAACTGCATCTACCGTAATGATACTCCTGTTAATGAAGAAAATGCATTCCCATAGCACATTCACGGTTTGGTGCTTCTCTACCAGAGGTAGAAATAATCCTCCTGGTATAGGACTACATGAGCTTCCCTGGTGGCTCAGTCGGTAAAGAATCCGCCAGCAAAGCAGGAGACCTGGGTTCAATCCCTGGGTTGGGGAGATCCTTTGGAAGAGGGCATGGCAACTCCCTCCAGTATTCTTTTTGCCGGAGAATCCCCATAGACAGAGGAGTCTGGCAGGATACAGTGCATGGGGTCACAAAGAGTCGGGCATGACTGAGCAACTAAGCACAGCACACCCAGGACTACGAGTTCGAGCTCTGATTAAGAACGCCTTCCTTCTCTCCCATACCTCCGATGAGAGTAAGTAGGTTTCCCTGGCCATTTCTGCCCATGTAGCAGAACTCTGGCCTCTTTGGGGACTCTTACTTGTCTGGTCTGGACCCCGGCCTGCTATAAAAGGCCTAGAGTTGTGACTAAGACTCTGCCCCTTCCTTCTTATTCACTATTGCCTCTGACACAGAACTAAAGAAAGCTGAACTATCCCAGTTTCTCTGTGTCCAGATTAAATTATTCCCAGAAGCATCACTGTACATAAACTGACAGTAGCAATGTCCTAGTCTGCAGTCAAATAACTGCATAGGTTCTGCATAAAGTATCTGAACTGATGAGCAACACCTGACATCCATCCTTACTATCACAATTTTGAGAGCTCACTATCTACCCGGTCATCATTACAATGCATCTTGCATTCCTAAGTGAACAAGACCGGGAGCTGAGTATGGCTCGGATCATGAACTTCTTATTGCCAAATTCAGACTGAAATTGAAGAAAGTGGGGAAAACCACTAGACCATTCAGGTATGACCTAAATCAAATCCCTCATGACTATACAGTGGAAGTGAGAAATAGATTTAAGGGACTAGATCTGATAGACAGAGTGCCTGATGAACTATGGATGGAGGTTCGTGACACTGTACAGGAGACAGGAATCAAGACCATCCCTAAGAAAAAGAAATGCAAAACAGCAAAATGGCTGTCTGAGGAGGCCTTACAAACAGCTGTGAAAAGAAGGGAAGTGAAAAGCAAAGGAGAAAAGTAAGGATGTACCCATTTGAATGCAGAGTTCCAAAGAATATCAAGGATAAAAAAGCCTTCCTCAGCGATCAATGCAAAGAAATAGAGGAAAACAACAGAATGGGAAAGACTAGAGCTCTCTTCAAGAAAATTAGAGACACCAAGGGAACATTTCATGCAAAGATGGGCTCAATAAAGGACAGAAACGGTATGGACCTAACAGAAGCAGAAGATATTAAGAGGTGGCAAGAATACACAGAAGACTGTACAAAAAAGATCTTCAAGACCCAGATAATCACAATGGTGTGATCACTCACCTAGAGCCAGACATCCTGGAATGTGAAGTCAAGTGGGCGTTAGGAAGCATCACTATGAACAAAGCTAGTGGAGGTGATGGAATTCCAGTTGAGCTATTTCAAATCCTGAAAGATGATGCTGTGAAAGTGCTGCACTCAATATGCCAGCAAATTTGGAAAACTCAGCAGTGGCCACAGGACTGGTAAAGGTCAATTTTCACTCCAATCCTAAAGAAAATCAATGCCAAAGAATGCTCAAACTACCGCACAATTGCACTCATCTCACACGCTAGTAAAGTAATGCTTAAAATTCTCCAAGCCAGGCTTCAGCAATATGTGAACTGTGAACTTCCAGATGTTCAAGCTGGTTTTAGAAAAGGCAGAGGAACCAGAGATCAAATTGCCAACATCCACTGGATCATTGAAAAAGCAAGAGAGTTCCAGAAAAACATCTATTTATGCTTTATTGACTATGCCAAAGCCTTTGACTGTGTGGATCACAATAAACTGTGGAAAATTCTGAAAGATATGGGGGCATACCAGACCACCTGACTTGCCTCTTGAGAAACCTATATGCAGGTCAGGAAGCAACAGTTAGAACTGGACATGGAACAACAGACTGGTTCCAAATAGGAAAAGGAGTATGTCAAGGCTGTATATTGTCACCCTGCTTATTTAACTTCTTTGCAGAGTACATCATGAGAAATGCTGGGCTGGAAGAAGCACAAGCTGGAATCAAGATTGCTGGGAGAAATATTAATAACCTCAGATATGCAGATGACACCACCCTTATGGCAGAAAGTGAAGAAGAACTAAAGAGCCTCTTAATGAAAGTGAAAGAGGAGAGTGAAAAAGTGGGCTTAAAGCTCAACATTCAGAAAACGAAGATCATGGCATCCAGTCTCATCACTTCATGGCAGATAGATGGGGAAACAGTGGCTGACTTTATTTTTCTGGGCTCCAAAATCACTGCAGATGGTGATTGCAGCCATGAAATTAAAAGACGCTTACTCCTTGGAAGGAAAGTTATGACCAACCTAGATAGCAGATATTCAAAAGCAGAGACATTACTTTGCCAACAAAGGTCCGTCTAGTCAAGGCTATGGTTTTTCCAGTAGTCATGTATGGATGTGAGAGTTGGACTATAAGGAAGGCTGAGTGCAGAAGAATTGATGCTTTTGAACTGTGGTGTTGAAGAAGACTCTTGAGAGTCCCTTGGACTGCAAGGAGATCCAACCAGTCCATCCTAAAGGAGATCAGTCCTGGGTGTTCATTGGAAGGACTGATGCTGAAGCTGAAACTCCAATACTTTGGCCACCTGATGCGAAGAGCTGACCCACTGGAAAAGACCCTGATGCTGGGAAAGATTGAGGGCAGGAGGATAAGGGGATGACAGAGGATGAGATGGTCAGATGGCATCATCGACTTGATGGTCATGGGTTTGGGTGGACTCCAGGAGTTGGTGATGGACAGGGAGGCCTGGTGTGCTGCATTTCACGGGGTTGCAAAGAGTCAGACATGACTGAGTGACAATGGCACCCCACTCCAGTACTCTTGCTTGGAAAATCCCATGGATGGAGGAGCCTGGTAGGCTGCAGTCCATGGGGTCACTGAGGGTCAGACACGGCTGAGCGACTTCACTTTCACTTTTCACTTTCATGCATTGGAGAAGGAAATGGCAACCCACTCCAGTGTTCTTGCCTGGAGAATCCCAGGGACGGGGGAGCCTGGTGGGCTGTCATCTATGGGGTCGCACAGAGTTGGACACGACTGAAGTGACTTAGCAGCAGCAGCAGGGTAATGATTTAAATTCAGAGAATGCATAGGCTGCCTTCTCAGAAAGATGCATACTGACTCTGATCTCTAAATCCAAATTTGTTAATGTTCAAAACAGAATTTCTAGACCCAAACAGACATGGTAAGTTTGTGATAAGCACTCTTGATAAACTTGCTTCATATGATAAGCAGAGAAGGTCACAAAACTTTATGATGATAAAAAGTAAAAGATAAAGCATTTAAACAATCAAAAGTTTCTTGAGTCTTTCCTCTACTGCATTTTCTAGAAAGCCACAATCTGAGGAAAGACCAAGGATATGCCACGAGCCATCCTCAGCACCTTCCAGTAAGCCTGCTCTACTCGAGTCATTGTAAGAACTGTCACACTTTACTTTCCCAGTTTGCCGCACAGTGGTATCTGATTCGACAGCCAACCCCTCCTTTTTTTTTTTTTTTTGGACTGATGTAGAATAGGTTTGAAGGGCATTTCAAACAAGAAATGCCAATAATGTTTTCTGTAACAACTGTTTCACTGTATTAAACACACAGCCTTCCAAGATAGCTGTTTTCCTTTGTTTTCTACTATATTACATTTCTTTTAAAAAGTTTTATATGCCCATCCAAAAATTTCAAACAATATAGGGTTAAAGGTATAAAAATTAAAAACAAGATGTCTATCTGAAGAGCCACCCAAACCAGTTTTATCACTTGATAATCTACCCAATTAGAATTCTCACTTGGAAAGCCACACGTCATTCACTTTAAAAATAGTCTTTTCAAGTCCCTATCCAGATGCCAAAACAAAAAAAAAAACCCAAAAAGATTTTTTAAAAGTCTTTTTCTTTCCAAATCAATTTTATAGCTAATTTTATTTTATTTATTAAAGTTAATTGAAGCAGATAATGACACAGTCAAAGCCAAGTAATTATGAAGATTTTTGAGCACCTCACTGATCTGATTTCTAGTCTCAGGTGTCATGTTAAAAGGATCAAAAGGAAGGTTACTAGCAAAACGCTCCATCATAGTGGAAAGTTTGACATACAGATTTTCCAATAAAGCCTTGCTTTCAAATAAACACCATAAACCATCAAAAAAACCTGAAGTGACAACTCTTTGGTATCTACATTAAATATGTCTCCAAGACTTCCACACATTCAAATTTTTCACATCAAATGTGGTGATCCAGGGGTCAGAAAAAAATCATTATATTTGTAAGGCCTCTGTTTCACCATCAGTACAGTGAATAACAGCTTTCTCCTGAACTCTCTCCCTACCTATACAGGCACGGTTATATACGTAAGCACACGTGATGGACAAAATGTTCCTCAGAAGAAAGGCTTTAACGCAAACCAACATCTGAGGATTTGGAACTGATTGTCCCATCAGTTGGTCATTCACATCCTCTTGATTGTCACAGCCTTCCTTTTGGATATTTCCTATTTAGTAATTTTACAATATATTTTTTTCCCACAGCTTGTTGGCATGTCTCTTACTAGAGTAACAAGGGACAAAAAAGAAGAAAAATGCCAATTCACACATTTTCCTTTTCTTCCACATCATGTTGGTAAAAAACCAGGCACAATCAGAGTTAGATATCAGCCAGAGATAGAGAAAGACTTCAGATCATATGAAGGTTTCTATTACGTCATCTAATAGTCCTCTCCTTACCAAGGTTTAAAAAACTGACAGATTATCTGCAGTTGTATGAAATAAGATATCAATATGCTATTAACAACTTAGTAACTCTCAGTGAACACACATCCTTTCCTGCCCAGCAATGTCACTCCCAGGTATTTATTCTATAGATACTGCCCCACATATGTCAGATAGGTACACAAGGATACTCAATGCAACTTTCCTGTTATAACAAAGGACGGAATAAACATTTATTGGTGGAATAAAGTCTATCAATAAAGGACTCATTAAATGAATCATAACATATTCTTTAAATGGCATTCTTCACAGCTGCTAAGAAGAATGAGGCCTTCTGTGGACATTGCTATGAAAGTCTCCAGGACATATTAAGTGAGAAAGCAAAGCATAGAGCAGTGTGCATAGCACACGACTGTTTTGGTTACTATATGCACACTTATTCCCATTTTATATATGGTATTGTGTGGAATGTCTCTGTAAGGACACACAAGAAACTGGTACATGGGTGTCTCCAGGGGGAGGAACTGGGTGGCCAGTGGGTAAGTAAGTAGAGTACCCCTCTAACTTTGTTCCCTTTATAACTTCCAGATTATGTACTGAGTACAAATACAATCTCTTTTTAAATTTTAATTTAAATTCAAAAACTAAAAAGAAGGAAGAAAGAGCACCCTGAACCAAAAACACTGGAGTCCTTCCTTGGGGTGTTTTCTCCATTAGGGACCCTAAAGCCTGTTAGTCCAGTCACAGATCTTTCAGGACTGATAACCTGCCTTGAAGCCACGGCCTTTTTTGCCCCTGTCTATCTTGGTTCTCTCTTAAAATGTGTCTAATAAATAGCCAAAGTTTCTGGTTCCAATTAAGATGGAGTAAGTACATTCCACAGTGTTTCTCCTAGGGAATTCAGCTAAACTCCAGGAATAGAGCTGCTCCACGCATTATCTAAAGACTAAAAAGTAACTGATAACTGGTGGACAAAGAAAACAAACCATGGCTCAAAATATCATGACATCTACGGAGTTTCCCTTTTTGCTTCTTCTAGTATCTCCTGGGCTCCAAAATCACTGCGGATGGTGATTGCAGCCATGAAATTAAAAGATGCTTGCTCCTTGGAAGGAAAGTTATGACCAACCTAGACAGCATATTCAAAAGCAGAGACATTACTTTGCCAACAAAGGTCCGTCTAGTCAAGGCTATGGTTTTTCCAGTAGTCATGTATGGATGTGAGAGTTGGACTATAAAGAAGGCTGAGTGCAGGAGAACTGATGCTTTTGAACTGTGGTGTTGGAGAAGACTCTTGAGAGTCCCTTGGACTGCAAGGAGATCCAACCAGTCCATCCTAAGGGAGATCAGTCCTAGCTGCTCATTGGAGGGACTGATGTTGAAGCTGAAACTCCAGTACTTTGGCCACCTGATTCGGAGAGCTGACTCATTGGAAAAGACCCTGATGCTGGGAAAGATTGAGGGCAGGAGGGGAAGGGGACGACCGAGGATGAGATGGTTGGATGGCATCACTGACTCAATAGACATGGGTTTGGGTGGACTCCGGGAGTTGGTGATGGACAGGGAGGCCTGGAGTGCTGCGGTTCATGGGGTCGCAAAGAGTCGGACGTGACTAAACTGAACTGAACTGAACTGAGTATCTCCTGACCTGGACTCAAAGGCAGCCCAAACTCAGAACTGTGCACCAGGTACAGAAAGAAAAAGTTCCAAGAAGACCTCCATTTTTGGCCCAAGAAACAGTAAAGGGATTCCTTAAAGGTCAAAGGGAGTAGAGGCAACCCCCCAATTTTGTCTGTTTCCCTTCTGTCCTCTCACCCTACGTTCAAGGCAACTAGGCAGCAGTTGCAATGACAACAGCAGTCAGAAAGGAAAACCTTTTCTCTGACCAGAGGAACTGTGATCCCAGGAGCCTTGAAGGAAACTCCGTTGCTTTGTTTTCTTTCCTGAGCCTCCTGTCACTTGGTTCTCAAGGGAAAGGTAATCACAGATGTGCAAGGAGAGGAGAGAAATTCAAGTCTCAGCTTTCTAGCAAGTGAAGCAAGAAGGAGAATCCTTTGGACTGGAAAGTCTGGGTTAACAACAGAAAGAAGAGGGAGCTCAGTGACGCTGTATGTGAACTCCAGGAATCACCCCCAGGCTGCACATCAAAGTATCTGACCCTCAACAACACTCTGAAGATTCTGACAATTGATCTATGAGGTACACCACTGCCCAAGTCGGAGACTAGCCACTGGCTGGTATGTACATGGAACAGATACAAATAACACAGCAAATAGCACTTTGAAAACTAAACTGATACTGAACTCCAGCCCAAAGAAGGCAGATAGGTATTTGAAGCCTGAACCCAACTAGACTGACTGCCTGATCACATAAACAAACAAATCTATAGGATTTGAACAAGATCCAAAGTCTCATATAATTTTTTAAATGTCAGAATATAAATCCAAACTGATATACAGATGACTCTTTAACATGCTTCCCTTGTGGCTCAGATGGTAAAAATCTGCCTGCAATGCAGGAGATCCAGGTTCCATCCCTGGGTTAGAAAGACCCCTGGAGAAGGGAATAGCAGCCCGCTCCACTATTCTTGCTTGGACAAGTCCATGGCCAGGGGAGCCTGGCAGGCTACAGTCCATGGGGTCACAAAGAGTCAGACATGACCAAGAGACTTTCACTTCTTCACTTAAACAACATGGGTTTGAACTGCGTGGATCCACTTATACACAAATTGTTTTCAATAACACTACACAATCTCCAGCTAGCTGAACCCACAGATATGGAACTGCTGATATGGAGGGCCAATGACAAAGTTAAATGTGGATTTTTGACTGCATGGGGGTTGGTTTCCATAACCTCCACACTGTTCAAGAGTCAAAAAGACTTGAAAATTTCAACATCTCACAAGGGAAAAGATAATCAACAAATACCAACTTCAAGATGTTAGAATTATATAACCTCAGATGACAGCACTCTTATGGCAGAAAGCGAAGAGGAACTGAACAGCCTCTTGATGAACGTGAAAGAAGAGAGTGGAAAAAAGCTGGCTTTAAACTCAACATTCAAAAAACTAAGGTCATGGCATATGCTCCCATCACTTCATGACAAATAGATGGGGAAACAATGGAAATAATTATTTTGGGGGGCTCCAAAATCACTGCAGATGGTGACTGCAGCCATGAAATTAAAAGATGCTTGCTCCTTGGAAGAAAAGCTATGACAAACCTAGACAGCATATTAAAACACAGAGACATGATGTTGCCAACAAAGGTCCGTCTAGTCAAAGCTATGGTTTTTCCAGCAGTCATGTATGGATGTGACAGTTGGAGTATAAGGAAAGTTGAGCGCCAAAGAATTGATGTTTCTGAACTGTGATGTTGGAGAAGACTCTTGAGAGTTCCCTGCACAGCAAGGAGATCCAACCAGTCCATAGGACTGACACTGAAGCTGAAACTCTAATCCTTTGGCCAACTGATGCAAAGAACTGACTCATTTGAAAAGACCCTGATGCTGGGAAAGACTGAAAGCTGGAGGAGAAGGGGATGACAGAGGATGAGATGGGTGGATGGCATCACCGACTCAATGGACATGAGTTTAAATAAACTCCGGGAGTTGGTGATGGACAGGGAGGCCTGGCGTGCCGCAGTCCATGGGGTCACAAAGCGTCAGACACAACTGAGAGACTGAACTGAACTGAACCAAAGTGGATTGCAAGGAGATCAAACCAGTCAATCCTAACAGAAATCAGTCCTGAATATTCATTGGAAAAAGTGCTATTAAAGCTGAAGCTCCAATACTTTGGCCGCCTGATGTGAAGAACTGACTCACTAGAAAAGGCCCTGATGCTGGGAAAGATTGAAGGCAGGAGAAGAAGGGGACAAAAGAGGATGAGACGGTTGGATGGCATCACTGACTCAATAGACATGAATTTGAGCAAGCTCCGGGAGTTGGTGATGGATAGGGAACTCTGGCGTGCTGTAGTCCATGGGATCTCAAAGAATAGGACACGACTCAGCAACTGAACTGACCTAAAAGCACATATTATAATCATGCTCAAAGAAATAAAGACAAATGATCTTGAAGTAAAAGGATAAGTAGACAGTCTTGACAAAGAATAGATGGAGAAGAAGGAGAAGAAGAACCAAATGAAAAAATCTAAACTAGAAATATGACAGAAATTTTTAAATTCACTAGATGGGCTCTACGGTGTAACTGAAATGACAGGTCAGTGAACTTGAAAATGGATCAACAGAATTATCTAGCTGAACAACTAAGAAAAAAGACTGGAAAACAAAAATGAACAGAGCCTTGAGGACCCATTGGACAATATCAAAAGGCCTAACATTTGTATCATCAAAGGCCGATTATAAAGGAGAAAGAGTGGTACAGAAATAATATTTGAGGGAATTCCCTGGTAGTTCAGTGGTCAGGACTTGACACTTTCACTGCCATGAGCCCAGGTTCAATCCCTGGTCGGGGAACTAAGATCCCAAAAGATGTGTGCTGTGGTCAAAAAGAAAAATATTTCAAGAAATAATAACTCAATACTTCCCAACTGTAGTAAAAGACATAAACGTATAGATTCAAGAAACTCAGTGAATATCAATCAGGATAATCTCAAAGAAATTCCTGCCCAGTAAAATCTAAAGCAGAGGAAAAAAAAATCTTGAAAGCAGTCAGAGACAAATAATGCATTACATATAGGGGAAAAAATAATTCAAATGACTGTGAACGTCTTATCAGAAACCATAGAGAACAGATGACAGCGGAAAAAGAATTTCAAGAGCTGGAAAACAATGGCCAAACCCAGAATTCTACATAGCCAGTGAAATAGCTTTCAAAAATGATGAAATAAATTCTCAAAGAAAACCAAGAGAGGTCATCACTAGCAGACTTGCCAAAGATGCTAAAGAAAATTCTTCGGATGGAAGGAAATGAACATGGAAACAGAATTTCAGGAAAGAAGAAACACTAGAAATGGTAAATATCTGAGTAAATGAAACACCCTATTTTACTTCTAAGTTCTTTAAAACATTAAAGATGACTGAAAGCAAAAATTATAACAATGTCTGATGGGGTTTTCAATGAATATAGATGCATACGACCACTACAAGATAAAAAGGAAGAGGGCAAACCAATCTTTATGGTACTAAAGTTTCTATATTCTACTTGAAGTGATACATATTAATTTTAAGTAGAATACTTGAATATGTGTACTGTAATTCCTAGTCAACACTAAAATAACTATACAAATGAAAAAGCAGTAAAAATTCAGTGTGTGTGTGTGTGTGTGTGTGTCAGCCGCTCAGTTATGTCTGATTCTTTGTGATCCCATGAACTGTAGCCCATCAGGCTCCTCTGTCCATGGAATTCTCCAGGCAAGAATACTGGATTGCCATTCCCTTCTCCAGGGGATCTTCCCGACCCAGGAATCAAACCCAGGTATCCCACATTGCAGGCAGATTCTTTACAATCTGAGCCACCAGGGAAACTCCAAAAACTCAATAGAGAAATCTAAGTAGAATACTAAAATAGTTCAAATAATCCAAAAGAAGGATGTAAAGGGAAACAAAGAAAACACAAAATAGAAAGAACAGAAAAATACAATAAAATGACAGACCTAAATCTAAAATATCAATAATTAGATTAAATGTAAATGGTCTAAACACATCACTTAAAAGAGACATTATCAGGATGGATTTACAAAAAAAGACACATTGTATGTAGTCTACCAGAAACCTGCTAAGCACAATGGTATACATAGGTTAAAAAACGAAAGGTACTAAATGTTATTATGGCTGCCTGGACTGAATTATAGAAAAGGAATAAAAAAAACATTAGTAGACAAACTGGTGAAATCTATGAAATTCTGTAGCTTACTTAATAGAGTAATATATCAATGTTAATTTCTTAGTTCTGATAAATGTACTATGGTTTTATGTAATAGGTTAACATTAGGGAAAGCTAAGTAAAGGGCATATAGGAACTCTATGTACTATTTTTGCAACTCATTTATAAATATGAAATTATTATTAAAAATGTAAGTAAAAGAAGGAGGTAAGAATATACTATGAATATGAGAGTTATCACAACTATAGTAACTGTATGTTAATAGGCTATATTAATATCAGATAAAGCAGACTTCAAAACAAGGAAAATTATCAGGGGTAAAAAGGATAGTAAGTAACAATTAAAGGGTCAATTCACTAAAATAAAAAACAATCTTAAATGTGTATGCACCTAAGAAAAGAGCTTCAAAATATATGAAGCAACAATTGATGGAACTACGGGAAGAAACGGACAAATCTACAATTTTAGAGACTTCAGTCCTCCTTTCTCAGTCCTCAATAGAACAAGTGAACGGAAAATTATCAAGGATATAAAAACATGTACATGTTAAATATATATAATTCCTATTTGTCAATAATATCTCACTAAGTCTGAAAAAATAAAGAAGAGGTAGGATGTAATGTTGCAATTGAATAATAAATAAATCACATTTTAATTTTTTTAAGAAGGAGAAAGAAAAAAATCAAGGCTATAGGAGAGTGAGGGGAGGAAAGGAAGAAGTAAAAGAGATTAAGAAGTACAAACTTTCAGTTGCTATATAAATGAGTTATGGGTATGAAATGTATATGTGGGGAATACAGTCAATAACTATGTAATATCTTTGTATGGTGACATATTGTAACTAGACTTCCATGACGATCCTTTTGAAACGTACAGAAGTATATCACTATGTTGTGTAACAGAAACATAGTGTTGTAGGTCAATTATTCTTCAAAAACAAACACACACAGAGAAAGATACAATTTGTGGTTATCAGAGGCAGTAAGTAGAAGGAGGGGAAACTAGATGAAGGCAATCAAAAGGAAGAAACTTCCAGTTATAAAAGAACTAAGTATTTGAGATAGAATGTACAACATGATAAATATAATGAACACTGCTATATATTATATATGAAAGTGTTACGAAAGTAAATCCTAAGAGTTCTCATTACAACAAAAACATTTTTTTCTATTTCTTTAATCTTATACCTACATAAGATGATAGATGCTCACTAAAGTTTTTGCAATAATCATTTCATGATGTATATAAGTCAAATTATTATGCTATACACCTTAAACTTAGGCAGTGTTCCACATCAATTATATCTGAGTAAAACTGGGAGGAAAAAAAAAATCAAGGATACCAAGGAACCAATAGCCTATCATGGACATTTACAGAACATCCCACCTAACTGTAGAATATGCATTCCTCTCAAGTGCCCCTAGGACACTCAGCAAGAGAGACCACATCCTGGGTTATAACACCCACCTCAACACATTTAAACATGTTGAAATGTTTATGTTCTTCGACCATAATGGAATTAAACTAGAAATCAATAAAATAAAAGACTTTGGAAAATCTCCCAATACTCCAAACACTCAAAGCAACACCCTTCTAAAGAATTCATTGGTCAAAGAAGAAATTTCAACATAGCAAAATTTGTACAAATGCAACCACAGCAGTGCTTATACGGGAATTTATAGTATTAAAAGCTTGTATTTAAAAAGAGGAAAGGCTTCAAATTAATGATCTAAAAAAACATAGTTTTTCACCTTAAAAAAAGAGTAAATTAATTCAAAGTAAGCAGAAGGGAAAAAATAAAAAGAGTAGAAATCAATTATATTGAAAACAGAAAAAAATAGAGGAAAAATCAATAAAATCAGAAATAGGTTCTTTGAAAAGATGAATAAAATTGATAAACTTCTAGCCAAACAAAAAAAAAAGAATGAATATACAAATTATCTATATTAAGAATGAAAGGATATTAATATAGACCCAGACACTAAAAGGCGGAGAAGGCAATGGCACCCCGCTCCAGTACTCTTGCCTGGAAAATCCCATGGACGGAGGAGCCTGGTAGGCTGGAGTCCATGGGGTCGCTGAGGGTCGGACACGACTGAGCGACTTCACTTTCACTTTTCACTTTCATGCATTGGAGAAGGAAATGGCAACCCACTCCAGTGTTCTTGCCTGGAGAATCCCAAGGACGGGGGAGCCTGGTGGGCTGCCATCTATGGGGTCGCACAGAGTTGGACACGACTGAAGTGACTTAGCAGCAGCAGAGCAGCAGCAGACACTAAAAGGATACTAAGAAAATACCTGAATGAATCTTTGTACATAAAGTTGAAAACTTAGATGAATGCACCAACTCCTTAAAAGCCACAAAGTACCAGAACTTACCCAAAAAGTATTAGACAACTTGTATTGTTCTGTATCTATTAAAGAAGTTAAATTTGTAGTTAAAAACTCCCACACAAAGAAAACTCTAGGCACAGTTCATTGAAGAATTCTACCAAATATTTTAAAAAGGAATTCTACATTTTCTCTTCCCCAAAATGAACACTTATAAACTTATTTTATAAGACCAGCATTATCCTGATACCAAAACTTGATGACAAGAAAAAAATAACAGAACTACAGACTAATATCTTCATGAACACAGATGCAAAACTCAACAAATATTAGCAAGTCATATCCAACAAAATAGAAGAACACATCACAACCAGTTGGTGTTTACCCCAAGAATGTAAGGGTAGGTCAATATTTGAAAATCAATCGGTATAATTCATTATATTAACAGATTAAATAATTTGAAAAAAATCACATAATTATATCAACTAATACATAAAAGCATCTGACAAAATTCAACATCCATTCCTGAAAAAACTCTCAATAAATTGGGAACAGAAGGGAATTTATTCAACCTGAGAAAGAGTATCTACAAAAACTAACAGCTACCATCATACATAATGGTGAGAAACTAAATGCTTTTTCCCTAAGAATGTCCACTTTCACCACTTTCATGTCTTACTAGAAGGCTATACTAACAGTAGAGGAGGTAAAGAAATAAAAAGGACAAAGACTAGAAAGAAAGATATAAAACTCATTTTTTACAGATGACATAACTATCCATATAGAAAACCCAGGGACTTCCCTGGCGGTCCTGTGGTTAAGACTCCATGCTTCCACTACAGGGGGCACAGGATTAACCCTGGTTGGGGAGTTTGAAATCCCACATACCAAACATCACAGTAAAAAAACAAAAAAAAACCAACCCCCAAAACTATAATAAAGCTCCTAGAATTAAACAGTTTAATAAGGCTGTAAGACACAACTTCAACACGAAAAAATCCATCCAATGAAGTAGAAACTGAAACTTAATTTTAAAAATTTACAATAGCTTAAAAATAGGTATAAATCTAACAATATATGAAAATCTATATGCTGAAAACTATAAAATGATTGTTGTTGTTCTGTCACTGCTGCTGCTGCTGCTAAGTCACTTCAGTCGTGTCCGACTCTGTGTGACTCCATAGACGGCAGCTCACTAAACTCCCCCATCCCTGGGATTCTCCAGGCAAGAACACTGGAGTGGGCTGCCATTTCCTTCTCCAATGCATGAAAGTGAAAAGTGAAAATGAAGTTGCTCAGTTGTGTCCAACTCTTAGCGACGCCACGGACTGCAGCCCACCAGGTTCCTCCGTGCATGGGATTTTCCAGGCAAGAGTACTGGAGTGGGGTGTCATCACCTTCTGTTCTGTCGCTAAGTCACGTCCAATCATCAGTTCTTCAGCATTCAGCCTTCTTTATGGTCCAACTCTCACATCTGTACACGACTAATGGAAAAACCATATAAGGTGATAAAAGAAATAAAATACTACCTAAATAAATGATGAAGACATTTATCATATTTATTGACTGGAAGACACAATTATCAATTCTCAAAGTGATCTCCAGATTTAATGCAGTCCCAAGCAAAACAGGGCTTTACAGGAGGCTCAGTGGTAAAGAATCTGCCTGCCAATGCAGGAGACAAAAGAGACATACTTTCGATCCCTGAGTCAGGAAGATCCCCTGGAATAGGAAATGGCATCCCACTCAAGTAGTCTTGCCTGGGAAATTCCATGGACAGAGGAACCTGGTGGGCTACAGTCCATGGGGCTGCAGAGTCAGACACGACTGAGAGACAAAGCACACACACAAGCAAAATGCTAGTGGGAGTTCTGCAGACATAGGCAAGCTATGAAATTCAGTGGAAAGACAAAAGAACTATAATGCTGTTCCGCTGCTAAGTCGTATCTGACTCTTTGCAACCCCATGGACTACACCACACCAGGCTACCGTGTCCTTCACTATCTCCCAGGGTTTGCTCAAATTCATATCCATTGAGTCGGTGATGCTATCTCATCCTCTACCACCCTCTTCTTTTACCTTCAATCTTTCCCAGCATCAGAGTTTTTTCCAATGAGTCGGCCCTTCATATCAGGAGGCCAAAGTACTGGAGCTTCAGCTTCAGCATCAGTCCTTCCAATGAATATTCAGGGTTGATTTTCTCTGGGATGGACTGGTTTGATCTCATTGCAGTACAAGGGACTCTCAAGAGTCTTCTCCTCACCACAGTTCAAAAGCATCAATTCTTTGGCACTCAGCCTTCTTTATGGTCCAACTCTCACATCTGTCTGTACATGACTACTGGAAAACCCATAACTTTGACTATACAGACCTTTGTCAGCAAGCTGATGTCTTTGCTTTTTAATACACTGTCTAGGTTTGTTATAGCTTTCCTTCCAAGGAGTATGCATCTTTTAATTTCATGGCTGCAGCCACCATCCACAGTGATTTTGGAGCCCAAGAAAATAAAATCTGTCACTGATTCCATTTTTTCCCCTTCTAATTGCCATGAAGTGATGGGACTGGATGCCATGATCTTAGATTTTTTCAATACTGAGTTTTAAGCAGTTTTTTCACTCTCCTCTTTCACTTTCATCAAGAGGCTCTTTAGTTCCTCTTCACTGTGTCATTAGAGTGGTATTATCTGCATATCTGAAGTTGATATTTCTCCCTGCAATCTTGATTCCAGCTTGTGATTCATCCAGCCCAGCATTTCACATACTGTACCCTACACAGAACTTAAATAAACAGGGTGACAATATACAGCCTTGGTGTACTCCTTTCCCAACTGGGAACCAGTCAGTTGTTCCATGTAAGGTTCTGTTGCTTCTAGACCCCCACACAGGTCTCTCAGGAGACACATAAGGTGATCTGGTATCTCTTTAAGAATTTTCCAGTTTGTTGTGATCCACACAAAGGATTTCGCGTAGTTAATGAAGGAAAAGAAGAGGTTTTTCTGGGATTCCCTTCTTTCTCTAAGTTCCAATGAATGTTGGCAATTTGATCTCTGGTTCCTTTGCCTTTTCTAAACCCAGCTTGTACATATGCAAGTTTTCAGTTCATGTACTGATGAAGCCTAACTTGAAGGATTTTGAGTATAACCTTACTAACATACGAACATGCTAAATGAGCACAATTGTATAGTAGTTTGAACATTCTATGGCACTGCCCTTCTTTGAGATTGGAATGAAAACTGATCTTTTCCAGTCCTGTGGTCACAGCTGGGTTTTCCAAATTTCCTGCTCACATTGGGTGCCATGCTTTAACAGCACCATTTTTTAGGATTTGAAATAGCTCAGCTGGAATTCCATCACCTCTACTAGTTTTATTTGTAGTAATGCTTCCTAAGGCCCATTTGACTTCACACTCCAGGATGTCTGGCTCTAGGTGAGTGACCACACCATCGTGGTTATACTGGTCATTAAGACCTTTTCTGTGTAGTTCTTCTGTGTATTCTCACCACCTCTTCTTAATTTCTTCTGCCTCTGTTAGGTCCTTATTGTTTCTGTCCTCTATCATACTCATCCTTGCATGAAATGTTCCCTTGGTGTCTCTAGTCTTTCCCATTCTGTTGTTTCCCTCTACTTCTCTGCAATGTTCCTTGAAGAAGGCCTTCTTATCTCTCCTTGCTATTCTCTGGAACTCTGCATTCAGTTGGGTATATTGTTCCCTTTCTCCCTTGCTTTTCATTTCTCTTCTTTCTCAGCTATTTGTAAAGCCTACTCAGACAACTATTTTGCCTTCTTGTATTTATTTTTCTTGGGATAGTTTTGGTCACTGCCTCCTGTACAATGTTACGAACTTCCATCCATAGTTCCTCAGGCACTCACTCTATCAGATCTAATCCCTTGAATTTAATCATCACCTCCACTGTGATAATCATACAGAATTTGATTTAGGTCATACCTGAATGGCCTAGTAGTTTTCCCTACTTTATTCAATTTAAGCCTGAATTTTTTAATAAGGAGCTGATGATCTGAGCCACAGTCAGCTCCAGGTCTTGTTTTTGCTGACTGTATAGTTTCTCCATCTTTGGTCACAAACAACAGAATCAATCTGATTTCTGTATTGACCGTTTGGTGATGTCTATGTGTAGAGTCATCCCTTGTGTTGCTGGAAAAGGGTATTTGGTAGGACCAATGTGTTCTCTTGACAAAACTCTGTTAGCCTTTGCCCTGCTTCATCCTGTACTCCAAGGCCAAACTTGTTTGTTACTCCAGGTGTCTCTTGACTTCCTCCTTTTGCATTCCAATCCCCTATGATGAAAAGGACATCTTTTTTTAGTGTTAGTTCTAGAAGGTCTTGTAGGTCTTCATAGAACTATTCAACTTCAGCTTCTTCAGCATCAGTGGTAGGGGTATAACTTGAATTACTGTGATGTTGAATGATTTGCCTTGGAAATGAACCAAGATTATTCTGTCTTTTTTGAGACTGTACCCAAGTACTGCATTTTGGACTCTTCAGTTGACTACGAGGGCTACTCCATTTCTTCCAAGGGATTCCTGCCCACAGTAGTAGATATAATGGTCATCTGAATTAAATTTGCCCGTTCTGGTCCATTTTAGTTCACCGATTCCTAAGACGCAATGTTCACTTTTGCCATCTCCTGCTGGACCACATCCACTTTACCTTGATTCATGAACCTAAGATTCAAGATTCCTATGCAATACTGTTCTTTACAGAGTCAGACTTTATTTTCACCACCAGACACATTCACAACTGAGTTTCATTTCTGCTTTGGCCTAACCACTTCATTCTTTCTGAAGCTATTAGTAACTGTCCTCTGCTCTTCAGCAGGAGCATACTGGACACCTTGTAACCTGGACAGCTCATCTTGTGGTGTCATAGCTTTTATACTGTTTATGGAGTTCTTGCGGCAAGAACACAAGAGTGGTTTACCACTACTTCCTCCAGTGTTTTTTGCAGACATAGACAAGCTGACTATGAAATTCAATGGAGAAGCAAAAGAACTATTAATAGCCAAACAATTTTGAAATAAGAAAATAAAGTTGGAAGACTCACACTACATAATTTTAAGCCTTACTGTAAAGTTACATATCTATAATCAGATCAGTGTGGTACTGGTGACAGGACAGATATATATGACAATGAAATAGAATAATCTAGAAAAAGGCCAAAACAAATATTGCCAATTGAGTTTTGACAAGAGTGCAAAGTCAATTCAAGGGGAAAAGGATAGTCTTTTTAATAGTAATGGTGCTAAAACAATCACACATCTATCTGCAAAATAAACATATAAAAATGAACTTTTACCTAAATTTCATATCCAATGAATTATATACATCTACATGTAAAATGCAAAACCATAAAACTCTTAGAGGAGAGCAAAGAACATATTTGCAAGCTTGGATTATATAAAGAATTCCTATTTACATCAAAAACATGACCCATCAAAGAAAGAAACTGACAAATTAAACTTACTTAAAATTTAAGCATTAGCTCGATAAAGGACACTGTAAAGAGAAGAAAAAGAAAAGCTACACACCAAGGCAAAACATGTTCATGTAATTTACTTCATGACTGATATCCAGGATACATGTTTTTTTAAAAAGGCTCTCAAAACTCACAGTAATAAAACAAATAACTCAGTTTAAAACATGGGCAAAAGACCTGAATAAAAGATTCGGTTAAGACATTTAACCAAAGACATATGGATGACAATATATATGTGAAAAATGCTCAAGATCATTAGTTCTTGGGGAAAAGCAAATTGAAACCACAATGAGATACCACTACATGCCTGTAAAAATTGCCAAAATAAAAAATCTGAGTGCTCAATATCACTAACCATCAAGAGAATGTGACATCAAAACTGCGTAAGAACACACAGCTGGTACGAAGCTGCTGTATAGCACAGGGAACACAGCTTGCTGCTCTGTGATGACCCAGGGGGGTGGGAGGGGACGGGAGGGAGGGAGGTGCGAGAGGAAGGGGCTATGTGTATACTTTTAGCTGACTCACACTGCTGCACAGCAGAAACTAAGACAGGGCTGTAAAGCAATTACCTTCCAATGGAATATTAAATTAAAAAAAAAACCACAGTTAGCAATCACCTCACAGCCATCAGACAGTGTTATCAAAAAAATAAATAAATAAAAAAAAGGTAACACGTGTTAGAAAGGATGCAGAGAAACTGGAGCCCCTGGCACACTGTTGGTAGGAATGCAAAACAGTGCAGCTGCTACGGAAGACAGTATGGAAATTCTTCAAAAAATGAAAACTAGACCTACCATACAATCCAGCAATCTCACTTCTGGGTAGTTCTCCAAAAGAATTAAAACCAGGATCTTGAAGAAATATTAGCTATACCATGTTCGTTGCAGCACCGTTCAATAGTTACCAAGATAGGGAGGCAACCTAAATGTCCATCTATAGATGAACACACAAAGAAGATGCGGTACACACAGACACAGGAATACTGTTCAGCTTGTTTTAAAAAGAAAGAAATTCTGACATATTCTATAACATGGATGAACCTTGAGGACAACATACTAAGTGTAATAAGCCAGTCATGGAAAGAGAAATACTGCATAATTACACTTACACGAGATATACAAAATCGCCACATTCATAGAATCCAAGTAGAATGATGTTTGCCAGGGCTGGGGGAAGAGGGAAATAGGAAGTTTCTTATCGCTGGACAGAAAGTTTCAATTAAGCAAGATGAATAAGCTCTAGAAATCCACTGTAAAACATTGGACCTATAGTCAATAACAATGTACACTTAAAATTTTGTTAAGAGGAAAGATCTCTGTGGTGTTCTTACCACAATAAAACTAAAAACAAACAAAAATTTTGACAATATCAAGTGCAAATGAAGATATTAATGACAACTCTCATACACTATTGATGGAAAAGCAAAATGGTATAATCACTCTGAAAAAAATGGTTTAGTAGTTTCTTACAAAGGTAAACATATACTTAATTACTCAGCAATTCACCCTTACAGATATCTTTGAATAATGTAAATTCAGATTCATACCAAAACCTATACATTTATAGCAGCAGTATTCATAATCACTTGAAACTGGACATATCTCAAATATCCTTCAACAAATGAATGGATAAACAAACTGATATGTAACCACACAATGGGATACTACTACGCAAAAAAAAGAACAAACTATTGATAAAGATAACAATATAGATAAATCTCCAAGGTACCATGCTGAGTGAAAGAAGGCAATTTCAAAATATTCTATTCTATAGCATGATTCTATTTAAATGACATTATAAAAAAGCAAAACCACAGAACAGAGAGCCATTTGGGAGTTGGCAGAGATCACACATTAGAGTTTGACTACAAATGGGCAGCAGAGGGCTTTTTGAGGGGATGGATCTGTTTCGTATCCTGACTGTAGTCCTGGTTACATAAATATATACATGTATTAAAACTCATAGAACTCTAGTCCAAAATTTTTTTCAACTGTCCTCTTGTAAATTTTTAAAACAACAATAAAAAATAACCAAAGCTGTTAAAAGTGTTAAAAAGGAAAAAATATATATCTGCCAAACATAAGCTAGAACTTCAAAAGCGTTTCAAATATTAGTAATATTGAACTTATTCTTGTGAAGGAAGTGGTCCTCTGTTTGGGTACAGTACCCGAATAGGAGTAAATTTCCAAATAGGAAAAGGACCCCGTGTGTCCCAGGGGCACTGCGTCTTGGCCCAAGGCTACAAGCAGATTGCAGGAGTTACGATGCCTCAGTTTCCACCAAAAGAACATCTAATGCTCTCCTGCTTAAAATACAGGCTAGCATCCATACTTCGAACTCTACAGACTAGATTTTTATAACATCTGCAAAAGTCAGCATTCAGTTCTCACAACTCTCACAAGAGTTCTCAACTAGGTTCTGAGATTAAACCATGGAAGGAAAAAACAACTGGTAAACCCTTAACAACTCAACATCTATAAGCAGTGTCTATAAGGAGCTAATGGTTCTGGAAACCTGGCTAGAAAAGTGGCATTGCTTCCTAGGAGGATTTTTTCTCCTTCAGATTTTGCAATAGATTGCACCAAGTGATAAATGCGTTGCTCTTTAAAAAACCTTTCCCTGAGCACTAGCCTGGGCCTTTAAAGGCAGGTCTGCAGAGCAGAGCCCAAGCAGGACACAGGAGTCACACACCCCTGGGTGATGGTGGCTTACCTCAGCCCTGGGAACCTGGGCAGCCTGCTGAGGAGAGGGAAGTGGAAAATGCCCACCTCCTACAAGCTGCAAGGGACAATACAGACCAGAGACTTCCTAATGGTCTGGAAGGAGCGTGTGGCTAGGAACATAGCACACTAGCCCCAAGGGTCGAGCTGCATATAAGCTTATCAAAATGAAAGATAGAAAACATCTGGATCTAATTAACAACAAGTCTTTGATATCCACTCATGACACAAACGGACTACTTTCTTTGACCCATAAAGCTTTGGAGCAATTTCTAATGCAAAGAATCTACATTAAGATCCCAAAATAAAAAAACTTTTACCCCTTCGGCACTTATGGCTTAAGTTTTCCTGTGTGAGTCAGAGAAAAAAAAATAAAAGCCTTGTGAGGTGAGTGAAGTACTCATCAGATCAGATCAGATCAGTGGCTCAGTCGTGTCCAACTCTTTGCGACCCCATGAATCGCAGCACGCCAGGCCTCCCTGTCCATCATCAGTACTCATAGGCTCATTCTATTTTGTTTCTCCACTCCACTTAATCACTCAATTCATCACTCAATTTGTGCCTTGCACCACTCCCTTTTCTAGAGACAAGGAAGAAGAATATTACAAAAAGGAAAGTGAAAAAATAAAAACCTACCAAAAAAGATGTCCCTTTCATCATAGGAGATTGGAATGCAAAAGTAGGAAGTCAAGACATACCTGGAGTAACAGGCAAGTTTGGCCTTGGGAGTACAAAACTGAAGCGGGGCAAAGGCTAACAGAATTTTGCAAAGAAAACGCACTGGTCACAGTACACACCCTCTTCCAACAACACAAGAGACAACTCTACACATGGACATCACCAGATGGTCAACACCAAAATCAGACTGGTTATATTCTTTGCAACCAAAGATGGAGAAGCTCTATACAGTCAGCAAAAACAAGACCTGGAGCTGACAGTGGCTCAGGTCATGAACTCCTTATTGCAAAATTCAGACTTAAATTGAAGAAAGTAGGGAAAACCACTAGGCCATTCAGGTAGGACCTAAATCAAATCCTTTACAGTTATACACTAGAAATGACAAATAGATTCAAGGGATTAGATCTGATAGAGTGCCTGAAGAACTATGAACAGAGGTTCATAACATTGTACAGGAGGCAGTGATCAAGACCATCCCCAAGAAAAAGAAATGCAAAAAGGCAAGATGGTTGGCTGAGAAAAGAGAAGCAAAAGGCAAAGGAGAAAAGGAAAGATATACCTGTCCGAAGGCAGTTCCAAAGAATAGCATGGAGAAATAAAAAAGCCTTCCTAAGTGAACAATGCAAAGAAATAGAGGAAAACAATAGAATGGGAAATAGAGATCTCTTCAAGAAAATTAGAGATACCAAAGGAACATTTCATGCAAAGATGGAAAAAATAAAGGACAGAAATGGTATGGAATTAACAGAAGCAGAAGATATTAAGAAGAGGTGGCAACAATACACTGAAGAACTATACAAAAATATATTAATGACCAAGATAACCATAATGGTGTTATGGCTCTACCTAGAGCCAGACATCCTAGAATGCAAAGTCAACTGGGCCTTAGGAAGCATCACTACGAACAAAGCTAATGGAGGTGATGGAACTACAGCTGAGCTACTTCAAATCCTAAAAGATGATGCTGTGAAAGTGCTGCACTCAATATGCCAGCAAATTTGGAAAGTTCAGCAGTGGCCACAGGACTGGAAAAGGTCAGTTTTCATTCCGATCCCAAAGAAAGGCAATGCCAAAGAATGCTCAAACTACTGCACAACTGCACTCATCTCACACGCTAGCAAAGTAATGCTCAAAATTCTCCAAGCTAGGCTTCAGCAGTACCCGAACTGAGAACTTTCAGATGTTCAAGCTGGATTTAGAAAAGGCAAAGGAATCAGAGATCAAATAGCCAACATTCACTGGATCATATAGAAAGCAAGAGAATTCCAGAAAAACACCTTCTTCTGATTCATTGACTATGCAAAAGCCTGTGACTATGTGGATCACAACAAACTGTGGAAAATTCTTCAAGAGCTAGGAATACCAGACTACCTTACCTGCCTCCTGAGAAACCTGTATGCAGGTCAAGAAGCAACAATTAGAACTGGACATGGAACAATGGACTGGTTCCAAATTGGGAAAAGAGTACATCAAGGCTGTATATTGTCAACCTACTTATTTAACTTTTATGCAGAGTACATTATGTGAAATGCTGGACTCGATGAAGCACTAGCTGGAATCAAGATTACAGGGAGAAATATCAACAACCTCAGATATGTAGATGACACCACCCTTATGGCAGAAAGCGAAGAGGAACTAAACAGCCTCTTGATGAAGATGAAAGAGGAGAGTGAAAAAGTGGCTTACAACTCAACATTCAAAAAACAAAGATCATCGCATCCGATCCCATTACTTCATGGCAAATAGATGGGGAAACAATGGAAACAGTGACAGACTTTATTTTCCTGGGCTCCAAAATCACTGCAGATGGTGACTGTAGTCATGAAATTAAAAGACACCTGCTCCTTGGAAGAAGAGCTATGACAAACCTAGACAGCATATTAAAAAGCAGAGACATTACTTTGCCAACAAAGGTCCATACAGTCAAAGCTATGGTTTTTCCATTAGTCATGTATGGATATGAGAGTTGGACCATAAAGAAAGCTGAGCACCAAAGAATTGATGCTTTTGAACTGTGGTGTTGGAGAAGACTCTTGAGAGTCCCTGGGATAGCAAGGAGATCCAACCAGTCCATCCTAAAGGAAATAAGTCCTGAATATTCACTGGAAGGACTGATGCTGAAGCTGAAATTCCAATACTTTGGCCACCCGATGCAAAGAACTGACTCACTGGAAAAGACTCTGATGCTGGGAAAGATTGAAGGCAGGAGGAAAGGAGATGACAGAGGATGGGATGGTTGGATGGCATCACCGACTCAATGGACATGAGTTTGAGCAAGGTCCAGGAGATGGGGAAGGATAGGGAAGCCTGGCGTGCTGCAGTCCATGGGGTCACAAAGAGCCAGAAGCAACTGAGCGACTGAACAACAACAACATACACCTACTAAAATATTACTTGTATTAGGACATCAAGATTAATAAAACAGATTGCCATCATTTAGCTAAGTGGTCTTTACGGACTTTCCTCAACCCAAACTATTTTAAGAATGGCTTCCCAAGAGGTTGCTGTTTAACTGCTCTTAACCACTATTACTTTAAGCATTCAAACTAGGAAACAGGTACAAACTTACAATATCATTGCACAGAGAACCTCCTGATGGGATTACTGTAAAGATGCTTTATAGTCGACACACTTTAAACGAAACATGCTCAGTACCACTGTGCTGCGTGGGAAGTCCTTTATGTCCCTAAACAGAGTGCTAAATTCACCAACGTCTTGGACATGAACTCTGCCCGGTCCACTGGTTCCACACAAACCATGGAGATGTCTTGCCAACAGTCTGAGTGCAAACTGCACCAAAAGTTAATTGAATTTGCAAGAACTCAGTAACTTTGGAGGGGAGAAGGAAAATTAAATGAAAAAATTCAACCAATTAAATTGCTTTTCTCTGCTGTCTGTTATTTTGCATGTGTGTGTTCTGATGTTCTGATCATCCTTTATTTTTTCTTATTCAAAGATCTTTACCTACTGCAAAATGCTAGAAGCCCACATCCTTGAGCTCACCCTTCACTCTGAACTGTCACTGTGTACTGAAGTGACACAGCAGGGCCCACTCACCACTGTCTGTGCCCTAGCTACACCAGGGAGGTTTACGCAAGTCAAGTCTGACATTTTGTATGGACAGTCCAAGATCAATACCAGAAATGACAAGCAACATTACTGGCTCATAAAGCCTAACATTTTCCCCCTGCTTTCACCTATTTAAATCCTCTCAGTTGCTACCTTTAATTCAGCCTGCAATTTCACTTACTTACTACTATGGCTTCCAAAAAGCACAGAGAATATAAGCAAATGATCAAAGAGAGAAAGTCACTGAGTTTCAGTAAGGACAAAACAGTCCTTATGAAAACAAAACAGTCCTATGAAAAGGCACATCATTCTTGTTTCTTTGTACACTAAACCAAAGGTTAGTTGAGAGTGTCAAGGAAAAAGTTGTGAGAATCAAGGGAGCTAAGTGTCTATATACGGACAGAATGAAAGACCACAAAATAAGTAAAGGATAGAAACCCACAAAGATTAAGTAATCTTTATCAGTGAGAGAACACACAGAATAAAAAAGTTGCAAGACTTAGATTTTCCTTAAAGAAAGCATGAGAAGCTCAGGGGAAAAACCCTCTGCAGAGAAAAGATCAAAAATTAGCAATCAGTAGCCTGCTAACCAAGATGCTCTGGACTAGACTGCCAACGTATATTACAGAACTTATTTCCTCAGATTTTCTAAAGAGAAGATTCTCTGTCTCTCAACTTTAGAAGAGCAAAATAATCTTTTAACTCCTCCTCCTTCCTTCCCCTCAAGTCAAGTTATTTACCAAGTTCTACTGGGCTTTCTTAGAGACTACTTCTTACATTAAAAAATGTTGCTTAAACACACACATCCATGTGACACACATGTAAAAATTATATTCATGTTCTTTCCTTGCCGTCTTCACCACTACTATCCAGGTCCAAGGCTTTGTCACCACACAACTCGGCCAAATCAAACAGCCAATTAACTGGAAGTCCATTCCTGTTCTAGTTCACCCTACTATACATTCGCTGCTGCCCAATCCTCCTAAAATATTATAAACTTTGATGACGTATCATTCTGTATGCCTTAGAACAACCACCACCTTCTATGTTCTCCATTGTCTCCAAGGATAACTGCAACGTCCACAAATTCATAATGTTGAGCTAACTCTCCCCCATCTTTGCAGGCTTATCTGCCACTGGGGTATCCTACCCTAGTCCTACTGATTTGTTCTTGGTGAAATTTCTACTCTAATTTGAATATACTTCTAATTATACTCTAATTATATTCAAATCCCCAAATTTATAACCCAGAATGGAAGAGATACCTTCAACAGTGCCTTTTGAGAAAATGTGTTTATATTAAATGACTTAATATCCTTTAAAAAAAAAAAAAAAAAGGAAATTTAAAAAAAGTACATTTAAGAATGTCACTAAATTTTTTTGCTAAGGGGGGATTAATTGATCTAAAATGACCTAGACTGAGAATTCAAATCCTCAAACTATTTTAACAGTCTTCCTCAAAAGACAATGGATATAATTGTGTGGGGGACAAGGAAGAGAAAGTGTTTACAAGCATATCATGTAGAAAGGATACAAAGAAACTGGTAACAGTAGTTATCTTTACAGAATGCACAGGGAGTGAAGGTGACAGGATAAGAAGACTTAACTTTGAAGCTTCTGACTTTTTAAACCCTTTGCCTCTGTTAACTATTCAAACAAATAAATGTTAAAGATGAATTTTATGTATAGAATGGAGAGATACCTGCAACAGTGCCTTTTGAGAAAACGTTTTTATAGTGACTTAAAATCCTTTTTTTTTTTAAAAAAAAAAAGTTAATTAAAAACACATTTAAGAATATTACCATTTTTTGTTTGTTTGTTTTATTACAAAGCAAGAAAGTATTCTCCATCTTTTCCAAAGCAGAGATCAGGAAAAGTAAGCAATCTGCAGCAAAGTTCTAGCAGAGGAAGGGGTAAAATAACATTTAAAACACAAAACATCCTCCTAAAGGTCTGTGCTAGATCCAGAAGTTCAGGATCACTCTAGCTCAGGGAATAGAACAGAGACATGTACCCAAAGGAGTCTGCAGAGGAGAGAGAACTCTCCCCAAGTTCATATCCAAATTCCCTTGTCCCTTTTCACTGCAGTCATTCTTTTTTTTTTAATTGAAGGATACTTGCTTTACAGAATTTTGTTGCTTTCTGTCAAACGTCAACATGAATCAGCCATAGATGTACATATACTGCAGTCATTCTTTTCACTTTCTCTCACTCTCCACTTTGACAATTTCTCACACTCCCAATGATTACTTCCTTATCACAGTATAAATCTATTTTAAATGCTTTATTTTCTTCAAGGTATCATTCCTAGAAACAAGACATTTCTCCTTTTAATTTTCACCAAAATCTCTGGCTATCCAATTGGGAATTCTGTGGCAAATGAGATTTTTGGGTATTCTGACCTCCAAGAAAGCGCTATCAGTCTTTTTTGAAACCCGCTCAATCCTTCTCTGCAATTTAATAATAATGCATCAATTTGCTTTCAGTTAAAAGCATTTTTATTCAGCTGCTTGCTAAAACAAAAAGATACTAGTGAATGTGAAGCAAAAGCCTGCTGCATTTATCCTTAGTTGAAGAAAAATTCCTTGTGAAATAAGAAACTAACCATGTAATAAATTAAAACCTATTTATTTACAGGGCTGTCACTCAGTAAAATGAAGGAAAAATGCCATTTCATACTGGCTTCTGGTGAACATTAAACTTTTGGAGGCTCAGCTTTCAACTGTTTGTACTTTAAAATAAGGAGAGAGTAAGAATAGATGAAAAATGAGCTACTCTTTTTTATTGATTTCTTTATCAATCACTATCTAAAAATTTACAGTAACATTTTAATTTTGACCTTTTCTCCTTTTCCAAGTTCACTCTGACGGAAATGCTAATAATCAGTTAAATACTCAAAATGTAGAAAAAGGGAGGAAAATAAATGGCACGTATAATTTATAGCCTAGATAACCCATCCCTGGATAAATAAGCATTCACTGTATTTCTCTGATGTTCTTACTCCCAGGAACTCAAAAGATTTTACAGCATAAAAAATCACACTAATCAACTGAACATGAAAGGAGCAGGATAATGAAGGAACTTCAGTGCTTTCCATTTCCAGATCCTGGAACAAGCCCGGTGAACACAGGAAGCCTCTCACCACCACCAACAGTGAATATAAAACCTCTCCAGACAACATTTTAGTTATCCTAACCCAATCAACTCCTTCCAGGATCAAGAGCGCTTCAGTTCCGAACTAAGAGCACATCTCAGACCCTCAGAGTCGCAGCTTTTCTTCTGTTCTGCTCTGCTCAGTACGACACATCTGCATATACCTAAGGGATCAGAACTGTTATCTGCTTTCACCTTTGTTCTTTTAGACTAAGAGCCTCCCAGAACTTTTTCTACTTCAACTAGGTTACCCTCACCCACCAGGAGCAATTTTTCTCTGACTCCGACACCAATTTCAGCCTTGCATAAGCAAAAAAAAGTCCAGGTGATGGTGGCCGTAATTCCCCTATGGTCCTGGTTATAACTTATGTTGGCAATGTGGGAGCATTTGTGAGGAGCCAAACATGTGTTTATGTGCAAGAGAAATTAAGAAAGACAAGCAAACCCCAAGACATGACGACTTCTTAAAAAAAGTAGCTAGGATAGCTGCAGAAACAAAACAAGCATGTTACTTCCATGCCTCCTCTTTTTATCTATACTCTATTTATTGATAAGATACATCTTCTGCTCATTTTCCCTCATCCTTCCTGCTTCCAGAATGCTCTCCTTCAAAGGTACTCTGGCCTTCCCTCTGCCTATCCCAGAATCTTTCATTATGCCCACTCACTAAGATATGTTTAGCTACCTAGGATAATGATAATTTCCTAAAATAAAGCCAAAATTGTTCACATCACTTGGTTATATGAATATCAGAATATAACACCATTTAATACAAAAAGAAGTCTTTTAAGCATGAATTAACCAACCTGGGTCCCTGTCTCCACTCCATCATTTAACGGTCCCATAGCCCTGGACAACTCAAGCTACGATACTCAATTTCCTCAGATTGAAAATGGGTAGAATAATATCTGTCTTACCTAACTCAATCAACTCATCAAAAGATTTTTAAAGTTTTTATAAACATAAGAGTAATAATCAGGTAGATGGTCAGCCATGAGACCTAAATGTAAGACACTCATTCAAAGAAAGCCGTTAGAAGACTATATAATTGAGGACTTCCCTGGTGGTCCAGTGGTTCAGACTCCACACTCCCAATGCAGGGCCATGGGTTTGATCCCTGGCCGGGGAATTAAGAGCCCACATGCTGCACTCCCCACCCACCCCCTCCCCACAAAAAAGACTATACAATGGGAAAATCTAAAAGAGTGCTAAAGACAAAAGCAGCTCCAAACCCGCATAATCACTTAGCACAGTTAAGACATCCAACTCGAGAATACAGGGGAGCCTCAGCCTTTGAGTCCATTCCACCTTCAGATCTCAAGCCATGGCTAAAACCAGCTCAGCTGCCTGCCAACTGGTGAGGGCCAGAGCATTCCTGTTTGGTAAAAAGTCCTATTCTAGAATAGTTTGGGAATGAACGCAGAAAGAATTGCTTTAGTAACTGCGGTTGCATGGCGGAGGGGTTAGGCGGGGGGGAGTGGCGGTCAGCACTGCAACTGTACAGTAAAACTTTTCTCCTTTTACATTAGCAATGTCCATCCAAAGTCAGGATACCTCTCGACTCTATCCTCTGCCAGACTGAAGATAAAGCAACTGTCTGCTTTTCAGACTACTGAAATTTAATATAGTACACATATACTATATCAAATACACATATAAATACACACTAAGCTGCTAAATCCCGAGAGGAAAAGGAGCTAATATACACTGAGCTCTATGTGTCAGAAACCATAAGGAAACAGAGATTTCATTTAATCCCCACAAACACCATGCCACGTAGGTATTATTATTCCTATTTTTACAGATGAGAACACCAAAGCTCAGATTGATTAAATAACCTATCCAAGGTGACAAAGCTAGTAAGTAGAAGAGCGGAGACTTGAACTTTAGTGTTGCCTATCCCCAAAGCCCACACTGCTTCTGACTTTTCCTCTCGATGGTGTAACCAGGACAGCCTTCTTGGGTCTTCATTTCACCCTAATTCCTGACACGTACTTAACTGCAAGTCCTGGTTGTGTATCCATAACTTCACAAAGGGACAAATAAAATTTTTTCAAATTTCTTCTTTGCCTTTTCTTTACACACATTTACTTCATGTTTCTGCACAAAATTATTCTTTTTAGGTTGAATCACCGGGCTAGATCTAATATGCTACCATTCAATATTTCAGCAATTAATATACATGGAGGGTGAAAGTTCTGTTCCCTTCTTTTAACACTTTAATAGTCACAGTTTTTGAGCATGTTATCATTTTCTAAGCTGGTTCTTGCCATTTAAAGAGTGTTAGTGCTTAGTACAAGGCTTCACACACAGTAGGTGCAGAGGGAGAATATTTATTGAGTCCCTGATTGAGAGAAGTTTTTTTATTCTTCTAGTTAACTGGCTACATTTGAGCCCAATTCTAAGAATGAATTCTTTTACATTAAAGATAATTTCTTGAAATTTAAAAAAAATGATTCCAAAAAAAAGGAAACTGAAATCTAACAGTCTAGCAGTTACATCTCTAAATGACTAGTAGACTGTTTACTTAAGAGTTTAAAAGGCTTGGTTTTAAAATACTTATTTTTATTATTCTGAATAACTTTTGCAAATGCTTCTTTCCCTCTTCACAGAAAAACAAAACAAAACTGAAATAACCATAAAACAACTGTTTCACTAACGATGACTTTTTCCCCCATTTTGCACATTGTAATAAGTATACTTTATTTTTATAATTACGGAAACTCATCTCTGAATAAACTGGCTTTTTTTTTTTTTTTGCCAATTGCAGGAACCACCTACAGCCCAGAGCACTCTATTCAGACATTACTGTTTATGCAGTTAGACATTGCTTGAGCTATCCAAGTTTCCCTGTGCCTGGTCCCAGGTCACTCTATGTAGAGTTGTCCCCAGGCTGCCAGGAGCTGGGACACTGCTAGGAGAAGGCAAGACCCAGAGTGGAAAGAATGGTACCCCTGAGGAGCTGCAGAGGAGGCAGTGGGCTTTAAGAGAGCCCTTAAGGTGAGCAGAGAGGTCAGGAGTGTAGGCTTAAGCCAGGGCCCAGGGGCAACATTCCCTGAGACAAGTCAAGCCCCAGTCCTCTCTGAGGTTTCCAGAACAAAGGCTAGGTGTGGAGAGAGCAGGTGGTGTTACCTCCAGGCGCTGCTGAAGCTAGGGGAGCATGGCAGAGAGGCTTGCATGATGGGCACATAATCTGTGGCAACTGGGCCTTCCCACGACACTGGGCGATGAGTATCTGTTATGGGGGAACCTTGCACCATGGCTGGGCTGGAGCACCCAGCACTCGGCCTGGGGGCCATGGGTCTGCTGGGGTGAGCCAGCTGCTGCCCACACCCTACTTTAAGCAACTGCTGAATAAACTGCATTTTTAACACTTTCTAAACAGTGTGGTTTTATTTTCCTTCGCAGATATAATCTATAGGAATTAAGTATTCATTAGTTCATGCATGTGGCTCTAGAACAACTTGTTATATACTATCAGCACATTAAAGATAATTATTTTTGCTTCCATTCAAGAATGTTTTCCTTTCTTTGGGTGGATATGTCTCTATCTCTGTATTCTTTTCAAGCAGGTGCAGGTTTCTTGTATAATCCCTATAGAACACTGAATGTCAGTCTTTTCTTAGTAAGAAGCACAAGAATGACATCTGCCCCTGATCATACCCAATTTATATGTCTTTTAACTTTATGTTACTTTTTCAATGACACAGAAGTGCTTCAGTCACAGTGGAACCCCAGTGGAATGAGCTGCTTTATGAGAAGTCTCATATAAGGGGATCCCTGTGCTAGGTGGGAGATCCATACAGGCTGAATTTTATGGCCGTCTTCACTATTTTAGGATTTTAAAATATTTTTTTGACAAATTACTTTGGCGAAACAATGAACTACATACCAGCCTCTGCTGTGTCAAGTCCTTTTCCCAGCTCACTGTTCAAACCAACCCAAATAAGATGCCCTTCTGATCCAGCTTAACTTAGCAAGCCAGGTGATTAGTTTGGGAGACCAAAATCTCATAACATTAATAGTTTCTTGCTATTTGAAATTATCAAAATGTGCTGAAATAATGCAGTCAGCAAAATGTCACTGTGTGACTTACATATGGATCTGTTGCAGCCTGCAAAAACACTGTCTCCATGAGGGACAGCCAAAATGAAGAGTTATGTGGGAGTAATAAAATATGATAACTAGGTCTGCAACTTCAAGTATAAACCAAGCTGCGCATGCACACATCTACAGGAGAGCCTGCTGATCTAAAAGCAAGAAAAACCCAAACCCTGTCCAGCATGTATGCACTCCACTAGCAGGCCTGCCAGGGAACTGTCCTTTCAGCACCACAGCAAGAAACCCTGGCGTAAACCTCCATACAGGCAACCAAAGCTGGGCAAGCTGGGCCCTGAGAAACGTTTGTTAGAGACCCTGCAAAGAAAGCAACAACCAATTGTATCGTTGTTTATTTTTAAGTATACTATCTGCCATTTCATAATCCTTTATTAATTTAAAATAAAATCCTTCCATATTTTGATAAAACTTGACAAAACCCCAAAAGAAAACTGAAGATGTATTAAGTCAGCCTTTCAGACTGAACCCAGAAGACCAGTAACTGGCCTGCACTCTCAAGAACTGCTCTGCAGTACCCACCAGCAGCACTAATAAGAACCACAACACATTTACACATATCCTGTATCAGATGTCCACAGAACACATAACATGCTTAGAGCCCTCTCCAGGGACAGCCTCAATTTCTAGGACAGACAATGTTCGCTGAGTGCCAAGCCATCACTACCACCCCCCTTCCAAGCAATCAAATTGTCTTTCAGGGAGAACTGAAGGCCTTGTGTGTCATGAGCTCCAAAGAAAAAATGCTGCAGTATTTCAAGAACCAGGTTAAAGGCAATGTATTACAAAGCTTTCAGCATTTTAAGTCTGATTCCCCCAAGATTTCTACCAGGATGGTACTGGATGGTAATGTCACCCAGCCATTTGCATTACACATCAAAAATAAAAATTTTTTTCTTAAGAAAAAAAAAAAGTCCCCCAACCACCATTATCTTCTAATGCACGTGGAGAAAAGAGAAGTACAGAAAGACTGTGAAACAGGGAAAACCTACCACACCCGAAATCTCCCTTGGAAAACTAAAACACCCCCAGCCTTAGCACACCCCTACCTCTCTGAAGGCTCTCCAGGTTCAAACTTGAGAAACAGTTACAAAAAGTGCCTTCCCCGTTGGCTCCCAGAGCCCTCACCTACACTTCCTGCCTCCATCCCGACTTCTCTGGTGCCCACTGTGCATGCATTAAAAGCAATTTTCCCTGTTTGGTAGCTCTCGCTCCATGTTAATTATTTCTCCCTCCCCCTGAATTAGCCAGATGCAATGCAAAGTTTCTTCTCCAACTCTCCCCCCACACCCCAAACAGACGACATCCTTTTATTATGGATACTGATACTGAACCTTGGAGTCTCCGGATGTAAAATGTATTCCCCCATGTTTCAAAAACTGCAGTGTAAGTGAGGAAGAGGGCACAGGGTGGGGTACCTGGAAGGAATGCCTGGTTTGAAAAATCATATTTATCAGACTGAAAAATGATTCCTACTCCATACCACTTCGAAACTGGGACCCTTGAAGGGGTCTGAAAGCCCTGGCTAAGCCCCCCGAAAGTTAACTGCCAAGTCTCCACTGGTGGTTGCTGCTGGCACAGAGAGGATGGAGCTGAGCTCTCAGGAAAAATGCAGAGGCTTTGCAGTCCCCCGAGTACCAAGAGAGAACTACAGAGCTGGGGTCCAAGCCCGTGCAGCTGGGCAGGCCTGTAAGCCGAAAGCTAGCAGAAGCCCAGGGTGCTCGCTGCCGGTGGCACGGTGGGGGAGGGCAAGAGAGAGGAGGAGAGGAGCAGGCTCTGCATCGGGTGGCGTAGGGGTGGGGGTGGGGGAAGGGGATATTCTCAAAGTGATGTACTCCCTAATGCAGGAATCCTAGCCTGCCGAGGAAGGTCCCGGGGGCCCCCAACACAGCCCCAGAGCACCCTGTCGGAAGGGGGACGGACGCATCCGAGTAAAGGACAGGGGAGTCCCGGCTACCCTAAGAACCCACGAGCCCCTGGCTTCTGCAGTTGGTAACAATCTGGAGCTGGATGGGGGAGAAGGATGCAGTAAGACATGGGGGAGGGGGTAGAGCTAAGGAGCTGCTCTGGAAGATCCGGACAGCGCTGCCCTTCCAGTGCAACCGGGCAAGGGGCCCCGACTCTGCCCTGGCTCTGGGATACAGGAAGGAGGGGGTGCTGCACCACGGAAGGGGCGCCGAGGGCAGCCAGAGTCCCCCTGTGCAGCCAAGAGCGGAGGAGAGAGAGGGTGTATGGGGGTGGGGGGCAATGGTCCTCAGTTCTCCTCAGGGATCCCCAATAAAGACATTAGAAGGAAGCAAGACTTCCAAGCACCTGTACAAAACCGGGAGGGCAGAAACCCCGCTCCATGGCCCCTAGAGCCCCGCCGCGCACTCTGCGGCAAAGCCCCTGGCTGGAGATGGGCGAGCCCCGCTCCAGGGTCCCGAGGCGAGAAAGGGAACCCGGTAGACGAGGAGCGGCGCCGGGGCAGGGGCTCTGGGGCGACTTACGGCAGCGGCGGCGAGGGAGGCAGCGGCGGCCCTAGCGCGGGGCCCGGGAGGCGCGGCCGGACTGCAGAGGCGCCGAGGATGCGGCGGGCGGGACTGCGGTGGGCGCCATCTTGGAGCGCTCCCCGCGCCCGCCCCCCGCGCCGCCCGAGTCCTTGCATAATTGATGACTCGCGCCCGCCGCGCGCCGCCGCGCGCGCCCCCGCCGCCGGGCCCCCCGCCCACCCCGCCCCCTCGTCGACCCCCGGCGCGCGCCCCCCGCCCGTCCCCGGCCCCCGCCCGCGCACGCCTCCCCCGCCCGCCCTCCTGCCTGCGTCCCGAGGCCCACCTACCCCTGCAGGGCGCGCCCGTTCGCTCGCGGCGCTCCGCGCCGTTCGCCGGTCCGCTCGCTGGCTGTCAGGCCGGCGTCCCCGCGCCGCCCGGACCGGATCCGGGGCGAGGGAGCAGGGCGCCGGTAGGGGGCGCCGCGCCGGAGCGCCTCGCAAGCGTCCCCGGGCCCGCCTCCCCGACGCCCCCACCAAGCCGCGCGGGAGGGGCAGCCGGGCAGAGCGCCGGGACGCGGCCGCCTAACACGCTGGCGGGCTGTCAGCCAGCACGCGGGCGTTGAAACCCGAAAGGTGCTATGTGGACTCGAGGGCCCCGTGATCCTTGTAAATGCCAAGTCTTACCTTTTTCCTGAACGGCAGTCGCAGAAGAAATGTCCAGCAATATTGCAGTGCTCAGTTTTTGGAATTTCTGACATCTGTAAACACGAGGAACTCAATTTATCCGATCTTTGGCCATCGGAGGAAAAAAAAAAATCGCAGAAGTCTATCAACAGCAGTTGGAGCCTTGTGGTTCAGTGGACAGGGAGCCCTGGTAGGAGGAGGGAGACATCCCTTCCCCCAGACCTGAAACTAAGTCACCTTAATCTTTTTGAACCTCAGTTTGTCCATCTGTAAAGTAGGCACAATCATTTGAATTGCTTACTCCACACTCTCTTCAGTTCAGTTCAGTTCAGTTGCTCAGTCGTGTCCGACTCTTTGCGACCCCATGAATTGCAGCACGCCAGGCCTCCCTGTCCATCACCAACTCCTGGAGTTCACTCAACCTCACGTCCATCGAGTCAGTGAGGTCATTCAGCCATCTCATCCTCTGTCGTCCCTTTCTCCTCCTGCCCCCAATCCCTCCCGGCATCAGAGTCTTTTCCAATGAGTAGTTATTAACCAATTAGTTCCCAAGATACCTGGGACTTCCCTGGTGACTCAGATGGTACAGCGTCTGCCTGCAATGCTGGAGACCCAGGTTCGATCTCTGGGTCAGGAAAAGCCCCTGGAAAAGGAAATGGCAAACCACCCCAGTACTCCAGCCTGGGAAATCCCATGGACAGAGGAGCCTGGTAGGCCACAGTTCATGGGGTTGCAAAGAGTCAGACACGACTGAGCGACTACTTTACTTTAAGCACCTTATAAACAACATAAATTTATTTCTCACAGTTCTGGAAGCTGGACTCTGAGTTAAGGGTGCCAATATTATAAGGTGAGAGCCTTCTTCCAGGTTGCAGACTTCTCACTGTATATTCAGATGGTGGAAGGGGCTAGAGAGCTCTATGGAATCTCTTTTGTAAAAGTATTAATCCCAGACATGAGGGCTCCACTCTCATGACCTAATCACCTCTCAAAGGTCCCACCTTATAACAATATTACATTGGGCAATAAGTTTTGGCTGTGAATTTTGAAAAGACACAAACATTCAGAACATAGCAACTGCTATTTAGATCAAGGTTCTAATACTTAAAGGTGCTGATACCTCAATTCAGCAATACATTCAAGGAACTATAAACAAGCAAGATTTTTTTAAAGAATGTGTCCCCCTTTTGGAGAAGGCAATAGCACCCCACTCCAGTACTCTTGCCTAGAAAATCCCATGGACAGAGGAGCCTGGTAGGCTGCAGTCCATGGAGTCGCTAAGAGTCGGACACGACTTAGCGAATTCACTTTCACTTTTCACTTTCATGCATTGGAGAAGGAAATGGCAACCCACTCCAGTGTTCTTGCCTGGAGAATCCCAGGGACGGCGGAGCCTGATGGGCTGCCGTCTATGGGGTCGCACAGAGTCGGACACTACTGAAGCGACTTAGCATCCCCCTTTTGCCTCACTCTGTGCTAAGTTGCTTCAGTCATGTCTGGCTTTTTGCAACCCCATGGACTGTAGACCACCGGGCTCCTCTGCCCATGGGATTCCCCAGGCAAGAACATTGGGTGGGTTGCCATGCCCTCCTCCAGGGGATGTTCACAATCCGGAGATCAAACCTGGGTTTGATCAAACCACCCAGGGTGGTGTGGTTTCTAAGTCATCTCTGACTCTTGAATCAGAGGTGATCAAATAGTCTCTCAAGACTGGATGTGAAAAAATGATGTAGTTTGAAGGCCAAATATCTTGTTAAAGAAAATTATGGTGATGACCTTTACGATAATCTATTCAATAATATATAATCACAGCTATAGTACAAATCCTTCTCTAATGTGACAACACACTCTCTTAGGAGGATCTAGATAATGAATGTGTGGACTCTTAGCACTTTATTGTGCCTCTCATAGATATTTCTTTCTACTGCAAGTTCACAGTTAAGAGTGAGAGTGTGGTCAGGCTGCCACTTACTAACTGGGTAGCCTTGGACGTGAACAACTCTGAGCTTCAGTGTCATCTGTAAAAGGGTACAATCATAGCACCAGCCTGTAGGTTTGTTGTGATAATTAAAGAGGAGATCGCATTTTACACACTTAAAACACTTACCTGGCACACATAGTGTGCCCACTGTATACATTTTAAAATAGCTTTTAAAATAGCTTTATGGAAGCATATTTGATATAGAATAAACTATGCATGTCTAGAGTGAACAGTTTTGATATATGTATACATGGAACTATCAACAATCATCAAGGTAATGAACATACCCATCCCCTCCAAAAGTTTCCCCAGGCCTCTGTGTAATCCCTCCATACATCACTCTCCTACACTCACTCCCTCCCTCTCCAGGCAACCACAGTCTTCTATTACTGTATATTAGCTTGCATTTTCCAGAATTTTAAACAAATGGGATTGTATGTACTTTCTTTGTATGGTTTCTTCTACTCAGCATAATAATTTTGAAATTACTCTGTTGTTGATTATTCAGTCATCTACAATAGTTCTTTTTTCCCTTTTATTGCTGAGTAGTATTCATTATAGAGATATGCCGCAATTTGTCTATCTAATCATGTGGTGATGACATATAGGTTATTTCCAGTTTTGTCCCATTATAAATAAAGCTGTCATGAGTATCTGTGTGCACTTCCTTCTATGAACATGTGCTTTTATTTCTCTTGGGTATAAATTTCTAAGAATGGGACAACTGAATCCTATTGTACATGTATATTAAGCATATTAAGAAAGGGCCAAACTACTTTTCAAAGGTGTGTCATTTTCCATTCTTACTAGTGGTAAATGAGAATTTCAGTTGCTCTCCATCCTTGACAATATTAGGTATGGTCAGTCTTTTTCATTTTAGCCCTTCTGACAGTTGAGAAGTGTTACCTTATTGCAGTTTTGACTGGCATTTCCTTAATGACTAAAGATACTGAGCATCTTTTCATGGGCTTACTTGTCATCAGTAAGTGCTCTTGGGTGAAGTTTCGATTCAAGTCTCTTGCCTATTTTTTTCAGTTGGAGTGTTTGTTTCTCATTAATGGGTTTTGAGAGGTGTTTATATATTCTGGATACAAGTCTTTTATGAGATATGGGATTTGTACATATTGTCTCCCAATCTAGGCATACCTTTTAATTCTAAAGTTTTTCAAAGTGCAAAAATTCTTGATTTTTATGAAGTCTAACTTATTTTCTCCTCATTTATGGATCCTGCTTTTGGAGTCATATATAAGTTTTTTTTTTATCTTTGACATGGATATCTAGTTTGTCCTGCACTGATTACCCATACACATTTGTCAAAAATCAGTTAATCAAGTATGTTAAGGGTCTAATTCTGGCCTCTCTATTTTATTTCATTGATCTTTTTGTCTATCTTGATTCTAAGACCACACTGCCTTGATTGCTTTAGCTTTTTAATAAATCTTGAAGTCAGATAATATAAGCTCTCTGACTTTGCTTTTCTTTTTTAATATTGATTTTGCTATTCTAGTTCCTTTGCATTTCTATATGGATTTTAGAATCAGCTTGTCAAATTCTGCAAAACAGGCCCTTGGGATTTTGATCAAGATTGCATTGAATCTACAGATCTATTTGGGGAGAATTGACATTATTACAACAGCATGATGTATCATTCCATGTATTTCAGTTCTCTTTAATTTCTTTCAACAATGGTCTATAGTTTTCAGGATACAGGTCTTGTTCACCTTTCTGGGATTTATTCCTAAATACTTCATATTTTTGATGCTATTAAATAGCGTTTTTGTTTTTTAGCCACTCCACATAGCATGTGGGATCCTAGTTCCCCAACCAGGGATCGAACCTGTGCCCCCTGAAGTGGAAGCTCAAAATCCCAACTACTGGCCCATCAGGGAAGTCCCAGTGTTTTTATATTTTAACTTCTGATTATTCATTGGTAGTATATAAAGTACAATTAACTTTTATATATTGATCTTATGTCCTGCAACTTTGCTAAATTCACTTACTAGCTCTACTGGATTTTTTGTAGATTCTATCGGATTTTCTACAGAGATGATTGTGTCACTGGCAAATAAACACAGTTTTGTTTCTTCCTTTCCAACCTGAATGCCTTTTATTCCTTTTTCTTACCTTATTGCACTAGCTAGAACCTCTAGTACGATATTGAATAGAAGTGGTAAGAGCAAAAAGTCTTCCTCATCTTGGGGGGAATACATTTAGTCTTTTACCACTAAATATAATGTTAATTGTAGGCTTTTCCTAGATACTCTATCATGTTGAGAGGCATGTCTCCTCTTTTTCTGCTTTCCTGAGAGTTTTTTAAATCAGGAATGAATATTGAACCTTCTCAATCCTTTTTCTGCATATGGTTTTTCTTTTTAGTTTGTTAATATGGTGAATTACACTGACTGATTTTCAAATGTTAAACCAACCTAGGGTAGTGAACTGGTCATGGTGTATTATCCTTTTCATATGTTGTTGGATTTGATTTACTAACATTTTGTTAAAAATTGTTGCATCTGTGTTCATGAGGTGTTTTGGTCTACAATTTTCTTATAATGCCGTGTTTCTGGTATTAGAGTAATCCTGACCTCATAGAATAGGTTAGGAGGTAGTCCTTCCAGTTTTCTGGAAGAGTTTGTGTAGAATTTATATTATTTCTTCCTTAAATGGTTGATAGAATTGCCCAGATGAAATCATTTGGCCCAGAGTTTTCTTTGAAGGAAAGTTTTCACTACAAATTAAATGTCTTTAATAGATTAGGGCCATTCAGGTTTTTTATTTCTTCTTGAGTGAACTTTGATAGTTGTGTCTTTCAAGGAACTTCCATTTTATCTAAGTCGTTGGATTTATAGCCATAGTGTTGTTCATAATAATACCATATTTTTCATTTACTACCTATAGAATCAGTAGTGATGCCAACTCTCTCATTCCTGAGATTGGTAATTTATGACTTTTCTCTCTCTCTTTTTTTTCTGATTAATTTGGCTAAAAGTTTATAATTTTTACTGACTTCCCCAAAGAACCACTTTTTGGTTTCATTGGTTTTTCTCTACCGATTTTCTTTGTTTTCTGTTATTGATTTCCACTCTGATCATTATTATTTCGTTTATTCTGCTTACTTTGTTTCATTTGTTCTTTTTCCTCCTAGATTCTTAAAGTAGAAACTGAGGTCATTGATTTGAGACCTTCTCCTTTTCCAAAACAGGCATTTATTGTTATACATTTCTCTCTAAGTACTGCTTTAACAGCAAACCGCAAACTGATATGTTAGGTTTTCATTTTAATTAAGTTAAAAAAACTTTCTAATCTCCCTTTTGATTTTTTCATTGCTTCATGGATTATTTAAAAGTATATTATCTAATTTTCAAATATTTAAGGATTTTCCAGCTATTTTTCTGTTATCAATTTCTAATTTTATCGCACTTTGGTCAGAGAACATGAATTGTATGACTTGACCCCTTTAAAAATTTTTGAGACTTTTTTTTAATAGCCCAGAATATGACTTATCTTGGTAAATATTCCATGTGCAATTGAGAAGGGTGTGTTCTCTGCTGTTCTATAAACATTAATTAGGTCAAGTTGATTAATAGTAGTGTTCAAGTGTACTATATTGTTCTATATCTTTACTGATTTTCTTTCTACTTTTTTATCAGTTATTGAGAGAAGGATGTTGAAATCTCTGAATATAATTGTAGATTAGTGCAATTCTATCAATGTTTGCCTCATATATTTTTGAAATTCTGTTATTAGGCACATTAGTGTTTAGGATTGTTATGGCAAGAGTGAATGTCGACATTCTAGGAATCAGCGAACTGAAATGGACTGGAATGGATGAATTTAACTCAGATGACCATTATATCTACTACTGTGGGCAGGAACCCCTCAGAAGAAATGGAGTGGCCATCATGGTCAACAAAAGAGTCTGAAATGCTGTACCTGGATGCAATCTCAAAAACGACAGACTGATCTCTGTTTGTTTCCAAGGCAAACCATTCAATATCACAGTAATCCAAGTCTATGCCCCAACCAGTAATGCTGAAGAAGCTGAAGTTGAACGGTTCTCTGAAGACCTCCAAGATCTTTTAGAACTAACACCCAAAAAAGATGTCCTTTTCATTATAGGGGACTGGAATGCAAAAGTAGGAAGTCAAGAAACACCTGGAGTAACAGGCAAATTTGGCCTTGGAATACGGAATGAAGCAGGGCAAAGACTAATAGAGTTTTGCCAAGAAAATGCACTGGTCATAACAAACACCCTCTTGCAACAACACAAGAGAAGACTCTACACATGGACATCACCAGATGGTCAACACCGAAATCAGATTGATTATATGCTTTGCAGCCAAAGATGGAGAAGCTCTATACAGTCAGCAAAAACAAGACCAGGAGCTGACTGTGGCTCAGACCATGAACTCCTTATTGCCAAATTCAGACTTAAATTGAAGAAAGTAGGGAAAACCACTAGACCATTCAGGTATGACCTAAATCAAATCCCTTATGATTATACAGTGGAAGTGAGAAATAGATTTAAGGGCCTAGATCTGATAGATAGAGTGCCTGATGAACTATGGAATGAGGTTCGTGACATTGTACAGGAGACAGGGATCAAGACCATTCCCATAGAAAAGAAATGCAAAAAAGCAAAATGGCTGTCTGGGGAGGCCTTACAAATAGCTGTGAAAAGAAGAGAAGCGAAAAGCAGAGGAGAAAAGGAAAGATATAAACATCTGAATGCAGAGTTCCAGGGAATAGCAAGAAGAGATAAGAAAGCCTTCTTCAGCGATCAATGCAAAAAATAGAGGAAAACAACAGAATGGGAAAGACTAGGGATCTCTTCAAGAAAATCAGAGATACCAAAGGAACATTTCATGCAAAGATGAGCTCGATAAAGGACAGAAATGGTGTGGACCTAACAGAGGCAGAAGATATTAAGAAGAGATGGCAAGAATACACAGAAGAACTGTACAAAAAAGATCTTCACGACCCAGATAATCACAATGGTGTGATCACTGACCTAGAGCCAGACATCCTGGAATGTGAAGTCAAGTGGGCCTTAGAAAGCATCACTATGAACAAAGCTAGTGGAGATGATGGAATTCCAGTTGAGCTATTCCAAATCCTGAAAGATGATGCTGTGAAAGTGCTGCACTCTATGCCAGCAAATTTGGAAAACTCAGCAGTGGCCACAGGACTGGAAAAGAGCAGTTTTCATTCCAATCCCAAAGAAAGGCAATGCCAAAGAATGCTCAAACTATCGCACAATTGCACTCATCTCACACACTAGTAAAGTAATGCTCAAAATTCTCCAAGCCAGGCTTCAGCAATATGTGAACCATGAATTTCCTGATGTTCAAGCTGGTTTTAGAAAAGGCAGAGGAACCAGAGATCAAATTGCCAACATCTGCTGGATCATCGAAAAAGCAAGAGAGTTCCAGAAAAACATCTATTTCTGCTTTATTGACTATGCCAAAGTCTTTGACTGTGTGGATCACAATAAACTGTGGAATATTCTGAAAGAGATGGGAATACACCTGATCTGCCTCTTGAGAAATTTGTATGGAGGTCAGGAAGCAACAGTTAGAACTGGACATGGAACAACAGACTGGTTCCAAATAGGAAAAGGAGTACGTCAAGACTGTATATTGTCACCCTGTTTATTTAACTTCTATGCAGAGTACATCATGAGAAACGCTGGACTGGAAGAAACACAAGCTGGAATCAAGATATCCGGCAGAAATATCAATCACCTCAGATATGCAGATGACACCACCCTTATGGCAGAAAGTGAAGAGGAACTCAAAAGCCTCTTGATGAAAGTGAAAGTGGAGAGTGAAAAAGTTGGCTTAAAGCTCAACATTCAGAAAACGAAGATCATGGCCTCTGGTCTCATCACTTCATGGGAAATAGATGGGGAAACAGTGGAAACAGTGTCAGACTTTATTTTTCTGGGCTCCAAAATCACTGCAGATGGTGACTGCAGCCATGAAATTAAAAGACGCTTACTCCTTGGAAGAAAAGTTATGACCAACCTAGATAGCATACTGAAAAGCAGAGATATTACTTTGCCAACAAAGGTCCGTCTAGTCAAGGCTAAGGTTTTTCCTGTGGTCATGTATGGATGTGAGAGTTGGACCGTGAAGAAAGCTGAGCGCCAAAGAATTGATGCGTTTGAACTGTGGTGTTGGAGAAGACTCTTGAGAGTCCCTTGGACTGCGAGGAGATCCAACCAGTCCATTCTGAAGGAGATCAGCCCTGGGATTTCTTTGGAAGGAATGATGCTAAAGCTGAAACTCCAATCCTTTGGCCACCTCATGTGAAGAGTTGACTCATTGGAAAAGACTCTGATGCTGGGAGGGATTGGGGGCAGGAGGAGAAGGGGACGACAGAGGATGAGATGGCTGAATGGCATCACCGACTCGATGGATGTGAGTTTGAGTGAACTCCAGGAGTTGGTGATGGACAGGGAGGCCTGGCGTGCTGCAATTCATGGGGTCGCAAAGAGTCGGACATGACTGAGTGACTGAACTGAACTTAACTGAATATATCAAATACTGGCATGGTATTTCTTTTCATATTTTAAAAATGTTAACCTATTTATATCTTTATTTTTAAAATGGGTTTCTTTGGGGCAACATCTGGTTGAGCCTCGTTCCCCAGTCCCCCACTCCTGCCATCTAACAAGTTATGTTTTTCAATTGGGTGGTTAGACAATTTACAGTTCATGTGGTTATTAATATGGTTGGGGTTAAATCTAACATTGTGCCGTTTGTTTCCTATTTATCTTTCTATTCTTTATTTGTCCTCTTTTTATGCCTTATATTGATTAATGGATATTTATTTTATGAGGTAATTATAAAGAGAAGGAATGGAAATGAAATCCACAAAAATGGTTAAGCAGAATTACTAAAAGCTTCATGTAGTATAATTTATAAGAAAACCAGTGTGTAAATAAGTTAGAATTTTGAGGTTATAGATTTTTTAAAAATTCAATCTCATGACATGGAGAAACTCTTTCGTCTTCCTTGCCTTTGTTAATAGTTTTTATTTTGCATTTTTGAAACTCTATGATTGTTATAGTAAAGATGTATGTCTTACAAACCAGACCCTTTGGAGCTATCATTAGACAGTATTTGCCAAAGAGTGAGAGAGAACAGAGTTCTATATCCTTTCTCCAATATTTTAACAAACTTGGAAAGTCAGCCTCATGGGATTACATGGGGTTCATGTAATAGAATTTGTTACTTTTAAGCTCCATACAAGCTTTTCAAAATTTAAGAATTTTTGCTGACTTCATGAGAATCTTTGAAGGCATCAAAAATGTCAAGGATTTCCTTTAACAGCTAAGCTCATGTCAGAAAAAATTTCAGTACACCTAGAAATGAGTTTACATTTAGAAAGATGAACGAGGGATTAGACTTACCCAGGGTTGCTCTGGGGGCAAAACTAAGACCAGAGTTGGGAGTTCCTAGAAGATAAGTGCCAGCTCAGTATGAGGAAGGATGTTCTAATAGAGCTGATCAGCAACAAATCAGCCCACTCCGAGGAAAAGAGCCAAAAGCATTTGTTCAAGGAGAAACTGTTGGATCAGTCGTTGGACCCATTCAAAAATCTGATGAAAAGCTATGACCTTCTCTTTCTTCCCAGATAATTCACAGGTCCATGCACACACATGCACATATACTAACACACGGCTTTACATTCTCTTGTGAGACTCATCCTTGACCCCAGGTTAATGATGACTGATGTACACGGAGGTTTAAAGTGTGAAGTGGGACATGCCCCTTCCCACCCTGAGAGCCTGTGACCCTCTTATTCTGTCTCCACCCGCACCACTGCTTTTAGAGGTCACCTAGGGTTTAATGGAAATCCAGCAGAAGCACTTTCCCTCTGTGGATGTTCTGCCTGGCTTTTCCTCTCTACCTTTTGACCCAATAATAATTTACTTAATCTTCTATCCCTCATTCCAGACATTACTGCTTCCTCTAAATTTACTGTTCCCTTCAATGGTAACAGGATTTAATACCTTAGCTTTCTGTGATGCCACCAGACTGCAGTCTGGAGATTTTATCTCTGAGATTACTCCTAATCTCCCACACAGAAATATTGGTGATGTGGAGGACATTATTCACTCTAGTCTTCCTTTTCTCTGCAACCAGTGTGAAATCCCCCACAATAATATACACTATATGCTAGAAGGCTTGTGGACTTTTGGACTATCCTACTTTTGGTTTAACTTACTTTTGGCTTCTTGTTGTTGCCTGTTGTTTAGTCGCTAAGTCATGTACGATTCTTTGAGACCCCATGGGCTATAGCCCACCAGGCTCCTCTGTCCATGGGATTTCCCAGGAAAGAATACTGGAGTGGGTTGCCATTTCTTTCTCCAGGGATCTTCATGACCCAGGGATCGAACCCACATCTCCTGCATTGGCAGGCAGATTCTTTACCACTGAGCCACCAGGGAAGCGCCCTCCCAGGATTGGCCCTTGTTAGGCCAGCTGTCTCTGACTTCATCTCCTATCTGCACCCATCTACACTCACTGGCCTCCCTCATCACTCAGAGACACCAGGGCTTTTGCACTTGCTGATCCTTCTGCCTGGATCATCCTTCTTCTCTCTTCCTCCAGACAGTCACAGGGTGTCCCCTTATTCCCTTTAGGTATAAACAGATATCTCTTTCTCAGTGATGCCTTCCCTGGTTATCCTATCCAAAATTTCAATTCTACCCCCAACGTTTCCAATTTCCCTTCCCTGCTTTATTTTTCTCCTTAGCAAATATCATTATTTATCATACTATCTATTTTATTTATTTGTCTTGTCTATTGTCTGACTCTCCCACTAGAACATAAACTCTGGTAGGGCAGGGATTTTAAGTCTGCTTTACTCACTGCTTTATCCTCAGTACCTAGAAGAAGATCTATCAAGCACTCAAAATATATTGAATAAATTACAGAAGAAAACTAAAATGGAAAAAAAAAAAAAGGTGTTAGCACAGGGTTAGATGAACAGATCCATGGAACTGAATGGAAATCCCAGAAACAGACCCCCCACATATATAAATCCTTGATGTTTGGCCATAGTTGATATTGCAGACCAATGGGGAAGTGACAGACTTTTCAATAAATGGTGCTGAAATTGGATAGCCACATGGAAAATAATGAAATTAGACTAGTTCCATGTGAAATAAAAATCTAAATGTGAAAGACAGAACTATAAGCTTTGACTCTAATACTGAAGAATAACTACATGGCCTCAGGGAAAAGAAGGATTTCTTAAAGAAGACACAAAAAACACTATCTGTAAAGGAGAAGATAAATCCAGTCCTGATCAAATTGAATCTTTATTTTCCAAAAGATACCATAAAGAAAGTGGAAAGACAAGGTGTAGGATAGGGAAGATATCTGAAACACATATAACTGGCCCAAGGCTAAGATTAAGAGCTCTTGCAGTCAAACCACCGTTAGAAACGAGGCAAAAGACTCAAGCGCTTAACACGAAGAGAGATCTAAATGATCCGTAAGCACATAAAGAGGTGTTTGACTTTATTAACAATGAAAAATCAAGTTAAACCCTCAATGAAATGACTACCAGATTAACAGAAAAATTCCAAATCTGACAGTGCCAGTATGTTGGCATAGATGTGGGATGAGGAGCTCTTTCATCTTCCATACCACTAATGGGCACCCTTGTGAGACAGAGTGGAATTATCCAGTCAAATGGAAGAGAAGCATATTCCATATCCCAGCAAGTTCACTCTCATGTGTGTGCCTTAGAGAAACTCAGGCTCATGTGCACCAGGATACATGGGGAAAAAATGTTCATAAAAGCAATGCTTACCATAGTCAAACGTCCTTCAACCCTAGAGTGAATAAGTTAAATGCAGTACAGTCACAGAAAAGACTACCACAATGAAAATGAGCTGACTAGCCCCACACGAAACGATGTGGATGACTCTCAGAAACATCGTGTTGGACACAGAAGCAAGACACAAAGTAGACAGAGCTGATCACTCCCTTTACATAAAGTTCAAAAACAGATCGACTACATTACATAAATTAGGGATCTGATATAGGTGGTAAAATATAAAGAAAAGCAAGAAAATGGTTATCACCAAGGTCAGGGCAGTGATTGCCTCTGTGGGGGAAGGAAGGAAATTATAATCGAGAAGGGACAACTGAAGGGCTTCTTGGGGGCCAACAGTGTTCTGTTTCTCAACTTGGGTGGCATTTTACAGGGCTTTGTTTTCTGATTTGTCTTGAAAAGATACTCTCTGTTTCATGCCCTCTACTGTAGGTATGATGCATCTCACAATAAAATTTTTAAATGTGGAAAAAGAAGAAGAAAGCTTGCAGCTGTAAATACTAGAGACAAAAGTTAAAACATCTAGGAAAATATAGTCCTGTTAAGTAAATGGAAACATTGGATCGATTAAAGAGTGAGATGTCACACATGCCTATGGCATGGCTTTGCGATATGGATGATCCCACCATAGGTACTAGGTAAAAATAAGAAAAATCAATTTGTAAAGCCGTTTCAGCAGGTATTCTAGCCAGTGTACAGAAATATGCTCATCATCTGAGATAAAGTAACAAGAGTCTGAAAGAGTCATTTAAAATTTTCAGTTATACTTGAGAAGAAAATTGTATACTAGTGTGGTGTATTACTAAAGTCAATACAAACTACAATACAGATGTACACTGTAATCCCACTGGCTCAGCACAGCACAGTTTCATTTTTCATATGCAGCCCGATGGGCAGCAAGCAGGAGAAGTAAAGTAGCTTTGCTCCACAGTCATTCAGGAATGTCCTGGATGTCAACAATCAGCTTGCAGACCCCACAGAAAGTTTTAGGGTTACATCCTTTCCGCCCACATTCCATTGGCCAGAATCTAATCACGTGGTCTGACATGCAAGGAATGATGGAAAACAAAGTCCTTTGCTAGAAGCCACATGTTAGCAGCAGCTCTATAATGTGCAAGGGGAACATAAGACTTCATGAAAAAGCTGGACTTCACTGCCACGGTGGTATTCATTATTTTATAAATTTTTGAAGGTTTCAGAATATATATTTTTTGACCCTCAAGGTTCCACTGTACATCAACTACAGCATTGTTATAGTATGTTGTCTCAACTGTAAACTTCATATTGATAAGAAATGAGTCTTTCAGTCAAATCTCAACATGAATCAGCCATGACAGAAAACAGTAAAATTCTGTAAAGCAATTATCCTTCAATAAAAATAAATTAATTAAAGAAAGATATAATCATCAAAAAAAAAAAAAAAAGAAGAAATGACTTTCATTTTAACAGGTAAGAGAACATAGAAAAAGTCTAACCCCCTCATCCTATTTTACACAAAAGTTGACATAGTGTACAATGTGTTCTGCATCTTGCTTTTATCACTTAACAGTATATCTTGGGACATTTCCAATGCCTTTACATAAAGAGCCTCCTCATTCTTTGTTATAACTGCATAGTATCCCACTATATGTATGCTTTGTCATTTCTTTAAGCAGGGACAGGTCCTATATCCCCAATGCCATATAGCACCCGATACGTAGGGAGGGCACTTTATAAATGTTTGGAAAAATGAATAACTCTGCCCTCAAGAAGATGGTACTATAATAAAGCATACAAACCTAGACATGAAGAAGGCCAAGAACATGGTATATTACAGTACACACGACACATTAAACAAGCAGAGATAATTTATTTTAAAGGTAATTATTCAAGTGGGACATGATGTCTAAGAGCCCATGTTCTGAGCTCACATTCAGACCACCTGAGCTGCAGTGTGAGCTCTACCATTCACTAAGTACACAATCTTGGGCAAATGGCTTACTCTCACTGTGCCTCCATTTCTTCACCTTTCAGTTGGGCTAACTAAACGGGATAATACACATTAAAACTTTGCACCATTCCTGGCGTATCCCCAGCATTCAGTACAGGTTAGATATCATCTCAGATGAGATGGGGCTAACAGAGGCAGCCTCATGGAGGTGTGTTTTGATGGGAAAGGAGGAGGGTGGTACAAATAATACAAAGGTCTCAGCAGGAAGGAATGCCAGGAGCAAAGGTGTAGCCATAGGATCCCTAAGGACCCTCTGGGGGATGTCAACAGATTTGTATTTGGGGCACAGACCGCTTCCTGTGGAGTAATGAAAAAACGAGATTGGTGAGATGTAGACTCTGACAGCAAATTGAAATTTGTGATTAATACCAGTGTAAGTCAGAGAGATGACATTGCATAGCTCTGTCTCAGGAAGATAATTTTAATACGCAGTGTTCAAGATAGATCAGAAAGACGAGGGAAAGAAAAAAACCAATACTGTGTGATGATCATTTTAGTGTTTCGAAACATCAAATCACCGTGCTGGGCCCCTGGAACTGACAGTGTCATGGGTAAATTTTTACTTTAATTTTCCCGACCAGCCACACCCATTAATAAAACAACTGATATTATGTTCCTACTTTGTGTTGACCCTTCATAAACTTGATCTCATTTTGCTCTCACTCAGCTCTGTGATGAAGGTGTTATTAGCCCCATTGTAGAAACAGCCTGACTTGAGGAGGCTGGGTATTATGCACTGCCCACAGCTCCGAGAATAGAGAGTCACAAAGTGAAGTAGAACCTGAACTTGTCTGACTCCAAAGCAGAGGTGTGCTAGGACTGACACATACAGCCTTGCAAGAGCCGATAGGCAAAATTTCAGGAATTTCGTGAGCGTTTGTCAAGCAGTTAAGAGATACAAGCTTCAGTAATGCAAAACTTAAGTGATGCAAACTTACACTTAAATTATATTTAAAACAAGAGAATACTGAAAATTCATCACTTCCTAAATATTATCACTACCTGGGATAGTGTCTATGCTCTTAAGGTTATTTACATCTTTTGGATCTGTAGAGTGGAAATACTAAGTAATGTTATGCTACCCTGAATCTCTTCCCAGCTACAGTCAGTAAGATCATGTTGATAGCTTGAAATTGACCATGATGGGAGTATTTACAACATAACAAATGGGACACATTACAATTCAGGACTTGATTTATCATTTTGCCAATTGTCTAGACTTAAGAAGGTGGTGGGAAAATGTTAGGAATGTAGACTAAACTTAAAAGTGTGTTGTGTCTATAGCTACTACATTTTTCAAAACACAAAAACATTGAGGAATGATTCTTTCAGTATTAGAAGACTGTTATCTGATTCAGCAAGAAGTCACTTATGCTATTGACAAACCAGTGAAGTTTCAACATATGTCTTTGCTGTTCATTTTGCTCTTATTCATAAATGTAAACAAAAACACCAACCAACATTCATGACAAAACTGTAGTCTTTTGTCAACTGCAACCATAGGTTGGCTATGGACACAGAGTTAGGGAAAAACCCCAAGAGCTTTCTGTGAGAATGCATGGGCTAATTGGCTATATGGTTGTTGCCGATCAGTCTCTAAGTTGGTCCAACTCTTTGCGACCCCATGTACTGCAGCACACCAGGCTTCCCTGCCCTTCACCATCTTCCAGAGCTTGCTCAAACGCATGTCCATTGAGTCAGTGATGCCATCCAACCGTCTCATCCTCTGTCGCTCCCTTCTCCTCCTGCCCTCAATCTTTCCCAGCATCAGGGTCTTTTCTAATGAGTCAGTTCTTTCCATCAGGTGGCCAAAGTGTTGGAGCTTCAACTTCAGCATCCAGTCCTTCCAATGAATATTTAGGTTTGATTTCCTTTAGGATTGACTGGTTTGATCTCCTTGCTTTCCAAGTGACTCTCAAGAGTCTTCTCCAACACCACAGTTCAAAAGCATCAATTCTTCAGCTCTCAGCCTTCTTTATGGTCCAACTCTTACATACGTACATGACTACTGGAAAAACCGTAACTTTGACTATATGGACCTTTGTTGGCAAAGTGATGTCTCTGCTTTTTAATACTCTCTCTAGGTTTGTCATAGCTTTCCTTCCAAGGAGCAAGCATCTTTTAATTTCATGGCCGCAGTCACAGTCCACAGTGATTTTGGAGCCCAAGAAGATAAAATCTATCACTATTTTCATTTTTCCCCATTTATTTGCCATGAAGTGATGGGACTGATGCCATGATCTTATTTTTTGAATGTTGAGCTTTTAACCAGCTTTTTAACTCTCCTCTTTCACCCTCATCAAGAATCACTTTAGTTCCTCTTCACTTCCTGCTATATGGTCATTTACAACAAAGAGTGGTATATTTAATAATATTTGTAAGCTGTGTGCTACCTATCCTTTCTATCAGTAAAATTTCTAATAAACATATATATGCACATTTTTCTAGAAAGCCAGTTGCTGAACATTTATCAACCCTTCAGCACTCTAAGTTGTCACATCACCTTGCCTCCCAATGGGAGAGGGAGACCAACTGTGCTTGTCTAGATCAAGTTAATGAATACCAGCCTCCATCAAACATAGTATACTTATTTTAGGCAAACTGTGCTATTTTCTTTTAACCTTTTCCCTGATTTTATTCTAGGTCCTTGAAATACATCACTTCTTATTTTCAGCCCAAATTATGCAAGTATGTAAGACTTCCTCTAATTCTGTAAATAGTAATTTTCTGACTCTGCCTTTTCCTTCAACATACTGATTCATCAGTTCTAAGATGCACTTTTTTTTTCACATTCTAACATCTCTGAAATCGAGAATCTTCTTATAGTCACTGTTGGCCCGGCAGCAGCTGTGTCACTGCTTCCCATGTGTGAACTTGGCCATAGCTCTTCTACTGGCATCACTGCAGATGAGCTTAACTGATGTCTAAAACGTCCTTTACAAGGCTGCTCGCTGAAATAAAAGGTTACCGTAGTCACAGAACTGCAGAGAAACAGAGCAACAGGGACAAACTGGCAGAAATAAACCAAACATTTCACTATGGAGGAATGGCCAAAATGCTAATTCTCTTGTAAAGACCAAGAGCTTTATAAGACCGAAGAAAGGAAGAGGCCCACAACTAGACGAAGTTGGGCTCCATTTTGCACCTGACATACATATATGAAAAGCAGTGTCAGTCAGAACATCATGCACCAAATGCAGCAAATAAAGGGAGGAAAAATGGCCAAATCTCTAGGAATAAGTAAAATTTGAGATTTGCTGAAATTTGATTACTAGTTTTATTTTCCTCTTCCATTCACGGATTTATATCCTCAAACATTGCTTTGCATGTATCTCAAATATCATGTGTTTTGGTATTTAACTAGACAAATATAAAAGCTACTTTGAAACCAAAAGAAGGCCATCTCCACATAGGATCTGTCCTAACTCTATATGCTTCTGTTTCAGTCTTCCCTCCTTTAGAATATAACAGCAACCAACTGCTTTTTTCAAATAACTTTTAGATTGATGCATAATGCACATATAAAAAATGCAAACATTGTAAAGGTGCAGTTCAAAGAATTACTACAAAGTAACCACCATGCAGGTTAAGAAAAGAACATCAATAGTGTCCCAGACAGGTCCCCCCCAGTTACTAACTCTACTCTCTTCCCCAAAGATAACCTCTAACAATATAGATTCATTGTGCCCATTTTTAAACTTTATATAAATAGAATGAGATAGTTTATATTGTTTACTTTCACTCAATAACATGTTTCTGAGATTTATCATTAGCCCTATTCTCACATTGAATCAAACTTCAGGAGTGAGAAGGGAGAGTCAATGCTTTTCAAAAATATTGATAACCCTACTCTTAAGAGACTTTGGGTTTCCCAGGTGGTGCTAGTGGTAAAGAACCCACCCGCCAATGCAGGAGACATAAGAGATGTGGGTTTGACCCCTGGGTCGAGAAGATTCCCTGGAGGAGGGCATGGCAACCCACTCCAGTATTCTTGCCTGGAAAATCCAATGACTGGCAGGCTACAGTCCATAGGGTCACACAGAGTCAGACACAACTAACCACACACCCACACAAGAGACTTTGGGATCTTCTAATTGCTCTCTTCTCTTCCTCAATGTGAAAACATTGACCTTGCCTTACACTTTTTCCTTTCCCTATATTTTTTTGAGCTGAATTCCCTTTCTCACCACTTCCCAGCACCAGCAGATACTAGATGCTTCCAGTGGGACCCCCAGACAGCACTCCCATCTCCTCGGCCTCCCCATCAGGAGAAGAGGCTTATTCCTTGCTCTTGTCATAGTTGGCCAGCACCCAGGGCTGGTATGGTGCCTCATAGGAGGGCATCCAGAAATCCAGGAGTTTCCTTCTACCTTGTTGCTCTGCCGTCCTCATGATGGCAGTCCTCATGTTCCAAGATCAGATCAGATCAGATCAGTCGCTCAGTCGTGTCCAACTCTTTTCGACCCCATGAATCGCAGCACTCCAGGCCTCCCTGTCCATCACCAACTCCCGGAGTTCACTCAGACTCACGTCCACCGACTCAGTGATGCCATCCAGCAATCTCATCCTCTGTCGTCCCCTTCTCCTCCTGTCCCCAATCCCTCCCAGCATCAGAGTCTTTTCCAATGAGTCAACTCTTCGCATGAGGTGGCCAAAGGATTGGAGTTCCAGCTTTAGCACCAGTCCTTCCAAAGAAATCCCAGGGCTGATCTCCTTCAGAATGGACTGGTTGGATCTCCTTGCAGTCCAAGGGACTCTCAAGAGTCTTCTCCAACACCACAGTTCAAAAGTATCCATTCTTCAGCGCTCAGTTTTCTTCACAGTCCAATTCTCACATCCATACATGACCGCAGGAAAAACCATAGCCTTGACTAGATGAACCTTTGTTGGCAAAGTAATGTCTCTGCTTTTGAATATGCTATCTAGGCTGGTCATAACTTTCCTTCCAAGGAGTAAGTGTCCAAGATAAGGCACCACAGAATCGACCTTGTGAGCAGTAGGATAGGGAGGCGGGAGAGAAAGGCTTGTTCCTGTCTTTAAGGGTGCAGTCTGAAAATTGCACAGGTTACCTTTTCTCATAACAGCCTATAAGCCAGAACTTTGTCATATGGCCACACTGAACTGCAAGGAAGAATAAACAGCTATCTTACTTCTGGAAGACCATGAGCCCAGGCTTAGAAGAAGGGGAGAGCTTATGTTGGAGAGCAACTGGCACTCCCTGCCACCCCATCCTTGGAGTGAATGCCAGCTGAAATGCCAACACTTTTACTAGGCCCCCCTGCTGAATCCCCCAGTATCCAGAAGCACTGAATCCCAGCAGCTCTGCCTCTTAGCAATCATGCTCCTCAAAACATGCTCAGAACCCTTTGTACCTCTTGGATTCTTTCATCACTTCTGTGCACATGTCTTATTCCCCTACCAAATGTAAATCTCCTTGAGGGCAGGATCCAAGTTGGATTCAGTTTGCATTTTCCATGCTAGGAAGCAGTTCTTGCATTGAAATTGGTTCAAGTATTTATCCTGCCTTCCTGTGGGAACTATAAATAGGGATAACCAAATAGGTAAGGAGAAATTTCCTTTTATAGAAATATTCCAGCTAATATATAAAGAAGAAATGATAGGATTAAAATATCACCACTTCATAATTCCTAAAGAAATAATGGATTGAACACGACTGCTGACACCTCAAAAGGAGAGACAAACCTACACATTTTTAAACCTCTGCCATTTGGGGGCTTCCCAGGAAAAGCTGGTGAAGAATCCACCTACCAATGCAGGACACATGAGAGATGGGGGTTCAGTCCCTGGGTCAGGAAGCTCCCCAGGTGGAGGAAATGGCAACCCACTCCAGTATTCTTGCCTGGAAAATTCCATGAACAAAGGAGACTGGTAGGCTACAGTCTATGGGGTCACAAAGAACTGGACATGACCAAACACGTGCACACACACACACACATAGTTATTAGTTTATTAGTATCATCCAGGACTCAGATGTTCAGTATTCCTCCTGAAATTACATAAAAATGCAAATGGAAAGAATCCAAGTCAAAATTATGTAACAAAACAGCACTCTATCACAAAAGCATGTTAAATTATAAGAATGTTATTTTAAAACACTGGCACTTTAAGAAAATGATAGTCTTGAAAACCACAGAATTGCCAAATTGCTCTCTAAACTGCTAAGCAGATAAACATATGACTCTAATGAATGAGCTTGAATTTTAAAAAAAAATCAAATTCAAATAAATCAGATAATTCACACTGAGATACAAAGTTTATGTATCTTATTCCCTCATGTCTATTGATTATAAAGGGGCAAACCATAATATAGGAAAATATACCTGATTTAAAGTGTGGTACACAATTTTAAAAGTTGACCCAATTAAATAAGTATCTTTAATGGAACATCTCAAGTTTCCTAAATAATCCACATTTAGATAAAAAGGAAAAGATATTTACAGCCAGCACTTTTTTCCCAGAGCCTCTGTCAATGTCAACAAAAAAACTTAATATGTCAGTCTTGAATTTTAAGCTCACACTTCTGGGGCTTCATTCTCAGGTTTTTAACAAGGGAACTGCAAATATAACTGCCCAGCACATGGACTGTTTCACTAGTCCCTCAGGGACAGACTTTCAAAATGCTTAATTCCAATAATCCCATGCTGTGAGTAGATGGGTTAGTCTTCACTTTGTAAGTGTAACTGGGCTCTGTGAACCGGATATCAACTGATCAAGATTTGAGCCTCAGTTATGAAGGAAATCTATCTCAATTCAACTTTTATTATCCTCATCATGAGTATGCAAGGTATGTAGACAAAAGCTTTTTATCAGCTAACTATATGAAAGATAAAACACTGTAATAATCCATGCGATCAAAAATGGGCAAAAGGAAAAGACTAGCTTCTGCTCAAGGATAAAATTTTCAGACCTACGGAAAGGACCAGAGAAGGCAATGGCACCCCACTCCAGTTCTCTTGCCTGGAAAATCCCATGGACGGAGGAGCCTGGTAGGCTCCAGTCCATGGGGTCACTAAGAGTCGGGCATGACTGAGCGACTTCACTTTTACTTTTCACTTTCATGCATTGGAGAAGGAAATGGTAACCCACTTCAGTATTCTTGCCTGGAGAATCCCAAGGACAGGGGAGCCTAGTGGGCTGCCGTCTATGGGGTTGCACAGAGTCAGACACGACTGAAGTGACTTAGCAGCAGCAGCAGCATGGAAAGGACAATACTAATAAAAAGTTGTATTTGTTTAGAAGCATTCAGAATGTCAACAAAACAGCTGCAATTTTTTTTTTTTTTTTTTTGCAATTACAGGGTGGTGTTCAGTTAACAGAATAAGAATTATTTCATATAAGCTTCATCAGAGGCCACTGAAGATGAAAAAAACTTCCATTCCCATATATAACTAACTTGCGCTATGCACCAACAAGAACATGCTTTAAATTTCCAGGCAAATTTGCAACCCCCATATAGTACCAGGCAGGGTTAGTAGCTGTTGAAAGTATCACTGGGACAGGGCCATCTAAAGACACATTTTGGTAGTATGTTAACTATATAAAAAAAAGACACTGTGCAGTTTAAAAACAAATCTTACACAGCCTTACATTCCAGTTTTTTTCTTTGAAAGGAGTGAGCTGTCCACATGGGGGTTAAATTCTTTATAGACAAGAGAAAAAAAAACTGGGTTAGAAGCAACTTATTCATCATCTTCCTCTTCATTTTCTTTTTTAAAAAACTGTTGCCTTATTTATTTCTGGCTGCACTGGGTCTTCACTGATGCAGGCTTTTCTCTATTTGTGGTGAGTGGGGGCTACTCCCTAGTTGCAGTGCACAGGCTACTCCCTAGTTGCAGTGCACAGGCTACTCCCTAGTTGCAGTGCACAGGCTACTCCCTAGTTGCAGTGCACAGGCTTCTCATTATGGTAGCTTCTCTTGCTGCAGGGCTCCAGGCTCAGGAGACTCAGTGGTTGCAGCTCTCGGGCTCTCCTCATATTCCTTCTTATTCTTGCTTTTTTCAGCCTTGACGACTCCTTTGGTTGCTGCACTGCGATAGTCACTCAGTCATGTCTGACTCTTTGCAACCCCAACTCCGAGCCACCAGGGAAGCCTACTATTAAGAGATATTTCTAAGTATAAAGACAGGTCAACTTAAAAAGTATCAGCAGATAAATGCTTGACTTTATCTTATAATCTATGAAAATACGGAAGCTTCAGGAACTAGCATGTCATCCTTGTGCAGGGCCATGCTGATCATCTGCATCGTTGCAACGTTAGTATATGCGCTCACTGTTGCCGCGCCGAGTTTCCCTTTAGCCTGGCATGCAGCAATACTCTTCTCGTACTTTCCCTCCAGCTGAGCAGTCTTCTCACAAGATGCTTGGCATCTGCTGCAGTGTTAATCCACATCTCTCCCAGTTTCTTTGCAGCTTTGCCCGTGAAGAGGCCAGGGTGTTCTCCTTTGATCTTGGACAATACTCAGAACAAAACCAGGAAAAGGCCGAAGGAGGCCTCTTGGGTACATTGGGGTCTTTGAACTGCTTTTTTGTTTCCTCTTTAGGAGGGATATAAATTTTAATTTCTTCTTCATGACGGGCTTTGTCTGTCTGCCTTTGCCATGTCTACGAATGTCCCTTTCGCTTGAGCAAACGTGGTCCTCCACCTCTCTGCACACTTAGAAAACTCTGAGACGTTGACTGAGCATCTGGGTGCTTCTTCTTGTGCTCCTCCCAGCAAGTTCACACAGAAAATGCATATGATGTTTTTCTCTTGGCTTCTTAGGATCTCCTTGGCCCATGTTTAGTTATTTTTCTGCAGCCATGCACAGGGTCACCCAGTGCTACCCGGCTCTCACTCACCCTGGTGCCATCTCTGAGAAACTCAACATACTGCGATGGCTGTGAGACCGGGAGCCAGACACAGCCTCCTCACTCTCTCCAATCTGTCAACAACCGTACATTTTGTGTCTGTCTGACAGGGTCTTTCAAAAATAGATAATCTGGGGACTTCCGTGGCAGTCCAGTTAAGACTTCAAACTTCCATTGCAGGAGGCATGGGTTCTACCCCTAGCCAGGGAACTAAGATCCCACATGCATTGAGGTACAGATGGAAAAATAAAATCTGAATTTAAAAGAAATATAGAGCAGGGGGGAATATTTTAAATAATACCATAAGTGGGAATCTCTAAAGGACAACTGACCTGGTTTCTTCAATATGTAAGTTGAAAGGAAAAAAGAGAAAGACAAAAGGGAAAAACCTATATAGATTACAAGAAGCTCGAAAGGTGCATCAGTCACTTGCAATATGTAGACCTTATTTCAGTTCAGTTCAGTCGCTCAGTCGTGTCTGACTCTTTGCAACCCCATGAATCGCAGCACGCCAGGCCTCCCTGTCCATCACCAGCTCCTGGAGTTCACTCAAACTCATGTCCATCGAGTCAGTGATGCCATCCAGCCATCTCATCCTCTCTCGTCCCCTTTTCCTCCTACCCCCAATCCCTCCCAGCATCAGAGTCTTTTCCAATGAGTCAACTCTTCGCATGAGGTGGCCAAAGTACTGAAGTTTCAGCTTTAGCATCAGTCCTTCCAAAGAAATCCCTGGGCTGATCTCCTTCAGAATGGACTGGTTGGATCTCCTTGCAGTCCAAGGGACTCTCCAGAGTCTTCTCCAACACCACAGTTCAAAAGCATCAATTCTTCGGCGCTCAGCTTTCTTCACAGTCCAACTCTCACATCCATACATGACCACTGGAAAAACCATAGCCTTAACTAGATGGACCTTTGTTGGCAAAGTAATATCTCTGCTTTTGAATATGCTATCTAGGTTGGTCATAACTTTCTTTCCAAGGAGTAAGCGTCTTTTAATTTCATGGCTGCAGTCACCATCTGCAGTGATTTTGGAGCCCCCAAAAATAAAGTCTGACACTGTTTCCCCTGTTTCCCCATCTATTTCCCATGAAGTAATGGGACCAGATGCCATGATCTTCGTTTTCTGAATGTTGAGCTTTAGGCCAACTTTTTCACTCTCCTCTTTCACTTTCATCAAGAGGCTTTTTAGTTCCTCTTCACTTTCTGCCATAACGGTGGTGTCATTTGCATATCTGAGGTGATTGATATTTCTCCCAGCAATCTTGATTCCAGCTTGTGCTTCTTGCAGCCCAGCGTTTGTCATGATGTACTGTAAACAAACAATGAAAATAACCAAACATGCAAACCTGAACTGAGTGAATATTTGATATGAAGCAATTATTGTTAATTTTTAAGGTCCAATAATGATATTATGGTTATGTCCTTGGTTAGGAGTTCTTATCTTTTGGAGATTCAAGTTGAAATATTTACAGATTAAATAACATAAAGCCATGGGGGAGGGGTGTATAGGTGAAAAATAGAAATGAGTTGATAGTTATAGTTGGGTGATGGGTACATGGAGTTTTATTATATATTTTCTCTACATTTATTTTTGCTTGAAATTCTCCATAATATATTTTTAATACAAAAAATGGCCTCCTTCATGGTGTCTAGATCAGTATTTACACATAGCAGGTACTCTGTGAAAAATATGTACTGAATTGTCAGACTGCATCAGCTTTAGGGTCATCTGGGCTCCAACACCCGTTTTCAGTGCTGATATTCACCCAATATCTTACATACAATGACCGCTCGCTGCCTTCTTAGGATTCCCATCAGGCCCCTCATGTAGGACATGAATAGACAGCTGATCAGAGCTGAACGCACCTGAACGCACCTGGGGTAGCAACTAAATCACAGATAGGTGAGCCAATCAGATTCTCTCTCAGTGACTTGAAATAAGATGCTAGGACTTGGTCAGACGAGAAGGGGCCTTACAAATGAAAGATTTTATGGGGTGGAGGGCAAAAGTCTGCACCACATACTTTTACATGAAAAGAAGTTCAACTTCACTCACTGCAAGAGACATAAAATTGAAACTACAGTGAAAAACCATTCTGTACCCATCAAATTAGCAAAAGTTCAAGTGTAGCAACGTATATGGTTGGCAAGGTGGTGATGATCCAGGGACTCTTCATATATTGCAGGTAATAATACAAACGAGTACAGCCCTGTGGAGAGGAAGTTGGTAATACCTATCACGTACCTTGTGAACCAGAAATCCCATTCCTAAGAATTTAAGCTCAAAAGACACCTCGAACAATACAAAACTACATAGGCACAGGGTTATTTATTACAGCATTATGGGTAAGTTACAACTGCAAAATACCGGAATATTCCTTTCTGTCTGTGTATATTCCTTGTGTCTGGCTTTTTTGATTCAAGGTTTTTTGAGATTAGTCTTTGTTGTCATGTGTATCAGAGTTCATTTCTATTATTACAGAATAGCGGTCCACCGTATAGGTATACCACAATTTCTTGATCCAGTCATCCGGTGATGGACATCTGCGTGTTTCCAGGTTTTTTACTATTATGAATAAAGTGACTATGAAAATTCATATACAAGTCTTTGTGTGGATGTAGATTCTCATCTCTCTTAGGTTCATGCATGCGAGTAAAGCTTCTAGGTCACATGGTAAATATAAAACTTTACAATACAGATTTATTTTAAAAACTTCCAATTTCCCCCAAAGTGGTTCCAATAGCAATATATGAGCATTTTAGTCATCCATATTTTTGTCAATGATGTTATTGTCCTTCTCTTAATTTTAGCCATTCTACTGAGTGTAATGGTATATCATTATGGTTTTAATATGAATTTCCTGATGATTAATGTTCTGGAGCATCTCTTTTATGTGATTATTGGCCACTAGTATATCTTATTAGTGAACCAGGGCTTCATGGAGAAATTGTTCATTCCAGAGCTAAAACATCACAGCAGCAGCAGATTCCTTGGCATGTATACACACCTTGCGACTTGCAACCGAGGCTTCCGGACTTGAACCACTCTGAACTGACCTCCTGCAGGGCAGAAATTGTATTCTTTTTTGTTGCCTCCCCTTCCCCAGGGTGTGGCACTTAATGGACGCTCACAGTGGTTTGTTGGAATGAATTTATTTCTGTAGTTCTGTTAATGTCTTACTACCTGGAAATACACAGGTTCCATCCCTGGGTCAGAAAGATCCCTGGAGAAGGGAATGGCTACCCATTCCAATATTCTTGCCTGGAGAATCCCATGGACAGAGGAGCCTGGTGGGCTACCATCCATGGCGTCACAAAGAGTCGGACATGACCGAAACGACTTAGCACACACGCATGCACCTAGAAATCCAAAGACCCAAGAGAAGATATTGAAAACACAAAGAACTTCTTGGCGATGGATGTTAGTATTTTGTTTGTCTCTTGCCTCCATAGACAGCCCACCACCTGGCCTCTTTCCTCTGCCATTGTGTTTCCCTTTGGCTTGTAACTTCCTCCCAGTATCAGGCAGTAAGATACCAGCCACCGAAGAACACACTATTCCCGGTGTCAGTTTCAGACATCCTGTTTTTCTATGACAGTTGTCACTTAAATAGGGGTCTAGTTTCCTGACTTGAGCAGCTTATTCCCATGCTGGGCATGCATTCTTAGCAGTGATACAGCTGATTGGCACTACAAGATAGCTGGACTTTCTCCGCCCAGGGCAGGGGGAGAAGGTTGGAAGGTAAATATTTCACTATTGCAAAGGGTACAACCCTTTGGGTAAGTGGAAAGCAAAAGCACTCAATGATTTCTTGTGTAAACATATCAGTTATCTATTGCTGCATAATAAACTTCTCAAAATTTAGTAGCTTAAAACATTGGAAATCCCCATAGACAGAGGAGACTGGAGGGCTAAAGTCCATGGGGTTGTAAAGGGTTGGACACTATGGAGCAACACTTTTAAAACATCAACAATTAATTATTTATCCATTCTGTGAGTTTAAAGGACAGTTCTTATGTTGGTCTTGCCTGACCCCACTCATGCAGCTGCATTCTGGACTCGATGGAACGGAATGACCTCACTTGTGTGTCTGGGACCTTGGGTGCAATGGCTGGAATGTTTGAAAGAAATGGGCCTCTCTCTCCACTGGCTCTCATATCCTGGACTTCTCAGCATAGTGGTTTCAGGCCCAAATCCCAAGAGGACCAGAGTAGGAGCTGCTAGGTCTCTTGAGACTTGCTTAGAAGTCATACATAACCTCTGCTATGTTCTATTGGCCAAAGCCAATCAAAAGGCCAGCCCAGATTCAAGGGGTAGAGAATTAGACTCCATCTCTTGGTAGGAAGAGCAGCAAAGAACTTGTGGCCATTTTAATCCACCACATGATCTGATAACAGTAGCATACCCCAAGTGCTATGAGACCAAATGTATAAAAAAGTGTCAGAACAGAGCTGAAGCGTGGATAGGGAACACAAGTGAACTAAAACTTGTTTTTGTTTTTCTGGCTGTGGGGTACCTAGGTTATTTTGTTTTATTTCTAGAAAGAAAATGTCAAGAAAAGAATTGTGAGGGTGGTGGAGAGAGTTCAGATCACCAAGACACAATAGAAGGAGCTAAAGCTGTTTGTCCTGGTGATGAAAAGGCTCAGAGGATATGGGGAACTGATTCCAAATGTTTAGAAGACTAGTACCTATTAGGAGCTTGTTTTTGTGCTACCAGAAAGCAGAACTAGAACCAGGAGGTAGACATTTCAGGGAAGCAGATTTTCCTTAATTTAAGAGAGAACTAACAATCAGAGAAGTACATAAATGAGATGAACTACCACAAAAAATGGGCTTCCCTGGTGGCTCAGAAGGTAAACAATTTGCCTGCAACACAGGAGACCCAGGTTCAGTCCCTGGGTTGGGAAGATCCCCTGGAGAAGGGAACGGCTACCCACTCCAGTATTCTTAGCTAGAAAATTCCAAGGACATAGGAGCTTGGTGGGCTAGTTCACGGGGTCACAAAGAGTTGGACATGACTGAGTGACTAACACTGACTTTTTCACCACAAGAAATAGTGAACCAGTCTCCACTGTGGTATGGAAGCACATGTTGGTGACCACTGTTCTAGAAAGTAGGAGTTATTCATGCATCTGGTGGGGCCTCTGGGATTCCTCCCAACTTTGAGATTTGATGATGCCACTCCCTTCTATTGTTACTGTGGGGCCTCTGTGATATTCACGTTACCCAACTGCTAGTTCCCTGGGCAGTTTCCAGAACCTCTATGCTGCCAGTGGCCTGAGCTCTGCAAAGCCCCAAGTGACAGCTGGGTGGCACAGGCCTGCACCCATCCTTCCTGAAGTTCTCTGACAGTTTTGTTCCTTCCGTTTGCTATTGTTCTAAGATTTGCTTCTGATGTTTTCCAGGAGGTAAAAACGATCCATCTTACCCTGTCTGGGGTGGATGTGTTTCTTGCGGCCCAGAGACAACCACCAACATTGACTCCTTTATTTTTAATTACTTATTTGGCTGGGCTGGATCTTAGTTGTGGCATGCGGGATCTTTTTGTTGCAGCCTTTGGGTTTCTCTAGCTGTGGCGCGAGGGCCTCTCTCTAGTTGTCCGCAAGCTAAGTAGTTGTGGTGCGTGGGTTTAGTTGCCCCAGGCATGTGGGATCTTAGTTCCCCAACCAGGGATGGAAACCAAGTCCCTTGCATTGGAAGGCAGATTCTTTTTTTTTTAACGTATTTCTTTTTGGCTGTGCTGGGTCTCGTTGCTGCATGCGGGCTTTTCTTTAGTTGCAGTGAGTCGGGGCTACACTGTAGTCGTGGTGCACAGGCTTCTCGTGGCAGCAGCTTCCTTTGTTGCAGAGCACAGGCTGTAGGGTGCTCCGGCTTCAGTAGCTGTGGCACATGGGCTCAGTAGTTGTGGTTCCTGGGCTTGAGAGCACAGGTTCAATAGTTGTGACACACGGGCTCAGTTGCTTCGCAGCATGTAGAATCTCCCCAGACCAGGGATCGAACCCGTGTTTCCTGCATTGGCAGGTGGATTGTTTACCACTGAGCCACCAGGGAAACCCTAAGCTGAGTGAGATCTCTTTCTTCCTGTGTTTGAAGATTTTTCCACGTCAGCGTGCCGTCTTCTCTCACTACTCTGCATCCACAGAAGGCAAGGCTGTCTCTCCTTCCTGCTTAGTTTAGGGGGAGGTGGGCTGTGGCAAGGCAGCTCCTGCATCTCCTCTGGAGCATGTTTGCCAGAGACCTGCTTTTAGCAAGCTGCTCAACCCTGTGCTGTTTCAGTGTGTGTTCTGCTTGCTGGTGGTTGTCTGTAAGTCTTGCCGGTTTGGAGTTATGAAGACTTCTGGGGGTAGAGAAGAGGCTTGGGGACTCCCTCTGCTCAGCTGCCAGAAAACCATTTCCCAACATGGGGTCTGGGCTCTTGCTGCTGCAGCTAATGGGAAAGGACGGCTGTGGATCTCACCATCTGTCAGCCAGCGGGAGGGAGGAGCAGGGACCCAGCTCATTCATGCTCCCTCTTTGTAAGAGCAAGAGCTGAGGGTGGTCTGCATCACCTTCGCCTTTCACTCCCAAACCATTGGCCAGAGCTCAGGCAAGAGATCTACCTGGCTTTAAGAAGGCTAGCACCTCTCTAATTTTGGAAGAAGAGGAGACTAGGTACGGGGGGACAGCAGGATTCTCCACCCACTCTCGCCTTCCAGTTGGTGTCTAATACAGTAGTATAAATATGCACATTTTTGCAAGGAAAAAAATAATAACAAAGTGATACACTTAGAGCAGCAGAATTTTAAAAATATAAAGATCAGCAACTTGTGGTGCCAGAGAGCAAGGAAGTGCTCAAAAATAAAAAAGATGTCAGATCGAGGAACTAGCTTGAAAGAACACCCAGTGGCTAAAGCTGGGACAATCTGGGTGATGAAATTGGTAGTGTGGTATGGATTATAACCCAAAGCATTGAATATGCATGACATCTTTGCATAAATTAATGATTCAGCATATGGATTCTTGTTGTTTAGTTGCTAAATCATGTCTGACTCTTTTGCAACTCCAAGGACTATAGCCCACCAGGCTTCTCTGTCCATGGGATTCCCCAGGCAAGAATACTGGAATGGATTGCCATTTCCTTCTCCAGGGGACCTTCCCGACCCAGTGATCAAAACTTCATCTCCTGCATTGCAGGCAGATTCTTTACAGCTGAGCCACAAGGGAAGCCTTTATATGGATAGGGGACAAAAGGCAAACGTCCCTTACAGAAGAATTCCAAATAATACAAGTAGACACTCCACCCTTAGTAGGTGGAGCTTAATTCTCGCTTCTTGTGGGCTGAACCTGGTGAATACAGAATGGAAAGGAGGGAAACAGCCATTTCACAGTGGAGAAACCTGGCCAACACTACCTTAACCAAGGGATCAAGGTTAACATCACCAGTGATGAGTCAGGGCAATATCTTCTACTTCAACAGGCTGTGATAGGAGGCCCTTCATCTCTTCAGGGCTCTTCCTAAAAGCTCATAACCCCACTCTGACCATGAGAAAAACACCAGAAAAATCCTACTTCTGGCTGGTTTGTGGATTGGGGGACATTCTGTAAAGTATCTTATACCAATACTCCTCAAAATAGCCAAGGTCATGATAAACAAGGAAAGAGAAACTATCACAGACCAGAGATGGTTAAGGAGACATGGTAATAAGTGCAAGACAGTGTCCTGGTTTGGATCCTGGAACTAAACGCTGTAAAAACAGCTGGAATCCACATAGAGCCTGCTGCTGCTGCTGTTGATAAGTCGTTTCAGTCGTGTCCGACTCTGTGCAACCCCACAGATGGCAGCCCACCAGGCTCCCCCGTCCCTGGGATTCCCCAGGCAAGAACACTGGAGTGGGTTGCCATTGCCTTCTCCAGTCCAGGAAAGTGAAAAGTGAAAGTGAAGTCGTTTAGTCGTGTCTGACTCTTTAGCGATCCCATGGACTGCAGCCCACCAGACTCCTCCGTCCTAGAACTTAGTTAAAAATAATATACTGGGACTTCCCTGGAGGTCCAGTGGTTAAGACTTTGCCTTCCAATGCCGAGGTTACAGGTTTGATTCCTGGTGGGGAAGCTAAGATCCCACATGTCTCATGGCAGAAAAACCAAGACAGAAAGTTGAAGCAACACTGTAACAAATTCAGTAAAGATTAAAAAAAATAATAAGATACCAATGTCCATTTCTTTTGACAAAGTACCATTTTACGAAGTTTTAACAAAGTACTATTGTATTGTATTGGAGAAGGAAATGGCAACCCACTCCAGTGTTCTTGCCTGGAGAATCCCAGGGACAGAGGAGCCTGGTAGGAGGCTGTCTATGGGGTCGCACAGAGTCGGACATGACTGAAGTGACTTAACAGCATTGTATTGTAAGACGCTAAAGTTAGGGGAAACGGGGTGGGGGTATATGGGGACTCTCTATATTTTATCTTTACAATGTTTCTAAAAAATCTAAAATTATTTCAAACTAAAAAAATCTATTACTATATATGTATAGGTACGTTTTGTTTGTTGTTATTCTTGAGTCACTAAGTTGTGTCTGACTCTTGAAATACATCCCCAAAGGATTTTGTACCTGTCTAAAAATTCCTCCTAAAACTAAGTTAACAGACTGGTTCCAAATAGGAAAAGGAGTACGTCAAGGCTGTATATTGTCACCCTGCTTAGTTAACTTATATGCAGAGTACATCATGAGAAACGCTGGACTGGAAGAAGCACAAGCTGGAATCAAGATTGCCGGGAGAAATATCAATCACCTCAGATATGCAGATGACACCACCCTTATGGCAGAAAGTGAAGAGGAACTAAAAAGCCTCTTGATGAAAGTGAAAGTGGAGAGTGAAAAAGTGGGCTTAAAGCTCAACATTCAGAAAACGAAGATTATGGCATCCGGTCCCATCACTTCATGGGAAATAGATGGGGAAACAGTGGAAACAGTGTCAGACTTTATTTTGGGGGGCTCCAAAATCACTGCAGATGGTGACTGCAGCCATGAAATTAAAAGACGCTTACTCCTTGGAAGGAAAGTTATGACCAACCTAGATACCATATCCAAAAGCAGAGACATTACTTTGCCAACAAAGGTCCGTCTAGTCAAGGCTATGGTTTTTCCTGTGGTCATGTATGGATGTGAGAGTTGGACCGTGAAGAAAGCTGAGCGCTGAAGAATTGATGCGTTTGAACTGTGGTGTTGGAGAAGACTGCTGAGAGTCCCATGGACTGCAAGGAGATCCAACCAGTCCATTCTGAAGGAGATCAGCCCTGGGGTTTCTTTGGAGGGAGTGATGCTAAAGCTGAAACTCCAGTACTTTGGCCACCTCATGCAAAGAGTTGACTCATTGGAAAAGACTCTGATGCTGGGAGGGATTGGGGGCAGGAGGAGAAGGGGAGGACAGAGGATGAGATGGCTGGATGGCATCACTGACTCGATGGACGTGAGTCTGAGTGAACTCTGGGAATTGGTGATGGACAGGGAGGCCTGGCATGCTGCGATTCATGGGGTCGCAAAGAGTCGGACACGACTGAGTGACTGAACTGAACTGAACTGAACTGAGGGACTCCTTTTAATTCAGATGGATCTTCAAAAGAACTCAATTCAGGGACTTCCCTGGCAGTCCAGTCTCTCAAGAAAGAGGAAATTCTTTTCTCCTGGGATCTCACAATTTAGTCGGAGAGAAAACTAACATATCTACTGCATAACCATGACATAGATATATAGCACCATTTAGGGAAGTGTAAATGAAGGTCTATGAGAACTCAGTGAAAAGATCTGCTTCTAGCTGCAGGAATCCGGGAAGGCTTCACGGAGGAAGTGACATTTAAAATGGACTCTGAAAGATGAGTAGGATTTGAATAGGATTCTGGAGTCCTTCCGCCGTTGGCTCTAGTCCCCAGGACTAGCTGCTGTTCATACGTCTCTCCAGCAGAGGGCAGGCTGAGCAAAGATGGGCTAGAAAGTCCTATCTTTTAGTCAAGTCTCTCAGGGTGGTGTCAGCACTCCCTGAACTGACTGGACAGTTTTTCAGTTTTCTTGCTAAAAACAGTGAGTCCTCGCTACACTTGTTTTGGAGTTATTAGACTCAAGTGTGTGCTCCATATTTACACCTTTGGCTTCGCCTGAAATTGATATACCGAGTTTGCATTTTCTATCAGTTTCCTGTAGGTCAGGGCAGTCAGAAGTCTGGTACCACCTCTCCTTGGGTCCTAATGATGTCCTTTCTAGAGAAGTCGGGCCAGGCAGATTTCAGTGGTCCAGGGTGGGCAAGGTGAAAGGAATGCTTCTCTAGGTTGCCATGGAAAGAGGTCTCCCGCATTGTAGACAGACACTTTACTGTCTAAGCCATCAGGGAAGTCCCAGCTTTCCCCACCACCCCTTATTTTTTCCGTTCTCCATAAAGAATTAAGATTGCTTTGGTGCTTGAACTTTCTGCTGTCTTAGGTCAAGTGGTTTACTAAGGAAACATTCCCACTTCTGTAAGGAGCTGTGGAAAGCAGAATAGGGAAGGAGAAGCTAGTATCTGACTTCAGCTGAAGTCCCAACCTCAGTCTGATCCTGTGGTGAGCTCAGGAATATAACTGGTAGCCATCTTGGGGCAAAGGGACTGTTCCTTCCTATACCTGCACCCATCAGTCACTGGCTGCCACTGCCCCAGGGGACATAGTAAACTCACAGGCACTGCCAGCTTCTTGGTGCCTCTGGGTGAGGGACCTTCTGGAATGCTTGTGTTATACTCTGCAGACTCTTGTTGGCAGGAACCCTTAGGAGTGAACACAGCAGCCAGGGGTGGATAGGGAGCCGGTGAGAGGGATCTGAGGGGGCCAGTGGCAGCACTCCCAGCGTCTACTGCTCTCTGCAAGGCCCCTTCTGTTGATCAGGCTCCCCATGACCGAGGACTCTGTACCCCCCAGGCAGAGCCTCTGGGAAACCAATGAAGGTTTCAAACCCTCCCTTAAGAGGCCTCTCCCAGGATCTCAGCACACTTAGGAGCATAGATTTCATTGCAGGGTTCTCTTCACCATCTCCGAGTCTCTCGTTGCCCAGCTCCTTGAAACTTATCCTGCCAGAGTTCTCTACTCCCAGGAACTGTCACCTCAGAAACCCCCTGTTGGACTTTCCTAGTGATAGGAATCTGCCTGCCAATGCAGGGGACATGGGTTCGATCCCCAGTTCGGGAAGATCCCACAACTACTGAGCCAGCACTGTAGAACCTGCGAACGGCAACTACTGAGCCCACTCGCTGAAACTGCTGAAGCCCGCCTGCTTAGAGCCCATGCTTTGCAACATAAGAAGCCATCTCAAAAGAAGCCTGAGCACCGCAACTAGAGAGTAGCACCTGCTCGCTACAACTAGATAATGCCCACACACAGCAGCAGAGGCCCAGCGTACACAAAAATAATGTTTTTAAAAAAGAAAAAAGCCCCGTGTGTGTATGAATGGCAGAGAATGCTCCAAGAGGTGTACATTTTATCCCACTGACCCTCTGTTTCACTGAAGAGTAAGTTCTTTGAAGGGCAGGGCTGGGTCCAATCACTATTCAGGCAGCTTACTATGGAGTCTCCCCCTGTGGTTCATAGACGTCCAGCGTCAGACTAACAGGAAGTGCTTGTAAAAATATTAACCCTCCTTCCCCTCCACATAAAATGAAGAAGTCTGGGAATCTGTTTTTTTCACAAGTTTCCTATGTGACTGGTGCTCATTAAGCATGAGAACCACTCCTGAGCATCCAGGGGCAGGTTGGGGTTCTCCATAGAATTTTCATAGGTGGCTGACTCCCTCAGTGGCTCAGATGGTAAAGAATCTGCCTGCGATGCAGGAGACCCAGGTTCAGTCCCTGGGTTGGGAAGATTCCCTGAAAAAGGGCATGGCAACCCACTCCAGTATTCTTGCTTGGAGAATCCCATGGACAGAGGAACCTGGCGGGCTATAGTCCATGTTGTCGCACAGAGTCAGACACAACTAAGCGACCAACACTTTTTCACTTTCACCACCCCACCCAGCATTCTGTCCCTTATATCTGCTTGACTCTCTCAAGCAGGTATAAAACAATAGCATTGATTACCTTATTTGTTTTGTCTGTTGCTTCTAGCTTCTCCCCTTTCCCATTAGAACTAATAAGCTTCATGAGGGCAAAGATCTGTATCTCCCTGACCAGGATACTCCAGTGCCTGGATGGCAGCATCTACAGCTGCAGGTGTTCAGGGAATATTTGTTGCATGAATAAATGAAGCATTTCTGCGGAGAGGCATCAGTGCAGCTGAAGACAAAGATTATTCCACTTCTAATCTTCTTTCATCACAGACATTATGTTGGGAGTCCCCAAGGCCACCCTCAGGCTCAGTGATTCACTGGAAGGAACCAGAGGACTCAGAAAAGCTCTCATACTCACAGTTATGGTTTATTACTCCAAAAGGATACAGATTGAAGTCAGCAAAGGGGAAAAGAATCTGGGTTTAAGTCCAGGAGAAACCGGGCTCAATCTTCAGGTGTCCCCTCCCGCTGGAGTTACACAAGGATGAGAAACTGTGTGTGACGACACATGCGAAGTATTGCCGAGACAGGAGCATATCCAAGCCTTGCTTCCAGGGGTTTTACTGGGGGCCAGTCAGGTAGGCATGCAGTACCCAGCATCTGATCTTAGCTGCCCAGTCTTTAGCTCTCTGCCTCCTAGAGGTCATACTGATACACCTGGTTTCAAGGCCTTCAACAAGCAAAGACAGATCAGATCAGATCAGATCAGTCGCTCAGTCGTGTCCGACTCTTTGTGACCCCATGAATCGCAGCACGCCAAGCCTCCCTGCCCATCACCAACTCCTGGAGTTCACTCAGACTCACGTCCATCGAGTCAGTGATGCCATCCAGCCATCTCATCCTCTGTCGTCCCCTTTTCCTCCTACCCCCAATCCCTCCCAGCATCAGAGTCTTTTCCAATGAGTCAACTCTTTGCATGAGGTGGCCAAAGTACTGGAGTTTCAGCTTTAGCATCATTCCTTCCAAAGAAATCCCAGGGCTGATCGCCTTCAGAATGGACTGGTTGGATCTCCTTGCAGTCCAAGGGACTCTCAAGAGTCTTCTCCAACACCACAGTTCAAAAGCATTAATTCTTCAGTGCTCAGCCTTCTTCACAGTCCAACTCTCACATCCATACATGACCACAGGAAAAACCATAGCCTTGACTAGACAGACCTTTGTTGGCAAAGTAATGTCTCTGCTTTTGACTATGCTATCTAGGTTGGTCATAACTTTCCTTCCAAGGAGTAAGTGTCTTTTAATTTCATGGCTGCAGTCACCATCTGCAGTGATTTTGGAGCCCAGAAAAAATAAAGTCTGACACTGTTTCCACTGTTTCCCCATCTATTTCCCATGAAGTGGGGGGACCAGATGCCATGATCTTCGTTTTCTGAATGTTGAGCTTTAAGCCCACTTTTTCACTCTCCACTTTCACTTTCATCAAGAGGCTTATTAGTTCCTCTTCACTTTCTGCCATAAGGGTGGTGTCATCTGCATATCTGAGGTGATTGATATTTCTCCCGGCAATCTTGATTCCAGCTTGTATTTCTTCCAGTCCAGCGTTTCTCATGATGTACTCTGCGTATAAATTAAATAAACAGGGTGACAATATACAGCCTTGACATACTCCTTTTCCTATTTGGAACCAGTCTGTTGTTCCATGTCCAGTTCTAACTGCTGCTTCCTGTCCTGCATACAGATTTCTCAAGAGGCAGATCAGGTGTTCTGGTATTCCCATCTCTTTCAGAATTTTCCACAGTTTATTGTGATCCACACAGTCAAAGACTTTGGCATAGTCAATAAAGCAGAAATAGATGTTTTTCTGGAACTCTCTTGCTTTTTCCATGATCCAGCGGATGTTGGCAATTTGATATCTGGTTCCTCTGCCTTTTCTAAAACCAGCTTGAGCCTCTGGAAGTTCATGGTTCACATATTGCTGAAGCCTGGCTTGGAGAATTTTGAGCATTACTTTACTAGCGTGTGAGATGCGTGCAATTGTGTGGTAGTTAGAGCATTCTTTGGCATTGCACTTCTTTGGGATTGGAATGAAAACTGACCTTTTCCAGTCCTGTGGCCAGTGCTGAGTTTTCCAAATTTGCTGGCATATTGAGTGCAGCACTTTCACAGCATCATCTTTCAGGATTTGGAATAGCTCAACTGGAATTCCATCACCTCCACTAGCTTTGTTCGTAGTGATGCTTTCTAAGGCCCACTTGACTTCACATTCCAGGATGTCTGGCTCCAGGTCAGTGATCACACCATTGTGATTATCTGGGTTGTGAAGATCTTTTTTGTACAGTTCTTCTGTGTATTCTTGCCATCTCTTCTTAATATCTTCTGCTTCTGTTAGGTCCATACCATTTCTGTCCTTTATTGAGCCCATCTTTGCATGAAATGTTCCTTTGGTATCTCTGATTTTCTTGAAGAGATCCCTAGTCTTTCCCATTCTGTTGTTTTCCTCTATTTCCTTGCATTGATCGCTGAAGAAGGCTTTCTTATCTCTTCTTGCTATTCTTTGGAACTCTGTATTCAGATGTTTATATTTTTCCTTTTCTCCTTTGCTTTTCACTTCTCTTCTTTTCACAGCTATTTGTAAGGCCTCCCCAGACAGCCATTTTGCTTTTTTGCATTTATTTTCTATGGGAATGGTCACAATCCCTGTCTCCTGTACAATGTCACGAACCTCATTCCATAGATCATCAGGCACTCTATCTATCAGATCTAGGCCCTTAAATCTATTTCTCACTTCCAAGTATTAGCCAAAAGTTACATTGTTGCCATTAAGTATCTGGACATACTGGTACAGTTTGGCCCAAGATCTCAGGTATTGAAAAAGAATTTTTTTTTTTGTCAAGCAGGATATTCCAAAGGCTTGAAGGTTATTTCCTAGAAGCCAAGTCAAGGGCCAGTTCAGAAGAGAGGCCTTTCTTTGAAATGTGCAGGGTTTGAGCAACCCAGGCCTACTGAGTTAACCTTTCTACACAGACATCAAAATCATGCCCTCAGCATGGACACAACTGAGGTTGTTCTGTAATTAAAATATTTGGTATTGATCTGACTTCACAATTGTACCTAATTAGCATATACTTGCAGACTAATTCTGCCTCAGAGTTGGACTGAATGTTCATTTAACCAAGAGTTACCAAGGATTTACCATGTGCTAGGTACAGTTCCTCACTGGGAATGCAAAAATGAACAGAATAGACCTTGTCTCTGTCTTCAAGAAGTTTAGAGTTTTAGGCCTACAAAGACAGTTTTTGGACTTTGGCACGTAAAGGATTATTCTGAAATGACCAATTTCAAAGGTAGGCAGGGAAAAGGGACCATGGAATAAATATAATAAAGATGTAAAAATAAAAAGATAAAGATGTGAGTAAGAAAGTTCCTACCATATGGTCAGCTCTGCCCTTTGGAATTGCTACTGCAGATCTTGGAGATTCTCCTGTGGTTTGTCTGAGCCTGGAGATTTGCTAGAAGCAAGGATGCCTTCTGAGATTAAGGGCAGTCAGAGAATATCAATTTTGTGTCCATGTTTATTTATCACTTATATGGCAGCTACTATGATAGACACTTCATTGATGTTAACTCACTGCCACCCTGTGCCCTTATCTGCAGCCTCGCCCGCCCCCATGCTCCTGATGCAGGCTGTGTGTGCTAGGAGGGCAGCAGAAATCAATAGCTCTGCCCCTGGAGCCCCTTCTGAACCCAGCACTTTCCTACTCTCGAATGTTAATCAGCTTAGCCCTCCTGATCCCTGACTCATGTCTTCCTTAGCCTCTCCCTAGCCAGCCCCTTTCCTTATATTCTTAGGAAGCCCTTTCTTCTAGGAACATACTCCCTATATTGCACTTTCTGCTAATGCTTCTGGCACTTTGCTTTCACTGAAGCCTGGCTTTCTCCAGATACATTGATTCTCAGCTCAAGTAATCAATGAAGTAGTGACAGAATCAGTTTGCAGTCTGAGAAGCCAGCTAGGGCAGTAATGAGGATGGAAACAGGAGTTCAAGAAGAAACACCCAAGGGCAGAGCTGAAGGTCCCAGAGTCACATTTCACTGGATTAAGAAGAGGTGAGGATGGACCAAGGCATGACAGATGAAATGGCAGGAGCTTAAGGAAACCCAGAGCCGCCATTAGCCCATAGGGTGCTTTCGTGCAAATTTGACAAAAGTGCTCCTTCCCCCACCCAAATGCAACCATGTTGGGGGACAGGTGTGGGGAGTGAGCGTTAGGTCCCAGCTCCTATTCCCTCTTTGACCTGGGCACCTTTCAGTGCAGCCTGTGCATGAATATAGAGTAACCTTGGGAAACCCAGGTCAGAAGAGGCAGCCCTGACTCTCTTCTCCTCCCCAGATCAGCGGGCCAGCCCAAAGGCAGTTTGGCAAATTTCTCCACTCCAAACATCCCAGTCCAAGGGGCAGGGCAGACACAGCTGTGCAATTTGGGTGCCGTGGTTTTCAGAGTCTGGCAGCCATCTGGAGGGGCTCTACCAGGAAAGAAAGACCTTGGAAAGCCATCCCAGGACTAGTAGGAGCAAGGAAGGGATATAATAAGGAAGGGGAATAATGCTGGAGCCCTGTGACTGCTGGGCCCCCAAACAAGGGAGCCAGGCAAGCAGAGCCCCATGTCATTACTTCTTGTCCTGGCCCTCACACCACCCTCCCTAAGACAGCCAAGTCCCACATCAATACCAGCGTCTCAGATTCTGTTACTCTCTATATTATTTCCATATCTCTCAGCTCAGCATCAGCTCGGTTTAGCCCCAGCAAATGCTTGTGGATTAAACATAGAGATCCACTCTTTCTGTGACCATCATTTGTATGGTATTTATGCACCATAAAACAAACACTAAATACGTGATATGTACGTTGTGTTGTAGCAGAGAAATCACAAAAGCATCATAAAGTGATAGGGATGGAAGCAATCTTAAACTTCTTGAAATTCAACATCCTCTCTTTACAGAGAAGGAAACTGATATCCAACATAGGGAAGTGTCTTACTCAGAGCCCCCCAGTTGGTGAGTGGCAGAGCTGGGATGAGGAGCTGAAAGAACAGTCAGATGGGGAGTAGAGTTCGGGCCCAGTATGCAGGGCAAAGGCTTGCTAGTTGTTGAAGTCTTGGACCTTGCTTCTGCTCTTGACCCATGTGGCCAAAGCAGAAAGGGAAAACCTGAGAGTGAAATCACTGAAGAAGTGTAGGTTGGTCTCTGTTCCCAGTTCCTGGCACAGAGCTCTTAAGACCCTTATAATTTCCTGAGTTACAGGAGGGGACACGGAACTCCTAAACCCTTGAAATTCCCCAGGTGATGGGACCATCTTTCGTTCTAATGAGGCAGCTCTGCTTGGGCTCCTGGATAGGGTCTAATCACTAGAAAGACCAAGTCATGAATAGAAGCATGGAACTTCCAGGCCCACCCCACCCCCATTCTCTGGAAAGGGGAATGGGGCTGGAAGGTGAGTCAATCATTGATACTCCTAAATGACGTAACCTCCACAAAACCCCCAAAGTACAGTGTTAGTAGAGCTTCAGGGTTGCTGAGTGCATTCCTACAATGGCACCTCAACTGGGAATAGAAGTTCCCATCTTGGAGACCCCCACCCTTCATCCTGTGTATCTCTTCATACGGCTATTCACTCATATCCCAGGAAGTATCCTTTGAAATAAATCATCAATAGTAGGTAGACTGCTTTCCTGGGTTCTATGAGCCACTCTAGCAAATCATCAGACCCAAGGAAGGGATCGTGGGAAGTTTGTAGCCAAGTCGGACGGAGGTTGTGGGCAACCTGAGGACCCCACCACTTGCAATTGATATCTGAAATGGGGGAGCAGAGGCAGTTTTGTGGGACTGAACCCTTAACCCATGGAGTCTATGCTAAGACAAGGCAGTTAGTGTCAGGATTGCCTGGTTTGGAAAACCCATACGTCTGGTGTCAGCAGTGTTGTGCATTTGGGTTGAGAAAGAACAGAGCTTCTCCCTATTCACTGAGCATGCTCAGTACTGAACAGAAAACCTCTTGTTTTCACGAGGTGAATCTCAACAGGAAAGGGGGGAAGTTGCTCTCTAATAAACTGGTGGTGTACGTGGCAGGGTTTTCTCTAAAAAATGAAAAAGTCTCCCAGAATCTGAGCACAGACTTTGCACATTTTAAAATATTTCCTGCAGTGCCTATTTCCTTTGAAGTGCACCTGTATCGTGCTCAAACTGCAGGTAAAGCCCTGACAGTAGGGAACCCATTTTTCCTTTTCTCTGAGTTGAGAGGTCTGCAGTAGACTTGCCCAGCCCAGCATCTGTCAGTTTCTGTGGACCACAGAAAAGCTGTGCTTCTTGGCAACGGTTCTGTTCAAGCCCGGGGGCTGATGAAGATCCTGAACTAGCCCTACCTGTTGCCAGGAGGTGCTGTCTGGTGGGGAGATCAAGCTGGAAATTCTGTGATCCTGTTCAGGGAGGCTCAACCATCTCAACTCAGTCCAAACAGAGTGTCCCAACCATGACCCCACTGCACTGAAATGGCCTGCTCACCCCTGCCGGGGAATGTCAGCTGGACTATCAGGCCCACTCACTCCCCTCCAGTTTAGGACAAACTGAACAGAAAAAAAGCTGCTTTCTGGGGAACTTGAGCATGTTCCAACCTAGACGACCCAGGCAAAGGAAAGAGAAAGGACAGGCTCCTGTTCCCACCCTAGGACCCAAAAGGCCTGTTCTTTCGTACTTTGATTCTGGCTCAGAGTCATTCGTGCGGCCCATTCTAAGTCACTGCAGATGGCTTTCTTTCGGACACATTCCTCTAGCTCAGTATAGGGGCATTCTGGCTGCCCCACAAATAGAATCACAGGACTCTAAAGCTGCTCATGGCCCCTAGGAGCTGGAGTGCACAGCAGGCTCTCTGGGGAGCAGGGAGGGAGCAGAATATAGAGTAGGAAAAGGCATGCTTAGTATTATGAAATAATTTTATATTTGGATAGTGTTAACTACAAATTGGTACTTGCCATGGGCACTTGCCATCTATCTCTACAAGGATCATTAATAAATCATGTGCTGCTGCAGCTGCTGACCTTCAGCACTCCTGAAGGGAGTTCAAGGTGGAAAGCGGAAATGAAGTACTCTGTGCTCTGGAAAACTGGCAGAACAGGTCTTCAGGTAGTTAAATATTTTAAGGAGCCAATTTATGAGCCCAATTCTTGTATTTCCTTATATCTAGAAAACACTAAAACCCTTCACGGTGATGAATATTCCTCGTGACTAGCAGAAACCTTCTGGAAATGTGTGCTTGATTGCAGGTATTCCCCCTTGACCAAAATGACATATATACTGTCCTTCCCCTCCTCCTCTTTGGAGCAGTTTCTCAGAGCTATCTGAGGTACTGTCTCCCAGACTACAGTCCTAATTTTGCCCCAAATAAAATTTAACTTGCAACTCTCACATTGTGTATTTTTTTAAGTTGACATGAACATCAGGTTCAAAGGCTTAAGAAAACTTCCCCTGAGGATCTCCCTATTGGTTAGGACTGTGCGCTTCCACTGCAGGGGGATGGGTTTGATCCCTGGTGGGGGAACTAAGATCCCACAAGTTGTGCAGTGCAAACAAACAAAACAAACAAACAAACAAGAAACAACAACTTCTGCAGACACTGGGAGGTAAATTAATCTGGCGGAAAGAGGAAGGACTTTGGAGGCATATCTGCCACCTAACAGCAGTGTGATTTCAGGAAAATTACTTTGCATCTCTGATCTATAGTTCAGTTCAGTTCAGTCACTCAGTCATGTCTGACTCTGAAATCCCATGGGCTGCAGCACACCAGGCTTCCCTGTCCACCACCAGCTCCCGGAGCTTGCTCAAACTCACGTCCATCGAGTCAGTAATGCCATTCAACCATCTCATCCTCTGTCATTTCCTTCTCCTCCTGCCTTCAATCTTCCCCAGCATCAAGGTCTTTTCCAATGAATCAATTCTTTGCATCAGGTGGCCAAAGTATTGGAGTTTTAGCTTCAGCATCAGTCCTTCCAATGAATATTCAGGACTGATTTCCTTTAGGATAGACTGGGTGGATCTCCTTGCTGTTCAAGTGACTCTCAAGAGTCTTCTCCAACCACAGTTCAAAAGCATCAATTCTTTGGTGCTTAGCTTTCTTCACAGTCCAACTCTCACATCCATACATGACTACTGGAAAAACCACAGCTTTGACTAAACAGATCTTGGTTGGCAAACTAATGTCTCTGCTTTTTAATATGTTGTCTAGGTTGGTCATGGCTTTTTCTTCCAAGGAGCAAGCATCTTGTAATTTCATGGTTGCAGTCACCATCTGCAGTGATTCTGGAGCCCCAAAAATAAAGTCTCTCACTGTTTCCATTGTTTCCCCATCTATTTGCCATGAAGAGATGGGGCTGGATGCCATGATCTTAGTTTTTTGAATGTTGAGTTTTAAACCAACGTTTTCACTCTTCTCTTTCACCCTTATCAAGAGGCTCTTTAGCTCCTCTTTACTTTCTGCCATTGGAGTGGTATCATCTGCATATCGGAGGCCATTGATATTTCTGATAGCAATCTTGATTTCAGCTTGTGCTTCATCCAGCCCGGCATTTCTCATGATGTACTCTACATAGAAGTTAAATAAGCAGGGTGACAATACACAGCTTTGACTATTCCTTTCCTGATTTGGAACCAGTCTGATCTATAACATAGGAACAATTATACCTTCTATACAGTGCTCTACAAAAGGTTTGTCTTATTTGAAACTATGTATAGCCCAACAGCATCCATATACTTCAGTCAATTCCAGTTCTCTGGTGAGGCTGAGAGTAGTAGGTAGATGGGAAAGTATCTGGAGGCAGAAGAAGGCTCTACTGGACACGTGTTGTAGAGAGGTGATGTGAGCAGGAAGGACCCGGAGCTGGAGGCTGAAGAGGAGAACAAGGCCCCATAGTGTCCTCTGAGATATGTCATTTTTGGTATGTTTGTCCTGCGCAAAGGGAGATATGGATGAGAAGGAACCAGTAGGGAGAATAAGGATGGAGAAGTGGGGAGGAGCTGTGTTAAAGGAGAAGGAGGCAGGAAGGACAAGACCCAGATGTCAGTGGATGATCAGCTTCCATCACATCCCCAGGGAAGCTGGCGACGCAGTCAGTAATAAGATATTCATCAGGAGGACGGTGGAAGGCTGATGTGGACAGCTAAACAGGACCCTTCTTCCTCTATGGGTGTTCATTTTCACCCTTCCTGGTTGGGATATTGCCAGTGAGATGAAGACCCCAGTTCCAGGGACTTTATCTGCAAGGTCACAATGTCTGGGAGTGTAGTTATCACAAGAGTACATAACTCAGGTTCCCTCTGGTTAGAGTTTTTCCAATAACTCTTTAAAGGCCAATCAAAGCTGAGTCTGTTACCCTGTGATCATATGAGTGGATTTGTGCTCCCTTCAGCAGGCAGTCAGATCAGAGGCCATAAAACCCCTTCTTTGGACACTCAACACAGTCAGTATGCCCGGTTCAGGAGACCACACATGGACACTGGCACCCAACTGCCCCAGCAGGGTCCCTGAGGCTCTAGGTCCTGCTGGGACTCCCTGCCCCCTGGAGCTGCTTCCTCAGACTTCTACCCACTGGCTTCCAGACTCCAACGTGCCTGGACCCTCCTTGATGTCTCTGGTCCTCGAAACAGGATTCTCTGCCCTTGCACCTGATCAGTCTTCTGGGATTTTCCCACCTCTGTGGCTCCTGGTTCACCACAGAGTTGATCCTGCCAAGCAATCCCTGCCTTCATTATAGACTCAAGGCACATAGAACTTGGAAGTTAAGAAACCATTTAACCATATGATCCAGAGATCACACTCTTGGGCATATATCTGGAGAAAACTCTAATTTGAAATGAAACAAGCACCCCAGTGTTCATAAGCAGCACTATTTATGATAGCCAAGACACGGAAGCAACCTAAGTGTCCATTGACAGATAAAGGAATAAAGAAATGTGGTTTGCAAACACAATGGAATACTAATCAGCCATAAAAAAGAATGAAATAGTCCCATTTTCAGCAACACAGATGGACCCAGAGATGATTAAAACATCATACTAAGTGAAGTAAGCCAAAGACAAAACCATATCACTTACATGTGGAATCTTAAAAAAAATGATACAAATGAACCTTCTTACAAAACAGAAATAAGCTCACAGACATAGAAAACAAACATGGTTACCAAAGGCGGAAGGGGGAGGGATAAATTAGGAGTTTGAGATTAAAATATACACACAACCATATATAAAATTGATAACAAGGACCAACTGTACAGACAGGGAACTATACTCAATATCTTATAATAACCTATAATGAAAAAGAATCTACAGAGAATATTATATATGTAAAATATATATACAAATTATGAAAGTGAAAGTTGCTCAGGTGTGTCCGACTCTTTGTGACCCCATGGACTCTTCCAGTTCTCCAGGTCAGAATACTGGAGTGGGTAGCCTTTCCCTTCTCCAGAGGATCTTCCCAACCCAGGGACTGAACCCAGTCTCCTGCACTGCAGGCGGATTCTATATCTATATCTATATCTGAATCATTTTGCTGTGCCCTTGAAACTAGTACGACATTGCCAATCAACTATATTTTAATAGAACATTTTTAAAAAAGAAACCATCTAAACATGACCTCTCATTTATACTAAGGCCCAGAGAAGGAAGCAGAAACTGGCAAACAGCAGAGTCAGGACCAGAGAACTCTATGTCCTGATGTCCACTTTCCCAGAGCCATGTAGCGACCATGAGACTGGGGGTCTCAGAAAAGTTTTCCAAACTGCCCACCCTGTTGGTGAGATCAGCCTCCCCCTGGATGTACGTAATGTGCTCATTTATGCCACCCCCTCCTAGACTGGAAGCCCCATGTTCGTTCACCATCGTGTCCCAAGCCCTAGGGTAGCGCCTGGCTCAGAGTAAGCACACCATCATTATTTCTTGACTCAGTAAGCAGGTCAGTGTAGATATGGCCAAACCAATTTGCTCAGCTCTCAAAGTGGTCATTTGGGCTTAGGAACTGGATGAGCTGAACCCGTGTCATCAGAACAATGAATAGTGGTATGGTTTTGAGCATGAATGTGCTTTGGACTCAGGAAGATCTGGGTTTGAATCGTAGCTCTGCCATCTACTGGCTGCACACCTCTTAACCTCAGTTCCCACACCCATAAAAAAGGAGTAACAATGCATACCTCAAAGTATTGTTGTGAGAGTTAAAAGAATTACGTATTTCAAAGTACTCGGCTCAGTGTTTGACACATTCTGAGCCCTTAGAGCATGGAAACTTTTTATATTAGAGATGCTGCACGAGCAACGCCTACCCTTACTGCCTTCTAGGAGCAACTGCTACTCATGATCTCTGCTGCCCATGTGACCTTAACCTTGGACATGGCTGAAATGGCAACCCACTCCAGTGTTCTTGCCTGGAGAATCCCAGGGATGGGCGAGCCTGGTGGGCTGCCATCTATGGGGTTGCACAGAGTTGGACAGGACTGAAGCGACTTAGCAGCAGCAGCAGGGCACTAATAGGGGTTAACTTGTTCAGTCCCCCTCTTTGTGGGACCTTCCAGGCAGTTGCCATCCCATCTTGTAATGGATGCTCTTCCTTTGGCCACTGGAGGAACCAAGGCAATTTAGCTTTGGGTGGGATGGGGAAGCCTGGTGGGCTGCCGTCTCTGGGGTCGCACAGAGTCGGACACGACTGAAGCGACTTAGCAGCAGCAGCAGCAGCCACTGGGAGAGGGGAGGGTGCCTCCATGCTGGGAGAAAAGGCTCTTCATCCCTGGATCAGGGGAGCAGCTCGGTGAGGCTGCCTCCAGGGCCATCAGTGCGTGAGGGTGTTGGCCATGCAGAGTGGCTGGGCACTAAGTGCGTCTGCAGGGGTGATAACAGAGGCGGCAATGGCAGTAGAGCTCATTCAGGATTGGACGTGGAACACAGATGTGAGGTTGTCACTGAGGTCACCACATTTGTGAACAGACATGAGTTAGCTCTGAGGGGTACTGAGAAGACCTGGAGGTCCTATAATAGCAGCTGAGGCACAGGAGGCAAGCAGGAAAACACTCATGTTTTCTTATGGAACCCTAATGTTTTAACCTAGACCCACGTGATCTGGGACCTGCATAACCAAAGGCCCCGCCCCAGCATGGTGGGGATTTGAAGTGTAGAGGCCCTCACCCTCCTGCTTGGCCTCAGAAGCAGACAACTGCCTCCCACACACTGTCTTCCCTGCACCATTTGCTCCCTCCACTCGACTCGGACATCTGGTCCCCACCCACTCCTTCATCACCACCCTCCCATCCCTCATCTCCTCCCGGGCCATGCGGTCTGTCTGCAGCACCCTATCTCTGCCATGGAGTCAGGGGCCCACCCATCCATCCTCACACACCTGCAGGTTCCCAGCCAGCGTCCACCCTGCACCTCTCTGAGCTGGGCACGCCCTGGTTCCTGAGGCAGTTGATTCTGTTCTTGGTCAACTTTGGCTCTAAATTCTAACCTTGAACCTAAACCTGTCTCCTTAGAAGAGAAGCTGGTCTGGGCTATGTCCTCTGGAGCTCTGTCAAGCGAGTTTGCTCTTTATTCTATGCAATGGACTTTTGCTCAGATGTGACATCAGAGTGATGTCCACTCTGCTTGGATCCCCCACATCCAGTTGCTTTTTGCCTTCGTCTTCCTCATCTGCCCTTCTCTCCATCGGTGCTTCCCCTTCCTTCCCCATCTCGTGCTGGTCCACCCACCTCCTTTCTCCTCTTCCAAGTCTTCTTCCTCAGGGCCACAAGATGAATTTTTCCAAAACATCAACAAGCATACATTTCCCTTGTGACAGTGGCCTGGAACCTATAGGAAAGTCCTCCTTAATCTGGCACTCAAGGTCTCCTTTCCTCTGTCTCCAAGTTCATGGACAACTGCTTTCTGACACGAAACCCTTTGTTGTTGTTTAGATGCTAGTTGTGTGATCTTTTGTGATCCCATGGACTGTAGGCCTCCAGGTTCCACTGTCCATGGGATTTCCCATGCAAGAATAGTGGAGTGGGCTGCCGTTTCCTCTCCAGGGGATCTTCCCATCACAGGGACTGAACCCTCATCTCCTGCACTGGCAGGAGGATTCTTTACCACTGAGCCACCAGGGAAGCCAACTGCAAGCAAACCAGTCAAACCCACTGTCATCAGAACACTCCATCAGCACTCCTGCCTCTGGGACCTGATCTAAATACTACCTTTTCTCGTCTCCTTCCTTCTCTCCTGTATCATCTTTGAAGGCCTCCCTGACTGAGGCTCTGACAGGATCCCCTCCACATCCCAGAGAAACCCATAGTCCTCACCACTATGCGTCTCATATGTGATCTTATTTTTGATATGAGTCCCACTGAAGGTCCTCTGAGAAGCTTTATTCCCCCACCCCCTTCCTAGGTAGGCACTAAACACCTGAGTTTTGAGGACAAAGATGAGATCAACCCTGCTGCTAAGACTCCCTGAGTCTTCTTCCACCTTCTTCACGTGTTCCTCCTTCTCTGTTTTTCCAGCAGGCTCTGAAGAGGACACAGGAGTCTCTGTGGGGTCTGACCACTGTCAGGCGGGATGAAACCACAGCTCCCCTGAGCCAAGGTAGGGAAGAGCATGCAGTGGATTATGATGCAACAATTTGGTCACCAACCATGATTTACCAAATTCCCCAAATCTTGGATCTGTACTTGGGTTCTTCACATCTTAACAATGCATCCTAAAATTCCTCTTAAGAAAACATTTCCAGGATTGCTCAGAAGTGATCACTTTCCTTGGCTTTCAGGTTTCTTTTTGTTTTCTAATTGTTTAAAAAACCTGCCATATTGTAGGCACTTTTTCTGGACCACTGAATTTGTGTTTGTTTTCTCAACTTTGCCTGCTGTTTACAAGTCACATAACTCATACATTGCCTAGTTATACATTTCTATAATGACTCTTCAGTCTGCCCTTTTCCTTTTCTGTATACATCCAAATATGACCGCAGAGTTAGGAACCTTATGAAGCCCCTAGAGAGTGGGGAAGCTGAGGGCACAGATTCCAGACACACAAACAGAGGCTCACTCAAGTCTCTGCTGTATCAGCTGTGTACTTAAACAATAACCTTTGTGAGCTTCAGTTTTCATCTGGAGGCGCATCAAGTACCCATTCCGTGTCTCATGAGGGTCAGATGATGTACACCTGATGTGCTTAGCCAGGCATGTTACACACACATACCAGATGTTGGCTACTGTTGCCAGGGATTCCCCAATGAGGGCTTCAGCCCTGCAAGGTAGGCTATGAGGTGCCCAAGGGAGGCCTTTGATGGTGATGATAGTGAAGCCAGAACTGTTAAAAGCAGCCATGGAGGCCCTTCTGACTCAAAATTGGAGCTAGAATCGCACAGCACAAAATTAGTAGAAAACTTACCACTCTTTAGAGCAGTCAAGGCACGAGCATCTTTTCTTTACCCACTGTGTTTCTTAGGGAAATCAGGTGATAACTCATTTAGTAATTTCTGAGAGTGGGAAGGGGCTTTGGGGACTACAGTAAGAAGAGAGAAATGACCATTATCGTTTTGGGGATTGGGAATCCCCCATTCACCCTTCCTCTCCCCTTGGGACCTAGGGACTACACCCCCAAAGATCAATGGCTGAACGAGGAACTGACGGTCTTATGCTGAGCTAGCACCCCACAACCCCAAATGGAAGCTGAGCTGGAGAGCATGGCCGAGGCCCAGAAGCCCCAGCAAGGGGCTGATTCAATACCTATGAAGCACACAGACAGAGGTTACAATGACCATGACCCCTCTCCCCTTGACTCTAGGGGGTCCACTCTACCACACAGCTGCAAGTCCGAGGACCAGGAGGGCAGGAGAGGGGCAGGCCTGCTTCTGGAGGAGGCACCAAGGGAAGGCAGAGAAGGGCTGGCCTTACCTGCTTAATTAATTTAGTCTCTCCCATACACCTATAAACAAGGCAGTATTATCACTCCCATTTTGCAGGGAAGAAACTGAGGCACGGATGAAGCAAGCTGCCCCAGGTCACACAGCTATGAGGCAGAGCTGGAACTTGAAGCCTGGCAGGTTTGTTCCTGGTTTCCTTCTCATTTGCTTGCCGCTTGCTGACAGCCTCAATCACACCCACTTAGTCTCCTGACAGGGAAGCTTGGTGATTCCCTCCACTTGTGAGCACTGACATCAACCAGACAGGTAGGATCATGGAGGGTGTGCTCTGCTAGGGACCTTTGGGGCAATGGTTGAAGGAGAGAGCAATGTAATTCTTGCACATTTTTTTTTTACAAGCTTGTACCTGTGAGTCTCAGCAATTAAACACAGTCAGTCATTTCAGTCGCTCAGTCGTGTCCAACTCTTTGCGACCCCATGAACTGCAGCACGCCAGGCCTCCCCGTCCATCACCAACTCCCGGAGTCCACCCAAACCCATGTCCATTGAGTCAGTGATGCCATCCAACCATCTCATCCTCTGTCGTCCCTTTCTCCTCCTGCCCTCAATCTTTCCCAGCATCAGGGTCTTTTCCAATGAGTCAGCTCTTCGCATCAGGTGGCCAAAGTATTGGAATTTCACCTTCAACATCAGTCCTTCCAAAGAACACCCAGGACTAATCTCCCTTAGGATGGACTGGTTAAATCTTGCAGTCCAAGGGACTCTCAAGTCTTCTCCAACACCACAGTTCAAAAGCATCAATTCTTCAGTGCTCAGTTTTCTTTATAGTCCATCTCTCACATCCATATATGACCATTGGGAAAATCATAGCTTTGACTAGACGGACCTTTGTTGGCAAAGTAATGTCTCTGCTTTTGAATATGCTGTCTAGGTTGGTCATAATTTTCCTTCCAAGGAGTAAGCGTCTTTTAATTTCATGGCTGCAGTCACCATCTGCAGTGATTTTGGAGCTCAGAAAATAAAGTCAGCCACTGTTTCCCCATCTATTTCCCATGACGTGATGGGACCAAATGCCATGATCTTAGTTTTCTAATGTTGAGCTTTAACTTTTTCACTTTTTCACTCTCCTCTTTCACTTTCATCAAGAGGCTCTTTAGTTCTTCACTTTCTGCCATAAGGGTGGTGTCATCTGCATATCTGAGGTTATTGATATTTCTCCTGGCAATCTTGATTCCTGCTTGTGCTTCCTCCAGGCCAGCATTTCTCATGATGTACTCTGCATATAAGTTAAATAAGCAGGTTGACAACATACAGCATGGACGTACTCCTTTTCCTATTTGGAACCAGTCTGTTGTTCCACGTCCAGTTCTAACTGTTGCTTCCTGACCTGCATACAGGTTTCTCAAGAGGCAGGTTAGGTGGTCTGGTATGCCCATCTCTTTCAGAATTCTCCACAGTTTATTGTGATCCACACAGTCAAAGGCTTTGGCATAGTCAATAAAGCAGAAATAGATGTTTTTCTGGAACTCTCTTGCTTTTTTGATGATCCAGCAGATGTTGGCAATTTAATCTCTGGTTCCTCTGCCTTTTCTAAATCCAGCTTGAACATCTGGAAGTTCATGGTTCACATACTGCTGAAGCCTGGCTTGGAGAATTTTGAGCATTACTTTACTAGCATGTGAGATGAGTGCAATTGTGCGGTAGTTTGAGCATTCTTTGGCGTTGCCTTTCTTTGGGATTGGAATGAAAACTGACCTTTTCCAGTCCTGTGACCACTGCTGAGTTTTCCAAATTTGTTGGCATATTGAGTGCAGTACTTTCACAGCATCATCTTTCAGGATTTGAAATAGCTCATCTGGAATTCCATCACCTCCATTAGCTTTGTTTATAGTGATGCTTCCTAAGGCCCACTTGACTTCACATTCCAGGATGTCTGGCTCCAGGTCAGTGATCACACCATTGTGATTATCTGGGTCATGAAGATCTTTTTTGTACAGTTCTTCTGTGTATTCTTGACACCTCTTCTTAATATTTTCTGCTTCTGTTAGGTCCCTACCATTTCTGTCCTTTATTGAGCCCATCTTTGCATGAAATGTTCTGTTGGTATCTCTAATTTTCTTGAAGAGATCTCTAGTCTTTCCCATTCTGTTGTTTCCCTCTATTTCTTTGCATTGATTGCTGAGGAAGGCTTTCTTATCTCTCCTTGCTATTCTCTGGAACTCTGCATTCAAATGGGTATATCTTTCCTTTTCTCCATTGCTTTTCACTTCCCGTCTTTTCAGTTATTTGTAAGGCCTCCTCAGAGAGCCATTTTGCTTTTTTGCATTTCTTTTTCTTGGGGATGGTCTTGATTCCTGTCTCCTGTACAATGTCACAAACCTCTGTCCATAGGTCATCAGGCACTCTATCTATCAGATCTAGTCCCTTAAATCTATTTCTCACTTCCACTGTATAGTCATAAGGGATTTTATTTAGTTCATACCTGAATGGTCTAGTGGTTTTCTCCACTTTCTTTCATTTTAGTCTGAATTTGGCAATAAGGAGTTCATGATCTGAGCCACAGTCAGCTCCCGGTCTTATTTTTGCTGACTGTATAGAGCTTCTCCATCTTTGGCTGCAAAGAACATAATCAATCTGATTTCAGTGTCGACCATCTGGTGATGTCCATGTGTAGAGTCTCTCACACAACCAAGAGGTAAAAGGGGGTGAACTTGTGACCAGGTCTGTAACCCTTGGATCAGCCTTGGACATCACTAAGATAACTAGGTATGTCAATTGCTCTATCTCCTTCTAAGGGAAACTAACAAGTCATAGCCTCTGCTGAAGGAACACCCCTCAACTGCCGTATCTGTTACTGTTTGACCCTTATCCTTCCCCAGTTGGCCCTGAGACATCCCAGACCCAAAGGCCCCTGATTCATAGGCTGGTGAGGGACCTACAACGTGGCTAAGAAATAATGAGTTGGGCCCAATCACATTCTCAACCTTGGGAATCTGATTCTAAAAATCAGAGACAGTGAAAGCTGTGAGCCATGAGGATTGAAGCTGAAAGAATCTGGAGGTGGTTAAAGCTGTGATAGGTTGGGCAGAGAGGCAATGACATTGCAGAAAAGCTGTAAGGTAGGAAAATAGACACAGTGGAGGGTGAGAATAAGCTGGTTGGAAGTGAAGCAGGCATAGACGAGCTGAGTCAGGCCAAGATGAAGGTGAAGCGTGATAGCAATTTGATCTTCCTGCATGTAAGTATCATCTGGAGAGAATCTAACAAATACCAGTGTCTGTGCTTATTCCCAGGGAGTCTGTGTAATCAGTGTGGAGTGGGGGCCAGGCATTAGTAGATTAGGTAGAAGCAGGTGGAACACCTCTAACCTGCCTGGAGACTCCCCGGCCTCCTGAGTCTCCTGTTTTTGCAGCCCGGCTCCTGCTCTGCTGGAGGCCCCGTAGTTCAGGTTCCCCTGGGTCCTTTGGCAGATTCTTTTGGATATTTGGTCACTTACAGTTCCTGCCTTATTCCTTGCTAACAGAAGTTTGTACAAGTAATAGAGCAGCAATATGGTCAAGGAAGACGGGCCCAACCCTGGAGAGTGAAGACAATTTGTCCAAGCCAAACAAGATAATCCCATCTCCTTCTCCCATCTTAGAGATGAGTATATGACCCAATTCTGACCAATGACATGTTGGGAACAGGGGGCTTCTGGGAGAAGTTTTCTCCTTTAAAAGAGAGAGAAGCTGGAGAAAGCCCCCCTCACCCTCTGTTGTACTGAAGAGTTATGCTGCCTGTTGTGATGACCAGAGCTTCTGGAGCCATCCTGTGATTATGAGGGGGAAAACCAAGAGAACTGCAGAAAATCTGACCAGAGCCCTGATGTGACTGATGCCATTAACCAAGCCAGGAACCACCTTCCCCCAGGCTTCTTGTTACTTACTCTGTGTTAGTTGTGTGCCAGGTACCATCTTGAGCACTTTTCACGTTTAACTTAATGGGTGAAAACCGGCTTCAGTTCCTACACAGGAACCTTCCCATACACCCCATGACTTAACCCTGGCTTGTCCTGTGTCCCACACCTGTTTGTCTTGGTTCTCCTTACTGGAAAAGCCACAGAGAGCTGGTGTCCAGGAGGCTTCCAGCTGATGCCCTTCTAGTCACATTTCACAGGCTGGCTGACTGGCTCTCCCCTTACTCTTGCCTTCTACCCCCTCAGTCACCTCTTTACTCTTCCTCCAATCCTTCCTTCTTCCCCTTTCCTCCATCCCTCAAATGACTGGATTTGAGAGGAAGAGAAATGGAGCCCCACGCCCCCTAAAACCAAAAATATCTGGAATAACTGTAGATCTTTAAAATCTGGATTTCTAGACAGTGGCAAGTCCTTAAATATTAGCAATTGGTCTCATCAGCCTAGTTGTAGCTCCAAAGTGGGCTTTCTTTTCATGCTATCCTGTCCCCTGACCCAAAAATAAGTCTAAGTGGTCCCCAAAGAAAGGGCACTCTAGCCTCATCCATGGCTCCAGCCAGGGATCCTCAGGACCTGTACCCAGGAAAGTGTATAGGCCCCTCTTCAGGCCCACCCCCGCATCTTCATAACTCTTCTTCCCAAGTCTGGAAGGTGGTCACCTTGGCTCAGATCCCGCGTTTCGAGCTCAAAAGACACCATAGGTATTAACAGTTACACAGACTTTATTTTTCACCCATTGAGCACAGGAAGGTCTGGGCAGGCAGAGGTGTCACCATCACCCCCTCGGTTCACAGACACAGACCGTGAGACTAGGCGGTGAGGGACAGGGATTCTGTTGCTACCGCAGATCGCTAGGGGATTATCACAATGACACATGTTCTTGGCTCTATTTACACCATGGAGTGTGGAGAGGGTACATTTCTTACACTAAAAATATATACTTTGGAATCTCTAAAACAAAAATATCTCTATCTCTACAGGAGACCTACTAGAAAGAAGAACATAGAAAACGAGGGAAATGTACCAGCACCTCAAGCCGTCCCCTTCCTTGGGAAGGTCGCTCTGCTCTCCACCTGACACCATGTGCTCGGGAGGGCAGCTGTATCTAACCAGTCGGACAGACAGACACAGATAAACGAGAGGGAGGCTTATCATCTTGGAGGAGTGAATATGAAGGAGAGGTGTGGGGAGGAGGATTTTGGCCTCTTTTGCAAAAGGAGTAATTGCACATTCAGTTTATTGCACGTGTGAAAAACCTGCAAGTTGAAATCGACCGCAAACCTGCTAAGAGAACCCAAGCTCTGCTGATTCCTGCTGGACTTGGGAAAGGGCCGTGGGTGGGCTCTCTCTCTCCTGCTCAGAAATATTAATGCCATCAGCTAGAAGAAAAATTCTATATTCTCCAATGCTGAAAGTGAGTTGGGTTTCAGAAAATGCTATTCCTTTTCTTTTCAGAAGGATCAGAAACCATTCCATTCCCTTTGAGCACAGAATCTCCTAAAAGAATTATGCCTGTAGTTGAATTGCTCCACTTTCTGATGTTTCCTATTGAAAAGATTCATGTGACACTCCTTTCCCCTTTTGATAGAGTTACTTCACACCTCTTTGGTTGTGAAAGTCAGCCTCCTTCCAATAAAGAAACTAAAGAAACGTGAATTGAGTCAACTACCCCATTCTCTATAATTAATATAAGACCCCAGGGGCACCAAGAATGATAAAGAATAGGTTTGGTAGAAAAATCCCTTCTATTTGGTTTTGGAATGTCTTTCTCTATTTACACTGAAATATGGATGAGCCTGAGGGCTTGAGAATTCATAGTCCCTCATCCTAAATAAGGCAAATAACCATAAAGTTCCCTTTTGGAGCAGCCCCAGAACTATCCAACCTCCTCCCCTTTCTTCCCAGCCCCCACTGGCAGGGGTTGTTAGGACCTCTGACCAAAAACTCCTTCCCTCCAAGAAGAACTTGAAAGACTGAGGAAAAGGCAGAAAGGAGGGGAAAGAGAGCTTGAAAAAGCTAAGTCAGCAAAAGGGGGCAGAACTGATATGATGTCTCATTTGGCCAGTTAGGACCGGCAGGAACAATTTCTACCTTAGGAGGTCTGGCAGCTACGACCAAGAGAAAGTCAAGAAGGCTGAGAATATCTGATGCATGTTGACTGTCCTGCCAGGGTGTGGCTTGGGAACCTGAGAAGTCTAAGGAAAATGCAATAACGAACTAGCAAAGAGTGCTTAAAAGTCCTCGGAGGAGGTGCTAACTCCTGCAAAAGCAGACATTTAGAGAAGCTAACAAAGTAGTAGAAAGAACATACTGGAGAGTATGTCTAATGATAGTTAGAATGAAAGCCACGAGCTCTTGGCTCAAGCCTTCTCCTATGCATCAGGAAAACCTGGACATGCTGAACATGGACGTTGAAATCATCAGAGAAGCTGCAGGGAGAATTACTGGTTCCTTAATTAGAAGCAAAGTCTAGAATACAGAATAGGTAGAAAATAAAGTCAAACAGGGAACTGTCTTTTTTGGATGACCAAAAACCAGATTCCCCAAAGCAGAGACCTCTTAAAGGTCACAGATGTCAACCTAAGATGTTAACCAAACCTAAGACTTAGCATACCAGATTTTGATCAAATATCTATGACTAATTTAAAAGCCAGTCCTATCCCAGACAAATAGAAAGAGCAACTATTTATAACTTGTTTTGGAAATGAATGGTTCTCTAGCTCTCTACCCCAAAGGCAAATTTAATATATGAACAAGGAGAGGGGACAAGAGCTGAGTGCAGTAAAGACCAGCTCTCCTGATAGTCCCATCATCAGAAGTTTGAAATCATCAAGAGCTACAAAGGATTCGCCTGCATTTTACGTAAGCAATATTTGGGGCAATTTCACAACATGTTTCTGCTGACCTTCACCTTCTCCCTAGACCAACCCTTCCCTAAGTCACAAGTTAGGAAGTAACCCACCCACTTAGTGTTGCCACTAGATGCCACTTTTTCTGCTTAGAACCAAGATTCCACTCACCATCACTTTCTTAATCCCTGGCCTCCATCCCTTCCTACTCTACAATACCAGCCTATCAGGACACTGACTGTCAACACTCAAACTACTCCTGAAATTTCCCCTCGTCAGAGAAGAGGCGGACTACTTCTCTGGCCCAAGCAAGCCTGGGCATGGGAATTACCTAACTACCTGCCTTGCTTTCTACCCCTAGATCAGTTTCTTCTTAATATTGAGCTTAAACACCTTTTTCTAAGACTAAGCTATCTGCATTTGCCCTCAGGCAATTCTATCAGGCTAGAGAGGGCAAGTCCTAGATGGGGGAAGGACCATATTCTCTTGATGTTCCCACAACTTAGATGCACGAGGCTGTTTAGTAGCAGCAACGAAATCTCCTGGATATACTCTTATTTGTCAGTAAGCACACATGCACACACAGACACACGCATATACGCACGAGGCCTCTGTCTCACTACCACTCTCAGTTTCCTATCCTAAACACTGTCCCACCTTGACTTTGCCACCCATAGTCACCAGCCACGGACCTTAGCTGGGAAGCAGCCAGGACTGAGGTTGAGAGCTGGGTGGGATTTGGGAAAGATGAGAGAGGAAGAGTATGGAGTGGTTCCTGCCACTGAGATGTAGCACAAATGGAGCTAGCTGTTGTTTGAGGAAATTTTAATCGCCCAAAAAGACTGGCACAGCCTCCCAAAGTAGGCTGTGCCAGGAACCCGGGAGGGTAACAAAGACAGGAAGCCCACAGGACAGGGCATCTGAGACATCTGTGTGTGCAGAAACAGATGCTCGCAGCGCCACTGTCACCCAGTTCTGCTGATGATGGAGACTTCCCTGCTACATTCCTTGTAGCCACGCTGAGGCCAAGGGAACAGGATGCAGTCACCACCTTCCCTATACAGAGGTGGCAGGAACAGATGGGAGGGGCAAGATGGGGCAAGAGAGGAGGGATGTTCTCAGGGAACAGAGAAGAAAGGAGGCAAGTTCAAGGAAGCAGCCAGAGAGGGAGAGGGAAAGTCAGCAAGAAAGCTTTTCCCAATGATGGGTTGCCTTATGAGTTTTCTAAACCAGGTAGGTAAACAGGTACAATGATTACATTTATCCTAAAGTGATAAAATGTGAAGCTTTGGCTCTCAAAGATTTTAATGCCCATAGAGTTCAAAGAAGCATGCCTGATCCTGTCTGCACCATAGGAAAGGAAGCTGAGGCTGTCCCTGAAACAGCCTTGCGAATAGAAATTAGACAAGCAGGAACAATACCCATAACTCAAAGGGATATCACTTTAATATTTGAAAGCAGGGTGATGTTCAGCCAGTAGGCACTGGTATGGCCATATATACTGCTTGTTTACAGCAGGCATCCTTTCTCAGTGGTTGGTATCTATCCTGTACCAGTTGTCAAATATTTTGAAAATCATCTGTGTATTAAAAATAATTGTGGCTCTAAGAGATAGGGAGATAGGAAAATGCAGGATTCCTTCAATATCAAAGTCCCTAGAGTAAGACTAGAATAGCATCAACATATTTTTGGAGTCCAAGGGAATGTAAACTTCAATAAGATTACGTAGCAACTCTTCACCAATGAAAGAGAGCACACTGAAGGGCTGTCCCTCTGTACAAATATTCTCCAGGATGGAAACTGATCAGACCCCCTGGGTACCAACATGCTTGTTAGTCACATTCTGTGCACAAAGGAAGGGAAAGTCTATACACAATGGAGCCCAAACCCTCACTGCAACAGAGAAGAAGAGACAAAAAGTAGAAATATAGTTTTAAACTGAATACCAGAATTAATTTCACCACTTACAGTTCATTTCCCCATTGTAGCTTTTTACATCTGAAAGTCAAAACATGTGTTAACAAAAAAAATCCAGGATGATGAAAGTGGTTTGGTCCATTGAGTTGATGATGGTTTGCGACTAAGGCAGCTAAGGAGACATTACGTAAGCACTTGGATCTCTCCAGGAATGGAATCAAAATATGTCCTCAAGAGACAGCAGCAAGACACAGATGTTTCCTCAACATGCCCAATAAAAAACCCCTTATCTTCTTTTCTACTCACAAACATCTATAATCAAACTTTCGCCAGATATCTAGACAGCAGACAGGATGACAAATCTTCAGGCTAGGAAGTCCTTCCTGATGTCTAAACTAATTCCTTCTGTAGCCACCAAAGCTCATTCTCTTACTCTATCAGTGAAACCAAGCGAAGCTGCTCATCCTCACTCTTCATTTTCCCCTGAGCCTTTTCCCATCTGAGCTAAGCAAGTCCAGTGTGTGTGTCCCTCTTGGCCCTTTCATCATCCAAGGTTCTCGCTGAGTTATGCAGGCTGCTGCTAGGGAGTGAGGAAGACGCACTGGATCAGAGGCATCTTCTGGCTGTTGTGGTTGGCACTGCCAATGCTCAGGGTGCTGACCCTCCTAGGAGCAGACCTTCTGGCAGCCTCTGGGTCTGACCAGCATCCCCCAGAGGAGGCAACCAAACCAAGGCCCAGGGCTGCCCAGGAGCCTGCAGTCACTATGCAACCAGAGAGGCTTCCCTTTGCTCTCTGCTCTCCTCCCACTCCCCCACCCTGTCCTTGAGCAAGAGGGACCTCACTGAGGAAAATCCTCAGTGGCAGAATGGATTTAGATGGCTCAGCAGGCCAGCCACCTGAAGAGGAAATGTCTGGCAAGTGGGAAGCTGGGTCTTCAATGGTGGCAGTTCTGAAGAGAAAGAGAAGGAAGAAGAGAAGTACCAGCAGGAGGTGGTCTTCTGTTTCCATGCTCACGCCTGGCGATGCCCTCTGACGCACGCCACCAATAACTGAATCTCGCATGGCTTGGCCAGGACCAAGGACAGGGCCAGGCTCGGGCTCGCTTCTTCTTTGAGATCCCCGCCATCTTCTCTGTAACCACAGCTTCCCTGTGGCACCTCACGGCCCACAGCCTCCAGCCCAGCAAAGACTTTTAGTTGAAGAGACTGAACAAAAGTGTTACAATTAGACAAAAAGGGAACACATGATTCATTCCTGCTTTTAACACAATACTTTGAAGATGTCACCACAATTTCGATCTGGCTATATTTTAAGTTCATTTACAAGTAGACTAGTTCTCAACTAAAAATAATCATGTGCGTTATACTTTCGACAGCTGCCTGGATTTTCCTCTGAAGGAAACAAGATTCTATATTTCACTCACATTCAGCACAGATTTATTTTAACCCATTCGATGAAGAAATAACCCACCACTACCACCCACTAGCGGCTGTGACTTTCCAGAGCAGCCTTATGAATGAGACGGTTATTATCCCCATTTCATGGCTGAATAAACCAAGTGCCAGAAACAGTGGTCTGCCAGGTTACACATACATTAATAAGTCTCCTAACCTAGCCTACTGATTTTTTTTTTAAGCTAGAAAAATTGCCTTTAGTAAGACCTAAGATTTCATTTTCAATTATCTGATGACTTAGTGTTTGGACAAAATTATTTACGTAATTTGAGTACACAGCCTACCTCAATGTGGGCAAAAATGCCTCGTCTTTCCCTTTTCTTCATGAACCAGATTAAGATTGATCTATGCTACTGACAAACAATATTCAGAATTTTGTTTTCAAAATAAGAAAACAGTTATAATTTAATATTTCAAAATCTTTATGAGACAATAATTCTCATTATGGAACAAGTTAAATAGGTTAGTTTGTATCAATATTATCAACACTATCCAATATTGTAAGGATTTTCCAGTTTGTATGGCTGCAATCACCAGAGAGATGCTCTACCGATTTTGAAATGGGAACTAGAAGGAGGATAAAGGGAATGAAACAGATAAAGCAAATTTACATTCCAAAATAATTCCATCCTAACTTTGGGCTTGTGTAAATGGGCAGCTCAAAACAATATATCTGCTCAAATAGTTGGAAAACATTTTTGCTTCTCTTAAGCTTATAACAATTCTGTGAGCTTAGCGGCAGTCCTAGATGTGCTATTTAACAGATAAATTCAATTTTACACCTAAAATACAGTTTACTTTCAACACGATTTCTATTTTTAAAAGCCAGAAATAAATAAAAATCAGCAATTATAGTTCTCTTTACCTCTTTTCCTTTGTGTTTCCGGAATTCATACTGAGAGCTTTCCAGACCGTGGTTTTAGGCATTTCATCAGATATATTAATCTCAGAGGGATCACATCTGAAATCAATGCTTAGGACAGTCAGTGTCAGACATATATAAATAAGACATATACCTCAGTCTGTGATGCCCGCCACCCAGCGGAAGGGAAAAGATGAAGTCTGAGGGGGCTCGTCTCATAGCTCTCACAGCACTAGGAACCAGATGGTTGGAATTCGACAGGCAAGGTGGCCCGTGAGTCAGAGCTGAGGGCTGGGCTGGGGTGCTGGCAAGGGGCCAGCCCTGCCTGCACACTTCTGCTCACCTCTGAAGGGCCCCTCTGGCGATGCTGGTGACAGCACTGTGATGCCCATAGTGGCAGCACCAGGAGCTACAACTGACTGAGTGCTCGCTGCATGCCAGGCATGGGGCTAAGCGCTCTTTGTTCCTTTTCTCATTTACATGGCCAGATCTTTTCCATTTGTAGTTTACAAAGGTCTATTACAATGTGGTATCTTAATGATTACAGCATCAGAGAGGATTAACATCCTCACTCTGAACATGTAGAAAACAAAGCTTGTCAGGTTAAGAGAGGTTAAGAGACCGTCCAAGGTCAAACATGCATAAGTGGAAAATCAAGACCTTGAATCCTGTCCTTGGTCTCCTAGAAACCCCCATCCCCCCAATACTCTGAAGTTTTCCTCATGCCAGACCATTTCCTTCTAAAAGGCCAAGAGAGGAGAAAGCACCTGCTAGAAAAGGAGCATGGCTCCCACTTCACCACAGAGAACGCTAAGTCTCTGGCTCCTTGAATGGCAACTTACAGAAAGTTTATTAAGGACCAACGATTCCATTTCTTTGTGGTCATGTCGTTTTTTTTTAAGTTAAATACTCATAGTAACAGAGTAGAATGCTGGTTACCAGAGGCTGAGGGGTGGGGGGACAAGGGGAGATATTGATCAAAGGGTACAAACTTCCCATTAAAAGATGAGTAAGTTCTGAAGACAATATAGAGCATGGGGACTATAGTTAGTAATAAGAATGTATTGTATACTTGAAATTTGCTAAGAAAGTAGATCTCAGATGTTCTCTCCACCCACAAAAAAGAAATGGTAAGTATAGGAAGTGATGAATATGCTGTCAATTTGATTAAAGTGATTCTTTTACTGTATATATATATATATATATTTACATATTACATATAATGTTGCATACCTTAAATATACATTACTTTCAGTTGTCATAAATAAATGAATAAAAGGCCAAAGAAAAGCTTTTCCTCTTTTCTCCCTCAGTATAAACCACAATCAATTCAAAAAGTCGGCAGTAAATCATCCAGCATCTAGATGGCCCAGATCCCCTCTCTCCCTTTTCTATTCCCTCTCCACCTCTGGGCTTCTTTCAGCTTGTGTATTCCTCTCTCAAAGTGGAAACAAAATGCCAGGAATGAATGCACAAACGGACCGATTTAGCATCCTGTGATTTGTGGTGAGCAGACCACAAATAGGTGGAACAGACCAAAAGGCTAAGATCTCTGGCAGAAGTAAGGAATTGGAGGAATCCCAGTTCAGTTTCCCCTTGGCTTCTGGGACTGCAGCTGCCATGAGCCAAGCTGGAAGGGGATGTCCCTGCCCATCCCCCAAAGATTTGCCTAAGCACGGGAACTTCACACCCACTAGGATGACAAGCATAGCCTGTATCCTATTCACCCTTGGAAGGTGGCAGAGACAGGCAGAAAGAGCACTGGTTTGAGGAGAACACGAACTTTGGAAGCAGGGTCCTCCCATGACTCCCATAACTGGCACAGTGCCTGACGCATGGCAGGCCCTCAGGAAACCAAAAGGAAGTGTGTTTTCATAGGTTGCAACTGAGAGGTTGAATGTTCAGCTTTTTATACCAGCAGCTGCATTCATGCCCCAATCCCCACCACAAAGCCAGAATGTTTACAGAACCACCAAAAGAAGTCAACTCCTCCGTGTTTTGGGAGCTTTACCTGAAACTGTTGTGATTTCCAGGACTACTTAGTAACTTCCTGCTCTCTAAGGGGAACTTGTCTCCCCCGATTTCTAACATTTTCTCAGCTTCCTGCAAGAAAAAGAGACATTATTTTATCTTGGATTAAGTGAAACCAGTAGTCTACACCAGCCCATTTTTCAATCCCTATAATTTCTACCTAATTTTCTCTCACATTTATTATAAGAGAGTGTAGCTATGTTCTTTCATAGTTTTGACTCACCATAAAATGAGAGCAATCCAATATCTGCACCTATTGAACAGTACTTAAAAAAAAAGAACCTGAATATGAGTAGACCTTTAGATACAACTACCGAATTACTGGAAAGAGGAGCCCGACAGGCTACAGTCGATGGCATTGCAAACGATTTAGCGACTGAACAACAATATTGTTAACTGTAGTCACGAGGCTGGATACTATAACCCCATAACTTACTCATCTCATTGACCACCTTCACCTATCACAGCCCTACCCCTTAGCATTCTGTGATGCCACCAGACTCCAGTCTGGAGATTTTATCTCTGAGATCACTCCTAATTCCCACACTGGCAAGCCCTATAGGAATGTTGGTGATGTGGAGGACATTACTCACTCTAGTCTTCCTTTCCTCTGCAACCAGTGTGAAACCCCCATAATAACATACCCTATGTGTTGGTTAGCCTGCGGACTTTTGGACTATCCTACTTTAGGCTTGTTGTTGTTGTTCAGTCACTAACTTGTGTCTGACTCTTTGCAACCCCATAGTCCGTAGCCCACTGGGCTCCTCTGTCCATTGGGTTTCCCATGTAAAAATACTGGAGTGGGTTACCACTTCCTTCTCCAGAGGATCTTCCTGACCCAGGGATTGAATTTTTGGCTTATCCTTATATAGGATCATTGTACTGTATACCTTAAACTTACACCATATTATGTGTCAGTTATAGCTCGAAAAAATTACACAAGATTTTCAAAATTCAAGATTTTAGGAAAAAATTTCTCTAAAATGAATTTCAGAGTGCCTATTTCAGGCACTAACTGGATGTGGAAACTCTTTCAGGCTCATTCTTGGACTGGTATTTTCATTTTGCTATACATCCATTCTTTGCACATATTATAAGCCACTGACTAAAGGTCCATTGTGTGGATGGCAGATGCCAAGTGCTCAGGAAAATGAGAAAGGACAGAAAGTCCTATACAAATTATCTCTATGAACCACAACACCATCTGCAATTAAGTATGTAACAAACACTCTCAGAAAATAATAGATTTTGAATAATTATCAAATTAGACCTTTGGGAAAACATAAACTATTCAATCTGATAATAAAAGCACATTCACATTCATATTCTAAGTGTAAACCTGGTAAGTAGGCTGTAGACAAACAGAGGAAAAAACAACTGGTTATCAAATTTGAAGATGAAGGATAGACATCAGCTGAGAATGTCTTCAGAGTAATCTTCCCCAATCCTAAATATAACCCTTGGGATTCCAGACATGCTGACTTTTCATGTGGCCCTTCCTATGTTCTGTAATTTGAGGCTGCCCCAAAGTGTGCAGTTGGTGCAAGAACTATGACCTCTTCCTCCTTGGCCTTCTTCTTGGCATCATCCAACTTCTTCTTTTTGCTCTCAGGCATTAGATCATCCAACCAGCTCAGCTCCCGCTTAGAGAAACAGAGATCCATGACTTTCCTGACAAAGACCAAGGCCAAAACCTGAAGAAATATAAAGAAAATGAATTAAAGGGGCTTGTTCCCTTCTGGAGTAAAAAATCAAGTCTTATATTCACAGCAGACTAAGACATGTCAGGCAGAATCAAACTCAATCATCACAGTTGCCTTTTATTGAGGCTCTCTATACCAGATACTAAGTGTTTTATATACAATATTTTATTTAACTATCATCATAACAACTCTACAACTTATTAATTCCCTGCTTGAACTAATTTAATTTCTTCACTGAAAAGAGAAACCCTCATTGTCAGATTGCCCTAAGAGTTGTCTTCTCCTGGCTCGAGACCAGTAGGAAGGGCTAGAGGGCAGGATAGGGGTGGCAAGCCTCTCTAGAAGATGGTTTTGGTGGGGCCAGTTATACCCAACCCAAGCATGGGCCACCACAGGGTTAGGGCGCCTTGAAGGGCCATCTGGATTTCCTCTGGTCCTCTGCCTGTACATTTACTTGCAAAGCCCTGCTTTATGTCCGCTGCATGGATCTCGAGTGGTTTCTGTCTCTGGCCTCTGACGTGGTTTGACACTCATTTTATAAATGAGGAAACTGAGGCCCAGGGAGAGAAGGTAACTTGCCTAAAATATGACAGCTAATCAACTCAATAGAAATGACCAGAGTTCTCAAATACTTCTCCACTTTCTCCCCATAAGGGCCATTTCAGCCAAAGGAGAACCAATAATACCCCAGAATGCCCTGCCTGGACTGACTGGTGTTCACCAGCTAAATCCAGTGACTGGATCAGAAATGGGGAAAATCTGGCTAACTGTATTCATTTCCCCTTAATTTCAACAACTATTTTCACAATAAATCCAAAATTGAAAGTATCCCTTCCAGGATTTGCTGGGAATTTGCTATTTCTTTAACCAAACACTCAAGCCCTGAACATAGCACCCCAATGCAGAACCCTACATGTACTCTGACAAAACTGAGAATCCCATCAGGAAGATATATATCTAGGAGATTAGGGGAAAAGAACCCCGAAGTTTCTTCATCCTTGAATATTCTCCCAGTAAGACAGACTTCAAAAGTATGTAAATGAATACTCGATATTACCCTCATTGCCTTTTCCCTCCAGAGGCCCATCCTTTGGATAACTTTCAAACAGCCCACTGAATGCTCAGCGTTCTCATGACATAGAGTGAGCCAGAGAGAGGAAGGCATCAAGAGGACAAGATGCAACAGTGAGGTGGTCAGGTGGCATGTATTTCATCATCACCCTGCTTTTAGGAAACAGATTGTCACCTGTTGCACCACACAGTTCAGCTTTCCTGGTCTCCTTTCCAAAGCCCTTGCTTCGTTTGAAAGGAGGTAGGGGTGTCCCAGTCACTTATCAGTGCTAGACACCTCTTCCTCTCTCCCACTGACTTGAAACAGTGCATTTTCATCACTATAGATACTTCTGATTGCAATGAATTCTAAACTGGAACCATACTGCTTTCAGATAATACGCAAATTATCACAAACATGAAGAGTCCTCTCTCCATATCAGATTCATGAAAGAAAGATTAATAAACAGAAAGAAATACAGACAGGCAGAAAGGCAGATGGATAGTCCTGAAAAAAAAGCATGGCAAACTACTACACACATGCCTCTATACCTCAAGGTCCCCCAAATAACGCTTGGTCTGTGAAGACCAGCCAAAAAAACAGGAACTCACCATCAATAAAGGACTAATATCCAGAATACAGAAAGAACTCCTAAAACTCCACAACAGAAAAACAAACCACCTGATCTCAAAATGGGCAGAGGACTTGAACAGACACTTCTCCAAAGAAGATATACCAATGGCCAATAAACACATGAAAAGATGTTCAACATAACTTACCACTGGGGACATTAAAACCAAATCAAAACCACAATGAGATACTAACTCACACCCATTAGGATGGATGTTCTCCAAAAAACCCACCCTGACAAAACATGGACGAACCTTGAAGACAGTATGCTAAGTGAAGCAAGCCAGTCACAAAAGGACAAATACTGTGATTCCACTCACATGAGGTCCTGAGAGGAGTCAAATTCATAGAGACAGAAATTAGAATGGTGGTCACCAGGGACTGAGGGGAGTTATTGGTTCACAGGTACAGAGTTTCAAGTTTTGCAAGATGAAGAAGGTTCTGGAGAAAGATGGTGGTGCTGGCTGCACAACACGGTACTTAACGCCACTGAATTGTACAGGTAACCATAGTGAAGATGCTAGGTTTTCTATTACGCCTATTTTATCACTATTTTTTAAAATAAAGAACAATACCTTTTACAACTCACCATCATAGGAAAGACAATGGCCGCTGGAGATGCCTTGATGACCCAGAGCAGGACGAGGCAGGTGAGCTGGATGAGGGTGAACAGGTGCACCTTGCGCAGCGGCACGTGCCGCAGGTAAATGAAGTCCGGCTGGTGCTTCGCAGGCATCCCGAAGAGCTTCAGGCGGTCGAAGAACTGAAAAGGGAGTCAGCGCTCATCTTTCGGTGGTTGTTCTGGGGCTTGTTGGGCCCGCTCACGTCGTTATATCACAGGCTCTGAAAGGTAGCTAATACCATGTCTACCTGACAGAAGTAGAAACTGAGTCTCAAAGAGAACAGGTCATTTGGCCAAGGTTGGTAAGGGACAGCATCACATTAAAATCTTCCTTCTCATTTTCAGTTCAACTTTCTTCTATCCATACTGTAGCTCCTGAGAGAGCTCTTTCTTGGGGAGTACTGAAAACAAAATAGGCCAATGGCATTCTTCTGCTTAAAAGCCCAAATCTATTTGTTCTTGGAGGAGTTTGGAGCTTTTCACAAATTATTTAAAGTAAAAACATAAAATGAAACCTCACAACATTCTGGATATAGAAAATATCCTTATAAAAAGGAAAACAGAGACTCAGAGAGATTAAATAACCTGCCCAAAGAACTCAGTGTATAAAAGTGACTACTGGACATTTCAAAAAAACGAAGAGGAACCAGCCACCAATAGAAGAAGCAATTAAATTATCATTTTATCTATGATAAAATGAGCTAGCTCCTGATTTTCTCAATTCAAAGGACTCAGAGGAATGAGTTGATAGATGGGGAAAGACAATGTGTGACAGGAAGTAATACCTGCTTACCTGGGGCAGTTCCCATGACTTCCCAATCTCTTCACCAGTGTACCCTCAGTTACACCCCCCACACACACTTTAGCTTGGGACCAAAGCTAGTGGCATCCATGGCAACTCACTCCAGTATTCGTGTCTGGAAAATCCCATGGACAGAGCAGCCTGCCGCAGGGTCGCAAAGAGGAGGACACAACTGAAGCAACTTGCCATGCACACATGCATGTGCGGAAGCCCGTTTGGCTACTGACCAGCCTTTCAGATCTAAGTTTACTAGCATCTGACAAAACACCTGGTGTTTACTACATGTCTGATAACTGCTGAATAAAACTGATGAAGGACTGGAACCATGGCGCTGAGTCAGGCCACCCTGCGAGTCTCTGTGCCCTCATGCCAACATGACTGCATTTTGCCCAGTGTCCAAGGGAATGTCTAAAAGAGCTTAAGCAGCAAGACTAGGAAATAGTTCCTCAAGAACTGGCTTGTGGTTCCCTAGGGAAGCTGCTCTCCCTGGTCAGGAAGGTGAGCTCACAGAGCGAAGACGCTGCCTGGCTGAACCCCATAGTACCTGAATTCCTTGCAGGGAAGACACTCCCATGTAGAGGAAGACTCCATACAGGACTGGCATCGGGATAAACTGAAAATGAAAGGGCAGAGACCAGAAATTCAATGTGTATCATAGCACACTCAAGATTATATAAACTGCCAAACCTCCGAGAAGGAAGCAAACTCACAAAATCACTGCAGAAATGCTGCGTTCATTTCTGCTGTCTTTACATGATTAAGAAGCAGAAGCGAAAACAGAAGCTGACAATGATACAAATCATTTTGTTCTGAAATGAAATGATTACATGTAAGTGTAATCCGGTCCTGGTTAAATCATAGGCCTCACATCTTCTCCCCATCTGGTTCTTCCTCCTCCAGGGAACTGGGCAGGCACGCACACACACATATGCGCACACACACACACTCACCCATCTCTTTTACAGAACTGAAATCTTTTAAATCTTTTGTAATCACATAATCATCTCCTCAGGGACTTGGTGTATTTTAATATAGGCTACAAGCATTTGCTTTTTATTAATCAGAGATTTGAGGGCAGGGGTAGGGAGGTATCTTGTCAGATGAAGAATAATTTAGGGAGAAATGGCAACATGATTCTATTGCACTTGAATACATACGCACACTTCTCACATTATACCAATCTAGGTAATTTTCAGAGCAGCTTTACGAGGTAATGAGGCCCGTGGAATTAAGGCAAGGAAAATGTCACTGCAAAGACTACACTCAACTTGCTTTTATTCTGGGGCTAACGAACACGTCTAAACATAATTCTTCTTTGAACTAGAAAATCTCTATTGGATTTTATGTTGTTCTGGCTCTAGAGTGAGTAGACATCTCAATTTGGTGCTAACCTTGTTAGAAGAACTACTGAATGATTGCCTAAAAGAATCCTCCTGAGACTGTTCTAGGAAGGCCAGGCAATGCCCACCACAATGACTCATGGTTACACTCCCAAAGAGCAGACACCTTTGGGCTCCTCCAGATGGCACCCAGATCAGAGGTGGGGGCGTGCCAGGGACAGAGAGTAAAAGGGGGAAGAGGCATGAGAAGACGTGGCAAGATCAAGTGGAAGGTAAGGAGGCAGGAGGAGGGTTCAGAATCCTGTCCCACCTGTGCCAATTTGCACCCTTAAACAGCATCTGCATTGCAGACTGAAGTGGCTGATGAGTCACTAAAAAGTGGGAGAAGGAGGCAAGGGAGATAAGTAAGTGCCCCACAATGGCTGGGGCTTGAACTTTCTTTTTTATCCTATTTTTCCCACAGGCAGGCCTTTCACCCACAACAATTTTTTTTCCTCATGTTCAAGGTAGCTTCTATCTTTCCAAAAATCCTATTTTCACCCCATGTCTCATACCAGCCACTGCCCATTTCGCTGTTCTACTTCAATAGAAAAAACTTCTTGATAGAGTTGTCTGCCCACACTCTACTTCCTCACCACCTATATACGCTTCAGGTCCCCATCACTAGGCTTCTACTGTATTGTTCCAATCAATCTGCTCTTGGCAAGTCTCATTAGGCTTCCATGTTGCCAAACCCAATGATCTTGGTTTGGTCTTCATTTTTCCAGACAGTTTCCAACCAATCATTCCCCTTGCTTGAATTCCCTGACATCATATGTTCCTGGTTCCCCCCCTCCCCCTCTGGCAGCTCCTCTGAGTCTCTGTTGCTGTCTCTTCCTCTACCCACCTTCTAAATATTGGACCTCCATGGACTCTGCTCTTCTCTCCACTCCTCCTTTTTTATAGCTACCCTTCCCCCTGAGTGAGCTCATCTATGCCCCTGGCTTTCACTACCACCTATGTGCTGCTGACTCCCACATTTATATTTTTAGTCTAGTAACCCCTACCCAGCCTCTTCACTCAGATGCCTACCAGACATCTCACTCAAATCTGATCACAGCCCATCCCTTACAAAATCACTTCCTCCTTCATACAGCCTTCTCCACCTTAAATGCCATCACTTCGCACCCAGATGGTCAAGCCAAAAACCTAGCAGTCATTTTGATGTTTCCATTTTCCCATTCCATATCCAATCAACCAGCAAGACCTGATCTCCTCCAAGATATACAGAAGTCATGCCTTTTATGCATTCCTTACTACCAACTTCCCTATACAACCACCATCCTCTCTCACCTGTAATAGACTCAGTCTATTAAACAGACTCACAGTCTTCTACCTCTATTTTTCCTCAACCTTAAATACTTATTCTCTAGATATGAGCCAGAGAGATCTTTTTAAAAAATATTAAATGGATAATGTCCCTCTACTGTTAAAACTCTCTGAAGGTTACCTTTACCAGTGTCAACAAGCCCTACATGATCTGCCCTTGCGCTCTTCAATCTCATCTCACAGTGCTTTTGCTTTAACATCCCTGAGCCACACGGCCCTGGTAGCTCCTAGAACATGTATCATTATTTCCCACTTCAGGACTTGTCTAGACTGCTTTTCTCCCTTCCCCCCATGTCCTCTCCCACCACGCATGGCAGGGCTGGCTCCATCTCATCTTAAACACCATTTCCTTAGAGAGGCCTTCTCTGACCACACTAACAAAACACATCCCTTTACTTCTCTATAGAACCATACAACACTATATTTCCTTTGATCACATATTACATTCTGTAACTACCCTGTTTATTTTCTTAACTAACTTCCTTAACTACATCTTATCTGTCTTGCTCCACTTAGAATAAATACCCCAGGGCAGGTATTTGTATGTGTATCTGTTTATTGTACCACTGCATTCCCAGCACAAATGAGGCACTTAATATTTACCTAATGAACGAATGAATGGTTTTACCTTTAATATAGCTGTCATGAAGACTGAGCAGCCCATCAACACAAAGATCATAAGGCCTGTCACTCTCTGTTCTCGGATGCCCAAGAATTTGGGCTGTTCTCCTGGGGCAGAGCACTCAGATTCCAGTTTGAGGCTATTCACGTGTGTGATGGATAGGACAGTTGCAGCCACAAACCAGGGCAGGCCCATGATGGAGCAGACACCCAGCATGATGGCCACCATCAGCAGGTCCAGGTGGTAGCCACATCCTTTCTGTGGGGAAACAGAGTCTCCATCACCATCAGTGGGCTGGCTGTAGTGGGACATAGGACAGTGAGCTAAGAGTCTCAGGCCCAAAGCAGGAAGGATAAGGAAGGGGTCCAGGGATTCCAGAAGTCTTGCAGCCCCTCCTGGTTTGGAGGGAACAGAGAAGAAAGAGAAACCTTAGCGTGTCCTACACATACCAATATCCATGTTTTATCCAAGTGTCCCCAGATCTCACCCTGAGTATCACATATTCAAAGATTCATCCTTTCTCGGCAGAGTAGCCAGAGACATATCTTGACCATTCTAGAGGGTCGACCTTACAGGAGTTGGCAATAAATAGGTTCCTATAAACACACCCCATTCCTTGCCAAATATGGAGGTTGCCTACTCTAGGGAATGAAGGAATAGAGACAAGTCATGAAGCCTCTCACTAATCAATGTTTTGGCACCAACCCTACCTCCTAGGATTCATGGGCTCAAGGTTCAGTCTGGAAACCTCAGTAATGTACGCCAATGGGAGAACAGTTGTCTCCAGGAAACAGTGGTCCAAGCCGTAACCTGAACCTCAGGAAGATAACCCTGGACCAGAGCATATGACCATATTGGGACCACCAAGAATTCTGCCCACCAACCTCCCCCATAGGTCTGAGAGGAGAGTAATAGATTCCAAGCTTCCTTCACATTGCACAATCATGCTCTACTCTAGTTTCATCTCCAAACCAATCTCTGTCATTAATGAAGGAGTCAGAAACCCCTAGAAACTCCTTCCATGAGCTCCTTCCATGACTGCTTTTACCCAGGTAATACAGTTCCTGGTCTAAATGGGCTTTCCCTAAATTTTTTTAAAGATGTAATAGGTTGCCATTATTATTATGCCATTATTCTAGGTCAGAAATTTTTCTTACCTTGAGTTTGTGTTCCTTCCTGTTAATGATGACGGCTGTGATCTGCTGGTCCATGAATATTAAGATAGTGCAGAGCAGTGCTGGGATAACTGCAGCAATCACAGTCCACCAGGGATTGGGGCCAATGGGACTAATAATCCACCCTCGGTCATCCCGTGTTGGCTAAAGGGAAAAAGCAAGGTTTTATTTTTGTATTTTAAGTTAACTGTAGTCATTAGGGCAAAACAGATCAAACTGAATCACAACAACCACATTTCTTTTTATTCTTGAATGAAAATTCTCAAAAAAAAAAAGGAGGGGCATGAAATACAGCAATCCCTTAGAAAATCTATGACCTTGTTCCAAATCCCCTTTGAAAGAGTCAGTCCTCAATTGTCAATTTCTTATGGAATATTCACTAATCCTTTACTTCCTTCCCTGGCTCTCCAAACTCCTGTGTACAGAAAAAGTGACTTTATCTCTGCATTGACCCAGATGAAATATATTGACTAATAATAAAATATGTTGTTTAAAGAAGAATTTATAACTTTCAAAGACAATATAATAACTTTGATTATCCTCCTCACTATTCTCCCCACCAGAAGCCGTATCATGTATGTTTACAGCACAAATAAAGGCAACAGAGTCTTGTTACATGGAATCTCAGGGGCCTGGTCCAAGATTCACCTCCTATCAGCAATGAAACAAGGTCCAGGCCCTGGAGACCTGAGAGAGGAGCCCAAAACACTGAATCTGGGGACTCGCATGATCTGGGATCCTCTTCAATGACCCTGTAAGACCACTGTTCATAAATCTTATAAACTAACTAAACTCTCATAAATCTCAAAAAAAAAATGCCAGGGTACTCTGGGTAAGAAAAGTTCACTTTGATTGGCAAGTAGGGATGGAAGGTAAAAGGCCAGGGATACAAACTGGCCCCAAACTCATGAACAAAGCAAAGACTTTAATCCAAAGTATTTGATTCCACATTGGTTATCATTCTAGGATTCAAATATGACTTCAATAATGTCACCAAGTCCCAAATTATTAATAGGTTAGGTTCTGAAAGTTTATAGAATCTGTGTTTCCTTAGTAATAATGTTCTAAATGGTAGTTAAATTGTTAGGTCAACACAAAAACGTATTAATCCCTGACTGACATTCAGTTCAGTTCAGTCGCTCAGTCGTGTCCTACTCACCCATCAATAATAGTACTAGCCTTCAGACTGGGTCTTGGTCATTGGGGGTGATGTGGTGTAATAGGGAAGAGAAAAAAGAAGAAAATGTTCTCTCTGCTTCCTGAAAGGGAGGCCTGCCAATGAGCAGCACTGCCTTTGACATTCTCCCATTTTCTCTGACGTCTCTCCCATCTTCCAGAGGCCTTCTTCCCAGATGTCCCAGAAATGCAGTGCCTTCTGACTATCTGAAGCCTACCCATCAGGAAACCTTTCCAAGAACTGCTTAATGCTCCGAGTACTTATTTTTACACAAAATCCATTCCTCCTGCATTGTCGACCTCAGCCAGCTATTAGAGAAAAAGCTGACCGCACTCATTCACACAGGGTGAGAATGATATATATTATAGAAGGTATATACTTTTAAAGAGTATGTTTTTTAATCCATCAATTTCTAACTGGATGGCATTTCAGTTGAATTTAACAAAACAAAATAAAATTTTTTCAAGCAATTACAGAAAAAGATATTTTTAACCAGGCCTGCTTCAGGGAGACAGAAAGGGAAGACGAAGGCCGACTATGCTGGGTGTTTACAAGTTGCCACGGGCCTGCATTCCCGGCCTCCTCCTCCTCCCCAGCCTCCCCATTCCCTCCTCTCCTGGCTCCTCTCCGGTCCCAAGGACACCCAGGTTTCCTCCTCTCCCCACCCTGTGGGGATCTGTGGAACTGAGCTCAGCTGTTCTATCTTCTCAGTTTCCTCAGTAGGTACCCCCAGATCCGAGTCCCCATGTGTAGATCATCTGTTTTACTTTTTGTATAGATTTTTGGATCAACAGTATTGATTATAGACAGATATACAAACAATGAATTAGGGTTGAAGAGAGGTCACGATTACTCTGGTGGGGGCCCTAGAATGAGGGTGAAGCTCCTCCACCGCCTCACCTCCTCATGGGGCAAGATACTTGAGGAGCAGGACTGAGGCCTACAAAGAGCCTTTTCACCCTTCCTGATTTCCTAAGACAGCTGATGCTCAGTGAAGTGCTGGGAACCAGAACTTGTTCCAGAGACCCACATTCCCACAGTCTTTGGTATATGTTTATGTAAATACAGATATTCCTTTATTTTTTAATTATTTATTTGGCTGCACTGGATCTTATTAATAGCTGTGGCATGGAACTCTCGGTTGAGCCATGTGTGATCTAGTTCCCTGACCAGGGATCGAACCCGGCTCGCTGCATTGGGAGTATGGAGTTCTAGCCACTGGACCACCAGGCAAGTTCCCATATTTCATTGTATAAATGGCATTAAGAAAATAAATAAGGCTTTTCATTCATTAAACATTAGGTTTTCTGACTTTTCTAATTTGAACTCAGTTAAGCCTGAAGAGTTTACTTTTCTGAATGGTATGGCGTGAGCAGCACAACTCAGATTTAGAGGACTACAAAATACATGATTAGGATAAGGAGAGGCCCCTGAAATAACTCGGGATCACAGTCTATGAACTACATAAGGGCACCGAGTACCCTAAGATCTGTTTACCTTGAACACACTGGGAACCTGAAGCTTGGGTGATGGGACTCCAATCAAAAAATCAATAATCACCATTGTGAAGATAGTGAGGAAAACAGCAAAGTCACTCACCATGGAGCGGACCTGGCACGAAAAAGGATTGGAGATGTGTTACAGTAGATTAAACACAATAGAAAAGACTCGAGTATTGTAAAATGCTTAAACATGCTCAGAAGAATGATTTAATTTTATTGGTCAATTAATACAAGCATATTTAAACAACAGGACTATGTTAACATGCCCAAATTAATACCACCAAAGTGTGGGTATCATAAGGGAGAATGAATCCTCTGACAAATTCTATTGGGACCCACTCTAAACTCTGAGGAGTTCTGTTTAGAGAATCTGGGCCCAGCATTTAGGGAATAGCTCTGAGAACTTGGAATAAGATTTCCTGGGACCAACAAGATCCAGCTGCACCCAGACCTCGCAGCAGCACCAACTCCTCTTTGCTCTCAGCCCCAACATCAAATCCATTCGCAAGTCCTGTTGGCTCTGCTTTTAGCTCATGCCCACAATCAGACCCCTTCTCACCACCCCATAGCTCCCAACCAGATCAGAGGCACCGGCAGCTCTCGTCTCTGTAGCTGCAGCAGACTCCTAACCCTGGCTCTGTCCTTATGTAAAGCTGCTGGAATGAGCGCTCAAAACACAAGTCAGATCATGTCACTCTTCTACCAAAACCCTGAAATGCCTCTTCATTTCACGGAGCTAAAAAGCCCAGAGACCTCCTTGGCCAGTGAGGCCCACACACATCTGATATCATTACTGCTCTGACTCAGGTCCTAATGCTCCCCAACTCACTCTGCCTGTCCCAGCCACACAGCCCTCCTTGCTGTTTCTTACACCAGACTCTCCCACCTCAGGGCCTTCACACTTGCTCATCCCTCTGCCTCAGTGGCTTTTCCTCCAGGTGACTCCATGGGCAGCTCCCTCCTTTACATCCACTCAAGTATCACAATTTCCACTTAATCATCTCTCATGGTCACCACCCTCCACCCTAGTACTTTCTGTATGCCTTTTCTGCATTATTTTTCTTCAAAGCCCCTCATCACCATTTTGCCCCTAAGAGGACTGACTAACCGATTTTATAGTTTTGTAGCTTTAATAAAACACAGTCCCCCTCAGTGTCTAGTGCCCACTGTATGCCCACCTTAATCGGAGCTTCCAACAAGACTGAGCCAGATATAACATCTGGCCAGATAGATATACATGGCCATATGTAACATCACTGATACCTTAACCTGACTTTGCTTTCTTGTGAAACCTGAGGTTTCTAGCTCCCCTTCCCTGGTTTTTTTAGATCTCCTCTGAATGTTACATAAATTCTCTGAACATGTAGCTGCCCTAACAAGAAGCCCATCCTGAGGCCCAGGGTCCTTCTCTCCTCTGAACTCCTGTGGCACTTATATCCCAGGATGGCATCCATCTAATGACTGCTATCTCCTATGGGCCTGGTTGTTTCACGGGTTTTCCCTTCCTATTGATGACAGGGACACTCTCTCTCTCTCTCTCTGTCTCTCTCTCTCTCTCTCTATATATATATACACACACACACACACACACACATAAATTAGAGGATAATTACTTCACAACATAGGAAGGTTTCTGCCATACATCAACACAAATCAGCCATAGGTACACATATGTCCCCTCTCTCTCAAACTCCTATCCCACCGCCTTCCCCATCCCACTCCTTTAGGCTGGCACAGAGCACTGGCTTTGAGTTTCCTGCATCATACAGCAAACTTCCACTGACTCTCTATTTTACATATGGCAATATGTATGTTTCAAGGCTATTCTCTCACATTATTCCACCCTCTCCTTTACCACTATGTTCAAAAGTCTGTTCTTCATGTCTGTGTTGCCTTTGCTGCCCTGCAAGTAGGAATAAAACTACCATATGAGAAGCTAAAGGCAAAGGAGAAAAGAAAAGATATACCCATTTGAATGCAGAGTTCCAAAGAATAACAAGGAGAGATAAGAAAGCCTTACTAAGCGAACAATGCAAAAAAAAAAAAAAAAGAGGAAAACAATAGAATGGAAAGACTAGAGATCTCTTCAAGAAAATCAGAGATACCAAGGGAACATTTCATGCAAAGATGGGCACAATAAAGGACAGAAATGGTATGGACCTAACAGAAGCAGACAATATTAAGAAGAGGCGGCAACAATACACAGAAGAACTGTAAAAAAAAGATCTTCATGACTCAGATAACCATGATGGTGTGATCACTCACCTAGAGCCAGACATCCTGGAATGTGAAGTCAAGTGGGCCTTAGGAAGCATCACTACAAACAAAGCTAGTGGAGGTGATGGAATTCCAGCTGAACTATTTCAAATCCTAAAAGATGATGCTGTGAAAGTGTTGCACTCAATATACCAGCAAATTTGGAAAACTCAGCAGTGGCCACAGGGCTGAAAAAGGTCAGTTTTCATTCTAATCCCAAAGAAAGACAATGCCAAAGAATGTTCAGACTACCGCACAATTGCACTCATCTCACACGCTAGCAAAGTAATGCTCAAAATTCTTCAAGCCAGGCTTCAACAGCACATGAACCATGAACTTCCAGATGTTCAAGCTGGATTTAGAAAAGGCAGAGGAACCACAGATCAAATTGCCAACATCTGTTGGATCATTGAAAAAGCAAGAGAGTTCCAGAAAAATATCTACTCCTGCTTTATTGATTATGCCAAAGCTTTTGACTGTGTAGCTCACAAAAAACTGTGGAAAATTCTTCAAGAGATGGGAATACTAGACCACCTGACTTGCCTCCTAAGAAATTTGTATGCAGGTCAAGAAGCAACAGTTAGAACCAAACATGGACAACAGACTGGTTCCAAACTGGGAAAGGAGTACTTCAAGGCTGTATATTACCACCCTGCTTATTTAACTTCTACACAGAGTACATCATGCAAAATGTCAGGCTTGAAGAAGCATAAGCTGGAATCAAGATGGCCAGGAGACGTATCAGTAACTTCAGATATGCATATGACACCACCCTTAAGGCAGAAAGTGAAGAAGAACTAAAGAGCCTGATGAAAGTGAAAGAGGAAAGTGAAAAAGCTGGCTTAAAATTCAACATTCAAAAAACAAAGCTCATGGCGTCCAGTTGCAAATAGATGGGGCAACAATGGGAAACTTTATTTTTGGGCTCCAAAATCACTGCAGATGGTGACTGCAGCCATGAAATTAGAAGATGCTTGTTCCTTGGCAGAAAAAGCTATGACCAACCTAGACAGCATATTAAAAAGCAGAGACATTACTTTGCCAACAAAGGTCCATCTAGTCAAAGCTATGGTTTTTCTAGTAGTCATGTATGGATGTGAGAGTTGGACTATAAAGAAAGTTGAGCACTGAAGAATGGATACTCTTGAACTGTGGTGTTGGAGAAGACTCTCTGAGAGTCCCTGGGACAGCAAGGAGATCCAACCAGTCAATCCTAAAGGAAAATCAGTCCTTTAGGAATATTCACTGGAAGGACTGATGCTGAAATTCCAATACTTTGGCCGCCTGATGCAAAGAACTGACTCATTGGAAAAGACTCTGATGCTGGGAAAGATTGAAGGCCCGAGGAGAAGGGGACGACAGAGGATGAGATGGTTGGATGGCATCACCGACTTGATGGACATGAGGTTGTGTCCATTGGGAGTTGATGAACAGGGAAGCCTGTCATGCTGTAGTCCATGGGGTGGTGAAGAGTCGGACACGACTAAGCAACTGAGCTGAGCTGATGACCCAGCAATCCTGGGCATATACCCTGAGGAAACAGTAATTGAAAAAGACATATGTACCCCAGTGTTCACTGCAGCACTATTTACAGTAGCTAGGACATGGCAGCAACCTAGATGTCCAGCAACAGATATATAAGTATATAAGGAAGTTGTGGTACATATACACAATAGAATATTACCCAGCTATAAAAAGGAATGCATTTGAATGTCAGTTCTAAAAAGGTGGATGAACCTAGAGCTTATTACAGAGTGAAGTCAGAAAGAGAAAGATAAATATCATATATTAATACATACATGAAAGAGATGGGAATACTAGACCACCTGATCTGATTCTTGAGAAACTTGTATGCAGGTCAGGAAGCAACAGTTAGGACTGGATATGGAACAACAGACTGGTTCCAAATAGGAAAAGGAGTACGTCAAGGCTGTATATTGTCACCCTGCTTACATAACTTATATGCAGAGTACATCATGAGAAACGCTGGACTGGAAGAAACACAAGCTGGAATCAAGGTTGCCGGCAGAAATATCAATCACCTCAGATATGCAGATACACCACCCTTACGGCAGAAAGTGAAGAGGAACTAAAAAGCCTCTTGATGAAAGTGAAAGTGGAGAGTGAAAAAGTGGGCTTAAAGCTCAACATTCAGAAAACGAAGATCATGGCATCCAGTCCCATCACTTCATGGGAAATAGATGGGGAAACAGTGGAAACAGTGTCAGACCTTATTTTGGGGGGCTCCAAAATCACTGCAGATGGTGATTGTAGCCATGAAATTAAAAGACGCTTACTCCTTGGAAGGAAAGTTATGACCAACCTAGATAGCATATTCAAAAGCAGAGACATTATTTTGCCAACAAAGGTCCGTCTAGTCAAGACTATGAATTTTCCTGTGGTCATGTATGGATGTGAGAGTTGGACTGTGAAGAAGGCTGAGCGCCGAAGAATTGATGCTTTTGAACTGTGGTGTTGGAGAAGACTCTTGAGAGTCCCCTGGACTGCGAGGAGATCCAACCAGTCCATTCTGAAGGAAATCAGCCCTGGGATTTCTTTGGAAGGAATGATGCTAAAGCTGAAACTCCAGTACTTTGGCCACGTCATGCGAAGAGCTGACTCATTGGAAAAGACTCTGATGCTGGGAGGGATTGGGGGCAGGAGAAGAAGGGGACGACAGAGGATGAGATGGCTGGATGGCATCACTGACTCGATGGATGTGAGTCTGGGTGAACTCCGGGAGTTGGTGATGGACAGGGAGGCCTGGCGTGCTGCGATTCATGGGGTCGCAAAGAGTCGGACATAACTGAGTGACTGAACTGAACTGAACTAAACTGATGGACTCTAGAAAGATGGTACTGATGATCTTACTTGCAGAGCAGCAAAGGAGACACAGATATATATATTTTAAAATTATATAGTAACCTTCAGTTCAGTTCAGTTCAGTCGCTCAGTCGTGTCCGACTCTTTGTGACCCCATGAATCGCAGCATAATTCATGTTTCACAGTTTATTATTTTTTAATTGAAGTATAGTTGATTTACAGTGTTTCAGGTGTACAACAAAGTGATTCAATTTCATATATATATTATTCTTCAGGGTCTTTTCCACTATACGTTAATTACAAGATACTGAGTAGAGTTCCCTATGCTATACAGCAGGTCCTCGTTTATCTATTTTATATATAGTAGTGTGTGTATCTGTTACAGAGACATTTTAAGCTTCTTTTGCATCCCCTATTTCACTTAAGCCAGGCTTGATTGAGCAAGTAGCAAGTAGTCAGTACACAACTGCCACCTGTTCATTGTATGTCCAGACTGGAAACAAACAAATAAATTATTTAGAAATTATTTATTTAGGCAACTTATTTAGAAACAACAACTTATTTAGAACGGGAGCTTCCACCTGCCCTCCATGCAGCTTCCCTTAACCACTGTGTAGACTCACTGACATCTGAGAATGTGTTGTTGTCCTGAATGTATACAAAGAAAATGTCTCATCAACTGAGACCCTCACCCATTCACACATCCTGCTTTGCATATCTGACTGATAAAAGCCTCACACACAGGAAAACCACCATTTCCTCCTGATCCTAGATCCTCCTCAAAGATACCTTTAGTCCCTCTATGCTTGGCCTCTAATTCCACCCCACCCAAACCAGTCAGGAAACAAACAGTGCCATCTGTGTCAGGGAGAGGCAGTTGAGGCTTCAAATCATCATGCAAACCAAGGCAGGAGCGTTTTGGCTGCTGCAGTCAATGTGCCCAGTGATTTCACTAGCTATTACTAGTCATCCCCCAGAGGAGACTCTGGGGTCCCCTACGCACCCCAGGCAGTCACCCCAATGCACTGTCTTCAGGTGTCATTCCAGCTACTACTCGCGACATACCCCCGCATTCTGGAAATGAGATGTAATTGAATAGGACGACCACCTTAAACTCACCGGACACTTTTCAATCAAAAATTCTTAGGTATTAACCCCTCATCCTACACCACACATCTATGAAAGAGGCTGCTGGACACAGGAAGAAGAGAAGGCCACGGCCTCCAGAATCAGGTCTTTGGAGCTCTGCACCTGTCAGTGTACTCCCAAGCAGCATGGAGGCTGAGAACGGGTTCTGTGATATTAGAAGTCTAACGCAAAAGAAATGCAAGAGTGTGCTACCTACTCTGGTTGGGAAATAGCGACTCGTCTTGAAAGTCTTCAAGGTGCTGGAAAGGATGAAGGTGGTGAAGAAGAGAATGCAGGACCAAAAGAGCACATCAGGAGTATAGGGTCCGTGGTGGCCACAGGCAGAGCCTGTGAACTCTCCGTGCATCTCCTGGCACTCCTGGAGGAATAGACATTCTGGGTGATGAAAGGCAGGCATGAGGGAGGAAACAGCTGCTGTCTCCTGACTGTCACTGTCATCCCAGGGTTGCTGGGACATGCAGGCTGCCTGTAGCCTCCACGTGCCCTCCATGCAGCTGTGGGCTCTTGTCTGCATTTTGGGTGACTGCTTACGGTCCTAACTAAGACACTTTTGTAAAAGAAATCAGAACTGTCCTGAGCAAACACGAGGTTCTGGGATGGCCCCAGCTATTGCACCGTTTTTATTACAGAGGACTTCCAAACTTGAATGTTCTTCAAGCCCCCACAAAATCTGGATCTGTCCCCTGATCCTCCCTGATTTCATTCCCACATATCCTCAGTGTAGGGTCACTGGGCAGGATGTGTGTGGGAAAGAGGTGCAAGGTCATCTTCCTTTCCCTTTGTGTACAAGAGAATTCTGAAGGGAAAGGAAAGTCAGTTAAGAATTGTGTTCTAAAAAAACAAAACCAAAAAGCTTGATTTCTATCAACACCAGAGTGTACTGAAGGGCTCCCCACTTCCACCTAGAAGGAGCCCTGAAGCCCAGTGGCCACGAGGCTGAGCTGCCTGCAGTGCCCAGACTTACACTAACAGTCAGGTTGGCCCAGTGCACTTCTGTTGTCACGATGTTGTGGTCCTTCCAGTACTGCAAAGTGTGATTGTTCGGATTCTCTGGGAGGGTGCACCTGCAGCTGAGGGGAAAAGAAAACATTCCTGAGAGAAGTAGCCAGGTATTCAAGTGAATGTTCTGAGCCATGACAGGGCCAAAGGCGCGGCCAAAGCCCGTGCTATTTCTCCTTGGCCCACTTCAGATCCTTGAGGTTGATCCTATTCATTGAGATCCAACTATACCCTGATTTTTCAGTCATTACTAAAATTGGGCTCAAATCTGCATGTGGGTCTTCAGATATAGTGCTGACGAGTTAGGCATCTGATGTGGTAGTTCTCTTGCTTAGTTTCTATCTCTTGGGCTTTTCCTACAAAATACATTCTACATAGCAAGGAGGACCGGATACCCCCATTCAGCTCTCAATAGCTTCCCCAAGCCAAAATATTTTGTACCTTAAACCCCTATCACATTCTTGCTCTAAAGTCAGAGCCTCCTGGAATCATGATGGAAACTACAACATTCTCCCTGGTAATATTCACTCTCCTGGTCATTCCCTGGCTTCCCCAGGCCTCATCTTGCATCCAAACCAGAGCAGACCAGACCTGTCCCACTGGCCACCATGTTGCTTCCCAGTCCCAGCATGCTTCACGCCTGTACTGGCTCCTAGTATACTCAACTGACATGGCCATTCCCAGCAACTTGGTTTCACCTCTGATTCTGCCAAGCACACCTTCTAAGGATGTAGCGCAACAGGATTAAAATTAAAAAAGATCTCAATAGGTAATAACAATAGAAGGAAATCAACAAAACAAAAACAGAGAAAGCATAAAATACTATATTTATGTATTAAAAAAAAATCAGTTCCAAACTTGGAAACAACAAAAGTGTTCTTCAGTAGGTGAATGTATGTATGGTGGTACATCTAGACAATGGACTATTATTCGGTGCTACATTGAAATGAGCTACCAAGCCATGAGAAGACAAAGAAGACATTTAAGCGCATATTATGAAGTGAATTAAGCCAATCTGAAAAGCCTATGCACTGTATGATTACAACTATATGACACAGTAGCAAAGGCAAAACTATGGAGTAAGAAGATCAGTGGTTGCCAGAGGTTGGGGAGAGGGGGAGGGATGAACAGGCTGGGCACAGAGGATTTTTAGGGCAGAGAAACTATTCAGTAGGATGCTATAACGGCAGATATGTCACTATACGTGTGTCAATTCCAAGAGTGAACCCTAATGTAAACTCTGGATTATGGGTAATCATGATGTGTCACTGACTGCAACAAACATGTCACTCTGGTGACAGATGCTGATAGTGGGGGGACTGCATGGTGGGGGCCAGGAGGTATACGAGAACTGTCTGTACTTTGTGCTCAATTCTGCTGTTATCCTAAAATTTGCTCTCAAAAAATTAACTCTATTTAAAAAATCAGTTACACACCTATTACCATAAAATCACTTAAAGAATTGGGGAGTTCTAGCTTTATAACAGGCTTCCCTGGTGGTTCAGATGTAAAGAATCTGCCTGCAATATGAATCAACAATGGAATGCAACTGAAATGTTAAAAAAACATACCATCTTGGTGCTTCCCTGGTGACTCAGTGGTAAAGAATTGCCTGCCAATGTAGGAGACACCGGTTCAGTCCCTCATCCCGGAAGATCCCACATGCCGTGGCGCAACCAAGCCTGCACACCACAACTATCGACCTTGTGCTCCAGAGCCCAGGAACCACAATACCGAGCTTGTGTGCCGCAGCTACTGAAGCCCGCTCAGACTGGAGCCTGTGCTCCGCAAGAGAAGCCGCCACACCAGGAAGCCTGCACGCCACATCGAGAGTAACCCCAGGCCTCCGCAACTGGAGAAAGCCCGAGCAGCAACGAAGACCCAGACAGCCAAAAAGAAATAAAATTCATTTTTAAAGAAAATACTGTCTTGAGCTTTATTAACAAAGAATTTCAGTATCCAAATCCAAAGTCTACACAATCCAGAGCTGGTCGCTTTTGCCTGTCTTCTCCCACTTGGACATAAACTCATGACGGTAGAACTTTTGTCTGTCATGTTCACTGCTATGTTTCCAGGGTCTAAACAGTGCTGGGCACATAGTAGGTGCTCAACGAATATTTGTTAAATGAATAAATGAATGATTAAGAAAGGTCAAAGAATGAACCTTCCTCCAATGCCAATCAGAAATCCACTAGGTTTCAAAGATTATATTCCCTGATGGTGATTATTTTGTAATAAAATAATTGTAAATTCTAATACATGTTTAAGGAGTTATTTTTAAAGTGTGAATAAAGGGATACTTAGAATCTAGAAAAGCATATCGAGGCTGGCTGGCAGGCATCCCCACACAGTGCACCTTCTGCTCAGGCAGTCACCATCAGACATATCCACAACTGAGTGTTGTTTTTTGCTTTGCCCCAGCTACATCATTCTGTCTGGAGTTATTAGTAAATGCCATCCACCCTTCTCCAGTAGCATATTGGACACCTTCTGACCTGGGGGAGCTCATTTTCCAGTGTCATATCTTTTGGGGGTTCTCGTGGCAAAAATACTGGAGTATCCATTTCATCATAGGGGATTGGAATACAAATGAGAAAGTCAAGAGATACCTGGAGTTACAGGCAAGTTTGGCCTTGGAGTACAAAATGAAACAGGGTGAAGGCTAATAGAGTTATGTCAAGAGAACACACTGGACATAGCAAACACTCTCTTTCCAACAACACAAGAGGTGACTTAACACATGGACATCACCAGATGGTCAATACTGAAATCAGAATGATTATACTCTTTGCAGCAAAAGATGGAGAAGCTCTATACAGTCAGTAAAAACAAGACCTGGAGCTGAATGTGGCTCAGATCATTAGCTTCTTATTGTAAAATTCAGTCTTATATTGAATAAAGTAGGGAAAAATGCTAGGCCATTCAGGTATGATCTGAATCAAATCCCTTATGATTATACAATGGAGGTGATAAATAGATTCAAGGGATTAGATCCGGTAGACAGAGTGCCTGAAGAACCAAGGACAGAGGTTCGTAACACTGTACAGGAGGCAGTGACCAAAAGCACCCTAAAGAGGAATGCAAGAAGGCAAAGTGGTTGTATGAGGAGGCTTTACAAATAGCTGAGGAAAGAAGAGAAGGAAAAAGCAAGGGAGAAAGGGAACGATATATCCAACTGAATGCAGAATTCCAGAGAATAGCAAGGAGAGATAAGAAGCCTTCTTAAACAGTGCAAAAAAAAGAGAGGAAAATAATAGAGTGGAAAGACTAGAGATCTCTTCAAGAAAACTGGAGATACCAAGGGAATATTTCATGCAAGGATGTGCATGATAATGGACAGAAAAAGTAAGGACCTAACAGAAGCAAAAAAGATTAAGAAGAGGTGGCAAGAAAACACAGAACTATATAAAAAAAAAAAAAGGTCTTAATGACCAGGATTAACAACGATGGTGTGGGCACCACGTAGAGCCAGATATCCTGGAGTGTAAAGTCAAGTGGGCCTTAGGAAGCATTACTACAAAGAAAGCTAGTAGAGTGATGAAACTCCAGTTGAGTTATTTCAAATCCTAAAAGATGATGCTGTTAAAGTACTGCACTCAATATGTCAGGAAATTTGGAAAACCCAGCAGTGGCCACAGGACTGGAAAAGGTCAGTTTTAATCCCAGTCCCAAAGAAGGGCAGTGCCAAAGAAAGTGACCAGTTCAAACTACTGGACAATTGCCCTCATTTTGCAAGTTAGTAAAGTTATGCTCAAAAATCCTTCAAGTTAGGCTTCAACAGTACATGAACTGAGAACTTCCAGATGTATAAACTGGGTTTAGAAATGGCAGAGGAACCAGAGATCAAACTGCCAACGTTTACTGAACTGTGGAGAAAGCAAAGGAATTCCAGAAAAGCATCTACTTGCTTCACTGACTATGTGGATCACGACAAACTGTGGAAAATTCTTGAAAAGATGGGAATAGCAGATCACTTTACCTGTCTCCTGAGTAAACTGTGAGTCAAGAAGCAACAGTTAGAACCTTACATGGAACAACTAACTGGTTCCCAGTTGGGAAAGGAATACATCAAGGCTATATGTGACCCTGCTTATTTAACTTCTATGCAGAGTACATCATGCAAAATGCTGGGCTGGATGAATCATAAGCTGGAATCAAGACTGCCAGGAGAAATATTAACAACCTCATATATGCATACAATACCACTGTAATGGCAAAAAGTGAAGAGGAACTAAAGAGCTTCTTGATGAAAGTAAAAAAGCTGGCTTAAAACTCAACATTCAAAAAATGAAGATCCAAAAAAAAAAAAAAAAAGAAGAAGATCCAGTCCCACCATTTCATGGCAAATAGGGAAAAAGTGGAAGCAGTGACCGACTTTATATTCTTGGGTTCCAAGATCACTGCAGATGGTGACTGCAGCCATGAAATTAAAAAGATGCTTGCTCCTTGGAAGGAAAGCTATGACAAACCTAGACAGTATATTAAAAAGCAAAGACAGCATTTTGCTGACAAAGGTCCACATAGTCAAAGTTATGGTTTTTCCAGTAGTCATGTACAGACATGAGAGTTAGACCTTAAAGAAGACTGAGCACTGAAGAATTGATGCTTTCAAACTGTGGTGCTGGAGAAGACTCTTAAGAGTCCCTTGGACAGTAAGGAGATGAAACCAGTCAATCCTAAAGGAAATCAATCCTGAATATTCACTAGAAGGACTGATGCTGATATTGAAGCTCCAATATTTTGGCCATCTGATGCGAAGAGCTGACTCATTGGAAAAAGCCTTGATGTTCAGAAAGACTGAAGGCAGGAGGAGAAGGTGCAACAGAGGATGAGATTGTTAGGTAGCATCACACTGCTTCAGTGGACATGAATTTGAGCAAATTGTGGGAGATAGTGGAGGACATGGGAGCCTGGCATGCTGCAGTCCATGGGGCTGCAGAGTTGGACACAACTTGGCAACTGAACAACAAAGTAGATTTCTAGACCTTCTGGATACAGAGTAAGAGACCTATGAATCTATAAGGAATTATTAAGATTTTCTACCTAATGATTCCTAAGAGTAGCCTATACTCTCAGAGAATGTGATGTGGTCCAAAGCCTCACAAGTTTTTGCAAAAAGAAGTTCTTCCCAACAACTAACTTGAATTCTCCTTGCTACACTTGCAGTCCTTTTTTTTTTAAAATTTAAATTATTTATTTTAATTAGAGGCTAATTACTTTACAATATTGTATTGCAGTCTATTTTTGTCTCAATGCCTGGACCCAAAAGACATACTCTGGAAAGCATTTCTCAAGTCCTCTCTGATTCTTACTCTTAATCTATCTTCCCCATCATTATCTTAAAAAATTTTTATGTGGGCAATTTTTAAAGTCTTTGTTGAATTTATTACAATATTCTTCTCTTTTATGTTTTAGATTTTTGGCTGTGAGGCATGTGGGATCTTAGGTCCCTGGCCAAGGAGTGAACCCACACCCTGAGCTTTGGAAGGTGGAGTTTTTACCAGTGGTCCACCAGGGAGGTTCCCCCATCATCACTTTTGACTGTTCTCCTCTGGCAGACCAAGCTCTGTTTCCCAGAGAGCCAACACACTTCCTTAACAGAAGCTACAAGCACTGCATGGCATGCTGTCTCAGCCATTATACTCAGGCCCTTCACTTTATTTTTTTAAAAATAAAAGAAGCAGAAGCATACTCACTAATACAGGCTAAGGTGGTCCAGCTGGCTATGCATGTGGATGGGGTAGGTCTCTGCCAGGTGAATCAGCTTTTCTATTGCTTCATAGATGAAAATAATGCAAATCAGGGAGGCAAACGCTTCTTCAGTGAAGCGAGTAATGTAGCAGACAAGGGAACTGGCATCAGTTGCCACAAGGACAATACACAGGAAGGCAGTCCACAGTCCAATACAAGCTCGCAGGGAGAGGTATGAGAGAGCGTAGTCTCTGAAACAAGACCAAAGTTCATCAAAAGTCAGTGAATGGCGTTACATTCTGACCCCCTGCATTACAGGCAAGGGTCAGAAATGTGGTTAATTCATCTGCTACTGTCAGTTCCAGTACTGCAAGCTAATTTGTCCCTAATTCAGACTGCACTTTACTCCTGAAGGCTGTCCTGGGACCGTTGTAACAAAGACCTGCTTCACAGGCAGTATTTCCCACAGCAAGCACAGGGACAGCGGAGGAGGAGCAAACTGCCCACGGCCCACTTCTCCACCCTGCCCGACGGGGTTAAGGTCCTCTCCCTGCAGCTAAGGGGGAAGGGCTGGCCGCACTCCATGCGCTCCTACTTCTCATACACAATGCAAGAAGGATTTATAGGAAAACAAGCACATGCTGACTCCCCACCAACAATCAGGATATAAAGGGGGAGCATTAACTCATTAAAAATTGACTGGAACAGACTTAGAGATGTCAAAAGCAAACTTACGGCTACCTAAGGGGAATAATGAAGAGGGAGAGATAAATCAGGAGTTTGGGATGAACATACACACATTACTATATATATATATAAAGCAGATAACCAACGAGGATCTACTATATAGTACAGGGAACTCTACTCAATATTCCATGATAACCTATATAAGAAAAGAAACTGAAAAAGAATGAATATAGGTATATGTATAACTGAATCACTTTGCTTACAACTGTAACACAATATTGTAATTCTACTACACTCCAATTTAAAATTTTAAAAAATCCATACAATTAAAAAATTAAATTTTTTAAAAAGAAAAATTGACTAGAAATGGAAATTGAGTTTTCATTAGGAAACTTTCATTAGGAGTTTGGATTAGCTAGGGAAAGTGCTTTTAAAGATAAAAAGTCAAAAAAGTCAAAAGTTGATGGACATTGACAAAGCTCTTAGGGCCAGGAGATCTGCTATTTTAGGTCTGGTCCTACCTGGAGGCAGGGTGGCAGACCACAGCATGCTTTTGCCTGCTTACACTCTAGTAGGACCCTAACATTCAAACCTAGTAGCAAACTAACACATCCAGATAGAGTTTTCAGAAAACCAAATGTCTTACTTGCAGAATTTGAACAAAATCTTTTCAAACACAAGCACTGGCCCAGTGCTTCCCAGGATGGTGAGAGCCTGGCCGGCAAACAAGGAATAGGCGATCCCAGTCATGGAGGCTCCAAACAAGGATTCAATCGCACTCTACAGAGGGAAAAAAATCACACTGAGCCCACAGCCCATCTGAAGTGAGTGACACAGGCTTACATACATTCCTAACTTAGCTCTCCAGTGCACCTGGCAAGCCACTTGTTTGTATTTTGTCTCAGCAAGAGCGATGTGTACATAGTCTAATCCTCTTGTAAATGGATACTGCTTCAATAATTTAGGTCCCCAAATCTATCTACATACGACTCCTTAACAAGTCTACTATGCACAACTCAATTAATTATTTATAAATATACATAGAAAACACAATGATACCATTCACATTATGGGTTGTCATACAGAGTCACCTTAAATCTTATTTTCAGATGACATCAATATATAATTTTCTATCCTTGGAGCAACACGCAATACAACAGGGCAATCAGCTATCTAAATTGATATGCAGGCAGAAGAGGGTCTGTTCTAAAGGGAGAGCGGTGTTGCTCGTTGGCATGAAGTCAGAAGACTATGTAATTCAGCAGGAAGAAACCAATCTCTTCAGTCCATGCCCAGGGAATTTTCCTCCCAGAAGACTTGGCTGCCTTCATATTTTCACTCTCATTTGGGACCATTAGAAGTGGCAAAGTTCTTACTATGCGCCCCTCGGTGGCTTCTCCAAGCAATCCCCCAAAAGTGATGACAGGTGACATGCAGGCACAGTACAGGAACAGAAAGGAGGCCAAACACTGTAAGCTGAGGGCATCCCGGTAGTCGCTCCAGTACCAGGGGGCCTTCCGCTTGATGTCCAGAACCAAGCCCCCAAAAAGCCTGCAGAAACACAGCAGACAGGTGTCTAATGCAGTCCTTCTCCCACTAAAGCAAGTCAACAGAGCACATTCCAAAGCACTTCAAATGCGCTCTGTATGGAGGTTAATATTTGGCTTCAATTTGACCCCAAGCACAAGAGATCTCTCTGGGGGCAGCATGGATTCTGGCCATGTTCCAACATGGATTCTATTTGCAATCAAAGGCATGAATTTGGATGATTATTCCAAGCATAAAAATAATTAATTTGCTATGCATAACACCCATTCAATAAAAAGTTTCCAAAATTTAACGTGAAATGAAGTATTAGCTTCAAACTTCAAATTCTGAGCTGTTAGGAAGCAATGAACAAAACTATCATGGTATTAAAACTGTTAGTTTTATTATATGTTTTCTAGATAAAAAGCCCCTATCACATGTATATTCTTACTCTGAACTACCCACCTTACTTGAGAAATCAGCATAATCATTCATGCAGTTGCCAAGTAGTAACAGATACTTCATGCCAAGCACTGTGCCAGGTGCTGGAGACGCAACAGTAGCAAGGCAAACACAGCCCTTTCTCTCTAGGGTGAACAGTCTGGCACAGAGGACAGACAGTGTTGTGAGGGTGCCATGGCCGCAAAGAACAGGAAGGGCGTTTCAGCTGGGACTTGAGAATGGACCAGGAGCACCAGATGAGGCAGAGGGGCTGGCGTGGATGACGCCTAGAGGTGAGAGCGCTTGGCATGTTCAAGGTGCTGAAAGAGTTATGACTGGATAAGGCAATGTGAGGGGTAATATCAATAGACAAGGCTAGAGATGTTGGAAAAGCTAAGTCACAAAAGGGCCTTATAAAAAGGAATCAGAAAGTTATCCCAACAGTGTGTCAAGCAGTGAAGGACTTTAAACAGGGAAGCAGCATAAGTAAGCAGGCATTCTGAAAGGATCACTCCATTGAGAGTGTCATGAATGGAACATGGGGCAAGGCTGGAGGCCATGGGTTGGAAAGAGAATCGGGTGCCAATTAGGAGGCAGAATCAAGAGGACTTGGTGGCAGGACTTCAAGATCCCTCTCCACTTCCCAGGTATGAGAAAGATCAAGAGGGAGATGTCCTACACCAAGAAGGAGGAGTATGTCCAGACAGGGGCAATTTTTAAAGAGTGGAGTCATTGAAGAGAGTCATTCAGCATTCTACAGGGCAAATTACCTACTTTCTTCTACACATGAATGGCATAGGGAAAAAAAAAAAGAGGAGGAGGCCTGTTATAGAATGAGAACATAATAATGCATTGCAAACCTCCATTGGATCCTGTGTCAAACAAACTTTAAAAGGATGTTGCCAAGAATATCACAGAAAGGTGAATATGGACTAAGCATGAGACAATGTAAAGAATTATTGTTAATTTTATTAGATTTCATTCCTGTTTTTTAAAATGTCCTTATCAAACAGAGATACCTGCTCAAGTAGTTACAGGTGAAATGACATGTAACTGGTGATTTGGCTTAGAATAATCTAGAAAACATAAAAATAAAACAAGTAGTGAAGAAATAGATAAAACAAGATTGGCAAAATGTTGGTAACTATTGATGGGCACATGGGGGTTCATTACAGTGTCCTCTCTTCTTGTTTATGTTTGAAATGTTCTATACTAAAAACTAAAAGACACCAATCTACTCTCTCATGAAAGGAGGCTTAGCTAGCTCTTTCTTTCTCTGTGCTCAGGAGCCTAGAGGTGTCCTATGAGGTCTGGGATCTGTATGCCAGAGGAGAAGGCCGAGCCAGCTCTCCTTCTCCATTCAAAAGCTCCCTCTCTCGTGGGATGAACTGAGAGAGTAGCTTTGACATATACCTACTACCGTGTGTAAAACAGACAGCTAGTGGGAAGCTACTGTATAGCACAGGGAGCTTAGTTTGGTGCTCTGTGATGACCTAGAAGGGTAGAATGGTAGTGGGGCGGGGGTGGGGGGTGGTGAGGGAGGCTCAAAAGGGAGGGAATACATGTAGCTGATTCATAGGTGCTGTACAACAGAAACTAACGCAACATTGTAAAGCAATTACACTCCAATTTAAAGCAAAATAAAAGCTCCCTCTCTCATCTAGCCAGGTCAAATGGGTACACAGATGGACACAGGGCACACACTCTTTTATCTGACCCACTTGCTCTTCTGGTTTGCAGGGCCCAGTTGGGATTTACTCTTCCTCAACCTACAGCGGTAACATCACAGTCTGGGCCTGCGCTTAGAGGAGAGAGGCAAAGTCAGCCTTGTGACCTGCTTCGGCTTTAGCCTGCCTGGCCGGCCTCGCTGAGGTAAGGAGCTATCTACAGGGTCTAACCGAGAGCATGGGAGTTCCACCTCAGGGTCTGGGACCCAGGTTACAGTTTGTAATAAAATGTCACTTGGTCTTGCTTTCCCCTCTGAGGAGATAGCCCCTCAAGGACCTTATGAGCAGCCGCAATTAATCCGGGGTAACATTCAAGATTTTCCAGGTCCTTAGCCAACATAGCATTACCTCCCAAACACCAAAGACCTTCCTCTGAAGGGTATTATTCTGGGAGAATAACCTTCTGCAGCGGTGAGCCTCACCCTACGATGCTGCCATGATTGGTTCTCCTGGATGCGCGAGGCTCATTATTCAGGAGGAGTGTCTATGAGTAACAGGCAAAAGATTTATGTGAAATGGATTTATAAGAAGCCATAGAAAGGAAGGACATCTGTCTGCCTAGCAGTGATTGAAAGGGGAGAGAAAAGATCTGAGGCTCCTATTGATGGTATAACATAAATTAAAGTGATTTCAAATCCTGTTTTGGAATCTGCCTCATTCCCCACTCATACAGACCCTAATCGAGTTATCTGGCACAGACAATAATCACACATGGATGCTTTCCTTCACATATTTGAGACTTCCTTTCCCTTTCAATACTATCCTTGATGTTCAAGTTTGGGGCAGCAGGAGGCACACAGGGACACAAATTTAAGCTTGAAGCCAGAAAGGACTTACCTGTGGGGAGCGCCACTAGGCTCTAGAGCACTAATTAGGAAGCCCTCTGGGGAGGGTTTTAGGGACAGGCCAGCAAGGTTTTAGGGACAGGCCAGCCATCCAATTTTCTGCTGTGCCTGGGAAGAAACCTATTTCAAGTGGGGCTTGGATCATCAAGATAGTAACCCCCAATTCTTTTCTTCATCAACCCTTCCCCAATGGCTTCTCCAACGAGGTATACCGATGTACTTGGGAAAACCCCTCAGCAGAGCATCCTCGGTGCTGTGAAGCTTCTGGCCTAGGAACTCAAGTCAGACTTTGCTCTTCGCTCTGCATGGGAATGCCTCGGCGTCATGACCTATCGTCAACATCAGGGAGGCCCAAGACACTGTCTTGGCCCTGGCTTGGGAGGTCAGATCACACACAACTCAGACTGTTCTCAACTCTGCCTCCTCTCCCACCTTCTCAGAGCCTATACTACCATATCTTAAGTACCTCTCCATCCAACTAGGATGGCATCCCCAGGTTGTGCACCACCTCAAAGAAACACAGCTCAAGGTACAAAGAATACAGAGTTCAGCTTGATATAGTTTTAGTCTGTGAAGTCCAGGAAGGTCCAGAAAACTCCAGGATGTTCATCTGTAGAGGAAGGTTCATATTCACCCCTACATACTTTGAGACTGGGAAAGGAGCCAGAGTTGGCATGAACTGTGAACTGTGATCCCCGATACGAGCTGAAAAAGCTACAAGAAGAAAGTTATGTGTCTTGAGGTCTTTTCCTAAGGGCTCTGAGGGAAACTTCTGGAACTCAGAAAGAGGCACACCAAATAGAGTGAGGCTCTGAGTTTCAATGACCCTTCCTTTCAGCTTTGTCAATTCCAGCAGTTCCTCACTCAGCATTATGGAAGAATGTCCTCAAGCCCCATTTGAACTTGTGAGTAAAGGTACTGGGGGCTGGTAATTAAGTGTGTGATGGTCCTGGCTATATGGGTTTTTCTTTGGGGATGTCAGGCACCATTTCCCAGACTCTGTATCAGGTCTAGATATAGATCCAATCTAATGGACTCCCAAACCCCCATGTGGAATTGATTGTAAGTGACCCTCCTCTAAAAAAGCATGGGACTCTAGTTTATTCTCTTTTTGAAACCAAAAGAAAGCTGAGCTCTCACCTCTGCAAAGATCATGTGTTTCAAGGAAAGTTGTTGGTCTCATTTCTACTACTTTCAAACTCTCAGTCCTGAGTTGTGAATACCCTTTGTATTCAAAAGGATAAATCATAGCTTTAAAATTCTATCAAATCCATACCCAAGACTCTTCCCCTTAAAAAAGCACCACCTCCTTTAAGATAGTCTCAATCCTGGAAACTATTCTAAAGACAAATGTATCCTTTGAAATGCTTCTCAATACCAGGACTCCTCCGCCACAACTCAGACCTCCTCCAACTTTAAAGAAAATATGAACTTTACTCCTGGAACTTGATCCCTCTTTTCAGCGATCCCTTCCATCAAAGGGCTCCTCCTTTTCTCCAGTAATCCCTCCCAGAGCCCAGTTATCCTTCCGCCCTCAAATACATTCCTCCAGCCAGGATGAATTCTCCCTATCAATACTGCTAGTTAAATGCTATTCTGTTGGCTTCTTGTCTCCTCTCCTTTCTGTCCCTGAATTTCCAAGAGTGGAAAAATCAACACTCTCAGCAATTCAAAAAAAGAAACAAATGTTGGGCTTCCATTGGATAGAGTACTGAAGATAAATAAATAAGGCAAGCAAATTCAAGGAAGGAAGGAAAAAATAGGTGAAGGCCCTAGAGAAGGCCCAGTAGACCCTCTTAGACACAAGCACAACCCACAATGCCAGAACCATAGTCCCAGCCTTCTCCCACAATGTGGGGGACACCTTCTGGATGCCACTCCAACCCCAAATCTCATTCTCTTTTACTACCTTCCTACCTGGAATATAAAATTTCCCAGCCTGGGGACCCTCTTTCCTCATCTACCACAGAGAACCTCCTCATTGGACATCTGTCCTTAAAATCTGGGCCCAGAAGAGTAAGTTGCCTATTCTCAGACACACCTAAAATAGTACTTATTTCCCTACCCCAAGGGGTTTCTCAACTTAAAATAACCATTTAATATTTATCCATGTCTTAACTTAAAATAACCATTTAATATTTACGCATGCCATGTCCACTCGTGCTAAAGAACAGTCATCATTCTAATAGTCATTCGTCAGATAATAATTAGGTATCCACTCTATGCAGGGCACTGAACTGGGTGTTAGGAATATAATGGGGTCCCCGCCCTTAGGGAGCAAACCCTTCTGGCAGGAAAGACATCAAATCAAGAAATAATAATAAAAGATGACCAGGGCTATAACAGGGGACTGGGCTGAGGGTAGTAGCTGGGCAGGGGACAGGGCTCCAAGCTGTGATATCACACAGCAGGAATAACCTAACCTCCTCTAAAGAATGTCTTGGAAGACTCTCCAAAGGGACGCCTAAGCTGAATCAAAGGACAAGAAGCAGTTAGCCTGGAAATGAAGAGGTGGAGGAATGTTCAAATCAGGGGGAACACTGTGTGGGAAGGATAGGAGGTGAGACAGAACATGGTAGGTGGTTTGAGAACTTGAATGAATGATATAGTATTCAATAGAATTGTAATACTTATTGTCAGTGGTCCAATTTCCAGCCAATAAAGATACTATAGAGAAGAAGGCTGAAAGCAAAAATGACTCATTTCTTTATACAGCTTCTGTCCAGTAAGCAGTATTAGCTGTGAAATATTCCAGAACTTACCGCCCAGTGCGCTGAAGCTCTGGCCCGCTGTGGCCCCCATGTGGCTCCGGTTCTATGTGGCAAACGTTCCCATTTGGAACTCCAGGCATTTTCCTTTTCTCCTTTTAACAGAGGACCACACATTAGCAAAGTCAACCACCTATTCTGTCTTTCCTGCTATGGTGGAGGTAGGCGGGGTGGGAGGGTGGGAGATGGCGGGGGTCAGGGTAGCATGAGAGAATCCAAAAGCAGCCCCCAAAATACCCAAGTGTTTCTTATAGCTTTCAGATGCATTTACTGATTTGGGACAGTTTATTGACTTTTCTGAAAAACACAAAAGACAACAAATAATTTCTCTTCCTCTCCACTGGTACCTGACTCCTCTGTCTTGTCCAGAAACAGAAACGTGAAGGCTTTGGCATCAGATATGACCTGAGTTCAAGTCGCAAATCTGTCTTGAAGATAGTACTTTTATTCCTCATTTGTTAAATAAAAAATAACAACACCTACTTGGAGATGTTGCTGAGAGATTTAATTAGCATATGTAAAACACCTGGCCCAGGGACCAGTGTACTGTAGAAGTTTTCTTCCATCTTTAACCTCTCAAAAAAAAAGTATGGGGAACTCCATTTGCACTCCCTATGCACTGCTGCTGCAGCTGCTAAGCCACTTCAGTCGTGTCCGACTCTGTGCGACCCCATAGACGGCAGCCCACCAGGCTCCCCCGTCCCTGGGATTCTCCAGGCAAGAACACTGGAGTGGGTTGCCATTTCCTTCTCCAATGCAGGAAAGTGAAAAGTGAAAGTGAAGTCACTCAGTCGTGTCAGACTCTTAACGACCCCATGGACTGCAGCCTACCAGGCTCCTCCATCCATGGGATTTTCCAGGCAAGGGTACTGGAGTGGGGTGCCATTGCCTTCTCCGCTCTATGCACTGAGCTCTTCTCATTTAGTGGCTTCATTCTTAATAGACTCCCAAGAAATGCCCCCTCCTCTCCTCTCTGCCATTTCACACCAATCCTCCAAAAGTTGGCTTAAAATTCATCCCAGGGTAATCCTGGCCAATCGATGTTACTGCATATTCATATTTTATTACTCTTCTGACATTCTAGGCACCCTGCAATAGAACCACATCTCAGTTTACTTAGCATAACCAACATGGTCTTTGCTGTGTCCATGGTGGGCCCTCAGTAAGTGACACTAAGCCACCACTGGCTCATGTGCATACATTACCTGGGAAGGGACATTTTTGGGTGGCTCAATTCGAATGGAGGGGTCCCACTCCCCTGGAGGAAGCACCGTCACCTGGTCTAGGAACTCATCAATCCCTGCCAGGAGGTCATCTCGTTCTTTTGCCTTATAAGCCACATCATGAAAAATCTAAGAGAAGAAAAAATCCTCAGGAAAGCTGAAAGTCACTTGACTTAAACAATAACCAATGGATATGGTAAAAGATGGATAAAACCTCTTGGTTTTTATCTTTGTCTAGGGGCTCTGAAATGTAGATAAGTTTAGCACTTGAAGTACAGGGATAAAAGAGTTTTAAAAATGAATCTAAAGATGAGTCAAAAAAAACTAAATATATGTCTATTAGTGTAGAAAGAGATAAGACATGACTCTAAAGTTTTGTAATTCTGTTATCTCCTCAAAGAATGGAACAAAAGCCAAGATACATGAGGAATTTTCCTGATCATGATGGGTAGAAAAAACGGATGGAATTACTAATAAAGGTCCTCCATGAAATATGTCTTCCAACCAAAGACAGCTGATAAAACACAGCCCCATCTCCCTTTGCCTCTAAGACATATGTCTTTTCAAGGCCCTACTCTGCAACTAACCTGAGCAGCACAGTCCTCACCAGGGATGCAGCAGGGGCAGCCGAAATGTCTAGTAACCCTAGCACATTCACATGACAATGCCCAAGAGCATCCCCCTGACGAGCTGGTCTCATTTACAGCTCATTTACGTGAAATGGGAGTGAGGTTTCTTTATGTAAATAGCTTGGGTATACTTCATTAACTATTTTCTCTAGAAAGTTAAGTCAGCCTTAATATCTTTCCCACTTGGTATCCTACTTGGCAATAGTTTTCCCAGAAAAAGATTTCTCTGCATCCTTGATTATTCCAAAAGGGAGAGATGACAGAGGAAGAAAAATCCAAGAGGCCTTGATCCTCAAAAACATGACCTGCATTGCTTCTCAGCAATAATTATTATACCCCCAACAACTAGCACAATGCCTGGCACAGAGTAAACACTCAATAAATATTTATGAGATGAACACATGAAAAGCAGAAGTGGTGTGCATACCTCATCTGTCATGATGGTGGCCATGGATCTGCCAATCTCATGATACTGCTGACCTTTCCCTACTGGACCCAATAGGATAAACAAAAACCTGGCAACACACAAAAAAAGATGAAATTATGTAAGGAAAAGGAAATTATGTAAGGAAATATAAGGAAATTTCTTCTCCAAACAACATAACATTTCTCTTTTCTATCAAACAGAATTTATCATAGTAACTTCAAAAAAAGGAAGCAAACTAATGATGGAGCAATCTGAGTAGCCTTGACCTAATAGCTCTCCTATAGTCATTGGAAGCTATCTGTACGACTCCATTCAATAAAGTGGTTAGAATTCTCAGGGTTTCCATAGCCGTAATTCCTTGCTCTAGAAAGGATATTTTTTCAAAACATGGCAAATTCAAGATTATCTGTATCTCATTCATGGCTCTAATAAGAAAATGATGGGGAGAGGAGAAGGATAAGGCAATTGAAATGATCAAGCCCGGCAGAGGAGTCTAAATTGTGTCCTGGACATCTGAATATTCCATTATTAACGGGACTCTGAATCACCTATCATCACCTCTGGAGTGCATGAATAGGCTTTGGAACAAATACGGACATATTTGCAAACCATACAAATCCTGCCAGAACTATGGAAAGAGACATCAATACTTTGCTTAGAGATGTCTCCCTGGGATAAAGTTCTGCAGAACAGGGAGATCAAGACAGTCTCCCTATCCCAGGTCAGTGGTCCTTGCTATGTCTTCGGAATGCTCTTTGAGTCTCAATTTCCCACGTCACAGAAACTGCACAGTCACAGCCTTAAAAGTCTTACAATTCTTCTGCACAGAGGTTAATCAAATATACCCCAGTTTTCTGAGATCATTGTTGAATTTTAAACAGCAATCCCCAAATTAATTAATCCTATATTTTGGCATTAGCTGGTTTCTTCCACTGCTGCTGCTGCTGCTAAATCGCTTCAGTCATGTCCGACTCTGTGCGACCCCATAGACAGCAGCCCATCAGGCTCCCCCGTCCCTGGGATTCTCCAGGCAAGAATACTGGAGTGGGTTGCCATTTCCTTTTCTAATGCATGAAAGTGAAAAGTGAAAGTGAAGTTATTCAGTCGTGTCCGACTCTTAACGACCCCATGGACTGCAGCCTACCAGGCTCCTCCGTCCATGGGATTTTCCAGGCAAGAGTACTGGAGTGGGGTGCCATTGCTGTCTCCGGGTTTCTTCCACTAGAGCTCATATAAACCTGTGCATCAGGCAGAAGGCAGTGTGCTTTGTGGTCCTCATCTTTACCTTGTTGGGATGGGCACTTCTGTCAGGCCTGAGAGAAGGACAGCTGGAGACAGCCTCACAAAGGCGACAATGGGGCGGTCCAGAGAGTCCACCTCTCCAACCAGGACATTCGAGGCCTCTGCCCCAGTGGGAATCTTCTTCATAAAATGAAGGTCCACCTGAAAATTTAAAAGCACCCCGACAGTGTGGGAGCCATCACCTCACATATCCATCACCCTCCTCACAACATTACATTCATGCATCATTTTATGATTTAACATATTTTTCTCATACTACTTCACTTAATCCTTAAAATAACTCTGTATGGTGGATAAGATTGGCCAATCAGACTCATTTTTTATTTAAAAAAATGAAGTCACCAAGACCCAGAGAGATGAAGTTGACTTGCCCATGACAACAGAGTTTCTAAGAGAGAGAATTTAAATCTAGGGTGCTGATTTGAATTCCATTATGCCATGCAACCTCAAAGAAAATTTTTTTGAAACTCCAGGTCAAATTGTTTCCATTTTAAAATACCTGAATGCTTTGTCTGAGGTTTCGGGGAGCCTCATGAGCTGAGAAGTGACATAATACTATCTGTGTTTTGGAAAGACAGTGTCAGGGAGAGACCAGAGCAAGGAAAGGCCGGCAGCCGGGAGATCAAGGATTGAGCCAAGAGCTGCAGGGGGACCCGGATCCTGTGGGAGAGGCCTCAGACACCAAAGTCACAGTCACCAAGAAGAGTTTAACCACAAAGTAGTTGTGAGATAGTAGCAAAAATATTGTTTTCACAAAACGCTTGGAGGTAAATAAATAAGAATAATTGAAAAATAAAACCTTGGAGGTAAGAAGATGCTCCTAGAGAGCAGGTATCAGAAAATCATTTTGAAACAGCAGGAGGTGTGCATCAGGGCAGTTTATCAGTGGCTAGTGAGTTTCAGCAGGTCGAATAGGGTCGGGGGGTGGGGGGGAACTGATGAGTCAGCCCTCTCTGGGATGGAGAAGGAGGAAGACATGAGCAGATGGGCCTCCTTTTCTGCAGAAGGGGCTCTGGTCCTGGAGAAAGGATATTGAAATGCCAAAGCTTACCCAGCTTCCAGCAACAGGACTCTGGGCTCCACAAGAGATATGCTTAGGCCTCTGAGCCAACTTCCACATCTCTGCTCACCTTGCTTAAATCCACTGGACTGTGTTCACAATTCACTCCATTCTTTACTTCAAGACTTGTGGTTGGAATGGACTGAGGAGACACAGTTTGACCTATTTGGAGAAAAATCAAACAGAATTCTTGAGTCTTGCCCTTTCCCTCTTTGACGTACCCCATCCATTGTCGGCTGGTCATGGCTCTCTCCTGCAAAGCCCACAGAGAGAAGAGGTTCAGGTGACTAGGAAGCGAAGACCCACACATACCTGTCTCCTTACCTACCAGCTAGCAGTAAAGGGGGCACAGAGATCTTACTAACCTGGAGCTCTCTTCCTGAACCATTTGTAATGTTCTTTTCTTCCTTTATTAAAGGCAGTAATCCTCAACCAGGAGTGCACACCATAAATTCCTATGGAGAACTTTTCAAATACATGGATCCCCAGACATATCTCCTATACATTGTGTTTCGGTAAATGTGGGGACAAGGAGACCCCCAGCCTGGCCACAGAAACGGAAAGCATTCAGCAGCTGAAATTCACCAGATGTTTACAACCCACCACACACCTGGCTCAGGGCTTTACACGGATTAACTTATTGAAACCTCACAACAGACTGGTGGAGTGGATCTTATCATTATCCTTACTCTACAAAGTGGGCTTAAAGAGGTTTAGGAAGTTGTCCAAAATCTTTGCAAGAGGTGAAGCCAGAATCTCAAGCCTGGAAATCTGACTCAGGAGTCTACACTACTGCATTTTGCCTCCCTAATCTAAGACATTTGTTTACTTCTAAAAAGCTCCAGTTGACCTTCTCTGCAGCCAAATTTTCCCCAGTGTGGATATCTCCCTGTCTCGCTGATCCTGCTGACTCCACCAACTGTCTTGCTGTATCTCACTGTGTACACTCTTCGTTGAGCCCAGGGCAGGCAAGGTGCGAGCAGGAAAACTGGAAGAAAACTCAAGGAGTCATAGGAACTGCAAACACATTTATTCTCTCCTGAATGGCACAGCAGCCATAGCAGTGGACATGCTATATTCTCTCCTCTCGTGGTTGACCCAGCAGACACAGCCTTAACGCAGCCTCACCACCATAATGCAGCCATACATAGCCCCCCAGCAGCACAGCCAACTCTCTCTCTCTCTCTGGCATGCCAAGTGAAGCTTATATACGCTTACAGAACAAAAGTAGGCTGCAGGCAATTGAGTATCTCAGAATGTGCAACTACATTGCTATAAGTGATCTCAGCTGATATAGAATCATTATTATAAAATGTGGGGCAAGAGTAAGAGGGCATGGGGTGAGAGAGCCTGACCAGGCCATCTTGGCTAATTTGACCTTTCCCTACACTCCCCAAGTCACATCAGTTCTGAGGCCATTCTGGGGCACAAACCTTTCCCCTGAGGTCCACTGAAATGTATCTGAGGCATGCATCCTTAGTGCCACAAGAGATGATGGTCGCCAGTCCCAGCCACCCATCTTGCTGATCCTCAAAAAGGACTGTGTCTAAGTGAGCATGAAAGCATATTAGAGAAATGCTGTTCCTACCCTCTAGTAACTCAGCATCTCCAACTAGTGCCTAAATGTCTTATTAATCTAAACAGAAAGCAGTTACTCCTAATAATCTTACCATGTTTATCCATTGAATGTGGATCAGACTGCTTCTTGCCAACCTCAGCAAAGGAGCGAACAATGGGGATGAGGTTATTTCTCTTCTTTTCATTCTGATGATGATGCTTTTTGAGAAGGGCTTCCCGGACTTTAACCCTCATGCTGTCATTCAGGTCACTGAACAGCTCCTGCTGGTCCAGGATCAGGTCTGGAAGGCAGGTGCTAACATGAACACTCAAACTGATGGTCAGTGATTCCAAAGAAGGCAAGGTCAGGTGAGGTGAGGGACACGGAGTAGGAGGAAGCAGTTCTACCAGGGTCACTGAGGTTACAGTCTCTGTATCAGTGCCTGAAAGAGCTAACTGCTGATAGCAGCTGTGACACTTTACATGTTATTCATGTAACAAATCATTACTTTTATAAATGGAAACTATTGAGCACTTAACATGTGCCAGGAACTACATTCTGAACTTATTACATAATGATCTAATCTGATCCTTATAAAACCTCTGAAAAGTAGGTGGTATTATAATAATTTTTACAGATCAGGAAACTGAGGCCCCAAAATTACAAAATCCCCATGACCTCACATCTAGTGAGTTGCAGAGATTGGATTCAAATCCCAGACTGTCTGACTCAAATGTCCACATGATTGCCATTCTGTTCTATCATTTGCCAAAGTTCCTCTAGGTTCTCTTCCTCTGAGATTTTAACATTGCTGTGATTGTCAAGAGAAACTATAACTGTAGAAGGCCACGTGACTGAAGGTAGAATCCATAAAAATAATTAATTTGTTCTTAATTAAGCCCTCAAGACAATTAATACCAAGCATCAATCTTGACCTGCCAAGTCCAGCAGAACTGAGGGGGAGAAAATCCCCACACCTGCTGCTGAAAGGCAGCTGGCATAGAAGTCAACAGCATGTATTCTAGAGCTAAACGTCCACATCTCTCCCACCCTCTTCTACCACTTTCTGTGTGATAACCTCTCTGTACCTCAGTTTCCTCATCTGTAACATGAAGTGAATATGATCCTTAGAAGATAGTTGTGAAAAATTAATAAGATATATAAAGTGCTGATTCACTACAAGTGAGACCATTTACCCACCCTTATCACTAACATGAATACCTCAGGTTCCTAACGTGAAGAACCATAGCTATTTTACTTAAACCCTACATATCCACCCCCCTGCCACCGCCTCTCTCAAACTCCAACCTATTCTCAACTCCAGCTCCATCCATGACTATCCAAGTGTTAGAAGCAATAAATAAAAGAAAATCTATTTCAAATACTCAAGCCAAAGATCCAAGCTTCTCTCTCTTTAACTTTTAGATTGATTGGTTCTCCTTGTCCCACAATATAAACATGCTTAAGGATACTTCATCTTGGGAAAGAAAAAACAGAAGAACATCCATCCCTGGTCTCCCTTTATCTGTTGCCTTCCCTTTCTCGCACATGCACTTGCTCTCTATTTCTTCTCAAAAGAAAAATTTCTCACCTGCTGCAATGTGGCTGCCTCAATGAAACCGCTTTTGATAAAATCATCAACAACCTTCCAGTTGCTAAATCTGGTGGATGCTTCCAGTTCTTACTTCATCGGACCTCTCTGCAGCATCCGACACTGATGAACTGAACTCCTCTCTTCTTTTGTTGTGGGTTGAATGGCGCCCCTTCAAAAGATGCTGTGTACTATATACTAACTCCCCAGAACCCATGAGCATGATCTCATTTGTAAAGAGAGTCTTCACAGATGTAACTAAGGTGCTAACACAAGATCCCATCGGTAAGACCTCTCCTCAGGTCCCTATGTGATCCCAGACAGGCAGAATTACTTGGATACTTGTAATGAAGAAAAGCTGGAAGAAACTTAAAAATCTGTCCAACCAAACAGAGCCAAGCCGAGGAAAAGCCTTACATGCACCCAGGTGTTTCTCAAACTCCATTCCCCAAACACAATGACTTATACTCTCCTGTACTAGGAAACTCCATCAGGTATCTCCCCTTTACATCATGCTGAAGAAGTGGGGAGTCCTTTGGCTCAATTTCATACATGTTTTTCCTAGTTGCCATATTGAAAAATCTTTCTTTCACTTTTCTCTGCAGAGCTCCCAGTCACACTTATTACCAAACCAGAGCTTGGTTGTTGCACTTATTTTAATTGCCCTATGGCTATTGTCCTCACTGGGGCTTCCCTGATAAAGGAAAGCCCTTTACTTTACTTTACTTCCCTGAGTAAAAGCTTCATCTTTACTCAGACGGTAAAGAATCTGCCTGCGATGCAGGAGACGTGGGTTCAGTCCCTGGGTTGGGAAGACCCCCCGGAGAAGGAAATGGCAACCCACTCCAGTATTCTTGCCTGGAGAATTCCATGTACACAGGAGCCTGGTGGGCTACAGTCCATGGGGTTGCAAAGAGTTGGACACGACTGAGAGAATAACACACACACACATTTTCCCCACTAGAAGGTGAGCTCCTTGAGGGTAGAAACTGTATCGTATCCTGTGCCTAGTACATAATCAAGCATAGATAGAAAATAATATTTGCTAAACAAACAGGCAAATGGAAAACCACACTCCATGTCATTTGCATCCCAGAACAAGCCTGTGGAATAGGCAGGGAAGAAATCCATCCCAGAGCTGAAGGTGCTGAGGTCAGGAAGGTAAGTGACTTGCCCAAGCACAAACAGCCACATTCTTCTTTCTTTCCTCCACATCACACCACAAACGATCCTCTGCTTTCTCTCCCCTAATCTTACCTGAGATTTCTTCTATGCTATTTGCACGCATATCCAGAAGGACCGTCCCATTAATAAGACAGCTTCTTAACTCAAAGAGACTGTGCAGTGAAAGGGTTGCCACATAAGGCTTGCTCCATCGTTCTCCCCCATCCTCGACATCTTCTTCAAACTTCAGCCACCTGAAAGCATGACAAAGAGATGCCAAAAACAGAAAATGAAGAATTTTCAGGAGAGGATTTTTAATGTAGGTCACAAAGAAAGGTACCTGAATAATCACACTGAACCCTGTAATCGAATCTATATGTTCAGCATGCATTGGCAAGTGAAATAAGTAGGTTACAAACCACTGCAAAATTGAGTATAGCTTGATTCCATTTTTATGAAAGGAAAATCTTAAAATACAACACATACATATATAAGACACCAAATGTTATATTCATTATCCCTGGGGTATTAATTTTTATTTTCTTTTTGCTTATCCTTATTTTCTCATTTTGTACAGTGAGCATGCATTACTTGTACAACTAAAAAAATAGATCTAATCTATATCATTTGGATACACTGACAAATCACATTAATAAAATGATCATATTTTTCTTTGTTAAAAAGTCTGTGTGACCTTCAGAAGTCTGCAAAGACAGGATGTTAAGGCTAATTGCCTTCTTGTTTGGTATGAGGTTAATTGGTTTGTTTAATCCTCTCTATTCATTGAACACATCAGACATCCAGGAAGAACTGTTTCAGTGAGACATTGAGCCATGGTTTGCTGGTTATCCCTCATCTTCTTCCCTGAGGCTCAGGCACGCTGGCTTTGTATCACCCAGAAGGCTCACTTGTCAGTTACTAGAGGAACCCTAGACATGGGCTTGGTTCATCTGAGAGTTATTCTTGGGTATGAGCCTTAGACAAGCATATTCACTCTCTAATCAAGGGAAGCCTACCATCAGGCTGGATATTACCCCGAGGTCTCTATGAAGTTGGATTGTCCCATAGGATGTCTCAAAAATTACGCAATCTCCAGTGAATTAAACCTCAAATGATTGGGATTTCCCTGATGGTCCAGAGGCTAAGACTTCATGCTCCTAATGCAGGCAGCCTGGGTTTGATCCCTGTTTGGGGAACTAGTTCCTATGTGCTGCAACTAAAAGCTCCCATGGTGCAACTAAGACCTGGCACAGCCAAATAAAGTAAAGAATTAAAAAAAAAAATGATGCTATGGCTCACCCATAGGAAAAGGCTATGTCTGTTGGGCTAGGTTTAGGCCAAGGTGGCCCCCTCAGGCATCTTCCAAGTCAGACATACAATATAAAGAGCCCAGGAACAAGTGAGAGAGGACCCCCTGTTCCATGTTTCTGTCACCAATCCCCAGCTCAAGGTCAACTGGAACAGGTGTTACCACAGACACGACAAAGAGGCCAACATCAAGACTTCCCATGCAAGACCCTAGAACGTCAGTGCCCATGTTCAGTCATCACGTCTCCCATGAAGAAATAAAAGGCAGGCAGACCTGTCACTCATGGAAACGTACACATTTGCCTACCCCAGCAAACCTTGACCCAGGCTACTCAGGGCCTCACCTGGCTGTCTCCTTCCACTCAGCATCTTCTCCCTCTTTCAGACAGATCTCATCCAGCTCTGTGAAGAGGTCATGAGGCACATGTTCTTCATCCTCCTCAGTGCCAAGAATGAACTGAACACGCTGAGATGGTGTGTCTGGAAAAGCAGCCACAGAGAAAGGTCTGCTCCCAACCTCCACTTGGGACAGAAATAGCATCCTACCACACTCAGTGCACCTGGGGGGCTTCCAGCTTGTGAAACACATAAAGGCAATCCTGCATTCAGATCAAAAAGATTTCTTTATTCCCAGAATTAAAAAAAAAAAAAAAACCTATTCTTTGGAGTTTTCCTGACAGCCAGTTCGTAAAGAATCCTCCTGCAATACAGGAGCCCTTCATTCAATTCCTGGGTCAGGAAGTTTCCCCGGAAAAGGGACAGGCTACCCATTCCAGTATTCTTGGTGGCTCAGCGGGTAAAGAATCTGCCTGCAATGCAGGAGACCTGGGTTTCATCTCTGGGTTGGGAAGATCCCCTGTAAAAGGGAAAGGCTATCCACTCCAGTATTCTGGCCTGGAGAATTCCATGGACTGTATAGTCCATGGGGTTGCAAAGAGTCGGACATGACTCAGCAACTTCCACTTTCATTCTTTGGAAGCAGTTTCATGAAAAGAAAAAAATTAAGTAAGACCACTTGAAGAAAACCCATAAGAAACTAGAAATCTGATTAATTTGATCAAAAGGAATAGCTAATTCTCTAGCAAACGATTTCACCTTCTAGGGTATTGATTTGGGGGCCTGAACAGTGAAGTTTTCAGGCAGATACTTTTGATTCTCAGAGGCATTTCTTCTTCTTTGAAGCAAGCTGGAAAGCCTAGAGAATGAAAACCACTACCTGCTGGATGTCCGTCCCACATGCCCTCAGTCTCGGGGGACTCCCAGCTATGGACGCCCACCCGCCCGCCCTCCCGAGGTGTTACCGTGGGCCAGGGCCTCTGGGCCTTCCTCCCCCTGGCTGGCTCCCTTGCCCCGCATTCGTCTCCGGTGCTTCTGACCGTGCGTTCGGTGGTGCCGATGGCTTTGCCGGCCCAGTGGCATCCGGACCCCCACGTACAGGGTCCTATGGCCTGAAAAGAAGCAGAAGGTCTGAAGAGAGAACTCCTTTAAGAAAAGGAGGTTAGTGTATTTAAGAGGGGGAGGAAGAAGAAAAAGTCACAACTCTGTAATGACAAAAAGACCTCCAGGACTGATTTCTGTAGAGATGGGCAAGTTGAAGATTTCCATCCTGTTCGTGGCTGCAAACATCACAGGAGGGTTGTGAAGATCTAAGAAAATTATGTGTGTGAACATGATTTGCAAACTATAGGGACAAAAACAAAAGCTAGTAGTTGCCACTACAAGACAATTTGAGCAATTGATAAAACGTGATATGGTCACACCAGGACACCTACAGCAAGTCTTGGCACAGAGGCCATTTGGGAAAGTGGTTAAGTGCTCAAGTCAACCTGCCTGGGTCCAAAACTTGATTTCACCATTCTCTTGCCATCTGACCCTGAACAAATTATCTAATCTCTCTGTGACTGTCTTTAACAAGGAATATTGAAAGCTTATTCTTTAAACTCAGAGAATTTTTGTGAGCAGTAAATAAGATAATGTATGTAATATGCTTAACACAATGCCTGGAATCAATTTTAGCAGCCAGTACATTCTAGGATCAGTTTCCATTTTATTTTTTCTGCACTGTAGATTACACCATCTAGAATAGCAGTGAGAGGCTAGTTACAAATTATAAGGGGTATAAGACTGGGAGCATAAAGGAGAGATATTACATATTTTATAAAGAGAGAGGAATACAGGATAATAAGTGATCCCACAGCATTCCTCTCTAGTTCCTCCTTTTTACTCTCTCATCCCATCCATAAACCTTATGTTTTGTTCCTGACTTCCAGGCCTGTCTCACCTCCACCTGATTTCCCTGGCCTTCCTGCCCAGCCTGGGGCTCAGAATCAGCAACTGTAAAGATGCTACCCCTGACACACAGAGCTGTGACCTTGCCCCGTCTCTGCCCAGTTTCTGCTGCTTGACTCTTGATCTCGGGCTGCCTCTGCACATCTTCCAGCACAGGAGCTTTTGTCACCGTCTTCATATCCACAAGCTTACCCACACTTCCTCCCTCTGAGCAGGTAACCTCACTTCATGCAGTACTGAAAAGACAGGTTCTGTCCTGTGAACTCCCATCTTCTCAGCCTGGCTCACTTTCCTCCCCCAGTTCCCCCTCCTTACAGGCTAATGAGTATCACCTCCCATCCTGCTGGGTCGCACTCCATCAGTTATCCTCACTCTCTCCTTTCCATCCATCCCTTCCCTGGGCTTCTCAAGTCTCTCTTACCTAATAAAGAAATGTTCCTGCCACCATATGATCCAACAATTCTACTCCTGGATATATATATTTTTAAAAAAACCCACAAAACATTCATTTGAAAAGAAACATATGTCCTAATGATCGTAGCAGCGTTATTTATAATTATCAAGGTATGGAAGCAACCTAAGTGTCCATCATATGATGAATGGATAAAGAAGACATGGTGTATATACATACAATGGAATAATACTCAGCCATAAAAAAGAATGGCATTTTGCCATTTGCAGCAACATGGATGAACTTGGAAAGCATTATGCAAAGTGAAATATGTCAGAGAAAGACAAATACTGTACAATACTTCTATGTGGAGTCTAAAAACTACAACAAACTAGTGAATAAAACAAAAAAAAGAAGCAGACTCACAGATATAAATAACAAACTAGTAGTTACCAGTGGGAGTGGCGGGAGGGAAGCAATATAGGAGTAGGGGGAAAAGGGGTTATTATGGGATTATATGAAATCATGTGTGTGAATGTTTTGAAAACTGTAAAGCATTATAGAATTTAAAGATTCTTTCATTCAATAAAAATAAAGTTTTAAAAATAAATTTAAAAAAGAAATGTTCCTAGTGAAGTGCTACTCTTCCAAGTCCCTCCATCAGGTCACATTCAAGAATAGTCTATTGATCTAGCTCCCTTTCCTCACCATCTCCTTGCTCCATAGCCTCTGCATGTGGCTGCTCTCCACTGACTGCCTTCATTAGGGACACTAAAGTCCACTAAACCACTAAGTCTATCATATTATGTCTCTCTCAATTCAAAAGACTTCCTGGAGAGCCCACCAGGCTCCAGACATCCTCCCAATCCCTAATGACTTCCTCCCCTTGGTGGTCTGGGCTCCCCCAACACCTGTGCCACTGCCTTCCCTGGCTCACTTGGACTCCTCTGACTGCTTCTCCAGCCCTTCCACAATCCACCAAAGGATGGTTCTCCAGGTTTCTGCCCCTTTCTTCTCTCTTTTTAGTGATATTTACTCTCATGATTTCAAAGTTTCTGTCTACAAATGACCCCCAAATGTTTATCTCTGGAAAGTCAACATGTTCCAAGGCAAACTCACTGTCCTCCATCTCAAATCAGGCTCATACTCATTTCTTATATTTTTCTGTCCATGGCATCACCATTCTCTCAACTTTCCAGGCTGGAAACCTCAGTGTCACCTTGTATTTCCACCTTGCCCTTCAGCGCTCCCTCCCACAGATTATGATCATCCACAGATTAGATCAAGTCTTTTCTCCTCCCATATTGAGAACAGCGGGGGCCTCCTTCCTGTCTCCCCTACCAATTCAATCCTACAAACAAGCCTTCCTGAAGCACTGCTCTGATCCTGGTTCACTCCTACAATCAGGACCCCTCATGCTCTAGCACGCAGGGAGCCCAGCCTCCTTTCTAGTCTTTTCTTTCTCTAGAACAAATTATACATTCAGTAGAGAAAGAAAGGGAAAGCTCTCTAAAAGAACTGAGTGATCAGCTCAAGAGAAATCAAAATGGAAATCCCACACGTGCCCACACTGAATAAATGTTCTTGGGGAAAAAGTCTAGAGATGTATACCTTCTGCATCTACCCCAACAACAGAACAGCCTGGTTTTGACTCTGTCTCCTTCTCATGGCCTCAGCTGATGCTCCTACCCTCACCTCACACTGGTCTCCACCTAAACCAAACTGCTATTTCAAAAATGTGCCAGTGCTTTCCAGACACTGACTTGGCTCACTCCTTTAAGACTCACTGCAAATGCACCTTCCTTCTTGGTATTTTTGCTGATCCCTTCGATCAGATGTGCTGCCTCCTTCCTGTAAATCCCCAAAGTCCTTGGCTAGCATTCCCTTATGCACTTATTTTCTGCATTGCATTACAGTTAGGTATTTATCAGTTTTTCTCCCACTACTCATCTGCAAGCTCCTCTAAGTCCCAGGGTAGGGCCTCCCTGGTGGCTCAGTGGTAAAAAATCTGCCTACCAATGCAGGGGACATGGCTTCAATCCTAGGTCAGGAAGATCTCGCATGCCTCAGAGCAACTAGATCCATGTGCCACAACTATTGAGCCCATGCTCAAGAGACCAGTAACTGCAACTAGTAAAGCCTGTGCCTATGCTCTGCAAAGAGAAGCCACTGCAATGAGAAGCCTGCACACAGCAACTAGAGAGTAGCCTCTAGTTGCCACTACCAGAGAAAAGCCCACACAGCACAGCCAAAAATCAATCAATCGACCAATAAAAAAGTCCCACATTATGGGGGTCCCAGGCTTCCCCAGTGGTACTGTAGTAAAGAACATGCCTGCCAATGCAAGAGACATAAGAGACATGGGATCAGTCCCTGGGTCAGGAAGATCCCCTGGAGGAGGGCATGGCAACCCAGTCTAGTATTCTTGCCTGGAGAACCCCATGGATAGAAGACCCTGGTAGGCTACAGTCCATAAGGTCACAAAGAGTTGGACACAACTGAGTGACTTAGCATGCAGAAAGAGCAGAGAGGGGGAGAAAGGACCCGATAAAATATCTGAAGAGGTAATAGCTAAAAACTTCCCTGAATGGGAAAGAAAAAGTCAACCAAGTCCAGGAAGCACAGAGAAGAGTCCCTGAGACACACAGTAATAAAACTGACAAAAATTTAAAACAAAGATAAAATATTAAAAGCAACAAGGGAAAAATGACAAATAACATACAAGGGAACTCTCATAAAGCTAACAGCTGATATCTCAACAGACACTCTACAAGCCAGAAGGGAATGGCACAACGTATTTAAAGTGATTAACAACCAAGAATACTCTACCCAGCAAGACTCTCATTCAGATTTGATGGAGAAATCAAAAGCTTTTCAGACAAGCAAAGTGAAGAGAATTCAGCACCACCAAACCAGCTATATGACATATGCTAAAGGAACTTCTCTAGGCAGGAAACACAAGAGAAAGAAAAGACCTACAGAAAATAAACCCAAAACAATTAAGAAATTGGTAACAGGATCACACATTAATAATTACCTTAAATGTAAATGGATTAAATGCACCAACCAAAAGACATAAACTGGCTGGGTGGATGAAAACATGTCCATGCATGCACTTCCACTTACATCACGCTGCTTAATCCCTCAAAATGTATGTAATTATTTTATATTGTTAGGTTAATCATGTTCCCATTATGACTTGCAATTATAATTATCTTTTATCTGACTATTGTGAAAACTGATAAACATCTTTTACTATTGTGATTATGTAACTATTATTCACTTAATACTGTTTTATCATGACTGGTCAACAGAAAATAGTAGAATTCTATATCACTAATACTACCATTTAAAAGAAAAACCTGTAATCACTTTTTAAAATCCAGATGCATATCAGAATTATCTTGGAATTTTTTGAGGAATACAAATACCCAGGTATTGCTTTTTTTCTCCAAAGCTCCAGATGCGTTTCTAATGAGCAGCCGTGTTTAAAAACAACCGGGCTCCAAAGTTCATTGCAGGACTGTTTATAATAGCCAGGACACGGAAGCAACCTAGATGTCCATTGGCAGATGAATGGATAAGAAAGCTGTGGTACATATACACAATGGAATATTACTCAGCTATTAAAAAGAATGCACTTGAATCAGTTCTAATGAGGTGGATGAAACGAGCCTATTATACAGAGTGAAGTAAGTCAGAAAGAAAAACACCAATATAGTATATTAACGCATATATATGGAATTTAAAAAGATAGTAACGATGACCCTATATGTGAGACAGCAAAAGAGACACAGATATGAAGAACAGACTTTTGGACTCTGTGGGAGAAGGCAAGGGTAGGATGATTTGAGAGAACAGCATTGAAACATGTACATTACCATATGTGAAATAGATCACCAGTCCAAGTTCAATGCATGAAACAGGGCACTCAAAGCTGGTGCACTGGGACAACCCTGAGGGATGGGATGGGGAGGGAGGCGGGAGGAGGTTCAAGATGGGGGACACATGTACACCCATGGCTGATTCATGTCAGTGTATGGCAAAAACCACTACAATATTGTAAAGTAATTAGCCTCCAATTAAAATAAATAAATTTTTAAAAAGAAGAAAAAAACACAACTGGACTATATGATTATCTTTCATTTTTGTCTAGATCGTTTTACTTTTTCTATTTCATATTCATTCAGTGTCCACACTTCATTTAGTTTGTTTTCCTAGTTCTCCATCTCTTCTTTTTATAATGTTCTCTCTCAAGCCTTTATCAAATGTAATAGAAAATCTTTTGTATATATATGTATATAGTATGTATAACATACATATTTTAGAATACTCGGGAATTTTTCCCTAGCTAAAAAATTTATGACATTTTGATTCCACTCGTTTGACTTAGTATGAATAGAATGCTAGATTTCTAACTTATATTCACTCAAAACTTTGATATAGTTCCAAGTATTTTGGCATCTGGTATTACTGCTAAAAGTCTAGAAAATTTATTATCTTAGTGATCTTTTTTAAAAAATTTGAATGAAGCTTGAAACTGCTTATCCAATTCTGAGAATATAAAGAAATACTATGTTGTTAAAAAATAGGAAATTAACATGTGATACAGTATTATTAACTAAAATATAGATTTTGTTCAAATTTCAAAAAAGTTTATGCTAGTGTCCATTATTTGTTTTCATAACTTATTCAAGACTCCACATCATATTTGATTGTATTGAGCAGCTTCAGCAGCATGCAACAAATTCTGGTAAATTCTCTTTTCATTTTTATTCTATTACAAACATTTGCTATGTCCTTGTTATGGCTCCTTAGATACACTCATCATTTAAAAGTAGACATATAATTTCCAAATACATGGTATTTTAAAAGAACCTTTGATGTTAATTTCTCATTTTGATATTAATTTCTCTTTAAAATGCTTTCTTCTCTGCAATCACCCTCTATGTTTTTCCAGTCTTCTAACTGTATTGAACCTTTCAATGACTAAGTCAAAGATCTCTGGTAAAAGTCACATTGAAAATGTGACTTGAAAAGTCACTTGAAAATATGTGGGTTATTTTCTTTCTTTTTTTTTTTTTTGCTTATTTATTGAAAAAAATATTAAGTAATTTACAAATTCCTCTGTTCCTCTCTGACATGAGAGGAATAGTACATCTCCACTTGCCGAGAATGGTGACACCAGCATAGCAACTGAAACCATCTGTAAACAAGGCTTGTGGTTATTTTCCCTTCTCCAACTGACAATACAGAACTTGCCATAAGGGCACAGGTATTAGTAAAAGCATAAGCAAGCTGGAGAGTGAACAATGGCTCCTACTTATCCCTTTTCCTTGAGATACCATTGGCACAAGTTCCACTGAAGAAAGTTCCCTGTGGCTTGACTTTGGCCAGGGCGCAGGAATCACCACTGGTTGGGGGCAAACACCTGCGGTGACCTGGTATCTCATGTTAGGATACTATTTTAAAATATCTTTTGATATTGATCTCTAACATACTTCCACAGTGATAAGAGAACAGACTCTGTATTATTCCATTACCTTTATGCCATCAAATTTTTGCACTTGGTTTTATGTCCCTGGATATGTTCCAGTAGTCTCTCCTAGTTTATAGTCTATGGGAATTTGAATAGAATTTGTATCCTACTGTTGTGTGGAAACTGTATAAATCTTAATTTTGTTGAATTGGTTCACAGTGCTTTTCAGGTCTACTCTCTCCTTCTACTTCTCTGTATCTTGATTCTATTAACTTTTGAGAGTTTGATATTGAAACTCCAACTAAAAATCTTAATTTATCTACTAAAAAAAATTATAATATATAGTGGAACTATAGGTAACCTTGTTCTGTATTTTCTAAGTCTACTATAAATATGTTATCATATTTTCATAATTTAAAAAATTTTTAAAAGAAGCAAAAAAAAAAGTCCCAGATCAGACCTTCTTTCTCTCAGAATTCCTTATATAACAGTATCTGAAAAGGGCCACAAAAGGAACATGCAACCAAAGTGAATGTGCTTAGAGTGGATAAAATATTCATCAGGGCATGAGATGATTGAGAAGGTCCTAACCAACCTAGAAATGGAAACCTCAATCCAGGAAGAGTTCCTATATAAGGGACTTCTGCAAAGAGTTACTAAGGAAGACTTTTCCTTCTCTAAGTAGTATTTTTGATCCAATCAGTTCCCATAAATATTAGCCAACCACAGCACGTGCTTTTGAAAGCACCAGAGAGACAGGCAAAAATGAAAACAAAACCCAGCAGAGGTCAGAGCTAAGAACAACCAAAACATCAGAAAACCAGACATCAATTTCCAGGCTGGAGACTGAGAAACACGGACTCACATATTCTGAGTGAAATCAGAAAAGATGACAAACAAATGGACACTGGGAAACGAATGCAGCACCAACAAAGTCCAGTCCATCTAATGGGATTCTGCAGCCTAGGGACTTTACTAAACCTAAACTAATCCTGCGGTCACTTCACTGGCCTCTCAACTGCTCTCCTACCCACACAGTCTTCGTCCCCCTCATCTACGTACTTACTCACCCAAGTTCCACTTTTTTCCCAGTCTTTCTTCCAGTTATTGTCAAACCTACTCTCTAGGGACTGTGTGCAAATACAAGTATTCATTTAATAAAACTTACTAGGAAATGTAATTGTAGACTTTACTTTTTAAATAAGTATGTACACACATACAGAGAGCAGTCATTAGTGAACTGGAACTGAATCTTGCAGAGCATGATAGGAATCACAGAGCGAGCCCACCCTGCAGATGGAGTCTGGACTTTTGGAAGCTGAACGCATTCTGAGCACGCTAGAGCATGGAGCATGCGCATAGAACACAGCATGCCTTAGCACACACTCATGGGTGCCCTATTTCCTGGGCTTCAGGTTGAGTCAAAGTCAATTACGGCAGGGAAAGTATAACATGTGGAGCATATGCAAGCCACCCCTTTCCCCCTGCAACTTATAACTAAGGCCAAATGGCTCTTACCTCTTTTAAAAACTTATTAGAAGGTACCGCCTTCCGCCGCGGCAGCCATTGTGGAACAACAGCCATGGCTCTGCGCTACCCCATGGCCGTGGGCCTCAACACGGGTCACAAGGTGACCAAGAACGTGGGCAAGCCGAGGCACAGCCGCCGCCGCGGGCGTCTCACCAAACACACCAAATTCGTGCGGGACATGATCCGGGAGGTGTGTGGCTTCGCCCCTTACGAGCGACAAGCCATGGAGCTGCTCAAGGTCTCCAAGGACAAGCGGGCCCTCAAGTTCATCAAGAAAAGGGTGGGGACACATATCCGCGCGAAGAGGAAGAGAGAGGAGCTGAGCAATGTCTTGGCCGCCATGAGGAAAGCAGCAGCCAAGAAGGACTGAGCCCTTCTCCTCTGTTCACAATCACAATAAATCTTGCCCCCAAAAAATAAAAAATAAAAATAAAAAAAACAAAAACTTATTATAAGGTACCAAACTCACTCTAGGATTCATTAGTCTAGTAGCTAATCAGGAATAATGATCTGCCAGAAAAGATGGAAAAAGCCATTCCTCTAAATAAAGCCACTGCTCTATGTTCCTCTGGGACTGGGAGAGTCCACTGAAGAAATCATGCATTATTGCTCGTTTTGAGTTTCTCTTTGGAAATTTGTCCTAATGTTTGCTTTTGAGTCTTCAAATATATATATATAAAGCAAAGGCTTCCCAGGTGGCACAGTGGTTAAAAAAAAAATCTTCCTGCCAATGCAGGAGACACAAGAGACATGAGTTCTATCCCTGGGTCAGGAAGATCCCCTGGAAGAAGAAATGGCAACCCACTCCAGTATTCTTTTCAGGAATAGTCCATGGACAGAGGAGTCTGGGGGGCCACAGTCCATAGGGTCACAAAGAGTTGGACACAACTGAGCATACACACAATGAAATGGTTTAGAGCATCTTCTCCTGCTGATGGAGTTAATTTATGCAAAAAAAGAAAAAAACAACCCTCACATTTACAAAAGTCTCTAACAATGTCCAGAGATTACATCTCAGAAGTAGTTCTGAACATGGTTTATGTTAGGTGGTGTCAAGGGTATAGAACAAAGGGGAAGGAGACCCAGAGATTTATCTGCAGCCACAGAACCTTGTAGCATGGCACACTTAGAGAACTAGAATACAATTAGAACAGTTTACTTGTCTTCCATCAGAGTGGGACTGATTTTATCCCATGTCTTCTAGAGACAGCACCTGCCTGAGCACAGCCTCACTGAGCTGGGATGCCCTGGGAGCCCACAGCATGGTCAATCCTACAGCACATTACAACTTCCTGTTCTCCTCTCCAGAGCTACTCAAGAACCATATCAGGCCTGAGGAGTGGGCGCTATTTGTCCTCCATTTGCCTGTAGTGCTTTTTTCTTAAGTGCCAACATAAATAAGATTCTAGTTTTCAAAACGGTCTATATGTAAACGACTGTTTCCTTGTACACTATCCACTAGCAATGCCATCATCACACATGGCCTTCTTTTACAGGAACATGTGGAGACTGCGTAAGGAATAAATGACGTCATCTTGAGCAGATGCTCCTACTGGCAGCTACTCAGCTGATGTCTGTGATGGAACTCAGTCCTTGGGACCCAAGAGAGTTTGTACAAGCTAATTATTCTACTCCCAAGTAGAGAAGAGTGTTCATAAATGGTTAACTTCTGGCTGAGGGCAAAGGTCTAGTGGGCTCAGACAACTAAACTAAAAGTAACAGTACTCCCAACTACAGTGAGAGGATAGAGAGGTAACAGGATTAACAAGGCAGAAGAAGGGGTGCGGCAATACATAAAAATGTCCACATGATGGAGCAAGATTTTGAGGTTGAGTGGTTAACTCTGGGTAGGTCCTCCTTTGCAGGTAGTATGATAGAGTGGAAAGAGCAGAATTCCATCCCAGTCTTACCTGCTTAGACCCTGAGAAGTTTCCCCACCATGTAAAATAGGGATGATACCTACCTGCCTTGATTGCTATGAAGATTAAAAAGACAAAGAAGTGCCTAATCAAATGCTTATCACACAAGGGGTATTCAACAAATGTTCACCTCCCACCTCCACACCCTTCTTTCTTGCTCTTTCTTCCAACTGCTGAAAGCCACACTGGCTCCTCTTCCATCTGGTCAAAATAACTTGGGAAGCTTGATCTTGATACATCCAAACACCACTGACCTCCACTGAGCCACCCACATAAATTCGCATGGTAACAGACCCAGAGGCTGAGTCAGCCTCTACAGCTTTGACTCTCCCAACCAAAGGACAAGTTTTCTCTGGGGATTGTACAACTTTGATGAAAAAAAAGAAAAAACAGCACGGGAACAAGCAGTACAGAGAGAACATTTCACATGCTGTCTCAATCATTAGAAAGTTGCTGTATCATAGCCTTCAACGTTGCAGGAAATGCTATAGAGATTTCACAAAGGCTTCTGAGCCAAATGTGGGTTCGTGTTAAAGTTATCGTGGACACAAGCCTTTCTTTAATAAAACTGAGCATCACCAGCACTATCAGGACACTAGGCTCTGCGGGAAAAAGCAGAAGGACAGCACATGCTGGTCATGTGGGGAGACGGGGGTGGGGAGGGGAGAAGAGCCTCGACAGAGAGACAGATGGACAGAGTAGGTCAATTAAAAATGCCTCTTCCTTCCCTTCCACTTCAGTGGATTTTTATACAACTCTGTGCTGTGGGCCCTCAGCAAATATGCCACAGGTGTGTGTGTGTTTTCCCTTTTCTTGTTTAGATGAAAACACCAGACAGAAATGGGTATTAAGGGGAAAAGCAAACATTGCAAATGGGATAAAAATAAGGTTTTATGTTTAAACTGAGTTTTTAAAACTATTTGTATTTTATTTCTTTTGTATAGATTTGTGTTTGTATTCCATACAGATCTGTAATTTTTGCTTAATGATTCTAAGCAATCATTAAGAATCAATAAGCTGATCTGAGTGCTTTGCATTCTCAAAGAATAGATCATTTATTAATACTTACATTGGACTTTACTCAAAGCACTGTCTCACTAGCTGTCTACTAGCTTCTAACTGTAAGACAGGTAGTATTATGTCTACTTTTGTTTGAGAGATGAGGAAATTGAGGCTAAGGGAAATGAAGTGATTTTTCCCCAAGGTCTCACAGCTAGTGAGCCAGAGTTAGGACTCCATCCCAGGTCTCCTGAGAGCAAAGCTGCTCCTCCCCCACCAGGCTGCCTCTCACTGATTTCCCTCAGTACACGTTAACAGCAGGGCTTACCTTCCAACTCTTCCTTCTCATAGTGGATGTTGAGAATTGTGCTGGTCCCACCCTGATCCACCACAGCTTCTTCATCTGGTCTCTGTTGAAACATAAGTTAGTAGCCACAGTAATACTCATACATTCATTCAAACTTTCATTCAAGTACTGTGTGTTTGCCTTACCCTTTATGCAACACCGAAGGGGAAAACCTAATGGTTTACAGATATTTTCCATTTGAACCTCACATTAACTCTGAGATGCAAATATGGCAGCCATTCTTTCTCATTTCATAAATAAACAGCCTGAGTCTCGGAAAACTTTAAGCAGTTATTGCCCAAGGTCAGAAACATGGTAAAAGGCAGAAGTAGAATTGAGCCGAGGTCTTGTAACTATGGATCCCATGTCTTTCCCACCTCCATACTTTACCCATAAGTCTGGACAACATATTGGAATTTTGCAAGTGGTGTCAACCACATTGCCTCATTTGGTATAAGCTGGTCTCTTTGAGGGGATTCCCTGGTGGTCCACTGGTTAGGACTCTGTACTCTCATTGCCAAGGACCCAGGTTCAATCCCTGGTTGGAGAACTAACATCCCACAAGCTGCATGGCATGGCCAAAAAGAAAGTGTTGGTCTCCTTGACCTCTCTGCAGCATGAAGCCTATTTACCACTCTGTCCTTAAAATACTCCATTCTGCTCCTCTGCCCCATTCTAAGGTTCATCTCCTTCCTGCAACCATAATTCCCAAGGATGAGCACTCTGTTTTTTGTTTCCCATGCTTGAGTCTTGCAATTTCAACAGCATACTGAAGCTATGAGGCTCAGTATTTGACAAGCCACTGGGATGCCATGCCTCAAGACCCATGTGTCTCAAACCCAATGAATCTTCCTTCCAAACTAACATCCTGTGCTCATTTACTTACTCCTACCCATGGCTCCACGGCTCCATGATTTCTTAGCCCACATTTGAAATTTCTAACTTATTCATCCATTCCATGTATTGAGTACCCATCGTATACCTTCCAGGAAACAGTTCCCTTTTCTTACCAAGTCCTCCTTTGCAATTCTCTCAGGTCCACTCTCCACTCTCATCCTCTCTATCACCCACTCTCCCGCCCTTTCAGTCAGAGTGGACATTGTTTTCAGTTCTGGAATCACACTCATATTCTTTCCTGAGCACTGTTCCCTCAGCCTAGAACTATCGCCCTCTCCCTGCTGTGCCCACCTCCACCACCAGCAGCTAACACTTATTCATCATCCCAATCTCAGCCTAAAAGTACTTCCTTAGAAGCCTTTCCTGACTACCCTCCATTTATATGCCCCCGAAGTACACTGTATTTCTCCTTAGAAATGAAATCTCTCTGCTCCTTAGGGATGGACCATATCTGTCCTCCTCACCATGGTTTCCCCAACACCCAGTGGATTTTTTGCATAGGAGGTGCTCAGCAAATCTTTCGTAAAAGAATAAATGTAATGGCATCTACACCTTATCAAGACCCTCACCAGATCCAGAATTATTTCAAAAAAGATCTTAGCTAATTTCCCTGCCAATCAATTTCTTCTACCAAACCTCAAACTCCAGCCAGGCTCTCTGACCCCATGGACAGCACACACATTCCCATCTTCACGCCTTTGCTCACACTGTCTGGTCATCTAACAGGCTCTTCCCCAACTCTCCAGCACGCCACATCCTCACCATCCTTCCATCCTGCTCAATGTTCCAGCTTTAGGTTCAATTTTACTATTTTATAGTTATCATCTATGTCCCCTATGTTTTAAAATAAAAAGAAAGGTGGAGAAAACTATTTAATTTGCTAACTTTTACCTAAGAAAGGGTGTTGGAACAAAGATATCTGCTTATACTTAAAAACATAAAAAGGAAGAACAAGCCATAAGGGATATTTTTAAGTAGTTACCTACAGAGGAGGGAGGCAATGGGGTAGATGACAGTGATACAAAGACTAAACTTCTTTGAAGATGACTTATATTGAAAATTTTAAAGCAAAGTTAATTAAAAAAAAACAAAATTTAAAAAAACAATTCCCAGAAAATGAAAATAAATGCCAAATCGATCACATAACTATTCTAAGAGAAATTATTCCAAATAAATTTAAAACATAATAAGCTGACTGAACATCCTTAGTGACATATACCCTAAGGACAAAAAGAATTTGAAAAGATCTGAAACTGCTTTTTAGTTGTCATTTTGTTGGTTACAGTGTTGGTGTCATTTTTCGGAGACTGTTCTGTACTGTGAAATACAGTAAATGATTATATGAACTTACCCTGGCACTCTCAGTGTGACTGAGCCCTGGGGTTCTCAGCAGGGGTGAAAGGAGATACAGTTGTAAGGCAGAAGTTAAGTGAAAACTATATAGTCCTGAATTTGAATCGGAAGTGTCAACAAGAATATATATATGACATATTTATAACTTTAAATATTTTAAAATTTATAAATTTATATTTCCTAGCTCTGTCCAGACAAAATGTCTAGAAAAAATTATCAGTCGGTAGCAAGAAGTATCATTAGCACCTAGATTGTGGTCTCTTAAAATATCATATTCTGCTAAAAGGCACTCAAAGACAACTAGGTTTATGTCAAAAGGACTCAAGGTCCAATTTAGAGAGGGCCCTTAAAACACAGGACAATCTGAGCATCAGTAAAGGTGATAACTGTGACAGATTGAAAATATCAAATATATTTGAATCCATGAGATCACCATGTCACTTTAAAAATTAGTTAACTGGTCAACATTGGAGGATAATACTAGCAAGTGAACAAGTGAAGTGAAAGTGTTAGTCACTCATTCGTGTCTGACTCTTTGCGACACCACGGACTGTAGCCCGCCAGGCTCCTCTGTCCAAGAGACTCTCCAGGCAAGAATAATGGAGTGGGTTGCCGTTCCCTCCTTCAGGGAATCTTCCCGACCCAGGGATCCAACCTGGGTCTCCTGCACTGGAGGCAGACTCTTTTATCATCTGAGCCACCAGGAAAGCGCAATACTAGTGAGTGAAAGTCGCTCAGTCATGTCCGACTCTTTGAGACCCCATGGACTATGCAGTCCATGGAATTCTCCAGGTCAGAATACTGGAGAGCATAGCCGTTTCCTTCTCCAAGGGATCTTCCCAACCTAGGGATTGAAACCCAGGTCTCCTGCATTGCAGGCAGATTCTTTACCAGCTGAGCCATGAGGGAAGCCCCAATACTAGCAAACCAATTCATTATTTTGCAAACTGGTGAAAATTCATCCTGGCTTTACTATATAAATTGTACCTTACAGTGATACCATCAAGTAGATGAGAGAAGTTTCCTATTATAGAAAAGAATAAATGAAAAAAGAATGTTAGCATTAGGACATTGCCATTTTACAATCCCTAATGGACTGCATTGATTTTCAAGGCCACTAACACCACAAAAAGAGAGACAACCAGACACTATGCCTCCTAATGGGAGACCTTATCACCACCCATGAGGTAATCTTACCAAATAAATTGTCCCTGAATCTGATCAAGACTCTAAGCCCAGACACCAATTTCCCGAAAATACAAAGAAACACAGTTCCATGGAAAAACAACACCACAGGAATATAATCAGCAAAATCCAGACTGTGGGAAACTCTAAAGCTAAGGAAATGGTAACCCACTCCAGTGTTCTTGCCTGGAGAATCCCAGGGATGGGGGAGCCTGGTGGGCTTCAGTCTATGGGGTCGCACAGAGTCGGACACGACTGAAGCGACTTAGCAGCAGCAGCAGCATAGGATAACTCCTCTCCCCACCATCTTTTTTAAAATAAATAATTGCAAGAAGACAAAGAGACAGAGACAGAGGAACCTAAAACCAATAGGTCAAAAGAGACAACAAACCAATTACAATGTGTGGACTTAATTTCAATCTTGATTTAAACAAACTAATAAAAATAATTTTTTAGTTATTGATAAAATAATTTTTAAGGATATGACATTTGAGACAACTGGAAGTTTTTCTTTCATGACATTAAAGGAATTGTTATTTTCTCTTTAGGTGGTACTATGCTTATTTTTTAAAGAATCTTTACCTTTTGGGACTTCCCTGGTCGTTCCGACGGTAAAGAATCTGCCTACAATGAAAGAGACCTGGGTTCTATCCCTGGGTCGGGAAGATCCCCTGGAGAAGGAAATGGCAACCCACTCCAGTATTCTTGCCTGGAGAATCTCATGGACAGAGGAGTCTGGCAGACTATAGTCCATACAGTTCACAGGGTCGCAAAGAGTTATTTTCACAAATTGTTATTTTCTCTTTTAGGTGGCACTACTTTGGCCACCTCATGTGAAGAGTTGACTCATTGGAAAAGACTCTGATGCTGGGAGGGATCGGGGGCAGGAGGAGAAAGGGACGACAGAGGATGAGATGGCTGGATGGCATCGCTGACTTGATGGACGTGAGTCTCGGTGAACTCCGGGAGTTGGTGATGGACAGGGAGGCCTGGCATGCTGTGATTCATGGGGTCGCAAAGAGTAGGACACGACTGAGCGACTGATCTGATCTGATCTGATGGTTACTTTTTTAAAGAATCTTAATCTTTTAGTACTCATACTGAAATATTTACCAATAAAATTGAGCAATTACAGATAAATAAAATAACAGTTAACTTAGAAACACTATTTTTCTCACATTTTATGAAATAATGTTATTCACAACCCTCAATACATCTTTAACATCAATGTCTTCCTCAATACCATAGATGCTTTGAGTCAATTTCCCAGAGCATGTCAGTTTCATTTCCACCCCCTAAGTGGTAAAGGCGCTCATAAAAAGTCAAATCCTTTCTGAAGAATAACTTCTTGGTGGAAAAAACTCATTTTTAGACTTACTTATTATTTGTGAATTTCCTGATAGCAGGAGCCATGTATTTTCATCTTTTTATTCTCCCAGAGCCTAACACAGTAGTTTACCATGTAAGTAGCCTGCACTCCTGTAAGTTCCAAGAGGGCAGGTACTGTGTCTTTTGTTGACCACCATGTACCTAGCACCTAGTATCATGTCCAGTATGTGGTAAGTATCCAATACATTTTTAAAATTTATTTTTAATTGGAGGATACTTGCTGTACAATGTTGTGCTGGTTTCTGCCTTACAACATGAATCAGCTGTAAGCATACATATATCCCCTCTCTCTTGAACCTCCTTCCCACCCCTCACCCCATTCCACCCCTCTAAGTTGTCATAAAGTAACAGGTTGGGCTCTGTGTGTCATACAGCAACTTCTCATTAGCCATCTATTTTACATATGGTAATATACATGTTTCATTGCTCCTCTCTCAATTCATCCCACCCTCTCTCTCCTGCCCCCACTGTGTTCACAAGTCTGTTCTCCACGTCTGCATCTCTATTCCTGCCCTGCAAATAGGTTCATCAGTACCATTTTTCTAGATTGCATAATATGTGTTAATTTTTTAATTAATAATGTACAATATTCATTTTTCTCTTTCTGACTTACTTCACTGTGTATAACAGGCTTTGGGTTTATCCACTAGAACTGACTCAAGTGGGTTCCTTTTTATGGCTAAGTAATATTCCACTGTATATATGTACCACAACTTTATCTATTCATCTGTCAATGGACATCTAAGTTGCTTCCATGTCCTAACTATTGTAAATAGTGCTGCAATGAAGATTGGGGTACATGTGTCTTTTTAATTACAGTATCCAATATATTTTGATGGATGAATATTTGTTAGTTTTCCAAACTTTCTCATATCATCATATGTTTCCTCATAAAACTTCACATATATGTATTGCTAAGTCGCTTCAGTCATATCTGACTCTGTGTGACCCCATAGACAGCAGCGCACCAGGCTACACTGTCCCTGGGATTCTCCAGGCAAGAACACTGGACTGGGTTGCCATTTCCTTCTCCAATGTGAAAAGTGAAAGTGAAGTCGCTCAGTCGTGTCCGACTCTTAGCGACCCCATGGACTGCAGCCTACCAGGCTCCTCTGTCCATGGGATTTTCCAGGCAAGAGTACTGGAATGGGGTGTCGTTGCCTTCTCTGACATATATGTATACCTATATACATATACATGAATAATTTTTCATGTTGGCTTCCCCACAGTTTTGTAATATCCAGAGGACAGGGGCCAACTAATTATAATGCTTAATACTGTCCACAGACATCTGACACAGCACAGAACACAGAATCTGGAGGAAGTAGGGGAGGGAGGAGTGATTGATTTCTTGCCTCTAAGACTATAAAAGCAAACTGTATAGAGCAAGGTCAATCAGCTGAAAAATTCAGGTTGAAAATCAACTTGCTTGCTGCTTTAATTTAGCTTGGTTAATCACAGTTTAAAGTCACTGAATAAATGTTCATGCACCTTCTGTGTCTTACCAAAGAAAACAGAACTACTGTCAAACACTATCAGCCAAGCACTGTTGAGATCTATTGCTCAGGAAAAAAGATTCCTTTCAAAATATTACTGCTCACTGACCATGCCCTTGGTCACCCAAGAGCTCTAACGAAGATGTACAATGACATGTTGCTTTCATGCCTGCTAACAATACAACACCCATTGTGTAGCCCATGGATCAAGGAGTCATTTTAATTTTCAAGTCATATTATTTAAGAATACATTTCATAATGTATGTAGTGCCTATGGAGAGTGATTTCTCTGATGGGTTAAAGTAAATTGAAAATCTTCTGGAAAGGAGTCACCATCCTAGATGCCATTAAGAACATTCATGATTCATGCTAAGTCGCTTCAGTCGTGTCCAACTCTGTGTGACCCCATAGACGGCAGCCCACCAGGCTCCCCTGTCCCTGAGATTCTCCAGGCAAGAACACTGGAGTGGGTTGCCATTTCCTTCTCCAATGCATGAAAGTGAAAAGTGAAAGTGAAGTCGCTCAGTTGTGTCCGACTCTTAGTGACCCCATGGACTGCAGCCCACCAGGCTCCTCTGTCCATGGGATTTTCCAGGCAAGAGTACTGGAGTGGGGTGCCATTCATGGGAAGAGGTCAAAATATCAATATGAACAGGAGTTTGGAGGAAGTTAATCCCAACCCTCATGGATGAAGCCTTGAGGAGTTTAAGACCTCAGAGGAGGAAGTAACTGCAGATGTGGTGGAAATAGCAAGAAAACTAGAATCAGAAGTGGAGCCTGAAGATGGGACTGGATTGCTAGAACCACACAATGAAACTTGAACAGATAAGGAGTTGCTTCTTATGAATTAGCAAAGAAAGTGGCTTCTTGAGATGGAATCTACTCCTGGTAAAGATGCTGGGAAGATGCTGTTGAAATGACAACAAAGAATTTAGAATATTACATAAACTTAGTTGATAAAGCAGTAGCAGGGCTTGAGAGGACTGGCTCCAATTGTGAAAGTCCTACTGTGGGTAAAATGCTATCACACTGCATTGCATGCTACAGAGAAACTGTTCTTGGAGGAAGAATCAACGGATGCGGCAAACTTCACTGTAGTCTTATTTTAAGTAACTGCAACAGTCATCCTAACCTTCAGCAAGCACTGCCCTGACCCATAAGCAGCCATCCACATCAAGGCAAGACTCTCCGCCAGCAAAAACATGATGACTTGCTAAAGGCTCAGATGATGGATAGCATTTTTCAGCAATAAAGTATTTTTTAATTAACGTATGTACATTTTTTAGATATAATGCTATTGCACACTTAGTAGATTACAGGAGAATATAAACATAGATTTTATATGCACTGAGAAACCAGAAAATTTGTGCAACTTGCTTTACACTAGTCACTTTATTGTGGTGGTCTGGAATTGAACCAGCAGTATCTCCAAGGTATGCCTGTATTCTGATACGGTGGTCATGTCATAAAAGAAGAAAAAGGGTCCTTAATCTTTAGTAATACATACTTAAGTTTTTACTGATGAAATACAGTGTTGAGATACACTGATGAGATACAGTGTCTGGGATTTGGAGACTGGGTAGAGACATAGATGAAATAAGATAGGCTGTCTGTTCATTGTTGAAGCCAGGTCATGGGATACACGATGATTCATTTTTCAAGTCTCTCTTATTTGGAATATCCTTAAAATATTGGATAAATTTCAAACATATTAAGTTTTGCTTAAAATCATAAAACATGAAAATAAAAGAACATTAAGTCTCAGTTGTCTGTGCTTATTGCGGATTCCTCACCATTTGATTAGCATGGACCTCTGACACTGTCCTTTATGGCAGCAAGGATTTCTTAACCATGAATTTCCAGGATTCCTATGAATGGGCTTCAGAGGATTATGTGCAAGTGTGCATTTTTCTTAGGAGAGATTCCATAGCTTTCATCAGATTCTCAGGGGTACTTGTGACTCAGAAAATATCAGCATCATGAGAATCACATGGTATAAGTTTAGGAGAAAAAGGAAAGGAGGAGGGGAGGGAAAGAAAGGTGAACTGGAGAAACGACCCGGTTTCTGTACCTCTTCCTGACTCATGATCATGACTCACAATACAAATGTCAATTGATGTGGGTGCCTACCCGAAGGATTAAGTAAGATAAAAAGAACTAAGAGGGTTAAATACACATTAAAACATTGAAATTGCAAGGCACGTTGTGAGAAAGAAAGCATTGTTATGAGCCTTGAAAAATGAATGAATTACAGCTGAGTAGCAGACCAGCTTCTCACTTACAGTTAATGGACAAATTAAAAGGCAGAGGTGGGGCTGAGTCTTACATGATGGCCCCAGATCCTTGAAGCACCCACAAAGGCTGCAGCAGGCAGTGGAGCCCACCTTGAGCCTCTCCCTGACCCCTCCCTGTGGCTCCTCTCTGGTCCTGAGAGGTGGCAGTCCTGCCAAACTCAGCTCTGCTTCCTCTCCTGCAGTCAGCCTCAGACCCTTTCACTTCCAAAGACTCCTTTCATCTTTTATCCAATGTTTTCAGATAACAGCCTCCTACCCCACCCACCCAACAACAATAAGAGTCAAGTGTTGATTGAGTTCTGATATACAACCATTTTTAAATTAAACACAGAAGTGACTTTCAGGGTTTCTAATCAGCAAGCTGAGTTTCTATAATTAATATTGGGAACACATATTTACAGAACACTGACTGTATACCTAGCATTGTGCTTTACATATATCATCTCAACCCTCACAACAGTCCTAAATCAAGGCTAAGTAAGATCTCACAAAGGCTGAGACAGGAGGAACTCCAACTTGAGTCTCTCTGTATTAACATTATATACTGTAACGTATTAGCATCATACACTAACATCGCCAAAAGCAAAGCACCTGGTCATTTTAGAGAGCTCAGGTCACCTAATCATGGATTAATGTCCATAGTGAAAACAGTTCAAGATTGTCACATTGTTACCTTCTTAAACCCTTGTACTTCACGCTGCCTTTACTGACCAGAGTTCCAATATAGTTCTCCATCTCTTCACTCTCGACTTCCTTTTTATCCAGAAAGCTCATGAATTCTGACCCCTTGTAGACACCATCACTGAATCTGACCCAGAGATCCTCAACTCTCTAATGCCCTCAATTTGACTTCCTCACTGGATGCAGACAATGGATAGTAAGAAAAGGGGGTTCCACGAGGTTGTATGCAGCTGTTCTGGTCCTCCGCTCAGGGGCCATGAGCTCCTGAACACCCACGAGTTTCCTAGTCTGACTCTTCAGCAGGCTGCTAGGGGCCTAAAATTGCAAAGTGACTCTGGTTTCTTAGTGGTTTTTCGTTTTTTATTGAACCCCACTTGGAATCACTCCTGTTTGGTACAATTTACTAGTAAGCACATTGCAGTTTGCAGAATAATGGCTCCCAAAGGATTTGCACATCTTAATCCCTGGAACCCAAGAATACGTTGCTTTATACAGCAATAGGGAATTAAGGTTGCAGATGGAAGAAGGGTCGCTAATCAGTGGATCTTAAAATAATGACATTATCTGGATTATCCATGGGTTCAATGTAATTACAAAGATCCCTAAAAATGGAAGAAGGAGGTAGGAGAGTTGAGCCAGAGAATGAAGTTTGATGATAAAAGCAGGGCCTGAGAGATGCTGTGCCACTGGTTTCGGCTGCTGAGGAAGGGAGCTGTGAGCTAAGGAATGCAGGCAGCCTCACAGAGCTGAAGTTAAAAAGACAGATTCTCCCACAGAGCCTCCAGAAACACAGCCTCGCCAACACTGATTTTAGCCCGGTGAGACTCATGATAGAAATCTGAAGTATAGAACTGTAAGATACTCAGTTTGTGTTGTTCTAAGACAATAAATGTGTGGTCGTTTGTTAGGGCAGCAATAGACACTAATACATACATCATGGCTTCCTAACTAGCAAGATCAGAGTAAACCTGTTACTATCTTTATGGGAAACAACCAACCTCTCTGTTATCTCAGGTTTGTTGCTGTTATCTAGCAGCGATTTAGAATAAACATGTTGCTTTTCTGTGTTCTGATTACCATTGTGATAGGCTTAATTGACAGCCCTGTCCACCCTGCCATGGCAAACCATGAGCAAAGACAATTATCTACAAGTTTAAAAGGAAGTAAATTTGCAACCTGAATTGTATCCCCAGCCTACCTCAAGTCTCTGCTTGGCAGGAAAGCCCACACTACTGAAGTTCCCCAGTAGAGCTGATAGCACCAGGTAAAGAGAATGCTCATGTGTCCCTCAATTCCCACACAGGAAAGGAATACCCAGTGTGAGGTGGGAGGCTGGAGGCGTGCAGACTGTATGTACCCTGCAAGGCAGTGAGAGGAGAACCTGCTGTGGTTGATACTTCTGTTCAATAACATTCAGCAGATACATACTGACTGCTTCCCATGAACTGCCCATGACACTCAGAAGTCACCAGCTCTCTACAGAGACACGCATGCGTTTCATGCACCAACACGGGCCAGGGCCACCAGGCAGTAGCGTCCAGGAGTTTTTCCAGGTCCACTTTCAACGTGAAGTGTGCCTCTCTTCCCATCCACCCAGTTTCCCAATTATCACCCATTCACCAGGATTTGTTATTCTGAAGATTTCTACAAAATTTCCCAGTCTGAGTGGGCCTGATTCACATAAAAGCCTTGGTAATTGCCCTGATTCACTTGCACTTCCCTTTACCATTTACGCCCTCTCTGAGCCTCCCTGAGGCTCCCAGCACCACTTGGCTCAAGTGCTGACAGTTTCAACCTCTGTAGCCTTCTCTTCCAGAAATTCTGCTCGATTCTGAAAGTGCTGATCAGGAGAATTTGAAGCTACAGATGTCCCTTGTTCCAGTCCAAACTAGAGGTTCTCCTTCAAGCTTTCTGATCTTCCACTCTTATCATGCCCTTTAAGAACCCACCACCTTTGGCAATCTCATCAAAAGTCAATAATGCAGGCCTTCATTAACTCATTCTAAATTCCACCAAGAGCCACCTAGCTGTCCTCCATCATCCCAGCTCTTCCCACTCTAATATATCCTTTGTACCCCTTGCCACACATATCTTCCCAAACATGTTAAAGTGCTCACTCTGAACCAGGCACCAGTGTCGGTGCCAGAGGCACAAGTTATGGTCATGTAGACCAAGGGCACATTCTTTGGAGAGGGTCAGCTCTGCCACTTATTAGAAGTTACTTAACCTTTTGGTTTCCTCATTTGGAAAATAAGGCTAAGAAGGGCATGTGAATCTCGTGGTTACTGAAAGACTTGAGACAACGCAGGGAAAGCACTAGGCCCAGTACCTGGCACATGGCACACACTCATGCAAGTTAACTTACAGAGACAGCATCACAAGGGGCTGGCAGGGTAGCAGCAGAGATGAACATGTAGAGTTCACAAGTAAGGGGTGGAAGAAGTAATATGACTTCGTGAGTGTTGTGAGCAGAAAAGACAAGTGAAATTCTGATAGTGATACAGTGCTCATGCGTGCTCAGTCGTGCCAACTCTTTGTGACCCCATGGACTGTAGCCCACCAGGGTTCTCTGGCCATGGGATTCTCCAGGAAAGAATACCAGAGTGGGTTGCCATGCCCTCCTCCAGAGGATCTTCCTGACCCAGGGATCAAACCCACGTCTCCTGCATCTCCTGCATTACAGGCAGAGTCCTTACCCACTGAGCCACCTGAGAAGCCCACTGGTACAGAGCCAGACCTTAAAGATTAGAACGGAATATTCTAGGTAGATAGGAGCGGGAAAGTTTTCCAGCTAGAACACCTGAGCAAAGACACAATAGCAGAAATGGGAAACTTTTAAACAGGGAGTGTAATAAAGCAATGGTCATCTCAGACTCTGGGCTAATACTGACAAGACCATGAGCTCCTTAAGGAGAGGCACACTGGCTGTGGATACAGGAAAGTCATTCACTCACTCAGAACATCAACTTTATTCCAGGCACTATGTAAACAAAAAGATTTTCTGCCCAGTCCATCCCGTCATAATGCTTCTATTTAAAAAGACAGTAAACAAGACCACATCATATAAGTCATATATGCTATTAAGAAAGTAAAGCAGAATCAGGGGCTTCCCTGGTGGTCCAATGGTTAAGACTCCACACTCCCAATGCAGGAGTCATGGGTTCCAATTCCTGGTCAGGAAATTAAGATCCCATATGCTGCATGGTGTAACAAAAATAAATGAATAAAAACTGAAGCAGAATCATATGAAAGAGAGTAACTGTGAGTGGAGACCAAGGACAGCTACTCTGAGGAGGTGACACCTGAGTTGAGTCACGAGAAGACTTGGGTAGAAGAAAATCCACAGGAACAACAAGAACAAAGCTCTTGTAGAATGAAGAGCTGGTTGTACTGAAGAAACAGATAGAGAGCCAATGCAGAAGTATATGGTGAGAGAGTTGGAAAGGCTATCAGGGAGGGTGGGCAAGGCCCTGGTCACGATGAAACTTGGGAGGCCATAATAAGATGTTTGGATTTTATTCTAAAATGCACTGGGAAGCCACTGAAGGGTTTCAAGATAGGATATGACATCATCTGATTTGTGTTTTTAAAAGCTCTCTCTAGCTGCCACAGGACAAGTGGATTGTAGAAGGAAAAGCAGGAGAGAAAGCGGAGGGAAGTGTCAGGGGTCAGCACAGTCGTCCAAACCAGAGGAAACAGCCTAGGCACACGGTATGTAGATGTGATGCCTGGAGTCTCTGTTTACATCAAGTACACAACCAGCTCACTTTGCAAGGTCCATCTCCCCGTCACACAGCCCAGCTGACATACAGGAGGTTTTGTTGGTAATTTTCAACTGATTGACTTGTCTCCCCCAAATTACCCCCATTTCCTTTCCTCTTTCTTTCCTCATTTCTTTTCCCCCCTGTATCTTATCTCAAGTACCCATTTGCCCATCACCTGACTCAGCCTTTACAAGGTCTTGCTGTTCCCATCCTGTTTTTTTTCTCTCTCCTCACCCCACCATCCCCGAGTTTCATGAACTAGATGTAAAAGATATAATTACTTTCTGTCCTACCCCAGAAGCACTCAGGAATTATCAGTTTCACAGAGCACCAACAGAAGCCTGGGGGTTATTATGATCCTGACAATACAACTGGAACACATTCTGCATATTAAGGACACTGTCTCCCCACATTTGTTCCAGCCTGTTCTACCCACTGAAGCCAGAAAATCTTTCAGGAGGAGAATCTGATCATAATCTCACTGGCTCTCATTCTCTCTCTGGCTCCTCTCTCTCCCTCTCTCTGTATGCTATGACCCTGGAGTACATCTCACACCATTCACCTCTTCACTCCCTGTGGCTCCAGCCACTCTGGCCTTCTTTCAGATCTTTGAACCCGATGGGCTCCCTCTGCTGTTCGCTTTGTCTCCAAAGCCCTTTGATCTCCCTCTTCCCTCAGTTGACACTTATTCTTTAGATCTTTGCCGAAATTTTCTTCCTTAGCAAAATCTCTGATCTGAGACCAAAGCTGGAACCATTGTGATACACATTCACAGCACCACATATCTTTCTTTCTAAGCACTCATCACAGTTTATAATAATGCATTTATTTGTGTGACTGTTTGATTAAAATGATTATACACACACACACTAAATGGGAAATTCCAGCAGGGCAAGAATATTACCTATTTTTGCCCATCACTGTATCACAAACATAAGCTGAATATTCTTCATAGACCTTAGGAGAATTAGATATGGAAGGATTTCCCAAAATTGCAGATGTTGTTCCTTTTTTGATGGAGCAAGCAAAAGGAATTATGGGTCATCTAGTAGCAAACTATTGCCAGAAGAGGAGTGAGTCAGTGATACCCATTTTGCTACAAACTCAGAAAAGAGTTCTCTCTGTCTCTTTACAAAAACCATCCTGACATCAATGAAGCCCTTGTTTCAAGACCTGTCATCCTTCTGAGTAGGTCCATCATTCTCTTCACAGCCCCCCACTTCGTATCTGACCTCCCTTCAATATCTCTTTGCAGAGCAATGAGCATATCATCACCTGATGGGCACAGGAAAGGGGGGAGTGAGAATTCAATGAGTTATCTCTCCTATACTGGTTGCCACATCGTTTCACAAAGCCCCTTCCCAAACAGCTGCTCATTTAGTTCTCAAAACCACCCTGTGAAGTAAGCAAAGCAGGTATTCTTATCCCTATTTTACTAGATGGGGAAATGTGATTCAAAGAGGCAAGTGACTTACTCAAGGTCACAAAGCCCATGTGAGGCAGATGTAGATTTGAACCTACAGTCTCTGACGCCCAGTCCAATGCTTTACCTTACATTAGCCACCCCAAGTTATCAGTTGTTTAAACCTGTTTCTTCATTTCTTTAAGTAAACACCTGTTCCTGACCCCTCAGCACTTTTCCAGCCTCTCTCCACTTCGCTATCCAGAACTTGTCAGCCCGTCTGTGCCATGGAATGAAGGGAGTTTTATGCACACGAACAAGGCTGAGCCGTTTGGTCCCAGCCTCCAGTCTTTTCCAGTTCTTCCTCTGAGCCAGTAAGGAACCAGAAAGCCCCATTAATAAAACACAAAGAGGAAACCTGCCCCACCAGAGCAAGGTCCCTGGCTATCCTTTCTCCCACGTTCCAGCAGGACGCGACAAGGCCAGAAGCCTGCCTCTTTCCCAGCAAGGAGGACCTGAGCAGAACAGAGGTCACCGGCCGCGGGCCGTCAGGGCTCCTCAGCTGGCCACGCAAAGGATGCGGCTCCCGATTTGGCCCAAGGTCACCCTCTCGCAGCCCGGGCCCGATCCCCGACCGCCCGGAGCGCCCCCTGGTGTCGCGGGCTGGCCTCCCCTCGCCCTCAGGGAGTGGCCTGCGAAGCCCCGGCCCGGGGGCAGAGAAAGGAGGGTGGGCAGAGGATGAGGAGGCTGAGCCCCTGGGAGGGGCGGGAGGCGGGGCCCTACCTGATAGCTGAGGACGCCATCCGGATCGTTACTCCCTGCCGGCATGGCGGAGCCCAACTAGGTCTCGCGCGCGGGGTCCAGGCCGAACGTCAGCAGGCCACGCACTCCGGTCGGGTTTGAGCAGATTGCCCAAGCGGCGACCCCTACCCCGGTGCCAACGGTCAACCATCAACCGCCGCCGCCTCCATAGCCACCGGCCCGCGAGGCTTCGCCGCAGCCAATCAGCGCGCGGCCTGCACGGCCAATCAGGGTGCGGAACACGGGAGGACGCTGTCCGGCGGTACCCTGGGCTACCAGGAGGTGGAGGAGGGAGCCGGGGGAGCCAACCGCTCCCGGGCCCGGTTGCCGTGGAAACCGCCTCCCTCCCTTCAGGGGCCTCTGGGCTTGAAGGTCCTCCCAACTGCTTGCTAGAAATTGAAGATCTCGTGGTTCTATTTGAGGATGCACCTGACCCTTGAAAACTGAGAAAGTGTCAGGTTTGTCTATCATGATTTTATTCCTTGGTAATAATTATTTTTAAATTCTGGGGAACCATCCCTTGAGCTTGCAGAAGGAAGTAACAGAATGAGAGGGAAGGGCCTTCTCAAATTACTTGTCCTCGAGCTAGTGGCCAGATTCAATAGTATCAAAGAGAAGCAGGCAGGCAGTGATCTATTCCCCTACACAGATTGACTACGATACAGGTCTTCTCCCTGGGCCTCGGGTTGGCAGCGAAAAGCACGGGGTTGAGCTACGGAAGATGATTGAAACAATTCCACAAAAATGCTTCCAACTTTTCTGAGAAATAATCTAGGGCAAATTATTTAACAAAAGAATAACTACTGATTTAAGGCAAAGTTAGAAACCCATGAGTAACACATTCAATTTGATTTGGGTTTAAAACAAGAGAGACTGGCCATAATCCAACCAACCCTCTGTCCCCAAGAGGAGGAAAGGGGTCTTTTCCTTTATGTCCACTATCACATCAGACGGTAGGAGAGTCCACATTATTAAAAGAAAAAGAGCAGGTGCAAATCATTCTCAGCCTCCGAAGAAACTACACTGGGGAGCATAGCCTGGCTGGTGCACATTAAATGTTCAACCCCTGCATACCATTGCTTGCTCTGGCTCTGAAATCTGAACCAAGTTTGTGCTTCCGTGCCCCTGAGGCAGAACCATATTTCCAGTCTTCGATTTAAGGTCTTGGGCCCATTTCTGAGCCTTAGTGTTCATTTCTCCAGTCTCTGTTGACCTCTTCACTAATCCTGTCCCTTGAATCTGTAATTCAACCCCATTTTTGCCCATCAAAACCTTAATCATACTTCAAAGTCAACCTCAAAGGCCACCTCTTCGAAGAAACTTTATTCTACTCTCCTCAATACCCCTAAGACATGTCATCACTCCCCTTTGAATCTTCATAGCACTTCATACCTTCCTTATACCTTCCTTATACCATGCTATGGTCAAGTACTTTAATTAAATGTTAACTTTAGCTTACTGTAACATTGTCATTTTTTGAAGGAAATAATTATTTTTCTTATGCCCTTCTGTACAAAGCCTCAAAGAATGCTGGGCACATAGAACATAATTATAAATATGTAAGTTATATATGTATATATATATAAATATAACTTATAAATATATAAGTGAATATATGTACTTTTAATTCAGTCTAACCAAAAACATATTAAACAAAAAGTACAAGCCCAAATGGCACTGAAGATGCAGCAAAATCTAAAATAAAATATGTATCTCCAGAGGGCTTATGGTCTAATCAGGGGAACAGGATATATGTTAATATTATGGCAAGATAACAGAATATAAAACAAGAGCCATATGAGTAATATAGTATAGACAACAAAGGTTATAAAAATTTAGAAGAGAAAAATGTTAATATGATGACAAGATAATAGAACATAAAACAAGAGCCATATAAGTTATATAGACCACAAAGATTATACAAATTTCCAAGAGAAAATAATTTTTTTTTACTTGGAACATGACACAGAGGATATTGGTTTGGGTTAAACCCAAAAACAGTCAAGCCAGAGTAAGGAGAGCAAGCATCTTAGTTCTTAGGGAATGACTTAGCAACCAGGAAAGCATAAGACCCATTCAGGATAGCCACAATTTGGACCAAAGCAGAAAGGTATGGAGAAGAGCAGTAGGAAATAAAAATTGTGGTAAAGAAAAAATGACCAAGTTATGGAGAAACAGCTAATCAGTTCAGACTTTTTTGTTTCTCATATGATAGAAAATATGATAGTGTAGAAAATTTTAAAGAATTTGCCCACACACCAGGACCTGGGTTTAGTGGTATAAATGCACTGTGTCATTTAATATTCCTAACACGTCATAGTTTATCCATTTCACTGGTAAGAAAACTGAGGCTGAGAAGTTTAGCAACTTTCTCAAGGTTAAGTAGATATTAGGCTGGGATATGATCACCTCTTGAGCCTTGCAATCTAGTGGAGAAACAGCAAACAAGTAAAAATGAACACAAGTACAGATTATGAGAGCTGCAATGAAATAAACTGCAAAGTTATGTGATAGAGTATTGGCCAGGGGGGTGGAGAGAGCTACTGTAGATGGAATGGTCAGGGAGGGCTTTTCTGAGGAGGTGAGAGTCTCATTTGATGAGTCAAGGATGGATCTGTCTGAGTTTAGAGTCCCTGGCCACTATATGACACTGTCCTATGTAAGTGGTACCATTGGTGAAATCTGCCATTGGGGGCAAGGTGGATTAAAGGGGGGAAGCTGAGGCAGGGGGTCATTTAGGCTGACTGGCAACATGGCAATTCTGGAGGGGCCAAGGATGGTGACCAGAAGAAAGATGTGCCCTCCATTTGCCACTCCCTAAAGAGCCAGCTCATGGTGCTCTCATGAGAGTGGGCACGAGCTGTCAGGGCACAGAGAAGAAGCAGGAGGGAGAGGATTACTACTAAGAGCTCTACAAGTCTGATTTGACTCCAGTTCAAATGTAGAAAAAGTCAGAGCCTCTGGCTTTTGACTCCAGGGTCAAGAGCCCCATCTTCTGGTCTCTTGTGCAAATTACAAAAGGAATTGGCTGCAGAGGCGGCTGCAAGACTGCCCTGAGGCAGCTGTCTGTCTGCAGAGACAGGCTCTCCCCTCCCAGGGCTGTTTTGTGTTCTCCGTCCCAAAGAAGGCGAGCTCGTTGGCTCCAGGCCCCAGGCACTAGGCTGCCGGCACCTTCAGCTCTCTACACAGCTTGGAAAGGAGCAAATATGCCGCTCTCAGCCTGGCCAGCAAAGAGGTGTGGAAGGACCTGGAAGGAGGAAGATGTTCAGCCAAGGATACCACCTCACACTGATTATTCTTCTAAAGAAAGCGGGAGTTGGGGGGGTGGGGTGGGGCGGGGGGGTAGGCGGAGAACCCAGCAAAACAAGAACTCAGAAACTTCTGAGGCCTGCACAGAATTCTTGGAGGAGGAGACACAAAATAGAGAGGAAAATGCAAAATATGGGTAGAGACTGAGACCCCACATGCACACACACAGACACACATACAGACACACGCACATCTCACAGGGAAGCAAGAAGGCTTGCAACAACTCTGTGAGGTAGGTTCTATCTCCTCCATCATTTTACAGATGAGAACACTGAAGACGGAGGCTTAGAGATGTAAGCTAGCCCAGTTCACACAGCAAGCACAGTTTATAAATGGAGACCCTGAGTCTGAGCTCAGAAGTACCTCATTACAGGGTATACCCATGTAACCACTTACTGCCTCCCATGGGGCTGCCTGGACTTTAGTCCTTCCCGAACTTTAGAAGCTCCACCCTCCCTTTGTGACTTCCATCTTTGTCTCTAGATCCTTCCTTTCTCTAATACTAGTGTTCTTAAACTTTGGTGGGGAGAGGTTAGGTCTTGAACCTCTGGGGACATGATAAAATCTGTGGGACTCTCTTTTCAGATAAGTAGACAGAGACCCAAATTTTGCATCTCATTGTAAGGATGTGTTCACAGCCTGCCCAGGGAAGCACTAACCACCTTACCTGTATTATTTTTAAATATTGGCTGGAAAACATTGAGATTCTCTTATTCAGAGACAAAAAAGGCACGCAACACAAGTAACTCAAAAGGTCTGAGGAAATGTTCTCACATAATTGCAACCAATTTTTCCATCAAAAGCATCTTAATTTCTCCATCTATGTACCATGTTTCTTGCCCAGTTTAAACTGTCAAAAGAGCTGCCAGGGCAGAGGTTTTAGTCTTTACTTGCCATTAGGTAGTGACCCAATCCCAGCTGCATCTTATGCCTGGTTTGGTTTCTCCACATTCCTCTTAATTATACATCAAAAAAGGTTGGAGGAAACGACGTCAGGATTCGAGGAAAGACTTAATTAGGGCTTATTGTGCGGTCGTCTGGGAGCATTTCCTGTGGAGGAGCGGGGAGCCGGAGAGAGACGCTATTCTTTGTCGAGCTGAAAAGGTCATGCAGGTGCACGGTACGCAGTCAGCCCTTGCCAAGTCACAGCATATCTAGAGAGACTGCAGAATACAGTTTTCTTAGTTCACAGCAGGCTGCCAGCCTGGGACACTATACATCATACAGAAAAACAACAAAATGCTACACAAAGTGACTCTTGCCTGCGAAAATCACTCTCCCTCCATTCGTCATCATCAACATCATCCATAGAAATCGCCTACACTGGGGGATTCCCTGGCGGGTTCAGTGGTTAGGACTTGGCACGTTTACGACCACGGACCTGGGGTTCAATCCCTGGTTGGAGAACTAAGATCACGCTAGCTGTGCAGCATGGCCAGAAAAGTTTTTAAAAAGAGGACTGGACTTCCTTGGTGGTACAGCAGCTAAGAATCCGCCTGCCAGCGCAGGGGACACAAGTTTGATCCCTGGTCCAGGAAGATTCCACATGCCGTGGAGCAACAAAGCCCAGGCACCACAACTACTGAGCCAGCACTCTAGAGCCCGAGTGCCACAGCTACTGAAGGCCGAGCACTTAGAGTCTGTGCTCCACAACAAGAAAAGTCACAGCAGTGAGAAGCTTGAGCACCACAACAAAGAGTAGTGCCTGCTAGCGATAACTAGAGAAAGCCCACACAAAGCAGGAAGATACAGAACAACTAAAATTAAAATAAACAAACAATAAAGTATATATTTAAAAAGAGGGCTTCCCTGGTGGTCCAATGGATAAGAATCTGCCTGCCAAGGCAGGGGACACAGGTTCAATCCGTGGTTCAGGAAGATCCACATGCCTCAGGACAACTAAGCCCAGGTGAACTGCTGAAACCTGAGCACCTAGAACCCCTGCTCGAAACAAAAGAAGCCACTGAAATGAGAAGCCCGCACACCACAACTACAGAATAGCCCCCACTCACAGCAAAAGCCCGAGCACCAAAAATAAATAAATATGAAATACAATGATAGGTGAAAGAAAAGGAATTGCCTATACTGTACTCATTTACACCTTGCTCCAGACTCTTGCTCCAGAAAGGCTCTGGTAGACAGAACCCATTCAAACTGGCAAAAACCTCCTTCTCCTTTCTCTGGGGTCACAACTGAGATATTTGGACAGAGGCAGAAGGAAAGGACTAATAGAGGGATTAGCACAAAACAGAAACAGATTAGATAAGAAACAGAAAGAGATTAGAACCAAACAGAAAAGTAAGCTTTGAAGAAAGAAGCTTTGGGACTTCCAGATCCACATAGGAAGTCATTCAGGAATTCAGGAGAAGTAGGTGTTAACCAAGGACCACTTGCCAAGTTGTATTCATTAAATACATTTATCTTATCCGTTTCTAACCAAACCTCACCCTGCTTAGAAATCAAGTGTGTTTACAGTGGTTTTACTCCCTGTCTTATCTTCTTGGGGATAAGATCTCTTGAGCCTGTACAGAAGTTCTTATTTCATGTTTAACCAGTAGGCCTGGGATATCCTTAAGGTTGCTGCAGATTCAGTGCTTCACATCTGTATAATTCTATATACTCAATGTTTTTATCACCTTACCTCATTTCTCTCAAATGGGACTGTAAATGTACACAGAATATTTCACAGACTGGAAAGCTGAAATAAGCCTGGAACAGGGACTTGCCCAAGCCAGTTAACAACAGAGCTCAGTGAAGAACTACTCATGCTTTTCATGGTTTGTGTGGATTCCTAGAAATACAATTCCATGCAGCCCTTTCCTGCATAAAATTGAATTGGCTTCAATTGAACAGTAAATTGTGAATCTCCTTTAGAAATGACATGAACTCCCCATAGCAGAAACCAAGGGCTTCTCCTCTATTACCTTTTACCATCCGATTACAGTTGCATGTAACTTTTACCTTGGAAAGCTTGTCAGTAATACCCATTCATTACTTTACTGAACAAACTCTCATGAGGTTCTGAAAATAACGATTACTGCTTATCTCTAGAAACACATTATCTGACACAGATATAAATTCAATCCAAGATACTCTTACTCCCACTAAAACACCACTCAGGGCCTTTTATTTTGCAGTTAATTTTTTTTTTTTAAGTGGGAGACCCATTCAGACTTCTGGGCTGGGGCAAAAGGGAATAGACATAGAATCTGAATGTATCTCATGAATTTATCTTTTTCCACCTCTAATCTTTTGCCAAATTGAAACGACCACCCTCCTTTTTTAAAGAAGGTAGAGTTTCTCTGGTCCTTTCTTATAAAATACAAGAAAGAATATTTGCTAGATTTACCAAGAACAGCTAGGACTGTGAAATGGGCAGTCAGTGAATAGCAGAGAAAAAAATTCAGCCCTGAAGCAGATATAGAAGCACTCAGCTTTGTTTGGGGTAGGCAAAATGAACAAGGGCCATTACAATTTGATTACAACCTATATATCTGTTGAGATTTCTCCAGAACTTCTTGCCCCTGCCCTCTAAAAATTGTTGGAAGGGACGTAAAAGGCCTATATTCCAACACCATATACAAAAATAAACTCAAAATAGATAAAAGAGTTAAGTGTAAGACTGGATACTATTAAACTCCTAGAGGAAAACATAGAACACTCATTGACATAAACCACAGCAATATTTTTTTGATCTCCTAGAGTAATGAAAATAAAAGCAAAAATAAGTAGGACCTAATTAAACTTAAAAGCTTTTGCATGACAAAGAAAACCATAAACAAAATGAAAAGACAACCTACAGAATGGGAGAAAATATTTACAATATAACCAACAAGGGACTGATGTCCAAAATATTACAAAGAGTTCATACAGCTCAACATTAAAAAAATAAATAAATGTGTAGAAGACTTAAATAGTTCAGTCGCTCAGTCCTGTCTGACTCTGCGACCCCATGGGCTGCAGCACACCAGGCTTCCCTGTCCATCACCAACTCCCCAAGCTTCCTCAAACTCATGTCCATCCATCGAGTTGCTGATGCCATCCAACCATCTCATCCTCTGTTGTCCCCTTCTCCTCCTGCCTTCAATCTCTCCCAGCATCAGGGTCTTTTCCAACAAGTCAGTTCTGCACATCAGGTGGCCCAAGTATTGGAGTTTCAGCTTCAGCATCAGTCCTTCCAATGAATATTCAGGACTGATTTCCTTTAGGATGGACTGGTTGGATCTCTTTGCAGTCCAAAGGAGTCTCAAGAGTCTTCTCCAACACCACAGTTCAAAAGCATCAATTCTTTGGTGCTCAGCTTTCTTTATAGTCTAACTCTCATATCCATACATGACTACTAGAAAAACCATAGCTTTGACTAGACGGACCTTTGTTGGTGAAGTAATGTCTCTGCTTTTTAATATGCTGTCTAGGTTGGACATAGCTTTTCTTCCAAGGAGCAAATGTCTTTTAATTTCACGGCTGCAGTCACCATCTGCAGTGATTTGGGAGCTCAAGAACATAAAGTCTGTCACTGTTTTCATTGTTTCCCCATCTATTTGCCATGAAGTGATGGGACTGGATGCCATGATCTTAGTTTTCTGAATGTTGAGTTTTAAGCCAACTTTTTTACTCTCCTCTTTCACTTTCATCAAGAGGCTCTTGAGTTCTTCTTCACTTTCTGCCATAAGGGTGGTGTCATCTGCATATAGAGGTTATTGATATTTATCCTGGCAATCTTGATTCCAGCTTGTGCTTCATCCAGCCTGGCATTTCGCCTGATATACTCTGCATGTAAGTTAAATAAGCAGGGTGACAATATACAGCTTTGATGTACTCCTTTCCCAATTTGGAACCAGTCTGTTGTTCCATGTCCAGTTCTAACTGCTGCTTCTTGTCCTGCATACAGATTTCTCAGGAGGCAGGTAACGGGGTCTGGTATTCCCATCTCTTGAAGAACTTTCCACAGTTTATTGTGATCCACACAGTCAAAGGCTTTGGCATAGTCAATAAAGCAGAAGTAGATGTTTTTCTGGAACTCTCTTGCTTTTTTAACAATCCAACGGATGTTGGCAATTTGATTTCTGGTTCAGATCTCTGTTCTCTGCCTTTTCTAAATCCAGTTTGAACATCTGAAAGTTCACGGTTCACATAATGTTGAAGCCTGGCTTGAAGAATTTTGAGCATTACTTTACTAGTGTGTGAGATGAGTGCAATTGTGCAGTAGTTTGAGCATTCTTTGGCATTGCCTTTCTTTGGGATGGGAATGAAAACTGACTTTTTCCAGTCCTGTGGCCACTGCTGAGTATTCCAAATTTGCTGGCATATTGAGTGCAGCACCTTCACAGCATCATCTTTTAGGGTTTGAAATAGTTCAGCTAGAATTCCATCACCTCCACTAGCTTTGTTCATAGTGATGCTTCCTAAGGCCCACTTGACTTCGCATTCCAGGATGTCTGGCTCTAGGTGAGTGATCACACCATCGTGGTTATCTGGGTCATTAAAATCTTTTTTGTATAGTTCTTCTGTGTATCGTTGCCACCTCTTCTTAGTATCTTCTGCTTCTGTTAGGTCTATACCACTTCTGTCCTTTATTGTGCCCATCTTTGCATGAAATGTTCTGTTGGTATCTCTAATTTTCTTGAAAAGATCTCTAGTCTTTCCCATTCTGTTGTTTTCCTCTTTTTCTTTGCACCGATCACTGAGGAAGGCTTTTTTATCTCTCCTTGCTATGTTTTGGAACTCTGCATTCAAATGGGTGTATCTTTCCTTTTCTCCTTTGCTTTGAGCTTCTCTTCTTTTCTCAGCTATTTGTAAGGCCTCCTCAGACAACCATTTGCCTTTTTACATTTCTTTTTCTTGGGGATGGTCTTGATCCTTGTCTCTTGTACAATGTGACGAACCTTTGTCCATAGTTCTTCAGGCACTCTATCAGATCTAATCCCTAGAATCTATTTGTCACTTCTACTGTATAATCTTAAGGGATTTGATTTAGGTCATACCTGAATGGTCTAGGGGTTTCCCCTACTTTCTTTAAGTTCAGTCTGAATTTGGCAATAAGGAGTTCATGATATGAGCCACAGTCAGCTCCCGGTCTTGTTTTTGCTGACTGTATAGAGCTTCTCCATCTTTGGCTGCAAAGAATATAATCAATCTGATTTCAGTATTGACCATCTGATGATGTACATGTGTAGAGTCTTCTCTTGTGTTGTTGAAAGACGGTGTTTGCTATGACCAGTGCGTTCTCTTGGCAAAATTCCATTAGCCTTTGACCTGCTTCATTTTGTACTCCAAGGCCAAATTTGCCTGTTACTCCAGGTATCTCTTGACTTCCTAAATTTGCATTCCAGTCCCCTATAATGAAAAGGACCTCTATTTTGGGTATTAATTCTAGAAGGTCTTATAGTTCTTCATAGAACCGTTCAACTTCAGCTTTTTTAGCATTACTGGTCAGGGCATAGACTAGGATTACTGTGACATTGTATGGTTTGCCTTGGAAATGAACAGACTTTTCTTCAAAGAAGACAGATGTGAAAAGATGCTCAATATTGCTAATTATTGGAGAAATGCAAATCAAGGCTACAATGAGGTATCAGCTCACACCGGTCAGAATGGCCATCATCTAAAATTCTGTGAAGGGCTTCCCTGGTAGTCCAGTGGTTAAGAATCTGCCTTGCAATTCAAGGGACACCAGTTCAATTCCTGGTCTGGGAAGATCCCACAAGCCATGAAGCAACAAAGCCTGGGCTTCACAACTGAGACCCGGCATAGCCAAATAAATAATTACTTTTTTTAAAAGACACCAGAAATGTGTCTTGATACAAGATTACCATGCAAAAATCAATAGCTTTCCTATAACACTAAGCACAGCTGATTAGGTAACAGAATGAAGAATAGATGCCCATTACAGTAAGAAGTAGAGATGACAAAATTAAGCGGACACATAACATGCAAGAACGACATGAAAACTGCTGCTGAGTGGCACAAAAGGAGTCTGGAGTAAACTGAAAAGCACATCTGCATCTTGCAGAGAAAACTCAAATTTATTAAAACTATTAATCCTCCTTTTTATTCATCTGTAAGTTACAGGATATCATAGTAAAACTACCAACAGGGTTTATTTCTTTAATGGGAAAACAAAAATATCCAGGAAAATTCTGGAGGAAAAAAAAACTGGGTCACAATTACATCCGTTCCTCACATCTTAACCTGTTCTGGAAAGGAAAAGGTCTGGACATTACACTGGGAGCCTCTTTCCCTGAAGAATGGCTGTGAACAAGCCCCAAAGTGGCTCCCTTGACAGGGACTCAACTATACAAGCTTCTCCAGACCCAACATCATTGTGGTATGGCAGAGCCCCAGCTTCCGGGAACCCACACCTGTAGCCACAACCCCAGGCAGCCTTGGGTCTTTAAGCAGAAAGATGTGAACACTGTGTTCCCGGAGTATCACCCCTGAGTGGGAGGTACTTCAGTGCCCTGGGAGCTGGCAGGCCTTCATTGCCCTCCGCAGGCTTTCCAATGTGTCTGAGAGATGCTGTTACAGATTAAATTATGCCCCCACCCCAAGAGCAGCAAAAAGCTATGTTGAAGTCCTAAGCCCTTTTACCTCAGAAAGTGACTTCATTTGGAAATAGATGGTCACTACAGGTGTAATTGGAGAAGGCAATGGGACCCCACTCCAGTACTCTTGCCTGGAAAATCCCATGGATGGAGGAGCCTGGTGGGCTGCAGTCCATGGGGTCACTAGGAGTTGGACACGACTGAGCGACTTCACTTTCACTTTTCACTTTCATACATTGGAAAAGGAAATGGCAACCCACTCCAGTGTTCTTGCCTGGAGAATCCCAGGGACGGGGGAGCCCAGTGGGCTGCCGTCTATGGGGTCGCACAGAGTCGGACACGACTGAAGCGACTTAGCAGCACAGGTGTAATTGTGCTACACTGGAGTAGCTGTGTAGTGGCTAAGTCATGTCCGACTCTTTTGCAACCACATAGACTCTAGCCCACCAGGCTCCTCTGTCCATGATATTTCCCAGGCAAGAATATTGGGATGGGTTGCCATTTCCTTCTCCAGGAGATCTTCCTGACCCAGGGATCAAACCTGTGTCTCCTGCATTGGAGGTGGATTCTTTACCACTGAGCCACCAGGAAAGTGCTACTGGAGTAGCGCACGTGTCTGGCTAAGTCACTTCAGTCGTGTCTGACTCTGTGCAACCCTATGGACTGTAGCCGCAGGCTCCTCTGTCCAAGGACTTCTCCAGGCAAGACTACTGGAGTAGGTTGCTATGCCCTCCTCCAGGGGATCTTCCCAACCCAGGGATCAAACCCACGTGTATTACATCTCCTGTCTTAGCAGGCAGGTTCTTTACCACTAGAGTCACCTGGGAAGCCCACACTAGAGTAGAGCAGGCACCTAATCCAGTGTGACCAGTGTCCTTATAAAGTGACAGCCAGGACTTCCCTGACAACCCAGTGGTTAAGACTTTGCCTTCCATTGCAGTGGGTGTGGGTTCAATTCCTGCTCAAAGAGCTAAGTTCCCGCATGCCTGGTGGCCAAAAAACCAAAACATAAAACAAAAGCAATATTGTAACAAATTTATTTAAGACTTTAAAAAAATAAAGTGACAACCATGTAAAGACAGAGAAGGACACAGGGAGAACTCCATGGGAGGATGGAGGATTGGAGAGATGTGTCTCTGGTCCAGGGAATGTCAAAGAAGGATGATAAACCACCAGAAGCTAAGAAGAGGCAAGGAAGGGTCCCCTACAGGTTTTAGAGGGAGCATGGCCCTGCAGATTTCTCCAGAATCATAAGACAATAAATTTCTGTTTTAAGCCACTCAGTGCATGGTAGTTTGTCATAGCAGCTGTAGGAAACAAACACAGACATCTAGGATTAGAATCTGCACTCTACACTACTCGGGCAGGAGGCTGTGCGCCAGCTGGAAGGGGCCAGGTGGAAAAACCAAGAGTTTAAAGTGGGAAATTCTGACTGGTCCACCCAGGAGTGCAAGGCTGATGCCTTCTCAGGGCAAAACATCACTCCAGCACCCTTCCTCACGCCTCCGATTTTGCCCTGAGGACCGGGTGGCCTGGGCTGGTTCCTCATTAACTTTGGCCCCCTTTGCAACAAGCTGGCCGCTGAGCCAGGATCACAATGGCTCTGCTGTTACTCAACACCAGTGACCACAGGGATGCTGGGGAGAGAGGAGCCTCAGAGAGCCCCAGGCTAAGCTTCTGAATCTACTCTGGCAGGATCTGAGCACTAAATTCTGGGGACGAGCTGAGGCGTATTTGCAGTCCAAATTGTGGGGCCACTCAGGTCACACGGATGCCCCCCCACCCTCTACCTGTGCCTCCCCCCACTTGCCCACTTGGCAATCCTCTACTCTTTCTTTGCAAACCAGATCACCTCACCTCCTCCTCCAGCAGGTAAGTTAATCACTCCCTCCTTTGTGCCATCCTGGACCTCCTCCACTCATTCCTCTATTACACTACAGCTCATTCTAGAAGATTCGTTCGGTGGACCATGACCTCCTTACAGACAGGGACTGAGTCTTTCATCTCTGACTCCCTAGGGCCCAGCACTGCAGCCCACACCAGGGACGCTTTACAGCCTCCACGGAGCTTCCGTGTGCATTAACCATGCCAACTGTGGACCAAATGTTAGAACATTACTGCTTAGTCCAGGGCAAAATCTCCCTCCAGGGATAATTTGATTTGTAGCTGGTGATCTCTCTCATTAAACAGAGAGCTCCCTGAGAGAGAAATGCTAGTTCTTTGCCCTCCGATGGTCCTAACCCCAATTACACAGAAGTCACCTTCAGTAAATGCAACGTCAGCTTTTGCTGCCCCCGCTTCCTCCTCTCAGGGAAGCACACTGATAACCCCATTACATCTGTCTGGTGCTTTCTGACCTGAGTATCTCCAGGGAACCAGGCAGTCCAATTTCTTTAATGCTATGTGATCTGCTGCACTCACACCACATTTTATGATCTAATTCGATTTATTACAGACATTATGATATGGCTCTGTTTCTCTGAAAAACAGGTCACCTCTTACACTAGTTACTTAACCATTAGCTATCTCCTAGCCGACAAGAGTGGGGACTTTTACATCTCTTTTTCTAGTAATGGATAATAGTGCCTCCTGGAATAAGAATCAAAAACCTTAATAATATTCATAGCCTCTGACTCAGCAATTCCACTTCGAGCAGGTAACCCTAGGAAAATGGCCAAAGATTTGCACAAAGGAAGGTTACAGGGGCACTCTTTATCTTCAGCAGGGAAGACCTCACTAGGAAATTTGGTACAATTTCTCCAAAGCAAACATGGGGACACAGTTGGCCACAGAGCATCAACCTAAGTTGGTAATGACGTGGAGAAATGGCAACCTCTCCAACTCACTAAGCACTAACAGGGCCTGAGGCATGCCATACCCCGAGGGCCTAGGAGGTAAGCCAGACTGCAGCAGCCCCTTTCTCTCTAGTCTCCGGGAGGTCTCCCAAGAAGGAGCCCTCCAGTTCCCTGGTCTTCCAGCTATCTCCAAGTCCTATCTGGGAAATTGTCTGGTTCAAAGGGTAGCTCACGGGATAAAGCCTAGAGAGTGGTCCATCCCTCACAATCCAATAAATTCCCCCTCACCCTCACCCCATCACCCTACAAGTTACCACTCAGCTTTGTTCCTCTGCCCTCAAAAGGGTCATCTCCTAAGCTGTTCTCCGAAGTTCCTCTCTACCAGGCTTGTGTTTAAACAAACACAGACAGCCCTTTTACTGCTCCCCTGTGGCAGTAAATTAATTCAGTGTGTCATATGGCTTATTGGTCAGCTTCTTTGGGTTGCAAGTAACAAAAACACACTCAAAGAATTTTCAACCAGGGCTTCCCTGGGGCTCAGCAGTAAAGAATCCACCTGCCAATGCAGGAGACACAGATTCAGTCCCTGATTCGGGAGGATCCCACATCCAGCAGAGCAACTAAGCCCGTGTGCCACAACTATTGAGCCTGTGCTCTGGAGCCTGGGAGCCGCAACCACTGAGCCCACGTGCTGCAACTGCTGACGCCCAAGCACCCTAGAGCTCGAGCTCCACAAGAGAAGCCACTGCAATGAGAAGCCCGCGCACTGCAACTAGAGAGTAGCCTCAGCTCTCTACAGCTAGAGATAAGCCTGCGCAGCAGCAAAGACTCAGCACAGCCAAAAATAAGTAAATAACATTATTTTTTTTTAATAAATTTTTCAACCAAAAGAAGAAGGAAGGAAAGTAGAAAGGAAGGAAGAGAGGGGTGGAGGGAAGGAAAGCAAAGGAAAAACAGAGAAGGAAAGGGGAAAAAAAGAACGTGGAAGGGAGAAATCTAGGAACAAATTGTTTCCTCCGTGCTTTATTTTCACTGCCTGCTTTCTGAGTGTTGGCTCCACGCTCAGTTTGCCTGTCCATCCTCGTGTAACAGCAAAAATGGCCACTAGCTGCTCTGAACTTAACATCAACTTCCCAACTAATGATTCCATCAGTGATCATGTGGGGTGGGAGATCAGAAGTGTGGGCCTGGGGCAGCCCATCTCTTTTTTGCTGGTTCCAGGAAATATATCAGGGAAGGCTCTGGGTAGCCTGGCTTGGGTAATGTGCTGAACTCTAAACCCATCACAGTGGCCAGAGGACCTCTGCACGTGGGTATAACATACAGATACATAAATATGCACATCATTGGTCCACCCCTTGGTGCTGGGGAGTGAGGTGGGCCTCATCTGAACTCTATGGGACTAAGAATCAAAGGTGGTTCCCTGAAGACATGCTAGACAAAGAAGAAAGCCGGTCCTTTCCACTTGACCGGCCCTGTCCCAATCCCCATCTGTCCCCGTCCACAGTCAGGCTCCCCAGTCTCCTCTGCATTTGGTCAGGAGTCAGCCTCACAGACTGACATGTGCGTGTTCAGCAGGTAGCCCCAGTCCAAGGTGGTCATCAAGTTCCTCCACGCTGCTCCCAGCGTCAGATCTGGGTCTACTCTTGGACCCAGCAACAGCTGCTACAGGGAAGATTCTTAGAGTTTGCCCAAGTCTGGCTTCACCCACAGTGAAGTCCCTACACCCGCCTCTAGGAGCGATCACTGAGGCAGGCTCTGGACAGAGGCAGGAGCTCCATGGCTGCCCGGGTGGCCGTGCAACTTGTGCCCTGATCAACCTTAGCTTGCCAAGTCGTGCCCTGACACAGGTCTGCATCTACCCCGAGGAAGGGGGGCCTGCTCACAACTCATCAGGCTCTTTACAGGCTAACAACCGCCCGCTTAGACGGTAAAGAATCTGCCTGCAATACAGGAGACCCGGGTTCGACCCCTGGTTTGGGAAGATCACTTGGAAAAGGAAATAGCAACCCACTCCAGTATTCTTGCCTGGAGAATCCCATGGATAGAGGAGCCTGGTGGACTACAGTCCATGGGGTCACAAAGAGACGCGACTGAAGCGACTAACACACACAACTGCCTGCCTGCAGCTCCTGGACAGATAAGGGGAGACACATTGCCCCAAGGCTTATCCAGGGAGAATTTCAAGGCTTGGACTTTAGACCCAGGACACCTGGCTTGAGTAACAGAAAGACTGTCTTACGTAGTATTTTATTGTTTCTGGGTGTGACGCAGCTGGAGTTAGAGGCAGCCAACCTGCAATTCCGCAGTCCTCCTTGCCAGCACACTTCCTTCTCCCCACAGCTGCCAACATCACCCAATGCTGGGAACTAACACCGGAAGACACGGGAGCAGCAACCAGCCATCTGAATGTGTCCTTTTCTCGTTTCTATCCCTTGCGCTGCTTTCAGCTGCTCAGGGACCAAACCAAAATGAAAGAAATTTGAGCAGAAGCCAACGAGTCATTCTTGCCGAGCCTTGAAACCCAGACCAAACACCAGTCCCCCAAGCCCACCAACTAGCGGTGAGGCTCCTGCCCAAAGGCTGAAAATGACTCAGCACAGCTTCCAGGGGAGTTAAAGCCATTTGTGTGTGTGTGTTAAGTTGCTTCAGCCGTGTCTGACTCTTTGCAACCCCGCCATGAACTGTAGCCCGCCAGGCTCTTCTGTCCATGGGATTCTCCAGGCAAGAAGACTGGAATGGGTTGCCATGCCCTCCTCCAGGGGAGCTTCCCAACCCAGGGATGGAACCTGGGTTTCTTACATCTCCTGTACTGGCAGGCAGGTTCTTTACCTCTAGCGCCCCCCGAGAAGCCCATCAGGAAAGTCATTTATTAATATTATATTCTGAGTACGAATGATTAACATACATTATCTCATCAAACTCCACAACAATACCCACTCCAATATCTTCCTTTCCAAACAAGAAAACTGAGGGACTTCCCTGGCAGTCCAGTGCTTCCACTGCAAGGGGCACGGGTTCAATCCCTGGTTGGGAAACTAAGATCCCACAAGCAGTATGTAATGGCCAGAAAAAGAAGAGAGGGAGAGAAAACCAAGGTTGAACAGTTTGCCCATGATTACAGACCAGCAGCCAACTGAAGGACCCTCTGCCGTTACTCTTCAAGCCTCTTTGATTATGGGGAGTTCTATCAGGGCCTCCCAGACCATAGGCTGAAACGTGCCTTCCTCACAGCGTCTGGCTGTGGGGTAACCATGTGAAGAACGGATGAGATGTCCAGAACATTCCCTGGGCTCCTACTCTCTGGTCCCAAAGGCAAGAAGTGCATGAGTCCCAGCTCCAGGGTTTTGATCCTCTGTGAGGTCTCAGAGGAGCTGCTCACGGGGGCAGCAGGCTAAGGCTCCCATTCAGACATGAATTTCTCAACCATGGGAGTTAAAAGATGAGGATCAGATTGGCTCTGACGTTCTCTGACTCCCCAGGTAGGATTGTTTTCACTGTTGCTTTCCAGGTTCTGAAGAAAATTCTACTTTTTCTACACTCAAAGCAAAAATGCCATTAAGAGGAGGTATGGGTCCCTTTGGACAGGTTCCCCATACTTTGCCCTTGGCTCCAGAACAGTCCACTAAGCTGTCTCACATAACAGATTCCAGGATGGGAAGGACCCTGTGAGCAATATAAGCTCTAGCTCAACAGTGTCAGTGGTGGCCCAGGTTCTGTCGTCCAAATTCTGGTCGGCCCTGCCACTGTGTGCTTTGTTCTTAAGCTTTTCAGGGGGTGTCTTATTCTTTCAAAGGAATGAAAGCTGTCTTGGAGGCTCCCAGAAAACACCTTTCTTTGCCCATCACTGGCAAGGAAATCACCATATTGAACTTAAACTAATGGCCAAGGGATGAAAAATGCCAGGAGGTCAAATACCCTGACCACTATAGCCTTCAAATTCAGTACCCTCCTCAGGGTACTGAAGCCAGGGCAGGATAACACTCTACAGAGCCCATCAGGGTTCTAAAAGTGTGTCTAGGGTGCTCCAGTGGGGCTTCTCCTCTTTCTATTCTTGAGGCATCCTTGTTTGTACCTGCTAAGTCACTCGGTAGTTCAGCAAGCCTGGAACAGTTTTCCATAAACCTCCTGTAACAGCTGAACCCCAGAATATTTTAAGTCTTGAAAATGAACGTGTGTGTGTGTATGATCATCTGCTCAGTCATGTCCATCTACGGAGCCTGCCAGGTTCCTCCGTCCATAGGACTCCCCAGGCAAGAATACCGGAGTGAGTTGCCATTTTCTCCTCGAGGGCATCTTCCCGACCCAGACTCTATTACATCTCCAGAGTCTCCTACATTATCAGGCAGAGTCTTCACCACCAAGTCACCTGGAAAGCTGATAATTAATAAGCAGAGCCAATATCCTTTCAAAGTTTGAGCTCACCCTTGTTAGGACAATAGAATGCGGTCCCACCTTCCTGCAGTCTGGAGGATGCACTTCAATCAAGGCACACACTCGGGCCTGTCTTTTCCTGGTGGTGTCAGATGTAAAGGAGTGCATTCAGGCTCCTCGAAGGTCCAATAAACTAGATAAGCTACATCCCCATTCATCTTTTCCATGGAGTACAAAAAGGAATCAGAGATGTTCTGGGGCATCCCTTCAAACTTATAAAATTCTATGATTAAGTAAGAATGTGGGTTTTTTCCTCACTAACTATAGGTGTTTCTTAGTATCACTCCTCACCAAATACCACCATCTTCCTATCTGGCAGTAGGTCCCATGTGTGAGAAAACATTTACACATTCCCACCGCGCTGGACTGTTTTTTTCCCACTGTTATGTTGCAGGTGGGGTGGGGTTGTAGACTTTGCTGATAATCAGCAACTCTTTAAAGAACTATAAATCCATGATTTCAACAGTAAAATCTATTTTAATCTGCCCTCAGCAAATATAACACACATTCCATTCAGGGAGAAAGAAAAGATGATTGTATTAGTTTAGGACTTCCCCTTCAGTCTCTCCTGATGGCTGAGTGTTTAGAAATGCCTGAGATCAAAGCCCTCCGGATGTATCTGCAGATTCAGGTAAAACAAACCCAGGAGAGGGCAGAGGAGCAGCACTTGGCAGGGTGTGGCCTCTGCCCATTCTGCCAACCGCACCTGGAGGAAAGGCCCCCTCTGTACTTATGGGCTGCCACTGCAGAGTGCCAACATTTTTTAAAGGCTACTCCGGGAGTTGGTGATGGACAGGGAGGCCTGGCGTGCTGCGGTTCATGGGGACTCAAAGAGTCGGACATGACTGAGCAACTGAGTTGTTTGATTGATTCAATCAGACAAAGCCAAGATTCAATCCCAGGTCTCACTCCAAAACTCTTTTCACTTTGCAAAAATCCTATGCTGTTGATATTCTATCTACCTAGAAAACCCAAGAGAGACCACTGGAAATCTATCAGAACCACAGAGAAAGCTCAATAAGTTGATTGCTTTTAAAATAACTTTAACCTCTTCATAATATAATGAAAAATTACTATTTATGGTACTTGCTAAAATCAGGATGACTCCTTCTCTGCCCTATGTTTCTAAAAAGAATCAAAAGAAACCAGTAAGAGTTTCCTGGGAGGAAGACTAGGTGACCAGGAATAGGAGTAGTTTACTATACTAGTTGAGCTTTTTCAAATCCTGAAAGATGATGCTGTGAAAGTGCTGCACTCAATATGCCAGCATATTTGGAAAACTCAGCAGTGGCCACAGGACTGGAAAAGGTCAGTTTTCATTCCAATCCCAAAGAAAGGCAATGCCAAAGAATGCTCAAACTACCACACAATTGCACTCATCTCACATGCTAGTAAAGTAATGCTCAAAATTCTCCAAGCCAGGCTTCAGCAATACACAAACCTGAACTTCCTGATGTTCAAGTTGGTTTTAGAAAAGGCAGAGGAACCAGAGATCAAATTGCCAACATCCACTGGATCATGGAAAAAGCAAGAGAGTTCCAGAAAAACATCTATTTCTGCTTTATTGACTATGCCAAAGCCTTTGATTGTGTGGATCACAATAAACTGTGGAAAATTCTCAAAGAGATGGGAATACCAGACCACCTGACCTGCCTCTTGAGAAATCTGTATGCAGGTCAGGAAGCAGCAGTTAGAACTGGACATGGAACAACAGACTGGTTCCAAATAGGAAAAGGAGTACGTCAAGGCTGTATATTGTCACCCTGCTTATTTAACTTATATGCAAAGTACATCATGAGAGATGCTGGACTGGAAGAAATACAAGCTGGAATCAAGATTGCCGGGAGAAATATCAATCACCTCAGATATGCAGATGACACCACCCTTATGGCAGAAAGTAAAGAGGAACTAAAAAGCCTCTTGATGAAAGTGAAAGTGGAGAGTGAAAAAGTTGGCTTAAAGTTCAACATTCAGAAAACGCAGATCACGGCATCCGGTCCCATCACTTCATTGGAAATAGATGGGGAAACAGTGGAAACAGTGGCTGACTTTATTTTTGGGGGCTCCAACATCACTGCAGATGGTGATTGTAGCCATGAAATTAAAAGACGCTTACTCCTTGGAAGGAAAGTTATGACCAACCTAGATAGCATATTCAAAAGCAGAGACATTACTTTACCAACAAAGGTCCGTCTGGTCAAGGCTATGGTTTTTCCTGTGGTCATGTATGGATGTGAGAGTTGGACTGTGAAGAAAGCTGAGTGCTGAAGAATTGATGCTTTTGAACTGTGGTGTTGGAGAAGACTCGAGAGTCCCTTGGACTGCAAGGAGATCCAACCAGTCCATTCTGAAGGAGATCAGCCCTGGGATTTCTTTGGAAGGAATGATGCTAAAGCTGAAACTCCAGTACCTTGGCCACCTCATGCGAAGAGTTGACTCATTGGAGAAGACTCTGATGCTGGGAGGGATTGGGGGCAGGAGGAAAAAGGGACAACAGAGGATGAGATGGCTGGATGGCATCACTGACTCAATGGACATGAGTCTGAATGAACTCCAGGAGCTGGTGATGGACAGGGGGGCCTGGTGTGCTGTGATTCATGGGGTTTCAAAGAGTTGGACACGACTGAGAGACTGAACTGAACTGACTATACTTGTGACCTTTTGATCATTGTGCCAATAGGTAATATGCATGTTACCTACAGAAAATAAAAAAGTTTCCCTGTGACTTAAGAAGCAGTGAGGCAAAAACTTCAGGACACTAAGAGGACATTAAAAAAATCAGAACATTAAGAAATACATTGAGTTATTCTATCACTTCTCCTTTACTTTCTAAATGAAACAATATTAAACAATATTCCACTGCTATCTGATAGATTTCAATTCTTTCTAATGACATCTACTATTTCTTCAAATGTCTTAGAAGACAGGAACCGCCTCTGTTTTTTTAGGGATAAATAACAGATGAAGAAACAATGGAAACAGTGAGAGACTTTATTTTCTTGGGCTCCAAAATCACTGCAGATGGTGACTGCAGCCATGAAATTAAAAGACGCTAGCTCTTTGGAAGAAAGCTATGACCAGTCATAGCTTTAACATGTTCTGACAGCATATTAAAAAGCAGAGACATTACTTTGCCAACAAAGGTCCATCTAGTCAAAGCTACGGTTTTTCCAGTAGTCATGTATGGTTGTGATAGTTGGACTATAAAGAAAGCTGAGCACAGAAGAATTGATGCTTTTGAAGTGTGGTGTTGGAGAAGACTCTTGAGAGTCCCTTGGACTGCCAGGAGATCCAACCAGTCCATCCTAAAGGAAATCAGTCCTGAATATTCATTGGAAGGACTGATGCTGAAGCTGAAACTCCAATACTCTGGCCACCTAATGCAAAGAACTGACTTATTGGAAAAGACCCTGATGCTGGGAAAGATTGAAGGCAGGAGGAGAAGGGGATGACAGAAGATGAGATGGATGGCATCACTGACTCGATGGACATGAGTCTGAGCAAGCTCTGAGAGTTGGTGATGGACAGGGAAGCCTGGTGTGCTGCAGTCCATGGGATTGCAAAGAGCTAGACACAACTGGGCGACTGAACTGGGGGAAAATTTGCTCTGGTGGAGAGTTTATTGCTATATTCTTTTCAGGTTGAGATCTAATTACTTCAGTTTCAGAAGGTTCAGTGAGCATATCTCTTTCTTTATTTGTTTATATGTTATTTTACTTTTGGCTGTGCTGGGCCTTCGTTCTGCACACAGCCTTTTCTCTAGCTGTGGTGAGCGGGGGCTACTCTCTAACTGCAGTGTGCAGGTTTCCTGTTGCAGCAGCTTCTCATCTCAGAGCACAGGCTCCAGATGTGTAAGCTTCAGTAGTTGTGGCGCATGGGTTTACTCTGCCACATGTGGGGTCTTCCCTGGACTAGGTATTGAATCCATGTCACCTGTATTGCAAGGCAGATTCTTAATCACTGGACCACCAGGGAAGCCCCTCTTTCTATTTTAAGAAAAAGAATTATTAAATAATAAGATATAATGTGTGGCAGAAAGAGTTCTCATAGCAAAATCTTGCAAGCATTTAGATGTTCTATTCTCCACAATTACTAAATTTCTCTTTTGCAAAAGGTACACAAAGATTTGGGGCATCTCTAGTGCTTTTGAGAAGAAAATCATGTGTGATTTAAGTAGAAGTGTCCTTAGTCATAGTGTGACAACCCCTTGTGTTTCCCAGGGGAAGAAACATTATTCATTGTATAACATAAGGAGGCTTCAGTTACAGAAAAATGGAGGAGTTCCCTGTGGTCCAATGGTTAGGACCCAACAATTTCATTGCTGGGGCCTGGGTTCAATCCCTGGTCAGGGAACTAAGATCCCAAAAGCCATACAGCATGGCCAAAAAGAAAAGGAAAAAGAAAAAATGGACCAAGAGTGACTTAGAATAGATAATATTTACATTAACCAAAATAATAATAATAATACCAAGGAACAGTTTTAATAAGAACTGTGCAGATTGGAGGGAAGGAGAGGGAGAAAATCAGAAAACTTTTCTGAGGACTATAAAACAAGGACCTGAACAAATGGAGAGAATCGTAGAAAGTCATGGCAAAGTGATCAGACCCGGGGGTCACTGTGATCTGGGGATCTGCTATGTTTATAAACTGCTCACATATGAAAATGGGGAGAGCACTGACAGCCCCCACTCCAGAAGACAGCAATAAGGAGATTCCTACTCCTTCCTAGAGAAAGGGGGCTGCTTCCTGTGATACATTATACCTGTCTTCACGAAGGATAAAGAGGCCAGCGTTTTCTGCAGCAAAGGGGGCTAGACAAGCTGCGCCTAAACTTGTGATGAGCTGTATTTTCTTATCAAGTCTCCACCTTGAGTGCTTGTCCCATGTCCACAGTCTTATCTCATACATGGCTACTGGACTAGTCAGGGTTCTCTAGAGAAACAGAACCAGACATGCACAGAGAGATTCATTTTAAAGAACTGGCTCACACAACTGTGAAGGCCCGCATGTCTGAAATGTGTAGGGCAGGCCAGGAGGCCACAAACTCAGGCGGAACTTCGATGCTGCAGTCTTGAGGCAGAACTGATTGTTCCAGGGAAACCTCGGGCTGTGCTGTTAAGGTCTGCGAGTGACTGAATGCAGCCCACTTACATCGTGGAGGGTCATCTGCTTTCATTAAAGTCATTTAACTGAACATCACTATAGAAGATGTTTTCCCAGTGGTGGCTCAGTGGTAAAGAATCCATCTGCCAATGCAGGAGATGCAAGTTTGATCCCTCCTTCAAGGGGATCCCCTGGAGAAGGAAATGGCAACCCACTCCAGTATTGTTGCCAGGGAAATCCCACGGACAAAGGAGCCTGGTGGGCTACAGTCCATGGGGTTGCACAGAGTCGGACATGACTAAGCGACTAAACAGCAAGAGAATATGTTAGTGACATCTCAAATGCACACATGAAATTAAAAGATGCTTGCTCCTTGAAAGAAAACCTATGACAAACCTAGGCAGTGTACTAAAGAGAAGAGACATTATTTGCCAACAAAGGTCCATATAGTCAAAGCTATGGTTTTTCCAGTAGTCATTTATGGATTTGAGAGTTGGACCATAAAGAAAGCTGAGCACTGAAGAATTGATGCTTTTGAACTGTGGTGCTGAAGAGTCCTTTAGAGGTGCTCTTGAGAGTCCTTTAGACTGCAACGAGATCAAACCAGTCCATCCTAAAGGAAATCAGTCCTGAATATTCACTGGAAGGACTGATGCTGAAGCTGAAATCCCTTATGACTATACAGTGGAAGTGAGAAATAGATTTAAGGGACTAGATCTGATAGAGTGCCTGATGAACTATGGACTGAGGTTCGTGACATTGTACAGGAGATAGGAATCAAGACCATCCCCATGGAAAAGAAATGCAAAAAAGCAAAATGGCTGTCTGAGGAGGCCTTACAAATAGCTGTGAAAAGATGGGAAACGAAAAGCAAAGTAGAAAAGGAAAGATATACCCATTTGAATTCAGAGTTCCAGAGAATAGCAAGGAGCGATAAGAAAGCCTCCCTCAGTGATCACTGCAAAGAAATAGAGGAAAACAACAGAATGGGAAAGACTAGAGATCTCTTCAAGAAAATTAGAGATACCAAGGGAACATTTCATGAAAAGATGGGCTCAATAAAGGACAGAAATGGTATTCATCTAACAGAAGCAGAAGATATTAAGAAGAGGTGGCAAGAATACACAGAAGAACTGTACAAAAAAGATCTTCATGACCAAGATAATCACAATGGTGTGATCACTCACCTAGAGCCAGACATCCTGGAATGTGAAGTCAAGTGGGCCTTAGAAAGCATCACTACGAACAAAGCTAGTGGAGGTGATGGAATTCCAGTGGAGCTATTTCAAATCCTGAAAGATGATGCTGTGAAAGTGCTGCACTCAATATGCCAGCAAAATTGGAAAACAGCAGTGGCCACAGGACTGGAAAAGGTCAGTTTTCATTCCAATCCCAAAGAAAAGCAATGCCAAAGAATGCTCAAACTACCAAATAATTGCACTCATCTCACACGCTAGTAAAGTAATGCTTAAAATTCTCCAAGCCAGGCTTCAGCAATACGTGAACCATGAACTTCCAGTGTTCAAGCTGGTTTTAGAAAAGGCAGAGGAACTAGAGATCAAATTGCCAACATCCGCTGGATCATCAAAAAAGCAAGAGACTTCCAGAAAAACATCTATTTCTGCTTTATTGACTAGGCCAAAGCCTTTGACTGTGTGGATCACAATAAACTGTGGAAAATTCTCAAAGAGATGCGCATACCAGACCACCTGACCTGCCTCTTGAGAAATCTGTATGCAGGTCAGGAAGCAGCAGTTAGAACTGGACATGGAACAACAGACTGGTTCCAAATAGGAAAAGGAGTATGTCAAGGCTGTATATTGTCACCCTGCTTATTTAACTTCTATGCAGAGTACATCATGAGAAACGCTGGGCTGGAAGAAGCACGAGCTGGAATCAAGACTGCCAGGAGAAACATCAATAACCGCAGATATGCAGATGACACCACCCTTGTCGCAGAAAGTGAAGAGGAACTAAAAAGCCTCTTGATGAAAGTGAAAGAGGAGACTGAAAAAGTGGGCTTAAAGCTCAACATTCAGAAAACGGAGATCATGGCATCTGGTCCCATCACTTCATGGGAAATAGATGGGGAAACAATGGAAACAGTGTCAGACTTTATTTTTTTGGACTCCAAAATCACTGCAGATGGTGACCGCAGCCATGAAATTAAAAGACACTTACTCCTTGGAAGGAAAGTTATGACCAACCTAGATAGCATATTCAAAAGCAGAGACATTACTTTGCCAACAAAGGTCCATCTAGTCAAGGCTATGGTTTTTCCAGTGGTCATGTATGGATGTGAGAGTTGGACTGTGAAGAAAGCTGAGCGCCGAAGAATTGATGCTTTTAAACTGTGGTGTTGGAGAAGACTCTTGAGGGTCCCTTGGACTGCAAGGAGATCCAACCAGTCCATCCTAAAGGAGATCAGTCCTGGGTGCTCATTGGAAGGTCTGATGCTGAAGCTGAAACTCCAGTACTTTTGCCACCTGATGCAAAGAGCCGACTCATTTGAAAAGACCCTGATGCTGGGAAAGATTGAGGGCAGGAGGATAAGGGGACAACAGAGGATGAGATGGTTAGATGGCATCACCGACTCAATGGACATGGGTTTGGATGGACTCCGGGAGTTGGCGATGGACAGGGAGGCCTGGGGTGCTGGGGTTCGTGGGGTCGCAAAGAGTCGGACACGACTGAGCGACTGAACTGAACTAACTAATGTGTATGATTATATTTACATAGAAAAAAATAGAACATATTATACCAAGTGAATAACAGCAGTTATCTCTAGGTGTCAAATAATGGGTAGTTTATTTTCTTGTGATTTTCTGTGCTTTTTATAAATAGGATATTTGGGAATTAGAAAAACAATAAATAAACATTACACACCCTCTCGCTCTTCTAACTGCCTCCTTTTTCTTGTTTCCTCTTCTATTCTCTTCAGGTTCTTTGTCCAGAGCCCAGAGCAGCGCCATGCTGAGCCATAGTGGAGCCTGAGGAGAAAGGGAATTGGCTTTAATGCAAGGACACTCTTTAGTGATACTTTTCAAATCTAATTCTTCATTTGTTTCATTTTCAGTTGAGACTGCCATGTTTAACAATTTCTCTTGGTCAAGTGATGATCTTAAATACATTTTAATTATCTTAAGCTGAAGTAAAATTAGCATCACCGACTCGATAGACACGTGTTTGAGTAAGCGCCAGGAGTTGGTGATGGATAGGCAGGCCTGGCGTGCTGCAGTCCATGGGGTCGCAAAGAGTCGGACACGACTGAGCGACTGAACTGAACTGAAGTAAAATCATAGCAAATTCTGTGTTGGTATAAAGAAAATATTTAATACTAAAATAATATTGTGAGTTTTAATATACTTTTCATTCTTTTCAATATTTTTTCGTTAATTTAACGTGCTAGAAAAAAATAAGCATTTTAAAAATACAGACAAGCGTGGATAGGGAATTACATAGCATCCCAGTGGTTAGGACTCAGCGCTCTCACTGCCAAGGACCCAGGTTTGATCCCTGGTCAGGGGATTAAGATCTCACAAGCCTAATGGAAAAGCAAAAAAATTAATAGAAAAAAAACCACATAGATATAGAGTGTGCACATTTTTTTCTTTTACCTCAGGCTCCAACATGGCTCAGGCTCAGGCTCCAAGCACTACTCTTTATTTTAAATTGTTCATATTTTGTTCATCATAGATATTTTTTTATTAATTTTGATTCTTTTTTTACTTAAAAAATTTTATTTATTTATTTATTTTGACTGCACTGGGTCTCAGTTGCAGCACGTGGGATCTTCCATCCTTGTTGAGGAATAAGAAGTCTTTAGTTGCAGCATGTGGGATCTAGTTCCCTGACCTGGGATCGAACCCAGGCCCCATGCATTGGGAGGACTGAGTCTTAGCCACTTCACCACCAGGTAAGTCCCTCGATGTTTTAAATACTACATTATATATACCAAGAGAACGCATTGGTCATAGCAAAACCCTCTTCCAACAACACAGGAGATGACTCTACACATGGACATCACCAGATGGTCAACACCAAAATCAGATTGATTCTATTCTTTGCAGCCAAAGATGGAGAAGCTCTATACAGTCAGCAAAAACAAGTCTGGGACCTGACCGTGGTTCAGATCATGAGCTCCTTGTTGCAAAATTCAGACTGAAATTGAAGAAAGTAGAGGAAACCTCTAGACCATTTAGATATGACCTAAATCAAATCCCTTGAGATTATACAGTGGAAGTGACAAATAGATTCAAGGAATTAGATCTGATAGAACTATGGATGGAGGTTCATAACATGGTACAGGAGACAGTGACCAAAACCATGCCAAAGAAAAAGAAATGCAAGAAGGCAAAATGGTTGTCTGAAGAGGGCTTACAAATAGCTGAGAAAAAAAGAGAAGCAAAAGCTAAACAAGAAAGGAAAAGATATACCTATTTGAATGCAAAGTTCCAAAGAACAGGAAGGAGAGATAATAAAGCCTTCTTAAGTGAACAATGCAAAGAAACAGGAAAACAATGGAATGGGAAAGACTAGAGATCTCGTCAAGAAAATTAGAGACATCAAGGCAACAATTCGTACAAAGATGGGCACAATAAAGGACAGAAATGATAAGGACCTAACAGAAGCAGAAGAGATTAAGAAGAGGTGGCAAGAATACACAGAACTGTACAAAAAAGATCTTAATGACCCAGATAACCATAATGGTGTAGTCACTTACCTAGAGCCAGACATCCTAGAGTGTGAAGTCAAGTGGGCCTTAGGAAGCATCACTAGGAATAAAGCCAGTGGAAGTGATGGAATTCCAGCTGAGCTACTTCAAGTACTGAAAGATGATGCTGTTAAAATGTTGCATTCAATATGCCAGCAAATTTGGAAAACTCAGCAGTGGCCATAGGACTGGAAAAGGTCAGTTTTCATTACAATCCCAAAGAAGGGCAATGCCAAAGAATGTTCAAATACCATACAATTGAACTCATTTCACACGCTAGCAAGGTAATGCTCAAAATTCCTCAAGCTAGACTTCAACAGTAAGTGACCCCACCTTGCTTCATTTACTACATGAAAGCCTTTGACTATGTGGATCACAACAAACTTGGAAAATTTTTAAAGAGATTGGAATACCAGATCACCTTACCTGCCCCCTGAGAAACCTGTATGCAGTTCAAGAAGCAACAGTTAGAACCAGACATGGAACAATGGACTGGTTCAAAATTGGGAAAGGAGTCCATCAAGGCTGTATATTGTCACCTTGCTTATTTATTTGTAGAGTACATCATGCAAAATGCTGGGCTGGATGACTCACAAGCTGGAATTAAAATTGCCAGGGGAAATATCAATAACCTCCTATATTCAGATGACACCACTTTAATGGCAGAAAGTAAAGAGGAACTAAAGAGCCTCTTAATGAGGGTGAAAGAGGAGAGTGATGGGGCCAGATACCATGATCTTAGTTTTTTGAGTGTTGAGTTTTAAGCCAGCTTTTTCACTCTCCTCTTTCACGTTCATCAAGAGGCTCTTTAGATCCTCTTTGCTTTCTAACATTTATTGAGTGCTTACTGTACACTGGGCACTAGGTTAAACATTTTACTTATTTATTCTAACAATGCAACCATAATTAATACTGTACCTTTTTAGGGATGAGGAAGTTGAAGCCCACAGAGGAGTGAACTATCATGCATGAGTGATTATGGCAGGACTTGGAACAGCTCTGTTTGGGTTCCTAAAACATTTCTTGCTTTTTTTAAAAGTATTTATTTATTCATTGGCTGTGTCAGGTCTTAGTTGCAACAGTTGGGATCTTTCGTTGCCCCTCATGGTCTTGGTCTGCCACAGGTTGTATCTTAGTTCTCCAGCTAGGGACGGAACCCAGGTCTCCTGCATTGGAAAGGGGATTCTTTTATATATATATATAAGTTTTTTAATTGAAGGATAATTGCTTTACAGAATTTTGTGGCTTTCTATCATACATCAATAAGAATCAGCCATAGTACACCCATGTCCCCTCCCTCCCAGACCCTTCTCCCATCTCCCTCCCCATCTCACCCTTCATCCTGTCACAGAGCCCCTGTTTAAGTTCCCTGAGTCATACAGAAAATTCCCATTGGCTATCTATTTTACACTGGAGAAGGAAATGGCAACCCACTCCAGTGTCTTGCCTGGAGAATCCCAGGGACAGGGGAGCCTAGTGGGCTGCCATCTATGGGGTCGCACAGAGTCGGACACGACTGAAGCTACTTAGCAGCAGCAGCAGCATCTATTTTACACACAATATTGTAAATTTCTGTTACTCTCTCCATACATCTCCCGTTCTCCCTCCTCTCTTCCTTCCATGTCCATAGGTCTGTTCTCTATGTCTGTTTCTCCATTGCTGGTGGTTTCTCTTCAGATCCAGGGGAATGAGATGAAAAAGAGGAAGGCGAAATAGGAAGAGAAAAGAGATAAATGGATGTAAACAGAAGAATCAAACCATCCCATTTTCATGTCAGTTATCTACTCCACCTGCACAGCCACCTCTAAGGCACCATTAATCCTTACAGATCAGAAACTGAGACAGAAGTTCAGGAGACTGTTAGGTTCCTTCCACGGGGGTACCTACAGAGGGCGGGGGAGGGGTACAGTCTGCCCTCCCTCCTGACCTCCCTAGCAGTTTCCCCGACAGCTTCTCCACAATCTTTCCCTCCCAGGTGGCGGCAGCACATCCTCCTTGTGAGCAAGTCTCCCTCATTCTGCCCCACCCAGAAGTGGGCGTCCTCTTGCCAGAGACCACGTGTGCTAGGGGCCAAGGCTGAAGTCAGTAGCCTCCCAGAGCTGTTCTTGTCTGCCAGCTTCCTGTCAATGTGCACCACACCACGCTTCCTGCCTTGCTGGGGGGATCCCCCTGAAGCACACTGTGAAAAGCGAAACTTCAGAATACCCCAAAACAGAATCTAAATTGGCCAAAGAATAAGAATTTGAGGGAAAAAAAAAGAGAGAGAGAAGATATTCACAGGGCTTGTTGAGGCATGGGAAATCCAGGCCTGTCTGGCAGAAGAGCTCAATGATGGGACGTTTCCGTCAGGAGCAGGCAGAGATGATTTCTGGAGAGGGGTGACGGAAATGAATCTTCACTGTCTACTTTTCTCTAGTGCTTGAATTTCTTTTTAACCAGGTGGCTTTATAACATTTTCAATTACAGAAACTATTTTAAAGTGGCCTGCCATGCAGTCACCATCCTGTGTGGCTCACCTTCCTGTGAGAAGAGAACAGCTCAGTCAGGGCATGACACATTAGGGGTGGGGTCACACATCCGGTCTACTACATATGCCTCCAAATTATGCAACTCATTGTTCTGAGGACTCAAAGTCACGTTTTAAAATCAGAGTCAGCTAAAGTAAAACTGGAAGAGAAATTTGCTTCTGGAATGTGGAGCACACAGCACAGACCGATGCTGCTTCCTTGGGCAGCACCCTCTCAGGGACTCTGGGATTGGGTTAGTGGTCATGACTCTGTCCTGGGGAAGAATTGAGGCGGTGAGTCCAGTCTAGCCCATCACCCTCAGGTCAGGTTGGGTCCTGTCAGACTCGCACAGGAGTGTCGAGCATCCAGAAAGAGAGAAATGAGGGGCAGCATCCCACAGTCTTCAACAGGAAATGTCCTTATTCTGAGAAAGGTAGCTGTGGAATCTGGCAAGTGACAGTGGTTGCAGCTGAAGCAGTGAGGTTAGACTGAACCCTGAGGGTCTGTAAAGGAAACAAAACAGATGATCAAGGCAAATGCTATATAAAGTCTCTTTAGAAATTTAAACCCCAGCGTGTATGCATACTCAGTCCTGTCATTGTGACCCCATGAAGTGTAGCCCGCCAGGCTCCTCTGTCCATGGGGTTATTATCCCAGCAAGAATGTTGGAGTGGGTTGTCATTTCCTCCTCCAGGGCATCTTCCTGACCCAGGGATCGAACCCACGTCTCCCGCATTGAGATGATGGATTCTTCACCACTGAGACACCTGGGAAGTCCCTTTAAACCCCAGAGTCTCTAATGTGAAAAGAAGGGAATTGAGGGCAGGGGAATTACTCAGCCACTTGGTTGGTATTAGGGGAGGAGACAGGTGAGCAGGCCAAGACTGAGTGCATACCTCCCTTTTCTACTCCTTTAGGAACATCCATCCCGATCTAGTGTAGGGGGGCAAGGTCTTCTTCCTGCTCCACTGGCCTCCTCTCTCCAGAATCCATCACTGGAGAAGCTCTGACCTCCTGAATAGCTCAGTTCTCCTGTGGGGTTCCAGATTAGAAAACAAGGTTACTTCTCTCATCCAACTGTTAATCCCAAGTGGCTTCCCCTGCTCTTCCTGGTTCATGTCACAAGTGCCTTCTTGCTCAGATCTACCCACCCACACCCCTGCCCCCGGGGTCTTATGAACTTAGAAATACAAACTCATTTAAACATCAAGACAAAAGAAAAACAGAATTGGTGGTTGAATTTTCTGCCATAGAACATTTCCAAATTACCGGCTATTTGGAGTGGTCCTTCTGTATTACTGAGACAAGGACCCAAAAGATTATATCACAGAAACCCGGTGAGCAGCCTGAGGGTGGGGGTGGTAATGAGTCAGAGCGTGGGTTTAGGAACTGAACTTACTTATTTGGATTTTAATTCCAGCTCTGACACTACTCACTCAGTGATTCTCAAAGTTGAGAATGCACCAGAATTACCTGGAGGGCTTATAAAGATACAAATTACTGGGCCCCATCCCACAAGTTTCATATTATTTAGGTCTGAGGTGGGACCCGAGAATCTACATTTCTGACAGTTTATCAGATGATGCTGAAGCCGCTGGTCTACTTTGAGCCGCACTCTCCAGCAGTGTGGTCAGCCGCCTTCCGTGTATATTCCGGACAATAATCGTAGTCATTTGCTGGGGCTAGTGTTTACCTGAGACCCGGCACATTAAGTCCTTGGCATTGTTCGTGGCACACAGCAAATTCCCTGCTCTTATTATTGGATGAAGGGGAGGAATCATTTGGTCAAGACCACTCCTCCCGATGAGAAGCAAACCTGGGACGGAGCCCCGGGGTGCCTCTCTGTCCGGCGGCGTTTCTCTGCTCCCGAGCCTCTTCCTCCAGACTCTGAGCGCTGCGGCCACACGGCCACTGAGCCCGCGCGCCGCACGCTGCGGTTCCAAGCACACGCCGGCGGCTCACGCCTGTCGTCTTTGTGGTGGCCAGGACCCTCCAATCTTTATCGACGCCGAGAGCCTGGCCGCGGAGACCGGCCCCCGGAACTTGCTGAGATCTGGAGAAGCCGGAGCAGCCGGGCTCCCAGCTGCGGCGGCGGGGGCGGGGGCGGGGTGCCTGGGCCCGGGGCAGCCCCGCAGCAAGCCGGCGTTCCGCGGCGCCGAGCAACGCTGGGGAGCTCGGCCCCCGGCACCTGACCGGGGAGGGGCGGGGAGGACGCGCCCCAGCGGCCGTGCAGGGCCCGCTCCGGCCCCGCCCTCCAGGACGTCCCGTCGGGAAACCGGTGAGCTGCACGGCCGCGTGGCTGCGGCTCCGCCCGGACACCACAGGTAAGCGGCAGAAGCAGTCTAGAGCCTTCTCTGGACTTAGAACCCAGAGCCCTCCTGCTTCCTGGGACTTCCTGCCGGTTGAGCTCGCTTCTCCCAATCCCTTGTGCCCCATCCGCCTCCCGCCTCCGCCGATCTTCTCCTCCTTTTCTTCCTCGCCACCCCCGACAGTGACACGAAGGGGCAGGGCCGGGCTGGGCCATCTGTCGTGGTGGCCTCTAGCTCCTCCCACGGTAGGACTCCCTAAACCTTCGCGCCTTCCTTAAAGGTTGACAGAAAAGCTGGGGTCTCTGGGTCCTGGAGGGGCGGGGTGGGAGAGGTGCGAGCCTCAGTGCCTCCAGGACTCTGCAACCTCTGCCCGTCACCCATGCCCTGGCATCCCTTCTGTGCCCCCATCGCCCCGCGCTGGGCCAGCCGCTGTGCTTAGCTGCAGAAAACTTTTCAGAGAGGTTCCCTCCTGCCCGGGCGGAGCGGCTTCTGAGCAGAACGGGTGAGCGGGCAAGAGAAATGTCCCTGGTGAGGGCAGGGTCTCAGACATCCTCCCTGTGGAGACTTGGGCCTGTAACGGGCAGGAACTGTGTGCTCAGTATTGTTGGGAGGGAGTCCGATGGGTCATGACTGTGACTGTCACCAACTTCCTGATTTCCTGTCACTTGTTCCAAACCCCAGGCCAACCGAAAGGAGAAATAGTTTGTTACTTGCCCCCAGAGCCTGTCATCCCAGACACTGACCTCTGCAGAGGCTAGGATAGGGCTCGTCTGTATGTATGGGGATGGTGAGGTGTCAATTTGCCAGCACAGCATAAAACAGACCCCTCTATTAGCCAACCACCCCATTGCAACATTCACAAGGAGGGTTCTAACACTGCACTCTCAGTGCACTGCCAGACCTGCAAATGCAATTTGCAGACACTGCAGGAGGTTAACAACTCTGGACACACCAAAGAACCTGGGGCTTGTGCTCATTTTGCCAGATATGTGTACACTGCCCACGCCCCATTCTCTCGGTGAATGAGCTGTGTCTCTGCCCATTACAGGAAGAGTGAAAAGGATGAGACAGGCAAATGCATGTGATCAATAGTGCAAGCTAAGGTGAGGGGTTTGAAATTTACTTTAGTTCAAGTTATCCAGCAGAAGCCAGAATCATTGCAGGTACTTCCTGACCTCCTGTTCCTTAACAGCACCATTCACTTTAGGCACCCAGAGGTAACAAAACAACTTTCAGGGGCACCAGAGCAGTTAGCAGAGCAGGCTTGTCAATGGGAAGGTAATCTAGAGCTGGAGGAACCACGAATACTGGGCTGCCTGGAAAGCCCTCATCCTTGGTAATCACTGCCTATAGTTAGCAGAACAGCTGACTCCTACCCACATGGAAGAACTCAGGCCTGAAAAGGGAAGCCCTGAGGCATGTCAAAAACTGTCTGAGATCAGAAACATCTCAGCCCCAAATTCAGCTAGGAGAAACCTGAACAGGAGATACGACCTTTGGCTTAGCCCACATAGCCATTGCCTAGAACAGAAATCAGGAATCAAAGGGACAACTAACCCTAGGGCCAAGGCAGTGGGTATAATGGAGGCAGAGAGCTGGTTCAGCTCTGTCACTAAATTAGCTGTCTGACCTTGGCCAAATCACATAAACACTCCCTGGGTGGGGAACAAATGAGAAGGTGTATATGAAAATGCTTTGTCAAAGCTCCAAGCACCAGCCAAGTACAAGGCAGCATGGTGCTATGGTTAAGATAGTGGGCTTTGGAGAGATGTGGGCTTGGGACCAAATTCTGCCTCTGCCATTTCATAGCTGTGTGTCCTTGGTCAGGTTACTAAACCTCCGTGGGCTTCAGTTTCCTTATATGTAAAATGGAAAAAGACAACTGTGTCTTGCTTTGGTATGGTAAGCAGTGATATTAAAAAAAAAGGCTCTGGTATTGTCCTGAACCTCTTCTGGCTTCATGGACATGTTCTGACATCTCCAGCCCTAGAAGTGAAGCTGTGGTCCAAAGTGGGTTTCTCTGTCCTGGGGGCACCCAGTGGCTGTGCCAAAGATTGGGTGAACTCGGCTCATCGTACAGCCCTCTGCCCCTCTCTGGGAAAGCCCAACATACCCTTTCTCATTTGATGGAAAGAGAGTGAGGGCTTGAATGAATGAGAGGTCAAGTGCAGGGCAGTGCCTGTCTCTGTGTCGAGCTCAAAGCTGTAATTGTGCTGTGTACAAGGCTTGCCCAGCGAACAAGGATGGCCTCAGTCTGGGGAGAAGAAGGACTGTTACAAGACTCTTTTGTGGCACCTGAGAGCCCTGGGAGGTCAGGTTATTCTCCAGTCTCCTGTGCAGCCTGGTCCTCAGCCCTGGGTAGAGATTTGAAGAAAGGAAGAAACTCAATCCTCACCCTCCGCGCTGCGGATAGAAGAAAACAAAGAACAGACAGATCAGGGCGTGGAATTAACAACCAGATACCTCAGGATGGACGGATGCTGCAGGAATAGGAAGGTTAGGGGAACTAGTTGGGGAAAGGATAGTAGAGGCAGAAGATTGGGGACCAGGATTTAAAGATTTGAGGAGATGAAAGAAAAGGGAACCTAGGCAGCCCAATGTCTAGACCTGTTGATTCTCCCTCCCCCATAAAATCTAGTGGGGAAGTCCTACGTGAAGAAACATGGGCCGTGAAACTTGGAAACAAATATGCCCGATACTAATGGCAGTAAGATGCACTTTAGTCTGAGAAGGCTTCTTGGAGGAGGGGAGTTTCAGGTGAGAATTCGAGAAAAGAAACATAATTTGCTTTCAGTTCAGTTCAGTCACTTAGTCGTGTCCGACTCTTTGCGACCCCATGGACTGCAGCACACCAGGCTTCCCTGTCCATCACCAACTTCCCGAGCTTACTCAAACTCAACTCATGAGTTGAGCTTACTCAACTCATGTTGGTGATGCCATCCAACCATCTTATCCCCTGTTGTCCCCTTCTCCTCTCGCCTTCAATCTTTCCCAGCATCAGGGTCTTTTCCAGTGAGTCAATTCTTTGCATCAGGTGGCCAAAGTATTGGAGTTTCAGCTTTAGCATCAGTCCTTCCAATGAATATTTAGGACTGATTTCCTTTAGGATGGACTAGTTGGATCTCCTTGCAGTCCAAGAGACTCTCAAGAGTCTTCTCCAACACCACAGTTCAAAAGCATCAATTCTTTGGTGCTCAGTTCAGTTCAGTTCAGTCGTTCAGTCGTGTCCAACTCTTTGCAACCCTGAATCACAGCACGCCAGGCCTTCCTGTCCATCACCAACTCCTGGAGTTCACTCAGACTCACATCCATCAGGTCATGGATGTGATGCAATCCAGCCATCTCATCTTCTGTTGTCCCCTTCTCCTCCTGCCCCCAATCCCTCCCAGCATCAGAGTCTTTTCCAATGAGTCAACTCTTCGCATGAGGTGGCCAAAGTATTGGAGTTTCAGCTTTAGCATCATTCCTTCCAAAGAAATCCCAGAGCTGATCTCCTTCAGAATGGACTGGTTGGATCTCCTTGCAGTCCAAGGGACTCTCAAGAGTCTTCTCCAAAACCACAGTTCAAAAGCATCAATTCTTCAGCGCTCAGCTTTCTTCACAGTCCAACTCTCACATCCATACATGACCACTGGAAAAAAACCATAGCCTTGACTAGATGGACCTTTGTTGGCTTTTTAATATGCGGTCTAGGTTGGTCATAGCTTTTCTTCCAAGAAGCAAGTGTCTTGATTTCATGGCTGCAGTCACCATCTGCAGTGATTTGGGAGCCCAAGAAAATAAAGTTTCTCACTGTTTCCATTGTTTCCCCATCTATTTGCCATGAAGTGATGAGACCAGGTGCTATGATCTTAGTTTTCTGAATGTTGAGCTTTCAGCCAACTTTTTCACTCTCCCCTTTCACTTTCATCAAAAGGCTCTTTAGTTCTTCTTCAATTTCTGCCATGAGGGTGGTGTCATCTACATATAAAGGTTATTTCTCCCAGAAATCTTGATTCCAGCTTGTGCTTCATCCACCCGGACATTTTGCATGATGTACTCTGCATATAAGTTAAATAAACAGGGTGACAATATACAACATTGATGTACTCCTTTCCCAATTTGGAACCAGTCTGTTGTTCCATGTCCCATTCTAACTGTTGCTTCTTGACCTGCATACAGATTTCTCAGGAGGCAGGTCAGGTGGTCTGGTATTCCCATCTCTTGAAGAATTTTCCACAGTTTGTTGTGATCCACACAGTCAAAGGCTTTGGTGTAGTCAATAAAGCAGAAGTAGGTGTTTTTCTGGAGCTTTCTTGCTTTTTCGATGATCCAGTGGATGTTGGCTATTTGATCTGCTTAGCAAGAACATAAGGAAAATGCTTTGAAGAGGAAAAGGTAGCCAGTGAGGGTGAGGAGCAAACAGGAAGAAGACTGCCAAGGCCATGTTTCTGCTACAGTCAAATGGTGCGAAAGGAATATGAATATGGCCCTTCTAGATTGTGAAAGCGAGAAAGAGGCCTGAGGCAGAGGAAGCTGGCAGGCAGGTTCTGCTGATCCTCCAGATGCTGGGTCATAAGAGCACAGTCTCAAAGAATGGTTTTGAAAGGGCAGAGGAAGAGGAGGATCCAGGAGGCAGAGAATGAATCAGCAGGACTCGGGAGCGTGCATGGAGTGAATCTGACGTTGAAACCCATTTAGAAACTCCATAACTGGGAGTAGAGTAGGGGCAAGAGTAGTGTCCAGGGTTTTGACGCTACTGGCTGCAATGGGGAAATTGGGAAGGCTGGCCAGCTTAGGGGGCAGGCCACAGACCCTGAGTTCAGGGTGTGGCACGTCGAGTATCCAGTGGCCCTGGGTAGAAGTCCTACAGCCAGGAGCCCACCGTACACTGAAGAGAGAAGGGAAAGCTTCAGTTCTGTCCTCTCCCATCACCTGCCCCTCAATCTGAAGATGAGCACAAGCCTTCAGGAATACCCCTTCTGTTAAACACCCCCATCCATCCCTCTCCCCCTGCCAGGTGATGGATGGTAAGACTCAGTTCAAGCTTTTTTTTCCCCCTGCCCCCCACCCCGGCTTTTTCTCAAACCCAACCTAATTGTCACCAGGGTTCCTAAGTAATTAGGGAATCCCAGCCCTTGCCCACCTAGTGTTCTTCTTCATCCCTAGGTTCTGAGGACACTCAAGGCTCAGTTTGAAACAGTTACATATCTCTGCCCGACCTGGCGGGACCTGGAGATCCTCTAGTAACGAAAACCTGTGAGCTGGTGAAATTCCTGCTTGGTCACGTATTATTTTTATTTTTCAGTAACTTGACAAACTTGGACTAGATCAAGAAACCTTCTATGGGCCAAGCCTATTCTAGGTACACAGCGTGAGTCAAGTTCAGTTGGGTTTTTTCCAACAGAAAAAATCTGTGTTTGGACAACTAGAGCTTAAAATGTTATGCAAACAAAAGATGAACCTACATCAGCCCAGGAGAAAACTTGATAGACTTGCTACTGAAATAACTTTCAGTGACTCTTTGGGGGAAAATAAAGCCACTTACTGCAGCTCTAGTGTTGAGGGGGAAAGCTGAAGTGTTTTGAAGGTGTAATTATGGGGAAAAGTGAAAACCTACCAGCATTCTGTAATCAAAAAGGCCAGAGGTGGAAGGAGGGGTTTGGAGGAGATAATTTGCTACTTTGTTCACAGCATGAGAACACAGGAAGTGAAATGCAGGTTGGGTTGGTTTTGATAACTGAGAAAGTGCTGCCTGGGAGGAAAAAAAGGAGAATCGTTTGTCCAAAACAGCCTCTTGGCCCCCCTCCCCACAACCGGTAGCTTGAAATGGACCTGCCCGCTCCCCACCGTGGTGTTAGCTCCGTCACACACCTGCCCCTAGTGAGCGTGGTGACAGCCATCACTTCTCAAGAAACCTGTAATTGAGCGATAGCCTGACTAACTTGAGCAAACATCCCTGTTGGTGGTGTTGCCACTGCTAACTTCCTGGCTGCCACGTCTCTAGGAGGTGAGCAGCTCCCTAGATAAACAGAAAGAAACTTTGTTATAAATAGGCCACCTGGCCAGCAAGGGTGTGTTCCAGGTAGCTGACCCTGGTTCTCACTAAAGCCAAAACTTTACCTGGGAACTACTTTTGTGGCATCTTCAAAGCATTTGTGGTCCTAGGTGAGAACTGGAGGAGGGCGTGCCTGGGGAAGGTGGTGGGAGGAGAGGGGAGGGGATGGGGGATGGGTAGAGGTTGGAAGGGGGGCATTTTTCAAGAAAACTTAGTACCTCTTATATGTGACAGGGTATCTCAAAAGTTTCAGGAAAGCTTTGTTGTGTGGGATCTTTGTTCTCCAACCAGGGATTGAACCCTGGCCACAGCAGTGAAAGCACTGAGTCCTAACCACTGGACCACCAGGGAATTCCCTTTAGGAATATTTTACGCTTTAATCACCTAAGAGGTATGAATTCTACAAACTAACAAAAAACAACATTTGAAAATGTGATTCCTTTCACCTATGTGAATTTTGAATAACAACTTTTCATTTTAATTTTGTATCAGGAAATGTTTATCATCTTCAATGGATGGAGACATTAAAATAATAATTTATTATTCAAAAATCATAGAAACGAAGTGAAAGAAATTCAAATTTTCAAGTGATGTTCTTTGTAAGCCTGTGGCATTTATACTTCCAAAGTTATTAAAGCATAAGATTGTACTAGGACTTTTGGTATACTTACTCTATACATGTATGTGTAATAACCAAAATGAAATTTTAACAAAACAATACTTACCCGTATTACCTGTGATGTAATTTTTTTTTCTCTAGTCTAGTCTGATCTTTTAAATGATTTTTTTCCATGCTGATTCGCAACACTTTAAATGTATTTCACAATCCTGTAATGAGTTGCAATCAACGGTTTGATAGACATTGGACTGGGTGAAGCCTCAGTTCCCTTATGCCAGTGACAAAAGGTAAATTTGTATTCTGACTGGTGAGGCCAGGAAAACAGGTCCAATTTGTTCAGTCTAGGAAATGTTCCCAGAATAAGAGGATTTCTGGTATCATCTCAGTACTAAAATCAAGATGGTCTGATGTTTTGCGATCCCAAGGGTGGCTGGAGGAAAAAGAGTTGGGAATGAAAGTTTAGCAGCAGCAGGAGGGAATGAGTGGTTGAGGGCCTTGGGCATACTCGCCAGTGGACCTCTTGGCCAGTCAGAAGCTGGACCGTGTGAAGCCCTGCTCTTGACAAAGCACTGTGCAATAGGGGCTGTTTCTCCCCCAAGTCTGGTGACCTCCCCGACCTTGCCAGCCACACTTCTGGTAACCGTCTCCTACGCAGAGAGCAGGAATCCTTAAAGCCAAAGTCTTCTGACTTGCACCGGATTTTGTGTCCCTTCGAAGAGACTCTTTCCCATTGCCTGCATGCCAAGCAAACAAACCAGAGTCCCTTACTGCCAAGGCTAATCACAGGTGTCTTGTTTCATTTCAGGATGTGGTTAGTACCTTGAGGAACTGCAAGCACCAGAGAGAAAGCCTTAGACAGCCAGGCTGGATTGAGAGAGAGCAGATGCCTGGGAAGAGCTCAGTTTAACCCCAAGTCTCTCTTTAGGAGGGAACAAAGGAACAAAAGTGAATCACACCGTGATGCCAAGACGAGGGAGTTGGAGTGACCCAGGTGATTCTGAGTGAGTCAGTCAGGGAGGCCTTCCTGGAGGAGGTGAGTCTTAAGCACCTGGCAGCATCTGATAACTAAGTTTTGTAGGCATATGGTGTTTTATTGTGCTTTACTTCATCTTGCTTCACAGATACAGCGTTTTTTACAAATTGAAGGTTTGTGGCAACCCTATATCCAGCAAATCTATCGCTGAAATTTTCCCGAAGTGTTATTTTTTCATTACAGTATATACTTTTTTTTTTTTGGACATAATGCTATTGCACACTTAGTAGCCTATAGTATGGTATAAACATAAGTTTTATATGTCCTGGGAAACCAAAAACTTGTGTGACCCACTTTCTTGCCGTGGTCTGGAACTGACTGCACAGTAACTCCCAGGTTATGCCTGAACCATGCCTTTGTTTCTAACTGTGCTCCCTCTTTCTTGTTGGAGCGGAAAGTAGACAGACAGGTATCAGGGGAGGTGCCATGTTCAGATGGTTCAACATTGTTGTAGCAAACACTTCCCCATTCTGCGGCGCTCGGTCTGTGCTTAGCTGGGGCAGTTGCAGAATTGATGAGATGTCAAGTTCAGGCATCAACCAGCCCAGCAACCCCTAGACAGGACACCGCCTCTACATTGAATCTCTGTTTCCTCCTTGAAGCCGTCTTCAAGCCAGCGGGATACTCTCCTTGTCTGTGCTCTTACTCAGTTCGAATTGTATTACTTTTTGAATAGATAATGTTGTCAGTGTTCAAAGTGCAAAAGGGTATTTAGAAATAGATTTTTTTCCTGTTCCTATTCCCTCCTGGGACCGGTGCTCCCTGAACCCAGTGCCACCAGTTCTTGGTAGCACTCCAGCTAGATTTTAAAATCTGGTGGGGAAAGAGGTGGTCTCACACCTCTCTGTGTCCCTCTGTGTCCTGGCTAGGATGAACTGTCCCGCCTCATCACCCAAGGAAGTTCCCCTAGCACCACACCCTCCCTCCTCATCCGCACTGCTGCTATCTTGGGTCAGACGCCCCTAGTTCCTCTTAACTGGTCATCCGGCTGCCACTCGGGTGCATCTCCTAGACACCCTCCACCAGCTGTCACACTACTCTTCTTGTAATGTTGGGCTACTAATCCTTACTGCTCCCCATACCTCGGGTCAAGGGCAAACTCTTTGCTTTGATGACCTGATTTCAAGCCACCTCTCCAGACCCATCACCTGCTACTCCCATCAGGCTTCATACTCCCACCAAACCAAATTCCTTGGAGTTCTCTGATGGATCATGCTGTTTCCTGCTTCCAGGGCTTTCTATATCTTGTTCCCTCTGCCTGAAATGTGCTCACGTCACCAGCCAACTCCTACTTGTGGGTTAGGGCTCAGCCCAAGTTTCTCTCCAGAGGGACTTCACGAACATCACCCTCCGCCACTCAGTGAGTTTACTGCATCCTCTCTCCCTCTGCCCCTGGGGATGCCTCTCTCAGGCTGGGTGCCTCTCTGCTTAAAATTTGACTCCCCCAATTGACTGTACTCTCCTTGAATGCTGGGCTCTCTGCATAGGAGACGATTACCAGTAGTGTGGCTGGCAAGGTCGGGGAGGTCACCAGATGTTGGGGAGAAACAACCCCTGTTGCACACAGTCCTTTGTCAAAAGCAGGGCTTCACATGGTCCTCCCCACAGTGTAGCTTGCTCACCTCCTGGCTGGCCACCGTCTGGCTGAGTACCTGGCATAAAGCAGGAATTCACTTAATACTGGCAGGATCAACAAATCTCCTCTATCTCCCAGACAATACCTAATATAAAATAGATGCTCAAAAAGATTTAATCTTATTCGATTTTTGATGCTGCTGCAGAATCTTTTTTTTTTTTTTTTTTGCAAAAAGCACTCAACCTGTTTATATACAGCAGGCACTTAAAATGTTTCTCTATACAGTAGATACTCAACATATTTGTGAGAAGTAGGTGCTTAGGTATATTTGCTGTATACAGTAGGCACTCAGCACATGCTTGCTATGTATATGGTAGGCATTCAGTGTGTGGCTATATGCAGGCAGAAATTCAGTGTGCTTGCTACACACAAAGCTGCTGGCTTCATGCTTGCTGTTTACGTAGGTGCACAATTTCAGCTTCCTATGCACGGCAGATACTTAGTGTCTGTTTGCTATATGCATGAATCTGAGGTTTTAAAAGAGAACATCTCCCCCCCGCCCAAAGTGACCCCTGTTCCCACTTGACATCATGACAGCCACATGTGCCCCAAGGATACAAGTGACTTCAAACACTGGGCTTCTCCATAGGCAGCAGCTTGTGTGTTTAACAACACAGCTCAACTGAAGTTCCTTGTAAGTGAGACAGAGTAATGAGTGTGGCTTTGGCCGAAGACCAGGTGCCTGAGGATAATTGCTGGGAAACTGAGCAGCAATTTATTAACAACAACCATAGAAATAATTGAGGGCTCGGTCTGTGCCAGACACTCGGCTGAGTATTTTATATACATTATTTCTGACTTAATCCTCACACCCGCTGTGGGTTAGGTATTAGTTACTCCCACTTTATAGATGAGGAAGTTGAGGCTTAGAGAGATTAAGTCATGTGCCTGAGGGTCGCACAGCTACTACTGATAAAAACTAACACTTTTTGAGCATTGACTGGGTGCAGAGACTGCTAAGCTTTTCCGGGAATTATTTTATTGAACTTAATCCTTACATCAAACAACTCTAGGAGGTAGATCGGTGCATTACTGTTAGAAGCTGCAGATCTAGAATTTGGGCGCAGGTCTGTTGCCACCAGCATCTAGTGCTTACCCCGTGAGCCTTATACTTGCAGAACTATCTACAGAAAGTTTTGCAAACACTCTTCCTCTGAGCCTGGTACCACATACATGAGGGTAGATGCCTGGGGCCATGGTCCTGCCTGGAACGTGCTGTCATTAGAATCTTAGATTTAAAAATTGTTTTTAATTTTTTTAATTAAATATGAGTAGATACAGCAAACATTGATAAAATATGCATAGGGTATAAAGAATAGCAGTGCTGCCCGCAGCCACCATTCACTTTTTAAAAAAAGCTTATTTTGAAGTCCCCCCATGTGCCTTTATGCCCATGTCTTTCCTCCGTCTTCAGAAACTTCTGTATTTTTTTTTTTTCGCTCAACTTTGCATCTGTGTTGTGGCATGTAGAAATGGTACATTCTTTGTCACGGTTGTGCAGTCATGTGCTGTGGATATTTCATGCTGTTTATTCATTATAATGCTGATAGACATTTGGATTATTTCTAATTTTTGCCTTTTTTGTGGGTACTACTAGAAATGTTCTTGTGCATGCCTTTGGGCATATGTTTATCTGAGATATAAAACCAGGAGAGGAATTGCAGGGGTCATAGGGTGTGAACATTTTAAATTTTTCTAGAAAATGCCAAATTGTTTCCAAAAGTGTTTACATTGATTAAATTTCTTCATGTAGCGTTTCAATGTTCCAGTTTTTCTAGGTCCATGAATGTCAGAATCTTAGGGCAGAAAAGAAACAGGGTCCATTCTCCTTATTATCTGGATGGAGACAATGTAGGTGCAGACAAGTAACGTGATTGGACTAAGGTGATGTCACCATTCAGCAGCAGAGCCTGGACAAGAGCCCGCAAATCCCCTGACTCTTTTCCTCCACCTGCCTTGGCTCATTTCTCTCTCTCATCCCACCTTCTCAGGCCGAGGCCCCAGGGTGTGGCCACCACGACACCTCGCGCTGTTTCCAGGGCCAGGCCCAGCAGTCGGAGCTGACTCAGCCGAGGTCCCCGTCAGTTCCAGAGGATGAGGCTGCTCCGCAGACGCCACATGGCCGTGCGCCTGGTCATGGTGGGCAGCGCCTTCGTGCTCTTTCTCTTCATCCTGCAGAGGGACGTAAGTGGCAGGGAGCAGGCCACAGAGAAGCCATGGCTGAGGTCCTTGGTGAGCCAGAAGGACCACGTCTTGGACCTCATGCTGGGGGCCGTGCACAACCTCAGGGACTCGATGCCCAAGTTCCAGATCAGGGCTCCAGAGCCCCAGCAGACACTGGCCTCCACCAACCAGTCCTGCCTCCCAGGTTTCTACACCCCAGCTGAGCTGAAGCCATTCTGGGAACGGCCGCCACAGGACCCCAATGGCCCTGGGGCGGATGGGAAGGCGTTTCAGAAGAAAGAGTGGACGCCCCAGGAGACCCAGGAAAAGGAAGAGGGCTATAAGAAGCACTGCTTCAATGCCTTTGCCAGTGACCGCATCTCCCTGCAGAGGGCCCTGGGGCCGGACACCCGACCCCCTGAGTAAGTAGCACCGCATCCCGGGCTGAGGCCAGGATTCTGCCAAAGGCGTGCCTGGTGTGTCCACAGCCAATGTAAAGGGCCGACGGGGATTTTATTTTATATCAATATTTATTTATTCGTTTGGCTGCGTCAGGTCTTTGTTGCGGCCCTCCAGCTCAGCAGTTGTGGCATACAGGCTTGGTTGCCCCAAGGTATGTGGGATCTTAGTTCCCCAACCAGGGATCAAACCTGCATCCCCTGCACTGGAAGGTAAATTCTTAACCACTGGACCACCAGGGATGTCCCTGACAGGGATTTTAGAATGTGGGCAAGGGTTTCCTCTAGGCCCTCATTTCTTTTCCTGAGCCACTGTCGTTATCCCAGGGGTTGGGATTCAAGGGCATCATGGTCAGGCCAGAGTCTCAGGGAGACCTGTGAGAGTGAAAAACTATTGCGAAGGTGACAGGACCCAGAAAAAGGAACTCCTGGCGGGGACCACAGCGGGCCAAGGGGTGACGAGGAGTGCCTGACTGCAGCCCACGGATCAGGGGCCTCACCCTCTGCCGAGAGGCTGGAGACCACAGGACTCTGCCGCTGAGCTCCTAACAAAGGGCATTTCCCGAAAGCGGCCCTGGTGGTCAGGATTGCTGCTCACCTCCTGGTTTCTTTCAGTGAAGATTCACAGGGCCATGAACTCATTCCAACTAGTTACTTGAATCTGTTTGTACTTTCGGTCCTGGGCAGTAAACCAGCTCTTAGATCTTTGAGCTGTAGCCACTTCAGTCTGTGCTCTTACTGGCCTCCCATCAAAGGTTTTGTGTCTTTCTCGTGTAGGCGTTGTCATTCCCAACTCAAGAGGAATACTGTTTTTGGCCTTTTCTCACATGGCAGTTAGGGACTTCCCCAGTGGCTCAGCCACAAAGGATCTGCCTGCAATGCTAGAGATGCAGGAGGCCTGGGTTCCATCCTTGGGTCACGGAGATCTGCTGGAGGAGGAAATGGAAACCCACTCCAGTATTCTTCCCTGGAGAATCCCATCGACAGAGGTGGGCTGCAGTTCTTGGGGTTGCAATGACTGGGATGCGACTGAGCCTTCATGCCCACACATGGCAGTTTCCATTCTCAGGTTCTTGATTCTTTAGGGCTGGGAACCTGGAGTTCCTCAGACTTGGACCAAGTATTAGAGGCCTAGAACATGGAGCCACCCTGATTAACCAGGACTCCTCACAGGGAAGCACAGTGGACCTGAGGGCAGCCAGTGGAGGAGGTCTGGGAGTCTTCTCTGGAGGGCCCCTGAGAAATCTCTCTGACCAGCAGAGGGAGTTTAAAAAGGGCCTTTAGAGACTTCCCTGACAGTCTAGTGGCTGAGACTCCCCGCTCCCAGTGTAGGGGGACCGAGTTCAATCCCTGGTCAGGGAACTGGATCCCATATTCTGCAACTAAGATTAAAGATCCTGCATATTGCACCTTAGATCCAGTGTAGCCAAATAAATAAATAAGTACTTTTCTAAAAGAAAGAAAGGGCGTTAGGCTGCACAATTCTTTGAGATCCAGCATTGACACATTCTCACCCCCACCTGAGATGGTGTGTCGGGGACGGAGGCAGTGCCGCCTAGTGCCCCAGAGTGGTTGGAGTGGATGAGGATAGAGAAAAGTCACAGGAAAGTGTTTGTGATACTAGTATCGGATTACAGGGAGTTCATGAGGAAATGGGTTCGAGTGGAACCGTTCATTGTAAAGAGTAAAGCCTTTCTTTCCCTCTCACTGAATATGGAATTCGTAGTCACTTTTTCCACATGTCAGAGTTGCCCTTTGTTACTTTCCCTCTGGGACCTCAGCTGGGGGGAATAGGTTTTGGGGTTTTTGGTGGGGATCGTCTGTTTTTTGCCATGCTGGGTCTTAGTTGCTGGACACAGGATCTTTGATCTTAGTTGTGGCATGAGGCATATTTCAGTTATGGCATGCAAACTCCTAGCTGCAGCACGTGCAATCTAGTTCCCCGACAAGGGACCGAACCCAAGCCCCCTGCATTGGGAGTGCAGAGTCTTAGCCACCAGACCACCAGGGAAGTCCCGAGAGAGAGGTTTTGGAGTGAGTTGGTTAGCACTTGTGCAGAGGCTTAGAGTAGGTGGCAAATAGTGGATAAGCTGGAAAAAGCATGCCGCTACTCCCAGCTCCAAAGGGGAACGTAGGGTGGGGTTTCCGAGGAGCAGAGGAATCTGTGGACAGAGCCCTCCTGCCCCCAGGACTACCGGGGGCCCGGAGAACTGTATCTGCACTTTCGCCCTTGCAGGTGTGTCGACCAGAAGTTCCGGCGCTGCCCCCCGCTGCCTGCCACCAGCGTCATCATTGTGTTCCACAATGAGGCCTGGTCCACTCTGCTGCGGACGGTGTACAGCGTCCTGCACACCACCCCTGCCATCCTGCTGAAGGAGATCATTCTGGTAGATGATGCCAGCACGGACGGTGAGGCTAGGGGGCCCCCGAGGAGGGGCCTGGGGTCTCCCCTGGTACTCTGGGAAAGAGGGCCTGCCGGTGCTCCCAAGGGAGCAGACACTGCCTCGTGGCCTGTTGTGTGGCATCCCAGCTCATCATAAAGGTCAGGAGCAGGAAGAAGGCAGGTGGGTGCTAGGGGGCGGGAAAGCCACATTCCTGAACTTGATTTGCACTTGACCCCTGAAGCTCCAAAAGCTTAGCCGTTTTGGCCTCAAGGCTTCCCTTAGAGCTGCCAAGCCCAACCCCAATTCAGAAATGCAGAAAGCAGGGACGGGCCTTCCCCTCTGTTTCCCACCTACCGGACCATTCTTTTGCTCTTGAAGATTCCATCTCAGAAGCCCTTCGTTGTAGCTGGTAATAGGCAAGTGAGTTTGCTCACCAAACTTCCACAGTTCAAAGCATTTCCACCAACATCTGCTGAGTTATTTGCGCCTGGTGCTGCCTTAGGCGTAGGAGATGACATGACAAATGACAAATTAGACAGATCTTGTCCCGAGTAGGCTAACAGCCCTCATAGTCAGATGACTGCTTACAGCACCAGCCGTGGTGGTGTGACCTGGAACACACCCTAGCGGACATGAGAGGACACGGACTTGAGAGTCCAACACCCAGGAACTCAAATCCTAGCTCTGACTTTTCCTAGCTCTGTGACCTTGGGCAAGATACTTAGCCTCTCTGAACTTCCATCCTCACATTTTGTTTGTTTTTTCAAATATTTATTTATTTGCCTGTGCCAGCTCTTAGTTGAGGCGTGCAGATCTTTACTTGCAGCATGTGGGATCTAGTTCCCTGATCAGGGATCAAACCTAGGACCCCTGCATTTGGAGTGTGGAGTCTTAACCACTGGACCACCATGGAAGTCCTTCAGTCCCTTCTTCTAAAAATGAAGATAATTGACTCCCTTGCAAGGTGGACAAGGGATCAGAGATACATGGTAAATGAGATTGTTCATGTGCTGTGGAGTACTTAGTTTCCAGTAAGAGCTCCATATGCATTCAGTTCAGTTTAGTTCAGTTGCTCAGTCGTGTCTGACTCTTTGCGACCCCATGAATCACAGCACGCCAGGCCTCCCTGTCCATCACCAACTCCCAGAGTTCACTCAAACTCACGTCCATCAAGTCAGTGATGCCATCCAGCCATCTCATCCTCTGTTGTCCCCTTCTCCTCCTGCCCCCAACCCCTCCCAGCATCAGAGTCTTTTCCAATGAGTCAGCTCTTCGCATGAGGTGGCCAAAGTACTGGAGTTTCAGCTTTAGCATCAGTCCTTCCAAAGAACACCCAGGGCTGATCTCCTTCAGAATGGACTGGTTGGATCTCCTTGCAGTCCAGGGGACTCTCAAGAGTCTTCTCCAACACCACAGTTCAAAAGCATCAATTCTTTGGCGCTCAGCTTTCTTCACAGTCCAAATCTCACATCCATACATGACCACTGGAAAAACCATAGCCTTGACTAGACGGACCTTTGTTGGCAAAGTAATGTCTCTGCTTTTGAATATGCTATCTAGGTTGGTCATAACTTTCCTTCCAAGGAGTAAGCGTCTTTTAATTTCATGGCTGCAGTCACCATCTGCAGTGATTTTGGAGCCCATAAAAATAAAGTCTGACACTGTTTCCACTGGGTCCCCATCTATTTGCCATGAAGTGATGGGATCAGATGCCATGATCTCCGTTTTCTGAATGTTGAGCTTTAAGCCAACCTTTTCACTCTCCTCTTTCACTTTCATCAAGAGGCTTTTTAGTTCCTCTTCACTTTCTGCCACAAGGGTGGTGTCATCTGCATATCTGAGGTTATTGATGTTTCTCCCGGCAATCTTGATTCCAGCTCGTGCTTCTTCCAGCCCAGCGTTTCTCATGATGTACTCTGCATAGAAGTTAAATAAGCAGGGTGACAATATACAGCCTTGATATACTCCTTTTCCTATTTGGAACCAGTCTGTTGTTCCATGTCCAGTTCTAACTGCTGCTTCCTGACCTGCATACAGATTTCTCAAGAGGCAGGTCAGGTGGTCTGGTATTCCCATCTCTTGAAGAATTTTCCACAGTTTATCGTGATCCACACAGTCAAAGGCTTTGGCATAATCAATAAAGCAGAAATAGATGTTTTTCTGGAACTTTCTTGCTTTTTTGATGATCCAGCGGATGTTGGCAATTTGATCTCTGGTTCCTCTGCCTTTTCTAAAACCAGCTTGAATATCTGGAAATTCACGGTTCACATATTGCTGAAGCCTGGCTTAGAGAATTTTGAGCTCATTTTATTCTTTGTATGGGAGCATTGCACTGTGGGAGATGTTATTTCTGTGTGGCCTGGCTGAGACGTCCACTTGGATTAGAGCTTCACCTGAAAGCCCGAGTGTCCAGGGAGAGAAGAGATGTTTCAGGGCATCCCCAGAAGAGAAAACAGCATCAGCAGAGCTCGAGAGACATTGGTATTTGTGCTGTGGGAAATGACGCTAAAAAGATGTTGAATGAAATTCTTGCATGCATGCTAAATTGCTTCAGTCATGTCTGACTCTTTGCGACCTCATGGACTGTGGCCCGCCAGGCTCCTCTGTCCATGGGATTCTCCAGGCAAGAATACTGGAGCGGGTTGCCATGCTCTCCTCCAGGGGGTCTTCCCAACCCAGGGATCGAACCTGTGTCTCTTATGTTTCCGGCACTGGCAGGCAGGTTCTTTACCACTAGCGCCTCCTGGGAAGCCTGAATGAAATCCACACCGTGCTAAAAGTATTTATTTAGGGGGAAGAAAATGAATTACTGAAGGTGCTTAAGCTGGAGTGAAGGTGCTTAAGCTGGAGAGTGACCTCATCTCAGAAAGGTGGCAGCTTTAGGGAGGGTTATTGTCAGGAAGAGAAGCAGAGGACCTGAGTCCAGAGAGGAAGTCCTGACAGTCACTCAAGCATGGGATGCCGGGGCCAGAACTAGAAAAGCACTGTAGGACCCCTGCAGGGGGTCTGGGGTCCTCTAGGAGCTATGCCTTCTTCCCAGGTGGCAAGTAGGGTCTGGGCTCTCCCAGTTTGGCTTCCTGTGCCCATGCTTCCATATTGAGGGCAGGAACCACAGGGGTTCCTCCGGCAGCCCAGCTGCTGATGCACCCTTTCCCTCCCCCAGCCCCCTCCTGCCCCCTGGGAAAGAGGACTAGAGCCAGGGAGGACAGAGGGAGGAGGCGCTGAGTATGGCTCTGTGAGCCCGTTTCCTCTGGGAGCTCCCACTTTCCTGGGAAGGGCAGACAAGTATCAGAGATGCATCAAAGGGTCTGGTGGACAGGGAGCAGAGAGATGAGCTTGTGGAAAGGGAGGGGCAGAGAGTCTGGCAGAGAGGGTTGGGACCTGGGAGTGGCCTCTGGGGAATCTTAAGAGCATAGAATGGTTGTAAGGAATGGGAACCGGTGTATCCATTGCCCTCCAGCTCAAACTGGGCTGTCTTGTAACCCTTATTCCCACAACCCTGAGTGGCCCGTCCCTCAGAAGTTTCTCACCTTGAATCACATGGGGTGGAGTTTTCTAAACTGTCTCAGCTTGTCACTCAGAATTGTGTAAGTAAAAGGCACACTGCCCAGCTGGGTGACTCCTTGGACCAGGCCAGCCAATGACATAGTGCCAGGCTGGCATGGGCAGTTTCAAAAAGGCAGAGTGGCCTGTGCCTGTTAGGGGGACTTGGTAGTAGCTACTCCAAAGAGCCTGCGCCTCTTGGGCCACCAGACATGTTCCCATTCCTTCTGGTGGCCTCTCCCTTGTTGCCCTGGACTGTCTCATAGAGCCGAGTCCAGCATCTCAGAATCTCCTGTCTGAAAAACCAGAACCAGCCGTTCTTACTTTCTTGGGTCCTGGCCTCCTTTGAGAATCTGTTAAAAGCTATGCCCTTCTCTCTAGAGGGCTTCCCAGGTGGCTTAGTAGGTAAGGAATCTTCCTGCCATGCAAGAGTCACAGGGGATGCGGGTTTGATCCCTGGGTTGGGAAAATCCTCTGGAGGAGAGCATGGCAGCTGACTCCAGTATTCTTGCCTGTTAAATCCCATGAACAGTGGAGCCTGAAGGGCTGCAGTCCATGGGGTCCCAAAGAGTCAGACACGACTGAAGCGACTAAGGACGCAGGCGGTCCCTAGAATAGTGCACAGCTGCCACAAGGGTACACACACCCACATTTGTGCATGTGATTTCAGGGAGTTTGTGGGCCCCAGGATAAACCATCCTACCTTGAGGGCTTTGAGACTTTAGAGAGACTTTCAGCAAAGAAAGAAAAATATCCTCAGATCCACGGTAATCTCTGCAGCCATAGTGGGATAAAGTTCCCCACACGACTGACCATTTGATCAGATTAACTGGCTCTCATTACACACATGAGGGCTGTGTCTGTGCTGAAATTCAATGTCCAGGCTCTCTGTCCTCCTGTCCAGGTGCCCAGCAGCATGGTTTGAGCACAAGTGTACAGGCATTTGATACTAGGGGGCAGGTATCAGAAAGAGGTCTGGAGCCAGGCTGAAGAACTTTTTCTTTTCCTACCTCACAGTCCTTTCCCAGGCTCAGGCTTCCCTCCTGCATGGCCAGGTCAGCACCTGAGGCCCACCCTTGATCTGGCATGTTTCACGAGCTCCCAAAAACTGGCCTTTCCAAGCCTGTCAATCCACCATGCTCCCAACAGGGCTTCCCTTGTCCAAAGCCCCCCTCTGCCCCAGGTGGGGAGGCTGAGGCAGGGAATCTATGCCACCCTCCTGTGGGAATTCACTAAATGAGGGGGAGGAATTCAGACACTTACCAGGGACCCAGAGAGCTGAGCAGAAAAAAGAGCAGGGTGACTGCAGAGATGTGAGCAAGGAGGCAGAAACAGCACTGGTGCAAACTGAGTTTACAGAGGTGAACAGCGCTGAATCGCAAGACCTTTGCGAGCAGCAGTCAGTGTTTGGACTTTTAGGGGGGGTGTGGTAAAATATACATAAAATTTACCATCTTCACCATTTTTAAGTGTGCCATGCAGTGGCATTAAATATATTCTCATTGTTGTAAAACCATCGCCAGAACTCTTTCAGCTTCCCAAACTGAAACTCTGCGCCCATTAAACTCCCTATTCCCAGCACCTCAGCCCCTGGCAACCCCCATTCCACTTCCGGTCTAGGAATTTGACTACTCTCAATATCTTGTATAAGTGGAATCATGCAGTTTGTGACCTTTTGTGTCTGGCTTATTTCACTAAGCGTAACATCTTCCAGGTTCATCCATGTTGTGATGTGTCAGAATTTGCTTCCTTTTTAAGACTGGAAAAGGGCACGACCAATCCACTCCAGTATTCTTGCCTGGAGAATCCTATGGACAGAGGAGCCTGGTGGGCTACAGTCCATGGGGTCTCAAAGAGTCAGACACGACTGAAGTGGCTGAGCACGCACAGAGCACACACGCATGTCATTGTTAGTATAGTTCACATTTTTTATTCATTCATTCACCCATGGAGATTTGGGATTGTTGCCACATTTTTGGCTATTGTGAATAATAGCCAAAATATTGCTATCCACATGGGTGTACAAATACTTGTTTGACTCCTGATCTCTATTATTTTATTAAATACCCAGAAGTGGAATTGCTGTATCATATGGTAGTTCTTTGTTTAATTTTTTGAGAAGCTATCATACTGTTTAGATTTTTTTTTTTTTTTTAATTTTTGGTGGCACCCTGAAGCATGTGGGACCTTAGTTCCCCGACCAGGGGTTGAACCCATGACCCCTGCATTGGGAGATGCAGTCTTAACCACTGGACCAGCAGGGAAGTCTCTGGATTCTTTTTTTTTTTTTTTTTAATGGCTGAGCCGGGTCTTCATTGCTGCACAGGCTTTTCTCTGCTCATGGAGAGTAGGAGGCTACACTGTGGTTGTGGTGCGCAGGCTTCTCATTGCCGTGGCTTCTCTTGCTGCCGAGCACAGGCTCTAGGGCACTCGGGCTTCAGGAGCTGCAGCACATGGACTCAGTAGTTGCAGTTCCCAGGGCCTAAAGCACAGGCTCAATAGTTGTGGCCCATGGGCTTAGTTGCTTCAGGGCATGTGGGATCTTCCGGGATCAGGGATCGAGCCTGTCTCGGCTGCATTGGCCGGTAGTTTCTTTACCACTGAATCACCAGTGAAGTCTTGGATTCACTTTTTTAAGTGAAATTTTAAACCATTATAGTGACATGATCTGATTTGTGGTTTGGAGAATTCACTGTGGGTGCTGTGTCAAGAGGAGACTGGGGGCACGTCCCTGGTGGTCCAGCGGTTAAGACTATGTGCTTCCGCTGCAGGAGGCATGGGTTCAATCCCTGATTGGGGAACTAAGATACCACGTGCCTCGCAGCATGGCCAAAAAATAAATAAAAATAAAAACTGACGCAAAAAAAAAAAAAAAATCTGTGATGAACAAAAAAAATCAAAATTGAAAAAAACAAAAAAGAGTAGATTGGGAAGCGGTGGGGTATAGAATAGAGGTCAGGAGATAAGTTAAGACATTATTGCTGAGGTACAGTGAGGATGGAATACTGGCCTTACTTGCTGATGGACATTGTGGGGAGTGGGAAGAGGGGGAGAGTTTAGCACAATTCCTAGGTTAGAGTAGCTGTTGGGATAATGGTACACAGAGGAGGCTGGGAGGGCAGGTGGGGAAGAAATCTGGGGTTCCATTTCAGGCGTGTTAGGTTTCTGGGTTTTTTGTTTTGTTTTGTTTTTATTTGGCCATGAGGCATGCAGGATCTTCCCCAACCAGGGATCAAACCTGTGTCCCTTTCAGTGGACGCGCGGAGTCTTAACCACTGGACCGCCAGAGAAATCCAGTTTTGTGGTTTGTTAGTCATCCAAGTGAAGATTTAAGGCCAAGAAAAAAGGCCCAGGGGCATCTGCATATAGATGGTATTCCGCACAAGGGACTGAGTCAGGCGTATATAGGGGAGCTCACAGGAGTCTTGTAGACGTTGATTGTGCGGAATGAACCTAAATGAGGAGGCTCTCACCTGGGGACTGTAAGAGAGAATGGATGGGCCCATCTGTCCTCCATGCTCAGCTCTGCTGCACTCCGCTCTGGGGTGTCTGTCCAGTGGGTCCAAAGAGGGACATTACTCAGGGGTGTTGTCTCACCCCCTTCAGAGAGCCTGAGGCTCAAGCCCAGAATTCCCAGGTCCCGCCTAGCCGCCAGGATTGGAGAGAAGGGGTGGGAAAAGGGCTCTGTAGAGCTCAGGCGCCCCTGACGTTCGCGGCTCAGTGTGTGGCGGGCCATTACCACAAAACCCACTTCCTCTGATGTTCTGTCTCTGGGTTCTCTCCATCACACGAACTTCCTGTGAGCACAGCTATGTTCTCAGGGGAAACGCAGAGTTCCTCCCACCTCCCTGTTAGAGCCCACGCTGGGGCCTGTGCCTGGAGGATGAGCCTAGGAGCTCTGAGCAGGCAGGACCCAGACCTGCCCGGGACAGTGGCTGGCACCTGGCAGCATGTTCGCAGGTATACCCTAAGTGAGTGCTGGGCTGAAGCTGCCAAATGAGGCTAATTTTGACTCATAAACCCCAGGGACAATACTTCCTATTTCGTAACATTTTAATCTTCACGTGGGTGCTCAGTCGCTCAGTCATGTCAGACTCTTGGTGACCCCATGGACTGTAGCCCAGCAGGCTTCTCTATCCATGGGGATTCTCCAGGCACGAATACTGGAGTGAGTTGTCATTTCCTTCTCCAGGGGATCTTCCCAATCCAGGGGTCAAACCTGTGTCTCTTGGGGCTCCTGCGTTGGCAGGTGAATTCTTTACCACTGAGCTCCGTGGGAAGCTCTTTATTCTTCACAGAGAAGATTAAATAAGAAAGTCAGCATGGAGGCATCTGGTCCCATGCCTGGCATGTAGTAGATGCTCCAGTATTTGGACACAATGTGTGTGTGTGTGTGTGTGTTTCAAAGTGGAGAGAGGGACTTCCCAGGTAGTCCAGTGGTTAAGACTTTATGCTTCCACTGCCGAGGACCCTGGTTCAGTCCCTGGTCAGAGAACCAAGATCCACATGCCACATGGCATGGCCAAAAATAAGAAGTAGAGAGGGAGAGATCAGCCCCCAGTTTGTGCGATATGACGCTGGGAGCAAGGCCTAAGCACTGGGCTGACCCCACACCCCTCGAGAGAGAAAGGATGCAGTCAGCCTTCACTCCTGCCCCACACCACCACTTCTGAAACCACAGGCCATCCATTCTGCACAGTGGGGAACAGAGCAGCTGCACAGATAAACCAAAACAGCACTTAATGAATCATCACTACGATTTGGACTGTTCCAAGATGGATTGCTTCAGAATAGGGTTATTTTTTAAAACTATGTATATATTTTAAATCTTGAGTAAGTGTAGTTTATTTTTTATTATTTGTTTATTTGGCTGCACGGGGTCTTAGTTGCGGCACACAAGATCGATCTTCTTGCGGCATGTGGGGTCTAGTTCCCTGACCAGGAACCGAACCTGGGCTCCCTGCATTGGGAGTGCAGAGTCTTAGCCATTGGACCACCAAGGAAGTCCCTAGGGCTATTTTTAATGCTCTGAGGGTTTCTGACTGATTTACAAGGGTCCTGAAGTGAGCCCTCTCTCAGAATGAACTGGAAATCTCATCAGATACCCCGCCCTTCAAAGAGCTTTCCACACCCCCTCTCCAATTCGGGCGTTGGCCCCTCCTGCAGTCTCCCCCAGCCCTGCGCCACTTCTGGCTGTTCCTTCATCACCTACCCTGCAGTCGCCCGCTCCCTGGGCAGAGAAGCTCACTTCTCTGCCTGGCTATGTAGGCACTGGGTATCTGGGTATCTGGTTTTTAAATTTAATTTAAGAGCTGTTCTGCATCATTTCATCTTCCTAAAAATTCCACGTGCAGAGGAGGTAATAAAGAGGATTAGAGTAAGACTTCTTGCTGCTGCCCCAGAAGCCAGAAATGAACACTTGTGTATGCTCTACCTGTCAGGCTTGCTCTGAAGAGCCTGGGAGACAGGGACTCGGACACAGAGAAATGACTGCCAAACCCTCGTGTGGAAAGGAGGGGAGGCCTGAGACACAGCTCTGAAAATCGGGAGCTGAGAGGGAGCTGAGGCCAAAAGAGGCATCCGAGAGCCATCAACAGAAGTTTATACTTGATTTGAAACCAAAGAAACACAGCTCTGAGGTCCTGTCTCTAGCATCAGAGAAGTCGCCCCGGAACACAGACACAGGGTGGGCACTGCGGAGCCAGTGGAGTGTCCTGGCAAGGTGGCCATGTGCTGTGGGAACCTCCTCCATCCCCCGATGCCCACCTTGGTCTTTGGTGAAGTTGCTCAGCACAGTAGGTGCGAGAGAGGGTTAAAATGCAGGCCTGCTGGAGGCCTGAGAGTGCCCGGACCTGGCACCCACAGAAGATTATGTGTGCTTCCCTTGTAGCTCAGTCAGTAAAGAGTCTGCCTGCAGTGCAGGAGACCCGGTTCAGTTTCTGAGTCGGGATGATCCCCTGGAGAAGGAAATGGCAACCCACTCCAGTATTCTTGCCTGGAGAATCCCATGGACAGAGGAGCCTAGCAGGCTGCAGTCCATGGGGTTGCAAGAGTCGGACACGCCTGAGCAACTAAACCACCACCAAGTCACTTCTGTTGTGTCCGATTCTGTGCGACCCCATGGACTGTAGCCCGCCAGGCTCCTCTGTCCATGGGATTCTCCAGGCAAGAATACTGGAGTGGGTTGCCATGCTCTCCTCCAGGGGATCTTCCCGACCCAGGGATCGAACCCACGTCTCTTACGTCTCCTGCATTGGCAGGCGAGTTCTCTACCACGCGCGCCACCTGGGAAGTGCGATGGGGAGTTAGGTTGTGACAAGGTGTCGAGCGGGTGGCAATGACCCTGTGCCTTCCAGAGTACTTGAAGGAGCCCCTGGAGCGGTACGTGAAGCAGCTGCAGGTGGTGCAGGTGGTGCGGCAGCAGGAGAGGAAGGGGCTGATCACCGCCCGGCTGCTGGGGGCCAGCGTGGCCCAGGCGGAGGTGCTCACCTTCCTGGATGCCCACTGTGAGTAAAGGGGCCGTCCTGGCTCTGCCCCGCTTCCCTCCCTGGCAGAAGGAAAAGCTGGGACCCCCGCATCACCCAGGCCCCTGCCTGCTCTGCTGTCCCAGGAGCGAAGCAGGCTTGGGACTCCCCCAGATTCTTCTACCCTTCTCTCACCCCATTCCCTAGGATGGTTATCAGGAGGCACGCACAGCCCTAAAACCACTAAAACTAAAACCTAAAACTATGGTGACCCCACAGTTGCTGGGAGGATGCTCTAGAACCCAGACACTCCTCTCCCCGCTCCCCTGATCTGTACCTCATTCTGAGCTCAGCCCCTCCGACAGGCTCCTATTACCTCTGGGCGCTGTTCGGTGTGGCCCTTTCCACATGGAAAGGAAGGCCTGCTTTTTGCCCCCAAACAACACACTTCCCTTGCTGTTGTCAGGGGGGAAAAATGTCCCCTGAAAGCAGTGATACATATTCTGAGAAGCTGTAGACTTGGAGTCAGAAGACCTGGATTTGTGTTCTGACCCTGCCATTAACTGAGCCTCAGTCTTCTCCTTTATCAAGTGGGATAAGGATGCCAGCCATACTCACCAACAAAATCATCACTCCAGGGGCCAAATCATCTCTGCGGTTCATCAGAAATCCCCAAGGGGTGATTATTCTGCAGCTAGAGCTGAAGCATGAGGTGCAGAGACCCCAGGGAGAGGGGCACCCCCTCATGAGACCCTCACTCGGGGGGGAGAGTCAACTGAGTGGCTAGCCTGCAGACCCTGAAGACAGCCCTCTACGGCCTCCCTGTGCCTTTGGAGCCTCCATGTTACTCCCCTGATACCTCTGTTCTCCCCTCCAAAGCCATTTCCACCTGTCTGGGAGGAGGGGCAGGGGTAGGCGGGTCCTGGGAGATCTCTGTCCGCTCTCTGTGGCTATGGAGCTTGCACGTGTTTTCCTGCCTACCACTGGGGAGCGGGTACTTGTCCTCCTGGGGCTCCCCACTGGCCGGGAGGCGCAGGCTGGCTGGGGGGCAGCACCCTGACTGCTGTCTCCTGGCCCCGGCCTGCAGGTGAGTGCTTCCACGGCTGGCTAGAGCCACTCCTGGCTCGCATCGCCGAGGACGAGACGGTGGTGGTGAGCCCAAACATCGTCACCATTGACCTGAACACTTTTGAGTTCTCCAAGCCTGTCCAGAGGGGCCGAGTCCAGAGTCGGGGCAACTTTGACTGGAGCCTGACCTTCGGCTGGGAGGTTTTACCGGCACGAGAGAAGCAGAGGCGCAAGGATGAGACCTACCCCATCAAGTAAGTACCGTAGCCTTGTGGGCCCCCAGCCTGGCCTCTGCAGTCACAGGGACCCGGGCCATCTCAGGTCAGCGTTTATTAGGTGTTGTGTGAAGAGCTTAGCATATTTAATCATCATCCCCTTGAGGTAGCTACTATGATTAGCCTGTTTTGCAGATGAGAACACTGAGGTTCCTGGTAGTTAACAGTTGGCCCCAGACTATACCAGCCTGGAAACTGGGGGAGCAAGAATGCCCATCCCACCAGTTGGCCACAAGCCTGTTCCCCCACCATGGTGCTGTCCTGCCCAGTACATAACAGTTGGCCCTCACTCTCCATCTTCCTTGTGCTAGGCCCTGGGTTCAGGGCTTTCTGTACTTTGTCTCATTATTTCTTCCCTACAGGTAGAAAGGACATGACTGCTGCTTGCAGAGAGATAGTGGGTAGAGACCATTGTAAAACAGCCATTATAATAAGAGGGGGTGATGTGCGCAGCCAAGTGGCCATCTCTGACTGAGAACGTCTTAAAGGAAGATAGACAAATGTCCTGCAATTGGCAATGTGTTGCGGTTGTCCTGAACTTTTTCAGGAAAGGGCCAGATAGCAGATATTTTAGGTTTGGCCGGGCTAGGGCTTCCCAGGTGGCGCAGTGGTAAAGAATCTGCCTGCCAGTGCAGGAGATGCAAGAAATGCAGGTTCAATCCCCTGGAGTAGGAAATGGCAACCTGCTCCAGTATTCTTGCCTGGAAAATCCCATGGAGAGAAGAGCCTGGCGGGCTGCAGTCTGTCGGGTTGCAAAGAGCTGGACACGACTGAGCACGCACACACATACACACATGCAGCTACAAAGAAGAATCTTTCCAAAATGTAAAAACTATTCTATGCCAGAACCGTGGAAAGGCAGGCCAGCTTTGACCCACAGGCCACAGTCTGCCAGCCCCTGAGCTAGAAGACAGGTGCTTAAAAGTTTATCCATCGTTTGATGCCCAGCTGGGTTTGCCTTCTCCCAACACACCCACCCTGCTCCTCCCTCTCAGACTGCCTGTGGGTGCTGTTGGAGACCACAGACGTCTCAACCAGACTGAGTTGAGAAGTGAGTTTTAGAGTATCCATTGCTTCTGGATTATCTGTACCACTGTTTTTCTATACTGGCCAGGAACCTGAAGGTTCAATCAAACATATACCAGGGGTGGTGGGAAGCAGAGTTGGGGATATAGTGAGCAGAGTTGGGAGGGAAGGCTTTTTCCTCTTCTACGTCCCTAGATCCTAAGAAATGCTGCCCAGACCCTCAGTAGAGAGGCTGCAGGAAGGAATCCCATGGATCTGGAACAGCCAGCTGCTCTGTCTCCTTTGGAAGGAAGAGAAGAAGCAGCAGAAGGGGCAGAAAGGAAAAAAGAAGACAGGAGAGAGAAAAGAAATTGGAACTCCCTATTGACTCTCTGCTTGATTCATAGATGTCTTTTGTTTGGGATGCACAGCAACAAAGTCCCCTCCCCGCAAGCTAGGGGCCAGGCACACAGTGGCACAGTCAGGGACAGGGCACCTGGCCCCCACCCATCACTGACGTCCCCTGCTCCAATGTCCAAAGACCATGCAGCAGGAAGACAAAGCTCCAGTGTTTGAGCAATGAGTCTGCTCCCTGGTCCGAATGCCCTGGTGCTGTGCTTGCTTGCCTCAGGCACTTTGCTGGGTACCCACCAGGAGACCTGCAGGCAGCACCCTCTCTTCCTCCACTCCCAATGTCAACAGGAGACTAAGGAGAGGTGAGGACCCAGGGGACCTCAGGAAGTAGGCCCTGGCAAATACAGAAGGTTTTCTCTGAAAATACAGAGAGTTTCCAGAGGTTGCCTATTGGTTGTGGGTCTGTAGTGACACTCCCCGTGTAGTTTATCCTCAGAGATAATTTGTCAGTGACTTCTTAGTCAGAGGGACCTCCCAAAACCAAGAGACAGGGACTTCCCTGGTGGTCCGGTGGTTAAGATTCTGAGCTCCCAGTGCAGGGATCTGGGTTTGATCCCTGGTCAGGGACCTAGTTCCCCTTTGCCACACTAAAGATCCTGAGTGCCGCAAGTAAGACCTGGTGCAGCCTAAATAAGTAAATAAATACTAAAAAGAAAAAAGCCAAGAGACGGGCTTAGGTCCAGGAGACCCTCAAGAAACAGCCAGTTAGTTCCAAAATGCTCATCTAGGGTCCAGGACTCTCTGAGCCTTTTTTGGGCTGGCTTAGAACCCCCTAGGAGAAGCCAAAGCCAGGAACAAAAAGCCTGCCTGAGCTTGAAGGTTTCCCAACCGAAATTCCTTCCAGAAGGTGGCTACATAAGCCAACCTCAGGGCAACGAGAACAGCGGTAGGGTAACACCCACTTCAGGCTCCTGTGTGGTTGCCTTGACTAGTCAGCCAGTGAATACTGATTGAGGCCCTGCTGTGTCTGAAACACCTTGACAGGTCCTGGGCTTACAGAGGTTTCTGCTTGGCTGTGCCACATGGAGCCGCCCACTGAGAGCAGCAAAGCCCCATCCAAGCCAGCCTGGCCTGGCACAGAGACCAACTGTGACTGATATGTGTGCGCTCCTGTCTCCCCAGCTCCCACCCCTGCCTTCAGTCCTTAGCTCAGCCCCTGTTGTGAGCAACGTGGTATCTAAGTTCTTGATGTTTTGTCAGTTTATCTAAATGTGGGTCTGTGTCTCCCTGCCTTTGTCCAAAAGCCAGAAAATCTTTTTGTAATCTCCAAATGCCCCCTTTAGTCCAAATTGAGTTTAATTTCACCTCACTTCCTACCCTGTTTCCGGGAGCACCTATGTCCAAAACCATTTTCACAGAGCTTCTGATGACTGAGTATCTATTGTGCTTTATGAACTTTGCTGCCAGAAAGCAAAAGATGGTGACTTTTCTCTCAGCAACTACCCTGTCTCTCTACTGATCTGTCTCTTTACTCTGTATGACTAATACATAGCACAACCCCAGGCAGCCCGTGTGTAATATATCCAGTTGAATGAGTAAATAAGTGCCTTTTATTATTATTTATTTACTTACTTACTGTTGGCTGTGCTGAGTCTTCACTGTTGCACGCGGGCTTCTCATTGTGGTGGCTTGTCTTGTTGCAAACAACCAGCTCTAGGTACACCAGCTCTCCAAGGCCTATAGAATCTTCCTAGACCAGGGATCGAACCCATGTCCCCTACATTGCAAGGCGGATTCTTAACCACTGGACCTCCAGGGAAGTCCATGAGTACCTTTCAGAAGACAGTCGTGATCTTTACATCTCTCTTGGACCCGGTCCTAGAAGGCAAAGAATAAAAGCTCAATAAACATTTGCTAAGTGAATGAGTTAGTGGCTGCACATCCCAGACAAGAAGAAAGGAGGAGGGAGGGAGTCTTAGAAGCATCTGCGGTGAGTCCGCCCCTTTCCAGGCTGGGCTCCGGCCCCCTTCCCCCCAGAAGATGCACATGCTTTTCCCTCTGTCTCTCCAGATCCCCGACGTTTGCTGGTGGCCTCTTCTCCATCTCCAAGTCCTACTTTGAGCACATCGGTACCTATGATAACCAGATGGAGATCTGGGGAGGGGAGAACGTGGAAATGTCCTTCCGGGTGAGAGCGAAGAGGGCTTCGTGGGGGAACCACAATGTCCCGGGGCACGGATGACCTGAGACCCTGTCTCTTAGGCAGCAGCAGGGTTGGCATATCTGGAGCTAAACTTAGAAGGGTGGCTCTTCCCCGTCATGACTCCACCTTTCCTCTGCCCCCACACCCCCCGTCCAGGGCCATGGGACTCAAATTGGACATATGGGAAGAGATGACTGGGCAGAACCCCGCAGAGGGAAGGGATAGCTGGGTAACAGGGACCGGACATCTGGGGACCAGTGACATCTTTCGTGATGTCTGTGGGAACAGAATTAGGGTGAAGGTGGGACAGGTCAGTAAGCAGTCACTATCCTTTTTCTGGAAAACCAGGCTCCACTTTCCAGGTCAGAGGACACATGCCTTGGTAGCCTTTGGAGTTACCTCCCCTACGCTCAGCATGCTCTTCATAACTGTAAGAGAAGATGATGGCCCCAATTCTGGTGGACCCCAGAACTCTGAGAGATTCCAGGAATAAAGCAAATCAGGATTAGGTTAGCAAGAAAGGCTTCCTTGTGGTGAAATCGACACAAATCTCCGACCAGGGGAAAGTAATTAACAAGGAAATGAGCTTGCTTATGAAGTCATTTGGATGGCATCTTCGACTCAATGGACATGAGTTTGAGCAAACTATGGGAGCTAGTGAAGGACAGGGAAGCCGGGTGTGCTGCAGTCCATGGGGTTGCAGAGAGTCGGGCACAACTGAGGGACTGAGTAACAACAGTGAAGTCACTTATCACAATGCCTGGCATGTATAAGCACTTCATTGACATCATTGCTGTTACTATGGCTATGATTATGCATTTCTGTTGCTGCTGTATGAATAGCACTGAAACATGTATATTATCATATGTGAAACAGATCGCCAGTCCAGGTTCGATGCATGAGACAGGGTGCTCAGGGCTGGTGCACTGGGATGACCCTGAGGGATGGGATGGGGAGGGAGGTGGGAGGGGGGTTCAGGATGGGGAACACATGTACACCTGTGGCTGATTCATGTCAATGTATGGCAAAACCACTACAATATTGTAAAGTAATTAGCCTCCAATTAAATAAATAAATAAATAATAAATAAAATTAATAACAACATACCTCCCAATCTAAAACCTAAAAAAAGAGAAGATGCAAGCGGAAGGGGTGTCCTAAACCAGCCCTTTGACAGAGAACGGTCACCAGCTTAGCACCATAATTCCCAGGGTCCTGATTCTGGGCTAGTTCATGAGCCTCTGACCTCTGTTCAGTCTTTCTGTAAGGAGGCTACTGTACTAAAGGTCAGGTGATTGCCATAAACCACCTGATGGTGGCTTTTGATCAGTGCATTGATGCTTTGATTGGGTCACAAGTCCATCTCCATTTGAAGGAGCTTGAGTTCCTGAGTTTCCAGTAACACTCGAGTAAGCTGATGAAATCACCTTTCTGGGTCAAAAAGCCAGGTGGCGCCAGAGCTCAGAGCAGGTAGATGGATGTAAACTTGGCCATCTGTCTCTTCTCCAAAGGGGGCCCTGGTAACCCTCAGGACCCTGCAGATTTCCACTTGCTTAAATCAAAAGTGAACCACATCAGAGAGCCAGGGATTGTGTAGTTATGGCCTGTGATGAAGCCTGCTGCTGCTGCTGCTAAGTCGCTTCAGTCATGTCTGACTCTGTGCGACCTCATAGATGGCAGCCCACCAGGCTCCTCCGTCCCTGGGATTCTCCAGGCAAGAACACTGGAGTGGGTTGCCATTTCCTTCTCCAATGCATGAAAGAGAAAAGTGAAAGTGAAGTCGCTTAGTCGTGTCCGACTCTTAGCGACCCCATGGACTGCAGCCCACCAGGCTCCTCCGTCCATGGGATTTTCCAGGCAAGAGTACTGGAGTAGGGTGTCATTGCCTTCTCCAGTGATGAAGCCTAGTCAGTGTCTTTTTTTCCAGGGGGAGAGAGGGGCATTTCCCTGATTTCGTGGACCTGGGGTCTGGCACCCTGGGAATGGAACAGAGTTGCTTGGGGTAGGTTGTCCCACCCACCTGCTGAAAACCCCATCCCGTCTCATCTTACGGCAGGTGTGGCAGTGCGGCGGCCAGCTAGAGATTATCCCCTGCTCTGTGGTCGGACACGTGTTCCGTACCAAGAGCCCCCACACCTTCCCCAAGGGCATCAATGTCATTGCTCGCAACCAAGTGCGCCTGGCTGAGGTCTGGATGGATGGCTACAAGGAGATTTTCTATAGGAGAAATCTGCAGGCAGCACAGATGGCCCGAGAGGTGAGAGGGGGGATGCTCAGGAGATGTTCAGATGAAGAGAAGGGCATAATTGCAGACCCTGATCCAGGGCTTCATGATGATGGAGGCCCACTCAGCTCCTCCACCCGGTGCCTTTACCCCTCAGGCCTTGGGAGCTAGAGCCCAGGCTCTATTTTGGAGGCTAGAGAATGAGGAAGGGCAGGCTTTGTTGTCCCTGCCTGGAGAGCCCTAGCATCTTTTAGAAGGGGAGGGAGACGAGATTTGGAAGAAGAACCTCTTATTGGAAGAATGACTTTGCTCTGAGAAACTAGGAATTGAAGACTGGAGGAAAACTGAGAGTTCACAGGAGATGGGGAGTGCTATGGGTGGGGATCCCAAAGCCAAGGCAAGGGGTTTGGGATTAGATGTGGAGCTGAGCCAGGGACCCCAACTGACTGGGAATGAGCATGAGACGCATTCTGGGAGAAAGTAGTCCCAGAACCCCTAGGCTACATCTGCCCATGCAGGAAGGCCAAGACTAGTGAAACTGACCTTTTGGGGGCTGCCTTAATTGACAGAAATCCTTTGGCGACATTTCGGAACGACTGCAGCTGAGGGAGCGACTAAACTGTCGCAACTTTTCCTGGTTCCTGGACAACGTTTACCCGGAGATGTTTGTCCCTGACCTGAAGCCCACCTTCTTTGGAGCTGTGAGTCTTGAGAACAAATATGCCTACCCATCATCCCAGAAGCCCCGGGAGAATTTTCAGGACCACTGAGCCCATAGCTGGATGAGAAACAATCGATTTTTACTCTCCACACTCGTTTATCCAGGAGGGGGACCTGGAGGCCGCTCGGTCTTCTAGAGCTAGCTGAAAACTTCATAAGGAGGAAACCACCTGTTAGCAGTGGTTCTCACCCACTCGCATCAGTCACCAGAAAGGCTTGTTAAGACACCGCCTGTCGATTCAGGAGGACTGGGATGGGGCCTGACAATTTGCATTTCTAACCAGCCCTCAGGCGATGCTGAAGGTCGGGGGGGGGGGGGGGGGGGGGGGGGGGGGGGCGGAATCACACTTGGAGAACCACTGCTCAGAAGGACATTCCTACAGGCTGAGGGCTTCTCCCAGAGACCTGACTGGTTGCCCACCCTGCCCTTGCCCAGCCCCTGGGTTCTGCACCTCATTTGCTATTCACTCTAGGCATCTGGGTTAATAAGTGGGGGAGGAAGGTCAGAGAGGGGGAATGCAGCCATGCAGATTTATTCCAGATGGACCCTACACCACAAACCAAAAAACCCCCTCACTGTGTTCCCCTGGGCTCCCTCTCTGTTCACCATCCTGCAGCTCAAGAACCTCGGCGTGGATCACTGTCTGGATGTGGGAGAGAACAACAACGGGGGAAAGCCCCTCATCCTGTACACCTGCCATGGCCTCGGTGGCAACCAGGTACACAGCCCAGCCCCTGACTGGCCTGTCTCCCAGGCACCTCCTCTCTGCACACACCCCCTTTCTCCACACAGAGTACTCTTTCCTGAGGACTAGGGCACAAGAGATCCAGAAAGAGGAGGGAATACTAGTCCTGCCCTCAGGAAGCCCCCAGTCTGAGGGGAAACACATGATACAAACAGATAAGGTCCTAAGTGTGCATCAAGGGCATCCAGAGAGGCGTGAGCGGCAGTGCTGGCTGGTAGAGAGGGGCTGGCGGGGAGGATTGTTTATCACAGGAAGCGTGCTGGAGGATGTGAGCTGCTGAGTGATGTTTTAGGGTGACCGTGAAAATTTTTTGAGCCCGTTCCCTCACCTACACTCAACTTTTTTTTTCTTTTTTTGCTATTTCCAGGAGGCCCATTTATTATATTTTTTAAGTGATGAACTTTTGACTTGACTTTTGAAATTTATTTATTTTTGGCTGATCTGGGTCTTCATTGCTGCACAGTTTTTCTCTAGTTACAGTACTTGGGCTTCTCATTTCAGTGGCTTCTCTTACTGCAGAGCACAGGCTCTAGGGTGCTCAGGCTTCAATAGTTGTGACACCTGGGCTCCATAATTGTGACTCAGAGGCTCTAGAATGTAGGCTCAGGAGCTGCAGCACAGGGGCTTAGTGTCCCAAGGCATGTGGGATATTTCCAGATCAAAGATCGAACCGGTGTCCCCTGCATTGCAAAGTGTATTCTTAATCACTGGACCACCAGGGAAGCCCTTACATTCAACTATCTTCAATGCGTCCCCGGCCTGGAAGCTACCACTCTGATCCTACCACCCATCAGTGACCCCAAAACAACTCCCTACTGACACCTCACAGTTACCTGCACCCACTGTAAGGGCCCATTTTCCCCAGGCTACAATGTCCAGCTCTTTCCTGAGGAATAACTAGTAACCTCCCTGGCCCCAGTTCCTCAATCTACCCTGAAGGCCCAGTATTTGATAAGTAAGAGGCACTTGAAGCAGAGCTGAAGGAAGGAAAAAGTGGCAGGGGACACTGAATAGGATGCCAACGTGTGCAAGTGAAGACAGAGTCATTCTGAAGCCATTTCCTGTACCGCTGGCCTGCACCGTGATTTTAGGTGGTATACTGGTGAGCATTTTTTCTATTAAGAAAGCTGAGCACCGAAGAATTGATCCTTTCGAACTGTGGTGTTGGAGAAGACTCTTGAGAGTCCCTTGGACTGCAAGGAGATCCAACCAGTCCATCCTAAAGGAGATCAGTCCTGGGTGTTCATTGGAAGGACTGATGTTGAAGCTGAAACTCCAATACTTTGGCTACCTGATGCGAAGAGATGACTTATTTGAAAAGACCCTGATGCTGGGAAAGATTGGGGGCAGGAGGAGAAGGGGACGACAGAGGATGAGATGGCTGGATGGCATCACTGACTCGATGGACGTGAGTCTGAGTGAACTCCGGGAGTTGGTGATGGACAGGGAGGCCTGGCGTGCTGTGATTCATGGGGTTGCAAAGAGTCAGACACAACTGAGTGACTGAACTGAACTGAATCTAGTAACAAAAAAAGAAGCAGCATATCAAACACATGATTTCACAGATAACGCTTTAAATGAGGCAAAGTTCATTTTTTTCACTTTTTTTTTTTTTTTTTTGGTCGAGCCTTGCAGCTTGCAAGATCTTAGTTCTCTGACCAGGGATCGAACCCATACCCACTGCAGTGGAAGTTCCCTGGACTGCCAGGGAATTCCCTAAGTTAAATTTTTACCTAAAGAAAAAATATTAGTAACTATTATCTATTATTCCAGTATAACCCAGATACGGTGGCACATGAATTACTGAAATCTTGGCACCCACTCACTTCCTCCCCAAGAGGCCATCTGTGATTGGTATCTCTGGGCTGTTGGCTTTGGGAGGTGGCGGGCAAACTCTCCACCTGTCCCTCAGAACCTTCTCTTGCCTTGTGTTCTAGTACTTTGAGTACACAACCCGGAGAGACCTTCGCCACAACATCGCAAAGCAGCTGTGTCTACATGCCAGTGCTGGCACTCTGGGCCTTAGGAGCTGTCACTTCACCGGCAAGAATAGCCAAGTGCCCAAGGATGAGGAATGGGAATTCACCCAGGTGAGTCAGCTGTCCCAAAAGCTCAGAATCAAGAACCTGAGACCACAACTGCCCCCTCCCTTCCTTCTGCATCTTCTTCCTGAGATACTATGAGATGGATCCAGACAATGTAGAAAGTATGGAGAATGTAAGCTTGGTCACAGGCAGGGTTCACAGGACTTAAGTAATGTTTGGTGATGGTTGATTCTGGTTAATATAAAGATGGTGGTGGGGTCATGATCTAAGGCCAGCTCATAGTTCAAGTATTTTTAGGCTGAACTCCAGTAGATGAAGAGTCACTCATGGTTCCCGCCTGGCCTCTGTGTGCTAAGCACAAGGCTGTACACTCACGTACTTTGGTTTGGTTAATCTTCCAAAGGCTCTTCCCAAGTAGGTGGTGTCCCCATGACTAGAGATGGGCCAGAAGCAGCTCAGCAAGTTTGTGTCTGGCCCAAGATCCTTCACTAGTAAATGGTAGACCTGGGGTTCAGACCTAGATAGATCAGATCAGATCAGTCGCTCAGTCGTGCCCGACTCTTTGCGACCCCATGAATCGCAGCACGCCAGGCCTCCCTGTCCATCACCAACTCCCTGAGTTCACTGAGACTCACGTCCATCGAGTCAGTGATGCCATCCAGCCATCTCATCCTCTGTCGTCCCCTTCTCCTCCTGCCCCCAATCCCTCCCAGCATCAGAGTCTTTTCCAATGAGTCAACTCTTCGCATGAGGTGGCCAAAGTACTGGAGTTTCAGCTTTAGCATCATTCCTTCCAAAGAAATCCCAGGGCTGATCGCCTTCAGAATGGACTGGTTGGATCTCCTTGCAGTCCAAGGGACTCTCAAGAGTCTTCTCCAACACCACAGTTCAAAAGCATCAATTCTTCGGCACTCAGCCTTCTTCACAGTCCAACTCTCACATCCATACATGACCACAGGAAAAACCATAGCCTTGACTAGATGCACCTTTGTCGGCAAAGTAATGTCTCTGCTTTTCAATATGCTATCTAGTTTGGTCATAACTTTCCTTCCAAGGAGTAAGCGTCTTTTAATTTCATGGCTGCAATCACCATCTGCAGTGATTTTGGAGCCCCAAAAAATAAAGTCTGACACTGTTTCCACTGTTTCCCCATCTATTTCCCATGAAGTGGTGGGATCTAGATAAGTCTGACTCAAAAGCGCTGGTTCTTTCCATTACACTGCCCTGCCTCGGGATGAATGATGTAACTTCTACAGGATCGGGCTCAAACTAGCAGCCTCCGATGAGCCTCCACACCCACTCCACCCCAATCCCTAGTCCTGGGCTTAGGAAAAGAGGAGCCTAACCTTGGGGCTACAGCGAAGGGAGTAGTCTGAATATGATCAAAGGCAGAAAGTGCGGGTAGACCGCAGTGGCCCAGGTCTTTGAGATTGGCCGTCTGGAGGCAGTTTTCATTTTCATTTCGTCCTGAAAGCATTTTTCAGTTAGCCCATGGTCCTGCCTTCCTGTGTTGCAGTTATTCATGCTAAAGCTGGAGGTGGGGAATTGGCACCCAGCACAGGAATGCATCTCATCAGAGTATCTGGCATCCAAGGAAAGGAATGCGGAAGTACCTGCCCTGTGCCTTTCTGGATTTCCCTTCCCTTTGGTTCACTGTCCTCATCTCATTCCCCCTGGCAGTACTATCAGAAGTCTGAGGCCTAAATTGACCCTTTGTTTTGCTGTGTCATCTTTTAGGATCAACTCATCAGGAACTCAGGATCTGGTACCTGCCTGACATCCAAAGACAAAAAGCCAGTCATGGCCACCTGCAACCCCAGTGATCCCCACCAGCACTGGCTCTTCATTTAGGCCCTGGATCGCCCCCTGTGGGAGTTCCCACAAGCTTCTCAGGAAACAGAATCTGGGGGAACCTGACCAGCAGCTTCCCTGTCAGCCTTAAAGATGGATTTCAAACCCAATGGAAGTCAAGGCAGAACCTTCCTACTCCTTGCAACAACATTGGGCCTGTTTTCTTTCCTCCACATTGGTGGACAAGACCATTAGAACACATAAGACGGGGCCTAGAGCTTTCCTTCTGTCCAAGAAACAGACCTTCAAGGCAAAGGAGGCAGCTGGGGAAGGACCCGGGGCAGCAATGCCAAACTCAAGGAAAGCACCTCTGCAGCCACATCCTGGATCCCTGGTCATCTAGGACACCTGCAGCTTCCACTGAACTATAGAGTCTATCAGAGGAATTGGAGGTCTAAGTCTTCCTTGCTGTTTTTACCTGAAGCACCTTGACAGTGCTTGACAGGTACACAACAGTCCTGTGAGAAAGACAGGAATCACCGTGCCCATTTTATAGACAAGAAAACTGAGGCAGAGAGAAGTAAAGGAGCTGGTCTGTATTCCACAGCTGGTGCGTGGCTGGAGCTGAAACTGAGGCTCAAATGTGAACCTTGAACCCAGGCTCCTCCCACCACGAGAACACTAAGCAACTAGCCATCAACTCTCCACTCTTTTTTCACTCCAGTCTGATCCTTTCTGGCTGACTGGTCTCCATAAAGCCTAGAACAGTGGAGCCAGGTAACCATGAGGGAGACCACATTTGGGAATCCTGTGATGTCCATTTTGAAAGAAACCTTGTGGAGCTAGCTGGTGATTTCTCAGGTTTAGGTCCCAGAGCCTTTTTTTTCAATGCTCCTCGTATAAGGTAGTTCCAAAGAAATTAGCCATGGATGAAAATGAAGGCAGGATGAGGGCAGTGCCCACCAGACCCTGATTTTCCAAAGGTCTGCAAGCACAATTTAAAAATCCTTGTTTTAATCCAAGCCTATCATTTTCATATTATGAAACCAAAGCCAGATAAGAGAAGTTACTTGCCCTAGGCCACACAAGGAGGTAATGGCAACCCAGAGGCTAGGACCCAGATAAGGCTAACAGAATCCCTGGGAAGTCTGAGGAAGCAGGGCTCACGGGTAGCCTGGAGCATGACTTTGTGACTGGCCCGGTCTGCTGTTCTCGCGTGAACTCCCCACGTGGAGCAGGCCTGCTGTGCACCTCGGCTCTTCTCCAAGCAAGTTGGACCCCACCACACATGGCCGCTTTGCCTGAAGTAGAGAACCCCAGCTGCCTGAAAGAGGACTCATTGCTTTCAGGAGAGATTCCTACTTTGAGTAGCGAGCTGTCATCTTGGGGATCACACACATGAGGGTGCCATGGGACCACAGCTGCCTCTCCTTCCCACTCAGGAAGTCTAGGTCCCATGGGGTAGCCCAGCCAAAGAGAAAGAAGAGTGGCCAGCAGCGGGGAAAGGGGAAAGTTCTTTCCCAGCAAGAGAAGAGAATGGCACATAGATCCCAATGGAAATAAAGGTTTTATGGCATGGGTGAAGGAAGCTGGCATTGGGTTCCTCTTCTTCTGGCTTGTCCCTTAGCTGATCTGTTTGGAGGATCTGCTGCTTCGAGTTGTGAAGAACCACGCACATCTGAAAAGTTCTCTCAGCCACTGTCTCTTGTCTCTAGAAATCCTCTAGCTTTCAATCTGGCCTACACAACTCTGTCAAGCATGGGCAGACATGAGGACATATGAGGCTTCCCCCTGTGGAACTCCCACTCGAGCTGGGAAAAACGCTGTGAACAAGTCATACCAAAACTAGAGATTTTCAGAGCTGGACTAGGTGAGTTAGAACAGTTCCTTTCCTTTAGGGAAATCAAGGAAGCCTCACAAAGAGGCTTCACATTTGACCTTAGACCTCAAAGGATGAATCCTCAGGTAGGAAGAGCTCAGTAAGGAAAGATCTCACGTGTCAGAAAAGTCACAGAGGGACAGCAGTACAAGTGGATGCAGGAACCAGGAAGACCTCAGGGTGAGGGCACAGTGGATGGTAGAAGCCAGAAGGTCAGGACCACACTTTGGCTTTCATGAGCCCTAGGCACTTGAGCCATCATTAAAAAATATTAAATTATATTTCTTACAACTGCATTGGTATTAAGATGAACATAGTCCATAGTGATTGTAGAGACTGAGACACGTTTGCGGGCCTAAGAAGTATTACGGGCCTCGGGCACTGTGCCTGCTGCATTTACTGGGGGAGTCAGCTGTGTAGGACAATGGGTGGGGTCCCCACTGAGAAGAGTTTGACCGCCATGCTAATAAGTTTGGTAAGCTCTAGGGAGTCTTAGTCCTTAACTCCAATCTTAGCCCTACTCTCGGTTGCATTAAGCATCCAGACATTTATCAGGCACTGATTGTCTGCCGTTTATCTTGATATCCTTCATATTCTCTATAGCATCGGCCAGCAGCTCTGCAGCCCCATCTTATGATGCATGCCCAACCAAGGTGCCCTGTCATGGCACTCAGTTTCCTCACCCCAACCCCACAGCAGGAGAGCCTCACCCAGGAGCAGTCAGCTAAGGATAACCCACAGGAGTGAGAGATGCAGCAGGTTTGGGGGTGAAGGGAGGACCAAGGAAGAGAGGTGCTCAAGAAGAGAGAAAGGAGCTAATGGGGTGGTGGAAGGACTCAGAAACCAGAGTCGTGGCCTGCCCTTAGCCCAGGCTGGCCTTGACCTCTCCCCACATCTGTGTTATTAAAATCCACCCCCTGACCATTTTCAGTTCAGTTCAGTCTCCCAGTCGTGTCCGACTCTTTGCAACCCCATGGACTGCAGCATGCCAGGCCTCCCTGTCCATCACCAACTCCCTGAGTTCACTGAGACTCATGTCCAGTGAGTCAGTGATGCCATCCAACCATCTCATCCTCTGTCGTCCCGGGTCTTTTCAAATGAGTCAGCTCTCTGCATCAGGTGGCCAAATTATTGGAGTTTCAGCTTCAACATCAGTCCTTCCAATGAACACCCAGGACTGATCTCCTTTAGGATGGACTGGTTGGATCTCCTTGCAGTCCAAGGGACTCTTAAGAGTCTTCTCCAACACTACAGTTCAAAAGCATCAATTCTTCGGCGCTCAGCTTTCTTTACAGTCCAACTCTCACATCCATACATGACCAATGGAAAAACCATAGCCTTGACTAGACGGACCTTTGTTGGCAAAAGTGCCATTCTCAGGGCTAAACTAAAACCGTAAATCCTGCTTAAAATCTTGATGCTGGTTAGTGCTGTGCTACTGTCCCCTGGCTGCAGAAACCTCTCACCTTAGCACTGAGTGGCTGGTCCCCTCTAGGGATCTATTTCCCACTTGAAGAGAATGTGTGCCATTGTCAAAAATGAATAAGTGTCCTAGAATATATTTCTTAGTTTTAATTACAAAAATAAGGGACTTCCCTGGTAGTCCAATGGTTAAGATTCCAAGCTTCCAATGCAGGGGACATGGGTTTGATACCTGGTTGGGGAACTAAGATCTGGCACGCTGCCAGGAGCAGTCAAAAATAATAATAATACTGTAGATAAGTCAAATAACACAGAAAAATGTGTTTTAAAAGTGAAACTGGGGAGATCCCTGGTGGTCTACTGGTTAGGATTCCAGGCTTTCACTGTCATGGCTGGGGATCAATCCCTGGTCAGGGAACTGAGATCTCGCAAGCCAAGGTGTACAGCCAAAAAAAGTACACACACAAAAAAGGGAAATAGATCATCACAGTGCTCCCATACCTATTGATTCATTGTCTAGAAGTAATATTTTCTATAAAAATTATTTAAATAATTTATAGGTATAAACCTTCTGTACCCTGTTTATATATATATATATATATATATATATATATATATATTTATAAATATATATGTGGGTAGCCATTCCTTTTCTCCAGGGGCTCCTCCTAACCCAGGGATTGAACCTGGATCTCTTGCATTGCAGGCAGATTCTTCACCATCTGAGACACCAAGGAAGCCCGCTATATAAAACAAATAAATATAAATAATATATGTATGTATTTTAAAAAGGAGAAGGGGGCAGCAGAGGATGAGATGGTTAGATAACATCACCAACTCAATGGACATGAATTTGAGCAAGCCCTGGGAGACAGTGAAGGACAAAGGAGCCTGGTGTGCTGCATTCCATGGGGTTGCAAACAGTAGGATGCAACTTAGCAAAAAACAACAACAACAATGAATATACATGCACACAGAGTACCATATTGTTTGAAACTTGTTATCTTCATTTAATATATACCAAGGGCATTTTTGCATATCATGTCATTTAAGTCTAACTCACTCTTTTTATTTCATTTTTAAAAATATTTATTTATCCGGCTGTGTTGGGTCTTAGTTGTAGCACAACGGATCTGCCATCTTCCTTGCAGCATGCAGGATCTTTAGTTGTGGCATGTGGGATCTAGTTCCCCAACCAGGGATCAAGCCCAGGCCCTCTCCACTGGGAGCATGGAGTCTTAGACACTGGACCACCAGCAAGTCCCTAACTCATTCTTTGTAAAAGTTGGATAGTATTCCTTAATATAATTAAACCCAATTTATCTAATCTTCCTCTATTGATGAATATTTAGGTTTTCCACAATTTTGTGACAAATTTTATGACAAACTACACAAAATTTGGTGACAACTGTACTAGACCCCAGGCTTCCTTGATGGGCTCAGATGGTAAAGAATCTGCCTGCAGTGCAGGAGACCTGGGTTCGATCTCTGGGTTGGGAAGATCCCCTGGAGGAGGGCATGGCAATCCACACCAGTATTCTTATCTGGAGAATCCCTATGGACAGAGGAACCTGGTGGGCTACAGTCCATGGGGTCACAAAGAGTTGGACACGACTGAGCGACTAAGTATAGCACTTACTAGAACCCACATCTTTATACATGTATTTATGTGGCTCTGTTTATTTCAAAAGGAACTAGCATTGCTCAGAAAAAATGCAGAGCCTCAGAATGAAAGCCAAGGCTTCCTCCACACTTCACCCTCAGAATCAGGATGAAGAGTCTGACCAGCGTGAGAGATGAGGCTCAGTGTGAGATTAGACAACAGTATTGAGGGTATTAAGTGCAATGCTCAACAGTCTAGTCTTTAAACAAATACATATTAGGCTTTCCCAAAGAATACAAAGATGGATGTGATGTTGACCCTGCCCTCAAAGGCTCACTTTGGAGTTTGTAACCTTCAGGAGGCTCGAGCCTCCTCTTGGACTCCTCATCCTGAGGCTAGAGCCATCTCCCTACTCTCCAGAGGAGGCATGGAGGTGGAAGGAGAATGACAAAAGAGGGCAGGGTTCCCCAGCCATCTCAGCCCTCTTCCCCGGGTCCAGGTCTGCTTTAGGTTAGAATCCTGGGGGATCGGGCTGGAGAGGCAGCCCTTAGTGCAATCCCCCCTCCCCTTCCTGGCTTCAGTTCAGTTCAATCTCTCAGTCGTGTCCGACTCTTTGCAACCCCATGGACTGCAGCACAACAGACTTCCCTGTCCATCACCAACTTTCGGAGCTTGCTCAAACTCAGGTCCATTGAGTCAGTGATGCCATCCAGCCATCTCATCCTCTGTCATCCCCTTCTCCTCCCACCTTCAATCTTTCCCAGCATCAGGGTCTTTTCAAATGAGTCAGCTCTTTGCATCAGGTGGCCAAAGTAATGGGGTTTCAGCTTCAGCATCAGTCCTTCCAATGAATATTCAGGACTGATTTCCTTTAGGATGGGCTGGTCGGATCTCCTTGCAGTCCAAGGGACTCTCAAGAGTCTTCTCCCAACACCACAGTTCAAAAGCATCAATTCTTCAGCACTCAGCTTTCTTTATGGTCCAACTCTCACATCCATACCTGACTACTGGAAAAACCAAAGCCTTGACTAGACGGACCTTTGTTGGCAAAGTAATGTCTCTGCTTTTTAATATGCTGTCTAGGTTTGTCATAGCTTTTCTTCCAAGGAGCAAGTGTCTTAATTTCATGGCTGCAGTGATTTTGGAGCCCCCAAAAATAAAGTCTCTCACTGTTTCCATTGTTTACCCATCTATCTGCCACAAAGTTATGGGACCAGATGCCATGATCTTAGTTTTCTGAATGTTGAGTTTTAAACCAACTTTTTCACTCTCCTCTTTCACTTTCATCAAGAGGCTCTTTAGTTCTTCTTTGATTTCTGCCATAACGGTGGTGTCATCTGCGTATCTGAGGTTATTGATGTTTCTCCTGGCAATCTTGATTCCAGCTTGTGCTTCATCCAGCCCAGGATTTCACATGATGTACTCTGCATATAAGTTAAATAAGCAGGGTGACAATATACAGCCTTGATGTACTCCTTTCCCGATTTGGAATCAGTCTGTTGTTCCATGTCCAGTTCTAACTGTTCCTTCCTGACCTGCATACAGATTTCTCAGGAGGCAGGTCAGGTGGTCTGGTATTCCCATCTCTTGAAGAATTTTCCACAGTTTGTTGTGATCCACACAGTCAAAGGCTTTGGCATAGTCAATAAAGCAGAAGTAGATGTTTTTCTGGAACTCTCTTGCTTTTTCGATGATCCAACGGATGTTGGCAATTTGATCTCTGGTTCCTCTGCCTTTTCTAAATCCAGCTTGAACATCTGGAAGTTCACGGTTCATGTACTGTTGAAGGCTGGCTTGGAGAATTTTGAGCATTACTTTGCTAGTGTGTGAGATGAGTGCAATTGTGCGATAGTTTGAACATTCTTTGGCATTGCCGTTCCTTGGGATTGGAATGAAAACTGACCTTTCTCAGTCTTGTGGCTGCTACTGAGTTTTCCAAATTTGCTGGCATATTGAGTGCAGCACTTTCACAGCATCATCTTTTAGAGTTTGAAATAGCTCAACTGGAATTCCATCATCTCCACTAGCTTTGTTCGTAGTGATGCTTCCTAAGGCCCACCTGACTTCACATTCCAGGATGTCTGGCTCTAGGTGAGTGATCACACCATTGTGGCTTCCTCTGTGCCACATCACTGTGGCACCATTCCTGGCTTCTCTCTGCCTAAATCACAGCTCCACCCACAGTGCTCATTCAGGGACCTCCCAACCCAGAGTTTGCCACCCACCACCAGGCACTCTGCACCTCCCTCCTTCTTCCTCTCCTGACTCTGATGGGCAGAGCCTCTCATCTCCTGCAGGATACACCTGCCCCGAAACTCCCAATCCTCTGCCCTCCACCCTCATAGCTGGAAGACTAGCTTCCTATCCTGAAGGCTCTCTCTTCTCACCCACCCCATACTCTCCTTCTCTGAGAGTTATTTCATCTGCTATCCATATGAGTTTCCCCTAACCTGCTTCCTAATACCATCCTCCATCAGAAGTCTCTCCACTGAACTTACCTGGTGGTCCAGTGGTTAAGACGCCTTGCTCCATTGGAGCAGGCACAGATTCCATCACTGGCTGAGAAAGTTCCATATGCCAAGGGGCAGCCAGAGAGAAAAATAAATGCATAAAGTAAAATACACCCAATGGAAACTAAATACCATTAGCAATTTGATACCATCACCACCATAATCACACCTTTAAAAAAAAAAAAAAAGAGTAATAAACATTTGGAAGTATACCTTGTTCTTGAAAAAATAATAATTCTCTCCACTGCATCTACTCTGCTTTTGTCTCCCTGCATTTATGCCTCTGTCTGTGTCCTGGGGGAATGACCCATCTCCTTCTTTGGGCAGGGAGATGCTGCTGTCTCTTCCTTCTTTCTGCTGACCCTCCAGCCCTGTTTGCCTCCACCTTCTGGTGCACGGGGTAGGTCTCTGCACTTAGAGTGCCCCAGAGGGCAGTGAGGCAGTGGCAGGTTAGGAGGGGAGCACCCCAAAGGAAAAGCCAGTCCTGTCTTTCCATCTTATTTCTGGTAAAGAGTTTGTTGGATGCTTTTCAACTGAAAGGAGATGATTAACTCAGCCCTGGCCTTGTTCTGTCTTTGATCATAGATAAATTAGTTTACCTGAAAAGAAATCTTTTCATTTGTGTTTCCATGTCACCTGTGATTTTCCCTGCCTTTCACCCACAGCCCTGCCAGTTGGCAGGAAGAAGGTCAGCAAAGCTGCTGATAAAAGGAGTATAAAGAGGGCTTGGTTCATGGCAAGGGGGCAGTGGTCTACTCGCTGGCAACATGCTGCGCTTGCTGGTGTTCACCTCTCTCGTCCTTTATGGTAAGTGGATCATCTGGCCGGAGATCTGTAGGGAGGGAGATAGAGCAGGAGGGTCCGAAAGCTTTCACTAAGCCCAGGTCTTATCCTGGGGCAGGCAGGAGACTCTGCCTGTGTGTCTAGCAAAAACTTTACTCTCCTGGAGCTCGTGATAGAAAATGTCAGGAACCCTTGGCTGACAGGTTCCTGAAGCAGAGAGGAGCCTCTTCCAGGCCCCAGCTTCCCCATCATCCCTGATGACAGGAAGACATCCTCAGCAGGTGCCTCATGGCATGTGTACTGCTGTCCCCGCCCCCTGGGGAATCCAGCTAAAGCTCTGTGTGTGGGCAGGTGGGGGCGAGGCGAGGGGTAGAGACCCTGAGCGAGGCTGAGACCACTGGGTCCTGGCGGCTGTGTGAAATGGGCCAGAGTTCTGGGGACACGTAGGGGAAGCAGAAGGCACTTGGACTTCCCTGCTTTCAAAAGGGACCCAGAAAACTCACAGCTGGGCCCCTCATTTGCTAGGGAGGAACTGTGAGTTTGCAGACAAAGCACAACTGCCACCCGCCCTCCCACCCTGAGCTGACCCCACGCTTAGTCATCACTCACTTTTCTTCTGCTCCACAAAGGACACAGCACCCAGGACTTTCCAGAAACCAACGCCCGGGTAGTTGGAGGGACTGCGGTCTCAAAGAATTCTTGGCCCTCTCAGGTGGGTGTTCCTTCACAGCCCCAGACTGCCAATGAAATAAGAGTTGCTTGTGCCCTGACATACACTGTTATGCATATGTGTGCATATCCTTATCTACAGGAAGTTCTCCAGCTGCTTGGATTCTAGATGTTGAAGATGAATGGGAACAGGCTTAGGAGTGTTTTTCTAAATGCAAAAGGAGTTTTTCTCTAAATGCAAAAACACCAACCACACTCACTTTCCCAGGCACACACACAAACACAAACCTCATGTACACTCCCAGCGATACCACTTGGACCACACTAGCAAGACTGTATGCCAGACTCACATAGATGCAACACACTTTCACACACACACACACAGCCCTCTCCATGCAGTGTGTCACATTTGAACACACCCTGCCCCCAAATAAAGCACCTTGTTCATGTGGCTATTTAAAGAGTTTCCACTTTCAAAATAGGGCTTTGCTTTGACTTAAGCAATTTTAATTGTGTAAAACTGGCAAATTGACTGGTGAATAGCCATACTTTGAGAGGAATCACTGCAATTAATTCTGAATTAAACCCAATTTACAAAAGTTTGAGCCTCCATTTTCAGGAGTAGAGTTATTGTGTGATAAGAGCCACCGAAGGAGGGGGCGTGAACTGATTAAAACGAATGTTCCAGTGGCATTTCTAAGCATCTGCTGAATGAAGGGCCAGGGTGTATCTTGAAAACACTGGAGGGGAGTTCTGGGGACCTCGGCTTGTGAATTAGGTGATGGAGCAATTCCATGGCTACATTTCCTTCCCAAGAGGCAATGGAGGTAGAAGGACCTGGGTTCTTGGCCCTTTGCAACAACCTAGTGTAACGATGCCAAATGCACTGTATGTGTAGCCCAGATAGTTGGCGGATATTTTGAGGGACGGCAGGAATTTAAGGAGATCTTGGTTTGGGACGAAGTTTTTTTAAAAAACACCAACCTATCCCTCTTTTCTTCTCTCCCCATCTAGATTTCCCTCCAGTACAAGTCTGGAAGTTCCTGGTATCACACCTGTGGAGGCACCCTCATCAAACAGAAGTGGGTGATGACAGCGGCTCACTGTGTGGATAGGTGAGAAAAACAAACCAGCTTTTCTGAGCTCCTGGGAGGGGAAGAATCTGGTCCTTCTAGAGGAATATGTATCCTGGAGCACTCAGGACAAGACTTAAGAAGGTGTTTGGGGGACTGTAGGGAGGTAGTGAGATGAAAACTACAAACTATGCACTTTTCAAAGCCTGGCATCAGACAAGTTCACGTTCAAATCCAGTCCCACCTTCTTCTAGCTAAGTGAACTTGAATGGCTTACTTAGCTCCCTAAGCTCTTACTCTCTTATCTCTAAAACAGGGTAATAATACCTACTTTGTAGAATTATTGTGAGGATTAAGTAGATAAATATTTAAGTACCTAGTCAATGCCTGATCGGTAACCGTTTTTTCATATTTTATCTTGAGCAATGGTTCTTAAATTTGAGCATATATCAGAATCATCTACAAGGCACAGATTGCTGGGCCCCACCCAGTAGAGTTTCTGATAGAGAACTCCAGGCTGAGTCCTGATAATCGGCATTTCTAGCAAGTTTCCAAGTTCTGGTGCTGCTGGTCCAGGGACCATGTTTTAAGAACTCTTGGTCTAGAAGCTTATATACCTCTCAACATCCCCCTGTGGTCTGAGAGACAGTCTTTCATTTATGCCCACCACACTTCTCCCAAGTTATGAGATATTCAGCCTCTGATGTTTAACTTAGTATATTGGGGAAATGAAGCTGATGGTATTTTTTGTCACTTCCACAAGTTAGCAACTTGGGGATGAGAGGGCTGGTTATTTCTTCATCTCCCAGGGTCTTCCATATTCCTTCTGCCGGGGCCAGAAAAGATGAGTTCCTGTCCTAAAAATGAGATGGAAGATGCCTTACCAACTTTTCTCTGAGAGGAGAAAGAAAAGGCTCATTCAGGGGTTCCCTCTCTCCCTTCAGCCAAATGACCTTCCGTGTGGTGCTGGGAGACCACAACCTGAGCCAGAACGATGGCACCGAGCAGTACATCAGCGTGCAGAAGATCGTGGTGCATCCATCCTGGAACAGCAACAACGTGGCTGCAGGGTAGGGCAAGGTGGCGCTGGCCCGGGGCTGGGAGGTGGAGGGCTGGCTGCCCAGCCACAGGGTCTGGGCTTCCTTCACATTCATCCAGGAGGACTTTGAGAATTAAGATGTTGGCAGGCTTTCCCAATGTCTCAAGTGGTAAAGAATCTGCCTGCAATACAGGAGACACAGGAGATGTGGGTTCGATCCCTGGGTCAGCAAGATCCCCTGGAAGAGGAAATGGCAACCCACTCCAGTATTCTTGCCTGGAAAATCCCATGGACAGAGGAGCCTGATGAGCTACAGTCCATGGGGTTGCAAAGAGTTGGACATGACTGAGCACACACTAGGGCTTGAGAACATTTGAAGGTCTTTGGGATTTGTTTGATCTGGGCTGGTCTGCATTATTGGATCCCCTGAAGCTCCTTCTCTGCAGAGTTTAATGTTCCTGTTTCTATTGTTATTTATTATTCATTTTATGGCATAGACTCCATTAGCAAAGGGCTTTCCTTGTAGCTCAGTTGGTAAAAAATCTGCCTGCAATGCAGGAAACCTGGGTTCCATCCCAGGTAACGAAGATCCCCTGGAGGAGGAAATGGCAACCCACTCCAGTATTCTTGCCTGGAGAATCCCATGGACAGAGGAGCCTGGCAAGCTATAGTCCATGGGGTCGTGAGAGTCAGACACGACTTAGCCACTATACCACCACCATTAGCAAAAACGGACTTCCTAAAAATGAATCTTACAGTAAGAAAACTTCTGCAAGACTAAGCTGTAAACTTTTGGAAAGGAAGTAGTTAAAAGGGTGGCCAGTCTAGAGAGTGTGGGAGTGGGGATGGGCTCCAGTAACTGGGGTACATCTGCAAAGCATTTTATGTCTTTCTCATTTGAGAACTCTTCTCCACTACCAAGATCACAGCCCTTCACGCTTTTCTAAGCTTCACTCCCCGGGGCTGCAAATAAGAACTAGCGACCATGCCAAGACCTAACCAGCAGGGGCTGCTGTTACACACAGAATACCCTAGACTCCAAATGCGCAATTCCTCAAGTTTGAAGCTTGGCGAGTCCCCTCCTTCTTCGAAGTCACTGGTTTCCGATCCTGTGGGGATACAAGGCTTAGGGAGGGCTTGTCCCTATGCTGAGCTGAAGGAAGTTCCGGTCCCGCCAGCAAGCAGTCTCCTTTCCACCCACAGTTACGACATCGCCGTGCTGCGCCTGGCCCAGAGTGCTACCCTCAACAGCTATGTCCAGCTGGGTGTTCTGCCACAGTCGGGAACCATCCTGGCTAACAACACGCCCTGCTACATCACAGGCTGGGGCAGGACTAAGAGTAAGTTGCCTGCACTGGCACCATCCATCCCCCACATGGATACTGATTAGGTAGCTGAGCTTCTGCAGCCCTAGTTTTGTGGTCCTAAGTGTTCAGAGCCGGAGGCCAGGAACCAGAGGAACCACCAGAGATAAAATAACTGGTGCGTGAAATCAACCTAAGAACAAGCCATGCAACAGTCAATTCAGAGATTCACAGACTCTTAGCAACAAAAAAAATAAGGCCTTATCTCAGAGAGTATTTTTTACTAGCCTCTCATTTTATATATGAGGAAACTGAGGCCCAAAGAAAGTAAAGACTTTGTTCCAGATCACATGACTAGTTAGTGACTAGTTAGTACCTGGTTAGCTGGGGCCAGAACGCAGGTATTTTGGCTCCCACTTTGGTGGTCACTACAGCATCATGCTACCCCCATAGACAAATCACTGGGCTGTGGGTTGGAGCAAAAGAGCCAGGGGTGGTTGCAGGTCCAAAGAAGTCAAGGCAGGGGCGGCCTCAGCCCTCTTCTGGTCAATCAGGGAGGATTACTAGAAGGGAAAGTCACTGGATGACACAGAAAGGTGGGAGGGGCTATGAGCAGAGATGGTTAACAAGGGTAGAGACAGCAGGCCTGGTGCAGAAGGCTGAGAGCCACTGGGCAGGATCTGAGCTCTGCAGGAGAGGCGAGGTCTTGCTGTGAGCAACAGTCTAGTGGGAAAACCTGCGGCTGAGACAGACATGCTTCTAAGCCAGCTTTGCTCTCGGTTCACTTAATGTCATTGTGGTTCAATCTCCCGATCTGTATATAACATGAAAGTGTTGTTGTAAGGATCCAAAAAGAAAAAAAAAAATCAGATAAAGGAAAACTGCACTAAGCTCTTAAGAAATGGAAAGAAGGCTACACAGTTCCAGTTCTACTCCATGGGGTTTATGGTGTAAGGAAGCAGGACAGACAGATGAGTTATTAACAATAAGACCATTCTAGTGGCACCCCACTCCAGTACTCTTGCCTGGAAAATCCCATGGACGGAGGAGCCTGATAGGCTGCAGTCCATGGGGTCGCTAAGAGTCGGACACGACTGAGCGACTTCACTTTCACTTTTCACTTTCATGCATTGGAGGAGGAAATGGCAACCCACTCCAGTGTTCTTGCCTAGAGAATCCCAGGGACTGCGGGGCCTGGTGGGCTGCCGTCTATGGGGTTGCACAGAGTCGGACACGACTGAACCAACTTAGCAGTTACTTAACTAAAGTAGTCATGAGTTAGTGGTTTGGAATATGGGACTACTAGTCAAGAAAGGTGCCTGTACCTTTCACCTAAAGAGAAACAAGAGGACAGTCTATGACATGGCAGAGAAAAGGAGCTTACCCTGACTTCAGCTTTCATGAGAGCTTGGGAAAGTTTGGCCAGGTGTGGAAGGTTTTCCCTGCACAGCATCTGGGGCTGACCTCTAAAGTTGTGTGTGCTGTTCAGCCAATGGGCAGCTGGCCCAGACCCTGCAGCAGGCTTACCTGCCCTCCGTGGACTACGCCACCTGCTCCAGCTCCTCCTACTGGGGCTCCACTGTGAAGACCACCATGGTGTGCGCTGGAGGAGACGGAGTTCGTGCTGGATGCCAGGTGAACACAGGCTCAGAGTGTCAGAAGTCTCACCCCAGCTCCCTCTCCTCTCTGCCTCTCACCCCCTACCTTTTCCTCACCTCCTATTCCACACCTACTCCCACCCATATATAGAGACTCAACTTTCTAGTCTAGTGTCTGGATGAGAATTATTCTGTGCTGGTAAGTCTGTATTCCAGGAATCTCAAAGTTGAAAGGAACCTTAAAATTCATCTTGCCTGCCTGATGCCCCCACCTCAAAAGTTTGCATGTGGCCTAACATTTGTGTTGGTATATGTGAGTGTTCTTTAGAAGTTATTTGTGCCTTAGATTTTTAATGGCTGCAGTAGGGCTAGGCCTGGATTGGTGGTTGTGACTGTGTATAAGGTAGCTTCCCTCCCATCAACCCCAATTTTTCTTTCTTTCTTTTTTAATATTCTGTTTATTTATTTGACTGAACCAGGTCTTAGTTGTAACACGTGAGATCTTCTGTCTGGGATCTTTAGTTGTGGCATGTGAACTCCCAGTTGCAGTATGTGGGATCTAGTTCCCTGACCAGGGATCAAACCCAGGCCCCCTATATTGGGAGTGCAGAGTCTTAGCCATTGGACCACCAGGGAAGTCCCCTAATTTTTCTTATAGCTCCTCTACCACCACCCTTTTGACCCAGTAGTATTGATAGCAATATATATACAGGTGAATACGGTAGGGGAAAGTACACTAAATAGCTTTATAATAGAATATATATAAACTATTATAAAATTATATATATGTATGAATCATCTTCTATTTACACAAGATCAATCAGCAATACACCATCTTACAGATTTGGTACTGCAGTCCAATAAAAGTTCTTGATTATCTGCTAAATGCTAGGCACTGTGTTTGATTCATCTGTATCAAAAATACTAAAGATACAAAGATGAATATAAACACAATCTAGTGGAGGAATGGAGAGACATAGGACAGAACGTCTACAGTGTGGCTAAGTGTTATAATAAAGACATGCCTAAAGGTGATACAGGAATCCAAAAACCAGATACTCCCCTCTCTACCTTTTGGTGTCAGAAAAGACTTGCCTTCCCCGAGAAGCTAGAGTTCGTAGTGAGTCATGAAGGTTAAACAGAAAGCCAGGCAAGAAAAAAGAGGAAAAAATATTCAGAGAGAGAGAACCTGAAGAGAGACATAGGCTAAGAACCTAGAACACACAGAATTATAAGGCATTCCCTAGAGCTAGAGCAGCGGTCAGGGCTCACAGTCTCCAGCATCCAACTTGCTGCCTCTGTTTTTTGTGTGGCCCGTGAGCTAAGAATGTTTTTTATATTTTTTTTTAATGGTTGGGAAAAAATTTAAAAAGGAAGAATATGTTATGACACATGAAAAATATAAAATTTCAATGTTTGTTTTAAAAAGAAGGTTTCCTTGGAATGCAGTTATACTTGTTCATGACATTGTTTATGGCTGCATTCATGGGGTTGAACAGTTGGGAGAGAGACTGTAGGACCTGCAAAGCCTGAGATACTTACTTTTTGGCTCTTTACAAAAAAAATGTGCTGACCTCTGGGCTACAACTTAAACTATTACCATTCTAGGGAATGTCAGGAGATGACACTAGAGACAGGTAGGAGCCACAGGACTTGGAAAGTGAAAGAAAGTGAAAGTGAAGTCACTCAGTTGTGTCCAACTCTGCGACCCCATGGACTGTAGCCTACCACGCTCCTCTGTCCATGGGATTTTCCAGGCAATAGTACTGGAGTGGATTGCCATTTCCTTCTCCAGGGGGTCTTCCCAACCCCAGGGATTGAACCCAGGTCTCCTGCACTGTAGACAGACGCTTTACCGTCTGAGCCACCAGGGAAGTCCACAGGACTTGGGCCTTCATTCAAATAGCATGCTTGGGACATGCACTTTATCTTAGACACTGGGAAACCCTTCAAGAGTTTTAAACAAGAGAACAGCGTGAGCAGATTTGCCTTTTAAAAGCACTCTCTGATGACAAGGTAAGCATGTATTTGAAGAGGGAAAAATTAGCAGGGAGACTGCTTAGGAGACTGTTTCAATTATCTAGGCAAGAAATCTGAGGGTCCAAGTTAGCGCAGTGGAAAGGAGGGAGGTGGAGGACCAGGAGTGACTTCCAGGCATCTCAGTTAAGTGATTTGGGGGAGGGGTTTGCAGCGTCCAATGAGACAAGATTTCTAGGATTTGGGAGGGAAAGTGATGAATATGGTTCTGGACAAATTGAGTCTGAGATCTCAGTGGGACATTCAGCTATAGTTTAACTGGTAAGAAACCAGATATAAAGAAAGTAGAGCCTGGAAGAGAAAACTGGGCTAGAGATAAGCTCAACAGGAAATGAGATTCCTCAAACTCTCCCACCCTCTACTCCCCACTTCCCTCAGGGAAAAGTGGTAGAATGAGGGAAAAAAAAATAAAACAGTGAGTTGGGGAAGAACTGTGATAACAGGAATATTTGAGTGCTTTAGGGCTAGGTGGAGGACAAAGGATCCGTAAGGATCTAAGAAGTAAGAGAAAACCATAGTAATAAGAGGTTTACAAACTCTCAGGAAATACTGACAGGTCATCACATAGCCTACAGTGAAGCCAGGAGCCACAGAGCATAACTGAAAGTAGCTTCTTTGGCAGTTGACAGATCACTGGTAACTACAGCCAGAACAGTTTCAGTGGAGTGATGAGGACGGAAGCTTGATTGAAAGGTAAGGCATGAAGAGGCACTAAGAAATAGCAAGAAACATAGAATACTCTTTCAAGAATCTTGGATGAAAGAGGAATTTAAAAGTCTGGTGGCTTTCAGGAGGATGAAAGTCATGGAGCGGGTGCATCTTTTAAGATTGAAGAAAATTGAGTGTATTTCTGGGCAGAGAGGAAAGGATCCTGTAGAGTCAGAGAGAGGGAATAAATGGATGATGCAAGACCCCAGGGGCTCCCCCAGGGGTAGCTCAGCTGATAAAGAATCTGCCTACAATGCAGGAGACAGGGATTCGATCCCTGGGCTGGGAAGATACCCTGGAGGAGGGCATGGCAACCCACTCTAGTATTCTTGTCTAGAGAATCCCCATGGACAGAGGAGCCTGGAGGGCTACAGTCCATGGAGTTGCAAAGAGTCGGACATGACTGAGCGACTAAGCACAGCACAGCACAGCAAGATCCCAGAGGGGAAGGAAGAGATGAACCAAGAACACAGGTGGAGCTGGCTTTGAATAGAAGAGGGACACAGAAACATGCGTGGATATGAAATAATGTGCAGGCTGAGTAGCTGAAATTTGGTGGGTGTTCTGTAATTGCTTCTATTTATTCATGAACTAGGAGTCAAATGTGGAAAAATGAAGGGGTAAAAGGGTTGGATGGATTTGGATTAAGATGAATGGAGAAAGACTGGCCTCCATGATGTTGCTGACAGGCTGAGGTTAGAGACCATGCAATAATCATATGGGTAAATTATTCACTCCATTCAAGGATCTAGTTGTAGGCAATGGATTAGTTCAGGGCTGGGTTTTCATGCATTATTGAAACATAAAAGTATTTCAGATCAAATGCAAGCTCTAAGCTGGGTGGAGGAGGAAGAGAAGCCAGAAGGAGACTGGTAGGCTGGCTGAAATAGTAGAATCAAAAATTAAAGGTTTTTTTGGTGAGCACTTAGTACTATGAAAGTAAGGTGACCAACTCATCCCAGTTTTCCCAGGACTTCCCCAAGGTCAGCTGAAAAAAAGCCCGAAACTACACAACTTACAAGTTAAGAGTTTTGTTTTGGTCGATGAACCTACTGAGGACTATAGCCTGGAAGACACCCTTTCAGACAGCTCAGAGGAACAGTTTCAAAGAGGTAAGGAAGGAGCCAGGGGATGTTAGAATTTTTGCTGGGGGGAAAAAAAAAAAAAACAGTTAGCCATCAAAGATTACTGCTAATAACAAGAAACAGACATCTCAAGTGAATGGTTTCAGTGCTTTTCCCTGTCTGGGAAGATGCAAGAGTCTGGGCTCACAGAAACCAGCCCTTTGATATTCATTGTAACTATCTAGGGTCAGTATCATTTTTCTCCATCTTGAAATCCCTTCAGGATGTGGAGAGCGGCTGCAGGGGCAGGTGGTTTGATAGTGGGCAACATTCATTGTTTCCCAGAATAGCAGGCAACACTTCATTTACTGACACAGCAGGCAACATTTTTTTTTGTCCACATCTAAAAGTCCTGTATCCTGGGAAACCTACCTGCAAGTTAGGGTAAAAAAAAGATGTGGGACTTCCCTGGTGGTTTAGTGGCTAAGGCTCAGCGCTGTGAATACAGGGGGCTCTGGGTTCGATCCTTGGTCAGAGAACTAGATTCCACATGTCACAACTAAGACCCAGTGCAGCCAAATGAATAAATAAATCAATGAAGACAAACACATAAGTCAAATTCTTCCAGTTCCTCACCAGCCAGCCTCACCAATAACCTCTTAAGGTTTAACCTTTCTGAGTTTAATTCACTTTCCCCTGTTTGCTCTCAAAGTCTTGAACTCTGAAAAACTAGAGTACTTTCCTTCTGGCTGACACTGCAAATCAGTCTCTGAGGCCGTTGTGTCTCCACAGTCTCTTCCCACTGGAACTTCCCAAATACTGTGTCTTGGTTTTGGGGCTTTCAGATTTCTGTGTCCCCAGCCAATCTCCTCAGAGGGGATTCACTAAACGCCTCTCACGGCAATCCAACCACTCCCATTGAGCTCTCTCCCAGCTCTTCCTTCTGCCCTAAAATCCTCAGCCATATCCTCCTTCACTACAGAGCTTTTGTTTCTTTTCAGGTCAATTAGCATAAGACAGTAATACGGTACACAATTCAATTACCTTCCATTCCTCTAGTTTAGAAATACTCTCAAATCCCTATAAGAATTTAGGTGGAAGATATTTAAACTGTTTTGTATTGAGTACAATAACCTAAAGGAATATACATCTTTCTTTTTATAAAAAGAATAACCATCTTCTTTTCCCAAACATAGTGAGGGTGGGGTACAGCTACTTCCTTAGAAAAAAAAATTAGCTCCAATTTGAACTTTTGGTCTCTTTCCCTAGTTCTTCTTTTTTTTTTTTTTTTTCATTGAATGATTACCTTGTTTAAGGTGGCAAATAAAACTCTGAGGCTTGATAGTGGGAAAGAACAGTCATGTGTTTCTTCTACAAGTTCTCCCTCCCTAGAGGGGACTACTTTTAACTCTTGAGTTGATTTCTTTTATGTCTACCTCCAGCTCTCTAAAAGCATATACTTATATTGCTACTTAATTTTTCACTTCAGGCATAATGCAAGATATGGAACTTCTCTTCCTTTACACATTTATACTTGCCCTTCAAGCATGAATTTTTCTGATCCCCACCCCAAGATCCCTAAATAATTTCAGTTAAATTAACATTTAGTATTTATTATAATTATGTAAAATGCTATTCCCTGAATAATTTTGTTTTCCCTAGAGTTAATAATTGTCTTTTAAAATTTGCATAATATATACTCATGGCAAATAGATGGGGAGAAAATGGAAACTGGCAGTTTTTATTTTCTTGTGCTTAAAAATCACTGTAGACGGTAACTGCAGCCATGAAATCAAAAGACGCTTGCTCCTTGGAAGAAAAGCTCTGACAAACCTAGATGGCATATTAAAAAGCAGAGGCATTACTTTGCTGACAAAGGTCCATATTGTCAAAGCTGTGGCTTTTGCCGTAGTCACACAGATGTGAAAATTGGACAATAAAGAAGGCTGAGCACCAAAGAAATGATGCTTTTGAATTGTGGTGCTGGAGAAGACTTGAGAGTCCCTTGGACAGCAAAGAGATCAAACCAGTCAGTCCTAAAGGAAACCAACCCTGAATATTCATTGGAAGGACTGATGCTGAAGCTGAAACTCCTATACTCTGGCCACCTGATGAGAAGAGCTGACTCAATGGAAAAGACCCTGATGCTGGGAAAGACTGAGGGCAGAAGAAGGAGACGACAGAGGATGAGATGGTTGGATGGCATCACTAACTCAATTGACATGAGTTTGAGCAAACTTTGGGAGATAGTGAAGGACAGGGAAGTCTGGAGTGCTGCAGTCCATGGGGTCACAAAGAGTTGGATGAGACTTATTGACCAAACAACAACTAACAACATACTCAACTCATCACCAGTTCAGCCTTAAACTCTCCACTAATTTATAACTGACCTATTTTATCTTCTCTTGACCTAGTGTTCTGTGTCTTGGTATGGGTCTATTTGCATTCATTTTGAGGGATAGTTAGTGAGTTTTTTCATCCTGGAAACTCCAGACCTTTGGTTCTGAAAATGTTTATTTATTGATGATTTCCTCCCCTCCGTTTTCATTTTTTGTTTCTAGAATTCCTGTTACTCACAATCCACCTCCTAAACTGGGTCTCCTATTTTCTTATTTTCTCTCTATATAGTTTGTCTACTTTATCTCCTAGCCTAATATTTCATTTCTACTATCATATTCATGTTTCCAAAGGCTTTTTGTTTTCTGAATGCTCTAATAGCTTGCTCTTCTTATATCATGGATATAATACTTATACAGTTTTATTGTTTATAGTCTTCTCCCTGCATAATCTTGGTTGTCTTCATTTTTTGTTTATTTCTTTCTCTTTATTTTGATCTTTATTTTTTAAATTTTTAAAAAAAATTTTATTGGAGTATAGGTAATATACAATGTTGTGTGAGTTTTAGGTATACACAAAGTAGAATCAGTTATACATATATTCACTTTTTTTTTCATTCTTTTCCCACATGGGCCATTACAGAATATTGAGTAGAAGTTCCCTGTGCTGTACAGTAGGTTCTTATTAATTACCTGTTTTACATATAGTACTGTATACACGTCAATCCCAATCTCCCTATTTTTCCCTCCCCGCCCATTTCTCTCTCCCCTGATAATCATAAGTTTGTTTTCTACATCTGTGACTCTACTTCTGTTTTAGATTCCACATATAAGTGATATCATATGATATTTGTCTTTCTGTGTCTGACTTACTTCACTCAGGATCTTTATTTTTATATTGAGGCTTTCTTCCCTGGTGACTCAGATGGTAAAGAGTCTGCCTGCAAGGCAGGAGACCCGGGTTCAATGCCTGGGTCGGGAAGATCCCCTGGAGAAGGAAATGGCAACCCACTCCAGTATTCTTGCCTGAAGAATCTCATGAACAGAGGAGCCTGGAGGGCTACAGTCCATGGGGTCGCAAAGAGTCAGACACGACTGAGCAACTAACACTTTCTTCAGATGTTTGGTCATCCCTGACCATCTGCTCTTATTTCAGAGTAGGACAGTGGCAAGCTGATAGGTACCTCTGGGCCATAGATGGGGTTCATCTACAGGGAACTGCTTTGTCAGGTGATCTGGCTAGGCCGTTTCATTGGAGGACTTCTAATGATAGTACCTCAAAGTCTTCCCTCTTGTGCTGGTCAGATTCTTCAATGAAATAGCTTCCAATTTTACGTCTAGAATCACAGAACTGACATCTGGGAACTGAGTAAGAAAAAGAGTATCAAGGTCATAATCTGTAAACTCAGATTCTTCTGATTCTGAGCCCAAGCAAGTAACCACTACCCAATACATCACTTTCTCTTCTCCTTACCTCAGTTTAGCTTAACATGTTTTGACTACCTACCCTGTTATCTAAATGCTGTCCAATTAGACCCATTGGTCTGAATGCTGGGGGTAGATAAATCATTAGAACACCCTATTTCCCCCACCATAGGTTCAATTTAAGTCAGTAATAGCTATTGAACTTAAGACATTCAAAGTTCTAGGCTAGCATTGTAGAGTGGAAAATATCAGCAAGATGTAGTTCCTGTCTCAAGAAGCTCACAGATAAGCGTGGGAGTTAGAAACAAATTATGAAACCAAAACACAAGGCAGAACATGACATATGGGCTGCAGAAGAAAGGAAGAAGTACTATAATTGTTTAGAAAGTGGGGATGCGAAGGAAGTAGGGATTTCAACTGGAGCTTTTATACAGTACGGGATTTATAAACAGAGATGTGGGTGGATAGGGTGTAAGCAGAAACAAAGGCCCAAAGATCCAAAGATCTGGAGTTTTAGGACTCTGCTTCTCTTCCCCACAGGGTGATTCTGGAGGCCCCCTTCACTGCTTGGTGAATGGCCAGTATGCTGTCCACGGTGTGACCAGCTTTGTATCCAGCCTGGGCTGTAATGTCTCCAAGAAGCCCACAGTCTTCACCCGGGTCTCTGCTTACATCTCTTGGATAAATAATGTGAGTCCTCTCAAATGATGGGATGAAATACAGTCACCTGGAGATTCACGCATTGACTGGGGTGGGGAGCAAAAGTTGGGCAGGAGAAGCCATCATCTTCCTCATCGCCTTCAAATAGTTATTTACCCCTTTCCCTTCCCCTCTAGTGAACTTTCCCCTGATAGTGTTGCCATCCTGAGTTCCTCTTCACATACCTACTAAGCAGGCTTCACCATCTTGTTTACTACTTAGAGTAAGGTGGTGGCAACAGCAGACCTGAACCAGGTGCCTATCAGGGCTGTCCAAGTCAAGGCCAAGGGGAAAATGGCTTCAGAAAGGCCTGCACACTCCAGGCAAGGGAATAGGCACTAACATTCTCCCCCACCAGTTCTTTCTAAGGGCATCATGAGAATTTGCTCTACCATTTGGCAAGAGGTTTTACCACCTTAAACAATGGTTGAGGGCTAGGTGAGAATGTACCTACACTGACCTGGTGGTGGAGCCTCACACCATCCCACCTGTGCCCTCCAGCCTCCAAACACATTCTGGAGTCTTGTGGCATGAACCTTGACTTACAACCAGTTCAAGGTCTGCCACTATGTTCTGAGTATGTGCTTATAGCATTGAATTGTCCTGAACCAGTTAAAAACTTCTTCCTGCCTCCCACCCTCACAACTCCCCATAAACCCAGTACAGGGCCATACTCAACTAGGAGCCCTGAAGAAAAAAGAAAGGAGGTGAGCAGAAGTTGCTGACTGGATATAACCGGTTTTTCCTTCAGGCCATTGCCAGCAACTGAACATCTTCCTGAGTCCAGTGGTATTCCCAAGATGGTTCTGGGATTGACAGCAGAACTTGAGGCCATCAAGGAAAAAACCAGTCTAAGAGACTATTGAGCCAGATGTGGAAAAGCAAATAAAATCGAATATATGTAATACCCTGTGTCTTTTTATTTGTAATTAAGCCTTCTAGGGGAAAGGCAGTTATAGGGCCTGAGTTGGATTTCACCAGATTTCTGGGCTGGTTCTTCCATTTGCTGCCATCCCTCTCAGTTCACAAACTAAGCCAATTGAAGGATCTACCCATCTGTTAATCTGCCTGTCTGCCCCTTCTCCCACACATATTTGCTATATTCAGAGGCACAGAGGGCTTTAAAAATGTTCCAGAATGAAAAAATGTGCCCTGACTCTCCCAGGTAGATTGGGGGCTCAGGGTTCTTTTGGTTCTCCCGTCAGTGCCTAGAACAGGGCTCACCCCAAAGTTCTGAGTCATGGCAACTGTGGGGATACATTAGAGATAGGAGTATAAGATTAGGTGGTAGGTCAGGTGCCAGCAGACAGTGAAAGTGACAAATCAGAAAGGAGATAGAGAGGAAAGAACTGAAAAAATGAGAAAAGAAGATGCGGAACAAAGAAAGGAAAGGATTGAGGGGAAAAGAATATGGGGCCTCAAGCTATGTATGAGTCAGCACTTCAAGGTTGGACTAAAACAGGCAACTGGATCCGGGGTTCTATAAAAAACACAGAACTGGGAAGCTGATAAATCTTCCCTATCCTGGCCAGGGCTCAGTCTGTTAAGAGTGGCGTATGATAAAGCGAAGAGGGAACTGAAAGGAGAAAGCTAAGGGGATCAGAAACAGTTTTTCATAGCAACTGCTGAGGATCAGACAAGAGGGATCTGGAGAGTTAACATTACATTAGAGGAAACTGTCCAAGACTGGTCTCACAATTTATAGGCTACTTTGGTCAGCAGAGTCTTCTAGAACAGTTTGTATAGCAAAAGAAGCTGGGCAAGGGATTTCCCTGGTGGTCCAGTGGCTAAGACGTTATGCTCCCAATGCAGGGGGCCTGGGTTCAGTCTCTGGTCAGGGAACTAGATCCCACATACCACTATTAACAAGAGTTCACATGAAAAAGAAAAAAGAGTTCCCATGCAGCAACTAAAAGATCCTGCATGCCACAACTAAGACCTCTTGCAGCCAGATAAATCAATTACTTAAATATTTTTTTTTAAAAGAAGCTGGGCTTGACAGGACACCTGTATTCCCATCTCTTTTCTACTACCAACAAACTGGGTGTGTGTGCTTGTGCCAAGTCGCTTCAGTTGTGTCTGACTCTGTGCGACGCTATGCACTATAGCCTGCCAGAGGAACTGGATAACCTTGGGCAAGTCACCCTTTCTGTTACTCCGATTCCCAACCTAGGTACTTTCCAAAGATTTGTCCTGCTCTAATACTTCATGATTTGGTGACTATCAATTTCAGTTCCCAAGGGTTTGGCACTGAAGAGGGTTTTTTAGGAAGCAGTGGCTGGGCTGCATTACTGAGGATGCTGTGAATTCCAGAGAATGACCCAGGTATTGGCCTCCTTCTGCTACTGACACATCTGTGGTGATCACCATCTCTCTCAGTGCTCCCACAGCACCATTGTCCTCCCACTTCCCCCCACTTTGTCCTTCCATTTCTTCACTGTGCCCCTTCTAGATCATCCCCACAGCTAGCATTATAACAGAATAAACCCTAATGACCTATTACCCGAAATTTTTGTATCCATCTCTAAAATCATCTGATTAACAACCTATCTCCAGTTCCAGACTTTAAGCATTTTTAAGTCAAGAATCACTTTTAAAACATTCATTCTTGGCTTCCCATCACCCAGCAATGCCTGTCACATGGTTGATTCTGAGTGCAATATGGCTGTTTGGGGGAGTGATCTGGAAAATGATAGCAAAGAAGGCCTTCTGATTTTGTCTCAGGCGTTCAGCTTCCTTCCCCAGTCCTTAGGAAGTTTATCTTGACCTCCTTTCCTCCTTTTGGGGAATTTTACTTGCAAAATCCTTGAGTAAATGGTTCCTCCAAACCTAGTGTCCTAATTTCCAGCTATCTTCTCAATCAGGTCAGGAAGCAACTTCCATTTGGAAACCGACCTAGAGAAGCAACTGTTATAATCTCAGCAGTCCCATCCCAATTTACACAATGTATTTTCTGCCTCCATCTAGTACACTATACTAGTTCCTCCAGCTAGAAAAATTTGCTCCCCATGCCCAGCACAGGCTTCCATATCCAACTCTTTGGCCTTTTTTCTATAAGGTCCTCTCCCTTTCTAAGCATCTTCATTTCTACTTCTAGCTCAGCTGCTCCTCTCTTTCAAGTCCAGATTTGGAGTCCTGTCCTCTGCTCAACCTACCCCTCCTACCAGTTTAGGTTTAGAGTCATGAGTGAAAAAATGTTGCCTGACATATCAGTAAACAAAGGATGTTGCAGCCATCAAGTCATCACATTACAGCCCCATCCTCTCCATGGTGAGCCCCGAGAGCTCAGGAGAGAGATAGGATGCTGGCCCTCAGGCCATCAGCCACTGCAGCCACCACGCATTGTTGTACCCTGAGGAGACTCGGGATGAGAAAGTGCAGGATACTGGCTCCACATAGTTGAGGTACATATCCAAGGAATGATTTCAGTGAGCCCAGACTTGTGCATCATCCCCCAAATAGAAAAGTACCAAATTCCTTAACTTGCTAAGTTGCTTCAGTCGTGTCCGACTCTGTGCGACCCTATAGATGGCAGCCCACCAGGCTCCGTCATCCCTGGGATTCTCCACGCAAGAACACTGGAGTGGGTCCTTAACTTGAGATACTTGGTTTTCTTTAATTAACTATAATCTTTTGATGATTACCTGTTGGCTCTTCCCTTACCTCTTCTGAGCAGTTTCTCAGAGCTGAGAGGCTGCGTCCCAGGCTTAAGTCCTCAGTTTTGTCTGCTAAATAAAACATAATTCTCAACTTTTAGATTGTGCTTTTTTTTTGGCCCGGTTGACAGAGCCAACCTCTCCAGTAGAGGGCTTCCATCTTTAAAAACTCCACCCTGAAGCAGAAAGTCCATTTTATGTGGTCATCCAGTTGTTGTTTAGTCACTAAGTCCTGTCTCTGTCTCTCCATGAACCGTATCCCACCAGGCTCCTCTGTCCATGGGATTTCCCAGGCAAGAATACTGGAGTACGCTGCTCCTGCACACTTATCCATAAACACCCCATTCAACACTCTCACTGAGTGGAAATAACAAAAATTTCTATCCTCCTGTTCCGGTTATTTTCCCCTGCTGATCGTTACAGCTGGTTAGCTCTCAGGGAACATTGTCTTGGCCCAGATTTGAAAACTCTTTGCGGCTGGTGTTCCTCTACCTCAGGGGTAGAGGCTGCTGGTGTTTCTCTACCTCAGGGGTAGAGGGTTTGAAGCTGGCCGGGAGGAAGCACCGCCAGAAGGCAGACCTGCGTCTCCGGCCTCCTGGGAACAGACCCAACAAGCCTGAGCCCCACAAGTCTCCGCGGGCCCCTCGCCCACGCCCTGGGCCTCCAGGGAGAGCGCAGGGGAGCGGCCAGCTGGGCCTCGCGTGGGCTAGGCCACAGCCCTGGGCCTGTGTTGCGCATGTTTCCGGCTGCATCCGCGGGGCCCAGGGCCTCAGGCGGTCCAGGGTGATTCCCAGGCGGCAACGGGGCGGGGTGACCTGCGCGAGGCCCGCCTGGCCGGATGCGAGGCATGACGGGAACGCACTTCCTCCTCTGGGGGCCTCGAGAAAACCACAGGGCGCCGGGCCAGGGCAGGCCGCCCCCGGGGGAGTTGGCAGGATGGCCGAGGGCCGGGCGGGCGGCGCTGCCGGCCTCTTCGCCAAGCAGGTGCAGAAGAAGTTCAGCAGAGCCCAAGAGAAGGTAGGAGGCTGGGAGCCGAGGCTGAGGCCCGACGCGGCCGCAGGGTGTGCGGGGTGCTCGGGGCGGGAGACCTGGCTGGACACAAAGGCTGACCTCGGGAAAGGCGAGCAGGGGTTCCCATGAAAACAGCAGATTTGAGAGAAGGCAGAGAGCCTCGCCCGTCTTGGACAGGGATGGGGGAAGCTGAGAGACAGTTCCCACCGTCTGTCTCTCTTGGAACCTAAACAACGCCCAAGCTGACCGAGAAAAGGGAAAAGAAAGGAACTAAACGTTGGTGACTGCTCTGTAGCAAATTTTGTCCTCGCCACCCAGCGAGAGTGGTATTTTTCACAGATGATGAAACTGGAGGTTCAAAGAGGGTCATTTCCCACATAAGACAGCACTCACCAGCTGGGCTGGCAACGAGTACCACCCGTTAGGTGGGACCTGGAGTCCACGAGGACTAGAGTAATTCTGACGGATTCTCTCCATGCCTGACCCGGCCTGGTCGCAGGCTATTGCTTTAGCTGACATAAGCAGAAACTCATATCTGCTTCCTGTGCCTCCGTTTGGCGTTGGAGAGTACTTGGTTCGGGGTGCGCAAGGAGCACCATTTTTTGCACTGTGTCCTGAATTAGCTTTGAGTGGCCCTGCTCCGTTGGGCTTCCCTGATGGCTCAGACGGTAAAGAATCCCCCTGCTGTGCGGGAGACCTGGGTTGGGAAGATCCCCTGGAGGGAGGGCATGGCAACCCACTCCAATATTCTTGCCTGGAAAATCCCCATGGACAGAGGAGCCTGGCGGGCTGCAGTCCATGGGGTCGCAAAGAGTCCGACAGGATTGAGACTGAGTGACTAAGCACAGCAGGGCTCCCTCGAGGTAGACTCTCTGTCTATCTGTACCTTGCCCACTTACCTAGATGGTGTGACCATTTCTCCACACATTTCACTGGCATTTTTGTTTCTATATGTCCAGAATATTTTCTTTGCTTCTGATCTGAATCCCTGCTCTCCACCCATCAACACCCTGATAGGTAAGATGGTAAGGAGAAATGAATAGGCTAGAAGGAGAATGGGAAGGAGAGAGATAACCAGAACCTGAGTGAGAATCTTGGTTTTCTAAGACTTCATGGTCTTAGAAGCATTTGAATGAACACCATATGCTTAAGAATTTAAATAAAAGCAGAGCACTAGCTTGGGTGCTGGGAAGATTAAAGGCAACCAGCTCTCCAAAGTGGGATTATTAATGGAGAATTGATGGAATATAGATTTAGTCTTTATCTTTAAGAGGCTCACAATGGAAGGGTAGGGGGAATATGTGTGTGTGTTTCCCCTGTCTTTGTCTGAGGAAGCTGGGTCATGTTAAAGAGCAGAGGAAAAGGGAAAGATTTTTGTGTGGCTAGATTTTGTTACCTCACCTTGATCATGGTTTCAATCTCTCCAAAGGTTACAAAGCCTATGGAAAGGTCTAGTTAGAAGTCATTGTGGAGGAAAAGGAGGTACTAGAGAAGAGAAGGCTGGTTACTCTTATGGGATGGAAAAACAAAAAGAAATCGCCAAAGGCCAAATATTTGTGGACAATAGTTATGTTTTACCTCCTTCTCTCACCTTCTGTCATCATCCAACCTATCAATATTATGTATGCATGCGTGCTAAGCCACTTTAGTCATGTCTTTGCTACCCTATGGACGTAGCCTGCCAGACTCCTCTGGGATTCTCCAGGCAAGAATACTGGAGTGGGTTCCATGCCCTCCTCCAGCAGGTCTTCCTGATCCAGGGATCGAACTTGCATCTCTTAGGTCTCCTGCATTGGCAGGTGTGTTCTTTACCAGTAGTGCCACCTAGGAAGCCCCATCACTATGCCCTTGGTTAAAATTTCTCTCTCTTTTTTAAAAGCATGAACTTGAAGCCTCAGGTAAATAACAGCTCTGCTCTAGGCTTCAGATTCTGCATCTGTAAAATGCAGTTGATGTTCAGTGATTTGGAGACTCAATTTGGTAAGGACACTGAAGTGAGAAGGGGAGAGGGCTCCTTGAACCTCAGAGTCAAATATTTCCCAACTGCCCAGATACACCCTGTTCTTAATCTGAGCCCCTAGAAGGCAGAGAGAGAAACAAACTTGAATCTGCCCTGAGAAAGTCCCAGGCTGTTGCAGAAAACAAGGAGATACTCTGAACCCAGATTTAGACACAAAGGCAAGCAGACATTGAACTTCAAGCAGTACAGCTGGTACCCTAGAGGCAGTGGGTGTTGTCTGGATAGGATGGAAATGACCTGGGTTAGGAGAAAGAGTTCAGCTCAGCCTGTCAGAGTTTTTGAGTCTTGGGAAGTTACTGAAGGCAAAATAAAGACGGAGAAATTTACAGTCAAAAGAAAGGATTCCCTGGGACACTGCAATTTTACTATATGTGGTTGACTGTAATATGTAACAACTAATGTGTCAAATATCAAGTGCCTGCTCTAGACAAAGCACAGGAATATAAGAAGGCCATGATCTCTCCCTTTATGGAGCCCACATTCTCGTGATATGATCTCACTTCATCTTTTCAACGCTTTAAGCTTTGTGTTAGTATCCCAAATTTAGAAATGAGGAAATAAGGCTCAAAAGAGATTGGCAAGTGGCAGAATTATCACTGAAACTCAGGTGTCCTGCCTTAGGATCCCGATCTCAGGCTGCTCTCTATAAGGTTCCTGAAAAACCACTCTAACATCTGTGTCTCCCCACTTCCTGCTGTGCTGGCCCACTTCCTGCTGATGTTCTTGCAGGAGTAAAGCTGTGAGTGAAGGTCTGGTGACTGTTAAACTGGTGGCGATGAAGCATCGTCTTGTTTTATTTTCCAGTTCCTTCTCAGATTCAAGACGAGTCTGGCTTTACTGTGTTTTTACAGTATGCCACATCTTCACATTTCACACGGATGCTTTCACCATCTGTTGGTGATTTCTCTGTGGCAGGCCTCTCACATCTCCCCTGAGAAAGGGCATTCACTGTTTACCACTCCTCTGTTGGTCTTTTTCTCTGTTGACTTTCAGGCAACTTGTGAGGGTTCAGTCAGCAATATTTACAGAAAAATCCCTTTGTCCACGATATGGGCTGGACAACTCATCTCTGGAACTTAGAGATGAGTTGAGTAAGAAGCATTCTTGCCTGCTAGAAGCTTACAATCTAGGTGTTTTTGTTTTTGTTTTAATTAAAATAAGTGACCTGAGAGATAAATCCATGGGAATTCAGAAGACTTGAGAACAGAACAGGGTTTTGTAGTGAAGGCTGAATTGAGATAGGAATTATGTCTGATTAATAGTTCCTCAGGCAAGTGGTGAGAGAGCATTCCAGCTGAGGAATGCCAACATGAGCAAAGCATAGAATCTGGAAATCCTTTTAGGCAAACTAGGGAGAAATGCTGCTGAGCTGGAGCTCAGGGATTGGTGGGAGAAAAAGCTGGAAAATATATGAGGGGATAAAGGAGAGCCTACTTTAGAATATATCTTGACAATAAGGATTCCATAATATCTAATGTCCAAGGCCTCTTCAGATTACTCCAATTGACAGAATTAACTAAAATATAATAAATGATTATAGGGAGGGGTCATAGTGAGGAACTACAGCTACCAAACATGTCTGCAGTGGCTTTTTTTTTTTTTTTTTTAAGCTTTATACCTGTAACTCAACTTACATAAAAGGTAAAATAGGTGAATGAACATTGCAATATTCTTCACCTATTTCACCAAGTGTTAACATTTTGCCACATTTACTTTTTTTCTTGTCCCTGGTCTTTTCTCCTTAAATATCTGTATTCCAACTTCTTAGCTGCTAGGCCAGGCAAATTGGGGCAGAATTCTCAGTGCAGGACTTTAGGGATTAGCATTATATGGTCTTTCATTAGTAAGTGACCCAAAGGTAAAATTATTAATTCTTTCAACAGACATTTTTGGAGCACCATACATCACCCTTCCTCAAGGAACTCACGTTGAGGAGGAACATCTACAGCATAGTTTAAGTGTCCTGAGACACGGCCCTATTGCTTAAGACAACAGATACTTTGGCCCCAAGACACTGGGTTATGTTTTCATGGTGATCATGCTCGTCTTTTCAGTTTCAGAATTGAAGGTGGGCGTATTCCTTCAACAAACACACTCCCACACCCTCCAAGCTTTTTTGCCCTGAGCCTTTTGAGGTTTGGGGATGTTGGTCTGCTCCTAGGCCTGTCACATAGACTCTAGACTGAATCGACTCCTCTCTCCTTTCAGCCTCCACCCCCCTCCCCGCCAAGAACCAAGCCCCAGGCAGAGGAAGGGAGGGCTGGCAGGAAGGAAGTGAGACCTGTGATTACCACTAAGCAAGGTGGTTTTGCAACTTTCTGGTAGAGGACAGTGTTTGGTTGAGGGGAGAGGGTGGAGCTTGGGAAGATGAGTGACTCTGCACACCCAGGGCCCTGTGTTAAGTGAGGCAGAACAAAGACACAAACACAGATGGCTGCCCTGAAAAGGAAGTAAAGACAGGTATTTATAGGGAATAGAGTGGAACTCAGTACGATGATAGTGGATTTGTATTAACTGCTCACCATAGGGCACCACTGTGAAAGCAGTTTATGTGTATAATATCATTTAATTCTCCCAACAACTTCAGGAGGTATTATTATCTTAATGGAGGAAAGGGAGTTCTACAAACTGAGGCTCTAGAATTTAAGTGATTTGCCCAAAGGCTTATAGCCAGTAAGTAGAAAAGCCAAGATACGGGCATATTTCAGTTCGGCTCCAGAGACCTTGGTCTTAACTGCCATAGAGAAAGCTCCAGAACCCCAGGATTAAGAATGGAGACACCTGAGTCAGAGCCTGCATAGAGCTGGCCTCACACCCAAGACCTGGGCACTCCTTCATATGATTCAGAGTTCTTCACAATGAGACTCCAATCTCTAGTTTCCTTACACATCACTCCTTGTAACACACTCTAAACCAGTCATGCTGAACCATTTCATGAAAACTACTGTGAATCTGCACACTTCTGTTACTTTGCTGATGTTGTCTTCGCCTGAAATCCTCTTTCTACCCTCACCCTTTTTACTTTATTCCAGTCTAGCAAAATCTTAAATTCAAGGCCCTACCTTTTGGTCCCCTCCTGTATCAGTCTCACTCTCCTTCCTGTTGTAAGTATGAAGTATCTATTTGCTACATACTGAGAAATATAAACAAGTAAGGCAAGTGTCCAATCCTCAAGGAGCTCACAGTTTAAAAAGAGACAAAGATAAATGCAAATAACAAAACAGTAAGAGAGGAATTCCCTAGTGATCCAGGGAAAACTGACAACCAAAGATGAACGGTTTGAACAGAGTGCCAATAACTTCCATAAACAACAGGTAGTCTGGAGGGTGGGAAAGGGAAGCTTGTAGAAAGAAAGAAGGCATGAGGGCTGAATGGTAGAACAACAGCAGGTTCTGCAAATCAGCAGGCAAGTTAAGTCTCCATGCTTCCACTGAAAGGAGCTTGGGTTCGATCCCTGGTTGGGAAACTAAGATCCCACAAGCCACACAGCGTGACAAAAAAAGAACAACAGTAATAGAAATGTATACAGGTGCAGAAGTTGTAAGTGCTTAGGAGGGACTGATTTACCTTGATTAATGAGATGCAATAGATATGATTAAGTGTCACAAAGAACATAGAGTATGAATTTGGTCATTTTAGATAGTTGCCTGATGATAAGGTAAGAAAGAACATTCCAGAAAGAGGGAATAGCATCTACAACAAGAACAGTACGGCTTATTAGAAAACTAAAAACATGAGTGAGAGAGAGACCTGTAGGAGAAAGGAATAGTGAGAGCTGAGGCTTAATGAAGGGTCAGATCCTAGAGACCCATATGCTAGAGTACAACTATAACTTGTAAATATATAATGGACATTTAACTAAAACATTTGTTGAGCAGATGAATGGAGAATCATTAGAAGGTTTTAAGCAGCAACAAGATAGGCCTATTGTCACAGGCCAAAAAAAACAATGAGGCCCTGGACTAAAGCCATGGCAGTGAGACTAGAAAACACGGGATGGTTTCCAGAGGTGGACATGGTGAGGGATTCCATGAAGGGAGTGAGAGAGAAGCAGTTGAGGGAAGCTCCTGATTCTGACTTGGGCCTGGGGAATAGTGGTGCCTCTTTCCAAACTGGGGGTTACAGGTAGAAGAGTCAGGGCTTTCTTACTTGTTATAAGTGAGTGTCCTCTAGGAGAAGAGAAACTGTATCTTTCTCATTTCTGTGTCCTTTGCATCATTACTGAGACCACTATGATGCTTGGTTCTCTGGGTCCTAGAGGAGAGGAGGTAGCTATCGATAGCATTCACTTCTAGCTAGGTTTCAAATGCATAATATCAGAGCTTCTCGGTTTTCCTACAAGGGTCTTCAGAGAAAAGAGTCTCCTACCCACCTCTCTGACTTTATCTATCTAAAGGAATCTGCTGCTATGGCTGGAAGAGGGTGTCCCATATGAAAAAATGTCTTCAAAGCTCATGTTTTTAGCCATGCACATTTGCATTCTTCTAATTAATCCTTATTTTAATATAATAGTCTCCCCCCATCCCCACAGAAAACCACTCTAAATAACAATTTCACACCTCATTTATTCTGGGCTTTATATATACTCTAGCACATTGCTGAATACCTCAAATTGAGAAGAACCATAAAACATAATTGACTTTTCAGCAACATGCTGTATTTCTAATTCTGTTGGGCTAATATATGTACTCCCTTTAGTTGAATCTGAGACTCAGAAGCCAGGGTCAAATGAGGCCAACAGATAATAGAGACTTGACTATAACAGTGTGGACCTCTCTGATTTATATTCCCAGGTACTGCAGAAGTTGGGGAAAACTGTGGAGACCAAAGATGAACGGTTTGAACAAAGTGCCAGTAATTTCCACCAACAACAGGTAATCTGGATGGGAAAGGGAAGCTTGGAGGAAGAACGAAGACGTGAGGGCTGAGTGGCAGAACAACAGCAGGTTCTGCAGATCAGCAAGCATCCCTTCTAACCCATCTAGCCCCAGGAGTCAGGGCCACAGGGTGACCTACCTGCTGCTTATTCTTCCCCTGGGAACCACAGAAAATTACCTTTCCTGTTCCTGCTCACCCTGGTTCGTAAGGGACAGAGAGTGTTTTTTTCTCATGGTGATGGGTATAGTGACATCACCAGGTCCTTGGACAAAAAGCAAAACAAGTGCCTTCCACTTCAGTTTCTGGCATATTCTTTTCCTCAGGCTGCCTCTCTTCTACCCTAGCATCTTCTCATCACAGTGGCCCCGTATCTTGTTGCCTCTTTGTCCATTACATCTACCTCACCAAAGCCTTTTATTCTAAAATAATACCTTCATCTTTTACCTGTCATTCTCACCAGCAAAACTCCTGCTCTCACTGTTGCATCTGTCTTCACTGGATGCTATGGGTAATTTTATGTAGAAAACTTACATTAAAAAAAAAAGAAGAAAACTTACATTAAGAAATGGAAAAGAAGGCACTGCAACCAACTCTGAAAATTCTATAGTGCATATATGATTAGAACAAGAAAAAATATAATTCGTATATAGTAATGTTAAAAAAAAAAGAGAAAGTGGGTAACACTTGGTGGCCTATGGATGGGGAGAGGCACCTGGCCAGTCATCGGGCCTTGGGGAGCCGTGCTTCCAGAGCTGCTGGATGTGACACCTTCTCCAGACCCAGCATGTGAGTGCCAGGTGACTGAAGAGCCATGAAGATCCATAGCAATTCGCATTTCCAGGGTGGAGTCCAGGTCAAAAATGAAAAAAAGAACAACCATTTTTGAATTCTCTGAAAACTGATAACAAACCAGAAAAGTGGGGAAAAGTATTTTACACTGACTTACCTTCTGTCACTATATCTGAAAAACTGCAAAAGGACAAGCTCTGGGAGAGTGAGTTGAAGAATTTCTCAGTAAAGATTTCAGTTACCTAACTTCAAAGAAAAAGTACAGATTTCTCCTTTTAGTAGTTGAAAAAACTAGTAATGACTGATTTTATTCCTTCAAATCATGGGGAGTAAAAATTCTTCATACTGATGACATAAGATACTACATGGAACAAAAGGAAAAAAACAAAGTATTTACTCAAGAAATCAAGAACTTCTATAAGAGATGTAGGGAAAAGAGTAGAAACTGGCCCACAAAAAACAAGAACAAGGAGACTCAAAAAGCCTTTTATAGGGGTAAATGACATGAGGCACATCTTGTAAGTGAACAACACAGAAACTTTGCCCAGAGTAATCACTATCAAGTTTTGATGATATTGTATCTAAGTTTTGACTATAAAAACTGTGCAAATGTCCCCAGAAAGTCTGAATATAAAGAAAAGCTGGAACTGCAACATAGGCGTCAGAAAGACATCAGGGAAAATAATGTACAGGTGCTTGACCAGAGTTACTTATGTAAAGAAACCTAATAACCAAACAGAACTTTGAGTTTTTTTCAGAATGTGTTTCTCTACCCTTCTTCTATTAAATTGAAAGGACTTGATGAGAAAACATCTAATAAAGTTTCCATTTATGAAAATGACATAAAATTTTACATATCTACTGTCACATAAAAATGAACAAAAATGCATTCTGGCATTTCTGAATGGAAATTAATTATGCATGAAAATGAAGAACTAAGGGTAGATCACTGTCTGTGTAGGATACACACATGTATACAAGTTTCTAATTCAATATGGAAAAAACTGCATTTCAGCCAAAACAAAAGTTAGATGCTGTGTACTTCCCAGCGTAGGATCTGAAGGAAAAGGACCTTCATTCTGTATTTGGTCGAGATTCTTATTTGTTATCAGTAAATAGTTCAGGGATATGTGCTCAGTTGTGTCTGACTCTTTGCGACCCTATGGACATAGCCCACCAAGCTCCTTTGTCCGTGGGATTCTCCAGACAAGAATACTGTAGTGAATTGCCATTTACTTCTCTAGGAGAGCTTCTTGACCCAGGGATTGAACCTACATTTCTTAGGTCTCCTGCATTATGAGGTAGGTTCGGGTTTGATTCCTGAGTCAGGAAGATCCCCTGGAGAAGGAAATGGCAACCCACTCCAGTACTACTCTTGTCTCTGGAAAATTTCATGGATGGAGGAGCCTGGTAGGCTACAGTCCATGGGATTACAGAGAGTCAGACAAAACTGAGCGACTTCACTTTCTCTCTTTCTTTCTTTTCTTTACCACCAGCGACACCTTAGTTCAGAGGAGCACCTAACATTTCAGGCAAAGGCTCCATCCCAAAGTTCTAGGAATCCAGTGAATGTGATGTCAAGAATACAGGGAGCTTACCATCTGGTAAAATCCACTGTAGAGTGAAAATATTATACGGAAGAAATTTTTTTAAAAATCTGGAACAAAATGCAGAGTTTTATAAGGATACTAAACTTCTTACTATGCAAGAAGAAAACAGAATTTGTAGTTTACAAATACAATCTCATGAATTTGAGCAAGCTCTGGGAAATAGTGGAGGACAGAGGAGCCTGGCTTGCTGCAGTCCATGGGGTTGCAATGAATCAAGACACGATTTAGTGACTGAACAACAACAGTACAATCTCTACTGAACTTATTTCAGACTAGTGAAGAGAAGTCAGAATTTTTAGGTTACACAGGTTACACTGAAAACAATGGTATATGTGATATTTTAGATATTTGGGAAGAGGGAAATTCAAATAATCTGTTGTCGGTGTTTTTCTCTTCTCTTTCAACCTCTATATTTAGTGGCTTTTAGACTTAAAAAAATAAATAGCTTTCAGAAATGATGAAAACCAAATTCTTGAAATTTTTATAAATTTGTATAAAAATTCTTAAGGTTTTCTTTCTCCCCCCAAGTTTGTTTATAGAACCAAATGTAAATAGTACCAATATTTTGTTTGCATTTTTCTGCAGAATTGAATACCTATTATAGAAAAATTATAGAATAAATTTGTGGTTCATCTTATTAAAAAGGAGATAGAAAAAGAAGTGTGTACAGAGATTTATTCTTCTATGAAATATTGACTTTCTATCTCTGTGTACCAGGCCTCAAATTTATCTCATTTAATTCTGACATCAGTCCTGGAGCGTGTGATCTTCTCTTTATAATAGAAGGATTATTAACTTAAATGAATATCCAATTGCAATGCAATTCTGACACTAAATACCCAGAGTTAGTCCAAACATTACAGGTTGAGGGCATAGTTCCTCACCAAACTACCTCATTTCAGACACCAGCCACAAAGCTCCAGAGTTCCCAGGCCACTTAAATTTTTGACCAACTGGTTACAAATTTGGGGGTACTTACCGGCCACTCTCTGTTCATTTCCAAGGCAAACCATTCAATATTACAGTAATCCAAGTCTGTGCCCCAACCAGTGATGCTGAAGAAGCTAAAGTTGAACGGTTCTGTAAAGAACTGTAAGACCTTCTAGAACTAACACCAAAAAAAAGATATCCTTTTCATTATAGGGGACTGGAATGCAAAAGTAGGAAGTCAAGAAATACCTGGAGTAACAGGCAAATTTGGCCTCGGAGTACAAAATGAAGCAGAGCAAAGGCTAACAGAGTTTTGCCAAGAGAACGCACTGGTCATAGCAAACACCCTCTTCCAACATAAGAAGAGAAGACTCTACACATGTACATTACCAGATGGTCAATACCAAAATTAGACGGATTATATTCTTTGCAGCCAAAGATGGAGAAGCTCTATACAGTCAGCAAAAACAAGACTGGGAGCTGACTGTGCCTCAGATCATGAACTCCTTATTGCCAAATTCAGACTGAAGTTGAAGAAAGTAGGGAAAACCACTAGGCCATTCAGGTATGACCTAAATCAAATCCCTTACTATTATACAGTGGAAGTGACAAATAGATTCTAGGGATTAGATCTGGTAGAGTGCCTGAAGAATTATGGACGGAGGTTCGTGACATTGTACAGGAGGCAGTGATCAAGACCATCCCCTAGAAAAAGAAATGTGAAAAAGCAAAATGGTTGTCTGGGGAGGCCTTAAAACTAGCTGAGAAAAGAGAAGCTCAAGGCAAAGGAGAAAAGGAAAGATATACCCATTTGAATGCAGAATTCCAAAGAATAGCAAGGAGAGATAAGAAAGCCTTCCTCAGTGATCAGTGCAAAGAAATAGAGGAAGGCAATAGAATGGGAAAGACTAGAGATCTCTTCAAGAAAATTAGAGATACCAAAGGAACATTTCATGCAAAGATAGGCACAATTAAGGACGGAAATGGTATGGACCTAACAGAGGCAGAAGATATTAAGAAGACGTGGCAAGAATACACAGAAGAACTATACAAAAAAAATCTTCATGACCCAGATAACCATGACATCCTGGAATATGAAGTCAAGTGGGCCTTAGGAAGCATCTCTACAAACAGAGCTAGTGGAAGTGATGGAATTCCAATTGAGCTATTTCAGAACCTAAAAGATGATGTTGTGAAAGTGCTGCACTCAATATACCCGCAAATTTGGAAAACTCAGCAGTGTCCACAAGACTGGAAAAGGTCAATTTTCATTCCAACCCCGAAGAAAGGCAATGCCAAAGAATGTTCAAACTACTGCACAATTGCACTCATCTCACACTCTAGCAAAATAATGCTCAAAATTCTCCAAGCCAGGCTTCAACAGTACATGAACTGTGAACTTCCAAATGTTCAAGCTGAATTTAGAAAAGGCAGAGGAACCAGAGATCAAATTGCCAACATCCATTGGATCATTGAAAAAAGCAAGAGAGTTCCAGAAAAACATCTACTTCTGCTTTATTGACTATGCCAAAGCCTTTGACTGTGTGGATCACAACAAACTATGGAAAATTCTTGAAGAGATGAGAATTCCAGACCACTTGATCTGCCTCCTGAGAAATCTGTATGCAGGTCAAGAAGCAACAGTTAGAACTGGACATTAAAGAACAGACTGGTTCCAAATCAGGAAAGTAGGTCAAGGCTATATATTGTCACCCTGCTTACTTAATTTATATGCAGAGTATATTATGCAAAATGCCATGCTGGATGAAGCACAAGCTGGAATCAAGATTGCTGGGAGAAATATAGTAACATCAGATATGCAGATGACACCACCCTTATGGCAGAAAGTGAAGAACAACTAAAGAGCCTCTTGATGAAAGTGAAAGTGGAGAGTGAAAAAGTTGACTTAAAACTCAACGTTCAGTAAACTAAGATCATGGCATCCAGTCCCATCACTTCATGGCAGATAGATGGGGAAATAATGGAAACAGTAGCTGACTTTATTTTTTTGGGCTCCAAAATCACTGCAGATGGTGACTGCAGCCATGAAATTAAAAGACACTTGCTCCTTAGAAGAAAATCTATAACCAACCTAGACAGCAAATTCAAAAGCAGAGACATTACTTTGCCAAGAAAGGTCCATCTAGTCAAAGCTATGGTTTTTTCCAGTAGTCATGTATGGATATGAGAGTTGGACTATAAAGAAAGCTGAGTGCCGAAGAATTGATGCTTTTGAACTGTGGTGTTGGAGAAGACTCTTGAGAATCCCTTGGACTTCGAGGAGATCCAACCAGTCCATCCTAAAGGAGATCAGTCCTGAATATTCATTGGAAGGACTGATGTTGAAACTGAAACTCCAGTACTTTGGCCACCTGATGGGAAGAGCGGATTCATTTGAAAAGACCCTGATGCTGGGAAAGATTGAAGGCGGGAGGAGAAGGGGACGACAGAGGATGAGATGGTTGGATGGCATCACTGACTCAATGCACATGAGTTTGAGTAAGCTCCAGTAGTTGGCGATGGACAGGGAAGCCTGGCATGCTACTGTCCATGGGGTCAAAGACTTGGACATGACTGAGCGACTGAACTGACTGGCCACTCAGCTTCCATAATTCACTAGAATGACTCACAGAACTCAGGAAAGTGCTCTACTTACAGTTTTATTATAAAGGATACAAATCAGGACCAGCCAAATGAAGAGATACACAAGGGGAGGTCTGGGATGGTCCCAAGCATGAAGCTTCTACATTCTCAAGACATGTTACTTCCCCAGCATGTTGTTATAGGACTACCAACCAGGGAAAGTGAAGTCGCTCAGTCGTGTCCAACTCTTTGTGACCCCGTGGACTGTAGTCTATCAGGCTCCTCCGTCCATGGGATTTTCCAGGCAAGAATGCTGGAGTAGAATTGCCATTTCCTTCTCCAGGGGATCTTCCCGACCCAGGAATTGAACCCAGGTCTCCCGCATTTCGGGCAGACGCTTTACCGTCTGAGCCACCAGGGAAGCCACCAACCAGGGAAGCTTACCTAAACTTTAGATGTCTAGATTTTTTATTGTGATTTCATTACATAGTGAATCATAGGCCATGTGATTGAACTTGATCTCTAACTTCCCTCCTCTCCTTTCCCCTGGAGGTCATGCTTATATCACCTATCTGAAAGCCCCAACCCCCTAATCACATGGTTCACATTTCTGGCCTGACTAGCCACCATCCTGAGTCATTTATTTAGCATAAACTCAGGTATGATCTGAGAGATCCACCATGAATATCTTGTAAGTAACTTGGAAAATCCCAAGAATTTAGAAGTTACTTCTCAGAAACCAGAGCCAAAGACCAGTCAAATTCTTTATTGTCTTATATCAGTTAACTGAATTATATGGAAAACAATTCTTTAAAATTAATTTAAAAGCATATTAGCTATAATAAAGTAGTTGACTGTGTCAGAATCATTTGAGAAATGTTTTTAAATACAACATATTCAGTAGTAGAGCTTGGGAATTTGTATTTTTAAACTTTTTTTAATGGAAGATTTCAGATATATACTAAGAAAAACCTGTTTCTTGTTTCATCTTGATACAGATAAAATCTTGTTTCATCTGTATCTCTACCCACTTTCCCTATCATTGATCATTATGAAGCAAATTCTAGATATTTTATCTGTAAAAATGTTATTATCAGTCTCTAAAGATAAGGACTCTTAAAATTTCACCACAAAATCATTATCACACCTAAAAATATTTTTTTTATAAAACATTTACTCAATACAGCAATGAGTTTGTTTTTTTTTTTTTAACAATGAGTTTTTAAAATTTTTTTTGAGATTTTAAATTATAAATATCAAGAGGAAATCCTGTGATGGTCCAGTGTTCTCAGAGTCAAAGGCCCAGGTTCAAGCCCTAGTTGGGGAACTAAAAATCCCACAAACCACATGGCCAAAAAAAAAGTATATTAAGAAAAAAAATTAAAAAATAATGGTTTCACATCGTCTCATGCTACAACTACTGTTTTTTTATACTTAAAATTACTTTGCTGTGTATGTGTATGATCTCTAAATATATCCACAACATATAATAGGTTTACAAAAGTGTTATTATTCCATTCATATGGTTTTATAACTTGCCTTTTTCACTTTAGAATACAAATATCTTTCAAGATATTTCGGGTTAAGTATCTGGCTTAAAACATATTTTATCAGTATCTTAAATATATCTAAAAAAATAGCAGTAATTTCTTAATATCATAAAATATGCAGTGTTCACACTCCTCGATTTGTGTCACTTTTTAAAACTATACCCGTGGCGGATTCATGTTGATGTATGGCAAAACCAATACAGTATTGTAAAGTAATTAACCTCCAATTAAAATAAATAAATTTATATTAAAATAAATAATTTGTTTAAATCAGCAATTTGTTAACATATTTAATAAATCTCTTAATCTGTACGTTTCTTATCTCTCCTTTTTGCAGTTTATTTATGGATGATACTAGGTTGTTTTTCCTGCAGTTTCTAAATTTTGCTGATTGAATCTGATACTGTTTAACATGTTACTCTCTCTCTTGTATTTTCTGTAAATTAATAGATTTAGAGACTTGATGAGATTCAGATTTTTGTTTTTGTTTGTTTTGGAAGCAAGAATACTTGTTATTATAGGTGTTACATTCTTCCATGGGAGACACATGGTGTGTGATTGTCTCCTTTTTTGTGTGATATTAACAGCCATAGATGATCATTAACTAGAGTATCTGTTTTACATTAAGCTTCCTAAGTGATTATGACGTAGCAGTGGGAGAACAGCTTTTGGCCACCACCAGTCTAGTCACAGGACTAGATTTTGGCCACAAGACTGGAAACGATCAGTTTTCATTTCAATCCTAAGGAATGGCAATGCAAAAGAATGTTCAAACTATCACACAATTGCAGTCATCTCACACGCTAGTAAAGTAATGCACAAAATTCTCCAAGCCAGGCTTCAGCAGTACGTGAACCGTGAACTTCCAGATGTTCAAGCTGGTTTTAGAAAAGACAGAGGAACCAGAGATCAAATTGCCAACATCTGCTGGATCATTGAAAAAGCAAGAGAGTTCCAGAAAAACATCTACTTCTGCTTTATTGACTGTGCCAAAGCCTTTGACTGTGTGGATCACAATAAACTGTGGAAAATTCTGAAAGAGATGGGAATACCAGACCACCTGACCTGCCTCTTGAGAAACGTGTATGCAGGTCAGGAAGCAACAGTTAGAACTGGACATGGAACAACAGACTGGTTCCAAATAGGAAAAGGAGTATGTCAAGGCTGTATATTGTCACCCTGCTTATTTAACTTATATGCAGGGTACATCATGAGAAACGCTGGGCTGGAAGAAGCACAAGCTGGAATCAAGGTTGCTGGGAGAAATATCAATAACCTCAGATATGCAGATGACACCACCCTTATGGCAGAAAGTGAAGAAGAACTAAAAAGCCTCTTGATGAAAGTGAAAGAGGAGAGTGAAAAAGTTGGCTTAAAGCTCAGCATTCAGAAAACTAAGATCATGGCATCTGGTCCCATCACTTCATGGGAAATAGATGGGGAAACAGTGGAAACAGTGACAGACTTTATTTTGGGGGGCTCCAAAATTACTGCAGATGGTGACTGCAGCCATGAAATTAAAAGACACTTACTCCTTGGAAGAAAAGTTATGACCAACCTAGATAGCATATTGAAAAGCAGAAACATTACTTTGCCAACTAAGGTCTGTCTAGTCAAGGCTATGGTTTTTCCTGTGGTCATGTATGGATGTGAGAGATGGACTATGAAGAAAGCTGAGCACCGAAGAATTGATGCTTTTGAACTGTGGTGTTGGAGAAGACTCTTGAGAATCCCTTGGACTGCAAGGAGATCCAACCAGTCCATTCTGAAGGAGATCAGCCCTGGGATTTCTTTGGAAGGAATGATGCGGAAGCTGAAACTCCAGTACTTTGGCCACCTCATGCGAAGAGTTGACTCACTGGAAAAGACTCTGATGCTGGGAGGGATTGGGGGCAGGAGGAGAAGGGGACAACAGAGGATGAGATGGCTGGATGGCATCACCGACTCGATGGACGTGAGTCTGAGTGAACTCCGGGAGTTGGTAATGGACAGGGAGGCCTGGAGTGCTGTGATTCATGGGGTCGCAAAGAGTCGGACACGACTGAGCGACTGAACTGAACCAAACTGAACTGAATCTAGTCTAACTCCATCAACGGGAAATAGGATCTGATTGAGAGGGAAGTAGTTTAATCAAGGTAACGTAACTAAGAACTGCAGAGCTAGGATTCAAACCTAAAACCTTTGCTTTTTTCCCCATACCTCACGTGGAGGCCTCCCTGGGCCTCTTCTCAACTCCAGCTGCTGTTCTGCTTCCAACTCCAAGTTTGGAAGCATACTTTGAAAGGTTTCTGGCTCTTGGCTCATATGGCCCTCAGTTCTTTCTCTGCCTTTTAGGGTGGACCTGGAATGGCAGGTGTGTGGATAGAAAAGGTAGGAGATGAAGGAAGAGCCATCAAGAAGAATAAGAGGATCAGAAGGGACAACCCCCTCAGTATTCCCTGTGTGAGCCCACCAACTAACTGTCACTTGAGCGAGGAAATACATTTGAGAGATGAAATGGAGTTAGGTTAGAAATAAGGGAAAACATTTCTCCTGAGAGAATGATGTACCTACAGTAACTGGTGTTTGAATATGCTTGGAAAGTTTAATTAACAACCATTTCATAGGTACTTGCTACATACAAACAATACAGCACCCTTGTTCTCAAGGCTTTCACAGTTTAGGGAGAAAAACAGTGAATATACAGTTGGGTCTGAAGCTGGACTTGGGTGTCTAAAATGAACAGGAAGAAGAAGGACAAGATTAAGGCAGTTGGGCTTCCCTGATAGCTCAGCTGGTAAAGAATCTGCCTGCAATGCGGGAGACCTGGGTTCAGTCCCTAGGTTGGGAAGATCCCCTGCAGAAGGGAAAGGCTACCTACTCCAGTATTCTGGCCTGGAGAATTCCATGGAGTGTATATAGTCCATGGGGTTGCAAAGAGTCGGACACAACTAAGCGACTTTCACTTTCACGGAAATTGAAAGTGAGTGACGTTTTCCAGAAGTTGGACCAGCTGGTCATGTGCCCTACCTTTCACGTGCAACCAGTTTATAGGTGAACTTAATAAATAAATATTACTCCCAAACTACCCAGCCAGATTTCAAGGCTTTGACACTTGCCAAGGTGCTTAATCAAATTTTCATAAGTAATTTTTCTTTGAGGATTCTGCTTATTTCCCCCTTTCCCTTTCCTCAAAATGTATTATATAGGAAGAATTATTTTCCTCAAGCAGCATTTTCATCTCTTATTTCTGGTAGTGACAGCTGCTTCCAATTCATTGCCTTTAAAATCACATCTAGGGACTTCCCTGGTGGTCCAAAAATTAAGAATCCACCTGCCAATGCAGGGGACCCAGGTTTGATTCCTGATCCAGGAAGATCCCACATGTTGCCGGGCAACTAAGCCCGTGCACCACAACTACTGAGCCCACATGCCTAGAGCCCATGTTCCACAAGAAGAGAAGCCACTGCATTGAGAAGCCTGAGCAACACAAGCAGAGAGGAGTCCCTGCTCATCACAACTAGAGGAAGCCCACACACAGCAGCGAAGACCCAGCCAAAAACAAATACATAAATTTAAAGCTTCATCTTCCCCTCCTGGACCTCTGTTAGATCAAGAACTGTCAACACTTGCTCAGGATTGGTGATGCTCTTATTTTGCTGAGTGTTTGTGTTTCTCTGAGTCCGTTTTTCTCTAGCAAGTTGGGAACCCCAGGATGGACTTCTCCATCCTCAGAACCCCAGTCTGTTAGGACACAGCTCTGTCTACCTGAGTGCTTAGCACAAGCTTCCAGAGTGATTCATTAACTGAGGGCAGGGACTGTTTGTTTAAGGGATGGGAAGGGTGAACTCAGACTCTTTATGATGCCATCAAGAATTTTGCAAAGATTTAGAGGCTGGGAAAGATTGAAGGCAGGAGGAGAAGGGGACGACAGAGGATGAGGTGGTTGGATGGCATCACCGACTCAATGGACATGAGTTTGAGTAAACTCCGGGATTTGGTGATGGACAGGGAGGCCTGGCATGCTGCAGTCCATGGGGTCGCAAAGAGTTGGACATGACTGAGCAATTGAACTGAACTGAGAGAGAAGTGATAAAATTATATTTAGAGCCAGAATTAACATTTAGAGCTAGGCTTAGTTGATATTTATAGATGAGGAAATTAAAGAGAAGTAGAATAACTTGCTAGTTGGTGGCAGAAACAAGTTTTTGACTTCCAGACAAGTGGGAGGCTAAGACTGTCAGAGCCCCATCTGTCTGGAGAGAAAAAAGATGCTGGGATTATTCAGCCTGCAGATATTATTTCAGGTCAAAGAAACAAAATGACGCTGGTCCTGTCCCACGTCTCTAGCGCCCACTACCACCACCGTACACACTCACTCTGTCTATCTGTCTCTCTCTTCATCTCCCCAAAGGAAAGAGCAGGAGCATACAGGAAGAACTTTGACCAAGACACTTGATCTAAAACACAGAAATGGAGTTGGGCTTTTGTGAGGTGCAGTGGAGGGTAAAAGCCTTCCCGTCTTAAGGACAATGGTATATATAGTACCCTTAGTTTTGAATAGTGTACATATAACCTGCATCATCATACATGGTAGCCTTGATTACTGATCTGGTTTTTCAGGCCATATAATATCTAATGGGATAAAAAATTAAGAATTTCATTTGTAGAAATTATGCAAGATAGTTTTAACAGTTTTTATTACTCACATTTGTATTGTGGAGACCAAATCTTCATGGTGAAGGAAAAAGTTGAGTCCCTGTTGTTTCCTTTCAAAAAAGAAATTAAAATCCTTGTGAACTTATATAATCCCCCAAACTCTTTCAAAGCATGGTTATCATATTTTCAAACTCTCAAAGTTATACCCACCTACCATATCCATGTTTAAAACATATTATGTACATCTTAGACTGTTTAAACTTTTTTTCTGTGAATGACAAAGCAAAGAGGAAGTGAGAAATCTTTCCTGGTGAATGCTGTTTCTGAACTTTGTTAACTGAATCTGTCTCTATCACGCTATTAAAAGCGCTTTCTCAAGGTCACCTGTGACCTCCAGTTACCAGGTTCAGTGATTTACTGATTCTTCATGCATTCTAACCTCTCTGTTGCATCTTACCCTTCTTCTGTCAGGATATTCCCTTGATCTTTGTTTGCTGTGCCACGCATGCGATCCCAGTTCTTCTCCCACCCGTCTGATGGCGCCTCAGATTCCCTTGAGACTATCTGTGTCTTTGTGTCCTTTGAGCCCTGGCATGCAGCCCCTTGAAAAAGACTTTTAGCCTGAGGTATGGTCAGGAGTTTGAACTGGCTTAGAGGTGAGCTCTGGAGGCAAGAAGATGGATGATAATCATCTAACTTCCTTTGTTTACTTGACCAAGTAGACCTAGTTTTTCTGTGGCTGAAATTAAGTAATAATGATTTTTCCCACAAACAGTTCCACAGTTTAAACTTTTAAATTATGAGATAGAATTTTGTGAGTTTTCAGCTTTTTTTCTCATAAATTTCTTATACTCTTGGTATACTCAACAGCCTACTTATAATGAACATAAGCGAATAAAACAAGCAAACATGTTCACAAGTATTTTTATGATGTATGGCAAAATGCCTCTTAGCTCAGATCATCTGAATGGAGGATCACTGCACGGGTCTGCAGGCCTGGCCCCGTTGGATACCCTTGACGTGGGCTGTCCGTCCAGTCCCACACTCCAAACGTTGGGAGTGTCAGTCTCCAAGAGGCTGATGGCCTGGGGTCAAAACTCCTCCTCACTCGACTCCTAGAAACTAGAATTCACACAGAGGAAGGAGTCCAGATGTAATGGGTCTTAGACAACACCATAAGGAACAATTGAGGAGGCCAATGAAAAAGAAGACCTTGTGAAATATGTCTTCAAAGCTGTGTGCAAGAGAGACTAGTCTGCTCTGAATACAGAAGGCCAGCCGAGGACCAGTGGGCAGAAGTTCTACGAGAGCTATTAAAAAATGAAGTGCAAACACAACCTTGTAAATCAACCTTACTCCAATAAAAATTAATTAAAAAAAAAAAAACTATACATTGGTCAGTGGTAAACAGTCTACCTGCCAGTGCAGAGGTGTATGAGATGCGAGTTTGATCTCTGGGTAGGGAAGATCCCCTGGAGAAGGAAATGGCAGCCCACTCCAATATTCTTGCCTGGGAAATCCCATGGACAGAAGAGCCTGCTGGGCTACAGTCCATGAGGTTGCAAAGAGTCGGACACGACTGAGTGACTGAGCGCACACGCACGTACATTGGTCAGAGTCTTCCTGGAGATGACACAATTTAGTCTCATGACAGTGAACCTAAATTTTCATAAGACTTACATATAATTACATCTGGTAAAGAGTGTTGTTGATTAAAACATAAATACCAAAAGAAAATAGGAAGTGCAGGGAAGGACAGCAATGGCCTGTGTCAGAGTACAAAGAAAGAAGGGAGCCTGGTGTCTGCAGAAAATGGTAGCAGTTTCTCTACCCAGAGAAGATGGAGTCAGCCAGAGGGTCACATAGATAGCGTCACACAGGACCCTTAAATTCCGAGGGTCTGTTGGGCGGGGGGTCTCGTTGACTGGGGAGAACAAATGGAGGAAAAAACACGTGCCAGTGCAGTGGGAGCAGTTTCGCAACTTAAGATTTGTCCCAAAGGAGACAACTTACCTCTTCTTGGTAAAGAGAGTAGAAGCTGATATATAACATTTGCAAACATTTGAAGAAATTCCAGGACTGATTTCTGCTTTTAACCTACTTTTCAACCTTGACCCCTAGAGCATCTTTCCAGATGTATCTCTTTAGTCATCAGAGGCACTTCTCCCTTTCAGGCAGAAGGTCATAAGCTATACAAGGACCTGAAGAACTTCCTCAGTGCCGTCAAAGGTGAGTATCAGGGGGCACAGGGGGATCCAGATGGTGTTTATTCAGCTACTAAGAGGTCTCAGGCTTTTCATCACTTGCCTGTGCCTGACCCCTGGAACTTTGTGGACCAAGGAAGAGTAGCTTTTCCTATCCAACCCCACCCAGCTTCCCTCACTGATAGCCCAAACCTATGGAGTTTGCCCTTTTTGGATTAGCCCCATTGAGTCGCCTGTCACCTATATCATTATGTCAGACTACTTTATGATAGCACTGAGTTCTCTCCTTTCAGTGATGCATGAAAGTTCAAAGAGAGTGTCAGAAACCCTGCAGGAGATCTACAGCAGCAAGTGGGACGGTCATGAGGAGCTGAAGGCCATCGTGGCGGTAAGAGTATGCTTGGCTTTACAGTCTTCCACACCCTACCCTCATCTCAGCCTCATCCCAGCTTCTCTGTCCAAGCAAACAGGAGAACAAAGGAGCCAATTCACACTGTTCATTTGTATAGCCGCGGTCACAGGTGGTAGGAAGGAGCTGTAACTATGAAGGTAAAAGCAAGTTTTCCCTAATCTGTGGATTCCTCTGTTTTTTATCCTCTTCCTCTCTTGAAAACCTTAGAAAGTTTTACCTACACAAAACCCAGTTGGTTGGTTTTGAAAACTAACTTTATGCAGTCGTTGGCTCCCAAACTTCCCTATCCTTCAAACTTTAGAGTCCAAAACTGTTCTTAATCCCTAGAATGTATGTCCAGTCTCTTACAAGGCAGTTCCCTGAGAAAGAGCTGTTTCTTCATCTGACTTTTCTCCAGAGTTCAAAATGCTCTTCTAAAAATATTGGTGCTCTCAAAGGAAGTTTGTTGCAGGAAGAATTGGGATATTTCCCTGTAGTGAAGTTGCTGTTGAGACGCAGGGCCCTTACCACTGCCCTCTGCCTCTATCCTACAGAATAATGATCTCCTTTGGGAAGACTATGAAGAAAAACTAGCTGACCAGGTTTTGAGGACCATGGAAAACTATGTGGCCCAGTTCAGTGAGATTAAGGTAATCAGTTTACAGCATCAAGGATGGATTATGGGTGGCCCATGTAAGTTAGAAGACACAATCTCCAGGGAAGACCCCCTGGAGAAGAGAATGGCAATCCACTCCAGTATTCTTGCCTGGAGAATTTCGTGGACAGAGGAGCCTGGTAGGCTCCGGTCCAGGGAGTCACCAAGAGTCGGACATGACTTTCACTTTCACTTGGGTAAAAGTACAAGTAGAGTTAGAGCCCATGGTTAGGAATGAAGTTGGGTAGGTTAGGAAAAAGATTGAAAGTTGAGGGTTTACACAAGAGGTTAGCACGAAGGGTTAGAGACAGTGTAAAGGTTACATTTAGATTTCAGTGAACTAGATTTGGGCTGGTTTTGAATTAGATCCAGGTCAGAGCATCCCTTTTTGTTGTGAGAAACAGCTGGTGGGACTAAAGATGTTTATTGTAGAGAAGAGAAAAGTTAGAGGAGTCATAATAATTATCTTCAAATATTTGAAAGCCTGTTAGGTAAAAGAGGACTTCAGCCTGTTCTAAACTGTTCCAGAAAGTAGAATTAGAATTCATTAATTCATTCAACTCATATTTATTAAACATCTACTCTGTTGAACACTGTGCTGGTTTTAGATTAATATAGGAAGAAATTAAAGGAAGCCTCACTTAAATTTCTCATAGCTAAAGCTTTCCAAAAAAAATGAAAGCTACTGAGAGAGAGTGAGTTGTCTATTCTCTGTTCAAGCAGAAGTCTCACTACTTCTTATCTTGGATATTGTAGATAAGCTTTGTGAATTGAATAGGAAGTTGGGTCAGATCATTAACAAGATCCTTTCAAATTCTGTGGTTGAGAGAACAAGACAAAGCCATTACCATGGTTTGCCTCTCCCTGGTGTAATTTGTAGTTGGTATGAGATTGAGTAGATGTTCTCTCAGAGCTCATAATAGTTTGCCATTTTTATTATTATGCTTTAGGATTTTCAAACTACTTTATATTCAGTATTTGATCTTTAAAATAACACTGTGGGGCAGCTGGGCTTCCCTGGTGTCTAAGTTCAGTTCAGTTCAGTCGCTCAGTCATGTCTGACTCTGCAACTCCATGGACAGGCCTCCCTGTCCATCACCAACTCCTGGAGTTTACCCAAACTCATGTCCATTGAATTTGGTGATGCCATCCAACCATCTCATCCTCTGTTGTCCCCTTTTCCACCCGCCTTCAATCTTTTCCCAGCATCAGGGTCTTTTCAAATGAGTCAGTTCTTCACATCAGGTGGCCAAGATATTGGAGTTTCAGCTTCAGCATCAGTCCTTCCAATGAATATTCAGTACTGATATCCTTTAGGATTCTTAAAGAAATGGGAATTCCAGACCACCTGACCTGCCTCCTGAGAAATCTGTATGAGGTCAGGAAGTAACAGTTAGAACCAGACATGGAACAGCAGACTGGTTCCAAATCAGGAAAGGAGTACATCAAGGCTGTATATTGTCACCCTGCTTATTTAACTTATATGCAGAGTACATCATGAGAAACGCTGAGCTGGATGAAGTACAAGCTGGAATCAAGATTGCTGGGAGAAATATCAATAACCTCAGGTATGCATATGACATCACTCTTATGCTTATGGCAGAAAGTGAAGAAGAACTAAAGAGCCTCTTGATGAAAGTGAAAGAGGAGAGTGAAAAAGTTGGCTTAAAGCTCAACGTTCAGAACTAAGATCATGGCATCCAGCCCCATCACTTCATGGCAAATAGATGGGGAAACAGTTGAAACAGTGCCAAACTTTATCTTTTTGGACTCCAAAATCACTGCAGATGGTGATTGCAGCCATGAAATTAAAAGACACTTGCTCCTGGGAAGAAACAGCATATTCAAAAGCAGAGACATTACTTTGCGAACCAAGGCCATCTAGTCAAAGCTATGGTTTTTCCAGTAGTCATGTATGGATGTGAGAGTTGGACTATAAAGAAAGCTGAGCACTAAGTAATTGATGCTTTTGAATTGTGGTGTTGGAGGAGACTCTTGAGAATCCCTTGGACTGCAAGGAGATCCAACCAGTCCATCCTAAAGGAAATCAGTCCTTGGTGCCTCAGCGGTAAAGAATTCACCTGCCAGTGCAAGAGACATGAGTTTGATCCCTGGGTCGGGAGGATCCCCTGGAAGAGGAAACAGCAACCTACTCCAGAATTCTTGCCTGAGAAGTGCTATGGACAGAGGAGCCTGGCAGGCTACAGTCCATGGGGTCACAAAAGTCAGACACAACTGAGCAACTAAAGAACAACACAGGGCAGATGAGGCTACTGAGGCTCCAAAAGAGGCATGCCTTGCCCTGGGTGACAAGGCTAATAAATGGTAGTGTTGGGAGTAAAACCCCAAAACTCCTGACTTTCAATTGAGTAGGTTTCTCAAGGCCATTTCTTCTGGGTGCTGAGCCAGTTTCTAATAGGGTCGTAGGATATGTTGCAGTTGAGTGCAGGCTTCCAGGTGCTCTGGGGGATTGCCCTCTACTCTCTCCCCCTGAGAATTCTCCATTCTTTCCAGATAATGAGGGAGATCCCTGAGCACAAAACCCTGTTAGAAAGTACAATAAACTTGGATAATAGGACAGGAATGCTGCCTCTCTGATGCTCTGTTACCAACATCCTGGACACTTAAGAGTGAGTATCAAGGTCGTCTCTCTTGACTCTGGGTTAGGAAAGAATCGCCAAGCGGGGCCGGAAGCTCGTGGACTACGACAGTGCCCGACATCACCTGGAGGCGGTACAGAATGCCAAGAAGAAAGATGAGGCCAAGACAGCCAAGGTAAAAAACAAATAAACCCTGGTAAAACCTTCCTGCCCTCCGTTTCCCCACAGTGGTGGCAGGTGGTTGAGCCAAGTTCGGTTTAGGAAATGATAAATTCAGCCTCCACTGTCTTGAAGGAAATCCTGTTTCCTCTGACACCAATGCTCTCAGGATAGTCAGACTCAAGGCTGGGGAGGACACAGGTCTGGGGAAGGAGAGGCATGTTTCCTAGTAAGCCTAGTCCCTGAAAAAATGCAGAAGAGAGAGGAAGCAATCTCTAGGTTTGGGTTCAGGAATAAGGGGAATTGGTCTGTCTCTCTTACTACCTAGGCAGAGGAAGAGTTCAACAAAGCCCAGCTTGTGTTTGAAGATCTGAACCAGGAACTACTAGAGGAGCTGCCTGTCCTTTATAACAGGTAATGACTGAGTTTCAGAAGAGGGCTGGATCCCAGGCCCTGGGCAGCCCAAACATGTTGCCTCCTGAAAAGAGCCCTGGTCCAAGAATGGAATGTAGCCTCAGCCCTGCTCCTAACTTGCTGGGGGTTATTAGGCTCACCACCTTATCTCTGGACCTTAATTTCTTCATCTGCAATTCAGAGATTCTTTGCCCTACCAGCTTTTCTGGGTTTAAAGACAAGATGTCTCTTAGGTAGGAGAGATCTTGGCAAGTAAAGTGCTGTCATCATGCCTGCTAGGAGAATCTGGTTTTATGCTTGAGTGTGTATTGTTTTAAACAAGCTTGGTTCATGAACATCTAGATTCATATACAAGATATACCATGGGATGAGTGTTTCCATTTTGCTTCACAGTAGGTAAAAATGTTTTAGATATAAATTTCCCACATTGGAAGAGGAATCTGATCAGAAGTTCTATTTGTATCCTATTTTCTTTTTATTGTACAAGATATACTTTAATGCAGTTGTAGTCAGAGTATTTTATATTGTCACTTTATATTAGTCTATGAATGAGGGATCCTTTATAATGACTACATGTATTCTAAAATGTTAATTATGTGATTCCTAATTTAAACAGAATTGAAATTTAATAGTTGCTTTAAATGTAAACTTCCACAGTTCATTTACAGTAGAATTTCATTAATGTACATACAGCTGCATAGACATCCAAGTACCACATACTGAGAAAGAATACTTACTATAATTATAGCTGTATGGCCTTATACATCACTTCTAAAATTCTTCAAAGCACCTTCACATCTACTTCAGTTTCTGAAGAGCCTGAATCAGATAACTTCATTCACACGTGCTAAGTCACTTTAGTCATGTCCAACTCTTGGCAACCCTATGGATTGTAACCCTCCAGGCTCCTCTGTCCATGGGATTCTCCAGGCAAGGATACTGGAGTGGATTGTCATGCCCTTCCCAGGGGCTCTTCCCAACCCAGGGATTGAACCCATGTCTCCTGTGGCTCCTGCGTTGCAGGCAGATTCTTTACCTCTGAGCCACCGGGAAACTTCATTCATAGAGATCTGTTATACTTTGGTGTCATGTCTCCCCTGCCTTCCCACTCCTGAGAGTCTAGTGTACTCCTGTCCTGACTCTGATGAATCCAGATCCCAACATCCTGAGTCTAGGCCATGGAGTGCTTTTCTGTGTGGAGCCCGGCAATGGCTGGCTTTGGCTTATGCATCTACCTTACACTTCCAACACAGACTTCCTTTACCAGCACTTACCTGTACGTGTTTGTTCTTTTGCTTCCTGATAGTCGTATTGGCTGTTATGTGACCATCTTCCAAAACATTTCCAACCTGAGGGATGTCTTCTACAGGGAAATGAGCAAGGTGAGAAACATCTGGCCAATTTAGACACCTGAAAGTGTTAGTCGCTCAGTCATGTCCAACTCTTTGCAACTCCATGGGCTGTACCCTGCCAGGCTCTTCTGTCCATGGAATTCTCCAGGCAAGAATACTGAAGTGGGTTGCCATTCTCTTCTCCCAAGGATCTTCCCAACCCAGAGACTAAACTCGTGTCTCCTGCATTGCAGCCAGATTCTTTACCATCTGAGCCACCAGAGAAGCCCATTTAGACACCTAGGAGGGTTTTTCTAACAAATATGAAGGTCGCTTTAATTTACATAACCTCATTAAATATCCATATTGGCACCACAGATGTTTACTTTTTTCTCATGGTGAAATAACAGCACTTGATGGACTGTGCTGCTCCATTAACAACTGAATGGTCTCCAAATGAGTTTCAGGTGCACCAAGGAGATTAGGACTATAGAAGGGACAGCTGAAGTGGGGAACTAAGTTGTGCAATCTTTGTCTTCTGTTGCTGGGGAGTGGAGGCAGTGTTTAAACATAGCTCAGTTTCTCAGGTCATTGGTCTTGGAAAGGACCGGTCCTACTTAGTGATGGGCAGCCATGGAACATGACCTCATGGGGTATTTTCTAGTCCTGCAATTCCAAGACACCTTGCTGTTACAGTATTAATTATATTCACATCCATATCCACACATGTTCCTCTCCACAGTTTCTTGGCTAAATTATGGTTTGTCTAGTTGATATTACAATGACTTTGTGTTCCCTGGGTCACCTGAGAGAAGCTAGAGCCTCAAATCAACATCAGATATCAAGAACCTAGCCTTGAGAGAACTGCCAGTCTGATGGAAACGACAAAAATTAAGACACAACTGAGACACTAATGCAAAAGAGATGAAGAATTTTATCATTTAGGGTAGGAAGGTTTTATTTTGGGGAGAGAAGGAATTTGTTGGTCCCAGATTCCCACGTGGCTAATATCTTTTCTCTTGCTTGCTCCAGCTGAACCACAATCTCTACGAGGTGATGAGCAAACTGGAGAAGCAACATTCCGACAAAGTCTTTGTGGTGAAGGGACTCTCAAGGTGAGCTGCTTCTGAGACTCATTTCTGTTTGGTTTATCCTGTGTGAACACATTCAGCACTGTCATCTCTGACCCCAAATCCTGACCTTTCCTTTGTGTCCAAGTACATAATATTGTTTTTTGTTTGTGCTACACCCCTAAATAAATTATTTTTCTTTTATGAAATACTTCAATGATAACTAAAGATATAAAAAATAGTAGAACAAATAGCCATATACCCATCACCAAATTTAAGAAATCACTTAATGAATTCCCTGGTGGCTCAGTGAATCCGCCTGCCAATGAAGGGGACACAGGTTCGATCCCTGGTCCGGGAAGATCCCACATGCTGCAGAGCAAGTAAGCCCACGTGCCACAACTACTGAAGCCCACAAACCACAACGGAGGGTAGACCCCACTTCTGCACAACTAGAGAAAGCCTGTGTGCAGCAGCAAAGACTGAGTGCAACCAGAACTAAATAGATCAATAAGTAAAAACTTTTTAAAGGAAAAAAAGAATATATAATTAAATCTCCCAGTGTCCTTTCCCCACTCACTTTCTCTTCCTGTCCCCCACCAAGGGTAACCACTGTCTTAAATTTTAGTATTTATTATCCACATGTTTTTTTACTTTAATCATACACATATATGAATACACAAAAATACTATTTTGCATGTTTTAAAATTTTATTTAAATATAATTATACTGTATATATTCTTTTGTTCTCTTAGTATTGTTTTTGAGATTTACTTATCCTTGTTGCTACATGTTGTTAGCTCTGATCTTTCCTTTTCATAACTATTATAGATATTACTATATGGCTAGTTCACAATCTATTTATCTGAACTGCTCGTGGACATTGACATTGCCTTCCAGTTTTATGCTATTACAAATGATGGTGCGATGAATGTGTTTTACATTTCTCCTTGTATGAGTATTATTAAGAGTTTCTTTAGGATGTACTGGGAGTGGAATTGCTGACTCATAGAATCTGTACATTTGGGTGCCTTCAGCCTTACAAGACATTACCATTGCCAAATTGCTCTCTAAAGCCATTGTCCCAGTTTACAGCCCACCAGCAGTGCATGGAAGCCCCCATTGCTCCATATTCTAGCTACATGTGACATTGTCAGACTTCTTAATTTTTCCAAGGAAATGGGTATGAAATTGAATTTTTTGCAGTTTTAATTACATCTCCACAATGGCTGGTTAGCTTGAATATCTGTTCATGTTATTGACCTTTTAAGGTTCCTGTTCTGTGACTTTCATGTTTATCCTTTATTCACATTTTTCATGTAGATTGTTTACTTTTTTTAAAAAATTGATTTCTAAAAAAAAAAAAAATTGATTTCTATGAGGTGGGTTTTTTTTTATATTCTGGATATTAGTCCTTTAGTGATATGCATTACAAATACCCTTTCTTAACCTGTCATGACTTGCCTTCCTGTGTGTGTCAATGTGGCATGTCTGTTATCTTCATAATGTGATCACTTTCTTATTCTAAAGCCTTTTAAGTTTTAGTAATTTCTTTCTATGCACAAAGTTTTATGCTGAGAGTTAGGGATCCAGAGACATAGGTGACTTGTCTTTTCCCTGAAGTGACTTACAAAAGTTGGAAGGACACAAAATATGCCTAAGAAAACAAGGAACAATATAAAATTGCACATACTAAGCACCTAAGAGACCAGTTAGGAATTCCAAGAGTTAAGTGATTGCAGTATGCAGATAGATTCAGGGAAGACTTCAAGGAGGTGCTGAAACTGAGTTTAAGATTTGAAGAAAGAATGGGGCTCAGTATGTTGTTTGTATTTGATATTTGTAGTACTCATTTAGCAGTCAGTTACAGACTATTAAAAGGAATCACTAACAGGCCAATATAGACTTCCCTTTTCCAAAAACTCTATTTCTTCTCTTCCCAGCATTGAAAACCAGAGTTCTCTCTAAGTGTCCATTCATCTGAAATTAACCATCACTTACACCAAGCTGTCCTAGAACCTTGCAGAGAAATCTGATCTTTTCTTGCTATATCCTGGGCCTTCTAAACCTGCTGACCCATAAGATGCTAGTGCTAGAAAGAACCTTATGTCACTTAGCTTATCTTACATCAGAAACTCCCACAGGGCTGGAACTAAATTATTACCTTTCTCTTCCTATCACTCTTCCTATCACTCTCTCCAATCCTTGAACCCAGGATACAGCACATAGTTGCTATACGTCAAGCAAATATTTGTGGGTTGATTAATCAGGTAGTGGCTGGTACCCAGGAGGCACTTAAGGAGGTGAGTAGGAGTTAAGCTGATGTTGCCTGCAGAAGCACTCAGCACAGTATCCAGAATACTCAGTAAATGTTGTAGTCAGTTTTCATTGTTCATGGTAGTTTTGTTCTAGAAATCACCACAAGCACTGAATTAGTGAATACTGACCCACTGCTCCTAGGGGAAACATGGGGTTAGGTTCCTAGGAGCCCCTGGTCCCAACATTTTCATCAAGCGATCCATACAGAACCTTTCTTGTATATTTGTTTAAAGACATTTAATATATATTGTTGATTCATTCATATTGGGAGAAGGCAATGGCACCCCACTCCAGTACTCTTGCCTGGAAGATCCCATGGATGGAGGAGCCTGGTAGGCTGAAGTCCATGGGGTCACTAGGAGTCAGACACGACTGAGCGACTTCACTTGAACTTTTCAGTTTCATGCATTGGAGAAGGAAATGGCAACCCACTCCAGTGTTCTTGCCTGGAGAATCCTGGGGACCGGGGAGCCTGGTGGGCTGCCGTCTATGGGGTCGCACAGAGTCGGACACGACTGAAGCGACTTAGCAGCAGCAGCAGCATTCATATTGAACCCACAGCCACCAGCACTATAACTCATGCCTGAATGAAGCTTATCTAACGTATGTATTTTCTCTGGAAGGCACACGACAGACTTTCTGCTCTCAAACAGCACTTTGGCACTGCACTTGGAGGCCATTTTAAGCAGCAAAATCACCAAAGAAAAGCACAACAATGTGTAAAAACTTGGCAAACAGGACATATTTACAGTAAGAGAGCTAAAACAGGAAGGCAGAGGCTTGCCTTGTTAGAGCTCAGCTGGGAGAGTACCGGTCAGGCAATCGTTCTTCATAGCTGGCATGTGTCCGAGAGTGCTTCTGAAAGTATCACAAGTGTTGATCTTGAGGTTTAAATACGTTTCAGAGGGTAGATGAATTCGCAAATACGGAATCCATGAGGATCAACTGTATTTCACTCATGAACTGTTTTTCCCCAAGGAAAATACTTTGTTAATATATTGCTGAGTTTTTTTCCAGTCACTTTTTCTTTATATATTTTTAGATAATCAAGATTGTGATATGGATAAAAATTCTATAGCCTTTTTCAACTTTACTTTATAATTTAAGCACTATTGCCAATTGTACAAACTTTCTGATGTCATTTAAAATTGCTTTTTCTGTTTTATTATTATATGAATGTATCATTATATATTTGGGGTATTGGGGTTACTTCCAGGTTTTCACTCTTCTGAATCTAAATGCCCTTCCTTTTTTTAGCAGCAACAGACGCTCTTTAGTCATCTCTCCCCCAGTTCGAACATCTATAGTCTCCAGCCCTATAACCTCACCTACCAGTCCTTCTGCACTTTCCTTGAAGAGTGAGAAGGACTCCAGCTCAGCAAGTGAAGAAGAGCTGGCATCTGATTCAGCCCAGGGAGAAGACAACTCCGAGATTAAAGAAGAGCCCTTAAAAGACAAGGAAACAGAGGAGGAGGCCGAGACAAGCTCCTCTGAGGAAGAAGAGCCTCTGCCAGCCTGCAATGGCCCCATCCAATCCCAGCCCTCACCCCTCACTGAAGATAGAGAGTCCCAGGAGGAAGTTTTCCCTTGCTCCCCAGCTCCATCACCGGCCAGAGCTCTGACCCCTTCAGAGCAGGCTTCATCTTCCTCAGTAGTAGTCCTCCGAACTCGTACCTCAAGCGAAGGATCTGAAGAGCTAAAGAAGAAAGTCTCTGTGCAGAGGGCTTCAGCACCACCTAGCAGGCCTCCGCCACCCAGAGCCACTCCCAGTCCCAGGGGCTCCTTAGGGAACACGCCCTCCAGCCCTCCAGCCTCACCCACCAGCCCTCGGGCCTCCTCAGAGGCCTCTCCTGACCCACAGCCACCAGAGAAGCCAGTAAGAGAAAAGGAAAACACCGACAATCTGAACCCAGAAGAACTTTGTACTTCCCCTACTTTGATGAACTCTCAGGTGAGAATAGATCTGGCTGAGTCTTTATTCCCTTTTATAATCTCCATGTGGATCATTTTTGCTATGCTCAGGTTGCCCCACAGTAGATAGGATTTTACGTCATTATATTACAGTTTCAAGAATAGTCTTGGACACCTTTTTTGGTTCTGGGATTTCTTTCACATCATAATAGCAACTAATTTAGTGATCTGTACTGCTAGGCTAGGGTAGATTTCCCTGGTGGTTCAGATGGTAATGCGTCTGCCTGCAGTACAGGAGACCTGGGTTCAATCCCTGGGTTGGGAAGATCCTCTGGAGAAGGAAATGGCAGCCCACTCCAGTATTCTTGCCTGGAAAATTCCATGGACTAAGGAGCCTGGTAGGCTACAGTCCATGGGGTCGCAAAGAGTCCGACACGACTGAGTGACTTCACTTTCACTTTTACTGCTAGGGTAATTGACTTTTGCTAAGGGCTTATCTCTAATATTAGTATAACCAGATTGTTACTAATTCTTACTTTCTTTCTTTTGCTCCAAGTTCTGGGAGTTCCCAATATAAAGTACCTACAACTGCCATCCTGATCGTTACCTTTTTTAATGTGGGGTAGGGAGGAAGGTCTCATTTCACTTTGTCATACTTGTAACTATGGTAAATAGACCCCAAGCAAAATGGCATCAGCAAATTTCCAAGGCATTGTCTTTGATGAGAGAGGCCTAGAAGGAACTCACAGAGGACAGTAAAGCAAAAGGATGGTCTTTTGAAAAGTGAAAATTGTGATGAGAAAAGGATTGTGTTAAAATAGAGACACAGACCCTCTGTGAAAAATCTGGAAATCAAGTCATATTCTATTCAAATTACATGGAAAGTCTATCATATAGAAGAGAGATTTGACTTGTTCTTCAAGACTCCTGAGGACAGAAAAAGGCCCTATGTGTTGAAGTAGTTTTTTTTTTTTTTTTAAGGTACAGTTTGAATCAATGTAGAGGAACTTTCAGCAATTAGCTCTGTTAAAAAATGGCATGGGAAAAATCTTTTTTTAATACAGGGAAAGGGGGCATCAGGGGCATCCAAAAACCAAAGGATGAGCCACCTTGAAAAATAGTTCCCCTTCCTTGACTGTGTGCTCACCTACCTGTCAGGTGCGCTGTGCAGAGTGTTACGGTGCAGCATCTGACTGGATGGCATCCAGAGTCATTCATTCAGTCCACAGTCATTCATTAAACCCCTTCTATGTGCCAAACACTTTTCTAGGAAGTAGGGTTATTAGAGTGAAGCCAAACACAAAATTCTCTGCCTTCCTGCATCTTACCTGTTAGTGGAGGGGAAAGAGACAAGAAACAGAATAAGTAAGTAAAATTATAGTTTAGTGCTAATAAGAGTTACAGAGAAAAACTAAGTAGGGGAAGGCACCAGGAGGGGGTGCTGAATTGCAGTTTTAAACAGTGGTCAGAAAAGGTGACACTTGGGCAGTGAAGGAGGCCAGGGCATGAACCATATGGATATCTGGGAGTGTGCAATGTCTGGTACACCTCAGATCACAGCACCCTACTACTGAGTATGCCTACCTGAAGGTTAACCCAGCTATCTTGGGAGCTCCCTGCTGTCTGAGAGGAGCTGGCATGGACAAAGGGCACAAGGCTGTGATGCCTGGCAAGACAAGGAAGATAGAAAACATGAGGACAATGAGCTTATCTCAGCTGACTCCCCTGTGGTACTAAAATCTGAGTCATCAAGGGTGTTATATCCTTGCCTGGGAAGGACATTCACGTGACTCACGTGAGATATTGAGATATTGAAAATCCTAATACATAGGACATAAAACTTGCTGCTGGTTTCCGGTCTGAGGTTGCCATTCTGTGTGAGAGAGATATGCGGGACATGTGGATAGTGAATAAGCACAAGGTCAATGTGGGGTTTTGTGTAGTGAAGAGTAGAGTCGCTTTTCTGCACTGAAAAAGCAACTCAACCTATGGAAAATCCAAAATTAAATTTGACTTTGTAATGTATGATTTTAGTATAGAGGCAGCAATAGAATGAGCTGTTTGGCTCAGGTGAATAAGTTTGCATTCTTGGAGTAATTTTACTGAAGGGGAAATTCTGGGGGCCATGATGCTGTTTGACTATTTTGAGGAACACGCTAGGTAGGAAAAGAGGTACAGGACACAGCCTCCTTACATTTGAGATTTATATAGTCTTTCCTTACTCCCAGCCTCTCCTGTGGGATTGCTTTAGTCAGTGGCTAAGGAGACATATTTTTCCTGTGGAATTAAGCAATAGAGCATCTTAGATCCTGGCCTGTCAGTACCATCAGTCCTCTGAAGCTTGTGTCCCTATAAAATTTGTTCACCTCCCTCATAGATACATCATAAATCATATGTTCTCTCAAGCAGAACTGTGGACCTATCACATATAAAAGTGGGTAAATAAAAAGATAACTGAGAAAATGTGTTCTTGCCCAGCATTTGAATCACCTGAGAGAACACGAAGATTTTGATAACTTCCTTGGAGGTAGCACTTACTTACTTGGAGGTAGTATTGTTGTTGTTTAGTCACTAAGTTATGTCTGATTCTTTGCAACCCCATGAACTGCAGCCCGCCAGGCTCCTCTGTCCATGGGATTCTCCAAGCACAAATACTGGAGTGGGTTGCCATTTCCTTCTCCAAGGGATCTTCCCAACCCAGGGATTGAACATGTGTCACCTGCCTTGAAGGCAGATTCTTTACCAATGAGCCACCATGGAAGCCCAGAGTTAATATTACCTTTGAGGTAATTCATGGCCTAGAATCAGCAGAGGGACTAAGAATAAAGAAATTTTCCTGAAAGGAAAAATCACAGAATTTCACACGACTATCATACTGTTAGGTTTTACTTAAAAAGGATGACTTTTATAGTGTGTAAATTAAATTTCAATTTTTAAAAATTCTTTTTAAACCTTTTAGAGTGCCAAGGTCTTCCCCTGTCTTAGCAGTTCCACACCTCAGGCTCCCATCTCAGAACCTAGACCTTTTCCCAAAGAAGACATCATGTCACTTGGCTCTCCTAACTGCCAGGGGTTAGGATCATCTAAGTGTGTGCATTCTTGAGGAGAATTAGTCTAGAAGTGGTAGCTAGTGGTTTTAAGACCTATATTTGTATCCTTACAGACCATCACATAAATACATCTATATAGATGCATGTCATACAAGTCATGGAAACAGTTCTGGAATTCACAGGCCTGGTTGCCTGTCCCAGCAAGTCGTTTCAGCCTCTGAATCTTGTTTTCCTAATCCGAGAGGGGATGACATAAAGCCTTCCCTGATGCTTTCAGGCGGCGGTGAAACAACTTTATGTGTTTGCCCTTAGTATTACCTGTGACCCTTATAAAGTGTAAGGCACAAAAGACCCTTCTAAGCCGACAGGCTGGGACGTTGAGCCACACCTCACCAGTAGAACTCTTCTTTTTGTAGAACCAAAGTCTTCAGCTTCATGGCTCTGCAGTTCCAGAAGAGAGCAATGTCATAGCACCTGAGCCCGAAGAAGAGGTAAGGAGGCCAGATGCTCAGAGAACACGGGAGTGGTGAGACTGGGATTGGGGATGGACTGAGGCTTGGCTGCAGGCTGGAATCCTCACTGTGGGCTGCGAGGGGAACCCAGCAGTGAACAGATTCCTTAGGGCAAAGTCAAGCAGGTAGGAGCCTGAAGAATCAAGAGTAAATGAGGCTTCCTTTGTGCCCATTTCCCAACTGGCCTTGGATCTCCTGATCCCTTCTCATAGCCGTCTCCTAAGAATGCATTTACTTATGCCTAAACTTACTTCAAAAAGGAGTTAAGAGACACAAAAGGCATACAAAAGGTAAGTACACACACACACAAAATGTAGCAAAGTAACGCAGAATTCTGTACATTAGTGATAATGACATAAAATGGAGCCATGAATTAGGCAAGTACAAAAATGCATTCTGTAAAATAGACTTACTAATGACAGACCACAAAATTGGTTCCAGACTTTCTAACATCCAAGAAGAAGAGGGAAAACCTGATCAGTTCACCCACTTTATTATGCCCATTCCTTAAGAGAACAACTCTTGCTACTAAGATGAAAAGAAATCTCTTCTGGGACTTCCCTGGTGGTCCAGTGGTTAAAAATTTGCTTTCCATTGCTGGGGACATGGGTTCAATCCCTGGTCAGGGAACTAAGATCCCACATGCTGAGGGTCAACTAAGCCTGAGCACCACAACCAAGACCCAACACAGCTAGAAATAAGTAATTTTTTAAAAAAGAAAGAACTCTCCTCTGCAAGTCCTCATAAAGAGATGGTGAATGAAATAGTGGACAGTCTGCAATAAGGCTTTACAGTCATCCCAGTAGCCAGTTTCACAGCCTCCCCCTGCCCCCACCCCCACAAAGGCCAGTGCGTTACACTAAGTATATTCAGGAGAGGAAGACTGATTTTTTACTTCCCTTGAGTGGTTGGTGGGAGGGCAGGTCCACATCTAATACAATCATGTTTACTTCTAGGTGTCTACCATTCAAAGTGCGCAACTCTGAAGAGGAACTGCCAGGACCTCCCCACACACCTCCCTGGAGAAACTCCTCAGCTAGAGGATGTAGGTCAGAGGGACTAACAATCCAGAATTCATTTCTGGTTTCTCAAACTGAATCCTGGCTGTCTCTAAAGACCTAGCATTAATGGAGGCTGAGGAGCAGACTTAGGGGAGGGAGGGAGGCAGGCTTGGGAGAAGAGACTGTTGGACTTGGAATATTTAATTCAGGTTTTCGCATTTTTAGAGTAGTAAGACCTTATATACTAATTAAGTGGGGCTAAAATTATAGTGAGACTATAAAAAGCAAAAGCATCTGTAGACATAGACATCTATCCTCATACAGACATATAACCACATATACTCAGAGACTCATGTACAGATCTTTGATTTACCACTCATTTTGCAGGACTTAAAACCAAAAGAACAGATTTTCAGATTGATAAATAAAGTATTATTCTGATGTGTGTGGGTTTTTTTTTTTTTTTTTTTGGACACAGGAAGTTGTTCCAGGCTAGCACACTGTTCTCCACTTAGGAAGGTTATTGACTGTACCCCAGGTTCAGAAAGCTTTAGTCACATCCCTGACCTCCAGCTCCCCCTGCCTCCTGGCTGTAACACTTTGCTGATGCCTGGGGTCACGGGCTCCTCTCCTCAGTCTAGATGCATTGTTGCCTACCTCCTCTGCCCTTTGGTTAATAAGCAAATATCCTTGGAAAGGGGTTTTCTTTTAGAGCTGTGTCTAGTGTCTGCAGATGGGTACTTGATGTAAGTAAGGCTCTGACCAGGATGGAAGAATAAACAGAACTCCAAGTGAAGGGGAAGGATTCATGGTATAGATACAAAGTGTAATGGAAATGGTATGGAATTTGGAATCAGAAGTCTTGGATTCAAGTCCTATCATTTGCTTCTGTGAAAACATTAAAAACTAACTTTGAGCAGCTTCCCAGATGGTCCATTGTTTGAGAATATGCCTGCCAGTGCTTGGGACATGGGTTTGATCCCTGGTCTGGGAAGATGCCACATGCCAAGGGGCAACTAAGCCCTCACGCTGCAACTGCTGAGCCCAAGCACCCTAGCCCATGCTCTGCAACAAGAGAAGCCACTGCGATGAGAAGCCTGCGTACTACAACTAGAGAAAACCCAGCGCAGCCAAAAGTAAACAAACAATAAAAATGTTTAACAATTTCACTTTGAAGTCCTGCTACCCTGATAAATACGCATACATATACAAGCCCTCATCCATTTTTGCTTTTGTTTCTGGGGGTGATGGATGATGTCACTATTCGTTCAGTCATTCAGCAAGAATTTATCGAGTAGTCTGCCAAGCACTGCACTGAGTACTAGAGAAACAATGATGGGGGGTGGTAAGAACTTTATAGAGACAGAATACTCAGCAGGGAGCAGAAAAGGCAGGATTTAGCAATGAGTGAGAGGAGACACGTGATGAAGACTGAAATTTTAAGGAATTATTTTAGGTTAGGCTTGGTGGTAACATTTCCTGAAATGGTGACTACAGGAGGAAGTGCATTATATATGAGTTTTCTAGTTTCAGGCAACAAACTGACACAATTCAGCACTAAAGGATATGATGGAAGGATATTACGCAGCTCACAGAACTGAAAGACAACCAGGCTGCAGAAAGAACCAGTCTACGGATGTCTCTAGCAGGAATGCATGGACTGCCCCTCCTGGCTGCTGTCATTGGAAGACTCAGCTTCAGCTGCCTCCTGCCACTGTGTTCCTTCCCTGGAGAAAGACTGACTGGCCCAGTTTGGGAGGAGGCATGTTAGTGTCTACAGGAATGACAGGAAGACCGTGGTGGTGGTGGCAGAGGGTGGGAGTAGGAAGGAGGGTGGATTACAAAGAAGGGCAAAGAAGCTTTGGGGTGATTTGACTGGGATAGTGGTGATAATGTGTATCCATTTGTCAAAACTGATCAAATTGTACCCTTTGTGTGCAGTTTATTGGGTGTCCCATACAAACATTAATACAAAGAGCTTGAGAACTTGGAGGACTTTTCAGTAGACATGTCACTTAGGGAGCTGGAAATGCATATTCATACTTAGGAGTCATTTTTCTAAGATCTAATCCTGTTATTCTTCCATTTAAAAAACTTCAAAGGATCTCTAATGAAGTGGAGGTTGCATATCCCCCTATCAAAGTCCTCCTGCCTGTATTTTAATTCCTCTCCTAGAAGGCATCCCGCTCCCCTGGCACTCAGTCACTGCTGTGGGTGATACTCCAGGACTAATGGAAGGGGTGGGGGAATGCTAGGAATACAGGCTTCCTGGCTGTCCAAGGCCCTCCAGGACCTGCTCAGAATGCTCCTCCCAAGGCAAAACCCCAATTCAAGCCTTTTCTCTTCTGGGCTTTCCCTGACCTTCATCTCCTAGGAAACTGATCCTCTTTGGAAAGTGTGCCAGAGAGGACTCCTGGGTCCTTGGTCTATTGGTGGGGAGATAAGCACTCAAGGTAACTTCCACAAAAGAGGCACAAATGAAGTAGAAAACTTTACTGTGTGAGACTAACACTCTATTAGCATATGCTGCCCCCCCGACCTGAGGCTCCAGGAAGATTGGGGGGAGGGCTAGTAAGCTGGGCATGAGTAATCATTTTGCTTATCTAAGGCAGATGGTCCCAGTTAGGAATCAAATTGTTTACCCTAATTTGAAAAATGGTGAAGTCATGACTGGTCCAATGGTAGTGGGTTGACAGAACTTACTAGACTAGGACTTAGAAGACTGCCATCCTGGCAGCACCACAAGAAGGGGCTGAAAGCTGGGCAGAGATGAATATGTCTTACCCTCTACCCTGAGGCCCCTGGAGGTCTGTTGCCATAAGGATGGCTGCTCCAGCTTCTGAAGTCTGGCGTTTAATACTTGGAGAACACTGGTAGCTCACCACCACCTGAGGCGTCATTCATCACCTATCTGTATGCATCTAGAATTCATTGCAAGACCATCACCCAATCCCTGACTTCCAACAATGTGAAGGAGACTATTGACAGACCAGGTAAAGTATCCAGAGAATACTAGAAACAAGACACATCCAGGATATACGGATACACCAGAGAGCAGAGGACACACTGATTACAGTATTGGTTATTTCATGCTGAAGTGGGTGCTGAGCATTGCATGCATGTTGTTCAGTCACTCAGTTGTGTCCGACTTTTTGAGATCCCGTACACTGCAGCACACCAGGCTTTCATGTCCTTCACCATCTCCTGGAGTCTTCTCAAATTCGTGTCCATTGAGTTGCTGATGCCGTCCAACCATCTCATCCTCTGTCGTCCCCTTCTCCTCCTGCTTTCAGTCTTTCTCAGCATCAGGGTCTCTTCCAATGACTCAGCTCTTCCCACCAGGTGGCCAAAGTATTGGAGCTTCAGCTTCAGCATCAGTCCTTCCAATGAATATTCAGGGTTGATTTCCTTTAGGACTGACTGGTTTGATCTCCTTGCTGTCCATGGGACTCTCAAGTCTTCTCCAACACCACAGTTTGAAGGCTTCAGTTCTCCAGTGTTCAGCCTTTTTTATTGTCCAGCTCTCATATCCATACATGATGACAACTGGAAAAACCATAGCTTTTAGCTAGATGGACATTTGTAGGCAAAGTAATGTCTCTGCTTTTTAATATGCTGTCTAAGCTTGTCATTGCTTTTCTTTCAAGGAGCAAGCATCTTTTAATTTCATGGTTGCAATCACCTTCCACAGTGATTTTAGAGTCCAAGAAAATAAAGTCTGTCACTGTTGCCATTGTTTCCCCATCTGTTTGCTGTGAAATGATGGAACCAGATGCCCTGATCTTAGTTTTCTGAACGTTGAGTTTTAAGCCAACTTTTTCACTCTCCTCTTTCACCTTCATCAAGAGGCTCTTTAATTCCTTAAATTCTTCTTTGCTTTCTCTGCCATAAGGGTGGTGGTATCTGCATATCTGAAGTTATTGATATTTCTCCCCTCAATCTTGATTCCAGCTTGTGCTTTATCCAGCCCTGCATTTTGCACGATGTACTCTCTATGTAATTAAATAAGCAGTATACAGCCTTGACATACTCCTCTCCCAATGTGGAACCAGTCCGTGCATGCATATGGACCCTGTTTTTCTGCATGTTTACACTTTCAAAATGAATGGCATGTGCCTACATGGATAAAATCATGTACTAGCAAACCTTTTAAGGTTACATTTTAAACAGAAAAAAAGATGCTTCTGAGAGACTATGAACCTTCACATTAAATTGTAAAAGTAACAGCAAATCAGTAGTCAGTTGGACTGGATGGCTTCTGAGAGTCTGCGGTTCTAACAATCTTGAAACATAGTGGAGGGACTTCCTTGGTGGTCCAGTGGTTAAGAAACCGCCTGCCACCGTGGGTTCAATCCCTGGTGTAGGAAGATCCACGTGCTTTGAGGCAACTAAGTCCGTGTGCCACAACTACTGAGCCCATGCCCCACAAGAGAAGCCCCGCAACGAGAAGCCCGCACAGCACAAGAAAGGGTAGTCCCCACTTGCTGCAATTAGAGAAAGGCTATGCTAAGCCATGAAGACACAGCACAGCCAAAAATAAATGAATAAAAAAATAAACATATTTTTTTAAGTATTAGGAAAAAACATTATGGAATATGCCATGGGGGAGACTGACCCAGATACAAAAAAAATCTCAACTCAACTTTCCCTGGAATTCATGGTCAATTTGTCAATAAATGCAAGCAATTGTCCACCTCTGCAAGTTAACCCTTAGGATTTGAGTTTCCTTTTCTCTTCTATTCTTTTATCTGAGAACTGGCCAGGCTTGCCTTTTTATTAAGTTACATACATCTTGCCTACGCGTTAACTTTCTTTGCCTTTCTTGGTTGGATTGGTAGTTTTCTCACACGTGGACCTTCTTCTTCCTCCCTGACAACTGCTATATCGTTGAATATATATTTAAGTGAATGAATTCAATCAACTTATTTTGTTTTTTCCTGTTTTTAACCAATCAAATAGTATCTTTAGGAATAAAAACAACTATCTTTGCTTACTTATTATTTTATTTATTCTTTGCTTTTTTCCCCCCCAAACTTATTTAGTTTTCACTGAAGGAAAATTGCTTCACAGTATCTTGTTGGCCTCTGCCACACATCAGCATGAATCAGCCATAGGTATACATGTGTCCCCGCCCTCTTTAACCGCTCCCCCCCCCCCCAGATGCAGTCTTGGCTTTTTTCCCCTTATTCTATGCCCCTATTCTCTGAGACTCTGTCTTTCAGTCCTTGTTTCCCAAATGAGCAGGTACAATTCATGCCTCTATCTAATTTATATAAATATTGATTCCCAAAGCTAGAGAACTTCCAGGAATAAGAAGCAAGCATAGAAGTCTGTAACACTTAGAGGGAAGACGAGCAGCGTAAGAGTTCTAACTAGTAAGTAAGAAGCCAAGATAACATGTACTGAGCACTCACTATTGTGCCAGGTAAGCTTCTAATGCTTTAAATATATGAACTCGTTCCATCCCCACAGTAATTCTGTGAGACAGGTACTGCTCCAGATAAGAGAAATGAAACAGAACTGTCCAAGATCAAACGGCAGGGCAGATTCCAGAGCCTGTGTTAACACTGACATTACAGCCTTACTCATCGAGCTCACTAATTGGGAACATTTCCTGCCACAAAGAAGTGAGTCAAGAGGTAACTAAAGTCTGGCATTAATTAGTCTCAAATGGAGGTGTTTCCCAGGTGCTAGAACCACACTGAAACGGCATGATTTTTCAGTCCCCCATTTCAGGGATGAGGGATCAGATTTTAGACATGTTAACTAACCTGCCCAAAGTCACATGGCTAAGAAGCAGCGGAGCTGGGACTGTTTGAGTCCCAAGTCCACGAGTCTCTTAACCTCTGTACCACATCTCTTCAGAAGAATTCGGGCATCTTTCCTCTCCCCACCGCACCCCCATGCTCCCCGGCCCGAGGTGTGCCCACTACGTTAGCTTAAGGTTCCAAGCTTCTGCACACAGACCTATTTACGTAAATGACATGCAAACTCAAGTGAAATGTAACTTTTCATTTGCTGAAAATTCAAATAATGTCGGTGGCGGGGAAAGCGGATGGATCGCACTAACCCGGGGCTCATCAGATCCCGTGCCCTCAGAAGCCTCGAGGCGGGGGAGGAAGCGGCTCCGGATGGAGAGTAAAGTGACAAACGGAGAAGGAAAAGCAGCCTTTCCTCCCGGGGGAGCAAGAGGCGGCCCGGCGGGCAGAGGGAACCTGCAGAGGGCGGTTTCTCTCCTCTTTTCCTGTCCCACCCAGTCGGCCGCCCCCACCCCACCCCCACCCCTACTCCCGCCGGCCTCGGCAGCTAACTCTGCCCGTCCCTGCGCGCTTCCTCAGCTCCGAGTCCCCGGCGGGTCCCCGCGTTGCCTGCGGTGCCCGCCCCCGTCGAGTTGAGAGGGACGCGCGGCGTCCGCCCGTCCCCGCCGCCCGTCCGACTGGTAAGGTGAGCACGCAGGGGAGGGGACTGCGCAGGGCGGGAGGGCCGGGCGCGCCGGGCGCCCACACTCACACCGCAGCCACCGCGGCCGCGGAGGAACTGAAACCCAGAGCTGCCGAACTTGGGCCTCTGCTGGAGCCTCCCGTCGCGGCGGCTCGGAACCGGTGCCCGGGACGGGCCGCCCTCGGAGCGCAGCAAGCCCTGCCTGGCGCGGTAAAGGGGGCCGGGGCGGAGTCGGGCCGGGGCGGGGGCCGCGAGCCCCGACGATCGTGGACGCGGCGAGGGCCCCAGGGTGTCCCAGTCTCGGCAGGGCCAAGTGGGGGGCGGGCCCAGGGGCCCGGCCAGCGGGGGTCGGTAGACCGCGCGGACGGCGCAGCGGACGACCGAGGGGCGCTGGGGGGCGGCGAGCCGGGCCCCGACAACCGGCCGTCTCGGACGGGCCGGCGGACGATTGAGGACCCTCCATCCGGTTCCCTGCTCCTGGCTCCCCCAGCGGGGCCGGGTCCCTGCCCCCGCGCCGCCACCGAGCCTGGGCCGGGGGCCTGCCCTCCCTGCGCTCTCCTGACACCTAGTGGACGGCTCCCCCAACTCGCGGGCTGGGGGAGAGCCGGTGGTAGGGGGGGAACCTATTACCGCGCCTGGGCGAGCCCGGGTCCGTTGCTAATTTGCAGACTCTACCTAACTTTCTCAGGCCTTGATAAACTTCCTAGGTAAACGTGGTGACCCAGTGAAGGGATCTCGGGATAGACGCTTAAAGGGGAAAGGGTGGGTGGGGGGAGGCGAAGGGATTCAGGAAAACCTGGCACCAGAGGCTTTCTTGGGATTTCCGGTCGTTTTCAGCCCCAGGCACGGGCCCACCCACCTCATGCTGGGCTCTGTCCCTTTTCCTACAGACCCGCACCTCCCTACCGGTGCCCGATCACCTACCGCGATGACTAGCTTTCCAACCACGCCTCCTCCAGCAGGTAGGTGAGCGCCTCTCCCAGTTCAAGTCCCTCACCCCCAGCCCAGTTCCGGAATTCCCTGAGGCCTCAGCCCAAAAGGGAAGACTCTTCCACCACTCTCCACCTGCCTGACACCACAAAACCCGGGAGGAAGCCAAAGGCAACCTGACTGCACGCTTCAGTACAGTTTGAATCGAGTTTCATGGACCGGGGCCCATTCCTGGTACCACTTAGAGCTTTGTGACCTTGAGTGAATTATCTACCTTCTTAGCGCCAGTCTCCTCATTTGTAAAATGGGGGAAATAGTACCTTAGGAGATTATCTGTGAGGGTGAAATGAGATAATCCATGTAAAACACTGAACACAGTGTCTGGTATCTAGTAAACACTCAAAAACATGGGTTATTATTACTGGGTGCTTGTAAGAAAAGTCCATCTATTCCTGGGAAGGAATTCTGCTTGTTTTTTCCCCCGGGCCCCAGTTGTGTGGGATTCCCCAAATCTCTGCCGTGTGGCGTCTTAGTTCCCTCACCAGGGACTGAACCTGGCCCCCTACAGTGGAGGCGCAGATTCTTAACCACAGGACTGCCAGGGAAGTCCCTCAGCCTGCTTTCTAATTCCACTCCTCTGATGATTCACTCCAGCATCAAAACCCCCTTGTTCCTGAAACTATTGTTAACCCTTGTTCCTCAGGCTAGTATCCCCTCTTCTTCTGCTTCACATTGAGAATGGAGTCCCGCCTTTCATTTCATAAACAAACTTAGCTGGACAAACTAAGCTTGTTTTCATTGCATGTTAATTGGGATGAGGGAAGAATGAAACCTTGGTTAGTCTGTATACTTTTGTTTTCATATACGGTCTCATCTGTCATTAGGATAGACATTCTCTGCTTTTCTGTTGCGGAAACAAGTGAGTGAGAACCCCAGGGGAAGTTGAAGGCGCTGTCCTGTATGACTGGTGATGAACACAATGCAGATCTTTAGTTGTCTGCTGAGAGATAAGAAAAGGCAGAAATGGGTAACCAGCTAGATTAGTCAGTACAGGCTTCATGAGCGGGGAAGGGGATGAAGCACTAACGCTTGAAGGATGGGTGAGGTTTATACAGGCCAAGAGGGGTGCAGCAGGGATTCCGGACAAAGGCAGTGCCACCTCTTGTAAGCTGCAGAGCCTGTGCTTACCCTGGAGGGTATCCTGAGGGAGAAGACAGGGCCTCCAGAGTATACCTGCCTGTAGGGAAGAGAAGTGACGCTTGGCTGGCAGCTAAGGAATTAGAACTTGGGCAAAAGGAGAACTATATACATTCCTGTTTTTTTTTTTAAGTTGGTGATAAGATAAACATAATATAAATGTTACCATTTTAATTATTTTTTGGCATGTTGTTCAGTGCTGTTAAGTATTGATTGACATTCACGTTGCTCTGCAATTATCACCACCATCCATCTCCAGAATTTTTCTCCTTCCCGAACTGAACCTCTGTATCTATTAAATAATAACTCTTCATTCTACGTGCCCCACAGCCCCTGGCCTCCACCATTACACTTTCGATCTGTTTGTATTTGACTGAGTACCTAGTGTAAGTGGAATCATACAAAATTTGTCCTTTTGTGTCTGGCTTATTTCAGTTAGCATAACATTTCCGAGGCACATCCATTTTGTAGCATGTGTCAGAATTTCCTTCCTTTTTAAGGCTGAATAATATTATATACATATATATGTATATAAGTACATCATTTTTTTATTCATTCATTCATCGGTAGATACTTGGCTTGCTTGGCTGTTGTGAATACTGCTGCTGTGAACATGGTTTTACAAATATCTCTTTGAGTCCCTGCTTTCAATTCTTTTGGATTTATACCCAGAAGTAGAATTGCAAAAATGTGTGGTAATTCTGTTTAATTTTTTGAAGACCTGTCATACTGTTTCCCAGCTGTACACTTTACATTCTTACCAGCAATGCTTAGGGTTCCAATTTCTCTACATCTCTACAACACTTGTTATTTTTTGATTTTTGATAGTGGCTATCCGAATGGGTGTGAATGGTATCTCACTGTGGTTTTGATTTACATTTCCCTAATGACTAGTGGTGTTGAACCTCTTTTCATGTGTTTATTGGCATCTGTATATCTTCTTTGGAGAAATGTCTGTTCAAGTCCTTGCCCATTTTTTAATTGTCTGGTTTTTTTGTTGTTGAGTTGTATATTTACAATTTTGACCCACCAAATGACTTGAGTAGAGTGGTATTTTAGAACATACCATATAGTCCCCTACCCAATGAGTCCAAGCAAATGTATTAATAAAGTTCCTAGGACAGAAATGGAAAAAATTCCACAGGGTGAGAGCTTGCACTGGGAAGAATGTGATCATTGAGGGCCTTGCATGTCTCTTCCCCACCTCCCTACCTATGCCCTCTCACATCCATTTTCCTCAGTCAATCTGTAAAGTCCTCCCCAAGGAGGACTTTAAGAGGGTTAAAAGTAAGGGCCACATTGTAACTTTCATGGGCCCTTAGCACGTGTGCCTTTGTGGGCCCATTCCTCCATTTGAAAAAGGTAATATATTAAAAATTGTATTTTACAACTGTGTTGCTGTAAGGAAGAATATAATATCAATATAATAAAATCACTAATGATTATATTTATAATTAATTGATTGATATAACAATATTACAGTGTCCTAGACATAAACATTCATCAATTTTTTCTTCTGATTTAAAAGAAATTAAGATCATTAAAAAACATTTTCATGGGCCCCTAGAAGTATTGTGGATCCTAGCACGTTGCCTGTTGTACATAGTACATAAGTTGCCCTCTTGGAAGGAAAGTAGAGTGGAACTTGGCATTGTGGGCTCTGCCCACCCCACCAAGTAAAGCCCAATCCCTTGCCACCTAGTCACACTAGGTTGTCCTCACTCTAGATTAGACGCTCAGGGGTTTTCATCATGGTTATTCTTCATCACAATCCTATGAGCACTTATTAAAACTTTATTTATTTATTTATTTTTGGCTACACTGGGTGCTCATTGCTGTGCACAGGCTTTCTCTAGTTGCAGCAAGTGGGTGCCACTCTTTGTTGCCATGCACAGGCTTCTCTTTGCGATGACTTCTCTTGTTGCAGAGCATGGGCTCTAGTGTGCATGGGCTTCATTAACTGTGGCGCATGGACTTAGTAGCCCTGAGGCATGTGGGATCTTCCCAGACTAGGGATCAATCCTGTGTCCCCTGCATTGGCAGGCAGATTCTCAACCACTGGACCATCAGGAAAGTCCTGTGAGAATGTTTCATTCTCATTTTCAAGAAGCAAAAACTGAGGTTCAGAGAAGTTAAATGTTCAGAGGTTAAGAAACTCTCCCAAGGTTAAGCAACTGATAATGGCTGCTGCTGCTAAGTAGCTTCAGTTGTGTCCGATTCCGTGCGACCCCAGAGATGGCAACCCACCAGGCTCCCCTGTCCCTGGGATTCTCCAGGCAAGAACACTGGAGTGGATTGCCATTTCCTTCTCCAATGCATGAAAGTGAAAAGTGAACGTGAAGTCACTCAGTCGTGTCCGACTCCTAGTGACCCCATGGACTGCAAACCAGGCTCCCCCGTCCATGGGATTTTCCAGGCAAGAGTACTGGAGTGGGGTGCCATTGCTTTCTCTGACTGATAATGGCAGAGGCAGGATAGTGTGCCAAGTCTGATTTATTCTAAAGCCTGTATTCTTTCCATCATAGTGTGCTGCTCTCAGCCACTCCACCCCATGGCCGGGGCACATGAAAAAGAAGGAAGAAGAAAGGAAGCAGAATTTCAGGGTGGGTTCCCATGGAAAGGAGAACTCAGGGAGCCGCCCTGTGCTGGGCAGGGCTAGAGCAAATAAGTAGGTTGGCAGACTCAGGTGGCAAAGGATCTGATGTCTCAGTGATAAGAGATTTAGCCCAGGAACAAGGGCTACAAAGAAACCAACCAGTATCTAGGTTAACATTAACAAAAAAAAAAAGGGTAGGTGAGCCAAATAGATCTTGAAGTTCATTTACTGTAGGTTAGGATTTGGGTTAGCCTCAAATCTCAAATCTTGTGGTCCTCAGCCCCAGGCCTCCCTCCTTAAAGAAAATCAGTGCTACAGTCTTTCCATGTCTAAGAAGGGAAGGAACAAAGAAGCATTCTTATTCCTTTGTTTGGAAGAGGAGACAGGAGAGAAATGGGATAAGAAAAGGAGATCATGGAAGTAAACCATTCCTTCCACTTAATGCCAGGTTTCCTGAACTTAGTTTATTTCATTGTTGTTTTTTTCATTACAAAGCTATTACATCCCCCTCAGGGAATAACCTTCTAGACTTCTCTCTCTGTGTGTGTATATATGTGTGTGTGTTTATAGTTTTATTTTAACTTACTTTTTCTTTACAAACATGTAATCATATTACACATACTGCCCTAGCAATGTGCTTTTTTTGTCTAACCATATATTCTGTTCCAGTAATTGCAGCTCTACCACATTCTTTTTAACAACTGTGTACTATTTCCAGAATGAATGGCCTGTCATTTATTCAATCATTCCTCTGCTGATAGATGTTCAGATACGTGTCACTCTTGCAAATGGTGCTTCAGTGAACACCCTTTCCATCCTGCAGTCAAGCTCTGAGAACCAAACCCAGTGGACAGTTCAACAAACTGTTCAGGCTGGAGTGAACAGGGATGGTTCCAGACTTTGGAGAGAACCTTAAAGTGAGGAGACAAATTTGTAGCCTGGCCCAGCCAACCGCTGAGTGACGGGGGGCTGGTGGATGAAGCTTGCTGAGCTGCCTCAGTTTTTTGGCTTGTACGTAGTGATAACACCAACCCTAGTTACATCACATTCTTGGAGTGGAGATAAAATAGCGTATCTTTTGTGAGCTCTAAGTCACAAATATGGATTACCATTGTGATACTTGGACTTCCCAAGTAGCCCTAGTGGTAAACAACCCGACTGCCCATGCAGGAGGCATAAGAGACACGGGTTCAAATCTTGTGTCGGCCCAAAGGCCCCAGCTCATTCACTCGAACATCCTGTGACCATAGTCTGAGAAAAATTCTACTGCATAGAGTTGAGCTCATATTCTTCTTGTTTTGTTTTTTTTTTGGCTACTCCGGGAGTTGGTGATGGACAGGGAGGCCTGGCGTGCTGCGATTCATGGGGTCGCAAAGAGTCGGACATGACTGAGCGACTGATCTGATCTGATCTGATACCACATGATGTGTAGAATCTTAGTTCCCTCACAAGGGATCCAACCTCTGCCCCATGTAGTGGAAGCTCAAAAGTTTTAACCACTGAACCACCAGGCAAGACCCTGATTTCTTTTTTTAATTGAAGTATAGTTGATTTACAATGTTGTGTTTGTTTCTGCTGTACAGTAAAGTGAACCAGTTATATACACAAACGTATACCCAGTCTTTTTTTTTAGATTCTTTAAAATTTGTTATGTTTTTAATAGACATTTTATTTTGGAATAATGTTAAGTTTATAGAAAAGTTGAAAAAATAGTACAGTACCCTTTCAGTTCAGTTCAGTTCAGTCGCTCAGTCGTGTCCGACTCTTTGCGACCCCATGAATCGCAGCACGCCAGGCCTCCCTGTGCATCACCAACTCCTGGAGTTCACTCAGACTCACGTCCATCGAGTCAGTGATGCCATCCAGCCATCTCATCCTGTCACCCCCTTCTCTTCCGGCCCCCAATCCCTCCCAGCATCAGAGTCTTTTCCAATGAGTCAACGCTTCGCATGAGGTGGCCAAAATATTGGAGTTTCAGTTTTAGCATCAGTCCTTCCAAAGAACACCCAGGACTGCTCTCCTTTAGAATGGACTGGTTGGATCTCCTTGCCCTAGTCAATCTAATTACATGGACCACAGCCTTGTCTAACTCAATGAAACTAAGCCATGCCATGTGGGGCCACCCAAGATGGGCAGGTCATGGTGGAAGAAGTCTGACAGAATGTGGTCCACTGGAGAAGGGAATGGCAAACCACTTCAGTATTCTTGCCTTGAGAGCCCCATGAACAGTATGAAAAGGCAAAGTGATAGGATACTGAAAGAGGAACTCCCCAGGTCGGTAGGTGCCCAGTATGCTACTGGAGATCAGTGGAGAAATAACTCCAGAAAGAATGAAGGGATGGAGCCAAAGCAAAAACAACACCCAGTTGTGGGTGGGACTGGTGATAGAAACAAGGTCTGATGCTGTAAAGAGCAATATTGCATAGGAACCTGGAATGTCAGGTCCATGAATCAAGGCAAATTGGAAGTGGTCAAACAGGAGATGGCAAGAGTGAACGTCGACATTCTAGGAATCAGCGAACTAAAATGGACTAGAATGGGTGAATTTAACTCAGATGACCATTATATCTACTACTGTGGGCAGGAATCCCTTAGAAGAAACGGAGTAGCCATCATGGTCAACAAAAGAGTCCAAAATGCAGTACTTGGATGCCATCTCAAAAACAACAGAATGATCTCTTCGTTTCCAAGGCAAACCATTCAGTATCACAGTAATCCAAGTCTATGCCCCAACCAGTGGCGCTGAAGAAGCTGAAGTTGAATGGTTCTATGAAGACCTCCAAGACCTTTTAGAACTAACACCCAAAAAAGATGTCCTTTTCATTATAGGGAATATATAATGCAATTTATATTCTGGACTGGAATGCAAAAGTAGGAAGGAAGTCAAGAAACACCTGGGGTAACAGGCAAATGTGGCCTTGGAATACAGAATGAAGCAGGGCAAAGGCTAATAGAGTTTTGCCGAGAGAACGCACTGGTCATAACAAACACCCTCTTCCAACAACACAAGAGAAGACTTTACACATGGACATCACCAGATGGTGAACACCGAAATCAGATTGATTATATTCTTTGCAGCCAAAGATGGAGAAGCTCTATACAGTCAGCAAAAACAAGACCAGGAGCTGACTGTGGCTCAGACCATGAACTCCTTATTGCCAAATTCAGACTTAAATTGAAGAAAGTGGGGAAAACCACTAGACCATTCAGGTATGACCTAAATCAAATCCCCTCTAATTATACAGTGGAAGTGAGAAATAGATTTAAGGGACTAGATCTGATAGACAGAGTGCCTGATGAACTATGGATGGAGATTCGTGACATTGTGCAGGAGACAAAGTGGATGTCTGGGAAGGCCTTACAAATAGCTGTGAAAAGAAGAGAAGCGAAAAGCAAAAGAGAAAAGGAAAGACATAAGCATCTGAATGCAGAGTTCCAAAGAATAGCAAGAAGAGATAAGAAAACCTTCCTCAGTGATCAATGCAAAGAAATAAAGGAAAACAACAGAATGGGAAAGACTAGAGATCTCTTCAAGAAAATTAGAGATACCAAGGGATCATTTCATGCAAAGATGGGCTGGATAAAGGACAGAAACAGTACCCTCTAGTTACCTCAAATGTCATTCGGTACATTTGCCATCGATGTGGAGAACCACAGTACATTTGTGAAGACCAAAAAATTAACACTGGCACGATACTGTTAACAAACTACAGATTTCACTGAGATGTCACCAGTTTGAAGATTTGAATTTGAAGAGAATTCTGATAAAAGACTTCATATTTTCAAAAATTCTAACATTAAGACTGAGAAAAGTCTTGGAGGGTCAGCTAGTTCAGCTACCCTTTCTGAGCTGGAATTCTCTTTCCCATTCCCCATGGAGCATCTGTCCCACTTTGCCCTTCATTCTCTGGGGGAGACACCCATCTCCCATTAGTTTCTGCCAGTAGTCCTCTTGTACAAGTTGATGTATTCGAAGACAGCACTCAAGTCCTAGTCCTTGCTTCCTGACCGGGTTTTCACTCTGAGCTTTCTCTTGCAAGCTTTCCTTATCTGATATGGTTTCCAAGCCATTCAATGTGTTGCCTGCTCAACTCAAAAACACCCAGACTCAACTCAGCAGCCTAGGAGTGGCACAGAGTGGGACTGCACTGCTGATACCATTATTAGAGGCCATATTTATATTCATGGTGCAAATTGCCAACACCCTCTGGATCATCAAAAAAGCAAGAGAGTTCCAGAAAAACATCTATTTCTGCTTTATTGACTATGCAAAGCCTTTGACTGTGTGGATCACAATAAACTGTGGAAACTTCTGAAACAGATGGGAATACCAGACCACCTGACCTGCCTCTTGAGAAACCTATATTCAGGTCAGGAAGCAACAGTTAGAACTGGACATGGAACAACAGACTGGTTCCAAATAGGAAAAGGAGTGCGTCCAGGCTGTATATTGTCACCCTGCTTATTTAACTTCTATGCAGAGTACATGAGAAACGCTGGGCTGGAAGAAGCACAGGCTGGAATCAAGATTGCTGGGAGAAATATCAATAACCTCAGATATGCAGATGACACCACCCTTATGGCAGAAAGTGAAGAAGAACTCAAGAGCCTCTTGATGAAAGTGAAAGAGGAGAGTGAAAAAGTTGGCTTAAAGCTCAACATTCAGAAAACAAAGATCATGGCATCCGGTCCTATCAATTCATGGCAAATAGATGGGAAAACAGTGGCTGACTTTATTTTTCTGGGCTCCAAAATCATTGCAGATGGTGATCACAGCTATGAAATTAAAAGATGCTTGCTCCTTGGAAGGAAAGTTATGACCAACCTAGATAGCATATTAAAAAGCAGAGACCTTACTTTGCCAACAAAGGACGGTCTAGTCAAGGCTATGGTTTTTCCAGTAGTCATGTATGGATGCAAGAGATGGACTATAAAGAAAGCTGAGCAGAGAAGAATTGATGCTTTTGAACTGTGGTGTTGGAGAAGACTCTTGAGAGTCCCTTGGACTGCAAGGAGATCCAACCACTCCATCCTAAAGGAGATCAGTCCTGGGTGTTCATTGGAGGGACTGATGTTGAAGCTGAAACGCCAATACTTTGGCCACCTGATGCGGAGAGCTGACTCATTGGAAAAGACTCTGATGCTGGGAATGATTGAGGGCAGGAGGAGAAGGGGACGACAGAGGATGAGATGGTTGGATGGCATCACCGTCACAATGGACATGGGTTTGGGTGAACTCTGGGAGTTGGTGATGGACAGGGAGGCCTGACATGCTGCAGTTCATGGGGTCGCAAAGAGTCGGACACGACTGAGTGACTTAACTGAACTGAAAATAAGAGCAAGTTTTTAATATTTTAGGATTATAAAAGTCATTATCATTGTAAGAAATTTGAAAGATAAAGGAAAAGATATAGAAGAAACTAAAAGGCGTCCGAAATCCTACCACCTCCCTGTCGCTTTCACTGCTTTGAGGTCTATGCTTCCAGCGTCAGTGAGTTTCTACTGATCCCACTGCTAAGTCTTTTATAGGTGCTGCCACTAAGCTGTGGCTTCCCCCTGCTTTATTTGTGAGTAGTTGATTTCCTGGACCTAAGAGCAAGGAGTCTGTTGAATTCTCATCTTGTTAAATCTGGCCCATTTCTCCAGTCATTTTTAATCTCTGTTTATCAACTTATCAGTGGCTCCTCTGACTTTGTGTCTTTCACAAATTTGCCAAAACTTCCCTGGGTCTACTGGGCTCTGTATTTACCTGAAGGACACTAAACCCTTCCACACTAGGCCTGTGTGGAAGGCACCAATAAGGCAGAACACCAAAACAAAAGCTCTTGCAAAGAATTTGATATTTACTTTTTGGGGGGCCGTGCTCCCCGACTTGTGGGCTCTTAATTCCCTGAGCAGGGATTGCACCTGGGCCCTCAGCAGCAAGAGCACAGAGTCCTAGCCACTGAACTACCAAGGAGTTCCCTCATGTATATGTATTTTTAAAATATTTATTTTTATTTATTTAGCTGTGCTGGGTCTTAGTTGCAGCATGTGGGATCTAGTTCCCTGACCAAGGATCAAACCCAGGCCCCCTGCATTGGGAGCGTGGAGTCCCAGCCACTGGACCACCAGGGAAGTCCCCCTCACTATTTTTAAAACACTAGCCAAAAAGCTAGTTGTAACAACTCAAAAAAGAGTTGTTACCATAAGGGGAAAATGTATTATTGGACTTTGTTATATCTATCTTGTGATTTAACATTTTTATTTTGAATTACATAAAGGCCTTAATTTGGCCCTGGCATGGTCTGTCATAATAGTATCAATTCAAAAAGAACTAAGGTCAAGTCCCAGCGGAAGAAGCTCTGTTTAGACTGGCATCACTCCATTCCTTGATGGCCAATTACTACTCCACTTAGTCCTCAATAAAGCCAGGCTGTGTTAGTCCACAGAGATATTATAAACACTCAATCATGTGTTCTCGGATGAGACGCTAGCTATTCAGGCAGCACCTTCAACTCCCCTAACCCACCCCCTCCCCATCCTTACTCTTAAGTTGATGACATGACCTTCTATTTTCTGGAGCAAATTAGAGTTCTCAGAACTACCGAAGGCTCCCCTGCCCCCATCTACATACTACCCGCCTCTGTGCCCACGTGCACATTAATCACGAGTGATCTCTGCTGTCTGCAGCCAGTTCCTCCATCTGTGCACTGGATCCCATCCCTTCAAGGACGTGGCTCCAGCCGTCAATTGTTCCCTCTCATCTGAGTCATTCGTATCCATACATAAACATACTGTCATTTCTCCCATCCAAAAAGCAAAAACGAAAAACTTGAACTCAAAAAAATAAAAAAATAAAAAGAAAGAAAAACTTGAACTCTCTTCCCCCCTCCAGCTATAGCTCTATTTCCCTGCTCACCTTTGCAAAAAATAAGAGAGTTTATATACTGTCATCAGTGCCTTTCCTTCTCTTTTTTTCTTTTTTACTAAAGTGTAATTGTAATTATTGACTTATACACTGTGTTAGTTTCAGGTGTACAGCATAGTGATTCAATGATTTATTTATTCAGTAGATACTTATGTATCCTTTTTCAGGTTCTTTTCCCTTATAGGTTATTAAAAAATATTGAATATAGTTCCCTGTGTTATACAGTAGGTCCTTGTTGGTTAATTATTTTATAGATAGTAGCATGTATATGTTGGAGAAGGCAATGGCACCCCACTCCAGTACTCTTGCCTGGAAAATCCCATGGACGGAGGAGCCTGGTGGGCTGCAGTCCATGAGGTCACTAAGAGTCAGATATGACTGAGCAACTTCACTTTCACTTTTCACTTTCATGCATTGGAGAAGGAAATGGCTACCCACTCCAGTGTTCTTGCCTGGAGAATCCCAGGGACGGGGGAGCCTGGTGGGCTGCCGTCTATGGGGTCGCACAGAGTCGGACACAACTGAAGCGACTTAGCAGCAGCAACAGCAGCAGCATGTATGTGTTAATCCCAAGCTCCTAATTTCCCCCTTTCCCCTTTGGTGACCATAAATTTGTTTTCTGTGTCTGGGTTTATTTCTGTTTTATAAATAAGTTCATTTATTTTTTTTAGATTCTACAATAAGCAATATCATATCATGTTTGTCTTTGTCTGGCTTACTTAGTGTGACAATCTCTAGGTCCATCCGTGTTGCTGCAAATGGCATTATTTCATTCTTTTTATGGCTGAGTGATATCCCACTGTGTGTGTGTGTGTGTGTGTGTGTGTGTGTGTGTGTGTGTGTGCGCGCGCGCGCACCACGTCTTCTGATCCATTCATCTGTCAGGTGACATTTAGGTTGCCTTCTCTTTTTTTCCTGAACCCACTGTAAACCTGGGATTTATACTCAGCACTTCACCAAACTTCTCTTGTCAAAGTTCCTCATGACCTCTGCATGGCAAATCCTGGTAGTCCTTCTGCTTGGTCTGTCTGGCTGCTACTCCTCAGCCTCCTAACCCTCCCTGGGCTCAGTCCGTGGTCCTCTTTGTCTGTACTTACTCTCCTGGTGATCTCATTCAGTCTCATGTTTGTAAATATGCTGGCTTTTTATTTTTTTTTTTATAAATTATTTCTTCATGGCTGTGCTGGGTCTTTGCTGCTGTGACAGCTTTTCTCTCGTCGTGCCGAGTGGGCACTACTCTTGGCTGCAGTGCTGGAGCTTCTTGTTGTGGTGGCTTCTCTTGTTGCAGAGCATGGGCTCGAGGGTATGCAGGCTTCAGTAGTTGTGACTCCTGGGCTCTAGAGCACAGACTCTGAGTTGTTTTCTGCAGCATGCGGGATTTTTCCGGGCCAGGGATCGAACCTGTATCTCCTGCATTGGCAGGCAGATTCTTTACTACTAAGCCACCAAGGAAGCCCTGTGCTGACTTTTAAAATCTCTAGTCCAGACTTCCTTCCCAGATTCCAGTTTTTTAATTTATTTATGGTTGTCCTAGGTCTTCGTTGCTTTGCTTGGGCTTTCTCTAGTCGCAGTGAGCGGGTGCTGCTCTTTAGTTGGGGTTCTTGGGCTTCTCATTGTGGTGGCTCCTCAGTGAAAACCCTGGACTGCCAGGGAATTCCCCCCTCACCTTCTATAGGTGTTTATTTTACTCAAGTCACCTCCCTGGCCACCCCATTCACAGTCCAACTCCTGATTCCCTTTCCTGCTTTTATTTTCTACATAGCACTAACCAAAGTCTAATGTGGTACAACCTTTACTTCTTTATCTGTTCATGGTCCATCTTCCCCCAATCAGGATGTAAATTGTTTGACAAAATGGGTTTGTTTTTCTTTAATTGTGGTAAAATTAGACACAACATAAAATTTACCATTTTAAAGGATACAGTTTAATGGCATTATGTACTTTCACATTGTTCTGCAGCCATCACCATTATCCATCTCTAGAACTTTCTTGTCATCCCAAACTGAAACTCGGTACCTGTTAAACAGTATCCCCTCATTCTCCTCTCCTCCCAGCTGCTGATAACCACTTTCTGTATCTATGAATTTGACTATTATGGGTACCTCAAGTAAGTAGAATCATGTGATATTTGTGCTTTTGTGACTGGCTTACTTCAGTTAGCATATCTTCAAAGTTCATGTTGTAGCATGTGTCAGAACATCCTTCCTTTTTAATGCTTCATAATATTCCATTGTGTGTGTGTGTATACACATACACATGTATGTGTGTATGTCGTGTCTGACTCATTGCAACTCCATGGACTGTAGCCCACCAGGCTCCTCTGTCCTTGGAATTCTCCAGGCAAGAATATGGGAATGGATAGCCATTCTGTTCTCCAGGGGATCTTCCCAATGCAGAGATCAAACCCAGGTCTCTTGCACTGTAGGCAGATTCTTTACCATTTGAGGCACCAGTTCAGTTCAATCACTCAGTCGTGTCCAACTCTTTGCGACCCCATGAATTGCAGCACGCCAGGCCTCCCTGTCCATCACCAACTCCTGGAGTTCACTCAAACTCACGTCCATCGAGTTGGTGATGCCATCCAGCCATCTCATCCTCTGTCATCCCCTTCTCCTCCTGCCCCCAATCTCTCCCAGCATCAGGGTCTTTTCCAATGAGTCAACTCTTCGCATGAGGTGGCCAAAGTACTGGAGTTTCAGCTTTAGCATCATTCCTTCCAAAGAACACCCAGGACTGATCTCCTTTAGAATGGACTGGTTGGATCTCCTTGCAGTCCAAGGAACTCTCAAGAGTCTTCTCCAACACCACAGTTCAAAAGCATGAATTCTTCAGCGCTCAGCTTTCTTCACAGTCCAACTCTCACATCCATACATGACTACTGGAAAAACCATAGCCAGGGAAGCCCATATACATAACACACACACACACACATACACACACACACACACATATATATATATAATTATGCCATCTTGTGTTTATCTGTTCATCTGTTGATGGACACTTGAGTTGTTTCACTCTTTAGTTATTAATGTGAATAATGCTGCTGTGAACATTGGTGTACAAAAAGCAGTCCCAGTTCCTGCCTTCATTTCTTTTGGATAAATACCCAGAAGTGGAATTGCTGGATCATGTGATAATTCTATTTAATTTTTTTAAGGAACTATGAACGCATGAGATTTTGCCTGTTATGTTCACTAATCTATAACCAAACTAATCTATAATCGAACAGAGGCTGGTCCAAAGTATATACTCCATAAATACTTGTTGAATTAACTTCTTAATTTCTCATTCTCTGGACAGTCTAAAAAGGCTGTGTGACTTGTCTGACCTAGCTTACTCCTAGTGGTCTCACACTAACTCTTAATGCTTGTGGTTTCAAGTTCAAGACCCCCAAAGCAGTCCCTTATAACTTGTACTAGAATTTTGCTGGGAATGATATCAGTTTCCACCAGTTGTTTATAGAACCCACCCCATTCTGTGGCCCTTCAGGCTTCTGGCCCCTCTGTCTTTCTCAGAAGCTCCTGTGTCACCAATAGCTGTCCCATTAACATACCCTCTCAGTGCCCTTGACTGTCACTTAACTGAATCCCTTTTAGATTAGCCTGGTGCTTTTTGCTTCGCTTCTCTTGAGCTCACTTCCCCGTGTCGCCAAGGCTCCTGCTACTCTTTTAGTGCAGAAATCATTCACTTTGACAGGAGACAGAGGCAAAAGGGGCTGAAAGAGTTCTAGTCTCTCTGTTACCTCCAATCTCTTAGTTTCAGTGCCAGACAGCAGACTTGTCCCATTTCCTTGTTTTTGCTCCAAATATAACACTTTTAAAATTGTCCTTCCAGTGTCCTTTGCCAGCTGGAGCTGTGTACAGTTTCCTGATACGGTTCTCTAAGTTTCTGCTATTAGCTTTTATGTGCATTTTTTTAAAGACTCACCTTCTGAAATCACGTTACTGGAAATGGGCTTACAGGAAATACAGAATTGGGACAGAACACTCAAAACTTATGTAACTTTGTAACAAGAACCCTAGAACTACAACAACAATCTGAATTAAAATATTAGCAGTCAAATCTCTGCTAACAGTTGAACCTCGAATCCTTGTCCGTCCTAAACCCCTGTGCCCTGGGGAGTGTGCTTCCAGCTAGATTAGAGGTAGGTTCCAGAGAGATGTCACTTCCAAGAAAGACTGTTTTCATCAAAATTAAAAATCTGATGTAGGATCTGCCTTCTTCTGGTGTTTTTTGCATAGAGATAAATAATGGCAATGGCACCCCACTCCAGTGCTCTTGCCTGGAGAATCCCATGGATGGAGGAGCCTGGTAGGCTGCAGTCCATGGGGTCGCTGGGGGTCAGACATGACTGAGCGACTTCACTTTCACTTTTCACTTTCGTGCATTGGAGAAGGAAATGGTAACCCACTCCAGTATTCTTGCCTGGAGAATCCCAGGGACGGGGGAGCCTGGTGGGCTGCCGTCTATGGGGTCGCATAGAGTCGGACACGACTGAAGCAGCTTAATAACTTAGCAAATTTCGTATAGGGGTCTCCCTTCATCTGATGTGTTGTATAGAGGGAAAATTTTTTTACCACCTTCGTTTCCATTTATTGCTTCGCCAGATGGCTTAATATAAGTGGAAACCAACTGATACCTGCATCCAAGGAAGGTACTTATACTGAATTTTATGTTTCTTAAGGTCTTTCTCTATTGCTAAAATGTACTCTTTAGTTCATGGTACTAGTGGAAAAGAACCTGCCTGCCAATGCAGAAGCTACAGGAGACTCAGGTTTGATCCCTGAGTCAGGAAGATCCCCTGGAAGAGGCCATGACAACCCACTCCAGTATTCTTGCCTAGAGAATCCCATGGACAGAGGAACCTACCAGGCTACATACAGTCTGTGGGTTACAAAGAGTCGAACACGACTGAACAACCAACACTTTCGCTTTTCACTCTTTAGTGGTAGAAAGCTTGAAGTTGTACATGAACCAGCATGACAGGTATCATTCTGATATCATTCCCTGTTCACCAGTCGCCTGTGAGCAAGTGCACGTTAAAAGAGCAATCTTTGTAGCACAACAGTCTGTATTTGGTTGTGGTCCTCTGTTTCTGTTTTATTTTTCCTGTATTTGTCCATATCTTTTAAAGCTTTGCACTTTTGGAAATCTTGTTGTGCCACCTCATAGTTATCTTTCGCTACTTTTTCCTTTTTTTCCCTGTTGGAAAAAAGATGTTCCCTAGTGGTAGGAAGGTTTAGTATAAATAGCTTGCTTGGGGGATTTACCAGCTGTCCAGTGGGTAAGACTCTGTACTTCCAATGCAGGGGGTGTGGGTTCGGCCCCTGGTCAGGGAACTAAGATCCCACATGTTGTGTGGTGTGGCCAAAAAAGTATTTAAAAAAAAAAACCTTGCTTGGGCTTTGAGAGGGGTAGTCCTGGATTCAGATCGTGACTCCTTCCACTGTTCCTTCATGAGTAATACAGGACATGTCACAACTCTCCCTGGAGCTTTGGAGTCCGCATTAGCAAATAAAAACACCTCCTGTGAAATGACTGGTATTCTAAGGATTAATAATTGTGTGTAGGAAGTACCCAGCACAGAGTAGGGACTTAGCAAATGGCAGCTGTTAAAACTGGGATCGTCTGCAGAATTCCCCACTATCCTGGGTGGAATCCCAAAGGTGTCAGACAAGATAGGAATCAGGCTTACTCCCTGTGCTCCAGTCACAGTGGCCTTCACGTCCTCTCGTCTCAGAGCTTTGAGCAGGCTCTTTTCTCTGCCTAGGATGTACTCCATATCGCGCCCCTATCACCCTGGAAACTCCTACCCCAGCTTCAGCTTGCAGCTCAAATCCTGCTTCCTGAGAGGGCTGTTCTTGCCAGAAGACTATCTCAGCCCCTCTGCCACATGCTCACCTGCATGTTGCCTTTGCCACCTGTATCGAAGTTCTTAACTGTGAACTTGGTGTGGTGGAGGCTGAGCTCCGTGAAGGTAGATGGTGTCTCTTTTGCTCACCCCCAGTGTACCTGGCCAGAGACAGCAATGGCACCCCACTCCAGTACTCTTGCCTGGAAAATCCCATGAACGGAGGAGCCTGTTGGGCTGCAGTCCATGGGATTGCTAAGAGTCGGACACGACTGAGCAACTTCACTTTCACTTTTCACTTTCATGCATTGGAGAAGGAAATGGCAACCCACTCCAGTGTTCTTGCCTGGAGAATCCCAGGGACGGGGGAGCCTGGTGGGCTGCCGTCTGTGGGGTCGCACAGAGTCGGACACGACTGAAGCGACTTAGCAGCAGCAGCAGCAGTGTACCTGGCACATACCTGGCAGAAGGTGAGACTTAATGAGTGCTACTGTTCCTATTTGGGCTTCCCTGGTGGCTCAGCAGTAAAGAATCAGCCTGCCAATGCAGGAGACCCAGGTTCAATTCCTGGGTCAGAAAGACCCCCTGGAGGAGGAAATGGCAACCCACTCCAGTATTCTTGGGGAACTCCATGGACAGAGGAGTCTGGTGAGCTGCAGTCCATGGGGTGGGAAAGAGTCAGACACAACGTAGCAACTACACAACAGCTATTATCAAGTGCATGTTGAGATGCCTCTTATGGGTGCTTCCAGGGTCAGTCAGACTATTTTCCCTGGGATATCTCTGTTCCACAGTAACGTTTCCTTTTTTTTTTCCTTTTAAATAGACATTGAAAGAAATGTCTGTTGTCAGCAGGAATGGAATTTTTGTTTGCTTTTTACTGCATTTATATATTTCTTTTGGCTGCGGTGGGTCTGCACTGCAGTGTGCAGGCTTGCCCCAGGTGCAGTAAGTGGGGACTCCTCTCTAGTTGCAGTGCAGTGGCTTCTCTTATGGAGCACGGGCTCTAAGGCGTGCGGGCTTCAGCAATTACAGCACAAAGGCTTAGTGGCCCCAGGGCATGTGGAATCTTCTGGGACCAGGGATCAAGCCCGTGTCTCCTGCATTGGCAGGTGGATTCCTAAGCACTGGACCACCAGGGGAGTCCCCAGTAATACTTCCTTAACTGTTACCTTTCAAACCCCTATGTGCTAAGCCACTTCAGTCATGTCCGACTCCTTGCAACCCCATGGACTATAGCCCACGAGGCTCCTCTGTCCATGGGATTCTCCAGGCAAGAACACTGGAGTGAGTTGCTATGCCCTCCTCCAGAGGATCTTCCCAACCCACTTCAGTTCAGTTGCTCATTCGTGTCCGACTCTTTGCGACCCCATGAATCACAGCACACCAGGCCTCCCTGTCCATCACCAACTCCCGGAGTTCACTCAGACTCATGTCCATCGAGTCGGTGATACCATCCAGCCATCTCATCCTCTGTCATCCCCTTCTCCTCCTGCCCCCAATCTCTCCCAGCATCAGAGTCTTTTCCAGTGAGTCAACTCTTCACATGAGGTTGCCAAAGTACTGGAGTTTCAGCTTTAGCATCATTCCTTCCAAAGTACCCCCAGGACTGATCTCCTTTAGGATGGACTGGTTGGAACTCCTTGCAGTCCAAGGGACTCTCAAGAGTCTTCTCCAACACCACAGTTCAAAAGCATCAATTCTTCGGCGCTCAGCTTTCTTCACAGTCCAACTCTCACATCCATACATGACCACAGGAAAAACCATAGCCTTGACTCGACGAAACTTTGTTGTCAAAGTAATGTCTCTGCTTTTGGATATGCTATCTAGGTTGGTCATAACTTTCCTTAGCGTTGTTTAATTTCATGGCTGCAGTCACCATCTGTAGTGATTTTGGAGCCCAAGGAAACAGTCTGACACTGTTTCCGCTGTTTCCGCATCTATTTCCCATGAAGTGATGGGACCAGATGCCGTGATCTTAGTTTTCTGAATGTTGAGCTTTAAGCCAACTTTTTCACTCTCCTCTTTCACTTTCATCAAGAGACTTTTTAGTTCTTCTTCACTTTCTGCCATAAGGGTGGTGTCATCTGCATATCTGAGGTTATTGATATTTCTCCCAGCAATCTTGATTCCAGCTTGTGCTTCTTCCAGCCCAGCGTTTCTCATGATGTACTCTGCATAGAAGTTAAATAAGCAGGGTGACAATATACAGCCTTGACGTACTCCTTTTCCTATTTGGAACCAGTCTGTTGTTCCATGTCCAGTTCTAACTGTTGCTTCCTGACCTGCATATAGGTTTCTCAAGAGGCAGGTCAGGTAGTCTGGTATTCCCATCTGTTTCAGAATTCTCCACAGTTTATTGTGATCCACACAGTCAAAGGCTTTGGCATAGTCAATAAAGCAGAAATAGATGTTTTTCTGGAACTCTCTTGCTTTTTCGATGATCCAGCAGATGTTGGCAATTTGATCTCTAGTTCCTCTGCCTTTTCTAAAACCAGCTTGAACATCTGGAAGTTCATGGTTCACATATTGCTGAAGCCTGGCTTAGAGAATTTTGAACATGACTTTACTAGCATGTGAGATGAGCACAATTGTGCCGTGGTTTGAGCATTCTTTGGCATTGCCTTTCTTTGGGATTGGAATGAAAACTGACCTTTTCCAGTCCTGTGGCCACTGCTGAGTTTTCCAAATTTGCTGGCATATTGAGTGCAGCACTTTCACAGCATCATCTTTCAGGATTTGGAATAGCTCAACTGGAATTCCATCACCTCCACTAGCTTTGTTCGTAGTGATGCTTTCTAAGGCCCACTTGACTTCACATTCCAGGATGTCTGGCTCTAGGTCAGTGATTACACCATTGTGATTATCTGGGTCGTGAAGATCTTTTTTGTACAGTTCTGTGTATTTTTGCCACTACTTCTTAATATCTTCTGCTTCTGTTAGGTCCATACTATTTCTGTCCTTTATCGAGCCCATCTTTGCATGAAATGTTCCCTTGACATCTCTAATTTTCTTGAAGAGATCTCTAGTTTTTCCCATTCTGTTGTTTTCCTCTATTTCTTTGCATTGATCGCTGAGGAAGGCTTTCTTATCTCTCCTTGCTATTCTTTGGAACTCTGCATTCAGATGGTTATGTCTTGCCTTTTCTCTTTTGCTTTTTGCTTCTCTTCTTTTCACAGCTATTTGTAAGGCCTCCTCAGACAGCTATTTTGCTTTTTTGCACTTCTTTTCCATGGTGTTGGTCTTGATCCCTGTCTTCTGTACAATGTCACGAACCTTCGTCCATAGTTCATCAAGCACTCTATCTATCAGATCTAGTCCCTTAAATCTATTTCTCACTTCCACTGTATAATCATAAGGGATTTGATCTAGGTCATACCTGAGTGGTCTAGTGCTTTTCCCTACTTTCTTCAATTTAAGTCTGAATTTGGCAATAAGGAGTTCATGATCTGAGCCACAGTCAGCTCCCGGTCTTGTTTTTGCTGACTGTATAGAGCTTCTCCATCTTTGGCTGCAAAGAATATAATCAATCTGATTTCGATGTTGACCATCTGGTGATGTCCATGTGTAGAGTCTTCTCTTGTGTTGTTGGAAGAGGGTGTTTGCTATGACCAGTGCGTTCTCTCGGCAAAACTCTATTAGCCTTTGCTTCATTCCATATTCTAAGGCCACATTTGCCTGTTACCCCAGGTGTTTCTTGACTTCCTACTTTTGCATTCCAGTCCCCTATAATGAAAAGGACATCTTTTTTGGGTGTTAGTTCTAAAAGGTCTTGGAGGTCTTCATAGAACCGTTCAACTTCAGCTTCTTCAGCAGTACTGGTTGGGGCATAGACTTGGATTACTGTGATATTAAATGGTTTGCCTTGGAAACAAACAGAGATCATCCTGTCATTTTTGAGATTGCATCCAAATACTACATTTTGGTCTCTTTTGTTGACCATGATGGCTACTCCATTTCTTCTAAGGGATTCCTGCCCACAGTAGTAGATATAATGGTCATCTGAGTTAAATTCACCCATTCCAGTCCATTTTAGTTCGCTGATTCCTAGAATGTCAACATTCACTCTTGCCATCTCCTGTTTGACCACTTCCAGTTTGTTTTGATTCATGAACCTGACATTCCAGGTTCCTATGCAATATTGCTCCTTACAGCTTCAGACCTTGCCTCTATCACCAGTCCCATCCACAGCTGGGTGGTGTTTTTGCTTTGGCTCCATCCCTTCATTCTTTCTGGAGTTATTTCTCCACTGATCTCCAGTAGCATATTGGGCACCTACTGACCTGGGGAATTCCTCTTTCAGTATCCTATCACTTTGCCTTTTCATACTGTTCATGGGGTTCTCAAGGCAAGAACACTGAAGTGGTTTGCCATTCCCTTCTCCAGTGGACCACATTCTGTCAGACGTCTCCACCATGACCCGCCCGTCTTGGGTGGCCCCACATGGCATGGCTTAGTTTCATTGAGTTAGACAAGGCTGTGGTCTGTGTGATTAGATTGACTAGTTTTCTGTGATTATGGTTTCAGTGTGTCTGCCCTCTGATGCCTCTCGCTACACCTAACTGTCTTACTTGGGTTTCTCTTACCTTGGACGTGGGGTATCTCTTCATGGCTGCTCCAGCAAAGCGCAGCCGCTGCTCCTTACCTTGGACGAGGGGTATCTCCTCACAGCTGCCCCTCCTGACCTTGAACGTGGAGTAGCCCTCCAGCGCCCGCGCAGCCACTGCTTCTTGAACCCGGGGATCAAGCCAATCTCTTAAGTCTCTTGCATTGGCAGGCGAGTTCTTTAGCACTAGCGCCACCTGGGGAGCACCTACAGTAAAATGCTGACTAGGAGAAAACTGAAAGGCTTCCTGACTTCTTATGGAAACCGAAGCCTGGGTAGTGACTTTTTAGAAGTGGGACTTACAGGCTCTGAAGGACAGATAGACCAATATAGCAGGAGGAGGTATGGGATATATTTTAGGATAGGAGAGGCCTTATTTCAAAAACTTTGAAATTGCAAGGCCTACTCTGAAAGTGAAGAAAAGGGTTTTAATGAGGGAAGGAGAAATGTTTCATTATTTAAACAAAATGTTTACAAAGAGTTTGTAAGAACATTAAAGAAATGCATGTGCTCTATAATATAAATACACATACACGTATATGCATTCATTATTTGATCTCATTTATGTAAACATGTATATTCCTAACAATAACATACCCTATTGAATTACTACATGTCACAACAACCCTATAAAGTAGGTACTGTTATCACCAGTTTGCAAATGCACAGATGGGTTAGGTAGTTTTCCAAAAATGACACAGCTAGTGAAAGATAGAGTTCAGATTTGAACCTTGCGGGTATATATGTATATATGTTTGTATGTGTGTATTTTTTTTTTTTTGCCAGGCAGTGCAATTTATAGAATCTTAGTTCCCTGACCAGGGATCAAACCCCGGGCCCTCAGCAGTGCAAATGCAGAGTCCTAACCACTGTACCACTAGGAGATTCTAGAGCCCATACTCTTAACTACTATGTTAGACAGAGAGGAATCTATCAAAATGTTCATTGTGGTGGTTTGTTTTCTCCTTTGTTCTCCAGGTTTTTCTATACAGATATCCTATAAGAGTTAAATGATGAAAGTTTGAATAGGGCAGAAGTGGGGGTGGTGAAATTGAAGGATAAATATGTGTTTTAGAACAAAAGAATCCACCCTATTTCCTTTTCCACTTTGTTAAATTTTCCAGAAGAACTGATGGCTACCACAATTCTACAGGCCACTGAGGCCCTGTCTCCGGAAGCTGAAGCCAGCACAGCTCTCATTGCAGGTAACAAAGACTCTGAGTCAAATCCAAGGGGCCTTCTGAGCTCAGGGGCCCTCTTGCTCCAAAGACAGCCAAGAAACCAATGTGATGGATTAAGATTCTCCCTGTACAGAACAGCACCACAAACTAGAGACCAAATCTATTAGTGGGTTCACTTTGGCATGTAAGTTATGTTACACACAGAGGCTTCACATCAGAGGCACTGCCAGTAATTGAGAGGTTGGGAGATGGCCACAAATAGATGCACTGCCTATGGATGCTGCAGTCGGGTGTGGGGGTAGGGATGAGGACGTGTGTGGTTTGTTGAGTGGTGAGAGAGGATGGGAGGGGTCAGAAACCCCTACAGGAGGCTATGGATTTAAAAACTCTTCCTGTTGGGATAAGCGATTTCCTGTTTCCCTCCTTCCGTTTCTATCATAATCATCAGGAACTAGTTGAGCAGGAGTTCATTTTGACAGAAATCAAAAGTCCTTAAGCCCAAGGAGACTCTAGATATCATGTGCTGAGGAAGTTGGGCTTGGTGGGAGAATATGGACTTAGACGCTAGTTAACAGCATGAGGCTCCTCATTACGAGTGAGGGAATCGTCTAAAGCAGGGGACCCCGTGAGTTACTGAGACGCCCGAATCCTGAAACATGTCTGCATTTTCCCTCTCCTTTCCAAGTTGTTATCACCGTGGTCTTCCTCACCCTGCTCTCAGTCGTGATCTTGATCTTCTTTTACCTGTACAAGAACAAAGGCAGCTACGTCACCTACGAACCCGCAGATGGCGAGCCCGGCGCCGTTGTCCTGATGGAGAATGACTCAGCCAAGGGCAGAGAAAAGGAAGAATATTTCATCTAATGGTTCCCAGGCCCCCAGGAGCTTATCCAGGTTCCAGTGCTATCACACTATTTATTAGGTTAAAGTTTTACCTGAAACCGGTGAGAAGCGTTGATTGATATGGGTAAACCTGAGCTCCTTCCAGGACATGGGCCTAAATGCCAGCATCACCGACACCATGGACCGGGGACACAAAGCTAGCTGCTCACGCCTCTAGCCAGGCCTGTCACTCAGCTTCTGACTGATGAGTGAGATGGTGCTGGGCTGGCAACACTGGAGTGTATGCCCAGGCATCTTCACTTTTTCACAGGTTGAAGGGAAGAAGAGAGTTGGGGGTCACTGGATGCTCCTCTGTCCCTTACCTGGTCACCGAGTGACAAGCCAAGTGGAAGTAGTATCCTCAGTTCTTCCCAGAGGCAGAGCACAAGGAAAGGCTGGGCCAGGAAACTGTGGAGACCTCCCTCCTGATGAACATGCCACGTCCCTTAATCTGAGCCCTTCCTTATCCCCCAACAATCCAGATATATGCTATTTTTATCGGAATTAAAATTGTTTATTGATACAGAAATCAGATTCTCATGTGCAAAAAAATCACCATCTTTATACTTCGACTTATCTTTGCTGGAACTTTTGTGACAGTTTGCTCTGTCGTTTTTGTTCAGCCTCTCAATCATGTCCGACCCTTTGTGATCCCATGAACTGCAGCATGCCAGGCTTCCCTGTCCTCTATTGCCCAGAGTTTGCTCAAGTTCATGTCCATTTTTTGCTTACTCAACTCTTACCTGTGTCCTCTCCCAAGCAAAGGGGGCCCCAGGAAGTTTCAGAAGTTCCCAGAACAATCTCACGTTTGCAGCAGAGATGGTCCTGGGAAGTTTGTCCTAGAAGAGGATCATTAGAAATAGACCCTGGGAGATGAGTTGTTTAGCCTCCATCCTGGCAAAGGCCAGGATGTCCCTGATCCATTCTGTGTACACACAGAGGGAACAAGGAACAACCTGTGACTTTTCCCACCAATGCCCTTTCTATCTCATTTCATCCATCTCAAAATGAGGCATATTTAAAAGGTACAGCGTTTTGGTAGAAATCATTAACTCTCCATGCATTGTTTACTTTGGAATTAAACTAAACCTCCTTCAAGGTCTTAACTATATTGTGTTCATTTTTCAAGCTCAAGTCCACCCAAGGTAAGACCTAAGAGTTGAGAAATTCATCTTAGCAACTTATATTCCAGTTTTCAGCATTTCTCCAAACAGAATTTTGGAAAAACCGAAGATCACATTCAACTTACAACTTAACAAGTTGTCAAACTAAAAAAACATTTTCCTCAAGTCAAACTTAAGGGCAGGAGGAGACTCCTCCAAATGAGGAGACTCAATTGTTCCCTTATTTCTAAGTTTATGTTCTGAATTCCTCTGGCCTAATAGGCTTTTAAGAATCTGAAAGTGCTTAGGAAATAAAATGAAAAAAATCTAAAAATCTAGAATGGATCTCATAAAAATGGTCAAATCTTAGCCTTGTACTCCTGCATTTATTTCAAAGACTTCATTAAAAGAAAAAAAACAAAACAATGACAGCAACACTTATCTGAATTCTAGGTGAGATATAAAAAACGTTATATACAGAAGAGATCTAAAAAGTTGAGTAAAGAATCCTTGAAGTGAGGTGTAATGCAACTTCATCACTTTATTCAAATCTTCAAAATAGTCTTTATTCTACATTTTTAGTATAAAAAATCCACAAGTTAAGTGCACCACAGTGTAGAGAGAGACATACAACGCTGAACTTCCATAACAGTCAATGGTACAGTCAAACATCACATGTACAGAACACAAATTTAGATGAACTGAAATTATAAGATAAAATAAAATCCAATTTTAGAAAACAAAAATCAAAATATTAAGGATCCCTGAAATATTCTTAACCCTAATGAGATTTCACTGGACTCAAGTCATTTAGTAGTGAGGCATTCACAATATGACCCCATTAACCCAGCTGAGGAATTCTTGGGAGCCATAGTGGCTACATCAGACACTGACAAGAAATGGTAACCAATTTCTGATCTGCAAACTCCCCTTAATTTGGCTCCAGAGTCATCAGGCTTTTAAATGCATCCTCCTCCTTGCCCCTCAAAATTATAAACAGACTGCTGTTTACGGTAGTTTGCACTGATACCCTTTGTTAAAACAAGGTTCAGTTTTTCTGGCACCAAAACAAATTTGGGCTTGGTTCATGTCTGAAGAGAAAACCTATGAGGAGGGTCCAAAAGGCACCCTCCGCTTTTGCCTGAGATGCAAAAGCAGAAGCAGTGGGTCCTGTGCTTGGGGCACAGAGGGGGTTTCAGAGGATCCTTTGTGAAAGACTAGTTAAAAGATGACAAGTGGGGGGAAGTGCAAGGAGAGAAGGAAATTAGTCTGACTGGCTTTCTGTCCTGCACCATTGATTCAATGGAGATCGGTGGGAAGGAGTGGAAGACACGGGTTGAGGGTAGGACCAGGGGCAAAGGACGGAAAGGAAAAGGCAGACAACTAATGCGGTTCGTTTATAACAAGTAATATAAATCAAAGACTTAAAGGAGATTAAAGACCAATCAGAATAATTTGGCAACTTTAATTCTTAGGAAGATCAAAGTTCCCTCCAAACCTAATTTGATGTTTTATTACTAAAAGCAAAGACCAGTATGGTACAGTATTACTCCAGAGGAATTAAAGGAAGATCCTTAGGGCTGCTTCACCCACATTCATTTTATGAATGGATACCTCCCCTACCTCAAAATGCTTTAGGGAGGTACTGCTACCATTACATGGTTCCTTATTAAGTTTGAAAAGTGCCTGAAAGTTTGGGCACCAGAAAGACACCCCAACAACATGTGTCTAAACTGCAACTTCAGGTTAATATGACTAAAGCAGTTACATTGTGAGAAGTGCTGAAGGTATGTGATGTCTTTCCCGGCATAGAGATGGCCTTGGTTCTTCACCAGATGGTGTAGCCACCATCTGAACCACCCATGAAGAAGTTTCCCTTCCGCTGAGTTACGAGGACATTGGCTCCCTGCATGACTGCCAGCTGAGCAGCATTGGGAGGGCATCCCGGGGGAGGAGGCTGAAAGGAAAAGACAAGGTTGATTGGGCAGAGGGCAGCTATGGGAGGGAAGTGGACAAAGGTGACAAAGGACCAATCAGGAAGACGGCAGTGTGCTAACCAGTGGCATCTCAAAGAGCTATTTGGGCCACCAATCTGAGTCCAGCGGGTCTACATTCTTTGTGAGCCCAAAGATATAAACAGGAAACCCACTCATTTAAAGGGTTCTGGATCCAAAATAAAGCCTACGGATACCTTCTGAGCGTGTGTGCCTACGAAGTCCAGACTCGCAGGCATTCAGTGCAGAAAATCACTCCTATTCACATCCCAAAACATGGAGTGGGTACCAGGTCCAGGGACCTATATCACAGGGTCTGACAGTTTTCAAATGGCCCTGGATAATCTGAAGGCTCTACTTGATGACAGCATTTTCACTTCATCCCTAGCCTATGGTTATTGAGTAGATGGTCCTAGCAAGGACCATCTGGGCTCTAATTCTCATACAAAGGGGAACTGATTAATCAAGAGACATAGCTAAAATCCCTAGTATCTCTCTAAATGCAATTTAATAGGGATTATGCATTGTTTTTTTAATCATCATGGTTCCTAATACAATGCCATGCTGATGGCACATATTAAATAAATGCTTATGGAATGAATGAGGTGTGTTACTAGACTAGTACCAAAGTGAACTGGAAAAGCAGCAGGCAGGACTCCTAAGACAGGAAAACAAAGGAATCTGATAAATTCTGACATCGGTGAGTACGCCAGATGTTACTGACTGGCCATGGTTCTCCTGCCCCCTTGAGTGCTTCCTGCCTTACCACTGGACGTCAGTGATTATTACACCAATACCAGCAACTATTACCCAGGGATGACGAAAGGATGACCAGTCATTTCAGAAAGTTGAAATACACAAGGGTTGAGCTTTTTTGTGACCAAGTCATACTCACAGGAATGTTTCCAGCAGTAGCGCCAGCTCCAAATCTGGCCCCTGCATCATACCCTCCTTCCACCAGCACTGTTGAACCAGGTGGATAGATGGGACCAACTGGATAATAAGCCATGGGGATTGTGGAACCTAAAGGTCCAACAGCCACAGACTGGGCCATGGGAAGATACAGTGAGGCGCCAGGAAATGCAGCTGACATGGTGGGGACGGTGGCAGCCCCTGGGTGCACAAAGCTTGGACGATAGAGCTAGAAGAGGCAGAAGAGAAGGCAACAAGTTACTTTATGACATTCCTATTTCAGATCTCAATTTAATGAGTCAAGTCCTAATTCTCCTTGTGCAGATTACACTCTTGAGTTACACAAGTTGCCTTTCCACTGCCACTCAATATTCTCCTGGATCACTTCCTGCTATAGCTAATGTTAGGCTCAGGGAATGCAAACTCATCTTCTTAACTTCAGCCAGTGCCAAACAACATAAAACAATCAGATAATGCCTTCTCCAACCCAACAGAAATGGCTGAACTATGTCACGTTTTAAGGTGATTCATGTGAGCACTCTCTCCTGTTTGTGGAAAGTAAATAAATGTGTGGAGCCAGACTTGGCCAAGGACTGAAAACATGATCCAAGAGTATTCCATTATTTAAGTCTAGTTAACTGGAAGCACCTCTGAGTAGGCAGGTGGAGCATCAGTATAGGGTGGAGCCTGAGGAAGATGCAAGGTCTGAGGGTACACAGGGTTCCCAGGAGGCTGCACGGGGTAAGTTGGCTGCGTTGGATATTGACCTGGAAGACAAAGGGGGAAAAAAGCATGTTGTCTACCATCCAGAGTCACCAAAACAAAGCAGGGCATATTGGGTAGCTAACCTAACCGGGATAAGCAAAAAGAATTTCCAAACAGACTGCCATAGAGGGCCTGATTCCTGGAGCCAAGAAAATAAGCATTCTCTTTGCACCCTTAAAGCTGAAGAAGCTGGATCCCAACTGGACATCCAGTAGCGGACTGCTATAGGGTAAAGTCTAGCTGGGCCCAAGATCTTTTCAGAATGCAGGGCAATTCTGGGCACCCCCTCTAGCCGGTATTTCAACGGTGTGTCCCGTTTCCCTTTTGCGTGGTCTCCAAAGGTCTGGTTGTAACTGACCAAGACCTCGTGAGTAACGGTGGTTGTGGTCATCGACCTCACAGGTTCCTACTCAAGGTCGACTTCCAAATGAAAAGAGTGAGTGGTGGAAGTGAACACTGAGATCGGGGAGGGGGCTGAGGGGAATGTTCTGACACAGAAACCGGGAGACTTTCTGGCCGCCACCGAGGGTAAGGGGAAAGAGACCCCCTTCGGGCCCGACTGGCCCGCCCACCAGAGCGGCACTTGACTGGTTAAGCCCGGAGGCCTGCCTGTGGTTCCGGAGCGCGGCGCCCCGCCTCTGCCAGTTCTCCATTGGCCTACCCAAATCTCGCCTCCAGCTCCCCATTTGCTCCTACAGACGCTTATCACGACAAACCTTCTCCCCCCCCACCAACAACCCACCCACCCAATAGCACCCCCCCAAACCCGAGTCCGCAGCTCCAAACTGCGCCACAGAGTTTAAGGGAGAAAGGGCCGTGAGGGAGCGAACGGCCGTTGTTCGGGGATGACGAAGGTGTCTGGCGCAGCCCCGGGCACTGCAGCTGGCTCAGGAGCGCGGCGCACCTCGCCCCAGGCCTGGCGTTCGGTGACCCTGGGCTCCGGGCCCGCTTGTTCCGGGCCAGCACTACTCCCCCCGGCGGCCTCAGCCACCCCCTGTCCTTGCCTTTGCTGTTCATGGTGGATGCGGGTCCGGCTCGGCTCGGCGTCGCGGACGGTTATTTTTTTCGTCCTCTTCCTGTTCGTAGTCACTTCCGTGTCACGTGACGATCTGTCCGCCTAGCGTCACCCGACGCCCGAGTGCCGCTGCCACCGGAAACCCCGCCCCTTCGCCCGGCCTCCGGTTGCTGGAGGGATGGCCCGCGTGATCCCGTCCTCTCCCGTAGGCCCCGCCCACCGGGTCTTGTCCTCCAACCCCTACCCTTGTCCCTCGGCTGAAGGAAAACCAAATACAGGTATTGTCTCAAAACGGGATCTTTTCTCTCTTGAACGCTCGGAGGCGGTAACATTAAACTATTCTCTGGAACCTTTTTCCACCTACGTTCAGCACCTCAAGGTCACCTCATCTTGACAGGTTTCTACAAGGGGCATGTATGCTTGCTAAGTCTCTTCGGTCGAGTCCGACTCTGTGCGACTCTGTGGACTCTGTCCATGAGATTCTCGCCGGGCTTCCTCTGTCCGTGAGATTCTCCAGGCAAGAATACTGGAGTGGGTTGCCATTTCCCATGGATTGAACCGGCAACTAACACACATACCCAAGGGACATAGATTCCTACAGTCTTATCTAACTGCCTGAGATGCTTCGCAGCCCTTGATCTATCACTGGTTCCCCTCACTCAAGTCTTCGCTGCCTTTGTATTCTACCGATAGGCTGTCGGTATTTTATTTCTGTGTCGCTTTCTCACCGACAGGAAGGGTATGCTGTGCTGTGCCCCGCCCCACCCCCCCCTCAACAGCTAGCACTAAAACGCATGTTCTTGGTACCCAAGGAGTACCCATGCCCTGGCTCTTACTTTGATACCTGTCACAGACACCTGTATGGTACCTGATATGTATTTTCTCTGTGTATCACTTCTCTTCTAACTTAATCGTTCTTAAGAGCAAAGATGCCATCCTTTAAGGCAACAATTGCTTCCATTCTTTAAGATACCTGCTGAACGCTTGCTGTGTTCAGGTACAGAGATGGAGCTGAACAAGACAGCCCAAGGCTATTTTCTCATGGTTTACATTCTGTAGTGTAGGAAGAACATTAGAAAAGCATCTGAAACGAAAGCTTTAAAAAGAAAAACCCTCGGTAAACATTAGAAACCTGATAAATATTTGCTGTTGAATGACTTAAACCACTGAAAAGACCAGTGCTCACTTCATCAGCAATCCGTTGTTTTTCTCTCCAGTATCATATTACAGTTTGCAGAACACCATTAATATGCATGATTTTATGGAGTCATCACAGATCTTCACAACAGCCCTGTGTGGCAGGCAAGTCTTGTTTAAGCATTTCTGTTTTTCAAATGAGAGAATTGATTAAAGAGATTTACCCTAAGTCACACAGTGAGCAGGTTACAAAGTCAGTCCCCACCCCCACCCCAGTTCCCAAATCAGTGTTTTTGTTTTGTTTTGTTCTTATCCCTTCACTCTGCCTATCACAACTAAAATGCCTTGCTGCTGCTGCTGCTGCTAAGTCGCTTCAGTCATATCCGACTCTGTGTGACCCCATAGATGGCAGCCCACCAGGCTCCCCCGTCCCTGGGATTCTCCAGGCAAGAGCACTGGAGTAGGTTGCCATTTCCTTCTCCAATGCGTGAAAGTGAAAAGTGAAAGTGAAAAGTGAAAGTGAAGTCGTTCAGTCGTGCTCGACTCTTAGCGACCCCATGGACTGCAGCCTACCAGGCTCCAAAGCTCAATATCCAAGACTGTATTTGGAGTTCTTTCAGGTTTTTTCCCTTTCTTTAAATTCATATTATTTATTTGGTTCAGGCTGGTGTCAGTATGATAAAGCCTCTGATATTTACCTTTTCCTGTATTTCTGACTATTCTTCTTGAGGGCAGGCACAGTGTTAGATACTTATTTCAACAGTTCTTTGGAGAACACTTATAAATGCCAAGCACTGTTCTAAAAGAAAACAAAGCTCTTGCTCTCCTGAATTCACCTTCTGGTAAAGGGTCTTGCAAAGTTTTTGGAGCAAAATTCACAGTAATTTAAAGTAATATACTTTAAATCATGACCCAGTACACATACATATATAAATATGTGTAACTATATGTAACTGGAAATTTTATGACCTGATACCTATTCTTCTGTGTACAATGCACTGTCATATTTTCTAATCTCTCTCATTTCCTTTTTTCAATTCTGGTTGTGATTTCACATCCTACTAACAAGTCAGGACTCACATTTTGAGAAACACTGTTTTGGGGTTTGTTTGTTTGGTTAAGTGGACTTTTACTGTCAGGGTCTTACATTTTTCTTAGCATGAAATTTGCAGTCACTAATTGGTAAATTTGAAAGAATAAGTCCTTGGAGGTCAGATCAGTCAATCTTCTCCCCTGTAACCTAACTTTTACAAGTTAGACCCTAAACCACCCGAAAGCCTGAAACTGGAGAGGTCACTAATCTATACCCATCCTACCCTGTGCCCAGGGCCTCAGACAGTACAGGAATGAACCTGAGAAAGGAACTGCCCTTATTTCTCTTTCTGGACCCTCGGTTAGGAACCCTGAAATTGTGTTGACTATAGCAACCCATGTCGGGCTTCCCTGGTGGCTCAGAGGGTAAAGCGTCTGCCTGCAATGCAGGAAACTGGGGTTCGATCCCTGGGTCAGGAAGACCTCCTGGAGAAGGAAATGGCAACCCACTCCGGTACTCTTGCCTGGAAAATCCCATGGACGGAGAAACCTGGTAGGCTTCATGGGGTCGCAAAGAGTCGGACGTGACTGAGCAACTTCACTTTCATAGCAACCCATGTCAATGAGAATGTAGGAGAGGGACGCTAGTTCTGGTCATCACTGCGTCACCAGCTGACTTTGGTCCTCGTCTTCTCTGCTGCCACTTGTTCCTTGTCGTATAGGAATCAGAATCTACACCAGTGTCCTTGCAGACGCTATGCACTTTGTGTCCATAACAGACAGAGGAAACATTCAGCCAAGGGGACTGTATTTCAGAGAGCTTAAATAGCTGAACTAAGTTACACTGCTACAGAGCCAGTGTTCAGTCTCAGCTTTGCTTGATTTACAAGCCTTGTTTCTAATGTTTATTAATACATTGTTTAATCTGTTTACCTTGTTTTTAATCTGTTGCCTCCCAAGGGTCTCAGTTTCATCATCTGCCCAAAAATTCACATGATTGTTGTGTCACCTCCTGCTCTAAATCTAAACCCTATTTTGGGGAAGGAAAAAAGCAAAGAGGAGCCTGAGAAGGCAGAGGGGAAGTGGGCCAAGCTGATAATCAGATTGTAAATTTTGGTCAGGCTCTGTGTGTGTTAATCGCTCAGTCATGTCCAACGCTTTGCAACTCTATGGATTGTAGCCCGGCAGGCTCCTCCATCCATCGAATTCTCTAGGCAAGAATACTGGAGTGGATAGCCATTCCCTTCTCCAGGAGATTTTCGCAACCCAGGGATCGAACCAAGGTCTCCTGCAGTGCAGGCAGATGCTTTACCATCTGAGCCACCAGGGAAGTCCAGTCAGGCCCTATCAGGTGTTACAGGGATAAATACAAATACTTCTACTGGATGATAATCAGCCCCTGCCCCAAGCCTTCTCCCCAGATACCCTCCTCTACTCCAGCCCTTCACTGAAACCCCTCCTCTGCAGACCTGTCCATAGTCTAGTGACTAAAGGGTTAACTCTTGACATCCAGGAAGCCTGCAGGATCTAGCTCCAGCTAAGGCTAACTGCCTTCGGACTGGTCAGTCTTCATCCTCCTCTACAGGATGTTAGGTATTTTTTTTGCTTAACGCTGGCTTCAGGACCTGGGTCTCCTGAAAGCCAGGGCAGAGCCAAATGAGGTTACCACCGAAAAGGAGGAGCTGCAAACCCTTGTTTTCTCTGGCAGGTGGGATTAAGGGGCATATGGCTACTTTGTTGGACAGGCATCAAAAGCTTTTTTATTTTCTTCATTCTCCTGGGTCCCCCAATGAGACAAAGATACCATTCAGTCATCAAACATCCTTTCCTGAATTAATTTAACAACTGTTTATTGATGGACTTCCCTAATGGTTCAGTAGTTAGGAGTCTGCCTGCCAATGCAGGGGACACAGGTTCGATCACTGGTCTGGGAGGATTCCACATGCTGTGGGACAGCTGGGCCCATGCACCACAACAACTGAAGCCCATACACCTAGAGCCTGTGCTCTGTAACAGGAGAGGCCACCACAGCGAGGGCCCACGCACATAGGCTGGAGAGTGGCTCCCACTCACTGCAGCTGGAGGAGGGTGTGAGCAGCAACAAAGACCCAGCCCAGCCAAAAATAAATTTTAAAAATTAAAAAAAAAAAAAAATAATAAAAAAGCCTATTTATCAAGCACCTGTTATGTGCCAGGCCCTGTAATAGACTCCAGGGAAACAGTAATGAAGAAGCACACTTAATCCCTGTCCTCATGGAACTTGTCTACCTAATGAGAGAGAGAGAAAAGTAAACCAAGTCAAAGTATAGTGTGATTAGTGCTGTCATAAGGATGGTATGGGGCCTCCCCTTGTGGCTCTGCCTGCGATACAGGAGACACAGGTTCAGTCGGTGATCCAGGAAGATCCCATGTGCTGCAGAGCAACTAAGCCCGTGTGCCACAACTAGTGACCTGTGCTCTAGAGCCCAGGAGCCACAACTACCGAAGCCCTTGTACCCTAGAGCCCGTGCTCAGCAACAAGAGAGGCACTGCACTGAGAAGCCTGAGCACTCCAACTAGAGAGCAGCCCTCGCCTGCAGCAATGAGAGAAAGCCCATGCAGCAACAAAGACCCAGCACAGCCATAAATAAATAAATAAAATTATATATAAAAAACCAACTGGACTAATACTGAGATTAATGTCCTGGATTAATTAACAGGATTAATGTCAGGGATAAAAACTCCATAAAGTCAAAAGAAAAATGACAGATTAGGAAAAAAATCGCAATTTGCATCACAAAGAGCTAATCCCCCTAAATATTAACAACTCCTAGAGATCAATAAGTATATGACCAACCATTAGAAAAAGTATCTGGGAGCAGAAGGAGTTAGATGAAGGTAGTCAAAATGTACAAGGATGTAACATACACCACGATACAGATAATTAACACTGCTGTAATTGTAAATGAAAGTTCTTAAGATAGTAAATCCTGAGTTCTCATCACAATTAAATTTTTTTTCTATTTAATTTTATATCTACATGAGATGGATTTCACTAACTAAACCTACTGTGATCATTTCATGATGTCTGTAAGTCGAATCATTTTGTTGTACACCTTAAATTTACATAGTTGTTGTTTAGTCACTAAGTCATGTCTGACTCATTGTGACCCTATGGATGTAGCCCACCAGGTTCCTCTGTCCATGGGATTTCCCAGGAAAGAATACTGAAGTGGGTTGCCATTTCCTCCAGAGGATCTTCCCGGTCCAGAGACTGAACTCAAATCTCCTTCATTGGCAGGCAGATTCTTTATCACTGAACCACCAGAAAATCCCAAACTTACCTAGTGCTGTATGTCAGTTATGTCCATAAAACTGGAAAAAAATTAAAAAAAAAAATTTAAATAGCAAGTGATATGTACAGACAGTCCATAGAAAAGGAAATATGAATGGCTTCTCAGTTCAGTTCAGTCCAGTCACTCAGTCGTGTCCAAGTCTTTGTGACCCCATGGACTGCAGCATGCCAGGCCTCCCTGTGCATCACCAACTGCCAGAGTTTACTGAAACTCATGTCCATTGAGTTGGTGATGCCATTCAACCATCTCATCCTCTGTTGTCCCTTTCTCCTCCTGCCTTCAATCTTTCCCAGCATCAGGGTCTTTTCAAATGAGTCAGCTCTTCAAATCAGATAGCCAAAGTATGGGAGCTTCAGCATCAGTCCTTCCAATGAATATTCAGGACTTCCTTTAGGTTGGACCATTTGGATCCCCTTGAAGTCCAAGGATCTGCCTTCCAATGCAGAGGATGTGGATTTGATCCTTTGTCAGGGAACTAAGATCCCACATGCTGTGGCACAGCTAAGCCTGTGCACCACAACTACAGAGAAGCCTGAGCCCCACAAGGAAAGGTCCCGTGAGCCACAACTAAGACTCAACACTGCCAAATAAATCATTTTTAAACTATTTATTTTTGGCTGCGCTGGGTCTTCCTTGCTGTCTGTGGGCTTTGTCTTGTTGCAGAGAGTAGGGGCTACTCTCAAGTCGTGCTTAGTCTTCTCATTGTGCTGTCTTCTCCTGTTGAATCACACAGGCTCTAGAGTGTGGGCTCAGTAGTTGTGGTGCAGGGGCTCAGTTGCCTTACAGCGTGTGGAATCTTCCTGGACCAGGATGGAACCCATATCCTCTGCTTTGGCAAGCGGATTCTTAGCCACTGGACCTGGACGTCATTGCTTTTGCTCAGGCTTTCTCTAGTTGCAGCAAGCAGGTGCTGCTCTTCCTTGTGATGTGTGGGTTTCTCATCGCAGAAGCTTCTCTTGTGGAGCACAGGCTCCAGGCATGCAGGCTTCAGTAGTTGCAGCACATGGGCTCTAGAATGTGGGCTCAGTAGTTGTGATGCAAAGGCTTAGCTGCTTCAAGACATGTGGAATCTTCCTGGACCTGAGATCGAACCAGTTTCCCCTGCACCTTCAGGCAGATTCTTATCCTCTGTGCCACCAGAGAAGTCCCTGATTAGAGCTTCTTAATGTACCTTTATTGAACACCTACTCTGTGTTGGACTCTTCACTACTATTAACAGAAAACAAAAACACCTCCTAGTTCCCAGCACAAAGAGGGAGGGTGGAGGTTTGTGGAAGAATCCAGTCAGGCTCTGAAGCAACCTTTTCAAAGCTTTGGCTGGTCTTTGTGTAACTAAGGGAACAAAGATTACAAGATATATGACTCAGAAATGGATCCTCTTTTCTTATTGCTGGCAAGCCTTTGTAGGAGAAGCAATAACACTGCTCTGCATAATAATGTCAAGGCCTAACTCCACTGTAGCTGGGGAGCCTAGTAAATCCTGGGACAGCTTCTCTTCTTTTGGGATTCTGAGCAATTTTTATCCCTGTGAAATCCCAAACCACTTGTATCAGAATCACTTAGTGTTTATTAAAAATGCAGCATAGTAGGGTGATTCTACCACATAACATTTGCTGGTTTGAGGGTTAAGCTTTCATTTTATTCTTCAAGGTGTGTGTGTGTTGTGTATGTGTGGTCCAAAAGTTATTTTCCAAAGGGCACTCAGAAGAGTAGAGCCTCATGTCCATCTCCATCTGGCCGAGGGACTGGAAGGGGTCTGAACTTGGGGTGCCAGCCTTTCTTGGACAAATTTTCTGGGTGGATTTTGTACTAGAGCTCATAGCGCCCACTCTATCCCTCACCCTCTGCCACATACTCACCTCTTCCAGACTGAATATGTCAGATTTAGGGAAACGTACTTCTGAATACGGGGCTCCCAGCTGGTGCTAGTGGTAAAGAATCCACCTGTAACGCAGGAGACCCGGGTTCAATCCCTGGGTTGGGAAGATCCCCTGGAGGAGGAAATGGCAACCCACTCCAGTATTCTTATTTAGGAAATCCCATGAATAGAGGAGCCCGACGGGCTACTGTCCATGGGGTCGAACAGAGTTGGACACCACTAAGCGACTGTGCACGCACACACTTCTGAGTAAAAGTGAGGAAGCAGAGGGAGGAAGGGCCTGGGCCCTCCCAGAAAGGAGTGGAGGTTTGAAGGAGGAGTTACTAGGGAGGAAAACTGACCTGATGACAGGGAGTCAGATTAGGGTTTGGGGTCCAGGCATGCAAAATCTGACCTGCTCATAAAAACTGAACTTCTTATCTGGTTTTCATTTGAATTACCTAGAAAGTTAAAATAAAAAATTTAATGCTTTCTCTTACTCATTGGAATTCTCTTTAGCTTTTTTCCCAACTCTTCAATAAAAACAACCTCGAGGGACTTCCCTGGTGATCCAGTGGCTAATACTCTGCACTCCCAATGCAGGGGGCCCAGGTTCGATTCCTGGTCAGGGAACTAGATCCCACATCCCCCAACTAAAGATCCCTCGTGCTGCAACTAAGATCTGACACAGCCAAATAAATAATTTTCTTTAAAAAAGAGCAACCGTATTTAGTCATGCTGGGGAGAACTCACAGATGTGCCCCACTGTGACTACAGCTGCATTTCATCCAGAGGAACCACACCAGACAACTAGCGGCCAGGTGAGTGACGCAGGATAGATGGAAACAGAGGATCAAGCGAAAGACTTGGGGGCACAGGCAAGCGAGAAGCCTTGCCTTCCATTCCATTTCCCCAAATAAATATACAGTTCCCACAGGGTATTTTGTTCTAGGATCCACCCCACCTTCACAGATACCAAAATCCAAGGCTGCTCAGATCCCTTATATAAAATGGTATTTGCCTAAAACCTCCACACATTCTCCTGTATAACTTGAAATCATCTCTAGATTACTTATAATACCTCAGTTCAGTCGCTCAGTTGTGTCCAGCTCTTTGCCACCCTGTGGACTGTAGCCCACCAGGCTCCTCCAACCATGGGATTTTCCAGGCAAGAATAGTGGAGTTGGTTGCCATTTCTTTCTCCATACAATGTAAATGCTATGTAAATTGCATAGTTTTAAATACTATGTAGTTGTAGATACTATGTACAAAGTTTGATTTGCAGCATATTCACCTTTTGCTTTTGGGGACTTTCTGGGATTTATTTTCCAGATATTTTCAATCCTTGGTGGATTGAATCCTCTGATGCAATACCCGTGGATAGTGGATGGCCAGCTGTGCTAGAGAGACTGCTACTGCTGCTGCTAAGTCGCATCAGTCGTGTCCTACTCTGTGCGACCCCATAGATGGAAGCCCACCAGGCTCCTCTGTCCCTGGAATTCTCCAGGCAAGAACACGAGTGGGTTGCCATTTCCTTCTCCAATGCATGAAAGTGAAAAATGAAAGTGAAGTCGTTCAGTCGTGTCCGACTCGTAGCAACCCCATGGACTGCAGCCTACCAGGCTCCTCCGTCCATGGGATTTCCCAGGCAAGAGTACTGGAGTGGGGTGCCATTGCCTTCTCCGTGCTAGAGAAAGGGGGCCTTTAAAATAGAGGAAAGTGATGACACTTGGGTTTCATATACATCATCTCATTTAATACTTAAAAAACTCTAGAAGTGTAATTCCCATTTTACAAATGAGAAACTACAGCCTAAAGAGGCCATCTTGCCCCCAAATGAAACAGCTAGTCAGTGACCATGATCAGATCTGAACCCAGATCTGTAGATCTGGCTGAATTATAATATCTCCTCCTGGATCCTGTGGCAGAGGAGTTTGGCAATCGTGGCAGTTAACTGCCTGTCCATTTGTTATTCTTTATTCTTTGGGTTATTTGATGCTTTCAAGCCTGTATTGCTTCTGAAGTTCACAGAAATAATAAAGATACTAAAAAGAGAAAATAATACAATCAGTGGTTCTTGGAAAACAATGTGAAATGCCTCTGGGAGTGGTAGGTTTCATTATTCCAGAGGATTTAGGAAGACAGTATAAAGAACATGGAATATGGAAGAAAACGGAGATCCCAGTCCTGCTCTGCTCACCAGCTGTTTGGCTTTAGACAAATCACTTAACCTCTCTGAGCCTGAGTTGTCTCATCTTGAAATTATTCCTATCTCACAGACATGGTATGAAGGTTAAATAATAACATAAATGGTAACACTTCTTAGGCTGCAGAATGCAATCTGTATCTTAATGTAAGTATGAAGTCTAAAAAAAATCTATCATTTGCTAAAGCTGCTCCTTTGTTGCAAGAAAGGGGACTCCTTTTGGACACTTCTGGACACAGTTTCTGTGGAAGCAGGAGTCAGAGGCCTTTAGCCAAGTTAAATGAATGATGGTTGATTCTGCCAACTTATTTCCTACTCCAAGTTTTCTTTTCCTCTTATCTACACATCTGCATGTCAGGAATAAAATTTTTCCCCTATGATATGATTTTTTTGATGGAAACTTCCAGACTTAGATGGGAGAGAGAAGAAGGGGGGAACAAAAGCCCACGTTTCTTCAGCATTTCAATCAACAACCTCATTTTCTTCTAACAGTTGAAGTGAACTTCTTATGAATAATGGATGATAACCTGATGAATATGCACACAGCCTATTATGCCTGTGAGGTTTGGTGAATAATTTATGAGCTAAAATGTTCCTTACCTTGTTACTGTACAAAAATTATGGGGAAAAAATCCATATTTACCCTTTGAGCTGGTAAGGTGATCTGTCAGAGTGACAGCAGCCCAGCAATAATTTTACATCATTGCTAAAATTAAAGTAAATAGATAAAATATATGCATTTCAGGGTGGGAAGTCTATAAAAAAGGGAGCATGCCCAGCCACACTCCTTGCCAAGCAAGTATTCCAGAACTCTGACTTCTCACCTTTAAATAGCCCTGCATTGTTACCAGCACTCAGGGATCTTCTCTTTGATGGTCCTTTTCCCCTCACAAGGACTTCAATATAACCAGTCAAGGTGAACGATAGCTTCCCTGTTTTATGAAAGCTGGCCAACTACAAGCCATGATGTAAAATTTAAGACATCAGAGATTTTTTAAAAAGAAAGTCCTAAAAGCTTTCAGAGAACAAGCAGGTAAACACAGTGGGGGGTGAGGGCGGGGCGGAAACCTGGCCCAGAAGCACTTGAAAAATGTATTTGCATTGCTGTCTTCCCTCACAGCTGAAAGATTTTTTCCCCTGCTGACCGGCCTGACTCCCTGCTGTATCATCCTTCAACTCACTCCCACCTGCCCAAGCCTCCTTCTCTTAGCAACAGCAAAGATGCCTTTAACCTGGTGATTGGCAGGAGGAGGGGCAAGATTAACTTGGCAGTTAAGGAAGGTGTCTGAGAAAATATATGTGGATCCTGGGGAAATTTGGTTGCTCCAGGGCAACTTTTGAAGATCTGAAACTGAGTCAGTCCTCAAACCAGGCAAAACAGGATTCTAGGGATTATCTACTTAGATCCCAAGAGCTTTCTAGGAATAGAGAGCAGGGCCAAGGAAGGCTCTTGCTGTCAACAGAGCATCCCTGATGGTTGGAGGAGACTCGGGTGAAAGACGAAACGCAAGGCCCTGTCCTACATCTGTTGGGTAAACCAATACATTCTCAGGAAACAGAAAGAAAGGGCTATTTACTACAAATTATGAGGTTTTTGAAACAATGATATAATTAAAATAATATTAATTTGAACAGTTCAGTATTATTCAAGAAGACTACTTAGAGGGGGTAAATCCTGAGGAGAGCTTGCAAGGAAAGAACAGCCCCAGCTGAATGGGAAGATTAGAGGTACATACGGCCAGGCCTTCCTGATTTGGGCCCTGCCTATCTTTCTAAGTTTATTTTATGAAGTTCTTCCCATCACTTGCTGTGCTCCAGTTTCTTGAACACCAGGTTCTTTCCTGTCTTATCACCTCTGCTGTTCCTTTGGTCTCCTGCCTATTTCACTTTTAAAAAATATTTATTTTTATTTGACTGCACCGGGTCTAAGTTGCAGCATGCAGAATCTTTAGTTGCAGCATGTAGGATCTAGTTCCCTGACCAGGAATTGAACTCGGGCCCCCTGCAATGGGAGTGCCGTCTTAGCCACTGGAAAATCAGGAAAGTCCCTATTCCATCTTTTAAACTTCGCCTTATATGTGACTTCCTTAGGGAGGCCTTCCCTGCCCCCAGTGTGATTCTTTCTCATATCACCTTCTGGTTTCCTTCACCGTCACATGTAATGATATATTTGTGTGCTTATTTTTTTAACATGTGTTTCCCCAGAAGACTGTAAATTTCAAGAAAGCTGTTTTGTTTTCCACTGGACACTTAGCATCCAATCTAGTAGACAATAATATTTTTTGAATAAATGTAGGCTCAGAAGCACAGGAAGTGGGAGCAAAGGAGGAAAAAAAATGTACTGGGCTGAAGATACTATTGATGAGTTTTCTTTGGCACAGCATGTCACTGGTGACAGCTTCTCCCTACTTACTCATGGAAATATTTGTATTGTTGGCTTTTTCTCTGACTATAAAATGTATACTTATTCCAACAATCATATTGCAATATTTTTTAAAAAAAAAGACTATTTCAAGCATCAGTGAGGATGAAACAACTAGAACTCTCATACATTACTAGTAAGGATATAAATTGGTTCAGACATTTTGGGAAAGTATTTAGCTGTATCCGTGTTGAAAGTGTTAGTGGCTCAGTTGTGTCTATTCTTTGTCACCCCATGGACTGTAGCCTGCCAGACTCCTCTGTCCATGGAATTTCTCAAGGCAAGCATACTGGAGTGGATAGTCATTTCTTTCTCCAGGGGATCTTCCCAGCCCAGGGATCAAACCCAGGTGTCCTGCATTGCAGGCAGACTCTTTAATGTCTGAGCCACCAGGGGAGCAGTATCTATGGGGTTAGCCAAAAAGTTCATTCGAGTTTCTGTAAGATGTTACAGAAAACCCAAACCCAAAGTTTTTTCTTGGCCAACCCAATAAAAAGTTGAACATATACCCCAAACTTAGCAATTCCACTTCTCAGTATTCACCTAGGAAAAATAAGTGCATGTATTCATTTAGAGACTTATACAAGCATGTTTAGAGCAGCTTTTATGCATAAAAGACAAAAAGAGAAATTAGTCAAATGCCCATCAATAGTAGAATGGATAAATTGTGGTATAATTATACAATGGAATGTATACAGCAGTATAAAAGAACAAGGAATACTGTTAAACACAACAACATGGGTGCATCTCAAAAACATGTGTTGAGTAACAGAAACCAGACACAAAAGAATACACATCCTGTCTGACTCCATTTAGATGAATTTCAAGAACCAGTAAAATTAATCTATAGTGATAATTGGAAGTTTACCTATCAAGGAACACAGAGGAGTCCTCTCAGGTGTTGGAAATGCTCTATATCATATTGTGGGTAGTGATTTTATATATGTTTATAAAATATATATGTGTTGACATATAATAAAATGTAATTATTACAATTATGCCCAGGGTTCCCTCATTGCAAGCAGATTCATTACCATTTGAGCTACCAGGGAAGCCCCAGTTGTTATAAAAAATATTATATGTAAATAACATATAATCTATTTTATATGTAAATAATATGTGTAAATAATGTAATGTGTAGATAAAAATAAATATTTTATGTATGTATAAATAATTCATCAATATGTACATTTAAGGTTTGTGTACTTTACTGTGTGCATGTTATAACCGATAAAAAATTTAGACCAACAAAAAAGTAATATATGTTCAGCATCAAAAATTTAGGCAGAAGAGTATACAATATAAATTTAAGGCTTCCTTTTTCCAAAGGAAACCACAATTACCATTCTCATGTATGGCTCCCTGAACCCCTTTGATCACATCCGTTTCTTTCTTCATACTGTCCCTGATATCATGCATTTGATTTATCTGTGTGTAGCACCAAACCATGTCACATAGACTAAGAGTTTTTGTCCTCATGTGACAACATTCAATAGCAATACTGAGCCTCTTTTTCACATAAACAGCAGTAGGAAATACAAAAATGAGTTGTCACCATCTGTGCTCTCAAGAAACTTACAGCCTAAGAGGAGGGACCATAGGGATAAAAGACCAAACAAAACCTTCAAGAACTGTAATACTGTCATGTATCAGTTTCACAAGCCCAGTTAAAACTACTGAACAGGTAATGATACCTTACAATTGTATATCAGTTAGAATTTTTCAAGATTCTTTCACATACAAGCTCACACAGTTAAACTTCTTGATCCCGTGAAGTAATGATAATAGAAAAGTAAGTAATGAAGTTAAATTACCTGCCTGAACTGTTAGTGGAAGGGTAGGGGCTAAACCCTAAATATCCTAACTTGGAATCCATGGGTTACTAATAGATCTGCCAAGTGCAGGTAAGGTTCTGGAAAAGTGTGTAGAGATGATCTCCCACCTGGTGCTGCTCCCCTCTCCTCCTCTCCCCTGCCTTTCAGTGTCCTTCCATGCGGAGGGGGGCGGGGGCGGTGAACAGTCTCCGGTGGGCTGAGGGCTCCACTTCCATTCTCCTCACATTACCTCTAACTCGTCTATGCTTACCTCATCAAAAGATAAGCCACCAAATCTGGGGGTGGGGGTGGGGGGGGGGTGGCAGGGGGCGGGGAGCGGGCAGTAGATGGCGGGCCAGAGGGCAAGCAGCCCAGGCTGACGGCAGGCTGTCTCTAGGTCTCAAAGCTGGGACCCACAGTCGCTGGATTTACAAAGCCTCCCTCCTCCCCAATTCTTCTCTCATTCTTTCTCTTCCCCTTTGTTCTTCCAACTCCTTCCTCTTTTATTTGCCAACAACGTCTCAGTCCGTCTTCCCTCAGCCTCAAACAGTGCCTCTTTCTATCCCTTCCCCCTTCCCCACCTTCAGGAGCCTCTTAAACCAAACCCTTCCCGACATCACCACCACCAAAGCAGAACGCTGGGGTTGTTTTTTTTTTTTTGCTCCATGCCACAGAACTTTGTCTATTTTTTTACATTTCCCCATCTACTTGGTCAAGAAAACAGGCAAGCTAGTCTCTAGACAGCTGCTATTGAGGTGTGTATATGCGGGCTTTCGGGTCCAGGCCCCGACGCCTCCCACCTCCCCACCACGTTCCCCCCGGGTGAGATGGAGCTCGGCCACAGCTGCTCCGGAGGTTGGTTGGGCGGTGGTTTTGGTCTGGCTGAGTTCCCTCCCTTTTCTCACAGTGGGGGCCCGGCCTGGGACTTGGGAATGGACACGAACTTGACTTTGAACGTTGAGCAGGGCAACTGACCAAGCTAGAGAGGACAGGGCGGCCGCTGGGAGTTACCGCCCCAACCCTAGGCTGACGGGAATGTGGCATAGGGTCCCCAGTTTGGACTTCTGTGCTCCCCACTCTCGCACCTTCCAAAATGAAACGACCTCAGGATGCTTCTCGGAGCGGGGCTGCGTGACCCACCCCATCGACTTTCCACTCCAGTCCGGGGAACTAGTCTGTGGGGCCTCTGAGAGCGGGGGTGGCAAGGGGCTGGGGTGCCCCCACCATCGCTAGTTCTCGGTTCCCCAGATCCCCTCCCTTCCCTGCCGGCCCGCCCAGCCCGCCGCCCCCGGCGGCTGGCGCGCGCGGTGCAGCATGCGGGAAAGCTCTTTGCATAAATTATGCTCATGACGCAGCAGCTAAAAAAATCCAAGTAGCAGAAGGAGGGAAAAAAAACGAGGGGGGGGAGGGAAAAGGGGGGGGCCGTGGAAGGGGGGAAAGGAAGAAAAAAATATATATATATATACCTGACCGCCCCCCCCCCACCCACCCTGCTTCCCCTTCTCGCTTCCCAGCCGTCCCCCCTCCGCCCAGCGCAGCCCGCCGAGTCCCTTTCGGCTCTGGCCAGCCCGGGCTGGGGGCCCGGGGGCGGCGGCGGGTCCCGACCGGCTCCCGGGCCGAGCCGAGCCCAGCCAAGCCGCACTGGCTTCTTTGTCTGCGGGTGGCGGCTGCCCTGGCCCCCGGGCCCCGGCCCCCGGCCCCCTGGCCCGAGCTGTGAGATGAATCTCTAATCGGTGGCCGCCGGGCACCCAGGGCGAAGGCAGCTCGGGCTCGGGCTCCGGTAAGTAGCGGGGTCCGGGGCGGGGAGGGGTTTGCACAGAGGGGGAGGGGGCCGGGCAGGGGAGGTTTCGGGTTTGGTTAATATGCAATGCCCGTAATTAGCATAATTTATATATTTATGATAAAGAGAAAAAAAAATGCCGCGGGGCCGGGGCGCCGGGATGTTGGGCCGGGGCGACTAGGATCTCCGGGAGCTGAATGGTGTGTGGCCGCTCGCGGGAGGCCGGAGACCCCGGGGGCCGCGCCCTAGCTTTCCTGCCGGCCTGCGGGGACCGAGGGGAGGAGGGGGCGGTCGCCAGGTGGACCCCGTGGGGAGCTTGGACCTGGCCCCTCCCCATTTCTGCTCCGGGAGCCCAGGTTGGGTACGGACCACGGGGACGTTCTTTACCCAGCCCCTGTGGCGACCGCGAAAGGATTGTCGCCCCACTGGAGAACCCGGACGCCTGGGTTCCCAGCAGGCAAGGTCAAATGAGGCGGCCAGAGCCACCTGTCACAATTCTCTCCAACCACCAGACACCGGGAGGACTGGTGGGACTCGGGGTTAGGGACCTGGTACTGCTGGAAGGATGGGAGAGTGGTGGGAGGGTCACCGTCTAGCCGAGCACAAGCACTTCATAAATATTTAATAACAATATTATTATTAATAAATAGTCATCATAATGCACCCGCTATGTGCTCCCTGGGCATCCTCACCTGGCAAGGCCAAGGGAGCCGCAGGGCGCCTTGCAACCTCCACTTTCTCGCGTTGAGGTCCCCTACTCATTTGTCATTGGAACCCCCAAATCTTCGCAAGCCTCCGCAGCCGGCTGTGGGGAAAAATAAAACGCGGTTGTGAAGCCTGCCTAGACTAGTGGAAAGAAGCTCTTTGCGGAGAGCTGGGATCTGCTCTTTCAAATTCCTTGATCCCAAAGTAGAAGGCTGGTCTTCAATTGTTCATGAACATACTTCCCACCTCCCTTTTCTTGGTAATCCAAGGCAGCCACCGTTGACCAGCAGGGCCTTCTGAGGAATAATTCCATGTATTTTGTTTTGATTGAAGTCCAGCTTCTCAGGGTGTTATTTCTGTGATCTTTTATTTCTTTGCATATCTGCTGTAGACCTTCATTTATTTGTTCATTAGGGCGACAAAAATATCCACTCTGTGCCAACTCTGAACAATACAGACAGAATTTGCCCTGTCTTGGAGTTTTAATTTCAGTCTGATGGGTGGGATGGAGATGGGGACAGGCAGATCATAAACATGAAAAAAACAAGACAATATAGAGTGATTTGTGTCTGTGTGTGTGAGAGAGAGAGAGAGCGAGAGAGTGAGAGAGAGGAGATGGGTTATTCTCTTCTTGGAAGTACTACCTAGCAATTAAGAGATGACTCAGAAGAAATTTGCTTTTCTAAGGAGTCTTTGCATTATGAAGGAACATGGGACAAGATCATATCCCCCCTCCCCAAGATTTGCTCACTGTAAAGTCATAGTAGTAATCTTACATGTTTTTCATAACACTTTACAATTAAGAACAGTGCTTTACTTCAACTTAAAGCAATTACGTGTGCCAGGCCCTGTTCCAAAAGCTTTACATAAATGTTAATGATTTAACAATAGCCCATGAGGTGGGCACTGGAATTTAGCCCCATTTCACAGATAAGGAAACAGGCTGTGAGATGTTACCTTAAACAGAAGCGATACTCAATCTGAGTCTTCTGCCTTTAAACCCCAAGCTCTTTCTGTGTCAAAATGAGGGTCAGTGAGGCCACAGAGAGAATGGGACTCGGGAGAAACTGGCCAAATGAAGGAAGACTTGGGAATGAGGAGCTGAACTGGCACATTAGGAAGGGGTGAGTGTGACCAGGTTTCTTAAGAACTTAATACTACTTCTTTGAAATCATTTTTAAGTAGCCCTAGTATTGAAAATGAGGGCATGAAATTTGAAATAGGCTATGTATTTTGAGGAAAAGGTAGGAAATATGAGGAGACTAAAGGGTACGATCTGATATCATAATTTATGTTTTCAGCTCATATTCATTAACCTCTGTTGTGTACCAGGAATTTTATGAGGCTCTGGGATATGATGGTAAGTGGATATGCTTTCTTGGTCCTTAAAGTCTAGCAGGGGAACATACTTCTTGTTATTTACATTTATTTCACATTTATCCCTTCTATTCACCCTGCCAGGGATGAACCAAGTTTGGGTACAAGGGGATGGGGGGTGGGTGCAGAAGGAGAAAATAAATCTAAATGTGTCTTTATAAAACAAGTCTTTACTGTTTGAGTATATATGTCTAAAATTTACAAATGGTTGGTTGGGAAAGAAGTAAGTTTGTTCACTACTGTCCTGTCTTTTGCCCTTTTCTCTCCTTCTGGCCCATGTGTGTGACTAGCTAGTCTACCAATAGCTTGGCAAGTCATTTATCTCTGTCCATGAATTGGGGTTGGGGGAAGTAAATTGATTAGTGTTAATCGCTCAGTCATGTCCAACTCTTTGTGACCCCATGGACTGTAGCCCACGAGGCTCCTCTGTCCATAAAGGATTTCCCAAGCAAGGATACTGGAGTGGGTTGCCATTCCCTTCTCCAGGGCATCTTCCCAACCCAGGAATCAAATCTGGGTCTCCTACATTGCAAGCAGATTCTTTATCATCTGAGCCACCAGGGAAGCCCCAAAGTGAAAGTGTTAGTTGCTCAGTCATGTCTGACTCTTTGTAACCCCATGGACTGCAGCCCGCCAGGCGTCTCTGTCCATGGAGTTCTGCAGGCAAGAATACTGGAGTGGGTAGCCATTCCTTTCTCCAGGGGACCTTCCTGACCCAGGGATCAAACCCAGGGATCAAACCCAAGTCTCCTACATTGCAGTCAGATTCTTTATCATCTGAGCCACCAGGGAAGCCTGTTTTTATTTCTTGGCCATACCACAAGGCATGTGGGATCTTAGTTCCCTGAACAGGGATTGAACCCACACTCCCTGTGTTGGAAGCTCGGAGTCTTAACCACTGAAACAATTTGGAGCAGAATTGAGAGCTTCCGCTTTCCAGTGTGTCCTGATCCTTGGGGGCCAGAGCAGCCCCCATCAGCCTTCTTCCCATTTCCTGAATGAAGGCTTAGTGTGGTGTCAGGAGAATAGAAATCTGGGGCAGGTGATGTGACCTTGAAGTTTGAAGGTCATGGACTGTGCCCTTGGGCAAATCACCTGACCTCTCTCCACCTCCATTTTCCTATAGATAAAGATGGGGGTTATCGTAAGAATACAATGTTAAGCATTTTACTTGCATGATCTCATGAAAAAGTGAAAGTGTTAGTTGCTCAGTTGTGTCCTACTCTTTGCTACCCCATGGACTGCAGTCCACCAGGCTCCTCTGTCCATAGAATTCTCCAGGCAAGAATACTAGAGTGGGTTGCCATGCCCTTCTCTAGGGGATCTTTCTGATCTAGGGATTGAACCTGGGTCTCCCACATTGCTGGCTGATTCTTCACTGTCTGAGCCACCAGGGAAGCCCTAATCTCCTATCACCATTATAACAACCCCATAATGCTTGCCCATTTAATCAGCATTTTAAAGATAAGGAACTTAAACTTCAAAGAGATTCAGTCATTTGCCCAGGATGGCACAGCTATTTCATGACCAAGCTGGGATTTAATCTAGGTTTTTCTCCTAAGCCTATTCCATTATCTCTCTTTGATCATCAGCTTACTCTTCAATAAAAATGGGGATTGTAATAGCTAATTGTTATTTGTGCTTCATACAGTAATTCAAAGATAAGCTCTCTTATTATTTATCCCTGAAAAAAACGGAAGTAATCTGCCCGCTCGTCACACAGGTGGTCAGGCTTTACTATGTGTTTACTCTGTGGCCTCATGGGGCTGGTGTCAAAATTGAATAATAGTTAACAGTTCATATTTATTGAACCCTGACACAATTTGCTACAATGCCCAGTTATTCCTGTTTCAAATATGGTAACTGAGGCACCACCTAGGTTCCTAACTGCTGTACTAAATTTAAATGAGATAATATATGTAAGGGCTTCCTTGGTGGCTGAGATGGTAAAGAATCTGCCTGCAGTGTAGGAGACCCAGATTCAATATCCGAGTCAGGAAGATCCCCTGGAGAAGGGAATGGCTACCCACTCCAGTGTTCTTGCCTGGAGAATATGTAAATTTTTGTAATAGCTACCATCCTCTGAGCACTTACTATGTGCCAGTCGTTGATCTACACTTTTTAATGTGCATTAACTTATTCAGTCTTCACAATAGCCCTATGAAGTAGGTGCTATTACTCTCATTTTACAGATGAGGAAACTGAGGCAGAGAGGTTAAATAATTTGCCTGAAGTCCCACAGCTAGGGAATATCAAAGCTGAGATTGTGAACCCTAAAGTCTGTCTCCAAAGAATGCTCAGTGTAGTACTATGCATAAAGGGGCTGGGTCCCAATAAACTATTTTTAAAATTTATTTTTAAATTGAAGTATAGTTGATTTATAATGTTGTATTAATTTCCACTGTACAGCAAAGTGACTCAATTATACACACACATACTTTTTTTTAAATCTTCTGTTCCATTATCATTTATCCCAGGACCAACAAACTATTAATAATGATTAACAGTTTTTTATTAATCATTAATAGTATTTTTATTAATCATTAATAATGATTACTTTTCAGCAGATGGGAAGGGAAATCTATGTCCTGGGGCCAGAAATGGAGAAGGGTAGGAGAACATACAGAAAATCCATCAAGCAAATGAAAACTTGAAAGCTGTAGCAACCCACCTGAAGATTGATGGTTTAAGAACAGAGCAGATGATGCTTGCATGCAAGAGGGGATGTCATCTTGTGTTCCTTTGCATCAGGTACAACTGCATGGACCATGATGGAAGTCATAAGAAGTGGAGGGATTCTGGGTGCACTGGAAGGGAGAGCCAACAGGATTTGAAGAAATCAATATAGATGGAAATATAAGAGCAAAGGCAAGGATGACAGCAAGGTTTTCAACCTGAGCACCTGTGGAAGGATGAAGCTGCCATTTGCTGAGATGGGGAAGGCTGCAGGCAGGTGGAGCTGGTTTGGGGTGCAAATCAGGAGTTTGATTTTGAATATGTTAAGTATAAGATCTTGTAAGCAATCAGTAGGTAGTTGGATTATACGAGTCTGAAGTTCCCAGGTGAGGTCTCAGCTGGTGGCTGACAGGCTGGGTGAGACCACCTCAGGAAACCATCCTTGTCTGGATGATCCGGCTCAACTCCAACTACTAGTCTGTACTAATCTGCTTCCTGCTTCCTGTCCTTGTGACCTTTTTAGATGGCAGCCCTGCAGGAGGTAAGTTGGTGCGCGATTTAAATATAGAAGTGATGTAGAGCTGGAGATGCTGATGTCAACAAACAATCTCATGTGAGAGGATTATGTCAAAAATTTGAAAGGTAATTTCCCATAACAAATGTGACTTTCAATTAAATACCAGTGAAACTCATTCCATTCATTCCTTTAATCCATGCAGAATACTCTCCACCCCTCAAAATGACTATAGTGAGAGGTACTTTACCTCTTGGAAACCTGAACCACATTAAGTATATATAAAGTGATTAAAATCACAGAGATGAGTCTGCATTAAAAGTCTGAATCTCATACAACAAATTCCATTTTCCTCTACATGTCACAAGATGCTTCATGTACTATCAAATTGTATGTCTGAAACACATGCCACCCTGGAACAAGGGGCAAAGGACCATATAAAAGTGCATTAGATATCCCTTCAGTGTATCTTCTGCCACCCTCTATTCATCCACCATGACACTTAAACACACTATATTGTCGTTATCTTTTTATTTCCTCGATGCCCATATTAGACTGTTGACTCCTTAACAAAGCTGGAGAACATGCTTTTCCCCCCACTGTATCCCAGTGCCCAGCACATAGTGGCCACTGAAGTATTTGTTGAATAAACAAAGGACAAAGCATTTCAGGATTTTTCTTATAGGATCTCAGGCTATTCTAGGGGGTTCTGATTTGTTTTAGACTTCATTGCTCCTCCTGGGTGTCTTGGAAGATTACCTTAAGCCCAAAGCAGTTCCCAAAGGAAAATGATAAATAGAACCAGGTCCTCTAATTCAGTATTTCTGCCACTAAGAGTCCTGGATGGTCCTGGACCTCTGGATTTTTGGGTTGGAGACAAATGCCTCAGGACCTGCTGTTTATCCTCCTGAGGCTGCCTGTGTTTTTAGATGCTAGCACAGGAAAGCCAGGGACAAGTGAGCCATCTGTAAGCCTTGCCAGGTTTGATTCAGGTATTTTTCAAACTCACTCACTGAAGAAAGAAGGCAAAGGGGCATGCTGTGGCTGGGCACTGGCTCCTGTCCCAGCTTTAACCAAAGCAGCTCTGCTGTGGTCTATGTATGCACCGGGGTTCTACTCCTGGGGTAGTCATAGGAACCCCTTCTCTCAAAACTGACAGGTGATCGTCTCTCTTCATTGCTGTCAGGCTGTGGACACTGCATGATATCATGAGCTCCAAGGAGGCAGGCCATCCAGATGTGCTATTTACTACAGTCACTGGAGTGAAACCCCTAAAACCCCTGGGGTCAGCCAGCAGTTGCACTCCTAGGTATATACCCCCAAATTGAAAACAGGTGTTCCAACAAAAACTCATGTACAAAGATTCATAGATGCAATATTCGCAGTAGCAGAAAGGTAGAAACAACCAAAATATCCATCAGCGGATGATTCAATAAACAAAATATGGCATATCCATACCGTGGGATTTTTTTTTTTTTTGACATATGAGTTTAATTATGTGCTAGACTATCCAGATGGAAATATGTGATAAGTGGATGGAAACAAGAGTCATAAAATAAGAGAGGCCGGCATTTTTAGACCCATTTAAGTTTAGACATTTATAAGGTTGGACCGTTTTTTAACATTTACAGTAAAAAAAATTTTTTTTACCACAATAAACAGAACAATGTATTAAAACTGACTTCCAAAATCGTCCAAATTATTTTTTAATCGCTATTTAAATTTTTCACATATTTATTTAAATGTTTCCTTTGGCAGATTTCTCCAAAATACTGAAACCTTGTTTTAGAACTTGGTTTATATTTGGATAATAACAAGCTTCATAAATTGGTGTTCATCAGGATACCTTTCTCTAAGCTCTAGTGGCTTATACCTTCTCTTTAAAATGTGCAAGTATCTTTTTTATTATGTTGTCATTCTCAGAGATTCTCTGGAGAAAGAATTATGAATGAAACTCTTATGAATTCATCTTCATTTCTGTTACACTGGAGCAATTTATCATCTTAGCCACAGTGATCTATCAACTGGATGAGGTTCAGTTTCTTGTCCTTTGGGGACTTGTTTGATGGCCCCTCACAAAGCAACATCTAGCTACAGTGTCTTTGCTTCCTTATTAACAATTGTAACTGGGACAGGTCCTTCTTTGAGTGATACATTTTGACTAGTTTTACCCTCTGAAGTTCTCTGTAATCTCCTTCACGGATTTGGTGGATTTGGCTTTTTCTTCATTTAATCCTTGTTTGGAAATATTCTCATTCACAAAATCATTTTGGAGGACCTTGCATAACCCAATATCCAGTGATTTAGATTCACATGCAACCCACTCCAGTACTCTTGCCTGGAAAATCCCATGGATGGAAGAGCCTCGTGGGCTGCAGTCCATGGGGTTGCTAAGAGTTGGAGAGGACTGAGCGACTTCTCTTTCAGTTTTCACTTTCATGCATTGGAGAAGGAAATGGCAACCCACTCCAGTGTTCTTTCCTGGAGAATCCCAGGGACGGGGGAGCCTGGTGGGCTGCCGTCTCTGGGATCGCACAGAGTCGGACACGACTGACGCAACTTAGCAGCAGCAGTTTTTGTTTTTGGTCGCGCCGTGTGGCATGCGGGATCTTAGTTCCTTGACCAGGGATCCAACCTGCACCTGTCTCCCCCTGCCACCCCAGACTGGAAGTGCAGAGTCTTAATCACTTGATCACCAGGGAAGTCCTGCAGCAATATTCTTTAAAGTATTTTTCAAATATAAACTTTCTTCTAACTCACTATGTGTTTAAAATTTTCTTGAAATTCCAAACAGTTTTTCTTTTGCTAAGGATCCTGTCTTCTCTGAAAAGATCTGATTGTTTTTTTCATTCTCGACTTTGAGATGCTTCACCACTCCATTTATTTATGAGAATTAAATGAAGATCTTGTTTTCCTTAATCGCCCTTTAAGCGCTGCACTCATAGGTTGTGTTCTTGAACTATGCATATGGGGAGGTGGTGGATTGGCACAGACCTGCAGAGTGCTGGGTAAAGTCACAGCTGAGTCTGATGGACTTTCCATCTTGGAAACGAAGTCTTGGTTTACCTGTGCCTCTGTCTTCCCTGGAAAGTGAAAGAGTCTATACAATGAAATTTTATCCAGCTGTGTAAAGAAATGAAGCGCCGATACATGCTATGGATAAACCTTGAAAATATTCTGCAAAGTAAAAGAAGCCAGACACAAAAAAGACCCAATATCAAATGATTCCATTTATTAATACATGAAATATTAGTGTTAGTCTCTCAGTTGTGTCTGAGTCATTATGACCATGGACTGTAGCTCGCTAGGCTCCTCTGTCCATAGAATTCTCCAGGGAAGAATACTGGAGAGGGTAGCCAATCCCTTCTCCAGGGAATCTTCCTAACCCAGGAATTGAACCCAGGTCTCTGCATTGTAGGCAGATTCTTTACCATCTGAGTCATCAGGAAAGCCCATATGAAATATTGAGAACAGGCAAATCCAAAGAGAGAAAGCAGATTCATGATTGCCACAGGCAAGAAAAGGGAGTAACCGCTAATGGGCATGGAATTTCCTTTTGGAGGATGAAAATGCTCTGGAGCTAAACAGTGGTGATGGTTGCACAGCACTGTAAGTGTGCTATAAGTGTACTGAATTCCATCGAGTTGTACATTTAATTTGATGTCATGTGAATTTTACCTCAATTAATCAAATGACAACAACAAAAGGAAGCCCAATGAAACAAACCCAGAGGTAGAAAAGGAGGAGGAAGAGAAAGTGAGGAATCTAGAACACTTCTCCGAGCTGAGTGTCCTCATCTGTAACATGGTGATGCTAATGTTCACATACCCCAGCTGGCATGAGTAGTACGTGAATTAGTATTCCATAAAATGCTTAGCACAGTGGGCACTCAGAATAAAAATGTTAGTTGCTTCTCTGTTTCAGTGTCTAAAACCGGTTGTCCTAGTCATTACCTTTATTTCTTGTGACTGTGGTTCGTGGCTCCAGCCAGACCGTTTGTTCTTGTAAGGTCTTCTCTCCTCACTGCATGTGGCCGCTGCTCCACCATCTGGTATGTTGTCCTGCGTCCCACGTTAAAGGCCAGTGTGGTTCTTGGGCCACTGCCACAGAAACCCCTGAGGGACCCACCTATTGAATCAGACTCCCTGGAGATGTTTGGTCTGGGAAAATCGGGGTGGGGGAGTCTGCAGTTTTAATGCGTTCCAGGCGCATTAAAGTCTGAGACAACTGTTTCAATTTATTCCTATGTTTGCCATCTCTTCCCGGGGAAGTCTTCTCAGACCCCTCCCCTGAGAATTGCTTTGATACCCAGAGTGCTCCTTACTTGTGTCTGGTTCTGAGTGTCTGGGTCAAAGTCACTTTGGGCTCTGCTGGGTCTGCTCTTTCCCACTGGACTGGGGAACTCCCAGGGTTAGACGTCTGGCCCCTCCCCATTCCTCCTGTTACCCTGGCTCCTCCTGAGTGTAGGTTGTCCTAGGGTGCCGCAGGAAGTCAGACATTTTAATTTTAAAATCCTTAGAATCCTATTGCCTTCACTTCTACACATACCTGAGAGAACTTAGCTTCTCTCTCTTCCTACCATTCTACTTCTGACTTTCTGAGATGATATGGAAATTGTCTTAACATTGTCACATCAGCCTTTGCTTTTCCCATCTCATCTCACCCTGCAGAATGTGTAGGTGTGGGCCAGCCCCCATCCCACCCTGACAAGTGACCATGGATCCTGGAGCCGGGCCAGACTCATCTCTGACTGTCAATGAGCAGGTATCTTTTGGAGCAGGAAGAGGTAGGGGTGGGGAGGGGGATGGTGATGGACGGAGGGGTGTGGGCAAAGAGGAAAACTCCATAAAGCGCCTTGTTGTCTGTTCCTTACCAACGTTCATGGTCACTTGACCCATCCAGATGTGGTTGCCAGCTAGGATTTTTCAGGGGCTGGGTTTGGGGACTTTAGTGGTGACTTTAAAAAGTGAAATATGTATAAGTTAATATGGGGAAAGATTTGGATATCAGGGAACTTATTTATTTTTCTTGGTTATATATCATTTTCTAATTTTTCCTTCAATGACCTTTTATTACTTATGTAAAATTTTTTTAAAATTGGCGATACCTGTAGCTTGCAGAATCTTAATCTCCCAACCAGGGATCCAACCCAGGCCCCTACTAGCTGGCCGTGAGAGTACCAAGTCCTAACAACTGGACCACCAGGGAATTCCCTTATGTATTTTTTATGCATTTTTAAAAGGAGAAAAAAAGATTAACATCTCTTAAAATGTAATTGGAGTAAAGTTTCTCATAGTCAGGTTTGAGTCAGAAAGGAAACTGCTCGGGAAGGTTATTTCACTCATACTCCCCTGATGGGTCACATAGCTGCTTTTTTCCAACAGAGTCTCTGGCTGGATCCAGTTTTCAGTCCCAAGGAGTGTGTTGTGGGAGTGGCTTTGGCCCCAGGAGAATCACAGGGAAGGCCTGATACAGAGCTTTTTAATGTACAGGGTGTCTCTGATTCTTGAAAGACCCAAGTGGAAGCATGTCAGTGCTGGAGGTAAAGCACTAAGCTGGCTGAGCAGGAAGGAAGACCCAGTGTTCCAAGGAGGCCCAGGGGCCACCCGCATCGCTGGGCACAGGGGCTCCCCTCGAGGAGGTGCAAGGTTAGAGCATGCACACACCAGATGGCACGCTGGAGCCGCAGGTCTACAGGGTACAAAGCTCCAGTCCAGGAGGGCCAGCGACAGGCCGTGTGTTCAGAATTCCTGACCCTCTTGCTTCAAGAAGTTAGCTTGCAAGGAAATCATGGCCTCTAACCTCAGGGTTTTGGACATTAAGGAACCATGAACTTCAGAAGTTCCTCAGCATCCTGGAGCATTCATTTTCCATTCCTGTAATGTTTAGAGGGACATGCAGAGGGCTTCCTGTCTTGTCCCAGCTGAAGCTGTGGGTCCTGTGTTAGGGGTCATCGAAACCACACTCCAGTATCCTAGCAGCCAAGAAGACATCCTGGCAAGGTTGTGAGTGAGGCCATTTACCAGTCCCTGAACTGAGAGCAAGAGAGGAAGCAAAAAGAAATGTCTTCAAGTGGTTTCACTCAGTGGGACTTTTTCTAGCTTGTGTTAGACCCTTCCCCCTGTCACCAGGGCCTGCTCTCTCCTAGCACTTCCTTCCCTGGAATCAGGGAGTTCCAGGCTCTGGGGGTTCTCACAGAGTACACAGTCCTCGGGACAGGAGGTCTACAATCTGAGATACTCTGTCCTCTCTGCCTCAGTCACACCTAGAGCTCTAGCTCCCCAGAGGCTCTATCAGCCTCTTCTCCTCTCCTCTGTTCACAGGTCATCGTGATGTCAGGCCATGAGACCATCCGAGTTTTGGAGGTTGGAGTGGATGCCCAGATCCCTGCTGAGGAGGAGGGCAAAGCGCTGGAGGCTGTGGCCACCGAGGGCTCCCAGAGTGGAGGCCCTGCTGAAGCTGGTGAAGCTGCTGGTGAAGCTGGCCCAGACAACCCAGACTCCTCCGTGGAGGCAACTGGTATGAGGCCACTGCTCCCAGGGGCCATTGCTCCACCTGAGTCCCTTCCCGTGTTCCCCCTGGGGATCTAGCATGAATCCCAGGGGGCTAGGTGGCTTTAGGGGTGTGTTGTCTTCCTGTCCACTGGGCAGGCCTCTGGTCACAGCCTGCGCTGCTGTTCAGCTCCTAGACCACTCCTCAATCCCTGGAATGAGGGACCATTTTCAGTTATTTACAGACCTAAACTGGGATGGGTCAGGGTAAGGTGGGAGGAGAGTGGTGGGGCTCAGCTGAGGGGATTGCACTTTCTTTATTTTCAGACAAGGCTTTCCTGGGGCCCCTGCTGCAGCAGAGGGAAGCGAGAACAAGCAACATGTTCCCTTGCTTGCTCGCTCCCTGAGGGAGGACCAGCTTGTTCCTTATATGGGGTGAAGGTAGGGATGTGTCCAGGGGTCAGGCTGAAGGGGTGGCTTAGGTATTTTGCCCATCGCTTAGGTGGTGTGTGCAGGGGGCATGCACAGTCCTCTGCTTTTGCTCTAAGCTCTTCAAAAGTGGCGGTTGGGTTTTTTGATCTCTTTGTATTTTTTCAGAATTTGCCGTAACTGCACACGCACACCAAGGGGACTGAATTAACCTCAGAGAGGGCTCCCAGGTCTAAACCAGACCCTCAGGCTCAAGGCAGAGAGGACTTAACCTTTAGGGTACTACCAGCCCTTGCAAATCAGTACCTTTTATGGTAGAGCTGGGAGGTGCAGGAGCTGGGGATGGAACAGCATCTTACCCACATTGGGCTAAGAATGTGTTAGGGAGGGCCTTGTAGAATCACAACTTCTCACTCCTGGCTAGACTGACACGCGTCTAGCCTGGTGGGCTTATCTGGGCTGTTTTTCTCCAAAGGAGACTTTAGGGCATGAGTTTGATTCTCCTGCATGCGGAATGGATGTGGCTGATTGACTCACACTGTCTGCCCTAATGATCCTGCAGTACAGCTGTGAGACGACCAGGCTGTTCTAAAAGCTGGCACTGGTTGTAGGCACTGCTTTCTGGGCACAGGGTACCCTTTCATTGACCTTGCAGAGTAGACATCTCTTTTTGCAGAAAGCCTGGGACCTCCTTTGCCAGTTCCCCCAGAAAGCCATGGTTCATCTCTCCTTGCCTTCTGCTGAACTTCACCGCTTCCCTAGATTGGTGATCTGGTTGGGGGAGGTGGGGTGGGCCAAGAGGAAGAGCCATGAAGAGAGCAAAGAGAACAGAAAACAGATGAAAACACTTCAAGATCTCACCTCCCTTGCTGTACTTGCAGATCGGTATATAGATCCATTTTGGAACCCTGGTATTTTATGTTTTCTCCTTTTGAGTAAAGGAATGACAAGACACATGACCATTTTCCCCAGCCTGGCGATGTTCTGCTTCCTTGTTGAGGAAGTGTCCTGGGCCAGTGTCCTGGTGACCAGGCAGGAAAAACAAGGATTCTCCATCTCTGCCACTCTTTCCATTCCTTTCCATTGTGAGGATGGAGCCCCTTTTCAGGAAATCTGGGAGGTTTTCCAGGTTTGTCCACAGTTCTTGTGTGTGTGTGTGTGTGTGTGTGTGTGTGTGTGTGTGTGTGTGAAGTTGCTTTAGTCATGTCCAACTCTTTGTGACCCTATGGACTGTAGCCTACCAGGCTCCTCTGTCCATGGGATTCTCCAGGCAAGCATACTGGAGTGGGTTGCCATGCCCCAGGGGATCTTCCCGACCCATGGATTGAACATGGGGTCTCCTGTGTCTCCTGCACTGCAGGTAGATTCTTTACCACTGAATCACCAGGGAAGCCCCCCACAGCGCTTCCCTTTCTTTTTTACCCTTTTATCCATCTTCCATATCTCATTTCCTCTAGTGCCTTAATTCTATTCCTTACCCAAAACGTACTCTCAGAAATGGATCCAAAACCAGTAATTTACATCTTAGCATGAGTGTTCATGGTAGTGTGCATCTTCTTCCAGAAGTTTATCTAATTAAGCCTTCATTAAAGTCTTCTTTGTAAAGGAATTTTAGTCATGGTCAAGCAGGCAGGGGAGGTATGTTGGTAGTAATTCCTAAGAAGTTGCCAGCTTAAATTGTAGCTTTGATAGAACGTTTCTGCATATGAAATATTGAGAAGGGTTTCCTCTTAAAACTAAGTAATAGGAAACTTTTTCCAGATGAAAAAAGAACCTAGTGATTTGTGCTACTCCATTCCCCAGACCTTGTTACACATACATATTTTTATACGTGTGGCCCCCGAGGACAGGCTAGGTAGTATGACAACTACCACCATATTATTTCATATTCTGTGTCCTTTATTAACAGATTCACTCACTGATTTTGGCTTTGGCTATTATCAAACTCCCTGGTTTTTTCATTGTCATAAACAGCTGTTTTGAATGGCCCTTTAATTCTATTTTTCTTTGAGGTGTAGTCCACTAAAATTCCTTCTGAAGAGAAATGAATTGTTTACACAGTAGGAAATCATTACATGGAAAAACACACAAAACCTTGCTATCAATGAGAGGAAAAGTAGTCGGCAAAGAGGTACCATCTATGCCTCTGAAGCCAGAAAAAGAAATCGTGATGAAGTCGAAACTGGGTGGTGCTGTGGAGAAACAGGGACATTGCTGATGGTTCTGCAGATTGGTTCAGTCTTCCTGAAAAGCAGTCTAGCAGGAAGCAAAAGACAAAAACCTAAATGTAGGTGAATCCTAGGCCCCATAGTCCCACTCTGGAAACGTATCCTAATGAAATGACTTACTTCTTCAGGTGGTAAGCTTTCTTCACTCATGCTTGTTACATGTCCATTTCCTCAGTTTCCTTTATAGGTTTCATCACACTTAAAAAAAAATAAACAGTAGCTGGTATTGTTGCTTGTTTTTATTTATTTATTTGGTTGTGTTGGGTCTCAGTTGCAGGATGTTGGATCTTCATTTTCCTTCACTGTGGTGCATGGACTCTCTAGTTATGGCACACGGGTTCAGTAATTGCAGTGCCTGGGCTTAGTTTCTCCACAACACTTGGAATCTTAGTTTCCCAACCAGGGATTGAGCCCGCATCCTCTGCATTGCAATGACACTTTGTCAAGTGAAATATTTTTTGAATTCTCAGAGGTTCAGATTATCCTTATCTTCTCTGATTTTTTTCAACAGTTAGAAATATATTTCCCCTTCACAGTGGACATAAATCTGCCATTTGGTTTTCTTTGGTATTTTATATGGTTTTTGTGGTTGCTTGTCTCTTTCATCCTTGAAGCAATCTGGATTTTTAAATTGTATACTGTGAATAGTCCTGGCTTAGGTTGGTGCCTTTCCAGATTAAAACAAGAGCTGGAAATGCAGGCTTGGAAGGTTCTGTAGTTCAGTGGTTCCCATTTTGTCCGTGTGTATCACAAGGGAGCTTAAAAGAAAGAGAGAGGTGAGGTTGCCGGCCTCCACTCCTGGACATTCTGACTCAGTTGGCCTAGAATAGGGTCTGGAAACCTATGCCCAGCCAGCATTAAGAAGCCACTCATCTGGTCTAACACCCAACACCTAGACTCCCTGTAATGTCTCACTATATATTAAATAACCCTTCTCCATATTGTTATGTGACTTTGAAGAATTTTTCTGCTAGGGGTCCCTACCTAACTAACTCTCACTTGGTTGAAAAGCTACAATTCATGGGAAGCTCCTTTGCTGCTGCTGCCGCTGCTAAGTCACTTCAGTCGTGTCCAACTCTGTGCGACCCCATAGATGGCAGCCCACCAGGCTCCCTTGTCCCTGGGATTCGCCAGGCAAGAACACTGGAGTGGGTTGCCATTGCCTTCTCCAATGCATGAAAGTGAAAAGTGAAAGTGAAGTCACTCAGTTGTGTCCGACTCTTAGTGACCCCCATGGACTGCAGCCCACGACTCCTCCGTCCGTGGGGTTTTCCAGGCAAGAGTAGTGGAATGGAGTGCCATTACCTTCTGCAGGGAAGCTCCTTTAGAACCTCCTAAAAGCTGCTCATCAGACTTCAGACCTCAAGGAGCAGCAGAGAAAAGTTATCTTGGAGAGCCCCGGGATCCTGAGTGTGGCCCTGACATGTCACTTCCTAGGCTTCACCCTGCAGAAATCCTGCCCCTTCCCTGAGCCAACACTGCATCTCCAAAGTAGCCTGGGGGTAGAGTGACCATTGATCCAGTTGCTGGATGAGCCAATCAATCCCATTGATTCTGGCACCTTCTCTCCCTGACCCATGTTCATTTCTACTGCTGGTTATGTGATAGGTCCTAGCATCCTACCAAGCCAGGAGATGACAGGCTGATACCCACCTGTGCCTGGGTCTGCATTTTCTTCATCTGCATGTGTGACGAGGGTGGTGTACCTTCCAGGTCTGGCATAGGGCTTTGCAGCCTCCCATGCTCACTACCAGTAACTTTGGGGGAACTCCCTCTTTGGGCCAGGGAAGACCAGAGATCGGCCTCGGGTTGTGCAGAAGTGCAGTGCGGCACAGAGTCGTCCCACTCCGCCAGGTTCACTCCTTGTCCCTCTCTCTCCCAATGCTGCATGAAGTGAAGTCACTTCCGGGGATGCCTTCGAGCCCTGCCCCTGCCGTTGCCACCTTCAGCCAAGCTCCATGCCAGCCTCAGGCATCACAGACCCTGACGCCACTGGCTGTACAAGCTGCCCCCCAGGTAAGGGCCACCCCAGGGAGCTAGACAGAGGGCAGTGGGCAAGAGCAAGGCATGGGATAGCCAACATGGGCTGGCCATGGCATCTGGGAACTTCATGAGGCAGGACAGGGAAGGGGCTGTGGCTTGAGGGAGGGAATCTCCTACTAGGGACCCCTGGCCTTTCCCCTATCCCAGATCAGGCACCCTGGGAAAAGTAAGTCTACATTTGTCAGGTAATCCCCTCAGGTCCAGCAAGGATTATAAGATTACAGTAACTCTTCAAGTCATCTAATGATTGAATGAGTGAATACCCTTGTCAGCCCCTCTAGGGGGTTAGGAAGAGTTAATGGCTCCTCATTTAGAGCAGAGGGCAGCCCCAGCACAGCGAGAAGCTGCTCCAGGGGCCTCTAGGCAGACTGAGCACCCTGTGACATCTTTCACTGCACACACAGATATCCAAGGTGTCCGTCAGGAGTGTCCTCTATCATAGCTTCCCAGAGGCCTTTGTGGGTCTTGATGACTCAGTTCCACCAGCCCCTGCCCCTGCTTCCTGGTCACAAAGCATCAGTCCCATGGGCAAAGACCCAGGGAAGGCTTGGGAGGCGGCCAACCACGGTGGGAGAGACCTGTGACCCTTTCTGATCCTTGGGCAGGGCTGGGCTGTTTCTCCAGGGATGGGATAGTCCAGTCCAGGTCCCTCCTCAGGGATGGGCCTCCAGCTAGGGCTCGTCCCTTCCCGCCCTCATGCAGCCTTTTCCCCCCTCCCCTCAGAATTCTTTGTGTGTGGTCAGCTGGGTCTAAAAGACCCAGCGTTTGCGCTGTTGATGTTGATTTTTTATTTTTTCTTTTCTTTTTTGAAATCTTGTTTGCTTTTGCAGGTCTTGACTCAGGAAAACTTAGCCACAGTTCTGACAGGAGTTATGGTTCCAGCAGGGGCAGTTACTCAACCTCTTCTTATCCCCATCAGTATTGCAGGTCAAGTGGCTGGTCAACAGGGGCTGGCCGTGTGGACAATTCCTACTGCAACCGTGGCTGCCCTCCCAGGACTGACCGCTGCTTCTCCCACGGGGGGAATTTTCAAGCCACCTTTAGCCGGTCTCCAAGGTAACGGCAACTCTCCCCAGGACTGCACCAGGCCCCCGCCACCTTCCACTACCTTCCCTGCTCATGTGTTTGCCATGTTGGACTCCGAACCCGCGGCCCTCCCAGGGCAAGAGCCCTGGAGTCTGGATCTGGTGCCCCAGGCCCCCAGCCACAGAGCTGCTGCACCACATCAGGACTCTAGGCCAAGACACCACGCTGGCCCAGCAGGCCTGTCTTCCTTCAGCCAACTGTCTGGGACTGCCCTCCCCCCTACGCCAGACCTCACCCTGTGACCAGCCTCCTGAGAAGGACTGCAAGAAGATTCCACTTCTGGTTCTGAACCTACACATCTCCAGGCCCTAGGGAGGGGGGATGAGAGATGTTGGCATGTGCCACCCCTGCAAGGATCAAGGGAATCACAGCAGCCTGTGCCCCCACCCCAATGCCCCGACCCCCGTCTCATTCTTGTACCAGATCCCTTGGGATTGGAGCTGCTCTGGCCCGCGGCTAGGCATTTGAGCGCCTCTGTCTCTGCCTTGCTCCATAGCAGCTGCCGTGCTGAACACCGCTCTCCCGGCGCCTGTACAAGCCGCCCCACCAGCCCAGCCCTCCTCGCCTGCCCAGCCCCGACCACCGGCCCAGCCCCAGACGCTGTTCCAGCCCCAGCCACTGCTGCAGACCACACCGGCCATTCTACCGCAGCCCACTGCTGCCACCGCCACTGCCCCCACCCCCAAGTCTGTGGACACCCCCACACAGATCACCGTTCAGCCTGCAGGCTTCGCATTCAGCCCGGGAATCGTAAGCTGCTGCCCTCACCCAAGCCTCACCGGGGATGGACTGGATCTCTGGCCAAGGGTGAACCTGACCCTTCCCACGGGGCAGTATGGAGGTGGAGGACCAGCCCCCTGAATGCGGCTCTTTTCCAACACTTCGGCAGAGATGGGCTCCTTCCGAGGCAGCTGCCAGCCCATGCATCCCAGCCAAGAGCAGACAACCTCTGCCAAGAGGGCTGGCCCAACCTTCCAGAACCTGGACCATGGACCAGCCTTGGAGGGTGGGATGATGTCTGGGGATTGCAAACTTGTGAGCTGTCACCAAAGTGGCGCTAGAGGCTCACGGCCCCATGCCAGTGTCTATCCAGTGTGGCTCCTGGCTTGGTAGTGGAGCTGTTAGGCATGAGTAGATGGCCTCTAGTTAGATGTGGCTAGAGTCACATCAGCCTCTCCAGCCTGGCCCTTCTACTGTCCCAGGGTTGGCCTGAAAGATTAGCCAGAGGTACTCCTCCATGACTGTGGCCCCGCCCTTCCCTGCTCACCTTCTGCAGCCCCGGCCCTGGATACCATTCAGTTGGTGGACTTGGGCTTGCAGCCCACACTCACATCTGCCCAGCATCGGTTACCCCCACCCCTGTCCCAATATCCTCAGCCCTCTTCCCTCTGCCTTGGGCTCTTTCTTGTCCCGTTGCCTCTGAGCAAGGCTCTTCCTCCACCCACAGATCAGTGCTGCCTCCCTCGGGGGACAGACCCAGATCCTGGGCTCCCTCACCACAACTCCGGTCATTGCCAACGCCATTCCCAGCATGCCAGGGATCAGCAGTCAGATTCTCACCAACGCTCAGGGTCAGGCAAGTGGTCAAAGCCAGGCGGAGGGGTGGGGACTGTGGAGATGCTGGCTGTTGGGGAGGGGCAGGACTGGGTCATAGAAACTCAACCAGGGTGAGAAGCTGCTATTCATTACTGCTTGTGTGACAGCTCTCTGCTGACACTGAGGCCAGGCAGGGGCATCGCCCCCACCCCAACCCTGGCGGTGCTCACTCTTGTTGGGAGTTTTCATTTAGGGAGCCCTCGCTTTGTGGCCATGTTCTGTGGTAGGTGCTTTCTCATACATTGTGCCACTTCATTCTGAGTACAACCCGTTGGGTGGAGATTTTTGTTCCCATTTTACAGGAGAGAAGGCTGAGGTTTGGAGAAATTAAGCTAGTTAAAGTGTGGCAGAGCAGGGCTTCACATGTAGGCCCCTCCTGCTCCCTTACGGCTCTGGAGAGAGAATAGAGAAGCAACCCCCAGAGCGTGAATCCTTCACTTTACTGAGAGGACATGGAGGCCCAGAAGGGTTAGGTGACTTGTCTAAGTCCCTTCCTGCCAGTGTAGGGGTTTGGGTTGGGGGTGGAGCTGGATGCTACCCTCACACTTGGGGTCCCTGTGTTTCCTCCCAGGTTATTGGAACACTTCCTTGGGTAGTGAACTCGGCTAGCGTGGCGGCCCCAGCACCGGCCCAAAGCCTGCAGGTCCAGGCTGTGACCCCCCAGCTGTTGTTGAACGCCCAGGGCCAGGTGATCGCGACCCTGGCCAGCAGCCCCCTGCCTCCTCCTGTGGCTGTCCGGAAGCCAAGCACTCCTGAGTCCCCTGCTAAGAGTGAGGTACAAGGGTTGGGTTGGGGGAGGGTGGCAGGCAGTGCTGTCAGGCATGAGCAGCCTCCCTCCAGAGGCTGGGCAGGACAACATTATTTTCCAAAGCCCCTGGGAAAGCAGGACACCTCCCAAAAGTGGAGGGAGGCTGAAGGTGGAAGGTCCCTTTGGTTCACACGTGCTCTGCCCAGAAAAACACCACCACCACCCCGCTCCTTACCCCCACACACCAAACGTGTGTATATGTGCCCTCAGAGGCCAGTGCCACTCTGAGAAGGCCAGGGAAGGGTGATCAAAGTAAACTGGGCCTTGGGACTTCCCTGGTGGTTCAGTGCTTAAGACTCTGTACTTCCAATGCAGGGCATGCAGGTTCAATCCTTGGTAGGAGAACTAAGATCCCACATGCTGCAGGGTGAAGCCAAAAAAAAAAAAATGTTAATTGGGGCTCAATCAAATCCAGGGTGAACAAATTGCTGGAAAGGCCCTGGGAGGTTCCTTCTGCACCCTCTTCCTCTTCACTCCTTCATCCCTCCACCCCTCCTCCACTCTGCACTGTGGCATCGATTATTCACTCACATGTTCATTCTAGGAGCTGTTTTGAGTGCTGAAGATATGGAGATGAATAAGATGCCCTTCCTTGCCTTAGGTAGCCCGGCATCAGAGACTATTAAAGTCAGTGTGGCAAAGGCTTGGGTAGGGGCAGGATAAGGTGCTTTAGGAACCCACTCTGCTGACTGAGGAGTTTGACAAGGCTTCACAGAGTGCGACGTTGAACTAATCTAAAGGGATGGGTTGGATGGGAGATTCTTCTACTTCCACAGAACTGCAGGAAGTACAGTGTGCCAGAGCAGGGGTTCTCAAACTTGAGTGTGCCGAAGAACCACCTGGAGGGCATGCTAGGATGCAGATTTCCAGGCCTCACCTTGAGTCTCATACAGTAGGTCTGGAGTGGGGCTGAAGGATTCACATCTCTAACAAGTTCCTAGGTGATGTTGAGGCTTGTGGTTCTCAAATGTGATATGCTGCTTCCCAGCTTCATTGAATAACCTCAGCCTCATCTATAGAAGGAGAAGGCAATGGCAACCCACTCCAGTACTCTCACCTGGAAAATCCCATGGACAGAGGAGCCTGGTAGGCTGCAGTCCATGGGGTTGCTAAGAGTCGGACACGACTGAGCAACTTCACTTTCACTTTTCCTTTCATGCATTGGAGAAGGAAATGGCAACCCACTCCAGTGTTCTTGCCTGGAGAATCCTAGGGACGGGGGAGCCTGGTGGGCTGCTGTCTATGGGGTCGCACAGAGTCAGACACGACTGAAGCGACTTAGCAGCAGCAGTAGCATCTATAGAATGAGAATGATAAGATACCAACTTAAGTTATGAATGTTAAAGATACATTACACAGAAGGTTGGCACACAAAGTGAAATGTGTGTAAAGTGTGTAAAAAATGGTACTCTTATTGTTATACTAGGTAATGGGGAGTCACCGAAAGGTTTTTAGCAGGGAAGTGGCTAGTTAGATGTGTATTTTTAAAATTCCCTTTATTATCCAGGTGGAGCCAAGAATTGGACTGTGCTGTGACTTGAGTCCTATTTGTTGTTGTTCAGTCGCTCAGTCGGGTCCAACTCTTTGCGACCCCATGGACAGCAGCACGCCAGGCTTCCCTGTCCTTCACCATCTCCCAGAGTTTGCTCAAACTCATGTCCATTGAGTCGGTGATGTCATCCAACCATCTCATCCTCTGTCGCCCCCTTCTCCTTCTGCCCTCAATCTTTCCCAGCATCAGAGTCTTTTCCAATGAGTCGACTCTTCCCATTAGGGAGCCAAAATATCAGGGCTTCAGCTCCAGCATCAGTCCTTCCAGTGAATATTCAGGGTCAATTTCCTTTAAGATTGACTGGTTTGATCTCCTTGCTGTCCGGGGGACTCTCAAGAGTCTTCTCCAGCACCACAATTTGAAGGCATCAATTCTTCAGCCCTCAGCTATTAGGAGACAGCTTAAAGAATTCTAGCCAGAGACAAGGAGCTCCAAACAAGGCCCTGGGGATGACTAGGGAATGAATTTTTAAGCTACCAGGAGGCAGAATGCAGGGAACAAGGCCCATCCTAGAGAAATCTGCACTTTCATGAAGCTTAAAAAAAAAAAATCATACTTCAAATACTGACTTCATATATTTATAGTTTATCCTGATTGTAAATATAAGTTGTTTATTAAAATTCCAACATTATGTATGATGTCAAAAAGTAAAAATCCTTTCTAACTCCACTTCCAGAGATGACTTCTGTTGACACTTCACTTTATATGACTCCAGAATTTTTTTCTTGGAAATTTGTATTTTTTTAAAGGAATTATTCCATAAAAATTGTTTTTCACCTTACTTTTTTTTTTCTTTCACTTAGCACTGTGACTCAGAGGTCTTTCCATGGCAGTTATTAAGAGATATTCTTTTTCATGGCTGCACAGTGTCTTACTGTAGCGAGGTCCCAAAAGTCATTTGCCAGTTACCTATTAATGGGTATGGGGTTTTCCCGGTGGCTCAGAGGTAAAGAATCCGCCTGCAATGCAGGTGACGCAGGAGACGCTGGTTCAGTCCCGGGGTGAGGTAGATCCCCTGGAGGAGGGCATGGCAAGCCACTCCAGTATTCTTGCCTGGAGTGTCCCATGGATAGAGGAGCCTGATGGGCTACAGTCTATATGGTTGCACAGATTTGGAAACGACTGAAGCGACTTAGCACACATGCTCGCATGCATTAATGGACATTTGGGGTGTGGTGGCTCTAGAATCAGGTTTAGGTTTCTCCTTTGAGGGCAGAGACTTGAAAGCAGTTATCTCAAGGGCGGATACTTGGAGCTTTGACCAAGTACGCTGAACCTTTCTGAGCCTCTGACCTGCCCGGGTCATAGACACCTGCAAGGCCTCGGCTCGGTGGGGCACATCCTATGCTTATTTTGGAGGTCATCATCATTCAGTTCAGTTCAGTTCAGTCGCTCAGTCGTGTCCAACTCTTTGCGACCCCATGAATCGCAGCACGCCAGGCCTCCCTGTCCATCACCAACTCCCGGAGTTCACCCAAACTCATTTGTATCGAGTCGGTGACGCCATTCAGCCATCTCATCCTCTGTCGTCCCTTTCTCCTCCTGCCCCCAATCCCTCCCAGCATCAGGGTCTTTTCTAATGAGTCAACTCTTCATGTGAGGTGGCCAAAGTATTGGAGTTTCAGCCTCAGCATCAGTCCTTCCAATGAACACCCAGGACTGGTCTCCTTTAGGATGGACTGGTTGGATCTCCTTGCCTGGGTGGATGCTGATGCATAGCTTCTAGTCTTGCCGTTTGATGGGGCACAGGTAAAAGTGTGCTGGGTGAGGAAGGATTCCATGCCCGCTTTTGCCTTACCTCTGGACTGCCCACCCTGCTGAGCCAAGCAGGCGGGCAGTGGGGGTTTGGTGGCTCTTCTTCTCACAGGTGCAGCCCATCCAGCCCACACCAGCCATGCCCCAGCCGGCCGTGGTCATCGCCAGCCCAGCCCCAGCGGCCAAGCCTGCTGCCTCTGCTCCTATCCCGATCACCTGCTCAGAGACCCCTACGGTCAGCCAGCTGGTGTCCAGTAAGTGGCTCCAAGGGAAGGGTATGGTGAAGGGGTGAGGCATTTATTCGGACACCCTGACCACATTAGATGATTCTCCCCTTAGTAAACTTTCCAGAGTCCAAAAGGGAAGAGCACAGGCCCATTGCCAGGAACTGACTTTCTTATTCTCATTCTATGGAGCTAGATTCTGTGCATGACCGTGGTGGAGGCTGCTTAGCCGGCTGTCTGGCTGCTTCTCTGAGAAGCCAAATCATTGGCTGTCTCTCCTATGGTCTCTCACCAGTATTTGAAGAATGTGGGTAGCTAACAGGTGTGCGTGGGGCCAGCCTGGGGAGAATCAGGGAGGGTCAACAGTTAGAGCTGGAAGAACTTAAAATAGACCTCTATCTACAGGCACCTTGGTCCTGGCCCATTGCTCCCATCTTGTTTGTCTTGGAGACAGGAATGATGAAGGTCTTAAGGGTACACAGGCTTTTTGTCAAATGTCCTGATCCCTCACTACTCACCAGGGCTAGGCCAATGGGCGGGGTAAGCAGTGATGATTGTCTGTCTTACACACTCACCCCTGCCCCCTTCCTCTGGCCTAGAGCCACATACCCCAAGTCTGGATGAGGACGGGATCAACTTAGAAGAGATCCGGGAGTTTGCCAAGAACTTTAAGATCCGGCGGCTATCCCTGGGCCTCACACAGACCCAGGTGGGTCAGGCTCTGACTGCAACGGAAGGCCCAGCTTACAGCCAGTCAGCCATTTGCCGGTGAGTAAGACTGCCTGGACAAGAGCAGGACACTCACAGGAGCTCAGGTATCTGGCGCTTAGACATGAACACCTGGAGTAGTCAAAGTCTTTCTGGGGCCCTCTGAAGTTTATCCTCCAATCCTGAGCATTTATATTATCTATTTAGGAGGAATCCAAGATCCTGATCCAGTTAGGAATCCTAGAGGGACAGGAGTACAGCTTATGAAATTAATCACAAGAGTGGGAACTTCGGTTCTGGCTTGGTTCTGAACTATAACCGACCATCACCTCTATCATGCTTCCACCCCCCCATCTTGTGAGACATGACTCTGAAATGATGTAACTGACTTTTCTGTATGCAGTGTACAGACTGGTTCCGGTGCCTGTATTATAGTTGATTGTAAAGTGTAAATCAACTATACTTCAATTTTTTTTAATGGTGAAAGATAAAATAAAAAGCACATCCCTAAGCCATGTGCTTTTTCTAAAAAGCACATGGCTAGGTATGGCCAAAAGGTTTCATCTGTTTGCCAACTCTCTATATTAGATTAGAGTGACTATTAAGATACAATGTCATGTTGGGAATTCTGTAGTCTCATCTGGGCTCAGCCAGAAAGAGTATTCTGACTTAGTGATGTTGCAGTTGGAGGAAGACAGCACTTAGGACATCTATTTGCCATCTTTGGAGGCCTCTCAACATGATTCCTCAAAGGACCTCACCCATTTGGGTGTGAACGTTTTGGAATGGTGTTCATAAAGCAGCTGCCCTGTTATCATTGTACTGTAAACAGGCCATGGGAATGGTCTCCCTGTTATGACCTGGGAGACAGGACAATCTGAGGAGTCTGGGCTGGGCCGAGCCAGGGGATATTAGTAGGAGTTGTGAGGGGAGCACAGGTCTGCCAGCCCCAGGAGGAGCAGCCCCCTGAAGCCAGCACTCACCCCTGGGGTTGGGAGTAAGACACTGTCACTGTCCCTTCCTGGGCCTGGGTCACCCACAGGTTTGAGAAGCTGGACATCACGCCCAAGAGTGCCCAGAAGCTGAAGCCGGTGCTGGAGAAGTGGCTGCATGAAGCTGAACTCCGGAACCAGGAAGGCCAGCAGAACCTGATGGAGTTTGTGGGAGGTGAGCCCTCCAAGAAACGTAAGCGCCGCACCTCCTTTACCCCCCAGGCCATAGAGGCTCTCAATGCCTACTTCGAGAAGAACCCGCTGCCCACAGGCCAGGAGATCACCGAGATTGCAAAGGAGCTCAACTATGACCGGGAAGTTGTGCGGGTCTGGTTCTGCAACCGGCGCCAGACACTCAAGAACACCAGCAAGCTGAACGTCTTTCAGATCCCTTAGGGCTCAGCCCCCAGCCCTGTGTTCCAGCACTTTGTACCTCCCTTGGCATCTGGCTCCGGCTGCCACCCTGCGGCATCCGTCATTCTGCTGCCTGTGGCTGTGATTGTCCTGGGTTGTGAGACTCCACCATGCACCTGTGTGTCAGCTGCCTCCCTCCTCTTCCCCGTGTCGTCCGCATCCCAGGGAGGGCAGTGGGGCCCACCTGAGACCTCCAGGTTTGAGGCTGGTCATGCTGCAGGAGGGGATTTGTTGTGTCACTTAAAGAAGCACTTTGCTGATGTGTGTTTTAAAGGGTGAATTCTGGTTGGGAACCAGAGGCTCCCCATCTTTGGGACGGGGCTGTCTTTAGGACCACTGGCCATTAGCTCTTGTTTTTGATGGCACTCTCTCCACTGTCTCTTCTCTGTTCCTCTGTGTGACCGTGGCAGGTACAGCGGCTCGTGCAGTGGGACCACAGCCTCACCCACCTACCCTCTGCCTGCAGGCACACTGTCCCCCAACAAAATCCAAGAGATCTTGTTCTGAAAAGTGTGATGTGCAGCTCAGAAAGTCAGATTCCATGTATGCCTCGACCTCAAGGTCAGGGGGTTTCCATAGACCTGGGGCCAGAACACATGATCGCTCCCATCTCTCCTTGGCTCCTATGTAGGGGAAATTGCACTAAAGCAGAATTTTTTCTTTTATACATCATGTCGGAAGAAATCAGCAGTGAACTCTAGCTGTCCTGGAGTTGACCTGAGTCTATAGCATGTTGTGAAGTGAAAGTCACTCAGTTGTGTCCGACTCTTTGCGACCCATGGACTGTATAGTCCGTGGGATTCTCCAGGCCAGAATACTGGAGTGGGTAGCCTTTCCCTTCTTCAGGGAATCTTTGACCCAGGGGTCAAACCCAGGTCTCCTGCGTTGCAGACATTGCAACCAGCTAAGCCAGCAGGTTGGGAACTTGATAAATAAGGCATCTCTCCCAGATTTTAATCTGATCTCTGTCTGTGACCATCTCCGCATCAGAATGATGTGGTTAAGAGAACTTGCAGCCTGGAAAACCCCCTTGCCCAGATAAGCAGGCACTCAGGGGCAGGGGCGGGGGAGGGGAAATGAGGATAGGAATGCTGAGTCTCTCTTGCCCTCACACTCACCTCCCACCCAGTCCTGGGGTCTTCTCATAAGCAGCAAATGAAATGACACCAGACGGGAAGGTCCTGGGAAAAGCCCACATCCAGAAAGAGTGGACAGCAGCCTGGGAAGGTCCTCTGTGGAAGGTGACTTAACTAATTTTCTTTGTAACTTGCAGTCTTGGATACCAGAGGAGAAATCTAATTTTGTCCAGAGTCTTAGACCATGTGTTTGTGTGAACAAGCCCCCCAGAGTGCTTCTGAGTTAAGAATACCCCTAGAGCAGACTGGGTTTTGCCTTTAGAGAGGGTATCTGTGGTACACTGGAGCTTAGCATCTCCTGCAAGATGTTCAGTGAGTTTCCCATTCTTCCTGCAGCTGGGCGTCCCCTGGAACTCAGTATGTGACTCCGGGAGGTCAGGAGGGCACTGGGAGGTTTGCTAGAGGAGCCCAGACCTGCTATGTAGACTAGACTTAAAGGTCACGCACAAGTCACAGGGGTCAGCCGCCCCCGCCTTTCACAACTCCTGTCCTTACAGAACCTGGTCTCTAGCAGCTGCCCTCACGCAATAAACCCTGAAGAAGTGACTGCCAGGTGAGGGCATGTCGCCACCTCCATGGGACACTGGTGCAGAGCCCAGCCTTGCTTCCTCTGGAAGACTGGGTTTCCTTTCCCACGAAGCTGGTGCGTCCCAGGTCTTTCAGGGCCACTGTGGCCGTCGTCTTGGTGGCCCTGCCAGTGAGAGGGCACTTGTGTGTCAAATTGCCACGTACGCGCACACACACCCCCCACACCACTGGATTCTGACCAACCAGACTTGCTCAAGTGTGGTGGGGAATGAGGAAGCAGGTGCGCACCTCGCTTGCCGCAGCCTCCCAGCAGAGAATACGTCTCCAAGGGTAAGGCTGCACACTCAAGTTCAAGGTTATCCACCCGACCCAATGAGGTGACAGGCGCACTTGAGAGGGGTGTCGTAAACAAGTTTTCAGGGAGAATCAAGTACCAGAGTTTGTGAAGGATTCAGTGACTTACAGTTCAATTAATTAGAGAGATACAGGTTTTTACCCTCAGGCCTTTGCATTCAGATATGCTTTCTTTCTTGCGAGAGACAAGTGGGTCCTGGCTGGTGCACACAGGAGTAGCATGCGATCCAGGGCGTGTCCATGGCAGTGGATATGCCGGAGGACACCATCTGTCCTGAGTCACGGCAGGAAAAAGCTGCTCTAAATTAGGCCTGGCCATGCTTTCTTAGCTCCTCCCACATCTAAATCTGTCTTCCCAAGGCTGGGTAGAACGAAAGCTTTTCTTCTGCCGGAATGATGGGTTGGTCTTTCAGAGAAACAAGCCCAGGGGGAGGGGGGTCAGAGTGTTTGCAAGCTGAATTCCCCAGGCAGGGGCTACAGGGTGTCCCTGAAGTACGCACACAGCGGAGCTCACCAACTTGATCTCTGCTCTTACTGCCCCACCGTAGGGCCCCCAGAAGCAGCTATGGCCCTGAGGTGGGGTTTTGTTTTGTTTATATCCTTGTTAAGAGCAGCATCAGACTCTGAAGGGACTTGATACTGATTTTGTTTTAAAAGCACCTTTCTGGTTACCAGCTAGAGCTCAGTGGCTCCTTTGCCATGGAAAGGCAGGCGGAAGGGCAGAAGAAGCTTCACTGTTTGCATGTGGTTTTGTTTTTGTTTCAAAGACCAAAATGGTTTATGGCTTAATGAATTGGCTGGGGCCTTTGACCCTGCACTAATCATGACATTTTATCCAAGTGGGGTTCAGGGAGAGAACTCAGCCAAGTGGATTAAAGAACCTGTTTGAATTTGGAATGAGAGGCCCTGGCATTTTTGTATGTCCTTGGAAATCCAATCACCTTCCTATGCCTAGATTCCCTTCCTGTCTCACAGGCCAGGCTCTGACACCGAGGTTCTAGCTGTTCCTGGACGTGGACAAAGTCTGCTGAGAGCTGGAGTGAGGGGTGGGACGGGGAGAATGGGGGGAGGGGGCAAGCACTTGGTGTAGTTGTGTGGAATAAACAGTATTTTTTCTTTTGTACTGGTCTGCTTGTTTCTCTTTTACCTCTCAGAGTGATGTAAGAAAATCAGGGTCAGAGACCAGGGGATGAGCTAGCTGCCTTTGCTGGCAGAGCTTGTGGCCTGGAAAATCCCATTGCAAGAGGAGGAGGATCAGTGCCCTGGACTCCTGCTTCCCGGCCATGATCTCCCTGTGGGGTACAGGGTCAAGCGGGTGTGACCTTTCTCTTTCCAGACCACCCCTGATACCTAGGACCCCAGAATTCCCTGCCAGGGGGCAGCTGTTGTCAGAAAGCTGGGTGGACAGAGCTTGGCCGTGCAGGCTGGATGCCTCTGCATATGCTCAAAGCCCTTTACAGTGTGAGGTGGAGCTGCGACAGGGTTCAGAGGAGGCAAGCTGGGGGCCAGGACTGAGGCGCATTCTAGCACAGAACTGGAGGGAGCCCTAGAAGTCCAAATTCAAACCTGGCCTTCCGGGCCATTATGCAGGCATGCTTATTGTGATGAGAGGCTAGAATAGTCACAGTTAGGTTGATTTACGCTTTCCCTGGAGAAGGGCATGGCAACCCACTCCAGTATTCATGCCTGGAGAATCCTGTGGACAGAGAGCTCAGCAGGCTATATTCCATAGGGTCACACAGAATCAGACCTGACTGAAGCAACTTAGCATGCACCCACATGCTCTATAAACATTTAGATATAGATAAGAGGATCTTCCTTTGTACTGTTTCCCAGGCCAGCAGATAGTATGAGCAGGCCCACCACTCAAGCTCAGAACTGGGAAAGTATGGCTGTAAAAAGGGTCTCCCTCCTAAGAGTAGGGGTCATGCCATACCTCCATGGAACTCGCCCTCTCCCCAGTCCCCTGCCCCATCTTCTTGGTATTGATAAGGTCTGGGTGACATAATCTAAACTGGTGAGAACAAGGCATCACCTTTGATTCCACCCAACCAGAATTCCTGAGTCAGGCACTCTGCCGGGTTCTAAATCATGCTCTCCCATCCCTTCCCCACCAAAGGGGCAAGAGACGTCTAAGATACTGATGTTAGGTTTGGGGATCAGAGGCGCTTTACAGGACTTTGAAATAATGAGGCCAAAATGACACAGAAGCCAGCACTTCTCTCTGCCTAGATCTCACGATCCTAATATTGACTGTCCACACTAGGCTGTATATTGTCACCCTGCTTATTTAACTTATATGCAGAGTACATCATGAGAAACGCTGGACTGGAAGAAACACAAGCTGGAATCAAGATTGCCAGGAGAAATATCAATAACCTCAGATATGCAGATGACACCACCCTTATGGCAGAAAAGTGAAGAGGAACTCAAGAGCCTCTTGATGAAAGTGAAAGTGGAGAGTGAAAAAGTTGGCTTAAAGCTCAACATTCAGAAAACAAAGATCATGGCATCTGGTCCCATCACTTCATGGGAAATAGATGGGGAAACAGTGGAAACAGTGTCAGACTTTATTTTTGCGGGCTCCAAAATCACTGCAGATGGTGCCTTCAGCCATGAAATTAAAAGACACTTACTCCTTGGAAGGAAAGTTATTACCAACCTACATAGCATATTCAAAAGCAGAGACATTACTTTGCCAACAAAGGTCTGTCTAGTCAAGGCTATGGTTTTTCCAGTGTGAGAGTTGGACTGTGAAGAAGGCTGAGTGCCGAAGAATTGATGCTTTTGAACTGTGGTGATGGAGAAGACTCTTGAGAGTCCCTTGGACTGCAAGGAGATCCAACCAGTCCATTCTGAAGGAGATCAGCCCTGGGATTTCTTTGGAAGGAATGATGTGGAAGCTGAAACTCCAGTACTTTGGCCACCTCATACAAAGAGTTGACTCATTGGAAAAGACTCTGATGCTGGGAGGGATTGGGGGCAGGAGGAGAAGGGGACAACAGAGGATGAGATTGCTGGATGGCATCACTGACTCGGTGGACGTGAGTCTGAGTGAACTCTGGGAGTTGGTGATGGACAGGGAGGCCTGGCGTGCTGCGATTCATGGGGTCGCAAAGAGTCGAACGCGACTGAGCGACTGAACTGAACTGAACACTGAACTGAACTCAGGACCCAGGCCAAGGGCACAAAACAGGTGCTTGATAAATAGCAGACAGATGATTGAATGCATTTTCTACCCACTTTTTCAAGGAAATCCTAAGAGCTGAGTCCCTGACTTCAGGCTACTGGGAGAAAGCAGGTTCAGAGGCTTCGGCAGTAGCACTGCAAGGTTTAGACTGTGACACAGGGGAGTGAATGGAACCTGGGCAGCGACTGGCCCTGGATGCAGACAGGCATCTCCCAACAGGTCCCGGCAGAAGCATCAGCAGAAGCTGTTATCTCTGGCTCAGACCAGTTGAGGATATTTCCTGGCAACTGGCCCCAGAAGCCTTTAAAGGAAGGGGGGTGGGTGTATGGAGGGACTGGAGTTTCTACTGTCGAGTCAGGGATGTTCCTCTGGGTTCCTGAACTTGTGTGTGTGTGTGTGTGTAGGCTTCCCCACATCAGTAAGCAATTCTCGGATACTAGCAGTGTGTCCAAAAACTCAACTCAATTCTGACATTATCTACCTAGAGATGGCATCAGATTCCATAGGTAAAGGGCTCTGTCCCAAAAGACCACCCTTCACTTCAGACGCCTTTTCTCTCAACTGCAGGGTCCATCAAAGAAGCCAGACTGGGCCTCAAAGGTTCTTTGTCTGGAATGTATGGAAGACATGAAGAGTTAAAACTAGATAGTCCCTGAAAAAGGCCTGCCTGGATAATGATCTCTTCCTGTACCTGGAGGAAAATGCCTGGTGATTTACTCGGGACCTCAGCAACAGTGACTGACTCTTAAATGAATGAGAAAGAAAGCCCAGGGGATGGATGGGTGTGGATCCTCCAGAGAGTTTGAGCCCTCAAGCCTCTGACACCTGGTAGCTCAGATCGTAAAGAATCTGCCTGCAGTGTGGGAGACCTGTGTTCAATTCCTGGGTCGGGAGTATCCCCTGGTGAAGGAAATGGCAACCCACTCCAGTATTCTTGCCTGGAGAATTCCATGGACAGAGGAGCCTGGCGAGCTACAGTCCATGGGGTCGCAGAGTCAGACACGACTAAGCAACTAACACAGACAAGGAGCTGAGGCGCAGAGAATACAAGGAATCTACTCTGGATTGCTTTGTTTGTGAGCAACAGAACTAGGCCTTAAATCAAGATGTGCTGTTTCTAAAGCCTGTGTGGTTAACTTTGTCCCATACAGGGTGGGATCTGGGGAGTGCTTGCTATCTGTCCTGATCTTTTGGGTAGGATTTCCACATTTCCACCTTCCAGGGTAGGTCTTGCTGTGTTCCATCTAAACAGTGTCTAGTTTCAGGACCTAGTCTAGGGAAATGAACGCTTTACAATGAGACCAACGGTTCAGAATACTAAATTTGGAGCTTTGGGCCACAGGTGTTCTGGCTAATCACTCAAATTTATTATGAGTAATGGTCTAATAGGAACCATGATTTTTGTTATAGGTACAAAATTTTGATTTCTTGATGGATGCTGCTGGATGTCCAGGGGAACACCTGATGATCTTTTCTTGGAGGCAGAGCTCCCAGGACTGCTCCTGGAATTCCTGTTTCCAGGCCTGGCATTCCAACTTCATGAGTAGCTACATTGGAGAAGGAGAAAATGGGGAAAGTCCACTCCCTGGGGTAAAAGTGTTCACCCCTGAAATGTGGCTCAGCTGGTAAAGAATCCACATGCAATGTGGGAGACCTGGGTTTGATCCCTGGGTTGGGAAGACTCCCTGGAGAAAGGAAAGGCTTACCCACTCCAGTTTTCTGGCCTGGAGAATTCCACGGACTGTGTAGTCCATGGGGTCACAAAGAGTTGGACACGACTGACCGACTTCCACAGGACTGGAAAAGGTCAGTTTTCATTCCAATCCCAAAGAAAGGCAATGCCAAAGAATGCTCAAACTATTACACAATTACACTCATCTCACATGTTAGTAAAATAATGCTCAAAATTCTCCAAGCCAGGCTTCAGTAATATGTGAACCGTGAACTTCCTGATGTTCAAGCTGGTTTTAGAAAAGGCAGAGGAACCAGAGATCAAATTGCCAACATCCACTGGATCATGGAAAAAGCAAGAGAGTTCCAGAAAAACATCTATTTCTGCTTTATTGACTATGCCAAAGCCTTTGACTGTGTGGATCACAATAAACTGTGGAAAATTCTGAAAGAGATGGGAATACCAGACCACCTGACCTGCCTCTTGAGAAATCTGTATGCAGGTCAGGAAGCAACAGTTAGAACTGGACATGGAACAACAGACTGGTTCCAAATAGGAAAAGGAGTACGTCAAGGCTGTATATTGTCAACCTGCTTATTTAACTTCTATGCAGAGTACATCATGAGAGATGCTGGACTGGAAGAAACACAAGCTGGAATCAAGATTGCCAGGAGAAATATCAATAACCTCAGATATGCAGATGACACCACCCTTATGGCAGAAAGTGAAGAGGAACTCAAAAGCCTCTTGATGAAAGTGAAAGTGGAGAGTGAAAAAGTTGGCTTAAAGCTCAACATTCAGAAAACAAAGATCATGGCATCCGGTCCCATCACTTCATGGGAAATAGATGGGGAAACAGTGGAAACAGTGTCAGACTTTATTTTTGGGGGCTCCAAAATCACTGCAGATGGTGCCTGCAGCCATGAAATTAAAAGACGCTTACTCCTTGGAAGGAAAGTTATGTCCAACCTAGATAGCATATTCAAAAGCAGAGACATTACTTTGCCAACAAAGGTCCATCTAGTTAAGGCTATGGTTTTTCCTGTGGTCATGTATGGATGTGAGAGTTGGACTGTGAAGAAGGCTGAGCGCCAAAGAATTGATGCTTTTGAACTGTGGTGTTGGAGAAGACTCTTGAGAGTCCCTTGGACTGCAAGGAGATCCAACCAGTCCATTCTGAAGGAGATCAGCCCTGGGATTTCTTTGGAGGGAATGATGCTGAAGCTGAAACTCCAGTACTTTGGCCACCTCATGCAAAGAGTTGCCTCATTGGAAAAGACTCTGATTCTGGGAGGGATTGGGGGCAGGAGGAGAAGGGGACAACAGAGGATGAGATGGCTGGATGGCATCACTGACTTGATGGACTTGAGTCTGAGTGAACTCCGGGAGTTGGTGATGGACAGGGAGGCCTGCCGTGCTGTGATTCATGGGGTCGGGAAGAGTCGGACACGACTGAGCGACTGAACTGAACTGAACTGAGTGACTTTCAATTTATTTCACTTTCTGAAAGTCACAGAATTCCAGGGATAAACACTGTCTGACGTCTTCTCCCCTCAGGTGGACCTGGGCTCAAGGACCTAAGTCTCAATGCTAATCTGTTCTCCAGCTGATAGGGGGGCCAAGCTTTAGGACTCACTTTTCATCTCATCTCTGTTTGTTTTAGAATGGCAAGGAGGACCTTTGTGAAGTCTTTGTTTTGGTTCAGAATTAAAACTTAACCTCAAACCTTTCCAAGAAATATGTCTTTCTTTTTTCTAAGTATTTCCCAGAGGACAGGGCTCCATGGGATTTCCGGATATGGCTATGTCTTCCAAATATCTAATATGGTTCTCTTCCAAATATTAATATAAATATCTCTTGTTTTATTATCTTTTAATATTTATGTATTTAGGCTTTTTTATTTATTTATTTGGCTGCACTGGGTCTTCATTGCTGTGCCAGGCTTTCTCTAGTTATGGTGAGTGGGGACTACTTTTCATTGCAGTGCACAGGCTTCTCATTACAGTGGCTTCTCTTGTTCTGGAGCACAGGCTTTAGGCATACAGGCTTCAGTAGTCGGAGCTCGAGGGCTCAAGAGCGCTGGCTCAGTAGTTGTGGAGCACAGGCTTAGTTGTTGCATGTCATATGGAATCTTCTCAGACCAGGGGTTGAACCCATGTCTCCTGCATTGGCAGGAGATTCTAATCCACTGATCCACCAGGGAGGTCCCTCTGTTTTATTTTTCAATCTATTCTCTTTGAGCTATTTTACTGTTGATGAAAAATCATACTTCATCCAATGTTCCTTCATGGGAACAATTTTTTGAAAACTCGATATTCTCGTCTCCACAGATTCAAACTTCAAGTCTGAAAGGAAGAAAGGATGGAAAGTTGTTGTTTTTTTTTTTTTAGGTTATAACCATCCACAGGTGTGTGGCACCATGGTTAGATGCTCAGAGTGTAAGGTCAGTCAGTCAGCCTTTACCACTGGGTGATCCTGGACAAGTCAGTCAGTTTTTCTAAGCCTCAGTTTCCTTATCTATGAAGTGAATCTAAAAGTGGTGCCTTCCTTACAGGGGTGATGTTGGGAGGATTGCCGGGGTCCTGCCCCGGCTGATCCAGGGTATTCGAAGCGGGGACGGCGTCGGCGACCTATTTAAATATTTTATCAAAGATATAAAGAGTAATAGGATGAGGATAGCTCAGTAGGAAAATTCAGTGGAGAAAAGAGGCTGAGTAGCTTGGTTTACGCGGGAGACCAATAAAACTTCAAGACAAGAAGTTTGCACCACTTACATAGGCCGCAGGCGTCCTTCCGTTCTCCCGAAGGAGAGGAGACACTGAGGCCTCCCCAGTCGGATCTTAGAAGCCCAGGCATAATTAGTAAGCATGGCAGGTTCCGCGCTCCAGATGGAGACTCAACCAGAGTGAGAGAGAGAGAGACATGGGGCGACCAGTATTTCGAGAAACTGATCCCAATTCTTTATTTTCCAGAGTCTGTTTTTATACACTGAGATGTTATACAAAAGTCACGCGGGGTCAGCAGTCCTGACTTTTATCAAAGTCAGGTGCTTCATACAAATGTATACAGAGGTCTTAGGGGTGTTACATCATCTTCTGGCCAGGGGGGCCTGCTGACAATTTACGACCCTCTCCTTGTGACAGCGGTCAGTCAACCAGGACACTTATTTCTCCAGGGGTGATTATTCTCAAAACAGACGCCACCCAAATAAAGTTACATTCCTATAGGGTGAGGGTGTAGTGGGTTTTAGTTAAGGAAAGAATTTACTTAGCCTAAGGTCTAACGTGATTAATACCAAAGGTTAATACTTATTTCTTCTATATATTCATTAATGTGTGTAAGGGCAGGTAATGTGGAGACTTAGCAACATTGGCTCAACAAATGAAAAACCCTTCACCAATACAGTTTCTAATCAGCCCAGTATACTTATACTAATAGTTTTCTAACTTTTCTAAGGAACCTGTTTTTAGAAGGTTTAAAGCATCTCGTGCCTCTCACGGTTGGGAGGCTGTGAGCAATCACATGTGGCCGGACAAGCCTGTCAGGCAGGCCAGAGAACCTTCAGAGGAGTTTGTAGGTTAAAACACTCTTATCACGCCCAGGAATTATTATTAACTGGAGCTCTAGGTTAACTCCTTCTCCGAAAGAGGTGGTGGGGGACAGCCCCCCGTAAAGTCAGAGATGTAGGTGAGAGCACAAAGTAGTAAAGTAGGCAGGCTCTGGTAATGGGGGTAGATGCTCGAGGAGTTCCAGGGGGACTCCTGAGGCTCGATCCCGCCTTTGCGTATGTCGAGCCTCCTTCCTCATGACCTTTGTCACAGGCGGAGTACCTCACTCTGGCCCCCAACAGAGGATGAAATGAGATAATCTACACAAAGCATCTAGTCAGGGCTGGGTACCTAGCAAGGGCTCAGGAAATAGTAGCCTGTCATTATTATTAGCTATTATTTGCTCTGTATCTGTACAGTCCCCAGCACTGTACCACCAGCTATTAGGCAAAGGCCAGCTAAGAGAACTAGGGACTGGACTGTAGTTCCTGGCTCAGATGCTAATTTATGTAATATTTGTTACATATTCAAGAATACATTTTTTTGTAAGTTATGAAAAATAATGATGAAACAATAACCCATGGATCTACCATTCAACTTGAGTAAACTACTGCTGCTGCTGCTGCTAAGTCACTTCAGTCGTGTCCAACTCTGTGCGACCCCATAGACGGCAGCCCACCAGGCTCCCCCATCCCTGGGATTCTCCAGGCAAGAACACTGGAGTGGGTTGCCATTTCCGTCTCCATGAAATGGAGAAGTGAAATGTGAAAAGTGAAAAGTGAAAGTGAAAAGTGAAAGTGAAGTTGCTCAGTTGTGTCTGACTCTTAGCGATCCCATGGAGCCTACCAGGCTCCTCTGTCCATGGGGTTTTCCAGGCAAGAGTACTGGAATGGGGTGCCATTGCCTTCTCCAGAGTAAACTACTACCATGGGTTAAAGCTACTTTTGAGTTCCTCCCCAGCCCACCTCATTGCCTTTTCTTAGATGTGACCATCTATTAATAGAAAGAAAGCTGAGCACTGAAGAATTGATGCTTTTGAACTCTGGTGTTGGAGAAGACTCTTGAGAGTCCCTTGGACTACAAGGAGATCCAACCAGTCCATCCTAAAGGAAATCAGTCCTGAATATTCATTGGAAGGACTGATGCTGAAGCTGAAACTCCAATACACTGGCCACCTGATGGGAAGAACTGACTCACTGGAAAAACCCTGATGCAGGGAAAGACTGAAGGTGGGAGGTGAAGGGGACAACAGAGGATGAGATGGTTGGATGGTATCACCCACATAATGGACATGAATTTGAGTAGGCTCTGGGAGTTGGTAATGGACAGAGAAGCCTGGTGTGCTGCAGCCCATGAGGTGGCAAAGAGTCAGACATGACTGAAGGACTCAACTGGTGGTCTGAAAATGAGGGTTTGTGCTGGCGTCTTCATTTACTGGCTTGGTGACCAGAATAGTCAGTCGTTTAATCTTACCGAGATACAGCTTTTTTATATTTGAAAAATGGGGATAAAACCATACGTGCTCCACCTTCTTCCACGTACTCCATCTTCCTCCTTTGAGGTTTAAATAATGCCCATTCTTTATTGAGCATCAACTATATACAAGGAACTTTTTTACATTATCAATAATCCTGAAAACAATTGTAACTAGATTTGCAATTCTAAATATAAGTATTAATGACCTTCATTTTTCCAATAAGGAGAGGAGGCTGAAGCCTTAATTTCGCCAGAACTAAATTGGGGTGCCAATCTCAGAGAACACAGGTTCCACCCCTAGTGGGGAAACTAAGATCCCACACACCACGCAGCCAAAAAAATTATAAAGCCCTGTTTATAAAGGATTTTGACTATGACACCTCTCTTTTGGTCTCTGAGTTCAATAATAGAGTTGTGTTTATAATTTCATTCCTTTTAAAATGAACATGTATGTATATATAATCCCCTAAATGATATATTATTTAATTTTGCTGGGTTTTGAGCTTTATAAAGTGATGTTATACTGTATGAGCATTTCTGCATTTCCCCCACCATTCTAAGACTAATTTGTTCCTGTATTTGCATATAGCTGTATTCATGTTCACTGCTGTATAATAATCTATAACACTCCAACTCACCCTTTCTCTTGTTGGCAGACATTTGTTCTGTTTTGCTGCTGTAAATAGTGCTGCCATGAACATTCTCATACAAGATTCCTAGTGTGTGTGTGTAAGAGTTCTCTAGTATATATATGAAGAGTGGAGTTGCTGAAGCACAGAATAATTTTCAGGACAATTTCTAAAGAGGTTGTAGTCTGCAGAGAACACAGGTTCCATCCCTAGTGGGGAAACTAAGACCCCACACACCACACGGCCAAAAAAATTACAAAGACCTGTTTATAAAGGATTTTGACTATGACACCTCTCTTTTGGTCTCTGAGTTCAAGACCCCTTCCTTTACACACAAACACATACAACTGGCTCAAGGGAAGAAAAAAAATGTCTTGAAGAGGTATTAAATGTCTTGAGAATGAACCAAGACTTGGATGCCAGGCTTACTAAAGTAAGAAGATGGATAAGACAGAGCCCTCAAAGATAGAAGACTCTAGGTGAAACTGGGAGCATGCTGTTAACTTCATGTCAACCTCTTTTCTTTCTATCTTTCCTTTTTTAAATTCAATAAGCATTAAAAAAAAAAACTATGAATGTAGGAACTATATTAGGAGATATTTAGAACAGAAACCTGAAAAATATGTATTCTCTTTTCTTTAGGAGGTCATAGTCTAGTGATAAAGGCATCTATCTACTTGTATCTATCTTAAGACATTGTACAAATTAAATAACTGAATACAGTAATGAACCAATACTTTCATACAGGCAATGTCTTGAGTGAAATTACCCTTATAACTTTATAATAAAATTATCACATAATTCTATAATCCACTCTGAGATTGGCACCTCAATTTAGTTCTGGCGAAATTAAGGCTTCAGCCTCCTCTCCTTATTGGAAAAATGAAGGTCATTAATACTTATATTTAGAATTGCAAATCTAGCTACAATTGTTTTCAGGATTATTAATAATGTAAAAAAGTTCCTTGTATATAGTTGATGCTCAATAAAGAATGGACATTATTAAAACCTCAAAGGAGGAAGATGGAGTACGTGGAAGAAGGTGGAGCACGTATGGTTTTATCCCCATTTTTCAAATATAAAAAAGCTGTATCTCGGTAAGATTAAACGACTGACTATTCTGGTCACCAAGCCAGTAAATGAAGACGCCAGCACAAACCCTCATTTTCAGATCACCACCTTTTAAAAACCACAACACTCTTACCTATCTCATGCTTTCCTGTTGAAAAGCATTAAAGGAGAATTCGGAAGATAAAAAGACTATCCAGGTAAGTGGAACTTAAGTAGGTTCTTGACCCCAGGAGAGGTGAGTTTAAGGAGAGAGTATTTAGAAGCATACAAACACTTGTTAGGATAACAACCAAGAGTCAGCCAGGGATGGGTGTAGGTTCAGCAAGACTAGAGTTAGAGCTCCACCCACGTCTTAGGGTTTTGACTAGCTACTGAGCGGACGCCAGAAGCCTGAGAACAACTAGGAAAGACGTTTAAACCCGGCCACCCGACGCACCCCAGTCCTCTCCCAGATCGCCCAGTCCATCTCAGGAGGCGGAGAGTCGTGGCGTCGCTAGCCTATCATCATTGCCAAGCTCAGCGGAGTCGATTCTTAATTGGCCAGTGTTAGGGTGACGTCACACTAGCCGCTCCGGCGAAGGAAGAGGACGCCATGATTGGTTGGCGCTGGCACGGCGGGCGGTGGAGGAGCCTGGCTAGTCTGGGTTTCAAACCGGTGCTGGGCTGTCTCCATCCATGTTTTGAGGCCGTTGGGGGCTGCGGAGGGCGGGAAGTCGGCTCAGTGGAAACCTGGCTTTGGTTCTAAGAGCCGTGGAATTGAGAAGAAGTGACCGGAAGTGATCTTGGGACTGACCGGAAGCGAGGCCTGGAGAGGAAAGGGAGAGTGGTTCCCGGGAGGGAGGGGATTTCCAGCGGAAAGGGGCGGGGGAAAGGTGCTAAAGCGGCGTGGGAGTGCCGGCTAGGCAGCGGGTCGCTGCTGCTGGTTTGTTTGGAAAACAGCGAGTGACCACCGCGAGCTCAAGGGGAGATCTCAAAAAGAGTGCAAGGAGTCCAGGGTTACCTCTGGACAGTCTGGAAGAGTTAAGCCAAAGGGCCCTCGTGCTCTAGAGACCTGGGTGCGGGGGAGGGATTTTGGAAGTAGGGGCAGCCGAGAGCCAGGAGCCAAGGGTACGGGAGGTTAGTTGTGTGGGCAGTGTGGGTGGGGCTTGGGGGTGGCTTGGTGGGTGCTGCGTGGGAGATCTTGGTTTGGAGTTTTCTACAGTCTTGCAGTCTTGCCCCGGTTGGGTAGAATCACGCTACTCGCCTTTGTACAAGAAACTGTCTCCTGGGGCAAGGAAGGAGCCAGAATGGCCTGGGCTCTGAAGCTGCCTCTGGCCGATGAGGTGATTGAATCCGGGCTGGTGCAGGACTTTGATGCTAGTCTATCCGGGATCGGCCAGGAACTGGGTGCTGGTGCCTATAGCATGAGGTGAGTGAGATTTTCCCAGACCCTGCACCTTCTGAGTAACAAAGGCAGGATAGAGAATAACGGGGGAGGAAAGAGGTGTGTTGAGTTAGAGAAGCTCTCCGCGGTTAGAGAAAAGGAACTTGTTTCTTTTTTGAGTGGTGAGCATTGTGGTAGAAATGGAAAAAGAGATTATGGACAGTGTCAAGAAGAATGGCTCTTGATTAGCAACCAAGTGAATATTGAGAGGCTGTTGTGCCAGTGTGGGTGATTTGGAGACTGTTGGTGTGTGTGTGTGTGTACGTACGTGTGGGTAGGTTGCACTGGACTTGTGTGAGTAAGAGGCCACATTGAACATGTGAGGTGTTTAGGGAGTTGGGACTTAAATGATAAATATTGGTTGACTGCTTTTGGGGAAGAAATGTGAGATCCTAAGTCCACACGTTTGTATCTTAACCAACTTTCAGGCTTTACTCAATTCTGGGGTTTCTGACTTTTGAAACATAAGCTGTGAAATGAAAAAGTGTCAACAAGAACTTTTAGATGCTTCTAGACCTTCGTGTATCAAGCCAAATGTTTATAATAAATAAAAATCTCCTGTGAAAGCAACATAACCTGCCATGTAATTTATTTGCATGCTTTAGCAACTTCGTTCCCCCAATATAGTTTGTTTCATTTAAAAGATGTGCAAGAGCCATGTCTGGAAATGTTGAAACATCTGCATCTTAATGTTTGATGGAATATAACTGGGTTTCCAAATGGATAATAAGCTTAATCTAAATAAGTGAGTCAAAGAAACTTTAGAATTTAGCACTTTTAATTAGGTTTATGAGTTTATAATGAGAGGATGCCTTTTATGGTGAAAGTGGGCAAATTTTGTATTCTGTTAGTGAGCATCTTTGAAAGTTATAAAAGTGAACTTCCTTTCTTTAACCCTGCTAAGTCAAAGTGAACTTTACTCATTGAAGTAAAATTATGAGTTAGAACTTAATACTTCATTTTCAGAAATCTTTGGTTACAGTTAGAATAATAAAGGCCATCCTTGAATACATATTTTAGTAATTTTCATGGAAATTTGAGTTCTATCATGCAATGCTCTTAGCCTTGAGAAATTTAATTTTGTCTGTTCTTGTTAAAATAAGTCTTACCATAAAAAGAGAAATTAACCTGGTTATGAAAGTTAAATGTCCTGACCCTGAGCTTGTGCGTCAGTACTGACATAATATTTGACAATTTATGGTGGTGTTTGTATAAAGATTACTACCACGAAAAGTTAAGTTTTGTCTAGGTTATCACAGTTAAGGATGGAGATAATTGAATATAGCTGTACTTGGTATAAAAATAGTTTAACATCATTAGCAAACATTTGGGTATCAACTATGTGCTCTCTCTACCATGTGACCTTACCTTACATTTATGAATGCTTTCCTATTCATACCCTGAGTGCTCCTCACATATATTAGTAGAATGCCTTGTATATTTACATGTTTGGAATTTTTTCCAACATTAAATCCACAATAGTTTTCAAACATCACTATTTTTTCTCAATAGCACAATGTGTAAAAAATGTTTTTCAAGTATTTTTTCTTTGTCCTCTTTCACCTTCCTCTTTTTCATGCACTTTGCTATTGTCATGATTCTCTTGTCTCTTACACACATTTAATCATTTGCATTAATTTGTGTTAAATAGATATTAGTTCTCAAACTGTAGTATTAGAGTCATCTGGAAACTTATAAAAAATAGTTTCCAGCATCCCATCTTTGGGGCACAGACTAAAAATCTGATTTTGTAAAAGCAAGTTCTTTGGTGATTTTGATTCACATAGTCCATGGACCACATTTTGAGAAACACTGATTGGAGGAGGTTTTATTCTCAAAGACAATGATTCTTTGCTCTCCCTTTTTCTTCTTTTAAGTAAACCTGAGGTTACTTTTCCTAAATCTTTGTTAGGGAAATGTTCTCGCTGACAGCAATTTTTAAAAGAATTTTTATGTGTTTATTTATTTTTACTGCTCTGGGTCTTTGTTGCTGTGTGAGGGCTTTTTGTATTACAGTTGGGGTGAGCGGGGCCTACTCTCTAGTAGCAGTGTGCTGGCATCTGTTTACCGTGGCTTCTCCTGATGCAGAGCTTGGGCCCTAGGGCACTGCAGGCCTCAGTAGTTTAGAGGGCAGGCCCGAGCAGTTGTGGCCCACGGTCCCTGCTACCCCACGGCATGTGGGATTCTCCCGGACCAGGATCGAATCTGTGTCCCCTGCACTGCCAGGCGGACTGCCAACCACTGGACCACCAGGGAAGCCCCAACAGCAGTTTGTTTTATAAAATATTTTCCTAACATATTTGTTTTCCTCTGACTTGCTTATTTCTACTGCATCTTAAAATGGTTTCATTTATACAGCTGTTGGTTTATACTTTATAAATGATTTACCTTAGTTGGATGTTTTGATTCTTCATCTGCCATTGCATTCATTAACTCTGTTATTTTCGTAAGTGGTCCTTTAATAGTCTCCATATTTTTTCCTTACATCTTAATACATGGCACACACTTTATAATTAAAATAAAGGAAGTTCCCTGAAAACATGCTGAATAAAAGAAGCCAGTCACAGAAGACTACATATGATTCTCTTTCTTGGGAATGTCCAGAATTGGCAAATCTGTAGGGACAGAAGGTAGATTAGTGGTTGACTAGATAGTTAAGGACAGGGAAGCCTGGTGTCCAGGGGGTCACACTGAATAATAGATCTTTGTATCAGTTTACTTATCCATTCAACTACTGAAGGGCATCTTGGTTGCTTCCAAGCTTAGGCATTATAAATAAAGCTGTTATAAACATCTGTGTGCAGATTTTTGTGTGCAGATGGTTTTCATCTTTGAGCAGATACCAAGGAATGCCATTACTGGATCATATGGTATGAGTATGTTTAGTTTCGTAAAAAACTGCCAAACCATCCTCCAAAGTGGCTGTACCATTTCGATTCCTACCAGCCATGAGAGAGTTCTGGTATTACTCCACACCTTGTCAGAATTTGGTGGTGTCATTGTTCTGGATTTTGGCTATCCTAAAAGGTGTGTAGTGTATACTTAACTTTTTCAAGATCTGCCAAGCTGTTTTACACAACAGCTGAACCATTCTGCATTCTCACCTGCAATGTACAAGGGATCATATTTCTCTGCATCCTCATCAATACTTGTTTTCTGCGTTTTAAATGAAAGTCATCCTAGTCAGTGTGAACTAGGATCTGATATTTGTTTTGTGTTCCCTTGATGACCATGATGTTGAACATCTTTTCATGTGCTTGTTGGCCATTCATATGTCTTCTTTGGAAGAGGGTCCTTTGTGAAAGTGAAAGTTGCTTAGTCGTGTCTGACTCTTTGCAACCCCATGTGCTATACAGTCTATGAAATTCTCCAGGCCAGAATACTGGAGTGGGTAGCCTTTCCCTTCTGCAGGGAATCTTCTCAACTCAGGGATCAAACCCAGGTCTCCCGCATTGCAGGCAGATTCTTTACCAACTGAGTCACAAGGGAAGCCCATTTGAGTCCTTTGCCCAATTTTAAATTGGGTTGTTTTCACATTGTTGGGTTGAAGAGTTCTTTGTGTATTCTGATTACTAGATCATTAGGCTTCCCAGGTGGCTCAGTGGTAAAGAATCCACCTCCTGTTGCAGGAAATGTGGATTTGATCCCTGGGTGGAGAAGATAGATGCCTGGGAGAAGGAAATGGCAACCCAGTCCAGTATTCTTGTCTGGAAAATCCCGTGGGCAGAAGAACCTTGCAGGTTACACTCGAAGGGGTCACAGGAGAGTCGGGCATGACTTATGGACTAAACAGCAGCTACAACAAGATTATTATCAGGTGTGTGGTTTGTAGGTACTTTCTCTAATTCTGCATGCTGTCTTTCACATTCTTGACAGTGTTCTTTGATTCACAAAAGTGTTTAATTTTTAAAAAATATTTATTTTTATTTATTATTTTATTTGACTGTGCTTGGTCTTACCTGCAGTATGTAAACTGTTAGTTGTAGGAAGTGGGATCTAGTTCCCTGACCAGGGATTGAACCCAGAACCCTGCATTGGAAATCCAGATTCTTAGTCATTGGACCACCAGGAACGTCCCCAGCTGTGTTTACTTTTTATGAAGTCCAATTTATTCACTTTGTTGCTTTATGCTTTTGATGTCAGCTCTTAAGAATCTGTTGCTAAATTCAAGTTATGGCCAATTACCCTGTGGTTTCTTCTAAGAGTTTATAGTTTATGCTCTTATGTTTAGGTTGTTGATCTATTTCGAGTTAATCTTTTAATTTTTTTTTAAAGGTTTTATTTATTTTTATTTTTTTAATAGAAAATTATTTAATTAGTATATATGTGTTCCCCATCCTGAACCCTCCTCCCTCCTCCCTCCCCACACCATCCCTCTGGGTCGTCCCAGTGCACCAGCCCCAAGCATCCAGCATCGTGCATTGAACCTGGACTGGCATCTCGTTTCATACATGACGTTTCACATGTTTCAATGCCATTCTCCCAAATCTTCCCACCCTCTCCCTCTCCCACAGAGTCCATAAGACTGTTCTATACATCAGTGTCTCTTTTGCTGTCTCGTATACAGGGTTATCGTTACCATCTTTCTAAATTCCATATATATGCGTTAGTATACTGTATTGGTGTTTTTCCTTCTGGCTTACTTCACTCTGTATAATAAGCTCCAGTTTCATCCACCTCATTAGAACTGATTCAAATGTATTCTTTTTAATGGTTGAGTAATACTCCATTGTGTATATGTACCCCAGCTTTCTTATCCATTCATCTGCTGATGGACATCTAGGTTGCTTCCATGTCCTGGCTATTATAGTGAGATAGGGGTCCAGCTTCATTTGTTTGTATTTGGATAGCCAGTTGTCCCAGCTATTTGTTCGTTTCCATGGAATGTTCTTTGTAGTCCCATTGAAAATCAAGTGGCCATTCTTGTAAGGATTTATTTGTGGACTCTATTCTGTTCCATTGGTTGATATGTCTTTTTGCCAGTACCACACTATTTTGATTACTGTAGCTTTGTAAAAAAGCTCTGAAATTGGGAAGTGTGATTCCTCTTATTTTGTTTTTCTTTTCCGTTATTGTTTTTTTGCTCTTCAGGGCGCCTTGTAGTGCTATACAAATTTGAAGGTAAGCCTTTCTGTTTCTGCAAAACAGGCCATTGGAATTTTGATAGGGATTTCATTAAATCTATAGATAGCTTTGGGAGTATTTCCATCTTAATACCAGGTTTATCAGTTCATGAACATGGGGTGTCTTTCCATTTATTTAGGTCATCTTTAATTTCTTTAAGCAGTGTTTTGTGGTTTTTAGTGTACAAGTCTTTCACATCCTTGGTTAAATTTATTCCTACATATTTTACTCTTTTAGAGGTTATTATGTGCTTAGTTGCTCAGCTGTGTCTGACTCTCTGTGGCCCTATGGACTGTAGCCCACCAGACTCCTCTGTCCATGGAATTTTCCAGGCAAGAATACTGGAGCATTCCCTACTCTGGGGGATCTCCCTGACTCAGGGAATTGAACCCGCATCCCTTGCATCTCCTACAAATGGCAGGCAGATTCTTTACCTCTAGTGCCACCTGGGAAGCCCTGGAGGTTATTGGGACTGCTATTTTTTCACTTAGCATAGTGACTTCAAGGTTGTTTTCAATGTTTCATGAAAGGATGTTGAATTTTGTCCTGTGCCTTTTCTATCAAAATGATCATATGGGGTATTACATTGTGATTTCCTTACCTGAACTATCCTTACACTTCTGAGATAAACCTCACTTAGTCATAGTTTAGAATCATTTTAATGTACTATTGGATTCAGTTTGGTAGTATTTTGTTGGGGATTTTTGTGTCTTTATTCATAAGGGATATTGGTCTGTACTGTTCTTGTATCCTTTTCTGGCTTTTGGTATCATACACTGTTAGGAAGTGTTCCTCCCCCCTTTTGGGAAGAGTTTGAGTTAGAATAGTGTTACAGACTTTCCTGTTGGTACAGTGGATAAAAATCGCCTGACAATGCAGGGGACATGGGTTCGATCCCTGGTCTGGGAAGGTTTCACAAACCATGGAGCAACTAAACCCATGCGCCACAGCTACTGAGCCCATGTTCTAGAGCTCACAAGCTGCACCCATCAGTCCTGAAGCCTGCACACCTAGAGTCTGTGCTGCACAGCAAGAGAAGCCACTGCAGTGAGGAGGCTATTCGTCTCTAGAAAGAGCAGCCCCTACTCACTGCAACTGTGTCTTTGTGTGCTTTATAATTTAAAACAGTGGAAGTGCAGTTGATTTATAATATTGTGTTTGTTTCTGGTGTGCATCAAAATGATTCAGTTATATATATATATATATATATTTCAGATTATTTTCTATTATAGGTTATTATAATATGTTGAATATAGTTCCCTGTGTAATTCAGTAAATCTTTGTTGCTTATCTATTTTAAGTATAGTTTGTATCTGTTAATTGCATACTCCTGATTTACCCCTCCTTCCTCCCTTTCCCCTTTGCTACCTAAAGTTTGTTTTCTTAGTGAGTCTATTTTGTATATAGATTTATTTGTATTATTTTTTAGATTCCACATATAAGTGATGTCATATAATATTTGTCTTTGACTTATTTCACTTAGTATAATATCCCACAGGTTCATCCATGTTGCTGCAAATGGCAGTATTTCATTCTTTTATGACTGGGTAATATTCCATTATAATATATATGTATATATATAATATTCCATTATTTTATATATTTTTTGATATATATATGTGTGTGATATATATATATCACATCCTCTCAAACCAATCAATCATCTGTTGATTGGTACCTGAGTTCTTACCATGTCTTGGCTTTTGTAAACAGTGCTGCTATGAAAATTGAGGTACATGTGCTTTTTTGAATTGAAGTTTTTTTCTTTTCTGGATATATGTCCAGGAGTGGGATTGCTGGGTCTTATGATAGTTCTGTTTTTAGTTTTTTGAGAAACCTCCATCCTCTTTTCCATAGTGGCTGCACCAATTTATATTCCCACCAACAGTATAGGAGGGTTCCTTTTTCTCCGTACCCTCTCCAGCATTTATTGTTTATAGACTTTTTGATGACAGCCATTCTGACTGGTGTGTGGTGATGCCTCATTGTAGTTTTAATTTTCATATTCTCATAACTAGCAATGTTGAACATTTTTTTCATGTGCCTATGTGCTTATATGCTTTGTAATTTTTTGTTGAGAACTGGACATTTTGAGTATTATAATATGGTAACTCTGGAAGTCAGATTCTGCTCCCTCCCTAGAGATTACTGTTGTTACTGAATGAAAGCTGAAATTGTCTATTTGTTTAGTGACTTTTCTAAACTTTTTTTGTAGAGAGTATATTCATTGCTCTATATAGTCAGTGAAGTCTCTTCTGTTATGTCATTATGTCCACCCTGTCAGTGACTTGACAAAGATTTCCTTAAATGCCTGGATCCAATAAGAAGAGAAAAGGGGGGGAAAAGAGTGTTCTTTCTTTAAATCTCGTTGTCTCATTTTGCTAGGGAAGCTACTTCAGCCGTGGGGGCTGAGACAGTGGTGAGCCTCTTTGCCAGCTCCTCAGCAATCAAAACCAGTGATCAAGACACAAAACTCTGGGAGTTCCCTCGTGGCCTAGTAGTTAGGATTCTGAGGCTTCTCTGCCATGGCCCAGGTTCAATCCCTGACTGGTGAAATAAGATCTTACAAGCTGAGCAGGGTGGCAAAAAGGAAAAAAAAGACACATAACCTTGATTTTTGGAGACAAGATCCGTATCGCACATCCTAGCACCAGCAAGCTACAGTAGGATCTTGGGCTATTTATTGTTCCCACTGCTTCCTGCCATGGGACTGGGAGCTAAAAAATGATAGGTGCCATGCCAAGTGCTGAAATTAACTAAAACTTAGCAGCCTCTTTCTTCATCAAGCCTCCCTTGGATGCTGAAAGTGTTGACTAGATTCCAGAGTTTCAAAATAATTGCCTCAGGCATTTCTTGCCAGCTCAGTTCTTTTGGTGAAAGACCAATTCCTAGAGCTTCCTACTCTGCTATCTTCCATGACCCCTGTCCTTAATCTACAATAGCCTTTTAATTGGTTCAACTCTGTTTCTGACTCTGCACTCACCACCATCCCCCAACCTAATCTGTTCTCTACACTGAAACTTTTGTAAGTGTGTGGGTATTTTGTTCATTTAAATAAAAAATAATTTCAGACTTGTGAAAGATTTGCAAAAACAGGCCAAGAATTTGTACATAGCCTTCACCCAGATTTCTTAAATGTTAATATTTACTAAATTTGCTTTTGTCTTTCCCCATCTCTCTTCACACACCTGCAGTTATTTTTTTCTGAACTGTTTCAGTTCAGTTCAGTTCAGTCGCTCAGTCGTGTCCGACTCTTCCTGACCCCATGAATTGCAGCACGCCAGGCCTCCCTGTCCATCACCAACTCCCGGAGTTCACTCAGACTCACACCCATGGAGTCAGTGATGCCATCCAGCCATCTCATCCTCTGTCGTCCCCTTCTCCTCCTGCCCCCAATCCCTCCCAGCATCAGAGTCTTTTCCAATGAGTCAACTCTTCGCATGAGGTGGCCAAACTACTGGAGTTTCAGCTTTAGCATCATTCCTTCCAAAGAAATCCCAGGGCTGATCTCCTTCAGAATGGACTGGTTGGATCTCCTTGCAGTCCAAGGGACTCTCAAGAGTCTTCTCCAACACCACAGTTCAAAAGCATCAATTCTTCAGCTTTCTTCACAGTCCAACTCTCACATCCATACATGACCACTGGAAAAACCATAGCCTTGACTAGATGAACCTTTGTTGGTAAAGTAATGTCTCTGCTTTTTAATATGCTATCTAGGTTGGACATAACTTTCCTTCCAAGGAGTAAGTGTCTTTTAATTTCATGGCTGCAGTCACCATCTGCAGTGATTTTGGAGCCCCCCAAAATAAAGTCTGACACTGTTTCCACTGTTTCCCCATCTATTTCCCATGAAGTGATGGGACCGGATGCCATGATCCATGTTTTCTGAATGTTGAGCTTTAAGCCAACTTTTTCACTCTCCACTTTCACTTTCATCAAGAGGCTTTTGAGTTCCTCTTCACTTTCTGCCATAAGGGTGGTGTCATCTGCATATCTGAGGTTATTGATATTTCTCCTGGCAATCTTGATTCCCGCTTGTGTTTCTTCCAGTCCAGCATTTCTCATGATGTACTCTGCATAGAAGTTAAATAAGCAGGTTGACAATATACAGCCTTGACGTACTCCTTTTCCTATTTGGAACCAGTCTGTTGTTCCATGTCCAGTTCTAACTGTTGCTTCCTGACCTGCATACAGATTTCTCAAGAGGCAGGTCAGGTGGTCTGGTATTCCCATCTCTTTCAGAATTGTCCACAGTTTATTGTGATCCACACAGTCAAAGGCTTTGACATAGTCAATAAAGCAGAAATAGATGTTTTTCTGAAAGTCTCTTGCTTTTTCCATGATCCAGCGGATGTTGGCAATTTGATCTCTGGTTCCTCTGCCTTTTCTAAAACCAGCTTGAACATCAGGAAGTTCATGGTTCACGTATTGCTGAAGCCTGGCTTGGAGAATTTTGAGCATTACTTTACTAGCATGTGAGATGAGTGCAATTGTGCGGTAGTTTGAGCATTCTTTGGCATTGCCTTTCTTTGGGATCGGAATGAAAACTGACCTTTTCCAGTCCTGTGGCCACTGCTGAGTTTTCCAAATTTGCTGACATATTGAGTGCAGCACTTTCACAGCATCATCTTTCAGGATTTGAAATAGCTCAACTGGAATTCCATCACTTCTACTAGCTTTGTTCGTAGTGATGCTTTCTAAGGCCCACTTGACTTCACATTCCAGGATGTCTGGCTCTAGGTCAGTGATCACACCATCGTGGTTATCTGGGACATGAAGATCTTTTTTGTACAGTTCTTCTGTGTATTCTTGCCACCTCTTCTTGAACTGTTTAAGTTGCAGATATGATGCCCCTTAACAACCAAAATACTTCAATGTGTCATCTTTTGAAACAAGAAATTCTCTTACATAACCACAGTACAATGATCAAAATCAGGAACCTGACTCTGACACAGTGCTATTATCTACCTATGAAACTTTTTCACTTTTGCCAATTGTCTCAGTAATGTCCTTTATAACAGAGCAATATCCAAGATTATGTGTTGATTCAGTTGACTTGTCTTTCTTGTCTTGTTTAATCTAGAATGGCTCCAGAGTCTTTCATTGTATTTTCATGGCACTGACAATTTGATTAGTACAAGCCAATTATTTTGTAGAATATTCCTCGATTTAGGTTTGTTGTTTCCTTATGCTTAAATTCAGTTTATACACTTTGTTGTTTAGGTGCTGAGTCATGTCTGACTCTTCTGTAAGCCTGTGGACTGTAGCCCGCCAGGCTACTCTGTCCATAGGATTTTACAGGCAAGAATACTGGAGTGAGTTGCCCTTTCCTCCTCCAGGGGATCTTCTCGATCCAGGGTTCGAACCTGAGTCTCCTGCATTGGCAAGCAGATTCTTTACCACTGAGCCACCAGGGAAGCCCTCAGTTTATGCACTTTGGGTAGTAATACCTAAGAAGAGTTGACTCATGGTAAAAGACCCTGATGCTGGGAGGGATTGGGGACAGGAGGAGAAGGGGACGACAGAGGATGAGATGGCTGGATGGCATCACCGACTTGATGCACAAGAGTTTGGATGAACTCCGGGAGTTGGTGATGGACAGGGAGGCCTGGGGTCGCAAAGAGTCGGTGACTGAGCTACTGAACTGAACTGAACTGAACCTAAGTAGTGATGCTGAGTTCTCTGTGTATCATGTTACATTGTTGTTTTTTAGTTGCTAAGTTGTGTTTGACTCTTTTATGACCCCGTGGGCTATAGCCTTCCAGGCTTCTCTGTGTATGGAATTTCCCAGGCAAGAATACTAGAGTGGGTTGTCATTTCCTTCTCCAGGGGATCTTCCCAGGGATCAAGTCCGTATCTCCTGCATTGGCAGGCGGATTCTTCCCCACCTGGGAAGCCCCATCATATTACATAGCACATGCTTGATTGATTCTATTCCTGGCAGTGTCAACTTTGGCCATCTCGTGAAGGTGACGTATACCAATTTTCTTTTTTGGAAATTTATTGTCTTTTGTAATTGATAAATATCTTGTGGGGAGATTCATTGAGACTATGTAAATATCCTATTACTTTTCAAACTTTTATCTATCAATTTTAGTGTTTGCTGCTAAGTCACTAAAGTCGTGTCCGACTCTGCGACCCCATAGACAGCAGCCCACCAGGCTCCCCCATCCCTGGGCTTCTCCAGGCAAGAACACTGGAGTGGGTTGCCATGTTTATTCTTGCCTTAATCAGCTATCGTTATGATGGTTGCTAATAGATGATTTTCTAACTGTGCCTTTCCTTCTAAATATGTTCATTGGTTTTGTATGAAAGAGCTTTTCCACATACACGTACCCCTGTGTTCATAGAAGCAGTATTTACAATAGCCAAGACATGGACACAACTTAAGAATGTCTGACAGGTGAACAGATAAAGAAGATATGGTATGTGTGTGCACAGTGGAATATTACTCAGCCATAAAAATGAAATAATGTCATTTGTGGCAACGTGGATGGACCTAGAGATTATCATACTAAGCAACGTGAGTCGGAGAGAGACAAATACCACAGGATACCATTTATATGTAGAATCCAAAATATGACACAGGTGACCGTAGCTACAAAACAGAGGCAGACTCACAGTGAGCAGACTTGTGGTTGCCAAGGGGAAAGAGGCAGGGGGAGGGGAGTGTTAGGAGTTTGGGATTAGCAGATGCAAACTGTTCTATATGATGGGTAAGCAGCAAGGTCCTACAGTATATATAGCACAGGGAGCTGTAGTCAGTATCCTGTGATAAACCAGAATAGAAAAGAATATGAAATATATATCTGTCTCACTTTAAAAAAAAATAACCTTTTACTTCTTATTTTTATCAATGTAGCCTCGTTACTTAGTAGATTGTAATCGTTTATTAATACTATCACAATATATTTTGATCAGTTCCAGATTTGGCTGGAGGAACCCCTTCAAATTGGCTCCACATAGCAGCCTTTTAAAATGAAAGTCTTGTAACAAGCCTTTTGTCCTGATGTAACTATTGATAGCATCCTCCTTCACTCACCCAGGTGTCCCTGTGTGAATGGTAAATTATATGATTGGCTTCCTTGAAATGTAGATCAGATTGTGCTACTTTTCTCCTAAAAACTCTCCAGTGATTCTGCATCTCACTTTGAATAGAAGGTTCAGTTCTGGCATTGTTCCACATGTGGTGCCTCAGTACCTTGTCCATATGGACTCTTCCCCTTGCTGCTGAGCCCAGCCACATCTAGCCATCTTACAGTCCCTCAAATGCTATGCACACTCCCACCTCTGGGCCTTTTGTATCTGCTGTAACTCCTCCTGAGATAAGACTTATACATTCCTCACTTCCTTTAGGTTTCTGCCTACATGTCACTTTATCAGAGAGGCCATCTCTCACTACCTTCAAAGAACATAGCAGCCACCTCCTTCCTCTCACCAGCACTCTGCCTTCACTAGTCGTTTTTGTCTTTTCCCCAATACCTGATGAGTTATTATTTGCTTACCTCTTTCTCCAACTAGAATAAATGCTCCTTGAAGGCAGAGACTTTGTTCTGATTTCTGCTGTATCCCTAGTACCTTAGCCGCTAAGTCACTTAAGTCGTGTCCGACTCTGTGCAACCCCACAGACAGCAGCCCACCAGGCTCCCTGGTCCCTAGGATTCTCAAGGCAAGAACACTGGAACACTGGAGTGGAGTACCTTAGAAGAGTGTCTAAAAAATTGCTGATCTATTGAGTGAATGTACTGAACGCACTCTCACTCTTTTTTGTTTCAAAGGCAAGTTCAGTTCAGTTGCTCAGGTGTGTCTGACTCTTTGCGACCCCGTGAACTACAGCACGCCAGGCCTCCCTGTCCATCACCAACTCCCGGAGTTTACTCAAACTCACGTCCATTGAGTCGGTGATGCCATCCAACCATTTCATCCTCTGTCATCCCCTTCTCTTCCCTCCTTCAATCTTTCCCAGCATCAGGGTCTTTTCAAATGACTCAGCTTTTTGCATCAGGTGGCCAAAGTATTGGAGTTTCAGCTTCAACATCAGTCCTTCCAATGAAAACCCAGGACTGATCTCCTTTAGGATGGACTGGTTGGATCTCCTTGCAGTCCAAGGGACTCTCAAGAGTCTTCTCCAACACCACAGTTCAAAAGCATCAATTCTTTGGCGCTCAGCTTTCTTCACAGTCCAACTCTCACATCCATACACGACCACTGGAAAAACCATAGCCTTGACTAGACGGTCCTTTGTTGGCAAAGTAATGTCTCTGCTTTTTATATGCTATCTAGGTTGGTCATAACTTTCCTTCCAAGGAGCAAGCGTCTTCAAATTTCATGGCTGCAGTCACCATCTGCAGTGATTTTGGAGCCCCAAAAAATAAAGTCAGCCACTGTTTCCCCATCTATTTGCCATGAAGTGATGGGACTGGATGCCATGATCTTAGTTTTCTGAATGTTTAGCTTTAAGCCAACTTTTTCACTCTCCTGTTTCACTTTCATCAAGAGGCTCTTTAGTTCTTTACTTTCTGCCATAAGGGTGGTGTCATCTGCATATCTGAGGTTATTGATATTATCTGAGGCCACTGTTTCTCTCCATTGACACTAATTTTTGTTCTTTTTTGTTGTGCTGCTTTTCCAGTACTGTTTACTTTCACTTTTTCCCCCTTCAGCTGTCTTCTGAATCTTCATCTCTTTGTTTTAAGAGTTGATCCCGCTCCTTTCCTTTCCCCTTCATTCTGAGTCTCTTATGATGGACAGTGTATTTCAATGAAATCCCTCTATTTGTCACAAAATTTATCCACTACTTTTTAAAAAATGACCTCACTGTAAAAATACAAAGAAATGACTGAGCATGTTTATCTTCAAGTTCGGGATACTCTTGCCTCTGGGAGTTGACTGAGGGATATAACTGAGGAATAATCAGAGGGCTTTAACTATAAATACTCTATTTCTGAAGCTAAGTGGTGTATACACAGGTATTGGTTGTACTTTTTTTTTTTTAACCTTTTTATATGTCTGAAGTACTGCATAATTGGGGGGGGGAAGTCTCTACTGCATAATCCGTTGCTGGCTAACTTCCCACATCTTTTAAAATTGTCCTATCCCATTTGTTGGTTTTGTTCCTAAAGGTCTGTAGATGTTTCTTTTCTTGCCCTCTTATAATTCTAATGGAAGTTGACCTACAACCCAATAATGTTGCCATTCCTCACTTATCCCACTTGTTGCATTCCTTTTCTTTCTTCCACCTCCTCTTATCTCCTGCCTTTATCTACCTTGTTGGCAGTAGTTTCCAACTGTAGCCAGAGGTTGACTCCTACTGTGCATCATCGGGCTAGAATCTGGGAGAAAAATTCATTTTGGACTTTTTTTTTTTTAATCTTTATTGAATTTGTTACAATATTGTTTCTGTTTTATATTTTGGTTTTTTGATGTTGAGGTATGTGGGATCTTAGTGCCCTGACCAGAGATGAACCTGCATCCTTTGTAGTGGAAGGCAAAGTCTTAACCACTGACCACCAGGGAAGTCCCCTTTTGGGACTTTTAAAAGTTATTTTTAAAAATAATTTTATTTATTTAATTTTAATTTTGGCTGCTCTGGTTGGTGCAGCAGGCTTTCTCTGGTTGTAGCTAGCGGTGGCTACTCTGCGTTGCGGTGCGCCGACTTCTCGCTGTGGTGGCTTCTTTTGCTGTGGAGCACGGACTCGAGGAGAGCGGGCTTCAGTAGTTGCAGCATGTGGGCAGTTACCCCGCAGCATGTGGAATCTGCCCAGACCAGGGATCAAACCCGTGTCCCCTGTGTTGGCAGGTGGATCTTAACCACTGGACCACCAGGGAAATCCTCACTTGGGACTTTGGATACACAAATTGGTGTTCTGACTTTCCTTTCATCACTAGTCTTTATAGTAATTTAAAATATATTTTGATCATCATCTTTTGTCTTTATTTGTATAGCTGGTATCGTCTCCCAATTTATGGCTTGTAATTTCATTTTATGTGTCACTGGTTCCAAAGTTTTTAATTTGGTGTATTATAGTTTATCAATCCTTTCCTTTATGGTGTATGATTTTAATGTCTAAGAAATTCTTCCCTAGTCTAAGGCCATGGAGTTATTGGTTTTTTCTGGCTGTGCTGGGTCTTCGTTGCTACGTGAACTTTTCTCTAGTTTTGGAAAGCAGTGGCTACTCTGGTTGCAGTGCACGGGCTTCTCATTGGCTGGGCTTCTCTTATTGTGGAGCACACTCTCTTGGGGATGCGGGCTTTAGTAGTTGCAGTTCCATGGCTTGAAAGCACAGGCTCAGTAGTTGAGGCACATGAGCTTAATTGTCCCAAGGCATGTGGGATCTTCCTGGACCAGGAATCAAACCCATGTCTCCTGAACTGGCAGGCAGATTCTCTACCACTGAGCCATAGTGTTATTCTTTTTTATTGTCTTCTAAACGTTTTACATTTTTGCTTTTTACACTTAAACCTTTAATCCATTTAGATAATTTTTTTTTTTTTTGCCACACCATGTGGCTTGCAGGATCTTAGTTCCCCAACCAGGGATTGAACGCAGGCCATAATAGTGAAAATGCCAACTCCTAACCACTGCACTGCCAGGGACCTCCCAGAATTGGTTTTTTAAAAATTGAATTTTGTATTGGGTGTTGATTCAATTTCATTTTTTCCCATGTAGATATCCAATTTTTCCAACAATTATTAAAAAGTTCATCCTTTCTTCACTGATCAGTGATACCAGCTCTGTCATAAAGTAGATTTTTGTATATGTGGAGTCAGTTAATGGGTTCTGTATTCTGTTAGGTTAATTTGTCCATCTGAAGCAACACCATGCTATCTTAATGACTAAAGCTTTGAAATAATATTTGATATCTGACAGGGTAAATCTCTTTTATGTTTTTTCTTCTTAAGGAGTATCTTGGCTATTCTTGGTTTTGCTAATTGATACAAATTTTAGAATCAGTTTGTCAAGTTGAATCTGTTGGGATATTGACTGGGATTGAATCTGTAGATCAGTTTGGGAAAAATTGACATCTTTGAAATATTCAGTCTTTCAGTCCTTGAACATGCTGTAACTCTCTGTTTAGGTCTTGAAGATTGCATAAATTTGAAATGTTTCTACTTTCATTACTGGTTTAGACTTTCATTATTTTTACCCAGACTGTTGCCTTAGCTTTGAACTGATCTCCCTATCTTTTTTTTTTTTTTTTGCGCCATGCTGCGTGGCATGCAGGATCTTAGTTACCCAACCAGGGAGCAAACCTAAGCCACTTGTAGCAGAAGCTCGGAGTCTTAACCACTGGACCTCCAGGGAAGTCCTCCTGATCTCCTTATTTCTAGTCTCTTTTTACCAAGAGACAGTCTACCACAGTGAGATCTGGAACTAGATTTAGGAGTTTGAATTCTGGGTCTCTCAGGATTGGACAAGTTACTTAACCTCTGTTGCTATGATTTAAAATAAAAATAATAATAATAATAGTACCTACCTCATGAGGTTCTTATGAACATTAAAAGAATTAATACATATAAAATAATTAAGACAATGTTAGACAAGCAGTAAATGCTCAATAAATGCTAACTTATTGCTTTGATTTAAATTCTAGTGTCTAACTTCAGAGCCTGTCTTCTTACTTCTTGTACTCTACTGAAGAGAAGATGAACGTAAGATACGTTTTACAGAGAAAAATTCATAGGACTTGTTAATGGGCATGAAGATAAGGGAGAAAGTATCAATCTAGGATGCCTTCAAGTGTTCTAGTTTGAGCATTTTGATGAATCATTTGCCATCTGGGACAAGGAGGAATAGAGGGTGGAGTGGTAGGGTGGGAAGGTTTGGAGGAAGATCGAAAGTTTGCATTTGGACCTGGTTCATTTGATATCCCAGAGAGACATCAAAGAGGCAATATTAGATACGTATTTAAATATGGGATCTGGAGTTCAAAACAGAAGTCTGGACCTAGGTGTGTTCGGGAGTCATCAGATTACTGTGATATTTAAATATATGGGAATTAAAGAGATCATCTGGGAGTGTAGAAAGAAAAGAGCCAAAATCACATCCTGAAGTTTTATGGAGGAAGAGGGGTTGCTACAAGGCAGTTGAGGAGGCATTGCTGGTGAGGTAGGAAGAAAATTAGGAGAGGATTTAGGAGGCCAGAGAGGAGAGTAGCTACTATAGGAGTTAGAGCTCTGTTGAAATGCTGCTGAAAGTTGAAGTAAAATGAGCCCAGAGAAGTGACAATTGAGTTTGGCTACATGGAAGTCATTGGTGGCCACGACAATCACTTTTTATTAGGAGTGAAAGCGTAACTGTCGTTGTTTGAGGAAAGAATCAGAGATGAGAAAATGGACACAATATATATAGATAATTTTAGTTGTGAAAGGTACTGAGAAGTGTAGTAGTAGTTGAAGGGCGATGTGGGTAAATTTTTTTTTATGAATGAGAGCTAGTCAAACATGAATATATGGAACAGTCTTATGGACTCTGTGGGAGAGGGAGAGGGTGGGAAGATTTGGGAGAATGGCATTGAAACATGTAAAATATCATGTATGAAATGAGATGCCAGTCCAGGTTCAATGCACGATACTGGATGCTTGGGCTAGTGCACTGGGACGACCCAGAGGGATGGTATGGGGAAGAAGGAGGGAGGAGGGTTCAGGATGGGGAGCACATGTAAACCTGTGATGGATTCATTTTGATATTTGCAAAACTAATACAATTATGTAAAGTTTAAAAAAAAAATAAAATTAAAAAAAAAACATGAATATATGCTAATGGTTATAATCCAATAAAAGGCGATTGATGGTACATGCATGGGGACAGTCAAGGGAATAACGTTTTTAGGAATTAAGAATACATGGATTCTAACTCCATGGGTAAGGATTAGCCTTTCCCAGTGGAAAGAATTTTGCCTTCATTGTATCAGGAGGAAAAAAGATGGTTTCAAGAGTAAGTAGGTTTGTAGGTTTGGTTGTTAAAGATGCTTAGAAATATTGCATGAAAGATTTAATTAGTAAAATTGTGTGTGGAGAGGCAATTGTAAGTAACATGGAAATACTCAGAAACTCTTTGCAGGAGTATAGATAGCCAAGTGCTCGATAGATTTTTTTTTTAATTTGTATGTATTTATCGGCTGTACTGGGTCTTCGTTGTTGTGCGGGCTTTTCTCTAGTTGCCGAGAGTGGGCACTGCTCTCTGGTCGCAGTGCACGGGCTTCTCATTCCCGTGGCTGCTTCTCTTGTTGCCGAGCACAGGCCCCAGGACACACGGGCTTTAGTGGTTGCGGCTCGAGGGCTCGGTAGTTGCAGTTCCAGAGCTCTAGAGCACAGACTCGATAGTTGTGGTTTAGTTTACTCTGCAGCATGAGGGATCTTCCTGGACCTGGGATCAAACCTGTGTCTTCTGCATTGGCAGCAGGATTCTTACTGCTGAGCCACCAGGGAAGCCTGTCAATAGAGATTTGATAATAAGTGATAGAAGCATTTTCTGGACTATTCATCCACAAGTATAACCCAGTTGTGTTTGCTGAGTAGCCTGGATTTTCTAATGGGATTATTACTCTTCCTATTATTATTGTTGTGGGACTCATTTAAACAATATTTATTGAGTACCTACTATGGCCAGGCCTTGTTAACACTAGGGTGACAAAACAAATGAGGTCTTTGCACTCTTGGAGCTTGCATTCTTATGGGAGGAGTAGTAAATAGGTAGGTATATAGTAGGTAAATAGATAGGTAGACAGACAGACAAGGTAGTGTCTTGATGAAAATGCATAGAATCTAGGTAGAGTGACAGGAATGTTTCTCTGTAGACGTGACATTATAGCAGAGATCTGAATGGTGCAAAACAATCTGGAAGTTTGGTTTGTGGACAGAGGAATCAACTGTTGCAAAAGCCCTGAGTCCTTTTAGTGAAATCAGTTCATTGATACTATCATTCTGTTAGTAGGACTTGCACAAATAGCCATGTGTAGAGAGCTGGTGTGCATCACCTTAAGAAATATCTTTGGAGCACTGAATAGGAGCTCTTGATTACATTTTCCTCAGGACTGTTTTAAACAAATGCAACTTTATGCCAGGCATTGAGTAATAATAAAGAAGGATAAAACTTGGATAAAATTTGTTTACTGTTTCTTTGCTGCCTGAAATGGTGCCAGGCCTAAAATGCTCACAAAATATTGAAAGAATGGATGAATAGACTTAGATTTATATTTGCTATTTTCTAGCCATTTAACCATGGGCAAATGTTTTTAACATTTCAAATTACTTGATCAGTTTCTTCCACTGGCAAATAAGGAGAGGGACACAGTTGCTCCTTGTGTGGATTAAATGCTAATTGACATGTAAAAAATCAGTGGTGGTAGTGGAGTTAGAGCAAGGGAAAGGAGCTTTATTTTGTCAGCTGGAATTGTTAGAAGAGGGAGAAGAGAGATGAGAAGTATAATGAGAGATGAAACTGAACAAGTAAGCTGGATCCAGTTTGGAAGGGCCTTGAGTGTCCTGTTGAGGAGCTAGTGTTTTATCAACATTTCAGTGGGAAGCCTCTGAAGCATTGTAAACAGAGTAGTGACATTTTAGATCTACATTTTTAAAGGTTACTCTTGACTGTAGATTGGGGGATAATGATAAAAAGCTAGGTATCGTTCCTGAAAAGGATTGAGGCTTAGTGAACTGGGTGTCTTCTGCATATCCTTAGAACTGCAATTTAATTCTCTCTCTATCCATAGTGTGTATCCATCTATCTACATACCTACCTATCTACTGTCTGTCTATAAAAGAAAGGGAGCAAAAGCAGTTCTGCCTTGATTGCATCATCAGGCCTAACTTGGGACATTTCCAGGGAATATGTGGCCCTTTTAGTAGAAAAGACCTTCATCAAAGGTGTGGTCTGAAGGAGAAGGCAGAAATTTTTCATAAGCCTTGCCACTGTAAGCATAAAGGGGAGAGAGGTAGCTAAAGTCTTTTGGCCATTTCGTAGGATAAGTATTCTGATACTTTTAGGATTTCCCCAAAAGTTATTAGTGGTTAAAGCGTTAACAAACAGGAAAATGTCTGTCTTTCACCGCAGAGAGGAATGGGGGACTAGCTAGGCTTGGTAGTGGGAACGGAATGGGCAAGGAATAAGAACCCCAGAAGTGGTGAGTGATGCTTGCTAATGAAAAGGGAGGGAAGTCTAACTACAAACAAACAAAGAAAATCAAAAGAACTGGGAGACATTTGGGACCTGAAAAGAAGCTTTGAAGTTTGGCAATATAAGGGGCTCAGTGTGGTTTCCCTTAGTCACAGGAAAACAAACAAAAATGTCTTCACAGATAGGTCATAATGTAATGCTAGATATCAGATCTTTGAGTACTGAAAGTGGAGCTCTGTTTTTTATGTCAAAACTGCCAGATTCTCTGGAATATATAACCCATGGTTGTCATTCATCTTCTAAATGGGAAGAGTCAGTGATTTCAGAAATTTAATAAAAGAGCCTGGTACTAATGATGCCACAGGTGATGTTTTCAATTAGCAGTGTTTTAATGAGATTTGTAGGCTGTAAGAGCTAATCCTGTAATGTAGGAAAAAAACTGAGAAAGCAGGGCTATATCTGGCAAATCTCCTGAGGTAGGGCTTTGCTGATTCTGATTTCTTTGATTAAACTTTTAATATCTTACAAGCTCCCTGGAAGTAAATTTGATTCTGATATTGGTCAGATTCTTTTCAGCTTCTAAAAATAAGTAAAGCTTCTAGACAGATTTTGAAATAAAAAGTTTTTAGTGACCAAGTTAAAGGAAGATAACACATTGCTTATAGAAGGAAATAAGTGGTAACTGGCAAATTATTCAGCAAAGTAGAAATGAGGGAAATTCAAAGATTTGGAGGGAGAAAAGAAATTAGCTTCATTTGGGGGGAAACTTTGAGATGTACTTGATAAATGACAACAATTCAAACCTCTGATCTCTCCTAACTGTGCTGAAGAATGGTTTATTCCCAGAAGCAATTCTTAAAGGGCTTAAAGAAACTTAAGCCCAGTACTGAGATCTGGGAAAAAAGTTCTAGAAACACTATTCCTAAGGAAAGACTGTTGGATGATCAGCCTCTCTTTCACAGACAGCATCAGCATAAAATCCACTTGTGGTGGATTTATCTAGCTCACTTCTGTTTTGAGGTCAGTCAACAGTCTCTGTTCCAGGTTTGAAGTTCAGATTTGAAGTTCCAGAGGCGTAGAGTTAAGCTACTGAGGGCAGAGTTGTATATAGAACACCTACTGTAAACGTACTAGGCCCTTTTGAGTTACATAATCTTTATTTTTAAATAATTCATTTATGCTTCCTCAAGTATTAGTCATACTTTAAGGGCAATGAACTGGAATGTAGAAAAACAGTAGGTGTTTGTAGAATAGTAAGATTTGTTGATGTGCAGAAAGAGAAATTTAGATGATAATGATGCTTTTTGCTCTAAGAGAATCTTATCTATACCGTGTTTATTACTATCTCTTCCACCTGAAAGAGGGCCCAGAACATAGTAGGTGCTCAAAGACTAGTGAAAGTTGCTCAGTTGTGTCCTACTTTTTGTGACCCCATGGACTATACAGTCCGTGGGATTCTCCTGGCCAGAATACAGGAGTGAGTAGCCTTTCCCTTCTCCAGGGGATCTTCTCAACCCAGGGATCAAACCAAGGTCTCCCGCATTGCAGGCAGATTCTTTACCAGCTGAGTCAAAGACTATTGGATGAATAAATGAAGGGGAAAAAAAAGTTTTAAAGAAATTTACTAATTCAGTGTCAAGGTGAGTGGTTTCTCTCCAGTAGTGGTGATGGAGTTGCACAGGTCTGAACAGACTCCCTTACCCTTAGTGCTGATGTTTCAAGATGGCTTGCTGAGGTCCTCTGTAAAGTCGAGTCTTGGTGCAGAAAGTTGGTCATGCTAGATGACACTGAGATCAAACCCTTTACTTTGGCTTAGACTGGGCACTAAGTAGTTAAACTCACCAAACTCTCCCCACCAGTTCAGATTTAGCTGGCGTGGGATAGGGCCTGGAAGGGAGTTTTAAAAGCTCCCCAGGAGATTCTTAATATTCAGCTAAGGTTGAGAGCTAGTGATGTTCATATGCCTTCCGTACAGACCTTTGATTTAGTAATGCAGTCTACAAATGTGACAGAAGATGACTTGAAAACTATCTTATATTTCCAATATTTTTTTCTGACTTACAAAGCAAGATTTGGACTACAATTTTTAAGATATCTTCAGTGTGAATATGTTGGCTGTTAGATTTAGCAGCATCCTTAGTTGCTTTATATGGGAGAGTTATGTATTATCTGAGTTAAAAAATGAGAGAGAGTGAAAGAGCCAAAAGTGACCCAATAAGGATGAGTTGAAAGAAGAATGATTTTTCTGTTGAGTACGATCTGTTTACTCTCTGTGGGTATTTGTTTAAACAAATTTAATTTAATTTGTTTATTAAAGTAGATAATATAGTATTTTTGGTTTACTCCCAAGCAGTTAGACGAGAGTTGTTTTTTAAATAGAGCTATTCTAAGAAAGGTTGATTTAATATCTTCCTGTATATAAACACCACTACTATTAAGTTTTATTGTAAAGAATTCTTTAGAAACATTGGAACAAGGGCATTTTCCTTTCTTTATCTTATTGGCTTAACAAAAGAAAAAAGAAAGTGAAAGTGAAGTCGCTCAGTCGTGTCCAACTCTTTGCGACCCTGGGGACTGCAGCCCACCAGGCTCCTCTGTCCATGGGATTCTCCAGGCAAGAATACTGGAGTGGGTTGCCATTTCCTTCTCCAGGGGATCTTCCCGATCTTGCAGGCAGACGCAGGCAGATGCTTTAACCTCTGAGCCACCAGATTTCTCATGGATCTGAGGATTGATTGTGCAGATCTGCCTCGTGTGGTGTCAGCTGAGGTTCTGTGGTCATGTAGGGGCCTGGGCTGGAACATCACAGTCTAATGCTAGGTTCTTCGGGACCCTGGGATGGCTGCATTAGCACCACCACTACCACATCCTACATCCCCACCCCTACACCCTGCCCCATAGCCTCAGGGTCTCTCTCTCCACTAGCCACTCCCTGTGATCTCTCCAGCAGGATGGTGGTGATGGTTTAGTCATTAAGTTGTGTCCGATTCTTGCGACCCAGTGGACTATAGCCAGCCAGGTACCTCTGTCCGTTGGATTCTCCAGGCAAGAATACTGGAGTAGGTTGCCATTTCCTCTTCCAGGGGATCTTCCTGACCCAGGAATTGAACCTGGGTCTCCTGCATTGGAGGTAGATTCTTTACTCACTGAGCTACAAGGGAAGTCCAGCAGGGTAGGCAGACTTCTTATATAGACCAAGTATAACCAATAAATAAAAGCAGGGAAGGCAGACTTCTGATTTATTTATTGATTGTGCTAGGTCTACCTTGCTGCGGGCTTTCTTTAGTCGTGGTGAATGGGGGCCACTCTCCGTTGTCATAAACGGGCTTCTGTGTGGCAGCACGGGCTCTCGGGCAGGTGTGCTCAGTAGTTGAGGCTCCAGGGCTCTAGAGCACGGGCTCCGTAGTTGTGGCACGTGGGCTTATTAATAGTTGTTCCATGGCGTGTGGAATTCCTGGACCAGGGATTGAACCTGTGTCTCCTCCATTGGCAGGCGGATTCTTACCCACTGTACCACCAGGGAAATCTGGTAGACTTCTTACCTGGCGATTCAGGGTTCCCCACAGTAGAAAAATGAAAGCTGACAGTCTTAAAGATTGGCTCCTAAGCCAGAGCTGGCACACAGCTATTTCCTATACGTTGCCTGCTGCTGCTGCTGCTGCTGTCGCTTCAGTCGTGTCCAACTCTGTGCGACCCCATAGACGGCAGCCCATCAGTCTCCCCCGTCCCTGGGATTCTCCAGGCAAGAATACTGGAGTGGGTTGCCATTTCCTTCTCCAATGCCTGAAAGTGAAAAGTGAAAGTGAAGTCGCTCAGTCGTGTCCGACTCTTCTCGACCCCATGGACTGCAGCCTACCAGGCTCCTCCATCCATGGGATTTTCCAGGCAAGAGTACTGGAGTGGGGTGCCATTGCCTTCTCCGATATATTGCCTATGTTAGAGCAAATTACTAGCTCGGATTCAAGGTGTAAGGAAGCCATTGAAGGGTGTGAATACCAGGAGATACCCATCATCAGAGACCATTTCAGGAGATTAGTTACTAAAGGGACATTTAGCAGCCTAATTAAGAGATCTCATGCAATTTTACTGGTTTATAAAACTTATTGGAAAAGACTTTTAAAATTAAAAATTGTAAAATTAAAAATTAAATTAAAGAATTGGAAAAGACTCTGATGCTGGGAGGGATTGGGGGCAGGAGGAGAAGGGGACAACAGAGGATGAGATGGCTGGATGGCATCACTGACTTGATGGACGTGAGTCTCAGTGAACTCTGGGAGTTGGTGATGGACAGGGAGGCCTGGCGTGCTGTGATTCATGGAGTCGCAAAGAGTTGGACACGACTGAGCAACTGATCTGATCTGATAAAACTTAAGGCTATACTTGGGTTATTTAGATTTTACTTATTTTCATTTTTTTCACCAAACTGTTTCAGGAATTGCCTTGTTACAGTTAGATAAGAACTGTCTAGCCACTGTTTAGCTAAAAGTGAGATATAAATGAAAAGAGCTTAGTAAGTTGTAGACTGATTAGGGGAAAGTGAGTACAGAATGGGGAATAATGTCAAATTTTATATTAGAAAAATTAATAGTTTTCCAGCAAATTTGGAAAACTCAGCAGTGGCCATGGCACTGGAAGAGGTCAGTTTTCATTCCAATCCCAAAGAAAGTTCAAATTACTGTACAATTGCACTTATTTCACATGCTAGCAAGATTTAGCTCAAAATCCTTCAAGTTAGGCTTCAGCAGTACTTGAACTGAGAACTTCCAAATGTACAAGCTGGATTTAGAAAAGGTAGAGGAACCAGAGATCAAATTGCCAACATCTACTGGATCATAGAAAAAGCAAAGCAATTCCAAAAAAAAATCTGCTTCTGCTTCATTGACTACGCTGAAGATTTTGACTGTGTGGATCACAACAAACTGTGGAATATTCTTGAAGAGATGGGAATGCCAGACCACCTTACCTGCCTCCTGAGAAACCTGTATGCAGGACTAGAAGTAATGTTAGAACTGGACATGGAACAACAGACTGGTTCAAAATTGGGAAAGGAGTATTACTCGTCAAGGTTGTATGTTGTCATCCTGTGTATTTAACTTATTTGCAGAGTACATCATACAAAATGCTGGGCTGGATGACTCACAAGCTGGAATCAATGTTGCCAGGGGAAATATCAACAACCTCAGATAAGCAGATACCACTTTAATGGCAGAAAGTGCAGAGGAACTAAGCCTCTTGATGAAGGTGAAAGAGGAGAGTGAAAAAGCTGGTTTAAAACTCAACATTGAAAAAACTAAGATCATGGCATCCGGTCCTGTCACTTCATGGCAAAGAGGTGGGAAAAATGGAAACTGTAAGAGTTCATTTTCCTGGGCTCCAAAATCACTGCAGATGGTGACTGCAGTCAGGCAAATTGAAAGGCCCTTCCTCCTGAGCTTCCCTGGTGGCTCAGATGGTAAAGAATCTGCCTGTAGTGTGGGAGACCCAGGTTTGATCCTTGGGTCGGGAAGATCCCCTGGAGAAGGGAATGGCAGCCCACTCCAGTATGCTTGCCTGGAAAATCCCATGGACAGATGAGCCTGGCAGGCTACAGTCCATGGGGTCACAAAGACTTGGACACGACTGAGCAACTAACACTTTCGTTTTCTCTTTCTTCCTGGGAAGAAAAGCGATGACAAACCTAGATAGCATATTAAAAAGCAGAGATATCACTTTATCGAGAAAGGTCCATATAGTCAAAACTATAGTTTTTCCATTAGTGATGTATGGATGTGAGAGTTGTACCATAAACAAGGCTGAGTGCTGAAGAATTGCTGCTTTTGAACTGTGGTGCTGGAGGACTCTTGAGAGTCCCTTGGACTGCAAGGAGATCAAATCAGTCAGTCCTAAAGGAAGTCAGTCTTGAATATTCATTGGAAGGACTGATGCTAAAGCTGAAGCTCCAATACTTTGGCCACCTGATGTGAAGAACCAGCTCATTGGAAAAGACCCTGATTATGGGAAAGATTGAGGGCAAGAGGAGAGAGGAGGCAACAGAGGATGAGATGGTTGGATGGCATGGACATGAGTTTGTGCAAACTCAGGGAGATAGTGAAGGACAAGGAAGCCTGGCATGCTGTAGTTCATGGGGTGGCAAAGAATTGAACATGACTTAACGTCTGTACAACAGCAAAAGAGATACCATTTATTGACTGCTCTTGGGCTTCCCAGGTGGCACTAGTGGTAAAGAGCCCACCTGTCAATGCAAGAGACAAAAGAGAAATATGTTTGACCCCTGGGTCGGGAAGATCCCCCAGAGGAGGGCATGGCAACCCACTCCAGTTTGCTTGCCTGGAGAATCCCATGGACAGAGGAGCCTGGCGGGCTACACTCCACAGGGTTGCAGAGTCAGACTGAAGCGACTTAGCACTGAAACATAAAAGTCCAAAAGAAAGAAAAATATAGGAAAGAAGAAAAATTATTTTATTTTAAAAGTTGATATGTAGTTTTTAGTACTTAGAATAGTCTGTCTGACACTGCTGCTGCTAAGTCGCTTCAGTCGTGTCCGACTCTGCGACCCCATAGGCGGCAGCCCACCAGGCTCCCCGTCCCTGGGATTCTCCAGGCAAGAACACTGGAGTGGGTTGCCATTTCCTTCTCCAATGCATGAAAGTGAAAAGTGAAAGTGAAGTTGCTCAGTCGTGTCTGACTCTAGCGACCCCATGGACTGCAGCCTACCAGGCTCCTCTGTCCATGGGATTTTCCAGGAAGAGTACAGGAGTGAGGTGCCATTGACACTAGTAGATACTTAATAAACATTTGAATGAATGACTGAAGTTTTCTTTTTAAAGAGGGAGTTATCAATACTTCAGGAAACATGTTCTACTTGCTAGCTAGTTCATACATAGTTTAGCAGTAGAAGAGTGTGTTCCAAGTAGAATTCATTAGAATCATCTTTGGCCAAAAGAAAGTGTAGATTTTGTTTAAGAACTGAAACTCTTTTTATGTCTTTTATGAAGAATATAATTTTTAGGAATCATCTATGTTAGGGAAAACTATACTGATGAGTTTTTGGATTTGCTATAAAGAAAATTTAGCGTGCCTTGATGGTATCTCTTTATTATGGTTTGTGTAGTACTTGTTTTGTCATGGCAAGTACACAGAGGTAAAAATGAAAAATACGCAAAGGTAAAAATGGGAAATTGTAAAAATATGTAGGATGGTTTATAAGCCAGTTGGTCTAGCCAGTATACAGGCTTTATAGTTATTTGGTCATTGCTTTCTGTAGCAGATGATACAGAGTAATATGCTTTGGACTCTAATAGCAGTGAACTTGTGATATTTCTTCTTCTAGAGGGCACTATATGCTGTATAGCCTTTTCTAATAACACATAGCCTTTCTAGGCCTAACCCAATCAGCTTCTAAAACTTGAGCAGGCTCAAGACATTTCATCCTTTTAGAATAATAAAACCATTTAATTGATCTTGTGATTTATCTTTGATTGGCTTAATTTGATGTTTAAAATCAGGCCAACTCTGAACTGATCAGTCCTAAACTGATCATTGAATCTCTTGGTAGACCTAACAAGATTTCTTTGCTTCAAACATCATTGCCTTGACTTACTCTTCAAACAACATGATGTTAGATCCCCTCATTTATTCTCATCTATTTCCTTAGATTTTTAAAGTCTTTTTAAAGTTCCACATTCAGAGCTAAGCACAGTTTTCAAGTGTAGGCAGTTTGCATAGAGCAGAAGGCCATTTCCCTCCTCAGCCTTTACTTTTAATGAAACATGATTATCAGCATTTTGGGCAGCCATAGCACATTTTGTCTCACTGAAATAGATTTTTTTAAGTCCTAGTCTTTCTCACATATACTGGGCCATTTTGTTGATGTTAATTCTAAGTGCATGACTTTATATTTATCCTTATTCAAGTTTATCCTGTTAGATTTAGCCTTCTATTCCAGCCACTTAGGATTACTTTAAAAGTTGATTTTATCATATATGATATTGCTTTCCCATCACAGATTCCTGTCTTTTGCATATTTGATCGTCATCCAAGTCATTTCTTTATAAAAACTGTTGCAGAGGACAGGTTTCCCTGAGGTCCTGTGGAGTATCACTAAACCTTCTTCCAGACTTACTCTCACTGTAGGTGCAGTTTGCATATAGTAGTTATCTTAACCACTTAACTTACAGAATTCATATTTTTCACCTTCAACAAAGATCTCAAGAGAGACTATTTTATACATTGCTGAAATCCAGAAATATTTATGTTTATAGCATTCCTTTGTCCAACCACATTTGAAAAGGAAACTGAGATAGTTTGGTTATGGTTTCTAGCGATCCTTGATGCTTTGCCTGAATACTCATAAACTTTTAACTGGCTTCCCTGGTGGCTCAGTGGCAAACAATCCTACTTGCAGTGCAGGAGACGCAGGTTCAATTCCTGAGTTTGAAAGATCTCCTGGACAAGGAAATGGTAACCCACTCCAGTATTCTTGCCAGGCAAATCTCATGGATAGAGGAGCCTGGCAGGCTGCAGTCCCTGGGGTCTCGAAGAGTCAGACACGACTGAACAGTTGGGCATTCTTTTAATAACTGTTTCTGTAGGCTTGCCTTGGATTTCATATCAGATCACTGTGGTGTAAGTGTGGTGTATACTCTCTTTTCATGTTGAAAATTGCTACTACAGACATAAAAAGCTAATGTGATGTTTGGCATTATCAGAACCAGGAGATTTGTCTGAGTTTACATACTGAGTGTCACCTACAGATCTCATCTTCTCATTCTCTAATTTTCCTGGTATACAGTTTCATCCAGGTATATAATTTCATTCCTGGCACTTTTTGATAGTCTCCTTATGTATTGTGATCCATTAATCCCATACTTGGTCTTCTTTTTCTATTCTTAAGGTGGTGTTTCTTTACAGAAAAGATAGAAGAAAAACCAGGGATCGAGATGTTCTCCTGTCTCTTTTTTATATTAATTATGTGTCATATACAACAAAAAGTGGACCTCTGCTTTCCCTTACCTTTTTCTGCAGGTCTCAGCAGTCTGTGAACTCAAGCTTGTTCCTTTTATATATTGTTGCCACTTTTTAAAAAATAGTTTTTCCCTTTTATATATATATTTTTTTTCTTGTGCATGTCCTTCTAATTCTGTGTTGATTGGTGAGCTTTCCACCCACTCTGTGTAGATACTGCCCTTCTTCTTCCCCTCCATCTCAGATAGCGTGGGATTGGCAGATTTCATTTTTGAGGACTTTTTTTTCATCTCAGACCATGAGCTTGGATCCCGTCTTCTTCACTGTTTGAACCCTGCTCTTAACTGTGTTCCTTATTCTTCTTCCAGCTTACCTGGCTTGGTTGCTTTCATTTGAGGCTCCCAGCACTTCCTCTTTTGCAATCCGTTTCTCTTTCTTGGTCAACTTAGATTCAGAATTATAGTTCTTATCTCTTCTGCTGTCTGGATGATAAACAACTAGCCAGGCAGGTTTTTTTGTTGTTGTTGTTGTTTTTACCACATATGCTACTTTTTAGTTGAAAAATTTTCACCAGTTGTTCAGGTAGCAAACATCTTTTATCACTTGTGACAGAGGGCTCTTACAAGAAAGTTAGCTGATTTCACCATTACTCAGTAGTTAGGGCATCTCACTGGCTTCATAGTAAAACTTTCAGGGCCATCTCTCCTTGCAAGGTGTCCTCCCTTATCTGCCCTTCCATCCTTCCCATACATCCAAGGAAATCATTCTGCTGTCCTCTCCTCTTTAAAAGTGTCATAGCCAGTTATTTTGGAGAAGGCAATGGCACCCCACTCCAGTACTCTTGCCTGGAAAATCCCATAGATGGAGGAGCCTGGTGGGCTGCAGTCTTTGGGGTCGCTGAGAGTCAGACACGGCTGAGAGACTTCACTTTCACTTTTCACTTTCATGCATTGGAGAAGGAAATGGCAACCCACTCCAGTGTTCTTGCCTGGAGAATCCCAGGGACGGGGGAGCCTGGTGGGCTGACATCTATGGGGTCACACAGAGTCGGACACGACTAAAGCGACTTAGCAGCAGCAGCAGCCAGTTATTTACTGGATACTTTTTTCCTTTTTATTTATTTATTTATTTTTACTTTTTTTCTTTTGAAGCTGACCTCAGGGTGTATAGTCTTTTCAGTTCTTGTCCTTTCATGCTGTAACTAACATAGGAATACTGGCATGTTTTCTTTCATATTTTCTTTTCATCATGATGGAGTCTAAAGTATTATAAATAGGGAAGTTAGCCGTTCATGGCATCTTATTGTCCCAAGTTAGTTTCTAATTTCCTTAGTTGCTATGGACACCTTTCTGTTTACCTTTCTTACCCAAGGTAGAGCTCACCAAACCTCTTCCTCTCTTTGCTCCAGGCTCTCTAGAAGAGGGTTCAGGAACTGGCAGGGCTGAGGGAGAAGGTTAAACTGTAGGTGTGCACTAGTAGAGACCATTCGGAGGCTGCCTTATCTCAAAAGGGTAATTTATACTTCAGGGGACCATGAAGCAGCTCTTCATGGAATCCCAGTTACAAACAGGAAAGATCATACCTGATACTGTTTCTGTTCCTCAGTGACTTCCAATCAGATGCTTTCTGCTAGGCCTCTACACTCAGGGGTGGTTTTTTACTTAGTGGCACACATTTTTAACATGCAATCAACTTTAGCAAGTAAGGTTTCTGTATCCTTACATTTAATCAGCGATACTATGAAATGTTGAGAATTCAAAAATGATCAGAATATATTAGGACTGGAATATTCTGGAGAATGCAGGCAAATAAACAAAGATATAAATCATGTCAACAAGTATTTCAACACACCAAGGAGAAGTTATTCCCTTTAAACAGCTCATGTTTCATTGGAATGAATTAAGTATATGAGGCAGAGAAGACAATAAAATGCTAAATTGGTAACAACCACTTAGAGTTCACTAGAGTTGGTTTTCCAAAGCTGCACTCAGTCAGAGAAGGAACAGACTTCTGTATTTCAAAATTGTTTCCTGCTGAATTGTTATTGTTGTGGGATAAGTGGGGGCCTAGAGCTGTGTTTATCAGTGACCTTTAGCCTTCACTTCTAAGAATGTGGAGCTGAATGGATTCTTGCTCCCACAGCAGAGTAAAAGCAGCTCAGTGTGGCAAGAACATGAGTGATTGTATTCAAGGATTTTAGATTTAAAAATCTCTAATGAGAGAGTATTTGGTTTGGCTGTACTGTTTTGAGTTGATTTTAGGGGTAGCAGTTTTCGAATTCTAGCCTCATTGACAGCCCTTTGCTTAGTCACGAGGGGCTAATGTGTAATGTATAATGTGTAATGCCGCATTATACTGAGAAGACTAGAAACTATTGTTATATATTAACCTTACTAGGCACTGATAACTTGAGAGGAACAAAACAACACAACCACCCTATGTTCATAGTTTTTCAGCTGTTGCTATGTTGCAAAATCTGATTGGCCTTGATTCTTGGTAATCATCAGTCATCTTTCAAGAAATCATCAGGTATGATGCATTTGGGGATGATAAGGCAGCTAAGTTTTCTGAAGACTGACGTCATGTTTCTTAATTTTGCTTTATTTTCCATACTGTTTGCTGTGGGAGCTTCCTCATTTTCCCGAGAAGAAGAACTGGGACAGAGTACTTTTCTAGAAACCCCAGTGCTTCTACGTTTTATATTATCATCTCAAGGGTACCATAGTACATCTCACCTGACAAATTAATATGGACAGAAAGGATTCCTTGCCTTCTCCACCCTTAACACCATGGCGTGAACAAGGCACACACACCTCCAGACCAGAGGAAAAGCAAAGCACACTTTGTTTTTCTTGCCTTTGAAATTATTTTTAGCTGTAAGAAACCTGTGTTTCATGAATACTGGTTTGCATCTCGGCTTCCTGGATTCAACTCATAATGCATATAGCCTTGCTAAACATTAGATGTCAGTTGAAAGAGAAATTTCCTTCTTTTCTAACCCTCCCTTTTCTTCTTTAGCATTTGTACCATCAAATTTCTATTATACTATGTGTATTCTTGGATCTTGCTTGTTTTATATTCCAGTAAGACTTATGATGTTTATGTGATTTGCATGATTATAGTCATTTTTCTATAAATGATTATTTTTGCCTGAATGTAATAATTTTATAATCTAATGTTTGGGAATAATGGAGGCTGCTGAGGGATATAGGTACACATAAGGAATTGCCTTTTCATCTGTGCTTAGTAAAGTTGATATTGATCTCTTTTTTATAATATAAGCATAATATTTAAATTATAGGTAAAAGTTTGAGTGTATTTCATTTTGAATGTGGAGAATGTTGATAAGTCACTGCATCCCTGACCTCTAACCTTTTAGTTTCAAGGGTTTACATTATGTGTCTTTTACCTTTCTTTTATATGTGCAAGTACACTGTGGCCTATACATATTTTTCTATTAAGAAAACTTTATTATAGAAAATTTCAAACATATATTAAGAAAATAATGATTTTGTACATATCTTCTTGTACACATCCCCCAGCTTTAAATATTTCGTATTATGACTCTTTTATAGATTCTTTACTACCAGCACCACCTGGGAAGCCCCTACCATTTCATCCTCTACTTACTCTTTTTTTTTTTTTTTAGTAAAATTTATATACGTTAAAATGAATTTCAGCTGTACTTTACAACTATGTAATCCATATACCGAACATAACATAGAACACTTTTATAGTCTAGAAAGTTCACTGGTATACCTTCACAGTTGATCCCTACCCTGGTAGGAAGTCACTGTACTTTTAAATTTTGCTTGTTTTAAAACATCATATATCATCCATTATATTGATATATTCTTTTTTCTGATTTCTTTGGTTGAATATCGCATCTGTGAGATTGAACCATGTTGTTGAATTCCTTGTTTTGCTGAGTAGTATTATATGAGTATACTGCAGTTTGTATTAATATATCCATTTTCTTAGTTATGAACATTTGGATTCCTTCCAGATTTTGCTTGTATGCTATGGATATCTATGTGTAAGTCTTTGGCTGTTCTTATACTTTCATTTCTCTTGAATAAATACCTATGGGTAGAATTGCTGGATCAAGGGGCCAATGCATGTTTACTCTTGTAAGAGACTGCCTACCATTTTTCTAAAGTGGTTTCATCATTTTACATTCCTACTGGCAAAGGATGAGAGTTCTAGTTGCTCCACATCCTTGCCAATACTTGGGTTCTCCTTCCTCTTCATTTTAGCTGTTCTAGTGAGTGTATGTACATAGTCTTTAAATTAAAATACATTTTATTTTGAGAATTTTGTGGCATGTCTTGAGATAATAGAAAATGTTCTTTAATTTGATTCAGCTCTTAAAATCCTTTTAAAGTTTGATCTGTACTGAATGCTGATCACAACAGTTGATCTCCAGGGCCCAGGATATTGTTTCTCACTAACCATGGCTAGAGGTTCTAAGGGAAAATTATTGGTAATCTTTTACACCCATTTTAGCCCCTTATTATTTCCGAAATACTTTCTTGTATGTTTATTCTTGACAGCAGATGTGGTTCCCATTTTATAGATGAAGCGATGAACACTCAAAAGAACTTGCCTAAGATTTGCCCAAGGGTTTTAGAGACTGAAACCCAGGACTTCTAACTTGGTCCCTTACTGTTTAGGACATCAGAAGGAGTTCAGTTCAGTTCAGTCACGTCCAACTCTTTGCCACCCCGTGAATCGCAGCACGCCAGGCCTCCTTGTCCATCACCAACTCCCAGAGTCTACCCAAACTCATGTCCATCGAGTCGGTGATGCCATCCAGCCATCTCATCCTCTGTCGTCCCCTTCTCCTCCTGCCCCCAATCCCTCCCAGTATCAGGGTCTTTTCCGATGAGTCAGCTCTTCACATGAGGTGGCCAAAGTATTGGAGTTTCAGCTTCAATATCAGTCCTTCCAGTGAACACCCAGAACTGATCTCCTTTAGGATGGACTGGTTGGATCTCCTTGCAGTCCAAGGGACTCTCAAGAGTCTTCTCCAACACCACAGTTCAAAAGCATCAATTCTTCGGCGCTCAGCTTTCTTCACAGTCCAACTCTCACATCCATACATGACCACTGGAAAAACCATAGCCTTGACTAGACGGACCTTTGTTGGCAAAGTAAAGGAGTAACATACTAGAATTCATCAGATATGTGTGTTTGCATATAAGAAGCTTTTTCTTGGAGGAGTTTGCTGGTAGGGATATCTCCATGTTAGTTGTATTCCATGGAGTGTGAGCTGACCTTGAAATATGTACTGGTCATTGATTTGTGCTTTTCATTTGGTTTCTTGGAATTTTGATTCTTGTTTAAATCCTTACAGTAGATGAGCTGATGTGCTTATAAAAATACTGTAGTTTGCCTTTCTGAGAACAAATACATCACTGAGAGTTCTAATTTGACATTTTGGAACCCTGCATACAGTTTTCAGAGCCGTTTTAGGAACCCCTGTCTGTGATTTCTAGAAACGCTCTTTGGACACTTAAGTGATTTTTAGCAGTGAATGTCTGTCACTGCCCACATTGTTGGGGTCAGAGGGATATCCCAGCAGGTCACCTGAGCTGGATGGTTAGAAAGAAACTTCACGGTGAGTAATGTTTATGGTTTTTGAAAGCAAACTGCAGTTAAAGGTTTCAGTATAAATCTGCTTTTACACCATTGTCAGATGTTAAAGTAAGGCATTTGTTTTATTTTAGTGATGTCCTTGCACTGCCCATTTTTAAGCAAGAAGAATCAAGTTTGCCTCCAGATAATGAGAATAAAATCCTCCCTTTTCAATATGTGCTTTGTGCTGCCACCTCTCCAGCAGTGAAACTCCATGATGAAACTCTGACGTATCTCAATCAAGGTTAGATGTGGTCTTACTCATTAGTATTATTCATAGACCTACTGGATTTGTGATATTTAATTAGGTACACTTATGTGTAAAAAACTATACCTTTCTAGTGTGACCTATGAAAGTCAAAAACTTACTTTAGAAATTTGAGTTTCAGTGTTGTATTTGATAAATATTCCTGGTTTCCTTCTTCTACCTGCCCATGTTTGGTTCTAACCTTCCCTTTTCTAATCCCTGTTCCCTGAACATCTGTTTGTTACTGTCTGAGAAGTCTTACTGTATCCAGCTCTTCTATTTACCAGTTGTGTGACCTTGGACAAGTTGATTAGACTCTACATTTCAGTTTCCTTATATGTGAAACTGAAATTGATAATACCTTAGAGAGTTGTATCAATTAAGTGATATAATTTATGAAAAACATTTAGCATTGTGCTTAGCATATAGTAAAGGATTATAGTTATTACTAATAATGTTACACTCTTGTGTATTCAGACAACTGAATTTTATTCTTTTTGAATCTTGGGAAGTTAACCTATGATAAATATAATATATAGTTACTTTTTCCTTCTAGGACAGTCTTATGAAATCCGAATGCTAGACAATAGGAAACTTGGAGAACTTCCAGAAATTAATGGCAAATTGGTGAAGGTAAAAGAAAACAAGTACTGACCCTTTTTGGATTAATATTTTTTCTTTCCTAAGGGGCTTGGTGGTAATCTCTCACCTACTATAGTTTGTTGGCAGAGTGGTAAACTGCTGTGTTATTTCTTAGGGGCCAGAATGAACCCACCTATTCACCTGGATTTTTCAGAGCTGCCGAAAGAGAAAACTTAGCATACCAGGCCTGGAGAGTCTCATGACTCAGTGACGTTCTTTTTGGGTGGAATAAAGTAGCCTCCTTGAGATCTTTAGAGAAGTTCCAGTGTGTCTTTGGATACTTGGTCTAGTAGCAAGGAAACCAGGAGCTACTGTTGATGAATAGCAGTTTTCTTAGTCTGGACTGATAGTAATGAACACAGTATAATTGAGATGGAGGAATCTGGTCAGCTGCTGTAGAAGATGATATAAGAGAGATGTCAACAGGCATGTCCACAGAGTAAGAGTAACAAAAGGAAAGCTGATGGAAGCAGCCCCTGCCTACCCTCAATGTTTACAGGTTGTGTGGTGGGTTAGCAAGCGAGGACTTGGTGAGGATTTCATATACATCTAAAGAACTGAGCCAGACATTGCATGGTAACAGTGGACACATGTATTAATGCTTCCAGTGGGAGTTCTTTATGCCTAGTTACCAATCAGGGCTGATGTTTAAGCCAAGTTTTAGTTATGGTACTAGTTAACTATGAGGATTATATTTGAGCAATTATAAAGTTTGCCTGGAAATATAGAATGGTATGGGTTTTAAAGTAAAACAGGTCTCAAGAAAAATAATTTTAGGTTGTGTCTGGAAGCCAGCTGGGGGTGACTCCTGCTAGTTTTCTTTGTCAGCACTGATTTTTAAGGGATCCTGTTATCATTTGATTTTGTTGCTTCCTTTTAGAGTATATTCCGTGTTGTGTTCCACGACAGACGGCTACAGTACACCGAACATCAGCAGCTGGAGGGCTGGAGGTGGAACCGACCTGGAGATAGAATTCTTGACATAGGTAAGTTAAGAGAATCCATTGCTTAGAAATGCCTTTAACTATGGTCTGTGAATTGGTTTTCTTTACTTGATATTTGCCTTGACTTACAATGCTCCAGGGGCTCAATTAACATGAACTAAGCATAAAATATTACTGGTGTAAAGATTTCAAAATTCAAGTTGAAAGTGTAGACACTTCAGTTCTGTAACAACTGCATCCATTACTAAAGAGTGCTTTTTGTTTTTGTTTTTCAATTTAGTTGTGGTAAAATATACATAACATAAAATTTACCGTTTTAACCATTTTTAAGTATACAGTTCAGTTGCATGAAGTACATGCCCATTGTTGCACAAGCCATCACTACCATCCATCTCTACAATTTTTTTCATCTCGCAAAACTGAAACTCTGTACCCATGAAACAACCATTTCTCATTCCTTCCTCTCCCCAGCCCCTGGCAACCACCATTCTACTTTTTATCTGTATGAATTTAACTGCTGTAGGTGCCTCATATAAATGGAATCATTATTTGTATTTTTGTGCCTGGGTTATTTCAGTCAGCATAACCCTCAAGGTTCATACATACAGTAGCAAGTGTTATAGTTTCCTTCTCTTTGGGAACACTGTATACACTGTTGTGGAAATTAAGTTGGTATAGCCACTGTGGAAAACAGGATGGAGGTTTCTCTGAAAGCTAAAAACAGAACTATCATATGACCTAATATTTCCACTCCTGGGTGTATATCCAAAAGAACCAAAAACACCAATTCAAAAAGATACATGCACCACAGCGTTCATAGCAGCATTGTTTACAGTTGCCAAGATGTGTGCACAACCTAAGTGTCCATCAGCAGTTAAATGGATAAAGAAGATGTGATACACACACACACACACACACACACACACATATACATCCAAGCTCTACAGTGTTAGCCTCTCTTCGTGAATATACTTTTAGTTCTGGCATCTGTCCTTGATCTCTTATTGGTTATTATCTCCTATTGGTAAACATAGTTGCTAAACAGACATAAGTATTACTAATTTTATCTGAGAAAACACTGGTTCTCCTTCAGGTATCTTGATATCCATTTGATAAACTGACTTTAGGATAAATCCAACACAGCTAATAGTGTGGAGTGGGACCCACGTAATGCTTTCTTGTTTGAATCATTGATATTAAAACAGTAGAGAAGTTATAGCACAGTTATAATAACAAATATTAGCTGGCCTTATCCCTCAATTTGAATTATTAATAGCAGTCAGGGAATAATATTTAAATACATGCCATATGGAACAGAAAGTTCTAAAGGCCATTCATTTTCCTCCCCTCTTGAATATAAGTTGTGTCATCCTATTATAGGATTCTTTGATGACTTCATGAGTCAGCTGTTATGTTAAATTTACCCACTTATATTTGTGATGCAGTGTTTTCTGTCTTTATTCGGACACTCTGCTTTATCCTTCTATAACAATCCTCTTAGTTTTTCTCTAGCAGTAACATTGCCCTTAAAACTGTAAGTGAAGCAGATTGTAAATTAAATTTTTCATGACACTAAACCCAGTGCGTAAACTAAATTTATCTTTAAGTAGAATTCTGGCAAATTAAAAGGAAACTACTCATAAATTGTCTTATTTTAAAAACTTTTTAAAGTGGAAAAAAGATGCTCAGAAGGAAAGTACTTAGGTCAATTTTAGCTCTAATTGAACTCTTTTTTGGCAAAAAAAAAAGTTGAGGGTGTATACACAAAAGTCTTGGTAATTCAGGACGAATGATAGAAGAATCGGTGCTTTCTTATTTAAACCCAGTGGCACCCAGAATTGTTCAATGATCACCATTTATTTCTCAGATATCCCAATGTCTGTGGGTATAATCGATCCTAGGGCTAACCCAAACCAACTAAACACAGTGGAGTTCCTGTGGGACCCTGCGAAAAGGACGTCTGTGTTTATTCAGGTAAGACGCTGTGGACAGGGCTCCAGTTTTGCAAAGGATTCAGGTAAGACACTGTGGACAGGGCTCCAGTTTTGAAAAGGATACCTTACCACCAGTTTGGTCCTTAAAGGATAAAAATGTATTAAATTTGAAATCTTTCCAGGGTTGCAACCTGTAAACCCCTAAACAAATGCAGACTTCTCAACATGTGAAAGCAAAGAGGAGTTTCTGAGTTGCTCTTCTAATTTCCCCAATTTATTTATTTGTTTCTCTCAAAAATACTTGCTAATGCATGCATAATATTTTATTCTTGGGATAAACTTACCTAACAGTTGTCTAGCATTGAGATTATCCTCATTTTTCAGTACTACCAAAGAAGTTATTTTGAACATCTTCATAATTAGAATCTGATTTTCATATCTGATTATGTCCTTTGGGTAGACTGCCTGAAAACTCATATTTGTAATAATGATAGCCAGTAGTTTATTGAGTGCTTCTCATCAGATAGTCACTGTGTTAACACTTTTTACCCATGATTTTAAGACTTTCAACAAGAATCCTGTGGAGTAAGAATATTCCTTGAGTCTTAGATAAGTTAATAACTTACCCAGGCAGGTATTTGGTCAACCAGGGCTCCACTATGAAGGTTTGTCAAGATCTTGGACTTTATGCAGTAGCCTAGCAAACAGTTTTCTTCACATTGCTCATGAGCTTTCATATTTACTATTCTCCCAGCATGGATGGTGCCTCTGTTTTCTAAAATCTACCATAAATTTCAGGAAAGTTTCATTAACAGAAACCATTTCTCTTCTATGTTAACTCTGTCTTTTCTGAAATAATTAATGAATTCCTCAGAGCAGCTTTTTGTTAACATTAGACCTGTACAATTACTTTGTTTGCATTTGTAAATCATTGAAGTTTTCCTCATTTCCTCATGAGAGTATAAATTCTTCATGATCAGAAAGAGAGTGTAAGGTTTTTTTGTAGGTGTTTAAAGGTTTTGCTGTTGCCCTAAAATGTTGCTGACTGGTTTGGCTCCTAATAGTACTGAAACCTGGCTGGATGGTATATTCTTTTCAGGTGCATTGTATTAGCACAGAGTTCACCATGAGGAAACATGGTGGTGAGAAGGGAGTGCCATTTCGAGTACAAATTGATACCTTCAAGGAGAATGAGAACGGGGAGTATACTGAGCACTTACACTCAGCCAGCTGCCAGATCAAAGTCTTCAAGGTATTCCTGGGCTTTGCGCTGGTCCTTGGACTTTTTTTCCTTGTCTTTCATTTGCAACATTAGTCACCAAGTGAGAAAGTCAGCTTGTCTCTTTTCAAAAACTATGAAAGCCCAGCCTAAATTGGAGTTACTGAAATAAGTACTGAGCTGCCCAGTAAAGAAGTTTAAATAGGGATGGTGGGAGAAGGGGAACTTGGAAAAGGGATTGTAGGGATATCATATGGATAAATACCTTCTCATTGCAAGATTCATTAACATGAAAGTATTTGGAGCATGACATGAAGTCCCCCTGTACCACTCTTACCCTGACCCCCCAACCTCTCCCCAGAGGTAACCAGTGTCAATAATTTCATATGTATTCTAATTCACTTCTGTGCTCTTATGTACACATGTACATAGATATACACGTATTTTCCTTTCTTTGAAACATAAACAGAATTGTATTGTATGAATTGTTTTGAAGCTTGCTTTTTTCATAACTATGTGCTTTAGAGATTTTTCCATGTCCGAAGCTATAGATCTCGTACTTGCCTTCAATTCCATTACACATTTAAATATCCCATTTTCAGACTTAGATTTAATGATGGATCTTGTCTTTACCTCATTGTATATACCTTTTTGTCTCACAAGTGATTATTCTAAGTTTGTAGAAGTAATGTTGAATCGAAGTGTGAGTACTTGAATTTAAAATGGAGTATTTCTCCTTTCAGCCCAAAGGTGCAGACCGAAAACAAAAAACAGATAGGGAGAAAATGGAGAAACGAACACCTCATGAGAAGGAGAAATACCAACCTTCCTATGAGACGACTATACTCACAGAGGTAAAAGGATTTCTTTGGGTGACAGTTTCAATCAGTACTTTTTACTCTTAAAAGAAATAGCCAATTATTTTGTAATGTACTATTAACCCTTGAATAACACAGGTTTGAACTGCATGGGTCTATTTATACATAGTTTTTTTTTCCCTGCTAAATATGTATTAATATTAAGGGTTCTCTGGTGGCACAGTAGTAAAGAATCCCTCTGCTGACGCAAGAGACTTGGGTTCGATCCCTGGGTCGGGAAGATTCCCCTGGAGGAGGAAATGACTACCCACTCCAGTATTCTTGCCTAGAAAATTCCATGGACAGAGGAGCCTGGCAGGCTACAGTCCATCGGGTTGTGAAGAGTCAAACGTGACAGCACACAGCTGTGGGCTACAGTACTACATGGTTTGCAGTTGAATACAGGGTGCAGATGCAGAGGACTGACTATCAAGTTATACCCAGGTTTTTGACTGTGGAAAAGGAGATGGTGCCCCTAACACCTATATTGCTCAAGGGTCAACTGTATACATATTATCATTACGTTGTATACCTAAACTAATATTATAGATATGTCAGTTATATTTCAATTTAAAAAAAATAGAAGAAACATCACTTCTAGTCTGATCAAAACTTATTTGTCCTCTTAGTTGTGAGGACTTATGAGGAATTAAGATTTACTAATCAAGATGTGCTTTTGAGGGACTTCTCTGCCAGTTCAGTGGTTAAGACTCCATGCTCCTGATTCGGGGGGACAGGTTCAATACCTGATTGGAGAACTAAGATCCTACATGCCGCACAGTATGGCCAAAAAAAAAAGGTGTGCTGTTCGACAAATGAATTTATCTACAAAACAGAAATAGTTACAGATATAGAAAACAAACTTATGTTACCAGGGGATCAGGATCAGGAAGGGAAGGATAAATTGGGAGACTGGGATTGACATATACACACTGTGCTGTGCTGTACTTAGTCGCTCAGTCGTGTCTGACTCTTTGTGACCCATGGACTGTAGCCCACCAGTCCATGGGGATTCTCCAGGCAAGAACACCAGAGTGGGTTGCCATGCCCTTCTCCAGACTTATACATACTACTATATATAAAATAGATAACCGATAAGGACCTACTATATAGCACAGAGAACTTACTCAATACTCTTTAATGGCCTATATGGGAAAAGAATCTAAAAAAAGAGTAGATATATGGTATATGTATAACTGATTCACTTTGCTGTACATCTGAAACTATTATCACATTGTAAATCAACTCTGTGTGTGTGCGCATGTGTGTGAGCATGCTTAGTCTCATCCAACTCTTTTCAACCCCATAGACTGTAGCCCGCCAGGCTCCTCTGTCCATGGAATTTTCCAGGCAAGAATACTGGAGTGTATGACAAAACCAATACAATATTGTAAAGTAATTAGCCTCCAATTAAAATAAATAAATTAAAAAAAAACATGTAGTTGAATTAAAAAAAAAAAAAAAAGAATACTGGAGTGGGTTGCCGTCTCCTCCTCCAGAGTATCTTCCCAACCCAGGAATTGAACCTGCACTCTCTTGCGTCTCCTGCATTGATAGGTGTATTCTTTACCACTGTACCACCTGGGAATCCAAAAAAAAAAAGATGGGCTATTTAAGTAACAGTGTTTTGGTGGAACTCTAGAGTCATGTACTTTCTGCATCTAAATTGCCTTTGTTTTTAGTGTTCTCCATGGCCTGAGATCACATATGTCAATAATTCCCCATCACCTGGCTTCAACAGTTCCCATAGCAGTTTTTCTCTTGGTGAAGGGTAAGTCTAGAAAGTGCAATTAGCTTGTGTTTGTCCTAAAAATATATTATTTCATTATGTCTCCATAAGCAAAATCTTTGCAAATCAGTAAGAACTTCTATTTGGTCAGTCTTTGATGGAATTATATATTAACTGAGGTTTGGATTATTATTATTATTATTCAAAAGAGACTAAGTTTTATGTGGCCTTCCCCCACCCCACCCCATTATTTTACTTATTTATTGGTCATGCCACAAGACTTACAGGATTTAAGTTCCTCAACCAGAGATTGAACCCAGGCCTCTGGACCTCCAGGGAATTCCCTTCTCTCCACTCTTAGAAAATAGCATTATGGTCAGTGTTTAGTGATTTGCGGACTGATTTTCTGGACTTTTCCCTTCTTCCTCTTACTGTTTATCTTGAGGTTATTTCACTTCCTGATTATAGCATGGTCATTGGGAACTGAAACACAGTTGTACAGACACTAAAATCTGTTTGGTTACTTATTTAAAAATGGTCCTAACACCTAATTTATTATAAATCTTTGATAATTGGGGGAAGAAGGTAAAGGTGAGAGCGCAAATGAAGTTTTGGAATTATCTATGGGATTTATTTAGTCTTGCCTTATTGTCTTTATTATCACAGATAATTGAAAGTTGGCATAGATGCCTACTCCAGTTAAAAAAAAGTTGTCTTATAGTCCCAGCATTCAACACATTTTCTACATAGGCCATATTGAAATTTGAAATAGGTTGTGAAATGTGTGACTAGCTTGATTGTAATATTTGCTTTTGAGTTTGTTTAGGCTCTGTGTTCATGCTGCTTCTGAAAGTATTTAATTAAGATAACTTAGAGAATTCCCTGGTGGTCCAGTGGTCGGGACTCCACACTTGCACTGCAGGGGGCACGGGTTCAGTCCCTGGCAGGGAACTAGGATCCCCAGGCTGTGCAGCACAGCCAAAAAAAGGCGGGGACAGTTAGCTAAAATATTCAAAATGCAACTAACAATTAAAACTAGATAGCAGTTGCAGAAGGAGTAGATAGATAACTAAGGCCCTAAGATAAGTTGATTACTAAATTTGAATTTTGCAGCAAAGGCCAACATTTTTAAATAGAGAAAGTTATTTTTTGAAAGAAAAATCTGTTACCACCCTATGGATTATACTTATAGAGAATTTAAAATATTATGCAAAACTTAAGAGTTCTAAAATTTTCTCTTTGTCATGTAGTTCAATATTAGGCTCTAATTTTTCTCCCATAAAAGAAGTAAGCATTAGGGAAGAGGGACAAACTACTGAGAAAAAGAAGTGTAGGGAAAACTCAAGGGTGTGGAGATAGCCCTTGGATAACAAATTAGCACTAATTTTTGAAGCTTTTAAAAAAGTAATTATTAAGTGTTTATTACTTAATAAACTTACTTAAAAATATATACTTAAAAAATATATATACTTTAAAAATATACTTATTATTAAGTATAAAAGTATATGATGACATTTTATTGTATACTTTTTATTCTAATTTTTCTTGAATCTATTTGTGTATATTTATATGCTTCACATAGTAGTAATATATTGATTACTTTTATATTTTGATATTTTTAGTTTATGGTCTAATAAACTTATGTTAGTATTGTTTATGCCATAATTTAATCAGTCCCAACTTACTGGATTTTTTTTTTTCAATTTCTTCAATAATAAAAAATGACATAGTTTCTACTGCTCCCCACCCCAAAGTCTTTATGCTAAAATAATAGATGATAGAAATGTTGGATCCAAGAGTTAAGAATGTTTTATGAGATAGTACAAATTCCTGTAAATCTCTACCTTTAAGACTTACAGTGATGCAGAGTGAGATGACAAACCCTACTACGTTTCATGGACTCATCCTTTCATTTTAAATGTTTCTTTAGAAATGGTTCACCAAACCACCAGCCAGAGCCACCCCCTCCAGTCACAGATGTAAGTCCAAAGTTAAATGTCAGTTACTGGCCATGTCTAATAATACTTTGGTGACTGTGTGATTCAGTAGAAATTCCCAACTTTTAGAGAGTATTATTCATTCTTTGACTAAGAAAACTAAGCAAACATTAAATTTTGACTAAGAACCAGATACTGTGCTGTATTTAAGGAACTTTCGGTCTAGTGGGGAGGATAAAGATGGAATTTCATGGGTATCTTGCATGGTTAGAGAAAGAAAACCTGACGTATAAACAGCTTCCGAGCAAACTCCGTCTGAATGTGGGTGTATTTGGCTGTTGTAATGTTTACCTTTTTAAAGTTGAGTCTGTTTAGTAACCAAAAAAAATACTTTCCCTTTTTCAGAACCTCTTGCCAACAACCACACCTCAGGAGGCTCAGCAGTGGTTGCATCGAAACCGTTTCTCCACGTTCACGAGGCTTTTTACAAACTTCTCAGGTTAAATTTGCTTGTCCTTTGTTTTGCCAGCATGGGATTTCTTTTATACTTTAGGAATTCCTGATATTCCTGTGTTATTGGGGGAGGAAGAGGCGGCTCTTAATGCATTTTTCTGATTAAATGAATTCCATTGAACTCTTCAGATTTTCTCACCAGCTGCAACTGTGCTGTGAAATACTCAAAAAGAAAACCCTCTTAAACTCATTTAGAAATATTTATTCTATACAATACCTTTAAAATATATTATCCATACAGTATTTTATCAAGGAGCATTGCAGGTAGTCTGAAATTCCCCCCCTGATATTACTATATTTTCTTTGCACATTTCACTTTTATTTAGCATCATCTCCGTAGTACCACGTATGGTAGGAATATATAAATAGATAAGGCATAGTTCCTGTTCAGTCACCATCTAGTATCAAAGAAAATCCAAATCAAAATAAAACCTCGAAATAAGGAAAACAAATAGTTGTGATGCATTAGATAAATGTAGACAAAGTGAAGCATTTGGAGAAGCGTCTGGAGTTAGGGAACATGTGTGATGCGTGAGGTAAATTTTGAGGGCTGAGGAGGAGTCTGTTAGTCAGACAGCAGAAGAATATTTTAGGCAGGAGGAACAACTTACTTATTAGGCATGGTCAGTATGATGAAAGCATAGGGTTGAATGAGTAAGTTAATTGGGTCTGAATTGAGAAGGGAGAGGATGCAGAGGCCAGGTCATGGAAGGCTTTATATACCATGCAAGAGATTATGACTATAGCTTACTGGTAATGAGGTATCCTTGTAAGAGTCCATTTTAAAAGTCATTAATGAAGAGAATCTTTGCCTTTATCACCCATTTGCTTATATTTATTCCAGGAGCAGATTTATTGAAACTAACTAGAGATGATGTGATTCAAATCTGTGGCCCTGCAGATGGAATCAGACTTTTTAATGCATTAAAAGGCCGGTATGTAATTAGTGTTAACATATCAGTGGGGTCGGATTCCAAATGGATTTGGATTCAGGGACTCTTCACAGTACTCTTTGTGCAGCTAAATACATCTTGTCAAAACATTCTATTTGAATTCCAGCTGTGTGCCAAATAAAGATGAAAATTATCTTTTCCTGTACTTGATCCAAGAAATTCCTCACGATATTTCATTTTTCATTTCCAGGTAGTTTTTTTCATTTAATTAAATATTCATTGTCCCTATTATGAGCCATTAGGCTTTAGTGATACATTGATGAGCTTTCTGGAGAGAGAGAGATAAAGATGATATACAATAAGTATTTTGAATAGTAATAAGTGTTTTAAAGAAAAATAAACAAATAAAAACAAAGTTGTAGCTTGTAGAGTACTCAGAATATAGTCAGGGAAGACCTTTCTTCAGAGGGGATATTTAAACTGAGTTATGAGAAGGATGGAAGCTTTGGAGTCATAAGGGAAGAGGGTTTTATGCAGAAGAAACAGCAGGTACAAAGGTCCTGAACTCAGTTTTACTAGAGAAGAGATCATTCTTAGGTTTTGGCAGGAATTCATGGAATGTCTGCTTAATACAGAGTAAGAGTAATGCCTGAGAGTAATTAAGCAGAGTGATTAATGTCTGCTTAATTTCAAGTCTCTGTTTGGGATTTACAATTTAAGTAGGTAGTAGTAATATTGGCACCCCACTCCAGCACTTTTGCCTGGAAAATCCCATGGATGGAGGAGCCTGGTAGGCTGCAGTCCATGGGGTCGCGAAGGGTCAGACACGACTGAGCGACTTCACTTTCACTTTTCACTTTCATGCATTGGAGAAGGAAATGGCAACCCACTCCAGTGTTCTTGCCTGGAGAATCCCAGGGACAGGGGAGCCTGGTGGGCTGCCGTCTATAGGGTCGCACAGAGTCAGACACGACTGAAGTTACCTAGCAGCAGCAGTAGTAATATTGATGGGAAAAAAATACAGGTCAGTGCCATAGAACCAAATCAGTGACTAAATAATGAACTAAGATTATGAAGTATTTTTGTTTATTATTAAAGATATTAAATCAAGTTGGAAACTTTTAAGCAAAGAGGTGAAATTCAAGGGTTGATTACTAGGCAAAAAAGAATGGATCATTCGTTTTTAAATGTATTATTTTCAGAGCATTTAGAAGTAGGAAGGAATAAGGTGATCAGAGCAAGAGGTGATTCAGTATGGTTGCCTATGAAGAAAGAACAGAAAGGCTAAAGCTGACTAGGAGACAGTCATGAGGGAAATGAGATTTTCTAGTCTGTGCCTGGAGAATCCCAGGGACGGTGGAGCCTGGTGGGCTGCTGTCTATGGGGTCGCACAGAGTCCGACACGACTGAAGCGACTTAGCAGCAGCAGCAGTCTGTGGCATTGGTGCTCTTAAGTAAAAGGTATATCTTTGAACCTTAAAAAACAGTGGCTCACACATACTGAATCCTTCTAACCTTTACATCAGAGGTTACAAACTCAATGACTACAGAGGCCACGTGTAAATGAGTGACAGTCAACCCTAGGATGTACTGAAGAATGCATGTGAACCATGCCTGTGGGACAGCTGATTGGATTTTGTTTTGAAGAATGAGGACCTTGGATTTTTCAAGGAAAACCAAAGATTCAGAGGTTGATGATGCCTTCTGTCGGAATGAATTCAGTTAGACACACACACACACCCCAGTGAGGAGTAATAATTCATAGCAAATGAGCTACACTGGTCCAAGGGCTGCCAGTTTTCAACCTGTGCTGTATAGTATTAATGTAGACACAAAGGTTCTTCTGTAAAATGTGCTCACCATGAGAAATGTCACTAATAGTTTTTTTTTTTCTCCTCCTTAGGATGGTGCGCCCAAGGCTAACCATTTATGTTTGTCAGGAATCCTTGCAGCTAAGGGAGCAGCAGCAACAGCAGCAGAATCAGCAGAAGCATGAGGATGGAGACTCAAATGGTACTTTCTTCGGTAGGTTGTTCTGGACAGGCCAGGACAGATATGAAGAAAAACGAAGAGATGACTTACGAACGTGTGTGATGGGAATTTATCAGGCAGCAGAGTCAGTATTTGCTAAAAGTAATGGTAATTGCTCTAATGTTTATTGAGTTCCTAATGTACACCAGGCACTATTCTCAGCACTTTTACAGGATTTAATTTTTACGACTGGTGTCTCCTCGTTGCAATAGATTTTATTGTTCTTCCCCAACATTTAGGTGAGGAAAATGAGGCTTAGGGATGTTAAGTAATTTGCCCCAGGTCGCACAGCTAGCAAGTGATTGAGCTGGGATTTCCATTCAGGCAGTCTGCTTCTGCATCCTTTAGAAAAAGTGGGCCTTTGTAGTGATCAGATTGCCTTTAAGAGCAGAGAAACTCTGTGCTGACTGTCTTTGCTTTCTCCCTCTTGCAGTTTACCACGCCATCTACCTAGAAGAACTGACAGCTGTTGAACTGACAGAAAAAATTGCTCAGCTTTTCAGCATTTCCCCTTGCCAGATCAGCCAGATCTACAAGCAGGGGCCAACAGGCATCCATGTGCTCATTAGCGATGAGGTAGATTGCTAGCACAGCTGAATCACCAGATGACAGTGATCTGTCTGCGCATATGATGGGAGCAGGAGCTGTTCCATGGGGGCAGCATGCTCTGTTTTCCAAGACAAGACGTTTTCAAACATTTTTGTTTGTTTACCTCCTAAGATAATTTTTTAAAAACTGCGTATCCCCTTGTACATTTTTAGATTGACTTAATAGTTTTTGTTTTAAATTTAAATAGTGGCAAAAAAAGTGCCCATTTTGGGGAGTATTATAGGACATATAAAAATGAAATGATTGCTTCATTTTTCTAACTATGTTTCATGTAACCTGAATGCAAGAGTAATTTAATACCACTGTCATCTGTTTAAAAAAATACATGAATATACTTTTTTAACAGAATATTTATATCATTTCTTTGTTTTCTTAAGCTGATATTTTCATTCACTTTCCCCATAGAATTTCATCTTACCATAGTCTACTTTTATGCTTGAATATCTTTTATTAGTTTTTCCTACTATATTTCTTTGAAACAAAAACTTGTTTCAGTGAAAATTTAAAATTATCTGTTCTGGATAGAATTATCGCCATAATTGTACAATTGATTAAAACAACATAAATGTATTATATATTTTGATAAGTAATTGTTAAACATTAAGAAAAAACTTATTAAAAGTACATCTAGGTAGTTCCCTGGTGACCTCATGGTTAGGATTCCAGGCTTTCACTGCCAAGGCCTGGTTCAATCCCTGGTCCAGGGACCACAAGTCATGTAACTTGGCCAAAAATAAATAAACACAATGAAAGTGCATATATTAATGAGATGGATGAGATTAACTGATTCCTTACCCATTCTCCCAGACACAATTAATTCATAGATAAATACTGCCTATTGATTGCTAGAATGGAATAGAGTTCAACATCAATTCCATCCTGTTTTTTTTCCCCTAGATAAGAAATACTGTGGAATCTGATTCACATAAATTGATAGATAGGAATGGATGAAGTTTGCTATAATAGCATTGCTGGATTTTTTTTTTTAACTTCTGGGTTATGTGCCAAAAATTACATAGTGATGGTATCAAAAATTTTTTTGAATCATCTGTCACTTGACAATTTGTGGTTATGTCACTCTTCAAGTCTGGTGAAAGAATTGAAAACTTCATGGCTCCAGGACTATATCACCCAGTCATTCTAGTTCTCATTTGCAATTACACTTTTGCATGCTGAAGGCTTTTATAGCCTAGGGTAGTACATCTCCATAAGATCTCAGGAGGGTGAAACTCTTGCCTTTACTTTATAAAATGGGGAAAAGGCGTTTGAAAAGGGAAGTGAGAAAGGAAAACAAGAGGTTCTCAGGTGGTTTTAGGAGAGAACAGACATAGATGTTTAATTCCTCCCATATGGGCCTGTCTGGATCTATGTGCCCCTTGGAAAGTCCCGGGGTTAACCCAGGAAAATGCATTCTCGAACTTTAAGAAAGCTGTTTCAGAGTGTTTAGCTTTTAAAGCTTTTGAAAACTAAACAGGAGAGAAAACAAAGCAAAGGATTGTTTTTCATTTATATCTAGTATAATGAAAATCCACATAGGCAAAATAAATACAGCAAACCAAGGTTTTTAATAACCAGCAATATTTCCTTGTTTTTTCAGATGATACAGAACTTTCAGGAAGAAGCCTGTTTTATTCTGGACACAATGAAAGGTAATAAAAAGTAAGATAAATGCCTTTTTCGAAGGAGTCTGAGTGTTTTTTAAAATAGTAATTCTTTGAGGAGAGAGGGAAAATATGAACCACCATATTTGAGATAAAGAATGTGACATTATTGGAGATTATTTCTTTATATGAATTGCCATTGTCAGAGTAGACAAAGTGTGACTTTCTGCCATCAACTTTTACCTTCCATGGACAAGTGATGAAATTGAGGCAAAATGTTGTTTTTCTAGTGTATATTTGTTACATGTATTCTGTGATAATTAATAAGTATACTACACTTTGTCCTCCTGTTTTTTCTTTCTCTAAAGAACCTTCAGTTCAGTTCAGTCAGTTCAGTCACTCAGTCGTGTCCGACTCTTTGCAACCCCAAGAATCGCAGCACACCAGGCCTCCCTGTCCATCACCAACTCCCGGAGTTCACTCAGACTCACATCCATCGAGTCAGTGATGCCATCCAGCCATCTCATCCTCTGTCATCCCCTTCTCCTCCTGCCCCCAATCCCTCCCAGCATCAGAGTGTTTTCCAATGAGTCAACTCTTCGCATGAGGTGGCCAAAGTACTGGAGTTTCAGCTTTAGCATCATTCCTTCCAAAGAAATCCCAGGGCTGATCTCCTTCAGAATGGACTGGTTGGATCTCCTTGCAGTCCAAGGGACTCTCAAGAGTCTTCTCCAACACCACAGTTCAAAAGCATCAATTCTTCGGCACTCAGCCTTCTTCACAGTCCAACTCTCACATCCATACATGACCACTGGAAAAACCATAGTGTTTTGGAGGTGACTAAAGATGATTCTTTTTTCTTTTTCTTACAGCAGAAACCAATGATAGCTATCATATCATACTGAAGTAGATGTGGCTGCTGCTTCGTTCACCTATGGGAAATTCTCCTCTTGGAGGGGATCACAAATGGAGATTTGAACGGCTGTAGCAACCTGACCTGTCTAAGTGGGGGAGTCAGAGGCATAGGCAGAACCCCAGCCATCTATGTTGGGGCACACATGGATTTCTGCCTGACATGCATTTCTGCAACTGTTTCTTAGTTAACATTTCTGGATTCTATTGTTGTTGAATATCAATAGAAACTCCACATCATTTAGGGTGTGTGTGTAGGGCATAATGATGATGAGAATTGTGTGATGTTTAATGGAAAGATGTTAAATTTTGTGGTATGCAGCCCATGTAATTTTTTTTCTAACATAAAAGCAAACATCTATATTCCATAAGACTAGATCCTCAATCTTTTTTGCCTGTGAAAACTTTATCAAAGAAGAGAAATGTGGAGAAAGAACAAAATTCTTCTTTTAATTCCCCCCTAATTCAATGCCGAATAGTAATTTTGGCTAACATTTATTGCACATTTAGTTGTGCCAGGCAGTGTGATAAGTTCTTTAAATGGATTATCTTGTTTAAATCCTCTTAATAACCCCATATGAAGTAGGTAATGATGATCCCTAATTGAAGGTAAGGAAATGGAGACACAGAGCGGCTGAAGAGCTTGCTGAGTAACAGGCAGCTGGTAGATAGTGACATGAAGCGCAGACCCAGGCGGGCTGGCTCGTGTTCACTGCTGTGACTGCCCCCTCACAGTCCTCTGTGCGTGCCATCATTTCTTACTGTGGCTCCCCTGGTGAATCACACGTAACAGTGAGCAAGAATTGACAGAGTAACACCCAAAGGGACAAACCACACCTAAATAACGACGAACCAATCAAGAGCTACAAAAAATGAAAACACAGACACTTTCAAAGCATCATTAGTTGTCAGATTCACAGAATTTAAGGCAGTGAAAACCAGGGACTATCTGTTATTCCCCACATTCACTATTCTTGAATGACCTCAAACTATTTATTAATGAGTTAGACTAACCTCTGCTTTCTCTTTCCCCTCTGCCTCTTGTCTTGGGATAGGAAGTTCTCTTACTCATGTAGCGTTCTTTTATATAAGCTTTACAATTCATCCCCACCCCATTCACATTTTTCCCATAAACTTTAGTTCTTCTGATTGTAATTGTGTGCGCTTGTGTGTGTGCATGTGTAAGACTGTGGGTCCTTTTTTCACATGTAAAGTTTTATCCAGAAATCCCTCTACATGTTATGCTGAGTTGATAAACAATAATGTTCAAAAGATTCTGTATTGGATTTGGATCTGTGTGTGTGTGTGTGTGTGTGTGTGTATTTTTAAGCATTTGATAAAGTTTAAATGTTTTTATACAGAGATTTTTGTTGTTGTTCATTAAAATCAACCTGCCAAATGGTCTTGATTTCTTTTGATTTGAAAGAAATTGAAAATTTTTAAATTGGAAAATTAAAGTCAAATGACCTTATTTAAAATTGACCTGGACAGCTTGACATATTAGGCCGAAATACTTTTTTAGTGACTGATTACTGGATGTCTGTATTTTTCTTTGGAGGGGGACATTTCTAATTGTATTATGTTCCTAAGACTGGTTCTCAGCCTCAAGGGAGTCAGCTGTCTCCCCAGCAGGCTAATTTTTATTTTTATTTATTTATTTATTCCAGTCCTCTGAATGTTAGGCTGGGAGGATTGGACTTTTAAGGTCCTTTCTAAATCTGAATCTGTGACTCTTGTTTACTGTAAATGATACACAGAATTCTATTAATATATTTACTATAAATTTTATACTTGTTAATTTTTACTTGGAGTTAGAGGATTTTTTAAGAGTAGTTCTCAGATTTATATAGAGATGAATTTATATGTTTGTAATCATAGGTCTTCAAATTAACTAGGACATCTCTTAGGCTTTCTTTAGCTCCAAAAAAAATATTTGTAGTGCCAGTGCTGTATAATTGGTAAGAATTGGTACAGTGATAGAACATTGTAATTATTCAGTTTCCTTTAAAAACTTTCATTTGTTCACTATCGATCTTTTCAATTAAATAAAAAATTTAAACTAGCTTTTTCATAATGAAAGTAATACACAAATTGATAAATTCAACAATAAAGAAATTCTACTTATAATAACTATTATAACTTATGATAAAGTATAACTTTTTCTACTTATGTCCTAGTCCCACTCTATAGAGGTAGTCATTGCAAAAAGTTCCTCTCTCAAACACACAAACACACACACATATGCAGATGGGCTCATGTAGTATTAATGGTCTGCAGTTTTCTTTTTTGTGTTTAACATGTCTTGAACATCTTTCTATATTAAAATTTATAGTTTGACATCATTCTTTTGAAAAATGGCCATTCCCTATGAATGGCATTTAGGCTAAGTCCATTTAAGCATATATTCTAATAATTTTTTGCATTTATTTCTAAGATACTTTCCAAGGAATAAAGTTGGCTGGATTTTACCTCTTTAACCATGTGATAGTTGGTATTTAAAATAAAGAAGATGGTTTAATATTTCCAGTAGAGTGAGGCTATATAAGAAGGAGAAGGGTTAGACTTTAGACCCTCCTGAGAACTGTAATAGCATCCTATTTGACTTAGCATTGTCTGTACCGTCCCCTTGAAGTGTAATAGGTTCCATCCAGAAGAATCTATAGTATAAAGACTTTGATAGTTAAAAGGGAGACATTGGAAAGTAAAAGGATCATTGCAGAATTCTTATGGATTGAATACCAGTCACGACATAAAATGTGATTACTAAGTAATGAGGTCCCATATTATGCCCCAAGGATAAGAACATTTGCCCACATAAATGATTTAAGAAGCCATTTAAAGGGAGCGGAAATGGAGGTTGTCATTTTGTCTGGAGAGAGATTACAATATGACAAATACAAGACAACTAGAGTCTGAGAGACCTGAGAAAGTGAGGTCCTCATGACGGGGTGGACGTGATTCCTGGAAGTCTGGCACCGTCAGGCACTGGGTACGCTATGAGGGGCAGAGCACGATCTGACCACTGTGAGTTGGAGGAGCAAGGGGAAGCTTGGCAAGTGGAGAAGGCTTGGCATAATGTCTTAGGCTTAATGAAAGAATGTTCTGAAAACCCTTTGTATCCCCAAGTGTTCTGAGAAAGTCTTTTGTATAGGGTTGCTGCAGAGATTTGGGCTGTCTTCAAACTTCCATGAAGTACTGGCTGAAGCTTCAGCATTTAGTTTTGAAAGTAACACAAATTTCAGATGCAGATATTTTAAGTCAGGACTGAGTTTTTCCTTCTCCACTAAAGCTTTTTTCTCTGGCCAATACCTAATAATTCCAGGTAACTTGGGACCCAAGAGCTCAAACTGAACCTTTGTATCATTTTTCTGGATTTTTAGTTGGCTTTCTTGGCTACGGATGATTCCTCTATGGCAATCTGATCTGTTATGGCCTCTGCTGGTCTGTTTTGAAAACTCCAGCCTCACCAGGAATGGCACAAATGCTCCCATCTAGCTGTATCTTTTTACTGATATGTAAAACAGTCCTATTTCATTCTTCTGCTTCTCCTAAAAACTGCTCATATTTTCTCAGTTGTGAGCTAAGGTTTTTCCCGCTAAAATATATTTATTTTTATTTGTGATTTAATTTTTGTTTCATTATACAAACTCCAAGACTTAAATGAGGAAGAAAGATGCTCTACGTGATGTGAAGTTAATGGCATCAGTACTTGTTTTCTGTTCTATTAATACTTTATTTCTCCTCCTTGCTTCTTTTAATGACCTTTTATTTTACCTTTGACCTTAAACTCCCATCTATTTCTACTTCCTCCCTTTTTCCTCATCTTTCCTCTTCACTTCCAGATTTCTTCTATATTTTTCTTTATGAATACTGGCCTGTTCAACAAATTAATTTGGAAATTACAACTAAATATAGCATTTGCATTCTCAAATTCAGAGATGTAAAAGTTGTTTATGGGCTTCCCTGGTGGCCCAGTGGTATAGAATCTGCCTACCAATGTAGGAGATGTGGGTTCAATCCCTGATCTGGGAAGATCCCACATGCTGTGGAGCAACTAAGTCCTTGCACCACAACTAAAGCCTGTGCTCCAGAGCTGGGGAGACGCAACTGCTGAGCCCACTCGCCCTAGAGCTTGTGCTCCATAGCACGAGAAGCCACGACGAGCGGCCTGTGCACTGCAACTAGAGAGGAACCTCCCCTCACCACAATTAGAGAAAAGCCAGAGCAACGCTGAAGACCCAACACAGCCAACTTAAAAAAAAAGTTGCATATGAATTACAATTTTCAGCTGGATTAATATCAATTATAAGAGAACTTGGTATTTAAAAAATACTAATGTGTTACTTACTATGTGCTATGCTGTGCTTAGTTGCTCAGTCATGTCCAACTCTTTGCAACCCCATGGACTATAGCCTGCCAGGCTCCTCTGTCCATGGGATTCTCCAGGCAAGAATACTGGAGCGGGTTGCCATATGCCCTCTAGGGGCTCTTCCCAACCTAGGGATCAAATCCAGGTCTCCTGCATTGCAGGCAGATTCTGTACCGTCTGAGCCACCAAGGAAGCCCTCAGGAGGTAAACAGCAATCTGCAGTGATTAAAATGAGGAATGTGTACCTCACCCAAACAGTACTATTTTGTATTATGTGGAATCTGTGGGGACATGAGTAATAACCTAGGTTTATTCTGTTCTGTGGATCTGTGTTTTTGTGTATTTGTGTAAGGTGAGGTACACATTCCTCATTTTAATCACTGCAGACTGCTGTTTTCTTTGAGTTCTTTTTTTTTTAATCACTGAATCGCCAGTGAATTCTCTCTTTCTGAATTCTAATGTCTAGTTTTTCATTTAAGGGTTTAATTAATATCTTTCCTTAGACATCTGTATAACTTTGCTTGAGCCTTTCATTCACCTTTTTTAGGTTTATTAAGCTTGACTTCTCTAAATTCATCCTTGCACTCTAGCTCCTCAAAAATGGTTATTTTGCTTTATTAATAGATTTTTGTGTGTCTTACACACTTATGTACATCAATTTGTGAGTGTCTTTTTTGAAACTTTCCTTGATAAAACATACAGCTGCTTCTTGTTTGTGCTTTTCAATTGCTATGGCCCTGTCTTTCTCCCAGATTTGCTCTACTGATCTCTTTTGGTTAGTGTGGAATTAGTCACAAAGGTGCCTGTCTCTCTAGATCTGGATTCTAATTAAATGTAAATTAGTAAAGTAACATACAGCCTCAGGGCTAAATCTACAGATTCCCTATTGAAAAACAAGTAACAGTGGCTTGGATTTTTATCTTAACTCTTTCTCTAAGCATCTCAGCACAGAGTATCCTCTGATCTATTCATTTTCAGCCTCCCAGGAGAGTGTACTCTTTTATCTTTTGTTTGGTAAAGAGTGGTTGATAAAATGTATACTTTGGTGTCAGATGAACCCTTGTTTAAATCTCAAATCTTGGGCTTCCTGGATGTGTCCTTGGACAAAACAATCTCTTAAACCCCAACTTTCTCATCTTAAAAAGGAGATAATTCTTAATTCATAGGGTTGTTAAGGAGATTACAAAGGATAATAAGTATAAAACAGTTATGTCTTGTTGCAGTTTTATTCCCTTGCTTAATAAATTTAGGATACTATTGAAGGCAAGATCACCTCTACAACTGAAAGACAGACGTGTAAACACTGACCAGGATATAAAATTTGACCTTTGGTTTTTGTCTTTGTTGTTCTTGATCATCTGTCTTTCCTTCCTACTTGAGTTTTTTGCCCCTAAAACTCACCTAGCCATGAATTATGCATGGTCTGGAACAAAACAGTCACACTTAGAATTAGATGTCATGTCCGTTGCTATAATTTACATATTAATATTAGCATTTCTTTTTTACTTTTCCTTATAACTTCTACTCTACTGCACTCCTAGTCATTTGACCTCCACTGGTCCTGCTTGGGCTATAAGCAGAATCACAATTATTATGAGTGAACTGGCACCATTGTAATAACTTACCTAGTGATTCTATCAAGACAATGAAATATGGTGAATAAGTGGCTCTGTGAGAAGTGGTTGTGATGTTTGTTCTAACAATCCAGATGATCTTTTTGACTGATCTATAGCTTACTGGCAAACTGGATTCTGCTGTCTTCTCAAAGGATGTGCTAACTTTGCTTTGACTGTCTTCTAATTTGGTGTCATTAACCAAGAAAGCTTGGGTATTGAGGCTGATGGTACTCTGACAAATTTCCCTGACTGACTGCTCAGATTCTAGATGTGTTGGTATATGAAACACTTTTAGCCTACCCAACATGGCCTTCGGGCTACTTTTTGTTACTCATCCCACTGACTCTAAACATTCTGGGGTCTTCTCTTCCTTTTTGATTCCTGTCTGTCCAGGAAAAACAGAATCATCAGATCAGATCAGATCAGTCGCTCAGTCGTGTCCGACTCTTTGCAACCCCATGAATCGCAGCACGCCAGGCCTCCCTGTCCATCACCAACTCCCAGAGTTCACCCAGACTCACGTCCATCGAGTCAGTGATGCCATCCAGCCATCTCATCCTCTGTCATCCCCTTCTCCTCCTGCCCCCAATCCCTCCCAGCATCAGAGTGTTTTCCAATGAGTCAACTCTTCGCATGAGGTGGCCAAAGCACTGGAGTTTCAGCTTTAGCATCATTCCTTCCAAAGAAATTCCAGGGCTGATCTCCTTCAGAATGGACTGGTTGGATCTCCTTGCAGTCCAAGGGACTCTCAAGAGTCTTCTCCAACACTACAGTTCAAGAGCATCAATTCTTTGGCACTCAGCCTTCTTCACAGTCCAACTCTCACATCATACATGACCACAGGAAAAACCATGGCCTTGACTAGACGAACCTTTGTTGGCAATGTAATGTCTTTGCTTTTGAATATGCTATCTAGGTTGGTAATAACTTTCCTTCCAAGGAGTAAGCGTCTTTTAATTTCATGGCTGCAGTCACCATCTGCAGTGATTTTGGAGCCCATAAAAATAAAGTCTGACACTGTTTCCACTGTTTCTCCATCTATTTCCCATGAAGTGGTGGGACCGGATGCCATGATCTTCGTTTTCTGAATGTTGAGCTTTAAGCCAACTTTTTCACTCTCCTCTTTCACTTTCATCAAGAGGCTTTTGAGTTCCTCTTCACTTTCTGCCATAAGGGTGGTGTCATCTGCATATCTGAGGTTATTGATATTTACCCCGGCAATCTTGATTCCAGCTTGTGTTTCTTCCAGTCCAGTGTTTCTCATGACTCTGCATATAAGTTAAATAAGCAGGGTGACAATATACAGTCTTGATGAACTCCTTTTCCTATTTGGAACCAGTCTGTTGTTCCATGTCCAGTTCTAACTGTTGCTTCCTGACCTGCATACAGATTTCTCAAGAGGCAGATCAGGTGGTCTGGTATTCCCATCTCTTTCAGAATTTTCCACAGTTTACTGTGATCCACACAGTCAAAGGCTTTGGCATAGTCAATAAAGCAGAAATATATGTTTTTCTGGAACTCTGTTGCTTTTTTTATGATCCAGCGGATTGTTTTTTTGTGATCTGCTTTTTTTCATTTTGCAGTATTGTATCTTGGTCTCTCTGAGTCTCTTATATCACCTAGGGGAGAGAACTGGAATTCTTGGCATTTTTCCAAGTCACTTAACCTCTCAATTCTAAAACTGAGATGGCTTGGTACCCAGTAGATCTGGCTCATAGTTCTTGGTGGCAATGTAAGTGCACCATGCTGTGGAACCAGCCTAACCAGAGTTTAAATCCTGCCATCCATCCGTTTGATAAATAAAAAGCTCCTAAATGCCAAATACCATGCTTTGTACTTGGTGCTGAGGATTCAGTAAACAAAACAACTTCTTACTCTCATGAAATTTACTCAGTTGATAAAAGACTGAAGGATAAATATATGTCAAATGGTAAATGCTTAAGAAATATAGGGCAAGGGGCTAGATACTTAGGGGAAGCCCCATTTTAGAAATATGGTTAAGGAAGGGTCTCTGATAAGGGGACGTTTGAGCAAATATTAAGTGAAGAAGTAAGTATGGGTCTAGCTGGTGAAAGAGTGTTCCAAGGGAAAAGGCCCTGAGATGAGAGCATGATTGTCCTGTTGCAAAGAATCTAGTGGGCCAGGGCAGTTAAAACAGAGAAAGGGAGGGGAAATGTAAGAGACAAGCTGACATACAGGATGGTGGCTGGTGAGGCGAGAGGACTCACCTATATCTTACAGGGCCTTACAGGTCAAAGGAGAGACCTGTTCTTCCATTCTGAGTGAGACAAGACCAAGACTGGTGTCCTTGGCAAATGACGTACAACATTTCGATTTCTGAGTCTTCGTTCTCGGTTTTAAAAATGAGTTGCAAAATTGTGAAGATCAGAAATCACGTAAGAAAATTTGGAAAGAAAATAATCCATCAATACACACTGAAGATTACTCTGCATTGCTTCTATTTTCTTTATACTCTGGGCAGGCTGCAGCACGTCGCGCTGCTTAAGACTTAGATCCCCTGAGCGAGGATAAGGGGGATTACGTTCCTTAGACCTGGAAGTGCGGGCCTGATGAAAGGAAAAAGGGAGTTTTAGACAAGAATCTGTTTAGTCATCGAAGATCTGGAGCTGAGGGTCTCCTCTCATCCTTTTCAAAAGGCTGCAGCGACGTCAAACTCGCTTTCCCAGGCTGCAGCGGAATCACCACCTCCTGAGTCTGTTTGCCGGAGAGTTTCGGCTCTGCGCAGGTAGCCGCCTCCAACTCCCGGCATGCCGCTGGGCGTAGGGCTAGCACGTAGACTCCATTTCCCAGCCTGCCCCGGGGCTCAGTCCGGACGTGCCGGCGCCTATAAGAGCCAGAGCGCTGCGGCCGGAGCCTATTGTTAGCCGGAGCCGGGGCGGTTCTGGGCGGCTGCTGCCGGGGGGCGCCCGAGTTGTCGGAGCCGCCCGCCCTCTGCCGCCTGCCGGCCGACCTGCCCACCCATCGTCCCTCCCCGCCCTGCCGCCCTGGGAACTCCCAGACCGTCTGTGCGGCCCCGGGACTCGCTTTCTCCTCCCTCCTTCCACTTGGGCTAGGGCGGCGGCAGCGGGGGCGGCCGAGACCATCACGGGAGGAGGCAGCTGCGGCGGAGCCGGTAATGGGCCTAGGGGTGGGGGGCGGAGGGTGCCTCCTCGTCCTTTCTCGGGATCGGCCCCCGGGCGACTGTGGAGGAGTGGTCAACCCAGAGCCGCGCGGATGGAGGGGTCAGAAATGAGGGAGGCACGGACGGCAGCGGTCGGGGGGCGGGGAGCTAGAGCGCCGCCGGGAAGGGAAAGAGTCGGGAGAGGCGTGGGAGCCAGGGGCACGGAGGACGCGGGCCCGGACTGCGGGGGCAGCTTAAGGGAGACCGACCAGCGGCTTAGAAGCCGGCAGGAATTCGGATTGCGGGTTGAGTTCGGAATGGAGTTGAGATGATGTAGGATGGAGGGAAGTCAAGGAAGGGGAGGGGGGAAATAGAAGAAAATGTGGGAGGAGTGGTTGGGAATTTGTGGGAAGCAGGCAGGAAAGGATGGGAAGCTGGGTACGGGCTGCAGACGCTTGGAGTGAGCAGGAAGGTTCGCAGGAGTCAGAGTGAAAAGGTACCCCAGCGCTGAAGGGTTCAGCGGGGGTGTCTTATGAAGGGGAACTGGTGACTGGACACGTCCTTTCAACCCAGGTTCCTGAGGTCTCCCATTTTTTTGCGGCGTTGTGTGGGAAAACGAAAGCATCAGTTGCCCTAGTTGTTAGTTGGATCTTTTTTCACAGGCCCAAACACGCAGCCGACTGCCATCCATTCCTTTTAGTACGGTCTTGATTCATCCTTTTAAAGGGAGCTAGAGTGGCAATGTGACACATACACGGTTCTTAAGTATGAAACGTTAGAAGTTATCCCCGAGAGACACAGTGCCCCCATGTCTTGCAGTTTTCAGTTCAAGGTAAATCCATCGTTAATTCAGATTTTCCTTTTCTTTTACCGACTTTCCAATTTGCCAATGTCCAGAGCCAGGAGGATGTTGATGTGTGCCAGAGTTATAAACGACTGGAGATCCTTGAGAATTCATGGGTCCTGCAGCACCATGTTCCAGGTCTCCCACAAAGATCTCATGCCCTTCATAGGATGGGAGTTTAGACACGGAAAGCCAGAACCTAACCTTGTGTCAGTGACCGGATGAAACCAGAGAGGGAGGGTTGGCGGGCAAAAGCTTCCTTGAAATTCCTAGTTTAAACAAAATGTTTTCACTTGAGCACCTTGTGAGTTCATGATCCTGGTTATCACAAGGACACATGGAGCCACAAAATTCATAGTATTTGAGGAGCAGCTCACATTGTTTTGTAAAAGGAGAAGCAGGACTGGTCATCTTATTTAGGTTGATCTTAACACTTAGCAACAAGCTTTCCTTCCTCTAATCCAGCTACACATGGTAGCACTGACATCTTACTAGAGATTTTCGGCCCTTGACCTTTAGCAGAAGGTTGGGTTCCAGTAGAGTAGAAGTGGACTGTGAGAGGTACCTCGTCTTATTTTGGACTCATTTAGGAGAGAGATTTCATTACCTAAACTCTGTCAATACATTCTGCATCCACAGAATTAGGGGAGGGGCAGTTCCTTTCTTGGTAGTCTCACATATGCTGGGTTTTGGGGTTTGAGGGCGGTTATAGGAATCCTCATAGGCCTGAAAAGGCTTAAGCTTAGTACTAAAATACATACATGCTGTAAATCTGTTTTATTTGATGCTAGCCTAATCTTTTCTATATACTATGGATCTGAATTATTTTGTATACCTTTGGGAAATGTTCAACTAGCAGAAATACTTAAGAAAAGGCAGTAAGGCATGCAGCTAGAAAGTGTCAGCTGACCTTTCATTTTAATAGCACAAAAGCTTTTATAGAGGTTTGCATTATTTTCTCCAAAAGCATTTATTCTTTGAGTTGGTCATTTTGACAGTGAACTGTCAGTTATGACCTGCATTTCCAATCTCATCTTATTTCGGTATGGGTTAAGTGCTTGGAGTATAAGTTAAAAGTGTTTTTCTTGAACCTAGGCATTGATCCTCTGCCAAAGAATAAATAGTTGAGAGAGGTGGGGATGACTGATTTCTAACTGTGGTTGGAAAGGAAGTTGAATTGATAAATTGAAAAGTGGAACCCATTGTTGTTATTGCTGTTTCAGAGAAGGATTTCTTCAGGTCACAGTGGAAGTGGATGGGAGGTTTCTTGGTGCTCGGTGGACATCTTTATCTCACAAGTCAAGTTCACTCCGGAAAGCTGGGTTGAAATTTTAAGTTATACTGGTTCTCAGGACAGAATTTTGGTTTTTTTTCTTTCTTTTTATTTATTTTTTGATAAGAATGGGTTAATGGCAGAAAAAGTGATGCTAACATCCTGGATAGGGTGAAAAGAGCTCAGTCAGTATGCACATTACTTAGATATATAGCTATTCAGATGATTCTCAGACATTTTAAGGAAAATATTTTTCTCCCAGGTTTTGCATCTTTTTTTCTTCTTTCTTACTAGCCTCCTCCTATCATTGCCCAGAAACCTCTTTTCCAGAAATGGGAGTGAGGAAGACATAGGAAAAAAAAGAATAGAGAAAGCAGCCAGCAATTCTGGCCGCCCAGAGTGCACAAAAAGTGACCTGAAGAGAAAAGATAGCCTGGGGGCACCTGGGTTAAGACAGTGGAGGATTATATTAAAACACCATCTTGGACCAGACTCAATCACATGCAGGGCTTAAGGAGAAACATTCAGAAGGAACCCACACTACTGGAAGCAAAGGGACACCAGAACAGAGGACAAGAAAGGACAAGGAAGCACATTTGCTTCCCTGGTGGTCCGGTGGCTAAGACTGCCTTCCAACGCAGGGGGCATTGGTTCAATCCCTGGTTGGGGAACTAAGATCCCACATGCCACAGGATGCCGCCAAAAAAATATAAATAAGTAAGACTTGTTTAAAAACTTGATTTAAAAACGAATCTATTACTCAATGGACATGAGTTTGAGTAAACTCTGGGAGTTGGTGATGGACAGGGAGGCCTGGCCTGCTGCAAGTCCATGGGGTTGCAAAGAGTTGGACATGACTGAGCGACTGAACTGAACTGATGAGTACCTTCAGGCTTAGGAACAAGGCACTTCCCTAGTGGCAGTATTAACTGGTTCTCAGTTAAAACTGAAGCTGGACTTCAGTCCTTTCTAAGAAGGATTTTGAGCTCAAGTCAGCTTTTTTATATGGTCAATAAGATTTTTTGGTGGGGAGGAAATGTTGAGTTCAGTGGTCAACATTGTTTTTCTTTTTTTATTTCTCCCCCATAAGTACTCCATAGCAAGGGTCTCACCTCCAATAATAGAATGAAATGAGATTTGTTAGTTAATAAGCATCTTTAAGCCCAGCTGAAATCTTAACCTTAAATAAAAGTCATGGCTGTCTCCATTCTTATCCTCGTCCTAGGAATGTCGTGACCCAAGATCATGTCCTAAGAATGTGATCTCCTAAGATGGGTAACCTGAAGAACAAAATTGATACTTTGGGCTCATTTTTAAATTTAATTACAATTTGTATCTAGGACTTGATTTTTTTATCTTTCTGGCCAGTTTATTTCAGGAGTGTGCTGGTCTGAGACCTATGAAGACAGGTTTCTTAGGTGCATCTTGTGACTTGAATTTTTATGAGCTCTGGCTAGGTAAATTAAGAAATACCTACTTATTAGGTCTGGTTGACTGTGGAGCTGAACCAAGAGCAGGCAAATTGCTTCCAAAACACAGGCTAGAAAATCAGCACTGTAGCAGGCACCTCTTACCACCACAGTGTATTCTGGGGAGTTGCTCTGCAGTCGTGCAGCCCTGGCTTTCTGGGCAGTGTTGTTATTCCTGCTGCATAATTAGCACTAGTGAGATCATAGTCTGGGGAGATTCTGGCATTACTGAGGCAGAGCAGGGAGCTTTCGCATCATCATATGTGGCCCCGGCTCTGACAGCGTTTCTGTTGAGCAGATTCATATCCTCGGGAACTCAAGTCCAAAGATGGAGGAGAAAGATCTGTCCTTGGGAAATGGACTATCCCAGACTCCTTGGTTGTGTGGCAGCATGTTGAAAACACTGCCTGCTGTAATAATGTAACCAGAGTAAATCGTCACTTCTTTGCTATTTGTCATGCCCTTGCCAGTTTCTTTATAGAGGGCAAGGTTTGTAAAGGGAAGCCTTGCAGAGAGGATGATGGTAGGTCAAGCGAGCCCAGGTTTATGGAGCAGTAGGCAATTGGGAAAGAGTCTGGGTTTCTAATCTTCAGTCCATTCCTTCCCCCCATACCAACCCAACCCCCCCTTCAGTCCATTCTTTAGAATCTAATTTGTCCTTTTCAGGAGCCTGGTGAGACACTTTACATTTGTGAAGATCTGAGTAAAGCATTTCCCTGTCAGTGTACTTTGAAATTGAAAGCCTACAGCAGTGTTTCCCAAAGTGTGTTCCGAATCCTTTGCCCTGTAAGATACTCTAGAAACAGAGGATTACAGATGTGCGGAAGCCCTGCCTTCTGTTTCCTCTTACCCTTCACCAGGTTCTTTTAACATATTAAAAGTCTCTAAAAGGTCTTCGTAAAAGCAGTTTTCTTAAGTATTTTGACACAGCAGTCTTATTTCCATGTAAAAGCTATTAATATGTTAATATCGTGTGGGGGGTGGGGTGTGTGTGTGTGTGTGTGTGTGTGTTAGTCGCTCAGTTGTGATGGACTGTAGCCCACCAGGGGCTTCTATGTCCACGGAATTCTCCCAGCAAGAGTACTGGAGTGGGTTGCCATTCCCTTCTCCAGAGGATCTTTCTGACCCAGGAACTGAACCTGGACATTACAAGCGAATTCTTTACCATCTGAAATTCTTTACCTGGGGGCATCAGGGAAGCCCCCCACCCCACCCCTGTCTCCAATTTTCAGATACAATAAAAATTCAGTTGTTGTAGGAGGAAACTGAGGCACACTGACACACGCCCCCTGCCCACCCCCCCACCCCCCCAACACCCCAGGCCTCTGTTAATTAATATCTGTGGAACTAGTTTATTTAGTGGATACAGTTTGGGAAATGCCAGGCTATATTTCCAGAAAAATAATTGGGTCTAGTATAGGTTGAGGCATAGCCTAATTCTGCCTTTGATCCCCAGTCCCTCCTGCGGGCCCCGTGGAGAGCTCTCCTGGGCGAGCAGAAGAGCACTACTGTTAACCCAGGGCTAATGAAGCCTTGAGCCCAGCTGGCTTGGAACCAAAGGCCTTCACTCCACTGGGAAAGGTGCTGCCGTTACTCATCTCATTATTCGAAGAGTGATTGAGGCTGGAGGGGCTAGGGAGAAACAGAAGGAGGAGGGTGCTGACTGGAATAAGTAAAGATATGACCTTGTCTCAAGAGAGCAGATGTCCGTGCTAGTGACTCAGGGGCCTGCTTTCTGCACTTGGAGAGCTGTGTGCATAGACTTGGGAGTGGTCTGTCTCAGGACTGGAGCGCTGATTCCTCTTCTCCCTTGGGCAGAATCCTAATGCACCTGGCTACCTGCTGGTGAGCAGGGGCTTTGGGGCCGACGTGGTGGGCTCCCCCAAGGAAACCCCTTTGAAACCAATGGATGCATTCACGGGCTCGGGTCTCAAGAGGAAGTTTGATGATGTGGATGTGGGCTCATCAGTTTCCAACTCCGATGATGAGATCTCCAGCAGTGACAGTGCCGACAGCTGCGACAGCCTCAATCCTCCTACAGCTGCCAGCTTCACACGTGAGTGAGCCACTCCCTCCCAGCCTGCACCCAAGTCCCCCAGGCATTGGAGCCCTTTGCAGCTCTCACCACAGCTTCTGTCCAGCTTGGGGTTTTGTCCTTAGTTGTAATCTCTCCCACTCTTAGCTCCATCGTGCTCTTTGGAGGACCTCATTGCTCTAATATCATAGACTTAAGTGGGATTTATTCTAGCTGATTTTACTTGGGCTGTGGTTTTTGGGTCCCCAGAATGGGTCGAATTAAACTGAAGAAGGAAGAGTCCAGGAGTTTACCCTTTCCCACCAGAATCCCATATAGTTCCACAAAATTGTAGTTCTAGCAAGAAGTAAATGCTTACTGCCTGATAAGGCAACTGGGGCATCTCAAGGCTTCTTAATTCTTACAGCTCAGTTAGTTTCTTGGAAGGAACTTCTGATTCTGTAAATCAGGGCTTATCTGTGGGGTAAATCTGGCCCACTGCCCATTTTTGTAAATAAAGTTTTATTGGAACACAGCCACAATACCCAGTGTCTACAGTGGCTTTCATGCTATAACAGCAGAGTTGAGTAGTTACAACAGAGACCTTGTGGCCCACAAAACCTAAAATATTTATTACCTGGACCTTTACAGAAGAAGTTTGCCATTTACTGCTATAGATCAGCACTGTCCAGGGAGGATTCCCTGCTGATCTGGTGGTTAGGATTTGGCACTTTGATTGCTGTGACCCAGACTCAATCCCTGGTCAGGAAACTGACCTACAACCCGTGTAGGCCAAACATACTACATAACCTGTGTGGTATGGCCAAAACAAAACAATGCGGTCCAAAAGAATTTTCTGCTATGACAGAGTGTTCTGTATCTGTATTGTCCAGTATGGTAGGCATTAGCCATATGTGGCTATTGAGTGCTTAAAGTGTGATTAGTGTTTACCTGAGGACCTGAATTTTAAGTTTTTATTTCATTTTAATTACATTGTCACATGTGGCTAGCAGCTGCTGTATTGGACAGTGAAGTTGTGTAGATTGTTAAATCCTGAAAAGATTACCTACAGTTCTCTTCCTAACTGATCTCTAAAAATAGATTTTGTGGTCATCTGTTGGGCAGAAGTCAGCCAGGAGACAGTGGTATGGACCTGGTGATGGTCAAGGTCCTTTCCAACTGTGCATTTAAGGTTTGAAGATGTGGAAGGTCTCAAGGTACAAGGAGCACCTTTGGAGAAGAGTTGAGAGCCTAGATGGATGAGAAAGAATGAGGTCCTCCAACAGGCCCTCTCTGGGTTAATAAAACTTTCTGTGCTCCCTTCTCAGCCACATCCATCTTGAAGCGGCAGAAGCAGCTGCGGAGGAAAAATGTGCGATTTGACCAGGTGACTGTGTACTACTTTGCTCGGCGCCAGGGTTTTACCAGCGTGCCCAGCCAGGGCGGCAGCTCTCTGGGCATGGCCCAGCGCCATAACTCTGTACGCAGCTACACGCTCTGTGAGTTTGCTCAGGAGCAGGAGGTGAACCATCGGGAGATTCTTCGTGAACACTTGAAGGAGGAGAAACTCCATGCCAAGAAGATGAAGGTGCCTAAGGGGTCTGGGGTCTGATACTTGCCCTGTGTCAAGAAAAGGCAGAAAACCATCTAGGTCTATTGTGTTTTTCTTGTTTGTTTGTTTGGTTTGGTTTGGTTTGGGACTGTTGCCTTTGGTATGTAGAGATTCCACATCTTTCTAATGAAGAATCTCAGATTTGGAATCAAATCTCAGTCTGAGACGCTATTCTTGTCTGTGGTGGGGAGTCTAGCAGAGACTCCCTAGACTTCCCTCCCCTCCCCCATCTATCAGTGCTTAAGATTTGAATGCCTACCTGAAGGCGTTCCGGTCTGCCACCCCTGGACCCTTAGGAAGCACAGTGTTTCCATTTCTCATCAAATGATTGTCCATTGGCTTGATGCACAGAACAGGTGTTGGATCTTTTGGATCCTTTGAAAGGATGCTGCCAATTCTGTACCTCCCGTTGCTTCTAGATGATAGGTTTTCAGGTATAAACAATAGCCTTACCAAATAGTTATTTTTGATTTGTATAGTACTGGGCCTGCAGTCTGATGCTGCTCTTCGAGTTTAGGAGGAGAGTAGGGCTGGAAGACCCACCTCAGATTTCTCTTCAATAGCTCCACATTTGCTCTCTGCACCATCTGGCACGCGACAGCTGTGGTTTCTACCAGTCTGCAAAATATTGCCCCTAGAGTTCCTAATTCTGAGCTTGGAGAACACTGGTTCAGGCCTGGCCGACTTTCTTGTGGGCTCAAAGTATGCAGACCCTTGTTAAAACAGGTGGCTGCATTATTTCCAGGGTCATGGGTGAAATCCTGATGATACACACAACGCAGGAAAGTGGGAGAACCAGTGACAGAGGTTGTGTATGAACTAGACCTCAGTGCTCTGTCCCTTTGAGAGCTCTGTGTCTGCTGCCTGCAGTCCCCGCCTCAAACCGTACACCTGTTTTTCTAACTACAGTGACATTCAGGCTTCCCTGTCTTCTGTCTGAGGAATTCCATCACTGACCTATCACCTTTCTGCTGTTATAGCAACAGCTGAGCAAATAAACTTGTCATTTGCCATGAAGGCTTTCTTCCCTTTCCTTCTGTGTCAAGAGAACATCCTTACTTTGGACCATTTTACTCTTTTCTTAGAAATCTTTCCTGTCTTTAGCACTTTATAGAAGAGGCAGTTGTTCTCAAAAATAATACATTTTGCATCTCCCATATGCCAACTAATATTTGTTTTCCCTTTGGACTTCCATCCAGAAAAACAAAAACACTGCTGCTTTGCATCAGTATTAGTACCTATAATTTTTGTAACATTTTTATTACTTTCTTTGGCCTTTTATCCATATGGAATTCATTATTAACAAATAGTATGAATTGGGAATCTAACTTAATTTTTTTTTCCCCTAAAAGAATAGACAGTTGTCCCAATACCATTTAATGACTAGAATCTTTCTCACTGATTTGAAGTGTTCTTCTATTAGGCTATATTAAATTCTCTATCTACATGGTTTCTTTCTACTGCATTTCTAATCTCTTTCCTTTGATAGGATATCAAGGAGGGGAGGGAGGTGCTTCGGAGGAGGCCAGCCCTGGTGGAATGGGCAGGAGCAATGCTCAGGTCTGCAGGAAGGCCCCTCATAGTTGGCCTGCCTGCAACAGAAATAATGGATGTGGGGTTCCCCAGAAGCACCACTTTCTCTCATTCCTCTTCTCACCTCCCCACAAACAAACAGGACAGGTTTGTAGCTTATTAGCCGGGTCTGTTGCATCACATCTCTCCCGGGAGTTATTCCTTTACCAGCATTCTTCTGACTGGCTGATGAAATGAGCCAAACCCACCAGTAGCTTGGCTTTCATCCTGCCAGTAGCTTCCAGAGCCCTGGGGATCGTGAGGCCTCATTTTCTTTACCTGAACTCTCAAGTGGGTTTTCAGAACTCATTCAGCCACAAATTGTCTTCAGCCTGTCCTTCCACTCAGATCGCCCTTCCTGCCTCTTTGTCCTTCTTAGCCAGAGAACCCAGATTCCTTCCTGCAGAGTACACGCAGTATTATATTTGCCACCCTACCTCACATGCAGCTTTCCTTGGAAACCAAATAAAAAGGATTAGAAGGGAGAAAGAGGGAGTTCCCTGGTGGTCCACTGGTTAGGACCTCAGCGCTTTCACTGCTGAGGGCCCAGGTTCAATCCCTGGTCCAGGAACTAACATTTCTGAAGCCATGCAGCATGGCCAAAAAAAAGGAAAAATAATATTTCTTTTAGGCCATGGGAAGTGAGGGCTTTCTTGATAGCCATTGATAACTTGCTCACTTTTTGTCCTCCCCATAAAATGAAGCTCTTCTGTGTGTGCTCAGATTATTACTTAGACTGTGAGGATTCGGGTTCATTGACAAAGACATGATAGGTAGTCTTGTACTACACTTTAACGTACTCTTCCCAGAATTGTGGTTTTGGGTCCTTCAGAGTGCAAGCTAACAGGTGTTTTGCAAGGCTGTTTACAGCCAAGGAATATCCATCCATTGAAGTGCCTTCTCTTCGTCCATGTATTAGATGGCAGGTTGGCTGAAGTAAGGGGTAGAAGGCTGCAAATGGAGGGTATAACTGTGGGGGAAAATTATCTTCTGGGGGGGAAGGTGAGACAGATTTGGAGAAACTGAGCCAGAAAGCTGATGTCCCTTGTGTTGACGGGCTGGTGTTGGTGCTACATAGGCTTCCTGTCCTCCTGCTCTAGATTATTCTCTGGACTGACTGTCTCCAGTATGGTAGGCACTTGCCATACTAGTGGCTATTTATACTTAATTAAAATGAGATAAAGGTTGAAGTTCAGTGTGTTTGCCGTGCTCAGGAGCCACATGTGCGCCGGGACATGCTGCGTGGACGTCTGCATTGTGGCAGCAGCTCACTTGGCCTGACCTGCTCTAGTTGTGCCTGGTGAGGAGGCTCCTGCTGATCCGCTCTGGCACCTGACCTTCCTTCCTGTCTCTTGGCAGCTGACCAAGAACGGAACGGTGGAATCGGTGGAGGCCGACGGCCTGACGCTGGATGATGTTTCAGATGAAGATATTGATGTGGAAAATGTGGAGGTGGATGATTACTTCTTCCTGCAGCCTCTGCCCACCAAGCGGCGACGTGCCCTGTTACGGGCTTCTGGGGTCCACCGCATCGATGCTGAAGAGAAGCAAGAACTTCGAGCCATCCGCCTGTCACGGGAAGAGTGTGGCTGTGACTGTCGACTGTATTGTGATCCAGAAGCATGTGCCTGCAGCCAGGCTGGGATTAAATGCCAGGTCAGTCCTCTCTCACCTGTGGTGGCATAGTGACCATGGTAGCATAGTGACCATAGTGTGGTCACCTGATCACAGGTGACCTGTGACCCCTGGCACCCCAGAGTCAGGGGTGTTGTCTGGTGTGGGTGCCAGTGAATGTGGTGGGTCCCTGTGTAGGGAGTAGCACTCACCATTCTATAGCCCTCCTCTACCGACCAAGAAAACAAGTATGGCAGGATTCTTAGGCTGTGGAGATAGGGATGATTTTTTTTTTCCTGTGTCTCTCACCTCAGAGATGATAAGAAGCAGTTGTCAGCACCTGGAGGAACGGGATTAGTAAGTTTTACATTTAGTAGCTGTCCTTAAATACTGACTTGTTCCTTGTAAACAGAAGCAAAGAACTGAGGTAGGCTTTAGGTTTTATCTTACAAACACTTGCTCATGGTACCACTAGTCCATTTTTGTAAAAATCAGAATAGTCCTCAGAATCTGTAACTCAGGATCAGATTTGGGCTGAAATCCACCACATCCTTAAAGATAGCATCGTTTCCCAGAGAGCCTCTGACAAGAGACAGTTTGGAAGACAAATCTCAACTGGAAAATGGCAAAGAATATTTATCTGGAACCTGTATACTGAGGCTATCAGTTCTGAGTCCTTGGGGTAGAATGTATCCTAAGCTTTTCTTATTTTCGGGTTGGTATCACATAACTATAACAGGTCTGACCAGATAATGCTTTTCAGACTAAGTGCCATAACGAATTGGTGTGTTACACACAAAGCTGAGGTTAGTTCTAAGAAATGGACTTTTCCCAAAAACTGGAATGGAGAGTTCTGGAAGTTGATATCATAGGAAGACCCTGTGTATTTGTCCATACTTATTGTCTATTCGCATTTTTATTTTTGGTATGGGTGGGGTTTTTTCAACTGGAGAATTCAAAGGGGAGAGGAGGAGGTAGAAAGCATGTCTTTTCCAGATATCCCTGGTGTGTAAGTCTTGATGACTGCTTGCAAACCAAACTGGCCAACCATCAGGGGAAAATGAAGCAAGGAGGGAAAACGGGCCATTATTTTGTTTGAATCATCACTCTAGCATCTTAGCCAACAGAGGCACTTGTGCCTAGTTTCCCAAGAATGTATTGCCTTAGACTGGCTAGGTCTTCTACGTCCTTTTCCATCCCTGTCGTCAAAGAACAGGATTGGGCCCTGGCCTTTTGTTTTCTTAATAAAGTAGGTAAGTTATGGAAGAGTCTCAGGGGTCCCTGCATTTCGTTTTCTTTGAGAATTGTCAGCTTTCAGAGAGTTCTCTCTGGACTTGTAACTGGAAGGGCTCTTTGACATGATCTTGGTTTTTTTTTTGTTCAGAAGAAACAAAGCCCTAGGAGAGAGATGACTTTTCTTGAGGTCACACTTACTAATTAGTGGCTGAGCTGGAATTAAAAGGCAGGTGGTGTGGTAGCTCACAGGGCAGGTTATTTTTTTTTTTTTAAGGCTTTTAAACTTTGTATTTTGTATTGGGGTATAGCCAGTTAGCAATGTTGTGATAGTTTCAGGTTAACAGCTAAGAAACTCAGCCACACATATACATGTATTCATTCTACCCCAAGAGGTTATGTTTTGAATCTGCTGTTTCTCTTCTAAGAAGATCTCAAACTCTGACTCCCTGTGTCTGCCAGCTAACATCTCCTATCTCATCTGGCCTCAACCACCTTGTCTTCTCAGGTGGATCGCATGTCCTTTCCATGTGGCTGCTCCCGGGATGGCTGTGGCAACATGGCTGGGCGCATTGAATTCAATCCAATCCGGGTCCGGACTCATTACCTCCACACCATCATGAAGCTGGAGCTGGAGAGCAAGCGGCAGGTGAGCCGCCCGCCAGCCCCAGATGAGGAGCCCTCTCCCACAACCAGCTGCAGCCTGGCAGCAGCACAGGGTGCGGAAACACAGGACTTCCAGGAGTTCATTGCCGAGAACGAGACGGCGGTGATGCACCTGCAGAGCGCGGAGGAACTGGAGCGGCTCAAGGCGGAGGAGGACTCCAGTGGCTCCAGTGCCAGCTTGGACTCTGGCATCGAGAGCCTGGGCATGTGCATCCTGGAGGAGCCCCTGGCTGTCCCGGAAGAGCTGTGCCCGGGCCTCACTGCGCCCATTCTCATCCAGGCTCAGCTGCCCCCGGGCTCCTCTGTGCTGTGTTTTGCTGAGAACTCGGACCACCCGACCGCCTCGGCCGTGAACAACCCATCCTACTTGAACAGTGGGCCCCTGGTCTACTACCAGGTGGAGCAGAGGCCAGTCCTGGGGGTGAAAGGAGAGCCTGGGACAGAAGAAGGCCCACCCTCCTTCCCCAAGGAGAAGGATCTGAATGTCTTCTCTCTCCCTGTTACCTCACTGGTGGCTTGTGGCCCCACAGACCCAGCTGCCCTCTGTAAATCAGAGGTGGGGAAAACATCCACTCTAGAAGCGCTAGTGCCCGAAGATTGTAACCCCGAGGAGCCTGGGAGCGAAGACTGTCGCCCCTCCTGGTCCCCCTCGAGCCTCCCCATGTGCACGGACAGGGAAGAGGGCTGTGCAGTGGAGAAGACCGCGCCGCAGAGTGCGGACAGGCCCCCGGAGGAGCCTGCCCTGGAGCTCCCTCTGGCAGTGTGATGCAGGGGCGGAGACTGCCTCGCACCCGTTCTCTATTTATTCCCTTATTTTATCTAACACCATTTCAAAAACAAAACTGTAGAAGCAGCTGCTGCTCCTATGTTATTTTATTGGGGTCACTGGGGAAAGGGTGGGAAAGGATTGTAGAAGTATTCTTTAAAGGGTCAACAGAACCAAGGAGACCAGCCCCAGCTCGATCAGGGGACAGTCTTGGGGCAGAGGAGGCTGCATCCTGAGCTTTCTGGGCGTTCGGAACAAAGAACTAGGATCTCATAGGAGGAGCTGGGTAATTCAAGCAGCAATTCACGTAGGGACCAGAACATCAGTTTGAACAGCATGACAAAGCCCCTTCCTCTCTTCTGAGCTCCAGGCAGGGTTAAGCTCACCTTCCTCAGCAGTTACTCTGATACCCCACTTTGGTGTATCATAGTAATACAGTTGGAATCGTCAGCTGGTTGAGTCTAGAGAGGGGCTGAGAGTGTCTCTGCTTCTGTACAAAACCCCTAAGATCTATAAAAATTCAGCCTACCTTCCCTGACCCCCCTTTTTTGGTAAATAAGTTAATATTTGACATTTTTGTTCTCTGACCTGTTCCCCACACTGGGGATTCCTGGTCTTAACTTGGAAGTGTTTCTTTCACACATTTTTAGGTACTAGAGTTAAACTTGTCTTTCCCCCGCCCCCGCTTTGTCCTTTTTCCTTTGAAGGGAAAGAGCTAGATTGGCTGGGATGTGGCATCAAGAGCTAGTCTTCCCTTTGTGTCTAACCGCAGCTCCATCAGGCAGCTTTAATCTGGGGCTCACACATCCCATGGGAGGCCTATATGGAGCATTAACCTATGTCCAGAGGAGGCAGCAGGAACAGGCTGCTGTCTGGAAAGATGACTTTCTTTGTGCTGTGCTTGCTTTTTCACCTAGGTTCTTCCCCACCCTGTTCCCCACACCTCCCCCCCAAAAATTAAAGCTTTAAAGGAATGTAGGATGTGGCAAGTTCACCAACTAGTGTTTTTGTGTTACCTTTCTTGTTTTTCCCTTTTGATCTACCCTCCTGATCCCTCTTGGATATACAGGGTTAGAGTTCTTATATTCACATACTGTTCCCAAGAGCTGCAAATGCTTATTGGCTTCCTCCATCTTGATATATAAAGATTGGAAGCCAAACCAGTTCCTAAATGCTTCCTGCAGCTCCCAGGTTCTAAGAAGTCAAGTTCTAACTGTAACTTTTGAGGTCTATAGAGTGGAACTCAGATTCTGTTTGTACCTTTATTAGGGGGGACATGGTTCCTGTTCTCTTATGTCCAGTTTATGTTCCAGGATGTGCTCCACTGAGCACTGAATTCTTTTCACTAGCAGTTACCACTGCCTCTGTTTTCATTTTTTTTTTTTTTAAATGGCTCTTTTGCCTCTGTTTGAAAAGGGAGGCAGTAGGGAGCAAAATACTCTAGCATCCTTCACATCATGCTTCATTACTGGTATGGTTTATTAACCAGGAAAAGACAAAGTACAAACCTTTTTTTTGTTTGGTGGAGGAGGTAACTGTTCCTACTTATTTTGCTTATAAAGCCTTTTCTTGTGGTATGTTAAAGGCCCCAGTGTCTGAAAGCAATCTTTATGTATGTATATCACAGTAGCATTTCACCTATCAAACCTAAACTGAGCCTGAAAGGCCTTATATTCAACACGGATACATCCTTTTAACTTATTCTGCCTCTCCTGTTCATTCCTGTTTTTGCTGGTTTTACATTTGGAGGTGAATTAATAAGCCATAGGCCCTTATCTCTCTCCTCTAGGCTCACAAAAGAGTCGAGAGTCCTAAGCACCTGTGAAATAGGTGCTATCCTCAACTGAGCTACACTCCGCCACCTTAGACTGGTCCCCTCAGATATAAGATTGAAGTTTAGTTGGGAATTTGACTCTCAAGATGAATCTTTCTCGAAGTTTGTGTCAGAAGGGGAAGGTGAGTGCTGTATCTTCCCTCCTTAGGAGGGCTCCAGCCTAAGCTAGGAAGTGGATTCACCTGTTAATAAGACATTTGGGATCAGACCAAGAAGCTCAAACTAATTAAACTCATTGCCAACCCCCAAGATAATAAATCCCTCCCTTCATTAACTACAGTTCTGACTCACCTGTCCCAACGTTTTAAATGCTAAATATTAACATTAACAATCTTGTCAAGCAAAGGGCCTTTTATGCAACCTAGTCCATCTCATTTCTGGTGCTACCTGAGCTGGACAGACAGAATTACAGCGCATGGTTGCTAGAAAGGCTAGGCTGCTGACCACAAAAGCAGAGCTTCAGTCCTGCTTAGACTAGGTGGAATAAAAGAAATCCAGATAAATCCAGTCACTCATTACAACTCGTAATATTTTCCAATTTCCTTTCTCACATACTGTACACAGGTAGTATTTTCAATGTGAATCCAAAGCTTGTCTGGTTCTCTGAAAAAAAAAAATTTTTTTTTTTGGCTTTTAGGTCCTTTACATTGTGATAATGCTGTATTTAAAGAAAATATTTAAATGTAATATTAAAGAAATATTCAAAAGAATGGTGTTTTCTTTATCTTGGCAGACCACAATTCAGTTACTTGTTAGAGAAAAGATGCTTCTCTAGTACTATATATAAAACCAATTAGGTCAGTTAAGGATTAATGTTAACAAAAGGGATGTTTTACAGTGGAAAAATAGAACATTCTATGGAGCATCAAGAGCTTCACTTGCATCATGTGCCCTTAGGCGCCTCTTCAGCTGAAGCAAGTCTTGATCTGCCCTGTTGGAGCTTATCTGACTCAGTCCCTACTCTTGGGGCCCACTTTTCAATTCATGACTTTACATGTGTGTGTGTGTGTCTATTCCTGTTTACTGTCTAAAAATCCAGCAAGAGCATCAACTTCACATCAGTTTCTTTGTTATTTCCATCCCATTAGAAGGTTCTATTCCAACCAATTATCTCTCCATCAGGTTATGTCAATCAGTCCTGTAAAAGGAGCATTAGTAACTGGGGGATGTGTAAGTAATTTCCAGCAACTGGTTTCAGGCAGTCTTTACTTGAGTTTAAAAACAGTGCTTCATGCATTTACAATAAGTTACTACAGGTCACTGAAATACACAGAGAAAAGCTGAACCCAACTTACTACCTTAGTGTAGACCTCTGGGGCTGGGCAGTGATTAGTACCTTAACAGGACTGATCCATGGACCAAAGAAGGCAGCCACTGTCAGTTACAGATGGATCGCTGTGACACAGTGGAGGTAGCAAAGAGTTTAAGATCCACAGGGGCTGTAGTACAGCCCAGAAATTAAGACAAGGGAAGTGAAGGCTGTAAACACTTGGGGAGAAAGTCAAGAAGCACTTGCATTTCCTTTTATCTTTTCCATTAGAATGTTCCCATAAGTTATTCACTTACAGAAAAAAAAAAAAAGTGCTCAAAGGATTTGAAAAAACAGGAAGTGGTTATTCCAGTCCCAGTGAGGGGAACAACAGAAGCAGCAAATCCCTATTTTTGGTCATATCAAAGTGTTGAGGGGGCACCCAAGTACATGCGTGGATGTAAAGGCTCCAGTATAAGCAGTGCTCCTCCCCTCACCAGCCGGGACCTGTCTGGAACAAAAACAGCTGTGAAGATTAGAGCAGCGAGTAAGTCCTAGGCCAAATGAGGATTCCCTCCTGGGGCAAAAGCTCAGCCTCCTAGGATCTGAACTTAAAACACCACAGTTAAGACCAGTAGAGAGGCTACTGCCAGCTCCAGCGAATTCTGAGGAAGTTGGGATGGCACCTCTCATGGGCCACCCCACTAGGAGGGTTTCTTTCATTTCCAGCTCCCACGTGGGCACCACGCTGTGAAGCCCATGGCACGGGTTCCTCTGTCTCCCAGACCTAACAGTGCATGCAGACTTCGCTGACAAGTGCTGTTTGGTCCCACGCTGCTGGGCTGTGACTGCAGGACGCCGCCAGCCACTTCATGTCCACTCAGCGCCTTGACCCAACGTAGTTGATGGAAAGCAGGACCACGTTGTGTAGCAAGAGGGACAGCTCAGTTTCTGAAAGCACCATCAACGTTAATGGTTTGGCCAGGGAACAGTTCGCCTTCCAGCTACCCTGTTGTGCAGAGGGTGATAGCAGAGGCGGGAAGCCAAGTGCAGGGAGGTGAGACGCTAAGAGGCCCTTGTCCTCAAAGCCCCACTGCTTGGTTCCAGTCCCTGCAGGTTTGCTTGCTTTCAAGTATATCTGTATTTACTCGATTCTCATGTGATGGCAGCAGAAAATTCATTAATGGCAACGGCACTTAACAGCACTGTCACCCTTAGGGTTTTTCTGGGAGAAGCTGGTCCTCAAGGGACATTTCTCAGCCCCAAGATTAGGAGGCCTACCCTGACGTTCAGAGGCTTAGAAAATAACTAGGCAAAGGTTCCAAACAGGAGACCCACAGGCCTAACACCCATCCGTGGATACTTTTCATTTAGCTAGGTGAGTGTCTTTGTTTTGAATTTGAATGCCTCTGGACTAGTACTTCTGTCCTGGAACAATTCTGCTCTGTACTCCCTCCCCAAGTCACGTGGCAACGTCTGGAGACATTTTTAGTCGTCAGCACTGGGTCGGGGGATGCTACTGGCATCTAGTGGACAGAGGCCAGGGATATCGCTATGTTGTCCTAGAGTGCACAGCACAACCCCCCACAACAAAGCCATCAATAGCGCCAGGGTTGAGAAAGCCTGCTTCATGCTCAGATTCCCACAGTGCCCAGTCCTCCCTGTCTTGCACAGTCTACTTCATTAGCTGCCTGTAGGCAAGTGACTGCGCCCTTTCAATTAGACACACAAGTTAGATAAGGGTCTCACACTATTTAATAATCAGCTCCCAAAGTACCTTAGAATAGAATTCAAAAATGACTTGGCTTTTTGTTGCATTAACCGTAGGGATTTGTCTTACCTTTCAGGCTACAGGAAATCTGTAGCCATTCTCCCAGCCAAGTTCGACACCTCTCTTCAGCAATATGGGTGGAATTCAGGCCACGAAGATAACAAGCCTATACCACTCAGAAGAGAAAACAATCCTTAACTATCACAGGGCGAGTATGCCAAGGAAGTGTGAACCCACAAAGAATCCCAAATCCCCTCTAAATAAGTTAAAACCTCAACCCTACAAGAAACCTTTCACCATAGCGATATGAACTCTGATGGACAAGAGAAGTGGAAAGGCCTATATAATCTAAATCAGTACATCTAAAATGTAGCATTCTTGATTTTTGAAGGACCAGAAGAAAAGACACTCAACCAAAATTACTGCGGGGAGTTCCTTCCCACAAGTTAAGTTCAGCCAAGAAAAAAGATGTAGAAATGAAATGAGAAAATGAAGAGCCTGGACTCTGATGTAACCAGAGACAGGAGCTCCCTGGAAACTCCCAGCCCCTGAGAGCCCATCAAGGACTGCGGGTTGATACTGCAATGAAGCACTTACCGACTTCACCTCCTGAGCGGTCAGCTGGCCAACCCCCAGCTTTGCCAAAGCCTTGTCCAGTTGGTGGATTACAGTGGTGTGAGTCTTTAAACGGTGTCTCAATAAGACAGAAGGCAGATAAGGTGTGAGAAGCATGGCTCGACACAAGGCTTTCTGTGACACAACAATATAGGGGGAGAAAGTCAACTCGGTGTTACTATAAGACCTAGAGCGAGGTGAGGCCGTGGAAGAGAGAAAGCCTCAAAGTGCTCACCATCTGCAAAGCACGGAGCTGGTCCATGCCCAGAGGATGGTTAGCGAAACACTCTCTCAGAGCCAGGATATCATGTACTGCTGGATGGGTACCACGTTGCATCTTGGGAGAGTAAGAGATGGGAAGATGTTAGGAAGGTCCTGACTAGCCCTCTTACCTAGTTTTAGTGCACATTGCATCTAACAAGATTCTTGGTTTGCAGGAAGGCTTAACTGCAGGAATACCTTGGTGCACAACTCTGTCATATGCCACTGGAGTCCTGCATCAGAAATGAGAGGGACAACTTTTTCTAAATAACAAAGGATTTCTGGGTGGGACTGCTTTCGGAGAGCATGATAGATGTCTAAGAAATCAATTTGTTGCTTTGGGGTCCAGAAATGTCGGATCAGCAGTTGCCTAGGAAACAGGTACCTGAAAAGAAAAGGAATCACAAAGTCACTTGCTGAAACTAGCATCTTTCAAAGTGAGCTAAGAGCATTTAGCAGACATGAATGCTAGGAGGAAGAGATGGAAACACTTTTTTCCCTACCTTACTGTTCTTTCCTGAGAATGAGAGTCAGATCAAGGTTTAAAGATACACTGAAGCCCGATTTCAAGCAATATTACTGAGGTTTATGTAAAAGGAAACAGTGTAAGAGACGAGCCTTGCACACAGCAATCAGACAAATGACTCCTTTTGAGCCAAAGCATGTGAAGAACACATTTTGGACAGAGCTTCAGAGCTGGAGGGCATCACTGTTTGTGATGCTGCAAACTGTTCACTGCCCCTATGTGCATACAAAATGGAATTTCTTTAATTCATTTCTCTACAAATGTGGGGGTTTTAAAACACGGTCACAAATTCCCTGGCACTCTCCTCATTGAGAAGTGAAGTCTAATGTCCCTGGCTTTTAAAATACAAGTAACTGCATTAACCAAGAGAATAGAGCAGAAGTCAGTCTTTGTGACTTTCAAGGCTAGGTTATAAAAGGTCATGCAGATTCTTATTTGCTGCAACAGTCATTCTTGGCGCCCTGAGCTGCCATGTCAGAAGTCCCACTATCCTGAAGCCACCCACACTACAGAGGCCACAGGTAGGCACCTGAGTTGACAGTCCCAGTCTTACAAAACCATCTCTGCTAAAGCACCAGGCCTAAGAGTGACCTTAGACTGTCCTGACTAGTCCATTCACCAGTTAGGTGTTATTGAGGGACCTCTGTCAACACCACACAGGAGAAAAATCATTTACCCACCTGAGCCCTGCCCAAATTCCTGCCCCATAAAGTCATGAAAATGCTGACTGTTTCAAGCTTTTAAGCTTTGAGGTTGTTATATAGCAATAACTATAGATAACTAGCACAGCATGTAAGGTCATAGTTTAAAAGTATCATCTTTGGATATAAGGTAAAGTAATAAAGATAGATATTGTCAGAATAAGAAATGCATTTTTCTCCAGAAGGGAAAAAAAAAAAAAATGTCCTAAGTTGCTATGCCTCTCAGGGAGTGGGCTGTGCCTCTAGGGATGATGGAAAAGATCATTATCTTATCTCACATCACATAGGAACAGCTAAGAGGCCAGGACACCTCTCCTACAGCCGTTCCAGTAACCCAGGTGGCTTTTATGAACTTTAGCCTAATGAGAAAACTGGAGCAGAAGTTTGATAACCTCTGCCTAGATTCTGAAATGGAAAGCTCTTAATTTCTAATTTAAAAAAAATCTACATATCTTCAACATGCTAGGGAGACAGAACTCTGTACTCACATTAGCAAGAAGACCAGGTAGTTGGCAAAGGGTGGAATGGAAAGAATACCTAGGAAAAGACACTTGGTGACGTCTCGACGAAACTAAGCAGAAATAAACACAGATGCAGTTTTAACCCAAGTGTTTGATACAACTTGACAATCCCTCCACCCCACTATGCAGTAAACTTCTATTTTAGCCCAGATAAAGATCAAAGTTATTTCTATCTGCCTCCGGTTGGTAAGTTCCTTAAGGACAGAAGCCCTGATCTGTCTGTTCACTTTTGTATTCCAAACACTGTCTAGTACAGGGCCTGACATTAGACCAAATTCCTCAGTAAATTCTTCCTGATCTATAGAATGGATGCTACATGATTATTCTCAGCTTCAAATCTACCAACAAGTCATCACCAAATACTACCTTCCTGCTGTCTTTTGAATCCTTCTGTGCGGATTTTTGTATGTTCAGAAACAAACTGGATTTTACTGTTTACAACTTTTATCCAGAAAGTGTGCCAAAAACTCTATGGACCTGTGTTTGGGGGGTGGGGGTGGGGGGCGGGGGTGGGGGGCGTGGCGCAGCAGCACCGTGGTCACAAATGAACTGATTCTGCCAAATGATCTGATCTTCTGGCAAGGGGCAACAGCTTGGTTAGTAGTGAAGAAAATAGGAAAGAAAAAACTTGAGATCTGAACTTATCTCACCATGAACTTCTGGATATCTGTCCCTGGTGCATACCTGTCTCAAATGCTCCATCTCCCGGTATGGAAGTTGATGAAACTTTATATTATGCTTCCACATATTTGTCTTTATTCTTCTAGCCTTTTTGCCATCGGCCCATAACATCTGCAATCCTGCCTCATTAAAGGAGAGGACAGAGTGTGACGTTATCCCAATTTGATTACCACAGACTTTTGCTCCACGTTCATCTACAAGACACACTTGTCCCTCCCTCCCACTACTCTAAATCAAAGCTTTAAACTAGGTCACCTGAAACTCTTGTGAGGCTGACCTATATTTCATTTCTTATCCTTCTCCCTTCTGCCTCCTACCAACCTCTGCCCCCAGAGTATCACCTCTCTTCCTGCCAAGCTGGTGTTCTGTGATCTATCAGGGAATGGTCTCCCTCTTCTGGTTCATTACTCACTCCCCTTTTAAAATAAAAATTCAATGACCTTTTATCTCAGTAAGTGTTGCCTAATTTATCCTGTGTATTTCCCAACCAGATATTAACTTATTTCCTCTCTAGAACACTTTTATAATTACTAGAATTCAATACACTTCTAAGATTGCATTTTCTCTCCAAGATAATCCTTACACTGATCTAGGACTTTAGTTTTTAAAAATGCTTTCCTATTTATGAATGAAATGGTATATCTAGATTAGCTTCAAAGTAATACAGGAGAAAGCCAATGTATAAATGAAATAAGACTGGTGGCCAGGAGTCAATAATTGTGGAAGTGAGGTTGAGAATATGAAAGTTCATTATATTACTCTACTTCTGTGTATGTTTAAAAATTTCCAGAATATAAGGCTTAAAAACAAACAACCAAAATGCTTTCAGACTTTTTTTTTGTTTGATTCTAGTATAAACTGGGGAGCAGACAAAGCAGCCACTCTTATCTCCACTGTACAGCTTTTACAAGTCCATGAAGCTAGTAGCAATTATGATAATGTTCAGGGCTGACAATGTGAAGTTAACTATAATTGGTACTACAATAGAAGTACAGAGTTAATAGTTATAGCTACACTTACTGTGTGCTTACTATGTATTAGGTCCTAAGGAGCTTACATGTAAGAATTTATTTAATCTTCATAACTATGCAGTCGATGGGTAGGTTCTATTACTACCCTCATTTTACAAATGAGAAAACCAAAGAACAGAGAGGTTAGGTAACAAGTCCACACAGCTAGCGTGACAAGCTGGGATTTGAACCCAGGCAGTCTGGCTTCAGAGTGGATGCTTGACATTGTACCATCTCTTAGTAACTAGCAGAGCTCTGATTTTAACTGAAATATTCAGAAACCAAGTACATACAGTGCTCTTTTCACAACATGCCACCGAGGAGAGATCTGTGACAAACATTAAACCACATTTTCTTACAAGCCAGGTGAACTGATAAATCACAGGGCAGGTCTGTGCAGCTATGGATCTCTGCCTTGTGCATGACAAATAATTTCTACTATAGGAAGATGTGTGGTTAAGCAAAGTGCAAAAATACCTATATTCCTCCTACGTGTTGTGAGAAGTTGTTTCTCATATTACCCTTCTAGAAACATCCTCAAGAAGCTCTACCTTGTAAGAAGCAGCTCAAGCATTTATGAAACACAAGACACACCAGCTCACACCCCCCCATGCAGAGCCGGAAATGATCTTACTTATTCTCTCTGACACTGCCCAAGAGCTGATCCAATGGATTTTTATTTTAGTTTTGTCTTTACCTTTCATGAAGATTGTATACAGGACATAGAAGCGGGGGAAATGACGACCCAAGAAACGATGGTATTTCCCATTAATCACTTTTGTCTTGGTCACCACATAAGAGATCAAGCTCTTCACATCTGCCTTTGGAGAAAGATGAAGCTTTGAAGACCTACAAGGAAGATGAAAGAGACTATCTGGGAACCAGCCCTGGAACTCCCTTCTCCGCACGTAAACGTAAAACACAGGCTTCAGAGAATGTATGCTAAGACCTGAAACTTCTGAAATCCAAGGAAGATCTTGAGATCACGGAGAGATAAGCAATTAGACTGAGAAAAACAGATAAGGCAGATAAGAGGCCAGACAAGAATGAATGTCGGGGGAGTGGTGAGCCTGGAGAAAGCAGGCCTGAGGGACAATTTGAGCAGCAGGCTAAAGCCAGAGAGGTGAGATCCAGGTAAGCAGCAGTAAAATCTTGAGCCAAAAAGGGCGGCTCGGGACACGTGGAGAATTCAGGCAACACGCGGCGCTGAGAACTGAGAGGGTCAGGAAGCCAGGTCTCTAGCAGGGATACGGGTGCGACTTCTTAGCGGAAGAATAAAAATCCAGGGGCCAGGGCGTAGAGCCCTGAGAATTAAGACAGCATGCAAACAATATTGAGACACTGGCAGGGCCTGAACGTCAAAAATGTTTTTCTCTCTCCAAGTCCCTCACCGAGGGGCCCCCCAGGTCAGGCCAGAGCGAACAAACTGCAGCCTTCGGACGACATATAGTCCAGGGGGCACCGCCGAACCCCACAAAGCAGCCCGAGCCCAACACACTCTGGAGAGCGCCATCTTCACAGCGAGGGAGGGGCAGACAGGGGAAAGTCGTCTTCAGGTCAAAGTTCCCGTACGTTGCGTTCCTTCGACAACGCATGCGTCTTTCCTGAGAGCTCATTGGTAACCGTAGACCGCTGGCCTCGCGCGCCCCCGCGGCGAGCCGTGGACGCGAAGGTTAAGAGCGGAAGGAGGTCTAGGATTGGATGCCACCAGCACTTCCTGGTTTAGAGACGCCGGAACCCGGCTATCCCAGAGGGAGCAAGGGAGTATCTGCCTTGGTTGGGTTGTGGTTCTGCGAAGCTCGCTCTTTGAGGGTCTGGTGACCCCTGGAGAAGCTCTAGGGCCTCCAGGTTTCCTGGCACCACCGCCCTTGTTTTCTGTCCGTGTGCCGCCAGGCTTTGGGGCGGCAGGTGCCAGAGGGCAGTTAGGCAGGGCCTCTGGCCACGGCTCCTCCTTGGTCCTGGGAGGACCCCCGGCGCCCTCTAGTGCCAGTCAAGGTCTGGCCGCGAAGGTTGGCGGTCTTGGAGCGGCCCCTGCGTGGACCACTTACGCCGTTCCCTTTTGTGGGCGTTTTTCAAAGTAGGTCTGTGGGAATAATGTCTTTGATTAAGTGCTTCTTGAAGACCAAGCTTGGGTCTCAACCTTAATGTCACTTTTGTGGGAGGCTGTCTCTGACCAGAAGGACATGCATTTTCTCCCATTACCTTCCGTGTATTTTCTTTATAGCATTTAACCACATCGTTTATACGTTTGTTTCTTTTGACCAGGTGCCTGAACCAGCCTGAGGGCAAGCACCTTCTTGCCTTAGTTACTGTTGTACTGTTCCGCCACCGCTAGGTGTCATGCCTGTCGCCTGAAGTGAAGTCGCTCAGTCGTGTCCTACTCTTTGCGATTCCTTGGACTGTAGCCTACCAGTCTCCTCCATCCATGCGATTTTCCAGGCAAGAGTACTGGAGTGGGTTGCCATTTCCTTCACCAGAGGATCTTCCTGACCCAAGGATGGAACCTGGGTCTCCCGCATTAGTAGTTGCCCAATAAACATGTTTGACTACATTCATTAATCCCTGAAACTGGGAGGGATTGCCAGAAGTGATGTTGCAGGAAGGGGGAACCCCAGCTAGGGCCAGAGAGTGGGTTTTTCATCTAATAATCGGAAATAAATTGTATGAGGAGATACATATGCTGACAAAGCAAGAGACTTCATTAGGTAGGGGCGTCTGGACAGAGAGCAGCAGGGTAAGGGAACCCAGAACTGCTCTGCCACTTGGCTCAGCTTCAGGTTTTATGATGATGGAGTTAGTTTTCTGGTTGTCTCTGGCAAATTATTCTAAGGGTCCTTTCTGGTGGCACGTGCATCACCCAGCCAAGATGGATTCCAGTGAGAAGGATTTGGGGAGGTTGGTAGGACGTATGTGAGGCAGGAAATGGATGGGCTTCAGTCTAGGCATTTATAACTGGGCTCCTGTTCACGCTTCCTGGGATGAGCGCCATTCATCACCAGCCGCCTATACATTTCCTGAAGCAAAAGACAAATGGGCTCTAGGACTACATATTTATGACTGGACTCCTGTCTATATTTTGAGATCTCTGCAAAAGGAAGAAAATAAATAACCAGACATTAGGCATTTTTATGGCAGGGACAGAGTGGGACTAAACCCTATTAAAAGACGATAAGAGGTAATCACACACCTCCCATTCTTGGGGCAAAGGAGACATTTCACATGTGCAGAAACTCTCCTTGGGGGTCAAAAGGAGGCGGGAGCTCCACTCCATAATATATGATGCTAATACGTGATCCCATGGGCTCCTGGACTGAAATCTATCTTGGACAAAACCTGCGCAGTCATAGTGGGAAGGGTCCTAAGGCAGGTCAGATGTGGAAAAAGAAACTAGATAACTGGCTAAAGGTAGACAAAGACCTGGAAGAGCTGACCTATATAAATGACTTAACCACCTCTTCACTACACTCCTTATTCAGGGAAACACCCCACACCCTTTCTTTCCTGATACACGTCTCTGCCTTGCTTCTATCTTAACAAACTCTTTCTCTCTGTGTTCTCCCACTTTTGGTTGTGCTATATCTCTAAACTTTGTACCTGCGTTTAGTTTTTGCCTCCGTGAGAAATAAATTTTTTCATTGGGGGCAAAGATCCAGGGAAAAACAGCTCTACCTCTAGCCCGTGCTGGTCTGGTGGCTAGGATTCCAGATTTCCATCCAGGCTACTCAGGTTCAATTCCTGGGCAAGGAATCAAGATCTCATTTTACACCACCACCCACTGCTGCCTTGCCAAAATCATACATACTGGCATCTCCTCTCTTTCACCTTTCCCGAATTCCTCTGGTTGGTAGTAGCTTGTAGTTCCACTTCCTTACCAGGACCTGCTGTTTTAAGATAACTCATGCAAGTGGTTTCGATCTTGCCTGATCAGGTCAGTGGCTCCCCTAACAACCCCCTGCTGAGACATCATTCTCAAGACATTCTTTGGGAACTGGGGCACGGGACTCTTTGTTCTGTAACTACTTCCTGCTGAGAGTGGGCATAGCCCTGCCTAGTAGAAATCTCTTGCCACCTGATCTAAATCAAGGTATTCTGTGCCTCAAATTAGCATTCATCCTAATAGTAACAGTTGGACCTGACTGTTGGACCCTGTCAGAAATGAACCGTGTAAACAGTTGAAGCAGACAGTGGCCAAGCATGAGGTCTAACAGGATGGTCATCGCTGGGCCAAGCAAAGGAAGGCAAAATTTGGGGTGAGGGCTGTAGGTTGTGTGACTTTTCCTCTGATTATTGGTGGCGCAGTTAACAAGGCAGTGCTTCAGGAATCTTGTGCTCAGCTTGGCATTACCATCCTCTGCCTGGGTAGGGGCTCCAGTTCTGCAGAAGAACTCAGAGGTATTGTTAGGCATATTCCTTGAGGAACCAGGACCTTGCCCCAAGGCTGTACCACTATTCGACTATTCCTCCCTGGTTTTTACATCGCCTCTCTTCCCTGATTAGCAACTGTGTGAATTTGCCCTTTGAAGCTCAGGGAAGGTCCAGGAGGCTGAAGGAAGTTTATATCCTACAAACAAGAAACAAGGGACACAGAAAGGATTTGTATTCTGAAGCCCCAGGGAGTCCTGCTGAGTTTTAATTTAGGAAACTGGGTGATGATGGCTCTGGCCATTTCCTGCTAAAATGAGGCATCATTTCAGTTCAGTCTCAGTCGTGTCCGACTGCCACTCCATGAATTGCACCACGCCAGGCCTCCCTGTCCATCACCAACTCTTGAAGTTCACTCAAACTCAGGTCCATCAAGTCAGTGATGGCATCCAGCCATCTCATCCTCTGTCGTCCCCTTCTCCTCCTGCCCCCAATCCCTCCCAGCATCAGTCTTTTCCAATGAGTCAACTCTTCTCATGAGGTGGCCAAAGTACTGGAGTTTCAGCTTTAGCATCATTCCTTCCAAAGAAATCCCAGGGCTGATCTCCTTCAGAATGGACTGGTTGGATCTCCTTGCAGTCCAAGGGACTCTCAAGAGTCTTCTCCAACACCACAGTTCAAAAGCATCAATTCTTTGGCGCTCAGCTTTCTTCACAGTCCAACTCTCACATCCATACATGACCACTATGGAAAAACCATAGCCTTGACTAGACGGACCTTTGTTGGCAAAGTAATGTCTCTGCTTTTCAATATGCTATCTAGATTGGTCATAACTTTTCTTCCAAGGAGTAAGCATCTTTTAATTTCATGGCTGTATAGTCCTACCTCAATTTGGAGAATAAACACTGAATTGGAAGTATTTCTAAGTTCTAAGTCCTGGATCTGAGTTTAGTATGAGTAAGATCTCAATCCCTTGGGAATTTAGGAGACTAAGCCTGAAACTCAGTCTGGACTTGCACTTCAAGGGAGACTTGGAACGAGATAGCCAGTTGTTTATTTTTTCATTTTCATTTATTTATTTCTGGTTGCACCGGGTGTTGTTGCTGCGTGCGTGCTCTCTCTAGTTGCTGCAAGCAGGGGCCACTCTTCTTTGTGGTTCATGGGCTTTTTGTTACAGTGGCCTGTCTTGTTGTGGAGCGTGGGCTCTAGTTGTGGCACACAGGCCCAGTAGCTCTGAGGCATGTGGAATCTTCCTGGGCCAGGGATCAAACCCGTGTCCCCTGCATTGGCAGGTGGACTCCTATCCACTATGCCACCAGGGAAGTCCTGCCAGTTGTCTAATTTTATCTAAGTTTTAACTCCTGATGTAGTATTAACATATATATAACAGAAGCTATTGGCCATTACTTATGTCTCCCCTTTTTGATTAATATCTGATCTAAAACAATTTTATTCTCTAAAATATTTAATAGTTACAAGAGGATACTGTTAGGTAGTTAGAATAGGAAACAGGAGTCCAAAATGGGGGTGGCTGAAAGATAAGGAAGGGAAAAGCCCGCAAAAACAGAACAAAGCAAGGTTAAAGGAAGGTCCGAGGACTGGAGTGAGGACCTCAGGTAGAACAAACAGCACTCCTGGCTAGCCCAATTTACACAGGGAAGGCCTGGGGGGAGGAAAAAAACATATAAAAAGAGTAGCCAAAGGGCTGGGGCTCTCTCTTCTCTTCGAGTCTTTGGGTCAGCATTCCTTCACGCCTCGAGGATGTATTTTCCTGATATTTTCTAAATAAAACTGAGCTGTAACATGGAGCTGTAACACTGACCATCTGTTCAAGAACCGAGAGCTATAACAGAGTCTGTCCAAGAGCTGTGACGCACCGAGGGCTTAAATGTCTGTCGCTTCAAATTTTTGTTGAGACAAGACAGAACCGAGGAGATTACACTTGCCTGACAGATACCTTGAAACCGTAAGGTTGCAGCTACTAGTGGACACTGATTTGAGAATGGCTAATGCCATTCTAGGGAGAAGGCGATGGCAACCCACTCCAGTACTCTTGCCTGGAAAATCCCATGGATGGAGGAGCCTGGTGCGCTGCAGTCCATGGGGTCGCTAGGAGTCGGACATGACTGAGCAACTTCACTTTCACTTTTCACTTTCATGCATTGGAGAAGGAGATGGCAACCCACTCCAGTGTTCTTGCCTGGAGAATCTCAGGGATGGGGGAGCCTCGTGGGCTGCCGTCTATGGGGTCACACAGAGTTGGACACGCCTGACGTGACTTAGCAGCAGCAGCAGCAGCAATGCCATTCTAAGCTAGTCTGACATAGCTGTTCTCAGCAATACAGGAACGTGTCTGAAATCCACAACGGTCACCTAATTTTACCTTGAATGAACCAGTTAGTCTGTTTTGACTTTTGAATGTATTAACATTTCCCTCCTCAATGGCCAAAGCAGATGTTACTGTTAACAGTCTCTGTGCCTTTCTAGATATAGAAGACGCAAGAACTTGGGCTCATAAAATCTTCTGAAAATAGTTATCTCTAGGTCTGTTCTGCCAGTTTTTCTCACAGCACAGAGTGCCCCATTTCTGGTCTCCACCCTGAACTCCTTTCAGGGGGTGTTGAAGGTCAGTGGCCACAGTGGCCATTGACTGAGCTGTTTTGGTCAGTGGTTCCCCTAACAGTGGCATTCAGTTGCTTCCAAGAGTTAATAATCCCCTTGGGTACATACGAATATTCGCCTACCATGGGAGGGTTGGCAGTGTAGTAGAAAGTCCATCCCATTTGGACCAGGGGTCTAGGTTCAAATCTGAGCCCTGCCATTCCCTTTAGTGCGTGTGTGACCTTGGACATGTCACTTTAGTTATAAGTTTATTTCCTCTACAGTGGTACCTATTTTTATAAGACTTCTTTGAAGACCCAAGAAGAATACAGTTGTGAATGTTCCCACAGTGTGTATTGCTTTATGGGTCACAGAGCTTTATAGTCGCATAGGTTGTTTATGCTTGAACCACTCATGTAATCAGAGGAAAATTTCTATAAATGAGTATTTCTGCAAGATGGGGATGGGTGGGGCAGAAAGTTGACTAATGCATGATTTCCATCTTCAGACAATTCCTAAGTCCTCTCAACAGCCCTCAATGTATTTCTCAAGAATGTTCAGCTCTAGGACTTCCCTGGTGGTCCAGTGGTTAAGACTCTGCACTTTCAATGCAGGGGGCGTGTATTTGATCCCTGATCACAGAAGTTCTGCATGCCGTGTGTTGTGACCAAAAAAAAAAAAAAAAATTGTTCAGCTCTAAAATTCTAGAATATCCCAGAAAGATGGGGCTAAGATCAATCAGAGACAAGTTTGTGGAGGAAATGAGAAGGAATTTTGCCTGGAAGGATGGACTAGAGAAAAGGTGTTTCATGTGGTAAAACAATATGACAGGCACACAGGAATTCATTCATTCCTTCCTCAATTATTTATTTACTATATACTGCCTCTTCCTCCATGCCCCCTCATCTTAATATGCACGCACTAAGTCTTGTCAGCTCTGTCTTCTCTTTCTTCAGTCGTCCAGCTTCCTTCTCTCTTCTGTGCCACTACCCTAGTCTAAGTGACAAGCCTCTAATCTAAATTGCCAGAGCAGCCTCCTTACCGGTTTCCCTTTCATCTATTTTGGCCTGCTTCCAATTAGTTCTCCATGCTGTACCCAGAGAATGCTTTTGAAGTTGTAAATCTAAGATTGTCGCACCCTTTTGTAAAACCTTTCAAGTTTCCTCGGACTCCAAGGATAAAGTTCAGACTCCTTAACCTGGCCTACAAGGTCTTGCATTACTGATCTCAGCCTACCTTCTCGGCCTCATCTCATATCTCATGGTATCTCTTTCCCCTTAGCTTTCTATGCTAAGAACCATTGACCTTTCAGTTTTAGAACAGGCCAGACAACTTTATGCCTCTGGGCTTTTGCACATGTCAGTTCAGTCAGTTCAGTCTCTCAGTGGTATCCGACTCTTTGCAACCCCATGGACTGTAGCACATCAGGCTTCCCAGCCCATCACCAAATCCCGGAGCTTGCTCAAACTGTGTCCATCAAGTCGGTGATGCCATCCAATCATCTCATCCTCTGTCGTCCTCTTCTCCTCCTGCCACTTTCAGTCTTTCCCAGCATCAGGGTCTTTCCCAATGAGTCAGTTCTTTGCATCAGGTGGCCAAAGTATTGGAACTTCAACATCAGTCCTTCCATGAATATTCAGGACTGATTTCATTTAGGATTTGCAAATGTAGCTCTCTACTTAGCATTTCTTCCTTCCTTTTTCCTCTTGGCTTCTCTTTCAGGTTTCAGCTGAAATGGTAACAAAAGATAACATTTATTGGGTAGGTACTGTGTGTCATGTTGTTCTTAGTGTATAAACTCATTTAATCCTCACTATAACTTCAAAAGGTAGATGCTATTGTTGTTGTTGTTAGTTGCTAAGTTGTGTCTGATTCTTTAATCACCCCATGAACTATGGCCCACCAGGATCTTCTGTCCATGGGATTTCACAGGCAAGAGTACTGAAGTGGGTTGCCATTTCCTTCTCCAGGGGATCTTCCCAACCCAGGGATAGAACCCTTGTTTCCTGCATTGGCAGGCAGATTCTTTACCATTGAGCCACCAGGGAAGCCCCTTATAAGTAAGGAAAGAGAGGTTAAATAACCTACTCAGTATTTGAGTTAAAATTTAAACCCAGACCAATTGGGCACATGAATTACTGCTGCACTGTACATAAGCAGCATGATTATAGGAGACTTTTAACCCCACAGACTTAGGTTCCCCAGTTATTCATCTTGTAGTTAACTAAACTTATCCTTCATAGTACTTAAATAATCATAATTAATTAGTGGTGGCATTATACACTTAATGATTCCTCCCTGTGAGATTCTAAACTCACTATATTTCCAGTTTCTAGCACAGTGCCTTACACACAAGCGGTGCTCATTAAATATTAAATGAATAGATACCTAACTAAAGAGCCTCTTGATGAAGGTGAAAGAGGAGAGTGAAAAAGCTGGCTTGAAACTCAGCATTCAAAAACTAAGATCATGGCAGCTTGTCCCATCACTTCATGGCAAATAGATGAGGAAAAAGTAGAAACAGTGACAGATTTTATTTTCTTAGGATCCAAAATCACTGCAGTGACTGCAGCCATGAAATTAAAAGATGTTTGCTCCTTGGAAGAAAAGCTATGACAAACCTAGACAGCGTGTTCAAAAGCAGAGACATTACTTTGAGAACAAAGGGCTGTGTAGTCAAAGGTATGGTTTTTCCAGTAGTCATGTGTGGATGTGAGAGTTGGATCATAAAGAAGACTGAGCACTGAAGAACTACTGCTTTTGAACTGTGGTGTTGGAGAAGACTCTTGAGAGTCCCTTGGACAGCAAGGAGATCCAACCAGTCCATCCTAAAGGAAATCAATCCTAAATATTCATTGGAAGGACTGATGCTGAAGCTGAAACTCCAATACTTTGGCCACCAGATAGGAAGAGCTGACTCATTGAAAATGACCCCAATGCTGGGAAAGATTAAGGGCAGGAGGAGAAGGGGACAACAGAGGATGAGATGGCTGGATGACATGACTTATTCAATGTACATGAGTTTGAGCAAACTCGGGGAGATAGTGAAGGATAGGAAAGCCTGGTGCACTGCAGCCAATGGGGTCGCAAAGAGTTGGACATGACTTAGCAACTGAACAAGTACCTGAATATAAGGTAATATTTTTCTTAGATTAATTCCTCAGGGGGGCTTCCCTGGTCTTCCAATGGTTAAGAATCTGCCTTGCAAGGCAGGGGACACCGGTTCAGTCCCTGGTCTGGGCAGATCCCACATGCCACAGAGCAACTAAGCCCTTGCTGATCTTGCGCTCTAGTGCCCTTGAGCCACAGCTGCCGAAGCCTGCATGCCTAGAGACCGTGCTCCCGTGCTCTGCAATGAGAGTATCCCCCGCTTGCTGCAATTAGAGAAAGCATGCAAGAAGCAGCAAAGACCCAGCTCAGTTCAGTTGCTCAGTCCTGTCCAACTCTGTGACCCCATGGACTGCAACACACCAGGCCTCCCTGTCCATCACCAACCTCGGAGCTTGCTCAAACTCATGTCCATTAAGTTGAAGATGCCATTCAACCATCTCATTCTCTGTCATCCCCTTCTCCTCCTGCCTTCAATCTTTCCCAGCATCAGGGTCTTTTCCAATGAGTCAGCTCTTCCTATCAGATAGAAAAAGTTTTGGAGCTTCAGCATCAGTCCTTCCAATGAATATTCAGGACTGACTTCCTTTAGAATGGACTGGTTGGATCTCCTTGCAGTCCAAGCCACTCTCAAGAGTCTTCTCTAACACTGCAGTTCGAAAGCATCAGTTCCTTGGAGCTTTCTTTATAGTCCAACTCCCACATCCACACGTGACTACTGGAAAAACCATAGCTTTGACTAGATGGACCTTTGTCAGCAAAGTAATTTCTCTGCTTTTTAATATGCTGTCTAGGTTGGTCATAACTTTTTTCCCAAGGAGCAAGTGTCTTTTAATTTCATATCTACAGTCACCATCTGCAGTGATTTTGGAGCACAATAAAATAAAATCTGTCAATGTTTCCATTGTTTCTCCATCTATTTTCCATGGAGTGATGGGACTGGATGCCATGATCTTCGTTTTTTGAATGCTGAGTTTTAAGCCAGCTTTTTCACTCTCGTCTTTTACTTTCATCAAGAGACTCTTCAGTTCCCCTTCACTTTCTGCCATAAGGGTGGTATCATCTGCATATCTGAGGTTATTGATATTTCTCCCATCAATCTTGATTCCAGCTTATGCTTCATCCAGCTTGGCATTTCACATGATGTACTCTGCATAAAAGTTAAATAAGCATGGTGACAATATACAGTCTTGACAAACTCCTTTCCCAAATTGGAACCAGTCTATTGTTCCATGTCCACAGACCCAGCGTAGTAAAAAATGTAAACAAATAAATAATTTAAAATATAATAATTCCTCTGAAAGGAAGTTTCCTTATATTTCTTGTTTTTACAAAGTGTCCTACTGTAGGTCCATAATGTCCAGTATATATATATATATATATATATATATATATATATATATATGATATTTTGTTTTGCTTGGGAGGATGCAACCTGATACAACCTCAGTCAGTGCTGGTTCTGCAAGGTTATAGAGGTCATTGTATGGAATCACTTAAAAATACAGGAGTGGGAGTTCCCTGGTGGTCCAGTGGTTAGGACTTGACACTTTCACTGCTGTGGCCTAGGTTCAGTCCCTAATCAGGGAACTAAGATTCCTGCAAGCTGCAAGTGGGGCAGTGTCACCAGAAAAAAAAGCCAAAAAAATTAACACAGATTTAATGATTATCCTGGGGTTAGGACCTCACAGTTTTAAGTTTTCGATGTTGTTGCTAATAAGTCTTTGAAAGCAACAGAAAGAAATAAAAAGCAACAGGACTTTCCTTGTGGTCCAGTGGTTGAGAATCCGCCTGGCAATGTAGAGTACATGCATTCAAGCCCAGGTCTGGGAAGATTCCACATGCCATGGGGAACTTACGCCCTCAAGCCTGCAAACTGCAACTACTGAGTCCGTGTGAGCTAGAGCCCATGCTCTGCCATACGAGAAGCCGCTTCAGTGAGAAGCCCGTGCACTGTAACTAGAGAGCAGCCCCCACTCACCACAACTAGAGAAAACTCGTGCAAAGCAGCAAAGACCCAGCCAAAAAAAAAAAAAAAAAAGTAAAAGTTTTCTAAGAAAGCTCAGGATTAGTAGAGATGGTTGACATTCAAAAATAATTATGTTCTCATGTAATAGATGTTGTAACAGAGAAACGTCAAGGTACAATGAAAGTTAAAGGAAGGAGTAGTAAATTGCTAAATTCTGGTGGTGACAAGGTCATCCATGAAGACTGTCTTTTTTGGGGAACAGGAGAAGCTCATTCCCAGTGGTTGATGAAGGGAAGGAGAGAAAAGAAGGGCATCTACTAAATTTTATATGTTTATATGTATTTATGGGACTTCCCTGGTGGCTCAGTTGGTAAAGAATTCGCCTGCCAAGCAGGAGACCCAGGTTCAATCCCTGGGTTAGGAAGATCCCCTGGAGAAGGAAATGGCAACCCATTCCAGCATTCCTGCCTGGGAAATCCCATGGACAGATGAGCCTGGCAGGATACAGTTCATGGAGTTGCAAGAATTAGACATGACTTAGTAACTAGACCACCACCATGTATATTTATAGAATAGTTTTGAAAACTATATATAGTGAATACCATTAGCCTCTGACCCACCCCTTTCATTCTAGTTGTTAATCTTCATGTCCCAAAATGCTTAACTCCTGTTGCACAAAGATATCCAATACAGTGCCCATCTCAGACTTTCCTGAATTGGGGTTTGGGGCCAGGGGGGAGTCTGAGAGTATCCAGAAGAGGCCTGGGAAGGTGTGTGGTGTGGTCTGACATCAACAGCCAAAGATACATCTTGTCCTCTGGTCTCACCATGAAGAGAGTAAGAATTGAACCACATAGTGGAAGGTAAATTGGAGATTGACTGGCAGACAATGGAGGAAAGACTTTCTGAGAAGAGGGAATAGATTATGTGAAGACCAAAGGCTGAAGCTTCAGGGAAAGAAAAATCTCTTTTGCTAGTGTTTCAGCAAAATGAGTGAGTGAGTGGCCTCACTCAGAAATGAGTGAGTGGCCTTTGTCACCACATACTTGTTGTGGCAGTCCAAACTCGGGTTGGAAAAGAATTTCCAGACATAGAGTATTGCAGAAAGGACTGAGTTTATTAAGAACAAAGAGCAGAGATAATGTGGGTGCTGCAAGCACTGCAGGCCGACCTCCTGACAGGCCAGGAAGAGCCGATGGCATGCTGTTAGAACCGTGGGTCAGCTCAAGGGAGACCTGACCCAGGGGAGAACAGAGTTCATTTCTGGGAGATACTGTTAGAACAGCAAGCCAGCTCAAGGGAGAGCTGACACTTTTCGTGGGTTAGTAGCCAATTTTTATAGTTTCAAGACAGAGAAAATTCCTGCTGGAAGGGTGGCGTTAGGTGATTGGTTAGGATGCTATACGGTGAGTACAGGGGTGGGTATTTTTGCCTCATTTAAGATCAGGAAGCTGACCTGTAAAAGGCAAGTGGGCTTTTGGCAATGGTTGCAATGGGGCTCAGTCAGTTCCAGGGACCTTAGTACTGGGCTTTGCTTCTGTGCCTTTGGTGTGACTCTGGTATGGGACTCCATAATACCAGCCCAAGAGGCCTGCAAGACTTAAGCAGTCTTGGTTATTTTTGAGCTATTACTACTAACAAACACTCATAGCTGGACTTGTCCTTCAAAAAACTAAACAAGGCTAATCGCTCTCTTGACTACATATGAGTTGTACTCTGCACCTGGCTTTCTTCTCTCCCCTATATTCTCTTGTAGCACTCTACATTTCAAAAAAGATTATGAGCTGGTAGCTTTAGTGACACCAGACCCCAGCTGCTGAGATGCCAGATGCCAGCTGTGGCCATTTTGAAACTTTGCCAAAAAAAAAAAAAAAAGAAGCAAGACCTTCAGGAGGATAAAAAACCTCTCCCTATTACTAAGAGAAGGGGGCACCGTCTCCAAACTCCAAACTCTGTCTCTGTATTTCTATTCAGCATCAGTGGACAGGGAGACAATATTTTGGCAACACTAGTACAGATAATAGACACAGTGATTTGCTGCCTCTAGATACTAGTTTATTGAGTTTGACAGGCTGATTTCGGGCAGATTATTCTTCTTCAGGCACTGGAAAAAAGAATCGCAGGATAAAAGAATTTTAATAACCAGTGGTTAATGCAACTTTATGATACTCAGAGCAAGATTAAAAACTTCATAATTCCATTTATTTTTTCTTACATGTTAAAAATTTTTCAAGGAAAAGAACAAAGAATATTATAATATTCATCAATATATCCACCACCCAAAATGAGTAAATGGTATCATATCTATTTTTTCCTCCCAAGTCCTACTTCTTTTCCTTCCTTTAGGTATCCCTTTTATATCAGTCTACTTCTAATGCTTTAAAAAAAATACATGTACTATATACTACTTGTGGTATATAGTATGTATATATAGATACATACTTGTGGATATATACTATATAGTATTTTTAAATGTTTGTAAAATTCATATAATTTGTTTAGTGTGACATTTTTGTTTTGTTTCCCTCAATTCTGTTTTCAAAATTCATCCACATAGACCAAGCTCATTAATTGTAGCTGCTGTGTGGTGTTCCATCACATAAATACACTCCAATTTGTTTATTTGCTGCCAATAGACATGTACTTCATTTTCAATGTTTCATTATTACAAACTCTAAATTACAGGGAACAGGCTTTAACATGTCTTCTTGTTTTTATTAATGAGAGTTTCTCTTAAACAGTGTTTTCAGAATGTTTTTCTATGTAACTGTAACTCATAGTGAGAAACATCTTTATATCAAGACCCTGCTCATGTATGAAATAAATGTTTAATAAGATGATACCTACTTTTGCTACATGCACTCTATTTTCTGTTCTATTCCTTTTTTGTAAAATGCTGAATGTATCCAATAAATTTATTCATGACCTACTAATGGATTGAAAAATACTGCTGTAAGGCAGCAGATTTTCTGGTTCCAAAGATATGTGCATTTTCAACTTCAGTAAATATGTATTGTCAAGTTGCTCTCCAAAGTGATTGTGTCTATTTTACAGGATATGAGACTCCTAGTTTCTTCACATCATCGCCAACACTTAAAATGGTCAGACTTTTAGGTTATTGTGAATCCAATATATGTGAAATGAATCTCATTGTTGATTTTGCATTTTCCCGATTACTAGCGAGGTAGAGTAAGTTTTTCTATATATTATTGGTTATTTGGAATTCTTCTTCTGGAAATTATTCATGCCTTTGTCCATTTTCTATTGGGTTGTTTATCATCTCTATTATTGTTGTTGTTGCTGGTTTGTAGGAATCCTGTACATATACCCATCTTTTTCTAATATATTTGTATGTTGCAGATAACTTCTCCCCATTCCCTGTCATTTATATTTTAACCTTAAGATGTCTTTTATGTAGGAGGTTTTAAATTTATTATAATAAATTTTATCAAAATTGCCCTTTTTTTATAATTTGATGTAAGAAATTAGATTATGAGTATATTCTCTTTTTTTCCAGATAATTTTGAAGGTTTTGTTTTACAACTTTAGGTCTTTCACTCACCTAGAGTTTATTTTGCCTGTGCTTTTTCTGTCTTCTGAAACTTTTAGTGCTCACCATTTGATTGTTCACCACATTTCTCTCTAGTGTGAAGTCTCTGACACTCTAGCCATCTTATCTCCTCCCTCTGAGTCTTTCTCTTAGAAACAACAGAATGGGAACATAAGTGAGGATCCAGGTTTAGAACACTAGCTCTTTGAAAGCCTGTAAAGAAGAAGTGGCAAAGCTGAGGTAAAAGGAGACATCCAGAGGCATCCCTGCAAAAGATGATACACTGACTTACACTGGGTGTCCCCTTCTTCACCCTTCACACCAGGACTAGGAACCCAAGATTCCTGCAAGAAGAATTATGCTTTTGGGGAGAAAGAAGTGTTTCAGAGGACAGGCCCTGAAAGAAAGGATGTGTAGACTTGAGACAGGATCCTATGTTCTATGACTTTTTAAAAAGACTTTTTGTTTTGTATTGGGATATAGCCAATTAAGGCTTTCCATGTGGCTCAGCTGGTAAAGAATCTGCCTGCAATGCGGGAGACCTGGGTTCTCTCTCTGGTTTGGGAAGATCCCCTGGAGAAGGGAAAGGCTACCTACTCTAGTATTCTGGCCTGGAGAATTCATGGACTGTATAGTCCATGGGGTCACAGAGTCAGACAGGATTGAGCAACTTTCACGTAGCCGATTAACAGTGTTGTGGTAGTTTTAGGTGAACAACAAAGGGACTCAGCTATACATACACACACATGTGTATCTCCATTCTCCTCCAGTTATGTCCTAAAGCCCTTCTACATCTACGTTCTTATTTTATCTCTCTCCCCTACCTTCAAACCCTGTGAGATTTTTTTTTGTCTTGGACTAGAAGACTGTGAAAGTGAAGCATATAGAGTCACATAGAAGTTTTTGGTGAATTTAAGGAAGAGCCAGGTCTCCTATCATCAAACTAGAAGGTTTCAAGCAAGCCCAGCTTGAAACCAAGTTGTGAGAGAAGACTTGTAAGAGAGGAGCAGTATCCCAAAATTACAAGAAGTAACCTTTCATTTCTAGTGTAATCTTGGCAGTCAAAATCATCCAAAAGCCTTTATTGGGGCCTCCTTGCAATGAGCAATTAAGGTAGACACTGAAATAAATTTAGAATGTATTGCTCACAAACACAGTCTAAGAATTCACACTCTATGAAAATTAATATAAGCAGATAAGCAAAGAACATATCTATATGACAATAAAGAAGATGTGGACCAATGGACAGTAAAGTATTAACATCAAACATGTCAGAAGTCACTGCAATTCAAGGAAAAGAGCCTTTCTGGGAGAAGAGCAGAGCCTGGTAGGTGATGAGGGTTCAAGTTCAGGGAAACTACCGAACAATTAGGGAGGGCAGGTCTCTTGCCTTCTGACTTCTTCCACTCCCTTCTACCCATCACACACATGCCCCACCCCAAACTGTTCCTCTTCACGGCAACATAACCCTTGCCAAGGCTCAAGATCAGAGGAAGTTTTACTTTGTATTAGTCTTTGATTCTGAATTAGGGACCTTTACCCAGCATCGGTGGGAACCACCCTCAGGAGCCACTTTGTGCTCCCTGGCACGTCCACAGCAATTAGGGCAAAAGGACAGAGGTAAGGACTCCTGGAGGGAAGGTCTCCCCACCCTGCTTTGGCAGGGTCACCTGGGATCTCTACCATCAGCCTTGATACTCACTGTGGCACATGGCTCATTACTCCACCTGCCCCATTCACTGAGCTTCTCCTGCCTTTGGTTTCTGTGGGGAAATGGAAGCCCTTGTTCCAAGGTATTCTCAGGGCAGGCACCTCTGCACATTCAGCGAGATTCGTCGGTGTCTCACATAGCTGAATCAATATTAGAAAGACTCCAAGGATTTCGCAGTTTAATATCACTCTCAGAATATCACTGTCAAATGTTCTAATGTAGGAAAATAAAGGACTAATATGTTCACATATACATGCAAATATATATGTTACTAAGTGTACATGCATTGCTCAGGCGGAAGTCATTGGCTCTGTCTCAGGGTCTTCACACTCTCTTTTCCCTCTTCCTGGAAGTTCTCCTCCAGATAGTTATTCCTGTGACTTGCTCTCTCACTTCAGTCAGGTTTATCCTTCAAAGTGAGGTTTTCCTAACCAGTCCCTCTAAAACAGTCCTTATCTCCCACCTCTGGCTCTTACTGCTTCTTACCGTGCTCTTTAAATTTATTTTTGAAATAGAATTTATCATTGCCTGACATATACTTACTGACTTATTATCTTTACCCGTGTCCCAGAATGTAAGTTCCCCGAGAGCAGGAATTTTGTAAGTCTTTTTTGTTTGTTTAAAGATTTTTTTTAATGTGGACCATTTTTAAAGTCTTTATTGAACTTGTTACAGTATGGCTTCTGTTTCTGTTGTTGTTGTTCAGTCACTAAGTCCTGTCCCACTCTTTGCGAGCCTTCTAGCACACCAGGCTCCTCTGTCATCCAGTATCTCCCAGAGTTTGCTCAAATTCATGTCTGGTGATGCTATCTAACCATTTCATCCTCTGCTTCCCTCTTTTCCTTCTGCTTCTGTTTTATGTTTTGTTTTGGGTTTTTTTGGCCATACGGCGTATGGGATCTTAGCTCCCTGACCAGGGATTGAACCCACACAGCCTGCATTGGAAGACGAAGTCTTAACCTCTGAACCACCAGGGAAGTCCCGTATGTCTTAACTGCTGCTATTTTCCAGTGTCCAGAACAGTATCTGGCACAGAGTAGATCCTCAGTGCTGTATTATATGAATGAAATGAAATGGAACAAATATGTGTTTGTGTGTCCTTATTCTAGTGTTGTTTGGTGACATTAAACAGAAGAGACTGAGATGTCTTTCTAAACTAATCCTATTCAGCTTTGAAAACTCGGTCATTCTGAACCGCTGACCCTACCTCTTGAGAAGACTCCTCCCCAACCTCTTTTTAGTACAGGTGACTCACCCTCTAACTCCAAGGGTCAGCTTATATCTTAGGTACCCCTGACCACTATTTTTGGTTTAAGATATGGCTCATAACCCAAGATAGGTGTCAGAGCCCTCCCTGAGATTTTTTGCTGGAACGATAAGGGAAAAGATATCTATCTGCTAGTGGTGAGGATTCCATCAGCCCAGAGCAGATGGTGCTTCCACCATGCAGGTAGAACCTGTCTGAGAATAAACCATGCTGGGACTGAAGTAGAGCCCAGAGTGAGAGGGAGTTAGTAAAAAGAGACTAGTGGATGGTGGCTTGGTTGATATTATCTGAGTCCTCAGATGAAGCCCTGTCCAAATTCACTGTACCATTGGGTTATGTGTGTGATTTATGTCTCTTTGAGCATGGTTTGAATTGGGTTTCTATCATGAATAAGCAGAAACCAAAACAAGGGAATTTGCTGGCGGTGCAGTTGTTAGGACTCAGTGCTGTCACTACTGGGGCCTGGGTGCAATCCTTGGTCAGGACACTAAGATTTCTGCAAAACTCAAGGTGCAGCCAAAAAAAAAAAAAACTAATGCCCATTTAGCTGTATAATTTATATTACATCAATTTTCATTTGTTTACTAAATGGCACATGCAGGTTTTTACCTAAAACTTTTGAACATTTCTATAGCTTACAAAATAATCTTGTATATATGACCACTTAATTTTAGCACAAGTATGTGAGGTTGGGTATAGATGATTCTTTTGGTTTGCTAGACTGAAGATTAGAGAAATCAAGCAATTTACCCAATAACAAACAGCTAATAAATGTCAGAGCAAGAACTCTAAGTAGGTCTTTGGCTCTATTCTATGGCTTCTCAACTACTTAAGTAACTGTAGACTTTCTTTCTGAATTTATGTTTCTCTATTTTTAAAAATTAAAAAAAATTTTTTTGTTTTAACCACGTTGCGTGGCTTGTGAGATCTTAGCTTCCCAACCAAGGATTGAACCCACACCTTTGGCAGTGAAAGCACCAAGTCCTAACCACTGGACCACCAGGGAACATCCCCCACCTCCCCGCCTTTTTTTTTTGTCTCTCTTAATAGAAGAGAAGCTCTCTTAGAGATAGGACCTTGCTCTTCACCTTGAGTCTTTTAATCCCTAGGGCAGCTCCCTGGAATAAGTGGGGCTCAGAGTGGAGGGTTCGCTCTCACTGAATGCAAGGGTAGAGTTTGCTAGGTCTAAGGAGTTTGTAATCGGCTGCTGAAATAATGCATATGGATCACGGTGGTGGTTTTCCATTTTTTTTGACTGCCACAGTAAGAAAAATATTTTACATCAACCCAGTATACACACACATATTATTAAAATAAAGTTTCACAAAATAATACCTACTTTAGTGCTTGTGACATTCTCTGAGATCTCCTATTCCATTTTTTTAAACAAATTCTAATTGTGACACACTAAATTGATTTCATAATCCAATAATGTATTGAGACTGAGTTTGAAAAACATTGTTATAGGTTGCATACGTGTAAAGTCAAATCCAAGCTAAAGTTCACATCCCATGAGAGTCAGGAAAGGGTTTAAAAGGTGAGTGGCATTTGAGTTATATCTTGAAAAATGGACAAGATTTCAGGACTAGAAGCGCAGATGGAAGTAACAATAGGAGTCAAGGTGCAGGGTTAGGCAAGCTCAGGGTGTGTTTGGGATGGAGAGAATATGATATTCAACTGGAGTGAAAGGTTTGCATAGTGGAGAGGTGAGAGATGGGGTGGAAAGAAGGCTGGAACCATGGCATGGGAAACCTTGAATGTCAGATGAAAAATCTGTTCTTTATTTAAATTTGATAACGTGGGCAAAACATCTTCCACAAGGCACTCAGTCAATCGTGCTCCCTTCCCCTTTCTTCTCCTTTACTCTGTAGGCAGTCGGGAGCCTTTGGTAGTTTCTAAGTGGGGAAGAGAAATGATTAGATTGACCAGGAGGATATGAGGTCATTGAGGTCAGAGCAGTGGAGGCCTAAGCAGGAAGGTGACAGCGGAAATAGAAAGACAGGAACACCTGACTTGGGCAGATAGGCTATAGTCATGAGCATCATGTGATGAGAGAGATGATGAGGAATCAAGAGAGCTTTTCATTGCCAAAATTCCAGAAGTTGCAAATACAGGGAAATTGTTGGAACAAGATGATGTGAGGAGAGAGGAGGATAGCTTGGGATGCAGCAACGTTGACTTTCCAGCTGGATGTCCAGGGAAAGAGACAGAGGCGGATGTAGCTTGGGGGAGGAGGCTACAGAGACTAACCCTCGGAAGTCATCCTCAGGAAGGTGAAATGCTTCTGGGGCTTTGAAGCAATGCTGCCAGCCTTGGAGTCTTCCCTAAGGCAGTGAGAGTGCCCAGGACAAAGTCCTGGCCCCGACAGAGGATTCTAGATAAAGAAATAGCCAAAGCAACTCCATGGGCTAATGCTACGGGAAAGGGAAGAATACAGTATAGGGTGACATAGAAGACATACTCACTCAGAGAATGGAATTACAGAGGGCATTCTGGAGGAAGGAACATCTGTTTATTTATTTGGCTGTGCCAAGTCTTATTGCAGCGTGTGGGATCTTTAGCTGTGGCATGTGGAAACTAGTTCCCTGACCAGAGATGGAACCTGGGTTCCCTGCATTGGGAGCATAGAGGCCCAGCCACTGGACCACCAGGGAAATCCCCGCTAGAGGAAGGAATATCTAAAGTGAGATGTGAATAATAATCCACTTGCCAATGCAGGGGACACAGGTTCGAGCCCTGGTCCAGGAAGATCCTGCATGCTGCTGAGCAACTAAGTCCATGTAGCACAACTTCTGAGACCGAGCTCTAGAGCCAGAGCTCGAGCTCAGAGTTGCAACTACTGAGCCCATGTGACGCAACTACTGAAGACTGTGGGTCCAGAGTCTGTGCTCCACAACAGGAGAAGCTACCACAATGAGAAACCCATGCACTGCAACGAAGAGTAGCCTCTGCTCAATGCAGCTAGAGAAAGCCCATGCACAGCAATGAAGACCCATGCAAACAAACATGCAAAAAGAGTAAATGGGCCTTCCTCGTGGCTAAGTGGTAAAGAATCTGCCTGCCAATGCTGGAGGCACGGGTTTGATCCCTGGTCCAGGAAGATCCCATATGCCACGGAGCAACTAAGGCCATGTACCACAACTATTGAGCGCTGGAACCCAGAAGCCACAAACCCTAGAGGCTGTGCTCAGCAACAAGAGAAGCCACAGCAATGAGAAGCCTGAGCACCGCAGCTGGAGGGTAGCCCCCACTCTCCACAACCAGAGAAAGGGCCGTGCAGCAATGAAGACCTAGCACAGCTAAAAATAAAACAAATAGAAAAATAAACATATTTTTTAAAAAAGTGAAGTGAGACATGAATGGTGAGTAGGAGTTAGTCAGAGGATGGGCAGAGCCAGAATGCTGTAGCATAGGCACAATATGTGAGAACACAGGGAGGTAAAAGAGAGCGTCGGTGCTTTTGGGGAGCAAAAAATGTAGGGAGTATCCTTGTGAGGCTGGTATCATACTCAGTTCACACAAAGAAATGAAACAAAGTTTTAATAATTTACCCACGATTTCTCAGTTGGCTTGACCTGGTATCCAGGTCTATTTTACCCTTAAGAGGCTGTTCTTACTCTCACTGTCCCATGAGTGTCTCTAATGCTGAGGGGGTCCCCAGTATTATTACACTGAAACTCCGGACAGATTGCTTAGAATTAGAAGAGGACGAAAGGAGTGAACCTAAGGAGTGCCTACATGTAAGAAGTAGGAGGAAGAAAAGTCCCAGTGAAGGTAGGCGAGAAAGACAATTCAAACAGAACAACTCAAACAGTACAATGTGATGGAAGCCAAAGACAGAGTTGTAAGAGGAATGGTATTTCTCCATTTCAAAGATGGAGAGAGTTGTAGAGTTAGTGATTTCTGACCCTACTTGGCAGTGATCCCATTTAGCTAATGAAAACATAATTTCTAGGGGAGAATTACAAAAGGATGGGAAAAAATAAGTGTTAAGGAAGTAGAGGAGTGCAGACCACTTTTGCAGATACGTTAATTTTTGGATACAGGAAGTCCTAAGAAGCACAGCCAAGCTTTTCGCAGTGGCAGTATTGTAACCGATAAGGTTTATCCGAGGCACGATTATCACTAATTGAAGAAAATAAATAAATAAAAAGAAGGGAAGCCAACTTCGAGATAGAGGCAGTCTGTTATTAGGAAGTGATCTTGGGATAGACACTGAGGGAAGGGAAGGAAGCAGTCTGCAGAGGAGAAGTTGAGCTGTAATGTAGGATAAAGGCTGAGCAGATCATCAGAGCTGTCCCTGGTTGGGGTGAGAGGAGTGAATCTTCACCTTCCCACATACATCAGTCATTTGATGTGGGCTGCCTGAGAAAGGGGTAAGACGTGACTCTCGAGGCCAGTAGCATTCTCATTCCAAACAGAAGTGTTAAGTCCTTCATTCTCAAAGAGAATACTTCCTGTGCATCCCAGTGTCATCAGAAGGAGAAATATTTTTAAGATAAAGACTTCATTTTATCTCTCTTCCCAGGTGGCTCAGTGGTAAAGAATCTGCCAGCCAATGCAGGAGACAAGGGTTCGATCCCTGGGTTGGGAAGATCCCCTGGAGGAGGAAATGGCAACCCATTCTAGTATTCTTGCTTGGAAAATCCCATGGACAGAGGAACCTGGCAGGCTGCAGTCTACAGGATCTCAAAGAGTTGGACATGATTTAGCAATTGAGCACACACAAAAAAACTCCATTTTGGAAATAGACACATAAATATAAACAGATATTTTTTATTATACATAAATATAAACAGATATAAACAATGAAGATGGATCATTATACTATATCTGTTTATAGTATATAACAGATATAGTATAATGATCCATCCTCATTGCTGGACAGTCATAACATATTAAAACAATGGGATGATACATTTATGGAATACCTCCTATATATCTGGCCTTTGTTAGCACCAGGTGTACAAGATAAAATAATTGCCCCTATTGAGAAGCTTACATTTTAGTGGGAGAAGAAAGCACAAAAACATTAATCCATAGGAGCTATGCTTATCTTATTTGTACTGTATCTGTACCACCCATATTCTGCCTGATATATAATTGATTTTCAATAAATATATTCAGAATGAGTTAGTGCTAGAGTAGAGTAAGAAGTGTTTGGGTAGCAGACAGAATATAGGGCTAATGCTGCCTGGAGGAGGGCATCAGGGAATGCTTCAACAGAGGGGGATATCTTAATGGTTAATGGTAATGGGCTTCCCAGGTGGCACTGGTGGTAAAGAACCCGCCTACCAATGCAGGAGGCGGAAGAGACGTCGGTTCCATCCCTGGATTAGGAAGATCCCCTGGAAGAGAGCATGACAATCCATTCCAGTATTCTTGCCTGGAAAATCCCATGGACAGAGGAGACTGGCAAGCTACACTCTATAGGGTCACAAAGAGTTGGACACGACTGAAGCGACCTAATACATACACAATAATAGTGACAATAAAAACAACAACAGCAATAATAAGTTTTCCAGGTAAGGAAGGTATATGACTATTGACATAACTGACGCCATCATGCCCAAGATGGCATCAGTTCCTTTTGTCTTTCACTGACTCAACCCAGGACTGTACTGTGCTGTGAATCACTTCTCTGTTGTCAAGTGTTTTGTAGTTAGTAGGTACTGTTTAATAATCATTTAGGATCAGGTGGCCCCTATGCTCTGCTGATCCTCAAACAATGCAGCCTTTGCTGAGGTATTCCCATGAGACTAGTTACCCATTCATAAATCTTGCCTTGGGAATGCAGGTCCTGTTTTGAGCACCTACCCCCATACTCTAGTTTAACAGTAAAATTGTCCCAGTGGACATTGTGGTGTGGAATGTAGTTTTGAGGTCTTCTGGATCATTGTTCCCCCAATCCCGCCCTGTGAGTAAGTTACCATATAATAAACGGAAACATGATTATATGAAACTGCCTGTCTTGCTTTCCTGTCTCAAGATGCCATCTCAGTTTGATGGGTGCTTTTTGTTCCCTCTGTCCTCCAACAAAAAGGGAGGGGTGGGAGGACTTAGGAGGGGGCTTCCTGGGTGGCTCAATGGTAAAGAACCTGCCTGTCAATGCAGGAGACACAGGAGATATGGTTTCCATCCCTGGGTCGGAAAGACCCCCTGGAAGAGGAAATGGCAACCCACTCCAGTATTCTTGCCTGGAAAATTCCATGGACAGAAAAGCTTGGCAGGCTATAGTCCATAGGGTCCCAAACAGCTGGACACAATTAAGTGACTGAGCAAATGTGCACGGGAGGAGTTAATATCAGGTAGTTGTTCAGGGACTACAAAAGCATGAAAAAGAATAGTGGGAGAGTGGATGGGAGGTGAGCATGGAAGGAAAAAAGTCTCCTTTTCAAATAAAAAGCACACATGATACGGATACAGATTAACATCTACACAGAAATCACTTGGCTATTGTGTTAATATGAAATGTTCAGTGAATTTACATGAATAGGATTTTACAAAAGATATCATTTCTGAGCTTGAGATTTGAATGGAAGGAATAGTTTTAGGTGTGTAAGATGGAGGTATGATGGTACGGTAGTTGGGATGCTGGCTCTTGGATCTAATAAATTTTTATTCAAAGCCTGGCTCTACCACTAACTTGCTGTTAAAGTTAAATTGAGTGAGTTACAGTCACTCAGCTGTGTCCGACTCTTTGCGACCCCATGGACTGTATGTAGCCTGCCACACTCCTCTATCCATGGAATTCTCTAGGCAAGAATACTGGAGTAGGTTGCCATTTCCTTCTCCAGGGAATCTTCCTGACACCCAGGGATTGAACACAGGTCTCCTATATTGCTGGCAGATTCTTTACCATCTGAGCCACTAGGGAAGCCTACTAGTAAGAGACATTTCTAAGTATAAAGAGAGGTTAACTTAAAAAGTATCAGCAAATACATGCTTGACTTTATCTTATAAGCTATAGACAATACATTAGAATATGAGTGAAGCCATACACCTTTTCCAAAGAAATACTGGAGACAGAAGTAGCAATAAAGTTATAAATGACAATCAACAATAAGATGAAATAATTTAGATGAAGCTTATCTCCCTCGAAGAGATGGGGACTGTCAAGTAGTCAGGAAGGAAATATAATATGCTTTAAATTTTGTATAAAAAATAATGTTCAGTTCCATGTTGCTGAACATAGTTCTGTTTTTGCCAAGTAAATCCTCTACTTCAAATTACTATCCAAATCCTTTATTAAAACTCTGCTTCTGGTGTTTGTTTTGGAATGTGTTCTTTTTTTCCTAGATTTTTAAGACTAATTTATTAATCTTCATAATTATCATATATGACACAACTAAAGACATATTAATAAATTATAACTTTCAGGGAAGCAATTTGGAAAATTGAGGTAGTAAGACATAAAACAGAACAGACTTCTTTCTTAATTATCCATACTTTGCATTCCATTGTGTAGTATTAGTGCCTCACATTCTATTTTCTGTTAACCCAAATATTTGTACAAATGGATCATTAAAAACAAAAGGTCCCAACAGAAGTTAAATTCACAGTGAGCTTTTCTGAGTCTCAAAGGAAAAGCACCTCTACAACAGTCAGTTTATCCTGTTGACTTACTAGTGACCAAATTTATAAAAGCTGCTGCTGCTGCTGCTAAGTCACTTCAGTCGTGTCTGACTCTGTGCAACCCCATAGATGGCAGCCCACCAGGCTTCCCCATCCCTGGGATTCTCCAGGCAAGAACACTGGAGTGGGTTGCCATTTCCTTCTCCAATGCATGAAAGTGAAAAGTGAGTGAAAGTGAAGTCGCTCAGTCGTGTCTAACTCTTTGTGACCCCATGGATTGCAGCCTACCAGGCTCCTCCGTCCATGGGGATTTTCCAGGCAAGAGTACTGGAGTGGGGTGCCATTGCCTTCTCCGGGAATGTGTTACTTCTATTGCCACTTCCTGATCGCTTAATTAACTTTAACTAGTTAACCTCTTTAACTAACAAATTACTCTCCCTCCCTCAGACTTAGGTTCCTAATATGCAAAATAAAAGATACAGTTCTTGCCTCACAAATTTATTGTGAACATTAATTCTTGTTTATAGCATATAAAATATATTGTTTGAGACATAATAAGAATTCCATAATGTTGTCAGTTACTATAAGTGCATTGGGGACCTAGCAGGCAAGACTGGAGCGTGTATGTTGGGAGCAGTTTTGGAGAAAAAGCCACAGGAGGACTATGGTAGAGTCTCCTTGTAAAATACATTCCTATTTCGGAAGTCCTAAACCAAAACAGGGTCTTTTCCCACAACAGGTTAGTTCTTGGGTAATGTCATATTTCTTCTTTTTTTCTTCTATTTTCCCATGAAGGGGAGTCTAACCAAGGGGAGGCGCACTTGTCTCTCTATATAGAGGCAAGAAACAGGAGCGCCACTGGGAAAGTCAGACCGAGCCTGCACAATGAAGAAACAGCTTAAGGAGGATGCCCCACAGTGTGAGCTAAGTAAGTAGCCAGCAATAAATTGAGCTCAACCCAATCTAAGGTAGTTTTGCCTTAGGAAACTTGTCTGCTGTAGAACAAGGACAAAGAGATAGGTCAAATCATAGTGAGATGACTTCTAGTCCTGGAATGAAAGGATCTTCATCTTGCGATGCTACGGTATTCTGTATAGGAACTAGAGCCTCTTGCTGGAAGATGGATATGAATTGATTGCTCTTTTCTTTCTTTTCCATTCTATGGTGTTTATATCTTTTACGCTTATTGCATGTTTTTAAGGTACTAAGCAGATTTCCCATAAAACTGCCAGAAGACTTCCTGAAGGCAGCCAGTTCTTCCTTCCAGTAACCCCCTTATTCTCCTCACTCCCTTCCAATGCCTCTCCTTTCCAGCTTTGCCTCCGGCTGGCTGGAAATAATAATCTAGGATATTTGCCTGAGGCAAATTCCTCCACCATTTTCCCCCCAGATTGAGCAATCCTGGCTTTCTCTGGATATATATATCACACACATATACATAGCAGCCTCAGGTGTTTTTTGTTTTTTCTTTAACATCAGACACTGAGTCTCGGGTTTGTGTGGCTTTGTTGTCCGCCTGTTTATCACTGATTGACCAGGCTGATGCCAGCGGGTTCTTCAGATCTCAAGGGATGGACTGGGTGGCGTTTTTACCTATACTCTGAGACTCCCTATAATTACACTGGCACTGCACGTACCTATGTGGAAAATACTCGTGGACTGTCAGGCTTGGGGTTAAGTGGTTTCACTTTACGTTTCAGGGTGCAGAGTCCTAGTGCACATGCAATCCTGGTTCAAGTGCCCAAACCAGCTTCACTCCAAGTGGGGGTGGCATCTGGGAAGGAAAGCAATTCCTCTTACTCCACCCCTTTCCACCACTTGGCACACACAGGCTTGCCTCGAGCACCCGTGAAATAAGACAGAGATGAAATCTTAGAATTAAAGTTTTCACAGGCAGTTAATTGTTCCTTAATATCCAGGAGTGGCAGATATATGATGCTTTCCTTTTCATGGAAGGTCAAAGATGAAATTTGATTATGCTTTGAAGGGTGTGGTTTGCTTCTTGAAATTCTCTGCAGTGTCTTTAACAATGTGTTGCCCAGAGCAGGGTAAGGGGCCTGTCTAACCAAGGGGAGGCGCACTTGTCTCTATATATAGAGGCAAGAAACAGGAGCGCCACTGGGAAAGTCAGACCGAGCCTGCACAATGAAGAAACAGCTTAAGGAGGATGCCCCACAGTGTGAGCTAAGTAAGTAGCCAGCAATAAGCATATAATAGCCCAGGGAATCTACCCACCAGAGCAGACCTGGAACGCGATAAGAAGGCTCCAGCCATTTTATTTTCTAGTTGCAGTACAAGTTCCCAAAGGAAAGGTTCTGTTCTGGAGGGACTTCATCAAGCCTTTCTGAAACACTCTGTATGTGTTGTAGAGAGATTCTCAGAACTAATTTGTACCTTTTCTTTTCTCCCTAGGAGAAATTCGGTATGGAAACCAGCCTGTATCGGATCACTGATGATGCTCAGATCAGTTTTTTTGGTCCCTGAATTTGTTTGTACTTTACTTGGATTTTCCTTTTTGCAAAACCCTCCTTTTCTCTTCTCTTGGACTCTTTTATCAACTAATAAAAATTTCTCCTAGCAGTTTTTACACGAAGAAACATGTTGGAGGGCTTTATGCTTTTCTTCTCTAGGTCTATGACTTGATTAGATATGCTTGGTTACCTTTAAGGAAAGCGGTTATGGGGGCGATGTGGGGGCCGGTAGAGAGAGGGGTCTAAGAATGTTTCTGCAGCTGTAAAGGACATTGTAGAAAATTAGGGTGGTTAGTCAGACTATTTTCTCCTTTCTGAAGCACCACTAGCCTGGTCGTAATCTTCAGACAAAGACTGGGATGTGCGATTGAAACTGGGAATGGAGCGGGACTGCTTTGGGGTAGGTGGAAAATAAAGTTTGGGAGAAGAAGCGAGGCAGCTGAGTAGGAGAAAGGAAAATTCATTGCCGAGACTTCGGAATAGGGCACCTGATGCAGTCGAACTGGCTGCACTAGCTGATGCTTCGCGGTTCCTCCCAGGTGTGGGGCGCTCTTGGTGGGGCAGCAGATACCATGATGTGGTTCTGGGGGCGGGAGGTGGCTATACTTGGCAGGGTGGAGCTGGAATTCTCATAGAGCCGTGTCTCAGAAGAAATGATCTTGTCTTCCAGGGCCTAACGAGGCCACGGCGAACTACAGCAGGAAACGTACTCGTCCGCAGGTTGCTGGCGGGGTGGGAGACTCCACAACACAGTGTGGGTTGGACCAGCTCCAGCACTAGCTCCGCCGCAGACAGCTCCCGCCCAGGCCTCCGTGGCCCCGCCCCCAGTCAGCCTGGAGTGGGCGGAGACTCGGGGTCAGTAGTCAGCCTGCCACGCGCGTTGGCCGCTGCGGCGAATATGGAGAGTCCAGCCAATAGGAACGTGCGGCTGCGATCCTGTCGGCCAATCGCGGGGCGTGTAGGCTGGCGTGGCGCTGGCTCCAGGGATATGGAGCCGCTGGAGCGGGGACCGATTGTCAAGTGGTTGCGGAGCCGGTAAGGTGGGGAGCGGGCCAGGTCAGGGGTCACGCGGGCGCCCCGCTTTCCCGGGCTCCCGGCGGCTCGAGGGCCAGCCTGGGACCAGGCGCCGCTGCCAGTATTTGGGGTGCGGGGCGCCAGGCGGGTCTGCGAGGGGCGGCGCGGGCTGGAGGGCCTGGACGCGGGTTCCAGACGGAGCCGCGTTCTTCAAAGGAAGAGCGAGAGGAGGGCGCCGGGAGGCGGGGGAGGGAAGCGAACGCCGGAGGTCGCAGGGGCCTCGCCCCTTCCCCGCCGCGGCCTAAAGAGACCTGAAGAGAAAATGGCTGAAGCCCTGGGCGGACCTGCCGCGGTCCCGGGACCCGTGGTCGAAGGTCTGCTGACCCCGCTTCACGCCGCGGGAGAGGCCGACGGACGAGGGGCAAGGTCCCCTCGGCCTCCTTGTTATCTTCGGAGCCCTGATGCCCCGTCCGCTTCCTGGGCCTCCCGCCGCCGCACTTCAGCGAAAGAATTCATTTTACTTCAGGCGACATCCAAGAAGGGCCTCTTCGTGTGAAGGGCCTGGACAGACCGCTGAGTCCTGCTGTGTAGATCGGTTTTAGGGCTGTTTGTGCAGCCTCCAGGCTCAGGAACTTTTGTAGGGGCAACGCACTCCGTGTGTGAGAAGGGTGGCTGGCTGCTCGACATCTGTTCGGTTTCATAGGTTCGTGCTGTTGCAGCTATGTTTACTTTTGGACGTTCTCTTTTTGTTTGTTTGTTTTGTTTTCAGTTGGTTTCCCCCAGTTCTCTTCATATATCAGACTATTTCAAAGAGCATCATTGAAGAGGTTGAATAACCTGGACTTGAGTTTTCCTGTGTGTAAAGTGAAGATACTCTCATACCGTCCACTGCTTTCAAAAGAAGTGTGATGGAGTTAAGGGAGTGTGACACCTCTTTAAAGCAAAAAGCAAAAGCAAAAATTCTATGGAATGCGAGGCAAGAGGAGACAAGTTTCCAGAAACTTTTGCTGGCCATAGTTGTAGTGAATATTGCTGCAACTAGGGGACCTTGTGTTTCTCCCGTAACTCTTGTGGAATCTGAACCCCAACTAGTTTGCAGCACTTCTGGGCTCTGTAAACCTTTGAGCAGGATTCTTAGGCTCTTTGTTCTTTTGTTTCCACATACTTAAAATGGGGATTGATAGTATCTTAAAGAGTTGGTGGTGAGTATTAAATGAATTAATACACATAAAGTGCTTAGAACAGTTCCTAGCATGTAGGACCTTTTGTTATAATATTATTACCTGTAAGTGCCTTCTTTCCCCTAAAAGATTCCACACTAAAAGAATTCTGACTTTATTACTTATTCTTTGTTCAGAATCCCCTGAGCCTATGGCCAGTGAACCCTTAGGCCTGTTTTCCATTCACATCTTGTGACTATAGACTCTCTGCTGGGTGTTTATCATTAAGTCAGGTTGGAAACTCCAGCTCTGCAGTACCGTCTGTCCATGATAGCTGTGTTGGGTAAATGAAAACCTCTTTGGCTGTTTAGTTTTTCATTGAGTAATATTTCATTCACAGTCTTGGCCTACAGACTGTTTTTTTTTTGGACCCACTACCAAAAAGGCCATGATTGCAGCACACTTGGTTCCTCAAATTTCCGGGATGGCCATGGGACTTGGGCGGGGAATTTCTGGGCAGCCTGGCTGCAGTTCTTATTAGTGAATGGGGAAGCTTGACGCAAGTCTTACTCTACTGTTAGGAAATCAGCGGTGATCCCTTGGAATACACCTCAGAGCTAAGCAGATTTGGTTCATTTTTTAAAAAAAATATTTATTTCTTTTGTTTATTATTTATTTGGCTACATCAGCTGAGATGCGCTGAGTTCTCTCTGCGGCATGGGCTCAACAGTTGCCCCACTGCACGTGAGATCTTAGTTACCCAACCGGGGATCAAACCCACGTTCTCTGCATTGGAGAGTGAACTCTTAACCACTGGACCACCCAGGAAGTCCTTGGTTCAGTTTTGACTCAATACTGGTGTTTACAAAGCAGCATCTTTTCTATTAATAATTGACTTTTAGTTCTAAGAGTTTGGGTGAGTGCTGTGAAATCAAAGACGTCTTTAGCCCCTATCTTCTTATTGTGTATGTAGATAGAAATGTCTGCTGACAGACTTAGGCTCTTTCTGTGAGTTTAAAAGTTTCTCTGAGGTTCTCTTGATACTATCTGGAAGGCTTTAATAGAAGACATTTCTGTCTTTCAGTTCTCCCCTTCCAGGAAAACTGCTGTTTACATAAGTAGCAGAATTGGGAACTAATCGCTAAATGAGAAACTTTGGATTTACAAAAAAAGAACATGGCTTACTGCATAAAGTATGCTGGCCTGTTTGCTAGCTTTTTATTAAGACAATTTAGTATTTGTGTAGTGTTGAAAGTTTGATGTTGGCTTTGTGCAAGTGAAGACCATTGTGAAACCTTTGTGCTTTAATAAGGAGGACAGGGAGTGATATCTTTAAAGAGTTAAGTGCTTGAGGCAGAGAGGGAAGCCTTTTTCTTTAATATTGTTGTCATCTTTATCATGTGAGTCTGGTTTGAATAAATATTTTGGAAAAGAGGACAGGGAGCATTTGAATGTGCAGAATATGAGGAGTTCGGAGACTGAGATCCTTGTTGTCTCAGCCATCCAATGCCATTTAGTCTTGATTATTTAACAAACGCATGTTGAACAATTAACGTTCTTGGCCCCTGGAGACATGAAGAGCCCTCCAGGTATCATCAGGAATATCATGGATATAGTAAAACAATAAATATGAATTATAAACTGTAATATCAGAATGGAATGTCAAAGAGTTGGCCAGGAATGATAAAAATATATTTATTGTCTAATTCCTCTTCCACTTTTAAGATCAGAGTAACTTACATTTTTTAATGTAAGAATCAGCTCCCAGTAAAAACTTAGATTGGGAAATTAGGGTTCTCAGTCTTGTCTTTGTTCTTATTACTAGTAGGTCATCCTGTGTGGGTATTTTTGTTTGCTTTGGTTCCATCCATTTATAGAGTGTCTATACAATTCCTAGGTAATGAAAGGAGGCTGCAAGTTAACTATTGAAATTTCAGCAGGTTCCAAAGAGTAGAAGGAGGCCTGGAGAATCTTATATATATTTTCTGTTTTTACAGATAATTTTTCTTTGCTTTAAGCAAAGAAACTTTGGGGAAAATATGTACTTAATATTGTTAAGGTCAGTCTGCATTGAGGGAGCCAGTATCTTTCATTGGAATAAATAAGTTGAATGTAATCTAATGGTAATCATTCCTCACTTCTGCCAGAGAAAAGCTATCTTAAGTATAAGGGCAAAACGTTTTTTTTTTTTTCCCCTGAGGCAAGAAGTGGGTATAGATTAGTTTAATAGACTTTCTTACTTGAGGGTAAAGCTGTCTTTGAAATTTTTGCAATGCTTGGAGTTGTGTTCTGAGATAGTTGTGTCAGGCCCAGAAGGCCAGGTTGGGCTGTCAGAGGGAAATACTACTGTAAACATCGGTCGATCGGGAGGAAATCAGGGGAAACTTACAGTGAGAGTTGGGAGGAACAAAGACCAAGCTGTAGTTTCTGGAAGTAAGATATTAGTGGCCCTGTCATGTAAGCAGGCAAGGAGGTTTGGAACCTGACTAAGCCTCAGAGGGCTGAGCAGAGAAAGTGAAGAGCCCAGTTTAACAGATACTAATTGGGCCCTTCTAATTCTGAAGTCTCTGGCTGATGAGTGATATTTTTGTCTAAAAGCACAGTACTTCTTGACAGCCTGGCCACATTTCTCCCCACTGTTATCGTCTTTGACACCCAGGCAGCTGATGTTGTTATCAACTGTACTCTTCCTCCCGGTATCTTACCCCCTCTCTCCTTTAATTGCTGCCTAACCTTTCTCTTCTTTCTTAATCATTAGATGTTCTCCATGTTAGGTTTTCCTTTCAACCATAAAACAGATTTTCAAAAGTCTAAGTCAGGTGGCAAACAGCGAACTTGGTGAGTTGAAATTGTGGTATTCTGAAAGACTAAATGAGATGTGTCCAATTTTCAGATCATTACTATGATATAAAAAGTCAGTAACATGAAAAAAAAAAAGGAACACAGTCTGTGGACCTTGTGCCAGAGAGAGAGAGATGCTCTGTAAGTGAAGCTCTTTGTACAGCGGCAGCACTGTTTGTACTCAATGAACTGGGTGTGCTTGTGTGGCTTTCAGCTTACTGAAGTATTACCCACTAGGGTGGAGAGGATTAGAGTTTCAAGGCGTTTTTGTTAACCAGAGGGGCTTTTCGCTTTGTTATTTTGTCAGGAAGTAGAGGTAATCTCTTTCCAACCTATCTTTTTTTTTCAATATGTCGATTTTATATCAAGTTCATTTTTATGAGAGAAAAATAGGATTTTTTAAAATCGAAATTTAAAAAGCAATTCCACACTTCACATCCTCAATTATAATTTAGAAATTCACATGACTTTTCTAAGCTGATTTCTCTCCCATCATCCACTGTGGGGGGAGATTTTTGGAATCAATTAGATGGATATCTTGATGGAAATACTGAGAAATGGGTGCTTTATTGACCTGGAGTGGAAAAACAGAGGAAGTTACCGTTTCTCATTTTGAAAAATGGCCAGTAGTACTCCTTATTAAAGCCTGTAGGTTCAGGGACTTGCTTGGTGGTCCAGTGGCAAAGGCTCTGCTCCCAGTACAGGGCGGGTTTGATCCCTGGTCAGGGGACCAGATGCCACATGCCGCAACTAAAGGTGCCTTGCGCCTCAGCTAAGACCAACGCAGCCAAATAAATAAATAGATATTTCTAAAAAACAAAGGTTCAGACAGCAGTGAGCTCTGTTTGAACCACGGAATATTTCAGTTTTGTTGACTCTCAATCATACGGGGGCAGGAGCTCACCTTCATGAGGAACATCTTATATAATATAAAAGCTAGATTAATAATAATGGTTTAGTAAGATTATCAAGTGCTTTAGCCTTAAAGTAGACCTTTAGAGAAAAGGGAATTTTAGAAGGATCTAGAAATCTTTATGTTTTCTTCAAGCAAATGGAATTCTTTTTTAAATTTTTTTTTTCATCACAACTCCTTTTTATTCTCTAATAAACAACTTGAGTATGACTTTTAATGCCTGTTTCTGGCAGTTTCCACTTTGTCACCAGCATGTTGAACACTGAGTATTGGCTGAGGAAGAAGAGGTGGGTTTGCCAGTCAGCTTTAAACATTCCTGTTCATATATATCTAATCAACTGATTCCATGCACACTTTTATGGTTGCCTCTATGAAACTTCTTTTCCTACTTAATGCTGTCTCTGATTTTATTTATATAATGGGGGAAAGACGGGGAGAAGAATTAGAGGACAGTTCAAAAAACAGTCCTCTCCAAAACTTCAAATTAATTTTAGGGAGACCTTTGCAACAGCTCCTAAGATCAATGAAATGGCTTGGGGTACCCTTGCTCTCTATAAGAGAGTTTTCTAAGAAAAATATTAGTTTAAATTCAAGCATTTTTTTAGCCGTGGGGGGAAAAGTTGAAGTTGTATGTATTTAATATTCAGTATTTCACACTTCCTTGTTGGCGATTTTTAAACCAGTTTTGGGCTATTCACACTGTTCTTCTAGAGTTCTTGTAAATGCCAAGAGAACACCTGGAATTACTGTGAATTAAATTTCATAAGTTTTTATAACTAGTAAGTGTTGGAGGATATAACTTTTTATTTTGATGTAATTTCAAACTTGCAGAGAAGTTGCAAGAGTAGTATCAGGGAATAAGTGCTTTCAGAATAACATGATATGATAGTAGTAAGCAGCAGATGCCTTGGGGAACATGAAAGAGGGCCATTTAACCCATTTTAGGGAGTGAAGAGGAGGATTTGCTGAGGAGGATTTTTTTATTTCTTTGGATTCAGGAGAAACTTCCAAATCACAATTTCAGAGTATGGCTGTTTGCGCACTAAGTCCAAGTAGTAGTAAGTTAAGCTTGAGGCTTCAGCTCTCTGGAAATCCACTGCAGAAGCTCCATCAGAGAGAATTGGTCCCTGAAGTGTTCGTTGAAAAACGGAAGGTTCCTGAGGTGTTTGTTGGGGAACTGAGTAAATCTGCATGATCTTTATGTTTTTAAAAAATAAATGATGCATTTACTTGGCTTTTTTTTTTTTTTTTAATTGTAAAACTGCACACAGTGTATTTTCATGAGAGGTCCTTTTGCTTGACCTCGTTTGTGCTCCTCCACTCCTTGCTCTTGGAGTTGGCATTACCAGTTTTGGGCATGTCCTTTGGATTTCCTCTGTACATGTATTTTCTCAATCTCTCTCTTTTGCTGCATAAATGATAGCATAGAGTTCTATAAATTGTATCTTTAACTTCACAGTGTATCTTGGAGACTGTTTCCTGTCAGTCCGTTTAGATCTCCCTTGTTTACAGTGTTCCATTCTATGAATGTCGTAGTTGTCTTTTGACGCTGCAAACAGTGCTGTGAGAAATATTCTTGCATATGCTGATACTTCCTGTACAAATGTTTCTTTATTATGCATTCTTAGAAATGGAGTTGCTGGGTCAAAGGATATGTAGACTTTTGACATTTAGACAGAAAATGTAATTAGCACTCTTATCTTGTAAAACAGTCTTACAACTTTTTTGATAAGGAATGGGATAAAATAGTTATATTACATTGACCCGTGAGTGCCTTTTCCCCCCGCTGCTGTCGATGGCTGTTTGATAGGAGGAAATTACTGGCTTTAAGAGAAGGTGACACTTAGTGGTTGGGGGTGAGCTAGAAAGTCAAGGCACATTGTTAATCATAACTGTCCGAGTACTGCAGGGTTGAATCTTGTTGCTTGTATCTCCACTTGATCTTTTTCTTAACGTAATTTAATGACTGAAGTGACCTGGTGGTATGGTCCTAGAGAGCAGAGTGGTCTTATATTAACTTACTGCTTCTGTATGGGTGTTGGATTTTCGTGAAAACCTTAACATTGGGCAGCACCCAGAGCCTACTGACTCTCCATTCCTTGCTCTAATTATGTTCTCTAGACACTGCAAGCAATGGCGCTTATAATTTGTTGACTCAGTGTTTTGATGAGAAATTTGGAATAGGGAATTCCCTGATAGCCTACTGGTTAGGACTCAGTGCTTTCACTGCCGGGGCCCAGTTTGATCCCTGGTCCAGGAACTAAGATCCTACAAGCTGCATGATGCAGCACAACAAACAAACAAACAAACCAGCAAACAGGTTGGAATCTAGAACCCATTTTCTTTCTTGGAGAGAGATTTCACAGAGAAGATCAGACTTCTTGTGTTTTACAAGTTCTGTAAGTAATTTTGGGAACAATCACTTAGAATACTAATAGTAATTATTAAAATTTTTATCTTGAGATATTTCTTTTTAAAATTACTTAACTGTCACCTTTTCACACTTCATATTGGGGAAAAACACACTACTATCTCAACTGTTTTGCTTTTTTAAAGATGCAAGGTTTAAAGGCTCCTTTTGGACAGGGATCGTCCTCAAGTACACTGAACGCTTCTGTGCCTTCTGATACCGAGTGTCGTCACGCAAAAGTAGTCGAAGTTTATCGATTCTTTACGAGTAGGGCAGCAGTTAGAAACTTGAGTTATTCTTAATAATAACAATATAACATTAATAGTAATATTCTTTAAAAAATAACCACTTTTAACACTTTTTGGCACGTCTTTCCATTTTATTTATTTGATTTATTTTTTGGCTGTGCTGTGTGGCTTGCAGGATCTTAGTTCCCCATTCAGGGATTGAACTGAATCCCAGGCCACAGCAATGAAAGGCTAGAATCCTCATCGCTATGCCACCAGGGAACTCCCAATAATAATACTCTTTTTGGGGGCAGTGGGATGAGGGGCCTGTGCTTTGTGGCTTGTGGGATCTTGGTTCCCTGACCAGTGATTAAACTTGCCCTTTGCAGGGAAAGCATGGAGTCCTAACCACTGGACCACCAGGAAATTCCCGATAATAATAATGTTCTCAGAGCTGATTGAAGTATAAGGAAGTTGTCTCATATAAATAGCCCACGATTTCCCGTGTAAGAGCCGTAGTCCCAGATCGGATTTGTGGTTTCTAGTTTATTGTGTGTTATCCTGGCTTCTTAGAATTAAGTAAAAGTATCTGTGTTGTGATTGGAATCCAAGTGGTACTGCTGCTGAGTGGTCAGATGTGTAAGTCCCATTTAGTTGAGGTGCTGGCTGAAAGAGGGGTGGGATTTAGTCAGCAGTATTGAGGTCTGCTGACGAAACCATCTCATAGCACAAACTGATAGGAAGGACATGGCTACTGTTTATTATAGGAGTCTCCTTATTGGTGACTATAGAGTTGAAAGTTTGTATTTTCTAAATTAGCAAGATTTAGATGTTGGTATGTTGTGTACTCCAGAAAATAGATGAAATCTAATACTCCTTTCAGGTCTTAATTCTGTAATTTGGCAAAACAGATATAGAATATGTTGATTTGTTGTTGTTTTAGTCGCTAAGTCATGTCTGACTCTTGGGACCCCCATGGACTGTAGCCTATCAAGCTCCACTGTCCATGGGATTTTCCATGCAAGATACTAGAGTGGATTGCCATTTCCCTTTCCAGGGGATCTTCCCTACCAGGGCTTGAACCCAAGTCTCTTGCATTAGCGTGAGGATTTTTTACTGTTGAGCTACCAGGGAAGTCCTAGAATATGTCGGTAGATTATCTAAAAAAGAAAGTAGAGCACTGTTCACATAAGAGCAATAATCGTCCAAGAGTAGAAAAGGAATAGTGAAGGAGAGAGAAGGGGAGGCTTCCTCAGTTTTTCAGGATAGTTGTTATTGGGATTGAAGGGGTGGTGGTTAACAATATTATTTACCTTTCCCATTATTTCTAAGTTTAGAAATAACTAAGAAGTAGATTCCTTAATCAGTAGATCAGAATTTTTAAACAATTAACCTTATTGGTGGAGTTGACTGGAGAATATGCCATAGATCTGTGGCCCAGTGGGCTTACTAGTATTCCCTCTACCCCCTGTTAAACTTAGCCCAAGTAAACTTAAGCTCTCTACCCCAGTTAAACTTAACCCACTAGGAGGCTGGACATCTGAGATACCCCCTCACTACCACACCCCCTCTCACCCCTAATATCCCTCACTCCTCATCCCCCCTTGTAGGTTACTTATTGCTGATGGAGAGAGGTGCAGGCGGGCTGCTGTCGGTGGCTTTTTCTCCTGGTGCCTCAGCTCTCCTTGAGGGGAGCATGGTCATTCACTCTTCTCTCAGTTGTTGAAGTGTTGGGGAATGAGACCTGAAACCTTACAGCTGAAGTCTCTCTCAGGGAAAGATGAGACTGGGAAATAGTGGCCCTCTTCTACCAGTGTGCTGGTGAGGTCTTTCCCCCTTCTCCCCACCCTCCAGAAACTTGAAACATGAACTTAAATTGTTAGTTAGATCAAAGAGTTATAGATCTTTGTCCTTAAAAGCTCATCAAAATGGTGGGAAGTCAGTCTTTTAAATATTTGGGTTAATTGGAGGTAAAGGGTGGGAGACTGGGTGATTGATTGCCTGGAAGCCTCTGTATGGAGGCTTTTTTGGTGTTGTTCAGTTGCTAAGTCGTGTCCAATTCTTTGCGACCCCTCGGACTGCAGCATGGCAGGTTTCCCTGCCCTTCACTATCTCCCGTGGATACTTATTAAAAACTACTTGCCCACTTGCCTGAAATAGCTTTTGCTTTACTTTGGTTTCCACGTGTTGCCAGTATTTCATTTTTTCCCCTTAAATATCTCTTAATCATATTCTGAAAACTGTGATTATTTTCAAGGTTATCTAATTCAGTAGAGCAATTATTCTTTTTGCATAGTAAGGGTTCAGTCAAACAATGTCACAGAATACTGGTTGTGAACTTGTTTTAATTTGTTCTTGCTAATTCTCTTCCTTCTCTTCTCTCTTTTCCAGAATCCTTTTCTAAGAACTCAGGCACTCAGGTATCCACCATGGTGTTGGGTCCTGAACAGAAGATACCAGATGGTAATTTACAGCTTTGTGTTATTGACTCATTTTTGTTTGAAATTAGGCTTAAGCCAGTAACAGAAATTTACCATATTGTCCTTCTTGTCCTCTGTTCCATCAAAAATTGTCACCATCTCCTGTCCCCCAGCCAACTATATGGAGACCTGCTCCATTCAGAGGTGACTTAGGTGACCTGGTGACTTAGGCTGTAAATGAAAATGGATTTATAACCACAGAGACCTGCCTCAATTTTATTTCCAGTTCTGAGATGAGCCAAGATTAGCTGCAAGTCTGGTTTCTGTAGCAATAGTGCTTGTAAAGGCAGTCTAACTTGCAGACCTGGTATAAAAACCTCTGGGGTGCTTTGGCTGCTGAAGACACTTCAGATAAGAGTGGAACAGGAAAATACTGAGCTAGCACCTTATAGAGTATTTCATTAGACTTTATGCTTTGACTAATCCTTCCTGAGTCTAAATTTCTCCTTTAGAATTTCCATTCCTTTTCAGTAAATTTACTCCTCAATTCAGTGTCACTTAAGGTGAAGTGGGTCAGTTCCCTATAAAAAGAAAGCTTTTGTTTTTCTAATTGGCGGTTGCAAGGGGTTCTTGGAAACCCTGAGATTAGAGCTTTGTGGTTAAAAATAGCCATTTGATGGTCTCAGCAGACTGGGTTTCCTAACTTTCTGGTGACTTAGCCCTTTTCTGTGAGACCCTCGCCCTTACCCTCCCCACCCCCCCCCCCCCACTGGCCGGATTTAAAATTAGCAGCGAAATGCAGGAGGAAGATTAATCACTCTGGTGATTAGTCTGCGGTGAGCCTTCCTGTCGCAAGGGTGACACCTCCCCCTCCCCAGGCTCTTCACTGCAGGCCTATGTCAGGTGGCGAAGGGTTCCTTTTTGGTCATTTCTCTGCGGCTACAGATTTTAGCCTGAAATATGATAGTGGTTTGTAAGTTAGCCGTTTCTGGGGAAGCCTGATGGAGATATAATGTCCAAGGATGATCCTTTGACTAAATCCTACCAAATAATGGGTGGGAGGTGGAGAAAGTGTCCTGTTAGCCTATTTCCTTCTAAAAGTTAAGATTTGGGTGATCAGTGAGGCTAGTCTGGGGATGTTACATATTGAGCCCTAGACATCAGTGATTTTGGAAGAAAATGAAATGATTCTAGAAATTGGCAAGTGACAGTAGAAGTGTGAAACTACGGGGAGGCCGTTTGTGAGATTAGTGTTGAAAACCGATATAGGGCTTGGTGACTGGAGAAGGGGGTTGTGAGGGAGCTTTTTTACTGTAAGCATTTTTGTGTTTCTCAAATTTTCAGCCATTTGAATGTATTGCCAATTCAAAAATTAATTTAAAAATATAGTACTGGAAATTGAGACGGAGTTAGGTAGATCTTGTGCATTTATTGAGGTATTAAAAAGATTTAATGTTAGTACTTCTAAAGATGATTACTGATATTACCAACTGCACTGGACTTCCCGGTGGTGCAGTGGTAAAGAATCTTCCTCCAATGCAGGAGACACCGGAGATGTGGGTTCCATCCCTGGGTCAGGAAGATCCCCTGGAGTAGGAAATGGCAACCTGCTCCAGTATTCTTGCCTGGAAAATTCCATGGACAGAGGAGCCTGGCAGACTACAGTCCCTGGGGTTGCAAAGAGTCAGACACGACCAAGCACCTTAATAGTAGTGTATTTTGTTCATTTTAATTCATTTCTTCTCAATTCTTTTAACTCAGAAGATGCTTCTGGAGACCATGGAGACTCTGCCAGTCTTGGTGCCATCAACCCTGCATACAGTAACTCCTCAATTCCGCAGTCCCCCGGGGCGGGCTCAGAGGACCCCTTCACCACCTACTTTGATGAGAAGATTGCCATTCCTGAGGAGGAGGTTAGTGACAGGTCCTTGGAGGAAAATACTATTATCTAGGGAAAACCTGTGTACAATGTCTGCTAGACAACTGAAGATCAGCAACCTCAGAGTCAATTCTGGCAGGCAATCTCTGAAGACTGAATTTTTGTAGTCAGAGAAACTGTTAAGGAAACTAAGGTCCTTGAAAAACCATTGCCAAGTTTTACTGGTGAGCATTTTTTGATCCAGAAAGCATGATTTTCATGTTCCCTTTTTTACGTTGCCTTTTGTCCCATTTGGGTAGTGTTTGAGCACAGAGGTAGGGGTTATTATTGCTGGGGTTTTAGAATGAAAGGCTGTTGGAAGGACAGGTAAGAGAAGGGCTCTTATTTGGACAGAGAGCTAGCCAGGTTGCTGATAAGGAATGGATAAGATGGAAAAGAAACTTGGACACACCTATGTCCAACTTCTGAAATCCTTTGTTCTTATGAAGCTGATATTGTTGCTTTTTATGTGATAAAATAATACATAAGTTAGACCAGGAATTTGGAGGTGGTAATCATTTTTTTTCTCCAAGATAAATTTTATTTTATTTTATTGTTATTTTTCAAGTTTTTTATTCTGTATTGGAGTATAGCCAGTTAACAATATTGTGCTAGTTTCGGGTGGATAGTGAAGGGAGTCAGCCATACATATGCATGTATCCATTCTTCCCCTGGAGGTGATAATCATTTTGTTCTGTATTCCTCTCTTGTACAGTACTCTTGTTTTAGCTTTCGTAAACTCTGGGCCTTCACGGGACCAGGATTTCTTATGAGCATTGCTTACCTGGATCCAGGAAACATTGAGTCTGATTTGCAGTCTGGAGCAGTGGCTGGATTTAAGGTGAACATGGAGTCTTTCCCCCTTTCCTTTTTAAACACTCACAGCGTACTTCTCTGCTCTGCCTGTTGGATATCAACCTTGTGGGCTATGTGCTGATTCTATATTGGCTCTGACACTTAGATGAAAAGTGCTTTTCCATCTTTTTTTTTTTTTTAATCCCAACTAGGAATGAGAATGTATTTATTTATTTATTCCTAGCTGTGCTGGGTCTTTGTTGTTTGGCGCAGGCTTTTCTCTAGTGGCAGTGAGAGTGGGGGCTACTCTCTAGTTGGGGTGCACGGACTTCTCATTGCAGTGGCTTCTCTTGTCACAGAGCAGAGGCTCTAGATGTGCAGGCTTCAATAGCTGTGTTTCCCAAGCTCCAGAGGCCAGGCCCAGGAGCTGTGGCATACGGGTTTAGTTGTTCCGTGGCATGTGGGATTTTCCTGGACGAGAGACTGAACCCATTCTTCTGCATCAGCAGATGAATTTTTTACCACTGAACCACCAGGGAAGCCCTTTCCGTCTGTTTTTTAAATTTTATCATGTGGTTGGTTTTTAGTTTTGTTTTACCCAGATAGTTTCCTTGAACAAAAGCACAACTGCAGATGGGAAAAACTAAGGCTCAGAAAGGTGCGAGGTGACCTAGCAAGTTCTGTGCAGAATGTGATACAGAACTCAGATCATTGGATTCCTGAGTGGAGCTCTTTCCTGAGTGTACTCTTTCCCCTTGACATTGCCAGACAAGCAAACTTAAACCACTAGTTATCTCATGAGTGTAATGGTGGGGTTTTGTTCTTCTCTAGTTGCTCTGGGTTCTTCTGTTGGCCACCATCGTGGGGCTCCTGCTCCAGCGCCTTGCAGCTCGACTGGGAGTGGTCACTGGGCTGCATCTGGCTGAAGTGTGTCACCGCCAGTATCCCAGGGTAAGCAGTGTTTGTTACTCATATCATAGGTAGCTGTGTGTCTAGACATTTGGGACTTGTTGCTGTCTAAGGCAGGAATGGGTAGACCCAGTGTCTGGAGGATAGCTTTAAACTGACTTGATTGTTCAGTCAGTTCAGTCGCTCAGTCGTGTCCGACTCTTTGCAGTCCCATGAATCGCAGCATGCCAGGCCTCCCTATCTATCACCAACTCCCGGAGTTCATCCAAACTCTTGTGCATCGAGTCGGTGATGCCATCCAGCCATCTCATCCTCTGTTGTCCCCTTCTCCTCCTGCCCCCAATCCCTCCCAGCATCAGGGTCTTTTCCAATGAATCAGCTCTTCGCATGAGGTGGCCAAAGTATTGGAGTTTCAGCTTTAGCATCAGTCCTTCCAAAGGACACCCAGGACTGATCTCCTTTAGAATGGACTGGTTGGATCTCCTTGCAGTCCAGTTCAAAAGCAGAGACATTACTTTGCCAACAAAGGTCCGTCTAGTCAATGCTATGGTTTTTCCAGTAGTCGTTTATGTTTGTGAGAGTTGGACTGTGAAGAAAGCTGAGTGCCGAAGAATTGATGCTTTTGAACTGTGGTGTTGGAGAAGACTCTTGAGAGACTTGATTGTTAGATAAGTACTAATTAATCTATCTCTTGGAGAAGGAAATGGCAACCCACTCCAGTACTCTTGCCTGGAGGGTCCCATGGATAGAGGAGCCTGGTAGGCTACAGTCTATGGGGTTGCAAAGAGTCGGACACGACTGAGCGACTTCTGGTTCATCCTGAATGTTTAATCTCCTTTCCTGGCTGTGAGAGAGTATCTTTACCTGCTTTTTTTTTCTTATATGCCTCTCAAAAAAAAAAAAAATTGGTAACTTGTAGTTTGTTTTAGCTTCTCTTTCTTCTTACATTTCTTACACTTCATGTTTCTTAGTTTTTTTTTTTTTTTCCTGGCCTCAGTGAGCTAGCACTTCTAAATTTCTTTCTGTTCGATTATTTGACCAGATTAGTTCCCAGATTTTATTATAGAACACCCAATTCCAACACTTTGCCCCGAGTCCCTTTGCATATCTTGTCTTTTTTTTTACTTGCTTGTGCATTACTATATTAAGGATGACTCCAACCTTTTCATGTTTGTTTTGTCTCTTCAGCTATGGTCAGGATAGATATTTTCTTCTGTAGTATTTTATTCTCTCCTGAACAGTATTTTGACCATCTTAGCATCCTCATTTCCCCTAACACTTTCAGGATTGTTTTTAGGCAAAAAATTAAGTGGAAATAATGAATGGAAACTCCATTCTTGTGTCAAGTAAAACAGAAGGAGAAGAAATTGGCATCAGCTGCTGTCCTAACCTTGACTCAGGCTCTACCACAAAGAGCAGCCTGGCCCTCTCTGTCAAGGGACCGAGTAAAGCTTGAGTTCTGGTCCTTCATCTCTAGACCTAAGGCTTAATAAAGGACTGTTATTGGATCACTGCCAAAATATGAATTCCAAACTATGGAGGAAGTTCTTAGAAATGATTAATTAAGAACCGTATCTTTCTGCTGTTTGATGTTTAGGTTCCACGAATCATCCTGTGGCTGATGGTGGAGCTGGCTATCATTGGCTCAGACATGCAGGAAGTTATTGGCTCAGCTATTGCCATCAATCTCCTGTCTGTAGGAAGGTGAGGGGTTTTTCCTCTACAAATAATCATTGTTTTGCCAGATTTCAAAGCAAGCGTAAAAAGAAAATCCCAAGTCATTTTCAGTTTTCAAGATTCACCTCAAGTATTGTTTTTTTCTGTGGAACCTTTCTGGAACCACCGTCTTCTCTCCTGCCAGATGTAGGCTCTCTGTCTTCCATGTTCTCATGTCAGGTTATGCAGACCTGTTGTTAGCCAGTGTGTGGCAGTGTGTGTTATAATTAATTTGTATCTCAGTTTATCCCACTTGATAAGTGAGTCCCTTGAGAGATAAGACCCTTACTTTTTAGATTTGTGTCCTGAATATCTGAAATCGTAGACAAAATTCGAATGAATGTATTACTTTACTTAGTACTGAGATCCTAAACTACACAAGGTCTGGCCTCCTTGCTGCTGTTCCCTTTTCCCGAGTCCTTAGTCCTCCAGGTGTCATGTATCTGGAGAGCTGTTGGGAAACTGGGAAATGGGTCTTTCTCATTGTTTCTTTCCTATAATCTCCCTTTTTAATCTCTGACCTAGGATTCCTCTATGGGGTGGAGTTCTCATCACCATTGCAGATACATTTGTATTTCTCTTTTTGGACAAATATGGTAAGGACAGTGGGAATGGAGGGGTCTCTCAAAGGAACTGCTTTCCATCATGTGGCTTATGGGGTAATCTGCCTTCTGTGAACTCACTACTGTATTTTTCCCCTTTAGGCTTGAGGAAGCTGGAAGCATTTTTTGGTTTTCTCATCACTATTATGGCCCTCACATTTGGCTATGAGGCAAGTATTACAGGCTTATTCGTTAGCTTTATTATTATCATTATTAACTTTTTAAAACAAGGCTTTTGTCCTTTTATTATGAAAGACAGTACATGCTAACAAAAAGCCGAATTCAGAACTGGCCAATTTTAAAGGAATAAGGATGTGGCAGAGACTAGTGTCCAGGAAGACCTGCAGGGACTCCTAGTTTAAAACTGTACTAGAATTTCTGGTCCCAAGTTATTCTCAGCAACAGAACAGCATTGGAGAGGGTCAGGAAAGGGGTTACAGCATTATTCTTGGCTGTTAACATTAGAGGGGTTTGTTTTTGCTCATCCTAGTTGACAGTAGCTGCAGCTTGGACTTTCTCTGTATTGTAACAATTAGTGAACTATAGGGGATACAGTACATGTTTCCCAGTTTGTGCCCCAATCTGGACATTCCATTGGGTTAAAAGTAACCCTAACCCTACCATTATATTCAGTAATGCTCCTGTCTGTGTCCAGTTATTATAAACTGATTTCTGCTTATTGGCCTAGCTAAGCTTTTGAGAATGTGTCTACTCTATGAGTAGATGATAGAGCTTGGTCTAAGCCTTCAAGAGAAATGCTGAACCAGGAAAAAGTGTTTCTGAGTGAGTCTCAGCAGATGCTAGTGGCAAGTGTTAGTGATTTTTCTATACATAGGTGAACATGGAAGCATGATTAGTGTGGATAATCAGGAATCGACTATTCTAAGGTGTGTCTCACAGGAGTTATTGTGACAATAGTATCAATAAGGCCCTTAGCAGCTGTTTTATTTCTTTAGAATATTAATTAGATTCTCAACACATCCAGGCTCCCCAGGTGGTGCTGGTGTTAAAGAATCGGCCTGCCAGTGCAGGAGACACAGGAGACTTGGATTCTGTCTTTGTGTGGGGAAGAGCCCCTGGAAGAGGAATTGGCACCCCTCTCCAGTATTCTTGCCTGTGAAATTCCATGGGCAGAGGAGCCTGGCAGGCTGCAGTCCATGGGATTGCAAAGGGTTGGACATGACTGAGCAGCAGCACTACACATCGATTTCATGTATCTAAAATACAGTGTGAAGTGTCTGGATACCCCATTCCTAAATTCTCTGAACTGTACTGCTTGGTTTTTTTGGGTGGTTCTGTGTTCCTCATTTCCTGTGTAGTTGTTGATGAAGGGGTTTAAGGAGTAAAGATGCAGTGTTTTCTAGTACTGTGTTACTCCCTAGTCTCATATTCCAGAAAAGACTAATAGCTGTTCTGTTTGTGTGTAGTATGTTACAGTGAAACCCAGCCAGACCCAGGTCCTCAAAGGCATGTTCCTGCCATCCTGTTCAGGCTGTCGTACCCCACAGATTGAGCAGGCTGTGGGCATCGTGGGTGCTGTTATCATGCCACACAACATGTACCTGCATTCTGCCTTAGTTAAGGTGAGCAAGACCTTTCTTATCTCAGTGGCCTGTGTAGTTTCATGGCATCTTTTCCTTTTGTTGCAAGGGACACACACTTAGTTCACAACTGTTGAAGCCCTGAAGGAGCACGTGTTTTTCCACAGTTGGACTGCACACTCTTGTATCACCAAGGTGACCAGAGATGGGACCAAGATGACATAGAGAAGGGACTAGAGTCCTTCTTAAAAGATCTGAAGGGGCACCGTGTCTCTTGTCTTTAAATCTCAGATGCCTGAATGGCCTCATGGAGATCAGGAGGAAAGAGCCTAATCTGTCTTTTACCAGTTAATCCATCACAATCGTTTGTTGGAAGATTTCAGAGACCTTTGTAATTAAGGTGGTGTCCCCATTAGGTCTGAAATCAGATTGTTCTCATAGGTCAGCAGTTCTTCCAGCCACATAACTGAAGGCTCAGCAGTCACTCGTTCACTTTTTCCTCTTTGGGATGTATGATGTCATCAAAGGGTCATGACTTCTTACTCAGTCAGTGAATCAGGATGTAAGTGGAGTCTCACATTTCATGTGGTCAGTTGTTTGCCCCTTAGGCCTTTCACCTGACTACAGACTTATGAAATATCACAAGGAAACTTGTTCCAATTCATCAAAAAGTGACTGTTGCTGTTCTCTCTAGTCCAGACAGGTAGACCGAGCCAATAAGCAGGAAGTTCGAGAAGCGAATAAGTACTTCTTCATTGAATCCTGCATTGCTCTCTTTGTTTCCTTTATCATCAACGTCTTTGTTGTCTCGGTGTTTGCTGAAGCATTTTTTGGGAAAACCAACGAGCAGGTGGTAAGTAAGCCCGGGTCCTGGGTAGTAGTGGATGTGAGGGTAAAGAGGAGGCTGCATTGGGGCAGGAAAACGTGACAGTGACTTCGAGCTCAGGGGAAATAGATCTCAGTGCTGCCCCTAAGTCATGGCACTACTCAGGTTTACATCTGGGGCTGTGACCAAGCCCAGACCCTCCTTCGTAGCTTTAAACAGGTAAGGAAGCGTGCCTTAGCCCAAGGTTGCCTCGTGCCGTTGTTGGTGGCTTCATGTCTGGCTGTTCTCATCCCCTTTTGCTTCCTGTTTACCAACTACTGGCTGCTTGCCAGTCCTGCCATTTAGTGCTTACCGGCGGGAGGAGTCAGCCAACAGAAAATAAAGCTATGGCTAGACAGGCTATTTTATCACACTGAATTCTCTGTCCTCTTGACTCCTGATTGCCAATCTAGGTGTTTTTTTTTTTTGCCAATCTAGTTTTGATAAGTCCTTTGATTCCCACCCATAGGACCTCTGACTCCTGGCTCTGCTTTGAATAGGCCACTCTGTTCTGGGCGTCCTCTCATATTTGAAGTCTGTTTAAGGGCCCTCACCACCTATTATCATTTAAAATGACCCAGCATTCGTGTATTACCATGCACACTCTGACTCGAGGAGAAGCTTTTGGTGACCTGGGGGCGTAGGAAAAGTGGGGAGGCAGAGCTCAAGGACCTGCCGCCAGCCTCTGCTGTCATCAGCCTGTGTCCAGTGTCTCACCTGCAGGACTCGTTTCTTAGATGATCCGTCTGTGTGTGAGCTGTTGGAGAGGTCTTCTTCTCTGAGTTCTGGACTCAAAAGTTGATCCTAAACTGCTTTGGTTCCAGGTTGCGGTCTGTACAAACAGCAGCAGTCCCCACACTCACCTTTTCCCAGACGATAACTCAACACTGGCTGTGGACATCTACAAAGGGGTAAACGAGTCCGGATTTCTGATCTCTGCTCCTGAATCAAGATTCTCAGCATAGTGTCTGGTCTTTTCAGTGGGTTCACTTCGGAGCTCAGCATATCTTCTGTGGAGTGTCTTTTTTTCAGAGGTCCAGATGCCAGACAAGCCTTTTGGATTACGTGGAAGGGAATAGGAGATCAGCTGACAAGATGATTTAATTGTATCAGCAATTCCCAAACTTATGTTGATAGCATATTGTTTTCTATGTGTTAATTGGGGAGACTAAAGAAGTATCCCTGGTAAAGTGGTCTTTTTTGTGTGTGTGGCTGAAGACTATTTATTTATTTAGATTGTGCTGTGTGGCATGTGGGATCTCAGTTCCCGGACCAGGGGTGAAATTTCTGCCCCTTGCATGGGATCACAGAGTCTTAACTACTGGACTGCCAGGGAAGTTCCAGTAAAGTGGTCTTTACTGGGGCCTCTCTGTCCCTTTTATGCTGATTACATTGTGAACCTCCAGTGGTACACAATACATAGTATTTAACATTTCTGAAATTTATTGGAGGTTTCTCTCCATTCCTATTACCATCTTCCAGGATAGTGTGTTTAGGAATATAATTTGGGAAGTGTGTTATAGTCATTTTTCTTTTTGATACGTAACATATGAGTTGAGGATAAAGGCTTTAGGAGCCTAGAGAAGAGAAGGGACTAGGCTGAGGAGGAATGGGGGCCTACCCAACAGAATTTAGGTTGAAAGCCTCTAATACGAGGTCAGGACCCGAGTCTAGCTTCTGGGACAGTGCCAGCACAGCGCTTGGTAGAGGTGGGTGCATAGCCAGAAATGGGGAGAAGTGACACCAAGGATATGTTTGGGGTGTTGTCTCAGGTGATCTCTCTCCCTTGCCTCTCCAGGGTGTTGTGCTGGGGTGTTACTTCGGGCCTGCTGCTCTCTACATCTGGGCGGTGGGGATCCTGGCTGCGGGGCAGAGCTCCACCATGACAGGAACCTATTCCGGCCAGTTTGTCATGGAGGTACGTGCTGCTGTGACTGGGATAGACGAGAGGAAGGGGATGTTGCCCTTTTGTCCCTTCTTAATTCTGTGCCTCTAAGGTCTTCCCAAACCTCCTCAGACCTTTTTCTGTTTCCTCTTTCAGACACTCATCCTCCTTCTGTGTTTTCTTCCAGGGATTCCTGAACCTAAAGTGGTCACGCTTTGCCCGAGTGATTCTTACCCGTTCTATTGCCATCATCCCCACTCTGCTTGTGGCCGTCTTCCAAGACGTGGAGCATCTAACAGGAATGAATGACTTCCTGAATGTTCTTCAGAGCTTACAGGTGAGGAGGGAGCTGGGGAAACTCACATCCCATTGAGTCAGGAGGCATTCTGTATTGCTCTTAGGTACCAAGCCTAGTGTGGGTGTGGGGAAAATTCAGAGGAAGAAAGAGGCACAGTCTTGGTCTATGGTGAATGCATATGAAATCTCTGGAATCTAAAAGGTTTTTAGAAGTGGCTTGTTTTTTTCTAAGCCTGTTGAATGGGAATTATAAGCTGTAATTACATATAGAACACAAAATTATTCATTAACCAAAGCGAACATTAAATAATGTAAAGGAGATTGTTGGGTATTATGGAGATTAAGAAGACAAGGCAGATAGAAATTTTGTAGACACTATGAGCATAACTGACGCTAGGTTCATGCTACAAATTTCCACATAACCCTCCAGCATGTTGCGATGACAAGAATCATTTCTCACAGAGTAGGTGAGGCAGGGTCTGTGGTTCCCTTTTGCTAACTGTGCTGCTCTCTAGGGTATTACAGGAACCCCCGTAGCCCTGTCTGATCTTATTTTTTTCTTTTGCAGCTTCCCTTTGCTCTCATACCCATCCTCACTTTTACGAGCTTGCGGCCTGTGATGAGCGAATTTGCCAATGGATTGTGAGTGTACTTCTGTTAGTTCCCCAAGATGTGTGGGGGAAGGGTATCTTCATCAAACTGACTAGTCAGAAATTAAGTCATAGGGGGACTATGTGCTTTAAGACATGATTCTAGAGCTGCCCTCTCAATCTCTGACTTAGAAAATAGAGACTGTTGGGGACTTCCTGGTGGTCCAGTGGTTGAGACTCTGCCTTCTAGCTCAGGAGGTGCGATTTCCATCCCAGGTCAGGGAACTAAGGTCCTACATGCCACAGGGTGTGGCCAAAAATTAAAAATAAATAAACACAACATTGTGAATCAACTATACTTCAGTGTAAAAAATATCAAAGAAAATGGAGACCATGAATTTAACAACGGAGGGCAAGCACATTTTTTGTTTCTGGTGGGAAATTTTTTAGCTTTTAGGGCTTTAACTCTTCAACTTCAGCCACTGAAGGTTAAAGTATCTTAAATCCATGTTAAATGATCTTAATGAGGGAGGCATAAGCTAATACCTTTTATATACATCTCTAAAGTACCTGGGGTATTTAAATGACTTGTTGCGTCTCTAGAGACTCATGACTTTTTCACTTGTAAGGCTTGTTGCATTTTTAGGGGCTTAAATAATAGGGATTATTTGATAGTGTTTTTTTTTCTCTTCTTCCTCTTTCTCCCTATCATTGTGTAACTTTGGCTCATTTAACCTAATCTGGGACATAAGCACTTTTTGGTTTGTTTTTAAATGCCACTTACTCCTGTCCTGTGACCCCAAAAGACACAGTGTTTTTTTCTGTTTGTGGACAGGTTGGATTGTTCTACCAATAACTGTGCTGATTCTTTTGACAGAGGCTGGAGGATTGCAGGCGGTATCTTGGTCCTTATCATCTGTTCCATCAACATGTACTTTGTCGTGGTTTATGTGCAGGATCTAGGGCACGTGGTATTGTACGTGGTGGCTGCAGTGGTCAGCGTAGCTTATCTGAGTTTTGTCTTTTACTTGGTAAGTCCAGCTGGGAGGAGGCAGGGGTGGTGAGGTGCATCTAACACTCAGAAGAGAAAGGACCCAAAAGAGCATATGGTTACCTGTCTTCAGGTTACTGACACGATTTGTATGAAATTGTTAAACCAGCTGTGACTAAAGAATATTTTTAATCATAAATTTTCCCTCTGTTCTTAAGAGCCATCATTTTTCAAAATCTGTCACTCTGTCTGGTTTCCATTCCTAATAATTCCTAACAAGAGAGTGTAGTATGTTTGAAGAACTCAAAGATCAGCCGTGTAGAAAGTAGAGTGGTATGAGATGGGGTTGGAGAATGGAGCTGTGTCTTGTGATTTCAGATGTTTGCGGGGAGCACATGTGGGTTCACAGCCCTGCCCAGCTCTACTGCTTAATAGCTGTCCAGTGACGACTCAAGTAAATAGTGATAATCTCTCGTTGAATTATTCTAGAATTACTAAAGAATGATGGTTATAAAACAAGCTATATCGAAAAGGAATGCAAAATAAATAATAATGAAAAGAAAAGGAATGCAGAATTATAAACACCTAGATAATAAAAAAAATGGTCAAGAGTCTAGAGTAAGTTATATAAAATGGTAATAGTAGTTGCCTTTGGATGGTGGGATTATGGATATATTCTTTTCTCTATTTTCACCTTCTTCTGTAACATTATTTATATCAGTGAAAAGCAGCTATGCCAACAACACATCTCCCTCATTATTCTAGACAGGTTTCTCTAAAAATCAGAGGGGCTGAGGACTGGGGACAGCTGAATTTATACCATGTCTGCTACAGAGAATGGGAAGACTGGATGATAGAAACCCCCTGCTCATCTGACAATACTTACCTAGCCCCCGTGTCAGGGTCTGCCAGATACTTGACTGGGAACATCATTTTAATGAATATCGAGAAATTATGTCTTAGATAGATATAGCTCTGCTTTTTTCCTCAGTAAACCATGGGCACACTAAGATTATACTGACCCTACAATACAAGGACTTACTCCCAGGAAACCCAAGTAACTCAGTATGGCCTTGACAGAAATTGTTTTAACAATTCGCTGTAGAGTGACTCTTGGTGGCATAGTGGTTAGTATTTCTGGCTTTCACTTCAAAGTCCCAGATTCAGTCCCTGGTAAGGGAACTGAGCTCTGCAACGCCCCCCCAGCACCCCCCCCCCCCCCCCGGCAAAAAAAGAGTGCTGTAGAACTTAAGAGGATCCTTCCTTCATGCAGATCAGTTACGACAGTGCCGAGTCGTTCTTAGTCACCCTGAGGCTGTAGAAAATGTTGAAGACCCATTTTCAAGCCTGAGGACTGGTTCTAGGTGAATTCCTACTGTTTAGTTCAGGAGACTGTTGCAGTTGTATTAGCCAGTCAGTCATTGCCCTGCATTGTGAGGAGTGGAGTAGGACTGAAATGGGTAGTGGTCTTCAAGGAATTCTGCCACAAACACACCACAAACACAAAGCAGTAGGAACAGAGGGAGCTGAGGACTGCAGTTAGTACAGCAAAGAGGTTTGCATCTGAGCAGTGCAGTGTGGGCGGTGAGGGGGGTAAGTGGGCTCTCCAGAGGGGTCAGTGAATGATGACTATATTTTCTCTTTTAGGGTTGGCAATGTTTGATTGCACTGGGCATGTCCTTCCTGGACTGTGGGCACACGGTAAGCATCTCTAAAGTCCTGCTGACCGAAGAAGCCACCAGTGGCTATACTAAGTAAACACTGTTCACAGGTAGCCATCAGAGCCAGTGTGTTTCTATGGTTTACTGTGTGAACATAGCCAAAGGTATGTGCTGTTGCACAGACTGCATTTAGGACTCAGCCCTTTGTTGGGAAAGACATTGTTGCATATTTGTTTGAAAGATAGCATTATTTTTCCTCCTGAACTCCTAACCTGGTAACTGGATTTAGGATCTTTGACAGCTTGATACCTGCTCTCAAACAGCACTGAATTCTTTCACTGTCCCAGGGTCAGTTGTTTTATCTTTATGTGAGATAGTTCTCAATGCATGATTCTTAACAAGACTGACTATATGTTAAAAAAACATAATACAAATTACAGAATAGGTATGCAAGTTTTATTTATAAAAAGATAATGGATTGAAAAGTCTGAGAAATACTTTCCTTATGCATACCTTTTGAATTAACTATAAAAAATAAAATCTCAGTTAGGGTGGTTTGAGTCATATTAAAGATAAAATTATGAGATAGTCTACCTCCATCAGGTTCAGGATTCTTTTAACTTATTTTCACTTTAATTTCATTGAAAATTAAGAGGGGTAAGAAAGCATTAAAGAAGATGATAAATGGACAGATGGTAAAACTCACTTGTGGTCATGGTGACTAATACCAATCTCTTCCAAAAATCACTCTGATGATTTCCCTCAGAGATTGAGAGCTTACTGAAATGTTCTTGGGAGTCCCAATGTTAATAACTCTCATGTTAGTACAGAGCTCTCTCAATGGTATTTCTTCTTGAGCACTTAAGAGTGGAGAAACCTTCCCCTTCCTCCAGGAGGGTAGTGATAGAAAAAGATGGTAGCATTTATGAACTGATGTTCTCAAGAGACTTTGGGGTGAGGTGAAAAAACTTGAAAGAAGAGGAGCCATCTGTTTTATTCCTAAAAAACACCTTCTACCAGAATCATCATGTTTTTCTGAAGCATGCCCAAGATGACTTGCAAGGCAATCTCAGGAGCTCTGGATGTAAGCGTTGGAAAGCTCACTCCCTCTCAGCGAGTCCTTTGGTGTCACTGGTTGCCAAGTTCTCTCTGCAGGGTTGCACTGGGCTACCTCTCTTCAGCCATTCCCTCAGAGGGAAAAACTTTGAGACCAGATGGTGGAGCTCTGGAGTCAGAGGAAATGGGTCCCTTCAGCATGGAGCTGCTGCTCTTCAGCCACTTCTGACATTTTTACATGTGGAGCCTGACACCATGTGATTATGTCAAACCAAGTCACATTGCCCAGTGGAGATAAACAATCAGGTCTTTTATAGCCACTGACTTGGTGAGAACAGTAATGGGAATGCAATTGAAGGACTGCATTTCTGGTGTCTTCCTTCTGGAGTGCCTATTGATTGATGTTCTCTGATCACCTGAGCCCCTAAAGGCATTGTTTCCAGTACTTTGTATACAGTCAAAAGCACAGACTGAATGGACTGTCTTTTACATGGCTTTAAGGGTAAACTTGTGTGTTCCACTGACCATACCTTTGCCTCAGCCCCTCCAGTGACATAGCACAGAATCATGAGAGACAAATTCCCCAACCGTTCCTCCCTCTCCCCTACCATCATTCCCTAAGCTGTTCACAAGGGCACTCTGGAGACATCGGGCACTGACCTCTTAAGCTCTCGTCTGGCCTCAGTAGGTGAGGGCCATGTTGATGAAATTCTTTGTAAAAGATGGTACACTAACATCATTTACCTTTGCTTGGAGTCTGGCTGGGTGCAGTCAGTCTCAAGATTCACAAATATTTAGAAGCCCAGGTAAAAGCTGCTAGTTTTCTTTTCAAAGTTATATATATGTCTTGGAATGATGAAAATTTCTTCCCAGTTAAATGTCAGTTTATGTCACTACGTGTGTAGTATTTTCCGGTGTTAACAACACTCCCATGCTGTATTCCACCTCATGCTTTCAGATAGAAAGTGTGCTTTCTCTTCAGCCACTACTTCGGGTACAGTACACGGTGTTTAGAGCTGACATCTTCCAGTGCCAGCATGTGCACTCTGTTTGTGTGAAATGTTTAAGGATATACAATTGTACTTTGTATAAATTGGTCCTTGTTCTTTATAAACATGGCATGAAATAACTGCTGCTATAGCATACTGGGAATTAACAGCAATGGACAAGAACTGCAGTTTGGCTCCTGTGAGGTCCTGCTAGTGGTTTTAGGAGTGGTTACAATGAGCTTTTAGGGACCATTTAATAATATGTAAACTTGGTTTGTAATTAAAAAGTTTTTTTTTTCCTTTTTCCAATTTGGTTTCCTGGATATTTTTTTTTTAAACCTTGAAAATACTCTATGAGTGGGATCTCAACAACTTTGAAATACTGAAACATCAACTACCACCTGGATTGACATACTAGATTCACGCTGTTCATGATTTTTCTCTGTAGAAGGGATAGAGGAATACAGTTGACCTCCCTGGACATCTAGGTGTTAGGGGTGTTTCATGGAGGCATTAAATAAAAATTCGGCGTGTAATTTATAGTCAGCTCTTCATGTGTATACTCAGCCTTTCATGTCCAGTGTTCCTCCGAACGTGTGATTTCATGTTCTTAGATTCATCCTGCCTGGGATCGTGTATTTCTGTCATATTTACCTTTGAAAAAAAATGTATATGAGGAGACTCTTGAGGTTCAAATTCAGTTTGTTCAAGGCTCAATATAGGTTTAGTTCCCAGAAGACTTGATGAATTATAGACACCAAGCACTAATTTCTATCACTGATTTAATTAGTTTTGCCATTGCTAAAGTTTACATCATTAAAATATTTAAAATTGAGAAAAAAACTGTCATTCTGCCTTTTTCTGCTCTAAGCTGAACATTTTTCTGTCTGTAGTCTTGTTTCACCATTGAGGTAGGCGTTTATATTCTGTATATGCTGCCAATAAAAAGTGTGCATATTTGGAAGGTGAAAGGAAAATTGTTTAACTTAGAAATGAAAGCATATAAATACAAAGACCGGATAGAAATACAAAACTCAGACACAGTAAACTGCTAGGCTTGTCACCAAACACATGGCATGAAAAACTAAGTCAACCCTTAATTTGTTCCAAGAGTGTCACTAGAACTTCATTTTCCCTTTCTCTGTTGCAAGCCTTCCCTGTCTGTCTTACAGGAACTAAATCCTGTGAATAAACACCATAGACATCATCTGAGAATTTTCTTTTCCATGTTGTTCTTCTCATTTAACTCATCCTTCTTACCCTGGTTTTGTTTTGTTTTGTTTTGTTTTAATCTTTTTTTGGCTCTACCATATGCTTTCGGGGATCTTAGCTCCTGCCCAGGGATTGAACCCATGGCAGGAATTGGACTCATGGCATAAAAGCTTAGAATTCTAACCACTAAGACACTAGGCAACTCTTTATTTGGGTGTAATTTCATAGCTAACATAGGATGCATCACAATTTGAAGATCCCGGTTTGAGACTTCCTTTACCTCTGCCCTCTGCAGTGCTTTGTGTTCCTTCCTTGGACAGGACCAGTGAGTCCAGATGTGTCACCTTCTTTTGACACCTTAGCTTTGGAACATTAAAAATAACACATTATTATGGTAGTTGGGGTCTAAGCACACTGTGTGTATGTGTGTGTGTGTGCGTGCAGGTTTAGTTGTGTCTGACTCTTTTCAACCCCATAAACTGTATCGCGCCAGGCTCCTATGTCCATGAGATTTTACAGGCAAGAATATGCAAGTGGGTACTCCTACTCCAGGAGATCTTCCCAACCCAGGAATTGGACCTGCATCTCTTGGGCCTCCTGCATCGACAGGCAGATTCGTTACCTCTGAGCCACCTGGGAAGCCCTCAGCACGCACATGACCTCATGTAATTCTTACTGCAAAAGGATATATATATATATAAGGCGACTGAAGGGCCAGAAACTAAAATAACACATCACTAATCGTAGGCATTTGGCATTTGTGCCTGACTAGCTTAGTTCCAGAACCCGTGTTATTTTTACTAATCATCCGATACAATACGTAGTATACACTTAATAGTACACTTTAGACACCAAGCTTTGGTGTTTAGCAGCACCAAAACAGTACCATATCAAAGATACTCCTCTTAATACTCTGATGAGTGCTAGAATATGTTTTAGGTCAAAAGTTGCCAATTCATAGACTAATTTTGTTTCAGTTCAGTCGCTCAGTCCTGTCCGACTCTGCGACCCCATGAATCGCAGCATGCCTGGTCTGTGCTAAATTTTCAAAAGTACCTGAATACTTTTTCTGGTGGGTGTGGAAAATGGACAGGGCCAGCAGTAAGTAAGAACCGATAGTTTATTCATTTGCGTACCTCTCTTCCCTTGAAAGGTTTAGCCAGTTCCTCTGCTATATAGCTCCATTTCTCAGTGTCCCTGAACAATACAACAAACTTTTCCAATGAAGGAGTTTTCTCTACTAAGCCATGAAGTGATACAACCTGGAGGTCTTGGGGCTAAAAATGCAGCCCTTGCTTACTACATGCCCACCCCACCACCGTAGTTCACTTAAGAAAAGGCTGCAGTGGATTGTCAGTGAATCTGACAATTGCTCTTGGTTACTAAAACCTGAGTCATAAAACCCTGAAGTGAGTATAAAGGCTGAAACCTGAAGTGCTGTGCTTCTGCCCTAAGGCCAGTGTGACTCAGTAGTTCCTAGCCTTCTAGTTGAGAATAGTTTTATCATGGGCCCCATTTTGTCTCATCGTCACACAGTTATCATAAACCTCTGATGGGCATTTTTAATGTCTAAAAAAATTGCTGAAGACTAAAATGAGATAGGTTTCCCAGGTGGCGCAGTGGTCAAGAATCGGTCTGCCAGTGCAGGAGAGTCAAGAGACGTGGTGCAATCCCTGGGTCATGAAAATTCCCTGGATTAAGAAACCGCAACCCATTCCAGTATTATTGCCTGGAAAATTCCATGGACAGGAGAGCCTAGTGGGCTATACAGTCCATGGGATCACAGAGTCGGACACGACATCACACCCACCCACACACACACAAAATGAGATAGTTTATTAATGTCCTTGGCATTTTAAAGTGCAGCATTTATTCCTGTTTTACAAAGGAGTAGGATAAGGCTCAAGAAGGAAACATAACTTGCTCAAGGTCATAGGAAATGGCAGAGTTGGAGCTTGATCCCAGCCCCAGTGCCTTTTGCACTCTATTCTACTAGAAATACTTCTGTGAATTTATAGTGTGCATCCTGAGCACTCACATGATCTCATTTGATTCTTACAACAGAAGGTTCAGTCTCTATACAGATGAGACAATTGAATGGCCCAAAAGAGGCTGTTGGTACCAAGGGGCAACAATGTTCCTAAAACCCCTGGTGATACCAGTAGGGCTAAAAGGAGGCTCAGTGATTGTCCCAGGGTGAATGCAAAGGAGAGGAAAAGAGTAAGCTACAACTTCACAAATGCTGATACACATCATCTGGATTAGGCCTCCTGGAGTGAGTCTGGCAATATATTTTTTTGCTTTGTTTTCATATTTATTTTTTGTCCACACTGGGTCTTGGTTGCATCTCGCAGGATCTTTCATTGCCGTGTGCAAGCTTCTCTCTAGTTTCTGCTTGTGGGCTCCAGAGCCAGAGCTTGCTTAGTTGCCTCCAGGAATGTGCAATCATAGTTCCCTGACCAGGGGTCAAACCTTCTTCTGCCTGGCAAGTTGGATTCTTAACCACTGGACCACCAGGGAAGTTCCTGGCAATGTGTTTTAAAGGCAGCTAAAGTAATTCTTATAAAGTCTGATAAACATCTGGGATCCTTTTCTCTTAGCACATGCCGTTTTATGTTTCTTTCTTTTGTTTAATGAAAGGCTTTTTCTGCTCAAGTGCCAAAGGATAATTAGGGCCCAGACAATAGGGCTTAGAATTTAGACTATTTGAAATTTGATTTCTTTTCTTTTTTTTGGCCCGTTCTGTGCAGCTAATAGGATCTTAGTTCCCTGACCTGGGATTGAACCTGAACCCTCTGCAGGGAAAGCACAGAGTCCTAATCACTGGACCGCCAGGGAACTCCCTGAAATTTGAGTTCTAACACACTTAGTATTAAGGTATAAAAGCTCGCAGTACATTTGCTCTTAATATCCTGATCAGACACCCATGCCGAAGTAGAGTATGTCACAAGAATAGTTAAAAGTGCAAATTTTGTATTTGGCATTTAACAAATCCTTAACTATTTCAGCTCCTGTCAGTTATTTTATATATGTCGTAAACCATTCATATATTTATAAGCCATTTATTTTCTGAAAGAAAATCAGTATAGCAGAACTGAAATAAGAGCTACTTTTATATGCTGATTATAGATACTTGAATGCCAATTTTAAATACTTATAAATCAGTCTAACTCTTTTCCATCTTTTTGTCCTCAGTACCATCTGGGATTGACAGTTCAACCTGAACTCTACCTTCTGAACACCGTGGACGCTGACTCACTTGTGTCTAGATGACGGGCAGCCTCAGGGACTATAGAAGACCCACTTTCTCGTAGTCCTTTTGTGCCAAGTGTCCTGTTAACATTTCTCTGTTAGTTCAGTCGTGAGTTTTGTTCAAACATTTTGAACAAAAGTTAAAAATTTCCTCATGGGAAGGGTGTTAAAGCTGACAGCTGTTAAGTGTAGGTCAGAGACCCACCACCTCACAACAGTCCTACAACTGCCAGAGTTAAATGATTAGCCTGTGGTGGCCACACACCCCTATGGGCTTGTGCCTGGACTTCTGGGATTAAATATATGTGTGTGTGTGTTTATGTAAACCTGAACTTACTGGTTTGGGTAGAGTTTTATATAAAAATGATATTTTGTATTTTTTAAACAAATTTGTTCAGATAAACCATATTTATTTTGTCTAAATCACATGTAACAAAGGAAAAAGAGCACTGCTCTTTTTCAGAATGAACTGGTCAAATAGACCGATTTTTAAAGTGATACTTGACTGTGGCCAGTTAAACTTGACTTGGATTTAATCAACCAACCCTTGGTAACTGCTGGTACTAGCACATCATTTCCAAAAGAAGACGTTTCTTTTCTTTGGCAGTCTTGTTTCATCCTGGTTGTCGGTGTGCTCTGTGGTTATTATTTTTCTCTGTTGTTGTTTTTCTTGAGTTTTTTTTCAGAGATATGATGGTATTTTCCAAAGAGCTTACTACCTAGTAACAATATCCAGAAATCATACTTTAACCAATAATCAGTTTTCCATGCTACATTGGAACTCAGCCCATTCTAGCATTTTAGGTATAAAAAAGAATTCTAACACTGAACTTTACAAAGCCCAACAGAAGATAATGGAGGCATTAATTTTCTTTCTAATGTGTGTATAGTCCCACCGTGTCTTGTCTTCCCCCTTTTCCCATTAATACTCCAGACACCATTTCTAGGCCAAAGTCTATATCCTGGAGTGGCTGATGTTTCTAATGCTGACTCTCCTAGGGAATGCTAAGCATTTTAAGTTTATTTATACCAAGTAGTATGAGATTAGACCCACACTGGGACTTGGAAGATTGGTCCACATGTTATAAACTGCCTGCCCACGTATGGGTTATAGATATTTTGATTCTTCTTCCTAACCAGAATTTTTTTCCATAACATTTTTATAATAAAACATTAAATACTTAAAACTTTCTGCAGAAAGTTTCTGCATATTGATCTGATTGAAAAGTCAGAACATTTTGAACACCAGGCTCACACCCCTTCATGATAGTGCATTTGACTTACACTGAATGGTAGCTATCCATTTTTAATGGAATGCAGTCTGTGCCTTCTCATTTCCTTCCAGCCCCAAAGGCTTTGAGTTTGCAAACCTTGCAGCCTTTGTATGTTTGAGCATCATTTTCCTCTTTGAGCATAAACCTCGCTGCCTTACTCTAAAACTTGGCACATTTCAGTAAGACTTAAAAGAAATCCAGACATCGCCTTTGTCATTTATAATGATTTGATCCTGTAAGTGGCACGGATTTGTCATTTATAATGATTTGATCCTGTAAGTGGCACAGATTTTTTTCTAAGATGATTCTTTAAATTCCCTCATTTCTAATTTGTGACCCTTGAAACTTCTGATAAGAGCAATAGCCTTGCAATTCAGGTTAGAGACCTTCTGATCTTAAAAGTAAAACAACATCATTTATGAGCTTTTATTTGAAAAAGAGACTTTAAAAATGGGTTTCAGTGTTTTGGTTTGTTTATATAGAGATAGCAACTCTATATGAATCAGTTTGTTGAATTTTTTTCTCCCTCCCTGGGCAGTTCCATTTCTCAGTAGTTTGATTACCAGAGGATGTTTGGGAAAAGAAAAAAAAAAAAAGGAAGAATCCTGTTTTATAACTCATAAAAAGATAAGGTGGTTGGTTAAATAGAGATTAAGTACTTGAGGGGTTTCTGTAGCTTTTCTCCATTCTTAAATTGTATCTTGCTAGGAACAGAGTAGAGTTTACAGCAAAAATTTATAAGTATACCTCTCAGTTCATACAACTCCTGTAATCAGAAAACTTTATAATAAAGCAAGCTGAATCATGCTAAAACCAGTGGAGGAGACTGATGTCTAACAGTAAGTCTTGGACAGACTTTTTTGCTAAGTTAATATTTAATCATTCCTTATGATTTACAGTCTGGATTTCGTGATACATGCTTATATAGAAAATAATATAATCAGTCTCCCCCCTTTTTTGACCCCACTGTGTGGAATGTGGGATTCTCCATCAGGGATTGAACTCATGCCCCCCCACCCCTGCAGTGGAAGTGCAGAGTCTTACCTACTGGACCACAAGGGGAGGTCCCAGTATAGTCAATCTTAAGATTAACCTAGATTCATATGCTCACTCAGTTTCTGAGGTTTAACACTATGGAGTCAATTTGTAAAAGGGTACTCTGATAGTCTATATCCAGGATATCAGAAAAACGCAATTAAATAGTTGTTACTGAACAGCTGCTGCTATATAACTGTGTGATGGCCTAATAAAAAAGTAGTCAGAGCATACCCAATAGTCAGGGAGGCATCAGAGATTATAGCAGCTGATAAAAATAGCCTTCTCAATTTTAAACATTATGATACTAAGCACCGAGCCTTTGCCCCAGAAGTATTGTGCAAATTCAGGTTTGTATCTGTTTATAGGGTCTTCCCTCCATGACCTCCCCTGTTTGTCCAAGTTAATGGGGGCAAATGGGCTTCCTGCGTACTTTTCTCCATCAATGATTTTACATTTTAATTTAAGCATAATTTTTGAGCTCTTATGTATAGCTACTTTTAATACATTGCTTTTTTTCAAGCAGTAAGTACATTAGTACTTTCAGAGTAAGATTATCACAAAATTCTGGAATCTTTTTAGTTTTGAGAAGACCCCGTTTCTGAGTTAATACTTCAGTTCATCTATTTTTAATGCTGAGCATGTTTTGGGAGAGGGGGATCTTTCTGGTAGCCTGATTAGAAGTATCTTCATTGTGTAATCAACATGAAGGATGACATTTCTATGCCAGAGGTCTTAAAATTTCCTGATTTCATGGAAGATATTATAGCCAACTGCTGGAATGTTTACTGTAGTGAAGTAGAGTAGTTGGATTCTTTCCTTGCCTGTTTCTAAAGTGTTGACTGGAACATGTCTGTCTGTTGGTGGCACTTGAAGAGCCTCATAGTAGGTGCAGATGGCAACTTTAAAAATAATTACCCTGAGCCAGTAGAGAACAGTGCATATAATACACAGAACAATGAGTTAATGTCTAGAATGCAGATATATTTTCAATATTGTTGCATCTTTCCCTTCTCCAAATACTAGACGACCTTCCAGTCAGAGTATTTCTCCACTACAGAAAACATAAAGAAGAGGAAATCATTACCACAGATCATATTACATGCATTTTAATGCACTTTTTGTTTTTCACCTTGCATTCTTGATTTTATCTCAGTGGGTACTTTTTTTTCCTCTGGTTTTCTTTCCCAGAAGTGCCTGGCAGGCTATACAGGCCATGGGGTTGCAATGAATCAAACACAACTGAGTGACTAAGCACATTTCTTTCCCAGGCCTGGAGTCAGAATAAATCTGAGGCATAGCAGTTATGACTTCAACAAGGTGGAACTAATTTTTAGAACCCTAGGCTTACAGAGGAGCTTGAGGCCTCAGGTATACTTCACATTTATTATCTTCTTTGTTTCTTGTGTTTTCTGCAGTGTCATGCCAGATTAGCAGTAGCACAAATGGACTAAATCTTTCCACTCCCACAATACTGCCATTTGACGGAAAAGGGATTTTTTTTTGGAATTTACCTTTGTATTCCCAGAAATACTTTCGAGAAGTATAAAAATGAATACACAAATATTTCAATATTAGACATTTATGTTTGTGGTAAATTAGTCAGGTTTCTGTATAAGAGTGAGGTGCACAGTGGTGAACCAATTATTTTTAAAAATTTCACTGAGCCCCAGGCAGCGCGCTAACCTGTGCTAACCTGCATGTGTTCCTGTGCTTGTCTGGTACACTCCCACACGCAGCCTCCCAGCTGAACCAAATTTAAATAACGACGTGGCCATTCATTCGCCTCTGATGTGATTTTTGCCCATTCTAAAAAGGAGTTTATGAAAGCCTTAATTACCTTGCCCTGTTTGGAGAGAATTAAGTGATGAATAGAGTGTCATGTCTAATATGGATAGTGAAAGTTTTTCTGTAGCCATTATATAACTCCTAATTTTCAGATTGATTTGGCATAATATAGATTGTTTTCTGGTGCTAACTAGAAAATAAAAATTGTAAAAGTCAGAAAATCATGTCCTAGGTTCTGCTGCTAAGTCACTTCAGTTGTGTCCGACTCTGTGCGACGCTATGGACGGCAGCCCATCAGGCTCCACCGTCCCTGGGATTCTCCAGGCAAGAACACTGGAGCGGGTTGCCATTTCCTTCTCCAGTGCATGAAAATGAAAAGTGAAAGTGAAGTCTCTCAGTCGTATCCAACTCTTAGCAACCCCATGGACTGCAGCCTACCAGGCTCCTCCGTCCATGGGATTTTCCAGGCAAGAGTAATGGAGTGGGATGCCATTGCCTTCTCCTAGGTTCTAAAGGACATCAACAAAGGTATTTTTGAGTTGACTATTTATGGTAATTGATTTGGAAATCAACATCTTAAAAATTTGAAGGCTGTGAGAATTCTGACTGAAATTTCTGTGGTATAATATGCTACATATTGAAAATTCATTTTTCGTAAGTACTTTTCAGAAGACTTCTTATTTTTCTTGTATGTGGCTTCATTTTTTTGTAACCCTTATAGAGTAGAGAATATCTATAAGCAAAAAGTTGTATATCAATAGAGTATTGATAGGAAACAAACACTGAATTTCATCACTTGTATTTTTCTAAACAATTGAAAGCAAACACCCTCTATCTTATTATTTTTTGGCTTGGATCATACAGCTCACTCCAGAACTGGGGAAAAAAAAAAAATTAAGAGCCCTTTAGGATAAGTATAAATCTGAGTTTATGATGTTACTATGCCACCCTAAAGTTTTGAATTTTAAAATATTAAAAGGGAAAGTGGGACAATTTGGCAAGATCTTGAGATTAAAAACAATAAGCACTTTTACTTAGCAAACATCTATTCATTATTGTTCTCAGTATTGTACTTAGTATTCTGATAAAAAGGAAAGTAAATGGATTATAATCCCCACTTCTAGGAATTTACCATTCAGTGGATGAATTAGCTGTGTTTAGACAGATGAGACAGGTGTACATCTTCCCCAAGGATGAGATCCTAGGGCCCTGCAGAAATGGGGGAGGGCCTGGAAAGATAGCTTGAGAAAGAGCTGATTCAGTGAATTCAGGGAAGTCAGCAAATGTTCATACCCAAAGCAAGATAGGGAGCAGCAGATTTAAACTACATTCCATAACAGTTGTCAAGGCATCGGCTATCTTAGGTTGTCTAAACTAAACCTTTGCTTCATTTTCCTTCTGCTTTATTTATGACACTTCTTGTTAATAACTACAGAGTACACAATCTATAGTGTTAGTAAGTTCATTGTTCTCATCCTAATCAGCAAAATGAGGCAGATGACTGCATCATTTTCTAATGCAATAGTACTGTAACTATCAAAAATGCATAAAATTCAAGCCAAAACATGTTTAAACTTGAATCATTGTGGTATCTATGGAAATAACATTCTCAGGTTCAAAGAGGATTATATGACTCATTTCTCTGTGCTTACTAGACACAGTTATTAACCTTTTGCCTACTTCTTAAGGCTTTATAGGTGGCGCAGTGGTAAAGAATCTGCCTTCCAATGCAGGAGACACAGGAGACTCAGGTTCAATCCCTAATTCAGGAAGATCCCCCTGGAGTAGGAAATGGCAACCCACTTGGACCAACCCAGTATTCTTGCCTGGAAAATCCCACAGACAAAATTTCTGGTGGGCTACAGTCTACGGGGTTGCAAAAAGTTGGACACGACTGACTCCACACCCACACTACTTCTTAAATGTAGGTGTTCCCCAGAGCTCTGATCCCATCCCTTTTCTCACCTCGTTCACACCTGTTGCTTCACTGGTAGGCAAGTAAGATCTGTCTTCTGAGTGTGAGACCTATATATAGATTATAGTATATGTGACGTTTCTGCCTCCCATAGGTGAAAGTGAAGTTGCTCAGTCATGTCTGACTCTTTGTGACCCCATGGACTGTAGCCTACCAGGCTCCTCTGTCCATGGGATTTTCCAGGCAATAGTACTGGAGTGGATTGCCATTTCCTTCTTCAGGGGATCTTCCCGACCCAGGGATTGAACCCGGGTCTCTCACATTGTAGACAGACGCTTTACCGTCTGAGCCAATATAAATAAAGTGTGTTGGCTGTTTACAATAGCCAGGACATGGAAGCAACCTACATGTCCATCAGCAGACGAATGGATAAGAAAGCCGTGGTACATATACACAATGGAATATTACTCAGCTATTAAAAAGAATGCATTTGAATCAGTTAGGAGGTGGATGAAAGAGCCTATTATACAGAGCGGAGTAAGTCAGAAAGAAAAACACCAATTCAGTATATTAATGCATACATACAGAATTTAGAAAGATGGTTACGATGACCCTATATGCAAGACAGCAAAAGAGACACAGATGTAAAGAACAGACTTTTGGACTCTGTGGGAGAAGGCAAGGGTGGGATGATTTGAGAGAATAGCATTGCAACATGTATATTATCATATGTGAAATAGATCTTCAGTCCAGGTTCGATGCCTGATACAGGGTGCTCAGGGCTGGTACACTGGGATGACCCTGAGGGATGGGATGGGGAGGGAGGTGGAAGGGAGGTTCAGGATGGGGAACACATGCACACCCATGGCTGATTCATGTGAATGTATGGCAAAAACCACCACAATATTGTAAAGTAATTAGCCTCCAATTAAAAAAAATAATAAGTGTTGAGCATGCTGCTCAAAATGTGCAGTTATAAATCATGAAAATGTACTATAGTCAGTCTATTACTGGTAAAGATTTTTAGATTTGGTTCTGGCTCTGCAGTGTGGTATGCAGGATCTTAATTCCCACCGACCAGGGATTGAACTCATGCCCCCTGTATTGGGAGTGTAACCACTGAACTGCCAGGGAAATCCCCTAGCAGGCATCTTTCTCAACTGCTATTCTATTTCACTCCCCTGTTTAAACTCTTCAGTGGCTTACTTCATCTTGTTACTCCTCAACTAGCAACCATGTTAATCTGTTGGGGGATTTGTTTTATATCAGTTTAGCTAACCTGTTCTTATGTTTTCCAGAATTGCCTTCTCTGCAGAGTTATGGGTCAGCTTGGCCATGAGTGGCATTTTGCTTGAGATTTGAAGGTAAAAGGTGAAGCAGCAGCCGCCAAATTCTTTTTGCACTTGGAAGGCTTGGTACAGAGTGGTGCTATTCCAGTTTGTGTGTGTTGTTTATCTGCTGGCTCACCTCACAGTTGTTGGGCAGCAGTCAGGCCCACAGATCCTTCAGTTGCTTGTGGGTCTCCTCCACAAGCCAGCTTGTCTGGCTTGTGGGCCAGGTGTGAATTAGCTCCATGGTAGAAGCTGCCAGCTTTTCCTAAAGGTCATGCCATCAAGGTTAGAGTCAGCAAGACTCTGCCTCGAGTTTCCACCTGTCTTTGTGATTCTAGTTCATCCTTGCAGATTCTAGTTTCTCTTTCCTTCTCAATTGCTGCCTGGTTAACTTTGGGTACCAGGATTAGAAATATAACCAACAGCCTAACATGGACTGCTTAACCAGCTCCCCAAATTGCTTGAGGTCATGTCTTTATAATAAATCTCTTTTTATATATCCCCTGGAGAAGGAAATAGCAACCCACTCCAGTATTCTTGCCTGGAAAATCCCATGGATGGAGAAGCCTGGTCAGTTACAGTCCATGGGGTTGCAAAGAGTCAGACACTACTGAGTGACTTCACTAGTAGTTTTAGAAGGACATGGCAACCCACTCCAGTATTCTTGCCTGGGAAATCCCATGGAGAGAGGAGCCTGGCTACAGTCCATGAAATCGCAAAAGAATTGGACACAACTTAACAGCTAAACAACAACCAAAACAACTAGTAGTTTTGCTTATCTGATTGAAACAAAATTTGGTATTAGAAGCTTTCAGAGGAACATAACTCCGAGGATTCTGGGTTATCTGGGGTTGGTTCTCTTGATCTGCTATAAGGTGTTAATGGCCTTTTCCCCCACTCCAGTGGCAAAGAGTATGCTGGCAGTCCATGGCATGCGTTAGCAAAACATTAAAAAAAATATCACTTTGCAGATACCCTTAATCGGGTGCCTATAGAAAGCAAGGCTTTGGGTGATCAGGTTTTTACTGCCATAGAACATTTAGTGGAAATAAGGAGTGTACTACAATTGGTTACTTCTAAGTGTGCTGGAGACCTTGGGAAAACTATATGATGGGTTCATGGGTTGTTTTTTTGGTTTTGAGAAGCAATTTTATTTCTTTATTAAGGTTCACCAGGTCTTAGTTGCACCATGTAGGATCTAATTCCCTGACCAGGTATCAAACCCAGGCCCGCTTCATTGGAAGCTCAGAGTCTTAGCCACTGGACCACCAGGGAAGTCCCTGGGCCCATGGCTCTTAATTTCTAGCTTAAGTTTGTGTGAGGCACCTGAAAGTTTTATGACTTTGCAAAAAGAAACTATTAACTCCTTAGCTATGAGATTGATATTTTTTAAAAATATACAAAGAGGCCAATCTTGTAAGTGATTAATTACAATACAAATTAAATTCCCAACCTCACAACCTCTTGTGTTAAAGTTTAGGGCATTGCTTTGGAAGGAGTAGGACTCTGAAAATTGAGATGGGGATAAATGGGCAGATTTCAGTGAAAATGGGTCCTTGAGCCCCAGTATCTTACAGACACTCCTTTGCCAGGAGAAACAGTCCTTTGATCTCTGTCTGATAATGACTGAAACTTGGACCAAAAAGTAGCCTCCACTTAAAGAAGCTGAAATACCAGAACTTCCTTAGTATACCTCCATGGTAGTGATTCTTTACTGGTGTGATTGTGTTGCCCAGGGGAATCTGGCAATGTCTGGAGATAATTTGGTTATCACAAAGCGGGGGGCAGGGGTAGGGGGCGGGTAGAGGCCAGGAACACTGTTGAACTTACTAAAATGCACAGGACAGACAGTCCTCCACAACAAAGAATAATCCAGTCCAAAATGTAGTGTTGAGGTTGAGAAACTTTGCCATAAAAGAAGGTATCCAAGGCCTTAGGGAGATTGGAATGTTAAATTTGATTTATCCTGCTCATGTGTGCTATGCGTGTGTGCTCAGTTGTGACCGACTCTTTGCAACCCTATAGACTATAACCCACCAGGGTCCTCTGTCTTAGGAAATTTCCCAGGCAAGAATAGTTGAGTGGGCTGCCATTTCCTCCTCCAGAGGACCTACCCCTGACCCAGGGATTGAAGCTGGGTCTCCTGCAATGGCAGGCAGATTCTGTACCACAGAGCCACCTTTATCCTGCTCATCTACCGGCTAAATGTATCTCCTTCCTTCTACAAAGCTGTGAGAAATAGATTTATGAAGTGAGCCCTGGTCTCCTTGAAGAGATCTATGGTAATGGTTTTCTGTAAACCAGAAATGACAGTAGCAATTTCAGGGCTTCCTGAATTCAGTGGGAATGATGAGATTATAGATTGGCAGGGGTCAAGCGGCAGCATTTATTTGGCAAAAACAATGAAAGTATGGTGACTGTAATGGGCAGCAAAGCCTAAGCAGTAATCAGCGTAGTCTAAGCCAAAATGATCTTTGGCTAATTCATTGTCATGTACCTAGAGTTGCAAGTGGTGAGCAGCATGTAAGCGGAAAAGCTCTAGGTTTGGTGAGCAAAAGTTTGACTTAAATCATCACAGTAGAGAGACATGGCCCCTCAACCAGTCCCTGAATTTGAGTTTAACTCACAGACCCCAAGTCCCTGGAGTAAAGAGGTCAGATCTCCTTAAGGACAGACCCTGTTTCACAGCCCCAAATGCTAATACTAATACTATATATCTTCCTTCTAGTCTTCCCCAAGGAATCTGTGACTCTTCAGTAAGGTGCTTGTGTAAGAGGAAGAGGGAAATAATCACATTTGTGGGACACCTAAACATTGGCTCTGAATTGACACTAATGCCTGGAGAACTAGTTTGTTCTATCAGGCAAACTAGGAGTTTATGGTCAGATCAGTGGAGGTGTGCTGTGGGTCTATTTTATAGTTGTTCTGCTGGGTCCCTGAACCTACCTTATGTTGTTTCCTCAGCGATGGAGTGTTTAATTGGAACAGTTCGGTTCAGTCTCTCAGTCGTGTCCGACTCTTTGCGACCCCATGAACTGCAGCACGCCAGGCCTCCCTGTCCCATCACCAACTCCCAGAGTCTACCCAAACCCATGTCCATCAAGTCGGTGATGCATCCAACCATCTCTTCCTCTGTCGTCCCCTTCTCCTCCTGCCCTCAATCTTTCCCAGCATCAGAGTCTTTTCAAATGAGTCAGCTCTTCGCATCAGGTGGTCAAAGTATTGGAGTTTCAGCTTCAACATCAGTCCTTCCAATGAACACCCAGGACTGATCTCCTTTAGGATGGACTGGTTGGATCTCCTTGCAGTCCAAGGGACTCTCAAGAGTCTTCTCCAACACCACAGTTCAAAAGCATCAATTCTTCCGCACTCAGCTTTCTTCACAGTCCAACTCTCACATCATACATGACCACAAGAAAAACCATAGCCTTGACTAGACGAACCTTGTTGGCAAAGTAATGTCTTTGCTTTTTAATATGATCTGCAACTGGTCAGATGATCATGGCTTGTATTATAAATACATTTTTCCACTAGCCATTTAATCCATCCTTTGCCTTCTGAAAGGCTGATCATAACTTTCCTTCCAAGGAGTAAGCATCTTTTACATATTCAGTAACTATCAGAATCTTCACATTGGTTCTTTTGACCTATGGAGTAAGGCTCTTATGGAAGGGAATGCAAAGTATAAACCATTCTAAATGCTTCTGTTACCAAAGCAATATTATATTCCCAGAGGGACTGTAGAGCTTAATGTCATCAGCAATAACTATAAAGATGCCAGGATGGTGATTTCTACAACATCTTTATTCATTTTGCCTCTGGCCAGAAGGCAGATAGATCTTACAGAGTGAGAATGGATTTCTATAAATGTAATCAGGTGGTCAATCTAATTGGGACTGCTGTACAGGTGTGGTTTCATTCTTGTAGCAAATCAACACAATTTTTGGTATTTGGTTTACAGCTGTTGTCCGTCTAGTCAAGGCTATGGTTTTTCCAGTGGTCATGTATGGATGTGAGAGTTGGACTGTGAAGAAAGCTGAGCACCGAAGAATTGATGCTTTTGAACTGTGGTGTTGGAGAAGACTCTTGAGAGTCCCTTGGACTGCAAGGAGATCCAACCAGTCCATTCTGAAGGAGATCAGCCCTGGGTGTTCTTTGGAAGGGATGATGCTAAAGCTGAAACTCCAGTACTTTGGCCACCTCATGTGAAGAGTTGACTCACTGGAAAAGACTCTGATGCTGGGAGGGATTGGGGGCAGGAGGAGAAGGGGACGACAGAGGATGAGATGGCTGGATGGCATCACCGACTTGATGGACGTGAGTTGAGTGAACTCCAGGAGTTGGTGATGGACAGGGAGGCCTGGTGTGCTGCGATTCATGGGGTCACAAAGAGTCAGACATGACTGAGTGACTGAACTGAACTGAACTGAATCTGATGGATTGTTTTTTTCTGTACACCTTTTAGTATAAAAAGACTATCAGAAGCAGTTTTCTTTCATATGGTAGGGCCAGCGGTATACTTTCAGTGTTGAGTCTCAGGGCTGTGTGAACTCTCCAGGCCTATGCCACAATCTAGTCTGTAAGACCTTGATCATCTCTCTATTCTACAGGATATCACATCAGTCCATTACATTTATTTGATCTATCAAGGGGAAATTGCTACTATATAGGTAGGATAAGGAGGAGCGTGTCTCGAATGTATACCTTCTGGGGCATTTCTTAGTACTTCCATGTCCTGTGATTAAAGAAGGTGGAAAATTACACCCAAAACAGGAAGGATGATTAATGACCCAGGTTTGGGTCAACACCCCAGTCAAATAAACACTGCTTTCAGAAGACAAAGGATGGATTAAATGGCTAGTGGGAAAATGTATTTATAATACAAGCCATGATCATCTGACTAGTTGCAGAAACAAGACTGATAGTTACGTGTATTTCTTCCTTATTTTGATATGAATATACTTGTGTATACATTCACCAATTGTTTTTTTCTGTTTGCCACCTCCATTTACCGACCATCTAATATAAAAAGTGTTAATAGTAGTTAATCTCATATCTCAGGATAGAAAAGGGGAACACGATAGCTCAGAGATGAATTGACAGCATCCGAAGATGCACAAAGGGACTTTGTATCTTCTTTTGGGAGAGAGTTAGCCTGTTTTTGATTATACAAGGAATGGTTGGTTTCCCATTGTGTTTATTTGAAGGTACGTATATTAAGAGAGGTATATATGGAGACCAGGTTGACAAGGGGTAGACAGTGATGGATCTGTATTGTGTCAACTATAACTAGGTTCCAGAATTCCTTTCCTTTTGTCAACTACAAATTGACACTTGCCACCTACCTCTACAAGGTGCTGCAGCACCCTAAATCATGTACTGCTGCAGCTGCTGATTTTCGGTACCCCATGAAAGGAGCTTAGGGTGGAGAGCTTGAGGAAATCCTGGCAAGACAGGTCTTCAGATATTTTCAGGAACTGATTTTATGAGTCCAATTCTTATATCTCCTCATATCTAGAAAAGCACTAAAATACTTGATGGTGATAACTGTTTCTTGTGACTAGTAGAAAGCTTCATGAGACTAGCAGAAACCTGGAAAAATATGTGTTGACTGCATGCGTTCCCCCTTAACCAAAAACAATATACTGCCCTCCCCCTGCCTCTCACCACCTCTTTGGAGCAGTTTCTCAGAGCTGTCTGAGGTGCTGTCTTCCGGACTGCAGTCCTCCTTATGCCCCCAGTAGAACTCAACTCGTAACTCTCATGTGGTGCATTTTAAGTCAACTCTTTCATTCCCTGAAAAACTGCACAGGGGACTTTTGCATGAGATTTAGAAGGCAGAAGTAAAGTAGCAGCCAGGTTCTGTTAACTTGGGAAGGAATGTTGCAGCATGATTTTCCTATCTGCTGGCCCACCTTGTTGGCATAGGATGGCAATCAGGAGTGCAGCTACCATGGCTCCTGCTGAATTTCCTCTTTGACTCTCTCTGACTCCTTGGCCAGGTCCATGTTTAGCTCCAGGATGAGGGGCATTAGCTTTTTCTATGTCACTCCCAGCATATACTTTGGAGGCTTGAAATGGTGAGAAACCCACAAGCATTCCAGACTGTCCTGTGTGTCCTAGGTTATACGTGTAGGTTCCAGATTTTCCTTGCTTCTCTCATGTTTCATCTACCACTTCTAACTGCTTGTGCCTACCAATTCAGGTCACAGCTACTAAAACATAAGCAACAGCCTTACAATTACATAAATCCAAATACCTATAACAAACTTCTTACTCTGTTATTACTAGTAGTTCTATAGTCTCATCAAACACTGATTGATTCACCTCTCACACCAAGCTATGTTCAGTTCAGTTCAGTTCAGTTTAGTCGCTCAGTCGTGTCCAACTCTGTGACCCCATGGACTGCAGCACCCCAAGCCTCCCTGTCCATCACCAACTCCTGGAGTCTACCCAAACTCATGTCCATTGAGTCGGTGATGCCATCCAACCATCTCATCCTCTGTCGTCCCCTTCTCTGCCTGCCCTCAATCTTCCCAGCATCAGGGTCTTTTCAAATGAGTCAGCTCTTCACATCAGGTGGCCAAAGTATTGGAATTTCAGCTTCAATATCAGTCCTTCCAGTGAACACCCAGGACTGATCTCCTTGAGGATGGACTGGTTGGATCTCCTTGCAGTCCAAGGGACTCTCAAGAGTCTTCTCCAACACCACAGTTCAAAAGCATCAATTCTTTGGTGCTCAGCTTTCTTTACAGTCCAACTCTCGCATCCATGCATGGCCACTGGAAAAACCATAGCCTTAACTAGACGGACCTTTGTTGGCAAAGTAATGTCTCTGCTTTTGAATATGCTATCTAGGTTGGTCATAACTTTCCTTCCAAGGAGTAAGTGTCTTTTTTGGCTGCAGTCACCATCTGCAGTGATTTTAGAGCCCAGAAAAATAAAGTCAGTTACTGTTTCCACTGTTTCCGCATCTATTTGCCTTGAAGTGATGGGACCAGATGCCATGACCTTAGTTTTTGGGATGTTGAGCTTTAAGCCAATTTTTTCATTCTCCTCTTTCACTTTCATCAGGAGGCTCTTTAGTTCTTCACTTTCTGCCATAAGGGTGGTGTCATCTGCATATCTGAGGTTATTGATATTTCTCCCAGCAATCTTGATTCCAGCTTGTGCTTCCTCCAGCCCAGAGTTTCTCATGATGTACTCTGCATATAAGTTAAATAAGCAGGGTGACAATATACGGCCCTGATGTACTCCTTTTCCTATTTGGAACCAGTCTGTTGTTCCATGTCCAGTTCTAACTGTTGCTTCCTGACCCGCATACAGGTTACTCAAGAGGCAGGTCAGGGTGTCTGGTATTCCCATCTGTTTCAGAATTTTCAACAGTTTATTGTGATCCACACAGCCAAAGGCTTTGGCATAGTCAATGAGGGTAGGCAGTTACTTTTATCTTTATATTTCTAGACCAGCACAGTACCTTGCATATAGCACATGCTCAATAAGTGTTTGCTGAATGACGAAAATGAGAACATATTACTTCACAGTAGTTTCTTGGTGTATTTTGTTTAAGGCCTGGTGTCTCAGATGGTGAAGACAGCCTGCAGTGCAGGAGAGGTGAGTTTGATCCCTGGGTTGGGAAGATCCCCTGGAGAAGGCAATGACAATCCACTCCAGTATTGCCTGGAGAATTCCATGGATAGAGGAGCCTGGCGGGCTACAGTCCATGAGGTTGCAAAGTTGGACATGACTGAGAGACTAACACTTTCACTTCTTTTACATATCACAGCTTCAATAAATTGAAATAAAAATGACAAAAGCAGCAAAAAATAAATAATAGTAAAATGATGGTGGCAGGTATATTGAGAAAGAGGTACAATGCTGAAAGCTCTGTAAATTTAGCCAAGTCTTTCTGCAAAGATATAATAAGTGATATTAAGCTGAAGATGCTTCCTGCCCTGGAAATTTTACTTTGGGGAACATACTCCAAGGAACTAAGCAAAGGAAAAGTCAAGAAGTTGACACAAAGATGTTTATGGCTACACTATGTATGAGGAGAAGGGTGCAACAAGAGAATGAGAGGGTTGGATGGATGGCATCATCGACTCAATGAATTTGAGCAAACTCCAGGAGATAGTGAAGGACAGGGAAGCCTGGCGTGCTGCAGTCCATGGGGTCACAAAGAATTAGACACGACTGAGTGACTGAAGAACATCAACAATGTATGAGGAAAAACAAAACAACCCAAATGGCCCAAGCAGAAGAAAAACTACCATAGCCTTAAAAAGATATTGTACATATAGGAAATGTTGAGAAAGAAGCAAAAACAAATAATCTGTTGCCACAGAGTTTAAATACACGTAATGTAAACATAGACCTTAGCAGTGATCATAAGATTTTAAACAATATAAATCAATTATAATGACAAGAAATATATTCTGTAAATTATCTGCACAGGTTACTCCATTGTGCAGCATAAAATACTAAGTAGATATTCTTAATAAAACAAGTGAAACAAACTAATAATATATATATATATAAATTTTATCATTTATTTTTCTAGCAAAATCTTAGCGCTCTTCCATTATCAAATCAAGACACTGTTCTTACTGAAATTTGTTTTCTTTCTTTTTGAGATTAAAGTCAGAACCTTTATTGCTTTCCATACAGCCTCTCTGTAATTTGTATATAATTGAGTTTAGCTGGAAATACTTTTATCTTTCTAGTTTAGTCACCCTAAATGTCTCTGGAAAAACAATATAATTTACAGCAGACACAGTGTTAATCTGTGATTAATTTCTGTGATTAATTAATAGATTAGTGATTAATCTCTGTTCATTATAGTGATCTGTTCAAGTGACACTGAGTTCTTGAATTGTTTTTCTAATTAAAAATGCTAAAGAAGATGAAATCACTATAAAATTGTTTGCCACCATTTCTTGCTATTACAAGCCTTAATCAAATTAAGTGGAACATTTGGGGTGGGATAGGGAGGGAGATGGGAGCGAGGTTCAAAAGGGAGGGGATATATGTATACCTATGGCTGATTCATGTTGAGGTTTGACAGAAAACAGCAAAATTCTGTAAAGCAATTATCCTTCAATAAAAAATAAAAAAAATTAAGTGGAACATTTAAACATGAAATATTACTATAAAATAAAATTTTGATTCTTTTTGATATGTGAATAATGACACCTATAAAATTGCTAGATTTGTAGTGACATTTAATGGAAACATGACATACCTATTTAGAAGGTTTTGTGGAATCACAAATTTATATATGTGTGATTTGTATATATATATTTAAATTTTATTGAAGTATAGTTGATTTACAATTTGTGTTAATTTCTCCTATATAGCAAAGTGATTCTGTTATATATGTATTTTTCATATTCTTTTCCATTTTAGTTTATCACAGGATATTGAGTATCAGATCAGATCAGATCCGTTGCTCAGTCATGTCCGACTCTTTGCGACCCCATGAATTGCAGCACGCCAGGCCTCCCTGTCCATCACCAACTCCCGGAGTTCACTCAGACTCACGTCCATCGAGTCAGTGATGCCATCCAGCCATCTCATCCTCTGTCGTCCTCTTCTCCTCCTGCCCCCAATCCCTCCCAGCATCAGAATCTTTTCCAATGAGTCAACTCTTCACATGAGGTGACCAAAGTACTGGAGTTTCAGCTTTAGCATCATTCCTTCCAAAGAAATCCCAGGGCTGATCTCCTTTAGGATGGACTGGTTGGATCTCCTTGCAGTCCAAGGGACTCTCAAGAGTCTTCTCCAACACCACAGTCCAAAAGCATCAATTCTTCAGTGCTCAGCTTTCTTCACATACTTACAGTATTTGTTAAAAATATAAATGTATTAAATATCTATTGGGAAAGGATAAAGAGACCAAGACTCCAGATACAACTATAATAATATTTATACTTCTTGAACTAGAGTTTATTTAACTATCATTGTTAGCATCTGGGACACATCAGGAGGCCAGCAACCGGTCACAGAGCACAAACACCACATAGTTCACGCTCCCAAGGTTTCATTCAGAGCTGTTTAATTCTGAATTGACTCAGTTCTTTTGGGCATGGGTTTCTAGCTTCTGGCAACACAGAATATTAGAAGCAGAAGTTTCTGATGATACCCAACAATAATGGAAGAAACTGAAAAATCTATAAACATTAGACACAAAAACGTAAAGGAGTTGATTAGAGGATAAAGAGACATTTCCTCAACTCATGATGGGGTTACATCTTGATAACCCATCATAAGCTGAAAATACTGTAAGTCAAAAATTCATTTACTACAATCTCATCTATTGAATGGGCTTTTTTTGGTAGCTTAGTGGTAAAGAATCCTCCTATGCAGGAGATGCAGGAGATACGAATTCAATCCCTGGATCAGAAAGATCTCCTGGAGTAGGGCATGGCAACCCACTCCGGTATTCTTGCCTAGAGAATCCCATGTACAGAGGAGCTTGGCAGGCTATACTCCATAGGGTAGCAAAGAGTTGGACGCAACTGAAGAGAGTGAGCACACTCCCACACACCTATTGAACATCACAGAGTAGACTAGCCTACTTTAAACATGCTCAGAATCCTTATATTAGCCTGTAGTTAGGCAAACTCATCAAACACAGAGCCCATTTTATAATACAGTGTTGAATACCTTATGTAACTTATTGAATATCATACTGAAAGTGAAAAACAGGGTGGTTCGGGACAAAGTGCTTGTAACTGTGTTGGTTGTTTACCTTCATGATGGTGAGGCTGACTGGAAGCTGCTTCCTCCAGCACCATCATGAGAGTATCGTACCACATATCATTAGCCCAGGACAAGAACAACATTCAAAGGATGATTTCTGTTTTTTCTATTTTTTAACATGTCGCTTGCACAGTTTTCCCAGCACCATTTGTTGAAGGGTCTGTCTTTCCAGCATTATGTAGTCTTGCGTCCTTTGCCATAGATTAATTGATGATAGGTGCATGGGCTTATTTCTAGATTTTCTGTCTTCTTCTGTTGATCTCTATTTTTGTTTTTGTGCCCAAACCATACTGTTTTGATGACTGTAGCTTTGTAGTATAGTCTGAAATCAGGAAGCCTGATTCTTCCAGTTTCTCTTTTTCTTTTTCAAGATTACTGTGGCTATTCAGGATCTTTTGTGTCTCTATACACATTTTGAGATTGTTTGTTTTAGTTCTGTGGAAAATGCCATTGGTAATTTGAGAAGGATTGCACTGTATCTGTAGATTTTCTTGGGCAGCATAGGTATTTTGACAATGTTAATTCTTCCAGTCCACAAACATGGTATATCTTTCCATCTCTTTATGTCTTTGATTTCTTTAATCAGCATCTTATTGCTTTTAGGGTATAGGTCTTTTGTGTCCTTAGATAGATTTATTCCTAGGTATTTTGTTCTTTTTGATGTGATGGTAAATGGAATTGCTTCTTGAATTTCTCTTTTGGATCTTTCATTGTTAGTGCATATAAATGCAACAGATTTCTGTGTATTAATTTTTTAACCTGCAACTTTACCAAATTCATTGATGAGTTCTAGTAGTTTTCTGGTATTATCTTTTGGATCTTGTATGTGTAGTATCATGTCATCTGCAAACAGTTGATAGTTTAACTTCTTTTCCAATTTAGATTTCCTTTACTTCTTTTTCTTCTCTGATTGCTGTACCTAGGACTTCCAAAACTATGTTGAATGGAAGTAACGGGAGTGGACATCCTTGTCTTTATTGCTCATCTTAGAGGGAATGGTTTCAGCTTTTCACCATTGAGTTCGATGCTACCTGTAGGTTTGTCGTATATGGCCTTTATTATGTTGAGGTTTGTACCTTCCATGTCCACTTTCTGGAAAGTTTTTATCATAAATGGGTTCTTAATTTTGTTAAAAACTTTTTCTGCGTTTATTGAGATGATGATATGGTTTTTATTCTTCAGTTTGTTGATGTGGTCTATCACATTGATTGATTTGTGAATGTTGAAATGTCCTTGCATCCCTGAGATGAATCCCATTTGATCATGGTATTCTTTAACTTTATACCCAAAAATAAGCTCAAAATGGAATAAAGACCTAAATGTGAGACTGGACACTATAAAACTCCTAGAGGAAAACATAGGCAGAACACTCTCTGAAATAAATCACAGGATCTTTTTTGCCCATCTCCTAGAATAATGGAAATAAAAAACAAAAATAAACAACTGGAACTAACTTAAACTCAAAAGCTTTTGCACAGCAAAGGAAACTATATAACAAAAAGACAACCCACAGGTTTGAGAGAAAATATTTGCAAATGGTGTGACTGATAGGGATTAGTCTCCAAAATTTTTAAACAGCTTATGCTTAACAGCTTCAAAATAGCCCACTGCAAAAATGAGCAGAAGACCTGAATAGACATTTCTCCAAAGAAGCCATACAGATGGCCAACAGACATATGAAAAGATGTTCAGCATAGCTAGTTATTAGAGAAATGCAAATCAAAACTACAATGAGATACCATTTCACACTGGTCAGAATGGGTATCTTCAGAAAATCCATAAGCAACAAATGCTGGAAAGGGTGTGGAGAGAAGGGAACCCTCTTACACTATTGTGTGCTCAGTCGCTTCAGTCATGTCTGACTATGACTTATGGACAGTAGCCCACCAGGCTTCTCTCCATGGGATTCTCCAGTCAAGAATACAGGAGTGGGTTGCCATGCCCTCCTCCAGGGGATCTTCTTGACCCAGGGATCAAAACTGCGTCTCTTGAATTGCAGGTGGATTCTTTACTTCTGAGCCACTGGGAAAGCCCCTTACACTGTTGGTGATAATGTAAATCGGTATAGCCACAATGGAGAACAGTATGGAGATTCCATAAAAAACTAAAAGTAGAGCTACCATATGACCCTGCAATCCCACTTCTGGGCATATATCTGGAGGAAAACATCTGAAAGGTCACATGTACCCTGTGTCACATACACTGTTTACAATAGCCAAGACAAAAGCAACCTAAATGTCCACTGAGAGGAATGGATAAAGAAGACATGGTACATATATACAATGGAATATTACTCAGCCATTTAAAAGAATGAGATAATGCCATTTATAGCAGCATGGATGGACCTAGAGGGTGTCATATTGAATGAAGTCAGTCAGACACAGAAGGAGAAATATTGTATGACATCCCTTAGACAGTGGAATCTAAAAAGAAATTATACACATGAATTTCCTTACAGAACAGAGACTCACAGACTTAGAAAATGAACTTATGGTTGTTGGGGGGAAGGGGTAGTTAGGGAGTTTGGGAAGGTCATGTACACACTGCTATATTCAAAATGGATAACCAACTAGGACATATTGTAGAGCACATGGAACTCTACTAAATGTTGTGCCAGTCTGGATGGGAGTGGGGTTGGAGGAGAATGGATACGTGTATATGTATGTCTGAGTCCCTTCACTGTTCACCTGAAACTACCACAATGTTGTTATTGGCTATACTTCAAAATAAAAAATTTAAAGTTTGGAAAAAAAATCATTGGCAAAAAAACATAAAGTGAGAAATGCACATTAAAATGATGTATAACATAACCACATTTATTTAAGAACGTATTCTAGTATCTAATGAAAAATTTCAGAAATGGAAAACCACAATTACTTTTGCTCCAAGTTACTTTTACTAATACATGCTCCATGAAATAAAAAAACTTGTCCCTGAGAAAGAAAAGAAAAAGAAAAAAAAACCTCCAAGGATTTTAGTTTGAGGAAAACAAACTGATAAGATAATTAAATATCAGATTTCAGTGGCCCCAGAGGCCAACTTCATGAGAAGACATGGAGAAATCCAAACTTACTACCATAACATTGTGGTTAATAGTGTCATCTTCTGTCAGATTGTATACAGAGCTGCCAATCCATATTTTCCGTTCATAGAGTAATGGATAATAATAGCTAAAATTTAAAGCAATTTAAAGTATTCAAGGTCCTATCCTTAATACCTGTCTGTCACATGTTAACCTACTTAATCCTCACAATACACTTATTTGGTAAATATTATTATCATTCCTGTTTTTTACAGATGAAACAGAGTCACATAGATAATAAGCAACTTGTCCAACATCATACAACCTATGTCAGAACCACATTTTTCACTTGGGTTGTCTGACTCCAGAGGCTTGTATTACTGTCCCACCAATATGTTTATTTTAGAAAATTTAGAAAATAGGGGAAAAGTTTACAAAGAAAAAGAGTCATCTCCTCAAGATAACTACTGTTAAGATTTTGTGTCTACTTTTTTATGAAAATGTGGTGCTGGTGTGGTGGTTTACTTGTGAAAGGTTGTTGCTAAACCACAAAAGACGCTGGGATTCTTGGCCTCTGGAAGAGAAGAATTCAATCCGGGGCCGGAGATGAGGCTTGGTCCCTCAGAACTTTTTTGTAATAAAGTTTTATTAAAGTATAAAAGAGATAGAGAAAGCTTCTGACATAGACATCAGAAGGGGGCAGAAAGAGTACCCCACTGCTAGTCTTTAGCTGGATGTTATATAGCTACTAGCAGTCTGCTAATTAAAGAATGGAAATGTCTCAAAACTCAGAGAATGGCACCAGGCCCTTCACCCACAACATGCATTTTGAGATAACATTGGCACCAGGTGCCATAAAAGGATAGACATGGATCTTGAAGAAAGGCAGATTACCATACGAATATATAGTTTCATTAACATAGATTAGGAGAACAATGTATGAGTATAACATTGTGGTTTGTCAAGTTAGTTCTGAGCCTAAATCTGAGCCTTTAGGCAGAACCAATTTGAAGATAGAGTCTAGGGTAAATGCATAGTATATTAACATAGCCAAACATTTCCATAAGAAAAATGCATTGGTTAGCTGAAGGTTTGAGAAAAGTTAAGTTTAGGTGGAACCAAGTGTCATTATGGTAACACAGAATTTTAAGAAAAACCTTTTTTAAATTTGTATAGAGAAGGGAAAAAAATATAACACTAGTTTGTTTCCTCCTGCCTCTTAAGAGAGACAAAAAATGTCTGACATTTGCAGCCTATTTCCTCCATTTGGAGACCCCTGGCCTTCCTGCCTATTACCCGCTCATTTGCTAAGTCATGTCAGACTCTTGCAACCCCATGGCCTATATAGCCTGCCAGGCTCACCTGTCCATGGGATTCTCCAGGCAAGAATACTGGAGGTTTCCATCTCCTCCTCCAGGGTATCTTCCCAAACCAGGAATCAAACCTGGGTCTCCTGCATTGTAGGCAAGTTCTTTAGCAACTGAGCTACAAAGGAAGCCCATATAAAAATGTATTTTTCCCCTATACTAGGATTTGAATACACATTTTATTTTATAATCTTTTATTTATGATTTTGAGTATTATTCTAAAACATGGTTTAAAAAATCTTTACACAAAGAAAAAATCTCTACACAGTATTTCACACCACTAAAGTTACCATCTCCTATTTAACCATTCTCATTTAGACTATCTCCAGGTTTCCACTACTGTAAGTACTGTTACAGTGAACATTCTTACCCGTAAGTGTTCATGACCATCTAAATTATTTCCAAATAAATAACTTGCTAAAAAGTGGAGTTGCTGAACCAAAAATGTGTCTTTTTAAAGCTGTTGGTACAGGTTGTCAAATTGCATGTGTGTTCAGTTGCCCAGTCACATCACTATAGCCCACCAGGCTCCTCTGTCCATGGGATTTTCCAGGCAAGAATACTGGAGTGGGTTGCCATTTCCTCTCCAAGGGATCTTCCCGACCCAGGGATAGAATCCGTGTCTCCTGCACTGGCAGGAAGATTCTTTACCACTGAGCCACCTGGGAAGCCCAGTTGTCAAAGTGCCCTCTGGAAAAGCTGCAGCAGTTTGCATTCATACCAGCAATAGATGTGAGTGCCCATTTTCAATAAATGCATATTGATACTTTTTTGTCAATTTGATGTGTAATGTGGTATTTTTGATAACACGCATATCTTTAATCTTAACATCTTTTACTAAACGTTATTGGTTGTTTGGATTTCTTCTTTTTTGATTTGTTTCTTAATGTCCTTTATCACTTTTCTAATAGGCTGTTGTTTTTTTCTTACTGATTAGTAAAAGCTTTTAGTATAATTAGACTTCATATGCTATAAATATTTTCCCCCATTTGTTGATTGCCTTTTAATTACAATTTGTTTAAACTTTAAATTTATCTGAAAATTGTTCTTAGGCTCTGCTTTGCAAACCTATGGGAGTCTGAATCCATGCCAAGCACTACCTGAGGCTAAATAACCACGTTTTATATTTTATACCATTGTCACAGAATGTAAATGATAGGATTAATTTTAAAAATTGAATCACCTAACAAATGAAAAACATTTGCTGTATGGTAGAGACTAACACAATATTGTAAAGCAACTATATTCAATAAAAATTAATTTAAAAAATAAAAGAATAGTGAAAAAATTAAAAAAAACACACAAATTTTTGGTTTGTTGAAATAAAAATTATTGAACCATCTAAAAGTGTTACTAATTCATGGTAATATTTTTCTTTTTTTTATTTGTTTCTTTTTTCTTTTCTTTTTTTTATTTTGGTTTGATTTCTGTCATACATCGATGTGAATTAACCATAGGTATACATATGTGCCCTCCTTCTTGAATCTCCATCCCACCTCCCGCCCATTCCTACCCCTCTAGGTTATTACAGAGCCCCAGTTTGAGTTCCCTGGGCCAAACAGCAAATTCCCATTGGCAGTCTACTTACATTTGTTACTATATATGCATCCATGCTACTCTCTCCATTTATCTCACACATTATTTTTAATTGGAGGATAATCGCTTTATATTATTGTGTTGGTTTCTGCCATATATTCACATGAATCAGCCATAGGTATATATATATTCACCTCCCTCTTGAACTTCCCTCCCATCTTTTACCCCATCCCACTCCTCTAGGTTGTCACAGAGCACCAGGTTGAACTCCTGCATCATACAGCAAATTCCCATTGACTATTTTGTCCCATTTTGTCCATGGTATTTTATTCAGTCTGTGGATGCTGTGTGTAAACAACTGTCATATAGCAGTAACCGCTGCTTTCATCTCCATTCATTCAATTCGGTCGCTCAGTCATGTCTGATTCTTTTCAGCCCCATGGACTGCAGCACACCAGGCTTCCCTGTCCATCACCAACTTCCAGAGCTTGTTCAAACTCATGTCCATCCAATCAGTGATGCCATCCAACCGTCTCATCCTCTGCTGTCCCCTTCTCCTGCTTTCAATCTGTCCCAGCATCAGGGTCTTTTCTAAGGGGTCAGTTCTTCGCATCAGATGGCCAAAGTATTGTAGCTTCAACTTCAGCATCAGCCCTTCCAAAGAGTATTCAGGACTGATTTCCTTTAGGATTGACTGGATTTATCTCCTTGCAGTCCAAGGACTCTCAAGAGTTTTCCAGCACCACAGTTCAAAAGCATCAGTTCTTCAGCACTCAGCTTTCTTTATGGTGCAAGCCTCACATCCATACATGACTACTGGAAAAAACATAGCTTTGACTATACAGACTTTTCTCAACGAAGTAATGTCTCTGCTTTTTAATATGCTGTCTAAGTTTGTCATAGCTTTTCTTCCAGGGGGCAAGCATCTTTTAATTTCATGGCTGTAGTCACTGTCCGCAGTGATTTTGGAGCCCAAGAAAATAAAGTCTGTCACTATTTCCATTGTTTTCCCATCTGTTTGCCATGAAGCTTTCATCTGGGACAGTCTTATAAATATAGGTCAAGTCTGGATACAGTAGAGGCTACACATTATTAAGGAGTCTTCAGAAGTTTTCTACTTATCTACCTCGGAGGGAGAGAAGAGAGAAAAGGACCAATGAGAACCTCTGAAAGCCATGGTGACTGTCCCATTCTCCTTAGCTCATCTAGCTTTCCTAGTCTTGGCTGTCCCAGGCAGAGTTTAGAGAGGGAGCTCCCCAAACTTCTGTGGGCAAGTATGAGACCTGTGTTCAGGAATGGAAAACTTGAAATTTCCTAATGGAAAAAAATTTCTCCATAGAAGAGAACAGGATGGAAGAGAAGACCCAGACTTGGAGAGGTTGGCGATGCCCTCTGGGTTACACAGGTTAGGCTAGAAAGATGCATGTTACCCATTCAGGTGACTGTCTAGTAGAAAGCTGGGCATGAAGATTTGGGTTAGAAGAGAGCTGAGCTTGAGACTTAGATTTGGAAACCATCTGTGTGCATGGTCATTGAAAACTCTTGGGGAACATGAGATTACACAGGTGTATATAAGCAAAATTAGAGTCAAAAAAGAACTCCAGTGTTTAGGGGATGGTCACAGGAAGAATAGCCAGCAAAAGTAGTTTTGCAAAACAAAAGGTGGTTTTGCAGCAAAAGTGTTGAAGTCGGAGCGATACAAAGCCCCAGTGATAAAGACTGTGGTGAAATGATAAGAATATGTGCCTTAAAGTCAGATCTGCTGACCGTGTATCGTGGGGCAAGTTTCTTAACTTCTCTGGGTCTGTTTCCCCAGCCCAACATGAAGACAATACCTGCGTTAAGGACTGTGTGAGGGCTGAATGAGAATGTAGGAAAGTCCCTGGTTCCATTAAGCAGCGAGTGGGTGCTTTGTAGGAGCTAAGGAAGAATATGATCCCCTAAGAGCATTCTCAGTGCTTAAACCCGAGATGATTATTTGCTTTGCAGAGAAGTTGTGAGATTAGTAACACTGTAAGCAAACTGTCTCCTAATTGTGCCCAATTAATGCCCAATCTTGGGACACAAGAATTTGAGGATCAGAGCTTTTTCAGTTACAGTTTTGATGTTGGCCTGCCCTTGAGCCAAAATTATAGTCGGCCCTTGATATCCACAGGTTCCACATCCTTAGATTCAACCAACCACAGATATCGAAAATACTGGGATAAAAACCCAAAAAGTTCGATAAAGGCCAAACTTGAATTTGCCACATGCTAGAAACTGTTTACATAGCATTTACCTTGTGTTAGGTATTATATGTAATCTAGAGATGAGTTAATGTATGTGAGGGTATGTCCATATAAGTTATATGCAGACACCACACCATTTTATATAAGGGACTTGAGCTTGTGTTGATTTTGGTATCTGTGGTGGGGACAGGGAGGGACCCCAGGCATACTAGGGATGACTGTATATTATTGCCTCGAAACACTGTCTTCAAGTCCTTTTCTTCCTGAGGAATTTCTCTGTTGGAAAAAAACACTGGGGATTTCAGAACATCATTTTCCCCTAGAGTAGTAAATTCAAATGTTAAGGTATTCATATTTTATGTATGTTCACTTATATTTATAATAAAACTTTGACTAGTTTATAAGGAAACAATAAAGATAATATGTGAAAATTACATAGGGGTATAAAGAATTTCAAAGTATACAGATAGATGTAAAATGAAAAGGAATTCTTACCCCTTATCCAGTTCCCTTCCCAAGAGCTTGTTATTGTTCAGTCGCTAAGTCATGTCCTACTCTTTGCGATCTCATGAACTGCATCAGAGTTCTCTGTTCATCACTATCTCCCTGAGTTTGCTCAAACTCATGTCCATTGAGTCAGTGATGCTATCCAACCATGTCATCCTCTGTTGCCCCCTTCTCCCAAGAGGTAACCACTGTTTATAATTTCTTGTTTATCATTCTCATTAACATAAATACTTGTATAGGTATATTCTCTCCCCCACACAGATGGACTTGCACTCTACATAATATTCTGTTTTCATTGCCTTTTAAATGAACAATATCTCGAGGATTTTTTTCATATGCCATGGGTAACTCTTCCTTGTTCTTTTTAACAGATGCACAGAAATCCTTTATACTGTGTGACAGTTTACATAACAGCCTCCAGCTGATGGATGTTTATTTCTAACTTGCAGTATTTCAAATACTACAATGAATATTTTCACATGTGAATGAGTTTTTGCACATTTGTGCAGGATAGCTATAAGATAAATTCCTGTTGGATGAAGGAGTAAGTGTACTTGAAAATTTAATATTATTAAATAGCACTCCAGAGAGGACACTTCCTCCAACTGGGGTATCCAGTCCTCCAAACCCATCCCAACACCATATTGAACTTAAAAGTCTCTGACAGAATAGTAGGTAAAATAGCATCTTGCTTTACTTTCTTTTTAATTAAAGTATAGTTGATTTATAATATTAGTTTCAGGTATACAACATAGTGATTCAGAATTTTTATAGGTTATACTCCATTTAAAGTTATTACAAAATAATGGCTATATTTCCTTGTGTTGTAGAATATATCCTAATTGCTTATTTATTTTATACATTAATCCCACACTCCTGTCTTGTCCCTCTACCCTCTCCCAACTGGTAACCAGTAGTTTGTTCTCTGTATCTGTGAATATGTTTCTGTTTTGTTATATTAATTCCTTAAAATATCTTGCTTTAGTTTGTTTTTAATTGCAAGACTAAACATTTAAATCATATATTAGCTATCTTTATTTGTATTTCTGTTAGAGTACTTTCTTTTTCTCTTTTTAAAAACAATTGATTTAAGAATCCTGTGATCTTGTTGATTTGTAATGTCTTAATATGAAGGAAGTTAACCCATTATCTACCATCTTTGGCAAATATTTTTACAAATTTTTGTACTTTAAGTTTGTTTATAGTCCTTTTCCCTGCAGGAGTTATAAAATTTTATTTATATATGTATTATCAGTCTTTTCCTTTATAGCTTCTTCTGCATGCTAAGACTTTTTTGAAAAACTCAACAGTAGCTTCCCCAGGAGCTTTACTTTTATGTTAGGGTGTTTGATCTACTGAAATTGGGAGGGCTGCAACCCACTCTAGTACGCTTGCCTGGCAAATCCCATGGACGGAGGAGCCTGGTGGGCTGTAGTCCATGGGGTCAGTAGGAGTCGGACACGACTGAGCGACTTCACTTTCACTTTTCACTTTCATGCATTGGAGAAGGAAATGGCAACCCACTCCAGTGTTCTTGCCTGGAGAATCCCAGGGACGCGGGAGCCTGGTGGGCTGCCCTCTCTGGGGTCGCACAGAGTTGGACACGACTGAAGAGACTTAGCAGCAGCAGCAGCAGCAGCAGCCCTTGGTGATAGTGGTTGCTACTAAGCAGCCCTCCTCAATCCACATTCACTGGCCTCAGCACTTGGCACACTTCCTGGAAGATCTGCTCCTGGTTCTTCACGGAGCAGAGCACCAGGGTGCAGACCACCACCTCCATGGAGCCTGTGGCCACCTGGTGCATGTTCTCCCTGGCAGCCACTATGAAGTGCTCAAACTGCAGGTGTTGGCCTGGGCAATGAGCTTGATCGAGAACTTCTCAAAGTTGGGGTTGGGATCAACACAGGTCACCTGGCATCCAGGGGAGGTAGAACTTGAAGTTGGCCCCCGTGCTATAGCCCAGCTCCAGCATGGAGAGCTTCCTGGAGGGGCCCGTGAACTCCCACAGGTTGCTGAAGAACTCCCGCTTCTTGCTGGCCATCTGTTCGTTGTACATCACAGTGAACCTCGCCAGGAAGTAGGGGAACCACTGTTTGCATATCCAGTTCCACAAGCCAAGAAAGTCCAGCAGGTACATGGGAAATGCCAGGATGCAGACAGCCAGCCAGAGAATTAAAATGGTGAGCGCCATCACTCAGAAGAGAACAGATCAACAGTTAGAGATCCGACTCCTTTAACTGGGGGAAGTAGATATCTGGCCACACTCTAGAGCCAATCAGCTGCAGAGTAAAGAACTGGTTGTACTGGAAATACACAGCTGAAGTCAGATCTCGGGCAAGAGATCTGTTTCATCCAACTAATAGATGTTTGGCAGAAATTGCCTTATGGCTTACTTTCATGAAGTGAAATGAGAAAGTTCCCGGCTTTTCCTTAGAAGGAAAGCTGATTACAATCCCCTATTCCTGCTTAGAGACTACTACTGCAGTTTTAAATGCGGAGTGTGTGTACTCACAGCTTATCTGTGAGTGACCTCTCCTAAGAAAACGATCTGTGGGTGGAGCCTGGCTAAAACCCACACCCGCAAGCCCATGCCAAGGCCCAGTTATTACTACATGTTCCCGCCTACTTCCTTTCCATCCCGCCCACTTCTGCCTCTTTTTTTTTTTTTTTTTAAAGTGAAAGCACTTGCCCATCTGGTCACAGTTGGCAAGACCTTTCCCTTTTGCATTCTTGGCAGAGGCACTCAGATGTTCATAACTCCACAATGGGATTATTTTTAAATCACTGTTTTTGGCTGCCCATCTTTTAAAGGGCAAGTTTCACCTTCAAACTATGCCACACAGTTTCAGCTCAGGGGCTCCCCAGGTGGCGCTAGTGGTAAAGAACCCGCCCGCTAATGCAAGATAGACTTAAGAGAGGAGGGTTTGATCCCTGGGTCAGGTAGATCCCATTCCAGTATTCTTGTCTGGAGAATCCCATAGGCAGAGAAACTTGGCAGGCTACAGTCCATAGGGTCACAAAGAGAAGAACACTACTGAAGTGACTCAGCACGCATATATGCACCGTGCTACATTACTGAGCTTATTTACATAAAAAATAGTCCCCAGAATAATCACCTCTGGGAACCTAGAGTATTTAGAAAATATTTTCAGATACCCCTCTATTTTAAACAAGAAAGCCCGAGTTTTTGGGTTATCAGGGAACATAGAAATTTTCAAAAATAATGATATTTACTTTTTTAAACCAGGTGATGGATACAGAGAATGTTCTGCTGTTTTATTATTTGTTACCGTGGTTTAGTTGCTAAGTTGTGTCTGACTCTTGCGACCCCACGGACTGTAGCCCTCCAGGCTCCTCTGTCCATGGGATTTACCAAGCAAGAATACTGCAGTGGGTTGCCATTTCCTTCTCTAGAGGATCTTTCCTATCCAGGGATGGAGCCAGGGTCTCCAGCTTTGCAGGCAGATTCTTTACAGACTGAGCCACCAGGTAAGCCATTATTATTTGTTATACCCTAAGGTAATGTCACCCCACTCCAGTACTCTTGCCTGGAAAATCCCATGGATGAAGGAGCCTGGTAGACTGCAGTCCATGGGGTCGGGAAGAGTCGGACACGACTGAGCAACTTCACTTTCACTTTTCACTTTCATGCATTGGAGAAGTGAGAGAGGCTCCATGTCCGGTCTGCAAAGGACCACACTGGAAGAGAGACTGCCCCCAGAGGCGTAGGTCTCCAGGGTCGGACTCTCAAGACAATCAGGACTGAAGGTGCCTGGGGGTCCCCACACAAGCTCCTGTCCTAATTACACCTGAGGAACCCCGGGTATTAATAATTGTAGGGGGCCAATCCGTCGATTTCCTTTTAGATACTGGGGCAACTTATTCTGTGCTTACTGAAGCCCCTGGCCCACTTTCTTCCCGATCCTCTTCCGTAATGGGACTGTCTGGACGAGCCAAAAGGTATTATTTCAGTTATTCTTTATCTTGCAACTGGGATTCTGTGCTGTTTTCACACGAGTTTCTGATCATGCCAGAATCTCCCTCACCCCTTTTAGGAAGGGATATACTGAGCAAGGTCCATGCCTTTGTTTTCATGAATATGGAGCCCTCCCTTTCCCTCCCTTTAGGTGAACAAAATGTAAATCCTAGAGTATGGGCTGATGGAAAATCTGTGGGTCGAGCACAAAATGCTATTCTTGTAGTTGTTAAGCTCAAAGACCCACACGTATTTCCACATAAGAAGCAGTATCCACTGAAACCTGAAGTTAAGGAAGGGTTAAAACCCATCATCGAAAATTTAAAGGAGCAGGGACTATTAATTCCCTGTAACAGTCCTTGCAACACTCCTATTTTGGGTATAAAGAAATCGAATGGGAGTTTTGACACAACCCCGAGGGCCTCACCAGCAACCTATTGCTTATCTAAACAGAGAATTAGATGTAGTTTCACGTGGGTGGCCCCACTGCCTAAGAGTAATTGGGGCAGCGGCTTTATTAGCACCTGAAGCTTTAAAAATAATTAATGGACGAAACCTTACTGTACTGACTTCTCATGATGTGAGTGGAATCTTAAATTCTAAGGTTAATATTTGGATGACAGACAGTAGGCTTCTTAAGTATCAGTCATTGTTGTAGAAGGACCAGTAAATAAGCTTAAAGTTTGTGGAAATTTAAATCCTGCCACTTTCCTTCCTGAGAAGGAAAATGAAACACCTGATCACGATTGTTCTCAATTCCTAACTTTAAACTATGCAGCTCGGGAGGATCTAAAGGATACCCCATTAGCCAATCCTGACATGGAAATATTTACACATGGCAGTTCTTTTGTTCGGGATGGAAAGCGTAAAGCAGGTTATGCCATGGTGACTGCTGAACAGGTATTGGAAGCAAAATCTCTCCCCCAGGGAACCAGTGCTCAGTTAGTGGAGCTCGTGGCCCTGACCCAAGGTCTAGAGTTAAGCAAAGGGCAGCGGATGGGCCTGATAATCTGTGTGAGTCTACTTCTGCTGACTCCAAATATCCTGAGTCTGCCGTTGGATCCTCAAGACAATGTACTCCTGTCCTGGGCTCACTCCTATGCTGCATTCCACAATCGGTCTAACTGCTGGGTCTGCAGAGAGCTCCCCTCTTCATCAGTGGAAGGCTTCCCGTGGTGGACATCCCCACTTCAAGGAAAAGACTTTCTCCAAGTCTGTGAATACCTTCGACAACAATAACATGCGATGCCTCTTCTTCACCTGATGACATTTACCAACCCTAAAATGGACTGGTGCAACACTTTGTACTCTAACTATGGACATAATGTGACTTTTAATTTTGATTCTGAATGTTGTATTTTTGCTGTTTGCTCCCTGCATCTGTAATTGTATAACTGGATTTGTTTCTAGCCGCATGAAAGCTTTTAAGTTACAAATGGTTGCTCAAACTCCTGCTACTGCTGTAGCTTCCTCCAACTACTATTTGGGGCCCCTGGATCAGATATCCTCAATATGAGGATTAGGAGAATATGTTGCCTCACCAATTTAGGGACAACTCCCCTTGTCAGCTCGGAAGCAGTTATGGAACGAGAACGACGCCCCTTTTCCCTAGGCAACATAATTCTCCTAAAAGAAAAGGGGGGAATGAGAGTCATTTCCTAGGCAGGTTGATAGGAAATCTAGGGGTCCCCAAGGAGAGAGGGGTTTGGAATTCTCAAAGAGGAAGAAAGAACAAACTTTTTTTTCTTTCTCCACATTCCTTAGGATTATATACCAATAATGTATCCTGCCTAAGGACAGTCTTTGGATTCAACCTTTTGTTATCTTAAAATGTTAATTATGGGAGTAGGTCTGATGAGGTCTTTACAACCTCCAGATATTCTTTGGATTATATAACTTCATTGTTAACACTAGCAAGCGGGTACTCTTTCTGCACCCTTCTGATGTCTATGTCAGAAGCTTTCTCTATCTCCTTTATACTTTAATAAAACTTTATTACACAAAAGCTCTGAGCGATCAAGCCTCGTCTCTGGCCCCGGATTGAATTCTTCTCCTCCGGGGGCCAAGAATCCCGGTGTATTCGCGTGATACTACAACCTTTCAGAAGGAAATGGCAACCCACTCCAGTATTCTTGCCTGGAGAATCCCAGGGACAGAGGAGCCTGGTGGGCTGCTGTCTATGGGGTCGCACAGAGTTGGACACGACTGAAGCAACTTAGCAGCAGCAGCAGCAGCAGCACACATATTTTATAAATATATATTCCATCTTAACAGCTTTCTTGAGGTAGAACTGACATACAATAAACTATACTCATTTAAACTGTCTAGTTTGGTTAAGTTTTCACGCACGTACACACCCATGAAATCATTGCTTCAGTCAAGGTAATGAACATACCTATCACCACTCCCAAATACCTCTTGCCCCTTTGTGATCCCTCTTTCCTGTCCTCCCTGCTCCTGGGCCACCACTGATCTGTTTTCTGTCACTAGAGATTAGTTTGCATTTCCCATAATTTACTGTTAATGGAATCATACGATATCTACTTTTTTTTTCCCTCTGGCTTCTTTCATTTAGCATAATTGAGTCATCCATAATGTTGCATGCGTCCATTGATTTTCCTCCTGGGTAGTATTCCACTGTATGGATCTAAAACAGTTTGTTTATCCACTCACCTGTTGGTGGACATTTGGATTGTTAACAGTTCTTGGCTATTACAAATGATGCTACTATGGGGACTTTCCTGGCGGTCTGGTGGTTAAGAATCCACCTTGCGATGCAGTGGAATTGGGTTCAATCTTTGGTCAGGCAACTAAGATCCCATGTGCTACAGAACAACTAAGCCCGCATGCCACAGCTACTGAGCTGGAACCCACAAACCCCAACTAGAGAGTCCATGAACCGCAAGGAAAGATCCAGTGTGCTGCCACAAAGATCCTGCGTACCACGCTAAGACCCAATGCAGTCAAAAAAATAAATACGTTTTTTAAAAATTAAGCTACTGTGAACATTAGTGTACAAATCTGTGTATGGACATATGCTTCTTCTGGATAAATTCCTATGAGTAGAATGTATAAGTCACATGGTAGGTATATGTTTACCTTTTAAAGAAACCCCCAAACTGTTTTCCAAAGTGGTTGTACCACCAGCAGTGTATGAAAGATTTAGCTGCTCTGCATCCTCACCTACACTTGGTGTGGGCAGCCTTTTAATTTTAGCCATCCTAAAAAGTGTCTAGTAGTCCCTCATTGTAGTTTTAATCTGCATCTCCCAGATGATTAATGATATCAAGCATCTTTTAATGGGCTTATTTGCCATCTATGTATCTTATTTGCAGTGTCCAAATCTTTTGAACATTTTATTAATTATTATTATTGTTGTTTTTTCCTATGCTGCATGGTATGTAGGATCTTAGTTCCCCAACCAAGGATTGAACGTGCGCCCCCTGGAGTGGAAGTGCAGCATGCTAACCACTGGACCGTCAAGGAATTCCCTGAATATATTAAAATAGGGTTATTTTCTTACTGTGGAAAATTCTGAAAGAGATGGGAATACCAGACCACCTGATCTGCCTCTTGAGAAATTTGTATGCCGGTCAGGAAGCAACAGTTAGAACTGGACATGGAACAACAGACTGGTTCCAAATAGGAAAAGGAGTACGTCAAAGCTGTATATTGTCACCCTGCTTATTTAATTTATACGCAGAGTACATCATGAGAAACGCTGGGCTGGAAGAAGTACAAGCTGGAATCAAGATTGCCGGGAGAAATATCAATAACCTCAGATACGCAGATGACACCACCTTTATGGCAGAAAGTGAAGAGGAACTCAAAAGCCTCTTGATGAAAGTGAAAGTGGAGAGTGAAAATTTTGGCTTAAAGCTCAACATTCAAAAAACAAAGATCATGGCATCCAGTCCCATCACTTCATGGGAAATAGATGGGAAACAGTGGAAACAGTGTCAGACTTTATTTTTGGGGGCTCCAAAATCACTGCAGATGGTGAGTGCAGCCATGAAATTAAAAGACGTTTACTCCTTGGAAGGAAAGTTATGACCAACCTAGATAGCATATTCAAAAGCAGAGACATTACTTTGCCAACAAAGGTTCGTCTAGTCAGGGCTATGGTTTTTCCTGTGGTCATGTATGGATGTGAGAGTTGGACTGTGAAGAAGGCTGAGCGCTGAAGAATTGATGCTTTTGAACTGTGGTGTTGGAGAAGACTCTTGAGAGTCCCTTGGACTGCAAGGAGATCCAACCAGTCCATTCTGAAGGAGATCAGCCCTGGGATTTCTTTGGAAAGAATGATGCTAAAGCTGAAACTCCAGTACTTTGGCCACCTCATGTGAAGAGTTGACTCATTGGAAAAGACTCTGATTCTGGGAGGGATTGGGGGCAGGAGGAGAAGGGGACGACAGAGGATGAGATGGCTGAATGGCATCACTGACTCGATGGACGTGAGTCTGGGTGAACTCCGGGAGTTGGTGATGGACAGGGAGGCCTGGCGTGCTGCGATTCATGGGGTCGCAAAGAGTCGGACACGACTGAGCAACTGATCTGATCTGATTTTCTTATTGAGTGTTGAGAATTCTTTGCAAGTCATTATTAAATATGTGATTTGCAAATATGTTTTCCTACTCCATGGCTTGTCTTTTTAATGGAATGCTAAAAAGTGCAGAAATTCTTGTGTCGTCTTTGTCTGATTTTGGTATCAGAATTCCATGGGATCATGCTATGGGAAAGGGAAGAATACAGTATAGAGTATAGGTGTCTTAGAAGACACATCTCACTCAGAGACTGGAATCACAAAGGGCTTTTTGGAGGAACAAACATCTATTTATTTATTTATTTATTTATTTGTCTGTACCAGGTCTTGGTTGCAGCATGCAGGATTTTGAGTTGTGGCATGTGGGAACCAGTTCCTGACCAGGGATCCAACCTGGGCCCCCTGCATTGGCAGCACAGAGTCCAGTCTTCTGGACTTTCTCTAGGAAGTCCCCCCTAGAGGAAGGAACATCTGAAGTGAGACACCAGGGACTTCCCTGGTGGTACGGTGGATAAGAATTCGCCTGCCAATGCAGGGGACACAGGTTTGACTCCTGATCTGGATAGATCCCACATGCCATGGAGCAACTAAGCCCATAAGCCACAACTGTTGAGCCTGCGCTCTAGATCTGGGGAGCTGCAACTACAGAGTCCATGTGCTGCAACTATTAAAGCCTGTGTGCTCTAGAGCCCATGCTCTGCAACAAGAGAAGCCACCGCAATAAGAAGCCCGCACACTGCAACTGGAGAGTAGTCCCTGAACTCTGCAACTAGAGAAAAGCCTGTGCAGCAAAGAAGACCCAGCACAGCCAAAAATAAATAAATAAAATTATTTTTTAAAAAAGCAAAGTGAGACATCAGTGGTAAGTAGGAATTAGCTAGATGGAAGATGGGCAGAGCCAGAACGCTGCAGCAGAGGCACAACATGTGAAAAGACAGGGAGGTAAAGGGAACAAAAAATATTTGGGGAACAAAAAATATAGGGAGCATCCTTGTGAGGCTGGTATCATACTCATTTCAGATAAAGAAATGAAACAAACAAACAAAAAAGAAACGAAACAAAGATTTGATGATTTACCCACAGTTTCTCAGTTGGCTTGACCTGGAATCCAGCTCTGTTTTACTGTTAAGAGGCTGTTTTTACTCTCACTGCCCCACGAATGTCTCTAATGCTGATTGGGTCCTCAGTATTAATACACTGAAATTACAGACAGGTTGTTTAAAATTAGAAGAGGACGAAGAAGTGAACCTAAGGGATGTCTACATGTGAGGAGTAGGAGGAAGAAAATGCCAAATGAAGGTAGTAGTGAAAGAACAATTCAAACAGAATGACTCAAACAGCACAGTGTGATGGAAGCCAAAGAAAGCGTAAGAGGAATGGTATCACATTTCAAAGATGGAGAGAGTTGAAGAGTTAGTGGGTTTTCTGACTGTGCTTGGCAATGATCTTATTTAGCTAATGAGAATGTAATTTCTAGGGGGATCACAAAAGGATGGAAAAATGAGTGTTAAGTAGAGGAGTGCAGATCACTTTTTCAGATATGTTAATTACTGGATGCAGGAAAGGGTAAGAAGGGAAACCAACTTTGAGATGGAGGCAGTCTTATTAGGAGGTGATCTTGAGATAAACACTAAAGAAGGGGTAGGAAGCAGTCTGCACAGGAGGGGTTGAACTGTGATGTAGGATACAGGCTGAGCTGACCATCAGAGCTGTCCTGGGTTGAGGTAAGAGGGGTGAATCTTCACTTTCTCACATAGATCAGTTATTTGATGTGGGCTGCCTGAGAAAGTGGTAAGAATTCATGCCTGAGGCCAACAGCATTCTCACTTGAAACATGGGTAAAAAGTCCTTCATTCTCACAGTGCATTTCAGCATTATCACAAGGAGGAATGCTTTTAGGATAAATAAAGATAATGAGAGGGTAACAGGCAGGAAGGCCAGGGGTCTCCAAACAGAGGAAATAGACAAGTGTCAGACATTTTATCTCTCTCTCAAGTGGAGAAACAAACTAGCAATATGTTTTCCCTTCTCTATACAAATTTAAAAGAGCTTTCTCTTAAAATACTGTGTAGCCATAATGACACCACCTGAAATTAACTATTCTCAAACCTTGAGTTAACCAATGCATTCTTCTTATGGAAATGTTTGTCTTAAGCTATGTTAATGTACTATGCATTTACCCCAAACTCTGTCTTCAAGGCGGTTCGCCTAATGGCTCAGAACTTTCTTGACAAACCAGTATGTTATACTCAGACTTGTTCCCCCTAATCTACATAAACAAAACTATTTGTATGGTAATCTGCCCTTCTACAAGATTCAAGTCAATCGTTTTATGGCCCAAGATGACGCCTCTGGTGCCAAGATTACTCCAAAATACATCTTATGGTTGAGGGGCCTGGTGCCATTCTGAGTTTTAAGACATTCCTTTCTTTAATTAGCAAACTGCTAGTGACTATATAACATCCAGCTGAAGACTAGCAGGGGGTACTCTTTCTGCACCCTTCTGATGTCTATGTCAGAAGCTTTCTCTATCTCCTTTATACTTTAATAAAACTTTATTACACAAAAGCTCTGAGCGATCAAGCCTCGTCTCTGGCCCCGGATTGAATTCTTCTCCGGAGGCCAAGAATCCCGGCATCTTTTTGTGGTTCTGACAACCTTTCAATATCACAAGGCAGAATGTTCTTAGAATAGCTGAAGATAATATTTATCTTCCCAAGTGGTTCAGTGGTAAAGAATCCAATTGCCAATGCAGGAGCCTCTGGTTAAATCCCTGGGTTGGGAATATGCCCAGGGGGAAGAAATGGCAACCTACTCCAGTATTCTTGCCTGAAAAATTCCATGGACAGAGGAGCCTGGTGGGCTACAGTCCATGGGGTCACAAAGAGTTGGACATGACTGAGTGACTCTGAGTACACACACACACACACATGGTATAAGTTTAGTTATTTAGCTTTGAATAAAGACCATTTAGTACTTGCATAGTGTTGAAAGTTGGATATTGGCTTGGTTTGAGTGGAGGACATTGTCTTTATGAATCCTGTTTATATAGGGAAGACAGGGAGTGACATCTTTAAAGAGTGGAGTGTTTGAGGCCGAAAGGGAAGCCTTTTGCCTTATTATTGTTGTCATTTTATTGTGGGAGTCTCTCTGGTTAGGGAGCATTTGAATGTGCAGAATATAAGGAGTTAGAAGACCTAGCCCCTTGTTGTGTCAGCCATCCAATGCCATTTAGTCTTTTGATAATTTAACAAGCATGTATTGAACAATTAACGTTTATTGCCCCCTAGAGACACATGAAGTGTACTTCAGGTATCATCAAGAATATCATGGACATAGTAAAACAAATATGAATTATAAACTGCAATACAATCAGAATGGAATATAGAAGAGTTGGCCAATGATAAAAATATATTTGTTGTCTAATTCCTCTTCCATTTTTAATTTAAGGTCAGAGTAACTTACATTTTTTAGCATAAGAATCGGTTCCCAGTAGAGTCTTACACTGGGAAATTACACTGAGAACCCTAATTTCTTATTGCTAGTAGGTCATCTTGTGTGGGGTATTTTTGTTTTCTTTTGTTTCATGGGTCACTAAGAGTGTCTATAAAATTCCTAGAAAGGAGGCTGAAAGTTAACTATTGAAATTTCAGCAGGTTCCAAAGGGTAGAAGGAGGAATATATGCGTCTTGATTCCCTGGTGGCTCGGATGGTAAAGAATCCACCCAAAATGCAGGAGTCCCAGTTTCGATCCCTGGGTTGAGAGGGTCTCCTAGAGAAGGGCATGGCAACCCACTCCAGTATTCAGTCAAAACAGTAGTAAGTTAAACTTAAGGCCACATATGCCTGCCCACCTACAGCTTCAGATCTCTGGTTATCCACTGCTGAAGCTTTATCAGAGAGAACTGGTATATCCCTAAAGTGTTCATTGAGAAATGGAAGGTGTCTGAGGTGTTTGTTGGGGAACTGAGTAAATCTGCATGAACTGTATGTTTTTAAAAGACAAACTATACGTTTACTTGGCAAAATTATTTTAAATTGCAGAACCGTATACAGTGTATATTCATGAGAAGTCCTCTTGCCTGACCTTGTTTGTGCTCCTCCACTCCTTCCTCTTGGAGTCAGCATTACCAGTTTGGGACATCCTTTGGATTTCGTTTGTACATGTATTTTCTCAATCTTTCTCTTTTGTTACATAAGTGATAGCATAGCGTTCTATAAATTGTATCTTTAACCTCACCGTGTATCTTGGAGACTGTTTCCTGTCAATCCGCTTAGATCTGCCTTGTTTACGGTGTTCCATCCTATGAGTGTTCTAGGTTGTCTTAGTCTTTTGACACTACAGACAGTGCTGTGGGGAACATTCTTGCACATGCTGATACTTCCTGTACAAGTGTTTCTTTAGTATTCTTTAGTTTCTTTAGTATGCATTCTTAGAAATGGAATTGCTGGGTCAAAGGATATGTAGACTTTTGACATTTAGATAGAAAATTAATTAGCCTTCTTATCTTATAAAACAGTCTTACAACTTTTTTGATAAGGAATGGGATAAAATAGTTATATTACATTGACCCGTGAGTGCCTTTTCCCCCCCTGCTGTCGATGGCTGTTTGATAGGAGGAAATTACTGGCTTTAAGAGAAGGTGACACTTAGTGGTTGGGGGAGAGCTAGAAAGTCAAGCCACATTGTTAATCATAACTGTCCGAGTACTGCAGGATTGAGTCTTGTTGCTTGTATCTCCACTTGATCTTTTTCTTAACGTAATTTAATGACTGAAGTGACCTGGTGGTATGGTCCTAGAGAGCAGAGTGGTCTTATATTAACTTATTGCTTCTGTATGGGTGTTGGATTTTCATGGAGACATAAACACTGGGCAGCACCCAGCCCATATTGACTCTCTGTTCCTTGGCCTAGTTATGTTCTCTAGACAATGCAAGAAATGAAAATTATAGTTGTTGACTCAATGCTTTGATGAGAAAGTTGGAGTCTAGGTAATTCCCTGATGGTCCAGTGGTTGGAACTTGGGGTTTTTGCCCAGGTTCCATCCTTGGTCTGGAAACTAAGATCCTACGAGCTGCACAGCGCAGCAGAAAAAGAAAAAAGAAAGAAGTTGAAATCTAGAATTCATTTTCTTTCTTGGAGAGAGATTTCGGAAAGAAGATCAGACTCTTGTGTTTAAAAGTTTTGTAAGTAATTATGGGAATAATCACTTAGAATTGTAATAATTCGATTTTGTGGTGAGACATTTCTTTTTAAAATTATTTAACTATCACCCTTTCACACATGGTACTTGGGGAAAACACACTACTGTCTCAATTGTTTTAAAATATAACCTTTAAAGGCGTGTTTTGAATAGGAATCTTCCTCAAATGTATTGAATATTTCTGTGCCTTCTGAAACCAGATATCAATCATCAAGACAAAAGTAATCTAATTGAATTGGTCCTTCCTGAGTAGAGCAGCAATTAGAAACTTGAGTTATTCTTACTAACATAATATTAATAACGATAAAACAAGAGAGTTCCAGGAAAACATGTATTTCTGCTTTATTGACTATGCCAAAGCCTTTGACTGTGTGGATCTCAATAAACTGTGGAAAATTCTGAAACATATGGGAATACCACACCACCTGACCTGCCTCTTGAGAAATCTGTATGCAGGTCAGGAAACAACAGTTAGAACTGGACATGGAACAACAGACTGGTTCCAAATAGGAAAAGGAGTACGTCAAGGCTGGATATTGTCACCCGGCTTATTTAACTTATATGCAGAGTACATCATGAGAAATGCTGGGCTGGAAGAAGCACAAGCTGGAATCAAGATTTCCAGGAGAAAGATCAATAACCTCAGATATGCAGATAACACCACCCTTATGGCAGAAAGTGAACAAGAACTAAAAAGCCTCTTGATGAAAGTGAAAGAGGAGAGTGAAAAAGTTGGCTGAAGCTCAACGTTCAGAAAACTCAAATCATGGCATCTGGTCCCATCACTTCATGGCAAATAGATGGGGAAACAATGGAAACAGTGGCTGACCTTATTTTTGGGGGCTCCAAAATCACTTTAGATGGTGACTGCAGCCATGATATTAAAAGATGCTTACTCTTTGGAAAGAAAGTTATGACCAACCTAGACAGCATATTTAAAAGCAGAGACATTACTTTGCCAACAAAGGTCCATCTAGTCAAGGCTATGATTTTTCCTTTCCATATGGTTATGTATGGATGTGAGAGTTGGACTATAAAGAAAGCTGAATGCTGAAGAATTGGTGCTTTTGAACTGTGGTGTTGGAGAAGACTCTTGCGAGTCCTTTGGACTGCAAGGAGTTCCAACCATCCTAAAGGAGATCAATCCTGGGTGTTCATTAGAAGGACAGATGTTGAAGCTGAAACTCCAATACTTTGGCCACCTGATGCAAAGAGCTGACTCATTTGAAAAGACCCTGATGCTGGGAAAGATTGAGGGCTGGAGGAGAAGGGGACGACAGAGGATGAGATGGTTGGATGGCATTACCGACTCAATAGACATGGCTTTGGGTAGACTCTGGCAGTTTTTGATGGACAGGGAGGCCTGGTGTGCTGCAGTTCATGGGGTCGCAAAGAGTCAGACACAACTGAGCGACTGAACTGAACTGAATACTAATCTTAAAAAAATAACCATTCAACACACTTCGGCACTTCTTTCTATTTTATTTTATTCATTTAATTAGTTTATTTTTTGGCTATGCTGAGTGGCTTGCAAGATCTCAGTTCCCCAGCCAGGGATTGAACTCAGGCCATATCAGTGAAAGGCTAGAATCCTAACCACTATGCCACCAGGGAACTCCCAATAATAATATTCTTCTTTGGGAGGTGGGTTGGAGAGGGCCAGTGCTGTGTGACTTGTGGGCTCTTAGTTGCCTGATCAGAGATCAAACTCACACCCTTGGTAGTGAAAGTGTGGAGTCCTAATCACTGGACCACCAGGGAATTCCCAATAATCTTCATAATAATGTTTCAGAGTGATTGAAGTATGCGAAAGTTGTCTCATATCAATAGCCCACGATTTTCCGTGTAAAAGCCATAGTCCTAGATCGGATTTGTGGTTTCTAGTTTCTTGTGTGTTATCCTGGCTTCTTAGAATTAATGTAAAATAAAAGTAAAAAGGCTTTAAGTGGGTTCTAGGAGATGTGCTGTGATTGGAATCCAAGTGGCATGCTGAGTGGTCAGATGTGTGAATCCTATTTAGGTGAGGTGCTGGCTGAGAGAGGGGTGGGATTTAGTCATTGAGGTCTCCTGGCGAAACCATCTGGTAGCTCAGACTCTGATAGGATCGACATGGATACTGTTAATTATAACAAAGTTCTAGATATTGGTGACTATAGAGATGAAAGATTATGTTTTCTAACTTAGCAAGAGGTAGTATGTTTTACGCTCCAGAATATAGATGAAATATAACACCCCCTTCAGGTCTTAATTCTGTAATTTTGCAAAATAGGTATCAGATCAGATCAGATCAGATCAATCGCTCTGTCGTGTCCGACTCTTTGCGACCCCATGGACTGCAGCCCACCAGGCTCCTCCATCGCAGCACGCCAGGCCTCCCTGTCCATCACCAACTCCCGGAGTTCACTCAGACTCACGTCCATCAAGTCAGTGATGCCATCCAGCCATCTCATCCTCTGTCGTCCCCTTCTCCTCCTGCCCCCAATCCCTCCCAGCATCAGAGTCTTTTCCAATGAGTCAACTCTTTGCATGAGGTGGCCAAAGTACTGGAGTTTCAGCTTTAGCATCATTCCTTCCAAAGAACACCCAGGGCTGATCTCCTTTAGGATGGACTGGTTGGATCTCCTTGCAGTCCAAGGGACTCTCAAGAGTCTTCTCCAACACCACAGTTCAAAAGCATCAATTCTTCAGCACTCAGCTTTCTTTATAGTCCAACTCTCACATCCATACCTGACTCCTGGAAAAACCGTAGCCTTGACTAGACGGACCTTTGTTGGCAAAGTAATGTCTCTGCTTTTAAATATGCTGTATAGGTTGGTCATGTTTCCTTCCAAGGAGTAAGCGTCTTTTAATTTCATGGCTGCACTCACCATCTGCAGTGATTTTGGAGCCCCCCAAAATAAAGTCTGACACTGTTTCCACCGTTTCCCTATCTATTTGCCATGAAGTGATGGGACCAGATGCCATGATCTTAGTTTTCTGAATGTTGAGCTTTAAGCCAACTTTTTCACTCTCCTCTTTCACTTTCATCAAGAGGCTTTTTAGTTCCTCTTCACTTTCTGCCATAAGGGTAGTGTCATCTGCATATCTGAGGTTATTGATATTTCTCCCAGCAAGCTTGATTCCAACCTGTGCTTCTTCCAGCCCAGCGTTTCTTATAATGTACTCTGCATATAAGTTAAATAAGTAGGGTGACAATATACAGCCTTGACGTATACCTTTTCCTATTTGGAACCAGTCTGTTGTTCAATGCCCAGTTCTAACTGTTGCTTCCTGACCTGCATATAGGTTTTTAAAGAGGCAGGTCAGGTGGTGTGGTATTCCCATATGTTTCAGAAGTTTCCACAGTTTATTGTGATCCACACAGTCAAAGGCTTTGGCATAGGCAATAAAGCAGAAATAGATGTTTTTCTGGAACTCTCTTGCTTTTTCCATGATCCAGTGGATGTTGGCAATTTGATCTCTGGTTCCTCTGCCTTTTCTAAAACCAGCTGGAACATCTGGAAGTTCATGGTTCACATATTGCTGAAGCCTGGCTTGGAGAATTTTGAGCATTACTTTACTAGCATGTGAGATGAGTGTAATTGTGTGGTAGTTTGAGCATTCTTTGGCATTGCCTTTCTTTGGGATTGGAATGACAACTGCCCTTTTCCAGTCCTGTGGCCACTGCTGAGTTTTCCAAATTTGCTGGCGTATTGACTGTAGCACTTTCACAGCATCATCTTTCAGGATTTGAAATAGCTCAACTGGAATTCCATCACCTCCACCAGCTTTGTTTGTAGTGATGCTTTCTAAGGCCTATTTGACTTCACATTCCAGGATGTCTGGCTCTAGGTGAGTGATCACACCATTGTGATTATCTTGGTCGTGAAGATCTTTTTTGTACACTTCTTCTCTGTATTTTTGCCACCTGTTCTTAATATCTTCTGCTTCTGTTAGGTCCATACCATTTCTGTCTTTTATCGAGCCCATCTTTGCATGAAATGTTCCCTTGGTATCTCTAATTTTCTTGAAGAGATCTCTAGTCTTTCCCACTCTGTTGTTTTCCTCTATTTCTTAGCGTTGATTGCTGAGGAAGGCTTTCTTTTCTCTCCTTGTTATTCTTTGGAACTCTGCATTCAGATGCTTATATCTTTCCTTTTCGCCTTTGCTTTTCACTTCTCTTCTTTTCACAGCTATTTGTAAGGCCTGTCTCCTGTACAGTGTCATGAACCACAGTCCATAGTTCATCAGGCACTATGTCTGTCAGATCTAGTCCCTTAAAACTATTTCTCACTTCCACTGTATAATCATAACGGATTTGATTTAGGTCATATCTGAATGGTCCAGTGGTTTCCCCCACTTTCTTCAATTTAAGTCTGAATTTGGCAATAAAGAGTTCATGATCTGAGCCACAGTCAGCTCCTGGTCTTGTTTTTGCTGACTGTATAGAGCTTCTCCATCTTTGGCTGCAAAGAATATAATCAATCTGATTTCGGTATTGACCATCTGGTGTGTTCATGTGTAGAGTCTTCTCTTGTGTTGTTGGAAGAGGGTGTTTGCTATGACCAGTGCAGTCTCTTGGCAAAACTCTATTAGCCTTTTCCCTGCTTCATTCTGTACTCCAAGGCCAAATTTGCCTGTTACTCCAGGTGTTTCTTGACTTCCTACTTTTGCATTCCAGTCCCCTGTAATGAAAAGGACATCTTTTTTGGATGTTAATTCTAAAAGGTCTTGTAGGTCTTCATAGAACCGTTCAACTTCAGCTTCTTCAGCGTTACTGCTTGGGCCACCCAAGACGGATGGATCATGGTGGAGAGGCCTGACAGAATGTGGTCCACTGGAGAAGGGAATGGCAAACCACTTCAGTATTCTTGCCTTGAGAACCCCATGAACAGTATGAAAAGGCAAAATGATAGGATACTGAAAGGGGAACTCCCCGGCTTGGTAGGTGCCCAATATGCTACTGGAGATCAGTAGAGAAATAACTCCAGAAAGAATGAAGGGATGGAGCCAAAGCAAAAACAATACCCAGTTGTGGATGTGACTGGTGATAGAAGCAAGGTCCGATGCTGTAAAGAGCAATATTGCATAGGAACCTGGAATGTTAGATCCATGAATCAAGGCAAATTGGAAGTGGTCAAACAGGAGATGGCAAGTGAACATCGACATTCTAGCAATCAGGGAACTAAAATGGACTGGAATGGGTGAATTTAACTCAGATGACCATTATATCTACTACTGTGGGCAGGAATCCCTTAGAAGAAATGGAGTAGCCATCATAGTCAACAAAAGGGTCCGAAATGCAGTACTTGGATGCAATCTCAAATACAACCGAATGATATCTGTCGTTTCCAAGGCAAACCATTCAATGATCAACCAATATGTCTCTGCATATTAAAAAGCGGAGACATTACTTTGCCGACAAAAGTTCCTCTAGTCAAAGTTATGGTTTTTCCAGTAGTTATATATGGATGTGAGAGTTGGACCATTAAGAGAGCTCAGCACCAAAGAATTGATGCTTTTGAACTGGGGTGTTAGAGAAGACTCTTGAGAGTCCCTTGGACTGCAAGGAGATCCAACCAGTCAATCCTAAAGGAAATCTGTCCTGAATACTCATTGGAAGGACTGATGCTGAAGCTGAAACTCCAATACCTTGGCCACTTGATGCAAAGAACTGACTCACTGGTAAAGACCCTGATTCTGAGGAAGATTGAAGGCAGGAGGAGAAGGGGATGATAGAGAATGAGCTGGCTGAATGGCATCACCGACTTGATGGACATGAGTTTGAGTAAGCTCTGGGAGCTGGTGATGGACAGAAAATCCTGGGCATGCTGCTGACCATGGGGTTGCAAACAGTCAGAGATGACTGAGCAATTGCACTGAACTTGTGCTTGTTCATAGCAAACTGTGTTATCTTACTCTAGTACTTTTGACTTTATATTGTCTTCTCCTGCCCTCAGTCTTCCCCTAAAGAGACTAAACTATTTGAGGGTAGGGAGCTACTTTTATCTTTATATCTCTAGACCAGCACAGTGCCTTCAACATAACACATACTCAACAAGTGTTTGCTGAATGATGAAAAGCAGAACCATTACTTCGTAGTACAGTTCCTTTTATTTTGCTCAATTAGGTGTCACAGCTCATACTAAGAAGATAATTACCATGCTATTGTTATTCAGTCACTACGTCATGTCTGACTCTGCTACCCCATGGACTTCAGCACACTAGACTTCCCTGGCTTTCACTGTCTCCCGGAGTTTGCTCAAACTCGTGTCCATTGAGTCCATGATGCCATCCAATCAGCTCATCCTTTCTTACCCCCTTTCCTCCTGCCCTCAATCTTTTCAGCATCAGGCTCTTTTCCAATGAGTTGGCTCTTTGCATCAGGTGGCCCTAGTATTGGAGCTTCAGCTTCAGCATCAGTCCTTCCAATGAATATCCAGGGTTTCCTTTAGGATTGACTGGTTTGATCTCCTTGCTCTTCAAGGGACTCTTAAGAGTCTTCTCGAACACCACAACTGAAAAGCATCAATTATTTGGTACTCAATCTTCTTTATGGTGCAACTCTCACATCCGTACATAACTACTGGAAACACCAAAGATTTGATTGTATGAAACTTTGTTAGCAAAGTGATGTCTCTGCTTTTTAATATGTTGTCAAGGTTTTTCACAGCTTCTTTTCCATGGAGTAAGCCTCTTTTAATTTCATGGCTGCAGTCACTGTCTGCAGTGATTTTGGAGTCCAAGAAAATAATTTCTGTCACTGTTTCCACTTTCCCCCCATCTATTTACTATGACATGATGGGACCGGTTGCCATGATCTTAGTTTTCTGAACGCTGAGTTTTAAGCCAGCTTTTTCATTCTCCTCTTTTACCTTCATCAAGAGGTTCTTTAGTTCCTCTTCACTTTCTGCCATTAGAGTGGTATCATCTACATATCTGAGGTTTTTGATATTTCTTCTGGCAATCTTGATTCCAGCTTTCGAATATTCCAGTCTAGCATTTCAAATTATGTACTCTGCATCCAAATTAAATAAGCAGGGTGACAATATACAACCTTGATGTACTGCTTTTCCAATTTGAAACCAGTCCATTGGTTGATGTCCATTCCTAACTGTTGCTTCTTGACCTGAATACAGGTTTCTCAGTGGACAGGTAAGCTGGTCTGGTATTCCCATCTCTTTAAGAATTTTTCACAGCTCATTGTGATCCACACAGTCAAAAGCTTTAGTAAAGTCAGTGAAACAGAAGTAGATGTTTTTCTGGAATTCCCTTGCTCTTTCTATGATTCAATGGGTGTTGGCAATTTGATCTCTGGTTCCTCGACCTTTTTTAGACTCAGCTTGTACATCTAGAATTTCTCATTGCACTAACACACTACATATGCAAACCCCACTCCCATCATCCCATAATCCTAGACCTACTCAGGCTGATTCTACTTTGCACATCATGAAGGGGAGCTGAGAACATTGTGACTTTTTCTCATTAATGTAGACAACAACCCTTAAGTAATTTAGGTTCCAAAGTAGACTCCTTGTCTACCTGGACTATCTGATTTAGCTGTTGATATAACCTGAATTAACCAGATAACTTTACACTTATTCTTTGGATTTGACTGTGTGACTATCACTTAATTCATATACTAATAAAAAATAGCTGATTGCTCAAGCTGGATAGCTCAGTTATATAGGGTACAAACTATTCATTGGTCCTTTTATTATAGAGGATAATAGAAACTATAACCTAGTTCTCTACTGAGTTATTCCTTTTAAAAATTGAAGCATATATCACATATAATATTATGGTGTACAACATAATGATTCTGTATTTGTATGTACTGAGAAATGATCACCACAATAAGCCAAGTTAACATCTATCACAGTTACAGATTTTTTTTCTTTTGATGAGAACTTTGAGTATCTGTACTCATAGCAACTTTCAAATATGCAATATAACATTATTAACTATAGTCACCATGCTATACATTATATACCCAAGATTTATTTATTTTGTAACTGTAATTTTGTGCCTTTTCCCACTGAGGTTTTGTTTTTTTTTCAGTGCTTAAAATACCAAGACATTAACTTATAACTGGACAGTAACCTCAACCAAGTGAAGATCACTGTCTTTCTTACCACTCCTCTTCCATTAATCATCTTGATTCAATATTCATGAATGAATATGAATGAATTAATAAATAAAAATACTGTCTAATTGTTGGGGTCCTTAAATGGACCAGGATGTGGCAGTCCAGAGACGACGATAAGAAAGTGAAAGAGAGAGAGGCTGATAGTCCCTGGTTTACGCAGAAAACCAATAAAGCCCTTGACACAGGACTTGTGTCTCTCACGAAAGCACCAGGCGCCGTCTCGAGGAGGGGTGCAGGCACAGGGCACCTTCTTGAGAGAGTCTTAGAAGCCCGAGCAGGAGAGTGAGCAAGACGGTCTCTGCGCTCCAAAGAACCAGCCAAGGAGAGAGAGAGAGAGAAAGAAAGAAAGACACGGGACCCAAGCTCTGATGGAGCAAAGGTGTTTTAATGATTTCTCTGTGAGAATATAAAGGCTGTGGTACGAGAAGTTTCTTTTGACAATGATAAAGATCAGAAAACCAAATGTACAGCAACTGTCACCAAGGGAACAAGGGATTAACGATGGTCACAAGGTCAGGAGACAATCCATATCTCAAGAAAGGGGATCGAGACTAAGCAGTTTTGTCATAAAGAGAAAGTTTACTAAAAGAGATTCAAGCCTGTCTCACACAATGACCTCAGTTCCTGGGAACAGCGTGCTGTTCCGCTTAACAAAGAAAACCACAAAAGACTTATGAAAAACAACACGTAAAAATCCTCCTGTTAAACATTCCCTGACATCTAATCTGAATGAATGAATAATAAAAATACTCTCAAAGACAGCTGAATCAAGATACAAATTAAGCAGGTTACCTAGAGTCACAGCTTCTACAAATCCTTGGACTGCAACTCTCATGTGAATAAGATGAATGGACGTTTTCTGATCTATTCTGTATTTTAACTTGTAAAAACCATAGGACACCACAGTCATAAAGCCTGCTATCCCTGTAAATTAAAAAAGTAGAGATTGTATAAATAGCAGGCTTAAAATTCCCAAGAGAGTAGAGAACTGAATAAAAGGCAGTTCAAGGGATCAGTACCTGAAAAATAGCAGGCAAGATACCAAAGAATGCTTCATTCATGGATTCAATATTTGAAGATTTGACTCTTTCCAGGAAAACCTGAATTGTATAGTATAGTAACTAGTATAGCAATTTTCCTAATGCATGGTTTCAAATTTTTAAGCCTCAAGGCTTTTATTTGGGGCAAGTCACTTAGCCAGTGAGTGAACCAACCAAAATCTCAGCATTCATAGCTTTTGGGTATTTGGCTTTATTCTTTTCTACTTTTTATTAATATTAAGTAAGGAGTAAATCTAGTAAAGTGAAAGCAACTTTCATCTTGTATGAAAATGACATATTGAGTTTTAATGAGAGGTAAAAATATGTGAATATTTGCATGAGAAGCATGTGACTCTGGGAAGAACTGTGATATTAGAAAGTTCTGGAAGCCCTTACAATTACTTCTGTATTCCTCTGGTGGCTCAGACAGGAAACATTCTGTGTGCAATGCAGGAAACCCATGTTCGATCCCTGGGTCGAGAAGATCCCCTGGAAAAGGGAATGGCTATCCACTCTAGTGTTCTTGCCTGGACAGTTCCAAGGACAGAGGAGCCTGGCAGGCTACAGTCCTTGGGGTTGCAAAGAGTCAGACATGACTAAGAGACTAACACACTACGTATGTCAAGAGCTGAATATCCTGCTGTGACAACCAAGATTCCATGTAGTTGACTCTGAAACAGAAAACTGAATAGCAATCAACTGAATAGGGAAAATTCTAGAAAGTGATTTGAAATAACGTGAGAAGTTAATCCATAACAAATCAAAATAATCATTTAACATATAAGGGAATAACTATTTGAACTAAGTTGGATTTATACCTCATACCAACAATACAAAAAAATTCTAGATGAGTTAGAATTAAGTTTGAAAATAAAACTATCAACAAAATCTAGAAGAAAATACAACAGTATATTTGTAATATCTAAAAAGAGTAAGGTCGACTTAAAAAAAAGTGACAAAGACAAAAATGCTGTATTATGATGACAGAATAAAGGAAACTTCTGCATAATGAAAGTGTGGCTTTATTTTGGGAATTCTCTCTTCTATTGATTTGTGCATCTATCCCTTCATCAATACCACAGTGTCTTGGTTGCTATATTTATATAGTAACCCTTAGTATCAGGTAGGGGTGATAACTCACACTTAATACTTTTTCTTAAAAAAGGTTGTTTCAGCCATTCTAGTACTTTTGCCTTTACATAAATTTTAGAATAAGCTTGTTTATGTCTATTAAAAAATATTGCTGGGATTTTGATAGGAATTACACTAAACCCATAGATGAGTTTGGGTAAGATTGACATCTTTATTGAGTCTTACAATCCATGAACACAATAGTCTTTATAATTTTATTTATTTATTAAAAATTTTTTTTTTCTATAATTTTAGGTCTTTGATTTCTTTCATTAGCACTTTGTGTTTCTCAGCATATATTTTCTGTACATGTTTTAAGCTTATACTTAATCATTTCATTTTCTTTAGAGTGATTGTAAATGGTCTCATGTCTTTAGTTTCAGTTTCCATATGTTCATTGTTAGTGTATAGTAATGAGATTGATGTTTACATAGAATAGCAAGTTTTGACTATGTTGGCATATCTTTGTCTATATAGGTGGATGAGGATATATTTATTCTCTCTGCTGCTGCTGCTGCTAAGTCGCTTCAGTCGTGTCCAACTCTGTGCGACCCCATAGACGGCAGCTCACCAGGCTCCACCTTCCCTGGGATTCTCCAGGCAACAACTTTATTCTCTCAGTGTCCATTTAATAAGTGGAAATAAGAATCAGAGTAAACAATCACATTTATACATATATTTTGTAGGCTGATTAGCAAAAAATGAAATTGAAATTAAAATGATAAACGAAAAGTGCAAAAAACAAATAACAGTAAAACGATGATAGTAGGTACATTGAGAAACAGGTACAATGCTAAAACCTCTGTAAGTTTAACCAAATCTTTCTGGAAAGATATAATAAGTGACGTTAAACTGAACATGCTCCTGCCACAGAAATTCTACTTTGGGGAACACAGTCCAAGGAAGTAAGCAAAGGAAAACTCAAGAAGTTGACACAAAGATGTTTATGGCTACACTATGTATGGGGAAAAACAAAACAACCCAAATGGCCCAAACAGAGGTAAAAACTACCAGGGCCCTAAAAAAATTATAAGTATAGGAAGTACTAATATATATGATGAAATGTTAAGTGAAAAATGCAAAAGCAAATAATCTATTAACACAGAATTTAAATACATGTAATTGTTATGTGCACATAGACCTTAGCAATGATCATAAGATTTTTAACAACATAAATCAATTATAAAGACAGAGGTTAATATAAGAAATGAAAATATTCTATAAATTATCTCCTTAGGCTACTTCATCCCGTGGCAGAAAATACTTAGTAGATATTCATGATGAAACAAGTGCCATGGCAGAACAAACTTACATTCGTAATAAAACAAGTGAAACAAACTACTCAATAATATATACACAAATTTTACCATTTATTTTTCTAGCAAAAACTTATACATATATTTTGTAGGCTGATTAGGGAAAAGTGAAATTGAAATTAAAATGACAAACAAAAAGAACAAAAAACAAATAACAGTAAAATGATGATAGTAGGTACATTGAGAAATGTACCTTATCTATTGGCTCTCTGTCCTTATCAAATCAAGACTCTATTCTTACTAAAATTTGTTTTGTTTCTTTTAGAGATTGAAGTCAGAACTTTTACTGCTTTCCATACAGTATCTCTGTAGTTTGTGTATAATTGAGGTTAGCTGGAAACACTGTTATCTTTCTACTTTATTTTTTTATCCTTCATTTTGTTTTTTGCTTTAATTTTTTATTTTTTTAAATTATAAAAGTATGATGTCACATTTATAAGAGACTTGGAAAATACAGAACAAACTTACATATAGCTCTACTATATATTACAATTAGTTTTTTTAAGTAGATAAATTAAGATTTTTAGTTGGCATTTCAATATCGAACTCTAAAAAATCAATAGAATGAATATACAGAGAAGTAGATGGATATAGTAGACCTGAAAAGCACTGTGAATGAATTCAACATAATTAAGATTTATAAAATTTTCATACAACAGTGCATACTTAATCACTCAGTTGTGTCCAACTCTTTGTGATCCTGTAGACTATAGCCCACCAGGCTCCTCTGTTTATGGTATTCTCCAGGAAAGAACACTGGAGTGGGTAGTCATTCCCTTCTCCAAGGGATCTTCCCCACCCAGGGATCGAATCCGAGTCTCTTGCATTGCAGGCAGATTCTTAACCATCTAAACCACCAGGGGAAGCCCCTCACACGACAATAGGATACAAATTCTATTCACGCTCCCATAGACTGTAAACTAGGAGACACTGGAACATATTCAGGGACATGAAACAATGTGCAAAAATGTCATGATCTAAAGGTAGTGAAATCATACAGAACCTGTTCTCACTGTCAAATTATGTTAGAAATCAATATCAAAAGATATTTTTAAATAACCCATATATTTTCAAGTGCTGCTGCTGCTAAGTCGCTTTAGTCGTGTCCGACTCTGTGCGACCCCATAGATGGCAGTCCACCAGGATCCCCGTCCCTGGGATTCTCCAGGCAAGAACACTGGAGTGGGTTGCCATTGCCTTCTCCAATGCATGAAAGTGAAAACTGAAAGTGAAGTCGCTCAGTAGTGTCCGACTCCTAGCGACCTCGTGGACTGCAGCCCACCAGGCTCCTCCGTCCATGGGATTTTCCAGGCAAGAGTACTGGAGTGGGTTGTCATTGCCTCCTCCTTTCAAGTGCTATGTGACATTTACTAAGAGAGATCTTTGACTTAACCATTGAAAGTCTCAATAAAGTTAGACTGAAAAAAACACAGAGGGTGATTGCAGAGAGAAAGCATTTGAATGAGAAATTAGTATCAAAATGAGAAATTAATATTAAAGATACTTTAACAAAATCCCATGTGTTTGGGAATTAAAGGTCCACTTTTATTTTTTATATAAATTTATTTATTTTAATTGGAGGCTAATTACTTTACAATATTGTATTGGTTTTGCCATAGATCAGCATGAATTCACCACGGGTGTACACGTGTTCCCCATCCTGAACCCCCCCTCCCACCTCCCTCTCCATACCATCCCTCTGGGTCAACCCAGTGCACCAGCCCCAAGCATCCTGTATCATGCATTGAACCTGGACTGGCGATTCGTTTCACATATGATATTATACATGTTTCAATGCCATTCTCCCAAATCATCCCACCCTTGCCCTCTCCCACAGAGTCCAACAGACTGTTCTATACATCTGTGTCTCTTTTGCTGTCTCACATATAGGGTTATTGTTACCATCTTTTTAAATGCCATATATATGCGTTAGTATACTGTATTGGTGTTTTTCCTTCTGGCTTACTTCACTCTGTATAATAGGCTCCAGTTTCATCCACCTCATTAGAACTGATTCAAATGTATTCTTTTTAATGGCTAATACTCCATTGTGTATATGTACCAGAGCTTTCTTATCCATTCATCTGCTGATGGACATCTAGGTTGCTTCCATGTCCTGTCTATTATAAACAGTGCTGTGATAAACATTGGGGTACACGTGTCTCTTTCAATTCTGGTTTCCTGAGTGTGTATGCCCAGAAGTGGGATTGCTGGGTTGTATGGCAGTTCTATTTCCAGTTTTTTAAGGAATCTCCACACTGTTCTCCATAGTGGCTGTACTAGTTTGCATTCCCACCAACAGTGTAAGAGGGTTCCCTTTTCTCCACACCCTCTCCAGCATTTATTGCTTGTAGACTTTTGGATAGCAGCCATTCTGACTGGAGTGAAATGGTACCTCATTGTGGTTTTGATTTGCATTTCTCTGATAATGAGTGAAAATTTTGGGGGGCTCCAAAATCACTGCAGATGGTGACTACAGCCATGAAATTAAAAGACGCTTACTCCTTGGAAGGAAAGTTATGTCCAACCTAGATAGCATATTCAAAAGCAGAGACATTACTTTGCCAACAAAGGTCTGGCTAGTCAAGGCTATGGTTTTTCCAGTGGTAATGTATGGATGTGAGAGTTGGACTGTGAAGAAGGCTGAGCGCCGAAGAATTGATGCTTTTGAACTGTGGTGTTGGAGAAGACTCTTGAGAGTCCCTTGGACTGCAAGGAGATCCAAGCAGTCCATTCTAAAGGAGATAAGCCCTGGGATTTCTTTGGAAGGACTGATGCTAAAGCTGAAACTCCAGTACTTTGGCCACCTCATGTAAAGAGTTGACTCATTGGAAAAGACTCTGATGCTGGGAGGGATTGGGGGCAAGAGGAGAAGGGGTTGACAGAGGATGAGATGGCTGGATGGCATCACTGACTAGATGGATGTGAGTCTGAGTGAACTCCGGGAGTTGGTGATGGACAGGGAGGCCTGGCGTGCTGCTATTCATGGGGTTGCAAAGAGTCGGACACGACTGAGCGACTGAACTGAACTGAACTGAATTGATAATGAGTGATGTTGAGCATCCTTTCATGTGTTTGTTAGCCATCTGTATGACTTCTTTGGAGAAATGTCTGTTTAGTTCTTTGGCCCGTTTTTTGATTGGGTCATTTATTTTTCTGGAATTGAGCTGCAGGAGTTGCTTGTATATTTTTGAGATTAATTCTTTGTCAGTTGCTTCATTTGCTGTTATTTTCTCCCATTCTGAAGGCTGTCTTTTCACTTTGCTTATAGTTTCCTTTGTTGTGCGGAAGCTTTTAATTTTAATTAGGTCCCATTTGTTTATTTTTGCTTTTATTTCCAATATTCTGGGAGGTGGGTCATAGAGGATCCTGCCGTGATTTATGTCAGAAAGTGTTTTGCCCACGTTCTCCTCTAGGAGTTTTATAGTTTCTGGTCTTACATTTAGATCTTTAATCCATTTTGAGTTTATTTTTGTGCATGGTGTTAGAAAGTGTTTTAGTTTCATTCTTTTACAAGTGGTTGACCAGTCTTCCCAGCACCACTTGTTAAAGAGATTGTCTTTTCTCCATTGTATATTCTTGCCTTCTTTGTTGAAGATAAGGTGCCCATAGGTGCATGGTTTATCTCTGGGCTTTCTATTTTGTTCCATTGATCTATATTTTTGTCTTTATGCCAGTACCATACTGTCTTGATGACTGTGGCTTTGTAGTAGAGCCTGAAGTCAGGCAGGTTGATTCCTCCAGTTCCATTCTTCTTTCTCAAGATTACTTTGGCTATTCGAGGTTTTTTGTATTTCCATATAAATTGTGAAATTGTTTGTTCTAGCTCTGTGAAAAATACCGTTGATAGCTTGATAGGGATTGCATTGAATCTATAAATTGCTTTGGGTAGTATACTCATTTTCACTATATTGATTCTTCCGATCCATGAACACAGTATATTTCTCCATCTATTAGTGTCCTCTGATTTCTTTCACCAGTGTTTTATAGTTTTCTATATATAGGTCTTTTGTTTCTTTAGATAGATATATTCCTAAGTATTTTATTCTTTTCGTTGCAATGGTGAATGGAATTGTTTCCTTAATTTCTCTATTTTCTCATTATTAGTGTATAGGAATGCAAGGGATTCTGTGTGTTGATTTTATATCCTGCAACTTTACTATAGTCATTGATTAGCTCTAGTAATTTTCTGGTAGAGTCTTTAGGGTTTTCTATGTAGAGGATCATGTCATCTGCAAACAGTGAGAGTTTTACTTCTTCTTTTCCATTTTGGATTCCTTTTATTTCTTTTTCTGCTCTGATTGCTGTGGCCAAAACTCCCAAAACTATATTGAATAGTAGTGGTGAGAATGAGCACCCTTGTCTTGTTCCTGACTTTAGGGGAAATGCTTTCAACTTTTCACCATTGAGGATAATATTTGCTGTGGGTTTGTCATATATAGCTTTTATTATGTTGAGGTATGTTCCTTCTATTCCTGCTTTCTAGAGGGTTTTTATCATAAATGGATGTTGAATTTTGTCAAAGGCTTTCTCTGCATCTATTGAGATAATCATATGGCTTTTATTTTTCAATTTGTTAATGTGGTGTATTACATTGATTGATTTGCAGATATTGAAGAATCCTTGCATTCCTGGGATAAAGCCCACTTGGTCATGATGTACGATCTTTTTAATGTGTTGTTGGATTCTGATTGCTAGAATTTTGTTAAAGATTTTTGTATCTATGTTCATCAATGATATTGGCCTATAGTTTTCTTTTTTTGTGGCATCTTTGTCAGGTTTTGGTATTAGGGTGATGGTGGCCTCATAGAATGAGTTTGGAAGTTAACCTTCCTCTGAAATTTTCTGGAAGAGTTTGAGTAGGATAGGTGTTAGCTCTTCTCTAAATTTTTGGTAGAATTTAGCTGTGAAGCCGTCTGGACCTGGGCTTTTGTTTGCTGGAAGATTTCTGATTACAGTTTCAATTTCCATGCTTGTGATGAGTCTGTTAAGCTTTTCTATTTCTTCCTGGTTCAGTTTTGGAAAGTCGTACTTTTCTAAGAATTTGTCCATTTCTTCCAAGTTGTCCATTTTATTGGCATATAATTGTTGATAGTAGTCTCTTATGATCCTTTGTATTTCTGTGTTGTCTGTTGTGATCTCTCCATTTTCATTTCTAATTGTATTTTTCTCCCTTTGTTTCTTGATGAGTCTGGCTAATGGTTTGTCAATTTTATTTATCTTCTCAAAGAACCAGCTTTTACCTTTGTTGGTTTTTGCTATGGTTTCTTTTGCATTTATTTCTGGCCTAATTTTTAAGATTTCTTTCCTTCTACTAACCCTGGGGTTCTTCATTTCTTCCTTTTCTAGTTGCTTTAGGTGTAGAGTTAGGTTATTTATTTGACTTTTTTCTTGTTTCTTGAGGTATGCCTGTATTGCTATGAACCTTCCCCTTAGCACTGCTTTTACAGTGTTGCACAGGTTTTGGGTTGTTGTGTTTTCATTTTCATTCGTTTCTATGCATATTTTGACTTCTTCTGTGATTTGTTGGTTATTCAGCAGCATGTTGTTCAGCCTCCATATGTTGGAATTTTTAATAGTTTTTTCCTGTAATTGAGGTCTAATCTTACTGCATTGCAGTCAGAAAAGATGCTTGGAATGATTTCAATTTTTTTTTAATTTACCAAGGCTAGATTTATGGCCCAGGAGATTTATGGCCTATCCTGGAGAAGGTTCCGTGTGCGCTTGAGAAAAAGGTGAAATTCATTGTTTTGGGGTGAAATGTCCTATAGATATCAGTTAGGTCTAACTGGTCTATTGTATCCTTTAAAGTTTGTGTTTCCTTGTTAATTTTCTGTTTAGTTGATCTATCCATAGGTGTGAGTGGGGTATTAAAGTCTCCCACTATTATTGTGTTATTGTTAATTTCCCCTTTCATACTTGTTAGCATTTGTCTTACATATTGTGGTGCTCCTATGTTGGGTGCATATGTATTTGTAATTGTTATATCTTCTTCTTGGATTGATCCTTTGATTATTATGTAGTGTCCTTCTTTGTCTCTTTTCACAGCCTTTGTTTTAAAGCCTATTTTATCTGATATGAGTATTGTTACTCCTGCTTTCATTTGGTCTCTATTTGCATGGAATATCTTTTTCCAGTCCTTCACTTTCAGTCTGTATGTGTCCCTTGTTTTGAGGTGGGTCTCTTGTAGACAACATATATAGGGGTCTTATTTTTGTATCCATTCAGCCAGTCTTTGTCTTTTGGTTGGGGCATTCAACCCATTTACATTTAAGGTAATTATTGATAAGTATGATCCTGTTGCCATTTACTTTATTGTTTTGGGTTCGAGTTTATACACCCCTTTTGTGTTTCCTGTCTAGAGAAGATCCTTCAGCATTTGTTGGAGAGCTGGTTTGGTGGTGCTAATTTCTCTCAGCTTTTGCTTGTCTGTAAAGTTTTTGATTTCTCCTTCATATTTTAATGAGATCCTTGCTGGATCTCATTCAGTAATCTGAATACAGTAATCTCATACAATAATCTGGGCTGTAGGTTCTTTTCTTTCATGACTTTGAGTATGTCCTGCCATTCCCTCCTGGCTTGAAGAGTTTCTATTGAAAGGTCAGCTGTTATCCTTATGGGAATCCCCTTGTGTGTTATTTGTTGTTTTTCCCTTGCTGCTTTTAATATTTGTTCCTTGTGTTTGATCTTTGTTAATTTGATTAATATGTATCTTGAGGTGTTTCACCTTGGGTTTATCCTGTTTGGGACTCTATGGGTTTCTTGGACTTGGGTGATTATTTCCTTCCCCATTTTAGGGAAGTTTTCAACTATTATCTCCTCAAGTATTTTCTCATGGTCTTTCTTTTTGTCTTCCTCTTCTGGGACTCCTATGATTCGAATGTTGGGGTGTTTAACATTTTCCCAGAAGTCTCTGAGATTGTCCTCATTTCTTTTAATTCATTTTTCTTTTTTCCTTTCTGATTCATTTATTTCTACCATTCTATCTTCTACCTCACTTATCCTATCTTCTGCTTCCATTATTCTACTGTTGGTTCCCTCCAGAGTGTTGTTTATCTCATTTATTGCATTATTCATTATATATTGATTCTTTTTTATTTCTTCTAGGTCCTTGTTAAACCTTTTTTGCATCTTCTTAATCCTTGTCTCCAGGCTATTTATCTGTAACTCCATTTTGTTATCAAGATTTTGGATCATTTTCACTATCATTATTCAGTATTCTTTTATCAGGTAGATTCCCTATCTCTTCCTCTTTTGTTTGGTTTGGTGGGCATTTATCCTCTTCCTTTACCTACTGGGTATTTCTCTGCCACTTCATCTTGTTTATATTGCTGTGTTTGGGGTGGCCTTTCTGTATTCTGGCAGTTTGTGGAATTCTCTTTATTGTGATGTTTCCTCGCTGTGGGTGGGGTTGGAAAGGTGGCTTGTCAAGGTTTCCTAGTTAGGGAAGCTTGTGTCGGTGTTCTGGTGGGTGGAGCTGGATATCTTCTCTCTGGAGTGCAATGAAGTGTCCAGTAATGAGTTATGAGATGTCAGTGGGTTTGGAGTGACTTTGGGTAGCCTGTATATTGAAGCTCAGCGCTATGTTCCTGTGTTGCTGGAGAATTTGTGTGGTGTGTCTTGCTCTGGAACTTCTTGGCCCTTGGGTGGTGCTTGGTTTCAGTGTAGGTATGGAGGCATTTGATGAGCTCCTATTGATTAATGTTCCCTGGAGTCAGGAGTTCTTTGGTGTTCTCAGGATTTGGACTTAAGCCTCCTGCCTCTGGTTTTCAGTCTTCTTCCTACAGTAGCCTCAATACTTCTCCATCTATACAGCACCAATTATAAAACATCTAGGTTAAAGATGAAAAGTTTCTCCACAGTGAGGGACACCCAAAGAGGTTCACAGAGTTACATGGAGAAGACAAGAGGGAGGAGGGAGATAGAGGTGACTAGGGGGAGAAGAGGGGGAATCAAAAGGGGAGAGAGCAAACTAGCCAGTAATCACTTCCCTATGTGCTCTCCACAGTCTGGATCCCTCAGAGATGTTCACAGAGTTACGCAGAGAAGAGAAGAGGGAGGAATGAGACAGAGGTGGCCAGGAGGATAAAGGGGGGAATCAAAAGGAGAGAGACAGATCCAGCCAGTACTCAGTTCCCTAAGTGTTCTCCACCATCCGGAACACACAAAGAGATTCAGAGTTGGGTAGAGAAGAGAACGGGGAGGGAGGAGATAGAGGTGACCTGGTGGAGAAAAAAGAGAGTCCAAAGGGGGAGAGAGCAGTCAAGCCAGTAATCTCGCTCCCAAGTAAAAATGGGTACTGAAAATTGGGTTCTTAAAGGTACAAAATTGATTTAAAAAAAATACCAAAAAGCAAAGATTAAAAATCTAGAGTAGAGGTTGGATTCTCAAAAACACAATATTAAAGAAAAAAAGAGTCACAAAAATTATAATATATATATTTGAAGTTTGCTTTAAAAAGAGGGTCTTTTTTGCAAATTAATAATAGGTTATAAAAATGAAAAAGTAATAGAGGACTTAAAAATTAAAAAAAATTTTTTTTTTAAATTTAAAGAATGATAATAGTAAAAATATATCTAGGACTTCTCTGGAGCTCTTGCTTACAGTGTGGGGTCAGTTCATTTTCAGATAGTTCCTTGGTCCGGCTTATACTTCTCAAGATCTATAGGCCCCTTCCTATGTAGTTGGTGCTAACTACAGGGTTTTAATCTATTGCACCTGTCACTTCCAAGGCAGTTCCCTCTGTTTTAGCTTCTTCTGTTTGCTGGTCTCTTCAGTGTCTAATTTCCACCCTGACACAAGGGGGCGGTGGTGGTCACTTTTTTTTAGGCTCACTTGTTCAGTCGTGCCGTGGGGAGGGAGGAACACTGCAAACAAGTAACACTGGCGTGTGCTCGCAGTGTCTCGGCCACACTGGGTTTGCCCCTGCTCACGGCGTGTGTACTTTCCCTGTCTACACTGCTTAGGCTCTAGGTTGCTCTGCCAGGAACTGTCTGAGGCCGGCCCTGGGTTGTGTACGCTTCCCAGGCCTAAGCCACTCAGGTTCAGGTACTCGGGTAGTCCTCAGAGGCACAGACTCGGTTGGGCCTGCGTTTTGTGCCCTTCCCACGTCCGAGCAGCTCAGGTGACTGTTGAGGTCCTTTAATGGACCAGAACCTGGTGGTCCGGAGTTGATCGATAAGAAAGTAAAGGAGAGAGAAAGAGGCTGATATTCCTTGGTTTACGCAGAAAGCCAATAAAGCCCCTGCACGGGGCTTACTCTGTTCACAGAGGCCTCGGGCGCCCTCTCCATGGGGTGAAGGTGCAGAGGGCCTTTTCAAGAGGGTCTTAGAAGTCCAGGCAGGAAAGTGAATTCAGAGAGCCTCTGTGCTCCAGGGGATCAGCCTGAAAAAGAGAGAGAGGGAGAGAGAGAGAGAGAAAGAAAGACATGGGGACCAGAGCTCTAATGGAGCAAAGGTGTTTTCATCAACATGGTGTGGGCATATATACTGTCTTACAAGGTAGTTATTCTCAGCAAAGATAAAGATTAAAATTCCAGATTTACAAAACATAGGCGATCCATATTAAAGAGAGAGAGAGTTGTAAACAATCACTTTTACAGTATGGTTCACAAGAAGGAAGAGGGTACTCATCACCATATAGAAACACTAATGAAGGAAATGCCAGGATTCCTCAGTCCCGGGAGAGGCTTGCCTCTCCTCTTAATTCCTGAGTAAGGAACAGAGAATTCCTGACAGATCCAAAACAGCACACAGGAAGCCTCCTGTTATATGCTTCCTGACAGGTGACCAGGTGTTTGTCGAGCACAGTCTCTGCGACTTATCGCCTCCCCGGTCCCTGCCGCTCGGTTTTCTGGGTGTACAACTGGTGCACCTTCTCAAGCAGATGTTGACTGTCCAGAATCCCAAGAAGTCTTGGTTAGCAACAAAGCCTGCTTGCAGTTTGGTAGATGATGCCTCTCTGGAGCCGTGATTGCCCACTTCTGGCTCTGGCTGCCCTTGCCTGCCTGTCTCCGGTGGGGGATGGACTGGTCCACAGCTGGCTAGCTCTGTTCAGTCCTTTGTTCTGTGCGTGGGCCTGGCAGCGTTTTAGGTTAGTGCTTTTCGCAGGGTAGCTATCCCATAGTCTGGTTTGCTATCTCAAGTTAGTTCCTTCAGATTGCCCTCGGGGCATTCAGGTCTGGTTCTTACTCTAAGCAATGCAGCCCGCGCCTCCCTGCCCAGTCCCTGCTTGCTAGTAGCAAATGCACGCGTCTGCGCTGTTTCTCCGCTGGAAGTTACCATTGGGCATGTAATCTGTGGGTTTTAACTATTTATTTATTTTTCCTCCCGGTTATGTTGCCCTTTGAGGTTCCAAGGCTCACCACTGACTCTCCAGTGAGAGTGTTTCTTGGTGTTTGGAAACCTATCGTTTTTAAGACTCCCTTCCTGGGATGGATCTCCGTCCCTACCTCTTTTGTCTCTCTTTTTGTCTTTTATATTTTTTCCTACCTCCTTTCAAAGACAATGGGCTGCTTTTCTGGGTGCCTGATGGCTTCTCCCAGCATTCAGAAGTTGTTTTGTGGAATTTACTCAGGGTTCAAATGTTTGTTTGATGAGTTTGTGGGGGAGAAACTGGTCTCCCCATCCTATTCCTCCGCCATCTTAGGACTGCCCTACTCTCTTTCACTTTCTTATCATTGACTCCGGACTGCCAGGTTCTGGTCCATTAAAGGACCCCAACAAGTGGCATCCAGAACAGGGATCTGGTATACACGGCATTTCGGACAGAGTGACTCAGGGCCTATTGAAGTCGGGACCTACTGAGGTCGGTAAGTACTAAGACACGGGTCAAACGGCTGGAAAGCCCCATCATTTCTCTACTTTACTTCACCATTTGCTTAAAGTTCAGGGACTTTTGGTTTCACACCAACGAATAGAGCCTTGCCTTCAAACAGTAGTCGAACATAGTCCCTGATTCCCTGATAAAGACAGTTTTGATTTAGAAATTTGGCACTGGGTCAAAGAAAATGTTGAATGAGCTGCCAGATGGAGAAAAAATATTCCAATTGATTTCTGGCCCCTATGAGCTCTCATTAAAGCTGTAATCCTGCCATTTCAAGGTAATTCTAGCCCTCACAATATTCGACAACAGACAGAACACTTGTTACATAAATATGAATTAGATGATAAAACTTTACAGAAGGCCCAATTAGAACAACATAAAATATTTCAAAAATTTCCTACTAATCATACCCCAGCTGCTCCAAATGCTCCTCATCTGCCAGTGGGCACAAATCCAAAAGTCTCTTCTTTGCTAGACTTACTTGCTTTCCTTGAAATTCTCCTATTTTTGTTATAAAAAGAAAATCTAGCAAATGACATCTCTTAACAGATCTTAATCCCAGGGATGGTGGAGCCTGGCAGGCAGCCGTCTATGGGCTCGCACAGACTCAGACACGACTGAAGTGCCTTAGCAGCAGCAGCAGCAACAGACCTTAAAAAAGTTAATGAAAGAAGATCCTAATTTAAATAGCCCTCATTCACTTTCTCAAGAGACACAAGAGAAACTCTATTTAGTGCAAAAAAAATTACAAAAACAGTTTCGTACTCGCATCAGACTAGATTTACCTCTAAAATTATTTGTACTCCCTTCTCTTCATTCTCCCACAGGACTTCCTGACCCAACAGCTCCAACCTTGATATAACAAAAACATGCCTAGGTAAAAGCCTATAATTAACTCTTATCACATTATTGAAATAGACAACCCACTTTGCCCTGAGATGTCAGCCTTAGACAGATTAGTATAACTTCAAGCCAGAAAAAAAAAAGGGGGGGGGGGACAAACAGACCTTTTATATCTTAAAGCAGAAAACTATGAGACCTCTGTCTGTCTGGATATATATACATATATATATATATATATAGAGAGAGAGAGAGACAGACATATATATATATATGTCTGTCTGGATATATATATATGTCTCAATATATATATGTATATGTCTCATATATATATATATGTCTCAATGTATGTCTTTGTCTCTGGATAATATTGCTGAGGTTGATTTATAAATGAGCTAAACAACAGTTCATGGTTTCTGAAAGAAAGTAAGATGCATGTTTTCAGTAAAAAGCGTATAAGAAATGGAATTGGCTTGTAGATGGCTATTCTATGAATAGACAAATAAAGTGATAAACACAGAAAGTGAAAAAAAAGTTTGTGAAAAGTGAGACCCAAAAAGAAAGTTCTACATGTGGTACATTTTATTAAGAGAAAAAGAAGGAAATATGGCTTATAGATGACTGTTCTATTAATGAACAGATAACGTGATGAATACAGAAAGTGTAAAAAAGGTTTGTGGAAAGTGAAACCCAAGAAGAAAGTTCTATATGTGGTACATTTTATTAACAGAAAAAGAAGTATGACTTACAGATAAATACAGAAAGTGTAAAAAAGGTTTGTGGCAAGTAGAAGAGAGTTTTATGCATGATACAAGTTTCTTAAGACTTATGAATTTACTAATAACTGCTAGCTATAGCTATATTGTTTTCTATGTCACTTGTTTCGGAAGAATTTCTTATGTTAACAAATGTGTGACTGAGCCTATGATATAATGCTGATATGCAGTTCCACATGAGATCAATGATTATAATAATGTAACTCTAGATATGGGAAGAAACAACAAGAGGGAATATTTTCTTGGACCAAGAGGCTAGTAAGACAGTGGTCCAGAGACTTTTGCTACTTGCAAGGCCTGGTCCAATAACAGCACACTGAGTGGCCTATCAATGAAATCTTCCCTAGACCTGGAAATGAGCCTTCCCAACACCGCGAGACACAATAGCCGTGAAATGCCCCCCAAACATGGTCAAATATGTGGCTATGAAGGGACCCTGCTGACTGGAAGTTGGTACTTGCCAGCTGCCTCTACAAAGATTACATCACGACCACTACAAGGTGCTGACCTTCAACACCCCCTGAAAGGAGTGCAGGGTGGAAATCAGAAATAAGGCACTCTGTGCTCTGAGAAAAAACCCAAAAGGACTGGCCTTCAGACAGTCAGATGTTTTCAGGTAAAGATTTTATGAGCCCTAGTTCTTGCATCTTCTCACACCTAGAGAAACACTAATGTCATGAACCAATGTCTGGGCCTAGTTCTCCTGGTGGTCCCTGAACAGCTTTTCTACTTATATTAATCTATGGGCCATGTACCTTTAACTTTCTTGTTAAGTTTGTTTCTTCCAGAATACAACAAATCTCCAAATGGTAGTATGACAAGAATATTCCCTGACCAACACCTAGACAATGCTGAAACAAGTCATCTTATCATTCCATGGACTCTCATCTCCCTCTGTTAATGCACCCTGTCGGAGAACAGGCAAAAGGAACCCAGAACCCCATGACGTCCCTGTACAGCCTGAAGAAGCCAGAGCAGTCATCGCCCCCTTTCCCCTGAGACTGGGTTCCCAAATGCCTGAGAAGAAAAATAGGTAGACAGTTAGACATGAAAAGGGTATCAAAAGGGACCAGAATCCAAAATCAGGATTTCCAAAATCAGGAAAATTAATGCTTATGGCTAATCACACCATTATCGATTGGGGACCCCATGGTATGTGGTTATCTAAGTGCTCAGATGATATATTAACAATACTATGTATGACTATGCTACTCAAGTAACATGAAAAGTTACTAATACTACGATGGAACATTAGCATGACAAAGGACTTCTTGGCTGGTTTGACGATGAAATGACACCCCCTCATCCTTGAATTGTCCTCAATAAACAGATTGGGCCTGAACAATGAGACATCTGGAAACTTGCTGCGAACACCAAAAAACTTAAAACTTGGACTAGACATTTCACAGAGACCAATCGTAGTCATAATAACTATTTCTTTCATTATAATCAATCATATTTCATACAAGCTTGTGTTCCCCTTCCTTTTGTTACAATTATATTTGTTGTTTACCATTGCCTTTATGCAAAAATTGTTAAAACTAAACAGACTCAACTAGTCAAGACCCTTTTTACAGATATAATAAATAAGGGGGAATTGTCAGGGAACATTTAACAGGAGGATTCCTGCATGCTGTTTTCTATTTCTCAAGGATTCTCTGTTCCTTATCAGTTCCTATTCAGGGAACAAATGAAACAGCACACTGTTCCCAGGACTGAGGTCATAGGATGAGACATGTAAGAATCCCCTACAGTGACTCTTTTCAGCATCAGCAACCTTGTATGTATTAGACTATCCATATTGTGGCTATTGATAAAATGTCATCCTGTGTAATAGCTGAGTAATCATCTTACTAAAGATATATAAGCCTACATTTCTGCTAATAAAGCACCCTTGCTCCATCAGAGCTTGGGTCCCTGTGTCTTTCTTTCTCTCTCTCTCTCTGTCTTTCTCTCTTTCACTTTCTTATCGTCGACTCCAGACTGCCAGGTTCCGGTCCATTAAAGGACCCCAACACCACACAGTCAAAGACTTTAGCATAGTCAATGAAGCAGAAGTAGATGTTTTTCTGGAATTCCCTTGCTTTCTCTATGATTCAACGATGTTAGCAAATTGATCTCTGGTTCCTCTGCCTTTTCTAAACCCAGTTTGTACATCTGGAAGTTCTCAATTCAAGTACTGCTGAAGCCTAACTTGAAGGATTTTGAGCATAACCTTACTAGCATGGGTAATGAGCATAACTGTTCAGTATTTTGAACATTCTTTGGCACTGGCCTTCTTTGAGCTTGGAATGAAAACTGACCTTTCCGGTCCTGTGGCCACTGCTGGGTTTTCCAAATTAGCTGACATATACAGTGCGGCACTTATTAGGATTTGAACAGCACCATCTTTTAGGATTTGAAATAGCTCAACTGGAATTCCATCACCTCCACTAGCTTTGTTCCTATTAATGCTTCCTAAGGCCCACTTGACTTCACACCCCAGGACGTCTGACTCTAGGTGAGTAACCACACCATCGTGTTTATCCATATCATTAAGACTTTTTTGGTATAGTTCTGTGTATTCTTGCCACCTCTTCTTAATCTCTTCTGCATCTATTAGGTCCTGACTGTCTCTGTGGTTTATCATGCCCATCCTTGCATGAAATGTTCCTTTGATATCTCTGATTTTCTTGAAGAAATCTTTAGTCTTTCCCATTCTATTGTTTTCTTCTATTTGCATTTTTCATTGAGGAAGGCCTTATCTCTCCTTGCTATTCTCTGGAACTCTCTGGAATTCTCGTTCATTTGGGCATATCTTTCCCTTTCTCCTCTGCTTTTTATTTCTCTTCTTTCCTCTGCTATTTGTAAAAACTTCTCAGACAACCACTTTGCCTTCTTGCATTTCTTTTTCTTTGGGATGGTTTTGGTCACTGCCTCCTGTACAAGGTTATGAACCTCTATCCATAGTTCTTCAGGTACTCTGTCTGCCAGACCTAATCCCATGAATGTATTCATCACCTTCACTGTATAATCATAAGGGATTTGATTTAGGTCATACCTGTATCACTTGTTTCTGGAGGAGGGCACAACAAACCACTGCAGTATTCTTGCCTGGAGAATCCTATGGACAGAGGAGCCTGGCAGGCTGCAGTCCATAGGGTCGCACAGAGTCGGACATGACTGAAGTGACTTAGCACACACAGAGTGTATCACTTGTTAATTTCTTATTTTAAAAAATATTTCCTTATATTCTCAGAATTGGATTAAAAGTTTCCAACCTCATTTGAATTTTTTTTAAATCACTAGGATAATACATTTTGTAGACATTTAGCACTAACCCTAGATGCCAAAATACATAGAACTATATCAAAGCTTTGAGTGAATATAAATTAGAAATCTAGCATTCTTTTCATACTAAGTCAAACAAGTAGAATTAAAATGTCATAAATTTTTTTAGTCAAAAGTCATAAATTTTCTAAAATACATACATATACATACTATATATGTATATATGTATGTATGTATATATGTATATACACACACACACACACACACACACACACACACACAAGCTTTTCTATCATCCTTGATAAAAGCTTGAGAAAGAACAACAACAAAAAAGAGATGGAGAAACTGGAAAACATAAGTGAAATGAAATGGGAGCACTGAATATGAAATAGAAAAGGTGAAACAAACTAGATAAAAGTATAAGATTATCATATAGTCCAGTTGTTTTTAAACATGGCTGCTCATTAGAAACACATCTGGAGTTTTGGAGAAGAATAGCAATAATTTGGGCATTTACATTTTTCAAAAGATTCCAAGATAATTCTGTTATGCATCTGGATTTTTAAAAGTGATTACAAGTTTTTCTATGAAATCATAGTTTTAGTGATATAGAATTCTATTATTTTCTGTTGACTGATCATGATACAAAGATATTAAGTGTATAATAGTTACATAATCAAAATAGTAGAAAGTGTTTTAGAGGAGGAAATGGCAATCCACTCCAGAATTCTTGCCTGGAAGTTTCCATGGGCAGAGGAACCTGGCTGGCTACAGTCTATTGTGGTCGAAAAGAGTTGGACACAACTGAGCAACTGAACCTACATGACTCTCCTACAGAGGCGTGTCTGTGGTTTCCTGTCCTTGGACACGTAAGACTTGGAGGCAAAGAAATGTGGATTTGGAGGAGTCTGTGGCCAGCTTCCTCCCTGCAGGCCCAAGATCAACCATCCAACATAGAAAAGCCTTTGATTTCTCCATCAAGTCTGAATGAGAGTCTTGCTGTGTAGAGTATTCTTGGTTGTACATTCTTCCCTTTCATTACTTTAGACATATCGTGCCATTTGCTTCTGGCTTGCAGAATTTCTTTTGTGAAATCAGCTGATAACCTGATGGGAGTCCCCTTGTATGTTATATGCCATTTTCCCCTTATTGCTTTTAGTATTTTATTAATATCTTTGTCTTTAATTTTCACAGTTTTGATTACTATGTGTCTCAGTGTCTCCTCCTTGGGTTTATCCTGTCTGGGACTGTCTGCACTTCCTAGGCTTGGTTGACTATTTCCTTTTCCATGTTGGGGAACTTTTTAGCTATTATTTCTTCAAACATTTTCTTGGGTCCTTTCTCTGTCCCTTCTCCTTCTGTTGTTGTTGTTTAGTCACTAGTCTTTTATGACTCTTGGTGACCCCATGGATTGCAGCACACCAGGCTTCTCTGTCCTTCACCGTTTCTCGGAGTTTGCTCAAACTGATGCCCATTGAGTCGATGATGCCATCCAAACATCTCATCCTTTGTTATCACCTTCTCCTCCTGCCTTCAATCTTTGCTGGCATCAGGGTGTTTTCTAATGAGTTGGCTCTTCTTATTAGGCGGCCAAAGTATTGGAACTTCAACTTCAGCATCAGTCCTTCCAATGAATATTCAGGGTTGATATCCTTTAAGATTGACTGCTTTGATCTCCTTGCTGTCCTGGGGACTCTCAGAAATCTTCTTCAGCTCCATAGTTCGAAGGTATCAATTTTTCAGTGCTCAACCTTTTTATTGTCCAGCTCTCACATCCATACATGACTATTGGAAAAACCATAGCTTTGACTATACAGACCTTTGTAAGGCAAAGAAATGTCTCTGCTTTTTAACGCACTGTGTAGGTTTTTCATTGCTTTTCTTCCAAGGAGCGAGGGTTGACCATAAGGACATTTTTCAGCAAAGTCAAACTTTTAGGTTATTGCTATCCAATAGATGTGAAATGGATCTCATTGTTGGTTCAGTTTGCCTTTCCCCAGTTACTAGAGATGTAGACCAGTTTTTTACATATATTATTGGTTATTTGTATTTCTTCTTCTGGAAATGGTTTTTTCATACCTTTTGTCCATTTTTCTATTTGGTTGTTTATCTCTATTTTTATTGTCATTGTCATTGGTTTGTAGGAATTCCTTACAGATACCCATCTTTTTCTAACATGTATGTTAGAAATATATATGTTGCAGATAATTTCTTCCCATTTCCCTATCACTTATGTTTTAATCTTGTTTAAGATGTCTTTTATGTAGGATGTTTTAACTTTGTTAATTTTATAGAAATTGTCCATTTTTCAAAATTTGATATAAGAAATTAGATCATGAGCTATTCTATTTTTTTTTTTTCAGATAATTTTAAAGGTTTTGTTTTACAACTTTAGGTTTTTCACCCACCTGGAGCATATTTCGCCTTCTTTTTCTGTCTTCTGAAGCTTCTGGCGCTCACCATTTGCTTCTTCACCACATTTCTCTAGTGAGAAGTCTTTGACATTCTAGACATCTTACTTCCTCCCTCTGAGTCTTTCTCTTAGAAACAACGGAATGGGAACATAAATGAAGCTCCAGGCTTAGAAAACTAGCTATTTGAAAGCCTATAAAGAAGAAGCAAGTGGCAACGATCAGGTAAAAGGAGACATTGGGAGGAATCTCTGCAAAAGATGATACATAGGGTGGTTCTTCACCCTTCACACCAAGAATCTGAGAATCCTGGAAGAAAATTTATGCTTGTGGGGAGAAGGAAGAGTGTCTCAGAGACACTCAGAGACACACTTCTTTCAGCTGGCCCTGAAAGAAGGGAGGTGTAGACTTGAGATAGGATCCTAAAAAAAACCTTTTTATTTGGTACTGGGGTATAGCCAATTAACAGTGTTGTGATAGTTTTCAGTGAACAGTGAAGGGACTCCACCATACATGTACATAAACCCATTCTCCCCCCAGTTATGTCCTACTTTTAAAGTTCTTCCACATCTACTTTTTTTTTTTTTTAATTTTCTACTTTCTTACTTTACCTCTCTCCCCTACCTTCAAGTCCTGTGAGCTTTTTTTTTTTTTTGTCTTGCACCAGAAGATTGTGAAAGTGAGGCATATAGAATCACATAGAAGTTGTTGGTGAAGTTAAGGAAGAACCCAGGTTTCTTGACCTTCTTGAACACTGGAAGGTTTCAAGCAAGCCCAGCTTGAAACCAAGTTGTGGGAGAGAGGAGCAGTATCCCAAAATTACCAGAAGGAGCCTGTGATTTCTAGTGCCATAAACATCACCACAGTCATAATCTTCATCAAAAAGCCTTTATCAGGGCCTACTTGCAATGAGCAATTAAGGTAGACACTGAAATAAATTTAGAATGCATTGCTCATGAACACGGTCTAAGAATTCACACTCTATGAAAAAAGAGATAAGCAGAGGCCATATATATATGACAATAAAGAAGAGATAGACCAATCTAGCTACTGCAGACAGTAAAGAATTAATATCAAATATGCCAGAAGTCACTGCAATACAAGGAAAAGAGGCTTGCTGGGTGAAGAACAGAGCCTAGTAGGAACTGGTTATGGGGGTTCCAAGTTCAGGGAAACTGTTACTGACCAATTAGGGAGGGCATGTCTCTTGCCTTCAGACTTCTTCCCCTCCCTTTTACCCACCACACACACACCCCACCCCAAGCTTTTCTTCTTCACGGCAACATAACCCTTGCCACGGCTCAAGATTAGAGGAAGTTTTACTTTGTGTTAGTCTTTGATTCTGAATTAGGGACCTTTACACAGCATCAGAAGAAACCACCCTCAGGAGCCGCTTTGTGCTCCCAGACTCGTGCACAGCAATTAGAGCAAATGGACAGAGGTAAGGACACTCCTGGAGGGAAGGTCTCCACACCCAGCTTTGGCAGGGTCACCCGGGATCTCTACCATTGGCCTTAGTATTCACTGTGGCATGTGGCTCATTACTCCACCTGGCCCATTCACTGAGCTTCTCCTGCGTTCAATTTCTGTAGGGAAAAGGAAGCCCCTGCTTCAGGGTACTCTCAGTCTAGGCATATCTGCACTTTCAGCAAGATTCATCAATGTCTCAAATAGCTGAATCAATATTAAATCATTCTACAGTTTAATCTCTGTCTCAGAATATCACTATCAAATATTCTAATATAAGAAAATAAAGGATTAATATATTCACATACACATGTGAATATATATGTTACTAAATGAACACACATTGCTCAGGAGGAAGTCATTGGCTCTGTCTCAGGGTCCTTGCACTTGCTTTTCTCTCTGCTGGAAGTTTTCATCTAGATAGCTATTCCTATGATTTGCTCTCTCACTTCAGTCAGGTTTATCCTTCAAAGTGAGGTCTTTCCTAACCAGCCCCTCTAAATTGTCCTTATCTCCTACCTCTGGCTCTAGCTCCTTCTTACCATGCTCTTTCAATTTATTTCCAAAATAGAATTTATCACTGCCTGATGTACACTTAGTGACTTGTTTTCACCCACCCCCACAACAGAAGTTCCCTGAGAGCAGGAAGTTTGTATTTTTTGTTGTTTGTTTAAAAATTTCTTTTGATGTGGACTAAAGTCTGTATTGAATTTGTTATAATATGGCTTCTGTTTTGTTAAGTCATTAAGTTGTGTCCAACTCTTGGAGATCCCATGGACTGTAGCACACCAGGCTACTCTGTCCTCTACAATCTCACTGAGTTTGCTCAAATTCATGTCCATTGAGTCACTGATGCTATGTAACAATCTCATCCTCTGCCTCCCCCTTCTCCATATGCTTCTGTTTTATGTTTTGATTTTTTGACCTCACAGCATGTGGGATCTTAGCTCCCCTACCAAGGATTGAACCCACACAGCCTGCATTGGAAGGCGAAGTCTTAACCATTGAACCACCTGGGAAGTCCCTGTATGTCTTAACCACCACTACCTGTGTCTAGAACAGTATCTGGTACAGAGTAGATCTTCAATGCTGTGTTAAATGAATGAAATGAAATACAGCAAGCATGTGTTTGTGTGTCCTTATTCTAATGTTGTTTGGTGACATTAAATAGGAGAGATTGAGATGTCTTTCTAAACTAATCCTATTCAGCTTTGGAAACTCGGTCATTCTAAACCTCTGACTCCACCTCTTAAGAAGACATCTCATAATCTCTTTTTAGTCCAGGTGACTCACCCTCTAACTGCAGTGGTCAGCTTGTGTTCTTGGTATCCTTGACCAGTATTTTTTGTTTGAGACTTGGCTTATAACCCAAGCTCAGTGTCAGACAGAGCATTCCCTGAGACTTTTGCTGGAACAATAAGGGAAAAGATATCTACCTGCTGATGGGGAGGATTCCATCAGCTCAGAGCAGATGGTGGCTGTGGTCCCACCATGTAGGCAGAACCTGTCTGAGAATAAAACCCCACTGGGACTGAAGTAGAGCCCAGAGTGAGAGGAGGTTAGAAGGAAAGAGACAAGTGCACAGCAGCTTGGTTGATACCATCTGAGTTCCCAGATGAAGCCCTGCCCAAAGCTTGCTGTTCCATTGGGTTACATGTGTGATTTACTTCCCTTTGAGCACAGTCTGAATTGGGTTTCTATCACTAGTTATCAAAAACCAAAACAAGGGAATTTCCTGGTGGTGCAGTGGTTAAGACTCAATGCTGTCACTGCTGGAACCTCGGTGTTATCCCTGCTTGAGGAACTAAGATTTCTGTAAGCCTCGAGGTGCAACCAAAAATAAATAAATAAAACATGTCTAATGCCCATTTAGCTGTATAATTTATACTACATCAGTTTTCACTTGTTTACTAAATAACACATGCAAATTTTTGCCTAAGACATTACAACATTTTTATAGCTTACAAAATAATCTGTGTATATCTATCACTTGATTGTAACGCAAGTATGTGAGGTTGGGTGCCGGGGTCCAGCCCTGGCTGATCCAGGGTATTCGAAGCGGGGACGGCGTCGGCGAGGGTCAGGATACAATGGCTTCAATTAGATATTAATTAAAGATATAAAGAGTAATAGAATAAGGATAGCTCAGTAGGAAAATTCAGTGGAGAAAAGAGGCTGAGTAGCTTGGCTTATCCGGGAGACCAATAAAACTTCAAGACAAGAAGTTTGCACCACTTACGTAGGCCGCAGGTGTCCTTCCGTTCTCCTGAAGGAGAGGAGACACTGAGGCCTCCCCGGTCGGATCTTAGAAGCCCAGGCATAATTAGTAAGCATTCCGCGCTCCAGATGGAGACTCAGCCAGAGTGAGAGAGAGAGCGACATGGGGAGACCAGTATTTCGAGAAACTGATCCCAATTCTTTATTTTCCATGGTCTACTTTTATACACTGAGATGTTATGCAAAAGTCATGCGGGGTCAGCAGTCCTGACTTTTATCAAAGTCAGGTGCTTCACACAAATGTATACAGAGGTCTTAGGGGTGTTACATCATCTTCTGGCCAGGGGGCCTGCTGACAATTTATGACCCTCTCCTTGTGACAGTGGTCAGTCAACCAGGACACTTATTTCTCCAGGGGTGATTATTCTTAAAACAGACGCCACCCAAATAAAGTTACATTCCTATAGGGTGAGGGTATAGTGGGTTTTAGTTAAGGAAAGAATTTACTTAGCCTAAGGTCTAACGTGATTAATATCAAAGGTTAATACTTATTTCTTCTATATATTCATTAATGTGTGTAAGGGCAGGGGATATGGAGACTTAGCAACAAACATTGGCTCAACAAATGAAAAACCCTTCACCAATACAATTTCTAATCAGCCCACTATACTTATACTAATGGTTTTCTAACTTTTCTAAGGAACCTGTTTTTAGAAGGTTTAAAGCATCTCGTGCCTCTCACGGTTGGGAGGCTGTGAGCAATCACATGTGGCCGGACAAGCCCGTCAGGCAGGCTAGAGAACCTTCAGAGGAGTTTGTAGGTTAAAACACTCTTGTCACGCCCAGGAGTTTTTATTAACTGGAGCTCTAGGTTAACTCCTTCTCCGAAAGAGGTGGTGGGGGACAGCCCCCCGTAAAGTCAGAAGTGTAGGTGAGAGCACAAAGTAGTAAAGTAGGCAGGCTCTGGTTATGGGGGTAGGTGCTCGAGGATTTCCAGGGGGACTCCTGAGGCTCGATCCCGCCTTTGCGTATGTCGAGCCTCCTTCCTCATGACCTTTGCCATGGGCGGAGTACCTCACTCTGGCCCCCAACAGTTGGGTATAGATTATTCTTTCAGTTGTCTAAACTGAAGCTCAGAGAAATCAATCAATTTATCCAACAACAAACAGCTAATAACTGGCAGAGCAAGAATGCTAAGTAGGTCTTTGGCTCTAAATCCCAAGGCCCAGTCTATGGCACTTCAGCTACTTAAATAACTGAAGACTTTCTTTCTGGATTTGTCTCTATTTAAAAAATGTTTTAAAAATATTTTCTTACCATGTTGCATGGGTTCCTGGATCTTGGTTCCCAACCAGGGATTGAACCTATACCTTTGGCAGTGAAAGCACTGAGTCCTAACCCCTGGACAGCCAGGGAACATCTGCCTTTCTTTGTCTCTCTTAATAGAAAAGCACCGCTCTTAGAGACAGGACCTTGCTCTTTGCCTTGAGTCCTTTAATCCCTAGGGCAACTCCCTGAATGAGTGGAGGCTCCGAGTGGAGCGTTCGACCTCACTAATTGTAAGGGTAGAGTTTGCTCATCAAGGAGCTTGTTATTGGCTGACTGAAATAATGCCTTTGTATCAAGTGCTGTTTTTCCACCTTTTTTGACTGCTACAGTAAAAAACATATTCTACAGCAACCCAGTACACACACACACACATACATGCAAACACATTATTAAAAATAAAGTTTCACAAAATAATACCTACTTTAGTACTTTTGACATTCTCTGATAGTTTGTTCCTATAGAGAGGGTTAATAGCCTTGATAGAGAGGCCAGAGGTCCCCAGGGGGAGAAAAGGACAAATCTTTTTTTCCCTACATTCCTGCATCTTAGTCACATAAGAAGTTTTTACAAACTCGTCTTAAACTCTATTCAGTTCAGTTGCTCAGTTGTGTCAGACACTTTGCGACCCTATAAACTACAGCACGTCAGGCCTCCCTGTCCATCACCAACACCTGGAGTTTACTCAAACTCATGTCCACTGAGTCTGTGATGCCATCCAACCATCTCATCCTCTGTTGTCCCCTTCTCCTCCTGCCTTCAATCTTCCCCATCATTAGGGTCTTTTCACATGAGTCAGTTCTTCCCATCAAGTGGCCAAAGTATTGGAGTTTCAGCTTCAGCATCAGTCTTTCCAATGAATATTCAAGACTGGTTTCCTTTACGATGGACTGGTTGGATCTCCTTGCAATCCAAGGGACTCTCAAGAGTCTTCTTCAAACCACAGTTCAAAAGCATCAATTCTTCTGCGCTCAGCTTTCTCTATAGTCCAACTCTCACATCCATACATGACTACTGGAAAAACCATAGCTTTGACTAGATGGACCTTTGTTGGCAAAGTAACGTCTCTGCTTTTTAATATGCTGTCTAGATTGGTCATAGCTTTTCTTCCAAGGAGCAAGTGATTTAAATGTCATGGCTGCAGTCACCATCTGCAGGGATTTTAGAGCCCCAAAACATAAGGTCTCTCCCTATTTCCATTGTTTCCCCATCTATTTGCCTTGAAGTGATGGGACCGGATGCCATCATCTTAGTTTTCTGAATGTTGAGCTTTAAGTTAACTTTTTCACTCTCCTCTTTTACTTTCATCAATAGGCTCTTCAGTTCTTCTTCACTTTCTGCCATAAGGGTGGTGTCATTTGTATTTCTGAGGTTATTGATATTTCTCCCAGCAATCTTGATTCCAGCTTGTGCTTCATCCAGCCCGGCATTTCCTATGAAGTACTCTGCATGTAAGTTAAATAAACAGGGTGACAATATATAGCCTTGATGTACTCCTTTCCTGATTTGGAACCAGTCTGTTGTTCCATGTCCAGTTCTAACTGCTGCTTCTTGACCTGCATACAGATTTCTCAGGAGGCAGGTCAGGTGGTCTGGTATTCCCATCTCTTTCAGCATTTCCCACAGTTTATTGTGATCCACACAGTCAAAGGCTTTGGCATAGTCAATAAAGCAGAAGCCGATGTTTTTCTGGAACTCTCTTGCTTTTTCTATGATCCAACAGGTGTTGGCAATTTGATCTCTGGTTCCTCTGCGTTTTCTAAATCCAGCTTGAACATATGGAAGTTCACGGTTCACGTTCTGTTGAAGCCTGGCTTGGAGAATTTTGAGCATTACTTTGCTAGCCTGTGAGATGAGTGTAATTGTGTGGTAGTTTGAGCATTCTTTGGCATTGCCTTTCTTTGGGATTGGAATGAAAACCGCCATTTTCCAGTCCTGTGGCCACTGCTGAGTTTTCCAGATTTGCTGGCATATTGAGTGCAGCACTTTCACAACATCATCTTTTAGGATTTGAAATAGCTCAACTGGAATTCCATCACCTCCATTAGCTTTGTTCACAGTGATGCTTCCAAAAGCCCACTTGACTTCACATTCCAGGATGTCTGGCTCTAGGTGAGTGATCACACCATTGTGGTTATCTGGTCCTGAAGATCTTTTTTGTATAGTTCTTCTGTGTATTCTTGCCACCTCGTCTTAATATCTTCTGCTTCTGTTAGCTCCATACCAATTCTGTCCTTTATTGTGCCCATCTTTGCATGAAATGTTCCCTTGGTATCTCTAATTTTCTTGAAGAGATCTCTAGTCTTTCCCATTCTATTGTTTCCTTTTATTTCTTTGCATTGATCACTGAGGAAGGCTTTCTCATCTCTCCTTGCTATTCTTTGGAACTCTGCATTCAAACGGATATATCTTTCCTTTTCTTCTTTGCCTTTAGCTTATATTCTTTTCTCAGCTATTTTTTTTTTTTAAATTTTTTTTTTTTATTTTATTTTTAAACTTTACATAATTGTATTAGTTTTGCCAAATATCAAAATGAATCCACCACAGGTATACATGTGTTCCCCATCCTGACCCCTCCTCCCTCCTCCCTCCCCATACCCTCCCTCTGGGTCGTCCCAGTGCACTAGCCCCAAGCATCCAGTATCGTGCATCGAACCTGGACTGGCAACTCGTTTCTTACATGATATTTTACATGTTACAATGTCATTCTCCCAAATCTTCCCACCCTCTCCCTCTCCCACAGAGTCCATAAGACTGTTCTATACATCAGTGTCTCTTTTGCTGTCTCGTACACAGGGTTATTGTTACCATCTTTCTAAATTCCATATATATGCGTTAGAATACTGTATTTATGTTTTTCCTTCTGGCTTACTTCACTCTGTATAATAGGCTCCAGTTTCATCCACCTCATTAGAACTGATTCAAATGTACTCTTTTTAATGGCTGAGTAATACTCCATTGTGTATATGTACCACAGCTTTCTTATCCATTCATCTGCTGATGGACATCTAGGTTGCTTCCATGTCTTGGCTATTATAAACAGTGCTGCGATGAACATTGGGGTACACGTGTCTCTTTCCCTTCTGGTTTCCTCAGTGTGTATGCCCAGCAGTGGGATTGCTGGGTCATAAGGCAGTTCTATTTCCAGTTTTTTAAGGAATCTCCACACTGTTCTCCATAGTGGCTGTACTAGTTTGCATTCCCACCAACAGTGTAAGAGGGTTCCCTTTTCTCCACACCCTCTCCAGCATTTATTATTTGTAGACTTTTGGATCGCAGCCATTCTGACTGGTGTGAAATGGTACCTCATAGTGGTTTTGATTTGCATTTCTCTGATAATGAGTGATGTTGAGCATCTTTTCATGTGTTTGTTAGCCATCTGTATGTCTTTTTTGGAGAAATGTCTATTTAGTTCTTTGGCCCATTTTTTGATTGGGTCGTTTATTTTTCTGGAGTTGAGCTGTAGGAGTTGCTTGTATATTTTTGAGATTAGTTGTTTGTCGGTTGCTTCATTTGCTATTATTTTCTCCCATTCTGAAGGCTGTCTTTTCACCTTGCTAATAGTTTCCTTTGATGTGCAGAAGCTTTTAAGGTTAATTAGGTCCCATTTGTTTATTTTTGCTTTTATTTCCAATATTCTGGGAGGTGGGTCATAGAGGATCCTGCTGTGATGTATGTCGGAGAGTGTTTTGCCTATGTTCTCCTCTAGGAGTTTTATAGTTTCTGGTCTTACGTTTAGATCTTTAATCCATTTTGAGTTTATTTTTGTGTATGGTGTTAGAAAGTGGTCCAGTTTCATTCTTTTACAAGTGGCTGACCAGATTTCCCAGCACCACTTGTTAAAGAGATTGTCTTTAATCCATTGTATATTCTTGCCTCCTTTGTCGAAGATAAGGTGTCCATATGTGCGTGGATTTATCTCTGGGCTTTCTATTTTATTCCATTGATCAATATTTCTGTCTTTGTGCCAGTACCATACTGTCTTGATAACTGTGGCTTTGTAGTAGAGCCTGAAGTCAGGTAGGTTGATTCCTCCAGTTCCATTCTTCTTTCTCAAGATCGCTTTGGCTATTCGAGGTTTTTTGTATTTCCATACAAATTGTGAAATTATTTGTTCTAGCTCTGTGAAGAATACTGTTGGTAGCTTGATAGGGATTGCGTTGAATCTATAAATTGCTTTGGGTAGTATACTCATTTTCACTATATTGATTCTTCCAATCCATGAACATGGTATATTTCTCCATCTATTAGTGTCCTCTTTGATTTCTTTCACCAGTGTTTTATAGTTTTCTATATATAGGTCTTTAGTTTCTTTAGGTAGATATATTCCTAAGTATTTTATTCTTTCTGTTGCAATGGTGAATGGAATTGTTTCCTTAATTTCTCTTTCTGTTTTCTCATTATTAGTGTATAGGAATGCAAGGGATTTCTGTGTGTTGATTTTATATCCTGCAACTTTACTGTAGTCATTGATTATTTCTAGTAATTTTCTGGTGGACTCTTTAGGGTTTTCTATGTAGAGGATCATGTCATCTGCAAATAGTGAGAGTTTTACTTCTTCTTTTCCAATTTGGATTCCTTTTATTTCTTTTTCTGCTCTGATTGCTGTGGCCAAAACTTCCAAAACCATGTTGAACAGTAATGGTGAAAGTGGGCACCCTTGTCTTGTTCCTGACTGTAGAGGAAATGCTTTCAATTTTTCACCATTGAGGATAATGTTTGCAGTGGGTTTGTCATATATAGCTTTTATTATGTTGAGGTATGTTCCTTCTATTCCTGCTTTCTGGAGAGTTTTTATCATAAATGGATGTTGAATTTTGTCAAAGGCTTTCTCTGCATCTATTGAGATAATCATATGGTTTTTATTTTTCAATTTGTTAATGTGGTGTATTACATTGATTGATTTGCGGATATTGAAGAATCCTTGCATCCCTGGGATAAAGCCCACTTGATCATGGTGTATGATCTTTTTAATGTGTTGTTGGATTCTGATTGCTAGAATTTTGTTAAGGATTTTTGCATCTATGTTTATCAGTGATATTGGCCTGTAGTTTCTTTTTTTGTGGGATCTTTGTCAGGTTTTGGTATTAGGGTGATGGTGGCCTCATAGAATGAGTTTGGAAGTTTGCCTTCCTCTGCAATTTTCTGGAAGAGTTTGAGCAGGATAGGTGTTAGCTCTTCTCTAAATTTTTGGTAGAATTCAGCTGTGAAGCCGTCTGGACCGGGGCTTTTGTTTGCTGGAAGATTTTTGATTACAGTTTCAATTTCCATGCTTGTGATGGGTCTGTTAAGATTTTCTATTTCTTCCTGGTCCAGTTTTGGAAAGTTGTACTTTTCTAAGAATTTGTCCATTTCTTCCACGTTGTCCATTTTATTGGCATATAATTGTTGATAGTAGTCTCTTATGATCCTTTGTATTTCTGTGTTGTCTGTTGTGATCTCTCCATTTTCGTTTCTAATTTTGTTGATTTGATTTTTCTCCCTTTGTTTCTTGATGAGTCTGGCTAATGGTTTGTCAATTTTATTTATCCTTTCAAAGAACCAGCTTTTGGTTTTGTTGATTTTTGCTATGGTCTCTTTTGTTTCTTTTGCATTTATTTCTGCTCTAATTTTTAAGATTTCTTTCCTTCTACTAACCCTGGGGTTCTTCATTTCTTCCTTTTCTAGTTGCTTTAGGTGTAGAGTTAGGTTATTTATTTGACTTTTTTCTTGTTTCTTGAGGTGTGCCTGTATTGCTATGAACTTTCCCCTTAGGACTGCTTTTACCGTGTCCCACAGGTTTTGGGTTGTTGTGTTTTCATTTTCATTCGTTTCTATGCAAATTTTGATTTCTTTTTTGATTTCTTCTGTGATTTGTTGGTTATTCAGCAGCGTGTTGTTCAGCCTCCATATGTTGGAATTTTTAATAGTTTTTCTCCTGTAATTGAGATCTAATCTTACTGCATTGTGGTCAGAAAAAATGCTTGGAATGATTTCTATCTTTTTGAATTTACCAAGGCTAGCTTTATGGCCCAGGATGTGATCTATCCTGGAGAAGGTTCCATGTGCGCTTGAGAAAAAGGTGAAATTCATTGTTTTGGGATGAAATGACCTATAGATATCAATTAGGTCTAACTGGTCTATTGTATCGTTTAAAGTTTGTGTTTCCTTGTTAATTTTCTGTTTAGTTGATCTATCCATAGGTGTGAGTGGGGTATTAAAGTCTCCCACTATTATTGTGTTATTGTTAATTTCTCCTTTCATACTTGTTAGCATTTGTCTTACGTACTGTGGTGCTCCCGTGTTGGGTGCATATATATTTATAATTGTTATATCTTCTTCTTGGATTGATCCTTTGATCATTATGTAGTGACCTTCTTTGTCTCTTTTCACAGCCTTTGTTTTAAAGTCTATTTTATCTGATATGAGTATTGCTACTCCTGCTTTCTTTTGGTCCCTATTTGCATGGAAAATCTTTTTCCAGCCCTTCACTTTCAGTCTGTATGTGTCTCCTGTTTTGAGGTGGGTCTCTTGTAGACAACATATGTAGGGGTCTTGTTTTTGTATCCATTCAGCCAGTCTTTGTCTTTTGGTTGGGGCATTCAACCCATTTACGTTTAAGGTAATTACTGATAAGTATGTTCCCGTTGCCATTTACTTTATTGTTTTGGGTTCGAGTTTATACACCGTTTTTGTGTTTCCTGTCTAGAGAATATCCTTTAGTATTTGTTGGAGAGCTGGTTTGGTGGTGCAGAATTCTCTCAGCTTTTGCTTGTCTGAAAAGCTTTTGATTTCTCCTTCATACTTGAATGAGATCCTTGCTGGGTACAATAATCTGGGCTGTAGGTTATTTTCTTTCATCATTTTAAGTATGTCTTGCCATTCCCTCCTGGCTTGAAGAGTTTCTATTGAAAGATCAGCTGTTATCCTTATGGGAATTCCCTTGTGTGTTATTTGTTGTTTTTCCCTTGCTGCTTTTAATATTTGTTCTTTGTGTTTGATCTTTGTTAATTTGATTAATATGTGTCTTGGGGTGTTTCTCCTTGGGTTTATCCTGTTTGGTACTCTCTGGGTTTCTTGGACTTGGGTGATTATTTCCTTCCCCAGTTTAGGGAAGTTTTCCACTATTATCTCCTCAAGTATTTTCTCATGGTCTTTCTTTTTGTCTTCTTCTTCTGGAACCCCTATGATTCGAATGTTGTAGCGTTTAATATTGTCCTGGAGGTCTCTGAGATTGTCCTCATTTCTTTTAATTCGTTTTTCTTTTATCCTCTCTGATTCATTTATTTCTACCATTCTATCTTCTAATTCACTAATCCTGTCTTCTGCCTCTGTTATTCTACTATTTGTTGCCTCCAGAGTGTTTTTAATTTCACTTATTGCATTATTCATTATATATTGACTCTTTTTTATTTCTTCTAGGTCCTTGTTAAACCTTTCTTGCATCTTCTCAATCCTTGTCTCCAGGCTATTTATCTGTGATTCCATTTTAGTTTCAAGATTTTGGATCAATTTCACTATCATTATTCGGAATTCTTTATCAGGTAGATTCCCTATCTCTTCCTCTTTTGTTTGGTTTGGTGGGCATTTATCCTGTTCCTTTATCTGTTCTCAGCTATTTTTAAGGCCTCCTCAGAGAGCCATTTTGCCTTTTTGCATTTCTTTTTCTTGGGGTTGGTCTTGACCACTGCCTCCTGTACAGTGTCACAAACCTCCATCCATAGTTCTTCAGACACTCTGTCTGTCAGGTCTAATCCCTTGAATCTATTTGTCACTTCCACTGTATAATTGTAAGGGGTTTGATTTAGGTCATACCTGAATGGTCTACTGGTTTTCCCTACTTTCTTCAATTTAAGTTTGAATTTGGAAATAAGGAATTCATGATCCGAGCCATAATCAGCTCCTGGTCTTGTTTTTGCTGACTGTGTAGAGCTTCTCCATCTTTGACTGCAAAGAATATAATCATTCTGATATTGGTATTGACCATCTGGTGATGACATGTGTAGAGTCATCTCTTGTCTTGTTGGAAGAGGGTGTTTGCTATGGCCAGTGTGTTCTTTTGACAAAACTCTGTTAGCCTTTGCCCTGCTTCATGTTGTACTCCAAGGCCAAATTTGCCTGTTACTCCAGGTATCTCTTGACTTCCTACTTTTGCATTCCAGCCCCCTGTGATGAAAAGAACATCTTTTTTTCTTGGTGTTAGTTCTAGAAGTTCTTGTAGATCTTCATGAAAGTGAAAGTGAAGTCTCTCAGTCGTGTCCGACTCTTTGTGACCCCATAGACTGTAGCCTACCAGGCTCCTCTGTCCATGGGATTTTCCAGGCAATAGTACTGGAGTGGATTGCCATTTCCTTCTCCAGGGAATCTTCCCAATCCAGGCCTCAAACCTGGGTCTCCTGCATTGTAGACAGACGCTTTACCATCTGAGCCACCAGGGAAGTCCAATAGAACCGTTCAACTTCAGCTTCTTTAGCATTACTGGTTGGGGTATAGACTTGGATTACTGTGAAGGATTATATAACAACAATGTATCCTGCTCAAGGGCATGTTTCTCCTTCTTAAGAACCTTCTGAATAAGCCTGTCATTTTAAAATGTATATTGTGGGAGTGGGTCCAGTAAGACCTTTACAACCTTGAGACACTCTTCTGATTTACTGTTAATAATCAATTGAAAAAGTATATAACTCCCTTGCTGGGACTAGTGAGGGGGCACTCTCCATCCCCCTTCTGAAGTGTATGTCAGAAGCTTTCTCTGTCTTTTTCAGTGTAATAAATTTTCTTCCACATGAAGTCCTGAGTGTCTGGAACTTTGTCCCTTATCCTGAAGCTAAATCCTCTTGTTTGGAGATCACAAATTACTATTCCATTTTTACAAATTTTGATTTTACAAATTCGGATTGTGACACACTAAACTGATTTCATAATCCAATAACGTATTGAGACTCAGTTTGAAAAGCACCATTATAGGTCACAGATATATAAAGTCACATCCAAGGTAATGTTCACATCCCGTGAGAATCACAGAAGGGTTTACAGGGTGTGTGACATTGAGTTACATTTTGAAAAATGGACAAGATTTCAATACTGGAAGTGCAGGTGGAAGTAACAGCAGGAGCCAAGGTGCAGGGTCTGGCAAGCCCAGCATGTGTTCAGGATGAAGAGAATATGAAATTCAACTAGAGTGAAGGAGTTCCATGGTGGGGAGGTTAACAGATGAGCTGGAAAGAAGACTGAGACATGGATTGGATCCCTGGGTCAAGATCCCTGGGTCATAACCCCCAGAGGAGAAAATGGTAACCCATTCCAGTATTCTTACCTGGAGAATCCCATGGACAGAGGAGCCTGGCAGGCTATAGTCCATGGGTTTGCAAAGAGTCAGGTAGGACTTATAAGCTGAGCACACACCCAAAGACTCAATTTTGGAAATATATGCATAAATATAAACAGTTGTTGTTGTTAATATTCTAATAATATTCTAATGAATAGTCTTCATTGCCTGACAGCCATAATATATTTTTAAAAGGAGATGATACGTTTATGGAACACCTTCTATATACCAGGCCTTTTTTAGCACCTAGTGTACAAAGATAATTGCCCCAATGAGAAGCTCACATTTTAGTCAGAGAAGAAAACACAAAAACATTAACCCACTAAAGGATTCTGCTTATCTTATTTGTGTTGTATCTGTACCACCCATCTTCTGCCTGGTGGTGGTGGTGGTGGTGGTGTAGTCACTAAGTCGGTTCTGCCTGGTATGAAGTTGATTTACATTAAGTATATTCAGAATGATTTAGTGCTAGGGTAGAGTAAGAAGTATTCAGGTAGCAGGCAGAATGTAGGGCTAAGGCTCCTTGGAGGAAGGGGTCCTGTAATGTTTCAACAGAGGGGGATATTTTAATGGAACTAATAGTCTTAACGATAAAAACAACAACAATAGTGAGTTTCTCAGGTAAGGAAGGTGTATGACTGTTAGCATAACTGATGCTATCTTGGGCCCCTAGGGGTCCTCTTGTTTTTCCACTGACCTGACCTAGGACTGTACAGTCCACTGAATCACTTCTCTGTTGCCAAGTACTTTGTAGTTCATAGGTATTGTTTGATAATCACTGGGCCCATGACATTAGTAACCCATTAATAAATCTTGACCTAGGAATGCATGTCCTGTTTTGACCAACCTACCCCATATCCTAGTTTAACAATAAAATTGTCCAATTGGCCCCTTGACCGTGTGGAGTGCAGTTGTGAAAGCTTCTGGATTATTTTTCTCCCAATCCCACCCTGTGAGTAAGTACCATGTATTAATAATAAACTGAAGCATGATTATATGGAGCTGCCTGTCTTGCTTTCCTGTCTCAAAATGTCATCTCAGTTTGATGGGCATTTTTTGTTCCCTCTGTCCTCCAACAAAAAGGGAGGGGAGGGAAGAGTTAGGGGGCTTCCCAGTTGGCTTAGTGGTAAAGAATCCACTTGCCAATGCAAGAGACATAGGAGAGGTAGGTTTGATCCTTGGGTTGGGAAGATCCCCTGGAGAAGGGAATGGCTACCCACTCCAGTATTCTTGCCTGGAAATTCTATGGACAGAGGAGACTGGTGGGCTACATACAGTCCATGGGGTCACACAGAGTCGGATATGACTTAGTGACTAAGCACACACACAAAGACTCAATTTTAGAAATATATACATAAATATAAACAGACATAGTCTAATTATTAGTCTTCATTGCCTGACAGCCACAACAGATTTTAAAAATGGGATGATATATTTATACTTAACACCTCCTATATATCTGGCCTTTGTTAGCACCAGGTGTTCCAGAAAGACGCCAGGTCTGGCTGCTCACAACTCAAAGCCAATAAACAAGCCAGGTTGGTGGAAAGAAAAGTATGCTTAATTTCAGACGCTGGCAACTGGGAGTTGAGGGGTATTCGTCTGTCCAAAGGTTGACCCCTCTCCCCGTAGGTAAGAGGTTTTATAGACAGAAAGAGGGGACTACATACAGAAGCAGCAGAGTTCACTCTGACAGTCATCTTCAAATTGGTCATTTGGTAATCTGACTAGAGTCTCTTGATTGTTTCAGGTATAGTTAATCTTCAGTTCAGGGGTCTGATTTCTTTAAGGCCAGTTCTCGGAATTGTGGCAGCTCATGTTGTGGGTACAGCCTGGTCATTGTGTAGTTAACTTCTCCACCTGGAGTTTCAGTATCTATAAGACAGCTCACAGGATATGGCTCAGAATATTATCTACAGTCCTTGAGAAGGAATTAAAAGTCCTTCACTATGCTTAATGACTACATTATTATTATTAGGCGTCCTTTGACTGTTTTCCTTTGTTTTCGCATTTCTCACTTCTCAGATTAAACTTATTCTTTGACTAAAGTTCTCTGCAGACAAAACGCAGGCAGAAGACATTGGGTAGGAGGTAGGGATCAAGGGCCTAACGCTGCTGCTCTGTTTCACAGGTATATAAAGATACCTGCTGCTTTTGAGAAGCTCACATTTTAGTGGAAGAAGAAAGCACAAAAACATTAACCCACGAAAGTATTCTGCTTATCTTATTTGTGTTGTATCTATACCACTGATCTTCTGCCTGGTATGTAGTTGATTTTCAGTAAGTATATTCAGAATGATTTAGTGCTAGGGTAGAGTAAGAAGTGTTTGGGTAGCAGGCAGAATGTATAATGCTGCCTGGAGGAAGGAGTCCCGGAATGCTTCAAGAGAGATGGATATTGTAATGGAACTAATAGTCGTAAGGATAAAAACAACAACAGTAATGAGTTTCTCAGGTAAGGACGATGTATGACTGTTAGCATAACTGATGCAATCTTGGGCCCCTAGGGGTCCTCTTGTTTTTCCACTGACCCAACCCAAGACTGTACAGTCCACTGAATCACATCTCTGTTGCCAAGAGCTTTGTAGTTAATAAGTATCATTTAATAATCCTTAAAGTCTTGTAGCCCTTATGCTCTGCTGATCCTCAAACAATGACAACCTTTTGCTGACGTATTCCAGGAAAGTAGTTACTCCTCATAAATCTAGACTTAGGAACACAGGTCCTATTTTGAGCACCTAACTTAATACCCTGCTTTAATAATATAATTGTCCCAATGGCTCCTGGATGGTGTGGAATTCAGTCACCCATGTTTCTGGACCATTGCCCAATCTCACTTTGTAAGTTGTTTTTCAGCCACTCAGTAGTGTCTAATTCTTTGCAACCCCATGAATTGCAGCATGACAGGCTTCCCTGTCCTTCATTATCTCTTGGAGTTTGCTCAAACTCATGTCCAACCATTTTATCCCCTGTTGTTCCCTTCTCCTCCTGCCCTCAATATTTCCCAGCATCAGATTCTTTTCCAATGAGTTGGCTGTACCCATCAGGTGGCCAGAGTATTGGAGCTTCAGCTTCAGCATCAGTCCTTCCAGTGAATATTCAGGGTTGATTTCCTTTAGGATTGACTGCTTTGATTTCCTTGTTGTCCAAGGGACTCTCAAGGGTCTCCATCAGCACCACAGTTTTAAAGCATCAATTGTTAGGCTCTCACCCTTTTCTATGGTCCATTTCTCACATCCATACATGACCACTGGAAAAACCATAGCTTTGACCATATGGATTTTCGTCAGCAAAGTGATGTCTCTGCTTTTTAATATGCTGTCTCGGTTCATCATAGCTTTTCTTCCAAGGAGCAAGCATCTTTTAATTTCATGGCTGCAGTCACTGTTCATAGTGAATTTGGAGCCCAGGAAAGTAAACTCTGTCATTGTTTCCACATTTTCCCCATCTATGTGCCATAAAATGATGAGACAGGATGTCATGATGTTAGCTTTCTGAATGTTGAGTTTTAAGCCAGCTGTCCTCTTTAACAGCTGTTTTAATAGCTGTTTTAATGTCCAGTTTTAATAGCTGTCCTCTTTCAGCTTCATCAAGAGGCTCTTTTGTTTCTCTTCACTTTCTGCCAAGAGGGTAGTGTCATCTGCACATTTGAGGTTATTGATATTTCTCCTGGAAATTTTGATTCCAGCTTGAGCTTCATCTGCTGGGCATTTTGCATGATATAGCCTGCATATACATTAAAGAAGCAGGGTGACAATATACAGCCTTGATGTGCTCCTTTTCCAATTTGGAACTAATCTGTTGTTCCATGTCCAGTTCTAACTATTGCTTCTTGACCTGCATACAGATTTCGAAGGAGGCAGGAAAGGTGGTCTGGTATTCCCATGACTTGAAGAATTTTCCACAGTTTGTTGTGATCCTCACAATCAAAGGCTTTAGCGTAGTCAATGAAGCAGAAGTAGTTTTTTTTTATGGCATTCCCTTGCTTTCTCTATGATCAGTGGATGTTGACAATTTAATTTCTGGTTCCTCTGCCTTTTCTAAATCCAGCTTGTACATCTGGAAGTCTTGGTTCACATACTGTTGGAGCATAGCTTGAAGGATTTTGAGCATTACCTTGCTAGCATGTGAAATCCACACAATTGTGTGGCAGTTTGAACACTCTTTGGCATTGCCCTTCTTTGGGACTGAAATAAAAACTGAACTTTTCCCATCCTGTGGCCACTGCTGAGTTTTTGAAATTTGCTGGCATATTGAGTGGTGATAGCGTTCTGCCAAGAGAATGCACTGGTCATAGCAAACACCCTCTTCCAACAACACAAGAGACTCCTCTACACATGGACATCACCAGATGGTCAACACCAAAATCAGATTGATTATATTCTTTGCAGCCAAAGATGGAGAAGCTCTATACAGTCAGCAAAATCAAGACCAAGAGCTGACTGTGGCTCGGATCATGAACTCCTTATTGCCAAATTCTGACTGAAATTGAAGAAAGTGGAGAAAACCACTACACCATTCAGGTATGACCTAAATCAAATCCCTTATGACTATCCAGTGGAAGTGAGAAATAGATTTAAGGGACTAGATCTGATAGATAGAGTGCCTGATAAACTATGGATGGAGGTTTGTGACATTGTACAGGAGACAGGAATCAAGACCATCCCCAAGAAAAAGAAATGCAAAAAAGCAAAATGGCTGTCTGAGGAGGCCTTACAAATAGCTGTGAAAAGAAAAGGAGATGGGAAGATGGGAAGCAAAAAGCAAAGGAGAAAAGGAAAGATATACCCATTTGAATGCAGAGTTCCAAAGAATAGCAAAGAGAGATAAGAAAGCCTTCCTCAGTGATCAATGCAAAGAAATAGAGGAAAACAATAGAATGGGAAAGACTAGAGATCTCATCAAGAAAATTAGAGATACGAAGGGAATATTTCATGCAGAGATGGGCACAATAAAGGACAGAAATGGTAGGGACCTAACAGAAGCAGAAGATATTAAGAAGAGGTGGCAAAAATACACAGAAGAACTGTAAAAAAAAGATCTTCATGACCCAGATAATCACGATGGTGTGATCACTCACCTAGAGCCAGGCATCCTGGAATGTGAAGTCAAGTGGGCTTTTGGAAGCATCACTGTGAACAAAGCTAATGGAGGTGATGGAATTCCAGTTGAGCTATTTCAAATCCTAAAAGATGATGTTGTGAAAGTGCTGCACTCAATATGCCAGCAAATCTGGAAAACTCAGCAGTGGCCACAGGACTGGAAAAGGGCGGTTTTCATTCCAATCCCAAAGAAAGGCAATGCCAAAGAATGCTCAAACTACCACACAATTACACTCATCTCACAGGCTAGCAAAGTAATGCTCAAAATTCTCCAAGCCAGGCTTCAACAGAACGTGAACCGTGAACTTCCATATGTTCAAGCTGGATTTAGAAAACGCAGAGGAACCAGAGATCAAATTGCCAACATCTGCTGGATAATCAAAAAAGGAAGAGAGTTCCAGAAAAACATCGGCTTCTGCTTTATTGACAATGCCAAAGCCTTTGACTGTGTGGATCACAATAAACTGTGGGAAATGCTGAAAGAGATGGGAATACCAGACCACCTGACCTGCCTCTTGAGAAACCTGTATGCAAGTCAGGAAGCAACAGTTAGAACTGGACATGGAACAACAGACTGGTTCCAAATAGGAAAAGGAGTACATCAAGGCTGTATATTGTCACCCTGCTTATTTAACTTCTATGCAGAGTACATTATGAGAAACACTGGGCTGGAGGAAGCACAAGCTGGAATCAAGATTGCCGGGAGAAATATCAATAACCTCAGATATGCAGATGACACCACCCTTATGGCAGAAAGTGAAGAAGAACTAAAGAGCCTCTTGATGAAAGTGAAAGAGGAGAGTGAAAAAGTTGGCTGAAAGCTCAACATTCAGAAAACTAAGATCATGGCATCCGGTCCCATCACTTCATGGCAAATAGATGGGGAAACAGTGGAAACAGCAGCTGACTTTATTTTTTGAGCTCCAAAATCACTGCAGATGGTGATTGCAGCCTTGAAATTAAAAGATGCTTACTCCTTGGAAGGAAAGTTATGAGCAACCTAGACAGCATACTAAAAAACAGAGACATTACTTTGCCAACAAAGGTCCGTCTAGTCAAGACTATGGTTTTTCCAGTGGTCATGTATGGATGTGAGAGTTGGACTATAAAGAAAGCTGAGTGCTGAAGAATTGATGCTTTTGAACTGTGGTATCGGAGAAGACTCTTGAGAGCCCCTTGGACTGCAGGAGATCCAAGCAGTCCATCCTAAAGGAGATCAGTCCTGGGTGTTCATTGGAAGGACTTATGTTGAAGCTGAAACTCCTATACTTTGGCCACCTGATGCTAAGAGCTGACTCATTTGAAAAGACCCTGATGCTGGGAAAGATTGAGGGCCAGATGAGAAGGGGACAAAAGAGGATGAGATGGCTGGATGGCATCAACGACTCAATGTACATGGGTTTCAGTGGACTCCGGGAGTTGGTGATGGACAGGGAGGCCTGGCTTGCTGCGGTTCACGGGGTTGCAAAGAGTTGGACATGACTGAGCGACTGAACTGAACTGAACTGAGTGCTGAAGTTTAACAGCATCAACTTTTAGGATTTCAAATAGCTCAGGTGGAATTCCATCACCTCCACTAGCTTTGTTCATAGTAATGCTGATTGTAAACTGAAACATGATTATATGGAGCTGCCTGTCTTTCTTTCCGTCTCAAGATGCCATTTCATTTTGATGGGCACTTTTTGTTCCTTCTGTCCTCCAACAAAAAGAGAGGGGTGGGAGAAGTTTGGAGAGCTTCCCAGGTGGCTCCTTTGTAAGGAATCCTCCTGCCAATGCAGGAGACATAGGAGACGCAGATTAGATCCCTAGGTCAGGAAGATCCCTTGGAGGAGAAAATAGCAACCTTCTTCGTATTCCTGTCTGGAAAATCCCATAGACCAGTGGAGCTTTGTGGGCTATATGTAGTCCATGGGGTTGCAAAAAGTCAGACAGGACTGAGCTTCTGAGCAGGTACAAACAGGAGGAGTTAATTTCAGGCAGTTCAGGGAAAACAAAAGCTTGAAAAAGAATATTGAGAGAGTGGATGGGAGGTGAGCATGGAAGGAAAAGTCTCCTGTTCAAATAAAAAGCACATACAATACAGATACATATTAGCATCTATACAGAAATCAGTTGGTTATTGTGGTACTGTGAAATGTTCAGTGAATTTACATGAATAGGATTTTATAAAAGAGGATCATTTCCAAGCTGGAGATTTGAATGGAAGGAAATTGTTTTAGATGGAGGCACTATAGTATGGTAGTGGGGAGCTGGCTCTTTGGATCTAACAAATCTTTATTCAAAGCCTGGCTCTATCACTCACTTGTGGGTCTTTAGGCAAAGTACTTAATCTCCCTCAGACCTAGGTTCCTAATATACAAAATTAAGATCATAGTTCTTGCCTCACAAATTTATTGTGAGGATTAATTCCTATTTATAACATTTTACATATGGTGTTTGATATATAGTAAGAATTCCATTAATGTTGTCATTTACTCTAAGTGAATAGCAGGGACCCAGTAGGCAAGACTTGAGTGTGTACGTTGGGAGCAATTCCTGAGTAAATGTGCCAGGGCTGCTATGGTAGATTCTCCTTGTAAAACGCATTCCTATTTTGGGAGTCCTAAACTAAAACGGGGCCTTTTCCTTAAACACGTTCGTTCTTGGCTGCTTTCGTATTTCTTCTTTTTTTCTTCTATTTTCCCATGAAGGCAGGTACATTGAGCCCAACCCAGTCTAAGGCAGGTATGCTTTAGGAAACTTGTCTGCTGTAGAACAAGGAGAAAAGAGATAGGTCAAATTGTAGTGGGATGACTTCTAGTCCTGGAATAAAGACATCTTCGTCTTGTGATGCTATGCTGTTCTGTGACTCTAGCTCCTGCGAAAGGAGACAGAGATGAAATCTCAGAATAAAAGTTTTCAAATGCAATTAATTGTTCATTAGTATCCAGGAATGGCAGATATATGAAGTTTTTCTTTTCAGGGCAGGTCAAAGATGAGATTTGATTATACTTCTAAGAGTGTTATTTGCTTCTTAAAATTTCCTCTGGTATCTTTAACAATGTGTTGCCCAGAGAAGCATAAGAGGCATTGTCTAACCAAGAGAAGGTGCACTCCTCTGCATATATAGAGGCAAGAAACAGGAGCAGTAGTGGAGAAAGTCAGACCCAGCCTGCACAATGAAGAAGCAGAGTAAGAAGGAGGCAGCCCCACACTGTGAGCTAAGTAAGTAGCCAGCAATAAGCATATAATAGCCCAGGGACTCTACCCACCAGAGCAGACCTGGAACACGACAAGGAGGCTCCAGCCATTTTATTTTCTAGTTGCAGTAGACGTTCCCAAAGGAAAGGTTCTGTTCTGGAGGGACTTCATTAAGCCTTTCTGAAACTCCCCATATGTGTTGCAGAGAGATTCTCAGAATTAATTTGTGCATTTTCTTTTCTCTCTAGGAGAAATTCTCTATGGAAACCCACCTGTATCAGATGTTTGATGATTCTCAGCCCAGTTTTTTGGGTCCCTGAATTTGCTTGTACTTTGTCCTTTATTTGGATTTTGCTTTTTGCAGTTTACTCTCCTTTCCTCTTCTCTTGGACTCCTTTATCAACTAATAAAAATTTCTCCTAGCAGTTTTTACACGAAGAAAGATGTTGGAGGGTTTTATGCTTTTCTTCTCTAGATCTATGACTTGGTTAGATACGCTTGGTTACCTTTAAGGAAAGCGGTTATGGGGGCGATGTGGGGGCCGGTAGAGAGAGGTCTAAGAATGTTTCTGCAGCTGTAAAGGACATTGTAGAAAATTAGGGTGGTTAGTCAGACTATTTTCTCCCTTCTGAAGCACCACTAGCCTGGTCGTCATCTTCAGACAAAGACTGGGATGTGCGATTGAAACTGGGAATGGAGCGGAACTGCTTTTGGGTAGGTGGAAAATAAAGTTTGGGAGAAGAAGCGAGGCAGCTGAGTAGGAGAAAGGAAAATTCATTGCCGAGACTTCGGAATAGGGCACCTGATGCAGTCGAACTGGCTGCACTAGCTGATGCTTCGCGGTTCCTCCCAGGTGTGGGGCGCTCTTGGTGGGGCAGCAGATACTATGATGTGGCTCTGGGGGCGGGAGGTGGCTATACTTGGCAGGGTGGAGCTGGAATTCTCATAGAGCCGTGTCTCAGAAGAAATGATTTTGTCTTCCAGGGCCTAACGAGGCCACGGCGAGCTACAGCAGGAACCGTACTCGTCCGCAGGTTGCTAGCGGGGTGGGAGACTCCACAAGACAGTGTGGGTTGGACCAGCTCCAGCACTAGCTCCGCCGCAGACAGCTCCCGCCCAGGCCTCCGTGGCCCCGCCCCCAGTCAGCCTGGAGTGGGCGGAGACTCGGGGTCAGTAGTCAGCCTGCCACGCGCTTTGGCCCCACGGCGAATATGAAGAATCCAACCCAAAGGAATGTGCGGCAGCGATCCTGTGGGTCAGCCGCAGGGCGTGTAGGGGGAGGCTGGCGTGGGGCTGGCTCCAGGGATATGGAGCCGCTGGAGCGGGGACCGATTGTCAGGTGGTTGCGGAGCCGGTAAGGGGGGCAGCGGGCCAGGTCAGGGGTCACGCGGGCGCCCCGCTTTCCCGAGCTCCGGGCGGCTCGAGGGCCAGCCTGGGAGCAGGCGCCGCGGCCAGTATTTGGCGTGCGGGGCGCCAGGCGGGTCTGCGAGGGGCGGCGCGGGCTGGAGGGCCTGGACGCGGGTTCCAGACGGAGCTGCATTCTTCAAAGGAAGAGCGAGAGGAGGGCGCCGGGAGGGGGAGCGGGAAGTGAACGCCGGAGGTCGCAGGGGCCTCGCCCCTTCCCCGCCGCGGCCTAAAGAGACCTGAAGAGAAAATGGCTGAACCCCTGGGCGGACCTGCCGCGGTCCCGGGACCCGTGGTCGAAGGTCTGCTGACCCCGCTTCACGCCGCGGGAGAGGCCGACGGACGAGGGGCAAGGTCCCCTCGGCCTCCTTGTTATCTTCGGAGCCCTGATGCCCCGTCCGCTTCCTGGGCCTCCCGCCGCCCTAGTTCAGCGAAAGAATTCATTTTACTACGGGCGACATCCAAGAAGGGCCTCTTCGTGTGAAGGGCCTGGACAGACCGCTGAGTCCTGCTGTGTAGATCGGTTTTAGGGCTGTTTGTGCAGCCTCCAGGCTCAGGAACTTTTGTAGGGGCAACGCACTCCGTGTGTGAGAAGGGTGGCTGGCTGCTCGACATCTGTTCGGTTTCATAGGTTCGTGCTGTTGCAGCTATGTTTACTTTTGGACATTCTGTTTTGTTTTGTTTGTTTTGTTTTCAATTGGTTTCCCCCAATTCTCTTCATATATCAGACTTTTTCAAAGAGCATCATTGAAGAAGTTGAGTAACCTGGACTTGAGTTTTCCAGCGTGTAAAGATATTCTCATACCGTCCACTGCTTTCATAAGGAGTGTTACGAAGTTAAGGGAATGTGACACCTCTTTAAAGTAAAATCAGAAGCAAAAATTCTATGGAATGCGAGGCAAGAGGAGACAGGTTTCCAGAAACTTTTGCTGGCCATAGTTGTAGTGAATATTGCTGCAACTAGGGGACCTTGTGTTTCTCCCTTGATTCCTGTGGAATCTGAACCCCAACTAGTCTTGGCTCTGTAAACCTTTGAGCAAGATTCTTAGCCTCTTTGTTCCTTTGTTTCCACATGCTTAAAATGGGGATTGATAATATCAGTGGTAAAGAGCTGATGGTGAGTATTGAATTAATATGCATAACGTGCTCAGAACATTTCCTAGCATGTAGGAGTTTTTGTTATTATTACCTGTAAGTGCCTTCTTTCCCCTAAAAGATTCCACAATAAAGGAATTCTGATCCCCTGAACCTATTGCCCGTGAACCCTTAGGCCTGTTTTTTATCCTTGTCATTCATTACCTGAGGGTATAGTATGATTACCTGTGACAATAGACTCTCTGCTGAGTTTATTTTATCATTAACTAAGACTACATGGAAAACTCCAGCTATGCAGTACTGGGTCTGTCCATGATAGCTATGTTGGGTAAATGAAAACTTCTTTGACTGTTTAGTTTTTTATTGGATGATATTTCATTTATAGTCTTGGCCTAGGCCAGTTTTTCTTTTTTTTTTTCTGAAGTCAATGCCCCCCAAACCATGATTGCAGCATACTTGGTTCCTCCTGTTTCCAGGATGGCTGTGGGACTTGGGTGGAAAATTTTTGGGCAGCCTGGCTATACTTCTTGTTAGTGAATGGGGAAGCTGTACATAAATCTTACTCTACTGTTAGAAAATCAGCAGTAATCCCTTAGAATGTACACAGAGATACCAAGCAGCTTTGGTATCTTTTAAACATTTTTAAACATTTACTTATTTTGTTTATTATTTATTTGAGTGCATCGAGTCTCAGCTGTGATGCCTTCACGTCTCTCTGTGGTGCTGGCTCAGTAGTTTCCTCTCTGCATGTGGGATATTAGTTCCCCAACTGGGGATCAAATCTGCATCCCCTGTGTTGGAAAGTGGACTCTTCAAACCACTGGACCACCAGGGAAGTCCTTGGTTCAGTTTTGACTCAGTGAAGTGACGAGGTTACACACTGGTTTTTACAAAGCAGCATCTTTTCTAATATTTGACTTTTAATGCTAAGAGCTTGGGTGGGTGCTGTGAAATCAAAGATACCTTTATCCCCTATTTCCTTATTGTGTATATAAACAGAAATATCTGCTGACAGACTTACGCTCTTTATGTGAGCTTAAAAGTTTCTCTCAGGTTCTCTTGCTACTACTTGGAAGGCTCTAATGAAAGACTTCTGTCTTGAGATTCTCTCCTTCCAAAAAGCTGCTGTTTATATAGGTAGCAGAATTGGGACCTAATCGCAAAATGAGAAACTTTGAGTTTACAAAAAAGAACATTGTTTCATGCATAATATGCTGGCCTGATTTGACTGAAGTACATATGGTGTAAATTCAATTATTTTTTTTACTAGATGAATTAAGATTTTTAGCTGGAGTTTCAGTATCAAAGTCTCCAAATGAATAGAATGAATATACAGAAAAGTAGAAAGATACAATAGACCTGAAAAGCACTGTAAAAGCAATTCAAGATAATTAAGATTTATATAATTTTCACGCAACAGTAGGATACAAATTCTGTTCAAGCTCCCATAGACTGTAAACTAGGAGACACTGGAACATATCCAGGAACATGAAACAATGTGCAAAAATTTCATGATCTAAAGGTATTAAAATCATGCAGAGTCTGTTTCTTATCACTGTGGAATCATGTTACAAATCAATATCGAAAGATAAATTGCAAATAACCCACATATTTTCAAGTGCAATGTGACATTTACCAAGAGAAATCTTCGACTTAGCCTTTGAAAGTCTCAATATGTTCTGAAAAAAACAGAGGAGGTGATTGCAGAGAAAAAAGCATTTAAATGAGAAATTAGTATCAAAATAAAAAATTAATATTAAAAAAATTAATATTAAAGATACTTTAAACAAAATCCCATGTATTTGGAAATTAAATGTCCACTTTTAAATGATGGGTGTACCTGAGAAGGCTTAACAAGGAAAATTAGAAAATATTTGTAATAGAATGAAAATGAAAAGACTGTTTGCCAAGATTGTTGCATGAAGCTGAAGCTGCTCAAGGCAGTTAAATACAGTGTGGAATGTTGAATAAGGTATAAAAACAAATAATGGACATGCATATAATTTTGTGAAATCTGACTTGATGTTCTGATGAGAAAGTTGGAATCTAGGGAATTCCCTGTTGGCCCAGAGGTTAAGATTCAGTGCTTTCACTGTCAGGCTGGGGCTCCATCCTTGTCCTGGGAACTAAGATCCTACAAGCTGCATGGCACAGCAGAAAAAAAAGAAGTTGGAATCTAGGATCCATTTTCTCTCTTGGACAGAGATTTCACAGAAAAGATCAGACTTATTGTGTTTTATTAGCTCTGTAAGTAATTATGGGACTAATCATTTAGAATACTAATAGTAAAAATTTATTTAAATTTTAATTTATTTAACATTTTGTCTTGAGATACTTTTGTTTAAAATTATTTTCCAAGCACCTTTTCACACTTCATACTTGGAGAAAAAGCACACTACTATCTCGATTGTTTACTTTTTAAAGATAAACTTTCAAGGCCTGTTGTGAATAGGAATTTTCCTCAATTGTATTGAAGACTTCTGTGCCTTCTGAAACAGGATATCAGTCATCACAACAAAAATAATCTGTAATAATTGAATTGGTTCCTCATGAGTAGGTCAGAAATGAGAAACTTTTTATAATAATAACAATATTAATAATAATGTTCTTTTAAAAATAACTGCTCTTAACACTTTTGGGCACTTCTATTTTATTTTATTTATTTAATCAATTAATTTTTTGGCAGGGGAGTTCCTATGTTTTCTAAATTAGCATGAGGTGCTGTGTTTTACACTCCAGAAGATACCCCACCGCACCCCTACCCTCACCACCGGCTTCTGAGAAAATTGAAACTTGAGCTCACTTGAGTTGTTTGTTGGATCAAAAAGAGTTATAGATTCTATCCTTAAAAACCCATCAAAATGAGGGGAAGTCAGTCTTTTAAATATTTGGATTAATCTGGAGGCAAAGGCAGAGATTGAGTGATTGCCTGCAGACCTCTCTGTGGAGGCTGATTAAAACCCACTTCCCTGAAATACTTTTTACTTCAGTTTGGTTTTGAATTCTTGCCACCAAAATCATGATGAAAACTTTTACATTTTTTTCTGTTAAACATCTCTTAATCATATTCTGAAAACTGAGATTATTTTCAAGGTTATCTAATTCAGTAGAACAGTTATTCATTTCATATAGTAAGGGTTCAGTCATACAGAGTCACAGAATGCTTGTTTTGAACTTGTTTTTATTTGTTCTTGCTAATTCCTCTCCCTCTCTTCTCTCCTTTCCAGAATCCTGTTCTAAAAATTCAGACACTCAGGTATCCTCCATAGTATTGGGTCCTGCATCTTCTGTTCAGATACCTGTTCCAGATGGTAATTGATTGCTTTGTGCTATTGACTCATTTTTATTTGGAATTAGGCTTAAGCCAGTAACAGTTTACCATATTGTCCTTCTTGTCCTCTGTCCCATCAAAAATTGTCTGCATTTCCTATCTTCTGGGACTTCCCTGTAGCTCAGTCGGTAAAGAATCCACCTGCAGTGCAGGAGTCCGCCTGAAACACAGGAGACCCAGGTTCGATTCCTGGGTTAGGAAGATGCCCTGGAGAAGGAAATGGGAACCCACTCTAGTATTCTTGCCTGGGAAATCCATGGACAGAGGCGCCTGGCGGGCTACAGCCCACGGGGTTGCAAGAGTCGGACTAAAGCACCATTGTACCCCAACCAACAATATCATGGAGACCTGCTCCATTCAGGGGTCACCACCTGGTGCCTTAGGCTGTAAATGCAATGGATTTATAACCACAGAGACCTCCCTCATAACTTATTTCCGGTTCTGAGATGAGCTAAGATTAGCTTCAAGTTTGGTTTCTTATAGCAGTAGTGCTTAGCTAGGGCTTCCCTGGTGGTTCAGATGTTAAAGAATCTGCCTACAGTATGGGAGACCTGGGTTCGATCCCTGGGGTGGGAAGATCCCCTGGAGAAGGAAATGGCAGCCAACTCTAGTATTCTTTCTTGGAGAATTCCATGGGCAGAGGAGTCTGGCAGGCTACAGTCCATGGGGTGACAGAAAGTCGGACACGACTGAGCGACTAACACTTTGAGTACTTGAAAAGGCAGTATAACTTGCAGCCTGGCATAAAAACCTCTAGGGTGGTTTAGTTCAGTTTAGTCGCTCAGTTGTGTCCAACTCTTTGCGACCCCATGAATTGCAGCATGCCAGGCCTCCCTGTCCATCACCAACTCCCAGAGTTCACTCAAACTCATGTCCATCGAGTCGGTGATGCCATCCAGCCATCTCATCCTCTGTTGTCCCCTTTTCCTCCTGCCCCCAATCCCTCCCAGCATCAGAGTCTTTTCCAATGAGTCAACTCTTCGCTAGGGTGGTTAGGCTGCTTCAGATGAGAATGCAGCAGGAAAATACTGAACTAGCGCCTTATAGAGTATTTAATGAGACTGTGCTTTGACTAATCCTTCCTGATTCTAAATTTCTCTAGACTTAGCATTCTTTTTCTGTAAATTTCCTCCTTAGTTCAGTAACACTTAAGGTAAAGTGAGTCAGTTCCCTATAGAAAGAAAACTGCAAAGATATCTTGGTAACCCTGAGATTAGAGCTTTGTGGTTAAAAATAACCATTTGATGGCTACACACACTGAGTTTCCTAACTTTCTTGTCCCTTAACACTTTTCTCTCAGACCCTCTGTCTCCCTGCATTTAAAATGAGCAGCAAAATGCAGGAGGAAGGGAAACACCGATGATTAGTCTGCGATGAACCCTCCTGTCCTGAGGGTGATAACTACGCTCCTCCCCAAGCTGTTCACTGCAGATCTTAGTCAGATGGCAAAGGGTTCCTGTTTGGTGGTTTCCTTGCAGCTTCTGATTTTAGCCTGAAATGTGGCAGGATTTTGCAAGTTACCAATTTTGGGGGAAGCCTGATGGAGATATAATGTCCAAGGGTGATCCTTTGAGTTCAGTTCAGTCGCTCAGTCGTCTCCAACTCTTTGCAACCCCATGAATCACAGCACGCCAGGCCTCCCTGTCTATCACCAACTCCCGGAGTTCACTCAAACTCATGTCCATCGAGTCGGTAAATCCTACCAAATAACGGATGGAGGGTGGAAAGGGGAGTGTCCCATTAGCCTATTTCCTTCTAAAAGTTAAGATTTTAGGTTATCAGTGAGGCTAGTCTGGGGATGTTATATATTGAGCCCTAGACATCAGTGATTTTAGAAGAAAATGAAATGATTCTAAAAATTGGCAAATGATAATAGAAGTGTGAAAGTAGGGGGAAACCGTTTGTGAGATTAATGTTGAAAACTGATGTAGAGTTGAGTGACCGGGGAAGAGGGCTGAGAGGGAGCTTTATCACCATAACCATTTTTGTATTTCTCAAATTTTCAGCCATGTGAATGTATTGCCTATTCAAAATGTAATTTATTAACAATATAAATAAAAATAAAGTAAATTGAGATAGAGTCAGGTCAGTCTTATGTGTTTAGGTATTAAAAGATTTAATTTCAGTATTTCTAAGATGATTGTTAGTATTAGAGTATTTTGTTAATTTTAACTCATTTCTTTTCAAACTGTTAATTCAGAGGATGCTTTTGGAGACCATGGGGACTCTGCCAGTCTTGGTGCCCTCAACCCTGCCTACAGTAATTCCTCAATTCCTCAGTCCTCCGGGGGCCTCTCAGAGGAGCACTTCACCACCTACCTGGATGAGAATAATGCCGTTCTTGAGGAGAAGGTTAGTGACAGGTCCTTGGAGGAAAACATTATTATCTGGGGAAAACCTATGAATTCAGAGTCTGCTGGACAACTCAAAATCAACAACCTCAGAGTCAGTTCTGGCAGGCAGTCTCTGAAGACTGAATTTTTGTAGTCAGAATAAATGGAAACTGTTAAGGAAACTAAGGTCCTTGAAAAACACTTGCCAGGTTGTACTAGTGAGTATTTTTTGATCCAGAAAGGAGAATTTCAGGTTCCCTTTTTACGGTGCCTTTTGTCCAATTTGGATAGTACTGATATTCTTGCTGGGGTTTTAGAATGAAAGGCTGTTGGAAAGGGCAAGTAAGAGAAGGGTTGGACTCTTATTTGGACAGAGTTGATTGTCTAATTGATAAGCTGTGGAATAGATGGCAATTAAACTTGGACACACCCATGTCCAACTTCGGAAATCCTTTGTTTATGAAACTGATACTGTTGCTTTTTATGTGATAAAATAATAAATTAGATCAGTAGTTTGGAGGTGGGTGATAATTTTTTTATTTCTCCAAGAGACACTCTATTATTATTATTTTTTAACGTTTTATTCTGTACTGGACTATAGTCAATTATCAATGTGACAGTTTCAGGTGGCAGCAAAGGGAGTCAGCCATACATATGCATGTGTATCCATTCTCTCCCGAAGGTGACAATCATTTTGCTCTGTTTTCCTCTCTCGTACAGCACTCTTGTTTTAGCTTTCGTAAACTCTGGGTCTTCACAGGACCAGGACTTCTTATGAGCGTTGTGGATCCAGGAAACATTGAATGTGATTTGCAGTCTGGAGCACTGGCTGGATTTAAGGTGAACATGGAGTCCTCCCTCTTTCCTTTGTAAACACACACAGCGCACCACAGCCTTTTCCTCTGCTCTGCCTGCTGGGTATCAGCCTTGGTGGCTACATGCTGATACTTCATTGGCCCTGACGCTTAGGTGAAAAGTACTTTTCCATCTGTTTTTAAACTTTATTTTGTCATGTAGTTGGTTTTTAGTTTTATTTTACCCAGGTAGTTTCCTTGAACAAAAGTGAAACAGCAAATGGGAAAAACTAAGACTCAGAAAGGTGCAAGATGACCTAGCAAGTTCTGTGCAGAATGTGATAGAGAACTCAGTCATTGGATCCCTGAACGGGGCGCTTTGCTGAGTGTACTGTTTCCCATTCCCATTGCCAAACAACCAAACGCAAACTTCCAGTTGTTTCATGAGTGTAATGTTGGGATTTTGTTCTTCTGTAGCTGCTCTGGGTTCTTCTGTTGGCCACCATTGTCGGGGTCCTGCTCCAGACGCTTGCAGCTAGGCTGGGAGTGGTCACCGGGCTTCATCTTGCTGAAGTGTGTTACCGTCAGTATCCTAGGGTGAGCAGTGTTTGTCTGTTACTCATAGGTAACTGTGTGTCTGGCAACCTGTGCTGTCCCACCGTCTCCCCCCTCCCCCATACTGAAATAGTGGAGGAAGAGGGGATCTGTGTCCCAGAGGACTGGCAGTCCCAAGGGAAATTCTGTAGTTTCTCTTGCTGCTAAACCATGTTTCTGCACTCCTTCAAAATCTAACGAGATTCACATTTACCAGAAAGTTTGCTTAGACATTTCTGTGTGAGTAAACACTTACCTTTTACTATGCCTTTTGGCACCAAGCGGGGCCTAGTCCACAAAGGGGCGGGGCTGTTCTCTAAAGCTTTTTTTTCATTCATCCATATTACTCCATTACTTTGCATTATGCATATTTTCTTTTTTGTTTGTCTTTGCTGTCAATCTGAAGTGAGTTTTTTTCTTTTACTAGGGCATGTTTGGCAGGATCTTTGAATTTGTTAATGATGCTTTTTCATTTTACCTTGACCCTGGAGTTTACATTGTCCTCCATAGTTTCCTTCTGGATATTTAGGTCTTTCTTGTTCCTGCTTAAGTCACGAATGGATAGACACACGGTCTGGAAGATAGCTTTAAACCGACTTGATCTTTAGATAAGTATCTACCTCCAGTTTTTTCTTAAAGTTTAATCTCCTTTCCTGGCTGTGAGAGAGTATCTTTACCTGCCTTTTTTTGTTTTGTTTTTATATGCGTCTCAAAAAAAAAAAAAACCTGGTAATTTATAGTTTGTTTAGCTTCTCTTTCTTCATGTATCTCAGCTGTTGTTTTTTTGTGACTCTTTTTTCAGTAGTAGGTACATGGAAGTGGTCCCCCCACGGCCCCCTGCCCCCTGCCTCAATGAGCTTGCACTACTAAATTTCTTTCTGTTTAATTATTTGACGAGATTATCTTCCAGATTTTGTTATTGGACACCCAGTTCCAACACTTTGCCCTGAGTCCCTTTTGCATATCTGTCTTTTCACTTGCTTGTGCATTATTATATTAAGGATGACTCCAGCCTTTTCATGTTTGTTTTGTCTCTTCAGCTATGGTCAGGATAGATATTTTTTCTATAGTATTTATGTTCTCTCCTGAACAATATTTTGACCATTTTAGCATCCTCATTTCCCCCTAAGAATTTTAGGATTGTTTTTAGGCAAAAAAAAATTAAATGGAAATAATGAATGGAAATTCCATTTTTCTGTCAAGTGAAATGGAAGGAGAAGAAATTGACATCAGCTGTTGCCCTGACCTTGACTCATAGGCTCTGCCACAAAGAGCAGCCTGGCCCTCTCCATCAAGGGGCCAAAGCTGAGTTCTGGTCCTTCATCTCTAGACCTAAGGTTTAATAAAGGACTGTTTATGGATCACTGCCAAAATGTGAATTCTAAACTATGGGGTAAGTTCTTAGAAATGATTAATTAGAACCATATCTTTCTGCTGTTTGGTGTTTAGGTTCCACGAATCCTTCTGTGGCTGATGGTGGAGTTGGCTATCATTGGTGTAGATATGCAAGAAGTTATTGGCTCAGCTATTGCGATCAATCTCCTGTCTGCAGGCAGGTGAGAGGTTTGTCTTCTAGAAAGTAATCAATGTTTTGTGAGATTTCAAAACAAGTATAAAAACAAAAGTCCTTCCCTGGTGGCTTAGTGGTAAAGAATCTGCCTGTGAAGCAGTAGGTACAAGTTTGATCCCTCAATTGGGAAGATTTCCTGCTGAAGGAAATTGCACCCCACTCCAGTATTCTTGCTTGGGATGTCCTATGGATAGAGCCTGGTGGACTGCAATCAATGGAGTTGAAAAAGAACTGCACACGACTTAGAGACTAAGCAACAACATAAAAAGAAAAACACAAGTCATTTTCAATTTCCAAGATTCACTCAAGTATTATTTTTTCTGTAGAACCTTTCTGAAACTACCTTCCTTTCTCCTGGCAGATGTAGGCTCTGTATCTTTCATGTTCTCATGTTGAGTAATACATACCTGTGTTATCCAGTATGTGGCAGTGTGTATTATAATTAATTTGTATGTCAGTTTATCCCAAGTGAGGTCATTGAGAGAGAAGACCAGTGCTCTTCAGTTTTGTGTCCTGAATGTCTGAAATACTAGACAAAGTTTGAATGAATGTATTGTTTCACTTTGACAAACCTAGACAGTGTGTTAAAAAAGAAAGACATTACTTTAGTGACAGAGGTCCTTATAGTCAAGGCTATGGTCTTTCCAGTAGTCATGTACGGATGTGAGTGCTGGACCAAAAAAAAGGCTGAGTGCCGAAGAATCGCTGCTTTTGAACTATGGTGCTGGAGAAGACTCTTGAGTCCCTTAGACAGCAAGGAGATGAAACCAGTCAATCTTAAGGAAATCAACCCTGAAGACTCATCGGAAAGACGGATGGTGAGGCTGAGCTCTAATACTTCGGCCACCTGATGCGAATAGCTAGACTCATTGGTAAAAGACCCTGATGCTGGGGAAGATTTATGGCAGAAGGAGAAGAGGGCGACAGAGGACGAGATGGTTGGATGGCATCACTGATTCAATAGGCATGAACTTGGGCAGACTCTGGGAGATGAGATGGTGAGGCACAGGGAAGCCTGGCGTGCTGCAGTCCATGGGATCTCAAAGAGTTGAACACAACTTGATGACTGAACAGCAACAACAAATTGTTTCATTTAGTGCTGTGATCCTAAGCTACCCAGGGCCTGGCCTGCTTACCATGGATCCATTTTCCAAGTCCTTGCTCCTGCAAGTGTCAGATATCTGGAGAACTGTTGGGAAAAGAGTCATTCTCAATGTTTCTTTTCTTCCCTTAAATCTCTGTTTTTCATCTCTGACCTAGGATTCCACTATGGGGTGGAGTTCTCATCACCATTGCAGATACATTTGCATTTCTCTTTTTGGACAACTATGGTAAGGAGCATGGGAATGGAGGGGTCAGTCAGAGGAGCTGCTTTCCATGATGTGATTTACGGGGAAATCTGCCTTCTGTGGACTCACTGCTACATTTTCCCCTTCAGGTTTGCGAAAGCTAGAAGCATTTTTTGGTTTTATCTTCACTGTTATGGCCCTCACATTTGGCTATGAGGTGAGTATTACAGGCTATTCATTAACTTTATTTTTTTATTAGCTTTTTAAAACAAGATTTTTGTTCTTTTATTATAAGAGACAGTAGGTTTTAACAAAAAGCCAAATTCAACCTTATGCCAATTTTAAAGGAATGAATTGTAGTAAAGACTAGTGTCCAAGGAAGACCTGCAGGGACTGTTAGTTCAATTGATTAGAATTTCTGGAACTTTCCAAACTAATCTCCCAGGTTGGCCATCCCAATAACAGAACAGCCTTGGAGAGGGTTAGGAAAGGGGTTGCAGGGTTATTCTTGGCTGTTACCTAAACGGATTCTGTTTTTGCTCATCCTGGTTGACAGTAATTGCAGCTTGGACTGTCTCTGTATTGTAGCAATGAACTATAGGGGATACAGGGCCTATTTCCTGGTTTGTGCCCCAGTCCCAACACTCCACTGGGTTAAAACTAACTCTACCATTATATGTAGTGAAGTGAAACCCAGCACCTTTCTATGTCCAATTATTATAAACTGACTTCTCTTTATTGCCCTAGCTAGTAAGCTTTTAACAATACATCTGCTCTGAGTAGATGATATACCTTGGTCTAAGGCTTCCAAGGGAAATGCTGAACCAGGAAAAAAGTGTGTATGAGAAGTGTTTCTGAGTGAGTCTCAGCAGATGCTAGTGGTAAGCATAAGTGCTTTTTATATACGTGGTGAGCACAGAAGCATGGTTAGTGTGAGTAATCAAGAATTGACTCTATTCTAAGGTATGTCTGACAGGAGTTATTGTGGCACTAATATCAATAAGGCCGTTAGCAGCTGTTTGTTGCTTTAGAATATTAATTGCATTCTCTACATGTCTATTTTGTATATATAAAATACAATATGAAATGTCTGGACACTCCAGTCCTAAATTCTCTGAACTGTGCTGCTTGGTTTTTTTTGGGTGGTTCTGTGTTCCTCATTTCCTGTGTAGTTGTTGATGAAGGGGTTTAAGGAGTAAAGATGCAGTGTTTTCTAGTACTGTGTTACTCCCTAGTCTCATGCTCCAGAAAAGACTAATAGCTGTTCTGTTTGTGTGTAGTATGTTACAGTGAAACCCAGCCAGACCCAGGTCCTCAAAGGCATGTTCCTGCCATCCTGTTCAGGCTGTCGTACCCCACAGATCATGCAGGCTGTGGCCATCGTGGGCGCCATTATCATGCCACACAACATATACCTGCATTCTGCCTTAGTCAAGGTGAGCAAGACCTTTCTCATCTCAGTGGCCTGTGTAGTTCATGGGACCTTTTCCTTTAATTGCAAGGGACACACACTTAGTTTACAACTGTTAGAGCCCTGAAGGAGCACAGTGTTTTTCGACAGTTGGCCTCCACACAGTTGGACTCTGTTTTTATCACAAGGTGACCAGAGATAACAGACCCCATAGAGAAGAGACTAAAATCCCTCCTAAAAATACTGAAGATGTACCATGTTTCCCAGCTTTAAATCTCAGAAGCCTGAATGGCCCCCTAGTGGTCAGGGGAAAAAAGCCCAACCTGGCTTTTACCAGTCAGTCCAACACAATCATTAGCTGGGAGATTTCAGAGACTTTTGTCATTAAGGTTGTCTCCTGCTTAGGTCTGAAATCGGGTTGTTTTTGTAGGTCAGCAGTTCTTCCAGCCACAGTAACTGAGGGCTCAGAAGTCACTTGGTCACTTTTTCCAGTTTGGGGATGTGTGATATCATCACAGGGTCATGACTTCTTACTCAGTAAACCGGGATGTAAGCGGAATCGCACACATTTCATGTGATCAGTTGTTTGCCATTGAGGACTTTCAGTGGACTCCATACTCATGAAATATTGCAAGTAACTTGTTCCAACAGTTTAAAAAAACTGACTTTTGCTGTTACCTCTCTAGTCCAGACATATAGACCGAGCCAAAAGGCAGGAAGTTCGAGAAGCCAATAAGTACTTCTTCATTGACTGCTGCATTGCTCTCTTTGTTTCCTTTATCATCAACACCTGTGTCATCTCAGTGTTTGCGGAAGCATTTTTTGAGAAAACCAACGAGCAGGTGGTAAGTAAGCCAGGGACATGGGTAGTAGTGAGTGCGAGGGTAAAGAGAAAAGCTGACTGGGGCAGGAAAACGTGACAGTGACTTAGAGCGCAGAGCAAATAGATCTCAGTGCTGCCCACTAAATCATTGCTCCAGTCGTGGTTTACACTCTGGGGCTGTGGTGCAGCTCAGCCCATCCTTCCCAGCTTTTGACTGGGAAGGGGGTTTTCCTCGGACAAAGGTTGCCTCTTGCTGTTGTTAGTGGCTTCACATCTGTTTGCTCTTTCTCATCCCCTTTCCCTTCCTGTTTACCAACTACTGGCTGCGTGCCAGTCCTACTGGTGATGACAGGTTGGGAGGAATCAACACACAGAAAACAGAATCTGTGGCTAGGCAGGCTGTTTTGTCACTTTGAATTCTCTGTCCTCGTGACTCCTGATTGCCAGTCTGGTTTTGATGACTCCTTTTTTTCCCATCATAGGACCTCTGACTTCCGTCTCTGCTTTGACTAAGGGCTCCTATTCTGGGTGTCCTCTCATATTTGTGGCCAGTCTCTGCTCTCATCAGAATCCATGTCCAGTTTCTTGCCTTTAGCATCTGTCTCTTAGATGACCTGTGTGTGAGCTGTAGGAGAGGTCTTCTTAATTTGAGTCCTGACCTCAAAATTAAAAGTCGTTCCTAAACTGCTCTGGTTCCAGGTTGCAGTCTGTAAAAACAGCAGCAGTCCCCACACTCACCTTTTCCCAGACGATAACTCAACACTGGCTGTGGACATCTACAAAGGGGTAAACCTGTTCAGATTTCTGATCTTTGTCCCTGAATCAAGATTCTTAGCATAGTATCTGGTCTTTTCTGAGGGTTCACTTCAGAGCTCAGCATATCTTCTCTGGATTGTTGAGTATTGTTATTCAGAGGTCCCTTGCCAGACAAGCCTTTTGGATTATGGAAGGAAATATAAGATCAGCTGAAAATATGAATTGTATCCGTGATTCTTAAACTTGTGTTGATAGCATTTTGTGCTATAGGCGTTAATTGGCATCAAAGAAAGTGTTCTTAGTAAAGTGGTCTTTTTTTTTTTTATATATTTGTTCTCCTCCCCAACCCCTCATCCTTGTGGCTGGAGACTTTATTTATTTGGACCATGCTGTGTGGCGTGTGGGATCTAGTTCCCTGACCAGGGATCATCCCATGTCCCCTGCATTCGGAGCATGAAGTCTTAACCACTGGACTACCAGGAAAGTCCCAGGAAAGTGGTCTTTGTTGGGACCTCTCTGTCCCTTTTATGCCAGGTACATGGTGAACTCCAAGAGTAGAATAAATAGTATGCAGCATCTCCAGAATTCATTTGCACTTTATCTCCATTTCTATCACCGTCTTCTAGAATACTGTATTAAGGAATATAATTTGGGAAATGTAGACTTTGTTTTAATAGTTAACATATAAGTTGAGGATAAAGGCTTTAGGAGCCTAGAGAAGAGAAGGGACTAGGCTGAAGAGGAATGGGGGCCCATCCAGAAGAATTTAGGTTGAAAGCCTCTAGAATGAGGTCAGGACCCGAGTCTAACTTCTGGGACAGTGCCAGCGCAGCGCTTGGTAGAGGTGGGTGTGTAGCCAGGAATGGGGAGAGGTGACGCAGAGGAGCACTATGGGGTGTTGTCTCAGGTGATCTCTCTCCCTTGCCTCTCCAGGGTGTTGTGCTGGGGTGTTACTTCGGGCCTGCTGCTCTCTACATCTGGGCGGTGGGGATCCTGGCTGCGGGGCAGAGCTCCACTGTGACAGGAACCTATTCTGGCCAGTTTGTCATGGAGGTACATGCTGCTGTGACTGGGATAGACGAGAGGAAGAGGACGTTGCCCTTTTGTCCTTTCTTAATCCCATGCCTCTAAGGTCTTCCCGAACCTCCCCAGACCTTTTTCTGTTTCCTCTTCCAGACATTCATCCTGTTTCTGTGTTTTCTTCCAGGGATTCCTGAACCTAAAGTGGTCACGCTTTGCCCGAGTGAGTCTGACCCGCTCTATTGCCATCATCCCCGCTCTGCTTGTGGCTGTCTTCCAAGACATGGAGCATCTAACAGGGTTGAATGACATCCTGAATGTTCTTCAGAGCTTACAGGTGAGGAGGGAGCTGGGGAAACTCACATCCCGTTGAGTCAGGAGGCATTCTGTATTGCCCTTAGGTACCAAGCCTAGTGTGGGTGTGGGGAAAATTCAGAGGAAGAAAGGACACATTCTTGGTCTACAGTGAAAGCATATGAAATCTCTGGCATCTCAAAGGCTTTTAGAAATGACTTTTTTTTTTTCTAAGCCTGTTGAATGGGAATTATAAACGGTAATTACACAAAGAACACAATGTTATTGTTTGTTAATCCAAGCAAACATTAAATAATGTATAAGACACTCCTTGGTTTTATGGAGGTTAAGAAAATTTGGCAGATACAAATTTATTAAAGACACTATGAGCATAATTGATGCTAGGTTCATGTTACAGATTTCCACATAACCCTCCAGCATGTTGTGATGACAGGAATCATTTCTCACAGAGTAGGTGAGGCAGGGTCTGTGGTTCTGTTTTGCTAAGAGTGCTGCTCTCTGGGGTTTTACAGGAACCCTCCATAGCCTTGTCTGATCTTAGTTTTCTCTTTTCCAGCTTCCCTTTGCTCTCATACCCATTCTAACATATACGAGCTTGCGACCGGTCATGAGCGAATTTGCCAATGGACTGTGAGTGTGTTTCTTTTAGTTCCCAAAGATGTTTGGGGGAAGAGTATCTTCATCAAATAGGCCAGTCAGAAAATCAGTTCTAGGGGAGCTGTATGCTTTAAGAAGTGATTGCTAGAGCTGCCCCTTCAATCTACGTCTTAGAAAATAGAGACTACTGGGGACTTCCCTGAAACTAAGGTCTCGAATACCACAGAGAATGGCCAAAAATTAAAAACAAATAAGCACAACATTGTATATCAACTCTACTTCAATTTTTAAAAAGTTAAAAAAAAATGAAGATAGAGATTGTGTATGTAACAAAGGAGGGGAAGCATATTTTTTGTTCTAATACCTTTTCTGTCCATCTTTAAAGGATATGCATATTTGAAATGACTTGTTTCATCTCTAGAGACTCAAGACTTTTTGCAGTTTTAGGGCTTGTGTCATTTTTAGGGAATTAAATAATAGGGATTATTTGATAGTGTAACACTATTTTTCCTCTTTCTGTGTGTGTGTGTGTGTGTGCGCCACTCAGTCGTGTCTGATTCTTTGTGACCCATTGTAATTTGTGACCATGGCGTTCTTCTCCAGGCAAGAATACTGGAGTGGGTAGCCATTCCCTTCTCCATGGGATCTTCGTAACCCGGGGATTAAGCCCAGGTCTCCTGCACTGCAGGCAGATTCTTAGCTGACTGAACCACGGGGAGGGAAGCATTTCTTTCTCCCTAACATTGCATAACTTTGACCCTTTTAACCTAATCTGGGACATAAGATCTACTTTTAAGTTTATTTTGAAATGCTGCTTACTCCTGCCTAAGGAGATACAGTGTCTTTTTCCATCTGTGGACAGGGTGGACTATTCCACCGATAATTGTGCTGATTCTTTTGCAGAGGCTTGAGGATCGTGGGCGGTATCGTGGTCCTTATCATCTGTTCCATCAACATGTACTTTGTCGTGGTTTATGTCCAGGATGTAGGGCATATGGTATTGTATGTGGTGGCTGCAGTGGTCAGCGTAGCTTATCTGAGCTTTGTGTTTTACTTGGTAAGTCCAGTTGGAAGGGGCAGGGGTGGTCAAGGGGGGCTAACACGCAGAAGAGAAAGGACCCAAAAGAGCACATAGCTAGCTATCTTCAGGTTATTGACACAATTCACATGAAATCGTTAAACCAGCTGTGACTAAAGAATATTTTTAGCCATAAATTTTCCCTCGGTTCCTAAGTGCTGTCATTTTTCTGTCATTCCATCTGATTTCCATTCCTAATACTTCCTAACAAGAGAGTGTGGTATGTTTGAAAAACGCAAAGATCAGCCGTGTAGAAAGTAGAGAGTGGTAAAAGATGGGGCTGGAGAAGGGAGCTGTGTCATGTGATTTCAGATCTTTGGAGGGCAGCACATGTGGGTTCACAGCCCTGCCCAGCTCTACTATTTAATAGCTGTCCAATGTTGAAATTAGTAAATAGTGATATTCTCTCTTTGAATTTTTCTAGAATTATTAAAAATGATGGTTATAAAACATAGCTCTGTAAAAAAGGAATGCAGAATTATGTATACCTAGATAATCAAAAAAGTATCAAAAGTCTAGAGCAAATTATGTAAAAATGGTAAGAGTAGATGCCTTAGGATGGTGGAATTATGGATATATTCTTTCTCTATTTTGCAGATCTATAATGTTACTTATATCAGTGAAAAGCAGTGATAGCTACAACACATCCACCTCCCTGTTCTACACAGGTTTCTCTAAAAAACACAGGGTTCAGGATTAGGGACAGCAGAATTTATAATGTATCTGCTACAGAGAATGGCAAGGCTGGAAGGTAGAAACCCCCTGCTCATCTTTCTAACACTGACCTAGTTCCCATGCCTGGAGAAGGCAATGGCAACCCACTCCAGTACTCTTGCCTGGAAAATCCCATGGACGAAGGAGCCTGGTAGACTGCAGTCCATGGGTTCGGTAAGAGTCAGACACTACTGAGCGACTTCACTTTCACTTTTCACTTTCATCCATTGGAGAAGAAAATGGCAACCCACTCCAGTACTCTTGCTTGGAAAATTCCATGGATGGAGGAGCCTGGTGGGCTGCAGTCCATGGGGTCAGTAAGAGTCGGACACGACTGAGCGACTTCACTTGCACTTTTTACTTTCATGCATTGGAGAAGGAAATGGCAACCCACTCCAGTGTTCTTGCCTGGAGAATCCCAGGGATGGGGGAGCCTGGTGGGCTGCCATCTATGGGGTCGCACAGAGTCGGACACGACTGAAGCGACTTAGCAGCAGTAGTTCCCATGCCAGTATCTGCCACAGGGTAGGTACTTGATTGGGAGAACATTTTAGTAAATATTGAAAAATTATGACTTGAGTAGATACATCTCTTCTTTTTTCCTCCTGAGTGAACCATGGGCAAAATAAGATTATGATGAGCCTGTAATATAGGGACTTACTCTAAGGAAACCCAAGTAACTGAGTATGGTCTTGACAGAAATTGTTTTAAAAATTCGCAGCAAGGCATTCTCTGGTGGTATAGTCATTAGGATTTCGGGCTTTCACTTCAAAGTCCCAGACAGACAGACAGACTCACATACCCCCACCCAAAGAAAATGCTGTAGAAGTTAAGGGGATCTTTCCTTCATGCAGATGTGCTGAATTGTTCTCAGTCAGCCTGACACTATAGAATTGTTGAAGACCTACTTTTAAGGCCGAGCACTGATTCTACAGTGAAGTACTACTGTTTAATCAGGAGACTATCTCGATTTTATTAGTCAGTCATTCCCCGTAGTGCAAGGAATGTGATAAGCCTGAACAAAAGTGGTATTCTTGGAACTCTCCCAATCAGATAAAAGAAGCAAACACCGAGCAGTAGGAACAAAGGGAACTGAGTATCAAAATCAGCACAACAAAGAAGTTTGCATCTGAGCAGTGCAATGTGGGCGGTGCAGCGGGCTAGGGCTCTCCACAGAGTTTGGTGAATGATGACTGTGTTTTCTTTCAGGGTTGGCAGTGTTTCATTGCACTGGGCATGTCCTTCCTGGACTCTGGACACACACGGTAAGCATCTCTGAAGTCCTGCTGAGCGAAGATGCTATCCATGGCTACACTAAGTAAACACTGTCTGCAGGTACCATCAGTGTTTCTATGGTTTACTGTGTGAACATAGCCAGACGTATGTGTTGCACAGACTGCATTTAGGACTCAACTGTTTGTTGGAAAAGGCTTTGTTGTGTGTGTTTGAAAGATGGCATTATTTTTCTCTCTGAACTCTAACCTGGGAACTGGATTAGGTAGGATCCTTGACAACTTGACGTCTGCTTCTCTCAAACAACTTTGAACTCTTTTGCTGCCCAAGGGCCAGCTTCTTTTATCTTTTTGAAGCATAATCCTCTATGTAAGATTGTGAGAAAGACTGACTGTATGTTAAAAAAACATATTTAGTAATTCAACAAATTTTTTATAATACAAAGTACAGAATACGTGTGCAAGTTTAGTTTATCCAATGACAGTGCATTTAAAGGCTGCGAAATACTTTCCTTATGCATACCCTTTGAATAATTGTTTTTTCTTTACATCTGTTTAATGTCTTATCTCCTTTAGTAGAATCAAGGGAAAGCAGTTTGTGTTATTCATAGCTATACTCCCAAAACCTAAAGTAGTGTCTCAGTTCAGTTCAGTTGCTCGTCCAGCTCTTTGCGACCCCATGGACTGCAGCATGCCAGGTTTCCTTTTCCATCAACAACTCCTGGAGCCTACTCAAGCTCATGTCCATCCAACCATCTCATCCCTTCTCCTGCCTTCAATCTCTCCCAGCATCAAGGTCTTTTCCAATGAGTCAGCTTTTCGCATCAGGTGGCCAAAGTATTGGAGTTTCAGCTTCAGCACCAGTCCTTCCAATAAATATTCAGGGTTGATTTCCTTTAGGATTGACTGGTTTGATTTCTTTGCAGTCCAAGGGACTCTCAAGAGTCTTCTCCAACACCACAGTTCAAAAGCATCAATCCTTCAGTGCTCGGTTCTCTTTATGGTCCAATTCTCACATCGATAATAACTACTAGAAAAATCCTAGCTTTGACTGTACGGACCTTTGTTGGCAAAATAATGTCTCTGCTTTTTAATATGTTGTCTAGGTTTGTCGTAGCTTTTCTTCCAAGGAGCAAGTGTCTTTTAATTTTATTTTCAATTTAATTTATTTAAATTATAATAAAATTTGATTTTATTTTCAATTTAATTTTAATTAAGTAGTGCCTAAGATATATTAAGTGCTCAGTAAAGTGTTTATTGCATAAAAGGTTAGCAAAGATTTTTGACTGCTACATATGGACAATGAACTTAGAAATGTGAACAATAATATATTTGCAAAGTGTCACACTGGAATTTTCTTCCACTTAGAAAACCTTAAACCTGTTCTCATTTTTCAACAAGCTTATGAACCTATCTCTCTGATGGATGGAGGTGTCAGTGCCATTGAAGGATACGAGAAGAGATTGTTCCACGTTGCTCTCTTTCCGTACTCCAACATGACTACAATTTTGATTATTGTAAAGAGTTTGTTTCAGGATTCCTCAAAATCTACGACTCTTGGTTTCAAAGCCATTGTGCAAGTTTAGTGTTGAAATCTACTAGTGTTGGAGGGTCTCCTCTAGAGGCGTGGGTCAGCAGTGGCTCACTGCAGGGACTGGGGCACTGGTACCAGCAGTCCTCTGGATTATTTTAATTATAAAGTAATAAATTTTTAATTATAAAAGATTAAATCTCAACTAGGGTGGCTTGATCCATATTAATAAAAATCATGAGATAATTTACCCCTATCAGGTTCAGGATTCTTTTAATTTATTTTCACTTTAAATTTCTCAGTGGCAGTTAAGAGGGACGAGAAAGCATAAAAAAGATGATATATGGACGTACGGTAAAACTCACTTGTAGGGGATGGTAACTAATCTGTTAGAAAATCACTTGAACAATTTTCTGCAGAGATTAAATAAAGAGTTTATCAAAATTTTCTTTGGAGTCCTGATTTTAATAATTCTCATATTAGCACAGAGCTCTCCTGATGGTATTTCTTATTGAACACTAGACTTGGGAAACCTTCCCCTTCCTCCTCCAGGAGGGTAGCGATAGAAAAAAATGGTAGCATTTATGAACTGATGTTCTCAAGAGACATTAGAGTGAGGAGAAGAAGAAAAGGAGCCATCTGTTTTATTCCTAAAAAACACCTTCTACCAGAATTGTCATGTTTTTCTGAAGCATGCCCAAGACGACTTGCAAGGCAATCTCAGGAGCTCTGGATGTAAGCGTTGGAAAGCTTGCTCCCTCTCAGCGAGTCCTTTGGTGTCACTGGTTGCCAAGTTCTCTCTGCAGGGTTGCACTGGGCTACCTCTCTTCAGCCATTCCCTCAGAGGGAAAAACTTTGAGACCAGATGGTGGAGCTCTGGAGTCATAGGAAATGGGTCCCTTCAGCATGGAGCTGCTGCTCTTCAGCCACTTCTGACATTTTTACATGTGGAGCCTGACACCATGTGATTATCTCAAACCAAATCACATTGTCTGCTGCTACTGCTGCTGCTAAGTCACTTCAGTCGTGTCCGACTCTGTGTGACCCCATAGATGGCAGCCCACCAGGCTCCCCCGTCCCTGGGATTCTCCAGGCAAGAACACTGGAGTGGGTTGCCATTTCCTTCTCCAATGCAGGAAAGTGAAAAGTGAAAGTGAAGTCGCTCAGTCGTGTCCAACTCTTCGCAACCCCATGGACTGCAGCCTACCAGGCTCCTCTGTCCATGGGATTTTCCAGGCAAGAGTACTGGAGTGGGGTGCCATTGCCTTCTCGATCACATTGTCTGGTGGAGATAAATAATGCATTCTTTTATAGCCACTGACTTGGTGAGAACAGTAATGGGAATGCAATCAAAGGACTTTTCATTTTGGTGTCTTCCTTCTGTAATTCCTGTTGATTGATATTCTCTCTTCACCTGAGCCCTTAAAGGCATTGTTTCCAATAAAGCGCAGACTGAATGGACTGTTTTATATCTCATTAAGGGTAAACTGGGGGCTTCTCTGTTGGCTCAGATGGTAAAAAATCCATCTGGAGTGCAGGAAACCCAGATTTGATCCCAGGGTTGGGAAGATCTCCCAGAGAAAGGAATGGCAACCTACTCTAGTATTCTTGCCTGGAGAATCCCATTGTTAGAGGAGCCTGGCAGGCTACAGTCCTTGGGGTCGCAAAGAGTAACATACGACTGAGTAACATTAACTCGCTAACTAAGGGTAAACTGATGTGTTCCACTGACCATACCTTTACCTCAACCCTTCCAGTGACATAACACAGAATCATGAGAGGAAAATTCCCTAGCCATTATTCCTCACATCCCTTTCTTTCCCTAATATCATTCCCTAAACTGGTTACAAGGGCACTCTGAAAATAACTGGGGACTGACATCTTAAGTTCTCATCTGGCCTCAGTAGGTGAGGGCCATGTTGACAAAGTTCTTTGTAAAGACAGTACACTAACATTTACTTTTCCCCAAAGTCTGGGTAGGTCTGGTCAGTCTCAGATTTACAGATGTTTCAAAACCCAGGTAAAAGCTGCTAGTTTTCTTTTTAAAGTTATATATATGACTTGCAGTGATGGAAAATTTCTTCCCAGTTAAGCTGCTGTTTATATCACTATATGTGTAGTATTTTTACAGTGTTAACACCCTCATGCTATATATTCCATCAGATGCTCTCACATGTAAAGTGTACTTTCTGTTCAGCCAGTACTTTGGCTACAGTAAACAACATTTGAAATTGAAATCTTCCAGCGCCAGCGTATGCAGTCTGTGTGGCATAAAATAACTGCTGCTACAGCATACTGGGAATTAACAGGGATGGGGAAGAGCTGCAGTTTGGCTCCTGTGAGGTCCGTTAGTGGTTTTGGGAGTTGTTAAAATGAGCTTTTAGTGACATATAACAATATGTACACTTAGTTTGTCATTTAAAAGTTTTTTTTTCTTTTTTCAATTTGGTTTCCTGGGTATTCTTTTAACCTTGAAAATACTCTGTTAATGGGTCTCAACACGTTTGAAATACTGAAACATCAACTACCACCTGGAGAACACATTAGACCCACAGTGTTAGTGATTCTTCTCTTTGTAAGAGTTAGAGAAATACAGTTTACACCTGGATATCCAGGGATGCTGACCCTCTGTGGAATAAAAAAAATAATTGGCCTGTAATCTATAGTTAGCTCTTCATGTTTATACTCAGCCCTTCATGTCCAGTGTTCCTCTGAATCTGTGATTCTGCATTCTCAAATTCACCCGACTTGGGATCATGTATTTCTGTAGCATTTAATATTGAAAAAAAATCTGTGTGGGAGCAGACCCTCAAGGTTCAAATTTACAGCGTTCAAGCCTCAACATACGTTTAGTTCTGAGAAGACTTGAATTGTCGACAACAAACACTAATTTCTACTACCGATTTAGTTAGTTTTGCTGTTGGTAAAGATTACATCGTTACTATATTTAAAGTTGAAAAAAATGGTCATTTTGCATTTCTCTGCTCTAAGCTGAATATTTTTCTGTCTGTAGTCTTGTTTCACCATTGAGGTAGGCTTTTATATTCTGTATATGCTGCCAACAAAAAGTATGTGTATTTGAAAAGAGAAATGAAAATTGTTTAGCTTAGATATGAAAGCATTCTGGCAGACTGTTGAGGTCCTTTAATGGACCGGAACCTGGTGGTCCGGAGTCGACTGATAAGAAAGTAAAGGAGAGAGAAAGAGGCTGATATTCCTTGGTTATGCAGAAAGCCAATAAAGCCCCTGCACGGGGCTTGCTCTGTTCACGAAGGCTTCAGGCACCCTCTCGATGGGGTGAAGGCGCAGAGCGCCTTCTCAAGAGGGTCTTAGAAGCCTGGGCAGGAAAGTGAACTCAGAGAGCCTCTGCATTCCAGGGGATCAGCCTGAAAAAGAGAGGGAGAGTGAGAGAGTGAGAAAGAAAGACACGGGGACCAAAGCTCTGATGGAGCAAAGGTGTTTTAATCAACATGGTGTGGGCATTTATACTGTCTTACAAGGTAGTTATTCTCAGCAAAGATAAAGATTAAAATTCCAGACTTATAAAACATAGGCGATCCATATTAGACTTGTAAACAATCACTTTTACCATATGATTCACAAGAAGGAAGAGGGTACTTATCACTGTATAGAAAAACTAATGAAGGAAATGCCTGGATTCTTCAGCCCCCAGGAGAGGCTTGCCTCTCCTCTTAATTCCTGAGTATTCAGGAATTAATAAGGAGCAGAGAATTCCTGACAGATCCAAAAGAGCACACAGGAAGCCTCCTGTTAAATGCTTCCTGATAGCAGACCAGATATAAATACAAAGACCAAGCTCAGACACAGTAACCTGCTAGGCTTGTCACCAAACACACGGCAGGAAAAGCTAAGTCACTTAGTTTGTCCCAGGAGTGTCACTAGAGCTTCATTTTCCCTTTGTCTATTGCAAGCTTCCCCTGTCTGTCTTACAGGAATTGAATACTGTAAGTTACACCATAGAAATTATCTCAGAGTTTTGTTCTACATTTGTCCTTCCTCCCTTATTACTTTTTTTTTTTTTAAATGTGCCATGTGGCTTATGGAATCTTAGCTTCCTGACCAGGGATTGCACCTGGGCCTGTGGCAGTGAAAGTCTGGAGTCATAACCACTAAGCCACTAGGGAACTCTTTATTTGGGTTTAATTTCAGAACTAAAATAAGATGCATAACACTTTGAAGGTCCTGATTTTAGACATTTCCTTTAGCTCTGCCCTCTGCAGTGCTTTCTGTTTCTTCCACGGACAGGACCAGTGAGTCCAGATGTGTCACCTTCTTTTGACACCTTAGCTTGGGACTGTTAAAAATGACTAACGCATGCTAGTTGGGTGTCTAAGCACTCACGTTTGTGTGTGTGTGTATTGGGGGGCACTCAGTCGTGTCTGACTCTGTGACCCCATGGGCTATAGTCTGCCAGGCTCCTCTGTCCATGAGATTTTCCAGGCAGGAATACTGAAGCAGGTTGCCATGCCCTCCTCCAGGTATCTTCCGGACCCAGGGATCAGACTCGAGACTCTTGCACCTCCTGCATTGGCAGGAAGATTCTTTACCACTGCACCACCTAGGAAGCCCAAGCACTCACATGATCTCATGTAATTCTTATAACAAAAGGATATAGATAAGGCAACTGAAGGACCAAAAATTAAAACATATCACCAGTAAGTGGGCAGTTGACCTTTGAACCTGACTAGCTTAATTCTAGAGCCCATGTTACCATTACCAACCATCCTATACAATATACAGTATACACTTTGTAGTATACATTTTAAGACACCAAGCTTTGGTGTCTAGCAGCATCCAGAATAGCACCATATCAAAGATACTTTTCTTAATGCTCTGAAGAGTGCTATAGTACATTAGGTCAAAAGTTGCCAATTGATAGGCTAATTTTGTTTGGCCTGTGCTAAATTTTCAAAAGTACCTGAATGCTTTTTCTGGTAGGTGTAGAAAATGGGCAGGGCCAGTAATAGCTAAGAACTGATAGTTTATTCATTTCCATAGCCCTGTGCCCTTGAAAGGTTTAGCCAATTCCTCTGCCATTTAGCCCCAGTTCTCAGTGTCCCCAAGCAATACCACAAACTTATCCAAAGAAGGAGTTTTCTCTACTAAGTCATCAAGTGATATAATCTGGAGGTCATAGGACTAAAAATGCAGCCCTTGCTTACTACAAGCCCACCCCACCACCTTGAGAATAGGCTGCAGTGAATTGCCCGATATCTGATAATTGCTCTTGGTTATTAAGACCTTAAGTCATAAGACCCTAAATTTGTGTGAAAGGTGAAGTGCTGTTATTCTGCCCTAAGGCCAGTGTGTTTCAGTAATTGCTAGCCTGATAGTTGAGAATAGTTTTTATCACAGGCTCCATTTTGTCTCATCTTCTTACAGTCATCACAATCCTCTGATGGGCATTTTTAATGTCTAAAAAAATATCGAAGACCTAAATGAGTTAGGCTTCCCAGATGGCGCAGTGGTAAAGAATCTGCCTGTCAGTGCAGGAGAAACAAGAGATGTGGGTTTGATCCCTGGATTGGGGAAAATCCCCTACAGTAGGAAATGGCAACCCATTCTAGTATTCTTGCCTGGAAAAATATTCATGGACAGAAGAGCTGGTGGGCTATAGTCCATGGGGTCACAAAGAGTCAGACACGCCTGAGCACAGACATCACACACACAAAATGTGGTAGCTTATTAATGTCCTTGGCATTTTCAAATGTACCATTTTTTCTGGTTTTACAAATGAGTAGGATAAGGCTTCAGAAGGATACATGACTTGCTCAAGGTCACAGGGAGTGGCATAGTTGGAGCTTGATCCCAGCCCCAGTGCCTTTTCCACTACACTGTACTAGTCCATAGGGTCAGAGTCAGACATGACTGAAGTGACTTAGCACGCATGCATACTGTTAATTTATTGTGTGCATTCAGCATACTGCCTATTCATAGTCTTATTTAATTCTTATAACAAAAAAATCAGCCTCTAAATTACAGATGAGGTAACTGAAAGAGCCAAAAGAGGCTGTTACCAGGGGCAACAACATTCCTAAAATCCCAGGTAATACCAGTAGGGCTAAAAGGAGACTCAGTGATTGTCCCACGGTGAATGCAGAGAAGAAAAACAGGGTAAGCTCCATCTTCACAAATGCCAGTACAAACCGTCTGGATTAAGTCTCCAGGAGTGGGTCTGGCAATATGTTTTTTTGCTTTGTTTTCATATTTATTTTTGATCTGCACTGGGTCTTGGTTGCGTCTCAAGGGATCTTTTGTCACCGTGCGCAGGCTTCTCTCTAGTTGCTGCTTGTGGGCTCCAGAGCTAGAGCTTGCTCAGTTGCTCCCAGGCACGTGAGATCACAGTTCCCTGACCAGGGGTCAAACTATGTCTTCTGCCTGGCAAGGCGGATTCTTAACCCCTGGATCACCAGAGAAGTGTCTGGCAGTGTGTTGTAAAAGCAGCTGAAGTACTTCTTATTCAGTCTGATAAGTGTTCGGGACCCATAGATTTTTTCCTGTTCCCTTAGCACATGCCATGTTATGTTTCTTTCTTTAAATGGAAGACTTTTCTCTGCTCAGGTGCCAAAGGATAATAGAGCCCAGATAACAGGGCTCGGGATTTAGATTATTTGAAATTTGATTTCTTTTCTCTGTTTCGGCTGCACTGTGCAGCTTGTGGGATCTTAGTTCCCTGACCTGGGATTGAACCCGAACACTCAGCAGGGAAAGCACAAAGTACTAATCACTGGACCACCAGGGAATTCCCTGAAATTTGAGTTCTAACACACTCGATATTAAGGTATAAAAGCTCACAATACATTTGCTCTTAATATCCTGATCAGAAACACCCATGCGGAGGTAGAGTATGTCACAAGGATAGTTAAAGTGAAAATTTTGTATTTGGCATTTAACAAATCCTTAACTATTTCAGCTCCTGTCAGTTATTTTATATATGTCGTAAACCATTCATATATTTATAAGCCATTTATTTTCTGAAAGAAAATCAGTATAGCAGAACTGAAATAAGAGCTACTTTTATATGCTGATTATAGATATTTGAATGCCAATTTTAAATACTTATAAATCAGTCTAACTCTTTTCCATCTTTTTGTCCTCAGCACCATCTGGGATTGACAGTTCAACCTGAACTCTACCTTCTGAACACCGTGGACGCTGACTCACTTGTGTCTAGATGACGGACAGCCTCAGGGACTATAGAAGACCCACTTTCTCGTAGTCCTTTTGTGCCAAGTGTCCTGTTAACATTTCTCTGTTAGTTCAGTCGTGAGTTTTGTTCAGATGTTTTGAACAAAAGGTACAGATTTCCTCATAGGGTAGATTTTGTCACAGTGTTAAAGCTGACAGCTATTAAGTGTAGGTCAGAGACCCACCACCTCACAACAGTCCTACAGCTGCCGGAGTTAAATGATTAGCCTGTGGTGGCCACACACCCCTATGGGCTTTCGTCTGGACTTCTGGAATTTTAAAAGTATATATGTGTGTATGTTTATGTAAACCTGAACTTACTAGTTTGGGTAGAGTTTTATATAAAAAGGATATTTTTTATTTTATTTTTTTAAAGAATGTTGTTTCAGATAAACCAGATATTTTGCCTGAATCACAAGTGACAAAGGAATAAGAGCACTGTTCTTTTTCAGAATGAGCTGGTCAAATTGACTTACTTTAAAAGTGATACTTGACTATGGCCAGTTGAACTTGACTTGGATTTAATCGACCTATCCTTGGTAGCTACTGATACTAGCACATCAATTCCAAAGAAAACATTTCTTTTATCCGGCAGTTGTATTTCATCCTGGTTGCTGGCATGCTCTGTGATTGTTATTTTCTTTCTTGTTGTTTTTCTTGAATTTTTCTTCAGTGATATGATGGTATTTTCCAAAGAGCTTAATACCTAGTAACAATATCCAGAAGTCATTCTGGATTCTGGTCATTCTTTAACCAATGATCGTTTTCCATGCTGCTTTGGAACTCAGCCCATTCTAGCACTTTAGGTATAAAAAGAATTCTAACACTGAACTTTATAAAGCCCAACAGAAGATAATGGAGATATTAGTTTTCTTTCTAATATGTGTATAGTCCCAGTTTTTCTTCCCACTTTTTCCATTAATACTCAAACACCATTTCTAGGCCAAAGTCTATTCCTAATAGCCTTTGGAAATATTTCTAATATTTCTAATGCAACTCTCCTAGGGAATGCTAAGCATTTAAAGTTATTTATACCAAGTACTTTGAGACTAGAAGTAGACTGGGACTTGGAAGATACTGTCACAAACTGCCTGCCCACATGTGGATTATAGAGTTTTTTTTGACTCCTCTTCCTAACCAAGATTTTTTTCCATAAAATTTTTATAATACATCATTTAATACCTAAAACTTGAAAGTTTCTGCCTATTGATCTGATTGAAAAGTCAGAGGATTCTGAACACCAGGCTCACACCCCTTAATGGAAGTGCAGTTGGCTTACACTGAATGGCAGCTATCCGTTCTTAATGGAATACAGTCTGTGCCTTCTCTCCTTTTCTCCCAGCCCCAAAGACACTGAGTTTGCAAGCCCTGCAGCCTTTGTATGTTTGAGCATCATTTTCCTCTTTCAGCGTAAACCTTGCTGCCTTATTTTAAAACTTAGGACCTTTCAGTAAGACTTAAAAAAAAAAAAATCCAGACATTACCTTTGTTGATTTGTAATGATTTGATCCTCTGAGTGTCAGGGATATTTTTTCCAAGATGATTCTTTAAAAATCCCTCATTTCTACTTCGTGGCCTTTGAAATTTCTGATAAGAGCAACAGCCTTGCATCCCAGGTTAGAGAGCTTGTGATCTTAAAAGTAAAACTGAATTAACATCATTTATCAGCTCTTATTTGAAAAAGAGACTTAAAAAATGAATTTCAGTGTTTTGGTTTCTTTATACAGAGACAGCAACTCTAGATGAATCAGTTTGTTGGGTTTTTCTTCCCTCCCTGGGCAAGTGTCCAGATGTTCATTTCTCAGTAGTTTCATTACCAGAGAATGTTTGGGGAAAGAAAAAAGCAAAAAAAAAAATCCTGTTATACAGCTCATGAGAAAGATAAGGTGGTTGGTTAAACAGAGATTAAGTTCTTGGGGGCATTTCTGTAGCTTATCTCCATTCTTTAATTGTATGTTACTAGGAATAGACTAGAGTTTGCAGAAATTTATTTATAAGTATACCCCTCAGGTCATACAACTCCTGTAATCAGAAAACTTGATATAAAGCAAAAACTAGGTCATGCCAAAACCAGTGGAGGAGACTGATGTTTAAAGATTGAGTCTTGGGTAGATGTTTTTGCTAAGTTAAGAGCATTTAATCATTATGATTTACAAATCTGGATTTCTATGATATGTGCTTATATAGACAGTAATATAATCAATCTCCCCCCTTTTGACCCTACTGGGCGGCATGCGGGATTCCCCACCTGGAATCCAACTGATATCCACCTCCAGTGAAAGTAGAGAGTCTTAACCCAATATGTTCAGGGGAAGTCCCAATATATTCAGTCTTAAGATTAACCTAGATGTACATACTCACTCAATTCCTAAGGTTTAACACTGTGGAGTCAATTTTAAAAGGATTCTCTGACAGTGTATACCCAGAGTTTCAGAAAAATGCAGTTCAATACTGAGCAGCTGCTCAGTATTGAATTGAACAGCTGCTGCTGCATACTACATTATTGAGCAGCTGCTGCTACATAACTGTGTGCTGGCCTAATAAAAAAGGCATTCAGAGCATACCCAATAGTTTAACTAGTCAGTGAGGCATCAGAGATTACAGCAGCCAATGAAAATAGCCTTCTCAGTTTTTAAACATTATGATATTAAGCACCAAGCCTTTGCCCCAGAAGTACCGTGCACATTCAGGTTTGTATCTGTAGGGTCTTCCCTCCATGACCTCCCCTCTTTGCCCAAGCTAATGTGGGTAAATGGGCATCCTGCATACTTAGCTCGTCTCCATAAATGATTTTACATTTTAATTTAAGCATAATTGCTGAGCTCTTATGTATAACTACTCTTAATTTTTTTCACTGCTTTTTTCAATCAAGAATTACATTAGTATATTCAGAGTAAGATTATTGTAAAATTCTGGAGTCTTTTGGGTTTTGTGAGAAGAGCCCATTTCTGATTAAACAGTTCATCTATTTTTAATGTTGAGAATCTTTTGGGAGAGGGGGATCTTTGTGGTAGCCTGATTAGAAGTATCTTTTCATTGTATAATCAGTATGAAGGATGACATTTCTATGGCCTCGGTCTTAAATTTTCCTGACTCTCATGGAACACATTGGAGCCAACTGCTGGAATGTTTACTCTAGGGAAATAGAGTAGCTGGATTCTTTCCTTGCCTGTTTTCTAAACGGGACAGTGTTGACTGAAACATGTATGTCTCTGGGTGGCGCTTGAAGAGCTTCATGGTGAGTACAGATGGCAACTTTAAAAAGAATTACCCTATGCCCTAGAGAAAAGTGTATATAACATAGAGCAGTGGGTTAATGTTGTCTAGAATGTAGATATAGTATCCAGTATTCCTGCATCTTTCCCTTCCCCAAACACTAGACTTCACTTTCCAGTCAGAATAATTTCTCCAGTACAGAAAACATCAAGGAAGAGGAAATCAGCACTACAGATCATATTATAGTGTCCCCCCGCCCTTTTTTTTTTAATAGTGCATTCTTGCTTTTATCTCAGTGGGTACTTTTTTTCCCCCTCTTTGGTTTTCTTCCCCAGGCCTGGAGTTGCAAGAGATCTTAGGCATAGCAGTTATGACTTTAGCAAGATGGAGCTAGTTTTTAGAACCCTAAGGCTTACAGAGGAGCTTGACGCCTCAGGTATACTTAACATTTATTATCTTTGTTTCTTGTGTTTTCTGCAGTGTCATACCACATCTCCCACAATACTGCCATATGAGGGAAAAGGGATATTTTTTTTAGCAATTTTCCTTTGTACTCCCAAAAATACTTTTAAGAAGTATAAGGATGAATACACAAATATTTAAATCTTAGATATTTATGTTTGTGGTAAATGAGTCAAATTTCTTTATAAGAGTGAGGTGCAGAGTAATGAACCAGGTTTTTTTTTTTTTTAATTCACCGAGCCCCAGACAGCACGCTACCCAGCACAAGCTCTGTGCTAGCCACGTGCACTCCCACCGGGGGCCTCTGGGCTGAACCAAATTTAAATAAAAACATGGCCGTTCATTCTCCTCTGAATTAATTTTTGCCCATTCTAAAAAGGAGTTTATGAAAGCCTTAATTACCTTGCCCTGTTTGGAGAGAATTGAGTGAATAGAGCATCACATTTAATATGGATAGTGAAAAGTTTTCTGTAGCCATTATATAACTCCTAATTTTCAGATCGATTTGGCATAATATAGATTATTTTCTGCCACTAACTAGAAAATAAAAAAATTCTTAAGTGAGAACATCATGTCCTAGGTTCTAAAAGACAAAGGTATTTTTGAGTTGACTATGATTACTGATTTGGAAATCAATGTCTTAAACAATTGAAGGCTATACGAATTCTGATGGGAACTTCTGCAGTATAATTTGCTATATATTGAAAATTCACTCTTCATAGGGACTTCTCAGAAGGCCTTATTTTTCTTGTGTGTAACTTCATTTTTTGGTAATCCTTACAGAGTAATCCTTATAAAGTAAAGAACACCTAGAAACAAAAAGATGTATATTAGTAGAATATCCGTGAGAAACAAACACTGAATTGCATCACTTGTATTTTTTCTAAAACTAACCTACAATTGAAAACAAACACTCTTTATCGTATTCATTTTTGGCTTGGATCATACAAATGACTCTAGAGGGAAAAAAAACCCCCAAATCCAAGAACCCTTTAGAATCAGTATAAATCTGAATTTATGATGTTACTGTGCCACTGTGAAGTTTGAATTTTAAGATAGTGGTGAGAAGGGAAAGTGGGAAGATTGGCTAGATCTTGAGATTTAAAAAATAGGCACTTGGAAAACATATATTCAGTATTGTACACAGTATTCTGTATTCAGTACTGTACTCAGTATTGTATTCAGTATTTTGATAAAAAGGAAGATGAATGGATCGTATTCCCTGCTTCTAGGAATTTACCGTTGAGTGGATGAATTAGCTATCTTTAGGCACATGAGCAGATGTACATCTTCCCCAAGGATGAGGTCCTAGGGCTCTGCAGAAAGGGGGAAGGGCCTGGGAGGATAGCCTGAGGAAGAGCTGATTCTGTGAATTCCAGGGACATCAGCAAATGTTCATACCCAAAGCAAGATAGGGAGTGGCAGATTTAAAATACATTCCATAACAGTTGTCAAGGCATCAGCTATCTAGTCAGTCAGTTCAGTTCAGTCACTCAGGCATTTCCGACTCTTTGCGACCCCAAGAATCGCAGTACGCCAGGCCTCCCTGTCCATCACCAACTCCAGGAGCTAACTCAAACTCAAGTCCATCGAGTCAGTGATGCCATTCAGCTATCTCATCCTCTGTCGTCCCCTTCTCTTCCTGCCCCCAATCCCTCCTAGCATCAGAGTCTTTTCCAAGGAGTCACCTCTTCGCATGAGGTGGCCAAAGTATTGGAGTTTCAGCTTTAGAATCATTCCTTCCAGAGAACACCCAGGACTGACTGATCTCCTTTAGAATGGACTGGTTGGATCTCCTTGCAGTCCAAGGGACTCTCAAGAGTCTTCTCCAATACCACAGTTCAAAAGCATCAATTCTTCGGCGCTCAGCATTCTTCACAGTTCAACTCTCGCATCCATACATGACCACAGGAAAAACCATAGCCTTGACTAGACGGACCTTTGTTGGCAAAGTAATGTACTAGGTAGTCTAAACTTAACATTTATTTCATTTTCCTTCTGGTTTATTTATGACACTTTCTGTTAATACCTACTGAGTGAACAGAACCTAAAGGGTCAGTAAGTTCATTTTCTCATCCTGATCAGATAGAAAAATAAGGCACATGTCTGCATAATTTTCTAAAGAAATAGTACTGTAACTATCAAAGATGCATAAAATTCAAGCCAAAAAATGTTTAAATTTGAATCGTTGTATCTATGGAAATAACTATCTGTTTCAGAGAGTACTATAGGACTCATTTCTCTGTGCTTATTAGACACAATTATTGAGATACCAAGGGAATATTTCATGCAAAGATGGGCACAATAAAGGGCAGAAATGCTATGGACCTAACAGAAGCAGAAGATATTAAGAAGAGGTTGCAAGAGTACACAAAAGAACTATACAAAAAAGATCTTCATGACCAAGATAATCACGATGGTGTGATCACTCACCTACAGCCAGACATCCTGGAATGCGAAGTCAAGAGGGCCTTAGGAATCACTATGAACAAAGCTAGTGAAGGTGATGGAATTCCAGTTGAGTTATTTCAAATCCTAAAAGATGATGCTGTGAAAGTGCTGCACGCAATATGCCAGCAAATTTGGAAAACTCAGCAGTGGCCACAGGACTGGAAAAGGTCAGTTTTCATTCCAATCCCCAAAAAAGGTAATGCCAAAGAATGCTCAAACTACCACACAATGTACTCATCTCAGAGGCTAGCAAAGTAATGCTCCAAATTCTCCAAGCCAGGCTTCAATAGTACGTGAAATGTGAACTTCCAGATGTTCAAGTTGGATTTAGAAAAGGCACCAGAGATCAAATTGCCAACATCCTCTGGATCATGGAAAAAGCAAGAGAGCTCCAGAAAAATACCTACTTCTGCTTTATTGACTATGCCAAAGTCTTTAACTGTGTGGATCACCACAAATTGTGGGAAATTCTTAATGAGATGGGACTACCAGGCCTCCTGACCTGCCTCCTGAGAAATCTGTATGCAAGTCAAGAAGCAACAGTTAAAACTGGACATGGAACAACAGAATGGTTCCAAATTGGAAAAGGAGTACGTCAAGGCTCTATAGTGTCACCCTGCTTATTTAACATGTATGCAGAGTACATCATGAGAAACGCTGGGCTGGATGAATCACAAGCTGGAATCAAGATTGCTGGAAGAAATATCAATAGCCTCAGATATGCAGATGACACCGCCCTTATGATAGAAAGCAAAGAAGAAATAAAGAGCCTCTTGATGAAAGTGAAAGAGAGTGAAAAAGTTGGCTTAAAACTCAACATTCAGAAAACTAAGATCATGGCATCTGGTCCCATCACTTCATGGCAAATAGATGGGGAAACAATGGAAACAGTGACAGACTTTATTTTTTGGGGCTCCAAAATCACTGCAGATGGTGACTGCAGCCATGAAATTAAAAGACACTTGCTCCTTGGAAGAAAAGCTGTGACAAACCTAGACAGCATATTAAAAAGCAGAGACATTACTTTGCCAAGAAAGGTCCCTCTAGTCAAAGCTATGGTTTTCCCATCCCATGTATGGATGTGAGAGTTGAACCATAAAGAAAGCTGAGTGTTCCAGTTTCATCCATCTCATTAGAACTGATTCAAATGTATTATTTTTAATGGCTGAGTAATACTCCATTGTGTATATGTACCACAGCTTTCTTATCCAATATTGTAAAGTTAAAAAAAAAAAAAAAAAGCTGAGTGTTGAAGAACTGATGCTTTTGAACTGTGGTGTTGGAGAAGATTCTTGAGAGTCCCTTGGATTACAAGGAGATCCAGCCAGTCCATCCTAAAGGAAATCGGTCCTGGGTATTCAGTGGAAGGACTGATGCTGAAGCTGAAACTCCAATAGTTTGGCAAAGAACGGACTCATTGGAAAAGACCCTGATGCTGGGAAGGATTGAAGGCAGGAGCAGAAGCGGGCGACAGAGGATGAGATGGTTGGATGGCATCACTGACTCTATGGACATGAGTTTGAGTAAGCTCCAAGAGTTGGTGATGGACAGGGAAGTCTGGCATGCTGCAGTCCATGGGGTCGCAAAGAGTCAGACATGACTAAATGATCTGAACTGATTAATCCCTTGCTTACCTCAGGTTCAACCCCTGAGTTGGGAAGTTTCCCTGGAGTAGGAAATGGCAGCCTACTTGAACCAACTCAGTATTCTTGCCTGGAAAATTCCATGGAACAAAAATTCCTGGTGGGCTACCATCCATGGGGGTACAGAGTTGGACACCGTTGAGTATGCACCCATGCTACTTCTTAGATGTAGGAGTTCCCCAGAGTTCTGATCCTGTTGAGACAGTGTGTAATTTCCTTGGTTCTGTCTCTCCACAACAAAGATTTGAAATGGTGAACCAGTGTTACAGCTTGGTTACAGCTCAGAGTTTTATTCGGCAAACAGGATAGTATACCCTCAAGGCATGAGGGCAGGCCACCCCAAAGGAGACCCCAATGTATCTTGGCTCCCTTTTTTTATACGTTTTGTCTCCTCCTCCCTCGCCTGCCCTGTGCAAATTAGGGCTGGCCAGGAAGGGGGCATATTGTTTCACCTGAGGTTCTCACTCTGGTCTGCGGATTTTCTTTTGTTCCATTTTCATGGGCTTTTCCGTTTATCTTTTAGCCACCGCCATTTGGGACTCCTTTTTTCTATTCTAATTACCTAACATTTCCCTCTCAAGAGATGGGAGGCCCAGTTCTTTGGTTATAGGGGTGTGGAGGTCTCTCAGGCTACTTCCTGCTGAGCTGGGATGGCAAGGGGTATCTGGCCTCCCCATCTGACTAGTCTTAGGCCTCAGAGCCCTTATAGTGGTGTCCATCTAAGGGTGAGTGAGATATGTTCTGCGGTTGGATATTTATATATCCTTGTTGAACTAGCATTGCATTTTGTAGCTTGTTGACCTGTGCAGAAACAAAATGGGTTAAACAATTGACAATACATGGAGCAATCATGAACAGTATCCATATGGTGATAGTTAGTAGGGTTAGTAGGCCTCCTCAGGCAACCATTTTGCCTTTTTTGCATTTCTTTTTCTTGGGGATGGTTTTGATCACTGCCTCCTATACAATGTTATGAACCTCCATCCATAGTTCTTCCAGCACTCTATCAGATCTAATCCCTTGAATCTATTTGTCACTTCCATTGTATAATCGTAAAGGATTTGATTTAGGTCGTACCTTAATGGCCTAGTGGTTTTCTCTACTTTCTTCAATTTAAATCTGAATTTTGCCTAAGGAGTTCATGATAAGGAATTTTAAAAGAGACAAAATAAATCTCATTTTTTTAGAACAATAGGCATTAAACCCAGTCTGGACCTGGCACTTTGGGGACACTTGTAGCCTGTAGCCAGTTGTTTGTTTTATAAAAAGTAAGGTTGAAGTTACTAGCTGCCTGCAGACACTGTTTTGAGAATATCTGGTGGCATCTAAGTCTGACACAATTCAGAAAACTCAAGTTCTTATCCATACAAGGACTAGTCTGAAATTATACCCATAGTGTCACCTAGTAATTTCCTTGAATGTTTGAACCATAGCTACTCTATTTTGACTTTTAATTGTAATATTCTCCTTAATAGCCAGAGCAGATGTCACCATTAATGATGTCAGTGTTTCTCTAGGTATGAGAAGATGCAAGAATTGGGACTTGTGAAGTCTTCTTTAGAAGAAGACTAGTTAGAAAATATCTAACTACCTGAAGGCCTGTTCTGCCAGAGTTTCCCAGAGCAGAGTGCCTCCTCCCTGATCTGTACCCTGAGCTCCTTTCAGGCATGTTGAAGGACAGCAGCTGCAGTGGCCATGCTTTAACCTTTGTGGAGGTAAATGGCAAGTGGCAGTTTCCAGTTGGCAGGGCCCCTTCATGGTCATAAACTTGACCGTGATTTGGGGGAGGGGTCATTTCATGACTATTTTGTCCCACAGTAATTAGAATGCTGACTCTCAGGTCTGTCAGACATCTTTCTGATAGGCCACTCAATGTGCTGTTACTGGACTAGGCCATAGAACAGCATCCAGAATTCTCTAGACCACCTATCTTACTAACCTCTTGGTCCAGGAAAACCTCCTTTTGTTGCTTTTTCCCATATCTAGAGTTACACTGTTATAATCATTGATCTCATGTGGAACTATATTTTATTTTATTAGAGGCTCAGTCACACATTTGGTAAGGTAAGAAAGAGCAATTTTGTAAAATAGGCAAAATGCAAATAACATAGTAGCAGTATTAGTAAAGTCATAAGTAAGAATTAAGCCAAGAACTTCCATTAGATGCAGGCTGCCGGGGTCCAGCCCCGGCTGATCCAGGGTATTCGAAGCGGGGACGGCGTCGGCGAGGGTCAGGATACAATAGCTTCAATTAGATATTAATTAAATATATAAAGAGTAATAGAATAAGGATAGCTCAGCAGGAAAATTCAGTGGAGAAAAGAGGCTGAGTAGCTTGGTTTACGCGGGGGACCAATAAAACTTCAAGACAAGAAGCTTGCACCACTTACATAGGCCGCAGGCGTCCTTCCGTTCTCCTGAAGGAGAGGAGACACTGAAGCCTCCCCGGTCGGATCTTAGAAGCCCAGGCAAAATTAGTAAGCTTGGTGGGTTCCGCGCTCCAGATGGAGACTCAACCAGAGTGAGAGAGAGAGAGCGACATGGGGAGACCAGTATTTCGAGGAACTGATCCCCATTCTTTATTTTCCAGAGTCTGTTTTTATACACTGAGATGTTATACAAAAGTCACACGGGGACAGCAGTCCTGACTTTTATTAAAGTCAGGTGCTTCACACAAATGTATACAGAGGTCTTAGGGGTGTTACATCATCTTCTGGCCAGGGGGGCCTGCTGACAATTTATGACCCTGTCCTTGTGACAGTGGTCAGTCAACCAGGACACTTATTTCTCCAGGGGTGATTATTCTTAAAACAGACGCCACCCAAATAAAGTTACATTCCTATAGGGTGAGGGTGTAGTGGGTTTTAGTTAAGGAAAGAATTTACTTAGCCTAAGGTCTAACGTGATTAATATCAAAGGTTAATACTTATTTCTTCTATATATTCATTAATGTGTGTAAGGGCAGGGGATATGGAGACTTAGCAACAAACATTGGCTCAACAAATGAAAAACCCTTCACCAATACAATTTCTAATCAGCCCATTATACTAATAGTTTTCTAACTTTTCTAAGGAACCTGTTTTTAGAAGGTTTAAAGCATCTCGTGCCTCTCACGGTTGGGAGGCTGTGAGCAATCACATGTGGCCGGACAAGCCCGTCAGGCAGGCTAGAGAACCTTCAGAGGAGTTTGTAAGTTAAAACACTCTTATCACGCCCAGGAATTATTATTAACTGGAGCTCTAAGTTAACTCCTTCTCCGAAAGAGGTGGTGGGGAACAGCCCCCCGTAAAGTCAGAGGTGTAGGTGAGAGCACAAAGTAGTAAAGTAGGCAGGCTCTGGTTATGGGGGTGAATGCTCGAGGATTTCCAGGGGGACTCCTGAGGCTCGATCCCGCCTTTGCGTATGTCGAGCCTCCTTCCTCATGACCTTTGCCATGGGCGGAGTACCTCACTCTGGCCCCCAACAGCAGGCCAGTAATATTGCAGGTTATCTGCCTTAGTCTGTTCTTCCAGGGAAATTACATATTGACATTGTCCATAAGGCACACAGCTCAGTTTCCTAGTGTTATTAGATTGATTATCCTTAGTATGATTTGTTACCAACATAGAGGAGACTTTAAACTTAAGTATTCATAGCCTGGTGTTATCTACATAAATCCATCCCATTATTGTGAGAGATTTTATTTCTTGGCTTAAACTTTGCTTGTTGCTCTGATTGAGATTGAGTAATAGGAGAAAACTCAAATTTATGGCCAGGGTTAGAGCAGGCATTATTAATTGACAGGTGAGGGGATCCCATCTAGCATTATCAATAGTGACCTGAACATGACTATGATTTTTCTTTTAAAGTAAATTTCCTCAGAACTGACCAATTAGAGCCTTGGAGAAGAGAAATTCACCAAAGTAACCCAGAACTAAATGCTGGTGAAGTGAAAGTGAAAGTGAAGTCGCTCAGTCGTGTCTGACTCTTAGCGACCCCATGGACTGCAGCCCACCAGGTTCCTCCGTCCATGGGATTTTCCAGGCAAGAGTACTGGAGTGGGGTGCCATTGCCTTCTCCTCAAATGTTGGTAATTGGCCACAAACCCAACAATTGGATTGATTTCTAAAACTAGCATAGAATCATGCCTAGGATAGAAAAACATTTGATTCATACGTAAAGGTCTAAGAAGTCAAGAAAATGTCATGAATGATCATACAAATCACACTGAGGATCCTGGGCAAGCTGTCTATCTCTGATGTCGTCTTCTCCTCCTAGTGGAGTGCAGTTTCCTCTGAGTGTCATTTTGAGGTGAGTTCAGGTCAGCTGTTCTCCCTATAGACCAGTCCAGAGTAGGAGCCTTTGAAAGTGGGAATTAATCTAAGGTCAATTTCCTTTCAATTTCACTGTGCATGAGCTAGTTAAGAGTACCTGATAAAAACCATCCAGGTTGGAGACAGTCTCTTAAATTATGTCTTTTTCCAGTCCTGGTTGCAGGTTGTGAGGCATTTGATCTTTGTCTAAAGATTACTGAGATAAGTTTCAGGAACAAACTTAGGGGTATTCTTTAAATGTTCAATTAAATTTTATGTTAATATTGCATAATAGCAAAGAACTATCCAGGAAATGAGTCTGACACAGACCTCCATTAACAAACTGGGATTTAATATTCACTGAAACATCTTTTTCTCCCTAAAACCACCCTCATTACCAAACATAACCAAATTAAGACCAGTTTGTTTATGAAATAGGTCTGGTCTCAATAAACTTGGCCTGATGATTTATAAAACCATAATTGATCATAGACTTTTTTGCTTTGCTGAAACTTTTATACAATCTCAGACGAACTCTTAAAACATTTCAGGGCTAAGAAAGTCATGCAAAGACATACACATATTCAGATAGACACAATGCAAGATCTAGCTTCCTTTTCTAAACTTAGTCATGAATCAGATATTAGAATATAAAATTCACTAATTTATAAATAAGAGTTGGAATAAATAAAAAATTTAAAGGCTTCTTCCCATTTTCCCCTCAGTCTCAGGAATTAGAGGTGGTCTGGATAAGTGTTCCTGAGAGCCCTGGTCTCAAGGCATAGGGAGAGAAAATCAAGTTCTTGATTTTCAAGAAAGTACTTGATTTTCTGATCTCAGGGTCAGAATTCTAAAAAGCTGTTTGATCAAGTTTGCTTTTACTAACCGTATATGCAAAAATTTTGGAACCAGTTTTTTAGGACTTTTACCTAAATCAACTTTCTCTGAGGTCTAAACAGAATGGCAGCAGGTCTAATAAAATGGTGTTCACACAAAGCAAAATGGCCATTGCAAATCATAACACAGAACACGAAGTATGAAACACACAGGCCTGTCAGTCCTAATCGCACGTTCCCTTAAATACAAGATGACAGTCTCTCAGAAAGCCTCCTATGGAGATACAGAACTTCAGATCCAAGTACTAATAGAGTAAATGAAAATAGCTTAGGTCTTCAAAGATTTCAAAGGGAGGAAAGGAAGCCAGGTTGAAAGAAGAGGGGGAGGGAGGCCTGAGTGGGGGACAAAAGGCGTGGCCTTACAGACGTCTCCTGCCACCTGCAGAACCCAGGTGTTACAGGACCTTATGCTGGGCCTCCAGAAAGGGAGGACTGGAACTCAGCCCTACCAGAAACCGGTCCAGGCCAGACCAGAACAAAACCAGAATTCAAGCCAGAAACCAGGCAGAACAGAGCCATAATTTGAGTTCTCTGCCAAGTAGAGGTGATTAGCCTTTGATCCTCAGTCAGGCTGAGGCCCTTTGACCAGATTCTTGCATTAGGACCCGGGGACTAGAAGAAAAGGATAGGATAGGAAGGGTTAAGGAGAGGAAAGAGGGAGAGAAGGAAAGAGAGGGGTCAATAAAGTCTCTCGTTCCTTACATGGTCGGGGCACCCTGGTGAGTTGTCTGCTTCAGGAAGAGACCAGGCACAAAAGGGTCCTGGTTGCAGCCGCTGGGTCTGGTCCATTGGCAGGCGAACTGGTCCCTGAGTACCCCAAGTGGTCAGAGTCACCAAATGGTGACTCCCTACCAGAGTCACCATTTGTTGCAGGAATGGGGACCCCTTCCACAGCCCAGAAATGAGCTCTTGTCTAACACTCAAATGAATTGTCTGAGAGGACACACAAACTAACAAAGCAAGAGATTTTATTGAAAAGGGCACCTGGGCGGAGAGCAGTAGGGTAAAGGAACCCAGGAGAACTGCTCTGCCTTGTGGTTCCCAGTCTTGGGTTTTATGGCAGTGGGGTTAGTTTCCACATTGTCTTTGGCCAATCATTTTGACTCAGAATCCCTCCTGGTGGTGCATGCATTGCTCAGCCAAGATGGATACTGCCGGGGTCCAGCCCCGGTGGATCCAGGGAATTCGAAGCGGGGACGGCGTCGGTGAGGATCAGGAAACAACTGCTTAATCAAACTTTAATTAAGGATATAAAGACTAATAGAATAAGGATAGCTCAGTGAGGAAATTCAGTGGAGAAAAGAGACTGAAATAAGGATAGCTCAGTGAGGAAATTCAGTGGAGAAAAGAGGCTGAATAATTCAGCCAGAAAGTAAGAGAAAGAACGACATGGTGAGACCAAGTTCCGGTGAACAAGGCCCGCACTTTATTTTCCAAAGTAGTTTTTATACCTTAAGTTATGCATAGAGGATAATGGGGGAAGGGGTAGAGTCAGGCAGCAAGCCAGGCTTTCTTCCTGCAAACTTATCATATGCAAAAGCTTAGGTGATTTGCATCATCTTCTGGCCCGGAGGCCTGTTAACATTTTAAGACCCTTTCTTCCGAAAACTTATTTTTCTCCAAAGGTGATAAGTCAAGCGCCACCCTCCAAAAGCATTAGATAAAGTTGCATTCCTACAGAGCAAAGGTGTGGGGGGCTATAACAAGAAAAAGAATTAACTCAAGGGTCCCAGGTTACAAACATTAAAGCTACTACTTACACCAATTATATTAATCAATACACTGCCAGGGACACAGCAGGTAAGGGATATGGAAACTTAGCAGCAAACATTGGCCCAAAAAGTGAAAATCTTTCACCAATACAATTTCTAATCAATCTTTTAACTGCTCAAAGGAATCTGTGTTTAGACAGTTTAGAACATCTCATGCCTCTCACAGTTGGGAGGCTCTGAGAAATCACATGTGGCTGGAAAAACCTATTCAGGCAGGCTAGAGGATTTCCAGAGGAGTTTGTAGGTTGAAACACTGTCACACCCAGGAATTATTAACTGGAGCTGTAAGCTAACTCTTTTTTCAGAGAGGTGGTGGGGGACAGCCCCCCGTAAAGTCAGAGGTGTAGGTGAAGGCACAAAGCAGAAAGTAGGCAGACTCTGGTTTTGGGGGTAGATTGCTCGAGAATTTCCAGGGAGACTCCTGAGGCTTGATCTCGCCTTTGCATATGCCAAGCCTCCTTCCTCATGACCTTTGCCAGGGGCGGAGCTCGCTCCCCGCAGGATACCAGCAAGAAGGATTTTGGGATGTGGTCAGACACATGGTATCTCCTTTTGACCTTTCCGGAACTCTTCAGGTTGGTGGTGGCTTATTAGTGCTGCATTCCTTACTAGGCCCTCCTGTTGTAAAATAACTCACGCAAATGGTTACTATGGTGCCTGGCCAGGGTGGGTGGTTAGAGTCAGTGTGCTTTCCCTAACAAACAGACTGATGCAGAATTTGGCATTAGAAGCTTCCAGAGATGCATAACCCTGAGGATTCCTTCTGGGCTATCTGGAGTTTGTTCTCTGATGCTTTAAAGGTATTAATGGTCTTTTTTCCCTGCTCCAGTGGCAAAGAGTATGCTGGCAGTTCATGGCTTGTGTTAGCAAAACATTAAAAAAATCATCACTTTGCAGATACCCTTAATCAGGTGCCTATAGTAAGCAAGGCTTTGGATGAGCAAGTATTTACTGCCATAGAACATTTCATGGAAACAAGGAGTATAATACAGTTGATTACTTCTAAGTGTGCTGGAGAACTTGGGAAAACTATATGATGGGCTCAAGCATTGTTTTGTGTTTTTTTTGAGAAGCAATATTATTTCTTTATTTAGCTGCACCAGGTCTTTTTCAGCATGTGGAATCTAGTTCCTTGACCAGGAATCAAACCTAGGCCCCCTGCATTGGGAGCTTGGATTCTTAGCCACTGGACCGCCAGAGAAGTCCATAGGCTCATGGCTTTTAATTCCCAGCTCAAGTTTGTGTGAGGGACCTGAAAGTTTTGTGAGTTTCCAAAAAGAAACTCTTAATTCCTGTAGCCATGAGATTGATGTTTCTGAAAAATATACAGAAAGGCTAATCTCGTGGTTACTCACAACACAGATTAAACATCCTACCGCACAACACCTCTTATGTTAAAGTTTAGGGCATTGCTTTGGAAGGAGCAGGACTCTGAAAATTGAGATGGGGACATACAGGCAGATTTCAATGAAAATGGATCCTCCAATGCCAATAGCTTATGGACACTCCTTTGCCAGGAGAAACAGTCTTTCTATCTCAGTCTTAGAATGACTGAAACTTGGACCAACAGGTGGTCTCCGTTAATGAAGCTGAAATGCCAGAACTTTGTTAGGATACTTCCATGGTAGACGGTGATTCTTCTTTATTGGGGGCATTGTATTCACCAGGGAAATCTGGAACTATCTGGAGACATTTTGATTGTCACAGTGGGATGGGTACTGTTGGCATCTAGTTGGGTAGAGGCCAGGAATAGTGCTGAACTTTCTGAAATGCACAGGACGATCCTCCACAAGAAAGAGCAACCCAGTCCAAAATGTCAGTAGCGTTGCGTAGGAGAAACTTTGCCACAAAGGAAGGTATTCAGGGCTTAGGGACACTGGAATGTTAGACTGGATTTATCCTGCTCTTGTGTGCAGCTGTGCTCACTTGCGTCTGAATCTTTGTGACCCTCCTCTGTCCATGGGATTTTCCAGGCAAGAATATTGCAGTGGATTCCCATTTCCTCCTCAAGGGGATCTTCCCGACCCAGGGATCGAACCCATATCTCTTGTGTCTCCTGCATTGGCAGGCAGATTCTTTACCACTGAGACACATGGGAAGCTTTAGCCTGCTCATTCACCCCCTCAATATATCTCCTTCTGAAAGCTGTAAGTAATACATTTGTGAAGAGAGCCCTGGCCTCCTTGAAGAGGTATATGGTAGTGATTTTCTGTAAGTCAGAAATGACAGTGGCAATTTCTGGGCTTCCTGAATTCAGTGGGAATGATGAGATTGTAGGTTGGCAGGGGTCAAGCAGCAGCATGTATTTGGCAAAGACAAGGAAAGTATGATTATTGTTATGGGCAGCAAATCTTAAGCAATAATCAGAACAGTCTAAGCCAAAAAGATCTTTGACATTGGCTAAGTCATTATCATGTACCTAGAGTTGAAAGTGTTGAGCAGCATGTAAGCAGAAAAGCTCTAGGTTTGATGAACAAAAGTTTGACTTAAATCATCACAGTAGAAAGCCATGGCCTCTCAACCAATTCCCAAATTTGAGTCAATTCATAAACCCAAAGTCCCTGCAGTAAAGGCGGGGACAGATGTCCTTAAGGAAAGGCCTTACTCCACAGCCAAAAATGCAAATACTATATAAATTCTCCTTCTAGTCTTCCTCAGGGAAGCTGTGACTATTCAGCAGGGTGCTTGTTCAAGAGGAAGGGGGAAATAATCACATTTGTGGGGCACTGTGATAATGGATTTCTATAAACTTAATCAGGTGATCAATCTAATTGCAGCTACTGTAGAGGTGTGGTTTCATTGCTATGGCAAATGAACACAGTTTTTACTATTTGGTTTGCAGCTGTTAATCTTATGGGTTGCTTTCTTTCTGTACACCTTAGTAAAGACCTTCAGGAGCAGTTTTGTTTCATCTGGCAGGGCCAGCAGTACACTTCCAGTGTTCACTTGGGGCTGTGTGGACTCTCTAGCCCTATGCCAGAATCTAGTCTATAGGACCTTGATCATCTCTCTATTGCACAGGATATCACATCAGTTCAGTTCATTTCAGTTCAGTTCAGTCGCTCAGTCATGTCCAACTCTTTGTGACCCCATGAATCGCAGCACTCCAGGCCTCCCTGTCCATCACCATCTCCTGGAGTTCACTCAAACTCAACGTCCATCGAGTCGGTGATGCCATCCAGCCATCTCATCCTCTGTCATCCCCTTTTCCTCCTGCCCCCAATCCCTCCCAGCATCGGAGTCTTTTCCAATGAGTCAACTCTTCGCATGAGGTAGCCAAAGTACTGGAGTTTCAGCTTTAGCATCATTCCTTCCAAAGAAATCCCAGGGCTGATCTCCTTCAGAATGGACTGGTTGGATCTCCTTGCAGTCCAAGGGACTCTCAAGAGTCTTCTCCAACACCACAGTTCAAAAGCATCAATTCTTCGGCGCTCAGCTTTCTTCACAGTCCAACTCTCACATCCATACATGACCACTGGAAAAACCATAGCCATCAGTCCATTGTAAAAAACCAATGTAATCAGTCCATTATATTGATCTTATCTGTTAAGAGGAAATTGCTTCTATATACTTAGGGTAAGGAGGAGTATGTCTGGAATGTATACTTTCTGGGGTACTGCCATGTCCTGTGATTAAAGAAGGTAAAAAATGACATCCAATTCAGGAAAGATGATTTAATGACCCAGATCATTCAAGAATGAATGTTTGGGTTAACACCACAGTCAAATAACCATGAATAGCCAAGATGCTTTCTGAAGGCAAAGATAGGTAAAATGGCTAGTGGAAAAACATAGTTATAATACAAGTCATGATCATCTGACCAGTTTCAGAAACAAAGACTGTGGTAGTTATGATTATTTCTTCCTTTTTTTTGATATAAATACACTTGTGTACACATCTACCAATGTTTTTCTGTTTGCTACTTCCATTTATCTACCATCTAATATAAAAAGTGTTAATAGTAGTTAACCTCATATCTCAGGATTTAAGTCATAGGATGTCAAAGAGGAACACAACTCAGCTCAATGATAAATCAGCATCACCCAAAGATGGACAGAAGGACTTGTATCCCCTTTGGGAGAGAGAGGGCATGTTTTTGGTTATACAAGGCATGGGTGATTTTGCCGTTGTCTTTGTTTAAAGGTAAATGTATTAAGAGAGGTATATATGGATGCCAGGTCCATGAGGGGTAGACAGTGGTAGATTTGTACTGCGTCAATTTAGCTAAACTGTAACTAGGTTTTCCAGAATTCCTCTCCTTTTGTCAACTACAGATTGCCACTTGGCATCTGCCTCTACAGGGATTAAATCATGTGCTACCAGTTTTCAACACCCCCTGAAAGGAGTTTAGGGTGCAGAGCAGAAATGAGGCACTCTGTGCTTAGGGAAATACTGGCAAGACAGGTCTTCGGATTTTTCAGAAGCAGATTTTATGAGTCCAATTCTTATATCTCCTCATCTAGAAAAGTACTAAAATTCTTTATGGTGATGACTGCTCCTTGTGACTAGCAGAAAGCTCATGAGACTAGCAGAAACCTTCTGGAAAAGTATGTGTTGACTGCATGTATTCCCCCTTCACCAAAATCAAATATATACTACCCTTGCCCCACACAGGCTTCCCTGTGGCTCAGTTGGTAAAGAATCCTGCTGCAATGCGAGAGACCTGGGTTTGATCCCTGGGTTGGGAAGATCCCCTGGAGAAGGGAAAGGCTACCCACTCCAGTATTCTGGCCTGGAGAATTCCAAGGACTATACAGTCCATGGGGTCACAAAGAGTTGGACATGATTGAGTGACTTACTTCACTTCACTTCCTCCACCTCACCTGCAACCTCTCTGGAGCAGTTTCTCAAAGCTATCTGATGTGCTGTCTCCCAGTCTGCAGTCCTCATTTTGCCCCAAATAAACCTCAATTCTCAACTCTCACGTTGTGCATTTTTTTAAGTTCCACAGTTTCATTCCCTGGAAATCTGCACAGGTGACATTCTGCATGAGACCAGAAGGCAGAAGTAAAGCAGCAGCCAAGTTCTTTGAACCTGGAAAGACACTCTTGCAGCCTATTTTTGCTTATGTGCTGGCCCACCTTGTTGGAATGGGGCAGCAATCAGGACTGCAGCTACTATGGCTTTTGCTGAATTTCCTCTTTCATGTTCTCTGACTCCTTGTTCAGGTCCATGTTTAGCTCCAGGATTAAGGGGCATTAGCTTTTTCTATGTCACTCCCAGCATCTACTTTGGATGCTTACAGATGGTGAGAAATCCACAATGATTCCAATCTGTTCTAGGTCATCCTGTAGGGTCCAGATTTTTCTTGCTTCTCTCACTTTTCATCTAGTATTTCTTTCTAACTGCTTGTTCTGACCACTTCAGGTCCCAGCTCTTAATACATAATAAGCAAGATCATCACAATTAAATAAATCTAAATATGTACACTAACTCTATTACTCTGTGTTACTACTAATAATTCTATAGTCTCCTCAAACAGTGATTGATTCACCTACCATACCAAGCTATGTAGCATTCCACTAACATGCCATGCCTCTATGTCCTTTGTTTTCTCTTCTACCCAGAGTCCTGACTTCCTTCTCTGCTCAGTTAATTCCTCCATATTCTTGGTGTATCACATGGTTCACATCCTTAGAGGAGCCTCCCCTGGATTCTCAGCCCTAGTTAAATGCCCCTCCTTTGTGCTTGTGCTTCCATAGCAACCTGTGTTATCTTGTAGTACCTTTAACTTTATATTGTCTTCTGCTCTTGGTCTGTCTCCCAAAGGAGACTAAACTATTTGAGGGTGGGGAGTTACTTCTATCTCCAAACCAGTACAGTGCCTTGCACATAGCACATGCTCAATAAGTGTTTGCTGAATGACAAGAAGAACACATTACTTTGTACTAAAGTTTCTTGGTGTATTTTGTTCAAGACCTGGTGGCTCAGACAGTAAAGAATCTGCCTGCAATGCAGGAGGGGTGGGTTCAGTCCTGGGTTGGGAAGATCCTCTGGAGGAGGAAATGGTAACCCACTCCAGTATTCTTGCTTGGAGAATTCCATGGATAAAGGAGCCCGGCAGGCTATATAGTCCATGGGGTCACAAAGAGTCGGACACAGCTGAGCAACTAACACTTTCACTTCTTTCACATATCACAGCTCATAGTAAGAAGATAATTACCATGTAACTCCCTATATGCAAGCCCCACACCCATCATCCCATAGTCCTAGACCTACTCAGGCTGATTCTACTTTGCACATCATGAAGGGGAACTGAGAACATTGTGACTTGTTCTCATTAATGTAGACCAAAAATCCTTAAGTAGTTTAGGTCCCAAAGTAGACTCCTTGTCTACCTGAACTATCTGATTTAGCTGTTGATATAATTTTATGCTCATTCTTTGGGTTTGACTGTGTAAATATCACTTAATTTATAGACTACTAAAAAATTGCCTGTTGCTCAAGCTGGATAGCTCAGTTATATAGGGTACAAACTATTCACTGCTCCTTGTATTATAGAGGATAATACAAACTATAATCTAGTTCTCTACTGGGTTTTTCCTTTTTAAAATTGAAGTGTATTTCACATATAACATTATAGTGTACAACATAATGATTCTGTGTTTGTATGTATTGAGAAATGATCACCACAATAAACCTAGTTAACATCTATCACCAGACGTAGTTACAAATCTTTCTTTTGATGAGAACTTTTAAGATCTACTGTGTTAGTACCTTTCAATGCAACACAGTATTATTAACTATAGTCACCATGATGTACATTACACCCCTATCACTTATCTCACTTATTTATTTTATAACTGGAATTTTGTACCTTTTGCCTACTGAGTGGTTGTTTTGTTTTGTTTTTCAGTGCTTAAAATACCAAGACATTAAGCCTATAACTGGGCAGCAACCTCAACCAAGTAAAGATCACTGTCTTTCTTACCACTCCTCTTCCATTAATCATCTTGATCCAATATTCATGAATGAATATAGATGAACGAATGAATGAATACAAATACTCTCTAATTTGAATGAATGAATAATAAAAAGATAATTAAGCAGGTTACCTAGAGTCACAGCTCCTACAACAAATCCTTGGGCAGCATCTCTCATGTGAAAAAGATGAATGGACATTTTCTGATCTCTTCTGTTATTTTAACTTGACTATAGGACACCATAGTCATAAGGCCTGCTATCCCTGTAAATTAAAAAAGTTCAGTCGCTCAGTGGTGTCTGACTCTTTGCAACCCCATGAACTGCAGCAAAAGTAGAGATTATATAAGGGGATGATGGAGGAAGAGTTGGTTGGATGGCATCATCGACTCAATGGACATGAGTTTGAGTAAACCCTGGGAGTTGGTGATGGACAGGGAGGCCTGGTGTGCTGCAGTCCATGGGGTAGCAAAGAGTCGGACACGACTGAGCGACTGAACTGAACTGAACTAAGTAGCAGGCTAAAATTCCCAAGAACTTAGAGAATTGAAAAGGGGCTCTCCAAGGGATCATTACTTGGAAGATAAACAGGCAGGATACCAAAGAATACTTCATTCATGGATTCAGTATCTGCAGTTTTGACTCTTCCCAGAAAAACCTGAATTGTATAGTGTAGTAACTTGTATAGTAATTTTCCTGACACATGGTTTCAAATTTATAAGCTGCAAGACTTTTATTTGGGATAAGTCACTTAACCAGTGAGTCAACCAACCAAAATCTCAGCATTCATAGCTTTTGGATGTTTTGACTTTATTCCTCTCTACTTGTTATTTATGTTAAATAAGAAATAAATCTAGTGAAGTGAAAAAGACTATAATCTGTGAACACAATAGTCTCTATTTAAGTCTTCTTCGATTTCTTTCATTAGCATTTTATATTTTTCAGCATTCAGATTCTGTACACGTTTTGTGAAGCTTATACCCAATCATTTCATTTTCTTTAGAGTGGTTGTGGATGGTCTCCTGTCTTTAAATTCAGTCTCCATATGTTTGTTGTTAGTATACAGAAATACCATTGGTGTTCATGAAGGATAGCAAGTTTTGACTAACTGTGTTGGCACGTGTTTGTCTCTGGTTGGTGAGGATATATTTATTCTCTCAGAGTCCATTTAATAAGTGGAAATTAGAAGAATCAAATTTATATGTATATTTGGAAGGCTGATTAGCAATAAGTGAAATTGAAGTTAAAATGACAAACAAAAACAGCAAAAAACAAATAACAGTAAAACGATGATGGCGGGTACATTCATAAATAGGTACAATGCTGAAAGCTCTATAAGTTCAGCCAAATCTTTCTGGAAAGAACTCTGGAAAGGTATAATAAGTGATATTAAACTGAATGTACTTCCTGCCTTGGAAATTCTACTTTGGGGAACATACTCTCCAAGGAAGTAAGTAAAGGAAAAGTCAAGAAGTTGATACAAAGATGTTTATGGCTGCACTATGTATGAGGAGAAGCAGGCAACAAAGAATGAGAGGGTTAGATGCCATCACTGACTCAATGGACATAAGTTTGAGCAAACCCCGGGAGACTGTGAAGAACCGGGAAGCCTGGCATGCTGCAATCCATGGGGTCTCAAAGAGTCGAACGTGACTGAGTGGCTGAACAACAATAATATATGAGGGAAAACAAAACAACCCAAATGGCCCAAACAGAGGAAAAACTACCATCAGTTTAGTTCAGTTAACTCGCTCAGTTGTGTCTGACTCTTTGAGACTCCATGAATCGCAGCAAGCCAGGCCTCCCTGTCCATCACCAACTCCCGGAGTTCACTCAGACTCACGTCCATTGAGTCAGTGATGCCATCCAGCCATCTCATCCTCTGTCGTCCCCTTCTCCTCCTGCCCCCAGTCCCTCCCAGCATCAGAGTCTTTTCCAGTGAGTTAGCTCTTTGCATGAGGTGGCCAAAGTACTGGAGTTTCAGCTTCAGCATCATTGCCTCCAAAGAAATCCCAGGGCTGATCTCCTTCAGAATGGACTGGTTGGATCTCCTTGCAGAGCTATATAAAAACTGTAAGTATAGGAAGAACTAACATACTACAATGAAATGCTAAGTGAAAGAAGCAAAAACAAATAATCTATTGACACAGAGTTTAAATATATATAATGTACACATAGACCTTAGCAGTGATCATGAGATTTTAAACAATATAAATCAATTATAATGACAAGTTAATGTAAGAAATTGAAATATTCTGTAAATTATCTGCACAGGAAACTCCATCCTGTGGCAGAAAATACTTAGTGGATATTCTTAGTGAAACAGAATTCTTTTCTGTTCTTAGTGAAAGAACAGAATTCTATTCTTTCTTAGTGAAAGAAACTATTCAATAATATATATACAAACTTTACCATTTATTTTTCTAGCAAAAACTTGTCTCTCTTCCCTTATCAAATCAAGACTCTGTTCTTACTGAAATTTGTTTTGTTTCTTTTAGAGATTAAAGTCAGAACCTTTACTGCTTTCCATACAGTGTCTATAGTTTGTATATAATTGAGTCTAGTTGGAAACATTTTTATCTTTCTACTTTAATCACTCTAAATGTCTCTGGGAAAACATTTAATTTACAACAGACACAGTGAATAATCTCTGTTCATTATAGTGATCTGCTCAAGTGATACTGATCTCTTGAATTGTTTTTCTAGTTAAATATGCTAAAGAAGATGAAGAAATCACTGTAAAATTATTTGGCTCCATTTCTTGCTTTTACAAGCCTTAATCAAATTAAGTGGAACATTTAAACACAGAATATTACCATAAAATTAAATTTTGATTTTTTTTGATATGTAAATAATGAGACCTATAAAGTTGGTAGATTTGTAGTGACATTTAATGAAAACATACAACTTATACCTACTTAGAAGTTTTTGTGGAATTACTCACAAACTTACATATGTCTGATTTATACATATATATATATTCAAAATTTGTTGAATTATAGTTGATTTACAATGTTGTGTTAATTTCTCCAGTAAAGCGATTCTGTTATACACATATATTTTCTTTTTCATATTCTTTTCCATTATGGTTTATCACATGATATTGAGTATAGTTCCCTGTATATATATCTGAATTAATTATTTTATTTTATTTTTTTAGCAGTTGTTATATATTTAATTTATAAAAAAGACCCCCAAATAATAATAACGAATTATCCAGGGGCAGGGAAGTAGGGTCAGGTCCTCCCCATCCCAGCTGTGCCCCTCTTCCTTTCTGGCAGGAAAAGAATTGGCCTCCCAGGGGTAAATAAGTTATTTGAATAGTTTCCAGACAAAATACACACAAGGAAAGAGGCATGGCTGAAGTATGCAATCATAATGCTTAGGGCAGCTAAAGTATCCAAAAGAGAAGGAAGAGAAAGCTTAGCTTTTAAAACAAATTATTGGTGCTTAGATTTTGTGTGTGTGTTTTTAAGCCCACATAACATATAGTATTTGTTAGAAGTGTGAATGTATTAAATATATGTTGGGAAAGGATATAGAAGCCAAGACTCCAGATACAATTATAATAATATTGATATTTCTTGAACCTAGAGTTTACTGAACTATCAATGTTAGCATCTGGAACACATCAGAAAGCCAGCAACAAGCCACAGAGCATGAACACCACAAAGTTAACACTCTCAAATATATAGGTAGGCCCAGTCTTTCATTCAGAGCTTTTTAACTCCGGATTGACTCACAGTTCTTTTAGCTTGGGTATCTAGCTTCTGTCAGCACAGAATACTAGAAGCAGAAGTTTCTGAGGATACCCAGTGATGGAAGAAACAGAAAAATCTATAAACATCAGACACAAGAACTTAAAGGTTGGAGTTGATTAGCTGACAAAGAGACATGTATATCTTCCTTAACTCATGATCGAGTTACATCTTGATAAACCCATCATAAGTTGAAAATACATTAAGTCAAAAATTCATTCAATACTACCTTACTTACTGAACAGGTATTTCCAGTGACTCAGCGGTAAAGAGTCCACCTGCAATGCAGGAAATGCAGGAGATGCGGGTTCCATCCCAGGGTCAGAAAGGTCCCCTGGAGGAGGGCATGGCAGCCCACTTCAGTATTCTTGCCTGGAGAATCCCATGGACAGAGGAGCCTGGTGGGCTACAGTCCATAGGGTCGCAAAGAGTTGGACAGAAATGAAATGACTGAGTATGCACCCATGCACCTACTGAACATCACAGCTTAGCCTAGCCACTTTAAACATGCCTGGCATCCTTACAGTAGCTTGTAGATAGGCACAATCATCAAACACAAAGTCTATTTTATAATACAGTGTTGAATATTCATGTAATTTATTGAATATTGTACTGAAAGTGAAAAACAGAATGGCTGGGTACACAGAGTGGTTGTAAGTGTTTTGGTTGTTTTCCTTCATGATGGCGAGGCTGACTGGGAACTGCTGCTGTCCATCATCACATACCACATATTGCTAGCCCAGGAAAAGATCAACATTCAAAGGATGATTTCTACTTTTTTTTTTTTTTTACATGTGAGTGTCCAGATTTCCTAGCACCATTTGTTGAAGGGACTGTCTTTCCAGCATTGTGTAGTCTTGCCTCCTTTGTCATAGATTAATTGACCATAGGTGCATGTGTTTATTTCTGAGTTTTCTATCTTGTTCCTTTAATCTCTATTTCTAATTTTGTGCCAGAACCATACTGTTTTGATGACTATAGTTTTGTAGTATAGTATAAAGTCAGGGAGCCTGATTCCTCCAGCTCCATTTTTCTTTTTCAAGATTGCTGTGGCCATTTAGGGTCTTTTCTGTCTCTATACAAACTTCGCAATTTTTTGTTCTGGTTCTATGAAGAATGCCATTGGTAATTTGATAGGGATTGCACTGAATCTGTAGATTGCCACCTTGGGCAGTATAGTCATTTTGACAATATTGATTCTTCCAATCCACAAACATGGTATATCTTTCCATCTGTTTATGTCTTTGATTTCTTTCATCAGTATCTTATCATTTTCAGAGTATAGGTCTTTTTTGTCCTTGCTGCTGCTACTGCTAAGTCACTTTAGTCGTGTCCAACTCTGTGCAACCCCATAGATGGCAGCCCACCAGGCTCCCCCGTCCCTGGGATTCTCCAGGCAAGAACACTGGAGTGGGTTGCCATTTCCTTCTCCAATGCATCAAAGTGAAAAGTGAAAGTGAAGTTGCTCAGTTGTGTCTGACTCCTCACGACCCCTTGGACTGCAGCCTAACAGGCTCCTCCATCCATGGGATTTTCCAGGCAAAAGTACTGGAGTGGGGTGCCATTGCCGGTAAGTTTATTGCCAGGATAAATATCAATAACCTCAGATATGCAGACGATACCACCCTTATGGCAGAAAGTGAAGAGGAACTAAAAGGCCTCTTGATGAAAGTGAAAGAGGAGAGTGGAAAAGTTGGCTTAAAGCTCAACATTCAGAAAACTAAGATCATGGCATCTGGTCCCATCACTTCATGGGAAATAGATGGGGAAACAGTGTCAGACTTTATTTTTTGGGGCTCCAAAATCACTGTAGATGGTGAGTGCAGCCATGAAATTATAAGATGTTTACTCCTTGGAAGGAAAATTTTGACCAACCTAGATAGTGTATTCAAAAGCAGAGACATTATTTTCCCAACAAAGGTCCATCTAGTCAAGGCTATGGTTTTTCCAGTAGTCATGTATGGATGTGAGAGTTGGACTGTGAAGAAAGCTGAGCACTGAAGAATTGATGCTTTTGAACTGCGGTGTTGGAGAAGACTCTTGCGAGCCCCTTGGACTGCAAGGAGATCCAACCAATCCATTCTAAAGGAGATCAGCCCTGGGAGTTCTTTGGAAGGAATGATGCTAAAGCTGAAACTCCAGTACTTTGGCCACCTCATGTGAAGAGTTGACTCATTGGAAAAAACCCTGATGCTGGGAGGGATTGGGGGCAGGAGGAGAAGGGGACGACAGAGGATGAGATGGCTGGATGGCATCACTGACTTGATGGACACGAGTCTGAGTGAACTCTGGGAGTTGGTGATGGACAGGGAGGCCTGGTGTGCTGCAATTCATGTGGTTGCAAAGAGTCAGACACAACTGAACTGAACTGAACTGAAGTTTATTCCTAGGTTTTTTGTTCTTTTTGATGTGATGGTAAATGGAATTGCTTCTTGAATTTCTTTTTCTGATCTTTCATTGTTAGTGCATATAAATGCAACAGATTTCTGTGTATTGATTTTTTAACCTACAACTTTACCAAATTCACTGATGAGTTCTAGTAGTTTTCTGGTACCATCTTTAGGATCTTGTATGTATGTATAGTATCATATCATCTGCAATAGTGATAGTTTAGCTTCTTTTCCAATTTAGATTTCCTTTAACTTCTTTTTCTTTTCTTTTCTGATTCTTGTACCTAGGACTTCCAACACTATGTTGAATAAAAGTGATGAGAGTGGACATCCTTGTCTTATTCCTGATCTTAGAGGGGATGCTTTCAGCTTTTCATCATTGAGTATGATGCTAGCTGTGGTTTTGTCATATAAGGCCTTTGTAATGTTGAGGTATGTACCCTCTATGCCCAGTTTCTGGAGAGTTTTTATCATAAATGGGTGCTGAATTTTGTCAAAAGCTTTTTCTGCATTTATTGAGATGATTGTATGGTTTTTATTCTTCAGTTTGTTTATGTGGTCTATCATATTGATTTGCAGATATTGAAAATTCCTTGCATCCCTGAGATGAATCTCATTTGATCATGGTATTCTTTAACTTCATACACAAAAATAAGTTCAAAATTAATTAAAGAGAGAGTCTCACTAATGTGAGACTGGACACTATAAAACTCCTAGAGGAAAACATATACAGAACACTCTCTGACATAAATCGCAGCAATATCTTTTTAAATCCATCTCACAGAATAATGGAAACAAAACAAAAAATAAACAACTGGGACCTACTTAAACTCAAAAGCTTTTGCACAGCAAAGGAAAATATAAACAAAATGAAAAGACAACCTACATATTGGGAGAAAATATTTGCAAGTGAGCCCTGAGGGATTAGTCTCCAAACTTTTCAAACAGCTTATGATGCTTAACAGCTTCAAAACAAACACCCTCTGAAAAAATGGGCAGAAGGCCTGAATATACATTTCTTCAAAGAAGACATACAGATGGCCAACAGGCACATGAAAAGATTTTCAACATCGCTAGTTATTAGAGAAATGCAAATCAAAACTACAATGAAATATCACCTCACACCGATCAGAATGGCTGTCATTAAAAAATTCACAACAAATGCTGGAGAGGGTGTGGGGGAAAGGGAGCCTCTTACACTCTGTGTACTGTCCCTTCGGTTGTGTCAGACTGTTTGAGGCCTATGGACAGAAGCCCACCAGGCTCCTCTGTCTGTGATTCTCCAGGCAAGAATACTGGCGTGGGATGCCATGCCCTCCTCTGGCGGATCTTCCTGATCCAGGGATCAAACCTGTATCTCCTGCATTAAGCTACCTTATGACACTGCGATCCCACTCCTGGACATTCATCCAGAGGAAAACATGACCCAAAAGGTCACATGCATTCCAATATTCACTGCAGCACTGTTTACAATAGTCAGACATCGAAGCAACCTAAATGTCCATTGAGAGAGGACTGGATAAAGAAGGTATGGTACACATACAGAATGGAATCTTACTCAGCTATTAAAAAGAATGAAATAATGCCATTTATAGCAACATGGATGAATCTAGAGAGTACCATACTGAGTGAAGTAAGTCAGACAGAGAAGGAGAAATATTGTATGACATCCTTTATATGTGGAATCTAAAAAGAAATGAAACAAATGAACTTCCTTACAAAAAAGAAAGAGATTCACAGACTTGGAAAACAAACTTATGGTTGTCAGGGGGAAGGGAGAGTCAGGGAGTTTGGGAAGGTCAAGTGCACACTGCTATGTTCAAATGGATAACCAACTAGGACCTATTGTATAGCACATGGAACTCTACTCAACAGTTGTGTACCAGTCTGGATGGGAGGGGGTTTAGAGGAGAACAGATACATGTATATGTGTGGCCGAGTCCCTTCATTGTTCACCCGAAACTACCGCAACATTTCTTTGGCTATACCCCAATACAAAGAAAAAGTTTAAAGTTTTGGGGAAAAAACACAAAAAGTCATTAGCAAAATAACGAAGCAAGAAATGTGCATTAAAATGATGTATAACATAACCATATTTAAGAACATATTCTAATATCAAACAGCAAATTTCAAAAATGTAAAACCATAATTACTTTTACTCCAACCTAATATGTGCTCCGTGAAATAAAAATCTCCTCTCTGAGAAAGAAAAGGGAAAACAAAACAAAATACACCAAGGATTTTAGTGTGGGGAAAACAAGATGACTAAATGTCAGATTATATATTATATTTATTATATGTCAGATTATATATATTTATAAGATGACTAAATGTCAGATTTCGGTGGCCCTAGAGGCCAACTTCATGAGAAGACATGGAGAAATCCAAGCTTACTACGATACCGTTGTGGTTAATAGTATCATCTTCTGTCAGATTGTCTACAGAGCTGCCAGTCTATTCTGTCTGTTCATAGAGGAATAGATAATAATAGCTAAAATTTAAAGCAATTTAAAGTAGTCAAGAGCCTATCCTTAATGCCTGTTTGTCACATGTTAATCCACTTAATCGTCACAATGCACTTCTTTGGTAAATATTATTATCATTCCTATTTTTCACAGGTAAGGAAATGGTCACATAGAAGATAAACAACTTGCTCAACATCATACAACCTACAAATGTCAGAACCAGGTTTTTAACTTGAGTTGTCTGACTCCAGAGGCTTGTAATACTGTCGCACCAATATGTTTATTTTAGAAAATTTAGAAAATAGAGAAAAGTTTACAAATAAAAACAGTCAACCACCTTTCATTACCTCGAGATAACTACTGTTAAGATTTTGTATGTACTTTTATATGAATATGTATTTTCCCCCTAATACTAGGATTGGAATATACATTCTATTTTATAATCTTTTCTTTTATCTATGTATTTGAGTATTATTCTAAAACATGGTTTAGAAAATCTTTACAAAAAAAGAAACAATACAAAATCTTTACACAGTATTTCACATCACTAAAGTTACCATCTCCTATTTAACCATTTTCATTTAGACTATTTCCAGGTTTTCACTACTCTAAATACTGTTACAGTGAACATCCTTACCCATAAGTGTTCATGACCATCTAAAATTGTTTCCAAATAAATAACTTGCTAAAAAGTAGAGTTGCTGGATCAAAAGTCTGTGCCTTTTTAAAACTGCTGGTGCAAGTGAAAGTGAAGTCGCTCAGTCATGTCCGACTCCTGCGACCCCATGGACTGTAGCCTACCAGGCTCCTCTGTCCATGGGATTTTCCAGGCAATAGTACTGGAGTGGGTTGCCATTTCCTTCTCCAGGGGATCTTCCTGACCCAGGGATCGAACCCAGGTCTCCCACCTTGTAGACAGATGCTTTACCGACTGAGCCACCAGGGAAGTCCAACTGTTGATACAGGTTGTCAAATTGCTTGTGTGCTCAGTTCCTCAGTCACCTCCAACTCTTTGCGACCCCATGGACTGTAGACCACCAATCTCCTCTGCCCATGGATTTTACAGGCTAGAATACTGGAGTGGGTTGCCATTTCTTCTCCAACGGATCTTCCCAACCTGGGGATCGAATCTGCACCTCCTGCATTGGCAGGCTGATTCTTTACCAATGAGCCACCTGAGAAACCTGTTTTCAAACTGCCCTTTGGAAAAGTTGCAGCAATTTGCATTCATACCAGCAACAGATATGAGTGCCCATTTCCAATAAATGCTCATCAATACATTTTTTGATCAACTTGGTATGTAATGTGGTATTTTTGATAACATGCATATCTTTAATAATCCTAACATCTTTTACTAAATGTTATTGGTTGTTTAGATTTCTTCTTTTCTGATTTGTCTCTTGATGTCCATTATCAGTTTTCTAATAGGCTGTTGGCTTTTTTCTTACTGATCTGTAAAGGCTTTTAGTATAGTTAGACTATGTACACTACAAATGTTTTCTCCCCATTTGCTGTTTGCCTTTTAATTACATTTTTAAATAAACTTTAATTTTATCTGAAAATTGTTCTTAGGCTCTGCTTTGCAAACCTGTGGGAATCTGAATCCATGCCAAGCACTGCTTGGTGCTAAATAACCATGTTTTATATTTTGTACCATTGTCACAGAATGTAAATGATAGGAGTAATTAAAAAAACTGAATCACCTAACAAATGAGAACATATCGTACAGCACTGCTTAGTGCACTGTGGTGATCTGCATGGGACTGAAATCCAAAAGACATTCTATTTGCTGTGCAGTAGAAACTAATGCAACATTGTAAAGCAACTATACTTCAATACAAATTAACTTTCAAAATAGGGAAAAAATTTTAAAATAAAAGCATACATTTTTGGTTTGTTGAAATTTAAAAAAAAATATGGAGGCCATCTAAAAGTCTTACTAAATTCATGATAACATTTTTCTTCCTTTGATTTGTTTAATTGGAGAATAATTGCTTTACAATATTGTGTTGGTTTCTGCCATATATCAACACACATCAGCCATAGGTATACATATGTCACCTCCCTCTGAAACTTCCCTCCCATCTCCTACCTCATCCCACCCCTCTAGGTTGTCACAGAGCACCAGGTTGAAGTCCCTGCATCATACAGCAAATTCCCACTGGCTGTTTACAAGCAGTTCATGATAATATTTTGTCATTAGTTATTTTATTCAATCTGTGGATGCTGTGTGTAAGTAACTGTCATATAACAGCAATTCCTGCTTTCATCTGGGACAGTCCAGGTCAAGTTTGGACACAGTAGTAGCTATACATTATTAAGGAGTCTTCAGAAGTTTTCTACTTATCTACATCTTGGGGGGAGAAGGAGGAAAGGGACTAATGAGTACCTCTAAAACCCATGGTGAGTGTCCCATTCTCCTTAGCCTCTTCTAGCTTCCCTAGTCTTGACTGTCCGAAGCAGAGTTTAGAGAGGGAGTTCCCCCTAATTCTGTGGGCAAGCATGAGACCTGTGTTTAGGAATGGAAAACTTGAAATTTCCTAGTGGAAAAAAAATTTCTCCATAGAAGAGGCCAGAGGAGAAGAGGAGACCTGTGCCTGGGAGGTTGCTGATGTGCTCTGGGTTATACAGGTTATGTTAGAGATGCCTGTTACCCATTCAGGTGACTGCTGTGTAGACAACTGGACTTGAACATTTGGAGTTAGAAGAGAGATCTGAGCTTGATACTTAGATTTGGAAACCATCTATGTACAAGATAATTGAAAACTTTGGGGGGCATGAGATTGCACAGGGAGTGTAAATAAGCAAAATTAGAACCAAAATAGAAATTCCAGTGTTTAGGGGATGGGCAGAGGGAGAATAGCCAGCAAAAATGATAGAAATGTTGAAGTTGGAGCAATACAAAGCTCCAGTGATAAGCACTGTGGTGCAGTGAGAAGAATATGTGCATTAAAGTCAGATCTGCTGGCTGTGTAATGTGGGGCAAGTTTCTTAATTTCCCTAGGTCTGTTTCCCCAACCCAACATGAAGACAGTCCCTGTGTTAAGGAATGCGTGATGGGGTGAATGAGAATGTAGGAAAGTCCCTGGTTCTATTCAGCAGTGAGAGGGTGCTTTGTAGGAGTTAAAGGAAGAATATGATCCCCTAAGAGCATTCTCAGTGCTTAAACCTGAGGTGATCATTATTTGCTTTGCAGAAGCGTGAGATTAGTAGCACTATAAGCAAAATGTCTCCTAACTGTGCCAGTTAATGCCCAATCTTAGGACAGAAGGATCCAGGATGTGAGTATCAGAATCAGACATTTTTCAGATACTATTTTGATGTTGGCCTATCCTTGAGCCAAAGACAGAATTATAGTTGGCCTTCAGCCCTTGGTATCAATGGCTTCCCTGGGAGCTCAGCTGGTAAAGAATCCACCTGCAATTCAGGAGACACCAGTTTGATCCCTAGGTTGGGAAGTTCCCCCAGAAAAGGGATAGGCTTCCCATTCCAGTATTCTTGGGCTTCCCTGGTGGCTCAAATGGTAAAGAATCTGCCTGCAATGTGGGAGACCTGGGTTTGATCCCTGGGTTGGGAAGATCCGTTGGAGGAGGTCATGGCAACCCATTCCAGTATTCTTGCCTGGAGAATCCCTATGGACAGAGGAGACTGGTGGGCTACAGTGCATAGGGTTGCCAAGAATCGGACACGACTGAACGACTAAGCACAGCAAAGTGCTCGGCATCCATAGGTTCCATGTCCTCAGAAGTAAGCAGCTACAGATCGAAAAAATGGAAAAAATCCAGAAAGTTAAAAAAAAGCCAAACTTGAATTTGCCACATGCTGGCAACTATTTACGTAGCAATTACATTATATTAGGTATGCTAAGTAACCTAGAGATGATTTAAAGTATGTGGGAGGATGTGCATAACTTATATGTGGATTGTCCACCATTTTATATAAGTGACTTGAACTTGTGTAGATTCTGTTATCTGTGGTGGGGGCAGAGAGGGACCCCAGGGATACTAGATTTGATTGTATATTATTGTCTCAAAACACTTTCTTCAAGTCCTTTTCTTCCTGAGGAACTTCCTCTGTTAGAAAATAAAACTGGGAATTACAGAACATCCTTTTCCCCTAGAATAGTAAATTCGTTCACACTTAATGTATGTTCACCTATATTTAGAAAATACTGTAAAACTAATTTTTAAATAACCAATAAAGGTAATATGTGAAAATTACATATAGGTATAAAGATTTCAAACTATACAAAGAGGTATAAAATGAAAAATAATTCTTTCCCCTCATCCAATTCCCTTCCCAAGAGGTAACTGTTAATAGTTTCTTATGTATCATTCTCATTAACATAAATACTTATATAGGTATATTCTTCCCCCAACACACACAAATGGACTTGTATTCTACATAATATTCTGTTTTTGTTACCTTTTAAATTAATACTAAGTCGAGGATTTTTTTCATATCAACATAGGTAACTCTTCCTTGTTCTTTTTAACAGATGCACAGAAATTCTTTATACTATGTGAAAATTTACTTAACAGCCTCTGACTGATGGGTATTTACTTCCCTGGTGGCTCAGATGGTAAAGCATCTGTCTACAATGTGGGAGACCTGGGTTTGGGCCCTGGGTCGGGAAGATCCCCTGGAGAAGGAAATGGTAATCCACTCCAGTACTATTGCCTGGAAAATGCCATGGACAGAGGAGTCTGGCAGGCTGCAGTCTATGGGGTCGCAGAGAGTTGGACACAACTGAGCAACTTCACTTCACTTCAATTTGTGGTGTTGCAAATACTGTAATGAATATTTTCACATATAAATGAGTTTTTGCACATTTATACAGTATAGCTATAGGATAAATTCCTGTTGGATGAAGGAGTAAGTGTACTTGAAAATTTAATATTATTAAATTGCCCTCCAAAGAGGACACTTCTTCCAACTGGGGTATCCAGTCCTCCAAACCTACCCCAACACTATATTGAACTTAAAAGTTTCTGATAGAATAGTCGGTAAAGTAGCATCTTGCTTTACTTTCTTTTTAATTAAAGTGTAGTTGATTTATAATATTAGTTTCAGGTATACAACATAGTGATTCAGAATTTTTATAGCTTATACTCCATTTAAAGTTATTACAAAATAATGGCTGTATTTCCCTGTGCTGTAGAATATATCCTTATTGTTTATTTATTTTATACATAGTAGTTTGTATCTCTTCATCCCATACTCCTGTCTTGCCCCTCTACCCTTCTTCAGTGGAATGGCAAAGCTACTTGCCTTGAGAACCCCATGAACAGAATGAAAAGTAAAAAAGGTATGACATTGAAAGATGAACTCCCCAGGTCAGTAGGCACCCAATATACTACTGGAGAAGAGTTGAGAAAGAGCTCCAGAAGGAATGAAGAGGCTGCGCCAAAGCAGAAACAATGCCCAGTTGTGGATGTGTCTGGTGGTAAAAGTAAAGTCTGATGCTGTAAAGAACAATATTTCATAGGGACCTGGAATCTTAGGTCCATGAATCAAGGTAAATTGGAAGTGCTCAGACAGGAGATGGCAAGGGTGAACATCGACATCTTAGGAATCAGTGAACTAAAATGCACAGGAATGAGCAAATTTAATTCAGATAACCATTATATTTACTACTGTGGGCAAGAATCCCTAAGAAGAAAAGGAGTAGCCCTCATAGTCAACAAGAGAGTCCAAAATGCAGTACTTGGGTATAATCTCAGAACAACAGAATGATCTCTGTTTCCAAGGCAAGCCATTAAATATCACAATAATCCAAGTCTATGTCCCAATCACTAATGCCAAAGAAGGTGAAGTTGAACAGTTCTAGGAAGACCTACAAGACCTTATAGCTAGAACAAACACCAAAAAAAAGATGTCCTTTTCATAATAGGGGACTGGAATGCAAAAGCAGGAAGTCAAGAGATACCTGGAGTAACAGGCAAGTTTGGCCTTAAAGGACAAAATGAAGCAGGGCAAAGGCTAACCGAGTTTTGTCAAGAGAACGCACTGGTCATAGCAAACACCCTCTTCTGACGACACAAGGTGACTCTACACATGGACATCACCAGAGGGTCCATACAGAAATCAGATTGGTTATATGCTTTGCAGCCAAAGATGGAGAAGCTCTATACAGTCAGCAAAAACAAGACCAAGTGCTGACTGTGGCTCAGATCATGAACTCCTTATTGCCAAATTCAGACTTACATTGACGAAAATAGGGAAAACCACTAGGCCATTCAGGTATGACCTCAATCAAATCCCTTATGCTCATACAGTGGGAATGACAAATAGAGTCAAGGGATTAGATCTGATAGACAGAGTGAAGAGCTATGGACGGAGGTTCATGACATTGTACAGGAAGTGGTGATCATTGTACGAAAAGTGGTTTTGGAAATGCAAAAGGAAAAATGGCTGTCTGAAGGGGACTTATAAATAGCTGAGAAAAGAAGAGAAGCTAAAGGCAAAGGAGAAAGGAAAACTATACCCATTTGAATGCAGAGTTTAAAAGAATAGCAAGGAGAGATAAGAAAGCCTTCTTAAGTGAACAATGCAAAGAAATAGAGGAAAATAATAGAATAGGAAAGACTAGAGATCTCTTTGACAGCATGTGGTGAATGGTGAACAGTGTCGGGTTTGTGATCTCCAATGGAGAGAATTTTGCTTCAGATTCAGAGACTCAGCTTTAGTCCACTCAGAGCTTCCTGGCAAACATTTTATTACAGTGAAAGAGGGGTAGAGAAAGCTTCTGACACAGACATCAGAAGGGGGCAGAGAGGGCCCCACTAGTCTTATCAAGGCCTTATGTACCTTTTCAAATGGTTGTTAAAAAGAGAACGGTCTTATCAGACCCCAAAAAACAAACAAACATTTTAAGATAACAGGATTAGTCAGAAGGTTCTTAAAAAGGAGAAATATGTCTTCCAGCAAGATATAATGTTGTTATGTAATCATTAGTACAGAGTTTAAGGAAAAACAAGCCCTTGAGCAAGATAAGTTGTTTTGTTGTGTAATCATTAGCTGTATGCTTAAATAAAAAAAAGTCTTATGTGACTAAGATGAAGGAATGTAGACAAAAAACTTTGTTGCTTTCTCCTCCTTGAGGGCCCTGGACTCCTCATCAACCTACCTAAGAATTAACTCTCTCATCTTCAAGAAAATTAGAGATACCAAGGGAACATTTCATGCAAAGATGGGCGCAATAAAGGACAGAAATGGTAGGGACCTAACAGAAGCAAAAGATATTAAGAAGAAGTGGTAAGAATACACAGATCAGATCAGATCAGTCGCTCAGTTGTGTCCAACTCTTTGCGACCCCATGAATCGCAGCACGCCAGGCCTCCCTGTCCACTATACAAAAAAGATCTTCATGACCCAGATAACCATGATAGTGTGACCACTTACCTAGAGCCAGACATCTTGGAGTGCAAAGTCAAGTGGGCCTTAGGAAGCTTCACGACAAAGCTAGTGGAGGTGATGGAATTCCAGTTGAGCTATTTCAAATCCTAAAAGATGATGCTGTGAAAGTGCTGCACTCAATATGCCAGCAAATTTGGAAAACTCAGCAATGGCCACAGGACTAGAAAAGGTCAGTTTTCATTCCAGTCCCAAAGAAGGGCAAGGCTAAAGAGTATTAAAACTACCAAACAATTGCACTTATTTCACATGCTGGCAAAGTAATGTTGAAAATTCTCCAAGTAAGGCTTCAATAGTACATTAACCAAGAACTTCCAGATGTTGAAGCTGGATTTAGAAAAGGCAGAGAAACTAGAGATTAAATTGCCAACATCTATTGCACTGATGCTGGGAGGGATTGGAGGCAGGAGGAGAAGGGGACGACAGAGGATGAGATGGCTGGATGGCATCACTGACTCGATGGACGTGAGTCTGAGTGAACTCCAGGAGTTAGTGATGGACAGGGAGGCCTGGTGTGCTGTGATTCATGGGGTTGCAAAGAGTTGGACACGACTGAGCCACTGAAATGAAATGAACTGAACTGAACTGAATTGCACTGTGGAAAAAGCAAGAGAATTCCAGAAAAACTTCTGCTTTATTGACTATGCTAAAGCCTTTGACCGTGTGGATCACAACAAACTGTGGAAAATTCTTAAAGAGATGGGAGTACCAGAACCACCTTACCTGCCTCTTGAGAAATCTGTATGCAAGTCAAGAAGCAACAGTTAGAACCAGACATGGAAAAATGGACTGGTTCGAAATTGGGAAAGGTGCACATCAAGGCTGTATATTGTCACCCTGCTTATTTAGTTTATATGCAGAGGACATCATGAGAAACACCAAGTGGATAAAGCACAAGCTGGAATCAAGATTGCCAGGAGAAATACCAATAACCTCAGATATGCAGATAACACCACCGTTATGGCAGAAAGCAAAGAGGAACTAAAAAGCCTCCTGATGAAGGTGAAAGAGGAGAGTGAAACATCTGGCTTAAAACTCAACCTTCAGAAAACTAAGATCATGGCATCTGGTCCCATCACTTCATGGCAAATAGATGGGGAAACAATGAAAACAGTGACAGACTTTCTTCTCTTGGACTCCAAAATCACTGCAGATGGTGACTGCAGCCACAAAATTAAAAGATGGTTGCTCCTTGGAAGAGAAGCTATGACCAACCTAGATCACATATTAGAAAGCAGAGACATTACTTTGCCAACAAAGGTCTGTCTAGTCAAAGCTATGGTTTTTCCAGTAGTCATGTATGGATGTGAGAGTTGGACCATAAAGAAGGCTGAATGCCAAAGAATTGATGGTTTTGAAATGTGGTGTTGGAGAAGACTCTTGAGAGTCCCTTGGACTGCAAGGTGATCAAACCAGTCAATCCTAAAGGAAATCAACCGTGAACATACATTGGAAGGATTGACGCTGAAGCTGAAACTCCAAAACTTTACCCAGCTGATGTGAATAGCTGACTTATTAGTAAAGACCCTGACGCTGGGAAAGATTGAAGGAGAAGGGAATGACAGAGGATGAGGTGGTTGGATGGTATCACTGATTCAATGGACATGAGTTTGAGCAAGCTCTGGGAGACGGTAAAGGACAGAGAAGCCTGGCGTGTTGCAGCCCATGGGATTGCAGAGATTTGGGCCCTATTGAACAACTGAACGACAACATACTACATTTAAAGTTATTACAAAATAATGGCTATATTTACCTGTGCTGTAGGATATATCCTTGTTGCTTATTTATTTTATACATAGTAGCTTGTATCTCTTCATCCCATATCCTTGTGCTGCTCCTCCCCTCTCCCCTCTCCCAACTGGTAATCACTAGATCGTTCTCTATATCTGTGAATTTGTTTCTGTTTTGTTATATTCACTTGTTTTATTTTTAAGATTCCATTATAAAATATCTTGCTTTAATTTGTTCTTTAATTGCAAGACTAAGCATTTAAATCACATATTGGCTATCTTTATATTTCTGTTCCAGTAATTTGCTTCTTTTTCTCTTTTTAAAAAACAATTGATTGGGAACACATGTACTCCCATGGCGGATTCATGTTGATGTATGGCAAAACCAATATTGTAAAGTAATTAGCCTCTAATTAAAATAAACAAATTAAAAAAAATAAAAAAACCCAATTGATTGAAGAATCCTGTTGTTGATTTGTAATGTCTTTTAATATGAAGGAAGTTAACCCATTGTCTATCATCCTTAGCAAATATTTTAATAATTTTTTTGTACTTTAAGTTTGTTTATAATCTATTTCTTTTCCCTGAAGGAGTTCTAAAATTTTATTTATTTATGTACTATCAGTCTATTTCTTTAAAGCTTCTTCTGCACTCCAAGATTTTTTTCTTAAAAAATTCAACAGTATTTTTTCTAGTAGCTTTACTTCTATGTTAGGGTGTTTGATCTACTGAAATTGGGAGGACTGCCCGTGGTGATGTGCTTGCCACTAAGCAGCCCTCCTCATGCCCGCACTCACCGGCCTCAGCACTCGGCACACTTCCTGGAGGATCTGCTCCTGGTTCTTCACCGAGCAGAGCACCAGGGTGCAGACCACCACATCCATGGAGCCTGAGGCCACCTGGTGCATGTTCTCCCCGGCAGCCACTATGAAGCGCTCAAACTGCAGGTGTCGGTTCTGGGCAATGCTCTTGATCAAGAACTTCTCAAAGTTGGGGTTGGGATCAACACAGGTCACCTGGCATCCAGAGGGGTAGAACTTGAAGTTGGCCCCCGTGCCACAGCCCAGCTCCAGCAAGGAGAGCTTCCCAGAGGGGCCCGTGAACTCCCGCAGATTGCTGAAGAGCTCCTGCTTCTTGCTCTCCATCTGTTTGTTGTACATCACAGTGAACCTCGCCACGAAGTAGGGGAACTGCTGTTTGCCTATCCAGTTCCACAAGCCCAGAAAGTCCAGCAGGTACATGGGAAATGCCAGGATGCAGATGGCCAGCCGGAGGATAACAATAGTAAGCGCCATCACTCAGAAAACAGGTCAACAGTTAGAGATCTGCTCCTTTAATTGCAGGAAGTAGGTTTCTGGTCACACTCCAGAGCCAATCAGCTGCAAAGGAAAGAAGAATTGGCTGTGCTGGAAATACACAGCTGAAGTCAGATCTTGGGCAAGAGACGTGTTTTATCCAATTAATAGATGTTTGGCAGAAATTGCCTCATTATTTTTCATGAAGTGAAATGAGAAAGTTTCCAGCTTTTCCTTAGAAGGAAAGCTGATTACAACCCCCTATTCCTGCTTGGGGAGAAGGCAATGGCAACCCACTCCAGTACTCTTGCCTGGGGAATCCCATGGACGGAGGAGCCTGGTGGGCTGCAGTCCATGGGGTCGCTAAGAGTCAGGCACGACTGAGCGACTTCACTTTCACTTTTCGCTTTCATGCATTGGAGAAGGAAATGGCAACCCACTCCAGTATCCTTGCCTGGAGAATCCCAGGGACAGAGGAGCCTAGTGGGCTGCTGTCTATGGGGTCACACAGAGTCGGACACGACTGAAGCGACTTAGCAGCAGCAGCCGCAGCAGCATTCCTGCTTGGAGACTACTGCTGCAGTTTTAAATGCAGAATGTACTCAGAGCTTGCCTGTTTTCCAGTGACCCCTCCTAAGAAAACGATCTGTAGGTGAAGCCTGGCTAAAACCCACACCAGCAAGCCAATGCCAAAGCCTAGTTATTACTACATGCCCCCTCCTACTTCCGTTCCATCTTGCCCCACTATGCCTCTTTTTTTAAAAAAAGAAATGAAAGTACGTGCCTGTCTGGTCACAGTTAGCAAGACTTTTCCCTTTTGCATTCTCGGCAGAGGCTGTCTGCCGAGATTACTATTATTAAATCCAAAAATGGGAGTGTTTTTAAATCACTGTCTTGGGCCCCCCCATCTTTTAAAGGGCAAATTTCACCTTCAAACTGTGCCAAACCACTTCATTACTGGGGCTTCCCAGGCTGCTAGGGGTGAAGAGCCTGCCTGCAGTTCAATAATAGAGGTAAGAGATGCGGGTTCTTTCCCAGGGTCAGGAAGATCCCATTCCCGTATTCTTGCCTGGAGAATCGCATGGGCAGAGAAGCCTGGTGGGCTACAGTCCATAGGGTCACAAAGAGTAAGACACTACTGAAGCAGCTTAGCACACATATTCATGCATGTACTACATTACTGAGCTTATTTACATCAAAAAATGTTTCCAGACATCCGTATGTTTTAAACAGGAAAGCCTGGGTTTTAGGGTGGTTGGGGAACATATAAATTTTCAAAAAGAATATTTACTTTTTAAAACCAGGTGATGGATACAAAGAATGTTCTGTTGTTTCATTATTTGTTACCATAGTTTAGTTGCTAATTTGTGTCTGATTCTTGCCATCCCAAGGACTATAGTCCACCAGGCTCCTGTGTCTATGGGATTTAGCAAGCAAGAATACTGCAGTGGGCTGCCATTTCCTTCTCCAGAGGATCTTCCCCACCCTGGGATGGAACCAGGGTCTCCAGCTTTGCAGGCAGATTCTTCAAAGACCGAGCCACCAGGTAAGCCATTATTATTTGTTATACCCTACACATATTTTATAAATATATATTCCATTTTAACAGCTTTCTTGAGGTAGAACTGACATACAATAAACTACAAACATTTAAACTGTCTAGTTTGGTTACATTTTCATGCGTGTACACACCCGTGAAGTCATTGCTTCAGTCAAAGTAATGAATATACCTATCACCTCCCCCAAATACCTCTTGCCTCTTGGTAACCCCTCTTTCCTGTCCTCCCTGCTCCTGGGCCACCAATGATCTGTTTTCTGTTGCTACAGATTAGTTTGCATTTCCTATTCCTGTTAATGGAATCATACAATATCTACATTTTTTGGTCTGGCTTCTTTCATTTAGCATAATTGAGAGTCATCCATATTGTTGCATGCATCCGTTGGTTTTCCTGCTTAGTATTCCTTTGTATGGATCTATAACAATTGGTTTATCCACTCACCTGTTGATGGACCTTTGGGTTGTTAACAGTTTTTGGCTGTTGCAAATGATGCTACCATGGGGACTTTCCTGGGGGTCCAGGGGTTAAGAATCCACCTTGCAATGCAGTGGAATCAGGTTTGATCTTTGGTCAGGCAACTAAGTTTCTGGGGAGCAACTAAGCCCCACGCCACAACTGCTGAGCCTGGAACCCACTAGTCAAAACTAAAGAGTCCGTGAACCTCGAGGAAAGATCCACTGTGTTGCAACAAAAGATCCCGCATGACACAACAAAGATCCTGTGTGCCGCATTAAGACTCAATGCAGTCAGAGAAATAAATATACTTAAAAAAATTAAGCTACTGTGAAGATTAGTGTACAAGTCTTATACATGTACATATGCTTTCTCCTGGATAAATTCCTATGAGTAGAATGTGTAAGTCACGTGGTAGGTACATGTTTATCTGTTAAAGAAAATGCCAAACTGTTTTCCAAAGTGGTTGTACCACCAGCAGTGTATGAGAGGTTGAGTTGCTCCACATCCTCACCCACAGTTGGTGTGGTCATCCTTTTAATCTTAGCCATCCTAAAAAATGTCTTGTGGTCCCTTATTGTAGTTTTAATCTGCATCTCCCGGTGACTAATGATATCAAGCATCTTTTAATGGGCTTATTTGCCATCTATGTATCTTATTTGAAGTGTCTGTTCAAACCTTCTGAACGTTTTATTTATTATTATTATTATTGTTTTTGGCTATGCTGTGTGGCACGTAGGATCTTAGATCCCCAACCAAGGACTGAACCTGTGCCCCCTGGAGTGGAAGTGTGGCACCCTAACCACTGGACCGCCAGGGCATTCCCTGAACATTTAAAAATAGGGTTATTTTCTTATTGAGTGTTGAGAATTCTTTGCAAGTCATTATCAAATATGTGATTTGCAAATATGTTTTCCTACTCCATGGCTTGTCTTTTTAATGGTATGCTAAGAAATGCAGAAATTCTTGTGCATCTTTGTCTGGTTTTGGTATCTGAATAATGCTGTCCTTGTAAAATGAATTTGGAAGTGTTTCTTCCTCTTCTGTTTCTTGGAAGAGTGTGAGAATGATTGGTACTAATACTTTACATATTTTACAGAATTCCCCAGTGAAATCCTCTAGTCCTAGACTTTTGTTTGTTGGGAGATTGTTCCTAACTGATTTAATCTCCTTACTAGTAATCTATCTCTTAGATTTTCTATTCATGATTTAGTCTTGGTAGGTGGTATGTTTCTAGGAATTTATTCATTTCTTCTATGTTAACCAATTTGTTGGCTCATAGTAGTCACTTAACAATTCTTTGTATTTCTGTGGTATCAACTGTAAAGTCTCCTCTCTACATTTCTGATTTTATTCATTTGAGTCATCTCTTTTTTTCTTGATGAGCCTAGCTAAAGATTTGTCTATTAAATCTTTTTAAAAAGCCAATATTTAGTTTCATTGATCTTTTCTATTGTCTTTTTAGGCTCTGTTTTATTTATTGCCACTCTGATCTTTGTTATTTCCTTCATTCTACTAATCGTGTGCTTTATTGGTTCTTTTTTTTAGTTTAGTTTATTTAGTTCTTTTTTTTAGCCTAAAATTAGGCTATTTGAAATTTTTCTTGTTCCTTGTGGCAGGCATCTATCGTTTTGAACTTGTCTCTTAGTATTGCTTTTGCTGCATCCCATAAGTTTTGGTATGTTCAATTCCGTTCAGTTCAGTCACTCAGTCATGTTAACTCTGTGACCCCATGAACCGCAGCATGCCAGGCCTCCCTGTTCATCACCAACTCCCGGAGTTCACCCAAACTCATGTCCATTGAGTCAATGATGCCATCCAACCATTGCATCCTCTGTCGTCCCCTTCTCCTCCCGCCCTCAATCTTTCCCAGCATCAGGGTCTTTTCAAAAGAGTCAGCTCTTCACATCAGGTGGCCAAAGTATGGGAGTTTCAGCTTCAACATCTTTAGGATGGACTGGTTGGATCTCCTTGCAGTCCAAGGGATTCTCAAGAGTCCTCTCCAACACTACAGTTCAAAAGCATCATTTCTTTGGTGCTCAGCTTTCTTCACAGTCCAACTCTCACATCTATACGTGACCACTGGGAAAACCATAGCCTTGACTAGATGGACCTTTGTTGGCAAAGTAATGTCTCTGCTTTTGAATATGCTGTCTAGGTTGGTCATAACTTTCCTTCCAAGGAGTAAGCATCTTATAATTTCATGGCTGCAGTCATCATCTGCAGTGTTTTGGAGTCCCCGAAAATAAAGTCAGCCACTGTTTTCCCATCTATTTGCCATGAAGTGATGTGACCGGATGCCATGATCTTAGTTTTCTGAATATTGAGCTTTAAGCCAACTTTTGCACTCTCTTCTTTTACTTTCATCAAGAGGCTTTTTAGTTCCTCTTCACTTTCTGCCATAAGAGTGGTGTCATCTGCATATCTGAGGTTATTGATATTTCCCCCAGCAGTCTTGATTCCAGCTTGTGCTTCCTCCAGCCCAGCATTTCTCATGATGTATAGAAGTTAAATAAGCAGGGTAACAATATACAGCCTTGATGTACTCCTTTTCCTATTTGGAACCAGTCTGTTGTTCCATGTCCAGTTCCAACTGTTGCTTCCTGACCTGTATACAGGTTTCTCAAGAGGCAGGTCAGGTGGTCTGGTAATCCCATCTCTTTCAGAATTTTCCACAGTTTATTGTGATCCACACAGTCAAAGGCTTTGGCATAGTCAATAAAGCAGAAATAGATGTTTTTCTGGAACTCTCTTGCTTTTTTGATGATCCAGCAGATGTTGGCAATTTGATCTCTGGTTCCTCCACCTTTTTTAAAACCAGCTTGAAATCTGCAAGTTCATGGTTCATGTACTGCTGAAGCCTGGCTTGGAGAATTTTGAGCATTACTTTACTAGCGTGTGAGATGAGTGCAATTGTGCAGTAGTTTGAGGATTCTTTGGCATTGCCTTTCTTTGGGATTGGAATGAAAACTGACCTTTTCCAGTCCTGTGGCCACTGCTGAGTTTTCCAAATTTGCTGGCATATTGAGTGTAGCACTTTCACAGCATCATCTTTCAGGATTTGAAATAGCTCAACTGGAATTCCACCACCTCCACTAGGTTTGTTCATATTTCCTTTTTTATTTTTCTCAAGGTATCTTTCAATTTCTCTTTTGATTTCTTAATTGACTCTTTGATTGTTCAACAGCATGTTTTTTTAACCTCCATATAGCTGTAAATTTTCCAGTCTTCTCGAAATTAATATCTAGTTTCATTCCACTGTGGTGAAGAAGATATTTGATATGCTTTCAGTTTTCTCCTTTTGCTTCTATTTTATGTTTTGGTTTTTGGCCATATGGCATGTGGAATCTTAGCTCCTCGACTAGGGATTGAACCCACACAGCCTACATTCGGAAGACAAAGTCTTAACCACAGGAATGCCAAGGAAGTCCCTGTATGTCTTAACCACTGCTATTTTCCAGTGTTTAGAATAGTATCTGGCACAGAGTAGATCCTCAATGCTGTATTATATGAATGAAATGAAATGGAACAAACGTGTGTTTGTGTGTCCTCAACCTAATGTTGTTTGGTGACATTAAATAGAAGAGACTGAGATGTCTTTCTAAACTAATCTATTCAGCTTTGGAAACTTGGTCATTCTGAATCTTTGACCCTACCTCTTGAGAAGACTCCTCCCCAACCTCTTTTTACTCTGGGTGCCTCACCCTCTAACTCCAATGGTCAGCTTGTGTCCTAGGCACCCTTGACCGCTATTTTTGGTTTGGGACTTGACTCATAACCCAAGCTAGGTGTCAGACAGAGCCCTCCCTGAGATTTTTGCTGGAACAATAAGGGAAAAGATACCTATCTGCTAGTGGTGAGGATTCCACCAGCCCAGAGCAGGTGGTGGCCACCATCCCACCATGCAGGCAGAACCTGTCTGGGAATAAACCAGACTGGGACTGAAGTAGAGCCCAGAGCAAGAGAGCGTTAGAAAGAAAGAGATAAGTGGACAGTGGCTTGGTTGATATTATCTGAGTTCCCAGATGAAGCCCTGTCCAAACTCACTGTACCATTGTGTTATGTGTGATTCACTTCCCTTTGAGCATAGTCTGAACTGGATTTCTATCACAGGTAATCTACAACCAAAACAAAGGAATTTCCTGAGGGTCCAATGGTTAGCACTCAAGTGCTATCACTACTAGGGCCCCGGGGCCTGGGTGGGATCCTTGGTTAGGACAGCTTTTTTTGTGTTAGTTTTAGAAGGTCTTTACAGAAACTTTCACCTTCAGCTTCTTCAGCATTAGTGGTTGGAGCATAGACTTAGATTACTATGATATTGAATGGTTTACCTTGGAAATGAACTGAGAGCATTCTGTCATTTTTGAGATTGCACCCAAGTACTGCATTTCAGGCTCTTGTTGACTATGAGGGTTACTCCATTTATTCTAAGGGATTCTTGTCCACAATAGTAGATATAATGGCCATCTGAATTAAGTTCGCCCATTCCTGTCCATTTTAGTTCACTGATTCCTAAAATGCTGATGTTCACTGTTGTCTTCTGCTTGCATGCCTGCTAAGTAGCTTTAGTCTTGTCCAACACTTTGGGACCCTATGGACTGTAGCCTGACAGGCTCCTCTGTCCATGGGATTTTCTATGCAAGAATACTGAATGGATCAAGAATACTTGCTTGGATATGAAGTGTGTGATCATTTCCTAGTTAGGGGATCTTTCCAACCCAGGGAACGAACCTGCATCTGTTATGTCTCTTGCATTGGCTGGCAGGTTCTTTACCATTAGTGCCTCCTGAGAAGCCTCTTAACATCTCTTGCTTGATCATGTCCAATTTACCTGGATTCATGGACCTAACATTCCAGGTTCCTATGCAATATTGTTTTTTTTAGCATCAGACTTTACTTTCACCACCAGGGCCACTGGTGACATTACTTTCACCACTGGATCACCAGGGATGGCCCCCCTAGAGGGAGGAACATCTAAAGTGAGACATTAGGGACTTCCGTGGTGGTCCAGTGGATAAGAATCTGCCTGCCAATGCAGGGGACATGGGTTTGATCCCTGATCCAGATAGATCCCACATATCATGGAGTAACTAAGTCCATAAGCCACAACTATTGAGCCTGTGCTCTAGATCTGGGGAGCTGCAACTACAGAGCCCATGTGCTGTAACTATTGAAGCCCATGTGCTCTAGAACCCATGCTCTGCAACAAGAGAAGCCACCGCAATAAGAAGCCTGCACACTGCAACTGGAGAGTAGTCCCTGAACTCTGCAACTAGAGAAAAGCCTGTGCAGCAAAGAAGACCCAGCACAGCCAAAAATAAAATAAATAAATAAAATTATTTTTTATAAAAGCAAAGTGGGACATCAGTGGTAAGTAGGAATTAGCTAGATGGAGGATGAGCAGAGCCAGAATGCTGCAGCAGAGGCACAACATGTGAAAGACAGGGAGGTAAAGGGAACATCGATGCATTTGGGGAACAAAAAATATAGGGAGCATCCTTTCAGATAAAGAAACAAAACAAAGATTTGATGATTTACCCACAGTTTCTCAGTTGGCTTGACCTGGAATCCAGGTCTATTTTACCCTTAAGAGGCTGTTTTTACTCTCACTGCCCTACGAATGTCTCTAATGCTGATTGGGTCCTCAGTATTATTACACTGAAATTGCATACAGGTTGTTTAATATTAGAAGAGGATGAAGGAGTGAACCTAAGCAATGCCTTCATGTGAGGAGTAGGAAGAAGAAAGTCCCAGTGAAGGTAGGAGAGAGAACAATTCAAAAAGAACAACTCAAACAGCACAGCGTGATGGAAGCCAAAGAAAGTGTTGTAAGAGGAATGGTATCACATTTCAAAGATGGAGAGAGTTGAAGAGTTAGTGGGTTTTCTGACTCTACTTGGCGATGATCTCATTTAGCTAATGAGAACGTAATTTCTAGGGGGTTGGTCACAAAAGGATGGAAAAAAGAGTGTTGGAGAAGTAGAGGAGTGCAGATCACTTTTCCAGATACATTAGTTTCTGGATGCAGGAAGTAGTAAAAAGGGAAACCAACTTCAAGATGGAGGCAGTCAGTTATTTGGAGGTGATCTTGAGATAGACACTAAAGGAAAGGAAGGAAGCAGTCTGCACAGGAGTTGAGCTGTGATGTAGGATACAGGTTGAGCCAACCATCAGAGCTGTCCCTGGTTGGGAGAAGAGGGGTGAATCTTCATCTTCCCACCTAGATCAGTTATTTGATGTGGGCTGCCTAAGAGAGGCATAAGAGGTCATGCCTGAGGCCAACAGCATTCCCACTTGAAACAGGGGTAATAAGTCCTTCATTCTCACAGGGCATACTTCTAGTGCATTCCAGCATTATCACAAGAATACTTTTAGGATAGATAAAAATATCACAAGACTCAGTTTCAGTCCCTGGGTTGGGAAGATCCCCTGGAGGAAGAAATGGCAACCTATTCTAGTATTCTTTCCTGGGAAATTCATGGACAGAGGAGTCTGGTGGGCTACAGTCCATTGGGTTGCAAAGAATCTGATATGACTTAGCAACTGAACAAACATACAAAGACTCAATTTTGGAAATAGATACATAAATATAAACAGATATACCCTAGTTATTAGTCTTCATTGCTTGAGCCGTAACATGTTAAAACAATGGGATTATACATAGTTATGGAGCTCCTCTTATATATCTGGACTTTGTTAATACCAGGTGTACAAAGATAATTTCCTCTTTTGAGAAGCTCATATTTTTGTGGGAGAAGAAAGCATAAAATATTAACCCACTAAGGAGCTGTGCTTATATTATTTGTATTGCGTCTGTTCCACCCATCTTCTGCCTGGTAGGTAATTGATTTTCAATAAATGCATTCAGAATGAGTTGGTAGAGCAGAGTGAGTTAGAGTAGAGTAAGAAGTGCTTGTGTAGCAGACAGGATATAGGGCTAATGCTGCCTGGAGGAGGGAGTCAGCAAATGCTTCATTAGAGGAGGGGTTTTAATGGAACTAATAATAATAACAATTAAAAAAACAACATAATAATGAGGGTTTTTTCCAGGTAAGAAATGTGTATAACTATTAGCATAACTGACGCCATCACGCCCAAGTTCCTCTTGTCTTTACCCTGACCCAATCCAGGACTGTGCTGTGCTATTACTCACTTCTCTGTTGTCAAGTGCTTTGTAGTTAGTAGGTGTAGTTTAATAATCGTTAGGATCAGGTGGCCCCTATGCTCTGTTGATCCTCAAACAATGACAGCCTTTGCTGATGTATTCCCATGAGACTAGTTACCCATTCATAAGTCTTGACTTGGGAATACAGGTCCTGTTTTGAGCACCTACCCCCATACCCTAGTTTAAGAATAAAATTGCCCTAATGGACAGTTGTGGAATGTAGTTTTGAGGTCTTCTGGATCATTGTTCACCCAATCCCACCCTGTGAATAAGTTACCATATAATAAACGGAAACATGATTATATGCAACTGCCTGTCTTGCTTTCCTGTCTCAAGATGCCATCTCAGTTTGATGGGTGCTTTTTGTTCCCTCTGTCCTCCAACAAAAAGGGAGGGGTGGGAGGACTTAGGAGGGGGCTTCCTGGGTGGCTCAATGGTAAAGAACCTGCCTGTCAATGCAAGAGACACAGGAGATGTGGTTCTTGTTCCACCTTGGGGGTCTTGGGATCTTGAGTTTGATCCCTAGGTCTTGAAGATCCTCTGGAGGAGGAAATGACAATCCAGTCCAATATTCTTGCCTGGAAAATCCCATGGACTGAGGAGTCTGGCTTGCTATATAGTCCATGTGGTTGCAAAGAGTCAGACAGTACCGAACTTCTGAGTAGGCATGCATGGAGGAGTTAATTTCAAGCAGTTGTTCAGGGGGAAAAAAAAGCATGAAAAAGAATACTGGGAGAGTGGATGGGAAGTGAGCATGGAAGAAAAAGTCTCCTATTTAAATAAAACCACACATGATACAGATACATATTAATATCTATGTAGAAATCAGTTGGCTATTATGATAATGTGAAATGTTCAGTGAACTTACACGAATAGGATTTTATAAGAGAAATTATTTCTGAGCTAGAGATTTGAATGGAAGCAAACTGCTTTAGGTGTGTAAGATGAGGCACTGTGATTTGGTAGTTGGGGTGCTGGCTTTTGGATCCAACAAATTTTTATTCAAAGCCTGACTCTACCACGAACATGCTGTTAAATTAATTAACTTTAATTAATTTACCTCCTTAAGTAACTAATTACTTAACCTCCCGCAAACTCAGGTTCCTAATATGCAAAATAAAGATTATAGTCCTTGCCTCACAAATTTATTGTGAAGAGCAATTCTTGTTTATAATGTCCTAAATATGGTATTTGACACATAGTAAGGATTCCATTAATGTTACTGTAAGTGCACTGGGGACCCAGCAGGCAAGACTGGAGTGTGTATGTTGGGAGCAGTTCCTGAGTAAAGGCCACAGGAGTACTATGACAGAGTCTCCTTGTAAAGTGAATTCCTATTTTGGGAGTCCTAAACCACAACAGCGGAGAAGGCAATGGCACCCCACTCCAGTACTCTTGCCTGGAGAATCCCATGGATGGAGGAGCCTGGTGGGCTGCAGTCCATGGGGTTGCTAACAGTCGGACACGACTGAGTGACTTCCCTTTCACTTCTCACTTTCATGCATTGGAGAAGGAAATGGCAACCCACTCCAGTGTTCTTGCCTGGAGAATCCCAGGGACGGGGGAGCCTGGTGGGCTACCGTCTATGGGGTCGCACAGAGTTGGACACGACTGAAGTGACTTAGCAGCAGCAGCAGCAGCAAACCACAACAGGGACTTTTCCTGCAACAGGTTAGTTCTTAGGTGATTTCATATTTCTTCTTTTATTTTTCCATGAAGGCGGCAAATTGAGCCCAACCCAATCCAAGGCCATTTTGCCTTAGGGAACTTGTCTGCTATAGAACAAGGACAAAGAGATAGGTCAGTTGTAATGAGATGGCTTCTAGTCCTGAAAAGAAGGAATCTTCTTCATCTTGTGGTGCTACGGCTGTTCTGGGCCTCTCGCACCTGCAAAATGAGACAGAGATGAAATTTTAGAATAAAAGTTTTTAAATGTAATTAACTGTTTGCTAATATCCAGGAGTGGCAAATATACACGTGCATGCTCAGTTTCTCAGTCATGTCTAACTCTTTGCGACTATATAGACAGTAGCCCACCAGGATCCACTGTCTATGCAATTCTCCAGACAAGAATACTGGAGTGGTTTGCCATTTCCTCCTCCAAGGGATCTTCCCAACCCAGGGACTGAACCAAATCTCCTGTCTCCTGCATTGATCGGCAGATTTTTTACTATGAGCCTCCTTGGAAGCTCCCGAAGATATATAATGCTTTCCTTTTCATGACAGGTCAAAGAAGAAATTTGATTATGTTTTGAAGGGTGTGGTTTGCTTCTTGAAATTCCCTGTGGTGTCTTTAACAATGTGTTGCCCAGAGCAGGGTAAGTGGCCTTGTCTAACCAAGGGGAGGCGCATTTGTCTCCATATATAGAGGCAAGAGACAGGAGCGGCCCTGGGAAAAGTCAGACCGAGCCTGCACAATGAAGAACCAGCTTAAGGAGGAGGCAGTCCCACACTGTGAGCTAAGTAAGTAGCCAGCAAGTAAGTATATAAGCAGCCCAGGGAATCTGCCCACCTGAGAGCAGACCTGGAATATGAAAAGGAGGGTCCAGCCATTTTATTTTCTTGTTGCAGCAGAGGTTCCCAAAGAAAAGGTTCTGGGGCTTCATCAAGCCTTTCTGAAACATTCCATATGCATTGCAGAGAGCTTCTCAGAACTAATTTGTGGTGAAGAACCTACCTGACAATGTAGGAGATGCTGCAGACTCAGGTTCCATCTTTGGGTTGGAAGATCCCCTGGAGGAGGAAATGGCAACCTACTCCAATATTCTTGCCTGAACAGAGGAGCCTGGTGGGCTACAGTCCATGGGGTCGCAAAGAGTCAGACACGACTGAGCAACTTCGAGTACACACACACACGTAGTATAAGCTTAGTTATTTAGCTTTGGATAAAGACAGCTTAGTACTTGCATAGTGTTGAAAGTTGGATACTGGCTTGGTTTGAGTGGAGGATATTGTCTTTATGAATCCTGTTTATATAAGGAAGACAGGGAGTGACATCTTTAAAGAGTGGAGTGTTTGAGGCCGAAAGGGAAGCCTTTTGCCTTATTATTGTTGTCTTCTTTATCATGGGAGTCTCTCTGGTTAGGGAACATTTAAATGTGCAGAATATAAGGAGTCAGAAGAACTAGACCATTGCTCTCTCAGCCATCCAATGCCATTTAGTCTTTTGATAATTTAACAAGCATGTATTGAACAATTAATGTTTATTGGCCCCTGGAGACACAGGAAGAGCCCTACGGGTATCATTGGGAATATCGTGGACATAGTAAAACAATAAACATGAATTATAAACTGTAATACCATCAGAATGGAATATAAAAGAGTTGGGCAATGATAAAAATATATTTGTTGTCTAATTCCTCTTCCCTTTTTAATTTAAGGTCAGAGTAACTTACATTTTTTAGCATAAGGATCAGTTTCCAGTAAAGACTTACACTGGAAAATTAGGGTTCTCAGTCTTGTCTTTGTTCTTATTGCTAGTAGGTCATCTTGTATGGGTTATTTTTGTTTTCTTTTGTTTCATCTGTCACTAATAATAAAGTGTCTATAAAATTTCTAGGTAATAAAAGGAGGCTGAAAGTTAACTATTGAAATTTCAGCAGGTTCCAAATGGTAGAAGGAGTAATGTATGAGTCTTTATTCCCTGGTGGCTCAGATGGTAAAGAATCCACCTGAAATGCAGGAGATGCAGATTTGATCCCTGGCTTAGGAGGGTCTCCTAGAGAAGGGCAAGGCAACCCCCTCCGGTATTCTTGCCTGGAGAATTCCATGGACAGAGGAGCCTGGCAGGCTACAGTCCATGGGGTGGCAAAGAGTTGGACATGACTGAAGTGACTTAGCATGCTTGCACACACACTAGAGAATTATATATATATATATATATATATATAGTCTGTTATCACAGACAACTTTGAGGAACATATGTGCTAAAAATTGTAAGGTCAGTCTACATTGGAGGCAGCCAGTATCTGTCACTGGAATAAATAAGTTGAATGTAACCTAATGGTAATCATTCCTCACATTTGCAAGAGAAAAGCTACTTAAGTATAAGGGCAAACCATTTTTTTCTGAAGTAAGAAGTGGGTACAGACTGGTTTAATAGACTTCCTTACTTCAGGCAAAGGAGTCTTTGAAATTTTTACAGAGCTTGGAGTTGTGTTCTGAGATAGTTGTGTCAGGACAGGAGGCCAGGTTGGGCTGTCAGAGGGAAATACACTGCTGTGAACTTTGGGTTGGGAGGAAATCAGGAGAAGCTTAAAGTGAGACTTGTGAGGAACAAAGACCAAGCTATAATTTCTGAAAGTAAGATATTAGTGGCCCTGACATATAAGCAGGCAAGGAGGTTTGGAAGCTGGCAAAGCCTCAGAGGGCTGAGCAGAGAAAGTGAAGAGCCCTATTTAATGGGTATTAATTTGGCCATTCTAGTTCTAAAGTCTCTGGCTGATGAGTGATTATTTTTGTCTAAAAACTCAGTACTTCTTGACAGCCTGGCCACATTTCTCCCCACTGTTATTGCCTTTGACACCGAGGCAGTTGACGTTATTTTCAACTGTACTCTTCCTCCTTGTATCTTACCCCCTCTCCTCTTCTTGCTGCCTAACATTTTCTCTTTCTCTTTTTTCTTAATCATTAGATGTTCTGCATGTCAGATATTCCTTTCAACCTTAAAACAGATTTTCAAAAGTCTAAGTCAAGTGGAAACAGCAAACTTGGTGCTGAGTTGAAATTGTGGTTCTCCGATTGACTAATTGAGATGTCTCCAATTTTGAGATTATTACCATGACATAAAAAGTCAGTGACATGATCTTTCTCAGTGGCCATTGTGTCAGAGAGAGAGAGAGAAAGAGAGAGGCTCTGAAGCGAGTTAAGCATGCTGTACAGTAGCTCTGCACAGGCTCTTAAGCATGTTGTACCGTAGCAGCACTATTTATGAACTGGGTGTGCTTGTGTGTGATGTTCAGCTTACCGAAATATTAACCACTAGGGTAGAGAGGGTTAGAGTTTCAAGGCCTTTTTCTTAAACTAACACCAGAGGTGCTTCTCCCTTTGTTCTTCTGTCAGGTGACAGACATTGAAAGTGTTAGTTGCTCAGTTGTTTCTGACTCTTTGAGACCCCGGGGACTGTTGCCCACCAGGCTCCTCTGCCTGTATTCTCCAGGCAAGAACACTGGAGTGGGTAACCAGTCCCTTATGCAGGGAATCTTCCTGATCCAGGGATCAAACCCAGGTCTCCTGCATTGCAGACAGATTCTTTATCATCTGAGCCACCAGGGAAGCTTGTCAGGAAGTAGATGTAATCTGTCTCCAATCTATCTTTTTTTATTATGTCATTTTATATCAACATCATTTTTATGAAAGAAAAATGGGATTATTTAGTATTAAAATTTTAAAAATAATTCTGAATTTCCCATCCTCAATTATAATTTAGAAATTCACATGGTTTCTCTCTCATCACCCCTAGTAGGGGCAGATTGAGTTTCAGAATCAATTAGATAAATATCCTGATGGAAAGACTCAGAAACTGATGCTTCTTTATTGACCTGGAATGGAAAAACAGAGGAAGCTATCGTTTCTCATTCTAAAACATGGCCAGTAATATTCCTTATTAAAATCCATAAGTTCAGACAGCAGTGAGCTCTGTTTGAAACACAGAATATTTTAGTTTGTTGATTCCTAATCATACAGGGGCAGGAGCTCACCTTCATGAAGAGCATCTTATACAATATAAAAGCTATACTAAAAATAATGGTTTAGTAGGATTATCAACAGAGAAGGCAATGGCACCCCACTCCAGTACTCTTGCCTGGAAAATCCCATGGACAGAGGAGCCTGGTAGGCTGCAGTCCATGGGGTCAGAAGAGTCAGACACGATTGAGCAACTTCACTTTCACTTTTCACTTTCATGCATTGGAGAAGGAAATGGCAACCCACTCCAGTGTTCTTGCCTGGAGAATCCCAGGGACAGGGGAGCCTGGTGGGCTGCCGTCTATGGGGTCGCACAGAGTCAGACAGGACTGAAGTGACTTAGCAGCAGCAGCAGCAGCAGCAGCAGGATTATCAAGTATTTTAGCCTTAAAGTAGACCTTTAGAGGAAAGAGAATTTTAGAAGGATCTGGACATCTTTACATTTTCTTCAAAACAAATGGAATTCTGTGTTTTTTTTTTTTTTTTTTTAAGTCACAACTCCTTTTTATGCTCTAATAAACAACTTGGGTATGATTTTAAGGCCTGTCTCAGCAGTTTCCATTTTGTCACCAGCATGTTGAACACTGAACATTGGCTGAGGAAACATCAAGAGAAAGAAGAGGTGGCTTTGCCATTCAGCTTTAAATATTCCTGTTTGCATTTGTCTAATCAGCTGATTCCATGCACACTTTTCTGTTTGCCCCTATGAAACTTCTTTTCCTTCTTAACGCTGTCTCCAGCTTTATCTATATAAAGGAGTGAAAGAAGGGGAGAAGAATTAGAAGACCGTTCAAAAAACATTCCTCTCCAAAACTAAGATTAATTTTAGGGAGACCTTTGCAACACTGAACACAGCTCTAAAATCAATGAAATGGTTTTGGGTGACTTTGCTCTTTATAAGAGAGTTTAATAAGATAAATATTAGTTTAAATTCAATTTTTTTAAACCATGGGGGGGAAAAGTTGAAATTGTATGTATTTTAATACTCAGTATTTCACACTTTCTTGTTGGCAATTTTTAAACCAGGTTTAGGCTATCCAAATTATTCTTCAGAGTTCTTGTAAATGCTAAGAAAACACTTGGAATATTGTCAATTAAATATTCAGAGTTTATGATAGCTGGTAAGTGTTGGCGGAGAAGGCAATGGCAACCCACTCCAGTACTCTTGTCTGGAAAATCCCGTGGACGGAGGAGCCTGGTAGGCTGCAGTCCATGGGGTCGCTAAGAGTCGGACACAACTAAGCGACTTCACTTTCACTTTTCACTTTCATGCATTGGAGAAGGAAATGGCAACCCACTCCAGTGTTCTTGCCTGGAGAATCCTAGGGACGGGGGAGCCTGGTGGGCTGCCATCTATGGGGTCGCACAGAGTCGGACACGACTGAAGTGACTTAGCAGCAGCAGCAGTAAGTGTTGGGGGATATAACTTTTTATGTTGATATAATTTAAAACTTGCAGAAAAGTTGCAAGAGTAGTATCAGGGAATGAATGCTTTCAGGGTAACATGGTATGATCATAGTAAGCTGCAGATGCCTTGGGGGAGCAAGAAAGAGGGCCATTTAACCCAGGTTAGGGAGTAAGGAAACACTTTGCTGGGGAAGATTTTTTAATTTCTTTGGATTCAGGAGAAACTTCCAAATCACAATTTCAGAGCATGGCTATTTGCACACTAAGTCAAAGTATTAGTAAGTTAAGCTTAAGGCTACATATGCCTGCCCACCGACAGCTTCAGATCTCTGGTTATCCACTGCAGACGCTTATCAGAGAGAACTGATTCATCCCTGAAGTGTTCATTGAGAAACAGAAGATTCCTGAGGTGTTTGTTGGGAAACTGAGTAAATCTGCATGTTCTTTATGTTTTTAAAAAATAAACAATACATTTACTTGGCAAAATTTTTTTAAATTGCGAAACCGTATACAGTGTATATTCATGAGAGGTCCTTTTGCCTGACCTCATTTGTGTTCCTCCACTCCTTCCTCTTGGAGACGGCATTACCAGTTTTTGGCATGTCCTTTGGATTTTGTTTGTACGTATATTGTATATTCTGTGTCTCTCTTTTGCTACATAAATGATAGCATACTGTTCTGAGTGTCTTTAACTTCACCGTGTATCTTGGAGACTGTTTCCTGTCAATCCGCTTAGATCTGCCTTGTTTACGGCGTTCCATCCTATGAGTGTTCTAGGTTGTCTTAGTCTTTTGACACTACAGACAGTGCTGTGGGGAATATTCTTGCACATATTGATGCTTCTTGTACAAGTATTTCTTTAGTATTCTTTAGTTTCTTTAGTATGCTTTCTTAGAAATGGAATTGCTGGGTCAAAGGATATGTAGACTTTTGACATTTAGACAGAAAATGTAATTAGCATTCTTATCTTGTAAAACAGTCTTAAAACTTTTTTGATAAGGAATGGGATAAAATAGTTATAATACATTGACCCGTGAGTGCCTTTTCTTCCCCCTGCTGTCGATGGCTGTTTGATAGGAGGAAATTACTGGCTTTAAGAAAAGGTGACACTTAGTGGTTGGGGGAGAGCTAGAAAGTCAAGGCACATTGTTAATCATAACTGTCCTAGTACTGCAGGGTTGAATCTTGTTGCTTGTATCTCCACTTGATCTATTTCTTAATGAAATTTAATGACTGAAGTGACCTGGTGGTATGGTCCTAGAGAGCAGAGTGGTCTTATATTAACTCAACTGCTTCTGTATGGGTGTTGGATTTTCGTGGAGACCTTAACACTGGGCAGCACCCAGAGCCTACTGACTCTCCATTCCTTGCTCTAGTTATGTTCTCTAGACACTGCAAGCAATGAAAATTATAGTTGTTGACTCAATGTTTTGATGAGAAAGTTGGAATCTAGGGAATTCCCTGATGGTCCAGTGGTTGGAACTCAGGGTTTTGCTTCCAGGCCCAGGTTCCATCCTCGGTCTGGAAACTAAGATCCTACAAGCTGCACAGCGCAGCAAAAAAAGAAAAAAGAAAGAAGTTGAAATCTAGAATCCATTTTCTTTCTTGGAGAGAGATTTCAGAAAGAAGATCAGACTCTTGTGTTTAAAAGTTCTGTAAATAATTATGGGAATAATCACTTAGAATACTAATTGCAATTATTCTATTTTGTGGTCAGACATTTCTTTTTAAAATTATTAAACTATCACCCTTTCACACATGATTCTTGGGGAAAAACTGTCTCAATTGTTTGCTTTTTAAATATAACCTTTAAAGGCCTGTTTTGAATAGGAATCTTCTTCAAATGTATTGAATACTTCTGTGCCTTCTGAAACCAGATATCAATCATCAAGACAAAACTAATCTAATTGAATTGGTCCTTCTTGAGTAGAGCAGCAATTAGAAACTTGAGTTATTCTTACTAATATAATATTAATAACACTAATCTTAAAAAAATCATTCAAGACATTTTGGCACTTCTTCCTATTTTATTTTATTTATTTAATTAGTTTATTTTTTGGCTATGCTGCGTGGCTTCAAGATCTCAGTTCCCCAGCCAGGGATTGAACCTGGGCCACAGCAGTGAAAGGCTGGACTCCTAACCACTATGCCACCAGGTGACTCCCATAATAATATTCTTCTTTGGGAGGTGGGTTGGAGAGGGCCTGTGCTGTGTGACTTGTGGGATCGTAATTGCTTGACCAGTGATCAAACTCACACCCTTGGTAGTGAAAGCGTGGAGTCCTAACCTCTGGACCACCAGGGAATTCCTAATAATCTTCACAATAATGTTTCAGAGTGATTGAAGTATATGAAAGTTATCTCATATAAATAGCCTACGATTTTCCATGTAAGAGCCATAGTCCCAGATCGGATTTGTGGTTTCTAGTTTTTTGTGTGTTATCCTGGCTTCTTAGAATTAATGTAAAATTAAAGTAAAAATGCTCTGAGTGGGGTCTAGAAGCTGTGCTGTGATTGGAATTCAAGTGGTATGCTGAGTGGTCAGATGTGTAAGTCCCATTTAGGTGAGGTGCTGGCTGAGAGAGGGGTGGGATTTAGTCAGCAACATTGAGGTCTGCTTGTGAAACCATCTGGTAGCTCAAACTCTGATAGGAAGGACTTGGGTACTGTTAATTATAACAAAGTTATTGATATTGGTGACTATAGAGATGAAAGATTATGTTTTCTAATTTGGCAAGAGGTGGTATGTTTTACACTCCAGAATACAGATGAAATCTAACACCCCTTTCAGGTCTTAATTCTGTAATTTTGCAAAATAGGTACAAAATATGTCAATTTGTTGTTGTTGTTTTAGTCACTAAGTCATGTCCGACTCTTTTGAGACCCCATGGACTGTAGCCCACCAGGCTCCTCTGTCCATGGCATTTCTCAGTCAAGAATACTGGAGTGGGTTGCCATCTCCCTCTCCAGGGGATCTTCCCAACCAGGGCTCAAACCCAAGTCTCTTGCACTGGCAAAAGGATTCTTTTCGCCTAAGCCACCAGGGAAGTCCCAGAATATGTCACTAGAATATCTAAAAAGAAAAGTAGAGCACTGTTTCACAGGAGCAATAATGGTACAAGGTGGAAAAAAACTAGTAAAGAATAGAGAAGGGGAGGCTTCCTCAGTTTTTTAGTAGGATAGTTATTGGGGTTCAAGGGGAGTGGTTAACAATTAGTATTATTTACCTTTCCCCTTCGAAGTTTGAACTTAACTGAGAAGTAGATTCCTTAATCAGTAGATCAAAATTTAAAAAAAATTTAGCCTTATTGATGGAGTTGACTGGATAATATGCCATAGATCTGTGGCCCAATGGACTTACTGATATCCCCGCTCTAACCCCCAGTTAAACTTAACCGGGTGATCCTCGCACTCTCCTTCCCAGGCTGCTTATTGCTGATGGAGAGAAGCGCAGGTGGTCTGTGGACTCTGCCTTGTCCTCCGGGTGCCTCTGGGGGGCGGGGGGCGGGGCTGGTTATTCATCTTCCTCTCAGCGTTGAAGTGTTGGGAATGAGACCTGAAACCTTAGAGCTGAAGTCTCTGTTCAGGGAAAGGTGAGGCTGTGAAACAGTGGCTGTCTTCTACCAGTGTGCTCCTGAGATGCTTCCCCCTCTCCCTGACCCCCGCCAAAATCTTGAAATATGAGCTTAAGCTGTTAGTTAGATCAAAGAGAGTTAAAAGATCTCTGTCCTTAGAAACCCATCAAAATGGTGGGAAGTCAGTCTTTTAAATATTTGGGTTAATCTGGAGACAAAGACAGAGACTGGGAAACTGCCTCGAAGCCATTCTGTGGATGCTTTTGTCGTCTTCTTCAGTCGCTAATCCGTGTCTGACTCTTTGCGACCCCGTGGACTGCAGCTCGCCAGGTGTCGCGGTCCCTCACTGTCTCCCGTGGATGCTTATTACCAACTACTTGCCCACTTCCCTCAAATAGCTTTTACTTCAGTTTTCTTTTGAAGTCTTGCCAGTAAAAATATGATTAAGACTTTTATATTTTTTCTATTAAACATCTCCTAATCATAGTCTGAAAACTGTGATTATTTCCAAGGTTATCTAATTCAGTAGAACAATTATTCTTTTCACATAGTAAGGGCTCAGTCATACAGAGTCACAGAATGCTGGTCGTGAAACTTGTTTTAATTTGTTCTTGCTAATTCCTCTCCCTCTCTTCTCTCCTTTCCAGAATCCTATTCTGTGAACTCAGGCACTCAGGTATCCACCACGGTGTTGGGTCCTGAACAGAAGATGCCAGATGGTAATTTACAGCTTGGTGTTATTGACTCATTTTTGTTTGGAATTACGCTTAAGCCAGTAACAGAAATTTACCATATTGTCCTTCTTGTCCTCTGTTTCATCAAATATTATCGCCATCTCCTGTCCCCCAGCCAACTATATCATGGAGACCTGCTCCATTCACACAAGGGACACTGATGATTAGTCAGCGATGAGCCCTCCTGTCACAAGGGTGACACTCCCCCTTCCTCAAGCTCTTCACTGCAGGTCTTAGGATCAGTTCAGTCCAGATCAGTTGCTCAGTCATGTCCAACTCTTTGTGACCCCATGAATTGCAGTACACCAAGCCTCCCTGTCCATCACCAACTCCCGGAGTTCACTCAGACTCATGTCCATCGAGTCAGTGATGCCATCCAGCCATCTCATCCTCTGTCGTCCCCTTCTCCTCCTGCCCTCAATCCCTCCCAGCATCAGAGTCTTTTCCAATGAGTCAACTCTTCACATGAGGTGGCCAAAGTACTGGAGTTTCAGCTTTAGCATCATTCCTTCCAAAGAAATCCCCCAGCTGATCTCCTTCAGAATGGACTGGTTGGATCTCCTTGCAGTCCAAGGGACTCTCAAGAGTCTTCTCCAACACCACAGTTCAAAAGCATCAGTTCTTCAGTGCTCAGCTTTCTTCACAGTCCGATTCTCACATCCATACATGACCACAGGAAAAACCATAGCCTTGACTAGATGGACCTTTGTTGGCAAAGTAATGTCTCTGCTTTTGAATATGCTATCTAGGTTGGTCATAACTTTCCTTCCAAGGAGTAAGCGTCTTTTAATTTCATGGCTGCAGTCACCATCTGTAGTGATTTTGGAGCCCCCCAAAATAAAGTCCAACACTGTTTCCACTGTTTCCCCATCTAATTCCCATGAAATGATGGCACCAGATGCCATGATCTTCGTTTTCTGAATGTTGAGCTTTAAGCCAACTTTTTCACTCTCCACTTTCACTTTCATCAAGAGGCTTTTTAGTTCCTCTTCACTTTCTGCCATAAAGGTGGTGTCATCTGCATATCTGCAGTTATTGATATTTCTCCCAGCAATCTTGATTCGAGCTTGTGCTTCTTCCAGACCAGAGTTTTAGTCAGGTGGCAAAAGGTTCCTGTTTGGTGGTTTCCCTGAAACTTCAGTTTTTAGCCTGAAATGTGGCAGAATTTTGCAAGTTACTCATTTTGGGGGCAGCCTGATGGAGATATCATGTCCAAGGATGATCCTTTGAGTAAATCCTACTAAAAGAATGGGTGGGGGGTAGAGATTGGAGTGTCCCATTAGCCTGACAATTTCCTTCTAAAAGTTAAGATTTTGACTTCCCTGGTGGCTCAGATGGTAAAGCATCTGTCTACAATGTGGGAGACCTGGGTTCGATCCCTGGGTCAGGAAGATTCCCTGAAGAAGGAAATGGCAACCTACTCCAGTACCCTTGCCTAGAAAATCCCATGGACAGAGAAGCCTGGTGTCCATGGGGTCACAAAGAGTCAGACACGACTGAAAGACTTCACTTTCACTTTCACTTTATCAGTGCGGCTAGTCTAGGGATGTTCTATATTAAGCCCTAGACATCAGTGATTTTAGAAGAAAATTATTCTAAAAATTGGCAAGTGGCAGTAGAAGCGTGAGGGCTTCCCCAGTGGCTCATCTGGTAAAGAATCTGCCTGCAATGCAGGAGACCTGGGTTTGATCCCTGGGTAGGGAAGATCCCCTGGAGAAGGGAACAGCTACCCACTCCAGTATTCTGGCCTGAAAAATTCCATGGACTCTATCGTCCATGGGGTCACAAAGAGTCAGACATGACTGAGTGTCTTTCACAGTGCAGTACAAAAGAAGCGTGAAAGTAGGGGGAGACCATTTGTGAGCTTAGTGTTGAAAACTCACGTAGAGCTTAGTGACTGGGGAAGAGGGTAGAGAGGGAGCTTTATCACCATAAGCAATTTTGTATTTCTCAAATTTTCAGCCATGTGAATGTGTTGCCTATTCAAAAATTAATTTATTAGAAATATAAATAAAAATAAAGTAACAGAGACATTACTTTGCCGACAAAGGTCTGTCTAGTCAAGGCTATGGTTTTTCCAGTGGTCATGTATGGATGTGAGAGTTGGACTATAAAGAAAGCTGAGCACTGAAGAATTGATGCTTTGGAACTGTGGTGTTGGAGAAGACTCTTGAGAGTCCCTTGAACTGCAAGGAGATCCAGCCAGTCCATCATAAAGGAGATCAGTCCTGGGTGTTCATTGGAGGGACCGATGTTGAAGCTGAATCTCCAATACTTTGGCCACCTGATGCAGAGAGCTGACTCATTGGAAAAGACCCTGATGCTGGGAAAGATTGAGGGCAGGAGGAGAAGGGGACGACAGAGGATGAGACGGTTGGGTGGAATCACCGATATGATGGACATGGGTTTGGGTGGACTCTGGGAGATGGTGATGGACAGGGAGGCCTGGCGTGCTGCGGTTCATGGGGTTGCAAAGAGTTGGACACGACTGAGCGATTGAACTGATCTGAACCAAAAATTGATATAGAGTCAGGTTAATCTTGTGCATTTAGGTATTAAAAAGGTTTAATTTCAGTATTTCTATGATGATTACTAATACCAGTGTATTCTGTTAATTTTAACTCATTTCTTCTCAAATCTGTTAATTCAGAAAGTGCTTCTGGAGACCATGGGGTCTCTGTCAGTCTTGGTGCCATCAACCCTGCCCTCAGTAACTCCTCAATTCCACAGTCCCCCGAGGTATACACAGAGGAGCCCTTTACCACCTACTTTGATGAGAAGATCGCCGTTCCTGAGGAGAAGGTTAGTGACAGGTCCTTAGAGAAAAATATTATTATCTAGGGAAAACCTATGTACAATGTCTGCTGGATAACTCAGGATCAGCAACCTCAGAGTCAGTTCTGGCAAGCAGTCTCTGAAGACTGAATTTTTGTAGAGAGTACACAGAAACTTTTAAGGAAACCGAGGCCCTTGAAAAATTGCCAAGTTGTACTAGTGAGCATTCTTTGACCCAGAAAGGGAAATTTTCATGTTCCCTTTTGTACGGTACCGTTTGTCCCATTTGGGTAGTGTTTGAGCACAGAGGTACTGCTATTATTGCTGGGGTTTTAGACTGAAAGGCTGTTGGAAGGGCAGGTAAGACAAGAGCTCTTATTTGTACAGAGAGCTAACATGTTATTGATAAGGAATGGATGAGATGGAGGAGAAACTTGGACCCACCCATGTCCCACTTCTGAACTCTTTGTTCTTATGAAACTGATATTGTTGCCTTTTATGTGATAAAATAATAGATAAATTAGATCAGCAGTTTGGAGGTGATAATCTTTTTTTTTCTCCAAGAGACACTTTTTTTTATTATTATTTTTTAAAACTTTTTCTTCTATATTGGAGTATAGTCAATTAACAATACTGTGTAGTTTCAGGTGGACAGCAAAGGGAGTCAGCCATACACAGGCATGTATCTATTCTCCCCCTGGAGGTGACAATCATTTTGCTCTGTTTTCCTCTCTCGTACAGCACTCCTGTTTTAGCTTTCGCAAACTCTGGGCTTTCACGGGACCAGGATTTCTTATGAGCATTGTGGATCCAGGAAACATTGAATGTGATTTGCAGTCTGGAGCACTGGCTGGATTTAAGGTGAACATAAACTCTTCCCTCATCCCTTCTTTTGGTTTACCTGGTGGCTCAGGTAGTAAAGAATCTGTCTGCAATGAGGAAGACACGGGTTTGATCCCTGGGTCAGGAAGATCTCCTGGAGAAAGGAATGGCAACCCACTCCATTATCCTTGCCTAGGAAATCCCAGGACAGAGGAGCCTGGCAGGCTACAGTCCATGGGGTCTCAAAGAGTCGGACAAGACTTAGTGACTAACACTTTGACTTCTTTCCTTTTTAAACACACACAGCACATCACAGCCTTTTCCTCTGCTCTGCCTATTGGATATAAACCTTGGTGGCTACATGCTGATTCTTCATTGGCTCTGACACTTTGATGAAAAGTACTTTTCGATTTGTATTTAAATTCTAGTTTATCACGTAGTTGGTTTTTAGTTTTATTTTATTTACCCAGGTAGTTTCCTTGAACAAAAGTGAAACAGCAGATGGGAAAAACTAGAACTCAGAAAGGTGCAAGGTGACCTAGCAAGTTCTGTGTAGAATGTGATACAAAACTCAGGTCATTGGATTGCTGAATGGGGCTCTTTCCTGAGTGTCTTTCCCATTCCCATTGCCAAACAACCAAACCAGAACTTCCAGTTGGCTCAAGAGTGTAATGGTGGGGCTTTGTTCTTCTCCAGTTGCTCTGGGTTGTCCTGTTTTCCACCATCATGGGCCTCCTGCTGCAGAGCCTTGCAGCTCGACTGGGAGTGGTCACTGGGCTGCATCTGGCTGAAGTGTGTCACCGCCAGTATCCCAGGGTAAGCAGTGTTTGTCTCATATCATAGGTAGCTGTGTGTCTGGCAATCTGTGCTAGCCCCCTGTATACTAAAATAGTGGAGGATGTGGGGATCGTGGCCCTGAGGGCTGGGAATCCCAAGGGAAATTCTGTAGCTCCTCTTGCTGCTAAACCATGTTTCCCTGATGCTGGGAAAGATTGAAGGCAGGAGGAGAAGGGGACGACAGAGGATGAGATGGTTGGATGGCATCATCGACTCGATGGACATGAGTTTGAGCAAACTCCGGGAAATGGTGAAGGACAGGGAAGCCTGGCGTGCTGCAGTCCATGGGGCCGCAAAGAGTCGGACACCACTGAGCGACTGAACAACAGCAACAATGTCTGGAAGACAGGTTTAAACTGACTTGATCTTTGGATAAGTACTAATCTGCCTCCAGTTTGTCTTAAATGTTCAATCTTCTTTCTTGGCTGCGAGAGTATCCTTACCTGCTTTTTATCTTATATGCCTCTTTAAAAAAAAAAAACAAAAACTTGGTAATTTATAGTTTGTTTTATCTTCTCTTTCTTCATGTATCTTAGTGGTTGTTTTTTTGTGACATATATTTTAGGTAGTAGATACATGGAGGTTGTTTTTTTTCCTGGCCTCAGTCCTGGTCTACTAAATTTCTTTCTGTTCGATTATTTGACCAGATTTGATCCCAGATTTTATTATAGGACACCCAATCCCATCACTTTGCCCCGAGTCCCTTTGCCTATCTGTGTTTTTCACTTACTTGTGTATTATTACACTAAGGATGACTCCAGCCTCTTCACGTTTGTTTTGTCTCTTCAACTGTGGTCAGGATAGATATTTTCTTCGGCAGTATTTTTATTCTCTCATGAACAATACTTTGACCATCCTAGCATTCTCATTTTCCGCTAAAACTTTCAGGATTGTTTTTAGATCAAAAATTAAGTGGAAAAAAGTGAATGGAAATTCCATTCTTCTGTCAAGTAAAACAGAAGGAAAAGAAATTGGCATCAGCTGCTGCCCTGACCCTGATTCACAGGCTCTGCCACAAAGAGCAGCCTGGCCCTCTCCAGCAGGGTGCCAAGTGCAGCTGAGTTCTGGTCCTTCATCTCTAGACCTCAGGTTTAACGAAGGACTGTTATTGGATCAGTGCCAAAATGTGAATTCCAAACTATGGGGGAAGTTCTTAGAAATGATTAATTAGAACCACATCTTTCTGCTGTTTGATGTTTAGGTTCCACGAATCCTTCTGTGGCTGATGGTGGAGTTGGCTATCATTGGCGTAGATATGCAAGAAGTTATTGGCTCAGCTATTGCCATCAATCTCCTGTCTGTAGGAAGGTGAGGGGTTTTTCTCCAGAAAGTAATCAATATTTTGTGGGATTTTGTATAAAATCCCACAAGTATAAAAACAAAAGTCCTTCCCAGGTGGCTCAGTGGTAAAGAATCCGCCTGCCAAGCAGGTGATGCACGTTTGATCACTGGGTCAGGACAATCCACTGGAGAAGGAAATGGCAACCCACTCCAGTATTCTTGCCTGGGAAATCCTATGGACAGAGGAGCCTGGTGGGCTATAGTCCATGGGGTCACCAAGGAGTTGGACATGACTTAGCAACGAAACAACAACAAAAAAACAAAAACCCAAGTCATTTTCAATTTTCAAAATTCAACTCAAGTATTATTTTTTCTGTGTAATCACTCTGGAACCACCTTCTTCCTGGCTCTTTATTTCCCATGTTCTCGTGTTTGGTCATGCATATCTGTGTTATCCAGTGTGTGGCAATGTATATTATAATTAATTTGTATGTAGTTTATCCCACTTGTAAAGTGAACTCCTTGAGAGATAAGACCCATACTTTATAGCTTTGTGTCCTGAATGTCTGTAATAGTAGATAAAGTTTGAATGAATGTATTACTTTGCTTAGTGCTGTGATCCTAAAACACCCAAGGCCTGGCCTCCTTACCACTATTCCCTTTTCCCCAGGTCCTTGCTCCTTCAAGTGTCATATATCTAGAGTGTTGTTGTGAAGAGAGTCTTTTTCTTAATGTTTCTTTTCTTTTCTTTAATCTCCCTTTTTAATCTCTGACCTAGGATTCCTCTATGGGGTGGAGTTCTCATCACCATTGCAGATACCCTTATATTTCTCTTTTTGGACAAATATGGTAAGGACAGTGGGAACAGAGGGGTCACTGAAAGTTCCATCATGTGGCTTACAGGGAAATCTGCCTTCTATGAACTCACTGCTACATTTTCCCCTTCAGGTTTGCGGAAGCTAGAAGCGTTTTTTGGTTTTCTCATCACTATTATGGCCCTCACGTTTGGCTATGAGGCAAGTATTACAGGCTGATCATTAGCTGTTGTTTGTCTTTTTTTCATTAGCTTTTTAAATAAAATTTTTGTCCTTTTATTATAAAAGACAGTGTGTGTTAACAAAACCCAAATTCAGCACTAGGCCAATTTTAAAGGAATAAGGATGTAGGAAAGACTAGTGTCCAGGAAGTTTTGCAGGGACTAGAATTTCTAGGACTTTCCAGACTAGACTCCCTGGTCGCAAATTGGCCATCTCAACAACAGAACAGCCTTGGTAAAGATTAGGAGAGGAGTTGCAGGGTTATTCTTGGTTTGTTACCTTGACGGGTTCTGTTTTTGCACATCCTGGTTGACAGTAATTCCAGCTTGGACTTTCTCTGTATTGCAACAGTTAATGAAACAGTGCCTGTTTCCTGTTTTGTGCCCCAGCCCCAATACTGCATTGGGTTAAGTCTAATCTTATCATTCATTATATGCAGTGAAGTGAAACCCAGCACCTTTCTGTGTCCAATTATTATAAACTGATTTCTGTTTATTGGACTAGCTAAGCTTTTGAATATATGTCTACTCTATAAGTAGATGATACAGCTTGGCCTAAGGCTTCCAAGAGAAATGCTGAACCAGGAAAAAGAGTGTATGAGAAGTGTTTCTGAGTGAGTCTCAGCAGATGCTGCTGCCTAGTCACTTCAGTCGTGTCTGACTCTGTGCGACCCCATAGATGGAAGCCCACCAGGCCCCACTGTCCCTGGGATTCTCTGGGCAAGAACACTGGAGTGGGTTGCCATATCCTTCTCCAATGCATGAAAGTGAAAAGTGAAAGGGAAGTCGCTCAGTCATGTCCGACTCTTAGCGACGCCATGGGCTGCAGCCTACCAAGCTCCTCCGTCCATGGGATTTTCCAGGCAAGAGTACTGGAGTGGGGTGCCATTGCCTTCTCCGTCAGCAGATGCTAGTGGCAAGCATAAGTGATTTTTATATACATATGTGAGCACAGATGTTGGATCATCGAAAAAACAAGAGAGTTCCAGAAAAACACCTACGTCTGCTTTATTGACTATGCCAAGGCTTTTGATTTTGGATCATAGCAAACTGTGGAAAATTCTTAAAGAAATGGGGATGCCAGACCACCTAACCTTCCTCCTGAGAAATCTGTATGCAGGTCAAGAAGCAACAGTTAGAACTGGACATGGAACAACAGACTGGTTCCAAATTGGGAAAGGAATATGTCAAGGCTATATATCGTCACCCTGCTTATCTAACTTACATGCAGATTATATCATGCGAAATGCCAGGCTGGATGAGGCATAAGCTGGAATCAAGATTGCTGAGAGAAATTTAAATAACCTCAGATATGCAGATGACACCACCCTTATGGCAGAAAGCAAAAAGGAATTAAAGAGCCTCTTGATAAAAGTGAAAGAGCAGAGTGAAAAAGTTGGCTTAAAACTCAACATTCAAAAACTAAGATCATGGCATCTGGTCCCATCACTTCTTGGCAAATAGATGGGGAAACAATGGAAACAGTGAGAGACTATTTTTTTGGGCTCCAAAATCACTGCAGATGGTGACTGCAGCCATGAAATTAAAAGACACTTGCTCCTTGGAAGAAAAGCTATGACCAACCTAGGCAGCACATTAAAAAGCAGAGACATTAGTTTGCTGACAAAGGTCCATCTCGTCAAAGCTATGGTTTTCCCAGAAGTCATGTATGGATGTGAGAGTTGGACTATAAAGAAAGCTGAGCACTGAAGAATTGATGCTTTTGAACTGTGGTGTTGGAGAAGACTCTTGAGAGTCCCTTGGCCTGCAAGGCAATCAAACAGTCAATCCTAAAGGAAATCAGTCTTGAATATTCACTGGAAGGACTGATGATGAATTGAAACTCCAATACTTTGGCTACCTGGTGTGAAGAACTGACTCGTTGGAAAAGACCCTGATGCTAGGAAAGATTGAAAGCAGGAAGAGAAGGGGACACTGAGGATGAGATGGTTGAATGGCATCATCAGCTGAATGGACATGAGTTTGAGCAAGCTCCCGGAGTTGGTGATGGACAGGGAAGCCTGGTGTCTGCAGTCCGTGGGTTCACAAAGAGTCAGACATGACTGAGCCACTGAACTGAACTGAGCACAGAAGCATGGTTAGTGTGGGTAATCAAGAATTGACTGTATTCTAAGGTGTGTCTCACAGGAGTTATTGTGGCACTAATATCAATAAGGCCATTAGCAGACATGTTATTTCTTTAGAATATTAATTATATTCTTTACACATCTATTTAGTATATATAAAATACAGTATGAAATGTTTGGATACCCCAGTCATAAATTCTCTAACCTTGTGCTGCTTGGTTTTTTTTGGATGGTTCTATGTCCCTTATTTCCTAAATAGTGTTGATGAAGGGGTTTAAGGAGTAAAGGATGCAATGTTATCTAGTACCGTGTTACTTCCCTAGTGTCAAGTTCCAGAAAAGGCTAATAGCTGTTCTCTTTGTATGTAGTATGTTACAGTGAAACCCAGCCAGACCCAGGTCCTCCAAGGCATGTTCCTGCCATCCTGTTCAGGCTGTCGTACGCCACAGATCATTCAGGCTGTGGCCATTGTGGGCGCCGTTATCACACCACACAACATATACCTGCATTCTGCCTTAGTCAAGGTGAGCAAGACCTGTCTTATCCCAGTGACTTATGTAGTTCATGGCATCTTTTCCTTTCGTTACAAGGGACACATACTTAGTTTACAATTGTTGGAGCCCTGAAGGAGCACGGTGCTTTTCCACAGTTGGACACCACACTCTTGTATCACCAAGGTGACCAGAGATGACTGACCCCATAGAGAAGGGACTAAAGTCCTTAAAAGATCTGAAGGGGCACCGTGTCTCTTGTCTTTAAATCTCAGAAACCTCAATGGCCTCATGGAGGTCAGGAGGAAGGAGCCCAACCTAGCTTTTACCAGTCAGTCCAACACAATTGTTTGCTGGAAGATTTCAGAGACCTTTGTAATTAAGGATAACTCCCCCTTAGATCTAAATCAGGTTGTTTTTGTAGGTCAGCGGTTCTTCAAGCCACAGTAACTGAGGGCTCATCAGTCACTCAGTCACTTTCCCCTGTTTGGGTGTGTGTGATGTCATCAAAGGGTCATGATTGAACTCAGTGAACCAGGATGTATGTGGGGTCTCTCACATTTCATGTGGTCAATTGTTTGACCTCTAGGACTTCCAGCTGACTCTAACTCATGAAATATTACAAGGAAACTTGTTTCAGCTAGTCAAAAAATGACTGTTGCTATTACCTCTCTAGTCCAGACAGGTAGACCGAGCCAATAAGCAGGAAGTTCAAGAAGCCAATAAGTACTTCTTCATTGATTCCTGCATTGCTCTCTTTGTTTCCTTTATCATCAACATCTTTGTCATCTCAGTGTTTGCCGAAGCATTTTTTGAGAAAACCAACAAGCAGGTGGTAAGTAAGCCAGGGACCTGGGTAGTAGTGAATGTGAGGGTAAGGAGGAGGCTAACTGGGGCAGGAAAACGTGACAGTGACTTAGAGCTCAGGGGAAATGGATCTCAGTGCTGCCCCTAAGTCACTGCGCTAGTCAGGCTTATAGTCTAGGGCAGTGGCCAAGTCCACACCCATCATTCTCAGCTTTGGACTGGGAAGTCAGATAAAGACTGCCTCATGCTGTGGTCAGTGGCTTCATGTCTATTTGCTCTTTCTCATCCCCTTTTGCTTCCAACTCCTGACTGCTTTCCAGCCCTGCCATTTGGTGATGACAGGTTGGGAGGAGTCAACACACAGGAAATAGAATCTGTGGCTAGACAGACTGTTTTATCACGCTGAATTCTCTGTCCTCTTGACTCCTGATTGCCAACCTAGTTTTGATCACTCCTTTGTTTCCCATCGTAGGACCTCTGATTCCTGGCTCTGCTTTGAATAAGACTCTATTCTGGGTGTCCTTTCATATTTGAAGCCTTCTAAGGACCCTCACTTCATGTCACCATTTAAATTGACCTAACATTCATGTATTACCATGCATACTGTAACTCAGGAAAAGTTTTTGATGACCTGGGAGTGTAGAAAAATTATCAAGGAAGACCTCAAGGCCATTGCTGCCAGTCTCTGCTGTCATCAATCCATGCCCAGTGTCTCACCTTCAGCATCCATCTCTTAGATGACCTGTGTGTGATCTATAGGAGAGGGCTTCTTATCTGAGTCCTGGACTCAAAATTAAAAATTGTTCCTAAACTGCTTTGGTTCCAGGTTGCGGTCTGTAAAAACAGCAGCAGTGCCCATGCTCACCTTTTCCCTGATGATAACTCAACACTGACTGTGGACATCTACAAAGGGGTAAACCTGTTCAGATTTCTGATCTCTGCTCCTGGATCAATATTCTTAGCATAATATCTGGTCTTTGCCGTGGGTTCACTTCAGAGCTCAGCATATCTTCTCTGAAGTGTTGTTTTTTTTCAGAGGTCCAGATACCAGATAAGACTTTTGGATTATGTAGAAGGAAATAGAAGATCTGCTGAAAAGATGAGTTAATTGAATCAGCAATTCCCAAACTTGTGCTGCTATAGGCATTAATTGGGGTGACTAGAGAAAGTGTTCTTAGTAAAGTGATTTATTTTTTATACTTGTTCCCCACCTAGCCCCAGTGGCTGGACACTTTATTTATTTAGGCCGTGCTGTGTAGCATGTGGGACCTAGTTCTCTGACCAGCAGTCAAACCCATACCCCCTGCACTGGGAGTACAGGGTCTTAAACCAATGGAACACCAGGGAAGTCCCTGTAGAGTCATCTTTATTGTGGCCTCTCTGTCCCTTTATGCTGGTTACATTATGAATTCCCAAGAGTAGAATATGTAGCATCTCCAAAATTCATTTGTGCTTTCTCTTCATTCCTATTACCATCTTCCAGAATACTGTGTTAAGGAATATAATGTGGGAAATGTGTTGTAGATTTTTTTAATAGTTAACATATAAGTTGAGGATAAAGGCTTTAGGAGCCTAGAGAAGAGAAGGGACTAGGCTGAAGAGGAATGGGGGCCCATCCAGCAGACTTTAGGTTGAAAGCCTCTAGAATGGGGTCAGGACCCGAGTCTAGCTTCTGGGACAGTGCCAGCACAGCGCTTGGTAGAGGTGGGTGTGTAGCCAGGAATGGGGAGAGGTGAGGCAGAGGAGCACTATGGGGTGTTGTCTCAGGTGATCTCTCTCCCTTGCCTCTCCAGGGTGTTGTGCTGGGGTGTTACTTCGGGCCTGCCGCTCTCTACATCTGGGCAGTGGGGATCCTGGCTGCAGGGCATAGCTCGACCATGACAGGAACCTATTCTGGCCAGTTTGTCATGGAGGTACGTGCTGCTGTGACTGGGATAGACGAGAGGAAGAGGACGTTGCTCTTTTGTCCTTTCTTAATCCCATGCCTCTAAGGTCTTCCCAAACCTCCCAGCCCTTTTGCTATTTCCTTTCAGACATTCATCCTGTTTCTGTGTTTTCTTCCAGGGATTCCTGAACCTAAAGTGGTCACGCTTTGCCCGAGTGAGTCTGACCCGCTCTATTGCCATCATCCCCGCTCTGCTTATTGCTGTCTTCCAAGATGTGGAGCATCTAACAGGGATGAATGACTTCCTGAATGTTCTTCAGAGCTTACAAGTGAGAAGGGAGCTGGGGAAACTCACATCTCACTAAATCAGTGCTTTTAGATAACAAGCCTAGTGTGGTTGTGGGGAAAATTCAGAGGAAGAAAGAGGCACAGTCTTGGTCTACGGTGAATGCATATGAAATCTCTGGCATCTAGAAGGCTTTTAGAAATGGCTTTATTTTTAAGCCTGTTGAATGGGAATTATAAGCTATAATTATACATAGAATACAATCATTGTTCGTTAATCCTAGCAAACTTTAAATAATGTATAGGACACTGTTGGGCTTTATGGAGATTAAGAAGACAAGGCAGATACAAATTTTTTAAAGACACTGTGATCATAATTGATGCTGGGTTCATGCTACAGATTTCCACATAACCCTCCAGCATGTTGTGATGACAGGAATAATTTCTCACAGAATAGATGAGGCAGGGTCTGTGGTTCCCTTTTGCTAACAGTGCTGCTCTCTGGGGTGTTACAAGGACCCCCTGTAGCCCTATCTTATTTTTTTATTTTGCAGCTTCCCTTTGCTCTTATACCCATCCTCACATTTACGAGTTTGCGGCCTGTGATGAGCGAATTTGCCAATGGATTGTGAGTGTACTTCTTTTTGTTCCCCAAGATGTGGGGGGGAAGGATAACTTCATCAAACAGGCCAGTCAGGAAATAAGTCATAGGGGACCATGTGCTTTAAGGGGTGATTGCTAGAGCTGCCTCCTCAATCTCTAAGAAAAGAGAGACTTCTGGGGACTTCCCTGATGGTCCAGTGGTTGAGACTCTGCCTTCCTGTGCAGGGGGTGAGGGGTTGATCCCAGGTCAAGGAACTAAGGTCCTACATGCCACAGGGTGTGGCCAAAATTAAAAATAAGTGAATACAACATTGTAAATCAACTATATTTCAATTTTAATAAATTAAAGAAAAGAAAACAGAGATGGTAAATGTAACAAAGGAGGGCAAGCACATGTTTTATTTCTGGGGTAAGTTTTTCAGCTTTTAGTGCTTTAACTGTTCAACTTCAGCCACTGAAGGTTAAAGCATCTTAAATCCATGTTGAATGATCTTGATGAGAGAGGCATAAGCTAATAACATTTTATATACATGTCCATAGGACATGGGGTATTTGAAATGACTTGTTGTATCTCTAGGGACTCATGACCTTTTCAGTTGTAGGGCTTGTTGCATTTTTTAGGGACTTATATGATACAGATTCATGCAAAGATGGGCTCGATAAAGGACAGAAATGGTATGGACCTAACAGAAGCAGAAGATGTTAAGAAGAGGTGGCGAGAATACACAGAAGAACTGTACAAAAAAGAGCTTCGCGACCCAGATAATCATGATGGTGTGATCACTGACCTAGAGCCAGACATCCTGGAATGTGAAGTCAAGTGGGCCTTAGAAAGCATCACTACGAACAAAGCTAGTGGAGGTGATGGAATTCCAGTTGAGCTATTTCAAATCCTGAAAGATGATGCTGTGAAAGTGCTGCACCCAATATGCCAGCAAATTTGGAAAACTCAGCAGTGGCCACAGGACTGGAAAAGGGCAGTTTTCATTCCAGTCCCAAAGAAAGGAAATGCCAAAGAATGCTCAAACTACCGCATAATTGCACTTATCTCACATGCTAGTAAAGTAATGCTCAAAATGCTCCAAGTCAGGCTTCAGCAGTACGTGAACCGTGAACTTCCAGATGTTCAATCTGGTTTTAGAAAAGGCAGAGGAACCAGAGATCAAATTGCCAACATCCACTGGATCATGGAAAAAGCAAGAGAGTTCCAGAAAAACATCTATTTCTGCTTTATTGACTGTGCCAAAGCCTTTGACTGTGTGGATCACAATAAACTGTGGAAAATTCTGAAAGAGATGGGAATACCAGACCACCTGACCTGCCTCCTGAGAAACCTATATGCAGGTCAGGAAGCAACAGTTAGAACTGGACATGGAAAAACAGACTGGTTCCAAATTGGAAAAGGAGTACGTCAAGGCTGTATATTGTCACCATGCTTATTTAACTTATATGCAGAGTACATCATGAGAAACGCTGGGCTGGAAGAAGCACAAGCTGGAATCAATATTGCTGGGAGAAATATCAATAACTTCAGATATGCAGATGATACCACCCTTATGGCAGAAAGTGAAGAGGAATTAAAAAGCCTCTTGATGAAAGTGAAAGTGGAGAGTGAAAAAATTGGTTTAAAACTCAACATTCAGAAAACTAAGATCACGGCATCTGGTCCCATCACTTCATGGGAAATAGATGGGGAAACAGTGAAAACAGTGTCAGACTTTATTTTTTTGGGGCTGCAAAATCACTGTAGATGGTGATTGCAGCCATGAAATTAAGAGACGCTTACTCCTTGGAAGGAATGTTATGACCAACCTAGACAGCATATTGAAAAGCAGAGACATTACTTTGCCAACAAAGTTCTGTCTAGTCAAGGCTATGGTTTTTCCAGTGGTCACGTATGGATGTGAGAGTTGGACTGTGAAGAAAGCTGAGCACCGAAGAATTGATGCTTTTGCTGTGGTTTTGGAGAAGACTCTTGAGTCCCTTGGACTGCAAGGAGATCCAACCAGTCCATTCTAAAGGAGATCAGTCCTGGGTGTTCATTTGAAGGAATGATGCTAAAGCTGAAACTCCAATACTTTGGCCACCTCATGTGAAGAGTTGACTCATTGGAAAAGACCCTGATGCTGGGAGGGATTCGGGGCAGGAGGAAAAGGGGATGACAGAGGATGAGATGGCTGGATGGTATCACCAACTTGCTGGATGTGAGTCTGAGTGAACTCCAGGAGTTGGTGATGGACAGGGAGGCCTGGCGTGCTATGATTCATGGGGTCGCAAAGAGTTGGACACTGAGCGACTGAACTGAACTGATGATATAGATTATTTGATAGTGTTTTTTTTTTCTCTTTCTCCCATCATTCTGTAATTTTTGCTCATTTAATCTAATCTGGGACAAAAGAAACACTTTTCAGTTTATTTTGAAATGCCCCTTACTCCTGTCTTGTGACCTCAAAAGACACAGTGTTCTTTTCTGTTTATGAATAGGTTAAACTGTTCCACCAATAATTGTGCTGATTCTTTTGACAGAGGCTGGAGGATCATAGGCGGTATTGTGGTCCTTGTCATCTGTTTCATCAACATGTACTTTGTCGTGGTTTATGTCCAGGGTCTAGGGCACGTGGCATTGTACGTGGTGGCTGCAGTGGTCAGCGTAGCTTATCTGAGCTTTGTGTTTTACTTGGTAAGTCCAGTTGCGAGAGGGCAGGGGTGGTGAGGTGGGGCTAATGCTCAGAAGAAAAAGGATCCCAAAGAGCACTTACCAATCTATCTTCAGGTTATTGACACAATTTACATGACATTGTTAAATCAGCTGTGACTAAAGAATATTTTTAGCCATAAATTTCCCCTGGTTCCTAAGAGCTGTCATTTTTCTATTTCTGTCACTCTGTCTGATTTCCATTCTAATAATTCCTAACCAGAGAGTGTAGTATGTTTGAAGAACTTGAAGAAGATCAGCCCTGTAAAAGTAGAGAGTGGTACAAGATGGGGTTGGAGAAGGGAGCTGTGTTGTGTGATTTCAAATCTTTGGAGGGCAGCACATGTGGGTTCACAGCTCTGGCCAGCTCTACTGCTTAACAGCTGTCCAATGACGACACAAGTAAATTGTGATAATCTCTCAATGAATTATTAAAAATGGTGGTTGTAAAACATAGTGCTCCATAGAAAAAGAATAGAGAATTATGTATACCTAGATAATAAAAAAATTATCAAAAGTCTAGAGTAAATTATGTTAAAATAGTAATAGTAGTTGCCTTTGATTGTGGGATTATGGAAATATTTTTTTCTCTTTTCCAATTCTTCTGTAATATTATTTATATCAGTGAAAAGTAGCTATAGCAACAACACATCCATCTCCCTATTCTACGCAGGTTTCTCTAAAAAAACACAGGGTTGAGGATTAGGGACTACTACAAAGCGTGGCAAGGCAGTAGGGTGGAAATGCCCTGCTCACCTTCATAACACTTACCTAGTCCCCATGTCATTGTCTACCACAATGTCTTGATTGCAAAAACATTTTAGTGAATACTGAGAAATTATGTCTTGGATAGATATATCTCTTCTTTTTTCTTGCCCGGTAAACCATGGGTACACTTAGATTAAGCTGACCCTATAATATAGGGACAGTTGTTATTGTTCGGTTGCTAAGTTGTGTCCTACTCTTTGGAACCCCATGGACTACAGTATGCCAGGCTTCCCTGTCCTTTGCTATCTCTTGGAGTATGCTCAAACTCATGTTTATTGAGTTGATGACACCATCCAACCATCTCATCCTCTGTCACCCCCTTCTCCTCCTGCCCTCAATCTATGAAACCTAAATAACTGAATATGGCCTTGACAGAAACTGTTTTAACAGTTTGCTGTAGGACATCTCCTGGTGGCTTAGTGGTTAGGATTTTGGACTTTTGCTTCAAAGTCCTAGGTTCAGTTCCTAGTCAGGGAACAGAGATCCTATCCTACAAGCTAGGCTGCTGCTGCTGCTAAGTCACTTCAGTCGTGTCTGACTCTGTGTGACCCCATAGACGGCAGCCCACCAGGCTCCCCCGTCCCTGGGATTCTCCAGGCAAGGACACTGTAGTGGGTTGTCATTTCCTTCTCCAATGCATGAAAGTGAAAAGTGAAAAGTGAAAGTGAAGTCGCTCAGTCATATCTGACCCTCAGCTACCCCATGGACTGCAGCCTACCAGGCTCCTCCGTCCATGGGATTCTCCAGGCAGGAATACTGGAGTGGGGTGCCATTGCCTTCTCTGACAAGCTAGGCAGCATGGCCAAAAGGAAGTTTCTGTAGAAGTTAAGGGGATCCTTCCTGTATGCAAATTGGTTATGAAGGTGCTCTCAATTGTTCTCAGTCAGCCTGAGGCTATAGAAATTGTTGAAGACCCAGTTTTAAGGCTGAGGACGGATTCTAGAATGAATTACTATCCTACTCTTTTATTCAGAAGACTATCACAGTTGTTCTTAGCCAGTCAGTCATTACTCATATTGTGAAGAATAGTGTAGGACTGAAAAAAAGTGGTTGTCAGGGACCTCTCCCAGTCAGATAAAAGAAACAAATGCAAAGCAGTAGGAACAGAGGGAGCTGAGTATTGAAATTAGTACAACAAAGAGTTTTGCATCTGAGCATTGCAGTGTGGGCGTTGAGGTGGGTAAGAGGGCTCTCCAGAGGGGTCAGTGAATGATGACCAACTATATTTTCTCTTCCAGGGTTGGCAGTGTTTCATTGCACTGGGCATGTCCTTCCTGGACTGTGGGCACACGGTAAGCGTCTCTAAAGTCCTGCTGACCAAAGAAACCACCAGTGGCTGTACTAAGTAAACACTGTTCACAGGTAGCCATCAGAGCCAGTGTTTCTACTGTTTACTGTGTGAACATAGTCAAAGGTATGTGCTGTTGCACAGGCTGCATTTAGGACTCAGCTGTTTGTTGGGAAAGACTTTGTTTCATATATTTTTTGAAAAGAATTGAAAGAGACACGTGTACCCCAGTGTTCATTGCAGCACTGTTTATAATAGCCAGGATGTGGAAGCAACCTAGGTGTCCATCAGCAGATGAATGGATAAGAAACCTGTGGTACATATACACAATGGAGTATTACTCAGCCATTAAAAAGAATACATTTGAATCAGTTCTAATGAGGTGGATGAAACTGGAGCCTATTATACAGAGTGAAGTAAGCCAGAAAGAAAAACACCAATACAGTATACTAACACATATATATGGAATTTAGAAAGATGGTAATGATAACCCTGTATGCGAGACAGCAAAAGAGACACAGATGTATAGAACAGTCTTTTGGACTCTGTGGGAGAGGGCGAGGGTGGGATGATTTGGGAGAATGGCATTGAAACATGTATAATATCATATAAGAAACAAATCACCAGTCCAGATTCGATGCAGGATACAGGAAGCTTGGGGCTGGTGCACTGGGATGACCCAGAGGGATGGTATGGGAGGGAGGTGGGAAGGGGGTTCAGGATTGGGAACAAGTGTACACCCATGGCAGATTCATGTTGATGTATGGCAAAACCAATACAATATTGTAAAGTAAAAAAAAAAAAAAAAAGAAACCGAATTTGTGGTTGCTGGGGGAAGGGATAGTTAGGGAGTTTAGGACGGTCATGTACACACTGCTATAGTCAAAATGATACCCAACAAGGATCTATTGTATAGCACATGGAACTCTACTCAATGTTATGTGCCAGCCTGCAGGGGAGGGGGATTTGGGGGAGAATGGACACATGTATATGTATGGCTGAGTCCCTTCACTGTTCACCCCCGCCTCCACAACATTGTTAATCAGCTATATTCCAATACAAAACAAAAAGTTTAAAGTTTGAAAAAAATAAAAAGTATACAGCAAAAAAATAAAGGGCTGAGAAATACTTTCCTTATACAAATCCTTTGAATTATTTTTATTATAAAAAATAAAATCTCAACTAGAGTAGTTTGATTCATATTATATTTAACTATGAGATAATCTTCATCTATCAGGTTCAGGATTTTTTTAACTTATTTTCACTTTAAATTTCTCAGTGGAAGTTAAGAGGGGTGAGAAAGCATTAAGATGATAAATGGACAGATGGTAAAACTCACTTGTGGTCATGGTGACTAATACTAATCTCTTCTGAAAATCACTCTGATGATTTCCCTCAGAGATTGAGAGCTTACTGAAATGTTCTTGGGAGTCCTGATTTTAATAACTCTCATGTTACAGAGCTCTCTTGATGGTATTTCTTCTTGAGCAATTAGAGTTGGGAAACCTTCCCCTTCCATCTCCAGGATGGTAGTGATAGAAAAAGATGGTAGCATTTATGAATTGATGTTCTCAAGAGACTTTGGAGTGAGGAGAAAAAACTTGAAAGAAGAGGAGCCATCTGTTTTATTCCTAAAAAACAACTTCTTCCAGAATTGTCATGTTTTTCTGAGGCATGCCCAAGACGACTTGCAAGGCAATCTCAGGAGCTCTGGATGTAAGCGTTGAAAAGCTCACTCCCTCTCAGCGAGTCCTTTGGTGTCACTGGTTTCCAAGTTTTCTCTGCAGGGTTGCACTGGGCTACCTCTCTTCAGCCATTCCCTCAGAGGGAAAAACTTTGAGACCAGATGGTGGAGCTCTGGAGTCAGAGGAAATGGGTCCCTTCAGCATGGAGCTGCTGCTCTTCAGCCACTTCTGATGTTTTTACATGTAGAGCCTGACACCATGTGATTATGTCAAACCAAGTCACATTGTCCGGTGGAGATAAATAATCAGGTCTTTTATAGCCACTGACTTGGTGAGAACAGTAATGGGAATGCAATTGAAGGACTTTGCATTTCTGGTGTCTTCCTTCTGAAGTGCCTGTTGATTGATGTTCTCTGATCACCTGAGCCCCTAAAGGCATTGTTTCCAGTACTTTGTACACAGTCAAAAGCACAGACTGAATGGACTTTTACATGGCTTTAAGGGTAAACTTGTGTGTTCCACTGACCAAACCTTTACCTCAGCCCCTCCAGTGACATAGCACAGAATCCTGAGAGACAGATTCCCCAACCGTTCCTCCCTCTCCCCTCCCATCATCCCCTAAACTGTTCACAAGGGCACTCTGGAGACATCGGGGACTGACCTCTTAAGCTCTCATCTGGCCTCAGTAGGTGAGGGCCATGTTGATGAAATTCTTTGTAAAGGTGGTACACTAACATTTACCTTTGCCGGGAGTTTGAGTGGGTCCAGTCAGTCTCAGATTTACAAATATTCAGAAGCCCAGGTAAAAGCTGTTAGTTCTCTTTTAGAAGTTATATATGTGACTTGCAATGATGAAAATTTCTTCCCAGTTAAACGGCAGTTTATATCACTATTTGTGTAGTATTTTACAGTGTTAACAACACTCCCAAGCTGTATTCCATTGAGCTCTCACATGAAAAGTGTGCTTTCTCTTCAGCCACTACTTCGGGTACAGTACACGGTGTTTAGAGCTGACATCTTCCAGTGCCAGCGTGTGCACTCTGTTTGTGTGAAATGTTTAAGGATATACAATTGTACTGTATGTAAGTTGGTCCTTGTTCTCCATAAAACTGTGCTGCTACAGTGTACTGGGAATTAACAGGGATGGGGAAGAGCTGTATTTTGGTTCCTGTGAGGTCCTGCTAGTGGTTTTAGGAGTGGTTACAATGAACTTTTACTGACATTTAACAATATGTAAACAGTTTGTGGGGATTCCCTGATGGCTCAGGTGGTAAAGAATCTCCCTGCAATGAGAGAGACCCGGGTTCAATCTCTGGGTCAGGAAGATCCCCTGGAGAAGAAAATGGCAACCCACTCCAGTATTCCATGAACAGAGGAGCCCGGCGGGCTACAGTCCGTGGTGTCACAAAGAATCAGACACAACTGAGCTACTTTCACCTGGTGGCCCAGCGGTAAAGAATCCTTCTGCAACACGGGATACGCAGAGGACTCAGGTTTAAATCCTGGTCAAGACGATCTCCGGAGGAGGGCAAGGCAACCTACTTCAGTATTCTTGCTGGGAAAATCCCATGGACAAGGAGCCTGCCAGGTTACAGTCCAAAGGGTCACAAAGAGTCAGACACAGAGTGAGCACACACACACACCAACTTTGAAATACTGAAACATCAATTACCACTTGGATTGACATATTAGACTCATACTGTTAGTGATTTTCTCTTTAGAAGGTATAGAGGTATACACCTGATCTCTGGACATGCAGGGGTTAGGCGTGTCGATCTTCCATGGAATAGAAAATCTGCATGTAATTTATAGTCAGCTCTTCATGTTTATACTTGGCCTTCCATGGCCAGTGTTCATCCAAATCTGTGGTTCCTCATTCTCAGATTCACCCTGTCTGGGATCATGTATTTCTGTCGTATTTACCATTGAAAAAAATCCCTGTATGAGGAGACTCATGGGGTTCAAATTCATGTTGTTCAAGGCTCAACATAGGTTTAGTTCCCAGAAGACTTGATGAATTGTTGACACCAAACACTAATCTCTATCACCAATTTAGTTTTGCCATTGCTAAAGATGACATCATTACCATATTTAAAGTTGAAAGAGGCTTTGTGGGGGAGGGGTCTCTTAGGCGCCTCACCTAACCCCGCTGCCGAGTTGTTGCTTCTCGCGGGGAGCCCTTCTCCCTGGCGAGTTAAAAAAAAATAAATAAATAAATAAAAATAAAGTTGAAAGATAATTGTCATTCTGCCTTTCTCCACTCTAAACTGAACATTTTTCTGTCTGTAGTCTTGTTTTACCATTGATGTAGGGTTTTATATTCTGTATATGCGGCCAGTGAAAAGTATGTGTATTTGAAAAGAGAAGCCAAAATTGTTTAGCTTAGAAATGAAAACATTTTTGGAGACCAGATATAAATACAGGGACAAAGCTCAGAAACAGTAAACTGCTAGGATTGTCACCAAACACAGGGCAGGAAAAGCTAAGTCAGCACTTAATTTGCTCCAGAGGTGTCACTAGAACTTCATTTTCCCTTTCTGTGTTGAAGCTTCCCCTGTCTGTCTTAACAGGAACTGAATTCTATAAGTACCACCATAGAAGTTATGAGAATTTTGTTCTCCATGTTGTCCTTTCTCATTTAGCTCTTTTTTTCTTTTTTTTGGCTGTGCCATGTGGTTTATGTGATCTTAGCTCCCTGCCCAGGGATTGAACCCAGACTAATGGCAGTGACAGTCTGGAATCGTAACCATTAAGCCATGGGGAACTCCTTATTTGGGTTTAATTTCAGAACTAAAATAGGATGCATAACCATTTGAAGATCCTGCTTCAGCTCTGCCCTCTGCAGCGCTTTCTGTTCCTTCCTTGGACAGAACCAGTGAGTCTAGACGTGTCACCTTCTTTTGACATCTTAGCTTTGGAATGTTAAAAATGACTAACACATTACTATGCTAGTTGGGGTCTAAGCACTCGTGTGTGTATGTATGCCCAGTCACTCAGTCATGTCTGACTCCTTGTGACTCCATGGACTGTAGCCCACCAGGCTCCTCTGTCCATGCAATTTTCCAGGCAAGAATACTAGTGTGTGTTGCCATTTCCTACTCCAGGGTATCTTCCTGACCCAGGGATCAAACCCGTGTCCTTGGGCCTCCTGCATTGGCAGGAGGATTCTTTACCACTGTGCCACTGGGGAAGCCTTTAACACTCATAAGATCTCTTGTAATTCTTACAACAAAAGACAAAAATAAGACAACTGAAGGGCCAAAAGTAGAATAACATCACTAATAACTGTGTAGTTGTCATTTGAATCTCACTAGCTAAATTCCAGAGCCCATGTTACCATTACCAATCAGTATTTATTTCATAGTATATACTTTAAGACACCAACTTTGGTGTTTAACAGCACCAAGAACAGCACCATATCAAAGATACTTTGCTTAATACTCTGATTAGGGTTAGAATATGTTTTAGGTCAAAAGCTGCCAATTGATAGGCTAATTTTGTTTGGCCTGTCCTACATTTTCCAAACTACCTGAATGCTTTTTCAGGTATATGTGGAAAGTGGCAGGGTCCTGTATGATCCTATCCCAGCAATAAGTAAGAACTGATAGCTTATTCATTTTCTGGTGGCTCAGACAGTAAAGAATCCTCCTGCAATGCAGGAGACCTGGGTTGCATCCCTGGGTTGGGAAGATCCCCTGGAGGAGGTTATGGTCACCCCAGGATTCTTGCCTGGAGAATCCACATGGACAGAAGAGCCTGGTGGGTTATAGTGTCTGGGGTTGCAGAGAGTCAGACACAGCTGAGCAACTAAGCACAGCACAGCACTGCCCTTGAAAGTTTTAGCCAATTCCTCTACCATTTAGCCCCAGAGATACAACAAACTTCTCCAATGAAGGAGTTCCCTCTACTAAGTCATCAAATGATACAACCTGGAGATCATGGAACTAAAGAACCAGCCCTTGTTTACTACGAACCCACCCCCCAACCTTAGCTCTCTTGAGAAAAGGCTGCAGTGAATTGTCAATGTATCTGACAATTGCTCTTGGTTGCTAAAATCAGATGGTCAACACTGAAATCAGATTGATTATATTCTTTGCAGCTGAAGATGAAGAAGCTCTATACAGTCAGCAAAAACAAGACCTGGAGCTGACTGTGGCTCAGATCATGAGCTCCTTATTTATTGCAAAATTCAGGCTTAAATGAAGAAAGTAGAAAAAACCACTGGGGCTTCCCTGGTGACTCAGATGGTAAAGAATTGCCTGCAATGCAGGAGACCTGGCTTCAATCTCTGGGTCAGGAAGATCCCCTGGAGAAGAGTATGGCTACCCACTCCAGTATTCTTCCCTAGAGAATTCCATGGACAGAGGAACTTGGCAGGCTACAGTTCATGGGGATGCATAGAATTAGACACGTTTGAGAGACTAACACTTTCACTTCCAGAGAAAAACACTAGGCCATTCATGTATGACCTAAATCAAATCCCTTATGATTAGACAGTGGAGGTGATAAATAGATTCACGGGACTAGATCTGGTAGACAGAGTGCCTGAAGAACTATGGACAGAGCTTTGTAACATTGTACAGGAGGCAGTGACCAAAACTATCCCCAAGAAAAAGAAATGCAAGAAGGCAAAGTGGTTGTCTTAGGAGGCCTTACAAATAGCTGAGGAAAGAAGAGAATTGAAAGCAAGGGAGAAAAGGAAAGGTACACCCAACTAAATGCAGAGTTCCAGAGATGAGTGATGAGAGACAAGAAGACTTTCTTCAGTGAACGATACAAAGAAATAGAGGAAAACCACAGAAAGGGTAAGACTAGAGATCTGTTCAAGAGTCTATCAATTATTGATATTTGATATAAATATCAATCTATTGATATGTCTTTGGAAATATCAAAGGAATTTCATCCAAATATGGGCTCAGTAAAGGACAGAAATGGTAAATATCTAATAGAAGCAGAAGATATTAAAAAGTGGCAAGAATACACAGAAGAATTATACAGAAAAGGTCTTAATGATCCAAATAAACACAGAGGTGTGCTCACTCACCTACAGCTGGACATCCTGCAGTGTGAAGTGAAGTGGGCCTTAGGAAGCATCACTACCAACAAAGCTAGTGGAGGTGACAGAATTCCAGCTGAGCTATTTGACTTCACACTCCAGGATGTATGGCTCTAGGTGAGTGCCCACATCATTGTGGTTATCTGGGTCATTAAGAACTCTTTTGTATAGTTCTTCTGTGTATTCTTGCCACCTCTTCTTAATCTCTTCTGCTTCTGTTTGGTCCTTACCATTTCTATCCTTTATCGTGCCCATCTTTGTGTGAAATGTTCTCTTGATACCTTCAATTTTCTTGAAGAGATCTCTAGTCTTTCCTATTCTATTGTTTCCCTCTATTTCTTTGCATTGTTCACTTAAGAAGGCTTTCTTACCTCTCCTTGCTGTTCTGGAACTCTGCATTCAGTTGGGTATATCTTTCCTTTTCTCCTTTGCCTTTCGCTTCTCTTCTTTTCTCAGCTATTTGTAAGGCCTCCTAAGACAACCACTTTGCCTTCTTGTATTTCTTTTTCTTTGGGATGGTTTTGGTCACCACCTCCTGAACAGTGTTAAAACCTCTGTCCATAGTTCTTCAGGCACTCTGTCTACCAAATCTAGTCCCTTGAATCTATTCATCACCTCCACTGTCTAATCATAAGGGATTTGATTTAGGTCATACCTGAATGGTCCAGTGGTTTCCCCTACTATCTTCAATTTAAATCTGAATTTTGCAATAAGGAGCTCACGATCTGAGCCACAGTCAGCTCCAGGTCTTATTTTTGGTGACTGTATAGAGCTTCCCCGTCTTTGGCTACAAAGAATATAACCAATCTGATTTCAGTATTGACCATCTGGTGATGTTCATGCGTAGAGTTTTGTGTTGTTGAAAGAGAGTGTTTACTATGACCAGTGTGTTCTTACTGAAGTGGTTTGCATTCCCATTTCCAGTGGACCACATTTTGTCAGAATTTACACCACAACCCGTCTGCATTGGGTGCCCCTGCACGACATGGATCATAGTTTCATTGAGTTGCACAAGGCTGTGATCCATATGTTCATTTTGGTTAGCTTTGTGATTGTGATTTTTGTTCTGGAGTCTGTGGGATTGTAGTTCTTGCTTCTTCTTTCTGCCCTCTGATGGATGAGGATAAGAGGCGTGTGCAAGCTTCTTGATGGGAGGGACTGGCTGTGGGGTAAGCTTGGTATTGCTCTGGTGGTCAGGGCCATGCTCAGTAAATCTTTAATCCAGTTTTCTGCTGATGAGTGGGCCTGTGCTCCCTCCCTGTTAGTTGTTTGGCCTGAGGAGGCCTAGTCCTGGAGTCTATAGGCTCTGTTGTAGGGCTAAAGGTGAACTCTAAAAGGACTTATGCCAACAGGTGCCTCCCAGGACTGCTGCTGCCAGTGCCCCTGTCCCTGTGGCAGGCTACTGCTGACCCATGCCTCACAGGAGACTCTCAAACAGTCACAAGCAGGTCTAGCTTAGTCTCTTGTGGGGTCACTGCTCCTTTCCCTGGGTCCTGGTCCACAGAAGGTTTTGTTTGTAGCTTCCAAGAGTTTCTGCTTCCCCAAGTCCTGTGGAAGTTCTGTAATCAAATCCCGCTGCCCTTCAAAGTCAGATTCCCTGGGGATTCCCAGTTCCTTTGCTGGACTCCCAGGTTGGAAAGTCTGACATGGGGCCTAGAACCTTCACAGTAGTGAGAGATCTTCTTTGGGATTACTGCTCTCCAGTTTGTGGGTTGCCCACCTGGCCAGTATGGGATTTGACTGAAACATGATTGCACCCCTCCCACCATCTCACTGTGGCTACTCCTTGGTCCTTAGACACGGGGAATCTTTCTTCATGGGTTCCAACATCCTCCTGTCGAAGGTTGCTCAGCAGCTAGTTGTGTTTTGGGCGTTCTTGCAGGAGACGATGGGCACACGTCCTTCTACTCTGCCACCTTGATATCTCATTTTCCACTATACTATACTAGAAATGTTTTCTTTCTATGATTTTACAGTGTGCATTTGGTGTCCTGAGCACTCATATGATCTCATTTTAATTCTTACAACTAAAGAATTAGCCTCTATACAGATGAAGTAACTGAAAGGCCAAAAAGAGGCTGTTGGTACCTAGCGGCAACAACGTTCCTAAAACCCCAGGTAATACCAGTGGGCTAAAAGGAGACTCAGTGATTGTCCCATGGTGAATGCAGAGGAGAGAAAAAGAGTAAGATACAACTTCACAAATGCCAGTACAAACCATTGGGATTAGGTCTCTAGGAGTGAGTCTGGCAATATATTTTTTTGCTTTGTTTTCATATTTATTTTTTGTCCACACTGGGTCTTGGTTGCATCTCGCAGGATCTTTCATTGCCATGCGCAGGCTTCTCTCTGGTTGCTGCTTGTGGGCTCCAGAGCCAGAGCTTGCTTAGTTGCCTCCAGGCATATGGAGTCATAGTTCCCAGACCAGGGCTCAAACCTACGTCTCCTGCCTGACAAGGTGGATTTTTAACCATTAGATCACAAGGAAGTTCCTGGTAATGTGTTTTAGAAGCAGCTAAAGTAATTCTTATTCAATCTGATAAACGTTTGGGACCATTAGTCATCTCCTTTTCTTTTAGCACATGCCATTTTATTATTATTTTTAATGAAAGGCTTTTCTCTGCTCAGGTGTCAAAGGATATTAAGGCCCAAATAATAGGGCTCAGGTGTCAAAGGATATTAAGACCCAGATAATAGGGCTCAGGATTTACACCATTTGAAATTTGATTTCTTTTCTTTTTTGGCCACGCTGTGCAGCTTATGGAATCTTAGTTCCCTCACCAGGGACTGAATGCTAACCCTCAGCAGGGAAAGCTCAGAATCCTAACCACTGGACTGCCAGAGAATTCCCTGAAATTTTATTTCTAACACACTTGGTATTAAAGTATAAAAGCTCACAGTGCATTTGCTCTTAATATCCTGATCAGAAACACCCATCCTGAGGTAGAGTGTCATAAGAATAGTTAAAGTGAAAATTTTGCATTTGGTATTACCTCAATCTTGATTTTAGCTCATATAGATTATTTTATATACAATAAACCATTCATCTGTCTGTAAGCCATTTATTTTCTGAAAGAAAATCAATATAGCAGAAACAAGAGCTACTTTTATATGCTGATTATAGGTACTTAAATTCCAATTTTAGAAACTAGCAAATCAGTCTAAGCCTTTTCCATCTTTTTGTCCTCAGCACCATCTGGGGTTGACAGTTCAACCTGAATGAACTCTACCTTGTGAACACCGCGGACGCTGACTCACTTGTGTCTAGATGGCGACAGCCTGACCAACTAATATGACCCACTTTCTCTCAGTCCTTTGTGCAAAGTGTCATGTTAATAAATGTTTGTTCAGTGGTGAGTTTTGTTCAAACATTTTGAACAAAAGGTAAAGATTTCCTCATAGGAAGGGCATGAAAGGCTGAAAGCTGTCAAGTGTAGGCCAGAGACTCACCACCTCACAACAGTCCTACAGCTGCCAGAGTTAAATGATTAGCCTATGGTGGCCACACACCCCTATGGGCTTCTGCCTGGACTTCAGATTTTTTAAAAATATATATGTGTCTATGTTTATGTAAACCTGAACATATCAGTTTGGGTAGAGTTTTATATAAACATGATAGATATGTTGTATTTTTTAAAACAAATATTGCTCAGATAAATCAGATATTTATTTTGTCTGAATCACAAATGACAAAAGAAAAAGAGCACTGTTCTTTTGCAGAAAGAACTGGTCAAATTGACTTATTTTTAAAGTGATACTTGACTATGGCCCGTTAAACTTGACTTGGATTTAATTAAACAGCCCTTGGTAACTACTAGTATTTGCACTGCTGCTGCTAAGTCGCTTCAGTCGTGTCCAACTCTGTGCAACCCCAGAGATGGACCCCGCCAGGCTCCCCCGTCCCTGGGATTCTCCAGGCAAGAACACTGGAGTGGGTTGCCATTTCCTTCTCCAATGCATGAAAGTGAAAAGTGAAAGTGAAGTCGCTCAGTCGTTTCCAACTCCTAGCGATCCCATGGACTGCAGCCTACCAGGCTCCTCCGTCTATGGGATTTTCCAGGCAAGAGTACTGGAGTGAGTTGCCATTGCCTTCTCCAGTATTAGCACATCATTTCCAAAGAAGACTTTTCTTTATTTGACAGTTATATTTCATCCTGGTTGTCAGTATCCTCCATGATTGTCATTTTCTCTATTGTTTTTCTTGAAATTTTTTCCCCAGAGATATGATGGTATTTTCCAAAGAGCTTAATACCTAGGAACAGGATCCAGAAATTATACTTTAACCAATGATCAGTTTTCCATTCTGCACTGTAACTCAGCCCATTCTAACATTGTGGGTATAAAAAGAATTCTAACACTGAGCTTTGTAAGGCCCAACAGAAGATAATGATAATTTTCTTCCTAATGTATGTATAGTCCCACCATGTCTTTTCTTCCCCTTTTTCCCATTAATACTCCAGACATGATTTCTAGGTCAAAGTCTATTTCTGTAGTGGCTAATGTTTCTAATGCTGACTCTCCTAGGGAATGTTAAGCATTTTAAGTTATTTATAGCAAGTGGTATGAGATTACAACTAGACTGGGGCTTGGAAGATTAGTCCACAGGTCACAAACTGCCTGCCTGCATGTGGGTTATAGCTTTTTATTTTGACCCAGAGGTCTGACAGAATGTGATCCACTGGAGAAGGGAATGGCAAACCACTTAGTATTCTTGCCTTGAGAACCCTATGAACAGTATGAAAAGGCAAAATGATAGGATACTGAAAGAGGAACTCCCCAGGTCAGTAGGTGCCCAATATGCTACTGGAGATCAGTGGAGAAATAACTCCAGAAAGAATGAAGGGATGGAGCCAAAGCAAAAACAATACCCAGTTGTGGATGTGACTGGTGATAGAAGCAAGGTCCGATGCTGTAAAGAGCAATATTGCATAGGAACCTGGAATGTCAGGCCCATGAGTCAAGGCAAATTGGAAGTGGTCAAACAGGAGATGGCAAGAGTGAATGTCGACATTCTAGGAATCAGCGAACTAAAATGGACTGGAATGGGTGAATTTAACTCAGATGACCATTATATCTACTACTGTGGGCAGGAATCCCTTAGAAGAAATGGAGTAGCCATCATGGTCAACAAAACAGTTGAAATGCAGTACTTGGATGCTATCTCAAAAACGACAGAATGATCTCTGTTCATTTCCAAGGCAAACCATTCAGTATCACAGTAATCCAAGTCTATGCCCCAACCAGTAATGCTGAAGAAGCTGAAGTTGAACGGTTCTATGAAGACCTACAAGACCTTTTAGAACTAACACCCAAAAAAGATGTCCTTTTCATTTTAGGGGACTGGAATGCAAAAGTAGGAAGTCAAGAAACACCTGGAGTAACAGGCAAATTTGGCCTTGGAATACGGAATGAAGCAGGGCAAAGGCTAATCAAGTTTTGCCAAGAAAATGCACTGGTCATAGCAAACACCCTCTTCCAACAACACAAGAGAAGACTCTACACATGGACATCACCAGATGGTCAACACCGAAATCAAATTGATTATATTCTTTGCAGCCAAAAATGGAGAAGCTCTATACAGTCAGCAAAAACAAGACTGGGAGCTGACTGTGGCTCAGATCATGAACTCCTTATTGCCAAATTCAGACTGAAATTGAAGAAAGTAGGGAAAACCACTAGACCATTCAGGTATGACCTAAATCAAACCCCTTATGATTATACAGTGGAAGTGAGAAATAGATTTAAGGGACTAGATCTGATAGAGTGCCTGATGAACTATGGACAGAGGTTCGTGACATTGTACAGGAGACAGGGATCAAGACCATCCCCATGGAAAAGAAACGCAAAAAAGCAAAATGGCTGTCTGGGGAGACCTTACAAATAGCTGTGAAAAGAAGAGAAGCGAAAAGCAAAGGAGAAAAGGAAAGATATAAGCATCTGAATGCAGAGTTCCAAAGAATAGCAAGAAGAGATAAGAAAGCCTTCCTCAGTGATCACTGCAAAGAAATAGAGCAAAACAACAGAATGGGAAAGACTAGAGATCTCTTCCAGAAAATTAGAGATACCAAGGGAACATTTCATCCAAAGATGGGCTCAATAAAGGACAGAAATGGTATGGACCTATTAGAAGCAGAAGATATTAAGAAGAGGTGGCAAGAATACACAGAAGAACTGTACAAAAAAGATCTTCACGACCCAGATAATCACAATGGTGTAATCACTCACCTAGAGCCAGAGATCCTGGAATGTGAAGTCAAGTGGGCCTTAGAAAGCATCACTATGAACAAAGCTAGTGGAGGTGATGGAATTCCAGTTGAGCTATTTCAAATCCTGAAAGATGATGCTGCCAAAGTGCTGCACTCAGTATGCCAGCAAATTTGGAAAACTCAGCAGTGGCCACAGGACTGGAAAAGGGCAGTTTTCATTCCAATCCCAAAGAAAGGCAATGCCAAAGAATGCTCAAACTACCACACAATTGCACTCATCTCACACGCTAGTAAAGTAATGCTCAAAATTCTCCAAGCCAGGCTTCAGCAATACATGAACCATGAACTTGCAGATGTTCAAGCTGGTTTTAGAAAAGGCAGAGGAACCAGAGATCAAATTGCCAACATCCACTGGATCATGAAAAAAGCAAGAGAGTTCCAGAAAAACATCTATTTCTGCTTTATTGACTGTGCCAAAGCCTTTGACTGTGTGGATCACAATAAACTGTGGAAAATTCTGAAAGAGATGGGAATACCAGACCACCTGATCTGCCTCTTGAGAAATTTGTATGCAGGTCAGGAAGCAACAGTTAGAACTGGACATGGAAAAACAGACTGGTTCCAAATAGGAAAAGGAGTACATCAAGGATGTATATTGTCACCCTGCTTATTTAACTTATATGCAGAGTACATCATGAGAAATGCTGGGCTGGAAGAAGCACAAGCTGGAATCAATATTGCTGGGAGAAATATCAATAACCTCAGATATGCAGATGATACCACCCTTATGGCAGAAAGTGAAGAGGAACTAAAAAGCCTCTTGATGAAGGTGAAAGAGGAGAGTGGAAAAGTTGGCTTAAAACTCAACATTCAGAAAGCGAAGATCACGGCATCTGGTCCCATCACTTCATGGGAATTAGATGGGGAAATAGTGAAAACAGTGTCAGACTTTATTTTTTTGGGCTCCAAAATCACTGCAGATGGTGACTGCAGCCATGAAATTAAAAGACGCTTACTCCTTGGAAGGAAAGTTATGACCAACCTAGATAGCATATTCAAAAGCAGAAATATTACTTTGCCAACAAAGGTCTGTCTAGTCAAGGGTAGGGTTTTTCCAGTGGTCACTTATGGATGTGAGAGTTGGACTGTGAAGAAAGCTGAGCACCGAAGAATTGATGCTTTTGAACTGTGGTGTTGGAGAAGACTCTTGAGAGTCCCTGGACTGCAAGGAGATCCAACCAGTCCATTCTAAAGGAGATCAGCCCTAGGATTTCTTTGGAAGGAATGATGCCAAAGCTGAAACTCCAGTACTTTGGCCACATCATGTTTTCTAAAGTGTTGACTGAAACACGTCTGTTTGTTGGTGGCACCTGAAGAGCCTCATAGTAGGTGCAGATGGCAACTTTAAAAATAATTACCCTGAGCCAGTAGAGAAGAGTGCATATAATACATAGAACAGTGAGTTAGTGTCTAGACTGCAGATAGATGTTCAAACATTCCTGCATTTTTCCCTTCCCCAAACGCTAGACTTCACCTTCCAGTCAGAGTATTTCTCTACTACAGAAAATATCAAGGAAGAGGAAATCATCACCACAGATCATATTACATGCATTTTAGTGTATTTTTTGTTTTTTTTACCTTGCATTCTTGTTTTTGTCTCAGTGGGTACTTTCTTTTCCCCACTTTGGTTTTCTTTCCCATGCCTGGAGTCAGAATAAATCTGAGGCATAGCAGTTAGGACTTCAACAAGATGGAACTAGTTTTTACAACCCTAGGGCTTACAGAGGAGCTTGGGGCCTCAGGTATACTTCACGTTTATTATCTTCTTTGTTTCTTGTGTTTTCTGCAGTGTCATGCCAGATTAGCAGTAGCCCAAAAGGACTAAATCTTTCCACTCCCACAGTACTGCCATTTGAGGGAAAAGGGATTGTTGTAGCAATTTACCTTTGTATTCTTAGAAATACTTTCAAAAAGTATAAAGATGAATACACAAGTATTTAATGTTAGACATTTATGTTTGTGGTAAATAAGTCAAGTTTCTGTATGAGAGTGAGGTGTAGAGTGGTAAACCAATTTTTTTTTTTTTTTTTAATTTCACTGGCACCCGCCTTGCAGTGCACAGCCCTGCTGCCCCACAGGGGCCCTCAGGGCAGAACCAAATTTAAATAACAACGTGGCCATTCATTTGCCTCTGATGTAATTTTTGCCGATTCTAAAAAGGACTTTGTGAAAGCCTTAATTACCCTGCCCTGTCTGGAGAGAATTAAGCGATGAATACAGCATCACATTTAATATGAAGAAATTTTTTCTATAGCCATTATATAACTTCTAATTTTCAGATTGATTTGGCATAATATAGATTATTTTCTGCCACTAACTAAAAAATAAGAAATTTAAAAGTCAGAAAATCATGTCCTAGGTTCTAAAAGACATCAACAAATACATTTTTTAGTTGACTATTTATGATTGTTGATTTGGAAGTCAACATCTTAAACAATTGAAGGCTATGAGAATGCTGGCTGAAACTTCTGCAGTATAATTGGCCACATATTGAAAATTCATTCTTCGTAGGTACTTTTCAGAAGGCTTCTTATTTTTCTTGTGTGTAACTTCATTTTTTGTACCTATTGAAGAATCGAGGTCTAATGTAATCCTTGTACATAGAGTAGAGAACACCTAGAAACAAAATACGTATATCAATAGAGTATTCACGGGAAACAAACACTGCATTTCTTCACTTGTATTTTTTCTAAAACTAACCTACAATTAAAAACAAACACCCTCTATCTTATTAATTTTGGGTTTAGATCATACAAGTGGCTCCAGGAAAAAACAAAACAAAACTCAACTTCGATCCCTGAGTTGGGAAGATCCCCAGAGTAGGAAACAGCAACACACTTGAACCAACCCAGTATTCTCGCCTGGAAAATCCCATGGACAGAGAAGCCTGCTGGGCTATACAGTCCGTGGGGTCACAAAGAGTTGGACACATGCACGCTACCTCTTAAACGTAGGTGTTTCCTGGAGTTCTGATCCCAATGCTTTTCTCACCTCATTCACACCTGTTGTTTCACTTGTAAGCAAGTAGATCTCTCTTCTGAGAGTGAGACCCACATATAGACTATATTAAATGTGACATTTCTACATCCCATATGTAGATGGTCTCCAAAACTTGTATATAAGCAAATATGTTGAGCATGCCCCTCAAAATGTACACTTATAAACAAAATAAATGTACTATAGTCAGTCAATATACTGATCAATCTTTTTTGTTTTGTTTTGTTTTTGGCTTTGGCTGCGCAGTGTGGCATGTGTGCTTGGGTGCAAAATCATCTCGGTTGTGTCTGACTCTTTATGACCTTATGGACTGTAGCACACTGGGCTCCTCTGTCCATGGGATTCTCCAAGCAAGAATACTGGCATGGGTTGCCATGCCCTCCTCCAGGGGATCTTCCTGAACCAGGGATCAAACACGTATCTCCTGCCTTGGCAGGCAGGTTCTTTACCACTAGCACCACCCGGGAAGCTCAGTAAGGCATGCAGGATCTTAATTCTTCCACCAGGGATAGAACCCATGCCCCCTGAATTGGGAGTGGGGAGTCTTAATCACTGGACTACCAGGGAAGTCCCCCCACAGGCATCTTTCTAAACTGTTATCCTGACTATGTTTAAACCCTCCCCTGTTTAAACCCTTCGCTGGTTTACTTCATCTTGTTACTCCTCAACTAGCAACCATGAAAATCTACAGGGGGATCTGTTTTATATCAATTTAGCTCAGCTGTCACTATGTTTTCCAGGATTCCCTTCTCTGCATGGTGGTGGTGGTAGTTTAGTTGCTAAGTCGTGTCCGACTCTCGCGATCCCGTGGACTGTAGCCCGTCAGAATCCTCTGTCCAAGAATACTCTAGTAGTTTGCCATTTCCTTCTCCAGGGATCTTACCTGACCCAGGGATCAAACTCGTGTCTCTTGCACTGCAGGCAGATTCTTTACCAACTGAGCTACTAGGGAAGCCTCCTTTTCTGCATAGTTCTGAGTTAGCTTGGCCATGAGAGACATTTGACTTGAGATCTGAAGGTGAAAAGTGAAGCAGCACCTGCCAAATACTTTTTGCACTTGTTAGGCTTAGTATAGAGGACCAGGTGCTATTATAGTTTGTGTGTGTTGTTTATCTGCTGGCTGTCTCTGCTACTGTTGGGCAGCAGTCAAGCCCACAGGCCTTTCAGCTCCTTGTGAATCTCCTCTATTAGCTTTTCTGGCTCCTGGGCCAGATGTGGATAATAGAAGGTGCCAGCTTTTCTGAACAGGCATGCCATCTAGGTCAGAGTCAACAAGATTCTGACTCAAGTTTCCACCTGTCTTTGTGGGTTCCACTTCATCCTTGCAGAGTCTAGTTTCTTTTTCCTTCCCAACTGCCGCGTTATTCAGGTGCCAGGATTAGAAATATAACCAACAGCCTAACATGGACTGTTTGACCAGCTCCCCAAATTGCTTAAGGTCATATCTCTATAATAAATCCCTTTTTCTGTATCACTACTAGTAGTTTTTGAAGGAAATGGCAACCCACTCCAATATTCTTGCCTGGGAAATCCCATGGACAGAGGAGCCTGGCTATAGTCCATGAGGTTATGAAAGAGCTGGATATGACTTAGTGACTAACAACAAAAACAGCTAGTAGGTTTGCTTATCGGATTGAACAGAATGATACAGAATTTGGTATTAGAAGCTCCCAGAGGAACATAACCCTAACATAACATAACATAACCCAGAGGATTGGTTCTGTGAATTAGTTCTGGGTTATTTGGAGTTGGTTCTCTAATCTGATTAGATTTAAAGGTATGAATGGCCTTTCTCCCCACTTTCAGTGGCTAAGAGTATGCTGGCAGTCCATGGCATACATTAGCAAAACATTTAGAAAATTATCACCTTGCAGATACCCTTAACCAGGTGCCTATAGAAAGCAAGACCTTAGGTGATCAAGTATATACTGCCGTAGAACATTTCGTGGAAATATGAAGTATAATATAGCTGGTTACTTCTAAGTGTACTGGAAAACTTGGGAAAACTATACAATGGGCTCATGGCTTTTTTTTTTTTTAAAGATGCAATTTATTTTTTTATTTAGATACACAAGGTCTCACAAAGTTGCAGCATGTGGGATCAAACCCAAGTCCCTGCATTGGGAGCTTGGAGCCTTAGCCACTGGACCTCCAGGGAAGTCCCTGGGCTCATAGCTTTTAATTCCTAGCTCAGGTTTGCAGGAGGGATCTGAAAGCTTTATGACTTTCCAAAAAGAAACTCAATTCCTATGGCCATGAGATTGCTACTTTTGAAAAATATACACAGAGTCTCATCTTGTGAGTGATTAATCACAACACAAAATGAATTCCCAACCTCACAACACCTCTTATATTAAAGTTTAGGGCATTGCTTTGGAAGGAATGGGACTCTGAAAATTGAAATGGGGACATATGGTCAGATTTCAGTGAAAGTGGGTCCTTGAGCCCCGATATCTTACTGACACTCCTTTGTCAGGAGAAACAGTCCTCTACATCTGTCTGAGAAAGATTGAAACTTGGACCAAAAGTAGTCTCCACTAAATGAAGCTGAAATACCAGAACTTCCTTAGTATACTTCCATGGTAGAGCAGTGGTTCTTCTGACCTGTGGAGTAAGGGCTCTTATGGTAGGGAAAGCTAAGTGTAAACCATTCTATATGCATCTATTATCAAAGTAATACTGCATTCCCAGGGGGACTGTACAGCTTAGTGTCATCAGCAACACCTTTAAAGATGCCAGGGTGGCGATTTCTACCACATCTCTATTCATTTTGCCTCTTTTGCCAGAAGGCAGAGAGATCTTAGAGAATGATAATGGATTTATAAAAACTTAATCAGGTGATCAGTCTAATTGCAGCTATCATACAGGTGTGGTTTCAGTGCTATAGCAAACCAACATAATTTTTGCTACCTGATTTGCAGCTGTTAATCTGATGGATTGCTTTTTTCTGTACACCTTTTAGTATAAAAAGACTGTCAGAAGCAGTTTGCTTTCATCTGGCAGGGCCAGTGGTATACTTTCAGTGTTCAGTCTCAGGACTGTGTGAACTTTTCAGCCCTATGCCACAATCTAGTCTGTAGGATCTTGATCATCTCTATTCCACAGGATAGCATATCAGTCCATTACACTGATCTGATCTATCAAGGGGAAGTTGCTGCTATATTGTTAGGCTAGGGAAAAGGGTGTCTGGAATGTATACCTTCTGGGGCATTTCTTAGTACTCCCATGTCCTGTGATTAAAGAAGGTGGAAAATTACACCCAATACAGGAAGGATGATTAATGACCCACATCATTTAAGAATGAAGGTTTGGGTTAACAGCCCAGTCAAATAACTATGAATAGCCAAGATGTTTTTGGAAGGCAAAGGATGGAAAAATGCCTAGTGGAAAAACATGGTTATAATATGAGCCATGCTTACCTGACCAGTTGCAAAAACAAAGACTGTGATGGTTAGGAATATTTATTCCTTGTTTTTATATGAATACACTTGTGTATATTCACCAGTTTTTGTTTTTGTTTTTGTTTTTGTTTTTACTGTTTGCCACTTTCATTTACCTACCATCTAATATAAAAAGTGTTAATAGTAGTTAAACTTATATCTCAGTATTTAAGTCACAGGATATCAAAAGGGAACATGACTCAGCTCAAAAATGAATCAACATCACCCAAAGGGAAACTTGGGGAGAGAGCATGTTTTCGGTTATACAAGGCATGTTTGATTTTGCCATTTGTTTTTATTTGAAGGTAAGTGTATTAAGAGATGTATATATGGATGCCAGGTGGACAAGTAGTAGAAGGTGATGGATTTGTGTTGTGTCAACTTAGCTAAAATGTAACTAGGTTTTCCAAAATTCCTTTCCTTTTGTCAACTACAAATTGGAACTTGCCATCTACCTTGATAAGTATTAAATCGTGCGCTGCTGCTGCAGCTCTTGATTTTCAACACCCCCCGAAAGGAGTTTAGGGTAGAAAGCAGAAATGAGGCACTCTGTGCTCAGGGAAAAACTGGGAAGGCAGGTCTTCAGATAGTTAGATATTTTCAGGAGCTGACTTAATGAGCCCAATTCTTATATCTCCTATCTAGAAAAGCACTAAAATCCTTCATAGTGATGACTATTCTTTGTGACCACCAGAAAGCTTCACAAGACTAGCAGAAACCTTCTGGAAGATATGTGTTTGACTCCATGTATTCCCCCTTCACCAAAATCACATACAGAATGATGTTACCCCCACTCCACCCGACCCCTGCCTCTTTGGAGTAATTTCTCAGAGCTATCTGAGGTGCTGCCTCCCAGGCTGAAATCTTCATTTTGCCCCAAATAAACCTCAACTCGCAACTGTCACATTGTGCATTTTTTTAAGTTGACACTTTCATTCCCTGAAAAACTGCACAGGAGATATTTAGCATGAGCCTAGAAGGCCGAGGTAAAGCAACAGCCAAGGTCTCTTAACGCGACAAGGCACTGCTGCAGCCTGTTTTTGCTTATCCGCTGGACCACTTCGTTGGCGTGGGGCAGCAATCAGGAGTGCAGCCACCATGGCTCCCGCTGACTTTCCTCTTTCACTGTCTCTGACTCCTTGGCCAGGTCTGTGTTTAGTTCCAGGATGAGGGGCATCAGCTTTTTCTATGTCACTCCCAGCATCTACTTTGAAGGCTTAGAAATGGTGAGAACTCCACAAGGATTCCAGAATATCCTGTGTGTTCTAGGTCATCCTTGTAGGTTCTAGATTTTCCTTGCTTTTCTCATTTATCATCTACCATTTCTTAATAACTGCTTGCTCTGACCACTTCAGGTCCCAGTTCCTGATACATAAGCAAGAGCCTTACGATTACATAAATCCAAATACCTATAACAATTCTCTTACTTTATGTTACTACTAGTAGTTCTACAGTCTCAACAAACACAGATTTATCTCCTACCATACCAAGCTATGTAGAGTTCCACTAACATGCCATGCTTTTGTGACTTTTTCCTCTGCCTAGAGCCCCAACTTCCCTCTCTGCTTAGTTATTTCCTCTATATTCTTGGCTCACCACATGGTTTGCATCCTTAGAGAGGCCTCCCCTGGATTCTCAGCTCTAGATGCCCCTCCTTTGTGCTTGTGCTTCCATGGCAACCTGTGTTATTTTGCTGTCGTACATTTGACTTTATACTGTCTTTTCCTGCTCTTGGTCTCAGAGAAGGCAATGGCACCCCACTCCAGTACTCTTGCCTGGAAAATCCCATGGACGGAGGAGCCTGGTAGGCTGCAGTCCATGGGGTCGCTAAGAGTCAGACACAACTGAGCGACTTCACTTTCACTCTTCATTTTCATGTATTGGAGAAGGAAATGACAACCCACTCCAGTGTTCTTGCCTTGAGAATCCCAGGGATGGGGGAGCCTGGTGGGCTGCTGTCTATGGGGACGCACAGAGTCGCACACGACTGAAGCGACTTAGCAGCAGCAGCAGCTCTTGGTCTCTCTCCCTAAGGAGACTAAACTGTTGGAGGGTAGGGAGTTACTTTTTATATCCCTAGACCAGCACAGTGCCTTGCACAGAGCACGTGCTCAGTGTTTGCTGAATGATGAAAATGAGAACACATTACTCTGTAGTAACGTTTCCTGTTGTATTTTGTTCAAGTATCACATACCACAACTCATAGTAAGAAGATAATTACCATATAACTCCCTCTAGGCAAGTCCCACACTCATCATCTCATAATCCTAGATCTACTCAGGCAGAATCTACTTTGCACAGTATGAAGGGGAGCTAAGAACATTGTGACTTGTTCTTATTAATGTAGACAAAAAAACCTAGATAATTTAGGTCCCAAAGTAAATTCTTTGTCTATCTGAACTATCTGATTTAGCTGTTGATATAGCCTGAATAAACCAGATAATTTTACACCATTCTTTGGATTTTACTGTGTAAATGTCACTTAATTTACAGACTAATAAAAAAAATTGCCTATTGCTCAAGCTGAATAGCTGAGTTACATAGGGTATAAACTATTCACTGGTCCTTTTATCACAGAGGATAATACAAACTATAACTTAGTTATTTACCGGGTTTTTCCTTTTAAAAATTGAAGTATATTTCACATACAACATTATGGTATACAACATAATGATTCTGTATTTGTATGTATTGTGAAATGATCATCACAATAAGCCTAGTTAACATTTATCACCAGATATAGTTACAGAATTTTTCCTTTTGATGAGAACTTTCAAGATCTACTCTCTAGGCAACCTTCAAATATGCAATACAGCATTATTAACTATAGTCACCATGCTATACATTATATCCCCATGACTTATGCATTTTATAACTGGAATTTTGTACCTTTGCCTACTGAGGTTTTTTCAGTGCTTAAAATACCACGACATTAAGCCTATAACTGGGCAGCAACCTCAACCAAGTGAAGATCGCTGCCTTTCTTTCCAATCCTCCTCCATTAATCATCTTGATCCAATATTCATGAATGAATATAAATGAATGAATAAATAAAAATACTCTCTAATCTGAATGAATGAATAATGAAAATACTCTCAAAGATGGTTAAATCATATACAAATTAAGTAGGTTACCTAGAGTCACAGCTCCTACAACAAATCCTTGGGCAGCAACTCTCATGTGAATAAGATGAATGGACATTTTCTGATCTCTTCTGTATTTTAACTTGTAAAGACCATAGGACACCACAGTCACAAAGCCTGCTATCCCTGTAAATTAAAAAAGTAGAGATTATATAAATAGCAGGCTAAAATTTCCCAAGAACTTAGAGATTTGAATAAAGGGCTGCCCATGGGATCAGTATGTGGAAGATAAGCAAGCAAAACACCAAAAAAATACTTCATTAATGGATTCAGTATCTGCAGTTTTGACTCTTTCAGAAAAAATCAAATTATATAGTATAGAAACTTGTCTAGTAGTTTTCCTGAGGCATGGTTTCAAATTTGTAAGCAGTAAGACTTTTATTTGGGGCAAGCTGTTTAACCAGTGAGTGAACCAACCAAAATCTCAGCATTCATAGCTTTTGGGTGTTTGGCTTTATTCCTCTCTACTTTTTATTAATATTAAATAAGGAGTAAATCTAGTGAAGTGAAAGAAACTTTAATATCTTAAGTGAAAATGACCTGTTGATTTTTAATAAGAGGTAAAAAGGTGTGAATATTTGCATGAGAAGCCTGTGAATCTGGGAAGAACTGTGATTCTAAAAAATTCCAGAAGCCCATACAAATATTTTTGTATTCCTTACACATGTCAAGAACTGAATATACAGCTGTGACAACCAAGATTGTATGCAGTTGACTCTAAAACAGAAACCTGAATAGCAATCAACTGAATAGGGAAAATTCTAGTAAGTGATTTGAAACAGTGTGAGAAGTTAATCCATGACAAATCAAAATAACCATATAACAAATAAGGGGATGACTATCTGAATTAGCTTGAATTTACATCTCACACCAGACCCTCCAAAAAACTCTGGATGGGTTAGAGTTAAGTATGAAAACAAAACAAATTTATTAAGAAAATCTAGAAGAAAATAGAACAGAATATTTATGACATCTAAAAAAGGGGTAAGGTAGACTTAAAGTGAGGACAAAAATGCTGTATTTTGATGACAGAATAAAGGAAACTTCTGCATGGTAAAAGCGTGGCTCTATTTGGGGGCTCTCTCTTCTACTGATTTATGCACCTACTTTCATCAATACCACATTGTCTTGACCACTATATCTCTATAGTAACCCTTAACTTCAGGTAAGGATGATTCCTCCCGCTTTTTCTCAAAAAGGTTGCTTTATGTCAAATCTCAACATGAATCAGCCGTAGGTATACATGTATCCCCTCTTGAAGCTCCCTCCCATCTCCCTCCCCATCCCGGCCCTCTAGGTTAATACAGAGCCCCTGTTTGAATTTCCTGAGCCATACAGCAAAGCAATTATCCTTCAATAAAAAATAAATAAATCTAAAAAGAGGTTGTTTTAGTCATTCTAGAACTTTTGCCTTTATATGAATTTTAGAATAAGTTTGTTTACATCTACAAAAAAACCCCATTGCTGGTATTTTGATAGGAATTACACTAAACCCATAGATGAGTTTGGGGAAAACTGACATCTTTATTGAGTCATACAATCCACGAACACAACAGTCTCTATATTCATTTAGGTCTTCTTTGATTTCTTTCATTAGCATTTTGTATTTTTCACCATACAGATTTTATACATGTTTTCTGAAGCTTGAAAGTGAAAGTGTTAGTTGCTCAGTCGTGTCTGACTCTTTGCAACACCATGGACTGTAGCCTGCCAGGCTCCCCTGTCCCCTGTCCATGGAATTTTCCAGGCAAGAGTACTGAAGTGGGTAGCTATTCTCTTCTCTAGGGAATCTTCCTGACTCAGGGATTGAACCCACGTCTCCTGCACTACAGGCAGATTCTTTACTGTCTGAGCCACCAGGAAAACCCTAATCATTTCGTTTTCTTTAGAGTGACTGTAAATGGTCTCATGGCTTTAATTTTGGCTTCCATGTGTTTGATGTTAGTATATGGAAATGCAATTGGTGCTTAACTAGAATAGCAAGTTTTGACTAACTATGTTGGCGTGTGTTTGTCTCTATGGGTGGGTGAGGATATATTTATTCTAAGAATCAGAGTAAATAATCACATTTATATGAAAATTTTGTATGCTAATTAGCAATAAGTGAAATTGAAATAAAAATGACAAACAAAAACAGCAAAAAACAAATTACAGTAAAACAGTGATGGCAGGTACACTGAGAAACAGGTACAATGCTGAAAGCTCTGTAAAGATTTAGCCAAATCATTCTGGAAAGAAATCTGAAAAGATATAATAATTGATATTAAACTAACATATGAGAAGTTTAAGAGGGAAGGGACATATGTGTACCTATGACTGATTCATGTTGATATATGACAGAAACCATCACAATATTGTAAAGTAATTACCCTCCAATTAAAAATAAAATTAAAAAAAAACTGAACATGCTTCATGCCCTGAAAATTCTACTTTGGGGAAAATACTCCAAGGAAGTAAGCAAAAGAAAAGTCAAGAAGTTGACACAAAGATGTTTATGGCTACACTATGAATGAGGAAAAACAAAACAACCCAAATGGCCCAAACAGAGGAAAAACTATCAGAGCTGTAAAAAAAATTGTAAATATAATTATACTTACATTATAGTATAATATACTACTATGAAATATTAAGTAAAAGAAGCAAAAATAAATAATCTATTGACACAGAGTTTAAATAACATGTAATGTTTTGAAGTGTCATTATTTAGACCTTAGCAGTGAGCATAAGATTTTAAACAATATAAATCAATTATAACGACAGAAGTCAAGATAAGAAATTAAAACGTTCTATAAATTATCTGCATAGAATACTCCATCCTGCGGAAGAAAATACTTAGTAGATATTCTTAATAAAACGAGTAAAACAAACTAATAATATATAATACAAATTTTATCATTTAGTTTTCTAGCAAAAACTTGGCTCTCTTCCCTTATCAAGACTCTGTTCTTACTGAAATTTGTTTTGCTTCTTTTAGAGATTAAAGTCAGACCCTTTACTGTTTTCCATACAGAATCTCTGTAGTTTGTATATAATTGAGTTTAGCTGGAAACACTTTCATCTTTCTACTTTAATCACCCTAAATGTCTCTGGAAAAACAATTTAATTTACAACAGACACAGTGATTAATCTGTTCATTATAGTGATCTGTTCAAGTGACACTGAGTTCTTGAATTTTTTTTCTAGTTAAAAATGCTAAAGATGATAAAATAATCACTATAAAATTATTTGCCTCCCTTTCTTGTGCTATTACAAGCCTTAATCAAATTAAGTGAAACTTTTAAACACAGAATACTACTTTAAAGTAAAATTTTGATTATTTTTGATACATGAACAATGACACATAAAGTTGCTAGATTTGTAGTGACATTTAATGGAAACATATGACTTATACCTATCTAGAAGCTTTTGTGGAATTAATCACAAACTTATGTTTGTCTGATTTATATATATATACATTTAAATTTTATTGAAGTATAATTGATTTACAACCTTGTGTTAATTTCTGCTGTACAACAAAGTGATTCTGTTTTACATATATATATTCTTATTCATATTCTTTTCCATTTATAGTTAATCACACTATATTGAGTATAGTTACCTGTATATATGTATGATTTAAATACTTTTTTTAAAAATAGTTTCCAGACTAAACACTAGGAGAGAGGGATGGCTGAAGTATACACTAATAATGCTTAGGGCAGCTAAAGTATCCAAAAGAGAAGGAAAAGAAAGTTTAGCTTTTGAAACAAAATACTGGTGCTTAGATTTTTTTTTTAATTCCACATATATATAGTATTTGATAAAAATGTAAACACATTAAATGTGTTGGGAAAGGATTAAGAGGCCAAGACTCCAGATACAATTATAATAATATTGATACTTCTTGCATCAAGCATTTATTTAACCATCAATCTTAGCATCTGGAACACATCAGGAAGCCAACAACAAGCCTCAGAGAATGAACACCAAAGTTCATGCTCTCAATTATATAGGTAGACCCAGACTTTCATTCAGAGCTTCTTAACTCTGAATTGACTCACAGTTCTTTGAGCTTGGGTATCTAGCTTCTGGCAACACAAAATATTAGAAGCAAAAGTTTCTGATGGTACCCAACAGTAATGGAAGAAAGAGAAAAATCTATAAACATTGGACACAAGAACTTAAAGAGATATGTAGATCTTCCTTAACTCGTGATGGGATTACATCTTGATAAACCAATCATAAGTTGAAAATACTGTAAGTCAAAAATTCATTTAATACAACCTCACCTATTGAAGCCGAGCCTACTTTAAACGTGCTCAGAGTACCTACATTAGCCTGTAGTTAGGCAAAATCATTGAATGCAAAGCCTATTTTATAATACAGTGTTGAATATCTCATGTAACTGATTGAATATCATACTGAAAGTGAAAAACAGGATGTTGGGTACAGAGCGGTTGTAAAGGTATTGGGTGTTTACCTTCATGATGGTGAGGCTGACTGGGAGCTGCTGCTAGCCAGCACCATCATAAGAGTATTGTATCACACATCGTTAGCCCAGGAAAAGACCAACATTCAAAGGATGATTTCTACTTGAATGCACATTGCTTTCTCATCATCTCAAAGTCAAAAAGTCGTAACTCTGTATACAGAGTCTCTGTATACATCTTAATAGTTCCTAACAGACTCAGTCTAATAAACTGATTTGGCTGCTACTGATTCTGAATCATTATAGGAAAGTTACAGTCTATTCACTCAATTCTATTTAGACTGGTTGGGAAGTTTTTAAAAAATTTTTTATATAAAACTGTAATTTTATTTTTTATATTTATTTATTGGCTGTGCCAAGAGGCATGTGGGATCTTAGTTCCCCAATTAGGGATTGAACCCATCCCCCCTGCACTGGACATGCAGAATCTTAACCACTGGACCACCAGGGAAGTACTTGGCAATGAGTACTTTTAAATAGACTGTGAATGAAAATGAATTAAATGGAATAAAAATCTGATGCTTCATAATAATAATAGCTAACATTTACTGAGTATTTGTCATATACTAGGAACCGTGCTGAAAGTTTAACTCATACATGCATAGCAGGGCTTAGCTTCAATTATCTGAAAGTATTCAATTATATAAAATATTTCAATACTCAAAGATACTGGTCGAGGGTATTATTGTGTTATTACAGTTTTACAGTATCCAGTCAAGGCTTGTACTTACCTACAGGGACAAATGGGGAGTCTCTAGATTTTCTGATCAGTCGGGATAACTGGCCTTCGTCTTCATCTGCTGACCACTGGTTATCTGAAGACATTCTTCTCTCTAATAACTAGGGGATAAATGTGGTTGCTATGAATGATCAGAAAGAATCCGTTTCCCTCTTCCAATATACTCTTATGTGTTCTTCATTTGCTTGACATGACTGTCTGCTCAGCTGAAATAAAGTTATCTTTCTTTCACCCTCTGCATTGTGGAATCCTTTCATTTTGTTTAGGGGTGGAGGAAAAAGAAATATACAGAGTGGTAAATAATAATCAGATTCCATGAATACAGAGTAAAACCATAGATCATAGGAGTGTTACTCAGTCCTCTTTCACTGTTCGGCATTTGTAATCATTGGGAATCTCAGAACTTCCACGAAGAGTAAGAGCAGAGTTTCTATTACAAAATACAGTTTCAAAGAATGATGGCAAAGCCAACATAGGCAAAAATTACTCCAGATTTACAGTTGCTGGGAGAATGACCACTCCAGTTCTGCAGAATGTGTAGGGTACTATAAAGTCATTGAGATTTTTACCAAGCACCTACCATGTACCAGGTGTACCTAGTCAATTGAAATAATCTTCCTGGTCTGCATAGGATGAATGAGGAAGCTAGCAAGAGCAACTATAATCACAATCAACATGAGCTGGAATTATCTGTTTGTTATCCGTGCAACCCTCTATTTTTAACCCTCAAATCTGAAATACGATGGCTTCATTCTTTGATATCAACCAGCTTTCATCAGAAAATGTAATCTGGTAAACGGCAGAAGCACAATACCTTTAGCGTACTCCACCACCTGCAGCCTGTCTTCTGGTGTTCGCTTAGCAGGAAGCCGTGGATCAGAACAGGCTTTGCAAAGACGGGACACGTTCAGGTGCAATTTCTAACTAACTGATAATGGGAAAGCCAGTACCCTCGCCCCAGCAAGGGGGAGTGGCCGGCTGGTATTGGCCAAGGTTTCATAAGCCCCAGCTGGAAACTTACTAGTAGCAGGACCTGGACCACAAACATTAGGTTTTCGAAGATAACACTCAAGGAAACATTAAGCTTTTCAAGAAAAGGCCTTTCCTTCTGCCTTCAAAAGGGTGCTCCCAATTCCCTCTGTGGTTGAGTCCCCGTTACCCAACTCCTAGTCCAGAAATTGAATGGAAAGTGGGGGCAGGGTTACAACAGTGGGTTTGTAGGTGGGAGTGGGGTTAGCTTTATGAGGCCAAGATTCTTGTTGTCTTTTAGTGCGCTTGCCAGATGGCCGCCCACGGTGGCCGAGATCTGAGGCTGAGGAGCCGCGAGCCTGTTGGGACCTCATCTGACCGCCAAGCCCTCGCACCTGAGCTCCACGTGGAGCTGGGAGCTGCACGCTTGCCCTTCCAGGAAGGACGTGACATCACTGCGCCCTCGGCCAATCCGAAGGCCCGGGGCTGGGAGACAGACGGTGTGAGTGAGCTGCGCCTGCTCGGCGCGAAGCTACTGTCTTTCCCTGCAGGTGGTGGTGGACGCTGTCTTCGCTGCTTCTGTGAGGGTGCAGCCTTGAGGCCTCAGAGAAATTCTGACTCCGGTCTCCCAACTGCAGCCACGAACGCCTCAGGTGGAGGACAGAGGACCAGGTAGAGTTTGCGCTTTTACCTTAGAAGTTTGAAGTTTTTAATTATTTTAGATTTACAGAAAAGTTCCCAGAATACTACAAGAAAACTGTATATCTGATAACTTAGATCCCCCTTTGTTAACATTTAGTCGCGTTTGCTTTATCATTTTCCTCTGGATATGGTTTCTTCCTTCCTATGAGCCACCTGAAGAAAGTTGCACACGGATAGGCCTGTACCCCTATATACTTTGTGTGCACTTGGGGCATTTTGTTACATAACCGTCATACAAAGAGCAAAAATAGGAAATTAACAGTGCTATAATATGATAATCTCAAGATTTTATTCACATTTCACTAATGGTCCCAATAATCCTTAACAGCAAAAAAAAAAAATTTTTTTTTCTTGTCAAGGATCCAGTCCACTCCAATACACATTACATTTGGTTGTCAAGTGTCTTTTAGACTCCTTTAATCTGGAACATTTCCTTAGTTGGTCCATTACTCAAGATTCTTCAGAGAAACAGAATTGATGGGTTGTTTTTTTTTTTTTTAATATTCATTTGTTTCTTTGGCTCTGTTGGGTCTTAGCTGCGGCACACGGGATCTTCATTGTAACCCATGGACCCTCTAGTTTTGTCTCACGAACTCTAGAGCTCAGTGGGCTTTAGTAGTTGCAGATTCTTAAATTTCTGATCTTACTCAGTGACTTTTTTTTCCCCCCTTCTGTGAAATGAAGAGTGAAGCTGTCTGCTGAGAGGAACAGTGTGGAAATGAGTGTGGTGAAGGTTTGTCCTTTGTGGCAACTGAGGGCAAATTATGAGATTTCTTAGCAACAATGAAAGTCTAACTCAGATTTTGTACTTTCTCCTGAGAGCAGCAGAGGAAGAAAATGGCTGGGATCAACTGTTTGTTTAACAAAGGTTAATTGAGTGCTGCAGACAGAAAGATGTGTTAAGACAAATGCCCTGTCCTCAAGAAGCTTAGAATCAAGTTGGGGAGATGGATGAGTAAAGCAGTGTCACGTGAGAACCTGTTGAGATGATGGGAGGAAGAGGTATGGACTTATAGGAGCTAAAGGATCTTAAAATTCAAACTGCAGAGTTAAAGAATTCTTTTAGAGAAAGTGACTTATGGGATTTTTTTTTAAAGAAAACTTATAGATTTTAGGTGAAGAGATGGTAGGGATGTTGCAGGCAGAGGGTACAACTTGTGGAAAGGCACAGAGGCAAACAGCAAAAGTGGTTCAAGGTGTAGAATTGGGTGGGAGTGGCTTGTAGAGGATGGAGCTATACGACCAGTGGGGCCAGATCATGAGACCCTTGCATTTTATTCATTAAAATTTTTTTATTGGAGTATAGTTGATTTACAATATTGTGTTAGTTTCAAGTGTATAGCAAAGTGAATCAGTTCTCTCTCTCCATAAACATATATCCATTCTTTTTTTAGGTTCTTTTCCCATGTAAGTTGTTAACAAAATATTGAGTAGAGTTCCCTGTGCTGTATAAGTCTTTGTTAGTTACCTATTTTATATATAGTAGTGTGTATATGTTAATCCCAATCTCCTAATTTATCACTTACTCCCACGTTTTCCCTTTGGTAACAGTAAGTTTGATTTCAAGATTTGTGAGTTTGTTCCTATTTGTAAATAAGTTCCTTGTGTTGTTTTTAAAATTAGATTCCACATATAAGTGATATCATGTGATATTTGTCTTTCTCTGACTCACTTCACTTAGTATAATAATCTCTGGGTCCATCCATTTTGCTGCAAATGGCATTATGTCATTCTTTTTTATGGCTGAGTAATATTCCATTGTATACACGTACCATATTTTCTTTATCTGTTCATCTGCTGATGGACATTTTGGTTGCTTCTATGTCTTGGCTATTGTAAATTGTGCTGCTGTGAACATTGGGATGCATGTATTTTTTTGAATTATGTTTTTTTGTGAACATATACCAAGGACTGAGACTGCTGGATCATATGGTAGATTGATATTTAGTTTTTTAAGGAACCTCCATATTGTTCTCCATAATGATTATACCACTTTAAATTCCCACCAATCGTGTAGGAGGGTTCCCCTTTCTCCACACCCTCTTCAGCATTTTTTTTGTTTGTTTTTAGACTATTTGATGATGGCCATTCTGACTGGTGATGCTCAACATCACTAATCATTAGAAAAATGCAATGCTGAATCACCTCACACCAGTCAGAATGGCCATCATCAAATAGTCTAAAAACAAACCAAAAAAATGCTGAAGAGGGTGTGGAGAAAGGGGAACCCTCCTACACGATTGGTGGGAATTTAAAGTGGTATAATCATTATGGAGAACAATATGGAGGTTCCTTAAAAAACTAAATATCAATCTACCATATGATCCAGCAGTCTCAGTCCTTGGTATATGTTCACAAAAAAACATAATTCAAAAAAATACATGCATCCCAATGTTCACAGCAGCACAATTTACAATAGCCAAGACATAGAAGCAACTAAAATGTCCATCAGCAGATGAACAGATAAAGAAAATATGGTACGTGTATACAATGGAATATTACTCAGCCATAAAGAAGAATGACATAATGCCATTTGCAGCAAAATGGATGGACCCAGAGATTATTATACTCTTGTTTACATTTCTTGGTGCAAGAAAACAGTGGGAAAAGGTTAGATACTTACAACCAGCCTCCAGTTTGCTCTTCCACATGGAAGTAACAACTGAAACAGGGTAAATAGCCAGGCTTTGTCCCCTGAGGACACCATAAAATAACAGTCATGGCAGGAACAGAGAGGGGCTAAACCTTGTTTGAGTAAAAGGATCAGTTGAGCTCAGTTCAGTCACTCAGTCTTGTCTGACTCTTTGCGACCCCATGAATCGCAGCATGCCAGGCCTTCCTGTCCATCACCAACTCCCAGAGTTCACTCAAACTCATGTCCATCGAGTTGGTGATGCCATCCAGCCATCTCATCCTCTGTTGTCCCCTTCTCCTCCTGCCCCCAATCCCTCCCAGCATCAGAGTCTTTTCCAATGAGTCAGCTCTTCGCATGAGGTGGCCAAAGTACTGGAGTTTCAGCATTAGCACAGTCCTACCAAAGAACACTCAGGACTGATCTCCTTTAGAATGGACTGGTTGGATTTCCTTGCAGTCCAAGGGACTCTCAAGAGTCTTCTCCAACACCACAGTTCAAAAGTATCAATTCTTTGGTGCTCAGCCTTCTTCACAGTCCAACTCTCACATCCATACATGACCACTGGAAAAACCATAGCCTTGACTAGATGGACCTTTGTTGGCAAAGTAATGTCTCTGCTTTTGAATATGCTATCTAGGTTGGTCATAACTTTCCCTCCAAGGAGTAAGCGTCTTTTACTTTCATGGCTGCAGTCACCATCTGCAGTGATTTTGGAGCCCCCCAAAATACAGTTTTCCCATCTATTTGCCATGAAGTGGTGGGACCAGATGCCATGATCCTCGCTTTCTGAATGTTGAGTTTTAAGCCAACTTTTTCACTCTCCTCTTTCATTTTCATCAGGAGGCTCTTTACTTCCTCTTCACTTTCTGCCATAAGGGTGGTGTCATCTGCATATCTGAGGTGTTTGATATTTCTCCCGGCAATCTGATTCCAGCTTGTGCTTCTTCCAGCCCAGCGTTTCTCATGATGTACTCTGCATAGAAGTTAAATAAGCAGGGTGACAATATATAGCCTTGACGTACTCCTTTTCCTATTTGGAACCAGTCTGTTGTTCCATGTCCAGTTCTAACTGTTGCTTCCTGACCTGCATATAGGTTTCTCAAGAGGCAGGTCAGGTGGTCTGGTATTCCCATCTCTTGAAGAATTTTCCATAGTTTATTGTGATCCACACAGTCAAAGGCTTTGGCATAGTCAATAAGGCAGAAATAGATGTTTTTCTGGAACTCTCTTGCTTTTTCGATGATCCAGGGGATGTTGGCAATTTGATCTCTGGTTCCTCTGCCTTTTCTAAAACCAGCTTGAACATCTGGAAATGCATGGTTCACATATTGCTGAAGCCTGGCTTGGAGAATTTTGAGCATTACTTTACTAGCGTGTGAGATGAGTGCAATTGTGCGGTAGTTTGAGCATTCTTTGGCATTGCCTTTCTTTGGGATTGGAATGAAAACTGACCTTTTCAAGTCCTGTGGGCACTGCTGAGTTTTCCAAATTTGCTGGCATATTGAGTCTAGCACTTTCACAGCATCATCTTTTAGGATTTGAAATAGCTCAACTGGAATTCCATCACCTCCACTAGCTTTGTTTGTAGTGATGCTCTCTAAGGCTCACTTGACTTCACATTCCAGGATGTCTGGCTCTAGGTGAGTGATCACACCATCGTGATTATCTGGGTCGTGAAGATCTTTTTTGTACAGTTCTTCTGTGTATTCTTGCCACCTTTTCTTAATATTTTCTGCTTCTGTTAGGTCCATACCATTTCTGTCCCTTATCGAGCCCATCTTTGCAAGAAATGTTCCCGTGGTATCTCTAATTTTCTGGAAGAGATCTCTAGTCTTTCTCATTCTGTTGTTTTGCTCTATTTCTTTGCATTGATTGCTGAGGAAGGCTTTCTTATCTCTTGCTATTCTTTGGAACTCTGCATTCAGATGCTTATATCTTTCCTTTTCTCCTTTGCTTTTTGCTTCTCTTCTTTTCACAGCTATTTGTAAGACCTCCCCAGACAGCCATTTTGCTTTTTTGCATTTCTTTTCCATGGGGATGGTCTTGATCCCTGTCTCCTGTACAATGTCACGAACCTCCGTCCATAGTTCATCAGGCACTCTGTCTATCAGATCTAGTCCCTTAAATCTATTTCTCACTTCCAAGGTATAATCATAAGGGATTTGATTTAGGTCAAACCTGAATGGTTTAGTGGTTTTCCCTACTTTCTTCAATTTCAGTCTGAATTTGGCAATAAGGAGTTCATGATCTGAGCCACAGTCAGCTCCTGGTCTTGTTTTTGCTGAGTGTATAGAGCTTCTCCATCTTTGGCTGCAAAGAATATAATCAATCTGATTTCGATGTTGACCATCTGGTGATGTCCATGTGTAGAGTCTTCTCTTGTGTTGTTGGAAGAGGGTGTTTGCTATGACCAGTGCGTTCTCTTGGCAAAACTCTATTAGCCTTTGCCCTGCTTCATTCCGTATTCCAAGGCCAAATTTGCCTGTTACTTTAGGCAGTAACTCCTGTTACTACCCGAGGCAATCTACAGATTCAGTGCTGCTGCTGCTGCGTCGCTTCAGTTGTGTCCGACTCTGTGTGACCCTATAGACGGCAGCCCACCAGGGTCCCCCATCCCTGGGATTCTCCAGGCAAGAACACTGGAGTGGGTTGCCATTTCCTTCTCCAATGCATGAAAGTGAAAAGTGAAAGTGAAGTTGCTTAGTCGTGTCCGACTCTTAGCGATCCCATGGACTACAGCCCAACAGGCTCCTCCATCCATGGGATTTTCCAGGCAAGAGTACTGGAGTTGGGTGCCATTGCCTTCTCCACAGATTCGTGCAATCCCTCTCAAATTACCAATGCCATTTGTCATAGAAATGGAACAAAAATGTTTTAAATTTGTATGGAAACACAAAAGACCTCGAATAACCAAATAGTCTTTAAATAGGAAAACGGAGCTGGGGGAATCAGGCTTCCTGATTTCAGACTATATTACAGAATCTTGCATTTTAAGCTAAGGATTTTGAGCTTTGATCTGAAAGCCATGAGAAGCCACCAAAGGATTTCAGGCAGGAAGTGATTTTTTATTTAGCTTCTAGAAGCATCATAGAGAAGTTTGGGAGGGATGGGGCTGTGGCGAGGCTTACTTAATTGAAGTAAGGAGTGGTGTGTGCAGAAGCAATGGAAGAAGAAGGGAAGGGTCGGTATCTGGTTGTAGGAAGAAAGAGAAAGCTAGGATGATGTCTTGGGTTCCCAGCTTGAGTAACAGTGACAAACAGTGATTTTGCAATTTGCTGAGATTAAACAAATAAGAAGCAGGTTAGAGGTAAAGGAGACTCATAGTCAGATATTGGCAGATTTTATGGCAATAGGAAAATGAGGCATGAATGGGAGAGTGGTGATGAATTGATTTACACTGCAGTCCAGCCTGGTTAGAAAAGGGAATCAATCTTGGTTGGTAACCAAGACAGATTAGACTTATCCAAGGTTTCTAAGTTGAAAAATGGGTGGGAGAGGTAAAAGGCTGGAAGGCTGGGTTTCAAGAATGAAACTTTAGAGTAAAATTTTATATGTGGCACTTTGGAGGTAATGATGATGTGGTTCGATAGATGTTTAGTATGTCTGTTTTCCTCTAGAAATGGTAAGTTTATTTGTAGGAGCATTTTTTTCCCAAGGAGAGGATCTGTATCTTTCATCAGACTCCCAAGGAAATCTCTTAGGACCCTATAAAAATAAAGAATTGGTATTAGCCCCATCATAACCTGTTTCTCATATTTTCAGACATACCTGTCATGTAGTTGCTATATGAGCAGAAGGCAAATGTTTCTTTATAAAATTTAACTCAGAAGGGCCCTACAGAATATGAAGGGAAGAAAATAAAAGCACAATAGCAAAAAGGTAGCTGACAGGTTAGCAATTTATTAATAGTGTCTGCTCTCTCCAGTGTTTCCTCCCACTTTTAATATTGGGGCAGATGAGGGGTATGCATTGGCATGCAGTTTGGTATATGGCATCATTTATGTTTATAAATAAATGTATATCTTACTGTTTAAGCCTTTGGTTTTTTAGAAAGAAAGTTTTTCGATTTCTTTGTTCCTAAGCTTTGGTGGACAATAAAGTGGAACAAAAAGCTCTTCCTCTGGGATCAGAGTTAATAATTTGTTCCCATAACCTGAGAAGTGAGATAGAATTTGAAAGGAGTGATGTTTCTTTTATAAGCTTAATACTACCTGCTTAGCTTGACAGGTAAGATGGAAGCCAATATTGGAGGGACTAAGAAAATCCTGTAAGTATCCACAGTACTCCCTGTAGAAGCTACTTTCAGCAGCTGAAGCAAACACATTTCATGCAGGTGCCAATTTTTTATTGTCAGGTACAAAAATGAGAGCTTTTCCAAATTTTTATGAAAGATTTTAAAAATACGGACTCTTCAGAAAACATTATACTGTGTAAATAATTAAGTCAGTTGGAATTCCAGGATGACATTTATAGAAATGAAGGATCTTTTCTGATAGGAAAGTAGTCTTTATTCCTCTCACAAATACTTAGGGAGGCAGGGTCTTGACCACAGTGAGGGGCCATGTGGAGCAGTTCCAGTGCTCTTACTAACCATCTTATATATTGTTTCATCCTCACAAAAATCCTAGGACGTGTGGGTACTGTTACCCTCTTATGCTAAGTGACTAAAATATTAATAAAATGTGATGAGATTTGTTCAAATATTCTGACTTCAGGGACTTCCTTGGTGGTCCAGTGGCTAAGACTCTGCACTTCCAAAGCAGGGGGCTGGAGTTTGATCCCTGGTCAGGGGACGAGGGAGCTTCCCTGGTGGCGATAGGGTTAAAGAGTCTGCCTGCCAATGCAGGAAATGCAAGCGATGTGGGTTCGGTCACTGGGTCGGGAAGATCCCCCGGAGTAGGAAATGGCAGCCTGCCCCGGTATTCTCGCTTGGGAAATCCTATGGACAGAGGAGTCTGGCAAGAGTCCATGGGGCCACAGAGAACTGAACAAAACTGAGCAGCAAGTGACTAGATCCCGCATACTGCAACTAAAGATCCTGCACCTGGCACAGCCAAAATAAAGAAATATTTAAAAACAAACATTCTGGAAGCTTTTTTTCACTGGACCACAATGCGGGAAAAAACATTGAGGTGTCATTTGACAGAGGCCTTAAATAAAGAGTTGAGCAGCTTAAACTCAGTTTAATGCTGAATAGATATCTTTGTGATTTTGAGTTGTGGGAATGATCGAATTAAATTGTTCTGGAAATTATGAGCTCATGCTCAGAAAGGGGTGATGAAGGAGTGGAGGCATGGAGACCTGTTTGAAGCATTTTCTGGTATGAGAGACCAGGACTTGGGTGAGATATCTGTGCCTGCCTTAGGAAGCCACTTCTTTGTACCCCAGGAAAGTTGTTTGCTGAACTTCTGCTTTATTGTGGGTTGAATTGGGTGAAAGAGGGAAAGGAAGGTTAAGTCGGTTGTGAAAGGAATGTCTTTGTACTACTGTATCCAGATATATTATCCCCTCCTTGCCTTAGAGCTACTTCTGTCATACCCTTGAATCAGGTAACACCTGGCCAAGTCCCAGCGTAAATGGTTTATCACTCTAGCCATCTCCGTTCAGTCTATACATGTGGTCATCCAGGCATTAATTCTGAGGCTAAGATGGTTGCTGTGGAAGTGCAGTAGAAGGGACCAGTTGAGAGATTTGAAGAAGAGGCAGGACTTCATGATGAATCCATTGGCTTCAGAGTGAGTGCCTGCTATATAGTACACACTGTATTGGGCATGTAGAAGAAAGGAGGAACAGACTGGTGGCTATTGATGAGTGCTAAGAGATTTCTCAAAGATCCAGCGTCTTGAAACAGCCAGCAAATGCTTTCTAGGGCATCACTTTACCTCTTTCTTAGGACATCATTACAGATATTGAGGAAGCTGGAAAATGTTGTTTGTTTAGGGAAGAAGAGAGTGAATTATTTTTTGATGTGGTAAATCCGAAATATTAAAGTCATGGCAATTGTGAGGTTTAGGAATCTTCTTCACATAGATGGTGGTTCACAACCTAAGTTTATAAGAAACTCTCAAGGGACTGAACACAGACCAAATGAGTCCTAAGGGATGATTCAAGAGAATTGGTGGAGGAAGGGGCAAATGGTTATAGAGACTAGGATTCAGAAGAGCTGGAGAGGCAGGGCAGCATTGTAAGGAAGTCTGGGCTTTGGAGTCAGTTGAACTACGTGGGAATACCAGGATGGCCATTCACTCGGTGGCCTGGAAGTGACAGAACATCCACTGGTCTGCTTTCTTCTTTGTCGGGTGCAGATACTTACACCTGCCTGGTAAAGTTGTGAGTACTGTATGAAATAATTCTGTAAAACTCCCTACTATAAAGAAGGTGGGTAATAAATGAAAATTTTTATTATTAGCTGTTAGAGTCATGGAATAAACAAATCATTCCAAGGAGAAGGTTGATATTAGTTTCAGATACATTGAAAGATTCAGATACGTGAAGGATGCAGCCTGGGTTGCACTGTGGGATGTGAGAGATTTTTATCTTTAAAAATGGTGAATTCTGGGAACTTCCCTGGCGGTCCAGTGGTTAAGACTATACTTCCAATGCAGGGGGTGTGAGTTCGATCTCTGGTCAAGGAGCTAAGATCCCATACGCCAATCATCCAAAAACAAAAGGTAAATTCTGAGTGGTAATTTTCCTTGTTCCCATGTAATTCTCTGTAGGTTCCCAAATAGTTTCCTTTAGAAACAAAATAATGTCATATATTATCTGTGTATTATTATTATTTTAAAAACTGAACTAGAAATGGGGAACATTGGCCACTTTATGTTCATTTCCCGGGCCTTCAGTTAATATGACATTTGCCTCAGGTCTGTGGTGATTCCATGGTTCAGGGAATCCTGGTTATTCTTTATGTAACCTGAATGCTTTTAGTTTTAAATATTGAGGTATTTAAAGTGACACTTATTGAATTGCTTTATTTTTTGCTTTTGTTGACATTAGTCTGCTATGATTCATTACACTGTGAACACCTTAGCAGATAAATAAGAATTGAATTTCAGTTATGTTAAGTTCTGTGTTTTCTAAAGCAATACCAAAGAGAAAGGCTTATATTAGGGTCAAGAGTACAAAAGGAACTATTATGTAATGTTTTCCTCACTTTCTATTCAAGTGTGAAATATGTAGGAATTCAGGGGAAGCAGCTGGATTATTGGAACAGTTAGGAATAGGATATAATAAATATATAAATATAATAAAATTTAGTAAGTTTTTTTTGTTGTTATCCATTAAAATAAGTGTTGAGCTTATGGACCCAGGGTCTTAACAAAATTAGGAACAAGCTGATGGAAATAGTAGCCATCCCAAAATCTGCCCTTCGGGTTCCCAGCCCTGCCTACTGTCTTTCAGTTCCTTGAAGATATTGTTTTTCTTTTTTTTGTTTGTTTGTTTGTGACACAAGCTGATCCATCATGCTGAAAGACTCTATTCATCCTCTGAAATTCAGCTCAGATGTCACTTCCTCAAGGAAGCCTCTGATACTCTCCCTGAGAGGGCCAGATGTCATTCTCCTGAACTTCTTCCTCAGAGAGAGCACTGATCACAACTGTATATGCTCCCTAGGGCAGAGAACAAGTCTAGCTTATTCAGGGCTCTAAGCCAAGCACCAAGAGCAGAGTACACAGTAGGCATGCAGTAAATGTTGAATGAAGTTCAGCATTTATTAAGCACTAAGTACCTCACCTCGTTAACTCCTCACAGTTACCCTTTAGGGAGATTATCCCCGTTAACAGATGACGAGAGTGACACTAGCAAACTAACTTGCCCCAGGTCATATAGTCAATGAATGCCGCAGCCAGAACTTGATTCATGTCATTTTGATGGCAAAGCCAGTGTCCTTTTTTTCTTTTATTTCTCTCATTGCATGCTATTTTCCCATGGAAAAGCCAGTATTCTGAACATGGCACTATGCTTAGAAAGACAAACAGGAGGGTCTGATCAGAAGGCAGAGATGTATTTATAATGGCCATTTGTAGTGTGCCTTCCCACCATACATTTCTGCTTTCCCTAATCACAGGCCCTGCTTTCATTTGGAGGATACACAACTCTCCTTGTCTCAGTCCCCATGGTTTGGGTGTCCTCAGCCCCTGGGATGAAGTGCTGTGCCCATCAGCATGACCCATCCCATTGAAATAGGATGAATGACTCAGGGATGGACTTCTGACCTAGTATTGTCAATTGAAGAATCAACTGAGACTCAAATGTAGAACTCTGGAGTGTTTCAAAAAGTTGTCTTGATCTTTTCAACTGGCCATGGGTCCTGGAAGCATGAAGACTGGCATTATTTCCAAAGACTTTACCACCTGAAAGAGAGAAGAGGGCAGATGTGGCCCTAGACACTGTCTGGCCACTGATAACATTATCTGAGCCTTGCCCAGGCTGTGCCTCGGGCTCTCTGTTCCTAAAGTGAAAGTGAAGTTGCTCAGTCATGTCTGACTCTTTGCGACCCCATGAAGCCTACCAGGCTTCTCCATCCATGGGATTTTCCAGGCAAGAGTACCAGAGTGGGTTGCCATTTCCTTCTCTAGGGGCTCTTCCTGAACCAGGGATCGAACCCAGGTTTCCCACGTTGCAGGCAGACGCTTTACCCTCTGAGCCACCAGGGAAGCCCCTCTGTTCCTAAACCTTTCACTAATTTGAGTCAGAGTTCTTTTCGACTTAAGTCTTTTTGGGTTGGGAGTTCTGTCACCAGAAATCAAGGGAATCTAACCAACACAGGACCTAAAAAGCATTGACATGTTTTGCCTCTTCTCTGTTTCCATTTTGCATAGGCTTAAGCCATGTCCTTAGGTTCTTGGAATGATCATAAATGTGTGTTTTCTGGGCCTGAGAAGGTAGTATAGCAGCGATGCTTGTCAAAACAGGTATTGTGGTTTTAGGAATCAGGGCTCTAAGACTAGCTGAGTACCTTGTGGAATGTGAGAAACTTCACTTATTTATCGCCCCCCCCCCCCCCCGTAGAGAGTAAGGATAATATTTGCTACACCGTTTAAACAAAAGGGAGTTGAGAAGAATGTGCCCAGTACTTTGTACTTTGGTATTACACACCTTCCAGCAAGCCAATAATATTTCAGCAGATCAACCTTGGTTTTTCAGATTTCTCAATCCCTAGACTGACCTAACCAGTAGTAAGTTGGGCAAATAAAGACATCCCTACTTTTAGGAGACCCTGGTGGGGGGATATTCACATTCCATAGTTCAGGAGACTGTAGACTCATGTTCTAACCTCACCGTAATGAGATTAGGTGTTTAACTAATTAGGTGTTTAGCTAATTAATTAGGTGTTAACAGTTGTTAACTGTTTTCATGCACGAGAGAACAGTAAACTTCCTTTCTTTCTGCTCTATGGATTTCACAAAGGGAGTTTTTGGACTTGAACTGTTCAAAACCCATTCAGACCCTTCCAAAATTGCCTTTTATTTTTACTTTTTGGCCATGCTACATGGCATATGTGATCTTAGTTTCCTGACCAGGGACTGAACCAGCATCCTCTGTCATTTGAAGTGCAAGTCTTAACCATTGGACAACCAGGAAAGTCCCCAAATTGCTTTTTCTGAAATCTGCTAGCTGTATTTAGTTATTTGGCTGTAGAAGGAAAAATCTGTACTTTCAAATAGCTTAATTTTCCACCATGAAGGAAAGCCCTCCCAGAGATGCTAAGAAAAATGAAAGTAAGCCAGCAAAGATATAAATCATTCATTTTATTTCCATTCCTAAATTATATGTGAATTTATTGATTTGATATTTAAAATAGTCCTTTTGCAAAATCATCTCAGAAAACATACTAAATTTATTAAAATGCATACAAACTTTTGCTGAAAATTCTAAATCCTCTAACTGATTAACTTGTTTTCAATGCACTTGTGATGATTTCCCAAGGTTTCTGTGGTTACAAGGAACAAAGAAATCATCTTGGGACCAGAGTAGAAATTTGACCAGAATAATCCAAACAATATTTGTCTACCTCTTTACAGACTCACAGGTTGCCTATTTTGAGGGGGCTCTTACAAAGTGTACCCAAGCTTTCAGTGTTTCCCTCATTACAGTGGGCATTTTCTTTGCTTACAGTTTAAAACATTCAGCCAAGAACATGCTAGATAATAGGCAAAGTGAACCCAAGAACTTTGCTTCATGAAGTTTTATGGATATACTAAAGTGTATTGTACAATCTTCCTTGTAAGAATTAAAGACTGGAATGCAGGAGAACAAACTCTGGTGGAATACTGGAATAAAAAACATAACAGAGCTGGGCAGAATCAGGTGTGGCGTCCTGGTACATTAACTTTGAAAGCCAGCCCATTGATACTAAGAACAGCAAGTAGATTCAGATTCCTTAAAAAAAAAAAAAAAAAATCTGTGCTTAGTATTTCTTTATTCAGTTTGTGAATTATTAAGATCTTTTGCATCTCCCTTTTCAAAATCTTCTTCTGTGTGATTTAATTTTTATTAGCATCAGCCTCATAGAAATGGTGAAATTAAAATCTGTTGGGTCATAATTTAAATAAGACAAATTGTGAAGTTCTGGAATAAAATAAGATCTGAGGATAATGGTGGAATTTAATTATGGAAGCCCACTGTTTCTTTCAAGAGAGAGTTCAAAGTTGTTTTGTTTTTGATTCTTGGGAGATGATAGAAAATGGCTAACTAGGTTATAACATAAACTTTGAGGGATGAAATGCAAATTTACTCAAAAAAGGGAGTTCCCATCTTCCAGTTACTATTTTAAGTGTGAAGCCAAAACCTTAAATTATTTGAGCCCTTTGGGTCTCAGCTCCCTGCTTCCACTATTTCACAGCATATCCATAGATGTGAGGGCGCACTAGCTCCCAGGACAGAGGGGCCTGTAAGTGCTGCAGCTTCAGCTTGGAGAAGCAGGCCTTCTCCAGGGCCTTCCAGCTCTCTCTGGTCAGGTTGCATCCATCAAACAGTAGGTACCAGACGGGATCCAGGACCTGTTGCCAGAAGTAATTCCAGGTGGAAGGCTTATCTGCTACATGCTCCATGAAATAAAAAGCTCCTCCCTGAGAAAGAAAAGGAGGAAAGAAAACCACACCAAGAATTTTAGTTTGGGACAAACAATTCGATAAGATGTTTAAATGTCAGATTTCAGTGGCCCCAGAGGTCCACTTCACGAGAAGACATGGAGAAATCCAAACTTACTACGATACCATTGTGGTTAATAGTGTCATCTTCTGTCAGATTGTATACAGAGCTGCCAGTCTATATTGTCTGTTCATAAAAGTAATACATAATGATAGCTAAATTTAAAGCAATTTAAAGCATTCAAGGCCTATTCTTAATGCCTGTCACATGCATGCTTGCGTGCTCAGTCACTTCCAACTCTGTGACACCATGGACTGTAGTCCACCAGGCTCCTCTGTCCATGGGATTCTTCAGACAAGAATACGAGTGGGTTGCCATGCCCTCCTCCAGGGGATCTTCCCAATCCAGGGACTGAACCCATGTCTCTTGCATCTCCTGCATTGGCAGGTGGATTCTTTACCACTGAGCCACCTCAGAAGCCTGGTTGTCAAGCTGCCCTTTGGAAGAGTTGCCCCAGTTTGTATTCATACCAGCAATAGATGTGAGTGCCCATTTTCAATAAATGCTCATCTATATTTTAAAAAATCTATTTGATGTGTAATGTGGTATTTTTTATAACATGCATATCTTTAGTATTTTTAATTATGACATCTTTTACTAAACGTTATGTGTTGGAAAGATCCCCTGTAGAAAGGAATGGCAACCCACTCTAGTATTCTTGCCTAGAGAATTACATGGACAGAAGAGCCTGGTGGGCTGTACAGTCCATGGGGTCTTAAAGAGTCTGACATGACTGAGTGACTAACTCTTTGACTACTAATACTGGCTGTTTGGATTTCTGTTTTTCTGATTTGTCTGTTAATGTCCATTATCAGTTTTCTAATAGGCTATTGGCTTTTTTTTTTTTTTTTTTTTACTGATTAGTAAGGGCTTTTCGGAGAAGGCAATGGCACCCCACTCCAGTACTCTTGCCTGGAAAATCCCATGGACGGAGGAGCCTGGTGGGCTGCAGTCCATGGGGTCGCTAAGAGTTGGATACGACTGAGCGACTTCCCTTTCACTTTTCACTTTCATGCATTGGAGAAGGAAATGGCAACCCACTCCAGTGTTCTGCCTGGAGAATCCCAGGGACGGGGGAGCCTGGTGGGCTGCCGTCTATGGGGTCGCACAGAGTCGGACACGACTGAAGTGACTTAGCAGCAGTAAGGGCTTTTATTATAAACTACATACACTACAAATGTTTCCCCCATTTTTTGTTTGCCTTTTAATTACAATTTTTTAATTTCTCTTTATTTAAAAATAGAAGAAAAAAAAACCTTTAAATTCTTATGAAAATTTTTCTTAGGCTCCACTTTGCAAGCCTGTGGGAGTCTGAAACCATACCAACCACTGTCTGAGGCTAAATAACCATGTCCTGTACTTTTGTACCATTATCATAGAATGAAAGTGATAGGATTAATTTCAGAAAATTAATCATCTAACAAATGAGAACATACTGTACAGCACAGGGAACTCTACTTAATGCACTGTGGTGACCTGAATGGGAAGGAAGTCCAAAAGGGATTCACTTTGCTGTATGGTAGAAACTAATGCAACATTGTAAAGCAACTATACTTTAATAAAGATTAATTTTAAAAAGTAGGGAAAAAATAAAAGCACAAGTTTTTGAAAAAAACAAACAAACAAAAACCACTAGGTCTCTTTGTCAGTGACACAAGTGGGAGCACTGGGACAGGAGACTTGAAGTGGAACTTCTTGGATTGTTTTAAGAAAATGGCAGACAAGCCCAACATGGGGAAATCAACAGCTTCGATAAGGCCAAGCTGAAGAAGACTGAGACGCAGAAAAACAGCCTTTCCACCAAAGAGATCATTGAGCAGGAGAAGCAAGCAAAGTGAAATTTCCTGTGAACCTGGAGGATTCTCCACCGCATCATCTTGGAGACCCTGTCCGTGAGGTGGAGGAAAGTCCACCTGCAAGATATACACAAGTGACAAGCTGCACTGTGAGATTAAACAATATGTGTCTAAATTATGAACAGGTTACTGAAGGAATCAAAAGAGAAATTAAAAATTTCCTAGAAACAAATGACAATGAAAACAACTCAAAACCTATGGGATACAGCAAAAGCAGTTCTAAGAGGGGAATTTATAGCAATACAGTCCTACCTCAAGAAACAAAAACATTGAATAGACAACCTAACTTTATACCTAAAACAACTGGGAAAAAGAAGAACAAAAAAACCCCCCAAATTAGCAGAAGGAAACAAATCATAAAGATCAGAGCAGAAATAAATGAAAAAGAAATGAAAGAAACAATCGTAAAGATTAATAAAAATAAAAGCTGGTTCTCTGAGAAGATAAACAAAATTGACAAACCTTTTGCCAGACCCATCAAGAAAAAAGAGAGAAGAATCAAATCAACAAAATAAGAAATGAAAAAGGAGAGGTTACAACAGACAATGCAGAAATACAAAGGATTATAAGAGACTTCTGAGCAACTATATGGCATAACCTAAAATGGATAATCTGGAAGAAATGGGCAAATTCTTAGAAAAGTTCAATCTTCCAAGACTGAACCAGGAAGAATTAGAAATTATGAACAACCCAATTACAAGCACAGAAATCGAAACCGATCAAAATTTGCCAAAAAGCAAACCCGGGAGCAGATGGCTTCACAGGTGAATTCTGTCAAACGTTTAGAGAGGAGCTAATACCCATCCTTCTAAAACTCTTTCAAAAAGTTGCAGAGGAAGGAACACTTCCAAACTCATTCTACAAGGCCACCATCACCCTGATTCCAAAACCAGACAAAGACAACACACAAAAAGAAAACTACAGGCCAATATCACTGATAAACATAGATGCAAAAATCCTCAACAAAATTTTAGCAAACAGAATTCACCAATACATTAAAAAACTCATACACCATGATCAAGTTGGGTTTATTCCAGGGATGCAAGGATTCTTCAATATATGCAAATCAATGTGATACACCATATTAACAAATTGAAAGATAAAAACCATATGATAATCTCAGTAGAAACCTCAATAGAAAAAGCCTTTGACAAAATTCAGCACCCATTTATGATTTAAACTTAAAAAAATGGGCATGGAAGGAACCTACCTCAACATGGTAAAGGCCATATATGATAAGCCCACAGCAAACATTATTCTCAGTGGTGAAAAACTGAAAGCATTCACCCAAAGATCAGGAACAAGACAAAGGTATCCACTCTCACCACCATTATTCAACATAATTTTGGAAGTCCTAGTTACAGCAATCAGAGAAGAAAAAGAAATAAAAGGAATCCAGATCAGAAAAGGAGAGTGCTCCCTGTTTGCAGATGACATGATACTATACATAGAAAACCCTAAAGATATTATTAGAAAATTACTAGAGCTAATCAGTGAATTTAGCAAAGTTGCAGGAGACAAAATCAATACACAGGAGTCACTTGCATTCCTGTATACAAACAATGAAAAATCAGAAAGAGAAATTAAGGAATCAGTCCCATTCACCATTGCAACAAAAAGAATAAAATATCTAGGAATAAACCTACCTAAGGAGACAAAATAACTGTATACAGAAAATTATAAGACACTGATGAAAGAAATCAAAGACAACTTAAACAAATGGAGAGATATTCCATGTTCCTGGGTAGGAAGACTCCATATTGTGAAAATGACTATACTACCAAATGCAATCTACAAATTCAGTGTAATCCCTATCAAATTACCAATGGCATTTGTCACAGAACTAGAACTAAAAATTTCACAATTCATATGGAAACACAAAAGACCCTAAATAGCCAAAGCAGTCTTGAGAAAGGAGAATGGAGCTGGAGGAATCAACCTTCCTGACTTCAGATTATACTACAAAGCTACAGTCATCAAGACAGTATGGTACTGGCACAAAAACAGAAATACAGACCAATGGAACAAGATAGAAAACCCAGAAATAAGCCCATGCAATATGGATACCTTATTTTTGACAGAAGAGTCAAGAATATCCAATGGGGCAAAGACACCTCTTCAGTAAGTGGTGCTAGGAAAACTGGACAGTTACACATAAAAGAATGAAATTAGGACACTTCCTAACACCATAAACAAAGATAAACTCAATGGATTAAAGACCTAAATGTAAGACCAGAAACTGTAAAACCCTTAGGAGGAAAACATAGGGAGAACACTTGATGACATAAAGCAAGATCCTCTGTGACCCACCTCCTAGAGTAATGGAAATAAAAACAAAAGTAAACAAGTGGGACCTAGTTAAACTTAAAAACTTTTGCACACCAAAGAAACTATAAGCAAGGTGAACAGACAGCTCTCAGAATTGGAGAAAATAATAGCAAATGAAACAAGGGCTAATTTCCAAAATATACAAGCAGCTCATACAACTCGGTACCAGAAAAACAAACAACCCAATCAAAAAGTGGCAAAAAGACCTAAACAGACATTTCTGCAAAGAAGTCGTACAGATGGCTAACAAACACATGAAAAGATGCTCAACACCACTCATTATTAGAAAAATGCAAATCAAAACTACAATGAGATACCACCTCACATGAGTCAGAATGACCATCATCAAAAAGTCTACAAACAATAAATGCTGGAGAAGGTGTGGAGAAAAGGGAACCCTCTTGCATTTTTGGTGGGAATTTAAGTTGATACAGTCACTATGGAAGACAGTATGGAGAGTCGTTAAGAAACTAGGAATAAAACCACCATATGACCCAGTAATCCCACTCCTAGGCATGTACCCTGAGGAAACCAAAACTGAAAAAGACACATGTACCCCATTGTTCATTGTAGCACTATTTACAATAGCTAGAATGTGGAAGCAACCTAGATGTCCATCGACACATGAATGGATAAAGAAGTTGTGGTACATATACACAATGGAATATTACTCAGCCATAAAGAGGAACACATTTGAGTGAGTTCTAATGAGGTGGATGAACCTAGAGCCTATTAGAGTGAAGTAAGTCAGAAAGAGAAATACCATATATTAACACATATATACAGAATCTAGAAAGATGGTACTGAAGAATTTATTTGCAGGGCAGCAATGGAGAAACAGATATAGAGAGCAAATTTATGGACATGGGGAGAGGGGAGGAGAGGGTGAGCTGTATGGAGAGAGTAATATGGAAACTTACATTACCATATATAAAATAGATAGCCAATGGGAATTTGCTGTATATCTCAGGAAACTCAAATAGGGGCTCTGTATCAATGTGGAGAGGTGGGATGGGGGGAGAGATGGGAGGGAGGTTCAAGAGGAAGTGGACATATGTATACCTATTGCTGATTCATGTTGAGATTTGACAGAAAACAAAATTCTATAAGCAGTTATCTTTCAACTAAAAAATATTATTTTTTAAAAAAAGACAAAGATACTGAGCCATCTAAAATTGTTACTGAATTCATGATAATATTTTGTAATTTGATTTTTTTCCCCAATCAGTGGATACTGTATGTAAATAACTGTCAAATAGCAGTAACTGCTGGTTTCATCTAGGACAGTCCTGTAAATATAGATCAAGTCTGGACACAGTAGAGGGTACACATTATTAACGAGTCTTCAGAAGTTTTCTACTTAACCTACCTCTGGGGCGAGAAGGAGGAAAGGGACCAATGAGTACCTCCAAAACCCATTCTCCTTAGCCTCTTCTAGCTTCCCTAGTCTTAGCTGTCCAGGCAGAGTTTAGAGAGGGAGTTCCCCCTACTTGCCCCTCTGTGGGCAAGTACGAGACATGTGTTCAGGAATGGAAAACTTGAAATTTCCTGATGGAAAAAATTTTTTCCATGGAAGAGGACAGGAGAGAAGAGGAGACCCAGGTCTGAGGAGGTTGCTGATGCCCTCTGGGTTGCACAGGTTAGACTAGAGAGCCTGTTACCCTTTCAGGTGACTTGTGTAGCCAACTGGGCATGAAGATTTGGGATTAGAAGAGAGATCTGAGCTTGATACTTAGATTTGGAAACCATCTGTGTGTGTGGTAATTGAAAACTTTGGTGGTACATGAGATTACACAGGGGGTGTATATAAGCAAAATTAGAGCCAAAATAGAAACTCCAGTGTTTAAGGGATGGGCAGAGGAAGAATAGCCAGCAAAAATGGTAGAAATGTTGAAGTTGAAGCAATACAAAGCCCCAGTGATAAACACTGTGGTGCAGTGATAAGAATATGTGCATTAAAGTCAGATCTGCTGGCTGCGTTGGAGAAAGCAATGGCACCCCACTCCAGTACTCTTGCCTGGAAAATCCCATGGACGGAGGAGCCTGGTAGGCTGCAGTCCATAGGGTCACTATGAGTCGGACATGACTGAGCAACTTCACTTTCACTTTTTAGTTTCATGGATTGGAGGAGGAAATGGCAGCCCACTCCAGTATTCGTGCCTGGAGAATCCCAGGCATGGGGGAGCCTGGTGGGCTGCCATCTATGGGGTCGCACAAAGTCGGACACGACTGAAATAACTTAGCAGCAGCAGCTGACTGCGTAATGTGGGGCAAGTTTCTTAACTTCCCTAGGTCTGTTTCCCCAGCCCAACATGAAGACAGTCCCTGCGTTAAGGACTGTGTGATGGGGTGAATGACAATGCAGGAAAGCCTCTGGTTCTATTCAGCAGTGAGTGGGTGCTTTGTAGGAGCTAAAGGAAGAATATGATCCCCTAAGAGCATTCTCAGTGCTTAAACCCGAGGTGATCATTATTTGCTTTGCAGAGGCGTTGTGAGATTAGTAACACATAAGCAAAATGTCTCTTAAATGTGCCCAGTTAATGCCCAGTCTTGGGACAGATGAACCCAGGATTTGAATGTTAGAATCAGACCTTTTTCAGTTACGGTTTTGATGTCGGCCTATTCTTGAGCCAAACACAGAATTACAGTCGGCCCTCAGTATCCTTGGCTTCAATCAACAGATAAAAAATATTAGGAAAAAATCCAGAAAGTTCAAAAAAGGCCAAACTTGAATTTCCCACATGCTGGCAACTATTTATGTAGCATTTACTTTGTATTAGATATTAAAATAATCTAGAGATGATTTAAGGTATGTGGGAGGTTATGTGTGGGTTATATGCAGATTCTATACCATTTTATGTAAGGGACTTGAGCTTGTATAGATTTTGGTATCTGTGGTGGGGGTAGGGAATGACTCTCAGGGACAACTGTATATTATTGCCTCTAAACACTATCTTTAAGTCCATTTCTTCCTGAGGAACTTCCTCTGTTAGAAAATAAAACTGAGGTCTCCGGTGGTATCACCCTAAACATGGCCATCTCATCTGATCTCAGAAGCTAAGCAGGGTTGGGTCTGGTTGGTACTTGGATGGGAGAAAACAAAACTGGGGATTACAGACCATCTTTTCCCCCTAGAAGAGTAAATTCAAATGTTAAAATACTCATATTTTATGTATGTTCAGCTTTGTTTAGAATTGTTGTTCAGTTTCTCAGTCATGTCTGACTCTTTGCAACCCCATGAACTGCAGCACACCAAGCTTCTATTTAAAACTAGCTTTTAAGTAAACAATAAAGGTAATATGTGAAAATTACATACAGGTATAAAGAATTTCAAACTGTACGGAGAGGTATAAAATGAAAAGAAATTCTTTCGCCTCATCCAGTTCCCTTCCCAATTAACTTAAAGTGTTAAGTAAGGTAACCACTGTTAATCGTTACATATTTATAATTCCCATTAACATAAATACTTATATAAGTATATTCTATCCCCCACACAAATGGATTAGCACTCTACATAATATTCCGTTTTCATTGCTTTTAAAATTAACACTGTCTCTTGAGGATGTTTTTCATTGACATAGGTAAAAATTTCTTGTTTTAACAGCTGCAAAGAAATCCTTTATACTATGTGACAATTTACTTAACAACTTCCCATTGATGGATGTTATTTCCAATTTATTATATTAAAAATACTGTAATGAATATTTTTACCTTTAAATGAGTTTTTGTGTATTTTTGCACAATAGCTATAGGATAAATTCCTGTTGGATGAAGATGTAAATTACTTGAAAAAAAAATTTTTTTTTTTTTTTTTAAGAGACTGGCAGTGTACTCTACACGATTCACTGGCAAGGAAAACCCTGCTCCGTCCGAGCCGCCTGGCCACACTCTTACTTGAAAATTTGATATTATTAAATTGCCCTCCAAAGAGGACAGTTCCTCCAGTTGGGTGTCCAGACCCCCAGACCCACCCCAATACCATATTGAACTTAAAAGTCTCTGACAGAATAATAGATAAAAAGGGTCTTGCTTTAATTTCTTTTTAATTGAAGTATGGTTGATTATGGAGAAGGAAATGACAACCCACTCCAGTGTTCTTGCCTGGAGAATCCCAGGGACGGAGGAGCCTGGTGGGCTGCCGTGTATGGGGTTGCACAGAGTCAGACACGACTGAAGCGACTTAACAGGAACAGCAGCAGCATGGTTGATTATAATATTAGTTTCAGGTGTACAACAAAGTGATTCAAAATTTTTATAGTTTATACTCCATTTAAAGTTATTACAAAATAATGACTACACTGTGCTGTAGAATATATCCTTGTTGCCTATTTATTTTACACATCCTAGTTTGTATCTCTTAATCCCATACCACTCTTGCTCCTCCCTTTTTCCCTCTCCCAGGTGGTAACCACTAGTTTGTTCTGTATATCTATGAATTTATTTCTGTTTTATTATATTCATTTGTTTTATTTTCAAGATTCCACTATAAAATATCATGCTTTAATTTGTTCTTTAATTACAAGACTAGATATTTAAATCATATATTGGCTATTTTTATTTATATTTCTGTTCCTGTGCTTTGCTTTTTTTCCCTCTTTTTAAAAATAATTTAAGAATCCTGTTGATCTTGTTGATTTGTAACACCTTTATGAAGGAAGTTAACTCATTATCGTCCTTGGTAAATATTTTTTACAAAATATTTTTGTACTTCAAATTTATTTATGGTCCTTTTCCCTGCAGGAGTTCTAACATTTTTTTTTTATTCATGTACTATCAATCTTTTCCTTCATAGCTTCTGCACTCGAATATTTTTTAAAAATTCAACAGTATTTTTTCTAGTAGCTTTACTTTTATGTTAGGGTGTTTGATCTACTGAAATTGGGAGGACTGCCCGTGGTGATGTGCTTGCCACTAAGCAGCCCTCCTCATGCCCGCACTCACCGGCCTCAGCACTCGGCACACTTCCTGGAGGATCTGCTCCTGGTTCTTCACCGAGCAGAGCACCAGGGTGCAGACCACCACATCCATGGAGCCTGAGGCCACCTGGTGCATGTTCTCCCCGGCAGCCACTATGAAGCGCTCAAACTGCAGGTGTCGGTTCTGGGCAATGCTCTTGATCAAGAACTTCTCAAAGTTGGGGTTGGGATCAACACAGGTCACCTGGCATCCAGAGGGGTAGAACTTGAAGTTGGCCCCCGTGCCACAGCCCAGCTCCAGCAAGGAGAGCTTCCCAGAGGGGCCCGTGAACTCCCGCAGGTTGCTGAAGAGCTCCTGCTTTTTGCTCTCCATCTGTTTATTGTACATCACAGTCAACCTTGCCAGGAAGTAAGGGAACCACTGTTTGCATATCCAGTTCCACAAGCCCAGAAAGTCCAGCAGGTACATGGGAAATGCCAGGATGCAGACAGCCAGCCGGAGGATAAAAATGGTGAACGCCATCACTCAGAAGAGAAGAAAACAGGCCAGCAGTCAAAGAGCTGACTCCTTTAATTGCAGGAAGTAGGTTTCTGGTCACACTCCAGAGCCAATCAGCTGCAGAGGAAAGAAGAACTGGCTGTGCTGGAAATACACAGCTGAAGTCAGATCTCAGGCAAGAGACCCATTTTATTCCGTTAATAGATGTTTGGCAGAAATTGCCTCATGGCTTATTTTTCATGAAGTGAAATGAGAAGGTTCCCAGCTTTTCCTTAGAAGGAAAGCTGATTACAGCCCCTTATTCCTGCTTGGAGACTACTGCTGCAGTTTTAAATGCAGAGTGTACTCACAGCTTCTGTTCTCCAGTCTCCTAAGAAAACAATCTGTGGGTGGAGCCTGGTTAAAACACACCAGAAGGCCGTTGGTAAACCCGATTTATTACTCTGTGCCCCGTCCTACTTCTGTTCCATCCTTCCCACCTCTGCCTCGTTTTTTTTTTTAAAAAAGAAGTGAAAGCACATGCCTGTCTGGTCACAGCAAGAGTTTTCCCTTTTGCATTCTAGGCAGAGGTTCTTAGATGTTCATAACTGCACAGTGGGATTATTTTTAAGTCACTGTTTTGGGCTGCCCATTTTTAAAGGGCAAGTTTCACCTTCAAACTGTGCCAAATTACTACATTACTGAATTAACTTACCAGAGAAGGCAATGGCACCCCACTCCAGTACTTTTGCCTGGAAAATCCCATGGATGGAGGAGCCTGGTAGGCTGCAGTCTGTGGGGTCGCTAAGAGTCAGACACGACTGAGCGACTTCACTTTCGCTTTCACTTTTCACTTTCATGCATTGGAGAAGGAAATGGCAACCCACTCCAGTGTTCTTGCCTGGAGAATCCCAGGGATGGGGGAGCCTGGTGGGCTGCTGTCTATGGGGTCGCACAGAGTCGGACACGACTGAATTAACTTACATGAAAATAGTCCCCAGAATATTCACTTTTGGGAACTTAAAGTGTTAAGAAAATATTTTCAGAAACCTGGGCCTTAGGGTGTTCAGGAAACATAGAAATGCTCAAAAATAATGGTAATGTTTACTTTTTAAAACCATGTGATGGACACAGGGAGTGTTTTGTTTCATTATATGTTATACCCAATACGTATTTTATAAATATGTGCTCCATCTTAACAGCTTTCTTGAGGTAGAATTAACATAAAATAAACTACACATATTTAAGCTGTATCATTTGGTTAAATTCTGGCACATGTACACACACATGAAATCACTGCTTCAGTCAAGGTAATGAATATATCAGTCACACTCCCTGCCTCCCAAATACCTCTTGCCCCTTTGTGATCCCTCTTTCCTGCCCTCCGTATTCCCAGGCCACCACTGATTTATTTTCTGTCACTGGAGTTAGTTTGCCTTTCCTATAGTTGGGCTTACAAGAATCCGCCTGCAATGCAGAAGACCCCAGTTCAATTCCTGGTTGATTCCTGGGTCAGGATGATCCTCTGGAGAAAGGATAGAGTACCCACTCCAGTATTCTTGGGTTTCCCTAGTGGCTCAGATGGTAAAGAATCTGCCTGCAATGTGGGAGACCTGGGTTTGATCCCTCGGTTGGGAAGATCCCCTGGAGGAGGATGGCAACCCACTCCAGGATTCTTGCCTGGAGAATCTCCATGGACAGAGGTCTTGGCAGGCTACAGTCCATGGGGTCACAAAGAGTTGGACATGACAGAGCGACTAAGCCCATACACATACATCCTATGATTTTATGTTAATTGGAATCATACAATATCTACTTTTATTGTCTGATTTCTTTCATCCAGCATAATTAAGAGTCATTCATACTGTTGTATGTATCCATTGATTTTCCACTGAGTAGTATTCTATTGTATGGATCTATAACAGTTTGTTTATCTACTCTCCTGAATTTGATGGATATTTGAGTTGTTAACAGTTTTCATAGCTTATTACAGTAGCTTATTACAAATGAAGCTACTATGGGGACTTCTCCAGTGGTCCAGTGGTTAAGAACCCTCCTTGCAATGCAGGGGACTCAGGTTCGATCCCTGGTTGGGAAACTAAGATCCCACATGCTGCATAGCATCTAAGCCCCTGAAAGGTTGTTGCTGAGCCATGAAAAATGATGGGATTCTTGGCCTCTCTAGGAGAGGAGTTCAATCTGGGGCCAGTGACAAGGCTTGATTGCTTGAAAACTTGTAATAAAGTTTTATTAAAGTATAGAAGAGACAGAGAAAGCTTCTGACATAGACATCAGAAGGGGGCAGAAAGAGTGCCCCCCTACTAGTGTTTAGCTAGATGTTATATAGCTACTGCTGCTGCTGCTAAGTCACTTCAGTCGTGTGTGGCTCTGTGTTACACCATAGACGGCAGCCCACCAGGCTCCCCCGTCCCTGGGATTCTCCAGGCAAGAACACTGGAGGGGGTTGCCATTTCCTTCTCCAATGCATGAAAGTGAAGTCACTCAGTCGTGTCTGACCCTTAGCAACCCCATGGACTGCAGCCTACCGAGCTCCTCTGTCCATGGGATTTTCCAGGCAAGAGTACTGGAGTGGGTTGCCATTGTATAGCTACTAGCAGTCTGCTAATTAGAGAAAGGAAATGTCTCAAAGCTCAGAGACTGGTACTAGGCCCCTCACGCACAACATGCATTTTGAAATAACATTGGCACAAGGTGAGATGTCCCAGGCCATAAAATGATTGACATGTATTTTGAAGAGAGGCAGGTTTCCAAGCAAATACAGTCTCATTAATGTAGCTTAAGAGAACATTTGCATGAGTAAAGCATACTGGTTTGTCAAAGTCTGTTCTTTTTTTTTTTTTAATTTTTTAAAATTTTATTTTATTTTTAAACTTTACAATATTGTATTGGTTCTGTCATATATTGAAACGACAGTTCTAAAAGACATTCTTTTAAAAAATCAACATGAAAAAAAAAAAAAGAAAAAAAAATCAACATGAAACATTAAAGAAATCACATTCAAGGCTACAACTGCTTCCGTCACTAAATTTCAAAGTTTTTATTATAGATTTGACATTTTCTGACTAAATTAGAATAAACCTAGAAAGATTATCCTCTCACATAGAGTAAAAAATTTGAAAATTATTTTTCTAAGAAACTCATGAATCAAAGAAATAATTTTAATAGAAAATTCTATGAATTGAATGATTGTGAAAATACTAATAGGAAGCCAGAAGAAAATAACTTTAAATGTTTATTTGAGAAAACAAATAAAGGTCCAAATACACAAGTTTATTACCTGATAAAAAGTTTACCAAAAAAAAACATATTCTTGACCTAAAAACAGAAGCCAGAAAATGGTCAAGATACTACTACAAATCAATGAACCAGAACAAAACATACAACAGAGAATCACAAAAGCCAGTCTTTCAGCATTCGAATATTTGAAGATGAATGACAATCCGAAAGGATGAGTCAAGGAAAAAAAAACAGTAGAACACAAAAAATGTATCAGGAATATAACATTAGGACATCCTAGAATAGGCTACAGATCAGGGATGTAATCACTTCCTCAAACACAGTAGTGATCCCACTGTTCATACATTCAGTGAGACACATAGAGGAATGGAGAATGAAAGCAACAAACAAAAATATAGAAACACAAACATACCAGCACAAATAGAAATACCAACGCACATATCATAGACCAATATAGAGGTTGGGGGGGCGGGTCTCTATACTTTTTCACTATTGCTCTTTATTACTGTTTCAGTTTGCAACCCTGTTGTCACACACTCTGAAATCATCCTATTGACTTGTTCATTATCATTATGCTCCAAGTGGCCAGTAACTAGTCAGTTAAGTCCACTTCTGCAACTTCAGTTCATAGCAAATCAGGGCCTGCTCTAGGATTCTTCCTTATGTTGCTGTCTGCCAGGAAGCCATGGTAAGCCTGCATCTCCAACAGGCTGTGGGTTGTCAGCCTCTCTTCCCATGGTGTCCTGAGTGTTCTGTTCCTGGGGCTGGGTCACCTGCTGGAGCTTATCCTTAGGAAGATCCAACTCCTGTGGTATCTCTGCCTCTGCTTCATTGAATAGCTGCTTACCCTGCAGGGTGTATAGCAGCTGGAGGAAGGTCTGGTGCCTCTGCCGCTTGTCCTTCTCCTGCCCTGCCTGCTGCTTCAGGGTTCCAAGTTCCTGATATAGTCGTTGAAGTTCCTGTTGAGCTCCTGTCTGACGCTCCCTCACTTCTGACGAAGCCTCTGCCAGATTCTGCAAATGCTTCTCCTGTTCCAGCTGCCACTGCTTCTGGGCTATTCTGAGTTTTTCCATGGCCATTTGCTTCTTGGCCTGGAGCTGTTTAAGGGCCTCCTGGAGCTGTGCCTGCTTTATTTGGGCCTCCTCCACCTTGGGCAGTGCCTCGGTCAGGGAATTTGTGATAACCTCCACATGCTCTTGATATGTGGCCTTCAGCTCTTTCCATTGCTCTTTGGCTTCAAGTGCCTTCTGCCGGCTTGTGTCTTCAGAAGCCAAGGGGTTCTGGTCCTGGGCAGTGCCTTCCTGAACCAAGAAATTCTGCAGGAAGTCTACTACTTGAAGCTGGCTGCAAAGGAGCTTGTCTTTCTTCCGAGAGTCCATCACAAACTCAGCCAGGATCTGGGCAGGCAGTTCAGCTTCCTCCTGAAAACCAACAGGCTCCAGGATGTCTGCTACCTTGGCCAGGACCTCTCGGGCTGCAGTCTCCACTTCAGACTCTGCAGCCCCCATTTTGCTCCAGGCTGCGCTCCAGCTCTACTCTGGGACTCCAAAGTCTGTTCTTAATCTTAGGTGGAACTAACTTGAAGACAGAGTCTAGGGTAAATACATAGTTCATTAACATAGCTTAAGACAGACATTTCCATAAGAAAAATACATTGGTTAGCTCAAGGTTTGAGAAAAGTTAAGTTCAGGTGGAATCAGGTGTCATCATGGCAACACAGATCTTAAAAGAAACCTCTTTTTAAATTTATATAGAGAAGGGGAGAGCTTCCCTCATAGCTCAGTTGGTAAATCATCTGCCTGCAGTGCAGGAGACCTGAGTTCAATTCCTGGGTCAGGAAGATCCCCTGGAGAAGGAAGTGGCAACCCACTCCAGTATTCCTGCCTGGAGAATCCCATGGACAGAGGAGCCTGGCAGGCTGAAGCCCATGGGGTTGCAAGAGTCAGACACTGTTGTAGCCATGCATTCCGGGAAACAAACTCACTCAGAAGGACAATGCAGATAGTGGAGTGCAGTTTATTACACCGGCGGGCCCAAGGCGGAGTTTCCTCTTAGCCAAGGACCCCCACCAGTTTTTGTGAAAACCTTATATATCCTAAGTGTACTTGCTCAAACCCACCTCCCCAAATTTCTTGAAACTAGTCTGGACAAGGTAAAAGATATGATCAAAGTTAACCCATGATTCATGTGTCACAAGACTAGATGAACAGTGGATATTTATCAATAGGACTGTGGTCATATTCCGATAAACATAATGGAATTTACCACTTTGATCTATTACAGAGATAATTAGCATATTCTTTTAGGCAACAGAGAGTCCAAGTACAAGTCCTGAGGCTCTTTTATCAGGGAGTGGGGGCGGGGTCTGGTTTTCCATTGGTATGCCACTTCTATAGACACTGGGAACAAAGTTCAGAGTCTACTGGGAGAGTGAGCATGCTTGTAGCCTAATGTTCTCAGCCTGGCCTAAGATGGAGTCCAGCTCTGTCTGTTTCCTCCTTCAACACGACTTAGTGACTATACCACCACCACCACCAGAGAAGGGGATAAAAACACTAACACTTATAGTTTGTTTCCTCCTGCTGCTTAAGAGAGAGAGAAAAAATGTCTGACACTTGCAGCCTGTTTCTTCCGTTTGGAGACCCCTAGCCTTCCTGTCTGGTACCCTCTCACCCCCACACCACAGCTACTGAACCTGAGTGCTCTGGAACCCACAGGTCACAACTAGAGAGTCCGTGCGCCTCAATGAAAGATCCCAAATGATGCAACAAAGATCCTGCATGCCACAACTAAGACCCAATGTGGTCAAACATTTTTTTTTTTAAGTTAAGCTACTGTGAACATTAGTGTACAAGCCTTTGTATGGACATATGCTTCCATTTCTCATGGATAAATTTCTTTAATAGAATGTAAGTGTCACATGGTAGGTATATGTTTACCTCTTAAAGAAAAATGCCAAACTGTTTTCCAGGCTGATTGTACCACCAGCAAGTGTATGAGAGAGTTAGCTGCTCCACATCCTCACCAACACTTGGTGTGGCCGTCCTAAATTGTAGGCATCCTCAAATGTATCTAGTGGTCCCTCACTGTTGTTTTAACTTGCATCTCCCAGATGATCAATGATGTCAAGCATCTTTCGATGAGCTTATTTGCCATCCATGTATCTTGTTCAGAGTGTCTGTTCAAATCTTTTGAACATTTTATTTTTTATTATTGCTTTTTTGGCCATGCTGAATGGAATGCAGGCTCTTAGTTCCCCAGCTAGGGGTTGAGGCTGCACCCCCTGCAGTGGAAGTGCAGCATCCTAACCACTGGCCTGCCAAGGAATCCCCTGAACATGTTTAAATTGGGTTATTTTCTTATTATGTGTTGAGACTTCTTGTATCAAATCATGTATGTATCAAATATGTGATTGGCAAATGTTTTCCTACTCTGCGGCTTGTGTTTTTAATGGTATTTTCAGAAGTGCAGATATTTCTTTCTTGTGGCATCCTTGTCTGGTTTTGGTATCAGAATAATGCTGTCCTTGTGAAATGAGTTTGGAAGCATTTCTTCCCCTTCTATTTCTCAGAAGAGTTAGAGCATTCTTGGTATTAATACTTTGCATATTTGATAGAGTTCAGTAGTGAAGTCCTCTAGTCCTAGACTTTTATTTGTTGGATAATTTTTGATTACTGATTTAATCTCTTTACTGGTAATCTGTCTGGAGAAGGCAATGGCAACCCACTCCAGTACTCTTGCCTGGAAAATCCCATGGACGGAGGAGCCTGGTAGGCTTCAGTTTATGGTGTCATGAAAAGTTGGACACGACTGAGTGACTTCACTTTCAGTTTTCACTTTCATGCATTGGAGAAGGAAATGGCAACCCACTCCAGTGTTCTTCCCTGGAGAATCCCGGGGACAACGGAGCCTGGTGGGCTGCCGTCTCTGGGGTCGCACAGAATTGAGCAACTTAGCAGCAGCAGCAGTAATCTGTCTCGTAACCTTCTAGTAATATACACCAAGGCTGTATATTGTCACCCTGCTTAATAACTTATATGCAGAGTACATCTTGAGAATGCCAGCTTGGATCAATCACAAACATAATATCAATAACCTCAGATATTCAAATGATACCATTCTAATGGCAGAAAATGAAGAGGAACTAAAGAGCCTCTCGATGAAAGTGAAAAATGAGAGTGAAAAAGCTGGCTTAAAACTCATCATTCAAAAAACTAAGGTCATGGCCTCTGGTTCCATCACCTCATTGCAAATAGAAGGGGAAAAAGTGGAAGCAGTGACAAATTTTATTTTCTTGAGCCCCTAAATCACTGCAGATGGTGACTGCAGCCATAAAAGACGCTTGCTCCTTGAAAGCTATGACAAACCTATACAGCATATTAAAAAGCAGAGACTTTTTTTTTTTGTCACTAAACATCCATCTAGTCAAAGTTGTGGTTTTCCTGTAGTCAAGTATGAATGTGAGAATTGGACTATAAAGTAGGCTGAGCATCAAAGAATTGATGCTTATGAATTGTGGAGCTGGAGAAGACTCTTGAAAGTTCCTTGGACTGCAGTGGGATCAAACTAGTCAGTCCTATAAGAAATCAACCCTGGGTATTCAGTGGAAGGATTCATGCTAAAGCTCCAATCCTTTGGCCACCTGATGTGCAGAACTGACTTGCTGAAAAAGACCCTGATGCTGGGAAAGATTGAAGGCAAAAGAAGTCTGTGGCAGAGGATGAGATGGTTAGCTAGCAACACTGACTCAAAGGACATGAATTTGAGCAAACTCTGGGATATAGTAAACGACAGGGGAGCCTGACGTGCCACAGGCCATGGGGTTTCAAAGAATCATACACAACTTAACAACTGAACAACAGTAAAGTATCTGTTCAGATTTTTTATTTCTTCATGATTCAGTCTTGGTAGGTGGTATGTTTCTAGGAATTTATTCATTTCTACGTTATTAACCAGTTTGTTGGCTCAAAGTAGTGTCATATAGTTCTTTGTATTTCCATGGTGCCAATTGTTAAGTCTTCTCTTGCATTTCTGATTTTGTTTATTTGGGTCCTCTCTTTTTTCCTAATGAGTGTAGCTAAAGTTTTGTCTATTAAATCTTTAAAAAAAAAAAAAAAAACTACTTAGTTTCATTGATGTTTTCTGTTGTCTTTTTAGTCTCTGTTTTATTTATTTCCAGTCTGATCTTTATTATTTACAAAGACCTCCTGTTAGGTAGTTAGAATAGGAAACAGGAGTCCAGAATGGCGGTGGCTAAAAGACAAGGGAAAAGCCCACGAAAATAGAACAAAGGAAGGTCCAAGGACCAGAGTGAGGACCTCAGGTAGAACAAACAGCACTCCTGGCTAGCCCAATTTACACAGGGCAGGCCCAGGGGGGAGAACAAAACATACAAGAGCCAAAGGGCCGGGCCCTCTCTTCTCTTCGTCTCTTTCAGTAGGCATGCCCTCACGCCTCGAGGATATATTTTGCAAATAAAACTGAGCTGTAACACAGAGCTGTAACACTGATCTGTCTAAGAGCTATAACATGGTCGGTCCGAGAGCTATAACACAATCTGAGAGCTGTGACATGCAGAGGGCTTTAAGTCCCTCGCTTCAAATATTTGTTGAGACGAGACAGAACCAAGGAGATTACACTCCTCTGGCACTCTCTTATGCTAACTTTGATCTTATTTGTACTTCTTTTTTTAGTTTCTTGAGGTATAAAATTAAGCTATATGAAATTTTTCTTGTTTCTTGAGGTAGGCATCTATCATTTTAAACTTGCCTCTTAGAATTGCTTTTGCTACATCCTATAAGTTTTCGGTCAGTTCAGTTCCGTCGCTCAGTTTGTCCGACTATTTGTGACCCCATGAATCACAGCATGCCAGGCCTCCCTGTCCATCACCAACTCCCGGAGTTCACTCAAACTCAGGTCCATTGAGTCAGTGATGCCATCCAGCCATCTCATCCTCTGTCGTCCCCTTCTGCTCCTGCCCCCCATCTCTCCCAGCATCAGGGTCTTTTCAAATGAGTCAACTCTTCGCATAAGGTGGCCAAAGTATTGGAGTTTCAGCTTTAGCATCGGTCCTTCCTGTGAACACCCAGGACTGATCTCCTTTACAATGGACTGGGTGGATCTCCTTGCAGTCCAAGGGACTCTCAAGAGTCTTCTCCAACACCACAGTTCAAAAGCATCAATTCTTCGGCACTCAGCTTTCTTCACAGTCCAACTCTTACATCCATACATGACCGCTGGAAAAACCATAGCCTTGACTAGACGGACCTTTGTTGGCCAAGTAATATCTCTGCTTTTCAATATACATCTAGGTTGGTCATAACTTTCCTTCCAAGGAGTAAGAGTCTTTTAAACTTCATGGCTGCAATCACCATCTGCAGTGATTTTGGAGCCCCCAAAAATAAAGTCTGACACTGTTTCCACTGTTTCCCCATCTATTTCCCGTGAAGTGATGGGACCAGATGCCATGATCTTAGTTTTCTGAATGTTGAGCTTTAAGCCAACTTTTTCACCCTCCACTTTCACTTTCATCAAGAGGCTTTTTAGTTCTTCTTCACTTTCTGCCATAAGGGTGGTGTCATCTGCATATCTGAGGTTATTGATATTTCTCCTGGCAATCTTGATTCCAGCTTGTGCTTCTTCCAGCCAGGATTTCTCATGATGTACTCTGCATATAAGTTAAAAAAGCAGGGTGACAATATCCAGCTTTGATGTACTCCTTTTCCTATTTGGAACCAGTCTGTTGTTCCACGTCCAGTTCTAACTGTTGCTTCCCGACCTGCATATAGGTTTCTCAAGAGGCAGGTCAGGTGGTCTGGTATTCTCATCTCTTTCAGAATTTTCCACAGTTTATTGTGATCCACACAGTCAAAGGCTTTGGCATAGGCAATAAAGCAGAAATACATGTTTTTCTGGAACTCTCTTGCTTTTTTGATGATCCAGCAGATGTTGGCAATTTGATCTCTGGTTTCTCTGCCTTTTCTAAAACCAGCTTGAACATCAGGAAGTTCATGGTTCATGTACTGCTGAAGCCTGGCTTGGAGAATTTTGAGCATTACTTGACTAGCATGTGAGATGAGTGTAATTGTGCGGTAGTTTGAGCACTCTTTGGCATTGCCTTCTTTGGGATTGAAATGAAAACTGCCCTTTTCCAGTCCTGTGGCCACTGCTGAGTTTTCCAAACTTGCTGGCATATTGAGTGCAGCACTTTGGCAGCATCATCTTTCAGGATTTGAAATAGCTCAACTGGAATTCCATCACCTCCTCTAGCTTTGTTCGTAGTGATGCTTTCTAAGGCCCACTTAACTTCACATCCCAGGATGTCTGGCTCTAGGTCAGTGATCACACCATCGTGATTATCTGGGTCGTGAAGCTCTTTTCTGTACAGTTCTTCTGTGTATTCTCACCACCTCTTCTTAATATCTTCTGCTTCTGTTAGGTCCATACCATTTCTGTCCTTTATCGAGCCCATCTTTGCATGAAATGTTCCCTTGGTATCTCTAATTTTCTGGAAGAGATCTCTAGTCTTTCCCATTCTGTTGTTTTCCTCTATTTCTTTGCATTGATCTCTGGGGAAGGCTTTCTTATCTCTCCTTGCTATTCTTTGGAACTCTGCATTCAGATGCTTATATCTTTCCTTTTCTCCTTTGCTTTTCGCTTCTCTTCTTTTCACAGTTATTTGTAAGGCCTCCTCAGACAGCCATTTTGCTTTTTTGCGTTTCTTTTCCATGGGGATGGTCTTGATCCCTGTCTCCTGTACAATGTCACGAACCTCTGTCCATAGTTCATCAGGCACTCTGTCTATCAAGTCTAGTCCCTTAAATCTATTTCTCACTTCTACTGTATAGTCATAAGGGATTTGATTTAGGTCATACCTGAACGGTCTTTTTTTTCTTTGCATTCCAGTCCCCTAAAATGAAAAGGACATCTTTTTTGGGTGTTAGTTCTAAACGGTCTTGTAGGTCTTCATAGAACCATTCAACTTCAGCTTCTTCAGTGTTACTGGTTGGGGCATAGACTTGGATTACTGTGATAGTGAATGGTTTGCCTTGGAAATGAACAGAGATCATTCTGTCGTTTTTGAGATTGCATCCAAGTACTGCATTTCGGACTCTCTTGTTGACCATGATGGCTACTCCATTTCTTCTAAGGTTTTCCTGCCCACAGTAGTAGATATAATGGTCATCTGAGTTAAATTCACCCATTCCAGTCCATTTTAGTTCGCTGATTCCTAGAATGTCGACATTCACTCTTGCCATCTCTTGTTTGACCACTTCCAATTTGCCTTGATTCATGGACCTGACATTCCAGGTTCCTATGCAATATTGCTCTTTACAGCATCGGACCTTGCTTCTATCACCAGTCACATCCACAACTGGGTATTGTTTTTGCTTTGGCTGCATCCCTTCATTCTTTCTGGAGTTATTTCTCCACTGATCTCCAGTAGCATATTGGGCACCTACTGACCTGGGGAGTTCCTCTTTCAGTATCCTATGATTTTGTCTTTTCATACTGTTCATGAGGTTCTCAAGGCAAGAATACTGAAGTGGTTTGCCATTCCCTTCTCCAGTGGAGCACATTCTGTCAGATCTCTCCACCATGACCCGCCCATCCTGGGTTGCCCCATGGGCATGGCTTAGTTTCATTGAGTTAGACAAGGCTGTGGTCCTAGTGTGACCAGACTGACTAGTTTTCTGTGAGTATGGTTTCAGCGTGTCTGCCCTCTGATGCTCTCTTGCAACACCTACCGTCTTACTTGGGTTTCTCTTACCTTGGACACGGGGTAGCTCTTCATGGCTGCTCCAGCAAAGCGCAGCCGCTGCTTCTTACCTTGGACGAGGGGTATCTCCTCACTGCAGCCCTTCCTGACCTTCAATGTGGGATAGCTTCTCTAGGCCCTCTTGCGCCCGTGCAGCTACCGCTCCTTGGATGTGGGGTTGGTCCTCCTGGCCGCTGCCCCTGACCTCGGACACGGTGTAGCTCCTCTCGGCCGCCGCCCCGAACTCGGACTTGGGTAGCCCTTCTTGGCCATTCCTGCGCCGTTGCAGCCTGGCACTCTCGGCTGCTGCCCCTGACCTCAGACGTGGGGTAACTCCTCTTGACTGCTGCCATTCGGGCATGGGGTCCTACCGGCTTCTGCCCCTGACCTCGGACATGGGGTAGCTGCTCTCGGCCGCGCTTAGTGCACAGGCCGTAGCCGCCGCAGCCGCCGCCGGCTCTACACATGGAAGAAGACTCTACACATGGACATCACCAGATGGTCAACACCAAAATCAAATTGATTATATTCTTTGCAGCCAAAGATGGAGAAGCTCTATACAGTCAGCAAAAACAAGACCGGGAGCTGACTGTGGCTCAGACCATGAACTCCTTATTGCCAAATTCAGACTGAAATTGAAGAAAGTAGGGAAAACCCCTAGACCATTCAGGTATGACCTAAATCAAATCCCTTATGATTATACAGTAGAAGTGAGAAATAGATTTAAGGGCCTAGATCTGATAGATAGAGTGCCTGATGAACTATGGAATGAGGTTCGTGACATTGTACAGGAGACAGGGATCAAGACCATCCCCATGGAAACGAAATGCAAAAAAGCAACATGGCTGTCTGGGGAAGCCTTACAAATATCTGTGAAAAGAGAAGCGAAAAGCAAAGGAGAAAAGGAAAGATATAAGCATCTGAATGCAGAGTTCCAAAGAATAGCAAAAAGAGATAAGAAAGCCTTCCTCAGCGATCAATGCAAAGAAATAGAGTAAAACAACAGAATGGGAAAGACTAGGGATCTCTTCAAGAAAATTAGAGATACCAAGGGAACATTTCATGCAAAGATGGGCTCGATAAAGGACAGAAATGGTATGGACCTAACAGAAGCAGAAGATATTAAGAAGAGGTGGCGAGAATACACAGAAGAACTGTACAAAAAAGAGCTTCTCGACCCAGATAATCACAATGGTGTGATCACTGACCTAGAGCCAGACATCTTGGAATGTGAAGTTAAGTGGGCCTTAGAAAGCATCACTACGAACAAAGCTAGCAGAGGTGATGGAATTCCAGTTGAGCTATTTCAAATCCTGAAAGATGATGCTGCCAAAATGCTGCACTCAGTATGCCAGCAAATTTGGAAAACTCAGCAGTGGCCACAGGACTGGAAAAGGGCAGTTTTCATTCCAATCCCAAAGAAAGGCAATGCCAAAGAATGCTCAAACTACCGCACAATTACACTCATCTCACATGCTAGTCAAGTAATGCTCAAAATTCTCCAAGCCATGCTTCAGCAATACGTGAACCGTGAACTTCCTGATGTTCAAGCTGGTTTTAGAAAAGGCAGAGGATCCAGAGATCAAGTTGCCAACATCTGCTGGATCATGGAAAAAGCAAGAGAGTTCCAGAAAAACATGTATTTCTGCTTTATTGCCTATGCCAAAGCCTTTGACTGTGTGAATCACAATAAACTGTGGAAAATTCTGAAAGAGATGGGAATACCAGACCACCTGATCTGCCTCTTGAGAAATCTATATGCAGATCAGGAAGCAACATTTAGAACTGGACATGAAACAACAGACAGGTTCTAAATAGGAAAAGGAGTACATCAAGGCTGTATATTGTCACCCTGCTTATTTAACTTATATGCAGAGTACATCATGAGAAACGCTGGGCTGGAAGAAGCACAAGCTAGAATCAAGATTGCCTGGAGAAATACCAATAACCTCAGATATGCAGATGACACCACCTTTATGGCAGAAAGTGAAGAAGAACTAAAAAGCCTCTTGATGAAAGTGAAAGTGGAGAGTGAAAAGTTGGCTTAAAGCTCAACATTCAGAAAACGAAGATCATGGCATCTGGTCCCATCACTTCATGGGAAATAGATGGGGAAACAGTGGAAACAGTGTCAGACTTTATTTTTTTGGGCTCCAAAATCACTGCAGATGGTGACTGCAGCCATGAAATTAAAAGACACTTACTCCTTCGATGTTTATATCTTTCCTTTTCTCCTTTGCTTTTCGCTTCTCTTCTTTTCACAGCTATTTGTAAGACCTCCCCAGACAGCCATTTTGCTTTTATGCAGTTCTTTTCCATGGGGATGGTCTTGATCCCTGTCTCCTGTACAATGTCACGAACCTCATTCCATAGTTTATCAGGCACTCTATCTATCAGATCTAGGCCCTTAAATCTATTTCTCACTTCCACTGTATAATCATAAGGGGTTTGATTTAGGTCATACCTGAATGGTCTAGTGGTTTTCCCTACTTTCTTCAATTCCAGTCTGAATTTGGCAATAAGGAGTTCATGGTCTGAGCCACAGTCAGCTCCCGGTCTTGTTTTTGCTGACTGTATAGAGCTTCTCCATCTTTGGCTGCAAAGAATATAATCAATTTGATTTTGGTGTTGACCATCTGGTGATGTCCATGTGTAGAGTCTTCTCTTGTGTTGTTGGAACAAGGTGTTTGCTATGACCAGTGCATTTTCTTGGCAAAACTCTATTAGTCTTTGCCCTGCTTCATTCCGTACTCCAAGGCCAAATTTGCCTGTTACTCCAGGTGTTTCTTGACTTCCTACTTTTGCATTCCAGTCCCCTATAATGAAAAGGACATCTTTTTTGGGTGTTAGTTCTAAAAGGTCTTGTAGGTCTATAACCTCAGATATGCAGAGGACACCACCCTTATGGCAGAAAGTGAAGAGGAACTAAAAAGCCTCTTGATGAAGGTGAAAGTCGAGAGTGAAAAAGTTGGCTTAAAGCTCAACATTCAGAAAATGAAGATCATGGCATCTGGTCCCATCACTTCATGGCAAATAGATGGGGAAACAGTGTCAGACTTTATTTTTCTGGGCTCCAAAATCACTACAGATGGTGACTGCAGCCATGAAATTAAAAGACGCTTACTCCTTGGAAGGAAAGTTATGACCAACCTAGATAGCATATTCAAAAGCAGAGACATTACTTTGCCAACAAAGTTCCGTCTAGTCAAGGCTATGGTTTTTCCTGTGGTCATGTATGGATGTGAGAGTTGGACTGTGAAGAAGGCTGAGCACTGAAGAATTGATGCTTTTGAACTGTGGTGTTGGAGAGTCCCTTGAGAGTCCCTTGAGAGTCTCTTGAAAGTCCCCTGGACTGCAAGGAGATCCAACCAGTCCATTCTGAAGGAGATCAGCCCTGGGATTTCTTCGGAAGGAATGATGCTGAAGCTGAAACTCCAGTACTTTGGCCACCTCATGCGAAGAGCTGACTCATTGGAAAAGACTCTGATGCTGGGAGGGATTGGGGGCAGGAGGAGAAGGGGATGACAGAGGATGAGATGGCTGGATGGCATCACTGACTCGATGGACCTGAGTTTGAGTGAACTCCGGGAGTTGGTGATGGACAGGGAGGCCTGGCGTTCTGAGATTCATGGGGTCGCAAAGAGTCGGACACAACTGAGCGACAGAACTGAACTGAACTGAACTGAACAGTCTAGTGGTTTTTCCTACTTTCTTCAATTTCAGTCTGAATTTGGCCATAAGGAGTTCATGATCTGAGCCACAATCAGCTCCCAGTTGTTTTTGCTGACTGTATAGAGCTTCTCCATTTTTGTCTGCAAAGAATATAATCATTTTGATTTCAGTGTTGACCATCTGGTGATGTCCATGGGTAGAGTCTTCTCTTGTGGTGTTGGAAGAGGGTGTTTGCTATGACCAGTGCATTTTCTTGGCAAAACTCTGTTAGCCTTTGCCCTGCTTCATTCCGTATTCCAAGGCCAAATTTGCCTGTTACTCCAGGTGTTTCTTGACTTCCTACTTTTGCATTCCAGTCCCCTATAATGAAAAGGACATCTTTTTTGAGTGTTAGTTCTAAAATGTCTTGTAGGTCTTCATAGAACCGTTCAACTTCAGCTTCTTCAGCGTTACTGGTTGGGGCATAGACTAGGATTACTGTGATACTGAATGGTTTGCCTTGGAAATGAACAGAGATCATTCTGTCATTTTTGAGATTGCATCCAAGTACTGCATTTCGGACTCTTCTGTTGACCATGATGGCTACTCCATTTCTTCTAAGGTTTTCCTGCCCACAGTAGTAGATATAATGGTCATCTGAGTTAAATTCACCCATTCCAGTCCGTTTTAGTTCGCTGATTCCTAAAATGTCGACATTCACTCTTGCCATCTCTTGTTTGACCACTTCCAATTTGCCTTGATTCATGGACCTGACATTCCAGATTCCTATGCAGTATTTGCTCTTCACAGCATTGGACCTTGCTTCTATCACCAGTCCCATCCACAACTGGGTATTGTTTTTGCTTTGGCTGCATCCCTTCATTCTTTCTGGAGTTATTTCTCCACTGATCTCCAGTAGCATATTGAGCATTACCAACCTGAGGAGTTCCCCTTTCAGTATCCTATCATTTTGCCTTTTCATACTGTTCATGGGGTTCTCAAGGCAAGAACACTGAAGTGGTTTGCCATTCCTTTCTCCAGTGGACCACATTCTGTCAGACCTCTCCACCATGACCCACCCATCTTGGGTGGCCCCACACAGCATGGCTTAGTTTCATTGAGTTAGACAAGGCTGTGGTCCGTGTGATCAGATTGACTAGTTTTCTGTGATTATGGTTTCCATGTGTCTGCCCTTTGATGCCCTCTTGGAACATCCACCGTCTTACTTGGGTTTCTCTTACCTTGGACGTGGAGGTATCTCTTCACAGCTGCTCCAGCAAAACGCAGCCACTGCTCCTTACCTTGGACGAGGGTTATCTCCTTATGGCCGCCCCTCCTGACCTTGAAGGTGGAGTAGCTCCTCTTGGCCCTCCTGTGCCTGCGCAGCCACCGCTCCTTGGATGTGGGGTAGCTCCTCCCGGCCGCCGCCCCTGACCTCAGACGTGGGGTAGCTCCTCTTGGCCACTCCTTAGTATAGCATTTAAACTGAGTTGTTGTGTAGCCATCAGTTTGAGGCTTAAAGATAAAAACATTTTATGTGACTAAGACTAAGGAATGTGGAGGAAAAAAAAAAATGTGTCCTTTCCTCCTTCTTGAGAATTCCAGACTTCTGTCTCCTCGAGAACCGCAGACCCCTCTCTCCTTGGGGACCCCGAGACTTTTTGTCAACCTGCCTAGGAATTGACTCTCTCAGTAGTAGAATGAATCAGTCTCTCTTATGGCTCCTGGGTTTTATGTCATAGTTTGAAAGGCCTTCCCTACTCTGAACTTCTGTAGAAATTCCCTCAGGGCTTTTTCTAGAAAATGTGTGTTTTTGTTTTTTACATTTAAAACCTCGACAGCAATTTGGAAGTTATCCTTGTGTGATCCTTATGGATCCATCTTTATTCTCAGTTGGCTACTCAGTTGACCCAACATCATTTATTTTTACTTTGTCATTTCTCCGTTGATTTGAACCTGGTGGTAGTTGTGGGAGGCAGGTTGGTGGCTCAGGTTTACCACCTCCTGCCCCACAGCTTTTCCCTTCCCTTCTCCTTTCCCCCCGGCAAATAATTCCACAGTTTCAGACCTGGCAGAAGTTCAGCTGTGCATTGAGAAGGCTTAACCTTGCCAACTCTTTGAAGGTGCATATGGTTCTCAGTGTAGACATTCTGATGGGAGTGTGTGTCTCAAAGTAACAGATGATGAGGGACTTCCCTGGTGGTGTAGTATCTAAGATTCCCTGCTCCCAATCCTGGGGGCCCACATTCATATCCTGGTCGGGAAACTAGACCCCACATGCCATAACTAAGAGTTAGTATGCTGCAACTAAAGATCCATATACTGCTGTTTAAAAAAAAAAAAAAATTGAGAAATTTCACAGTCAACTAATGTGACTTATGGTAGCCAAGGAATTTTGCAGTTTTGCCAGAACACATAAATGATTTGAAATGAAGGCTCTTATCAACATGCTCTTAGGAAATAATTATGTTGAATTTGAGAAAGTGTTGGACAGAAAATACTTTATGTAACTAAGTGGACTATCCAAAGAGGAGAGATCTTTTTTTAAACTTTGTTTTTTAACATTCACTTAGCTTAGGAATGAATGTAAATGCTTTTGTGTGGGTGTGTGCTAAGTAGCTTCAGTTGTGTCCAACTCTGTGAAACCCTATGACCCACCAGGCTCCTCTGTCCATCAGACTCTCCAGGCAAGAATGCTAGAGTGGGTTGCCATGCCCTTCTTCAGGGGATCCTCCCAACCCAGGAATCAAACCCACGTCTCTAATGCCTCCTGTATTGGCAAGCAGATTCTTTACCACTAGCGCCACTGGGAAGCCCATGAGAGCCTTTATTTAGAAATTGAAGAAATGTATCTTGGAAATATTTTTGTAGCCTATTTAATGTTTGACAAGATATGTAGTTATTTCTCTGGTAAAGTATTAGTAATTTGAAAATGAGATAGCAAGAGAGGCTGTTTCTTCCTTAAAGCTTATCTATCTTTAAAGAAAATTAAATGCAACTTTTTTGCTGGACTGACATTTCTTTTGGAGCATAAAAAGTGTTTGCTGTAATAACCAATAAATATAAAATATATTAACTGGAATTAATTATGCACTGCTACTGCTGCTGCTGCTGCTGCGTCGCTTCAGTCGTGTCTGACTTTGTGCAACCCCGTAGATGGCAGCCCACCAGGGTCCCCTGTCCCTGGGACTCTCCAGGCAAGAATACTGGAGTGGGTTGCTATTTCCTACTCCAGGGGACCTTTCCAACCCAGGGATTGAACCTGCATCTCTTGCATCTCCTGCATTGGCAGGCAGATTCTTTAACCACTGTGCCACCTGGGAACCCAGATCATATGGTAGTTCTATTTTTTATTTTTTTGTGGAAGCTCTGTACTGTTCTCCATACTGGCTGCACCAAGTTACATTCCCTGGTAGGTGGTGATTTTAATAAGCAAGGGAACTTATTTACAAAGCTTGTCTTGGGCAGCCTCAAGACAAGTTCATCTCCACACCTGCCCATCAGAATTGTAAAAATTTATCTAGTGGCTTTAACTGGATTCATCTGTGTACTCATGGCCTCAGCAGCACCTTACTTACTCAAGGATGAGTCCTGGGAACAGCTCCCAATGTGGGAATGGTAGGCAAAGTGTACATTCCATGGACAGAGGAGGAGGTAAGGAGCTTGATTGCCTGGGTCCAGCTCACAGGTCAGCTGGCTGTGATGTCCTCTAAATTACCTCCTCCAGCACTTCACCCCTTGTGACTGACTTTTATGATCTTACACATTCCCCCTTCCACAATGTGCCTGAAGCAGTCAGCAAGGGGTTTTATTGGCATGGAGGTGGCTTATTTGGTGGCTGTCTAGCTATGTTGGCAGCAGATGGTACAGCAACAGTATAGACACATGCAAGAGAAAACACAGATTAAGACAATGATTCCCAAAATAAATAACTTTTTCCACTAAGCCCCCATGATCCACACCACTGATTTATTCAGTCCCCTATGCTGGGGGTCAGGTCACTGAGGGCATTCATTTGTGTCTTCATTTGATTTAATAGAGATGACACTTTAACTCATCAGGTATGAACACACAACATTCTGTTAGGATGATGGCACAAGTGCCTCCTTCTGAGGCAGGAATAATGTCTAAGGAACAGCTTTTCTTGTTAGAGACATTTCAATGTTTGATAAGGACAGGCTTTTCTGACTGTCATTTAAGGCTTGCTGGGTAAATTTAGTGAGGACTTTTGTGTGAACTGTATTGTCTTCCAGGCCAGTGGAGGGAACAAAGACAGCAGCCAAATGATAAACCCAGAGGAAGATAGAATGTGCTCACCTGGCCTTGAGTAGAAGGAGGCTGGCAACTTTAGGAACTTGACCTAGTTGTACGTAGCGTACATGGGGCTGAGGGAGGCAGCACTGTCAGGTGTGAGGAGACGGGCTGGGTGGTGGGATATGCCAGACCAGGACCCACACCTGCTTCTCTTTCTCCACGTGGCTTGTTCAATTTCAGGCATAGTGTTTCAGCAGGTCCAACTTGCAGCAAGAAAATAGGATCCCAGTGGAGATGGATTGCCACTCACCCAGGGGCACGAAGTAACTCACCCATCCTGGTGGGATGTCTTACTACAAATTCCAGGAGATAACATGTTTCCCAGGTGTGATGGGCCTTGGTGTTTTCAGCAGAACAGCACATTGATTCATGGTGAAAGTCAGGGCAGTGGCTCTTTCCTGTGACTTTACGGTGTTGGATGTCTTTGCAGGGGTCCCCCTTTATGCATGTGGGGTGACTGGCCCTACAGATTGATCATTCAGATGTATTAAAACTTGGGACAGTACTTTAGTCTACCTGGCCAAGGTGGTTTTTCCTGTTAGTACTTTAGTCTACTGCTTCCAATATTCCGTTTTTCCTTTTTACCAACCCTACTGCTCACAGATTATAGGTGAAATAGAGCCTCTACTCAATGTCATGTTCTTTTGCCCCGACTTGCACATCATGACCTTTGAAACTTGACTTCCAATTGCTGTCTATTTGACAAGGCACTGTTCCAGATGAGGGTAAAGGGTGCTCCAAAACCACAAATCCCTACAAAGGCTTACCCTCTTTTATATTTGTAGGAGTTGACTAGGCTTGCACATTATCACTCATAGCTTCTGGGACAACTCAGGACTTTCTTGACCAGACAACTCCTGAAAACAGTGCCTGCGCCTTGAATTTTCTGTGGGTTCACCACCCTTCCTTTTCCTCACCCTGAAGCAGAGGCAGGTCTTCACATGTTAGCATTATATCATCAGCATAATGGGTCCATTTTGCTGATGTGGAAACAGGAACAAATCTTGCACTACAATTCTATGACATATTGTAGGGCTGTGCACGTAGCCTTGGGGAATTACTTGATAGGTACATTATTATCCCTCCACATGAAGGCAGATTGATCTTAGTTATCAGAAACCCGTACTTGTTTGAGTCTTCCGCATGAATCTCCTTAAAGATGAAGCACTTTTGCAGGGACACTTTTTTGAAAGCATCAGGGTAAAATGGTAATGGCCTGTAAATGACAAAAGACTTAAAAAAAGGCCATGGTTAAGGATCTGATGAGAGTTCATTGATATAGTGCAATTGACAAGGAAATTTAGTTATTTATGTGACATACATTTAAAATTTTGATTGATAATATTATACCAGGACATATTAATTTATAGAAATTTCATACAAATACACCCTTCGAGTGTTTACCATCACTAGTTATTTGACACTGCCTCCTCTGTCTTAGGTGGCCATGAGATGAGTAGATCTCCACAGCCACCACCAGAATCATAAAAGTTTAAATAGAGCCCTTCACTGGGATCTGTCACTCCACAGTCCAGATGGTCTCAGCAGCACCTTTCTCTCTTGAGGTTGTGTCTTTGGAACAGCTTCCACTGGGAACAGGGGAAAACGGACATTCCTGGGACAGTTGAGGGGGTGAGGAGCCTCTGATTGCTCAAGTCTGGCTCATCAGTCAGTCACTGATCATGTCCTCTTGAAGACCTTATCTAACATAGTCTGTGTCCTTTTTTTGGTCAGTTTATCCAAAAGTTTATGTCTTGTATTGATCTCTTCATAAAATGAGCTTTTAGTTTTGTTAATTTTTCTCTAGTCTTTGTTTTCTGTTTTATTATTTTCTGAACTTTAGTATTTTTTTCTTCTATTTACATCAGGTTTAATTTGATCATCTTTCAATTCTGAAGTTGAAAGCCTTGATAATTGATATTAACCCCTTTTCCTCTTCTGTAAGTATTTGAAGCTATAAATTTTTTATTATAGCACTATTTTAGATGGATGCACAAAATTTGATGTATTCTTTTCATTTTCATTCAATTTAAAGTATTTTCTAATTTTCCTTGTGTGTGTGTTTTTTTTTTTTCTTTGACCCTGGGATTTTTAGAAGTTGCTTAAATATTTGGGCTTTCTTATGTATCTACATATATTGATTTCTAATAATCAATAATTATATTGTCACAGAACATACTATATGGGCTTCAGTCTTTTGAAGTCTATTGAAATTTGCTTTATCACCCAGAATATATTCTTTCTTGGAAAATGGTCCAGGTTCATTGAAAAGAATGCTGAAGTCATCAGGTGTAATGGTCTATAAATGTCAGTTAACTTAAGGTAGTTGAAAGTGTCATTCAGATCTTCTGTATTATTAATTATTTAGTTGCTCTATCAGTTATAGTGAAAGATGTATTGCATGCTCAGTCACTCAGTCGTGTCTGATTCTTTGTGACCCCATGGACTGTAGTACCCCAGGCTCCTCTGTTCCTGGGATTTTCCAGGCAAGAATATTGGAATGCATTAGTTGTCATTTCCTCCTCCAGGGGATCTTCCTGACCCAGGGATTAAACCTGTGTCTCTTGTGTCTCCTTGCATTGGCAGGCATATCCTTTACCCCTGAGCCACCTGGGAAGCCCTACAATTATGATTGTGAATTTGTTTCTCCCTTTAGTTACTTTAATTTTTGCTTCATGTATTTTGAGATTCCATTATTAGGCACAAATGCATATATAATAGTCATAGCTGCCTGATATATTTCCTTTTTATGAATATGAAGTGTCCCTCTTTATTTTTAGTGTTTGTTTTTGTTCTAAAGTCTATTTTGTCTGATATGTATGTAGCCACTCCTCATGCTTTCTTATGTTTCCTCTTTCCAACTTTAAATTTTTACCTATATGTATCTTTATATTTTAAATGCATCTATGGACATCTTTGGGCTTCCCTGGTGGCTCAGATGGTAAAGAATCTGCCTGTGATGCAGGAGACCTGGGTTTGATCCATGGGTTGGAAAGACCCCCTGGAGAAGGCATTGGTTACCCACTCCAGTATTCTTGCCTGGAGATCACTTGGTTCTTGTTTTTTACCTAGTTCGGTAATCATTGCCTTAAAATTTTTTAGTATGTTAAATTGCGGTAAAATAGACATAATATGAAATGTACCATCTTAACCATTTTTAAGTATTCAGTTCAGCAACATTAAGTACATGCATATTGTTGTGCTACTGTAACTACCTTCCATCCACAGACTCTCTTCATCATACAAAACTCTATCAATTAAGCAATAACTCTCCATTTCTCCCCTTTCCCCAGCATCTGATAACCACTATTCTTTTTGTCTCTGAATTTGACTACTCTCGATGCCTCATATAATTGGAATCATACAATATTTGTCCTTTTGTGACTGGCTTATTTCTGTTAATATAGTGTCCTCAGGGTGCATCCATGTCGTAGTAAGTGACACAATATCTTTCTTTTTTAAGGCTGAATAATGCTCCATTGTACATGTATACCATTCTATTGATGGACACATGGGTTGCTTCTACTGTGAATAATGCTGCCGTGTACGTGATTATTCAAATATTTCTTCGAGAGCCTGCTTCCAATTCTTTTGTTATATGCCCAGGAGTAGCACTGCTGAATCATATGGTGATTCATTTTTAATTTTTCATTATACTATTTTCCATAGCAGTTGCACCATTTTACATTTTTTACCAACAGTGCACAAGGGTTGTCTACATCCTAATAAATACTTGCTTTTTTTTTTTTTAATAGTTGTATTTGCTTCTAAGATTGGGATAAAGCAAAGCTCTCCACCCTCACCACTTCTAGTCAACATTGTACTGGAAGTCCTAGACAGTACAAAAAGCAAGAAAAAGAAATAAAAGTCATATGGAAAGAAAAATGTAAAGCAGTTATTATTCACAGACATGATTATGTATGTGGAAAATCCTAAGGAATTTACAGAAAAGCTACTAAAGTTATTCAGAGAGTTTATTAGCAAGGTGATGAGATACACAGTAAACAGGTAAGACTAATAATGCCAATTGGAACAATTGGAAATTGAAGTAAATTAAATTTAAATTGTCATGTAAATAGCATCAAAGACATTAAATAATTGGAGATAAACTTAGCAAAAATGTGTATACAATAACAACCACAAAAGACTGCTGAGAGAAATTAAAGATTATAAATGGAAAGATACAGCAGGTTTATGAATCAGAAGATTCAGTATGATTAAGATGTCAATTCTTCCCAAATTAATCTGTAACTTTAATTCAATTCCAGTAAATATCCCAGCAAATTTTATGTAAAAATTAGGAGTTGTTTCTGAAATTTCTATTAAAATACAAAGGATCTAGAGTAGCCAAAAATAATTTTGAAAGAGAAAAGTAAAGCTAGAGGACTTAAACTATGTTACAAAAAGAGTTAGTTATGAAGACAATGTGTTTTTTGTGTATATATAAATATATCAATCAATGAATAGAATAGAGTCCAGAATTACACCCATGATATATGGTCAATTGATTTTTGAAAAAACTGCCAAGGTAAATTGATGAATAAAAGGGTAATCTTTTAAACAATGACAGGAACAACTGAATATCCTTATATAGAAAACTAAACTGCAAACTTTACCTCATCTATACAAAAACTCAGAGTTGATCATAGACCTAAATATAAAAGCAAAAACTTAAAACTTCTAAAAAGAAAATCCATATGACTTTATTTTAGGCAAAAAAATTTAGGATAGATATAAAAAGCACAAATCATACATATAAGCTGTGTATTATATATAAATATGTATATATGTGTGTGTTATATAAATGACATTAAGCATATCACATATATAATGAGTTGTAGTTCATTAAAATTAAAAATCTCTGCTCTTTGAAAAGACACCAAAACTAAAAGGCAAACCACTGAATGGAAGAAAATATCTTTTATATCTGACAAAGGACTTACATTCAATATCTAAAAAGAACTCTTAATTCAGTAACAAGACAGCCTAATATAAATGAGTTCATTTCAGTTCAGTTGCTCAGTCATGTCCAACTCTTTGCAACTCCATGAATTGCAGCACGCCAGGCCTCCCTGTCCATCACCAACTCCTGGAGTTCACCCAAACTCATGTCCATCAAGTCGGTGATGCCATCCAGCCATCTCATCCTCTGTCATCTCCTTTTCTTCCTGCCCCCAGCCCCTCCCAGCATCAGAATCTTTTCCATTGAGTCAACTCTTCACATGAGGTGGCCAAAGTATTGGAGTTTCAGCTTTAGCATCAGTCCTTCCAAAGAACACCCAGGACTGATCTCCTTTACAATGGACTGGGTAGATCTCCTTGCAGTCCAAGGGACTCTTAAGAGTCTTCTCCAACACAACAGTTCAAAAGCATCAATTCTTCGGTGCTCAGCCTTCATCACAGTCCAACTGTCACATCCATACATGACCACTGGAAAAACCATAGCCTTGACTAGATGGACCTTTGTTGGCAAAGTAATGTCTCTGCTTTTGAATATGCTGTCTAGGTTGGTCATAGCTTTCCTTCCAAGGAATAAGCATCTTTTAATTTCATGGCTGCAATCACCATCTGCAGTGATTTTGGAGCCCAAAAAAATAAAGTCTGACACTGTTTCCACTGTTTCCCCATCTATTTCCCATGAAGTGATGGGACCAGATGCCATGATCTTCGTTTTCTGAATGTTGAGCTTTAAGCCAACTTTTTCACTCTCCACTTTCACTTTCATCAAGAGACTCTTTAGTTCTTCTTCACTTTCTGCCATAAGGGTGGTGTCATCTGCATATCTGAGGTTATTGATATTTCTCCCGGCAATCTTGATTCCAGCTTGTGCTTCTTCCAGCCCAGTGTTTCTCATGATGTACTCTGCATATAAGTTAAATAAGCAGGGTGACAGTATACAGCCTTGACTTACTCCTTTTCCTATTTAGAACCAGTCTGTTGTTCCATGTCCAGTTCTAACTGTTGCTTCCTGATCTGCATATAGGTTTCTCAAGAGGCAGGTCAGGTGGTCTGGTATTCCCATCTCTTTCAGAATTTTCCATAGTTTATTGTGATTCACACAGTCAAAGGCTTTGGCATAGTCAATAAAGCAGAAATAGATATTTTTCTGGAACTCTCTTGCTTTTTCCATGATCCAGAGGATGTTGGCAATTTGATCTCGAGTAGAAGATTTAAATAACAAACTTCTTTTGGCTAATAATAACCTTCAACATCATTAATCATCAGGGAAATGCAAACTCAACCCACAAATAGATAACACTACACACCTAATTGAATGGCTAAAATTTTGAAGACTAACAATACCAAATGTTAGCATGAATGTATTGGGTTAGCCAAAAAATTTATTAATTTTTCCCATGTTACAGAAAAACCCAAGCAAACTTTTTGGCCAACCCAGTGCAACTGGAACACTTATAGATTAACTGGTGGGAATGCAAATGGTATATTAACTTTGGAAAATTGCCTGTTACTAATAAAGCTAAAGGTACACTTAACTGTATTAGCCCTTAGCAATTTCACTCCTCCGTATTTGCACAAGAGAAAGGAAAATTATGTGCACATGATGTATGTAAATGTTCATAGCAGGTTTATACATAAAAATCCCAAACTAGGAATATCTCTAATGTCCATCAGTACATAAACGGAAAAACAAATTGTGTCATATTCACGTTTGCCTCTATTCAGCAGTGAAAGGAAGGAACTACCGGAATGTGAAAGAACATGGAAGAGTCTTAGAAACATCATATTAAGTGGAAGAAACCAGCCTCGAAAGAGTGTGTGTTAATGACTTCACTAATATGAAACTTTAGAAAGGACAAATATGTCATTATAGAAAACTGATCAAGGTGGGATTTAATGGCAAGGGGTACAAGGGAATTTTTGAGCTGAGGAAAATATTCTATGTCTTGATTATGAGGATGGTTACATAAGTATATACATTTTTCAAAAGTCATATTGTACACTTAAAATGTGTGCATTTTGTTTATAAATGATATCTCAATTGAGTTGATAAAAATTAAATCTTTATAAAATGGAAGAATAAACTCTAAAATCAGATGCAGATGGAAATAAATATTATTAATGGATAAAACTGCTACACAGAAAATTACTTAGTTCATGTAACCACTAACATAGTACTCTGTCCTTACAGAAAAGAGATACAGTGATGTCTTGAATTTTACCAAGTAGGTATCTACTGGTATAGATTTCAGTGTAGTGATTGTGAAACTATTTTGTGTGTGTTACAGAGCAAATTATGTTGTGGGTAATTATTGCAAAGGAAGGGAGGTGCAAATATGAACTAGGGAAAGGTACTGAATAACACTTTGATATTGGATTTAAATTGGAAATATCAATATGAAGTGTTAGTCACTCAGTGGTGTCCAAATCTTTGCAACCCCATGGATTATAGCCCACCAGCCTCCTCTATCTGTGGGATTCTCCAGGCAAGAATACTGGAGTGGGTAGCCATTCCCTCCTTGAGGGAATCCTCCTGACCCAGGGATGGAATCCAGGTCTTCTGCACTGCAGGCAGATTCTTTACCATCTGAGCTATCAGTGAAGTCCAACCAGGATGAAGTTATGCCTTAAAAAAATGTATTTTTTATTTCTCTCCACTTAACCTAAAATGAATGACAACTCAGTAGCAATGACCATTCCTTATTCTTGGTTTTAAAAACCATTTCCCATTAAAAGAAATTAGGGTTCCTTGGAGAATTGAGTGGTTTTAGATATGAGTCAGGAAAACTAAAAGTTTAGCCTAGAACATCTTGTTGTGCTAGAAAGGAAGTGCTTAAAAGCTAATGGAGGAATGGCAAAAGAACATAGTAGCCACCTTGAATTTCATTGGCCAAATCTGCAACAGTTTGGGCACCAAGAGAATAATGATGGTAACTGGATTATACACTAAATTTTAAAAAGAAGCCTATAATCCATTCTGATGTTGAAAAAAAGGAGAAGAGAGAGGAAGAAAGCTCTTTTGCAGAAAAATACTTGCTAATAAATATAAAAAGAATGAGAAATAAGCATTTTGCAACCCTTAATGTAGTAGTTGATTTGAGCAAGGAACTTCAACTAAAAACATTGAGTGTAAATTTCTTGAGGAAAAGGATATTCATATGATCTCCAAGTATCCTCTCAAAGGTTATTAATTAATTATGAAAGAAAAAGGGTATCTTTGCAATAAGGAAATATGGCAAATACCACTTTATTCAAGATAAAAGTGATAAGATGATCAAACAGCATCACCTATGAGACAAACTGACATTGTATGTTTTGATGGAATACAGTAGAAGTATATTGTTTATGTCATAAACATAGGATTCCAAGTCTGTGCCCCAAGCACCAATGCTGAAGAAACTGAAGTTGATCAATTTTATGAAGATCTAAAAGACCTCCTAGAACTAACATCAAAAAAAAAAGAAAAAGAGAAAAGTTCCTATTCATCATAGGGCATTGGAATGCAAACGTAGGAAGTCAGGGGATGCTTGGAGTAACAGGCAAGTTTGGCCTTGGAGTACAAAATGAAGCAGGGCAAAGGCTAACAGAGTTTTGCCAAGAGGATGCACTGGTCATAGCAAGCACCCTCTTCCAATAACACAAGAGAAGACTCTACACAGGGATGTCACCAGATCAGATCAGATCGCTCAGTCGTGTCTGACTCTTTGCGACCCCATGAATCGCAGCACGCCAGGCCTCCCTGTCCATCACCAACTCCGGAGTTCACTGAGACTCACGTCCATCGAGTCAGTAATGCCATCCAGCCATCTCATCCTCTGTCGTCCCCTTCTCCTCCTGCCCCCAATCCCTCCCAGCATCAGAGTCTTCTCCAATGAGTCAACTCTTCGCATGAGGTGGCCAAAGTACTGGAGTTTCAGCTTTAGCATCATTCCTTTCAAAGAAATCCCAGGGCTGATCTCCTTCAGAATGGACTGGTTGGATCTCCTTGCAGTCCAAGGGACTCTCAAGAGTCTTCTCCAACACCACAGTTCAAAAGCATCAATTCTTCGGCGCTCAGCTTTCTTCACAGTCCAACTCTCACATCCATACATGACCACAGGAAAAACCATAGCCTTGACTAGCTGGACCTTTGTTGGCAAAGTAATGTCTCTGCTTTTGAATATGCTATCTAGGTTGGTCATAACTTTCCTTCCAAGGAGTAAGCGTCTTTTAATTTCATGGCTGCAGTCACCATCTGCAGTGATTTTGAAGCCCCAAAAAATAAAGTCTGACACTGTTTCCACTGTTTCCCCATCTATTTCCCATGAAGTGATGGGACCAGATGCCGTGATCTTCGTTTTCTGAAGGTTGAGCTTTAAGCCAACTTTTTCACTCTCCACTTTCACTTTCATTAAGAGGCTCTTTAGTTCTTCACTTTCTGCCATAAGGGTGGTGTCATCTGCATATCTGAGGTTATTGATATTTCTCCTGGCAATCTTGATTCCAGCTTGTGTTTCTTCCAGCCCAGCGTTTCTCATGATGTACTCTGCATATAAGTTAAATAAACAGAGTGACAATATACAGCCTTGACTTACTTCTTTTCCTATTTGGAACCAGTCTGTTGTTCCATGTCCAGTTCTAATTGTTGCTTCCTGACCTGCATACAAATTTCTCAAGAGGCAGATCAGGTGGTCTGGTACTCCCATCTCTTTCAGAATTTTCCATAGTTTATTGTGATCCACACAGTCAAAGGCTTTGGCATAGTCAATAAAGCAGAAATAGATGTTTTTCTGGAACTCTCTTGCTTTTTCCATGATCCAATGGATGTTGGCAATTTGATCTCTGGTTCCTCTGCCTTTTCTAAAACCAGCTTGAACATCAGGAAGTTCATGGTTCACATATTGCTGAAGCCTGGCTTGGAGAATTTTGAGCATTACTTTACTAGCGTGTGAGATGAGTGCAATTGTGAGGTAGTTTGAGCATTCTTTGGCATTGCCTTTCTTTGGGATTGGAATGAAAGCTGAACTTTTCCAGTCCTGTGGCCACTGCTGAGTTTTCCAAATTTGCCGGCATATTGAGTGCAGCACTTTCACAGCATCATCTTTCAGGATTTGAAATAGCTCAACTGGAATTCCATCACCTCCATTAGCTTTGTTCTTAGTGATGCTTCCTAAGACCCACTTGACTTCACATTCCAGGATGTCTGGCTCTAGGTCAGTGATCACACCATTGTGATTATCTGGGTCGTGAAGATCTTTTTTGTACAGTTCTTCTGTGTATTCTTGCCATCTCTTCTTAATATCTTCTGCTACTGTTAGGTCCATACCATTTCTGTCATTTATTGAGCCCATCTTTGCATGAAATGTTCCTTTGGTATCTCTGATTTTCTTGAAGAGATCTCTTGTCTTTCCCATTCTGTTGTTTTCCTCTATTTCTTTGCATTGATCACTGAAGAAGGCTTATCTCTCCTTGCTATTCTTTGGAACTCTGCATTCAGATGTTTATATCTTTCCTTTTCGCTTCTCTTCTTTTCACAGCTATTTGTAAGGCCTCCCCAGACAGCCATTTTGCTTTTTTGCATTTCTTTTCTGTGGGAATGGTCTTGATCCCTGTCTCCTGTACAGTGTCATGAACCTCATTCCATAGTTCATCAGGCACTCTATCTATCAGATCTAGGCCCTTAAATCTATTTCTCATTTCCACTGTATAATCATAAGGGATTTGATTTAGGTCATACCTGAATGGTCTAGTGGTTTTCCCTACTTTCTTCAATTCCAATCTGAATTTGGCAATAAGGAGTTCATGGTCTGAGCCACAGTCAGCTCCTGGTCTTGTTTTTGCTGACTGTATAGAGCTTCTCCTTCTTTGGCTGCAAAGAATATAATCAGTCTGATTTTGGTGTTGACCATCTGGTGATGTCCATGTGTAGAGTCTTCTCTTGTGTTGTTGGAAGACGGTGTTTATTATGACCAGTGCATTTTCTTGGCAAAACTCTATTGGTCTTTGCCCTGCTTCATTCCGTACTCCAAGGCCAAATTTGCCTGTTACTCGATGTGTGTCTTGACTTCCTACTTTTACTAGATAGTCAATACCAAAATCAGATGGATTATATTCTTTACTGCTGAAGATGGAGAAGCTCTATACAGTAAGCAAAAACAAGAGTGGGAGCTGACTGTGGCTCAGATCATGAACTCCTTATTGCCAAATTCAGACTGAAATTGAAGAAAGTAGGGAAAACCACTAGAACCATTCAGGTATGACCTAAATCAAATCCCTTATGATTATACAGTGGAAGTAACAAATAGATCCAAGGGATTAGATGTGATAGAGTGCCTGAAGAACTATGGACGGAGGTTTGTGGCATTGTACAGGAGGCGGTGGTCAAAACCATCCCCAAGAAAAAGAAATGCAAAAAGGCAGAATGATTGTCTGAGGAGGCCTTACAAATAGCTGAGAAAAGTGAAAGGCAAAAGAGAAAAGGAAAGATATACCCATCTGAATGCAGAGTTCCAAAGAATAGCAAGGAGAGATAAGAAAGTCTTCCTAAGTGATCAATGCAAAGAAATGGAGGAAAACAACAGAATGTGAAAGACTAGAGATCTCTTCAAGAAAATTGGAGATATCAAGGGAACATTTCACACAAGGATTGGCACAATAAAGGACAGAAATGGTAAGGACCAAACAGAAGCAGAAGAGATTAAGAGGTGGCAAGATAACCATGATGGTGTGATCACTCACCTAGAGCCAGACATCTTGGAGTGCAAAGTCAAGTGGGCCTTAGGAAGCATCACTACGAACAAAGCTAATGGAGGTGATGGAATTCCAGTTCAGCTATTTCAAATCCTGAAAGAGGATGCTGTGAAAGTGCTGCACTCAATATGCCGGCAAATTTGGAAAACTCAGCATTGGCCACAGGACTGGAAAAGGTCAGTTTTCATTCCAATCCCAAAGAAAGGCAATGCTAAAGAATGTTCAAACTACCACACAATTGCACTCATTTCACATTCTAGCAAAGTAATGCTCAAAATTCTCCAAGCCAAGCTTCAGCGGCACATGAACTGAGAACTTCCAGATATTCGAGCTGGATTTAGAAAAGGCGGAAGAACCAGAGATCAAATTGCCAACATCTGTTGGATCATAGACAAAACAAGAGAATTTCAGAAAAAACATCTACTTCTGCTTCATTGACTATGCCAAAGCCTTTGACTGTGTGGATCATAACAAACTGGAAAATTCTTAAAGAGATGAGAATACCAGGCCACCTACCCTGCCTCCTGAGAAACCTATATGCAGGTCAAAAAGCAACAGAACACTGTGTAGAAGAACAACTGACTAGTTCAGGATTGAGAAAGGAGTACAGTAAGGCTGTATATTGTTACCCTGTTTATTTAACTTATATACAGAGTACATCATGCGAAATGCTCGGCTGGATGAGTTACAAGCTGGAATCAAGATTGCCGGGGGAAATATCAACAACCTCAGATATGCAGATGATACCACTCAAATGGTAGAAAGCAAAGAGGATCTAAAGAGCCTCTTGATGAGGGTGAAGAAGGAGAGTGACAAAGCCAGTTTAAAACTCAATATTAAAAAAACTAAGATCATGGCATTCGGTCCCATCACTTCATGGCAGATAGGGGAATAGGAGGAAGCAGTGACAGATTTCCTCTCCTTGGACTCTAAAATCATTGCAGATGGTGACTGCAGCCATGAAATTAGAAGATGACTGCTTCTTGGCAGGAAAGCTATGACAAACCTGGATAGTGTGTTAAAAAGCAAAGACATCACTTTGCTGACAAAGGTCCATATAGTCAAGGCCATGATCTTTCCAGTAGTCATGTATGGATGTGAGAGCTGGACCATTAAGAAGGCAGAGTGCTGAAGAATTGATGCTTAAAGAACTGTGGTGCTGGAGAAGACTCTTGAGAGTCTCTTAGACAGCAAGGAGATCAAACTAGTCAACCTCAAAGGAAATCAACCTTGAAAACTCTTTGAAGGATTGATGCTGAAGCTCCAACACTTTGGCAACCTGATGCAAACAGCTGACTCTGGGAAAGACTCTAATGCTGGGAAAGATTGAAGGCAGAAGGAGAAGAGGGCGACATAGGATGAAATTGTTGGGTGGCATCACCTGACTCAATGGATATGAACCTGGGCAAACTCTGGGAGATGGTGAGAGACAGGGAAGCCTTGTGTCCTGCAGTCTGTGGGGGTAGTGAAGAGTCAGACACAACTTGGCAACTGAACAACAACAACAGTACTTGTGAAAAAACCTTTACTCTGACTTATCATGAGGAATTCAGATAAATTCAGAGTGCAGAAGATTCTTTTTTTTTTAAATCAATGTTAATATGCTTAAAATCCCATACTATCCTTAAATAATGTCAAAGGTTTAACAAAGTGTTTTATTAAAATTCACAGTATTAAAGCATTTCATTTATTCAAGTCTATTTTGATTCTTTTTTGCTTAATATATATATTTTATTGAAGTGTAGTTGACTTACAGTGTTTCAGGTTCACAGCAAAGTGATTTAGTTATACATATACACAAATATTATTTTTGAAATTATTTTCCATTATAGGTTATTACAAGATATTGACTATAGTTCCCTGTGCTATACAGTAACTCTTTGTTGCTTGTTGCATACCTATTTTTTTATTAGAAATCTAGCATTCTCTTCATATTAAGTCAAACAAGAGGAATCAAAATGTTATAAATTTTTTAGTTAGGCTAAAATTTGTAAGTTTTCTGATATATATTATACATACTATTTATAAGTATACAAAAACTTTGCTTGATAAAGGCTTGAGAAAGAAAAAAAGAGATGGAGAAATTGGAAAACATAAACTAAATGAAATGAGAGCACTGAATATGAAATAGAAAAAGCAAAACAAGCTAGATAAAAGATCATCATATAGTCTAGTTGTTTTTAAACATGGCTGCTCATTGGAAACATATCTGGAGCTTTGGAGAGAAAAAAATACCTGGACATTTGTATTTTTCAAAAAAATTTCAAGATAATTCTGATATGCATCTGTATTTTAAAAAGTGATTACATATTTTCCTATTAAATGGTAGTTTTGATGATATAAACTTCTGTTATTTGTCCAATGACAAATCATGATATAATGGTACTAAGTGAGTAACAGGTGCATAATCAGAATAGTAAAAGATGTTTATCAGTTTTCACAATCAATAGCCAGACAGAAAGTAAAAGGTAATTACAACTGCAAGCCATGATAGGAACATGATTAACCTAACAACATAGAATAATTACATACAATTTGGGGTGTTCAAGCAGAGTGATGTGGTAAGTGGAAGTGCATAGATGAACATGTTTTCACCTGCCCAGCTAGTCTATGTCTTTTGGTTGATACATTTAATCCATTTACATTTATGTAATTTTCAATGTGTATGATGCTATTACCATTTTCTTAATTGTTTTGAGTTTATTTTCTGTAGATCTTTTCCTTCTCTTGTGTTTCTTGCCTAGAGAAGTTCCTTTAGCATTTGTTGTAATGCTGGTTTGGTGATGCTGAATACTGTTAACTTTTGTTTGTCTGGAAAGCTTTGAATTTCTCCATCAAATCTGAATGAGAATCTTTCTAGGTAGAATGTTCTTGGTTGTAGGTTCTTCCTTTTCATCACTTTAAGTATAATGTGTCATTCCTTTCTGGCTTATAGAGTTTCTGTTAAAAAATCAGATGATAACCTGATGGGAGTTCCCTTGTACGTTGTTGTTTTGCCCTTGTTGCTTTTAATATTTTATCTTTGTCTTTAATTTTTGTCAGTTGGATTACTACGTGTCTGAGTGTGTTCCTCCTTGGATTTATTTTGCCTGGGACTCTGCACTTCCTGGATTTGGTTAACTACTTCCTTTCCCACGTTCAGGAATTTTTGAGCTATTATCTCTTCAAATATTTTTTCAGGTCCTTTCTTCTTCTTCTGAGACCTCTATAATGTGAATGTTGGTGCATTTCATGTTGTCCCAGAGGTCTCTTAGGGTGTCTTCATTTTTTTTTTTTTTTCATTCTTCTTTCTATATTCTGTTCTATGGTAGTGATTTCCACCATTCTGTCCTCCAGGTCATTTATCTGTTCTTCTGCCTCAGTTAGTCTGCTATTGATTCCTTCTAGAGTATTATTCCTCTTGGCTTGTTCTTTAGTTCTTGTAGGTCTTTGGTAAACATTTCTTGCCTCTTTTCCATTGTTTTCTAGGGATCCTGGATCATCTTCACTATCATTATTCTGAATTCTTTTTCTGGAAGATTGTCTATCTCCATTTCATTTAGTTGTTTTTCTGGGATTTTATCTTGTCCTTCCATCTGGGACATTCTGCTTTTTCCTCCTGATTAACTTTCTGTAATGTGGTTTTTGTTCTAGCAGCTATGGCATTGTGGTTCTTCTTGCTTCTTCTGTCTGCCTTGTGATGGAGGAAGCTAAGAGGCTTGTGTAAGCTTCCTAATGGGAAAGTGAAAGTCACCCAGTCATGTCCAACTCTCTGCAACCCCATGGACAATAAAGTCCATGGAATTCTCCACACCAGAATACTGGAGTGGCTAGCCTTTTCCTTCTCCAGAGGATCTTCCCAACCCAGGGATCGAACTCAGGTCTCCCACATTGCAGATGGATTCTTTACCAGCTGAGCCACAAGGGAAGCCCAAGAATACTGGAGTGGGTAGCCTATCCCTTCTCCTGACCCAGGAATTGAATTGGAGTCTCCTGCATTGCAGGCAGATTCTTTACCAGTTCTGTTCAGTCGCATCCATTCTTTGCGACCCCATGAACCACAGCACATCAGGCCTCCCTGTCCATCACCACCTGGAGTTTACCCAAACTCATGTCCATTGAGTCAGTGATGCCATCCAACCATCTCATCCTCTGTCATCCCCTTCTCCTCCCACCCTCAATCTTTCCCAGCATCAGGGTCTTTCCAAAAGAGTCAGCTCTTCACATCAGGTGGCCAAAGTATTGGAGTTTCAGCTTCAACATCAGTCCTTCCAATGAACACCCAGGACTGATCTTCTTTAGGATGGACTGTTTGGATCTCCTTGCAGTGCAAGGGACTCCCAAGTCTTCTCCAACACCACAGTTCATCAACTCTTTGGCGCTCAGCTTTCTTTATAGTCCAACTCTCACATCGATACATGACTACTGGAAAACCATAGCCTTGACTAGATGGACCTTTGTTGACAAAGTAATGTCTCTGCTTTTGAATATGCTATCTAGGTTGGTCATAACTTTCTTTCCAAGGAGTAAGTGTCTTTTAATTTCATGGCTGCAATCACCATCTGCAGTGATTTTGGAGCCCCAAAAAATAAAGTCTGACACTGTTTCCACTGTTTCCCCATCTATTTGCCATGAAGTGATGGGATCGGATGCCATGATCTTAGTTTTCTGAATGTTGAGCTTTAAGCCAACTTTTTCATTCTCCTCTTTCATTTTCATCAAGAGATTCTTTAGTTCCTCTTCACTTTCTGCCATAAGGGTGGTGTCATCTGCATATCTGAGGTTATTGATATTTCTCCTGGCAATCTTGATTCCAGCTTGTGCTTCTTCCAGCCCAGCATTTCTCATGATGTACTCTGCATATAAGTTAAATAAGTAGGGTGACAATATACAGCCTTGACATACTCCTTTTCCTATTTGGACCAGTCTGTTGTTCCATGTCCAGTTCTAACTGTTGCTTCCCGACCTGCATATAGGTTTCTCAAGAGGCAGGTCAGGTGGTCTGGTATTCCCATCTCTTTCAGAATTTTCCACAGTTTATTGTGATCCACACAGTCAAAGGCTTTGGCATAGTCAATAAAGCAGAAATAGATGTTTTTCTGGAACTCTCTTGCTTTTTCAATGATCCAGCATATGTTGGCAGTTTGATCTCTGGTTCCTCTGCCTTTTCTAAAACCAGCTTGAACATCAGGAAGTTCACGGTTCACATATTGCTGAAGCCAGCTTGGAGCATTACTTTACTATCATGTGAGATGAGTGCAATTGTGCGGTAGTTTGGGCATTCTTTGGCATTGCCTTTCTTTGGGATTGGAATGAAAACTGCCCTTTTCCAGTCCTGTGGCCACTGCTGAGTTTTCCAAATTTGCCGGCATATTGAGTGCAGCACTTTCACAGCATCATCTTTCAGGATTTGAAATAGCTCAACTGGAATTCCATCACCTCCACTAGCTTTGTTCGTGTGATGCTTCCTAAGACCCACTTGACTTCACATTCCAGGATGTCTGGCTCTAGGTGAATGATCACACCAGTGTGATTATCTGGGTCGTGAAGATATTTTTTGTACAGGGATTCTTTACCAACTGACCCTCCCAAAAAAACAAAATAGAACTACTACCTGGTGGCTTAGTTGCTAAGTCTTGTCCAACTCTTGCAACCCCATGGACTGTAGCCTGCTAGGCTCCTCTGTTCATGGGATTCTCCAGGCAAGAATACTAGAGTGGGTTGCCATTTCTTTCTCCAGAGGATCTTCCTGATCCAGGAACCAAACCCAGGTCTCCTCCATTGCAGGCAGATTCTTTACCGACTGAGCTATGAGAGAAGCCCCTCCTAATGGGAAGGACCAGGAAAAACTGGGTCTTGCTCTGGTGGGCAGAGCCTTGCTCAGTTTTTCTAGTAGTCATGTATGGATGTGAGGGTTGGACTATAAAGAAAGCTGAGTGCCGAAGACTTGATGCTTTTGAACTGTGGTGTTGAAGAAGACTCTTGAAAATCCCTTGGACTGCAAGGAGATCAAAGGGGTCAATCCTAAGTGAAATCAGTCCTGAATACTTATTGAAAGGGCTAATGCTGAAGCTGAAACTCCAGTACTTTGACCACCTGATGTGAAGGACTGACTCCTTAGAAAAGACTCTAATGCTGGGAAAGATTGAAGGCAGGAGGAGAAGGGGATGACATAGAGGATGAGATGGTTGGATGGCATCACCAACTCGATGGACATGAGTTTGAGCAAGCTCTGGAAGTTGTTGATGGACAGGGAGGCCTGGCGTGCTGCAGTCCATGGGGACGCAAAGAGTCAGACATGACTGAGCAACTGAACTGAAGTGGGGTTTTGCTCCCTTCCTGTTGTTTGGCCTGAAGCAACCCAGGCCTGGGGTCTGTGGGCTGTATGGTGAGGTTAATGGTGACCTCCAAGAGGGCTTATGCCTAGGGGGATCTTCCAGGACTGCTGCTGCCAGTATCCCCGTCCCTGTGGTGAGCCCGAATGCAGAGGATTCTATAAGATAGTTGACTTGGACTCTATCGCTGTTATGAAAGACAAAAAAGAATATAAAATAAGGACAGAGGAAACTTTTAAATTAAAGGACATTGCAATGTGTGGAATTTGGATTATATACTGGAGTAGGGCAGAGACTATAAAAACATTTTTAAGATAGGAAGATTGGAATATAGACCCTATATTAGATGGTATTAATAAATCATTGTTAAATTTCATTGGTGGGATAATGGTATTGTGATTCTTGCTCTTGGGAGATAATGTGTTGTAGTATTTGCTTTCAGATTGTTAAAAACAAACAAAAAAAAAAAGCGTGTGTGTGTGGAGAGAGAAAAAAAGAATGTGCAAACAGGGCAAGAGTTTAATGTTTGGCGAATAAAGGCGGACAGTCGTAGTACTCATCTTTCACCTTTTAGACTGAAAATAGCTGGGATAAAATAATGCTTAAGAAGAGTCTGTAAAAATCCTCCTTGTAAATGAAATAGGCAGAACTTATGGTAGCTGCCTTTGCATAGTACGCCTGTGTACGATTTTTTCTCTACTAATTTTCTGTACTTCAGATTTTGATAGCATAATATGAGGATAGACTATTTTGGGAATTGGAAAAATTAAAATTTATAATAGTACACTTTAATTTTTTAATTTTATAAAATATTTTATTTGCTGCGCCACACAGCTTTTGGGATCTTCTAGGGATTGAATCCAGACCACAGCAGTGACAGCACTGAGTCCTAACCACTGAAGCACCAGGGAATTGCCCGATTTTATACAGTTTTTAAATGGCAACCCACTCCAGTACTATTGCCTGGAAAATCCCATGGACGGAGGAGCTTGGTAGGCTGCAGTCCATGGGGTCGCTAAGAGTCAGGCACGACTGAGCAACTTCACTTTCACTTTTCACTTTCACACATTGGAGAAGGAAATGGCAACCCACTCCAGTGTTCTTGCCTGGAGAATCCCAGGGACGGGGGAACCTGGTGGCCTGCCATCTATGGGGTCGCACAGAGTCGGACTCGAATGAAGCAACTTAGCAGCAGCAGCAGCAGCAGCATACAGTTTTTATTTTATTTTATTTTATTTTTATTTTTTATTTTTTTTGCTACACAAGAGACGTTTATTAATGTTCTGTTGTATTTACAGCTTTAACATAGCAAACCAGGGTGAATTACCACTTGGCAGAAAGCACGTCACTCTACATTTATAACACATTGGTCTCTGCTAACACATTGTAAAAGCAAGTAGTACAGTATGTTAGGGATCATCTCAAAAGTTCCACACTAATTCTTTCTTTGCTCCCAGTACCTAATCCCCTCTCTACTCCTAGACCCTGGCCTAATCATCAGGAGACAAAAGAAAAAGAAAAAAGGGGGCAGGGATTCCAATCATATAGAAAGTGTCGAGAATTGCAATTTATTAGTCGTTATGCTGCATTTGTCCTTGTCCTTTCTATTTTACACAATGATTGTAAAGGTGTTGTCATTGTGTAAAATAGAAAGCATACAGTTTTTAAAGGTAACTTTCCACTTTCCATTGGGATTCCCTGGTGGCTCAGAGGGTAAAGCGTCTGCCTACAATGCAGGACACCCGGGTTCGATCCCTGGGCCGGGAAGATGCCCTGGAGAAGGAAATGACAACCCACTCCAGTACTTTTGCCTGGGAAATCCCATGGACTGAGAAGCCTGGTAGGCTACAGTCCACAGGGTTGCAGAGTCGGGCACGACTGAGCCACTTCACTTCACTCCGCTTTCCATTACGGAATATTGGCTATATTGTCTATGTTGCACAGGGCATCCTCGAACCTATCTTATACGCAGTAGTCTGTACCTCCCACTCCCCACCTCTATATCGTCCTCACCCCAAACTGGTAACCACTGTATCTGTGAGTCTGCTTCTTTTATGTTAAAAATAATATACATTAAAATTTGAGTTTATAAGTAATAACAAGTCCTTCGTTCTAGTAAATTTTTCAGATTTTGAAAGAAATAAGTTATCTATCTGATATATATAATGAAAAGACTGTATGAATCATGTGTGTGCTAAATTGCATCAGTTGTGTCCGACTCTGTGCGACCATGCGGACAGTAGCCTGCCAGGCTCCTCTGTCCGTAGGATTCTGCAGGCAAGAATACTGGAGTGGGTTGCCATTTCCTCCTTCAGGAGATCTTCCCAACCCAGGGATCAAACCTGCATCACTTATATCTCCTGCATTGGCAGGTGGGTTCTTTAGCCCTAGTGCTACCTGGGATAATAATAATAGGAACTGAGTACCTTCAGTATATCAAAACTTTGTATAATCAACTTGTTTAATTATCACAACACTGGCGCCAAGTAGGTATCAATAATTGTCCCAACTCTTACAAATACTAAGTTAACAGAATGAAATTTGAAACAAAGTCTGTCTTAGGTTCCAAAATCTATCCTCTAATAGTCTCTTGTGGTGTAGAGAAATGTTATACAACTGAATTCTGGCTGGCTGAAATAAGTGAACTAAACTGGGCAAAAAGATAAGAGGTTGCAGATAATAGATGCTGCCTGATTAGACTGGCAGACCTAAGCAGTAAGTAGGACATACCTTTGAATTGAAAAGCAAGGATTTTCCCTCCAGTGCTGTCAATACATTCAGAAGAGTTTCTTAACATTAATATCCAGGGCTTATCAAGTGAATCTGAATGATAGTCAGGTAGAATAAACAGAAAATGACTAATGTATTATACTGATTGTTATAGAAGCATCACCCACTAATTCCTTATAAGACCTTGTCAATGGATAAACTAGGGTCTCCTTCAAAAAAGAAGAGTCAGTATCCCCTGAATGTTGCTCACATGTCTATAAAAAAATCAGTTTTCTACCCCTTGAACATTAAACTGATGATCCCCAAGGGAATTAATTGATGGAAAACTCATGCTTGCTTTCAGTTAAATCCTAAAATTAGGTTTAAGCTAAGCAAAACAAAACAACAAAAAGACATGGTTTTAACTGGTTGAATATTAAAAGGAAGGATGAGAAAATAATTACTTCTCCTTTATGCATGAGTTCTCCAGAGTTTAAGGGAGATGTGAGTAGATTCTAATACTGTCTTTTTTGTTTTAATAATTCATATTATAGATTGGTCATCATAAAGTTAATCCCAGGTTGGTATTCTTGCTTTCTGAGCATGCTTCTCAGTCACCTCTCCTCACATTTAATTCAAGGGCCCAAGGAATACAGACTTTTAGCATGGGCTTCAAGAAAATAACGTTCAGAAAGTAGATTATAACATTGCAAAAAAAAAAGTCTTAGTATACATTTCTAAATAAGAAGTAAATTATTTGGAGGTGTTTGCACCACAATTCTCTCTTGGCATCGGAAAGGAAGTATTAATATTAAATAGTTCTAATTAGAATTTGAATAATAGGCAGATACTTCTTCAAATATCCTTTGAGAGTCAGAAACAAGATGATAATTCAAAAACTATATATCATACAACCAAATGTTTTTGAATAAAATAAAACCTAACTTAAAAGTTTTGATTAACAAAAACCAACTTTTCTTTTAATTAACTCTTTATTATTTGACATTTATATACATTAAGTATATAGCTGTTTATACAAATTCTAGGAAGATATTCCAAATGCAAAATTATGATTATAAAGTATAACAAGATACATGAAGGAAGAATGTGATTGAGTGCCAAATTTGTAATCACTTATCTAATATGTCACAGTCCTTTTATTCCAAAAAATGTTCACATGGGAACTCTAAAATGGGCAATTATTTATCAAAAGAATAAATGATTTTCATTATGTAGAACCTGGAAAGGGACACGATGCAAAATAAAGATTCTTCAGAATTTTTTTATGGAGTTGCAAGTAAGACAACAGAACCTAAGGCTATAAGGACCTGTCCAAGTAGAATATTTATATTAAGTATGCCTTTATTGCTTGATTGGTAGAGTTGCTCTGTCAGCCACTTTTGGTTGAAGGATGGTGCACTATAGACACCAGGAAAATTTTTTCGACCACAGCCGTATCCGTAACTGGTAATTCCCATTACAAAATATCGTTTACGTTCTGGTAGGTAGCACATTAATGGTCCACCACTATCACCCTATTAAAAAAGTCCCAAAATAGTATTAGTTACTTCCAGTAGGCTTTAAACAACAATAAATCTGGAATAAATTAATCACACTAATCATATATTTATATAAATATACATTTTTAACTTCTAATTTATAAAGATGCATAGATTTTCAGTTTTATATTCCAACTGAAACAGGTATTCAGTCTGGCCTGTTATTTTTGAGGAACCATATAGCTGGTGGATAAATTTTCCACCTGCATAGTTTTGAACCAAAATACTATAAATCGAATTGTTTGGATTTTTTAGTGTAGTTACTCAGGAGGAATATAATTTAGGAACTGTGCAAAATACTATAAATATTGTCTATTAGAATACTTGTATTAATGCTATGTAGGAATGGTAGAACTAAGATATATAATGGATTCATTTAGGTGTGTGTGTGGTTTGCTAACTAGAGGACAGGAGTGAACAGGCATCTTGCAAGACATGGCATCTTTCTGAGTGTTGACATTGACTGGTGCAGGATCATAGGAATAAATAGCTAAGCATGCAATGCAGGAGACTGGGGTTCGATCCCTGAGTCAGAAAGATCCCCTGGAGAAGGGCATGGCAACCCACTCCAGTACTCTTGCCTGAAGAATTCCATGGACAGAGGAGCCTGGTGGGTTACAGTTCATGGGATCACAGAGTCAACATGACTGAGAAGCTAACATTTAATGGTATTACAAATGACAAATCTTTGTCATGGTTTATACTCGACTGTTAATACACTGAAACACCATTACTGAAGAGTATTAATCATTCAAAACAATAAGGACACTGAGATAACTGTTTTAATGCTTAAAGTTTAAAGACCATGTTTCTAAGGTGTTTTCAAATTCTCTATATAAGGAAAGCATTAAAAAACTATTTTTTGACAATTAGAATGTTTCATTTATGAATGCAATTAAATTAGATTGAATCCTTCTTTTCAGTAAGATTTTTAAGGAAAAAGATACAGGAAAGATAAACCCTGAATAGCAGAAATGAAAATGAGTAGGAAAAGATCAGAGCATGGGGCACTGTTTGGGAGTGATGTGCTGGTAGATTTAGAAGCAGTGAAGAAAAAAGAGGAATAAAGAAAGATTTAAAAGCCACAAGGGACAAAACAAAAAACCAGATAAATTGGATTTTGTAAAAAAAAAAAAAAAAAAAAAATCACAGATGGGAATTCCCTGGTGGTCCAGTGGTTCAGAATCCACCTGCTGATACAGAGGACATAGGTTTGAGCCCTGGTTTGGAAAATTTCACAGGGTGCAGGGCAACTAAGCCTCTGTGCCACAACTACTGAGCCCCTGCTCTAGAGCCTGAGGCTGCAACTACCGAACCCTGCACCCTCTAGAGCCAGTGCTCTGCAACAAGAGAAGCCACTACAATAAGAAGCCTGCAATTAGAGAGTATCCCCCTCTCGCTGCAACCGGAGAAAGCCCATGTGCAGAAAGAAGACCCAGTGCTGCTGCTGCTGCTGCTAAGTCGCTTCAGTCGTGTCCGACTCTGTGCGACCCCATAGATGGCAGCCCACCAGGCTCCCTGTCCCTGGGATTCTCCAGGCAAGAACACTGGAGTGGATAGCCATTTCCTTCTCCAATGCATGAAAGCTAAAAGTGAAAGTGAAGTCGCTCAGTCGTGTCCGACTTTTAGCGACCCCATGGACTGCAGCCTACCAGGCTCCTCCGTCCATGGGATTTTCCAGGCAAGAGTACTGGAGTGGGATGCCATTGCCTTCTCTGAAAGACCCAGTGCAGCCAAAAACAAAAAGTGAGAAAAATAAAAAAAACACGATGGGACTTCCCTGGTGGTCTAGTGGCTAAGACTCTGTGCTCCCAGATCTGAGACTTCAATTACCACAACTAAAGATCCTGCGGTGAAGGTTGAAGATCCCGAGTGCCACAATTAAGACCTAGCACAGCCAAGTAAATATTGAAAAAAAAAAAAAAAATCAAAGATGGCCCTTCCCTGGTGGCCCAGTGGTAAAGAATCTGCTTGCCAGTGCAGGAGACACAGGTTGATCCTTAGTCAAGGAAGATCCCACATGCTGTGGAGCAACTAAGCCCAGGTACCAGAACTACTGAGCCTGTGCTGTAGATCCTGGGAGCTGCATGTGCTGAGCCCACGTGCCACACTAGCGAAGTCTGCGTGCCTAGAGCTCTTGCTGTGCAACAAGAGAAGCCACCACGATGGGAAGCCTGCACACCGCAACAAAGAGCAGCTCCTACTCACCACAACTAGAGTACAGCCTGCGTAGCAGTGAAGACCCAGCACAGCCAAAAAGAAATAAAGTTGTTTCTAAAAATCATTAAACAAAACAGAAACAAACCACAGACATAGAAAATAAACTGATGATTACCAGAGGGGAAAGGGATAGAGAGGAATAAATTATTTAGAAGTATGGAATTCACAGATACAAACTACTATACATAAAATAGATAAGCAACAAGGATTTCAGTATCTTGTCATAACAATAATGGAAAATAATCTGGAAAAGTATACACATACAACTGAATCAATTTGCTGTACACCTGAAACTAATACAATATTGAAAATCAATTGTATTTCTATTTAAAAAAAGATAGACAATAATAAGTGCTGACAAGGATGTGGAGAAATTAGAAACCCAAATAATCACGATGGTGTGATCACTCACCTAGAGCCAGACATCCTGGAATGCGAAGTCAAGTGGGCCTTAAGAAGCATCACTAGGAACAAAGCTAGTGGAGGTGATAGAATTCCAGTTGAGCTATTTCAAACCCTGAAAGATGATGCTGTGAAAGTGCTGCACTCAATATGCCAGCAAATTTGGAAAATTCAGTCAGTGGCCACAGGACTGGAAAAGGTCAGTTTTCATTCCAGTCCCAAAAAAGGCAATGCCAAAGAATGCTCAAACTACCGCACAATTGCACTCATCTCACACGCTAGTAAAGTAATGCTCAAAATTCTCCAAGCCAGGCTTCAACAGTACATGAACTGTGAACTTCCAGATGTTCAATCTGGTTTTAGAAAAGGCAGAGGAACCAGAGATCAAATTGCCAACATTTGTTGGATCATCGAAAAACCAAGAGAGTTCCAGAAAAACATTTGTTTCTGCTTTATTGACTATGCCAAAGCCTCTGACTGTGTGGATCACAACAAACTGTGGAAAATTCTGAAAGAGATGGGAATACCAGACCACCTGACCTGGCTCTTGAGAAATCTGTATGCAGGTCAGGAAGCAACAGTTAGAACTAGACATGGAACAACACACTGGTTCCAAATAGGAAAAGGAGTATGTCAAGGCTATATACTGTCACTCTGCTTATTTAACTTATATGCAGAGTACATCATGAGAAACGCTGGGCTGGAAGAAGCACAAGCTGGAATCAAGATTGCCGGGAGAAATATCAATAACCTCAGATATGCAGATGACACTACCCTTATGGCAAAAAGTGAAGAAGAACTAAAGAGCCTCTTGATGAAAGTGAGAGAGGAGAGTGAAAATGTTGGCTTAAAGCTCAACATTCAGAAAACGAAGATCACGGCATCTGATCCCATCACTTCATGGGAAATAGATGGGGACCCAGTGGAAACAGTGGCTGACTTTATTTTTTGGGGCTCCAAAATCACTGCAGATGGTAATTGCAGCCATGAAATTAAAAGATGCTTACTCCTTGTAAGGAAAGTTATGACCAACCTAGACAGCATATTCAAAAGCAGAGACATTACTTCGCCAACAAAGGTCCATCAAGTCAAAGCTATGGTTTTTCCTGTGGTCATGTATGGGTGTGAGAGTTGGACTATAAAGAAAGCTGAGTGCTGGAGAATTGCTGCTTTTGAACTGTGGTGTTGGAGAAGACTGTTGAGAGTCCCTTGGACTGCAAGGAGCTCCAGTCAGTCCATCCTAAAGGAAATCAGTCTTGAATATTCATTGGAAGGACTGATGCTGAAGCTGAAACTCCAATACTTTGGCCACCTGATGCAAAGAGCTGACTCATTTGAAAAGACCCTGATGCTGGGAAAGACTGAAGGCAGGAGGAGAAGGGGATTACAGAGGATGAGATGGTTGGATGGCATCACCAACTCAACGGACATGAGTTTGAGTAAACTCCAGGAGTTGGTGATGGACAGGGAGGTCTGGCATGCTGCAGTCCATGGGGTCTCAAAGAGTCAGACACAACTGAGCGACTGAACTGAACTGATACATTGCTGAGATGGCCAAAAGGCACATGAAAAGATGCTCAACATCACTAATTATCAATATTAGAGAAATGCCAATCAAAACTACAATGAAGTATCATCTCACACCAGTCACAATGGCCATCGTCAGAAAATCTACAAACAGTAAATACTGGAGAAGGTGTGGAGAAAAGGGAACTCTTCTACACTGTTAGTGGGAGTGTAAATTGGTATAGCTGCTGTGGAGAACAGTATGCTGCTGCTGCTGCTAAGTCGCTTCAGTCGTGTCCGTCTCTGTGCGACCCCATAGACGGCAGCCCACCAGGCTCCCCCGTTCCTGGGATTCTCCAGGCAAGAACACTGGAGTGGGTTGCCATTTCCTTCTCCAGGAGAACAGTATAGAGGTTCCTTTAAAAACTGAAACTATAACTACCATATGACTCAGCAATCCCACTCCTGGGTATATACCCAGAGAAAACTATATTTCAAAAAGATTACATGTACTGCAACATTCATTGCATCACTGTTTACAATAGCCTGGACACAGAAACAACCTGAGTGTTCATCAACAGACGAATGGATAAAGAACATGTGATACACATATACGATGGAGTATTACTCAGCCATTAAAAAGTGATGCTGTTTGCAGCAACATGGATGAACCTCGAGACTGTCATACTGAGTGAAATAAGTCAGACACAGACAAATATATGATATTGCTTATATGTGAAATCTAAAAAAAAGGAGTACAAATGAACTTGGTTACAAAATAGAATTAGAGTCACAGATGTAGAGAACAAACTCATGGTTAATAGGGGATCAGAGGGGAGGGGTAAATTGGGAGATGGGGATTAACATATACCCACGACTAGATTTAAAGCAGATAACTAAAGAACCTGCTGTATAGCACAGGGAACTCTACTTAATGTTCTGTAATGACCTATATGAGGAAAGAACCTTAAAAAAGTGAATATATGTGTATATATGTGTGTGTGTGTGTGTGTATAACTGATTCACTTTGCTCTATACCTGAAACTAACACAACATTGCAAATCAACTATATTCCAATAAAAAACAGAAGAAGTCTCAAATTGTTGCACAAGAATGTAAAATGGTGTAGGCACTTTGGAATACAGTTTGACAGTTCTTTAAAATGTTAAGAATTGACTCAGCAGTTCCACTCCTATGTAGAATTTCCAAGAGAAAGAAAAACATACTTACACATAAAAACATGTACACAAATATTTATAGCCATGTTATTTGTAATAGCCAAAAAAGCAGAAATAGCTTAAATATCCATCTACAAATGGATGGATGAATAAAATGTGACATATCCAAACCATGGTATATTATTTGGCAATAAAATGAAAAGGTATTAATACATGCTATAATGGAGACAAACCTTGAAAACATTATGCTAAGTAAAAGAACCTAGTCACAAAAGACCACAAATTGAATGATCCTGTTCATAGGAAATTTCCAGAATAGGCAAATCTCTACAGGCTAATGGTTGCCTTAATGGGAAGAGTTTTTTTTTTTTTTTTTTTTGAGGGGGGTGACAAAAGTGTTCTAAAAATTAGATTACGGTAATGGTTCACTACTCTAAATATAAAACCCCCCACTTTTAAATGGGTGAATTATAAATTATAAATTGTACCACCTTTAAAAAGGTGGTAATGAAAAAAAAAAGATTCAAGGCAAATATCTCTTAAGGTTGATCATGATTGTAGAAACCAAGGAATCAGGCAAGCACGATGATTTGGATTGTTGGAATACTTAAAAAGGAGAAAAATAATTTAGACTTGAGAATTAAGACTTCACCAGAAAGTGATCAAAGACTTGTTCAGTTCCTTTCTGTCTTTAGAAAATATTGCTAATGAAAATTATTTGGTCTTACCCTGCAAGAATCAAAAATTCCATCTTCATCACCTGCACAAATTGAGGTGTTAGGAACTATACCCCCATAGCTCCTCTCAGAATTACAGAAACTTCGAGAAATATAATGCACTTCTGCTTCATGTAACTCTTTGGTAACATTACCTATTAACAACAACAACAAAAAAATACCAGTTAAATTATTTTGGAGAGCAGACATTTTGATAGCAATATGAAATGTTCATGTTCAACAGGTTTTCTTTCCATAGTGACTGATTGAACAATTATGTAAAATTGTATCCAGATATGTATGCATGTATGAATGCCTGGAGATATGGTGAAAGAAAGTCTACCAAGTCTTAACGATAGTTATCTCTAGATAGTAGGAATTTCAGGTTACTTTTTTTTTTTAATGTTTGCTCTCTTGTGTTTCTTGGAGGTCTCACAGAAGGATCTGTAGTGTTGCAAAATAAAACTATAAAAATTATCAAGGGCTAAAGAAGTAAATGGGGTCACAAAGAGTCGGACACGACTGAGCAACTGAACTGAACTGAAAGAGGTAAATGCTGAGGTCAGTCTTATGTTGTAAGTTGTGAATAATTTTAATTAAATTTTCTAATGATGCCGTCTTGCAAAATGTTGAACGTGAAAATAAAGCAGATTTCTAATTCATGTATTCCCATAACTTCTATGCTTATTCTTGAACATAAAGTGGTTCTTTGCTACAGAAAAGATAGGAAGATACAAGATAACACTTCAGATTATTCTAAGATTTATCCACAGAAAAGCTACTGTAACAGCAGCATCTGATACCATCAGACTGTCTCAGAATTGCAGTTATCACATGTGGAAGCTGAATATTTTATGTGCACCACATTCTTCCTTGGCTTTTCAAGTAATAAGACATTTTACCCTTTACTGCAAGTGGGAAAATGACCAAACTGTTCCATTCACAGAATTCCATTCTCCTGGAATTAGTCTAGAGGTGACTATATTTGGTATAAGCCTGCTGCTGCTACTGCTGCTAAGTCACTTCAACCATGTCCGACTCTGTGTGACCCCATAGACAGCAGCCCACCAGGCCCCCCTGTCCCTGGGATTCTCCAGGCAAGAACACTGGGGTGGGTTGCCATTTCCTTCTCCAATGCATGAAACTGAAAAGTGAAAGTGAAGTTGCTCAGTCATGTCCAACTCTTCGAGACCCCATGGACTGCAGCCTACCAGGCTCCTCTGCCCATGGGATTTTCCAGGCAAGAGTACTGGAATGGGTTGCCATTGCCTTCTCCGTTGGTATAAGCCTAGTCAATTGGAATACTTATCCAGCTTTTTTAACTGGAGCTGCCAGAGAATAGGAGAAGGGAATGGCACCCCACTCCAGTACTCTTGCCTGGAAAATCCCATGGATGGAGGAGCCTGGAAGGCTGCAGTCCATGGGGTTGCTGAGGGTCAGACACGACTGAGTGACTTCATTTTCACTTTTCACTTTCATGCATTGGAGAAGGAAATGGCAACTCACTCTAGTGTTCTTGCCTGGAGAATCCCAGGGACGGGGAGCCTGGTGGGCTGCTGTCTATGGGGTTGCACAGAGTAGGACATGACTGAAGTGACTTAGAAGCACCAGCAACCAGAGAAGAATCTGTTTCACCCTAGTCACATGATTAGCTATTAATATAAGTTTAAATCAGCCTGCAGCCATAGTTCCACACTTATGAGGACAGGCAGCCTGAGAAAGGAAAGTCAACATGGATAGAGAATAAGAAAAGGAAATAAAAATAAAGTATATCTAATGACATCCAAATTCCTGGATCAGTGCTTCCTAGAGGAAAGACGCATTTCTACCCTTGGTTTTCAAATAATTAAAGTAATACTGGCTGTATATAAAAGAGTATATGTAACATAGATGTTAACCAGATATAATAATGGAATGAACATCTGTAAACCTACTACCTGATTTATGAACAATACTAACCCAGTGTGATATTGGTGTAGGGTTATTCAAAATAACTAGCGATTTTTGAAGTGAATAGGAGAAAGAGAGTCCAGAAATAGATGCCTGTGTTTTCTGTTCTGTTCCACTGGTTACTTAGAATATTCTTGCACAAATACTATACTGCTCAATTACAAACACCCTCTTCCAACAACACAAGAGAAGACTTTACACATGGACACCACCGGATGGTAAATACCGAAATCAGATTGATTATATTCTTTGCACAAAGATGGAGAAACTCTATATATATAGTCAGCAAAAACAAGACCGGGAGCTGACTGCGGCTCAGATCACAAACTCCTTATTGCCAAATTCAGACTTATATTGAAGAAAGTAGGGAAAACCACTAGACTATTCAGGTATGACCTAAATCAGATCCCTTATGATTATACACTAGAAGTGACAAACAGATTCAGGGATTAGATCTGATAGACAGAGTGCCTGAAGAACTATGGATGGAGATTCTTGACATTGTACAGGAGGCAGTGATCAAGACCATCCCCAATAAAAAGAAATGCAAGAAGGCAAAATGGTTGTCTGAGGAGGCCTTACAAATAGCTGAGAAAAGAAGAGAAACAAAAAACAAAGGAGAAAAGGAAAGATATACCCATTTGAATGCAGAGTTCCAAAGAGGAGAGATAAGAAAACCTTCCTCAGTGATCAATGCAAAGAAATAGAGGAAAACAATAGAATGGGAAAGACTAGAGATCTCTTCAAGAAAATTAGAGATACCAAGGGAACATTTCATGCAAAGATGGGCACAATAAAGGACAGAAATGGTATGGACCTAACAGAAGCAGATAAGAAGAGGTGGCAACATTACACAGAAGAACTATACAAAAAAGATCTTCAGGACCCAGATAACCATGATGTTGTGATCACTCACTTAGAGCCAGACATCTTGGAATGTGAAGTCAACTGGGCCTTAGGAAGCATCACTAGGAACAAAGCTAGTGGAGGTGATGGAATTCCCACTGAGCTATTTCAAACCCTAAAAGATGATGCTGTGAAAGTGCTGCACTCAATATGTCAGCAAATTTGGAAAACTCACCAGTGGCCACAGGACTGGAAAAGGTCAGTTTTCAAAATACCAAAGTGCTCAAACTACCATAGAATTGCACTCATCTCACACACTAGCAAAGTAATGTTCAAAATTCTCAAGCCAGGCTTCAACAGTACATGAACCGTGAACTTCCAGATGTTCAAGCTGGATTTAGAAAAGGCAGAGGAACCAGAGATCAAATTGCCAACATCCACTGGATCATCAAAAAAGCAAGAGAGTTCCAGAAAAACATCTCCTTCTGCTTTACTGACTATGCCAAAGCCTTTGACTGTGTGAATCACAACAAACTGTGGAAAATTCTGAAAGAGATGGGAATACCAGACCACCTGACCTGCCTCTTGAGAAATCTGAATACAGTTTAGGAAGCAACTGTTAGAACTAGACATGGAACAACAGACTGGTTCCATATCGGGAAAGGCTGTATATTGTCACCCTGCTTATTTGACTTATATGCAGAGTACATCATGAGAAATGCTGAGCTGGAGGAAGCACAAGCTGGAATCAAGACTGCTGGGAGAAATACCAATAACCTCAGATATGCAGATAACACCACCCTTATGGCAGAAAGTGAAGAAGAACTAAAGAGCCTCTTGATGAAAATGAAAGAGGAGAGTGAAAAAGTTGGCTTAGAGCCCAACATTCAGAAAACGAAGATCATGGCATCTGATCCCATCACTTCATGGCAAACAGATAGGGAAACAATGGAAACAGTGAGAGGCTTTATTTTGGGGGACTCCAAAATCATTGCAGATGGTGACTGCAGCCATGAAATTAAAAGACGCTTGCTCTGTGGAAGAAAAGTTAGACAGTTAAAACCTAGACAGCATATTAAAAAGCAGAGACAAAAAACAAAAAAGCAGAGACATTACTTTGCCAACAAAGGTCTGTTTAGTCAAAGCTATGGTTTTTCCAGAAGTCATGTATGGATGTGACAGTTGGACTATAAAGAAAGCTGAGCGCCAAAGAATTGCTGCTTTTGAACTGTGGTGTTGGAGAAGACTCTTGAGAGTCCCTTGGACTGCAAGGAGCACCAACCAGTCCATCCTAAAGGAAATCAGTCCTGAATATTTATTGGAAGGACTGATGCTAAAGCTGAAACTCCAGTACTTGGCCACCTGATGCGAAGAGTTGACCATTGGAAAAGACCCTGATACTGGGAAAGATTGAAGGTGGGAGGAGAAGGGGACGACAGAGGATGAGATGGTTGGATGCCATCACTGAGTCAATGGACATGAGTTTGAGTAAACTTCCCTGGTTATGGACAGGGAAGCCTGGCATGTTGCAGTCCATGGGGTTGCAAAGAGTCGGACACAACTGACTGACTGAACTGATATAAATTATTATATAGATACAAGGATTTAAGATTATAATTATTTCTTCTTTGACATAGGAGTTATTTAGTAGTATATTTAAAATTTTTCAAATGTGTGATTTAAATTTTTTTGGTCATTTTTAAAGAAGCTTTATTTATGTTTAATTTACATAACAATTCTCAGACTGTAAGAAGGCAGTTCAATGATTTTTGGTAAATTTATACCAGGCTCACATCCAGTTTTAGGATACTTCCACTCCAGTGAGTCCTCTCCATGCCCAGTTGCAGTCAGTTCTCACCTCCAGCCTCACACTCAGAAAATGACTGATAGAATTTCTGTCTCTGTAGGTTTGCCTTTTCTAGGAATTTTGTATAAATAAATCAGTTGATCATAAACATAAGTTGGGTTGTTTGGGGGTTTTTTTGGACTCTGTATTGTGTTCCATTGATCTCTGCTATGTTTAACCAACCAGCACTGCAGAAATACAAAGGATCATAAGAGACTACTACAAGCAAATATACACCAATAAAATGGATACCTTAGAAGACATGGGCAAATTCTTAGAAAGGTACAATCTCTCAAGACTCAACCAAAAAGAAACCAAATTTGAATTAACAGTACTGAAAGTGAATCAGTAATTTAAAAACTCCCAACAAACAAACAAATATCCAGGACCAGATGGCTTCACAGTTGAATTCTACAGATATCACAAAAAAGAGAAAATTATAGGGCAGTATCACTAATGAACATAAATGCAAAAATCCTTAACAAAATACTAGCAAACAGAATCCAACAATGCATTAGGAGGATCATATATCATGACCAAGTTGGATTCAGCCCAGGGATGCAAGGATTTTCCAAGGTCTATAAATCAATCAGTTTGATACATTGTATTAACAAATTGAAAAATAAAAACAATATGACCATCTCAATAGATACAGAAGAATTTTTATAAAATTCAACATCAGTTTACAAGAAGAGCTCTCCAGAAAGTGGGCATAGAGGGAACATACTTCAACATAATAAACGCTATAACTAACATCATACTCAATGGTGAAAAGGTCAAAGCATTCCTTCTAAGATGAGGAACAAGACAAGGATGCCCACTCTTGCCACTTTTATTCAACATAGTTTTGGAAGTCCTAGTCACAGTAGTTGAAGAGGAAAAAGAAAGAAAAGGAATCCAGACTGGAAAGGAAGAAGTAAAACTGTCATTATCTGCAGATAACATGATACTATACATAGAAAATTCTAAACATGCTACCAGAAAATAAATCAATACCATACTGTCTTAATGGCTGTAGTTTTTACTATAGGTAAATTTAAATTAGGTAGAGTAACTTAGTTTTGTTGTTCTTCAAAAAAACTTTTTGACTATTCAAAAAATATCAAGAAATCAAGGTTCTTTGCCTTTCCAAATACATTTTAGGATCAACTTGTCAAATTGTATAAAAAACTTTGCTGGGATTTTGATAGGGATTGCATTGAATATATGGGTCAGTCTGAGGATAATAGCCATATTAACAATATTGAGTCTTTGAATCCATGAATGTAGTATGTCTTTCAATTTATTAGGTCTTCTTTAATTTCCCTGTGTAACATTTTGTAGTTTTAAGCATACATGTTTTGCACATTTTTAGTTTTTTTAAAATCTTAATTGGGATTCGTTGAGCTTCTTTATTTTAAATTAAAGTTTTGTGTTGTTTTTCTTTTTCCATGAAATTCAGGTAGTTTGGGGCCATTATTTTCTTCAGCTATTTTTTTGTCCCCATTTTTTCTCTCTTTCCTTTCCAGAAATCCCACCATATGTATGCTGGTATACTTGATGTTGTGCCACAGGCCTCTCTGAGTGTGTTTATTTTTCTTCAAGAATTTTTTCTGTTTTCTCCAGATTATATTATTTCTGTTCTGTAGTTTAAGTTTACAGATGCTTTCTTGTGCCATATCAAATCTCTAGAATTTCCATTCGGTCCTTTTTTAAATTGTTTATTTCTCCACAGGCATTCCCTATTTGTTAAGTCATTGTCATTACGGTTTTAATTCTTTGAACAATAATTTGTTTAATTTGTCAAACATATTTAAAGAGCTGCTTTGAAGTCTTTGCTGTATTCAACATCTAAACCTCTCCAGAGTCAGTTTCTATTGACTACTTTTTTCCCCTGAATATAGGTCACATTTCTGTGGGTTTGTTTGGTTTTTTTTCTTAGTTTTTTGGATGTCTTACAGTATTTCTGTTGAAAATTGTGCATTTTCAGATTAATGTACTGTAACAACTCTGGGTTTTGATTCTCTTCTCAACAATGTTGTTGTGTTTTCTTAAAAATAACTTGCTTGGACTTAAACTGTAGAATCTGTGTGTCCCACACTGTGTGACTGTTGATGTCTCTGCTCAGTCTTTTAATTCTGATTTTTACCTTTTAACCTGCCTTCACAGGGCTTATCCATGTATGTGTATAGTTTACTAATCAGTTAATGATTTGGGCTTTCATCCTCTGCTGATGAATCTATGTATGGTTTGGGGAGCATGTTCAGAGTTCAGTCAGATTTCAAGTCTGCCTTGGTTTTCATTTTATGCTAAGCTCTCTCAGGTTTTTTTCCCCACACGTGTATACATGTGTGTTTCCCAGTAAACCAAGGATGTTTGGAGAGCTTATCTAGCCATTCTGTAGCTGTCTAATTTTGAGGTTCTTCTTGTCAAATTTCTGAACTTTTCCACTCCTGGCTGCATCTAGGATCACAATCCCAGACCAGCAGAGCTGTGTGTTCCCCCATTCATCTCTTGCTGAGTCCAATACTTGTTTAAAATTTATTTAAAAAAATTTTTATTTAGTTTTTTGAATCAATTACTTTTATTGACAGTGCTGCTGGCCTGGATTATCAACTACTACTCCAAATCAAGTCCATATCCTCTGGTAGCAAGATCCTTTTTCCTCATGATCCTCTTGATCCTCTTGATCTTGGTAAAGCTATTATACTGACTGATCTGAAGGGGAGTTAGGAGCAGCCACAGCAAGAAAACTACAAGTTCCTCTTTTTACCCAAATTTCTAGATGCTTATAATAAACAAATACTCTTCAATTTATTGTGCGTTTTTATTTCCAGGGCTCTGAAATGGTTGCTTTTGACAGTTTTTGAGTTTTTTTTCCAATTTATGCTTATGTTGGGGGATGAGGATTTGCCAACCTCCTTATTCCATCATATTCCCATCTCTCTTATTTCTAAATTAATTGTAATCAGAGTATATAGTCTGTACATTACCTGTCCTTCAAACTTGGAGATTTTCTTTATGGCCTAGTTAGCGGTCAGTTTTTATAAAGGTTCTACCTGTACTTGAAAAGATGAAAGTGTCTGATTTTGGGGTGCAGAATTTTCTGATTTGGCTATTAAATCAAGCTTGCTAATTCAAACATTATAATTTTATTATTATTATTTTTTTACAACCAACACTTTTATTTGCATTTATTTTTTGCAGCATTTATTCCGGGGCCATAAGTTTTCGTTTCTTCAGTTTCTTCTGGGATATCTTTTTCCTTCTGTGCAACCTCCTCTTCTGGTTTAGGAACAATCTGTTCTTTTTCAGTAAGGATCATCTCAATATGACAGGGAGAGCTCATGTAGGGGTTGATCCAACCGTGAGCTCTGTAAGTCCTGCGCCGCATCTTGGGGGCTTTGTTCACCTGGATGTGCTCAGTGCCCAGAGAAGCTACATCTAAGCCCTTAAGTTCAGCATGACTCTCTGCATTGTTGAGCATGTGCAGTAAAATCTCAGCACTCTTTTTGGGCCGCCGACCCTGCGTCCAGCCCCAGTTTGGCCTGTGCACACCCACCAGCTCCACCGCTGTAATGACAGAATGGCACACATTGCTTCTTTAAAGTGACATCCTTCAGATACTTGGTGGCTTTTCGGATATGCATACCCATTACGGCCTGGGCAGTTTCACGAGTGTTCTTAAAGTGAACACGAAGATTTGAACCTCTTGATTTGCATGATTTTGTGGGGTTGTCTGGGTCAAGTGAATAGCCCACCATTTTTAGAGGTCACTCAGGCCACTTACTGGAAAAGCAAACATTATAAATCTTTACTAATTTTTCATCTGCATAATATGCCAATAATAAAAGAGTTGTGTGAAAATTCCCTACTATCATAGGGAAGTTATAATGTTTGTCGTACAATTCTATTTTTCTTTAATATTGTCTGCAGAGACTGTTTTCTATTTTTTTTAATTCCTTCCATTAGTTCAGATAGTCAATTTTTTGTGCACCTTTGTGTACTGTAGAAAATACATAGCAATCAACTTGTTTGATACTAAACAGTACACTAAATAAAAAGGATACTAAATTTGATTCCTTATAGCCAGAAGCTTATCATTTAAGATAAGCAGATCTGCCACAGAACTTGCTTTATCACCTAGGAGTCTCAGAAACTATAGAAACACTTGGAACCATCATTCTCTCTGAGATAGTCTAAAAGTTTAAGTGTCTTGACATGTAGGCACATATAACAAAAGAAGTCTCTATTTCTGCTTTGGAAGATAAATTTCTCTCTCCCACAAGGAAGAAAAAAACATAGAAAATTAAAACACATTTTCTTTTCACTGGTTTATAAAGACCTACTGTTTAAACTCATGATATAAAGAGATATAAAAACATACATAAAAGAATTCACCCTCTGCCGATTATCAGGAAAACCTGTATCAGCAAAACTCAGATTATAATTACCTTCTTCTTTTGTTCTTCCCCAGCCACTTATAAAACATGTTGTGTTTTTGTTTAGTCTTTGGAAAACACCAAAAGGTAGACAAATAGGCTGAATGTAATTATTATAACGCACTGCTTTTTTTAAGTGAAAAAGTGCAATATCATTATCATAAGATTCCACGTTGAAGTCTGGATGGATAATGATTGCATTAACTTTGATCTTCTTGCTGTATGGCTCACTCCCTTTTATATTATTAGTTCCAATCACAGCTCTCCATATTACAGGATTTCTGAAAGAAAGTAAATGCTTTTGTTATAAACATGGTTATTTAAGTAAATATTCTTTTTCTCCCACTAGTTTTTGTTTTTCTCATGTTAGATTAATAACAAAAAAAAATTAATCCTACTTTCATCTGACAAAGTCGTATCAAGGAAAAACCTAACTACTGTGATGTAGTTTTGAAAGGAGAAAAAGATCGGTGGGACAGAAAGTCTCAAACGGATTCAAGTACCTGAGAAGAACTCCTTATTGCCAAACTCAGACTTAAATTGAAGAAAGTAGGGGAAATGACTAGACCATTCAGGTATGACCTAAATCAAATCCCTTATGATTATACAGTGGAAGTGAGAAATAGATTTAAGGGCCTAGATCTGATAGATAAAGTGCCTTATGAACTATGGAATGAGGTTCGTGACATCGTACAGGAGACAGGGATCAAGACCATTCCCACAGAAAAGAAATGTAAAAAAGCAAAATGGCTCTCTGGGGAGGCCTTACAAATAGCTGTGAAAAGAAGAGAAGCGAACAGGAAAGATATAAACATCTGAATGCAGAGTTCCAAAGAATAGCAAGAAGAGATAAGAAAGCCTTCTTCAGCGATCAATGCAAAGAAATAGAGGAAAACAACAGAATGGGAAAGACTAGGGATCTCTTCAAGAAAATCAGAGATACCAAAGGAACATTTCATGCAAAGATGGGCTCGATAAAGGACAGAAATGGTATGGACCTAACAGAAGCAGAAGATATTAAGAAGAGATGGCAAGAATACACAGAAGAACTGTACAAAAAAGATCTTCACGACCCAGATAATCACGATGGTGTGATCACTCACCTAGAGCCAGACATCCTGGAATGTGAAGTCAAGTGGGCCTTAGAAAGCATCACTATGATGGTACTGGCACAAAGAAATATAGATCAATGGAACAAAATAGAAAGCCCAGAGATAAATCCACGCACATATGGGCACCTTATCTTTGACAAAGGAGGCAAGAATATACAGTGGATTAAAGGCAATCTCTTTAACAAGTGGTGCTGGGAAATCTGGTCAAACACTTGTAAAAGAATGAAACTAGAACACTTTCTAACACCATACACAAAAATAAACTCAAAATGGATTAAAGATCTAAACGTAAGACCAGAAACTATAAAAATCCTAGAGGAGAACATAGGCAAAACACTCTCTGACATACATCACAGCAGGATCCTCTATGACCCACCTCCCAGAATATTGGACATAAAAGCAAAAATAAACAAATGGGACCTAATTAACCTTAAAAGCTTCTGCACATCAAAGGAAACTATTAGCAAGGTGAAAAGACAGCCTTCAGAATGGGAGAAAATAATAGCAAATGAAGCAACTGACAAACAACTAATCTCAAAAATATACAAGCAACTCCTACAGCTCAACTCCAGAAAAATAAATGACCCAATCAAAAAATGGGCCAAAGAACTAAACAGACATTTCTCCAAAGAAGACATACAGATGGCTAACAAACACATGAAAAGATGCTCAACATCACTCATTATCAGAGAAATGCAAATCAAAACCACTATGAGGTACCATTTCACGCCAGTCAGAATGGCTGTGATCCAAAAGTCTACAAATAATAAATGCTGGAGAGGGTGTGGAGAAAAGGGAACCCTCTTACACTGTTGGTGGGAATGCAAACTAGTACAGCCACTATGGAGAACAGTGTGGAGATTCCTTAAAAAACTGGAAATAGAACTGCCTTATGATCCAGCAATCCCACTGCTGGGCATACACACTGAGGAAACCAGAAGGGAAAGAGACACGTGTACCCCAATGTTTATCACAGCACTGTTTATAATGGCCAGGACATGGAAGCAACCTAGATGTCCATCAGCAGATGAATGGATAAGAAAGCTGTGGTACATATACACAATGGAGTATTACTCAGCCATTAAAAAGAAAACATTTGCATCAGTTCTCATGAGGTGGATGAAACTGGAGCCTATTATACAGAGTGAAGTAAGCCAAAAAGAAAAACACCAATACATTATAATAACACATATATATGGAATTTAGAAAGATGGTAACAATAACCCTGTGTACAAGACAGCAAAAGAGACACTGATGTATAGAACAGTCTTATGGACTCTGTGGGAGAGGGAGAGGGTGGGAAGATTTGGGAGAATGGCATTGAAACATATAAAATATCATGTATGAAACGAGATGCCAGTCCAGGTTTGACGCACGATACTGGATGCTTGGGGCTAGAGCACTGGGACGACCCAAGGGATGGTATGGGGAGGGAGGAGGGAGGAGGGTTCAGGATGGGGAACACATGTATACCTGTGGCAGATTCATTTTGATATTTGGCAAAACTAATACAATTATGTAAAGTTTAAAAATAAAATAAAATTAAAAAAAAAGAAGAAGAAAGCATCACTATGAACAAAGCTAGTGGAGGTGATGGAATTCCAGTTGAGCTATTTCAAATCCTGAAAGATGATGCTGTGAAAGTGCTGCACTCAATATGCCAGCAAATTTGGAAAACTCAGCAGTGCCCACAGGACTGGAAAAGGTCAGTTTTCATTCCAATCCCAAAGAAAGGCAATGCCAAAGAATGCTCAAACTACCGCACAATTGCACTCATCTCACACACTAGTAAAGTAATGCTCAAAATTCTCCAAGCCAGGCTTCAGCAATACGTGAACCGTGAACTTCTGATGTTCAAGCTGGTTTTAGAAAAGGCAGAGGAACCAGAGATCAAATTGCCAACATCCTCTGGATCATAGAAAAAGCAAGAGAGTTCCAGAAAAACATCTATTTCTGCTTTATTGACTATGCCAAAGCCTTTGACTGTGTGGATCACAATAAACTGTGGAAAATTCTTCGAGATGGGAATACCAGACCACCTGATCTGCCTCTTGAGAAATTTGTATGCAGGTCAGGAAGCAACAGTTAGAACTGGGCATGGAACAACAGACTGGTTCCAAATAGGAAAAGGAGTACATCAAGGCTGTATATTGTCACCCTGTTTATTTAACTTATATGCAGAGTACATCATGAGAAATGCTGGGCTGGAAGAAGCACAAGCTGGAATCAATATTGCTGGGAGAAATATCAATAACCTCAGATATGCAGATGACACCACCCTTATGGCAGAAAGTGAAGAGGAACTAAAAATCCTCTTGATGAAGGTGAAAGAGGAGAGTGGAAAAGTTGGCTTAAAGTTCAACATTCAGAAAACGATGATCATGGTATCCAGTCCCACCATTTCATGGGAATTAGATGGGGAAACAGTGGTAACAGTGTCAGACTTTATTTTTGGGGGCTCCAAAATCACTACAGATGGTGACTGCAGCCATGAAATTAAAAGACACTTACTCCTTGGAAAGAAAGTTATGACCAACCTAGATAGCATATTCAAAAGCAGAGACATTACTTTGCCAACAAAGGTTCGTCTAGTCAAGGCTATGGTTTTTCCTGTGGTCATGTATGGATGTGAGAGTTGGACTGTGAAGAAGGCTGAGCGCCGAAGAATTGATGCTTTTGAACTGTGGTGTTGGAGAAGACTCTTGAGAGTCCCTTGGACTGCAAGGAGATCCAACCAGTCCATTCTAAAGGAGATCAGCCCTGGGATTTCTTTGGAAGGAATGATGCTGAAGCTGAAACTCCAGTACTTTGGCCACCTCATGCTAAGAGTTGATTCATTGGAAAAGACCCTGATGCTGGGAGGGATTTGGGGCAGGAGGAGAAGGGGATGACAGAGGATGAGATGGCTGGATGGCCACTGAGTCGATGGACGTGAGTCTGGGTGAACTCCGGGAGTTGGTGATGGACAGGGAGGCCTGGCGTGCTGCGTGCGATTCATGGGGTCGCAAAGAGTCGGACACGACTGAGCTACTGATCTGATCTGAGCAGTTCTTATCAATGGACAAATGGATGAATTATTCAATAAATGGTATTGGAACTAACAAGTTTGAAAAGTGAAATAAATTAAATCTCTGAAAAATATTAAACAGTAAAATAAACTCCAAATGGATTAAATATTTAAATACACAGATCTTTTAAATAAAGACTTATCTTTCAGAGACACATAAAGTGGTATGTCTGAGATTACTTTCAAAATAATTGGAGGGGGAGTTGGCAAGAATAAAGATGAAATAAGATCAGGCATGAGCTGATGAACCGAAGCTTCGTAATATGTATTGGGAATTCACTAAACTGTTTACTTTTTAACATTTTTGAAATCCTTGAATAAAATATTTGGATATTAAATTAGGATGAGAGGTTTAAAACTTAAACTGGAAAGAAAATATAGATGAATATATAACTTTGATGTTGGGAACGACTTATATATTCCTCTGGACTGTATCTTTGTGAGAAAGGACTTTATAAAGCAAGACACTAAATGTAAAAGAAGCAACTAATGGATCTCAAACTACCGCACAATTGCACTCATCTCACATGCTAGTAAACTAATGCACAAAATTCTCCAAGCCAGGCTTCAGCAATACGTGAACCGTGAACTTCTGATGTTCAAGTTGGTTTTAGAAAAGGCAGAGGAACCAGAGATCAAATTGCCAAAATCTGCTGGATCATCAAAAAAGCAAGAGAGTTCCAGAAAAATATCTATTTCTGCTTTATTGACTATGCCAAAGCCTTTGACTGTGTGGATCACAATAAACTGTGGAAAATTCTGAAAGAGATGAGAATACCAGACCACCTGACCTGCCTCTTGAGAAATCCATATGCAAGTCAGAAAGCAACAGTTAGAACTGGACATGGAACAACAGACTGGTTCCAAATAGGAAAAGGAGTACGTCAAGGCTGTATACTGTCACTCTGCTTATTTAACTTATATGCAGAGTGCATCATGAGAAACGCTGGGCTGGAAGAAGCACAAGCTGGAATCAAGATTGCCAGGAGAAATATCAGTAACCTCAAATATGCATATACACCACCCTTATGGCAGAAAGTGAAGAGAACTAAAAAGCCTCTTGGTGAAAGTGAAAGAGGAGAGTGAAAAAGTTGGCTTAAAGCTCAACATTCAGAAAACGAAGATCATGGCATCTGGTCCCATCACTTCTTGGGAAACAGTAGAAATAGTGTCAGACTTTATTTCTTTGGGCTCCAAAATCATTGCAGATGGTGACTGCAGCCATGAAATTAAAAGACACTTACTCCTTGGAAGGAAAGTTATGACCAACCTAGATAGCATATTCAAAAGCAGAGACATTCCTTTGCCAACAAAGGTCCATCTAGTCAAGGCTATGGTTTTTCCAATGGTCATGTATGGATGTAAAAGTTGGACTGTGAAGAAAGCTAAGTGCTGAAGAATTGATGCTTTTGAACTGTGGTGTTGGAGAAGACTCTAGAGAGTCCCTTGGACTGCAAGGAGATCCAACCAGTCCATTCTAAAGGAGATCAGCCCTGAGTGTTCTTTGGAAGGAATGATACTAAAGCTGAAATTCCAATACTTTGGCCACCTCATGTAAAGAGTTGACTCATTGGAAATGACTCTGATGCTGGGAGGGATTTGGGGCAGGAGGAGAAGGGGACGACAGAGGATGAGATGGCTGGATGGCATCACCGACTTGATGGACATGAGTTTGAGTGAACTCCGGGAGTTGGTGTTGGACTGGGAGGCCTGGCGTTCTGCGATTCATGGGGTCACAAAGAGTTGGACATGGCTGAGCAACTGAACTGAATGGATCTTGACAGTCTTTTAAAAAAAAGCAAGCAGAAATCAAACTAAACCAAAAAATCTTTTATAGGTCAAAAATTAACAATTAAAGCCCCAAGTGGTTAATAGTTACTGCATTTGAATTTGGTTTGGAGGAACTATTTACTTTATACCCTGTTGTTTACAAATGCTAAAGCTCTTCTCATCCTTCAAATTGGCAAACTGTGTGTATGCATATTTGATGATTATGCTCAGTACAGACAAGAGTCAGAGGAACAAAGTTACTCTCATTCATTGGGGAAAATACAAATAGATGGGTACTTTGGCAGCATGTACCAGTAACCTATAAAAACTATGTTGTATTTGACACTGCAATTCAGCTTTCTAGAATTTATTCCAAGGAAGTAGAAGATATTTAGCTATCTTAAAAGTGGACTAGGTAACCTCTAAAAACTTTGTAAAAATATTTTAAAGTCCTAGTTCTATTGTGTTTAAAAGGAAATTATAGCTTAAATGCTTTAAGCTACTTTTAAATACCTGTATACATGTTAGGAAGCAACAGTTAGAACTGGACATAGAACAACAGACTGGTTCCAAATAGGAAAAGGAGTACGTCAAGGCTGTATATTGTCATCCTGCTTATTTGACTTATATGCAGAGTACATCATGAAAAACGCTGGGCTGGAGGAAGCACCAGCTGGAATCAAGATTGCTGGGAGAAAAATCAATAACCTCAGATATGCAGATGACACTACTCTTATGGCAGAAAGTGAAGAAGAACTAAAGAGCCTCTTGATGAAAGTGAAAGAGGAGAGTGAAAATGTTGGCTTAAAGCTCAACATTCAGAAAACGAAGATCATGGCATCTGGCCCCATCACTTCATAGGAAATAGATGGGTAAACAGTGGAAACAGTGGCTGACTTTATTTTTCTGGACTCCAAAATCACTACAGATGGTGATTGCAGCCATGAAATTAAAAGACGCTTGCTCCTTGGAAGGAAAGTTATGACTAACCTAGACAGCATATTAAAAAGCAAAGACATTACTTTGCCAACAAAGGTCCATCTAGTGAAGGCTATGGTTTTTCCAGTAGTCATGCATGGACGTGAGAGTTGGACTATAAAGAAAGCTGAATGTCAAAGAATTGATGCTTTTGAACTATGGTGTTGGAGAAGACTCTTGAGAGTCCCTTGGACTGCAAGGAGATCCAACCAGTGCATCCTAAAGGAGATTAGTCCTGGGTGTTCATTGGAAGGACTGACGCTAAAGCTGAAACTCCAATACTTTGGCCACCTGATGTGGAGAGCTGACTCATTTGAAAAGACCCTGTTGCTGGGAAACAGTGAGGGCTGGAGGAGAAGGGGACAACAGAGGATGAGATGGTTGGATGGCATCACCGACACAATGGACATGGGTTTGGGTGGACTCTGGGAGTTGGTGATGGACAGGGAGGCCTGGCGTGCTGCGGTTCATGGGGTTGCAAAGTCGGACACGACTGAGCGACTGAACTGAACTTTTAAATAATGTTTCTTTTCTTTCTTGAATTAAATTATCTTTAAAGATAAAGATAAAATTAATTTATCTTTCTTGAATTAAAATTTTTTCAGTTTTATTGAGAAATAATTGACATACATCATTGTATAAGATTAAGGTGTACTGCACATTGATCTACATATATTGTAAAGTGATTACCACAAAAGGTTTAAGTAACATCCATTATCTCATTTATATGCAATAAAAAGGAAAGAAAAAAATTCTCCTTGTGATGAAAACTCTTAGGACATACTCTCTTAACAATTTTCCTGTATATCATACAGCAGTCTTAACTATACTCATCATGTTGTACGTTATATTCCTAGTTCTTATTTATCTAATGATGGAAGTTTGTACCTTTGACTACTTCTCCTCCAATATCCCTTCTCCCCACAGCCTGCCTCTGGAAACAAGCCACAAATCTCATCTCTTTTTCTCTGAATTTGGTGGGGATTTTTTATTTTTTTGGATTCTACTTATAACAGAGAACATGCAGTATGAATTTGTCTGTCAGACTTATTTGACTTAGCATGATGCCTTCAAGATCCGTCCACAGTGTCACAAATGATAGGATTTCCTCATTATTTATGGCTAAATTATACACACACACACACACATCACATTTCTTTACTTTTTTATCCATTCATCCATTACTTGTCACTTAGAAGCTGTTATAAATAATTCTGCTATGAACATGGGGTGCAGGTATCTTTTCGAGTTAATGTTTCATCCCTTTTGGATATAGTCCCAGAGATAGAATTGCTGGATCATGTTATAGTACTATTTTTAATTTTTTGAGAACCCTCCATACTGTTTTTCCATAGTAGATATACCAATTTATATACTCCTATAAGCAGTTCACAAGTGTTCCTTTTCCTCCATATCCACACCAGCATTTGTTAGCTGTCTTTTTTGATGATGGTCATTGTAAGGTAATATTTCATTGTGGTTTTAATTTACATTTCCCTAATGACTAGTGAGTTGAGCATCTTTCTGGGTACCTGTTGACCATTTATCTTCTCTGGAAAAATATCTACTCAGATTCTATACTCATTTAAAAAATCTTATGATCCTTTGTATTTCTGTGGTATAAGTTATACTATGTCCTTTTGCATTTATAAGTTTGTTGATTTGGGTCCTCCCTCTTTTTTCCTTGGTAAATAAGTGTTTATCCATTTTGTTTATCTTTTCAAAGAACCAACTCTTAGTTTGGTTAATGTTTTATATATTTTTGGTATCTATTTAACACTGTGCTAATCTTTATTATTTCCTTCCTTCTAATTTTAGGTTCAGTTTCTTCTTTTTCTAGTTCCTTCAGGTACAGAGGTGGGTTCTTTATTTGGTATTATCTTGCTTCTTAATATATACATTTATTGCCATGAACTTCTCTCTTAGAACTGCTTTTGCTGCTTAAGTTGTGTTTCCATTTTTGTCTCAAAATCCTTTTTAAATTTCTCTTTTAGTTTCTTCTTTGATCCATTGGTTTCCTAGGAGAGTATTGTTTAATTTCCATGTATTCATGCATTTTCCAATTTTCCTCTTTTTATTGATTTCTACTTTCATGCTATTGTGTTCAGAGAAGATCCTTGGTATGATTTCGGTCTCCTTGAATTTGCTGACTTGTTTTGTGGCCTAACATATGGTCTGTCATAGAAAATGTTCCATGTGTACTTGAGAAGAATGTATAGTCTGCTGCTGTTGGCTAGAAGGTTGTCTATGTCTGTTAAGTCCTTCTTGATCTATAGCATTGTTTAAATCTGCTGTTGCCTTATTGATTCTCTCTCTAGATGATCTGTCAATTGTTAAGATCCCCAACTAAAGTCCCCAACTATTACTGAATTGCTATTTATTTCTCCTTTTAACTCTGTTAGTTCTTGCTTTATATATTTAGACGCTCCAGTGTTGGATGCATAAATACTTACTGTTATTATATCTTCTTGATGGCTTGACCCCTTTATTATTGTTGTTCAGTCACTAAGTTGTGTCTGACTCTTTGATGGCCTACAGCACAACAGGCTTCCCTGTCCTTCATCATCTTCTGGAGTTTGCAGATTCATGTGCATTGAGTGGGTGATGCTATCTAACCATCTCATCTTCTCCTACCCTCTTCTCCTTTTCCCTTCAATCTTTCCCAGCATCAGGGTCTTTTCCATTGTATGCTGATCTTTTCTTGTCTCTTTTACCATGTTATGCTTAAAGTCTATTTTGTCTAATATAAATACCCTTGCTTTTTTAGGAGGTTACCAATTTCTTGAAATATCTTTTTCCATCCCTTCTCTCTCAGTCTATATGTGCCTTAAAAAAATTTTTTTTAATTTATCTATTTGGCTGCTTCTAACTGTTGCTTCTGGACCTGCATACAGGTTTCTCAGGAGGCAGGTAAGGTGGTCTGGTGCAGCAATGAAGATTGCTGCACATGGAATCTTCGTTGCTGCACATGGGACCTTCATAGTCTCATGTGGGAACTTTCACTGTGATGTGTGTGCTGTCTGGTTGTGGCATGCAGGCTCAGTTGCTCCATGGCATATGAGATCTTAGTTCCCTGGAACTGAACTGCACCCCCTGCATTGCAAGACAAACTTGTAACTGCTGAACCACCGGGGAAGTCCCCTATGTGTGCCTTTAAAACTAAAGTGAGTCCCTTGTAGACAGAAAATTGTTGGATAAAGACTTCCTGAACAAACAAAAGCTGAAGGAGTTCATTACTACTACATTAACCTTACAAAAGAATTCTAGAAAAACATCTTTTGCTTCATTGACTATGTTAAAGCCTTTGTGTGGATCACAACAAACTGTGGAAAATTCTTAAAGGGATGGGAATACCAGACCACCTTACCTGCCTCCTGAGAAACCTGTATGCAGGTCCAGAAGCAACAGTTAGAACTGGACATGGAACAATGGACTGGTTCAAAGTTGGGAAAAGAGTACGTCAAGGCTGTATATTGTCACTCTGCTTATTTAACATATATGCAGAGTACATCATGTGAAATGCTGGGCTGGATGATTCACAAGCTGGAATCAAGATTTCTGGGGGAAATATCAATAACCTCAGATATGTAGATGATAACCACCCTAATGGCAGAAAGTGAAGAGAAACTAAAGAGCCTCTTGATGAGGGTGAAAGAGGAGAGTGAAAAAGCTGGCTTAAAACTCAACATTCAGAAAACTAAGATCATGGCATCTGGTTCCATCACTTCATGGCAAATAGATGGGGAAACAATGGAAACAGTGACAGACTTTATTTTCCTGGGCTCCAGAATCACTGTGGATGGTGACTGCAGCCATGAAATTAAAAGACATTTGCTCCATGGAAGAAAAGCTATGACAAACCTAGACAGTGTATTAAAAAGCAGAGACATTACTTTTCTGACAAAGGTCTATGTAGTCAAAGCTGTGGTTTTTCCAGTATCATGTATGGATGTGAGAGCTGGGCCATAAAGAAGACTGAGTGCCAAAGAACTGATGCTTTTGAAATATGGTGTTGGAGAAGACTCTTGAGTCCCTTGGACTGCAAGGAGATCAAGTTAGTCAATCCTAAATGAAATCAACCCTGAATATTCATTGGAAGGACTGATGCTGAAGCTAAAGTGCCAATCCTTTGGCCACCCGATGTGAACAGCTGACTTACTGGAAGAGACCCTCTGCTGGGAAAGAAATGGAAACCCACTCCAGTATTCTTGCCTGGAGAATTTCATGGAAAGAGGAGCCTGGCAGGCTACAGTCCATGGGATCGCGAAGAGTCAGGCATGACTGAGTGACTAACACACTTACTGATACTAGGAAAGATTGAAGGCAGGAGGAGAAGGAGGTAACAGAGGACAAAATGGTTGGATGCCATCACTGACTCAATGGACATGAATTTGAGCAAACTCTGAAAGATGGTGAAGGACTTGGAAGACTGGCGTGCTACAGTCCATTGGGTCACAGGGTCAGACACAATTGATCGACTGAACAACAACCTTACAAGAAGTGCTAAAGGAGGTTCTTTGAGTGAAAGTAAAAGGACACTAATTAACATCATAAAGACATTAAAAGGTAGTGCAAAACTCATTGGTAATGGTAAACATACAGTCAAACTTACATTCGGTAATTTGGTAATAGTGGCATATAATTTACTTACAATTTTAGTTTAAAAGTTAAATTAATGTAGTAAAAATAATCATAACTATAATCATCCATTAGTTACATAAAAATACATAAATCATTACAACAGTATCCTAAAATGTGAGGTGGAGGAAAAGCTAAAGTGTAAAGTTTAGGAATTCTATTGAAGTTGTAACAGCTTAAAATATGATGTTATAATTTTAAGGTAGTTTGTGTAAACTTCTTGATAAATCTCAAGGGAAAAACCTGTAGCAATTACACAAAAGGACACAATAAAGAAGTCAAAGCAACATTAGCATGTGTAAAACAGATAGTGGGAAGTTGGTGTATAACACAGGGACCCCAACCTTGTGCTCTGTGACAAGAGGGCAGGGACATATGTATACTTATGGCTGATTCACATTGTTGTATGGCAGAAACCAACACAACTTTGTAAAACAATTATTCTCCAATTAAAAATAAATTTAAAAAAAGAAGTCAAGGCTTACTCATACCAAAAGACATCAAAGCACACGCACACACAAAACAGCAGGCTAATAAACAAGGAATAATGGATCTATAAAAAAAACCAGAAAACAATTAAGATGGCAATAGTAAGTCCTTACCTATCAATAATTAGTTTAAATGTAAACAGATTAAATCCTCCATCAAATGACAAAGAATAGCTAAATCAGTTTGTATTACTTACAGTGTGGATCACCACAAACTGGAAAATTCTTAAAGAGATAGGAATACCAGACCACCTTACCTGCCTTCTGAGAAACCAGTATGTAGGTCAAGAAGCAACAGTTAGAACCAGACATGGAACCTGACTGGTTCAAAACTGGGAAAGAAGTACGTCAAGGATGTATATTGTCACCCTGCTTACTTAACTTACACGCAGAGTATATCATGCAAAATGCTGGGCTGGATGAAGCACAAGCTAGAATCAAGATTGCCGGGAGAAATATCAGTAACCTCAGATATGCAGACGACACTATCCTTATGGCAGAAAGTGAAGAACAACTAAAGAGCCTCTTGACGAGGTGAAAGAGAAGAGTGAAAAAGCTGGCTTAAAACTCAACATTCAGAAAACTAAGATCATGGCATCTGATTCCATTACTTCATGGCAAATAGATGGGGAAACAATGGAAACAGTGACAGACTTTATATTCTTGGGCTCCAAAATCATTGCTGATGGTGACTGCAACCATGAAATTAAAAGATGCTTGCTCCTTGGAAGAAAAGCTATGACCAACATAGACAGCATATTAAAAAGCAGAGACATTACTTTGCCAACAAAGGTCCATCTAGTCAAGGCTATGGTTTTTCCAGGAGTCAGGTATGGATGTGAGAGTTGGACTATAAAGAAAGCTGAGCACCGAAGAATTGATGCTTTTGAACTGTGGTGTTGGAGAAGACTCTTGAGAGTCCCTTGGACTGCAAGGAGATCCAACCAGTCAATCCTAAAGGAAATCAGTCCTGAATATTCATGGAAGGACTGATGCTGAAGCTGAAGCTCCAATACTTTGGCTACCTGATGCTAAGAACTGACTCCTTGGAAAAGACCCTGATGCTGGAAAAGATTGAAGGCAGAAGGAGAAGGGGATGACAGGATGAGATGGTTGGATGGCATTACCAACTCAATGAACATGAGTTTAAGCAAGCTCCAGGAGTTGGTGCTGGACAGGGAAGCCTGGAGTGCTGCAGTCCATTGGGGTCACAAAGAGTTGGACATGACTGAGCAACTGAACTGAACTGACTTCAATTTATATTCAGACCATAAGATTAAGAAAGCAAGTTATATACACTGAAAACTACAAAACTTTGCTAAAAGAAATTAAAGATGATGTAAATAAATGGAAAGACATCCCTTGTTCATGTATTGGAAGACTTAATACTGTTAAAAATGACAGTACTACACAGAATGCTCCATAGAGTCAATGCAGCACCTATACCAATACCAATGTTTTTGCAGAAATTAAAAAAAAAAATCCTAAAATTCATAGGGAATATCAAAAGACCCCAAGTAGCCAAAATAAATCTGAAAAAGAAGAATGAAGTTGGAGGATCATACCTCTAGTTTTCAAAACTTAATGAAAAGCTACAGTAATCAAAACAGTGTGGTACTAGCATAAGGGCAGACATATATGGCAATGAAAAGACTAGAGAGCCCAGAAATACACTCTTGCATATGTGGTCAGTTGATTTTCAACAAGAGTACCAAGACTATTCAATAGAGAAAGGAAAGACTTTTCAGCAATGGTGCTGGGAAAATTGGATATCTACATACAAAAGAATGAAATTGGATCCTACTTTATAACATATGCAAAAGTTAAGTCAACACAGATCAAAGACCTAAGTGTAAGAATAGAGCTATATAACTCTTAGAAGAAAACACAGAAGAAAAGCTTCATGATATTGGATTTGGCAATGATTCTCAGATGTGACATCAAACATATAAATAACAAAAGAAAAAAATAAATTGGAGTTGGTCAAAGTTAAAACTTTTGCATAAAAGGACACTATTAAGAGAGTGAAAAGACAAGTCACAGAATTTGAGAAAATGTTTGCAAATCATATATATTTCCGTCAGTCAGTTCAGTCACTCAGTCGTGTCTGACTCTTTGCAACCCCGGGAATCTCAGCACGCCAGGCCTCCCAGTCCAACACCAACTCCCGGAGTTCACTCAAACTCATGTCCATCGAGTCAGTGATGCCATCCAGCCATCTCATCCTCTGTCGTCCCCTTCTCCTCCTGCCCCCAATCCCTCCCAGCATCAGAGTCTTTTCCAATGAGTCAACTCTTCGCATGAGGTGGCCAAAGTATTGGAGTTTCAGCTTCAGCATCAGTCCTTCCAAAGAACACCCAGGACTGATCTCCTTTAAGATGGACTGGTTGGATCTCCTTGCAGTCCAAGGGACTCTCAAGAGTCTTCTCCAACACCACAGTTCAAAAGCATCAATTCTTCAGCGTTCAGCTTTCTTCATAGTCTAACTCTCACATCCATACATGACCACTGGAAAAACCATAGCCTTGACTAGTAAGGGATTAATATTGAAAATAAATAAAGCATTCCTACAGCTCAATATCCACAAAAATCCAAACAGCCCAGTTCAAAAATGGGGAAAGGACTTGAATAAATGGTTCTTCAAAGAAGAATACAGAACTTTTTTGGTGGTTCATGCTTCCAGGTTTGATTGCTAGTCCAAGAACTAAGATCCCACATGCTGCATCAGTTCAGTTCAGTTCAGTTCAGTTCAGTCACTCAGTCATGTCCGACTCTTTGCAACCCCATGGACTGCAGCACACCAGGCCTCCCTGTCCATCACCAACTCCCGGAGTTTACTCACACTCACGTCCACTGAATTGGTGATGCCATCCAACCATCTCATCCTCTGTCCTCCCCTTCTCCTGCCCTCAATCTTTCCCAGCATCAAGGTCTTTTCCAGTGAGTCAGCTCTTCGAATCAGGTGGCCAAAGTATTGAAGTTTCAGCTTCAACATCAGTCCTTCCAATGAATATTCAGGGCTTATTTCCTTTAGCATGGACTAGTTGGATCTCCTTGCAGTCCAAAGGACTCTCAAGTCTTCTCCAACACCACAGTTCAAAAGCATCAATTCTTCGGCACTCAGCTTTCTTTATAGTCCAACTCTCACATTGATACATGACCATTGGAAAAACCATAGCCTTGACTAGACAGACCTTTGTTGGCAAAGTAATGTCTCTGCTTTTTAATGTGCTCTCTAGGTTGGTCATAACTTTCCTTACAAGGAGTAAGCATCTTTAAATTTCATGGCTGCAGTCACCATCTGCACTGATTTTGGACCCCCCAAAAATAAAATGTCACTGTTTCCACTGTTTCTGCATCTCTTTGCCATGAAGTGATGGGACTGGATGCCATGATCTTTGTTTCCTGAATGTTAAGCTTTAAGCCAACTTTTTCATTCTCCTCTTTCACTTTCATCAAGAGGCTCTTTAGTTCTTCACTTTCTGCCATAAGGGTGGTGTCATCTGCACATCTGAGGTTATTGATATTTTTCCCGGCAGTCTTGATTCCAGCTTGTGCTTCCTCCAGCCCAGCATTTCTCATGATGTACTCTGCATATAAGTTAAATAAGCAGGTTGACAATATCCAGCCTTGACGTACTCCTTTTCCTATTTGGAACCAGTCTGTTGTTCCATGTCCAGTTCTAACTGTTGCTTCCTGACCTGCATACAGAACATGCTGCATGGTGCAGCCAAAGCTAAAGTAAATCAAACTTTAAAAAAAGGAAGAAGAAATACGATGGCCAGAAAGCACATGGAAATGTGCTCACCGTCACTAATCATTAGGGAAATGTGAATGAAAACCACAATGAGATACCACTTCACATTCATTCAGATATTTACCACAGTAACAGTGTAAGGAGTAAGGAACTAAGGATATGGAGACTGATATTCTGAATCTACTTCTAATCAATGGAGAGTAGTATTGGGAGACAAAAAGAAACAAATTTAAGAGATACTGCAGAGAGTCAACTAACTCTCTGGGTAATGGAACTGTTGGTGAAGCTATTATCTAAGAAAATAGAGAAGGGAAAGAATTAGAAGAAAGATTTTAAAATTTCATGTTTAGACTTCTTGAGAATGTGACTCCAATATATATGTATAGGAGGGAGCTGGAAATATGACTCAGCTGGAGAGACTTGGGAGTTACTAGCACATGATGACTCCTAAAACAGGAGTCTCATCTCATTTCCGAGATGAGACATCTCTCAGAAAGAGTTCAGATGATAAGGAAAGAGGATAGAAGGTGGAACTCTTGAAAATACTGTCATTTAAAAGATGACAAGGCTTCCCTGGTGGTCCAGTGGTTAAACCCCACACTTCCAATGCAGAGGGTGTGAGCTGGATCCCTGGTCAGGGAATTAAGATCCTACAAGCCACATGGCGCAGCCAGTAAGAAAGAAGAGAACAGTAATCAACTTTGCCAAATGTTATAGAGATAAAATAGGATAAGGATTGAGTGGAGCTCATTGGATTTGGCATGGAGGTGGGTCTTTAATAGTGTGTTCTATTGCACGCTGGGAAATCAGATTGCAACTGGGATTTTATGAGTCAATGCAGGTGGAACAAAAGGAGCCTTTTTTTTTCAAGGAATCTAGTAGTGAAAGTGTTGAGAAGCATAGTGCAAAATAGCCGTAAAAGGAGAAAGTCCTTGAAAAAATGACAAAGGGCCAAAAATACTCAGCTTTACACTGCAGACAATAAAATATCTCCTGCCTTTGGTTATGCTCAGCACCAAGAGTTAATAATAAGTAGGGATGTTACTTGTGAGAGCGGGTGGTGAGATAAGCCCATGAGTCATTTAGAGCGCGCTGTCCTTAAAATGTCTTTACTGATTATGTGTTAACTCCATATGCGCTCTGCCGGCCGCATACTTTAAGCTCTTTGTTCCTGCTTCTATAAAAAAACTTGACTACAAAAATAAACTTGTCAGTCCTTACAAGAGACTGTCCAAATGTCATTCTTTCAGGTTCGTCATTTCCAAGTCCTGGAGAAAAAAACCCGAACAGAAAGGAAGAACAGAAACAGGTAGGGTTCGTTTGTTTGTTAAATAATGATGAGTTGAGCTACACATGTTTGAAAGCTGTAGGGAAGAAACGAGGAAAATATTGAAAAATACTAAAGAGACAGTGAGATATAATGAAACAGCATAGATTTGAGAATAGGTTTAAATCAATAGATTGCCACTTTACAGCAGTGTGATCTTGGGCAAGTTACCAAATCTCTCTGATCTCTGGATTCCTCAAGTGTGAAATGGAGGTAACAGCAATTTCAGAGGGCTGCTGCTGCTGCTGCCAAGTCGCTTCAGTCGTGTCCGACTCTGTGCGACCCCATGGACTGCAGCTTACCAGGCTTCTCCGTCCATGGGATTCTCCAGGCAAGAACACTGGAGTGGGTTGCCATTTCCTTCTCCAATGCATGAAAGGGGAAAGTGAAAGTGGTCACTCAGTCGTGTCTGACTCTTAGCGACCCCATGGACTGCAGCCTACCAGGCTCCTCCATCCATGGGATTTGCCAGGCAAGAGTACTGGAGTGGGTTGCCATTGCCTTCTCCCAGAGGGCTACTGAGAGGGTATTCTATTTAAATACAGAATTATATGTAACATCCTTAAACAGTACCTAATCTCAGAGCAGGTCTTTGATAAATAGTTGTTTTAAGGAGGAATAAGGGACAGCTGATGGTGCAAGATTTAGAAAATGAAGGGGAACAGGAATAGAAGTAGCAGAGTTTTCTGAAACAGGAGGAACTCCTAAAAACTAGACTGTACTTCAGTAATGTTGACTTCCTCAGCATCTTGCCCAGTTCCTAGTATATAACATATTGAGTAAGTTTTTGTTGAGTAAAAAGGTAAAAATATCAATAAGATTTAGGTTTGAGAACTGTTAGGTGGAAAATTAATATATCTTCAAATGCTTGGAAGAGGAATGAAATTTAATACATATGGCTTCAACAGGCAGAATAAAAGTCAAGACACTTATTCAGCATAAGGAAAGGCTTTCTAAGAATTAAAGCTGTACAAAATTTAAATGAGGTTCTTTCCAAGGTTCATCATCACAAAAGGTAGTTTTTAAGTAGAAAGCCAAATGGTATGGTTACGTGTGTGGATTTTCATTCTGACACACCTGGATTTGATCCCTGATTTTGTTGCTTTCCAGTCAGGGTCTCCCTCTAGCAAAGAGTGGTTGTGGGGAGTAGTGGAAATTGTGTATGAAAAAATGCCCGGCTCAATGCATTAAAGCAATAATTATTTCAGACTAGAGAACCCTTTATTTCAGTACTGTAAGAAGGATTCAAATATAGGACAGAGAATTGAACTAAACCCTTAAAATACCTCTGTGAACTCTTAGATTCTGTGACAGTATGTGAAGTGTGAAGTCACTCAGTCGTGTCCTACTCTTTGTGACCCCATGGACTGTAGCCTACCAGGCTCCTCCGTCCACGGGATTTTCCAGGCAAGAGTACTGGAGTGGATTCTCCAATGCATGAAAGTGAAAAGTGAAAGTGAAGTCCTTCAGTCGTGTCCGACTCTTCACGACCCTACCCAGGGATCGAACCTGGGTCTCCCGCATTGTAGGCAGATGCTTTACCGTCTGAGCCACCAGGGAAGTCACCCTCTGTGACAGTATAACACAGCTATATTATTTGATCAAGTTGGTACATCTAGTAGGTTCTGGAACCTTACTTAAAACCACTGCACCACAAAGTGTCAGAGGAGGACTAGGATACAGGTTGCCCCTCTCCAAATGCGTTAGTCTCCCCACCGTCTCAAAGGAACAGACCAGTAAAGGTGCAATGTCAGGACTTAATAGGTGAGAAGAGCTTCAAAATATCCCCTAAAATAATAAAGTAGGAATGTTCTGAATACATACCTAGCGTCTTTAGTGCAGTGGGCAGCCGTGAGGACCCATCTATTTTTCACTAAGCTTCCCGCACATACATGAGCACCAAATCTGCCAGAATGAATCTGTAGGCTAACTAGCCATGGCCATGCGCCAGTTTGAGCCTCTGTGCCCCCTACAATCCGAGACCCCTTGAACATATGCATAAGTGGTGCTATTCCACAATCTAAAAATAAAAATGATATATTATTTGAACTGAACATATTATTATATGTATTTGTTTCTAATCTTAATACATTTATATAATCTTTAAATTCCTATTAAAAAAAACTGATAGAGCAAGCTGGATACCTAAGCTATGCCCATATTTGACAAAAAAATCTTAGCGAGTTAAAACAAACATGATGTCAGATTGCTTACAAATAGACATCAAATAAGCTCAATTCATGAATTTTAAAACTTTACTTCTGAAAAGTGTAATAGTGAGATAAGTTTCTCTGGTCAGGTAACACATTTTTCCCTATCTGAAATGGCAACTGAGAGCTCCTGGGACTGGTGAACCAAGAGCTATAGTTTCTAATACTTGCCGTTTAACTTGTGGGGTTAATTTTTCTGAACAGCATGAAAAAGTCACCTAACAGCCCTTTAAGCTTTGAATTTCAATGAACTATTAATCTGTAAAGTGGGAATGACACACCCCAGAATATTTTAAGGTGCATATACAGACGCACAAGTGTATGTCATTTCTACCAAAAGTACTACTATTACAGTCATCATTAATATAGAACTGCAAGGGTCTGTATGGGAGAAGGCAATGGCACCCCACTCCAGTACTCTTGCCTGGAAAATCCCATGGACGGAGGAGCCTGGTAGGCTGCAGTCCATGGGGTCGCTAAAAGTCGGACACGACTGAGCGACTTCACTTTCACTTTTCACTTTCATGCATTGGAGGAGGAAATGGCAACCCACTCCAGTGTTCTTGCCTGGAGAATCCCAGGGACGGGGGAGCCTGGTGGGCTGCCGTCTATGGAGTCGCACAGAGTTGGACAGACTGAAGCGACTTAGAAGCAGCAGCAGCTAGGGTCTGTACATTTTTAGGTAAAGGCAGTTGGTAAAAACAGAAAAGGAGGGCCCCAAATTCAAATACTACTTAAGTGGGACAAAAGAAAGAAAGGGCGACTGACTAAAGAAGAGAACAGATACTGCCCTTTGCGTCCAACTCTTGCTGTTCGCGGGCCTCGCGCGCCTTCTGCCCTCTGGGCCTCCTACTCACGGCCTCAGGCCACCCCAGACCGCCAGCCTGTTCCCACGAGGAGCCGCGCCTACTCCTTTCAGAGAAGAGCGAGTAGTGTTCTGAGCATATGAGAGCGCTCGCCAGAAACAACAGCGCTGCACTCGGGAGCCCCAGCGCCATGTCTGAACTCCCGGTGGGCAAGATGGCGGCAGGCATTTCTTGCCGGCTCCCGCCTCTCCGCGAGCTCGTGGGCCTGCGGCCTAGATGATGTGGTTTGCGAGGTGGGAGAGAGGGGAGTGGAAGGCAGTGGCGAAGCGCGCGGGGCGGCGGGGAAGGACTGTGCACGTGAAGTAGGCTAGAAGCCATACGTGAGGCCTGTGAGGCTGCCGAGATAACCTGGATGAATCAGGCCTCCCCGTTGTTCTAGTTACCGGACAGACGGAGTATCGCCCTCAGCCAGGGTCTGCGGATTCGCTGATGAGACCTTCCTGAGCCAGATCTACACGCTTAGAGCTGGAACCACTGGAGGGCGCTGCTAGCTCAGATTTCCAGGGCCAGGAAGGCTTCCAGAAGGAAGAGCGTCTAAACTGAAGTGGGTAAGCTGGAGAAGGGAAATGTAAAGCAGAAGGCAGAGAAGTACGGAGGTTGGGATCTGAGGCCAGTTTCATTTGTACACATTGATCTTACTATATTTTTGTAGTAGTTTACCTTCAACTGATCATCTTAGGCTGAGCTGATAGAATCAAATTTCAGTTCAGTTCAGTTCAGCCTAAGATGATCAGTCGTGTGCAATTCTTTGTGACCCCATGAACCGCAGCACACCAGGCCTCTCAGTCCATCACCAACTTCCAGAGTTTACCCAGACTGACGTCCATTGAGTCGGTGATGCCATCTAACCATCTCATCCTCTATTATCCCCTTCTCCTCCGGCCTTCAATCTGTCCCTACATCAGGGTCTTTTCAAATGAGTCAGCTCTTTGCATCAGGTGGCCGAAATATTGGAGTTTCAGCTTCAACATCAGTCCTTCCAGTGAACACCCAGGACTGATCTTCCTTAGGATGGACTGGTTGGATCTCCTTGCAATCCAAGGGACTTTCAAGAGTCTTCTCCAACACCACAGTTCAAAAGCATCAATTCTTCTGCGCTCAGCTTTCTTTATAGTCCAGTGCTCACAACCATACATGACTACTGGAAAAACCATAGCCTTGACTATTCGGACCTTTGTTGGCAAAGTAATGTCTCTGCTTTTGAATATGCTGTCTAGGTTGGTCACGACTTTCCTTCCAAGGAGTGTCTTTTAATTTCTTGGCTGCAATCACCATCTTCAGTGATTTTGGAGTCAAAATAAAGTCAGCCACTGTTTCCCCATCTATTTGCCAAGAAGTGATGGGGCCAGATGCCATGATCTTAGTTTTCTGAATGTTGAGCTTTAAGCCAACTTTTTCACTCTCCTCTTTGACTTTCATCAAGAAGCTCTTTAGTTCTTCTTCACTTTCTGCCATAAGGGTGGTGTCATCTGCATATCTGAGGTTATTGATATTTCTCCCAGCAATCTTGATTCCAGCTTGTGCTTCTTCCAGCCCCACATTTCTCATGATGTACTCTGCCTATAAGTTAAATAAGCAGGGTGACAATATACAGCCTTGATGTACTCCTTTCTGCTGCTTTTTAATTTAGCAGTCTGATGGGTATAAATTGAGGGCTCATGGTTTCAATCTGCATTTTCCTGACTTTAAATGAATTTGAATATTTGAATATGTTTTCATGTTTTCATCCTGTATTTAAGGGACATTAATTATGTCATATTAAGTACCTGCTTAGGTCTTTTATGTGTTTGTCTTATGGATTTCGTTAATGCAGCCACTCTTCATGTACTGTTTCCATAGTTTTGCCTTTTTCAGAATATATAATACATACATACAGTATGTAGCCTTTCAGATTGGTTTCTTTTACTTAGCAATATGCATTTAACATTTCTCTATATCTTTTCATGACTTGAGATCTCACTTTTTTCTAGTGGTCAATAGTATTCTGTTATCTGGATATACCGAAGCTTATCCATTCACCTACTGAAGAATAACTTAGTTGCTTGCAAGTTTTGGCAATTAGGAGTACATTTGCTATAAATACCTGTGTGCAGATTTCTGTATAAACATAAGTTTTAAGCTCTTTTGGGCAAATATCAAACAGTGCAATTGCTGGATCATACAGTAAGAGTATGTTTAGTTTTGTAAGAAATGGCCAAACTGTCTTCCAAACTTGCTGTACCATTTTTGCATTCCCATTAGCAATGAGTGAGGGTTCCTGTTCCACATTCTTAGCAGCATTTGGTGATTTGGATTGGCCTATTCTAAAAGGTCAGTTTTCATTCCAGTCCCAAAGAAGGGCAGTGCCAAAGAATGTTCAAACTACTGCACAGTTGCATTCATTTCACATGCTGATAAGGTTATGCTCAAAATATTTAAAGCTAGGCTTCAGCAGTATGTGCACTGAGAACCTCCAGATGTACAAACTAGATTTAGAAAAGGCCAAGGAACCAGAGATCAAATTGCCAACATCTGTTAGATGATAAAGAAAGCAAGGAATTCTAGAAAAACATCTACTTCATTAACTACACTGAAGTCTTTTGACTGTAGATCACAACAAACTGTGGAAAATTCTTAAAGAGATGGGAATACCAGACCACCTAACCTGTCTCCTGAGAATCCTGTATATAGGTCAAGAAGCAACAGTTAGAACCAGATATGGAACAACAGACTGGTTCAAAATTGGGAAAAGAGTATGTCAAGGCTATATATTGTCACCCTGCTTATTTAACTTACATACAGAGTATATCATGTAAAATGCTGGGCTGGATAAATTGTAAGCTGGATCAAGATTGCTGGGATAAATACCAACAACCTCAGATATACAGATGATACCATTCTAATCCTAAAGGAAATCAACCCTGAATATTCATTGTAAGGACTGATGCTGAAGCTCCAATACTTTGGCCACCTAATGTGAAGAGCCAACTCATTGGAAAAGACCCTGATGCTGGGAAAGATTGAAGGCAAAAGGAAAAGAGGGCAGCAGAAGATGAGATAGTTAGATAGCATCACAGACTCAATGGACATGGATCTGAGCAAACTCCGGGAGATGATGAAGAACAGGGAAACCTGGCTGCAGTCCATGGGGTCGCAAAGAGTTGGACACAACTTAGTGACTGAACAACCACCACCACCATTCTAAAGGCAGAAAGTGAAGAGGAAGTAAAGAACCTCTTGAGGGTGAAAGGGGAGAGTCAAAAAGCTGACTTGAAACTCAACATTCAAAAAATTAAGATCATGGCATCCAGTTCCCTCATTTCATGACAAATAGAAGGGGGAAATGTAGAAGCAATGACAGAGTTTATTTTCTTGGGCTCCAAAATCACTGTGGATGGTAACTGCAACCGTGAAATTAAAAAACGCTTGCTCCTTGGAAGAAAAGCTATGACCAACCTAGAGAGTGTATTAAAAAGCAGAAAAGTTTTTGAGAGAGAACAAGATGGCAGAGGAGTAGGTGTACGTGGAGTACATCTCTCTCCACGGATACATCAAGAATACACCTTCAGACACAGAAGGGCTTGCAGTATACCTACTGAGAACAGGCAGGAGTACCTGACCACTGGAAAAGAATATATAGAACCACGCAAAACTCAGTAGGATGAATGAACTAGGGGGAAAAGCAGGGAGTGTTAGTAGGACTGGACCTACCCTCGGCGGGTGGGGGAACTGAAGCAGGGGTCTGATCCCCACATCAGGGCAATTGTCTGGGTCAGAGGAGAAACATTTGAGGCTAAGAAACATAAAGCGGCTGATCTGTGACAACTTAAATGAAATGAGAATCAGACAATCCTTGCTACAGACATATGTACCCTGGACAGGGACGCAGGTCCCCTAGAAAGTGCAGCAGGTGGGAACTGGAGCATAGAGATTGTGGACAATCCCAGGGCGAAGGCTGCTGTTGACTGCTTGGAGACAGACTGAGAGGACGTGAGGGAGGAAGTGCCTATAGAGGAAAGCGAGGCAGCCATGGAAGCAGGGATACTGCTGAGTCATGCATGAGGGGTGGAGCCATCACCATAGCCTCTCTCTCCCCGCACATCAGCACCAGCAGCTGAACAATAAAGGCTGGCCCATCAACTGCCTGATGCAGGGAACAGTAGAGTAGGACTCCACCCAGTGTGCCCCTTTAAGTCCCTCATACGCTCCTTTAACTCCTGTGGCTGAGGCAGTCCACATCCCTGCACACTTGGTGCCACCAGGGTCCCCGCAACCCAAGCAGCTGCACCACCTCAATACCTGGCACTCACTGGAGCAGACCTAAGTTCTTCAAGGCAGCATCAGGAGCAAACCCCAGTGGACTACCCACATGCAGAGGTGGAGATAAAACCACAATTGAAACCCAGGGGCAGTGTGGCTAAGGAAGAAGGCCCAAAACCTTACCAGCAGCTGTACAAGCTGCAGATTAAATCCACATGATCAACTAGTCAGACCCTGTTGTCTATGGAATATATAAAAAGACATTGAGCACTCCCACAAAAGAAAATGCACTAGTTCTGACAGCTGTGGACATTGGAGGCAAGAACACACAGGAGTAGGACCAGATTATAGTCTAAGCTGCCCTCACAGCAGGTCCAGAGACCAGCACAGTGTTGGAGGGCATCCTAGCAAAGTGAGGTGGACTGTGACTCCCAGTGAGGGAAAGGACGCTGACAGCAGAGGCTCAAGAAAAACATTTATTATTCTTATATTTTGACTTGTTCTTTAGTTTCTTTGGATTTATTTTTGTTATTTTCCCTCCCTTCTGTTGTAGTTGTTGGTTTTATTAGCATTGTGAAATCTATTTAAGCTTTTGAGATTTTTTTTTTCAATCACACTGTTATTTCTGTCTCTATGTTGGCCTTTTGCAGTTCTGTAGAGTTTTCCTTTTCTCTCTCTTTTTATTTAAATTTTTAAAACTTATTATTTTTTCTACATTTATTCCTTTGTTTGCTTTTCCTACTGTTCTTTACCCCTTGCTGTTAATCTTTAATATATATAAGTATTCTTTATCTACTTCTGTTTAACTTTGCATTTCTATTCTCTCTCTCTTTCCTTTCTTTTTCTCACCATATTTGTTAGTTTTGCTTTCATTGCTTTATTCCCCAGTTGGTACCCTGCTTTAGTTTTGTTTTCCAGTTTGTGCTTTAGTTAGTTTTGTTCTTAACTGGTGGGTAACATTTTTGGTTTCCTTTGTTCACCGGGTCAGTCTGTTATACTTCATTTTTGTTGGACTGTTTTGATTTTGCTTATGGATGTATATGTATGTGTGTATAGTCCATTATTTTAATTATTATTTGCCTGATTTTGTAATTGCCATTTGTCTGTGGTTGTCTTTGGCTTTTCGTTTTGGGGTATTTATTTTAATCCCATTTAATGCCATAACAGACCACTTGTGGAATCTCTGTTCCTGGCCAGAGATCAAGCCCTGAGCCTTTGGAGTGGGAGCACTGACTCCAAGACCCTAGACTACCAGAGAACTCCTCACCCTAGGTAATATTAAATAGTGAGAACTCCTACAAAGGCAACCACCTGTATACAAGATCCGGCATCACCCAACTATCAGTAGCACCCTGTGCAGGACACCTCATCCAAACAACAAACAAGACAAAAACACAAACCCAGTCATCAGCAGACAGGAGTACCACCGCACTCAGCCCTGCCCATCAGAGGAAAAAAAAAAAGTCACCTCCTTCCACCAGAACATAAGCACAAGTTACATCCTACATGAAGCTTATATAAACCACTGCACCAAACTTACAAGGGCAGAAACCAAAAGAAAGAAAGAATTCAACCTTTAAGTCTGGAAAAAGGAGATCTCAAACACAATAAGTTAAAAAAAAATAATGAAAAGGCAGAGAAATATTGCACAAATGAAGGAACAAACTAGAAACACACAAGTCCGAATAAATGAAGAGGAAATAAGCAAACTACCTGAAAAAGAATTTAAAATAATGATAGTAAAAATGATCCAAAATCTTGAAAATGGAGAAAATGCAAGTATCAATTAACAAAGACCTAGAAGAATTAAAGAATAAACAAACAACACAATTATTGAAATTAAAAATATTCTAGAAGGAATCAAGAGTATATCTGAAATAGAAGAATGTATGAGTGAGCTGGAAGATAAAATGGTGAAAATAACTGCTGAAGAGCAGAATAAAGTAAAAAGAATGAAAAGAACTGGGAATAGTCTCAGAGATCTCTGGGACAATATTAAATGCACCAACATTCAAATTATAGGGGTCCCAGAAGAAGAAGAGAAAAAGAAAGGGTATGAGAAAATTTTTGAAGAGATTATAGTTGAAAACTTCCCCAACATGGAAAAGGAAATAGTCAATCAAGTCCAAGAGATGCAAAAAGTCCCATACAGGATAAACTCAAGGAGAAACACGCCAAGACATATACTAATTAAACTAACAAAGATTAAACACAAAGACTATTAAAAGCAGCAAGGGAAAAGCAACAAGTAACATACAAGGGAAACCCATATGTTTAACAGCTGATCTTTCAATAGAAACTCTGCAGGCCAGAAGGGAATGGCAGGATATATTTAAAGTACTGGAAGGGAAAAATCTACAACCAAAATTACTCTTCCCAGCAAGGATCTCATTCAGAATTGATGGAGAAATCAAAAGCTTCACAGACAAGCAAAAGTTAAGAGAAGTCAGTACCACCAAACCAGCTTTACAGCAAATGTTAAAGGGACTTATATAGTCAGGAAATACAAGAAAATATAAAGATCTACAAAAACAAACCCCAAACAATTAAGGAAATGGCAATAAGAACATATCAATGATTACTTTAAATGTAAATGGATTCAATGCTCCAACCAAAAGACACAGACTGGATGAGTGGATACAAAAATAAGACCCATAGATATGCTGTCTACAAGAAACCCACTTCAGATCTAAAGACACATATAGACTGAAAGTGAAAGGATGGAAAAATATATTCCATGTGAATGGAAATCCAAAGAAAGCTGGAGTAGCAATTCTCATAACAGACAAAATAGACCTTAAAATAAAGACGGTTTCAAGAGATAAGGAAGGACACTACATAATGAGGGAACAGTCCAAGAGGAAGGCATAACAATTGTAAATATCTATGCACTCAACATGGGAGCACCTCAATATATAAGACAACCACTAACAAACATAAAAGGAAAAGTTTACAGTAACACAATAATATCAGGAGACTTTAATACCCCATTTACACCAGTGGACAGATCATCAAAACAGAAAATACAAAAACACAAATCTTAAATGCTGCATTAGATGAGATGGATTTCATTGATATCTTCAGGACATTCCATCCAAATGCAGAAGAATACACCTTCTTCTGAAGTGCACATGGAACATTCTCCAGGATAGACCACATCTTGGATCACAAATCAAACCTCAGTAAATTTAAGAAAACTGAAATTGTATCAAACATCTCTTCTGACGACAACACTGTGAAACTAGATATCAATTACAAGAAAAAAACTGTATAAAACACAAACATGTGGAGAGTAAACAATACATTTCTAAATAAGGAACAGGTTACTGAAGAAATCAAAAGGGAAATAAAGAAAAAACAAAATGAGATGAAAACATGACAACTCAAAACCAATGGGATGCAGCAAAAGCAGTTCTAAGAGGGAATTTTATAGCAATACAATCCTACCTCAAGAAACAAGAAAAACGTCTAATAGACAACCTAACTTTACACCTAAAACAACTGGGAAAAGAAGAAGAACAACAGAACCCCCCCCCCCCAAAATTAGCAGAAGGAAAGAAATCACAAGTCAGAGCAAAAATAAATGAAAAAGAAATGAAAGAAACAATAATAAAGATTAATAAAACTAAAAGCTGGTTCTTTGAGAAGATAAACAAAATTAACAAACCTTTCACCAAACTCATCAGGGAAAAAAGAGAAAAGAATCAAATCAACAAAATTAGAAATGAAAAAGGAGAGGCTACAACAGACAATGCAGAAATACTAAGGATTATGAGACTATTATGAGCAACTGTATGGAAATAAAATGCATAACCTGGGAGAAATGGACAGATTCTTAGAAAAGTTCAGTCTTCCAAGACTGAACCAGGAAGAAATAGAAATTATGAACAAGCACTGATATCAAAACTGTGATAAAAAATCTCCCAGAAAACAAAAGCCCAGGACAAGATGGCTTCACAGGGGAATTATATCAAACATTTAGAGAAGAGCTAATACCTATCCTTCTAAAACTCTTTCAAAAAATTGCAGAGGAAGGAACACTTCCAAACTCATTCTATGAAACCACCATCACCCTGATTCCAAAACAAGACAAAGACAACACAAAAAAAGAAAACTGCAGGCCAATATCACAGATGAACATAGATGCAAAAATCCTCAACAAAGTTTAGCAAACAGAATTCACCAACACATTAAAAAGCTCATACACCATGATCTAGGTGAGTTTATTTCAGGGATTCAAGAATTCTTCAATATACACAAATGAATCAATGTGATATACCATATTAACAAATTGAAAGATAAAAACCATATGATAATCTCAATAGATACAGAAAAAATTCAGCACCCATTTGTGATTAAAATGGGAGAAGGTAATGGCACCCCACTCCAGTACTCTTGCCTGGAAAATCCCATGGATGGAGGAGCCTGGTAGGCTGCAGCCCATGAGATCTCGAAGAGTCGGACTCGACTGAGCGACTTCACTTTCACTTTTCACTTTCATGCATTGGAGAAGGAAATGGCAACCCACTCTACCGGGGTCCAGCCCTGGTTGGATCCAGGGATTCCCTTGGGAGGACGGCATCGGGGACTGAGAGAAATAGAGAAAGAGATAAGGAAAGAATTTTGCAGTTAAGAAAATAAAGGAGAGAAAAGAGGCTGATATTCCTTGGTTTACACAGAAAGCCAATAAAGCCCCAGCATGGGACTTGCTCTGTTCATGTAGGCCGCAGGCGCCCTCTCAAATAGCTGAAGGTGCCCCACCTTAGGCACCTTCTCAAGTGGGTCTTAGAAGCCCAGGCAGGAAAGTGAACGCAGAGGGCCCCTGTGCTCCAGGGAATCAGCCTGAAAAGGAAAGACAAAGAACGACATGGGGATACCAAGTTTCAGCAAGGCCCACACTTTATTTTACAAAGTAGTTTTTATACCTTAAGTTGTGCATAGAGGATAATGGGAGGGGCGGGGCGGGAAGGGTAGAGTCATGCAAGGTCAGCAGTCCTTGATCCTTATTGAAGCCAGGCTTTCTTTCTACAAACTTATCATATGCAAAAGCTTTAGGTGATTTACATAATCTTCTGGCCAGGAGGCCTGTTAACATTTTATGACCCTTTCTTCAGAAAACTTATTTTTCTCTAAAGGTGATTATTCTAAAGTCAGGCACCACCCTCCAAAAGCATTAAAGTTTGCATTCCTATAGGGCAAAAATGTGGTGGGCTATAACAAGAAAAGAATTAACTCAAGGGTCCAAGGTTACAAACATTAAAGCTACTACTTACATTTCTATACACCAACTATATTAATCAATATACTCCCAGGGACACAGTAGGTAAGGGATATGGAAACTTGGCAGCAAGCATTAGCTCAACAAAGAAATCCTCTACTAGTTCTATTCTAACAATTTTAACTCTCTGAGAAGCTCTGCATTGTTAGAATATCTTAAGCTTCCTGTGCCTCTCGTGGTTCGGAGGCTGTGAACAATCACATGCGTAGCTGCAGGAGTCCGAACAAACCTGTCAGGCAAGCTAGAAAGTCATCAGAGGGGTTTGAATTGAAACACTCCTTTTACGCCCAGGAGACTTATTAACTAGAGTTTTAAGTTGATTTTCTTACAGAGAAAGGTGGTCGGGGATAGCCCCCCGTTCATGTCAGAAGAGTTGGTGAAAGTTGTGAAATAGTAAAACAGACAGATTTTGGTTTTGGGGTAGATGCTCAGGCAGGTCCAGGGGGCCTCTCGAGCCCTGACTCGCCTTGCCCATCAGGGCTCTCCCACATGACCTTGTCATGGGTGGGAACTCCCGTGCTGGCTCCCGGCACCACTCCAGTGTTCTTGCCTGGAGACTCCCAGGGATGGTGGAGCCTGGTGGGCTGCCGTTTATGAGGTCACACAGAGTCGGACACAACGGAAGTGACTTAGCAGCGGCAGCAGCATGATTAAAATTCTTCAAAAAATGGGCACAGAAGGAACCTACTACCTCAATATAGTAAAGGCCATATATGATAAGCCCACAGCAAACATTATTCTCAATGGTGAAAAACTGAAAGCATCTCTTCTAAGATCAAGAACAAGACAAGGGTGTCCACTCTCACCACTATTATTCAACATAGTTTTGGAAGTCTAGACTACAGCAATCATAGAAAAAAAAGAAAAGGAATCCAGATCAGAAAAGTAAGAGTGCTCCCTGTTTGCAAATGACATGATATTATACATAGAAAACTCTAAAGATATTATCAGAAAATTACTAGAGCTAATCAGTGAATTTAGCAAAGTTGCAGGATACAAAATCAATACACAGAAGTCACTTGCATTCCTGTAAACTAACAATGAAAAATCAGAAAGAGAAATTAAGAAATGAATCCTATTCAGCATTGCAACAGAAAGAATAAAATATCTAGGAATAAACCTACCTAAGGAGACAAAATAACTGTATACAGAAAATTATAAGACACTGATGAAAGAAATCAAAGATGACATAAACAGATGGAAAGATGTTCCATGTTTCTGAATAGGAAGAATTCATATTATAAAAATGACTAAGCTACCACATGCAGTCTACAGTGCGATTCAGTGTGATCCCTATCAAATTAAAATCACATCTTCAAGGAACTAGAACAAAAAAATTTACCATTCATATGGAAACAAAAAAGACTCTGAATAGCCAAAGCAGTCTTGAGGAAGAAGAATAGAGCCAGAGGAATTAACTTTCCTGACTTCAGATTATACTACAAAGCTGCAGTCATCAAGACAGTATGGTACTGGCACAGAAACAGAAATATAGATCAGTAAAACAAGATAGAAAGCCCAGAAGTAAACTCATGCACCTATGGGTACCTTATTTTTGACAAAGGAGGCAAGAATATACAATGGGGCAAAGACAGCCTCTTCAGTAAGTGGTGCTAGGAAAACTGGACAACTACATGTAAAAGAATGAAATCAGAACACTTCCTAACACCATCAGTTCAGTTCATTTCAGTCGCTCAATCATGTCCGACTCTTTGCGACCCCATGAATTGCAGCACGCCAGGCCTCTCTGTCCATCATCAACTCCCGGAGTTCACCCAAACTCATGTCCATTGAGTCAGTGATGCCATCCAGCTATCTCACGTTCTGTCGTCCCCTTCTCCTGCCCCCAATCCCTCCCAGCATCAGAGTCATTTCCAATGAGTCAACTCTTTGCATGAGGTGGCCAAAGTATTGGAGTTTCAGCTTTAGCATCAGTCCTTCCAAAGAACAACCAGGGCTGATCTCCTTTAGAATGGACTGGTTGGATCTCCTTGCAATCCAAGGGACTCTCAAGAGTCTTCTCCAACACCACAGTTCAAAAGCATCAGTTCTTCGGTGCTCAGGTTTCTTCACAGTCCAACTCTCACATCCATACATGACCACTGGAAAAACAATAGCCTTGACTAGATGGACCTTTGTTGGCAAAGGAATGTCTTTGCTTTTGAATATGCTATCTAGGTTGGTCATAACTTTCCTTCCAAGGAGTAAGGGTCTTTTAATTTCATGGCTGCAGTCACCATCTGCAGTGATTTTGGAGCCCAAAAAAATAAAGTCTGACACTGTTTCCACTGTTTCCCCATCTAATTCCCATGAAGTGATGGGACCAAATGTCATGATCTTAGTTTTTTGAATGTTGAGCTTTAAGCCAACTTTTTCACTCTCCTCTTTCACTTTCTTTTTTTGTTGTTGTTGTTTTCATTTTATTTTTAAACTTTACAATATTATATTAGTTTTGCCAAATATCGAAATGAATCTGCCACAGGTATACCCACGTTCCCCATACTGAACCCTCCTCCCTCCTCCCTCCCCTACCCTCCCTCTGGGTCGTCCCAGTGCACCAGCCCCAAGCATCCAGTACCGTGCATCGAACCTGGACTGGCGACTCGTTTCATACATGATATTATACAGGTTTCAATGCTATTCTCCCAAATCTCTCCACCCTCTCCCTCTCCCACAGAGTCCATAAGACTGATCTATACATCGGTGTCTCTTTTGCTGTCTCATACACAGGGTTATTGTTACCATCTTTCTAAATTCCATATATGTGCGTTAGTATACTGTAGTATTACTCAGCCATTAAAAAGAATACATTTGAATCAGTTCTAATGAGATGGATGAAACTGGAACCTATTATACAGAGTGAAGTAAGCCAGAAAGAAAAACACCAATACAGTATCCTCTTTCACTTTCATCAAGAGGCTTTTTAATTCCTCTTCACTTTCTGCCATAAGGGTGTGTCATCTGCATATCTGAGGTTATTGATATTTCTCCCGGCAATCTTGATTCCCGCTTGTGCTTCCTCCAGCCCAGCGTTTCTCATGATGTACTTTGCATATAAGTTAAATAAGCAGGGTGATAATATACAGCCTTGACGTACTCCTTTTCCTATTTGGAACTAGTCTGTTGTTCCATGTCCAGTTCTAACTGTTGCTTCCTGACCTGCGTACAGGTTTCTCAAGAGGCAGGTCAGGTGGTCTGGTATGCCCATCTCTTTCAGAATTTTCCACAGTTTATTGTGATCCACATAAAGGCTTTGGCATAGTCAATAAAGCAGAAATAGATGTTTTTCTGGAACTCTCTTGCTTTTTCCATGATCCAGCAGATGTTGGCAATTTGATCTCTGGTTCCTCTGCCTTTTCTAAAACCAGCTTGAATATCTGGAAGTTCACGGTTCATGTATTGCTGAAGCCTGGCTTGGAGAATTTTGAGCATTACTTTACTAGCGTACACAAATATAAACTCAAAATGGATTAAAGTCCTAAATATAAGACCAGAAACTATAAAATTCTTAGAGGAAAACATAGGCAGAACACTTGATGACATAAATCAAAGCAAGATCCCCTTTGACCCACCTCCTGGAGTAATAGAAATAAAAGCAAAAGTAAACAAGTGGGATGTAGTTAAATTTAAAAGCTTTTGCACAGCAAAGAAAACTATAAACAAGGTGAAAAGACAACTTTCAGAATGGGAGAAAATAATAGCAAATGAAACAACTGACAAAGGATTAAACTCCAAAATATATAAGCAGCTCATACAACTCAATACCAGAAAAAGAAACAGCTCAATCAAAAAGTGGGGAAAAGACCTAAACAGACATTTCTCCAAAGAAGACATACAGATAGCTAACAAACACATGAAAAGATGCTCAACATCGCTCATTATTAGAGAAATATAAATCAAAACTATAATGAGATATCATTTCACACCTGTCAGATTGGCCCTCATCAAAAAGTCTATAAACAATAAATGCTGGAGAGGGTGTGGAGAAAAGGGAACCCCCTTGCACTGTTGGTGGGAATGTAAGTTGATACAGCCACTATGGAAGATGGTATGGAGGTTCCTTAAAAAACTAAGAACAAAACCTCGATATGACCCAGCAATCCCACTCCCGGGCATATACCCTGAGAAAACCAAAATTGAAAAAGACACATGTACCCCAGTGTTCACTGCAGCACTATTTACAATAGCTAGAATGTGGAAGCAACCTAGATGTTTGACCAATGAATGGATAAAGAAGTTGTGATACATATACACAATGGAATATTCACATTTGAGTCAGTTCTAATGCGGTGGCTGAACCTAGAGCCTATTATACAGAATGAAGTAAATCAGAAAGATAAATATCATATCAGTTTCAGTTCAGTCGCTCAGTCATGTCCGACTCTTTGTGACCCCATGAATCGCAGCATGCAGGCCTCCCTGTCCATCACCAACTCCTGGAGTTCACTCAGACTCATGTCCATCGAGTTGGTGATGCCATCCAGCGATCTCATCCTCTGTCGTCCCCTTCTCCTCCTGCCCCCAATCCTCCCAGCATCAGAGTCTTTTCCAATGAGTCAACTCTTCGCATGAGGTGGCCAAAGTACTGGAGTTTCAACTTTAGCATCAGTCCTTCCAAAGAAATCCCCCCCGCTGATCTCCTTCAGAATGGACTGGTTGGATCTCCTTGCAGTCCAAGGGACTCTCAAGAGTCTTCTCCAACACCACAGTTCATATACTAACACATATATATGGAATCTGGAAAGATGGTACTGAAGAATTTATTTTCAAGGCAGCAGTGGAGAAACAAACATAGAGAACAGACTTATGGACACAGGGAGAGGGGAGGAGAGGGTGAGATGTATGGAGAGAGTAACATGGAAACTTACATTATCATGTGTAAAATAGATAGCCAATGGTAATTTGCCATATGTCTCAGGGAACTCAAACAGGGGCTCTGTATCAACTTAGAGGGGTGGGATGGGGAGGGAGATGGGGGAGAGGTTCCAGAGGGAGGAGACGTATGTACACCTATGACTGATTCATGTTGATGTTTGACACAAAACAACAAAATTCTGTAAAGCAATTATGCTTCAATTAAAAAAAAAAAAAAGGCAGAGCCATTACTTTGCAAACAAAGGTCTGTATAGTCAAATCTTTGGTTTTTCCAGTAGTCATGTTCGGATGTGAGAATTGGACCAAAAAGAAGGCTGAGTGCCAAAGAACTGATGCTTTTGAATTGTGCTGGAGAAACTTTTGAGAGTCCCTTGGGCAGCACAGAGATCAAGCCAGTCAATATTAAAGGAAATTAACTCTGAATATCCATCGGAGGAATTGATGCTGAAACTCCATCATGTCCTTTGGCCACTTGATGTGAAGAGCCCACTCACTGGAAAAGACCATGATTCTGGGGAAGATTGAAGGCAAAAGGAGAAGGGAGTGGCAGAGGATGAGATGGTTAGATAGCATCACCAAGTCAACAGACATGTTTGAGCAAATTCCAGGAGACCGTAGAGGACAGAGGAGCCTGGTGTGCTGCAGTCTATGGGGCCGCAGAGTCTTAGCGACTGAACAATGAGTGAGTGTGTTAGTGGAATCTCATTTTTTAAAAATTAGGTCTTGGCTGCACTGGGTCTTCTTTGCTGCCTATGGCCGTGCTCTGGTTGTGGAGAACAGGGCTACGTTTTGTTGTGGTGCGCAGGCTCTAGGTGTGTGGTCTTCAGTAGTTGTGGCAAATGGGCTTAGCTGCTCTATAGCATGTGGGATCTTCCCGACCCAGGGATCGAACCTGTGTCTCTTATGTCTCCTGCATTGACAGGTGGATTCTTTACCACTAGCACCACCTGTGAAGCCCCTAGTCCTCTGTTAGGTATGTCTTTTGCAGATATTTTCTCTCAGTCTGTAGCTTTTCTTTTCATCGTCTTTCACAGAGCAGAAACTTTTACTTTTAATGAAGTCTAATTTATCAGTTATTTCTTTCATGGATCATACTTTTGGAATTATTGCCAAACCCAAGGTCATCTAGATTTTCTCCTTTTTTTTAAAAAAAAAAAATAGTTATTTATTTAGTTAACTGTTGCTGGGTCTTAGTTGCAGCATGTGGGTTCTAGTTCCCTGACCAGGGATTGAACCTGGGTCTCCTGAATTGGGAGCATGGGGTCCTAGCCCTTGGACCACCAGGGAAGCCCTCTTCTATGTTATCTTCTAAGAGTTTTATACTTTTGTGTTTTACATTTAGGTCTGTGGTCCATTTTTGAGGTAATTCTTGTGGAGGATACAGGTCTATATCTAGATTCACCTTTTTCTTCACGTGGATCTCCAGCTATTCCAGCATCATTTATTAAAAACTCTGTCTTTGCTCCATTTTATTGCCTTTGCTCCTTTGCTGAAGATTAGTTGACTGTACCTATTGAAGTCTGTCTCTGGGCTCTCTGTTCTATTCGATTGACCTATCTGTCTGTCCTTTTGTGAATATCATCTTGATTACTGTAGCTCTATGGTATGTCTTTAAGTCAGGTACTGGCAGCTCTTCAACTTCGTTCTTTTCCTTCAATACTGTGTTGTCTATTCTGAGTCTTTTATCCTCTCTGTATAACCTTTAGAGTCAGTTAATATCCACAAAATAATTTGCTGAGGTTTTGATTGGGCTTGTTTTGAACCTGTAGAACAAGTTTGGAAGAACTGCCATCCTGACAGTGTTAACTGTCTATCCATTGACATGGAATACCTGTCCATTTATTTAGTTCTTATTTGATTTCTTTTGTCAGAGTTTTGTAGTTTTGCTCATACAAATCTTGTACTTATTTTGTTAGATTTATACCTAAGTATTTCATTTTGGGGGGTGTTAATGTAAATAGTATTATATTTTTAATTTAAAATTCCAGTTATTCATTGCTGTTACATCTGAAAGCAAATGACTTTTGTATATGAATCTTGTATCCTGCATCCCTGCTGTAATCACTTGTTAATTACAGGAGTTCCTTTGTAGAATCTTTTGGATTTTCTATATAGATTATCATATCATCTATGAGCAAAGAAAATTTTATTTCTTCCCTCTCAATCTGTATACCTTTTATCTCCTTTTCTTGTATTACTGCATTAGGACTTAACAGTATGGGAATTCCCTTAACTAGTGGGAATTCCCTGGAGGTCCATGGTTAGGACTGGGTGCTTTCATGGCCGGGGCCCAGATTCAGTCCCTGGGACAGGAACTAAGATTCCACGAGCCACAGAGCATGACCAAAGGAAAAAAAAGAAGTCCACTCTTACCAGTGCTATTTAATACTGTACAAAAAATCCTAGGCAGTACAATAAAGCAAGATAAAGACATACTTTAAAGAAAGATATAAAACTGTCTCTATTCACAAATGTCACTGTCTAGATAGAAACCGCCTCCCATCCCCCAAGAAAATCTGTTTTAAAAGCTCCTAGAACTACTAACCTGTAGAAGGAAATGGCAACCCACTCCATTATTCTTGCCTGGAGAATCCCAGGGACGGGGGAGCCTGGTGGGCTGCCGTCTATGGGGTTGCACAGAGTCGGACACGACTGAAGCCACTTAGCAGCATCAGAACTACTAACGGAGAAGGCAATGGCACCCCACCCCATACTCTTGCCTGGAAGCTCCCATGGACGGAGGAGCCTGGTAGGCTGCAGTCCATGGGGTTGCGAAGAGTCGAACATGACTGAAGCAACTTAGCAGCAGCAGCAGCAGCAGAACTACTAAGTGCATTTAGTATGATCCCACGACAAAATTTCTCTTTTCATATATTAGCCAAGAACAATTTAAACATTTAAAATACCCATAAGAAAAAAGAAAAAGTAATTAGGTACAAATCTAACAGAATATGTACATGGTCTCTGCCAAAAAGTACAAAACAGTGAAGAAAAAAAAATCAGAAACACTAAGTGGAGATATATTGTATTTATGGATTGGATGCCTCAATATTGTTCAGTTGTCAGTACTTCCCCAGTTAATCTACATATATTTTTAACAACCCCAAAGTCCTAGAAGGATCTCTTGTAGATACAAACCAGCTGATTCTAAAATTCACATAGAAGGCAAAGGAACTGGAATGGCTAAAATAATTTTTTGGGGAAAAAAAACTTGAATTCATACCACCTGATTTTAAGACTTATTATAAAGCTACAGTAATCAAGACAGTGGTTTTATTGAAAGGATAGACACATATAGACCAATGGAACATAGTCCATATCAAACCAACTCTTTGAAAATTTGTTGAAAGTCACTCAGTTGTGTCTGACTCTCTGCAACCCCATGGAGTATACAGTCCATGGGATTCTCCAGGCCAGAATACTGGAGTGGGTAGCCTTTCCCTTCTCCAGGGGATCTTCCCAACCCAGGGATCAAACCCAGGTCTCCTGCATTGCAGGCAGATTCTTTACCAGCTGAGCCACAAGGGAAGCCCTCAAAATTTGTTGAGACTTACTTTATTGCCCATATTATATGGTTCTACTTTCATAAATAATACTTGTTATTTACAGTTGCATTTTCTACATCAAATTTCGTTGATTAAAAGATGTGTTTTCCACATTGAAACATCTCTGAAATCAAGTATGCATCTGGCCATCAATGGCGTGGTATAGTTAACTGGCAATGGCCTTTCCTTCTTAGTGGTACTTAATAGCTTGTCTTATAATCAGTGATGGCTTACAGATGATGAAATTCAGTATGTTAGGTCAAGTTTTTTCATTGTTCAAGTCTCTATACTGATTGCTACTACTGCTGCTAAGGCGCCTCAGTCGTGTCCGACTCTGTGCAACCCCATAGACGGCAGCCCACCAGGCTCCCCTGTCCCTGGGATTCTCCAGGCAAGAGTACTGCAGTGGGGTGCCATTGCCTTCTCCGCTATACTGATTACTTTCCTGCTTTTTGTATCAATTATGAGAGAGGTATATTAAATTCTACTAAGATTATGAATTTTTTTCTCTTATTTCTGCATTTTGCTTAACATCTTGACCCTGTATTATTAGGTGCATATAAGTTTAGATGTATTTTTATCTTCCAAGTGAGTTAAAATCTTTTTATAGTGACTATTTTGTCCCAAGCCATAGTTTTTTATGTTCAACATAAATATAGCTGTCAGCCCTGGGATTTCTTTGGAAGGAATAATGCTAAAGCTGAAACTCCAGTACTTTGGCCACCTCATGCGAAGAGTTGACTCATTGGAAAAGACTCTGATGCTGGGAGAGACTGGGGGCAAGAGGAGAAGGGAACGACAGAGGATGAGATGGCTGGATAGCATCACTGACTCGATGGACGTGAAGTCTGAGTGAACTCTGGGAGTTGGTGATGGACAGGGAGGCTTGGCGTGCTGCGATTCATGGGGTCGCAAAGAGTTGGACACGACTGAGCGACTGATCTGATCTGATCTGCTATTTATGCTTTGTGCTTTCTTTTGGCTAATAATTGCTGTCAACCTTGCTGTATCCTTATATTTTAGGGATATAAACAACATATAGCTGAATTTTGTTTTCTAATCAAACATGGCAGTCTTTAACTAAAATGCTCAGTGCATTTACATTTATTATGATTACTAATATCCATAGATTTCTATAATTTTGGGGGGGAGGCAATTTGTCCTGCCTGTTTCTTTTGGATTAATGAGAATTTTTTTAGTGGGTATAGATTTCTAGATTTCTTAGAACATGCAAATAATGTAGTGAAAAGTAGAGCGGGTCTTCCAATGTCCTCTGTCATTTCCGCAAGGAGTCTGAGCTTGTGAAACACCATGTTTCATGTTTAATTAGCATCCTTCACTGAGCAGTTAATTCCTCAAAATTTTATTTGATTGCTTATTTATGATGGCAGTGGGTAGTGGGGAAAGAAATTATGTAACTTTTTCTTTTTAAAATTCATTGCAGGTCTGTTTTTGTTTACTGTTTTATCAACTAAGCCTAAGCTTTCTTGCACATCTTATGAATTAAAAAAAATTTTTTTTCTTGGCAAGCATTTTTTTCAGAAATGATGGTAAATTCTGAAAATTGTCAGCTGAGAAAAAAAAAATTGCTCTCATATTCAGGTTTTTTCCAAAAGAAAGTTATTACTTTATCATAGCTAAAATCCTAAACTTTCTTTGGTCTGCTTGATCTTTCATTTGAGGAATTAAAGTACCATTTATAAACTTCTAAGAGATACTAGTCTGACATGTTATTTATGGGTTCATATAGTAAACATAAAAACACGGACTGGTTCCATACTGAATTCATGATAGTGGTTTCCTTCAGGGAGGGAAATTGGACTAGGGAAAGAAAGATGAGGAGTTTATCTGTGCATTTTTTCCTATTCAGAAAATGAGCTGAAGGCAACAAAATGTTAACATTTATTAATTCTGAATGGTGCATGTACAAGGATTTGATATGTTAACTTGTGTAGTTTTCTATGTAATTTTTAAAGTTTGTAAAACTTCTGTGATTTTTAAAACGGAGGTTGCCATCTAGTGGACACATTTAAATAGAACTTTAAAAATCTGTGCTATTCTAGTGCACAGATTCAGTGAAGCTTTTCAGGCTTTCCAGCACATGTTAAGAAGGTACGCTCTAGATTAAGACCACAGACTTTGGAGTTGATCAAGCTGAGGTCCAAACCCTATTTACCAAGTAACCCTAGGTAGAATAACATTAGTTATAGAATCTGCCTGCAGTGCGGGAGACCAGGGTTCGATCCCTGGGTCAGGAAGATCCCCTGGAGAAGGAAATGGCAACCCCCTCATCTTCTTGCCTGGAGAATCCCATGGACAGAGGAACCTTGTGGCTCAGCTGGTAAAGAATCCATGGGTAGACCTGGCTCCGACCCCTGGGTTGGAGGGTAAAGGCTGGAGAAGGGAAAGGCTACTCACTCCAGTATTCTGGGCTGGAGAATTCCATGGACTCTACAGTCCATGGGGTTGCAGAGTCAAACACAACTGAGTGACTTTCACAGTCCGTGGGGGTCGCAGAGTCGGACACGACATAGTGACTATCACAACAATAGAGCACTCCTTTAAACCGGGTAAGGACTGCCCTAGACCTGGGGGGGCGGGGGTACAGAAAAGCAGAAGATGCATGCAGGCTCCCCTTCAAGTTTAAAATAAAGGTGTGTGTTGTTGGGGGTAAGGGTATATGTGCTGTTTTATAGTGAATGGTTAGAGGTTAGGTTTAAATCCCAGATCCCTAGTTATTAATACTCATATAACCTTAGTTAGATATTAATGTCATCCTGTGAGACTGGTACTTACCTAAGTTCCATACGAGACACAACTCTGCCTTGTCTGCCACTCTTCCTGTAATGCTTGGCATGTAAAAGGCCTTCAATAAGTATCTTCAGAATGAATGTCTACTTTAATAGTTTCTTATGCTGGTGGCTCAGACGGTAAAGTGTCTGCCTACAATGTGGGAGACCCGGGTTCAATCCTTGGGTTGGGAAGATCTCCTGGAGAAGGAAATGGCAACCCACTCCAGTATTCTTGCCTGGAGAATTGCATGGACGGAGGAGCCTGGCGGGCTACAGTCCACGGGGTCGCAAAGAGTCGGACACAACTGAGCGATTTCACACACACACACATGCATAGTAATTACTCAATAAATAGTAGATGTTAAGGAAATGGTAAAACTGTTCATGTTATATATATAGGTAACTCAATTTTGTAATAAATATATATTTATATGTTAAAACATATATACTTATTGAAGGCAGCAAAGTATCACATATATCCATCAATTTTGAGGAAAAGGATCTCAACCATGAAATGGCAAAGACTTGGTCTCTAATCCCTGTGTTTGCTGTAAAGAAATGTACATGAATAAAAAGGGACTGAGTTACCAAAATCCCTTAAAAAAAAAAAGTCAAATGGCCTACATCTCCTTCAACTGACTCTCAAAGATTTCTGCCAAGGACTTCCCTGGTGGTCCAGTGGTTAACATTCCACCCTTCCACTGAAGGGTCGTGGCTTTGGTCCCTAGTCAGGGAACTAATATTCCACATGCTATTTTGCATGCTGCATGGCATGGCCAAAAAAATATACTTCTGCGAAACACTCCCTAGAGTGGGCTTCTGAATTCTACAACCTTGATTTAAGTGTTCCTTTACTTACTTTATAGGGAAAAGTTTTGGGGGAAAAAAGGCAGTATTTATTAAAAAATAAAAACCAAATTTGAGTAATAGTAAATAATACAATTACTGCAATTAGACTGATATACTTTGACATTTTGTTTCACTATAACCTATGACTTTTCCTTTAACTTAGTCAAATTCACTCAGTTTGTATCATTTCAGCATCTGGGAATCTGAATTGCAATTATAACTTTATAATTCCAAGGCATAATATATGTTTTAACTGGAGAAAAACACAGTAACTTTAAAATAGTAATTGCTGAATGAAAAAATAAATATGGTAAGATTTCTGAAGCTTTAACACATGTCCATTCTTCACAGAAGAGGAATAAAATTAAAGGGATTTTTTTTTTTTTTTTTAAATCTTATATGCTCAAGGATGCATTTGTGGGCAGTAATGTTATTTCCATCAATGTAACAAACTGTAAGTGATAATTTACTTATAAATTCAATAGTAAATTGAACTAAGGAAATAATTTCATTGGTCTCTCAAACTTTTGAAATCTTAATTTCAGGCTTGTAGTATAATCACCTTTAAAGTGTCATAAGCCTCATAAATTGGTATGCATTTATGGACTCCTCAGTGGCTTGTCCATGCCTGTTACATACAGCTTAACTACATAATGTGAACTAGTGAGCAAGACCCTACACCAGAGATGTGTAGGTTGTGGAGAGTTTACAGTATTTGTTTATGTCCAGTTGCTAAGAGCTAGGCTACTGGAGCCAAATGCAACATCCACCCAATAAATTAACTTTTAAAACACTCTTGATATAATCCACTGACCCCATACCCCTAATATTCTTTAGCCTGATGGGCCACTGTTTTGAGACTCAGGCTTTAGGATAGTGATAGAAGTAATTTCACTGGTGTTCAGACTTTTCTTTCTTTTCATAAACTGCTGACAAATCAACAAAAAAAAGTCCCATTTTAAAAGATCAACAAAAAGCCCCATTCTAAAAGACCCTGACCCTGTTAATGAAAAATTTTATTAGAATTAATAGATTTATCAATTAAAATTTCTACATGACAGGCCCCTTAACCATGTTCTAAACACTTGTAGAACAAAATATTTAGCTATCTTTATTATAATTGGTTCTGACTGAAGCAAAACATTTAAACATATCCCCTTCTTAAAATAGGTTGTGCAGCCCAGATTTGTAAATTTATCATTTCAAAACTAGGAATGCACTATAGTTAGTATAATTAACAAAACGGTTATCAGGAAGCTTGTCATTCATATATCAAGCAATGTATTTTATATTCAGCAAACTTAATTTTATCAAATGTCCTTTAATTTCATACACAACAATATGATACATATTGTATAAGAAGCGCACAATAGTTTTGCAGTACAATTTCAAAGTGTGTACAAGTTGGAATACAGAGGTTGAACACTGGTGTGCTGACAGCATTTCTTGACTTTGGATAAACTGCATACAAAACTTACAATTCAAATATTAGCCAATCTGGAAACTTTGCTTCCCATAATATAAAAATGATACTTTGAGATGCAAAATATTTTTTACTAACAAACTATATAAACATTTAAAATAATCATTAAAAACTTAACTTTAGAATTTATAAAGATTAGCTATAAAAATATATTGGCAGTCACTTTTCTTATAAATGTACCATTCACTACATTACAAAATAGTCTCTAACATAAAATTGCCTTAGTAACTGTATTTAGAATCTGATAAACCTTACATTAAACTGATTATAAAATCCTCTTGGAAAACTTTGGTATGCATCTTCAGAAGGTTTTCAAAATACTCTATCTTAAGGGCCTGTAAACATTCCATTCTATTAAAGCACAACAGAGTAAGTAAGGTATATTCAACTGCATACAGAATATAGAATCAAAAAACAATTTATTAAATATTGGTAGAAAATCACCATTCCCAGAGTAACCAAAAAACTATTTAAAAGTATCAAACTTTTAAACAATTCTTTTTCCTTTCTGATAAAAAATGTTACAAAATCACCATACTCCATTCATGTACCTTAGATGTCTTTTAGGACAAGGCCTCAAAAATTGTTAACCTAGTCTCAAAACCCCTCCTGAGTCCAACGAACAGACTTTTAAAAACCCATTTGAGACCTGACAACGGAACAAGTATATATAATCAAGATACATAATTTATATATTTAGTTATGTATTAGCTTTTCTTTTCTATTTGCAATGTAGAATTTATTGGCAGAAACAGAACACACACACACAATTGAAGAAAGATAAATTTTAGGAAACAGAAATGCAAACCTGTAACGGTAAACTGATTTATTTGTAAAGATTTGATTTACCAAATTTCATCTTATCTACCATTTCTGGAATATTGGCAACTATTGTTATTTAGAAAATTTGAATTGGTGAAAGTTCATTTCAAATGTTTCTTGAGTATGTTTAATTTTTACAGAGCTTCCAGTTGTGCCAGTAACTTCCTTGAAGGTCTTTTTCCACTTTATCCTCTGTCACCAGATCTCTCATGTAAGGTATTTCTCTTTGAGTTGTAAAAACCTAAATAAAAAGCTTCATTTTTGACCTTTTAATTCATAAAACTCCACTAAAAAGAAATCCATCTAATTTTTAGGCAAGTCCACAAAAATATTTTCTTTCTTAAGAATCAAACACTTTTATTAGAATAAAGATCCTTCAAAGTTTTTAACTCTTCTATTAGAGTTTTGTTTTGATTTTCCAGAACTGCGACTCGATTTTCCAGGCATTTCACATATTCTTTCTTCTTTCTGCGACATTCTCGAGCAGCTTCTCTAAATATAAGCATTAAAAACCAATGTTAGAAAAAAGTTCAAATTCTTTAAATGGTAAATGTGTGCTGTGTGTGTGCTAAATTGCTTCAGTAGTGTCTGACTCTGCCACTCTATGAAGTGCAGCCCGCCAGGCTCCTCTGTCCATGGAATTCTCCAGGCAAGAATATTGGAGTGGACTGCCATTCCCTTCTCCATGGGATCTTCCTGACCCAGGAATCGACCCGGCACGTATTATGTCTATTACATCTAACCTGCATTGGTAGGCAGCTCCTTTACCACTTGCACCACCTGGGAAGCCCAGGTGAAAAAAGTTAGAAAAAAGTTCACATTCTTTAAATGGTAAATGCACTTCAGTAATTTTCCCTGGTCATCCTTTTTCTCCCCTCATTAAAACAAAATTAGGGTATCATCTATATACAGTGAGTGCAGAATTCAATTTGCTATGGCAAATGCATGCATGCACCTATATAACCCACACATCCATCGAGTCAGACATGTTTACTGCCCCAGAAGTCCCCTCTTATCACCGGAGATGAAGTTTTTCCTATTCTGTAACAGAATTTCCTTCAGACAACAGTTATCCAGAATGCACTCTTGTGTCTGGTCTCCTGTCACTCAGTGTATTTTTGAGGTTTATCCATCCTCCACTGTATGGATATCATTACATTTTATCATGTTTGGATACATGGATAAACTGGATACAGTTTATCCATTCTGTTGAGCCATTTACTAGTTTTAGCTGCTACGCATGTCCTTGTGCCAGTCTCTGAGAACATATGTCCCATTTCTCTTGGATGAACACCAAGAAGTGAAATGTGTGGGTCCTCTGGTTACCTTTGGACATATAAGTCCTCTAAACTCCAATTTTTAATTATAAACAATGTTTTGATACTCAGTTTTGTACATGTCCTGTTAGAATATTTCTGTGGATTTTCATTGAAGTTTTATATACATATACAACAAGTAAAGTATTTTGAATTTTTTTTTGAACTAAAAACTGAAGATATTATTATCTGCAACTTGCTTTTTTTGACACATACTATTTTAATGATGTCTCTATATTGGTACACAGTTCTTTGTCATGCAGGCATTTCATTGTTAATTTCACTTCCCTAACTACTAGTGAAACGGAACATTTTCAAAAGTTTAACAGTCTGCTCTGGGTCTGCTCTTATTTATTTGCCTGTTCATTCATACTTTTTGCCTATTTTACATTTAGAAATTACTATAAAGACACACAACCTAAGAACTCTCAATGAATTATACATACTAACCCATTATCTGTTTCTATATAATTTTCTAATCTACCACTTGATTTCTGATATTTTTATTTCTTATATGATAAATTCTCTTTTTTAGTCTTTTTCTTGGCTTAGATTAAAAACTACCATGCACTATATATTCCTAAATTTTATTTTCAAGAGTTTATTGCTTAATTTTCAGAGTTTGCTTTAATCCATCTGTAATTACTTCTGTATGTGGTATTAAATAGGAGTCCAATTTAATTTTCTTCTGGATGTGGAGTTGTGTATCATTTCAAAAACATATTCAACTTTTTTTCAGTTGGGTTGTACTTATTAATTCAGATGATCTTTATATTTTTTCAAAGAAATCTTTTTTTGGGGGGGCAGATATGTTGCTAATATCTTCTATAGGTTTGAAGTTTATATTTTCACTTTCTTTTAATAAGTTACTGATTTTAATGAAGATTCATCAATCTTTCATGTTAATTTTTTATGTGTGTGTTATTTTAAGGAATCTTGCCTACACTTGAAACTATGAGATTATATATTTTCAACCTAAAAGTTCTTTAAAATTTCACCTTTCACATACTCTTTAATTCATCTGCTATGGTGTGAGGAAGAAATTTGAAATTTTTTCACATAAAGTAACTATCCTAGCATCATTTATTGGAGTCCCTCCTTCCCCCAATAATCTGCCCTACCAAGGTTTCATGTATTCACAGATGTGTTTCTGAGCTCTCTACTCTATTTCACTAGTGATTTTGTTTACCTCGATGCCAGTATCACATTATTTTAATTCACGGTTTAAACAAGATTTGATTATCTCCTCATCTTATTCTTGTCTGGAATATTTTGGCTGCTCTTGACCCTTTTTTTTACTCTTTTATAAATTTTAATATCAACTTGTCAAGTTCTTCAAACAACCTGTTTGGGTTTTGATTGGAACTGCATTGAATCTATGGATCAATTGGGGGGAAAAATAGTCATCTTTATAATACTGAGTTTCTGTATCTGTGGACATTGTATATTTCTCCATTTATTTATTAGATCTTCTTTAATGTCTCTAAAAAACAATATTTTCCATAAGCGTCCTGGACATCTTTTGTTAGATTTATTCTCATATATTTCATTTATTGATAATATAAGTATCTTTTAAATAACTATTTACCAAACTCTTTATTGCTGATGTGAAGACGACAGTTGATCTTTGAAACTGATTTTATATCTAGTAACCTTATAAATTCATTACTTACAGTAATCCTTCTCTAAATCAAAATTTTTTTTTTTAAATCAGGCAATCACACAAAAAATAGTAACAGCTATTAAATGAAGAATCATTTAAATCCTTGTAATATCCCCTCTTTTTTCCTGATTTACTAAACTGGCAAGGATTTCTAGTATAGTGTTGAAGAGAACTGGTTCTTTTTCATTTCTAGAGAGTTTGCAGATTATTCTCCTGGATATTCTAAGCAAATGAATGTATCTTTGTTAAAATTAAAATAGCAGTTTTACTTTTCTTCTCCAATTTTTATCATTTTTATAGTCTCTTGATCTTTGATGATTTTCAATGACATCCTTTTCTAAATATGAAAAACATGCTTCTTTCCATCTCTCTTATTAGATAACTGAAGACTTCACAACACTCATTCTGTTGTCTGCTCTTTCTGCTGACTCTTGCTTCTAAAAGGCTGTGTGGTATTATTCCTCAAGACTCTGGACCCTAAAACCTGGACCCATGAATTTAAATCCTACCTCTTATCACTTACTGGGCAGTGTAATCTTGGTCAAGTAACTAGACTTCTCTAGGCCTCAGTTTCCTTAAGAAAATGGAAATAATTTTTTGTGAAAATGGTCTAAGGGCTTGGCATATATAACGGAGGCCTAATTCTTCGGGTATTCTGATCTTTCAACTTATATTTGTTAGAATTCAATGTGTAGGAATTCTTTAGAGCCTGTGTTGAGGTTGCTCTCTCCAAGCAACCGGGGGCCCTATGAACCCTCACCCGTTATTTCTCTATTTTTTTGGACTGCACTGGACCTCTGTTGCTGTGCGCGGGGCTATTCTCTAGTTGTGGCACGTGGGCTTCTCACTGTGGCGGTTTCTCTTGTTGCAGAAGACAGCTATAGGGCGCACAGGCTTAGTGGCATATGGATCTTAGTTCCTGGACCAGGGGACTGAATCAGTGTCCCCTGCAGTGGCAGGCAGATTCTTAGCCACCAGACTATCAGGGAAGTCCCGATACCCATTTTTTAAGTTACAATTCTCAGCTTATGGGTGTAGATCTTCTTGGGTCTTGACCTCAAGGAAGAAAATCTTTGGTCCAGTTCTCCAAGGTGGAGTCCCTACGCTCTGTCCCTGGTCCCCTCTGCATACAAAAGCTATGCCAATTACAAAGATCTGAACTTATCCCCAGGAATATATAGCAGCTGCTTCAGTGCTTATTAACATCATGGTCCTGTGCTTCTGGTTCATTTCTAACCTCAACAGATCTCTTTCTGTATGCTCATCCAATCATGTAAAAGAATGGTTTTTATATTTCATCAAGCTTTTAAAAATATTATGCAGTTGAAGTTACACTGTCAGAAAGAGAAGTCTCACTCTAGTAATTTTTAACAAGTCTTCTGGGTTTCCTAGGTACACAATCATATCATCAGCAAAGAAATAGGATTCTTTTCTAATATTTACATGACTTATTTCATTTACTTGTCTTACTGTATTTGTTGGAACCTCCAAAACAACAGATGGTCTCTGCCTTGTTTCCAATTTTATTTACAGTGATAATTGCTCCCTTTTATTTTTAGTAAAACATTTTATCTTGAAGTAACTAAGTGTATCCATCTGCTCCTTTATGGTAATTTTTATTGCTCTAGAAAATTATCCTTTTATTCTGATTTTCTTACTCAAGAGGATCTGAAAATAGAACTTTATTAAAATTTTAAAAATTTGTTGTAATCTGTAGCTATTTACCCTTTTTTGTTTCTAATATAGTTTATTGGTATCTTTTTTCTTCTCCCCTGAACACACTGCAAAAAGCTATCCATTAGATTATTTTTCTCAAAGAATTAGTTTTAATACCAGATGTACATGAGATGCAAACAGCGTTGTTTAAAATATATAGTAAATGAAAGGTAATGTTTCTGGGGGTTAAATGACTACTACATTTTCACGATCAAAATTCATTTTTAAGAACTATTCTGTATCCATAAGTATACTAGGTATTATGGCAGAAACCTAGTAATTCTTCCCTATTCTTACTCTAGTCAACAAACAGCAAGCAGCAAATTATTATTTTCACTTAACTTTGTCAACCCAACAAGAACAATACTGTTTAAAAAGTTTTTCTTAAGAGTGCTATTTGAAGAACACAACAGAAATGGAAGAGCTCTAGGTCACATATTAATAAGAGACTGTGCAAAGGGACTCACTGAGCTGCTAGAAACATACAAGACAGATTAACAATTAAAATAGAACTGATACAAACTCTTCTCATTTCTAACATATAATCTCAGTTAAAATCTTTCTGAGATTTATAAACACGCATCACCCATTCTGATAGTATAATTTTACTACTTACCTGTTTTTCATCAACCTTATTTCTCTTTTCAGTTGGGGGTCATCTGTCTTGGATGTCTGAGATGTAAGGGTCACGGGAGATGTCATCACCACAGTCTGTGGTAGTGAAGTAGCTGAAGGTGTAGTACGGATCTGATATGTCTGCATATCTCCTGACGCAGCTGTGTGGTCCAAAGAATGAGTTAAAATTCATACGTATCTTTCAAAGTACTCTGGATGCTTTCCATAGATACTTAAGCATACTTACTTTGTACAACAACCTGGTTGCTGGGCACAAGTATTTGTTGTCCATCAGAAGTCTGTGCGTACTGGAGAATTGTTGTACCTTGCTGAGTACTGCCTGAATTTGTCATGGTTAATGTCTGAAGGCCCTGTACTCCATCTGTGCCTGGACTGGCCAGCTGTAAGGCTCCATTTGGGGCAATGGCAACTTTAACCAAAGAGAAAACATAGCTAATGTAAGGCTATACAACATACTTACTACAAAGGACTGGTAAACAAAACAATCGCTTTTTATTAAAACAGGTTTAAATGCAATTTCACTTGATGACTGTTGGTTACTTTTGTTGAGCTCCATGTAAAAGAAGGAAAATTTGGCATTTCTTGATAAAATTTTGTATTTCAGATAAAAGTTTGCACTAATCTTAAATTTAGTCTTAAATTATACAATAACTGGTCATTTGGGGCTCTATGGAGCACTACATGCTAATTGTTAATGTTGTCACAGCAGTTCTGGGGCATGAGAAGGGGATACCACTGACAACTAACTTTTAAAGCAAAAGTAAGTAGAAGGAAAGAGTAACACAGTCTGTAATTTTTATTTAAAAGCATTAGAAAGATTTTATCTTAAAATTTTTTGACTAGGTAAGTGTGCCTATGGAATTCAGAAAGGATAAAAGGTTACGTAATGAAAAAATAAATCTTCACAGGCTTTCTCAGCTCCACTCTCCAGTGGTGACACTGTTTCTAGTTATCCTCAGCCTTTCCCTACTGCCACACCACAAATACTCCCACATAATTTATAAAATGACTTCAGAAGAAAAGACATTCAAGTTTTTTAGATGTAGAGATTTGTTTTAAATTTACAGTAGCACTTACTTTCATCTCTTTCCCTGTAACAGACACTACATACACACATGCTGCTGCTGCTGCTAAGTCGCTTCAGTCGTGTCCGACTCTGTGCGACCCCACAGACGGCAGCCCACCAGGCCCCCCTGTCCCTGGGATTCTCCAGGCAAGAACACGGGAGTGGGTTGCCATTTCCTTCTCCAACGCATGAAGGTGAAAAGTGAAAGTGAAGTAGCTCAGTCCTGTCCGACTCTTCGTGACCCCATGGACTGCAACCTACTGGGCTCCTCTGTCCACGCGATTTTCCAGGCAAGAGTACTGGAGTGGGGTGCCATCGCCTTCTCCGACATACATACATACATAAATATATATAAAAAGGAAAAGTCTGGCCTTCCCTGGTGGTCCAGTGGTTAAGAATCTGCCTTGCAAGGCAGGGGACACAGGTTCGATCCCTGGTCTGGGAAGATCCCATAAGCCACAGGGCAACTGCGCCGGCCTGCCCCAGAGCCCATGCTCCATAATAAGAGAAGCTGCCACAGTCAGAAGACTATGCACTACAACCAGAGGGCAGCCCCTGCTTTCCACAGCTAGAGAAAGGCTGCACGCGGCAATGAAGACCCAGTGAGCCGATAAATAAAAAATAAAATATATTAAAAAAAAAGTAAAAGGCCCATTATCCCTATTTATTCCACTTGCCATTTCCTACCACCCTCTTGAGGTAACCATTATTTTTGGTGCACATCCTTCCTGGCATCTCCCTATGCTCATATAGACTGATATATAATATCAAAATACAGGGACTTCCATGACGGTCCAGTGGTTAAGAACTGCCTTGCAATGCAGCAGACAGAGGTACCTTGCATTCGTTCATCCCCTGTCGGGGAACTAGGATCCCACATGCTGCAGAACAACCAGGCCTGTGTGCTGCAACGACTGAGCCCGTGGCCACAACTAGGGAGTCCGTGCACCACAACTAAGACCCGATGCATGTATCTATTCACACACATTATAGATACACGTCCTCTGATTTATGCAAATGTATACATTAATACAGAAGTGTTTTCATTTTTGCAATATATCTTCCTGTACTTGATTAACATATGTATTTACCTGGTTGAATTTACTCTCTATCTGTACTATTCAGTATAGTGGCCATGGGCCACATATGGCTATTTAAATTAATTAAAATAAAAAATTCAGTTCCTCAGTCTCACCAGGTGCTCAGTAGTCACACAGCTTAGGAGCTACTGTACTGAACAATGCAGATATAGAACATCTGCATCACCAAGGAAGTTCTGCTGCATCAAACTGCCCTTAATACAACATGTACTGTTCTGTACTTGGATTGTAACATATGAAATACTGGCCTAAGTTTCTATATAGTTTTCATAATAGTAAACCATGTATCATAACTTTTGCTAATACGCTGTCGTAAATATTTTTGGAAATAATAATACATGTATGATTAAAAAAATTCAGTTTTGTTTAAAATGAAAAGTGAACCTCCCAACTGCTTCTAAGCTCTGCTCCTAAGTTTCCTTCCTTGCAACCACTTTTCCCAGTTTGTGTTCTCAAAAATATTCTATATATATTCTTAAACTACATGTTCATAACACATTTTACTGAAAGCCTACTATGTGCCAGACCCAATATGCCAAGGTTATAGTTGTGAACAAGACAAAGTTCTCTCCCTCAAGGAACTATATTCATAAATCAAATAAGCTAATCTATAATTATATATATTCTATAATTAAACAAATATACTTTAAAGCATTTACATGTAATTATATTGGAAAAGTACCTAAGAAAATAAAGGGTGGAGCAATATATTTTAGCCACAGTGGTCTCTCTGAGGAGGTGACACTTAAGCAGAGCAAGAGTGAGGATGTAAGCCATGTGAGGATCTGGGTCAAGAACGTGCAGGTGGTAGGGATGACACCTCCAAAGATCCTGAGGCAGAAATGAGCTTCATGTGTTTAAGCAGCAGCAAGAAAGTCTGTGTGGCCAAATGGCATCAAGTGGCAGGAGATGAGACCAGAGTAGGCAAAGCCAGATCCTGAATGCAGGACGTGTAGGACTTATTCTAAATGTGTCAGAAAGCCACTGGAAGATTTTGAGCTAAAGTGGCATAATCTAATAGACATTTAAAAGAAACTGCTTTGGCTGCAATATTGAAAACTATCAGAGCAAGAATGGGAAGCAAGATAACTAATCGGATACTGCAGTAGTTCAGATGACAGTATAAACCCAGGTGGTAGAGATGGTGAGAGGTGGTTAGAATAGGACAGCTGTTTTGTGGCAAGAGCCAATTAGACTTAAAGAACAGGGCTTATGAGAGAAGGGAGAGGTTATTTACAGATGGGACAACGCAAATGAATTTCTTGGGGGTGATGAAGTATCTTGATTGTGGTGGTGCTTAGGCAACTCCATCTGTCAAAACTCACAGACTTACCCCCAAAATAAGTATGTAAGCTATGTATCACTAGCAAGCTGTGTGACTTTAGGGATAGTAATTGTCTAACTCTCTAACCTCAGTTCCCTCATAAATTGGTAACCGCCCACCTTACAAAATTGTTGTAGGGAATAAATGAGATAATGCTAAAAAAGAACTCTGCATTATTTCTGGCTCAAAATGTTACTTATTATCCTTTAATACTCATCACTATTAAAGCATGACAGTCTATACCAGCTTCTTCACCCAGGAAGGTTATTTTCTGTGTCTGTCAGGTGGGAAATGCCTCCGGTACGTACTGTACTGTCCGGTGCTGGTCTGATAGATGGGAGTTGGAACAGACATAGAAGTGACAGCAGAGACTCCAGGGTTTTCTCCGTCTCCTTTTCTGCCCCGTATATCTTCAGAAGATAGGTCTTTCAAAATCTTTCTGTGAAAAATAGAACTCAATTATTAATGTTGGTAATGAGGACAACTTTACAAAAAGAAATTACTAAACCTCTTTCAATTTCAGGTTAAAAATACAGTGATCTAGGAGACACCTAGAGTTGGACACGACTGAAGCGACTTAGCAGCAGCAGTAAACACCTCAACTGTGGTGTCAAGGAATCATTTGTTTAGCACATACTATTTTTTTATCTCAAGCTAGGGATAGTGAAAGACAAGAAAGCCTGGTGTGTGCTGCAGTTCATGGGGCTGCAAAGAAGCAGACATGACTTAGTGACTAAACAACAAGACGTTGTTTAGCAGGCTGGTTACATTTTAGTTTATGATGACCTGAAAAGAGACAACGAACAAAGACCCACAGAGTGCCTTTCCAACAACAAGGCCCTTGCAGAGGTAGAAAAGGTCTCTTTATAGGAGAGGTGGCTCCACTGTGAGTACAAGGTGCTATTCATTTTCTAAACAGTGTCAGTTACCTTTATTTAAAAAGATCAAATTGGGGACTTTCCTGGCGGCCCAATGGTCAAGAACCCACACTTCCACTGCAGAGGGCACGGGTTTGATTCCTGGTCTGGGAACTAAGATCCTACATGCTGCATGGTGCAGTGATCAATCAATAGATTAAACTTATTTTTCAACCTTCAACTCTATAAAGGAAGAGAAACCTATAGTTCTCAGAAAGAAACAAGAAGATTAAAAATACTACTCTAAGACTGGTGGTTGCCAAGGTGGAAGGGGATGAACTGGGAGTTTGGGGTTAGTGAATTCAAACTGGTAATATTTAGAATGGATAAACAATACCCTACTGCATAACACAGGGCACTACAGTCGATATCTGGTGATAAACCATGTGTAAAAAAATGTATATATGTGTGTATAAATTAGGGGGATAGAGTCCATTTTCCTAACTTTGATGGAAATTATAAAAAAAATACTATAAAAACAGAGTACCTTGTGATAAATAAAATTCATTATTTTAACAAGAAGTATACTTGACTCCACAAAAATAAGGCAAAAATAAGGGAATGGAAAAAGATGCCTTGCTGAAAAGAAAGGTCTTCCAAAACACAGCTGGGGATGGAAGGAGCATTATTTGTTTCTGAGAAGAAAAGAAAAAAGAAATTTTTACTCAAGAATTCCACGTTTGTTGGAGAAAAATTAGAAAACCTTAACTACTTGTGCAAAAACAGTAACAAAAAAGAATCACAAAGAAAAACAAAATAACCCTTAGCATTAAAAGAGATCTTTCATGTTACCTATGCTAAAATTCCAGTCCATTCAGGAATTCTCTAACATTACTAACAGCTTCTATTTATAAGAATAAGGCATCCACAATTTCACAAAGCAAACTATTCAATTATTGGATGGCTAGAGCTCATCCTTGTTTAGATTCAAAGCTAATTCCACCCAGTGAAACCAGAGAAAGTTAAACTTTATACCCTAATCCTATATCCATGCCCTAGCTTTGCAGTATCTGACAACTGCTTCAGGTGTTCTTCATTGGCGGCCAGATAACTTCAGATCCTTCAGATGTTCTCTTATCACATGTTGAAGATCCTTTCCCAGCTTGGTCCCCTTAACCTGGACAGTCTTCCCAGCAAGAACTACAAGTGTAGAGTACACTACCAGAAGTTCCACAGTGGAGAACAAAGGACGTGGCGGTCCTGTGAACTCTGTGTTAGCCATCTGCAGAACCGCCACTGTGCTTCCCAAACCTGCTATGTACCAGAATCATCTGGAGAGGCTTATTGAATCCAGGCTCCCAAATGGCGCCTCTGATGATTTGAGTGAGCTGGTCAGGACAGAGCTCGAGAATACATTTAACAAACTGCCTGCATGGTCCTAAGCAGCCAACCTTGCCTGAAGAGGTGGAATGCTGTGCCCATCTTTTTCAGTTTTAAGTTACGAAAGATTTTGAGCACAGAAAGTACAGAAGGGCTTCCCTGGTGGCTCAGTGGTAAAGAATCTGCTGGCCAATGCAGGAGCCACTGTTCAATCCCTGGTTCCTTGAAGATCCCACACGCTGTGCAGCAATTATGTCTGTGCCACAACTACTAAGCCTGTGCTCTAGAGCCAGAGAACTACAACTCCTGAGCGCGTGCACCCTACAGCCCGTGCTCAGCAACGAGAGAAGCCACCACAATGAGAAGCCTGCACGCCACAGCTAGAGAGTAGCTCAAGAGCAGCTCACCTCAACGAGAGAAAAGTTGTGCAAGACCCAGCTCAGCAAAAAAAAGGATAGAAGGTAAAACACCTATGTACCATATACCAGGAATCAACTGATTGCCATTTTGCCATGTTTGCTTCAGATACCTCATTTTAACAGGAATTAAGTTACATATATACCAAAATGTCACCACCAATTCCTTTCCCTTTTCCCTCTCAATGAGTGCCATTATCTAAATTGTTATTTATCATTCCCGCATATATTACTTTATTTTTACTATATTTTGAGATACTATTTGCCATTGTCTTACATTCTTCCTCATCCTCCTTATTCAACCTTGGAGCATCTTAAAGAGCCGTCTTTTGGACTTCTCCATCTACATTCTTTCCAATGAGCTCATCTGTCCCAAAGGCTTGAATACCTTGTGTACACTGATGACCCCTCAAAATGGTATTTTCTCAGCTTCTCTCCTGAACTCGAAACTCACATATCCAATTGTCTATTGAATGCTTCCATTCAATAGGCACCTCAAACTTAATACCTCCAAATCTAGTATCAGATATCCTACCCCTGGCAGTCTTACCCATGTCAGTAAATATCAACTCTACTTTTCAAAAATTTTGGAGTTGTCCTCTTTCTCACAACCTTTATCCAATTCATAAACAAATCTCATTGTCTCTATCTTGAAAATATATTCAGAATCTTACCCATCCTCATCACCTCCACTATAGTTCCCCAAGTCCATGCCACCAGCTCCTCCTGACCGAACAACAGCCTCTAGCAGGTTCTCCTTGCTACAGCCTGCTCTCCACACAACAACCAGTCATCTTTTTAAAATGTCAGTGAGATCAAATCACTCGTGTGCAAAATGGTTCCCTACCAGAATAAATGACAAGGTTGCCAAGGTTTGTCCCTGTGACTTCTTCCCTTTATAGTCACCATCCAGCCATCTTGCTACAAGATTATCAATTTTACTGATTCCACACCCCCTACCCCCGCAAAGAACCACCTTTCAGTTATATTATCTCTATTTGTTTTCTCTTTAAGTTCACAGGTTTCTGCTCTCCCACACCCCCACGTGCGCCACTTTGTCTTGCAGGATGTTAGTTCCCCAACCAGGAACTGAACCCTCCAGCAGTGGAAGCATGGAGTCCTAAGCAACAGACTGCCAGGGAATTCCCTGATTTCTGCTCTTAATCTCTATTATTTTGTTTCTCCTGCTTGTTTTAAGCTTATTTTGTTTTTCCCCCAGTTTCTTAAAGTGAAAGCTGAGACCGTTGATTTGAGACCTTCCTTCCTATAAAGTGTTTTTAATAAGGTAAATTTCCGTCTATTTCCTACTGATTTGTTATTTCCTACAGAGTTTGGTATTTTGTATTTTTATCTTTCATTAAGTTCAATGTTTTCTAATTTCCCTTAAGATTTTCTGTTTGGTCCACAGATTATTTCTAAGTGTGTTAATTTCTGTATGGAGATTTCCTGTTATCTTTCCTTTATTGGCTTTAGTCTAATTCAAGTATGAGTAAAGAACTCTGTGTAATTTCAATTTTTCTTAATTTGTTAAGGTTTGTTATGATCCAGGACGTGGTCTTTCTTGGTGGATATTCTTTGTGCACGTAGGTGAAGTGTTCTAACAATGCCAATTAGATCCAACTGGTTGATGGTATTGTTCAGTTCTATAATCTTGCTTATTTTCTGCTGTAACTTCTGTTGGATACTAAGATAGATGTACACAAATTTTCAACTATAACTGTGGATTTATATTGCTTTTCAGTTCTGTAAGTTTTTGATACATGTATTCTGAAGCTCTGTTGTTAAGTGCATACATATTTAAGGTTGTTATATCTTCTTGGTGAACTGATTTTCTCTTTATCTCTGATAAATTTTTTTGCTCTGAAGTCTATTTTGTATGATACTAATACATCCACTTTATTTTTGTTTTCATTATGTTATTTCTCTTGGTTATATGTATAGCAATAGTAGTAGTGGTTTATAAGGTAAATATGTTCAGTATTTTGAAGAACTGCCAGCTTGTTTCCACAGACACTGTCCCCCTTACCAACATATGTTATGCTTTGTTTGGGATTTTTTAAGCATCCTACTAGGTTTGAAGTGGTATCTCATTACTTTGATTTGCATTTACCTAATGATGGGGCAGAAGGAGAAGGGGATGCCAGAGGATGAGATGGCTGGATGGCATCACTGACTCGATGGACGTGAGTCTGAGTGAACTCTGAGAGTTTGTGATGTACAGGGAGGCCTGGCGTGCTGCAATTCATGGGGTCGCAAAGAGTCAGACACGACTGAGCGACTGCACTGAACTGAATGACAAATCATGCTAAACAATTTTTTACATGCTTATTGGCCATTTGTGTTTCTTCTCTGGATATTCTAGTCTTTTCCTCATGTTTTAACTGGGTTATTTAACAATATTCAGTCTTCCAGTTGATGAACATGTAATGTCTCTTCAGGTAAGATTTTTTAAAATTCCTCTCAATGAAGTGTTATAGTTTTCAATATGCAAGTATTAATATTATATACATCTGTTAAATTTACTTGACTGGTCAAAAAGTTCATTTAGGCTTTTCCATATGGAAAAAACCCAAACAAACTTTTTGGCTGATCTGATATATAATTTGGATTTATAAATTTAATTTCAAGTATTTTATACAGTTTATGTTGTTATGAGTAGGACTGTTTTCTTAATTTCATTTCTGGATTGTTTATTGCTAATGTAGAGAAATACAATTCATTTTGTATCCTGCAATCCTGCTGAACTTATTATTTCTACTTTAGTGGATCCTTTGGGATTTTCTATATACGTAATCACTGTCATCTGCAAACTTTTATTTCTTCCTTTCCAGTATGCTTTTTATTTAATTTTCTTAACTGCCTGAGAGTAGAAGTAATGAGATATTCACAGCCTTGTCTTGTGCCTGCTCTTAGGAGGAGAAAATATTCAATCTTTCTCCATTAAATATGTCAGCTACAGGCTTTTGTAGATACTTATCATCAAGTTGAGGAAATTCCCATCTACTTGTCTGATGAGGATTTTTATCATTAAAGGGCACTGCGTGTGTGCCTGGTCATTCAGCTGTGTGTGCCTCTTTGGACTGCAGCCTGCCAGGCTCTTCTCTCCCTGGGATTCTCTAGGCAAGAACACTAGAGTAGGTTGTCATTCCCTCCTCCAGGAAATCTTCCCGACCCAAGGATCGAACCTGTGTCTCTTGTATCTCCTGAATTGGCAGGCAGATTCCTTAGTGCTAAGTCATTGGGGAAGCCCTTTAACCCCGATTTCATCAAATGCTTTTTGTGTCTGTTGAGATGACTATACGTTTTTTGGTTTTATCCTACAAATATGATTTATTACATTAATTGACTTTCAGATGTTAAACCAATTTTCCATTCTTGGAATAAATCCTACTCAAGTATGGTATATAATACCTTCTATTTGTTAATTTGATTTACTAGTATTTTGTTGAAGATTTTTGTGTCTGTATTCACAAGGAATACTGGTATACAGTTTTATAATCTCTTTTAACTAGTGAGTTTAAGTCATGTGCTCTTTTTTTTTTTTTTGGCCACACCACAGGGCATGTGGAACCTCCCTGCTCATGGATGGAACCCATGCCTCCTGTAGTGGAAGTGCAGTCTTTTTTAACATTGGTTTTTATTATAGAGTGTAGTTGCTTTACAGTGTTGTATTAATTTCTGCTGTACAGCAAAGTGAATCAGTTATACATACATATATATCCCCTCTTTTTAAATGTCCTTTCTGTTTAGGTCACCACAGAGCATTAAGTTGAGTCCCCTGTGCTACATACAGCAGGTTCTCATTAATTTATCTATTTTATACACAATAGTGTATATATGTCGATCCCAATCTCCCAATTCATCCCATTCACCCATCTTGGTATCTGTAAATTTTTTCTCTACATCTGTGTCACTATTTCTGCTTTGCAAATAAGTTCACCTGTACCATTTTCCTAGATTCCAAATATAAACAATATTATACAATGTTTTTCTCTTTCTGACTCACCTCACTCTGTATGGCAGAGTCTAGGTCTATCTATGTCTCTGCAAATGGCACTATTTTGTTCCTTTTATGGCTGAGTAATATTCCATTGTGTATATGGACCATATCTTCTCTTATCCATTCCTCTGTTGATGGACATTTAGGTTGGAAAGTGCAGAGTCTTAACCACTGGCGCACCAGGGAAGTCCCATGCTCTCTTAATATAATTATTGATACTGGTGGAACTAACATTTTATTATTTGCTTTTTTAAAAAATTCTTCTGCATTTGAGTTAAGAGTTTTAAAAACTCTATTTTAATTTACCTATTGTGTATTTGACTAAATCTCTTCGTATAGTTTCTTTAGTAGTTGCTCTGGTGTTACAATACAGATGACAAGTCTACTTAGTCAATGTATTACCACTTGAAGTGAACCTTAGAAACCTTACTACCATATTAAATCCCTACCTTATCCCATTTATCTTGTAAGTTGTCTTATATATTACCTCTGCATACACTGAAAGCCCCATCAGTGTCATTTTTCAACTGTCAAATACATTTCAACTATCAAACTATTCACAGAAGAACGGTCTATTTGCCCAAATCTTGCTATTCCAAGTTTCTTTTGGTCTTAATAACTTAGTAGTTATTTTAGAGCAACTCTACTGTTAATGATTTCTCTTAGTTTTCTTTTATCTGAGAATACTTAGTTCAACTCCATTTCCTAGGGTTATTTTTCAAGACACAGAATTCTGGATTAACAGTTCTTTTCTTTCAGCACTTTAAAAATGCTATTCATTTCTTCTAACCTGCAGTTTTGGTGAGAAATCTAGAGTCTTTCACAGCATTCCCTTATAAGTGGTATGTCATATAAGTGGTTGCTCACAATATGTGTTTATTTCATAGCTATGTGATTATGGTATGTCTGGGCAGAGGTTTCTTTGTGTTTTATCCTGTTTAAGATTTGCCAAGTTTTCTGAATCTGTAGGTTTCACTGAACTTGGGAACATTTCAGTCATTATTTCAAAAACTATTTTTTCTGCAACATACTTTTTTTCTGTTCTATGACTCGCATGACACAATGTTAAATCTTTGGGTACTGTTTCTCCAGTCCCTGAGACTTAATTTTTCTGATCTCTATTCTTCAGACTGGATGCTCTCCATTGAACTATCTTTAAGTTGAGTAACTTCTTACCTCTGTTCTCCTATTGAATCCATCCAGTGAGGTTTTTTTTCTGTTAACTGTATTTCTCAGCTATAGAATTTCTATTTTGTTCTCTTTATATCTATTTTTTTTCCTGAGAGTTTCTATCTTTCCATTCATTTCAAGAGAATCTACCCTTACTTGTTAGTCAGAACATTGCAGTAATAGCTCCTTTAAAGTCCTTGTCATATAATTCCAGTATCTTATCTTGTTCATCTAGGAGATGATGGCATTTGCTGATAGTCTTCCTTACAATTTAAGATTCTTCCAGGTTCTTTGTATGCCAAGTAATGGACATTTTCAATATTATGACACCTGACTCTTAAATCCTGCAGAGAATTTTTGATATTCTTCTTTTAGCAGGCTATCAACCTGGTTGTGTCTAAGCCACAAGTCCTGATTGGCCTTCTGTGCATTGTAGTTCCAACATCCGTTTCCGTTTTCAAAGACTCTGCAGTGCTCTTCAGATTTGACCCTGTGTGCACCATGTAGTGGCCAGTTTGGAACTTGACCTATGATCTGCCGTATGTATAGTTCAGTTCTCAAAGTCTATGTATGCTAGGAAAGTCCATTTTTATTCTTTACTTGCTAAAAATATGAGTAGGTGCTGAATTTTATTAAGTACTTTTTCTGCATTTGAGTTGATTATATATTGTTTCTTTTGATTCTCACTTATGATGGTTTATTTCCTCGTATGTTTGATTTCTGACTGTAAATCCATATTTGGTTGACTTTTGATAAATTCAGAAAACTTAACTTGGGGAAGCTTTGTTTCAGATGTTCTAGCTTCTTGTAGGGTTCTCAGCTTAATACAAAAATCTTGGGTTCATGGTCCCTTCCTGCAGAAGTAATGGGTATACCTTGGCTTTCATGCTTGCTTGCTTCTGCTTCCCATTCTGGTTTCAGCTAATGTACATGGCTTTATATTTATTGGAGTAGGGTTAGAAGACATTTCTATTATTTCCTATAAATGCACAATTCATTAGTAAGTATTTTATCTAGGAGCTAACTGTTTTGTGCTGAGAGAGCCCTATTTGAAAAGTAAACATTTTACCCATATTCCTTTGGTCATTATGTCTAACAGTCTAAAAGTAATTAATACAAGACTCTGGAAGACCATTCCAGTCTTATATGTTTCTGTCTGGTATATTTTTTACATTTCATTTTAAACTACTCAAATTAATCATTATTAAGTATTATTCTAAAAAGTCAATGGTATCTTAATGTCTTGGTTCACCATTCTTATATTCACATTCCTTTTGTTTCATTTCATTTTATTCTTCCTGACATGTACCCTTTAGTAATTTCTTGTATCAGCTTCAAATGATTTTAACTTCACCATTATTTCTGAGTGATTGTTCAGGTGGATGTGTAATTTCCGGCCAACTGATATGCTCTCTTGTCATTTAAAGATTTTAGTCCATTGTCTTCTAATACTACACTTCAAAAATCTGTTGTCTGTCTAATGGTCACATCTTTTCTCTTTGGAAGCTTTCTTCCAAAGATCTTATTTTTATTGCTTCATAAGATATATCTAGGTGTAAGTTTATATTAATTTATCTGGTTGGGACATTGTTTTCTAAAGCTGAGAAATTCCTTTCATACTGGATTACTCTTTTTTGAAGCCACACAGTATGGCATGTGGGATCTTAGATCCCTGATGAGGGATCAAACCCCCGCCACCTGCATAGAGGCATGGAGTCTTAATCATTAGACCACCAGAGAAGTCCCTGGATTACTTTTTTTTAGTTTCAGATTACGAGCTCCTTTTAGTAGGCTTATTTTTCACATACCCCTTCCCCCAAATTCCAGACAAAATTTCTTCTGTTCATTAACTGTTTATTCAGTAGAGTCTCAATTCCTTAACATGGTAACAAGGTTCTAAGTAACAAGGCTCCTGTTTACCTTTTCTTGCTAAACCAACCCATTCCTCTCTGTACCTTAAATTCCCAGTTCCCAGAACAGGCCAGCTTCTTCGATATCATATAATCCACCTTTATTACCCTGTTTCCTCAGCCTAAGAAGCTCTCTTTCTGCCTCACAAAACCTATTCCTGCTCCTAACTCTCAAAATTTATCAGACTGATAATGAACTAAATCACATATTTTATGAAGTCTTTCCCATTTGTTCCATCAGGCAGGAATGACCCTACACCCTATACAAAATTCTCTTATAAGATCTAAAACCTTATGCATTTGTTTATGTCTTTCAAAAACATTTCATCCTTTTCTGTCTCCCTTTCCTCCTACCCTCTAGTCACCAGGTTTTGTCGATTCTAACACAGAAATGTCTCAGATCCACCCATGTCAAAGATATCCCACTGCTGCTGCTAAGTTGCTTCAGTCGTGTCCGACTCTGCGACCCCATAGACAGCAGCCCACCAGGCTCCTCCGTCCCTGGGATTCTCCAGGCAAGAACACTGGAGTGGGTTGCCATTTCCTTCTCCAATGCATGAAAGTGAAAAGTGAAAGTGAAGTCGCTCAGTCGTGTCTGACTCTTCACAACCCCATGGACTGCAGCCAACCAGGCTCCTCCATCCATGGGCTTTTCCAGGCAAGAGTACTGGAGTGGGGTGACATTGCCTTCTCCGGATATCCCACTACCCTATATGAAATCACCCAGGTTATTTTAAAAGCTTTCTGTGAGTTGTACTACTTCAGCTCTCCATTACTTCAGCAAGTAATTATTAAGCATCCACTTTCAGCTGGTCGTTTTGATAGGTTCTGGAATCACAAAAAATAATGCATAGACCATGCCCATAAATAAACTGGAATTCTAATAGGATGAGATAAAGTACTATAAAAGGAATCAGTTACAGGATGCCACTGAAGAAAGACCTAACCTGGTCTTGGGAAGCTGCAGAGAAATAAACAAAGAATGCTTCCAGGAGGAAATGAGGCCTAGAATGTAGAAGAGTTGTGTTTCACCAAAGGGACACACATAAGGAAGAGACAAAAGCTAGGAGGCTAAGGAAGGGAACACAGAGTAGTTCAATTCTTAAAATCTACAGTCCTTTCAAATTACTATTAAAGTTAACTAAAAGTAAATACAGATATCTAATACTTTGCCAGAAGGTAAGTCTAAATTCCTCCTTAGGACAGCAACAGGGGCCCTTCATAACCTGGCTCAAGCCTATCTCTCTTAACACATGCCTTCTGATACAAACACATGTTCCTTCTTGATGTAATTTGCTTTGTATAACATCATTCAAACTCCTGTGGTTAATATAACACACACAGGATTTGATACATGAGCACTAACCTGTAAGATGGGCGCCGTGCTAGGATCCCGTGGGTTTTCTGTGAGGAGCCTATGCTGTCAGATGAGTCCTGAGACTCCTCACTCTCTGATAAAGATGATACCTGAAAAACAGAACTGGTTTTACTAAGATGAACAAACCAAGTGGGAAAAGAATTAAATTTCATTTTTACTTTCAGAAAAAATGATCTGTCTCCTACCACCCAAATTCATTTGTCATTAAATCTAAGGTCTAAAAGAAGAAAGAAAAAGAAAAAGGAGAAAGTTTATTTCAGGAGTCTAAACTATAGGAACAGGCTCAGAACTAAGATGTCTATCCCCCAAATAAAGCACTACTACTGCACTAGAGTTGTAAATATCAGTCTTGAGACTGATGCACACTACTCAGATTTTTTTTATCATTAATGCTATCTGATTTGGATTTTGGACATGCTTTGAAATGCTACTAGATATCCAACTAATATCTAGTTAATAGATGATGACATTGAGGAGTCTGCTGAATATACAAACCTGTGTCAGGGAAGAGCTCTGGGCTAGAAATATGTATTGGAAGTCAGCTCTCTAGGACAGTCCTTAAAGCCACAAGACTGAGTGAGCTCAGGAAGGAGAGATAGGACAAAACCCAGGGACATTCTTAGCAGTAAGAGGTTGGAAAGAAGGGGAGGAACCAGCAAATGAGGCCAAGAATAAGCCACCAGTGAGGCAGGAGGAATACCAAATGAGTGTGGTGTCCTTGAAAAACTAGCAAAGACGAGTATTAAGGAGAAAAGAATGATCAACCATGTCAAATTCTGCTAGCAGGTGAAATAATATAAGGACCCAGGACAACCATTAGATCTGGCAAAGTGGAGGTCACTGGCAAGGGCAGGTACAAACAAGTGAACTTAAAAATCTGTAATAATTAGCTTTATCTCATTTCATAATTGAATTAGTAAATACATGTAGAGCATTTAGTGCACGGCACAGCACAAGCACACATTAAATGTTAACTGCTATTAATAATAAACCTATTGATTGTTTGTGAAAGCCTCCTTGATATTTAACTTGAGATCTGAAAGGCAAGAGAAGCCAATACTGGAGATGTTGAGGAGAAAGCTTTCAAGCAGAGAAAAAAAGGAAAACCTATTAAAACTAGTTAGCACAATAACCATATGAAAGTTTTAAGTTACATCTTACAATTGAGGAAATAAGAATTTTTAAAACGTATTAAATTTCTCATTTTTCTGAAGCTACATTGTGACACTTCTTTAAAAAAAATAAAACAGGCTTCTAGAAAGGACATAATAAATAAATTCTCTACATTACCTATTGTATACAGAAAGCCTTCCCCTAAACTATTTAGACTTAGATCTTAAATTTCCAAAGAAGCTTGTTTTACACTGTATAATCACCTTCAAAAATGAGTTCAAGTGTACTTATACTTTTTTATATCTTAAATCTTTATCTTTTGATAGAAAAGAAAGAACGGGTCATAATCAGTAATAGTTAATAAATAATCACAGTAACAAACAATACAGTAATAATTAAAGAAGATCAGTCGCTTCTGCTTCCTCAAGCATCACAGATATACCATTTCTAATCTAAATCTTAGCTGTTTTGCCTTTTGTCTGCAGATTTACTCCAAAGCCTCCCAGTGAACTCAAGTAAGAAAATAATTTCTAGAACTAAGACATTACTTATAACTAAGAGGAAGAACCTTACTTCTCACTAGCAAGTAAGAGTAAAATCTTCACATTAAAAACTCAGCAAAACCATGCAGCAATCACCTTTCACAAAGGAAAAAACACATGAAGACGCAGCTCCAGAGCTGACAGCCCTGCCAGGTGCTGTATATACTCAAGAGGGAAAACGAGCTACACAGACACTGTATATACTCGAGGAAAAATGAGTTATGCAGACACCGCATATGCTCAAGAGGGAAATGAGCTACACAGACACTGTATGAGTTATACAGACACTGTATATACTCAAGAGGGAAAATGGGCTACACAGCTTTTCTTCCAAGACAGCTGCTTCTAAAAATGAGAGATGACCAAAGGCATTCTGAGACTCACAGGAGCCAGAAGATAAAATGGGGAGAAAGAGTAAAAAGCAAAGAACCCAGGATGGCTCTTTCCTTCCTATTGTTGCCAGGTGTAAACAGACAGACAGGTATAAGTAAGAACTTTACAATGAGGGAACTCTCTTTTATTTGATCACCATTAAGCATAAAGTAGGTACTTTCTTATTTTGCTAAGACACTCACATCATTACCCTTTCTTCAGAATTCTCTTTTTCGTGAAGGATACCACTAGGATAAAAAGGTGCTTTCCCTTCAGAAAATCTTTCATTTCCTTAAATTCTAAACAATAACTTCTCCCCAAAATTGCCTTCTGTTTTCACTGGGTAGTATATACATGAAACTAGAAGTTCTAAAACTTTTCCATTCACTTCATTTGTTCTATAGTCCAATCTCTAAGACATCATTATCTTGGTCTATAATATTGAAACTATAGCAACTTCAGTTGTCCAGAGACTCCAGGTTCACAAGTGCCCTCTCTCAGCCACTAAGTCTTTTAATTTCTGTACCGTTTGCACGTGTGGTGGGTGAATTACAGAAGACTGAGCTGTCTGGATGACCCCCTGAACCTGTACTTGCTTTCCAGGAAGAGGTACAATTGTCACTGGCGCAGATCCTCTTAATGACATCTAAGAACAAATAAAAATTCAATTAACATAATATAATACCTGTGCATGTAAGAAGCTGAGTTCTTTATACTAAAAAACACATTTTAGAGCTTATTATATATAACCACATCTATTAATCACACATTAGCTATTTTCTGTGTGCAGGGGATTGCACTAGGAGTATAAAATGAACAGAGTAAGAGTTATAATACAAGCAAAAATACAGAAACCAATCTACTGTGGGAGCAAAGATAGAGTGCTCTTTCAGCTGGGTCTTGAAAGATACATAATTTCCTGATGGTATGCATGGGGAATAGGGTTGGAAGATATTTTGGGTGGTGGAACTGATTGTATAAAAACATCATTGTTCTTTAGGACATGTCATTCTGAAGACAGCTGGTTAAAAAACAATTAAGAAATCAAGGGTCAAAAAGTGAGAGAGGGGCTTCCCTGGTAGTCCAGTGGTTAAGACTCTGTGCTTCCACTGCAGAGGACACAGGTTCGATCCCTGGTTGGGGAACTAATATCCCACATGATTTGTGGTGTGGCCAAGAAAAAATTTTAAATTTTTTAAAAAGTGAGAAATACCAACTTTGGGCAGCATCTTTAAAAAAATTTTTTTTCATGATTCAATTTTTTACTTAAAATATTTTATTTCTTTGGAAAGCAGATGGGGATTTATGGAAATACCACAATAAAATACTAAACCAAGAAAAGTCCACCCATCATCTTTCAAGACTCAGCTCAGGTTCTACCTCTTCCAAGAAGCTTTCCCAAAAATTTTCAGATCTCTTGCCTTCCCCTAGACTATACTGGTTCTAATCATTCATCCTGGGCTTAAACACAAAATAAAATTCAAGGCTGCTCCTCAAGTTCTGAAAATCACCTTTGTGACTCTTTTCTGTGTATGCAACAGGTTCCCAATAACAATGCCTTATTCACTTTCATTTAAGGTTCTTTATCCTTTCCCAAAGTTGGATTAAAATTCGTTTCACTATCCCCTGAATGCCTAAAGGTCATAAAATATTGTCTATAAAAATTTATCCAAATTATCAGAAAGGGAGTGTAAAAAAAACACCTTTTAAAATTGCATTCTCCCAAAATAAAATACTTAGGAATAAGCCTGACCAAGGAGATGAAAGACTTATAGGCTGAAACTATAAAACATGAATAAAGGAAACATTAGACAATTGAAAGAAATGGAAAGATAGGCCATGCTCTTGGATTGGGAGAGTTAATATTGTTAAAACACAATAATACCCAAAGCAATCTAAAGATTTAATGCAATCCCTCTCAAATTACCACTGATGTTTTTCACCAAACCAGAACAAATAATCCTAAAATTCATATGGAACCATAAAAGGCCCAGAACTGCCAAAGAAATCCTGAAGAAAAAGAACAAAACATGAGGTATAATCCTCCCAGACTTCAACAATACTACAAAGCTACAGTAATCAAAACAGGCTGGTATTGGCATAAAAACAGACATATAGATAAATGGCTCAGAAAAGAGTGCCCAAAAATAAACCCACACACCTACAGTCAGTCTTCAACACAGGAAACAATATTGTATGAATATTGTATATTCATACAATGGGAGAAGACAGTCTCTTCAGCAAGCAGTGCTGGGAAAGTTGGACAGCTACAACACACCCTCTCACTATATACAAAAATAACACCTGACACCGTAAAACTCCCAGGAGAGAACGTAGGCGGAACATTCTCTGACACAAATAGTACTTATGTTTTCTTAGGTCCGTCTCCCAAGGCAACAGAAATAATAACAAAAACAAAGAAAAGGGACCTAATCAAACTTACAAACTTTTACACAGCAAGGAAACCATAAATAAAACAAAAAGACAATCTACAGAATGGGAGGAAATATTAACAAATGATGTGACCAACAAGGGCTTCATTTTCAAAATTTACAAACAGAGCATACAACTCAACAAACGACCCAATCCCCAAATGGGCAGAAGACCTAAATACACGTTTCTCCAAAGAAGACACACAGACGGCCAACAGGCACATGAAAAGATGCTCAACACTGCTAATTTATTAGAAAAATGCAAATCAAAACTATAGGGAGGGGAATTCCTTGGTGGTCCAGTGGTTAGGACTCCAAGTTTCCACTGAAGTGGGCACAAATTTGATCCCTGATAGGGAACTAAGATGGAGAAGGAAATGGCAACCCACTCCAGTGTTCTTGCCTGGAGAATCCCAGGGACGGGGGAGCCTGGTGGGCTGCCGTCTATGGGGTCGCACAGAGTCGGACATGACTGAATCGACTTAGCAGCAGCAGGGAACTAAGATGGAGAAGGCAATGGCACCCCACTCCAGTACTCTTGCCTGGAAAATCCCATGGACGGAGGAGCCTGGTAGGCTGTAGTCCATGGGGTCGCTAAGAGTCAGACCCGACTGAGCAACTTCACTTGCACTTTCCTACATTGGAGAAGGAAATGGCAACCCACTCCAGTATTCTTGCCTGGAGAATCTCAGGGACGGGGAAGCCTGGTGGGCTGCCGTCTATGGGATCGCACAGAGTCGGACACGACTGAAGTGACTTAGTAGCAGGGAACTAAGATCCTGCACACACACAAAACAATACAATGAGGTACCACCTCACACCAGTCAGAATGGCCATATTTAAAAGTCTACAAATAACAAATGCTGGAGAGGGTGTAGAGAAAAAAAAAAGAACCTTCCTACACTGTTGGTGAGACTGTAAGCTGGTGAAGCAGTGCAGACACTATAGAAAACAGTATGAAATTCCTTGGAAAACTAAAAACAGATTTACCATATGATCCAGCAATCCTACTTCCTGAGCATATATTGGACAAAACCACAATTCAAAAGATACATGCATCCCTACGTTCATGGCAGCACTATACACAATAGGCGAGACATGGAAACAACCGAAACATCCACCAACAGATGAACGGATAAAGAAGATGCAGTATATCTAAACAACGGAGTACTACACAGCCATTAGAAAGAATGAAACAATGCCACTTGCAGCATCATGAATACAACTAGAGATTATCATACTAAGTGAAGTCAGAAAGAAGGATGACACACACCATATGATACCCACTTACATATGGAATTTAAAATACGACACAAATGAACCTACCTATGAAACAGAATCAGAGACAGAGAGAGGAGAGAGTGGTGGTTACCTAGGGGGAGGGTTGAGGGACTGAGTGGAGTGAGAGGTTGGAGTTAGATGTGAGCTTTTATACACAGAATGGGTGAACAACAAGGTCCCACTCAGGTACAGCACAGAGAACTATATTCAATATCCTATGCTACACCATAAGGGAAAAGAATATTTAAAAAAAACATACATACATACACTATTCTTGTCAACATTATTTTCCCTTATGGTTTGGCACAGGATATTGTGTGTGCTCAGTCACTCAGCCGTGTCCAGCTCTTTGCTGTCCAACGGACTGTAGCCCACCAGGCTCCTCTGCCCGTGGAATTTCCCAGGCAAGAATACTGGAGCGGGTTGCCACTTCCTACTCTAGGGGATCTCCCTGACCCAGCAATATCTTGCATCTCCTGCATTGGGAGGTGGATTCTTTACCACTAGTGCCATCTGGAAAGCCCCAGCATAGAATATTGCACATACACTCTGGAGAAGGGAATGGCAATCCACTCCAGTATTCTTGCCTGGAGAATTCCATGGACAGAGAAGCCTGGTGGGCTGTAGTCCACCGGGTCGCAAAGAGTTGGACATGACTGAGCGACTAACACACACACATATATATATGGAGAGAGAGAGAAGAGAGATTATTATTATTGTTATTAGTTGTAACTGAATCACTTTGCTGAACAGCATTAAGTAACAGCATTGCAAATCAATTATATTTCGATTAAAAACATACAGAAACCCCTTTATCCAGGGACTGAAAACTGTAGATTCCCAGCACAAACAACTCCATTCAACCGCCCTCACACACTTTAAGAGACAAGACCAAACTCTAGCACACCTTCTGTCAGCTTAAGGCTGTGTCCCTAGGATGACCCAGAACCTTCAAAAGGTCTCCCTGAGAAAGCTTAATGCTGCCAAAATAATTAACTGCTTGTTCTTGCCAATACCTATGACCTCGCTTTTCTTGGAGCACTTAACCTTAGAAAAACTGCAGCTGTCAATCCTTTCTCTGACCCTTGAAATACAAATCTTTTACAACCCAGAAATGTCTCTCTCAAGGACTTGAAAGTCCTCCCTTTGAAATGTAATCACCGAGAAGGAAAGGGCCCTTGTCTACCAGTCTTTGTGGAAGGATGGGAACCTCAATTTGAGAAGCACCAATTAGCAAGCGGATACAGACGGCTTGATCACACTGACCAACCTCTCCACCTAACATCTTCAATACTTTTCCTTTAGGACACCCCAGCATTTTAAAAGGGACCCAACTTTTCTTTTAGCAGAGTTGAGCTTAATTTATGCTGGAGTTTCTCTTCCCTACTGTATGAATGAATTGTGAAATCTTGCTGCCTTTAACAGGTGTCTAACTGTGTTTTTGTTGACAGTATCCCACTATGGAGATCCAGAAATTAATGAGTAAAAATAAACAGAACTCATGAATCTTAAGAGTCTAGCTCTAGAGGTACCATTACACTCAGAGGTTCCCTTACTTTTCAGATCCTAACTAAAGCCAGTTCAGTTCAGTCACTCAGTCGTGTCCGACTCTCTGTGACCCCATGGACTGCAGGATGCCAGGCTTCCCTGTCCATCACCAACTCCCAGAGTTCACTCAAACTCATGTCCATCGAGTCATTGGTGCCATCCAACCATCTCATCCTCTGTCATCCCCTTCTCCTCCTGCCTTCATCTTTCCCAGCACCAGTCTTTTCCAATGAGTCGATTCTTCGCATCAGGTGGCCAAAGTAATGGAGTTTCAGCTTCAGCATCAGTCCTTCCAATGAATATTCAGACCTGATTTCCTTTAGGATGGACTGGTTGGATCTCCTTGCTGTCCAAGAGCCTCTCAAGAGCCTTCTCCAACACCACAGTTCAAAAGCATCAATTCTTCGGTGCTCAGCTTTCTTTAAGGCCCAACTCTTAAATCCATACATGACTACTGGAAAAACCATAGCTTAGACGGACCTTTGTTGGTACAATAATGTCTCTGCGTTTTATATATGCTGTCTAGGTTGGTCACAGCTTTCCTTCCAAGGAGTAAGCGTCTTTTAATTTCATGTCTGCAGTCAACATCTGCAGTGATTTTGGAGCCCAGAAAACAGTCTCTCACTGTTTCCACTGTTTCCCCATTTATTTGCCATGAAGTGATGGGACCAGATGCCATGATCTTCGTTTTCTGAATTCTGAGTTGTAAGCCACATTTTTCACTCTCCTCTTTCACTTTCATCAAGAGGCTCTTTAGTTCTTCTTCGCTTTTTGCCATGAGGGTGGTGTCACTGGTCTATTTGACGTTATTGATATTTCTCCCAGCAATCATGATTCCAGCTTGTGCTTCATCCAGCCCGGCATTTCGCATGATGTACTCTGCATATAAGTTAAATACGCAGAGTGACAATATACAGCCTTGACATACTCCTTTACCAATTTGGAAGCAAGTCTGTTTTTCCATGTCTGGTTCTAACTGCTGTTTCCTGACCTGCATATAGGCTTCTATGAGGCAGGTCAGGTGGTCTGGTATTCCCATCTCTTTCAGAATTTTCCACAGTTTACTGTGATCCACACAGTCAAAGGCTTTGGCATAGTCAATAAAGCAGAAGTAGATGTTTTTCTGGAACTCTCTTGCTTTTTCAATGATCCAGTGGATGTTGGCAATTTGATCTCTGGTTCCTCTGCCTTTTCTAAATCCAGCTTGAACATCTGGAAGTTCATGGTTCACATAGTGTTGAAGCCTGGCTTGGAGAATTTTGAGCATTACTTTGGTAGTATGTGAGATGAATGCAGTTGTGCAGTAGTTTTAATGTTATTTAGCATTGCCTTTCTTTGGGATTTTGAAAACTGACCTTTTCCAGTCCTGTGGCCACTGCTGAGATTTCCAGATTTTCTGGCATACTGAGTGCAGCACTTTCACAGCATCATCTTTTAGGATTTGAAATAGTTCATCTGGAATTCCATCACCTCCACTAGCTTTGTTCACAGTGATGCTTCCTAAGGCCCACGTGACTTCACATTCCAGGATGTCTGGCTCTAGGTGGCTGATCACACCATCATGATTATCTGGGTCATGAAGATCTTTTTTGTGTAGTTCTTCTGTGTATTCTTGAACCTCTCCTTAGTATCTTCTGCTTCTATTGCTGCCAAGTCGCTTCAGTCGTGTCCGACTCTGTGCGACCCCATAGACGGCAGCCCAACAGGCTCCCCCGTCCCTGGGATTCTCCAGGCAAGAATACTGGAGTGGGCTGCCATTTCCTTCTCCAATGCTTGAAAGTGAAAAGTGAAAGTGAAGTCGCTGAGTCGTGTCTGACTCCTAGCGACCCCATGGACTACAGCCCGCCAGGCTCCTCCATCCATGGGATTTTCCCAGGCAAAAGTACTGGAGTGGGGTGCCATTGCCTTCTCCGTCTGCTTCTATTAGGTCCATACAATTTCTGTCCCTTATTGTGTTCTTTGCATGAAATGTTCCCTTGGTATCTCTAATTTTCTTGAAGAGACCTCTAGTCTTTCCCATTCTATTGTTTTCCTCTATTTCTTTGCACTGATCACTGAGGAAGGCTCTCTTATCTCTCCCTACTATTCTTTGGAACTCTGCATTCAAATGGGTATATCTTTCCTTTTTTCCTTTGCCTTTGGCTTCCCTTCTTTTCTCAGCTATTTGTAAGGCCTCCTCAGACAACCATTTTGCCTTCTTGCATTTCTTTTTCTTGGGGATGGTCTTGATCATTGCCTCTTGTACAATGTCACGAACCTTCGGCCATAGTTCTTCAGGTACTCTATCAGATCTAATCCACTTCCACTGTATAATCGTAAGGGGTTTGATTTAGGTCATACCTGAATGCTCTAGTGGTTTCCCTAATTTCTTCAATTTAAGTCTGAATTTGGCAATAAGGAGTTCATATCTGAGCCACAGTCAGCTCCTGGTCTTGTTTTTGCTGACTGTATAGAGCTTCTCCATCTTTGGCTGCAAAGAATACAGCCAATCTAATTTCGGTATTGACCATCTGGTGTTGTCCACGTGTAGAGTCTTCTGTTGTTGAATAAGGGTGTCTGCTATAATTAGTGCATTCTCTTGGCAAAACTGTTAGCCTTTGACCAGCTTCGTTTTGTACTCCAAGGCCAAATTTACCTGTTACCCCAGGTGCCTCTTGACTTCCTACTTGTGGATTCCAGTCCCCTATAATGAAAAGGACATCTTTTTTGGGTGTTAGTTCTTTTAAAAGGTCTTGTAGGTCTTCATAGAACCGTTCAACTTCAGCTTCTTCAGTGTTACTGGTCGGGGCGTAGGCTTGGATTACTGTGATATTCAATGATTTGCCTTGGAAACAAACAGAGATCATTCTGTCGTTTTTGAGACTGTATCCAAGTACGTGTTTCAGACTCTTGTTGACTATGATGGCTACTCCATTTCTTCTAAGGGATTCTTGCCCACAATAGTAGATGTAACTAACAGCCATATGAGTTAAATTCACCCATTCCAGTCCATTTCAGTTTGCTGATTCCTAAAATGTTGACGTTCACTCTTGCCACTGTTTGTCCACTTCCAATTTGCCTTGATTCATGGACCTAACATTCTAGGTTCCTATGCAATACTGCTCTTTACAGCATCGGACTTTACTTCCATCACCAGTCATATCCACAAGTGGGTGTTGTTTTTGCTTTGGCTCTATCTCTTCATTCTGTCTGGAGTTATTTCTCCACTGATCTCCCACAGCATATTGAGCACCTACTGACCTGGGGAGTTCATCTTTCAGTGTCCTATGTTTTTGCCTGTTCATGCTGGTCATGGGGTTCTCAAGGCAGGAATACTGAAATGCTTTGCCATTCCCTTCTCCAGTGGACGACATTTTGTCAGAATTCTCCATCATGACCCATCCACCATGGGTGGGTGGCCCTACAGGGCATGCATGGCTCATAGTTTCTTTGGGTTAGACAAGGCTTGGTCCATGTGATCAGTTAGGTTAAGTTTTCATTCTGTCTGCCCTTGGATGGGTAAGGATAAGAGGCTTATGGAAACTTCCTGATGGGAGAGATTGCCTGAGGGAGAAACTGGGTCTTGTTCTGATGGGTGGGGCCATGCTCAGTAAATTTAATCCAACTTTCTATTGATGGGCAGGGCTTCGTTCCTTCCCTGTTGTTAGACCTGAGGTGGAGGTAATGAAGATAATGGCGACCTCCTTCAAAAGGTCCAGTGCAGCACTGCTGCACTCAGTGCCCCCGACCCCACAGCAGGTCACTGTCAACCCACACCTCCACCAGAGACTCCTGGACACTCACAGGCAAGTCTGGATCACTCTTGTGGGGTCACTGCTCCTTTCTCCTGGGTCCTGGTGCTCACAAGGTTCTGTTTGTGCCCTTCACGAGTCCATTTCCCCAGTCCTGTGTAAGTTCTGGCAGCTCTATGGTGGGGATGATGGTGACCTTCTCCAAGAGGGCTTATGCCATACCTGCAGCAGGCCCTTGCGGCAGGCCACTGCTGACCTGTACCTTCCCAGGAGACACTCAATCACAGTTCTGGCTCAGTCTCTGTGGGTCCTGGTACACCCAAGGTTTGTTTGAGCCCTCTGAGACTCTCTGGCGACTAAGGGTTTTGAGTCTAAACGCAATTTTGCCCTTCCTACCATCTTGCTGGGGCTTCTGCTTTGTCCTTAGACGTGGGTGATGTGATCCAACATTCTCCAGCAACGGTTATTCAGCAACTCGCTGCTGAACAACTAAAGCCAGTCACTCAAATAATGAGGCAAGCTTGTGAGGGGGATAATTTACATTTCTAAAAGGATAAAAGTAAATCATTCCTCCAGAGTTTCTGGTAATCCTAGTGTTTTGTGCAGGCTGTGGATCTGGCACATTTTAAGGAAAAAAGGCACCAGATTTTGTTTCAGCTAGTAGTCATCACTTTGCCTTACTAATCATTGTTTTAACTTCACAAAATGCCTACTACTCAGAGTCCTAAAGCCTTGTGTCTTCCCACTGCCACTCTCAAACGTGGCCATCTAAATCCTGAGGTCCTTCTTAAAGAAAGAAAAGGAGAGGGAGCTGCTGTTCCCCACTCCCCCCAATTTTAATCTGTGATTGAAACACAGATGATTGCCTCCACCTGTTATTTTTCAGCACTGACAGAGCCTTCTGCAATGATAGAAATGTTATAAATCGGCACTATGCAATATGGTAGTTACTATCAAGCATTTGAAATGTGGCTAGTGTGACTGAGGGATGTTTAATTTTATTTAATTGTAATTTAAATTAAAAATGAAATACCCATTTGTGGCTACCACACTGAACAGTTCTAGACCTTAGAGCTGTAGAACCTACTAGTACACCATGGCACTAACCTCAGAATCTCTCTTGGGAGATGTTAGAAGAAGTAGAAAATGATTTTTTGGAGCTGCTTCGGTTAAACTGAGGAGAAGGCAATGGCACCCCATTTCAGTACTCTTGCCTGGAAACTCCCGTGGACGGAGGAGCCTGGTGGGCTGCAGTCCATGGTGTCGCAAAGAGTTGAACACGAATGAAGTGACTTAGCAGCAGCAGCAGCAGCTGCTTAAACTGGGAACTTCGGGGAACTGATTGCCTGTCACACTACGGTAGCTGGGCTCATTCTTATACAAATAGCTGGGCAAAAAATTAGCATAGTGCTTTTTAGCTCCGTAACTGGGGTTCCCTAAGAGTCTGCCTGCGGTGCAGGAGACCTGGGTTTGATTCCTGGGTTGGGAAGATCCCCTGGAGAAGGGAATGACTACCCAGTCTAGTATTCTTGCCTACAGAATTCCATAGACAGAGGAGACTGGTGGGCTACAGTCATTGGGGTCACAAAGAGTTGGACATGACTGATCAACTAACACTTTCACCTCACTAACTGGGGGGTCCTTGGACCATAAACACTTGGGTGAGGGAGGCTGGAGAGTTAGTGGAATGGTATGGTCAAGAAACCTCTATTTATTAGAGTATGAATCCAAAGTCTTCTAACTCCAGAAACGGCACATCTATTTCTGGAGTCAGACAGATGTAGGCTGATTTTCAGCTAAAGGCTGTCATTTTCAGCTCTGTGACACTGAACAAATTTGTAACCCCCCAAGGGCCTCAGTTCTCCTTTGTAAATAGAATATTACTTTTTCAGAGTTGTAGTGAAGATTAAATAATAAGTAAAAAACAAATGGAATGGGGGAGGTGAAGAGAAAGAGCCTGCATATATATCTCTTACTTGGATCTTGTTTCAAGAAACTGTTAGGGAAAAAAAAAGATTTGTTTGTGTACACACACACAACAAATAACAAGAAAATTTAAATACTGGTTATTTTATGACAATAATAGTAATATTTAGGGGTGATAATAGTAATGTGGTTATGTTTTTAAAGGAGTTCTTCTGTTTGAGATACAGAATAAAACATTGAAGGCTGAAATGCTAACTAGAATTTGCTTCAATATAATCCAGTTGTCGGGGGACCAGAGGGGACAAGGAGCCGTGAGTTTAATAACTGCTGAAACAGGGTGATGGGAACCATAATGGCTCAAACATCTCGTCTTCGGAATGTGTTTGAAATTTTCCATATTAAGTTTTTTGAAAAATACTCAGGGCAACAGTGAACACAATAGTGGCTGATCCTGTGTGGCTCCAGAGCCCAATCCTCTTTGCAAGACATCTTCTTCCTTCTTACCACTGAGTTTTAAAACCTCTCACACTGCATGTTCTCATTTGCTTCCCACATAATAAGTTTATTTGTTTTGCTTTTTCATTTCAAGGAAAAAGAAAGAACAGACTATTCTGACATTTGGAATGATTATTTTTTACTTACTTCAGTATCAACTACGGCAAACCCGTAAGCCCAGGGTATCTGCTCAGTCATTAATGATTGGAGCCATTAATTCAAAATACAAATGAAAAATAAAATGAGTCAAATTTTTACATCTTTTGGTTTATTATTTAAAGATAATTTAACTGTAGTTCTTGTGGTTTAAAAAACATTTTCCCCGTAGTATGCTGTACTTGCCCCAAAGTGTTTCTCTTTCTAGGTCTCTAAAGATTCAAAATGATCTGAGGCTTCCCTGGTGGCTCAGTGGTTAAGAATCCACCTGCCAGCACAGGAGACATGGGTTTGATCCCTGGTCCAGGAAGATCCCACATACTGCGGAGCAACTAAGTCGGTGCACCACAACTATTAAGCCTGCAGTCCAGAGCCTGGAATTGTAACTACTGAAGCCTTTGCACCCTACGGCCCGTGCTCCACAAGTGAAGCCATCGCAAAGAGAAGCCTGCACACTGCAACGAGAGAGCAGCTCCCACTAGTCGCAGCTAGGGAAACACACGTGCAGCAACGAAGACCCAGCACGGCCAAAAATAAATACACTTTAAAACAAGATTGGGCAGAGAGGATTCATACATGGTAAACTGACCAAAGTAAAGAATTCATACTCAAATTACAAACAAAATAAATTCATACTCAGAAGTATGCTTTCAGGAAAATGCCAAACTCAAGTATCTCCTATACAATTCTTATTTTTCTTTAAGTACATATCCTTTTGTACACTCAAGTGTACTTAAAAAGAAAACCTTATTTCACTACGATAAACAGAAACTAGTATCATTTGCTGTAACTATATGGTAACTATAAAAATAATGAAAACAACGCTGCTATTAAATATATTTTGAACTTAAAAACAGCATACAATCTTAGATGTTTCATACTTAATGCTTCTCTGTCCTCTGCTTCTTATATTCTAAAGACTCAAGATTCTAAATCACCAAGCCAAAACCGGAAATACAGTAAGAACAAGTAAAAGAGTAAATAAAACCACCTATCAAGGCGGACTTGAACTGCTCTCAAAGGAGAGGGGAACATTAAGAAGCCAGGGTTTTCTCTAGGTAAAGATAAGAAGGACCACATCATCAGGGTAAGGTAATAAAAGGAACATTCCATAGGTATGGAGGAGGGAAGGGGTAAAGAAAATGTTACTAGTTCTCCAGTAGAACCCAAATTAACATGACCTAGACGGTACAAAAAAAGAAAAGAAGAGCCTGAAACTCTAGAGGTGATTCCCCAGGCACCTGGCAATAGTAAATATTTTTTGGAGAAAAACTCTCATCCTTTGCCACAAAAAATGTCCACAGTTTCTCAAGATTAATAGACAGTAAAGAAAAAATAACCACAAGGTAGGAGGAACAAGATGCAAAAACTACAACAGACAGCACAATCAGACCCAAATGATTTTAAATAATGACAGTATCAAAGATTATAAAACAATTACGCTATGTTTAAGTAAACGGTAGGCTATATTTCAAGAAAAGCTTGAAAATATCTTCAGTAAACACAAAACTATAGTAGATTTGAAAAAGAACCAAACATTTTCTAAAAACGAAGATATTCTTGAAATTTTAAAAATCACTGTTCAGATACACCAAATAAAGCTAAAGTGAAACTTAGTGAGTGGGATTATAGGTATGACGAAATTATCTGAACTGCAATATGGACAGACAAACAGATGGAAAATGAGAGGTTGAGTGAGAAGGACAAAGAAGAGGATAGACAAATGGCTAAAAGTAGTCTTAGAACAGACCCCAATCCATAGACTCAAAAACCCTGGTAACTCCCATGGGGAATAAATAAGAATTCTACACCGAAACACAATATAAGGGAACCTGCAAAACAACTAAAGGTAAAGAAAAGACTATAAAAGTACCTGAAAGAAAAAAAAAGTTTATATTTAAAACAGCAATAGTCATATCTTAATCTGACTTCTCAAAAGCAACAATGGAAGACAGAAGCCAACAGACTGCTATTTTAAACATGCTAAAAAATAACCTAGAATTCTACGTTCAGGCAAAGTACCTTTTAAAAATGAAAACGAAAGAGGTACTTTCAAGAAACAAAAACTGAGCAGCAGACTTACACCAAAGTAAATTCTAAAGCAGTGGTTCTCAACCAGGAATGATTTTGCCCCTCAACGACATCTGACAGCATGTGGGGACATTTGGGATGTCAGAACTGGGTGGAGGGGTTGGTACTGACATCTAGTGGGCAGAGATGCGGGTGCTGCTAAATGTCCCACAATGCACAGTCCCCCACAACAAAGAACTGTCCAGCCCCAAATGTCCATAGTCCTGAGGCTTTTCTAAAGCAGATACTTAAAAGTCATCTCAAGTGGAAGCTGTGACATGTAAGAAGGAATGAGGAGCAAAAAAAGTGATAAATATATGGGAATAAAATGATGAATACATAAAATAATTATGTTTTATGTGACTAAAAGAAAGTAAGACAATAAATGGGAAATAAATATTCTGAAGTTACTGGACTATCTGAGAGGAAAAGTATTAATTAACTTTGGGCTTTACTAAGTAGGCATGCTGTAATTAAGAAAAATCACTAATAAACTAGTAGTGAGTTTATGTATAGTTCAAATTAATAAAAGTCATGGCAGGATGGAATGAGAACAATTAACTCAAAAGAAGACAAGAAAGGAGAGAAAAAGAAACATGGAGCCTGTGGGTCGAAAAGTACAAAATAAGATAGTAGAATAAATACGTATCAGTAATTATGTCAACTGTACATGGATCAAAGCTCTGTTAAAAGTCTAGGAGGGACTTCCCTGGTGGTCCAGTGGTAAAGAACCTGCCTGCTAATGCAGGAGACACAGCTTCAATCCCCAGCCTGGGAAGATTCCACATGCCCATGTGCCACAACTTCTGAGCCTGCCAGCCGCAACTACTGAGCCCACAAGCCCTAGAGCCTGTGATGCACAAAGAGAAGCCACTGCAACGAGAAGCCCACGCACCACAATGCAGACCCAGTGCAGCCAAAACTAACTAAATAAAAGATTTTCAGTCTAAGACTACAATGGAATACTGCTGCTGCTGCTAAGTCGCTTCAGTCGTGTCCGACTCTGTGCGACCCCACAGATGGCAGCCTACCAGGCTGCCCCGTCCCTGGGATTCTCCAGGCAAGAACACTGGAGTGGGTTGCCATTTCCTCCTCCAATGCATGAAAGTGAAAAGTGAAAGTGAAGTAGCTCAGTCCTGTCCGACTCTTAGCCACCCCATGGACTGCAGCCTACCAGGCTCCTCCGTCCATGGGATTTTCCAGGCAGGAGTACTGGAGTGGGGTGCCATCGCCTTCTCCTCAATGGAATGCTATTCAGTCATAAAAAGACTGGACTCTTGTCAGCTGGGACAACATGAATAGATCTTGAGGGCATTATGTTAAGTGAAATAAGTCAGATACAGAAAGACAAAAACCACATGACCTCACTTACATGTGGAATAAAAACACCACCACCATCAAGCTCACAGAGAAAGACTGGTGTCTGCCAGAGGCAGGGAGTGAGCAAAATGGGTAAAGGGGGTCAAAAGATACAAACTTCCAGTTAAAATACAGCTTAGTCACAGGAAGGCAGTTTACCACATGATGACTATAGTTAATAATACTGTATTGCCTATTTTAAAATTGCTGAGAGAATAAAACTTAAAACTCCTCAGCACAAGGAAAAGAATTTTTGAAACTGTACAGTAAGGGATGGTAATTGGACATACTGTAGAAAAAATTACTCACCTAGTCACGGGCAGTAGCCAAGATGAGCTACCCCACGTCTGAGGTCAGGGGCTGCGGCCTAGAGGAGCTACCCCACGTCCAAAGAGCAGCGGCTGCGCAGGAGCAGGAGGGCCAACAAGAGCTACTCCACGTTCAAGGTCAGGAGGGGTGGCCATAAGGAGATACCCCTTGTCCGAGGTAAGGAGAAGCAGCTGCACTTTGATGAAGCAGCTGTGAAGAGATACCCCATGTCCAAGGTAGGAGAAACCCAAGAAAGATGGTAGGTGTTCCGAGAGGGCATCAGAGGGCAGACACACTGCAACCATAATCACAGAAAACTAGTCAATCTAATCACACGGACCACAGCCTTGTCTAACTCAATGAAACTAAGCTATGCCATGTGGGGCCACCCAAAACGGGCGGGTCATGGTGGAGAGGTCTGACAGAATGTGGTCCACTGGAGAAGGGGATGGCAAACCACTTCAGTGTTCTTGCCTTGAGAACCCCATGAACAGTATGAAAAGGCAAAGTGATAGGATGCTGAAAGGGGAACTCCTCGGGTCAGTAGGTACCCAATATGCTACTGGAGATCAGTGGAGAAATAACTCCAGAAAGAATGAAGGGATGGAGCCAAAGCAAAAACAACATCCAGTTGTGGATGGGACTGGTGATAGAAGCAAGGTCCAATGCTGTAAAGAGCAATATTGCATAGGAACCTGGAATGTCAGGTCCATGAATCAAGGCAAATTGGAAGTGGTCAAACAGGAGATGGCAAGAGTGAACGTCCACATTCTAGGAATCGGTGAACTAAAATGGACTGGAATGGGTGAATTTAACTCAGATGACCATTATATCTACTACTCTGGGCAGGAATCCCTTAGAAGAAATGGAGTAACCATCATGGTCAACAAAAGAGTCCGAAATGCAGTACTTGGATGCAATCTCAAAAACGACAGAATGATCTGTTCGTTTCCAAGGCAAACCATTCAGTATCACAGTAATCCAAATCTATGCCCCATCCAGTAACGCTGAAGACGCTTAAGTTGAATGGTTCTATGATGACCTACAAGACCTTTTAAAAGAACTAACACCCAAAAAAGATGTCCTTTTCATTATAGGGGACTGGAATGCAAAAGTAGGAAGTCAAGAAACACCTGGACAAGCAAATTTGGCCTTGGAATACGGAATGAAGCAGGGCAAAGGCTAACAGAGTTTTGCCAAGAAAATGCACTGGTCATAGCAAACACCCTCTCCCAACAACACAAGAGAAGACTCTACACATGGATATCACCAGATGATCAACACCGAAATCAGACTGATTATATTCTTTGCAGCCAAAGATGGAGAAGCTCTACACAGCCAGCAAAAACAAGACTGGGAGCTGACTGTGGTTCAGATCATGAACTCCTAAATTGAAGAAAGTAAGGAAACCACTAGACCATTCAGGTTTGACCTAAATCAAATCCCTTATGATTATACAGTGGAAGTGAGAAATAGATTTAAGGGACTAGATCTGATAGAGTGCCTGATGAACTATGGACGGAGGTTCGTGACATTGTACAGGAGACAGGGATCAAGACCATCCCCATGGAAAAGAAATGCAAAAAGGCAAAATGGCTGTCTGGGGAGGCCTTACAAATAGCTGTGAAGAGAAGAGAAGTGAAAAGCAAAGGAGAAAAGGAAAGATATAAGCATATGAATGCAGAGTTCCAAAGAATAGCAAGGAGAGATAAGAAAGCCTTCCCCAGCGATCAATGCAAAGAAATAGAGGAAAACAACAGAATGGGAAAGACAAGAGATCTCCTCAAGAAAATTAGAGATACCAAGGGGACATTTCATGCAAAGATGGGCTCAATAAAGGACAGAAATGGTATGGACCTAACAGAAGCAGAAGATATTAAGAAGAGATGGCAAGAATACACAAGAACTGTACAAAAAAGATCTTCACGACCCAGATAATCACGATGGTGTGATCACTCACCTAGAGCCAGACATCCTGGAATGTGAAGTCAAGTGGGCCTTAGGAAGCATCACTACGAACAAAGCTAGTGGAGGTGATGGAATTCCAGTGGAGCTATTTCAAATCCTGAAAGATGATGCTGTGAAAGTGCTGCACTCAATATGCCAGCAAATTTGGAAAACTCAAAGTGGCCACAGGACTGGAAAAGGTCAGTTTTCATTCCAATCCCAAAGAAAGGCAATGCCAAAGAATGCTCAAACGACCGCACAATTGCACTCATCTCACACGCTAGTAAAGTAATGCTCAAAATTCTCCAAGCCAGGCTTCAGCAATACGTGAACCGTGAACTTCCTGATGTTCAAGCTGGTTTTAGAAAAAGCAGAGGAACCAGAGATCAAATTGCCAACATCCGCTGGATCATATAAAAAGCACGAGAGTTCCAGAAAAACATCTATTTCTGCTTTATTGACTATGCCAAAGCCTTTGACTGTGTGGATCACAATAAACTGTGGAAAATTCTTCAAGAGATGGGAATATGAGACCACCTGACCTGCCTCTTGAGAAACCTGTATGCAGGTCAGGAAGCAACAGTTAAAACTGGAGATGGAACAATAGACTGGTTCCAAATAGGAAAAGGAGTACATCAAGGCTGTATATTGTCACCCAGCTTATCTAACTTATATGCAGAATACATCATGAGAAATGCTGAGCTGGAGGAAGCACAAGCTGGAATCAAGACTGCTGGGAGAAATATCAATAACCTTAGATATGCAGATGACACCACCCTTATGGCAGAAAGTGAAGAGAACTAAAAAGCGTATTGATGAAAGTGAAAGAGGAGAGTGAAAACGTTGGCTTAAAGCTCAACATTCAGAAAACGAAGATCATGGCATCTGGTCCCATCAGTTCATGGGAAATAGATGGGGAAACAGCAAAGCCCAAATATTTCTGGGCTCCAAAAATCACTGCAGATGGTGACTGCAGTCATCAAATTAAAAGATGCTTACTCCTTGGAAGGAAAGTTACGATCAACCTAGATAGCATATTCAAAAGCAGAGACATTACTTTGCCAACATAGGTCCGTCTAGTCAAGGCTATGGTTTTTCCAGTGGTCATGTATGGATGTGAGAGTTGGACTGTGAAGAAAGTTGAGCGCCAAAGAATTGATGTTTTTGAACTGTGGTGTTGGAGAAGACTCTTGAGAGTCCCTTGAACTTCAAGGAGATCCAACCAGTCCATTCTGAAGGAGATCAGTCCTGGGTGTTCATTGGAAGGACTGATGCTAAAGCTGAAACTCCAGTACTTTGGCCACCTCATGCAAAGAGCTGTCTCATTGGAAAAGACTCTGATGTTGGGAGGGATTGGGGGCAGGAGGAGAAGGGGACGACAGAGGATGAGATGGCTGGATGGCATCACCGACTCGATGGACATGAGTTTGAGTGAACTCCCGGAGTCGGTGATGGACAGGGAGGCCTGGCGTGCTGCTATTCATGGGGTTGCAAAGAGTCAGACACGACTGAGCGACTGAACTGAAATGAATTGAATATAACTAAATATCTGCATACCAACCCGTATGCAGCAGATATGTACAAGCGTATTCATTAAGTGTAATTTATAATACCTAAAAACTGAGGGGGAAAACGTCTAGGAGAGATCTTTTTTTTTTTTTAATCCAGTTATATAGCATTAACAAGAGATACACCTAAAACCTAACTTAAAGACACAGAAAGACTGAAAGTAGAGATGCAGGAAAAAAGATTGCCATTAAGATACTAAAATTAGTATCAAATCAGAATTTAAGGTCAAAGTTTTTTCTAGAAATAAAGACACAAAAGGGGTAATTCTCCAGGAATATACTTTTAAAATCTACATTCATTTAAAACAGCCTCACAGCACACTTTCAATCACAATATACAACTACAATGGAAGATTAAATGCAGTGCTCTCAAATCAAAGAATCAACAAAAAGTGATAAAGCCATACAAGGTTTAACAACACAACCTAAGCTGACCTAATAAATATAGAACTCTGCATTCAAATGCAGAATATACCTTCTTTTCAAAAGCACACTAAACATTTTTGAAAGCTTACCATGGATTATGTGATAGCAAAGTTTACTGCAAATTAGTTTTGGAATTATTAATTTTGTGACCAAAATTGAGTTCTATTACTTCATTAGAAGATATATCAAGAAACCACAGAATTGCTTCTCAAGAAAAAAACAGGTAATTCCCTGGTGGTCTGATGATTAGGACTCAGCACTTTCACTGCCAAGGCCTGGGTTCAATCCCTGATAGGGGAACTAAGATCTCACAAGCCAAAACACGTAGCTACCAAAAAAAAAAAAAGGGTACTCCAAATTATATCATTACTTAGCAAAATGCACTCAACATGAAAGTTCTGAAATACAAACTCAGTTTTGTTTTGTTTTTGTCTGTGCTACACACACAAAAAGGCTGTTATCTTAGTTTCCTGACCAGGGACTGAACCTGTGCCCCTGACAGTGGAAGCAAGGCATCCTAACTACTGAATCGCCAGGGAATTCTCTGAAACTCAGTATTTTTTTTTTTTTTTAATGAATTCAACAAAGTTGGAGTCTTAATAACCCTAAGGACAGAAATTTGCTGGTCACCGTTCCTCTAAATAGTTGTGTATGATATAATGTACTGAGTTTTCTTCTAAGGTGTAATTGTTGTTCTTAGTCCTCTTACTACAAAAACCTCTTTTCATCAACAGAAAATGCTACTGTGTGTACTCATATTTCCTTTGAAAAAGCTCACATATACTCAAGACCTCTTGGTCTTTTCATCAACAGGAAATGCTATTTGTGTGTACTCATATTTTTCATCAACAGAAAATGCTATTGTGTGTACTCAGATTTCCTTTGAAAAAGCTACTCATATTTCCTTTGAAAATGCTACTTTTCATCAACAGAAAATGCTATTGTGTATACTCAGATTTCCTTTGAAAAAGCTCACATATACTCAAGACCTCTTGGGTTTCCAACATTTGGACATCTTCAGTGACCTCACCAAGTCTACCTTAACACATTACAATAACTATTTTGCTACTACTATACTTCAGATATAAATCAGAACATTTTGTTCTGATAGAATGTTCTATTCTGAGGAACATTAATTTCTTACCATAGACTGTTAAGTGAGACTTCTCATGTTAAAGTCCCTCCATATATACTGATTAACTTAAATTATGAACCTTTGGTCTATTAGTTCAGTCATATTACTTTATATAATTTTGGACTATAATCCAACAGTTCATTAGGCCAAGTCCAGAGTATTAACACTATAAACAGTTGTTATGATAAAATGATGTATCTAAATTATCCGAAAATGTCTACTATAGGTAAAATTTTATTTTAGCATATTTGTAACTTATATCTACTCTCACATCCCACTGAAGAAATTAGCTATTCTTTACACATTTTCTAATACTTTTTGAAGCTAAGAGTAATCCCCTTATAACAAAATCTTATTTTACACTGTGCAAAATGAATGGGTAGATGATGAGAAAATCTGAGCTGTTCATAACTCTTAATCTGCTTTCAAAATGAAAGAATACAAGTGAACCAGTTTCTTATACACAGATAAAAATTTTAAAAAAAAGACTAGACTTAAGTGCAAGATCTGAAACCATAAAACTTCTACAGGGAAAGAGACAGTAGACGTTGGACACTGGTCTTAGTAATATTTTTCTGAATCTGCTTCCTCAGACAAGGGCAACAAAAAGCAAAAATAAACAAATGGTACTACATCAAGCTTAAATACTTTTAGCACAGTGAAAGATAATCTCAACAACAAAAAAAGGCAACCTACTAAATGGGAGGAGATATTTGCAAATGATATATCCAAAAAAAGGTTAATATCCAAAATACAAAAAGAACTCAAAATAACTTAACACCAAACCCCCCCAAACAATCCAAATGTTAAAATAGGCAGAAGACCAGAATAGACATTTTTCTAAAAAAGACACACACGTGGCCAACAGACACATGAAAAGATGCTCAATGTCACTTATCTCTAGGGAAATGCAAACCAAAACCACAATGAGATATCACCTCACCATCTGTCAGAATGGCTATCATCAAAAAGACAACAAACAACAATAAATGAATGTTGGTAAGCATGTGAGGAAAAGGGAAATCTTCATGCACTGCTGAGAATGTAAACTGGTCCAAACACAATGGAAAGCAGTATAGTGATTCCTCAAAAATTAAAAATAGAACTACCATAGGACCCAGCAATTCCACTTCTGGGTATTTACCAAAAAAACCAAAACACTAGTTCAAAAAGATGTATGTGTACTTCCCTGGTGGTCCAGTGGTTAAGAATCCACCTGCCACTACAGGGGACACAGGTTCGATCATTGGTGGGGGAAGATTCCACAGGCTGCAGGCAACTAAGCCCATGTGCCACAACTACCGAAGCCTAGGTGCTCTACAGCCCATGCTCCACAACAAGAAAAGCCACTGCAATGAGAAGCTCAGGAACCGCAATGAAGAGGAGCCCCCACTCACCACAGCTAGAGAAAACCAGAGCACAGCAACAAAGACCCAGCACCGTCCAAAAGTAAATTAAAAGGTATAAGCACCTCTATGTTGATGGCAGCATTATTTACAGTAGCCAAGATATGGAAGCAACCTACGTGTCCTTCAATAAATGAATGGATAAAGATGATGAACAATGGAATATTACTCAGCCATAAAAAGAAGGAAATCTTGTGATCTGCAACAACATGGAAAAGACCCTGATGCTGGGAAGATTTAGGCAGGAGAAGGGGATGACAGAGGATGAGATGGTTGCACGGTACCATTGACTCGATGGACATGAGTTTGAGTAAGCTCCGGGAGCTGGTGATGGACAGGGAAGCCTGACATGCTGCAGTCCATGGGGTCACAAAGAGTCAGACACGACTGAGTGACTGAACTGAACTGGATGCATCTAGAGGGTATTACGCTATGTGAAATAAGTGGGACAGAGAAAAACAAGCACTATATAGTTTTACTTATATATGGAATCTATTTTTTTTTAAATGAACAAACAAAAGATATACACTCACATACACAGAGAACAAACAGATTTTCCAGAAAGGAGGGGAATTAATGTTGGGCGAAATAAATGAAGGGGATCAAGAGGTACAAACTTCCAGTTGTAAAATCATCTGATCACACTACCTGATACAGAAAAAGCATCTGAAGCATCTGACAGATTTAATATCATTTCATGGGGGAAAAAAAAAAAAAATCTCGGAAAACTTAGAAGGGAACCTCCTCAAACTCACAAACAGGATCTATAAAAACTTACACAGCTAATGTCAGATTTAATGATAAAAAAATGAATGCTTTCCATTTGAAACTGGGAAAAGAAAGGATGTCCATTTCATCACTCTATTCAAGAAAATTCTGGAAGCTCTAGCCATTACAATAACACAAGAAAAAGAAACAAAATGCATACAGATTGGAAAACAAGAAATAAAACCAACTCTATTTGCAGCTGACACTACTAAACATACAAAATCCTAAGAAATATTAAAAACAAATGAAAACACCAAAATCATCCCTCCTAGAATAAGTGTGTTCAGCAATGTTGCATGGTCAAGATCAATAACCAAAATCAACTGCACTTCTATGTCCTTACAATAAATGAAATCTAAAATTAATACAATATCACCTACACCAGCTCTAAAGAAAATATGCAATACTATTTATAACTGCTCTAAGGAAAATAAAATACTTAGCTGTAAGACTAACAAAACAGATATGGGAATAAGACGTCAGTTCTCCCCAACTGATCTACATGTTCAGACACAGACAAGCTTCTCCTAAAATCTGTAAGGAAAAGGACCTAAAATAGCCAAAACAATTTTGAAAAAGAATGAAATGGGAGGAGTCATCTTCTCAATGTTAAGGCTCACTACACACGGTACACAAGACAGCGCGGCACCGAGGCAGGGACAGACACACAGATCAGCGGAAGGAGCGCAGCAGAGAACTTGGAAACAGACAAATATCCCCGAACGATTTTGGATAAAAGGGCAAAAGCAATTCAGTGGAGGAGGGGACTCTCTTCAACAAACAGTGCTATAGCAATGTACACACACAGGCGAGCAGAAAACAAAACCCTCAAATCTACACAAAAATTATCTTAAAATGAATCATGGACTTAAATGTGAAATATAATACTATAAAACTTTAGGAGAAAATGGGGGGAAAGTCTTTGAAATTTAGGACTAAGCAAAGAGTTCTTAGAGTCAGCACAGTCCATAAAAGGAAAAATTTATAAACTGAAACTAATCAAAATTTAAAACTTTCAGCTCTGTGAAAGACCCTATTTAAGCAAATGAAAAAGGAAAGTTACCCTTCTAGTTCCCATACCATCCATACTGGAAACACCTAAGTAAACTTAGATTTCTAACTCTCTATAGAAGAGTTCTTTCTTTCCTGAAAAGTAAAATCCAGATGACTGAGAACATCCAAGACATTAGACAGAGAACCTCCAGGTAAGAAAGGATTACCAAAAACACTGCTGTGCACACGTACACACACACTCTTAGCTTATCCCTCCTTGGGTCAAGTTCTCATGTCAAAAATATGAATGGAATGAAAATCAATCAGTTTTAAAAATGTTCTGGAGCCAAGCTTATTTGGAATTTCTTAAATTAGCCTCATTTATCCTCATCCATTGCCTGGAGCCAACAAACAACTGTGGTGATTATAAAGTCTGCAGTTGTAACAGACACCATGATACAACAGCCGATCCCTTTCTCCAGTAAAAGCCTTACTCCCCAGCTACTGGAGGACAGCTACTGACAGGGGTCAGCCCCCTTTGGAAAAGCCCTGGCTGATTAGAGTCACCTTGCCTGAGGTCACACATACCCCTTCCCAGATCAGTCACGACACAATGCTTGGTGGTACATGCAGGAATAAAAAGGCCTGGCTGGTTCCTTACCCCAATTCTGAAGAGCAATCTGAGCTTCAAAGATCCCCACTGAGGTCCTCAGTGAGACTGAATCAAAGTCCAACTTTTCCCTCTGCCCAATCCTGCTTCCTTCTACTTCTTTCTTTCCCTTCCACAGGTGGTAATCCCAAAAGTCTTCCTAATAAACTTCCTGCCTGCTAATGTCCTGTCTGCTACCCAGGAAACCCAAGCTGTGTGGGAAGTCAAACTGCTGGAATTCAAATTATATCTCTAGCCTTAATAGTTGTAAGAACCTCTAAAATGGGGATTATAAAACCACAATAGGTTGATAAGAGGTTTGAAGGTGTTAAAACATGTTTAGAATAATGTCTCTGCTTTTTAATACGCTGGCTAGGTTGGTTATAACTTTTCTTCCAAGGAGCAAGCGTCTTTTAATTTCATGGCTGCAGTCACCATCTGCAGTGATTTTGGAGCCCCCAAAAATACAGTCTCTCACTGTTTCCATCGTTTCCCCACCTATTTGCCATGAAGTGATGGGACCAGATGCCATGATCTTAAGTTTTCTGAATGTTGATCTTTAAGCCAACTTTTTCACTCTCCTCTTCCACTTTCATCAAGAGGCTCTTTAATTCTTCTTCGCTTTCTGCCTTCATTAACTCTACGACTTGGAATCTCGACAATCCTTGGACTCCACAGAAACCTATAATCCATTGCATCTTTTCCCTGCTTTCGACTCCATCAAGTACCCACTTCTTCCTTACACAGCTTCAACTTCAAGGTCCAGCATTATTACCCCTGTGTCACATACACCTTCAATGTCCTTGTCTTTTCTTGCTTTGCTGTAGTCTCTGGACTAAACAGCAACCTGCTAACTCACATCCTCTATGCCTGTAACTGGTACACAAGTAAGTATCTGAATCCAACTGGAGAAAAAAAACATACTGAACTTAATGGTCTCACTTTAAGTTCATGATCACTAGCCTCAAGTGGACTGTTAATGCTTTCCAACAATCCTACTGCATATCCCTAGTCTACCTATGTTCTCAAAATGTTTTATTTGACTGAAAAACAATGTATCAAAAGAAAAATTTCAGAATAGCTCATCCCCAATCTACCTACTTAACCTACCTAAGCACTGGACCACCAAGGAATTCCCACAATGAAGTATTTTTTTAATTAAAGTATGTTCTCTATTTAAACAGAATGCTAAGGCACATTTTAACAGACTACAATACATTATAAACATAACTTTTAAATGTGCTGGGACACCAAAAACTTTGTGTGACTTGGGCTTTATTGCAATATCAGCTTTACTGTAGCAGTCTGGAACACAGTATTCATTAACACCGAACTTACAGTCAACAGCACTACAAATCATACCTGAATGAAACTTATCGAACACATTTATTTTCTACACAAGGTACATCACAACCTTCTTGCACCTAACACTTAAGGTCTAGGCTTAGAACCCATTTTAAACAGCAAAATCACCAACAAAAAGCGCAGTAATGTGAAAAACACGGCAATAACTAGACCACACAGAGAACAGTTTATAGTATGAGAGCTAATGTAAGACAAAATACTGCCATTATTCAGCCTCAACTGAGAAAGTGACTCATATTGTTCACTACAACACACATGTCCACTAATGACCATAAAAGTACATACTGATTTGGGGCTTACAAACAAATTTTACTAAGTAGGTAAATTTGCAAATACAGAATCCTTGAAAAGTGAAAATCAACTATATTAATAGTTACTGTTACTCCTCATCTGACCTACCAGCAGCAACTTACATAGCTGACCATCACCTCATTCTTAATTTCCAAAATCCTAATGTCTCTTAATTTTTCCCCCCCACTTTGGCCATCCCATTTCAATCTCCCCAAACCCCAAATGTTGGGAGTCCCAGAATCAAATCCATTGATTTCATCTCTGACTACACTCAAGCCCAGTAACCTCGAGATACTGCGGCATGGACCTCAGGTGCTCTGTTTTCCTTTTCCCTTTGCTCTGTTTCCTCTCTGGAAAAATTCTGTTGGTCTATCCTCAGTTTATGGATTCTTTGCTCAGTTGTGTCAGGCGCATGAATAAACCCTAACACATACTTCTTCTGTTTCACAATTGTTATTTCTAGCATTTCCATTTGACTCTTGCATAGTTTCTATTCCTCTGCTGAAATTTACCTCGTGTTCATACATGTTCTCCACCTTTTCTACTAGAACCTCTAATATATTATTGTTATTTTAAATTCACTATCTGATATTTCTAACAACTGAGTCACCCTGAGTCTACTGATCATTTTTACTTCTGACAGTGGGTGATTTTTTTTTTCCCCCTGCTTTTTTGTATGTGCTTCATGTGTAAGGACATCATGTGTAAGGAGAGTAGAGACTGAGGAAACAGTATTTATGCCTAAAAATAGGCACCCTTTTACTAAGCTTTTAGTGGAGGTGATGGTGGGGGGGGGGATGAGTCAATCCATTCAGGAGTTGAAACCCCCATTCAGGAGCTTGGGTTCTGTTATGATTACCTTAAGTACACTTTCTGTGTTTAGTCGCTCAGTCCTGTCCGACTCTTTGAGACCCTCTGGACTGTAGCCCACTAGGCTCCTGTCCACAGGATTTTCCACACAAGAATACTGGAGTGGGTTGCCATTTCCATCTCCAAGCAATCTTCCAGACCCAGGGATCACCGGCATCTCTTGTGGCTCCTGCACTGCAGGCGGATTCTTTACCTCTGAGACACTGGCTTCCCTTTAAGTGCACTACCAGCTCCAAATTCCTCTGCTGTGACCTGCTTAGGGTAGGGTCTGGTTTGCCAGAGGGTTTTTCTCAATGTTCTTGCTCCACCCTCAGCTTTAGGCTTTCTCTGTACACCTGACCCAGTGTCTCTCTAAACTCTTAGCACTCCCCAAGGGTAGGGGATAGACTGCTGTTGCTTTACGTGCTTGGAGGAATGGGGGCAGATGGGGAAGTTCTCTGTTATCCTGGCCTAGTCTCAACTGACCTGTTCAAAATTGGAAAAGGAGTACGTGAAGGCTGTATACTTGTCACCCTGCTTATTTAACTTATATGCAGAATACATCATTCGAAATGCCAGGCTGGACACATCACAAGGTGGAATCAAGACTGCCAGGAGAAATATCAAAAACCTCAGATATGCAGATGATACCACTCTAATGGCAGAAAGCAAAGAGGAACTAAAGAGCCTCTTGATGAAATTGAGAAAGTGAAAAGGCTGCCTTCAAACTCAACATTCAAAAAACTAAGATCAAGGCATTCAGTCCCATCACTGCATAGCGAACAGATGGAGGAAAAAGTGGAAACAGTGACAAATTTTATTTTCTTGGGCTCCAAAAATCACTGTGGACAGTGACTGCAGCCATTAAGACGCTTGCTCCTTGGAAAAAAAGCTATCACAAACCTAGACGGTGTATTAAAAACCAGACATCACACTGCAGACAAAGGTCCATATAGTCAAAGCTGTGGTTTTTCCAGTAGTCTCATATAGATATGAAAGCTGGACCAGAAAGAAGGCTGAGCGTCAAAGAATTGATGCTTTTGAATTGTGATGCTGGAGAAGATCTTGAGAGTCCCCTAGACACCAATGAGATCAAACTAAAGGAGTCAATCCTAAAGGAAATTCTGAATATTCAATGGAAGGACTGATGCTGAAGCTCCAATTCTTTGGCCACCTGATGCCAAGAGCCAACTTATTGGAAAAGACCCTGATGTTGGGAAAGACTGAGGGCAGGAGGAGAAGGGGACGACAGAGGATGAGATGGTTGGATGGCATCACCGACGTGATGGACATGAATTTGAGTAAGCTCCGGGAGATAGTGAAGGACAGGGATGTCTGGTTCTGGTGTGCTGCAGTCCATGGGGTTGCGGAGTCAGACATGACCTAGCAACTGAACAAGTGTCAGTCTCAGGAAGTGAGGCTTTCTCCCAGTAGTAGGCAAACTAATGATCTGAACCTGGGAAAGTTTTCTGCCCTTCCCTCAGGGTTTATGGATTTTCTTTTTCTTTTCACTTCTCCCACCCATAATGGAAAAATTGGGTTTATTCCCTTACCCAGGTTGCTTAAAGCTTTTTTCCACAAGGATGAATGGTCCAGGCAGGCCTGTACCACCTAGAGAGGTATTCTCTATATCCCTTGCTTCCTAATCTTTCTCATAAGCAACTCTTGGAGGTCCTTGGAGAAAAGCCTAAAAGTGGGTGTTACCTATCCTTGTTTTGCAGCTCCCAAGGGGTCATTCCTTGCTAGCCTACATTTAGACTTTGGCAATTCATTAGAAATTTAGCTAAATTCTTTTTTCCCCCGTAGTAAAGCCCTACTTTCTTCCTGTGCTCTGCTACAGGTGAGCCATGCCCACATCCCACTTCTAATGCATTGAGAGAAGTCATGATTTTTTATATACTATAGCTTATTCTTGTTTCACAGTGGAAGCAATATGCTCTCCAGCTTTCTACATCCTAAAAGGAAGCCAGAAATCACTCCATGAGTTCAAATATTACCTATATATATATGTAGAACTTCTAAATTTGTATTTCTAGTCTGGACCTCTCTTCTGGACTCCAGACCATATATATCCAACTACCTGCTGGACAAGTCTACTTGTATGATTTGCCAGACAGATTCTAAGGTGGCCCCCATGGTCTCCACATTCTGGTGTATATGCCTTTGTGTGGGTGTTAGAGGGATCTGTAGCTTGCTTCTGCTGCTAAGTCACTTCAGTCGTGTCCAACTCTGTGCGACCCCATAGACGGCAGCCCACCAGGCCCCTCCGTCCCTGGGATTCTCCAGGCAAGAACACTGGAGTGGGTTGTCATTTCCTTCTCCAATGCATTCTAGCCATCAGAATAAGGCAAAGATGGTGGAATGTTATTTCCTGTGATTACGTCACATTTTATGGCAAAGGAATAGGGTATCACCCCTGATTATGTTATATAAGGCCCTGTCTTGCCAGCTGACTCATTCTAATTCTCTTGCTGAACTTAAAGAAGCAAGCTGCCATACTGTGAGTTGCAAACTGCAGATGATCTCTAAGAACTGAAGGTGGACGCCTGTCAAAAAAGAAGTTCTCAGTCCTACAGCTGCAACAAAATGAATGCTGCCAACAAACTGAGTGAGCTTAGAAGTGAATTCTTCTCTGTCCTAGTCTCCAGATAAAAAGGCAGCCCTAGCCAACATCTTGATGAAGCTTGTGAAACTCTGAAGCAGAGAACCCAACTAAGAAGTGCCTGACCCTCCAGAAATTATGAGATAATCAATACATGTTGTTTTAAGCCACTGTATTTGTAGTGATTTGTTCTGCAACACAGAAAACTAATACAGATAGTACCATAAACTCAACATGCCCAAAAGCCAAATTCCTGCAACATCCCCCCAAAAACAAAGAAAAAGTTCCAGTATTGTCCATCTCAATAAATGGCAACTCCATTATTACAGTTATTCAAGTCAAAAACTGTAGAGTCAATCTTAACTCCTTTTTCCTCTAAACCCACATCCAATCCCAAAGCAAACACTGTTGGCTTTACAATCAAATTACACCCAGAGTCTACCTTTATCTCACCACCACCGCGTTCACCTTAGTCTGAGCCACAACTGTCTTTCATGCACGTTTAGTGTCTTTAACAGCCTCCTAACTGGTTTTCCTACTTCTACTCCACAGAGCAGAGAGAATGATCCTATTAAAATATCAGTCAGATTACATTTTTACTTACACTACTCCAAAAGTTCCTCATCTTACCGAGATTAAAAGGCAAACATCTTATAGTAGTATGCAAGGCCTGCGTTATCTGGCATTCTTCCCTCCCAACCCAACCTCTCCACCTCGCCTGTGTCACCTGCCTCTCCCACCACAGTGGCTGCCCTGCTATCCCTTAACCATGCCAAATGCAGTTCAGTCTCTGAGTTCACAGTTGTTGGTCCATATAATTAAAGAGGTATTTCCACACATAGGACTTCTCTGTCCAGCTTATATCAGACGGCAAGTCCCCATCCCCATTAACAATCCCCTATCCCTCCTTAGAGGAGAGTGAAAAAGTTGGCTTAAAGCTCAACATTCAGAAAACGAAGATCATGGCATCTGGTTCCATCACTTCATGGGAAATAGATGGGGAAACAGTGGAAACAGTGTCAGACTTCATTTTTTTGGGCTCCAAAATCACTGCAGATGGTGACTGCAGCCATGAAATTAAAAGATGCTTACTCCTCGGAAGGAAAGTTACGATCAACCTAGATAGCATATTCAAAAGCAGAGACATTACTTTGCCAACAAAGGTCCGTCTAGTCAAGGCTATGGTTTTTCCAGTGGTCATGTATGGATGTGAGAGTTGGACTGTGAAGAAAGCTGAGCGCCAAAGAATTGATGCTTTTGAACTGTGGTGTTGGAGAAGACTTTTGAGAGTCCCTTGGACTGCAAGGAGATCCAACCAGTCCATTCTAAAGGAGATCAGTCCTGGGTGTTCTTTGGAAGGAATGATGCTGAAGCTGAAACTCCAGTACTTTGGCCACCTCATGTGAAGAGTTGACTCATTGGAAAAGACCCTGATGCTGGGAGCGACTGGGGGCAGGAGGAGAAGGGGACGACAGAGGATAAGATGACTGGATGGCATCACTGACTCGATGGACATGAGTTTGAGTGAACTCCGAGAGTTGGTGATGGACAGGGAGGCCTGGTGTGCTGCGATTCATGGGGTCACAAAGAGTCGGACACGACTGACCGACTGAACTGAACTGATCCCTCCTATCCTGCTCTATCAGCCTCACAGCACATATTACCAACTAATATGTTTTATTCTCTCCAATACTAGAATATATGTTCCATGAGAACTGAAACCTTTGTTCACTGCTATATCCCCACCTTATACTGAATTACTGAATAATTACTGTATTAGATACTTTTTCCTCACAGAATTTAGAGTCTAATAAAGCAGGCAAGCAACAACAATTTGGATACAAAGTCATTATTTTTAAAAATCACTATAAAACTATTCAAGATCTAGAAGTGTACTTATTCTATCTCTGTAAAAGCGCTTTTAAGGAAACTTGGAAAACATTCACATCTAACCAAAATTACTGAAATGTGTAAGTAAGTAAACTGAATTAAAACATCTGTGACAGGCTCTACTAACAGAAAGGTAACTGAAAAACTCTATCACTGTTTTTCCAGCCCTACATGGAGACAATATTGTTATTCTTCACAGATATAGCCAAATAATAGAGAATAAATCAAGCCTGAAGGATTAATCCTTTAGATGCTTAGTTTTCCCACTTTTTCATCTGTTTTATACTCTGAAAAATTATTGGGGAACTTTCATTTATGTCAGCTTTTCATCTAATACTTACATTTAAGATTTAAATGATATTTTAAAAATATTTGATAGTTCATTTTAAAATAACAATCATAAATCCACTACACATTAACATAATATTTTAATTAATAAAACTAAATATTTCCCCCCAAGGTTAGTGAGAGAAATGACATTGTTTTACATTTCTGTGTTATCTCCTTAATGTTTGAGTTAATAGAAAATGCCTGAATTCTCTTTATCTGCTGCTACATTAAATATATGCCACATGTTGTTTTGGTGGAGGTATATGAAGAAAGATGCATGGATCAGACAATCTGAAATTTTAAAAATACAGTGGATAAGAATCTGCGTGCCAGTGCAGAGGACACAGGTTCAATCCCTGGTCTGGGAAGATCCCATATGCCATGGGGCAACTAAGCCTGTGCACCACAATTACTGAAGCCAGAGCTCTAGAGCCCACCAGCTACAACTACTGAGCCCATGAGCTGTACCAACTGAAGCCTGCACGCCCTAGAGCCTGTGCTCTGCAACAAGAGAAACCACTGCAATGAGAAGCTCATGTACCACAACCTACTGCTGCTGCTAAGTCGCTTCAGTCGTGTCTGACTCTGTGCGACCCCATAGACGGCAGCCCACCAGGCTCTGCCATCCCTGGGATTCTCCAGGCAAGAAGACTGGAGTGGGTTGCCATTTCCTTCTCCAACGCATGAAAGGGAAAAGTGAAAGTGAAGTCGCTCAGTCGTGTCCGACTCTGTGCAACCCCATGGACTGCAGCCCACCAAGCTCCTTTGTCCATGGGATTTTCCAGGCAAGAGTACTGGAGTGGGTGGCCATTGCCTTCTCCAACCACAACCTAAGTAGTCACTAAATCTCCACAACTAGAGAAAAGCCCATGCAGCAATGAAGACCCAACACAATCAAAAATAAATAAACTAATTTTTAAAATATCATTAATTCTCGGGACTTCTCTGGCGGACCAGTGGTTAAAATTCTGTGCTTCCACTGCACAGGGCACTGGTTCAACCCGTGATCGGGGAACTAAGGATCCTGCCTACCATGCAGCCAAAAAAAATTTTTTTTTAACTTAAAAATTAAAGCAAAAAAATCATCAGTTCTGCAATGTACATGTATATCAATTTAAATTATCAAATGAATATACCTATTTTCCATTAAGCAAAAATATTTTAACAATCATGTACCACATGAAATTTATCAGTATCTCAAGTTCTGAGAAATACATACATATTAAAACAACACTAAGTATATTTTGTAGAAAAGATAATAAAACTGAATCATCTTGACAACATATGTAAATATTCCTTCCTTCCATACATTTCAACATTTTAGTTTTTCTCTATTGCTTATTTTTTTGAATGTTAGTAATTATTGACTTGAAACAACAGATTCATCTGCAATAACAAACACTGCTAACTGGCTCAATATTTTGGCTGGTTCCTGCCTTACCTGTTGAGCAATATGAGAAATATGAGCTGCCTGAACTGTGGAACCAGATTGAGGTGCTGTCTCTGAAGTGTTACTCTTGTGAGAATCTTCCATAATCAACTGTAAGGAGAAAAAAAAAATCAGTTAAAAGATGCTAACTTCATTTTCAAGAAATCTTGTGACATTTCTCTTCTTAACATGCATACTTTTTCAGAAGAATAAAACAGAGCTTTTTTGTTTTGAAGAAACAAAACAAAACTAAAGGCTTAGTTCAGTTTATCCAGACTCATGTTCCTATACCTCTGCTCTTGGGTGTTCAGTGACCTAATGATAAAATCTTTTAAAATGGCAAATAAAAAGTGCTATAGAATATAACTTGGCTGCCTCCATGGAAGACAACTGGTAGCTATGGTATAGAAAGAGAATAAAGATTTTCCTTGCATATTCTTTTAATTTTTTTTGAGTTTTGACCCATATGATCATGTTTAAATTTAATAAATGGTATACAAACATAAATTATTATGACTACGTTTTCAAATGCTACCCCACTCAAGAAGTGTGACAGGACTTCCCTGGAAGTCCCGTGATTAAGAATCCGCCTGCCAATGCAGCGGACACGGTCTAGAAAGACTGCACACGCCATGGAGCAACTAGGCCCGTGTGCTACCACTACTGATCCCGGGCTCTGCTCTGCAACAAGAAGCCACTGCAAGAAGCCTGTGCCCACAACGAAGAGCAGCGCCCCCGCCCACACCCGTCAGCAACAGAGAAAGCCTACATGCAGTAACGAGACTCAGTACAGCTGAAACTAAATATTAGGTAAATGTTTTTTTAAAAAGTATGATATGCAGGGACACAAGCATTTTTTTCTGCAGTCTAGGGAACAGTTTCTAATTGGATACACAGTTTAATATAGAGAATTTATTGAGCAAAGGTTGAACAGAATAAACGAATGAAATCATACCTAAGGACTTTCTAAAGATCTAGATGATCTAATCAACTGCAGGACATGTAGGCTGGATAAGAATGAGAATAAGTGGGTTATGAGAGATGGAATATGTCAAGTAGAACTACTTAGAGACTGGTAGAAGTTTTAGGCGAGAAGGCAATGGCACCCCACTCCAGTACTCTTGCCTGGAAAATCCCATGGACGGAGGAGCCTGGTAGGCTGCAGTCCATGGGGTCGCTACGAGTCGGGCACGACTGAGCAACTTCACTGTCACTTTTCACTTTCCTGCATTGGGGAAGGAAATGGCAACCCACTCCAGTGTTCTTGCCTGGAGAATCCCAGAGATGGAGGAGCCTGGTGGCTTCCATCTATGGGGTTGAACAGAGTCGGACACGACCGAAGCGACTTAACAGCAGCAGCAGCAGAAGTTTTAGGCAGAATTTAAAGGTTTTATAATCATTTTGAAAGACATAAAAAGAGAAAAGGCTGGGCAGCAAAAAATGAAAAGATACTCAATTTCATTAAGTATTAGAGAAATACAAATCAAAACTACAATAAGATACCACTTCACATCCATTATGATGGCTAATATTAAAAAACAGAAAATAAGGGTTAGCAAGGATGTGGGGAAACTGAACATTTGTGCACTGTAGCTGGGAATGTAGAATGGTGCAATCACTAGGAAGAACATGGTAGTAACTCAAAAAATTAAAGACAGAATTACTATATAATCCAGCAATCCCATATTTGTGCCTCTATCCAAAGAATTGAAAGCAGGGTCTTACAGAGATATTTGTACAGCCCTGTACATGGCAGAATACAGCCCTGTATACAGTAGCCAAAAGGCAGAAGCAACTAAAATGTCCATCAATGGATGAATGAATAAACAAAATGTGATATACGTACACAATGGTATATTACTCGGCTTTAAAAAGGAAGGAAATTGTGATACATGCTACAATATAAATGGACTTTAAGGACATAATGCTAAGTGAAATAAACCAGTTCCCAAAAGACAAATATTGAATGTTTTCACATATTTAAGTTACTTAGGAATAATCAAACCCATAGAAACAAAGAATGGTGGTTAACAGGGATGGGAGGGAGAGATGGAGAGTTGTTGTTTAATGGTATGAAAAAGCTCTGTAGATTGGCTGCAAAACAACGTAATGTACTGAACACTACTGAATTGTATACTTCAAAATACTTATGATGATACATCTTATTTTATGTGTATTTTTCCATAATTCAAAGAATTTTTAAAGAGAGAGAATTCCCTGATGGTCCTGTGTTTAGGATTTGGCACTTTCAATGCTGGGGCCCAGGTTCAATACCTGGTCAGGGAACTAAGATCCCACAAGTCATGCAGCCCAATTGATTAAAAAATTAAAATAAACATAACAAAATCGTTTCTACAAGATATATTCTAAAAAGGAGAATTACTTGGTTAAGCAGTATGAATATTTAAAGCTTTCTGAAAGAACTGTAGTCCACTAGAAGCACATGAGAAAGCAATGGGAATTTTTTAAAGTCATTACAACACAATAGATGGAAAATGGTACACTGTCATACATTTTTAAAATTCTCCATTAATTGCGTGAGCTCTGTTTATATTATTTGTCCACTCATCAGATCTTAGTGTTGTCCCTATTACCCTGTATTATTTCTTCATATAAACTTTTTCTATCATGTTAATACAAATACTATTCCAATTTGACTTTATTATGATTACTTCAAAATTCTGACAAGTTCATCTGGTGCTTCCCTGTTGTTTCTGGAACTGCTTTTGAAGCTACATATGGACTCTTCTTTAGGAAGAGTGCAGTGATTTTTAATCTACACTAAGAGAAGTAGTAATCCCACAGATTAAACATAGAGATAGCATCAAAGATGGAATTTTATACTTTCTACATATTACTGCTACTGAAAATGCCTTTTTAAACATGCCATTTCAGAAAACACAAGAATATAGAGCAGAAAACAAAGAGAATAAAATAGTTAAGAATAAACTTACCTAAGAAGACAAAAGAGCTGTATACAGAAAGCTGTTAAGACACTGATGAAAGAAATCAAAGCCAACACAAACCATGGAGAGATATACCATGTTCCTGGGGATGAGGAGTCAACACTGTGAAAATGCCTCTATTACCAAAAGAAATCAACAGATTCAATGCAGTCTCTACCAAATTACCAATGGCATTTTTCACAGAGCTGCAACAAAAAATTTCACAATTCATAGGTAAACACAAAAGTTCCCGAATAGCCAAAGCAATCTTGAGAAAGAATAACGGAGCTAGAGGAATCAACCTTCTTGACTTCAGACTATACGACAAAGCTACCATCATCAAGAAAGTATGGTACTGGCACAAAAACAGAAACACAGACCAATGGAAGAACAAAGAAGGCCCAGAGATAAACCCATGCACCTATGGGCACCTTATCTTTGGCAAAGGAGGCAAGAATATACAATGAAGAAAAGATAGTCTCTTCAATAAGCAGTGCTAGGAAAACTGGACAGCTACATGTAAAAGACTGGAATTAGAACACTTCCTAACACCAACACAAAGATAAACTCAAAATGGATTAAAGACCTAAATGTAAGACCAGAAACTATAAAACTTTGGAGAAAAACATAGGCACAACACCCTCTGACATAAATCATAAAAAGGTTTTCTATGAACCACCTCCTAGAGTAATGGAAATAAAAACAAAAATAAACAAATGGGACCTAATTAAACTTAAAAGCTTTTGCACAGCAAAGGAAACCATAAACAACATTAAAAGGCAACCCTCAGAATAGGAGAGTGAAGTGAAGTTGCTCAGTCATGTCCAACTCTTTGCGACCCCATGGGCTGTACCCTACCAGGCTCCTCCGTCCATGGGATTCTCCAGGCAAGAATACTGGAGTGGGTTACCATTTCCTTCCCCAGGGTATCTTCCAGACCCAGGTATTGAACCCAGGTCTCCCGCATTGGAAGCAGACGCTTTAACCTCTGAGCCACCAAATGAAGCAACTGACAAAAGATTCAACTCCAAAATATACAAGCAGCTCAATATCAGAAAAGCAAACAACCCAATTAAAAAATGGTCAGAAGACCTAAACAGACATTTCTCCAAAGAGGACACACAAATGGCTAATAAGCACATGAAAAAATGCTCAACATCTCTGATTATTAGAGAAATGCAAGTCAAAACTACAATGAGCTATCACTTCACACCAGTCAGAATGGCCATCATCAAAAAATATACAAACAATAAATTCTGGAGAGGGTGTGGAGAAAAGGGAACCCTCTTGCACTGCTGGAATGTAAACTGATACAGCCACTAAGGAGAACGGTATGGAGATTTCTTGAAAAACTAGGAATAAGACTATCATATGACCCAAATAATCATGATGGTGTGATCACTCACCCAGAGCCAAACATCCTGGACTGTGAAGTCAAGTGGGCCTTAGGAAGCATCACTACAAGCAAAGCTAGTGGAGGTGATGGAATTCCAGTGGAGCTATTTCAAACCCTGAAAGACGATGATGTGAAAGTCCTGCACTCAATATGTCAGCAAATTTGGAAAACTCAGAGTGGCCACAGGACTGGAAAAGGTCAGTTTTCATTCCAATCCCAAAGAAAGGCAATGCCAAAGAATGTTCAAACTACTGCACAACTGTACTCAACTCACACGCTAGTAAATACTTAAAATTCTCCAAGCCAGGCTTCAGCAGTACATGAACTGTCAACTTCCAGATGTTCAAGCTGGTTTTAGAAAAGGCAGAGGAACCAGAGATCAAATTGCCAACATCTGCTGGATCATCGAAAAATCAAGAGAGTTCCAGAAAAACATCCATTTCTGCTTTACTGACTATGCCACACTTTGACTGTGTGGATCACAACAGACTATGGAAAATTCTGAAAGAGACGGGAATACCAGACCACCTGACCTGCCTCTTGAGAAACCTATATGCAGGTCAGGAAGCAAGAGTTAAAACTGGACATGGAACAACAGACTGGTTCCAAATAGGAAAAGGAGTACATCAAGGCTGTATATTGTCACCCTGCTTATCTAACTTATATGCAGAGTACATCATGAGAAACGCTGGGTTGGAGGAAGCACAAGCTGGAATCAAGGATTGCCGGGAGAAATATCAATAACCTCAGATAGGCAGATGACACCACCCTTATGGTAGAAAGTGAAGAAGAACTAAAGAGCCTCTTGATGAAAGTGAAAGAGGAGTGAAAAAGTTGGCTTAAAGCTCAACATTCAGGAAACAAAGATCATGGCATCCGGTCCCATCACTTCGTGGGAAATAGATGGGGAAACAGTGGCTGACTTTATTTTTCTGGGCTCCAAAATCACTGCAGATGGTGACTGCAGTCATGAAATTAAAAGACTCTTACTCTTTGTAAGGAAAGTTATGACCAACCTAGACAGTATATTCAAAAGCAGAGACATTACTTTGTCAACAAACGTCCGTCTAGTCAAGGCTATGGTTTTTCCAGCGGTCATGTAGGGACGTGAGAGTTGGACTATAAATAAAGCTGAGTGCCTAAGAATTGATGCTTTTGAACTGTGGTGTTGGAGAAGACTTGAGAGTCCCTTGGACTGCAAGGAGATCCAACCAGTCCATCCTAAAGGAGATCAGTCCTGGGTGTTCATTGGAAGGACTGATGTTGAAGCTCAAGCTCCAATACTTTGGCCACCTGATGCGAAGAGCTGACTCATTGGAAAAGACCATGATGCTGGGAAACATTTGAGGGCAGGAGGAGAAGGGGATGACAGAGGATGAGATGGTTGGATGGCATCACCAACTCGATGGACATGGCTTTGGGTGGACTCAAGGAGTTCGTGATGGACAGGGAAGCCTGGCATGCTGCAGTTCATGGGGTCGCGAACTGTTGGACACAATTGTCCTACAGAACTCAACTGAACGGAAATGGAGGTTCAAAGAAATTGCTTCTATGGATCTCACCTAAGATGTGAATTTAAGATCTGAAGCCAAACTCTTTTAACCCAAAATCCATGTTCTTTCATTCTACACTGCCCCTCTTCCAGGAATACCTTCACCTCCCCAACTTATCCACCTGGCAAACTTAAGTTTCATCCCAAACCCAACTGCTCTGGGTCCTTCCTTCCTTGTTCCACTGTACCTTGTTATTTATAATGAGGTTACTTAACTTTCTAAACTCTGTTTACTGACATGTCTGTTTCCCTCAGTCTCAAGGTGCCTAAGAACAGGGCCTCTATCTCGTGAATGTATGGTCTGTGTCCAGCAGAGACCATCAGGTATGTGGTAAAACAGTAAACATCAACAAATACAGTATTATGAAGCGGGTCTTAAGTTTCTCCACCTGTAGATGATGGACAAGTCTGAGGACAAGAAGTGTATTGCTAAACATTTCCACAACTCAACTCATGATATCCCCTCAAAATTGCTATTAGTCATACTTATTTTGTTTCAGATCTTCCAATGTGCCTGCGATGCTTTCTCTCACCTTCCAGCTTTTATGTATGCTGTTTCCTCTGCCAGAAACACTATCCCTCCTCATGTGACCTATTCCTATGAGTTAGTCTTACAGGGAAACTTTCCTGCCTCCCTTAGACTGGTCTAGATGAAGTCTAGAAGCTTTGGCTGTATCCCCATGGTACAAGTTTCCTCTACCTTTCATGGCACTCATCACAGAATTGAAATGACCTGTTTTCTGTCTCCCTACCAGAAGGCAAGCTCTAGGGAGTCAAAGACCACATCCTACTCCCAAAATAATACCTTGCACTTACTACTATGCAATAAAACGTGTTTAGTTGGGTTTACCTACATAAAACTGATGGAAACAATGATATCTTCAAATACCTTATCAAACAAGATATCTTCAGAAAATTACTTCAACCCAGCTTTAGAAACAGGAAAATTCAGGCACAAGAGAACACCCTATTTTAAGAGCTGAAAATTCAGTAGTATCAATATAAATAAATGGGATGACATGTGAAGGGAAAAAAACATTTTGAAGGCACTACCACCTACTGGTGATATAGCAGGACTGCACAAACGTATCAGACAAATCTTAAAAGTTAACCGCAAATTCAATAGCACATATTCGGCTTTAAGAACACCGCACTGATTCTAATTGAGACAGAGAAAAACTGCATATTATACAGTCTATAGTAAAAACAGCATTTAAATAAAAAGGTATACATCTGTTCATAATGAAATTTTCGGGATAAAATGATTTTTGCAAACATAAGCAAATATACTTTGCTATGATAAAACAAACATCACAAAAGAGGCCAGTTTGGCGAAGATGCTTGCCAAATTTATGCTGAATTAAGCCTCAGAAACGGAAAGGATCCGGATGACTATTATTAGCCCATTACACCTCAAAAGTTGACAAAACAACTAGTCATTGACATCTACAATAAAAGTAGAGACCAAGCGGGATGCTCCACGGCGAAGTGGACGCTCTGAAATACCATGCTTAGTTTTGTGACACAGGCGGAAATAGAAGAGAACGTTTTCTCGGTTTGAATGTCTGTCCAGTTGGTAAACAGACGAGTTCTGTCACTCCACACTACCTTCCCATGACTGCTTCGTGTATGATTATTCTACCGTATGTCTCCCCACTCGACTGGAAGCTCCCGGATGGTAAGGGATGGCTCTGCTCCAACAGCGAGCGGTCCGGGCCCCGCACCCCGAGGGCGCCGGGCACGCTCTACGGTCTTCGGCGAAGATAACCGGTCTCTGGCGGCGCTCGGCGGACGACGCGCGGAGGCCAAGGCCATGCTGCCCTCCCCACGGCTCCCGTCCCAACCCCGAGACCTTCGACAGAGGGCTCTCGCCTTGGGCCGCGGAGGCGGCTTCAGAGGCGAAAACCGCCCCGCGGCGGGAGGTCTTCGTTTTAATTTTCATTGGGCGACAGCAGGCGGGAGGGAGGGAGGAAAACACTGCCGACTAAAGGGGTGCAGCAGGCCAGGCAACGAGAACCGGAAGCGCGCCCCGCCGGGGGAGAGCGAGCAGCCCCTCCCCCTTCCGCCAGGCGCCCTCCGCACCCCTCCCCCACCGCAGCCGCCCCGCGCGACCCCCACCAGACGCGCGACCCGCCTCGGCGTGCCCGCGGGGGCCGTGTCCCCGCGCCCTCCTCTTGCCCGAGGACACGGAGCACGTCCCCACCCGCCTCCCCCGCCCCCTGCTTACCTGTGGCTGCTGCCTTGCCGCTGTCCGGGGCGGGGAACTTCCACTCCCCCCTCCCAGGTGGATCCGAATTCACTACCCACTTCCCCACCCCCTCACGCGGCGGGGGACGCGCCTCTTTCTTAGGGGTCAGGCGGGGCGGGGAGAATCAGTGTCACTTAACAGCCAACTGTCCTAAGCTACCGTTTCCTCGGCAGTCAGGGCCGCCACTGGCGGCATGATCTACACCAGGCCGGGGGCGGGGGAGTGAAGGGGGGTAAAACTGAGTAACAGAGCGTGGGGGGTGAGGTTAGGGCGGTCCTTCCGTGAGGGCGCCGTCCTACGTCACCACGTTGCGCACGTGACGCGCCGCCATCTTGTGCCGGGGTATCCCGGGATGGCGAGTTCGTGTCGCGAAGGTGTTATTCTGGCGAGAGTTGGGCGTGGCGTTACCTGCAGTTCCTTTCAGCTTCAGGGGCTCTGTCTTCACTACTCCCAGACGTCTGTTTTCAGAGGCCAGCACCCGCTCGGGGGCTCAAGAGGCCGCTCGGCCTGAGGCAGTTTTCTTCGGTTCGTGGCGTCAGTCTCAGCTCAGCTCCTACTTGGTGCGGCCCAGAGCTGTCGTCCCGGCTTTGACCCACGTCTGACCTGCCGCCTGTTGTAGACAGAGTGACTTGAAGCCTGAAGGCTTGTCCTCAGTTTTTCTTACCACCCAAACTAATGTTAATCCCATAAAACTGCGTTAAGAGTTGTATCTTTAATCACACATGAAAGGATTAAAAGCCCACAAGGTGTCGGTAGGGTGTGTTAGAGTGTCGCTGAAGCACAGATTTAGCCCACTTAAACTAGAGAAAAGTTACAGTAAATTTCCTGGCGGTGCAATGGTTAGCATCACGCGCTTCCACTGCAGGGGAAGCAAGGTTCCATCTCTGGTCTGGGACCTAAGATCGCGCAAGCCGCACAACCCGGCCAAAAAAATAATAATAATACAGTGACACCGTGGTTCTGATACATTACAAAAAGCTTTTTTAACTTTTTAAAATGAGTGTCTACCTTTCTGGAGAAGGGATGGTGTATTATTCTGATACATCCTGAACTTTATCCATTTCCTTGCAAAATGTTCTTTGCTTTCTGGAGATAATAAATGATAGACCTTTTAATTTGCTCTTGACAAAAAGTTCCATAATTTTTCTAAAATTTTCCTAGCTTGAGATCTCCATGTAGGCAACTTGATTGAGTTGATAGGGCCCTTCCCCATTTGACCTTTAGGGCCGGATAATGTGATTTAGTTATCACATTAAATTAGGGCTGGATAATGTGATTTAAAGCTCAAGAGTTACTCTGTGCCAGACTCTCCTAATAACTCACTAATATTTATCCATTGTCATTCATTCAGAAAAACACTACCTATTAAAACCTACAACAGTTAACTGCCCGAGGTTTATTTGTTTTTGGCAGAGCGCCTTGTGGCTTGTGGGATCTCAGTTCTCCCAACCAGGGAACCCAAATCTCCTGCATTGGAAACACAAAGTTAACCACTAAACTACCAGGGACGTCCCCAACTGCCCTTACTTTAGCTTTTCGATTAGGTAAATTATCCAGCCTAAATGTGTCTTATCAAAATTGGGGAAAGTGTAATACTCATCTTATGTCCCAACATTACTTAAAGAATCAAAATGTCATATATCATAGGAAAGCATAGTCCTATAAAAGTACCAACAAAGGTCCATCTAGTCAAGGGTATAGTTTTTCCAGTGGTCATGTATGGATGTGAGAGTTGGACTATGAAGAAAGCTGAGCGCCGAAGAATTGATGCTTTTGAACTGTGGTGTTGGAGAAGACTCTTGAGAGTCCCTTGGACTGCAAGGAGATCCAACCAGTCCATTCTGAAGGAGATCAGCCCTGGGATTTCTCTGGAAGGAATGATGCTAAAGCTGAAACTCCAGTACTTTGGCCACCTCATGCGAAGAGTTGACTCATTGGAAAAGACTCTGATGCTGGGAGGGATTGGGGGCAGGAGGAGAAGGGGACGACAGAGGGTGAGATGGCTGGATGGCATCACCGACTCGATGGACCTGAATCTGAGTGAACTCTGGGAGTTGGTGATGGACAGGGAGGCCTGGTGTGCTGTGATTCATGGGGTCGCAAAGAGTTGGACACGACTGAGCAACTGAACTGAACTGATAAAAGTAAAGAGTGGAGAAGAGGTTCTCAGACATCAACCTTTCATGATTAACAAAGCCTAGCAACAGTCATTCTAGAATCCAGAATATTAATGACTGAAAGGCTGGTTCTACATTTATTGTTCTTTTCTTGCTGGGTTATTTCCTCCTTGGAAGACGGATGCTTAACAAATATTATCTGGGCAAGAGGGACTGCCTGCGGGGTGGGGGGGTGGGGCGGAGGGAGGGGGACTGGAAAATATCAACCATTGAAAGACGTGAGGGCTCAGCAGGTAAAGAATCCACCTGCAATTCCGGAGACACAGGAGATGTGGGTTCAATCCCTGGGTCAGGGAGTTCTGGAGGAGGAAATGGTAACCCACTCTAGTATCCTTATCAAAAAAATCCCATGGACAGAGGAGTCAAAGAGTCAGACATGACTAAGCACATGAAACTAAATATTACTGAAACGTTCAAAATGTGCATGGACTCCTTCTTTAGTCCCTTTTCCACCTATAAAGCATTTAAGTCTAAATCAAATTTTATGCTGTGCAACAGTGCCACTCACAAGTATTTAATATTTCTACCAGCCTGTTTCTTTCTCGTGGAAGTTTCCCAAGCTGTACCAGCTGCTTTTCTGCAATTTGAGGAACAACTGAAGATGAAGACCAAAAAAAAAAAGAAAAGGCTTGTTTAAGATGCACATAGTTCTATCCCAATAGTAAGAATTTTATAAACCAGGAGGACAGGTCTTTGACTTCAGAAGTGAGGAAGTAGAGTAAAACAAAGAAATTCAATTTTCAAAGGTAACTGTTTTAAAGCAAACTGGTCAAACCAGTGGTGGCACCTCACGGGCTCTCCTGGACCACTGTTTTCTAGCTAGGAGAGAGGGGACATTATAATGAAATAGGTTAAACAACACTACCTGTGTCATGGGGCTTTGCAGATTGAATGCGTTTAACACAATGAAGATAGACCCAGTGCCTGATAGACTTAAGAACTCAATAAATGTTGGATATTAGTATGAAAGATACTGCAATATAACTACCAGAAACTTAGCTGCTGAAAACATTAATTGGTTGCACATTTCAAGAAGCCTCATGGGTTAACGAAAGGATTGAGCTGAAGAAGAGGACTTGAGAGCTGTGAAACAGTATCTGGAACAGGTCACCTCTCAAAAGGAAAAAATTAATTAAAACTAGTAAATGTAGGCTTTGTGGTCTAATAATAGGCTTGTTTCTCTTTTTGTTTTGTCCCTTTTCAATACTCAAGTCTACACTCACGGGAGAACCTAACCAAGTATAGGTTCTAAATGCCTGCAGGAATTATACGAACTACAGCTGTACTTGTCTCAGCTAACACTCTTAAAACAGGGTTGTCACAGATAACTTAGCTCTGAAACTTTCCTACTTCGTGTTAATATGCTTGAACTCGTAGAACTAACTGTGAGGCCCTTGGAGTAGTGGTGTCCATCCATTCCTCCTCCTTTTTACAGGAACTTGTCAGTCATCCATATCTTACCAACAGTGGGCATCTGATCCAAGCTGGGCCATCAGTCCAGCTGGAAATTTATCTTTGCACAAAAATTAGTCTCTCTCTAGGTAAATGAACCTAAAGCTTAGGAGCTTTGTAATGAGTCCCTTCCATCTGCAAACAGCCAATGAGCCAAGGGAGCTACCCAGTGGCTTTCTAGGTCCCAGTTCTAGAACCTGCTGCTTGCCTCAGCCCTTAGGTACCGTGAGCCTCTCCTTTGTCCTTGTAATCAACACAACTTTTCTATTTAAAGTAGCTTACTTCGGTTGCTATTATTTCTAGACTAACTACACGTAACAAATACACCTAGACATAGAAGAAACTATTTCCTGTGACCTCCTCCCTTTCTCTGTACCTCACCACTAGTGCTGTATCATTATCTCTTGCATTGTTGATTGCAGTAGCCTCCTAGCTTGTTCCAGGTAAAATCCTACAATGAACAAATACTGGTTACTGTTAGTTGGAGTTTATAAGTAATCAAATTATTTACCTTCAAGATTATGATTACAGGGTGGCAGCAAGACAACTCACAACAGCTTCCTGAAGGAACCTTCATGTTGGTCAGAGCAGCCTGCAAGTATCATGTACCTTTGTAAGCTCACAGGTAGTGATGCTGAGTAAGGCTCTGAGGCTAGGAGAGTCAATTCTTCTTCTTTTTTTTTTTTTACTTTGGGTTAATTTTGGCTGCACCGGGTCTTTGTTGTGGCATGCAGGCTTTCTCTAGATGTGGCATGGGTGGGTTTCTCATTGCAGTGCACAGGCTTAGTTGCCCTGTGGCATGTGGGATCTTAGACCAGGGATTGAACCCATGTCCCCTGCACTGGGAGGCAGATTCTTAATCACTGGACCACCAGGTAAGTCCCAGAAGTAATTGTTTATTAACATAAGATCAAGTCACTAGCCCTTGTAGGCTGGAAGAAGCCCAGTGTGGTTGACTTACTATTAAGCAGCCAATTAGTATCCTAGATAAACAGTGCCACTTTGGAAGCTTTGTGTTGGACTCTGTCAGTATTTACTTGAAGATTCAGAGACAGCAGTAGCTAAATCAGCCTTGCTAAGTGGGAGTCCATGATTTGGGTCTTTTCATATCCTACATCTTTGCCAATGTACCTATTCAATTCACATGCTTATCGTGCTAATGCTGAGATGGTCAGTATGTGGCTAACATCAACCAGCCATGTCATTCTGTCTATTTGGATGTTAAGTGTCTCTGCCAAAGTGAATTCTTTTTCTTGGGCATTGACATACGAAGCAAAGATCTTCATACTCTTTCTTCCCTCCTCCATATCCATCTATATACTTCTGCCCCAGATCTTGCTGCAGCCAATCATCTAGTCTTTTTCCTTTTAACACACTGACCAACTGGCCAAGCCATTTGCCACTGCCCATGAATTCATATATATTCTCATTTTGAACCACTCCTCCTTCCACACAAGATGGATGGATGATCACATGTTAATATCTATCTGCCCATTAAGAAGATTTTCCTTGCAATTGCCTTTCAAAGTTACCCCTCAGAATGGCCATAATTGACTCATAAGCCAAATGGGCTTTTCCCACTTGCTTCAGCAGGAGCCACCCCTGTACTCCACTATGGCCATAGACATGAGCTGAGTGAAGAACACTGGTGTAACTGCAGTAGGGAACAGGAGCTTCTGGGTTACCTCTGCACACATTTTGCTTGTGTCCTCCGATTCTGCTTAAGCTTGATCCCAGGTGTAATCTTTCTGTCTTATGATGTCTTGGTGTTAGGCTCATCTGACTTTATGACTTGGTACATTTGACAGAATCCAGTCAGTGGTGGACAGTTCCAGATGCATAGTCATTTAGTGTCTCCTGGTCAAGTTTTCCGTGTCCATCATGGCCTAGTAGCACACCAGAAGCTGTTTTCAAAAGACTTAAAATTCTCTGCTACAGCTAGCATATCCTTGCTCAAGATATTCAATAGCTTGCATTTGATTCTCCCACTGGGTCTTGCCATAAACATCCCACTGCTTCTTTTCCTGCAACTGTCACCTCCACCACCAAGGGATCTGCAAGATCATATGATTCCAAACCTTAAAGTTGTCACCTGGCTATTGTCCAGAGCAGTATTACTAGGCATCAAATGTGCTGTCAGAGAGGCTTACCAAGGATTGTCTTCCTTTGAGAAAGGGGATGCAAGATGCAGTGATTTGTTTTTTCCATCTTAGGGGATTATGTCAGCATCCCCCTGACCACTAGACCTCTGAATCTTCAGAGAGTTTATTTCCCATCCTCTGGATTGCATGCAGCTTACCAAGACCTTCAGGGTACTAATCACTTCTTGTTCTGTCTGATCAGAGTGATGTCGTGTAATGTAATTCTGAGGCAAAACTATAAATGTATGTTCCTGTCCTTTCTATGTGAACTACTTCTGATTCTTTAACATTTTTAATTGAGATATGATTAACATATTAGTTTTTAGATGTACAATGTAATGATTCAATCTATGTATATATTGCCAAATGATCACCACAGTAAGTCTAGTTAATATCCATCACATTTAGTTACAAAATATTTTCCTTGAGAACTAATTGATTCTCTTTCCTGACTGGAATACAAAAGACACATTTGTCAAATCAATGGCCACATACTATGTACTGAGACCTTATTAATCTGATCTATGGTTTTTCTAGTAGTCATGTATGGATGTGAGAGTTGGACTGTGAAGAAGGCTGAGAGCCGAAGAATTGATGCTTTTGAACTGTGGTGTTGGAGAAGACTTTTGAGAGTCCCTTGGACTGCAAGGAGATCCAACCAGTCCATTCTAAAAGACATCAGTCCTGGTGTTCTTTGGAAGGAATGATGCTAAAGCTGAAACTCCAGTACTTTGGTCACCTCATGCAAAGAGTTGACTCATTGGAAAAGACTCTGGTGCTGGGAGAGATTGGGGGCAGGAGGAGAAGGGGATGACAGAGGATGAGATGGCTGGATGGCATCACCGACTCGATGGACGTGAGTTTGAGTGAACTCTGGGAGTTGGTGATGGACAGGGAGGCCTAGCATGCTGCAATTCATGGGGTCACAAAGAGTCGGACACGACTGAGTGACTGAACTGAACTGAACAAAGATACAACAGCTATAATTGGGTCTACTATTCAGTTGAGCTTGCAGTAATGTACCACCATTCTCCAGGATCCATGAATTTCTGCAGGGACCAAACTGGCGAATTAAAAAGAGCTTAAACAAGGACCACTACCTCTGGTGACATCTCCACCATTTCCTCATAAGATGCAGTGTTAATAGTGTTATTAACTTATTAACTTGGCTAAATTGGGAGATTTCACTTTCCCATTTCTGGACTTTCAATTTTATTCCACTGCCTGAGAGGTCTATCCTGCCAGTATCACACTCTTTATTATAGCTTTGTAGGTTTTGAAATATGGGCAGGTAAGTACTCCAACTTTATTATTCTTTTTCAAGATTGTTTTGACTACTGAGTCCTTTATACATCCAGATGAATTTTAGGGTTAGTCTGTTCATTTTTGCAGAATAGTCAGCTAGGACTTTGATACTATGTTGAATCCATAGATCAGTTTGGAGGATATTGCTATCCTACCAATATTAAATCTTCCAATCCATGAACATGGGATGACTTTCCACGTGTGTAGATCTTCTTTAGTTTCTATCAGCGATTTTGTAGTCTTTAGTATACAACTTTACATTTTGATTAGAATTAAGTATTCTTTTTGATGCTATTTTAAATAGAATTGGTTTTTAAATTTCATTTTTGGGAATGTTCATGGCTAATTTAAAAAATAGATTTTTTGTTGATCTTGCATTCTGCAACCGTGCTGAACTTGTTTAGTAGTTTGCATGTGTGTATCCTTTAGAATTTCACATATGCAGGTCATTTCATCTGAGACTAGAGATAGCCTTAATTTTTACTGTTCAATCTGGATAACTTACATTTTTCTTGCCTAACTGCCTTTTATTCAGTGTTGAAGTGGTGAGAACAGACTTTCTTGTCTAGTTCCCAACCACAGGGAGAAATCATCCAGTTTTTCACTATTAAGTGTGACATAAGCAGTCAATTTTTTTCATAGATGGTCTTTATCAGATTGAGCTTTCACAGTCATGTTTGAAAAGATCTGACAAGGCACAGAACTGACACCTTTTTTCTCTTCCAGCACTCTATCATTCTGTGTTCTCCTTGCTTCCATTATTTCTAATGAGAAGTTGGCTATTATCATTCTTCTCCTGTATGTAATGTGTCACTTTCCCTTGGCTATTTTAAGACTTCTGCTTTATTGAAGTTTAACAGTTTTCCCTTGATCATGCCTAAGAGTGGTTTTCTATATGTCACCCATGGTTCCTGGCATTTCCTCAGTCTGTAAATGTATGTCTTTCCAAATTTAGTGAGCTTTTGTCTCTATGTCTGCAATATTTTTTGTGTGTCCCATTCTCTTTCCTACCTGGAACGCCAAAGGACTCTAAAGCTTTCTCTCTTACTTTTTTCTTCAATCTTTTTTTCTCTTTGTTCTTCAGATTGATAATCTATTAATCAATCTTCAAGGTCACTTATTGTTTATTATACCAGCTTCAATATGTTGTTAAGGTCATTAAGTTCCCAAATTTTTCATTTCAATACTGTACTTTTCAGTTCTGGAATTTCCATTTTTTTATATAGTTTCTATTTCTCTGCTAGATTCCCTGTTTATCCACTGTGTGTATATAAACATATAATGTTTGTATGTATTTTTATATATATATAAACAATGGCTGATTTAATGCTGTTGACTACTAATTGTAACATCTCAGTGGAGTGAACTTGCAGTTGGTATCTATTGACTGATTTTCTTTTTCCTTAAGTGTGAGTCATATTTTTGTTTCTTCAGATTTCTAGTAGCTTTATCATTGGGATGGATTATATTCACTTACAGAGTGATTTTTATTCCAGAAGGCAGTTATCTGAGAGGGCTTAATTTCCAGTCTCTTTCCTCTTCAGTCATGGACAATGGCTATAATTTCTGCTCAACTCTTTCAGCTTCTAGCTGATGCTTTGCTTCACCAGGAACTCTGGATTTTTCTCCACATAATTTTGTTTAGCCATTAATCAAAGATTTTCACAGATTCTACATGCAGGTTTGGAGACATATCTTCTGGGGCTCTCTCGCTTCACAGATTTTTCATCTATCTTCTCTCTGGCTGCTCTGCCAACCTGGAACTGTCCTTTTACACCATAAGCCAATAGACTGTGGCTCTTTACTACTTAAGTTATTTGGAGTTATGGGGATGTCCTCAAACAAAATGTCACAAACACACAGATATCACCTATTGTACTTCATTTTTCTTTTTTCCTTTTTCAAAAGTAGTTATTTCTATCTTTGGGAGGGTTAATCTGACCGTGGTAACTCCACCATTATCAGACTCATGATACTGATTTTTATGTTCATCTTGTATTCAGCAATCTTGCTAAATTCCTATTTGTTTAAATTTTTATTAATACATTCTCAGGACTTCTCTGGTGTTTCAGTGGCTAAGACTCTGTCCTCCCAATGCAGGAAGCCTGGATTCGATCCCTGGTCAGAGAACTAGATCCCACATGCTGTATTTAAGACCTGGTACAGCCAAATAAATAAATATTTTAAAAGATTTGTACATTCTCTTGTATTTTCTACATAGACTATTATATTGTCTACAAATATTTATGTTTTTCTTCCTTTGTATCCAGTTCACATAACTCATTTCTTTTCCCCTAATTATGCTAGCTATAAACTCAAGTACAATGCTGAATAAAAACAATATATAATGAGTATCCTTATCATAGTCTTGACCTTCATGGTAGTGCTTCTGAAGTACCACCATTAAATATATTTTACTGTAGGTTTGTAATAGATGATCTATTAAAGAAATCTGTAATTTCTCTTTCTGCTATTTCATTGCTGGTGTATTGAAAGGCAACAGATTTCTGTGCATTCATTTTGTATCTTGCAGCATTACCAAATTCACTGATGAGGTCCAATAGTATTCTGATAGCATCTTAAGGATTTTCTATGTATAATATCATGTCATCTGCAAACAGGAAACAATTCCATCTACCATAGCATCAAAAACAATAAAATACCTAAGAATAAATCTATCTAAGGTGGCAAAGGGCTTCCTTGGCAACTCAGTGGTAAAGAATCCACCTGCAATGTAGGAGACACAGGTTCGAACCCTGGATTGGGAAGATCCCCTGGAGAAGGAAATGGTAATCCACTCTAGTATTCTTGCCTGGGAAATCCCATGGATAGAAGAGCCTGGCAGGCTCCTAGAAGGATCCCAGAGTCATACACGACTTAGTGACTAAGCAACAACAAGAAGTGAGGCAAAAGTCCAATACTCTGAAAACGGTAAGACACTGTAGAAAGAATCTGAAGCTGACACAGATGGGAACATAGACCATGTTCTTAGATTGGAGGGGTTAGCACTGTTAAAATGACCATATTACCCAAGGCAATCTACAGATTCAATGCAGTACCCATCCAATTCCAATGGCATTTTCCACAGAACTTTGGCACTGTTGAGCGCTCCCTCCCCTTTGAAACTCATCCTAGAATTTCCATGCCTAATCTCCTTCCTAGTTTGGACCCTCTCTCTCCAGCAATTCCTTCTCCCTTTTGTAGATTCTTCTTCCTTCAGCTTTTAAAGGCTCATGTTCTCTGTGGCTCCATTATTAAGTCTTGTCTCACTCTACAAGATCCTTCTTGGCACCATCATCCACTTCCACGACTTCAATTACCACTTTTAAAAGAACGTCTCCCAATACATAGTGCTGGGCCGGAGCTGTCCTGCTGTTTCTCTCCCTCTAGCATCAGATGTCATCACAGTGACTTCTGTCTAGTGAGTTAGGCACTCAATAAATGTGTGTTAAATTTAAAAAGTTCTCAGCTGCCTGAATAATTTGAACTATAATTCAAAGACCAGTTTCAGTGTTGGAGATTATGCACAATTTGATAAAAACTCCTAACAAGTTTCTTGAAACCAGGAAATGGTAGCACAAATGAAGTATCACCTTAGAAAAGCTGCAACCCAGGACTTCCCTAGTGGTTCAGTGGTTAAGAATCTGCATGCCAATGCAGGGGGCATGGGTTCGATCACTGGTCTGGGAAGATTCCACATGCCACAGAGCAACTAAGCCCGTGTGCCACAACTATGGAGCCCACGCGCCTAGAGCCTGTGTTCTGCAGCAAGAGAAGCCACTGCACTGAGAAGCCTACACGCCACGATGAAGAGTAGCCCCACTTGCCACAACTAGAGAAAGAATGCTCACAGCAACGAAGACCCAGCACAGCCAAAAATAAATAAAATTTTTTAAAAAATGAAAAGCTTAAACCCACATCAATTACAGATTTTAAAAAAATTGACATGTATGCTCAAAAGTTTAAAACTACAAAATACCACATGGGTAGGAGGAAAACTAAGCTATAATTGTTCCAGACAAAAGGCTTATTCATTTTCAAAATGACTCTCTGCTGTTCCTCAATCTGGCCTCCTTTTATAGAACTGATTTGCTATAACTCTGGATCTCTGTGTTCATTTTCCTAAGACCTCTCCAGCCGTCTTTGGGTCTTACTATCCGAGTTAAAATAAAATTTTATTAATTCCAATTTATCAGCTCTCCCAACATGTGAAGCATTAAACACAATCAGGCATCAATATTTATTAACACAAGACAAAGGAAACACATTCAATGAGTTAATAGAACACTGTCCAGCCAGATGTTAAATTTAAAAATGTATATCTAGTCTAATTTCAAATAAATAAAAAAAAAAACTTTATACATAATTACACAGTACTATAATTTGAATCTGACACTGGTAAATATCTTGACAAAAAATAAACAGAACAGCATTTAGGACTAAAAAATTATTCTTATATCTTTACACTCTCTTCCTCTGGACAAATAACATGGCCCATCTACATATACCTAAACCAGAAATGTTGTATGAATGATAAAGAAAAGGCTTATTGTGTATTTGGAGTACTGCAGCTTGCTCCAAATACTCTTACATGAAAGCAGACAGCAAAAACAACTCTAAGGCATAGATCATGTTGGAGTTTGAGGGTGAGGTGATAACTCCTCATTGCTTTAGTCTAAAGATTCCTGGATATTCAAGGAAAGTTAATTTATTTGGCCAAGATATTGAGCACCATGCCTGGGGCAGAGACCTTAAGACAACAATAACAACAAAAAACCTAAGGCCTCAGGCCCTCTGTTGATTCAACAAAAGCATTAAGCAAGCATTGCCCAGGGACTAACATCAAATAGACGACCAATAGACAGGCGATGGTCCCTCCACAGCCTGAGGCAGCACAACTTCAGGAGGACCTGATACAGGGGAGACAGGGGCAGGAAGGAATTGAGCTTCACTGGTGGCTTCACTGATGCCCTTAGCATGCTGGTCATCCCCAGGGTCTCATTAATGCAGGAGATGGTATTTGTCCTGAGGCAGCCCCTCCCTGATCTACCCTCCTTACTTTGGCTGAGAGGCAGAGAGGTTCAAAAACTTTCAGATGAATAGGTTCTCTCTTATTTGAAATGAGGGTTTGCTATTCATTTAGGTCCCCCTCCCCCCGACCCAGGCATGAAAAGCTAGACAGAATGTGTCCCCAAGTTTTGGCAAGGCCTTTGGGGCCTGTCTTAAGAGCCAGTTCTACCATAAAGGTTCTGCTTTAACATGGCAAGACTACGAGCATTGTGTCATCAAGAGAGTTTTCTTACCAAGTCTGCAACAGACTAGGCATTGGATCTGCAGATGATCCCACAAACACATCTAAATTAACGACTAAACTCTCTTCCCCTTCCAGAGGAAACTTTTCCCCAAAGACACATCTTAGCTTTCTTTTCCACTAGCTTATTCTGGCTTTGGGGGATAGGCAAAAGATAAAGCAGCCACAGGGCAGAAAGCAAAAAGATAACAATAAACCAGCGGCCTGAGGAACTACCAAACTAGATAATCAGCCCCTAAATAACCAGGAATTGGGCATACTATGAGATTAACGGAATATTTCATTTGAAGGAATGAGTATAGACCCTCACTGTCCAGTATGGTAGCCAATAGCCACTCGTGGCTACTGAGAACTTGAAACATGGCTAGTCTCGAATTGAGATGTGTTTAATACACACTAGATTTCAAAGATATAATATGAAAAAAAAGTTAAATCTCTCATTAATAATTTTTTATATTGATCCCACATTGTAATGATAGTACTTTTGATATACTGTGCTAATAATATATTAAAATCAACTTCACCTGTTTCTTTTTACTTTTTAAAATGTGGTTACTAGAAACTTTAAAATGACAGACATAGCTCACATTTCATTTCTAGCAGACACCCTACCCTGTGCAGTAAGAATTCTGAAAGCAACCTATAGGACAGACTCTGTCTTTTATATCTTTTTCTTAGAACTTGTGGATCACGGAGATAGGAGATCCTCAGGATCCCTTGCTTTGATTAGTGACTCATTAAAAACTCTTTTTAAGAAAGTTACTTTCCAAATAAGCAGGCTGTTTTCTCTGCAGACCAAACCATTGCTAACTGGGTCTGGGACGTCTAACCCTAATACAAGTGCTTTTTCCCTGTACATCCTAGAACCTTTCCCACCGTGTATAATGGAACGTCATCCAAAATGCTGAAGAGAGATCTGGAACTGGAAAATGTCAAGGTCTTCCCTCTGTGGAGAATGAGTTTGGAGGAAAAGAGGATTATGTAAAAGGAAGTCAATAAAGTGGCTCTGAGTCATGAGCCTGTGTAAGGGCAGCCCCCAGGAGTGCTGCCGTGGCAAAGGGTCTGGTCTTTCCATTATAAACCTTATTTTCAGGGTAATTACAAGTCTTAAAAATTGTTTAAAAACATATTTAGTTTACATGATGTTACAGTGGGGTAAATAATATGTATTATTAAAATAGTCTAAATAAATATTTACACAATAGATCAGAGTGGGTCAAAGAGAACCATTCTGATTTAACAAGTTAACTCTGTTCACTTTGAGTTTTTTTTTAATTTTTAAAAATATTTCTGTAAGAAAAAAAATAATAAAATTCAACTATATTCAAATACATGAAGTATCAGACCAAAGAAAGGAAACCGAGCCAGAGGCCACACTCAGTCCCAGGCTCCATCTGCTCGGCCTGGGCACCACAGTTATTTCAGAAGGGTTTCTTGCATACATTAGACTTCCCCTATTTCAGCATAAGCCTGGCTGTTTTGGCAACCCAAATCGGTCAGTTCTGAGACGTGGAGTCGTGAGGCCTTAATGCCTTCGCGTGACTGTCGATCCCACTGTCTTCCCAGCCTACGCTCTTGTTCTTAAATCCCTGCCCTCGTGAACTGGAAGCACAGGGGATGCTCTTCAGTTCTCAGAAAAGAGAAGCTATCTGTGTAACTGCAGACACAGTATACAATGGGCCTGGAAAAGAGGAAATTCTAAATTCTTGTGTAGTCACTCTACATGTGAAAGACTGTTTCAACACTGGGGGCCAGAGTGAGTTACTGTGGTTCCTTAGAACTGGGTGGGATCTAATGAATCTTAGCTTTTCCTAACATTTGATTTTTCAACTGAGATTTTTCCGTTTGTAGAAACAGGCTGAATTCTTAAAAGCTTAAGCTGATTCTGGGAATGCAAGCCTAAAAAACAAACATAGGCAGCTTCAGTTTATAAAATATACCAGCCAACAGAGACATAGTACAATGTGCAGCAAAACCTGCAAACGATTTGCACTTTGTAGTCACCTATTCAATTACACTGCACCCAGAGAACACCGAGATTCTCTCTCAGAGCAGCAATGTTTCTACTTTAGTTGTTACAACTATACAAGCCAATTCTTACATTTTTTAGCTGAATTATGTGTATTCCTATTTACATGTTTAAAACACTGGTCAAAATGTTTTACAGTCAAGAATTATATATATAAAGTAATTCTCATACTCAGTGGGTTATCTGATTTGCTTATGGGTCAACTGAAAGTAAGCCGAGTAGTTCCATGTTAAACCCGCAGTGTCTAACTACGGCAAAATGGCAGATACAGTACAGAGCGGGGGGCTGCGCAACTCAAACTACCCCCTTCGTGTGAATTCATCAAACGCCCTTACAAAATTCTAAAACGGCATTAGATAAAAATACAAGTATCTACAACAGATGAAAAAAATGCAACATGCATGTAATTGCTTTAGTAACGTGCTGCTCACGCTATGTCAAAGCTCGTGACTAACAGACTGTTAACATTTTTTTCATTTGCCACCACAGAATTCCCCTCTCCTGTGTGTCCTGTGATGGCAGGATCCCACAGGATGAGATGAAGGATATAATGTCGCCATCTCAGCTTATTTCACATCAGTCGCAGGTCTCTGGCTCCCATGGTTTTGCAGGGCGGTCCCTGCAATCCCAGGAGACTGGTTACATGTTGTAGGCCACATAGATGGGGTCCAGCTGGTCGGCCAGGAAGCTGTCCCGGAGGTGCATCCTCTGCTTCTCTCCTCTGGAGTTGATGGGGATGACGCCTGGGTCCACCACGACCACCACGCCCACAATGAGGTAATGCTCCTCCAGGACCACGTTTGTCACTAAAGGAACCAGATCCAGCGCCTCCTGTTCAGAGCCACACAGTTCCACGACCACCACGAGCAAGTTGGTCCACGTGAACACGGCACTGCAATTTCAGTGGTGCTCAGTTAATGTGGCATCTTTCACAGCGTCTGCCCACCACTTACCCTCACTGCCCCGAGAACTGCCTTCTCACTTGCACCCAACCAGAAGGCTCTGAGCCACATGTGTAATGAGTGGCCTTGCCCCTATGATAACAACTGATTGGTTAGACCATTTAAAATCTCTTGGGCGTCTGAAAGTGGGACTGAAAAGTTGTTAGCTGGTCGCCTGAGCTGAGGATGTGTGGACTGGAAGGTGCTGGTGTAAAAGGTGTGCAGAGACATACAGGGAATGGCTTTTCAGGGAGGAGAGAAAGAACGGAGGGGATGCCCACCGGCTCTAGAAAGCGAGGAGATGGTGGTCCCCGACGGCCTTTCCACCTGTTTCTACCTTTCTTGAGATTTCAGAGCTGTTTAGACTTCTAGGAGCCTCTGAGATAACCAATGAGGTGTGCTTTCTATGACCTCTATTTTGCTTAAAAGTTGTTTTGAAGAGAATTCTTGATATTTGCAACACAACAGCTTTGACTAAGATTGCTATCTGTAATCTAATACCAAACAGGAAGGGAGTCAGCTGGCCTCTGAGCTCAGCGCCCCACTCAAGTGTCTGTCCCGTCGCGCCATAAGGCACAAAGTCGCATTTCGTTCAGTGGGACTGCTGGGTTGGAAGGTATGGAACTGACTTGTGTTGTGCAGTGTTGAGCTGCTTTAAAAATAGATTCCAATCATTAAGAAAAATGTACACAATATTTGGTTGCATCAAAAGTCAAATGCTTAAAATTAGGGGGTAACCATGGCACCCAACTTTTCTGCACTGTTCTTAAACTTCCTTGTTCAGGTCTGAGGAGAGACTGACAAAAGCAAGACAAAAATTTGGAAAGCATGAACAAACCACTAAAAGAACCGTGGCTACTTTGCATGAATTCAAAAAAAAAAACAAACCTGAGGAAGGACACACCAACTAAAATATGAATAAAAAGAAACTGGGTGGTTTCTGTGTTGTCAAGAATCCAGGACGAAAGCCAACAGTTAAAAATGACAGAATTTCAATTTTAAGAAATTTTTAGTCAGCATGAGGTTGGATGGTTCTTTATCAGGGATAATGAAGGGGGAATTCCTGCCCAGACAGGAAACCTGGACCAGATAATGATAATAATCCTTTTCATCTGCTGACCAGTTGATAGAGTATGAAGCACACTCTCACTTGATCCTCCTGATCAGGAAAGCAGCCACCATGGCAGCGCTGGGCCTTCCAGATGGGTCTTTTGACCCAAAAGTCATGGTTCTTCCCATTAGCCCCACCGACTTTCTAGAGGTGGATGATCAGTTAGGTCGCTTCCAGTGGTAAGATCCCGTCATTAAAAGGACTCGGCCCCAGAGTGGGTGCACAGAGCCCATCTCCACAGCTTGCTCCCCTGGGGTCCCACATCTGTAGGTGTCTCTGGTACAGCTAGATGACTAAAGATCAACTTCAACTTATTGCAGCTGAGGAGAGACCTACTCTGTGCAGAGGACTTACCATTCAGCAATGCTCCTGTGGATCCGAGACACTGAGGTCTCAATGTCGATGGGGTGGTACCGCAGGCCTCGCAGCTCCAGGGTCTCGTCCAGAGCGCCCACCACATATAAGGCATCATGACGCTCTGATGGGGAGAGAAAGAGAAACTTAGTGTATCAGATATGTGGGTGTGACATATCACTGGAGTTAAGAGCCCAGAGTTCAGACTGCCACCACATCACTTGGTGCCACTGCTCACCAGCTGTGTAACCTGGAGCGATTAAGTCTCTGATCCTGTTTCCCCTCCGTGAAACAGGGTAATAATAAATGGCTGCTATGAGGATTAAATTCACAAAAGGGAGTTAGTATTATGATGCTTGGTTCATTGTAAGTGCTGAAGAATATTTGCTGTTGTTCAGTTACTAGGTCATGTCTGACTCTTTGCAATCCCATAAACTGCAGCATGCCAGGCTTCCCTGTCCTTCACTATCTCCAGGAGTTTGCTCAAACTCCTGTCTATTGAATCAGTGATACCATCCAACCATCTCATCATCTGTCGCCCCCTTCTCCTGCCTTCAATCTTTCCCAGCACCAGGGTCTTTTCCAGTGAGTCAGCTCTTCCCATCAGATAGCCAAAGTATTATAGCTTCAGCATCAGTCCTTCCAATAAATATTCAGGGTTGATTTCCTTTAGGACTGACTGGGTTGATCTCCTTGCTGTCCAAGGAACTCTCAAGAGCCTTCTCCAGCATCACAATTCGAAAGCATCAATTCTTCAGTGCTCAGTCTTCTTTATGGTCCAACTCTCACATCTGTACATGACTACTGGAAAAATCATAGCGCTGACTAGGCAGACCTTTGTCAGCGAAGTGTTATTTCTGCTTTTAAATACATTGTCTAGGTTTGTCATAGCTTTTCTTCCAAGGAGCAAGAATCTTTTAATTTCTTGGCCACAGTCACTGTCCACAGTGATTTTGAAGAATATTAGCTCTTGTTATTCTTATTACTACCATGTGCCAGGAACTGTGCCCAGTGTGGGGAGTAAAGATGACAAAATACAACACCTGCTCTAGAGATACTTGCCGTCTAATGGGGCGAACACACACAACGGGTGTCCCATGGGCGGACAGCAGATGGAACGTGGCAAACCCAGTAACTTGAATGTGGATGAGGGACAAGGGGAACAGAGGACACCACCTTCCCCTCCCCCGACTGCCCCCAAGCTCAGCTCAAGGGTTCAGAGAAGGAAAAGCTAAAGCCACCTGAGCTTTTAAGGATAAACAGGAATTAGCCAGATGATGGGTGGGGAAAGAAGGAGAAGGGAGGATCTGAGATGGAAAAGAAATGAACATATGGTCATTGTTTCTAGATGTCGTTAAGGAATCCATGGAGAGACTAGTCCTGGTTATTAATAGGCTTCTGATCCAGCAGGACGTGGCAGAAATTTCACTCCTTTTTTTTTAAAGACTTTATGCACACACTGTACACACAGGCTACCTGGTTTATGTCTAAGAGAAAGAGAATGATTTAGCTAGGTCTACACAATGTTTTGGGCTTTCCAGGTGGCTCAGTAGGATAGAATTCACCTGCCAAAAAGCAGGTTTGATCCCTGGGTCAGGAAGATCCCCTGGAGAAGGCAATGGCAACTCACTCCAGTATTCTTGCCTGGGAAATCTCATGGACAGAGAAGCATGGAAGGCTACAGACCATGGGGTTGGAGTAGCAAAAAGTCAGACACGACTGAGCAATTAAACAGTAGTAACAACAGAATGATGTATTTTCAGGAATAGGAATAGTTCTGAAACATTTAGCAAAACAAAGTGCTAGAAGCTGTGGAGACAGGAGGGTAAGGAAGGCCAGTCACATAGATGAGCTGACGATTATAGTAACAAAAACAACAGAAACACGTAGCTAATGACTAGGGAGTGCTTCCCCTGTGCCAAGTAGTGCTCCAGACACCTGAAGGCGTCATGTAATTTAATCTCACATCACGTCCACAAGACAGGAAATGTCATCACTCCCACTTCCCAGGTAGGAAACTGAGAGGCTGACTGAGTGAGCGCTCAAGGCCACACAGCGAATGGCAGAGACAGGCTTCAAAACCAGGACACCCAGCGAGCTGTGCTTCCCCTGCCTGCAGGACGCCTGAGCCTGCTTCCCCGTGAGACACGGAGTGACTGCAGAGCCGGCCAGCAGGGAGCAAATGAGGGGACGAAGGAGAGATGACCTGGCTCCATCCAGCTGTTCAGTCCGGTGAGTGACGCATCCGTTCTTGACGTGTATGATGCACGCAGTGTAGAGGAGTTTTAAACGGCCATTAATGGTGGCAGGAAGGTTGAAGCCAGGCCTCTTTACCAGGTGGACAGGACTGGGGGCTGCTTACCCCAGAGCCCTGCCAAGCAGTCTTGTGAGCCGCCAAAGGGCCAGAGCGCTTAGCAGGTCAGCTCCTCTGCACTGACTCCTGCTCGCAGGGCTTAGGAACAGAGGAACTAAAGACGGGACACCTGTCTCAGGAGCCTGTTGAGGGATGCATAGCCCCACAAGGCTGCTGAGAGGCTGTATCCTGCCAGGGGCATTCACCCATCACCAGGCATGTCTCTACGACTGCCTGGCCGAACTATCCTGAGGTTCAGCTATCCTGATGCTGACACAAGGCCCTGGCGTTTACTTCCTGGGTTCTCTTCATAGGACAAAGTCTTACTGCAAAGGAATATAAAGTTATGGGTGGGTTCTAGAGTTGCAGAGGGGGAATAATTCAACACATATACTCCACAATGCAAAGGCAGGCTGCAGAAGGCCAGCCTGTACTAGGGGCATTTGAAATGCACAGCAGGACAAGGGGGAGGAGCCGGTGAAGGTACCTCCAGTGGCTGCTGTGAGCTCCGTCCGGCGGACAAAACCCAGGTATCCCGTCCGAGCCCAGAGGGTCTGGGCAGCATCCCCAAAGCTGAGGCGGGTGTTGAAGTGGTCAGCTTGCAGAGTCTCACTGTCGTAGATGGTATAATAGCCGCTGGCTGTATGGGGACTGTTCACCCAAATCTACAACAAGAAAAGGGTCACATTTGGCCAGAATCAATTCAGTTCACTTAGCACAGAATATGTTGATTTTCTTAACCTCATTTTTATAGTAACCAAAAAGTTACAACAATGAAAGCAGCTGCCAGTTACTGAATTTACCATGTGCTGAACAGTACTTTATAAACATTACCCCCATCAGTCTTAACACACACGACATGACAATGCCATCTGTACTACCGTCACTCCCATTTCACAAATGAATACTAGAGTGTGTCGCCACTCCCTTCTCCAGGGGATCTTCCCGACCCAGGCATCGAACCTGGGTCTCCTGCATTGCAGGCAGATTCTTTACCATCTGAGCCATCAGGGAAGCCCTTAAGTAATTCACCTAAGATACAGAAACTAAGAGACCCAGATCCAACCTGGAGGCTACGCTGCCTCCTTGGCTCATTTCTCAGCCTCTTTCAGAGTCTCACCAGCGCACTGAGGGATCATTTCTGTGCTTTAAAACTAAGTTAAAAAGCCCACAGGAAAACACTATAGGGTATTTGGATTTACAATGTAAACACAGCAATAGCCAGCAATAGTAATAACACGAGTGTTTGCTGTGTGACAGGCACTGTTCCATGTGTATACAGATACAGATATTAATGCATTTAACTGTCACACAATTATACTAGGTAGGTGGCATTATTATTTACAGTTGAGGAAACTAGGCCCAGAGAGCTTGAGTAACTCGTGCATTAACAAGAAGCTGGTAACCGGCAGAGCCTGGTCATCTGGCTCAGTCACCTGGAGCCCTGCTCCCGGTTAGCTGTGAGATAAGAGCAGTTTTTTTCTCAGAGATTCAGAAGGAAGAAAAATTCAGTCTTTTCAGTGATTTTATAAGGGCTTTCCAGGTGGCACTGGCAGTAAAGAACCTGCCTGCCAAAGCAGAAGACATATGAGATGCAGGTTCAATCCCTGGGTCGGGTAGCTTTCCTGGTGGAGGAAATGGCAACCCATTCGAATATTCCTGCCTGGAGAATCCCACGGAGACAGAGCCTGGCAGGCTACAGTCCATGGGTTGCAAAGAGTCAGACATGAATAAAGCGACTTAGCATGCACAATATTTTTATATTAATACAAAAATGAATATATTTTGCAATAAAATTTGTATAAATCTTATTTTTAAAAATACTTATTTTATTTGGCTGAGTCCAGTCTTAGTTGAGGCAAGTGGGATCTTTAGCTGTGGCATTCTTAGTTGCAGTATGTGAGATCTAGTCCCTGACCAGGGATCCAACCCGTACCCCCTGCACTGGGAGCAAGGAGTCTTAGCCACTGGACCACCAAGGAAGTCCCTGTATAAACTTTAAAAATTCAGTTATTTGTGGCTCCTTTTAGTTCCACTCCTTAATAGATGGGAGCACATGAGTTCATCCATTTTCCTCTTCAGCCAAGGGAATGTCAGTGGACGAATCTGGGACTAACTCTAGCTTGCGTGCCTCAATCTTCTCTCCATCCTGGTCTCCATCTCCCCTTCTGCCTCATTTCAGTTTTGAGCCTTACAGAGAAAGGTGAAAATTCTCAAACATTCACCATGAGGGAAAAACTAAACCCACAGCTTCCTGACTTCTAGAATGTGAGCCCTGGGGTCTTTCACTGCTGGCTTTTCCGAATCAAGGGTAGAGTTACACATACCTCTCCCAGGTGAGAGTCTCCAACGGGCCCTTTGGTCTCTGGATTAACAATAACTACTTTCACTCCAGGTAGGATCTAAGAATCAAAGAGAAAACACAAAAGTTGAGTTCCATCAGATTTCATGACCTCTAATAAATGCAGTTTCCACTTCCTCCCTCCAGTGAGGTAAGGGAGTGCACACGGGCCAGAGCTGAGCTGGTACTCACAGGATCGTCCTCAGGGGACAGAAGTATGTATAACAAGATTCTGCCTCAAAACTAAACTGGGGAACCCACCTGTCTGCCATCTCCTCAAAGGTGAGAAACCGCAGACCAGTGGCGGCTCGGCAGGCGAGGGGAGAGACGTCACGTGCCCGCATCTCCCTCGGAGGGAGAAGGAAGCAGCAGGTGCTGGCTGAGGATAGCTTGGGGCTTCTTCAGACACCCATCCTCTGTCCTAAATCTCTCTTTTCCTTGGGTTTCTAGCATCAAGAAGCTCACACATGTAAGACCTCAAGGAAGGAAGTGGAAGGCCATTCCTGCTTGTGTGGGCCAGGAACTGCTCTGAAGTCCCTCAGGTGCTCGCCGCCAGTGGAGGCAGAGGAAGAGCTGGCAAGATGGCAAGAAGGTCAACCCAACTCCACTTGGAAGAGTTTAAACAGAGGAGTGAAACAGGGATTTCCCCAAGGGGCTGAGCCACGACTGCACAGGTGGGGCTGGGCCCACTGTTTTCTTCCCTATGTTCTCCTTGGCCTTTCAGAATTAGAAGGGATGCTGAGCCATCATTACTCTCTCTTCAAAAGGATGAGAAACTTGATAGTTTATATGGATTGATCTGCTCAACGTGAGTAAACTGTTCAAAACTGTTATGGACTGAAACCTATATGTTGAAATATGACCCTAAAGTGATGGCATTAGGAGGTGGGGCCTTTGGGAGGAGGTCAGGGGTCTGCTCTCATGAATGCAATCCATACCCTTATATACAAGACTCAGAGATTTCCCTGCCCCTTCCACCATGTGAGGACACAGCAATAGGACAGCCATCTAAGAACCAGAAATCCCTCATCAGAATCCGTGGGCACCTGGATCTTGGACTTGCCAGTCTCCAGAAATGTGAGAGAGAAGTTTCTGCTGTTCATAAGCTGCCTGGTCTATGATATTCTGTTAGAGAAGCCTGAATGGACTAAGGCAATAACAAAATGTCTCCCTGAACAATTTAAAGCCTTATTCTCATCTAAGATATCACTCTCAAATATCTTTAATCTCTTCCCCATTTTGATTTCTCTTTCAACTTTAAGTATGTGTATGTCTTCCCTGGATCTTAAGCCACACCCCCCATCTGTCAGCCTATCTTTCCACTTGTAATATTCATAAAGGTAGAACTGGCTCTTAGTGCTGCTCATTCACCTTGAGTATAATGAACATTGAATTCAGTTGGTTTGTCAAATAATATGTCAGTAGGATTTAAAAATAAAAATCTATGAAAATTAAGAAAGTTCAAATCTAGTATTCTTCTTATTTATGTACCCATATGAATTTGAAAGTATTGGCTAAGTGAAAATTGTTGAATTATCTCCAGATGTCAATTCAATTCAGTCTTGCCCTGGGTACTAACACGTATATTATATGGCTTCAGGTTTCTTTAAAACTACTTCTCCACACAGGTGACACACACCTTCCCAATGGTTAACACAACAAATTACCTTTCCAGACTCTGAGAGGAGCAAACTCTGGGGGGCACCCCGTTCCACAAGACGAACCCTGTAAAAGAACAATATTTACTACATATGAGCCTTAAAAAAAAATCCACCACAGCTGTACACTGTCCTCCCAAATCTCTAATCTAGTAATAGCTCTCCTCACATTAGTGCAGTTTCTCAAACGCAGCATCACTGACATTTTGGGTCAGATATTTTATTGCTGTTTTTTGTGATGCGCTATCCTGTACGCTGTAGGATGTTTAGCAATATCCCCGGCCTCTGCCCACTAGGTGTCAGTAGCATCCCCTTGTCGTGACAATCCACATTTCCAGACGTTGTCCTTTGGAGGGCAAAGTCTCTCCAGGCTGAGAACCACAGCACTAGAGATGTTCTGCCTGTGCAGGCTGGGTCAGCGCCATGGGCCTCACCATGAACACAGCCTAAGTCAGCGGGACCCAGAGACAGGTCCCAGAGCCCGCAACCAGAGCTCCCCTGCGACGCAGCTCCAATTCACCTGTGGGCTGGTGAGGAGGAAGGCGTTTATTCCTATGGTTCAGATAGAATGCTGTTTCAAAAAACCTACACTGTCTCATTTATCTTATCTCAGTTATTTTTAGACTCCCAGAGGATAAGAGTCTATCCGTTTCAGTGTAATTTACGTCATATGTCACAAAATACTAGTATTACATTTTAATATTAAGGAACAGTGCAGCCACCATGAGAATTAAAAGCTTTTCTCTTACAAATGTAAATCTTATTAGGTATTAATAATGAAAATGAATTCCTTCCCTTTTTTTTACCCTCCTCCCCACAAAGACACAAACAAAATGAATGAGGTGAGGGGGACAGCTGGCTTTCTTGAGGCTCAGAAATTTATATGCTTAGGAATGCCAACAGGAAACAAGCTTAACAAATCTACTTACCTGTCATGTCTTAATGATTTCAGATCTACGTATACAGTAGTTGGATCAGGCCCTGAGGTTCCCTGAAGAAAAATAAATCAGTGGGTTGTTTATTTAAAATTAGCTGAATGGCATCTCCATATGTTATATTTTCAAGTCAAGATATAGATAATTTAGTCACATACAGGAAAAATTCAAATTCTGTTCTGAATGCTCACCCTGTCTTCAACCAGATGGGCCAGGGCTGTAGTCAACACCTGAGAGAAGACTCCTGGCCAGCTTTCTCCTCATCTTTCTTTCCTTTCTTCCCCCAGGAGAGGAGGCTGGGGGCCAGAGCAGCACCGAACGGTTACCAGGGTGAGGAGGGTCCTCATCCCTGGACTCAAGGCAGGGGTATGACAGACCAGCATCCATGGGACTTCCAAAACCAACATTGGCCCAAGCTGGGCAGGGCGCCCACAACGGGGCTCCAAGGTGAAGCCTTGTGACGCTGCTCCAAAGTCACCCAACCCAGACACAGAGGACCTGAGCGTGTCTACCCAGCTATGCCACCTTCTTTGACTCTCACTCTTGTCCATGCCTGTTATTTGCCTTATGAATGTCCCAAGCTATAGAAAATTATATTCCACTCTTCTGTTATTTTAGCCTCTTTTCTATTATTTACCCACCAAGATAACATGGCAAAATTGCCATCTGGCTAAAGAAGAGAACACAAACTTATTTGTGCTTCCTTTGCCAAAAAAAAGAAAACAATTACAAAGGGTAATATACAAATAAAATTCAAGTAGGGTTCAGAAATCTTGACTCATGTTGAGGACCATAAAACCACTGAGAGTAAACATTTACATTAGCACTCAACTGCCTGGCATGGCTCCAAGAGACTGGCACCTAGAAACTTGGTGGTTCTACAGGACAACCTTGTGAAGGACAATACTATCATCTTCCTTTTACCAATGGGCAAAATCAGGCACAGTGAAGTCCAAATAAGGAGCCCAGAGGCCCTCGGTGGGTAAGCAGCAGCCGACGCTCTGAGTTCCCCACACAAATAAGATATCATGACAGTCACCTGCAAACATATTGCTACGTTGACTCTGGATCCAAAAGTGGTGCTGACAGCCCGCGGGGACAGACCGATGTCCTTGAAGAGCTTGGAGAAGGACTGCTGCAGGGCAATGCGGGGCCGCTCCTCAGCCACCACCACACACGTTCGGATGCAGGAGAGGTTGATTCCCCGGGTCTGTAAGACACCGCGTTGGGGGGGTGGGGGCGGAGGCGGAGATCAGTGGGGTCACAGAACCACTGGATAAGCAATTTCATCGCCCTGCCTCTCTGGTCAGGAAAAGCCAAGGAACTGTGTGCTCTCATCTCACACACACAAAGAAAAGATACCTTTCTGGAAAAACACCCAGGCATTCCTCTAAAGTCATTACCCACAGGTTGATTTGCTCATTCTCTATTTCTTTCCTCTTTCGTCTACAACTCTTAGGTTTTTCAGCAATATATTTTTAATTCCTCTTCATTTCTGTACCTTAGATTTCTATTTCAAAATGGAGAGATGGGACAAACAGAAAAATAAATTTAGCAACATTGAGATCTAATCTCATCTCTTTTTTTCATTCTTAAGGTCATGCTGCTGCTGCTGCTAAGTCACTTCAGTCGTGTCCGACTCTGTGCGACCCCTCAGACGGCAGCCCACCAGGCTCCCCCGTCCCTGGGATTCTCCAGGCAAGAACACTGGAGTGGGTTGCCATTTCCTTCTCCAATGCATGAAAGTGAAAAGTGAAAGTGAAGTCGCTCAGTCGTGTCCGACTCTTAGCGACCCCATGGACTGCAGCCTACCAGGCTCCTCCGTCCATGGAATTTTCCAGGCAAGAGTACTGGAGTGGGTGCCATTGCCTTTTCCTCTTAAGGTCATACTTCTCTATTAAAGAAAATTAGGTGTTTTCTGACTCTCTCATATGCCACTTAGACATATGATCACTGGATACACTCATGAATGAGTGAGCCTTATCTATGGAGGAGGACCCAGTCTCTAACATCCTCAGGTTGCAAATTCTATTAGGAAAAATCCTCTTTCAGTTCACAGTTTCTGTTCATCTTCACATACATTTCTATTCAGCCTCCTAACCAGCTGTACCTTCTTTTCCACAATGTGTGAATCAGATCAAACTCTAAAAGAGTGCATTAAATTAGACAGTGAAAGAGATACACCTCTTGAGGTTTACAAATACCTGTTTGGATAGAAAAAAGCAGGCAGGTATGTCTGGCCAGCCCTACAAGGCGGGCATCGCCACCTTTTCTCTCAGGACCGGCTCCTTGTATAGCTGCTTCTTACCTTCAGCACCTCCACCTGGTTTCCAAGCCCTTTGGTGCAAAGCTCCATCACTGAATAAGAGCAGAAGGTGTCTCTGATTTTGTACTGGTTGACCGTGGAAAGCCAGAGGAAAAGGTTGTTTTCCAACTCCATAGGAGGAATTAAGATGGACTGGTGACCTGAATAGACACTGCAATGAAAAAAGGCAAGTGCTAATGTGATCAGTTCATCCTAGAATATCATCGAGTCAACAAATATTTACTGAGCACGAAGGACAGGGGAGGGTCATATTAGATATAAAGGCCTAAGAATCAGCCTGGTTCCTATTCAACTCATATGACACAATAACTACAGAACAAAGCAGACTATGGAAGGTGAACACTGAGATGTGAAGAAAGGCTATCACGATCACAGAGTGAAGAACAAGTCCTTCAAAGTGGGCAGGTGTTTCATTGAGTAGGTGACAGCTGGGCCAGGCTTGAAGAATGAGCAGGAATTTGACAGTGGCTGGAGGAAATGAGGAAGCTGGTGAGAGCTCTCCAGGCAGAAGAACAGTATATGCAAAGGCACGGAGATATAAAATTACATGGTGTGTTTAAGGTCATCAGAAATGGCATTCCAGTGTTTGCCTGGGGAAGTGGTGAGAAGTGAAGGCAGAAGGGCCAGGGTCAAAATGCGAAAGTACTGAACACGAAAGAGTTTAGAATTTACCAGCAGACAGTCACTACAGCTAGAAGTTGGGGTAAAGCTAGCTACAGGAAGTGGGGCATTAGAGACATGAGTCACTGAAGGCTGACAGTTAGGAGAGGCTGCAATAGTCTAGGTGAGAGAGGATAAAGGCTTGAACCCCACCAGCACACCAGGATACAAGTGTGGATACAAGGAAGGAATGGCAGAGTCACATCATATGTACAATCTCCAGCCATGAAACCTCAACTTCCTAAACCTTGAATATATATCAGAGTCACTAGGAGTCCAAGAATCGTTTATTAAAAAACATACTGGACAGGGGCTTCCCTGATGGTCCACTGATTAAGACTCTGTGCTTCCACTGCAGGGGGAATGGGTTTGATCCCTGGTCGGGCAACTAAAATCTCACAAGGGAATGACTTTATCTATGGAGGAGTCCCCAATCTCTACTATCCCCAAGTTGCAAATTTCTATTAAGAAAAACCCTCTTTCAGATCACAGTTTCTGTTCATCTTCATATAAAGGTCATTTCTATTTAGCCTCTTACCAGCTTTGCCTTCTTCTCCACGATGTATGAATCAGATTAAATTCTAAAAGAGATTTTTTTTTTTTCCTGGAAAGGCCAAAAAAACCCAAAAAAACCTGGAATTGTGGTCTTCACCTCCGGAAAACTCATTAGTACATCTAGGGAAGCCTCACTGACTTTTTTTTTTTTTAAATAGACCCCTAGGTGATTCTTATGTATAGGTAAAAATAATGGAGACAAAGGATATGACAGTTAATTGGATGTGTGACATAAAGATACAGAGTTGAAGATACAGCCCAAGTTCCTAGCATGGTTCCCCAAGTGGATGACTCCATCCTAAGAAGGAAGGGAACACAGAAGGACGATGCTGAGTCACAGGTGTCTGTGAAGCATTCCTGGAGATGCTCACCAAGGAGGTGGAAAAGCAGGTTGAGATGAGGTCCTTGGGGGGAGAGTGGAAAAAGCTGGGATCTGTTCTTTCACAAGAAACAATCTGGCCAGTGTGCTACCTTCCAGCCACATGCTGTCACCCATCTCATTACAGTCCTTCCTGCCAAGCCTAGGGGGTATGTCATCCTTCTACTTGGCTCTGATTCTAAAATGAGGACGGATGACAGGATGGAGCACAGGAGAGGTAGAAAGATCACAGCCCTTTTGTCTGAGGCATAAAACTAACAGAAAAGAGGGAATGCAAACAAAACCAGACAAACGTCAAAGACGCATTAGGTGCACAAATTCCAGGAAACACCAGCACTTTACTGAAACTTTACCAAATTAAGGGAGCACATGGAAGGATGGGATGGTCACAGCCTCAAAGATATCCCCATGCATTCTGATTCTTTGCTTTTTCCATGCCTACCTGCAGAGACACCAGAGTGCAAAGCCAAGTCCACAGTAAGGGTCAAGGCAGATGGCAATCTGCCGAGAGGAGTACAACTCACACTGGAGCTTGATGGCTCTACAGAGAGCATTGACCGCAGAGTGGGACATCTGGAAGGTAAGGAACACGGAACAGGATGGAACTGGCATCCCACAGGCAGAAGAGCAGCTCTAATGATAGATTTGAGAAGCTTCAATTCCCTCCACCTCCTCAAAATGACATGTATCTTTTGTTGCTTCAAAATGCCTAATCTAACTCAAGTTAAATCTATCTGTTCATTTGTCAATATTGAATCTTATGAAATATATATTTATGACTTCATACTGGCTTTAAATGCAACTTGCTTTATCTATTAGTGTTGATGCTAGGTTCAGAACACTTCGTGACACAAATTCCTTGGGATAACTTATTCCGGAAGAGCCAATGCTTTTATTTAAATATAGCAGAGGCCCTTGATCCTCCGCCTACTGGTCTCTGGTACGACCAACTGGCCTCTCCATCTGAAGTCCCTGGGGCAGTGGTCATCTCTATTTTTTGCAGACCTGGCATGTTACCAGCCTCCAGTGAAAGTAAATATATCCCGACTACTCTACCTTCACTCCTGTGAGCATGCCAGTTGTGGAGACACTAAAATCAAGATATGCCAGCATCTCAGGAGTGGGTGGTTTATAGAGCTGAGGTAACCGTTTCCTGGGTAAATCATCTGCAAAGAAAAAAGAAAACCCAATGTCAATCACACACATTGACAACAAGGTCCTACTGTGAACAGGGACTATAGTCAATATCCTGAGTCCTATGATAAACCATAATGGTAAAGTGTATATGTATATATATATATATATAAACTGAGTCACTCTGCTCTAACAGCAGAAATTAAACACAACACTGTAAATCAACTACACTTCAAAAAAACCTGACACGCTGGAACTCAAAAATCATTGCTATTCAGTTGGTCTTCCATGGCTTTGCTAGAACCACATTTAGCTTCTGAGATTTGCTGAGGCTTAGGGCTTCTAGCATTTAACCAGCCAGCTCACACACATCACTCCTGGAGTGATGGGATGGGGTTGAGGGCACCACTAGACAATATAAACAAGGAAACTACATCAGGTAGATGTATTTAGCAGAAGACTAGTGAGCGGTACTATAACACAGTAGCCGAAAACTGGCTAAAGAAGCAGGCTGCCAGTGTTCAAATTCCAGCTGTGCCCCTCATCAACAATGTCATCACCTTGGTGTTAGTTAACCTCTTTGATTCTGTTTACTTGTCTATAAAGTGGTAATAAAACCTGCCCTCACTGACCTGTTAGGAAGTTAATTCACATAAAGCACTTTAAAACAACTCAAGAAGCTTTCCTTGTTGTTATGCTGGTTTCAAGTTCAAGTTTGTTATTTAGTTTAGTACACAGTATAGTAATCACAGTCTGCTTTAAAAGCTGGATGGTTTTTCTCCAAGTTAACATGACAAATTTTAAGAATGACAATTTAGAACTGGGAATTATTTCCCTTTGCTCTTTTATGATACCTCTCCTCTCTGTCCAAATCTGTATGTGGAATCCAAGGATATCAAGGATGTTTCTGGCCCTAGCCATGCCTCCTTAATGGCTCCTTTGGCCTCCAATCAAGAAACGATTCTGACGCTTACTTTTCAATCTCTGTGTCACTGGGCACTCATCTCTGGCCAAACCAAGATTGTCTCTACCACCTTCCACCCAGCTCCATGCAGGGAAGAGCTGCTCCAACACTGAAAGAAATCCTTCTGCTGTTTGTATCACAGCACACATTTCAGGTCTTCCTAAAACGTGATTGAGTCCAATAACCACAGTAGATTATCTGCATCGTTAACACCAATGCAATCCACTTGTGTTGAATACTATATAAATGACTACTTACAGTTCAGCATCTGGACAATAACCATAAATAGATGTCATCCCTGGGTTTACATCCATATTAATTGTTCTTGAGGTGGATACTATGTAATACTTACCTGAGAACTGGTAGGGAGGAAGTTAATGGTTAAGCGACTGGGAAAGGAGCCAAACTGACTGGGTTTGAATTTCAGCCATTGGTTCGCCAAAAAGTTCATTCGGGTTTTTCTATAACATCTTATGCAAAAACCCCAACGAACATTTTGGCCAACTCACTACCTATTTAGCTTCCCCGTGCCTCAGCCTTCTGATCTGTAAAATGAGGATACAACTTGCGTCTATCTGATAGGCTTGGTATAGGAGGAAATGATGTTATACATGCTAGATGACTGCCACACCGTAAGGGCTAAATAAAGTTAGATATTGTTGTTATGATGATGGTGTGCTGGTGCTTCACATGATGTCATTAATCTTTACAACAACAGGAAGCAGCTACGAGTAACAAGAGGATGAGGGTTTATACTTGTCTGCTCGACTCCAAAACCCACACTCCCCTCTCCACTACCATCTCCAGCCACCCTAGAGTCCCACCGCCTTCTTTAGTATGAGCACCATTTAAATTCATACACTTCATGGTTTTCAAAGTATTTTCATATTATGTTGCATTTGATATCCCCAGTAATTATGTGAGTTATACAAGGGTAGGTAGTATTTTAAGACAGGCTAATCTCAGCCAAGTTTATACAAAAAATGAGGACTGAAGCTTGAACCAGAACCAGGCCTGCTGATTCCTAGCCCAGTGCTGTTCCAACTCTATCACATCTGGAAGTCAAAGGTCAGATCTTCTCAATGCTTTATGCAGCCCTGTATGTCTATGGTCACATCTGGCATAAACACCTAACCACACTATTTGATGATGCCAAGAGTATGACAGGAAGACATGTTTTGTTCACAGAGTTCAAGCACAATGTGATCTGCTTCTTTGGATCTGGTTGTTGCAGCATCCAGTGCTTTGGTAACTCAAGCTGAGTGCATATTAAGTTTTGCATCTGTCTTAGCAGGTGGAATGGGCTGCAGTGGAAGAGCTATGTAAACATCTTTGGCATGAGAATCCAGGAAACCTCGGGGAGTGAATATTCTTGCTCTTGCAACGACCCTGGAGAAATCTCCCTTTCACCTGTGTCAATGATAGTTGGCCAGGTTTTCACGTCCACGGCTGCTGCTGCCTCTCGGGACCTCAGTAACCTCATTAGGGTCTGTGTGGTAAGAATGCAGGCTGCTTTGCTGACCTAGAAGACAAATGGACAAAAATAAGCACCAGGAAGTTTAGCCCTGTGTAGCACTATGGCACTGGTTGCAGATAAAAGCAACTCGCACATCCAACTGGGACAGGGCAGTACCAGCCTTTCAAAGAACGCACACAGGACAATGGAAGTCAGTATTCCCCTTACGTTTGTTCTGAAAATACACTGAACTAGAATGATGGACTTGTTCACAACACAGCTTACTATTTACAACAGTGATTCTCAGATATTCCATGGTCACAATCTCAGGATGGACCCCAGATCTATTGATTTCATGAAGACCATAATAAAATAGAAACATGGATTTCTGTGGTACTCAGGGAATGAGAGGTGTCAGAGGATCATCTCTGAAGCGGGTACTGTTTGCAACAGTCCAGGGAGTGGTGAACTGCACTGGACCTAGAAAACATATCCTGAACTTGGTGGACTCTGCAAGCTCACAGGAACCAAGCTCTCCCACACATCTGCACGTGGAAATGCAAAGTCACCGACTTCCCTTACTACTCAAACCGTGTCGGTGGAAGGAAACTCCCTTCCCTGCTGCCCCGGCCTACTTTGCACACTGTAACCAGGGCGTCCTGCTGAACTGAACTCTGTAGAAAAATCATCTGTGGTGAATGTGGCTTCTATACTGCAGGTTCCAGCTGCTGCCAGAGCAGCAGTTCTTAGAGAAACAAATGTTACATCAATTGGAATTTTGCAATTTGCTTTAAAGTACATTAGGATATGATGCAATACAGATTTCTTTCACTGTCTTCAATTCTCATTTCCTACAGAAACATCTATCACTTTCAGAGCAAGATCTGGACACCTTTTTAATAATATACCAAATGATTTTGTAAGACTAAACCCCCAAAAAGTGACCTTCCATCAGGAGAATTCAGTTTGGCATCTAAAATTATCTTGGTTAGTATGCAGGAAAAAATATTAGAATTTTTGTAAGAAGAAAGGAAAAAAAACAAGTTTTATGGAGAACTAATTACTAAATGGCACCTTCACTTACTTCCTTAATGTTTATGATAAAAACATAATCCTGTATCTCACCAAAAACAGCTTTTCCATATTTCTTCACTAAAAATGCTGGTCACTGTGATCAGATAAGGAAAAGGAGGTACTTTTCAGGAGTTAGATTTGACTTCTTGACTCAACTAAACTGGAAAAGAGTAAGGATCCTTAGTTGTCTGACTTGGGGCTTTATGAGATGTGGACAAGCAAAGTTATACTTACGTCAACAATCATGCGGACAGTGGGCAACGTGGCTGTGAGGTTCTGAGCATGAGGGGGTCTGACAGTCACAGGTATGCACCCCGCGTACAGACAGCCGTAGAATGCAGCGATTAACTCTATGCCTGCAAGACACAGCCAATTAGCGGCCCGGTTTGTCACTGAGAAAGCAAAAGGCAGAGTTTCCAAACCTAGCTTATTAAATCGTGTGCCAGACAGGTTAACTAGACCAAAATTTAATGGAGACATTATCAGAATTTTTTTTTTTTTTTTAAAGAAAAAAAGAAGTTTTTTGGCTGTGTGGCATATGGGATCTTAGTTCCCTGATCAGGGATGGAACCCATGCCCCTTACCTTGGAACTGTGGCATCTTAACCACTGGACCACCAGGGAAATTCCTAGAAATTTTTTAACTTAAGAAGAAACTGAAGGTAAAAGAAGGAAGCATATAAAACAACTTTTTAAAAAATATAGAGATGCCAAGAATAAACAAATGAAAAAGGAAGTCAGAAGCAAAGAAAACACTTGAAAGATACCTGAAGAAGGTATTTTGACATCATTACTTGATATTATTTAGGAAAGAATAAGTGCAGAGATTAGGGCTGTTTCACTTGGGAAATAAAACAATGGGAAAGGAGAGATGAGGAGCATCTGAGCTTTCTTTCAATCTTAAGAAGGCCACTATGTTTTAAGAACAATCAGACCCCTGAGATGTCACTTCCCTGTTGGGTGCAGGTTTTAGGGAGGCAAAACGTCACTTGATACAAAGCCTCTGCAATATAAGGACTCGGAGGGCAGCCCCCTCGGGCAATGCCGATGTCCATCACCGTGATTAACTGGTGGACAGAAAATAACCTCCCAGAACAAAGTTGTTCTTAACAGCTTCTAAAAAATCTTAGTATCAATATAAATAGAAGAGCAAGTAAGAATCACTGAGTAAAATGAAGTAAATGGGATAAAAGACCACAGAAGCCTGGATGTATGAGGAGGTTAGGTGACAAAAGACTAAAGGAAGGGACAACTGAAATAGTCTGCCTAAAATTCTGAATACACCAAACTGTCATCAAATAATTGAGTCCCTCTTGCTGTGAAGAGGTTGCTGAACTAGATTATAGAGTGTGGAAGATGAAAGCAGTAATAATCGAGGGACAGTAAGCACCAATTATCATGTGGAGAATTTAAGTCAGAGTTCATGCACAACATATTTTTGGAAACTGGGTGAACAGTTCCTGAGCACTCCTAGAAACAGTCTTTTTTGAGTGTTTCCAAAAGTCAAGAAATCACCACTCATTCAGTATTTACCATACTGAGCTAGACAGTGGAAATACAAGAGTAAGTACAACAGGCTCGGTCCCAGCCAGAACCCCCATACCACACAACTCTGGAGGGAGGGGTTGTCTGCACGGCAGCAGCTTCCATGCACAGCCCATGTGGTCACGTACGGTGGCCCTGAGCTCCTGTCCTCTTAGGGTCAGCAGTCTAGTAACAGAGATTGTGCAGTCTACCGAGCCAGCGCTCACCAGGTGGATAGAGCAGCACCACGTTCTCTCCCGCGTTTAGATGCCCCTTGTCACCAAGGACGGCCGCAATCCGCTCTGCTCGCTTATGAAGCTGAAGGCAGCTGGCTGTGCACACTGTAGTGCCCTGGAACAGAAGACAGTATACGCATGGGCGAAGCTCAGTAATGAAATACAACGGTAACAAATGCGGCCAATCTGACACTACATCAAAGGCGTGTGCCTTGCTATCAAATTCAGTGAAACTTTCCCAAGCACCGAAAGACGTGTGTGGTCTTACTTTTTCTTTCTCAGTGTCTGAAAGCACTGAGGGACTAACAACATTAACTCAAATCAAACATATGTATTTACAGTCTTTCTTATGTAAAGCAGCTTTAAAACTATATAGCAATTTTTTTTTAAGTGAAGAAATAAAAGTAGAAAGAAAATAAAGAAAAGTAGGATGAAGGCAAGAATGAGGTCAGGACACTGGCTATGTGGTCAAATACATTTGCTATGAGAAAAACACAAGTCTGGCTCCATGTATTCTAACAGCAGAGACGGAAACGAAAACAGGAACAGTGAACCTGAGTCTGCTAGCTAACAATAAAGGTCTTGAGAATAATTTCTCCTGCGGGTCTTCATAAATAATCCTTCTTGTCAATTCAAGTTTTACTTAGCTGGGCTTTTGAACCCCTGTTCCTTTGTAAATATAACACCCAAGTGGGAATGCACAGAAGATCTGAAAATGCAGGTTAAGAACCAGCCTGATGTGAAAAAGACCACGGCCAGCAGCTCAAAAGCACCCCATGGACACCCTCACCAGCCCTCTCCTTCCCTCCATGGCTGGGGCTCAGGCGCATGGTCATGTCTGACTCTTTGCGACTCTATGGACTGTAGCCCACCAGGCTCCTCTATCCATGGAATTTTCCAGGCAAGAATACTGGAGTGGGTTGTCCTTTTCTTCTCCAGGGGATCTACCTGACCCAGGGATCGAACCTGTGTCTCTTGTGTCACTTGCACTGGCAGGCAGATTCTTTACCACTGTGCCACCTGGGAAGCCCCCTTCCCTCCATCAGTTCAGTTGTGTCCAACTCTTTGCGACCCCATGGACTGCAGCACGCCAGGCATCCCTGTCCATCACCAACTCCCAGAGCTTACATGTCCATCGAGTCAGTGATGCCATCCATTGGGGACCACTATCGTGACGTTTTAATGTTAGTGGCTTTCTTTTTCTTCATATTTTTACCATCTATGAAGTATTTGATTTTCATAGAATTGTGCTGTACATGTATATTTTGTGCTTTACTTCTTTCAACATTCTATGAAGTGTCATCTAGGCTGTGGCACCTAGGTGTAGGTTCATCCGTTTTTGTTACTGCACAGCATTTAATTATCAGAACATACCACAAGTTACTCATCCATTCTACTTCTGATAGACTATTCATTCTAATATACACTGGTGCACAAATATATGAGTTTTGGTCCTGTATTGGGTATGCCTACCTTACAATGAGCTGGTGATGGACAGGGAGGCCTGGCGTGCTGCAATTCATGGTGTCGCAGAGTCGGACACGACTGAGCGACTGAACTGAACTGAACTGAACCTTACAATTCACCAGATAAAATCAAACTATTATTTGTCTATACAGTGCCAATAGCACATCGTCCTCATTATTTAAAAACTTAATTTTTAAAACCTCATGATAAAAACAAGTTTACTGAGCTAGTTTTTGGAGAAATAACTTTTAAGTTTCATGAATATAAAACAGTAGGTGTTCAATATAGGAAATTTGGAAGATACAGATTAGTAAATATAAGCTGGAACCACTATTAACATTCTGGTGTGTATTTTCCTAGTTTTTAAAAAGTATATATTGTATGTATGTATATATATATATATAACATATATATATATATAACATTCTGGTGTGTATTTTCCTAGTTTTTAAAAAGTATATATTGTATGTATGTATATATATGTGTGTATGTATATACTTATATACAACATATAAGTATATATTGTATATAAATTCACATGAAACATTAAAAAAAATATATCATACTATATTACGCCAGAGGCTATAGAGTGCACTGGCTAAGAATGCGGGCCCTGAAGCCAGTCTGGGTTCAAATGAAGGAGCTAAATTCCTAGTCCTAGCCCTGGGCCCTGCGAACTCAGGCAAGTGATTTTATGTCTCCGTGCCTCCGTTAACTCGATCTTAAAATGAACTATGAAATGGAAAGCATCTAGGACAGGGTCTTCAGTAAGTACTCCCTTATTAAAGTTTTATATTCTACTTTTCCTACTTCCACATCATGAATATTTTCTGGGTCATCAACGATTCTTCTACAACATTGTTTTTAATGACTGCATAGTATTTTGTTTATATGCCATAAATTATTTAGTCAGTTGTCTACTGTAGGACATTAAGAATATTTCTTTGGCTAAAATCAAGGTTAAATTCATAAGGCCATTTCTTACAACAGCCTTTTTTTTGCGTGGCTTGTGGGATCTCAGCTCCCCAATGAGGGACTGAACTCGGGCACCCTGCAGTGAAAGCGCAGAGTTCTAAGCACTGGACCACCAGAGAATAATCACAATCGCCTGCTTTTCGGTCCATGGTACAGCACCAAACTAAACTTCTTTAAGAAGCATTTTCCTGGCATAAGAGAACATTGTTGTATGGTTCTTAAGCTTTCTGGTGGCTTGGGCTAATCCAAGGTAAAATGTTAAAATACACAGAATACATGGACTTCATGTCCTTTAGTTACCCATATATATTATTTCTCTAACCAAAAAGCAAATTTAAACTTAAGTTCACCAACAAATTTATCTGGAGTATGATTTTTATTGGGCTGTAACTTTAACTGTAGCCAAGCCCGGGAGTGGACTGGGCAACAAGCTAGACTGACATCATCTTAGTGAAATGGGAGCACTCTAATCAATCCATGGGCTTAAAGAGAAGCCCGCTTCATGCAGAGATGGACAAGGAAGTCCCAAAGTTTTCTACCACAGAGCAATGGTTCTTAAGATTTTAACTGACTCTTCATTAAGATGCACAATATATTCCTCTCAGTTCTGTCACTATATAAACTCTCAATGTTGTGTGTATGTGTGCGTGTATGTATCAGAATTCAAGGGGCTGGGGCAGAAGGGGGCAATCTGGGTAAGTCCCCTAAGAGATGCCAATAGATCCTCCAGTCTTCTGCCTGTTGGTGAGAAATACTGTTCTATGCAAAGGTCACAGTACTTTTAGCTCCTGACTCAGCCATTAAAGCGGCTTCCCTGTGGCTCAGACTGTAAAGAATGTGCCTGCAATGCAGGAGACCTAGATTCGATCCCTGGAGCAGGAAGATCCCTAGGAGAAGGGAATGGTTCAGCCATTAAAATCCACAAATCTCAACAGACTCCCATAAGATGTATAACGTAAAAAATATAATATTCTGGTGATCCATCCATTAGAAAGCAGTAAAATATATTCTTGAATAATTTTCAATTGGCTTTTTAGGTTAGCAAAAAATCAATTAAGTATGTGCTAAAAATTACTCTGGTTTTTAAAATGCTGACCTAAGGTCATTTTATTTCTGGTGGAAATCAAAGAACGAAAAGTCAAACTGAGTAAAAATTACACTGACACAATGCATTCTGCACATCTGTAGATCTTGCAATTACATGGTTGTCCCTACTGTTCCTATCTGAATAAAGACGACTTGATTGTGATAAAAAAGAGACAGTACTGAACGACACTTCAGGAGATCTCATTTCAGCCTTGAAATAACTGCACAATTTATCCTCATATATCAAAACAAGGAGAAAGCAATAACTCTCCCCTCAGAGTTGGCAACTGAAATTTTCTGATGAAAGAAAGAGATCAAGAGTGCCTAAGGTACTCTCACAATAGCCAGCTGATTAGATATGCAACTGAATGTTTAATACCTTGGCATTTAACAACATGAAGAGGACATGATCAGGAGTTGCCTGGGCTCGCCACTGTAAAATCTCCGCCAGAAACTGGTGCTGAAATCATAAGGCAGGAAAAAAGAATCAGGGTCAGCAACTTTTAAAAAGCTGGACAATGCATCTCCCATCTGTTATCTGAAGCCTAGGTTCTGTCCTTGACTTGTCTATAAAAGTCAACATTTCTGGAACACTTACCTTCCTCACTAAATCATTCTCTTCAATTTGCCCGAGATCCCTTCCTGCAGCTTGTGCTATGCGTTTTCCTGCAACCAGATTCCCAACCATCACAGAAGCAGGGCCTACACCTGCAAGTTAAGAGCAAAAGTCAAACCTCAGGAGATGAGAATCCAAGTGATGTAGCACCTTCCGCCCACAAGCATTTCCAGACTGACCAAAGCTGATTCAAATGTTCAACCAAATTCAACCACACTGACTGAGCACCCTTCTAGGCACTGGGATACAAGAGCAAACAAGACAGTTTGAATTCTAGCGGGAAAGGCAACCAATAAATACATACACAAATAAATAACATCAGGTGGCAGCAAGTGCCAGAAAACAGGACTACGGGAGAGACGGACGGGGTTAGCGGGGGCGGAGGGAGGGACAGAGTAGAGGGGAGTTTTCACTCTCAGGAGGTGATGATTGGTTGCATTGGTTCCTATTGATAAGTAATTTTTATCTGCTCCAATCACAGATAAAACCCTAACTAGCAGGCTTAACAGTAATGAATATCTCCATTCTGAAAAGAAATCTGCCATCTATGAGGACTGAGAGTAAGTTCATCAGGAATATCAGAAGGGCTTTAAGTGAGTAAACAAATCCACATTGTGGGACACTGCACCGGACAATTGGTCTGGATTCTTCAAAAATATGTGTGTCTTGAAGACAAAAGAAGTTTGGGAGCTTTTAAGTTAAAGGACATGAAAGCCTGTGACCCTGACTGGATACTCAGTTAAAAAAAAAAAAAAATCAGCTATATAAACAAGGAGAGATAAATGAATATCGGCTGTATATTATTAAATGATAGCATTAAATTAATGCTAAGTTTCTTAACAGGATAATGGCATTGTGGCTGATTAGGAAAATTCCAGAAGAATGTTTCTGTTCTCTAGAGCAGAGGTCCCCAACCTCCAGAATCTAATGGCTGATAATCTGAGGTGCAGCTAATGTAAATAATAATAGAAATAAAGTGCACAATAAATGTAATGCATTTGAATCATCCCAAAACCATCCCCTAGCCACCCCTGGTCTGTGGATAAATTGTCTTCCATGAAACATTGTCTTCCCTGGTGCCAAAAAGGTTGGGGACTGCTGCTCTAGAGATAACACAGTTGAAATATGTGGGGGTGAAGTGTCATGATGTCAGAAATTTACTTTCTAAGAGTTCAGTCTAAGAAAAATAACAATTACTGAATTTAGGGGAATGTATATGGGTGTTCATTACAGTATTCTTTTAACTTTCCCATAGGCTTGACACTTGGGGGGAAAAAAGTAAAACCTCCCTTTCTCAAGAGAAAACAAGAGAAAACTCGCCCTTTCTCAATAACGCTAAGGCACTGTATGCCTTTCTTGATGGTCACTTAAAGACTAAGATTCTAATGTGTCAAACTAAGAAGATGGCTAAAACTTAACAAAACTTATTGCCAGCTGAGTTCTGAATAATGCTGATCGTATGCTTGGATTCATATTAAATAATGTTTATTGCCAAAATATGTTGATTATGAATGCACTGAAACAGCTGGGACAAAAACTACTTAAATCATAGAAACACTTTAAAATATTTGGGGAAGTTGGGTAGAGAGAATAAGGGAATTCTTTCACTGTTTGGCAACTTTAAGTGAAATTATTCCAAAATGAAAAGTTAAAGAAAAATTTTAAATTTGAAAAAAAAAAAAGAAAGAAAAAAACCATCACAGCTTAAAGGGTAAAGTACTTCCAATACTCTGCTGAACAGTTTTCATCTAGAAAGCATTTGTCCACTGAAATTTTAAGTATAATATGCAAAACTCTTTCCCAAGAGACTACTTAATAAGTCACAGATATATCCTGCTGGAGATAGCCTTTCTATATAGGTAGGACTCACAATGTATATGACTGTGTAAGCTGTCCAATCCTGGACTCACACTGTAAAGTTAATAAAGGCGTGACATTTTTTAAAAGTGAATTTTTCAGAGTAATTTAAAATGACAAAAATAATTCAGCAGTAAGTTCTTGAGGTCCTTCTGTGAACATTTCTTGAGTCCATGTACTCATAACATGCCTTCTTATTCTCCCCACAAAATTCTGTAAGTTTTCAGTGGCAAAGACTGCTGGTCATCAACTCCAATTCTATTCTCCTCTCTGCCTTAAAAACAGAACATCCAGGGACTTCCCTGGTGGTCCAGTGGCTAAGACTCTGCGCTCCCAATGCAGGGGGCCCAGGTTCAATCCCTGGTCAGGGAACTAGACTCCACATGCCACAGCTAAGAGTTTTCATGCTGCAACTAAAAAAAGATCCTGCATGCTGCAATGAAGGTCCAAGATTCTGTGTGCCACAACTAAGACCCAGAACAACTAAATAAAGAAAAAACAAACAAAAAACACAACCCCTGGTGTTTTGTTTTGGGGCTTTTGGGCCACACTGTGCAGCTTGCAAGATCTTAGCTTTTTCCTCAGGGACTGAACCCACGTCTCAGGAGTGAAAGCAAGGAGTCCTAACTGCTGGACAACCAGGGAATTCCCCACAACCCCCAGTTTTTAGTTGGGCAAATGCCTGAAAAAAAGACTGCATTCTTTATTTTCTGGCTGCGCCATGCAGCATGCAGGATCTTAGTTTTCTAACCAGAAATTGCACCTGTGACCCCTGCAGAGGAAACATGGAAGGACTATGTTCTTTAGTGTGGGAGGATAATACTTAAGGGTAAGTAATAAGTGCAATTTCTAGAAGATGTGTTTAAAGGGGAAGGTACTCCCTTCTTTGTCTTTTCCTCCTGCTAGCTAGGATGCAGAACTGATGGCTGGAGGTCAGGAGCTTAAATGAACCCTGAGGCAGTATGCTAAGGCTGGCTGGAGAAGATTGTTTTGTTTTCTTTTAAGTCTTCCTTGCCGTGATTAGATGAGCAGAGTATACACCCCTCTGTTCCACTGACTTTGGGCATGTCTGACTTGTTTTGGACAATAAAATGTTAGGAAACAAGAAGCAAACAGAAGCTCTAAGTATGCTTGTATGGTCTGGCTTGGCTTCTCGCTTCTGCCATCTGCCTTGAGGAAAATACGGCCCAGCTAGCTGCTGGTTGCCTGATGAGACACATGGAACAGTTCTGAACCCAACTTACAGTCTGGAGCCAAGCCAAGGCCAGCTGAGCCCAGTCAGGGTCAGCAGACCCACATTCCATGAGTGAAAACTAAATGGTTCTTACTTTAAACCACTGAGTTTTAGGGTTATTTGTCATGCAGCGTATCTGTGACAGCAGTTAACTGAGAACAGCGCCAGCACGGCAGGACAGGATGCTGGATCCACAGTGACTGAGGACCTACCATCCTAGCCCTGGACTGCCTAACTCTGGATTCCTTTCACCTGAGAAAGACATAAACTTTTCTCTTGGTTAAGCAGCTGTTACGCTCTTCTGAAACCTGCACCCAAAACCAGTCCTAACACTCCTTGTTCTTTATACAATAGCTTAACAGGAATTTCAATGAAATTTCTGTCCCTGGGCTGCCTTAACACCGTTTCGATCTTCTTCTTCCCCTCCTTTCCTTTCTTACTTCACTCCCATCCATCTCCACACTCCTGTATTCTTCTTAAAACTCCAACCTCTCACGCCATCCCCACATCATGTCTGCTCCATATATGTCTCAATTTTCAAGCCGCTTTGGTCTGACACATACGTGTTCCACTAAGATCTTAGCAGACCATCATGACAGCAAAAACACAGAATCCAAACATAACGCCTTCCTCAGACAGGTGGATGCTTTGCCTATGGGGGCTTATGAATAAACCTTTTATTTAGGTCTCATCATTTAGTAAAATTAGGTGAAATCCGGCTAGCAAAAGCAATGTTTTAAACATCTATTAATGCTATGTCTCTGAGTTGCATCTTTTAAGCATCTACTGACATAAAAGCTTTGTTAAAGGAATTCTAGATTAAATGCTATTTAAAATGGGATTTCACTCAAACAACAAATGAATGTAGGACTTCAGGATAACAGAATATATGATGGAGAAGGACTTCTATGTCTTCTCTATCAGATACTTAGGCAGGAAATATGAAAATACATCTTTTTATGTATTTCTTGATTAGTAATGTACAGGTTTCTTGATTCTAACTGCTCCTTTAGAATATTAATTTCCATAAACTCTTTTTTCCACTAGCAGAAACTAATAAATACTATATATACTTTAGCTCTATGCACACTTTTACCAAGGTAAGGTTACTTGGTGAGCCGACAATAATCTCTAGATAACCAACTGTGATACGATCTTCCAACGGCCAGACCACTGAAGTAATAACTACTAATATCCTAATAAAAATACTCTAGAGAGTCAGAAGCTTATCTTATATTTTATTATTGTACATCATATTTACTTTTCAGCAAAAGTAGTCTTAATGGAAATATAATTCAATTTCATACTTCCCTTTGTCTTCCTAATCCTCCACTTTTATGTCCTCTTCTCAACACATTTGTACACATGCTGATGTACACAGTGTGTTTCTGTATGTGTGTGTAAGTGTGTATGCAAGTGTGTGTGGTAGCAGTGGGAACTGTCAAGACCAGATTTTGGCTCTCATGTGTTTCCAAGCATACAAGAAACTAGAAGCTCTTGTTAACTTCTCATTTAAATGAAAAAATATCAATAAAACTTTCTGGCTTCATGTTGGATTAAATAGATATTTTAACATGACTGACCATCCATCAATTACTCCTGCCTTTAGTCTCCTTCTCAGTTAGCCCCATAACCTAGGTCTAACCTGCTATATGACTTTTGGCATAATTCTCAACTTCTCTGGACTTCACTTTCCATAGCTGAGGACAAAGCTTTAGGATCACATTATAAAATGTAAAAGTTAACTAGTATTTAGCTCTTAGTAAGCACTCAATAAATACAAGCTGTCTTATTGTCAGAACCTTGCTTTATAGGACTTGCTTTCTTTTCTTTTTTTTTTTTTTTTTTAGGACTTGCTTTTTTCTACCTCCCCCGGTGGGAATCTGATCACCTCGATCCCATGCCTTACATCATGGAAAATGGTGGCACTCTACTGAGAATTGTTCAGAAGACTGAGCCAATAGTAAACCTGGACAAGCCAGTTTACAAAAATCTCAATCCTCCATGCTTTTGGTCTGCTGATACTATTCTCGTGTTACTTACTTTCTAGAGAAAAAAATCACAGTGAAAGAATTCAGCCTCTTGAAGTTACAATTTTCACATCATGTCTTTAAAGTCAGCATATTACCTGGTTGCTTTTGCCGGGGTTTTGGCAAATTGGTCACGCACGTATGTGGGCACATGAGGATATTGCAAGGATGTAGCGATCCCTCCAGAAAGAGCTGTTTCGTCTGAGATATGTGGATCCCTCCCAGCGGAGTTTTGGGCAGTGTATTGGCAGGCACCAGAGCAAGACAATAAACCCCCACTTGATGAATGCTATCAATTGCCTAGAAAAATATGAAGAAAAATATTCAGTTAGGTTAATTTTGTAACATTTGGCATCCTCCTAACATTTCTACTATAGGGTTTTTCTTTTTCTCTTGATTCTCGGTCTAGAATCTGATAGATTATTAGGATCCCATAAATCTAAAGGTACCTAATCCTTCCAGCGACGGCAGTGGAGTGAAATCCAATCCAAATGGACAGAGGCAGATACTGATTTCCAAGCCTCAATGTGTTCTCTCTTGAGTGATAATGTCTAAAACCTACAAATTTGTTTTGGTTCTTTTAATATTTTAGATGTCCAACATAGCTCATTAAATAGAGGCAAAGTATTTCTAGTATGACCACAACAGAACCTCTGTAAGCAAGCCCTTGCTTAAATGGTTCACCAGGTTAGTGGGCATCCCATTTGCAAAACGTCTAGGTGAGGCCGCTGCACACTGAGTCCTGGAGGCCACCAGCTCTCGGGGTGCAGGGGTTCACCCCTGCTCCCAACTACCCAGCTGTGCACTCCCCGAGCTCAGCTGTGCCTGCTGCTATACCTTTCACACCTGCTGTTCTTGGTATTGCTGTTTATATAATTTAATTAACTACCATATCAAATGATAAAATATGAATGCAAAACAATACGAAGAGCTATGCTTTTGAAAGACTTATTAGAGGTGAGCTCCTAACAAACTACTGTTGATATTCATTGCAATGGGCAAGTTCATTCTAAAAGGCAAGTATTATGTATTCTAGTTTCTTTTCAAATACTCACGTTCTAGTCTAACTTGAAATGAAACCAGAAACTAAAGACAATGCATTTGGATGTAGTTTAGGGAAGTAAGCTGACCTGGAACTCAAACTGGTGTACTCAGAGGCACAGGCGTCTGCACTGAAGGAAAGCACACTGGTATACTTTGTGTTCAAATTTAGCAGTTGAAGCAGTTCTCACTGTTACAGTTTCCTGCTTCAATCGCCTTTGAAAACTGACTGCTCAACTATCAATACCAGTTCCAAACATACCATGTGAGAGGGTTCTTTTTTTATTATTTCTTTTTTTAGCATTACCATGCAGCATGTAGGATATTAATCCCCAGAACAGGGACTGAACCCCGGTCCCGCCACAGTGGAAGCACAGTGTCTTAACCACTGAACCACCAGGGAAGTCCTGAGAGGATTCTTTTGTATTACCCACAAGTCTTAATGAAGAGGAGATCTAGCCTGAGAAGAAGAATGGACCAAGAGCCATAAAAGATGGATTAAGCCCTTTTATTACAAAGGCTTAAGATGGCAAAGGAATAAACTTGAATTGCATATTCCTCAGACTATGCCACTAACCAACAGCAATAACTAGGAAATGGGAAGTCTGGAAGAGTTCCTAAGTCTCTGCTATCTTAGAATATGAAAATGTATCATGTGTGGCCTGGATTTTCCACTGAAAATATACCACCTGGGGACTTCCCTGGTGGTCCAGTGGTTGGGACTCTGGTTTCATGGCAAGGAGCATGAGATCAATCCCCGGTTGGGGAACCAAGATCCCACAAGCTGTATGGCCAAGAAAACAAAAACAAAAAAATACAGTACCTGGTAAGTCATTTACTGACCACCTTCCTTAGAAGGGGCTGAGTTAATTTATATCATACACAGACCTGGAATTAAACAACCTCTGGGCTCTAACCTACAGAACATATGGTATTCTTACTGTTCTTCTATGGATCCAAGAGCCCCAAGCTGAGAAATTACAAATAAGATAATGACCTCTTATTTCACACCCTAATCAAACCCAAAAATGACTTTAACAAAAACTTGGATTAGTGAGATAGCACTGCATCTAATTCTTACAGTTGCTTTCCAGGGGAAAATAACAACCTGGGGAATTTGCTTCCTATCACAGGAAAAATGCATAATTCACCACAAGAGTCTACCACTATTCCTCAAAATTCTTTCTGAATGAAACAAGCAGTGGGTTTGAAAATATGAACAGTATGAAAAAAAACTCCCTTAGCAAGTCTGGTTTTTAATCATCTTTCAGAGACCACCCAGTCCTACTTTCTTCCCTGCTTTTTTTTCTATCTAGTCTATCTCAGTAGATTCTCTTTCCTTTTTCTGATTTTCCACTACAAACAGCCTATGCTCTGCCAGCTGACAATTCAGAATCACAGATCCTGCAGACAGATGAATCTTACAAGTCGTCCAGTGCTACCACTCATCTCATGCTCACATCACTTCTACAGCTTTACTACTAGCTGGCAGTAAATAAATCCAAATGCCCCAAGCAGCCAAGTTACAGACACTGGGAACAACCCAATACATACAAATTGCCTGAGAAGGACAGTCCATGCTTCCTCTGGACCATCCATTCATCCAACAAATATTCTCTAAATTCTTTACTAGAGATTTTGCTTATGATGATTCTTATATTAACGATAATCACCATCATCTTTTACTGAATGCAGGCACTAAATATTTCATTATCTAATTACCACATCCATTAACCTTCCAATAGCTCTGAAGTACAGATAATTTTGTCCCCACTTTACAGATGAAGAAAGAAACTCAGTGAGGTGAAGCATGTGGTCTAAAGGCATTTATGTGGTAGGGAGTAGAGCTGGGATTCAAAGTATGATTCTAAACGAACACCAGGCTCTCTGCATCATTCTGGCCTGATACCCTAGAAACACATCTTTCCTATTGAGCCCAAATCTTCCTCCTTCCCTAGTGGTTTATTTCACCTAGGTCTCTAACTCCACAGTAAAGCTCCTTCAAAGTAAGAACAACAGCTCGTATCAGGCACCACTTGAGGCAAGTAGTAAGACTGTGGCTGCTGGCATGGGAACTAATTATGTCAAGCATGTGTTCCACATTTGGACAGTTAAAATGTTTGTGGGTAGAAAACACTTAGGTACAAAAGAGCCAAAGAACTTGCTGAGGCAAGTCAAATCCAATTGTTTTTGGCAACCTGAGCAGAAAAATATTTTGTGGTCCATGAGGAGGCATGCTATTAATGATCTGATTTTGCTAACATTACCCGGAATATCTGAGTAGTTACTGGCAGGAAAAGAAGGTGGCAACGTAACTGGTCCACTGAAGAAAATGCTTCAGCAGTGGCTGCTGCCACCTTTGACAGCAAAGCCAACCATCCCAACAGAGACCACAGGTGTGCTTACCTGTAGCACACGGCTCATCCACTGGAAACTATCTTCCTCGGAAGCGTCGGGTCTTTGTTCTGCAACCACCACGATGCGCTCATCATAAAATACAGACACAGAAAACACAGCAATTCTAAGAGAGACAGATCAAACACATCAGGACTCCCTTCACAATCAGTCCTATTTGCTTTGCTCAATTGGAAATACAGAGAGGAGACATGCCCATTGCACTGCCCAGGAATGAGTAGTTTCGAAAAGAAAACGTCACAATCATTACCATTGAAACGAGGACGCAAAAAACATGTACTAAGCACCACTGTCGTGAATGTTGGGACGGAGCAATAAATAAGACAAAGTCCCTGTCTTCGTGGAGCTTGCGTGTTGGAGACAGAACAAACAAATAAATATGAAATAATGTCATGTCGTGCTATACACTGGGGGACCGAGGCAGGGTGGGGGCGGAGCAGTGTGTGGAGGTGGGCAGCGCCTCCCTGAGGAGTGGACATTGGAGCAGAGACCTGAATGAGGTGAGGACGCGAGCCACGCCGAGATCTGGAGGAAGAGGTTTCCGGGCAGAAGGAACGGAAAGCGAAAAGGTTCTGAGGTAGGAACGAGCTTGGCAGGTTTGAGGAACAGCAAGAAGGCCAGTGTGCCTGGAGCAGGGTGGTGAAGCAGAAAGTGGTGGGGAGAGGTCAGACCTGCCCGGACGGTCACAGGGGACCTGGCAGCCAGGGGAGGGGTGCTCTGAGTGAGGTCTCCGCTCAAACGTCCCCCTGCTAGTGAAGCATCCCGGGCCACCACCTTCCCCTCATATAACCAGCAGGAACCCCCACCCCACGTGTCATTTTTGTCCCCATCACCAGCTCACGTGGTCGTGATATCTATTTCCCTATGTGGTTACCTTAACCTGCTCTTCCCCCAATGAGAGCATGAGCTTCCCGAGGGCAGACATGGTCTGTGTTGCTCACTGCCACACCCCGAGCATCTAAGCGGCACGCAGCTGGCAACCAACATACGCTTGTTGAATGAATGTGTGAAATAATGGGAAGGCATAGGAGGGTTGAGGATGCTGGCGTGCCTGACCGCCTCCCTTCCTTCCTTCCTTTCACCCACACGTATTTAATGAACACCGACTGCATGCGCTGCGTGCCGAGTGCTGGTGATGTGACTGTGACCAAAGACAGAATCTCAAAGGAAGCTACTCCATTACGAAAAACTACACATTTCAGGAACTGGTTCTCTACTCGTTTGATCAATTTTTCTTACTCTTTCAAAACCTAAGGGACATCAAGACTGCTTTAGACATATATCCATGACTGAAAACTACTGCAAAGGGTATCAATTACTCAAATATCTTTTCTTGCGTTATTATATAATCAAAGAAAAAAGGCTATTAGATAGCCTTCATATCTATAGCTATTAGATTGACTTCATCCATGGAATTTGAAACTAGCACTTATGTACTATGTAAATCTCTGCATTAAAATGGTGTAAGAATTTGGAGTCAAGTAAGAGAATAAACTCTTAGATGTAAAACTCCTACAGACTAGCACCTATCTCAATTAGACTGAATGGGGTGACTTTTGTATTGAAGGAATGTAGGAAGTTCAATGTTTCAGAATTCTCATCTGTCCTCATGACTCAACAAACAGTAATAATCAAATACTGAAATCAAAAATAAAAAACTAGAATATGGTTATCTTATTCCTCTCAATTACAGCCAAAGAACCAGACATTCTAAGATAAATAATGAAAGCCTGGTTTCTATTACACTTATTAAAAAACAATCTAATCTAGAGGATTTACAGAATATAACTCACACTATAGAGATTTTTAGATTTCACCGGAAGTGCTAACATCTGAACCTTGTACTACTCACCTTCCTCTGTAAACAGTCTTTATTGACTCAACAGCCAGTCCAGTAGCAACAATGTCATCAGCATTATGTCTTCGACCACTAACCATCAGTAACCCATCCATTTTCCCAACCACAAACACCAAGCTGCCCTGAAAGGTAACAGAGATTTATAAAATTTAAATAGTAAAACAGACATTTTACTCCCTGCCTTGAAATAAATCTTGAAATAAAATACCGTATTTTATAGATTCTAAGAAAGTGTTTGACATCTCAGAATCAGTGGCATCTTTTAATTAATGGGGTCTTAACAGTATATAAGATAACAATCCATTCAAATTCTTTCTTAGGGAAGAATTTTACTTTACTTTTGGCCACACAGAGTGGCATGTGGAATCTTAGTTCCTTGACCAAGGATCAAACCCATGCCCCTTGCAGTGGAAGTGCAGAGCCTTAACCACTAGACTGCTAGGAATTCTAAAAGACAGAAACTAGGATGCCAAATGAGCACAGTTCATTTCTCCAGTCAGGGATTATGTTATTAGTTCATCATCTTGTACTTATTCATGGAATCGATGCAGAGGAGAAAACTGTTAAGCCATTTAACACTGGAATTAGGAAGAGAGTAAAACAGTTCTAATGTCAGAATGAATGTCTCGATTCATATAAGTAATGTTTCCATCTGGTAAGATTAGAAATAAATTAATAAAGAAAGGTCTAAGGAATTATAACAGCCTCTCCTTTCCAATAAAATAAATGAGCTGCAGGAAGTCTGCTGTCAATGTCCTAAAAGCATCATTTGTATAAATAATTGTATTATTTATAATTTTTATCAATAATTTTCCCAGACATGTTTGCAATAAACTAACTTTTCTCATTCATTACAGAATTCCTAAATTTTTGGACCATTTACATATACTGAATTATCTAGTAATCATCTCCACTTGAATGTCACTCATTGATTCACTAAGTACAATGCAGCACCACACACTGATGAGGCTATGTAAGGAATAATCTCTAGTCTCAAGAAGCTACTGGTCCATCCTTCTGTCATCCCAGAAGACAAAAGAGAATCAGCCATTGCCAGCACAATCTGAAAGTGGACATAAATAAAGCGAGTAAGACAGTCACTGCTAGTCCTCCAACATCTGTTTCTCCATTTCTTTCATAGCAATAGGATTTCTAGCTGGGCATGGCTGACCTAAATAAAGACTGCGTTTCAGCCTCCTTTGCAGCTAGGTTTGGCCAGGTGACTAGTTCACAACAATGAGATATAAGGAGAAGTGTTGCTCAGCAGCTTCAGGGAATCTCTCTTAAGAGATAGTAGGACCGTCCTGCCTTATGGAATGCAGATGCGATGGCTGGAGCTCCATCTTAGACCTCAGCGGTGGAAGAGAAGCTAAAAGGAGCTCAGTTTTTGAGAATTTCTTGGTGCTAAGTCAAGACAGTAGGTGTAGATGTCTCTTTCTGGGAGAGTGATTCTCTTAGAGATATGCCCTCACCCCCACCATCCACCTATTAATGATGGGGAGGAAATAAAATAAAATTACATCTTTTCTTATACAACTTGAACTGTTAAAATGAGAAAAAGAGCATATGAAGGTAATCAAGAGATGGGAGGAAATATGTTGACTCAAAATAAAATCCAAACTTTCCATTATTTTATATAACGCCCTCCATGCTCTAGCTTCTGCCTTTCTCACCAGCTCATGAAGCTAACTAACAGTGAGCTCTTTGAGAATAGGTTTTGTATCCTAATTGTCTCTGTAAACCTAGGACCTGTAAATTCTATATGCTGAAAAACAAATTATTTTCTTTCAAAGAATTTTGTTACACCTGAGGCAGTACTGATAATATATATGAAAATGATTTGTACACTATTATGGTTTCCATTTGCTGTTGAACGGAACTTTTTCAGCACTCTTCTAACTTACTTAAATATATTAATCAAATCAAAGCAATGTACAAGAATAAGTGAAAAGAGTTTTGAAAGTAAAAAATAATGTCTTGGTTTGAAGGCATAAAATGAATCTGGGTAATGGAAGCAATAAGCATTACTCACTTTATGACACTTTTACAGAAACTGCTCTAAATATAAGTTAAGCGACCCTGGAATACTCTTGGACTAATAAGAATTTGTTCTGTGAACTAAAGTACAAATATTTGAATCAGGTGCACCAAAACAAACATGAAAACATCACTTACTGGCCCCACAAACCCCAACAATCCCGACCGGATGAACGGTACGTCTCCAACAGGAGAGCCGGCAGAATTCACTGGAATCACCTAAAAGGCAAAAGAAAGTGAAAACGTTAGCTTAAAAAAAAAGAAGCATTTAATTTTTTAAATGTCTTTTAAGAACTTTTAAACAGTAATACATGCTTGTTGAAAACTAAAATTATATACATAGTGAACCCAGGAATCCTACCGCCTTAAGAGATAACAAACATTTATAATTTGTTGTTTATCTCTCTAGACTTTTAAGATTCATAGAACAATATATTGAGACTTTTTTTAAGGGATCATAATACACACTGTTTTGTAACTTGCTTTTTTCACGTATTATGTGTTTCACATAGTGTATGTATTTTGGATCCCTTTTCAAGTTGGTAATAGTAAATCTATCTCCCTTCGTATAAGAATTCTATAATATACCATCACAGTGGTGATGACATAACATAGTGTGTGGAGTCAGATAAAAATTCAATGTCTGGCTTTGCCATTTACTAGTCATGTGGGTCTTGAGGAGGTGCCTACATTTCTCTAAACCTCAGTTTCTTTGGCTATAACTCGGAACTCCCAATGCCTCTCACAGGCTTAGGGTAAAGATCAAGGGAATGTAAACAGATTTGCAGACATCAGCACAGTGCCTGGCCCAGAGTCTGTACTCAAGAAACCATCAGACTTAGGACTATTAGAATGTAACCAGTCTTTCTGGCTAGGTAGGTCACTCTAATTTTTCACTATTACTAACCGTGCTTTATTGAATACTGCTGTACCTATTTCTGTGCATTTGTACAAAGGCCATCAGTCTTTTCAATTTTAACAGGCTGTCCTACAAAACCATCATAGCAATTTACACTCTACCAATATCATATTAGAATGCTTTCTCTATACTTTGGCTAATATATGTTAACAATTTTCCCAAACTTTGCCAATCTGGTAGGAAAAAAAAAGAAATCCCACTGTTACTTTAACTGCATTTCTTTATTACTAACACAGATGAATTTCTTTTCCTTTGCTTATCAGCCATTTGTATTTCTTTAATGAATAGCCTAGTCAGGTCTCCTGTCTATTTTTTCTATTTGACTGGATGTTTCCCTTTAATTTTTAAGATTTCTTTCTTTTATATAGGGAATAACTATAACAAGACCTAACATTTATTAAATGCTTATCGTGTGCCAGGCACAGGTGTAAATACTTTAGAAATAATCAAGAAAACCCTGTGAGACAGAATATTTTCATTTTGCAGATGAGAAAGTGAGGCATGGAGAGTTTCATTTGTCTCATATCAATAGTAAGTGATGACAATGGAAAATTAGTTATTTGTATTCATATGTGTTACAAAGTTTTTCTCACCAAAGCTTTTTTTCCTTGGTCACACCAAGAGCTTAATTCCCCAACTAGGAGTTGAATCCGGCTCTCCACAGTGAAAGAGAGGTGTCCTAACTACTGGACCAGCAGGGAATTCCCTACCAGTAGTTTATTTTTAAAACTCACTTTTATCTTCTAACCAGCCATTTTTAGATCTTTTTCTAGTGAAGTATTAACCACACTAGAAAATTCTCATAGGGTTTAAATGTAAAAATGCAGTAAGAAAAATATTAGAAAAATTTTAATCTGCAAAATCAATGCAATAGTTTTCTTCTTTTTTGGTTAGGATTTTTATTCCACTTCACTGTCATTAAATTCCTACTGCAGATTTCAAAATTTCTTCATCACTATGGACCTAGAAGCTTAGTATTAAATCTGAGAATTTTGGCTAGGCACTTGCCCTCATAGGGGAACATATTAAAATATTATTAGTAACTTCAAACACTGCTTGAGAATCTTATTTAGTGCAATGAAGAAAAACTCAGATGGAAACATATGTAGTCCAAGCACTTAAGAGAGAAATAAGGTGAGATTGGAATTAGTAAAATGTATATACCCTTAGCAAAGATAGTCGCCTGTGAAAATAAGCCAAGAGAATGGCAGTGAACATGTGCTTTAAGAGTTTATGAATTGGTCACAACTTGTTTTTTGCTTTGTTTTCTTTTGTTGTTGTTGTTGTGGTCACAACTTTTGAAGGTAAGCCAAGAATGTAGTAGTGATGATGATGATGATGGTAATAAAAGATGGTATTAAATTTAATTTAGTAATAAATTACTTAAAACAATTTTTAAATATTTAATAATTTCTATCATATCATTTTAGGCTGTGTAAACATAGATGATGGAACCTTTTTCAGCCACCACACCACACATAAAGATAAGATTCTCCTGCCATTTACACCTATTATTACATAATTACATGTGCTGATTTTTATATGGGATGGCAGACAGATGTGCCATACCATAGTGAGACTAAGAACCACTTGTCTGGATTAACAGCAAAGTGAAAGTGTTAGTCGCTCAGCCGTGTCTGACTCTTTGCAACCCCATGGACAGTACCCTGTCAGGCTCCTCGGTCTATGGAATTCTCCAGGCAAGAATACTGGAGTGGGTTGCCATTCCCTTCTCCAGAGGATCTTCCTGACCCAGGGATCGAACCTGAGTCTCCTGCATTGCAGGTGGATTCTTTACCATCTGAGCCATCAAGGAAGCCCAAAGGGGAAGCTAAAAGAACTGAAAACCGGCAGTGGTCATATAAACCCTGTTTAATGTGAAGGGAACATGGCCCACAAACTGGAGTTCTCTGTTCCCTAAAAGGAAGCCTGAGGCAGGTTAATCCCAGTTAGGAAATACAGACAATTAATCATGCCTGTTCTGATTTCCAGGCTCACCAGGCAGACTTTCATTACAATTTGGCTTCACATGCAGAACTGCCTGCAGAAAAATGATGCGCTAGTTTCACTGAAAAATGAGCTATTTGAGGAGTTTTGGGTTTTTCCTGACGTACCACAAGCATGGAAAATGGTGCCAGACACGCAGAAGGCACTCAATAAATATTTCTCTCACTGAAAGACTGAATAATCAGAGCAATCTGCCCCTGTGACAGACCAGGTTTTCATTTTTCATTAGGAAGCTGGCATTCCAATTTACATCCATCTATTTTTTTGTAATTAATTTTTATTGGAGCACATTTGCCTTAATACATCAGTCTTGACAAGCTTGGCTAACCTGAGTCTACTCTTGAAAGATGAATCCATTCTCACTGCACTCTCAGAATTAAACCTTGGGGCTTACAGGACTTTCCTGGTAGTCCAGTGGTTAAGAATCCACCTGCCAATGAAGGCGACGTGAGTTTGATCCCTGGTTCGGGAAGATTCTACATGCCATTCTAAGCCCAGGAGTTGCAACTACTGAGCCCATGCACCCTAGAGCCCATGCTCTGCAACAAGGGAAGCCACGACTATGAAAAACCCAAGCACTGCAAGTAGAGAAAGCCCATGTGCTGCAATGAAGACCCAGAGTAGCCAAAATTAATTAATTAATTTATAAAGCTCAAACCATGGGACACTGACTAGGGTGTTTCCGTGAGGACTCTTACTTTTTAAGAGATAAACAAGAACACTTTCTGCGTGCCAGGTGCTGGTCTAAGCACTCTATAAACATTAACTCATTTGGTTCTCACCAACAATCCTGGGGTAGATACTATGATTACTCAATTTTAAAGAGAAGGAAAGTAGGCAGAGAGGTTAAGCAGTTCACCCAGGGCTGGCTAGGCCGTGGCTCTCAGGGCTGGAGCCCGAGCACCCGGCCTCTGGAGCACATACTCCCAACTGCTACATGGTCTATTTCCCATCAGCCAGCTCAGCGGCCATAGCTGACCCTACATTCTCCCCATGCAACGTGAACATCAAGTACCTCAAATGTGTTTTTGGTCACCCCAGCAAGCCCAAAGTACATCATGCCTCCTGTCCTGGAGCTGACACAGATTTCTCCAATTTCATCTGTTTTGCAGAGTTGAGGAGGTCCATCGGGTTTCACAATGCACATCATCCCTAGGGTACAGAAAACACAGTCAAGGAACAGCCTGGAAAACCTTCACAAAAACAGCCTCATCCTAATGAACCCAGGAAAGTTTCCCATTTATTGAGCAGCATTAAGTTAGAATACCAAACAGGAATGTTAAAGAGAGACCTGACACTGTATAGGTATATCGGAAATTTCCATCTTTTGGTCCTGAAGGTAATTTTTTAAATTCAGCAAACAAAACATACAATAGATGCAGACTGAAGCTTTTAAAGACTGACATTAAAAATGACTGCAAAGTCTGAAGAAACGGGTTAAATTAATTTACCCTTACACAGATCAAACTCAAACACACAGGAAGCAGAGTACTCTAACTTTCTGTCGGCCCAACATCTTGGTAACTATAGTGAAAACCAGACTACTTTAGTATCACTCTAGTGTTTAGCTACCCATGTGAACAACTGTAACTGAAACATTCACAATTAAATCACCCAATTCTGCTGGAAGGTAAGACTCTTACAAAGAGTCTAAGTATTAAATTTTGGATTCCTGGTTTTGGATCGCATTTCATCAGCCTCCGCTATCTCTAAAGACACATCTTATGAAAAGCAAATGGCGCTCCTGAGAACTCACCCCCAGGCATCACATGGCCCACATCCTGAACAGTCAGTGCTGAATTTTTATCTTCAGTGTTGACCCGTATTACCCCATAGCTCAATCCATTCATGGAGAGAATGGCTCTTCCTGGCAAAGGGGCCCCTGGAACTCCAGGTCTGAAGACAAAATAAACTTATCAAATTTGTCAAATTAAAAGCTATTAAGAGAAAAGTATGAACATGGAAGAAAGAAAAATTTCCTTTGGCTACCACACAAACAAAAATCCTCATTTTTTCTACTAAAAATCTGCCAATACTTGCAAAGCATGGGGGAAAAGTAAAACTTAATTGGTTGTTAAGAATATATTGGCTTGAGGACTTCCCTAGTGGTCCAGTGGTTAAGATTCATGCTCCCAATGCAGGGGGCATAGGTTCAATCCTTGGTCAGGGAACTAGATTCCACTTGCCACAACTGAGACCTTCTGCTGCCAAATAATAAATAAATAAATAGTTTTACTAAAAGAACATATTGGCCTGAGTGTACTACATGTACAGGTAGTATCCACATGTAAGCTATGATCAAGTACATTTCTTGTCTAAGATACTAAGGATTCTGAAGAGAGAAAAAGAACTAAATTCACAAATAGAAGATAAGAACAGCTGAAATAAAATTTCAGTTTCCTAGTTACACTTAGGGCAATAGTAGGAATAATGAATGAGATGCTTCAAACTGCTTTACAAAGTCATCTTCATTTTCAGGCTTATGAAGCAGAAAATTAGACCTCACCCCTTTGTCACCACCCAGTCAACTCTGCACGTTTGATCAGAGATATAACATCCATCAAGAGCACCAACATTCTGAACGATACCTGCGGATTGCGACAGTCATGGCTTCGGCAGAAGTAGCACATGGACAGATGGCCTCAGGTTTCAGACCATGGCTTTGGAACAGACTCAGGAAGGCATCACAGGATGACACAGACCCTGAGGAGTTGAAACAGATGAATGTGAAAGCTTGAAAGTCTGATTTTCATTACTGCAGGAAACTGGAAAGAACAGAAAGCTGACACATCTGTACATCATTTGTGTGAGTGTATGCTCAGTCGTGCCCAACTCTTTGTGACCACATGGACTGTAGCCCACCAGGACCCTGTCCATGAGATTTTTTCCAGGCAAGAAAACTGGAGTGGGTTGCCATTCACTTCTCCGGGGGATCTTCCTGACCCAGGGATTGAAAATGCATTTCCTGCGTCTTCTGCATTGGCAGGCAGATTCTTTACCACTGAGCCACCTGGCAAGCCATTAATTCTGTGCAAGTATTTTACTGCATCTCTGAGGTGGTTGACAGGTTTCAAGGACAAACAAATGCTTGTCCAGCCCATGAAAGGTCACTGACACTATTTAAAGTTACAGCGTGGAATATGGCTGCTCCTACTGAACTGCCCAATCAATAGCAGAGGTGTACTGCAGGCAACAGGCAGCTGGTTTGGAAGTAAGCAACTCTTCCTGAAGCCACTGCTCCATTGTGGCCTGTGCATTACTAATATTCTGGCTCAGCGCCATCCTTTTCGTGTACTCACTAACTTGTTTCTTTTTAAGGTCAGTCCCAGGCTTGTGTTTTATACCAGAATGATCACTGTGACTGCTGACAAAAGTTCACTGATGGCAAAGAACACAGTAGTGTCTGATGCTCCACCTGAGTCTACCCTATGGAGGCTCAGGATGTTTGTGCTTGTTGGGAAAAGGAGGCAACACAGTAAGGTCTCTAAAAAGCTTTTGTGAACTCTTCTGATTTGCTGACAGGGAATTTATATAAAGTCCAGACACTTGGTTATAGTAAGTTATTTCCTCATTGCTCTTTTTAGTTACATGACAGAGAAAGGATCTAAGTGAGTGAGAACAGAGTGCTTTTCAAAGCTTATAGATCCATCAAATGATGAATGACTACATGAAATGTAATATATCTATACAAAGGAATATTTTATGGCAGTATAAAGGAATAAAGTCCAGACATAGGCTACAACATGGAGGGACCTTGAAAATATGCTAAGTGAAAGGAGTTGGTCAGAAAAAACCACATATAGCATGACTACATTTATGTGAAATGTCCAGAAGAGGTAAATATATAGAGACAAGGAGTAGATTAGCAGTTGCCCGGGGCTAAGGGACAGAGGATGGGAAATGGGAAATGACGCCTAATGGGTATGAGGTTTCTTTTGGGGATGATGATGTTCTAAATTCAGGTCAGTGGTGATAGTGTTATAACTCTATGAACATGCTAAAACCACTGAACTGTATTCTAAATGGGTGAGTTTTATGATATGTGAATTCTCTCTCAATACAGATGTTTAAAAACAAAAAAATTGCTTATGGAAAGGGGACGAAAACCTCAACCTACCAAAGGAAAGGCTATTCCCAGATTGACACTCCAGAAATACTCACAAGGATTAGCTCCATCCGTCACAATCAACATCCGGAGGGAACTCAAGCTCACATCTCTTTGGTCCCGATGAGCCATCATAGCCCAGTGCAAGTCTCGGCATTTCACTAGAGCCACCTTGGCTATAAATGCAAAAGGGGTAAAGTTAACACACATGTGCTAAATCTGGTAGATATTAATAAGCTACAGTAAAAACATTTTCATTTGTTTTAGGAATCATGAATTGCACTTAAGAGAAAATAAGAAAGGTCTCAAAGAAATGATGCCAGGTGCTCTGAGGCGGCAGTGACTGACGGACACATGACTACCTTGCTCACAGAGACCTACAGATGGGCCTCGTACACAAGCCAAGGAAGGATCGAACACCAGAGCATCCAATAAATCTAATTCAGGCTCAGATTCACACACAGTCATCTCCGTTCTTCAGAAAGGACACCAACTGAGATGAACGAGACAGCATATCTAATCTTATAGTAACCAAATTCTAAAATCTGTTAAGGTTCCAAGGCATAGAAGTATGTCTCTACGAGACCAATTTGAAAAGCCCTGAAATCTCCAACAGTCACATAATTAAAGCTTAGATGCTATGTGTAACTACCTTTGTGAGCATGTACTCTTTGGACCCAAGAGAGAGGGCAGGTCTTCATAACAGAGTAGGGTACACTAATTGTATGCATCTTATTCATTACATTCTGAAAAGCAAAGAAAGATAAAAGTAATCAATATCTAATACACACTTAGCATTTTAAAACTGAATTGATACTCTGTTAACAATTTTAACCATATTATACTCAAACACTAATGCTCTTTGAAAAAAGTCTAAAATATTAACTATAAAGTTGAAGCCTCCTTTGCTACCTATTCTCAAACCTGATTCCCTCCTCTCCTCCTCAGAGATAATCACTGTTAAGAATCTGCCATGGATCCTTCCATTCATGTTTATAGGTATCTATATGTATATTCTTCCCCACAGAAATAGAAAAGTGTTTTTAACATGAAAGGCAACATACTATACATGTATCTGCCACTTGCCTTTTTTTTTCACTTAAATTGTGTTAGAGCTAAATCTATGCATATTTGTGTAAGTGTTAGTCGCTCAGTCGTGTCTGACTTTGTGACCCCATGGACTGTAGCCTGCCAGGCTCCTCCGTCCATGGGATTCTCTAGGCAAGAATACTGGAGTGGGTTGTCATTTCCTTCTCCAGGGGATCTTCCCAACCCAGGGATCAAATCTGCGTCTCCTGCATTGCAAGCAGATTCTTTACCGTCTGAGCCATGAGGGAAGCCCGAAACATAATGAAATCTACTCTATCAGTGTATGAGATCTATATATGTTTTTAACCCACTGCATAGTATTTCATAGTATGACTATACCAAGTTTACTTAGGTATTTCCCTATTGTTGACAAACTTTTTACAATCACAAACAACGTTTCAAGGAACATATTTATACTCATTTCCCTAGCACGTGCACAAGTGTTTCTCTAGGGTAGGTACCGAAAAGTTGTACCACTGAGTCACAGGATGTGTGCTTTTTAAACCGAACAGACAACTGCCAACTGCCCTCCAACCCTGTAAGCGCCTTCCTTCAACATGCTTATGCAAGCATAAGCACATACTACATACCACAAAGGGCTGGGTCTTCCAAAGCAGGAAAGCAAAGTTTACCTGTCACTTACAGGAGATCCTGCCTAGACCTGTTAGGTGTTTGGGTAGATAGAACTGAACAATCTGAGAGGGTCATGCAATTTGGTGTCTCTCCTGCCGAACACACCCAGGACTCCCGTCCCCAAAGAGATCCAGCCTTGGTACTGAGACTGGCCATTGTGTGCACCACCTAAGCAGTCCAAAGACACCAAAATACCATTGCAAACCTCTTTTTCCTCCCTCCCCCAAGTTTCTAGTTATGGTGACAAACTTGGATTTCAGGGGAAGAATGGTGTTTATAACCAGTTCTTCACACATGTCCCTATCTTGCTCTGTGTATCACAGAGAGAAGATCCTAACTCCTCACAAGGGTTTCTTAATTCTGATTTAAAAAAAGGGGGGTAGGGGAATGGGAAGGACTTCAGAGAAGAGCTAGAAAGCATGTATGGCTCAAGGAATAAGGCTTTTACTAATCTGAGGGATCCTGGGAGAAAAGGGAAACACTCTTCTTCCCTGGGCTTCATTTCCTACTCTTTCTTAGTCTCCTGCAATGTGTGAGGAAGTTGGACAAGATACTCTCAAAGGTCCTGAGGGTCCTGTGTCTCTTCTCTCCTCCCTCCTAATCAAAATGCTCCATAAGAAACTTTTCCCACTTGAAATGCCTCCCTCCATTTTCACCCTCCCAAAAATCTCTATATGACTATGCTGCTGCTGCTAAGTCACTTCAGTCATGTCCGACTCTGTGTGACCCCATAGACGGCAGCCCACCAGGCTCCCCCGTCCCCGGGATTCTCCAGGCAAGAACACTGGAGTGGGTTGCCATTTCCTTCTCCAATGCATGAAAGTGAGAAGTGAAAGTGAAGTTACTCAGCCGTGTGCAACTCTTAGCGACCCCATGGACTGCAGCCTACCAGGCTCCTCCGTCCATGGGATTTTCCAGGCAAGAGTACTGGAGTGGGGTGCCATTGCCTTCTCTGCTATATCACTATATTCTACTCATTTCTCAGTCCAATTCAACTGTTACCTCTTTCATAAAAATTGAGGCCGTAGCTGGGAGGAAGTCACCTTTTTCTAACTCCCTTCACATGGTACCTGTTCCTCTCCTGTGGAAAGGAGACTGATCTACCTTGTTTACAATATTCCTTCATTGCAACATGGACTCATTCAAGCATTCTGTCTAACAGAAAGTTAGGTATTATTAACCATAGCTTCAAAGTCCTAGATATATTTAGGTAATCTTTTCTTCAGAAAAGAGAAGAGGTAACTCAAACAGAGTTCTTTGAAAAACATATAGTCACAGATAGAATATTTTAAGCTTTGAGCTATCATATTAGATATTTAAAAAATTTTGGATCCTAAGTTCCTCTACATACTATTACATGAAGGGTATGACCAACCACACAATGAAGAAAAAACAGAATTACATTCTCCTTTAAAAAAAAAATTACCATTCGTATCACAAAATTAAATTTCCCTGGAAAATACTACTGATCTTTCGGCAGCTTAAATTTCATACAGACACGGTGAGATGCTGTGGTTTCACAGTACACACAATGATCTGAATCATAAGTACAATCAAGCTCTTGATTCCGTGTAGCTTACCGCAAACATGCCGTGCCACAGCCCAGCATCCTTCTTAAAGTCTAGAACATTTACCACTGTTTCTCCTGTAACAGGAAAAAAACATAAGGAAATTATCTTTAGTTTAAGTAGCAAAATTCTGTCACTTGCCTCTATTAAACAACCGACTTTATACTTTTAAAAAGCCACTAAAAGCTCTAAGGGTCTTCTGATCACATGAGGGTCCCCTCAAACTGGCTGGGGAAGTGATCATAGGGTGACATGGTCACAGATGACACAATGAATTTGGAATTCCTTGACTTAGGCACTGTCTTTGAGATAATAATTTTTTCCAAATTATATAAGGATCACATGTTTGTTTCAGAAGTTTCACAAGCATATGTAGAAAATTATACTTCCTAGAGAAAATAAAAAATGGCGGTATATGTATAAATCTATATATCGTATCTATATGCATGCACATATGCTTCTAAGCTTATATACTTGTATAGAAATAGATATCTGACAACAAAATTGGCATAAACTGCTCTGTATCTGATTTGTTTCCACTTAATGATATACTGAAACAATCTTTAAGAACCTGAGTTTTGAAACCTCAGATTATAACCCAGTATATGACTATATGATAATTCAATCAACTCCTTTTGATATTTTGATTGATTTTATTACATATATATATACTTTTTAACCAAACAAGAATGTGGCTGTATAATGCTGCCATAAGGAGCATGTATTAACTTGTTTCATTCTATGAAAAATAAATAAAACACTAAAAGAATTAATATTGTGAAGAACATTCTAAGGGGAATCATCATTATGCGATATCTATCAACACGTCTAAAGTCCAACAATCCAGAATACATTTTGTGTTTTAATCTGTACTTTTTGGTAGCAGAATTTCTTTGATTCTAACTCCAAACTTACAGCTGGTGACAGCTCTATATGCATGGGGAGAGGAAGGTACCTGACATTCCACAGCTAATAAACACATGGATTTAATTAGCTCTCTATTTCTGTACTCTAGAAATCATTCTTTACATATTTGGTTTGCCCAGAATTTTCGTTCCTTTAAATTACAGCATATTTGTGAAAAAGAAGAAAGCAAAAGCGAGCCAAGAATGTGTCTTAGAACATTTCCCTCTGAATGCGGTCATTAACTGGAGTCCAGTCACCGGGCAGAGGGCTCGCAGTCACAGAGATCTGAGCTCACAGTGCAGCCAGTCACGGGGTGAAGTCTGACCTTCAGAATAATTGCAGGCCTGGGACAGAGCTTGGCAGTGAGACAGCATTGCAAGGCGGGACACTGTAACTCCCATTACACTCCCTTCTTTGCTTGTTTTATACTAGGAGAAAAAAACCACAGAAAACAAAAACACAAGAAACAATAAAATGGGTTATTTCAAATGACAAAACTAGAATCCATAAATGAGACCTAGAAAAACCATGACAATGGGCTGAATTTAACACTTCATATAAATATCTGAGAGTAGGCAACTGGGCCTAAAACTTCAATCACACAAAGACAGAACTAGGGAATGACAAAGCTCAACAAAAGCAGGTGTGAAAAATTCTTCAAAGTTTAATTAGTTAATTAGTTAATCAGCGTGAAGTGGCTGCTAAAGCAGAGGAAACAAACAAGTGACTCGGGCTGCATTAACAGAAGCACAGCATCAAATACACAGCAAGCAGAGCCAAAGGCATGTTAGTCTATCAGCGGCTCCTGGCAGGGAGGGGAGCCTGGGAAACGGCCTATTCACGCCTCCAGACCAATCAGCTGTAATTTCGCTTTTACCTCGAAGCTGCTCGATCCTCCTCAAGTTGCTTTTTACCAAAATCAGTCACTTTTTATTTTATTGTTAAATCAAAAGCATATATTGCACACTTCACTGTATCAGACCTTTCTGTAATTTCTGACACCTTTCTTGACACTTTGTCCTTTCTTGGTTTTTGTGATAATCCTCTTTCCTGTTCAACATTCTCTCTCTCCCTTCCCTTCACTCTCTCTGCTCATCCTTTGAATGCTGGCATTCCCTGAAAGTCCTGTTCTTCCTCCTCTTTTTTCACTTAAAAAAAATTTATTTATTTATTTTTGGTTGCACTGGGTCTTCGTTGCTGTGCACCGGCTTTCTCTAGTTGCAGAGAGTGTGAGTTACTCTCTAGTCGCAGTGTGTGGGCTTCTCTTGCGAGTTACTCTCTAGTCGCAGTGCGGGCTTCTCTTGTTGCACAGCACAGGCTCTAGGTGCACAGGCTTCAGTGGCGGCAGCACACAGGCTCAGCAGTTGCGGCACGTGGGCTCAGCAGCTGCAGCTTTGGGCTTTAGAGCACAGGCTCAGTAGTTGTGGCATATGGGTTTAGATGTTCAACAGCATGTGGAATCTTCCCAGACCAGGGACTGAACCCAGGTTCCCTGCACTGGCAAGCAGACTCTCATCCACTGTATCACCAGGGAAGCCCTCTTTTCACTTCTATCCATCAGGGTACCACACTCCTGATGACTCTCAATTCTCTATCTCCAGCTCAGACCTCTTTCCAGAGATTCAGACTTGGAGGGTCAATTCTTCACCGTGACTGACCCATAGTCCCATGAAACCCAATGTAACCAACACCACCTCTCCACCCCTCACCCATGAAAACTTTTCTTGCCATCACTTAAAAAAAAAATTAATATATTTATTAGGCTGCACCAGTATTAGCTGCGGCACACAGGATCTTCGATCTTTGCTGTGACATGTGGAATCTCTAGTTGTGGCATGTAAACTCTTAGTTGCGGCATACACTGGGAGAGTGGAATCTTAGCCACCAGACCAGCAAGGAAGTCCCTCTTGCTGTACTTTCTATAAGGACACTTGAAACCCACTAGCAATGTCCTACGGATAATAAGAGGATTCCAATGAAAACTGCAAGTTCTTTCAGAACAGCAGAAGCTTGGAAATGTATAGGACAGTAGTTCTACATGCAGGTGGATTCTTTACCAACTGAGCTATCAAGGAAGCCAGGGCTCACGGTTGGGGGCATTTTTTCCCAAAATCTTTTTTTTTTTAAATAATTTATGGATGTTTATTCATTAATTTAGCAAACAGCTGTTGAACATTTACTAACACTGTCTCAAGCAAGATGCAGAGTACTTGAGGGCACAATTTTTAGAGTGCAACAGACGGGAATCTGAGTTCCAGCTCTGTCATTTTTGAGTCAAAGTTTTTAGACAAACGTTTGGCTGGTGACTCAAGTTAGTTTGAGTCTTAGTCTTCTTAGCTACTAAGCAGGTTTACTAACAGCCCCCTCACCCCACCACCTCACAGGGTACTTGTGAGGACTGACTGAGATACTGCATTTAAAGCACTTGGCCTGGTGCCTGGTATGCAGTAGGTCTTAATCTCTCAACTGGATTATGTCATCAATCAATCACGCAACCACAATAACCTTCAATACCAAACACTCCAGCCATCTGTTTCTTCTTGCTCTTCATCTGTTAAATTTGTTCTTTTCAAGCACAGCTATTTTTCCTCCTCATTTCTTCAGTCTCTCACTTCCCCCCTCACCCCTACCACTCCCATCCCCAAAGCAGCAGAGAAATACCTCCACTAGTAAATCATTTATTAAACCTCTGAACTTCTTAAAGTCTTCTGTAACCTTCTTACACGACAAGGGTCAATTTCTTTGTTGTCATTCTCATGAATAGGTAGTTATGCTCAAAATAATTGGGACAGAAGGGCCATTGGAAAGCATCTTATGGGGCAAAAGATGGCAATCTAACAAACCAAGGGGACCTGCTAACATTAAAACTGCAAAAAGTTAGTTTTAAATTTTATGGGACCTCAACCAAAGCCAAAGGAAAAGCCAGAATGTATGTCCCAGACTTGGGACTTACCTCAATGTATGCTGGCTCTGTGCTAGCAGGTGAGATGAGGGGCTGCCAGTCCTTAGGTGGCTTTGAAAGGTACTTGGAATCTGTTACAACCCATTTGAGCCGGGGCCAACCTAAACCAAACCCAAAATAAAAATTGAATTGCCTAAGCCATCAGAAAAGGAATTCACAATGAATTGGCCATTTTAAATATCAAGAGATCAAATCAAGATCATTTTATAACCAAGAAAATACCTCATTTAGTGTTTAGTGATAAATCATCAGGCATTTATACCTTCTTTCAAAAGCACAACCGTTCCATATGCTAACACCAGGCCTTGACATTACCTCAACAACTGGGAGGTCCATTTGGCAGTGGAAGTCCACTGAGGTTAGTGGTCTATCCTCTGTCTCTACATGTAGCATTTAGTTTTAGTGAACAGAGTGGTAGCTTTTCCAACCATCAGCATAAAGGTTAAGAGTGTGGGCTGTGGAATCAGACAGATTTGGGTTCAAATCGCTGCTCTGCCATATATTAGCTGTGACTTTGGGCAAGTTACTTAACCTCTCTGTGTCTCAGTTTCCTCACCTGTAAAATGGGGATAATAATGGTACCTACTTCATAAGACTGTGAGAATTAAATAAGAAAATATGTTAAATACTTAGCTACTATTAAATTAAAACACTAATTAAAGCACTCAGCATTAGTTTTTAACTGATAAATCAGGTGCAAATATTACCAACCTTTAAATTGTACGATTTCTCCATTCTGAGTTTTTGGCAATCCCTTTAGACAAACCTCACTGGTAAGAGCTAAGGCAATACCACAGCTTCCTAGCAAGAAGCCAATCTGCTGCCCCCCAGCATCCTGTGGAGAAAAGATAATGAACATGGTAGGGGAGCGAACGTGAGCATACCCAAGCCCAAAATCTGACACTTAGTAATGCTCTGGCACTTGTGCAATACATTCATGAAATCCCCCTGATATCTGGCAACTGTCAAAATCTAGTGACAATATGTTCTTCCAAATAACTGCTACAGCACAATGATTTCCTGAGTGCAAACCATGTTTCATTAATCTGACGCTGCTAACGATGAATTCCACCAGCCAAATGTGGCCATTTTACTCAAAGGTCAGCAATGCTCCTCTTCTAAATTAATCTCAGGAAATGAAATAAAAGTGAACATGGTTAAGTTGTCCTGACCTAGCCATAACCTCAAATCCAAAAAGAAAGCAATTCAGGTCAGAACAAAATAAATAATGTAAATGGACACCAAATGTCCAAATTTACAATGAAAGTAAATGGACAATTATACCCAAGTTCATATACTTCTTCTTATTCTATTTTAAAGGAGGTAGATTTAAGCCTTACAACAGCAGTAGAGAAATAAAACCAAAAGATACAGCCTAAAGCACTTCCATTAAAATGTCATCTTAAAAGTATCATTATGAAACCACATAAACACTGCCAACTTAATAATTTAAGAACAACCCTATGATTTCCTGACCAATCTAAAGATATTTTCTTCTATCAACCAGAGTTTCAGGGATGCTACTCATTTTGTTTTTTATTCCTTTCAGAAAAAAAATTCTTTTCTTGTAAATCTACAGTTTCCACCATATTTGTCTTTACCATCAACTCTCAATAATAAACTGCATGAGAAAATTAAAGTCAAACAGCTCATGGAGAAATCACTTGGTAAAACTTTGACATTTGCTACATATGCTTCATTTTAGTAGGGCTGATGTGTTGCCAAAGTAAATTCTATATCCCAGAGTAGTAACACAACATCACTGCATCACACTTGGACTTAATAGAAATCTTAGATGTTAAGGAAAATGCTCGTATAGAAAGATTCCACCTACTATAAATGTGGATTACTTACAGTCTCTGAAGCAAGAGTGGGACTCTCTATAAAAGCTAATTGTTGAAAAGTCAAGTATGTCCCCATAATTTTTAAGTGGTATATATATATATACTATAAAAATTCTATCTTAGTTGGAAACAGGTTATTTTCATGAAACTTGAAAATATTCATAAATAAATTTTCTACAACTTCCCTGTTTCTAGAAAGTGAAGTTAAGTACTTAGGAAAATGGTCAGACTGTTTTAAGTGTTCTGTGGTGTGTCCTTAGACGCTCAGTCATATCTGACTCTTTGGGACCCCATGGACTGTAGCCCACCAGGCTCCTCTGTCCATGGGATTCTCCAGGCAAGAATACTGGGGTAGGTTGCCATGCCCTCCTCCACAGAATCTTCCCAACCCAGGGGCTGAACCCAGGTCTCCTGCATTGCAGGCAGATTCCTGACTGTTTGAGCAGCCAGGGAATCCCCTTTTAGTGTTGTAACTGAGTCAACTGATCCAAGAACCTCGATGCCTACCATGTTACATCAGGCTACATTCCTCTTAAATCAAGCAGCATTACCTTTCTGGTAAGAGGTACCTCTATGGGCACTGGAATCACTTCTGCCAGGAGACAACCGTAAAAGGCCACCATAAACATGACCGGATCATTGTTGGGGTAAACCAGGGCTACCTAAAAGGCATAATGACATTTAATAAGAGAGGAATAAAAGCAGACCAATGCTTTCAATGTCTCTAAGTAGTACATTTATATATGATATTTATCATGAAGACAGTAAGTCAAACTATTTAATAGCCTAAAGAAAATTAAGTTATTGAGAAGGATGCACAAATCTAAAAGGATCTGACATTCCTACAATTATACAAGGCACAATTTAGAGACTATAATGTAATTTATCATCATCACCATAAGAAATTTTTCACTTAATTCTATTGGTGATTTAGCAATAAACAACTCACCTTAAGTAGTAAGTTAATTACTTACAAAACCTAAGGTAATTTACTTTAGTGCAGGGCTAAAGCAATAAAATAAATGTGATGAATCTCTCTAGAGAGACGAGCATATTAAAGAATAAGTCTTATTTCTCTCATAGATGAACCTACAAGAATGAAAGAACTCAATTACAACCTTAAGCAAACCTAAGGTTTTTTTTTTTTTGGTCACTCAGTCGTGTCTGACTCTTGGAGACCATATGGACTGCAGCCTGCCAGGCTCCTCTGTCCACGGAATTCTCCAGGCAGTGATACTGGAGTGGGTAGCCATTCCCTTCTCCAGGAGATCTTCCCAACCCAGGAATCAAACCTGGGTCTCTCATATTGCAGGCAGATTCCTTACCATCTGAGCCACCAGGGAATTCCCAAATACTTTTTAACAAATTCACTGCATTAGATCCTTACCAATTTAACCAACACTGCAAGTGTTCTAGCAAGAAGGCATTTGGGAGTTTAAGCATCACTGTAGAAACCTTTATGAATATAAAGTTAATTCACTTAAAAAAGGTAAACAGTGAAACCTCCATAATATGTTCAGACCTGTGATCTCACCTGTAATGCATCACAGGGACAACTAACTCTCCCTAATTTCCTCAAGAGATGCAAAAAGACAGAAGTCATGATCATTGCGGAGCTTGTTACTTGGTTTCGATACTCACAGATTAACATCTGAAACTTAATTATAACACTGGACACCTGTCTTCCCTTCTCTCACTTTCAAATTCTCTTACTCCCAAGATAAGTTTAATTGGGAACCTTCCAGAGTTCTAAAAAGATACTAACTCCAAAAGACATTTAAACAACCCATTTCCTTCCTGCACACAAGTGTCCATGTCATTAGGAAGACACAAAACTACCTTCTTAGGGTTCAGTGAAGATTATGAAATGCTCACATGTCACACTATTAGTAAAAGTCTACTTGAGCTGCCCTTTGCCATGATGCAAATTTTTAAAAGGCTAGTTTAGGAGATTCTGTAATCATGAGCCTACTAAGAAGGATTCTGTTGTGTATGCACTGGGTGTTTTATTCTACAACTCCAAATGAAAAGTAATGCTTGATGATTCAAATACTTTTATTTAGAAAGTGTAAAAAACCTCTAAATACTAAATAAAATTTAATGTCACCTTCATTAAAGAAAAAATAATGATGTAAATTTGCTCCTCCTTAGAAGTAACATAACTCTCATCCCCTGTCTACATAAAACCCCAGAAAACTTGTTTTTAAAGTTTTATGGGGCATTTTTCAAAGAAAAATATCAAAGAATAATCTTGATTGCTACTGTTGTTGTCCAAATATTGAAATATTTATTTACAGAAAGATTTAGGTTTCTCTTTATTTTCACTAGTACCTTAAAACAGTATATTGATTAGGAGCTACACAGAAAGAGACATGTGACTATTTTTCAAACTATAAATGCAAGAATTATAACCTGGGTTGGAACCAAATGATTTTCAATTTCTAAGAATAACAGTTACATAAATTGTGCTGTTGTACATCAAAAAAAGTCCAGAATGTGCATGCTAGAAAACAATAAAACATCACCTCCCTAAAAAAAAAACACAACAACAATTACCCTATCTCCAGGTTTTAATACAGGTTCATTTTTGGTCCCCAGTTTATTAAGCAGTGTATAGGCCAACTTTAAACTTCTGCTCCACAACTTTCCTGGAAAAAGAAAAGAAAATAATCATGTAGAAAAACACAGGTCTGCTTTAATAAGAAGGCACTCAGTTCACTAGCACAATGAATAAGATATCCGTCACCGGCAAACGATACATTAGACAAGCATCACCCTCTACACACAGAGAGGCCTTCCCCACAAAAACTGCTTTACGTTCACTCTAATTTAGGAAAGCCAGTCTTGTCTGCAAGCAAAAAGGAAACCACCAAAAGCTCACTCTAGACAATATTTCATATTCTTCTCTGATGTAATCTATCTGTAGAATAATTTGATGCAAGCTGATCATACTTAAAAGAAAGGAAACAATTTTTTATCACAAGACTGAAAATCAGCAGACCACTTCTTTCTAAGCCTTTTCTGAAGAACCACTTACATATATGGTATTGAATACTTGAAGTAACTGCAAAGCAGAAGTATGACTCAAATGACTGCGTATTCCATACCACTACATTTCAGTGAAATGGAAATTATGTGAAACATGCGGATATATTCACAGATGTTAAATAAACATGTAAAAATCTCACTGCTTTCTTGAAGGGTATATGGATGACATTAACATACAGGTCCTGAGATGAATGCTAAAAACAACGTTAGGGAGGAAAGTCTATTCTTCCCCTTTTCTTGCTCCTTTTCCCAACCACCTTAGAAATTCTTACTTTAGATTATGAAGAAATTGAAAGAGAAATCATTTTACTTTGCACAGGTATGTTAGTTTTATACACAACTCATTCAGAGAGGCATCAAAGGGGAAAACTCATGTCAATCTGTACAATTCTTTAAATAAAACCATTTTTCTTCTCTAAAATAGTCTATATGGAGGTCTGTGGACAATGTTTACTACTTTAGAAGGGAAAGAGGAATCTGTCTGAATAAACTAGAACAAAATTGCACAGCCCAGGTTGAATCCATTCTTCTTGTTATTTAAGAGAAAACATAATAAAAATATTTTTAAAATCTATAAAACTAAATGGAAAAGTACTGATACTCTGATCATTATAGAAGCCTGTGCCTATTATGTGCAAGTGGCAAAATGAAGTAAATGACAAAGATGTGAAAAGTAATCAACTTCAATTTTTAGATAAAACTGATTTTTACCATACACCATTAATCCTGCCCAAATGTCTTCCTAAAATCCTCTCCTGGTATTTAAACATCAGTGAATCTACAAAGTCTCTTTCTTCTTTTAAGTAACAGCTGCTTACAATAGTCACTTTAGCAAAAGAAAATATTTGGCAATAGCTATACTTAGGAGCTTAGGATCCCACTGAAATAGTTTAAAAGATCTACTGAAATACAGTAACCGCTAGATAGCAAGATAAAAAAAAATAAATTACCCATGATAATCTGAAGAGCTTATTAGGAGAAAAGGAAGCTGGACTCATGTAAACTCACCATAAGTAAGAGTGTAAACTGGCTTCCCCGTTACATCCAGTGCGGTCAGACAGGGGCATTTTGCCTGAGTAGTGCCCCAGCGCTGCAGGGCAGACTCCAGAGCAGGGGGCCAGTTACAGATGACTCCTAGTGGTTCTCCCTTCACAGGGGTCATCTGCCGTCCCTCAGGCTTGGGTTGGTTAGGGTCTGGCTGAGGTACTGTACCAAAAAAACACCCCAACAGGTTATATGAACATAAGATCTGAAGTACAAATACCAGCTAACATAACTGAGGTCTCTAATCTTAAAATATTTCCCTTTCCCTTTTTCTGGCTTGAACTCACTGAGAAGAGAAAGGACGTTGTTAGAAACAGTAATCCACAAACTGAGCCTTAATTCATTTCCCCACATAACTGTAAAACCTTATTTAATACATTTTATGCAATAAATCCTGACCCTGACAAAGCAAATCCCCGAATAAACAAAAAAGCACAAAGCATAAATTTGCATTTAGTACTTTTACAATTTTTAGTAAATTTATTTATTTTTTTGGTTGTTGTTTTATTTTTAGTAAACTTGTTTTAAAATCTTTAGTTTGTGTCTAATGTTAGAGAGCCAGGATCTACCTCACCAGGTTATGTTTAATGAAAAACCATGGAACTGTGAGTCAGGAAACCCAAGCTTATATTCACTTTTTACTAGTGTGACCCTGGGCAAAAGGAGTTACCTCAGCCTCCTTTTTCCTCATCTGTAAAATGCAAATATAGTTAACAGGTATACAATAGCGACCTACTGGAATCAGGAAGACAAGGGCCATGAATGACAATGTTCCTTCCATGTCTCCACACCTCTGCGCACATCTCCTATGGCCAACCCCTTGCCTCTTGGTGAATGTGCACTCATCCTTCTTAGGATGTACCTTCCCTGGGAAGCCGCCCGGCCATTCCTTCCTTAGTTCTTCCACACTTCACGTGAGTGCACTCTTATTAAAGCACTGAGGACACTTAAGAGCTTCTATTACTCTAGAGGGTTTTCTCCCTCTTAGATGAGAGTTCCCTGGGAGAAGACATGGTTCTCATTCTTCTCATTGCCTTTAGTGCCTAATATATAATGGTTGGTTAATCGATGTTAACTAAATTGAATGGAACTTGGGGGAGAAAAAAGAAAAGCACTAGGCAATTCCCTGGTGGCCCAGTGTTTAGGACGCAGTGCTTGCACTGCCGGCGCCCCCAATTCTATCCCTGGTGGGAGAAATAAGATCCCCTGTAGTGTGGCAAAAAAAAAAAATTTTTTTAAGCAGTAGATTTATAATAGGGTAAATTCCAGAAACTAGAGGGTGAATAATATTTCATACTTTTTCACAGAGACAAAACTAAAGTCCTCTTAATCTTTTACAATAAACAAGTATTGCTTGAACTTAAAAAAAATTCCTGTATTTTCATAGCAGGAAGGATAATTTACATATGGAACAAAAAGTCAAGTGTTCACTGAATGTCAACTCTGTATGTAAGATGTGATAAACATTGAGAAGATAAATGCTGCATGTATCATCCTTTGAACAAACATCTATTGCTTCTATTATTGTTAGGTACAAGCAGTACAGAGCCCTGCCCTCTAGGAGCATCCAGCGTGCAGTGGGGAAGCACACCTGCACACAGAGCAAAGCACACACGGCCAGTGCATGACAAAGATATGAAGAGAAAGGGCACAAGAGGACCACGCCTCCTAGCTTAGAGGACGAGGGCGCCCACCTGCAGGAGGTAATGCCTGGGCCGAGTCTTAAAGGAAAAGTAGGGATTAGCCAGGTGAACAGGAGATGAGAGAAGGAGCATAGAAGAGAGAATGGATGGAATGAGCAGCAAGTATTAGAAGGGCAAATGAAATATGAAATGAGATGCATGTTAAAGCTCAATCTAATGACAGATTTGGGAAAACTTAAAATGTCTTCACTCATTTTTATACTGATACAAAATTAACAGTTTCACTTTCCAACTCACCACCCTAGGTAAATAACATTTGCATATTCCCAGACCCTAAACCAACTAACTATAAAAATAAACACCGGTGATTCTAAATAAACAGTTTTGTTCTTACAGACAAGCTGTATATATGGTAAGCATAGTTTTGGTCATAAAAGTCTATACATTATTGCCATCCATTAGGCCTCATTGCAGACCCTGGGGCATACTCTTGCAGACTTCCAAAGACATACAGGTATTTTTCTCTTCCAAAGATAACTGTCATTTAAATGAAAAATCATTGCCTATTTAACATTAGTGGGAAGCTGTTAGCTCTATTCAGCCAATGAATGTTGCTCAAGTATGACTCCTACTAGACTTTGATTTTCATTTGCCTTCTGAACACACAGTACTAAAAAGACTGAAGAGGCTATTACTGGCATAGACACTTGAAAATTCAGTTCATCAAGAAAGATGACCATAGTTCAGTGAGTTTAGTGACTCCAAAAGAAAGAGAAATTCATCTTAAGCTCATACATCACGTGGCTTGGTGCTTTCTGCTGCACCAAATGGGCTAAGACTGGGTTGAGTCTACTAACATGCTTAGTTCCCTTAAAGTCTGATGCAATCAAAGTCTGTTCTTCGTCTCAGGACATAAAAATGGACTGCAAAGCTATCAAGGCTCAGTTCTTCAGACAAAGGCTTTTTTTAGATAGATCTATTCATCACCCACCTTTAATAACTATTAATATCAAACGGCCACCTTCTATGCCCCCACATAGTTCCTTCCCAATCCTTCTATTAAATTCTAGATTCATTTTATCCCTAAATATTTTTTAAATTGTTGGGTGAATAAACCACTCATCACTTTCTCGAGGGAGCTTTCCCCAACCATACAGATGAGACCGATTTCTTCCTTTCTCCAAGTTGCCAGTACCAACTGATACATACTTATTGACTAAACTCAGTTTTCGACTGTAGTGTCTGTTTTGTCTAAATTGGAAACAACATGAAGGAAATGACTATATTTTCATGAACCTTTTCCACCATCCACCATGTTAAAACAGATCTATATATGTGCTGACTGACTGATTTAACAAAAATGGTTGGGTTATATATATATAAAAAAAAGCGCAAACTTTTGAGGATGAATTTGACACTACTCTAAGATAATGACAAATATAAATAATTTTTAAAATTATGTGCTTGTTCCTAATTTTAAAAAACTTATTTCCAAGGATAATTCTATGTTCCATAGTTATCTCCTTGTCTTTCCCTCCTCTCCCTCTATTTTTCATCTGAGATTTAAAATATAAATGATAAGGGAAAAAAGATCAGAAAACTATGAACTCTTCAACCAAAAATGACGCCTTATCCATTCATAAATCCTATAATATCTACATGCAGTAACTGTTTACAAAATTTCTAAGGAATATATGTGGTTTGGTATTATTACCACTACCTTCCACAATTTCTTCAGAATCATCCACAAAAAATTCTTTTAAGGGAGGCCTTTTGGGTCGTTTCAGAGTGTTGAGAAGCTGCTGGATTTTTGTGGATACTCTGCTATTGACAGGAACACCTATAGGGAAAAAAATGGTAAGTTAAAATTAACTGATTTTAGGAATATTTCTCTTTCTCAGTTCTGTTAGGAGCTTTCATTTTTAATGATGTTTGGCCTTTGTTCACAGTCTCATTCTATTTCAGCTGGGTTAAACAGGTACATATACATACAGGATAATTTTTATGACAAGAGTAAAAATATGGTGCTATTATTAATACTGTTCAAAGATTCCATCTAACCTCCCTTTTCTCTCCTAGCATGCTTTTCTTTTTCCATACTTTTTGTTCAGAGTACCTTTGAAAAGAGAGAGCTGAAATGACTTATGTGAGTAGATCACAAGTCCTGCCACTGCTGGACATTAGACACTGCTGTTTATAATTTGAATTTTTTCAGTTTAACTAATATACTGTATTTAACTACCAAACAGCTGCCTACCATCAGCTGTATCCATAAGGCTGGACCTGTTGGATCCTTTGTGCATGCCTTTAACTATCCCCGATGGGGGTAGATCAATATTTGCTGGGCGTATTGAGGAAGATGATGACGAAGAGGTAGTTGTAGTGACATCAGGGGGAGCAGAGAAATTCTCTAAGAGGGGAGAAAACAAAATTTAAAATTATATTATGTTAGCAGTAAGAAGAAGAATCTTTAAGTCTTTTTTTGTTGCTGCTGGCTGTTTTTTAACAAGAGAGAAAACCACTTAAAGGGGCACTAGCTCTAATTTTACTAGCAAGATATAAAGAGAGGAAAAGGTTAAGTCAGGGCATATCAGCTTTCTAACATTATTACTTTTGGGAACTTGAGCTGGCTTAGTAAGATCAAATCACATATCAAATATTTCTCAAACACATTCTTTTCTACACAGAAAGTCTGGTAGAAATCCAATGTTATAAAAATAACCACAATAAAATAAAAATTGCTGGTGACTTCAAAATGAAACCAAAGTCAGTATGATCATTACGGCTACTAATATTCTAGTCTTTGAACATTTCTTCATGTTTATGGTGGTTTATCTGTGTCTCTTCACTCATTGAGGACAGAAACTGTGTCTTGGAAGTGAGTCAGACTGATCAGGTCTCAGATGAAGAAAATCAGGTAAAATCCATTTTTAATTTTTGTAAAACAACCCATATGTAACTTGAATCTACTTGAAAGACAAGGTTCTTCCCTTATTTTAAGCATGATTAAACAGTGCTGCTTTAATCTGCTTCATGTAGGGATTCTTACTATAAAGAAATAATGATATAGTTGGAAGAGAGCCATTGAACAGAGAAGTGTTACCAAAAAATTAGAAGAAGAGAAAGAAAATTAGAGGAAGCAAAACACAGAGTTCACAAGAATAATGAAAAGCCACTCAAAACTATGAACAAGGAAAAAAGCATAATATAAACAATTTCTAAAATTATTTTGGGATTTAGGTTTCCAGGCCCCAAAAGTCTATACTTAATAGCTTAATACTTTTTAAAGCTTTAAATACTTTGCACAAGTATACTGCAGTGTAGTCTTTCTGTAGGATGATGTGGTAACAAAGCACTAAAATAGACATTTTTACCTGACCCAGCAATTCCACTTATAGGAATACATCCTAAGAGGAAATAATCAAACGAATGCACGAAGTTGTGTGTGTGAGGATGCTCATTTCAGTTTTCATACAGCAAAAACCTGGATACTACTTAAATGTCCAAAATAGGGAAATGGCTAAAATAAACTATGGCAGAGCCACAGTGGCATATTTTGAAACCATGAAGACAAAAGTATGATCCTATATTAATGATATAGAAGATTTCTGCTTTAAAAGCAGACATGTCTGCTAATAAAAGCAGGTTCTATTTAGTACCATTTCATTTCTGTAAAAACAAAACCAAAGCCTTACGTTATGCAAACAAAGTCTAGGATCCACATGAAAGTGATAATATTGAAGAGTTCTACATAAGTGGGGCTCTAGCTTATTTTTCCTTTTATCTGTATTTTCAAATTTTTTCCTTTAGAAACATGAAGTATGTATTAACTTCTGTTACAGCAAACATCCAAAAGCCAGTAATGTTGGATAAAATGGTTCCTGTGAGTTCCTGAACTTTTCACAGAGCAGAAGGAATATGAGATGAAGTCAGATAAAATCATCTTGTTAACAAAAATTGAGATAAAGTTAACTGAGTACTAGGAAACTATTTTTCACAAGTGAAACTGCTCTTTTAGACAATGTGGATATAAAACCTGACCCCTCCATGGCTCTGTTGCCGACCGTCCCAACAGGAGAACTGTTGAGTCTACTCATCTGTAGCTGCTTTGGTGGGGATGGGGTGTCAATCAATTAAGAGCACAGGCCAAGCCATCGGCTGCTGGCCCTGACCTTTTAATATGGGCAAGCATGACCTTAAGGTAGCTATTTTCTTTAAAAATTACAGGCTTGAATCAAAAGGTTTCCAAGTTTTTCCTTTTCAGAAATCACTTAATAAACATAAAGTGGTACAGGAAGGTCACTGACAAAAAATTAAGACATCAAAAAGCAAATGGATTGTCAAGAAAAAAGGAATAGTATCACAGACACATGATGTTTATATACATCGCTTCATGCTGTGTGTACCAACTAATTAAGCAAAGGTAGAGACCTGAACTTTATCTGCAGATGTCACAGACGCTTAGAACACACACACACTTAAAGCCAAGTCAAGCAAAAGCACTGACCGACATTCTCAGCCCGCACACTTCTGTTGTAGCAATAGTTCAGCAGCAAGGACAATAAATCCAGTCTTTATGCTACAGACAAAAGAGTCTCACGGATACTGTCTTAATTCCAAATTTTCTCAGGTTTTTTTTTTTGAGAGAGAGACAGTATGTAAGCAACAATCCTGGGAAAAATCTAAGACGTCGTATCTTTGAACACTTTTTCCATGATGGAATATTCTCCAGTACGGATAAAGCATACTAAGACTGGTGTTATATCTTGCAGCTTGAGTATTGCTTATGGAAATATCTATGGCTTCAGGTGGGCAATACTATCGCCAATAAAGCAGACACCTTTCCATCGTTCCAATGTGCTGCTCCTGTTCCCTTCTCTGCCTCATTGTCTGTCATGTTCATTTTGATACTATTTTTTTAGGCTACCCTGAAAAAACCTAACGCAAATCATAAACTATCTCATGGCTACTGGGAGCCAAATGGAACATAATTTCTTGGGGAGATTCAGCTCCTACCTATTCGAGTATTGGCAAATACATCAGCTAGAGACCCACTGGTTCCTTTGACCTCTCCATGGGACAGCGTAGAAGATGCAGATGAAGAAGTGGACGATCCCTGAATTGACCGGTTGATCCAGGACTCAGCGTTCTGTAAGCTCTGTTGCAAGGCAGCAGAGAGCGCAGCTTGGCGTCTCAGAGAGCCCTCATCCTCAGAGGCCGAAGACGTGTCTGTGTGGAATTAGAAAAACAGAAGTTCTCGATCCTGCCTAGAACACAGACCTTCCAGATCTTTCTCAATGAGCACACATTCAACTTTGACAGCAGCAAAACATTTTATGTAAAATTTCTTGCGAATCTCAAGGAAAGACTTATGAACCAAAGTTTGCAAAAATAAAACAGCCAAAATCTAGAGGTTATTTTAAGCTCTTTTTAAAAACCCATTTTTGTACATTTAAACTTCATTCACTGTTTTTGTTGTGGTTGTTGCAGTTGTTTTGTTTTTTTGGTTCTGGCCTTAATCAGTATCTAAATTCTTCTGGCTTATCTCCTTATGTTCAAATAATGCTGAAGTGCTTCTATTATCTTCCTCAGTGTCTTTGTTAGAGAACATTGCGATGGGCTGCTACCCTGATTTTCACAAGTACTTATTAATTAGTGTCTACTTAAAAGGAAATGATCTTGATGGCAAATATAAAAATCTTATTTTGGTAACAACAACTAAAGTGCCAAACAGTGAACTAGATTTTGGGGAACTGACTACTGTGGAATAAGAAACTGCTCAGCCCAGCAGCAGTCATGGTGTTGGTGGGAAAGCTAGCTGGTCACAGGGCAAAGGGGAGCTCTCCAAACAAGACCGGAGAGGCCACAGAGGTACTTCTCTCCTGGTCCCAGAGAACTGTGAAGAATTCACTGGTGCCTGCATTTAGACCAGCTCTGACTCTCTAAATTAGAAAAGTATGCAGAAAAAATAAAAAGAGAAAAGTTCAACCAAATATAGGACAGCTAAGGGAAGCAGAAGTCAGGAATTTATTCCAGCACTCTGAGCATATGCAGCATACATGTTACAGCGGCATTTGGTATGATGTCAGATAAACCCTCCTAAATGATTTTGAGGGTTACAATTTATGGCTCGTGCACTGAATTTCATTCAACTAAAAAAAAATTTAATATTCTATGGTTAGTCCTGCTGAACTCTTTCCTCTAACTCAAGTGAAACTGCAGGTCCATGTTCTACTTCAGTTTAAAGAGCCAGAGAGATAACTAACAGAGCTAGAATACTGCTAGCTCCTGACAACAGAAATTCGAAGAACAAAAGACTAATTTAATCTAGAAGTCAAATTGTGAGGATCTGAAGTAAGAAAGTTAAAATAATGACTATATCCTTTCTTCCTGCTCTCAAACTACCCCTAATTTATTATGTCACATTGAAGGAGATCTGAGGCCCAAGACTTAATATTATTATTTTACAGTGTACTACTTAACTATGTAATATGTGCTGGGAACTATCAGTTCTGGGAGTTTTGAGATGTATGAATTCTTATGAGATAGTAAATGCCCTAAGAAGGCTTACCATCTAGTACAGACGACACACAACTCCTCAGATTATTTCATATTAAAATAATAGATGCCAAGAAATGGGGTGAGCAAAGGGTTTCACAGGAGGAACCCCAATCTCAGTCAGGGACTGAAATACTTCTATGCAAATCATGTGGACTTTGGGGAGGTAAGAGCAAAAAAGAGGCTGGAGAGGTAAACTGTGACCAGACTCCAAAGGGCTAAAGTGATGAGGTTCTTTAGAAAACATTTTTTGCATAATCTTAAAGAAAAATGTTCAACTGTACCTTGGGAGGCAGAGATTTCTGTCTTTGCAAACATGCTTTAAAAAAAGAAAAAGTATCTATGGGAGGAATGGGACAGGTGAATCTGACCCTGAGAATAAAGTATTTTTGGGGTGATACATCACAGGATCCCACAACCTCCACTGTATTCACGGAGTGTCTTTATTGCACCATTTATTTTAATCTGTGTAAGTCTAAAATCAGAATAACTCAATTTTTAAAAGATAGTAAAAAACAGTATTTTCATGATTAGGTTTGTGGAAAATTGGTTTCATTATGTTTCTATTTGGATCAATTATGTAATTAGATATATTGTTTCAATTCAATTACCTCATTTGCCGGCTAGTCCTCCTTAGAGTGTTTAGTGACTATAACTGTGGGGAGGCTTGCTGCCGCTTCTGCTGCTAAGTCGCTTCAGTTGTGTCCGACTCTGTGCGACCCCAAAGACAGTAGCCCACCAGGCTCCCCTGTCCCTGGGATTCTCCAGGCAAGAACACTGGAGTGGGTTGCCATTTCCTTCTCCAAGGCATGAAAATGAAAAGTGAAAGTGAAATCGCTCAGTCGTGTCGGACTCCTAGCGACCTCGTGGACTGCAGCCTACCAGGCTCCTCCGTCCATGGGATTTTCCAGCCAAGAGTACTGGAGGGGGGTGCCATTGCCTTCTCCGTGGGGAGGCTTAGTGCAGTGGAAAAAACATGGCTTTGGCGTCCTTGCATTTGAACTCTGGGGCCACCATTTACAAGCTATGTAGTTGTCCATCTGAGAAGGCTATTTGCTTATTTACCCATTTAATAAATACTTTAAGGACTACACTAGTTGGCAGGAATAAAATAGTAAGCAAGAAGACACAGTACCCACTCTAACAGGATTTAGAGTCTTAAAGAAGTTCAGGGTTGGTGCCCAAGGAAGTGAGACCTCAACCAAGGTGAGAAGGGTTAAGTAGGAATTATTTATGAGAGGCACAGAGGTGGGGACAGAGGGGAGTCAAGTGAGAAACCTGGGAGGCGACAGGAAACAGAGCACATTTGAAGACCTGGAAGAAATGAGGCTAGCGGAAGCACAGGATGCAAAAGTGGCAGTGACCAAAGATGAGGCTGGACAGGTAGACAGCACTGGGCTGCTAAGGGCCACCTCAGTCAGCCGAGGAAACTCACCTCTGCTAACTGCTGTGGGAGAGCCCAAACAAGACAAGTTACAGAAAGCACCAGTGGCGCCAGCATATAACAGGTGGCCAATAAACATCAAGTCCCCCCTCTCCCCTGAAAATCCCACCCTATGTTACCTCACAGGTACAGAACTTCGACTCTGCAAAGTTCTACAGTTTACATGTTAAGATTATATAAAATGTAAGCACCTCTCTAGGACTATATCTTGGGGGGGGTGGGGGTGGAAAAGCTCCTTTACATATTCATACATTTATTTCGTACCTTTTTAAAAAAAGTAACTGTCACCCACAAAACTGTTAGGGATTAGCAGAAAATTGGGCAAGATTAAATTAATATTAACAAAATCATTCTTTTCCCACTGATTCTGCTCCAGTTGAATAGGAACTCACACTCTTATCCATCATAACTAAAGTCCTTGCCAAACCGCTTGTATATGATGAATTTAATAGGTTTACACAACAGGAAAATATTCTGGAAATATAGCTTGCCCTTCAGGTTGTAACTGGTATGACTTAACTGAACTGAACTGAACCGGAAGTCTAAAATCCATTTATAACCAATCAGGAAACATATAATGAGGGGTACGGTGCAAGCTACACAAGTTCCTGGAAAGACAATGCCTGACACTGGGTTCTGACACCCGATATCCAAACTAGGTCCAGATACCAGCTTAGAACAGCAGGTAAGTCAAGATTCACTGAAAGGAAGACCTCACCCTAACAACTGCTACAAAATATGACACATAAACTAGGCCAGGAAATGAGAGCTTCAAAGAACAAGTAAGGGAAACAACCATTAAAACAGTTAGTATACAGTAGTCTGGAGTCCATGAAAAGAAATATCTGTGTGTGTTTGGGGCAGGCGGGGTGGGAAGGGGTGGTATCAGGCAGGAGAGTGTCATGTTCTCTTGCACTGGTGGGTCAGGGGAATGAAAGACTTCCAGAACCTTCAAGACAGGCAAAGTAAGTTTCCACATAGGCAAAGAAAGAGTTTGAAGCTTAGGAAGGAAAAGCTTTAGAGACCCAAGAAGGTGCAGTCTAGGAATAAAAACTTATATGGAAGAGAAGATTAAAAGGTTAGTTCAGAAAGCAGTCTGGACTTACCTTGGGCTACAAATTCTGAAGTGATTAATCTAGCACTAAACTCAATCAGGGTGGATACTGATTGACCAGACGTGGATCAGGAAGATGTTCAGAACTATCTGAGAGATTTTCCAGCATCCCACAGTGACCTGGGTGCACAGAGAGCTGGCTGGGACAGGAAATTACTATGTAATCACTAATCAGCAGAGGCCCATGTGTTGTCTATTAACATCCATATGGGGATACTTATGAGACAGGGGGGCTCACTAGTAATAATTACTCCAGGATCACTCTACCCATAAGGGATTTCAAAACACTGTTTTTCAAGGTATTGTCCCACGTCTACGAAAAAACATTTCACAAAATGAACTAATATTACAATTCATCTTGCAGTGAGAAGACAGGTACTTTTTTTTTAATTTACTGCCTACTTGAAAAGTTAAACCAAATATGCAGCAATTGCTAGAGCTCCAGAATAAAACCAGAAAACATTTACTTGACATGGTAGCTCAGTTGGTAAAGAACCTGCCTGCAATGCAGGAGACCAGGGGTTCAATCCCTGGGTTGGGAAGATCCCCTGGAGAAGGAAATGGCAACCCACTTCAGTCTTCTTGTCTGGAGAATCCCATGGACAGTGGAGCCTACAGTCTATGGGGTCACAAGAGTTAGACACGACTTAGTGACTAAACCATCACCATGGTAGGATGAGAGGCCATATGCCAAGTGGTTTAGAGAACAGGCTTTTAAGGCCAGACTGCTTTGGATTCCAGTCTTAGCTCTGCCATTGATAGGAGTTGGGCAGATCAGTTCTTATGGGTCTTACTTCTACTGTTTTGCTATTGTTCTTTTCTATTTTGGGGTTGTTTGCTCACAAAATCCAGTGGATCTTTATCTGTGGGGATTTTACATCCCTGGACTCATGTATTCTCCCAGAAACCACTTGTGCCCCAGGTTATCATCAGCCTAGGACCACTTTCTAACATTAGATTTAACAAACAGGACACCAGAATTCAATTCTTGTACCTACTGACCAACCACAAATTATTAGAGAAGGTCCCTGCCCTCATTATTCTGAGGCAAAGCAGGCAAGCTTTCTTGAGAAGGTTTTCTTTTGCTGGGAGGTTAATTTTTCATTTAATTTTTTCTAATTGTCCCTTCTGCTAAAGATGTGAACCTCTCTGGAATCTTAATCCCAACTTTCAACCTTACATATGTCTGAGGTTTTATCTTTCCTACCTTTATGGTAATTAAAATTTAGGTCTTTTGTTGATAGTCTCTTCTCCTCCCTAGGACAGTCAAAGTCAGCCCCATCTCACCACACTGATTTTTAGTGATCATTCTCTACCTCTCTCACTTCTGTATGTATTTAAAAGGAAGCTGATTATATTCTACCTAGTACTAAAGAGAAATTTTCTTTTCCCTCTTTCTGAGAGAGAGTTTTCAGGTTGTCTAACTGACCACACAGCTAGAAAAAGATGTTTGAGCAAGTTATTAAGCCTTTTTAAATCTGTTGTCTCATCTGTAAAATCGAACAGAGAATTGTCAAGAAAACAAATTATGAAAAAATGTTAAGCACTCAGCCTTTTGACTAGTACACAGAAGTACTCAAGAAATGGTAGTATGAAATTACATTTATTGGAAAACTTTAAATTTTACAATCACTTATTGAAATAAACTAATTCAATCTGATAGACTGGGTTTTTATTGTGCTTCGGCTTAAAGAATATTGAATACTAAACTTCTAAGTACTTGTGGAGCTCTGCTCATAACTCATATCAATACTAATGAAAGCATGTTATTAAAAGAACCAAAATTTATTAATTATAACATATTTATAGAGGTCTGATTTGCCATCTCGGTTTACTTTGTGATTCTGAATAAAATTAGAATATCTACGGGAACTCTCCAAGTTAGTAACTGACTAATAATGTATTTTAGCCTATAAGCTCTCCGAAGGCAACAGCTGTTCAATTTATTTGGAATAATACCCATTCCAGGACCATGCATATACGAGTATCTATTTGGCAACCCACTCCAGTGTTCTTGCCTGGAGAATCCCAGGACAGCGGAGCCTGGTGGGCTCCCGTCTATGGGGTCGCACAGAGTCGGACATGACTGAAGCGACTTAGCAGAAGCATTAAGCAAAAAAGAACTTTCCAAGAGTAAAAAACAAAATCAAGCAACGAGTCTGACACATAATTGCTGAATCCTAGGACAAATCACTTAGTGACTGTAAGCTTGTCTGTTTCCTCATCTCTAAAGAAATCCAGACTTCCCACTTTACAGAGTAGTTGGTTAAGCAGAACAACTGAGGCAGGGCAGCCACTGGTATACGAAAGTCCTCTGCATCCTGTAATTCCATATAGCATCATCAAAGTTTGCTAAAACTGTAACAATATTCCAGTCTGTTCGTGGGCATTGTTTTCATATATAGAAATACAGAGAGGTAAATGTCTCTGTGTCTGGCCCTGTGAATTACTACTACAGTCCCTTTCAAGCAGAGTCCTGTATAAGAGAAACTCAGGGAGACCCCTAAATTTTAAGCTTCATTCTATGCAAGCCAGTCAAAACAGCTTACTGTGCTTTGGGGTCATTATGTGGTCTATTTGTTCATCTGAGCACCCTCAAAATGCAGTGCAGGGTAGGCCCACATGGGTGCAGAAAAAGCTTAGAGACAAAAAATATATGCTGTAGTTTTGGCATTCTATTTATCTGTATGAATGAGTAATAGCATTACACAAAGAAGCCCTACAAAGAAAGAGCTGAGGTAATTGCCTCATGACATTAGTAAATGATTTCAGCACATAAAGGGAACTGGATGGCAGTAATTCAAAGTCTAAAAGACTATGAAAAAGGCCACAGGCACTAAAAGAACCACAGGCTGCTACCAACTTGGAGAATTTAGATTTTCCAATCCACAAGATAGAAATCAGTGCATGTATCAATAAGCAGGTTTTAGGGTGAATGACATTTTATTATTTGAGAAAGCTTTATGAACAAAAGACAAATCAGCTCTCATGCCAAGTGTTTAGCGTATTTATCAGATTATATGATTATGAACGGAACCAAGATTTATGACATAGTTCACTCCCAGACTCTTTTTGTTAAATACTCCAAAATCAGCTCTAGATTTTCATCACTTCAGTGACTCCCACAGTTGTACGCTGGTTGCGTCTCTAAGAAGCCGACTGGCCAGTGCGCTTTAGCAGGTATCCCAGACAGTAGGTTCACCTGGCACAGCATGGGCAGAGGAAGGGCCCTGAGCAGAAAACACGTTCTGTGACGTTTTGCGGTGTGGCCTCTCAGTGCACAAAGGACAATGTAACTATAATACCGTGAAATCTGAGGTTAGTCTTGCCCTGCAAGAGTGGCACGATTTTTCTAGAAAGAAAATAGTAGCAATGTCACTTTCATAGCTGCCTAGAACCTGTTTTTTTTTTTTTTTTTTTAAATCAGCCCATGCTGCTGCTACTGCTGCTGCTGCTACTGTTGCTAAGTCGCTTCAGTCATGTCCGACTCTGTGCGACCCCATAGACGGCAGCCCACCAGGCTCCCCCGTCCCTGGGATTCTCCAGGCAAGAACACTGGAGTGGGTTGCCATTTCCTTCTCCAATGCATGAAAGTGAAAAGTGAAAGTGAAGTCGCTCAGTCGTGCCCGACTCTTAGCGACCCCATGGACTACAGCCTACCAGGCTCCTCCATCCATGGGATTTTCCAGGCAAGAGTACTGGAGTGTGTGCCATTGCCTTCTCCAAAATCAGGCCATAACCATCCATAATTAACATCAATTCTCCTCTTCCTCTTGACCCCTTGAGCAGAGCTTCAGCATTTCTTCTAAACTTTAATGTTTTGGGGCTAGTAAAAAGGCAAGATAAAACCTACCTGCCTTCCCTGGGTTAGGCTGTAACAGGTTCTGGGAGACAGTGATAAAAGGGTTAAGGTTCAATGGCCAAGTCTCTAACTGGTGGCTCTCAGATGCTTGGAGAGAATGGAATCCATATCCAAGCAAGAATACCAGAGTGGGTAGCAATTCCCTTCTCCAGGGGATCTTCCCGACCCAGAGATAGAACCCAAGTCTCCTGCATTGCAGGCGGACTCTTTACCACCTGAGCCACCAGGGAAGCCCTTATTTTAACTTGGGAAGAACAAATTTCATCCCCCCAGTGGAAAGGTCCCAAGAGAAGCCTTATGATACAGTCCCTCCACAGCCCCTCACACTGGAGCACAGGATGGTTCCAGGCATGCATGTTGTAGAACGACAGCATCAAGTACATCAAGGTTCAGCTCTCTGTGGGGGCCAAGTGAGAAACCGCTACGTGGGGTGCTCTCAGTGCTCAAGTTGGGAGAGAATCCCTCTTCTATTTGACAACACTGATGTCTCTAACAGCGGATCAACATCTCTCACATACCATTCAGAGTTCCCGGAACAGGACATAAATAGATAGGAAACCTTAATACTCTGCTCTGCTGAATAAAGGTCTTAAGAGAGAGGACTGAATCTTTACAATCATGAAATTATTAAAACTACCAGGTAATCAAGAAAATGATGTCACATCTTTAAGGCTGCAGACAGAGTAGAACATTCATGTTTAGAAATACAGAAGCCTGTACCAAATTCCACAGGACTATGGTCTTGTTCAGCAATGAACAGCCTCGATTTAGAGTTGGTGAATTCCCCTCAGGCAGTGACTTTGGAAGGGGACAGAAAAGGTTTCCATTCCGTCTGCGCATGCTCAAAATCCTTTGCTCCACTCTCCCATTTCACCCGTGGCCATGGGAGCAGACTACTTCACAGCTGCATTTCTTTAGCACAGTTCTGGGGAAGACTGGTTCTAAGGACTTGGGAGTCTGCACTGCTCCCTACCCTTTGCCATTTACTACAATGGCAAACCCTCAGCCACTCTGCGCCAGAATGTGCCATCAAGGAATAGCTGTGAGACTGAGAGCCCCCTTTGTCCACGAGGACCCGGCTGGTGCTGTACTAATGCGACAGGGAAGTCATCCAAGATTCTGAACGAGCAGGCTGGAAGTATGCACCACTACAGCACAAAATGTCTCATTGTGACGGTCTGCTAGAGGTATCCTGCGTTACATTTTGAGGATCACTTGAAGCCACAGAGCTATTTCTCTTAGGAACATATTGACACCACAGATGTAAAGAAAAAAGCACACACAGTTAATGAGCCCATAGCACGCCTGGATGCTCTGAGAAGTTAGCCAAAACCTAGGAGAAGACTATTAATATAAACCTGGGCCAGGGGCTTAGATCAGTGTGAATAGCTCAACTTGACAGCTGTGAATCAGAGTCGACCACGACAAATGTAACCTTCCTGAGAATCTCCCCCAAAAGACAGGGTAAATCGCTGAGACCAAAACAGTTCAGGAAATGTTTCTCCTGAAAGATTTTATTACCAGGAACATGACAGTGGAGAAACAGACACTATACTGAGGCTTTGAAACAGATGGACTCTTTAGTCTCAGAGGCCTATACATCGAGATTCTGAGACTTCATCTAAATTTTTAAAAACTTTGGGAAAGATTTCAAATGGAAAAGACAACTTAAAGGTGTTCCAGTTGCTCTTCAAATATGAATTTGTGGTGGAGGTGGGGATGGTAAGTCTTCCAAGTTTAGAGGGTGGCGATGGGCCTCTAGGCTTATCTCCTGATCCAATTATAGAAAGTGGATTCTTAAAGAAATAAAAACATATACAAAATATATTCACACACACATAAACACGTATATATGTTTTCTAGATTTATTGTAACTTTGCATGACTGCTCTCTTTCATGACATAAAAACATTTTGTCCAGAGATCACATACTCCTGTGACTGTTGCAGAGACAAAGGATTTGATTTAGGAGTATAAATTTGTTAAAGACATACATATATGACTCTGGGTCATATTCTGGATATCAATAAAGAATAGCTATTTAGTAACATAAGGGTATTTTTTAGACCCTAAGCTTTGGTTTTATTTATGACTACATGAGTTTGGAGGTTAGAGCAAGGAAATTCTGGAATTTCAGAAGAAAATTAAAAAAAAAAAAAAAAAAGCTTTACTCTTAAGGCCTTTTTTGTGTCTTGTTTACAATGCAATAATGAAAACCTGTCACCTTCAGGGTGTACTCATACATTTCTGATGATGAGGAGAGAGTTCTAGCTCCTACCTCAGAAAAGAAAAAGCAGAACTCAAGGAACATCAAAGTAGTCACTGTCAGAGAGAAAGCTTCTGATAAACCTACCAGGTGGTGTGCAGGCATCCGCAGGAGACTGGACAAATGTGGACCGCCTTTTGGTTGGCATGGGCAAAGCCATTTTCTGTTCTTTATGCTTTGCCAGTGCAGCTTGAACTGCTTCTGTGTGGATATCTGAAAGATTAAAAATTTGCATTTATTAGCTCCTGGCTCTCAAAGGGTTTACTTCTTTGAGCTGAACTATCACTGCCTCTGCTGTTAAAAGGGGATATTTAGGTGACTTTTATTTATCATTTGTGTTACAGCAAATAGGAAAAACAGACCAAAGAAGTAGTCAAGGATAATTTACATGAGAGGAAAATGAAGCCCAGAACGATGAGAAGACCGTTTAAGACAGCAGAGAAGACGCTGATGGATAGGGGGCTGGGTGTGGAGTGAGAAGAAGAATCTAACGTGCTTCGGGGCCAGCTGGGAACCCCACCTCTGAACGGAATGCGTGTGATGCAGGTACCCAAAGGACACACTGTGTTCAAGCTCAGGATTTGCTTAACTGCCAGAAAGGAATTGACACTCTTCAATTCTATACCACAGGAGAGAAGGGCTGATTCTGATGTAGAAAATACAAGGGCCAGGGGTACTTGTTTGCCACTCTGCCCACAAAAGAACACAGCTCTTCACTTGAATGTCTAATAACAATCACAAAATTAACATATCCAGAGAAAACTCTTGATTCTCCGCTCCCATGCCAAAACTCAATCTATACTGCTACAAAATAGGATCATATAATACACAGTATTTTGGACTGGGATTTGATTTTTTTAAAAAATATATTTTTATTTATTTGGCTACATCGGGTCTCAGCTGAGGCACGTGGGATCCTCTGGCATGTGAACTCTTAGTTGTGGCATGTGGAATCTAGTTCCCTGACCAGGGATCGAGCCCCACTCCCTGCATAGGGAGTTCGAAGTCTTAGCCACTGGACCACCGGGGAAGTCCCTGTGCTTTGATTTTTAATACCAAAACCTGACAAAGATGCCAAAAAAAAGAAAACTACAGGCCCATATCATTGATGAACATAGATGCAAAAATCCTTAACAAAATTCTAGCAATCAGAATCCAATAACACATTAAAAAGATCATACACCATGACCAAGTGGGCTTTATCCCAGGGATGCAAGGATTCTTCAATATCTGCAAATCAATCAATGTAATACACCATATTAACAAATTGAAAAATAAAAACCATATGATTATCTCAATAGATGCAGAGAAAGCCTTTGACAAAATTCAACATCCATTTATGATAAAGACTCTCCAGAAAGCAGGAATAGAAGGAACATACCTCAACATAATAAAAGCTATATATGACAAACCCACAGCAAACATTATCCTCAATGGTGAAAAATTGAAAGCATTTCCTCTAAAGTCAGGAACAAGACAAGGGTGCCCACTTTCACCATTACTATTCAACATAGTTTTGGAAGTTTTGGCCACAGCAATCAGAGCAGAAAAAGAAATAAAAGGAATCCAAATTGGAAAAGAAGAAGTAAAACTCTCACTATTTGCAGATGACATGATCCTCTACATAGAAAACCCTAAAGACTCCAGCAGAAAATTACTAGAACTAATCAATGATTACAGTAAAGTTGCAGGATATAAAATCAACACACAGAAATCGGCCGTAACGACTGTGGGTGCAGGTATGTCTGGTCGTGGCAAGGGCGGTAAGGGCCTCGGGAAAGGGGGTGCTAAGCGCCACAGCAAGGTTCTTCGTGACAACATCCAGGGCGCCACCAAGCCCGCCATTCGTCGTCTGGCTCGTCGTGGTGGCGTGAAGCGGATCTCCGGTCTCATCTATGAGGAGACCCATGGGGTGCTGAAGGTGTTCCTGGAAAATGTGATTCGGGACGCGGTCACATACACCGAGCACGCCAAGCGCAAAACTGTTACTGCCATGGATGTGGTGTACGCGCTCAAGCGCCAGGGACGTACCCTTTACGGCTTCGGCGGTTAAAGGTGCATTTAATCACCCTACCTTAAAGGCCCTTCTTAGGGCCAAGAGAAAAAAAAAAAAAAGAAAACCCTAAAGACTCCACCAGAAAATTACTAGAACTAATCAATGATTATAGTAAAGTTGCAGGATATAAAATCAACACACAGAAATCCCTTGCATTCCTATACATTAATAATGAGACAACAGAAAGAGAAATTAAGGAAACAATTCCATTCACCATTGCAACGAAAAAAATAAAATACTTAGGAATATATCTACCTAAAGAAACTAAAGACCTATATATAGAAAACTATAAAACACTGGTGAAAGAAATCAAAGAGGACACTAATAGATTGAGAAATATACATACCATGTTCATGGATTGGAAGAATCAATATACTGAAAATGAGTATACTACCCAAAGCAATTTATAGATTCAATGCAATCTCTATCAAGCTACCAACGGTATTCTTCACAGAGCTAGAACAAATAATTTCACAATTTGTATGGAAATACAAAAAACCTCGAATAGCCAAAGCTATCTTGAGAAAGAAGAATGGAACTGGAGGAATCAACCTGCCTGACTTCAGGCTCTACTACAAAGCCACAGTCATCAAGACAGGATGGTACTGGCACAAAGACAGAAATATAGATCAATGGAACAAAATAGAAAGCCCAGAGATAAATCCACACACATATGGACACCTTATCTTTGACAAAAGAGGCAAGAATATACAATGGATTAAAGACAACCTCTTTAACAAGTGGTGCTGGGAAAACTGGTCAACCACTTGTAAAAGAATGAAACTAGAACACTTTCTAACACCATACACAAAAATAAACTCAAAATGGATTAAAGATCTAAACGTAAGACCAGAAACTATAAAACTCCTAGAGGAGAACATAGGCAAAACACTCTCTGACATCCATCACAGCAGGATCCTCTATGACCCACCTCCCAGAATACTGGAAATAAAAGCAAAAATAAACAAATGGGACCTAATTAAACTTAAAAGCTTCTGCACATCAAAGGAAACTATAAGCAAGGTGAAAAGACAGCCTTCAGAATGGGAGAAAATAATAGCAAATGAAGCAACTGACAAACAACTAATCTCAAAAATATACAAGCAACTCCTACAGCTCATTTCCAGAAAAATAAATGACCCAATCAAAAAATGGGCCAAAGAACTAAACAGACATTTCTCCAAAGAAGACATACAGATGGCTAACAAACACATGAAAAGATGCTCAACATCACTCATTATCAGAGAAATGTAAATCAAAACCACTATGAGGTACCATTTCACGCCAGTCAGAATGGCTGCGATCCAAAAGTCTACAAGCAATAAATGCTGGAGAGGGTGTGGAGAAAAGGGAACCCTCTTACACTGTTGGTGGGAATGCAAACTAGTACAGCCACTATGGAGAACAGTGTGGAGAGTCCTTAAAAAACTGGAAACAGAACTGCCTTATGATCCAGCAATCCCACTGCTGGGCATACGCACTGAGGAAACCAGAATTGAAAGAGACACATGTACCCCAATGTTCACTGCAGCACTGTTTATAATAGCCAGGACATGGAAGCAACCTAGATGCCCATCAGCAGATGAATGGATAAGAAAGCTGTGGTACATATACACAATGGAGTATTACTCAGCCATTAAAAAGAATACATTTGAATCAGTTCTAATGAGGTGGATGAAACTGGAGCCTATTATACAGAGTGAAGTAAGCCAGAAAGAAAAACACCAATACAGTATACTAACACATATATATGGAATTTAGAAAGATGGTAACAATAACCCTGTATACGAGACAGCAAAAGAGACACTGATGTATAGAACAGTCTTATGGACTCTATGGGAGAGGGAGAGGGTGGGAAGATTTGGGAGAATGGCATTGAAACATGTATAATATCATGTATGAAATGAGTCGCCAGTCCAGGTTCGATGCACGATACTGGATGCTTGGGACTGGTGCACTGGGACGACCCAGAGGGATGGTATGGAGAGGGAGGAGGGAGGAGGGTTCAGGATGGGGAACACATGTATACCTGTGGCAGATTCATTTCGATATTTGGCAAAACCAATACAATATTGTAAAGTTTAAAAATAAAATTAAAAAAAAAAAAAAAAAAAAGCTGTGGTACATATACACAATGGAGTATAACTCAGCCATTAAAAAGAATACATTTGAATCAGTTCTAATGAGGTGGATGAAACTGGAGCCTATTATACAGAGTGAAATAAGCCAGAAAGAAAAACACCAATACAGTATACTAACGCATATATATGGAATTTAGAAAGATGGTAACAATAACCCTGTATACGAGACAGCAGAAGAGACGCTGATGTATAGAACAGTCTTTTGGACTCTGTGGGAGAAGGAGAGGATGGGATGATTTGGGAGAATGGCACTGAAACATGTATAATATCATATATGAAACGAGTCACCAGTCCAGGTTCGATGCATGATACTGGATGCTTGGGGCTGGTGCACTGGGACAACCCAGAGGGATGGTATGGAGAGGGAGGAGGGAGGAGGGTTCAGGATGGGGAACACATGTAAACCTGTGGTGGATTCATTTCGATATATGGCAAAACCAATACAATATTGTAAAGTTAAAAAATAAAATTAAAAAAACAAAACAAAACACTCTTAGCCAATCCTTCTGAGGCAGATAGGACCTGAGGTGGCTTCCAGGTTCAGAGAAATTTCCTCTTCTCAAGGATCTGGCCCAATCTACATATGCAAATGATCCTTGAAAGCCTGTCTCTTGTAAGAGCTGAGCTAATCAGGTCATTTGGGGGCGGGGGGGGGGGGGGGGGGCGGTGGGGGAGGGCGGTGCAGTGCTATAAGTTTAAACTGAATCAAGAAACTGCAGCTCCTAAAGTGGAGTCACATGAACAGCAGTACCCTAGAACAGACTAAGTCATGATTAGAGGCTTAGAGCTTTCAGCCCTACCCTCCATCCTCTAGAGAGAGAAAAGGGACTGGGGATTGAGCTAATCACCAATGACCAATTATTTAATCAAGCATGCCTAGGTAATGGAGTCTCCATTAAAAAAAAAAAAACCGTCTAAAGTAAGGGATCTGGAGAGCTTCCTGAGTTGGTGAACACATCTTTGTGCCAGCAGGGTAATGTACCTTAAACTTCACAGGGACAGGAGCTCTTGGGTTTGGGACTCCTCTGCACCTTGCCCTATGAGCCTCTTCATCTGGTTGATCATTTCTATCCTTTATAGTAAACTGGTAACATTATTTTCCTGAGTTCAGTGAGCCATTATAGCAAATAATCAAACTTGAGGAGGGGGTGGTGGGCATTTTGATTTATAGCTAAGTTGAACAAGGACTTTCCTGGTGGTCCAGTGGTTTAGACTCCGCACTTGGGAGGAGGCATAGGTTTGATCCCTAGTCCAGGAACTAAGATCCCACCTGCTGAATTAAGCAACGCCATATAGCCAAGCTGGCCAGAGGGAAGCAATGTGGAAACACTACAAATGGTCTCCAACTTGTGATAAATTCAACTAGTGATTTCTTTTTTTTTACTTTACAATAGTATAAAAGCAATACACACTTAATAGAAACTGTACTTTGAATTTTCAATTATTTTTTCCTGGATATGATTCTCTCTTGTGATGCTAGGCAGTAGCAGCAAGCTATGGCTCCCAGTCAGCCACACGATCACAAATGGCTTATATACTTAAAATCATTCTGTAAACATACAGCCATTCCATTTGCCCAACTGTAGGCTAATGTAAGTGTTCTGAGCACATTTAAGGCAGACAAGGCTAAGCTATGATATTCAGTAGATTGTTGTTGTATGTTGTATGTTTTTGTATGTTGTATGTTGTTGTATGTATGTCACTAAGTTGTGTCCAACTCTCTGTAACCTCATGAACTGCAGCATGCCAGGCTTCCCTGTCCTTCACCATCTCTCAGATTTTGCTCAAACTCATATCCATTGTGTCAATGATGCCATCCGACATCTCATCTCTGTCACCCCCTTCTTCTCACGCCCTCAGTCTTTCCCAGGATCAAGGTCTTTTCCAATGAGTCAGCTCTGTGCATCAGGTGTCCAATTAAACGCACTTTCAACTTTGAATATTTTCAGCTTATGATAGGTTTATTGATATGTAACCCCACTGTAAGTCAAGGAAGGTCTGTACTTGTGATTGGCCACTTCCTTCTCCAGGGGATGTTCCCAACCCAGGGAACAAACTCAGGTCTTCCACATTGCAGGCAGACGCTTTACCATCTGAGCCACCAAGGGAGCCCAAAGGTAGGGACAGTCTTGTGGAAATGAGCCTGTGGACTCTCTACTAACTGCAGGTAGTTAATATGAGAAATAAATTAAATTGTAGGACAGTGAGTTGCTATCTGCAGATAACTGGAGAATGGATGGGTGTGAAAAACCCATACGCTAGGTAGGTATCTACCACACAACAACCACTTCTACCTCAAATCCACTCACTCACTATAGGTAACCAATCTCCTTATTGATTTATCCTGCCTGTATTTCTTTGTGCAAAAAACCACCATATATTTTCCATATCCCTGCCTTTCACACACACAAGGTAACATACAATAGTACTTTTTTGCACTATGCTTTTTTCACCTAACAGTATATCCTAGAATTCATTTTGTGTCAGCTACTAGAGATTTTCTTCATTCTTTTTTTAAAGTAGCGTATATAGCACTTCATTGTATACCACAGTTTTATTCAATTGCTATCCTATGTGTGGGCAATATTTTACAATTACAAATACTGATACAAACAAACAGCCTTGTGCAAATACATTTCTATGCTGATGAGAATATATCTTCAGGATAAATTCCTACAAGTGAGACTCCTAAATCAAAAGTCAAACACAGTTTAAATTTTGTTACATCTTGCCTCCCTTCTGAAAGAGCTTTATCATACTGCAGTACTATCAGCAATGTATAAGAGAGCCTGTTTCCCGACTGACTTGCCTTCAGAGTATATTATCTACCTTTTCACTGTTGCCAGTTCAGTGGCTGAGAAATGGCACCTCAGTATACTTTAAATTTGCACGAAAAAAAAAAAATCATTACTGATATTAAAAATCTTGAAGAGGATTTTAGAGCCATTTAATATCTGATTGAAAGTGAAGTGAATGTTCACGGCACTTCACTATTTTTCCACTGGGAGTCTTAGTTTATCTTCCCTTGATTTTTAAAAATTCTTAAAGCTAGTGGAGGTGATGGAATTCTAGTTGAGCTATTTCAAATCCTAAAAGATGATGCTGTGAAAGTGCTGCACTCAATATGCCAGCAGTGGCCACAGGACTGGAAAAGGGCAGTTTTCATTCCAATCCCAAAGAAAGGCAATGCCAAAGAATGCTCAAACTACCTCAAAATTGCACTCATCTCACATGCTAGTAAAGTAGTGCTCAAAATTCTCCAAGCCAGGCTTCACCAATACATGAACCGTGAACTTCCTGATGTTCAAGCTGGTTTTAGAAAAGGCAGAGGAACCAAAGATCAAATTGCCAACATCCACTGGATCATCGAAAAAGCAAGAGAGTCCCAGAAAAACATCTATTTCTGCTTTATTGACTATGACAAAACCTTTGACTGTGTGGATCACAATAAACTTGAAAATTCTGAAAGAGATAGGAATACCACACCACTTGACCTGCCTCTTGAGAAACCTATATGCAGGTCAGGAAGCAACAGTTAGAACTGGACATGGAACAACAGACTGATTCCAAATAGGAAAAAGAGTACGTCAAGGCTGTATATTGTCACTGGCTTATTTAACTTATATGGAGAGTACATCATGAGAAACGCTGGGCTGGAAGAAGCACAAGCTGGAATCAAGACTGCAGGGAGAAAGATCAATAACCTCAGATATGCAGATGACACACCCTTATGGCAGAAAGAGAAGAGGAACTAAAAAGCCTCTTGATGAAAGTGAAAGAGGAGAGTGAAAAAGTTGGCTTAAAGGTCAACATTCAGAAAACTAAGATCATGGCATCCGGTCCCATCACTTCATGGCAAATAGATGGGGAAACAGTGGAAACAGTGTCAGACTTCATTTTGGGGGGCTCCAAAATCACTACAGATGGTGACTGCAGCCATGAAATTCAAAGACGCTTACTCCTTGGAAGCAAAGTTATGACCAACCTAGATAGTATATTCAAAAGCAGAGACATTACTTTGCCAACAAAGGTCCATCTAGTCAAGGCTATGGTTTATCCAGTAGTCATGTATGGATGTGAGAGTTGGATTGTGAAGAAAGCTGAGTGCCAAAGAATTGATGCTTTTGAACTGTGGTGTTGGAGAAGACTCTTGAGAGTCCCTTAGACTACAAGGAGATCCAACAAGTCCATTCTAAAGGAATCAGTCCTGGGTGTTCTTTGGAAGGACTGATGTTGAAGCTGAAACTCCAATACTTTGGCCACCTCATCCAAAGAGTTAACTCATTGGAAAAGACTCTGATGCTGGGAGGGATTGGTGGCAGGAGAAGCAGGGGACGACAGAGGATGAGATGGCTGGATGGCATCACTGACTCAATGGACGTGAGTCTGAGTGAACTCTGGGAGTTGGTGATGGACAGTAAGGCCTGGCGTGCTGTGATTCATGGGGTCGCAGAGAGTCAGACACGACTGAGTGACTGAACTGAACTGAACTGATATAAAAGATATTGGCCCTTTATCTCTGAGAAATGTTAGAAATATTCTCTTTCAGTTTGTTGTTTGTCCTTTGCTATTGTTTGCAGTGGATTGTTGCCATGCAAAAGTTTTTGTTTTTTTTTTTTAAAGATTTTATGGAAAATCTCAAGTCAGCAACCTAAATGCATAACTGAAAGAACTCAAAAAAAGAACAAAATAAAACCTAAGTTAGCAAAAGAAGGAATTAACAAGGATTAGAGGAAAAATCACTGCAGATGGTGACTGCAGCCATGAAATTAAAAGACGCTTGCTCCTTGGAAGAAAAGCTATGACAAACCGAGACAGTATATTCAAAAGCAGAAACATCGCTTTGCTGACAAAGGTTCATATATATATATACAGTCAAAGCTATGGTTTTTCCAGTAGTCATGTATGGATGTGAGAGCTGGACCATAAAGAAGGCTGAGTGCCGAAGAATTGATGCTTTCAAACTGTGGTGCTGGAGAAGACTGAAAGTTCCTTGGATAACAAGTAGGTCAAACCAGTCCATCTTAAAGAAAATCAGTTCTAAATATTCAATGGAAGAACTGATGCTGAAGCTGAAGCTCCAATATTTCGGCCACCTGATGCAAAGAGCTGACTCATTTGAAAAGACCCTGATGTAGGGAAAGATTGAAGGCAGGAGGAGAAGGGGACGACAGAAGATGAGATGGTTGGATGGCATCATCAACTCAATGGACATGAGTTTGAGCAAACTCTGGGAGATACTGAAGGACAGGGAAGCCTGCCGTGCTGCAGTCCATGGTGTTACAAAGAGGCGGACGTGACTTAGCAAATGAACAGCAGTGCAGAAATAAAACAGAGGGAAGAAAAACAACAAAAACAAGAACTGGTTTTTTGAAAAGATGAACAAAGTTGACACAACTTTATCTACAATAAGAAAAAGAGAACATTCTTGGCGGTCCAATGGTTAAGAATCAGCCTGCCAATGTAGGGAACACCGGTTCGATCCCTGGTCTAGGAAAATCCTGCATACTCGGGGCAACTGCGTCCATGCTCCATGACTATCGAAGCCCATGCTCCACAACAAGAGAAGCTGCCACAATGAGAAGCCTATACACCATAACTAGCGAGTACCCCCTGGTGCAACTAAAGAAAGCTCACTAGCAGCAGTGAAGACCCAGGGCAGCCAAAACAAATAACGAAATTTCCTAAGTTAAAAAAAAAATTTTTTTTAATTTAAAAAGAAAAAAGAGAGAAGATACAAATTACTAAAAATCAGAAATGAAAGAGGAAATTTTTCAACTGATGCCATAGAAGAAACATATAACCTACCAAGATTAAAACCAGAACAGACCAATTACTAACAGAAAGATTGAATCAGTAATCAAAAACCTCCCAAGAAAGAAAAGCCCACATTTCACTGGAGAATCCTATATAAAGCACTTTTAAGAATTAACATCAATTTTCTCAAAGTCTTCCAAAAACCAAGAGGGAACACTCTCAAACTCATTTGATAAGACTACCCTATCCTGATACCAAAGCCAGGCAATGATATTATAAAAAAAGAAAACTACAGGCCAAAATAATGTTGTTAATCAATATTAACTATAGACCAGATGAATATTAATGTAAAAATCCTGAACAAAATACTAACAAATCAAATTCAACAGCACATTAAAAGGACAATATGGCATTAAAAAGACTATCCACCTAAGTTGCAAGGTTCAACATATGAAAACAAATGTAATACTCTAATATAACAGGGGAGAAAAATCATATGATCATCTCAATAGATACAGAAAAAGCATTTGACAAAATTAACATTCTTTTATAAGAACACTCTACAAACCAGGAACAGAAGGAAAGTACTTGATAATTCTCGAACATGAAAAGCCCACAGTCAACATCATATTCAACAGTGAAAAGCTAAAAGCTTTTCCCATTATCATCAGGAATAAGGCAAGGATGCTCACACTCACCTATTCAACACAGTACTGGACATTCTAGTCAGAGAAATTAAGCAAGAAAAAGAATAAAGGCATCCAAGTTGGAAAATCAGAGATCAAATTGCCAACATTCACTGGATCATCAAAAAAGCAAGAGAGTTCCAAAAAAACATCTACTTTTGCTTTATTGACTATGCCAAAGCCTTTGACTGTGTGGATCACAATAAACTGTGGAAAATTCTGAAAGAGATGGGAATACCAGGTCTGGTATTGACCTGGTCTCTCTTGACCTGCCTCTTGTGAAACCTATATGCCAGTCAGGAAGCAACAGTTAGAACCGGACATGGAACAACAGACTGGTTCCAAATAGGAAAAGGAGTACATCAAGGCTGTATATTGTCACCCTGCTTATTTAATTTATATGCAGAGTACATCATGCGAAACGCTGGGCTGGAAGAAGCACAGCTGGAATCAAGATTGCCGGGAGAAATATCAATAACCTCAGATACGCAGATGACACCACCCTTGTGGCAGAAAGCGAAGAAGAACTAAAGAGCCTCTTGATGAAAGTGAAAAAGGAGAGTGAAAAAGTTGTCTTAAAGCTCAACATTCAGAAAACGAAGATCATGGCATCTGGTCCCATCACTTCATGGGAAATAGATGGGCAAACAGTGGAAACAGTGTCAGACTTTATTTTTCTGTGTTCCCAAATCACTGCAGATAGTGATTGCAGCCATGAAATTAAAAGACGCTTACTCCTCGGAGGGAAAGTTATGACCAACATAGACAGCATATTAAGAAGCAGAGACATTACTTTGCCAACAAAGGACTGTCCAGTCAAGGCTATGGTTTTTCCAATGGTCATGTATGGATGTGAGAGTTGGACTATAAAGAAAGCTGGGCGCCGAAGAATTGATGCTTTTGAACTGTGGTGTTGGAGAAGACTCTTGAGTCCCTTGGACAGCAAGGAGATCCAACTAGTCCTTTCTGAAGCATATCAGTCCTGGGTGTTAATTGGAGGACTGATGTTGAAGCTGAAACTCCAATACTTTGGCCACCTGATGCAAAGAGCTGACTCACCTGATGCTGGGAAAGATTGAGGGCAGGAGGAGAAGGGGACGACAGAGGATGAGATGGTTGGATGGCATCACTGACTCTGTGGATATGGGTTTGGGTGAACTCCGGGAGTTGGTGATAGACAGGGAGGCCTGGTACGCTGCGGTTCATGGGGGTCTCAAAGAGTCAGACACGACTGAGCGACTGAACTAAACTGAACTGAAGTTGGAAAAGAAGTAAAATTGTTTTTGTTTACAGGTGACATGACGTTATACATAGGAAACCCTAAAGATCTCACACACACAGACTGTCAGAACTAACAAATAAATTCAGCAATTGCAAGATAGAAAAATCAACATACAAAAATCAGTTGTGTTTCTGAACAGTAACAATGAAACATCTGAAAAGTAAAAATTTACAATAGTATCAAAAACAACAAAACACTCAGGAATAAATATAACCAAGGAGTGAAAGATTTGTACAATATGAGACACTGATGAATGAAATAAAAGAAGACAAATCAGTAGAAAGACATTTTATGATTAACATTAAGTCTATTAAGGACTGAAAGACTTAATATTGTTAAAACATCCATATTACCCAAAGCAATCTAGAGATTTAATGGAATTTCTGTCAAAATCTCAATGACACTTTTTTAAGAAGTAGAAAACAAAATTCCTAAATGCATATGGAATCTCAAAGGACCCCAAAGAGCCAAAACAATCATGAGAAAGAAGAACAAAGATAAAGGCTTCCCTCTTCCTGATTTCAAAACATATTACAAAGTTATAGTAACCAAGACTATGACACTGGCATGCAGACATACATATAGAGCAATGAAACAGAACAAAGAGCCCAGAAATTATTCTGGTGTACACGGCCAAATGGTCTTCAGCAAAGATGTTAAGACTATACACTGGGGAAATGACAGCCCTGATAGAAACAAACAGTGCTGGAAAAACTGGAATATCCGTATGTAAAAAAGAATGAAGCTGGATGCTTATCTTTCACCATACACAAAAAGTAATCAAAATGGATTAAAGATCTAGACATAAGACCTGAAACTATAAAATTCTTAGGGGAAAACACTGTATGACCTTGGAATGCAATAATTTCTTGAACGTGACACCAACAGCACAAGCAACAAAAGCTGAAAACAGAACTAGGACTATATCAAACCTTAAAACTTCGGCACAACAAAGGAAACAACAGTGAAAAGGCAACTCGTGGAGTGGGAGAACATATCTGCAAATCATACACTGAGTAAGGAGTTACTATCTAGAATACACAAAGAACTTCTACAACTCAATCACAATAAAACCTCAAAGAACTCAATTTTAAATGGGCAAGGGAACTGAACTGATATTTCTCCAAGAAGACAAAATGGCCACTTAAAAAAAAAAAGGAAAATCACAAATGTTGACAGAGATGTGGAGAAAGTGGAACCTGCATGCACCGTTGGTAGGACTGTAAAATGCTACTGCTGCTATGGAAAGCACTATGGAGGTTCTGCAAAAAAATTAAAACTAGAACTCTCCACAACAATCTTACTTTTGGGTGTATATCCAAAAGAACTGAAGGCAGAGTCTTGAAATGATATTTACACATCTGTGTTCACTGCAGCATTATTCACAATAGCCAAAATGTGGAAACAACTTAATGTCCACGAATGGATGAATGGATAAAAAAAATGTAGTATATACATACTACATTATGTATTAAGGCTGGAATATTATTCAGCCTTGAAAAAGGAAACTTTGACATGCCAAGTGAAATAAGCCAGTTACACTCACACTCACACACACACACACACACACACACATACACACATAAAACCCCTAATATAAACCACTTTTAAGAGGTATCTAAAGTACTCAAATTCATAGATACAGGGAGCAAAATAGTGGTTGACAGAGACTGGGGCAAGAAGAAACAGAATTACTGATCAATGGATATAAAGTTTCAGTCATGCAAGATGTGAAGGTTCCAAAGAGCTGTTGTATAACAACCTGCACACAGTTAACAATATAATATACACTTTAAAATTCTAAGAGTACATTCATGTGTTTTTACCACAATAAAAAATTTTTTTTCTGTAGTCTTCTAATACATCTGGATTTTCAGTCTTAGAAAGTCTTCTCATAGGCTTTTCATAAGCTTAGATTATTAAAAAATTGACTAGTATTTTCTTTATTACTTATATAGTACTTATATGGTTTCTTTTTTACATAAAGATCTTTGATCCATTTGAAGTTTTTGCTCGTATCTGGTGTGAGATAATAGGTTTACTTAATTTTTTCCCAGTTGTTGTAGCATAATTTATCAAAAAGTAGTTTCTCACCCAAGTGATCTGGGATGCTATCTTTATCATATACTAAACCCCAGATGTACTTCGGTCTATTTCTGAACTTGCTATTCTATTCCAGTGGTCTGTCTGCCAATTTGTGTGTCATACCACACTGTTTTAATTACAGTCTTTGGAATATGTTGCTAGATATTAAAACATATCTAGTCACTCTCGTAGGTTTTCTGAGTGTTTCCTAGCTATTATGTGTTTACTTTTCAAATTGAACTTCAAAAATATTTTTTTCTAGCTCCATAAATAAATTTGATAGTGTTTTTACCGGGATTGGATTAAAATTATAATTTTTGGAGTCCTAGTAAATCTGTGATATTGAATCATCCTATCTAAGAATCAGGGATGACTTCCCATTTATCATGCCTACTGTGTGTCATTCAGGATGTTATAAGTTTCCATTGTAAAGGTTTTATACATTCCTGAAGTTTATTCCTAAATATGTTTTATTTTCTTTTATTGCTTTTGTAAATGAGGTTTGCTCTACCATTACATCTTTCAACTAGTTATTATTAGCAAATATGAAGGCTACTGATTTCTGCACTAATTTCATACTTACTACTTGATATAATTATTTCATTAAGTTACTTTTGCCATCACTTCTCCTGGGTTTTCTTTTTTTTTTTTCTCCAACTTCCCTCTCAGGGAAAATCCTCTTCTTTTTTTTTTATTTTTTTTTATTTTTTTTTTCTTTAATAGAAAATTATTTAATATGACTTCCCTCTCAGGGAAAATCCTCTTCTTCTTTTTTTTTTTTAATTTTTTTTTCTTTAATAGAAAATTATTTAATTATGAATTATCATATCAACTGCAAATACAGTTTTCCTTCTTCTTTTCTAATTCTATACCTCTAATTGATCTGTCTTTTCTTTTTTTTTTTTTTGGTTATTACCTCTAGTAAATTTAAATGTCAGTATTCCTAGGACTAGTAAAACTCATACAAAAATATAACAACAACAAAAAAAAGAATTCAATTTAGAAAAAAGGAGGTTTAGGCAATGGACAAGTGGTTTACAGAAGAAGCCACAAACGGAAAATAAGCATATTCCAAAAGGTCCAATCTCATTAGTTATAAAAGAAATAACATTTCTACCAACAAGATGGGAGAATGTCCATTTCCCCACATCTATGGATAATAATGGGCCATGTTTTTCATCTTTCCCAAAAAGATAAGTGGAAAATGCTACTTTACATATTTTAAGTAGTTGCTCCTATTCTTAGCTTGTTGTTACAAAGTAGTTAAGACAGGGCACAAAAGTGGCACAGCTGGGCTTCAGGGACCAGGGGCAGACAAACACCCGGTGCCCTTACCTGCTGCTGCCACCGCTAAGTCGCTTCAGTCGTGTCCGACTCTGTGCGACCCCATAGACGGCAGCCCACCAGGCTCCCCCGTCCCTGGGATTCTCCAGGCAAGAACACTGGAGTGGGTTGCCATTTCCTTCTCCAATGCAGGAAAGTGAAAAGTGAAAGTGAAGTCGCTCAGTCATGTCCGACTCTTAGTGACCCCATGGACTGCAGCCTACCAGGCTCCTCGGTCCATGGGATTTTCCAGGCAAGAGTACTGGAGTGCCCTTACCTGCTAGGACATTACTATAGACAGGCAGACGGACAGAGAGATATGAACAGACTGAAACGCAGATGTGTGGGTGGACTGAGTCATTTAAGTAGAGATGTACAGTTCAAGGAGTTATCTGTAAACCAATTAGTAGCCATGCCATTTTTACCAATTTCTAAGGTACTGACCACTTTGCCATTTTTAATTACGGCAGAGGCAGCAACCAGTAAGTTCTGGAACATTAGTATATCACATTAATTTTGGCACTACTGTATGTGCTGGTGGGGAGGAGCAGTGAAATTTTAATTCTGCATTTCACATTCCCCTGCTTTTACCAATTATATTTTTTTAGTTTAGAATATCTATATAGCAAACAGCTACTCATTCTTCAAAATGGCTCAGACTTTGCCATCTCCACAAAGCCTGCCCTCAACAGTGCCTGGTATTCAGGCTCTTCCTCTGTCACCCCCTCTTCTCTGTTGACTATACCTTATACAAAGGTTTCCTGTGTTTTCATCTGTGTTTCTCTAGCACTGAAACTGTGCTCAACTTGTAGGAGGTCTACAACAGATACTTGCTTAAACTGAACTGAACTGAATTTATCTTCCTTGGTATGAGGAAGTGTATTAATAAAGAAATAAAATGGTCCTGGTGTGCCAGTGGCAGCCACCTTGGCAAAAGTCGCTGTATCAGAGAACATATTTAGACAGAGAAAGTTAGTTCTCAATTAAGTTGACAGAGGTAATTATTGTTGCATTTAGGTCCCAGCATTGAGTCAAAAGAATCCACTTAGAGCAAAAATCAGGAAGAACAATGGACGTAAGGCTTTAAATATTTTATCCATGGGTATCACTTTAAAAACTATCTTTTACATTGTTTTTCCTCCCTCAATCTGCAGCACAAGTCCCAATAAACAAAGCCTTGCCTGAATTTCTCAAAAAACAAAAATCAAAATCAAAAACAGCCTTTTATAAATTTCCAGTTATAAAATAAATAAGCCATGGGATGGAAATGTATGGCATGATGACTATAATTAATAGTACTGTATTGCACATCTGAAAGGTGTTGAGAGAGTAGATCTTAAAAGTCCTCTCAGGGTGAGTGGGAGGCTCAAGAGGGAGGAAACATATGTATACTTATGGCTGATTCACATTGTTACATGGCAGAAACCAACACAATATTGTAAAGCAATTATCCTCCAATTAAAAATAAATTTTTTAGAAAGTCTTCTTATAACAAGAAAAAACAGTTTTTTTAACTTTGAAAGGTGACAGATGTTAATGAGACCTACTAGGATCATCACTTCACAACACAAACTAATATCAAATCATTATGCTATATACCTGAAACTAATGTCATATGTCGGGTTATACCACAATTTAAAAAATAGAAAACCATCTTTGTTACTTTTTGTTTAAAATTAATACAGATTTTGTTACATGTATATTTTACCACAACGAAAATGGAAAAAATGAATATACATACACATCCCAGATATAAGTCCACCTCAGTAGCTGGAACAGTTGAAAGTGAAAGTTGCTCAGTCACGTCCAACTCTTCACGACCCCATAGACTATACAGTCCATGGAATTCTCCAGGTTAGAATACTACAGTGGGTAGCCGTTCCCTTCTCCAGGGGGATCTTCCCAATCCAGGGATTGAACCCAGGTCTCCTGCATTGCAGGCGGATTCTTTACCAGCTGAGCCACAAGGGAAGCCAGTAGTTTGGTATATAATTATTCCAAATTTCTACTTCTGTGTACTTCATAATATATATAATTATTAGTACTAATATTCATAAATTTGCATCATGTGCTACATACTATCTTGCATTTATTACTTAATGTATTTTGTACATCTCTCCATATTTGCACAAATAAATCTACCTCATTTTCCTATGAGACTTCCTAGGATCTTTAAACTAGTTTTCATTGACCTCTACTGTGTGGACCTACTATAACTTATCACTGTATTTATAATGAACAATACTATAACAAACATTTTTGTATAGATATTTTTGTGTATATGTGTATGTGCAAATTTCTAGAAGTAGCATTTCTGGGTAAAAGTGTATGAATATTTAAAGTTTAAAAGATAGTGTCAAACTCTTGCACTGTTACTTTTAAGGAAGCAGCTTAATACTGCTACTTCCTTAAAAGTAGCAGTAATTTGAAGTAGCTTTATATGGCATTTATATTTTTATACTATTTTAGTGTCTAAGGTTTACTTATTTAGTTGAATCAAGATAGACATATTTTACTGAATCTACAATGCCATCTTATATAAAAGATATTCTTCAGGATTAAAAAAAAAAATCCTGATTTCAGGTATGCTAAAATGTGAAAAGTGCCCTTCTCATATTAGATGAAACCATGGTTCTTAGCTGTCTTGGAAAATGAATGACTAATTGCGCATATTGAGAAAAAGCACTTTCTCAACAGAACAACAACACTTCAAATGCTCACACTTATTAATTAAAAATACTACACTTCCAAAAGTATTACTGCATGAAACATAAAACATGTGAGAGCAAACTGCGAAAACTAGGGACTTATTCACATTAGTCAAGCTTTAGAAGGTCCAGGACAATTAATTTGGATAATTAATAAATATAGAGCATATTCTTCTCTGCCATAAGGATCTGCAGCATCAGAACACAGAACAAATCAAACCACTCACTTATTTTCTAACATGATCAGCCCTGGCCCCTACACCTGTGTCAAAAAGGAGATGTTCAGTTACTGTATTAGCAAAGTCTCTTATCGGTAAGAACAGGCAGCTCTTGTAACTGGATTTGACTCCTTCAGCCAACATACAATTCATCTTGATCATTTGATAGAGAAATCACTTCTGAAGTTCAGTCCCTAGACGCGGCTGACTTTGGACATCTCTGCCAGGAGCATGGGACAGTTGGGTTTCATTTTCCAGAACTGATGTTTGAGCTCAATAAGGTGATACAGCTACTCTTTAAAAGTCCTTTTTGTTTTTGTTGTTTTGTTTGAGGTGGCTAACTGCTGAAAAGATTAACATTGAAGAAATTGTCACAATGACTTACCATCCAATCACTTTCCAGCTCGGAGATTAATTATGTATTTTCTACACTTGGGACCACAAAACGTGTGTGTAGAAAACTGCATCCTGCTTTGATGGGCAGGAAAAGGAGGTACTAAGTAAGTGTATTTGAAATGTCAGACCCTTTTGCCTAAGCACAAAGAATACAATCAGGTCAGAAAATCTAAACTCTGAATAAATGTAAGCTCTTTACACCATGTCTGAAACATGAAATACTAAGTTCAATTATGACTGGTTGAAATGTTGTAGGTGTTAATAAGCCTCTACCAAATAAGAGAGGATTTTCAAGCTACATTCACTGAAATCAATGTCAAGCCCTTTCTGTGTACTTTAATCTGAATGCTTATAATTTTTCCTAAACATACCCTCCATTCTGAAGTTAATTTTGCATGTGACATGTAAATATAAGCCTTCCTATGAATGGAGAAGCAAAGACGTGAAGTTCAACTCTGATAAATTTCTACAACTTCTTTGCTCTATTTTTGCAGCTACTGTTCAGTTCAATTCATCTTCTTACTCATGGAAGCCAGAATTTGCAGCGTGTGCTGAGTTTTTCTCTGCTATTTAGTTAGGCATTTCCTTCTACTTTTAAAAATGTCATTTTCAGCCAAAATTCACGCTTGCAGACCTCCTCTTTCACGTTCCTCCTCATAACAGCATTGCAGAACTTTCATTATCTTCAGGGTTTTCAAATCACCTTTGTCCCCCACTTTACCTCCTCTCTGGCCTCCGCAGTACTACTCCCCCCGGCTAAAGTCCCAGTGACACAAATATCCAAAACCCAACTACTGAACCCTCCTCAATACCCCTGCACCTAACCAAGTCTCCATAGTCTGCTAGCCAGCGTATGATTCAGACTACACTTTCTGATACTGGGGGTAAGTCTGAAAGAACTGATGGAAAAGATACTTGGGTTTTAGTGGCTCAGTGGTAAAGAATCCGCCTGCAATGCAGGAGACACAGGTTTGATCTCTGGATCGGGAGATCCCCAGGAGAAAGAAACGGCAACCCACTCCAGTACTCTTGCCTGAGAAATCCCCTGGACAGAAGCCTGGCAGGCACAAGCCAGGGGTCTCAAAAGAGTTGCACGTGACTTAGTGACTAAATAACAAAGGTGAACGTCAGAATTTGACACTACTGAATGAGCTCACTAAAGACTTTTTTCTCCGTGTGATCAGCTTGGACATAGAGTATAGAGGATCCTCTTAGGGGTTCCTTACTAACTTTTTGTTAAATGCTGTAAGAACAAGCAAAAAACTTCCCAGCAGGCCTGGGGTGGGTGCTGTAGTGGCTAAAAGCCTTTCAGGCTGGTGAGAACCCACTACTGCAGCAGCTGAGCCCCAGCCTCTAAAGGCAACACCAGGTGCTGGGGAACCCAGCTGGGGGCCTGGCGACAAACAGGAGCTCCTGATTAGCTTTTCCAAATCCAGCCTTACCTCCCTCTGATCCATGCCCTAACTAGTACTACTTTTATACCCTCCTTTCTCCAAAATATGTATTTAACTCTTAACATGTGTTAAGCTCTGTGCAGCTGGCCCAAGCTACTAGAACAAATTACAAATCTGTGTTCCTGCTCTGCTAAAATTCTTCAGTGGTATTCAAGATTCCTCAAGATTTGCCCACTGATTATCTTTCCAGCCTGATCTCCCACCTCTTCCTGGGTCCTTGCTTTCTAAGTTTCAGTCCTAATGAACTATTTTCAGGTTTACTATCTGATGTTATTTCCCTAACTTTGTCTGCCATGACATGGTTCAGATGTCTTAGTCTAAGAGAAAGCCTCTTGTCAATCAGCCCCAGGTTAGGTACAAAGGAAAATTCTGTGTGGCCTGTAATTTCTATTTTCTGACCGAACACTTTTCACTCCTTCCTTCCTTCCAGTGTGTGAAAATACATATCTAATAATATCAGCTCATAAAATAACTGTCCTTTTCCTCGTCTCCTCTAAAGCCATTTTCGTGAGGGTGTGATACACACCCTGTTTTTTCAATTCAAGAAAAGGATAAGGTAGCCTTGGTTGGTAACGGAGGGAAAAAAAAATCTGGAGAAAGTAAAATAACATTCCAGTTAGTCTTCTGGCTTAATTCTGCTTGTTCTTAAAACAGTAACTGTGCTACAGAGACTATCCTAGCACAGAGCACAGTAGATGGATGTGGGACCAGCTTACTATGCCACATGCCCTGAGGTCTATGATTCACTTCTGCTTGTCAGTGCTGGACATGGTGTAGCTGGAGTGTGCCCCCACAGCCAGCCACAGCACATCACCTTTTCTTTTACCATGGGTATTTTCTGGGTGAGAAGAAATAAAGTTTATGGGTTTCGGGTCAAATCAGTTCAGTTCAGTCACTCAGTCATGTCCAACTCTTTGCAACCCCATGGACTGCCACACACCAGGCTTCCCTGTCCATCACCAAGTCCCGGAACTTGCTCAAACTCATGTCCATCAAATCAGTGACATCATCCAACTATCTCATCCTCTGTAGACCCCTTCTCCTCCCACCTTCAATCTTTTCCAGCCTCAGGGTCTTTTCTAAGGAGTCAGTTCTTCGCATCAGGGGGCCAAAGTATTGGAGTTTTAGCTTCAACATCAGTCCTTCCAAAGAATATTCAGGACTGATTTCCTTTAGGACTGACTGGTTTGGTTTCTGTGCAGTCCAAGGGAATCTCAAGAATCTTCTCCAACACCACAGTTCAAAACCATCACTTCTTCGGCACTCAGCTTTCTTTATAGTCCAACTCTCACATCCATACATGACTACTGAAAAATCATAGCTTTGACTAGATGGATCTTTGTCAGCAAAGTAATGTCTCTGCTTTTTAATATGCTGTCTAGGTTTGTCATAGCTTTTCTTCCAAGGAGCAGTCTTTTAATTTCATGGCTGCAGTCACCATCTGCAGTGATTTTGGAGCCCCCAAAAATAAAGTCTCTCACTGTTTCCCCATCTATTTACCATGAAGTGATGGGACCAGTTGCCATGATCTTCGTTTTTTGAATGTTGAGTTTTAAGCCAGCTTTTTCACTTGCTTTCACTTTCATCAAGGGGCTCATCAATTCCTCTTTGCTTTTTTATGGGTTTACCAATCTGAAATTTCATTGTTAAGTTTCTGTTCCAGCTCCATAAGTCAAAAGACTAATCAACAGCCCTGAAAAACACAGAAAGACCTGCCTCTTCCAAGAGAGTCTACTGAGCTTTCCTAGTACCATCTCATAAGACCCCAGCCCTCTGCTTTCTTATTTATTTATTCACACTGCCTTTGTACTTGCCTGGCTCCCCTGCTGGCCTTGAGGGCAGAAATGTTTTATTTGGGGCTATAACCCCAGCTAATAAAGAGTACCTACTACATCTGGCATGTAACAAGTACTCAACAAATGGCTGATGAATGAATTAATATAGACCTGTTGGCACTTTAAGAGAAAAAAATAAATATCAGGAGCTCTCAGGATGTACAGTTCACACTACGGTAGGTGAAACTGTTCCAGCAGTAATTTTCCGTTCCCTCTCACCTGATCGGTATCGTTCATCCCTGGCTCCCCCAGATCGACTTCGATGATACTTAGAAGGAGCAGAAGTTGTAGCTGCAGATGGAGCAGGTGTTTGGTTTCTGTGTTCTTTCTGTACTGATGAATCAGTTTCTAAAAAAGGAAGTTTTGGAAGATGGTTATCACGATAACAATAATAACTAACATTTTCTGAGCACTTAACAGCATTTCCACAACACTTTGAGGTAGGTAATACTACCCATCTACAGTAAAGGGTTAGAGAGCTTTAATACGTTAAAAAAAAAAAAATACAAAGGCATCCAGACTAAAACAAAACAAAACAGAACATTATCTTGACAATGTAATTGCCAACAGGTGATGGGAGATATAAGTAGGTGAAAAGGAGAGACTCCACAAACTGGGAAGATGGGGGATACGGTGGGGTGTACATGATCCCCTAATCCTGTACAGTTGCAGAAAACATAGCTTGGGAAGCGTTAGTCTCCCTACCATAAGTTACTCCCAATAAACATGTCATTAAAACAAAACTAGAGTGCTTACTCTGCAAACATAGCTTCAAGTCAAGTCTTACTAGCCCCTCTTCCAACCGGAGGCATCACCGAACTTAACCCTTTCCAGTCCCTGCCCTGTCCCCACATTCTGTCCTCCCAACATTTACTGTTTCTCATCAAGAATATGGGGAAGACTGCAATCCTATTCCTGGGCATATATCTGGAGAAAAACATGATTCAAAAGGATACATGCACCCCAATGTTCATAGCAGCACTGTTTACAATAGCCAAGACATGGAAGCAACCTAATGTCCATCAGAAGAGGAACAGCTAAAGAAGATGTGGTACATATATATGATGGAATATTACTCAGCCAATAAAAGGAATAAAATAATGCCACTGCCATTTGCAACAACATGGATGGACCTAGAGAGTGTCTTTTGAAGTCAGACAGAGAAGGAGAAATACCATATGACATCCCTTATATGTGGAGTCAATAAAGAAATGATAACAAATAAACTTATTTACAAAACACTCTCACAGACTTAGAAAATGAACTTACAGCTACTGGGGGAAAGGATGGGAGCTTGGGATGGTCATGCACACACTGCTACATTCAAAATGAGTAACCAACAAGGACCTGCTGTACAGCACATGGAACTCTGCTCAATGTTGTGTGCCAGCCTGGATGGGAAAAAGGTTTGGAGGAGAATGGATACTTGTATATGTATGGCTAAGTCCTCTGCTGTCACCTGAAACTACCACAATACTGTTAATCAACTACACCATAATACAAAATAAAAAATGTGAGGGGGGATATGGAGAAGAGAAAATAAGCAGGGAAATAAGCAGAAGAAAAATACTTTGTTCTGATATTTTACTATATTTTTTCTTTTCAAATGGTATTAGCTCCCAAGTCATAATTTTTTAAAATTGTAGTAAGAATATTTAACATGAGATGTAATCCATTAACAAATTAAGTGTATAATATGGTACTGTAAACTACAGGTATGATTTACACAGCACCTTCAGAACTCATTCATCTTGTATAGTTAAAACTTTTACCCCCTGAGTAGCAATTCCCCGTTTCCCCCACCCCCCGGCGTCTGGCAACCACCATTCTACTCTCTGCTTCTACGAGTTTGACTATTTTGATTCTTTGTTCTTCTGTGATTCACTAAGTCTCATGTCCTCCAGGTTCATCCATGTTGTCATATATTACAGAATTTTCTTATTTTGAGCTGTATTTTAAGTTTCTTCAGTAGCATTTAGCTGTGCTCAGAAAGGTACCAGTCATAGCAAACACCCTCTTCCAACAACACAAGACCCTACACGTGGACATCACCAGATGCTCAACACCGAAATCAGACTGATTCTATTCTTTGTAGCAAAAGATGGAGAAGCTCTATATAGTCAGCAAAAACAAGACCAGGAGCTGACTGTGGCTCAGATCATGAACTCCTTATTGCCAAATTCAGACTGAAATTGAAGAAAGTAGGGAAAACCACTAAACCATTCAGGTATGACCTAAGTCAAATTCCTTATGCTTATACATTGGAAGTCAGAAATAGATTTAAGGGCCTAGATCTGATAGATAGAGTGCCTGATGAACTATGGAATGAGGTTCGTGATATTGTACAGGAGACAGGGATCAAGACCATCCCCATGGAAAAGAAATGCAAAAAAGCAAAATGGCTGTCAGGGGAGGCCTTACAAATAGCTGTGAAAAGAAGAGAAGCGAAAAACAAAGGAGAAAAGAAAAGATACAAGCATCTGAATGCAGAGTTCCAAAGAATAGCAAGGAGAGATAAGAAAGCCTTCCTCAGCTATCAGTGCAAAGAAATAAAGGAAAACAACAGAATGGGAAAGACTAGAGATCTCTTCAAGAAAATCAGAGATACCAAGGGAACATTTCATGCAAAGATGGGCTCGATAAAGGACAGAAATGGTATGGACCTAACAGAAGCAGAAGATATTAAGAAGAGGTGGCAAAAATACACAGAAGAACTGTACAAAAAAGATCTTCACGACCCAGATAATCATGATAGTGTGATCACTCACCTAGAGCCAGACATCCTGGAATGTGAAGTCAAGTGGGCCTTAGAAAGCATCACTACGAACAAAGCTAGCAGAGGTGATGGAATTCCAGTTGAGCTATATCAAATCCTGGGAGATGATGCTGTCAAAGTGCTGCACTCAATATGAGAGCAAATCTGGAAAACTCAGCAGTGGCCACAGGACTGGAAAAGGGCAGTTTTCATTCCAATCCCAATGGAAACGCCAAAGAATGTTCCAACTACCGCACAATTCCACTCATCTCACATGCTAGTAATGCTCAAAATTCTCCAAGCCAGGCTTCACCAATACATGAACCGTGAACTTCCTGATGTTCAAGCTGGTTTTAGAAAAGGCAGAGGAACCAGAGATCAAATTGCCAACATCCGCTGGATCATGGAAAAAGCAAGAGAGTTCCAGAAAAACATCTATTTCTGCTTTATTGACTAAGCCAAAGCCTTTGACAGTGTGGATCACAATAAACTGTGGAAAATTCTGAAAGAGATGGGAATACCAGACCACCTGACCTGCGTCTTGAGAAACCTGTATGCAGGTTAGGAAGCAACAGTTAGAACTGGACATGGAACAACAGACTGGTTCCAAATAGGAGAAGGAGTACATCAAGGGTGTATATCGTCACCCTGCTTATTTAACTTCTATGCAGAGTACATCATGAGAAACGCTGGACTGGAAGAAGCACAAGCTGGAATCAAGATTGCTGGGAGAAAAATCAATAACCTCAGATATGCAGATGACACCACCCTAATGGCATAAAGTCAAGAGGAACTAAAAAGGCTCTTGATGAAAGTGAAAGAGGAGAGTGAAAAAGTTGGCTTAAAGCTCAACATTCAGAAAATGAAAATCATGGCATCCGGTCCCATCACTTCATGGGAAATAGATGGGGAAACAGTGGAAACAATGTCAGACTTTATTTTGGGGGGCTCCAAAATCACTGCAGATGGTGATTTCAGCCATGAAATTAAAAGACGCTTACTCCTTGGAAGGAAAGTTATGACCAACCTAGATAGCATATTGAAAAGCAGAGACATTACTTTGCCAACAAAGGTCCGTCTAGTCAAGGCTATGGTTTTTCCAGTGGTCATGTATGGACGTGAAAGTTGGACTGTGAAGAAAGCTGAGCGCCAAAGAACTGATGCTTTTGAACTGTGGTGTTGGAAAAGACTCTTGAGAGTCCCTTGGACTGCAAGGAGATCCAACCAATCCATTCTAAAGGAGATCAGTCCTGGGTATTCTTTGGAAGGACTGATGCTAAAGCTGAAACTCCAATACTTTGGCCACCTCATGCAAAGAGTTGACTCCTTGGAGAAGACTCATGCTGGGAGCGATTGGGGGCAGGAGGAGAAGGGGATGGCAGAGGATGAGATGGCTGGATGGCATCACCGACTCGATGGACAGGAGTTTGGGTGAACTCCGGGAGTTGGTGATGGACAGGGAGGCCTGGAGTGCTGCGATTCATGGGGTCGCAAACAGTTGGACATGACTGAGCGACTGAACTGAACTGAACTGAATTTAAAACACGATCTTTGCATTACTTTTCGGAGGTACAGTGAATATATAACTGAATTACCTATCACTAATTTCTTTTTAATTAAATAAGCAGATTTGCTGCTGCTGTTGCTGCTGCTAAATTGCTTCAGTCGTGTCCGACTCTGTGCAACCCCATAGACGGCAGGCTACCAGGCTCTTCTGTCCATGGGATTTTCCAGGCAAGAGTACTGGAGTGGGGTGCCACTGCCTTCTCCAAGCAGATTTGCTAGGATAAACCAAACTACCCTGCTAAGAAACATGGCACCTTCAAATTAGATAACTAATAATCCAAAGGATGAAAAGCAGGAATATGGATTCTCGTTTCACAAAGGATGCTAACACACAATTGATATACCTTTTCTGATTCCTCTCACATTATGCTTTTACTTTGTATTTTTCAATGTAGTTAATTAGGAAAAAGAAGATAATGTGGACTAAATAAAAATTTTTTACCAAGAAATGATCCGGAGGTGAGAAGGGAAGTGAGAATTGATCTATCTGTTTGAGGAAGAACTAGAGAGAATGAACATTTCCACTGAGGATTATCTAGAGGTTATCATACATCAAACCACAAGGAAATGTAATACAGATACAGACACTTAATGAGAACTGAGTCAGATGACACTTAGCCAAGAGATCTGCGGAAACTGGTACCCACCTCCAAAAAAAAGCCTCACAACACCCTATTCACCAATTCACCAAGCAACATTAGTATGATGCTCAGCAAAGTTTAGCTCAGTCTCCTTAGGAATTTAGTCTTCCAAATGGACGAGGTCTCTTTTGGGTCTAAAATCATGGCAGACATTTCGAGGTAGCTTGTCAGAAGTGAAACCAAAAGGTTGACTTGCAGTTTCAATAAGTGGCTGACAAGTTGGTTCAGTGAGCATTCCTCGGGTGCCGAACACACGATGCCACTAACATATAGATTTCTGACAGAACAAGTGCCAAGAGAAGTCGCTCAGTCGTGTCCGACTCTTTGCGACCCCATGGACTGTAGCCCACCAGGCTCCTCCATCCATGGAATTTTCTAGGCAAGAGTACTGGAATGGGTTGCCATTTCCTTCTCCAGGGGATCTTCCTGACTTTGACTCAAATGTGTAACACACTTGCTTCAAGTTCAAGAGAGGTGATATAAAAAACCAAAACAATAAAAATTAATTCCTAGGAACTCAATCACTTTAAGTGTAACATGGGAGCTCAATAATGAAACTCTGCAGCTTATCTTTTTGAATGTGAATAATCACTCTCCAAGTTATTATAAATTTTATCTTCTAAAAACTTCTATTTCCATGAAGTTTTTTTTTTTTAACATAAAGATTTCCAGATAGATTTCATTTGTGCATTGAAAAAATGGAAAGCAAATAAAATAAAGTGTCAGTAGTAATTATCTCAGGGCAATGAGACCGGATGTTTTACTTTCCCATATGCTTTACTGGGTTTCTATAATTTAGAAAAGTTCTCTTTTTCAGTATATAAAAATAATGTATGTTCATTATAGAACATCAAGATAACAGTTAAGTATAAAGAAAAAAATAAAAATGACACTGGATTTTCTTAATTTGAAGGTCATACCACGGAGAGCAGATTCTTACCAAAATAGGTTAAAATAATATCCAGTTTTCAGCTTCCTAGATAAATTACAACACTGTGAGCAGAATTTTTCCAACCTTCTAAAACCAACTGTCTTCTTCTCCTTTCCCCCAAAGCAACTGGTAATTCAGTGCATATCTGAAGGTGAGAGGGAGGAAACTATGTCCTGGTTGGATTAAACAATTTTTGGATGGCTTACTTGCTTCCTTAGCTCACTTGCCAGGGCAACAATGCATCACAGAAGGAAAGCAGGAAACATGGACCACCAGTCTCCTGAAAGAGGAGGAGGGGTCTGGGGGCACAGGGGCCCAGCCAGGCATTATTTAATAGCATGCTCAGCATCAGCTGGGCAGGCAAGATGCTGCTTAAAGAGGACCATGCCCTGGCCATGGTTTCACACTCCAACGACATCTCAGGAATCACCTGGGGCCCAAAAGCAGAGCTTTCTATAGTTTGAATAAGATGTGCACTATTTCACTACCACAGTAAGAAGCTAAAAAAAAGCAAAGATGGAATTAACTACAAGTATCAACATGATATGTATTAAATGCCATGAAAAGTGAAAAACTATGCAAACATATAAAAGGGTCTCAAGTGATAAAAGAACACAAAATATTATGTATATTATTACAACTGTGTATGTAAAACTATTCATCGATAATTATACGGACTGGAGGGCACATAAAATCCCTCAAGTAGTTAGGATGAGGTAGTGATAGCTGCTGTGGAGAAATTGATCATTTTATTTAACTAAATATAGGTTAAGTGCTGAGGAGAGCTGAGAACCTCATAAATCAAGCCTTCTTCAAAACTTCTAAATTCTAGAGCAAAACATCCTTGAGCTTCAAAGAAAAGGATTACTGCTGATTACAACATACAGTGACCACTTCAGTTTAGGGGTTCCCGGATCTTTCAGTCTGTTATACTCAGTATCCACTAGGGGTCACCCTTATGTTTAAATAGGGATGATAGAATGTTTAACAATAAGTTTAGACAAATTTTCATCTCTTCTACAACACAAAGCCTCCTTTCTCAATGGTCAACATGTACATAATTTACTGTTCTCTGACAGAAAGAGACAACAGAGTCTCCCATGATTCTATTGTTGGAACATAACAACAATGATAACCTGGAAAAGAAGCTGATCTTTACTATAAACTACGCAAAATTTCCAATTCAGGTACATGGAAGAAAGCCAACTTCAGCTTCTTATCTTTCAACTCTGCCAATGATTTAACAGAAATTTTCATCTGCAAGAGTTATAGAGGGAAGGAGGATGTGCTCTGAGAACCAAGGAATACAATGCTTCAACTTAGAGTGATCAGAGTAGACATGCTCACTGGTCTCAGTGCAGGTGTCCAGAGAAGTTAGACACCTTTTTCTTCAATTTAGCGCTCATAATAAATAAGTGATCATTCATTCATGTATATCTTTTACATCATGATATGTGCTGAGAGGGGGAAAAACAAGGTTCTCTGAGCCTACACAATGAGGGATTTAATTTATACTAGAGTTTTAGGGGCAGTCTGTTAAAAGGAGACTCTGATGTAGGTTTCAGTTAGGCTTAGGAGTGGTGGGGGTGGGGGTGTTCCTGGGGGAGGGGCCACTTTATACAAAAGCACAGTATTCTAAGTCCAGTGAGGGAGAAAAATCTTGACAAGTCTGAGGAAGATCGAAGGGGCTGAAGCACAGTGAAAGAGGTGGAGTGAGACAAAATGAGGCTGGAGAAGAAAAGCGGGGTCAGGTCACTTTGTCCTAAACCAAAAGAGCAGCCTTTGAAGGGATTTGGACAGGAAATGACAAAATAACAATGATAATACAGTTCTGTGGCTCTTTAAACTTTCGAAACACCATCTCATTTTATATTCACAATAACATTATCTGATAGATATCATTAAGGAAGCAGGACACCCATCACAGATTAAATTTATTTTCCTACAGTGAGAGTGTGTCCATAATCACCTTGAATCATTATATAAGCAGAGCCTCCACTCCCATCTCCACCCTCCACCCTGGGTGAAGGTACCCTGAATCACTCAGAGATTCTTCCATGAACGCTCACTGAGGAGAGCCTTCCTCAGAAAGTTGAGTGATTAACCAGCCCTACTGCCTGCGGGTAGGGAGGAAAGAGTCTGCATTTCAAGTATGGAAAGGGGCCACCTGCCATGGTGAATCCTAGCGGTGGATTCTGGGAGGGAGAAGAACTGGAGGTTCTGGGTCTGAGAAGCTTCCCAGGCCACTTGGCATCAGGAAAATGGCTGTGTGTGGGCTAAAAGAACACAATACCAAGAGCTTTGCCCTGAGAATTCAAGTGGGGTGTCTTGGCTGAGCCTAGCAGAGTGGGGTCCCTTCCTTAGAGTGGCTGAGGCGGGACCCAGGTTTAGCATTGGGTTAGCATTACTGATCACAAAGTAAGGACTGGTTTTCAACAGCACCCCATGAGGCATTGAGGGGCAGCAGCAGACAATGGGGCTCTTCCCTTTCGGATGTGGAAGCTGCACTGACCACCTCTCCTCCTGCACTAGCGGTGTCCCAGGGGGTTCCTGGATAATCCAAAAGGAAAGAGAAACCCAAAGAGAAAAACGGTGGACTTCCTTCTAATGAGGCATACGGGGACAAATAAGATTGTAATGCATGCTCCAGTTCATAGTGACTGTACTGCTGTTCAAATCTAGCAAATAAAAGGGCAGAACTGGGACTGGAATGTTCTTTTCGGTATGCTGTGATCCTCACTTGGGAGGAAACTTCTGTATTAAAATGCGATAGTGGAAATACAATAGATCCCACCCTTCCACTCTCATCACAAAAAAAGCCACAGAACTCTATCTCAGTTCAGTTCAGTAGCTCAATCATTTCCGACTCTTTGCAACCCCATGGACTGCAGCACACCAGGTTTCCCTGTCCATCACCAACTTCCGGAGCCTACTCAAACTCATGCCCGTCGCGTCAGTGATGCCATCCAACCATCTCATCCTCTGTCATCCTCTGCTCCTCCCGCCCTCAATCTTTCCCAGCATCAGGGTCTTTTCCCATGAGTCAGTTCTTTGTATCAGGTGGACAAAGTATTGGAGTTTTAGCTTCAACATCAGTCCTTCCAATGAATATTCAAGACTGATTTCCTTTAGGATGGACTGGTTGGATCTCCTTGTGGTCCAAGGGACTCTCAAGAGTCTTCTCCAACACCATAGTTCAAAACCATCACTTCCTCAGCACTGTCCAACTCTCACATTCATACATGACTACTGGAAAAACCGTAGCTTTGACTAGATGGACCTTTGTTGGCAAAATAATGTCTCTGCTTTTTAATATGCTGTCTAGGTTGGTCATAGCTTTTCTTCCAACGAGCAAGCATCTTTTAATTTCAAGGCTGCAATCACCATCTGCAGTGAGTTTGGAGCCCCCAAAAATAAAGCCAGCCACTGTTTCCCCATCTATTTGTCATGAAGTAATGGGACTGGATGCCAATGATCTTAGTTTCCTGAATGTTGAGCTTTAAGCCAACTTTTTCACTCTCCTCTTTCACTTTCATCAAGAGGCTCTTTAGTTCCTCTTCATTTTCTGCCATAAGGGTGGTGTCATCTCCATAACTGAGGTTATTGATATTTCTCCCGGCAATCTTGATCCAGCTTCTGCTTCATCCAGTCTCGCATTTCGCATGATGTACTCTGCATAGAAGTTAAATAAACAGGGTGCCAATATTCAGCCTTGATGTACTCCTTTCCCTATTTGGAACCAGCCTGTTGTTCCATGTCCACTTCGAACTGTTGCTTCCTGACCTGCATATAGGTTTCTCAAGAGGCAGGTCAGGTGGTCTGGTATTCCCATCTCTTTCAGAATTTTCCACAGTTTGTTGTGATCCACACAGTCAAAGGCTTTGGCATAGTCAATAAAGCAAAAGTAAATATTTTTCTGGAACTCTCTTGCTTTTTCCATGATACAGCAGATGTTGGCAATTTGATCTCTGGTTCCTCTGCCTTTTCTAAATCCAGCTTGGACATCTGGAAGTTCATGGTTCACGTACTGTTGAAACCTGGCTTGGAGAATTTTGAACATTACTTTGCTAGCGAGTGAGATGTGTGCAATTGTGCGGTAGTTTGAGCATTCTTTGGCATTGCCTTTCTTTGGGATTGGAATGAAAACTGCCCTTTTCCAGTCCTGTGGCCACTGCTGAGTTTTTCAGATTTGCTGGCATATTGAGTGCAGCACTTTCACAGCATCATCTTTTAGGATTTGGAATAGCTCAACTGGAATTCCATCACCTCCACTAGCTTTGTTCGCAGTGATGCTTCCTAAGGCCCACTTGACTTCACATTCCAGGATGTCTGGCTCTAGGTAAGTGATCACACCATCATGGTTATCTGTCTACCTAATATTTACATATCTGGGAATGTTCTATAGCATTCCAAAATGCTGTTCTTGATTTCAACAGCCAGTTTCAGGTTCATGTCCCTTTGCATTTCCTCAGTATTTTGTTTAGAACTTTCTTACAGGGCTTTTTTTCCCTCTGTATTTTATGATTATTTGTATACCTATCTTATCTTTCCTATTAAAGTATAAATAAACTTGAGGTCAGAGATCTTAACTCATTTTGTATATCCTGCAGTAATTAACTGGGTCCTATACTGCAAGCACCCAAATTTTGGGTTAAGATAAATAATTATGATCTTGTCTGTCTCTTCATTTCCACCAATGATAGGGGGAGTGGCTGGAAAAACCAAAGACAAAAATGAAGAGGTACCAACCGTTAATCTCAGAAGTCTGCTTATCTGTGTATCTCTAAGCCACACAATGTTTATGCAAAAATTTGTGCCTCTCAAAATCTTCATACAATCATATGAGGTCATTAAGAAAAACAGGATCATGGACTATCCTTGAGAGGAGTTATCAGAGTCTTTAGAGAAAAAGGATAAAATTTCCAAGGCTTTCTTTTGTTTTCTTCTAATTTGGTTATACACACATTTGCACAATCTCAAAGGCAGAACTGAACTCAGAAGGGCCGTGATGGAAGGGCTGGGGAACATCTGGCAAGCTCAGAGTATGTACATACACTGGAACACTGGTGAGCAAATACCCTCCAGCAAAGTAGGCAGCAAGCACAAAAGGAATCTGAATTTGTGAAAAAACTTTGGATCACCAGTACTTCTTACCAGGGCAAGCTAGAAAATGCCAACACATAACCATATTCATAAACTGACATACTGCTGCTGCTAAGTTGCTTCAGTCGTGTCCGACTCTATGTGACTCCACAGAGCAGCCCACTAGGCTCTCCTGTCCCTGGGATTCTCCAGGCAAGAACACTGGAGTGGGTTGCCATTTCCTTCTCCAATGCATGGAAGTGAAGTGATAGTGAAGTCACTCAGTCGTGTCCGACTCTTAGCGACCCCATGAACTACAGCCCACCAGGCTCCTCCGTCTATGGGATTCTCCAGGCAAGAGTACTGGAGTGGGGTGCCATTCTTACCCCTAAAAGGACTGTAGGTAAGGGCCTAGGGAAAAAATAATTGAGGAAATCTAGGCCAGGAAGGAATATATAAAAGGCGAGATCCTCTTTTGAAGCAGAAGACAAATACAATTAAATGCAGTGAAAGACAGCAGGACAAAGTCAAAGGATAAAGGAAGAAAAACAAATACACAAAGGTCACAATGATCTCAAACACACGAAGACAGAATGGAATGTGTACATCAATGCCATCAAAAACAGAAGCTGCCGTAATGTCCTAAAGCAAAGGATGTGGGTCCAAGAGAAGATGCCTTGTTGGACTTCACGGCAGTTTTAAACAGTGTAGAATTGCAAAACAGAACTGAGACAGGGCTCTACCTTGGAACCACCCAGAGAAGGGAGGCTGCCGAGTTAATCTAATCAGGCTGTGATAAGAGACCGTTTGATCAGCTTGCTGGTGCACAGCCAGCAAAAGAGGCACCGACGTCTTTGAAATCTTTCAGATTGATAGAAACGACCTTTGTACAGTTTTGAACAGTCTTCAAATAGAAATGTTAGAATAAAGTATTCTGATTAAACATAGCAGAATAACACATCTCCCTATCCCCTCAGTTCAATTCAGTTCAGTCGCTCAGTTGTGTCCGACTCTTTGCGACCCCATGAATTGCAGCACGCCAGGCCTCCCTGTCCATCACCAACTCCCAGAGTTCACTCAGACTCATGTCCATTGAGTCAGTGATGCCGTCCAGCCATCTCATCCTCTGTCGTCCCCTTCTCCTCCTGCCCCCAACCCCTTCCAGCATCAGAGTCTTTTGCAATGAGTCAGCCCTTCGCATGAGGTGGCCAAAGTACTGGAGTTTCAGCTTCAGCATCATTCCCTCCAAAGAAATCCCAGGGCTGATCTCCTTCAGAATGGACTGGTTGGATCTCCTTGCAGTCCAAAGGACTCTCAAGAGTCTTCTCCAACACCACAGTTCAAAAGCATCAGTTCTTCGGCACTCAGCCTTCTTCACAGTCCAACTCTCACATCCATACATGACCACTGGAAAAACCATAGCCTTGACTAGACGGACCTTTGTTGGCAAAGGAATGTCTCTGCTTTTGAATATGCTATCTAGGTTGGTCATAACTTTCCTTCCAAGGAGTAAGCGTCTTTTAATTTCATGGCTGCAGTCACCATCTGTAGTGATTTTGGAGCCCAAAAAAATAAAGTCTGACACTGTTTCCACTGTTTCCCCATCTATTTCCCATGAAGTGATGGGACCGGATGCCATGATCTTCGTTTTCTGAACGTTGAGGTTTAAGCCAACTTTTTCACTCTCCTCTTTCACTTTCATCAAGAGGCTTTTTAGTTCCTCTTCACTTTCTGCCATAAGGGTGGTGTCATCTGCATATCTGAGGTTATTGATATTTCTCCCGGCAATCTTGATTCCAGCTTGTGCTTCTTCCAGTCCAGCGTTTCTCATGATGTACTCTGCATATAAGTTAAAAAAGCAGGGTGACAATACATAACCTTGACGTACTCCTTTTACTATTTGGAACCAGTCTGTTGTTCCATATCCAATTCTAACTGTTGCTTCCTGACCTGCATACAGATTTCTCAAGAGGCAGATCGGGCGGTCTGGTATTCCCATCTCTTTCAGAATTTTCCACAGTTTATTGTGATCCACACAGTCAAAGGCTTTGGCATAGTCAATAAAGCAGAAATAGATGTTATTTCTGGAACTCTCTTGCTTTTTCCATGATCCAGCGGATGTTGGCAATTTGATCTCTGGTTCCTCTGCCTTTTCTAAAACCAGCTTGAACATCAGGAAGTTCACGGTTCACGTATTGCTGAAGCCTGGCTTGGAGAATTTTGAGCATTACTTCACTAGCATGTGAGATGAGTGCAATTGTGCGGTAGTTTGAGCATTCTTTGGCATTGCCTTTCTTTGGGATTGGAATGAAAACTGCCCTTTTCCAGTCCTGTGGCCACTGCTGAGTTTTCCAAATTTGCTGGCATATTGAGTGCAGCACTTTCACAGCATCATCTTTCAGGATTTGAAAGAGCTCAACTGGAATTCCATCACCTCCACTAGCTTTGTTCGCAGTGATGCTTTCTAAGGCCCACTGGACTTCACATTCTACTCTTTCCCAAAACACCACTAGAAAGATAATGAAGGCCTCTAGCAGGATAAGGGAACAATCAGTTCAGGAAGAGAGATGGCATCAAGAGTTGTCTCTAGAAATAACAATAAAATGATGGATTAACTGTTTAAAAAAAAAAAAAAGGAAATGTAATCCTAGTAAACCAAGTGATTTCGCTGTGAATAATATTTATATTATTTGATATTTGATTATTTATATAATCAAAATAAGGCAAGCACTGAATGCTGATTTAGCAATAACAAAAGTAATACACTGAAAATGCAGTGCACAATGAGTATGAGATGGGAGATGAGAAGCAAGGATAAAGGGAAAAGGAGTGTGTGGTATCCAGGGGGTTGGGGAGGAATGAATAAGAAGAAAAAATTCTAATTTTTTATAGTAGGAAATGAATAAATAATGTCTCATGTTGGGGGAAAAAAAAGTCAAGATGTACTGGTAAAATGTTACACAGAAATAGAGAGATAAACACCAGAAGAAACGGTTAAAACAGTTGAAAGACGTGGTCTCTGGGGAAGAAGAGGATACTGCTTATTTTTGTTGTTGTTACAAACCTCACAGTAGTATTTGATTATTTAAAACAGATTCATTAATTTCATTTTAAAAGTAAAAAAATGAAGAGGAATGCTAAATCTCCAATGAAAATCAATATGCTCTGTACAATCTCTTGAGATTTAGCAGACCTAAACGAAAAGATCTACTGAAGGTGGAGACAAGTTGCCAGGGTCAGTAATTCTCCAATCCGGAGAGTAGTCTGCTTCTTTCACTACCTGACACTTTCATCTTCACAGATGTTTATGTGGTCAGTCACTCAGTCATGTCCGACTCTGCAACGCCATGGACTGTAGCCCACCAGGCTCCTCTGTCCGTGGGATTTCCCAGGCAAGAATACTGCAGTGGATTGCCACTGCCTTCTCCAAGGGGATCTTCCTGACCCGGGGATAGAACCCACGTCTTCTACACTGGCAGGTGGATTCTTTACCACTGCGCCACCTGGGAAGCTGACAGATGTTTATGCAAGGAAATATTTCTAAATTCTAAATATTCCTTCTGTTTAGTTCCATCTACTATGTGCCGGATACTCATGCCACAAACTGGGGATGTAAAGAATTAAAAATAAAAATAAAAGAAAATGTTCCTGATTTTAAAGACCTTACGAGTCCTATGTGGGAAAAATACACATGAACAAATCATAATCTATTGGGTAGTCAGAGAGAGATTCTTAAAAATGCAACTCAAGAAAAAAAAAAAAATGCAACTCAGATCATGGGAGTGTGGACTGTTTGTGATAGAGCTGGTCAAGGAAGCTGTCTTAGTGATAGTCCTAGTTGAGCAAACCACTAGCAGACAAGAGAGCAAGCCAGGGGATCTCAGGCTGTCTTGTCCAATGCTAGTTGGTTGTCTCAACAGTACTTGGAACACAGAAAGCACTTAGTAAACACATGCTGACCTGAGGTTCTGTCAGCAAACCCATATCGAAATATTATAAACTCTTTTCTATTAAAACCACTTGGAAATAATCAGCTACTTGTATCCAAAGTATGTTCAAGATTAGACTACAGGATCAGACTGGGATGCTATCTCACTACGCAGAACCTTTCATTTTCCTCTAACTCCAAGAACAGCCAAGAGTGACTAATTTACAGAGGAGTGAGAGCATATGTGGTCTGAAAATTCAATTCTTTGGGCCATGCCAAAAGACAGCTAATTTCTGGCCTCTTCTCTCTGCGAAGCTGCTAACTAAGGCATGTGGGAAGCTTTATATCTAGACTCTCGTAGCTTCCAGTGACTGAAAGATGTTCTATGGGTTACTCCTTTTGAAGAGCATATGGCTCAGAATAAGTAGACATAGGACTTTCCTGGTGGTCCAATGGTTAAGAACCTGCCTGCCACTGCAGGGGACATGGACTGAATCCCTGGAATGGAAGATTTCACATGCTGTTGGGCAGCTGAGTCCATGAGCCACAACTATTAAAGCCCAGGCACCCTAGAGTCCAGAAGGTGCAGCAAGAGAAACCGTAACAATGAGAAAAACTCGCACACCACAACCAGAGAGCAGCTCCTGCTCTCTGCAACCTGAGAAAAGCCCCTGCAGCAACCAAGACCCGGCACAGCCAAAAATAAAGAAATAATTTTTAAAAAGAACAAGGAGATATGTACCTGCCACATCCTCATTTCTCCTTTGTCTCTCACAGGGAGAGCATCCTGAGGCCCTGGATATGGATTTAATCTTTATCAAGATATGAATTTCACACAGCCTGGCCCTTAAATATCAGATAAAATTTGGGTTTGGTGTAAAGAAACAACAATCAGTTCCAATGCTGGCGGGTTTAAGTGACTTTCAAGGGTAGTTTTGACACATCAGATTTTTGTCATACAGTAAGTTTAAAATCTAGCCCCTGTGGTGATAGTGAATTCAGCTATGTTTATCACCCCAACTGTCCTTACTCAATGTCCACTAAGTATTTTCTTCAACCTTGTGTTCTCGTCCCTATTTCCCCATTTTTCCTGTTAGACTGTTTTTTTTTTTTTTTCTGAAGTCCTATTTTAAAGATTTATGTAACATTTGAAAAAAAAAATCTAAAATATACATAAATATGCACCCCAAGATAACTCCAGATCAATTCTGTACAGAAAATCACTCACTAAATTTTTAGATAAGCATGTGCACCTAATTGTTCTAGTAGCACAATGCTGCAAGCAGTATTAATTTTTTCTTTCAAGAGAGATTAGTGGAGAATGTTACTTTTATACACTATACTCAAGGAGCCACCCTCAATGGAGCACCTCACAACTGGAAAACAATGAAATCCAACAAGATGACAGTGTTTGAAAGAGATTCAATCCCTCTAGAAGTAAGAAGTAGCAAACTCCTACTAAAAGTGTTAAACTGACTTTCATTTCATTTAATTCTATTCAGTAAGCTTAAAATCTGGGCTTCCCAGAGGCTCAGTGGTAAAGCATCTACATGCAATGCAGGAGACTCAGGTTCGATCCCTGACTCGGGAAGATCTCCTGGGGTAGCAAATGGCTACCCACTCTAGTATTCTTGCTGGGAGAATCCCATGGACAGAGAAGCACAGTAGGCTACAGTGCATAGAGTTGTAGAGAGTTGGACATAACTGAGAACGCATGCATGCATGCAGGCATAAAATCTTCATTTAAATCCAACATCATTAAAAAAAAAAACAACTAAATACCTCCTTCAAAATCTACAAAGATAAAGGAGGTAAAAATGTCGAAGGGTAATCTTTTCTTTTGCTACAGAACCTGTATAATATAACCAGCCCTACAAACAATCCATTTCTGGGAAAGATTAATAGGTTTAAGAACAAAGGTGGGAAAAGTGATAAACGCTAATTGAGAGAACTTTTTACCACTAAGAAACTCTGATTAAAATATGTAACTATTGCAAGATGAACTTCAGGAAGAAGGAAATTGAACTGAGAGGAAAGAGTCATATATGCAAAGGAACAGTGAACAAAGAAACAGATATTAACTACTATTAACTACACAGAACAATAATAACTAATAATTGAGGGGTATATAGACAAGCAGGTACTAAAAATGCATTTGTTCTTAAAGTTCTCATGTTGTTTGGGAGGAGAATTAAAGTTCTAATTGTGACTTGATTTTGAACAGGCATGTTCTCCGACCACAGTCAAATGGAGAAACACTCACCTTTGTAAAGAAAACTGAAAACCTAAGCATCTGACTCAGGAAACTTAGAAAAGGAGTGTAAGGAAGAAAAACATACAGAAGCTGAAAATGATAAATGAGAAAATAAAGACACACTAAAAAGATCAACAAAATTAAAAGCTTGTTCTTTGAAATGACAAACCTCTGGGAAGACTGATCAAGAGAAAAAATAGAAGAGATAAAGAGTTATACACAAACAAAGCAAAGGCTTTAAAAATAAAGAGAATACTGTCATTAACAATAAATTTGAAAACTTATACAAAACAAACTCCTAGAAAAATTAAACTTATAAAAACTAACTCATGAAGAAGCAGAAAATGTAACTTGGTAACAGGCAAGAGATGGGGAATGAAGAGACTGCTGAGATGACTTTTAAGCCTAGTTGTTGGGCTTACGAATGGGAGTTCTATTCACTCAGAAGTGGAAACCAGAAGTCTGGGAGATGCTGTATAATGTATTAATAATTTTGTGTGAATGTACACATGTAGGGAGGGGAAGGTGCTGCTGGTACAGGTGGTGTGAGCATAAGTCATACGTAACATTTAATGGATATGTTTGGATAGGTTGAAATGAAGGTTCCTTTAAGATATATAAATGGAGTTGTTAAATATGCAGCTGGAACTATGATCAGGAGTTCAGGAGAGATCTGAGTTGAAGATACATATTTAAGAGTTATCTATAAATGATAATTAAAGCCACAGGGATGGCTGAAAAGCTCTAGAGAGACAGAGCACTGTTTCTCCATACCAGCAACTGCAGCATCATCTGGGAACCCAACACAAATGCAAAGTCTCAAACCTCAGCCTGGACCAGCTGAATCAGAAACACTGAGAACGACAGGGTCCTGCAATCTGTATATACAAGTTCTCCAGTGATCCCAATGCAGGCTAAAATTTGTGAACCACTGCTGTAGAGTGAGATGTCAAGAGGGCTTGAGGCTTTGCCTTGAGAATTCCAAGATTTAACAGAAGAGGAGGAGCCTGCAAAGAGATGACTAGGAGCAACAAGAAGAGGGGAGTGAGAAAATGCGGAGAGTATTTCTAAAGAAGTGTTTCAAGAGATAGACTGGCAAGGGACTGGGACAGGCTGAGAAGTGAACAGGTGCTGAGAAAACAGGGATAATAAGCAGAGACAGTTCTCAGCAGTCTCATCATAAAGGAGAGATAGGGTAAAGGTGGGAGTGGTAGACTAAGCAATTTTTTTAAAGAGAAGAGTAATGAGCATACTGATCTGCTGGGATAAGAATCTGGCTCAGAGGGAGAGGGTGCCTGCACAGGAGCATCAGGGGAGCTGACAGCAGCAGCACGCCAAGGGGGCAATGCAGCTGTCCGCCTCAGTGGGAGCAGATTTTTACTACTTACAGCATTTAGAATTGCTATCCATGGTGATAAGAAAAGGCAGACCAACTTTTTGTTGGCTTTATTACCACTTTTCAAATTTCTACAGATACTGCACCCCTCACTGCCTGCACCAGAGTGGCTCACTCCCACTGGCCTCTGCTTGGTGTCACTGGGTGATAGGATAAGGTTTCTGAAAAGGGAGGAGGGGGTGGGAGCCTGAGCACTGGTGGAAGGACTGCCCTTGGCTAGGATGGAGAGGCCACGTTTTCAACCAGAAGGCAGGAGGTCATAAACATGATGGGCACTAATATGGTGAGTTTGAAGTTCTGATAGCAGGAAGCTGAAAGAGCTGCCATCAAATGACTTCTATTTCCCCCATGAGATCTCGTGCACAACCATCCCTACTGTGAGATGCCATGTCACACTCCCTTGGCCTGCTTTAATTAAACGTCTGATTCGTCAAATCCACGCTCACTAAGCAACCTTCTATATGTGATCAAGCTCCCCATGTAGGCCTGCCCGCGGGGCAAGAATGTGCTGACCACACAGACTAGAGTGTGTCTCAGTGGTTTCTCATAATAAATTGATAAACTGGTTTTTGAATATGATTTAGTTTCTATATAACCTGATTACAGAGAGCAGACGGAGCATGGTCCTTTTTATAGTTACATTCCTTACTGAGTTATTTTCTCAGGATCTGATTGCTTTTGCACAAAGTGACTACAGTAAATCTCTGGGCCTACAGAGGCATGGGCCAGATCCATAATTAAGCAGCCAATCAGAGGACTCCCCTTCTGTGACATGCCTTGCTCAGCAAAAGCTGGTGTTTCATTAGCTGTCGCTGGCCTGATTTCTACCTCTTTCTACATCCATCTGTTCATTAAGATACTTTAAACTGGCTATCTAGGCATTGACCTACTAGTTTTTACAGGGAGGAATTTCCAAAAATAGTGCAGGAAATAAAACAAGGACTTTGGTGAAATCTATTGGTATACCACCATTATTCATTTATTTATTCCATTATTCATTCAACAAATATTTACAAACTATATACCTTGTGCAAGGCTTAACATTAGAACCATGGGGGCTCCAAAGTCCTCAAGGGATTTATAATCCAGAAATAAAAGCAATGATTATTAGTTCCACAAATAAAACAGTCGTGTGGAAACGGACTCTGACTGCAGAGGGGAAATGAGAAATAAAGAAAAAATTCCTCATAGTAAAAGTGATTAAAGTAGAAACAGGCCATCAGAGGAAATCCTGGATGCTGAGTAACTTCAAAAATATGATGACTTAGAAACAGACAGCCTTGCCTAGAGGCAAAGGTTCCAGCAACCCATCTGGAAATAAGCACAAAAGTGACTCAGGACTTTCTGATATATAAAGAACATGCCAGTCTTTCTGCACAAGTCAGGCTGCAAAAAGGTTTATTTAGGGTTCTTATCCCCAAATCCCCAGGTACTGCAGTCTTTGGTTTGTTCTGCAATACTGAATCTGTCCCTCCTTCTTATCTTTGCCTCCCTTGCTCCCGCCCATCACGGTTCATACTCGAGCATCAGATGCAGTCTTTCTATGACCTAGAATCTTCTGCCACTGAATCATGTCAGTGGCACACAGACACAGTGACCACCACCCAAGCTCTGTATGAAGGATTTGATGACCTTGGGTATTTTTAAAGTGCCTACCACACAGCAGATGCTCAATTAAGATTCATTTCCTCCTTTCTTTCCTTTTTTTTTCCCTTCCCTTCCCTGGTGAGGAAGAGAGGGAAAAAACAGGAGCCAACAAAAAAGACAGATCTCCAGTAAGATAGCATTCATTAGTGTGAAAATACTGAGAAGGTTTAAAACCACTTCTCATTACCTACCTTGTGTCTGCGGGATGTAAGGAGACAGGAGTTTTGACCTTTTCTTTTCATATCCCTTCTGTGTGATGTCCCCTAAAATAGCAAGAACAGAAATAGGTTACTTATTATTCTTACTCTGTGGTTGTTCACTGTAAAAATAAAATTAATTACAGAGTGTTACAGAATTACCACATAGAGAGTAGGGGGAAAAATGTATGGTTCTTTGCCAAGGATTTTGCTATGTGTGATTTCCCACAGGCTTGGAGCTGACTTCTTATGGAAAATTGCAGGGCTGGTCCCTCCCTACACCAATCTAGCAGCACAACATGCTACATTCCATGTCAGAGATCCCCAAGTTCCTAGGCACCCCCCGTTTCCATGGCATTTAACATATACTAAAATGGAATGTGCCAAGGCTAGCAGACAAACGATCTTCTTTCTCTCCAAGGTTTCACTCTGACCAAATGAATGCAGTTGACTTGGGAGGTATTCAATTACACAGCTATACAGAACCGCATAAAATCACAAGTCTAGTTAAGGGGAGAAATCAAGGTTCAGGCACCGGGATGGGATTTCTGAAAAGGCCCTTCTGCACCCTAGGACCTGTGCTGGAACCCAGAGCTGGAATTCCCACATCTCTCCACTTGCTTCACTGGTTTGTATTTTTGAATATGTGTATGTCTTTTTCACAAGGTTAAATGGAAAAGTATATGTGAAGCACACAAAAAAGTACATACATGATAAATGCAGTAAGGATAAAACTGATTAACAGAGGACAAACTATGGCGCTGAAGATTTCAAGAAACCTGCTTTGTCCTAAAGAAAGAGTAGAAAATGGATGGGCAGGGAGCAGGGTTAAAAGGACCAGGAAATCAGCAGGAGAACAAAGGGACATTCAAGGGACAGTAATTCAAAGCTGGAGGAATAAATATATCCAGTGAATAAATATATGTGATGGTGGGGGAGGAAGCCCATACTGATGGATACAGAGATTTGAACTCATGGGTGATGAACGTCAGATATGTCGGTCTCAGCATTTGACTGATGGAGCAGGTGGGGGAGATGAAGCAGGGCTCACTGAACAGCTTAAACAGAGGAGTAACACTCGCAGATCATAGAGTGCAGCAAGTTCACTTTTTCTGAGGAATGTGGAACCAAGGGTAAAAGCCAGAGAGAGAAGTGCTTGCCCTGCTGCTACTATAGTGATCTGGGCAAGATACTAGTAGCTTAAATCAAAGATAGAGGTAGAAGGGAGGAAAAGAAGTGACTGGATTAAGAGAGACACTAGGGAGGAAAATTGAGTAGGATTTGATGACTGATTCAGTGTAGGATGGAGGTTTCTGGCTTGAGCAACCAGGCAGATGGTCATGATATTCTCTGACAGAGATATACCCCAAGAACTGGGTTGAAGAAGATAAGCGTTGAGCTCATTAGGAAAAGTCTATCAGACACACAAGAGAAAATGTCCAATCAACAGTTGGCTATATGAATCTAGAACTTTGGAAAGAGAGACCGATTTGGAACTATAAGGATATAGATGAAAAATAATACAATCTCTGGAGAAATGTGATTTCTATCAAAATTCAGATTCATCAACTGCACTTCTAGGAATTTATCCAATGATAAAATTCACAGAGGTGTACAAAAATCAACATAAGAATATTCCCTGAGTTATTCTTTGAATGGAAACACTGGAAGGACTCTAGACACTTATGTTATAGACCATCTGTGTCAGTGGCTTTCAAATCGGAATGGCTCTACCCTCGAGGGGACAACTGACAATGATTAAACACGGGTTCAATCCTGGTCCAGGAAGACTCCACAAGACTTGGAGCAACTAAGCCCATGTACCACAACTACTGAGTCCGTGGGCCTAGAATCCACGCTCTGCAACAGAGCACCACAATGGGAAGCCCGACCACCACAACTAGAGAAAGCCTACGTGCAGCCATAGAGACCCAGTACAGTCAATAAACAAACACACACATTTTGGAAAGAAAAAAGAGCCTGTTCAGCTTCTTTAAAAAAAAATAATAATGAATGGTTCTGTAGGTATATATTTGTTAATATGATAAAATGGTCACATTATATAACAGAAAAAAAGGAACTATACTAGACAGTTTATGCAGCATATTCAATTTTGGGACTAAAAATATTTTTATACATACAGGTATACACACAAAAAGAAAATCTAAATTTTAAATGCCAAAATGTTAACAATGGTTAGCTAATACTTGTAAGATTATTACAAGTTTCAGCTTTTTGTCAGTTTTGCTTGCCTGTCTTTTATAATTTTTCTACAATGAGCATCCATTATTTCAAGAAACGATAAAGATTTTTAAACTGCAATCATGACTACTTACTAGACTGTACAAATTTAATCACAATGGCCCTTCATCTCTGCTTTCCTAGTGAAATTAGAGAAACCCACAGTGCATTTTTGTGAATAAAAACCAAGAGTTTAGGTCATCTCTAACAATACACAAAACTAGCAGGGATGTGGGAGCCTACCAAGGAAACCTTCCTAAGAAGCAGGAAATAATGTCTTTCACTGAAAAAGAAACAAGCATTCTCCTGTCCTGTTCCACACTCTCAAGCTCTCCAATCTCCACTACACACACACACACACTCTCTCTCTCTCTCTCTCTCTCTTACTCACTCACTCACTCACTGATTCGCACACGCACTCCCTTAAGGGCACAAAGACCTCTTCTGCTGCCTCAGAACACATCTGATAAAGTAAAAAGCCTTTAAAAGCTTTCTTCAGTGCTTTGACTGCCAACCATTCACTGTCAGTAACTGACAGACTTGGTATCTTGGACATTAATCAACTACCAACCATCTTGAGTTGTGAAAAAAGTCAATCAAGAGAGTCTGATTCAGCCATGCCAATTAGCTCCATTTGTTCCATAAACAAGAAAAGACACTGAAGAGCCCTGGGAGAAGACACACTGCAGAGAGAAGTGAGGACTCCGGTGATAGCACTCACAAATGCCCCCTTCCTCTTCTCTGGGTACAAGACCTGCTCAAAAGTCACACTTGCCACCATCTGTTAGCCACTTCCTCCTGGTGCCCCCTTCAGCTCTGCACACACTTCCGTGATAGCACTAAGCACATCACTGGTACCTTGTTTACACATCTGTGTTCCTACGAGACGGTGCACTTGAGGGCAGGGACTGTGTCTTGTTCATCTCTACAGCCTGCCCACAGCCTGGCACAATAGACACTTGTTGAATGAGTGACTGAATGAACTGGTAAAATGAAAGCACCCAGGGAATAATAAATCAGAGACACACGTGCTTGGGTGGAAACTGGGAGTGGGAGAAAAAGAGGTCTTTACATTTAGGAGGAGCTGAAATGCCCAGGGAGAGAAATTTAGTGAACCAAAAAGTTTACTGAAACCTGACAGCTAGACCTTAAAGCTGGCCAGAGAAGCAAGAGAGGAATAAATAATACATAAATCACTGGGCACTGAAGCAGAAGGAACTCTACCAGAAAGTGATGTATCCCATAGCCAGAGAGCAAGACCAGACAGAAGGAATTCAGTTATCCCACATAACTGAATTTGTTATCCGCACTGCTGTCATTGCCTCCTCCAGTCTGTGCTCTTATCACTCTCACCACCTGCTGCTAAGCACTTCTGGTGCACTGAAGCAACGCTTGCTAAACATTTCCAGTTTTTAAGAATCACCCAAGGAACATGTAAAAATACAAATTCCCAGGCCCTTCCCTTGAAGATTCTGATTCACTAAGTCTGGATTAAGACCCAGATACCTGCTTTTCTAACAAGTGCCTTCTAAGAGTCTTAAAGATCAGGAAGTTTGCCAATGGCTGCACTGAAGAACTCTGGAGCGTGCTGGGCGGTTCCACTGACAATGTGAGGAGAAGGCTGTCTGGGCAACATGGCCTCGAGGGAGAGCATGGAGCCCGGGGAACTCACAGACACTAAGTCACATCACAGGCATTCTTACAACAGATTTTTGGCCATCTGGCATACGGAGCAAAAAGGAGTGCCATAACTATACCTGTATAAAATTTACATTACAATGGCACAAAGCTAAGTTAAACCTGTTGTTCAAGTTTTCTGAGTACTGAACAAATATAGGGAGGATTAGCCTTCCCCTCCTACTAGGGTAACATATTAGTATTTCTCCACCAACATGAACGCTCAGAAGAGCAGCCACTTCCTGGGGTCTAGAGGCACGAAGGCACCAAGCCTGATGAGACAGTGACCCGAGACTGTCTGGATGCTTCAGCACCACCACAGTCTTGAGACAACACTAGACGTATGGAAAGATGGGTGTCAGGGGTTGGAGAGAAAGGAAACAATATGTTCCCAACTTCTCTGTTGCCACCTGGGATCAATGCAAGTGAATTGGCATGGGCAGCCCACAATTCTTCTCCAAGCAGACCGACAGAGGGCCTGAAAAGAGGCGGGTGTGCGCCTGCCAGCCAATCCAGCCTCTTCAAGGTCAGTGGTGATAGGAGGAATCGTCCCACAAGTCAGTTAGCTGTTCGAGGGGAGCGTATGTTTACACTGGTGGGGCGGCACCACGCTGTGGTTCCGAACCTACGAGCTAGACACAGCTGCACCTGCAGCACAGCCTCACCACTTCCTGGCTATCTGACTCTAGACAAGTTTCACTTAACCTCTTGATGAGTCTTGATTTCCATGTCTGCAAAGTGGGGAAGAATAGTATCTACTTTGCAAAGTTTTTATCTGTGATTAAAAGTACTCAATATGGGCTCTCGGTAACTGACAATTCCAACAGCCACAAACATTTACTGAAGGCCTACCCTACTGGCTAGGTAGGGTCTAGGGGGAGGAACTGTGTTCAAAGAGGAGACAAAGCAGACAGGCATCACTAATTCTCCACAGCACAAAGTGGGCTGTGGAAGAAGGAAGGATTGTGTTCTCTGCTTGGGGAGGGAAAGGAATGTTGACAGAGCAGTGGCATGTGGTTTGGGTCTGGGCTTTCTAATAGCAGAACTAGGACCTGAACTCGTAAGGACGCAATCACTTAGCGGTTCACTGGTTTTCCTCCGCTGTGTGGGTATGGCCATGTTTGGCAGTTCCCTTATGATTCTCATCTCCCAGACAGAGCAGAGCAATGCTAAGTAGTTCTCACAGATGACCTTGGGCAGCACCCTGAGCAATTAGGTGCTAAATAAACACAGGGTCTGAGAAATTCTGGAGGGCCACCAAGTCAGATGTATATAGGGTGTTGTTGGACAGACAGCAAGAATTACAGCTCCAGCCATAATTTCTTTCTGCTCCAAAGGAAATAAAAAGGGATGTGCCATGCAGCCCAGCCTCAAAGTCACACCTAGTCAGTCAGAGGGGGTAACAGCTGGGGGATCTGGAAGATGTTGTAAAAAAAATATTTTTGAGCACTGAATGGATGATACAGAGTGTCAAGCAAGATGAATAAAACAGTATCCATGTCTTCAAGAAGTTCCAGGTCTAGGGACTTCCCTGGTGGTCCAGTGGCTAAGACTCCACATTCCCAATGCAGGGGGGCAGGTTTAATCCCTGGTCAGGGAACTAGACCCCACATGCCGCAACTAAAGATCAAAGATTTCATGTGCTGCAACCAAGATCCCACACAGCCAAATAAATAAATATTAAAGAAAAAAAGAAAAAGGAAGTTCCAGGTCTAAACAAATAATTACAATAAAAGTGACAGGGAAGACACTAGAGATTAAGTACAAAGTTCTACGTGAGTATGAAGGAAATAATGGTGATAAAAGATAATTATAATATTCAATAAGAATAAGTACATAGGAGAAGGCAATGGCATCCCACTCCAGTACTCTTGCCTGGAAAATCCCATGGACGGAGGAGCCTGGAAGGCTGTAGTCCATGGGGTCGCTGAGGGTCGGACACAACTGAGCGACTTCACTTTCACTTTCGTGCATTGGAGAAGGAAACGGCAACCCACTCCAGTGTTCTTGCCTGGAGAATCCCAGGGACGGCGGGGCCTGGTGGGCTGCTGTCTATGGGGTCACACAGAGTCGGACACGACTGAAGTGACTTAGCAGCAGCAGCAGCAGCAACAACACTCATCAAGGGCTTACTATGTATCAGACTCTGTTAGAAGAGGCTCAGGCAGTTTTATCAGCTGCTATTACCATCATTCCCTATGTTACAGGTGAAGATACTGAGACCCAGCAAGTTTAAGCAACTTGCGCACAACCATACCTAGTAAGTGCTAGGATCAGGAACTCAACTCAGAGACTTGGCTCCAGGAGCCCCCTCTTAAACACAACATTGTGTTCATTTTCAGAAAGAAGTTCCAAATTCAGCTTTAAAGAGATTGGGACGACTTCACAGAAGTTGCTCTTGGGCTGGGTCTTGAAAGATGACAGAGAGACAGACACTGGGAGGTGAAGACACGACTTCTCAAACCCTCAACTGTGAAAGAGAACTGCATTCCTGGAGCAGCAGGCAGATGTGTAAAGTTGTAAATTCAATCTCCCATGAACCAGGAAGGAAAAAGGCCTTACCGCTGCTCCTGCATGCCCAGGCAGATGGGAGGACCAAGATGGGATCCTCAGATACTTGAAATTTAGGACTGATATTTATCTCATGGCTCATCAGTTTACTTCCCTCTTCATTAAATGCCTCTTATATAATAAGGCCATCATTCTAAATTTTCAAAATATTCTGACAATTCATTTAATCTGCCATCAAATCGTCTTCAATAAACAGGAAAGGTGTTACCTTTATGACAGAACAAGAAACTGAGACATGAAAAGATAAATGTCTTGTATAAGGATATACAGCTAGACTAGAATCTAGGTCTGTGGTCTTTTCTTAGTGTTCTTTGTCCATTGTTCATTTGTAGGTGGTCCCCCTATCAGATGCAATAAAAGTATAAAACTAACTAACCTATTGTTCATAAAATGAATAGCATGGGATAAACAACTTTTATGACTCACTCCAAAGCATACATGACTTTCAAGAAGGCATTAAATACCACTACCACTACCACCCTGCCTGCAACAGAGCTCTGGGTGAATTGTCTTTTTTAGTCATTTTTAAAATGAAAGCCAACTGGAGAAAATGTCCAAGTGCAGTTTAAAAAAAAAAGTCAGCAAGAAGTGATTACACATCATTACTAAATACTCAGCTAAGGGAGAGTGGGGCCTCTCTGTTTTGTTAAGGAGTAATTAGGAGGGAGAGAAATGAGAGACTGAGAGAAAAAAGTTCTGGAGTCATCACCTTCAAATCTATACCTGTATCTAAAACCTATTCTATCCTCTACATGTAAATCTTTGACCAGGAAGGTGGGATATGCTGGCTGTGACTGGAGATGTGGAGTGGGACTGGGGTTACGGCTATTAGAGATATAAGCACACACACAGAGAAAGAGCCAAAATGTAGCCAAGAATGTGAATGAGGTCAATCTTAGCAAAACTGAAAAAGGCAGAGGCTTGGATCATGTCCAGGAGACACTGGCTAGAAGACAAAGAAAGTTTTCTATTATTAAATTTTACCATGTTCTTCTTACAATGACAATTCCATTCAATCAATTATATGTACCAGCCACCATCCTCCAAACATCCTCCTTTCAGAGGTAATATATAAAGGTTCACAAACCTTAAGCCAAATACAGGGCATTTTGGCCTTTATCTTCCCCTACCAAGTGGCCAAGAAGACTCCAAAGAATGTGAAACCCTAAATTACTTTTAAAACTCTCTAAAGTTTCTTTTTACAAATAAGGAGGACTATTCTTACATTGAAGGAGGGTAAAAAGATACAATATTTTCATAGTCTAGCCAGAAATAAACTCGTAAAATAGTTCAATCTGCTGGAAGATGAGAATTTTTATTTTATCTATTTAATAATTTTTCTTTTGGGGAAAAAAATCAGTGATAAAATATTCAAAGATTAGTTCTCTCTTCTTTTAACTTTGCTAATCTTACAAAAGATTTTCAAAAGAATTTAGCTTCAGGACATTCAAATTTCCATTCTCAGTAGATGTCCTCTCACCTCATTTAGGAAAGTAACTAGACATTTTCCACATCAGAAACTTGAGAATAAGCCCAGACTGCTTTCTCCCAAAACTCAAATCATAGAATTGTTTTGGCTGTTTTCTAGGTCAAATATATATGACTTCTTACAGATGGTATTTCACCTAAGGCACCGTGCAAGTTCAAACAAATAAAAAGCAACAGAGTGAAACCCTTGAAATGCACTGAGAAACTGAACTCAGGTCTACTACATCATCGGGCAGCTGGCTAAAGTAATTCATCTAATGCAAAAGGTATGTTTGTGTGTCCATCAGAAAAACTATGTCTGCAAATAAGAAATTTGCTATCCAAACGACCTGAATGTTTAACCAGGACAGGAGGGGGAGGAAGCCCTGAGATGGTTTAGCTGGTAGAAAAAGCACAGGGTTCGGCATGAGGCAGACCTGGACCTGGGTCTGGACCCTCAGTCTGCTATTTACTGGCTCCTTGACAAGTTACTGAACAACTCTGCCTCAGTTTCATAATAGGTAAAACTGGAATAACTCCTACCTTGAGTGCTTATGATGAGTCCTGAATGAGAAAATACATGCAAAAGTTCCTGGCACACAGCACACATTCAACTAGTTTTATTGGACACCACCCCAGCCCTGGCCCCACCCTTAAGTCCTAACAGTAGCTTTACCCTTAAAAGGGTGATTTAGAAAATTCTGGGTTGGTAGGTTCTCTGAGTACATTAAGTGTCTTCCCAGGTGGAGCCAGCAGTAAAGAACCTGCCTTGCCAATGCAGGAGACGTAAAAGACTAGGGTTTGATCCCTGGGTTGGGAAGATCTCCAGGAGGAGGGCATGGCAACCCACTCCAGTATTCTTGCCTGAAGAATCCCATGGACAGAGGAGCCTGACGAGCTACAGTCCATGGGGTTGCAAAGAGTCAGACACGACTGATCGACTTAGCACACAGACAAAGACACGTGGTGGCACAGTTCTACACCCTCAGCAGTGGGAGCCAACAAAGTTAGTGCCTCTGGGTGCTAAAAGTTTAAAAGAAGGAAAACTGACATCAAAGAGGACGTACAAATATCTAAACTAGAAATAAGCAAATTAGTTCAAAGAAATACATGTAAATAAAACAGTGCCAATATGCACAAAACAGGATTACATGCATCCAACTATGGATGTCGTCATTTTAATTTAGGCCTCAAACTGCAAATGCCTAGCGGGGGAAAAGACAGGAAAAAAAGATAATTTTCTTTACAGCTTCTTCTTTTCCCTGATTTTTATCTTTAATTTTCCCTAGAAAATTAGAAAACGGTTTCTTACAAGAACAGCTAGGCATATTCAATTACTTTGCCTTTATTCTAGCATCCATGAAAATGACTTCTTTTAAAACTAGGCAGTAAGTAATAACAGCTATGCTGTTCACTGAATCTAAATTAAACAGTGCATGGTGCCAGGTATTCTTTATCAGTGGTGCAGATAAAATTAACAATGAATCAAAAATCTAAGTATGTCCTCTCGCAAGTACAGAAATACAGTGAAAATTTCTAAATAGGAAGAATTTTGTTGGTAGCCAGTTCCTACCGCTCTGGAAACCAAAAATGCACAGAAAAAAATACAAGTAGAGAGAATAAAATAAGCAGCTTGTTTGATCTCAGATTCCAGGTGTCAGAAGGCTTATATTTTCCTCCAAACTAGCTCTCTGATCCTGCGCAAGCCATTATACACTTCTCTGGGCCTCGGTTTCCATGTCTGCAGGAATTAAGGATAAAACAAGCTCTAAAGCCTGGTCAACATTCGATGAACGCCACTTGCCTGGCACTGCTATGTGTGACAAGGCAAAACGAGGGAAGGAATCGAGTAGGCAACAGAACAGATGAGCTCTGGGAGTGACAGATACATCCTCACAATTGGTGTAGGAGGTGGGAGCTGAGAGCGCGGGTGTGAATGATACCATGAGAGGGAGTGCAGCGTGAAAAGCAGAGAAGGCCAAAAAAGGAATCCTGGAGAAAACGAACATTTAAAGAATGGGTAGAGGGGAAAGGGATGATACTGGGACACAGCAGGGAGGCCAGGAAGGAACTGGGGGAAGGAGGGGAGAAGAGGGAGAGGGAAAGTGAGAAGGAGACGATGAATAATGCACAGTGTCACAAAGGTAAAAACAGAATCAGAAAACGCTTGCTCGATTTGGCAACGAGATCACCAGTAGCGGCCTAATTAAAGGAACTTGAGGACGACGGTTATTCAGAATACTACAGAGGAGATCAGCGGTGAAGTCAGGCTAGCAAGATTTTTTTCTTTCAATACGCTTTGTTATAAAGTATACGAGATATGGAGCAGTATCTATAGGAGGCTACAGAGTCCAGGAGAGTGATGGGCACATCTTGAAGATGGACAAATTCATATATTACAGAGAAACAGCTATTAGAAAGAGAGTGAAAAACACTTACTCAACCGACAACAATCAAGAACTTCCAACCTGCAAAGCACTACTTTAGAGGAACAGGACAGAAGAGGACAGATGTAGTCCCCCAGCACAGAGAGATACCCAAATAACAATGACATAATGAAAGACTTAATCACCAGTTTGATAACGGCTGCAGAGAAGTCGTTCAGGGACTAAGAGGGCTCTGACAGGTTTCAGCAGGCATGTTGCTCAGCACAAACTTACAGACAGGTCTACATGCCAGACCTGACCTAGTCTGGGCACCTGGACAAGGCTGCTCTGAGGAAGTGAGTGACATTTAAGCTGAGATATTTAAAAATAAATAAATACATTTAAATATTTTGAAAATGACACAGGAGCTGGCAGGACAGGCAGTGGGCTTGCAGCGGTGCAAAGTTCATCCGATGAGAAGACCTTGAGAGGGACACATCTGGGAGGGAGCACAGCTGAGAGCCAGCTCAACTGGTGGGGGGGCAGGCATACGGTAGGGGGTGGTGAGGTAGGGGAGGCAGCAGGGTCCAGATCCTGCAGGGTCCTGGAGACCACGTGAGGGTTCAGGGATTTCATTATAAATCAGAGAGAAAGCCTTTGAGGAGCTTTAAGCAGAAGGGTAACATGATCAAACAAGGTAACTGATGAGGGCGGAAGCTCCTGAAAGGATGAGAAGGAGTAAGAGTCAGAGTTGGGAGTAGGGGTGCCTCATGGCTCAGTGAGGACTGAGACTGGGACTAGGGTCTGTGCCCTTGATCTGAGTGCTCCCTGGGTTTGGAGGGTTATCCTCCACCCTCAGGCTGCCTGGCAGAGCTTAGAGGAGCTGGAAACTCTGAAGCAGTCACCTCAAGTAGACAACAGCCTTTTTAATCCCTCTGTATTCAAATATTATCATTTTCTGTGTCTGTCAGGATGCACAAAAGATTGGCGACGCTATAGGACTTTAATGATATCTCATTCTTGGAGAAAAGAGATAAGGATGGGTAAGTAAATACAGTTGTTAAGGGAGTGCTGGAGGTGGGGTGAGGGGGAGAAGACAAAGAGGCTCTGGTCTGAGGATCTCTAAATTTCTGAGTAGCCGTCAAAATAAAGGTTTTTAACCTATTTCCACCCTGCCCTCTACTTTCAATTAGTATTAATAATAATACATGCAAAGTTCTTAGTTCCTAGCACAGAGGAAGCACTTAATAACATCTGTTACTCTAACAGCAAATTCTTCAAGAGATGGGAATACCAGACCTCCTAACCTGCCTCTTGAGAAATCTGTATGCAGGTCAGGAAGCAACAGTTAGAACTGGACATGGAACAACAGACTGGTTCCAAATAGGAAAAGGAGTATGTCAAGGCTGTATATTGTCACCCTGCTTATTTAACTTATATGCAGAGTACATCATGAGAAACACTGGGCTGGAAGAAGAACAAGCTGGAATCAAGACTGCTGGGAGAAATATCAATAACCTCAGGTATGCAGACGACACCACCCTTACGGCAGAAAGTGAAGAAGAACTAAAGAGCCTCTTGATGAAAGTGAAAGAGGAGAGTGAAAAAGTTGGCTTAAAGCTCAACATTCAGAAAACTAAGTTCATGGCATCCGGTCCCATCACCTTCATGGCAAAAAGATGGGGAAACAGTGGAAACAAATGATTAAAGACAAAAGCCATGAAAAAAGTGATAAAGAATAAAGAAGACAGAAGATTAATTTATGTTGTAAAGAAGACACTAAAAATCAAAATTTTCTTGGGCATTTCCTCCTAAAATGCCAGGGGAACAGGGTAGAGTCTATAAATGGAGAGATACCTACTGGTAGAGGGGGTGGCTTTGTGGGACTTGGTGGAGACTGAGAAGGGGTTCAGGTTCAGATGAAAGATGACTGGCGGGATGGGTCAGTATGAGAAGGGGACGGAGAGGGAGAAAAAGAGGATTAAGCTATAAGGGGACGAAAACAGAGTTCCTAAACCCAACAGGGTCCACTCTGAATCAGATTTTCATAAAAGATGTTCAGATGCTACTGCCAGTTCCTCTTTCACCATGTCAAAATTTAAAATAACTAAATATATTTAAATAAATTTAAATAAAATTTAAAATAACTATTTTTAAAGATTAAATAAAAACAACCCATATCCCTCAATGCAGCCTCAGCAAAAAGGATAAATGTTAAATGTTCATAATTCTCTTAGGAATACAGGCTCCCTGAGGAATGGTGGATAAACAAGCAACAAGAATAAGAATGATCTTGCAGCTATACAACTTGTAATAGAAAGTTGCTCATGGTTTTTCACAGGTTCAGGAGCTGATATCCTTAGCAGGTTTAAAAAAAAAAAAAAAAAACTAGCATGAAAGAAAGAAATGGGGTAAACTGCTTAAGGATTTTTACAAATGACTCAGTTTTGAATAGACTATAGGAGCTGTAACTTTTGGTTTGGCTGATATAGAATAGTTTCTTTCTTTCTGTAATGTGTATGTCTCCTGTTCCCCTGAAGATATTTAAATCTCCAATACCATTACTAAAAAATCTACTTCTTTCCTGCAATTTCACTTAGAGAAAAGAAAAAAAAAAAAATTTCCTTCCCAAAATAGCAAAGACAACAATGCGAGGAATAATCCTTCAGAGTCTGAACAGATATTTCCTGTACTTCACTCGATGTACTAATCACAAAGTTAGGAATTGAAAGGAAAAAAACACCACTCCTGACACCTACCTTCAATAACAACAGAACACCCAGCACCCCACTCTTGCCCTGCCCTCACCTCCCCAAAAACAGTAAGACACTCTGTGCTACATGTCTGAATAGTACAAAAAATAAACTCTGAAAGCTGTCAATACATGGAAATGTGAATATTAAGCAGGGTAAATGTTCTTCATAATAACAATGTAAGTAAATGAGAAAAGCCATTATTCTAGAATAAAAGCTAGAAATAATCAAATTGGATCTGTTCAATTAGTAGTTGTATACTTAAGATTTAAAAAAAATTTTACTAAACTTATTCATTAAAAGTATTTTGTCTTCGTGAATTTGAAATCCTATTTCCTTATTCTCATTCCCATCTGAAATAAGTATTTTTGCAATGTCGTTTTTTCAGAAGGTAATTATGATATTTTAACAGAACATGAAAGATGAGGAAACAGTATAAAAAAACCAAGTACAAAAGAAAGAAAAGTCAAGCACAAGCAGTTTGTGTATCAACAAGTTTAAAGACAGATAAGTGCCCCCATCATCTCTTCTCTTCTCCTCCAAAAGAGAATTTTTAGCCGGTAAAACAACAACCCTCAGGATAAAAACCACATTCCCCAGTCCCCTCACAGCTAGGTGTGGTCAAATAGCGGTTCTGGCCAACGCGGTTTGGACAGAAAGAATGTGTTTAACTTCCAGGTCCTGCACTTTAAGGGAAAAAGCACGTCCTCCCTTTTTCTCCCTTTCTGACAGCTGAAATGGGATTGTGGTGATCAGCCATCTTAGACACAGACTGATGGCCAGATCCAAGCACTGTGAAGTTCAGAACAGGAAGAGCCCAGAGTCTGATGACCTCTCGGAGCAGAGTGGCCCCACTGGTGCAGACTATTACACAGCACAGAAATCAACTTCTATCGGGCTTAAGTACCTGTTATCTGGGGTTTCTCCTGCTGCTGCTGCTGCTAAGTCGCTTCAGTCGTGTCGGACTCTGTGCGACCCCATAGATGACAGCCCACCAGGCTCCCCTGTCCCTGGGATTCTCCAGGCAAGAACACTGGAGTGGGTTGCCATTTCCCTCTCCAATGTATGAAAGTGAAAAGTGAAAGTGAAGTCGCTCAGTCGTGTCTCACTCTTAGCGACCCCATGGACTGCAGCCTACCAGACTCCTCTGTCCATGCGATTTTCCAGGCGAGAGTACTGGAGTGGGGTGCCATCGCCTTCTCCTACATACAGTCAAACTCAAAATCCAACAAGTACATAGTAAATGAGATGACTTCCAGTCTGTGACAGCAAATAATTGCTGCTACTTGGTGTCCCCACCAGAACCACAAAACCATGGCACTAAAACTGTTAAAAGCTAATTTAACTATTAGATAGGTAAGACACAGCCTTATAAGGTAAGACATATATAAACTTTTCACTGTTAATCTTCCTGATGAATCTTTTTACATACTCCATCTTACATAAATGTGATTTCGATCCAGGCTGAATTCTTTTAAAGTAAATCTGGTTTACTTACTTAAAATCAAAACATTGCAAAGCAAACTCTCTGCAAAATTATCTAAAAACACACACTAAAAGTCTTGAACTGGACTCATCAATATACTGTGCGTGTTAAACATTTCTGATAGATGCTGTTCCCATGGAAGGTTTTTAGCATAATCAGGATGGCATTTCTGCACTGTGCATGCATGGGGGCTCAGTCATGTCCGATTCCTTGCAATCCCATGGACTGTAGCCTGCCAGATTCCTCTGTCCATGGGATTATCCTGGCAAGAATAATGGACCGAGTTGCCATTTCCTACTCCAGGGGATCTTCCCAACTCAGGGATCAAACCTGTGTCTACTCTGGCTCCTGCACTGGCAGGCAGATTCTTTACCACTGAGCCATTTACCACATGGCTTACTTACATTACTACATGGCTCAGTGGTAAAGAATGTAGTAAATGGGAAGCTCATTTATTACACTGTACTTGTGTTTATTTTTATTCTTAAAGTTAAAACAGTAATCATTTGATATGCTGAGTTCCCCATCAAAACATTATCTAAATAAACTCCTAGTTAGAAATGGATGCTTGAGGGGCTTCCCTGGTGGCTCAGTGGTAAAGAATCTGCCTGCCAATTTAAGAGACACAGGTTTGATCCTTGATCCAAGATCCCACATGTCATGGAGCAACTAAGTCTGTGTGCCACAACTATTGAGCCTGTGCTCTAGAGCCTGAGAAACACAATTACTGAGCCCATGTGCCACAACCACTGAAGCCTGTGCACCCGAAAGCCTGTGCCCCACACCAGGAGAAGCCACTGCACTGAGAAGCCTGTGTACTGTAACTAGACAGTAGCCCCCAGTCGCCACAACTAGAGAAAAGCTCGAGCAGCAACGAAGACCCAGCACAGCCAATAAATAAATAAGATAGATAATTAACACAAATCCCAATAACCAGTGTGACAAATGTTGAAAGACAACAGTCTGGAAATAAGCAAAATGTTTGAGGAATGACGTTTTCCCTCTGTTTACAGACTAAGAGCTTGCTATACCAGAGCCATTAGTAAGTAACTCCAGGAAATTCTCTGAGCTTCAACCAGAGCAATTCTGCTGTTACTGAGTATACTCAGTCATGCTTCAGTGTAAGACTCTATTTGAACAAAAACCCCTCACCTTAGCCAAAAGATTTTAAAACTACCTATAGTTGGTAGGCAAAGGGCAATAGGCATATAGCTACCATTAAAAAGGAAGCTGTCAAAAAATGGAAGAAGTATTAATAAATCATTGGAAAGACCTGATTTGATGAAAAGAAGTATTGAGATTATTGTTAAAAAAACAAACAAACAAACATTAAGTTTAAAATTTTCTGGAGTTGTCCTAAAGTCAGACAGATCTAGATTATAAGCCTCGCTCATCACTTATCAACTATGTTTCTTTAGACAAGTTACTTAAGTTTCCTGGGTCCTTGCTTTTTCCATCTGTAAAAGGAGGAAACCTGTACTTATTTCATAGGACTGTTAACAGGATTAAGTGATTACCTCTGCAAAGTTCCTAGCAAAGTGCTTAGTCCAGAGGTGGTGTTCAGTCACTCACTAGCTAATTCCTGTCTGACTCTGCAACCCCATGGTCTGCAGCACACCAGGTTTCCCTGTACTTCACTATCTTCCAGAATTTGTCTGCTCAGATTGATGTCCACTGAGTCACTGATGCCATCCAACTGTCTCATTCTCTGTTGCCCACTTCTCTTTTGCCCTCAATCTTTCCCCTCATCAGGGTCTTTTCCAATGAGCCTGCTCTTTGTATCAGGTGGCCAGAGTATTGGAGCTTCAGCTTCAGCATCAGTCCTTCTAATGAATATTCAGGGTTGATTTCCTTTAGGATTCACCAGTTTGATCTGCTTGTTATCCAAGGGATTCTCAAGAGTCTTCTCCAGTGCCACAATTTAAAAGCATCAATTCTTCGGTGCTCAGCCTTCTTTACGATTCATCTCTCACATCTGTACATGATTACTGGAAAAACCAGGGCTTTGACTATATGAACCTTTGTCAGCAAAATGAGGTCTGTGCTTTTTAAAATGCTGTCTAGTATCAATAACAGAGAAGGCGATAACAGAGAAGTACTCTTGCCTGGAAAATCCATGGATGGAGGAGCCTAGTAGGCTGCAGTCCATGGGGTTGCTAAGAGTTGGACACGACTGAGTGACTTCACTTTCACTTTTTACTTTTATGAATTGGAGAAGGAAATGGCAACCCACTCCAGTGTTCTTGCCTGGAGAATCCCAGGGACGGGGAAGCCTGGTAGGCTGCCATCTATGGGGTCGCACAGAGTCGGACATGACTGGAGCGACTTAGCAGCAGCAGCAGCAGCATCAATAAATGTTATGCCCCTCCCTATCCACTCTGCCACCAAACATCAGGATCTCAGAACAAATTACAAACAAAAGAATTCTGAAGTGGATTGTATGCCTTTTTGCAATGGGTGATATTTATGTTGGAGATGAGCTAAAAACACTTCCCTGGATGAAACTGTACACTTACTCAAAAATTTGTACATCTGTGTTGAAAGCAGCATTATTCACAACCAAAAAGTAGAAACAATCCAAAAGTCCAACAACTGACAAAGGGATAAAAAAAATGTGGTATATCCAAACACAGAATATTATCCAGCAATAAAAAGGTACACGTTGGGCTTCCCAGGTGGCGCAGTGGTAAAGAATCGAGCTGCCAGTGCAGGAGACTCAGGAGACACGGGTTCGATTCCTAAGTTGGGAAGATCCCCTGGAGAAGGAAAAGGCAACCTACTCTAGTATCCTTGCCTGGATATGCCATGAAAATCCCATGGACAGAGGAGACTGGTGGGCTACAGTCCATGGGGTTGCAAAGAGTTGGACACGATTAAGTGACTGAGCATGCATGCATACACACACACACACACAGGTACATGTTACAACATGGGTGAACTTCAAAACCGTACGCTAAACGAAATAAGCCAGTCACAGAAGACTACATTTTGTTTGACTCCATGGACACAACTGAGTGCCTGAGCACACACATTTACGTGAAATATCCAGAAGAGTCAAATCCATAGATACAGAAAGTAGAAGGGATAGAAGGCATGGGAAGCGACAACTAATGGATATGGGGTTTCCTCTCGCGGTGATCAAAGTGTTTTAAAATTAGAATAAAGTGCACAACACTGTGAACTTCCTAAAAAACACTGAACTGCATACTTTAAATGGGTCAATTACGTGGCATGTGAATTATACCTCAATGAAGCTTTTAAACAAAGCTCACTGCATCTGAAATGTCATGAATCAAATCACAGCTATTGAAAATATACCATCTGCTAGAAAACAGATTACACTGGTGGGTATGTGTATATAAAACCTCTAATGTCGTTTTATAATGTCTCCAGCAGTTTATCATGTTTACTTCTTTCGACTCATTATATGCAACGGATGCCTTATCTCCTGTGCACCTCCAATGATACCAGCTATGTGCCATACTTGGGAAAACTGAGAAGAGCCACTCAGCTGACATCTCTTGTGGAACTCTAATTGATAAACATTCTTTTGAAACAAATAGAACATTTATGAAAACTGACCACATCAATAGACCATAAAGTCAGTTATAAACATTTCAAAGTACTGCTAACCTACAGACCACTTCATCTGTCAACAATACAATATAAATCAATAAAAGATAACTTTTTTAAAAGACCAGCTATAAAAAAGTCCTCTGTTGTGCCATTTACTTGTATGATACACTTGCATATGCAACACATGTATACTGCCACTTGACAATGTTAGTTCACAAGGAAATAGCTGAGGCTGGGTGTACGGCTGCACGCTGCCAACAGACCTCCTTGTATCTAATACATCTGTTTCTCAAGAAATGTATATAACCTATCATTTTGGGGAGTATTTGGGAATTTGCTATTTAAAGCATTCATGGAGTAAATCCTTTTGTATTATAAATAATTATTACCTAACTCGTCTGCACTTAATTCTTTCAAAAGCTTATTCTGTATTTAGCAGAGTATTCAGTACTGCATGAGATGCAAAACAATGCAGAGAAAGGAATTTGGTGCTCTGGTCAGTGCCAAGGTCAACATTTCCCCAAAGTGTTCTTCTAATTCAGCAAGCCAAGGCCTGGAACCAGTCCATGGCTTTATCATCACTGTGGATTTATCCTTGAGCAGTTCCTGAGAAAAGACCTCCACTGGGTCCTATCTCAGCAGAAAAATGGGACCAGGCTTCAATTACCTGAGGTGACCAAGAGGTGACCAGACTAGCTTAAAAAATCTGAAGGACAGCCAACAATCTTCCTCATCACTAAAATGGAGTGCCAAGTCATAGCTTTCCCCTCTCTTTCCCAGGCCAATGTCACTGAACCACTTGAGCCTCCTTTGAAAGACCTAATTCACAACTGCTTGCTTTTTATTAGACTAGAGCAGTCTTCACATGAAGACAAAGCTAAATGCTCATTTCTCGGATTGTGATGTGTTCTTCTGCTGGTTTACCCACTCTGCCTACTCCTCTTCTCAGACCTGGACATATCAAAGGCAACACTATATTCTTTGCTAACTTATAAAAAGGCATGATCTTGTCAATCTTGTCAACGGTCTCTTTAAATTGACATCACTTGTTTCTTTGCTTGAGAAAAACAGTTACATTAAATAGGAAGTACAATTTTAACTTGGATACCAATTGCACTGCTGATGTATTATACATAAACTTTGATACAACCATAGCATTTGTTGAGTATGCAAATCCCTGCTCTGTTTCTATCTCATCTCTTTCTTCTAACAACAGATTCCTAGAAAGGAAGATGGAAACTATTGACATTTAGTAAACTAATATACAAGCTTTAAGTTTGAAACCTATGAACTTGCTCAAGGCTGACAAGGAGGATTTCCAGAACTCCGAGCATTCCTCTGTGATCCAGCCAGCTGAGTGGCTCATAACAGGAGTGAGAGAACTTTTGTTCTCTGATCACAGGATCATTATGTTCAACTATATAAGAGAAGCAATAACTGTGGCAACCAGGAGAGTACTGAGCAGAAAACACAGGGGTGAAGACTGTGCCTGGCACCAAAAGCATACGCAAACAGATTTGGGCTCTTTAGAGGCGTGGCACAAGCAGGGCAAGAGTTAAGTGCTAGGATAAAAGCAACAGGCTAATTACGAAGCAGAGTGTAGTAAGAACACCTAGAGACATTACAAAGGCCACCAAAAACATCCTACTGTGAGGTAGGCTGGTTAGTGCCCCACATCTGGAGCCAGATGCTTGGGTTCAATTCCGGCTCTGCCACTTACTAAAAACTGTTCGCAGAAGCAAGAGAAGTGTCCACTGAACTAGTCAAGATGTAAAAAGCCAGTGTTTAAAAATCTTAAAATACACAAAACATAAAAAGCAAAGATACTTTAAAAGGCTTGCTCTGGTCAGCCTGTTTCCCACACTTTGTACTGTCCACATAAACACAGAGAGACATGCACATATGTAAGTGTGTGTTACTCATCTCTCCTTCAGCCACTGCTGATGGCCTGCGAGGAGTCAGGCACGGCCTAGGCCCCTAGGGCTGTGCCGGAGCAGACAGCCATTCCCTTGTGGAGCTTTGATCTGAGGGACAGAAAACTACTATAAACAGAGTGGGTGGACGAATTATACAGAAATGTTAGAAGGTAGAGAATGCTTTGGAAAAAGAAAAATTTAGAAGAAGGAAAGCAGGGTCTGGGGGCTCAGCAGGCATTAAACAGGGCAATCAGGCAGAACTCATCCGAGAATGTGAGAGCTGAGTAAAACTGGAGGGAGGAGTTAACCACACAGCTTGAGAAGAGCCTTCTGGTCGGACTCCTCCAGGAGACGGAAACAGCTATGCAAATCAATGAACTGAGAACTCCAAACACGTTTCAAACTTTAACACTAGAAGCAATGATCAGCCTTTTTCCCAAATAATCACTCATCTCTGGAAAAATACTTTTCTGAGAGGTTTAAAAAAGACAGATAGGAATGTCTGGATTTTATAGAAATATTTTTAAATTTAAAAAACTACTTATCATGGTTAATCTGTATAGGTAAGTGAATATTCTCCTGAACAACCACCCCACGGTGGAGAGAAGGGAGCCTGCAGGCAGCTACGGGCAGGCCAGGCCCGCCGGGCCCACCTCCCCATTTGTCTGTCAGGCCTGTTCCACCTGAGATTCCAGGGAGCGAACCTTCCCCCACCAGCTATCAGACCGCTCCCCCACACAGGAAGCACATCCAGCTTGGGACCGGCATGAGGGAGATTCGTTTTTCTCATCTGTAAAGTGCTACTTACACCCATACTCATTCACACTACAAGAGCTTTTCTGAAGGAAAGAGCAATCAACATATTCTAATAACTAAAATAGTAAATTCTAAAAAAATATTTTGTCATCAGATACTCTTGCTTCCCTTGTGGCTCAGATGGTAAAGCGTCTGCCTACAACCCAGGAGACCCAGGTTCAATCCCTGGGTCGGGAAGATCCTCTGGAGAAGGAAATGGCAACCCACTGCAGTACTCTTGCCTGGAAAATCCCATGGACGGAGGAGCACGGTAGGCTACAGTCCATGGGGTCGCAAAGAGTTGGACACGACTGGGCAACTTCACCTCATCAGATACCAGCTAAAAGGGACTAAAGGGTGGTTTTGGAAATCATTTGAAACATCAAAAGATTAACGGTCCTGGTCAAATGAACTGGCCTGGTCATAAGTACATAACTGAGGGGCAGAGACGTATTTCATTCAAACATATACAATTCTTGAATTTATTTGTCTCCTACCCTGAGTGAGTAAATGCTAATTGCTAACCATCATGAAAATAGCTCTTACTGGTTCTATAAACTGACACCATCTCCCAGCCATTTGAGGTAGCTTACTAATCAAAAACGAAGGTTCCCAATATTGCAATTTTATTTTTCCCTGTTCAGTTGAGCTGCAGGAAATGGAAGCAGTTGAATGTGAATGTAAATACGGATGTCCTTACAGAACTGCTGTCATAAATTACATGATCAGGAAAAGAGCAAAACAATACAAAAGATCATAATCTCAAAGTCTCCTATTGCCATCACAGAAAACAGGTCATTTTTATAGAAATGGTGTTGATGATAACACTTAAACTAATAAATAACAACCAGTGACTCCGGTCTCCCTAGGCAGAGGCTATAATTACACTCTGTCAAGCTTTCTGTCGTATTCTAAGACTATCTGGCTAATATGAAGAAATAAGGAAATCAGAACATCCTTTCAGGGGAAACAATTGTGCAGTGTTCACAAGTCTGTAAAACATTTATATGTTTCAATCCAATACTTCTTCTAGGAATCTACCCAAAAGAAAAATAGAAACCTGTCCATAAACTGTGAACAGTTTTAAGAAGTATTTTAGAACGTTATATATTGGGCTTCCCAGGTGGCACCAGAGGTAAAGAATCCACCTGCAATGCAGGAGATGTCAGAGTTCCGGGTTTGATCCCTGGGTTGGGAAGTTCCTCTGTAAGAGGGCATGGCAACCCACTCCAGTATTTTTACCTGGAGAATCCCATGGACAGAGGAGCCTGGCGGGCTACAGTCTATAGAGCCACAAAGGGTCAGACATGATTGCAGGACTTAGCATCCACGCACATATCCAGCAAAAAAAAGTATGTTCATTAAGAATTCCTCTAGCAGAAAGGCACTATCTTTATTTAGAAAAAAACTTCTTAAATATACAAAGTAGACAGTATAGTACAGTGTAAAATGCACAGGTTCAGGAATAAAATGATCTGGCCGGTGATCTGGTTCTATTCTTAACTACTGATAGCTGTATCACTTTAAGCCAGTCAGTTCCAGCCCTCTGTTAAGTGTCCTCATCTGCAAAACAAGGATGTGACTAACCAACTTACCTTCCTCGTGGTAATTTTTGTGTGTGCCTGTGTGGGCAAAGGAAAGTAATAAATGAATCTGAAAACCTTTGGAAGTTGTTAGTAAAGGATCATTATCATCATCATCCAAGTTCCAACTGAAGGAAAGGATAAAAAAGTGATGAGGTACTTTTTTCTCAGTAGACAAAGGAGAAAAGGAAAGCAGGATGCCTTGTAAAATTACCTACTTACGGATGACCAGAGAGGTAGAAAAATGGTGTTCAGGAAGAATCTACAATTGGACAAGGATACATTTTAGAGCAATAAGAAGCAGATGAAAAGCCAGGTAAAATATTATGTTCCAAAAGTCTCTAAGGAGAAGAGCACATGGGGTGTGAATGGGGGTGGAGAAGAAAGGAATATGTGTGAGGGACAGGAGGCAGGTTGACCAAAGAACTAGTGTCAATAGTTTGCGAGGACTTTAAGGCCAGGATTAAGACAGTGAACAAAATTCTGTTCCGGAAGAGTACAACTAATGCTGCAGGCAGGTTATACCCAATGTTCCTCAGACATTACCATTATCACTGCCTTAGTTAACTGGATTACGCAGTTTTTGTAAATCACCAGGATTCCCCGTCTGTCCTTTCTTTAAAGAAAAAATCCTGTGCTCATTAATGCAGAAACAGGTAGGTGTGGATGACTTGGTGGCATTAAAGAAAGGAAAATAACCCAAACTCATATTTAGAAATTACTTGAGTTATTTCTGAATCTGACATCAGTCAGTCACATGGCTGCTTTGGACCCAACCTGACGGAATTATGTGTGACCATGTTCTGCAAGACTGCTCACTTTATGCCACTGGGAAGGAAAAAGGCTGCTTGTCAAATGTGATAAAGAAAACTCTGAAGGGCTGAAAACAACTAAGCCAAGGAGGAAAATCTTCAAGAAACCTTATGTTCATTTGCAACCTTCTCCCTTAAATGTGAGTACTCGCTTTAATGTAACATATACTTTTTATTCACAAAGAAGATTGAAAAGATAACTATAAAAGAGAAGCTCAAAATATTATTAAAGCACTCTACTGTTTCAGTTAAACATTTATCACACACACACACTTTGTGACGAAGTCCAGGATAGCGCAGGAAGAGGTCCGTGAGACCCCCTCCCTGACTCCAGGGGCAATTTCTCCTGACACCCCTCCGCTCAGAGGCCCGCAGTCTATCAGACATCAGGCATCCCAGTGACACCCTCTGACTCAAACAGATGCTCATTTATTAATCACACTCCTCCAGGAACAGAGGACCACAGCACTACCTACCACAGTTCTAATAAGAAAATAACATTCTCACTTTTACCCTTTTCCCTCTCTAGTGTAATAAGAACAGTGAGCTGTTGTCTGTAAAGTCTGAGTACAATGTATAAATTAAAAAACCATTTACATGAAATTCCATAATGCTGACAAAGAATCTGAGCATTTCAATATAAATGCCAGGTACAAGTAAATTTATTTACAAAACAGAAGTAGAGTCAGGCACATAGAAAACAAACTTGTGGGTTACCAGGGGATTGGGGAGGAGCAGGGTGGGGGCTGGCAGGCGGGGAGAAAGATAAACTGGGAGACTGGGACTAAAAATGCCCACTACCATATATAAAATAGATACCATAAGAGTCTGCTATACAACCTAGGGGACTCTACTCAATACTCTGTAACGGTCCATATGAGAAAACAATCTTAAAAAAAAAAGAATAGATATATGTATAACTGATTCACTCTGCTGTACACCTGAAACTAACAGTACTGTAAATCCACTATACAGCAATAATTTTTTTTTATTTAATTAGATGCCAGATCTTCAACCACCTTTGCTTGAATTAAAATAATTTTTACGGTGACACAAGAAGTTATGTTGTCAAATAAATGGTGGATTTCCTATTCCAATAAGCACCACGCAGGCCTTTTAAAAAAATGAAGTAAATGGATAAATGTTGACATGGAAAGTGCTGTAAGATAAACTAAGTGAAAAACAAAGTGCAAAAGACTTCGTCTGGAGGCGCTCCTCCATATAAAGAGTGTCTCTCCGTGTATATATGCTACTTTGCCTAAAATACAAATTAATAGAAAGATTCACAAAGATTGGAAAACATCTCCGTTTTAAACTAACTATAAACAAAAAACACCAGCTTAGATAACTTTCAGAAGAATGTAGTGGAAATTTTTACAAGTCAAGTATAAATATCTAACTATATTTAAAGCGAATACTACCTCTTCTATCATAAAAAGTAAAAATAACCAAGTTTCAAAGAAATAAAACTGAGACAAGCGATAGCTATTTTTAAAACATGCAAATCAGATTTATCTAAATACCTTGGGTTACTGAATCTTCAGTCTATTTTAGTGCCAACTGGAAACCGTGTTTTTTAGGATCACTTGAATCAAGTCAACACTCTGAAAAGTCTCCTGGTCTTGGACACATGTCAAAGCTCTAAGATACAATAGCCTTGGACCGGCCGGGCATAATAATGATCACCGTCAACTGTCAATATATATGGCTTTTGTTAACCTGTTTTATCACCATGCAAAACAGACACAATCTAACTCATATAGTCAAAACTTTGTCTTTAAGACCCTCTCCTAATTTCTCGCTTTTTCATTTCTACTTATGATCCTTAGTTTATATTTGAAAACAAACTCTATTCCTGCCCAAGGTTTTATTTTATATCTCTCTCTTTAGTCTCTAAGTCGTGTCCAACTCTTGCGACCACATTAATTGTAGCCTGCAAGGCTCCTCTGTCCTTGGAAGAATACTGGAGTGGGTTGCCATTATATAAAGGCCTGATAAGTGAGATTAAATTCTTGTTACACAAATCAAAAGTCTTAAAGCCAAAGAGCTGTCAGGCTGGACCACTCTGTGTAAGATGGTAGCAACTACTGGCGATATGCAGTAGAATTATTCAGCTTTACTGACACTGTAAGTAACTAAAACACAGCAGGAAAGAAACCATGTTGGAGAAAATGACTGGAGTTCTGAGATCACAAAGGCACAAAGAAATTCCACCCTGAGGGCAGAAGAGGGAAGGCTGAGAGTAAAAGGGGAGAACGAGGAGCCCTTCAGTACATTTCCAGGAGGCCAGGTGCCAGCGGCCACTTATTTCATTCCTTTCTCATTTTTACTTTACTCCATCTGGTGATTTTTCTTCTGTGAATAAATAAATATTACAACATAAATCAATACACAGACTTTTGGTTAATACATTCAGTGGTCACAAAGAAAGGAAAAAACCATACATGAGCAACATGGATGCAGCATTCTCCTCGATGGCCACATTAAGCGTAACTGTGGTGTACTTGATGTTTTCTGATAATAAAACCTGACCAATTTACTCTGCAGCCCTAAATATGTTCACTGAAACATAAAGGGATAGGTACTTACCAGCTGTGTGTACTACGAGCTTGTTAACCTGCATTTCCAGTGCTAGCACGGTTTTACTCTCATTAGAGCCAACAGCTGCCAAAGTGTTATTCCTTTTAGACCTTGAATCTAAGCTCTGTGATAACTGATGCAGCCAATTTAACTTAATGGTACTATGAAAATAATTTTTTTAACATATCAAGTTATTCAACGTAGAGCTCCTCCCTCTCAATAAGAGAAAAATGTCAGAATTACAAAAGAAAACCAGACCAATTACATGACGGCTAAAAGCTGAAAGCTGGGAGAATTCCCTGGAAGTCCACTGGTTAGGACTTAGCACTTTCCCTGGTCAGGGAACTAAGATCCTGAAAGCCACAAAGAAGAAAAAAAAAGGTGGAAAGGTGGGTCACCAATTCTGAAAGACAAGCCCTTAAAGGAGTACGTCAAGGCTGTATATTGTTGCCCTGCTCATTTAACTTATATGCAGAGTACATCATGAGAAACGCTGGGCTGGAGGAAGCACAGGTTGGAATCAAGATTGCTGGGAGAAATATCAATAACTTCAGATATGCAGATGACACCACCCTTATGGCAGAAAGTGAAGAAAAACTAAAGAGCCTCTTGATGAAAGTGAAAGAGGAGAGTGAAAATGTTGGCTTAAAGCTCAACATTCAGAAAACGAAGATCATGGCATCTGGCCCCATCACTTCATGGGAAATAGATGGGGAAACAGTGGAAACAATGTCAGACTTTATTTTTTGGGCTCCAAACTCACTGCAGATGGTGACTGCAGCCATGAAATTAAAAGACGCTTACTCCTTGGAAGGAAAGTTATGACCAACCTAGACAGCATATTAAAAAGCAGAGACATTACTTTGTCAACAAAGATCCATCTAGTCAAGGCTATGGTTTTTCCAGTAGTCATGTATGGATGTGAGAGTTGGACTATAAAGAAAGCTGAGCGCAGAAGAATTGATGCTTTTGAACTGTGGTGTTGGAGAAGACTCTTGAGAGTCCCTTGGACTGCAAGATCCAACCAGTCCATCCTAAAGGAAGTCAGTTCTGAATATTCACTGGAAGGACTGATGCTGAAGCTGAAACTCCAATACTTTGGCCACCTGATGCAAAGAACTGACTCACTGGAAAAGACCCTGATGCTGGGAAAGATTGAAGGCAGGAGGAGAAGGGGACAACAGAGGATGTGATGGTTGGATGGCATCACCAACTCAATGGACATGAGTTTGGGTAAACTCTGGAGTTGGTGATGGACAGGGAGGCCTGGCATGCAGCAGTCCATGGGGTCACAAATAGCAGGACACGAACCAAACCGAATATTATCTAAAAACCAGCCAGGCAAAATAAAAACAGCAAATTGTATTTAAATTGATATAAGACCAAGATAAACAAAACATTTAATCATATATCAAACAATGGTGGTGGTGGTTTAGCAGCTGTGTCCTTTTGCGACCCCATAGACTATAACCCGCCAGGCTACTCTGTCCATAGACTTCTCCAGGCAAGAATACTGGAGTGGGTAGCCATTTCCTTCTCCAGGGGATCATCGCAACCTAGGAATCGAACCTGGGTCTCCTGCATTGCAGGCAGATTCTTTACCGACTGAGCTACAAGGAAAATACCTATTAACGTATGTTACATTTGAGCTGGGCTAAACTTTTAAAATATATTAATTTTAGTATTTCTAATGTACTTTTCTGGTTTGAGAGTCAATGTTGAGTTCTTGGATTAATAATCTGATGACTTCACACTTACTATAAAACCTTTTCATTGAGTAAATATGAATTTCAATCTATTTGGTTCTGTGCTCTAATTATTAAGGCAGTAGAAAAGGGTTGGTTAAATAGATAAACGTGCTCAATCACGTCTGACTCTCTGCGTCTCCATGGAGGATCAGAGCACGCCAGGCTCCTCTGCCCGTGGAATTATCCAGGCAAGAATACTGGAATGGGTTGTTATTTCGTATTCCAGGAGCTCTTCCCGACTCAGGGATGGAACCTGAGTCTCTTGCATCTCCTGCATTGCTAAGTGGATTCTTTACCACTAGCACCACTTAGGAAGGGTTGGTTGGAATCCAGCAGCTCAAGAGTTGAAACAAAGGGGTGTGTTCTTAACAGGAACTACTGATTTTCCTGATACTGCCTACACAACACATCTCCATTTGTGGCCTTAGGTGATTCACTGATCTCTGATAGGTTCTTTTTCATATGCAAAATGGGTGGAGTCATTTGTAAGAGTGGTGGTTTAGTCACTCTATCCTGTCTGACTTGCTGCCCCATGGACTGTAGCCTCCCTAACTTATTTTTAAAGATAGCTGCTGCTTTGGGTTTACCATAAAGTCAACGTGTTCTACATTTCTAGAAGACTAAATTCAGCTCTGGTCTTAATATTCAATACCAGGACATTAAGTCTAAAGCTATACATAAGTTCTAATTAGTGTATGAGTTTTAATTTCAGCAAGAGTAGAAAGGTTGAGAAAGATTGTAGGAAAAGCATAAAACTCAAGTTTTAGCTCAGACTGAAATTCAGTTACCTGCTAAAGAGAAAAAAAGTAAAAGATTTAAAATAACACACACCAGATGGAAAAACAAAAAGATCAATATAATAAAATCTTAGAATAGCTTCAGGTTCAACAATTAGGCATTAAGTTCAGCCAGCAGCATCTGGCCACGCCTTTGTGGAGAAATGAGACAAATAATTAAGTTCCTACTATTTGAAAAGGAATTTCCTATGTGGGCTCTGGTCCATAAACAGACTAAAATTTTATAACATTAAAATGTGATCAATCTATACTTTTATATTAAAGCCTAAATTCCTATTAAAGGTGGGGGGGGAGCTTTCACTGGAAATGATCGCAGTAATGATTCTCCAGTAACAGGTACTGTGACAATTAACCCAGTGAGTCACTCCTTGGCCCACAGCTGTGAACCTCAGTCGTTTCTCCAGTGGGGGCGACAAACGCCACCTTTCCTTCCTTCCTTTAAGAGAAGGAAAGTGAAAGTGAAGTCACTTAGTCGTGTCCGACTCTTTGCGACCCCATGGACTGTAGCCTACCAGGCTCCTCGGTCCATGGGATTTTCCAGGCAAGAATACTGGAGTGGGTTGCCATTTCCTTCTCCAGGGGATCTTTCTGACCCAGGGATTGAACCCAGGTCTTCTGCATTGTAGGCAGACGCTTAACCGTCTGAGCTGCCAGGAAAGCCCCCGCACATTACTCTATCTCCTCCAGCACCTTACTTTCACCAGTTCCAAGTAGGAAAAAGAAAGAAAGCAGCATGAGAATCGCAGAAAATAATTACTCCTGGTTAGCGGAGGAGCCTGGTAGGTTGCAGTCCACGGGGTCGCTAAGAGTCGCCCATGACTGGGCGACTTCACTTTCACTTTTCACTTTGCTGCATTGGAGAAGGAAATGGCGGCCCACTCCAGTGTTCTTGCCTGGAGAATCCCAGGGACGGTGGAGCCTGATGGGCTGCCGTCTACGGGGTCGCAAAGAGTCGGACACGACTGAAGCGACTTAGCAGCAGCAGCAGCAGAACATATTTCAGTGTTACATCAGTCAGTTGTCCTGATGGTGTTAAATCACTCAATTGTTTAAGATTTAGGTAACATGAAGAATCCTCCTCTGGCCCAGAAGAACCTCTGTTCACCTGTATCTACAGATCCCATCACCACTCTTCTAACTCACCGACCTCACACCCTTTGCACTTCCTCCAATATATCAATTCTGCAGGACCCTCCCCCAACAACCACCCCAACCATTTCCTGTGCCCAGAACACACCTTCCCTAGACTTTCTCATAAATGGACTTCCTCTCATCATTTCAGGTCTCAGCTCAAATTATCACATCTTCAGAAACAATGTTTCTCATCATCCTAGAGAAAATGGAAGTCTGTTAACCCCGCCCCCGCCCCAGCTTTATTTTATGTTATGGCAATTACTTGCTAAGAAGTTCAGCCATTTTAAGTCAACCACCTGGACTATCACAATTTTAAATTAACAGACATGTAGCAGCCACTTCACTCAGTCAAAGGACTTCAAAAGTCCTCAACCTTTAACATAAATAATACAAATTCTGAACATTAAGAGATTCTCCCTGATAGGTTACTTCACGTCACCAGTCCCCACTCCACCCTCCACACTTACAATGTTCTATAGAAACAGACACAAAATCCAGATGGACAGCAGGGGCCATACACATAGAACCCAGCAGCTGGGTTAAAGGATGGAATCCTAGTCTGGATGGTCTTGTTACAGGCGCCTGTTCTCCACAACTCAGGGAATAGAAAGGTACCTCATTCAGGCAGCATTACTTAAAAAAGCTCCTCCTGATCCTCAGCGACGTGACTAGTAAGGAAATAACTACTGTACATCCATTTGGAACTCTGAATCTTGTTTAAGTGCAGTACAGCAGAGGCACCGACACTAACAAAATTTCTAAAGCTATTTTGTGTGTGCATGCTCCGTGATGTCTGACTCTGCTACCCTATGGATTGCCGCCCACCCAGGTCCTCTGTCCATGAGATTTTCCAGGCAAGAATACTGGAGGGGCTTGTCACTTCATTCTCCAAACCCGCATCTCTTGCACCGGCAGGTGGGTTCTCTACCACTGCATCACCTGGGAATATCTACCACTGTATTATTTCAAGGTTCGTTTTCTCTTTTTTGCAGGGGGAGGGTCTGGGTAACTGAACATTTATGCCTAGCTTTGCTTTCATTCATCAGTATTCTAGATGAATGAATAATAAATTCATTCATTATGAATAAGGAATAATTATTCATTATAATGAATAAATTAAATAAATAAATACCAAAATAAATTCTACGGCCATAGATTACATTTTTATAAAAGTCAATGGTCCCAAGAGACAGTTTTTCTTCCAACTTTCTTTCCTATACCTTGTTTTCAAACACAACTAGGGCTGAGTTTAAAGTATAGTACAACTTGTTTTTCTACTCTCTGATGGACCTCAAAAGAGAAATGTAGGCAGAACACTTGCAATATCTGATTAAGGAAACAGAAAATTGAAAAGAATCTGTACGAAGAGCAGAAGAGAGAAGCACGGGTGGCAGGCTTTCAAAAATGAAGTGGAAACGCTTAAGAAGTATTTTTAGGGTTGCTGCTTCCACATAAGACCTCCAAGCATAGGGGACACTAAGGAGAGGAAGAAAATCTGTACACACAGACTAGGACTGAACTAGTGCAACAGTACCGGCAACTTCCTACGTGACACAATCACTTCTAAGCACCTCTACTACCTAAAATAATAAGATGGTAGTCTTGTTTTGGACAGAATCTAACAGACTGTCCCATGAAAAATATTCCTTTCTCATCAAAGATACATCCATAACCTCTAATAGAACAGACATCTGAAAGAAGTGGTGGTCATAAGGTAACTTTAATTATCATTATCTTTTTTGAACTGAAAGCAAATTTTTTTTTAAGTGAAGAAAAGAAAAAGAGGGAGAAAATTTATGGAAAATTTTTGAACAGAAGAAAGGTGCCAAGATGCAGAGGAAGATAAACATGGGGACATAAGGAACAAAGGGCCTGTTGGAGAGACCAAGAATTGGTGGACAGCCTGAATCACTTTTGTCTTCACATCAAGGATGAAGAGGGGAGAGCTGGTACTGCACGCACTGGAATCTGGGGAGCAGAGTCAAGTGTGAGCTCTGAGGAGGTCCACACTCCCCTAGGTCAGGCACCCCTTCCCTGCTGCAGCCCCAAATCCCAGGGAATCCCCAGCCAAGGTTCTGATGGTCTTGGTGGGAGAGGGAAGAGGGGACAGAGGTACCCACCAAGTCATAAGAGTAAAGTGTGTAAAAAGTAATTTTAATTAACTAGTCATCATGTAAATATTTTAATAAAGTTCATAGAGCAAGTGAAGGGTGAAACAAGAGGGTGGCCTAAAGACGAGGTGACAGTAACAGAACATCCCCAGAATCTAAAAGGACAAGGGAACATGTATATTAAACTATCCTGTTGAGGACAGAAAAGGGTACGAGAAGAGACACGGAGCTTCGACACCGTGTCAAGCTCCAATTTTATCTAGAAGTCAACTGGCTTGACATAGTTCCAACTGGTGTGAAGACAGACACCTTCCTAAGGTGCACTCGTTTGAAAGCAATGTGGCTGCATCTGGAAAACAGAGAAACCTAAGAGCAGACCAGCTTCAGTTTTACCCAACATGTACTACTAACTTTCATCATACCTTGACCTGTGGTTCAAAATCCAGAGATACAAAAGATATACATACAGTGAAAACACCATTCCCTCTCCTGTTTTCCAGTCAAGTTCGTTCCTGAGAATGTGTCCAAAGATGCACAGACTACAAGCAAAAGCACATTTTCACATGGGCATATTTTGATATGGACGTTTATAACGTTTTTTGGAAAGCAGTCTTTGTTCTAACTAAACTCACTAGCATCACACATATCCATAGATTTCAACTTTTCCACGAGGCTGACTTCAAGACTTTTTTGGGGCGGGAGGGCAAGCAGTATGGCTTGTGGGATCTTAGTCCCTCAACCAAGATTGACCCTGGGGCCCTTGGCAGTGCAAGGGCGGAGTCCTACCCACTGGACCACGAGGGAACTCCCAAAGACATTTTAAGTATCAAGAGAAGTAGGCTTCCCTTCCCTGATGTCTCAGACTAAAGAATCTGTCTGCAATGCAGGAGACCAGGGTTCGATCGCAGGGCCAGGAAGATCTCCTGAAGAAAGGCATGGCTACCCACTCCAGTGTTTTTGCCTGGAGAAGTCTATGGACAGAGGAGCCTGGTGGGCTACAGTCCAAGGAGTTCCAAAGAGTTGGACACGACTGAGCCGCCAACATTTTCACTTCACTTTCATCAAGAGAAGTGGTAGAGTGAAAGTGCTGGATTATGAAGTCTGGGTTCTCGCCTCAATTCTGTGCAAGTTTGGGAAAGTCCCACCATTTCTTCAGCACTCTCCCTTATCTCTGTGGCCACCTCTTGAGTCCAGGCTACCTTCAGCTCCTGCCTGGACCTGCCAAGCCCCTCCACATGCTCCAAAACAACCCACCCTCCTGCCTCCTCCAGGCCATTCTGCTCAGGGCTACAGCTGACATAACTTTAAGTGCAAATCTTGTTTTTATGTGAATACTGAACTCTCGTGCAATCTTTTCACCATTTCGGTGAAACCAGGCACAGAGCACATCCACAGCATCCAGAGTGAGGCTGGCAGTCTTCAGAGCTCACTTCCTGAGCTGGATTCCTTCACTCCACACATGAAAAGACTGGAGCCCAAGAGACTAAGTAGGTGGGCCACATCCTCAATGCCATGTGGTCCCCAGAATGCCACAATTATGTGGAATTCTAAAGGTCATCCACCCATGATGAGTATTTACCAAAGGTCAGGCACTGTGCTAGCTTTCAAGAACTTCGGTGAAGAGGTGAAACCTCTGACTTCTTAACGCTTATATTTCTAGATACAGTTCTAGAAAAGCAGCACATACCTGAGATGCTGTTCTCTCACTTCACTGGAATCCCTGTCAAAATGTCTCCTCTTCTAACCACTGTCGAGAACACCATCCCTCACTTCACTCCACCTGCTCCATTTCTCTACACAGCACAGATCACCATCAGAATATGATATATTTGTGGTTCATCTGTTTGCCCACTATCTGGAAGCTTCCTGAGTGTATCTACCTTGCTCACTGCTATCTACCCCGTGCCTAGAACAGTGTCAGGCACAGAGTAGGCACTCAATAAATATTTGCTGGAAAAAAACAGGTGTGACAAGAAGAGACTGAGATGGGCAAGTAGCCACTTTGGGAAGGGTGATCAGAAAAGGGCTGTAAGACAAGGTGACATTTAAGCTGCAGCCTGAAGAACAGTAAGGAGAAGAGTCAGGACAGCCTGAAGAACAGTAAGGAGAAGAGTCAGGACAGATCAGTGTATGGAGAAGGAACAGTGAGTGTCAAGGCCCTGGGGCATGAGAGATCCCAGTGTGAAAGGGCAACTTTGCCTTGCACAGTGAGGGAGGGGAAAGCAGTAGACAAAGCTGGAGAAGCAGGCAGGACCCTGAAGGCTATGCTAAGGAGTCAATAATTTATCCTATATGAAATGCCATCATTAAGAACTAAGCAAGGAGTTACATGATATGGTTGTGTTTTTCATAAAGCACTGTACCTCCTGTGAGCAGAAGAGTGTACAGAAGACAAAAATGAAGCAGAAGGACCAATCAGGACACTCAAGCAGTTTTCCAATTGAGAAATGATAGTAATTTAGTGGTGAAATATAGACAAAGAGAAGTGAAGATACTTAAGATATGTGTAAGGTAGAATTGTTAAGACGTGCTGATGGGCTGGACAGAGACAGGGAAGATATAAGATGATTTCCAAGTTTCTGACTTGTGCAATTGGGTGTATCAGGATCTACTAACTGAAATGAAAAAGGGTTGAGGGGGAAAAGCCAGAACTTTGTTTTGTACCAATGAAGCTTGAGTCATAGGTTTCTGATCTCCAGGTGGAACTCAGAGGACAGGTCTGGGCTGCAGCTACATGCTCAGGAGTCATCAGCATAAAGATGATATTTAAAGCCATGAGAGTAAGTGAAATGACCAAGGGAAAGGAGTACAAATAAAGAGAAGTGAGGCACAAAACTGAGCCTGGAGGCATTCCAGCACTTAGAGGTCACGCAGAGCACGGAGGCAGTAAAGGAGAAGGAGAAGGACTTGTCTAATGAGACAGAAAGAAAACAACTGGATTCCATCACAGAAGACCTGGGGGCTCTTAGCAAGAATGGTTTCGGTGAAGTAGTGAGGAACGGAGCCAGTACCGAGTGGTTCAAAGACTGAATGGAAGAGAAAAAAGGTAGAAGAAAGAATAGACAACTCTTTTGAAAGGTTTAACTGTGAAGGGGAGAGAAAAATGGGCCACTAGAAATCAAGAGAGGTGAATTTAACAAGGGACAATTTCTTTCTACAGATGGGGTGCACCAGAGCTTGTTCCATTATACCCAACTGGAGGGAAATGAGAGGAGAGTGGCCCAGCTGCCAAAACAAAAACCTCTGGATGAGGAGGAGGGCAATTGAGGGTGTCCCTCTAGACAGATTCTTATTTTCTCAGGCAAGCACCAAACAAAGCCATCAGCTGAGAGAACAGAAGTCTGTAAGGTTTGAGGGAAAGGTGTGAAGTACTCTTCTTAGAACCTGAGAAAGCAAACTTAAAAGCTGGGCTTCCTGACAGTGATGAACCCCATTTCAGACCGTGGTTATGTCAACATGGAATTTCAGTTAAGACTTCCCGTCAATACTTCCTTCAATCAATGTTGTTATTCGAATTTATACCAAGACCTAGGTTTGTAACACCATCTTCGGAAATCACTGATCTAATGTAAGTAAATGTCCCCTCTCCCACCAAAACAGAGTATTACAGACTCTCTACACATTCCCAGGATTTCAATCAATCATCAGATCATCAGCATCTTTAAAAAAAAGAGATCAGACAACAAACCAAATGAAAAAAAAATTACATAATCAGAGGAAATGTGACCACAGACTATCTTACATATTTCTAGATTGAAATGCATACTGATACTTGATATGCTTTAAAATAACTGAAGAGGGTAAGAGAAGGTGGGTAATGGTATAGATGAAATGAGACTGGCCATGTGTTAGTGACTGTTGATATTGGGGTAATCAGTATACATGGATTCCCTATACTAGTCTCTCTACTCTGAAATGTATTGGAAAATCTCCATTTAAAAAAGTAAAAAAGTAATCAAAGAAATCCAGAACACTAAAACATAACCAATATTTTATGTTTCCAATATAAATTAATATTCCCCAATATTTCATAATTTTTTTCATTTCCAAAATTCTAGTTTGCTTCCTTAACAACTAACTCATCAGGAAAGGAAGCCCTTATCCTTCCAAACAAAATTCACTTTATTTCAAAAATAACCCTCTCTCTTGTCTGTTTTGTAGGATCAAGCCTGCCCCATTGACCATGTGTCTTACTGCGTGAGGCCTGCCCAGGTCCCCCAGTGCAGTCTGAGACAAGGGGGCACTACTGCCCAACCCAGGGGTTCGGATGCAGGCTGGCTGGCTTCCACACTAAGCTCTGCCTCTATCACTATTAAAGGTAACATGTGAGGCTCAAAAATGAAGACAAAGGGGAAAAAGTAAAATAAAAGTGATCAACTTTTCCTTCCTTCCTCAACAAATGTCTGACCTCCAGAGCTCTTGGAACCTCCACAACAAACAAGCTGACCTTCACTAACTTCTCTTTTAGCAAAAAAAGTAAAGGACTGGTTCGTGTCCAGTGGTTAAGACTACGTGCTTCCAGTGCAGGGGGTCAGGGCTGATCCCTGGTCAGGAGGAGCGGGAGGCAGAGGAGGAAAAGGGAGAAAAGGAAGTAGGGAGGAAGAGAAGGACTGAGACCAGAGTATCTGCTGGGAATGGAGTGGACAGTCCTCTGTGCTTCCCAGAGGCCCTGCTGCCTTGGTCAGATTAATTTATACCAGAAGTAGCTTTTAAAGACACTTAACCACTGTGGCGAATGTGGGTAGCAAATGAATGCTACTGAGGAGAAATCAGCACTGATTAATTCCCCTCCTGAGACAAAAGGTAGATCATATTTCTCTGATTCTACTACACAACTCTCCTCCATCCCTTCCCACATCTCTTTTCCCTACCAACCCCTTCTCAAACCAAACTTGTGGCAGATAAAATGAACTGGACACCATATGACTGGAAAGAGCCAAAATTTTAAGGATACCACTGCTCCGGTTAGTTCCACCTTGCCAATCGGAGGGTTACCTGACTGGTTTCACTGACAGAACTGGTTGCCCAGGAGGGTGGATGTTATCTCTGAGAGCCACAAAGACCATCTTCTCTTTGCAGCAGCTATTCTAAACATTTCTTAGTTTATGAATACGTATCTGTTTCAGCGGTTTCCAAATCTGGAATTTTACAGGAATTTCTAGAAGAGTTCTTCTAAGATTTGGTTGGGGCCCATAAACCTGTATTTTTCAAAAAGTCATCAGGCAGTTGCACTTACTCAGGCTTAGAAACAAATGATGTATTATGAGCTGAGGTACAAACATAACTCATATTCAAAAGAGTAACCTACCTCTAAAAGCTTTAATCATTCTGAACATAACCAAAATATTTTCTCTAAATAAAACTACAATTCTAGATAATATGCAAAGTAAAATCAAATTGTTAATTCAGAAAAAAAAACAATAAAAAGCTAACAAATTACAAGGAAGGACTAAAGTACAGTCTTCTAAGATTGGTCTTGCTGACATATTGGACTGGATGATTCTTAGTTGATAGAGGCTATGCATTGTTGCCTAGTCCTATCAACCGAATATAATTTCAGTGAAAATCTTACTGTAACAACAGAATGAGTGATTTTGCTGAAATGAAGGCCAGCTCTCTGATTTCTATCCACTAGATGCCAGTAGCATCCCCCCAAGTTGTAACAATCGAAAATGCCTCTAGACACTGTCAAACGTCCACTGCAGGGCAAAAATCACCCCAGTCCAGGACTACTGGATTAAAGGAACCAGGTTAAAAATTAGAAGGAAAAAAAAAAAAACGGCTAAAATAGATTGGAGTGAAGGTACAGCAAATAAATTGTCTTCAGAATATAAAGCAGTAGCCCAAGGTGCACTCTTACTGGCTATTTTTATTAAAAACAAAACTAAAGGAAATGGACTTAAGTTTCACAAGGGAGCATCGAAGAGTACTCAAAAGGAAAAACCTCTTAACTCCTAAATTTCATTACAGCCAGGAAGTCTGGAGACCCTTTCCTGGAGATAATTAGAATGAAAAGGCTGTGATATGACTCAGAAGCTTTGGGACTAGAGCGTAGGTCTGAGAGAGCTGCGGAGGGCCCATTTTAGCCTGAGAACCTCTCCCGCCCTGGAGCCTGAAAGACTCCTTCAGAAGGAAAGCACTTGACTCACAGTTAAAGTCTCCCTCTGGACTCAGGTCCGTGTGATGTGACCAGTTTCTGAACGCACACACAGCAAGCCAACAAGGCTAGCAGGTTTATGGCCCTTCCCTGCTGCTTGTGCTTCTTAAGGCCAAGGTGAGGCTGTGAACCAGTCTTCTCTTTTGCGCCCAGGGTCAGTCCTAGCATTGTTCTAGTGCAGAGGCTGCCAGTCCAAAGTGGAGCTGTGACCAGGAATGGTATTCTACGCAGATCAGCACATCTATAGTATCTATCTCAGTAAAAGTAAAGGCAAATACAACAAATCTGAGAAAAGAGAAAAAAACAAGTCAAGCCACAAACTACTGTAAATCAGTAGTTCCCCAAAATGTGATCCATTGATTTCTGTGGGTCCTGCAAGAACTTACAAAGGTCCGAAAAGTATAAAATACTTTAATAATGATATTAAAAGATTTTTTACCATTTTTACTGTGTGAATGGCTATTTTATATTTTAACCTTTTGCTCTTCATCCATAACAATGGATCTCAAAATTCATATTTTTAAATTATTTGCTCTCATAGCATAAAAGCAATGGTGAATAAAATGGCACAAATCAAGGGAGTGGTGATTTAGGCCATACATATACAGTGGAAGTTACTGGTTTTATTACATCTTGATCCCTGAATCCACATCTTTCTAATATTCTGTGTCGTCTCAAGGAAAAGCACTTACACAGTTCTGAGCTGAACTGGCTGTCTTTTTTCTTTTCTAAACTGGCTTCATTCACTATATTTTTTTCATATAAACCTATGCGATGGCTACAGCTGGAGCCTGGGTCCTTTGCACGGAAACTGTGGGGTGGGTCTTTACAAGAAGGTCAGTGAATTCCTGATATGGAGGCTCAAAGACTCAGTGAACACTGACTCTTTCCAGAGATCAGGGATGAGATAACTGTAGGTCTTGGAAATGGCATGAAAAGTGGCCTTGGCAAAGTTGCTCAGGATGGCAGTGATGGCAGCAGGATGGAGATGCAGCGATGGTCAATTCCAGCCATCATCAGTAGCTTCTTGGGCACAGGGACTGAGATGGTGCCAGTGTTCCTGAAGACAAGGATGAGGCAAACCAGCACAGAGCCACAGTGGTGAGTCACCTTGCAAGGGACAGCATGAGGCTTGCAGACCTTGTTCCCCCAGTAACCTCACTGAACAGGGATGACAGAGAGAGTTTGGCCAGAAGTAATGCCCAACAGATGGCAGTGGCTACCTCCTAAGAGCACTTAACACCCATACACCATTCCTACTTTAACATCATTTCTACTTGAACTGATGGACAAACTATGGTTTTCAGACTTGAGTATCTGGCAGACATTCTCTTAAAAATTAACCAAGTGAGTTTGGTACCAGCAGCACTGATAACAATCATAAACTTCAGTGAACTGGCGGTAATTTCAAAGCAAAAATCAAAATTTTGGAATACTTGAGCTTGACAGCTTTACAATACTTAGCATTTTTTCTTATGAGACTGAATATGAGATTAACAAATACAACTTTTGCTAATGTATAATGAAATGTGTCATAATTTGAAAGCTGTACCTAACATACTGATTCAATACTTTCCAAATGACCAATGAATGATGTTTAAAAACAAATTATATACTAGTAATAATTCATTCAAAGTATAAGACAGATAGGTGCTTCCTCCATGGCTCAAGTGGTAAAGAATCTGCCTGCAATGCAGGAGACATAGGTTCGATCCCTAGGTCTGGGAAGATCTCCTGGAGAAGAAAATGGATAAAATTTGTAAGATCAGTAATCCAGTATAGTCAAAGCTATGGTTTTTCCAGTAGTCATGTACGAGTGTGAGAGATGGACCAAAAAGAAGGCTGAGCATCAAAGAACTGATGCTTTCGAACTGTGTCATTGAAGAAGATTCTTGGGAGTCCCTTGGACTGCAAGATTAAACCAATCAATTCTAAAAGAAAGCAACCCTGAATATTCATTGCAAGGACTGATGGTGAAGCTTCAATATTTTGGCCACCTGATGTAAAGAGCCGACTCATTGGAAAAAACCCTGATGCTGGGAAAGATTGAAAGCAGGAAGAGAAGGGGACGACAGAGGACAAGATGTTTGGATGGCATCACCAACTCAATGGACATGGTTTGATCAAACTCTGGGAGATGGAAAAGGACAGGAAGCCTGGCATGCTGCAGTCCATGGAGCTGCAGAGTTGGGCATGACTGAGCGACTCAACAGCAACCAACTCAAACTGATTGATTAAATCTCCACCAATATTCTTCTGTATGTTAGGAACTAAGAACTAACAGTTCCTTAAAGCACTCCCTGTATGTATTAATTCATTACAGTCCTCTGAGATGCCACACACAGTTAGGTAAAGAAGATATAGAAACAAACTGGAAATGAAACCTGACTTCCAAGTGTACACAGTGGAACAGGGGTGCCTGAACGGTAAACGGGCTCTCAGAACACAATCTAGAATGTGCAGCAACAGAAGTACAAACCAGGTGGAACAGGGGCATCACTGTAGGAGACAGCTGGGCTTAATGGAAAAGGTGGCCACTGAGCAGAGTCCTATGGGCTGAAGAGGTTGTAGGAAAAAAATAAAAGAGAAAAGAGCACAATAAACTGCAGGATTTTAAACAAGAAAGGACATCATTAGGTTTTTGTGTTTTATAAAGAAATCTGACAACACTTAGTGAGGGGGCCAAGAGAGAAACAGGGCAAGTGAGATGGGGAGGAGCATGAGCCAGTGGGGATAGAGAGAAAAAAGCAAAAGTGATGTTTTGGAGGGAGAACTGGTAAGATTTGGTGACCTAGGACAGCAGTCAGATAGAAAAACACAGGCTGTGCAGACAACAGAAGGCCTCTATAACAAACACATATACATGCTTGTTTTAAACAACTCAGAAATGTAAAAATCCATTCTTGGCTCACAGGCCTCCGGTTAGATGTTGACCTCTGACCTGAGAGATAAGCAACAAAGGAGAGGAAGAGCCTGCTGAGGTGACACCCATGTTTCTGGCTTAACCTAGTAGACAGGCGGAGGTGCCACTCACAAGAACTGTGGATATAAAATGAAACGCTCAATGGTTTCTGAGTGGTGGTAGTGGAGAGCGTGGAGGAAGAGTAAGTTAGTTTCAGGCGGCCCAGGTGGAACTGTTAAGTAGAGTGCCACACATATAAACATGGAGCTCAGAATAGAGGTCTGGGTGGAGAGAAAGATTTGGAAATCATCAATATACTAAACAGCTAAAACCGTGTAAATGGCTGACAGCCAAGGTAAGAGTGTCAAGTGAAAAGAAAGTTGGCTACAATCATGGGAAACACTAGGGGTTGGGGAGGAAACAAAAGGAGTCTGTGAAGAAAACTCAAAGAAAAGACAGAACAGCAGGTATATTTTAAGATGCTAAAGGACAGCAGCAAACTAAGTTGTGGACCTTCACTTAATGCCCAGGAAAGATGCCAAACCATAGATGTTTCAGAAAAGCAGCGAGGGCTGCCTAAGGGCGCACAATTCCCATGATTCTGGCAAACAAACATTTGCTGTAATTTCCAAGAGGCTACTTGTTATAAGGTCTCTTCCCCAAAACAAATTTGCTCCTAGCCTAGCCATGCTACCATTTCCTACCTGGTACCAACCCATTCTTCATGGAAACCACATACAGGAAGGAGCCAAATGCTTTTGAGGAGCGTAAACTCCTCACTGCTCAAGTCTGGCTTCCTGAATGTAGCCCCACCAGTTGTAACATCCCTGGCAATTCTTTGTCACTTACATGCTTCTATCCTGGGAAGGGAAGTAACTGATCTGACTGGCAGATGTGGGGAAAATAAATGGTACAGTTGTGTCTTTCTTCCTCTTAAGAGTGACCTGGATGGGAGTTGCGTTGGCTGGAAGCTTTGTCTACTACCCATGCCTTCTCTAATCCAGCAGTACTGTGGATTCCGCCTAATTCTGGAACTTAACAAGCTGATTTGGCTCTAATACTCAACTGCTTCCTTTACCTTGCCTTCATCAATAATAAAGGTGATATTATAGTCCCTATTTACTAATCCTTTAATTTCTATCCAATCTATTCAAAACTTGGGTGGGAGAGAAAGGTGCTATTTATTGCTCTCCCCTCCCTTCTAGATCCTAACATCAACTTTAAGTAACTTTAGATAAATGCAATCTAATTAATCTAATTTAATGTAATCTTAGTAAAATAAGGGCTTTCCAGGTGGCAAAGTGATAAAGAATCTGCTTGCAATGCAGGAGACCTGCATTGGGTCAGGAAGATCCCCTGGAGAAGGGAATGGCAACCCACTCTTAGTATCCTTGCCTGGAGAATCCGATGGACAGAGAAGCCTGGTGGGCTATGTCCAGAGGATTGCAAAGAGTCAGACACGACTGAGCGACTAACACATGCACAGTAAAATAATTTAAGATTTTTAAATGGTTTTGTTAATTCCCCTTCCTTTTACATGGAAGCTTCTTTACCATTTTGATGGTGTGTTGCACGTCTCATGTTATAATATGAAACAGGTGAGACACTACCACCACTAAAGACATAATTACAGTTGAAACTAATCCCAAACATTCCATCCACTTTCAGGCTTTGGAACAAATTTCCAAGAACTCTTAATATCATCAAACACAGTCAAGGAAACCATAGCATAATTCTATTCTTAAGAAAAACACATCTCCAAATACTCTCCAAGTACTTACATAGAATTCATAAATATTTATCCCAGGTCATTTTAAAAATACCTGAAAAGATAAATTACTTGAATAAATGAATCGAGTGTTTCATGCAAAATAACCTCCCACTATCATACACCACACTGTGCCGTTTTTAGTCTGAGGACAGGAAAATACACACTCTGTAGAAAAAGGAAACGTGAACAAAATGGGCTAACCATTTTTAAAGACTGCTTCCTATCTGGGTTCCGCCTGTTCATGAGACCTGATCACAAAAATACAACAGCCCTGAAGCAATACCTCAAGTGATTAGTGCTACAATGGGCTTCATCAGTCACTGCAGACACTGTCCAGAGATCTAGGCCCATCTCTTCTACTGTTTCCAATATCCACTCTACATTCAGGATAAGGTTATAGAGACTGTGTTAGAAGAACCATACTGAACGAGTCAGGGTCAACACCACGTGGTAGGTGGCTACAGACCAGGGCAGGCCAGGAAGAAATGGACCTGCAATGGGATGGCAGGTAGAAGAGTTAGAGTAGGGTGCCACTCAATCTGTAAACTACCTGACTGGTACTCAGTCTTGTCTCTTTACAGCGTGAAGCACCCAGCACAGAGCTTTACATAGTAAAAGTAAGTGGCTATACTTGGAGATTTTACATCTTCTGGATTATGTGCTGATTGCCTCGAACAGACTTAGGGGGAAGCCTAAGCGGACACTTAACCATTTAGTTCTGCCCAAATGAAAGCACTGAATGCCCTGCGTGGCTTTATTTATTGGAGCTCACACATTGAATGGTACATGTCTAATCAGTTGTTGGGTGCCAAGAGTGTTCTTTGTTTAACAGCACTCTAGCCAAGATGCTGACACTGGGCATATTCTCAAACTCTCAACTGTCTCCTAGAGCTGCTCAGATCTGATTTAATACTGTCAACGAAGACTCACAGCACGAGAGGGGCTGGCTCAAGATGCTCCATGAAAAGCAGCCACTCATGGAAATGTTAATTTGTGGAAGGAGGCACCAAATATTTTCTGTTATTTTAAATCCTGGCAGCAGTAAGGAGAACCAGCCCAACATTTTAAGCAAACTAATTTTATACCCTTTTCAGCTTACAGAATCGATAAATTACAGCTCTACTTTTCATTATCTGGGAAATGACAAAAATGGAGAAGAGAAGAAAAGAGACTCAGTGCAGTAAATTGGAAGATCCTTTAAAACAGAGCCTATGTTTTGTTCATTTTCTTTTCCATCAGAGTCTAGCAGCAGTGCTTTGACCACAGCACTCAGTGAGTGAGTGCTGAATCAAATTGTTGTGAAAGCATTCTCAGCTCACCACAGATCCAGCATGTCACGAGTTTACCAACTCTTAACTCTCTCCTAGCAAATGCTTTCAGTTCCACTTACAGCAAACATTTTTTTCCAAGAAATGTATCTTACTTCACAACATAGAAATGAAAAACCTAGAATCTCCTTTGTAAAGGTGCATTTCTTTTAAAAAGGAGCCATATACTATAAATGAGAAACATTTTGTGTTAAAAAGGAAAGGGCAACCTAAGTAAAGCAGTATATCTGTAACTGTGCTGTAAGGAACTCTAAAGAGCAAACATCTGTAACGCTGCCATACAGCTGCATCCATAAACACCTTTTCCTAAAGGACTAGTTAAACTAAAGGTTAAACTAGAAATGCAGGTGCATCTTTTAAATAAACTCCCAGTCCTAGAAGTATGTTTAAGTTATTTATGAATAATTAAAAGGCCTAGGTTCCAAGGGTCACAGAGAACTGAACTCCCATCTTCTCACAGCCAAAGTCGTTCAAGGGGCTGCCAACAATAATATATTCTCTGTGAGGCTTTTCCTGGCAAGCCCATTCCTCAACCCCTGCCCTGTGTTGCCATGGCATTTTCTTTTCATACCTCTATTATCGTTTACCTCAGCATATAATCAACCTTTAACTTCCTTTTCATTACAAATCAGTTCCTGATTAGACTGTGAGCCCTTTGTGGACAGGAACTGGGTCAGAGTCACTTTGCTATCCCCAGAATCTACTAAATAGTAAAGCAGTTAGTTAATAAAACTTCTGTTGAAAGAATGAAATCAAAACTTCTGAGACTATTGTTTTACATATTTAAGGCTGCTCACTGAAAGGAAGTCCTCAAGTAACCCAAGGTACTGAAAAAACTGTTTAAGCCTCATACATCCACACATTGTCTGCCTTTATCCTTATGCATTTATACAGTCAGCAACTGTCTCAGGCAGAACAATGTTTGAACTTAGTGGGTGCTCAAATATTAATTGATACAAGGAATACATGTTGAACACTATACATATATATATAGAGAGAAAGCGGGCCAGGGTACTGGGCAAGAGGGAAGAGGGGAGAAAGAGAGAGACACAGAGAGAAGAAAAACATATATCATATACTACAGAATTCCCTAGATCTGTATTTTAAAATATGAACATGTGAAGTAACATATAAACAAAAACTATAGAACTTTCTCATTTTTAAGCAAGACCTGGTGAATCTTAAGAGCTGATTTTCAGAAATGATAAAAGGATCATGACACAGCAAAAAACTGGTCTGACTACGGAATCTCTCATAGAGTAATTGGATAACTTCATTCATAGAGGTGACAAGTTTCTACAACCAAACTGCAAAAGATTTCTCACTTTAACAGCTAGCAGCTGATGTCAACACAGAAGCTGAGTTGTTACTCCTTTTTGGAAGCCAGTAGATTGTTAAACTTATTAGTTTCATAATAAATATAAAAACATGTAAAAATATAATCTTTTACAAACCAGTATTCATCTGATATTAATATAACTTTTAATACAGTAATTACAAAAACAAACATAGAAGCAAAATCTCTAAAGATATCAATATTTACCTGATATGTATATAATAATATTCAAAATAATTATAGTTCATTTGAAGGTGGAGTAGGGAATTCCCTGGCGATCCAGTGGTTAGGACTCAGCCCTTTTACTGATTGAACCTGGCCTGAGGTTCAATCCCTGATTGGGGAAGATTCTGTAATGAAATCTATAAAGGTGGAATATAGTTTTATAAAAGAGAGCTAAACCTCACCCCCCTCTCTGGTAAAAGGTAATCCTGAGGAGTCAAAAAAACAGGTTCTGACATTTGACAGTGAGGCTACACAATCTTTAATCACCACCTGTATAAGAGGTAAAGAGCCTCATTTTTCCCTTAGAGCTTTGCCTCTAACCCATGGAAATGGCGGTGATGAAACAGCAGGCCAAGAGAAGGGGTCCAGCAGTTCAGATGGTGGAGTTCACAAGCACATTCTCTTCCACCTTCAAGTGTCTGGCAGGCTGCAAAGGCAACCAACCACATAACATGGCCTTGGTTTTCAGAAACAAAATGTCATTTAACAAGCCCCAATAAAACAAAATCTCCTAAAAAGTCCTGGCCATCATGGCACCTGGAGGCAAGCACTATGAAGCAAGGGCATTATATGTTGCTGAAAGTGGGGCCCAAGGCACTGGGTACCAGACCCTCCTTAGTCCCCGGAGGAGGTTAAAAAAATACTAGAAGCTTGTAAGGCCCCCATGACTTGGATGTCTCTGAGAACAGTGGCATATCCATATGCCAAGTTGTAAAGGCTACATCCTTGGAGCCTGGAGCTTTCCCAAATACATTTGCTAATGGTACACTGTTGGAGGGGAACCCAGACCCCTCAGTGGTCGACTGGGACCCCCAAGAATGGGAGGTGGCAGCATATGAGTTGAGGAAGAAACAACGTCTGTCCCAGGCATTCCCTGTTAATATCTACTGTGCCAAAAAGTCCAACAACAGCCAGTGTGAATGAGGAACAGAGACGCCTAACTACACCACAACAGAAATCCAAGGCTTTTTAGAAACAGTCACCAAAAGGGAGAGGGAGAAAGGTGCTAATGGTTCATAGGGGTCTCTGAAACTGTTTTCAAGCTTTGTTTACACAGGAAGAGGCCCCTCCAGGCTCACAGAGACAGAAGGAAGAAGCTCAGCCTCCCGTACAAGACGAGCGACAGGCTCTCTGTATTGGCAGCTGTAGCAATCAGGGTCCCTGATAAGTCATTTCGGGACAGCCGAACACAAGTTAAAAGCCTTGGTTCAGGAGCTGTGGGCTCTTCAGGAGACCTCGGTCCCATTCCAAAGGATGAAACTGTCACCTCTTGCAGTGCTCCAGCCCTGACCACAGACTCTGGAATCCCACACCCAGATCTCTTAAAGAGATACAGCTGGCAAGGCCTCTGCCCTAGGGACCCCTGCAGTCCCCTGAGCTCGTCCCTCCACTGAGGGACAATCACCTGTTCACTTCTCTAATTATCCACAGGGACACTCTCATTGACACCAGAGCGCAGGTTACACTCTTCCCCAGAAGTGAGGGGAACCCTGTCAATTACAAGGCATAAGAAGTAGGATGAACCTGAAAGTTGCTCAGTCGTGTCCCACTCTTTGAGATCCATGAACTATACAGTCCATGGAATTCTCTAGGCCAGAATACTAGGGTGGGTAGCCTTTCCATTCTCCAGGGGATCCTCCCAACCCAGGGATCAAACCCAGGTATCCCACATTGCAGGCAGATTTTTTACCAGCTAAGCCACAAAAGAAGCCCAAGAATACTAGAGTGGGTAGCCTATCCTTTCTCTGGTGGATCTTCCTCACCCTGGAATCAAACCAGGGTCTCCTGCACTGCAGGCGGATTCTTTATCAACTGAGCTATCAGGGAAGCCCCAAGAAGTAGGATAGTAGATGTCAAAGATTTATAAATCTTATAAACATAAGATTTATTCTTATGCTGCAGAGAGTGGTGATTTCCTCATAGGTGACATGGTTGGTAACTCTCTTTACTATCTCACTAATGAACATATCCTTTGGATAAGCTACAGGAAGAAAAGAACACTTCCAAACTCTGGAAGAGAGAAAAACAATAATCACATTCACTAAAAACTAAACTATCTTCACTGCTAAACTGTTTCCTTGACGAATAAGTAAGGAAAAATGCTTCTGAAATAGTGGTAATCATTAACATATATAATTCAAAATTTATTCCAGATCCATTAAAAGCATAATTATAACACAGATCTAACATTCCTTTCTTCTTTTATTTAATGGAGTATGACTACTTTCAGTAAAAAAAGTATACATTTATTATAAATGTACAGTGATATTATGGGCTGAATTTTGTTCCCTTAAAATTCAAGTATTGAAGCCCTAACACCCAGGACCTCCGAATGGGACTGTAATAGAGAGACAAAGTCTTTAAAGAGGTTAAGTTAAAATGAGGCCCTTAGGATGGGCCCTAATCCAGCTGAACTGGTTTCTTATTAAAAGAGGAAGCGTGAACACAGAGGCACGAGGGATGAACACAGAGAGACCGTGAGGACACAGTGAGCGGGCACCGTGTGTAAGCCAAGGAGACCTCAGAAGAAACCAAACCTGCTGACATCCTGACCTTGGACTTCCAGCCTCCAGAACTGTGAGAAAATAAATTTCTATTGTTTAAGCCACCCAGTCTGTGTTAGTCTTTGTTACAGCAGCCCTAGCAAATTAATACGCAAAGCAAAAAGATGTTCTCCTGACTTCCCAGGTGGCTCAGTGGTTAAGAACCCATCTGCCAATGCAGGAGACACTGATCCTGGAAGACCCTACATGCTTTAGAGCAACTAAGCCTGTGCCCCACAACTACTGAGCCTGTGCTCTGGAGCCTGGGAGCCACTACTGCTGAGTCCACGTGCCCTAGAACCTGTGCTCTGCAACAAGGGAAGCCACCACGATGAGAAGCCCATGCAGTACAACGAAGAGTAGCCCCTGCCACTGCAACTAGAGGAAAGCCTGCGCAGCAAGAAAGACCCAGTACAGCCATAAATAAGTAAGAAAGACATTCTCCACGTGATCAAGAAGTGTGGCAGAGATGGCTAGCTGCCCACCAGAGACTTACATTTCCCTTCATAAGTGGTGCCAGAAAGCAGCTGACAATCGCAGACTAAATCTTCTGCCTCCCCACCCTACCCATCACCGCTACATCTAGGTTGGATCTCACCAAACCAACGTGTGCACTCTGGACTGAGGTTAAGAAGTGAGTATGCTCTTGTTATCCTCTTTTTTGTCACCCCTTCCCTTTCCCAGTCTCCTGGCTGGGTATCAACCCCCAGGACACCCAGAAGCTGTGTAAGAACCATGGATGAGTCTTCATCAACCTGGGTCTCCCATGATCTCACTAAGCAGTTTCCCCCATTCCCTGTCCAACAACAGGAATGTCCATTTTGGACCATGTTATGCATCTGAGAGGGCTTCCCAGGTGGTGCTAGGCCTGCCAATACAAGAGACTAGGAGACTAGGGTTCAATCCCTCAGTCGGGAAGATCCCCTGAGGAGGGCATATATTCTTGCCCGGAGAATCCCACAGAGAGAGGAGCCTAGCAAGCTACAGTCCATATGGTCATAAAGAATCGGATACAACTGAAGCGACTTAGCAAGCACGCATGCATCTGAGATTTTGGATTTGTCTGTTAAAGCAGCAAGCATTCACCTTAATACAGATGATATTTAAACTTGAAGTTTCATTTTCTTTCTTCAGATTTTAGAACTGAGAGTTAAATATAGGTCAAATTCATGAGAAACTGCTGTTTATGTAAGTCAAAGATGATCAAGTATTGTTAATTTCATATGCTTCAACCTAATATGTTTGGTCTACAAAAAAGTGGATGAGACATGACTGTTCCCCCAGCTCACTAATCAATCACATCAGATCAGATCAGATCAGTTGCTCAGTCGTGTCCGACTCTTTGTGACCCCATGAATCGCAGCACACCAGGCATCCTTGTCCATCACCAACTCCCGGAGTTCACTCATGTCCATCGAGTCAGTGATGCCATCCAGCCATCTCATCCTCTGTCGTCCCCTTCTCCTCTTGCCCCCAATCCCTCCCAGCATGAGAGTCTTTTCCAATGAGTCAACTCTTCACATGAGGTGGCCAAAGTACTGGAGTTTCAGCTTTAGCATCATTCCTTCCAAAGAAATCCCAGGGCTGATCTCCTTTAGAATGGACTGGTTGGAACTCCTTGCAGTCCAAGGGACTCTCAAGAGTCTTCTCCGCCACAGTTTCTTCTCCACACCACAGTTTCCCCCACAAAGTTGAACACACTGATGGATTCTAACAACAGCTCAACACTCTTCACAGACTGAAAGGCAATTTCATAGAAAACTTATATTCAGTACTGGCTAGTTCTGTGCTTTCACAAATCCATGCCCTTAACTAGTTTCTCTATTATTTGATAATTTTTTTTTTGTCCTGAATTTATCAAATTACACCCTACCAAAGATGTCAAGATGGAGTAAGCCCACTACAGACTCTCTCCCCCACTATGTGCTGTGCTCAATCATCCAGTTGTCTGACTATATACAAACCCATGGACTGTACCCCACCAGGATCCTCTGTCTATGGGATTTTCCAGGCAAGAATATTGGAGCGGGCTGCCATTTCCCACTCCAAGGGATCTTCCATATCTAGGAATCTCTTGCCTGTCCTGCAACTGGCAGGCAGAGTCTTTACTACTGCACCATCTCTCTCCCAGTGATTAAAGCTAAAAACTCTGAACTGAGTAGGCTTCCCTGATAGCTCAATTGGTAAAGAATCTGCCTGCATGGGAGACCCCGGTTCTATTCGTGGGTTGGAAAGATTCCCTGGAGAAGGGAAAGGCTACCTACTCCAGTATTCTGGCCTGGAGAATTCCATGGAATGTATATCCTTGGGGTTGCAAAGAGTCAGACAAAACTGAGGAACTCTCACTGAACTAACTGAACTGAGTACAAAAAGAAAACCACCCAAGGAAGGAGAAAAGTAAACAACAATCAAATAGGTAAGGGAAGTAAAAACTTGAAAAATTACAGTACCAGTGAGTTTCCTTGCCCTTTTTTATTTTTAAACTCTACTGCCCAGCTTTGACCCAATTCACAAAATAGCACAGCAGAAACACACACTAAAAATGCTGAGAGAAACTTCCTTATTCTGACCACAGGACTGGGGAAGAGAAAGAGCCAAAGCAAGCCAAAGAGTACAAGGTACATTTTTCCCTTTCTTCCTTTCTCCACAGAATTTCATGGGAAAGGGGCTCCTGGAAGCCCAAGAATGTGGGGCTTGTTTGGCTTTCACCAAACAAGAAAAAACTGGAAAGAGACCCTCAATTCTACATATGAACAAATATAAGTCTTAGGCAGAGTCCTTCTCCCCTGTGCCCTCCCCCTACAGTGTCTGTCTGCTCTCCAAGTTTGCATGTGTAGAACAAATCCAAAGACAGACAGCAAAGGCGTTGAGCCTGAACTACAATGTAAGAAACTGCCCAAGTCCAATGACCAAGGGCGGTGTAGTTCCAAAAAGCACAGCAAATGCAGAGAACTCAAATGACAGTGGAACCACCACTCACAGAAGGCGAAACCAAACTTAAGATCGGAACCTAACCAAACCAACTGTCAGCTAAAACAAACAATTTCAACATTCTCCAGAGGATTTTAACAGCACCCGAAGTTTCACAAAATACTACTCAATATGTTCCTGACACAATTCAAAACTACTCAACAAAGAGCCGAGAAAATATAACCAATTCTGTGGGGGGGAAACAAGAGATGCGAAAACCGAAATTAAACAGATATTACAACTATCAAATAACTTAAAGCAGTTATTATAACTATGCTCCATGAGGTAAAGGTAAACACTCTTGAAAAGTAGATGTTCCCAAAAGAAAAGCAAAAACAATGAAAAAAAAAAAAAAAAAAACAAATGGATGATGATAACAGTTCTGTAGATTGATTGTCCAGCAGTTACATGATACAACACATGATAAAACTGCATAAAATCATACTCACACGGGGGCTTCCCCTGTGGCTCAGCTGGTAAAGAGTCTGCCTGCAATGCGGGAGACCTGGATCAACCCCTGGGTTGGGATGATCCCCTGGAGAAGGGAAAGGCTACCCACTCCAGTATTCTGGCCTGGAGAATTCCACGGACTGTACTGTACAGTCCATGGGATCTCAAAGAGTTGGACACAACTGAGCAAGTTTCACCTCCATACTCACACACATCAATGTGCACATATACACACAACTGCATATGTAACTGGAAAAGTCTGACCAAGCTCTATGGATTGTACCAATGTCAATTCTCATTAATAATGTACGACAGTTACACAAGATGTTAACGCTGAGACAGCCTGGGGGAAGTTCAAGGTACTTTCTGGCACATTTCTTTGAAACTTCCTGTAAATACATAACTATTTCAAAATAAAACTGTTTTAAGAGAACCAAATGGAAATTTTACAACAGAAAAGTATGTCAAATAAAAAGATCACAGGATGAGCTGAAGAGCAGAACTAAAATAATGGGGGAAAACTCAATAACCATAAAGACAGATGAATATTATGATTCAATACGAAGACCAGAAAGAGACTGAAAAAACTTAACATAACCTCAGAGAACTTTGAAACACGATCATCCATGTCATTGGAGTCACAAAAGAAAAGAAGAAACTGGTTCATGTAGAAAAAGTAACTGAAGAAATAATGTCTGCAAACTTCCCAAATTTGGTGAAAGACATAAATTTACAGATCGAAGAAAGTCAAGCAGAATAAATTTAAAGAAAATCACATCCAAACATCTCATAATCATACTGCTGGGGGAAAAAAAAAAATCTTAAAAGAATATCCAGGAAAAAAAAAGTCATATTACATCCCAAGGAACAATAACTTAAATGAATGCAGACTTTTCATCAGAAACCATGGAAGCCAGGAGACAGTGGAACAATAATTATAAAGTGCGAAGAGAAAAGCCCAATGGCAACCCACTCCAGTATTCTTGCCTGGAGAATCCATGGACAGAGGAACCTGGCAGGCTACAGACCATGGAGTTGTAAAGAGTCAGACACAACTGAGCACACACACGAGAAAAGTAGTGTCAACCCCAAATTCTAAATTCAGTGAAGATATCCTTCAGGAATGAAGGTGAAACAAAGATGAAGAAAGGCTCAAAGAATTTGTCAGAAGCAACGGGAACTTTCTGTACCATCTCCACAATTTTTCTGTAAACCTAAACTTGTTCTAGAATAAAAATTTTATTCTTAAAAAAAAAGAGAGGACTCCCCTGGTGGCCCAGGGGCTGGGACTCTCCGTTCCCCAGGTAGAGGGCCCAGACTCAAGCCTTGGCCAGGAACTAGATCCTGAATGCCACAACTGAAGATCTCAAAAGCTGCAACAAAGACCCAGTGCAGCCAAATAAACAAGTTTAAAACAACAACAACAAAATTTTTAGTGATAAAATGAATAAAGTTCTAGAAAAATATAAAATGCCAAAGTTGGGACAAGAAAAACTGTGAACTTAAATTGACTACGCATTAAGAGGGCCAGAAAGTGATAAATCAATCATGAAAAAAATCTTTACTTTTCCATTCAAACTTGTAAATGTTTGCCACATCTGAAGGGCAAAAATAGATGAAATTTAACTGAGACTATGGGTCGGGAAGATCCCCGGAGAAGGAAATGGCAACCCACTCCATATTCTTGCCTAGAGAATCCCATGGACAGAGGATCCTGGTGGGCTGCAATCCATGGGGTCACAAAGAGTCAAGACACGACTGAGCGACTAACATGCAAAACTGGGACTACACTGAATTTATAGATTAATTTGAGAAAGAAATTACATCTTTTTAATTTATATACCCTATAAGTTTTTAAAACAGCACAAAGCAGAGTGAAAAAACAAACAAAAGACACACAATAAAGGTTGGTACTAATGTGAGAAAAAACAAATATACCTAATAAAACAAAGACTATTAGAAAGAGAGTCATGAAAACATAGAAACATGATGCAGAAGAGGTATAACTACTTTGGTACCACAAAGTAGTTCATGGGATTGGAAAAACAATCTCACTACAAGTAGAAAAGATTACTATTCTAAGCCATAGATAATGATGGACTCAGATTAAAGACTTAATGTAAAAATCTAAATTCTAAAGTATATAATTCAAAATGTAGACTACCTTTATTATATTTAACAAGACCCAGAAACCATAAGGTAAAAAAATTATACAACAATGTTAGTTTCTGCACAACAAAAGGCACCATTAACAAAATTAACACACTATGACACTAATATTCTAAACTAGATAAAAGATGTCTACAAATCAACCAAGAAAAGATATGAACTCTAATTAAAGAAATGGGTGAAAGATATAAACAGGTAATTTACTGGAGACATTTAAAATGGCCCTAATGGAATACAAAGAAATGTTGCAACGCATTAGTAACTGGAGAATGCAAATTAAAACAACATTAAGATACCACTTAACCCATATCAGATAGGCAAAAATTAGAAAAGCAGATAAAGCCAAGTGCTGGCAGGAAGATGGAGAAATAGGATCCACTGGACACACAGACAAAAGAGCCCAAATCTGGTAGTGCTTAATCAAATTACATGCAACAATTCACTCGTATGCATATGTCCAGAAAACTCTCCCACAGGACCACAGGAGAACAAGAACATAGCTATTCATCCCACTGTCTGTGGTAGTGGGGAGTTGAAGGTAATGTGGGTGCCCATTACTGAGGGAATAAGTCATTTACAGACAGTAGATGCAGTTATACACAAAGAATTAGATGTATACACAGAAATATCATCCTCAAACGGTTCCTAAATGAGGACAGGGGAGGATGGAGGGGTAAGAAGCAAAACAAAGACCACAGCACACCATTCAGGTAAATTTAACAATACACAGCCAAAAAAAATCCCACTATGTATTTATAAAGATACATCAAATATATTAGAACAGTGAACTAAGGGAGACTAAGTGCAGAAATGAGAAGTGGAGGTAAAAGAAAATTAATTCTAATTAATTTTAAAAGCTAAGAGAGAAGACTTGCACAAACCACTGTTGATGGTGTGTCATGAATTGAGATGTATGATTAACTCAATCCTCCCCACCTAAAGACTGAAAAATAAATTTGCCACATGTCATGCTCATGCCAATGCTTCAAAGCTAAGGATCAAAGAAAGCACACAGAATAAGAGCCTTAAAAAAAAAAAAAGGAAAGGAAACAAAGTTGAAGAAATTATACCTTAATAAGACTTAAGCATATGTTGAAATCAAACAACCAGCAGCTCCCAAACAAATGGCCTGAATGAAAACTGGTGCCCTGGTCTCCTGGTTCCATGAGTAAATAAAGCAGTGCTTTATAACCTTAAAATTTTAACAATTATTCTACACTTGATTTTATTAAAGTATGATAGGTTTCTTTGTGGCAGCTAAGTCAACTGAGATACTGATTGTACTTAAAATTGATCTAGCACTTCATCTCTGGTGTCTCAGTGATAAAATTCCCTTGCCAGTGAAAGAGATGCAGGTTCGATCCCTGGGTGGAGAAGATCCCTTTCAGTAGAAAATGGCAACCTATTCTAGCATCCTTGCCTGGAATATCCCAAGGACAGAGGCTACAGTCCACGGGGTCGCAAAGAGTCGGACACAACCTAGTAAGTAAACAACAACAACAAACATGACTAAGTATTAATTTGGCTTACATTTCATATTTACTACAATCAGTCTGTCCCTACTCCACCACCAGTCACCCAATGGCCATTAAGTCATACTAATGAATATTTAGGTAACAGATTAATCTGACCATAAAATAATCTGAGGACGTTTTTAAAGAAAAATTAACTTCATAAATTTCAACATAAACAGCACTGCTGAAAGGAATGGGAAAGTTATGCTTTTAAGCATCTGCTCCAACCCTATATACAGAAGAGAGCTAAATGCTAACTTCCTTCCTGTCCTTATCACCGTACACTCCCTTAGTATGCCCTTACTATGCAGCCATGAGATTAAGATACTTGCTCTTTGGAAGGAAAGCTATGACAAATCCAGTGTATTAAAAACCAGAGACATCAAGTTTGCTGAAAGGTCCTTAGAGTCAAAGCAATGGTTTTTCCATTAGTCATGTACAGATGTCAGAATTAGATCATAAAGGCAGCTAAACACCAAAGAACTGATGCTTTCTAACTGTAGTGCTGGAGAAGACTCTTGAGAATTTCCTGGACCACAGGGAGATCAAATCAGTCAGTCCTAAAGGAAATCAACCCTGAACACTCATCGAAGGATTGATGCTGAAGCTGAAGCTCCAATACTTTGGCTACCTGATACAAAGAGCTGACTCACTGGGAAAGACCCTAATGCTGGGAAAGACTGAAGGCAAAAGAAGAAGAGGGTTGCAGAAGATGAGATGGTGAGATAGCATCACTGACTCAATGGACATGAACGTGAGCAGATTAGGAAGATAGTGGAGGACACAGGAGCCTGGGGTGCTTCAGTCCATGGAGATGCAAAGTGTCCGTGGAGTTGCAAAGTGTCGGACACAGCTTAGCAACTGAACAACCACAACGAGGCCCTCTAGTTTCTGCATTCTAGAATCACATATAACCACTATTTAAGACCGGATCCAAAATCTAGATGAACAGCTCAAGACAGTTCCCCCTCCTCCACCATCCTTTTTTTATTCAAAAGCTTGTATCCAACAGTCAAAGTCACTCGAGATAAGCTTAAAAAATTCACATGTCACTTTGGAAAGTGATTCCAAGTATCTGAATTATGACACTATATTATTTATTCTCTTTAATTCAATCAAAAGGACTTAGTAGCCCTCACAATATAGAGATGAAGAACAGGGCAAATTACTAGTAGATTAAGAATCCCTCAAAGGGAAACACACCAATATTACAAAAGAGACTGAACAGTATTATATTATGTTCAGTTCAGTTCAGTTCAGTCGCTCAGTCATCTGCGACTCTTTGCGACCCCATCACCAACTCCCGGAGTTCACTCAGACTCACGTCCATCGAGTCGGTGATGCCATCCAGCCATCTCAACCTCTGTCGTCCCCTTCTCCTCCTGCCCCCAATCTCTCCCAGAATCAGAGTCTTTTCCAATGAGTCAACTCTTCGCATGAGGTGGCCAAAGTACTGGAGTTTCAGCTTTAGCATCATTCCTTCCAAAGAAATCTCAGGGCTGATCTCCTTCAGAATGGACTGGTTGGATCTCCTTGCAGTCCAAGGGACTCTTAAGAGTCTTCTCCAACACCACAGTTCAAAAGCATCAATTCTTCGGCGCTCAGCTTTCTTCACAGTCCAACTCTCACATCCACACATGACCACTGGAAAAACCATAGTCTTGACTAGACGAACCTTTGTTGGCAAAGTAATTTCTCTGCTTTTGAATATGCTATCTAGGTTAGTCATAACTTTCCTTCCAAGGAGTAAGCGTCTTTTAATTTCATGGCTGCAATCACCATCTGCAGTGATTTTGGAGCCCCCCAAAATAAAGTCAACCACTGTTTCCACTGTTACCCCACCTATTTCCCATGAAGTGATAGGACCGATGCCATGATCTTCGTTTTCTGAATGTTGAGGTTTAAGCCAACTTTTTCACTCTCCTCTTTCACTTTCATCAAGAGGCTTTTTAGTTCCTCTTGACTTTATGCCATAAGGGTGGTGCCATCTGCATATCTGAGGTTATTGATATTTCTCCCGCAATCTTGATTCCAGCTTGTGCTTCTTCCAGCCCAGCGTTTCTCATGATGTACTCTGCACAGAAGTTAAATAAGCAGCGTGACAATATACACCCTTGACATACTCCTTTTCCTATTTGGAACCAGTCTGTTGTTCCATGTCCAGTTCTAACTGTTGCTTCCTGACCTGCATATAGGTTTTTCAAGAGGCAGGTCAGGTGGTCTGGTATGCCCATCTCTTTCAGAATTTTCCACAGTTTATTGTGATCCACACTGTCAAAGGCTTTGGCATAGTCAATAAAGCAGAAATAGATGTTTTTCTGGAACTCTCTTGCTTTTTCTATGATCCAGCGGATGTTGGCAATTTGATCTCTGGTTCCTCTGTTACAATCAATTAATTTCCTCAATTATATGATAAAACATATATACACAAAACTATTTTACAGACAACTTCTCAGGAGTATTACTTCTATAAGCCAAAGATACATAAGACGGCAGACCATCTTAGATGCAATGTGTCCATGGGTATGCTAATTTAACTTATCTCACTCTGAAGAGCTCCACAGAAGCTACTAGCAGCTCTCTTTAAAACAACAACAAAAACAGACAGATATATAGCTCTCTTTGAACAAATGTATTTAACTATGTGAACGTCACAACTGGAGATGAGTGGGAATAAAGATCTGTATGTGGAAGCATGAGAAAATATCCACAGAAGAGTCTTATGCCTTTTAATGTTATCTGCAAATATAATGACAAACTGTGGAACACATAATAGAAAAACACACTCATCAGTTTTCTTTAAGAAACTGGAAATGTCTCTGATTCAAAATGACGGACGCAAGCATAGTTCATGAAGGACAAGAAAAATAAAATCTCAAATATTCACCAGTATTAATTGCTTTGGCTGAATAGAGGAAGGAAAAGGATCTTGAGTGTCTAATTTTTCAAAACAATCTACACTGAGTCTCAGTGCTAAAGAATTTGCCTGCCAAGCAGGAGACATGGGTTTGATCCCTGAGTCGGGTAAATCCCCTGGAGAAGGAAATGGCAACCCACTCCAGTATTCTTGCCTGGGAAATCCCATGGACAGAGGAGTCTGGTGGGCTACAGTCCATGGGGTCACGAAGAGTCGGACATGACTTAGCCACTGCTACTGCTGCTAAGTCGCTTAAGTCGTGTCCGACTCTGTGCGACCCCAGAGACAGCAGCTCACCAGACTCCCCCGTCCCTGGGATTCTCCAGGCAAGAACATTGGAGTGGGTTGCCATTTCCTTCTCCGATGCATGAAAGTGAAAAGTGAAAGTGAAGTCGCTCAGTAGTGTCCAACTCTTCATGACCCCATGGACTGCAGCCTACCAGGCTCCTCCGTCCATGGGATTTTCCAGACAGGAGTACTGGAGTGGGGTGCCATTGCCTTCTCCGACTAAACAACAACAAAATAGCTGACTTATATCATGTTCATTTCAGGTATACACCAACATGATTCAGTTTTATACATTTTTTCAAACTGTTTTCCATTACAGGTTATTACAAGATACTGAATATAGTTCCCTGTGCTATACAGTTCCTTATTGCTTTACATTATGTATATTAGTTTGTACCTATTAATCCCATACTCCTAATCTACCCCTCCCCCATTTCTCCTTTGGTTAACCATAAGTTTGTTTTCTATGTCTGTGAGTCTGTTTTGCAGAGATTCATTTGTATTATTTTTTATATTCCACATATAAAGTGATATCGTATAATATTTGTCTTTCTCCGACTTACTTCACTTACTATGGTATTCTCTAGGTTCATCCATGTTCCTACAAATGGCAGAAAGATCATTTTAGACTGTAAATTCTCCTAGGGTAGGGGACAAGAGTTTTTCTCTTAACTTTTTACCCAGTCTTACACTTTACACAACAACAGCTAGATTGAATGTTGCATCTCATCCCTTCCACAAGGGCAAAGAATACACCTTGGGTTTCTTTGTACATCACTCTCACCTCCACGGCCAAAACATGTCAGGTGACTTGCAAGAGCTATGGATTAATAAAATAATATTTTTTTAAAGCATCAACTGCTGACTAATCCAATTGTTAGGACAAAACTAGTATACCCAGAAAGTATTTACTCTTCAACTTTTTATAGTTCATTACATCCTCTTCTCTTCTGTGCCTATTAACTTCTAAGTTACAGGAGAGGAAAGAAAAGGAAAAATGAAATGTTATCCAAAAACCTAAATGATTCACTCAGTGGGAGACTAGTTAATAAGAAGTTTGTCCTTTTCCATAGTAGGGGTTAGGGGTCACCTATTTATCTGCATAGCAAATGTGGAACTAAATCAACGTTGGTACATGATACTGGGTATGGAGAGAAGTTATACACGAGCACAAAGTGCCTTCACAGTGTGCCCTCAACTGTGCCTGACACCCCCATTCTAAAGGCCCTCTATCTCACCCTCTTTAGGAAATAAATCTATAGTCTTCTCCTAGGATGAAGAATTCTCTTGGCTGCAGGGAGGGAGAGGATCTGTGAGTATCAACTTTTCTTAAGCAAACTTTCAAGGCATCTTCCTATTTGTAACCTACTTTTACTCCCATCACCAGAGGAAACTGATCAACCCCATCCCTAAACTTTTTGGACTTTCACAGTGGAGATCGCCCTGTTTCCCCATTGCCACTTAGGATTCAGCTTTCTCAGGGCTGCTCAGTCAGCTATCACTTACCCACCTGCTTTCCAAATTTCAGAATTTTGTTGCTGTTGTCTCTCCTGCAGTTCTGTTTTATCCTGAGTTACTGCTATATTTTTTTTCCTTTACTGTCATTAATTGAAGTGTGATAAAGAACAGAGGTTGTTAGGCATATTAATTTAGCCATTTCTGACTGGAAACTCTTCAAACTGTTCTTGAGATACTCCTCATTGGTGGAAAACAAGTTCAGAAATACAGAGCTGCCAACTGAGTGACTTCAAGCAAACTACCCCACCTCTCAGAACCTCAATTTCCACATCTGTAAAAATATCAGAACAGAGAATTTCTAAGGTTCCTTTCAATCCTGCTGCTGCTGCTGCTGCTAAGTCGCTTCAGTTGTGTCTGACTCCGTGCGACCCCAGGAACGGCAGCCCACCAGGCTCCCCCGTGGGATTCTCCAGGCAAGAACACTGGAGTGGGCCGCCATTTCCTTCTCCAATGGATGAAAGTGAAAAGTGAAAGTGAAGTCACTCAGTCGTGTCCGACTCCTAGCAACCCCATGGACTGCAGCCTACCAGGCTCCTCTGTCCTGATGCTGCTGCTGCTAAGTCGCTTCAGTCGTGTCCAACTCTGTGCGACCCCGTAGACGGCAGCCCACCAGGCTCCCCCATCCCTGGGATTCTCCAGGCAAGAACACTGGAGTGGGTTGCCATTTCCTTCTCCAATGGGTGAAAGTGAAAAGTGAAAGTGAAGTCGCTCAGTCGTGTCCGACCCTCAGCGACCCCATGGACTGCAGCCTACCAGGCTCCTCTGTCGTAGGAGTGTATAATTCTCAATTACACCCTTGGCGGAAGCACAGAAGCTTTTAAATCACCTTGATGTCCTTAGCCAGTGCTGCCATATTAGAACTATTTAATTTTTTCTATTATTTGTGTTGTCTCTAAGGGTAAAGGAGATTAATAAAACAATGCAATCTCCAGAAGTTTTTGAACTAGATTGAGTTAATTTATTTCATTAAACCCTATACATCTTGAAATCTGTGACAATTTATATCGGATTGTGTTGATGCTCACTCTTTACTATCTATAACACTACAATTTGTATACTTAGTTTTTCTTCTTTTAAAAAAACAACAAAAGTTGAACAAATCAGTGTGCCAATTATACAGCAGAGAGGCAAAAGCAAGTTCAACTTTAGGAAAAGCAACAAGAACGCCAGACTCCATTTACTAAGATTCACAAAGTTTACATAACTATATTCTCCCAGGGCTAAGCAGACAGTGCACATAAAGGCAGTCACAATAATGGAAATACATTTTTCTTAGCTTTTGCCCTTCATGGGTTCCAGCAGATGCCTCAGGGCCTATCTCCCCTAGAGCAGCCCAGGAGCCACAGTTCAGCAGGAGACAGCCACCATCGTGCACTCCTCGTAGTGTCTGCTGCCTGGGGAGGCCCTGCCACTGCTGTGAGAACATCAGAGTCCCTACCAAGAACGGTATAACCGATGCTTCACGTCTGCCAAGCTACGAGCACAGAGCAGCAATGGCTTCCACCCAAAAGTAGAGATATCACCCAAACCACAGCCACACCCGCCAGGGATCTACTAAGTCTCACTGTTACCCACACACAACCCTTGGGAAAGCAGCTCCTGCACCTCTACCTGGACCACGTGCAGGAGGCCAGACAGAGACAAAAATTACATTTCAGAGCTTCCCAGACAGTTTTGCTCAATCCATCTCATTTGCCTCTCAAAGTACCATGAAGTCCCAAATCTCACCCATAAAGGATGAGATTACTGTTCCCATTTTATAAATAAAGAACCAAGACTTAGCAATTCAGTAAGTCTCACAATATATATTATCATTTGGGACAATAAGTTCAGTCTTCCTACTGTAATGTTAGTTCTATTATTCATAATGTTTATTCTATGTAAGTCTGCCTAAACCCTCCAAGGAGGAAGACATATCAAAAGATGAGTAGTTAGTATAAAGATGAAAGTCAGAGACGTGAAGCAGAATAAAAGGTACCAAGAATGAGAGAGAAGCAAAGTCAGGACATGCGCTAAATCAACAAAGATTTAATTTCTAAAGATGTGTGTGTGGTCGCTGCTGTTGTTCAGAATAATTTCTTGAACAGTTAATAAAATGCAGCTAGAACCAGGCTTTGATTGGGGAGAGGGCTTCCTAGGTAGCTCAGTGGTAAAGAATCCGCCCGCAATGCAGGAGATGCAGGTTCGATCACGGGGTCAGGAAGATCCCCTGGAGGAGGAAATGGCAGTCCACTCCAGTATTTTTGCCTGGAGAATCCCATGGACAGAGGAGCCTGGCAGGCTACAGTCCATGGGGTCACAAAGAGTTGGATATGACTGAAGCAACTTAGCATGCACGTACGCATACTGCTTAGAAGGGAACCTGCCAAGAAGCAAAGGGAGAGAAGGGTTACTCTGCTTAGTTGGAGGCACCTACAAAAGGAGGAGATCAAGAGGTGCCAAAGAAGCGTAGAGTAAAAAGAAACAACAAAAGATAAAAGGTCAAATAAGCTGGAAAAAATAAATATTAAGGATGACAGAGGGACTTCCCTGGTGGTCCAGTGGTTAAGACTTCACCTTCTAAGGCATGGGGTTTGATCCCTGGTCAGGGAACTAAGATCTCATGCGCTGGCAGCCAAAATACATAAAACAGAAGCAATATTGTAACAAATTCAATGAAGACTTTAAAAACGGTCTACATCAAAGGAAGGCTTTAAAAAAAGAAAAAGGATGACTGGCAATGGAACAAGTGAGGGTAAAGTTACAAGTCAGAGGTGACAAGCAGAAAAAAGACCAGCACGAGAAGAAAAGCTGAGATAAAGGACAGTTCAGGAACTTCCAGTCAGAGACAGCAGAATGGGGGTGCCTGGCCCCTGCAAACCTCACTACGTAACAGTGACAGGGGAAAAATTAAACTCTAACCCACAAGGGAAAAAAACGACTGAAGATACAGCAGCAACAAAATTTTTACATTTGGAAAGCAGGTGGATAAATGATAGGTGACTGAGCAGACCCAAGCAAGCTGCATCCTAAGTGGCAACGGGGAAGCAGGGCAACTTACGCTGCGAAAGTCTGAAAGGCTCAGGGACAGGCTGGATCAGTTCCCTCTGGAAATGGGGGTGAAAGTAGGTTTCAAACAGGAAGGTTTGTTGAAGGTTTGTTTAAAGCAAAGTTAGACTCACAGACCTCTCCTTTCCTCCATGAAGCCAAGAGAATGCCCTTTCTTCACCCTAGCAAAAGACTGTGTGTTAGTCGCTCAGTCATGTCCAACTCTTTGCAACCCCATGAGATGTAGCCCACCAGGCTCCTCTGTCCGTGGGATTTTCCAGGCAAGAATACTGCAGTGGGTTGCATTTCCTTCTCCAGGGGATCCTCCTGACCCAGGGACTACAGATTTATTATCTAGAAGGCAAAACAGAGCATCTTTAGAATAAAGGACACCAGCACAGCTAGGGGGCAGGCCTCATACTGAAAAACAAGACGCCATGTAGAGATGCCTTTCAGAGATGCACTCAGCCAAAGTTAAAGAGTAAAACTCAAAAAGGTGAAGACATGGAACCCAGAAAACAGAGTCTGTAACACAAAAACAAAGGAAATCCCTAGGTAGCCAGAGAAAGGTGATCCTTACAGAGTGGGAAAAAATACTTACAAATCTCCTTTTGCCACTACATGGATGGACCTTGCGGGCCTTATGCTAAGTGAACGAAGTCAGACAGAAACACAAATACTGCACAGTATCACCTATATGTGGAATTTTAAAAAGAAGTCAAACTCACAGAAAACAGACAGCAGAAACGTGGTTGCCAGTGGCTGTGAGGTGGAGGAAACAGGGGAGATGGTAAGATGACACAAACTTCCAGCCCTAAGATGTGTAAGGTCTGAGGATCTAATGTAAAACCTGGTGACTACAACCGATAACACTGTAGTGTATAACTGAAATTAGCTAAAAGAGAACTTAAATGTTTTCACCAGAAAAATTAATTAATGAAATGCATACATACACATGTAAAGTGATAAATGCGTTCAAATTAACCAGAGGGGCAAATCCTTTCACAACATATATGCTTTCAAATTACTACAATGTATACTTTAAATATCCTACAATTTTATGTCAATTATAAAGCTAAAATTTTTAAAACATTTACAAATCATAGATCTAATAAGGAGTTAATATTCAGACTATATAAAGAACTCCCACACCTCAACAATTAAAAAATTGAATAACCTGATCAAAAAAATGGGCAAAGGACTTGATTAGACATTTCCCTAAAGATAATATGGCCAACAAGGGGCCTTCCCTGGTGGCCCAGAGATTAAGAGTCCACCTTGCAATGCACGGACACTGGTTCAATCCCTGGTCCGGGAAGACCGCACGTGCCACAGGGCAAAAAGCCTGAGCACCACAATTACGGAGCCTGAGCTCAGAGCCGGCGAGTGCAACCACTCAGCCCACGCGCTACAACTGCTGAAGCGCAATGCCCTAGAGCCTGTGCTCCCCAACAAGAAAAACCACCGCAAGAAGCCTGCCCACCACAACCAGAGAAAGCCCACACAGAGCAACCAAGACCCAGCAAAGCCAAAAATAAAAACACAGAAATATTTTTTGAAATAATAAATGGCCAACAAGGATATGAAAACAGGCTCAACATCACTAATTATCACGGAAATGCAAACCAAAAACACAGTGACTTCAAATACACACCACTATATATAAAATAAAGAGAACGGAAAATAAGTGCTGGCAAGGATGCAGAGAAATCGGAACACCTGTACACTATTCATGTAAGTCGTAAAATGGTACAACTGCTATGGAAAACAGTATGATGATCACTCAAAGAATTAACTATGCAACTACTATGTAATACAGTAATCCCACTTCTGAGTACACAGCAAAAAGAACTGAAAGCAAGGTCTCAAAGAGGAGATACGTGCACACCCATGTTCACTGCAGCATCATTCACAACAGCCTAGATGCAGAAGCAACCTAAATGTCCATTGATGAATCAATACAGGAAATGCAATATATATGAATAAAATGAAATATTACTTAGACTTAAAAAGGAAGGAAACTGTGACACATGCTACGGCATGGATGAACCTTGAGGACATTATACTAAAGTGAAAGAAACCTGTCACAAAAAGACAAATATTGAGTGATTTTACTTATATAAAGACTCCTCTGTCCATGGAATTCTCCAGGCAAGAATACTGCAGTGGGTAGCCATTCCCTTCTCCAGGGGATCTTCCCAACCCAGGGATGAAACCCGGGTCTCCCACTTCGCAGGCAGATTCTTTACCGTCTGAGCCACCAGGGAAGTCCCCTATATAAGGTACCTAAAGTAGTCAAACCCATAGAAATGGAAAGTAGAATGGAGGTTACCAGTGACTGGTAACCAGGAGGAAGGAAAAGAGGGAGTTGTTTGACGAGAAGACAATTTCAGATTTGCAGGATGAAAAAGTTCTAGTGATTTCTTTCACAACAATATAACGTACTTACACTATGTACGCTTAAAAATGGTTAGGGTGGTAAATTTTATGACGTGTTAATTAGCACACACAAATAAAGCTTAGGTGGGAAACAAGCAAGTAAGTGGTTAAGAAAAGATGCGTGGAGGAAAGGCTTAATGAATAACACAGGCCCTCTGGGGCATATGAATCAATTCACTGTAAACAAACTCTCCTGGCTGCTAACAAGGCACTGCCCTAGGTTCTTTGGGGATGACAAAGATGAATGAGACTGCACTCCTGCCCAAGAACTGACAAGCTTGGGGGAAGACTTACTGGGCTCTCAACCGTAAGACCAAGCAGTACACGGTAAGCTCTAGACTTATAGGTGTAAGAGCTGTACTAGAATAGAGAAGGTAGAATTTGATTCCTAAAATGAAGACAGAGAAAAACACCTGTATAAAAACACGAATAGACATAGCAGGAGACAGAAGATGCCAACACTGCCCACAGTGAGCTCAGAGTCCAGAGTTCACAGTCTAATGAAAGAGGCAGACAAGCAAGGCACAAAACAGCACTACAGGAGGGTTGAGAAAAGGGGCAAAGAGGTGGCACACGAAAGACACCTCGAACCCAGGCCCAGGAGGGAGCTGATAAGGGAAGGAGTCACCTGAACTCTGACAGAAAAGATAAGAATGGCAAAAGAAGTGAACTGTGTCAAAGAACACAGATGTAAAGATACACAACTTGTTCCAGGACCCACAGAGGACTAGAGAAGCAGGCAGGCAGGGCACGGGAATTGATTCTAAAAGTTCAAAAAACCGAAATAGCCTAAGTGTCCAAGAATGGGGGATGGGTTAAATATGTTATAAGCATACTATGAAACAGCATGCAATTACCGAAAATGATTCTGAAGAACAGATTATTAAGTGTCCTTTCAATAGAACTTACCACTCTGCCCCACACCCACCTCCCCCCAAAAAAACCCCAGTGTTATATCTATTAGTAGATTTATTTCCGCATCCCTGATTGCCTATACAAGTATCTACTAAGCAGATTACAAAAGAGTATGATTCCATTTGGCAAAAAGATAAAAAGGAAGAAAAAGACATAGATGTAAAACTATATTAAGTCCTTACATACACGAATATATCCCTGTGCATGTGTGGCTCTGTGCGTGTGTGTCTGACTTTAGGGATATATAACAAAATACTAACAATAATTTGCTCTGTGGAACGTACATGGGTAGTTTTTCATCTTGTTTTTGCATAGCTGTGATTTTTCACTTTTCCAATGAGTATGCATTGCTCAGTATCGGGAAACATTTAACCAAATTCAAATCTAAAGTAAGTGAACTGATCTCACACAGAAGCAGCAGAAAAGCAAAACAATCAGAAGTCATTCAGTACAGAGATGAACAGATTTTCACACGTCCAATCCCCGAAGACAGCACAGTAATATACAGTACAGGGCAAGAGACATTCAAAATAATGAACCCCAGGTTATTAATAAAAGGTTAAACTATGCTGCTATGTTTAAGAAATTAGAGAAATATGTCATGCAATTTAGGTTGATTGCCATCATCCATGACTCAAATTTAAATAGATTCTGCTCTTAAAATGTGCTTATGGTTAAGTATCAGTCATCTGGGAAATCTATTAATGTACATTCAAAATACCACATTACTCAATAATAATAAAAGGATTACTATCACATTTTTATTGCTTTATTCTTTTGAATCAACTCCCTGACTGATGTAATATTTGATACCTTAAAAAGAAAACGCATGGGCTTCCCTGGTGGCTCAATGATAAAGAATTCGCCTGCCAATGCAGAAGATGCAGGTTCAATCTCTGATCCAGAAAGATCCCACATGTGGCAGAGGAAGGAGCAACAAAGCCCATGCGCCCCAACTGCTGAAGCCTAAGCACCCCAGAGCCTGTACTCCACAAGAGGAGAAGCCACCGCAGTGAGAAGCCTGTGTACCGCAACTAGAGAGTAGCCACTGCTCCCCTCACCTACAGAAAAGTCCACACAGCAACGAAGACCCAGCACAGCCAAAAATTAATACATATTTTGGGAAAAAAAGCATAAGTGACAGAAGTCACAAAAGGCCACATACTATTATTTCATTTATATGAAAATTCCACAATAAGCAAATCCATAAAGACAAAAAAAAAGTTTGGTGATTGCCCAGAGCAAGGCAAGAGGGAAACGGGAAATGATTTTTAATGGTTTGGGGTTTCTTTATGGAATGCTGAAACTACCTTAAAATTAGACAATGTTGAAGATTGCACAACTGTGTAAAAACAGTAAATAGCATTAAATTAATTGTATAATTACTTTAAAAGTGTGAATTTTGGGGGCATGTAAATTACATCTCTATGTAAGTTACACCACCAGGGCTTCCCTGGTGGCTCAGTGGTGAAGAAATTGTCTGCCGGTGGCAGGAGATGCAGGAGATATGAGTTCAATCCCTGGGTCAAGAAGATCCCCTGCAGAAGGAAATGGCAACCCAGTCCAGTATTCTTGCCTGGGAAATCCCATGGAGAGAGGAACCTGGCAGGCTACAGTCAATGGAGTTGCAAAGAATTGGACATGACTTAGTGACTAAACAACAAGAACAAAATTATATCTCAATAACACTGGGAGCTTCCCTTATAGCTCAGTTGGTAAAGAATCTGCCTGCAATGCAGAAGACCTGGGTTCGATTCCTGGGTTGGGAAGATCCTCTGGAGAAGGAAATGGCAACCCACTCCAGTACTCTTGCCTAGAGAATCCCACAGACAGAGGAGCCTGGCAGGCTACTGTCCATGGGGTCGCAAGAGCCAGACACGACTTAGCGACTAAACCACCACCACCAACACTGTTATTAAAAGAGAGAGAGATAAAGAATACAAAAGTTGACCAAAAGGAAGCTTGACAAAAGGCCCAAGTGTTTAATTCCTCATATGTAAATGAAAATAACAATACCTATCTTGCAAGGTTTTCACAGAAATAATATAAATAGAGCACTCAGCACAGTGTCTGGCACAAAGCAGGTAGGTATTCAATAAATAGAACTGATTGTTAATATATACATTATGTAAGCTGCTTTGACTACAGACTTCAAAACAAAGATATGACAGAATCTAGTCCTCAATATACTGTGTTTTGAAAACACTACTGATAAACCTTAAATTTGTAGCTAAATGGAACCCCTAGGAAAACAGCAATTTGTCACTTGCTTTGAGAAGTGTGTAGGCAGCACCTGTCGCCGGCCTACACAGTGTTTACCAACTGCACAAACTTGGCCAATGCGTTGCCTATAGATTAACAGTCCCAGTAAGCACTGCCTGACAAACCACTCCTTTCCCACAGAAGCAGCACGGTTTAGGATCTGGTTCGGGGATTCCCTGGTGGTTCAGTGGTGGAGAATCCGCCGGCTGATGTGGGAGACACAGGTTCAGTCTCTGATGAGGAAAGATCTCACACGCTGACAGCAACTTAAGCCCATGCGCCACAACTACTGAGTCTGCGCTCTAGAGCCTGGGAGCCAGGCACTCTGGAAGCCCACGCAGCCTACTGAAGCCCACGCAGCCTACAGCTCGCGCTCAGCAACTAGAGAAGCCACCGCAACGAGAAGCCCATGCGCCACAACTGGAGGGCAGCCCCCGCTCGTAGTAACTGAAGAAAAGCCCGCGCAGCAACAAAGAACCAGCACAGCCAAAACAAATCTGGGAGAACCAGACTCTACTCATTTCCTCATGTTTAAGGCAATTTTTCACTAAGGTAAAATGAATCATGAGATATGAAGAAACCTGCTAGGTTATCCAGACCATTCCCCTCAGAAATCCTAGAATATGGTAAACTTTTATAGACCTAGTAATATAGTAATGATTATAAAGAATATTTTAGAGGTTACTTGTTCTTTCTGAGTAGATTTCTCTCATGAAATAGTCATACGTAGATTCTGAGTAGTTCAATTTCTTGATTCACTTGTGAATGTCACAGTCTCATGAAAAAGATGAATGGAGGAAAAAAGAAAAAAATCAATGAAGAAACTGGCCAAATCTGCAAGGAACTTCAAGTCTCAAAAAGCAAGCTGGAGGAAGCTTAGCTTGGTGCTCTGTGACGACCTAAAGGGGTGGAATGGGAGGATGGGACGGAGACTCAAGAGAGAGGGGATACATGTATACACGTGGCTGATTCACGATGCTGTACAACAGAAACTAACACTGTAAAATAATTATATTCCAATTAAAAAAAAAAAAAGTTGGTCCTACAAATACACCACTATTAATCCCAAATTTAAAACCCAGGCAATCTCATCAAAAATTTAAAAACTTAATGTTATCCATTACACACAAAACTAGTCAGGCCTAACAAACAAAACTCACAGTTTCTAGGCATCTCCTTTGCCTTTACTAAGCAAAGAACTAACACAGCATACGGCTGCTATTCAGAGGGCTGACGGGGGACTGAAGGAGGAAAATAGAAGCCTTGATACCTGCAAACTGAAGAGTCTCTATAAAATCTAAAATTGCCAGTGACACTTAAGGGAAGGGAAGGAAATCCCCAAATCTGATACAACTAGGCATTTTGATTATTATATCTGGAACAGGACTTCTCCTTTGTTACATGCAGATCTTAAATTTCCATATTAAAAAAGGAACAGGTCACAAGATTCAATTCTTTAAAAATTATTCAGAAGGAAACAAAATTAAGAGCACAGAGACATAAGCTAAATATTTCTACATATAAAGATTACTATAAAATAAATTTAAACTGGGAATCATAAACAACTAACCATACAGCTTCTTTAACAGCCCCAACTCTCATCTCTGACTCGCTCAGTGGAAGAGAATTCCAATTTACAGTCCAAACTGGAGTGGCTGCACTGAGAGTTTCGTTGCTCTGGAGTACTTTCTTTGCTCTGTTTCAAAGGTCATCATGCAGTTGGTTAATTATCATAAAATTTAAACTTTAACTAAGAGACATGAACAAGCTGTAACTTGCATTGAGGAAACCTGAACATATATTACTGCCACACTAGAAAATTACACATTTCCAGAACAAATCCAGTCACTTCTTAAAGAACTGAAGAACTATTCCTGTACACTGTGATGTTTGAAAAACACTTCTTCGTGTCTTCCATTTCAAAATGCAAGTAGTACAATGCATCTTGTAGCTTAATTGAATGTCCAACTGCACTAACGCTGTTTGCATAAATTTATGTACACATATACAGGAGTATGCATATAAATACACAGAATTTTAAAGGGCATCTTTTTTATGAGTAGCTAGTTGCATCTGTGCCCCGCCTTACTGTTCTCCATTAATTTTCTTTTCTCTTAAGGTTGCTTTATTTGAAAATCACTGTAAAGGGCACACAATAAATGCAAAAGTCATCCATAATTATCCACCACAGTAAGAAGAGAAAGTTCCTTACTCGGTCTCTCTAAGCCCAATTCCAAAGTAAATTACCATTAAGATTAAAGTGTTTTTCTATGCTTATACAAACATTTAATATGTACACTCTTTTAAACAAAACTGAAATTCTGTTATACATACATGTCACAGCCTGATTATTTTCACTTATCAGACATTTCTTAGCTCAGTACATGTATAACTCATTTTTTTTAAAGAATGAAGAGTAAAGATGAGCCACAATTTCACTATTTTTCTAGTTTGTTTCCCACTTTTGCTCTTAAAGCAGTATTGATACTTAGATTAACATTTTAAAATATATATTTTTACTGTCCTTGTTGCCATTTTTGTGCAAGAGACTGCTAGACATGCAACTGCTAGATCCCAAGTTACAGGATATTAACCCTGCTCTGAGCTACTGCCAAATTACCTTCTAAAAAAGATGGTACCAATTAATATCCCCATTAAGCGTTCTTAAGTGATTCTTGTCTAGTGTTGTACAGTCATCATTAAATTACACTGGGAAATTATTACTTCCTAGATATCTTTCAATCTTTTGAGCCAAACTTTAATTTTAACTACCAAACAAATTAATAATCAATGGTTAAACATACAAGTTTGTCCTTTCTATAAAAAGGACACTCCCTTCCTCCCCCAAAAGGGAGTGAAATTGTTTAGAAAGTGGTGTTTTCTCTACAGCCAAGAAATGAAAGGGCTTCAACTAAGTTCGTGGTTAACAGTGCCACGAACCTCAATGGGGGAGGGGAGTAAAAAAAGGCAAGGTAAACTGTTAACCTTTGAATAAGCAGCTTCAGTAAAGTGGGGAATAAAGACAAACAGGAAGTGGCATCTTTTTTGTTTTGTAAATAATGCATTTCTAAATTATTTATACATAAAATCAGTTGTAAGTTCAAAAGCAACACCTCATTTAAAGATTCGTTCTCCACTGCCTGCTACATTAGCCCCTGAAAACTGACACACAGGGCCAAGATGGGATCATTCTTGGTTCGGAAGTATCCCTATTTGAGAGCCGACACTTGTTAGGCACCTAGTATCTGCAAAACACTGGCAGATAATTTTACTGGCATGTAAAATGCTTTACATGCATTACTCTATTTAATCCTAACAAGTATGTGAAGAAGGTATTACTGAACTCATTTTCCAAATAAGAAAACTGAGACTCCTGAAGAACAAAATAACTTGCCTAAAAATAAGGGCTGGAGATACCTGAAGGTGAGACATACGTGTCCTCTTCCTGCAACAAAAGCAGATGTATCTATCCAGTGATCTTAGGCACGATCTCAGAATTCTCCACGACACGCACCTCCAATTGACAGGAAGGAGTAAGTATCTAAAACCATATGCCAACCCTGCAGTAAACCACGCTGCCTCTCATTTAATACTAGTCTGTGGTATTTCCTAAAGGACAGGACTAACTTTTGCTATCTGTGCCTATTTGCACAAGTGTGCATACACAATGAACTGTTTTCATCTTGTTTGAGACAGGAAGCACATCTGGCTGGCCTAGGACAGGGTAAGATGATGGAATCAATACAGAGTGGAAACAAAGCTGACAGACGCACAGCAGCCCACTATGTCCCACTGTACTCAGATCTTTTCCATAGAAGGAACTGCGAAATCACGAGGGGGGATCCTGCTTTTCTTCTCAGTAAATTCCTCAATAAATCTTCCTTTATCTGTACTCTGATTTTTCTATTAAAAAGGTGTTCCATAAGTATATTCTGTAAGTCTTTTTTTAAAAGTGTAAAGAAATTCTGAAATTTACATAATTCATACTTGTATGCAAAATGTAACTAGGTAAAGCAAAAAAGCCAAGATATTATAAAAGTAAATTATAATTTTAAAATAACTTTGTGTGACACTATTTGTCCACCCAAAATAGTTCACTGAACCCCTAAACCATACACCAAGTATTCTCCTAGACCACACATGAAGTCACTCAGTCATGTCCAACTCTTTGCAACCCCATGGACTATACAGTTCATGGAATTCTCTAGGCCAGAATACTGGAGCGGGTAGCCTTGCCCGTCCTCAGGGGAATCTTCCCAACCCAAGGATTGAACGCAGGTGTCCCGTATTGCAAGCGGATTCTTTACCAGCTGAGTCACAAGGGAAGCCCAATAATACTGGAGTGGGCAGCCTATCCCTTCTCCAGAGGATCTGTCTGACCCAGGAATCGAACCGGGGTCTCCTGCATTGCACGCGGATTCCATATACCAAGTATTTTCCTAGACCACAGGAACAGAAAAATAAACAAGATTCAGTCCTTGTCCTTAAGAAGCTTTTCTAGTATGAAAGACATGCAAAGTATTACATATATCTTGCATGATAAATAGAGGTTAGCAAACTTTTTCTTAAAGGGTCAGAAAGGAAATATTTTAGGCTTTACTGACCAAAGGCAAAATCAAGACTGTTGTGTAGGTACTTATGTGTTTAGTCGCTAAGTCATGTCCAACTCTTTTGAGACCCCGTGAATGGTAGCCTGTCAGGCTCCTCAATCTATGGGATTTTTTTAAACTGAGGAACAAAAAAGAAAAAAAAAAAGAAAGAAAGAAAGGGACGGAGGAAGGGAGGGAGGGAAGGACAAAGAAGAAACATTTTCCCAGGCTTTAAGAACTAAAACTAGACCACTAGTAGCTCTCCCCTAGACCACTGTAAGTGGTCTTGGAGCTAAAAGGAGCTTCAGTTCAGTTCAGTCCGTCAGTCGTGTCCCACTCTGTGACCCCATGGACTGCAGCACGCCAGGCCTCCTTCTCCATCACTAACTCCCGGAGTTTACTCAAACTCAAGTCCATACCCAAAATCTATCTTTTAAATAACATGGGCTACCCTTCTAACATAGAAATTTCAGCAAGTCGCTCCTTTGCTTAAAATTCTTCAAGGGCTCTCACCTACTACAAAATGAAATACAAACTCATTAAAATGACACACATGCTCTTACTGATTCTTCAGGCTCACCTAAGGCCACTCCCCTTTACCTAGCCGATGCTGACTCAAACCTCAGACCTGAAGTTCCATGAACGGCCAATGTCTCTTCCGTTCCCATGCCTCCTTCTGTCTTCCTTCATCTTGTCCACTTGGCTATCTCCCATTATCTTCAAGTCTCAGGTTGAGCATTGTTTTCTCCAAAAGGTAAAACTTGGTTCCAGGGACAGAGCCTGTTAGTTATTCTGCACAATTCACCCTCCTCATCTAAGTTAGGGAACTCTTATTTTTAGCCAAGCACGTGGGTAGGACCCCTGTCTTTAGCTAACAACAGGGGTTACATAATGAAGCTCTCACCGATGTAATGTAAGCCCAAGTGTCCATGGACCTTCTTTATGAGACAGGTCTATGCCTCCTCTTCATTCCTTTCCCCATCCCACTGCCTGAAAGAAGAGGCTCCATCTCAGACTACGAAGCTGGACACACGCATGGTGGAACACTAACATGGATACTCTAACACCATGAAACACCACACAAGCCCCAGGCCACCTAAGCAAGCAGTTACCTGAGAGGGAAGCAAACTTCTATCTCACATTAAGTCACTGCTAATTTGGGCTTCCTATCTATCTCAGCTGAACCTAACTCTAACTAATACAGAACATTCCTGGTATTTCTCACAGCAGCACCATTTGTGAGGGTTGCCATTTGATAGGGGTTGTCAACTGCTGTGTGTGTCTTCTTCTAGTTGAGACTGGGGGTTCCCAAAGAGGGAGCTAATCTAATGTGCCCCTAGCCTTGCACAGGACCTGGCACACTGTCTTGGCACACTGTTATGCATGCTAAGTCACTTCAGTCGTGTCTGACTCTTTGCGACCCTGTGGACTGTAGCCCTCCAGGCTCCTCTGTCCATAGGACTGTCCAGGCAAGAGTACTGGTTGCCATGCCCTCATCCAGGGAATCTCCCTGATCCAGGGACCAAACCCAAGGTTCTTACGTCTCCTGCATTGGCAAGCAGGTTCTTTACCACTAGCGCAACATGGGAAGCCCATCTTGGACATTAATAGGGATTTATCGAATTTAATTACATTGACAACCAAGTACCACGCCATTAACTTCATTAACTTTATCTTGCCCCTTTTCTTTTTAGTCCCAAATATGAGAGGACTTCCATTCCCTTTCTCAGTATTTCTCCCAATCTTCTGTCCCAAATCTCAAACTGAGCTATTTTTTTCCCTTTTGAACATTGCCGATTGAACATAAAATGTATTTTTACGAAATGACAGTGTTCTCAGCATCTCTTCCATGTCGGCAACTCTAAAAGATCAGAGGTAAATTCATCACTGATTCAAAGGCCCGTATTAAGTACACGTCAGGCACCATAAAATCAGCTTAGAATATTAATTAGGCTTCCCTGGTTCCTGGCTCCCAGGCTTTGTTCAGTTTTTCTAAGAGGACCCACCCCTAGCCCAACAAGAACTGTGCTTTAAGGGGACTTGCGCTAAAGAACTCCACGTTTGTGAGATTTGCCTCAAACCAGACAGTGATGTGCCTGTACCTTCTCCATTCTCTATCTGTGCCTCTCCAACCTATTTACTCCAGCCCTTCCAGCCTAAAGCAGCTTTTCCTGCCCTGACTCTCCCAATTTATTTCCTGGTCTATATCCTATCTCCCTAGTCCCTTCATGGAAACTTTGTACACAGCCTTCTTGATAACTGACCTCTGACTGGGTCCTGCCCACTCTTTTTGAATACTATTTCAGGAGGCAAAGGCAGTATCCTCAGTTTCGTATCAGTCTCTCCCCAACACAGACACATCAACCCTTTTAGGGGATGTGATGTAATGGGGAAAGCACTGGCTTAATAGCCTGAGGCATGGACACGTACAGCCTTTAAATAAACCGCCTGAGCTTCAGTTTCCTCAAATATAAAATGGGGATTCTCTCCATCCATTAGTTACTGTAAGGATTAGAGAAAATTCATGTAAAAGGCCAAGGGCAATGGCCAACATAGAAAATTTTCAGTCATCATGACTTATTTTAATACAAAGAGGTAAATATTATAACAGATCTAAATCTTGTAATAAATTATAACAATTAATATTAATAAGGAAAACCTAGTTATAGTTCCACAAAACTTATTAAGCACTAACTCTAAATTATGCTAGGTACTGGAATTGTTAACTGTAAACAAGGAAGTACCTGCCCTCAAGGGGTTTACATTCAGATATGGAAGAAAAACAAGTAGAAAGTTAATTATGATACAATGAGGCAAGGACCCAAATACAGGTAAGGATAAAGTTTAAAACAGGAGAACATAAAATACTTTAGATTTAGATTGAACACATCCAGGGAAGGAGGGAGGCAGAAGAGACTCCTTTGTGAAATGTAAGGAAGAAGTCAGCTGTCTATTGGCCAATTTGCCCTGATTACCGTCCTCATGTTCAAATAATCGAACCAAGACCGGTCTACTAACTCATACATTGGTGTTGACTCTTAAAACTTGCGCTAGTCCCCTACCTTCAAATCCTAGTGTTATAAAACATCCACACCTGAAATACAATGTCCAAATACAGCACATGAGAACATGAACGAGGCCCCGCAGGGAAAAAGCACGATCTACCCAATCCAAACAGTTTATAACAGACAAAGAAAAATCAGTGGGTCAATTGGGGAAATTCTGAACACGTATCTGAATACTTGGGGAAACTAAGAGTATTTTTTAAGATGATCAGGGTATAATGGGTTTGTTTTTCTTTTTTCGGTTTTGTTAAGTCTTTTTATTTTTCTATTTAAGGTTTTTTTTCCCTAGAGATATGTACTAAAAGATTTATGAACAAAATGAACAAATATTCATGAACAAAATATTATGAATAAAATATTTATGAACAAAAACAGCTAGGATTTAAAATAGTATGGGGAGGGGGAAGACAAGAGGATTATAAATGAAATAGACTGATCATAAACTGATCATTGTTAAACTAGGTGATGGGTACATAGGGATTTGTTATACTAGTCTCTCTACTCTTGTAAATGAGAAATTCCATAATAAAAAAAAATTTTATGAAGCACTAATCTGGACAGTCCATAACAATAGAGAATAATATTCATGAAGTTTCTTCTTTCCTGTTGTTCATTTAGAAATTCACAGCAGAAAAAAATATTTTAAAATTTACCTAGTCTCCAGTTATCTTGTTTTTATACGATATTATAGATATATCTTGTTTTCTTTTTGGAATCTCGAATCACAGAAAGGACAGAATGAATTCTTAACTAGGACACAATGATATGTCTTTTTTTTTTTAAGGCTGTTGTGTTGTCTTTTTTTAAAGTCTTTTATTGAATTTGTCACATTGTTGCTTGTTTTATGCTTTTGGTTTTTTAGCCACTGGCAACGCACTCCAGTATTCTTGCCTGGAGAATTCCATGGACAGAGGAGCCTGGCAGGCTATATAGTCCATGGGGTCACAAAGAGCTGGACACCACCAGGCAACTAACACTTTCACTATGTGGGATCTTAGCTTCCTGACCAGGGATCAAACCTGCACCCCTGCACTGGAAGGCAACCACTGGACCACCAGGGGAGTCCCCACCTCCATCTTAAAGAAGATTAATTCTTTCTAGGATATTGTCCTCCAAAGGAATGAGAGGACATTTAACACAGAAAATGATAGCTGTATTTTTAGAGGGAAATTAATTTTTTAGCAAAAAAAAAAAAACTTTTTAAAAAACAATGCAAGTATTATGTGGTTTTTAAAAATTGATTTTTTTTTTAAGTGAAGTGGTTAATAAGCTATATAAACTGAACTTCTGATGTCTACAGCCAAATGCTATTTAGAAGAGTTACCTGCAGAGGACAAAAGCTTAAACAGAGGAGGCAGTTTCAAATTCAGATATGACTCTGAACCCAAAAGTAGAAAACTGGAATAAAACAATTTTTGAATATGTGAATTTATAAAACTTTAGGATTACTTGTATCTTTTTTTATTCTAGCTCTCTTAAAAATTCTGGTTTGCCAAAAGCATCTGTAAATGCAGTTTGTCCTTACAAATAAATAGATGTTTTTAACCTTATTTTTTAGCCTTTACTTCCTAATAATAGTAAATATTTACTGAGCTTGCACTATTAAACACAGACACCTGCCATTAGTTATATCGTTTAATTTTCACAAAAACCTTATCAGGTGGATTCACTATTACCTGCATTTCAAATACGAGGAAACTGAAGTTGAAGGACACTAAATAACACGCCAAAACTAGTTAACAGAAGAGCTAGAATTCCAACCTGAGTTCTTAACCAAGTAAATAATACTTCCTGTCTTTTTGTCCTCAGTACCTATGTTTTTAACTTTTGGTTTGCAGCTCTTATTTTCTTCTAACTCTGGAGAAAAGTAAAGTCAACTTTTACTCTTTTATGCAAACCCTACTTTTTAAACAGATAGATTAAAACATATCAAGATCTTACGCCACTCTGTACCATTTAAGCATTAACTTGTATGTACAATACTTAGTATAAATACATGATTCTACTAAGCTAATATCACCAGGGACGGAGCTTTTAGTGGTCTCCCAGGGTTAGAGAGAAATTTCAGTGATCCATTTACAGGCTCAGCTGGTTCCCTCCTGCAATGAAGGGCCCATATTTATCTGTAAGAGAGCTGGCACTGCTGGAAAGGCAAACCATGGCCCTTATGCTGGACAAAGCTAACAATAACAGAACTTCTAAGTTTATTTTCTGTTTATGCACTGTCCGCCAAGTAAGTGACCTGTGGCAAGATACCATGTGTCTACATTTTTACCAAAATAACACTGTCAATTTTTAAAAGTTTACTGTGTAATCAAGAGAGACCATTAAAAGAGTAAAACATCAAAGCACAGCGAAAAGACATTTGCAGTGTGTGTAACAAAGAACTCATCCTCAGTATATATAAAGAATGCCTACAAATTACTAAGAAGAAGGTAAACACAATTTTGAAACTTCCAAAACATATGAACAAGCACTTCACAGAAGAGCATATTCAAAAGGCCTTTTAGGAAAGGTGCTCACTAGACCTCAAGGAAATGTAAATGAAAACCACTAGGAAATACTGCTACTATGTATCTAGTAAAATGGTTAAAAAATAAGAAAACTAACAATAACCAAGCCTGATAAGTATAGGAGCAAATGGAAGTCTCATACGTTGCCGATGGGAATTTGGTATAATCACTTTGGGAAACCGTCGGATAATATCTATGAAACTGAACATGTGAACTCTATGACCAAGCATTTCCACTATCGGGTATATATTTAATATATGGCACCAAAAGACATATAGATGAACATCTAGAAGAGCCAAAAGTGGAAACAAACCAAATGTCCACAAACAGCAGAACTCACCTGCCAATGCAGGAGACACGGATTCAATCCCTGATCCAAGAAGACCCCACATGCCCTGGAGCAACTAAGCCTGTGCGCCACAACTACTGAGCCTGCGCTCTGTAGCCCACAAGCCACAACCACTGAAGCCGGCACACCCTACAGCCTGCGCTGGAAGAGAAGCCACCACAGAGAGAAGCCCGCACACGGCAAGCAACTAGACAGGAGCCCCACTCACCGCAACGAGAGAAGAGCCCACACAGCAACGAAGACCCAGTACAACCAAAAAGAAAGAAAAAAATTTTTTTTTAAAAATCAGCTACTGCCATGTAACAACATGGACGAAATGCACAGACACAATGCTGTGCAACAAAAGCCAGACACTAAGGAGAACATACATATGACTCCATTTGTGTACAATTCATAACAGGCAAAACCAATCAATGATAACAAGTAGTGGTTAACTCTGGGGAGGCAATAACTGGGAAGGGGCACAACTTCTGGATGCTGGTAATGTTCGCTACAAATTCTCTAAACTATATGTTTATTCTGTGCTCTCTCTGGGCTCAGCTGGCTCAGTTGCGTCCAACTTTGTGACCCCATGGACTGCAGCCCGCCGTGGACTGCAGCCCGCCGGACTCCTCTATCCATGGGATTTCCCAGGCAAGAATACTGGAGCTGGTTGCCATTTCCTACTCAGGGTGAATCTTCTCGAGCCAGGAATAAAACCTCTATCTCCTGCATTGGTAGGCAGATTCTTTACCACAGATCCACCGGGGAAGCCCCACATGCTTATTATTTGGACTCTTTTTTTGTATTTGTTATAATTCTTTTTTTTTTTAATCTTTGCGCCACACTGTGCTATGGGATCTTGGTTCTGGCATACGATTCAGAACCAAGATCAAGGGGCACTATGGCATATGGGATATTAGTTCTCTGACTAGAGATCGAACCTGTGTGCCCTGCACTGGAAGCACAGTCTTTTATTTTTCCTAATTAAAATAGTCCTTTATTATCTCAAATAATGCATTATCATTTATTATGAAAGCCTGGCGTCTTAACCACTGGACCACCAAGGAAGTTCTTCTTATAATTCAATTTTAAAGTTTACTTTGAAAGCATTTACTGTAGAAAAATTGAAAGTTACCTATAATTCTAACAGTAGGTGAATATTCAAATATTATGGTAATATCCAAACCCATGGACTATTACTCAGTCATGTCTTTAAAGAATGATGAAATAGGAAATGTTCAAAATAGGGTTTTTTTTAGGTTAAATTGAATTTACTATGTTACCTCAATTTTTTTGTTGTTTTTTTATGTTACCTCAATTTTTAAAAAGATACCTAAATAGAAGTGACAGGAAGGAAATTAACTTAAATAGCAATAGTGTTTATATTCAGATGTTGCGTTTAAGAAAACATTCATTTTCTTCTTTAGTTTCCTTTTTTAAAATTAAGCATGTATTATTTATATAATGAGGGGAAAGTTTTTTAAAAAACATTAACAGCTTGCCACAGACACCGAAATTATGTTAACCTTAATGAATTTACCCATGAAAATCTCTCTTGGTGTAGGATCTGTAGCACTGAAACCACTGAACCAGAACCAACAATACCAGAAACAACTAGAAATGTGTCTTGGCTATGTGTTTCGTTTTCGTTGTATGGCCAAAGTGAGAAACAGGGTAATCATGAGTCTGATTAAAGCCTTGCAATTGTTCTAGCATCATTCAGCTTTGCTGATGAACACACATGTGACATACTAAAATCCGGACAGGATTTAACAAGTAAGGCATATCAAACACAGGCCTGTTATTGTCCAGGTTTCTAGGTGTGGCTGTAGCTCAAGCATAATAAGATCATTTACATCTCTCTGAGTCAGTCACCACTGTGCTGTCTGTCTCTCTCCTTTCACATCAGACGTGGGCAGGAATGTAACACTCCATACACAGCACAGATCAGAGCAAATCAGTAGATTTTAGATGAGTGGTAACTCAGGAATATCAAACCTTTTTCTTTTACAAAGGAAAATGAAGAGATGAAAACCTGTTACTGAAATACACATCTACAAAGATGACAAAATGAACTTCTTAAACACATTTAGGAATCCCAAAACAACTGTAGCTTTTACTATTTTATTTATGATATTTTCTAGCTTGTCCTAATTGTGTGTGTGTGTGACCTTCCCACACTGCATACTACAGACAGTACAAAGAATTCCAGAAAGTTCAAAATCTAAAAAGGTCACAGAGCTGGCAATCAGGCATACTACTCAAGTTCACAGAATTCTGGTAGAAGTCTAGTCCAAAAGTTAAGGGAATAAGAAATGCTACAGTAAGCTACAATACAGGATTAAACATTTGTATTTGTATTTCTCTTAGTCTGCTTTTCTCTGTTCTCCAAACAGAAGCTGTCTGTGACCAGGGATTAAAAAAAAAATTCCCCACCAACTCTAAGTACATCAGTTCAGCTTTTATACTGCAATGATGCAAATTTCAAACCGGAATTACAACTATTTTTAACACCCTAAGCACTTTCAGGGATTTTGATTCTCATGTAAACCAAGTACAAGTGGATCCCTTTCACTTACTAACTTATCCTAAAAATAACAAAAATATTGAATACTAATATTTGGGTCATTTTCTCCCCACCTTTTCCTCCAGACTCTCTAAATCTTATTAAGATGGGACTAATCAATAAATAAGAGAATAACGTTCTGTATGGGGGAAACTAACATTGCTCTATAAACACTCACGCTCTGCCATTCAGTCATGTCTGAATCTTTGTGACTCCACGGACTATAGCCTGCCAGGCGCGTCTGTCCACGGGATTTTCCCGGCAAGGATACACTCACCAAGACCAAAATAAAATCTCTAACAGCTTTGCCATGGGAGGGCACAGAAAGATCATGAGATTCTGTTTGGTGAAATATGAAAAGGAGATGATGTAAGAAATAAAGCGCTCGCTCACATTTTAGAAGTTAACATGGACATTAAGTGGGTTGCTGCAACAACCCCAATTTTTACTTTCTCATCTGCTGAACCATACATAAGACTGAACTATTATCAAGAAACTTTCTTCATCCATCTCAACTCTGAAGCTTGGCCTTCCTGAAATAAAACTGGCATTATAGCCAATTCTTCTCAAGTTTGTACAATACATGTTGCTGCAAAGAGGTGGTACAAGTGATGTCTGGGATTCCTCCAAAAGTGAGGTTTAGGTTCTTTCATAAACCAACTGTGGAAAACTGCTTACATCAAGCAAATTCCATTATCCAATTTTAATACCACAGTGATCATCAGAAATTCTCAACCAACTCCCATAATAAATGGACGTATTACCACGTTTTGAACTTCAGGAAACACTCAAAGAATGATAGTTGCCTTAGAAAACTCCAGAGGCCTGTGAGTGACATTTGTCAGAGATGGATGCATCATTAAACGAAAGTCAAACAAAACTGTTCCACAAAGTGCAGAGGTATCTGAAATGGATTTCTCCTTGAAGGATGAATACCGCATGATATTACTTATATGTGGAATCTAAAATATGGCATAAATGAACCTATCTACAAAACAGAAAAAGAACAGACTTGTAGCTGCCAAGGGGGAGTGAGGGAGGGAGAAGGATGGACTGGGAGTGTAGACGCAAACGATTACATTTAGAATGGACAAACCACAAAGCCCTAATGTATAGCACAGGGAACCATACTCAATATCCTGTGATAAATCATAGTGGAAAAGAATATTAAAAAAGAATGCATGTATGTATATAACTGAGTCACTGTGCTGTACAGCAGAGATTGGCACAACACTGTAAATCAACTATACTTCAACCACATTAATTAATTAAAATGGATTTCTCATTATGTCTGAGGCCAAGTTTATCAGTTCTATTGTGAATCAATGAAAATTGAATACAAATTTCCCAAGCTCTGTGGTCAGCTGTTTTGAATGCCTCAATTTGCTCTGAGTCAGTGACGCCATCGGAGAAGGCAATGGCACCCCACTCCAGTACTCTTGTCTGGAAAATCCCATGGACGGAGGAACCTGGTGGGCTGCAGTCCATGGGGTCGCTAAGAGTCGGACACGACTTCCCTTTCACTTTCACTTTTCACTTTGATGCACTGGAGAAGGAAATGGCAACCCGCTCCAGTGTTCTTGCCTGGAGAATCCCAGGGACCGGGGAGCCTGGTGGGCTGCCCTCTATGGGGTCACAGAGAGTCGGACACGACTGAAGCAACTGAGCAGCAGCAGCAGCAGCAGTGACGCCATATAGGAAAACTGTTATCCTAAGTAAGTCTCTGTAATTTAGTCAGTGTCCAAAATCATTATCAAAGCCTGGCATGTCTTAATCTGAGAAACCTTAGCACTAAAACCAAAACAAAACCCCCAAAATTCACAATGCAAAAGTTCAATTAACCTATAATAAATTTCTTAAATTATTTCAATGCTTTAAAAGTATTCTTTGTCCTTAGCAAAAGTTTTTGGTGGGTCTCCTTTATCCTACCTACATGATGCTAACAAAGGAAACATGAGTCACTGATGGTATATAAAAAGGAAAATAACAGAAAAGAAGTTTAAAAGATACAAACTTGACAGAAAAGCTATAATTCAAGCCTAGAAGTACCTACAAATAGACTTACTTGATGGTATTGTTAATGATTCTATAAAGTCATTAAGCTTGCAAAAAAATCATAGTTAACACATCAAAGTTGCACTGATTCTTTCCACATTTATTAATGCAAGTTTCTCTTATTAGTTCTTACTCTTTTCTGCATTTTTCAAAGAAAAATAGCCATGTATGTCAAATTGTTTTTTTTTCTTAATTCCAGAACATAAAATTAAGGCCATTTAAGGAACTATGGAAAATACCAAGTTTATAAAAGTTTTTAATCACTGAGTTTCCTATCCAGAGATTTTGTTCTGTTTCATTCTAGACTTTTATATATGATCTGAAAATCCATGACTAAAGGTTTAAAATATATATATATATATATTTAAATGTAGAAGACATATGGAGGAATGTTCATAACAATGACATTCCCAACAGAAAAAACTAGAACCAACTAAAATACATGCCAATTGGTGAATTAACTAATAAATTGAGATGAATTCATGCCACGGAATGCTGCTGCTGCTAAGTCGCTTCAGTCGTGTCCGACTCTGTGTGACCCCACAGACGGCAGCCCACCAGGCTTCCCCATCCCTGGGATTCTCCAGGCAAGAACACTGGAGTGGGTTGCCATTTCCTTCTCCAATGCATGAAAGTGAAAAGTGAAAGTGAAGTCGCTCAGTCATGTCCAACTCCTAGCGACCCTAAAAATGGTGGGCTATTCACTTGACCCAGACAACCCCACAAAATCATGCAAATCAAGAGGTTCGAATCTTCGTGTTCACTTTAAGAACACTCGTGAAACTGCCCAGGCCGTAATGGGTATGCATATCCGCAAAGCCACCAAGTATCTGCAGGATGTCACTTTAAAGAAGCAATGTGTGCCATTCTGTCGTTACAGCGGTGGAGCTGGTGGGTGTGCACAGGCCAAACTGGGGCTGGACGCAGGGTCGGCGGCCCAAAAAGAGTGCTGAAATTTTACTGCCCATGCTCAACAATGCAGAGAGTCATGCTGAACTTAAGGGCTTAGATGTAGCTTCTCTGGTCACTGAGCACATCCAGGTGAACAAAGCCCCCAAGATGCGGCGCAGGACTTACAGAGCTCACAGTTGGATCAACCCCTACATGAGCTCTCCCTGTCATATTGAGATGATCCTTACTGAAAAAGAACAGATTGTTCCTAAGCCAGAAGAGGAGGTTGCACAGAAGGAAAAAGATATCCCAGAAGAAACTGAAGAAACAAAAACTTATGGCCTGGGAATAAATGCCCCCAAAATAAATGCAAATAAAAGTTAAAAAAAAAAACCAAAAACTAAATACTGTTTTGCTTGGACTATATACAAACAATAAAGCAAAAACAGGACTGCGTAAGGAAATTCAGGATGATGGTTACATGGAAGGGTGAGGTGAACGTAACAGGACAGGCCCACCAGGCCTGCAGGGATACTTAAAGGTTTTAGTTCTTAAACCAGATCATAGACAATTTACTATTCTTCCTTAAACTTGGTACACACATAATATACACTTTTTTATGGATATTCCATAATAAAAATGTAAACACCTAGTAAGACCTATTCAACTCCAGAAGAAAACTACACCAACTGCCTAGTCTAGATAACCTAGTCACTCACCTAGTAGTTACTAGTTACCTAGTAACCTAGTAACTAGTCACAACTAACCTAGTCACTCATGTTAGCTGTGAACAACCCCAAATGACATCTGAGGAAACCCAACAAAACAAAAAAAGCAGGCCAAGATAGACTTCTGGTAAAACATGACCCAAAGGAAATGTGTGCTATTTCAGGAATTAGATGAGAACTTTTAAAAAATTCTAATTAGCATGCTCAGAGAGATTCAAGAGGATATCATGTCTATAAAAATTAAGAATAAACAGCTATTTTAAAAAAGGGTAAATAAAAGCGAGAAAGAGCAAACACAAAGCAGATTTAAAAACACAGCTCATAAAAGGGAAGAAATAATAAAACAAATCTGCCCCTGAGCTCCAGAAGGACAGCCAAAACACACAGATTTTAAAGAGTCTACTAACTACCAAACAGGGTGACGGAGAAGACAAGCACCCAGACACACCCTGGTGAAAAGTCAGAGCTCCAAAGACAAAAAGCAAACCCTCCAAGTGTCCAGAGTATAAAAATAAGTTACATTCAAAGAAATGACAATCAAATGGGAGATAAAGACATTTCTGAAAGGCAAGGACTTGAGGTTTAACTCTTATGCACCTCATCTTAAAAAACAACTACTCCAAATTTTAAGAATACAAGAAAAATGAGAACTTAAAATATGAGAAACAGCAGCAACTAAGTAAGACTGAAAAGGAACACAGAAAGCACAGAAGAAATTAAAGAGGATCCGGTCAGTTCTGTTATTTGAACCATTCTCTTTGAGGCAGCAAAACCTTGTATTTCCTTCTCCAATAGCACGTCTGGGTTCTGAAGTGATATTAAAAGTGGTTACGCCTTGGAAAGTGGGACTCGGTCAGGGTTGGGGAAGAGGAGGCTATTTTTCCACTTCATGGAGTTTTTCAACAATGTTTTCCCATGCCATTTTTTCTTAATTAATTAGTATTCTTACAAGTATTCTCCTACTTCATTTCCACTTCAATAACCCTTAAATAAGACCATCTTTTTTCCTCTTTCCTAAACACACATATGAAGGGACTCAGGAATGTTGCCAGCTTAAACTATGAAGCCAGGCTAGGGTACCGAGGCCCTGAAGCCCCAGAGAATGTTCCAACTTTATGGCTGGCTTCTTTTGCTTCCCCCGACCCCTGGCCCCTGACCTCAAGTCCAGTCGCTGTCCTTGGGTTGGCGTTATTCACACTGACAACCTGTATGACACCCTGATCTCACACCTGGACACAAGCATCACACTTGTGTCCCCTCCAGATTCATGTTGACCATACTCGGTCTGGTCTCCAGAGCACCAGCATTGCTTTCTTGTGTCATTAATTCCTCTCAAGCTCCCCTGCAGCTTCTGCTCTAATTCTTTTCACATGTCTCAAAACCCCATCTTCCATCTTTCTATTCTTTTCCCTTTATCCCACACCAATTTCCTCTCCCTAAATCATTTTTTTTCAAATCAAGCCATTTTTCCTGCCTCAGAGAAGGCTCCTCCAACCAGCCCCACCTTCCTGCTCTGTAATTCATCCTTATCTCCCCTCCAGGGATCCAATCTGTGTCCAAATCTCCCTAGCCAATACAATCTTTTCTTAGCCTCCTTTCTCAGCCTCCCTAGGACTATAAAGATTTCTCCATAACCTCTATTATTAAAAAATAATAATGAAGTAAAAGAATAAGGGCTCCTTTGAATCTGCCCTTGTTCTTTCATTCTCCCCGCCCCCCACCTTCAAAATAAAAAGCCTACAGACTCACTGTGTCCTCACCACTTTTTAATGCAGCCTCTGATTCAGCAGGACTGAAACTGGCTAATCCAATCATCTGTATTTCCTCATCTCATTCTCCTAACCCTTCTGCAGCTTTAGCACAGTTGAGCATTTATCTCCATAAAAGCCGCTCACCATGCACCTCCTACCCTAGTGATTACCTCTGCCAGCCTAGATGACTGTTCTTTCTTCTCTAGCTTCCTAAACACAGGCATTCCCCATTAGCTTCATTTTTCACTTTCCTTTTCAAAGACTTAATCTGTTCTGATCAACCTCATGAAGAGCTTCCAACCTCTTCGGAGCAAATCCTCCGACCGCTCCAGGATGTCATTCACCATTTCTAACTGACTGCTGAACAGTCTATCTGAGTGTCCTGCCAATGTCACAGATGCCATCGTGTCCAAAAGTGTATTCATCATCTTCTCCCCAAACCAGCACATCAGATATTTCTATATATAACACCAACATTCTCCTCTTACCCCAATTAAAATCTGGGCCATCTTTGATCTGCTGTTATCTACATCCTCACATATTATCTTCCCTTCAGTGTTTTACATAAAAAAAGTAAAGATGAGTAAGACATAATTTCCAGCCTCTGGGAAAGATAAAAATATAAGGGAATACGTGTATAAATGCTCACTCAGTCGTGTACGACTCATTGTGACCCCATGGACTGTGGCCCAAGAGGCTCCTCTGACCGTGGAATTTTCTGGGGCAAGAATACTGGAGTGTGTTGCCATTTGCTCCTGCAGGAGATCTGCCTGACCTAGGGATTCAACCTGCATCTCCTACAGAGCAGATGGATTCTTTACCACTGAGCCACCGAGTAAGCCCTATAAGGAAATATATGCATGCGTGTGTATGCATGCTAAGTCAGTTTAGTCGTGTCTGACTCTTCACAACTCTGTGGATCATGGCCCACCAGGCTCCTCTGTCCATGAGATTCTCCAGGCATGAACACTGGAATGGGTTGCCATGCTCTTCTCCAGGGGATCCTCCTGACTAACCCAGGGATCAAAACTGCATCTCTTATGTCTCCTGTATTGGCAGGTGGGTTCTTTACCACCAGTGCCACCTGGAAAGTCCAAAAAGGGAATACAGGCATTACCAAAGATAAATGCACAAGATGCTGAGGTTGGGGGGAAGAGGGCCAAAGGGAAGAGAAGATGCATTAGAAGGGGAATTCAGTAAGCTGTCAATTCTAAGAAAGACAGTTCCATCCCATAAGCCTCACTAGGCCAAAAACAGTAACATCCTGAATAATTAAAGGTATACCTCACTTTAGGAAAATTCAACATACAAGTTTTGATGGAATGAATATAAATTGGGCAACTGATGATTAAACTAATTTATTTATAACTCACTATACATTTTCTTTAAATAATAACTGTCCTAATAAATTTAAAATAGAATTTCCTCGGGAATTCATTCCCTGGCAGTCCAGTGGTTAAGACTCTGCACTTCCACTGGAGGGGGCACAGATCTGATCCCTGGTCAGGGGACTAAGATCCCATGTGCTGCGTGTATGTGTGCATATACACACGTGTGTGCGCCTGTGTGTGGCAGATTTCCTCTTCATACATTTTCCTAAAGCTTATGTACAGGTCACCCCAGGAATTAAGAGCTGGAAAGAACTAGATTCCCTCACCTACCCACTTCATCTCCCAGAGGCTAGGAGAGGTTAGAGGATTCGCCTGAGGTCACAGAGCTTGTAAATAGCAGAACAGGGACCTGAACCCAGTGATCTTTTCCCTATTACCTCACACTCTGCCTCTGACATACTCATCTCAAAATGCTTTTCCCAGTTGATTCCCATAAAAGGCAACAGAAATGAGAACTTGTAAAGAGGGTCCAGACATCAGGTTTCTTTCGAAGTCGCCAACACGGTCTCTTAGACACACACACACCACACACACCACACAAGTTCTAGGAAAATAGGGATCTGGCTATAACATAGTGAAGTGAAAGTAAAAATGAGAAATAGGTACTCAGACTGTTGATGCCAACCTGACTTTAAGACTCTTGTTCCCTAGCTTCTCTCCCAAATGCTAATAAAGTCATTTTTCCTCCCTCAAATAACATCCCAACTGGAGTTCTAACTATTCAAACTAATGGCTAAAACCTTAAAACTGAGGGGAATGAGGTTGAGACACACAGGGTGACCTGACTCCCCATTCAGAAGTGGGATGAATTCTAAGAAGTGAATTCTAAGTACTGAGCCAACTGAGACTATACCAGGTTCCAATTAGCATGTCTTGGTCAACCTCTGATTTCACCTTCTAGCAAGAAAAAAAGTACTTCTCTCCATCTCCAAAAACTGACAGGTGCTTTTCGCACTATAAATCTGTCTTCCCTGGTAGGGCTCTTAAATAAGGGATTAGAATGTGAAACTTGTTCTAAACAAAACCCCTTTAACTCTGAGAATATGAGCCTCTGATCATTTTATAAGGAACATGTTTTAACATGTGAGAAATGCAAAAACAGAAGTAACCAGGACTCAAGTCCAACTCTGACTTAACTATCAGAGACTGATTAGTAATAATGGCCAATATAACAGCAAAAGCTAAAAACAAAATTAGCTTCACTGGGTTATGTAATTTCAATGAACATCTCGAAAATTAGAAGGCCCATCCTTACTACTCTAGTTTCCCTTTCAGAAAGTTTCTGAGAAATAAATAGTCTTGACCTCAGACTGAAAATAAAGAATTCTGAACAGGTGTAACCTTATTACTGGGGCTTCCCTGGTGGCTCAGAGGATAAAGCATCTGCCTGCAACTCAGGAGACCTGGGTTCAATCCCTGGGTTGGGAAGATCCCCTGGAGTAGGAAATGGCAACCCACTCCAGTGGGTTAGTAACCTTATTACTAAACAACTGCTAATGTAAACAAAGTGGATACTTTAATATTCTTTCATAAATCAATTCTAACTAAAGACTGATGAGGTAAATAAATATGGTCATGTTGTGCTCTTTATGACTTACTCCAACACCGTCACATCCTTTCTCTCCACTACCTCCGCTTCAAAACAGACAAATCCTTTCAGATAACAAGTTTGTCAAAAGTTGGGAAAGCAGTTTCCTGTCAAATGAATCAGAGGTAAATCACTGGAAAACCCGCCTGGTTAGAACCAGAAGAGCTGCTAATAATGAGTGACTCTACTTCACTCAAGGCTCAGGTTTCTGTTCACTTTATCTCAAAGAGCAAAGAGGGAGCCCCATGCACTCGATGCCTCTTCTCTCCCACTTTCCCAAGATCCAAGGCCACTCTCCTGCAGGCAGAAGGTCCCTGGGGCTGAGCACAGGGTGTGTGGATCGCTCCACCCAGCTCTCAGCCACTCCCTGCATTTCTGCCCGAGACTAGAGACCACTTGTCTCACCTACTTACTCATCCCCTGGGTGCATCCTTACCTCATCTACCCTTTATGTCACTGACCACAACCTTGTGTGTGCCTACAATTACCTGTCTATGACTCTCCCCACAAGCCTAACTGCTTAAATAGGGGTGCTGTTTTTTTTAATGTCTTCACTAAATGTTTTCCAAGGATACACATATGATACTCATCCTTAATTTATTTTTAACTCAGAGAATGCTCATAAGACTATCAGGAGAGAACTCCCTCAACTTCCTCCTCTACCACCTGTGAATATCTACCTCTGCTCCCCTTCGTTCCTCCATTCCTTCAATTTCAGCAGAAAAGGAATCATTCTGGGACATCCCTAGTGGTCCAGTGGCTGAGACTCCACACTCTTAATGCAAGGGGCCCAGGTTCAATCCCTGGTCAGGGAACTAGATCCCACATGCCTCAACTAAGACCTGGCAAGCCAAATAAATAAATATTCTTTTAAAAAAAGAAAGGAAAAGAATCATTCCTGGTATCCTAGATAAGTCAGTCCAGAGGGACTTGAAATATCAAACTTTCCTGAGTCACGGAGCTCATGTTCCATCACATCCTTTCTAGACCTTCAAACCCTCCTCTCCAAGACTTCTTACTCTTCACCCCACAAACATGCTCAAGCCTCTCCCTTCTTCATGTAACTCATTAATTCGCCCATCAAATATTTATTGAGCACCTACTAGGTGCTCTTTTCTACCCTGGAGATATAGCAGCGAATAAAACGAAATTTCTGCCCTCATGCAACTTACCCTCCAGTGGGAGAGAAAGAGGAGGTGAATGTATGAACATCCCGGCTACCGTTCTCTCCTTCGCTTCAGTCAGGCTTGAAAAAGCAGTGCATGCTGCCTGCCTCCACTTTCTTTTCCACCCAGGAGGCCTCACCCTCTCTGGACAGGTTTGTAGTCCGCACCTCCAACACCACAGAAACAGCTCAGGGAAAGGTCACCAGCAGTGACCTATTCCACTTGTAAACCGGCATTTCCCAGTCCCCTCTTAACTCTGCAGCAACAGGCACTTCCTGAAATTCTCGGCTGCTCTAGCTTCTCCTCCCCTTCAGCCACAGTGTTCAATCGCTCAGTCCTATCGGACTCTGCAACCCCATGGACTGCAGCATGCCAGGCTTCCCTGTCCTTCACTAACTCTCAGGGTTAGCTCAAACTCATGTCCACTGAGTCAGTGATGCCATCCAACCATCTCATCCTCTGTCGTCCCCTTCTCCTCCTGCCCTCAGTCTTTCCCAGCCTCAGGGTCTTTTCCAAAGAGTTGGCTCTTTGTATCAGTCAGTGAAGTTTGAGATTCCAAGGCCCTCTAGAGTGACTTCAGGATATCAGGAATGACTCTTTCTTTTCTTTTTTGATATTTAAAAAGTATTGGAGCTTTGGTATCAGTCCTTCCAATGAATATTCAGGGTTGATTTTCTTCAAGCATAACTGGTTTGATCTCCTTGCTGTCCAGGGGACTCTCAAGAGTGTTCTCCACCCATGCCTCTGACCATTTCTCAGGTTCTTTTTCTTCCGCCTCCCCATTACATGGCAGCACCTCCGGAGCTCTGTGTTTAGCTCCCCTCACTCCCTGTGTTCCCCTCAGACCACCTCAGTCATGCCTGTGGGTCCCACTGCCAGTGATGGCCACTTAGGAACACTGAAGGTGTGTCAAGAGGCTGGGCCTTTCTAAAGGGCTCCACACACACATAGCCCACTTTCCACTAGAGATCTCTACCCACAGGCCCCAGCGATCTCTCCAACTAAGAAGCACCAAATTTATCTCCTTCCACTTTCCTGCATTGGAGGAGGAAATGGCAACCCACTCCAGTATTCTTGCCTGGAGAATCCCAGGGACGAAGGAGCCTGGTGGGCTGCCGTCTATGGTGTTGCACAGAGTCGGACATGACTGAAGTAACTTAGCAGTATACTCCGATTTGTTTTTCCCCTATTCTCTGTACTCGGTAATGATGCCCTCCTTCCCTCAAGGTGCTAAGAAACTTAGGTTTCTTAGGCATCAACTTAATGTTCTTCCTACACATCGCATGACCCCCTCTTCTCCACAATGGTCTAATTGATTCTCTCTCTTTAAATACCTCTTTTCATTCCGTCTTCCCCAATCTCACCACAGAGGCCACCAGCTCATTTCAGTAGCCACCTTGTCAGTCTCCCTCTCCTGTCTTGCCCTCTTATCCTGTCTGTATCTACTTAAGACATTTGACATTGTATTCCGTGTGAACGGTGACCCCTGACCATGTGACACAGGAGCCTTAAACCATTCTCCTCTAGGCTGAGCTCCACCAAATACAGACGTCATCCACTCCTGCTTACAGTTCCTTAATGATCCCCTATGAACCAGATGGGTGCTCTTTAACCTTTCACCTGAAGAAAGTGATGGGGGGTGGAGGGTGAGAAGAGGCACAGCCTGAAGAAGTCAACCGTTACGGAAAAAATGTTTTTTTAATTTAAAATTATATTTTATCTTGGATTTTAAATACTGTATTATAACATACTCATGTTTCAACATAGCAGTAATTTTCCCAGACTTCAACTGGATACCCCAAGAAGATGTAGCATGTTTATCCTACAGTTTAGAGTACTCCTGGCCCATTTCCTACTGAGAAGCAAGAACCAACAAGATAAAATGTAAGATTCTAAGCCCTGCCCCTGCCAGGCTCTCAGCCCTGCCCACCTGTCCAGCCTTATCGGACCTACTGAGCTTACTCCTTACGCTCTAGCAGTGAGACTACTCATCACCCTAACTCCTTGAGCAAACTCCAGCGATTCAGAAATCCATGCCTTTCTCCAACTAAAGTACCCTCCTCTCTGCTCAGTCTTCGCATCAAACTCCTACTCAACTGACGACTCTGAGCCTGAGTGATACACCTTTGAGGAATCCTCCTTAGAAACACCACAGGTACACAAATGTCCTTTGCCTGATCTTCCTCCGTATTTGTACGTGTCTTCTTTATGGTGTTTATTATGTAATAAAGATACAGTTTGCAATATCTAATCTCTGCAAATGACTACTAAAATACTGTTGTGTTCTGCCCCTCCTAACTACTGTCAAATTTACTAAAATTGTTTTGTTTTTGAAATGTATCTATTTTCTCCCATTCACTCCTTAACTCGTAATTCCCATGTGGACATGTGTGCTCAGTCGCTCAGTGTCCAATTCTTTGCGATCCCATGGACTGTAGCCCACCAGGTTCCTCTGTCCATGGGATTTCCCAGGCAAGGGTAGGTTGCCATTTCCTCCTCCAGGGGATCTTCCCAACCCAGGGATCGAACCCATACCTCTTTCATCTCCTGCACTGGTGGGCACTGAGTTACCTGGGACCACTGCATTAAAACTACTCTCACGAAATTCAAAAATCACCTAGTGGCTAAATACACTGACTCCACCCAATCCTTACCATTCTTGAATTTGCAGCAACATTTGATCATTCCCTCTTTTGTCTTTCTGATCCCCTAACTCTCCTGATCTTCCTTCTCTAGCTTTCTCGCTAAACCTCCACTTCTTCCTGGCCATCTCTGCAGGTTTTCCTTTCCTCTGCGCCTGTCAGTGTACCTAGGGGTCTGCCTGAAATACTTCTCTCTGCTCACCCCAAGCCCCTCTCCTGGGTGAACTCATGTATTTTCATGGCTTTAACTACCATCCTGTTTCAGATAGCCTAATCTGTTTCAAACCTAATCTGGGTTCATATATTCTACTCACTAATCACACTTTCTGCGTGGATGAAGTTTTGGAAATTTAAAATACCACAGCAGCACAGCAGCATAAGAAATAGTCACAGTGCTTATCACTGGCTGGGCACTGCTCTAATCACTGTATTTTTATGTACTGACTCAATTAGTTCTCATATCAATCCTATGAGATAGCATTTTTTAATCCACATTTTATGGGGAAGGAGACAGAAAACTAAAACCGGCAAGGGCGGAAGGGGAAAGAATCTCCACCTCTAACGAAAAACTCTTTTTTCAACAATTGTAAGGAAAAGTTAGACGATAATCAAATCAAATTCAGAATTCTGAGCAACTTACTACTCCTGACAATAGTGATCTTTGGTTGGTAAACATATAATAATCACGTTAGTCTTGTTTTCAACACGATAATCATCTAAGTCATATTTATTTCTGTCTTTATTGAAATAGGATAATTTAAAGTATTAACATGTTTCAGAAGCTCTTCTCAGCCACAAAGATACACTTCAAGTTGATGACAGAATAATCAATAAATGGAATATGAGATTTTTATTATATTTCTTTTGTATAAAATTACAATAAATTTAATGTTGAAATACTATCTTGGACATAGGAACTCAAAGAAGCCCTTGAGAGAAAACATTAGGACCTAAGAAAAACGTGTTGTGTGCACACAGGTGGACATAATATGGGTGGCCTATAAATGCCTTCAGCAGTCTAGCTGGCCCATACAATTTGCATAAACTAGGATAAATTACCCGATGACTTAGTTCAACAAATCAAATATTTACCATATGGCTAAATATTTCACTTCCCTGGTTTTCCAACAGTTTTGCAAAAGATTTAATGCAATCAAGAAAAGATGCTGGGAACCAAACATGGGAAATATTTAGTTTTTTCCAACCAATACTGACCAGTTAAATCAAAATGAAGGTTGTTTACACTATTCTAAAGAAAAACGCACCCAATGAGCTTACACCTCAGATTAGTTCCTGTGAGTAATACGGCTGGTCAAGGCAGAGGAAAAGGGAATCAATATACAAGCAAGTAAAGGCAACACAGAAGTGGACGGCCCCCCACACCGGGAGCACACACACTCGGTGGCGCAGCTCCAGCTCCCGGCTCTCACGCAAGGGCTCTTCTAGGCTTGGCACTGCGTCTGCTATACATTTCTGCATAATAAATAGCAGGTAGGCTAATGAAACGGAAAGTTGTCACATACACCCAACTGTAAAAGGCACATGGGAAATCAGAGCACGCAGATAAACAGGTGAGGGAAACAAAGAAAAAACAAATGTGAGAAACTAACCCAGTGCCAGGAAACATCGTGGGCCCCTGAGTTCCAGCCCTGGCCAGCTTCCACAGGGGTCCCTGTCCCTTCCTAGAAGAAGTCCTGGGACAGAGCTCACACTTCTTTACTCGGTAAAGCTGTCACCATCTAAGGAATCCTGTTGGAATCTTCTCTCTGCAAAGCCCATCTGTTCGCAAACAAGTGTTGACTGAGTGTCTTCTATTCTAGGCCCTGGGCATCCAGCAGGCAGCAAGACAGCACAGTCTCTGCTCTCAGGGAACTCCCATTTTACTGGAGGAGAACCAGATAATGAATAAATGCACAAGCAAGATCATTTTAAATGGCGGCATTAAGTTGAAAATTTTAAACAGAAAAAAAATAAATAAATAAAGATGAGATGGAGCAAGACGGGAGGAGTTGCTCATTTAAACTCGGGGGTCAGGGAAGACATCTCTGAGAAGGTCACTTTTGAGTTGAGACAGAAAGGAGGCAAAGCTGTCAGCCAAGCACAGCTCTTTAGGGCAGAGCATTCCCAGCAGAAGAAAAGCAAGGAATGAGGCCTGGGGGCAGAACAGGCATGATGAGTCTCACCACCCTCAGGTGCCAGTGTCATTTTCAAATAAAGTCATCCCTGACTCTATTTTAAACCAACCACTGACCGGCCCCAGTATTCTCTATTCCTCTTCGCGATTTCTCTCCACTGAAATGTTTACCATCTGACAGGCAATGTAAAGTACTTATTCATTTCATCTACTTATTCATTTCTGTCTATTCCTACAGAATGCAAGCTCCTTAGGGCAGGGACTTTTTTTTTTCACGTTTATTTATTTAGCTGCATTGGTCTAACTTGGGGCATGCAGGGATATTTAGCTGAGGCATTCAGGATCTAGCTCCCTGATCAGGGATGGAACCCACACCCCCTGCCTTGGGAGCACAGAGTCTTAGCCACTGGAACACCAGGGAAGTCCCAGGGCAGAGACTTTTGTTATTTTAACCACTGCTGTGATGCCTGTACCTATATGGCACAAAGTGGGCACTCGATAATAGTGGCTAATAAAAAGGAAAGAGAGAATGGGAGGGAGGGAGGAAAGGAGAGAGAGACAGGGAAACAAGAAATAAGAGAGAGAGGAAAAGTGGAAGGAGAGAAAGAAGAGTCAGCCAGCGTGGCTGAAGCACCGTGGATGGGGGAACCGGAGTGTGAATGAGTAGATCATGAAACAGATGCTGGAATTTCATTTAAAAGACAGAATCTGTTGAAGGGTTGTAAGGCAGGGAAGCAAGAGCATCTAATTTTAGTTTACAGAGCTGACTGTAGCTGCCATGTGGAAAATAGATTAAAGAAAGCAGGGGACGCTAGGTGAGGCGCTATGGAAGCTAGAGATGATGTGACAGAGGCGAGGCAACGATCATCAGTGACCACAGATAGAGGGGAGCAGATGCAAGGGTAGCACCCAAAATACTTGCTGATGGACTAGACATGGACTCTTATACTGAAGAAAAGAGAGGGATCAAAAATGTGTCCGTTATGAACCTAGTGCCTCTCAGACCCAAATCTCCCCTTCACTGCCTACTCTGTGAAAATTAAGATGAACCTTTAAATATTTTTCCTATGCCAGATGCCACGATGTTAAGCTTTGTCTGTAGTGGCACTGGAAAGACACTGCATGAGGAACAGACTTCTTTCTGTTTCTAATGTGCTCCTTTTGGCAGGATAAATAGAGTATCAAAGATAAATACAGTACTAGTATTTCTGATACCCTATGGAGCCCTGGTTAACTTATTTTAAGAGACAGTGGAGGAAGAAATGGCAACCCGCTCCAGTATTCTTGCCTGGGAAATCCCATGGACAGAGGAGCCTGGCAGCCTACAGCCCATGGAATTGCAAGAGAGTCAAACATGACTTAGCGTCTAGACAACAACACGAATTTGTCAGGTTCTGTCTTCTGTAATGTGAGTACTGTACAATGTTATATAATAAAAAGCATTATTTGTAATTTAAAGAAAGATCTTTTCAACTAAACTTTCATATTTTCATAAATACTTCTCTTATATATACAAGGATTGGGACACCTTATTCTGTTTGCTCATCCCTTATTCAAATATTAATACCATACTGCTTCGAGTATGATACTAATCATTTTAGAATTTGTTTCAATACTTGGTAAAGCAAGAACCACCTCACTATTCTGTGTCTAAATTTTCTTGGCTATTGTAAAACATTTATTCTTCCATATGAACACAGACTGTTTTACCTGACTGCCTACCTTCAGAAGAACTCTCCACTGGAGTTGTAATTAATTTCCATTAAATTTACACATAGTCTTCCCATCCAGGAACATGGTATACATTTCCACTTCTTTCAAATCATCCTTAACACTTAACAATTTTCTTCACACAGACCCTGTACCTTTTTTGTGATACTTTCCATTAAGTATTTTATAATTTTTTAACACCATTATAAAAGAAGTATTCTTCTCATTAAGGCAGTTCATTGCCATGCTTCCCCTGCCAACATTCTAAAGATACCAAAGAAGCTTGTAGTTCCCTCTCACCCCCATACCACCCTGTCCCTTGGTGTCTGAGTTTTGCTGGACTCATTTAGGGTATCTCATTCAGATAACAAGGTTTTCTCTTTCGATATGTCTCTTTAATTTCAAAGATCCTTACTTACCATTTATATAACACATTTCTTATTATTCTCAATGTATGTAATTTTATATATATACATACATGTAGTGTAGAACTTACAGTAACAAGAGCACATTCGTATAGCACATGATATATATACATATTTCAAAATCTGTTGTCAATCACTGTTTCGAGGAAAGGAAATAATTATGTTTGCTTATAGTATATTGCTCAGATTCAAGTCTATGGGTGATATGATGTCAATTCTTGCACACCCACATGGAGCTTTCTTTTCCTGAAAGGTGAACAGTATCTAGACTGCATGTAAGATTTTGGTAGTGTAGACCTTTTCTCTGACTAGTTTGCTTCTTACACCATCATTATAGTGCTGCAAATGAGAACAGCCAATTTTATTGTAGTTTTAACTTTTTTTGGTATCTTTATCCTCTTTTGAGTTTGTAGAATTTTTTTTCCCTTTATCACTGAATTCAGGAATGTTATCAGAATATGCCTAGATTTGTGCCTTTTCTCATCCATCTTGCCTGAAAGACAGTGAATTCATTCAATCTGTGATCTTTTTCAATCTGCAATCTTTTTTGTCTCAGCGAATTTTTCTTCTACTAGTTATTTCCCCTAAAATTCTTATTATCTGCACTTTTGGCTTCCTGGATCTATCCTTCAAGTCCTCCCACTTTCATGAGTTTCCATTCCAATTCTTAGTATTTTTGTTCTAAGCTTTGAAATTGTTATTTCACTTGAACTGAGTTTTAAAAAGAGGGCAGGAGTGATGTGCTCAAGCTACCACTTTCCCAAAATGATTTCAAATGGAGTTGTTTAAAGGCTATATCTTACCACTCAAGTTTAAAAAAAAAAGTTTGTAAGTGCTCACTCAAAAGACAATTACTTGAAATTAATACTTCTAAGAGAAGCTACTAGATTGAAAGCTCCTTGAAAGCAGGGAACCTGTCTTTTATGCATCTCTCACTAGATCTTGTAAATAAATGTGCTCATTACATCTTTATTGATACAATGATATGTTCAGCACCTTACAAGTTCCAAAAGGTAGAAAACCTTGTCATTCATTACACTCACAAAAACTAAAGTCTAACTGAAGGGGGTTCCCTGGTGGCTCAGTGGTAAAGAATCTGCCTGCCAATGCAAGAGACTGGGTTCAATCCCTGATACAGGAGGATACCACACGCCTCAGAGCAACTAAGCCCATGAGCCACAACCACTGAGCCTGTGCTGTAGAGCCCAGGAGCCACAAATACCGAGCCCACGTGCCACAGCTACTGAAGCCTGTGCAGCTTAGGGCCCGGGCTGCACTAGAGAAGCCACCGAAATGAGAACCCCACGCACCGCACACGGCTAGAGCAGCCCCTGCTAGCTGCAACTAGAGAAAAGCTGGCACAGCAATGAAGATCCAGCACAGCAAAAAAATAATAACAATAATTAATCAATTTTTTAAAAATAAAGTCTAACTGCTGAGGCAAAAACAACATACACAAAACAAAGCTGTCAGTTAAGTGTTAAACTGTTACTGAATACAATAGCCTAAAACAGAAGAAATTAATAAGGACTAAAGTAGTCAGTTTGTTTCATGATGAAAAGGCCATCTAATCAGGCCGTGAAACCACAGGTAAATTTCAGTAGGATAAAACGCAGCCCTGACACAGAAAATAATCACTGCAAAGGCACAGAGATAGGAATGAGCTGTTTGAGGAAAAGGGTGAGGAAACAAGTCTAACTGTAATAGAAGAGTCTGTCAGATACTTACAAGGAAATAAGAATAGATAGGGAGGTTGATGACAGAGTCTAGATTCATTCACTGGCGGAATAGGTGCTGAAAAAAACTTATGCTAAAGGATGCCGTGGGCTGTCCTCAAGCACCTTACAAAGGGAGATGACAGTATTTATGCAAATGATCACACAGTAACTTTAAGATCATCTGAAAAATAGCTATAATGTATGAGTAACGTTAGAAGTTAAGAGTTCAGAGAACCAACAAATGAGGAAGCTTTTTTTTTAAACAGGAAGTTTTCTTCTAGGACTTCCCTTGGTCTCCTTGAAGGAAACAGTAAGCAAAGAACCACAAGAGGAAAACTCACCAGTGCTTTTGCTACATGTTCAATTTAAAAATGAAAGTTTTTCCAAACCAGAAAGGAAGTCCAATAAAGTAAGAATGACAACTCTTCACAGTTTTAAGACAAGAAAGAAAACTCTGTATGGTGATAGATGTTAATGAGATTTACTAAGGTGACCATCTCCTAACATACAGAAATATCGAATCATTGTGTCATACTCCAGAAATTAATAAATATAATGTTGTACGTCAATTATACATCAATTAAAAAAAAAAGTCACAGATCTACTAAACAAGAAACTATCAGAAGCTTCTCCTAACGATTCCTGCTGGGTTCATCTTTAAAAAGGAGATTAAGTGACAAGACTTGGCCAGCACCATAATGCATTCATGCCTGACCTGAGTTAAAACCCACAAGGTTCCAGCCTATGAATAAATTGAGACAACATAACCCAAGGTCCTTAAGAAGAAAGAAAGAAAATCCTAGCCACTTTAATTTATCCCTAAAAGCAAGAATCCTCTAAAAAAAAAAAAAAAAAAAAGATTAGAGCACTATTCCTTCATAAAAAAGAGAAGTAACTCCCAAAAAATCAATTAAAAGTACATGTCGTCTACAGAAATACCTACATTAGTTTAAACATTAATTTTTAAATTAAACATAAATATCCTAAGGAAAAAAATAAAACTAAACTAAAAATTCTTTCTGAAGCAGAACAGAACCACAATAGTCAACCTGAAGCTCAGAAAAAAACAAGTCCAGGACACAAGGACCTTTCAAAGACGTCCTGTGGGCTTTCATTTAGGGTTGACCTGTATAGCATTCAAAATATTTTATTTCTGAATTTCCCCTTTTCAGCTTTTCATCATCCCCATCTCAATTCAAGGAAGAAAAATTAATTTCACATCAAAATATAAGTACATAAAATTATCTCTTACTTTACAGACACACAATCTTAAAAGGATTTTACCCAATATCTTTAGTTCTTTTAAGAAATAAAGCAGTCACACCTTGCCAGAAGTTAGGCAGATGGAACTTCTCCAAACACATTTTAGAGTGCTAACTCCCCAGGGTTCTGGCAAAGCAAGGTCAAGAATAACCTCACTCCTATTCCTATCTATTTCTCCTAGAATAGGATGGAACATTGCCATTCTTTTCTTTCCAAGGAGCCCTACTCCCAAACATCAAAGACAGAAACTGTATCCTAAGAAAAGGGGGTCCAAGAGTTAGGATGGAAGAGAATTCTGCTGAAATTACTTGAAACAATGTGATTCAGGGAGATGGAGCCAGTATGGAAATACCATGGGTTTTGGAGCCACGCCGACCTGGGTTCCAACCCCAGCACACTGTACTTCCAGACTTCACATTCCTTAACAAGTCTCTACACAATGGAAACAACACACTTTGTTTAGGAGTTGTTAGGTTTAGAAGCACACTTCAAAGACTTGTCCAAGGTCACACAGTAAGCAGGGGAGACAGGACTCGAACCCAACTGTGTTCTCTCTCCTTTGCCATTCACATCAGATGTTTCTGCTGCTGGCAGGGAGAAAGGGAAAGACCAGGTCATGTGTAACGGGCGGCTCTGGCACACCCTATATGCCTCGCAAGCTTCGGGTGCTTCTTGCTAGCTCAGTTCCCTCATCATCATGATAATAGGAGCGATGTACTCAGCACCTACTTACCTGGCTGGGCAGGGTATACACAGTTTATAAACCCTGTTACATAACAAGCACTCAATAATTGATGGCTACTTATACAGAGACCTTAACTTCTTAAGAGAGCTTAAGAAAGGCTGGCGTCTTACAGGAAATTGAGTGGAGAAGTCAACCAGGCAGAAAAAAGGGAAGAGTATGTCAGAGTGGGCATTTCTCAGAGAAAGGCAGTGTGTACAGTACAATGGCACACGTGCTCAGTCACTCGGTCATCTCTGACTCTTTGTGACCCCACGGATTGCAGCCCTCCAGTCTCCGCTGTCCATGGAATTTTCCAGGCAAGAATGCTGGAGTAGGTTGCCATTTCCTACTCCAGGGGATCTTCCTGACCCAGGGATCCAACCCGTATCTCCTGCGTTTCCTGTGTCAGCAGGTGGATTCTTTACCACTAAGCCACCTGAGAAGCCCCCTACAAGACAATGGCATGGAAGTGAAGAAGCACCATGCATTTAGGGAAGGACAAGTCGTTCGGCACGGCTAGAGACAAGAGCAGAACTGTGGGAGGCACAGGAAGGAGGGTTACAAAGGTCTTGATACACAAAAGATGCCTGGATTTTATCCTGTGGATAGAAGAAGCCAATGAAAAATTTTCAGGCAAAAGGACACAATGAGATCTGTGTTTCAGGATGATCGTTCCATCACAGAACAGAGAAGGATGAACTGGAGGGAAAAGAGACTGAAGGCAGGCAGACAAGTTAGGAGACTACTGCAATAGTCTCAGTAAAAGATGGTAAGAGCATAAACAAAGGCAGAAACAACGTGAATGGAGGGGAGGAAGCAGAATCAACAGGATTTACTGACTCATTAGAAGTTAAGGATGACCCCCAAGTATCTGTGGAGCAGACTGAAACAAGGAGTACAGTTTGGGATCTCCTAAGTTACAGCTGTCTAGGGGGAATCAATGGGAATCAAGGGAGCAGATGGGAGTTAGGACTAAAGATAGAGACTAGAAAGCCATCTCCCAGTCAAGACAGCTCAAGCCCTGGGCAGAGGTGCTCACATACACTCAGCAAGTGTATGAGAAGTGAGATGAAGGCTAATGACTGATATAGGAACACCCACACTGGGAGAAAGAGAGAAAAAGAAGCCCAAGGGAGAGCTAAAGGAGGAACAGTTAGGGAGTTGGAAGGAAATGACGCCATACAAGCTACGGAAGAAGGAAGTTTCATAAAGATAATGGAGCGTGGTATCCAATGCTGCAGAGAAAGATGCTGTAAACCGTGGGTCCTTTTCAGTCTGAAATCAGAAGTCACTACTGGCCTTGGAAACAGCTGTTTCAGAGGCTTGATGAGGAAAAAGCAATGGACTGAAGAGTGAGCAAAAGTAAGAAATTAAGGATCTATGAGAGGGGGAGAACACTGGCACTCAAGAGCAAACAGGTTCCAACAAAGGGCTGTAGGAAGAGACTTTGCTCAAGATGAGAGAAACATCAGTACCTTCATAGGCTGAAGGGAAGGAGCCAAGAGTCAAGTGTTAAGTGGGAGGCTAAGGATGAGAGGAAAAGACAAAGACAGGAGACTGCAAATGAATAGAGCAATCAATAAAGTAAGATCCCAAGATCCCAGAAGAGAAGGGGCGGGAGAGAGCACAGTCAGAGGGATAAGCTGCAGAATGGGAGCGTGACAGCTCTTCCTCTGAGAAAAGACAGAAAGGGGATACACAGGAACTGAAAGAGAGAAGTGTGTGAGTGTTGAAGAGAGGCTCAGGGAGCCTGGCCCTCCTTACCAACTAGTAACGATGAAAACTGGTCATACAGATTTGGTTCATTTTTTTTTAAAGCACAGTGGGAAGGAGGGGCTAGGTTAGCAGCCATTCTCCTTTGCTGCCTTCTTTTTTCCCCCCAAATATTATTTATTTATTTATTGGCTGTGCTGGGTCTTCATCGCTACGTGCGGGCTTTCTCTAGCTGCGGCAAGCGGGGACTACTCTCTCATTGCGGTGCAGGGGTCTCACTGCAGTAGCTTCTCTTGTTGCGGGGCATGGGCTCTACTCACAAGGACTTAGCTGCCCCACGGCATGTGGGATCTTAGCTTCCCAGACGAGAGATCAAACCTGTGTACCCTGAGTTAGCAGGCAGGTTCTTAACCACTGGACCTACAGGGAAGTCCACAGATTTGGTTCTCAACCTTGCTTCACAGTCCTCTTTAAGAAACTGACGAAAAAAAAAAAAAAAAATGACGAAAGCTGGACACTCTCCTTCACAGAAAGGCACGTAAGCACACTCAAAGCACACTACACACGACTTCAGCATCGCCAGGTCCACGAAAGCCAACCCACGCATCCAAAGATCCTGTCAGCTGTGATGCTACAGAATTCCAAAGCCAACGGCCTTTCAGAAGATATTTTGTTCACCGAAGAGCATCCACAAGGGAAGGCAACTTATTCACTATAAACACAAGTATATGAGGCACTTCCCTGGCTGTCCAGTGACTAAGACTCCATGCTGTCAAGGTAGGGGGCCTGGGTTCGACCCCTGGTCAGGGAACTAGATCAAACTCAACTAAGACTTTGCATGCCACAACCAAAGAACCTGTATGCCACAATTAAGACCCAGTGCAGCCAAATAAATAAATATTAAAAAAAAACCCAAAAACCCACAAATACATGAAAAACTTTTACTTAAACATCTATGACATAGTTACCAAAAAATGTGCATAAAAGCATTCAGTTAGACTCTAGGCATAAAGGATACAGAAGACCATCCCTGCTTTCACAAATCTCAGAATTTAAAGACAATGAGTTACAGGGCCTTGGATTTACCAACGGTTTTAGATCAAAGTAGTATTTTTAAAAGATAAAAGATCAATCTAGAGCTAACTCATAAGTCTAAAGACAAAGGACTGAACAAGGCTGGAGATAAATGCAACTCAAAAAAGTGGATGCAAGGAAAGTTTTGAAGGAGGAATTGAAAGGATTTGTTCACTAAGCACAAATGGAGGAAAAAGAGTCAAAAAACACAAGTGAAGGCTGAGTATCCACATGTGCCCTTTCATAGCTTGGAGACGCTTGAGTCTAAGAAACCATGCTTAAATGTCAGAGCCATTTGCCGGAACCTACAGGCTTGGATATGCACACATGCCAGATGCCTGTGTGAAACAAACCAGCTACTCTTTTCTGCTCTAGTCAACTGCCTGCCGTGACTCAACACGTGTTGAACAAGGGTAGAGGGTGCCGACAGGAGCAACTGATGGAGGAGTCAAGTCTTACTTACAGAAAAGAATTACACAAATTGATTCCATTCATCACTTCATACATAACCATATTCTGCTAAGTAACAGAAGATATTAAAAACAGCCAAATCACTACGTATCTATTCACTATCAGAAACAATAAAGATTACACTTACGGAGCACTGACTGCGTGCACACACCACGCTCAGCTGTCTTCCTAGGATCTCTTTTTAAACCGCCTTACAACTCTAGTAAGGTAAAGGTTGCTGTTCCTTTTTTCAAGAATGGAAGAAACTAAAACAAGGGAGGTTAGGCAGTCCGTCCAAGGTCAGAGAGCTCAGTGACAGCCAGGACTTGGATGCCAGCCCACCAGGTGCCAAAGCCCACACTCCTCATATGATCGTACAACCCTGCCTCGTGCCAAGATCAAATCCCCAAGACAGAGACTTTATGTTTCAATTCACATCTAAATGAGGTGAGCAAAAATTTATTGCACTCTTACTACAAGAAAGAAATTGGTCAGCAGTTGTTAAAAGGACTTAAAGAATGACCTCTGCAGGAGTTTACATTGAGATGAAATGAAAAATAACTTAAATAATTAAAAAAACCTATGACTGGCAAAAATGTAAATGGTGTAAGATCTGGAGCAAGAGAGCTCACAGTGGTCAGGGGCAGGTTTAGAAAAAAGGTAGAACTTCCACTAATTCTTAAGGAACTGTGAGAAATGGTGCCGAGGAGGTGCAGAGCAGGAAGGAGTGTTTCAGAGAGCATTCCTGATTAATCATGAGAACCATGAAGGACTGTAATCATTACGATACAAACACATGTGAAGGCCCTTTTTAGCCAATCATCTGAACTTTCAACCCTGAGGCGCTAATCCACACATAGGCCAGGAAAGAAAGCTGCCATCAAGCGCTGGGCTGAGAGGGAAGGATTAGAGATTTCTCTTGTTCAAAAATTCCCCTCAATGTTATGGGACTGTCAAACAATGAGATAAATTTTTCAAAATGTCAGTACATAGAACTAGAATGTCTAAACAAGCGCCATCCTTTACAGTAAAGTGAATCATCCTTCCAATGACTTTGTCTGTCACTACTTTCTGGAACTGCCCTCAAAACCAGTTTACCACCATTCTAGTTTTCTGACAGTCACAAATAAAACCCATTTATATATAATCACTCTAATTTTTTTTCATTCACAGCTAGTTGGGACTCCAAGAAAACATCCACCAGCTTTTCTCTACTTGACACCAAGTGACCTATAAAATGAAACTCTGCCCTCAAAGAATTAAAAATTGCCACCATCAGGGTTTGCTGAGCTATGCGTCACAGGCTCTGACGAGCAATTCCTAAAGATGTGTTCCAACGTAAGGCGAGCACAGCCCACCAAAAGAGATATTCAAGTTCCAGAGAATAAACCACTTAGCTAATGCCCTGTTTGGGTTATTCAAAAACCCACACACCTGCTTTCCTTAGTACTTCTAACACCAAGAAAGACAACTGCTTAGATGTCACTTTCCAATAAACGTGTTTCTTATGAATTCATGACTATGCTACATATTTGAGGAGGAGTGGCCACACTAATTTCCATGATAAGTAAAACAAGAAGGATTTACCAGTTCTCTGGTGGCTTAATTCTAAACTCCCAGTCTGGAGACTGTGCAACACAATCTCAACTCAGCATCTCTCCCCTTTCCTCTTCAACTCCTCTGCCCACCTCCTAGAGGGGGTGCACTTCAACTCCTGGGAAGCAGCCGTGTCTTAACCCTCCACCTTTGAGGCCGACCTGTACCACGCTTTGAGGACCCTGAGTTATGTGATGAAATAGACAGGAGAAAGGGAGGATGTGTCTGGGTTTGTTGTGTTTGTGCTCAGAGAAGTGTTCAAACAAGAAAAGGGAGGATCCCTTCCTGTAAGTGTTATTTTATCTTAAATACCTTTCCAGTTGTCACCCTGGGACTGTTCTCAGGCAGAAAGACTCCCACCCCACGCCGTCCTCGATACACCACAGACAGCCTTCCTCCTTCACACTTAGGACTGAGCTGCACCAGGCTCATCACAGCCCTCTCCACCAGCATCCAGGTCTGTACTGTTTCTTTTTCACAGCGATAAAGCAGTTTCCTCTTTTCTTAGAAGGCAGCCTCTGTACAAACTCTTATGTACCCTTTGGTATCATGAACTGTTTTGTTGGCATTTTTAAGTAATTTCCCTTTCAGACTCAGAGATCTTTGAAAGCGAGCACAGTACCCTGCTAACCTCTGTGTCCTGAGCACACAGTAAGCAGAAAATCAATGTCTGCTCAATCAAATAAGTGAATGATAGATTTTAAAAGAGATTTCAGAAAGTCAATCAATAAGACTCTTTAGAATTATGGCATACAACTTTTTTAATAAAAGTTTTTCTTTTTTTTTTTTAATATTTATTTGGCTGCACGAGGTCTTAGTGTAGTACATGGGATCTAGTTCCCTGCTCTCGGATCGATCCCGGGTCCCTGCACTGGGAGCCTGGAGTTTTAGCCACTGGACCACCAGGGAAGTCCCGACATACAACTGTTTTGTAGCATTTGCTTAGAGTAAAAATTAGACTTAATAGCTTGTACAATAACTATACAGATATTTAAATCATTCAATGGTAACAGATGCCATAATAATATGGCAGCTTAAGATACTGGCACTAATTAGTGAGCAGCTAATACTCACTAACAAAACACTTAACCTTTCTGAGTCTTGGTTTTCCCTTCTGTTAAATAAAAAAAAAAAGTGAGGCTCGAATGACATAACTTATCAAATCATAACACAAATACAACGTATTATCAGACAAATTTAAACAAATTCCCATCATTAGTGTTATTTTATGTGCATACACTTGACTAAAACATACGATTTAAGTTCAGACAACAAAGCTCATTGCCAAATATACAAAAATATAATAGTACATGTAGGTCATGAAAAAATTTCAGTTATGAGAATACTTATAGAAACCTCCTACCTATTCAATTAGTCTACAGAAAAATTTGTGACTAGGTGTTAGTTCAATTTTCAGTGATTCTCCAGACAGTGCTGGCCTGTTCTTTCTGCTGCAAACGCAGGCAGCTTGAAGTACCAAGTCCACAGTGACCCGCCTGAATGGAGCACCAGCCACAGCACTGGGCTCTGCGACGCGCTCTGCGGCAAACGGCCCAGGGAGGCACAACCTGCGTTCCAGCGCAGAGCTGGCTCATCTGCGACCCAAGCCTGCAGCTGAAAACACAAGTGAGCACAAAGAAAATTCTTTAACGGCATACAGCTCAGGCAACCGCTGTAATTAGGACCCACTACAGCCTGAACCGAGAAAAATGAATAAAATCGAGGAATGAGAGCAACAAAGCCAATCACACACGATAAACACATAGTTAAAACTCTCTTTTTTCCCAAAGAAAAAAGTACTTTTGTCAGAGCAGTAACTGTAGAGAAGATGTAAAACAAACAAAGGTCCCTTCAAAATATGCTAACAGGCATCACAAATAACACTGTGCTATAGATTTGGGGATTGTTGGTGGTGGTTTCAACTTCACTTGAATTCCTAAAAATGTCTACCTACTTCTCTAGTCAACCATTCTCTGTACTTGAAGCAAGAGAGACAAGCAGATGGTCAAGATGCTGACACTGCAGGCCTGAGGTTTTTCAACTGTATTTTTTCCAGTTTTCCATCGCTAAAAGAGATGAAATACTGGATAATGTAGCATAAATCTTTAAGAAACCATTTCAAATCCCAGTCACATGCCAAACCAAAACAATCCTGCAACAGGAAAGAAACCATGCACTTGTCCTGAAAAATGCTGAAGCCTTAGCCTTACAGTCTGTAGGACTTTCACACCTTCTTCAAGGAAACGTGAGCTAGCCAGTATGAGTCCTAGAAACAGTTCCTTGGAATCATCTCTAGAAACAACCAGAGAAGTAAACAATAATCAGCTGGAAGCAGATATACCAAGAATAAGGAGCTTCCAGGATTTCCCTCTCCAAGTAAAAGCAATTAACTCCTATTTTTAATCTCTTTCTGACGCAAACATCCAGCCAAACTTCTTTCCTCCTAGCTAATCAAAGATAATGGATGTGTTACTCTAACTTGCTTTAAAAGTCCAATTTGAATGAAAGTCATCATGGATTGAATGACAATGCTTTAGTCTAGAAGAATGAGGTATTTTGAGAGGTAGAATCAAGATAGCAATACCCTGAACATTTCACAGAAACAGACTCATCCACCATAACTGATACTGGGGGCTGGCCAAAGAGTAACTTCCCAACTGATGAACTGAAAAATAATACGTTGCTAATTGAGTGCAAATGAAAAGGGCACCTCCCTATACATTGGGAAACCCTAACAAGGTTATTAAGAATAATTATTTCCTTCCATGCCCAAGTGACTTTATAACACTCAAATCTACTTCTGGTTTTTTCTACTATAAAGGATGGGGGGAGGGGGTGTGTAGAGAGACTGCCTTGATAAGTAAACAAAAAGTCAAAACTCTCCTGGAAACTTGTCACATTCTTCTTTTCCAATCAGTAATTTTTAATCCACTTGAAAAATGCTAGTGGAGAGGGCCTTTGGCACAGAACTCAAGAATATGCAACTCTGGGGGCACCACCACAGTACTGATATCAAGCTTGGAGAGAATGCTGCTTTTGTCTCAGAGGCAGCCTGTGACAAAAACAGGAACTTTATGGAGAACTGATCACAACTGCACAAGAAGCCTGATCACATGCCCACAACAGAGCAACGTTTCTCTCATTGTTGTCCAGGGACTTCTCGAATAATAGTGGCTCGATTTATTCCATTCTTTTAATTCTCAAAACCAATCCAAGCGTCCTTGTAACAATCCATTGTCAAAGGAAAGACCGTGCCGGCCAGGATTTGCACCTCTCTCCTTTCCTCTTCTAAGATTCCAAAAGGTGATCAGATGCGGAAAATTCAGCCCGAATAGAGGCACCGAGGGGGAAAAAAAAAAAAACACCACACAACCCTTTTGACAAAGGTGGTCTAAAAGCCGCCCCGTGTGTCTCTCTCTGGGTTAATGCCACTGCTTCTGGCCTCCTTAGGACCCTCAACGGCCCACCCCGCTTCTATCTCACTCCTGTCACTGGGCAGGCATCTCGCATTGTTAAACAAGGAAGAAGAAATGCTGGCGGATTTCCCCTGTGTCTCTCTCTTTTTCTGAAGGGGGGAAGGGGAGCTGAAACAGGAGTGGGGCCCTCCCCTGGAAGAGAGTACAGGAGCAAGCTGTCAGCCACCCCGCGGGCGGCCTCACCCCCACCCCGCCCCCACCGTGCCCCGGCGCCCGGGCAGAAGCCTGAAGCGGGAGGACACAGCTTTGTCTGGGGTTTTGGGGGGACAGAGAGCGCAGAAGCAGCCCGAGCCTGAGGAAGACCTCTCCCCCCAGCCCCGGCTCCCCCGCTCCCCCGCTCCCAGAGAACACAATGAACCACACGGAAAGCCACTTCCCGGGGTAGGAGAGGAGGAGAGAGACCCTTCACGTGAAGCCCAGGCCAGATTTCCGGCACCCTCCTCCCCTCTGCCCGCACGGCCACCAGGGCGCGCGATGGGGACCTGGTCTCCCCTCGCCGCGATCCGCAGCGGCGCCCGGGCGCCCGCTCCCTCGCCCGGCTCCTACCCTCCGAGAGCTCCAGCTCCAGCTCCGCCAGCTGCGCCCGCACTTCGGGCGGCAACGCCGCCACCGCAGCCGGCGAGGGCTCCAGGCCTCGCTCCGCCATCCCGGCTCTACCAGCCACACTCCGGAAGACAAACGAGGGGGCCGAAGGAGGGACGGACTGACGCGGGCCCACACCCCGGCTACAGGATCCGGCTCCGGCCGCCGAGCGCCGCCAGCGCAGCCGCTGCCGCCGCCGCCATGAGCAAGGGTCATGTGAGCCCGGCGGCCCCGCCCCCGGACTCAGGACGCACCGCCTCCGCAGCCGAGTCAAGCTGCGGACTCCCGGGCTCATGGCGCCCTCTACTGGGAGATTCCTGAAACTACGCGTCCAAGCCGGCTGCCACAATTTCTCTCCAGTGAAATGGGCTCACTGTGTTGCTGTGGACCCGGACGTTTACCTTTTACGCACTCGCGAGGAAGGAGTTTTCAGGGGCCCCAGACCTTGCTTTTTCCAGTTCTCTGCACCTAATAGTGTATGCTTTTATCTTGTCCCCTGCTTCGTTTCCCGGACTATTTGACACCACCCATCCATAATAACTTGAACTCAGGCAGTTCTTTTTACTGGGGCTTCCTGGTCACATTTACCAGGAGCTCTTTGTTTCTAAGGGGCTTCCCAGGTGGCGCGAATTCGTAAAGAACCCGCCTGCCAAAGCAAGACATGTAAGAGACTCAGGTTCCAATCCCTGGATGTAGAAGACCCCCTGGAGGAGGGCATGGCAACCCACTCCAATATTCTTGCCTGGAGAAGCCCATGGACAGTAGAGCCTGGCAAGCTATGTTTCTATTTCAGTTCTAGCATTTAAGACAGAAGGAGGAGAATGTGCGTCCTCCTGCCTAGACTTCTGACCTCTTTCCAGAGAACTTCGTCTTCTTTGTCTTTTTATCATTCTCGATGTATCATTAATAGGTGTTCCAAAAGTATTAGTATTTTAATTCAACTTAAGGATCCAAACCTGTATGTATTTTTTACTACTTACGTATTTATTTTTAAATTTGCGGTTGCTCTTTCTTGCTGTGTGCTGGCTTTCTCTAGTTGGGTGAGATGGGGCTGCTCTTCATTGCCTTGCACAGGCTTCTCATTGACGTGGCTTCTCGCGGTGTGGAGCGCAGGCTCTAGGCACTTGGGCTTCAGTAGCTGCAGCAGGTGGGCCTCAGTAGTTGTGGCCCGTGGGCTTTAGTTGCCCATGGAATGTAAAAATCTTCCCAGACCAGGGCTTGAACCCATACTCCCTGCATCGGCAGGCAGATTCGAGTTCACTGTACCACCAGGCAAGTCCAGACCTGTGTGTATTTTTACCAGAAACTACTGGGACAGTTGCCTTAAATTGCCATTCTTTAATGGTATTGTCCTTTATGTAAATGCCAAATCTCCCCATACAGTTTGAGAGAATTCCAGTATTTTTCTTCCCCTTCCATGCTGGTCCAAAATTGGTGCTTTGAGAGTTAAGGCCTCAGCATCTATTCTGTAGTAGTTCATGGGCTGGAAGGGGGAAAAATTTTTTTTAGGCTGAGAAAAGAATTTCAGCTTGAAAAAAGGAGTGTAACATCATGCCTGATTGGGTAGTAGAGTTTGAAATTTCCTTTTAACTGCAACAATGTAAGAAAAATCTGTGGGAATGTAAGTGTATCTATCCTCTGGTTTACAATGAGGACTGTGGCAGCTTTTGCTCTTTAAGGTGGCAAATTTGTTGACATTCCTCCCATCAAAAAAGTGAGGTCCAGGGCTTCCCTGGTGGTCCGGTGGTTAAGAATCCACGTGCCAAACATAGGAAACAGTCTTGTGGACACAGTGGGGGAAGGAAAGACTAAGACAAATTGAGAGAATAGCATGGAAACATATACATCACTGTATGTAAAACAGATAGCAAGTGAGAATTTGCTGTGTGAAACAGGGAGCCCAACCCAGTGTTCTGTGACAACCTAGAAGGATGGGATGGGGAGGGAGATGGGACGGGGTGTTCAGGAGGGAGGAGACATACGTGTAGGTGTGGCTGATTTGTGTTGATGTGTGGCAGAGGCCAACGCAATATTGTAGGGCAGTTGTCCTCCAATAATTGTATTTTGTTCTATACGTCTCAATATTGTACAGTTATAATCTTTAATAATTTTTTTTAAAGAATAAATACAAAAAAAAAAAATCCACCTGCCAATGCAGGGGACATGGGTTTGATCCCTGGTCTGGGAAAATACCACATGCTGAGAGGCAACTAATACAACTAAGCCCACAGGCCACAACTGCTGAGCCCACCTGCCTAGAGCCCGTGCTCTACAAAAAGAGAAGCCACCACGGTAAGCCCCGCGCTGCAACTAGAAACTAGCCCCTGCCGGCACAATGAGAGGAAGCCCTTGTGCAGCAGTGAAGACCCAGTGCAACCAAAAATAAAAACTGAGGTCCACGTTCCCTTCCCTGAACCTGGCTGGGCTTCTGACTGCTTTGGCCAGTAGACTATACAAATGGCACTACGTGACTTCCGAGGTTAGGTCCCAGAAAGACAGGCAGCTTATCCTTGGCCTCTTGGAATTCTCCCTCTCCAGAGAACCACTTTCAAATTGTTTCAAGAGGGACTCTCCTGGTGGTCCAGTGGCTAAGACTCCCCTGCTCCCAATGCTGGGGGCCCAGGTTCGATCCCTGGTCAGAGAACTGGATCCCACATGCCACAGCTAAGACCCAAAACAGCCCAATAAATAAATATATATATTTTTAAATTGTTTCAAGGAACACACGTTTAGGCTAAAAGAGAAGGTGTTATTTACTGGAAAGAATGATTAATACGAGGCCAAAATTCTCAGGCTTCAAGGCAGATTAACTGCCGACCAGCAGAAATACAATGTGACTAGAGATGTAATATTAATATTCTAGTAGTTATATCAAGAAGTAAGAAGAAATAGCACATCTCAAAACTAGCTACATCTCAAGCGTTCAGTGACTAATTCTGGCTAGTGGCTACTGCATTGGACAGCACAGGTCTGGACACAGTCTTTACCTGTTTTACCGGCACATGGAATTCACTGGGATGAATAGTCCAGAAGCCCACTAAGTTTTTGCAGCTGATATATTGCCAAAGACACTCCAAATCTGGCTGTAACTACTTCCAGCTGTTCAACACTTAAATCTCTAATTTGCAACTCCCACCAATAAGGACACAGCAACAAACCATGCAGCTCCCAAGAAAGACATACCCACCCATACATAGCAGCATGGCACAGTATGCCAGTGAAAGACAATGAACAACCATGTTACTCCTGGAGATCAGAACCAGAGGCTGCCAGACTAACAAACTTACTCCATCTGCCAAGGTAGGGCACCCTCACTAATCCTGCCAGGCAGGATGGTGAAGTGTTTGCAGAAATGGCTGCAAAAATGTGCACCCCCCATCCCAAGTATTCATGACCCTTATGTAGACCCCTTCCTACACATGGGGCTTGACCATATGGTTGCTTTGACTGATGAGACAATAGCAAACACAACATAGAGATTTGGAAAGTGCTTATTGCTTATCCTCTTTCTTTCTGCTTCTGGAAACTCTGAGACCACCGTCTTGTGATTGAGTGGGAGCTGGACTACTAGATGAGAAGAGATATGGCCCAGCTAGCCTCATCACTCTCTGCAAAACTCAACCAACTGCAAGCTGTACACGAGGCCATAGCCTGCCGGTTGATCCTGGGGCCACAGGTAAGCCCCGCTGAGCCCAGCCCACATGGCCAAGGCACGTGAACAGCAGATGGCTGCCGCTGTGTGTCACTAAGTCTTGTTACGCGGCAAAACTAAGACACACGGGGTGTGGCATGTGCTCAGGAGTGGGGTCTACTGCATATTTTCTCATCTTTTTTTTAAAGGCGAGAGCAAGATTCCTACATGTATATTTTCTGTATTCATGTCTTTATTTGTGAATTTTACTGATTTATTTCGGCTGGGCTGTATCCTGGTGGTGGGTGCACACAGGCCTCTCTAGTTGTAGCATGTGGGCTTAGTTGTCCTTGGCCTGTGGGATTCTAGTTCCCTGACCAGTGATAGGACCCATGTCCCCTGCATTGGAAGGTGGATTCTCAACCACTGGACCGCCAGGGAAGTCCCATATTTCCTTTCCTGAATGGAAGTACTATTGTACTTACGCTTCCTTTTCTGGCTTTGTCTTTTGCAGGGCTTCTCAAACTCCAGGATGCATCAGAGTCACAGGGAGATACACAGTGGTAGATCCAACCCAGAGCTTCTTTCTTTTTGCACCAACAGGTCTTTTTATTTAAATTAATTGCATTTACATTTTAACTTAAATTCTTTTTTGTACATGCACTCTATGTTTCACATTGTCATTTTTTGAATATCTAGCATTTGTTTCACCCTGCTAGATGCTGGAGGAGATTTTTTAAAAAAGAACTTATTTCATTCTTAACATCAACAGACTTACCAATAGGGGATATAAGGTAAATATTATATTTACTTAAATATTACACATTGCTGTCACTTTTAAACAAAGGGCCAGTACAATTCTAAACACCAAATACATTAAATCAATTTTCACACAATCCCTTTAAGGGACTATACTGTTAGTTTCTACTTTTGCTGGTGATGAAAATGAGGCATGGAGATTTTAACTTGCTTAAAGTCCCATAGCTAATGTGTGGCGGCGCTAAGATTGAAATCCAGGCACTCGAAAATCAAACCTCAAGTTTCTAACCATTTTATTGTACTGCTACTGAGAAAGAACAGGCTGCTTAATATACAGAGTTCTAAAGTTAGCACTTATGTCTCAGGAAACACTATCCTTTTTTTCTTTTTTTGCTTAGGAAAGTAATAACACAAAAGAGAAGATGGCTTTCCCTATAGTTTGAGGCCCCAAACCTTTAAAATTACATTGTACCAGCAATTTCACAGATATAACCCAGATTTTCTGACTTCATAGCTTTGGGATGTTGCCCAGTCAGTAATTTTCACATCCAACGAGTTCTGTGGTGACACTGCTGTTGCTGGAGTAAGAACTGCACTTTGAGAAACATCGGTCTACTGGATGTGTTGGAGACAGTTAGCTTGCCTTGAAACTCCAGGATTCTGGTCCACGAGGAACCATTTCAGTTCTGAAAGAGAAGACTGCATAGTCCCAGAGGTCCTGGACGCAGAGGAGCTGGAGGGCAGAGCTGCATAATCTTGGGGTTGTCTTCCTTTGAGGGACAGATGAGATTTCATGTAAATGAGCTCTGTGTGTGTGTGTTCAGTTGTGTCTGACTCTTTGCGACATCCTGGACTGTAGTCCGCCAGTCCATGGAATTTTCCAAGCAAGAATACTGGAGTGGGTAGCTGTTTCCTACTGCAGGGGATCTTCCCAACCCAGGGATTGAACCCGTGTCTCTTGCATCTCCTGCATTGGCAGGCAAAGATTCTTTACCACTATCACCATTTGGGAAGCCCTGTAAATGAATTCTACATATTTTTAATTGTTTATAATGGAATAAACGTTTGTTGCAGTTGAGTGGGCCACGGCGGAGGGCGTGAACTGTCTACCCAAAGCCCATTTCCTTTCCTTTCTACTTTGTCTAGAGAGCCCACCCACCACCACAGCGGCTAAAAATGCCAGGTACTCAGCCGCACTTGCCACCCAGGCATTAGCATAGTGCCCCATTCCCACCAGGGTACCTGAAGGGAATGCTGCTGAGGCAGAGGAAGTGTGGAGGTGGAATTCTCGGAAAGACATTCCTCCCTGATAAGGGAGACATATGAGGAGAATCCTGAGAACTCTGCTGGGGCTCTTGGATAATTTTACCCTAACAGTGGAAGTGGTAAGTCTGGCCAACAAAAGCTTGGAACACAGGGGCAGTCAGAGTCCTGAAGGTGGCGGCAGAAGGCAGCAACCTGGAGTGACTTGTGATCTACCTCCTAGGAATACCCAAAAGGTGCGTGAGCTGGATGAAGAAGAGGAGAAGGATGTTGTCAGAGAATCTCTCTGGTAGGCAGAAGTGACAAAATGGTTTGCATTCATGTTAACAGGCTCTCACTTGTATTAGGAAAATCAAGGTTACAGAAAACCTACTTATAATTGAAACTATGTAAGAAAGCGCTGTATAAACTGGAAGACATTACATAAAGTAAAAAGCTTTTGTGAGATGAGCCAACATCTTACGATTAGTGTGGAGATTTTTATGTTAAGTTCATCTGAAACCATGGGAGAAACAGAAGGAAGCTACAATAGGATCTCTTCAACTTGGCATGGCTCAGGAAAGTATTAGAAAGAATGACCTCCTGCTTAACGTGCTGTGACATATTACCAGGAGAGGCTGAGGTGTACTTTAAAAGGAAAGGCATCTTTTCTCACTATGAGTGTAAGTGAAATGCTGGCAGGCAGTAGAAAAATAGAATAAACTAGCTGAACACTTTAAATGCTAATATTCGATCAGTTTGCATGATCCAATCCCCATTATGATCATAGCTGCTTCAACCATAGCTGTAGAGATAAAAAGATTATGATATGGTCAGAGGTGAGATCAGTCCATTTACTATTTCTATTTCATTCTAGTATGGAATGAATGTATAACAATGGGTAAAAACAAACCAGCCAACCTTCTGTTTGGAGTGTTACATCTGTAGGAAGTAAAGCAAGTAACAACCTATACAGAATTATGTACAACATTAATTTAAAAAGAAACTACAGAGAAGCACCAATCCCACGCCTGGGCATATATCCAGAGAAAACCATAGTTCAAAAAGATACATGAACCCCAATGTTCCTTGCAGCACTATGTACAATAGCCAGGACATGGAAGCAACATAAATGTCCATCAGCAGTGGAATGGATAAGGAAGATGTTGTAAGTATATACAATGGAATATTACTCAGCCAGAAAGAGGAATAAAATTGTGTCATTTGCAGAAATGTGGATGGAATAGAGACTGTCACACAGAGTGAAGTAACTCAGAAAAGGAAAAACAAATATCATATGTCAATGCATATGTGGGATCTAGAAAAGTGGTATAGTTGATCTTAATTTGCAAAGCTGAAAGAGAGGCACAGAGGTAGAGAACAAACACATGGAATACCAAGAGAGAAGCGGGGGTGGAACTGGGAGACTGGGATGGACATGTATATACTCGACTATGTATACAACAGATAACTAATGAGAACCTACTGTATAGCACAGGGAACTCAGTGCTTTGTGGGGACCTAAATGGGGAGGAAATTCAAAGCAGATACACGTATACATGTGGCTGATTCACTTTGTTGTACAGCAGAAACTGACATAGCAGTGTAAAGCAACTATACTCCAATAAGAAAAAGAGAAAATTATATGAAATTCAAAAATGAATAAATAAATAAAAACTATGAGAGACAAATTTTCCATATGCAGACTTCCAGGTAACTAGGGAATTATTCCTGCCTTCTATGAGGTGGAGTTTAACTTCTCACCACTTGAGTGTAGGCTATATTTGGTAACTCGACTCCAAAGAATACAGTATGGAAAGAGGAAGCAAAAACTTTCCGGTGGAAAAACCTGGCAGACACCGCCTTAGCTCGGTGATACAAATAAGCATTATCAGTCCTCTTGAGAGTATGAACCTTGATCCTATGGGATGAAAACGGTGTTTCACTTCCGTTGTCTTTCTCCCCAGAATCCATAGCTCCAGTCTAACCAGGCGGAAAAAAACAAATTGAGAGACATTCTACAAAACACCTGACCAGTATTTCTCAAAACTTTCAAGGTCATCAAAACAAAAAAGTCTGAGAAACTGTCACAAACCAGAAGAGCATAAGGAGACATAATAATTATAAGTAATGTGGTATCTGATGGGATCCTGGAACAGCAAAAGGACAATAGAAATCTCAATAAACCATGGACTTTGGCTAATAGTACGCATCAGTGCTGGTTCTTCAGTTTTGACAATTGTACCATACTATCTACCATAGTATTAATAATGTAATATGTTAACAGTAGTAGAAATAGGATACAGGGTATATAGGAAAGTCTGTACTATCTTGGCAACTTCTCAGCCAATTGAAAACTATTCTAAAATGTTTATTTACAGTAAAGAAGGACCATGGGGATTTTAAAATATTTCTAACATTAAGTATAAAAACTAATATAAGTTACCTAATACACTGCTTTCAGAAATATCAACATTTACCCTATCTTATTCTTTACAAGGAAAATTTTATAGAGTTTAAGCCCTTGTGAACCCTTTCATCCCTTCTAAGATTTTTCTTTTTCTACATGTTTCAGTTCAGTTCAATTCAGTCACTCAGTCGTGTCTGACTCTTTGTGACCCCATGAACTGCAGCACCCCAGGCCTCCCTGTCCATCACCAACTCCTGGAGTCCACCCAAACTCATGTCCATCGAGTCAGTGATGCCACATCTATACACGACCACTGGAAAAACCATAGCCTTGACTAGACGGACCTTTGTTGACAAAATAATGTCTCTGCTTTTTAATATGCTGTCTAGGTTGGTCATAACTTTCATTCCAAGGAGTAAGCGTCTTTTAATTTCATGGCTACAATTACCACCTGCAGTGATTTTGGAGCCCAAAAAAATAAAGTCAGCCACTGTTTCCCCATCTATTTGCCATGAAGTGATGGGACCAGATGCCATGATCTTAGTTTTCTGAATGTTGAGCTTTAGGCCAACTTTTTCACTCTCCTCTTTCACTTTCATCAAGAGGCCCTTTAGTTCTTCTTCACTTTCTGCCATAAGGGTGGTGTTATCTGCATATCTGAGGTTACTGATATTTCTCCCGCAATCTTGATTCCAGCTTGTGCTTCCTCCAGCCCAGCGTTTCTCATGATGTACTCTGCATAGAAGTTAAATAAGCAGGGTGACAATATACAGCCTTGACGTACTCCTTTTCCTATTTGGAACCAGTCTGTTGTTCCATGTCCAGTTCTAACTGTTGCTTCCTGACCTGCATACAGGTTTCTCAAGAGAGGCAGGTGAGGTGGTCTGGTATTCCCATCTCTTGAAGAATTTTCCACAGTTTATTGTGATCCACACAGTCAAAGGCTTTGGCATAGTCAATAAAGCAGAAATAGATGTTTTTCTGGAACTCTCTTGCTTTTTCATTGATCCAGCAGATGTTGGCAATTTGATCTCTGGTTCCTCTGCCTTTTCTAAAACCAGCTTGAACATCTGGAAGTTCCCAGTTCACATATTGCTGAAGCCTGGCTTGGAGAATTTTCAGCATTACTTTACTAGCGTATGAGATGAGTGCAATTGTGCGGCAGCTTGAGCATTCTTTGGCATTGCCTTTCTTTGGGATTGGAATGAAAATAATCAGTGCAGTTCAGTTGAGTCGCTCAGTCGTGTCCAACTCTTTGCAACCCTATGAACTGCAGCACACCAGGCCTCCCTGTCCATCATCAACTCCCAGAGTTTACCCAAACTCATGTCCATTGAGTTGGTGATGCCATCCAATCATCTCATCCTCTGTTATCCCCTTCTCCTCCCGCCTTCAATCTTTCCCAGCATCAGGGTCTTTTCCAATGAGTCAGTTCTTCACATCAGGTGGCCAAAGTATTGGAGTTTCAGTTTCAACATCAGTCCTTCCAATGAACACTCAGGACTGATCTCCTTTAGGATGGAGTGGTTGGATCTCCTTGCAGTCCAAGGGACTCTCAAAAGTCTTCTCCAATAATGCTTCTCTTCAAAAGCATCAATTGTTAAGTGCTCAGCCTTCTTTTATAGTCCAACTCTCGCATCCATACATGACTACTGGAAAAACCATAGCCTTGACTAGATGGACCTTTGTTGGCAAAGTAATGTCTATTGAAAAAGGTCTACATGAACAGTATGAAAAGGCAAAAAGATAGGACACTGAAGGATGAACTCCCCTGGTCAGTAGGTGCCCAACATGCTACCGGAGATCAGTGGAGAAATAACTCCAGAAAGAATGAAGAGACGGAGTCAAAGCAAAAACAATAACCAGTTCTGGATGTGACTGGTGATGGAAGCAAGGTCCGATGCTGTAAAGGCTAGTATTACATAGGAACCTGGAATGTCAGGTCCATGAATCAAGGCAAACTGGAAGTGGTCAAACAGGAGATGGCAAGAGTGAATGTTGACATTTTAGGAATCAGCGAACTAAAATGGCCTGGAATGTGTGAATTTAATTCAGATGACCATTACATCTACTACTGTGGGCAAGAATCCCTTAGAAGAAATGGAGTAGCCATCATAGTCAACAAGAGTCCAAAATGCAGTACTTAGATGCAATCTCAAAAGCGAAAGAATGATCTCTGTTCGTTTCCAAGGCAAACCATTCAATATCATGGTAATCCAAGTCTATGCCCCGACCAGTAATGCTGAAGAAGCTGAAGTTGAACAGTTCTATGAAGACCTAAAAGACCTTTTAGAACTAACACCCAAAAAAGATGTCCTTTTCATTATAGGGGACTGGAATGCAAAAGTAGGAAGTCAAGAAACACCTGGAGTAACAAGCAAATTTGGCCTTGGAATACAGAATGAGGCAGAGCAAAGGCTCATAGAGTTTTGCCAAGAGAATGCATTGATCATAACAAACACCCTCTTCTAACAACACAAGAGAAGACTCTACACATGGACATCACCAGATGGTCGACACGGAAATCAGATGGATTATATTCTTTGCAGCCAAAGATGCAGAAGCTCTATACAGTCAGCAAAAACAAGAAGTGAATAAATAATATAGATATACAAATGGACATTATCTTCTGCATATTTATAAAGTTTGTGTGCATAATATCATATTGTATACCGCTTTCTGTATGTATGTATCTTTGTCGTTCTAGATAATTCATTTTAACTGCTTATTGATACTGTTGTAGTTGTTTAGTCGCTGAGTCACGTCGACTCTTTCGCAACCCCATGAACTGTCACCCTCCAGGCTACTCTGTCCATGGGATTTCCCAGGCAACAATACTGGAGGGGATTGCCATTTCCTACTCCAGGGGATCTTCCCGACCCAGGGACTGAACCCATGTCACCTGTATTGGAGGCAGATTCTTTACCACTGAGCCACTTGGGAAGCCCCAAGACCATGTTATAATTTATCTCTATTAAACATTTAGAATTTGGGGCTTGTTTTGGGGTTTTCATTTTTGCTATTACAGAGTTCCACAAAAGTCTTGTATACATCTTCTTGAGTACATATGTGAGAATATCTTGTCTGTATCTGAGTTAAGTTTGATCACCTTCACCTGCATTACATATTGCCAAATGACTTTCCAAGGAGCTAATACTCCCACCAGAAATCTAAGAGAATTCCCAGTACTCTGCATTTTACTGTACTTGATATTAGCACACTGTTGAAATGTTATCAGTATGGTTAATAGGAAATGATATCTTGTTTTAAAAGAGAATCCATATTTCCCTGAAAGACTTTATTATTAACTCTTAGGTTCCCATGTCAGTGTACTGGATTTTACAAGCTTGCCCTTTTTCTTCTCCCGCTTTAGATTAGATTTTTCTAATTGTTTAATAGAATTTTTTTAAATGAATCTTCCTTATGGTAAAATGTATTACAATTATCTTTGGTCTATAGCTTGTTTTTGTTTTACTTTGGTTATGATTGAATCTGTGCCCCCTAGAGTGGAAGCGCAGTGTCTTAACCACTGGACTGCCAGGCAACTCCCAGTATAGAACTTTAAAACAATACTTTAATATATATATGTTACTTAATAATTTACTTATTTGGCTGCACAGAGCCTTAGGTGCAGCATGCGGGACCTAGTTCCTAGTTCTCTAGGGATCGAACCTGGGCACCCTTCATTGGGAGCCCAGAGTCTTAGCCAATGGACCACCAGGGAAGTCCCTAAAATAGTACTTTTTAAAGGGAAAACACACTCAAATATTTAGGGATGAAATGGTATGCCTGAAATTTGCTTCATAATAACCCACTGGAGGGTGGGGTAGGAAGACGGTAGAGGTAAATCTGAAACAATATTGGCTGAGGTCATAATAGGAGTTGGGTGGTGGGAATACGCAGCTTGAGTCTACTTTTGTACATAGTTTAAAATGTCCATAATCAAACATTTTTAAGTACAGAGAAAATTTCTTATTTCTGCAGAAGATCATAGCTTTGTAATTTTATCTTTTTCTATTTTATCTAATATTGATATGTATGCAAGAGAAAGAATATTTTAAAATATGAACCTACAAAGCAATTTTTTTTTAAATTGCTAAAAAGTCTTATAATTACCGTAGTTAAAAACTTGGAAATATTGTCTACCCAGAAACCCAAGGAAATCAACTAAAATACTATCATTCACTCATTCATTCATTCAAACACACTGAATTAATGTAACATGAAAGGCACTAATACGGTGTTTGAAAAAGGTCTCTCTTGTCTTATAGCAATAGTTGATCAAAGAAAAAGCCATTCTGTTACAGCAAAACATAAGTAGACATAAACCTAACAAGAAACATGTAAGATTTATATGAAGAAACTGTAATCATAAATAATAGTTACCTATTCCCAGATGAGAAGACTCAATATCAATACTCCAAAAATTAATCCAGAAAGATTAATGCAGTCTATTTTCTAAATCTTGACTGATTCTAAAGTTTAAATGAAGATTGGATGTTCTCAGTTGTTAAGTTTTGTCTGACTCTTTTGTGACCTCATGGACTGCAGCCCACCAGGATCCTCTGTCCATGGGATTTTCCAGGCAAGAATACTGGAGTGGGTTGCCATTTCCTCATCTAGGGGATCTTCCTGACCCAGCAATCGAACCTGAGTCTTCTGTATCTCCTGCATTGGCAAGCGGGTTCTTTACCACTGTGCCACCTGGGCTTCTTGAATGTTCAAGGAAAGTAAAAAAAAAAAAAGTTTTTCACTGTTTAAACGAAATAAGATAAACACTTCATAATGCACCAAAAGAAAATGAATGTATTTAAAAGTTAAAATTTAGAGAAAAAATGAAGAAAAGAGAGTCGCACAGATCAAGATTGATAGATTATGGCCCTCAAAACAATTAAAAATGCAAGAAACCATATTTACAAGTTGAAAATTTTAGAAGTTACGATAATATACTTCTAGTATATTTAATAGACAATTAAATATACTAGTATATTTAATAGACAATTAAATATACTAGTATATTTAATAGTATATTTATCTAGTATATTTAATAGAAATGAAATAGCCAGATCATAAAAAGAGCCCTACCAGTCAACAACAAAAAAATGATAACCTAATGGAAAAAATAAGTAACATTTAAAAAATGACTACCAAGTTTTTGAAAACTTACCAGAAATCAAGAAGCTGCAACTTTAGCAATAACAAATAAAAGGAACCTAAATGATACATAGATACTCAGTTATCCCTTGATAACTGAGGACCACAAGTTACAGGATCATCAAAGCCCCAAACTCTTGAGGGTGATTTGTCCTGTTATGTGAAAGATTTGTCATATGCACACTGGGAACAGAATTCTTTCCTTAGCTGCAAGGACCAGTTAAACCTATAACTTATACTGATCAATCTTTCCTGTCACATAGAGAACACACTTGAGAAAGAAGCCAAGACACAGCTAGCAGACTGGGCATGCGAGGGAAAGGGGTGGGGAAAAGGTGAGAAGGAAGGAGAAAGGCAGGGGCTAGAATAATTCTAATTATGCACTTGGATCCAGCTCCATCACTGGACGTTTAAATAAGCCACTGGCTTCCCTCTGCTTCCTTTCTAACCTTTTCTCAACCCTCTGTCATCAGGCTTCCACTCCTAGTCTACTGAATCAGTTTGGTAATGGTTACCAGTAAGTGTCCAACTGTAATATTCAATGGCTTTTTCAGTCATCTCAATTACATGGCATTTATACTTCACATCTTGAAATTTCACATCTCTTTCTCTTGCTTTTGTCAGGACATTTAATACCAGTATTGTTTGGGAAGTCCTTTTCCTCTGCCTTTTTTGTATTTTCAAGAATTGTTTTTTATTTACAAGTATAGAGAATTATACCTATGTACCTATCTAACCACCTATTTCTGCTTCAGAACTTTAAAGACACAGATATATTTGAAGACCCTCTATATACATCCCTTTTTATTTACCTCCCTTCCTCCTTCCCCAAAGACAGTTATTTAAAACATATCTACTATCTTGCAGCTGGTATCATTCCCAAGTGTACTGGTACATTTTTATATTTTTATTAAAGTATAAAAGGATCCAAAAGCAATATATAGTCATATTAAAACTATAAGTAAAAAGTATCAAACATGTCCCTTTAACTTGCTCTTTAAAAATTTCTTTTGACATATAAGACCTGTTTCAGTTCATTCAAGTGATATATAGTATTCCATCACAAAACTTACTATAATTATTTTTTGATGGACATTGTTTTCATCTCATTGTTAAAAAAAAAAAAAAATGCAATATTCTTATAGCCTCCATGAATCAAGTCCCAGGATATGTAACCTAGAAGTAGAATTACGAATTTGCAAAGCATGCTCATCACTCTCTAAATGCAGCAAATTGCTCTCCAAAAAATGGTCTCATCAATTTATACTCCCATAGCAATATATAAGAACTTTTGTTTCATCCCATCCTTGCCAGAACAATATAGTATTCGCATATAAGCTGTGCATGATGTGCTGTGCTTAGATGTTCAGTTGTATCCAACTTTGCCACCCCATAAACTGTAGCCGGCCATGGGGATTCTCCAGGTAAGAATACTGGAGTGGGTTGCCATGCCCTCCTCCAGGGGATCTTCCCAACCCAGGGACTGAATCCAGGTCTCCCACATTGCAGGTGGATTCTTTACTGTCTGAGCCACCAAGGAAATCCATAAGCTACGCATACCCTCCTGTATACTTTTTTCTCCCATATACTTAATTTCTAAATTACATATAAAACCTTATACAATATAAATCCTATGTAAATAGTTGCCAGTGCGCTGCAAACTGAAGTTTTGCCTTTTGAAATTTTCCGGAACATTTTTCTTTCCCCGAGTATTTTAGATTGCAGATGCCGATGCAGAACCCAAGGATACAAAGGACCAACTGTACTGATATATTTTCTTCCCGCCCCTAAAAGCCTGACATTTTCTAGGCTTCTGTACTTATCCCTCCTATCTTCTGTAATCAATTTCTAATCTTATTCACTCATGACTTCTCAAGTTACTGACCAGATAGGCCTCACAGGCATCCTAAAATCTTCCCCTCATTCTCACATCTAGTCAAGATACCAGCTCCTACCCACTTGACTTCTTTAAAATCATATATACCTGCACCATCGCTGCTACATCAAATTATCACAAACTTACTGTTTCAGAACACTACACGTTTACTCTTTTACAGTTCTAGAGGTCAGAAGCCTGAAATGTGTCTTATAATCAAGGTGTTGCCTGGACTGGTTCCTTCTGGAGGATCCAGAAAATAATCTTTCCCCTGCCTCTTCCAACTTCCAGAGGCCGCTGGCATTTCTTGGCACATGGACACATCACTTTCATCTTCCATTGTCACACTTCCCACTACTGTCGAATCCCTGCATTCTTGTGATTATATTGGGCCCACCTGGACAGTTCATGGCCCACCTCATTTCAAAATCTTCAATCACATCTGCAAAACCCCCTTTGCTGTATAAATAACTTTCACAGGTTCTGGGGATTAGGATGTGGACATCTTTATTCATCCTCTCACTGTTTTAACTGCTGCTCCCTTAATTCCAAATACCTTTCTCACTTGGCCAATTCCCAAACTATTTACAAAGCCACCAGGTTTGTTCTCATTTCCCAATCTAACCATAATCCTCTGCTTAAGACTTTCAGTGGCTCTCCATTCCCTACAGAATCAAGTGAAGTCATTTCTTTAGCATACAGTTGGTCATGATTTGATTGTAAAACAAATCCTACTAGCTTTTCTCTAGTACTCTACTGAAACCTGTACTCCACCCATTCCAAACTATTATACTGAATTTGCACATGGTCATGCCTCTTTGCCTTTATTTGCACTCTTTGTCACTTTGCTGCCCATTCTTCCTTCACCTACCTAGCCAACACATATTTATCAAGACTCCATCTGGAAGTTTATGTATTCCTCCACCAGGAGGGTTGACCATTATCTTGGTGTATACCTAATATCATCAAAACATTCATATTTTTTTAGCACTATTTTGGTTTATAATGCTGGCCTCTCAATTTACTAAGGGTAGAATTTTCTTAATTTTAGCATCCTGTGCACCTAGTATCTTGGCTTACAGTAGACATGTAAGATCAGAATGGTCATAAATGGAACAATTGAGGTCATGGAGCTACCGTGTATTTTCTCAAGATTTGAATACTGATAAAATATGGCATGCTACACAAATAGCCATATGTCCACAAGAAAATAAGATAGCGGTAAGATACAATGTTTAAAAAATTTAGTCTAAGTTAATCTGGAAACTTGATGAGTATTTGCTATTACCCCCTAATTTTTTTTTGATGAGTACACAAGCTGAAAGAATTATAATCTTCACATGTACCTTTTAAGGGCTTCCCAAGTGGTACTAGTAGTAAAGAACCCACCTGCCAATGCATAAGACACAAGAGATGCAGGTTTGATCCCTGGGTCAGGAAAATTCCCTGGAGTAAGAAATGGCAACCCACTCCAGTATTCCTGCCTGGAAAATTCCATGGACAGAGGAGCCTAGTGGGCTACAGTCCATGGGGCCAGAGTCACACACCACTGAGTGACTAAACACATACACAAGGATCTTCACATAGAAAAATGGCAAGTTGATAAGAAAACATTTGTTTTACAGTAATAACCCTTAACAACAAGCTTAATGCTTTTAATTCCTCCCCAGTCTATTGGTGAGGACTGAAAACATTACAACTTGAATGAAGTCATCTAAGTGCTTAGCACAGTAGTTGCTTAGCACATGAGACTGTCCAGGTTGGAGAGAGGATGATGATTAGGATTAAGGTAGCAACAATTAAGAAACAGAGGCAGATACAAACTAATTTTTAGCCCCATTCCTCAGTAAGCTTAAAAAAAAAAAAAAGTTATCCAAGGAAAGCCACCCTAATGCTAAACAATCTTTTATAAGGAATTTTAGTATTTAACTGTGCAGCTCCCCCACCCCCGCCATCTTGCCATTTTTAGGATTACCAGAAATCCTGCAAAAATAAGCATAACCATTTCAAAACTATACTCATATTTTCCTCCCCACAAAAGGTTCTTTACCAATGTATTCAATCATGGTGAATGCCACAAACTTCAATTCAGTTTCAAAGCTACAAAAGTGTGAGTCATTTCCTATGCCTTCCCCTTGCCCTCTGTATCTAATCCATTCAAGTGTTTATACCCAAATGTTTCTCAAATCTACCATGTTGCTCCAACTGTATCATCACCAGGTAAATTCTAACTGGTCTCATCTGTTCTCCACAATGCACAAATTTTAAGTCCTAGGTGTCTGGCTCTTACCTCCTTCTCCAGCCTCAGCTTGGAAGATGGAACAAGGTCCTCCATACTGTGTATCTGTAGGGCCCTACAATTCTTCCAATGCATTATAAAGTGGTAATGTACAGGTTATGCCTTCATTTCCAACACTCTCCTCCTGGCTCACTGCTACTCCCATCATCTGTCCTCTGCTTCTCAGAAAAGACTCCTCTTTCCAGGCAAGAATACTAGAGTGGGTTGCCATTCCCTTCTCCAGGGATCAGACCCGGCGACTCTTGCATTGCAGGCAGATTCTTTATCATCGGAGGCACCAGAGATGCATTCAATTCCCATACCGTCTCCCACTCCAGCTGCATGGATTCTGCCATGATTCTGCATGGATTTACCATCTGAGGCACCAGGGATACATTCAATTCCTATACCATCTCCCACTCCAGCTGCATGGATTCTGCTTGATTCTGCATGGATACCAGCTTGCACATTTACTGCTGGTCTAATTTTGCGATTACTTATGACTATCTAATGCTAAGGACCATAATGGTTGGAATCCAACCTATTTTTTTCTGCATAGCACACTGCCTGGAAGTGTAAATACTGGTAATACTGGACATACTGGCTAAATGAACACCCCACTCATGATTCCCTTCAATGCTGTCAATACCCTGAGTTTTGACATGTTGAGGTCATAGTTATTTGTATAGGCAGAATTTGGAATGTGAAACAGCTAAAATAGAACTTAAGACAAATAACAGCCTACATAAGGGTATAGGGAGGCTGAGGTTCTACCACTATCATTAAGTGTGATACAGTAGATACACAAAGGAAACACAAGAGAAGTATAGGGGCTTCATAGATCTGCAGAACAGCGACCAAAATGAATGTAAAAAAAACAACTTTTAGGAAGCTTGTTCCTTCCTACAACACCAGATGATGATGAAGGCCCATATTTAGGAGCATTATGAAAAAAGTAAAAACATCTCAATTCCTTTAAACCCTCATACCAACTAAAGACATCCATGATAGTTTTCATGCCAAAGATTTTAAAGGAAACTCACAACCCTTTAGTAGTAAACGTTAAAACTTTTTATAAAAACTTCTACGCATAAAATTGAAATTTAAACTTGGGAGACATACAATACTCCGTTAACATTTTCTAACAAGGCATATATAAGGTTATCTCAGTGATGAGAATCTTTCGACAAAGCCACTTTTAAAACAACTGAAAAGCCTACATAATTAAGTTTATCAACTGGGCATTAGTTCACCAAAAATAATACACAATTATACTGTGTTCCTGATATGGTAAAGAAGAAAATTAAGTTATGCATCTCCTCTCTTGACCAAATAAACTCAAAACACCTGATAGGAAGGCCCTAATGCTTTGTCAACCTGTTACCCCTATAAATCTGGATGATTTTGCTGATAACAGCTAACTTCATTAAGATAAATGTTCATTAGCAAAATAAAGGTTTTAGCTCTTGCAAGGACAATATTACTGAGCTAAGTAACTATCAAAGTGAATGTTCACATTAAATTTTACCATTATGTACATTATTTATAAACATACAACACATAACTTGGTTGAATAAAAATTTCTGAATATATGATTAGAATATTTAATTTGAAATTAGCCTATATTTAAAAGACCTTGATTTCTACTATTAAAAAGTTTATTATAGCTAGACAATTCAAGAACTGTGGCATACACTTAAGGGCTTTATAGCAATACTATATTAAATAAAAGTTGAGCTACCACATTAATTTAGATATCAGCTATTTGAAAAAGTCACAGATTATTCAGTTTTTCCATTTTTGCCATTATCATAGATTAAAAAAAAAAATTAAGACTCATATTGTTTGTACTCAAAGCAAAGAGGTGGTTGAAAAAGTAAAGGTAACCAAGGCTTTCTCTTCAAAACAGAAGTTTAAAGGTCCAGAGCCTACATACTCAAGTCAGGTCATTATCTGACCCATGAAGGCAAAACTCTAAAGATATATATTGCCTTATGATTTTTCTCCCCTTCAATAACTGCTTCTGACACTAAAAGAATAAAACCCCAGAATCACAGAGCTGAATCTTCTAGCTTTTTACTCTCTCACTTTGCAGATGAAGTATCACACAATCCACTTCAAGCCCCACCCCCCCCCACACACAAAGAAACCAACAGCTGAAATCAGAACAGAACTAGAGTGGGCAACATGAAAAGTAATCAGCAAGTAAATACAAGCAGTCGTTAGATATAAGCCACCTGGAGAAAAGGAAACCAGTCCTGCTTTTTAATAATTTTATTTTTTCTAATTTTGTGTTATTTTAATTTCCGATAGCACCTTGGCAATGTTGAAAACAAAAATACAAATACAAGGATGTACTCATTTTAACATAATATGCATGAGCATATGCACATGTCAGGGGGTGCTGGGGGGGCAGTTTGGACAACAAGAACAAACCTAAGCAATGAACAAGAGAAGCCAGATAACTGGTTCTGACTCCCAAGCCCAAACATTTACGAGATGTCACTCAAAGGACACCAGAATCAAGCAAAAACCAAAAAAACAAAACCCAATAATGATGCAGATTGTTTCTTATACTAATCAGTATTTTGTGCTGCATAACTGAAAGTAAAACCATTTTATACACAGCCTTATTGGTATCTCACTTGTACTTTTAGAAACCGTCTACTCAAAAATTTGCAGCTTTTAACAATAAAATTGAAACTATTTAACAATCAGGTGGCTTTTAAAAGAAAATACACTCAACTTGAAAACAAATTCTCTTTTAACTTCTTAAAATATTCTCAATTAATGAGGGCTGAAATGTCTATATTTCTTCTTGAAATCTCAGACTAGTTAAATTAGCATACACCAAAAAGCCCTAGGTTAAATTAATGGCCACCAAATTGTAAAGAAATGTAAAAAGTTATGAAAGAACGCCATAAATTGTAGTTAAGAATTTATAAAAATCCCTCAAAAGGAACATACTTTCGCATTTTACCTTTTCTGTAAAAACAAAAACAGTACTCTAAAAATATGGTTAATATACATGGCCAATATATATATCAGAAACTTAAGCCCAGTACTGTTTAACGGTGTCAAAGTAAAAAAACAGTGGACATTTAAGCCAAAAGATTACATATTAATGTCACAACTAATAAAACTTTAGAACGTGTTCAGTGACTTTTAAATACTATTTTCTGCTCCAGCAGATGCTAATACTCTCATGAAGCCTTCTCCAAAGCCATCCTGGTTATTTAAAAAAGAAAAAGGAATGTAAAACAATATTCAAGCTACCTTAATTTTTAGGAACCCAAAATAAATAAATCTGCATGTCATTTGATCACATGCAAATTGAACACATATGATAACAATAAAACCATATCACTGAAAGATCATATCTTCTTCTAAAATCCAGTTGAAAAAAATTTAGATGGATCATTCCTTTAAATGCCAGTGTATTTGCAAAAATGAAATTACTCAGATTAAAGACAGGCCTAGATAACATGAAAATCTTAATTATCTGGATAGAAAATGGAGGCAGATTTTGCCATCTCTATATAGCTTCTCTATGAAGTGCAAGGTGATGAACTTGTATAACTCTTCTCCTCATACCTTAAGAACTATATATAGCAGAAGATCACTGTACCACACACTCAATTATCATTTGTATCTACTTTTACCCTTCAACAACCCAAGGAAGTGTTAAGTCATAAGAATGAAGAGAAACTCTAGACATTTAAATTCTGCCTTCTAAAGAACCAAATAAATAGTTAAAACTACAATGAATGCCCAACCCTCATCAGTTTACAGAGTAACGTCGGACAAAAATACCATCAGTTTCACACAACTCACAGGCATCATTTAGGTACAGACCTTAATCTGATGTAATAAAATAAATGCTAAATACATACTGTGAATATATATATTATATATATATATACACACACACACATACACACACACATTATTCTTCCCTATACATCCCATCAAAATGGAAACTATTAGCTGTAATGAGGGCAAATTAAGTTAAAACACTGTATTTAATAAGAAATTTTTAAATGGTCATGTTTTAAAATTTCTACTTTCAATAACATTCTTGGAAAAAGCAAGAACACACTTGCTTTCTTAAAGAACTCTTTTGTCTTGTGTATCAATTAAAACATTTAGTTTTTAGAAGTTAGGTAGACTAACAGTAAGACACACAAGGATACAAACAATAAAGGCCTATTTATGTGACACATTGTAAAAAAAAAAAGTTTCATCTAAGTGCAATAATTAAGTTTATAATCCTTACCAAGTGATTTTTATAAAATGTTTATTCTCTTAAATCCAATGCATTCACAGAGTGTTAACACTTTAAATGCTTATCATTCCACCAGCTGCAGCATTATCTAAGTAAACCAAAATAAGCACTTTTATCATAGATGTAGTCAATGATTATTAATACTTCTTTTTTTCTTTAAAGGACCTAAACTTCCCCCAAATTTCAACACAGGTAGTTTTATTGTATGTTTCATTTAGTAGAAAATAGTGTGTAGAAATGAATAGCTTCGAACTGCTTAAATATATTATATCATGTTATCAATCCACCAAATCAAAAGCAATTGCCAAGCTGAATAATAAGTTACAAAGAAGTGATAATTCTGGATTGTACAGAAATGTGCAGTGTTTTCAAAGCTCTGAACAATTACCTATTAATACAAATTTCCAAAGGTTAACTTAGAGTTGGAAGATGAGTTTCACAGTAATGTAATTTTAACCTCCATTTACATTCATTTTAATATATTACTAAGATGTTTATTCTATGTCACAATGGTGCTTTCCAGTGTTCACAATTTACAGTTTCAGTTTGTACAAATGTAATTCACTAACATAAGGGACAGTTATTACTATCACAAACCATCCCTAAAGAGAAAACACAGAACTCTGAATATGGTATGACTTAAAACAGATTAATGCAATGGTTTTTGATTTTTTAGCCATTTTCTAAACACCAGCATGTAAACTTGCCTATTTCATATAAGAGTTACAACTGTATTCACTGAGAAATTATGTTAATTTTAATTATCTTTCTAACTCATTAACTCAAAAATTTTGTAACTTGCTGGCTCTGTTTCTGTGAATTCCAAACTTTTTTTTTTTTTTTGAGAAAGAGAAAGAAAGGAGGTGATAAATACATTGTAAACAGAAAAAAGTTGTCCCCAAATTAAGCCTTTAAAAAGAAATTTCTTTTAATGTCTACACTATTTAACACTTTAAGAGTTGGCTACGACGTTTCATCTTTAACACTAACAAATAAATTATTGTAGGGTCAGCCTGCCCTACCATTCTGGGATCTAAGTTCTAAATACATGAACAGAAGAGTAAAATACTTCAATGTTCAAGTCAGAAATTTAGAACAGTTATGATTTGACTAGACTGATAAAGGAAGTTAGAAACATACAATTCTATAGTTGGTTGGTTATTTTTTGCTTTTGGGGGTGGGTAGTCAAAGAACTGAGAGTACAAATGAAGTTAACAAAAGAAAACTGTTTCCTATTTTAGGGGGCTGGGGAGAATCACAGGGCTGCTTAAACCTCTGAACTCCGTTTGACCCACCCACTCAGATCTACCACAAAATTGCAATTTTTTGAATAACCCCCATTCTTTCCTTGAATTTCAAATTGATTGGTAGTCATATCTCTAAGTACAATCAGAGTTTAACAGCTTGTTGAATGAAGTATTAGTAAGGTTGAAAAGACAGACTAAATTTCAAACTGGAAAAAAAATCTACTCAAGTATTACATTCAGTTTTCAAATCATTTACTAACTTGACAACAGATTTGGCTTCAATCACACTTGCACACACTCACACCACAACAGGCACCCCAGCCACTGATCTGTTTTGCAACACAAGGCCATATAGGCAGAAATGGCATTCTCCAAGCCAAACTTTAAATAGATTAAAAAAATTAATTTCTAATTTTACAGAAATGCTTCTTCAAAAAATATTTTCTCTCAATCCCTCGTCTCCTACTGAAGGATGTGTAATATGTTTTTTTCCCAAGCTAAATCTGAACCCTCAAAATTGATTCCAGGCAGAAGATCTCTGCAAATTAAAATCAAAAACAAAAATAGAAAAATTATATTTTTATATATGTATACATATATATATATATATTTATACTGATTGGAATCCTCCAGCATTTTAAAATCACTTTAGAGATGAATTTTGGGATTCTACTGCTCACAACTCCAAAATCCGTAATGATTTAAGGATGCACTTGCTCTTGCTTCCTTCCTGGCCACCCCCTCCCCTCCAAAACAGTTCAGTATAGCCACGGCTCAAGTTTAATGGGAAGAGAGAGAAGGTTTTGAATAGTTTTCGTTTTGTTTTTTACTTTGGTGATCTGGGTGGCACATATTGCTCTTTGCCATTACGTCGAGTCACTCCCTGAGGTATAGACCTATGGCCAAACTGGCGTCTCTGTTCCCTGATTTTTCCAGCTGCTCCCCTGGGAATGGCATTGCCTCGGAAGCCAGAGTAATCCTTACTAGCCCTTGCTTCTGGCTTCTCGTGTTGTTTCTCAAATGACTTCTCAGGAGCTCCATTCTCTTCATTTTTGGTGGGAGATACTGCATTGGAGCGCAGCTCTCTCAGTGGCTGCGCAAGAGCTGGAGCTGGCTCTTTAGGGGGCTTCTGGCACACTTCAGCATAACTGAGCTTTCGAGGTTCCTTTGAAGTAGAGAAACAAAAACGTTTATGGTACATACACTCTAAGTGATAGAGTTCAAAAAGAATAGTGTCAACCACAAGAAATCAGTAAAGAAAGGGCAATAGGCAATCTCATACAAATTGCTATTAAAGTATATTGGTGTATTGGTACAATTAAAAACACTTTTTGAATATAATTAAAAAGTCCTAGCAATTTACGTATGATACAATAATTTCACTTGAAATATTTATGTGAAGGATATACAAGTCAGCACTGTTTATAGTGATGCAAAAAACTGGAACCTAAGCGTCTAACAAGGAAAAACAGATTAAATTAATAATGATGATGAAATACAATGGTTCCATTCTCTCTTCCCTGGCTAAGAATCCTGAGAGAGACTGCAAAAATCTCAGGAGAGCATCTGGAAACCAATAATGATAAAGTCTTAACTACCTCATCTGAAAAGGAGAACAGGGATACTGTGAGAATGGGCCAAAGCATGCAAAAAGACTGTAGCTCTGATCCTAGCATAAAGAATGCATCCAAAAACTGGCAGCTGCTATTCTATTATTACTTTTGTTATTAAATGACAAGGTAAAATGTTCTTAACCTAGAAAAAAGAAAGAGCTGTACCAAAAATGGACAGTTATAGCAATAAATGAAAGACTTATGGCTAAATTCTATGTGTTCTTACCCGACCCCCTCTGCATTTCTGTATTTTTCAAATTTATAAAAATGATTCTGGAAACTTAATAAAGATGGCAGTGGCCCCTCAAGGGTTTCATAGATTTGTTAAGCATTATATAGAAAGAATTTCAAGAGGCTCAAAGCCAAAAAAGACAGTTACCAAGAAAAGTAAGCTTCACTTAACCATAATGATTGGAAATAATGACAGTAATTTCTTCATTCCCTCAACAAGGTTAAATTTTCCCTTTTCTTCAGATTGACTTTAAACTCTTTTTTGATGCAGGCAGCCAGCCCCAGTTTGGGCTATTTCCAAATGACTCTGCTCTAGCAGAGTTCCATGAAAAATAAAATTTCTCATTATTTAACCTATTGTTTTATTCTCACATAAACTAAATTTATCAAGTTACCTGCAGGGCCACAGCTACAGCCGCACTTATGTTACTATTACATGGTGAAGCAGTATTTGTTCTCGATGGCTTTGCAGTACTTGGGGAAGAAACGGGTACTGTTGGCTGGCTGGGAACATCCTTCTGAACAGTGGAATCCTCTACTAGATCCTTTTCAGGCTGAGTTGTGCTACCAAAAAAAGAACTTGACATTAGGCTTAGAATATAGCACAAAGAAACAGCTGAGCAAATGACCAGATGCAAAAGTAATCTTAATGTGAAAGATCATCTGCATTGAAACGTGTACCTTAATGCAGAAAGCTCAGCTGTACATGGGGGACTGGGGCTCATACTGAGTTGCTGGGCAGAGGTGCAGTCTGTCTGTCCATCTTCTGCAGGCACTGGGCAGCTAACTCTGAACTCTTCATTATCCTTAAAGTGGAAACATATTTAAAAATTGAATTTATATAGATACTTCTCCAAAGACGATAAACATGGCCAATAAGAACATGCATGAAAAGTTTGACACAATTATCCAATAGGGAAATGCAAATCAAAACTACAATGAGAAACCACTTCACACTCACCTAGGATAGCTATAATCAGTAAGACAGACAGATAACAAATGTTAGTGATGGTATGTAGATATTGGGATTCTCAAACATTGAGGATGGAAATGTAAAATATGCAGCTGCTCTGTTAAAACAGAGCAATTCTATTCAGTTAAAAATCTAAGAGAAAACATATGTCTATATAAAAATTTTAATACAAATGTTCACAGTACCATTATTCATAATAGCCAAAAAGTGAACAAGCTAAATATTCAGCTGGTGAGTGGATGAACAAAACGTGGTATATATCTATCCAATGGAATATCACCGCACAGTGAAGGAATGAAGCACTGATACACACTAAAACAAAGAATGGTCCATGAGGACATTATGCTAAGTGAAATAAGCCAGTCACAAAAAGACAAATATTGTTTGATTCCACATATATGAGGTGCCTAGAATAGTCAAATTCACAGACACAAAGCAGAATGCTGGTTGCCAGGGGCTAAGGGAAGAGCGGGATGTGAGCGACACATTTATCATGGTTAAGATGATAAATTTTACGTTACATGTATTTTACTACAAGTATAAAGAAAGAAAAACTAGAAAGACCCCTAAGAAATTAAAATCGACTGACAAAATTTCAATAAATTTTTAGGGGTATGGGATTAAAATTTTAAAAAATTTCACAATAGGTTTTAAAGGTAACATTCAGAAAAACTTTGTAGAAAATACAGACAAGTAAAAGACGAAAATTAGAAAAGCCAAACAAGAAAATCAGAAATCTGACATACAAGGTCCAGTATCAAATTAAGTGTTTATCTCACATTTGTGGGTTAGAATTACAAGAAGTACACTTTATTGTTATTCTTTAAAAATGTATCTGTGTATCACTGGAATTAGATTTTCTGAGCAGAGCAGTCATGTAGCAGTTTCTGATGAGATGTCTCCAACACACCCCTGAAATGAGATGTGTGCATGTCCAACTTTTTGTGATCTTGTGGACTGTACCCCACCAGGCCCCTCTGTCCAAGGGATTCTCTAGGCAAGAACACTGGAGCAGGTTGTCATTTCCTTCTCCAGGGGATCTTCCTGACCCAGGGATCAAACCCAAGCCTCCTGTGTCTCCTGCACTGGCAGGCAGGTTCTTTACCACTAGCACCACCAGGCAACCAACAGGTCTATGTATCACACCTCACCAAATCTGAGAAGTGTAAAACATACCGATTAGTTTATATACTACTAAGAAAAAACACTGCCACTAAAACTACAATAGATTTTAATTGTAAGACAGCATAATTTTCAAAGGTGAAAATGTTTAAAAAAAAAAAATCTATCTTAGAATCAGTGAGTCAAAGTCAAAGTGTTAGTTGCTCAGTTGTGTTTGACTCTTTGCAACCCCATGGACTGCAGCCCACCAGGCTCCTCTGTCCATGGAATTCTCCAGGCAAGATATGGGAAGTGGATTGCCATTTCCTTATCCAGGGAGTGAACCCAGGTCTCCTGCAATGCAGGCAGATTCTTTACCATTTAAACAACTACAAAATAACAGAATTACATAATTTAAAAAAAGACTGTAAAATACCTTAAAAATTCTGAGGGAAAGCAATTTCTAATAAAGAATTCTACAGTAAAAAGCTACTGGTCAAGCTTGAGAACCGAAAAACATTTTTAGAATGCAAGATCTCAAAACATTTATACTAAAAACCTCTTATAAAGGAAGCCTAGGAAGATCTGACTGACCATAAAATGGGAAAGTCAAGCAAGAGTAAGAAGAAGGGATCTACCAAAGAGGATTCTTAGGATGCTGGTGAAGTCCCAGGAACACAGCTGTGCAGAGTATAAGAAAGGAAACATAATAACAGTACCCTATGAGGCTCAGTTCAGAGAGGGCAATGGCACACCACTCCAGTACTCTTGCCTGGCAAATCCCATGGACGGAGGAGCCTGGTAGGCTGCAGCCCATGGGGTCGCTAAGAGTGAGACACGAATGAGTGGCTTCACTTTCACTTTTCACTTTCATGCACTGGAGAAGGAAATGGCAACCCACTCCAGTATTCTTGCCTGGAGGATCCCAGAGACGGCAGAGCCTGGTGGGCTGCCGTCTACGGGGTCACACAGAGTCGGACACGACTGAAGCGACTTAGCATTAGCATGATGCTCAGTTATGGGGGAAAAAAAAGATGCAATATTGAGATATGACTCATAAATGATGGCATGACCTACTTTAACTGGCAGTGTCTTTTTTTCTTAGTGATACCAAAATAATGGGGCATCCTTTAACTGATGGCATCACAGATATGACGAAATACAATATACTGGGAGGATAAAGCGCATCGGTTTAAGAGAGTTAAACCCTTAGCTTCTAGAGTGTAAAGTTAATAGACAACATCTAAAAATGAATAGTCAAGAAGTAGTAGTATAAACATGTTAAATTAGAAATACAAGGATAAATATGAGGAGAAAAAGCTAGAGTTGAAAGTGGATTCAAGGGACACTTTTTCTTTAAAAGCCCAGATATATTATGTACATATACTCTTAAAAATAAAATTGAGTTAGAAACAAAAGGTAGAAAATGAGAAAAATTTGTGGGGCATGAAGATTTAGCATATAAAGGGCTAAACTCAAAAATATTATAGGATGGGTTATCCCAAGCTTTTGACTGCAACTCTTCATTTATTTGAAAGACTGAGTTTACCAAAGTAACTTAGAATTCACTGGCATTATCAGTTAATTGGAAATGACACAAGTTGAAACAACACTTTCCACTCAGCTTGCCTTAATTAGTTCTACCAAGCTGGGATGACTGATACAAAGACATGCAAATATGAAGAAACATTTTATTGACCTTGTGTAGCTCTAACACAAATCTTTGCATAAGACTCGAATTATGCTAAAAACCTCATGAATTAAAAACTCTGGCAGAAGTAAGCACTGAGCACAAATAAAATTCTAATTCTAATAATAACCCTGAAAACAAAGGCAAAAATTGGTCCCGTAAGATACAGATCGATGCTTCAGTGTTTACCTTTTCTTTGCAGACACCCTTAACAACATCAGACATCCTGCTCTCCAAAACAAGTTCACCTGGGGTTCTTGATGAACTTCCAGGTAAAGGAGGAAAATTTGAGGCTAGTAAGTCAAACTTTGGTGTGGGAACCTTTGCTTCAGCTGTTGAAGGATGGGGTCTCTAAAAGACACAAGTCAAAAAACAGGTTACATGTCCATTTCATTCCTTAACCCTGTACCACAGAAGCTGAAAGCTGTAGAAACAAACAAAATTGCACCCTAATGAACAGAACTCTTCCTCTATAAATTCTTAGATTCTCATCTCAGGTGAACTCTCAGTAATGTATTGGTCCAGTTCATCCTTAGTCAGCTTCTTCTCTTGGTTCCTTTGCAAACTTTGCCACTTTCCTTAAACCTTCTAATCAATCTCCGCTATACTTTGCTTTCTAAATTTGCTATACCCTCTCCCGTAACAACAACAACAAACCTTACACTATCTAGATTTGCCAGCATCTTTTCTCCTTCCATAGTCTCAAGAGAAAACAATATCCTTCCTTAAGAATCTTATCTTGCTTTCATCTACCCCACTCTATATTCTCAGACAAACTTCTCACATGTTATATTTTCTCCTCTACTCCCTCACCTCTGTATTTACCACATCACTAAAACTGCTGTGACAAGTCACCAATACCTTACACAATACAAAATCTGAGGTTTCCCCCACTGACCTCACTAGAGCAAACATTCTTTCCTATGGGAGCTCATTCTTCCTTTAGCTTCTGATACTTTCTCTTCATTCTCAGGTCTGACAAGCATGTGCTCTTCTTTCCCTGTCAACTTCTTTGGAAGGTTTTTGATTTCTGTATGATTACTAACTGCCTTTACAAACTCTCCCTGTGTGATATCCATTATCCATGGCTTCAACTACTACCTACGTGCAAACAACTCTAAAAACAATAATTTTCACTTTTTGGAAAATTTTTGGTTGCACAACTCTGAAAATTTACCAAAAATCACTAGGTTGTACACTTTTAAATATTTTCAGAGCAGATCTTTGCCCGAAACCAAGATATCCACTTGACTATTAGCTATCTCCACTTGGATGTCTCTTGGATACTTCAAACAAAATGAAATAATTCATTTTTCAACCCCAAAGCTACCATGATCCTCAAGATTCCATTCTTGCTGTTTTACAAATCAGTCTGCACAGAGTCCCCTGCATGATCTTATCCATTCTTATAACTGTAATTACAACAAGTAAGTCTATAAATTCTAAATTTCACCTCTAGCTAAGATCTCCTCACTGCACGATGGCATCCCCTCCCTGCCTTTTCTACAAAAAAGCATGTTTGCCTACTTTCCTTTCAATCCTCGACCCAGATGTTTTCAACACATCGAACAGACCTCAAACCTAACTCTCCTCTCAATTGTTCAGGGCCACTTGAAGATTAACATGGCCTGCTATAATGATATCTTTAAAAACTTGCCTTACAATCTCAAGGCTGTCCATGGTATAGAAAGCTGTAAATGCAAACAACCACACTTTTTAAAGGGTTCACAGCTTGCCCCAAATTATTCTTTGTGTTAAAATGCAATTATTTTTCTTTCAAAGTTGGTTGCTCTTTACTGCTTAAACATGTGGTATCTGTATATTTTTAGGTATATTACACAAACACTATATAGTATACTATTAGATATGTATACTAATTTGCTATTTATGCATGTAAAGCATTATATTCCACACATATATAAATGTAAATTCTAGTGTTTTCTTGAAACCTCCATGCTCTCCTACACCACTTTTTTTTTTGGTGTTTGTTTTTTTTTTTAATTAATTAATTTATTTTTTGGAGACTAATTACTTTATAAAATTGTAGTGGTTTCGCCATACATTGACATGAATCCGCCAAGGGTGTACATGTGTTCCCCATCCTGAACCCCCTTCCCACCTCCCTCCCCATCCCATCCCTCTGGGTCATCCCAGTGTACCAGCCCCGAGCACCCGGTATCATGCATCGAATCTGGACTGGCGATACATTTCACATTCTCCCAAACCATCCCACCCTCGCCCTCTCCCACAGAGTCTAAAAGACTGTTCTAGACATCTGTGTCTCTTTTGCTGTCTCGCATACAGGGCTATCGTTACCATCTTTCTAAATTCCATATATATGCATTAGTATACTGTATTGGTACTTTTCTTTCTGGCTTACTTCACTCTGTATAATAGGCTCCAGTTTCATCCACCTCATTAGAACTGATTCAAATGTATTCTTTCTAATGGCTGAATAATATTCCATTGTGTATATGTACCACAGCTTTCTTATCCATTCGTCTGCTGATGGACATCTAGGTTGCTTTCATGTCCTGGCTATTATAAACAGTGCCGCGATGAACACTGGGGTACACGTGTCTCTTTCGATTCTGATTTCCTCGGTGTGTATGCCCAGCTTCCTACACTATTTTTATTTCTCAACTCTTTTTGACCAGTTCGGAGATGGCAAACATTCACCATGAACAAACCTCAAAAAATAAAAATATGAATAATTTGAAGCTAGCTAAGTGAGGATTCAAAAACCTGCCTAGAACTATAAAAAAATTTTTTTTTAAATCTTAAGTGGGAAATATAAAAATCAGCAATAGGTAGAGAATTGCCCCTAAGTAACAATTAATAAATAGTGTAATAATTTCCTATACCATCCAACAGAGCTTTAAAAGTGAACCACATACTATATTAGATTTGCAAAAAATCATATTCTTTGTAAGGCTATGGACAAATAGGAACTTTCTTCACTGAGTGAAAATTGACACAAACCCTACAGAAAGCCATCGCACAGTAACTTACTACACTGTGACTCAGAAATCTTACCTGCAGGGACTTTCCTTCAGATACTATTGCATAGACAGGAAGTGATGGTTACACAAGGTTATCACTGCACCGTTTGTAACAGCATTGTAAGATTAAAACATTGAAATTCCTCAAATCTCCATTAATAAAGCAATAATTAAACTTTACATGGAATATTTTCATGGATTTTATTTTAAACCATGTGAATAGGTTAGGCAAACAATTTTTTTTTTTTTAAAAGTGAGCAATACAAGTCAAATCTCTAACTTCATGTGTGCTTTAAGGATGATGAGTGGTGGTGATGGTGGATATTTCAGGGTCAAAAACAGGCTGTAATTATCTTTGCTGAATATTATAACCAATAAAACAAAATCGAGGAAAGACATACCAGAAGTCAATGCCATACTAAAGCACACAAGAAAAACAAAGAAACAAACAAATCCTGAACACATGTAAGTTAAAAAAAAAAAAAAAACTTACAGGGATCCTTTCATCTTCCCGACGTCTTCGACCTCTGAAGAGAGTTCTCCTTTTAACAATGATAAAAGAGGGTGAGGGGTGGGGGAGGAAGGAGAAATCAGTAAGTTTCTTCAAATGTGTATGTTCTATCAAAGATGGGTGAATTTCTGTTTTAAGTATCTATGCTTCCTAAATCTCCTTTTATTATTAAAAGATATATATTCTTCTGAAAGGATCCTGAGCTGATCTACAGAAAACGTCACCTATCACCACCACCACCACCAAGTAAACTGGTCCTATTTTTATTAGCAGTGCTCCCTCCACATCAGAAGCATATTAGGGTTCAGTTTTTTTTTGTTTAGGAAGGGTAGACAAGGTTATATAACCCAATTCCCACAGTTCACATGTTGCCAGAAATTAAAACTATGGTGGCATAAGATCTTTCTAAGGTAATCTTTCCTTAGTGAACTGTAAAGAACTTCAGAATAACTTTTATAAACCTCTGACTCAGTTATATTCTTTATAGGGATTCTAAATTTCTTAATTATGAAAAACTAGTAACCCATATTACGTGAACAAAAAAATTTTTTAGCATAACTATATATGAAAAATTAAATAAAAAATCACTAGATAATGGACTTCTAACATTCATATTATGATTAAAGAATTTTCATACACATTATTTCCATATTTATTACCATATTTCCTTACCTGCCCCTGCCATAGTCCCCATTCTGTTCCATCTGCAACGTGGGAGTTTCTTTTGGAAGGTAGCTTTGTTCCTGATGCCCTGTTACTGCAGGATTATGTCGTTCAGTTGCAAAGTTCCTTGAACCAGATCTGGTCAGTGGTCCATCCCCCAACGACACAGAGCCCTCTGTTGAATGTTCTGAACCACCTGACCTAAAATGAGTCTTCACACTGTAAGAAACATAAGGCCATATACACGAAAGAATAAATTAAGACAGAAAAATCCTTCCTCTTAATGGTAGAAATTCTTAATAGGCCAAGTTAAAAACTGCCTTCTGCTGTATTCTGATTTTCCATAAACTAGGTTGGACACAGAAGCATTATGTTGTAAAAATGTAAACCCTTTAATGTCTTAGATGTGTTATTTTTAAAAGGCAAAGAATTTTTTCATTAAAAAAGCTGTTTGGAGCTATCTGGGAATGATCCAAAGTTCTTCAAGATTAAGCTACTTCCACCTCAAAATTAAGGATATAACTAGGATTTCAGCTAACTTCTTTAGCACAAGATACAATTTTGACATATCTAAATCAGCCAGACTAGAAGCTCATTGAATCCATGCCATACATTCTCAATGGGGCAATAAAACCCCCAAAGGGAGGAAGAATTGGAATAAATCGACATACAATAATCTCTAGCATTAAATTATCATATGAGGGAATTGGGGGAAAAGTCTAAAAAGGCTTTTTAGGGGACTGAAAATTAAAAAAAAAAAAAAAAAACCAGCAAGAAATAGTGAAATATATTAAAATTAAAGCTTCTTACTAAGCACCCCTCGCCAAATGCAAACAGTTGTTCAAAAATCCAACAAAACTGTGGGACCAAATGACTAGGAAAATATAATGCAACTAATAGCCTGGCACGACTTCATGAATTAAGGTAAGAAATCTGATGAGAAACAAAAAGCCAAACCAAACCAAACCAAACTCAAAAACCACCTAAATCTAACAAAAGTAGCTTTTACCTTGGATGATAGGTGTAAGTACTCAACTCTCTAACAACTATAAGCAGATGAACCTAGGGTACAATAAATGAAAGAGGATGCAGTTTTAATTAATAGTGGAAACATTTAGGACTTCCTGGGTGGTCCAGTGGTTAAGAATTTGCCTCCCAGGAGATTCAAGGGTGGGTGTGTGTGTGTGTGTGTTGATATATGTTGATATATGGCAGAAACCACCACAATATTGTAAAGTAATTATCCTCCAATTAAAAATAAAATTAGAAAAAAAAATCCACATTCCAATGCAGGGGACAGGGGTTCGAGCCCTGGTTGGGGAACTAAGATGCTATAAGCTATGGGGCAACTAAGCCTGTAAGCCATTGCAACTATTCAGCCCACGTGCTCCAGAGCCTTCAGGCCACATGTGCCACAACTAGAGAAAGCTTGGGGCCGCAAGAGAGACCCAGTACAGTCAAAATTAGAATAAATGAATAAAGTTTATTTTTTAAAAACTGAGAATATTTCAAGTAAGGTCAAGTAACTGAGGATCTTGGCTCTACAGGAGATTTAAAAAGGAAGTACTAGATTTTCATTTAGCCCCTTCCCTACAGTTTATACACTCCATTTTTTTAGTCTATTTTCATAGTTATTCAGCTACCCTACTAACTCTTTAGAGAATGTAACAAATGAAGGTACTACTACTAAAACAAACATAAATATCAGGCTACAAATTTTAGCTAAGTCTCATATATGATACTTTTCCAGAAAATTACTTACATGATACAAAATAGATTCTGAATAGCAATGAAATTCAGTGTCAACTAACACAAACTAATTTTCAAAACATTTATATTATCCATCAGATCTGAAAATGACCTCAGGAGGTACATATACTATTTATATATCTGTTCAGAAATTATCACCAAAATCTTCTCACTGCATCAATACACCCAGTAAGACAAGTTACTAGGTTTAAAAAGCCCCCAGATCTCATAATCTTTCCCTTCACAGAGAGGGACTTACAATCGAAGTCCAGGCAAAGGAAAAAAGGATGATGAAAGAAATGTGATAAAAGACGAGAAGGAACGTGACAGAAAGGTAAAATACTAAAGGAAGAAAATTGCCCACATTTCTGAAAGTTAGTCCTATGATCATCACTGGGCTGTTACAAGGTTAGTAGTATAAACTGCTCCTTGACCAATGACTTAAATATATAAAAATAAAGGCTTGGCAGTGGTCACTTCTTAGAAGTAAGATGGAAATCAAGATTTGGGTTCGTAGTCAACAGGCTCTAGTTCATCTGCAACATCTACACTTTTATAAGGAAGTATCTGTGTATTATTTCTGTGACTAAAAATTAGTAACTATCTACACTGGTCAAATACATGGATAAAACTATACACAAATAGATTTGAGTAACAAGGAAAATCACACTAAATCTATATCTCCAAAACCACAGATACATCTCCTTGTAAGCAAGAATGTCTTGACTGTCATTCTTGGCTTTCTTATTGCAATTTTACCTCTTTTGCCAAGAAAGCAAAGCAGATAAAAACATCAAGTGACAATAAAGGAATACCATAAACCCACGTAACGTATTTTTAAGGTAAACATTTGCAAACACTAATACTTTTTGTTGTTACTGAAAACTGTTTTTAGTCTATCATATCATATAACCAAGATGTCTATTTCACTTAACTGCTTAAAGCAAAATTCACCTCTTCAAAGAAAAATGAAATCAACAGATACATATTTCTACAAAGTTACTATTTCTAATCATAAGAAATCTGTATCTCCTCACAAAGGAAGTATAAACTGTCATTTGTATTAATGGAACTATTTTCAAGAAAAAAAAAAAAAAAAAACTTTACTAGCTATAGTAGAAGAAAAAGAAATATACTAATCTCAGGTTTGCTAATTAATAAAAAGCCATGTAACCCTAGTAAGATAACCATCCTCCTCAACTTTCAGTTTCTTCATCTGTAAAATGAATACACTATAACAAAGGTCTTTCCAGACTTAAACATCACTGTCTCTATGTGCATATGGTAATTAAAAAAAAAATTTTTTTTAACAGGATGGAGGTTAGAGGACACGGTGTGTTTTAAGGCTCATTGAACTTCTACACGTATGTCCTAGCAATTACCTGAATTTTGTTCTTATTACTGTATCAAACTAACAGTCATTTATAAGAGCACAAATAATCTTTTGTTTATAAAGAATCCTTCATTCTTAGAATATGAAGAGTTTTCATTTGAAACTTCATAAAACAATTATGAATGTGTATATATAGTAAAAGTTTCCAAACACTTAAAAGTGACCTTCAGGGAATTCTCTGGTGGTCCAGTGGTTAGGACTTGGCACTGTCAGTGCTATGGGCCCAAGTTCAATACCTGATTGGGAAACTAAGATTCTATAAACTTCCTGGTGTGAACGACAACAAAGATGTTCAAATGTTTAAACCAAATGTGTCAGTTAAAAGTGAGTACAAAATCTGTGACTATTAGAGAGTGGTACATATGAATGATTCTAGAATCTACTGAGAAGAGTATTTTTTTTTAAATACTGGAAGGCTTGTTTCTTCAGTGAAGCATATTTCAGAAAAACCTTATAAAAAAGAATTAAGTTCCTAAAAGCTATTTTGGAAAAACATACCCCACATGTGGTCTCCTTGCCAAAAAGAATCAAATAAGAGAATTCTCATTCTGGCAAGAAAAAAAAATTACTGAACAGAAATAATTAAAAACAAAAAACAACATAGGAGGCTCACAAAATAAGGCAGAGAAATAGTAGATGTGAACTTCTAAATAAATCTAAACAACTAAATAAATCTGAGCCCCTTCTCCTGTGGTTACTTACACTCTGGCAAAAGTCATATTATATACCAAATTACTGAGATTACCAGTTTATAATCTCAACTGAGATTCTGGAGTTCTTAATAATTTATTCAGAATACTATGGTTTAAGTGTAGGCTTTGGAATCAAACTGCCTGGACTCAAACCTTGGCTCTGCAAGCTACTGGCTACATGCTTTTGGACATGATATGTAATATTTTTATTTCTCAAATTTCTTAAATAGACACAATACTGTATCTACAGGGTTATGAAAATTAACAGTGATATAACAAATCAAGGTCTTAAAACAGAACTTTAGACATGACTCAGTAAAGAACGGGCTTCCATGGTGGCTCAGACAGTAAAGAATCCACCCACAATGTAGAAGACCTGGGTTTGATCCTTAGGTCAGGAAGATCCTCTGGAGGAGGGCATGGCAACCCACTCCAGTATTCTTGCCTGGAGAATCCCATGGACAGAGGAGCCTGATGGGCTACAGTCCTTGGGGTCGCAAGGAGTCGGACATGACTGAGTGACTCAGCACAGCATAGTTTGTGGAAATCGAGTCAATCCTTAAAAATGATAAATAACTCACTCTCCCAGTATTTATTACTCAAATCAGTTAACATTTCTACCATCAAAAAACTCATGTTTACAAAATGTTGTTTAACACATTAAATGGTACCTAGAAACCAGATTTTATATTGTTACCACAAAATTTTTTTTGTTCTCATTATTTAAAAAAAAAAAAGTCAATATATACTGGTGTATAATCTCAGTCCCAAATCCTTTTTATCAACTCTGAGGTAAAAATGTGTTTATTAATTGTTAACATACTTTTTTTGGGGGGCGGGGGGGGTGGGACCGGACCTTTTTATTGTGTTAGAAAATAAGCATTGCTATTAACATACTGACTCTAAGAACTACCGGGAATTGTATACAATCAATTCCAGCTATCATATTATACCTTACCGATTTTTTTGGAATGGTCGACCCATATTTACAGCAGCAGCGGCGGCGGCAGCGGCGGCGGCAGCGGCAGCATTTGTTTTATAAGATCCTGGTGAATTAAAGCCATTCACAAAACTACCATTGGGAAAGGGAGCCTAAAAGAAAATTTTAATGTTTAAATTGATTTGGGGTATTAAATATACTTATCACCATTTAAAGCCTATAAAGTAACCACCATCAACACAAAACAAAATAAAACAAGAACTCTTAACTCTGATTTCTTCAAACTTCAGCTTCAGTGAAAAACCATATATTCTCTAAGGATCTTACTTACCAGTGGTGTTTCAAAGTAAGGTGCAGGATTTGGAGACCAAGACTGAGGCACAATACTATAGACAGAGTACTGTTGGTGAGGATTATATACAGGCTGCATGAAGACCGGTGAGGCATACTGTGCTTGAGTTTGAATGGGCTGACTATACATACTAGAATCCATTAATCGATAACCATTCTTAGCAAAAAATGTATTGATGGCTTTTATCCTTGCCTAAAAGCAAGAAGAACACAAAGAATATATAATCACAAAGGATTAAGTGCATACTTTCACAAGTATATTTAATTTAAATTTTAAACATTTTACTTTTAAAAACTTTTACACAGAAAATACAATTAATACAATAAACAAAGTAAAATCATAAAAGTCAAAATATTAAAACTAACTGCAACTTATCAAAACAAGGGGAAAAAAGGCAAGTGGCTCTTATGTGAAAAGATGCTAGACCTTGCTCACAGAGAAATGTAATTAGAATGGAATTAATATTTCTCACTTATAAAATTGGTAAAAGCCTAAAAATCTAACAACATACTCTACTGAAAAAGCTGTGACAAACACATACTCTGATACATTGATGATGGGTGTTCAAAACAGTATGACTCTTAAAAAGCGAAAAAAATAAAAGTAACCTGGTGACTCCAGAGCCTTTTGACAGAAAACGTATAGGAGCCTGAAACATCCTGTTCCATTAGAAAGCAAGGAACATTAAAAACTACCCTAACAAAAGGACTCAAAGAGGCCACACTTCATCAGTAAGGACAATAAACACACCAAATATGTTTAAATATTCAAAAACCAAAAATAGCTTAACAGTCGTTTTTGAAGGTCATTTTGAAGGGGCTTCCCTGGTGGTGCAGACAGTAAACAATCTGCCTGCAATGCAGGAGACTCGGGTTCAATTCCTGGGTTGGGAAGATTCCCTGGAGAAGGAAATGGCAACCCACTCTAGTATTCTTGCCTGGGAAATCCCATGGACAGAGGAGCCTGGTAGGCTACAGTCCATGGGGTTGCAAAAGAGTTTGACAGGACTTAGTGACTAAATAACAAGGGAACCAACACATTATTTTGAAAACTGGTAATAAAAGCTAGAACCAGGCATTTATCATATATATAACCTATACCTAAGGGTAATGAATATGAGAGAAAGTATTTTGACTAACAAATGGAAAAAATATAGAACAGAAATAGCAACAGATAGCAACCCTTAATGAATGTATCCAGTCAATGATCAGCAACAGCTAGTACAGGAGACACACACATGGACACTATGTGTTTTTGTTCTCTCTGCTGCTCCAAGATCAAGTCCAATCCTGATTAAGCCTCTAGATCTAGCTACCAATTTGCATGAAATAGAGAGGACAAAGACTGTGTTAAAACTATGCTTAAGAATATAACTAGCCAACTAAAAAGTGGGCTGAGAACTTGAATATACATTTCTTTAAAGATATACAAATGGACAATAAGCACATAAGAAGACGCTCAACATTACTAATTCCTGAAGGAACATAAACTGAAACCACAAAGCAATCCCACGTCACATCCACTAAGGTGGCTACTAACAAGAAACAGAAAACAGTGAGGTGCTGGAGAGGATATGGAGAAACTGGAACCCTGTGCACTGCTGGCAGGAGTATAAAATGGTACAGCTACTGTGCAAAACAAGCATGGAAGGCCCTCAAAAAGTGGAAAGTAGAATTACCATATGATCCAGCAATTCCACTTTTGGGTATATATACAAAAGAGCTCAAAGCAGAGTCTTGAAGAGGTATTTGTACACCCATGATTCATAACAGCATTATTCACATGAGCTAAAATATGGAAGCAAACCCAAGTGTCTATCAACAGATGAACGGATAAGCAAATTCTGTTATATAAATACACTGGAATATGTAACAACCTTAGAAAGGAGGAAATTTTTCAATATGCTACATGGATGGACCTTGAAGACACAGTATTAAGTGAAATAAGCCAATCACAAGGAGAAAAATACTGTATGATTTATTTATATGAGGTAAGTAATCAAAGATAATATAGGCTTAGGTGGTTGTCAGGGGCTGGAGGAGGGGAAAACAGGGAGTTATTAACAGGCCCAAAGTTTCAGTTTTACAAGAAGAAAAGAGTTATGAGAATAGATGGTGGTGATGGCTGTACAACAAAGACAATGTGTTTACTATTACTGAACTATTAAATGAAATTAAAATAAGATGGTAAATTTTATATGTATTTTAACACTATATGTATATACACACACACAGCACTAACTTCCCTGGCTGTACAGTGGTAAAGAATCTGCCTGCCAAAGCAGAGTACACAGGTTGGATCCCTGGTCTGGGAAGATTCCACATGCCATGGAGCAATTAAAAGCCTGTGCGCCACAACTACTGAGCCTGCGTGCAGTCAGCTACTGAAGCCTGTGGGCCTAGAGCCTGTGCTCCGCAACGAGAGAAGCCACAGCAATCAGAAGCTCACGCAGCACAATGCAGAGCAGCCCCCACTCACTGCCGCTAGAGAAAGCCCACTTGGAGCAACAAAGACCCAGTGTAACCAAAAATAATAGATTAATTTCAAAAACAGAAAGTTTGAGTGTATATATATATACACACACACATAATAAATTTTAATTTATATTACTATGGACACTGCCTGCAGCTTGTGGGATATTAGTTCCCCAACCAGGGATTGAACCCGTGCCCCCTGCAATGGAAGCATGAAGTTCCAACCACTAAAACGTCAAGGCATTCCCTACTTAGAGGCTTTTTTGTTTGTTTTTTTGGTCATGCTGTGTGGCATGTGGGATCTTAGTTCCCCAACCAGAGATCAAACCTGTGCCCTCCAGTGGAAGCATAAAGTCTTAACCACTGGACCACCAGGAAGTCCCATCACCAAATTTTTCAAAGGTAGAAAACAGATTTAAAAGGACAGTCCAGAGAGAAAAAAATAATAAAAGGACAGTCCACTAAAAATGATGTAAGCAAGGAACAAAGATGTCTAAGAACAAGTAACTAGATAATCAAGTTGCAGTACAGGCATACTATACTTTTACTGCACTTTGCTTTATTGTGCTTCCCAAATATTATGGTTTTGTTTTTGTTTTGTACTATTTTTGCAAAATAAGGGTTTGTGTCAGACCTGCATTGAGCAAGTCAATTGGTACAATTTTTCCATCAGCATTTGCTCACATTGTTAAGAGCTGATTCATAATATTAGCTTCAAGTGTATAAAATAAAGGTCCAATTTAAAAAATACATATTTTTGGTTGCATTGGGTCTTCATTGCTGCAAGTGGGCTTTCTCTAATTGTGGTGAGTGTCTCTGCATGACACTATGGTAATTCTTGCAATATTTCTCATTTTGTCATTATTGTTAAACTTGTTATGGTGATCTGTGATCTTTGATGTTACTATTGTAATTGTTTTAGGATACCACAAACCACGCTAATGTAAGGTGACAAACTTAATCAATAGATGTGTGTGTTCTGGCTACTCTACCAATGGACAGTTTTCCTGTTCTCAATCTCTCCCTGGATCACCATATTCCCTGAGATACAACAATATTGAAACGAAAATAGCCTCTAAATATTCAAGTGAAAGGAAGAGTCACAGCTCTCTTACTTTAAATAAAAAACTAGAAATGGTTTTTAAATTATTTATTTGGTTGTTCCTGGTCTTACTTGTGGTATGCAAACTCTTGGTTGTGGCATGTGGAATCTCGTTTCCTGATCAGGGATAGAACCTGGGCCCCTGCACTGGGAGCATGAAGTCTTAGCCACTGGACCTCCAGGGAAGTCCCTAAAAACAAGTTTAGTGAGGAAGGCATGTTGAAAGCCAAGAAAGGCCAAAAGCTAGGTCTCTTGTGCCAAACAATTAAGTCAAGTTGTGCATGCAAAGAAAGTTCTTTAAAGAAATGAGAACTACTCCAGTGAACACACAAATGATAAGAAAGCCAAACAGCCTTATTGCTGATGTGGAAAAGTTTCAGTGATCTAGATAGATGATCAAACCAGTCCCAACATTCCCTCAAGCAAAAGCCAAATGCAGAGCAAGACCCTAATTCTCTTCAATTCTGTGAAAGCTAAGAGAGATGTGGAAGCTACAAAAGAAAAGTTTGAAGACAGCAGAGACTGGTTCATGAGGTTAATGAAAGAAGCTATCTCTATAACCATCAAAGTACGAGGTAAAGAATCAAGGACTGATGTAGAAGCCACACCAAGTTATCCAGAATATCTAGCTAAAATAAGTAATAAAAACTTTCAAATACCTTAGGACTTTCATAGCTAGAGAAGATAAGTCGATGCCTGGCTTCAAGATTTCAAAACTTAGAAGGACAGGCTGACTCTCTTGGTAGGGGCTAGTGCAGTCAGTGACTAAACTTGAAGCCAATGCATATTAACCATTCCAAAAATCCTTTGACCCTTCAGAATTACGCTAGACCCACTATGGCAAAGAAGAACTAAAGAGCCTCTTGATGAGAGTGAAAACGTTGGCTTAAAACTCAACATTCAGAAAACTAAGATCATGGCATCTGGTCCCATCACTTCATGGCAAATAGATGGGCAAACAATGGAAACAGTGACAGACTTTATTATTTGGGGCTCCAAAATCACTGCAGATGGTGACTGCAGCCATGACGCTTGCTGCTCCTTGGAAGAAAAGCTATGACCAACCTAGACAGCATATTTAAAAACAGAGACACATTTAAAAGCAGAGCTTGGGATTAACGTACACACATTTACACATATATACTAGGCCCGTCTAGTCAAAGCTATGGTTTTTCCAGTAGTCATGTATGGATGTGAGAATTGGGACTACAAAGAAAGCTGAGCATGGAAGAATTGATGCTTTTGAACTGTGGTGTTGGGGAAGACTCTTGAGAGTTCCTTGGACAGCAAGGAGATCCAACCAGTCCATCCTAAAGGACATCAGTCCTGAATACTCATTGGAAGGACTGATGCTGAAGCGGAAACTCCAATACTATGGCCACCTGATGCAAAGAAATGATTCATTTGAAAAGACCCTGATGCTGGGAAAGATTGAAGGCGGGAAGAGAAGAGGACAACAGAGAATGAGATGGTTGGATGGCATCACTGACGTGATTGACATGAGTTTGAGAAGGCTCCAGGAGCTGGTGATGGACAGGGAAGCCTGGTGTGCTGCAGTCCATCAGGTCACAAAGAGGTGGACACGACTGAGTGACTGAACCAAACTATGCCTATGTTCTTATCAATGAAACAACAAAGCTTAGAAGACAGCACAACTGTTAACAACATGGTTTACTAAATATTTTAGGCTTACTGCTGAGATCTAGTGCTCAGTAAAAAAGATTCCTTACAAAATATTACTACTCACTGACAAGGCACCTGGTCAGTCAAGAGCTCTAAGGAAGATATATGATGGAGTTTATGTTGTTTTCATGCCTGCTAACACAACATCCATTCTGTAGCCCAAGGATCAAGGAGAAATTTTGGCTTTCAAGACTTAATTATATAAGTTTTTACTATACATTTTATAAGGCTATTAAGTAGTTGCCAGAGATAATGATTTCTTTGATGGAGACAGGCAAAATCAATTAAAAATCTTCTGGAAAGGATTCACCATTCTAGATGCCATTAAGATTATTCATCGAAAGAAGGCAAAATACCAACATGAACAGGAGTTTAGAATAAGTTAATTCCAACTTTCATGGATAACTGAGCAGTTCAAGACTCAAGTTTACTGGAAGAAGTTAACTGTGGATGTGGCAGAAATAGTAAGAGAACTAGAATTAGAAATAGAGCTGAAGATGGAACTGGATTGCTCCAATTTCATGATAAAACTTGAACAAATAAGGAATTGCTTCTTATGGATGAAGAAAGTGGTTTCTTGAGATGGAATCTACTTCTGATGAAGATGGTGGAAGACTGTTGAAATGATAAGAATGGATTTAAATATTATATAAACTTAGTTGTTAAAGTGGTAGCAAAGCTTGAGAAGACTGACTCCAATTTTTAAAGTTCTAGAGACTTCCCCTGTTGGTCCAGTGGTTAAGAACCCACCCGCCAGTTGCTGGGGACACAAGTTCAGTCTCCGGTCTGGGAAGATTCCACGTGCTGCAGGGCAACTAAGCCCATGTGCAACAACCACTGAGCCTGTGCTCTACAGGCTGCGTGCCACAACTGCTGAAGCCCCCACATGCTAGATTCTGTGTTCTGAACAAGAGAAGCCACTGTAATGAGAAGACCGAGTACTGCAACTAGAGAGTAGCCCCCTGGTGAAAGCCTGAATGCAGCAACTAAGACCCAGTGCAGCCAAAAATAAAAATAATAAAAAATTTTAAAAAATAAATAGAAAAGGCTAAATTATAAAAACCCTGGTTAGAAAACATAGGGTTAACATTTCATGATCTTGGATTGGTGATGATTTTTGATGTATGGTACCAAAAGCACATACAACAATAAAATTAATTGAACTTCATAAAAATTAAAAACTTTTGTGCCTCAAAGGACACTTCAAGAGAATCAAAAGGTAAACTACAAAATGGGAAAAAAATACTTGCAGATCATATACCTGACAAAAGGTTAATATTCAGAATATATAAAGATCTGGTACAAATCAACAAAAAAACAAATAACCCAATATAAAACATGGTCAGGGACCTCGCTGGTGGTCTACTGGTTAAGAATCTGCCTCCCAATGCAGGAGATGCAGGTTCCATCCCTGACTGGAAAACTAAGATCCTACATGCTGCCAGGCAACCAAACCTGCACACCATAACTACTGAGCCCTCACACCACAACCAGAGAGAAGTCCGCGTACTGCAACAAAGATCTCACGTGCACAATAAGACCCAATACAGTCATAAATTTAAAAATATTTTTAAAAAATAAAAAATGGTCAAAGGACCTGAATACACATTTCTTCAAAACTGATATAAAAACGTGAAAAAGTCCATGAAAAGATGCCCAATATCTTGTGTCACTAGGAAAATGAAACCCAAAACCATAATAAGATTCCACTTTTTCCCATGGTTTTATCAAAAATAAGTGTTGGCAAGGATGTAGAAAAATTTGAATCCTTCTCTATTGCTGGTGGGAATGTAAAAGGATACGGTTTCTTTGGAAAACACTTATGCACTCCTCAATATGTTAAACATATAATTATTATGTTACCCAATAATTCCCAGTACATACGGGAACTCAAACAGATAGTTGTGCAGCACTGTTTACAATAATCCAAAGAGGGAAGCAACCCAAGCATCTTTCAATAGATAATGGATACAAGAAATGTGGTATTTATACAGTGGAATATTATTCATCAAATAAAAAGTAATGAAGTTCTATACCTCTGGCTGATTCATGTTGTTGTATGGCAGAAACCAACACAGTATTGTAAAGCAATTATCCTTCAGTTAAAAATAAATTTTTTGGAAAAAAATCTTAAAAAAAAGAGAAATGGATTATAAAACACGAAAAAAAGTTCTGATATATGCTCCATATAGATGAAGCTTGAAAACATTATCCTAAGTGAAATAAGCCAGACACAAAAGAACAAATGTCACATAATTCCGTTTGTATGTAGCATCTAAAATAGGTGAACTCAGAAAGACAGAGACTAGAAGGGAAGTTACCAGCAGCTGGGAAGAATGGGAAGTTATTGTTTCATGGGTATAGCATTTTTATTTGGGAGGCTGGGATGTTTGGGAACTTTGTTTCAGAGTTTTTGTTCTGAAAAATACCAGTAATGATTGTACAGCAATGTGAATGTACTAAATGCCACTGAGCTGTACACTTAAAAATGGCAAATTGCATGTATGCATATTTTACCAATAATAAAATTTTAAGAAAGCATACATTACAAATTATCTGTAAACAGAGCAACAACTTAATGGTTTTCCATGGATAAATGATTAAATCATGATATACACGAACAATATTCTATGTATAACAGAAACAGTGGTGAATGAAAAGATCCTGAAGATCTACTATGAGAAAACAACAGAAGTGAATACACTGTACATTTCTATTCCCATAAAGATAGACACGAAAAAGATTTCTAAATGCATGCAGAAAAAACTGCTCTGGAGGAATCTGAGAGAGGGAGATTTAATTAATTAATTTACTATGAATCACTTGACCTTCTTAGCACATACAGGTATTACCTTCACAGTTAAAAATTCTGAAACAGTAAATATACAACAGAAATATATATATAGAAATAAACATATATAATATATATATTCTATAATATATAAAATTTATATGAAATCCAAATAAAACTTAATATTCTCAGTCATAAAAACTCAAAACAGGAAGTATTGCCTCTTAATGAAATTATCCACAGCACAGGAGGGCAAGCATTGTCCACTGAATCCCTTTGTCCTCCAAGATCACTGCTTTTGAACCAGAGAACTTCAGAAATGAAAAGCATGCACACTTCAAAGAAACAAACCAAGACCTGAGGGGTAAATGACATGCCCAGATGAAAGGATGTATAGCTGAAAATAGCATCAAGGCCTGGAACATACAATTTCTTGCTCCTGCACGTGTCTTTCTGGGTGCAAGGTCATCTGGTTTTAATGAATGATATAAAAATTAATTAATGTGAATCTCCACAAGAATACTGCTTTATTGTTGTTCAGTCGCTCAGTCATGTCTGACTCTTTGCAACCCCATGGATTATGTGATGGATAATCAAAAGAACCATAGATGAAAATCAAAATGGCAGAAAAAGAAGAAAACTATAGTGAAAGAAAGGAAGGAACGAAGGGACAAATTTACCACTAAACCTGAGATCTCAGCAAAAGCAATAAGCTATAAGATACAGGAGGTATAAGGAAAAATCAAAATAGTGATTATTGGTAAGATCTATCAAGAAAGTAATCCAAAAGGCCCAACAAACTAATAGATCTAAGGAGTTCAGCAAGGCTGCTACAAATGAAAACATTTTTGGAAAAAATCACTAAGTTACCAAGGAGAGGGAGAAAAGCAGTAAAAATTTCTTTAAGGAAATAAGAAATACAACAGACTTGAATAAAGAAAATATATCATAATAAAGTTACCACAATAATGAATAATTCAGGGTAAAACTGCCAAATGTCCCCAATTTAATCAAATAATTAAATGTAATCCCATTAATTCCAATAAGGTTTTTGTTTGGTTGTTATTATTAGACAAACATTCTAAAATTCATATGGAAAAGAAATACTCAAGATAATTCTAAAAAAGCACAAGGAGGAAGACTTTGTACAAGGAGAAAAGGATATTAGAAATCTATGGTAATTAGAACAACTAGAGATATATAGGACAGATGCAACATTACACACAACTTGTGGAAGGACAGACCACTTAATAAGTGCTAACACAACTGCCTTTCTATAAATGAGGGGAAAATGAAATCAGATCCCTGTCTTGTACTATATATGAAGTTAATTCCAGATGTATCAAAGACCTAAATCTGACATATAAAACTTTCAAGTTGTTAGAAGACCTCGGGAATATCCTAAAAGCCTCAAGCAGGGAAAGGAAATAAGGAGAAGAGTATTACAGGTAGAGGAATTAGAATGATAACTGGCAGATACCTTCATTCGTAATATGAAAAGTAATACCACCATGGAAAGTAATAATACAGTAGTAGTGAGATTTGAATATGTCATGTTCTTAGAACAGTATCTGAGATACAACCTCTTAATAAATGTAAGCTTCTCTCATTCTGGTTCTTTCACTTACTAGTTATGCGGAACTGGGTATGTGACTTTCATGCCTCACTTTCTTTACCAGTAAAAAGGAGAGTAACCACCTTACTGCTGCTAAGTCGCTTCAGTCGTGTCCGACTCTGTGCGACCCCAGAGACAGCAGCCCACTAGGTTCCTCTGCCCTTGGGATTCTCCAGGCAAGAATACTGGAGTGGGTTGCCATTTCCTTCTCCAATGCATGAAAGTGAAAAGTGAAAGCGAAGTCACTCAGTCGTGTCCGACTTTAAGTGACCCCATGGACTGCCGCCTACCAGGCTCCTCCATCCATGGGATTTTCCAGGCAAGAGTACTGGAGTGGGGTGCCATTGCCTTCTAACCATCTTACTAGGTTCTTATAAAAATTAAATGAGTCTATACACACACCATGCTTAGAATAGACACTGATATACAGTTAAGAACTCAGTAAGATTAAGAACAACACACCACATTTACAAACAATAATTACATATTACCCAGGGAATGTGGAGCTTGTCAAAGTAAGTGCATGTTTAGGATTCTATCTTGGACGGTAGGTTTGGTAATAATGTGGAGGATGGGCTTTAAGGAGGGGAAAGCTGAAGGGACAATAGTTAAAAGGCTATTCTAATCTCTCAAGCCTAAACAATGGCAATAATGACTGAAAAGTTTTGAAGTGGATTTTGAAGTGAACAGATTAGACATGAAAACAGTGAGCCAATCAATGACAATTTCCAGGTTCTCAAATAGCTGAGGATTAGCATAGATAAAGTTAACTGAAATGAGGTTGAAAATGGGGAATGTTTCCCACCTTCGTTGCTAAAAACTCATTCCTGCTCCTGACTTTTGAGATCTACAATTATCTTACACGTTGTCAATCAGCATCTAACTAAACTTCATGCTGTCTGAAGTTATACTTTCAAAAGTTATTGCTATTTAGAAAGTATTTTGATGTCCTATCAACTAATTTTATGAAATAGCATTTCATATGAGTCAGAAATTTTTTTAAATTCATTATGTGATTAATAAAATGTCATTCATCTTTGTTAACAGACAACAAAAACTTTCTTGTCTGAAACTGGACTACTTAAAAATGTTTCTTACCATGATTGGCTTGCCCTGAAATGTCTTAACTTCTTCTCTTAAGTATTTAAAAGCCTGTTACAAAGCAGAAAGGAACTTTCATTAGCATTCAAATATTTCATTAAAGCAATCATTATTCTATTGAGAGGTTTAATATTACCAACTATCTCTAAACCATAAAAAATTCCGAAGGTGACCCCATTATGCAGATGATAGGAAATGAAAAAGCAGAAATGTGAGACCTCAGCTACAGTTAACATTTATTATGTAATAACTACTAAGGATCACTACAGATAAAATGCACAAAATTCAGAAAAGACCCAAAATATCACTACATATCAATTTTAAAATAGGTTCAGAGAGCCTTCTAAGATGAAGAATTAAGACAAATCTGAGTGACTTAAAAATGTTATTATATAAATTTTTGTTTCAAAGTAGTTTTACTTATCTTTATATAAAACATGCTAACAAGAGTAATATCATTATGTCAAAATTCCAAGAATCAGAAGTTATATATATTGCGGCCTACTATGTAACAGAAATACTAACTACTGAGTACATGTTAATTTGAAAACTGTGTGCTAATTTTTTATTGATAAGAAACGGTTCTTATGTTGAAACAAAGCTTTAGGAAGATCATCAAAAAGAAAACCAATTAAAAAGCAAAACCAAAAAGGTGAACAAAGTTCTCCAAAGTCTTGATAAACATTACTGTAAGCACACATTTTTCTCAATTAAAATACACACTATCTCTTTTTTCACCAGCAGTTCAAATCAAAAGAAAAGCTTTCTTCTCACCTGTTGTGCATCTGTGTCTGACTGGAAAGTGATATACCAGTTGCTATTGTGCGCAAACTCACAGCTTATCACCTTGGGGCAGTTTTCATTTTTAAACAAAGCTTTTACTTCCTAAAAATGAAAAACTTCAGTTAACCCTAAAAATATATTAATAATAGGCAGTTTTTCCTCTTCATGTCTTTGGGTCCTTTCTATTTCTTTACTTAGTAACTGTTTATATCTTCTGCCCATTTTTCTGTTGAATAGAATTATGCTCTAAAAGAAGAATATGCATAGTCATAGTGTAAACTGTGTGCGTGATTTAGGGAAGGAAACTTATTTTATAATCAGCAAAACTGAAAAATTATTTCCGTCCTACTGCTGCTAAGTCACTTCAGTCATGTCCGACTCTGTGTGACCCCAGAGACGGCAGCCCACCAGGCTCCCCGGTCCCTGGGATTCTCAAGGCAAGAACACTGGAGAGGGTTGCCATTTCCTTCTCCAATGCATGAAAGTGAAAAGTCAAAGTGAAGTCGCTCAGTCGTGTCCGACTCTTAGCGACCCCATGGACTGCAGCCTACCAGGCCCCTCTGTCCATGGGATTTTCCAGGCAAGAGGACTGGAGTGGGTTGCCATTGCCTTCTCCAATTTCTGTCCTAATGGCAAGCTAAATCTTCCTTAAAGAAAAATCTCTGAAGTCCTATCATTATCTAAAAAAATGGGAGGGGGGAGGGAGGGGTGGGGAAAGGAGAAGGTCGTAGATTAGCATTTTCTAGGTGCTAACTATTTTCATGCATTTCTCCAGGCAAGTTTGGCCTTGGAGCCCAAAATGAAGCAGGGCAAGGCAAACAAAGAGTTTTGTCAAGAGAACTTGCTGGTCATAACAAACACCTTTTCCCAACAACCTAAGAGACGACTACACATGAACATTACCAAATGGTCAGTATTGAAATCAGACTGATTATATTCTTTGCAGCCAAAGATGGAGCAAATGTCTACAGTCAGCAAAAACAAGACCTGGACCTGACTGTGACTCAGATCATCAACTCCCTGTTGCAAAAATCAGGCTCAAATTTTAAAAAGTACAGAAAACCACTAGGCCATTTATGTCAGGTAGGACATAAATCAGATACTTTATGATTATACAGTGGAAGTGACAAATGGATTCAAGGGATTAGATCTGGGAGACAAGAATGCCTGAAGACCTATGGACAAGAGGTTTGTAACACTGTACAGGAAGCAGTAACCAAAACCATCCCCAAGAAAAAGAAATGCAAGAAAGCAAAATGGCTGTCTGAGGAGGCTTTACACATAGCTGAGGGAAGTTCAGTTTGGTTCAGTTGCTCAGTCGTATCCGACTCTTTACAACACCATGGACTACAGCGTGCCAGGCCTCCCTGTCCATTACCAACTCCTGGAGTTTACTCAAACTCATGTCCATTGAGTCAGTGACGCCATCCAACCATCTCATCCTCTGTTGTACCCTTCTCCTCCCACCCTCAATCCTTCCCAGCATCAGGGTCTTTTCAAATGAGTCAGTTCTTCCCATCAGGTGGCCAAAGTATTAGAGTTTCAGCTTCAGCGTCAGTCCTTCCAATGAATATTCAGGACTGATTTCCTTTAGGATGGACTGGTTGGATTTCCTTGCTGTCCAAGGGACTCTCAAGAGTCTTCTCCAACACTACAGTTCAAAACCATCAATTCTTTGGTGCTCAGCTTTGTTTCTAGTTCCAACTCTCACATCCATACATGACTACTGGAAAAACCATAGCTTTGACTAGACAGGCCTTTGTTGGCAAAGTAACGTCTCTGCTTTTGAATATGCTGTCTAGGTTGGTCATAACTTTTCTTTCGAGGAGTAAGCGTCTTTTAATTTCATGGCTGCAGTCACCATCTGCAGTGATTTTGGAGCCCAAGAATAGAAGCAAAAATCAAGAGAGAAAGGGAAACCCACCCAACTGAACACAGAGTTTCAGAGAATAGAAAGCAGAGATAAGAAGGCCTTCTTAAGTTAACAGTGCAAAGAAGTAGAGGAAAACAATAGAATGGGAAAGACTAGAGATCTCTTCAAGGAAACTGGAGATATAAAAGAACATTTCATGAAAGGACGGGCACGATAAAGGACAGAAATGGTAAGGATCTAACAGAAGTAAGAGAGATTAAAAAGAGGTGACAAGAATACACAGAACTATACAACAAAGGTCTTAATGAAGATAATAACCACAACGGTCTGGTCACTCACCTAGAGTCTGATATCCTGGGATATGAAGTCAAGTTGGCCTTAGGAAGCATTACTACAAATAAGGCTAGTGAAGGTGCTGGAATTCAAGCTGAGCTATTTCAAATCCTAAAAGATGCTGCTGCTAAAGTGCTGCACTCAATAAGTCAACAAAGTTGGAAAACTCAGCACTGGCCACAGGACTGGAAAAGGTCAGTTTTCATTCCAATCTCAAAGAAGGTCAGTGTCAAAGTATGTACAAACTACCATACAATTGTGCTCATTTTGTGTGCTAGTAAGGTTATACTCAAAATCCTTTAAGCTAGGCTTCAGCGTATATGAACTGAGAACTTCTAGATGTACAAGTTGGATTTAGAAAAGGAAGAGGAACCCCATGGAACTGACAACATACACTGGATCATAGAGAAAGCAAGGGAATTCCAGAAAAACATCTACTTTTGCTTCATTGACTACGCTAAAGCCTTTGAATGGAAGATTGCCAGGAGAATTATAAACAACCTCAGATATGCAGATGATACCACTCTACTGGAAGAAAGTAAAGAGGAACTAAAGATCCTGTTGATGAAGGTGAAAGAGGAGACTGAAAAAGCTGGCTTAAAATTCAACATTCAAAAAACTAAGATAATGGCATCCAGTCCCATCACTTCATGGCAAACAGATGGAGAAAAAGTGGAAGCGGTGACAGATTTTATTAGACTGCCACCCATTGATTTCTACCTTCAAAACTCTATCAATACTCTTCAGATATTTCCAGTTCCTTTAAATAGTATAATGAATTTAGTTAAATCTTAATATAATCTATTATTTTTATCCTTTTATTATTCTTTAGAAAGAATAATATTCATAGATTTACTTTCCCAAGTATAAGAAGTCTGGATATAAACGAATCAAAATTTATTCTACCTGATAGCAGTCTTTCAGGTCACCATCCAAATCGCCTCAATTTAATTTGAATTTTAGAGACTATTGCCAAGATCAACCCTCTCTGGCTATTTTAGTCATCTGTACTTCCTTTACTTTTTTTTTTTTAATGAATAGTGTGTTGCTTTCTTTCTTTTATCGGCTGTTTTTCATCTGTATAAGCACTCTATGTGTGCAGAATATGAGTTATAGTAACTACAGAAATAATAACAATGGCTAATGTACCAAGTATTGCTCAAAGCTCTTTATATAATAACTCAATTCTCACAATTTCATTCGTTACTACTATCCCACTTGGAACTCTGAACGCAGAGTTTCAAAGAATAGCAAAGAGAGATAAGAAAGCCTTCCTAAGTGAACAATGAAAAGAAGTAGAGGAAAACAATAGAATGGGGAAGACTAGAGATCTCTAAGAAAATCAGAGATACCAAGGGAACATTTCCTGCAAAGATGGGCACAATAAAGGACAGAAATGGTATGGACTTAATAAAAGCAGAAGATATTAAGAGGTGGCCAGAATATACAGAACTATACAAAACAGATCTTAATGACCTGGATAACCCTGATGATGTGATCACTTACCTACAGCCAGACATCCTGGAGTGTGAAGTTTGAGCCTTAGGAAGCATCACTATGAACAAAGCTAGTGGAGGTGATGGAATTCCAGCTGAACTATTTCAAATCCTAAAAGATGCTGCCAAAGTGCTGCACTCAATATCCCAGCAAATTTGAAAACTCAGCAATGACCACATGATTGCAAAAGGTCACTTTTCATTCCAATCCCAAAGAACAGCAATGCCAAAGAATGTTCAAACCACTGCATAACTGCACCCTAATTTTACATGCTAGAAAGGTAATGCTCAAAATCCTTCAAGCTAGGCTTCAACAGTATGTGAACTGAGAAACTTCCGGATGTACAAGTTGGATTTAAAAAAGGCAGAGAAACCAGAGATCAAATTGCCAACATTAGGGGGATCACAGGAAAAGCAAGAGAATTCAAGAAAAACATCTACTTCTGCTTTAATGACTACACTGAAGCCTCTGACTGTGTGGATCACAACAAACTGCAAAATTCTTAAAGAGGTGGGAATTCCAGACTACCTTACCTGCCTTCTGAGAAATCTGTCTGCAGAACAAGAAGCAACAGTTAGAACTGGATATGGAACAATGGATTGGTTCCAAACTGGAAAAGGAGTACATCAAGGCTATATAACGTCACCCTGATTATTTAACTTACATGCAGAGTACATTATGCAAAACGTCTGGCTGGATGAAGCACAAGCTGGAATCAAGATTGCCAGGAGAAATATCAATAACTTCAGATATGCAGATGGCATCACCCTTATGGAAGAAAGTGAAGAGGAACTAAAGAGCCTCCTGGTGAAGGTGAAAGATGAGAGTGCAAAAGCTGGCTTAAAATTCAACATTCAAAAGATGAAGATCAAAGCATCCAGTTCCATCACTTCATGGCAAATAGATGGGGAACAATGCAAACAGTGACAGACTTTATTTTCGTGGGCTCCAAAATTACTGTGGATGGTGACTGCAGCCATGAAATTAAAAGGTGTTTGCTCCTTGGAAGAAAAACTGTGACAAACCTGCTGCTGCTGCTAAGTCGCTTCAGTCGTGTCCGACTCTGTGCGACCCCATAGACGGCAGCCCACCAGGCTCCCCCGTCCCTTGGATTCTCCAGGCAAGAACACTGGAGTGGGTTGCCATTTCCTTCTCCAATGCAGGAAAGTGAAAAGTGAAAGTGAAGACGCTCAGTCGTATCCGACTCTTAGCGACCCCATGGACCGCAGCCTACCAGGCTCCTCTGTCCATGGGATTTTCCAGGCAAGAGGACTGGAGTGGGGTGCCAGTGCCTTCTCCAGTGACAAACCTAGACAACGTATTAAAAACCAGAGACATTACTTTGCCAACAAAGGTCCATACAGTCAAAGCTATTGTTTTCCAGTAGTCATGTACAGATATGAGAATTGGACCATAAAGAAAGCTGAGCACCGAAGAATTGATGCTTTTGAACTGTGGTGCTGGAGAAGACTCTTGAGAGTCCCTTGGAATGCAAGATCAAACCAGTCAATCCTAAGGGAAATCAGTCCTGAATATTCATTGGCAGGACTGATGCTGAAGCTGAAGATTCAATACTCTGGCCAGCTGATGCAAAGAGCCGACTCATTGGAAAAGATTCTGATGCTGGGAATGACTGATAGCAGGAGGAAAAGGGGACGACAGAGGACAAGATGGTTGGATGGCATCACAAACTCAAAGGACATGAATCTGAAGAAGCTCTGGGAGATGGTGAAGGACAGGGAAGCCTGGCATGCTGCTTGCTGTCCATGGGGTAGCAAAGAGTCAGCCACGACTGAGCGACTGAACAACAACAAATTATCCCATTTGGGCTTCTCAGGTAGCACTAGTGGTAAAGAATGTGCCTGCCAATGCAGGAAACAGAAGATTCCCTAGAGAAGGGAATAGCTACCCACTCCATTATTTTTCCTGTAGAATCCCATGGACAGAGGAGCCTGGCAGGCTACCATCCATAGAGTGGCAAAGAGTTGGACAGGACCAAACTGACACAGTGGCTGCTGCTGCTGCTGCTGCTAAGTCGCTTCAGTCGTGTCCAACTCTGTGCAACCCCATAGACAGCAGCCCACCAGGCTCCCCCGTCCCTGGGATTCTCCAGGCAAGAACACTGGAGTGGGTTGCCATTTCCTTCTCCAATGTAGGAAAGTGAAAAGTGAAAGTGAAGTCGCTCAGTCGTGTCTGACTCTTAGCGACCCCATGGACTGCAGCCTACCAGGCTCCTCCGTGCCATGGATTTTCCAGGCAAGAGTACTGCAGTGGGGAGTGACACAGCACCCATGCATTATTCCATTTAACAGATGAGAAAACTATGGCAATCACAAAAAGAGATTAAGTAACTTACCCCAGGTCACAGAGCTAGTAAATAAAAATGCTGGAATTCAAATCTGGGCAGTTTCTGGCTCATACCCTTGAAATTTTTTCTTAATATTACAAATATTCTTCCTTTCTGCAATTTTCCATTCAATTTGTTACTTCTGACATATAATTAATAATTTAAAATCCAAGATCTATCTAGTGACAGTTTCTTTTCTAATTTCTCTCACTGCTTCTAAGTTTAGGAAATCATCCTTTTGGAAATTTAATACTGAATGACTCCAGGCAAAAAGATTAACTACTTATGTGTCAAATAGGTGACAAGGGTCTAAAAATTCTTTTTAAAATGGTTAATCAATTACCATATCAGTTACTGATTAACCCTCCTCATCTCTATCCTTAACATGACAACTCAATGTGAGGCTCCATGGCTTAAACAACATGGGTTTTGGAAACAGAAGATTAAGTTTGAATCCAGACTCTGTAACTTAAAACAGTCCATGTGTTATCTAACCATTCCAAGGCTCAGTTTATTTGTAAATCAAAACAAAAAACCTTAGGCTTTAAATAACTGTAGTACGTAAGAGTTGGTAAAATCTGATTATTAAATAAAAGTTATTATACTATGTTGTTACATCAAAGGATCTATTTCTGGATTTTTCAAAAACAGAACACCTATTGAATGCTTTTAAAATTTTATTTCAATTTTTATTTAAATTCATTTCATTTCATTGAGCTACATGGTTTGCAGGACCTCAGTTCCCCAACCAGAGATTGAACCCAGCTCACGGCAATGAAAGCCCTGAATACTAACCACGAGGCCACCAGGTAACTCCCCATTTCTGGATTTATTGTCTCATTAAAATATTATTTTACCGTTCTACCTGTACCATACTATCTTTATGATTGCAGCTTTATTATTTTGCTGCTGCTGCTGCTAAGTCGCTTCAGTCGTGTCCGACCCTGTGCGATCCCATAGACGGCAGCCCACCAGGCTCCCCCATCCCTGGGATTCTCCAGGTAAGAACACTGGAATGCTAACCAGTCCTAAATCATTAATCCTTACTCAAATTTTTAAGTCCTAAGTTAATCCTTTCAGTTTAATCATCAAGCTCCAAAACAGCCTATTTAAATTGGCATTCAATTAAATTAATAGAGAATCAGTATCACTACAATTGTCAAATTTAGCCTTCTAAGAACACAGAATTGGATCATTTTCCTCCCTGTGTGCCATTCTTTCAGTATTTCAGAATTTACAAAGCACATCAATGTTTACCCTATTCAAAGTAATTGACATGACAACAGTGACAAACCTTGCTTGTTTACCTCCTCCAATTTAAACAGTAAAGAATATTTAGCTTAAACAATGCTAATGATTTACCTCTATTGGTGTTGTTTCAGGAATCTCTCTAAGAATCACAATACAACGCTTATGACTTGGTCTCACTTTCTCACCCTTCTCATCAACTTGCACCATGGGAGAAGCTGAAATTTAAAAAAAATTTCATTCAGAAGTGAAAAATAGTGATACTATAATTCTATTAAAAAACTATTCATTTCAACTTCCAACTAAATCAATCAGCAGAGGCTAATATTTTTAAAAAATTAAGTGGTAGATTCAAAGATTACAGTCACAATAAAATACCTTGAGATTGATATGCAAAGAACACCATCCAATGTTAATCACTGAATGAATATTCAGAATACTTGCTCTGTCACTTGGCACAGAGTTGGAGTTGAAAAGAAGCCTTCAGAGTACTCGGTAATTATTTCTCATAAAGTATTTCCCTATATACAATTACTGAATTTAAGTAAAATCAACGTACCTACACTAGCCAAACACTACTCTGGTAAGTGTAACAAGCTGTGACATGTGAAGAAATTCTTCTTCAAGTCTGAGAAGCACTTGAAACCAAGAATTATATAGAAATCATTACAAACTTTCTGTGATTTTAACATATTTACTCTTACTTACTACTACAGAGACCCAGAAGCCACCTTTTAGATGCTGCTTTTGAGTAATACTGAATAAAGGTAGTACCACAAGGCAAAACTTTTATTTCTAATACCTCCTAATATTCCACATCTCCCTGCACAGGCAAGTAGAGAGAATAAAAGCAGTTAAGGAAGAAGGCTTGTTTATAAATCCTAGGTTTCAGCCCTTGGTGGTACGAAATTCTGTCTCTTGGCCAATTCTTTAAATGTTGACAAGACTGGGTCATTTTAAGAAAGTATCTTTCCAATCGATCAGAGATTTAATAAATATCTTTATTCCTCTGAGAATGGAAATACCTACTCCTATGTAAAACTATTATTGGACTTTTTGTACTTAACTTTTAAACATCTCAAACAAATTTCATATAAAAGTGAAGATCTGTCTTTACTCAAGTAGTTAACAAAACCCATACGAGAGAGGTTACCAAGAAATGCTGATGTAAGACACAATTATCACCAAAAATTCTTAAACCTCAATCTAAAAATATAAACTCTTTACCAAACTTTAGAGCAGCGTTTGTTAAACTGGAGGTCGCAACTAACAGGTTGTAAAAACAAATTCAGAATAAAAGAAATGAACTCATTTCAAGCATTCAGTACTAATCTACATAATTAACATTTCAGTTCTGTATATGTAGTGTGTATATCAGGTTATGCCATGAAGTTTACTTCTTACTGTTGTTCAAGAAACACATTGCTTTAGAGGGTGGGATAACAATACATAAAGCATTTTAACAGCCAAAAAAACTGAGGTTTAATTACCTATAATTAAATGAGTAAATGGGTATCAAGATGAACAACCAAGGTACAGAACTGATATAGGTATGTATCAGTCAATAAAAACAGAAAAATTATTAGCACAGTATAACAAAAAACATGGAGTTAAAAACAATTTCCTATACGATCAGAAATCAAAGGAATATTTAATTTTTTATTTTAAAAGTAAAGTAAAAGGTATGATTTACATACATCTCAAAACTTCAAGAATTAGATCAGGGTCTGTGGTCAGTTTTTTAATTTCTTCCATGTTAGCAACTGTCCAAATTGGGACGAACTGATCACTGTCCATTTGAGATATCAGGTAAAGATCCTTTGACAAATTTTCTCTGAAAGGAATAAGAGAAGTACAGTCCTATAAAGCAAACAAACTTTAAAAAGCACCTAAAGAAAAGAGACGCCTTATTTACTTTTATCACTAAATCTAGGAAAACAAAATTATGCCATCAGAAATAACAAGGTAAACTATGAAAATACATAATATGCAACAAATACATTTTAACAACTTCTGGCAAGTTTCTGGATCCCTAAATATATTGGGTCCAACAGTTTTGAACAAGGGAGTTTATCAAATTATAATGATATGCAAAAAGGCTTAAAGTGTATCACAAAACATTACATACAGTTTTGTTCCATCATCATACTTTATCACTGATGTCAGAACATGTATATGGAGAATATAGTGTAAGCCATGAGTTGGATCATGAGGGATTTTAAATTTTTTAATGTTTTTCATTTTCAATAGGCACATTTGACTTTTAAATTTAAATAATAAAGCTAAAATAACAAATTTAAATCATTTTAAATTAAGACAAAAAAGATTCTGTCTCGAACATTTTTTAAAAAGGAAAACACACACTATCTTACACATAAAATCCTGTTTAACAACAAACTGAAGGAGAATCAAATTGCCTTATAATTTACATCAAAACTTTGGAACAGTATGGTTATAGCTAGAAATCTTTGCTTAAAAATTGTCTCCATAACCACCCTATTTAAAACTAAAACCACCCAAGCACTCCTGTTTCAACTCCTCTCTTGCTTACTCAGCTCTACTTTTACCCATTCCACATTGCAGGTGAATTCTTTACCATCAGGGCCACCAGGGAAGCCCAAGAATACTGCAGTGAGTAGCCTATCCCTTCTCCAGGGGATCTTCCTGACCCAGGAATCGAACTGGGGTCTCCTGCACTGCAGGCAGATTCTTTACCAGCTGAGCTAGCAAGGAAGCCTACTCTTTACAACTGTTTGGACTGCAGCCCACCAGGCTCCTCTGTCCAAGGGGATTCTCCAGGCAAGAATACTAGAGTGGGTTGGCAAGCCTTCCTCCAGGGGATCTTCCCAACCCAGGGATCGAATCTGCTTCTATTATGTCTCCCACATTGGCATTCGGGTTCTTTCACCACTAATGACACCTGGGAAGACTTAGTGCCTGGCAAAGAGTAGGGTCAAAGCCTTTACATTCAAATTATACTAAAATTGGACTTCCCTGGTGGTACAGTGGATAAGAATCTGCTTGCTAATGCAGGGGACATGGGTTCGATCCCTGGTCCCACGTGCTGTGGAAGCCCACGGAACCACAACTACTGAGCCCGAGTGCTGTCACTACTGAAGCATGTGCTCCAGAGCCTGTGCTTCACAACAAGAAGGCACCACAATGGGAAAGCCACGCACTGCAACAAAGAGTAGCCCCCACCTGCCACAACTAGGGAAAGTCCATGTGCAGCAACAAAGACACACACAAACCAACATAATCAAATAAACATTAAAATTTTATTAATAAATATTAAATCATTTAAATTTATTATTTAATAAAATTAATATATTAAAAATTATACTAAAATAGACTATTAATTACTTTAAGGTTATAACTGTCAACAAACAGCGGTTATTTGTCTTGGGGGGGAAAAGAATACAGAGGATAACAGTGACAAATTCACTTCAGCACAAAAGAAAGGACATTAGAACATACTGTTTTATTCCTTAAGAACCTGAAAACAAGACTACTATAAACATGAGTACAACTAAAAGACTGCATTCTAAATCGACTGAGACTTTCAGCAGGTCTATTCTTATAAAACAGAATGGCACACCCTTAAAGAAACCGTACCTTGTCAGAAGTTATGTCAAATAATAGATATATAACATCTAGGATTACGACTAATACCTAATATTGTTCAGTCGCTCAGTTGTGTCTGACTCTGTGACTCCACGAACTGCAGCACTCCAGTCTTCCCTGTCCTTCACTATCTCCCAGAATTTCCTCAAACTCATGTCCTCTGAGTCAGTGATGCCATCCAACCATCTCATCCTCTGTCGTCCCCTTCTCCTCTTGCCCTCAATCTTTCCCAGCATCAGCGTCTTTTCCAATGAATCAGCTCTTCCGATCAGGTGGCCAAAGTATTGGAGCTTCAGCACCAGTCCTTCCAATGAAATGTTCAGTGTTGATTGCCTTTAGGAAAGACTGGTTTGATCTCCTTGCTATCCAAGGGATTCTCAAGAGTCTTCTTCAGCACCAGTTCAAAAGCATCAATTCTTCGCTGCTCAGCCTTCTTTATGGTCCAACTCTCACATACATACACAACTACTGGAAAAACCATAGCTTTTTCAGACCACTCTCAGCAAAATGATGTCTCTGCTTTTTAATACACTATCTGGATTTGTTACAGCTCTTCTTCCAAGGAGCAAGCGTCTTCTAATTTCATGAATGTAGTCACCATCTGCATTGATTTTGGAGCCCAAGAAAATGAAATATGACAGTTTTCACTTTCCCCCCCATCTATTTGCCATGAAGAGATAAGACCTAATACCTAATATGTTCATGACTAAATCTAGTATGTCTCAGTGGCAAGTTTGCTGAGCTATAAATCTTAAATGCCCAGCCAGTTTGAACTGTTTCATAGTTCTGAGTAGCATGTGGCAGATCATGATAAGCTACAGCTCATGTTGCAACAACTAAAAAAGCTTGGGTAGATTACCAAAAAGTCATGTTTTTGGTGATAAGGAGAGCTGTGGAAGCTACAGGGACAAAATGAAATTCCAAGAAGATGATGTTTCTTTTCCGAGGGTATGTGCAGATCCTGGACCAGAAGGAAACTAGCAGGGCTCTATCTCAGGCATTTGCACAGGGTTAGGGTTAGGAGCCTCCAACACACAGCTCATTTTCCTCCATATGACATTTATTGAGTTCTAAGGAGGAAATGGGAGGCTGGGAGCCAGGCTGAAAAAGCAGAGTAGAATCTTTATGGTCCTGTGGCAGTCCCAGTGGAAGAAGGAACCTTGCATCAAACCTAAGATAGGTCTTCTTGATAAGACATCTGCCAGATTTTGAAGCTGTACAAAATAAGAGGCTAAAGAGCTCATCTCAAACCTCTGAACAATGGAACTAAATCTCCCTTGGTGTTTCAGGACTCTTATCAGTCCTGAAACAGAAAACTGCGTTTCCAAATCAAAAGCCTAAGAGGGTCATGACAAAAGAACAGAGATAAATCAGAGGTAGATCGAGTTGATTTAAAATGGCTGTTCAGCCCTGACTCAGCTCAATTCCTGACTAGATTAAAGAAATCAATCTGCTACTGCCAACCAGAAGAAAGCTCAAACCTTGTCTAGAGAGAAAAATTATGGCACTTGCAGCTTCTAGTTTCTTTTTATATGGTGTGGCCAGCATATGTAGTGTCCAAATTATAATCAAAATGCGTAAGACATGCAAAAAGTAAGAAGTTATGAATAGAGAATTAAGAGGAAAAAAAACTCAAGAAATATAGGCAAACAAACAAATGATCCAGTTAGTAGGCAAAGATTTTAAAATAACTACGGTAAGTATGTTACACAAAATGAATTGCATCACAGGCGCAAATGACTAGAGAAAAGCCACAGGTCTTTTATAGAACTAGGGCCCTATACTAGACTACCAAGGCAAAGAATAAAAAGGAGAAGAAAAGGGAGATATTCAAGATGAATCAATTAAACCCAAGTCAATATGTATTCTATATAAAGAAATAAACAAGTCTAACAAAATCCAGGTTGCTAGCTTAAAAAACTGGTTTACTAGTCCTCCTCTGAAAAACAGAAGACATTACATTGCAAGCATATCCAACTTCTATCTCTTCTGGAAGGGGAAGTTCTACGAATTGAAATTTTATACATCTAAGCTATAAATATACCTACATAATTCTGAATTCTTATCTGTAAACAAGACATCTTAAAATGTTTGCCTTTTCTAAGAAATAATTGGTAATATAAATTCTATACCCTTATAAATAAAAAGAAAAAAATTCCATACCCGTCTTATCAAACAATCTTATTAAGTCATCTTATTAAAAAAAGAACTCCATGATCAAACGTTGTAAGAGCAAACTACTACAACTATAATTAAGAGATAACTTAAGAACCCTAAAAATGAATATGATTATAGGAAAAATATCCAACTGAAATTTCATTATTTTTTCTATTGAGAATAGATCCTTTACATATTCGATTGGAGACTACATCTTTAAATCTAGTTAAGAAATATACTGCAGAATGATACCAAAATACATTACCAAAGGAAATTAAAAAACCCATTTTCCATTCTATTAGGTTGGTGCAAAAGTAACTGTGGTTTTACACTGTTGAACTCCGCCATTTGATACTGGAACACATTCTTAAATGTGGTTATGTTATACATCATTTTAATGCATGTTTCTTGCTAATGACTTTTTATTTGCTGTGTATTTTAGATTTATTTTAGACTATGGAAATGATGTTAGACAAAATGCAAACTCGAGAGATTTTCTTGGGTTCAAAATGGGTTGTAAAGCAGTGGAGACAACTCGCAACATCAACAACACATTTGGCCTAGGAACTGCCAATGAACGTACAGTACAATGGTGGTTCACAAAGTTTGGCAATGAAGAAGAGAGCCTTGAAGACAAGGAGGGCAATGGCTGGCCATCTGAAGTTGACAATGACCAACTGACAGCAATCATCGAAGCTGATCCTCTTACAACTACACAAGAAAGTTGCCAAAGAACTCAACATTGACCATTCTACAGCCATTCAGCACTTGAAGCAAATTGGATAGGTGAAAAACCTCAGTAAGTGGGTGCCTCGTGAGCTGACCAAAAATCAAAATAATCGTCATTTCGAAGGGTCATCTTCTCTTAGTGTAGACAACAATGAATTATTTCTCGATCAGATTGCAACATGTGATGAAAAGTGGATTTTATATGACAACTGGCGATCACCAGCTCAGTGGCTGGACCAAAAAGCAGCACCAAACTTGCACTAAAAAAGTCATGATCACTGTTTCATTGTCTGCTGCCAGTCTGATCCACTACAGCTTTCTGAACCCCAGTGAAACCATTACATCTGAGAAATATGCTCAGTAAATCTATGAGATGAACCAAAACTGCAAAATTCCTGCAGCCAGCACTAGTCAACAGAAAGGGCCCAATTCTTTTCCACAACACCTGACTGCACATTGCACAACCAACCCTTAAAAAGTTGAATGAAATGGGCTACAAAGTTTTGCCTCATCCACCACGTTCACCTGATTCTCGCCAACTCACTACCACTTCTTCAAGCATCTAGACAACTTTTTGCAGCGAAAATGCTTCTACAACCAGCAGGAAGCAGAAGATGCTTTCCAAGAGTTTGTCAAATACTGAAGCACAAATTTTTACACTACAGGACTAAATAAACTTAATTCTCGTTGGCAAAAATGTGTTGACTGTAATGGGTCCTATTTTGATTAATAAACGTGTTTGAGTCTTGCTATAATGATTTAAAATTCATGGTCTGAAACCAATTATATTTGTACCAGTCTAATATTTCATTGGTATTTTACATAATCAAACAATTCAAAAGAAGAGAATGTTAATTAAAAAATGATAGTGTACCGTGAGAAACAGAATTCTAATTGTTTCTTTAAACACTCTTTTAGTTCTTCTGTAGAAATTGCTGAGTTGCTTTCCCCTGATGGTAGAAAACAAGAGAGAAAAAGTTAACACCTAATTACCACAGGTAGTAAACTCTACATATTGTTTTAAGAATAAGCCACGAAGTATGCACAAATTAAAATCACCAGAAAATTTTTTTTTTTACTTTTTTAGAATTCAGCTACACATGGTCTAATAAATACTTTCAACTTATCTATTCTTGTTTGTTTAGACAGATTTCATTTCAGTTTTAAAATTATATATTTTATCAAGCAACTAACAAATTAACAAATCAGCAGTAATACTAAAAGCACCTGAATACCACTTTGTAAAACACAGTCGTCAATACTTAAAAAATGTGATAACTACTTATTCCTTTAATGAAAACTCAAAGTACTAAGTAATCTAAATTTGAAGACAGGAACTACACAAAATGGGATATATATATATATGGCTCCACATTTGTATTACTGGTAGTAAACCTGATGTGAGTCACACTCCTTAAATTTCTCTCTCTCAATAGACTTGTGGTACCCAAGGTGTATGTGTGTGGGGAAGGGAGATGGATTGGGAGTTTGGGGTTAGTAGATGCAATCTATTATATAAAGAATGGATAAACACGGTCTTACTGTACAGCACAAGGAATTATATTCAATATTCTCTGATAAAACATAATGGAAAAGAATATAAAAAAGAACATATATATATATGTATGTATTTTGCTGTACAGCAGAAATTAGTTAACACTGTAAAACAACTATACTTTAAGGAAAAAAAAAAACCTACTTCTATCTTTTTATATTCTTTTCATTGCTTAATTTTAGAGCACTGTATCTTCCTAGGAATATTGAAAGCATTCAAATGTCCAAAGGATTGGACCAACTCTCTAACAGCCCTCTATGCTTTCTATTATTTAAACCCAGAACATGACTTTTCAGGACTAAAGCCTGGAAAACCATCAGTTCTTATTAGATTCTTACACAAAACACCACCTGCTAAAATCATATGCTATGTCCTCTTCTTTAAAAGCACTAATGATTAAGTAGGCTAATTTCCTTTAAATACACAGATAATAGGATATATGTAAATGTACATTTTGTGCATGATTTTACCACTACTTTGTCTTATATGCAAGACTCAAAATGTTATTAGATATTAATTTCATTAAAAATAAAAAGCATTCTATTTCTACGTAGTATATGCAAATCTTCTAACACAAAATTCATCCACCAAAATGCTTAAGCTTTCAATATCATTATAGCAAACCTTTAAAAATTCAACTGGTTGCCACTTCATTTAAACCAACTCTATGTTCAAAATGTAGCCAGTAGTTAAGTATTTTACAACATGAGGGAGTAAAACCTAGTCAATCTTTCATTATTATATGGAAATACCATCCCATTTCACTTGAGGAATCAACTTTCAAGCTGGCTGACCTGAGAAATCTAATTCAGGTATTTATAACAAACTGAGGACAAAGTTTGAGTCAAGTTATAGACCTTGACTAATGTTCAGTTCTGTTCAGTCGCTCAGTCGTGTCCGACTCTTTGTGACTCCATGGACTGCAGCATACCAGGCCTCCCTGTCCATCACCAACTCCCAGAGCCTCCTCAAACTCATGTCCACTGAGTCAGTGATGCCATCCAACCATCGCATCCTCTGTAGTCCCCTTCTCCTCCTGCCTTCAATCTTTCCCAGCATCAGGGTCTTTTCAGATGAGTCAGTTCTTCGCATCAGGTGACCAAAGTATTGGAGTTTCAGCTAAAGCATCAGTCCTTCCAATGAATATTCAGGACTGATCTCCTTTAGGATGAACTGGTTGGATCTCCTTGCAGTCCAAGGGACTCTCAAGAGTCTTCTCCAACACCACAGTTCAAAAGCATCAATTCTTCGGTGCTCAGCTTTCTTCACAGTCCAACTCTCACATCCATACATTACTGGAAAAACCATGGCTTTGACTAGATGGACCTTTGTTGGCAAAGTAATGTCTCTGCTTTTGAATATGCTGTCTAGGTTGGTCATAACTTTTCTTCCAAGGAGCAAACTCTTTTAATTTCATGGCTGCAGTCACCACCTGCAGTGATTCTGGAGCCCAGAAAAATAAAGTCTGTCACTGTTTCCACTGTTCACCCATCTATTTGCCATGAAGTGATGGAACCAGATGCCATGATCTTAGTTTTCTGAATGTTGAGTTTTAAGCCAACTTTTTCACTCTCCACTTTCACTTTCATCAAGAGGCTCTTTAGATCTTCACTTTCTGCCATAAGGGTGGTGTCATCTGCATATCTGAGGTTATTGATAGTTCTCCTGGCAATCTTGATTCCAGCTTGTGCTTCCTCCAGTCCAGCATTTCTCATGATGTACTCTGCTTATTAACATAAAATTTAAGTAAGCAGAGTAACAATATACAGCCTTGACGTACTCCTTTCCCGATTTGGAACCAGTCTGTTGTTCCATGTCCAGTTCTAACTGTTGCTTCTTGACCTGCATACAGGTTTCTCAGGAGGCAGGTCAGGTGGTCTGGTATTCCCATCTCTTCAAGAATTTTCCACAGTTTGTTGTGATCCACACAGTGCTTTGGCATAGTCAATAAAGCAGAAGTAGATGTTTTTCTGGAACTCTCTTGCTTTTTTGATGATCCAGCAGATGTTGGCAATTTGATCTCTGTTTCCTCTGCCTTTTCTAAATCCAACTTGAACATCTGGAATTTCATGGTTCATGTACTGTTGAAGCCTGGCTTGGAGAATTTTGAGCATTACTTTGCTAGAGTGTGAGATGAGTGCAATTGTGGGATAGTTTGAGCATTCTTTGGCATTTCCTTTCTTTGGAATTGGAATGAAAACTGACCTTTTCCAGTCCTGTGGCCAGTGCTGAGTTTTCCAAATTTGCTGACTAATGTTAGCAAAAGTAAAGGAAATCAGTCCTGAATATTCATTGGAAGGACTGATGCTGAAGTTGAAGCTCCAATATTTTGTCCACCTGATGTGAAGAACTGACTCATCTGAAAAGACCCTGATGCTGGGAAAGATTGAAGGCAGGTGGAGAAGGGGACAACAGAGGATGAGATGGTTGGATGGCATACTGACTCAAAGGACATGAGTTTGAGCAGGCTCCAGGAGTTAGTGATGGACAGAGAAGCCTGGTGTGCTGCAGTCCATGGGGTAGCAAAGAGTTGGACATGACTGAGCAACTGAACTAAATGTCAGCAACTAAGCAGTGATGGAAATGCCTACTCCCTATTTCACTTATTTTCCAAAGAGACTGTTTGGAAATTAGAGAAACAAAGGTAGGTAATCAGGGTCTATGGTCTATTTTTAGTTTCCTTTAAATTTCATCCATTTTAAATCCAAGCAACTGCTAACCTATGCCAACAAATGAATGTGGAGGGGGGAAAAAAACGACTATCTCACAAATTGAACTACAAAAGAACTATGATTTAACACAACCCTTTTCTCAAAATTAATCCCATACACATATACAAACAACACACATATATAATCTCAAAATTAATCCCATTTAAAATGCATTTCTCCTTGACAAAAGTGATGGGAAAATTGACAGAGCTTGCGCTGACAAGTTCTGTCAAGTCCCACTAGCAGACCAAGGAACTTGGACTCTCTGAAAGACTAATTTAGGTCTCTTTTAACTATGTTGACTGTTTTTCTCCTTTCATTGTTAACTTCACACTTTCTTTTAATAAGATCTTTAAAATAAACATATTTTTAAAATTACAGTATTCATATTTGACCATTTTACTTGTAAAAATTGCTTAATATCCCATTAATATAAACTTCTTTTGAAATAATAAAATAGACTGATCAATGCTACTATTTACTAGAATAATGACAGACTGGAAGAGGGAAAAGACTAGCACACTGCATTCTTATTTTACCAATAAAATCATAAAGTTTACCAGAAACATCATATATTTGATAATTCAGATCTTCTGGCCCCAAAATCATTCCATCAGTTGATTCTTCAATGCCTGTAATATTTCTTGTGGTTTCACAAGATGAATACATTACTTCATATTCCTTACACATATCATCTGCAAGTTCTCTATTACCTGTATTAAAAAAAAATACTGAAAGTAAATAGTAATTCTTTAAAATCCTATCTTTAGGTACTCTGGGCACTTGTCTTCTATAACAAGATCTCAAATAATTCTATCAACTGGGAAAATGTCCATATGGTTTTAAGTAAGAACTGTCTTTGACAGGACTTAAGCTTGACCATTACAAATAAGCTAAAATGATTAACAACTGGAGCTTCCCTGGTGGTCCAGTGGTTAATACTCCGCACTCCCAATGCAGGGGGCCCAGGTTCAATCCCTGGTCAGCGAACTAGATCCCACATGCTGAAACTAAAGATCCCGTATGTGGCAAATAAGACCCAGTGCAGCCAAATAAAGTAAAATAAAAAAAAAAAAAAAAAAAAGGATTAAAAATAGCTTAAGGACTTCCCTGGTGGTCCAGTGGTTAAGAATCTGCCTGCCAATGCAGGGGACATGGGTTCGATCCCTGGTCCAGAAAGATCCCACAGGGGATCACACATCCCACTTGCCTTAATTACTGAAACCTGCACACTCTAGAGCCCACATGCAGCCAAATAAATAAATAAACTTAAAAAAAATTGCCCAAACTTACACCGTACTATGTATATGACAGCTTCACATATATTATTTACTTAATTCTCAGAAAATCCAATGCCAAACCATTATTGCCAATGTTTTACAGATGAAGGCAACAGGCATGGAAAGGTTAAATCATCTGCCCAAGACCAAATAGTGAGTAAACAGCACTGTCAATGACGGTAGATCAAAACTAATTTAAAAATACCATATTATACATGGGTTAAAAACTGAACCCAAAGATACAGCTGCTCTCTGAAATTAATGACAATCTATTCATACTGGATATAAATGAGAATGGTATACAAACTACATGTTAAACATTTATAAATATATCTTATCAAATAATCAAAGGACGTACCCCAAAGTTCTATAAACTGGTTGGTCAAATGTTTAACCAAACTCTGATGCATTCTGATGAAATGTTTAGGGCTTACCCTCAGGAAGAGACCCTGATGTAGCTGCTGTTTCATGCCAAGAGCTTTCAGTTCCATGAGCTACTGGCGTAGCATCAGTATTTCCCGGAGGTATTTCTTGCCATACTTTGGCATTAGGATTTAAACCAGTTCCTTTAGATGTCACCTGCTAAATAATCATAGGATTCATTTGTAAATTTTAAAAGTTAGTGAATTAAAATTACAAATTTAGATTAAATAAACAATATTTTAAAGTTTTTGGCTCAACTTGAACTATAAACCTTTTAAGCAGATGAACTTGAAATGTTTATATATAAAATTTAGCTACCTATACAATAAAAACATCTCCATAAAATACTATTAATATAGATACACTGCTTTACCCCAACCTACTTGCAAATATTATAGTTAAAACTATGCACCATTATCTTGGCCATTTGTGTTATCAAGAGCAATTTTTCAGAGTAAATTTTTACTGCCATCTAACTTGTGACAGAGACCTTCAAGTCTGAATGATTCTATAAGTGGAAACTTTTTTCCAAGTCAAAACCAGCATTCTGCCTGACATTAGAATGCATTATTCTATCTGTCCCTTAAGTGTATATTCTTAATGTCTAAAACAATTATTTAACATATTACCACCTAAAGTGATCATTTGCATACATCACCTAATCTCTCTCTCTCTCTCTCTCACACACACACACACACAAAGTAGAAATGGATCATGGGGCGAGGGGTGAGAGACAAGAGTATTCAAGAGGTGGAAGGAGAGGAAGCAGGATGCACAAATACATTTTTCTCATCACATTCAATCAAACAACAGGGCTGATCCTTCTCAAGTACACTAATGATCCTCCAGAGAATTAACTCCTTTTTCAGAAAGTTACTTTTTGTCTTCTCAACTGCAGGCCCCTCTCCTGGATGGCAAGTACCAGAAGGTACAGCAAGGAAGCTTTATGACCTGCAGATACTGGGGATTTGATTTTCATAAAAAAATAATTGGCACACACTGAGCCATTTATCAGGACATTGTCATAAATTCTGTCTACTTAGAGTTCTTACAACTGACCTTGACTCATGCGATTTAGGTAGAGGCGTGAAACAGCCTGTAAGTATCACCAACACCAAAATATAACCAACCAAAGCAGAACTCTGGATAGAAGAATTGAAGAGCCTTAGAAAGAGTTGCTGAGAAGACTCAACTTCTGACAGGCCTAACTGTACTTCCTGTAATTATGTACCATGAAATTCCCCTGCACCCTTGAATCTAATAAACTGATTTTTTACTTTGAGTGAGTTTCCATACTTTGCAACTAACATGGCTAACATAACTTGAATGTATGAACCAATGAAACATCGTTTAATTATACTCCACAGCTTGCACATATCTTTGGATTCCTTTCACGTATCAACTGAAATCCAATCTGGAAAAAAGGAGAATGCCCAGACACAATGCCCTTTTCCATGTCAAGGTTCATTTGCATCTTGGGAACAGGGCTGGGCCTTGAATTAGTGGACATTATTTTACCACTGACGCTGTTTAGAACTGTATATAAGCATCTGGCTTTTAGTCAATTTTATTATTATTTAAAAATTCTCTACAGACAATACACCCTCTTCCTGCATTCACCAGGGCAGTAGCCTCTCACCACTTAGCCTTTGGAGCAGAAGGGACTGAATGTGATTTGGGAATTTTAAGTATAGCTTAATTTCTGACTGATGGCAGAAAAGAACCGTGAAGAGTTTGTGACAGCCTAGCCTTCCTACCATGGGAACAACATTTAATTTCGTGTTAAGCATTTTGACAGAAGAAAATTTATTTATTAATACATACTTGCCTCCTCTCCTTTTACTCAATTCTGAAAATACCAATTATGTCCCTACCCTCCAAAATGGCAAATAATAAAGGCTATGGTTCTCAGAAAAATCAAACTCTTAAATCTTGATAAACACAATGAAAGAGTAAAAAATTCATTTCATGAATAAAACCTGTACATGAAAAACATACAGTAGAGAAGCCATGTATCCACTAGAAATACCCTTAACTAATAGAACGGCTGCGGCTTTAGTAAAGCAAAACAGGTAACAACTATAGACAACTACATGCAAGAGCTGAGGCTCTAGAATCACATATGCAAAACCCACCTCTAACATTAACAATCGTGTGATTGTGGGGAAATTTCTTAACTCAATTTTCTCAACTATAAATTGAGGTAAGAATTCCCTATTTTAGAGACTTCCCTGGTGGTCCAATGGTTAAGAATCCACCATGCAATGTAAGGGGACAGGGGTTCGATCCCTGATGGGGGAACTGGAATCCCACACGCCGTGGGGCAACTAAGCCTCGGGCCACAACTTGAGAGCCCACAAGCCGCAACTAGAGTCTGAGCGATGCAGTGAAAGATCTTGCGAGGCGCAGCTAAGACCCAATGCAGCCAAACAAACAAACAGGCCCAAGGTGGTCTGCTTAAAAAAAAAAGAATTCCTTATTTTAAGAACTAAATATTAACAATGAAAAGCAATTGATACGTATAAATACTCCATATTCTTTTTTACGAAGCATGTTTGTTTTGAATAAAAGTAATTTGGCTGTCTTACCCTCAAAAGAATACTTTGCAAACACTAATGCATTAATCAAAATAACTGTGAGGTATGTTCAAAGTTAACTATTTACATAAATGTAAATTTATGTCACAGAAAATTAGCTTTAAAGAAGCAAATACAAATCACAAGGAGAATGGCTGATTACAGAATAACACAAAACTGCAACAAACAACAACAAAAAACTGAAAATAAAGACTAGGAAAATAAAATTCTAAAAAAATCTCACAAATGCACACAAACAGGAAAATAAAGTACCATTTTATGCTTATTAGATTAGCAAAGCACTTAAAAATAATTCCTACCTTGGCATAAAATTTTCAAACTCATTATTACACTGAAGACTATAAAATGGTGCAACTTAGCTTCCCACATTCTAGTATTATTTATAAGAGCCAAGAAATGTAAATAACTCAAAGTCAAACAAAGGAGCAAAACAGGAAATTAAAACACACTCGCTAGATAAAGTGAGTTACACAACCACTCAAAGTTATAAAGAGGGAATCCCCTGGCAGTCTAGTGGTTAGGACTTGGCATGTTTCGTTCACCGCCAGGGCCCAGGTTCAATCCCTGGTCAGGAAACTGACATTCCCCAAGCCATGTGGATAAGTCAAAAAAAACCCACAGAGCTTTCCTGGTGGTTCAGTGGTAAAGAATCTGCCTGCCAAGGCAGGAGACACAGGTTTGACTCCTGATCTGGGAAGATCCCACGCTGAGGAGCAACTAAGCCCAAGGGCCACGACTACTGAGCCTGTGCTCTCGAGCACGGGAGCTGCAAGTACCGAGCCCACAAGCCCTGAGGCCAGTGCTCTGCAACACGACAAGCGCTGCAATGCGAGCCGGGGCCCTGCAGCTAGAGACTAGCTTCCTCTCACCACAACCAGAGTCTGTGCAGCAGTGAAAACTCAAGAACAGTCAAAAATAAATAAAATAAATAATAAATAAATAAAAAAGAAACACCTCAACAAAGCTGTAAAGATACACTACCACATTTATTAAATCTAAAGGGGGGGTATTAATACATCACAAAAAATTGCTATCTATTAAACCATGACACGTCAAATATTGTATTGATAAATTGTGAAAAATATCAAAATGGAAAGTGATTTCACACAATGGAATAGAAAAAACATCTCCACCACAGTAACAAAAGCAAACATGTTAAGCAATTCTCTGAGCTAGGTGCTATACTGAACACATCTATGAACTCACTGACTTCTTAAGACAATCCGTAAGTACTGATATTTCCCTCTTACATGTTATCCTATCATATGAGAAATAACATATCCAACTAAAGAAATACAGAGATTAAGTATGCAGTCCGTATTAACCTACAATGATTACAAGTCACAGATTATTACAATTGTAAAAAATCACATCAACATGTGGACATGGGCTAGGAGGAAATACGATCTGCTACAAAAACTAGGTCAGGGGTATTTTTCCTTCATAAAGCATTTCATTAATAAATCATTCACAGGACTTCTCTGGTGGTTAAGGCTCTGCGCTCCTAGTGCAGGGGCCTGAGTTTAATCCGTGGTTGGGGAGCTAGATTCTACATGCCACAACTAAAGACCCCACATGCTGCAGTGAGGATCAAAGATCCCAAGTGCCTCAACTAAGACCTGGAGCAAATAAATAATAAATTAAAAAAAAAAAAATCAAAGCATTCACTAAAATGTTGCCTTGTTGATGTCTGACAGCAAACAACAAAATTCTGTAAAGCAATTATTCTTCAATTAAAAAATAATTTTTAAAAAATGTTGCCTTAAGTCTAAGTCATAAAAAATATGAAACTAAAAAAGATTTATTACATCCATTAAGGATTTTTCAAATCAGAGCATAAATGTCAGTTGGGAATTCCCTGCTAGTGCATTATCATCAAAGATAATTTTGTGCCCTTTGTGCCTGCATGTATGTAACATATACTCAATGTTTATTTAAATTTCTATAAGTTTTGACCAATTATCTTTGATCATCATTCTTTTTTTGCATTTCAGACGTTTCTTCTGGATCATTTTCCTTCTTCCCCAAGAACATCATTCAGAACTTTTTTTTTTTTAGTAAACTCTCCAGTTGTGGTTTCTCAAAAAATACCTTTATTTCTATCTTCTACTTTTGCTGTATACAGAAATCTCTCTAGGCACATAATTCCTCTTCCGCACATTAAAGACTAGGGATCGAACCCAGGGCCGCTGTATTGGGAGAATGGAGTCTTAGCCACTGCCCCACTGCCTTCTGTTTTGCACTAATGACGGATTAGAATTCAGTCACTAGTCTAGCTGTCATTCCTAATCTCTCTTTCAACTCTGGTGCTTAACCCTTGTCAATGGTGTTTTGCAATCATAAGCCTAAGTGTGGAATTCTTTATTATTCTACTTGGAGTTCACTGAACTCTTTGAAATCTGATGCATCTTTCATCAATTCTGCACAATGTTCAGTCATTTACCTCTTCAAATTTGCTCTCCACCAACTTCTCTATTACTTCCTCTGGAATGCCGATAAAATATTCTTTACCTTCTAATCCTGTATCCCACCTCTCTTTGTATCAATCTTTCTTTCTTATTTCCTACATCTTTGTCTTCCTGAGAGATTATATTCTGAGCAATTTGAGATCTTTCTTCCAGTTCATCAATTCTCTCTTCAGCTGATTCTAAAATGCATTCAACTTGTACAGTAAGTCTCTAAGTTCCTTCTACATTTTCATTTCAGAAGTTCCTTTTGGTTCTTTCCTCAAATCTATCCGATCAATGTTTTGTTTTCTGACCATCCTTTCAGTGTGTGTGTGCACTCAGCTGCTCAATTGTGTCCAATTCTTTGCAATCCCATGGACTGTAGCTATCCTCTGTCCACAGAATTTTGCAGACAAGAATGATGGAGTGGGTGGCCATCTTCTCCTCCAATCCTTTCAGTACCTTCCTTCTTTTTCTGGCCATCCCACCACAACCAGATTGAACCCGGGCCTGTTGCAGTGAAAGCTCAGAGTCCTAATCACTGGACCACCAGGGAATTTCCAGTAGCTTCCTTCTTTTAAACATTCTAATTATATAGTCTGTATCTGATCATTCCAGTACGTGTAATATCCAAAATCAAAGGGTTTGAGTTTCTGCTGAGATCTGTTTTTTTAATGCTAAACCATGTTCATTAAGACATGTGTTTTAAAAAAAAAAAAAAAAAAAAAGACATGTGTTTTATGATTTTGTTCCACACACTCGTTTTCCTTGAAACTTTATTTGTGGGAATTTTAAAGGTTGTTTAAAATGTGCTCTTCAGGAGAGGATTTGTTTTCTTTCTGTTGGATGACCACACAGTAAGACTATCAATCTGGTATCACATAAATTGTTCTTTAAAATCTATCTATCTGGCTGTGCTGGGTCTTAGTTGTGCCAAGTGGAAGCTAGTCACCTGACCAGGGATCAAACCCAGGGCCCCTGTATTGGGATCATGGATTCTTAGCCACTGGACCACGGGGGGAGTTCCCATGACTTAAAGTTTTCAATATGGGTTTTTGGAGAACAACAAGCAGTGGGAATTTCAGCCCCACCTTGCATCAAAGAGGATTTGTGGTTAATATAAGACCCCTCTTTCCACCAAGCCAGAGCCAAGACTAAAGCTGACCAGTTTTCTTTTTCTCTGATAAAGCTTGTTTTTTCCCTTAGGGTGCTGTGTGTTTCAGTGAAAGATCCTGTGTGGCGCAGGTAAGACCCAATGCAGCCAAACAAACTGGAAATAGCAACCCACTCCAGTATTCTTGCCCGGAGAAGTCCACAGACGAGCCTGGTGGGCTACAGTCCATGGGGTTGCAGAGTCAGACAGAACTGAGCACACACATCAGCATAACACAACCATGCCTGCAGGCTTGGGGTAGACGGGGTCAGATATAATTAAGTTTGAAGTTTCAGAGCTTCCCAGGTGGCGCTAGTGGTAAAGAATCCATTTGCCAATGCAAGAGACTTGGGTTCATTCCCTAGTCCAGGAAGGTCCCACAAGCCAAGGGGCAACTAAACCCATGTCCCACAACTACTGAGCCCATGGTCTAGAGCCTACAAGCCGCAAGTGCCAAAGCCACTGCGATGAGAAGCCCTGGCACCACAGCGAGTAACAGGCCCCATTCACCGCAACTAGAAAAAGCCTGTGTACAGCAACCAAGACTCAGAACAGCCAAAAATAAATCTTAAAAAAAAAAAAAAAAAACAGAGAGAAGAAGAAAGTACTAATATTGGTACTTTACAGCTAAATTGAAGAGGAATTCCAACAATTAAAAGTCAACTATGGTATAACAGACAAAAATTAACTTTACTCTGCCACCTAGTAATTATGCAGTCACTGATCTCAGCTTTCTTGTTTTAAAAAATGTAATGGCTGCGCTACCAAAACTCCTTATAGTTTTTGCAAACCTTGGACACCAAACTTTGTCTTGGTCACTACTTCTCTTTCCCTCTTGTTATTTGTACATACTTCTAATTTGTTACCACTGTAATAGTTTATTAAGTGTTTTTTACAACAAGGCAGTGGGCTCAATCAAAAAAGGTAGAAGCTGGGTCATCCTCTACTATTTCAGCTATTAAAATAAACCAGGCTGAGAGCAGACCTTCAACTGTCTATTTGAATGGAATAGTAAAGACACAGGTGCAAAAAAAAGAAATTAATGTTTAGACACTGTATTTACCCTTCTGATGTGACAGAAAATCAGAGTTGATACAATCTTCCTTTTTCTCATATGCCTGTTTAAAATAGAAGCCTTTTATTGGAGTGCTTCTTGGCTTATGATTTCACGTCTGACAAAGGCTTTCACAATAAACATCAAAACCAATAACAAATGTCAAACCTAGCAAGGGAGCAAAAGGATCTTTGAAGTAGCACCAAATATAAATAACCCAAGCAACATCTTAGCCTAGAGATGTTAATTGACAGCTGTTTCATATCATAATTAGCTCAGGGAAAAGAACAATGAATTTCTTTACAGTACCACCAGCTAGCCCCAACAGGACAGGTACACAGATAATTTTTAAAAACCTCTATGGAGGGCTTCCCTGGTGGCTCAGTGGTAAAGAATCCGCCTACCAATGCAGGAGACATTGGTTCGATCCCTGATCTGGGAATATCCCACGTGTCACAGAGCAACTAGGCCTATGTGCCACAGCTACTGAGCCTGTAGAGGCACAACTACTGAGCCCACATGCCACAGCTACTGAAGTCTGAGTGCCCTAGAGTCTGTGCTCTGCAACAGGAGGAGCCACCGCAAGGAGAAGCAAATGCACCGCAACTAGAGAAAAGCCCGCGCAGCAACAAAGGTCCAGCACAGCCATAAATAAATAATAAATAAACAAAAACTGTATTAAAAATAATTCCATGAAACCTTCCTGACAGTTAAGACTGAATACTTCTTCCACCGCAAGCAGTATAGGTTCAATCTCTGGCCCAGGAACTAAGATCCCACATGCCTTGTAGCAGGGCCAAAACAAAGAACAAAATCTCTAATTCCCTGGTAGTCCAGTAGTTGGAACTCTGTGCTTCCCCTGCAAGGGGCACAGGTTCAATGCCTAGTCAGGAACTGGGATCTCACCAGTTGAATGGTGTGGCAAAAATATCAAAAACAAACAAAATACACCTCTAGGTAGCAATTTCATTTTTATTTTTCTTTAGGTAGCAATTTTAGAAAGCAAGTCATCTTTACATTTGCCCCTATGCATAATGCGAACAGTGCATGCTTATTAGTATTCAGAATCCACTCTGGATAAATTAGACAGCAAAGTAAATAAAAGGTAGTGTCACTGTCATTGGAAAGGCTGAAAAATTAGATGCAAAGGTAATCTCACTCAATGTTGCTGAAGTGGCTTGATGAGGAAATCACTATCCATGCCACCACCAAGTGGTAAATGCCAAAAGTCAAATCCATTACAACTTTTATTATTACCAATACCAATGTTACTTCTCCATCAGGAACTCAACCTTGCAACTATTAACTCTACTTAAAGCTGCCCACCTCTACTGCCACTCCTGACTACAAAATGGAAGTTAAGAATAGAACCCTCATTTCCCTGCACTATATATTTTTTCAAGTAGAAGACACCTGTAGGTGGTCTGACTAGCAGCTCTTAGTAACATGCCTGCATCCATCTAGGTATAAGGGAATCCTGGAATTTGAGTTTTGACTAGTACATTCACTGGAGAGGCCTAACTCATTATGTAGGCCTTTCTGCAAATATGGAAAGCTATTCAAGAACTGGGAGACCCCAAATATGACAGAGAGATTAAGACTAATATTTAACATATAAGATATTAATATATTGTCCCATATATACTTATTTATAAATAAATACACAATATTGGGGAACTATGATTTTAAAAACTTACCTTTTACTTACTGATGAGATGTACTAGTTCATTAAGCATTTAATAATCACTCAAAATAATTAACTAGATGCCTTTCAGCAATATACTACCCATAAATCTGATGTTTCCCTTGCTAATGGTGCCAAGAATAACCAAAGTGTGAGGTCTATGGCATATAGATGGCAGTACACCTGGGCATATTTATATTTTTCACCAGCCTAGTTTAACAGTACACTCAAAAAGCCATTAATGTACACAAGAAGACATATATAAGAATGTATATTGCAACACTGATCCCATTAGTGAAAGACTGAAAACCACCTAAATGGTGGTTTTCTAGACAAATGGTTAAATAAAACGCAATATATTTCATAACACAGAATACTATAAGAAAAAATTCAAGTTGCAAAACAATAAGCATTTTTAAATTTATATTAACAAACACATAAAATCATTGTACAGATAAGCATATTAGTATGTAAAAACAGAAAAGGTCTGGAAGGTTACTATTAACTGCAAACTAGTAAAAGATCTGCCAAACACGGAAGGTGTACTAAAATAAGCGGGAATAATCATCACAAAATGTGAATTTTAGGGAACTCCCTGGTGGTCCACTGGTTAGGCCTGTGTGCTTCCACTGCAGAAGTGCAAGTTTGATCCTGGTTGGGGATCCTGCATGCCATGCATCACAGTTTAAAAAAATATATATCTGCAACACCTATGTAAAGCATTCTGTCAATACTGATGTGAAAAACTTTTAAAACATTCACCATATGAGCTACCACAGTAAATGTTAGTCTAAGAGCTTCACACACAAGAATGTTCTTTATAGAACTACTCAACATAAAGAAAATTTGGAAACTGACAATGTCCATCAAAAAAACAAGTTGATGTGTATTTCTATAACAAATAATCTTTAAAATGACACAATAATGAATCTGACAAATCAGTTAAACAAGAACAAAGACTTATTTTTCCATTTAAATTCTAGATAACCACACCTTTGACTCATCTTTTGACTAAGGTTTAACAAAGAACTCCATAAAAATCCTTATCTCTCCCACAGAACTAGAAATAAGCCTGTGAGGCTACACAGTTATATAAAACATCTATTAAAGGATGTAAATTATCTAATTGCATGCTGAAACTATCTGCCAACATACATATATGCAGCACATAAGCACACACATACTCACAAACCACCACAAAATATTCAAACTGTCAGTTTGTAAAACTAACAGATCAACACCTCTATTTCTAAGCAATACATGTCATTACTGAATAAGCCAAAAGCAGTCTTCATCACTGACCCATCTTATGCTAGTTCCTATCTAGGGAAAGATACAAATGAAAAGAAAAAGGGAAACATCAATTTCTTGGCAAAATGATACCCTCTGGTCAGAAGAAAGCAGTTTTAAGGTAATAGAACCAAGAGTTAGGAAAAAAATCACCATAAATACGGCAAAACCATCTCTGTGGTCATACACAGATTTGACCACATATGTTTGGTCAAAACATAGATTTGTTTTACTTACCTATTTACTATCAGAAACAGAAATCCCATGCCACTTAACCCTACAAATGCTGAAAAACAGAAATAAAGTAAATAGAATGATTAAACTTATTTGCCTCATGGCAGATCAATCACCTAGGTTTAATTTTTACATCTCCAGTATTGAGAGGACCACAAAACTACAAGTACATTTAAAAAAAGAGAATTCCAGCAGTTACAAGTCTGTGCTTCCACAGCTAGGCGGATGGGTTCAATCACTAGTCAGGGAACTAAGATCCTACAAGCTGCACAGGTGACCAAAAAAAAAAAAAAGACAAAACAAACACCTGTCATTTCATCCAGCATGAACTTCAAAGTCCTATTAGAATAAGCTTAGGGCATTTTATAAAAAATAAAAATGAAAACTGGGAAATTTTCACCCTTCTCACAAGGAAGGATAGTTAGCCTTTATGAAACACTGAATTCATCTTCATAACAACTACATTAAATTTTATCATCTACATTTTGCAGATACAGAAAAACTTTACCTAAATGTAAGGGAGGCCTGGCGTGCTGCAATTCATGGGGTCGCAAAGAGTTGGACACGACTGAGCGACTGATCTGACCTGATCTGAATCCACCCAGGGTTATATAGCTAATAAAGACAGAGCCAGAATGTGAACCTAGGCTGTCCGGAGAGTGCCACTACACCAAGGTGGCTCTTAGCCTCTATACTACAGTGCCTCAGAGAAAACTTTAAGACAAACAGTTACACTAATCAAGGAATACTGCACATCTCCTTACCAAGTCAAACAGTCCCTGGCCCAAAGGCAAGTTAAGAGTGGGTAACAATACAGAAGAAATGGATACAGAAAAAGAGCTACCAGATTAAGAACTAGAGTACTCAGGGCAGAAGTCAATTGAGCTCTGCAATGATCTGTATCTTAGGGCCATGGAATAACTAACTTCCAGTTTGAAAAAAAAGAAAAATGGTAGTCTGCGCAATAAAATTTACCCCTTATAACAAAGCACTTATTCTAACTTGAATTATTTCGTCTGCAAGCTCCACAATGGCAGTGACCTCATCTATGGTTTACTCTTCTCTAGCACCCTGAACAGGAGATCAACAATAAAATTTATATGCTACATGCGAGTTTCTTAAACTGTAGTGCTTGTAAGAATCATCTAGGGATCTTGAGAAAAAGGAAGACTCTGATTCAGCAGTTCAGAGATAGGACAGAGAGTTTGTATTCTAACAAGTCCTGGGTAAAGAAGTTTGCTGAGGCTCACACTTTGAACAGCAAGGGAACTGGACCACCCTAAGTCATATGCCAAGTTGTCAAAAATCAGGATTCACTTATTCCACACCCAGAAGAAAACCTTAAGTTTATTCATCAACAAAGCTATAACTGCTGGTCCTCCACTATCAGAGGAAAAGATAAGTTCCCTAAATTCTCACTACTTTAGTCAGATGACAGATGATGATTGCTTTAAAAAAAAAAAAAAAAAGAGGCTGCCACAGATTACCCGCTTAATTTTTGGAGTCATGGATTGCTCTAATATATAATCAAACAGACTACCTAAAGAAAGTTCTACTGAGGTTAATGTACCACTTTATTGTTAAAGATTAGGAACCCAATTGATAGGTATTTAGCATTTAAATAATCATCAAAATAAAGAAGGCAATGCCAAAGAATGTTCAAACTACCACACAATTGCACTCATCTCACATGCTAGGAAAGTAACGCTCAAAATTCTCCAAGCGAGGCTTTAACAGTATGTAAACCAAAAACTTCCAGATGTTCAAGCTGGATTTAGGAAAGGCAGAGAAACCAAAGATCAAATTGCCAACATCCTCTGGATCATAGAAAAAGCAAGAGAATTCCAGAAAAACATCTACTTCTGCTTCAATGACTACGCTAAAGCCTTTGATTGTGTGGATCACATAAACTGTGGAAAATTCTTCAAGAGATGGGAATACTAGACCACCTTACCTGCCTCCTGAGAAACCTGTATGCAGGTCACGAAGCAACAGTCAGACCCAGACATGGAACAGTGGACTGGTTCCACAGTAGGAAAGGAGTACGTCAATGCGGTACACTCTCACTCTGCTTATATAACTCACATGCAGAGTACATCATGAGAAATGCTGGACTGGATGAAGCACAAGCTGGAATCAAGACTGCTAGGAGAAACACCAATAACCTCAGATAGGCAGATGACACTACTCTTATGGCAGACAGCAAAAAGGAACTAAAGAGCCTCTTGATGAAAGAGAAAGAGGAGAGTGAAAAAGCTGGCTTAAAACTCAACATTCAAAAAATGAAGATCATGGCATCACTTCATGGCAAATAGATAGGGAAACAATGGAAACAATGACAGACTTTATTTTCTTGGACTCCAAAATCACTGCAGATGGTGACTGAAGCCATGAAATTAAAAGACGCTTACTCCTTGGAAGAAAAGCTATGACCAACCTACACAGCATATTAAATAAAGCAGACACATTACTTTGCCAACAAAGGTCCCTCTAGTCAAAGCTATGGGTTTTCCAGTAGTCATATATGGATGTGAGAGTTGGACTATAAAGAAGGCTGAGTGCCAAAGAACTGATGCCTTTGAACTGTGATGCTGGAGAAGACTCTTGAGAGTCCCTTGGACTGCAAGGAGATCAAACCTGTCAATCCTAAAGGAAATCAATCCTGAATATTCATTGGAAGGACTGGTGCTGAAGCTGAAACTCCAATACTTTGGCTACCTGATGTGAAGAGCTGACTCACTAGAAAAGACCCTGGTGCTGGGAAAGATCGAAGGCAGGAGAAAGCAGAGATGACAGAAGACAAGATGATTGGATGGCATCACCAACTCAATGGACATGAATTTGAGCAAACTCCAGGAGATGGCGAAGGACAGGGAAGCCTGGCGTGCTGCAGTCCATGTGTTTGCAAAGAGTCAGACACAACTGAGCAACTGAACCACAACAAAATACCAAGTCATTTTACTTCAAATTGGTCATCTTATAAAGCCAACAGCTAATTATACAAATGAGCTCAAAAAACCCTCAAAACTCAAATATCAAAATAATCCTTTTCAAAAAAGGATAACTTTTAATCTCTAGTGTGTACAGTCAAGTCAGCAAACCATCTGTTATGGAAACCGAAATGAGACTTATCTTTCATAAGTAATATGTGAAAGAAAACTCACAAATTTATTGTGTACCAGACACTCAGTGCTTTACTTTGACTGTCAATCCTCTTAACAACTCTTTGAGATAGAGAATAAGTACGATATTATCTCATACTTTAACATTATCGTGAATTTACAGATAAGGAAACTGAGAAGCATGCGTTAAACAACGTGTACAAGGTCACACTAGAAAGCTGTCTAACTTGAGCAGGCAGCCTGGCCCCAGAATCCATGTTCTTAACCATTCTTTTATGCACTCTTTCATGTAACTGTATCTTATCATTATTACTCAGTCACTGCCCTCCTATTTTTTTCCTTCCTCCAACTCAAAAGAATAGAATAACCCTATTTCCCTTAGCTAGCTCAACTGTAATTCTCAATGCCTTCAACAACAAACTCTTTGATACCAACCTACTACACTATCTTGGCTTTTTAATGATATGGGAGAAAAAACTTGCCAACAAGCACACAGTGAGCCTCTAATCTCTTCTGAAAAAAATTATCATACAAACCAGGACATTTTTGAGAATAAAATGGGACAGCTGTTCCAGAAAACAGGTGTACACTACGACTGTTCAGGTCAAAACGGGAGGTATGGCCAATTTTACTTGTTTTGTAGTTTGTAGCATCCAGTGGTATGAAGATATTGCCCAAATCTACACTACATAAACCCTGGATTACTTCTGACTTTTCCGTCCTGACACAGAAAATACTCTTCTCTTTCCTCAATAATACATAAACCAAACAAAACTTAATTTCACATCCTTGGCTCTCTGCCTATGCTCATACCATACTCCTAGTAATATTCATCTAAAGTATTCCTCTGTCTTTAATTTAGACCCAGTCATGATTAGAGAGAGAGAGAGAGAGAGAGAGAGAGAGAGAGAGATTTTCTAAGCTAAAAATTGGTTCAAATGTCTTGACAAGGCAATAGACCAGACAGGAAGCGTGAGTATGTGATATTCCAATTTCTTTTCCTTACATTTACTTACACTTACACATTAGAAGGGTTTCCCTGATGGTTCAGATAGTAAATAATCTGCCCACAGTGCAGGAGACCTGAGTTCAATCCCTGGGTCAGGAAGATCCCCTGGAGAAGGGAATGGCAACCCAATCCAGTATTCTTGCCTGGAGAATTCCATGGACAGAGGAGCCTGGTGGGCTGCAGTCCACGGGGTCACAAAGAGTTGGACACGACTGAGCGACTAACACACTATACACTGGAAAAAAAATTTTTTTCCCCAAAAGAGCAAATATAAAGTCTCTATTTGCACTTTATCAACTGTATTTATTTAAATATTGCCATAAATATTGCCATAAATATTCTTTAAATAAATGAGTCTGTATTTTAGCAGACTGCAGTCTTCATCCTCATTTTAAAGTTTTCTTTGCCCAATTAATAGTATAACCAAAGTATAAAAGCTTTAAGGTAATTAACTGCTTTGCCTTACCAAGAATCAGAGAAAATTAGTAACAAGCCTAGGATTACATAGAACTCAAAGATATATGTCTCTCTCTCTCTTTTTTTAATATAAAAATATTTATTTTAATTGGAGGCTAATTACAAGATTATAGTGGTTTTGCCATACATTGACATGAATCCGCCACAGGTGTACATGTGTTCCCTATCCTAAATTCCCCTCCCACCTCCCTCCCCATCCCATCCCTCTGGGTCATCCCAGTGCACCAGCCCCAAGCATCCTGTATCATGCATTGAACCTGGACTGGCAATACGTTTCACATATGATATTATACATGTTTCAATGCCATTCTCCCAAACCATCCCACCCTCACCCTCTCCCACAGAGTCCAAAAGACTGTTCTATACATCTGTGTCTCTTTTGCTGTCTTGCATACAGGGTTATTGTTACCATCTTTCTAAATTCCATATATATGCGTTAGTATATTGGTGTTTTTCTTTCTGGCTTACTTCACTCTGTATAATAGGCTCCAGTTTTATCCACCTCATTAGAACTGATTCAAATGTATTCTTTTTAATGGCTGAGTAATACTCCATTAAATCAGTGCTATCACACAGTAGTTTTTGCAATAAACAGTGCTACTATCACATAGTTTTAATAAATTTCCCAAAAATATCAAATATATGAAAGTAAAAATTTCAGTCATTTGGAAGGCCATATCCTGGACAATTTACATAATGACACACTTGCTGTGATGATCAAATGATAATGTCTGTCAAGACTTTACCTAGACTGTATTGCAAACAAGGTTTACTGTATCACATAAACACCATTGCTGCTGCTGCTGCTGCTAAGTCACGTCAGTCGTGTCTGACTCTGTGCGACCCCATAGACCCCAGCCCAGCAGACTCCCCCATCCCTGGGATTCTCCAGGCAAGAACACTGGAGTGGGTTGCCATTTCCTTCTCCAATGCATGAAAGTGTAAAATGAAAGTGAAGCCGCTCAGTCGTGTCCAACCCTCAGCGACCCCATGGACTGCAGCCTTCCAGGCTCCTCCATCCATAGGATTTTCCAGGCAAGAGTACTGGAGTGGGGTGCCATTGCCTTCTCCATAAACACCATTAACACAACCTAAATAGCAGAAGAATCACTCTCAAACTACAGATAGGAAGTTGCTCAAAAAAAGTTGTCACTTGCCTCAGGTCATAGCTAACATTTGATCCCAGGATTCCAAACCAAAACCCTTACAAAAAATCATAGTGCAAAAGTTTACAACAGAAACTGGAAACCTCCCTCAAGAATGAACTTTAAAGAAAACACAATTTAAGCAAAACGCAGAATATAGGAATGATAAATTAAAATGCTATAAGCACTATCAGAGCTAGAGTCATTTTTCATTTCACTTAAGAATACTCGAAGTGGAAATTAAAAAATCTTTTTTAAGACTTCACAATGACAGCTCCATTAGTTTCTCCATTTCCTCTACTTTCTGCTCCTCTGAAATACAGTCACAGACCCCATCTCTAACCACAGGGTCAAAATCTTTTTTTTTAAGCTCCTAGGTATGACGCAGTGATAAAGAATCTGCCTGTCAATGCAGGAGACGCAGGTTCGATCCCTGGGTCAGAATGATCCTCTGGAGGAGGAAATGGCAATCCACTCCAGTATTCCTGCCTGAAGAATTCCACAGACAAGAGGAACCTAGCGGGGTACAGTCCATGGTGTTGCAAAGAGTCAGATACAACGGGCACAACAGACACAACTGCAATTGAGCACACGCGCACACATGCAAAGACCAAAATTATAGATGTGAAACATTCATGTCTAGTACTCAGGATCATTTCCATCAGCTGCAAAGTAATATGGAGCAGAGAGACAGGCTGAACAAATCCAACCAGATAGAAAATAGTTGAATACCAATATTTCTCATTTCTAGTTTTTCACATGTAATTTGAGGCATCTAGAGGCACTTCTACATCTTTATATTCACTTCTGAGCATGCTATTCCACTTTTCACACTATGAAAACAGAAAATAATTTCTACTTCATTTTCAATCCGTTACATCTGAACATATTCCTTTGAAAATGTCTATCCATTTAAAAATTCTGCATCCAGAATTTTCCAATAAATATTCCAAAATCAAATTGTTCAAAAACTTCTCAGCCATTTACTTATTTATTACTTCCTGGCAATCAGTTCACAATTTGTGTAGACATTTTCTTTTTTTCAGTCATTTTTGAAAAAGCATTTTCAGTCGGTGATATGTAAGAACTTTTTATAAATACAAACATATTTAAGCTAACAGGGAAAAACTGAGTACTGCACTGAGGGCAAAAGACACAAAACTATTCATAATTACTGTAATATAAAATATCAATTTTTATTATTAAGGCAAACATGTCACTTATTTCAGATTCTAAGGCTAATCTAAAACTTAAAATGTTATCACCTAAAAAAGCAGAAAAATTTACAAGTCCGATAAGTTATTTTTAAAAATGTGAAAGGGACATCCCCTGGTGGTCCAGTGGTTAAGAATCTGCCTGCCAATATAGGGGACACAGGCTCGACCCCTGGTGCAGAAGATTCCACGTGCTGCGGAGCAACTAAGCCGGTGCGCCACAACTACTGAGCCTGTGAGAGCTGCAGCCCGTGCTCGACAGGAGAAAACACCACAATGAAAGTCCATGCACCGCAACCAGAAAGTAGCCCCCACTCATCACAACTACAGAAAGCCTGCACAGCAATGAAGATCCAGAAATAAATAAATAAAATGCTTTTTAAAATTGTGTAAGATCTGGGGGAAGGGAGAACAGGGATTTACTGCTTAATGTGTACAGAGTTTCAGTCTTGCAAGATGAAGCTTCTGGATAGGGATGGTGGTAGTGGTTGCACAACAATATAAATATTTGAACTGTATATTAAAAATGGCGAAGATGATACATTTTATGTGTACTTTCCATAATTAAAATTATTTTTTAAAAATTATGTGAGAGTATTAAACATCCTTGAGTATTCATTTTTCGGGAAAAACTCAGAGACAGAAATCCAATTAAAACACTGTCAAACAACTAGAGCATACATAATTGGCTGGAAATATTGGAGGGGGGAAATGATCTGAAAAGTGAATAAAACGTTAGCAAACCATAAAAATATGAAAATAACTGAAAAGTGTCTCCTCAGTGCTCAAAAATTAAATAACTCAATAATCACCAGAAGAACACTGCACTTTGCCATTTCAAACTTTTGGAATTTTTGTAACCAAGTATTTTGGTGCACTGGAGAAAGCAATGGCACCCCACTCCAGTACTCTTGCCTGGAAAATCCCATGGATGGAGGAGCCTGGTGGGCTACAGTCCATGGGGTCGCTAAGAGTCGGACACGACTGAGAGACTTCACTTTCACTTTTCACTTTCATGCATTGGAGAAGGAAATGGCAACCCACTCCAGTGTTCTTGCCTGGAGAATCCCAGGGGCGGAGAAGCCTGGTGGGCTGCCGTCTAAAGGGGTCGCCCAGAGTCGGACACAACTGAAGAAACTTAGCAGCAGCAGCAGCATGTTGGAGGACGTTTGACAATTTGGTATATTACCCAAAAGTTTTTACCTCTACCCAAAGACAGACTCCGTATGTGTCTACTTCAGAACAGAGGTGAGATAAAAAACAATAAACTACTGAAGTCTGTATAGCCCTTTGTCTGCAAGATCAAGTTTTTAAAAAGTTACATCTTAAGTATTACTTAAAATAGGATTCCTTGTCTGCCTATAGATTTCTACTGCAGTAAACTGCAATTTGAAGAGGCCATGGCAACCCACTCTAGTATTCTTGCCTGGAGAATCCCTATGGACAGAGGAGCCTGTCAGGCTACAGTTCATAGCATCGCAAACAGCTGGACACGACTGAGCGACTAAGCACAGCACAGCACATACTGCAGTTCAGAGTTCTAACTCCAGCTCTACTCACTGGCTGCATGATCTTGAGCAAGTTTCTTTAATTTTCTGTGACTTAGTTTATCTCTAAAATGGAGATAATAATGCTACCTACCTCACAGGTAGGTTTGAGTTGATGTATATAAATGTATACATGTAGCAAGACTTAAGAGGCCTGACACAGAGTAAGCACAATTTATGTGTACACCACTATTATTCTAGTATTATCATTAATATCCTCTATCCCACTGATTCCAGTTATAAAATAATTAAGCTGGGGTCTCTCCAGAAAAATGCATGCAAATAAAAGATTTTGAACATAACTGCAGAGGACTCATCGATCCTACATTAGAGAACTCCTATTCAAAGCAACTTAGTTTATAGTCAAGTGGTTATTAATCTCCTTGGACCTTTTCAGTAGTCCAATTAACCTATGAATCTCTTCTCAGAATATTTTTAAGTATATGAAATGTGCAGAACCACAAAATAAATTATAGTTACCAAAATATTTTAAAATGTCTATTTTAGTAATAAATGTGCTTCTTCACTAACGAATTAAACAAGACTTTCTTACATTTAACAAGGAGCAACACACATAAATATTTCATGATATCTGCAAAAACTGTAATATGAAAACATTTCTCTCAGTGCATCCATTTGAAATGTCAATAATTTTTAATTTTTTTCAATCCTAGATTTCAATTAGTAGCTAGTGAAAATAAATAGGTAATTATTTTTTTCCCTCAACCAAGTTCTGTGTTTAGGGACCCAGATTAGGAACCCTCGGGTCACTGGAAAGTAAGTGCAAAAGTAAGTTTTGGAATCAGTGACTTGTGTTCTAGAAGTCAGACTTCAGACTTTAGTCCTCACATTATTTACACCTGAATAACCTTGGACATCAAACTTCGGAGCTTTAGTTCCCTCATTTAGAATAATTCCTACATCATGAGGTTACAGGGACTGAATATTTAGTTAACAAAATGCCAAAACGCCAGTGTGTTATATTTTACTGATTTTAATACCATGTAATTAGGCTCAAATATTTAGTGCCATTGTTAATTTTCAGGAAAACTCATTATATGTAAAAACAAAGAAACGAAACAATGACAAAAAACTAAAAGCCAAATACTGATTTACAAAGAAAATGATTAATGGAAATATTAGTTATACATAACATTAAGTGAGTCATGATCTGGCATCAGAATGACCTGTATCTAAATCCCAGCTCCACTATTTTAGGTGTACTAAGTTATTTAACCTCTCACCTCAGTTTTCTCATCTGTAGAACACTGTAATGTTGTTTTAGAAATAAGAGAGGTTCAGCTTAAGCTGTCAATAAATGGAGCTATTATTAACGTTCACGTTTTAACAAAGCCAAAGCGATCAATTTGGAACTCAAAAGTTTGTTTTGGAATTCATCTTGATATAACTGAAACTTCACAGTCTTTTGCCGGGTAAAACACATACACTTAAAACCCGCAGTATTTGCTTGGCATAACATTCCTAATACAAACTGGGGCTGTTTAAAATCATATCTGATTTCTTATTCTGCCCAAGGAAATCAGTGAGGATTAGAAAAACAAAACAGACTCAATAACTTAAAATCTCTTCATGATGTACTTGGAATGTTCCAGTGAATGTATCAATGTTGAAATGTTCTAAAAGGTAGCTGCCTCTTTAATATCCAATTATCAGCTACACAGTCGATTAAAAAACAAAACCGTAGAAGCACGTTATGTTGGAATATTATGGACTAAGATTCCTCCCTTACTCTGAAAGAAACCCGCCACAGACTGGCCCTGGTTCCCGACCCATTCTACAACCTGTAAATTCCTTCTTTCATTGAAAAGATTCTTTTTATGGGCATAGTTAACAAGTGCCAAGTTGCGAGGTTGCAGCTTTGCTGGTGTGACGTTTTCACAATGCTAGAACAATACGATCTGGAATCTACTCAAAGCATTAGCCAGGCAGTCAGCTGATGCTCATTGCACACAAGAGAAAGACAGAAATAAGAGAAACCGAACCTTGTATTTATGTAAAACAGGTATCCGCTACCTTTAAAACTGAAATAGGCCAACAACAGATGTTCCGGTTAAAATAATAGAAGTACTGCAGTCCATAGGGTCGCAAAAAGTCTGACACGACTTTGCGACTGAACAACAAATTGTTAAATAACAATACAAAAAAAAAAAAAAAAAAAGCTTTGCCCGAACTAGGTTTCGCTCGTTCTTGGAATTTTTCCTGTAAAGGGCTCTTATCCGTTCATAAAACCGGTCCCTCATCACGGAGTCGCTGCCTGAGTTAACTTTTACAAAAGGTCAAAGCGGTGCCTTTCAAGGCTTCCAAATCCTACAGGCTTTCTCCTCCGTTCACAGTAACTCGCTTTCCACCCACAGAACGTTCCAGAGACGAGGGATGGGGACCAAACAAAATCTGGTGGGGACTGCTAGAAAGAAGCTTTCAACTTTCTTTCCCGAACACTTAGACGGAATTTCACCTTCCTCCCTCGGCGGCCCCACATGTTGCTCGCCTGCTCCCAGAGGGCCACGCGAGGCCTCGCTTCACCCGGAACGCGCCCACCTGATTACCCTTCTCTCCCCAGACTCCGCCCTCAGTCCCCCCACCCCCAGCTCGCCTCCTTTAGGAGGTCCATATGGGACGCTTTCCCCTTCCTCCGATCCTCACGCCGCACCAGACAAGCCTCGATTCTCCACCTAAGGTTCTTCCCAACCAAGGCACTCGCCCCTCTCACAGCCTCCTAAAGTGCGGCAAGCGCGCAGCGCGGAGCCGCGGGCCTGCACGGCCCAGGTGCTGTGTCAGCCTGTCTGCCGGCTCCGCGCCGTGTACGGCCTGGAAAGTCACATGGCGCTGGGACCGGCCGGCGCCTCCACACTCCAGCTCTCCTCAGAGCACGATGAGGTTCCCAAGTCCACTCACCTCCACGAAGAGCAACATGTCTTCCTCCGCTCGGCCCAATCGTTCTCGCCGACGCGACTCCAACTGGCTTACAGGCCCGAGCCCCAATCGCTAGGATAAGGACACTCGCCTGGCCCCTCCACCCGGCAGCGGACCCGGCTCCTCCCCCGCCGTCAGCCGCTGCGCCCTGACCCGCCCTGTCCCACCTCCCTTGAAACAGCAACTGTTTCCGGCTCTAGAGAACAATTGCTTCCGGGAGAAGAGAAAATCCTCGGCGCGCTCAACTTTTGCACTACCTTTTCCAGCCGCAGTTTGGACTGTACTATTATCTGACATGGGGGTGGGGGGGGTGCAATCTATCAGAGGAATGCACCATTCTGTGCCACGGGGGTGTGGAAAAATTTTACGGGCACATTTTATCTCTGGCCCATTGGAGAGTTACCGTAGTAACTCCGCAGTTTCTCATGGCCCAAGACCTATGCTATGCTATGCTAAGTCACTTCAGTCGTAGCCGAGACTGTGCAAAGTGTACTGAAAAATGCCCGGCCCTACTGAAAAGGCGATGACTCGCAGGAAAAAAAGAGAAGGGGAAAAAAGCAGCAGTAATGGTAAACATATTAACAGCAACCCGTTCACATTAAAGGCCTGGCACTATTCTAACTATTATATGTGAATTAATCTAAACAATTCAACCCAATAATACTGTTAGCCCCATTTTACTGTTGAAGGAGCCCTCTAGGGCTTCCCTTGTAGTTCAGTTGGTAAAGAATCTGCCTGCAGTGCAGGAGACCTGGGTTCAATCCCTGGGTTGGGAAGATCCCCTGGAGAAGGAAATGGCAACCCATTCCAGTATCCTTGCCTGGAAAATCTCATGGACAGAGGAGCCTGGTGGGCTACAGTATGAGGTCGCAAAGAGTCGGGTACGACTGAGCGGCTAACACTGGGAGAGCGGGTTTCCCTAAGACACACATTCAAAGAACTTTGCCCCATGTTCTCTTGAATCAGGTACCCACATCTTTGCTCAGTATGTTATTTGGTAATATTAATACTTAATCTGGATAGCCTCTTCATTGATGTCCTGCCATCAATTCAAATGAAATACAATAAAAAAATTTTTTTAATTAATCTTTATAATTATCTGTGAGGTGATCCCAATTCTTTATCATCTTTAGCCACACTTACTAGGATTTATCCCTCCCTCAACAGTCCCACTTCTATATCTTAACTCAGACATTTGTCGTTTGAAATAATCATGTCTTGATTTTTCAATAAATTTTTTCTACTACATTATTTCAAAAAATCTTCCTAAATTGAAGGTTTCATTTTCACCAAACTGTTATTATATCCCATGTAATCTCCCTTGTGTGTATGCCTGCTAAGTCGCTTCAGTTGTGTTGGCCTCTGTGTGACTCTATGGACCGTATCCCACCAGATTCCTCTGTCCATTGGATTTCCCAGGCAAGAATACTGGAGTTGGTTGCCATTTCTTTCTCCAGGGGATCTTCCCAACACAAGGATTGAATCCTGGTCTCCTGCATTGCAGGCAGATAGGGAAGTCTAAATTCAAGATTACTTCACTTCAATTAAACCAGTTACTTTCCCCCTGAAGTACAAACTCAGCACTCACCTCCAAAGCCATGGCTCAAGGTATCTTCCTTATCTGGAATGCCTTCATTTGTCAATCAACCTTCTCTCTCCATAAGGTTTTCCCAAAGACTCCGTTCCTCACAGATCTCTTCTTCATGTCCCTTGTTTAGCACTTGAATATTATATTCTAACTTAAATTCTTTTTTCTTTTTTTGTTGTTTTTCAGTTTCTTCACGGGTACCCTATCATATATTCTTAACAGTCTAGGATAATGGTAGCCACATAGTCGTATCTCAACAAATGCTCGTCAAATTGAAGAGATTTTTTTTTAATTTGTTTTAAAAAGCCTTCATTGCCAGTTGCTGATGAATTCCATGCTGCATAAAAAGTATGAGGGAGAGAGAAAGCACAATAATACTAAATTAGTTTAGTTGACCAGCATGTAGGCCACTTTGTGAATGCCTACTAGGGTAAGCAATGTAAAGGAATCAAGAGGAATTAAGTTATTAAAGGACCTCATAATTTAATAATATTATCAACAAAGTAATTTAATAGATTAATTGATAATGTCAAGGAATATTGGGTAATGATGGATATTTTAATGAAACCTCACATTTCTAAAAACAAATAATTCTCCTTAATTGTGGCCCTTTCAGAAAACATTATGAACTCCCTTGAATAAATAGACTTAATTGTGACTTATAGGAAAGGAGGGAGTGATATCTCATGGGGAGAGGGAGGAGGGTATAATCTTAACAACAAAAGAAAATGTTCCGGACTCAGAGAAGTTTCCACAAGGAAAGGAGTTTTAATATTTATTTATCTACTTACTTACTTACTTATTTAGTTGCACTTGGTCTTAGTGGAGGCATGCGGACTCCTAGTAGCAGCATGTGGGATCTAGTTCCCTGACCAGGGATCTAACCCGAGCCCCCTGCATTGGGAACACGGAGTCTCAGCCACTGGACCACCAGGGAAGGAATTTTAAACTATAATGAATGTCCAAATATTTTAGACAATTTCCATGGAAGTACTGAAAAAGAGTATGCCAAACGTTAGATAAACCTAAAGTACAGGGACTTCCCTGGTGGTCCAGTGGTTAGGAATCTACCTTCCAATGCAGAGGACACAGGTTCCATCCCTGATTGGAAACAGAATCCCACATGGCACAGGGCAACTAAGCCTGTAGGCTGCAACTATTGAGGCCCGTGTGCACTAGAGCCAGTGCTCTGCAACAAAAATCTGCATGCTGCACAGAAGAGCTAGCACAGCCAAAAAAGGAAAAAAAGAGACCTAAGGTACAGCATCTGGTTTTGAGAAGTTCAACAACTAGTGGATAGAAACAAATAATAGTTACACTTCAATAAGTATTATAATACGAAGTTTACAAGATGATTTGGGACCACAGGGGAGGGATAACTTAGACAACAGGGTCTTAAAGAGAAGGGAAAATATTTATATATTGCTTGATACTTTTAAAAGACAATTACATTATGATCCCCTGTATCCCTTTCTCCAAAGGACTGAAACAAATTGTTTAAATTTACAAGTTTTTCAACAAGCACTCATAAAGTACTCATAGTTCTCATAGAGAAATTGGTATACATCTACAATTTGTATAAAATCTAAAACCTATATAGTTTTACATATGTAGGTTTTACATAGTTTAGGAACACACCTACAGTAAAACTATATAAACATAGACTAGACATAAATACATCAGATTTATGCTTGTTATGGCCCTAAATACATCAGATTTATGCTTGTTATTGCCCTCTAAAAATGGGTAAAGGGGAAGGAAGGAATCTAGAGAGAATAACAAACTTTATCTCTAATGCTTTATTAAAAATATCTGCAGCAAATATGACAAAATGTTAATATCTGTTCATTCTAGGTGATAGGCACACGGCTATTTGTTATATTATTTTCTGTACTTTTTTGTACTTTTTTAAATTAAAAAATAATCTACACCACCAACAAAACCATCTGTCCTTTAATTGTTCCAGTGTCCAAAATATTTTCACCTCCTCTACAAAGGAGCTGCCCAAAGTGATTTTTTCAGTTAGAAAGCAGCCTCTAAGCATACCCTTCAATTTCTCAGCCAACTATGAAACTTCAAAGCCTTCTTCAGTCAGGCTCCTTGAATAAATGAGCCACTAGGCAGTGCAAAGATTGTAATCTTCATCCAAATACTATCTTCCAAGTTACTACAAGTCTAGGAAAAGTTGAGAGGCAGCTGAGGAAGTTGTAATGCAATTATTCCATTACAAGCTTAAACATTCTTAAGCAAAACCTCAGGAAGAGAGAAGAACCAGGAGTTAAAATTGATATACTGGATCCTGAATTCTAACACCTAGATTTTTAAGCTCATTTAAGCAATGCTATATCGTTATTTCTTTTATAGTTCCTGTTGTCTATTCTTTCCTACCCACCCTCCCCCCTTCACCCGCTACCATCACAGCATATAGAATGCCTAATTCTCTGCATACAGTAAGCACTCTTTAAGTGTTTGAGTCAATGATAATGTCACAATGGATCTAATATGACATCACCAGGACCGGAACACCATGGGTAGGATCAGGGTACTCCACAATCTCTGGGAGCAAGAAAAGCCACTTCTAGCTTCCTTGTGGATGGCTTAAAAGCATTTGCCTATATTTTGTAAAAAACGAAGAAATAAAAGAAAATCACTCAACTTTCCAAAACATTTATCAAAATGTCAACTGAGAAAAACGAAAATGAAGCAGAAAAAGAAATTTTCGATTTCACCAAAATGTACAAAGCTGTCCTAGAAAGATCAGAGGTTCCTAATATTGAGATTCCATTTGCAGTTCAGGATGTCATCAGTAGGATTGAGCAAGCACAGCTCCAGCGAGCCAGAGAGGTAAGTAGTAAATGAAAAGTTTTGGATTGCAACTTTCTTTTTAACCTTTCCCTGAGCAGCTACTTTATTTTTTTTTTCAAAGACTCACTTTGTTTTCATAATATTTGACTTAGATAACTTTGATTCCAAATGACAATTTCTTCTGACTGTGGATCAGTCAGTACACTTCAGTTGCTCAGTCATATCCGACTCTGCGACCCCATGAACTGCAGCACGCCAGGCCTACCTGTGCATCACCAACTCCCGGAGTTTACCCAAACTCATGTCCATCGAGTTGGTGATGCCATCCAACCATCTCATCCTCTGTCATCCCCTTCTCCTCCTGCTCTCAATCTTTCCCAGCATCAGGGTCTTTTCAATTGAGTCAGTTCTTCACATCAGGTGGCTAAAGTATTGGAGTTTCAGCTTCAGCATCAGTCCTTTCCAGTGAACACCCAGGACTGATTTCCTTTAGGATGGACTGGTTGGATCTCCTTGCAGTCCAAGGGACTCTCAAGAGTCTTCTCCAACACCACAGTTCAAAAGCATCAATTCTTCGGTGCTCAGCTTTCTTTATAGTCCAACTCTCACATCTATACATAACTACTGGAAAAGACATAGCCTTAACTGGACAGACCATTGTTGACAAAGTAATGTCTCTGCTTTTGAATATGCTATCTAGGTTGGTCATAACTTTTCTTCCAAGGAGTAAGCCTCTTTTAATTTCATGGCTGCAATCATCATCTGCAGTGATTTTGGAGCCCCAAAAAATAAAGTCTGTCACTGTTTCCACTGCTTCCTCATCTAATTGCCATGAAGTAATGGGACTGGATGCCATGATCTTTGTTTCCTTAATATTGAGCTTTAAGCCAACTTTTTCACTCTCCTCTTTCACTTTCATCAAGAGGTTCTTTAGTTCTTCTTCACTTTCTGCCGTAAGGGTGGTGTCATCTGCATATCTGAGGTTATTGATATTTCTCCTGGCAGTTGATTCCAGCTTGTGCTTCCTCCAGCCCAGCATTTCTCATGATGTATTCTGCACAGAAGTTAAATAAGCAGGGTGACAATTATACAGCCTTGACATACTCCTTTTCCTGTTTGGAACCAGTCTGTTGTTCCATGTCCAGTTCTCACTGTTGCTTCCTGATCTGCACACAGGTTTCTCAGGAGGCAGGTCAGGTGGTCTGGTATTCCCATCTCTTGAAGAATTTTCCGCAGTTTATTGTGATCCAAACAGTCAAAGGCTTTGGCTTAGTCAATAAAGCAGAAATAGATCTTTTTCTGGAATTCTCTTGCTTTTTTGATGGTCCAGTGGATGTTGGCAATTTGATCTCTGGTTCCTCTGCCTTTTTCTAAAACCAGCTTGAACATCTGGAAGTTCATGGTTCACATATTGCTGAAGCCTGGCTTGGAGAATTTGGAGCATTACTTTACTAGCATGTGAGATGAGTGCAATTGTGCGGTAGTTTGAGCATTCTTTGGCATTGCCTTTCTTTGGGATTGGAACGAAAACTGACCTTTTCCAGTCCTGTGGCCACTGCTGAGTTTTCCAAATTTGCTGACATATTGAGTGCAGTGCTTTCATAGCATCATCTTTTAGGATTTGAAATAGCTCATCTGGAATTCCATCACCTCCACTAGCTTTGTTCATAGTGATACTGCCTAAGGCCCACTTGACTTCACATTCCATGATGTCTGGCTCTAGGTGAGTGATCACACCATTGTAATTATCTGGGTCATGAAGATATGACAGAATATGGTCCACTAGAGAAGGGAATAGCAAACCACTTCAGTATTCTTGCCTTGAGAACCCCATGAACAGTATAAAAAGGCAAAAAGATAGGACACTGAAAGATGAACTCCCCAGGTCAGTAGGTGCCCAACATGCTACTGGAGATCAGTGGAGAAATAACTCCAGAAAGAATGAAGGGATGGAGCCAAAGCAAAAACAACACCCAGTTGTGGATGGGACTGGTGATAGAAGCAAGGTGCGATGCTGTAAAGAGCAATAGTGCATAGGAACCTGGAATGTTAGGTCCATGAACCAAGGCAAATTGGAAGTGGTCAAACAGGAGATGGAAAGAGTGAATGTCAACATTCTAGGAATCAGCGAACTAAAATGGACCGGAATGGGTGAATTTAACTCAGATGCCCATTATATCTACTACTGTGGGCAGGAATCCCTTCGAAGAAATGGAGTAGCCATGATAGTCAACAAAAGAGTCTGAAATGCAGTACTTGGATGCAGTCTCAAAAACGACAGAATGATCTGTGTTCATTTTCAAGGCAAACCATTCAATATCACGGTAATCCAAGTCTATGCCCCGAACAGTAAAGCTGAAGAAGCTGAAGTTGAACGGTTCTATGAAGACCTACAAGACCTTTTAGAACTAACACCCAAAAAAGATGTCCTTTTCATTATAGGGGACTAGAATGTAAAAGTAGGAAGTCAAGAAACACCTGGAGGAACAGGCAAATTTGGCCTTGGAGTACAGAATGAAGCAGGGCAAAGGCTAGTAGAGTTTTGCCAAGAGAACACACTGGTCATAGCAAACACTCTCTTCCAACAACACAAGAGAAGACTCTACGCATGGACATCACCAGATAGTCGACACCGAAATCAGATTGATTATGCTCTTTGCAGCCAAAGATGGAGAAGCTCTATACAGTCAGCAAAAACAAGACCAGGAGCTGACTGTGGCTCAGGTCATGAACTCCTTATTGCCAAATTCAGACTGAAATTGAAGAAAGTGGAGAAATCCACTAGACCTTTCAGGTATGACCTAAATCACATCCCTTATGTGGAAGTGAGAAATAGATTTAAGGGACTAGATCTGATAGACAGAGTGCCTGATGAACTATGGATGGAGCTTCCTGACATTGTACAGGAGACAGGGAGCAAGACCATCTCCAAGAAAAAGAAATGCAAAAAAGCAAAATGGCTGTCTGAGGAAGCCTTACAAATAGAAAAGAAGAGAAGCGAACAGCAAAGGAGACAAGGAAAGATATACCCATTTGAATGCAGAGTTCCAAAGAATTGCAAGGAGAGATAAGAAAGCCTTCCTCAGAGACCAGTGCAAAGAAGTAGAGGAAAACAATAGATTAGGAAAGACTAGAGATCTCTTTAAGAAAATTAGAGATATCAAGGGAACATTTCATGCAAAGATGGGCTCAATAAAAGACAGAAATGGTATGGACCTGACAGAAGCAAAAGATATTAAGAAGAGGTGGCAAGAATACACAGAAGAATTGTACAAAAAAGATCTTCACGACCCAGATAATCACAATGGTGTGATCACTCACGTAGATCCAGACTCTGGATAACAAGCTCCAATTCTTTTTTTTTTTTTTTTAACGATTTATTTATTCACTATTTTTGGTTGTGCTAGGTCTTCATTTCTGCATGCAGGCTCTCTCTCTAGTTGCAGTGAGAGGGGGCTACTCTTCATTTCAGTGCACAGGCTTCTCATTGTGGTAGCCTCTCTTGTTGCAGAGCACAGGCTCTAGGTGCAGGGGCATCAGTGTTTGCAGCACAGATTTTCAGTAACTATGGCACAAGGGCACATTAGTTGCAGCTCATGGGCTCTAGAACTCGGGCTCAGCAACTGTGGCACATGGGCTTAGTTGCTCTGCAGCAAGTGGAATCTCCCAGACCAGGGATCAAACCCGTGTCCCTTGCATTGGCAGGTGGATTCTTGTCCACTGTATCACCAGGAAAGTCCCCACAAGCTCCAGTTCTATATTAATCGCTTTCAATTTCATATCATAGTTAATCAAGCTTTTTAAGAAATGAATCACATGTGTTGTTGAGTGACTTTGATAAAAAAATTATTCTATAGCTAATATTGATATCTAATTTTAGTCAATAGCTTTCATTTGTTTTTTTTTTTTTTTTTTTGTTTTCTACTGAGCTTTTATCAAATAGTTATTTACAAGAAGAAATGTGATTGTGTGTGAATTGACTTTTAGCTCCTTTTCTTTCCCCTAAACACTTCATAGAAGAGGGGTTTATTGGCCAAGAGAAATCCAAAGATAGTACATTTTTTCTTTTGTGTTTTTCTAGGAGTTTTATACTGTTAGATTTTACATTTAGGTCTATGATCCATTTTGTTTTAATATTCGTATATCATATCAGATATGGATCTAAGTTCTTTTTTAAAAACAATTATTCTAGCTCTGTTTGTTGAAAAGACTACTCTTTCTCCATTAAATTGCATTTGCACCTTTATTGAAAGTCAATTGACCATATATGTGTGGGTTAACAGTCTCCAGTCTGTTCTCTGGACTATTTAAGTATCTTTATGTCACTACCACAGTGTCTTGATTACTGAAGTTTCATAATTCTTGAAATCATATCGTTTTAGTTCCTAAACTTCGTAGTTTTTCAGTTGTGCCCAACTTCTCTCACATCGGCCTTTTAACTTTTTATCCTCTTCTTGGGCATTTCTCTCAATACTTAAACATTCGTAACCTAAAAATTGTCTTTGTTCATACTACTTTCTCCCTTGCTTTTCCATAGGAAATTTAGAATCAATCTGTCAAATTCTATTGGGGGGAAAATGCCTACTGGTATTTTGACTGGGAATGTATTGAATTTGTATATCAGTTTGGGGAGAATTGAAATCTTAACACCATTGACTCTTCTGACCCCTGATCATAGCATATCTCTCCATTTATTTAGGTCTAATTTTTCTCAGCAGTGAATGTTAAGCCAACCTTACGCTTTTGGAACAAACTATTTGCTTTGCGTATAATTTGCTCTTCTTTTTTTTTTTTTTCTAGTTTCTTTAAGGACAAGCTGAGGTCACTGATTTGATAACATTGGTTTTATTTTGTTTTGTTTTTAACTGTGCGGAGCCTTCGTTGCTGTGCCAGGGCTTTCTCTGGTTGCAGTGAGCAGGAGCTACTCTTTTTTTTTTTTTTTTTTAGGAGCTACTCTTCATTGCGGTGCGTGGGCTTCTCATTGCAGTGGTTTCTCTTATTGCGGAGCACAGGTTCTAGTTGCTTCGGCTTGTTAACGTTTTTAGTGTTTTGTTCCATATATTTCCCCCTCTGCAAATGAAAATGCTGTGTTTTCATTTTCATTCAGTTTTATACATGTTATAATTTCATTTTTAATTTTTTCTTTGATCCGTGTGTTATTTAGAAGAGTGTCATTTCTTTAGTTTCCAAATATTTGGAGACTTCTTGCTCTTATTTATTTCAAATTCAATTTCATTGGGGTCAGAGACCTTATTTCATATGATCTGAAACCTAGTGAATTTCTTGAAATTTGTTTTATGGCTCAGAATATGGTCTATATTAGGAAATGTTATGTATGCCATTGACTATAATTTTCATCTTGTTATTGAATATAAATAACAATTACCTCAAATCAGTTGATAGTATTGTTCAAGTCTTCTGTTGTTTTTTTCTCAACTTTATCACTTATTGAAAGAGGGATATAGAAATGTTTGGCTACAACTGTGCAATTTTCTATTTCTTCTGATAGTCTATCATATTTCCCCCACGTACTTTAAATCTTTATTATTAGGTGACTAAACATTTAGTACTTTGGCCACCTCATGGGAAGAGTTGACTCATTGGAAAAGACTCTGATGCTGGGAGGGATTGGGGGCAGGAGGAAAAGGGGACGACAGAGGATGAGATGGCTGGCTGGCATCACCGACTCAATGGACATGAGTTTGAGTGAACTCCGGGAGATGGTGATGGACAGGGAGGCCTGGTGTGCTGCAATTCATGGGGTCACAAAGAGTCAGACACGACTGAGCGACTGAACTGAACTGAACTGAACTGAAACATTTAGAATTGTTATGTTTTCTCAATGAATTGGCTACTTTAGTATCATGGAATGATCCTATTTATCTCTAGTAATATACTTTTCAGGCTTCCGTTGTAGCTCAGTTGGTAAAGAATCTGCCTGCAGGAGACCCAGATTCAATTCCTGGTTTGGAAAGATCCCCTGGAGAAGGAAATGGCAACCCACTCCAGTATTCTGGGAATGTTTTCCAGTATGCCTGGGAAATCCCATGGTCAGAGGAGCTTGGCAGGCTACGGTCCTTGGGGTCTCAAGTGTCAGACATGACTTAGCAACTAAACCACAATATACTTTTCTCTGTAACTTAAACAAACTCTGTTTGTTTGTAACTTAACAAACACTTAACAAACAAACTTTGTTTGTTTGTAACTTATTGTTTGTTATAGCCACTGTAGCTTTCCTTTGATGAGTATTACCCTCCTTTTCCTTTTTACTTTCTTTCTTTTGGTCATACTGTGCAGCATGTTGGATCTTATTTCCCTAACCAGGGATCGAACTCATGTCCCCCTGAAGTAGAAGCATGGAGTCTTCTACCTGAACCTCCAAGAAGTCCTCCTTTCCCTTCTTCTATTCTTTTACTTTAAATATATTTCGCTTACTATATTTAAAATAGATTTCTTACATAGACTTTCATGGTGATGCAGTGTATAGGAATCTACCTGCCAATGCAGGGGACATGGGTTCAATCTGTGGTCCCAGTAGATCCAATGTGCCTCAGAGCAACTAAGCTCATGAGCCACAACTACTGAAGCCTGTGAGCCTAGAGCCTGTGCTCTGCAACAAGAGAAGCCACTGCAATGAAAAGCCCCCGTACCATAACTAGAGAGAAGCCTCCACTTGCCACAACTAGAGAAAGCCTGAGGGCAATGAAGACCCAGCACAACCATAAATAAATAAATAAATAATTTTAAAAATAGGTTTCTTACAAGAAGCATATAACTGAGTTTCTTTTTTATCCAACCTGACAATTTCTGCCTTTTAATTGGATGTTTAGACCATTTATATTTAATACAATTATCAATATGGTTAAGTTTAAATTTACCGTCTTGCTATTTGTTTTGTTTGTCCCATGTTTTTTGTTTGTTTCCTTTTATTATTTCTGACATCTTTTAGAGTGAATATATTTTATGATTCCACTTTATTTCCTTTATTGGTTTACTAGCTATACTTTTACTTTTCGTTGGTTGCTTTGGGGTTCATAGTGTATGTATTTAGGTTATCACCATTTACCCTAAAGTGTATTACACCAGTTTTGAGCAGTGTATAAACTTTGCAGCAGTATTCTCCTTTTTTCCTCTCCTGGCCTGTGTGATATTTATGCCATACTTCTACATGTATTATAAACTTAATGTCTATTACTTTCCAATTATTTTTGTTTGAAACAAGCAGTTAACCTATTTTTAAATTTTTATCCTGATAAAATATACATAACAAAATTTGTGATTTTATCTATTTTTAATTGTACAATTCATTGGCATTAAATACATTTATAGTGTTGTGTAACCATAAAATGAACCCTGAATATTCATTGGAAGGACTGATGCTGAAGCTGAAGCACCAATACTCTAGCCACCTGATGTGAAGAGCCAACTCATGGGAAAAGACCCTGATGCTGGTAAAGATTAAGGGCAAGAGGAGAAAGGGGCGACAGAGGATGAGATGGTTGGGTGGCATCATTAGCTCAATGGACATGAGTTTGAGCAAACTCCAGGAGATAGTGAAGGACAGGAAAGCCTGGTGTGATGTTTCATCACCCCAAACAGAAACTCTGACCCATTAAACAATAACTACCCACTCCCCTTTTCCCCCAAACCCTAGCAAAAGCCATTTTTCTTTCTGTCTTTATGAATTTGCCTACTCTAGACACCTTATGTAAGTGAAACCATAAAGTATTTGTCCTTTTGTGCCTGATTTATTTTGTTTAGTGTGTCTTAAGAGTTCATCTCTGTTGTAGAATTTTTTAGAATTTTTTCTTTTTAAAGTTAAATAATATTCCATTGTGTGTATATATTATATTTTAGGCACATGAGTTGCTTCCACCTGTCTGCCATTGTGAATAATGTTGCTATGAACAAAGAAGTACAAATATCTGTTTAAGTGTCTGCTGTCAATTCTTTGTATACTCAGGAGTAGAATTGCTGCAGCCTTTGACTGTGTGGATCACAATAAACTGTGGAAAATTCTTCAAAAGATGGGAATACCAGACCACCTGATTTGCCTCTTGAGAAATTTGTATGCAGGTCAGGAAGCAACAGTTAGAACTGGACATGGAACAACAGACTGGTTCCAAATAGGAAAAGGAGTTCGTCAAGGCTGTATATTGTCACCCTGTTTATTTAACTTATATGCAGAGTACATCATGAGAAATGCTGGACTGGAAGAAACACAAACTGGAATCAAGATTGCCGGGAGAAATATCAATAACATCAGATATGCAGATGACACCACCCTTATGACAGAAAGTGAAGAGAAACTCAAAAGCCTCTTGATGAAAGTGAAAGTGGAGAGTGAAAAAGTTGGCTTAAAGCTCAACATTCAGAAAACGAAGATCATGGCATCCGGTCCCACCACTTCATGGGGAATAGATGGGGAAACAGTGGAAACAGTGTGAGACTTTATTTTTCTGGGCTCCAAAATCACTACAGATGGTGACTGCAGCCATGAAATTAAAAGACGCTTACTCCTTGGAAGGAAACTTATGACCAACCTAGATAGCATATTCAAAAGCAAAGACATTACTTTGCCAACAAAGGTTCGTCTAGTCAAGGCTATGGTTTTTCCTGTGGTCATGTATGGATGTGAGTGTTGGGCTGTGAAGAAGGCTGAGCGCCGAAGAATTGATGCTTTTGAACTGTGGTGTTGGAGAAGACTCTTGAGAGTCCCTTGGACTGCAAGGAGATCCAACCAGTCCATTCTGAAGGAGATCAGCCCTGGGATTTCTTTGGAAGGCCTGATGCTAAAGCTGAAACTCCAGTACTTTGGCCACCTCATGTGAAGAGTTGACTCATTGGAAAAGACTCTGATGCTGGGAGGGATTGGGGGCAGGAGGAGAAGGGGACGACAGAGGATGAGATGGTTGGATGGTATCACTGACTCGATGGACATGAGTCTGGGTGAACTCCGGGAGTTGGTGATGGACAGGGAGGCCTGGCGTGCTGCGATTCATGGGGTCGCAAAGAGTCAGACACGACTGAGCGACTGATCTGATCTGATCTGATGGTAATTTTATTTTTCATTTATTGAGGAACTGTAGTGCCAGCTAACTGATGAAAATTAAACCAAGAAACTCATTCTCTGACTTGCTGAATTGCAGTACAAGTTGAGCTCCCAGTGTCACTAGGTGGCTCATGTTAGAGTGAGAACAATGAAAAGGACTGGGATCCTGAAAACTGGAATGGGGATGTATGCAAAGACTTTGTTAAAGCTTGGAATATTGAAAGCTCTAAGTAATGACGAGTTTTCTTTGCCAGAGAAGCTGCCTCTTTACCCAACATCAATGAGAATGGCTGCTCCATGCCTGTCTCAGAGGATTAACCTTGTATTGCCTGAGGAAACTACAATGACCTTTCCTGAGGCAGTTGTACCAAGCAAGATGATGCTGCTTCCTCAGAAACCACTCCCACAACATCTCTTTGTTTCTAGACCTGTAACTAGATTAAAATCCAGTAAGCCACTGAAGATAAGGTATAAAGTGAGACCCATGAGGAAGTGCACTACACTCCAAAAGATCTACTTGAATTTTCTAATTTTTACATATGGAAGTCCAGGGAATATGTATGGGAATGGATGTTGAAGGTGTGGGTGTGGGATGGTGACAGAAGAAACATAACATTGGAGCTTCCCTGGTGGTTTTGGAGAAGGAAATGGCAACCCACTCCAGCATTATTGCCTGGAGAATCCCATGGAAAAAGGAGCCTGGCAGGCCATGGTCCATGGGGTCTCAGAGAGTTGGACACGACTGAGTGACTAAGCATACACACGCACACACGGGTGGTTTAGTGATAAAGAATATGCCTGCCAATGTAGGAGACACCAGTTCGATCCCTGGACCGAGAAGATCCCACATACTGCGAGTGACTAAGCCTGAGAGCCACAGTTATTGAGCCTGTGCTCTAGAGCTGGGGAACTGCAACTCCTGAGCCCTCAGCCGCAACTACTGAAGCCTGAGTACCTTAGAGCCTGTCTCAGCAACAAGAGGAGACACTGCCACGAGAAGCCTGAACAATGCAACTAGAGAGTAGCCCCCACTTGCCACAACTAGAGAAAAGTCGTTACAGCAACAAAGACGCAGCACAGTCAATAAATAAATTTTTAAAAATTATATATATGTTAAAAAACATAAAGTTGGATCAGGCTAACTGATGTGGACTCACTAAAGCAAGATTTAGTATTTAACATTGCAGCTTGGTGAGTTAGAAAAGGCTCCAACAGTTTGTTTGGTTGGTTCGCTGAAACATGGACCAAAAAGTTACTCACACACAGTGAATAAGTTAGACATGCCAGACTTGTCTTGGTTTAATGTAGGGAACAATTAGAAGGATTAGAGAGACTGGAATGTTAAGGTGGATTTAAGATCTATTCATCTACCCTGGGAACATCCAGAAGACATACCTTTCATCATAACTGTGAGAAATAACTTTATAAGAGGAGCCTTGGCATCCTTGGAGAACTCTGTGATCACTCTTTTCTGTAGGCCAGACCTTATAGTGAAATTGGAAAATCTAAAACATTGGGAGTAATTGGATCCTGAGGTGGCAAGGCCAAGTGGGGGCATACAACCACCAAAGGCTGAGTGGGCATGGTTACCATAATGCACAGCAGAGTCCAGTCAGACACCAATCAGAATAGTATGACTTATGAAGAGCTATAGCATTGGCTAGTTGATTGTAGTATTTCTACTAAAGGTAAAATTGGGCTTCCCTGGTAACTCAGCTGGTAAAGAATCCACCTGCAATTGGATCCAGAGACCTGGGCTGGATCCTTGGGTTGGGAAGATACCCTGGAGAAGGGAATGGTTACCCATTCCAATATTCTGGCCTGGAGAATTCAACGGACTGTATAGTCCATGGGGTTGCAAACAGTTGGATACGACTGAGTGACTTTCACTTACTAAACTCTTACTTGATCTGCATAAGTGGAAAATTTCTAGGTCAAGTGAACCAAAGTCTAATCTGAAACATAACAACAGACATTCATGGCTCCTCAGTCAATTCTCAGACTTAAGCCAGTTTACAGATCCAGAACCCTCTGAAAGAAGGAGCAGATGGGTTCCTTTGAGGAAGGACACAGTCAGAAATTCATGCTATTAATCCTTCTCCAAGTCTTCTTCAAAGAGACCTGGCCTTTTACTAGGATGATTGTGTATTGGAGAATAGGAAATAATGAAACCTTTTGGGGACTATTGGATCCTGGCTCTGAACAAATGCTAATTCTAGGAGATCAAGAACATCATTGTGATCTACCAGTCAGAGTGCAGGCACTTACGGAAGTCATGTGATCAGTAGAGTTTTAGCTCAGGTCTGTGTCACAGTGGGCCCCATGGGTCCCTGAAGCCATCCTTTGGCTATTTTGCCAGTTCTGGAATACATAAAAGAAAAAGACATACTCAGCAACTGGCAGAATCCCCACAATGGTTCTCTGACTGTGGAGTGAGGGTTATCACAGTGGGAAAGGCCAGGTGGAAGTCATTAGAACTGCCTTTACCTAGGAAGGTAGTAAACTGAAAACAATACTGCATTTCCAGAGGAATGGCAGAAATAAATGCCATCATCAGAGAAAGATGCAGGAGTGGTAATTCCCAGCACATCTTCATTCAACTTGCCTATCTGGCCTGTGCAGAAGACAGATGGACCTTCGAGAATGACAGTGGATCATTGTAAAATTAACCAGGTGGTGACCTCAATTGAACATCTGCAAGTTCACAGTTCACGTATTGCTGAAGCCTGGCTTGAAGAATTTTGAGCATTACCTTACCAGCATGTGAGATGAGTGCAATTGTGCGGTAGTCTGAGCATTCTTTAGCATTGTCTTTCTTTGGGATTGGAATGAAAACTGACCTTTTCCAGTCCTGTGGCCACTGCTGAGTTTTCCAAATTTGCTGACATATTGAGTGCAGTACTTTCACAGCATCATCTTTCAGGATTTGAAATAGCTCAAATGGAATTCCATCACCTTCACTAGTTTTGTTCGTAGTGATGCTTCCTAAGGCCCACTGTTCAAGCTGGTTTTAGAAAAGGCAGAGATCAAATTGCCAACATTCGCTGGATCATCGAAAAAGCAAGAGAGTTCCAGAAAAACATCTGTTTCTGCTTTACTGACTATGCCAAAGCCTTTGACTGTGTGGATCACAATAAACTGTGGAAAATTCTGAAAGAGATGGGCATACCAGACCACCTGACCTGCCTCTTGTGAAACCTGTATGCAGGTCAGGAAGCAACAGTTAGAACTGAACATGGAACAACAGACTGGTTCCAAATAGGAAAAAGAGTACGTCAAGGCTGTATAATTGTCACCCTGCTTATTTAACTTCTATGCAGAGTACATCATGAGAAACGCTGGGCTGGAAGAAGCACAAGCTGGAATCAAGATTGCCGGGAGAAATATCAATAACCTCAGATATGCAGATGACACCACCCTTATGACAGAAAGTGAAGAAGAACTAAAGAACCTCTTGATGAAAGTGAAAGAGGAGAGTGAAAAAGTTGGCTTAAAACTCAGCACTCAGAAAACTAAGATCATGGCATCTGGTCCCATCACTTCATGGCAAATAGATGGGGAAATAGTGGAAACAGTGTCAGACTTTATTTTTTGGGGCTCCAAAATCACTGCAGATGGTGATTGCAGCCATGAAATTAAAAGAGGCTTACTCCTTGGAAGAAAAGTTATGACCAACCTAGACAGCATGTTAAAAAGCAGAGACATTATTTTGCCAACAAAGGTCCATCTAGTCAAGGCTATGGTTTTTTCAGTAGTCATGTACGGATGCGAGAGCTAGACTATAAAGAAGGCTGAGCACCGAAGAACTGATGCTTTTGAACTGTGGTGTTGGGGAAGACTCTTGAGAGCCCCTTGAACTGCAAGGAGATCCAACCAGTCCATCCTAAAGGAAATCAATCCTGGGTGTTCATTGGAAGAAGCTGATGTTGAAGCTGAAACTCCAATATTTTGGCCACCTCATACGGAGCTGACTCATTGGAAAATACCATGATGCTGGGAAAGATTGAGAGCAGGAGGAGAAGGGGATGACAGAGGATGAGATGGTCGGATGGTATCACCAACTCAATGGACATGGGTTTGGGTGGATTCCAGGAGTTGGTGACGGACAGGGAGGCCTGGCGTGCTGAGGTTCATGAGGTCGCAAAGAGTCAGACATGACTGAGCGACTGAACTGAACTGAACTGACCTCAACTGCAGCTGATGTACCAGATGTGGTTTCATTGCTTAAGCAAATTATCATACCTTCTGGTAGCTGCTATGCAGCTACTGATTTGGCATGTGGCTTTTCTCCATACCTATCAATATTAGAATCAGTTTTCTTTCAGTTGGCAAGGTGAGCAATACTTTTACTGGTCTACCTCAGGGACATATCAACTCTTCATGCTTAGTTGCTCAGTCATGTCCAACTCTTTGTGATCCTTTGGAATACAGCCCTCCAGGCTCCTCTGTGCATGGGATTTTTCAGACAAGATTACTGGAGTGGGTTGTTTCCTTCTCCATCAACTCTCCAATTTGGTAGAATTCACCAGTGAAGCCATCTGGTCTAGGGCTTTTCTTTATTGTGAGGTTTTTTATTTCTGTTTTGTTCTCTGTCCTAATTATGGGTCTATTCAGATTTTATATTTCTTTGTTATTCAGTTTTCATATGTTTTGTGTTTTCAGGAATTTTTCTGTTTCATCTAAGTTACCAATTTGGTGGCATACAGTTCTTCATTTTTTTTAGAAAAAAATTTTACTTCAAGTACAGTTGATGTATAATATTTTATAAGTTGTGGGTGTACAATATAGTGATTCACAGTTGTTTTTCACCAACCCACCCATCACCCATTCACTCATCCATCCATCTACCCACCCACCAATTCATTCATCCACCCTGTGATTCACAATTTTTAAAGGGACTCCATTTATAGTTATAAAATATTGACTGTATTCCCTATGTTACACAATATATCCTTGTAACTAATTTTATACCTAATAATTTGTATCTTTTAACCCCCTACTCCTATATTGCTCCTGGCCACTTCCCTTTCCCCTCAGGTAGCCACTACTTTGTTCTTTATAACTGAGAATCTGCTTCTATTTTGTTATATTCACTAGTTTGTTGTATTTTTTGATTCCACATTTAACTAATATCATACAGTATTTGTCTTGCTCTGTCTGACTTATTTCACTTCGAAAAGATCCAAGTCCATTCATGTCACTGCAAGTGGCAAGTTTTCATTCTTTTTTTTATGACTGAGTAGTAGTCCATAGTCTATGTGTGTGTATATCTTTGTGTTTTTTTTTTTTCATTTATTTATTTTTTTAAATTTTATTTTATTTTTAAACTTTACAATATTGTATTAGTTTTGCCAAATATCGAAATGAATCCGCCACAGGTATACATGTGTTCATCTTTGTTTTTTAAATTACGTACTTATTTTCGGTAGTGCTGGGCCTTTGCTGATGTGCGTGGGCTTTCTCTAGCTGTAACAAGCATGGGCGGACTGCTCTTCCTTGCAGTGTACAGGCTTCTCATTGTGGTGGCTTCTTTTGTGGAGCACAGGCTCCAGGTGCACAGGCTTCAGTAGTGGTAGCCGTGCTGGCTTAAGTTGCCTGGGGCATGTGAAATCTTCTCAGACCAGGGATAGAACCCTTGTCCTTTGCATTGGCAGGTGGATTCTTATCCACTGTACCACCAGGGAAGTCCTGTACATCTTCTTTATCCATTCATCTGTGATGGACCCTAAGACTGTATCAATATCTTGGCTATTGTCAATAATGCTGCTATGAACCTTGGGGTGCAGATATCTTTTCAAATTTGTGTTTTTGTTAATCCTGTTTATTTCTGTAGAATCAGCAGTAAAGTTCCCACATTGATTTCTGAATTTAATAATTTGAGTAATCTCTTTTTTCTTTGTCAATCTAATTAAAAGTTTGTCAATTATGTTGATTTGGGTGGAAGAGTCAACTTTTTGTTTCATTGATTTTCTATACTCTTTATTTATGTCTGCTCTAATTTTTCTGATCCCTCCTTCTGCTAACTGGGTTTAGTTTTTCTTTTTCTAGTTCCTTCAAGGCATAAAGTTAGGTTGTTGACTTGAGACCTTCTTTTTTTCATGTTTATCCCTACAAATTTCCCTCTTAGCGCTGCTTTTGTTACATCCCATAAGTTTTTGTATGTTGTGATTTCATTTTCATCTCCAAGTATTTTATAATTTCCTTTGTAGTTCTTCTTTGACTCCTTTGTTGTTTAAGACTATGTTTCCACATATTTGTGAATTTTCTAGTTTTCCTTCTGTGGTTGATTTATAACAATCTCATCGTGGTTGGAAAAGATACTTTGTGTAATATATACTTAAATATATTGAGTACTTCCCTGGTGGCACAGCAGATAAGAATCCACCTGCCAATGCAGGGAACATGGTTTCAATCCCTGATCCGGGAAGATTCCACATGCTGTGGAGCAACTGAGCCCGTGTGCCACAACTACCTAGGCTGTGCGCCACAACTGCTGAAGCCTGCTCGCCCTAGAGCCTGTGCTCCAGAACAAGAGAAGCCACCACAATGAGAAGCCCACACACCACAACGAAGAATAGCCCTGGCTCTCCACAGCTAGAGAAAGCCCATGCAAAGCAATGAAGACCCAGCAGAGCCAAAAACAAATAAAGAAATATATTGAGCTTTTGTGGCCTAGCCTGGAAGTGGTCTATCCTGGAGAAGGTACCACCTGCCATTGAGAAAATCATATATTGTTATTTTTTTTAATACTCTTGTTTGATGGAGTATTCTATATACATCTAGATGATTTATTGGTTGTTCAAGTCCTCCATTTCCTAACTTATTTTCTATCTAGTTGTTCTATCCATTACCAAAAGTGAAATCTCGCCTTATTTTTGTAGAACTATCTGTTTCTCCCTTCAAGTCTGTTAATTTTTGCTTCTTATATTTTGAGGATCTGTTATTAGGTGCATCCGATCAGATCAGATCAGTCGCTCAGTCGTGTCTGACTCTTTGCGACCCCATGAATCGCAGCACGCCAGGCCTCCCTGTCCATCACCAACTCCCGGAGTTCACTCAGACTCATGTCCATCGAGTCAGTGATGCCATCCAGCCATCTCATCCTCTGTCGTCCCCTTCCCCTCCTGCCCCCCATCCCTCCCAGCATCAGAGTCTTTTCCAATAAGTCAACTCTTCGCATTAGGTGCATACATGTTTATAATTGCTATATCTTCTTGCTCTATTGAAACATTCATTATAGTCTCTTGTAATTGTTTTTAAACTTTTTTACTTTGTATTAGGGCAATGGCACCCCACTCCAGTACTCTTGCCTGGAAAAATCCCATGAACAGAGGAGCCTGGTAGGCTGCAGTCCATGGGGTCGCTAAGAGTTGGACACGACTGAGCGTCTTCACTTTCACTTTTCACTTTCATGCATTGGAGAAGGAAATGGCAACCCACTCCAGTGTTCTTGCCTGGAGAAACCCAGGAACGGGGGAGCCTGGTGGGCTGCCGTCTCTGGGGTCGCACAGGGTCGGACACGACTGAAGCGACTTAGCAGGAGCAGCAGGGTGTAACCAGTTAACAATGTTGTGATAGTTTCAGCTAAACACCAAAGGGACTCTGCCATAAATATGCATGTATCCATTCCCCCATCTTGTAATCTTTTTTTTTTTTAATTTAAAGTCTATTTTGTCTGATAGTAATATAACTAACCACCTTTTGGTTATTCAGTTCAGCCGCTCAGTTATGTCCAACTCCTTGTGACCCCATGAACTGCAGGCCTCCCTGTCCATCACCAACTCCCAGAGTCCACCCAAACCCATGTCCATTGTGTCGGTGATGCCATCCAACCATCTCATCTTCTGTCATCCCCTTCTCCTCCTGCCTTCATACTTTCCCAGCATCAGATATCTTTTTCTATCCTTTCATGTTCAATCTCTTTGGGTCTTTAGATCTATAGTGAGTCTCTTATAGAAGGCATGGATCATTGGCTTTTTTAAATTTATTCTGTCAATCCCTAACTTTTGATAAGATGGTTTAATCCACTTACATTTAAATTAATTACTGATAAGGAGGGTTTCGCTTTTGCTATTTGTTTTCTATTTGTATTAAAACTTTTTCACCCTTCATTCCTTTCATTGTTGTCATCTTTTGTGCTTTATAAATTTTTTTTTTAGTGAAATGCTTTAATTCCCCTCTCATTTCCTTTTGAGTATATGTGTTTATCATGGGAATTACACATAACATTATAAAGTTATACACTCTTAAACTTAATTTATATCAGTTAGACTTTAATAGCATACAACTCTGCCCCTCTAACTTTCCTGGTGGCTCAGACGGTAAAGCGTCTACCTACAACACGGGAGGCCTGGGTTCGATCCCTGGGTTGGGAAGCTCCCCTGGAGGAGGAAATGGCAACCCACTCCAGTACCTTTGCCTGGAAAATCTCATGGACAGAGGAGCCTGGCAGGCTACAGTCCATGGGGTCACAAAGAGTCAGACACGACTGAGCGACTTCACTCACTCACTGCCCCTATAGCTCTGTCCCTACTCCTTTCAGTTTCTGATGTTACAAATTATGTCTTCCTACATCATGTGCCCCAAAACAGTAACTGCTTTTTTCTTTTAATGCATTTGTATTTTAAATCATGTAGATAATAATAAGGGTTCCTCTGGTGGCTCAGAAGGTAAAGAATCTGCTGCAATGTGGGAGACCTGGGTTCGGTCCCTGGGTTGGGAAGATCCCCTGGAGAAGAGAACTGGAGCTATCCACTCCAGTTCTTGCCTGGATGGAGTACTACCCAGTTCTTGCCTGGATGGAGAATTCCTTGGACAGAGAAGCCTGGCAGGCTACAGTCTATGGGGTCACAAAGAGTTGGACACGACTAAGCAACTTCCATTTTACTTCATTTCAGATAATGATAAATAATAAACCAAAATTACATCAATACTAGCTTTTATAATTTCCCATGTATTTGCTTTTATCAAAGATTTTTTATTTCTTCATGCAGTTTTGATTACTTTGATTTCAACCTGAAGGACTCCCTTTAGCATACCTCATAATACAGTTCTAGTGGTAATGTCCTCAGCTTTTGTCTGATAATGTCTTAATTTCTTCCCCATGGTTTCTGTAATTTTTTTTCTTTTGACTGAGACATGCTTTCCTATTTAATTGTATGCTTTATGATATTTTTTATTGAAAGTTGGACATCTGAATCTTACACTGTGATCAGTCTAGAAATAAATTCTTGTTCTCTCCTAGGGTTGTTGCTTGTTTTTAGAGTTGTATAGTATTTACTATGTGCCAGGGATCAGCCTGACATATAATTTTTAGGTCCTTTCAGGTCTTTTCTGAACCTACATCCTTTTGTGGGCATGCTTGGTGACCTGCTGCTGAAGCTGAAACTCCAATATTTTGGCCACCTGATGCAAAGAACTGACTCATTGGAAAAGACCCTGATGCTGGGAAAGATTGAAGGCAGGAGGAGAAGGGGACGACAGAGGATGAGATGGTTGGATGCCATAATCAACTCAATGGACATGAGTTTGAGCAAGCTCCAGGAGATGGTGAAGGACAGGGAAGCCTGACGTGCTTCAGTTCATGGGGTCGCCAAGAGTTGGACACCACTGAGTGACTGAACTGAACCTGGTGACCTTCTAAGTTCCCTTGAAAATACAATTGCATTCAATTTCCTAATCATTAAATGTCTGGCTTCCAAAAGGAGAAAAAGGAAAAGTGAGGGAAAAACCTGAAATTGCCTCTAAATCCCCTGAAACTGCTTCCACTCAGTGGAGGTTACAACAATGGTAGCTGGCCTTTGTGTCTACACCTCTGTGATTTGAAATAGCAATTCACAATCATAACAGATCTCTCATATTTGGAGGATAAGTTTCTTATTGCCCTCTCTGGCTCTTCTAGGCTGCTCTAGGAACACTTCTGTCACATGTGGAGGGTAAAAAATGAGTAGCTGCTATCATGTCTTACAAATACCTGAGAAAAGAAGAGAAGCTAAAGAAGGAGAAAAGGAAAGATATATCCATTTGAATGCAGAGTTCCAAAGAATACCAAGGAGAGATAAGAAAGCCTTCCTTAGTGATCAATGCAAAAAACATAGAGACATTACTTTGCCAACAAAGGTCCCTCTAGTCAAAGCTATGGTTTTTCCAGTAGTCATGTATGTATGTGAGAGTTGGACGATAAAGAAAGCTGAGCGCAGAAGAATTGATACTTTTGAACTGTTGTGTTGGAGAAGACTCTTGAGAGTCCCTTGGACTGCAAGGAGATCCAACCAGTCCATTCTGAAGGAAATCAGTCCTGAATATTCATTGGAAGGACTGATGCTGAAGCTGAAACTCCAATACTTTGGCAACCTGATACAGAGAACTGACTCATTGGAAAAGATCCTGATGCTGGGAAAGGTTGAAGGCAGGAGGAGAAGGGGACGACAGACAATGAGATGGAAGGGTGGCATCACTGACTTGGTGGACATGAGTTTGAGCAAGCTCTGGGTGTTGGTGAAGGACAAGGAAGACGAGTGCTGCAGGCCTTGGAGTTGCAAAGAGTCGGACATGACGGAGTGACTGAACTATTATGCTAAATGCTTCAGTCGAATGAAATTGGCAGTGCTAGTGGTAAAGAACCTGCCTGCCGATGCAGGTAGATGTAAGAGATGTGGGTTTGATCCCTGGGTTGGGAAAATCCCCTGAAGGAGGCATGGCAACCCACTCCAGTATTCTTGCCTAGAGAATCCCATGGACAGAGGAGCCTGGTGGGCTACAGTCCATAGGGTCACAAAGAGTCGGACACTAGTGAAGCGACTTAGCACACACTCACCAAGAATTTACTGGTCAAGATTTCCTTTGAAATATGGAACCATTGAATATACGCCAGAATTTCAAGACAGTTAAAATCAGATAGATTCTGCCAAAACAGCTTTGCCTAGTTGGACCGATAGATTCCTCATGCTTTCTGCTCAGCCATTTCCCTGGTATCACCTCTCGTGCCTGATATTTTTTTTGAACCTTTTTTAAAGACCAGTGCTGGGTCTTGCTTCACATAGGCTTTGTCAAGTTGCTGCCAGTGGGGTCTACTCTTTGTTGCGACATGTGGGCTTCTCATTGCAATGGCTTTTCTTGTTGCAGAGCATAGGCTCTAGGTGCGTGGCCTGCAGTTGTTGCAGCACATGGGCTCAGTAGTTGCGTCGTGCAGGTTCGAGGGGGAAGACTCAGTAGTTGTGGAGCAGGGGCTTAGTTGCTCTGCAACATGTGAAGTCTTCCCAGCCCAGGGATTGAACCTGTGTTCCCTGTATTGACAGGCAGAATCTTACCCACTGCACACCAGGGAAGTCCCTTGTCTGATATTTTTCAATCAATTATCAGATATTATAAATTTTTTCTTGTTAAGTGTTGGGTATTTTTTCCTAATCCTATAAATATTCTGAACTTTGAGAACTTAGTTAAGTTATGCAGAAGTATTAATAGTTTGAGCTTTTTAAATCTTCCTTTTGTGCATTCTTATGGGAGAAAAGAAATAGCAGCATTTTGTTGCTGTCTGTCACTCAGTCCTGTCTCTTTGCAAACCCATGGACTGCAGCACACCAGGCTTCCCTGTCTTTCACCATCTCCCACAGCTTGCTCAAACTTATGTCCATTGGGTTGATGATGCCGTCCAACCATCTCATCCTCTGTCACCCCCTTCTCCTCCTGCCTTCAATCTTTCCCAGCATCAGGGGCTTTTCCAATCAGTTGGCTCTTCGCATCAAGTAACCAAAGTATTGGAGCTTCAGCTTTTGCATCAGTCTTTCCAATGAATATTCAGGGTTGATTTCCTTTAGGATTGATTGGTTTGATCTTGCTGTCCAAGGGACCCTCAAGAGTCTTTTCCACACATGCCTCTGACCATTCCTCAGGTTTCTTTCCTTCAGCCTCCACATTACATTCCAGCACCTCTGGAGAGCTGTGTTTCTCAGGCAAGAATACTGTAGTGGGTTGTCATTTCCTTCTCCAGGGGATCTTCCCAATGCAGAGATGGAACCTGCCTCTCTTTCATTGGCAGGCAGATTCTTAACTACTGAGCCATCTGGGAAGACTGTAACAACATTTAATCTCTCACAATTTAAAGGTCAGAAATTCTAGAGGTCTGAAATCTGCAAATCACTGGACTGGTTGTCAGCAGGGCCACACTCCTTCTAGATTCTGAGAATCCATTCCTTGTGTCTTGCAGTTTCTTGTAGCTGCTGGCATTCCTTGGCTATGGCCACATCACTCCAATCTCCAGCTTTAAATCTCTTTCTGCTCCATCCTCACATTGAACCTTCTCCTGTGTGTCTAAATATTGCCCCTTCTGCCTCCATTTTATAAAGACACATGTGATTGTAAAAGGGTTCTCCAAGATAATCTCTCCACTCCAAGATCATAAATTTAATCACATCTGCAAGACCCTTTTTCAATATAAAGTAACATTTACACATTCCAGAAAGGGAGTAAGACACTGTGGGGCCCTCCCTGGTACAAATTCTTTCCATGTCCCCAGTTTCTTATCTGCAGGAAAAAAGCCTTCAGCCTCCTTGACCTTCCCTGTGTTCCAAAGGGCAGATTCAAATAGTTGTTAATCAGAGAAGGGAGGGAATTTAGAAACAAAGGAGGAGCGGTCTAGGCACCACAGTACAGCCTGGGGGCAGATCAGGTTCCTCCTCAAGAAAAATTCATAACAATCCTTCTTCTGCAGGTAGGAAGCCCTCTGTCCAGATGGAGGGTGGTAACTTAAGGCTGAGCACAAGATTCCCAGGGTACTGCCCTGTTACCATACCACCAAACAATCAGAAGAAAGTCACACACACTGCAGCCCTCACCCCCAATTTTGCCTATAAAAACTTCTCCCCACAAACCATTGGAGAGTTATGGGTTTCTGAGCAGGAGCCACCCTTTCTCCCTGCTTGACCCTGCAGTAAACCTTTTCTGTTACAACATTTCCATTTGTTTGGCCTCACTGTGTGTTGGGCAGGTGAACTTGTGTTTGGTAACAATATTTTTGCGGGAGGGACATCATTCAGTTTACTTTGTGTTAAAAGTATAGAGACTGAAATTCAGAATAGTATTTATCTTTGGACATTGGGAAAGCGATGCAGTTGATATTGGGAACACAGGAACCTTTAAGGATTTTCTGCTTCTTCAGCTGGAGAATAGGTGCATGCATGCACGCTAAGTTGGTTCAGTTGTGTACAACTCTTTGCAGCCCTTTGGACTGTAGCCTATCAGGCTCCTCTGTCCATGGGATTCTCCAGGCAAGAATACTGGAGTGGGTTGCCATATGTTCATTTTGTTGTTGTAGGAAGGGAGACCCCTTCCAGGGCCCTGAGAGTGGCTCTTATCTAACACTCAGAAAAGAACTGTTTGAGGAGATGCATGTTGCTGACAAAGCAAGTGACTGTATTGGAAAGGGCACCCCAGTGGGGAGAGCACCAGGTTAAGGGAATCCAGGAAAACTCTCTGCCTTGTGCCTGACAGTCTCAGGTTTTATGGTGATGGCATTAGTTTCTGGGTTGTCTTTGGCCACTCATTCTGACTCAGGGTCCTTCTTGGTTGTTCACAAATTGCTCAGCCAAGATGGATGGCAGCGAGAAGGATTCTGGGAGGTAGCAGTACAGGTGGTGTCTCCTTTTGACCTTTCCTGAACTTTTCCGGTTGGTAGTGGCTTGTTAGTTCCATGTTCCTTACCAGGATCTGCTGTCCTAAAATAATTCACGCTAATGGCGCTTGGCCAGGGTGGGCAGTTTTAGTCAGTGCGCTTTCCTTAACACTGCTATTGTTCTTATCTGCCTCTCAGATTCTATCCTGCTCCAGGTTATGGTTACCCATCTTCTTACTTTGACCCTTTCACCCCTGTGGCACATGTTTCTAACATGTCTGTCTGGTGACAGATTGCCAGGCTCCTCTGTCCTCCACCATCTCCTGGAGTTTGCTCAAATTCATGTCCATTGAATTGGTGATGCTATCTAACCACGTCATCCTCTGCCGCTCCCTTCTCCTTTTGCCTCCAATATTTCCCAGCATCAGGGTCTTTTTCTCTTCACATTAGGTGGACAAAGTATTGGAGCTTCAGCTTCAGCATCAGTTCTTCCAATTAATATTCAGGGTGTGGCACATAGCAAGCACTTAATAACCTGGTAGCACTTAAAGTGTTTACCATGTTATGTATGGTATAAGTTTATCTATAGATTATCTCATTTAATCCCCAAAATAATTCAACAGGGATAGGTATTACTATTAATCTTATTTCACAGATGAGGAAACTGACAATATGTGAGGCTGGGCTAAAGGTCATGGTTGTTACACATAGTGGGTCCTGGAATCAAATCCAAGTATTCTGTGATTCTACTGCCTTTTAAAAAAAATTAAGGTAAAATTCACCCTTTTTGGTGTACTGTTTGAGAATTCTGACAAAGACATATAGATGTGTAATCACCACCAAAATTCAGGTTTAAAACAGTTCTAACTCCTTGAAAAATCCTCTTATACCCTTCCGTGGCCACCCTTTTCCTGGCTGATAGCCTCCTGAAGCCATTAGTTTCCTGTGCTTATAGTTTTCCTTTCCTGAATGCCATAAAAATGGAATCATACCCTATGTCACTTGAATCTATTACTAGTTGAAAGATACTTGAGTTCTTTCTAGTTTGGAGCAATTATGAATAAAGTCACTATAAACATTCCATGTACGAATTCTTTTATAAACATAAGTTTTCATCTCTTAGCTAAATAACTGGAAATGGTATTGCTAGGTCCTGTGGTAGCATACCTTTATAGGAAATTGTCAAACTGTTATCTTAAATGGCTTTACTATTTTGCATTCCCATCATAAAACTGTAAGAGTTCCAGTTGCTCTTCATCCTTGTCTGTACTTAGTATTGTCACCATTTATTTAGATCTTCTTGATTTCTTTCATCAATGGTTTTGTAATTTTCAATGTACAATTTTCTTGTTAGATTTGTAAATATTTCATGTTTTTAGTGTAATTGCAGATGATAGTTTTATTAAATTTCAAATTCTAATTATTTATTGCTAGTATATAGAAGGGAGAAGGCAATGGCATCCCATGCCAGTACTCTTGCCTGGAAAATCGCATGGGTGGAGGAGCCTGGAAGGCTGCACTCCATGGGGTCGCTGAGGGTCAGACACGACTAAGCGACTTCACTTTCACTTTTCACTTTCATGCACTGGAGAAGGAAATGGCAACCCACTCCAGTGTTCTTGCCTAGAGAATCCCAGGGACGGGGGAGCCTGGTGGGCTGCCATCTATGGGGTCGCACAGAGTCAGACACGACTGAAGTGACTTAGCAGCAGCAGTGTATAGAAGTATGACTTTGATTTTTATATACTGGCAGCTTTTTAAAAATATATTCCTTTGGGAATTTTTACACAGTTTTTTGTTTGTTTAATTTTTGGTTTGTTTTTGGTTTTGTTTGATGTGTGAATGGAAACCTATTTCTCCTTTTTCAATTAATATTCTTCATTTCCTTTTTTTACCTTATTTCATTGGGTAGGACCTTGATAAAAGATTGAATAAAAAGGAATCCTTAGAGCAATTTAGGCTTTCACCATTAAGTATAATGTTAGCTGTAAATTTTTTGTAAATGTTCATCAGTTTGGGGAAGCTATCCTTATTCCTAATTTGTTATAGAATTTAAAAAAAATCATGAATGAATGTTGAATTTTGTCAACTGCTTTTTCTGCACCTATTGAGATGATCATACGCTTCTTCTTAGTCTGTTGATATGGTTATTTACACTTATTAATTTTCCAGTTTTGAAACAGCCTTATGTTCTAATAATAAACCCCACTTGTTCATACTGTTGTATTTTTAGTACATTGTTTGATCTAATTTCTAATATTTTGTTAAGCATTTTTGTGACTGTGTTCATAAAGAATATTGATATAGTTTATTTTCTTATGTCTTTATCTGTTGTTGGCATCAGGATAATACTGGCCTCAATGAATAAGTTGGGAAATGTTTTTCCCACTTCAGATTTCTGGAAGAATTTATGAGCAACTGCTTAGCTTGTACTGTATTCTTCATCACTTGACCTAGCAAACTCTGTCTCGGTTCTCCTATACATCAGACAAATTATTTATTGCAACTAGATCTTCTGTTTCTTATTGCAATATTTCCAGCACCTAACATCTGATTACTCCTTTTATATATTAAAACATTTTTATCTAATTTTAATTGTGGTAGAATTACACATAACATAAATTTTACCATCCTAATCATTTTTAAGTATGCAGTTCAGTACTACTAAGTATAATCACATTGTCATGCAATCAACATCCAGAACTTTTTCACTTTTTTTTTTTTTGGCAGCACTGCACAGCCCTTGCAGTGAGAGAGTAGAGTCCTAACCACTAGACCACTGGTGAATTTCCTCAGAAGCCTATTCATCTTCCAATACCCTATTTCCTTCTTCCCTCTAACCTTTGGAAACCACCATTTTACTTATTTCTGTAAATTCAACTAGTCTAGATACCTCATATTAGTGAAATCATACAGTATTTTTTTTAAATGTGGATCATTTTTAAAGTCTTTATTGAATTTGTTACAATACTTCTTTTTTATGTTTTGGTTTTTTGGCTGAGAGGCATGTGGGATCTTAGCTCCCCGATCAGGGATGGAACCCATAGCCTCTGCATTGGAAGGAGAAATCATAACCACTGGACCACCGAGAAAGTCCCCAGTATTTGTTTTTTATGACTGACTTGTTTCACTTGGCTTAATGTCTTTTTTGGCGGGGAGGGGCTGCTGTGCTGGGGCTTCATTTTGATGGCCACACTTCTCTAGTTGTGATGCACAGGCTTAATTGCCCCAAGACATGGTCAATCTTAGTTCCTCGAACAGGGATCGAACCCACTTTACCTGCATTTGAAGGCAGATTTTTTTTTTTAACTTTTATTTGCATTTATTTTTTGCAACATTTATTCCTGGGCCATAAGTTTTTGTTTCCTCAGTTTCGAAGGCAAATTTTTAACCACTGGACTACCAGGGAAGTCCCAGCTTAGCTTAATGTCTTATGGTTTAACCACATGTGTGCTCAGATGCTCAGTCATGTCTGACTCTTTGCGACCATACGGACTGTAGCCTGCCAGGCTCCTCTGTCCATGGAATTTACTGTTTCAGAATGTCTTTCCTTTTTAAGGTTGAATAATGTTTCAATGTAAATATAGGCTACATTTTGTTATCCATTCAGCTGTCAATGCACGCTTGGGTTGCTTCTATCTCTTGGCTGTTGTGTATAATACTATTATGAACATAGGTGTATGACTATCAGATAGGGTGCCTGTTTTCAGTTATTTTGGGTGTATACTCAGAAGTAGAATTGCTGGATCATGTGGTAATTCTATTTTTAATATTTTGGAGAACTGCAAATACAGTTTCCATTGTGGCTGCACTATTTTAGATTCCCACAAATAGTGCATAGGAGTTCCAATTTTCACATCCTTACCAATATTTGCTCAGTTCAGTTCAGTTGCTCAGTCGTGTCCAACTCTTTGCCACCCCATGAATTGCAGCACACCAGGCCTCTCTGTCCATCACTAATTCCCAGGGTTCACTCAAACTCACCTTCATTGAGTCGGTGATGCCATCCAGCCATCTCATCCTCTGTCGTCCCCTTCTCCTCCTGCCCCTAATCCCTCCCAGCTTCAGAGTCTTTTCCAATGAGTCAACTCTTCACATGAGGTGGCCAAAGTACTGGAGTTTCAGCTTTAGCATCATTCCTTCCAAAGAACACCCAGGACTGATCTCCTTTAGAATGGACTGGTTGGATCTCCTTGCAGTCCAAGGGACTCTCAAGAGTCTTCTCCAACACCACAGTTCAAAAGCATCAATTCTTCGGTGCTCAGCTTTCTTCACAGTCCAACTTTCACATCCATACATGACTACTGGAAAAACCATAGTCTTGACTAGATGGAACTTTGTTGGCAAAGTAATGTCTCTGCTTTTGAATATGCTATCTAGGTTGGTCATAACTTTCCTTCCAAGGAGTAAGCGGCTTTTAATTTCATGGCTGCAATCACCATCTGAAGTGATTTTGGAGCCCCCCCAAAAATAAAGCCTGACACTGTTTCCATTCTTTGCCCATCTATTTGCCATGAAGTGATGGGACCAGATGCCATGATCTTAGTTTTCTGAGTATTGAGCTTTAAGCCAACTTTTTCACTCTCCTCTCTCACTTTCATCAAGAGGCTTTTTAGTTCCTCTTTGCTTTCTGCCATAAGGGTGACAGAATTAACCTCATCTGCATATCTGAAGTTATTGATATTTCTCCCAGCAATCTTGATTCCAGCTTGTGCTTCTTCCAGCCCAGCGTTTCTCATGATGTACTCTGCATAGAAGTTAAATAAGCAGGGTGACAATATACAGCCTTGACGTACTCCTTTTCCTATTTGGAACCAGTCTGTTGTTCCATGTCCAGTTCTAACTGTTGCTTCCTGACCTGCATATAGGTTTCTCAAGAGGCAGGTCAGGTGGTCTGGAATTCCCATCTCTTTCAGAATTTTCCACAGTTTATTGTGATCCCCACAGTCAAAGGCTTTGGCATAGTCAATAAAGCAGAAGTAGATGTTTTTTCTGGAATTCTCTTGCTTTTTCGATGGTCCAGTGGATGTTGGCAATTTGATCTCTGGTTCCTCTGCCTTTTCTAAAACCAGCTTGAACATCTGGAAGTTCACGGTTCACGTATTGCTGAAGCCTGGCTTGGAGAATTTTGAGCATTACTTTACTAGCATTTGTTTTTCATAGTAGCCACCTAAATGGATATGAAGTGATATCTCATTGTGGTTTTGATTTGTATTTACCTAATGGATGTGAGTAAAGTAATGCTTTATGCTAGTAAAATAACGATGATTTTTTTAAAGTAAAGTAAAGTAACGAATTTTTTAAATTCGATTTATTTCAACTAAACTAAAAAAAAAAAAAATGGTTCACCCATTTTTCACGCCATCCCTACCTCCACCTCTGGTAACAATCAAATTCTTCTTTGTAGCTATGAACTTAGTTTTATTTCAGATTTCACATGTAAGAAAGATCATATGGTATTTCTCTTCCTCTGACTTATTTCTCTTAGCGTAATGCCCTCAAAGTCAATCCATGTTGTTGCAAATGGAAAACCTTTATCTTTTTCTACAGATGAATACTATTTCATTGTATATTTGTGTAGGTGTATATAATACACATACATTTATCTGTTCATTATTGATGGATGCTTGGATCGTTTCCGTATTTTGCCTATTGAAAATAATGCTACAGTGAACATGGGAATACATATTTGTTTTCTAATTACTATTTGTATTTTCTATAGCTAAAAATACCCAAAAGCAGAATTCCTGGATCATATTGTAGATCTATTTTTAATTTTTTGAGGAACCTCCATTTCGTTTTCCATAGTTATTGTTATTCACTCACTAAGTCATGTCTGACTCTTTGCGACCCCATGGACTGCAGCACACCAGGCTCCTCTGTCCTCCACTATCTCCCAGAGTTTTCTCAAATTCATTTTTACTGAGTTGGTGGTGCTATCTAGCCATCTCATCTCCTGCTGCACCCTTCTTTTGCCTTCAATCTTTCCCAGCATCAGGGTCTCCAGTGAATCTGCTCTTAGCATCAGGTGGCCAAAGTATTGGAGCTTCAGCTTTTTTTTTTCCATAGTGGCTGCACCAATTTACTCCACTAATAATGCATGAGGATTTCCTTCTCCCCACATCCTTGCCAACACTAACAAGTGTTATTATTTCCAATCTTTTTGATAACAGTCATTCTAACAGGTGTGTGGTACATTTCATTGTGATTTTGATTTGCATTTTCCTGATGATTAATGACAGTAATTATCTTCTTATGTACCCATTGAACATCTATATGTCTTTGTTGGAAAAATGTCTATGTAGATCTTCTGTCCATATTTTAATCAGATTGTTTCTGTTTTTGCTATTGAGTTGTATGAGTTCTTTATATATTTTGAATATTACCCCCTTATCAGACATATGATTTGCAAATATTTCCCCCCACTCAGTAGGTTGCTTTTTCATTTTGTTGATGGTTTCCTTTGCTGTGAAGAAGCTTTTTAGTTTGATGCAGTCCTACTTGTTTATTTTTGCTTTTGTTACCTTTGCTATGGTGTGAAATCCAAAAAATTATCACCAAGAACAATGTCAAGGAGATTACTGCCTATGTGTTTTCTTCTGGAATTTTTATAGTTTGAGGTCTTACATTCAAGTTTCTCATCCATTTTGAGTTAATTTTTATGCATGGTGTAAGATAGCAATCCCCAGTTTCTTTCTTCTGTATGTGGCTGCCGTTTTTCCAGCACCATGTATTGGAAAGACTGTCCTTTCCCCAGCGTATATCCTTGGCTGCTTTGTCGTAAATTTACCGTATGTGTGTATGGGTTTATTTCTGGACTTTCTTTTCTATTCCATTGATCTGTGGGTCTGTTTTTATGTCATATTGTTTTAATTTCTATAACTTTGTACTATTGTTTGAAATCAAGGAGCTCCAGCTTTGTTGTTCTTTCTCAGTATTGCTTTAGCTATTCAGAGCCTCTTATGATTCCATACAAATTTTAGGGCTTTTTGTTCTATTCCTATAAAAAATGTTATTGGAATTTTGAAAACGATTGCTTTCTATGTGTAGACTGCTTTGGGTGGTATGAATATTTTAATTCTTAGGAGAATTAACAATATTAATTTCTTCATTTCTTTCATTTATGTCTTTCATTTCCAATATATAGGTCTTTCACCTCAGTTAAATTTATTGCCAGGTATTTTTTTTTATGCAATTGTAAATGGGATTATTTTCTTAATTTCTCTTTCTGATAGTTCATTATGAGTATATAGAAAATTAAACATATCTATTTATTTATTAGGCTGCGTCAATCTTAGTTTTGCAGGATCTTTGCTGTGCCATGTGGAATCTTTTGCTGTAGTGCGTGGACTTTCTAGTTGTGGCGTGTGGGCTGCAGAGTGCGCAGGCTCAGTAACTGTGGGGCATGGGCTAGGTTGCTCTGTGTCATGTGGGAGCTTAGCTCCCCGACCAGGAGTCAAATGCATGTCCTTGCATTGCAAGGCAGATTCTCAACTACTGTACCACCAGGGAAGTCCCAGAAAATTAAACATGCTTTTTTTGTGTGTGTGATTTTGTATCCTGCAACTTTGCTGAATTCATTTATTTGTCCTAACAGGTTTGGGGTGTATGTGTGTGTGTGTGTGTGTGTGTGTAAGCTTTAGAGTTTTCAACATATAATATCATATCATCTGCAAACAAATATTATTTTTTTCTTTTCCAATTTTGATTTTTTTTAATTTATTTTTCTCCCGAATTACTCTGGCTAGGACTTCCAGTAATATGTTGAATAGAACTGATGAGAGTTGGAATCCTTTACTTGTTCCTAATCTTAGAGGAATAACTTTCAGATTTTCACCTTTCAGTGTGATGTTAGCTGTGGGCTTGTCATATATGACATTTCTTATATTGAAGTATTTTCCCTTTACACCTGCTTTGCTGAGAGCTTTCATCATGAAAGGGTGTTGAATATTGTCACATGCTTTTTCTGTATCAGTTGAGATGATCATATGATTTTTTCCTTCATTTTGTTAATTTGGTGTATTTCATTCATTGATTTTCACATGTTGAACCATTTTTGTATCCCTGGAATAAATCCCACGTGTTTGTGGTATATAATTCTATTAATATGGTGCTAATTCTATTTAGTATTTTGTTGAGGATTTTTGCAACAAAATTTATAGAGATGTTGATCTGTAGCGGGTTTTTTTTTTTTTTTCGATATCTTTATCCATCTTCGTATGAGGGTAATTCTGGCCACAAAGAATGAATTGAGAAGAGTTCTTTTCCATTCTGTGGGAGAATATATGAGAAGTTGGTAACACTTTTTCCTTAATCACCATGTTATGTGTTAGTTTGTAATGTTATTCTTCATCACTTGGCTTATCAAACTTTGTCTCTGCTCTCCTGTATTTCTGACTTAATTTACTGCAACTGCATTACCTATTTCTGACTGCAGTAATTCTAGCACCTAACATTTGATTACTCTTTTGGCATGGCGATTTGGTTTGCAAAATTCAAATCTCACTGCTGTTGTAAGGAGTGTAGAGGAAGTTAGGTTTATCTGAAGCCAAATTGAGAAAGTAATTGATAAAGTTGGAAAAGATGGAGCAGTGGTTCTCCATCTATCAGATTTACTATGCCCTTTAAAAATATTTTTAACGTCCCTTTTGTTCCTCTGACATGAACTTCCTAGATAAGATATCTACACTCATACTTTAAAAAATTATTATATGAAGGTAAATAAAAGTGCTAAATTTAATAACATGCATTTCAATGTGTAAATTCTAAGTCAAACTTCACTAGAAGACATTACAAAGATGTAGCAGAGGCTTGCATCTTTATGCAGAATTAAAATAAATATGAAAGCTATGAATATAGGCTGAAACAAATGCAGGTTTATTGCAGTGACATTACATACTATTAGCAATAGTGCATTGCTGGTTGGTACTATGGTGAACATTTTATTGGTGAATGGTGAAATTTTATTGGCAAAATCCTAAAGAACATTTTCTTTTGATTTGCATAATATTTGCATTCCTGGAAATTTCAGTAAGCAATTAAACTTGGTAGGAACTTACTTTCCATTTATACTTTAAAAAGAATAAGTTTCTAGGCTCAGATAATTATAAACAGATTTTATGTAACTCATGAATATCCCATTGGACGGAAAATTTATGCGGGATGAGCCAATTCTTAAATATGTATACTGTCCATTGCACATAGGGTGGGCTGGCACAACTTAGCATCCTTTACTAAGTACAATGTGTTCCCTTCCATTCATTGTTACAACCTAAAGGGCTTCTTTTCTTTGGCAGACATTATGACCTTTTTTTTTAAGCTTATAGATGTATCTTTTTTTTTTTTTAATTAATTTTATTTTATTTTTAAACTTTACATAATTGTATTAGTTTTGCCAAATATCAAAATGAATCCACCACAGGTATACATGCGTTCCCCATCCTGAACCCTCTTCCCATTTTTGGCTATAGTGGGTCTTCGTTGCTGTGCATGGGCTTTCTCTATCTGTGGTGGTGGGGTGGGGGTTCTACTCTCTGTTGCAGTGTGTGGGCTTCTCATTGCAGTGGCTTCTCTTCTGCATGGGCTCCAGGGACATGGGGCATGGGCTCCAGGCATGCAGGCTTCCGTAGTTGCAGCACATAGCTTCTGTAATTGCAATTCGCGGGCTCTAGAGCACTGGCTCGAGGGCTTCGTTGCTCTGCAGCATGTGTGATTTTCTGGGACCAGGGATTGCACTAGTGTCCCTTGCATTGCAATGCAGATTCTTAACCACTGAACCACCAGGGAAGTCCACCTCTCTCTCTCTTTCTTTTTTTGGCTGAGCTGGGTCTTTTTGCTTTCCGTGGGCTTTCTCCAGTTGTGTGAGGGGGGTCTACTCTTTGTTGCAGTGCTCAGGCTTCTCTTGTGGCTGAGCACAGGCTCTAGGAGCATGGGCTTCAGTAACTGTAGAACCTGAGCTCAGTAGTTGCAGTTCCAGGGCTTTGGAGTAAGAGTTCAGTAGCTGTGGTGCATGAGCTTAGTTGATCTGCTGCATGTGGACTATGCCTGGACCCAACATCGAACCCATGTCCCCTGCATAAGCAGGCAGATTCCTATTCCTGTACCACCAGGAAGTCCCATAAATTTCTAAATGCCATATATGAGGCAGTAATTACCCCTACTGAGAACTACTAGAATAAAGTGATGAACAGAAGAAATTTACTGATAGATTCTTGAGGAGGGGAAATAATGAAATAAAAGTCATGTTGTGGAATATTCCAATAGCTGCTTTCCAGGTGTAAGGGTTAATTTTTTTTTAAGTAATTTCCTTTAATTAGTTTGTTTATAGCTGCTGCTACTAAGTCACTTCAGTTGTGTCCGACTCTGTGTGACCCCATAGACAGCAGCCCACCAGGCTCCCCCGTCCCTGGGATTCTCCAGGCAAGAACACTGGAGTGGGTTGTCATTTCCTTCTCCAGTGCATGAAAGTGAAAAGTCAAAGTGAAGTCGCTCAGTTGTGTCCGACCCTTAGCAACCTCATGGACTGCAGCCTTCCAGGCTCCTCCATCCATGCGATTTTCCAGGCAGAAGTACTGGAGTGGGGTGCTATTGCCTTCTCCATTGTTTATAGCAGCCATAGTCTATAAGGCATTTCACACATGTTACATGTTTCAGATCAACTGTAAACTTAGCATCTCCATTATTTTACAGATGAGTCATGATTGTAGAAAATAATTTTTTAAAGAGTTATCTTTTTAAAAACAATTTTTATTTATTTTTTCAGCTGTGCTGGGTCTTCGTTGCTGTGAGGGTTTTCTCTAGTTGCAGCAAGAGGAGGGCTATTCTCTAGTTTCAGGCTTCTCATTGAAGTGGCTTCTCTTGTGGAACATGGGCTCTACAGAGAGGGGACTTCAGTAGTTGTGGTATATGGGCTTACTGCCCTATGGCATGTGGAATATTCCCAGACCAGGGATCAAACCCATGCCCCTACATTGGCAGGCGGATTCTTAACCACTGGATCACCAGGGAAGTCCACTAAAAATCATTTTAAGGAGGGAGCTAGAGTTAGAATCCAGATGTAGTTTCAAACCAAATATTCTTTTCATTATATCATAGAAATTCTAGGATGAAGGCAGAGAAAAAAATTAAAAGGAAAATCTTAGACTTACAGAAAAATTAGAATTAAAAAGCTTTTGATTAGAGAACTTTATAGTGACTATCACTGACATTCTGTGAAGACAGGTGATCAAATCTTATTGTCAAACAGGACTTATTACTATAATCTCCCTTCTTATTCTTATAGTATCTTAATATGCAGCTGGCAGACATAATGCAAAATGTGAAGCGTATAATAAATCGCTATACTGCGGATGAAAATATGCATGCTGGAAGGAAAATATCCCTTATAGAACATAAGAAACAGAGAGGAAGCTTGCTGGAGAAAATAGTTGCTTGCGCTAAGACTGCTGAAATTAAAGACAAGACTCTTGCCTACATTCTGGCCTGGCTGGAAGAATGGAGTAAGTTTCCAGAAGTGATTTAAAGTTAATGAAAACCTACAGAACAGAATTATAAGTAAATTTTGAAGGATTAGAAGACTAAAGAAGGAAAGGCTAAGATGGTTAAACAGTTGCACTCTGTTTCAGGAAGAATAAAATAAGGAAAACAAGTTTGCTCACTTAGCATGCTCCTGCCCAGTGTCTTAATGCTTCCTAGTCCCTTGCCTGGAACATTTTCTACCAGGTAGCCACACGGTTTATTCTCTGCTTATATCTCACTTTAAAATGAGGTGTTCTCTGACCATCCCCATTCTCTACACCTGGCACTGTCTGTTATTCTTTGTGTATAGCTTTTCTTACCATCTGGCACACTTTATAATTAATATTTTTTAAATTTTGTTTGTTTCCTTTCACTAGAATATAAATAATAATAAAGTCAGGGAATTAGTTTTATTCAATGCTGTGTCTTCAGCATCTAGAATAGTATATGACAGAGGAGAGTCTAGTTGAGTGAAAGAATGAATAAGCTAAGAATACAAAAAAGAGAAATTTCATTTAGTTACAAGAAATTTCATATAACAGGGGTTATGAAATACTAGAAAACTTACCAAGGGAGTTAATTGGGGTTTTAATCCCCAGTATTAAAGCATATAATCACATTTTAGACCTTTATCCCTGATATCAGGGAATTAAACCAATTAGATACCTTTTAACTATATTTTAAGCATATTTTCATGCCCAAGATTTACTGTTCAGTCTTCTATTCCAAGTCTTTTCTTTTTTCATTTCTTCACAGAGAAAATCCTCAGAATAGAAATAGGTATAAGGTATCTGTATTTCCCAATACTACAATATTGAGTAGGTAGCCAATATTATAAGCCTATATGGTTATAATTATTTTTCTGCACAAAAGTAATTTTTTTTACTCTCTTCAAGATGTCACTTTGTCTGAGATCACTGCAATTGATATTGAAGAACACCATCACTGTTTAGCACAAATGGAAATGTTACCAGAAACGTTCAAAGCTATTGAGAACAATGTCAAGATACTAAGCAGAATTAGTATGTTTTTGCTTGAAGAAAAGAAGAAACAAAAGAAAAAAACAGGTAAGAGTGCTCTAAGACATTGGATATAGATTTTACTTTTTCTAAAAAACAGCTTTATTGAGGTATAATTTACATCCCATAAAGTTTACCCACAATAGTTGTATAATCCAATGGCTTTTAATACATTTAGAGTTGTGCAAGTATCACCACAGCTAACTTTAGAACATTTTATGATCCACAAAAGATCCCTCAGGCCCATTTGCAGTCAATCCTCATTCCCACCTTCAGCCCCAGACAATCAACAATCTATTTTCTGTCTCAATAGATTTGCCTTTCTTGGATATTTCATAAAATTGAATCATATTTCACATAGTCCTTTATGTCTGGCTTCTTTCATTTAGCATAATGTTTTGACGTTCAGCCGTGTTACAGAATGAATCACAGTTTCTTCCTTTCTAGTGCCAGTTGTACACCACTCTTTGCATATACCAGACCTTATTTATCCATTTACCAGTTCATTTGCATTGCTCCCACTTTTTCGTGTTTTTGAATAATGCCACTATGAACACACATGTATGTTTTTGTATGAACATAAATTTTCATTTCTTTTTGGAGATACCTAGGAGCAGAATTTCTATGTCATTTATTTATCTATTGCTGGGAAACATATATTTAACTTTTTAAGAAATTATTAGCTGATTTCCCAAGTGATAGCACCATTTCAATTTTCATCAGCAATGTATTAGGGTTCCACTTATTTCACATTTTCAACAACACTTGTTATTGTCTTTTTTTTCTTTTTTTTAAAGTATAATTGCTTTACAATGTTGTGTTAGTTTCCACTGTCTTTTTTATTTTACTTTCTTAATAGCTGTGAGGTGGTTTCTCATTGTGGCTTTAATTTGCATTTCCCTGACTAATGATGTTGAGCACTTTGTCATGTGCTTATTGGTCATTCCTATATCTTCTTTGATGAAGCATCTATTCAAATACTCATTTTTATTATTGAGTTTTAAGAGCTTCTTAGATATTCTGGATAACAAGTCCTTTTTCAGAAAAATAATTTGCAAATGTTTTCTCCCAGTCTGTGGCTTGTCTTTTCATTTTCTTAATGGTGCCTTGAAGCCCAGAAGTGTTTAATTCTGATGAAGTTCCATCAGTTTATCTTTTTTTTTTTTTTTATTATATGGATCATGGTTTTAGTGTTGCATTAAGAACTTGTATTATTCAGGGTTCAACTCTGAACCAAAAACCCTGAACCAAAAGGAGATTATATTTTATCTATCCATCAATCTAGCACACTGCACTTTGGAACATATTTTGTATTATTTTAATCCTTTTAAATGTACTGGGACTTGTTTTATAGCCTAGCATATGATCTATTCTGTAAAGCATTTCATGTGCTGTTGAAAAGAATATACACTACATGGTTGTCAGATAGAGTGTTTTACAGTTTGTTTATATTGTTCTACTCATATATATATATTTATATATATATTCAATGATTTTCTATCTAGTTCTATCCATTATTGAGAGTGGGATATTGAATTTTCCAATTATTATTGTTATTTCTCTTGAATTCTGCCAGTTATCGGCTTCCTGTATTTTAAGATTCGGTTGTTAGGTACACATATGATTATAACTGTGCAGCTTCCTGATGAACGGATGCCTTTATTTTTATAAAATGTCCTTTGTTGTCACTAGATACATTTCTTTTTCTTTGCCTTAAAGTCTATTTTGTGTGATACTTGTATAGTCTCTCTAGCTCCGCTGTGGTTATTGTTCAGTTCAGATATTTAGTCATGTCTGACTCTTTGAAACCCATGGACTACAGCACACCAGGCTTCCCTGTCCATCACCAACTCCTGGAGCTTACACAAACTCATATCCTTTGAGTCGGTGATGCCATCCAAACATCTCATCCTCTGTTGTCACCCCTTCTCCTCCTGCCTTCAATCTTTCCCAGCATCAGGGTCTTTTCTAATGAGTCAGTTCTTCACATCAGGTGGCCAAAGTGTTGGAGTTTCAGATAAAGCATCAGTCCTTCCAATGAATATTCAGGACTGATTTCCTTTAGGATGAACTTGTTGGATCTCCTTGCAGTCCAAGGGACTCTCAAGAGTCTTCTCCAACACCACAGTTCAAAAGCATCAATTCTTCGGTGTTCAGGTTTCTTTTGGTTCAACTCTCACATCCATACATGACTACTGGAGAAACCATAGCTTTGACTAGTTGGACCTTTGTCAGCAAAGTAAGGTCTCTGCTTTTTAAAATGCTGTCTAGGTTTGCCATAGCTTTCCTCCAAGGAGCAAGCATCTTTTAATTTCATGGCTGCAGTCACCATCTGCAGTGATTTTGGAACCTGAGAAAATAAAATCTGTCACTGTTTAAATTGTTTCCCCATCTATTTGCCATGAAGTGATGGGACCAGATGCCATGACCTTCATTTTTTAAGGCTGAGTTTTTAGCCAGCTTTTCACTCTCCTCTTTCATTTTCATCAAGAGGCTCTTTAGTTCCTTTTAGCTTTCTGCCATAAGGGTGGTGTCACCTGCGTATCTGAGGTTATTGATATTTCTCCCAGCAATCTTGATTCCACCTTGTGCTCCATCCAGCCCAGCATTTCATATGATGTACTCTGCATATGACAGAATGATCTCTGTTTGTTTCCAAGGCAAACTATTCAATATCACATTAATCCAAGTTTATGCCCTGGCCAGTAATGCTGAAGAAGCTGAAACTCAATGGTTCTATGAAGACCTATAAGACCTTCTAGAACTAACACCCAAAAAAGATGTGATTTTCATTATAGGGGACTGGAATACAAAAGTAGGGAGTCAAGAAATACCTGGAATAGCAGGCAAATTTGGCCTTGGAGTACAAAATGAAGCAGGGCAAAGGCTAACAGAGTTCTGTCAAGAGAACACACTGGTCATAGCAAATAACCTCTTCCAACAACACAAGAGAAGACTCTGCAGATGGACATCACCAGATGGTCAATATCGAAATCAGACTGATTATATTCTCTGCAGCTGAAGATGCAGAGGTTCTATACAACCAGCAAAAACAAGACCAGGAGCTGACTGTGGCACAGACCACGAACTGAGACAAATTCAGAGTTAAACTGAAGAAAGTAGGGAAAACCACTTGATGATTCAGGTATTACCTAAATCAAATCCCTTATGACTATACAGTAGAAGTGACAACTAGATTCAAGGGATTAGATCTGCTAGACAGGGTGCCTGAAGAACTATGAACGGAAGTTTGTGACATTGTACAGCAGGCAGGGATCAAGACCATCCCCAAGGAAAAGAAATGCAAAAAGGCAAAATGGTTGTCTGAGGAGGCCTTACAAATACCTGTGAATAGAAGAAAAGGGAAAGGAGAAAATGAAACATATGCCCATTTGAATGCAGAGTTCCAAAGAATAGCAAGGAGAGATAAGAAAGCCTTCCTCAGCAATCAGTGCAAAGAAATAGAGGAAAACAATAGAATGGGAAAGTCTAGAGATCTCTTCAAGAAAATTAGAGATACCAAGGGAACATTTCATGCAAAAATGGGCACAATAAAGGACAGAAATGGTATGGACCTAACAGAAGCAGAAGATATTAAGAAGAGGTGGCAAGAATACACAGAAGAACTGTACAAAAAAGATCTTCACAATCCAGATAATCACCATGGTGTGATCACCATGAGCCAGACATTCTGGAATGCAAAGTCAAGTGGGCCTTAGAAAGCATCACTATGAACAAAGCTAGTGGAGGTGATGGAATTCCAGCTGAGCTATTTAAAATCCTAAAAGATGATGCTGTGAAAGCACTGCACTCAATATGTCAGCAAATTTGGAAAACTCAGCAGTGGCCACAGGACTGGAAAAGGTCAGTTTTCACTCAAATCCCAAAGAAAGGCAATGCCAAAGAATGCTCAAACACACAATTGCACTCATCTCACACACTAGTAACATAATGCTCAAAATTCTCCAAGCCAGGCTTCAACAGTATGTGAACCATGAACTTCCAGATGTTCAAGCTGGATTTAGAAAAGGCAGAGGAACCAGAGATCAAATTGCCAACATCCGCTGGATCATCAAAAAAGCCAGAGAGTTCCAGAAAAATATCTACTTCTGCTTTATTGACTATGCTAAAGCCTTTGACTGGGTGGACCACGGCAAACTCTGGAAAATTCTTAAAGTGATGGGAATACCAGACCACCTGACCTGCCTCTTGAGAAATCTGTATGCAGGTCAGGAAGCAACAGTGAGAACTGGACATGGAACAACAGACTGGTTCCAAATCAGGAAAGGAGTATGTCAAGGCTGTATATTGTCACCCTGCTTATTTAACTTATATGAAGAGGACATCATACGAAATGCTGGGCTGGAGGAAGCACAAGCTGGAATCAAGATTGCCAGGAGAAATATCAATAACCTCAGATATGCAGATGACACCACCCTTATGGCAGAAAGTGAAGAGAACTAAAGAGTCTCTTGGTAAAAGTGAAAGAGAGTGAAAAAGTTAGCTTAAAACTCAACATTCAGAAAACTAAGATCATGGCATCTGGTCCTGTCACTTCATGGCAAATAGATGGGGAAACAGTGGAAACAGTGGCTGACTTTATTTTGGGGGGCTCCAAAATCACTGCAGATGGTGATTGCAGCCATGAAATTAAAAGATGCTTGCTCCTTGGAAGATAAGTTATGACCAACCTAGACAGCATATTAAAAAGCAGAGATATTACTTTGCCAAAAAAGGTCCATCTAGTCAAAGCTTTGGTTTTTCCAGTAGTCATGTATGGATGTGAGAGTTGGACTATAAAGAAAGCTGAGCACCGAAGAATTGATGCTTTTGAACTGTGGTGTTGGAGAAGACTCTTGAGAGTCCCTTGGACTGAAAGAACAATCCAGTCCATTCTAAAGGAAATCAGTCCTGAATGTTCATTGGAAGGACTGATGCTGAAGCTGAAACCATAATACTTTGGCCACCTGATGCAAAGAACTGACTCATTTGTAAAGACCCTGATTCTGGGAAAGATTGAAGGCGGGAGGAGAAGGGGATGACAGAGGATGAGATGGTTGGATGGCATTACCAACTCAATAGACATGAGTTTGAGTAAACTCCGGGAGTTGGTAATAGACAGGGAGGCCTTGCATGCTGCAGTCCATGGGGTCACAAAGAGTCAGACACAACTGAGCGACTGAACTGAACTCTGTATATAAGTTAAATTAACAGGGTGACAGTATACAGTCTTGACATACTCCTTTCTCAATTTGTAACCAGTCCATTGTTCCATATCTGTTTCTAACTGTTGCTTCTTGACCTTCATACAGATTTCTCAGGAGGCAGGTAAGGTGGTCTGGAATTCCCAACTCTTGAAGAATTTTCCAGAGTTTGCTGTGGTCCACACATTCAAAGGGTTTGGAAGTCAATGAAGCAGAAGTAGATGTTTTCCTGGAGTTCTCTTGCTTTTTCAATGATCCAACGGATGTTGGCAATTTGATCTTTGGTCCCTTTGCCTTTTCAAAATCCAGCTTGAACATCTGGAAGTTCTTGGTTCACGTACTCTTAAAGCCTAGCGTGGAGAATTTGAGCATTTCTTTGCTAGCATGTAAGATGACTGCAGCTGTGCAGTAGTTTGAGCATTCTTTGGCATTGCCTTTCTTTGGGATTTGAGTGAAAACTGACCTTTTCCAGTCCTATGGCCACTGCTGAGTTTTCCAAAATTGCTAGCATATTGAGTGCAGCTCTTTAACAGCATTATTTTTAGGATTTGAAATAGCTCAGCTGGAATTCCATCAGCTCAGCTAACTTTGTTCATAGTGACACTTCCTAAGGCCCACTTGACTTCGCACTCCAAGATATATGGCTCTAGGTGAGTGATCACACCATCGTGCTTATCTGGGTCATTAAGATCTTTTTTTGTATAGTTCTTCTGTGTATTCTTGCCACCTCTTCTTAATATCTTCTGCTTCTATTAGGTCCATACCATTTCTGTCCTTTATTGTGCCCATCTTTGCATGAAATGTTCCCTTGGTATCTCTAATTTTCTTGAAGAGAGCTCTAGTCTTTCCCTTCCATTGTTTTCTTGTGTTTCCTTGCACTGATCACTTAGGAAGATTTTCTTATCTCTCCTATTCTTTGGAACTCAGCGTTCAGATGGCTATATCTTTCCTTTTCTCCTTTACCTTTCATTCTCTTTTTTTTCTCAGCTATTTGTAAGTTCTCCACAGGCAACTATTTTGCCTTCTTGCATTTCTTTTTCTTGGGGATGGTTTTGATCACCACCTCCCATACAATATTATGCACCTCTGTCCATAGTTCTTCAGGCACTCTGTTTATAAACATTGGATCTAATCCCTTAAGTCTATTGTCACTTCCACTGTATATAATCATAAGTGATTTCATACAGTTTTCATACAGTTTCATACACCACCTGAATTTTCTAGTGGTGTTTTTTCTACTTTCTTCAATTTAAGTCTGAATTTTGCAATAAGGAGTTCATGATCTGAGCCATAGTCAGATCTCAGTCTTGTTTTTGCTGACTGTATAGAGCTTCTCCATCTTTGGCTGAAAAGAATATAATCAATCTGATTTCTCTATTGACCATCTGGTGATGTCCATGTGTAGAGTCATTTCTTTTGTTGTTGGAAGAGGGTGTTTGCTGTGACCAGTGCATTCTCTTGGCAAAACTCTGTTAGCCTTTGCCCTGTTTCATTTTGTACTCCAAGGCCAAACTTACCTGTTGCTCCAGGTATCTCTTGACCTCCTACTTTTGCATTCCAGTCCCCTATAATAAAAAGGACATCTTTCTTGGTGTTAGTTCTAGAAGCTCTCGTAGGTCTTCATAGAACTGTTCAGCTTCAGCTTTTTCGGCATTAGTGGTTGGTGCATAGACTTGGATTACTGTGATGCTGAATGATTTGCTTTGGAAACAGAGATCATTCTGTCATTTTTGAGACTGCACCCAAGTACTGTGGTTATTGTTAGTATAATTGAATCTAAGATGTGTTGCTTATATTTGGATCTTTTGGGTTTTTTAAAAAAATACAATCTGACAATCTCTGACTTTTAGCTCAGTTCAGTTCAGTCATGTCCAACTCTGCAAACCCATGGACTGCAGTAAGACAGGGTTCCCTGTCTATCACCAACTCCCAGAGTTTACTCAAACTTATGTCCATTGAGTCAGTGATACTACCAAGCATCTCATACACCCTCAGTCTTTCCCAGCATCAGGGTCTTTTCAAATGAATCAGTTCTTCACATCAGGTGGCCAAAGTATTGGAGTTTCAGCTTCAGCATCAGTCCTTCCAATGAATATTCAGGACTGATTTCCTTTAGGATGGACTGGCTGGATCTCCTTGCTGTCCAAGAGACTCTCAAGAGTCTTTTTCAGCACTACAGTTCAAAAGCATCAATTATCTGGCTTTCAGCTTTCTTTATAGTTCACTCTAGAGTTTTAGCTGGTGTGTTTAATTAATTCACATTTAATGTAATTATTGATATAGCTGGATATATATCTGCTATTTTGCTCATGTATCTTTTTTTTCCTTCTATTATTTTCTTGCCTCTGTGTTAAATAGGTATTTTCTAGTGTACCTTTTAATTCCACTTTTTCTTACATTTTCTTAGTGTTAGTTATAGGAATTGCAGTATACATCTTAAATTATCACAATCTTTTCCAGATTGGTACTAACTTAATTCCAGCGAAATATAGAATCTTTGCTCCAATAGTTCCACCCTCTTCCTCTCCTTTGTGCTTTGCCATGTACACTACATATTTAAGTCCAACAATATAGCTTTATAATTATTGTTGTATATGCTTGTCTTTTAATTAACTATGAGAGGAAAAAGAAAAAAATATTTTTGCTGTATTTTTATTTACCTACATATACTAGTGCTCTTTATTTCTTTGTGTGAAAATGCAAAATGTCAACATGAAAAAAGAATGGGAAAAAAAAAGTGACAGATTTTATTTTTGGGAGGCTCCAAAATCACAGCAGATGGTGACTGCACACCACGAAATTAAAAGATGTTTTCTCCTTGGAAGCAAAGCTATGACGAACCTAGATAGCATATTAAAAAGCAGAGACATCACTTTGCTGACAAAGGTCTGCCTAGTCAAAGCTATGGTATTTTTCAGTAGTCATGTACAGATGTGAGTGCTGGACCATAAAGAAGGCTGAGTGCTGAAGAATTAGATGCTTTCGAATTATGGTGCTGGAGAAGACTGTTGAGAGTCCTTTGGACTACAAGATCAAACCAGTAAGTCCTAAAGGAAATCAGTCCTAAATATTCGTTGGAAGTTCTGATTTTGAAGCTGAAGCCCCAGTACTTTGGCCACCTGATATAAAGACCCGACTACACTGGAAAAGACCCTGATGCTGGGAGAGATTGAGGGCAGATGGAGAAGGCGGTGACAAAGGATGAGATGGTTGGTGGCATCATCGACCCTATGAACATGAGTCTGAACAAATTTCAGGAGATAGTGAAGGACAGGGAAGCCTGGTGTGCTGCAGTTCATGGGATGGCAAAGAGTCGGACAGACTTAGCGACTGAACAACATGAGAGTTGTACATGTGTGTACTTTGGGAAGAGTGTTATTTCAGGGAATGATGTATTACCTTCTAGTAATACAGCATCAAGTTTGGTAGATATTTTTGAAGAACAATTTTGCTGGATATGAAATTCTTGGAAAGAAATGGCAACCCACTCCAGTAATCTTGCCTGGAGAATTCCATAGACAGAAGATCCTGGGCTACAGTTCAAGGGGTCGCAAAGAGTCAGAGACTACTGAGCGACTAACACACACACACATGTTATTCTTTCAGCACTTTGAATATATCATTCCCTGACTTCTGCCTCCATTGTTTCCAGTAAGAAGTAACCTACTAAATTTCCTGTGGTTCCTCTGTACTGAGTCTCCTTTGATTGTTGAGTCATTTTTCACTTTTTGCTTTAAAGATTCTTATTTTGTCTGCTTTCAACAGTTTGACTATGATGTTCCAGGTATGGCTGTTTCTGTGTTTATCCCACTTAGAATTTGCTGAGCTTCTTGAATGTGTAGATTAATGTTTTTCCACAAATTTGGAATCATTTGTCCATTATTTCTTCCAATATATTTTAAAAGTATTTTTATTTATATATTTTTAAAATTTGACTGTGGTGGGTGTTAGTTGCAGCACATGGGGTCTTCAATCTTCACTGGCGCATGGGGTATCTTTGGTTGCGGCATGCAAACTCTTAGTTGTGGAATGTAGGATCTTGTTCCCTGACAAGGGATCAAACCCAGGTCCCTTGCATTGGGAGAATAGAGTCTTAGCCGCTGGACCACAGAGAAGTCCTCTCTTCAGGTATTTTAAATGCCCCTCTCTCTTCTTCTGGGAACTCTATTGCTTGTACACTGGTATGCTTGATGGTATCCCACAAATCTCTGAGACTTTGCATTTTTCTTTATTGTTTTTTCCTCCCTGTTCTTCAGATTAGACAGTCTCTAGTAATCTAGCATTAGGTTTGCTGGTTATTTTCTTCTGTCAACTCACATGTGCTGTTAAGCCCTTTTGGTGAATTTTTCATTTCCGTTGTTGTACTATTCAACTCCAATTTTTCCACTTGGTTTTCTTTAAGTTTTTTTTTTTTAATGTGGACAATTTTTAAAGTCTTTATTGAATCTGATGCAGTATTGCTTCTATTGTTTTACGTTCTAGTTTTTTTACCTCAAGGCTTGTGGGATCTTAGTTCCCTGATCAAGGATCAAACCCACCAGAGGACTCTTAACCACTGGACTGCCAGGGAAACCTCTGTTTTTATTTTTAAGCCTGAATTTTAGGGGTTACTTTTGGTTCAGCATAGCTAAGTGGTCAGTCAATGATCAGTCAATGATCAATTAATCCAGATTGATCTAGGAAGGCTTATACTCTTTGCTAATGAATCTGTTTATGGGTTAAAGTAGTATTGTTATAATGTTGCATTGCTCCAGATCAAATCAACCCCCTCAGGCAGCAGAGTTGTCAGTCTTCACAGCCTGTTTCACTCTGGTAGAACCTATACCAGGCCATAGGGCTAGGGAGTTGGAGATGGAAGCAGCTACAAGCTAAAACATCACAGCAAGTTTTTCTTGAACTAATTCTTCTCAATCTGTTGTATGCCTCTAGTCAGTTTCCAAAGTCCTAAAATGGTTGTTTTGGGCAATTTTGCTCAGCTTTTTTCTTGCTCTTTTGGGAAAAATTTGCTGAGTTTCTTATTCAGCCATTTTGAAAATCCCTTCAAATGTTTGCCTTCTATTTTTTGTGATCCTTCTGAAACAACTAAGGTTAGCTTTGACTCAGAAAAGGGGAAAAAGAAAGATAGGAACCCATTAAAGAAAATGGAAAGCACCAAGCATAAAACCAAAGGAAAATTTTGATATTCATCCTAATCTAATCTCAAAATTGTAACCTAAAGTAAGTTGAGGTCACAGCTGAGTTCTTCTCCTAAACTCTGGAAGAAGAACTTCTAGATAATTGTGGGGAAAGAGTCATTCTTTTGAAAATATTGAAAATTATTTGGGGGCCAAATTTCCCTAATGAAACTTCATTCTATATCTATCTGTTAATTTGGGCTAAATTCCTTAGTCCTAAACTTAGAGCACAGCACAAAAGGAGAAATGCAATCTCATTTATGTTTTATGCTTTTTTTTTCTTCTAGCATCTAGAAGTTCTCTATGGAAATCATGGAAAGAAAGAGTTATAAAGCGACCTGCAACAGCTCATGCTTTAAGACCAGATCAGATGATTAGTGATCAATTTGCCACAAAAACAAAGGTGTCAGAAATCCAAGATATGCTTCAGGAACTCATAGGTACTGCAATGTTCAATAAACTGGAAAATAATGCTATTAAATATATATCATCAACAACAGTAAACCTTTCTAAAGCTTTGAGTACACTAAATGATGAAGTGAAAGCTATTAACCTCCATACTTCTGATATGTATGCAAGTGAGACAGTTGAAAGAGAACAAGAGATTTCCCTGAAGATCATACAAGATCTCAGTAAAAGAAATGAAATGCTTCAGCAAAAACTTCGAGAAGCAGAAGAAAAATATGAACACCTTATTCGATCCAAAGTTGCAGAGCAACAAGCATTGCCCACATCAACACAGAAAGTGTTACCTGAGCCTTCTCCACAATCAGCCATTAGCCAAGCTGACACAGAAAACAGTTTAGACAGTATTTTGGCCAAAGAATTTGAAAACATGGTAGATGAGGCCCCCAAAAAAGGGACCAAAGGCTTGGGGATCAAGTGGGACTCAACTCATTTATATGCAGCCCAAGGTGAAACAACTCCAGATTTAACTGGCCAGCAGAAAAAATCTTCTGGAGAGATCACTGAAGATATGGTATCAGTGAAGAAAGGTGGTGCCTTTCAGAAAGATGGGGCTGACGAGTTCCAGTCACAGAAAAAAAAGCATACAAAAGGCCCATCTGGGCAGGAGACCTCTGAATCGAATGTGAATGATAATAAAGGTAAACAGAAAGTCACAGGGACCAAACTCGATCACCACTTAGAATTACAAGCACTGGATAAGAAGAGAAAAGAAACAAAATCCTTTCCTGAAACCAAATCAAAGTCACTCACTGAATCAAAAAGTCAACATTTTCCTTCCGATTTCCCTTCTGACAAGAGCCAAGGTGGTAAAAGTGGAACAAGTGGTATACTGGAACAACGCAGGGAGGCTAAGTCCGAACATTCACGGAGTAAAAGTCAAACTTCTACAGAGAATAAAGAGGAGCTCACCACTGAGTCAATGGACAGAGATAGCAGAAATGAGATGAGTAGCACACCAGAGCCATCCAGGTTGAGCAAACTTGACCATTCCTCTGAGAAAATAAAAGGAAAGAAACACCGTATCTCTCCAGGAAGCCCTACAGGAAAAGAAGAAAAATCTGAAGAGAAAGATGTGTCAGTCTTCACGAAGAAATTCAAGTCTCTTGAACTTGCTAAATCAGGTATTCCAGATGGCGAAAGTGAGCAGAGTAACCTAGAAGAATTTCAGAAAGCCGTAGTGTCATTCCTTAAAGAGAAAACTGATTACATAGGAAAGCCCTTGGATAAAAAGACTGTTTCAAAAGAAGAGTTATTATTAAAAAGATCAGAAGTTGAGAAATTAGGAATCATAAAGGCAAAAATGGAGGAATATTTCCAAAAAGTGGCTGAAACTCTGACAAAAATCTTAAGAAAATACAAAGATATAAAAAATGAAGGACGAATTGGAGAGAAAGCTTTGAAACAAAAAAAGGCAGTCTCATTTATGCCAGAACGGCATTCTCAGGAACCAACTAATGCAAAGTCAGAAATTAGCACCTTAATTTCACAGGAGAGGCTTGACCCACTAACTGACAATTTAATACGAATGATCTTGACCGAAATAGAAAGTGAAAGGAATGTTCCAGAAGCCTCAACAGTAGGGACAGACTCTAAAGAGAAAGAAAAACAAGAGCTAGAAAAAAGGAGGTTTGAGATGATAAATAAGAATTTGGAGAAGGAAGAGGCATGGCTCCCAGTGAAGGAGGGAAAGCAAGGGCAACAGAAAGAGAAACAGTGGCAGGAAGAAGAGGTATGGAAGGGACAGCAAAAACACGAGATACAAAAGCAGATCAAGTCAGATGAAAAGCAAAAGCAAAGACAAGAGGAGAGAGAAGGGTATCAGAAGTCAAAGCAGCAGCAGTTGGAAGCATGGAAACAAAAAACGAAACAGCAAGGTGTGCCTTTGGAAGAGGAGAAAGGACAGCAGATGATGCAGGTTCAGAAGGAAGTGAGACATCTGGAGCAAGAAAGCAGTTTGGAGAGAGAGAAGAAGCAGAAGGCAAGGAGAAAGGTAGGGGACTATGAAAGTCAGAAGCAAAAAACCGCAAAGGCGATGAAGACATACGAACAACTAGAAGAGGTGCTCAGTCAGACTTCAATCACATTGTCTCACAGGTGGGAGAGCACACAGAAAGACACGCCGCAGACACACCAAAGAAAAGATTTCATTGGGAATCTTAAGAAATTAGGGGATCTGGCCGAAGGAAAGCATCCCATTCCAATTACTACTCCCATCTCCACACAGTCCTCCTCCCGTGGACCCTCTTCTGTTCCTGGAGCGTCTCTTGCAAAGTCCATCACTCTTACCTCTAGGCTTGCCCAAGCAATGGAAATTGACCTCACTTCTGAAGAGGCCGAGGCACTGGAAACCATGGACAGCTTTAATCAGGTTCAGGCGTTGGGGGAAACTGCTACTCCTAAGATGCCTCGGGGTTTGGGAGTGGCTCTCAGTGCAGAGCAGGCCCAAGCTCTGGGGATTCCTATTACCCCTCAGCAAGCTCAAGCTCAGGGCATCATGCTCACCCCTCAGCAGGTCAAGGCCTTGGGAGTCACTCTCACCCCTGAAGAGGCTCAGGCACCAGGGATCACTCTCACCCCTCAACAGGCCCAGGCACTGGGGATCATTTTCACCCCTGAAGAGGCTCAGGCACCAGGGATCACTCTCACCCCTCAGCAGGTCCTGGCACTGGGGATTCCTATCACCCCTCAGCAGATCCAGGAAGTAGGGGTTTCTCTCACCCCTCAGCAGGCCCAGGCACTGGGGATCACTCTCACCCCTGAACAAGCTCAGGCTCCAGGGATCACTCTCACCCCTCAGCAAGCCCAAGCACTGGGGATACCTGTCACCCTTCAGCAAATTCAAGAAGTAGGTGCTTCTCTCACCCCTCAACAGGCTCAGGCACTGGGGATTCCTGTCACCCCTCAGCAGATACAGAAAGTGGGAGTTTCTCTCACCCCTCAGCAGGCCCAGGCACTGGGAATCATTCTCACCCCTGAACAAGCTCAGGCACCAGGGATCACTCTCACCCCTCGGCAGGTCCAGGCACTGGGGGTTCCTGTCACCCCTCAGCAGGTTCAAGCTCAGGGCATCAGTCTTACCCCTCAGCAGGCCCAGGCACTGGGGATTTCAGTCACCCCACAGCATATCCCGGATGTGGGGGCTTCTCTCACCCCTCAACAGGCTCAGGCTTTGGGGATTCCTATCACTCAGCAGGCTGAAGCTCAGGGCATCACTCTCACCCCTCAGCAAGCCCAGGCACTGGGGATCACTCTCGCCCCTGAACAAGCTCAGGCTCCAGGGATCACTCTCACTCCTCAGCAGGCCCAGGCACTGGGGATCACTCTCACCCCTGAACAAGCTCAGCCACCAGGGATCACTCTCACCCCTCAACAGGCCCAGGCACTTGGGATCACTCTCGCCCCTGAACAAGCTCAGCCACCAGGGATCACTCTCACCCCTCAACAGGCCCAAGCACTTGGGATCACTCTCACCTCTGAACAAGCTCAGCCACCAGGGATCACTCTCACCCCTCAGCAGGCCCAGGCACTTGGGATCACTCTCGCCCCTGAACAAGCTCAGGTTCCAGGGATCACTCTCACCCCACAGCAGGCCCAGGCACTGGGGATCACTCTCGCCCCTGAACAAGCTCAGGCTCCAGGGATCACTCTCACCCCTCAGCAGGCCCAAGCACTTGGGATCACTCTCACTCCTGAACAAGCTCAGGCTCCAGGGATCACTCTCACCCCTCAGCAGGCCCAGGCACTTGGGATCACTCTCGCCCCTGAACAAGCTCAGGCTCCAGGGATCACTCTCACCCCTCAACAGGCCCAAGCACTTGGGATCACTCTCACTCCTGAACAAGCTCAGGCTCCAGGGATCACTCTCACTCCTCAGCAGGCCCAAGCACTTGGGATCACTCTCACCCCTGAACAAGCTCAGGCTCCAGGGATCACTCTCACCCCTCAGCAGGCCCAGGCACTGGGGATCACTCTCGCCCCTGAACAAGCTCAGGTTCCAGGGATCACTCTCACCCCACAGCAGGCCCAGGCACTGGGGATCACTCTGGCCCCTGAACAAGCTCAGCCACCAGGGATCACTCTCACCCCTCAGCAGGCCCAGGCACTGGGGATCACTCTCACCCCTGAACAAGCTCAGGCACCAGGGATCACTCTCACCCTTCAGCAGGCCCAAGCACTGGGGATCACTCTCGCCCCTGAACAAGCTCAGGCTCCGGGGATCACTCTCACCCTTCAGCAGGCCCAGGCACTGGGGATCACTCTCACCCCTGAACAAGCTCAGGCTCCAGGGATCACTCTCACCCCTCAGCAGGCCCAGGCACTGGGGATCACTCTCACCCCTGAACAAGCTCAGGCTCCAGGGATCACTCTCACTCCTCAGCAGGCCCAAGCACTTGGGATCACTCTCACCTCTGAACAAGCTCAGGCTCCAGGGATCACTCTCACCCCTCAGCAGGCCCAGGCACTTGGGATCACTCTCGCCCCTGAACAAGCTCAGGTTCCAGGGATCACTCTCACCCCACAGCAGGCCCAGGCACTGGGGATCACTCTGGCCCCTGAACAAGCTCAGCCACCAGGGATCACTCTCACCCCTCAGCAGGCCCAGGCACTGGGGATCACTCTCACCCCTGAACAAGCTCAGCCACCAGGGATCACTCTCACCCCTCAGCAGGCCCAGGCACTGGGGATCACTCTCGCCCCTGAACAAGCTCAGGCACCAAGGATCATTCTCACCCCTCAACAGGCTCAGGCACTAGGGATTCCTATCACCCCGCAGCAGGCTGAAGCTCAGGGTCTGACTCTCACCCCTCAGCAGACCCAGGATTTGGGGATCCCTGCCACCCCTCAGGGCATTGTCTTTACCCCTCAGCAAGCCCAGGCATTGGGGATCCACATCACCCCTGAGCAGGCGCAGGCTCAGGACATCACTCTTACCCCTCAGCAGTCTCAGGCACTAAGAATCCCTGTCACCATTCCACAAGCTCAGGATTTGGGGGCCCCTTTCACTTTAGGACAGGCTCAAGCATTGGGGGTTTCTCTCTCTCATGAACAGTTTGCAGAATTAGGGGTTCCTCTCACCTCAGATAAAGTGTATACCTTAGAATATCCCCACATCCCAGAACAAATCCAACCTGTGGAAGCTCCTCTCACCCCAGGGGAGGCCTGGTCCTTGGGTATTACTGTTAGGTCTGTGCAGGACCTAACATCAAGAACTCCTCTCATTAAGGAGCAGCCCTTACCACCCTGGGCTAGGCCTCCTTCAGTACATACATTGAAAACTGGGATCTCTTCCATTACTGATAAATCTGTCACAAAACATGCTCCTCACATTTCTAAGGAGTCACCAGTATCATCTGCTGCTACTGCTGAGAAGTCCCCTATATTTGAGGTGCCTTCTACTCCTTTGCATATATCAAGGTTTCCTCTTAAACAAGCCCCCTCTGAGAAATTCTTGGGAATGAGGATTCCTTCAGACCCTGGGAAGCCCCTGGCACCACAGATTTCTCCTTCCTCCAGACAGACCCCAGTGTCTAAGGATCTATCAACCTCTGTTCCGTTCCCAACACCAGTTCCCAGTCCAATATCTGGGCTCTCTCCCACTCCACAGCAGCCCCTTGAACCAGAGGCCCTTCTTAGTTCTAGGCGATTCTTCATATCTAGGGACTCTATGGCTCCCCAGTCGCCTCTGATACAGAAGCCCCTTCTTGACCTCAGACAGCCCCTTATGTCTGGAGTCCCAGTCACCTTTGCACAGATTCCCCAAATCTGGGCTCCTCTCTCTCCTGGGAAGCACTTGGTTCCTGGGACCTCTTCCATCCCTCAAGAGCTCTTGAAATCTAGACCCTTAACACTCTCTGAGAAGTTTCAGGCATCCCAGACCTTTGCCACTCATAAGCAATCTCCTGGGTTACAAGCCCCTTCTACCCTTAGGCAGCATCTGCCACCAGGGACCCTTCCTGGGCACGCTTCCCCACTATGGGTCTCTCCCACCCCTGGGCGTCCCCTGACACCGTTGACTCCCTCAACCCCTGAAAAGCCACAGAAAGGTTTGTCCTCTGCTGTCTCTGAGAAAAGGAAGAAAAGATTGTCAATTATTTCTTCTCTGAAATTGAAATCAGTATCGGTCCATCCCAGTGCTCCAAGTTTCAAGGTAATTCAAGCCCCTTTCACCACTAAGAAGTTCCAAACAGCAGAGGTCTCTGACACTTCTGAAGAAATCCAGATACCCAAAGACCCTTTTGCTGTGAAACAATATAGAATGTTTAAGTCCCATCTCACCGATTACAAGACACCGGTATCACAAGCCCCTTATGTTGATGAGGGGACCCTTCCTGCTACTCTCATTAAGCCTGTAACGCCACTACCTTCTCTTATTACTACTCAACTACTCAAAACACGGCAGAGCTCACCTTCTGAATCGGACCAGAAATCCCAACTTCCCCCTATCAATAAGCCCTGGGTACTGACTTCAGTTTCAGATACCAAGCAACCCAAGATAATGGTGCCCACTTCCTATCCCCAAGAGCTCAAAGAACAGAACTATTTTGTTGATGTGGAGGCTCAGCGGAAGAACCTGATACTCTTAAATCAGGCCACAAAATCTTCTATACTCCCTTCACAGCTACACACAGAAGCTAGGAATCTCATAATTGAGACATTTCATATGGACAAAGTTCGGCTGGGATACCTGTTCCGCAAGTACAATGCCTATAGGCTGATCCAGCGTGCAAGGTAAATATTATGTGTCTAGTTGTCTGATTTAGTCCTGATTTCAAATATCCTCCCTCATTACTCTATCAGTATATATGTATTTGTCAGGTTAGGTATTCTAAAAGACTCTCTTATAGAAGGTTTGTAAGATGGAAGCCTATTTAAGATAGCAAAAGGAGGTATATTTTTTAGAAATAAGAAATGTCATATAACACCCATTTCACTCATATATATCTCTTGCAGAGATTCTAAAATATGTTTTGAGGATCATGGTTGATCTCCAAAATATCAACTTCAAAAGTTTAGAAAGGCTTGCAGTTATTCTGAATTACTTTAATCTTGCATTCACCAAAAGACCTATGATTCTTTTTTTTTTAATTTACTTTTTATTGCAGTGAAGTTGGACAGAAGAGCTATTAAAGTGGGAGATGGCAGGCAGGTTTATGTACTTCGTGTTGCCATGGCAGCTTTGATGCTGGAGTGACCTACAGGAAACATGTTCTAGTCTTGATTTTTAAAATTGAAATTAGCCTGCCATTCTTGGCCTTTGTGTTTGAGGTTGCCAACTTATTATTTTGGGGATTTAAAAAACATTTTTTTTTATTGTAGAAATTCTTTCCCCTTTACAAAATAGTTAATTTATAATACTGTGTTATCTTATTTGGAGAATTTTTCTAACCTAAAATTACAATATGTCAAATTAAGATCTATGATAGAAAAAGCTATCATTAATTATAGGAACAATTTATGTCATTTATTCAGCAAGTATTTATTGAATTCGTACTATTTGGCAAGCACTGCTCTAGATGCTATGGATACAGCAGTGAATAAAACAAAGTACCCTGTTCTCATGATATTTACACTTTTGAGGACTGAATTCATTTGAAAACTAAGCCCTGGAATAACAAGGTGTAAGAGAAAGACATTCAGTGTATAGACAGAAATTCTCATTTCAAGACTGAAATTACCTTAGAACTGTTGAAATATTTTCTACTCCATAGTGTGTTCTTCTCTTCCCAGAATGAATGTTCCTAGTCTTTTGAATCTGTTTTCACACGTGAACACTATCATCCACTTGAGAATTTGAAATAACATGTTTCTGGTCATTCTCCCGTTCATGTCTTTTTTCCTTTGTTATATTAAATTAAAATATTGCATTCACCTGGTGCAGTATTTTAAAAAATACAAATAGAGTGAAAAGCCTCCTTAATAGTCTTATTCTTGGCCATTAGGCCCCTCCTTCAGGGCTACCCAGGTATTCCACCCAGAGATACTTTCCACATATGTAGCAAAGTACATAGGCTCTTTTATCCCACTCTTTATATATTTAAAAATACAATGTTTGATTTTTTCATAACAAGCTAGAATTTAGATATTAATATATAAAGAGTCTACTCATTCATTTTACAGTTTTATAGTACTCCAAAGTCTAGATTCGGAGAAGGCAATGACACCCCACTCCAGTACTTTTGCCTGGAAAATCCCATGGGCGGAGGAGCCTGGTAGGCTGCAGTCCATGGGGTTGCTAAGAGTCGGACACGACTGAGCGACTTCCCTTTCACTTTTCACTTTCATGCATTGGAGAAGGAAATGGCAACCCACCCCAGTGTTCTTGCCTGGAGAATCCCAGGGACGGGGGAGCCTGGTGGCTGCCATCTGTGGGATCACACAGAGTCGGACACGACTGAAGTGACTTAGCAGCAGTAGCAGCAAAGTCTAGATTTACCAGAATTTACTTAACCTTTGATGAGGTTAACATAACATTTATGCTGTTTTTAAAAATGTACTTCAATGAACAATCTTATATATACATATGTATACATGTATGTATGTTCCTAAAAGTAGAACTTCTAAATCAAGGGAAAGCATTTTGTAATTGTGATAAATTTTTGTCAAATTGTTCTCCAAAGAGGTTGGAACAATTTATGTATCGGTCAGTATTATAAAAGAGTATTTCCCCACAAATATTATCAACTTTTTTGTTCATTGTCAATGTAATAGATGAAATATGGCACTTTCATCCTTTCATTTGCATTACTTTTATTATAGGTTGAAGTTAAGCATCTTTTCATAGAGTTAAGAACCATCTGTATTTTATTTTCTGTGAAGATCCTATTCAAATACTTTGCCCATTTTTCAACTGGGTTATCAAGTTGCTTTTTAATTAATTAATTAGTTTTAATTGGAGGCTAATTGCTTTACAATATCAAGGTGGTTTTGCCATGTATCGACATGAATCAGCCATGGGTGCACATGCGTCCCCTCATCCTGAAGCCCCTTCCCACCTCCCTCCCGACTCCTCCCCCTGGGTTGTCCCAGAACACCAGCTTTGAGCGTCCTGCTTCATGCTTTGAACTTGCACTGGTCATCTGTTTTACATAGGGTAACAGACTTGTTTCAGTGTTATTCTTTCAAATCATCCCACCCTCCCCTTCTTCCACATAGTCCAAAAGTCTGTTCTTTACATCTGTGTCTTTTTTGTTGTCTTACATATAGGGTTGTTGTTACTGTCTTTCTAAATTCCATATATACGTGTTAATATTCTGTATTGATGTTTCTCTTTCTAACTTACTTCACTCTGTATAATAGGCTCCAGTTTCATCCACCTCATTAGAACAGACTCAAATGTGTTCTTTTTTTGATATAGCTGAGTAATACGCCATTGTGTATATGTACCACAACTTTCTTATCCATTTGTCTGCTGATGAACATCTAGGTTGCTTCCATGTCCTGGCTATTGTAAACAGTGCTGCAATAAACATTGGGGTACATGTGTCTCTTTCAATTCTGGTTTCCTCAATGTGTATGCCCAGAAGTGGGATTGCTGGGTCATACGGCAGTTCTATTTCCAGTTTTTTAAGAAATCTCCACACTGTTCTCCATAGTGGTTGTACTAGTTTGCATTCCCACCAACAGTGTAAGAGGGTTCCCTTTTCTCCACACCCTCTCCAACATTTATTGTTTGTAGACTTTTTGATAGCAGCCATTCTGACTGGCCTGAGATGGTACCTCATTGTGGTTTTGATTTGCATTTTTCTGATAATGAGTGATGTTGAGCATCTTTTCATGTGTTTATTAGCCATTTGTCTTCTTTGCAAAGATGTCTCTTTAGTTTTTTTGCTCGATTTTTGATTGGGTCATTCATTTTTCTGGTATTGAGCTACATATGCTGCTTCAATATTTTGGAGATTAATTGTCAGTTGGCTTCATTCGCTATTATTTTCTCCCATTCTGAAGGCTGTCTTTTTACCTTGCTTACAGTTTCCTTTGTTGTGCAAAAGCTTTTAAGTTTAATTAGGTCCCAATTGTTTATTTTTGGTTTTATTTCTGTTGCTTTTTTAATTGATTTCTGGGACCTGTTCAAATATTGAGAAAATTAGACCCTTGTCTGTGATATAAACTACAAAACTTTCCCCGCTTGTGTTTAGACTCTCCTTTTGGTGGGTTTTGCTTTCTAAATAATTTATATTTTTATATGTTTATATTCAGTTCAGTTCAGTCGCTCAGTAGTGCCCAGCTCTTTGTGACTCCATGAACTGCAGCACACCAGGCCTCCCTGTCCATCACTAACTCCCGGAGTTTACTCAAACTTTTGTTCATTGAGTTGGTGATGCCATCCAACCATCTCATCCTCTGTCATCCCCTTCTCCTCCTGCCCTCAATCTTTCCCAGCATCAGGGTCTTTTCAAATGAGTCGGTTCTGCGCATCAGGTGGCAAAAGTATTGGAGTTTAAGCTTCAGCATCAGTCCTTCCAATGAATATTCAGGACTGATTTCCTTTAGAATGGACTGGTTGGATCTCCTTGCTGTCCAAGGGACTCTCAAGAGTCTTTTCCAATACCACAGTTCAAAAGCATCAATTCTTCAGCACTCAGCTTTGTTTATAGTCCAACTCTCACATCCATACGTAACTACTGTAAAAATCATAGCCTTGACTAGACGGACCTTTGTTGGCAAAGTAATGTCGCTGCTTTTTAATATGCTGTCTAGGTTGGTCATGACTTTCCTTCCAAGGAGTAAATGGCTTTTAATTTCATGGCTTGAATCACCATCTGCAGTGATTTTGGAGCCCCCCAAGATAAAGTCAGCCACTGATTCCACTGTTTCCCCATCTATTTGCCATGAAGTGATGGGACCAGATGCCATGATCTTAGTTTTCTGAATGTTGAACTTTAACACAACTTTTCACTCTCCTCTTTCACTTTCATCAAGAGGTTCTTTAGTTCTTCTTCACTTTCTGCCATAAGGGTGGTATCATTGGCATATCTGAAGTTATTGATATTTCTCAAGGAAATCTTGATACCAGCTTGTGCTCCCTCCAGCCCAGCGTTTCTCATGATTTACTCTGCATAGAAGTTAAATAAGCAGGGTGACAATATACAGCCTTGACGTACTCCTTTTCCTATTTGGAACCAGTCTGTTGTTCCATGTCCAGTTCTAACTGTTGCTTCCTGACCTGCATACAGGTTTCTCAGGAGGCAGGTCAGGTGGTCTGGTATTCCCATCTCTTTCAGAATTTTCCAGTTGATTGTGATCCCCACAGTCAAAGGCTTTGGCATAGTCAATAAAGCAGAAATAGATGTTTTTCTGGAACTCTCTTGCTTTTTCAATGACCCAGCAGATGGCAATTTGATCTCTGGTTCCTCTGCCTTTTCTAAATCCAGCTTGAACATCTGGAAGTTCATGGTTCACATACTGTTGAAGCCTGTCTTGGAGAATTTTGAGCATTATTTTACTAGTGTGTGAGATGAGTGCAATGGTGCAGTAGTTTGAGTATTCTTTGGCATTGCCTTTCTTTGGGATTGGAATGAAAACTGACCTTTTCCAGTCCTGTGGCCACTGCTGAGTTTTCCAAATTTGCTGACATATTGAGTGCAACACTTTCACAGCATCATCTTTCAGGATTTGAAATAGCTCAACTGGAATTCTATCATCTCTGCTAGGTTTGTTCACAGTGATACTGCCTAAGGGCCCACTTGACTTCACATTCCAGGATGTCTGGCTCTAGGTAAGTGATCACACCATCATGATTATCTGGGTCATGAAGATCTTTTTTGTACAGTTCTTCTTTGTATTCTTGCCACCTCTTCTTAATATATTCTGCTTCTGTCAGGTCCATATCATTTCTGGCCTTTATTGAGCCCATCTTTGCATAAAATGTTCCCTTGGTATCTCTAATTTTCTTGAAGAGATCTCTAGTCTTTCCCATTCTATTGTTTTCCTCTATTCCCTTTGCATTGCTCGCTGAGGAAGGCTTTCTTATCTCTCCTTGCAGTTCTTTGGAACTCTGCATTTAAATGAGTGTATCTTTCCTTTTCTCCTTTGCTTTTTGCTTCTCTTCTTTTCATAGCTATTTGTAAGGCCTCCTTAGACAGCCATTTTGCTTTTTTTCATTTTTTTTTTCTCTTGGGGATGGTCTTGCTCCCTGTCTCCTGTACAATGTCATGAACCTCTGTCCATAGTTCATCAGGCACTCTGTCTATCCAATCCAGTCCCTTAAATCTATTTCTCACTTTCACTGTATAATCATAAGGATTTGATTTGGGTCATACCTGAATGGTCTAGTGGTTGTCCCCACTTTCTTCAATTTATGTCTGAATTTGGCAATAAAGAGTTAATGTTTATATTAATATTTTCAATAATGCATTGTGCCTTATTTTAAAAAGCCCTTTCCACTCTGAGAAATATATTTTTTAAAAATTATTTTGAGATTTCTTTTAGTACTTTAATAGTTGATTATTAGTATTTTGGGGCTTCCCAGGTAGTACAAGTACTTTCTTCAATTTACATCTAAATTTTGCAATAAGGAGTTCATGATCTGAGCCACACTCAGCCCCCAGTCTTGTTTTTGCTGACTATATAGAGCTTCTCCATCTTTGGCTGCAAAGAATATAATCAATCTGATTTCAGTATTGACCATCTGGTGATGTCCACATATAGAGTCTTCTCTTGTGTTGTTGGAAGAGGGTGTTTGCTATGACCAGTGCATTCTCTTGGCCTCTTTCTGTTAGCCTTTGCCCTGCTTCATTCTGTAATCCAAGACCAAATTTTCATGTTACTCCAGGTATCTCTTGACTTCCTACTTTTGCATTCCAGTCCCCTCTGTTGAAAAGAACATTTTTGGGGGGATGTGTTAGTTCTAGAAGGTCTTGTAGGTCTTCATAGAACCGTTCAACTTCAGCTTCTTCAGCATTACTGGTTGGGACATAGACTTGGATTACTGTTATTTGCTGTAGTTTTATTTTTATGATGCTGAGTCTTTGTGATAGTTATTATTACTGTTTCCTAGTACTTGTCCTTGAGATGTGAGCAGAATTAATGTGTGTCTTTTCTGCGCTAAGCTTGCCATTGTCAGTTGGAGACCCTCTAGAGTCTCCTTTTCCATTGGCATGATAAGCTATAGTGTTCAAGGTGATGGCTGTTCTGTTAGCCTGTGTTCCTAAGAGTCTAAAATGAAGTTCTTTTCGGCAAAGCTATGATGGATTTGTACTATGAGCAACAGATAAACTTTTGTTGTTTATAATCATTGAGATTTGGGGATTATTTGCTAAAACAGCAAAACCTAGCTTATCTTTACTAACATAGTCTTCCTATTCAAGAAAATGATATACGTTTTTTTCTGTTCAGGGTGTGTGTGTATGTGTGTGTGTATGTGTTCTGTTGGAGTTTTTAAAGTTTTCATCTAGCTCTTGAATATTCTTTCATAAGTATATATCTTGGTAGTTTTTATTTTTGATGTTATAAACAGACTCTCTCCTTCTATGACATCTTCTAACTGGTTGTTATTGATATAAAGGAAAGCCAGATTTCTCTATATCAATTTCATATGCAGCCATCTTACTGTATTCAAAAGCATGTGATCATTTTTCAGTTGATATTCTTGAGTTTTCCAATTACATAAACATATCCCTCGTAAATAATAATGTTTTTACATCTAGATTTTTCCAATTTTTAAATATCTCATTTCTGTTTCTTGACTGCCTGAATTGATTAGGACCTTAAGAACTGTATTAAAAAATATTGGTGATGTGGCCACCACCACCAGGCCACCTTTGCTCATTTGACTTTCTCAGAGTAACAGCTGGTAGTGCCCTTCCGTGGCCTAATGTTATTTTTTTCTAAGAAAAATTCACCTTCAAGAATGTTTAAAAGGATTGTTTATATTTATATTTTACTTTCTAAAAAAGCTGCAAAACATCTTTAACCTTAATCAATTTCATTTTGAGGGGAGTTATTTTATCCATTCCTTTGTAACTCAGAATGCCAAAATGTAAGTCATTCTTTCACTGCTAATTACTAAAATGTAAATATGAATTGATTAAAAATGTAATGATGATAGAGGACATCATTCTAGTATCTGTCACTAAAAAATGCTGGCTTTTGGGTTGAAATACATTGTATCATATTAAAGAAGTATCCTTCAGCTCCTGTTTCATTATTTCTTTAAAATCAAGAGTGGATGTTTAATTTTGTTAAGTTTATTAAATTACATTTTGTTAAATATGATTTCAGCACTTCATTTTCATGGTTATCAGAGAAAATATTTTCTCCTAAGATTTATTAATATGACTAATGTTTTAAACTATCATTGCATCCTTAGAATAAATCCTATTTGTATTGGGTTGGCAAAAAATTTGATTGGGTTTTTCTTCAGTATCTTACAGAAAAACCTGAATGAACATTTTGGCCAACCCAGTATCCTTCTTTGAGTGTGTTACATTTGCTAATATTTTATTTAGGACTTTATTTTGTACTGATATCCATTCATAAGTTTGACTGGTAGTTTATTTATTTATTTTTGGTGCTTTCTTTGTCAAATTTTGGTATAATTTTAAGTTTTGGTATAATTTTAAGTCTGGCATCATTTTAAAAATGTGAAAACTTTCTTTTCTATGCTGTAAAACAATTTAATGATAAAATTAGCTGTTCTTTTTAAGTTTGACAGATTTTACCTATGATACTATATGAACTTGGTGCTTTTGTGGGAAATTCTTTGACAATTTAATTTTTATATGGCAATTAAATTTGTTTATAATTATTGAAGATTTTGAAGACCTAAGTGACATGATGTGACCTGTTTTGGTAAAATCATTTAAAAACTGAAATAGATAGATCAACATATCATAATATTTAATTTATACACATAACTTTAATCCCATCAAGGATCAATTCATTCATTTTTCAGTAAGCTCTTCTTTAATATTTAATATTATAATGATCAAATCAGCAACAAGTCTAACAAGGAATTACATACTGACAGATGAACAATTCCATAATAAAAATGGCTGAGTCAAGAAGACTGTAACATTGTATTGGAAAGAAAATGTAAACTATAATAATATAAATTATTTTTGAATAAAGACATTTTTGTAGAGCCTCTGTAAGTAAATATTTCATATTTAAATACTATAATACTGTTTTAGAGTTATATTACCACATGATCAGTATTAATATACCTGAGAAGCAATGATGGAGAGGATATAAAATTATACCATGTGCTAATAATGAAACATTTCATTTCCGTATGTATTGAAGAAAGTTCTTAAAGATACTAAATGTGGTAGTGATAGATAGGATTTAACTTATCATTTAGTTCATCATCAACATTTTTAAGAATATGACAGGGACTGAGTTAGGCCCAGGGGGTGGAGGGTGAAAGGATACAAAAATGTTGTATCCTTCCATATCTCTGCCTCGAGGGCACACATAGTCTCCTCAGAAACAATCACACAAACAGATGACTATATAGTATGAGGTGGAAAGAACAATGATGGTATATCACCAACTCCATACAGAAGACTGAGCAGACACGAGAGTTAGGTGAAGCTTCTAGGCGTTCAGACTTTTGAATTATGTCTCAAAGAACTAGTGAGAGTCATTAAGGCAGCAAAGGCAGAGAGTCTAGCAGAACAAAGAAAGGAAGCAAGACGCAAAGTGTGTGTATGTGTGTGTGTGAAAAGAGTAATTGTTTCAAGGAATGGTTCACTATATCCACATAAGATGGCGGCAAATTTAAATGAAAAATGTTTTGTGTGTTCTGATTGCTTCACCAACTGGCCATTCCTCCATCTCTCTCCCTCTCCTTGGGCCTCTCTATCCCCTGAGATACAAATAATAATGAAGTTAGGCCAATTAATAACCCTACAAAGGCCTCTAAGTTTTAAAGTGGAAGGACGAGTCTCAAGTCTCTCACTTTAAGTCAAAAGCTAGATTATGAATGAACTTAGCAAGCAAACCAAGTTGAAAGCCAAGAAAGGCTGAAAGCTAGGCCTTTTGCACCAATTAGCTAAGTTGTGAATGCAAAGGAAAGTTCATGAAGGAAATCAAGAGTGCTACTCTAGTGAATCTTACAAATGATAAGAAAGACAGTCTTACTGCTGATGTGAAGAAAATTTTAGTAGTATGGATAGAAGATCAAACCAGCCACAACATTCCCTTAATGGAAAGCCTTATCTAGATGAACGCCCTAATTCTCTTCAATTCTATGAAGGCTGAAAGAATTGAGGAAGCTGCAGAAGAACATTTAAAGCTAGTAGAGGTTGATTTATGATGTTTAAGGAAAGAAGCCTCTTCATTACATCAAATGCAAGGTGAAGCAGCAAGTGCTGATACAGAAGCTGTAGCAAGTTATCCAGATATAGCTAAAATAATGAAGGCGGGTACATTAAAAAAAGCAACAGTTAGAACTGGACATGGAACAACAGACTGGTTCCAAATAGGAAAAGGAGTACGTCAAGGCTGTATATTGTCACCCTGCTTATTTAACTTCTATGCAGAGTACATCATGAGAAACGCTGGGCTGGAAGAAGCACAAGCTGGAATCAAGATTTCCTGGAGAAATATCAATAACCTCAGATATGCAGATGACACCACCCTTATGGCAGAAAGTGAAGAGGAACTAAAAAGCCTCTTGATGAAAGTGAAAGAGGAGAGTGAAAAAGTTGTGTTAAAGTTCAACATTCAGAAAACTAAGATCATGGCATCTGGTCCCATCACTTCATGGCAAGTAGATGGGGAAACAGTGTCAGACTTTATTTTGGGGGGCTCCAAAATCACTGCAGATGGTGATTGCAGCCATGAAATTAAGAGACACTTACTCCTTAGAAGGAAAGTTATGACCAACCTAGATAGCATATTGAAAAGCAGAGACGTTACTTTGCCAACAAAGGTCCATCTAGTCAAGGCTATGGTTTTTCCAGTGGTCATGTATGGATGTGAGAGTTGGACTGTGAAGAAAGCTGAGCGCTGAAAAATTGATGCTTTTGAACTGTGGTGTTGGAGAAGACTCTTGAGAGTCCCTTGGACTGCAAGGAGATCCAACCAGTCCATCCTAAAGGAGATCAGTCCTGAATATTCATTGGAAGGACTGATGCTAAAGCTGAAACTCCAGTACTTTGGCCACCTCATGCGAAGAGTTGACTCATTGGAAAAGACTCTGATGCTGGGAGGGATTGGGGGCAGGAGGAGAAGGGGACGACAGAGGATGAGATGGCTGAATGGCATCACTGACTCGATGGACATGAGTTTGAGTGAACTCCAGGAGTTGGTGATGGACAGGGAGGCCTGGCATGCTGCAGTCCATGGGGTCGCAAAGAGTCGGACACGACTGAGCGACTGAACTGAACTGAACTGACACTAAAAAAAAAACATATTTTCAATATATATAAAACAGTCTATATGGGAAGAATATGCCATCTAGGATTTTCATAGCTACAGAGGATTAGTCAATGCCTGGTTTCAAGGATTCAGAGCTTCAGACAGGCTGACTTCCTTGGTAGAGACTAATGCAGCTGGTGACCTTTATTTGAAGCCAACGCTCATTAACCACTTCAAAAATCCTTTGGCTTTTCAGAATTATGCTAATTCCACTCTCCCTATGTTCTATCAATGAAACAACAAAGCTTAGATGACAGCACAACTGTTGACAACACGGTCTACTAAATATTTTTCTGAGCAGAATGTTGAGCATTCTGCTCAGAAGAAAAGATTATTTTTATAAAAGATTATTAAAATATTACTCCTCATTGACAATGCGCCTGGTCACCCAAGAGCTCTAATGAAGATGCAGAATGATTTTATGATGTTTTCATGCCTGCCAACACAGTATTCACTCTGCAACCCACGGATCAAGGAGTAATTCTACCTTTCAAGATATTTAAGTCTTATTATACATTTCATAAGGTTATACAGTAGCTGCCATAGATAATGATTTCTTTGATGGATCTGGGCAAAGTCAATTGAAAACCTTCTGGAAAGCATTCACCTTTCTAGATACCATTAAGGTCAGTCATAGGATTTGCCTGGCAGTCCAGTGGTTAAGAATCCACCTTGCAATGCAGGGGACGCAGCTTTGATCCCTGGTCAGGGAACTAAGATCCCACTGCAGAGCAACTGAGCCTGCGTATCGCCACTATTGAGCCCACGTGTCACAACTAGAGAGTCCATACACTAACAAAGATCCTGCCTGCTGCAACTAAGATTCAATGCAGCCAAAATAAATATTTTGTTTAAAAGATCATTCATGATTCATAGAAAGAAGGCAAAATATCAACATGAACCGGAGTTGAGAAGATGATTCCAGCCTTCATGGATGACTTTGAGGTGTTCAAGACTTCAGAGGAAGAAGTAACTGCAGATGTGGTGGGAATAGCAAGAGAACTAGAATTAAAAGTGGAGCCTAGTGATGTGACTGGATTGCTGGAATCTCATGATGAAACTTGAACAGATGAGGAGCTGCATTATGGATGAGCAAAGAAAGTGCTTTCCTGAGATGGAATCTATTTCTGATGAAGGTGCTGACAAGATTGCTGAAATAACAACAAAGGATGTAGAATATTACATAAACTTCATTCATAAAGTAGTAGTAGGGTTTGAGAGGACTGACTCCAATTTAAAAAAAAATTCTACTGTGGGTAAAATGCTACCAAATAGCATTGCACACTACAGAGAAATCATCCATAAAAGACATCCATAAAAGGACAAGTCAATGATATGGCAAACTTCATTGTTGTCTTATGTTAAGAAATCGCCAGGGCTTCCCTGATAGTTCGGTGGTAAAGAATCCACCTGCCAATGCAAGAAACATGGGTTTGATCCTTGATCCAGTAAGTCCCACGTTCCTTGCAGCAACTAAGCCCATACACCACAACTATTGAGCCTGTGCTCTAGAGTCTGGGAGCTGCAACTACTGAGCACACATGCTGCAGCTACTGCAGGCTGCAAGCTCCAGAGCCCATGCTCAGGGACAAAGGAAGCCGCTGCAGTGAGAAACCCACGCACTCCAGCTAGAGAGCAGCCCCCGTTGCTGCAACTAGAGAAAAGCCCACGCAGCAACGGAGACTCAACACGCCATAAATAAATAAATAAAATTATTTTAAAAAAAGAAATCACCAAAGCCACCCAAATTTTCAGCAGCTACTACCTAATCAGTCAGCAGTCATCAGCTCTGAGGCAAAACTCTCCCAGCTCAGATGTTGGTTAGCACTCTTTAGCAATAAACTTTTTATTTATTAAAAACAGAAATATAGTTAATTCAAAATGTTGCATTAATTGTAGAGTGATTCAGTTATACATATATATATGTGTGTGTGTATATATATATATATATATTCTTTTTCAGATTCTTTTCCATTATAGGTTATTACAAGAAACTGAGTATAGTTTCCTGTGCTGTACAGGTCCTTGTTTACCTGTTTCATAAATAGTAATGTGTGTAGTTCAGTTCAGTCACTCAGTCATGCTCGAGTCTTTGTGACCCCATGAACTGCAGCACTCCAGGCTCCCCTGTCCATCACCAACTCCCAGAGCTTACTCTAACTCATGTCCATTGAGTTGGTTATGCCATCCAACCATCTCATCTTCTGTCATCTCCTTCTCCTCCTGCCTTCAATCTTTCCCAGCATCAGGGTCTTTACAAATGAGTCAGTTCTTTGCATCGGGTGGCCAAAGTATTGGAGTTTCAGCTTCAGCATCAGTCCTTCCAATGAATATTCAGGACTGATTTCCTTTAGAATGGACTGGTTGGATCTCCTTGCTGTCCAAGGGACTCTCAAGAGTCTTCCCCAACACCACAGTTCAAAAGCATCAGTTCTTTGGTGCTCAGCTTTCTTTTTAGTTCAACCCTCACATTCACACATGACTACTGGAAAAACCATAGCTTTGACTAGATGGACCTTTGTTGGCAAATGTGTATATGTGTATATATGTGTAAATGTGTATATGTTAATCCCAAACTCCTAATTTATCTCCCCCACCCCCTGGTTACCCTTTTAGTAGCCATAAGTTTATTTTCTATGTCTGTGAGTCTATTTCTGTTTTGTAAATAAGTATATTTGTATCTGTTTTCTTTTTTTGGCCTTCTCTGACTAGGAGTCTAATCCCTGCCCTTTGTAGTAGAAGCACAGAATCCTAATCACTGGACTACCAGGAAATTCCCTGTATTATTTTTTTAGATTCCAAATATAAATGATATCATATGATATTTATCTCTCTGTGTCTGACTTATTTCACTTAATATGATAATCTCTATCTAGGTCCATCCAAATGCTGCAAATGGCATTTCATTTTTTATGGCTGGGTAATATTCATATATATATGTGTATATATATATATATATATATATATACACACACACCCCACATCTTTATCCATTCATCTGTTAATGAACATTAGGTTGCTTCCGTGTCTTGGTTACTACAAACAGTGCTGCTATAAACACTGGGTGCATGTATCTTTTCAAATTAGAGTTTTCTCTGGATATATGCCCAGGAGTGGGATTGTAGGATCATGTGGTAACTCTTTCTAGTTTTTTAAGAAAACTCCATATTGTTCTCCATAATGCCTATAGCGTCTATACCAATTTACATCCCCATTGACAGTGTAGGAGGGTAGTAATAGTTTTATATCCAAATCTTAGTCATATTTTCTCTTTAATGTCAGGAAGAGCTTGGTTCAAATTTCTAGTTCTGAACGTCTCTAAGATTTTAATGTGCTGACTCAAATTTGTAAAACTGATGATGTAATGATATATACTTCAAAGAATGATTGTGATGGTTAAATGAAATAATATATTTTAAACTATTAAAATGTTTTATTTAACATAAATTTTAAAATAGAAACATCTCCAGCACAATGATTGATGCATAGTAGATGCTCAGTAAATGTTAAAGCACCTTCCTTTGAATCATAATTCTATATCAAATACTATAAAATATTTATTAGAATGAGGGCAGTATTTTACCAATATAAGTACAATTTGCTAAAAGAGTGGGAACAAGCGGTAGAAAGAAATGAACAAAAGTGTTTCTAGATAGAAAATTTTAAATAATGAGACACCTCAGTGGTTGCTATTGGAGTGGGTGATTAGATATTGAATTATATTTTAAAACACATAAACAATAAAATTTCTAAGTTTGAAATGAAACTGCAAACTTTTCCAAGTAGGGACATATAATTTCAATAAGGAAAAACTATGGGAAAAGTCTAAAAGACTGTGTGAATAGAGAGAAAAATGGCAGGAAAGATTTGACATGGAAAATAAGACTTATTGGGAAGATTTAATACATAGCATAGTGATTATAGTCAACAACACTGTATTTATGGGGACTTCCCTGGTGGTCCAGTGTTTAAGAATCCACCTTCCAATGCAGGGAACACAGGTTCAGTCCCTGGTCCAGGAACTAAGATTCCACTTGCAGAGGGAAAACTAAGCCAGTGCTCCGCAACTAGAGAATCTCATGCTCTGCAACCAAGAACCCATGTACTGCAATGAAGAGCCAGTGCAGCAAAAAAAACAAAACAAAACTATGCTTGTAGACTTCAAAGTTGCTAAGAGACCAGATCTTAATTTTTCTTATCACAGGAAAGAAATGATGATTATGTGATTAGCTAACACTACAGTGGTAATCATATTGCAGTATATAAATGTATCATCAAATCAACACATTATACACCTTAAACTTAGTTTAAATTTATATCTCAATTTTATATAAATATAAAATACCTCAATTATAAATATACACAGTCACTTATATCTCAAATACATATGAAATATGGTTATTAGAATGCTACCCAACTGGTTAATTGAGAACACCTTTATTTATAGGAATGGATGTGATAGGAATTTGGTAACACATGGAGAAATGATGCAGGAGATGCATGTGTATGATTCCATGTGATTAAAAACACATGTAATCACAGGGAACTATGCTTATATCTTGCAATAACCTATAACGGAAAAGAATCAGAAAGAGACTGTACATACATTTATAATATTTATACTATTTATACACATGTATATTTATAAATAACTGAATCACTTTGCTGTGACACAACATTGTAGATCAACTATACTTTTCAATAAGAAAACTGGAAAAAAACACATGTAATAAATATGATCATAGAAGTAGAAAAATAAAAATCACCTATGGAATATGAAAAAAAATGCTAAGGCTATTGGAAAATTAATTTTAAATGAAATAACTTAGAAAGCTAATATATTTATTAAATGACCCATATATACAGTACATTCTATGCTATTAATTATAACCCATAAAGGAAACCTAAACATTATTCCCTTCCCCCCACAATCTCTCTATATATGTATATGTGTTGCACTAAGTCGCTTCAGTCATTTCTGGCCTGACTCTTCCCTACCCGCCAGGCTCCTCTGTCCATGGGATTCTCTAGGCAAGAACACTGGAGTGGGTTGCCATGCCCTCCTCCAGAGGCTCTTCCCCTCCCAGGGACTGAGCATGCATCTCCTGCAGCTCCTGCTTGCAAGCAGATTCTTTACCACTGAGCCACTGGGGAAGCCCCTCTATATATGAAAAACACATTTATTTAGAAAAACATCTTCAGTGTGTTCTCATTGCCTACCTTCCCCTAAATCCAAACTCCACAACATACCTTTTTTTTAAAGCCTTTCATAAACCAGCTGTTTCAGTCTTATCCCCCAATATGTATCCTTTCACGTATCTGCGGTTTAAAAAGTTCCATACTATTCACCACTCCCAAAATATAACTTTCATTGTTTTGCCGGTATTTATAGTATTCCCTCAATCTGGAATTCTTCATCCCCTTTTTCTCAGACTTTAGTGGCTGTAAGGTTTACCTAAGATTTTGTTTAAATACAGATCCTGAAGCCTACCACCAAGCTTTTTTATTCAAAAGGTCTGGGGAGGTACCCTGGAATCTGCATATTCAACGAGTACCACTCTCCCTCCTCCCCACAAGATGAATCAGTCCAGGTGATTAGGGTCCACACTTGGAGAAATATTGTTATTGTGGGAAGAAAGATCTGGGTTTGCTTCCCAAATCTGTTATTAATTAATTATGTGACTTTTGAAAACTTGTTCAGATTCCTTTTCCTCTCCTGTAGAATGGGGATGGCAAAAAAACTATCTAGGCCCAAATGTTGTGGCACAAAAAAACAGAGAGTACTACATCCTCCGGATCGTATTTAGCATTTTCCTATGGAGCCTTCTTTATTCCTCTTGTTAGAATTAACTATGTTTTCCTTTTTGCTCAAACAGATCAACTGCTATTTAGCATTTATTTCATTCTCTCTCTGACACAGTTAATTCTTATGAGTCTTCTAACCTGGCTTGTAAGTGCTTTGAAGGCAAGGACAGTCTTTTTCAAGGTATTAAATACCTTCTATATGTCTTATATATATCACTACTAAAATATTACTGTATTTTAAGAGAAGGCAATGCCAACCCACTCTAGTACTCTTGCCTGGAAAATCCCATGGACAGATTTTCCATCCTGGTAGGCTACAGTCCCTGGGGTCGCAAAGAGTTGGACATGACTGAGCAACTTCACTTTCTTTAAAAAATAATAAGCAATACTACTGTAACACTAAAAACTCTGTGCAGAGTTAAATAAAAATTTGACAGTCATATAGAGTTTTGAAAGTTTAGTCATATAGGGAACTAGATGATGGTCACATTAAGCAAGCCTGCCACCCCTCTACCATCTCTACTTACTAAGGATGAGGTGAGAATGGAAAGTAACTGAGGCCAGGTTTGCTGAGTTAGTGTCAGTAATATCAACCTAATTCTTGTTAATTTTTCCAAGAAACAACATAATTAAACGATTACAAGCCATCCAGATTACTGGAAGAAGTTATGAGACCCAGAACCTCTACATAATGCTGAAGAGAATTGATGATTATCAAAAAAAGATAATGCAGATCTGGACAGAGAAGCAGAATTCTCTAGAGCAGAAACGGAATCAGTGCCTAAGGAAAATGATGTACTTATTCAGCCAGGTAATCTGTTTTCTATTTCTTCTCCCCAGTCTGTTGTAAGAAAAGTGAAAGGGGCAGGTTTTGAAAATATTAATAACAATTCCCTAGAGATACCAAGTATATTAGTTCCCTGTGCTGCTGTTAACATATTACAAATTTCATGGCTTAAAAACAACAGAAATGTATTCTCTTACATTTTGGTTCCTTCCAGATGCTCTGAGGGAGAAATTTGTTCCAAGCTTCTCTTCTAGACTCTGGTGGCTATAGACAATCCTTGGCATTCCTTGGCTTGTCGTTGCATAACTCCAGTCTCTGCCTCTGTCTTTTCCGTGGCCTTCTGCCCAGTGTGTTTTTTGTTCTTTCCTATTATAAAGCCAATGTATCATTGGATTTAGGACCCATCTGATTAAACCAGGATGATCTCATCTTGAGATCCTTAACTTAATTATATCTATTGATGGTGGTGTTTAGTTGCTCAGTCATGTCAACTCTTATGCAACCCTATGGACTATAGCTTGCCAGGCTCCTCTGTCCATGGGATTTCCCAGGAAAGCATACTGGAGTGGATGGCCATTTCTTACTCCAGGGGATCTACCCGACCCAGAGACTGAACTCATATCTCTTGCATCTCCTGCACTGGCAGGCAGATTCTTTACCACTGTGCCACCTGGAAGCCTGTAAGAATGGGAGAGACTTCCAGAAATGCTCAACTCCTTCCTAGTCAACCCACATTTACCAGCCTCTAGATATGAAAACTCTTGAAGTCATTGCTCTCCAAATGATTCTTGGTGTTTACTTCTTTCCTCAAAACTATTAGAAAGCAAGTTTTAATATCAAGCATTTACAAAAAAGGAGATGAGTTAATTAACTTGCTTACAGAGTACCAGGCACAGAAGATCCTGTTAAACTCTGACATTCACCCAGTGTGAATGGGCGCATTCATTCTGATAACCGTCAGTATTGCTTTTGGAAGTGATAGTGACCTTCCAAAGTTACAGAGCTGAGATTAGAGTTCTTTGCTCTGGAATTACATGCTGCCCTTACTTTCTCCAACATGCAGCTCTGGAATGTTTTTGGAGTTCTAGGAATATTTTCTATTTATACATCATTCTGTTTCACTAAAGTAATTAATTAATAAGATTAGCTTACTTGCTACTCTAGAAGGTACAGAGAAACTTCTCATTATAGACATGCATGTTGTGAATTTTTTAGAAGTTACTTTTTTTTTTGGTCGTGCCACACAGCCTGCAGGATATGTTTCTCAACCAGGGATTGAACCCAGGCCTGGAATGAAAGCCTAGAATTCTAACCACTAGGCAATCAGGGAACTCTCCAGAAATTACATTATAAGTTACAATATATAAATATTAAAACTCTCTCACCTTAAAAATGAATATTTTTGACAATTGTGGGTTTGGAAAGTATGACCAATGTAGATGGAGTAAGTGAATTGGCAACGTCATGAGCTGTCTAACAGGAATGACGATGTCTAGGGCATTTCAAAAGATGAATAAAGGTCTGGGGTCAGAAAAGCTAGAATCTAGATAATGAAGTAGGTATGAAGGTATTAAGAAAGGAGAGGGAAAAACAAAAGGAATCAAAGGGTAGAAATGCATAAATACCTTACACTGAATCAGAATGGTGGTCAAGAAGTTGGTTCTGCTACCAGATTGGCTTTACTACATACTAGCTAAGAGACCTTGGGCAAGCCACTTAAATTTTCTGAGCTTCATATTCCCATATGTAAGGCAAGGATAATAATAGCACCTATCTCATAAGACTGTAAATATTAAATGAAAGTGAAGTTGCTCAGTCGTGTCCGACTCTTTTCGACCCTATGGACTGTAGCCCCACAGGCTCCTCCGTCCATGGGATTTTCCAGGTAAGAATACTGGAGTGGGTTGTCACTTCCTTCTCCAGGGGATCTTCCTGACCCAGGGATCAAACTCAGGTCTCCCACACTGCAGGCAAGTTAACATATAGAAAGATCTGACAGTTAATGTTAGCTATCATTACATTTGCACAGTGCTTCTTCACAATTTGTGAAGTTTTCCAAACATATTATACAACTCTCACAACAACCTTGTATTATTATTCTTGTTTTAGAAATGAGAAGAAAGAAGTGCTGATAAAATTGGCAACTAACCCAAAGTCACAAAGCTAGGAAATGAGAGAACTAAAACTAGAACTTAAAGCAGGACCAGGGTCTTTATATATTAATAGCCGCTAACTCTGAAACTGTGTGTTGGAGGTGAGTACAGATTGAGGAGTGGTTGGAGGAAGGGAGAAAAGGCATGGAGAAAGAGAATTTGGAAGAGGAAATATGTCATAGTTTAGCTAGGGCCAGATCAGAAGATCATCCTAAAGACTTCAGCCCTTTCTTTTCATGATTTCCTTTTTCTGACTTATTTATTTTAGCTTCAAGAGACATATAAATTGAATCTCGATCAACCTATCCCTTTGGTCATTGAACAAAAGCAAAAACCTGCCTCTACCAAATCTGTTCAACAGCCATGCCCAAAGCTACTGAAAGAAGACAACAGGAAGTATAACATTCTCAATAAATTTAGGTGTGTGGTAGGAAAGAGTTACGTTAAACTTTCTTTGGATAATAAATGGAACCTAATACTTTTTTTTTCTGCCCAAGAGATTCCCCTTCTCCACAATTATGATACGGTGCAATGGATAATGGTGGTGCAAGTATTAATCTTCTTAGCTAGTCTGCAAAAGGCTTATTTCTACTTAAAAATTTAACATCTAGTTTTGAGTTCCTTTTAAAAATGAAGTTGATTCTTCGTTAGTAAGAAACAAATTATTTCAATATACACGATAAAGAAACTTAGAAACATTTTCTTTAAAAAAAAAAGGTAGAAACTTTGGGAAAGAAAAAGATTGTTGTGGAGGTAGGGCAATAGCCTGAATATGGAATGTATACTCCATGAAGCTAAGAAAGTTGTTTAAAATGTATTAGTAGATAAAGTCATGGAAAGGCAACTTTCAAGGAAAAAAAAAAGCTATTTCTGCAAATTCTACTATTATAATCCATCTCTTAGTTGAAGTGATCATAAGTAAAGTTCCTCAGTGCCAGGGGGAGCTCTATAGGACAGGGTGGTGGTGAAGAGAAGGAAGGATAGTAGGAATTACATCTTGAATGACTTTGGAGCTCAGGAGAGTTTGACGCTTAAGGAGTGCTCTCTGATTCTCTAGAAAAGACGACCAACTGCAAGCCATCTGGAATGCAGATCTATCCACTTCGAGTTACCCAATAACAGAGAAGACATCAATGCATCCATTCTGGGCCCAGCTGGGTGGGTACCCAGATATTCCTATGCTGCTTCAGTTAGATGTTCAGTCAGCCTTCATAAGATCTCTTACATGTATTCAATCAAGGTAAGTTAAGGACTGGGAGAACTCTGATAATTGGGCCTTTGGTCACATACCTTTTGTTTCCTTAACTTGACTTACAGCACCAGGGAGTTACCAAAAGTAGGTTCTTGGTGTGACGTCAAACTCACACCAGTTATAAAAAAGTACCCATAAATTCAGCCTTAGTCTTTTGGTGGTTCTTTTCATGGGCCTATTGGAATAATATAAACAAACAGGCAAAAAACAGTTATAATATGGCAAAACTTAATCTAACACTAGAAAGGTCCATTTTTGAATTCCACTTAGGGATTTATTATTGAAAATACCAGAAAGACCACTGTAAAATGCTTTGCTCACTTCATGCTTCAGCAACATGACCTTAAATTCAATTGTCATATCTAGGCCCAATCTGAAGTAAATTCAGGGCTTATATCCCAGGATACACTGAAGACACTTGGAAACAATAGGTAAGGTGGTCATGTGGTTCCATGTTTCCAAATTCTGTTAAACCAGATTTTAACCTATCATTGGAAATCATCCCGTGGAACTAAAGAGTTTTAGAGTCTGCATTAGCTCTTTCAGGAAAGAGAATTATTTAATATTCTAAACTAAGAATTTAGAAAACTGAACTTTGTAACCTGAAAGAATTTGTGGCAGCAGTCTCATTTATTCTGGTGAAATCCAAGTCCTGGGGTAAGAAGAAACAGCATTAACTCATAAATTTGTTTAGATGCTAGATACCATGAAATAAGACACTTAAAATTTTACTATAATAAAGTAAAATAATAGCAAAAATATTATGTAATCTTGTTGCTGCTGTTCAGTCACTAAGTTGTGTCTGACTCTTTGCAACCTCACAGACTGTAGCACACCAGTCTCCTCTGTCCTCCTATCTCCTGGAGTTTGCCCAAATTCATGTCCATTGAGTTGGTGATGCTCTCTAACCATCTCATCCTCTGCTGCCTCCTCTGCCTTTTGCCTTCAATCTTTCCCAGAATCAGGGTCTTTTCCAATGAGTTGGCTCTTTGCATCAGGTAGTCAAAGTATTGGAGCTTCAACTTCAGCATCAGTCCTTCCAATGAATATTCAGGGTTGATCTCCTTTAAGATTGACTGGTTTGATTTCCTTGAAGTCCAAGGGACCCTCAAGAGTCTTCTCCAGCACTACAATTTGAAAGCATCAGTTCTTCGGTGCTCAGCCTTCTTTATGGTCCAACTCTCACATCTATATATGATTACTGGAAAAATAATAGCTTTGACTATACACATCTTTGTTGGCAGTGATGCGTCTGCTTTTTTAATACACTGCACCTAGATTTGTCATAGTTTTCCTTCCATGGAGCAAGTGTCTTTTAACTTCATGTCTGCAGTCACCATCCACAGTGATTTTGGGGCCCAAGTAAATAAAATCTGTCACTGTTTCCACTTTTTCTCCTTCTATTTACCATGAAGGGACAGAATCAGATGCCGTGATCTTAGTTTTTTGAATGTTGAATTTCAAATCATCTTTTTCACTCTCCTCTTTCACCCACATCAAGAAGCTCTTTAGTTTTTCTTCACTTTCTGCCAGTAGAGGGGTATCATCTATGTATCTGAGGTTGTTGATAACTTCTCCTGGCAATCTTGATTCCAGTCTGTGAGTCATCCACCCCAGCATTTCACATGATCTACTCTGCATAATTCTGTATGTAAGTTAAATAAGCAAGGTGACAATATACAGCCTTGTCATACTCTTTTCCCTATTTTGAACCAGCCCATTGCTCCATGTCTGGGTTTGTTATTTCTTGACCCACATATAGGTTTCTGAGGAGACAAATAAGGTGGTCTGTTATTCCCATCTCTTTGGAAATTTTCCAGTTTGTTGTGATCCACACAGTCAAAGACTTTCATGTAGTCAATGAAGCAGAAGCAGATGTTTTTCTGGAATTCTTTTGCTTTCTCTATGATCCAACGAATGTTAGTAATTTGATCTCTGGTTCCTCTGCTTTTTCTAATCTCAGCTTGTACATCTGGAAGTTCTGGGTTCACGCCCTGCTGAAGCCTAGCTTGAAGTATTTTGAGCATAGTCTCACTAGTATCTTGTAATTAACACTATCCTTGCACCTACCATGTATTTTAATTACCTTATTACTTACCTTCCCTGATTTTAGACAATATATTTTAGGGAGGTTAGCTGCCTATTGTGTTCAACTGCTTCTGTTTTTGCTCTGCCTGCTTTCCTTTCAAAAATATTTACTACTTACTATGTGCCAGGTACTGGGAGAAGACAATGGCACCCCACTCCAGTACTCTTGCCTGGAAAATCCCATGGACGGAGGAGCCTGGTGGGCTGCAGTCCATGGGGTCTCTAGGAGTCGGGCACGACTGAGCGACTTCACTTTCACTTTTCACTTTCATGCACTGGAGAAGGAAATGGCAACCCACTCCAGTGTTCTTGCCTGGAGAATCCCAGGGACGGGGGAACCTGGTGGGCTGCCGTCTGTGGGGTCGCACAGAGTGGGACACGACTGACGCGACTTAGCAGCAGAAGCAGCAGCATGTGCCAGGTACTATAAATGAGGCACTGAGATACAATATGTGAGACAGTTTAAAGAGACCATGGATGCCAGGCAGAAGGAACAATATGTGAAAAAATTCAGGACCAATAACATATTGCCTCTTTTACTTTATCTCATAAATTTTTTAAATTAAAAATATATACAAACAGAAGCCTCCCTATTCCCCCAGTACCCTTTCTTCCTGTTTCCAATAGGGGTGACTGGGATTAAAATTTCTCTTCCCGCCTTGATGTGTTATGTGATGCTTAGAGCTAGTGTCATCTTTGGCAACCCTGAGGTGATAACCATGGGACCAAAAAGACAACACACCAAGAATTATAGAGGAGGAAGATAAGTAAAACCCTATCTTTGAGGACATTAAGTTACTAGAACAGCCCTGAGTACACCTGCCTCTGGCCTTTTTGTTAGGTGAGCAATGAATAACTCTTTCATTTCAACCATCCTTAGTCAGGGATTCTGTTACTTACAGCTCAAAAACATTACTGACTTAATTAGTTTATATTTTTTCCCCCTGAGGAAAGCTTTTCCTGATCTTCCCTATTGCCATTATGTGCCATTTCCCCAAATGCCATAATATCCTAAGCTTATTACTCTATCATTGTGTTTACCACAGGTATTATAATAATCTGTTTATGCGTCTGTCTCTTTGTATCCCAAGAGGTCTGACATTTTGACCCATTAGAAATATTCAAAAAAGTTCAATGTTGAATGAATGAATACATACATGTTTCTGTCTCCAAAGAGGTAACAGTCAAAGTAGAGGATGATAAGATACTGACGAATTACAAAAGATAACAACTATCAAAAGAACAATGTTTTTTTTATTTTAAGAAGTTTTCACATGTATAATATCATGTATGAAACGAGTCGCCAGTCCAGGTTCGATGCACAGTACTGGATGCTTAGGGCTGGTGCACTGGGACGACCCAGAGGGAGGGGAGGGGAGGGAGGAGGGTGGAGGGTTCAGGATGGGGAACGCGGGTATACCTGTGGCGGATTCATTTCGATATTTGGCAAAACTAATACAATATTGTAAAGTTTAAAAATAAAATAAAATTTAAAATTAAAAAAAAAAAAAAGAAGTTTTCATTTATTTATTTATTGGCCATGCTGCATGGCTTGTGGGATCTCAGTTCCCCCACCAGGAATTGAACCCAGGCCCCTAGCAGTGAAAGTGCCGAGTCCTAACCACTGGACCTCCAGGGAATTCCCAAAGGAACAGTTTCAACAATATATAATTTGAAATATTTTCATTTAAAAATTTCAAAAATATATAAAGCATAAGAAAGTATAACAAAGAAGATACGTCTACCATTCAGGGATAATACTGCTGCTAACATTTTGCTATATAAACTTCTTTTTGAAAAGGAAAGTTGTATTATTCTATTAAGGTATAATTTTTTTTTTTTAACAAATGGGGTTAGGAGCCATTCGAAAATTACAGTCTTTAGTTAGCAGCACACAGACTCTAGGGAAAATGAAGCAAAAGAGTAAGCTAAGAAGACAATATAAGTAACAATGGCATTTTTATTTGATTCATTTAAATGCAAGCGGTACCAGTGCGTATGTACCCTACATTACAGTAATACCTATTAGAGTCCCAAATTTGAATGCAACTTTAAGAATTTTATCACATTTGCCTAAGAATGGTTTATACAGTCTGATGAGCACTTACTATGAGCTAATCCTAAAAACAAAAGTGAGACCTAGTTTAACCCAAACTTTGTTATATGAATGACTGAAGAGAATATTATTCCGGGTAATGATTTCTGTTTTGGGTTTCTTTGTTTATTTGTTTCCAGGAAATAATTTCTAACCACACTATGGGATGGTAAGATTTTATGATTCCAACTAAATACTGATTAGAAAACAGGGTTCACATTAAAAATAAAATTATAGCTTGCCTCAAGAACGTTAAATAAACCAGACTATCATTAATTAACTAAATAATTTCTATAAAAATATTTATTGAGGGCCTATTATTGCTAAGTACTAAGCAGAGGCCAGGGATGTGAGAATAAGTGAGACATAAGTTTCTATACTTTGGGGGTTTATATTCTAATGGGAGCTATAGAGAAGTAAATCAATAGTTCCAATACTGGATGATTAAGTGGTAAGTGATGGTGAAAGTGCTAAATGTTTTGGAAGTACAAAGAAGTATTCAACCCAGACAAAGATAAAATGCCAGAGACGTTGTCCTAAAGATACGGACAATTAAGCAAAGATTTAATATCAAGAAAAAGATGGGTGATAAGGGGAGGAGGACTGGCTGTGCTGGAGAAAAGGAATGAGGTCTTTTGAGGAAAATTGGTCAGCCTGGTGAGACTGTTGTGTACAAACTGAAAGTGGTAAGATTAGAGAGGTAAGTAGGGTCAGAGAAACCATGAAGGTGTTTGTAATCCATATTAGGCTCCCCAGACTTTATCTAGAGGGCTATTGAAGTTTTTTCAGTATTTATTATCGATATTTCAGATTGCCAGAAACATAGCAATATTAAATATCTGCATATGCAGAAATAAAATATGCTCTTTACAAAAGAAAGGAAAAACCCAAAAAGCAAAACTTAAAAATATAATACAAACACACATAAAAATGAATTTCTCCATTGTACCCCTAACCAATGACCTTTTTTTCCTTCATGTGCCAGAGAAACCATGATCCTGAATATGGTGTTAATATGTCTACACATTTGGCTTTGTACTTAAAAACATAAACACATAATTGACCAAGGTACCCAATTAAGTCTGCTGATTTTCTCTCCTAATTTCTGCTCTAACTTTTATTATTTCTTTTCTTCTGATTATTTTGGATTTTCTTTGCTCCTCATTTTTTAGTTTCCTAAGGTGGAAGCTTCTTTCCTAACATGTGCACCCAATGCTATAAATTTCTCTCTAAGCATTCTGTTTTGCTGCAGCTCAAAATATTTGATAAGTTTCTATTTTCATTTTAATTTAGTTCAAAATATTTTAAGATTTCTCTTGAAAAGTCTTCTTTAAAGAAAATCCATGTTATCCAGTATTCCTGTGTGCTATCTACTTTTTCATCAATGTCCTTAGCATATTAATCATAGTTAATTATGATTGTAATTATCTTAATTACAACATCACTACTGTACCTTACTCTGGTTCTGATGCTTGTTCAGCTTCTTCAAACTGTACTTTTCTTTTAGTGTGCTTTGTAAGTTTTAAATTAAAATCCAGACATATATATTAGGTGAAAGGAATTCTGGCAAATAGGCGTCTAGTGGTACGGTAGTGAAGTATGGGAGAAGGGGAAACATTTTACAGCTCTGTGATTGGGTCTCATCTTTTGGAGAACCTATACCTCTGGACTGTGGACTTTACCAATGCTTGCCAGTACCCCTGACCCGTACCTCACCTTAGATGGGACAGGATGGCTAGAGCTGACTGGAGTTGGGTATTTCCTTCAAGCAGGTTAGGCCCTAATAAAACTCCAGCATGTTAGACTTTGGTAAATAGTTTCTCTTGAAGGTAGATTTGTTAAGAACAGAATGCTCTGCTCTACTTCAGAATGGTTACCTTCCCCAGTCCCCTGGAGTAAATGGGATTTTTCTCCAATCTTCACTGTGAGGACCTAGTAGAGTTTCTGGAGGTCCCTTTGATTAGGTCCCCTGGATTTTTTAGCTCTCAGACTTGTTTATACTGAGCCTCCAACCATTCATCAATTATAGTTTTAGGTTTTCTACCAGGCATTGGTTCCTGCAGAAGCTTCTGCTCATGAGCTTCTGATTTAGCTAAGCTGTAATTCTCTATCATCCGTCTCTCCAATTTGGGGGCAGTGGTTTGCCCTGTGACCTCACTTCTCTGAAGAATCAAAGAAGAGTTGCTGATTTTTCACTTTGTTCAACTTATGTGTTAAGACTGACAAAGTAACTTCTTGCATATATTTTTCAAAAAATTTCCATGCACTTAGTTTTGGTTGCAAAAATGGACTCATATCGGACACATCTTTTAACCTACTTTGTGTTTCACTTAACAGTAAATCTTTGAAATTTTTCTACATTAATATAGACTTACAGCATCATTTTTATTGTTTACATAATATTTATTATATAGATCTATCATAATTTATTGAACGGTTCTTCCACTGATAGAAATTTGGATCTTTTTCAACACTGCAAACAATGCTGCATCAAATATCCTTGTAGATGTTTGTATATTTATATGATGATTTCCCTATGAAAATTCCATAAAATAATTTTTTCCAATTACAAAGGTAATGAATGTTCATCATAAAAAATCTGGAAAACACCGAAAAGTCCATGCCTAGGAATAACAACCATTGTCAATATTCAGGCAATGTTCTAACTTTAGATGTAAGAATACTGTCTAATATAAACTACTGCCAAGTCCTGCTCTTCCTGATTTTATCCTGGGAGACATTCTGCCTTGTTAAGGTGACTTTTATATATATGGCTTACATATTAATTTTACTAGTTTAACTTTGTGAGTTCTGGAGGCCCTCAATTTCCCTATGAATCATCGGTATTCCCACAAATGTGTTCAAGAGCAACTTGTAATAAGATTTTTTTTGTCTTGTTTCCAGGTTTAAGAAGATTCCCAGGTGACTGGAAAATTAAATACAAGTATGTTGAAAGTAAATTTCAACATTTCAGTAAAATGCCTATTTTGCTGTCTTTCATGTATATACATTGCTTTGCCTATCCTATACTTTTATTTCTGCCTGTAGTTCTTCAGGCTAAACATCTTCATTTCCAGACTACTACCACTCAAGAAAGAATATCTTCTGCTCTACATTGCTGGAAACACAAAGGTTCAAGGTAGGCTTCAAGCTTTAAGGTGGGCTGTTACAAAATGATCCCTGCTGTAATGACAAAGTGGCACAGTATACCTCCCGTGCCACCCTAAGCCTAAATATACCTCAGAAATAAGAAACGAATGGGTAAAAAAAAAAAAAGAAAACGAAACCAGCAGATTTCCCTCGAGGGTCAAGAGATACTTAACGATTTGATAAAGAAGGGAAATAGAAGCCCTGGACAGAGGAGGGCCAGGCTTCCAACATGGAGAGTAGATTTGGGGAGAAATCTTGAGTTGGACTCTTTTCTATCCACCACTGCCCAGAGTAGATCACTACCTTTCCCATCAGCTCTCCTACAATACCAGAAAGTAGGTTCACAGGGGAACACTACTGGAGAGTTGGATTGAAAAAAATAACAGTAACTTCTGATTCAAGAGACAAGCATCTAAGGGTTTCCTCCTACCTTTCCTCATAGGCTTTCTCTTTATCCAGAGGGCTAGACAAATACATCCTTAGAAAAGAACAAAGCCTTGGGTATAGAGAAGTTCACCAAGGGGCAAAGCCCTCTGATGAGAGCAATACACATAAGGATATTCAAAGTTGGACTGTCTCACTCACCAGGAGTGGTATACCAGCTAAAGCCTAGGTTTTGACACTTCCCACCTCATTCTCCTTCCATTACCCACTGAGATAATGGATACTCATGAAAGAAAATGACCTCATAGGGAAAAATAACTAGACAATTGAGAAGAAAATAAATTAAATAACCTACTCTAGATGAAAGAATTACTAGAATACAAGTCAAAGACCATAAAGAAGGTTGAGTTTTGAAGAATTGATGCTTTTGAATTGTGGTGCTGGAGAAGACTCTTGAGAGACCCCTGATTAGCAAGATCAAACCAGTTAACCCCAAAGGAAGTTAGCCCTGAATACTCATTGGAAGTTCTGATGCTGAAGCTGAAGCTCTAATACTTTGGCCACCTGATGTGAAGAGCTGACTCATTGGTAAAGACCCTGATGCTGGGAAAGATTGAGGGCAAGAGGAGAAGTGGGCGACAGAGGATGAGATGGTTGGATGCCATCACCGACTCAATGGACATGAGTTTGAGCAAACTCAGGGAGATGGTAATGGACAGGGAAGCCTGGCATGCTGCAGGTCATGGGGTCGCAAAGAGTTGGACACAACTTAGCAACTGAACAACAACAATAAGCCAAAGAAATGTTCCCAAGAGGATATTGATAATGAAGCAGAAACAAACATTTATGAAGAACCAAGTAGGATTACTGACTATTCAATGCATAATTGAAATAAACTCACGAGATGATATAAACAGCAAAATGGACATAACCCAAGATCAGTCAAAAACCTTTTCTAGAAGACATTGAGAAGGAATAAGAGATTTAAAAGAATACAAAAATTAGTAAATATGAGGCTAGAGAAACTTCCCTGGTGGTCCAATGGTTAAGAATCTGCCTTCCAATGAGGGGAATGAGGGTTCAATCCCCGGTCAGGGAACTAAGATCCCACATGCTACATTGCAGCTAAGCCTGTGTGCTGCAACCAAGATCCTATGCAGCCAAATAAATAAATAAAAATAAATTTAAAAAATGAATTTAGACATAGAAAAAAACAGCATTTATATAATAGGAGTCCTAACAGGAGAGAAAAAAATTATTGTAGGGAAGATGATATATTTTTTTAAAAAAGTGAGAACCTTCAAAGGAAGATTGATATTGCAAGGGTATATAGGGAGGATAAATCAGGCTGATATAGGAAAATTGAATACTTATTGATATTTTAATGAAATTTAAGAACTCCAAAGCAAAGAGAAAATTCTAAGCAAAGCAGCTTACCCACAAAGAAAATGAATCAGAATGATGTCAGACTTCTTAGGAGCAACAGTAAGGACAGGAAAATAATAAATATTTTTAAAATGTTAAAAACAGAAACTTTGAAGCTAAGTTATATTCAACTAAGCTATAGCTTACACATGCTGCTGCTACTGCTAAATTGCTTCAGTTGTGTCCGACTCTGTGCGACCCCATAGATGGCAGCCCACCAGGCTCCCCCGTCCATGGGATTTTCCAGGCAAGAGTACTGGAGTGGGGTGCCATTGCCTTCTCCAGCTTATACATGAGGATATAACAAATATATTCCCAGACCTTCAAGGTCTCATCAGATTGTCATTAAGACCCCTTTTAAAGTATTCTTGAAGGAAGTAATCTATTGGATGAAAATTTTAGGAAATGTTATAAAATATAAGATAGTAGAAATGAGAAAATAATTTTGTAAAGCTTGTTGGTGTCTAAAAAACATAGTATATACACATATACATAAGCATTATACACACACACACACACACACACCAGATATAACAAAGTAGGGGGAGAGTGCAATATCCAGAGGTAGGTAAGAGTGTATATTAAGGTATTTGTCCTAGGACTTCCCTGGTGATCCAGTGGCTAAGATTCTGTGCTCCCAATGCAGGGGACCAGGGTTTGATCCCTGGTCAGGGAACTAGATCCCATCTGCCACAACTAAGAATCTGCATGGCACAATAAAGACCAAAGACCCTGCATGCCACAACTAAGAACCAGCACAGCCAAATAAATAAATGGATATTTTTTAAAAAGTATCTGTACCATTAAGGGTGAAGGCACAGATAGGTGTTGATAAGTTCAGTAAGTTGGAAAAGATAAATACAAGTAAGAGTCTTAACAAGTTAAAGATAACCAATGGAAGAACAAATATAAAATGTGTACTTTTCAAACCCATAGGAAAAAAACTGATTAATGTAAGGAAATAAGCAAGAAAAAATGAAAGAAAATTTAAACTAGGATGAAATAAAATATTCAACATAAAAATAATTTATTAGTTTAATTTACCAAGAAAAGATAGAATTTTCAGATTTAATTTAAAAATAAGATCTAGCAATATAATGTCTACAAGAGACACATTTAAAAGAAGGACAGGACAAAAGGAATCAAAAAAAGAGCAGATGTATGTATAACTGACTCACTTTGCTGTACAGCAAAAAACAGCACCACAATGTAGATCAACTAAACGCCATTAAAATTTTTAAAAAGGAGGACAGGACAAAGTTAAAACAAGGAAATAGAAAAAGACAAATATGTACACCCCACCCAACACCCGCCAAGGCAAAGCAGACATGTAATAACAGGCAAAAATAAAATTCAAGGCAAGAAGCATCACTGGGGCAAAGGGAAATAGTAGATAAAGAATATAAAGATAATATCATGCCCCTATGTTGTTAATAAAGATGATGATAACACTATAACCTCAAAATATGCAAAGCAATAACTGACCCCTTGCTCTTCCCTGATAATACTTCCTCACTTGCAACCCACTCAGATGATGTCTATTTTGTTTATTTACTTAAATTAATGAATTATTTTATATTTTTGGCTGCACTTGGTGTTCGTTGTTGCCCAGGCTTTCTCTAGTTTCTGTAAGCAGTGGCTCCTCTAGTTGTAGTGTTCCAGCTTCTCATTAAGGTGGCTTTTCTTGTTGTGGAGCACAGGCTCTAGGCGCTCTGGCTTCAGTAGCTGTGGCTCGGGGGGCTCAGTAATTGTGGCACATGAGCTCAATTGACCCAAGCATGTGGAATCTTCCCAGACCAGGGATTGAACCCACGTCTCCTGCACCAGCAGGCGGATTCTTAATTGAACCACCAGGGAAGTCCGTCAAATGTTGTCTCTTTTAACTCTCATCCCCCTTATTCACTTGGCCTGGTCCTAGTTTCTAATAAGATTCAACTTTAAATCTCTTGTCATTAGACTGAATACTGTCCATTGCTCTCTCTGTTAAAATCTTTTACCTCTTCCTTACTCACTGTAACTTGATCCAGTACTTCTGTCATATGTGTGTGTGTGTGTTCATTGCCCAATCGTGTCCGACTCTTTGCGATCCCACGGACTGTAGCCCATCAGGTTCCTCTGTCCATGGAAATGTCCAGGCAAGAATACTGAAGTGGGTTACCATTCTCTTCTTCAGGCGATCCCAACCCAGGGATCGAACTCGGGTCTCCTGCACTGCAGGTAGACTCTTTACCGAATGAGCCAGCAGTCATCACCAGCAATTTCAATATTCATATAGCTCTTTCCAACACCTGGCCTCACAATTCTTTGATCTATTCTTCTTCAGAGATATAACCCTTGATCCATTAATCATAACCTTGACTTTGCCATCACAAAAAAAGCAGGGGTGGGGGTAGGGGGAGGAAAACTGCAATCCTTCCACAGTCTCAGTTTCAAATAATTCATTCTCCAAATATCATCTCTTTCCAGCTTGCTCCTTCTAGTACCCCAACTCCAACAACCCTTTTGAACTCCACAGGGTCCTTTCCTTTATTGATTTAAGTACCTGCTTACTGTCTCTCATCCCTTCATGTCCTCACTTCCTTTGTAACCCAGCTAGAATTCCATAGTTGATCATTATAACCAGTTTCTGATATACGCTCTAAGCTTGAAATCACTTGTTTCTTTCTTGCTCTGAAATACTCCCTGGCTGATCACAGCTCAGCTTAAATTCAGTTTTCTCTGTCTATCTCATAACTGCACTCTGGAAGCTGAATGTGGCTTCAGGAAAACATTCAAACTTGCTGACTGATCTTACTTCAAATAAACATTAACCTCAAGTGGCCCATAATACTGCCTGGCAAATATACTGTATTTCTCTAATCCATTACTCTCACTGTCCTGGAAAAAATTCTGCATTTTCTCCTGTCCCTTCAGATCTCTGAGGCCTTCTCTTCCATCTTCCTTCTTGGCTAGTCATGTAGCTCCGTACTGCACTGAGAAAATGGAAGCAATCATTTTTAACTCAGATTATTAGCCACCTGTATGTACTTGCTCAGAGAAGGCAATGGCACCCCACTCCTGTACTCTTGCCTGGAAAATCCCATGGACTGAGGAGTGTGGTAGGCTGCAGTCCATGGGGTCGCTAGGAGTCAGACATGACTGAGCGATTTCACTTTCACTTTTCACTTTCATGCATTGGAGAAGGAAATGGCAACCCACTCCAGTGTTCTTGCCTGAAGAATCCCAGGGAAGGGGGAGCCTGATGGGCTGATGTCTACGGGGTCGCATAGAGTCGGACACAACTGAAGCGACTTAGCAGCAGCAGCAGCAGCTCCTGCATCTCCTGCCTTGGCAGGCAGATTCTCTACCACTGAGTCACCTGGGAAGCCCCATTATTAGCCACCATATCTCCCTAATTATCTAAATTTGTACTTGTATAGTCTTCTTTCTCTCTTGTTATCTGTGGATGAACTTAACTGTATGCTGCCTATTTACTGCCAGCTTCTCTGCTTGCACACTAGACCTCTTCTATTCAAGGACATCAGTTCAATAATTCTCCCATTTCTCTCAGTACCACTGACTTTTTCCTCTCTAACATGATGTTAATTTTCTTAACATTTAACTTAAAAACAAACAACTCTCTTAGATCCACCTCCTCTGCCAGTTATTGCTCCATTTCTCTCACTCTTTTCACAGAAAAATTCCTTTTAAAAACTGTGTAAACTCACTGTCTCAAATTTCTTTCCTCTCTTGAACCCACTCTAATCAGGTCTTTGCCCCAGTTCCATCTTCCAGCTTACTCCTAGCAAGGTCGCCAACAACCTCCAGATTGTTAAGTTTAAAGGTCATTTTACTTGGCCTTACTCTTGCCTGGCCTGTCAGCTACGTTTGAAAGTGCAATCACTCTTTTTCTTTGTAATTATCTTTTCCACGTGGCTCCAAGACGTCATGCTCTCCTGGTTTACCTCCTATCTTTCTGGCTATTTCTTCATCATTTTGCTGGTTCCTTTTCATCTCTCTGATGGCAAAATGTTGGGATAGTTCAAAGTTTACTCTTTGGACCTTTTTTCCTGCATACACTTCCCTGATAGTTTCAGTCAGTCTTATGGCTTTAAATACCAGTTTCAGTCAGTCTTATGGCTTTAAATACCATGTATATGCTGATGACTCCAAACTTATATCTCAGCTTTTATTTTGCTTCTGAACTTTGCCCCTGCATTCTAGTCCTGTATATCCAACTATCAACTTGATATTTTCACGTGGTTGAGCTCCTGATAGTCTGCCCACTCCTTAGACTTCGTCCCTGATACTTTTCACCTTGAATTTGTACCTTGAATATATCTATTTTGTTTCTGCATTCATATGTTTGATGTTTCTGTTCATATTTGCCTGAATCATCTACTTATATCTCCACTTCCAACTTGTCCATATTTTTTAAAGTGTATTTTATAAATAATATATTGCTAGACCTTAATTTACGTCCAGTCTAAGCTCCAATCTGAGTTTTTGTCTTATTTAACTCGTTAACATTTATTGTAACTTTAGTTGTATTAGAAATTATTTTTGCTATTTTATTTACAAAAATGAGTAAGATGGACAACTCCCTAATGAGTTAATCAGCAAAAAATATGTGAATATTCAAATCACATAATAAAATCAAGGGAACCAGCTACAAATACAGCAGAGATTGAAAAGAGTATTATGGTGAATTATAGACTAATACACTAAAAAACTTACCTGCAGTATATGATTTTGTAAAATTATAAAATGCCAAATTGGCAAAAGAAATTAAAATATAAACAAACCAAATACCATAAATAAATTGAAAAGTAAGACCTTACTTACATGGTTATAGAGTGCGTTTCCAAGAATTCAAGGAACCAGCAATTCTTTTGTCAACTAAATTGCTCCAGAAAATAGGAATAGAGGGAAAAAATTTATTCCAAAATCAGACAGACAGTACAAGAAAAGAGAATCATAATCTATGTCACTAATGAAAATAGATTTTAAAATATATATATACAAATAAATATTATACAACTGAATTCAACAGTCAAGATGTTCTTCCAGGAAGGTAGCAGGTTAGTGGAACCAACTCATGTATATTAACCAGGGGAACAGGTACATAAAATAGGGTGGATGCAGATGAGAAGAAATGTATCAACAAAAGCAACAACCTAGTGTACATATAGTGCACAGATTTTAAACCATGAGAAGTGAAAAAAATGGAAGGATATTTGAAGCACAATATTATTTATGCATATTATTAATAAAAACAAATACACATTCTGGCATTCTGTGACTCTTCCCATGTGCTGTGCTGTGCTTAGCAGCTCAGTCATGACTGACCAACTCTTTTTGGACTGTAGCCCACCAGTCTCCTCTGTCCACAGAGATTCTCCAGGCAAGAATACTGAGTGGGTTGCCATGCCCTCATCCAGGGGGTCTTCCTAACCCAGGGATTGAACCCAGGTCTCCCTCATTGCAGGTGGATTCTTTACCATTTGAGTGACCAGGGAAACACAAGAATACTTGGGGGGAGGGGGTTAGCCTATCCCTTCTCCAGGGGGATCTTCCCGACCCAGGAATCAAACCGTGGTCACTTGCATTGCAGGTGGGTTCTTTAACCAGCTGAGCTACCAAGGAAACCCACAACTCCTCCCATACCTCTTCCAAAAAACTGTAGGGAGCAAAAAGAAAAACAGATAAAAATTCCTACTACTGGGGCTTGCCTGGTGGCTCAGTGGTAAAGTATCCGCCTGCCAGTGCAAGAGACATAGGTTCAACCCCGGATCTGGGAAGATCCCACATGCCTCAGAGCAACTAAGCCTGTGTGCCACAACTATTGAGTCTGGGAACTCTAGAACCCAGGAACCGCAACTACGGAGCCCACGTGCTGCAACTACTGAAACCCGTGTGCCCTGGAGTCCGTGCTCCTCAATAAGAGAAACCACTGCAATGAGAAGCCCATGCACCACAACTAGAGATTATCCCTCACTCTCCACAACTGGAGAAAAGCCCAAATAGAAATGAAGACCCAGCACAGCCAAAAATAAATAAAACTTCCTACAACTGATACTAAATACAGGGGAAAAAAAATCCTACAATCTCCAATTTATATGCAGGTTGAGGAAAATACAGAAGAGACCATCTGGAACCCCTACAAGTTTATCTGTGGTCACAAAATCTGTTTGAAAGAGTAAGGGAATATGGAGGGTCTTGGTGATGGTATAACCCTGTAACATCAAGGATTCATGTCCAAGGAGGAAATAACCCAAACTTTATTGGGAACAGCTGAGATCTGGTCTGAAAAATGGCAGATCAGCACTGGCAAGAGAAGTCAAAACATAGGAATCAGTTCACATGCCACAACTAAATAAAGATCCTGCACTTCACAGCAAAGATCAAAGATCCCACATTTGGGCAACCCAGAGCAGTCAAATAAATAAAAATAAATGTGAAAATATATATGGCTCAGAAAATTCACAGGAACAAAGATGGTAGTCTTGAGAAGGGCCCTTGGAAGAGGCACTTTGGAAAGTGCACTTTGGAAGAGAAGTACCTACCCTTTTTCCAAAGTGCCCTTTGGAAGAGAAGTGCCCTTTGGAGAAGGCACTTTGGAAAGTAGTCATTGTTCCTTGGAGACAGTAGCCAATAGTAACTGGAAGAAAGAAAAATGGTTACTGTAATAAGTAAAGCACTGAAAAAAAGAACAAGAGAATCAGAAGTCTGACTACAAAAAACAAAAACAACACCACCACATACACATTACAATTAAGAAAACTGCTCTTCACTATAGCAACAGAAGAGGGAGTGGTTGAGCTGAAAAACCAGAAAAGGCCCACAAAAGCCTCTCCATTCTCTCCAAAAGTGAGAGCTGACCCAGAAAAATCCAACATATTTGAACATGAATGAAAATAACCAAAAAAATCAATATCTTTACAAAATTACTATAAGGAAAAAAACAACAACAACAGAAACAAGAGTCACAAGTTTGGACAATTAAAGTATACCAGATACCAGAAAAAAATGCTGTCCCAAAGCAGAATTAAGACTAAACTACAAGATACTTAATTGTAGTGGATTCTGTGATATACTCCCCAGACACTCAATTTGAGACTGAAACCCTCATACCCCATGTTGCTGGAATGTTGGAGGATGAGTCCTTCTCTGAGTATTTCCTTTAGCCAAAGAAAACTCCCTCATCCAAGGTTTAACCCTCTCCCCAGGGTCTACCTGCATTTGGTGACAAGGCCCTTGCCTCAAGGAGGAGCAGTGCTGAAGGGCCATCCCAACTTCAGAACTCTTCATGGTATAAGCTGAAATCTTTGTTGTGACTGGTCATGGTCAGTAATGCACTGGAGCCAATTAACATTTTTAGGAATTTTGCAAGCAGGTTGTTAGCCATAACCCATTAATAAAATTTAAATTATATAAAAGTTTAAATTATATTCAAAACCAAGGTAATAAATATCCAATATTCATTACTTCCTAATCATTTTATTAATTTACTATTATCTATGCTCTTGAGGTTATATCTATTGCATCTGTATGGGTATTACTATGCAGATCTATGCTCAGTGACATCATGTTGGTAGCTTAGAATTTGCCAAGATGGAAGTATTTATATTCTGGAAAGGGCTTCTCCAGTGGCTCAGCAGTAGAGAATCGGCCTACAATGCAGGAGCTGCAGGAGACGTGAGTTTGATCCCTAGGTTGGGAAGATCCCCTGGAGGAAGGCATGGCAACCCACTCCAGTCATTTTGCCTGGAGAATCCCATGGACAGAGGAGCCTGGTGCCCTACAGTCCATGAAGTCGCAAAGTTGGACACGACTGAAGTGACTTAGTGCACACGCACACACATGCTGGAAAATGCAACAGATCAGGGCTCCCCCTGCTCCAGAGAACTGGTTCTTAAACATTCATCAGCATACCACTAATTACAGCTCAGCTCCTCCTTCTGTCCAATTCTCCTTCCTTAACATCAACACAAGTATTGATCCCAAAGGAACTCTCCAGTATACTTCATGCATTCAAATCTCTGTCTCAGAGTCTATGCCCCAGGGAATGCAACCTAAAACAACAGAAAAGAGTAACTAGGACCAAATATAACATTTAGGACACAGAGGATGGAAATAAGAATGGTGAAGCAAAGAGATTAAACGGATCAAAGAGAAACTGATCTAGAAATCAGACGAACAATACCCAACACATATTTCTGAATGTCTTGATGAAGAAAATAAAAATAATGTAACAGAACTGTAATTCAATACACTTTTTTTGGTGGGGTAGAGTGTGTAGGGGAAGAAGATCCAAATCCACGCATTAAAAGGGCATACCATATACCAAGTTAAATAGACCCAAAATCAACTCTTAGATTTAGCATAGAAAATTATTACACTTTAATACAAAGGGGAAAAAAAAAAAACCTTCCTGTGTTTCCTGGCAGGAAAACCAAGTCACTTTCTAAGGACAGAAAACCAGTTAGTCATCAGAGTTCTCAGCAACATTCAAAGCCAGAAAATAATAAAGCAACATCTACAATATAATCAAGGGGAAAAAATGTGTACCAAGGATTTTAAATGCAAACAAACTGTCTATAAATAGCAAGGCTTTAGGGGAAAAAAATTTTCAGCATGCTAAACCTCAGGACTATTATACTCAGGAGTCCTTCCCGAGGACAAAGTGCTCCCAACTAAGAGAGGACTGAGAAAACTTCAGCAAAGAGATTGGTAGTGTTCAATGGATATATTTGGGTGTATATCTAAGGCTAAAACAAAGGTGAGAATAAGAATAGTAAATAAACATTACATGCTCTGACAATATAGTCAGAACTAAAAAAAAAATGAGATGGGGGAATGAGGAAAAAGTAGAATAACCTCACTGATTGTCTAAAAGGTTAAAAGTGGGAATTAAAGAATGTCATTTAGGGGCTTCCCTTGTGGCTCAGTGGTAAAGAATCTGCCTGCCAGTGCAGGAGACACAGGTTGGATCCCTTGTCTAAGAAGATCCCACATGCCTTGGAGCTACTAAGCTCATGTGCCACGACTATCGAGCCTATGCTCTAGAACCTGGGAGCTTCAACTACTGAAGCCTGTCCTCTGTAGCAAGAGAAGCCACTGCAATTAGAAGCTCATGCATCGCAACTAGGGAGTAGCCCGGCTCACTGCGACTAGAGAAAAGTGTGCAGCAATGAGGAGCCAGCACAGCCAAAAACTAATACATAAATAAAAATTCTTTTTTAAAAAAAGAATGTCATTTAAGGCCAAAACTGAATCATATGAACCAAAACATATTTAGGAACACAAGAATAAACATTAAGAAAAATAACGCTAACAACTAAAATTGGATGGTGGAGGGCGCAGAGGAAAGAGAAGGTGCTTTCAAGTTCTTTCATTAGTGCTCCAAGCTGGAAACAAACAGGCAACGTATAAAGAAAAAAGTGCCAAGGTATAATACGAGTACTGGTATAAAGGGAATCGTTAGAACAAAAAATAAATATCAAGAGAAAAACAAAGAGCAAAGAAAATTGAACACAGTTTTCTGGAAGACCATGGACTTTTCGTATTTATTAAAGATGACATAACTGACATCAAACACAGCACTCGTGTGTGTGTGTGTGTGTGTGTGTGTGTGTGTGTGTAGGGTTAAAGCACTTAAAAGAAGAAAAAGATTTTCAGACTGACTCACAAAATAGAACCTAATTCTGGGCTCTATGTAAGAGAGCCTAAAAGAATGAACAAAGAGGTACTGGGTAAATGCAAATTTTAAAATCAATGGTTATAATCATATCAGACAAGGTAAAATTCAAGCAAAAAAAAAAGAGCATTAAATAACACTTCATAGTGCTAAAAGCTATAATTCACTATGAAGATATAATAGTCATGAATATCTATGCAACAAATAATACAGCAACAATTTTTGTAAAGTAGCAACTACAGGAGAAGTTTGGAGAAATAGAAAAATGCTAATGATGCTATTATAATAATGACTTTAATGAATATCTCTCAGTCCAAGATAGTCCAAAGAAATAATGACAAAATTAAGATTTTAGGAGAACTAAAAACAATATTGATTGGCTTATCTATAAGACATAAAAGGTTTATCAAAATTTTACTACAAAATATTACATGATGGTATGTCAGTGTAACAAATTACCTCCAAAATTTAGTGGCTTAAAACAACACACACATATTACCTCATAATTTCTGTGGGTCAGGAGTTCACTAGCGTCTAGCTAGCTGGTCCTGGCTCAAGGTCTCTCAGGAGGTTGTGGTCAAGATGTTGCCTGAGGATCTGCTTTCAAATTAGCTCACCCACATGATTGTTGGCTGAAGTCATGTAGATCTCTCCGTAGAGTCTCTTGAGTATCGTTATGACATGGTATCTGGCTTCTCCCAGAACCAGTGATTCAAGAGAGACAGAAAGGATGAAGCCATAAGGCCATTTTATGACCTAGTCTCAAAGATGCCACACTGTCATTTCTGCCACATTCTATTCATTAGAAGCAAGCCCCTCAGTACTATCCATGTTCAAAGGGAGGCGACCTACCTTTTGAAGGAAGGAATATCAAAGAATTTGTGAATGTTTTAAAACTGCCGCAGACAGTGCACCAAAAGTAAAAATTTGGATTATCTACTAAAATAAAAAACTGTTCTTTGACCATATAGTCTGCTGTCAATGCCTAGATCACAGAAATGTCTTAAATCATGAAAGTGCTCTATACAAGAGCTTGTTAACTTTTGAGTTTTGCATTCACAGTAGTCATTCAATAGGAAAGAAAGAGATTAAAAGTTTATGGCAAGAAAAACACAGAAACTATGTTTGGTCATCATGACTCACTAATGGAAAGCTCCAACATTATCTGACTTGTTTGGAAGACAAAAGACCTTTTAAGGATAGTGCAATTTAAGATTTTGGACCTGGTCCTGCTTGAGTTTAAAGGGCTTTGCCTGGATGAAGAGCCTCAAGCAAAGGACAAAATGAGAGGATAAGTATAAAGTCTTGTGAGTAAGTGGTGATTATCTCCACCTAGAATAAAAGCTACTTATGGAGGACTATATCTTTTCTTCCTTTCTTTTCTATCTAGTTTATCTATTCAACAAATGAACAACTTAATAGAAATCAAGATAAGAAATATGGTCAGTCTTCAATTCAAGTATTAATTTTTAATTATAAGAGTGCTGAAACTAAAGCACTGTCTTCCAGTTCTCTTAGGTAAATGAATTGGAGTTCATAGCTCTAATTCATCTTCTATTTGAAAACTCTGGTTTACCAAAAATCTTGGCATTGCCTAACACTTAAAGACAAAATCAATCAAGCAACCCTAAAACACAATTCTATACTTCTCTACTACTACTACTACTACTACTACTAAGTCGCTTCAGTCGTCTCCACTCTGTGCGACCCCATAGACGGTAGCCCACCAGGCTCCCCCATCCCTGGGATTCTCCAGGCAAGAGTACTGGAGTGGGGTGCCATTGCCTTCTCCAATACTTCTCTAATAAATCTAATAAAGAATCTGCGTGCAATGTGGGAGACCAGAGTTTGATCCCTGGGTTGGGAAGATCCCCTGGAGAAGGTTATGGCTACCCACTCCAGTATTCTGGCCTGGAGAATTCCATGGACTGTATAGTCCATGGGATCGCAAAGAGTTGGACACAACTGAGTGACTTTCACTTTACTAATAAAATCTAATGAAAAAAACATTTCCCAATGAAAGGAAGATCTGGGACTTCTTTTAGGGTAAAGATTCTGTAGATCACTATTTAGAACCAACTGCCAGAATTCAATTATCACAAACTTCCATCACTTCTAAATGATTGGAATAAATAGTTTGCTTTCTAGATGAGGTCAGTTTGCATAAGGCTATGGCCTGGATGACATTGTTGACCTTTTCTCACTCCTTGGGAAGGCATCATGACATATTTATTGCAAAATGCTTTCAGTTCAGTTCAGTTGTACAGTCCTGTCTGACTCTTTGTGACCCCACGGACTGCAGCACACTAGGCTTCCTTGTTCCTCACCAACTCCTGGAGCTTGCTCAAACTCATGTCCATCAAGTGGGTGATGCCATGCAACCACTTCATCTTCTGTCGTCCCCTTCTCCTCCCACCTTCAATCTTTCCCAGCATCAGGGTCTTTTGCAATGAATCAGTTCTTCTCATCAGGTGGCCAAAGTATTTGAGCTTCAGCTTCAGCTTCAGCTTCATCATCAGTCCTTCTATTAATGCAACATGCTTTAATCATACAATATTTGACACAATCTTCTTATCCAATGGACCTAGTTCTGGGGTGTTCCTTCAATGTTAGGATCTAAAAAATGTTAATAATGTTTCTGACCATTAGAATAACTGAAATTCTTAGATCTTTTTTTTCCACTTCTACCAGTTTATTTACAAAGGTAGAATATTTTAGGACTGATTTAAGACACATATGATACATGAGAACAACATGTCTGAGCTCTACTGCACAGAAAGTATGATCTGAGGTAAGTCATCTAATCCTTCTTTGCTTCAGTTTTCAGTTTCTGAAGTGGCAATAGTAATATTCAATCTAAATCATCAAGTTACAAAAGCAATGAATGACTTAATTGGCTGAGTTAATTTTAACAAAATCTATAGCACTCAAATTGTGTTTTAGTGCAGAGATTGGCAACCTATAACATGTGAGCCAAATCTGACCCATGACCTATTTTGTATAGTAAATAGTTTTTACATGTTTAAAGAATTTTAACAGCAAAAGAAGAAGAGGAAGGAGAAGTAGAAACAGCAGCAATGGATGCTGTGGTCCACAGAGTCTAACATATTTACTAACTGATCCTTTATAGAAATAGTTTGCTGACCCATGTGCTAGTGGATTTAGCTATCATGAAACCATTACTAGAAGTAAAAAAAAAAAAAAAAAAAATTTTTTTTTGGCTGCCCTGCATGCAGCATGTAGGATATTAATTCCCCAACCAGGGATGGAATCTGTATCCCCTTCAGTGGAAGCATGGAGTCCTAACCACTGGACTTCTAGGGAATTCCCTAGAAACATTTTTTTAAATAAATAAAATAATAAAAATGTATATACTTCAAAGTCATATTATGGATAGGTAGGCAGGAAAGAAAAAGAATAAGGAAATTATATTGAGATAATTTAATAAGTATTTGAATGCCTATACAACAATGTGCTAAGCCTTTGTGATGTAATAGTGGTCAGTTAGATAAACAACCCCTGCTTTCATGAACTGGAAGAAAACAGTAAGGGAACAAATAAGCATTTATCATACGATTTGATAGATGTGATAATAATAGGTAAACTTAGAGGTTAATACTGGAGATTTTAGAAAGGATGCTTAATCTAGTTTAGAGTGTCAGAGGAAGTTTACCAGAGAAATGACCCCTAGGATGGGACTGAATGAGGAAGAAGATTTAATCAAGTGAAACACGGTAAGAAAAAGTATTCCAGTTCAAGAGCCTGTCATGAAAGATCCAGAGGCCAGACAGTATTGTACTTCAAGATCTAAAGTTGAAAAGAGCTGGAATCTACCCTGCAGGGAAGGAAGGAAGAGTGAGGGTAGTGAACTAAGAGATGAGGCTGGAGATGTAAGCATGCAGCAGGCCACAGTAAGGGTTTTACATTTTATACTGAGGATAATGAGAAGCCATGAATGGATTTTAAGCTGGGGAGTCAACAATAAAATTTCCATTTTAGAGCATATATTCTACTGGTATAGAGAATGGACTGGGGAGGACAAGATGAAAGATAAGATATAGTGAAACTGGCTGGTTCAGACAGTAAAGAATCCGCCTGCAATGCAGGAGACCTGGGTTTGGAATCTGCCTGCAATGCAGGAAACATGGGTTTGATCCTTGGATTAGGAAGATGCCCTGAAGGAGGCATGGTAACCCACTCCAGTATTCTTGCCTGGAGAATCTCCATGGACAGAGGAGTCCATGGGGTTGCAAAGAGTTGGACACGACTGAGTGACTAACCACACACATACATGATCAAGAAGAAAGATAGAATGTACTGGTACCAGTTGGTACCAAGTGGAATGTACTGCCCCAGTTATTGAATTATTGTCGCTCAGCTCCAAATCCTCCTATTCTCTGCTTTGTAGAGATGTTTATATTAGGGCTTTATGGAACCTGAAATTTATTTTGATGAGAAAAGGATACTATTTCTTATCTTTCCATATGAATAGCCAATTATCCCAACACTTTTTACTAACTACCTCATCAGCCAGTGACCTGAAATGTAATGTTTAATCATATATCAAATTAATCCTTTTAGGGAGGAATCTGTTATTAAGCCCTATATTCTATTTCATTGATATACCATTACTAGTACCAACAATACCATATTATATATTAATTATAACTTTTAGAATCAACTTGTCAAGTTTCTAGAAAAATACTGTTGGGATTTTTATTAGACTGCATTGAATTTAGAGATACATTTGGAATAATTAGTATCTTTTTGACACTGAGTCCTCCTATATGTAAACATGGTATATTTTTCTATTCATTTATAGCTTCTTTAATGTTTTCAATAAACTTTAAAATTACTCCTTGTATCTGCCACATATTTTGTTAGATTTATTCCTATCCCTTATTTCTTTTTCTTGACTTACTCCCTTGTTTAGGACTTTTATCTGTAAAATACTGCTTTAGTTCAGTTCAGTTCAGTCACTCAGTCCTGTCCGACTCTTTGCAACCCCATGGACTGCAGCACACCAGGCCTCCCTGTCCATCACCAACTCCTTGAGCTTGCTCAAACTCATGTCCATTGAATCAGTGATACCATCCAACCATCTCATCCTCTGTCATCCCCTTCTCCTCCTGCCTTCAATCTTTCCCAGCATCAGGATTTTTTGCAATGAGTCAGTTCTTTGTATCTGGTGGCCGAAGTAGTGGAGCTTCAGCTTCAGTTCTTCCAATATTCATCCTGATTTCCTTTAGGACTGATTTCCTTTAGGATTGACTGGTTTGATCTCCTTGCTGTCCGAGGGACTCTCAAGAGTCTTTCCACCACCACAGTTCAAAAGGATCAATTCTGTTTAGAAGTGGCAAAATAGTAGATATCCTTCCCTTGTTCCTGGTTTTAGAGAGAATTCTTACAACGTTTTAATGTTGAAAATGATTTTCACTTTACGTTTTTTGTAGATTTAACAGATTAGGAAAGTTTTCTTTTTAGTTTGCTAAGAGCTTAAACTGAAGAAAGTAGGGAAAACCACTAGGCCATTAAGGTATGACCTAAATCAAATCCCTTATGATTTTACAGTGGAAGTACAAATAGATTCAAGGGATTAGATCTGATAGAGTGCCTGAAGAACTGTGGTTAAAGGTTCATAACACTGTACAGGAGGCGGTGATCAAAACCATACCCAAGAAAAAGAAATGCAAAAGGGCAAAATGGTTGTCTGAGGAGGCCTTACAAATAGCTGAGAAAAGAGAAGGTAAAGGCAAAGGAGAAAAGGAAAGATACACCCATCTGAATGCAGAGTTCCAAAGAATACCAAGGAGAGATAAGAAAGCCTTCCTCAGTGAACAATGTGAAGAAATAGAGGAAAACAATAGAACGGGAAAGACTAGAGATCTCTTCAAGAAAATTAGGGATGTCAAGGGAATATTTCATGCAAAAACGGGCACAATAAACAACAGAAACCATATGGATGTAACAGAAGCAGAAGATATTAAGAATAGGTTGCAAGAATACACAAAAGAACTATACAAAAAAGATCTTTATGACCCAGATAATCATGATGATGTGATCACTCACCTAGAGCCATACATCTTGGACTGCAAAGTCAAGTGGGCCTTAGGAAGTGTCACGATGAACAAAGCTAGCAGAGGTGATGGAATTCCAGGTGAACTATTTCAAATCCTAAAAGATGATGCTGTGAAAGTGCTGCACTCAATATGTTACAGGAAGGAGGAGGCCCCCCTTCAGGGCCCCAAGAGCGGGCTCTTGTCTAACACTCGTAAATGAACTGTCCAAGGAGACACATGTGCTGACAAAGCAAGAGATTTTATTGGGAAAGGGCACCCGAGTGGAGAGCAGTAGGGTAAGGGAACCCAGGAGAACAACTCTGCCACGTGGCTCGCAGTCTGGGGTTTTATGGTGGTGGGATTAGTTTCCAGGTGGTCTCTGGCCAATCGTTCTAATTCAGAGTCTTTCCTGGTGGTGCATGCATCGCTCAGCCAAGATGGATGCTAGAGGGAGGGATTCTGGGAAGTGGATGGACACACAATGTCTCCTTTTGACCTTTCCCAAACTCTTCCAGTTGGTGGTGGCTTATTAGTTCTGTATTCCTTACCAGGATCTCCTGTCATAAAACAACTCATGCGAATGGTTACTAAAGGGCCTGGCCAGGGTGGGTGGTTTCGGTCAGTGTGCTTCCCCTTACAAATATGCCAGCAAATCTGAAAAACTCAGCAGTGGCCACAGGACTGGAAAAGGTCAGTTTTCATTCCAATCCCAAAGAAAGGCAATGCCATAGAATGTTCAAACTACCACACAATTGCAGTCATCTCACATGCTAGTAAAGTAATGCTCGAAATTCTCCAAGCCAGGCTTCAACAGTATGTGAACTGAGAACTCCCAGATGTTCAAACTGGATTTAGAAAAGGCAGAGGAACCAGAGATCAAATTTCCAACATCCATTGGATCATTGAAAAAGCCGGAGAGTTTCAGAAAAACATCTACTCCTACTTCATTGACTACACTAAAGCCTTTGACTGTGTGGACCACAACAAACTGTGGAAAATTCTTAAAGAGATGAGAATACCAGACCACCTTACCTGCCTCCTCTGAAACCTGTGTGCAGGTCAAGAAGCAACAGTTAGAACTGGACATGGAACAATTGACTGGTTCCAAATTGGGAAAGGAGTACATCAAGGCTGTATACTGTCACCCTGCTTATTTAACTTATATGCAGAGTACATTATATGAAATGTTAGGCTGGACATCTCACAAGCTGGAATCAAGATTGCCAGGAGAAATATCAATAACCTAGATATGCAGATGCCACCACCCTTATGGAAAAAAGTGAAGAGGAACTAAAAAGCCTCTTGATGAAGGTGAAAGAGGAGAGTGAAAAAGCTGGCTTAAAACTCAACATTTAAATAACTAAGATCATGGCATCTGGTCCCATCACTTCATGACAAATAGATGGAGAAACAATGCAAACAGTGACAGACTTTATTTTCTTGGACTCCAAATTCTGCAGATGGTGACTGCAGCCATGAAATTAAAAGCCTGCAGCCATGAAATTAAAAGCCTTGCTCCTTGGAAGAAAAGCTATGACAAACCTAGATGGCATATCAAAAAGCAGAGACATTACTTTGCTAACAAAGGTCTGTATAGTGTATGGTTTTTCCAGCAGTCATGTATGGATGGATACTGGAGTTGGACCATAAAGAAGGCTGAATGCCAAAGAACTGATGCTTTTGAACTGTGGTGTTGGAGAAGACTCTAGAGAGACTCCTTGGACTGCAAGGAGATCAAATCATTCAATCCTAAAGGAAATCAATCCTGAATATTCATTAGAAGGAATGACGGTGAAGTTGAAGCTTCAATACTTTGGTCACCTGATGCAAAGAGCCAATTCACTGCAAAAGACCCTGATGCTGGGAAAGATTGAAGGCAGGAGGAGAAGGGGAAGACAGAAGATGAGATGGTTCGATGGCATCACTGACTCAATGGATATGAGTTTGAGCAGGCTCCGGGAAATGGTGAAGGATAGGGAAGCCTGGTGTGCTGCAGTCCATGGGGTCACAAAGAGTCTGAGCAACTGAACAACAACAATAAAGAGCTTTTATCATGAATGGGTACTGAATTCAAGTGCTTGTTCTTCCTCTTTCCAGATGACCAGTTTTTCCTCCTCTGATCTGTTACTATGGTAATTTATGGTGACAGTGTGTTTTGTCTTGAGTGTTAAACCTCCTTGCATTCCTGGAATAAACCCAATTAGACCTATCATATTCCCTTTTCATCCACTGCTAGGTTCAGTTTACTAATAATTTACTTAGAATTTTTATGAGATTGGCCTTTTTCTTTCACTCCCTGTCTTGTTTTAGTATCATGGCTATCATGGTCTTATGGAAAGAGCTGGAGAATATTTCCACTTTTTCTATTTTTTTGAAATGTTTACATAAGATGTAAATAATTTAGTCTTTGAAAATCTGGAAGAATACCTAAATAAAGCCATCTAGGTCAGAAGCTTTAACTATAGACTGAATTTCTTTATTTGTGTTTTGAGTAGCATGAACCAGAATATCCATGTACCAATGGCTTAAACATTAAGACTCTCAATTATTTCTTCTAACTAGAACTCTACAGAAAAGAGTGTTAATGGCACTGTTTTTCTTACTATTGATGGTGCTACATCTGAGTGATACTGTGACAGAAAGTGAAAAAAAAGTTGGTATATATATATATACATATATATATATATATATATATATATATATATATATGAGCAGGTTCAAATTCATGCATCAAAAAAAGGAACAGATAAAAGAATGAGCTTGGACTTCCCTGGTGGTCCAATGGTTAAAAATCTGTCTGCCAAGGCAGGGAACATGGGTTTGATCTGTGGTCCAGGAAGATTCCACATGCCACAAGGAAACTAAGCCCATGTGCCACAACAACTGAAGGCCATGTGCTCTAGAACTGCGTGCCACAACAAGAGAAGCCACCTCAATGAGATGACCATGTGCTGCAACTAGAGAAAGCCTGCATGTAAAACTAGACCCAGCACAGTCAAAATAAGTAGTTTAAAAATCTATAAAAAATAATGAACTTTTTGGAAATCAATCAAGGAAATATAACTTGATAGGTGTTATAGTTTAAGTTAAATATATGTATGTATATGAATATATTTTATACACAGAATAAGAGAAGTCTGTGCATTTTTATGCTTGAGATAGATCCAATGTGTTATACAACAGAATTTTTGTACATGCCAGAAAAACAGAATTAGGGACTTTGAAGTCTAATCTTAAATGCCTTCCTGGTCACTTAAGTATGAGGTATAAATCTTGTACTGTTTATATTCACAAGGTCTAATACAGTGTGTAAACAATATAGAAAGTCTAATCTTCATTTTGTTCTTCATTAGAATTGGAATAGTGATACAGACATCATAAAATTGGAGTAGTCAGTCAGTCAGTCACTTCAGTCGCTAAGTCATGTCCTAGTCTTTGTGACCCCATGAACCGCAGCACGCCAGGCCTCCCTGTCCATCACCAACTCCTGGAGTCCACCCAAACCCATGTCCATTGAGTTGGTAATGCCATCCAACCATCTCATCCTCTGTCGTTCCCTTCTCCTCCTGTCCTCCATCTTTCCTAGCATCAGGGTCTTTTCCAATGAGTCAGCTCTTCGCATCATTTGGCCAAAGTATTGGAGTTTCAGCTTTAGCATCAGTCCTTCCGATGAACACCCAGGACTGATATCCTTTAGGATTGACTGGTTGGATCTCCTTGCAGGCCAAGGGACTCTCAAGAGTCTTCTCCAACACCACAGTTCAAAAACATCAATTCTGCACTCAGCTTTCTTTATAGTCCAACTCTCACATCCATACATGACCACTGGAAAAACCATACCCTTGACTAGATGAACCTTTGTTGGCAAAGTAATGTCTCTGCTTTTTAATATGCTATCTAGGTTGGTCATAAATTTCCTTCCAAGGAGTGAGCATCTTTTAATTTCATGGCTTCAATCACCATCTGCAGTGATTTTGGAGCTCAGAAAAATAGTCAACCACTGTTTCCACTGTTTTCCCATCTATTTGCCATGAAGTGATGGGACCAGATGCCATGATCTTAGTTTTCTGAATATTGAGCTTTAAGCCAACTTTTTCACTCTCCTCTTTCACTTTCAGCGGCTCTTTAGTTCTTCTTCACTTTCTGCCATAAGGGTGGTGTCATCTGCATATCTGAAGTTATGATATTTCTCCCGGCAGTCTTGATTCTAACTTGTGCTTCCTCCAGCCCAGCGTTTCTCATGATGTACTCTGCATATAAGTTAAATAAGTAGGGTGACAATATACAGCTTTGACGTACTCCATTCTCAATTTGGAACCAGTCTGTTGTTGCATGTCCTGTTCTAAAGGTTTCTTCCTGACCTCCATACAGATTTCTCAACAGGCAGGTCAGGTGGTCTGGTATTCCCATCTCTTTAAGAATTTTCCACAGTTTATTGTGATCCATACCGTCAAAGGCTTTGGCATAGTCAATAGAGCAGAAATAAGATGTTTTTCTGGAACTCTCTTGCTTTGAGAACCCCATGAACAGTATGAAAAGGCAAAAAGATAGGACACTAAAAGATGAGCTCCCCAGGTCGGTAGGTGCCCAATATGCTACTGGAGATCAGTGGAGAAATAATTCCAGAAATAATAAAGGGATGGAGCCAAAGCAAAAGCAACACCCAGTTGTGGATGGGACTGGTGACAGAAGCAAGGTCCAATGCTGTAACGAGCAATATTGTATAGGAACCTGGAATGTTAGGTCCATGAATCAAGGCAACTTGGAAGTGGTCAAAGAGGAGATGGCAAGAGTGAACACCGGCATTCTAGGAATGGATTGGAATGGGTGAATTTAACTCAGATGCCCATTATATCTACTATTGTGGGCAGGAACCCCTTAGAAGAAATGGAGTAGCCATCATAGTCAACAAAAGAGTCCAAAATGCAGTACTTGGATGCAATCTCAAAAACGACAGAATGATCTCTGTTTCCAAGGCAAACCATTCAATATCACGGTAATCCAAGTCTATGCCCCGAACAGTCATTCTGAAGAAGCTGAAGTTGAACATTTCTATGAAGACCTACAAGACCTTCTAGAACTAACACCCAAAAAAGATGTGCTTTTCATTATAGGGGACAGGAATGCAAAAGTAGGAAGTCAAAAAACACCTGGAGTAATGGGCAAATTTGGCCTTGGAGTACAGAATGAAGCAGGACAAAGGCTAATATTGCTCTGCCAAGAGAACGCACTGGTCACACAAACACCCTCTTCCAACAACACAAGAGAAGACTCTACACATGGACATCACCAGATGGTCAACACTGAAATCAGATTGATTATATTCATTGCAGCCAAAGATGGAGAAGCTGTATACAGAGTCAGCAAAAACAAGACCAGGAGCTGACTGTGGCTCAGATCATGAACTCCTTATTACCAAATTCAGACTGAAATTGAAGAAAGGAGAAAACCACTAGACCATTCAGTATGACCTAAATCAAATCCCTTATGACTATACAGTGGAAGTGAGAAATAGATTTAAGGGACTAGATCTGATAGACAAGAGTGCCTGATGAACTATGGATGGAGGTTCGTGACATTGTACAGTAGACAGGAATCAAGACCATCCTCAAGAAAAAGAAATGCAAAAAAGCAAAATGGGTATCTGAGGAGGACTTATAAATAGCTGTGAAAAGAAGGGAAGCAAAAGGGAAAAAGAAAGATATACCCATTTGAATGCAGAGTTCCAAAGAATAGCAAGGAGAGATGAGAAAACCTTCCTCAGTGATCAGTGCAAAGAAAGAGAGGAAAACAATAGAATGGGAAAGACTAGAGATCTCTTCAAGAATATTAGAGATACCAAGGGAACATTTTATGCAAAAATGGGCTCAATAAAGGACAGAAATGGTAGGAAACTGACAGAAGCAGAAGATATTAAGAAGAGGTGGCAAGAATACACAGAAGAACTGTACAAAAAAAGATATTCATGACCCAGATAGTCACAATGATGTGATCACTCACCTAGAGCCAGACATCCTGGAATGTGAAGTCAATTAGGCCTTGCTGCTGCTACTAAGTCGCTTCAGTCATGTCTGACTCTGTGCAATCCCATGGACGGCAGCCCACCGGGCTCCCCCATCCCTGGGATTCTCCAGGCAAGAACACTGGAGTGGGTTGCCATTTCCTTCTTCAATGCATGAAAGTGGAAAGTTGAAAGTGAAGTCGCTCAGTTGTGTCCGACTCTTCGAAACTCCATGGACTGCAGCCTACCAGGCTCCTGCGTCCATGGGATTTTCCAGGCAAGAGTACTGGAGTGGGTTGCCATTGCCTTCTCTGAAGCATCAATACGAACAAAGCTAGTGGAGGTGATGGAATTCCAGTTGAGCTATTTTAAATCTTGAAAGATGATGCTGTGAAAGTGCTGCACTCAATATGCCAGCAAATTTGGAAAACTCAGCAGTGGCCACAGGACTGGAAAAGGTCAGTTTTCATTCCAGTCCCAAAGGAAGGCAATGCCAAAGAATGCTCAAACTACTGCACAATTGCACTTATCTCACACGCTAGTAAAGTAATGCTTAAAATTCTCCAAGCCAGGCTTTAGCAATACATGAACCGTGAACTTCCAGATGTTCAAGCTGGTTTTAGAAAAGGCAGAGGAACCAGAAAGAGATCAAATTGCCAACATCCACTGGATCATCGAAAAAGCAAAATTGGAGTAGTGGTACAGACATAACAGTCAGTTAGTCTAATCAGACTAATTGGGAGTGTTTTCAGTTTTGGCCTATGTTCTCAAAATAAAAATTGAGAATTTTTATGTAATATCCCCAATGTACATTAAGATATTTGCACACATAAGGATGTGTTGTTTGCTAGCAGCTGGGGCATTTTGAAAAGATTTTTCCTGCTTTAGCAATGAAATTAAAGTGAAAGGGCAGGTGTGTGGGGAAGCAGGGAGGAAGAATAAGAAGCAGCTTAAATTAGGTAGTGCCACTGTCTCTTTCATAGGCTAAAGGTGGGAGGCAATGAAGAGAGCCAGAATCTGGTAATTTAAGGTGACAAACACTAATAATAAGTGTCTTTGAATTTAAAAGTTGAAGCAAGAGAGGACACAACTAAATTACACAAGGACAAAGAGGGATAGAAAAAGTCTAAAAGGTGCTCTCAGGTCAGCCTTCCACTACAGCTGGGCACTGTTCTCACAGAATTCCCTAGAGAGTCTTCTACCATCAAGTGACATTTGAGGTATTAAACATGTGAGATGGGATTGGACACCTTGAACATATGATCCTTAAGGGGCTGACAGCACATACTTCCTGCTGAACTAGTTTCTTATCCTAGAGTCTGATCCCTAAGCTCATCTGTTCTCCTGTTCCCCAGTGTTTTTCAAACTTCTATCCATCTTTTACCTCTTCCCAAAATGAGGAAGAACCAACAAATTAGCTTCTGCTGTGAGGTATGTAATTGACTTCCAGAAAACTTCTCAGTCTAAATGTAGAAGGACTGAGAGAAAGGGGAAAGGGATATGATATTTACTGAATGTGGAGCATATACTAAGCAAAATACTAGGTCATTTAATTTCATCGTCATGGCAACACTGTCAGCCAAGTATTATTATTGCCAAAGAAGAAGCTGAGACTTAAAGAAGTTAAGAAACATGAGCAAACCACTCCCTACCCCACACCATGTTAAGAAGTCAAAGAGATGAAATTCAAATGTATTCTGATTCCAAATCCTATGCCTATTTCACCAGAGCAAGGGTTCCCTCAAAGTCAATTGTTAATGTTTGGGCATTCTATTCCCTTTTGGTAACGCATCATCTCCCTGACTCTGGCACATTTCCACAACAGAGTGACTTTTTACTGAAACACTCTGCAAACTGGGAATCTGACAAAAATCCCAAAGGTTTATGAAGTTCAGTAACAGTGTATACGTATTTTAAATCCTAAAAGAGTGCAAGTACACTAATCCTGCCAACAATAAGTTTTTAAAAAAGGAAAATAACTTCCTCCTTCATTTATTGAAATTGCTCGGAAGCAGAAGTCAGGAAATCCCCTTCCTTGATTTGTAGTATTTGACTGGACATGGAGTAACAGACTGGTTCCAAATCAGGAAAGGAGTACGTCAAGGCTGTATATTGTCACCCTGCTTATATAACTTATATACAGAGTACATCATGTGAAATGCTGGGTTGGATGAAGCACATGCTGGAATCAAGATTGCTGGGAGAAATATCAATAACCTCAGATACAAAGATGACACCACCATTTGGCAGAAAGAGAAGAACTAATGAGCTTCTTGATGAAAGTTAAAGAGGAGAATGAAAAAGTTGGCTTAAAACTCAACATTCAGAAAACTAAGATCGTGGCATCTGGTCCCATCACTTCATGGCAAATTGATGGGGAGCAATGGAAACAGTGACAGACTTTATTTTTATGGGCTCCAAAATCACTGCAGATGATGACTGCAGCCATGAAATTAAAAGACGCCTGCTTCTTGGAAGAAAAGCTATGACCAACCTAGACAGCATATTCAAAAGCAGAGACATTACTTTGCCAACAAAAGTCCGTCTAGTCAAAGCTATGGTTTTTCCAGTAGTCATGTATGGACGTGAGATTTGAACTATAAAGAAAGCTGAGTGCTGAAGAATTGATGCTTTTGAACTATGGTGCTGGAGAAGACTCCTGAGAGTCCCTTGGACTGCAAGGAGATCCAACCAGTCAATCCTAAAGGAAATCAGTCCTGAATATTCATTGGAAGGACTGATGCTGAAGCTGAAACTCCAACACTTTGGCCACCTGATGATAAGAACTGACTCATTGAAAAAGACCCTGATGCTGGGAAAGACTGAAGGCGGAAGAAGGGGACAACAGAGGATAAGATGGTTGGATGGCATCACGGATGCAACGGACATGAGTTTGAGTAGGCTCCGGGAGTTGGTGATGGACAGGGAAACCTGGCATGCTGCAGTCGCAGAGTCGCATACAACTGAGCGACTGAAGTGAACTGAACTGATGCTGCTGTTATTCCCAAAGAACAGATTTATACTGCTTTATTCTTTGAACTTTTCTATATTTTTTCATTTTTCCTCAATAGAATATAGTTTTGGTTATTATAAAGATTTCCACATGACAAGAATTTATTTTACTCTCTTTTTTATACTCTGGGAGAAGTAAGCTCTAAGCAAACAAAAAAATGCCTAATTACTTGTTTTACATAAAAAATGTATATTCGTTTATGGAAAAATATGTTAAGTATATATATACGTTTTTCACTTAGAGTACTAGGTGTCTGGGAAGAATGCAAATTTTTCACATGTATAGAATTCAACCTTGTCTCATAATATCCAAGAATAACTTCAGAATGGTTTCCACCAGCAATTATTTTCATTACTAAAAGATTATCATAGACATATAGTTAAATAGAATAGAATGTCCAAAAATAGACCAACACAAATATATTCATTTAAATTTCAAAAAAAGGATGAGTGTAATTCAATGGGGGAAAGGATAACCTTTTCAACAAATGATGCTGGAATATCTGGATATCTACATGGAAAAACCTTTACCCTTACTTGCCACTGTATACCAAAAAATTAACATGAAACGAATCATAAAACAACAGGTAAGAGATGAAACTATAAAATTTCTAGAACTACAAAACATAGACAAAAATCTTTGAAACCTTGGGTTAGACAAACATTTCTTAGACAGAATTCAAAAAACCACAAAGCTGTAAAAGAAAAAAATTGATAAACTGCACTTCATCAAAACTTAAAACTTCTGCTTTCTGTAATGTAGTCTGAAGCCAGGGAATGTGATACCTCTAGCTCTGTACTTATTTGTCAAGACTGTTTTCACTATTATGAGTCTTTTTGCCTCCAAACAAATTTTTAAATTATTTGTTCTAGGTCTGTGAAAAAAGCCACTGTAAATTGCCTTGGGTATTTTAACAGTATTAATTCTTTCAATCCCTGAGCACAGTATATCTTTCCATCGGTTTGTGTCATCCTCAGTTTCTTTCATCAGCATAGCTTTCTGAATCCAGCTCTTTTACCACTTTAGGTAGGTTTATTCCTAGGTTTTTATTCTTTTTTGATGCAATTGCAAACGGAATTGTTTTCTTAATTTCTCCTTCTGAGAGTTACTTTATAAAAATGCAACAGATTTTTGTATATTAATTTTGTATTCTGCAACTTCACCATATTCATTGGTGAGCTCCAGTAATTTTTTGGTGGCATCATTAGGATTTTCTGTGTATAGTATCATGTCTTCTGCAAATAGTGACAGTTTTACTTTTTCCTTTCCAGTTTAGATTCTTTTTATTTCTTTTCCTTGTCTCAGAATATACAATGGAGAAAAGACAGTTTCTTCAATAGGTCATGCTCGAAAAACTGGACAGCTAAATGTAAACAATAAAATCAGAACATTTTCTCAAATCATATACAAAAATAAACTCAAAATGAATTAAAGACCTAAATGCAAGACCAGGAATCATAAAACTCCTAGAAGAAAACATATGCAGAACACTTTTTGGCAGAAATCACAGCAATTTTTTTTTTTTTTTTGGATCTGTGACCTAAAGCAAAAGAAACAAGAACAAAAATAAATAAATGGGACCTAATTAAACTTAAAAGCTTTTGCACAGCAAAGAAAACCATCAATAAAACAATATACTGAATGGGAGAAAACATTTGCAAATGATATGACTCATAAGGGAATCATATCCAAAATATATAAACAGCTTATACAATTCAACATCAAAAAAATAAATCAATTTTTTAAAAAGGGCAGGGGGAAAAAAAAAAGAAAAAAAAATAAAAAGGGCAGGAGACCTGAATAGACATTTTTCCAAAGAAGATATGCAGATGACCAACAGTGTATGAAAAGATGCTCAGCATCATTAATCATCAGAGAAACAGCAAATCAAAGCCACAATGAGATATCACCCCACACCTATCAGAATGGCTATTATCAAAAAGATCATAAATAACAAATGTTGGTGTTCTGGAGAAAAGTGAACACTTGAACACTGCTGGTAGGAATGTAAACTGGTACACCACTGTGGAAAACAGGATGGAGTTTCCTCAAAAAACTAGAAATAGAACTACCATATGACCCAGAAATTCCACTCCTAGGTATATATTTAAAAAAAGATTACATTCTAACATTCATAGTAATTCATAGCAGCATTTACAATAGCCAAGATATGGAAGCAGCCAAGTGCCCATCAGTTTTCATTCCAATCCTAAAGAAAGGAAATGCCAAAGAATGCTCAAACTACTGCACAATTGCACTCACCTCACACTCTAGGAAAGTAATGCTCAAAATTCCCCAAGCCAGTCTTCAGCAATACGTGAACCGTGAACTTCCAGATGTTCAAGCTGGTTTTAGAAAAGGCAGAGGAACCAGAGATCAAATTGCCAACATCCGCTGGATCATCAAAAAAGCAAGAGAGTTCCAGAAAAACATCTATTTCTGCTTTATTGACTATGCCAAGGCCTTTGACTGTGTGGATCACAATAAACTATGGAAAATTCTGAAAGAGATGGGAATACCAGACCACCTGACCTGCCTCTTGAGAAACCTATATGCAAGTCAGGAAGCAACAGTTAGAACTGGACATGGAACAACAGACTGGTTCTAAATAGGAAAAGGAGTACATCAAGCCTGTATATTGCCACCCTGGTCATTTAACTTCTATGCAGAGTACATCATGAGAAACGCTGGGCTGGAGGAAGCACAAGCTGGAATCAAGATTGCCCGGAGAGATATCAATAACCTCAGATATGCAGATGACACCACCCTTATGGCAGAAAGTGAAGAAGAACTAAAGAACCTCTTGATGAAAGTGAAAGAGGAGAGTGAAAAGGTTGGCTTAAAGCTCAACATTCAGTGCTCGCTTCGGCAGCACATATACTAAAATTGGAACGATACAGAGAAGATTAGCATGGCCGCTGCGCAAGGATGACACGCAAATTCGTGAAGCGTTCCATATTTTTGAAAGAAATCAAAGAGGACACTAATAGATGGAGAAATATACCATGTTCATGGATTGGAAGAATCAATATAGTGAAAATGATTATACCACCCAAAGCAATTTATAGATTCAATGCAATCCCTATCAAGCTACCAACGGTATTCTTCACAGAGCTAGAACAAATAATTTCACAATTTGTATGGAAATACAAAAAACCTCGAATAGCCAAAGCTATCTTGAGAAAGAAGAATGGAACTGGAGGAATCAACCTGCCTGACTTCAGGCTCTACTACAAAGCCACAGTCATCAAGACAGTATGGTACTGGCACAAAGACAGAAATATAGATCAATGGAACAAAATAGAAAGCCCAGAGATAAATCCACGCACATATGGACACCTTATCTTTGACAAAGGAGGCAAGAATATACAATGGATTAAAGACAATCTCTTTAACAAGTGGTGCTGGGAAAACTGGTCAACCACTTGTAAAAGAATGAAACTAGACCACTTTCTAACACCATACACAAAAATAAACTCAAAATGGATTAAAGATCTAAACGTAAGACCAGAAACTATAAAACTCCTAGAGGAGAACATAGGCAAAACACTCTCCGACACACATCACAGCAGGATCCTCTATGACCCACCTCCCAGAATATTGGAAATAAAAGCAAAAATAAACAAATGGGACCTAATTAAACTTAAAAGCTTCTGCACAACAAAGGAAACTATTAGCAAGGTGAAAAGACAGCCCTCAGAATGGGAGAAAATAATAGCAAATGAAGCAACTGACAAACAACTAATCTCAAAAATATACAAGCAACTCCTACAGCTCAATTCCAGAAAAATAAATGACCCAATCAAAAAATGGGCCAAAGAACTAAATAGACATTTCTCCAAAGAAGATATACAGATGGCTAACAAACACATGAAAAGATGCTCAACATCACTCATTATCAGAGAAATGCAAATCAAAACCACTACGAGGTACCATTTCACGCCAGTCAGAATGGCTGCGATCCATAAGTCTACAAGCAATAAATGCTGGAGAGGGTGTGGAGAAAAGGGAACCCTCTTACACTGTTGGTGGGAATGCAAACTAGTACAGCCACTATGGAGAACAGTGTGGAGATTCCTTAAAAAACTGGAAATAGAACTGCCTTATGATCCAGCAATCCCACTTCTGGGCATACACACTGAGGAAACCAGAAGGGAAAGAGACACGTGTACCCCAATGTTCATCACAGCACTGTTTATAATAGACAGGACATGAAAGCAACCTAGATGTCCATCAGCAGATGAATGGATAAGAAAGCAGTGGTACATATACACAATGGAGTATTACTCAGCCATTAAAAAGAATACATTTGAATCAGTTCTAATGAAGTGGATGAAACTGGAGCCTATTATACAGAGTGAAGTAAGCCAGAAAGAAAAACACCAATACAGTATACTAACACATATATATGGAATTTAGAAAGATGGTAACAATAACCCTGTATACGAGACAGCAAAAGAGACACTGATGTATAGAACAGTCTTTTGGACTCTGTGGGAGAGGGAGAGGGTGGGATGATTTGGGAGAATGGCATTGAAACATGTATAATATCATATATGAAACAAGTCGCCAGTCCAGGTTCGATGCACGATACTGGATGCTTGGGGCTGGTGCACTGAGACGACCCAGAGGGATGGTATGGGGAGGGAGGAGGGAGGAAGGTTCAGGATGGGGAACACATGTATACCTGTGGTGGATTCATTTCAATATTTGGCAAAACCAATACAATATTGTGAAAAAAAAAAAAAAGCTCAACATTCAGAAAACTAAGATCATGGCATCTGGTCCTATCACTTCATGGGAAATAGATGGGGAAACACTGGCTAACTTTATTTTTCTGGGCTCCAAAATCACTACAGATGGTGACTGCAGCTATGAAATTAAAAGAGGCTTACTCCTTGGAAGAAAAGTTATGGCCAACCTAGACAGCATATTAAAAAGCAGAAACATTACTTTGCCAACAAAGGTCCGTCTAGTCAAAGCTATGGTTTTTCCAGTAGTCATGTATGAACGTGAGATCTGGACTACAAAGAAAGCTGAGTGCTGAAGAATTGATGCTTTTGAACTGTGGTGTTGGTGAAGACTCTTGAGAGTCCCTTGGACTGCAAAGAGATCCAACCAGTCAGTTCTAAAGGAAATCAGTCCTGAATATTCATTGGAAGGACTGATGCTGAAGCTGAAACTCCAATACTTTGGGCACCTGATGCGAAGAGATGACTCATTGGAAAAGACCCTAATTCTATGGAAGATTGAAGGCAGGAGGAGAAGGGGATGACAGAGGATGAGATGGTTGGATGGCATCACCAATGCAATGGACATGAGTTTGGGTAGGCTCTGGGAGTTGGCGACGGACAGGGAAGCCTGGTGAGCTCCAGCTCATGGGGTCGCAAAGAGTCAGACATGACTGAGTGACTGAACTGAACAAAGTGTAGTTGGGCTATGCTTTCTTTAAAAATGGGGAAATTTTCAAGAGAGCTTAACCCTAGAGGATAGGAGGTAGTAGTCATCGATAAAACCAGAAAGATAAGCAGGGGTCAGTTTTTACCAGGTATTGAAAGGCATATTAAGGAATTTGAAGTCTACTGTAGGAGAACTGGGGAGCCAATAAACGTTATGCCTTAAAGCATGGATTATCTACATCAGAATCACTTAAAAATCTTACTGAAAGTGCCTACTCCTATATTCTGCTCCAAACCTATTGAATCAAAATCACTGGGGTAAAGTCCTCAAATCTATGTTTTTTTAAACAACGATGGCAAGTAATTTCTTACACATATTGAAGTTTGTACAGTATAGTGTTTAAGGCCAGGGAATGATATGATCAGGTGAATATCAGGAAAGATAACCGGTGCAACATGAAGAACAGTTTAGAAGGTGGCAAAACTGGAGGCTAGGAGACACACTAGGTGACTGTTGGACTAGTCTAGGTAAGAGAAGTTGATGATCTTAACTAGGTTAGGACTGGAGTTTGAGAAAAGATGAATTGGAGAATTTGTGAATGTCAAATTATTTGGAAGATGAATTGTCAAGGCTTGACGATTTGCTGGAGTATGGAGATAACCTGTGAAACTGGATGAATGTTGGTGGTATTTCCTGATTTAGAGAATCCAGGAAAACTAGCAAATCCTGATGGTGATGGTGGAAGAGTAGAAAGCAAAAACCAAGTTCAACTGTGCACATGGGGACTTAAAAGGTGAGAGATCTAGTAGGCAGCTGGAGGATAGCTCCATAGTTGCTAAGGGAAATCTATTCATAAGATATAGCTATAGCAGAGGCAGATTTGCTGTGAAGCTGATGAAGTTAATCTTCAGGTCTCTTGCAAAGGCTCCTTTCATGGCTCTGAGACAAACCCTTAGAATTCTGTATTTGAAGAGCTATATCAATTTTCTTAAATTGTGTGAACTTACTTTTCTTAATTTCTTAATTTTCCAACTATATAAAAAGCCTCAGAAAACCTTGAATCTTATTTCTGAGCTATATAGGTAAAAAATCATCAGCATATGGATGGTAACAAAGGATCCTGAAAAGGATGAGATTACCTTAGAAGAATATAGTAATAGAATAGAGTAAGAATATAGTATAGAATAGAGTAAGACACCTCAGAGGTCTTAATATGTTACATGTTCTTTTCCAGGAGTAAATATTATTTTAAATTAGATATAAAGAAAAATCAGGGGAAAATTTTAAATAAACAATGTAAAAAGTCTGTAGTCATATGATACACTATGATTTAATTGAAACTAAAAGCTTTGTACATTTATATTAAAATATATATTAAATTAATATAAAAAATATATTAAAATTACTTAAATTTGCCTTTTTGGGTAGGCCCATAAGGAATCATTCTGATAACCATATATGAAAAAATTAAACTCTTGGAGATTTTTTTTCTAACTTTTAAAAGAAGGATGAAAACTTAAGAAATATTGTGGTTCTTATCTAAATACTTTTAGAATCAGATAAATATTTGCTAGTAATAGATAATATATATGTCATATATAATATATAGATAAGTGTATCATTTACTCTTTGCCTTAAAAAAATCTATTCTAGCTCAATCATTGGCCTTTTCTTCTTCATTCTTAAAAATTGTCAAGGAAAGGAAATCTTTAATAATGTTCCATAATCAGAAATCTCTTATGTCTAACCTAAATCTATGATTCTTATGAAGGAAGAGGGCCATTTTTAAAAAATCAGCCTTATTATGTTTTACATACATTAAAATTCATCAGTTTTAAGTAACATTTCAATGTGGTTTTGACAAATGTGTACAGCAGTGTAACTATCATCACCATCCAGATATTTCTATTACCCTTTGTATTCAGTCTCCCCCACAGTCTCTTACCCCTGCCCCAGGCAACCACTGATCTGTTTTCTGTCTTAGTAGTTTTTAAAAAAAAATTTATTTATTTGGCTGTGCCAGGTCTTAGTTGGGGCACGCAGAATCTTCGTTGCAGCATGGGAACGCTTAGTTGTGGTATGTGGCATCTAGTTCCCTGACCAGGAATTGAACTCAGTCCTCCTGCATTGGGAATGCAAAGTCTTAGCCACTGGACCACCAGGAAAATGCATGTCATTGCAATTTGACTTTACTAGAATTTTATGTTAAAGTTCATAGTCTTTTGTGTCTGTCTCTGGCTTCTTTCACTTAACATAATGCTTCTGATATTATCCATGTTCTCTCAGTAGTTCATTCCTTTTTAAAACTAAGTAGTATATTGCATTGTATGGATATATCACAATTTATTGATTCACTAGTTATTGGACATTTGTTATTTCTAGTTGGGGCCTATTATGAATAAAATTGCTATGAATGTTTACATATAAGTTAAATACCAGTCCATATTGACATTGGTTTTTATTTCTCTAGGGTAAATACTTAGAAGTGGGATTGCTTAGGAGTGAGTTGCATTCAGCATTGGTCCTTCCAATGAATATGCAGGACTGATTTCTTTTAGGATTGACTGGTTGGATCTCCTTGCAGTCCAAGGGACTCTCAAGCGTCTTCTCCAACACCACAATTCAAAAGCCATCAATTCTTCAGCGCTCAGCTTTCTTTATAGTCCAACTCTCACATCCATACATGACCACTGGGAAAACCATACCCTAGACTAGACGAACCTTTGTTGTCAAAGTAATATCTCTGCTTTTTAATATGCTTTCTAGGTTGGTCATAACTTTTCTTCCAAGAAGCAAGTGTCTTTAATTTCATGGCTATAGTCACCATCTGCAGTGATTTTGGATTTCCCAAGAAAATAAAGTCTCTCACTGTTTCCCCATCTATTTCCCATGAAGTGAGGGACCAGATGCCATGATCTTAGTTTTCTGAATGTTGAGCTTTAAGCCAACTTTTTCACTCCCCTCTTTCATTTTCATCAAGAGGCTCTTTAGTTCTTCGCTTTCTGCCATAAGGGTGGTGTCATCTGCATATCTGAGGTTATTGATATTTCTCCTGGCAATCTTGATTCCAGCTTGTGCTTCCTCCAGCCCAGCATTTCTCATGATGTACTCTGCATAGAAGTTAAATAAGCAGGGTGACAATATACAGCCTTGACGTACTCCTTTCCCAATTTGGAACCAGTCTGTTGTTCCACGTCCAGTTCTAACTGTTGCTTCTTGACCTGCATACAGATTTCTCAGGAGGCAGGTAAGATGATCTGGTATTCCCATCTCTTTAGGAATTTCCCACAGTTTATTGTGATCCACACAGTCAAAGGCTTTGGCGTAGTCAAGAAAGCAGAAGTAGATGTTTTTCTGGAACTCTTTTGGTTTTTTGATGATCCAGTGGATGTTGGCATTTTGATCTCTGGTTCCTCTGCCTTTTCTAAATCCAACTTGAACATCTGGAAGTTCATGGTTCTTGTACTGTTGAAGCCTGGCTTGGAGAATTGTGAGCATTACTTTACCAGTGTGTGAGGTGAGTGCAATTGTGTGGTAGTTTGAGCATTCTTTGGCATTGCCTTTCTTTGGGACTGGAATGAAAACTGACCTTTTCCAGTCCTGTGGCCACTGCTGAGTTTTCCGAATTTGCTGGCATACTGAGTGCAGCACTTTCACAGCAGCATCTTTTAGGATTTGAAATAGGTGAACTGAAATTCCATCACCTCCACTAGCTTTGTTCATAGTAATGCTTCCTAAGGCCCACTTGACTTTGCATTCCAGAATATCTGGCTCTAGGTTGGTGATCACACCATCATGATTATCTGGGTCGTGAAGATCTTTTTTGTCTAGTTCTTCTCCTGTCTATCTATCCTTTCAGTGAACCAACCAAACACATACCCCCCTGTCTTTCTTTATATGTATATATATTTATATTTACTTGGCTGTGCAAGGTCTTAGCTGCAGTATGCAGGATTTTTCATCTTTGTTGCAACATACAGGATCTTTAGTTGCAACATGCAAACTCCTAGCTGGGACATGTTGGACTCAGCTCTCTAATCAGGGATTGAACTTGGGCCCCCTGCACTGAACCACCAAGGAAGTCCCCCTCCAATCAATTTTCTTTTTAATATAATGTTGATAAATAGAATACATTTAATCCAGAGTATTTTTAAATGATTGACTTATTTTATTTCAGATACTGAATTGCAAGTGATGACAGTGCCAAATAATGACTTCAGGAAAATTTTCTAACAAATCTGCGACTACTCAAGATTTCCTTCCCACTATTGTACAAGCACCATTAGAATAAAATGCAATTAAGTTTGTTTTTGAATATTATCAAAGCCACAATCATCTAAAGTTAGGACAATAATGTATTAGAAATACACTCTGTTGTGGCTGACGTAACTTCTTTTAAAGCAACACATACCATTACCAATACAGCAGTTGATTCAGCTGTGCACTGGAGATAAATCACAAGGTGTTTTCTACAAAAGTGTAGATGTCTGATCAATTATAGCACTTATTTGGCATTCCCTTCTATAATATTTTTAAATATCTTCATATAATTTCTTTTGCAATATGGAATAAAGGATGGGCACAGTGAAGGACAGAAATGGTAAAGACCTAATATAAACAGAAGAAATTAAGAAGAGGTGGCAAGAATACACAGAAGAACTATACAAAAATGGTCTTAATGATCTGGATAACCATGGTGGTTTGGTCACTCACCTAGAGCCAGACTTCCTGGAGTGTGAAGTCAAGTGGGCCTTAGGAAGCATTACTACGAACAAAGCTAATGGAAGCAAATTTGGAAAACTCAGCAGTGGCCACAGGGCTGGAAAAGGTCAGTTTTCATTCCAATCCCAAAGAAGGCAATGCCAAAAAATGTTCAAATTACCCTACGATTTTCCTCATTTCACATACTAGTAAGTATTAGTTGTTTCATTGTGTCCAGCTCTTCGCAACCCCATGGACTATATATAGCCTGCCAGGCTCCTCTGTCCATGGGATTCTCCAGGCAAGAATACTGGCATTTCTTTCTCCAGGGGGTCTTCCCAACCCAGAGATTGAACCCTGGTCTTGTGTACTGGAGGCATATTCTTTACCATCCGAGCCAAGTAAGGTTATGCTAAAAAACTTCCAGATATACAAGTTGGGTTTAGAAAAGGCAGAGGAATCAGAGATCAAATTGCCAACATTGGTTGGATTATAGAAAAAGCAAAGGAATTCCAGAAAAACATCTACTTTTGCTTCATTTATTATGTGAAAGCCTTTGACTGTGTCGACCACAACAAACTGTGAAAAATTCTTAAGGAGATGGGAATACCAGGCTACCTTATCTGTCTCCCAAGAAATCTGAACACAAGTCAAGAAGCAACAGAACCCGATATGGAATAGCCGATCAGTTCAAAATTGGGAAAGAGTACTACAACAGGGCTGTATATTGTCACCCTGCTTATTTAACTTATTTTGCATATAAGTTACATCATGGGAAATGCCGGGCTGGATGAATCACAAGCTGCAATCAAGATTGCCAGAAGAAATATCAACAACCTCCAATATGCAGATGTTATCACTCTTAACGGCAGAAATTGAAGAGGAACTAAAGAGCCTCTTGATGAAAGTGAAAGAGGAGAGTGAAAAAGCTAGTTTGAAACTCAACAGTCAAAAAACTAAGATCATGGCATCCGGTCCCATCACTTCATGGTAAATAGACGGGGAAAAAAGTGGAAGCAGTGACAGACTTTATTTTCTTGGGCTCCAAAATCACTGAAGATGGTGACAGCAGCCACAAAATTAAAAGATGCTTGCTTCTTAGAAGGAAAGGTATGACAAACCTAGACAGTATATTAAAGAGCAGAGACATCTCTTTGCTGACAAAGGTCTGTCTAGTCAAAGCTATGGTTTTTCTAGTAGTCAGGTTCAGATGTGAGAGTTGGATCATAGGAAATGCTGAGCATGGAAGAATTGATGCTTTTGAACTGTGGTGTTGGGTAAGACTCCTGAATTTTCTTTGACTGCAAGGAGATCAAACCAGTCAATCCTAAAGGAACTTAATTCCTGAATATTCATTGGAAGGACTGATGAAGCTGAAGCTTCAGTACTCTGGCCATCTGATGTGAAGAGCCAACTCATTGGAAAAGATGCTGATGCTGGGAAAGATTGAAGGCAAAAGGAGAAGAGGGTGGCAAAGGATGAGATAGTTAGATAGCATCACTGACTCAATGGACATGAATTTGAGCAAACTCCAGGAGATAGTGGAAGACAGAGGAGACTGGTGTGCTGTAGTCCAGGGGGTTGCAAAGAGTCAGACAGGACTTAGTGACTGAGCAACAACTACTACTCTTGTGTTTTCATTTTCTTTGGATAAATACCCCAAAGTGGAATTGTTGTATCATAAAGTAGGTGTATTTTTAACCTTTTGAGAAATCTCCGTACTATTTTCCACAGTGGTTGCATCAACTTCACTTCAGTTCAGTTGCTCAGTTGTGTCCAACTCTTTGTGACCCCATGGACTGCAGCACAAGGCTTCCCCATCCATCACCAACTCCCAGAGCTTGCTCAAACTCATGTCTATTGAGTCGGTGATGCCATCCAACCATCTCATCCTCTGTCATCCCCTTCTCCTCCTGCCTTCAATCTTTCCCAGTATCAGGGTCTTTTCCAATGAGTCAGTTCTTAGCATCAGGTGGCCAAAGAACTGGGCGTTCAACTTCAGCATCAGTCCTTCCAATGAATATTCAGGACTGATCTCCTTTAGGACTGACTGGTTGGATCTCCTTGTAGTCCAAGTGACTCTCAACATTTCCACTAACAGTTCACAAGTGTTCCCTTTCTCCACATCTCACCAGCACTTGTTATTTCTTGTCTTTTTGATATAGACATTCTACCACGTGTAAGGTGATATCTCATGTGGTTTCTGTTTGGACTTCTCGGAGTTCGGTCCTGGGTGTTCTTTGGAAGGAATGATGCTAAAGCTGAAACTCCAGTACTTTGGCCACCTCATGCGAAGAGTTGACTCATTGGAAAAGACTCTGATGCTGGGAGGGATTGGGGGCAGGAGGAGAAGGGGACGACAGAGGATGAGATGGCTGGATGGCATCACCGACTCGATGGACGTGAGTTTGAGTGAACTCTGGGAGTTGGTGATGGACAGGGAGTTCTGGCATGCTGCAGTTCATGGGGTTGCAAAGAGTCGGACACGACTGAGCGACTGAACTAAACTAAACTGAACTGAATGATTAATGCTGTGCATCTTTTTATGAACCTGTTTACCTTCTGTATGTCTTATATTGAAAAGTGTGTATTCAAAGCTTCAACCTATTTTTAACTGACCTTTATTTGCTATTGAGTTGTATGAGTTTTTTTTATACATTTCGGGTATTACTTCATTATTAGATATATATGATCTCCCATTCAGTAAGTTGCCTTTTCATTTTGTTGATGGTCTCCTTAGCTGTGTAGAAGCTTTTTAGTATGATGTAGTCCTATTTATTTTTGATTTTGTGGCTTTTGCTTTTGGTGTTAGATTAAAAAAATCATCAACAGACCTATGTCAAGGAGCTTACTGTCTTTGTTTTTTCTTCTGGGAGTTTTATGGCTTCAGGTTTTACATTCAAGTCTTTAATGTCTTTGAATTAATTTTTGTTTATGGTGTAAGACAGTTTCCTCAACACCATTTACTAAAGAGATAATCCTTTCCCCATTACATATTACTGGAACCTTTGTCATAAGTTGAAAGTTGAAAGTTAAGTCGCTCAGTCGTGTCCGACTCTTTGCGACCCCGTGGACTGTAGCCCACCAGGCTCCTCCGTCCATGGGATTCTCCAGGCAAGAATACTGGAGTGGGTTGCCATTTCCTTCTCCAGAGGATCTTCCTGACCCAGGGATCGAACCCAGGTCTCCCGCATTAGAGGCAGACGCTTTAACCTCTGAGCCACCAGGGAAGCCGTTGTCATAAGTTAATTGATCATATATGCATGGGTTTATTTCTGGGTTCTTTATTCTGTTCCATTGATCTACATGTCTATTTTTAGGCCAATGCCATATTGTTTTAATTATAAAAGATTTATAATATAAAGTCAGGGAGTATGATGTCTCCAGCTTTGTTCTTGTTTCTCAAGATTACTTTGGCTATTCAGTTGTGGGTTTTTCTTTGTTTGTTTGTTTGTTTTGGTTTTGGTGTGGTTCCATTCAAACTTAAGGAGTACTTCCATTCCTTTGAAAAATGCCATTGGGAATTTGACAAGGATCGCACTGAGTCTCTAGATTGCTTTGGATTGTATGGACATTTTAAGAATATTGATTTTTCCAATCCACGAGCCCAGAATATGTTTCCATTTGTCTGTGTCTTCTTCCATTTCTTTCATTAATGTTTTATAGTTTTCAATATATAGGTTTTCCACCTCCTTGATTAAATTTATTCCTAAGTATTTTATTCTTTTTGATGCAGTTGTAAATGGGATTATTTTCTTCACTTCTCTTTCTGATATTCCATTGCCAGTGTACAGAACTGCAATAGGCTTTGTGTGTTGATTTTGTAGCTTGTAACTTTACTGAACATATTTATTAGTTCTAGTACTTTTTTAATGGAGTCTTTGGCATGAATTTTAAACTAAAATACTGTGTCTATACCTGTACTTTCAGTGTGACTTGCTATTTCTTGACTATCTACTATCAGTTTTCATTCTTTTTCCAATATTATCTCACAATAATCAGACTATGAATAAATGCTTAATTACAATTCATTTCAGCAAACAAGATGCTCACGTCACTGCCAAAGAAGTGTAGTTCAGACATGGATGCTGACTGATATTTTTGGTTTCAGTTCAGTTCAGTTCAGTCACTCAGTCGTGTCCGACTCTTTGCAACCCCACGGACTACAGTATGCCAGACCTCTCTATCCATCATCAACTCTCGGCGTTTACTCAAACTCACGTCCACTGAATCGTTGATGCCATCCAACCACCTCATTCTCTGTCATCCCCTTCTCCTCCTGCCTTCAATCTTTCCCAGCATCAGGCTCTTTTCAAATGAGTCAGTTTTTCACATCAGGTGGCCAAAGTATTGGAGTTTCAGCTTCAACATCAGTCTTTCCAATGAATATTCAGGACTGATTTCCTTTAGGATTAACTAGTTGGATCTCCTTGCTGTCCAAGGGACTCTCAAGAGTATTCTCCAACACCACAGCTCAAAAGCATCAGTTCTTCAGTGCTCAGCTTTCTTTATAGTCCAACTCTCACATCCATACATGACTACTGGAAAAACCATAGCTTTGACTAGACGGACCTTTGTTGGCAATGTCTCTGCTTTTTAATATGCTGTCTAGGCATGCTGCGATTCATGGGGTCACAAAGAATTGGACACGACTGAGCAACTGAGCTGAACTGAACTAGGTTGGTCCTAACTTTTCTTCCAAGGAGCAAGCATCTTTTAATTTCATGGCTGCAGTCATCATCTGCAGTGATTTTGGAACCTAAGAAAATAAAGTCTCTCACTGCTTCCCCATCTATTTCCCATGAAGTGATGGGACCAGATGCCATGATCTTAGTTTTCTGAATGTTGAGTTTTAAGCCAATTTTTTCACTCTTCTCTTTCATTTTCATCAAGAGGCTCTTTAGTACTTCTTCGCTTTCTGTCATAAGGGTGGTGTCTTCTGCATGTCTGAGGTTATTGATATTTCTCCCGGCAATCCTGATTTCAGCTTGTGCTTCCTCCAGCCCAGCGTTTCTCATGACGTACTCTGCATAGAAGTTAAATAAGCAGGGTAACAATATACAGCCTTGACGTACTCCTTTCCCAATTTGGAACCAGTCTGCTGTTCCATGTCCAGTTCTAATTGTTGCTTCTTGACCTGCATACAGATTTCTCAGGAGGCAGGTCAGGTGGTCTGGTATTCCCATCTTTTTAGGAATTTTCCACAGTTTGTTGTGATCCACACAGTCAAAGGCTTTGGCGTAGTCAAGAAAGCAGAAGTAGATGTTTTTCTGGAACTCTCTTGCTTTTTTGATGATCCAGCAGATGTTGGCAATTTGATCTCTGGTTCCTCTGCCTTTTCTAAATCCAGCTTGAACATCTGGAAGTTCACAGTTCTTGTATTGTTGAAGCCTGGCTTGGAGAATTTTGAGCATCACTTTGCCAGGGTGTGAGATGAGTGCAATTGTGCGGTAGTTTGAGCATTCTTTGGCATTGCCTTTCTTTGGGATTGGAATGAAAACCGACCTTTTTTGTTTTACTCAGTAGTAAGACAAAAGAAAAACAGTGAACTTCACTGTTGGGAGCTTCATTCATATATCAATGACATGAGCAAGTTCTTTATGGAACTGGATAATAACTTATGAATACTGGAAAAATACTTAAAACTTTTTGTGCTACTCAAAATGTCAAGGCCACAGTTTGATACACTGTTAAGTATTAATATTTTCTCCATTAGCCTACTGCTTGTTTTGTAAATAAAGCACTATCAGAACATAATTATGCCCACTTTTAGTGTAAAAGTTGAGTAGTTGTGACAAAGTTGTGTACTGGAAGGCCTTAATATTTACTAATAAGCTGTTTACAGAAAAAATTGCCTACAGTTGGGCTAGAAAATGAATACAAGAAGAAACCAAGTCCTTGTTTGTAGTATTTGCCAATTTCCATGTGTAAATACTCCTATTGCAGCCAATTTCATGCTACAAATGTGACAAACACACAAGCTTGAATAGTTGGGAAGAAACACATACAATGTTATATATTTCCATCCTACAGATACAGTAGACAATGTTTAGAGTTATTAGTAAAGTGAAGTAAAGAAAAGTGACATTTTCGGCATTTATTACCTCTTAACATACTTGTTAGTTTATATAATTTGACTTTTAATAGTGGTTATGCTTAACAACTAACTCATAAAAATCCCTCCAAATACAGAGATCAGGCTTAGGTGCTTGTCCATGGGATTATCCCAGAAAGAATACTGGAGTGGGTTGCCATTTCCTCCTCCAAGGGATATACCCTATCCAGGGATCAAATCCACATCTCTTGCAGCTCTTGCATTGGTGGATTCTTTTAACCACTGAGCCACGTGGAATCCCCAGTAATCAGTCCTGCAAACTGGTAAAAGCCAACTGTGGCATACAACTAGCTCTATTACCAAGAGGGTACTAAAAGAGGTGCAGGAGAACAAGTAGTTATTTGCTTAATTGGTAAGTGGCTGAGTCAAGACTGAAATCTAGGTCCAAAATTCTGACCTAAATTAGTCTTCCTAATTTCTTTAGCAGAGAATAAGGGCCTTTATTAGCTTGTTAAAAAAAAAAAAAATGGAGACAGGGAATTTATTAAAGGAACGCCACACCTAATGGGATGCATTTTCTGAAGTACCATCCTATATATTTGCTAGGACTCTTAACAAAACTGGCAGGTAGCATGGGAATATGAGTCTTGATGCTTGATATCTATCCACAGTTAGTCTAGGCTGGGTATTTGAAAGAACAAAAGAAGTGACTGGTCTATAGAAATCGTCCTTAACTAGCTGCTTTGCATGCATGGGTGCTAAGTCGATTCAGTCAGGTTGGACTCTTTACTACCTATGGACAGTAGCCCGCCAGGCTCCTCGCCATGGGATTCTCCAGGCAAGTACACTGGAGTGGGTTGCCATTTCCTCCTCCAGGGGACCTTCCCAACTCAGGGATTGAACCGCTGTCTCTTAAATCCCCTGCATTGGCAGGCAGGTTCTTTACCACTAGTGCCATTTGGGAAGCCCCTTAACTGCTTTGCTGCTGCTGCTGCTAAGTCACTTCAGTCATGTCCGACTCTGTGCAACCCCATAGACGGCAGCCCACCAGGCTCCCCCGTTCCTGGGATTCTCCAGGCAAGAACACTGGAGTGGGTTGCCATTTCCTTCTCCAATGCATGAAAGTGAAAAGTGAAAGTGAAGTCTCTCATTCATGTCTGACTCTTCACGACTCCATGGACTGCAGCCTACCAGGCTCCTCCGTCCGTGGGATTTCAGTTCAGTTCAGTTCAGTCACTCAGTCGTGTCCGACTCTCTGCAACCCCATGAATCGCAGCATGCCAGGCCTCCCTGTCCATCACCAACTCCCGGAGTTCACTCAAACTCACGTCCATGAGTCAGTGATGCCATCCAGCCATCTCATCCTCTGTCGTCCCCTTCTCCTCCTGCCCCCAATCCCTCCCAGCATCAGAGTCTTTTCCAATGAGTCAACTCTTTGCATGAGGTGGCCAAAGTACTGGAGTTTCAGCTTTAGCATCATTCCTTCCAAAGAACACCCAGGGCTGATCTCCTTTAGAATGGACTGGTTGGATCTCCTTGCAGTCCAAGGGACTCTCAAGAGTCTTCTCCAACACCACAGTTCAAAAGCATCAATTCTTTGGCACTCAGCTTTCTTCACAGTCCAACTCTCACATCCATACATGACTACTGGAAAAACCATAGCCTTGACTAGACGGACCTTTGTTGGCAAAGCAATGTCTCTGCTTTCCAATATGCTATCTAGGTTGGTCATAACTTTCCTTCCAAGGAGTAAGCGTCTTTTAATTTCATGGCTGCAATCACCATCTGTAGTGATTTTGGAGCCCAAAAAACTAAACTCTGACACTGTTTCCCCATCTATTTGCCATTAGGAAGTATAAATACAGGTGTTTACGACCACCAGCCACTTCTAGTACTTATCAAGCTACTTGAATTCGAAAACTGCAGAAAACTTGTAGTTTGAACTTGACTACACCTGGGGTGCAAGAAAAGGAAAAGATACTCTGGAAGGGCACTCATGCAGCCCACATGTACCTGGGGCAAAATCTGGGGCCAGGAAGGCTAAGCACTAGGCCTCCTAACGAACTCTTAACGTTTAGAGCAGAGCTGTAAATGAAGGAATAATAATGGCTAGAGCTGCAGGAGAACTTGGGAGGCCTGCCTTTGTCCAACCCCTTCATTTACATGAAGAAACTGTGCTCTAGTCAGGTGAAACGATTTGGCGTTATGCGGTTGAGCCAGGATTAATTTATAGCTCTTTCCACTACACCCTAAGGCCTCCTTTAAAACACCCTCCCTGCACAGAACTTACCCCAAAAGCACCAAGAACCTGGTTGGTGACTGGCCTACACTTGAACCAGGACAAAACTAGTCGCTATTGAGTCAATGTGGTAGCTGGGAGTCAAAGGGTTAAAGCCAAAGTACAGAAGCACTGAGCCCTAAGCCGTGCAGGTGCGTGCTCTCCTCAGAAAGGAGAGTTTAGAAACAGTCCCACGAAAATGCAGCCACGCCCCTCACGGCTCCTACGCCGCAAAAGGGAGCACGGCGAACAGTCTCAAGGAAAGAACACGCAACCAGCGGCGCGCACGCCCACCCCGAGGCCGCGCAGGAGGCGGGCCGACGTGCGCGCCTCCGCGGCTGTGGGCGGGGTCCGGGGCGGGGCTCTGAGCCGGACCGGGGCGGGGCCGCAGAGAGCTGTAGGTGTTGGAGCTAGGTCGCGACAGGTGCGCGAGGCAGAACGCCAGGGACCCGTGGCGGGGCTGATAGCAGCGCAGAAGAAAGACCGCTTTTAGCCAGGTAAGGGTCTTCTCTCTCCACATCCTCCGCAGCCGGAGAGTCCACGGAGACCCCGGATTCCCTCCACACCCTTTTTCTCCCGCGACTGCTTCGGGTGAGGGGAATACAAGGAGCGTGAACCCCTCCCCCTCGAGAAAGGGAGTGGAGGAACTGCTGATCCTTTGCTCCTTCTTCACTTCTGGGTACTGTGCTGGCTGCTGCTGCTGCTAAGTCGCTTCAGTCGTGTCCGACTCTGTGTGACCCCATAGACTGCTGCCCACCAGGCTCCCCCGTTCCTGGAATTCTCCAGGCAAGAATGGGGTTGGGAGTAATTATGTAGAGCGGAGCCTTTGCTGACTGAGGGCGGGAACTGATCGGACCCCCTCCTCTTCCCTCTGGAACACTCCTTTCTCACTATATAAGTGTGGTGGAGGAAAGCGGCAGTTCAAAATTCAAAATAGTCTCCCAGAGAAATATTCTGATAATCTAACTGTTGTTTTTCATTCTTCATTTTCAGCCATTCTCTTCCTCTTCGATATTTCTCCCCTTCCATTCTGCCAGCTGAACCCTTTAAGATTCTTACACCCTTTTGAGATACGTTGATACTATAGCAGGCCTTACAGCTGGATGTGTCACCCCAGAATCGCTATCGTGTACAAGTCGCTGGCACCTGTCAATACGTGGGTGTTAATATAAGGTAATTGTACACCCCGGGCTACACCTACTAAGCCTGAAGCTGTAGGAGCTAGGAGCTAACCATCTGGCACCCTTCCTTACTGGTGCTTACGATCCTGGTGAGAGATATTTGAGCTAATATTATCTTTCACTTAATTCCAGCTTTCAAAACTCTGCCTAATCCAGGTGGTTCTATTAGCTTGACTTTTCAAGTTAGTCAAAGATACTTAGGGAGTTATTAGCCATTAAGACAGTGACCCTTTAAAGGAGAGAGGTCTTCTTTTGCATTGGATATTCTTTCGTTTGCTCTTGCTTTAGATGATTAAATGGAATACATTTCATCTGCATAATTACTATTAACAAATGATAAGTATTTTAGAAGCCATGAAATAATGCTTTGTTCTGAGGTCTGATGTAGACACAAAAGAAGATGAGCCTCAACGAGCACTTAAGTTCCTGCGGAGTTACAACCTGGATGAAGGATGATCATGTTCTAGGTTGACCTTCAAAAAAGGGAGTGTGTGTGTGTATTTGTTTTGCATTGATAGAACAACATGTAGTATGGTACTCAGTAATCACTTTAAGAACTTATTTTTTGGACAGAACATTTATTTATTTATTTATTTATTTTTAGTTTAAATAATGTTTATTAAAATGCTATTGTTAAACAAAATTATACTTTAAATACCTTATATATATTTATTATAAAACTGGAAACTTGAAATATTTCATTTAAAATAAGTATATTAATTAAATAGAAAATTAATTTAAAAATAAACTGCTGTGTTTTTAAAATATTCCTACTTTTTAGCTACTGAATACTTAACACCCCCAGTTCACGGCTGAATCCTTGAAAGACACTCTGAAAGTTCCAGAGCATTCCAGGAGCTCACTGTTTCCTGGTCACTTGCCCAGGTGGTGGCCGCAGTCTGTCTCAGCCCTAGGAACTCCCCCCAAACCATCCCATGGTTATTTGTCCCCTGGCCATTGCTGAGTTCTCCTCTGTCTGCAACACACTGCCAGGGTCCCATAGCCGGTCTCATCGCCTTGGCTGTTTCTCACGTTGTCCAAAATAGCTCTAAGCCTATAGTCTCACAGACTCCACCTGGCTCCTCTTTGTGCTCAAGGCCCTCCCATCGTCTCATCGCCCATAGTCTCACCGCCACCGCCGGGTTTAACTTTGTGGACAGAACATTTATTGAGTGCCGTTTGTATCGTCGATTCTGTGAATTCAAAGTTCTAAATGTTCCTATTCTAAAAGAATAAAATCAAATGGGTTAGACAGGTCAGTAGATACAACTTAGAGTATTAGTGAGGTCAGTGCTATACTAGAGATCAACCCAGAGTGCTGTAGGAGCACAGAACATACAGTGTTTTAAAAATCCCTCCTCTACTTTTCCTTGAACACAAAACAGAATAAACAACAAGAACCTCTGAGCAATACTGAGTGATTCTCTTCAGTCCATGTATTTGTGTCACTCATATTGTGTTCTGTCAACATTATAGCATTTTGATAATGGAATTATGACTTGTCATTAATTCTGTGCAGTTTGGTGAATAGCTGATGGGGCTATTTTCACCGTTCAGTATTGGGCCCGGAAGTGTTGTTATCTTGTAGTCCCTGAACTCTAGAGCAGCCTCTGGGAAGAGAACAGTGTATTGGCAACATTAGCAAAACAGTGTATTTGTAAAAATTGGCCCATTGTGTAACTTTGTTTAACTTGGTACATTCAAATTTGTTCCAGATTCTGGTTAAAGGTGGGCCAAATTTTAATCTCATAATTCTAAGGAAAGAAAGCTTCAGAAGTGAAAATAGTTCTGTTAACAGCACACCTTAAAGACAGAGGATACTTTTTCTTGCTAAGGTACCCTCAAAATGTCTTTTTCTTTCTTTTTTTTTTTTTTGGAGCAGGGGATGGGGTGGGGGAGGAAGAGGTCAGAAATGTTTGAAGATTCTTTGCAGAGTGTTAATGATCTGAAGTTTATGGTATTCTTGAGTATTCTTCATTTAGAGTAACTATATGAAGCATTTACTAACTGCCTGCTGTGTGCCAGTGTTCTAATATTTACAAGATGAACATGCCACAGCCTCTTCTATATGATTATGTTTTTCATTTTTAAAATAGAGATTGTGAGTTAATAATACAGGTGATGGTTGTTTCCTCTGGCAATGTGAGCCATGGTACTTGATGAACTGGCTTTCCAGGTGGTGCAGTGATAAAGAATGCATCCGCCTGCCAATTCAGGAGACACAAGAGATGCAGGTTCGACCTCCAGGTCAGGAAGATCCCCTGAAGTAGGAAATGGCAACCCAGTCCAGTATTCTTACCTGGGAACCCCATGGACAGAGGAGACTGGTGGGCTACAGTCCATGGGGTTGCAAAAAGACTCCAATATGGCTGAGCACACATGCATGGTCTATTCACTGCATGTTTTTTGATAGGAAGTTTAGGTACTTTATTTTGGATTGTGTACAGTAATCTCCAGGCGATGTTAAGTTACTTAACACAGACTCTCAAGGTTCTTTAGTAACAAAATGAGTGGTTGTAAATTGAGTAGTTTCTGCTTGAGGGTTGAGGGATTGAGATTCTATGGTAAATGGTACTCCTGGCAGGCCCATTCTGGTGTGTTTATTCTGTGGCTGGATAGAGAGTCCTTGAGACTCAGTCAAGTTATTCTGCTAATGCAGACATCTTTTCATAAAAAAGACGAGATTTTTTTTTTGTTTTTTTAGTTTCTTAAGCCAACATTTATTTATTATCTCTCAGTTCTGTAGATTGGAAGTCCATATCCATGGCCACCCCCATTATCAACATCCCCTCTCCAGACTAGGACATTTGTTTATCATTGACAAATTGTATATTTAATTAATGGCCTATGAGAAGGTTAATTTCATCTGATTATTACAAAAAGACAAGGTTTGACTCAACAAACAATCCATTATTGAGCATGTCAAATGATTTGTTTATATTTGAAAATGTTTCTAGAAACTTCACATGTCCAGTTTCAAGAAGTTAACATGATACTGTGATATTTTACATTATTTTTACTTTTAAATAATATTTTAATACTGCTCTGAAACTGAGAACCTGCATCTTTAGGGAAAAAAGGTAACAGTTTTTTTGTCCTTCTGATAACAAGTGTGGAGCTGTTTTTTCCCTTAATTATTCTATAACAGAGCTTACTATATGGAAACTTTACAATCCCTCAAACATGTTTTTTCTTGTACACCAAAGTATTGCCAATTTTTGTTTCATTACCAATAGATTAGTCATCCTAATATGCTTTTACTTGGTTTTAGATTTCCACAATCTTTTCCCCCCCATAAACTGAAGTTTAAACAGATAATTTAGGCACAGGACTTCTTTTCTTCACAGTCAGTTTTATTGAATAGGTACCATTTGCTCAGATTGGGCTTCCACCACCAGAATTAGAAGTTTCCCTGGTGGCTCAGATGGTAAGAATCTGCCTATAATGCTGGAGACCCAGGTTCGATCCCTGGGTCAGGAGGATCCCCTGGAGAAGGGAATGGCAACCCACTCCAATATTCTTGCCTGGAGCATTCCATGGACAGAGGAGCCTGGTGGACGACAGTCTATGGGGTCATAAAGAGTTGGACACGACTGAGTGACTAACACTTTCACTTTCTTTCACCAGAACTAGAGGAAACCAGTCTGTTCATGTGTAGTACCCAGTGATTTCCCTCTAATGGCCCTGTCACTATCCTCCTCCTTACTGCTGGCAACATTTGACCATATGGACAACTTTTCTGGTTCTTCGTATTATGTGGCTTTCTTTTTTGTGGCCACACCATGTGGCATGCAGAATATTAGTTTCCCAACCAGGGATCAAACCTGCACCCCCTGCAGTGGAAGTACAGATTTCTTAACCACTGGACCACCAGAGAAGTCCCTCATGTGGCTTTCTTGATGTGACAATGCCTGGTTCTCCATCTAGCTACTTCCTTCTATGCTCGTTCACTAATTCAGTCTTTTTGCCCCTTAAATGTGTGTGTTTGCTGTGACCCTCTCCAGCATCCTGTTCTCCTTATACTCTCCCCCTGAACAATCTGATCTATTTCCGTGACTTCAACCGACACCTCTATGTGAGTGATTTACAAATTAATCATTTTTAAAATCTTTTTTCATGTTATATACAATTCTTGTTCTATATTCATATATACAAACATACATATTTTGAAAATAAGAATTATATTGCTAATTATAGAAAATGAGGGAAAAAAATAAATTATGAAGAAGATAGACTAGCCCATAATTTGTTCTGGTGAGAAGTCCTATTTGCTTCCCTGATAGCTCAGTTGGTAAAGAATCTGCCCACAATGTGGGAGACCTGAGTTCGATCCCTGGATTGGGAAGATCCCCTGAAGAAGGGAAAGGCTACCCACTCCAGTATTCTGGCCTGGAGAATTCCATGGACTGTATAGTCCAGGTATTGCAGAGAGTCAGACATGCCTGAGCATCTTTCACTTCACTTCCTTTAAGTCTTTTTTTTGTCTTTGATACCCACAGACACACTGACATAAACATACAGGTAGTTGGGTTCATTTTACTACAGTAGAATTTTGTATCTGCTTTTCCATCTACATCATATCATGGTTTTCCTCAACATCAAAATTATTTGAAAACAATTTAAATAGATGTTTAATACCCTATTCTATCAATGGTGCAAAATTTAACTGTGTGTTTGGATGTTTTGATTTTTTACACCATTATTAACAAGTGAAAAAAATTGAGAACAAATTTATGCATAAATTTTTGTACAAATCACTCATTATTTTCTTAGGTTAGATTCTCAGAAGTTTAATTAGTGGGTCAAAGAGCATGAAAATTTAAAAAATACTGCTGTCAAATTGCGTTTTCATAAAGACTAGATTAATATTCTCACTTGCAGTGATTGTGAGGGCCTATCTTTGTGTATCTTTGTAACTTTGAATCTTATTTTTTAATCTTTACTAATTTGATAAGTAAAAGAGATTAAATATATATTTATCTAATTACTAGTAAGAGTGAATATTTTTCATACCTTCATTTTCATTTCTGTGAATTGTCTTTTGGTTAATCTGTTCCCATTTTTAAATGAATGCCTGAACATTTTAATTTTGTTTTTTGTTTGTTTTTTGGAGTTCTCTCATTTATTTGGGGCTTTGGGGGAGGGAGTACAGGTTTTTATTAGAGCAAACTGAATGAGTAGAGTGATAAAGTAGAAAGCATATAGAAGTTGCAATTGTGATGTTTTAAATATCAATTGTTTTGAGAATCCACAGCTCATGATGGATGGAGCAGCACTACAAAATGGAAGGGATGCCATTTGAGAGTCAGGATTCCTGACTCCGGGTTGGGAATCAGCCACTTAGGTGATCTTGGCAAGTCTTTCATCCTCTCTGAGCCTCATCTGTAAGATGAGAGGGTTGAGCTATTGATTCTATGTGCTAAAAGGATGATTTATGAGCCCCTGCTCACTCGACATTGTGAAATGATTTCCTGTCCTTCCTAACCCTTCACACAATTTAAATATATGGAGCCTCAGGAAAGACTGGATGTAGTAAAGGCAGTTTCCTTAGAGGTAGCAAGGCTTAGTGGAGCTTGGGGGCAATTTAGTGTATTTGTGCCCTCAAGACAAGGTAAGTTACAACAATTAGTATATTTAGGCACTCTCCTAGATTGACACTTGACTGTCTTGTAAAGTACATCAAAAGAGCCCTGCGAGTCTATGCCACAAAGCCCAATCATCTTTACTGCGTATAAAGCAAGTCTCTTTATGACAAGATGTTTAAGTTGCCAAGTTATCTAATAACTTCCACTATTCCACACAGAAACTATTCTTAGTGGGGTTTTTTAGGAGGGGATAACTTTGCTGCTTCGGAGAAGGTGATGGCACCCCACTCCAATACTCTTGCCTGGAAAATCCCATGGACAGAGGAGCCTGGTAGGCTGCAGTCCATGGGGTCGTGAAGAGTCGGACACGACTGAGTGACTTCACTTTCACTTTTCACTTTCATGCATTGGAGAAGGAAATGGCAGCCCACTCCAGTGTTCTCGCCTGGAGAATCCCAGGGATGGGGGAGCCTGGTGGGCTGCCGTCTATGGGGTCACACAGAGTCAGACACGACTGAAGTGACTTAGCAGCAGCAGCAGCAACTTTGCTGCTTGCAGGATCTTCTTAGTTCTCGCACCAAGGATCGAACCTGGACCCCAGCAGTGAAAGCTCCAAGTCCTAACCACTGGACTTTCAGGGATTCCAGTAAGCTCTTTAGAATATCAATGGCTTGTTTGATGGTCAAATGTTAGTTATTTTAATTTTGTATGTGGTATATTATTACTTATTTACAGATCTTTTTCTTTGGGATTTCTTTTATTACTTTTATGTTTAAAAGTCTTTTTGCCACCCAGAGATGGGTTTAAGTACTCACTTCAATTCCCTTCTGAATTTTATGGTTTTACTTTTTATATTGTTTAATTTGTGTTGAATTTACTTTGGAGTACCTAAGCAGCATGTTTAGTGCCTCTGCATATCTCCTGAGCCCCCAGATCCACATTTCCAACACCTCATAGACCTTGCAGATGGTCTCTCTCCACCAGGCACCTGTGCCCACCTAATTTCCCTAAGGACAAGGTTTGAAGTTGTCTTGAACACTTCTGTTCTTCTCTCCTCCCACATCTAATCACCAACTTTGGTTGATTCTATCCCAACAGTGATAATGGCCCTTTTTTTAAAAAAGAGTTTTTTAAAATTTTATTTTATTAACTGTACCTCACCATGTGGGATCTTAGTTCCCAGACTAGGGATTGAACTCACACCCTCTGTGGAGTCTTAACCACTGGACATCCAGGAAAGTCCCAATAAAGGCTCTGTTATCGGTCTTCTATGTCAGGTTCCCCCTTTTTGTTAGAGACCTTGAGCAATCCTTAGAGTTGGCTTCAGTTTTTCCCTTTCAGCCCAGACTTGTCATAAAAAAAAATAAATAAAAATAGTACACCGATTTTCAAAGTATGGTTTCCTGATTACCTCTTTTAGAATCACCTGGAGTATTTGTTTAAAAAGGAGATTCTTAGGTCCCACTTAGACTTATAAATCAATGTATCTGGAGGGATGGGGCATGGAAATTAGCAGTTTTAACAAGTACCTGAAGAGATTCTCTTACACACTTAAAGCCAAAGCCCAAGTAAATTAAGTCTAAATTTCTCAACATGCCATTCAGGACCCCAACTCCCACACCCTGACAGCCTATTTCTCCAGACTTATCTCTCACATCACTACCCACCCACCTGGCACTGCAGCCATGCAATTGTAGCCAGGCAATGATTCATGGTTTCCTGGACCCACCCTGTCTTTTCCTGCCTCTGTGCCTTTGCTTATGCAGTTCCCACAGCCTCAGACTCCCCTCCTTCCCCCACTCCTGCTTAAATCCATTTTTCTTTAAGAGCTCAAAAAATTTTTTTTTACTTTAAAAATATGAAGCCTTTTCTTAAGTCTTCTATTTGAATCAGTGACTCCCTCCCCAGTCTTCAGTTAGCACTTTATTTTTACTTCATTTGTCACCCTAGTGCTGTCACTATTTATGAATTATTGCTTCCTTAAAACACTGAAAATCTTCTAAGTGTGAGAACCTTGCCTTTCCTTTTCATTTTGAATGTAGCCATTATGCATGTAATAAGCACTTTTATACTCATAGAATGTATTACACATATCTTCATCTTACAAACACGATTATCTAACAGCATTTGACTTCACATCACACTTAGAATGACATTAAAATCTTCTACCATCCCCGGTAAATCCTTATTTAAACTGGCTGCCACTCATCTCTGTCATCATTTCATACTTCTGACTCATTCCCTTGCCATCATTCCTGCCTCAGGGACTTTGCATTTGCTATTTTCTATCTTTTCTCTTCACCTGGCTGGCTGGCTGTCTCCTCCTCCTCATTCAGGTTTCAGCTCAAATGTCATTCACTCAAAGAGGGCTTCCCTGACCACTATCTGAAGTATCTGCCCCCTTTCCTACCACCACTCCAATTACTCTCTTTGTATTTCCTTCACAGCACTGATCACAGTGTTTAATTGTCACAGTGTTTCATTTAATCACAGTGTTGAATTGTCCAGCTTCCCCAGTGGAATGGAAGCTGCATGAGAGCAGAGAGCTTGTCTGTCACTTTTTATCTTATATACTTAGCAAATAGAACTCTGCCTGACACAGGGTAAGTGCTCAAATATTTGTTGAATGAATGAATGAGCCTTGAAGATAGACTTCTTGATTTTAAAAGTTTTGGTTTGGTTTGCAATCCAAGAGTTTTGTTGTGTGTGTTACACAATTAACTGTGTGTATTTTTTTAATGGACAACAGCTGAAGTAGTTCCATCAGGGTTCAAATCAGGTAGCAGTCTCTGAGGATTTCTGAAGGTAGCTGGACAAAGGTTTGGGTACTGTGATAGGCAGGATTCATTTCCATCTGAGTGCAGGTTTTCCAAGGTGTTCCCAGGATCTAGGCCACTATTTTACTACCACTGTCAGCATGTACTTTCAGGGTGATTACTGCTGGCCAATACTAATCTGTTAGCTCTCGTGACATTTTTAAAAGCTAGTATAGCAAAACTAGAACTAACACACTAGAATCTTCAAGCACCCAGAAACTTTTTCTGCTTTCTTCTCCGGGAGGAAAAGAAGAAAGCTACCTAGAGTTCTCAAGGAAAGATGAAAGTACTTTCCTTTTACTTACTACATGTCCTGAAATAGGACAGTGTTTTGATTAGAAAGGTTTTTAGCAACAGTGTTAAACAAGGGGTTTCTTGTTAACATCTAGTGAAACCAGACAATGGAACTAATCAGTTCTACTTTTTTTTTTCCAATTTCTCTTCATTGGGTAGAATAATTTTTAATTCCAGTATTTTTTTCCTTGAAACTGACTTGAAATTTTATTAAGAATTATAATAGTTTTTATAGCAATTTATACTTTTATTTTCTCATTTCATCCTCAAAAACCATCCCTTGTGAATTATTAGCTGTTTTTGAGATGAAGAAACTGAGACCTTCCTAAAGAGTTGATTGACTTTCCCCTGGTAACTAAAAGACCTCTCATTACTCAAAAAATGCCTCTCAATGACTTTTTAAAAACAGTGGTAAGAATCTGCCTGCCAGTGCAGAAGACAGTCCTTAAGAAATAAGATGCACAGGACTGGTTCACACAAGTAACAAAATTTTATCACTTCTGTGCCTGTGTGATTTGGTAATTTTTTATGTGACCAGCTTCAGCTATGTTTGTGCTTGATTAAAGCATTGTTCTGGGTTAGCTTCTAAGATTTTTACAGAAAGGAAGGATTATAGAACTTGCCTAGGGAAGAATCACTTTTCAGTAAAACTGTTTTAATTCTCTTGCTTGAAGGGATTGGTTAAATTGATCTGCGCTGGCTTTTCAGATTGAACAAGTCCTGAAAAAAATACATCATCTAAAATTTCAGATAAGAATGAAAGCCAGGCCCTTCCTGGAAATGGCCAGGAGTGAAACTTAGAAGCCCTGTATTTGGAGAAAACTTGATTAATTATTAAGGACAAAGAACTGGTATAAGGAAGTTATATCTTTAACAGAAGCAGCCTTCTTAAATAAGTGTATGTATTTCTTTTGCTTTGACATTGCAAAGAAAACTAATTAGCCACTTTGTTTTAATTAGCATGTAACTGGCAAGACCTGGGAGTATGTAGTTTATGGATAGATACTCAGTTATGTAGGTGGGCATTCCTTTGTCAAGATACCTGGTGACTGAGAGCTAGCATGATTTGTTTTTCATTTGTGTAACAGATATTTAGTGAGCCCCTACCCTGTACCAGGTACTGATATTTGATGCAGCTGATGTTAAAGTATGAAATGATATAAAGGTTAAAGGAAAAACAAGTATTCAGAGTTAAATCTATGTTTTGTATAATGGCCTCAGTCAACTCTATATTTCTACATTGTTTTTACAATTAACTGTACTTTTCTCTACTTTTCACTTTAAATGTGAAATTATTGCCAACATTATCTGTAGAGTTTTTGGTTTGGTTTTTTCACGTATTGAAAGAGATTTTCATTGCTATGTGTGAAAAAATACTGGAAGAAAAACCTCACTGCCTTGGTCTATGATTGTCCTAACAATGAGTTAATTATCAACTTGGGTGGAAGAACTTAGTGAATAAATAACAAATTAGATCTGGGGGAAGAGGGAGAATTAAACTTGGATTAGATCTGTTAAGTCCTTAATTTAAAGAAAAAAAAAGATTAGAAAGTTTCCTGGTTCACTTTTCACGACCTAAAAACTTTAAACTCACGTTAGTTTGTAAAGGCTATGATTAGAGGTTACTCTTTTATCTGTCTAAATAAGCTTTGTGAGATTACCACAATTATGTAAAAAGCAAATGTGGGTTTCAAAAGTACAAGAAAATATTTAAATGGATGAATAAAGTAATAGAAGCATGTAGGAAAATGATAATTTTATTATCTTCAACTTAGAGTTTTTACGGAGGTGTTGAGAACACCTAAAATTTGGCCCTTTTGACAGAGATTTAGAGTTTCTGGTGCAGAGAAATAGTGTCAGTGTTTTGAGCAGCCATAGTTTTTCTGGAAGTCCCCTTGTGGCTCAGTGATTAAGAATGTGCCTGCCAATGCAGAAGACACAAGTTCGATCCCTCGGTCGGGAAGATACCCCGGAGAAGGAAATGGCAGCTCACTCCGGTATTCTTGCCTGGAGAATCCCATGGACAGAGGAGCCTGACAGGCTACAGTTCATGGGGTTGCAAGAGAGTCGGACATGACTTACCAACTAACTAAACAGCAAGTTTTCCTGGTCATCACTATTAGTTTCAAAGAGACAACATCAAAGATGCGCCTTTTTAAAAATTGCTGATTTAGCAAAAATAAGTTACAGTGAAGAACAGTGTGGGTTGGAACTGCATGACTGATTTATCTTTTGTGCTTGAGATTATGATTTTGTTTCCATCCCAGCTTCCTAAAAAATATGAGCTAAGACTTATTTAACCCCTCTGGGCCTCAATTTCTTCATCTGTAAAGTGGGACAATACTATTCTGAGTTTGTTATTATGAGGATTAATAAGTTTATATTTGCAAAAGAATTAAAACAGCATTTAGCACGTGGCAAATGTTTGACGAATTTTAGCTATTTTTATTACCACCACCACTGTCCTTATTTATTAAGCACTTATTTTATCACTAGGCTAAAAGAACATCTTTGAGATGATAAGACTAAGGCTTAGAGTGATTTTCCTAATGTTACTTAATAGATACTGCTGCTGCTACTGCTAAGTTGCTTCAGTCGTGTCCGACTCTGTGCGACCCCATAGACGGCAGCCCATCAGGCTCTCCCGTCCCCGGGATTCTCCAGGCAAGAACACTGGAGTGGGTTGCCATTTCCTTCTCCAATGCATGAAAGTGAAGAGTGAAAGTGAAGTCTCTCAGTTGTGCCCGACTCCTAGCGACCCCATGGACTGCAGCCTACCAGGCTCCTCCGTCCATGGGATTTTCCAGGCAAGAGTACTGGAGTGGGGTGTCAACTCTTCGCATGAGGTGGCCAAAGTACTGGAGTTTCAGCTTTAGCATCATTTCTTCCAAAGATATGAACATTTAATTATAAAAGCTATATATATACGTATAGCTATACATATCTATATATATGCTGTGCTATGCTTAGTTGCTCAGTCGTGTCCAACTCTTTGTCATGCTATGGACTGTAGCCCATGAGGATTCTCCAGGCAAGAATACTGGAATGGGTTGCTATGCCTTCCTCAACCTGTACAAAGATAATTGTGGTTTCAGACTGTTAATTTTGAATCATTATAACTAGGCTCAAACACATCTTCATTAATCAAACTAGGAACCATTACAATCAACACATTTTTACTAACAAAAAATAAGTTTGTTTATTCCTGTAACATAAAAACCCATGCTTCACGATTTGACGAACTCTTGGAAAGCATTTTCTGCTTCCTTCTGGTTGTAGAAGCATTTTCCATGCAAAAAGTTGTTGAGATGCTTGAAGAAGTGGTAGTTGGTTTGGTGAGAGGTCCGGTGAATATGGCTGATGAGGCAAAACTTTGTAGCATGATTTGTTCAACTTCTGAAGGGTTGGTTGTGTGATGTGCGGTTGGGCGTTGTCATGGAGAATTGGGCCCTTCCTGTTGACTGGTGCTGCCTGCAGGCATTGCAGTTTTCAGTGCATCTCATCAATTTGCTGAGCATACTCTCAGATGTAATGGTTTCTCTGGAATTCAGGAAGCTGTCAAGGATCAGACGGGCAGCAGACCACCAAACAGTGACCATAACCTTTTTTGATGTAAGTTTAGCTTTAGGAATGGCTTTGGAACTTTTTATTGTCCCAGTCACTGAGCTGGTTTTCACCAGTTGTCATATAAAAGCCACTTTTTGTTATACATTACAATCTTGATCGAGAAATGGTTCATTGTTGCATACAGTAAGAGAAGATGACACTTCAGAACAATGATTATTTTGATTTTTGGTCAGTTCTTGAGGCACTCACTTATCGAGCTTTTTCATCTTTCTAATTTACTTCAAATGCTGAATGACCATAGAATGGTTGATGTTGAGTTCTTTAGCAACTTCTCACATAGTTGTAAGAGGATCAGCTTCGATGATTGCTCTCAATTGGTCACTGTCAACTTCCAATAGCTGGCCACTCTGCTCCTCGTCTTCAAGTCTCTTGTCTCCTTTGCAAAACTTCTTAAACCATTACTGTACTGTACGTTCATTAGCAGTTCCTGAGCCAATGTGTTGATGATGTTGTGAGTTGTCTCTGTTGCTTTGCAACCCATTTTGAACTTGGAAAAAAATAATTGCTCGAATTTGCTTTTTGTCTAACATGATTTCTATAGTCTAAAATAAATACGAAGTAAACAACAAGTAATATTATTAACAAAAAAACACAAAGCAAGAAATGTGCATTAAAGTGATGTATAGCATAACCACATTTATTTAAGAATGTATTCCAGTATCAAATGGCAAAGTTCAATGATGAAAAACCGCAGTTACTTTTGCACCAACCTAATAAGATCCCACAAGCTGCATGGCATACCCCCCCGCCAACCTAAAGAAAGAAATAGATAAGTGGTAGAATCAAGATGTGGACCTGAGCTGAAAGGAACTGGGACAGAGTGGACTTAGAGATGGAAGTTGGATATGTGGCCCAGCCCTTTCCGTTTCTAATTTTGAGACACTTTGAGACTGACTCAGAGCACCCCCAGATACAGGGAGGATGTGGTGTGCAGTAAAACATTAGAGCATGGACATTATGGTCTTTCAGACTATTTCCAATCCTGGGTATGCCACTCACTAGGTATATTATCTTGAGCAAGTAATTTAACCTTTCTGAGCCTCTTTTTTCCTCCGAAAGACAAGAATAGTATTTACTTCATGGTGTCATAAGGATTAATGGAATAAAATCAAATGAGTGAATCACTTTGCACATAACTGATCCCTAGGCTTATGCTAAGGTGGCTCAGTCTTTTACCTGATTCTGACACAGTCTATCTAGATGGTGGATGATTAGGGTCTATGTCTGCTTTCCTGCTCTGGCCTAATAACCCTGGGATCAAGCCAAAACTATAATTCCAAATCTGTTTTTACATTGGGTATATAGAGGACTTTCTCAGAAAAATTAGATGTGTTTGGACTCCACGTGAGAGATTCAGATTCCAAAGATGATGATCCAGAGCACCCCTTTCCCCACACAACTAAGATACCTTAGACAGGCTGGTTGGGGGTCACAGCTGAAGCCCAACCACAGAGAATGATCTTAATGCCTAGATTGTCACATAGTGTTAGTCAGGCTTCTCACAGGGTTGTGCTCTGGTGAGAATATTGATGAGCAGTCAAGGGGTGGGTGCCCTACAGAAGAGAACTCTACAGAAACTCTTCATCTGTACAGTGAAGCAACATTTCTGTTTACAAAGAATATTAATGAGATCTCAATAGGAATCAGACACCGGGAAAGACAGCTGCTCAGAGAGGCAATTTGAATTGTACAAGGAGTTACACACGATATTCAGAAGGTCCTTGTGCAAATTTAGAAGTAATTAAGTTGTGGAGATAAACAATTTATAAATGACCTTTGAAAAATATAACTGTAGTTTCAAAAAATAAGTGTATTAAGTGGCCAATATACATTTAATAACATACTCAACCTTCCAGTGATTAAAAGAATAAAAACTGAAGCAATAATGTACCATTTTCCACATATCTAGCAGGTTAGAAAAATAAAAAGTGATTAATACTCTTCAACATTGATAAGAATGTAGAGAACAGGTTTATTCTCATATAGCTAATGGCTCAAATATAAATTGATGCAAATATATATATATATATATATATAAATTGATGCAATATTTTTGAGGAACATTTAGAAATATCTATGAAAAATTTTAATACATAGGTTTTTTGAACTAGAAATGCTGCCTTTAGGAATATACACCATGGATGCACACTGCCAAGTAGGCAATAGTAGAAGCGTGTTCATTCCAGTCCCATTCTTAATAATGAGAATGGTGTAAGTGTTCATTGACCAAGGCCTCTTTAAACAAGTCATAAACTACTGCAGAGTGAAAGAGTATGTGGTACTCAAAGGTTGAGGTAGATCTGTATGTCCTAATGTGGGAAGACATCCAAGAGGAAATAATTACTAAGAAGCATATTAACATAAGACCAGTTTAATTTTTAAAAATATGCATTCCTATGTGATTCATGTTAACTTTGTGCCTGTTTTCTCATTTGTCAAACAGGCGTCATGATAATAGCTTCCTCATGAGCTGTTGTGAATATAAAATGAGATAATGTATATTGAATGCTTAGAACAGTGACTAACACATAGTATTTGTGTGCTTGCTGTTATTCTGCTGTATAGGCAATATCAGAAAGTCTTTACTCCAAACTGTGACAGAGGTTGCCTTTGGGAGTTTGAGTTGGCTTGGAAGAAGGGGTGGACGAGAGCAGGTAGAGACATCTGTTTTGTATATTGTGTTCATGTGTGCTCGGTCACTCAGTCCTGTCTGACTCATTGCAGCCCCATGAACTGTAGCCTGCCAGGCTCCTCTGTCCATGGAATTTTCCAGGCAAGTATACTGGAGCGAGTTGCCATTTCCTACTCGAGGGGATCTTCCTGACTCAGGAATAAAAGCCATGTCTCTTGTGTCTCCTGCATTGGCAGCCCAGTTCTTTACCACTAGTGCCACCTGGGAAGCCCCCCTGTATGTTGTATTTTTGTTGTTCAGTCACTCAGTTTTGTCTGACTCTTTGTGACCCTATGGACTGCAGCATGCCAGGCTTCTCTGTCCTTCACCTTGAAGCTTGCTCAAACTCATGTCCATCAAGTTGGTGATGCCATCCAACCATCTCATCCTCTGTCATCCCCTTCTCCTCCTGCCTTCAGTCTTTCCCAGCATCAGGGTCTTTTCCAATGAGCTGGTTCTTCACGTCTGCCTAATTGTTTATGGACATGAGTTTGAGTAAACTCGGGAAGTTGGCGATGGACAGGGATGCCTGGCATGGTGCAGTCCGTGGGGTCGCAAAGAGTTGGACATGACTGAGCAACTGAACTGAACTGAATTGTTTGTGGTGAACAGCCTCATCCCTTGACCAGTCACTCTAACCAAGGAAGCTAGACAGGGAAGAAAATAGCAGCTTGAGTGTTCATTGAGGCCAGTGGAGGAGAGGTTCCCCAGATGGAAGGAGGGTGAAAGAGGGTGGCAGAGTGGGAAACTGGGAAGGGTGCTGGTTGATCACACCTTGGCTGCTGGAGCTATTTTTGAAAACTGCTGACCTAATTAAAGGAAAAAATTTCGATTGGACATTCCAGCATTTATATGTGGACTTACCCTTTTTGGACTTTAGTTACCTTTATATTAAAAAGTGAATAATGTTTAATTTGGCTTTTTAAAAACTTTTTATTTTATATTGGAGTATAGTTGATTAACCATGTTGTGTTTCAGGTGTACAGCAATCTGAGTCAGTTATACATGTACATGTATCCTTTTTCAAATTCTTTTCCTGTTTAGCTTGTTAAATAAAATTGGGTGTGTATTTTACACTTATGGAACATCTCTATACAAACTGGCCACATTTCAAGTACTCAGTAGACTTTATTTTTGGCCACCCTGCAGCTTGTAGGAACTCAGTTCCCTCACCAGATATCAAACTTATACCCCCTGCAGTGGAAGTGTGAAATCCTAAGTACTGGACCACAGAGAATTTCCCTAGTTTGACTTCCGAATAGACACTACAAAATGTAATTGCTCAAGGTATCCAAAACAGACATTTAAGAAGAGATGGATAGTTTTTCTAATACTTTGAAATTAAAATTTGAATATTTTAAAGAGACCACTAATTTCCTTTCAACTAGTGTTCCTACCTCCATTATACCGTATTATAAAGAGAGTAGTTTTTGTACTAAAAGAAGTCAAAGGGCTGAAGAAAAAATTACATTTGTGAATTTTTTTTATGAGTCTAATGACATAGGCCTTGTTAAGACAATATGACATGTAAACTAAGCTAAACCCAAATATGTATCCTGTTAACAAAGTCATTGGAATAATGTTTATTGAATTTGTCTTAAATACAGAGGCTTACAAAGACTGACAAGATCTGGCTGTGACCCCAAGGAATGTGCCAGACATAGTATGCATTTATTATCTCCTTTTGTGTGTAGAACAACCCTGGAGGGTAAGTTGTCATCCTCGTCTTACAGAGAAGGAAAGGGTAGTACAGAGGTCACCATGGATCTCATTAGCACTAGAATCAGAACTGGAGTCAGCTGGTGTTTCATGATACTTACTGCCCTGCCTCCCAATAACCACTGTGTGCGTATGGGTAAAGTGAACCCTACATGAGGGGTACACTGAGCATTCTTAGGGACCCCAGTGATCATCTATCATCTAGCTAGTGACTTTCAAACTGTGTTTTTTAAAAATAGCAGTTTTATTGAAACGTAATTCTTATACCATACCAACTTACCTGTTTTTAAAGTGGGCAATTCAGTGGTTTGTGGTATATTAACAGATTTGTACAGCCATCACCACAATCATTTTACAACATTTTCACCACTTCCTGGAAAAAAACCCGTGCCTATTAGCAATCAGTCCCTTCTCCCTTACCCCCAGGTGCTAGGTCACCACTAATTTACTTTCTGTTTCTATAGATTTGCCTCTTCTAGACATCTCATATAAATGGAATCATACAACATGTAGTCTATTGTGACTGGTTCCTTGCGCTTGGTATAATTTTTTCAAGGTTCCTCTATGTTGTAGCATGTATCAGTACTTCCTTTTCATAGTTGAATAAAACACCTTTTTGTGGATAAACCACATTTTGTTTATCCGTTCATCAGTTGATGAACATTTGGAATGTTCCCATGTTGGGGCTGTTGAGAATAATGCTATTGGGAACATTTGTGAACAGATTTTTGTGTGGACCTGTGTTTTCATTTCTCTTAGAGACACACACACACACACAAACACACCTACATACCTAGGAGTGGAACTGTGGAATTGCTAAGTCATATAATAATGATGTATTTAACCTTTTGAGGAACTGCCAACTCTTCAAAGCAGCTGCACCATTTTACATTCCCATCAGCAATGTATGAGAGTTTCAGTTTCTCTACATCCTCACCAACACTTGTCAAACCATCATTTTTTTAACCACATGCCTCAGTAAGAACTATTTTACATTCTTACCCAGTTTATACACACACAAACTGAAACAAAAGCAAGGTTTATAAAAGAATATTTACCTCTAATGTGTGTGATGCACTCTATTTTCTGTTTCATTCCATTTTTAATTAATATAAACATGCTGACCCGCTAAACCTGATTTCACATCTTATTGTGACCTACAGTTAGAAAAACACTAGGCTATTTTAACCCTTCGTTTTACACAAGAGGAAGTTGAAGCCCTGAGGAGATGACTTGTTAAGCAGATGATAGTGCTAATTAGTGGCAAATTAAATGAAGATTAAAGCCCAAGCCTATTGGCTTCCTGCTTTAACATCTTAATAAGTTTTAGTTACCATCATATTCAGAATATAAAAGTAAATTGGAATTTCTATTCAGATACCATTTTTTTAACCATATATATTTTTCTCAAGTAACATTTTAAATTCAGCAGCAAACCAATCTAAAGAAAAAAAGAGAGTATGAAGAACTCAGTTTTATTTTCATGAGTCATTGGTTTGCTCAATAATTTTGTGCCATCTGGACAGGGAAGTTTTACATGAACCTACATAATGGCCAAAAAATTGATCATTTCAGTGGCTCAGGTTCATTTTTGTTCAAACCTCAGTCTACCTTTGAAGGGCAGCCATTTTTCTTACACTGCCAAATTTGAATGACCATGTAAAATTTGAAATGGACAATATAAAAACATTTATGCTGCTGTTTTTCCATTTTTCTTGGAATACCTACAGGTCTTAGACTGTTTTATTTCAGTGTTTTCCAACATATGGGGAGAGACATCTAACACTAGAATCACTTCAAAGTTCATGTTAAAATGGAGTCATCTTCCTGGCCCCTACTCCAAACCTAACGAGTCAGAATTGTGGCATGGGACCTGGAAATCTGCATTTTAAACATGCTTCCTGGGTGCGTCTTAAGAACACACAAGTGTGTGACCTACTGAATTGAATCTTCCCCTCCTTTTTATTTATCTTAGCTCTCTTTTGGTTTCTAAAATCTGGTGTGTATTTTAAACTTAGGGAACGTCAAAGTACCCAAAACAAACATTTAAGAAGAAATTTGAGCACTTCAGTATCATGTATAGGCAATATCAGAAAGCCTATTACTCCAAACTGTGAAAAAGATTGCCTCTGGGGATTAGAATTGGCATGGGATAAGGGATGGATAAGAGCAGGTAGAGACTTTTTTACCTGAAGAGCCAAATAGATATTTGTTAGAAAATACCTGACTTATGCCAAGAGAGCAAGTTAACTAAGACAATCTATATTGATGAGGTTCAGTTTTATTCTTCCTGAGTTTAGGGCTAGAGACCTTTTTTATTTTTTGGTGGCTATGTCCACTGGTTTCCCATAATTTGGGGTGACTTATCTCAGAATAAACATAACCCACTGTTTTGTTTCATTTTCATTTCCCCTAAAGTACTAGTTTATAAAAATAAGTGAATGCAGCAAATGATTTTGGATGCCTGGTAAACCTCCCTTCATTTAACAAATACTTGCGTACCTCCCGTGTGCCAGGCACGGTCCTGAGAGTTAAAAAACAATATAATAAAAAAAATGCAACATGATTAGTGTTAGGCTATGTCTAGTCATTTGGAAGTTTGAGAGCAGCCTCTTAGTGCAAGCTTAGGGAAGGCATTTGGAGGAAAGTGTCATCTAAGCTGGGACCTATAGCATAAGGCCAGGGAGGGTTCAAAGGGAGGGCCTTTTAGACAGAGGGATGTACATGTACAGAAGGATGTAGCATGTACAGAGAAAGGCCCAGAATCAAGAAAGAGAAGCTGGACCAGCCTAAATGTGTGAGAAAAAGTTTGTACAAAGTCCACATGTAAAAGAAAATAAAGGGAGTGTGTGAAATAATACTTATTGATTAATAATAATAATAAACATTTATTGAGCATTTAGGACGTGTTAGGTAGTTTGTACATACTTAATGTTTAGGAATTTGTTTCCATTCTCAAAACAATGCTATGAGGTAGGTTCTTTCTGCTCAATTTACATATGTGAAAACTGAGATAGAGTAAAATAACTTGCCTGAGATCACCCAGCTCATGAATATTGTGAGACTTGAACAGCTATATTCAAACTCTGTGCTCTTAGCCTCTATACCATTCTCTCTTCATATGTGTCACATTTACATAGAATTTTTGATGAGCTAAGGTAAGTGATGTAGATTTGATGGCCTGCAGTCAACATAATTAGAAAGAGGCAGAGTGAGTTCTTGAAAGTCCTCTTTTTGACTTCAGACCTTATACATGTTTTGTTACCATCATGCCATCTTTCATGCTATATTATTTTATTTTATAGAAGCAAAATTTCATATGCCAGCTCATCTTTGGAGAAAATTGTCTATGGTTAAGCAAACTTAATTTGAAGGATAAAGATAAAAGATGATACATATGTTTGGGCTGAATTGTGTTGTGTACTTATGTGACACATGAAGCTATCCATCATGCAATGGAAATTCTAGGACCATAAGTCAGGAAGGTTAGGGCTTATGATACAGCTTTGGGACTCATTTGGTGTAAGTGACCTTTGAAGACTCAAGCATAGGTGAGCTTACTCAGAGGGAAGAGAGATACTGACCATCAAGTAATGCCTAGGAGCAAGGATAAGTGGAGAGAGAGAGATGATTCTTTGAGAAAATGGTGATGGTTAAAAAGATAGGAAAGGAAGCAGAAGAGTTCCATTTAAGAGAAGACTTATGGGGAAATATAAGGGGAAATACAATTTCAAAAATGAGGGACTAATCAGCAACTCAAATGACAACAGAGAATGATGAAAACTGAGACATGGTCCTTGGATGTGATAGTAAAAGATCTTCAGGAGAATAATTTCAGCAGGATGTTGGGAGTGGAAGCCACACCCAAGCAGTCAGAGGGATAAATGGAAGATGAAGAAGCGGAGACTAAGGTTTGGCTTTTAAGGTGGGAGCAAGGTGAGGTGGCCATTTGAGGGGGAATAGGGCTTAAGAGAAAAAAGGATTATTTTTTTAATCCGTGTGTGTGTGTGTGTGTGTGTGTGTGTACGTGCTCTGTCATGTCTGACTCTTTGTGACCCCATGGACTGTAGCCCATCAGGTTCTTCTGTTCATGGAATTTTCCAGGCAAGAATACTGGAGTGGGTTGCCATTTCCTTCTCCAGGGGATCTTCCTGACCCAGGGATTGAACCCACATCTCCTGCATTGGCAGGCAAATTCTTTACCACTAGCCCCACCTGGGAAGCCCTATCCATATATGCAGGTTTCAGACATATCCACATAATCATGCAGGCACACGTGAGCGCACACACACACCCCCCAAAAATATGAGCATGTTTTTAGGGCAAAGTCAGAGGTGGAGGTAAAGTTAGACTCTAGGGAAGATAGAGGAGTCACTGTTGTGACATTTGTTTTTCTCCTAAGGAAACCCAGGTCAGAGAAGAGATTATATCTGAGGGTGCTTTCTTCTTCTTTTATCTCTGGAATGGTAACATGTGAATTGCTTAGGGTGAATATTTGTAAGTGCCTAGTGAAGGTTGCTCTGATTCTTTGGTGAGCAGTTTCTAGCAGTAAAGTTGCTTCTCAGTTATCTTTTTTCATTACTCTTCCCCCTGGATCTTAATGTTTTTAAGAACAAAATATTCTTATAAAGGATATAAAAGAATCAAATGTTACTGAAGTGACTCTGTCCTGTTGTAAATATCTACATTCTTGCTGATCTCTGGGAGTTTGGTCATTCTTACAATTTCCCTATTGTCTAGGATACATGTTTCTACAGAGACCTGGCTGAAGCTCTTTCAAGAACAATAACAATGATTATTCTAATGTGCTACAGACTTGTCAGTCACCATGTTGCTGAATAATAGAGTAGTGAAACTTCTATGTGTAGTATTTGAAGTTATGCCTGGAAAATCCCATGGACGGAGAAGCCTGGTAGGCTACAGTCCATGGGGTCACTAAGAGTCAGACACGATTGAGTGACTTCACTTTCACTTTTCACTTTCATGCATTGGAGAAGGAAATGGCAACCCACTCCAGTGTTCTTGCCTGGAGAATCCCAGGGACAGGCTGGGATTGGGCTGCCATCTATGGGGTCGCACAGAGTCGGATACGACTGAACCGACTTAGCAGCAGCAGTAGTTCTATTATTTCCTATCATTTGAGTTTTTATCAGAGTTTGAATAAGCTAAAATTACTGAAAAATAGTATTTACCTTCTCAACAACTAGCCTTAGGGTTATATAATGTTGTTTAATCACTAAGTCATGCCCAACTCTGTGACCCTATGGACTATAGCCCACCAGGCTCCTCTGGCCATGGGATTTTCCAGGCAAGAATACTGGAGTGGGTTGCCATTTCCTTCTCCAGGGGATCTTCCCGACCCAGGGATCAAACCTTCATCTCCTGCTTGGCGGGCAGATTCTTTAACACTGAGCCATCTGGGAAGCCTGGGCTATGTAATAGATGATTTTTTTTTTTTGTACAGGTAGTGTTTGGGTAAAATTTAAGCCTTCATGCAATTCAAGATATATTTATAGAGTTCCTTCTATTTAAAAAGCAATACTAGATACTAGGAGGGCAACAGGCAAAGTAAAATCTGCCCTCTCACTTCAACAATCTTTCTACCAAGTATGACTTATAAAATTATTAAAAGGCAGAGGAAGTGTCCTATACTGATGAGGAATAAGGCTAGGGCAGTTCAGGAAAGGCTTCTCTGAGGAGGCAGACTATTCACTTGAGTCTTGAAAGATGAACAGATTGAGGGAGGAAGGAAGGGATAACATGCCAAGTGGATAGAAAAAAAATATATGGTTTATCAGGGAGTAGAAACTGGCAGTGGCACAATTTTGAAGATTCTATATCTTTTTCCAAATTCTATGAAATTAGGCTTCTCACCATCAGAGAAAGAAGGTACAAGTAATAAAAGGGAATACTAGAATAAATTTTGTGATGCTAGATTGGATTCAGAAGTACCACTATGAATTTGTAGTTTAAATATATGTGTATATATTTATAAATATATATAAGTATATATGCTAAGGAATGTTTGGACTACCACATAATTGCACTCATCTCACACACTACCGAAGTGATGCTCAAAATTCTCCAAGCTAGGCTTCAACAGTATATGAACCGAGAACTTCCAGATGTTCAAGGTGGATTTCGAAAAGGCAGAAGAACCAGAGATCAAATTGCCAACATCTGTTGGGTCATAGAAAAAGCAAGAGAATTCCAGAAAACCATCTACTTCTGCTTTATTGACTATGCCAAAGCTTTTGGCTGTGTGGATCACACCAAACTGTGGAAAATTCTTAAAGAGATGGGAATACCAGATCACCTTACCTGCCTCCTGAGAAATCAAGGTCAAGAAGCAGGTGAAGGTATGCAAGTATGCAGGTCAAGAAGCAAGAGTTAGGACCGGACATGGAACAACAGACTGGTTCCAAATTGGGAAAGGAATATGTCAAGGCTGTATATTGTCACCCTGCTTATTTAACTTCTATGCAGAGTATATTATGCTAAATGATGAATGAAGGCTTCATCAAAGGCTGGATGAAGCACAAGCTGGAATCAAGACTGCCGGGAGAAATATCAATAATCTTGGATATGCAGATGACACCACCCTTATGGCAGAAAGCAAAGAGGAACTAAAGAACCTCTTGATGAAAGTGAAAGAGGAGAGTGAAAAAGCTGCTTTAAAACTCAACATTCAGAAAACGAAGATCATGGCATCTGGTCCCATCACTTCATGGCAAATAGGTGGGAAAACAATGGAAATAGTGAGAGACTTTGTTCTTTTGGGCTCCAAAATCATTGCAGATGGTTACTGCAGCCGTGAAATTAAAAGATGCTTGCTCCTTGGAAGGAAAGCTATGACAAACCTAGGCAGTGTATTAAAAAGCGGAGACATTACTCTGCCAACAAAGGTCTGTCTAGTCAAAGCCCTGGTTTTTCTAGTAGTCATGTATGGATGTAAGAGGATTCATTTTGATGTTTGGCAAAACTAATACAATTATGTAAAGTTTAAAAATAAAATAAAATTAAAAAAAAAAAAAAAAAAAAAAGAGTTGGACCATAAAGAAAGCTGAGTGCTAAAGAACTGATGCTTTTGAACTGTGGTGTTGGAGAAGACTCTTGAGAGTCCTTTGGACTTCAAGGAGATCAAACCAGTCAATCCTGAAGGAAATCAATCCTGAATATTTATTGGAAGGACTGATGCTGAAACTCCAATACTTTGGCCACCTGATGTGAAGAACTGACTCATTGGAAAAGACCCTGATGCTGGGAAAGATTGAAGGCAGGAGGAGAAGGGGACAACAGAGGATGAGATGGTTGGATGACATCACCAACTTAAAGGACATGAGTTTGAGCAAGCTCCAGGAGTTGGTGATGGACAGGGAAGCCTGATGTGCTGCAGTCTATGGGGTCACAAAGAGTTGGACACGATTGTGTGACTTAACTGACTAATATATATATACACACATATACATAGGTATATAGAGAAATAAATATAGAAATATAGATGTGTGTGTATATACGTGAGTTAATATTCACACATGGATTTCCTGGTTCTGTCCCCCTGAGATCCCAGAAGCAGTGACGTCTGAGTAGCACTGAGTACACCTACTGCCCAGATCTTGGTTTCTCCAATAACAGGAACCAGGGCTTCTTGGAGAAGTGGCTGATTCCAGAGCTGGGGCAGGGCAAACACTCGATGAGCCTGGAACATCTTATAGAGCTTAAAAGTGCTTAAAAAAAAATTTGGTGGCATCTTGAAAGGACACCAGAACCAAGCTGAAAGAGTTCCAAATGGCTAAAGTAGAACAATCTATGCAACAAATAAAATAATCCAGGAATATCATAACCCAGAGGATAAAATAAATATCCATGAGTCTAATACTAGTATAAATAAATGACTGACTAAATAAATGAGGGAGATAGGACAATTCTTCCTTATAGAAGAATTCCTCCAATTAATAAATATAGAAGGAAAGAGGGCAACAAAAAATCACCATTAGAACACCACCATAATCATTCCTGGAGCCAAGATCCCCTCCTGTAAATGGTAAAATTAGTGAGTAAAAGTAAGGAAAAATAGGATTAAGGTATGTCTCCCCAAATATTTATGAATTATAAACAGAAGAATATCGCCACTTTACATTGGAGAAACCTAGCAGATACCACCTTAACCAAGTGATCAAGGTAAACATCATCAGTAATAAGACAGACATCAACATAGTGTACCCTCTAATACCATGCACTGAGGAGGCTTATCAGCTTTGTAGTATTCTTCCCCAGATTCTATAACTTCAATCTAATCTGAGAAAACATTTTTTTTTTAAGCAAACTTTTTTTTAACACTGAGAGATGTTCCAGGCTTATCTTGTTTTGTTTTTATCTCTCTCGGTGTCTCTGTCTCTGTCTCTCTTTAAATAGAAGTATAGTTGCTTTACAATGTGATGTTTCAGGTGTACAGCAAAGTGATTCGGTTAGATATATGTATTCTTTTTCAGATTCTTTTCCCTTAGAGATTATTATTAGATATTGAGTATAGTTCCCTGTCTAGGTTTATCTTGGATTTGTCCTGCTGCAGTTCTGGAATCAACCACTTCTCCAGAGAACCCTGGTTCTTCTTATTGGAGAAACCAGGAAACTCAAATTAGGGACAGTCTACATAATATCTGCCAGTATTCTTCAAAGTGTTAAGGCCATGAAAGGCAAGGAAAAACAGAGGAACTATCAGAGATTTAGGGCGACTTAAAGAGGCATGGCAAGTAACTGCAGTGTAGGGTCCTAGAATAGAAAAAATACATTAATGAAAAACTGGTAAAATTTGAATAAAGTTTATAGTTAATTTGGTGGTATTCTACCAGTGTTAATTTCTTAATTTTGATAATTGTACTGTTGTAATGTAAGATAAACCTAGGTGAAAAGTGTATGGAAACTTTTCTTTGCAACTCTGTAAATCTAAAATTATTTCAAAATAAAAGGTTAAAATAGCTATTAACTTCCAATTTTTTTTTTCAGGGGTGTGAATTTAGTCATTATTTTTTGTATAAAAATACACCCTTAGAAACAAATGCAGTTTATATTATGTGGTGTGGAAACACATTTCATGTTGCTTTTGTTTAAAATTTCCCTTTGCACCTTAAAATTTTTTTAATTTTTCACTCTTTTTTTATTGGAGTATAATGGCTTTCCAAAGTTGTATTCATTTCTGCTATACATAGAAGTAAATCAGCTATATGTGCACGTTGAAGTTTTTTAGATTTTTTTTTCTTTAAGTCTATAATCTATTTCTAAAGAACATTTTTCTTAAAACAATTGAGTTTGTACTTTGTTCTGTATTTTCTATTCAACCAACTATGCCCCTTGCACAAACAGCCATCTCAGGAGCAAGAAAAAGTAGCAAGAAATTGATTTTTTTTTTTTTTTTTTGAGCTGTCCTGCTTTTTTTGTTGTTGTTGTTTTATGAAGTGATTTTATTTATTTACTTTTTTTTTGGCTGCGCTGTGTAACATGCGGGATCTTAGTTTCCCAACCTGGATGGAACCCTCACCCACTTCAGTGGAAGGTGGCGTCTTAACCACTGGACCACCAGGGAAGTCCCAAGATTGGGTTTTTAAGAACAAGATTTTATTAGGGGCAACTCTTTTGCTTTTGTCAGTTTTGTTTCTGGGAGACAATTCGCTTGGTTAGGGAAAGTGAATTTATTAGAGTTGGTTTCCCAAGCGGCTGTAGACCTCACCCTAAGCAATCTCTTGAGGAAGCAGATACCTCGGGCCAAATTTCCCTGTGAGTCATTACCCAACCCTTGATTTTCAAGGACCTTTGTTAGAGATCTTTATATCCAGGCTACAGCTCACCTATAGGGGTTTAGCTGTTCCACTTCAAGTTACGAGGTGTGATAAAAGAACTTTGAACTGAGAATAGCTCTGGCTCTCATATTGACTAGATGGTGAGTTCGGGAAAGTTATTGGGTGTTTATTTGGCTTAATTACCTTACTGTAAAAAGGGGGATTTGATTACTTGATTTCTGAGCTTCTCTCTTGATATAAAAATCTGCCATATGTATCTAAAACTGTAGGCATCTTCCTCTTAGCAAATAGTTCCCCTTTCTATGTACCCCATTATTTTTCGCTGTGCCACTGCCCCAGTCTCAGGCTAGAAATCTTAAGAGTTATTTTTGCTATATCCGTTTCCTTTAATTCCTGCCCAAATTTCCACCAGTCCAGCAGTTTTTCCTTCACAGGTGAAACTTGGGTTTTGGAGTCTGAATGCTGAATTCTGCCTCGGCCCTGTGTTAAATGTCTGACCTTAGGCAATTTCGCCAACCTTAATAAACCGCAATTGGGTTTTGTTTTGTTTTGTTTGTTTAATGGAAATTGTCTGTCTCCAGAGTTGTAATAATTAGAGTTAGTAAGTGCTGGATAAGTATAGCTGCTGTTGTTATTTGTATATGACAATGCAATGGATTAGATTTTAAAGTTCACTGGGCCACTGGAAAAAATAATCAACAATATTGTAGCCCCAAATGAATGCCTTGTCCGTTTGGAAAAGGGTTTTTGTTTTGTTTGGGCTTCCCTTGTGGCTCAGCTGGTAAAGAATCCGCCTGCAATGTGGGAGACCTGGGTTCAATCCCTGGGCTGGGAAGATCCCCTGGAGAAGGGAAAGGCTACCCACTCCAGTATTCTGGCCTGGAGAATTCAGTGGGTCCATGGGGTTGTTTTGTTTTTGTTTTAGGTGTTGTTCTTGCTCTTTTCACCCTTAACAGAATTTCTAGGATTAAGGACATTGTCCTAAAGTTCGAGAATGGGACTCTCATCTGAGACAGAGTGAGTTGGGGGAGGTATCACAGATTTAATGAAAGTCCAGAAAGCCGAGATATTCACAATGGGAGAGTATTTCAGGCAGGCCCAAGGTAACTTTAAGTTTCTCTGGAAGAATGATTCTCATGTCTGATTCTCATGTCTTTCAGTAAGACACTCTTACTGAAAGATAATTTGTGTGGGTTTTCAGCTAGGTGGGTTCCGAGATTTTGTTGCCCATTTTCGACTTAGGCTAAAAGTGATGGTCTTAATCATTACTAGTACATGTGGTGGAAAGAAAACTAACTTTGGAGTCAAATAGAATATGAATTTGAATCCCAGCTCTGCTACTTTATAGCTAAGTGATCATTGTAACATTATTTAATACCTCTGAACTTCAGTTTCTTCATCATAAATGTAAGATAATAAAACCAATCTTTTAAATTGGTTGTGAGGGTTGAGATGTGTGCTGTGCATAAATAGATGTTTTAAAATGCTTATTTTGGGACTTCCTTGGTGGTCCAGTGGTTAAGACCCCCTGCTTCCACTTTAGGAGCCAGGGTTCAGCCCCTAGTCAAGCAACTATGATCCTGCATGCTGCCTGGCGTGGCCAGAGAAAAAAGAAAAGAAAAAATTAAAATGTTCATTTCCTTTCTAAGAGACTGATTTTTAACCTTTTAGCTTCCTCTTGTGTATCACTAGGATTTTTCTGCTGACGTGTAGATCTCAACATGTGTAAAGCGAAACTCCTTACTCCCCCTCTTCTTCCTCTATTTACTCTATCTTAATGGCATCAGCAACCTTCTAATTGTTCAACTTTGATGATGCCACCTTTGATTCCTTCTCAACCTAAGCCCGTTTTATTCTAAGAACTCTGAATTCTTTCTTCCCACTTTTCCATTCCCATCTATGCTAATTTAAACCTTGATTACCTTTCACTTCGACAATTTTAGGATCTTCTTGACCAGTGATTAAGATTCCAGTCTTTTCCTCTCTTACCAATTTACACACTGCTGCAGAATCAGCTTTTAAAACTTGGCTCTTATTATGTTACTTGCTTTTTCGGAAACTCCTAGTATCCAGCCATTGAGACTGGGTAATCCACTTATAGAACTCTTTTTTTTTTACATGTGTGGATATTGAAGCTCAGGGAAATTATTTTTTCCATTTGCCATAAAGGTCACTCATGTGCTAGGGAGTGACACATTACAACTAGACCTCACCTCTTCTCACCCACAGGCTAGTTCTTTCCACCAGGATTATGACCCAAATTCCTTAGCATGGTTCTTTTTTACCATCTGAGCCACCAGGGAAGCCCTATGGTTTTCTTTTTTGTTGTTCTTGTTATTGTTTTGACCTCGCCCCTTGGCTTTCGGGATCTTAGTTCCTCAACCAGGGATTAAACCCAGGCCCACAGCAGTGAAAGCATCAAGTCCTAACCACTGGACCATCAGGGAATTCTCATTAGCATGGTTTTCAAGGCTCTTCCCAGTCCATCCTCATTCTGTCTTTCCCTACTTTATCTTCAACTTCTTTTGCAACTAGAGTCTAACTCCATTAAAGTATCTTTTGCTGTTTCACTTCCCTAGTGGTGTAACAGTATCCCTCCTATCTGAAAGGCACTGTCCTCCTTCTGCCCTCACTTGATAAAATTCTGCCAGTTCTGTAACTATCAAGTCTTCCCTTCTCTCCCACCATGCCAGAAAATCAAGTCCTGTACTCCTAGACCTTGCATTGCCTCTAACCATGTTCTGTCTTGTGCTACAATTATTTGTGTGCATTAGCAATCTTGTTAGATTGCATACATTATTTGGGCAGGACCTTGTAGGGAGTAGTTACTCAGCAACCTGGCACCAGAGGGCTTTCCCAGGTGGCACTAGTGATAAAGAACCCGCCTGCCAATGCAGGAGACATAAGAGACTCGGGTTTGAGCCCTGGGTCAGGAAGATCCCCTGGAGAAGGGCATGGCAACCCACTCCAGTATCCCTTCCTGGAGAATCCCATGGACAGAAGAGCCCAGTGGGCTACAGTCCATGGGACTGCAGAGAGTCAAACACGACTGAAGCGACTTAGCATGCACACAACCTGGTACCAGAGTTTATCAAAAATTATGTACTGATTATCACCTTTGTATGTTCACAGGGTGCTAATAACATTGCTAGGAAGTAATAGCATACTTCTATGAAGATGTGGTCAGGGTGTGAGCCACCTCATTCCCTGAGTGTAAAGTGTGCTTATCCTAGCATTATACCAAGGTAGTTGTTCTGACTTGGCTTTCTGGCTGAGACCAATCAAAACCACAGAATTAGACTTGGGAATTAAAATCCTTTTACTTTTTCACACTAAGTCCCTCAAATAATTAATGCTTTTCCTTTTATCATGAACAAATATGAGAACATAATCTTTTGTATTTTTTTAATTCAGAATTGATCCCTTTAGAATTGATATCATTTATATGGGTAGTTACACTTGGGAAGCATAATTATACCAAATAATGTCTTAAAGCGTTTGCCAGTGTTTCCTGGATGTGTTTTAAAGGGTCATTATTGTGGTTTTACATAATTATGTTTAGCTGAATACACAGCTGTGTCTTTTTCTTGTTAGAGAAAGGACTGACAATGTCTGGTAGGTATGTCAGTTACAGACTGAAAAGCAGTTAAGTGAATATCATATATCAAGATTATTTGATACATGTAGGATTATTTCAGAGAACATGTATAGAATTAAGATTATTTTATCCAGGGAGAAGAGGTAATACAAAAAAAACTAAATTTATTGCTTACTTATTCTATGTCAGGGTCTTTTTCTCTTTATCTTATTTATTCCTCATGAAGATACTATGGGGAAAAAAAAGATACTATGAAGTGAGACTTCCCTGGTGGTCCATTGGCTGAGACTCTATGCTCGCAAGGCCGGGGTCCCAGGTTCAATCCCTGGTCAGGGAACTAGACCCACGTGCCGCAGCTAAGAGTTTGCATGCCACAGCTAAAAGATCCTGTGTGCCACTGCCAAGACCTGGTGCAGCCAACTAAATAGATAAAGATAAATACTTTTCTAAAAAGGAACTATGGGATAAATACTATTGTTATGGATAAGAAGTCTAACTTTTAGGGAAGGACACACAGCTTTAAGTGATGGGGCCAACACTCCCATTTAAACGCATGTGTCTCTGATACCAGAGCTCCTTACCATAGGAGGGTTCTATGTTGCCCTCCAGCATGGGAATTGAAACAAACAAATAAACAAAAACAACAAAACTAGCATTGTTTTCAGACAAGGCTTTAGTGGGGAGAACAGGGACTACCTGTGGGAAAGTAGTGTGGTCCTTTGGGGCTGCTATCACTTACTTTGCATCACAGAACTTTTAGTGTGAAATGGAGGCCCACGTTGCTTGGTTATGCACACTGTGCTCTGCGGTTGTCAAGGCTGTTGGAAGTAGTACCCGATGAACCATGCATTCTACCAGATCAGTTACCTTCCGTGGTTGTCAAAAGAGCTGCAAGAGGTACTTTCATCTGTATTGTTCACTCTTCAAATAAGGAAACTATTGACTCATTTCTAATCTCATCTCTTTTGGACAAAGGTTGGGACTCCTTTGATAATTACTAGAGCAAAACCAAACAATCCAGTCTAGGTGATGTCAAGAGTATGACTTCATGGTATTTTTTTACTTGAGGCCACTACTAATATATTATACTTAAATGTTCTTGATACTATAATATGCCTAGTATTTAAAATATATTCACATCAAAAACCCTACAAAGGGGTAAGTATTCTCATTTTTCAGTGAGGTAACTAAAACTGAAAATATTATATAATTTGTTTAAGGTTACAGAATTATTATTTCATTTGAAGTCTATCTTGCCTTTAAGCCTGCGTTCTTTATACTATTCAGTGCTGTATCTGTAGCTTTTTCCCTAGTGCCAAGTGGTCAGTGCTACAGAGCTTGGGGAAAGAAGGCAGCCAAAAGAAACTTGGATGTAGGTAGAACCTAATTTGGACCTGACTCTGCAGAGATGCCAGTTGTACTTCCCCTGGGGTGTAACTCAGAAGAGTGGAACATTTCACTCCAAATGTGACTTTGGAACAGACTTAAGTTCAGGGAAAAGCCAATCGATGTCTGCACAGTGGGGTCAATCATAAAATGATGCAAACTGAAAGGGACCTTAGAGATCACCTGATCTAACCTTCTCATTTTACAGGAAACTACAACCCCAATTCAATCATCTGATCTAGGTTACAGTTTTTGAGAGAACCGGTAGAGGAATACAATCTGCTGCTCCAGGGCTCTCTGCTCTCACTTACACCACACTGTTGCCAGTCATTGGGTGCTGGAGAACTCTCTTCTGTGTCTAATATTCTGACTTTCTTTATCACATAGGTACTTCATTATCTGTAGACAAGATGGAACCAACTCCATTTAACAGACGGCAATGGGCTTCTCTATCATTGAGGGTTACAGCCAAAGAACTTTCCCTTGTCAACAAGAACAACTCATCGGCCATTGTAGAAATATTCTCCAAGTAAGTGCTGATCCTGGCCCAAAAGGACCATCTGTCTTGAGCAAACATCACCACCTGTCAGGGAGATCACTAAAGGAAGGGCATGTGTCTAATGACTTTCTGGAGCACCTTCTGGATTTTGAGTACCACACAAGACTCTGTGACAAAGGAAGATGATAATAATCAGGAGATACATTCTCTGTACTCGAATTTTCGTTCAGTTTGGGAAAGAGAGATTTAAACACAGGAGAGAATTATGAAACACATAGTTATTAATCACAATGTTAGCAAGTCCAAAATGAATGGGAGTAAGGACTAGATATAGGATAAGAGACAGTATGTGATCACCATGGATAGAAGCCGTCAGGAAGGCTTTCTGGTTGAGGTGAGGGGTTTTTTTTTTTTTTTTGGTTTGGGGGTTTTCATGAGATAAGTTTTGAGGCCGGTTTTTAGTTGAAGGGAGTGTTAGGTGCACTCTATGCCTACGTTGTCTAATAAGGTAGCCACTACATATAAGGCTATTTAAATTTAAATTAATTAAAATAAATTTAATTAAATTATATTCATTTGAATTAATTTCAATTAAGTAAAATTAAATTATAGTTAAAATTCAGTTCATCAGCTGCACTAGCCACATTTCAATCGTCCAATGGCTATGTGTAGCTGGTGGCTACCACACTGGATATTGCAGAAACATTTCACCATTGCATAAGGTTCTGTTGACCAGTGTAAACTCTGTAGGCAGACTGCAGTCTATTTTAGTAAATAAAGGTTTACTACTTATAGGCTCCCTATTTTAGTAAATAAAGGTTTATTGTAATACAGCCATGTCTTTTTGTGTATTGTCTGTGGCAGCTTTTGTGCCACAACAGCAGAGTTAAAGCAGAGACCATATGGCCCTCAAAGTCTAATCTGGCACTTTAAGGAAACGTTTGTTGACCCCTGCTCTGGACTATGGGTTTTTTTGATACGAGGGCCCCTTTCCTGCGTATTTTATATTCCTAGTATGTAGCATGACAATTAGAACATACTAAGCACTCAGCAAATGTTGAGGGAATGGTATAAGTTAGTGAGATGGTAAGCACGTTAACTTCACTCAACTAGAGATGCCATAGAGCTTAGGGAAGACGGTACGTTTACCTCACTAAGTAGAATTTATTACTTTATAGGAGATACATTTAAAAGAAGGAAGATGGGAAAGATTTAAAGAAAGTGATTGTGGGAACTATATCTGCTGCTGCTGCTGCTAAGTCGCTTCAGTCGTGTCCGACACTGTGCGACCCCATGGACTGCAGCCTACCAGGCTTCTCCATCCATGGGATTCTCCAGGCAAAAGTACTGGAGTGGGTTGCCATTTCCTTCTTCAGGGAGCTATATCTAGAGTACAGCTAAATACCAGTAGGAAGTTTCTGTAATCTGCCACTGTCACCCTTTCTTCAATGACAAATCCATCAACCATCTGCTCTGTGGAAAACACTGCCCTTCTGACCTGTTCACCGAGGGTATCGCTTAAGGTGGGGCAGAGATGGGAGGAGAGTGCACAGCCCTTTCCCCTTCTAAGTTATGCATTTTATATTGCTGTAAATTTATGTCAAACTTATATTCTTATCAGAAAGAAAAGAAAACCAATAAAGATATTGCAGAAAAAGGATCCAGATCTGAAAAACTATTAAGACTTAACTTCTGGCCTCAAGGAATGTAACAGTATAGTTTAGTATAATTTATATTAGTAGAAGTCCTTAGGAGAAGGCAATGGCACCCCACTCCAGTACTCTTGCCTGGAAAATCCCATGGACAGAGGAGCCTAGTAGGTGGCAGTCCATGGGGTCGCTGAGAGTCGGACACAACTGAGCGACTTCACTTTCACTTTTCACTTTCATGCATTGGAGAAGGAAATGGCAACCCACTCCACTGTTCTTGCCTGGAGAATCCCAGGGACGGGGGAGCCTGGTGGGCTGCCGTCTATGGGGTCGCACAGAGTCGGACACAACTGAAGCAACTTAGCAGCAGCAACAGCAGAAGTCCTCAAACTTCCTTCATTTTAAGACTCATGTGAGATACTTGTTAATAATACGGTGTTCCAATTATCTATTGCTGCATAGAAAAAAAGTCTCCAAAATTTAGTGTCTTAAAATAATAATAGCATTTATTTTGCTGTGAGTCTCCAATTAGGGCAGTGCTTGCCTTTGTTGCTTTCCCCATCCTCGGTGTCTCAGAACTGGGGCCATAGTCATCTAAAGGCTTACTCGTAAGTCAGGTGGTGGATGCTGGCAGTCATCTGGGCTCTCAGCTGGGGCCATGATCAGAATAGCCGCACATGGCTTTTCCATGTGGCTGCTTGGCTTGCTTGTCTGGGTTTCAAGGGCAAGCATCCAGAGAGGGAAGGAAGGAGGGAACAAAGAAGGAAGGGAGTCAGGGTAATGGTTATGTGGTCTTTTATGACCCACCCTCAGAATTTATACAGTATCACTCTTACCACATTCTCTTCATTAGGACTGAGTCATTAAGGCTGGCTCATATTTAGAGGGAGGGGAATTTGACTCTACCTTTTGGTGGGAGAAATGTCAGAGATTTGGGGGGACATATTTTAAGCCATCCGATATGGCTTCTCAACTCCTCCCTTAAAAATTCGGATTCGATGTATCTGTGATGGGCCTCAAGAATTTGTGTTTTTAACAAACGTAGTCTAGTGATTTTTAACTTCAGGGAAGTTTAAGAAGCACTGGTCATGGAAGAGATGGACTTGTGAACTTGAACATAAAGCAGAACAAATAAGGGTTATTTGTTCAAGTAAAGATTGAACAAGGAAATAGGAAAAGGAAATAGTAAAGCAAGCAGTCGAGCATGAAGAAATACAGAAGGGAGAAGGGATTGGCACAGTTCAGTTAGGGCCAGATGATCGAAGGCCTTGAGTACCATGCTGAGTTTGGGATTTAGTTAGATAAGCAGCAGAAACAATGATTAGGCTTGTATTTAGAAAGATGCTCTGGCAACAATGTAAAAGGTATATTGGAAAGGTGACAGACTGATAGCATGGAGACAAGTTCTGAGACTCTTGAGAACCCACGTGAAAGTTATTGAGGGTGGGGGGCAGGAGGAGTGGAAAGGAAGGGGAGGTTTTGAGACAGTGTTGAGATATGATTAATGGGACTTGGAAACTCTCTGCTCTGCAGAGAAACTTCTCCACATTCTTGCCCTTTTCACCCTCCCCAGCCCCACTTCTCTTTCACTGAACTTGGTTTTCCCTTGACATGCATTCTATCTGAGTCATGCCTGGTTTTTTTTGTGCATGCTACACTGAAATTTTCTGGGACCAGGAGTCCAGGGTGCTATTTCTCAGCTACTGTTTCCCATCCATTTTTTTTTTTTTTTTTTCCCTGCCTTGTTCTGAAGTTCGAAACCTGTGCTTTGAGCTTACATTTAACCATAGTATCCTTATCCTCCCCATCATGGCAGTGGTGTGCCAAGCTCCTTGCCTTCAAGGGGGACCCTAGCTTCCCACTTCATTTTCTCTTCAGTATTTCTCAACATTTTGGATGAGGCAGATGTTCCTTGTACAGGATGCTCATCATCTTGCCTTCCTCCAAATGCTAGTAGTTCCCCATGATATGGTGACAGACAAAAAAAGTGGGGAGGGGAAAAACCCCAATAAGATTCCCACACATTTCCAAATGTCCACTGGGGCCATTAATGCCCCCAGTGTAGAATCACCGACCCACATAAATGACCTGTCTGATAATATGGACTCATCATTTCTTATTTATTTACTTATTTATTAATAATACACCATGTGGCTTGAGGGATCTTAGTTCCCTGACCAGGGATTGAACCCATGCCATAGCAGTGAACTCACTGAATCCTAACCACTGGACCGCCAGGAAATTCCTGTGGACTCATCATTTCTTACTCTTCCATATGTCTTCAATCTGCTCATTCATTGTCTCCCATGCCCCCGTAGCTAGTCCCAACCTTCTCATCACCCAGAATCTGTTTCTGAAATATGTGTTTGGAAAACCTACTTTCTAATTAGAGCCTCCTGTCCTGCCTATTCTGCTTTCTTATTCCCACTGACCTGGCTCTTTGGCCAAACTGGAATACCCAGGCCATGATTGTTGGTCCCTTTCCTGGCTTCACTTCCTTCCCTGCCTAACTCGGTCAGTCACTTTAGTTAAACTTTCACCCTTCCTCAGTTCCCATCCCAGGGTTTTATTCTGTTGTCGTCATCCATTTCAGACAATTCCCAAGATAGAGGATTTGGGTCCTGTAGTAGCACTGATGAGAGGAAGTTGAAAAAAGTTGCTCATTTTAGGGGCTTCTTAATCTTGCAGAGAGAAAATGCAAAGGAACCTTAGAGGCCACCTTCTCACAGCATAGTAGGGTGACTGTCTTTTCACCACAAACGTTATAAGGGCAAATGGCAGTTATGCAGAATTGTAAATCCTGAACCCATTAATCAGAATCAGTGTGCCAGGTCTATGGTAGATTCTTGATGGAAATTGATATTATTTCTAATCCTAATAAAAACTATATGAGGAAGGACCCGATCCCTGTTTTATGGTTGAGAACACTGAGGTGTAGAGAGTTAACCTGACCCCAAGTTAATATTTTGTGTCTGTCTAGTACTTTTCTTCTGATGCCTAGATCCTGCTATTGAACTGGTTTTGAAGGATGGATAGAATTTTATTTGGTAGGCTGGGAGGATGGTGGTGACATGGCAGAGGAAGAACAGTCATAGGAAGTAAGGCACAGAAAAGGGAAAGAGCATGGGGCGTGATGTGCGTTTAAGACAGTGAAAACTGGAGAATCGGCCTGGATTTCTTCTCCAGGTCTCATACTTGATAGAGCCATATTGCTGATACTGCTTAAGGCTTTGAGGATTCATTCATAGTAGGTTCCCAAAGCAGATTGCAGGGCTGTTTTCCACAAAGCATACATTAATTTCTACTTCAAACACTACTGACCTCATTTTCTCTTATTTTGAAACAGTCTCTCTTAGAGAATTCTAGTTATTTAATTAGAATTCGTAAATGGAGTTTAGAATTAGTAAATCCTATACAAGCCATTGGAGAAGGAAATGGCAACCCACTCCAGTGTTCTTGCCTGGAGAATCCCAGGGATGGGGGAGCCTGGTGGGCTTCCGTCTGTGGGGTCACACAGCGTCGGACACGACTGAAGCGACTTAGCAGCAGTAGCAGCAGCATACATGTCTAGTTAAGAGACCCTAGGAAACCTTGGGATGTTTGTGATCAGAGGTTAATATAAAAATGTTATTTGGAGAAAGCGTCATCTGGCTGCTCTTTATAAGATTAGCTGGGCTTTACTTTCTAAGTGTTAATAACGTTTCACATGAATATGTACGTAAGAGTCATTTTTGTAGCATCATAGCGTATGTCTCATGAGTGCTTTATAACTCCAGACTGATTTCTTTTATTAAGTCTCTGTACTATCTAAAGCGTTAAATCTGGATAAGGAGGATGCTCTTGATGAGTCAATTTGAACAGCCAGCTTTGGTTTCACTCACCAATGACTTCAGCATGGAAGAATCCTTTGCTTGATTAAAAGTTGACTCTTTTAGTAGAATTTGGTTTCTTGATTCTCTTTAACATATTTTTTAATTAATTTATTTATTTTCCTTTTTTTGGCTATGCTGGGTCTTCATTGCTGCATGGGCTTTCTCTCTAGCTGCGGTGCACGGGCTTCTCTTATTGCAGAGCACAGGCTCTAGGTGCTTGGGCTTCGGTGGTTGTGGCTTGCAGGCTCTAGAGAACAGGCTCAATCGTTGTAGCACACCAACTTAGTCTTTCTGAGGCTTGTGAGATCATCTTGGACCAGGGATTGAACCCATGTTTCCTGCATTGGAGACACCCCTAGGGATCAGGGGAGCCCATGACTCATATGAAGGGAATCTAGCCCAGTGGTTTTCAAACTATCCTAATCGAGTTCTTTAGAGGAACTTCAGAGGTCATTTCTGGGAAGACAGGAAGATCTAAAGGGCCATGCATGTGACCTTTCACCCCAGAGGTCCCGCTTTGATCTCTTTAATATGTGAGGTTCTAAAGGAAAGTTATGACCAACCTAGATAGCATATTGAAAAGCAGAGACATTACTTTGCCTACAAAGGTCCATCTAGTTAAGGCTATAGTTTTTCCAGTGGTTATGTATGGATGTGAGAGTTGGACTGTCAAGAAATCTGAGTGCCAAAGAATTGCTGCTTTTGAACTGTGGTGTTGGAGAATACTCTTGAGAGTCCCTTGGACTGCAAGGAGATCCAACCAGTCCATTCTGAAGGAGATCAGTCCTGGGTGTTCTTTGGAAGGAATGATGCTAAAGCTGAAACTCCAGTACTTTGGCCACCTCATGTGAAGAGTTGACTCATTGGAAAAGACTCTGATGCTGGGAGGGATTGGAGGCAGGAGGAGAAGGGGACGACAGAGGATGAGATGGCTGGATGGCATCACCGACTTGATGGATGTGAGTCTGAGTGAACTCCGGGAGTTGGTGATGGACAGGGAGGCCTGGCATGCTGCAATTAATGGGGTCGCAAAGAATCGGACAGGACTGAGCAACTGAACTGAACTGAAGTTATCATTTGAAAAGAGGATTCTCCAGCAAAAAGAACTACTGATCTAGCTAACCTTTGTCCCATTCCTCTGACAAATAAGAAACTTGAAGTGCAGCATTTGTGATGAAAGATCACACCCCAAGATAGTGGCAGAGCTTAATCCAGGACACTTAATCCCCCCACCACCATGCCTCCCCTCCTGTCCCTGCTCCTCCCACTCTTGTTATAACTTTACCCATTCCATAGACCCAAGAAAGAGCAGGTTTATATTTAGTTTTCTGTGACTGTCCTTCCATCATTAAGAAAAACTTTGACCCTCAGATCTCTACTTCATTGCTTCTCTGTACTATTTTAGTGGTGAAATTGTTCCAGAAGAAAATGCATTGCCTAAAACTTGGGAATTTCCATTTTCCTTTTTTTTTTTTTTGGCTCAGTGAGACCTTCCCTCTATTTGAGGGCATACAAGCAAGAGTCATGGCTCAGGAACTCTGTTCTCTGGCCTTAGAAAAGTTTGAGACAGTTATTACTCCCCAGATAATTTTAGCATCCTCCATCAGCTGCCTGCCTCACAGCTGAGCATTAATAAGCAGTTGCAAGATTAAATTCTGTATGTGAAGAGGAGACTGGAGGACAAGAAAATCTAGGAAGGGAAGAGGGATAAGCTTTTAATTATAGAAATCTCATGACAAATATTTTTTCCCTCAGATTGGAATCTTTTAAAATGCCTTTTCCCTCCCCATCAGAGACCTTCACATTTTGTGTCAGAATAATGCTAGTTACTCTGAGCATATTTGAAGAAAATCTAAAGCCTGAGTCCTAATCTAACATTGAATTCAGAAGTATTGTACCTCAATATCTCTTAGTATTCAAAGTGTCAAAATGTAAAAGTACCAAGGACCTTACTTGGAAGAAAACAGTGGTGTGGAACCTTTCTCCCTGAGTTTCCACTGTTTAGCAAGTACTTCATTACAAATAAAGGGTGGTGATATTTGAGTGGGAGTTTCAAAACACAATTCAAGACTGCCATTGGCGTGTACACCTGTATCTTACAGATGCCTCAGTGCTAAAAGAATAGGACTAAAGATGAAGACTATTTTGATCTTTCTTTAAATCTGTGTTTCTATTAAGACAGTAAAAGGAAGGGAACCGCTGAGCTTATTTACCCAACTAACCACGGTGTAAATTGTTCTCCTTGCCTTGGGGAACAATTGACCAAGAATCAACCTGTCTGCTGATTGGGCTCCGTCTTTCATATATTGTATTATATTGCTGTAATATACTGTAGATCATTACCCAAGGAGTGTGGAAACACAAGTTCAAGGCCAACTTTTAGTTCCTTTCTAGCTCTAATCTGCTGTGTTTCTGCATTTCTATTTTTAGGGACTCTCAGATACATTTCACTTTTCACTTTCAGATACATTAGTACAAGTGGGGAAAAAAAATACACAGGGCCATTCACCAAAGCACTATTTGTAATGATAGATAACTGTAAACAATCCAGATGTCCATTAAAAGGACTATGGGTTAATAAATTATAATGGAAGAGGAATGCCAGGGTTACCAAAGACTTCTGTGTTGCTTAGAAAAGTTATCTAAAACATACTGAAGAGATGTTTGTTAGCCTTCATCTTAGATGGCCTTTTGCCACTTTTTCCCACATTTTTTCTTCCCTTAGTTTCTCTGGAAGTCTCTTGTTTTTTCTCCTACCTCTGTTCCTTCTCTGTTCTCTAACAGAGAATGAGAACCTCTTCTTCATGTTCTGACTGCTAATTGTTAACGTCTCCAGGACTGAGTTCTGAGCCTTTTCTTACATTGCACATTCTTCATAGATGATATCATAGAGTTACACAGCTTTCATACCATCTGTGGACAGACAAGTCCTAAATTTATGTTGTTCATTTAGATCTCTCTTTCCAGCTCTAGAACATGTATCAAATCACTGTTACCACCAAAGGGATGTTTTGGTTAGCATGGCTAACATGGAACTCTTCATCCTCCCCGTCCCCAACTTTGCTCCTCCATCCATTGACTCAGCTGTTGAAAACCTGGGGATCATTCTTGACTTGTTGTTCCTCATTACCAATCCTGTTGATTCGACTTCTGAAATATACCTCAAGTCTATTCACTTTATCTCCAGTGCTACCTCCCTGGACCTTCCTGCATCGTCTGTCACCATTGCCACCTCTATCCTGCACCCCGACTCCAGTCCATTCTCCACACAGCATCCAGTGCTCTTTTAAAAACATAGCTTGGGGACTTTCTTAGTTGTTCAGAGGTTGTTCTTGCACTCTCCAGCAGGGGGCATAGATTCAATCCCTAGTTGGGGAACTAAGAGTCCACGTGCTACTCGGCATACCCAAAAAATAAAATAAAAACATAGCTTGGATTAATGACCATTCATTGTACCATTGACCATTCATTCATTGTACCTAAGATTACATTCAAAATTCTTAGAATAGCCTGCAAAGCCCTTGATGCCTGGCATCGTCTCCTGACCTCTGCCTTTCTCAATGTGCTTCAGCAACATTGGAGTTCTTTGTGTATCTTATACATGGGAGACACTGTCTTGCCTTAGGGACTTTGTGTGTGCTCTTTTTCTTTGCCTGGAATGCTTTTCTTGCTTTGTTTTGCCTGGCTGACTCCTGATCAAACTGCAGATTTCAGCCTAAAGGTCATTTCCTCAGCAAGGCTTTTCTTCACACACACACACACACACACACACACACACACACACACTGCCCCACCCTACCCCACACCCGCCTTCTGAATTCAGTTCCTTTGTTAGGTTGTTTAATAGTACTCTGTCCTTCTTTGAAAGATTTATCCCTATAGTATGTGTTTAATATTTAAACTATAAGTTGTCTGAGAGCAGGAACTATGCCTTTTTTGGTTATTTCTTTCACTACTTTTTCTCTAGTGCTTAGAACATACTTTTTTTTTTTTAATTTTTTCACTAGTGCCACTTGGCTTGCGGAGGCTTGCGGAATCTTAGTTTCCCAGTCAGGGATTGAACCAAGGCCATGGCAGTGAAAGCACCAAGTCCTAACCATTGGGCCACAAGGGTCCCCGGTGGCTCAGATGGTAAAGAATCTGCCTGCAATGCAGGAGATCCAGGTTCAATCCCTGGGTCAGGAAAATGCCCTGGAGAAGGGAATGGCAACCCACTCCAGTATTCTTGCCTGGGGAAAGCCCATGGACAGGGGACCCTGGTGGACTACAGTCATGGGGTCAAAAAGACTGAGTGGCTAACACTTTCACTGTTTCTTGAATGAAAACTCAAGCTGTTCTAAAATGGAGAAAAGTAGATGCAGTATAGTATGTACAATATTATTTGTTAAATATGTTTCAAATGCAGTATTATTTTAAATTTTTATATATTTTAGATGTTAATCTCTTATCAGATATATGATTTTCAAATATTTTCTGGCATTTCATGGTTTACCTTATTGAAAAAACTGTCTTTTCCCTGTTAGATGGTCTTGGCACCCTTGTCAAAACCCTTTGACCATATATGTGAGGTTTCGTTTCTGGGCTCTGTATTCCATTCCATTGATCTTATATCACTGTCTTTATGCTGTTACCAGATTCGATTTTTTAAATATTTTTGGTAATATATACATAAAGTATAGTTTACCATTTAAACAATTTTAAGTATACATTTCAGTGGCATTAAAGTCCATTCACACTGTGCAACCATGCTTTTGTTCTTTATATAGCTGTGTAGTATTCCATTGCATGAATACATTATAATTTATTTACCAGTCTGCTGCTAATGGACATTCAGGTTGTTCTCAGTCATTTGCTATTACATTTAGTGTGGTGGCAAATAATCTAATGTAAAAGTTATTTTTGCTTATGTGAGTGTACCTATAAGATAAATTCTGGAAACAGAATTGGCAAATTGTAACATTTATGCTTTTGTAGTTTTTGTAAAATTGACAAAATGCTTTCCCTAGAGGTTTTATTTATTTACCCTCTGTATATTGGGCTTTTTTTTCCTTAAAAAAAAATGTTTTTTCCTACTTAGATAAGAAATGTTCTTAGTGTTGTTTGAATTTTTATTTTGAGGCTAAACATTCTTATTTTTTGTTTGAGTCACTTGATATTTTCTGTGAACTCTGTGTTTATGTTTATGCCCATTTTTCTATTAAGTTGCTTTTGTTGGTTTCTTACTGATTTGTAAGAGTTCTTTGTATTTTAGAGAAATTAGCCTTTTGTCTGTAATGTGTTTCAAATATCTCTGTAGCTTGTAATTTGACTTACAGCAGTTCTAATCCCATTTTTTTCCATAAGCTGTGGTCAGTGAAATCCCAATTGTTTTTGGAAGTTCTTTCACCCTACGCTTTAAGAAAACTCTGCTCAGTTTCAGAGTATTACTCAGTCTAGTGAATGAGACACTGCTACCTGATTGTTAAACTTTAAGTGGTAGTAAGAACTGGAAGAGACCTTAGAAATCCTCTCACAATCACTTAATTTTGTGGATGAGGCCCAAACAAGTTATATAACCCAGGTTACGTAGTAGGAAAGCAGTGATGTTAAATCTAGAAGTTTCCTCTGGCTTCCATTTTGGATGAGGTTGTTCTATTTAACACACACACTGAGGAAGTTCTGAGCTTGTGAAGGTATTTATGAGCTGAAAGTTAGTATTGGTTAGGGAATGGGCCCTTTCCCATATTGTTCTTTATCTTCTTGTCTCATCTCCTTTTCCCTGCCCAAATGCCTTGTAAATTCTGAAAGTCTGCCTTAAGACAGGAACAAGTGACCCATTGACCAAGCCCTTTTCTAGGGTTGGGGTTAGGTTGGTGAGTTCAAGACCTGCAGGCCCAAGGAATCAAATCAGTAAGTTCTAGGCACGCAGGCCTCACCTGGTGGGATTCTTCTAGTGATAGTGCTGCCTTCAGTGTTTGACTCAGAGGCTCTGAGAAAGCCCCATTAAGACAGTTCAGAGTGGTCTGGAGGTTTGTTGTGGCCTGGACGTCCCAAGCCTTTTTTGCTTTCAAATGGAGGAAACCGGATCACCTCTGAAAAGCCCTGGGACTTCAGTTGTTCCTCAGGAATCTCCTGAGCAAATAGTAAAAATGATAAAATGATTGAAAGTAAAAATTAAAGGAATAAAATTATAGAAGCCTGTTTATCAACTCTAAGATGCCATCGACTGTAGGCTGGGCCATTATTTTATGCATCACTAAAGGAAAAATACTGTTAATTAAAAGAACTAATGCTTGCTTAGCATAGAAACTTTTCTCACAAATCACTCTTACACATATATTTTAAAAAAGGAAAACAATTTTTCTTTCAATGGCAAATCGAAGTGTAGTCTCATTAAAGACATTTCAGTGGCATTTAAAGGATGTATAATACCTTCAAATATATTTAACTGAGCAAAAGCGACAGTACCAATAGCTTAGGCTAAATTTACACATGTACAGGCCGTATGACTACTTCTTGATCATTTGGCCGACAAGAATTGTAAGATTTTAGAGGCATTAATGAATGGGGAAAGTGCAACCTAGGGTTAATGTAATACTGTACCCTTTGACTAATTCCAAAGCATTTATATACATGGCTTTTTATACATCATTTATTCTTCCCAGCATTATAGTAGATCGTTTTCTAGGTAAGGAAACTGAGGCTTAGAGAGGTTGACTTGCCCCAGATTACATTAAGTAATGAAACTGAGACTTAAAAACCCAGGCTTTCTGCTGTCTCCATTTTCCCAGCGTTTGACCTCGTTGTCTTGCCTCTTTCTCTTAGAGCAGTTGACTGCAACAGTGCAGGAAGTGAGGGCTGCCCCGATTCTCTGCTTTTGATAGAGGTGACTGATGATAATCCTTGGCAGAGATAGGTGTGCAGAAGTGGTTTTCTTGAAGTTTGAAAGTGTAAAAATTTAAGTTTAATTTGAGGATATTCTCTTTTCTCCCCCTCTTCTCTAAGGTACCAGAAAGCAGCGGAAGAAGCAAACATGGAAAAGAAAAGAAGTGTAAGTATTTGGAAGCCCTGCGACACGTGGAACTTCGTGGTCGCAGCTCATGTGGCCCAGCCCCCTGCAGCCTCCGCGGGACTGTGGGCTCTGCGTCAGCTGAGCCGGGCCTTTGTGCCGGCTGGTCTCATTGCTGAACCATTTGCTCAGGAGAACTTGGCTCAGGTGCAGAGAATCTTATTTTTTCCCTGAGGTTCTCCTTTGAGCCACTTTTTCTTTCCTGAGTTGAGTGAAAGACAGAAGGCCAAGTACTTTGCTTGTGGTTATAAAATGGCTTACTGCTTCTGCTCAAATCAGGAGACAGGGCTTCCTAGGCTGTTTCTTTTTTTCCAAATCAAACAACCCGAAAGTCTCTCTGCATTTAAATGGTAGCAGCTGTGCAGCTGTTGTCGTTCCCCTGGGTTCTTTGTTTAAAGCAAACTTCTTGACCCAGTCTAGTTAGCAAATTTCTTAGCAGCAGGATCCACCAAAGGCCAAAACCTCAGAACCAGCTCTCGGCTCTACCCATTTTGTACTTTCCCGCTGGCTAACTTCCAGTTTGGCTGGGTAGTGTATTTCTTTTGAAATCTTACTTGATTTCTTCATATGAGGGGAAAAGCCTCACATATTTGGGCAAGAATTCTTCATTTGTCTGGCATTACAAAAATATCCTCCTGGCAGTTTTCAGCACCTAACCTATTTAAGTGAGTGCAAAGCATGCCTCTGTCACTTTGTCTTCTCTAAGGGGGCAGTGCTGACTGGGTCTTTGACAATTTTCCTGTAATTCGAGAATGGAGCCCTTCTGGTGCACTGTAAGAAAACTTACCATCACTTCACTCAACTGCTGGTTTTCTTTTCTTTCCTACTCTCTCTCTCGCTTGTTATTTTTCCCCTTTCTCTTTTCTTCATTCCTTTTTTCCTTTCACTCATTCATTTTAGCAAGTATTCAGAGTGCCCACTGTATGCCAAGCACTGCGTTAGGCACTAATACAGACTACATCTCTGCCCCCATGGAGTTTATATTCTGGTGGGAGAGACAGACCATAAAGATGTAGCAGGTATAAAACAAAATGAAGCAGGTAAGAGGGATGAGTATAGTGGTCAAGGAGGCATTTGAGCAGAGGTCTGAGGACAGGAGCTTGGGAGAAAAATAATTCAGGCAGAAGATAAGAGCACATGAACATGCCTCGAGGCAAGAACATCCTAAATGTATTTGAGGAACAGGAAGGGAAATGTCATGTCCAGTTGTTGTGAGGACATGGACCTTAATTCTGATTAAATGGGGTCCTTTGAAGGGTTTGTGCAAAGGATTAATGTGATCTGACTGAAATTTTAAAAAGAGGAGGAAGAGACTAGAGGAACAGTAGCAAAAGCGTGAAGACCAATTATAAGACAGTTGCAGTGATTTAGGCAAAAGATGATAATGGATTGGACTGGAGTCATAGCTATATGGGCTTCCCACATGACTCAGTGGGTAAAGAATCCACCTGCAATGCAGGAGACATAAAAGATGTGGGTTCAGTCCCTGAGTCAGGAAGATCCCCTGGAGGAGGGCATGGCAACTCACTGCAGTATTTTTGCCTGGAGAATCCCAAGGACAGAAGAGCCTGGCAGGCCACAGTTCATGGATTGCAGAGTCAGACACAACTGAAGTGACTGAGCATAGCACAGCACACAGGAGCTCTACAGGCGATGAGAAGTAGTCAGGATTTATACTGAAGGTAGAAAGGAAGAATTGCAACAATGCATCTGGCCCAAACACCAGGAAAAATGCCATTGAGATCAGGAAGGTGGCAGTAAAAACAAGTTTAGAGAAGGGAAAATATTTGTTAGAAGCTTAGCTTTGGACATGTTAAATGTAATTCTTTATTAAGACTTCCAAGTATCGATGTCAAATAGGAGCTTGGATGTACAAATCTGGAATTGGAAGAGATCCAGCCTGGAGATGAGATCTGTGTGTATCAAAGTATCAGTGGTTTGTAAAGATAAGAAATGGATGAGATCACCTGGGGATTGAGTGTAGCTAGAAAAGAGGTCTGGGTACTGAGCTCAGGGGCACCTTGCCATTTAAAGGTTGGAGAGAGAAGGAAGAACCAGCAAAAGAGACTTAAGAAGGAGCAGCTGGTGAGATGCAGTGGAAAAAAGAGAATGGAGTACCAGATGTCCAGTGAAGAAAGTGTTTTCAAAAGGCAAATTATCGAGTCAAACGCACAGATAGGCTAAGAATTGACAATCAGATTTGGCAACATGAAGATCATTGGTCACTTTGTGCTGTTTGGTAGTGATGGGCTAAAGGCCTGATTGAACTAGGTTGTCTAATCAAGACAGTCAGATAACAAAAGTTGATACCACAAGTGGAGATAAACATTTATGGAACATCTTTTATGTGTCCCGAAAGCACTAAGAGGAATAGGATGTGGTCCCCGCCTTCAAGGAACTGCTTAGAGTTTAGAAAGTAGGATTTATTTTATTTATTTTTAAAATCAGATAGCATTCTCTTTTTAAAAATCTTTATTTATTTTATTTCTTGCTGCACTGGGTCTTTGTTGCAGCGTGCAGGCTTTTCTCTAATTGCAGCAAGTGGGGGCTACTCTGTATTTGGAGTACTTAGGCTACTCATTGTAGCGCCTTCTCTTGTTGCAAGGCACAGGCTCTAGGCATATGGACTTCAGTAATTGTGGCTCTCAGGCTTAGTTGCTCCACGGCGTGTGGAATCTTCCTGGACCAGGGATCGAACCTGTGTCCCCTGCATTGGCAGTTGGACTTCCAACCACTGGACCACCAAGGAGTCCCAGAAAGTAGAATTTAGAATCTCAGTGTGGTAAGTACCATATTAAAGAAATATGCAAGGTGCCGGGGGAGAATTTAGGAAGGACTCATAACCTGGACTATGTCATGTCCAGGGAGACGTCCCAAAAGAAGTGGTGTCTGACTGAGCCTGAAGGATGACTAGGAATTAGCTAAATAAAGGGGGCAAAGGAGTGGTAGAGGAAGCAGCAGGTGCCCAGTGTGGAGGCATAAGAGAACAGGCGCATCTGACAGTAGAAAAGATAGCTGTCCCATTCACCGAGATGGAAAATTCAGAAAAAGAGTGAGGAGTAAAGGGAGGAGAGGGGAGACTTCAGCTTTAGACAAGGATGAGTTTAAGATATCTGTAGGATTTCCAGGTAGAACTGATAGGTAAGGAGAGCTATCTGGCTCGAGTTATAGGGTGTGGATCATCCATCTAGGTGGGTGAAAGACATCATCTATAGAAAAATATGTAAAGCGACTAAAGAGGATGACCTAAAAAGGCAGAATCTTGAGGGACCCCACTATATAAGGGAGGAACTAAGGAAGAGAAACTTGTTTAAAAAGAAAAACCTGAAGAATGTCTAGAAAAAAATGGAAAGAAATCTAGGAAAAAGGGATGTCACGGAAACTATATAAGGAAGGAAATTTTTAAAAGGGGGGAGCAGTCAATAACATCAGATGCTATAGAGAGATCAAATAAAACAAAGGAGAAGTGTCTATTGTAATGGGCAGTTGAGGTAAAAGGGTGTGAGCAGATGATTAAAGAAGAAACAATAAACCGAAAAAAAAATGCTTTTACCTCACCAATAATCAATGAGATATAAATTTAAATAACTGTGAGATATAAATTGTAACCCAAACAGTAGACAGATTTTTTAATTGGTGAAGTCTACTAGGCAATGCCTATTAAAATTTTGGATATGTTTAATACCCATTGATCCTGCAATTGTGCTTGTAGGAATGATCATTGAGAAACACAAGTGAAATAAAATAAATGTAAAATGATATTTATTGCAGGATTCTTTGTAATACTGAAATGTTTAAAATTAGATATTCATCAGTGGGGAAATAGTAAATCATGGTATCTACATCCATTATAATAATATAGCATATGTTATGTATGATATCATATGGTTAAGATTTTATGTAACATGGAAAGGTATCAAAAGCACATTAAATGATTAAAGGACTTATGTGCAGAATAGTAAGTATAGTATGATTTTGTAGGAAAAAAAAGATACTGTATAAAAATAAGGGAAAAGTTGAGAGCATGCGCAGCAAACTGTTGACAATGGATGTCTTGGTTAGGAGGAGCAGAGGAGTCAAATAGAGAAACTTGAAGCATATATTCAAGGCGTATATATTCCTATACTGACTATGACTCCCCCCCCACAATTAGTTTTTAAAAATACTTTTGTAATTGAGAAAAGTAATAAATTAAAAATAAGATAATGAAATGAAAATTGTAAAGAAGTAATTGGTGATCCTGATTTGTGCTAATTCAGAAGTGTTTTGGTAGTAGAATTAGAAGGAATGGAAAGTAGTCAGGTAGGAACAGCAACTACACAAGACTGTGCTTTCAAGACCCTTAACTGTGAAATGTGGGAGACAGCACTAGCTGGAAGAAAACAACATTGAAGATTGGTTGCTTTTTTTTTAACAAAAATGTTTTATTTTGAAATAATTTTGGATTTATAGTTAGCATTATTAACTTAGTACAGAGAGCTCCCATAAAGCTCAGCCTACCTTTCCCTAATGCTAGCATATTCTATAACTATGGTACATTTATGAAAACTAAGAAATTAACTTCGGTGTAACCCTATAAGTTAAACTAGACTTTATTCAGATCTTACCAGTTTTTCCATAAATGACAGATGGTTGCTTTTAAGATCTACCAGACTTGTAAGTGGTCTAATTTGTCTCCTGAACAACAGGGTGGAATGTATGTATAAATTTATTAGCGACGGCTGTCCAGGTGAAACAATACTTATATTCTTGGAAAGCAAGATAGAGACACATTCAGGAGCAAGTGGGTAAATCTGTTTCTTTAGCAAATGCTGGGATCAGGTTACATGATAGCTTGGATTTCCAGAAATGGAGCCCTTCTTTTCTCTTCCCCTTCCATTTGTATTTAGGACACAGAAACACAGATGATCAATACCACCATTGATTATATTTTCAGTTTCCTTTCAAGCCTGGGATATGCCACATCTTGAAATCTGTGCTGTTTGGACAGTCATCATAATGACTGGCTGCCACTTTTTTGAGTAGCTCTTAGCCTAGAAATGTCTCCCCCTCCTTGGAAGCTGTGCATCCAAGTGGTCTGTACTTCCAGCCTACTGCTGCATCCTACCAGACATCGTCCTGCTTTTAAGATGAAGATTCCCCTGCCAAGATTTCAAACACTAAAGCTCATTTGACCCCACCTCTTCATTTTGCGGGTGGAGTAACAGACCCAAAGAGAGGAAGGGATTTATCCAAGGCCCCTTCCAAGTCAAATGTTCCTGCAGAAAGGACATTGTTGCATGTTCTGAGTGTGCCTGATCCTGTTTTAGGCACCTGGTGATGATCCAGAGGCAGCATCCACAGAGATTCTCAGCCTTGCTGGGTAGGATTCTGGATGTCACTTTGAGAAAGGAGGCTGGGGTTTTCTTGCAACCAGTGGGGCCCTTGAATACTTGTACCCTCCCTGACTTCCCACTGCCTTATTCTAGGAGAATACTTGGTAAAATGTTAAAACCTTGATGCAAATGACATAGACTAAAATTTCACCTTATTACCCCTCCTCCACCACCTGACTCTGAAACAACAGAGACTGTAGAGAGAGTAGAAAGAACAATAAGAGACTGTAACTCCAGTTCAGGATTTGAGAGATGACTGGATACTGTTTGTTGATCATGATTGTGAGGTGTGGCTGGAGGAGTGAGGAGGGCCACCCATTTAATAATAGTCACCACTATTGGTCAATTACAACATACGTGCTTTTGTATAGTTGCATTTATTCTCCACAATAGCCCTGTATGGTAGTTTCCAGAAATTAGGAAACTTGCCCAGGGTCGTTTGGCTGGATGAAGCTGGATTATATAAGCATTATATGCTCATTATAGGAAATACAGATACGATACATAAAAGAGGTAAGTGATGGGGATTTGCTGTATAGCATAGGGAATTATGGGGCTTCCCAGGTGGCGCTAGTGGTAAAGAACCCACCTGCCAATGCAGGAGACATAAGAGACATGGGTTTGATCCCCTGGTTGGGAAGATCCCCTGGAGGAGGGCATGGCAACCAACTCCAGTTTTCTTGCCTGGAGAATCCCATGGACAAAGGAGCCTAGTGGCTACAGTCCATGGGGTCTCAGAGTCAGACACGACTGAAGTAACTTAGCACAGCACGACACATGGGAAATTATATTCAATATCTTGTAATAACCTATAATGGAATATAATCTAAGAAAAAAAAATCCCTGAATCACTTTGCTATATACCTGAACCTAACAACATTGTAAATCAACTATACTTGAATTGAAAAAGAAAATAAAGAAAAGAAAATATATTCTCGTGCTCATGCTCAGCCATGTCCAACTCTTTGCAACGCTATGGACTGTAGTGCGCCAGGCTCCTCTGTCCATTGGATTTCCCAGACAAGAATACTGGAGTGGGTTGCCTGGCCTGTAGCCCACTGTCCAATGATAACCCAGGCTGCTTCCGTCCTGTACTCTTTTCACTGTGCTGCCCAGTCTGCTTTCAATTCTTGCTTTTGCCCTGTGCCTTTTTGCTTCTCTTTCTTTCCCAGAAAGCCTACAGCCACTGCTTCTGCCCCATCTTTTCTTGCCCAAGCTCTAAAGTCCTGGACAACTAACATGACCTGGTGGTGCTGCCAAGAGTGAAGACAGAGTCTGGGGCCTTCAGTGCTATCAGACCTCACAGCCCTGCCCTTCCCCTACTTGTTCCCGCCCTAGCACTTTTGAACTTGCATCCTTAAGAACTCTTTTTATAAAAGAGCACATTCACTCCTCTGTTAAAATGCCCCCCTAAAGGATGTCTTCTACCCAGGTCTTTGTTTGGGATGTTGCTGATACTCCATCACACAAATGCCTTTCTTTCAGGTCATCACAAGTTAAGTGGAAATGACAACTTTCAAACCATTTACAAATCACATCAAAATTATTTGATATTCCATTGAAGCTTTTTTTGTGTGACATTGTATTTATTTTTATTATACAATGAAAGCACATTTATTATAAAAAAAGAAGAAAATATAATCCAAATGCCCATAAATCCATGATCCCCAGAGGCAACCTGTTAACATTGGGATGTCTTTTCTTCCAGACTACTATTCTGTGTTTATATTTATAAATATATGTGTGTATTATAGGCCTGCCCCAGTAGCTTAGCAGTAAAGATTCCACCTGCGATACAGGAAAGGCAGGAGATGTGGGTTTGATACCTGGGTTGGGAAGATCCCCTGGAGGAGAAAATGGCAACCCACTCCAGTATTCTTTGCTGGAAAATTCCATGGACAGAGGAGCCTGCTGGGCTACTGTCCATGGGGTTGCAAAGAGTCTGTCAGACACAGCTGAGTGACTGAGTACAGCACATGTGTATTATAACATGAAATCATGCTGTCATTTTTTTCCCTTCATTTTTTTGGCCTTGCCACATGGCTTGTAGGATCTTAGTTCCCCTGCTTAGTTGCTCAGTTGTGTCTGATTCTTTGTGACCCCATGGACTGTAGCCCACCAGGCTCCTCTGTCCTTGGGGATTCTCCAGGCAAGAATACTGGAGTGGGTTGCCATGCCCTCCTCCAGGGGATCTTCCCAACCAGGGATCAAACCCAGGTCTTCCATATTGCAGGCAGATTCTTTACCGTCTGAGCCACCAGGGAAGCCCCAAAGTGAAAGTCTCTCTGTTGTGTCCAACTCTTTGTGACCCAGGCCAGAATTCTCCAGGCCAGAATTCTCCAGGCCAGAATACTGGAGCGGGTAGCTGTTCCCTTCTCCATGGGATCTTCCCAACCCAGGGATCGAGCCCAGGTCTTCTGCATTGCAGGGGGATTCTTTACCAGCTGAGCCACCAGGGAAGCCCAAGAATACTGGAGTGGGTAGCGCATCCCTTCTCCAGTGGATCTTCCCGACCCAGGAATCGAATAGGGGTCTTATGCATTGCAGGAAGATTTTTTACCAGTTGATCTGCCAGGGAAGTTCCCCTACCAGGGATTGAACCCCGGGCCCATTGCAGTGAAAGCGCCTAACCACTGTATCGTCAGGGAATTCCCCATGCTGTCTTATAAATAGCTATTTCCACTCAAAAGTGTCTTATGAGTATCTTTTCATGTCAATAAATATACTTTAATCACATGTCTCTGAGAAAAGTAGTGTCCAGTTACCAAGGCAAAATGCCACTTTGATTCTCAGGGCTTCTGTTTGAGCAGGGCAGGGCAGGTGAAGTTGGAGACCCAGATGACTCATCCATTGTGTCTCAGGAGGGAGCCCAGAGCTGAGAGAGTTGCTGGCAGTTAAGGTAGCACCAGCTTCCAGACCTGTTTTCGTTTCTTAAGATTTATTTGTTTATTTTATTTTTTGGTTTTTGTGGTGGGCCTGTGTTGCTGCACATGGGCTTTCTCTATTTGCAGCAAGAGGGAGCAACTCTCTAGTGGTGCACACGGTTCTCATTGTGGCAGCTTGTCTTGTGGAGCACAGGTTCTAGGCACTCGGTCTTTAGTAGTTGTGGCGCACGGGCTTCGTTGCTTCGAGGCATGTGGGATCCTCCAGGACCAGGGATTGAACCCGTGTCCCTTGCATTGCAAGGCAGATTCCTAACCACTGGACCACCAGGGAAGCCCCTGGACCTGTTTATGTTTTGTTTTGTTTAACTTTTTATTTTGTAGCGGGGTATAGCTGATTAGCAGGGTTGTGATGGTCTCGGGTGAACAGCAAAGGGACTCAGCCATGCACATGCATGGAGAAGAATGGCAAAAAGAATAGAACCCAATCTGTTTTTTAATTCTCTCTTTTCCAACAAGCAAACTTTTCATGCTGCTTCTATTTCTGACCCATACACGCTTCCCCCAGTGAAGCATATTGTCAGCTAAGATTTAAGCGCAAAAATCAAGCAAAGTTGTTCTTCTCTAAGTTTCTTTTTTCAAGTCTTGGTGTTACTTGAAGTGGCTCTCATCGTGTATTCAGAAGAGTAATAAGGTGAGAGACTTAATTCCCAATATAGCTGCTAATCCTGTTTAATTCCCTAGAGTCTTTCGGTCCTAGTTGGTTTGTCCTTTCTTAGTTGAAAGACCCGTGAGTCACAGACTGCAGGAATGGAGGGCAAGAAGGTATTGGAGTTTGTGCTTTGTTGGAAAGGCGCTGCTGCTTACTTTATTTAGGAGTGCTTTCCAAGTCTGGGACGTTGAATTTTACTTCACCAAGCATGTCTCCTCTAATTATTACAGAGCAACATGGACAATTTCCAGATTGTTTTCAATGTCTTATATGTATCAATTAATTGCAGTTTGACCCAGGCGAAAGGGAATTAATTGTCTTAGATATGTGTCCTTCCATCAAGAGAGGGAGTAGTAGTGGTGTTTCATATGAAGCCTGGCTATTTTGCAACCAAAAGGTCTGGAAAATAGTGAATTTTCTAACAGAATTTATACATGACCAACATGTAGAGAAGAACAGCGGGTGGGGGGTGGGGAAGGATTCAGTTATTATGTAAAAATAAAATTTTTTCATGTAAATTATGTTACATATGATGATATGTCACTTATGCAAATACATGTAAAAGTCTGGTGGCTGCTTTAAATTTCCACAAATAGTTTCAATTCTTGATGCTACTATCCACAATTATTGGTATTGTGTAGTGTAAGCTATACCGCATCTTTGTCTCATTTAAAAGAAAAAACCCAGCAGGATTCACCACGTAATTTTGTGGCATGTAATAATGAAATTTTATTAGTACATATTTACAGGATTTAAAGTAACTGTTAATTTGCTTTTTCTTTCTGTTTTCCCCATTAATCTCTGGGTAAAAAAATCCCTTGTCTCCAATGTAACTATCATTAGATCTGGGCTCTCCTTTCTTCTCATTTTGTCCTTATAAGGCTATCCTGTTTTATCACTTCCTGCTTTAGCTCCTGACTTTTTCTCTCTTCCCCTCTCCCTCTCCTGGGGTGGATGCTTTCTCCATGTGGCAGGGCTGTAACTGTTCACAGCTGTCGGAGACGCCAGTGGAGCAGGAGCAGCTTGGAGTTTTAACTTTCATTTTACAAAGAACAACATGTTTGAAGGTTTCAGCAGGCAAGTTATAACTGGCATTCACTTTTTGTTCTTCTAGAACGCTGAAAATCTCCCCCAGCACTTTAGAAGGGGGAACCTGACTGCGTTAAGGAAGAAGTGGGAGAACCCGGTGCTGGGAGTCGACTCTCTCCCAGACTCAGTGCGAAACAGCAGCGCAGAGGTCAGGCACAGAGGCGACCCTCCTCCCGCTGAAGTGGTGGGCAGCTCTGCCTCTGGGGTCCAGGCTGACCGAGAGGAGCTAGTCCAACCCAGACCTAAGATCAGATCGCCTCCTGAAGCTCCTACTAAGTACCCGCACCCCCGCATCAAGGACAGTGAGCATCTTAAAGACCACTCAACAGAAGATAAAAAGATGGAAAACTGTCTGGGAGAATCCAGACATGAAGTAGCAAAACCCGAAATGAGTGAAAACGCAGAAACTGCAAACAAAATAGAGAAATACAATGTTCCGCTGAACAGGCTGAAGATGATGTTTGAGAAAGGTGAACCAACTCAAACCAAGGTAAGGATCGGGTGGGTTTAAAACTTGAAAAAAGGCCAATTCAAGTAACTAAACAAAGCTTTTTTTCTAGTCTAGATTGTTTGAGTGTGGCGAGTACGTGGTCAGTATGTCTTTTGATTCAAATTAGACGAGTAGTTAATAAAACGTCTCAGATGAATTATTTACAGAAATGCTAAGATTTTTGGGTCTGTGACCCAGTTTCGCATGAAAGTAAGCGCACACTGGGATTCAGGTCGATACCTAGAAAGGAAGAGAGTTTGATGCCGTCTGGGTTATGTGTTTTCCTACGCTTGGCCTTTTAATTTGTCTTCCTGTGCCTTTTGTCATTAGTAGCTTTGGGGGGTGGAATTACTGCTGAATCTCTCTGTGCGTGGACACAGCTGCAGTCTGCGTGTTAAGGCCAGAGTTTAACATTAAGACTGAGGCTTAGTTGTCTTCTTGCTAGCTGAACCCTTTCTCTTCTTAACTTCCTCATCTGTGCCTTCCAACAAATGTTTTCTATCAGCTAAAATCCTATCCCTGGAAAAATCAATGAAAATAGCCAGACTAGCTGTAGCCTTCAGGAGTTTTGACTTGCAAATGCACAGAGTTGCATTTTCCTACAACTGCTAATGAAATTTGATCCTTAGTGTGGAGTGCAGACCAGGTCCCCAGAGGGAATTACTTAGCTAGAAAATGAGTTACATATGCTGGTGACTTATAACACAATCCAGGGGCCGCAGAGCTGGTCAGTTTTTCCAGTTTTCTCATACTTTCCTGCATATCTGGCTTTGTGCATGGGGTTCGTTTGTTACAACAGTCATTCTAATGAAATAAACAGATCTGATGGGGAGCAAAGCCATCATTTACTCTAGATCACATCTAGATGGGAACGTGGACTTTTTTTTTTTTCCAGCTAAATATTTGGTCCAAATGTCTACATTTGTGAAGTAATGGTAGGAAGTGTTTCTTCTGAGGCAAAAATTAGATAACTCATCCTAGAATTCTTCAGTTACGTTTGATGCGATTTAGCCATCCCTTCTCATACCTTGCAGTGCCTGTCGCTTTTCTCCTTAGGAGAGTTCTTTAGTGTTCGGCGATCATCAGTTGAGGATGTAGAAAGAATTTTTAAAGGTTTGCAAAACTAGAACCCTTTTCTCTGCATGGGTTCTAACTCTATTTTAACATAAACCAGTTGGTAAGAGGTAACCACAAAGCAGTTTTATGACTTTTCTTAAACTCTCTTCCCTCTCAATTTTGAGTCCTCTAGGCCTGACAACTCCCCTTTTCACCCTTTATGGTCTTAACTAAAAAAAAAAAAAATTTTTTTTTTTTTTAATTTAAATGGGAAGAAGAATTTTAAATGGAAGGAAAAAATGTCAGAAATCCTAAATAGAGAGGAAGGGGCTTTGTTGTGTGTCAAAGCGCCATTGTAAGTCCTCTCCTCTCAGACCCTGTTAGGGGCAGGACGGCTGATGTCATGGCAGCATGCACAATGTAGATTCAGTGCAGGAGGCTAGTACATGTCAAAACTGGCCTAAGGTTGGAAATGACTGGGACTGCAGCAAACAAAATGCTGATTATGTGTAAAGATCTGGTAAGAGATTTTTTTCTCATAAATGTCTGTTGAAGATGGGTTAGAACAAGCCTATCTTTTTGTGGCTGGTCAGAGTGTAGAAAAAAAATTCTCATATAAAGGAAGATCCTACTAGATCAGGCTGGCATTCAGCCTGATTGCTATTGGGTCTAGGAAGATGGAGGGGTTCTAAGACTGACCAGGCCTTTTGAGGGGGAGCTTTTTAAACTTCCTGCTTAAATAGTCATTTGTCCTTTAATGGACTGCTTAGAGAGTATAAAACACAACTGCCATTGTTTTTGTTTTCTATCTTTTGGCCACACTCGAGTGGGTTATGGGATCTTAGTTCTACGACTGGGATCGAACCTGTGCCCTCTGCAGTGGAAGTGCAGTGTCCTAACCACTGGACCACCAGGGACATCCCTGCCCTTGGTTTTATAGCTGCTTCTAAATAAGCATCATTACCCATGTTAGCAACAGCCTAGATTACTTTAAAAATATTTGTCTAATATCTCAATAAAACTGGTAAAAAAAAGTTTTGTCTACTTTAGATTATGGAATGATTAATCAGTTTGAAACTAGGTTATGGTTATTGCTAACATAACTTCAGCTTTAGTATGGATAAGGCTTTAATCAGGAAGTCACATAATTGGATCTTTGGAAGAAAACTCTGAGAAATATGGTAGAGACACTAAGCAATCTTTTCAGGAGCGAGAGTGAGGAAGTAAGAATGATTACCTCAGAGCTGAAAAATTAGTACTTCTCTGAGACAAGTGAATATATTAGGTACAAATCATGTGAATCTTTGTCTCCATAATTTAGAGAACTGGACTGAATCTCAGCTAACTAGTTGAGCAGGGTCAGGGAGCACATAGATAATGGAAATACGTGATCCAAATCTCTTTATCGCCTAAATCTTTTTTATCAGAGTTATTTACAAGAGGCCAAGTTAATTGCCTGAGTTCCACATTTCTTAGTCTCTCTCACTCCCTTTTATCTGAGATGGTTCTTGTCCACTTTTCTGCCTGATCTCTCCTCTGCAGTCCTTTTTTATTTCTCTGTCCCTTGTGTAGTCTTCTCTCTTTCCAGGACTCCAAAAGATGTATTCCAAAACTAGATTCTCATCTTGAATTCTTAACCCAAGCTTTAGCTCCAATTTTGTGGTTGCCTGCCAGATTGCACACCTCTTTGTGAATAAAACTAAAGCGCTCGATTTCAAGAAAACTAAAAAAGAATCCATTATCTTTCCAACCAAAACCTGCTCTAACCCCTGTTGTCCTCTCTTAGTGTGTTACCCTTTGCCACATTTCCTGTTCTATAAAGTTTGGGATCAGTTCTTTTTGCCTGCCTCTTCTCAGTCAGTCACTTACTAAGCCATCTAAATAATTCTACACATCTCTCTATATGGGCCATTCTCTCCAAGAGGTCCCACATCTAGTTCTGTCCTGCAAAGTCACTTCAGTCGTGTCCGACTCTGTGCGACCCCATAGACGGCAGCCCACCAGGCTCCCCCGTCCCTGGGATTCTCCAGGCAAGAACACTGGAGTGGGTTGCCATTTTCTTCTCCAATGCATGAAAGTGAAAAGTGAAAGTGAAGTTGCTCAGTCATGTCCGACTCTTAGCGACCCCTTGGACTGCAGCCTACCAGGCTCCTCCATCCATGGGATTTTCCAAGCAAGAGTACTGGAGTAGGGTGCCATTGCCTTCCAGTTTAGCCTTATTATATCTTGCCTTGTGGTATTGCTGCAACCTTGCCTGTTGGCCTCTCCTTTTTTTCTTTCCTTTCATCCTCTACACTGTTGCTATTTATTTTTCTAAGCATAGTTGTAAATCATGCTATTCCCTTGATCAGAAACTTTTGATGTCTCAAAATAAATCCATATTTAATATTTGAGTCTTCCACAGTCTGATCTAAACCCACCTTTCCAATCTCCTAGCTAAGCTCACGAAGAAGGCAATGGCACCCAGCTCCAGTACTCTTGCCTGGCAAATCCCATGGATGGAGGAGCCTGGAAGGCTGCAGTCCATGGGGTCGCTAGGAGTCGGACATGACTGAAGCGACTTCACTTTTCACTTTCATGCATTGGAGAAGGAAATGGCAACCCACTCCAGTGTTCTTGCCTGGAGAATCCCAGGGATGGGGGAGCCTGGTGGGCTGCCGTCTATGGGGTCGCACAGAGTCGGACACGACTGAAGCTACTTAGCAGCAGCAGCAGCTAAGCTCAGATGGTAAAGAACTTGCCTACAATGCAGGAGACCTAGGTTCGATCCCTGGATCAGGAAGGTCTGCTGGAGAAGGGAATGCCAATCCACTTCAGTATGCTTGCCTGGAGAATTCCATGGACAGAGGAGCCTGGCAGGCATAGTCCATGGGGTGGTAAAGAGTCAGGCACGACTAAGCAACTAATACACAGACATACAGCTAATCTAGTACTCAAACCCTGGATTACTCCTCATTTTAAACTAGTCATGTCTTTCCCCTAACTTCTACCTTTTGAAATCTTACTCATCAAGGTCTATTAATACTATGAGAACTTACCTCAGTTTTTTACCATATGAAATTACCTTCACCCTCCTGACCATCCTGTAGAATATCTTACTTCTCTTTGGCCACTTTTATCATGCTTCTTTAATAGTCTGTGTGAATTTGTATACTTCCCAGTCTATATAATTCTTTCAAAGTAATGTTTCCTTTATCTCCCAGTGGTCAACCCAATGCTTGACTCTTAGTGTTTATTTAATAAAAAGGAGAAAAGAAGCTTAGATCTCAACTTATAAATAATGACAACTGATGACTTTTCCTCTACTTTTAGTGAATAGATAGGTTATTTAAGTCAGGTGGTTTAGTTGAACATGATAGTTCTAATTCCTACTGCAAATGAGCAGTGGATGGATTAGTGTAACCTATCAGTATGAGGAAAGAGAAGCCCTCCCTGGTGGCATACACTAAGTGTGGCTTCACATCCCTAACTGGATGTGTATGTTGATCTGGGTTTTAGGTAGCCTTTTATGAAAAAGCTGATCAAGCAGCTATTCAGTCATCATCATGTTGACATTTGAATTCATAATCTTCAAAGGTCATGATGCAGTTATTCAAATGACCAAACCATGTAAGGAGCATGTGACAGGCTCCTTAAGTCTCACTTATTTCTATTTGGTTCCTAACTTATTTGTTTCACACAAATCCTTGGATAGGAGAATAAAGACCAAATAATTGGAAAGTATATTTCTACCTTCATAACCTAATTAAAATCCTATCTTTTGCTTGGGTCAAGATTAAACCAATTAGTTGTGATGCAAGAAAATAAAGCTTGAATATGGACATCTCTTGATTCTTCTACATAAGTTCTGACTACTGCTTCTTCCTTGCAGTGTTTCCCTCTTCTAGGAGAGGAGTTAGGTAAAGCAAAGAAGAGAAAAAAAGAGAATGCCTCCTCACCCAAAATCTCTATTTTCTAGAACACATAAACACACTCACGCATTTGCTCTTTGGGGGCTAACCAAGGATAGGAGGTAGTAATGAGAAAATAATGGTGGGGAAATCCCTGGTGGTCCAGTGGTTAAGATTCCATGCTTCCACTGCAGGGGGCCAGGGTTCGATCCCCAGTTGGAGAGCCCACATGCTGCACAGCGCCCACCCCCCCCCCCAAAAAAAAAGAGAGAGAGAAAGTGATGATAAGTAAAATTAAAATCATTAGGGCAAAAATTGTGCCCTTTATCCTTTTTTCCCTGTTATTCATGGTATACTTTAATGCTTTCAGTTAATTGTATTGTTTTATACTACAAAGACAAAACAGCTACAGTAGAAATATCTCAATTAAAACGGAAGTTTCCCATGTCCCATCAACCTTGTCACTTCTCTGCTGTTTCTCTCCTTAGACTCCTAAGCTCATCAACTTCCCTTATAATTTCTGCCCTTCTAATCACCAGGATTATCCTGTGTATGGCTGGCATCAAAATGCCAACAAAAGTTGCACTTGTTAATGTAAGAGTAAAACCATCTTTCTTCAAACAGTCCAACATTTTTGTGGTTTCCCTTCTTCTAAGTTCCTGGAAGTGACATTTGTGTTTTGTTTAGTTTTACGTAACACTAGTACATAGCAGTGTTCATGTGCTGATGTAGTGGAGTGAACCCTTTAGAAAAGAAGACTTCCAAACTCAAGTGTGATCTGTTCATCAGCTATTTATCCAGAGCCAACTGATCTGTAAACTACATCAGAGAAACAATTTATGTTTGCTTTCTCAAAGAATGGGTAGTTGTCCATAGGGAATCCCTGCATTGTTGTAAAAAGTATCCATAATGTTTTATTTTCTCCTCTCTGGGCTAATAATTACATGTGTTCTCTTGTCTACTTAATGTTATTTTAATAAAGTTTTTCTTCTGCTTGGTTTAGTGGTTTAAGTAAATTATTTGGAATTATATTCCCAGAGGAACACAATTCTGAGGATGTTCATATTTGGTATTAATTGAGTATCGGTAAGTCATAATTTTTAGATGGGTTTAGGGAGGAAAGGGATTTGAATAGCTAACTCAATATCACTGTGGGGTCTAATATAGTCAGCCTAGAGTAGGGGAATATATCTTTTGCTTATCAGCAATACATTGCTAGTGTTTTGAATGTAGATAACTGGTTTTGTTAAATAAGTACAAGAATTATCTTTGTTTTTCTATAATACTGTCTTTTTCATATATCCTATTAAAACTGATTTATTTTTTGCTGATTTGTTGTGTTCACCTACAGTTTATAGCTGTGTAGTTTTGAGATGTGATTTTGCTCTGTTATTTTTCTCCCCTCTATATTGTTTCTTTAATATAACATTTTTTTTTAATTGAAAGAATACAACATAAGCTACAGGTGTACAATATAGTGATTCACAAGTTTTAAAAGTTATACTCCATTTATGCATGCTAAGTTGCTTCAGTCACATCTGACTCTTTGCGACCCAATGGACTATAGCCCGCCAGGCTCCTCTGTCCATGGGATTCTCCAGACAAGAATACTGGAGTGGGTTGCCATGCCCGTCTCCATCTTCCCAACCCAGGGATCAAACCTGTGTCTCTTACATCTCCTACCCTGGCAAGTGGGTTCTTTACTACCACCGCCACCTGGGAAGCCAATACTCTATTTTTAGTTATTATAAAATATTGGCTATATTCCCTGTGTGGTAATATATCCTTCTATATTATTTTATATCTAATAGTTTGTACGTTTTACTCCCCTGGCCCTATATTACTCCTTCCCCCTTTCCTCTCCTCACTAGTAACTACTAGTTTGCTCTCTATATCTGTGTCTGCTTCTTTTTTTTGTTATATTCATTAGTTTGTTGTATTTTTTAGACTCTACATGTAAGTAATATCATGCAGTATTTATCTTTCTCCATCCCATGTATTTCACTTAGCATAATACCCTTTAAGTCCATCCATGCTTCTGCAAATGGCAGAGTTTTGTTCTTTTTGTGGCTGAGTAGTATTCCATTGTGTACATATACCATATCTTTTTTATCCCTTCATCCATTCAATTTAAGTTCTTAGTGTTATTTTGATTGACCTCTCTATTGGGCTTTCCCAAGTGGCACTAATGGTAAAGAATCTGCCTGCCACTTCAGGAGATGTAAGAGATGCAGTTTTGATCACTGGGTCTGGAAGGTGTTTGGAGGTGGGTCTGCCAACCCATTCCAGTATCCTTGCCTGGAGAATACCGGGGACAGAGGAACCTGGCAGGCTACAGTCCATAGGGTCGCACAGAGTCGGACAGGACTGAAGCGGCTTAGCATGCATAACAATATATTTCTTTCTTTCTTTTTTTTAGAAGTATATTTCTTGTAAAGACCCCCTACTAAGCACAGATTAAATTTTATTTATCCTTAATTAGTACCTCTGAATAAATCTTTGGTCTTTTGTGGTAAGATAGTAACAGATTCAGGTATAGAAATGCCAGTCAGGGAATCCTGATCTGTTTGTTATCCTAAGTGGCTGTCCTTGATGTGTCAGTTAGAGACCAGGCATCGCTTTTCTGCTTACTTTCATGCCAGTTAACTACTTACTGGTTTCTATTCAGTTCCATTAAAATAAAACTTGTTGAAAAGTAGTATCAGAGGACTGGAACATTCTCTAAGCAATATTGGCTACATTAGAGTTTGGGGGGGCCAGAAAGACACCATTTGTCCCCCAAAATTACCTTTTCTTTATACTATTGGACTCACTTTTGGATAAAGCAACACAGGTGTGTATCCAGATGAATTTATTAATCATTTCCTCTAGCCTTCTAATTCATTGATGAATTACAATGAGTGAGAAATCCCTATCAAGATTGTTGACATAAATCCTAGAACTATTGATATAAGTGATTGTAAAAGGTTGTTTAATTCAGCTCATTGTTCTCAGGCAGTTAGGGTATTAAAATCCCTGTTTTACAGATGGGAACAGCTTACATAAGAGAAATTAACTGATTTTTTTTTTTTTAATGACCCAGTATCATGTAGCTACTTAATGTCAGAACAAAAACTGAAATAGTGTAGTACTACCACTTCTGCCATAAACACTGTCTTCATGGATGTTATAGTAGCTATTTATTGGATAAAAACATCTGGCCTTACATATTTTTGCAATCCAAGGAAACCAGGAAAAAATTAAAACATATTAACAGCTGTCTTCTCAAAGACTTCAACTCATATCTGTCTTCTTTTTACATTAAAAAAAAGTATTTATGTATTTATTCTTTTTGGCTGCCCTGGGTCTCCTTTGCTGCGCGGGGACTTTCTCTAGTTGCGGTGAGCAGGGTCTACTCTTTGTGCTGTGCGGGCTTCTCATTGCAGTGGCTCCTCTTGTTGCAGAGCATGGCTCTAGGCACACCAGCTCAGTAGTTGTGGCACATGGGCTTTCTTGCTCCACTGCATGTGGAATCTTCATGGACCAGGAATGGAACCTGTGTCCCCTGCATTGACAGGTGAATTCTTAACCACTGGACCACCGGGGAAGTCCCTCTTTTTACATTTTATAGTCTTTTTACTGAATAAAAGACATCAGGGCAATGAAGAGAAGTACATTGGAATGTAAGAGATCTGTACTAAAACTCTTGACTTAGAAGGCTGTGGGTTTGGTAGGTGTGTTTTTCTTGTATAAATTAGTCGTATGAGCAATCATACACAGGGTAAACCAGAAAAAGTCAAATATCTTTGAAAAAAGAGTAACCTTTACCAATTGTGCACACATTTGTGCACAGTGAAATCTTTATCATTGCATAACTAGATTTTACATAGTTTTAGGTAGCGTGTGCTCTGTTTTGTGTTCTTTATCTTTGGTTTGGTCTTTTTTATATACACCTTCCTTTGTACCTTCCTAGTTCATGTAGTTATCCTTTCACAGCAATAGGTTATTTAATTATACATTTTAATCATTCCCCAGTAATTAGATTCTTTTCCAGCCTAATTAAAAAGCTCTAAACATCTTGGCAGAAACATTTTATTTTTAGTTGGTAGGGGAGCCATATTATTGAATGGTGTTACCATGGTCAAAAGACATAATTCATTGAACATTCTTCTTGCATATTTTTAGCTTATTATCAAAGATTATATTATTTAACAGTGCTAACACTTTCATGCATTGGAGAAGGAAATGGCAACCCACTCCAGTGTTCTTGCCTGGAGAATCCCAGGGACGGGGGAGCCTGGTAGGCTGCCATCCATGGGGTCACACAGAGTCGGCCACGACTGAAGTGACTTAGCAGCAACACAATCTAAGGACATATTCAATTCCTCACCAGTTCCTCATCAGCATTTGGTTTTATCATTCTTAAATATTTATGTTAATTTAATAAATATGAAGTATTATCTCTCCTTCCTTTCCTTTTTTTTAATTATAAGAGAAATGCATAATTTTTGTAGAACACTTAGAAATACAAAATATGGGAGTTCCCTGGTGGTCTAGGGGTTAGCATTTGAGGCTTTCACTGCCATGGCCCACGTTCACTCTAGTTGGAAACTAGAACCCACAAGCTACGTGGCATGGCCGAAAAAAAAACTGTCTCTCTCTCTCTCTCTCTCTCTATAAAGAGAGAGAGAGAGAGAGAGAAATCCCTCTGGAGACAAGTGCTCCTTCTATGTGTAGCTTTTACTTAAATGAGCTATTTTTTTTTTTTCTACTAGAGCTCTTGAAGAAGGAAATGTTTATCTCTCAGTATTTTGAGAAATTAAGTCCAGGTTTTATCTACACCCTATAATCTCCATGCATAGTTCCCATTTTTCCCTAAAAGGCGTCCATCTTCCACCGTTGACTTTGGAAGGATGAAAGAGTCTGAAGGAAGGTCAGAGTTGAAAGGTTGAAGGAAGTAGCTCTCAATAAAATGTTGAGAATCAAGTTTTAAAGAGAATTTTTCCTGAAAATAGGGGTACCCAGGACAGGAAATCCTGCTTTTTATTTGACATTTGGGGCCTAACTTTATTTCTAAAGAAAACTCCAGAGAAAACAAATTCTACAGACTGCTGGCTAAAAGCCCCAGACTCTTATTTTCTTATTGGTAAATGTGGATGCATTTGGTTTATAGATTCAAAGGAAATATTTAAGGGGTGGTCACACTAACGAGAGTTACTGCAGTCACCTGACAGAAAGGAGGACTTGTAGGGTGGGGTGAGGCCAAGATTGAGGAAATGCCAGAAAGTCTTAAAGCACCTTACCTTTTCTCTCTTCTCTTAACCGAGTATGACAATTAAGGCTCCCTCAGGCATGTGAATAAAAGAAAGTGAAATGTGATAAAAATGTGTTACAGAAGAGTATTTCACTATCAGAGTTCCTGTGTGTGTGTGTGTGTGTGTGTGTGTGTGTGTGTGTGTGTGTGTGTTCCTTTACTTTCCTTGAGAAATATTGGAGGAAACTCCTCCTTCTTCCTGAACCTCAGATGACCACTTGTAAAATGAAGATCATAAATTAATAGTAAATGCATTTGAGATCTTGGGGTTTGGGTTTTTATTTTTAAGTGTAGTTGATTTGCAATATTGTGTTCATTTCATATATAGAGATCTTGTCATTCTTTGAGTGGTTTGGAGGTGGAAAGATATTGAAAGAAATGCTTAGTGCTTCACCTAGGAGCTCATTAAAAGCCATCCCATGGACTTCCCTGGCGGTCCAGGGGTTAAGATTCCATGCTTCCAATGCAGGGGGTGCAGGTTTGATCCATGGTCAGAGAACTAAGATCCCACATGCTGCGTGGCCAAAAAATTTTGTTTTAAATTTTTAAAAAGCCATCTTACCTCCAAGTTGTATTCCTCCTCAGAACCGATGTCAGAATAACTTTGATTTCCAGGGACGTTTTTCTATTTTTCTCTAATAGCAAATGACTTTGCATATTCACTTTTTTAGTAGTTGAAAGAAAATAATTCAGAGTACTGATATCCTCATGAGGATGAACCATCCTCACTGACTTTTGAGAGTGAGGGGGGAGAAAGGCTCTTACTTTATTTAACCCAAAGATTTAAATTAAAAGGTAGCAAAAGATGGGAGATTTTATGCATCTAAAACCAAAGAACCCAGCCCAGCATGTATGCTGGTTCGAAATGGTCTTGCTCTCAATAACACTAGTATCAGAACGTCCCACGTGGCTACAAGCACAGACAGAAGACTGAACTCCTAGCAGGCTGCAACGTGTAACACATGCTCTTGGAATTAGGCTTGAACTTTACCTTTGACAGAATGTAAATATTTGAAATATCGCTCCAGTGTTAAGAGTGCAAAACCTGTTCCTTTTTTTTTTTTTAAGTATATTTCCAAGCTCTCTCCCTATTTGAGCCCTGAAAATTTTAGTTTTTATAATGATCATCTTACAGTGCAGCAGCATTTGGAATAAATCTTTGGAATTTCCTTTACTCTAACTCTCTGCAAATGAAAAATGTTTTAAAAACAAAAAGATGTGGATGAAGAGTATTCTGCCAAACTTATCTTTTCATTTTGGCTGATGACCTTCATTTCCAAATGGTGGGCTGCTCCCAGAACAAGAATGTTTGCATCATAGGAGTCATGTGGATGTGACTGATGGTGCTGCTGACCTGAGTACGATGTGGCAAGGTTAGAGTTGCTATTGCTTTTTTTAAAAAAATAGATTCAACAAATAATGTACATGGCAAAGCTGACTTGGAGATGAAGTACATTAAATGTATATTAAATTTGCAAGAAACAATATTCTTTTTCTAAAATAATGAATTAATTTTATTTTTGGCTGCACTGGGTCTTTGTTGCTGCCCATGGCTTTCTTTAGTTCCAGCAAGCGGGGGCTACCCTTCCTTGCCACATGCTGGCTTCTCCTCTTGCAGAGCATACGTTCTAGGCATGTGAGCTCAGTCGTTGTGGTTCACAAGGCTTAGTTGTTTTGTGGCATGTGGGATCTTCCCAGACCGGGAATCGAACCCATGTCCCCTGCATTGGTAGGCGGATTCTGAACCACTGGACCACTGTGGAAGTCCCAAGAAGAGATAGTCTTATTGGTAGGACATAAGTAAACCAAATCCTTGGCTCTGATTTCTGACATGGCATATTTCCTATCTCCAAGGGGGAGCTGCGACTGCTGCTAAGTCGCTTCAGTCGTGTCTGACTCTGTGCGACCCCGTAGACAGCAGCCCACCAGGCTCCCCCATCCCTGGGATTCTCCAGGCAAGAACGCTAGAGTGGGTTGCCATTTCCTTCTCCAATGCATGAAAGTGAAAAGTGAAAGTGAAGTCACTCAGTCGTGCCAGACTCTTAGCGACCCCATGGACTGCAGCCTACCAGGCTCCTCCGTCAATGGGATTTTCCAGGCAAGAGTACTGGAGTGGGGTGCCATCGCCTTCTCCACCAAGGGGGAGCATGGGGACTTAAAAAAGGGATAGTTCACTGTCTTAAACTTTATTGTTGTTTGATTAGTCCACTGAACTTAAAGGTTTAATAATTATTTACTAATGTTGAATTCAGAAGGCTGCTAAATGTTTTACTCTTGTGTTCTGTCATATTGGATTTCAGATATCTTTCCTACATCAAGTTATCTGGAAATAAATTGATATTTCGATAGGAATCTGCTTGAAGGCTCTCATTGCAAGCTGAATAAACATAACATACTCTCTGTGTATTATGTCTAGGAACATCCTTTGACATTCAGGCTTTCTCTTGAGTTACTTTTCCAGCCTTAAAAGTATAATTTGGAATTTTCTTTATAGACCTACCCTAAATATGAGAGATATAAATGTAGTAATTTATGGGACTCATAGGAATACTTTATTTTTAAAAAGATCTGTACCTTTCACTTTTCTGTTTAAAAAATAAAAGCTTGTCTGTGCCCTCAATAAGCTTCCAGTCCAGAATAGGAATGCGCAACAATTTGATAAGCATTGTGATGGGAACCACGTCCTTGGGAACAAAGGAAGGGCTACTTAGATTTATGGAGGAGAGGTATTAGATCAGAGGGAATTTGCTCAGCTCAGGGGGCACCAACCTCTGGGCTATGGACCGATCAGATCAGTGGCAACAGTAGATTAGAAATAAAGTACACAATAAATGTAATGCACTTGAATCATCCTGAAACCATCCCCCCCAACCCCTGGTCCATGGAAGAATTGTCTTCCATGAAATCAGTCCGTGGTGCCAAAAAGGTTGGGGACCACTAGCTTAGCTTACACCGAGTCTTGAAGGAACAGGCATTGCTGGACAATGGAAGGATAAGCATAATCCAGGTGGAGGAAACTCATTTACAATATCAGGGACCTCCCAGCAATTTGCTTTTCCTGGAGAGTAAAGGATGAGGAAGAGAATACCCAGGGGGTAAGAAGGGACCAGATTTGGAACTGATCTTCTCTGACATACTAAGCACTTTAGATTTAATTCACAGAGTGATTAGGAATCCTTAAAGAATTTTGAATAAGAGAATAACATAGATTTATGTTTGGGGATAATTATTTTGTTTTACTTGGGATAATGGCAGCATCATAGATACCTCATTGGAAGACAGAGGAACCAGTTAGAAAGGTCACGCAGTAGTCCAGGAAAAAGATGATGAAGACATGAACCAGTCAGCAAGAACAGGGATAAACTGGGATGGAGAAAGCCAACCACAGATACTGCCATCAGGACTTGACAGTTTGGAGAGACATGTCATTTTCATCTGAAACATGAGTATTCCATTCCAATGACTGTTAAATTCCGAGGCTTTCTGGTTAAGGTGGTTAGGCAGAAATCTTTTGCAGAATGCATTACCTATATAGAGTTACTTATTTTCCCCTGGGCACCTGTGAATATGTAGTGCTTGATATTTATAACACTAAAAACACATTCTGTGGTATATAAAAACTAATATAAAATCCAATCTCTTCTGTATTTTACTTCTAAAGGAGATTTGCAGGCCTCCGTTTTGAGCATTGCATCAAGATTTCCCCATCCTCAAAAAAAAAAAAAATTCCCATCCTTGCTGCAAAACTTATTGCTGGTTTTTGTTTTTCAGATTCCTCGGGGCCAAAGCCGAAGTGCAGGTGGAAGGAAGATGTCTGAAAATAGCTATTCTCTGGATGACTTGGAAATAGGCCCAGGTAAGCAGAGAGTTCCACGTGTGGAAAGTTTTCTAGGAAGTACTCATTAGTAGCAATACCCTTTGACCTCAAAGCTGATGCTTTTAAAGGAAGAGCGGTACAAATTAAAGGGAAGGCTGTTATATACAAGTCATTCCCAAATCTGATTGCTGTCTCCAAATAGCTTCTCTGTGTTTTTAATTCATCTTTGTCAGTGATAACCTGTGTTAACCAGAGTGTCATTTTGCAGGATTGTAAGGGAAGCACCATTACCAACAGTTTTGGCTCCATGGTTGTCTAGGACCTGAGGGCTTCCATGGATGGACATTATCCCCTGTCAAGATTGCTGATTATCCTATATTGCTGATACTAACATAACACCTTGAGAGAGGAATTATTATGTTTTGAAGGGGGCATATACAGGCACTTCACAAAAGAAAAAATAAAATCAATTAATATAGGAAAACCATCAGCCTCCTAGGAATCAAAGAAATACAAATTAAAATGGCATTGTGATCTAATTTTTTCACATGTTAAATAAATCCAAAATTTAAAAATATGTAACGCTCAATAATGGTTAGCAGTCTCCTCTTAATGTTGGCAAAATGAGTGAGTGTTGCCTTGTAAATAACAGTTACAATCCTGATTTCCTTCTTTGTATTCTTTTTTTTTTACTTTATTTTTTTAATCTTTTTTTTTTAATTTTATTTTTAAACAGAGTAGGTTGATTCTACAATAGCCTAAAATTTAGAATCTTGAAATCATTCAAATCACATTTATTTTCTAATAAAGCATATTGTTTGCATGCTTGCAGGTCAGCTGTCATCTTCAGCACTCAACTCAGAGAAAAGAGAGAGTAGGCGAAATCTAGAATTTCCACGCCTGTCAGAAACCTCCATAAAGGATCGAATGGCCAAGTACCAGGCAGCTGTGTCCAAGCAAAGCAGTTCTTCGAGCTATACAGTACGTGTTCGGCATCATTCATTCATTCACTCATCTAGCAAATGGTCACTGACCATGGGAACTAGAAATGTCTCCCACACCCTGACCTGTGAGCCCTGGCTTCTTCCTGGGATCCAGCCATTCTCTCTTCACATAAATCCTACCCTAGCTTCATTTGTGGAGAAGGCAATGGCAACCCACTCCAGTACTCTTGCCTGGAGAATCCCATGGACTGAGGAGCCTGGTAGGCTACAGTCTATGGGGTCGCAAAGAGTTGGACACGACTGAGCGACTTCACTTTCACTTTTCACTTTCAAGCATTGGAGAAGGAAATGGCAACCCACTCCAGTATTCTTCCCTGGAGAATCCCAGGGACGGCGGAGCCTGTTGGGCTGCCGTCTGTGGGGTCGCACAGAGTCAGACACGACTGAAGTGACTTAGCAGCGGCGGCAGCGGCAGCAGCTTCATTTCTAACCCTTACCATGTTCTGACTTTGTTTTCCTAGGCCTTATCCCCACCCACCTTTTCTTTGGTGATGTTACCATCAGTAATACCATTGAGAATTTTCCTGTCTCTTCTTAATCTTGTTGTTAAAGAAGTAGTGTTTGGGGGAGTTCCCTAGCAGTTCAGTGGTTAAACTCAGTGCTTTCACTGCCAAGGACCCAGGTTCAATCTCTGGTCCGGGAACTAAGATCCCACAAGCTGCATAGTGGCCAAAAAAAAAAAAAGTAGTATTTTATTAGTTTTAATATAAACACTTATTTTTGTCTTTGAGAGGAGAAAGGGAGAACACTGGAGAGAAATATTGAATATATTCAACATTAATGTGGGATGGGACATTTTTCTGCAATTTTTATTCATATATAATTCACCTGACATAAAAATCACCATTTTAAAATATGCAATTCAGTGAATTTTAATATATTCCCAAGGTTGTACAACCATCACCACTGTCTAACTCTAAAACTTCTCCATCACCACCAAAAGAAACCCATCCCCGTTCAGTGACTCCCAATTCTACACTTTCCTTATCCCCTAGCAACCCCTAATCCACTGTCTGTTTTTATGGATTTTCTGGGTCTGGACCTTTCACGTAAATGAAATCATACAACATATGATCCACTTAATATTTAATTCCTAGGATGTAATACTTTTCTAAAGAAATAGAATAGTGGATAAGAAAAAAAGGGAGAAATGATAGGAGGGTGAGGTACTCTGTAAGCACAAAAACGTGGTATTCTAATACAATGGAGGATCTTTACATGTTACGCTTTCCTAGGTTTAACTGGCAGGAGGACACAACAGAACCGCTTATGTGAAGTTACCTTTTAAATGCCATTTATTCATAAGTACACACGCATATATACACATGTACACATATATTTGTATCTTTCAAACATCTGTTCCTTCTAAGATTTCAAATGACAAATTATTAATCTCTTGATTATTATTTTCTAATAAAATTGGAAGAATAGTATTAGATTTTATTTGTTCCCAAGCAGACTGAACCAGTGTCTGTTAGAAATCACAGTGTGTATTCTCGGAACTGACCCTTCTTTCCCCCACAGGATGAAGTATATGCCTTTTCCAATAGTATTTATTGGTAGACCAAGTCTCTGGGCAGTGAATAATCTCATCTTGATTTTTCACTACAGTTTTAAGAAGAGATAATGTGTGTAAATAAGTAGTGAAGTAGGCCATCACAGGCTTGTTATTCATTGGGAGTGTGAAAAAATAAGCAAATGTAGACTTCTCTTAAAAGGCAGGTCAGGAAATACAGCAAACATGATCTGTGGAGCTTAATTCCCTCTTGCAGGATTTTGCTACTTCTCAGTGACCTCCTGCTATAAACATTCCGACTAGGTGACTCTCTAAGTGGAAAAACCTGTTTGGTAACTGTTTTTTCAACTCCTAATGAGAGTTTCTACATTGCGATTCTTCTGCTCTGTAAATTTTAAGAGTTGAAAAGCCTTAAGGAATTCTTGTAAAAAGCATATTCTGTCTCATCCCAAAAGAATTTCTTAGGCCGCTACAGGGAGGGCTGGGCTTTAAGGCGAGATCAGGAATAAGTTTCTGGTTGTTGTACGGTTGGTTCTGCAGTGTTAGCTGCCAGAGCTGTGGGCCTTAATCTGGAATTCACACCTGAGACAGTCAGTCCAACTGACACTCCATTCATTGGCCTTGTGGCCATAAATGGATTGTTTTCGCCCTATACCTGAAGAATCACAAAGAACAAGAAAGGTATTAGATTACTAGTAGGCTAAAGGTAGGAAATGTCCATTTTCATCTACCTCTGTATTGATTTTGGATCTAGTAATAAAGTTGATTTTAATATTTTGCCTCAAGTGTTCTTTGCAAGGAAAACAAATATGATTTTGCTCACTCCTTCTGACTCACGTCTGCTTTTTTATGTTGAAGCTCTATTATGAGAACTAGAATAAGGTATGTCTTTAGTATACTGTATGAATTTTATGCAAAAAAAAAAAAAAACCCACCAAAATATGTTTTTGATAGTCTCACAACAAAAGGCTATTTTACGGTATCATTAAGTATAATTTCAATTCTTATATATATGCATCATCCCTGTCTTTCTTTCCAGGCCGGGCATTTATATATATGGTCAGTATCTTTTCTTAATTATTGGCACTTGGCACCTCCTTTCCCCTGCTCCAGAATGGTCTTTTCTGATAAAACTCACCAGCTTTGCATTCCCACAAGCTGTGCTGCTAGAAGAGTGAATCACGAGAGTATTGTATGCTGGGCAGCAGGGTGGGAGGGGGAGGGTTGGTGTGTGTGTCTGCGTTGATGTGTCTGTGTTCTAATGAGCGTCAAGTTTTGGACTAGTTGTATAAATATTTAACTCTGAGGTGTGTGTGTCCACAAAGCTGCTTTTGTCATTTCACAAGTCAATGGGTGTTGCTTCTGAGAGTTAGGGGGTTGATTTGACTTGAAGCCTTGGAAAAGAATTTCTTTTTTAGCATTCCAAGTTTATTTAATAGATGGCTATGAAGAGAATTGTGAGACTTTAAAAAAAAAATTCACAGACTATTTTTATTTTGTAGAATGAGTTGAGAGCCAGTGGTGGTGAAATCAAAACTCATAAATTGGAGCAAAAGGAGAATGTGCCCCCAGGTCCTGAGGTCTGCATCTCCTACCCAGATGGAGAAAAGGTGGGTTGAAAAGCCTGATGTCCATTTGCCAGGGAAGCATGTGTTCTAAATTAGTTGCTTAAAATTAGAAACAACTCTAGGCTGTAGAGTGTCTGGGAATTTGCTAACAGCTGCCAGGACAGATTGTCTTTTTTGCAGGTCACATAATTTTGGTTGGAGAACTGTGCAACTTATAGCTGACCAAATAATGAACCTTCATTGGAAAATTCTTTTGCTCAGCAAATGCTTAAGTGACTTTTTAAAAAACCTATTTTGAATAGAGATATCATCTTCAAAGTTATTTGTATGTTATTAATTTAACACATTTTATGTAAGAAAATGTCATTCTTTCACTTCAGAGTATTTTGAAAGCTAGGCACTACGCTAAGCAAGGCAATGCTGAACTTAACTTGTTCTTCAGTCACTAAGTCGTGTCTGACTCTTTGTGACCCCATGAACTGTAGCATGCCAGTCTTCCCTGCCTTCACCATCTCCTGGAGTTTGCTCAAACTCATGTCCATTGAGTTGGTGATGCCATCCAACCATCTCATCCTCTGTCACCCCCTTCTCCTCTTGCCCTCAGTCTTTCCCAGAATCAGGGTCTTTTCCAGTGAGTCATTTCTTCACATCAGGTGACCAAAGTATTGGAGCTTCAGCTTCAGCATCAGTCCTTCCAATGAATATTCAGGATTGATTTCCTTTAGGACTGAACTGGTTTGATCTCCTTGCTGTCCAAAGGACTCTCAAGAGTCTTCTCTAGCACCACAGTTCAAAAGCATCAATTCTTCGGCACTCAGCCTTCTTTATGGTCCAACTCTCACATCCGTACACGACGACTGGAAAAACTATAGCTTTGGCTATATGGACCTTTGTCACCAAAGTGATGTCTGCTTTTTAATACGCTGTCTAGGTTTGTCATAGCTTTTCTTCCAAGGAGCAAGCATCTTTTAATTTCATGGTTGCAGTCACTGTCCACATTGATTTTGGAGCCCAAGAAAATGAAATCTGACACTGTTTCCACTATTTCCTCATCTGTTTGCCATGAAGTGATAGGACTGGATACCATGATCTTTACTTTTTGAATGTTGAGTTTTAAGCCAGCTTTTTCACTCTCCTCTTTCACCTTCATCAAGAGGCTCTTTAGTTCCTCTTCACTTTCTGCCATTAAAGTTGTTAGAGCTCAACAACTAAATGTGAACAAATCATTCCATGTGATTTTTACCTGCAAGGAAGCTAACAGAGTAGGAGGGAGATGTGCAACAAGTTGGCGATCATAAAACAGCAAAACAAGTGTTATGAAAAGGCTATGTGTGGCCATGGAATCTTGGACTAAGGACACTTACCCCGACTTTCTCAAGAAGGTGATATCTGAGCTAGATCTTGAAGGATGTGTGGAAATAGGCCAAGTGAATAAGGGGAAAGTTGACTATAAAAAACAAGTGTATTCCAGGCAGACACAACAGAGGTTTGGAAACCAGAGAGCCCAACCAAGAGTATGAAGTACATATAGGCAATGGTGAGAGACAGATGAAGGGAGAGGGTCAGGACTGGTCTTGAAAAACCCTTAAAAGTATGGGTGTAGTCCTGCAGCAGAGGAAAGCCATGGGAAGATTTTAAGCAAATCAGGTTTTATGCATTTATTGTTAGATGCATGGCTTAGCTGGAGTAAGCAACAAGATAGATGTCAGGTGAATTTATCATTTCCTCTGACAATCCATTACCTTTGGTCTTTGGTCTTTCATTCAATATGATGATCAAGTGTTAAGTTAGATGAGGAAAAAGAGCTTTCAAATCTATTACATTGATTAATAGGCATATAATCATTGTTTCTGTTACACATTTTGACACCCTTGAGGCCATTCTACAAAAGGTGAAGAGATGATTAAAATGGGTTAAGGGCAATAGTTCTCAAACTTACTTGACTATAAGTCTTTAAAATAGATGTATTGACAGCATTGGATAGAGGAGCCTGGCTGGCTGTAATCCCATGGGGTCACAAGGAGTCAGACATGACTGAGCAACCAACACACACACACACATTGACAGCATACCAACAGGAACTCATGAGATACACTACATACTTGGACCAAAGTAAGCATACAGAAAAATGGTCTCAGATTAATGGCCACAAAATTTGACTTAAAGAATTGTTCAGTCACCAAGTCATATCCGACTGCAACCCCGTGGACTGCTACACACCAGGCTTCCCTGTCACTGTCTCCCAGAACTTGCCCAAGTTCATGTCCATTACATTGGTGATGCCATACAGCCATCTCATCCTCTGTTACCCTCTTCTGCTATGTCTTCGATCTTTCCCAGCATCAGGGTCTTTTCCAATGAGTCGGCTCTTCGCATCAGGTGGCCAAAGTATTGGAACTTCAACTTCAGCATCAGTTCTTCCAATGAGTATTCAGGGTTGATTTCCTTAAAGATTGACTGGTTTGATCTCCTTGCTGTCCAAGGGACTCTCAAGAGTCTTCTCCAGCACCACAGTTCAAAAGCATCAGTTCTTTGGCACTCTGCCTTCTTTATGGACTCAAAGAATAGAACAGGAAAAAATTTAGGAGTTTTTATTTTATAAAATTGAATCACTTTATTTTATAAAACCATATCTCAAATATATTTTGAAATAATCAGACAAAATACTTTTCGTAATCATAAAATAATCAAATTACAAAACGTCCTTACAACAGTGGGCTGAGGCACTATTTCCATGTCTCATGTAATGTTTCTAGTGAGTTCTCGCATCAGTTTGCCTGATTTTCCCATTTTTTAAGTGTGAGATTATGTCTTACAAAAAGTTTTCTTACATACTCTAAAAAAAGACATTTAAGAAATGAAATCCTGCATTGAAATCCTCCCATCTGGTCTTGGAGCATAACTTGAAAAATAATCATCTGGATAATCGTACTTGAGTTGTCCCTATTTCTATTTTCATGTTTCTTTCTTAATTGTCTTGTTGATTTGCAGCTGGAACTCTGAGCTGAACTAGAGGATCAGAACATTTTAATTACAGTCTAAAAGGGCATCAGTGCAACTGAATCACAAGTTGGGGAGTAGCTGGGGAATAGAAGAAATAAAGATAGTACATAGCCTTCAAGCATATACTGTAGGTTCATGAACCCTTGGATGCCTTAAAATTTGTAAAATTTTTCAGAGCCTCAGCTATCCTTTTGGCTGGCTGCCTAGCTTTTGTTAACCAACACCTAAGAGCTATTTGAACTTTGGTTTGTTACAAAAGGACATTAATGCCAGGGTGAAGTTGCCTGAAATAGAGAATTTTGTCAAGGTATTGGTCTTCCCTTTCTCCTTTTGTGAATGAATTTGTACTTTTCTTTAATGAAATGTTTGAGCAAAACCTCACATGCTGTCTCCTGGCTGTTCCTGTAGTGAAGTTATCTAGTTGGGTATGTGCAGTGATGTCATAATTGTGATTAAGCTTACCCTGCAGCTTCAAGGTGTCCAAATTGGAGGTGAGAAAAGGACATCTTGGGATGGATGCCCCTACTAATTAAGCAAGAATTGAAGAGCTTTTTGTGGCCATGCACTACTTTCAGAAAATTTATTTCATATCATTAAATGAAATAACACATTTAAAGTAGTCATTCCAATACCTGGAACACAGTAAACATTTCATCAGTGTTAACTATTATTATACTGGTTTGTTTTATACCATGTCAGAACTCCTATAATGAAAAGAGAATAAAGGGGAAAAAACTGACCATGCTGAAATTCACGTGCAGTCAGCTAACAACTTAATCTCCATTGTAAATTTATTCAGTACATTAGACATCCTGATATAAACACCCATAAAATCCCTGGCATCTGAATGAAAGAATATTCCATGAAGAGTGCATGTTGGATCATTTGATGACCCTTCATGATTTTGAATGTGGAGGAAGATATACTGAAGGACTAGGGGACAGGAGAAGGGACGAGTGAGCTGGTAGAAAGCTCTTCTATTTAAATTTGATGGCTAATGGGAAAAGTAATCACCCACACCTAAGATCTGCCATCTTGTTAAACACTACCATTTTAAGACTGGAATTAAACAAGGGAAACTAACCTTGAAGATAATACCAAAGGGTCGTTATAGATAAATTTGTTTAATAGTTATCAGAAGGTCTTCTGTACTAGCAAGCTTTTTTCAGCAGAATGTTTGGTTGGGAAATAAGGAGTTAGGAAAATGAAAGAATAATAGTTCCTGTATGTAAAGACTTTATCTTGCCTTGGAGTGAGTTACAGTTATAGGAGTTGTGGTTTTTGGTGAGGAGCTTTGCCCTCCCTGATAGAAGGTTTTGTTTCGCACCCTACTTTCCCTCTTTTTTTTTTTTTTTTTGAGAGTAGAAAGATATATTTAGAAGTTCTTTTATAAAGGAAGATAATGCACACTTTTGGCAGTTGCTTGCAGTCTGTTATTCACGTAACTCTGTAATTGAGAGGCATGTTAATATCCTCGTAAAAGACATTTTGCTGCCTCTTGTTTAAATGCTCAGCTGTTCTGGGGCCCGTTATTTCCCCCCAGGCAGCCGGTGACTGACTGGAGTCAGCAGGTTTTTATGGCATTAACAGCAGTTTGCTCTGTTATTTTTAATGTGATTCTTAATCCCCCTGCCTTTTTTTGTAGGTTTCTGCATCTGAGAATAGCCTGGCAGCCCATTCCACCCTTGCTGAAGATGATTCCCGTAAGTGTTCGTTCTTAGGTCTGGAGGGTGAGGGTCTTGTTCTCTTGCCCCTGTTTGGTTGCGGGGCGGGGGTGGGAGGTGGGGTGGGGTGGCGGCTTGTCCCCAGTTCTGTCAGCTCTGAGAATATGTAACATATTAAATCCAGTAATGCAGCTGATTAGATCTTTCACTTGGTTTTAAGGACTGGTGACTGGGTACCTTTCACACATCCCATGGCAAAGAAACATGTTAAATTCAATGAAATATGATTAACTTGTGGCAAACTGAATATTTTTTATGCTTCTCTCACTGAACTTACCCTGTCTTTTGTACCAAACCTTTTCAGGGTTAATGCTGTAAAAACCATAATTTTGAAGTTTCATTTTAATAGAAGTTTGGCCAAAAAGGACTTTATTCATTTACAGGGGATAAGAATTGGTATTTGAGTAACCTTTTAAAAATACCCTTTTCTTATTATATCTATATAAATATGTACTATAATTCGCCCTCTGGCTAAATCTTTCCTGTTGGTGCTGAATTTGATCACCTTTTCATCCTACTTTGAAATCATTTTGAGCCTCTTTTCCCAAAGACATAAATCTTTGTTTTTTAATTAACTGTGTCCACTTTTGATTCCGATGTTCACTGTATTAGTTTTTTAATATATATAGATTTCTAGCTTTTCCTCAGGTTAATAACTCACTAAACATTGAAAACTCAGCGAAAAGCAGAAGTATTTGCTAAACAGATCTCTAGTAAACCCTGCCTTAAAATTTCAGAAAAACTCTTGCTGCTTGAATCCAAGAACATTCCATTTGCAATCATTTTGCTTGGACTAGAAATTTTTCTGAGTTTTGACTAGGTTTGAAAACATTTTTTTGAAAAGTAAGCCTTAATCTTTCAATACTTTGTTGACATAACTCTAGATTTTAGGGAATTCTTTTATGGTTCCTTAGTAACTGCGTGAATGACTTCTCTGTGCCTCTTCTGAGTTTTCCACACAATGAATATACTGGCAGGAAATTAACTTATGTAAGTGACATGTCAATGACTATGAAAAAAATTTTATGGAGCCTTTTCCCATAATCTTCATCCATGGATATTTGCTGTAGGACTGACCAAGAAGATGGTATCAAATTACATACACACATATACATGAGCATGTGTTTTGAAATTTCTGCCCACACATTCCCCCATTTTCCCAAATTCAGTTGGAACACCCCAGAAGGAGTTATTGGGAGTGCTAACTGCCAAAAAGCCATCAAAGCCTACAAGCAGCCTTTAAAAATGACAAATGCTACAGGGCAGAAGTTTCCTTCTGTAGGGTGGTTTGGGTTCAGCTGCGTGTGGCAAAGGATGAGAAACCCTCTGCGTTGACACCCCAATTTATGAGAAAATCTAACAGCATAGCTTTTAGTATTAGAATATTCTTCAATGGAAAAGCAGTGTTTTTTGTTTTTCCTGATGTTGAAAGGACCTGTCGATAGTGGAGGTGCCTAAACTTGGCTTTGGGGAAGAACCTTTTCTGATACTTCTCTTGAGATACCATGAAATGTCTTCCTTCTGTAACTCAAGCAGGTAACTCCCAGGTCAAGAGTGAGGTCCAGCAGCCTGTGCATCCCAAGCCATTAAGTCCAGATGCCAGAGCCTCCAGCCTTTCTGAAAGTTCTCCTCCCAAAGCAGTGAAGGTATGATGGTGATTTCTCTTGGAGCCTGTAGACACTGGTTTACTAGTAATGCTCATTGCACCTTTTATCATTGTGTTTGTTATAACCTGTTGTGGCTTTCCTGGGGACAAAAATGCCAAATAAGAGCACACTTGAACCAGTCACTTTTCTTGAAAATCTTGCCACGTTTTCTTAGGCATTTGAGCCAGGCATGATGGGGCTCATTAATATTTCTCTGTCTGGAATCTGGAAAGCTCCTGAAAGAAAACCCAAAGTGAAAGAAAATAACCCGATTTATTTTCTTGTTAAGTCCAAATTCTTAAATCTATGAATGAGTAAAAACCTATAAAATGAGCAATACAAAAAATCTGTTAAATTAAAATCAGCCCATTGGATGGGAATGTACAATGTTAGCTTAAAGATAGTGGCTCCCTGGTCTGAAGAACTTAACCATAACATGATTGGTAGTCAGTGCATTTAAAGAAAGAATGTGTACATTTCAGCAGGGTTTGGCCAGTCCATTTGCTCTACAAATGGGCATTCAAGTAACATTTACACTTGGTTATAATACTAGATATTAAGGAATATGTAAAATGTTTGTACCCTAGGAAAATTTTACTAGGCTACTCAATCTATGGTCTCCTTTTATTCACTAATTTTTAAAAGCAGTCTTTTCCCTTTCTATGAACAAGTAAATATTCCCATAAAAATAAACAAAGGTAAAAAAATATATATCCAGCCTCTCTTTTAGGCTGTTCACCTGACTTGTTTTTATTGAATGCTTTGCTAATGCCATGCTGATTTACCACTTGGATTAATAACCAAACATACCTATACTTCTTTAGCGTCTTCCTCCTGTGGTGGTCTCTTAAGTAGCCAAGGTTTGTTTCAAAGGCTTTAACATTTAAGAGAAACTCAGTGGGTAGAATTAGTTTCAAGGTGATTTGTACTGCCTCAACTTCTGCACGCATCTGCCATGTTTCTGTCTCTCAACTGTGGGCATGATTGGTCTCTTGATGAAAGTTCTAGTGCACAGAAAGGATGAAGAGAGGAAGACAGAGGTGTGGGTTTGAAACAAAGGGAGGTAAGGATAATCCAGGATTTAAAGGTTAGATTGAAAAAGAGGGTGGGGTGGGGGTGGGGGAAGATGGTAAACATAAGATTTTAAAGGAAGCAGAGACATGAGCAAAGTAAGATTTATTGAAAGGAACAAGAAATGAAGAAAGTAACAAGAGAAAGCAAGTGAACTAGGAAGAAAGAACTGAGCTGCATGACGGGATCTGCATGTCCTTAGCGTGACCCTATCTTCTGGCCTCAAAGCTCTGCTCATGCTGCCATCAGCACTTTTCTTTTTTCCAGTATCTGGAGTCCAACAAAGTAGCAAATGCCACAGGGTTAATTTCCTCTCCAGCAGCAGTCCTGCCCAGATGTGAGTCCTTGGGTTGTGGTTCTGGACCAAGAACAGCAAAGCTGACTTGGCCATGGATTCCGTGTGCCTGAGGGACTAGGGGGATTCTGTAGCTGATCTAAGAACTAAAATCTGTTCTCGAGTGTGTCTGAATTCTCAATCCAGTCTTGCTTCCCTCCCTCAGCTACAAGACCAGACCTCCTGGTCCTGGGTTGGACCTTTGAGACCCCTCCTTATTCATACTCCAGGATCTGAGCTGATGAGCCATGTGCAAAGAGATGCACCTCACTAAGGTCTTCCTGGCACACCAGAGAGAGGAGACGGAGATAAAGCTCCCTCTGTACCACGCCTGCCTCTTTGGCTCTGGGCACTCAGCACTAGAATAAGTTTGCGCCAGACATACACCTCAGGTTTTGACTGGAGTAAACTGGCCTGACCGCCTGTGTTTGCTTAAATGGTTATGGTGTACACAGAGCTCGGGGTTGTACCCAATCACATCTCCACTTTTATTTAAGGACTACTTTTTTTCTCTTCCTCAGAGTTTCCCTTTACATTCTGCAGGCAAGTATGTAGATACTTTAGCATTTCCAGGAAAACCTGCTGACATAACTGGTCTCGTGGCTGTAGACCATGCAACAGAGAAGTTTCTTCTCCACTGGGAAATTACATACAGCTAAGAATAAATGTGTTCACTCAGAATAGATTTTGGGTCCCCCACATCCTGGAAAACATGCTGCCTAGTAGTGCCTGTTATTGAAAATAGGACATCTAAGGCAAAGACTCAATCCATTTCAAATTTTAGCTTAATAAGGTAAAATAAAACAAAACAAAAAAACCCCACAGATGATATTAGTCTTTTAAAGTAAGGATTTTGTCTATTTTTGAACACTGGCCAGACAGTTCAGTTGATGAGACTTGGCAGTAAAGAAGTTTAAATAGCAGGTTCCCTTCAAAAAATAGGTGTTCTGGGTCTAGAGCTCAGTAGACCCTGTGAGAAGGATCAGACCTTTCAACTCAAGAGACCCAGAGGCCTCTTAAGCTTTATGTTCTCCCACTGAAAAGTTATTCCCTAAATGTTCCTGGAGGGAGGATAAGGAAGGAGATGTGACTGGCCCTAGGAACATCTACTGGTCTGGGATAGCCCCGCCCCAGGACCCGAGGCTTGTCCTGCTGTTGGATGTGGAAAGAAAGCACAGCAGCCTGAATGAGAGGCTGTACCCTTTGTACCTGTCCCTTCCTTCATGGAGGTTTTATGCTGTTTTGCAAATCTTTCAGAATTATGCTAGCAGGGCATCTAGATTCTTTTCTGACTACCTACATCGTTACTGCTTTCTCAGAGCACTAATGTTTCCTCTACATGTAGAGTAACCTATGTAAGGTGTGAGTATCTCCAAAATGTTTTCACAAAGAATTTCATGGAGAGCGAGCAGAAGGGTTAAAGCCAGAGCCAGCCCAGACATTTACTGTATGGTGGGGGTTTCAGTTTAATTACCCAGGTATTTTACACAAATTGGAAGGAGGAAATGAAAGGCTTTTTATAGTGTTCTATCTGAGGCATGGAGGACTGACATTAGTACAGAATTTTCTTCTGATTTCACTATGTCTAAAGGCTAGTTAGCTTTACCACGTATGGCCAGCTGCTGCCCACACACAGACATATACCCCAACTGGGGCCTTCATCAAACTAAAAAATATATGTAAGACAAGAGAGCAAAATAATGTAGATTAAGTCATAAAAATTTATTGGAAAAAATGCTTTAAGTAGATGCTGATCAACAGAAGGCCTATAACATCCCTCAGATGGGAAAGACATGACGGTGTTTAGGGACATCAATTATTTATATATTACCTCATTCACTCCTGACTATCCCTGAGATATTATCTACATATTTTAATTTGAAACAAAGTGAAGACTTGTTCATTCAAAATGCAGTGGTGAAATCATTTTCAATTGGGTTAGCATCTGCTCTCTTCCCCAAAGGATTTCCTTTAGTTATGGAAATTTATTCCAGGACAATTTAGAAAATACTCTCTCGATCTGTTAGTCAAGAATTCTGAGTTTTAATTTTAATTCTGTTATTATTGACTGTGCAAGCTTTGATAAGGCACCTGATATCGTGGTGCTTTAGTGTGAAAAATGGTGAGGGAGGGAAGATGACAAAGCATCTTATGAACTGCAAAAAATATGAAGATTAAAAAATGTCTAACATTCTATTACTGGCAGTGTTTCAAATGTGGCTGTGCCAAGTTCGAGCATGCCATGAAGGCATGGGCAGGATGTATGCCAGGCCTACCATAATGGTAGAGATTTTTGGGCACTGACTATGCTTCCTGTTGTCTGAATAGACACGGGGGCAATTGCAGAAAAGTGGCTGAGAGCCCAGGACAGAGGAAATAAAGGGAAGGCACAGCCGCAGCCACTCTGACTTGGCATATTGCCATGTTGGGCTCCTCTTGTCTTTATAATACTTTAGGGGCTCTTGGGCAGCTGCCGCATAAACCTTAAATAATATTGAAAAGGGTGTATGTGAAAAAGGGATAAGAATAATGGGAATCTGGTAGGTCTGGCTAGTTAGAAGCTTGTGGTTAGTCAGATGTTTGAGCTAGCAATTTATTGATTTGATGTTAAGGAGAGGAATGCCTTTTCACTTGTGAGTGAAGGCTCTAATCAAGAGAGAGCAAATGTGAGTCAGGTGTGGGAGGTAGGAAGACAGTGAAGAATTGTTCATGAAACACTCCTTGTGTGGGTGAAGGCTTGGAAAACTCTCTCTCCTGAGCTGGTACTCTGATCTAACCTCAGGTGGATATGAGTGAGCTGATATTACCACGATTAGCAGCATTACTTGGTAAAGAAAGAAAACGTCGTCTTATTCTTGGATCTGAGTCTGTATCTGAGCTTCAGTTCAGCTGCAGTAAAAAGCACTCCAGGGCACACCGAATGCTTTGTATTCACTGAAGGTTCCTGTTTGTCTCTTCCAGCTTCTGCTTCCTGCTCCTGGTACCTAATTTCTGCTCCTGCCTTCCACTTTCCTCCTAATGTGAGCTCAACTTACAGCTTTCTATTCTGGGCTGCACCCTTCTACTGTATGTTTTTCCATGTGTGTGTGTAAAACAGACGTGTGCTCTGTAGGCCTCCAATCCCCTTTAGCAGAATAATACCCATTTCCTCTTCTGCCATGGGAAAGTTCTGTCTCCTGCTCTGCCTTTACCAACCAGAATGAACACGTATTCTCCTAAGTGTTAAAAATACAGCATTCATCCTAGAGCTGAAAAAGATTTTCACTGATAAGTAAATACATTGGGCCTATTACTTTTACATTGTCTGAATTGTGATTTGTACAGGCTTTAATTGTATTATTATACCCAAATTTTATTCTGTCTTTTAATATTTCCTGCTTGCTAGGCAAGGACCTAGTCCTTTTAGAGAAACCTAATTAAATTATGCAAGGACATCTCCACTTAGGTCCTGTCTAGTTAGAATTGTCGATATAAGAAAAAACAATTTGGGAATTTCCTAGCAGTCCAGTGGTTAGGACACTAAGTTCTCTCTGCTGAAGACCTGCATTCAATCCCTGTCTGGGAACCAAAATCCCACAAACCATGCAGCACAGCCAAAAAAAAAGGAAAGAAATAAAGAAAAACCAATTCTACATCAAGATCCTACCATATAGCACTGGGAAATATGCTCAATATCCTGTAGTAAACCATAATGGGAAAAAAAATGAAAAGAATATACATATATAACTGAATCACTAAGCTGTATACCAGAAACTAACACAGCATTGTAAATCAACTATACTTCAATAAAATTAAAAAAAAGAAGAAGGAAACATTTCTGAACTCCAAATAATGCCCTAATGTCTGCCAACAGCATTCAATACAGTAACATTTGATCATATTTAAATTCCTCAGTTTGGTAAACTGAGTTGTAGCTGTGGTCTTTAAGTTTTTCTTTTTGATTGGAACCCTAGGAATGGAGAGCCTGCTGTTAACACTCAGCACACCCCCCCTCATTTTTAAATCCTTTGGTGCTATTTGGGAGTTTACCACCAATTTTATTAAACTCCCTTTTATGGATCTTAACCTTTACTCCTCTGCCCATTTTCTGCTCTCATTTCCTGTCGAAATCTGCTTGGCAACCATTCCTATTTTTGCTTTACCTCTTTGTGAATCATGTGGCAAGTGAGCCAGCAGTCTGAATTTTTTTATGGGTCTATTTTCAGACTTTTTAAATTAAAATTCTATCTTAAGCTGTTTTATTTTAGGCTTACTTTAACCATTCAGGCCTTGAGCTTTGGGACTAAGTTGTATTATTTGCCACCATCCTGGTCCTGGTGGCAAAGGGGCCACCAACCTGCCTGAGAGAGCTTCCAGACCACCTTAACCAAATTGCTCCTACCTTTATTATTAATAGTTGAGGTGTTTCTACTGGGACAAGTCAAGGATCACACAAAGCTAGAAACTTCTTACCCCCAGCCCTAGTGGCCATGCAACTACTTCTTATCGTGTAAGACTTACAGTTTTGGAACTCTAGTGTTCATCAGCGCTAGAATACACTACACAGTTTGTGTGTGTTCAGTCTCTCACTAGGGTCCGACTCTTTGCGACCGCGTGGACTGTAGCCCACTAGGCTCCTCTGTCCATGGGATTTCCCAGGCAAGAATTCTATAGTGGGTTGCCACTTCCTTCTCCAGGGGATCTTCCCAACCCAGGGATCGAGCCCGCATCTCCTTCGTTGGCAAGTGGATTCTTTCCTACTGAGCCACCTGGGAAGCCCTTATGTAGTTTAGGATTAAGTTTACCAGCAGCAGCTGTGCTTACCCTGCCCGTATTCCACACTACACACACACAGTTCATGAGTTCCCTATTATGACTCCTCCCACCCTGCCCCAGTACATTAGTTTTATTCTCCTTTTGGTTTTTAAAAAGATTATGGAATCTATAGTTTTATTGGGCTGCGCTTTTTTCTGTTGTTCTAACAAAATAGTTTGTGTCTCTTTTAAAATGTTCCATTTTATGTGTCCATTTTGCTTTATTTAAAAATATGTCTAGTGGATCGAGTAAGTCAAGATTATAAGCAGAAGGGACTGATAGTTGCTTTATCCAAGTATCTTTTCCAAATATATACAAAAAAGAAATGTCTATATGTATATAACTGAGTTTGCTATATGGCAGAGATTGGCACAACATTGTAAATAAAGTACACTTTTTTTAAGTAAATAAATTTTTAAAAACCAGTGCCTTTTCCTACTTCCCAAAGCCAAATGCTCTTTCTCTCCTTGAAAGTTAACCCCTTCAGAAACTGTTCTTTAACAAGTCTGTCCTGCTTCTATTTAGCACTTAAACAATTGTCTTTCTTCTGTGTGTGATGACATTTTCTCCTAATTTCCTGTCTGCAGAACCATCTTGTGTGCACTCATGTGTGTGTGGTGGTTGGTCTAAGCCTTGCTCTGCAATCCGGCCCTAGATCCACTCATCCTCAGTGGCTGCTGCACTTAGAGCAGCCAGACAGTCTGGGTAAGGAATTCCGGAGAGCCTAAGGGCTTTAAAGAGTCAACTGATAGAACTATAGCAGGCTTAGTGTTCCTCTGAGAATTGACAGACCAGGTAAGGGAGCCCACAGATAACAAAGTAAATCCCGGGGCCCACCTCAGCAGAGTACTAACTTCTCGCTGCCTTAGCTAGCTGAAGTTGTCCTTTACCTTTTCCTAGAAGTTTCAGGCACCCGCAAGAGAGACCTGCGTGGAATGTCAGAAAACAGTCTACTCGATGGAGCGTCTCTTGGCCAACCAGCAGGTGTTTCACATCAGCTGCTTCCGTTGTTCCTATTGCAACAGCAAGCTTAGGTAAGCCAGACCAAACTAGCCATCTCTGGAGGTGTGGTTGGACCTCCAGAGGGAGTCTTTGGTTTTTAGAACACTTGGAATACTAAAATCTGTGGTGCTAATAGTATCTGCTGTTATAGAAGAGCTCAGAGAGCTGTCATAGTAGCTGTTCATATGATTATCACTGATCTAAAGACTGCTGCTGCTGCTACTGCTAAGTCACTTCAGTCGTGTCCGACTCTGTGCAACGCCATAGACGGCAGCCCACCAGGCTCCCCCATCCCTGGGATTCTCCAGGCAAGAATTCTGGAGTGGGGTGCCATTGCCTACTCCGAAAGACAGACTACAGACTGGTAAAGTTGGAAGATGAACATTTTAGGATTTCAGCTTCTCACCTACTTAGTACAGTTGAGAACCATGGATGCTTTGGCATGTGTTTAGAGATGTCATGTTTTTGAGGGACATATCCCAGAAAATTGACTATGTTCTAGAGATTTACAATCATCGCTTTTTCTTTAATAAAGTTGGGAGGGTGATTAAAAAAAATTGTGTGTGCTGTTGAGGATCTTTGAAGAAAGTGAAAAGTACCCTTTAATTACAAGCATTTTATTATAGTAAATGATAATGGTGTTTAGAACTTCTTGGTACATTGACATTAATTTACACGTTAGGACTAAAGCTTTAATAATGCAGGTTGCTGGTGACCTAATTTAGCAGAATGTTTTCCCTTGGTATCAAGAATCATACAGTTAAGAAATCTCAGGAGGATACTTGTTGAAGCCCTTCAGGTTATCCCAAGTACTGTATAAATGGCAAAAACAGCAAACACAGTAGATCCTGAAGAACCTGTATTTTTCTGTATATTGCTTCGTTTTCTGAGAAAAGAATGATGTATCATTTCTTCTTAGTGACTCAAAGTATGGATATAAATGTGGCAAATTGTGGAAATATTCCATATGACCTCATTTTATTCATATTGGAGGAGGAAGTAACCAGGATGTCATTTCTTCCAGCCTTCCTTCCAGAGCAGGCATCCCTTCCACCATCCTGCTGAAAGATGTCCTGGCACCTGTGTGGCACTTCTGGGTGGGTTAATACCCCACTTCAGCTAGTTCTGGTGTTAGTGCTAGCTCGACAACTTTCCCTTCTGTTGAGCCAAAATGTGCGTCTGTAACTTCCACTCAGTGGTTCTTTTTCCACCCACTGTATTTTTTTCTCCAGAGCACATTCTTCTAAATTTTTGAATTTTTATGTTTCTCCTGTGGAAATGCTGTTGTTTTTCTACCCCTCCTATAAAATGTGTTACCCTTTGAGAGACACCAGATGTCGTAAAGGCCTGTCCAGCACTGACATTAGGGTAGACCAACTTCTGGCTGTTGCTTGCGGTTCTCCTGTTAACCGTAGCTTTCTTTTATTCAGTCACTGGCATCTACTGAGTGCCAGCCATTGGCAGAGCATTATACCCATTCCTGCTTTTAAATTCTAACACAAATGGGAAGCTAGGAGGAAAATGATTGAACTTTTTACAAAGGAATATCATTAAAAATAGTTACATGTTATAAATACTTAGGAAATAGAATGATCAGAGTTAGGTGGAATTACCTAGGGAAGACTTCTTGGAAGTAATTTTTTTTAACAGTTTGGACAGAGGGAAGTGAAATCACTTGAAAATGGGAGCATGCACCAAGTGGAAGAATGTCTTTTGAAGTTTCAGGCCTAGAAATGAGCATTTTTTAATAAGGATAATACAAACCAACATGTTTAAAAGGGGGTGGAGCATCCTCGGTGACTGATGATGTGCTTTTTTAAAAAATTTATTTATTTGGCTGCACTGGGTCTTAGTTGCAGTGCATGAGGTCTTTAGTTATGAGATTTTGTTCCCTGACCAGGGATCGAACCTGAGCCCCCTGCCTTGGAGGGCAGAGTCTTAGCCATGGGACCACCAGGGAAGTCCCTGAAGTGCTTTTAAAGATATTTTTCTCACTTTGCATCTTCTGGAAATACTGGAGTTGCCAGGTTTCAGGCTACTGGTATAAATAAAAGTATACAGATTTGTTAACTTTATGCTCTTTTTTTTTTTTTTAAACAACAGTCTAGGAACTTATGCCTCTTTACATGGGAGAATCTATTGCAAGCCTCACTTCAATCAACTCTTTAAATCTAAAGGTAACTATGATGAAGGCTTTGGACACAGACCACACAAGGATCTGTGGGCAAGCAAAAATGAAAATGAAGAGACATTGGAGAGACCAGTCCAGCTTCCAAGTGCAGCGGAGACCCTTCAGAGCCCAGGGGTAGAAAATGCCCCCATTGAGAAAGTGGGTGTGCTAACTGCGAGTATGGAAGCCAAGGCCTCCTGCCCGCTGGAGAAGGAAGACAAGCCAGCTGAAACCAAGAAGCTGAGGATCGCCTGGCCACCCCCCACTGAGCTTGGCAGTTCAGGAAGTGCCTTGGAAGAAGGGATCAAAGTATTGAAGCCTAAGTGGCCTCCTGAGGATGATATTAGCAAGCCTGAAGCTCCTGAGGATGTAGACCTGGATCTGAAGAAGCTAAGACGATCTTCTTCTCTGAAGGAGAGAAGCCGCCCATTCACCGTAGCAGCTTCATTTCGAACCTCTTCAGTCAAGAGCCCAAAAGCTTTAAACCCACCTATCAGGAAGGGCTGGAGCATGTCAGAGCAAAGCGAGGAGTATGGAGGAGGTGTAGCAGCAGAAAGGAAACACATGGAAAATGCCAACGCCTCTGAGAAGAATGAGAGTGTGGGGAAAACCACCTGGCCCAACAAGGGATCTAAAGGAGGGGAGGCTGGGCGGAGAAGCAGGGAGAGTCCTAGTTTTGGAATGGGGAGTGAAAATCTTATAGAGAATGGTGCAAACTTAGATGAAAGTGATAAAAACCTTCTCAAAAAGCAGTCTCCACTAGAACCCAAGGCAAAAACCTGGTCTAGCTATACAGACAACCCCTCCACTAAAGAATTCACTACTCAAACTCAGAAATCCCAGGATGTGGGATTCTGGGAGGAAGAGGTAGTCGAAGAGCTGTCTGTCGAAGAACAGATAAAGAGAAATCGGTACTATGATGAGGATGAAGATGAAGAATAACAAATTGCAATGATGTTGGGCCTTACATTTATGTGTCATTGAGCCACTGCCCTTATCAAAGTGATACACATAAACAGCTGTCTTAGCATGAACTGAAATTTACATGGAAGTAACTTTGGAAGAGAGTTCCTGCTTCAAAAAAAAAAATCCCATACTGCAGCTTAAGTGAACCAACTCTAAATGCTAGAGATAACATCACTTAAATCCTCTATTTTAGCAATGATGATATACACAACTGCTTTAAGGTCTTTTGGGGGTGGGAGTGTGTATGGCGGAGTAGGGGGTGGGGGGATACTCCAACTGATAAGGTCCAGATTTCACTGTATTCCCGAAAGACAATATGAAAATGGAGATGATTAGTAGTGCACTGTTCCACTAAAACTTCAATTATGGAATAAGCAGAAGGGATTTAGGGGCCTAAACATTATAACTGAATGCACTTTAGTATAAAGGGCACAGTTTGCATATTTTTACATGAATACCAATTTATTGTTTAGTATTCCTCTGCTAAGAGATTAAATATTTAGTCTTTTTTTTAAAAAAAAATTAGGTTAATTTTCTTACACTGATGTATATGGGGGATTTATCGCTTACTCTGATACATATGGGGGTTTATTGCATCCTGCTTTCTAGACCACGTCCTGAACTAGAGTATTGAGATACAGCACAACCATCTTTTCAGAGTACCTTTTGAGCACCCTTGGTGCTTGGAGGAATTCACTGTGTCCCAAATAAGCTATGGTATTTGCCAATGAGTATGACCACACCCCAAATGATTGCTTTCTTCTCTCGTGGTCTCTGTGCTTCTCATAATTTACTGAAAGCTGCAATATTTTTACAAGATCTTTTATATTTGCCATGTTGCATATTAGAGCAAAGTGATGAGTTTAAAGGAGGAATAACAGAAAAAAGAAAAGATGCCTTAAACCACTTGAGCTCAGACCCCCCAACCCCTGTAATTCTACTTCTGATATCCCCTTTCTGGGACATTAGTTTTTTAATACTTATAAGTTCTGAAATGTATAGATTTTTATGGCAGACAGTATTCCTAGGGTGCAATTAAACCAATTATAGGCCTTTTTTGAGAGATGATTTTCTAGTATAAAGGTTTTGGAACAATATAAACTTGAGTACATTTTTTTGTACATAATTGATATTCCAAATTGTATTTTGGGGGGAGAGAGGTGTTTTAAGCTATAGGCTTTACTTTATACTGCATTTTTGGAGATTTAGCTCTGATATTTTTTAGAGATGTAAAAATATTCTGCTTTCTTACAGTCTTGCTTACTCTGAAACATTTTTATTCAATAAAGCTTTTAACTGACATTTGAACTTTCAGTGTTCCTTTTCCATTATTATTTTACATTGTTACTGTCTCTCAGGACCTACTTTTGCCTTAGCAGTTTGGGTAGAAAAGGCAAATGGGTCTGATGGGTTTCGAGAGAAGTACTATGTATACCTCTCACCACTAGGTGGTGGTGTTGAGCTGGTCTTAGGCTTTCATTCTCCTAGAAGACAAATTTTTCTTCAAAATGGAAAGCAGTTTGGCAACAAAATTATTGTGTGCGTTCAAAACGAGATGCTTGTTTTACCAATTCAAGATGCAGTGATGGTTTTCATTAATTAGTTAATTATTGTTCAGTTGCTAAGTAATGTCCGACTTCCAACCTCATGAATTGTAGCAGGCCAGGCTCCTCTGTCCTCCAGTATTTCCCAGAGTTTGCTCAAATTCTTGTCTACTGAGTCAGTGATGTTATCTAACCATCTTATCCTCTGCCATCCCCTTCTCCTGTCCTCAATCTTTCCCAGAATCAGGGTCTTTTCCAATGTTTCAGCTCTTTGTATCAGGTGGCCAAAGTATTAGAGCTTTAGCATCAGTCTTTCCAATGAATATTTAGTTGAGTTCCTTTAGGATCGACTGGTTCGATCTCCTTCCAGTCTCAAGAGTCTTCTCCAGCAGCACAATTCGAAAGCATCAATTCTTCAGTGCTCAGCCTTCTTTAATGGTCCAACTCTCACATGTGTACATAATTACTGGAAAAACCATAACTGTAACTATATGGACCTTTGTCGGCAAAATATCTCTGCTTTTTAATACATTGTCTAGGTTTGTCATAGCTTTCCTTCCAAAGAGCAGTTGTCTTTTAATTTCATGGCTGCAGTCACCATCCACAGTGATTTTGGAGCCCAAGGAAAGAAAATCTGTCACTGCTTCCACTTTTTCCCTTTCTGCTGCTAAGTCACTTCAGTCGTGTCCGACTCTGTGTGACCCCATCGACGGCAGCCCACCAGGCTCCCCCATCCCTGGGATTCTCCAGGCAAGAACACTGGAATGGGTTGCCATTTCCTTCTCCAATGCATGAAAAGTGAAAGTGAAGTCGCTCAGTCGTGTCCGACTCTTGGCGACCCCACGGACTGCAGCCTACCAGGCTCCTCCATCCATGGGATTTTCCATGGGACCGGATGCCATGATCTTAGTTTTTTGAATGTTAGGTTTCAAGCCAGGTTTTTCACTCTCCTCTTTCACCCTCATCAAGAAGCTCTTTAGTTCCTCTTCACTTTCTGCTATTAGAGTCGTATTATATGCATATCTGAGGTTGTTGCCATTTCCCCTGGCAAATTTGATTCCACCTAGTGATTCATCCAACCCAACATTTCTCATGATGTACTCTGCATTTAAGTAAATAAGCAGGCTGACAATATACATCCCTGTCATACTCCTTTCCCAATTTTGAACCGATTATTCCACATCCATTTCTAACTGTTGCCTCTTGACCTGCATACGGGTTTCTCAGGAGGCAGTTCAGGTGGTCTGGTATTCCCATCTCTTTAAGAATTTTCTAGTTTGTTGTGATCCACAGTCAAAGCTGTAGTCAATAATTCTATCTCCAAGTAAATCTACACTCCAATTTAAAAAGAAAAAAAACAACACCTTAATAAGGTAAAGTATGCTACTGCTAAGTCACTTCAGTCGTGTCCGACTCTGTGCGACCCCATAGACGGCAGCCCACCAGGCTCCCCCGTCCCTGGGATTCTCTAGGCAAGAATACTGGAGTGGGTTGCCATTTCCTTCTCCAATGCATGAAAGTGAAAAGTGAAAGTGAAGCTGCTCAGTCGTGTCCAACTCTTATCGACCCCATGGACTGCAGCCTACTAGGCTCCTCTGTCCATGGGATTTTCCAAGCAAGAGTACTGGAGTGGGTTGCCATTGCCTTCTCCAGGTAAAGTATACTTCACCTTATAATTATGCCTAAATGCTAAATGGAACCTTCAAATGCCTCTGCTAGACTTGAAATGGACTTGCTTTTTGCTCCAGGCAGAGGTATAGTTGCTTGTTTGATTTCCTTGTTTGCAGAGGCAACTGCCCTGAGTAGTAAGATGCTTTCTTTTCTTTCTTTCTTTCTTTTTTAAATGGGAGTGTAGATTTCCTTGGAGACAAAAATGCTTTTTGAGTCATCTGTTAACATTTTTCAGGGTTGCTGTGTGTTCCACTTTCTTGCCTGGTCATCAAAGTGGATGGCTGGATACTACTATCTGCTCTTAACTCTGTGCTTGACTCCACTACAGGCTGAAGTAATTTAGAAAGCCCTGAAAGCCCTGTTCAATGAACAGTTAATCCAGAAGTACCTGCTGGCTTTTACAAAATATCCAATCCTGTTTGAGTTTAGCTACCTTTACTTTGTGACTCACTATTGCTCTAACCCATCCACATGGTACTCATCACATCTACTAACCTTATACAAAAAGTGAGGGCCTATGGTAGGCATTTAGAGGGTATCAGTTGAGTGTGTGCCTGCTCAGTTGTGTCCAACTCCTTGCAACCCTATGTACTGTAGCTCAGTAGGCTGCTCTATCCATGGAATTTTCCAGGCAAGAATACTGGAATGGGTTGCCATTTCCGCCTCCAGGGGATCTTCGCTACCCTGGGATTGAACTCGCATCTCCTGTGTCTCCTGCATTGCAGGCAAATTCTTTACCACTGAGTTGAGTATGTCACCATATATAGGTATGTGAGGACTGCAATTATCCTGGGAAGAATTTTTCCTTGCCTTTCAAGGGCTAAGATAGATATAAATATAGAGAGTGGAGACAAGAATTAGTTCCATAATCAATACAATAAAAGGATATTCTTATATCAAGAGAATGACTAGTTCAGTTCAGTTCAGTCGCTCAGTCGTGTCTGACTCTTTGCGACCCCATTAGTCGCAGCACACCAGGCCTCCCTTTCCATCACTATCTCTCGGAGTTCACTCAAACTCACGTCCATCGAGTCGGTGATGCCATCCAGCCATCTCATCCTCTGTCGTCCCCTTTTCCTCCTGCCCACAATCCCTCCCAGCATCAGAGTCTTTTCCAGTGAGTCAACTCTTCACATGAGGTGGCCAAAGTACTGGAGTTTCAGCTTTAGCATCATTCCTTCCAAAGAACACCCAGGGCTGATCTCCTTTAGGATGGATTTGTTGGATCTCCTTACAGTCCAAGGGACTCTCAAGAGTCTTCTCCAATACCACAGTTCAAAAGCATCAATTCTTTGGCGCTCAGCTTTCTTCACAGTCCAACTCTTACATCCATACATGACCACTGGAAAAACCATAGCCTTGACTAGACGGACCTTTGTTGGCAAAGAAATGTCTCTGCTTTTCAATACGCTATCTAGGTTGGTCATAACTTTCCTTCCAAGGAGTAAGTGTCTTTTAATTTCATGGCTACAATCACCATCTGCAGTGATTTTGGAGCCCAAAAAAATAAAGTCTGACACTGTTTCCACTGTTTCCCCATCTATTTGCCATGAAGTGATGGGACCAGATGCCATGATCTTTGTTTTCTGAATGTTGAGCTTTAAGCCAACTTTTTCACTCTCCTCTTTCACTTTCATCAAGAGGCTTTTGAGTTCCTCTTCACTTTCTGCCATAAGGGTGGTGTCATCTGCATATCTGAGGCTACTGATATTTCTCCTGGCAATCTTGATTCCAGCTTGTGCTTCTTCCAGCCCAGCGTTTCTCATGATGTACTCTGCATATAAGTTAAATAAGCAGGGTGACAATATACAGCCTTGACGTAGTCCTTTCCCTATTTGGAACCAGTCTGTTGTTCCATGTCCAGTTCTGACTGTTGCTTCCTGACCTGCATATAGGTTTCTCAAGAGGCAGGTCAGGTGGTCTAGTATTCCCATCTCTTTCAGAATTTTCCACAGTTTATTGTGATCCACACAGTCAAAGCCTTTGGAATGGTCCAGATGATACTAAATATTCTTAGAAAACAAAAGCACCTACAGCCAAACAAAAAGCATTTATTCTCTTAGCTCTCTGAATGAAGGCAGCTTCTTGGACTATGTCAAGGTTGACAGTAGAATGATGTGAATTTTTCTGTTGGTGAAGCAGGAAAAGGCCTGCTTTGGGACCTGAAATGATTAAGGAGACTCTGTTCATGACTTGCTACAAGGGCCAACTTAGTTCTGCCAGCTTGCAGGTCAAATCACCCCTGGCCTAAGTGAGACCTATACTAAGTTTGTTCTCACATATTTCGTCAGCAATATGTTTTCTTACAACCAAGAGGTTGAGGAATGTTACAAGTGTTTTTCTGGGAATAGGTCTTAAGACCAAGATCATGGTGTATAAGTTCCTGTGGCCTTATACAGGCCTACAGGAAGTTAGTATGTTTTTTGTTTTATCTTGAATATAAGGTAGTTACCATCAAAACTATTTGAGTTTGGATGAAAACGGTTTCAGGCATGGTTTTAGACTAGCAGCAGTGGCACGACCTCTGAGTTTGTTAGAAATACGCATTCCTGGGCCTACCCTGAACTTCCTGAATCAAAACTTTGGATGGAGCCCAGGAAACTTTTAGCAAACTTTTAGCAAATTCTCTATGTAGGAGATCAGTTCAGTCGCTCAGTCATGTCCAACTCTTTGCAAACTCATAGACTGCAGCACTCCAGGCTTCCCTGTCCATCACCAGCTCCTGGACCTTAGTCAAACTTATGTCCATCATGTCTGTGATGCCATCCAACCATCTCATCCTCTGTCGTCCCCTTCTCTTTCCGCCTTCAATCTTTCCCAGCATCAGGGTCTTTTCAAATGAGTCAGTTGTTTGCATCAGGTGGCCAAAGTATTGGAGTTTCAGCTTCAGCATCAGTCTTTCCAATGAATATTCAGGGCTGATTTCCTTTAGGATTGACAGGTTGGATCTCCTTGCAGTCCAAGGGACTCTCAAGAGTCTTCTCCAACACCACATTTCAAAAGCAAAAATTCTTTGGTGCTCAGCTTTCTTTATAGTCCAACTCTCACATCCATACATGACTACTGGAAAAACCACAGCTTTGACTAGATGGACCTTTGTTGGCAAAGTAATGTCTCTGCTTTTTATTTTTTATTTATTTATTTATTTTTTATCCTTTTGCTCCTTTTAATATCTAGTTAAGTCAACAACAGCAAAAAAACAAGGATGACTACAAAAAAAAGTCAAAGGTCATGAGAAGATGCTTAAGGGTGAAAGAGAAAGGAGATAAGAAGATAAGCATATGCTCTTCACAGTTTCCTGGATCACGAGGGGGCTTCCTCACTCTCTACATCTCCCTGTCCACGTGCCCCATCTCAGGACCAGAAATAGCTATTGAGATGCCAGGGCCATGCTTGTCCTAGCACTCATCTTCCCTGCTAAAAGTGCAGCTCTTAATTCTGGGGCAGATAAAAATAGAGGCGGATGACCAACCTCACAAATGTTTTTCCCAGGGTGTTTCCCTGACACTGATTAAGCAAAGGTGTGGAGTGGTCCCATCCATCTCTATAGTCCTCCACAGGGATCTCTTAAAACTACTACAGAAAATCAGATATGGCTGACTCACAGGTATTATCCTCAGAAAATTCTTTCAGCAACCTACCAAGACATAATTCCCTATTTTACAAAGTAATGAATGCACAAAGTATATAGGACACTATATACTTTGTGTCTTTGCTTTTTAATATGCTATCTAGGTTGGTCATAGCTTTTCTTGCAAGAAGCAGGTGTCTTTTAATTTCATGGCTGCAGTCATCATCTGCAGTGATTCTGGAGCCCCAAAATATAAAGTCTCTCACTGTTTCCACTGTTTCCCCCATCTGTTTGCCATGAAGTGATGGGACTGGATGTAGGAGATGGAACAAGCTAATGTCTAAGCTGTAGCACACTTAAGGCTTGAGAACCACTGGAATTAAAGCACATCTTTTAGTCTGTTCTTTAAAGTGGCTCCTTTTATTTCTCTTCTTCTGTTCCCTTTGAAACTCTACCTGCTGCAAGCATGCCTATTGGAATAAAGATACTCTGTCTTTAAACAAGATTAGTTCTATAATCTTTTTTCAGATCATTCTAGGTAGCATGTGGTAATTAACCTTGTAGCTAGGTTTGAATGGGTGGCACCCAGGGTTCAGGTTCTCCAGCAGTTGAGGATCAATTTAGAGTTCAGTGTTTTGAAGGTTTCTTGCCTATGGCTCCCCTCACTGTTCATGTAGATCCACAAAAGAGGTCAATGTTCAATGTGGAAATGTAGAATTAAGGAAGTTTGTCGGATAAAGCCTCAGGGTTTTGGAGTCTAAAGACTTTCCAGTTCTGAAGCTCACCTCTACCACTTGTTTATATAACCTCGGGCAAGCTACTCTTTGGACCTCAGTTTACTTATTCATAAAATAGTGAATAAAACACCCACTTCATAGAATGAGGAAGTTAAATACTGTGTGTAAAACGTTTAGTGCAGTTCCTGGCATATAGTAAACTTCATTAAACGTTGGTCATCAACATCTTTTTCCTTTATATACCTTCTATTTCCTTTTCCCATGAGAATAAAAGAATTTTTTTTTTGAAAGCCCACTTTAAACGATATACAGTGAAAGTGGGTTGAGATCGTGGAGAGGCAAGAAGGGAGAGAAAGTGTGGAGAGAAAAGGGAGAGAAAGCAGAAAGAACGCTGCTGATAGGCGGGACCAGCTGAGATGGAGATAAACCCTAGTGAGAAATGGGGCTGGGAGCGGGAGGGAGAGAGAGAGACATGGCCTTCCAAGGAGCAGATATCGTTTTAAGCTGGCTGGACTGAGAAAAATGTCCCCATAAAGGAGCCATGCCTGAAATAAGGGGTGTAGCCATAGCATGACGGGAGAGAGGGAGGAGGAAAAGGGTGAGACCAGAGTTGAGTGCCTCGGGGGTGGGGCCAGGGCTGGGTGGAGGCGGGGCGGGAAAGGGAGGGGAGTGGTTGGGACTAGAGGGCGGAGTCCCGAGAAGAGGCGGCGGGGGAAGCTACAGAGAGGAAGGTGGGCCGGGAGGCGGGATGGGCGGTGAAGAGGCCCAGCCTCGCGGAGGAGGCGGGCTGAGACGTGGAGTGGATGAGAAGGGGCCGGAAGGGGGTGGCCGCCGGTCCGGCCCCGCCCCGGGGCCGCCTCCCCGCGGGTTCCGTTGGCTGTGGCGGCAGCTGAAGCTGTGGCGGCTGGGGCCGCGGGGCGGGCGTAAGATGGCGACAGCGGCGGCGGGAGCCCTGGGCCTGCTGTGGGGCTGGCTGTGGAGCGAGCGCTTCTGGCTGCCCCAGAACGTGAGCTGGGCTAACTTCGAGGGGCAGGGCGACGGCTACGGCTACCCGCGGGCCCGGCACATCCTCTCGGTGTTCCCACTGGCGGCGGGAGTGTTCTCCGTGAGGCTGCTCTTCGAGCGGTGAGAGCCCGCGGGCGAGCGGTGCGAAGGGCCGGGGGCGCGGGCTGGTGAAGCCGGTCCAAGGCGAAAGACCGAGGTCCGGGACCGGAAGACGAATTGCAGGAAAGCCCGGAAGCAGGGGCCTGGGAGAGTCCGGGCCGCGCGGGAGATGCTCGGGAGGGTGGCCGCGGTGGTCGTGGAGCCTAGGTAAAGACAGGGAGTTTGGGGCTTGGTCATTAAAAGTGTGAGAGTCGCAGGGGACGCTGGACCCATTTAGTTGTAGAGCCCGGAGGTCACTTGCGGGGGTGTCTCATAGGCCTCTCCCCAACCTTCAAGGATTCTGCAGACCAGGAAACAGGTTGAATGTGAGCTGCGACCGAGAACCCGAGGCGGGAAACAAGAAAGGGCTAAGGGAACCAGAACTAGTTGGGGCCGTCAAGAGCCAAGCTGAAAGGAGCGGGTTCATGGGAAGCTAAGATTTGTGAGGGCACTTTAGTTTCTGGGAATTGAGAGGCACGGGATTAGTTAGGCCCTAAGCCTTGGTTCGTCAGCTCATGGACGTGTGTGTGTGTTTGTGTGTGTGTGTTTCAGTAAAGTTGTACCAGAGCTCGTAGGAGTAGAAATCTGGCAGGGTGTGGTGGAGCCTGAGGTTTCCAGAGCGCGAAAAGGTGTCAAATGAGTTGCAGAAAGGGCCTTGGAGGCCTGAAATGGGAGGAGGAGTGATCACACTGAAAGGATGGACAGCCTTAGGGCTTGTAAGCCTGCTGTGTTGAGCCAGCTTCTCAGCGACCATGTGTTCTTGACAGAAGTGTTTTCACTTTTCTTTGAGCGGCTCCTGACTGCTAAGATAAAGATACTCACTGAGGACTTGATGTGGTGGTGATTTTACAGTGTGAACTTGTAGCTGTGGGTGATTTTGATCAACCCTACTCACCCCGCCTGGAAAGGTGACTTTTTACATAGGTCTCAGGTAATGAGGGTGGAACTTTGACATCTTTCTTTCTTTTGGCCAGTATCTAGAGCAATAATGCCCTTTCGAGGATGGGCATATATTGCAGATAGACTACTCTGTTACTGTCTGAAAAATTAATATTAATCTGTTTTGGATTACTTTTTTGCCCACTATTTCTGACACAAAAATGTGTTATGTGAAAAAAAAAATGTGTTATGTGTTACCCACCATCCATCCGTTTATTCACAGTGTTTATGTATTTTCATCAGAGTGCTCTACCAAAGGTTTAAGTGTAAAAATAAAGATTCTTTTAACTGAAGCAATTGAAGCCAAAAGAACCAAATGCCTTTTCTGGGTCCTCGGCAACTTAGCATTACAATTCTTTAAGTATAGTCATTATATTAAGTGTTCCTGAGGTGGAGGCACAAACCACTTGTCCCTCTTAGGAGTAAACTAGGTCCAGGTACCCTCCATCATAGCATCTGTGTATGAGAGCTGAAAAAAAAAAGAGAAAGTATAATGACCAAAAAGGAAATACACAGTTCAGGAAAGAAAAAAAAAAGTTCATCATCCTAGGCAAAAGATTCTCTGCTTTTCATATAAATGTTTAACAATATGGAAGTTTTCCCCAAGTTAGTGGTAAGAGGAGATAACTTGTTGCTTATAAACACTGATTTTATATAAACTTGGATATATATTCAAATTTCCAAAGAGTTTCCCCAGGTGACTGTGAAGACTTACATATCCCCTGGCACCGCCACTGGAAAGGATCCTTTTTACCTGCGGGAATTCTATCCGAATGTTTCTATGGTGCTCCAGTGTCAGGGGAGAAGGGATGGGTGGGAATACTGATGTGAGAGCATTCTAGTATGGTATTTCTTGGATAGTAAGAATAGGTACCTTGTTCATCTCATGTTTGATCTTAGGAAAGTTTAACCCTAGCCACATTCTTGGTATTTTGTTTCTCTTTAAGATCTAACCACTTTAGTTAGCAATAGAATTTACAGCTAAAGTACTGGATCAGTCTCTTTCCTACGTTTTCTTCTTTCTCAAGTCCTACTTAGTTTCTAAAAATGATTCATATGATAACCATAGGCTGTAAGAGCTAGAACTCCAGCTTCCTTTTATATAAACAGTAAACTTAAGGCTTAGAAACATTTTCAGCTTTTCACATGTTGCATACTCACCTGAAGGAGGAGGTGGAACCAAGATTCAGATTGTTTTTCTCAGCCCCATTCTCCTTCCGCTGTACTATATGGCCACTTTAAACTTCCCTTCGAGAATTAAGATTTAATACTGCTGTTCCTAGTATTCTAGGATTTGGAGAACAGATCCATGTTCATCTTATTCTTGGTTAATATAATGTGTTTGACTTGAACTTTGCATTTGTTGCTTCAAATTGTCCGGCATATTTTAATGTCTTACACTATGCACTTTGATAAATTATCTCTGTTTTAAGAATATCCTAAAGAATAAATAGAGTTTATAGTTTATTCTTACTTTTTCTTCTCATCAGCTACACAGAGCGTTTATTTTTTTAAGTTCCCACATTCCCTGGAGAGCTGCAGCCTCATCTGATAGGGATGATTTGAAAGCCACCTGACCATAAATAAAGTGTATCTAGCCATTTCACTAAAGAACTGCAGATGGTAGATTATGTCCTACCCAAGAATAGAGGCTTTCCTTTGTGGGCCTCTGCTGAGTGGTTGTATTGTGGTGGCTTGCACCTTGTAAAATACCTTAGATGTGGCATGTGGTCAGTAAATACTGATTGAATGTTTGAGAAGGATCCACCCTCATCTACTCAGATACCCAGAGGAGTAAACAGAATCTAGATCTTCAGCATGCAATAGATGTTTGTCTTGACTGAGAGAGACGAAACTAATTCCTTTTTTCCTTAAATTTCACCATACTATATTTGCATGTTGGGCACCTTTCTGTGGTTTCTTTTTTCTCCCCACTACCCATGCACACACTCATGCCACCCTTTTATCCTATCAAAAGAGAGATAAACTCTTTCACCTGTTCTTTAAAACTTGTTATAATATTATGTTAATGATTGAGACTTGAGAGAATGAATAGTCCAAGCTAGGTCTGGCATGTTCATAAATTGGATCTTTTTTTTTTTTTTTTTCATAAATTGGATCTTAAAGGTAAAATTGTTTGAAATTTAATGTCTACATAGTCCCTGAGCACTTGTTCCTTGGGTTCAAATATGAGCTTGAGACTTAATATTGATATCATCAGAGCTACATAGGGGTCATTTATTTTGAATATGGTATTGCAGTAGGAGCTTTATGTTGCCAGAGATAATTGTTTTGTAAATTATACAGAAGATAGATTATACCTCTCCTTGCTGCTCATTTATTATTCCAATCCCCTTTTCTCTTGTTACCTCCAAGGCAACCTCACTGGCATATTGAGAAAGGAGCTTTCTCAATACCATTCTGTGGCACAGGGCACTAAATAGACTCATGTATAGTCCTGTCTTGTAACTAGAAACAAAAGCAGTGACTCTTGTGTGTGTGTGCGCGCATGCGCGTGTTTATACACATTTTTTAGCCACTCATTTCATCTTCCTCTTGTAAGCCTGGCTGCCTCTGCTGTATACTGCCTTTTCTTTTTTCTTTCCCCCATTCTTCTCCACTTCCTTTGAGTGGAGGAAGAACTTTTCCTCTTTCTAGCAGACCTGCTGCCTTCCTTCTAGGTCCATGTCATGTTCCAACATTGTGACGCAGAATTGGTCCTCCAGACTGGAGAGGTACTTTGGGAAGAATGGATACAGCTGCTGACTAGGTTGTAAGGGAGACTGCCCATTCCACTGCATTCCTAAAGATATTCTTTTGGGCTTTATTGAATTGTAAATCAGGTTTACAGATCCAGCAGAGTGAGATTGAAAAAGCCTATGTAACTCTGCCCTTATCTGAGAATCTGCCTCCTATTAAGCTCCAGATAATCAGAAGCCTTTCTCTCTTGGAAGACTTTCCCCAGCCCTTTCTGTGCAGTGGGTGTTGAAGTTCTGCAGACAACCCTGAATACTGTCACGACTAAGGTCAGGTTCCTGGTGACAGTATATTCATCACAGAAAAGAAACACGTCAGATATTTTTGCCTTAGCCACTTCCTGAGTCAGAAAACTAGGGTCTCCTAGATGGGTAAAGAAGAAATTAATGAAGAGGCGGCATCAAGGGAAGTCTGTACCTTTCCTCTAGAGTGGGAAGGGGAGCTGTACCTATTTTGACTTTCTCATCAGAGATAGTTTTAGGCAGATAAAGCTGCCTTCTAAAGAATTCACTGAGTTTTGGGCTCTTGTACTTAAATCTACTCCTACTTTATCTTTGGGAAAGTTAATTGGGATGTTACTGCGAAAGGAGTTAACCATAGTCACTTTTAACTAACAAAAAAAAATCTGAAACCAGTTTTCCTAGATATGAAGAATTCTCTGTGAATTACCTACTGCTGTGGTTTCCAGTATAGTGGCCACCAGCTAGTACAATAGCTACTAGCTTTGAGGGGTTTCAGATGCAACTGGTCAGCATTAAGATGTGATCTAATTATAAAATACACACCAAATTTTGAAGACTTAGTGCAGGAGAAAAAAAAAAGAATGTAAAATACCTCAATTTTTAGCACTGATTGCATATTGACATGATCATCTTTTGGATATATCGAGTTAAACAAAGTATATTTTCAAAATTAATTTCACCTGTTTCTTTACTTTTTTTAAAGTGGCTGTTAGAAGATTTTAAATTATTTCTGTTGACACAGTGATTTCTGCTGACAACACATTATTTCTGTTGACCAGTGTTGATGATAGTCATTCAAACAAGTATTAATAATCAAGAAGAGAATTTTAATATAGATTCACATTTGATTCAATTTTCTAGCACCAGAACGTGATTTGTCCTGGGTTTATTGGGCCAAACTTAAACAATGGGGCTTTCTTAAAAAAAAAAAAAAAAATTTATAGTAATGGATTTTTTTGAATGTAAATCTTCTTCTGAATGAGTTAAATAGGTATAGTCTGTTTTGAGTCATTGTTGCATTCTAGCCAAATATTGCTTTAGAGTTGTTTTTTATATATCACCTCAATCAGAGTAGTTAATGTGTAAACAAACAAGTTTGTCAAGTACATGAAGTGCTACACAGCCCTGATAAGGCAATAAGAATAACCACACTATTATATTCTTCTCAAAACTATGGAGTTTCTTAAAAAGGGTATTACTTATAGTCTGTAGCTCTGGGTTAGTGTCAGCATTTGTAAGAAGTCTCAATTATAGGCACATAGGGTCTCAAACTAAATCACATTATTGTGGTTGTGTTTAATACTTCTTGGGGGAAGTCTCCAGTTACAGAATGAAATTAGTTAATTTCAATTTCTACTGATTCTCCAGAAATCAGTGACCTCTGACATGGAGCTGGTAGGTTATCTTATGACTCAGGAGGACAGGTGGCACATTTCCTTGAAACACTTTACCTTTTTAGTTGAGAATTAAATTTTTACCCATTTGTTCATCTGTTCATTCTTCAATGATTATGTATTGAGAACTTAGTGTATATCAGATATCAAACTGTGTGCCAAGAGTGAAAAAGTAAGTCATAGTGCCTGCCTGCAGGAAGAGAACAAGAAAAACAGTGGTTAAAATAGAGTAATGAGTGTGTGCACAGGATTAAGTCATGGGAGTTTGGAAGAGGTGGACATGGTTCCTTTTAACATTATTAACTGAAATATAGGCTTAATGTCCCACAAGCACTTGTTTCTTGAATTATGAAGGATGGTAAAAACTTCTTAAGAAAGAGCCTTTTGTTAACTGTTATCTAACCCACTCCAGTATTTTTGCCTAGAGAATCCCATGGACAGAGGAGCCTGGCAGGCTACAGTCCATGGGGTCACAAAAAGTTGGACACAATTGAGCAACTAATACTAATACTACTAATCTATCTATTATTTGGCATGCATTTGTGTTTCTGGTTTAAGCAAATTAAGTAGTATAATTCAGTTCAGTTTAGTTCAGTCACTCAGTCGTGTCCGACTCTTAGCGACCCCATGAATCGCAGCACGCCAGGCCTCCCTGTCCATCACCAACTCCCAGAGTTCACCCAGACTCATGTCCATCGAATTAAGTGATGCCATCCAGCCATCTCATCCTCTGTCGCCCTCTTCTCCTCCTGCCCGCAATCCCTCCCAGCATGAGAGTCTTTTCCAATGAGTCAACTCTCGCATGAGGTGGCCAAAGTACTGGAGTTTCAGCTTTAGCATCAGTCCTTCCAAAGAAATCCCAGGGCTGATCTCCTTCAGAATGGACTGGTTGGATCTCCTTGCAGTCCAAGGGACTCTCAAGAGTCTTCTCCAACACCACAGTTCAAAAGCATCAATTCTTCGGCGCTCAGCCTTCTTCACAGTCCAACTCTTACATCCATACATGACCACTGGAAAAATCATAGCCTTGACTAGACGGACCTTTGTTGGCAAAGTAATGTCTCTGCTTTTGAATATGCTATCTAGGTTAGTCATAACTTTTCTTCCAAGGAGTAAGCGTCTTTTAATTTCATGGCTGCAGTCACCATCTGCAGTGATTTTGGAGCCCAAAAAAATAAAGTCTGACACTATTTCCACTGTTTCCCCATCTATTTGCCATGAAGTGATGGGACCAGATGCCATGATCTTCGTTTTCTGAATGTTGAGCTTTAAACCAACTTTTTCACTCTCCTCTTTCACTTTCACCAAGAGGCTTTTTAGTTCCTCTTCACTTTCTGCCACAAGGGTGGTGTCATCTGCATATCTGAGGTTTTGATATTTCTCCCGGCAATGTTGATTCCAGCTTGCGCTTCTTCCAGCCCAGCGTTCATCCACTTAAAAAAGGTGAATATGTTTAATGAAATAAAACATATGTACATAGTTGGAAAAGGAAGAGTTATGAAACAGTGAGAGTCTTAGGGAACTGCAGCTGTTCTCCAGATGATGAAGTGGTATAGTAGGAGACATGGGTTTGATCCCTGGTTCGGGAAGATCCCCTCGAGAAGGAAATGACAATCCATTCCAGTATTCTTGTCAGGAAAATCCCATGGACAGAGTAGCCTTGTGGGCTACAGTCCATGGGGTCGCAGAGTTGGACATAGCTGAGCAAGAACACACTCACTGACACACAGCAGTTCTCCAGCAATATTTTGAGAACTGCTGCTCTATAAAATATTCATTAGCTACTCTATAATAAAACTACAACTTAGTCTTAAATTAGTTTGTGTTAGTGAAACATTTTAATATATACTCTAAGTAATTCTTAATCTCGAGACTTATTTCCTTCATAATAAGGTGTATAAGTAGAATGTTGATCCTTCTTTTCTCATGACAGTACCAAGTAGGTTCATCCAATTGCACAGTTATTAATCATCTTAATTCTTATAGATCTAAGTGAAGCTAACTGATGGCAATGGGAGTGAAGAATAGTCTGGTATAATCCAGTATATGCCTTGTGGTGGCTTAGGATAGTATATGTCATAAAGGTTTTCTTTTTTGTAGTTTGTTTCTGCTTTGTTTTAAGAGCAAATTGGCCAATTAAAAAAAAAAAAAAAGTCCTTAAAAAACCTGCAAAGATTACTTGTGCATGGACCATGCAAGAAATTTTGGATTTGGTGGTATAGGCATCCCTGAGAAGTGCAGTACCTCGTACACAGCAAGCACATATATGTGCTTGCATAGCAAATCCTGTCCTCTTAAGAATTTACTCAGAAAAATACACTGATATGGATGCATATGTTTAGGGAATATACAAAATAATATATGGCTAGGAGTCAACTGCATGTAAATGAATAAATAGTATAATTTAGAAATTTGTAAATCTTTTGTTCTCAGCATTATTTTTTTTTTTTACTCTTAAAAACTGTTTGAGGATCCCAAAAAGGTTTTCTAAATGTGGGTTACATATACCTATCAATGTTTTCATATTTGAAATCAAAATTGAGAAATTTAAGAGATATACTTATTATTTCATTAAAAATAACAAAGATAAGCCTATTACATTAACATAAATAACATATTTTTGAAAGATAATTTTCCAGACAAAAAAAATTCAGTGAGAAGAACATTGGTTTTATAATTTTGCAGATCTCTTTGATGTCTAGCTTAGTAGAAGATAGCTGAATTTTCCTCTCTGGCTTCTACATTCAATTCCTTGTAATATGTTGGTTTGGTTGAAGTATATAAGTAAAAGCTGACTTTACACAGATGTTATTGGAAAGGGAAAGTATTTCATCTTTGCTGTTATGCCAAAACACAAGAAAGGTTGGTTGCATTGTGGAATCCGAAACCATATCATTGAGCTTTTCATTCAGGTTAAAATCCACCAGTCTGTCATACACTTTGTATGGATGTCATGTATTGGTCACGTGAAAAAATACTGGTTCCCTAAGTTATACAAATCTTTTAAATGTACATTTCATAATATGGTACTAATAAAAATCATATAGTTAATCTCATTCTAACAGTCTCATTAGAAAAGCCTTGAAGTATGTATTGGGATGTTGTCGAGCTCAAAGGCAGATATGAATTCTCTAAAATTCAAACTGTCACTTAAAAGCTTGAATTTTACCAATGGAAAGAATGTTTGTTTTTGTTTAAGTAACAGGCTCTTTTCATTCACTTTTAAGAAAATGTATCTTAAGTACGCAGGTCCTGAATAACCTTAGTTTTTCTGTCAGTCATTCTTGTGGGTAAAAATGGTGTTCTTTGAAAAAAGTGATTTAGTTGAACATACAATTCAGTCAAACAAGTGCATTTCGTTGAGACAGCCATATCCCTCGGTATGCAGTAAAAGTGCTTTCTGTGTACTTCCCATCTTATCGCAGACTACTTTTTTTAAAATGTACCCAAGGATTGGCTTTAAAAAAAAAAAATTTTGTTTATTTATTTGGCTACTCTGAGTTTTAGTTGTGGTATGTGGAGTCTTTGATCTTCTTGTGGCATGCAAAAAAATCCCATGCAGCATGTGGGATCTAGTTCCCTGACCAGGGATTGAACCTGGGCCCCATGTTTTGGGAACATGGAGTCTTAGCCACTGAACCACCAGGGAAGTCCCAAGAGTAGGCATTTAATAAAATTAATCATTTGTATTGCTTCATCAAGGGCATGCTTTAGTGAAACTGGCATCGTTGTTAACCAAGAGGCTATAGCACGAAAGAATATAGTAATTACTCCTACAGTTGGCTGCCACTGCTTTGATTTGTGTTCAGGTTCTGTAAGTGTATCCACCATTGCTCTTTTTGCATGATCGTTGCAAATGTCAACACCATAACAAAGGCGAATAATGTCTTAATAGTATTAGGAAAACAGTTTTGATTTTATGGGCCCCCAGAGTGTATCTCAGGGGTGCTCTGTGAACCATACAGACTGTCTGCCATAATTGACTCAGATCACCCAGGATGAGTGTATAGAATAAAGTAAGAATCTGCATGGAACCCTGAGGAAACTGTTTTTGGAAAAGGCAGGCTTCTCAGGTGGCTCAGTGTGATAAAGTATCTGTCTGCCAAGCAGGAGATGCAGCTTCAATCCCCGGGTCAGGAAGATTTCCTGGAGAAGGAAGTGGCAACCCACTCCAGTATTCTTGCTTGGGAAATCCTGTAGACAGAGGAGCCTGGCCGGCTATAGTCCACAGGGTCGTAGAAGAACTGGACAGGACTTAGCAACTAAGGGCTTCCCTTATGGCTCAGCAGTAAAGAATTCACGTGCCAAGCAGGAGATGTGAGTTCGATCCCTGGGTTGGGAAGATCTCTGGAAGAGGAAATGGCAACACATTCCAATATTCCTGCCTGGAAAAAATCCCATGGACAGAGCAGCCTAGCGGGCTACAGCCTATGGTCACAAAGAGTTGGACACAGCTGAGCACAAGCTACCTTTAGCAACTGAAAAACAACGAAAAGGAAGAAGAAACCCAAAAGAAGATGAGGTATGATAGCCATATAGTATTTGATCGTATCAGTGCATACATGTGGACATCACCTCCTGGGAAGAGGGGTAGCCGCCCAGATGCAGGCGGTGAGGAGCCAGCAAGGTGAGGCGATTTGCCTGCATTGGCAGGTGGATGGATTCTTTACCACATAGCCAACTGGGAAGCCCCTGAAAATATCAGTAGTTAGCATTTACTAAGTACTCACTTTGTCCCAGCCACCATTCTAAGTACTGAACATTAAATCTTCATAGTAACTTTATGAAGTAGTTAGATAGTGTTGTTATTCCTCATTTACAGATGAAAAAACTGAAACAACCAGAAAAGTAAATAACTTCTCCAAAGTGCATAGCACATTGTCCAAACTAGCAGTGCATACTAAAAAATCTAGTTCTACTGGGAAAAGTGTGACAGAAAGGAAGCTAAGAGAAAAGAGCATTTCAAGGGGGAGAGCATGCTCAATAACGTCAAATGGCACTGAGTCGTCAGGTAAGATACGGGCCTGAAAAGTATCTGTTTGATTTCACAGTAAGATCATTAATGACTTTGGCAAGAGCAGCTTCAGTGGAGTAATATGGACTGAAGCCAGATGAGAGACACAGGAGGGTTCAGGAATGAGTAGGAGTTAGAAGAGAAGTCATGAGGAGAGAACTTTTTCAAGAACTTTCTTTGTGAGATGGTGAGAGCCAAAGGCTGTGAGGGACAGGAAGAGCTGTTTTAGGTTGGGAAAACTTGAGCATATTCAAGGTCTGAGAAGAAACAAGTAGAGAACAAAGCTGAAAATAATAGGAAAAAAAGAGGACTAAATAGAATGAAATTTCTGATCAGGAAGAGAATGGATCTAAAGCACAGGGATATTAGTTTTAGATAAAGTGGTTCTGTTGCACTAAGGGAAGATATTCCTTTCTCTTCTTAGTCAAGATTTGTGAGAGAGCCCTAGCTATTTCCACTTCTTTTTTTCTCTTCTTTATATTTTTACTGCTCTAACTCACTCCTGTCCTTTAGAGTCTCCATTTCACTGGAATTTATTTGGTGAAGGTTATCACAGGTCTCCAAATTGCCAAATCCAGTGGATACTGAAATTCTTGTCTTACTTGATCTCTGCCTCATTTGACACGACTCCCCCTCTGACCTTCCCACCACCTAAATTCACCTTTTATGTTGTGTTTCCTAGTATTCTTACCTTCGTTCTCTTTTTAGTTTATATTCCTTTCTTATGCAGTCAATCCACCCTCATAATTTTAGCTACCACCTGTATTCTCATTCTCTCTCTTCTTTCTCATATCTTTGTGTATATGTTATCTTAAGCCCCCTTTTCCAGGTTTATTTGCCTTACCAGACTGTTGCATTTCAGTGTTCCACAAGTACTTCAAATTCAGTATACAGACAACTCATCTTTCACTCCTAAATTTGCTTTTCTTATCTTATTCTCTACTTGGTTGAGGCATCATAATCAACTTAGTTTCCCAATCTGGAAACATAGAAGGCACCCTTGATTTTTCATTTTTCTTTTGATCCTTATATCTACCCAGTCACCAAGTTCTATCAGTTTCACTTTCTTGCCATCTCTTGGGTTGAATCCAACCTTGCCTTTCGATTTCTGTAGCCTTAGTTCAGTGCTTCATTACATCTAGCATGGATTTTTTACAATAGCCTAAAATCTTTTCAGTGACTCTCCATCAACTGTTCAAGCTTCACATAACATGTAAGGCACCTGTGATCTGGCCCCTAACTGCTTGTATAGTTTTTCTCCTATCTGTCACCACCCCCACTCCCAATCTGCACACTGCATAGTTTTCTAAGCCCTTTCTTATCTCTTCTTTAGCACATGCTATTCCCTCTGCCTGAGTATCTTTTTTACTTTCTCCTTCCCTTTCAACTCTACAGAAGCTGCTCAAATTTTTTATGTGATTGGTTTATTAAGAATTCAATTGTAGGGAATTCCCTGGCAGTCCAGCGGTTAGAACTCTGCTGTATTTTCACAGCTGAGAGTGTGGGTTTAGTCCCTGATCAGAGAATCCCACAAACCAAGTGGCGTGGCCAGAAAGAGAGGAAGGAAAGATGGAAGGAAGGAAAAAGCATTCAGTTGTAAAGGGGAAGGACTTTCTGAATTTGTTTTCTATCAGTTCAGTTCAGTTCAGTTCAGTTGCTCAGTCGTGTCCAACTCTTTGTGACCCCATGAATTGCAGCACACCAGGCCTCCCTGTCCATCACCAACTCCCGGAGTTCACTCAGACTCATGTCCATTGAGTCAGTGATGCCATCCAGCCATCTCATCCTCTGTCGTCCCCTTCTCCTCCTGCCCCCAATCCCTCCCAGCATCAGAGTCTTTTCCAATGAGTCAACTCTTCACATGAGGTGGCCAAAGTACTGGAGTTTCAGCTTTAGCATCAGTCCTTCCAAAGAAATCCCAGGGCTGATCTCCTTTAGAATGGACTGGTTGGATCTCCTTGCAGTCCAAGGGACTCTCAAGAGTCTTCTCCAACACCACAGTTCAAAAGCATCAATTCTTCAGTGCTCAGCCTTCTTCACAGTCCAAGTCTCACATCCATACATGACCACAGGAAAAACCACAGCCTTGACTAGACGGACCTTTGTTGGCAAAGTAATGTCTCTGCTTTTGAATATGCTATCTAGATTGGACATGACTTTCCTTCCAAGGAATAAGCGTCTTTTAATTTCATGGCTGCAGTCACCATCTGCAGTGATTTTGGAGCCCCCAAAAATAAAGTCTGACACTGTTTCCACTGTTTCCCCATCTATTTCCCATGAAGTGATGGGACCGGATGCCATGATCTTTGTTTTCTGAATGTTTTCTATGGGTCTATACATTTACCTTTAAATATCTCAGTTTTCATCTCTCCGTGTGTGTGTGTGTGTGTGTGTGTGTGTGTAAGATGGATGGGGGCAGCATTCAGGTTCAAAATATTTACTCAGTACTCTTCATTTAATGATATGCCATCTTCATCAGTCTGTATAAGACCTTTCTCTTTTTATTGTATTTTTCCTGTCTTCATCTTGTTGTCTATTTCAGTTTCTTTGATGGTTATTTTTCTTTTTTATATATCAGTTTTGACATTTTTGTATTTTTCCAGAATTGATCTAAGCCAGTGCTTCCCAACTCAATCATGTTGCTGCACACATAGAAAATAATATGTGCATGCACAATGGGTACACGAGACCAAAGGCTACAGACAGGGTTTCTGGCTACCATCCACCCATGGACCACCCTGAGAGCTGAGAGCAACATCTTGACATAAGCATAGCCCATCTAGGGGCTTTCCTGGTGGCTCACTGGTAAAGAATCCGCCTGCCAGTGCGGGAGACACAGGTTGGATCTCTAATCTGGGAGGACCCCACATGCCGAGGAGCAGCTGAGCCCATGTAGCACAAGTATTCAGCCTGTGGTCTAGAGCCCAGAAACCACAACTCTTGAGCCCACTGCTGCAACTACTGAAGCCCATGCACTCTAGAATCTGTGCTCTGCAACAAGAGAAGCCACCACAGTGAGAAGCCTGAGCACTGCAACAAAGAGTAGCCCCCACTCACCACAACTAGAGAAAAGCCCAAGCAGCAGCAAAGACCCAGCACAGCTATAAATAAAATAAATAAATATTTTTAAAAGTAAATGAGCCTTAAAAAAGAAAAAAGTATAGTCCATCTGTGTTACCTGCCATGATACATTAGTTGAGAAACTCAATCTAGACTTTCAAATATATTTGTATATAGTTCATATTCGTCAATGATGTTGCAGTGGGTCAAAAAGAATTGTTGGTCTAGCTCTTGTCTTTAGTATGTAAGAGCAAAGTGGTGAGTAATTTCATCTTAAATTAACCCAGGCTTAGGTCAGCTGCTACCATGTATCTGGAGGGCAAGAAAGGGGCAGAATGAAATGATCTCTATGGAGCAGAATAGATATATTACAATCAGGATTTGGATCACTAGACTCATGTTCCTGGTGTGGCAGGTGGAAAGGAGGAGTTTGCCACTGTAGACCACTAAATGCCTACTTACTCAGATCTTCAGGCAAAGGGCAGTCTAGTCTTCAAATTATTTAAAACTTGGGCAACAGATTGATCTTGGACTGAACAAAAAAAAATCACAAGATAAGTTTGAGTTCTCTATGTTATCCAGGACAGTAGTTTTCAACTAGTATATCAGTACTCCTTTACACTATTAAAAATGATCAAGAACCCTAGAGTTTTTATTTATATGGATAATAACTATCAATATGTACCATTTTAGAAATTTTAAAAAATTTTTAAGTATTTACTCATTTGCTTATAAATAACAATATATAGTATTGGTAATGTTAACTAATGCTTTATGAAAACTTATTCAGCACTTTCCCAAAACAACAACAAAAAAGTGAAAATAGTATTATTTTACATTTTTGAGTCTCTTTGGCATCTAGCAGCTGTATTCTCATCACTTCTGCCTTCAGTCTCTTGCTATGTGTCATGTAAGCTGTGGAAATTTTCACTGTACACTTATAAGAGAATGAGAGAGAAATGAACTGTTATGAAACTATAGAATTATTATGAGAATAATTTTGACCTTGCAGAGCAGAGTTCCTGAAAAATGTCGCAAGTGTCCAGGCACACTTTGAGAAGTGCTGGTCTAGCAGAAATGATGAATGCTAATTCTAGGTTCTTTGGAATTAGACCAACCTAGATACCTATTTTCTGTTATTCTAAATGCCAGGTAAGTGATGCGGAATGAATGCATGACTAGTATTTGTTTTGTTCAAATTTCTGATTTGAAATGTTTTTTTGTTTGTTTGTTTGTTTTTGGCTGTGCCATGGAGCATGTGGGATCTTAGTTCCCCAACCAGAGGTCAAACCCGTACCCTCTGCAGTGAAAGTGTGGAGTTTTAACCACCAGGGAAGTCCCCTGTTTTTAATTTTTTTTAACACAGGAAAAGTTATTTTTCTATCATAATTCCTTATTGTGGGTTTTATGCTTCATGCTTTGGCACAATATCAGTGCCCAATAAATATTTTGTCAAATAAGTAGATTTTCTTAAAGTCTGTCCAGCTGTCACTGACTTGATGCCAGTAGCTCTGCGTCTTTCATTGAACTCTGAACTAATGAGGACAGGATGTGAGCTTATGACAGCTCTAGGATAGTAAGTCTGCTTCAAGGTCTAGATAATAAAGCAGTTATCTTGGCTTCGCCTAAGTGATCAGGGTACAAACCTGTCCCTGTTGTGTGAAAGAGGATTTCCTGCTCTTTTCACTTTTTCGAGATACCATCAGGGAGTACCCAGACCAAACTGTTTTTAGTAAAAATAATAATAGCTGCCTTTAATGAATGTTTACAAAGTGTCAGGTACTGGGTAGGCATACATGATGGTCCGTATAGTCAAAGCTATGGTTTTTCCAGTAGTCATGTATGGGTGTGAGAGTTGGACCATAAAGCTGAACACTGAAAATTGATGCTTTTGAACTGTGGTGTTGGAAAAGACTCTTGAGGGTCCCTTGGACTGCAAGATAAATCCTAAAGGAGATCAGTCCTGAATATTCATTGAAAAGACTGGTGCTGAAGCTGAAGCTCCAATACTTTGGCCACCTAATGGGACGACTCATTGGAAAAGACCCTGATCCTGGGAAAGATTGAAGGTGGGAGAAGGGGACGACAGAGGGAGATGGTTGGATAGCATCACCAATTCGATGGACAGGAGTATGAGCAAGCTCTGGGAATTGGTGATGGACAGGGAATCCTGGTGTGCTGCAGTCTATGGGGCCGCAAAGAATCAGATATGACTGAGCTCTACTGTAACTGTGTCATTTCATCTTTAAAATAACCCTGTGGAGCAGATATTATCATCCTCATTCTGTAGGTAACTTTCATGAAGTCTATTAGCTGGTAAAATCTGCCTAGCCCCAGGGCCTTTAATCTCCTGACTGAAGGAAGAGGCCTGCTTCAGGGAATAAGAATAGGAATTGGAAAGACTGTTTTTTTGTTCTCAGGTCTACTTCTTCATTCAGAGAGATGATTCAGTGCTTTTATCTCAGATATGATATAGCACCAACTCAACAACAAAGAATGGCTACCTTTTTTTTGGCCACACCATGCAGCTTGTGGGATCTTAGTTCCCCAACCAGGGATTGAACCCACCCAAGGAATTCCACTTCTTGCAGTGGAAACGTGAAGTTCTAAGCACTGGACTGCCAGGGAAGTCTCAAGTATGGCTGCCTGAAGTAATTACCCTTTTGGGTACTGATCAGTGCTGGGTCCAAACTGAGCTCCAACAGCAAGGGTGGAATTTGCTACACCTATCACTCAGTATGCAATTGTTGAGCATAGAACCTTGATAAATACAAAAGCAGTATTCTCTGTCTTCTCAAGGAATTTAAACATGGGCAGGAGTTTAAAATATTTATACACAGAATTATATACCAGGAAGTATAAACTAATGTTTCTATTAGTATTGGTAGTTGAATAAAAGTTTTATACTACTTGTGTAAAAGAGAAGAATGGGTTACAGATGTGGATTACTTTGTGCTCTGAATCAGTGTTTCCCCATGTCTTAGGAACTTTGGTGATAAAGGTAAAAGAAGTTTTCACAGAGAAAGATAGTAAACAGAGCTTCTTATTTTCAGTCCCTCGCTTAGAGATAAATTCTGGATTTGAATGCAGTTAAATAAAATAGGTCAAGAGCCCTCCATCTTACACCTCCCAGTTAGTGTTTTCATCATACAACTCCCTAAGATGCTAAGAGAGCTAGAACTGGTTTTGACTTATTCTGAAAGTGATTACATAAAGCTTTTGTTAGAGCTGAGGCTCATAGAAATCTTTGGTTGTGGAAAAGAGGGAGATCTTTCTTAAAGAGCCAAGGAGAATCATTCCTCAATTTTCAAATCTAAAAGTTATAAATTAATTATAATCAATGATATCATCATGGATCTTAGGAAAAATCTTTGTCATCTCCTTTAGATGACAGAACCAAAACTCAATAATCAAGTGATTTGACCAAGTTTATGTGTCTTATTGGTAGATCTGGGACTAGAACTAAGTACTAATAAGTAATTTCTTTCTTACCACTCTCTGTAGTTTCTGGATTTTTTTTCTTCAGAGCTTCTAAAGTTCTAATTATTTCCATAGTCTTTTGATTAGGCAGGAAGGTGACCATGACCAAGGATATTTGTTTAGGAAGAGGTCAGCCTCAATTCTACTTTTCCCTCCAATTAAGATCTTAATGGTTTGATATAAGGAGAACTATCATTTATTAAGCACTTCCTTGTGTCAGGGTCTTTATATATGTTATATCATTGTACCTGCAAGATTCAAATAAAGTAGACCCGCTTCTAATGGGAATATGAATGAATCCCCTGGGAATCTTGTTAGTGCAGATCCTAATTTTGCTGGTATGAGATGGGGTTTGAAATTCTGCACTAAAAAGCTGCTAGGAAAAGCCAGTAATGCTATTTATCTGTTGGCCTTATGTTCAGTAGCAAGAATGTTGATATTATTTTCATCTTACAAATGAAAAAAAACTGAGGGTTCAGTTCAGTTCAGTCGAACCACAGCATGCCAGGCCTCCCTGTCCATCACCAGCTCCCGGAGTCCACCCAAACCCAGGTCCATTGAGTCAGTGATCCCATCCAACCATCTCATCCTCTGTCGTCCCCTTCTCCTCCTGCCCTCAGTCTTTCCCAGGATCAGGGTCTTTTTCAGTGAGTCAACTTTTCACATCAGGTGGCCAAAGTATTGGAGTTTCAGCTTCAACATTTGTCCTTCCAATGAACACCCAGGACTGATCTCCTTTAGGATGGACTGGTTGGATCTCCTTGCAGTCCAAGGGACTCTCAAGAGTCTTCTCCAACACCACAGGTCAAAAGCATCAATTCTTCTATCCTCAGCTTTCTTTATAATCCAACTGTCACACCCATACATGACCACTGGAAAAACCATAGCCTTGACTAGATGGACCTTTGTTGACAAAGTAATGTCTCTGCTTTTGAATATGCTGTCTAGGTTGGTCATAACTTTCCTTCCAAGGAGTAAGTGTCTTTTAATTTCATGACTGCAGTCACCATCTGCAGTGATTTTGGAGCCCAAAAAAATAAAGTCAGCCACTGTTTCCACTGTTTCCCCATCTATTTCCCATGAAGTGATGGGACCGGATGCCATGATCCTAGTTTTCTGAATGTTGAGCTTTAAGCTAACTTTTTCACTCTCCTCTTTCACTTTCATCAAGAGGCTCTTTAGTTCTTCTTCACTTTCTGCCATAAGGGTGGTGTCATCTGCATATCTGAGGTTACTGATATTTCTCCCAGCAATCTTGATTCCAGCTTGTGCTTCCTCCAGCCCAGCTTGATGTACTCTGCATATAAGTTAAATAAGCAGGGTGACAATATACAGCCTTGACGTAGTCCTTTTCCTATTTGGAACCAGTCTGTTGTTCCATGTCCAGAGGTTTAGCAAGATTAAATAAGTTGCCCAGGTTCATACAGGCAGTAAATGGTAGACTAATGATTTGATCTAGGTCTTTCTTACTCTAAAGCTCAAAATGTGATAAAGGGAACCAGGGAAAAATGGAGAGAGAGCTTATGTTCTAATATTTCTTAAACAGGTCACTTCTCAAGTGAATCAATGGCAGAATTCAGGATTAAATCAAAAAGTTCTGGCTCCTTGCCAAGTGTTTCCCCCTTTCCCTCTTATCAGTCCCCTAATCAGAATTTTTGCTTAATGCTTAGCAAACAATTTTTAGAATTGGCTTTTGGGTTTTCTCCATTACAGGTTTATTGCCAAACCCTGTGCACTCCATGTTGGCATCCAGGACAGTGGTCCTTATCAGGCACAACCTAATGCTATCCTTGAAAAGGTGTTCATGTCTATTACTAAGGTAAGTGGGCAAAAAAAAAAAAAAAACACAGGAAGATTTTTGTTAGGGTTCATCCCCCATAGGGCATGGGAGGATAGAGAGCAAGTATTTCCAAGGCTAAGGATAGGATGGGATGATCTTTCACATTTGGATAGTCCATAGAGCTATTAGGAGAACTTTATCCACTCAAGGAAATACCTTTGGGCTAGGATACCTTAAATAATTCAAAATTACATACATTGGAGATTTAGGCCTAGCAGTCACCACCACCCCTACTCCCCAAGACACACATCATATTTTGATTTTGTTTTTCCCTGCTTCAGCTCTTGTCATTACCTAGTTGCATAATCAAGATAGAGATGGTACTGATAGCCTTTACAGGTTGGATTTTTGTGTTTTTTTTTTAATTGAAGGATAAATACTTCACAGAATTGTGTTGGTTTCTGCCAAATATCAACATGAATCAGCCATAGGTATACATACGTCCCTTCCCTCTTAAACCTCCCTTCCAGGTTGGGTTTTTAATATTTTTTTTTTTACTCACTTGGGCTAGAGGGAGAAAACCAAATAGCTATGTGTATAGGGGAATGGTAAAGGTTCTTGATGTGTAAAATAGTACTTCTTACATAAAAATGACTTTGGGGATGAAACCTGGAAAGAAAAACATTACTTAAGTCACTGTAGTTATTACCCCTCTGCCACTCAGCTTGTCAAAGGGCTTTAATGAGTAGATTTGAAGAAAAAGCAATGTTCTGACTCTGGTCATACGTCTACAGTATCCTGATGAGAAAAGGCTGGAGGGCCTGTCAAAGCAACTAGACTGGGATGTCCGGAAAATCCAATGCTGGTTTCGCCATCGGAGGAATCAGGACAAGCCCCCAACGCTCACTAAATTTTGTGAAAGCATGTAGGTGTATGGAAGGAGGTGGGGAGTGAGGAGAAGGGTGGGGTATGACTGGACTAAGGTTTTCTTTTTGGAAATCACTTCTCCTCTTAGGATAATAGTCAATGGATGCAGAAGGCTAACTCTGTTATAGGCTGGAAAGAAGAGAACTGAAAGCTTGGTCACCCTTAGTTTCTTGGACATGCTTGTCTCTAAGCTAGCTGTAGTTGCATTTCGTTCACGTTTCCCAAAGAAATTGGGAATGAATTTCTCTGCTTTCACTTACGTAGGTAGATATGCACACCCTTGTATACCTTGGTAGAGATAGTTCCAGCTTGCTATAGGTTGACATTTTAATAGGAAGCATCCCTTTTCTGGACATGCTATAGTTCATTTCACTGGGTTTTTTACTGATTATCCTCTGGACACCAAGCACTATATCTCATTGTCATGCAAAAAAAAAAAATAGGCACTATCATCGGGGAGTCTGATATAAAAGAAAAGTTCACTGAAACCAGTATATATTTGTAGAAATCTATTTTTAAACAGAGGCTGGAAAATTTGTATCTCTTTGGCTTTTTAGGTAACTGTATATCATCAGTTTCTTACCAGTAAACTGTGTTATCCCCAAATGTGCAACCTTGAATTCTTTAGCTCACTTTCTTTTGAGTAATTGTTTGTCTAATTTCTACTCTTCACCCATCTAGGTGGAGATTCACTTTTTATTTATGTATATTCTGCTACGGAATTAGATTTCTCTGGTCGGTGAGTCTGAACTTTCTCTGGTTCTCTGTTGGGGTCTAATCATTCATGCATCCCTAGAGATAAGAGTTAAATACCTTTAGAGCTTTGTCCTCTACTCTCTTTTGTTTTTTCTTTTTTTTTTGTTTTTTCTTTGTGATGCCTAGAGCCCAGGTTTATAAGCTAAATAAATTGTCTTCTGTCTGGGGCCTGACATCAGTAACCTCATGACAGTTTCTCCTTAAATAATGCTAATAATAATAGTATTAATTAAATTGACATAGTACATGATGGTTTACAAGGCATTTGACAAAAGTCCTGTTCTTGCAAGGAGGAGACAGTTAAAGAAATGACATCAGTAACTCATTGAAGTAGGTATTATTCCTGCTTTGCAATTGATTATCAGAGTCAAAGAAGAATTTCAGGCTTTTTGATTCATGAGTCTTTTTTTTTCTTTCCTACTGTACCACAGTATTTTCCTCTAAATGCATAATTAAAGTTTCAAAATACGTGAAACATAAGGAAGCAGAACTGAAGGAAGGGAATAGACAATTACACAATCATATTTGGAGATTTTAACGCTCTTAATGATTGATTAAATCACTAGACAAAAAATTATCACTGAGCATGTAGAAGGTTTAAATAACAGTCCAACCAGTTTGGCCTAATTGACATTCATAGGACACCACACCAGCAGCTGAAGGATATATATTATTTTCAAGTCCATGTAAAGGATCCATTAAGATAGACCATATGCTAAGCCATAAAATTAGTCTCAGCAAATTTTAAAATTTTGAAATCTTATAAAATATGTTCTCTGACCATAATGGAATTAAAACAGGAATCAAATCAATAATAATAAGATGTCTAGAAAATATTTGTAAGTTAAACAACTCTTCTGAATAACCCAAAGAGCAAATAAGAAATCACAAGGGAATTAGAAAATACTTTTAATTGAATGATGCTGAAAATACAGCATACCAAAGTTTGTGGTATGCAGCTAAAGAATACTTTTGAGGAAATTTATAACTTTAATTTGTTTATATTAGAAAAGAAGAAAACTTTAAAATAAATGATTAAGTTTTCACTTTAAGATCCAGAAAAAGAAGAGCAAAGTAAACCCAAAGTAAGTTAAAAGAAAGGAAAAAAAGAAGAGCAAAAATTGATGAAATAGGTATTAGAAAATAATAGAGAAAATTACAAAGGTTGGTTCTTTGAAAGTTTTAATTAAAATTGATAAACCTTTAGAAAAAAACAAGAAAACAAATTATCAGTATCAGGGAGAAAAAGAGGCTATCACTATAGGTCCTGTAGACATTGAAAGAATAGTAAGACCACATTATGAACAGTTTAATAGTAATAAATTCAACAACTTAGATCAAATGGACAACCCTCTTAAAGGACATAATTGAAACTCCATTGGAGATGATTGCTTTTGACTTTTGAATCTTTGGCACAGAGAGATCTCCTTTGATTATTAAATGAAATCACTGTCTTCCTGCCTCCCAATTTCCTATATATTCCAGGTTGTGATGTTTCCAAAAGCTATCCTAGCACTCTCTTTGCTCTTGTGTACAGTTTCTCTCATCTTAATAGCACTTTCTTGTTCTAGCAAAAAAGTATAATTGTTTATTTAGCCTTTAAGGATCCCTAAATTCTGTCTAGGGGGCTTCCATTTTCTTTCCCATCTCTTTGCCCAAAGTATAGAGAAAGAGGTAGATGGGCCAGGAGGGAATTCTGAAAACTGACTTGGATTATTTGTTTTCTCTTAGTCACCTTGGTTCTGGGACACCCGACAGTGCTGGCACAGTTACCCGTATCAGGTAAGACCTGAGCCTTTAAGACAGGGGCGTTGTGTGTGTGTGTGTGCGTGTGTAGGCTGGGGTTGGGGAGAGTGCATCACCAGTCCCAGGGCAGATAGAACATTCCCTTGAGATTCTTGAGGGATTAGGGACTGAGTCTCTTTGAGTCATATGTTCACAGTATGTATTTTTGGGGTCCCCACAGCAGTGAAATCTTGTGATCTGTTTGTTCCAGATATTCACCTTAATTGGGCTGGAAAGAAAAGCAGCTTCCTGGCACTTAATGAGGTGCTTTCTGGTTCAGGTGTCCCTTTTGAATCCCATAAGAGCATCTTGGTTCTAGTCTAAAGTAGAAAAATGTCAGGGGGTTGCTAACAGGGTGGAAGAAGGAAAGGCCTCGATGTATTTAATCCCCTGAAAATTGCCCAGAATTCTAGACATACTGATTTGATTGTGCTGTGTGTGTGTGTGTGTGTGTGTGTGTGTGTGTGTGTGTGTGTGTGCGTGCGCGTGCGCGCGCTTAGTTGCTTAGTCATGTCCTTGTTAACCGTGAAAGTCACTCAGTCCTGTCCAACTCTTTACCCAGGGATCAAACCCAGATCTCCCACATTGCAGGTGGATTCTTTACCAGCCCAAAGAAGACTGGAGTGAGTAGCCTATCCCTTCTCCAGCAGATCTTCCCAACCCAGGAATTGAACTGGGGTATCCTGCATTGCAGGCGGATTCTTTACCAGCTGAGCTACCAGGGAAGCCTATCTGATCTCTAAAAGATGAGCCAAAGATGTGTATGGGCTTCCCAGGTGGCGCTAGTGGTAAAGAACCTGCCTGCTAATGCAAGAGATATGAGATGTGGGTTCTATCCCTGGGTCAGGAAGATCCCCTGGAGAAGGGCATGGCAACCCACTCCAGTATCCTTGCCTAGAAAATCCCATGGACAGAGGAGCCTGGCAGGCTACAGTCCATAGGGCTGCAAAGAGTTGGACACGACTGAAGTGATTTAGCACACAAAGATGTATATGTGGAAGGGAAGAGTTTAAGTGTCAACACCAGTCCAAAGTCTGTTAGCTATTGCACATCTTGGAAGATGATGGAGAGGAAGAGTATTTAATAATCGGGGGTATGAGTTCGCTGACACAAAGAAAGCTGGGAACATGGAATGAGTCTTTGACTAGCTGGTATCCTCACTACTTTTTCTCTTCCAGCCTCTCACAAGTGGACTTTATTACTATTATATCATGGAATTGGCTTTCTATTGGTCTCTTATGTTTTCTCAGTTTACAGACATTAAAAGAAAGGTAAGGACGTTGGCTCCCTTAACACCCTGATTTATGGCACCCTCCTTTCCGGCAGCTACCATTATTGTCATTGTGATGGATTCTCTGTCCTGATTAGGACCACAAAAGAGGGTGAAAGTAGGTTCAGTGTGACTTTTAGCTCTTTGTAATGTTCTCAGAAGTGAGCCCTGACTAGTGAAGTATATTTGAGTCATTCAGGGCAGCCCAGGATGAAAACAGTTAACCAGCTAAGAAGCATACCCTTTTCTTTGTTTTTCTCCAAGGTTCTTACACATATAAAGCTCAAGAAACTAGTCTAAACTTAGGGATAGCAAGGCCTGATCCAGGAAAAGCTTCGATTCCAGAAAAACTTTTGCCATTAGTGACCCTTGTTCCCTCTCTGTTCTCTGTTCTTGGTGACCCCACTTACTTAAAAGAATGTCGGTTGGAAGGGGTTTTAGATGTTTTAGTTTACCCTTTTCTTGCTGTTGTTTAGGAAACAGATTCAGAGAAGTGAGTTGACTTGCCTACAGAATGGCAAAGTTGCAAATGACTTAAGTTTTTTGTAAGTATACAGAAAGGGCAGAATCTTCACCTTTTATTGGCATCCACCTGACATAATGCAATTCCAGCAGCTCTAACCCTAATCTGTCACTAACTCATGGTTATCTTTGGTAAGGAAAATCAGGGTTAGCACTTGTGGGAATGGATTGACATTAATCTGGCATATTAGTTGTTGTGTAACCTAGAAGCATGATATATAATTTAAATGCCTCTCACCCTCTTTTGGTTACTCAGGACAGTTACACACCCTCCTATGAAGACATAGGTCTCCTTATTAAAATTTCATTTTAATGCATGACATATATAAAAAGGTTTATAATATGTATGTAGGTTTTAAAACTTTCTAGAATGTGTACTTGTGAACTCATCCCCAACTCAAGAGCTAGAACGTGTGATTGTATCCATCCATATGGAGAGCATAGACTTTATATCCTTGCTTCTCTGATGCAATTTACCTGCCTCCTCCCACCCTCTATCCTTCACTGGGCTGAGAAGTATTTATTAGATATATGTAATAACTCAGGTATTTAGAGATTTCTCAGGGTCTAACCTTGTTATTTGAACCCAAGAGGAAATTAGAGCTTTAAATCTGAGAGCAGGAAGTGCTTGTAGTAAGATGGACTATTTAGCATTTCTCTGAAATGTTTTGGAATAGCTTCTCCTCTCCACAAACCTCCCCTTTCTCTTAGGTCCCTTTGGTTGAAATTCCCTTCATCAATGCAGAAGAGTCTTAGATACTCAAGGAATCTAGAGGTATAAGGCTTATATGCCTGACTACCACCTGGGAAATTATCTCCAGGTATCAGCTAAGCATCTGAAGTCTACATGTTCTGCAGCTACCAAAGAAAATTGCTCTTTTCTGTGTTTTGAGCTATAGATTGAGTGTAGATTATGGGTCAGTCACTGATGTAGATAGTTTTGGGTGAAATGTTAGGCAGCTTCCTAGGGGAGAATTGAAACAAAATGAAACTCAGAAGGGGTGGGATGAGGCCCTCTGAGAACAGTACAGGGCACTGAGTTGCATAGCAGTTCTTCGGCCTTGCCTTTACCTGCGTCTGCTATTTGCATTCCTTCCTAGGACTTCCTGATCATGTTTTTGCATCACCTGGCCACCATTGGGCTTATTACCTTCTCCTACATCAACAACATGGTTCGAGTGGGAACGCTGGTCTTGTGTCTACATGATGTCTCAGACTTCTTGCTGGAGGTAAGACCCCTCAATGACTCTTTCCTCACTAGTCCTCTTTACTTTTCTTCCTATCTGAGAACTGGCTTTCTCCCCAATTCAATTCTTATCTTTCTTTCTCCAGGCAGCCAAGCTAGCCAATTATGCCAAGTACCAGCGTCTCTGTGACACCCTTTTTGTGATCTTCAGTGCTGTTTTTGTGGTGACTCGCCTAGGAATCTATCCATTCTGGTAAGTGTTAGGGCTGTGGAGCTGTGGTAAATATGTAACAATAAACTGGTCACCAGTTTAGGGAACAGACATCAAGATTCCCTAACCCTAAATATTGCTCTGCTTTTTGCTTGACCTAACCTGACCTTTTATGGATTCTTGAAGGACCTCATTTCCCCTGTACAGTATTTCTAATACAGTATGATGTAGACCGAGAGCATCCAACTCACTTAGCTATGGCTCTCCTGATTCATCTCTGAGGAATAGTCCTCATTTTATGCCTAAGTAACTCCTCTGCCTTCTTTTGCACTAATTGTGGACTTCTCAGGCTTTTGCTTATTTTCCTGCTCTATACTGTCTCCCACCCTGACCACTCCCACTCCCACACCACTCTCACTTCTACACTCACGACTATATTACAAGTCATTGACTCTGTGGGTTGGAGATTTTCCTTAGTCTGAGGGAATTGGCCATCAGCTGTCCTGTATGTGCATGAGAATCTGAATTATTCCTAGGGTTATTGTTAAAACTGTTGTCCCAAATTGGTGATACTCTGCATATTTGGATTAGTAATATGACTTATTTGAAGTGATTAGTAATCTGGCTTACTCTGTCAGCTGCTAAGAATTCTATATCTTCCATTATTCCTAAAGATAGAAAACTCCATGGGCCCCTTTCTTTACTGTCTTCTCACTGTGCATGAATATCCCTGGAACTTCAACTGATAGAAGGTATGGTGTGAAAACACAAGGTTCTGCTTTCCAGGAAATTCAACTTCATCCTTATGTGTCTGGCTTTGACTCTAGAATCTGACCATTGAACTTCCTCTTATAGGATCCTGAACACGACCCTCTTTGAGAGTTGGGAGATAATCGGGCCCTATCGCTCCTGGTGGCTTTTCAATGGCCTTCTCCTGGTCCTACAGGTTCTGCATGTCATCTGGTCCTACCTAATTGCACGAATTGCTTTCAAAGCCTTGATCCGAGGAAAGGTAAGGGTGAAAGATGGCTTCTTTCTTTGGGGTATTACCAAGCAAAAAGCCTAGAGCTCTAAGGTTTTCATCTTTTCTTTAAGTATGAATGTTTAGCCATCTAAGACATGACTTAGATGTCAGAGGCAGGATCTGCCTTCTTCCTGTCCCATAGGAATGACTTTTGTTAAATAATAAACAGGATTAGGTTTTGGAGACCATTTCAACCTACCCCTTACCTACCTACATCATGGATTTCATATTTTTATTTTTAGCATGGAAGTCTTTTTTCAAAGGAAATCATATGCAGAGCTCCAAGATGTAAGGAAATCATATGCAGAGTTCCAAGATATAAACTGTATAGAAGCCAAGATGTTAGATTGCCTAGAAGTGGTATGGTAATTCACAAGCCACCCCAAGATGGCCACACTGTGGTGTTCAAGATACAGTTTATGTAAGGAATTAAGTACCAGCCTCACTTACTGTTGCATGAGGCAGGGTCTTAAGTGAGATAGGTTTTTAGGGCTTCAAATACCCACTTTACTTCAAGAGCCCAAAAGCACAAAGAAAGGCATCATTCTGTGATAAAACTCATAACTGAATTTTGCAAATTCTGAAGCAGTCAGTCAAACTGTGATTAGCCTGAGGGATTCAGCCTTCAGTAACATACAATCCCAAGGGGAGGGGCTCTGGTAGTGGATACAGACTCTAGGACAAAGGGATGGAATGTTTCCCAGGAATACATGATCTCTTGTGACACTGTTCCTTATGGCTTTAATTGGTTTCAGAACTTGCTTAGTGTGCCTGTGCATCTTGGTGTAGCTATTGGACATCTCTCTTTTCCCTTGCTTTTCTTCCCTGACCAGGTGACCTATCCAGGAAGGATTAGACCCAGACTCTGTACTCTCCACTCTTTTCTCACCTCCTTCCTTTTTTCTATGCCTGGTGGGAGCTGGACAGTTTCATCTCTTGCATGTAAGTGTATCTGTGCTTCTAGTGTTCAGTGAAGCATGTCTATCTGAATGTTTCTCTTCCTTCCTGCTTTCCTTTCTGTTTCCCTGCATTGTATGGAGCATGCCTTCTCTCCTGACCTTGTGGGGCATTGCTGAATGGAGCTCAAGTTGCCAGATTCTTTTTCCTAAATTGAGGCAAGAGTAGAGTCTGCTTTTTTTTTTTCCATTTCTGTTTTTCCCTTCTATCCCGCCTGCATCCCTCCTTTTTGAGCTTCCCTTTAGCTCAAATCTAACACACTGCCCTCTGGTGGAAATTTCCTGACGATCAGATAATCAACTCGTGATCAGAGTTCACGAGGTTCAGAGGTCAATATCTATAATAAGCCATAGAATCTTAGAGCTAACCCAAAGCAAGTACCCCACCCTCTGGTAACAGCAATTGTTGTATTGTTTCCTTATCACCTCCTTCTGTTATTTACTTAGAAAAAAAAAAAGCACACGTTTATTATCCTTCAGTTCTGGAGGGCAAAAGCCTGACATAGGTCTCACTGGGTGTCTTTCCTTTTTACTTTTATGGTCCATGGTAGAAAATTTGAAATACTTTGCTTGGTATGCAGGATAGTTTAGATCAGAAAACACTGCTTTAATCCAAATCCTTCATTTGAAAATACAGAATAAAAAGCTGAGTTTGAAAGGTGAAGATTCATAGGGAATAGCATGATTGGGACTGGGATTCTTGTCTTGCTGACTGCCAGTCTGCTTTTCTTTTTACCATGTTGTGTATCTTCAGGATACTAGAGAGGTAATCCTGTTAGGAGAAAAAGGAAAACATTGAAGAAACAAGTGCATTGGATGTTAATATTTGGGCCCAGGAAGAGTAGAACACCTAAAAAGACCCAATTGTGGATCAACTTTGGGGATATAGCAAAACTCTAGATCACCAAAACTACAGTGGAAGTGATGACGACAGCCCTGTATTGTTGTGCTGGCCTTTTCTCTTTTTGAGGTAGAAGAGAAAGGGTATGTGAATGTTTTTAGCTCTTTTAGGCTGGTCCTGGAAGGTAAACTCCTCTACCAAGACGGCTACTTACTTCATTGAGAACAGAATTAGGGATGATGAGAGAGAAACACAGAAAGCAGGCAGGTACTCATAAGTCTCTATGGTCCCGATAGTATTTTGAGTCAGGTGCCACCAGAAAGTAGGCCAGATTGGAAACCGTGCCCAAACATGGGCTCTGTGGGCTCTGTCTTATGATTCTAGAAGAGTTCTGTCCTTACCTTTCCTACCTTTGGCCCCATCCCTCCCAGGTGTCTAAGGATGATCGCAGTGATGTGGAGAGCAGCTCAGAGGAAGAAGATATAACCACCAGCACAAAAGGTCCCTGTGGCCGCAGCTCCAGCAATGGTGCCAATCGGGTGAATGGTCACATGGGAGGCAGCTACTGGGCTGAAGAGTAAGGTGGTTGGTATGGGGACTTCAGCATAGACGGACTTGCAGGGCCACTGGCAACCTACTCCTCTTGGGCCTCCCCACATCTACATTCCTGGGTCTAGGGGGTGTGCAGGGCACTGAGGAGAATCAAGAAGCAAATATTTTCACTTTTAAAAAAAACTCTGCCATTTCGTATTTAATAGCCTCCAGGTTCTTTCAGTAATGTTATTTGCTCTGTGTGTGCACGTGCGTGTGTGTGTGTGCGCGCCTGTGCATGTGCATTTGTGCATATGCGTGAGTCTTGTTGCCTAGGTTGGGGCACATTTCTGGACTAGGGCCATTAGGCCTTGCCTGGTCTCCTCTGAACCCACCTCAGTCCCAGATTTGGCTGCATCTTGAATTATGCTGTTTCCAGAGTGTCCCCTCCCTGGTTGCCCATGGCTCTTGAGCCCTGACCATCTGAATGGAGCAGCTGAATTTAGCTCCACGTTTCTGCACTGTTTCTTCTTTGGAGCTGGAATATTTCCCATGAAGTTGTATGCAAACAGACAACCATGAAATGGGTGGCCAGGATTGCTGCGGCCCCTAGCTAGATCCCCTTCCTGCCACCTGGTAGTGACAGGGACAGCTGCTGATACCCTGCTCTTTATTCAATGGTACGCAGGAAGTGGGGGTGGCGGGTGGGAGGAGTGGGTGATCTGAGGGCTGGAGGACAACAGCTACTGGGTGAGCTGTTAACGGTTTATATTATTGTTTACTCTTCTGTGATTAAAAGTGCTTCAACCCTCATCTGCTGTCTCAACCTCTTTAGTGACTCTATCCCCAGTTCCCTGAATCCATAGTCTGATTAATAACTTTTTCAGGTCTGATTCTAGAGGCCATTGGACACCCAAGTTTTTCCTTTCTGTGCATATATGCTAGAGAGAGAGCACCTTCATTTTAAGGCTTTATATTTTAACAAAAAATAAACATGTGTAGTGATCATAAGAAAAAATACTGAGCAAATAAAAGCATGTATATTGCCAAAGCAGCAAAGACTGGTTGAAGAGCTAAGATACCTGAGTATTTCCTGTATGTCCCATTTTATTGAGTATAGAGACTGCCAGTTAATATCTTAAGATGGAGATAAGTGAGTCTAAACCAGTGTTTTCTGTTTTAATTCTGGTTTCTCTTCTAGCCCATGGAGAAACAATTTTCCTAATCTAGATTTTTCTGTAGTTGAGGTTTAGGCAAAATTACCAATAGTAGTATTTATCTCTTAGAATATTTTCCATTCAGTGAATATTCAGATTATCAAAATATTTCCAGATGTTCTTGTGTACATTAAGACATATGGAATGCTTCATTGTTAAGGAGACAGATAAAAATGGAAAGAAATAGGTTATTGTAGGTTATTATTCTAAGAATCAGATACTCATTTGATGTTCATTGACATTACTGGGATACTGACCCTACTAAATTTACCTTACTGAGTGGCTGGATTTTAAAAAGACTTACTATATATATATAGCACAAGGGCAAATTAAGTTCTAAAAAATTTTACGTAGTTATTTAGTCAGAACTAGTCAGGAAGACTAAAAGACTAAGGTCTTACATTTAATTCCTCAACTTACCATATTGTTGAATAGTAATTGTGAAATATGAAAATACTTTGGAAAGTCAGACAAGATATGTATGCCTTTTGAAGTTGGAACAATTGCTTTGTAAATACGATTGAATTAGTTGGCCCAGTTAATCTGACACGTGGTATAATTAAAATAATAACAGTTAACACATAGCTCTTTATTACATACCAGGTATGGTATTGAGCACTTTACAGAGGATTAAAATACAGCAAAATAGGCTAGCTTTGCTAAATTCAAACACCCAGTAAAGAATCAAACTCAGAGTCTCTATTCTTAATCACTATACTGTAACACTTCTCAAGACTTTATGTAAGGAAGAATAGTTGTTGGAGAAACATCTAGCCAGAGGCATAAACTGATGAGAGTTAACTTTGGATGACTGAATTGAGATTAGAGTCGGTTATAGGAACAAGGCTTGTTCTGAGCACAGAGTTGGAATTGGAGGGAAGTGAGAGAGTGCTAGAGGGTTTGAATACAGAACTGGAAGACAATAGTGTTAACTGGGATGGCAGAACTGTCATGAGGCCAGATTTACAGATGGCCTTGGAAGGTTTCATGCCTGAGAGCAGGTTAGATGCAAACACATCATCCCTACCTGAGAACTAGGAATATTTATAAGAGAAGCAAGGCATTACCTCTCCACTGTTGAATATAAAAGAATTTGAGAGACCCCTGGAGGTCCAGCCATTAAACTCCACATTTCCGCTATAGGGCGTGTGGGTTCGATCCCTGGTCAGGGAACTAGATCCCACATGAAGTTTTAACGTTATTATTTACTGAAAAGATAACACGTTTGTATAGTGCTTAACTGCTTTGAAGATGATCTCACAACATCAAAAAGCGAACTTCAGAACACTTTGTAAAAGTAGGGATTATTATCTGCATTCTATAAATGAGTGTTTGAATTGTACCTTGACCCTAAGTGGGAAGCTGCTATAAATGGGGAAGACATACCTGGTATTCCCTGATAGCTCAGTTGGTAAACAATCCGCCTGCAGTGCAGGAAACCCTGGTTCAATTCCTGGGTCGGGAAGATCTGCTGGAGAAGGGATAGGCTACCCACTCCAGTATTCTTGGGCTTCACTTATGGCTTCCCTTGGGGCTGGTAAAGAATCCACCTGCAATGCGAGAAATCTGAGTTTGATCCCTGGATTGGGAAGACCTCCCTGGAGAAGGGAAAGGCTACCCACTCCAGTATTCTGGCCTGGAGAATTCCATGGACTGTATAGTCCGTTGGGTCACAAAGAGTCAGACACAACTGAGTGACTTTCACTATGTCCACCTAAAATATAATGGTGTAAAACAACAGTTTATTTCTCATGGTTTGATTGGATGAATGAGCCCAGTTAGAAATACCTCATATGGTTACAGTGAGATGGCAGCTGGGAATGGAGTAGTTTAGAAACTCAACTGAGCTGGATGTCAAAGATGATTAATAGTCTGGCTAGAAGTTAATGCTGGCCATTCCCTAGGAACTGTCGGGGCTGTCAACTAATACACCTAAACATATCTTTCCATGCCTTGAGCTTTGCTCAAAAGGTTGCATAGCATAATGCAGGAAGCAGACGTCACTAGGCCAGTTAGTGTTGATTGAGGGAATTCTCTGGCGGTTCAATGGTTAGAACTTGGTGCTTTCACTGTGGTGGCCCCGGTTCAATCCCTGGTGGGGAATTAAGATCCCACAGCCTTGCAGTGTGGCCAAAAATAAAGAATGTTGACTGGAACTGGCACACATTATTTCCACTGTATCCTACTGATTGAAGCAGTCACAGGGACCACCTAGATACCAGGGAGTGCTGAGGTAGATTCTACCTCTTGGTAAAGGATTGGTGAAGTCACTGCAGAAGAGCATGGGAGAGGACTTCCCTGGTGGGCCAGTGGTTAAAAATGCATCTTCTAATACAGAGAATGTGGGTTCAATCCCTGGTTGGGGACCTAACATCCCACATGCTGCGGGTCAGCTAAGCCCATGTGCCACAATTAAAGAGCCCAAGTGCCATAACTACTGAGCCCACTTCCTCTGAGCTCATGTTCCGGCCCCTTGCACACCACAACTAGAGAAAGCCCACGTGCCAAAAAATGAAGACCCAGTGCAGACAAAAATTTTTTTTAAAAGAGCATGGAGAATGGTTGCATTCACCTTTGAAAAATTCAATTTGCCACAGTGACAAAACAGTCTCAGAAGTTGTTCAAAAAACACAAACAGATTGCCTCTTACATATCATGAGCTTTCACAGTCCTAAAAACAATCATGAGTGTAGTTAGTGGGTGGTAGTATGCTTATTTTAAACCAAGTTCTTCAGACTTTAGATCCAGTATGTCTGCAGGAAGATAATTTCACTTCAATTAAATATTTATCAAGTGCCTACTTGATGATAGGCACTGTGGCAGAGAAGCTAGAGACACAAAGATGAACAAGATCTGGTTTCTACTTTCAGAGAGCTCAGACACCAGTAAGGAAAGGAAAAAAAAAAAAAAGATACAATGTGATAGCAACTGTTCTAAATTGTTCTTGGCAAGGTGGGAGAAAACTTGAAAGTGGAGCTGGACCATTAAAGATGAGTAGAACTTTGCCAGGAAAACAGGAATAGGAAGGTATTACGTTTAGGAGAGATGGGAGTATATGAAAGATATCAGTTCTGGTTGATATGAAATAACTTGAGACAAACATCTAGAAATGGTGGGTAAATGAGGTGGGTTTTTTTCTTTTTTTCCCTTTAATGAGCTTCTAGAAAGTGACACAAAAGATGCAAAGCAGTTGAAAACTAGAGCAGAAGCCAAAACACCTGATGCAGTTACTGAAGGAATAAAGACTTGGGTTTTAATGCTGACAAGAGATAAGACTGTGGCCCCATGCAGGAAGCTGAACTGAGACCTCGAGTTAAAGCCACAGCAAAAGGAGAAAGCAAAGAAAAATACACGCAGTTGGCAAAAGGAGAAAGCAAAGATGTTTGAATGCTTGGGCTTGTGAGGTCAGGATGCTCTTGAGAATATTCTCAAATTCTGGGCCCATACTTCATGTGAATTTGAGAACCTAAATGCATACTTCCTTTGTGGTCTGGGAAACATCACAACCCCCAACCCCATCCCCAGGTAAGAACTTGAAGGAAAATTGATCTCAGATTAATTATCTCTGGGCCTGTTTTGGGAAGACCTGTACATAATAATGCAGACAATGCTGGAGTTCTTACTAATACACTACCACCAACACCCCCCACCAAACAGAAAAGTTCCAAAAGATTATCTCAAGTCTGCAGCACATATAAGCACATATAAGTATACAAGCACATACTTGTATCCAGAGTGTATATAATTAAAGAAATGACAAGGACAACCCAATAGGAAGAAAAGGAGAGAGGGGAGGGAACAAAGGATATGAATAGGTAATTCCTAGAGAGTGAATATGCCAATGGATAATCAATAAAAAGGTGATCAACCTTACTATAAATCAATGATATGTAAAATGAATAGAATCCACTTTACACCAACAGAATGAGGAAATGTTGCCAGTGTGAGTAACATTGACATAACTTTTGGAAAAGCAACTTAATAACTAGTAAAGCTATCTTTTGTAGAAACTAGAACAAGGAAATTAATCGCATTGCTGTTTATAAGTGGGGGAAAAGTGGAAAAAGATCAGTGATCTTTCTACTAGAGAAATGGAATAAATTAATCTACTCATGTAATTGGAATATTATACAACATGAGCTAAATTTTCCTGTTAATATGGATGTGTAGTCCAAACCAGTAGGACACATATATATTTATGTATGAATTTTAAAATATGTTACAGGGAATTGTTTCATGTGGATTTGGAGTCTGAGAAATCTCAGGATCTATAGTCAGCAAGCTAGAGATCCAAGAAGGCTATAGTTTATGGTATAGTTCCAATCTGAGTCCAAAAGCCTGAAAACTAGGAAAACCGGTGGTGAAAGCTGCAGTCCAAGTCCATAGGCAGGGGAAGACAAATGTTCCAGCTCAAAGACAGTCAAGTAGAAAGACTGCCCTCTTACTCTACCTTTTAAGAAAAATTAAAGGGACTGCCCTGGTGATCCAGTGGCCAAGACTCGGCACTCTCAATGCAGGGGACCTGGGTTTGATCCCTGGTCAGGGAACTAGATCCCATATGCCACAACTAAAGATCGAAGATCCCACATGCTGTAACTAAGACCTGGTCAGTCAAATATTTTTTAATTAAAAAAATTAAAGTTATTGATTTATAATAGTTTGACATATATATATTTTTAAAAGATTCCACATATAAGTGATAACATAGAATCTGTCTTATTTCACTAAGCATAATACCCTCCAAGTCCATCTGTGCTGTTGCAAATGGCAAATTTTCATTCTTCTCTTTGGCTGAGTAGTAGTCCATTTTTTGTGTGTATGTGTGTATAATACATCTTTATCTATTCATCTGTTGATGGACACATTGATTGCTTCCATATCTTGCCTATTACAAATAATGCTATGAACATTGCGGTGCATATTGTCTTTTCAAATTAGTGTTTTCATTTTCCTCTGGTTTATACCGAAGAGTGGAATCACTGGATCATATGGTAGTTCCATTTTTAGTTTATTGAGGAACCTCCAATACTGTAGCTGCACCAGTTTACATTCCCACCAACAATGTGCTGGGGTTCCCTTTTCTCCACATCCTTGCCAGCATTTATTTGTGGTCTTTTTGAGAGTAGCCATTCTGATAGGTGTGAGGTAATATCTCTTTGTAGTTTTGATTTGCATTTCCCTGATGATTAGCAGTGTTGAGCATCATGTGCCTTTTGGGCATCTGTGTATCTTCTTTGGAAAAATGTCTATTCAGGTCTTCTGTCCATTGGGTTGTTTTTTTATGTTCAGTTGTATGAGCTTGTTGTTGTTCAGTTGCTAAGTTGTGTCTGACTCTGTGACCCCATGGACTGTAGCCTGCCAAACTCCTCTGTCCATGGGATTCTCCAGGCAAGAATAGGGAGTGAATTGCCATTTCCTTCCGCAGTGGATCTTCCCGGACTGGGGATCAAACCTGTGTCTCCTGCACTGGAAGGCAGATTCTTGACCACTGAGCCACCAGGGAAGCCTTGTATGAGCTTACTTTACCTTTTCTATTTAGGCTGTCAATGGATTGGATAAGATCCAACCACAATGGGGAGGGCAGTTGCTTTATTCAGTCTACAGACTCAAATATCTATGTCATCCAGAAACACCCTCTAAGATGCACCAGGAATACTCTAACCAACTGGCTGGGTGTTCTATGGCCAACTCAACACGTAAAATTAACCTTTGCAAAGGATAAATATCAAAAGCATAATGTTGAGTGAAAAGGCAAGCTGCAAAAAAAAAAAATATATATATATATATGTCCCATCTGATGCAAAGTTACATTACTTGTTTAACCCAAAAATATATTTAGGGTATTTCTGTAGAAATACCCTAAATATAGAAACATACATACAGAAACATACAAGGATGGATACTGCCTATCTTTATGGAGGGAGAGTATGCATTTCATATGAAATTTTATTTTTGGTGGTCTTCAATAAGTTTGGAATAATTCATAATTTTTAAAAGTTTTTCCAATGTAAAAACAAGTATGTGGCATTTTCAGGGAACTCTATAATCTGTTGGAGTTGGACCAAAGTAGCAAGAGATGAGAATAAGAAGGTGGCTTAGGACCAGATTGTGAAGAACCTTGACTATCAGGCTGCCGGGGACCAGCCCCAGCTGATCCAGGGTATTCGAAGGAGAGACGGCCTAGGCGACTATTTATATGCTAATTAGAGATATAAAGAATAATAGAATGAGGATAGCTCAGTAGGAAAATTCAGTGGAGAAAAGAGGCTGAGTAGTTTGGTTTACGGGGGAGATCAATAAAACTTCAAGACAAGAAGTTTGCACCACTTACGTAGGCCGCAGGCGCCCTCTCGAATAGCGGAAGGTGCCTCACCCTAGACACCTTCTCGAGTGGGTCTTAGAAGCCCAGGCATAATCAGTAAGCGTGGTGGGTTCCGCGCTCCAGATGGAGACTCAGCTGGAAGTTAAAGGGAAGAATGACATGGGGAGACCAAGCATTGGTGAGCAAGGCCCGTAGCTTTATTTTCAACAGGGGCTTATATACCCTAAGTTACACATAGAGGATAATAGGGGATGCAAAGTCAGCAGTCTTTGATTCTTATCAAAAACCAGGGTTTCTTTCCTGCAAATTTATCGTATACAAATGGTTTAGGTGATTTACATCATCTTCTGGCCAGAAGGCCTATTAACATTTTATGACTCTTGACAAGGACTTATCAACAAAGACTTATTTTCTCTAAGAGTAATTATTTTAAGGTTTGGCACCATCTTCCGAAGATAAAATTGCATTCCTATAGGTCGGATGTGTAATGGGTTTACAACAAAGGAAAGAATTTATTACCTTAAGGGTCTAAAGTTACTAACACCAAGGCCACTACTTATTTTTTCTATATACCAACTATTAATTAATACATATTCAAGGATACAATTCAGGGGATGTGAAAACTTGGCAACAAACATTGACTCATCAATGAAATCCTTTACTAGTCTTATTCTGACAGTTTCTAACTCTCTGAGAGGCTCTAAGCTATTTGAATATCTTAAGCTTCCCGTGCCTCTGGAGGCTGGGAGACTGTAAACAATCGTATGCATAGCTGCAGGAGTCCGGGTAAACTTGTCAGGCGAGTTAGAGAGCCATCTGAGGGGTTTGGATTTAAACACTCCTAATTGCCCAGGAACTTTATTAATTGGAGCTGTAAGTTAACTCTTTGACAGAGAGAGCGAGATGGTGGTAGGGGACAGCCCCCAGTAAAGTCAGAGGTGAGAGCACAAAGCAATAAAGTAGGCAGACTCTGGTTTTTTGGGGGAAGATACTCGAGAATATCCGGGGAGACTCCCGAGGCTCGATCCCGCCTTTGCGTATGCCGAGCCTCCTTCCTCATGACCTTTGTCACGAGCGGAATGTCTCTCGCCGGCTCCCGGCATCAGGCTAGAGTTAAATTTTAGCTGGTAGATCATGGGAGGCACAAAGTTTTAAGTAGCAAGAGGAGTTTTCTAAAACTCCTCTTGTAGAAGGGTTATCCTAGGATTTAGGTGCTGACCTTAAAGAGGTAAAGGAAATGGCTTTTTTAAAAGGGGGCCTACGAATTGGCTTAGGTCTATACATAGTAAGGTTATCTGTACCACCTTCACCCCAGCCATCAGCATACAATTCTGTTTTTCCTTTTAGCTCAGTAAGGTCTCTTGTAAGGCAGGCCTCATCAGGAAGAGTTTAGCCATAAGCCCTAGGCCTATAGTAGATTAGGAATCAACCTTCACTCAACTGGCTTCTGTGAAAGATGTTTGGGAAACAATATGAAACTTTCTAGCAATAACATGACTTTCTTTGCTAGTAATAATTTATTGTAAGGAATTGTGGCTCGCACAGGTGTGGATGTATTCCTTGTGGCTGCTAGTAGTATGGCTGTTCTCTCCCTACAGTAGGGTTCCCAGGACAAGCTGTGGCTCTGCTACCAAAGCTGATCCTAACACAGAGTGGGGAGAGCTGTGGGGTCCCAAGGTCTGCCCATTAGTCCTTCTCTCCTGAGGCTTTGGCCTCTGAATAGTTGAAGAGACCAGATAAAAGATAATTCAATCAACATATATTTCTTTATGTACATGTAAACACATTGAAAATGGTAATAGGAACATACCAAACTGTTAACACAGGTAATTTCTGAGTAGGGAAATAGGAAGGGTGTTGGGTAGGGGGCGGAGGGACAATTATTTGTCTATATTTGAAAATATGTTACATTGAGGATATATTCATGTACCTTAAGAAACTTAAAAACTAGTAGATATGATACAAATGAACACTTTTTTCAAAACAAAAAACCTGTTGAAGCAAGTCTGGCAATATGTTCAAGTCAGTTAAAACTGAGAAATAAGTATATAAGTGTTATTTCTAAGTTCCCTCAGCTTTCATATAACTCAAAAAATATTTTTATTATAAAAATCAGATATGTTCATTGTAAAAAATGCAACTAATTAAGTACCTGACCTCTCCATTCACCCTAATCATTATTAACAGTTTGGTATATAGTCTTCTGGGACCACTTATCAGATAACCAAATGTATACAAATGTGTTTCTTTTAAAACAAAAATGAGAGATCATACCATACATATTCTGCTGGTTTTGACTGATAACATTCCATTTTATGAGTATACCATTATCTGTTAACTAATTCCTGAACTTATTTAAGTTTTTCTTTACTATTAACATAATACTGCAGATAAGACCTTTGAATGAATATATCGTACAGTTGTGTGGCTAGAGTCCTAGCACAGAAATAACTAGGTAAGAAGATATAGACACTTAAAAATTTTTTTTGATAGGAAAAGAGTATACAAACTTGTATTGCCATTCATTAACAAAAGATTTCCTTGTATTATTTAAATATTAAAAGTGCTGTGAAAGGGCTGGTTGCTTGGGAGTGTAAAAGAGGTCTTAAATGTCATGACAGGGAATCTGACCTTGACCCAGTAGCCAGTGGCTTTTGTCTCTATTTTTAAAGCCCATTACCTTGCACAGGCATTTAAGGGCATGTTTCCTGACATGACCTTGGGCTGTATCCTGAAGTTTTGTATGAAATATTGTTTTATTGCTTTTAAAGAAGGTAAAAATCTTCAGTTTTGTTTTTTCCCTTTGATTTGAAGGTTTCCCAGGAATATTTCATTTCCAAGTAGTTGAGGTTATCATTTATTTATAATTTTATTGGATGTGATCAGAGAATACTATCTGTAAAATTTCTACTTTTAAGTTTGTTTTAAAATTTTTTGAGTAGTTAAATAATCAGTGTTTATAAGTATTCTATAGATACAGAAAATGATCTATTCTATATTTATTATAAATACACATACTTGTGTATCAGGCTTGTTGTCTGTATTATTCATTTCTAATGTTTTTATTCCTCTAGTGGTGTTCAGTCCTGAACAAAGTATAATACAGACTCTCACTATAATTGTATTTTTATCCTGTTCTCTCTCTATTCCTAAGAATTTTTCCTAAGAAATTTTCCTAAAAATTCCTAAGAATTTTTCCTTTAGTTTCTTAGTTGCAGACAAATTTATGATAACCACCCTTCTCCATAATTTGTCTTTTTATATTACCAAATGATCTATTTATTCCATTTAGTGTTTTTTAACTTTTCTTAATATTACCACTATTGCTTTACATTGGTTTGCATTTGTCTGATACGTCTTACCCATCTATTTTCAACTTCTCTGTATTAGTGAGTATGTGTATTGGAAACTATATATATTTTGGATTTGCCTTTTTAGCCCAAATCTATTAGATTTTGTCTTTTAATGAGAGAATCCAGTCCATTGATACTTAGTGTAATAACCAATGAACTTAATTATATTCCTTCATCTTAATTTGACAGCACATAAGTCTATATTTTTAATTCTTTTTCATTAAATACATACAGTTCATGCTCAGTTTAGTTCAGTTCAGTCACTCAGTTGTATCCAACTCTTTGTCACCCCATGAATTGCAGCACGCCAGGCCTCCCTGTCTATCACCAGCTCCCGGCGTTCACTCAAACTCATGTCCATTGAGTCGGTAATGCCATCCAGCCAGTAATGCCATCCAGCCATCTCATCCTCTGTCGTCTCCTTCTCCTCCTGCCCCCAAACCCTCCCAGCATCAGAGTCTTTTCCAATGAGTCAACTCTTCACATGAGGTGGAGTTTCAGCTTTAGTATCAGTCCTTCCAAAGAAATCCCAGGGCTGATCTCCTTCAGAATGGACTGGTTGGATCTCCTTGCAGTCCAAGGGACTCTCAAGAGTCTTCTCCAACACCACAGTTCAAAAGCATCAATTCTTTGGCACTCAGCTTTCTTCACAGTCCAACTCTCACATCCATACATGACCACTGAAAAAACCATAGTCTTGACTAGATGGACCTTTGTTGGCAAAGTCATGTCTCTGCTTTTTAATATGCTATCTAGTTTGGTCATAACTTTCCTTCCAAGGAGTAAGCATCTTTTAATTTCATGGCTGCAAGTTCATGGGGTTCTCAAGGCAAGAATACTGAAGTGGTTTGCCATTCCCTTCTCCAGTGGACCACATTCTGTCAGACCTCTCCACCATGACCCACCCATCTTGGGTGGCCCCACACGGCATGGCTTAGTTTCATTGAGTTAGACAAGGCTGTGATCCGTGTGATCAGATTTACTAGTTTTCTGTGATTATGGTTTCACTGTGTCTGCCCTCTGATGCCCTCTCGCAATACCTACCATCTTACTTGGGTTTCTCCTACCTTGGACGTGAGGTATCTCTTCAAGGCTGCTCCAGCAAAGCGCAACTGCTGCTTCTTACCTTGGACATGGGGTTGCTCCTCTCAGCCACCGCCCCTGACCTCGGGCTCGGGTTAGCTCCTCTCGGCCACCGCCCCTGACCTCAGGTGCAGGGTAGTAAATACCAAACAATTGCTTGAATTTAGGTTTTGACAAGCTGTATTTGAAAAGACAGTAGGTACTCCAAGTGAAAATGAGGTAGGAGAGGACTGAACCTAGGCAGGAAATAAGACTGGACAGATAAATATTGGCATACTATATATTGGTACTCTATTAGAATTCTCCAGAGAAACAAAACTAATACATTAGAGAGAATAAGAGTGAGAGTAAGATTTATTTCAAGGAATTGCTAATACAACTGTAGGGACTGGTAATCCTTGAGATCTGTAGAGCAGGCCAGCAGGCTGAAAATACAGGTGAAAGTTGATGTTACAGTCTAAGATCCACAGGCTGGAAACTCAAGTGGGGTTTATATCCTACAGACTTGATGCAGAATTCCTTCTTTAAGAACTCTGTCTTTGCTTCTAGAGCCTGAGCTGATTGAGTGAGGTAAGATCCACAGGCTGGAAATTCAGGTAGGGTTTATATCCTACAGACTTGATGCAGAATTCCTTCTTTAGGAACTCTGTCCTTGATCTTAGGGCCTCAGCTGATTGGGTGAGGCCCATCCAGATTATGGAGGACAATGTGCTTTACTCCAAGTTGGAGTTTAATTACATCTAAAAAATACCTTCATGACAACATCCAGATTGATGTTTCACAAAACAACTAGGCACCCCAGCCTAGCCAAGTTGAAACAAATTCAACCATCACCCAGTACCATAGCAAATGTCAACCAAATATGAATGGATTATTTCTAAACCATCTACTTTGTAAAACAAATATTTGTTAACACTCATTTTACTAGCCTTAAATGCAATTAACATTTAACTTAGCACATGGAATTTTTAAAAATCAGCACAATATCCTATGGTAATATAAAGGATACTTTTTGAAAAGAATTTGTAATAAAATTATTTCCATACATAAATATTGGGCATAGTTATACTAGCACTCCGATGCTTGCACTTTTGTACATGCACCATGAATATAAGGGCTACAAATGGAGACTGATACTATTGTGTTTTGTCAGAGAGCCAAATGCCAGGAACAGACTCTGCCATCAGTGAAATGGTTTTTTTAAATGGTGAACAAAAGTTCTAAATAAAGCAAATACTGTACAGTCTCTCCTTCATTTCTACAGTAGTTGCATACCTAGAGAATTCAGAGTATACCAAAAACTGTACCAAAAATACTTTGTGGGAGGTTATATTCTCAGCTAATTATAAATTGTTTTTTCACTTAAATATTTATGAGGACATTTGATAGCTGTGTAGGACTTGGGACAGTTTGTTGTGCAAGACTATCCCAGGCACTGTAAGAAGTCTAGCAACCTTGGCCTCCACCTACCAAATGCCAGAGATGCTTCCCAGTCATTGTGACAATCAAACACTTTCACCTTTTCCCAGTCATTGCAACAATCAAACACTTTCACCTTTTCCCAGTCATTGCAACAATCAAACACTTTCACCTTTTCCCAGTCATTGCAACAATCACTTTCACCTTTTCCCAGTCATTTCGACAAACACTTTCACCTTTTCCCAGTCATTGCGACAATCACTTTCACCTTTTCCCAGTCATTGTGACAATCAAACACTTTCACCTTTTCCCAGTCATTGCGACAATCAAACACTTTCACCTTTTCCCAGTCATTGCGACAATCAAACACTTTCACCTTTGTCGTGTGTGTGTGTTTGAGGGGGGGAGTGCCACTTCTGCTGAGAACCTCTGCAGTAAATAATAGGAAGCTATCAAAAGTATTTTTCTCCCCTCAACTCTTTGAGAAACTGGAATAAAAAGAGAAAAGCGTAATGTTACATGCTCTCATATTTCCAATCCCCAGAATCAATACCGCTAACATTTTGTCTTACTTCAAATCTTATTTGTAAAAGAAAAAATTAATAGCCCTGTGATATGATATAATATATATTTGGTCTTAGTCCCAGGTTCTTGGCACAGAGCCTCTAAGACCTTTGGGAATCTGCAGAGTGATGTGTCTTGATTTGCTAGTGAGTACTCGTGGTGAGCCCCTAAATCATTTCAGGATGGAAGCTGGTTGCCAGAGGAAACAGACAAGACAGATTAGAAGGCTTGAACTTTCAGCCCTACTCTTTTGATCTCCTGGGAGGGGAGAGCTGCTAGAGACTGAGTTAATCATCAGATGACTAATGATTCAATCATGCCTATATAATGGAACCTCCATTAAAACTCTTTTAACAGTGGGGTTCAGAGAGCTCCTGGATTTAACATACTGAGGTGCTGATAGCGTGTTGTGCCCTAGGCATCTCTCCCATTTAGCTGTTCCTGACTGGTATCTTTTATAATAAACTGGTAATAATAGTTTCTCCGAGTTCAGTTATATAAGCCATCATAGCAAACTGTCCGGAGAAGGCAATGGCACCCCACTCCAGTACTCTTGCCTGGAAAATCCCATGGATGGAGGAGCCTGGTGGGCTGCAGTCCATGGGGTCGCCAAGAGTCAGGCACGACTGAGCGACTTCACTTTCACTTTTTACTTTCACACATTGGAGAAGGAAATGGCAACCCACTCCAGTGTTCTTGCCTGGAGAATCCCAGGGACGGGGGAGCCTGGTGGGCTGCCGTCTATGGGGTCGCACAAAGTCGGACACGACTGAAGCGACTTAGCAGCAGCAGCAGCAGCAAACTGTCAAGCCTGAGCAGGAGTCATGGGAATGGATCTATAGCTGTCAGGCAAAAGTGGGTAATCTGGAGACCCACTACTTGTGAATGATATCTCAAGTTGGGGGTAGTCTTCTGGGATTGAGGCCCTTAACCTGTGGTGTCTGTGTTAACTCCAGGTAACTTAGTGGCAGAATTGAACTAAGGACAGTGTCTGGTGAGTTGGAACATTGATTGGTGTGGGAAAAACGTATCTGGTGTTCAAAGTTTTGTGAACAGAGGAAACAGTTTCCATCTAAGGCCTCCTTCAGCCTCTACCCTGTTCCACATTACCTCACCCCCAATATAATGACTACTGTTGTCCTTACAATCCATTTTTTATACTTTACAACCACTTATGTATCCATAACAACAGAGACTATGGGTTTCCTCGTGGGTTTGTGATATATCTTCTCATATTCAATTTCTCATATATATATATGTGTGTGTGTGTGTGTATATATAGATAGATAGATAGATAGATAGATCTGTGTCTGAGTTTATTTTTCTATGCCATTGGTCTGTTTGTCTGCTCCTGTACTAATACCACAACACTTAATTACTATTAGCTTTCTATAGTGTCTTGGTATCTGGTAGCCCCAACCCATCTTCTTTCTTTTCAAAATTGTCTTAGCTCTCTGTGCTTTTAAAGATTTTTTTTTAAGAGAAAAGGTGGTGTATTCTATAGATATTTGGCCCAGCATGGGAGGGTAAAGGGTCAGAGAAACCTTTTTGGAAAAAGGATACTGTAAGATGGAAAGGAGGTTCCATTTAAAGAGAAAGCATGAACAAGCATGGAGACAAGAAACAACGTGCAACCACACAAGGGGTTTGATGTTACGAGAACCTAAAGGGTGAGGTAGGAACGTAAAGGTGGGTCAAATCTGAAGGACCTGAGGATGCACCATACTAAGGAGTTTGGACTTGACCATATAGGTGAGGGCTTCTTTAACTCACTTGGCTGTGATGGGTCTCAGTTGTGGCATGCAAGATCTTCAATCTCTGTTGCAGTATGTGGGATCTTTAGTTGTAGCATAAGGGATCTAGTTCCCTGACCAGGGATGGAACCTGGGCCCTCTGCATTGGGAACGTGGCGTCTTAGCCACTGGACCACCAGGGAAGTACCCGAGTCAGCGATTCTTAACCTGATGTCTATGGTTGAGCTTCAAAGAGATCTGAAGCAGGAGAATGCCATGATCTCCCTTTGTTGCCAATATAGATCTAATTATCAGATAACAATGCAGCAAATCTGATGAGGTAAAGATTGGAACTATGAACTAAAAATCTGCAAAAGTGTAAGCAAGAAATGACAAGGGTAGAACTGACCAAATGGATGTTTAAATGGTAAAAATTAGTAAGACAATTACTTGGTTGGCAGTAGGATACAGGGAATAATGTAATAAAACCCCTATATTCCTGACTTAGATGATAGTTGAAAATAAGGGGGAAAAAACACGAGTAGGTCCTGGCGATACGAAGAAATGCTTAGTTGTAGACATGTTATGTAAGAGATTCAAGTGGATATAGCAAGCAGCTGGTTGTTATCTGAAGCTCAAAAGGTAAGCCTGGAAGATGCAGGTGTGGAGGGCAGCAGCAGGTTTGAATAGGTGACACTTCTTGTCATGTACCAGAGTATTAAACTTAATATGAAATCTCTCATTCAACTTCAAACCAGTCTTTTAAATTAGGAACTACCACTGAAGCACGCGTATCTACTGAGGAGGAGGAAGAGGGTGAATTAGATAACTAAGGGAACAAGGTCTGGGGCTAAGGGTAAGGCTGGAGGCAGGGGCGCTATTAAGAGGATTGGCTCTGGGTACAGGCTGGACAGGGAAGCCGATTCGGCCAAAAAGGAACAGATGGGAAGAAAAGAGAAGGAATCCACAGAGCTAAAGTCTTCAAGTCTTAAAACAGTGAAAATGAGAATGTAAGAAAGCTCCTCAGAAAGGACTACTTTTATTGGAAGTGGCATTGGGGAGCTGAGAAGGCAGTGAAGTCCTTCATTAGCATGTCCAGAAAGGATGAGAGGAAAAGGGTTGAGGATAAAGGAAAGCTGAGTTTCTAAATCCTGGAACAGGGCTTTCAGGTGATAGGTTTAGGAACAGAGAGACAAAAGTCAGAGCAGTGTGTACACGAGAGCAAAGAGAGGACAGGTGTCAAATAATGGGGGTTATTTGGGCAATTACCGAGAATGACATGAACAAGCAAGTCTCAAAGCTCAAAATGAAATGGTAAGTCTCTCTTCATAGTTGGGTTTTACCTCAAATGCTGTTCTTTCATATCCTCTTTGCAAGAAGAGAAACCGAACCTGATGCTTATACCCACTGTCCCTAAGGAGATAGACTGCATTACTATAGGCTGCCCAGAAGTCCTTCACATTTTTTAAGAACTATCCCTCTTCTACTTCATGCAATTTTGATACAGCTACTAAACAAGAGCCTCTGCCTCCCTTGACACGTGTGGCCATGCTGACCACAGAACCCCATTACTTGGACATAATAACTGGTCCAGAAATGGCCCCTGACCGAAAAAGAGCTTTGGTCTTTACAGAGTCTTCTCAGGGGATTTATACAGGTGCTGGGGCAGTCTTTTCATTGAGATCATGAGAGTTGAGATTACTATTCCTAGAACTAGTTAATAGGCAGAGCCCAAGATATGGAACTCTAATCCGTGACTAGAAAATGGGTAGTCAAGGTCCCACCTCTGTGGTCCACACCCTATTCAAGTAAACAAAAGCACCAAGACACAGATATGGCAAAGTATTTAATGTCTATAGGTGTGCCTCACCCTCCCATTCCTGTTTTGATTTGATAGCCTCTCCAAACTGGCTGCACCACAGAAAACATGGGCATTTTCCACAGAGCAGAGTTTGAAAGCCAGTAAGGCCCTGGTCCTCTTGACTCAGAAACGATTGCAGGTGCAGTCTTTCCACAGCATGCCTCAGGCCTCTCTGCTCAAGGAAAAAAGCCCCCCAGTTCTATAGGGCTCCTGAGGTCTTCTGTTCTTCTGCAGCCTGGCGCCGGGAGCTGCGCCGCTGGAAATAGTGGTAGGCTCGGACACTGCAGAGGTAACCCCCGTACACAGTGAGGAGCATCATGGAGGTGGAGAAGGTCTTGTAGCCAATGTCAGCTAGTTGCTTGGCAGTTGGCATGTTGTCCCCTATAAAGACAGACTGGATTTAGACCCAAGGATAAGGCCTCATCTGCCCAGCCCCCTCCCCTGCTTATCTGGCTGCACTGTATTCTGAATAGCTGCTACTCACATGGCAAAGTTTGGTAGCTCAGCTGGTAAAGAATCCACCTGCAATGCAGGAGACCCCAGTTCAATTCCTGGGTTGGGAAGATCCCCTGGGGAAGGGATAGGCTACTCACTCCAGTATTCTTGGGCTTCCCTGGTGGCTCAGCTGGTAAAGAATCTGCCTGCAATGTGGGAGACCTGGGTTCAATCCTTGGGTTGGGAAGATCCCACGGAGGAGGGCATGACAATCCACTCCAATATCCTTGCCTGGAGAATCCCCATGGACAGAGGAGCCTGACGGGTTACAGTCCATGGGGTCAAAAAGAGTAGGACACGACTGAGCAATTAAGCACAGCACATACTGGAAGATATTGTTGGGAACTCTTAAGATTCAAAAGGGCAAACAAAGTCTGCATACAAGGTACAGAAACATAGCTCAAACCAGGTGTATATGAATGACATCACAGCTAACACTTGACCCTCCATGTTTATGGAATGAAGCGACTGGTATGGACCACCTAGAAATGTTCTTAATTGGTGTATTACTTTAGGCACACATCAGTTTTTCTGGCCAGAAAGGAATTAATGGAAATAGCCAGAGATTAAATATTAGCAGTATATTATTCTGTCATAGGAGCCTTCTGGGCAATATCCAATTTGTTTTCCCATAAAATCATCTTATTTATGGCTCAGATTCCCAGGTTGGTCTTCAAGCATCTGTTAAAGCCATAGTATCCTTGAAGTAGTGCCAATAGTATGTTTATATTGTTTCAATTAGACATAACCTTCTACAGCATTAATTCTAAGTTTCAAACATAAAACCAAGAACCTATCCCAAGGGCTAAAAACAAACTTACTGAGGCCCCAGCAAATGTTAACTCACATGTGCTTCAGATAAATTACTTCTAATTTGTGTTCCCTGGATAGTCTGAGCTAGGGAACAAGAGAAAGAATCTCTCATCTTGAACAAAATGTTCCTCAATCTGGGACTCTGCTGAGAGAATTAAAACTCTGACTGCAGTTAGTGAGAATAGGTTTCTTAAAAGTAAAGAATTTGAAAGAAGAGAAGTTCAGAATTAGCTGGTTGAGGGGATCTCGAGTAGGGTAAGATGTCTAATTACTTTCCAAAGTAAGTCCCATGAGTTGAATACTGCCTTTGAGCCAGTCCTTGAGGGTGGATCCCAATGCTGAGCTGAGGCACAGCTTCCTTGAATCATAATTCCAAGTGGCTATTGAAAGTAACATTAAATAATGTCAGAGGAAGAAAACCAAATGGCACAGGGGCAAGATAAGAAAGGGATGTTTTCAGGTTATTTGAAGTTTGAAAGGCCTCTAAGCTGTGAGACAGAAACACACACACACACACACACACACACACACACACACACACACAGGTTATTTGAAGTTTGAAAGGCCTCTAAGCTGTGAGACAGAAACACACACACACACACACACACACACACAGGTTATTTGAAGTTTGAAAGGCCTCTAAGCTGTGAGATAGACAGATACACACATACACACACACACACACACACACACACACACAGCAGGACACTAAGGTAATAAGCTCCCAGTTGGCAGCCTTCAAACTCCAAACTTATTCTTTCTCATCCTATCCCCCATTATCCTGGCCAGACACTAACCACCTCTTCTCAGAGCTGGAGGAAGAAGGCTGGAAATAGGATGGTAGATCTTGCCTAGAAGAGTGATAGAAGATCTACTGATGAAAATTTTCTAGAATCTCTTCTCCTGTCTAATCCAACTTGAGATTTCTATTTTCAAATTAACAAAAACTCTTCAGACCCTGAGCTAAAGCAGGGCAGTAGTAAAGGAGAACACAGATGAAGAAATTATTCTGGAAGTAGAACAAGGCTTATTAATTGGATGGGCTAGGGCAAGGTTGATGTATCTGCAAGTTAACAACTGAGGAAACTTTATGGAGTGGGATACCGTTAAAAGAGAAGAAACAGGTGTGTCTATATGTGTGTATGGGGATGGTGGTGGAGGCAGGAAGCGTCAGCCAAGATCATGAATTGGACACGTTCAAGTTAAGATGCTTAACGCAAAATTCACATGATGATGTCTGCCAGACACGTGGATATACAAATATGGAACAAATCCTGGGAAAGAGGCTAGGCTACAGATACATATGGAAATAACAAGTGATACCAAATTAGAGGATAAAACCAAAGAGAGTGAAGTCAAGGGAACACCAGTTTGAAGAAAGAAAACAATTAGGGAAGGAAAACAGGTAGCAAATTCCAGAAACACGTGGAATGCTCTTTCATTTAACCGTGACAATGGTTGAAAATCACTGCTCTATCAAGTTACTGCCACTAACAGAGGTATGCTTTATCTTTCGGGTATACTGGGCCAGAAGGAAAAAGGCCCATGAACCCCAACATGTCTATGCATTTTTCTAGGATAGAAACAGATGATTAGAAGGATCATAACCCCCTTTCACCCCAAAGATAAGAACCGATGTTGTGATTTGCTGGTTAAGGGAATGGCAATGATAAGAATAACACAAGGTCAAGTAAATTCTAGTTTTGTTTTGCTTACTGATAAGGAGATTTGAATGTTTTCAGAGAAGAAGTTCAATTCAGTCACTCAGTCGGATCCTACTCTTTGCGACCCCACAGACTGCTGCATGCCAGCCTTCCCTGTCCATCACCAACTCCCAGAGAAGAAAAGAAGAAACTGGTGGCTAAACTGAGTGAGGTGGGTGGGATGGAATAAGATCTAGGATGGCCCAGAAAAAGAGGAAATTAGAAGTCCAAGTAGAAGGATTAACCTTGAAAATGAAAATTTTTGAGGTTAGCAGGAGAACCTTCTCATCTATGGGGCATCGGGTTTCTCAATAAAGCTCAAGGGTCTGTTATGGGGTTAGACTGGTTTCAGAATAACAACAAAAAGAAAACAAGAACCATAATGAAAAATGACACAAGGGTGTAATCTATAAAAACGTTTTCAAATTGTGGCTCTTTTTTCTTTTTCTGCCCCCTGAACACGGGAGAACCTCAAAGCTCAGATCTCTCTCCTCTGGAAAACTCATTTCCTCAAATGGGTCCATGCACCTTAGCTTAGATTTACTACTCACTTATCTACCTTTCACTCGGGCTATGTATGAAGGCTGCAGAGAAGGTGGCTTCTGTCCCAAAGGAGTTTATGGTTTGATGCGGATAAGCTGTGCATCCCAAATTCTGTTAGACAAAGTAGAAGACAGCAGTGACTAGAAAAAAAGAGGCATTTTGAGACTTCAGTGACAAAGCGAGGGCTCAAGAAAAGTTAGCAGAAAGATGGAGACGGGCGGGCAGCAGTCGTTAGAAGGATTGCGAGGATTTACGTCAGTGAAGAGGGAGGGAGAGATATCCCAGGAATTGAAAGCAGCAAAGGAGTGGAGCCAGTTAATCGATAAACAGGAACGGGTGCCCGGGAAAGCTGCATTTCAGGGCACAGCGGACTACAAGATGAGAAAGGGTCAGAGTTACTAGAGTCAGAGCGTGGAGGACAAAACGCTTGGTGGAGTCAAGGCCTGACAGAAACCTACGGCCTCGAGGAGGATGCTGGGCTGGAAGCAGCGCACGATACGCGGTAAACCTCAAGGACACCGAAGACTGGGCATGCGAGGATGCGGTAAGCAAAGGCCGGCCCCAGCGGGAGCGCCTCAGCACACCGGAGGCCCGGGCTCCGGCCTGATTCAGGGCGTACCTGGATGCTGCCGCTCCCTACCGTCCGACCGAGGCCTCCAGCCTGCGCGACCTCAGAGCGTAGACGGAAGCGGCACCCGGGACCAGAACGAGTAAGAAGAGTGGCCCAGGAACAACACTGAATGCTGAGGCGCTATTGGTGCCGAACACCACCCTTTCTCCCGCCCCCTCGCCCCGCTTACCCTCTAGAATTTGGCTCCCGACGAGGGTAGAGCCCTGCGCGTCGGACGCAGCATAAACCCGCCCATGAAGGCGGGAGCCCGCGCCGGTGGCAGCTCTGATTGGTTGCCGCCTTTGAACTTCCGACTTCCGGGTCAGGCGCCTTTAGTACGCATCCTCAGACGAGTCTTCCTCTCGGAGAGGCCTGTTGATTTCTGGGGGTTGTAGTCATTCTTCACTGAAAAAAGGTCTTTGGCGACCCAAGTTCTGTAACCAGAACTTTTAGGATAATCAGTCACGAGAGAAAAGGCGATCTTTCTCTCCAACTCTGAGGAAACCAGCCAATCCTCAGCCTGTGGCACAGTGACGTCTCCGGTAGCTAGGTAGGTTCTCTCGGAGTCAGCCCTCTGAAGGGGACTGTGCGCCCCCTACAGATTGGAGCTGCCCTCTTCCCCGCCGCCGGCCCTTAAGCCCAGCTCAGGTAGGAATCCGACCCGCACCGCGAGGCTTGGGCCGCCCAGGACTGCGGCCGGTGTAGCCATGGGCACGGAGTGGGCGCAAAGGTCGCATTTCCGTAATGTTTCTGTCCCATATGTGACCTCCCCGCTTGCAGGCGGCGTGATATAGCCCCAAAGCGCCTGGAAAGGATTGGGGGGGATGCCACTTGGGGAAAGCGGGACTGCGTGGGCACCCCAGCAAGGGGCCGGGAGTGGCTAGGACAATCGAGGAAAGATTTCTTTTTTCCTTTTTCCCGTGGCATGATTGCAAACATACGCATGTAGTGATGCACACTGCACATGCACCGCCACGTGCAGTTAAGTGTCCTTCCCCAACTTGTTTCTGGAAAAACCAAATCGGTTTTTGGATAGGCAAATAGGCCTGATTCAGAAGCCTCAGATTCAGTTAATGGTGAACAAAAATAAGCAAAGGTTTCTGACTCTCCAAGAGGGTCGCAGCTGCAGCCTAGGGAAGGAGCTGTCATTTTGCCCTGACTTTGACCTCCTAGAGAGGCAGTTTCTGGATCCAGTCAGCACCAGACCTGGGCCCAGCCTCACTGCCTGACCCAGGAAGCTCTGCCCTTCACTGGTGAGGGTGACTCCTCTTCTCAAGCACCTGCCTGGTTTGTCCAGGAGTAAGGGAAGATTAACTTAATGCTGGCCAGAGCCAGTGTGCCAGGCACTGCCACACAGGAAGCTGAGACCCTCTGCTGGACGTGACAGGAGCCCTTGGGCTCTATTTATAGCCAGGGGCTCAAACTGCTGACCTGTGACATTCCCCTGCTGCCTCATTCCAGCCTGGAGCAAGGCCACTGCCAAGCACAGACCTCTCCTTCCTCCTCTCACCCCAGGGGGTAGTGTGGTTTGACTGTTTTTCCTCCTCCATGAATTTCCCAGCTCCTGAGGTGCTAGGGAAGTCAATACTGCATGAGAAGGCCTTCCGGTGACAAAGGAGAGCTGACCTTGGAGTGTCAGGACCACCAAGATGGGGACCTGCTCGTCCTCCCTTACCCACTCTTTGGCCCTTTGGCCTCCAAGTACAGGTGCTGATTAGCTGCTCTGGCTGTTCTAGGGGTAGCTGAGAATTGGGTATAGGGTTTAGGAGGAGGTAAGGATCCAAGATGTCTTGGGGAGACAGCAGCAGGAGGGACCCAGCTGACACCTCCCCCCACTAGAGCTCCCAAGAAGGGAGGCAGGGCAGTTACAAAGGTCAAAGGGAGCAGGGTGATCTGAGTTTGCTATGAAAAGGTGTAGCTCTGTCAGCAGATTAAGTTCCTGCTCCCCAAAGAGGGTACTGGCGGGGAGGGTGAGAGAGGCTTGGAAAGGTCACGCATGGTAGGGAGAAGCTGGCAAAGAACTAGGGACCGGGAAGTCCCGAGGGAGAATGACAAGCCCCATGGCCAGAGATGCCAGCGTGGCAGCAACCCTGGTGCCAGGGCAGCCTGGGGGAGGGGGAAAGGGGAGATGACCAGAGCTTTCTGAGGACGCAGATGTTGCTAGGAGAAGCTAGAAGGCGGTTGTTTGAGATCTTTGTATTTTGTGAACAAACACTGAGAGATCCATTGATGCCCTGTGGGGCCTGGCAGAGGTCAGAGCAAAGGGGTCCCTGGCGCCATGTCAGCTCAAAAGCCCAGACCCCTCCCTGCAGCCCTTGCCTCATCCCTCTTGTAGCTGAGGCATGGGGACAAGAATTCTGGTCTATGTGAGGCAGCACGAAGCAGCCCTTGCCTTGCCTCCCTTTCCCTCCCCTCCTCCCCCGACAGGCCCAAAGCAGGCCACTCTGGGGCTGATTCTGCCCCTCTCACAGGACAGGGAGAAAGCTCCCCATTTGGAGAGGGACTAGGCAACTCCATTTCTGGTGAGATGTGATGGCCGAGAGGTTGTGGGCTGCTTCAGGATCTCCAGGCAGGAACCCGGGCCCTCAGCCTCCTGTCACTCAGTGAAAAGCTGAAAAGACGCTGCTCGTGGGGAGTCCCGGAGCTCCTGGTGGCCAGGCACCCCAAGCTTCTGCCTGTCTCCATTGATAAAGAGGCTGCCTGGCCTGGGCCTCAGGCCTGCTCACACATGTTCTGGATGATTCTGCAGGCAGTGGATGAATTCCCCCACTGGCTGGTTCTCGTAGCATACCTTGTACACAGCTGTGAACAGAGGGAACCTAGAATGGGGAAGGACAGAGCCAGCTTGGCCTCCAGACAAGCCCCCAATCCTCCAGCCCCTAACCCTGTACTCCCTGCTTTCCCGCCTTCAAGCTCAAGCAGACCCTGGCTCTCAATTTCCAACTGCTGAGAATTTGAATTTCCTAGCCCTGGGTTTTAGGGTCAGGTTCTTATTGCCCGTCTCCCTATCATATTGAACTTGCCTGCATGATTTCCTGGCATCAACTTTCTGTTCCAACTTGGCAAGCCACTTAACCTCTCTGAGCCTCACTGTCATCAGCTGTAAAAGGGAGTCAGTATAACAAAGTAGTGAAGAAGTGATTATGAGTTATGTGAAGGTGCTCAGTAAATGCCAGTTTCCTTCTTCCCAGGCTGCTCCTTTTACCAGGAGGCTTTACCTGACCAGTCATGAGCTGATCTTTTGAGCTTGTTTCGAATTCTCTTGCTCTATGATTCTTTCTCAAATCAACAGAGCTCTGCTCTGATCAGTTCATCACCCCCACTGTCGCTGTGCTCCCTGAAAAGAAGACTGTCCTTTTCTGCACACCTCACCACCCAGGACAGTATTTGGAGACAGAAGGGATGGCCTCAAAGAAGTGGCTTAGACTGAGGGTGATGGACAGAGAGGCAGGACAGTCACAGAAGCTTATTCCTGTCCACTCACATAGCAGAGGACAGCAGAAGGCCATGTAAAAGGTCCTAGCAATGTGGTATAAAGAGCACTAGACTGGAAAGAATTCAAAGACAATGCACTAGCTGGGGACAGTGGGCCCACTAGACCCTCTCCAGGCTCTTGGCTCTGTCTGCAAACATAAGAAAACCTTTCCCTCTCTGCCTACTTCACATTGGGCAGTGAGGAGGGTTCAGGAAGATGATGAACGGGGAGAGCACTTCTGGCCATGGTTCCCTCAAGAGTGAGGCTGGGCCCGACACTTACTTGTCCACCATGCCTTTGTGCTGGAGGATACTGTGCAGTTCCCGGGCTGTCTGGGGCCCCTGCAGCTTCTGTCCATTCAGCATCTCTTTCTCCAGCTGCTCAATGGACTGTGAAAAAAATAGGACGGGCAGATGGAAATGGGAGAAGGGAGTTGTCAGCGTGAGATGGAGAGACTGGGGCTCTGGCAGGAGGTGGGTCTTAAGAGGAAAGAAATGGGAATGTTCACAACAATCTTAATGTTTGTGCTCAAGAGATGCCACAAGCCAGGTTCCTCTGCCTTAACACCTACAGGGCCCACCCTCCCTGCTCCATTCTCCCTAGGGCCCACCTTTCCTGTGCGGGCGAAGGCCTCGGCCACCTTCCGGTTCCGCCCTCCGTAGCAGGTAGTGATGAGGTCAGCAACACCGCAGCTCTCCAAGAAGGTGGCAGAGGACACGGAGCCACTGCAGAAGAGCTTGGCGAAGGCGATCATCTCCATGAGTCCCAGTCGGATCACAGCTGCCTTGGTGTTGTCGCCAAAGCCCAGGCCATCACAGAAGCCAGCCCCAACGGCCACTATATTCTTTGAAGAGTGGAGTCATGGGTGAGAAAGGATCCCTCCCGCAGGCCCCACTTGGGACCCTCAGCACTTGCCTCCTGCTTCTTCCATCAGCCATGACATGCCCCCTTCCTTCATAATGAAGGTGGGTGGGCTCCTCAACTCCTTCCACTCTTGGTTTCCCCCCTTGCCACTCCCTTCTTTTAGCCTGGACTTGTGCTTCCTGGCTCCCCAGCCCTGCCCTATACTCCATCCTTGAGGACTTTCCCTGAAAACCAGTCTACCTGGCCCACCCATCCATGGCTGTTTTATGTCCCTGATAGTCATCCATAGCTCTGTCTGGGAGCCAGAGTTCTGGTCATCAGTCTGTCTGGGTGTCCTGGACATCTCATCTCCCGTTACCCTGGGTGCTCTACCAGGGCATCTCCTCTTTCCCACCAGACCAGCCCTTTGAGCCAGGGATAGGGTGTCCCACAAGGGGCTACAGAGGAAAGGAAGAAGGGAGCCCAGTGTCTGAAGTTAAGCGATTGCAGGCCTGAGTGATCCTGGCTTTGCTTCTGCAGTGCTTCCCATGTGTCCTGTACTCAGTGAGGATGGGGAGTGAGCACCTGGAGTCCCAGCAACGTTGTACAGCTAAGCTAGGCCTTCTTTCAGGACCTTCTCCCCACCCCATAGCTGCCTCTGTGCCCCTCTCACCTTTAAGGCCCCACAGATCTCTACTGTGTCCACCTCCTGCACCACCGTGATGCGGAAATTGGGTGTCTGCATCAACTCTTTCAGAAGCTGTCCATGAGCCTGGTTCTTGCTACCTAAATTGAGGAGGGGGTAGGGCTTTAAGAAAGGGCTCTTGACTCTTCTTCCCGCACCTGCCTGAAGCAGGACCTACAACTCTTTCCACAGGGGCGTCCAACCCCCCTCATCTCTAATGCTGGGGTCTTCTTCCTTCGCCTGCCTTCTGGGGAGAAGATGGCTAGGTGGGTGGGAAATAAAGCCTGGGGAGGGGATATAACTAGAGTTGCACTATGTATGTAGGTGGGTGGGGGTCTCACCAATGGTTGTCTCACAGAACTTCTCATCAGCCACCTCGTTGGCAATGTTGGCCCCCATCAGCACGCTCATGGGGATGCCAAGGCGCTCCCCAATCACTTCAGAGATGAGCTTCAGCCCCTTGGGGCCTTCGTCTACCCCCTGGGCACAGGATGGAGCTCAGGACAGGTGCCTTTTACCCCAACTGAGGGCTTCCCACCCAGAAATCCTGCCCCTTCCAAATTCACTGTGCGTCAGTGTCCCTCCCCAAAGGTCCTCCCCTAGTCCAGCGCAGCCAGAGCTTGCTGTGAGGAGAGCAGGTAGCATTTTCATGTGAAAATGAAAGCATCCCCAAATCCTCCTGCAACCTACTTCTCCGAGGTAATGTACCCCTCCACACCCCTGAACACCCCACCCCCGAGTACTCCAAACCAGCTTCCATCCCTTCTCAGCTCCTCAAACCAGCCTGCTTCTCATATCCCCTAGGCATCCCTCGTACATCTAAATTCCCTAAGGCACCTACCTCCAGATTGACACTTTATCTACTCCCCAACCAACTTCCTCTTCCCAGTGGCCCCCGGCATCTGCTTCCCCAGCCTCCCCAAAGCGAACTCTTCTCTTCAGAAAATCCCTGGCCTACTTGTGCAGTTTTCTGTCTCACTTCACCAACCCTGAGCCCCACAGCAGGTGGCTGTACCCCCTTCCACAGGAAGGTGTCTCTGGCACCTTAATAAGAGACACGCCAATGGTGTCGGCCTTCAGGTGGCCCTTGAGCTGATCACAGATCTTGCCGATGAACTGATGGGGCACCACAAAGATCAGGATGTCGGCATCCGCTGCAGCCTGGACCACATCAGGGACAGCCACCTGTGGGGGTGACCAGTACTCATGGGCCTGCCAGACTGCTTCTAGCCCCTGTGGAGCCCCATTCGGGAGATCTAGGAGCCAGAGTGAGGCTGGTGGGGAAGAAGGACGGGTAGTTTGGGGGTTGAATCTGGAAGGGCTGAACCTGGAGGAGCAAGACACTCTATTCTCTCCCCCTCACCATTATTTCTTCTACACTTCAGCTGTCCTGGACTCTTGAGAGCTCCTGGAAACCTCCTCCCAGCCCTCTCCTAACCCTTGGCTGTGGGACAGTGAGATCTGGGCTTGGCAGGAGGAAGAGGACAAGTAAGATTTCATCACCCTGCTCCTTAGGGCCCCCAGCTGGGAATGGAGAGCCCCAGTCTTCCTGCTCTCTTCCCTGCTCGCCCTTTCTAGGTGGGGAGTAAGCCACATGGATTTGACCAAAGACCTTAAGTCCAAGGAGCAGTCTCCATGTCTGCTAATCACCCAGTGAATGAGTAACAGGATTAGAGCCCGAGGCAGGCACTACCCGAACCCCAAGTCTGGGAACCAAAGAACCTGCCTTTGGTTGTCATGGAGACCAACTTCCTCATCTTTTCCCCCTCCCTTTCCTCCTGGGAGCCCACCGGGCAAAGTGGAGATGCAGGGGTATGCACTCGGGTTGTCCTCAGTCCCAGAGTGCTCTGGGAGCTGTGCACGAGGGTACCCTGTGCCCGGAGGAGCCCTCCTGAGATGCTTCTCAAGTCCAGTGGCACATGAAACGGCCCCCGCCTGGCAGGAAGCACCCCCTCCGCTTCCCTCTCCCTTTCTACGGGGTGTTGGGGCTCACCACATTGGGGGGCAGCTTGTGCCCTGGCAGGTATTTGACATTCTCGTGCTGTGTGTTGATGATCTCTGTCAGCTTTCTGCCCCCGATGTCTTCCTCAAACACCCACATGGTCACCCGTGGGTCAAAGTGTGCCAGCTGGGCTGCATTGCCACCCACAATCTTGGCGATGGCTGAGCCCCTGGCGGGAGCGGGGAGCACAGAAATTGGAGGAGTGAGGCAGGAACAGTGGCAGGGGAGGGGACAGTGCTCCACCTCAGGATATCACAGTATCCACTGGATTATTTACTTGCCACCTCCCTTGTCACCCCTTCCCCTATGACACCGTGTCTCTAATAAGCAGGCAATAGAAAGGAGACTCAGTCTCCCTGACACTGCTGCTTGAGAAGGGGGCCAGCTCTCTGATCTCCCAATACTGCCCCCCACCCCCAACCCTACCCCTGCCACCCATGCAGCTTTTCAGGCAGGGAGTCCTCTGGAGGCTCCCTTCCTGTGGGGGAAGGTACAGGTGCCACTGCCGAGAGGCAAGGGCCAGGAGGGGTCGGGGTGCCCTCTGTCCTGGTGGGGTAGGCAAGAGACAGCAGCGGGAGCTGGAGCACTTCCTGCTCACCAAGCCTCCCTCCCTGACTTCCGAAGACTTGAGGGAGCCCCCCTGCCCTCCAACACACTCCTTGACAGAGCTGCTTACCAGTTGCCAGAGCCTACAATGCAGACTTTCTTGCCGGTCATGGTGCTGCTTCTCTGCCTGAGCCGCCAGCTGGGTGCCACTCTCCCCAGCTCCCCTGCTGGCTGGGAGCATATAACTCCAACACACGTGGGTGCAGCCAAGCCCCGCCCTCCAGGGGAGGGAAGGCGGGCACCCAGGGAGACAGAGTCTGGCAGGGCCAGGGAAAGGGGGGGAAAGGAGAGAGACAGGTGGGGAACAGGAATGGGGCACAGACCAGGCCCACTTTTCCTCTTCGGTTTGCCAGCTGACGGTGCTGGCAGGCTTCTTCCCTTGGCTCCAGCCCAGGTCCTCACCCCCCTCCCTCCCCACAATGGGCTCATCTTGAGGTCTGCCAAGAGCAAGCCCAGATAAGGAACAAGTGACCAGTCTCCTGCACTCGCTTCTGTCCCCTAGCCCTGGAATAAGCTGTATTCAGTCCTAGCAGCAGACACAGGCATGCTTGGTTTTCCAAGGTAGAATTGTCCCATGTGATCTCCCAGGACCCCCAAAACTGCTCTGCAGGTTTATCCTCTGGCAGCGATGGGTCATGTGTCACTGGTCCCACTCCAGCTCCACTGCAGCGCTGGCGTGAGGAAGGTGGGGGTGTGAGCCCCTTTATGCAAGGCGAGGCCACACAGAAGGTGAGGGGAGGGCCTGCTTTGGGGCAGCCGAAGGATAAGACGACCCCGCTAGCCTGAGAAACAGAACCCATCAGTGGGCCTCTCCTCACCTGAATGCCTTCCAGAAAGGAGGGCTGCTGCTGCTGCTAAGTCGCTTCAGTCGTGTCCGACTCTGTGCGACCCCATAGACGGCAGCCCATCAGGCTCCCCCGTCCCTGGGATTTCTCCAGGCAAGAACACTGGAGTGGGTTGCCATTTCCTTCTCCATTGCATGAAAGAGAAAAGTGAAAGTGAAGTCGATCAGTCGTGTCCGACTCCCAGCGACCCCATGGACTGCAGCCCACCTGACTCCTCTGTCCATGGATTTTCCAGGCAAGAGTACTGGAGAGAAAGGAGGGCAGGAAGGGTTAAAGTTGGACGCAAAGTGGTCCACAAGTCTTTTGCAGACTCTGGGCTTGAGGAGGACAGGAGAAGGAAGGCAGCCCAAGTGTTCACTGTCCTTGAGAGGCACTGAGCTTCCTTCACTTCTCTCTTGGGTTTCCCAGCTACTACCATGCCAGGGGCTCCTTCAGATTAGTGGCTATTTTGCAGAAGCCAGAAAGGGGAGGGAGGCAGGACCTGGGGCAGCTGTGACCTCTGTAGAGCCTTGTGGTCTCAGATGCTGTAACTGAGTGGGGTGTGTGCTTTTGGGAGGAGGGAGAATGCAAGGGGCACACTGAGTAGCTCGAGGCGCTTTGTTGCCCACAGCAACGTTTAAGCGGGAGCTTCGGTTTCTAGGCTGATGTGGAGAGCGGGGCAAAGGCCCCCAACGCTCCAGCTGTCTGTGCACCTTGGCCTGGAAGGCAGACACCACTGTGTGCTCACGTGCCGACCTCCTGGCTTGGCCGACTGCTGAGTGGGTGTTTCCGTCCCCCTGGGCTGTTGCTGGCCGCAAACTGTGATAAGCACTGGGCCAGAGGGGAGTCTGTGTGCAACCACTGAATCAGGGTCAGTGGCCCTGAGAGCAAGACTGGGGAGAAATGGTTTTCTAAGTTCTAGGGACTGCCTGGAAAAGCCCACCATACTCTGCTCCCATGGCCAGGGAGTTCCCTTACAGGGACATAAATGAAATCAGTAGCTGATTGTTTCTCTTAGGAAGAAAATTAAGCCTACTACAGAGCCAGCTTCCTGCAGATTACTGTTATTGCACTGGCATCGAGAAAAAGGCACCAGTGCCAGGCTGCCAGCTGGGAGCTCCGATTACGGGTGATGAAGAGAAAGAATGCTTCTGTCCCTGGCACATAGGATGAGAACCCCAAAGAATGGATGTTTATGCATAAAATAACCTCCTGTTTTTGCCTAACTGCTTCCATCTCTCATTTTGTCCCTACCATCATTTTTAGTAGTATGGAGACAAAGAATTTGTTCATTTATATAGGAATGAAGTGTGCAGAGATTCAGAATTGGCTTGTCACAGGAACTTATCTGTTACACAAGAGTTCTTTTCCCAAGAGCAAACTGTATTTGCTTGAAATTAATAATGGTTCATCAGCCATTCATTACACATGTAATTAGCCTGGGTGAAAACAGATGCCATTTCAATGTCCTTGACATCAATTTTTTCCACTTCAAGTTATCACCCACACACACTTCTCTCTGCTTTTCCTACTCAAGTCTGATAAACCCCCACATTCCAGACTGCGAACAGTGGTTGTATCCTTGCTGGGTTTGACTGCACATAGGCAATACTTGAGTATTCACATCCACGGAGGCAAAGGTTAACTTTTTAGTTACAGTTTTGAAATGTGATTGCCTTCGTCCTGAATCCTAAATTCCCTTCTTGGTTAGAACCAAGCTAGATAATGGCACAGAGGAAGAAAGGAAAGAGCCACCCGGTGGGAAGCAAGCCTATTATGACGGCGACAGAGGCAGAATTTCCCGCTTCTGCTACTGGGAACCAATCCTGAGGAGAGTGTTAGTTCTACCAGTGAGGGGTTGGCCATCTACAGTACAAGGATGATTGGAGAGCACGTCCATGCCAGTCTTAAGAACCAAAATCTTACTCAGGGTTGAGAAAGTGGACCCTTAGAGTGACAGGCACAGAGAAGACAAACATCTCCAGCCCTGATACAGCCCTGGCCCGTGTGCAGATGGGAGCCCTGAGCACTCGAGAGGCTCAGGGTCATCGAGTGTAAGGGATCACAGGTGCCCAAGGATAGTGCATTTGAGCCAGCGGGTGCCCTGGGGAGCGCAGAAGGGCAAGGAAGAGGATGGCAGTGCCACTGTCTTGTCAGAATGTTCCTTAACAGGAACTGAGGGCAGGACTCAGATGCAGTGATGAAGCCTGCTAATCTCAGCCAGCATCTGCCCTGCTTGGACCACTGGGGCTGACAGAACAAGCTCTAAGGTAAAACTTTGAGACCCATAGGGTAGAAACCTTATTTTCCACCACATCCCCAGTGCCTGGAACCACAGATGGCGCACAGCAGGTGCTCAATAAACACTTGTCAAATGAACAAACACCATGAGCATGGCTAATGGCACTGGGAACACTCAGGGAAGAGCTCTCCATCAGTACGGAGGGGGACCCACTCTTCAGAAGATTCTTTTATTAAAACTGGGTGACATCGATAAGGGGGCAGTACAAAAAAAATTTTGGTCCATGAAAAAAACATAATAATTCAGTTAATAAAAACAGTTATCTTCAACAGGGACACTGTAGGAGTGCTGAGCTTCCTTCTCATGGTTCCAGCCTCAGGGACAGAGGTTGTCCAGTGTCACTGTGGGGAGAACCTTTCAGGGAGGCGGGGATTAATAAGTGGAAGAAGATGAGGAGCGAGTCCTGCTGTACCCAGCGTGGAACAGGCAGGGACACAGGGCTGGGGGATGTGCTCGCAGGAGCCTGAGGAGGGGGTGGGGAAGCAGGGGCTTTGTCAGTTCTGCAGGTTTACAGCCCATGCCGAACGGAATTCCCCCTCTGTGCCCAGCTGTCTCCCACCCTGCTGTGTTGAGTCTGCGAGCCTGGGATATGCTAACTCGGGGGGTGATACAACCTGGAAGAATTTGAGGCGCTCCTGGAAAGATGCAAAACCATCTCAGTTCCAAGGGGCCAAGATCACACAACAAGGTCCTGCTGCTACCTGAGGGGTCTGAAGCTTTGAGGGCAGGGGCTGGGGAGTCACAATCCTGTGAGGCAGGGAGAGGGGAAGAGTCACAGACCCGAGTCAGAGCTCTCTCCAGCCCTAGGCGCTTTCACTCCTCAGTGCCCTAGCAGTCACCAGCGGGTGTCAACTGGGCAGACAAGGGACAGGAAGACAGGGGTGGCCCAGGGCTTTTACCCGTTTGATTGCAGGCCTGTTTCTCCAAGAAGGGATGGGGGAGGCAGGGCGGAGTGAATGAATGAATCACACCTCCACACTACAGCAGAAAGGAACAGCCTCCGCTGGCAATGACAGCACCCTAGGTGAGGTCCCCGGGGCTCTGACACGGAAAGGCAAGATTCCCCCACCCGAATGCCCTCAGTTGGGACAGACAGGAGGGAATCCTCAACAGCAGCTACAGGGAGTGTGCTGGGAGGGAGCAATACTACTAGAACAAACTCTAATACTGATGTGGACCCCCTGTAAGGGAGGAGAGAAGCACTGAGACAGCAGGCCCCTCTGGAGGGCTGCGGACTGACCTGGGGCTCAGTGGAGCCCGAGAGCCAGGGTTCCTTTAGTGCTAGAGAGCAACAAGTGAAGGGAGAGTTTGCTCCAAACCTGTGGAGGGAAGGAAGGAAACTGGATTCTGTTATCAGGAGAGCCAAGATCAACTAGCTCATAGAGTGCCCCCAGGCCTGAGTCGTGGAGAAGGGGCTACAGCTCCCAACTCCTGGGTCTCTGAAGGGCAGGATCAGTGTAGCTGGTCCCCTTGAAGACCACTTGGCCTTAGGCCCAATCCATTCAATGCACTGATTACCACTACAGGTTCTCTCTCTAATACTATCTAGAGGTCTTATGCAGACCAGGGGAGGGGAGAGGCACATGGGAACTTTGTGGGGCAAAGGGAAGCTGGGGATAGGAAGGGATGGGGTGGGAGAAGAGGAGAGCCGGTGTCACGTGAGACCCTCTTCATTCTGGTGTTGTCTTAGAACCGACAGCATCCCCTGGAAAGCCCCAAGCAAGACCAAGGCAGGTGCCACGAGGCAGGCAGCACAGGGCCCAATAAAGAAATCGTTGCAGCCAAATCAGGGCTGTGGGAGAAGCCCTATGTATTTCGGATCCCCAGGGCTTGCTCTAATTCTTGTCGTCTCTGCTGCACCTAAGGAAAAAATAGTGGAGGGAGTGGAGGATGAGACAAACCACAAGTTGTTCTTGACGCCACTGACCCCCACCAGGTGCAGACCTCTTGCCTTTTGTCAGTCTCTCCTCTGCACCCTAGGTGCCTACCTTGGAGTAGAAATATCGACACACGGCCTCCTGGGCCCAAGGCTGGAAGTAGAACTCTGCTCGGCGCTCCTCCTCTGAGTTACCCACCACATCAGTCATGACCTGAGAGAGAATGGGAAGCAGGAGAGAGAACAGGCTTGTTTCCTTCCTTGTCGTCTGTTATGGACTGAACAGTGTTCCCTAAAAGATACTGAAATCCTAACCCCCTGGTACCTGTGAATGTGACCTTCTTTGGAAATAGGGTCTCTGCAGATGATCAAGTTAAGATAAGGTCGTTAGGGTGGGCCTAATCCAATGATGGGTATCTTTATAAAAAGGGGAAACTCAGACACAGACAGACACGTAAAGAGGAAAGACAACGTGAACACACATGGAGAACACCATCTGCAAACCAAGGAACACCTGAGTGACTAAAAGCCAGGACAGAGGCCTGGAACAGACTCTCCCTCCCCACCCTTGGGAGGAGCCAAACCCTGCTGACACTGTGACTTCAGGCTCTAGCCTCCAGAACTGTGAGACCATCCATTTCCCTTGTTTAAGCCACGGGGCTGTGGTACTTTACTACGGCAGCCGTAGCAAACTACTAAAACAGCACCCCAAGCCACCCATGCTGTGGACAAGTCCCTGCCTTGTTCAGGGATCCTTCCTGGCACCCCCGGCCCCTGCTCCTCTGGTCAGGCTGACTGCAGTCAGCACAGGACAGGCGAGAACTGAGGGCGCGCCTCACGTACTGTGCTCATTCCTACCTTCCTGCTGAGCTTGCGGTGCTCCTCGCTCTGGGAGCTCCTTTCAGAGAGCACCCCTCCCTCAAATCCCAACTTCTCCAGAAAGCCTTTCCAAGCTATCCTAGTCTCACCAGTCTCCCTTCTCCTTTGTTTTATCTTATTGGTACCGGTGAAATTCTGATAATGTCGTACATGATTTACTACTTTTAAAATCCCATTAGCTTGGTTTCTCAAACAGAATGGATGCTACTTTGAAAGCAGAGGCCGAGTTTTGCACTCTGTATCCCCTACAACGTGCACAGTGACAGCACACAGTAAATATGAGATAAACACTTGACGGTTTCATTTCCACTTCCCTACTGGAACACGCTGAAGAAAGCCTGGCCCCTCACCTCCCTGGCTCTCCGCCACATGCCACAGACACAGAGCAAACGCGTGCCTCTCAGGCCCAAGTCTCTCTGGACCTGTCCCTGGTTCTCTACCTTGAGGTCCCGACACTGCGACTGAAGCCAGTCATTGATGAAACCCTGAGGGTCTCTGGCAAAGCTCAGCATGAACTCCCGCTGGGTCTTCAGCTGATTGATAGTCTCTATTGTCTCATGGATCTGAAAGGAAGAAAGGAAGGAAGTTCATAACATTTCCACGTTGGGGAAAAGCAAAGTTAAGTGGCAGGCAGTGTATGACTTCTCCTTGTGCCTCTCCCAGCCAAGGAACAGAATGCAGCCCAAGAATGGCACTGCTGCCCAGGGCCCCACCTGCTCTGGCGCTTGGCGCTGTCTGTCCACCGCCCGTGAGTGAAGTTTTCCTTACAGTCTGCACCATGTCCACTGTGGATGACACTACATGGGAAATTTTTAATCCACAGCACAAATGGGCCTGGAAACTCTCAGGCAGAAAAGGAGTGGTACACAGGGCTGTCTCTGTAGCTGTGGTCCGTGGGTTTTGTTCACTGATACTCCATGCTCTTCCTGGCAATTTCATCTACTTGTATGTCTTCCAGCACCACTGACAGGGTAACGAGTCCCCAGGCTGCAGATCACAGTCCATTTTCTAAGCTCCTACTAATACATCTGCTTGACACCTCAAGGGACCTTAAACTCCCCAAAACAAAATCACTACCTTTTCCCAAGACTTGCTTCTCCCGCTCCCAATCTGAAGGAGTACAACTGCACACTCCAGCTGAAAACCTGGAGGTCTTCATAACAACTCTTCTCCCTCACACCTCACCCCACCTCTCCATCCAGTGTCCAGACCCCTACAGTTCCACCTCAACACCTTCCAAACCTAGCTACTCACGTCTGTCCTCACGATCAGTGCTGTACAGTTAGGCCCATACCATATGTCATGCGCATTATTGCACCAGCCCCCACCTAGGCTTCCTTCCCCCAGATCCGACCCCCTTACAGTTCACCTCCCACCGTCCTGCCAGTGAGCGTTCTAAATAAAACAGCACCAGGCCCTCCCATTTTCAGGACAAAGTATAAACCAGTTTACCCTGCCTCAAAGTGGTTTCAGGACTAGGTTCCTGTTTCCCTCTCGTTTCTTCTCCCTGGCACCCCGAGCTTTATCTAACACAGTGAAGAGCTTGTATTTCTTCACTATGCCAGGTTCTCTGCTCACCTTTGGGCCTGCATATACCCTGCTCCCTCTTTCTGGGCTCCCTCTGCCCCCCACGCCCTTAAGTACCATCATCCTTTCTCCCCTTTTGTTGACTCCCATCAGTTCAGTTCAGTTGCTCAGTCGTGTCCAACTCTTTGCGACCCCATGGACTGCAACAAGCCAGGCCTCCCTGTCCATCACCAACTCCTAGAGCTTGCTCAAACTCATGTCCATTGACTTGGTGATGCCATCCAGCCATCTCATCCTCTGTCATCCCCTTCTCCTCCTGCCTTCAATCTTTCCCAGCATCAGGGTCTTTTCCAATGAGTCAGTTCTTCGCATCAGGTGGCCAAAGTATTGGGAGTTTCAGCTTCAGCATTAGTCCTTCCAATGAATATTCAGGACTAATTTCCTTTAGGATGGACTGGTTGATGTCCTTGCAGTCCAAGGGACTCTCAAGAGTCTTCTCCAACATCACAGTTCAAAAGCATCAATTCTCTGGTGCTCAGCTTTCTTTATAGTCCAACTCCCATGTTGACTCCCATGTCCTTTAAGATTAGGTTGGGGCATCACCTCTTCCAAAAAAGCCTTCCTGTCTTCCTTTGTGTTCCCAGAGCCTTTCTGGCTTTACTTGCATGGACTATGTCTAATAATGTTCATGGTAATAACAATAGAAGCAGCTGCTGCCATTTGCTTTTATGTGCCAGATACAAGGTCATGTCTTCACATACACTGTCTCATTTAATCCTCATAACAACTTTAGAAAAATAGGCATTATGGTTTCACAGATCAGAAACTGAGGCTCAAAGCTATTAAGAGGTATAGTTAAGAATCAGAACTTATGTGTGTCTGGCTCCAACCAGCACCAGAGTGCCCAGCATATACTGAGTGTCAATATATTTTGAACAAATATCAAAAATCAAAGAAGCCAAGAAGCTGTGATAGAGGGCTGGTGACACCCAACTATCCAGGCCATGATCCCTACCTTGTTGTCTAGAGTAGCAATCTCCTGCTGGCTGGCAGTAGACAGCAGAAAAGAATTCATCTGGGTCTTCAAGGTATCATCCACTTCCACATCAATGTCATAACAAGCTGTCTTTTTCTGATCATTCGGGTCAACACTGAGGAGGAAACCAAGGGGGCCTGGTAAAGGACTTGTTCCCTAAGACCTAATTACACAAGTCTTAGACTGAAGAGCAAGGGCTGACTGCAAAAGGGTACCAGAGACCTTGTTGGTGTGACAGAAATGCTCTATACTCTCCCTGTGGTGGTAGCTATAGGACGTGCACATTTGTCAAAAATCATCAGATTTTAAATGGGTGCAATATATTGCATATAAGCCTCAGTAATAACGGTAAAAAGTCAAATGGTACAAAAGACAGACAATGAAAAGTAAGTTTCTCCTTCCCCACAAAGAAACCACTGCTACAGTATCTTCACTTATTAAACTGACTCTGAAAATACATTCAAGTAAATACACACCACACAAAATACAACATGGCCTAAATTTAATCACATGAATATAGGACAAACTAGCTTCTACTGACCCAGCGTATGGGTTGTAGGAATTACTATCAGCTGAGTGATGATGGTTCAGGTCTAGTGAAAGGAAGGCTTTCCTGGAGTTAATATGGAGTAAGGGAAAGAAGGCAAAGACTATGTAGAGCCAGAAGACATGGTGCTTTGAGGAGAAAGTGCCTTCTTTCACTCTGTATCTGCCTAGACATGCCTTGTTCACCATCTTCTGAACAGAAAAGCAGACAGAGGTAATGGAGCTGGAGTCTCAGAATGGAATGTCCTACCACCCAGAGAAAAGACAGGAGTTCATCAGTGATGAGCTGATAAATTCTAATAACTGATTCTCCAAAAGAGAAAAAGAACAAAAAGAAAAAGCCTGACTTGGAGCATTTGCTAATTTCTGTGTTTTAAATATTCTCAACATGGTTGATTTCAAGATGCCAACATTATTATATCACTGATCGAGGAACTGGGAAGGGATGTGCAGTAACATCTCATTAGATAGTATTTCCACCACACAGACAAAATCAACAGAAGTAACTTCGAAAACACACACACCAGGATGTGTATGTCAGTGGCTCAGTCGTGTCTGACTCTTTGAGACTCCATGGACTGTAATTGGCCCGGCTCCTCTGTCCATGGAAATCTCCAGGCAAGAATACTGGAGTGGGTTGCCATTCTCTTCTCCAGGTGATTTTCCTGACTCCGGGACTGAACCTGGGTCTCCTGCACTGCAGGCAGATTCTTTACCTTCTGAACCACCAGGGAAGCCCAAACACCAGTAAACCAACATAATAACTCAAGAGATGATGACTGAGTACATTTACACTTATTTTTTATATAATGTATTTAATCGCAAGTTTATGTAATCCTAAATAATGACCGTGTTTAACAACCTGCTTATCATTTTCCTAAACTCTGAGAACTGACTTGTGCAGGTGGTGCAAGCCAGCTCCAGCACACCACTGCCTTGCACACACACACTTACCTGATGACATGATTTATGATAATGGGCTCAGGTGGCATAAGCAAGGCATGGAGCCGTTGGGGAATCTCTGAGAACTTCATACGCTGAGACTCAAAGATCTATGGGAAAGAGGAGAAGCAGCTAAGAGTACAACTAGTGCTGCAGTGGACTTGAGAAAAGAATGGAAACTTTTCTTACCTGCTGGAGGTACTTGTCACAAATGACAAACTCCCGCTCATGTGGGTCCTGGAGCTTGTGTGTCTTAATATATTGCCACAGTGCTTGAATGATCACCGGACGGGTCTGGGTGTGGATGCCCAGGAGCCGAGCCAGACGAGGGTCTAATTTAAACTGAGGAGGCTGGAGAGAACGAGGGTATAGAGGTGAAGCTAGTGAGCTGAGTCTATGTGCTATTATGGGGCACCTGGTGTGGCCATACATTCATGCCGTTCAACAGGCATTCATGTTGTGCTCTCTCTGGAGCAGAAAAACAGAAGAGGAACTCAGAAATGACTAAGACCCTATCCCTTAAAGATATTTAGGGAGCTAACAGTCTGATGGCAAATTACCTGCAACTAGACTTAAACTGCCTTGAAATGTCAGACTGCTGATGGGATGGGGTTGAAAGCTGGGCCTCCTCAGGGCAGCACAGATACCTGGTAGTCCAGCATCAGCAGGACAGTGCACCGCACATTCACGTCTCCTGGCCGTTTCACCTGGAAGCCGTCCGTCTCCTGGGTAGTGGCGGTCCTGTGCCACTACAGAGAGGAAGATGTCAGGGGGTGCTCTCCCAGAGGAAGAGCTGGGGTGGGAGGGAAGAGCTTCTGTAATGACTGAATTTTCAACTTTGATTAATGAGGCTACTGGAGAAGAGCAACAGCATGAGACATTTTAAAACACTGCATATGACTTTGGGATTCCTGTCTATAAGTAGACGGACATTTTAATTCTGATTGCTCAGGGTCACATTTAAATTAGCCTGTATTTTCAGTGATAATTTTATCCACAACATGGATAATATACACATGTACAGTAAAATAACGTAGCTATCATCTACTGAGTACTTATTATGTGCCAGAGTATTCTAGGACATGTACTTGGATTATCACATTGAATCCCACAACATCCACATGAGAGAGGCACAATTAAACCTATTTTACAGATGAGAAAACTAATGCTTACAAGAATGAAGCAAGCTGCCCAAGGTCAACAGCCAATAAGTGGTGGAGCTGTTATCTGAGCTCTGGTGTGTTGGAGTCCACAGTCCACATTCTCAGGCACTATGCTCTACTGCTATAAAGTTAAATATATTTACAAATTTCTATTGATTCTATGACTTACTTCCCTTATTAGATGGTAAAGACCTTCCCATGTTTCTTAGTGGTTGAGGTTAAGGGGCTGCGGCTACACTGGCAAAGAAAGGAGCAGGTTAAGTTCACTTGGAGTGCTAGACTATCTCATTCTGGTTTTGACTGTATCACAAAGAACACTGTTGCTAGCATGGTCTTTAGAACACTATGTAATCAGGCATTATAATAAAGAATTTCTGATGATTTGGAATGTGAATCTAAACAAAGCAGGAACCAAAAGCAAGCAGCAGAGGCTGTAAAAGTAGCCTTGCTGCTGCTGCTGCTAAGTCGCTTCAGTCGTGTCCGATTCCGTGCGACCCCATAGACGGCAGCCCACCAAGCTCCCCTGTCCCTGGGATTCTCCAGGCAAGAACACTGGAGTGGGTTCCCATTTCGTTCTCTAATGCATGAAAGTGAAAAGTGAAAGTGAAATCGCTCAGTCGTGTCCGACGCTTAGCGACCCCATGGACTGCAGCCTACCAGGCTCCTCCGTCCACGGGACTTTCCAGGCAAGAGTACTGGAGTGGGGTGCCATTGCCTTCTCCGAAAAGTAGCCTTGGTAAGGACTAAATCCTAACCCCCTTAAACAAAGCACTTGTTACCAGGAAAAAAGATGAATGGCGTGTGGATAGCTACATCTCACCATTCCTGGCATGTATAAAAAGCCTCCATTAAACTTTCTCTTGAGAGTGGGGGCAGCGATCAAGATAATTAAATTAAAAAGGCGGGACAAGTCAGACTATAAGAACTCTTGGGTCCAAACAGTACCAAAACCAAACAGCTAGTGCCACCTGGAGGCCAATGTGCAAACTGCACTGGAGGTACCCACCCCCACTCCCTCCCTAGACATTAAAGTTTAGCTCCCAAGTCCATCATCCTCTACTGATAAAGTCAAAGTCTAGAGAACAGAACTACTCACTTCTACCAGATGGTTGTCTGGTCCATACAGGTCTTTGTCCAGTTCGATCACCAAGGATTTAAAAAAAGAAGAAAACTTCCTCTTTTGTTTGGTGGCATCATATTTGGACAAGGCAGACTGGAGAAGAGAGATGAGACGTCGTGTTAGAAAAAGCCAGAAGAAATTCCCTAAGACATAGTCCCGTAAACAAGGAACCCACAAAGCAATGGGAATAAAACTCAAAAATGTCTTCTGAGTGTATCTTAGGAGATGGCAAGGTAGGTGTCTATTAAACAAGTTGCGGTAGCAACAGAACCCTGAAGCAGCAGCCTATAACGTGTATAGGGTCATTGCCTTGCCCACCTCTTTTTCCCAAGGGAAACAATGCAAGTTAAGCCAAACATTTACACATAATAAAGCGAGTCTGAACAGAGAAAATTCTGACTCTAGAGGAGAAATGAGTCACAGGTAATAAGCAGCCAGAACAAAAACAGCTTTATTTGGATGACACGACACCACTGGCAGATGGACTGGACCTATACAAAGAAAACGGAGGCTGACATTGACCCCTGGTTCTTCTGAAAAATGCTTTCATACTGGCTTGCCTGTGAACAGCTAAAAATAGAGAGCCAGAGAGTATAAGGGAATGGCAGGTGAGCTTCTCCAAGGAGCTTCTGGGGTGGGAAGTTTGGGGGCTATCACCTGACAGCTGATGTTCCCCATGAAACAACAAAGAGCTTGTCAGAGAAATCAATCCCACATAAACTGCAAGCTGTTTCCAATAGGAGCTGGGAAGACAGAGAGGGCACAGCAGAAATCAAGGACCTCAAGGACTCAGGGAAGAAAGCATGGCCCAAATGTTAAGTGCAAATTCATTTGGTTTAAAAGAAAAAAAATAACTGAAAAATCTGCAGATACTGCCAAATCCAATGGCTAGCAGCATCAGGAGAGAGGTAAACAACAAATCAAATCCCAGGACAATAAGGTTCTCGATGTGATACCACAGAGAGGGCCAATATGTGGGAGCCAGACACAAAGAACCATTGTCTGTTAGTGCAGAGAACACAGTGACCCTCTCCCTGCTGTTCCCAACAGGAGCTGTAAGCACCAGTCAGGCTTCCTGCCAACCAGACAATACTGATTGTTCCCAGAAGCTCCCACCCTAGACGCCGACCACAGTGGACCTTGAACTCACATCCTCCAGGAGCCGTCCTTCTACCCGAAGTTCCCAGGAAGCCACCGTCCCTTCCCCATCCTCGGCATCTGACTTAGCCGGATTGAAAGTGTTAGAAATGAAAATTCGCAGCTTCCGTTTTTGCTGAGGAAGGCAGAAACAGGATTGACAGGAGGCTTCAGTGGTTTGATGTTGAAGACAAGGGTCTCCCCAAACCCGACAATGACTCCTAACAGACTGGCTTACTGTCTACCCAGTCCCTGGGGTGGTTGGATGGAGATTCCAATGAGAAGAGGAGCACAGGCCACTGGCCTGAGTGCAAATGCATTCACCGGGATGCCAGGTAGACAGTCATGCAAGATGCCAGGTTCCCAAGGTGGCAGAGGAGTTACGGCAAAAACACCAACAGGGTATATTTCTGGTGCAAGAAATATCAAAAGCCCCTCCCCCTTTGCTGTTCCGTTCTTATGCTTCTAATGTAATTCTCAGTTCGTAGGCGGAAGAGATGTAATTTAAATGCCAAGGAAAGCTGTGCTATGCCTTTGATTTCTCATCCTAAGCCTGCTGAAGGTTCCCGAGTCCTCTCCTTTGGCTCTCTGCCTAGTACTCTCCTGTGTTACCTTGATGGGACGTTTCAAGGCCTCCTGGATATCTAGCCGTTTCCTCATGATAGTCTGGTCCAGTTTCCTTTCAAAAGCCAAGAGATCCATATAGGCCTGGGATTCTGGTACCAGTTCACGAATCTTAGGGAACAGAAAGATATCATTGGGATCTAAGGCTGACCATCTCTACTCTCCAACTCACCACACCCTCAAGAAGGTCTATAGCCTGGACTCACCCTTTGAGGTAGAATTTTGTCAGCCATCTTCTTTTTTTTTGCACTGTTTGGAATAAATACTGTTATCAGGTTGGGATGGAACTAGCCAGAACATGAAGACAGGCTGTCAGCACCTCCATTTATAGTAAAGTGAAGGAACTGCAAAGCTTGTCTCAAATCAAAGACACCCCCGCCCCTAACAAACACGAAGCAATTATTTCAAGAATGAGCACCGTCTGCTGACACAGCACTGCCACTTCTCTGCTCAGGTACCCCAGCACCTGCATCTGCACAGGCCTCCTCCCTCCCTCCCTCCACCCTGGGATCATCTTACTTGTGGTTCCGATTTTGGACCGCCTGCTGCTGGACCTGCTGGATCTGCTGAGGCGCAGGTCTCTTGCGGGACTGGTCCATCCCTGACTGGGCCAGGCCAGGTCGGACTGAAGGGTTCCCCCCATAGCCAGGGGGTCCCATGGAAGGTCCCTGAGGTGTCATTCGGCTGCCTGGTAGCATACCTGGTCTCTACAGAGGGGAGAGGACCTAGAGATGTCATGGCTTCCCCTGCAAATCCCACCAAGAAAGGGAAAGTGGGGGAGGCCTGAGTTCTTTGAATGAAACAAGGCAGTGGGGTGGGGTGGAGCACAATGGTGAGGTGGGAGGAGAGCCCTCTACCTCTCTGACATCTAAGTAGTTGGAACTTCCACTCTCCAGCCCTGACTCCACAGGAGAATATAGCCCCAAAGCAAAGACAGAGAGACTATACTCAAATTCTCCCCCGTCTATTTTGTGTCTGGCACACTGGACATCTCTTCTAGTGCCATATTTACTCAGAGAGTACTGTCAGGCACTATCTCCTCAGAAGCTGACCTCAATTTGCCAGCTACACCTTCTGTGCTCCTGGGCACTGGAGCTGCCTAGGCCATTTGCACTCAAGGTCTCACAGGCCCACGTTTGGCCTCACTTCGTCCACCCTGGTTTTACATCCTGACTCCCCAAGAAAACAATGCCTCTAGGAGCAGGTGGGGATGCTAACAGCCTCCCTTCCCTTCCCCGCAGCGTCTCCCCCGACCCCAACTCGGCGCCCGAATCCCTCCCGGGCGCGTCCCTCCTCCTCCTCCTCCCCCCACCCCTGTCACTCCCAGGCCCCCGCTCGGCCCCGCCCCCGGCCCGCGCGCCCCTCCTCCTGCCCCACTCACCGGATAGGCCGCTCCAGGCATCGGGGAGCGGTATAGCCCTTGACCCGGCGCCGGCCCCATTCGCACCGGAGGCCCCGGTGTCCCGCCCGGGCCCAGGGCAGCCGCCGCACCCGCCCCTCCTGAGGCTCCGGCGCCGCCGCTCGGAGCCACAGACTGGAAACCCGCCCGGGCCGCCATCTTTCCCGGAGCCGCTGCTGCAGCTGCACAAAGAACCGGAACCGGAACTCCCCCCGCCCCCCCGCGCGCCCCTCGCGCGCCCTCCTGTCCGCCCGGCCGGCCCGCCGGCCCGGGAGGCTCAGGGCAGCGAGACTGTGGGCTAGAGGGGGGCGACTAGGGGAAAAGGCGTGTGACCACTCCCTCCAGCCTTCACGATCCGGGAGGGAAAACCATCGAGAAGAGCTCTGGGATAGAGAAGCCGTGCGAAAGGGCGCCCCCAGGCCGACGGAGGGAGACAAGGACCTGGAAAGGGGGACCACTGCACCATCCCTACGCGAGGGTGATGGAGTAAATGCTTTATCTTGGCGCAGTGCGTTTAACTTTCCAAACGCAGTGCGTTTTTCCTTTCTCTTCCGGTTCTAAGCCCAGCACGCTGAAGAGAACGCACTGTTTATTCCATTTTACAAACAGGCGAGGTGAACTCAATAAATAACTTGGTGAAGTCAACCAAGTTAGCAGTAAAGTCGAAACCTAGGATCCAGATCTTCCGGTTCATAGTCCGGGGCTCATTCCATAAAGTTCCTCAATAACTACAGGAACTTCAACCCAGCTTTGCCCCTGACCTTTAACCTAAACTGCTACCAGATTTTAAGCTTATTTCGAAGTGTGACCCTTCCTCCTCGCCAAAGAATCCTTTCTGCTAGAACTTCTTTTGGGGATCTTTGTTGCCTTTGACCTCTTCCTCTTTCCCTGCCCAGTGGTTCAAACCATTCCTAGTGTGATGGTCAGCCTGTCCCATCCCAGGAGGACCAGAGCACCCCTGCTCCCGCCTCCTTACTCCTCCCCTGATTGTGTGGCCCCAAGCCAAAATCAGCTCTAGACACTTAGTGGGAAGGCCTAAATACTATTCAAATAAGAGAAGAACGACATTGAAGAAGAGATGGTTAAAACCCAGTTTATTAGACCAGAGGCATGCGTCACCTATAGCCCTGCCTGCTGTTCCCCATCCACTGCACACCCTTTGGCCTTGCTCCTGCTTCCCTCTGGAGAGGTTTGATCTCTAAGGAACTCCTGGGAACCAAGAGTTGCCAAAGATCCTATGGCCTCACTCTCCAGCTCCAGGCGAATGCACAGATGACCTGCCACAGGTCTTGTTCTGGGGTTGGAGGCTATGAGGCAGCTGGACAGAGAAGGCCTGGGAAGGGGCAGGGCTCTGGCCTGGGAGGAGGGCCCTGATGGAGGGGGCATGGCAGGTCCTCTATCTCGCTGGTTTCTCATTAAGGGAGGAAAGGAGGAACAGAATAGCAGAGCTTTCAATGTCCCCTCTAGGTCTGTCTCTTTCATTCCACTATCAAACGGTACCTCACCAGAAAAGTATAAGGGGTGGGCTTGGGTATTAGGTGAGCAAAGAGGCCTGGGCATCCAGAAGGAGACAAAGGCCGCTGACTGAAGGCCTCTGCCGGTCCACACCCTGCTGCTTCTGCTGCAGTCATCAGCTCACAGCTCCCTCTTGCCTTAGTGTGCAGAGCAGATCTCCATCCCATGGGTGGGGGCTCTCGCTGTAGCAACCCCTTCCCTGGGGAGGCTGCAGTCAGCCAGGCAAAGGACAGTGGGGTGGGTGGAGCAGGGGAGGGAATGTTAAGGCTGCAGGGAAGGCAAAGGAAACCCAGGCTGGGGGGACAGGGTGAGGCCAGAAAGAGGCAGAGCTTGTAATTCACAGCTTCCTTTATGTCGCCACCGAGACAGTGCAAAGGTTACAATGCGCGTGTCGTCTCCTTGTGCTTCTTAGAGGGATGTGTGTACACAGTACAGACACCAGGGGAGAGTCCAACTCTTTATACAGGAGAAGGCATTCAGAGACCAGGGAAGGGGTGGAAACACAGAAGGGGAACTTGTAGGAGGGGTGGAGAGGGTTGTTCTTAGAGACACAAGGGGATGAAATAGAGACAGAGTCGGGGAAAGTATATACAGAGATATAGCAATATAGAGTCTGTATCGTATAGAAATAGAAAATGCAGATGAAGTTGTTGAGAGAAGCAAATGTTTCAGAAGAGGACTTAGGAGAATTCCATAAGAAAATTTATGGATGTGGCCCTCTGCAGGGGCCTGGGGGAGAGGGACCAGTGAGGTTAGGCACCAGTGCCCGGCTCCCTGAGCTGGAAGCCAACCAGCTGGATCTCTTATGGGACAGCAGAGGAGGGCTGCCTCTTGCGATTTCTCTCCAGCAGCTCTGGGGTGGGGGGTGAACTTGCAGTTATCAGAATGTGGCCTACAGCACCAGGGCCACATCGTGTCCCAGCTCCACTTCTTCAGGGGATCCCCCACCCCCACCTCCCTAGAGACTTCACAGGTTACCAGGTGGTGGGGGGAGAACAGACAGGACTAGGGTTCCTGCCTGGAGACTTGGGGTTGGGGGGGGGCCACTGGGCTCAGAGGGTCTCTTAAGGCTGGGGAAGCCCCCCCTACTAGCCCTCCCCTTCAAGGTACATTCTCTGGTTTAGGGCCAAACTCCAGACCCCAAGGGATCCCCTCCACCCCCCATTGGAAGGGGGCTTTGGTGACTGGTGGCAGCAAAATGTAGGTGGACACTCAGATGACAGACAGCCGGACAGACAGAATTCAGGCTGGGAGCTGTGGGAGGCAGCATGGAGCAGAGAGGGGCAGCCTGAGGTCACTTGCCCCATACTCTCTTTTTAAGTTTCTGTTTTAGATTAGTTTTGTTAAAAAAAAAAAAAAAAAGAAAGGGATTGAGGCGGGGAGAGGACTCTGTGGTTCCAGACTCCTTCCTCACCACATTCAAGAGGAAAGGACCGCCCAGGAGTGGGGGGCTGCCTTGGGAGAGGGGAGTGAGTCCCCAGGGCAGATGTGGGGGGCAACTGGGGGCCCCCTTGCTCTCCTAGCCCTCCCCATCTAGGCCTTTGGTACAGTGGCCTTCGGGGCTCAGCAGGTAAAGTCCTCAAAAGTGCCTCGGGCCGGATGGTGAGGTAGGATGTTGGCCGCATACGTCATCCCGGCAGGATGGCCCCGGAGGCTCTCGCACGGGTTCTGGGGGAAGGGCACAGGACAGGGACTGGTTATCGGAAGGGCCGCAGGTGCCCCCGGGGCGTGGGGGAGGCAAAGGAGAAGAGGTGGCAAGGGGGGTGGTCCTGGGGTGGTCAGGTAAGGGATGGGGCTGGAGGGCGCGCCTCTCTCGCTCCCTCACGTGTCTTTTGACGTCATCCAGGCTGAGGGCCACGCCCTTGTCCGCGCTGCTCCGTTTGGCCTCCTTCTGGCACTTCCCTCTTCTGCACAGCTTGTGTTTTATGACCTGGGACGGAAGTAGGGTGGCGGGTGGGTGGGCAGTCTGGAACCCCGCCCCTCCCGTGCCCCGCCCACACCCCACCCCACTCACCTCGTAGGCGTAGTCAAAGAGTTCCAGCACCGTGAGGATGCTGGCCCCGATGAACAGCCCCATTTGGCCTCCAATGTCACCTGCAGGGGGGCCCACAGGAAGGTCAGGGGAGTCAGGACACAGTGGGAGCGGCGGAGCTCACTGGGACAGGAGAAGGCCCCTGGGGCAGGCAGGGGAGGAAGCCTTGTGGGACAGAGGTGAGCAGCCCGCTTTGGGTGGTAGGGTGTCACACAATGCCCGTGTCGTGGGAAGGGGACAGGTGCTACCAGCAGCTCACCCAGGAGCCCTGCAATCTCATAGGCCTTCTTCTGCTCAATGGTCTCATAGTTGAGGACTTCAAAGAAAATGTCCAGCACCAGGATGTTTTCCCTGCAGAGGGGGTGGGAGAGGAGACCTCGGTTCAAATTGCATTTTTGTCCCCTACTAGCTGGGTGACCTCAGCAAGCTATCCTCACCGAATCTCAGTATCTATAAAACTTGCTGATGTGGCTACCTGCCTGCCTTTTAGAGGTGTTGTGAGGATTAAATATGATGGGGTAATTGAAAAGCCGCTCCACACACAGGCAATTGTGAGGCGATCCCAGTTATAGCCATAAGGATGAAGAGAGGAGGAATGAGAAAGGGGTGCCTCCTTAACGTGTTCTGACTTGATCTTCCCTCCATGCCCATCTGAGACTCTTTGGTGGCCTTCCCTGTGTTGTCAGTTTGGTCCTGTCTGCCAACCCCAACAGGGCCCATCCCTTACCCTTCACAGCCAGAGCCCTTACCCTATGTACTGCTCAGACTTGTTGAACTTCTTGGCCAAGTATTTGGCTGACGCTTTGCTGGGGATCTTGACCATGGACAGCTCCTTGCCATAGCGGGTCAGGTTGCAGGGCATTTCACACACACAGTATTCCTGGTCCTTCTCCACCAGGAAGTCTGTGCCAGCCAGGTGAGAGGTGCCAGTTGAGTGGTGCCCTTCTGCCAGCACCTTCCCAACACCCACAACCTTGCTCTGCCCAAAGGAAGCCTGAGCCCCCTTCTTTTTTTCTGACTTGTCCTTCATTACAGCCATGTGCCCAGCAGTGCCGATCCCTCACCCAGCCTCCCCATGGATATTTCTTAATCCTCATATCTCCTTCTCTCAGGGCACTCCGGGGTCAGTCAGCTGAGGTGCTGATGAGAGCTGGTGAGGGCCACCAGGTGACCCCTGTCCATTTTTCACAGGGCCTCTAGAGATGCTATGCCCAGCCTTGCCAGAGTCAGACAGGAGGGTGCACACGAAGCCTGATCCAGGAGTTATTAGAAGCTCCTGAGAGCTTGCTCTGAGATCCCTATGCAGACAGCTGGCAGCACCTCCTTCCCTCCCCTGACTTCCTTGGGCCAGGGGCACTCACCCAGAGCAGGATCTGCACACTCCTTGTACTGCTCTGGAGTGCAGTATGGGGCGTCCCCTGGAAAGGAGAAAAGACAGCAGTACAGGATGGAGATGAAAGGGGTCTTATGACTGGTGGTAGCAGAGGCCTAAATGCTGGGAGCTGGGAGAGGGTGGGAGGGCAGGAATAGTCGGTGCCTAGTCTGTACTGGAGGTGACCCATGCTACAGTCCATCTCTCCTGGACCCTTCTCACCAATCCCTATGGGTCCAGCCAGGAGTTGAGGTCAGAGAGGCAAGAGCCATATGGGATAGACTGTGCTGGACCCGGGGTGAGGAGAGGCCAGCTGGTCTCACTCGCCTGTTGGCGGGAGGCTGGCCTGCACGGGGAGCTGGTGGGGGGCACGGCAGGCTGAGGGGCCCGGGGCCTCACCTGGCATATGCACCATGCGGCAGTTACAGTTCTCCACCAGGTAGCGCGTCTCACAGTCGATGCGGCAGGCGGTAATGCTGTAGGAGTCGAAGAAATCCAAGTCCATGGTAACAGCTTTGCAGGTGCCCCAGGGCGGGGGCAGGTAGATGAGCTGCTGGGAGAGCCGGGGAGCTGGGGGGTGTGGGGACTTCTCCCCGAGTCACCTTGATGGACTCCTCTGACACGATGCAGAACTCAGGAGTCCTGCCCCCTCTCCCTCTGCAGCCTCTGAAGGTCTCAGAGTTTACGGAGCATCCCATTCATTAGACCAGTCATGCTCCTGACTAGTCAGATGGCTACCCAGGCTCTAACTCACCTGTCCTTCCCATTATTGATTGCCCACCACTCCACCTCCATCTTGAGCCCCCAGGCCCCACCCTTGGGACTAGCTTCCTGTGGCCCTCTCACCCGCTGCTCTTGGCAGGCCACAAAGGTCTGGAACCCTGGGGCTACGCCAAAGCCCAGCTGGTCGATGAAGGGAGGTTCATCCTGACTGTGGATCTGCACTTTGATGCCTGCTTCGAAGGACGTCTCATCTATGGGAATGAGAGGGGTGTGTGTTGGGAGGGCTTCTTCTTCCTCCCTAACCTTCTTCAGAGCTAGGGGCCTCCTCCCTCTCTTGAGACGACAACGATGAGACTAGGGGAGGATAGTTAGTCCAAGGAGTCCTGGCCCTTCCCCAGGGAGCTGCTGCATGACGTTTGCTCCTGGATTCACCAGCCTCATGCTGCCCTGGTGACCCCTGCATTCTACACACTTCTTCTCTTACTTGGCTTCCATACGTATCTCATTGTTTCAGATTATTTCTCACTGTCTCAGAGGCTCTCCATTGCTCCCCCTTGTTTTTTCCCTTCTCCCCCATCTCTCTCTGTCCCAAGGCCCCTGAGACCAGACAGACGGCAGGCAGCCCAAGAAGAGACAGAGTTATTTATAGAGTGAGTGGCGGCCACGGGTGGAAAATGATGGCTGGTTACCTTGGAGAGTAACTGAGCCAGGAAAGGGGAGCCAGGGAAATGTGAGTGTGGCCGTCAGGTAGAGTGGGAGCTGGAGATACTGGGAGGAAGGGAAGAGAGTCCACGCCCTGCCTCAGAGCCCCTGCCAGAGGCTGAGGCCTGGAGCCACAGGGAGGGGGCTCCCCCGGAGAGAAGTGACATACCGGTTTCCCCCCACACGGGCAGGTACTCGTCCTGCTGAATGTCCAGCATGATCTCCAGCCCGTTGCCCGTCCCACCCTTCATGGTCTTCAGCCGTGGGCGCCCATCTCGGCCAGAGTTGAACGTGTAGCACTTTCCATACCGTGTGAAGACCTGGCCAGGGCAGAGTGGAGAGCCTGAGAGTCCTGCCAATATGCTCTGCCCTCCGGGGACTGTCTCCGGACCCTCCAGCTGGTGGAGTCTCATCTCTTTAGGAATGATCCCTCCTGAGCAGCCCATTCCCCATCTGTCCTCCTTCCCACCCACTCCGTAGTCCTTTGGCCGGCTGTGTGCCCTGGAAGCCTGATCCCTGCAGGATGCACTGCCTGTGCGCCTTTGCTATCCGACTGGCTTCAGGTTGGGTTCCACCTATTAGAGGTATCAGTGAGGGATCAGAGGATGGGACGAGGGAGCTGCTGCATGACGTTTGCTCAGTCGTGTCTGACTCTCTGCCACCCCATGGACTGTAGTCTACCAGGACAGGAGGGAAAGACCGGGCCATTTATCTGCGAGGGTTCTGAAGGTGGCTTAGACCCTTCCTGACTACAAATCCTGCCAGGGGGGCTCCCTGCCTACCACTGTTGCCTCTTTGTGTTCCTTTAGCTTGACTCTGATAATTTCCCACTATTTCTGGTGCCCCAGCCCCCCTCATTGTTTTTCTTTACTCTCCTGCAGCTCTGTAAACAGTCCCTTTGTTAGTCTTTCCAACTAAACCATCCGAGGGGTAACCCTTTTCCTGCAGGACCCCTGCATATATAGCTCCATCATTTGACCCCATCCCTGCCACACCTCTGGTCCCTCCTGGGACCCTCTCCTCAGGCCCAGGGCCTTCTGAGACATATCTTCTCTTCTCCTAAATCCCCCCCCCCCCAACCAGGCATTTGAAACCCTGCTCTGCCCGAGACCACGCTAAGCATGCTCCTTTCCTCTGCCATTAGCCCCTCATGGCCATCATTGTCCCATTATCACCAGAATTATCCAGGACCTGGCATATTCGCTAATGTTGGTGCAGAATGGTGAGGGCTACAGAAGAGATCTCAGCCCTGGGGGCAGGACCCCCCCCCCAACTCCATGTCACAGAGCAGCCCTTACTGCAGCTCTGATTACACAGCCACAGAGAGAAAAGTGAACCAGTTCTTCATGGTCCTTTCCCCACAGCATCCCAGAATGCCTCCAAGTTCCCCTATGTGAGGCGAGTGTGTTTTCACTCCTGTGACATTGTGACAGAGTCCACAAAGCAAGTCACAAGGTGAGTGCAGACACAGCCCAGAGAAGGAGAGACAGTGTCAGGCTGGACTGGGGTGGGGACGGCGTGTGGGTTGCTAGGCAGTAGAGTCTTTGCTCCCTTCCTAGAACAGCCTCCTCCTCTCCCCTCTGGAAAAAAATAACAAAAGCACTCCCCCATTTTGTGGGTGAGGTCCAGAGATGAGGTAGAGAACTCCTGATCCCCCAGCCCCACCACCAGGCTTTGTGGCATTTAGCCACAGAGTCCAGGCTGAACACGCACCCCTGCCTCCCCCTCACCCAGGGAGTGAGGAACTCCTGGTGGCTGAGATGGGCTGGGACCTGCAGCCCGAGCGCCGGCTTTGAGGGCTGTGCTGAGGACCAGTGGACTCTGCTGCCACCTGGTGGTTCTGCTTGAGAAGTGCCTCCTCTACCCTTAGATCCCAGAAACCAGATTGACCCCTTCCTTGTCCCGTGTTCCTCTAACTCCCTGCCTGTCTGAGGTCCAGAGCCCGAAACCTCCAGGTCCCTGTCTGTCTGTAGTCAGTCCACGATGCACCGACATGATGACACCCACCGGCCCCTGTACTAGGGAAGAGGTTGGGGGCTGAGAGATGGCTGTATGGGGAGGAGAGGCCTGGCATCTGGCACTTGTAGGGGACAGGAGGGCACCTGTCAGGCCAGATGAAACTGGAAGCTGAGCTGGGGAAGAGGATGGGGTGTCATTTGGTCCTTCACCAGGGAAGGCCCTAGCCGTTCCTAGGCTTCCCCTAGGAATCGGGTCCCTGGCCACTTTGAACTGGAAGCGGAAGGGGAGGATTTGGAGGAGACCTGTTATTCTCCCTCAGACACACGTCCGCACACACACGCACACACACACGCATGTGCACACACACACATGCACACAGGTGGTAGGAGAAGCACAGGAAGGCCACGTGAGGATGCTGCTGACGGGGGTGCTGGGGTGCAGGGGGTACCCCTACCCCTGCCTCCCTTCCACACCCTTCTCCTGCACCTCCAGAGACCAGGTGGCACTGGTCCCAGCTCCAGTCCGGGGGTGACAGTCAAAATTGTTAAGGCCACACATAGGCACTGGCCACCAGATCGAAGGCTGACCTCAGTGACAGAGTCAGGTCTGGACCCTGCTGGATCACAGGGAGGTTTGGGAAAGGGCTGGACACGCTGGAGGATATTCGGGAAGACACTGGAGGCTTTGCGGCAGCAACTAGTTACCAGCTGTGTGTCCAGGATTCTAACAGGGAGGGCAGTCCTGGCACAGCCCTGGAAATGGAGCCCAGCTGCAGACCCTGGGGCTCCCAGGTGAGGGCTCTCTGAGGCATGTCACAGGAGCGGGGTGGCCTGGGGAGGAGGGGCGGGACGGTCATCAGTGCGGTTGCCACGCTCACAGTCAGCATGAACACGGCAGACACCGCGGGCTCCACTCACCACCGAGAAGTTGTGAGGGCCACAGGGCCCCCCGCAGTAGGAGCAGTAGAGCAACATGTCTTCCAGCCGATGACAGGAGCGATTGTAGAAGCGGTGCAGGTTAAAGGGCTCCCCCGAGAAGGCCTCGGGCCCTGGGGGGGCGAGCGGCACCCCTGGGTCGTCGCTTTCGTCCAGCCCCAGCATGGGGGCCAGGTACAGCAGGTCGGGGTAGCTGAGTTGGGACAGCCTCACTGCATTGGTGTTGCAGAGGGTGACCGCTGGGAAGGCCAGCTCCGTGGTGGCCACTTCGTCTAGCAGAGTCACATGTGGGTAGCTGAGGTAATAGGCAACTCGATCCCCTACCTGGCACAGGAAGGCTCCCAGTGCCAGGACGAAGGCCACTGCCCACAGGGCCTGCCGCGGCCCAGGACCCCCCTCCACGAAGATGTGGTTGGTGCCGTGGAGGGTACAGCTGTTGGCGAAGGCCACCAGGTCCATCGGTGAGTCCGCCTCTCTGGCCTCCTTCCTCTCTGCCTCCTTTTCCTTCTCTTCTTCCTCCTCTTCTGAGTCTGAGCTGTCCCGTTGTTGCTGCTGACGGGAACCCCATACATCTCCCAAGGGCCCGGGGGCCTCCTCTCCAGAGGAGAATGACACGGAGCAGAAGATCTGGATGGGCATCTTCTCTGGGGGCTTCCTGGCCCCGGGAGGTTGGCGGGAGAGTGGGGACGGGGCTGTGACCCTAGGCAGGGTCCTCCGGTCCTCTGATCAGGTCTCTGCCGCCCGGCTGGCCGTCCCCCCTCTCGCCAGGGCCTCTGTGGCAGCGTGGCTGAGGTGGGGCGGGGCGTGGAGAGGAGGGCCAGCCTGCCCTGCCAGGGAGGGCGGGTGTCTGAGCCCATGAATAATTGATGGCAGCGAAAAAGGGAGGCTGATGGAGGGAAGGGGGGCTGGAGCCCCTTTCCTGTCGCCAGCTCCAGCAGGACTGACAGGGTCAAGGACAGACTGGAAACCCTGGAGAGGCCCTGGGGCTCCTGGTACCCACCTCTCCAGGTGAAATGAGACCTAGCCGAGTCCTCTGCTCTCGCTCAGCCAGCAACAGTCTCTGCCCCTCCCCCAAGACACACACACCCCCTCAGTCTCCCTCTCACCCTCCAGTCATCCCTCAGCCTTCTCACCCTCATTCTCACCTGATCTGGCCTTTCCTCTGAGTTATCTGAGCCCCCATACTCACTCAGTACCTCTAATTAAGCTCTACTTCTTCTCTAACTCCCCCTGATTTATAATCTCCCCAATTAACTAATTTATCCCCCACTTCTCCCCATACACTCTTACACCCCAGGTCCCCTCTAATTTTTCCCCTGACTCTAAACTCGCTTCTCATCACTGAGCTGACCACAGTTTACCATTGGTTACTCCCTGAACCCCTAATCGCTCCCTCAGCCTCCAGTTCCTTCTAGCCATCCTTGACACCATGGATCCTCCCCGCCCTCCCCTGACCCCTGCTCTGCTTCAGTCAGCACCCCGCCACACACATTGAGCTGCACTCCCTTCTGTGGCTTGGGGGGCAGCCCAGGTTCCATTAGCAGAGGTCTCTCACTGACCACAGACTCATTTATAGCCATTTCCCGGCAATGGGGGGAGGGACCCTGTCTCTCGCAGCTCAAAAGCTTCCTGGCAGATCACCACTCCCCCTCCCAGCTTGTCCACCCCCAACAGTCCAGGAGAGCAGTTGCAGGCCTCCCCTTCTGAGACACTGACACAGGGTCCTGGGTCAGGTAGAGAGAGTGCTGGGAATCAACCTGGGGTACCCCCAAATCCTAAGCCTCGCAAGTACCGCCAGCCCCTGCGTCTCTGATGCTCTTCTTGCTCTCATCAGTCCCCACCCCTAGGCCCCTGGCCCCTCTGTGCTCTGATTACTCAGGGCCACTGGTTGAGGAACTTGAGCCATCAGCCAAGTCTCCAGGGCCTAGAAAGTGACCTGAGGAGGGGCGGGGGAGGGGAAACGAATTAACCCTTCCTCGGCAGGGCCAGAGGAGGGACAGAGGGGGTCAGGCAAGTCTCCTTGGGCCTTTCTAGTCCTTAACCAACCCACAGCCCCAGGCTCCCTCCCCTCCTTTTCCTCCTTGCCCCTCCTTGTTCCCACACATCTCTCCTCCTCCATTTGTATGTAGAGACCCTAGAGTGTGTCAAGGATGGGAGGCAGGGTGCCAGGCTCCAGCAGAACTGACTGATGTGGGACCTGTGGCCTCAGCTTTGCTGCCAGGGACACAGAGGCCCCAGAAGAAGAGCAGCCTTCGAGATCTGGTCCCTCTCCACCCTTAAGCCACTGCCCTCAGACTGGCCACCTCCTCTTTCCCCTAAACAAACGCCTCCCAGCTGGTGTCCCTCACTCCCTGCCTCCCTGCAGTTTCTCCCCACCTTTAGTCCATGCTATGTAATTCTGACCATTCTTCTGCTTCAAGACCTCTCACTCCCCAGGGCCTCTTGGTAAAATTCAGTTCCCCACCCCTGAACCCCTACCCCACACCCCGAAACCTACAAGGCCTTGGCAGTTTATCCTCCAGCCTCACCTCCCCACCCTCCCCAGTCCAGCAACCAGCGCCCAGCCACCAGGCCCTCTTTCATTCCACAGACACACTAGGCTCATCCACAGTATCATGCCTTCCCTGGACTCTCTGGAAACTTTCTACTAATTTTTCAAGACCCTACTCACATGCTGTCTCCTCCAAGAAGCCTCCCCTGATTCCAGGGCATAGTGAGTGCCTACTCAGAACAGACTGAAGGATCCAGGGATGCTCAAGTCCCTTTGGGCATGCACAGTCATTAGTAGCTCCTTAAGGAAAGGGGCCATGAGGATGAAAGAGCAGGACCCAGGGACCACGTGGAGAAACAGGAGGGAAAAGACCAGGAACATCCAGGCCAACCAGAGCTAAGTCACTGTAGAGATGAGGCGAGACCTCCAGCATTTAGCTGCTGTCCTCAGGCTTCTCCTGTATGAATTTACGGGTTCTTTTTCTGGTTCCCGTCCCCTGTGCAATTCTTCCCGCTTACCAGACCTCAGCTCTTGGAGTGCTTTGTACATGCCCAGGATGCTGTTGTTTCAGAGGTGAGTTCCAGACTCGGTTGGGGGTGGGCCAGCCTAAACTGAGGCTTGGGCTGGGGAAGCTGCAGCTGCCCTTGCGCCCCAGGCCCACTAGAGGGCATCGTTCCCCTCCTGCAGCCTCCCTGGAAGAGGGAGTAGATTGGACTTCCAGAGGGAAGAAACTAAGGCAGGGAAGTTCCCTGTGCTGGGCCTCCGCAGAGAGCAGGGCAAGCACACATGGAGCAGCTCCTGAGGGCAGCAAATCTGCTGTGGCGGTACACTTCTTCCCCCACTTGAACACAAAGACCCACACCCACACCTACACAGCCCTCTTGTGGGCAGGGAACAAACACACACACACACACACCCCTCAACTGCTCTTCCTCCCTCCTCCATCCTCTAACATTCTCTCCTCCTTATCTTGTTCCGGTAGGTAGATAATCCACATTTGTCACAGTAATAGGGAGATGAGGAACGGGTTAAGCCGAACACACAGACTCCCCCGCCAGCACACACAGGGGACCCCAGGAGAAGTGCCCAGGCAGCACACACCCTGGGAACACCCTGGGAACACCACTCAATTCTGCACTCTCCGTCCAAAGACACAGCTCCTCCCCTCATCACTGCCTTCCCAGGACCTCTCTCAAGCCGAGCCTGGATACCCAGCTCTCTCTGACTTTCTCCACATCTCCCTCTAACTCCACCCACCCCTCACCTCTATGGAAGTATTTCCTGCTTTTCAGTTGATGCTTCAGGGGATTCATATATAAAACCCAGCAAAATAAGCAAGTTTGAGTAATCTCTCCCCATTTGATAAATGGGGAAACTGAGGCACAATGACCCATTCAAGTCTCATGGAGAGCAAGCAGTGGGCTTGACACTATAAGTAGGTCATTCCTCACTAAATCCCTTCCGTCTCCATTTTTGCATTTACTCATCAAATCTTTCCTGAGTGTGCTTGTGCTGAGCACTGTGGGAAAAAGATAAAGGACTGGGCCCTTATGGAGCTTATTATCTAGTGGGGGAGACAGTGTTTGTTTGTTTTTTTTAATTGCAAAAATAAATACTTAATTGCAAAGTATGATAGGTGCTATGAAAAAAATAATATGATTCCGTGGAAGTGAGTGCCAGGGGAATCTGACCCAGACTAGAAACTGAGGAAGGCTTCTCTGAGACAGTGATGTTTGGACTGAAATCTAAAGAATAAGGAGGACAACTTCCCTGGTGGTCCAGTGGTTCAGAATCCACCTTGTAATGCAGGAGACAGGGGTTCGATCCCTGGTTGGGGAACTAAGATCTCACATGCCACAAAGCAACTATGCCTAAGTGCCTCAGCTACTGAGTCTGTATGCCACAACTAGAGGGTCCATGCGCCACATGAAAGGTCCCAAATGCCACAACTAAGACCCAACACAGCCAGGTAAATACTTACAGAATAAGGAGGAATAATTAGGTAAAGGTCTGCTTATGTAAGTGTTGGTGGGGGTAGGGGTGAAATTCCAGAGCACAGAGTCACTGGAAAGTCCCAAGAGGAGACAGCTCAGAGGAGGAGGATGTAGCCAGAGAGCAGGCAGGACCAGACCCCTCAGGGTTAGGATTCTGGTCCATTTCCCCATGGAAGGATTTCAAGCAATCAGAGCAGTGTTTTAAAGAGACCACTCTGGAAGAGACTGAGGGGTTCTACAAGTTCTGTTAGGAAACCATTGGAGCAGTCTAGGTGGGACATGGAGCCATGGGGTGGCCTCAAACATGGAGATGGAGTGGAGATATTCAGGAGGCAACACTGGGAGACCTGGGTAGGGAGGAGAGGGAGATGGAGTGCCCGGGATGGTTTCTAGTTTGCATAAGTGGGTGAATGGCTCACTAGATCAGCAACACAAGTACAGGACAAGTTTGGGAGCTAAGATGATGAATTTGGCTTTGCATATGCTGGGTTCTTGGAGCCTTGGGGAGATCCAAGTGGAGATGTTAAGTGAAAAATTGGCCACTGGAGCTGATGCTAAGAGAAGAGAGCTGGGCTGAGATATACATTTGGCAGTTGTCTGTGTGTACATGGTGATTGAAGTCACGAGTGAAGACGAGACCGCTCAGGAATAGAATATAAAGTTTTTTAGAAAAGACAGAAAAGTGGCCTGATTTGGTAGGATCCATTCAAGCTAAACAGAATCTTAACTTATGATTTAACCACAGCTCCTAGTCCTTGCGCATGCATGCTCAGTCCCTCAGTCGTGTCCAGCTCTTTGTGACCCTATAGACTGTGTAGCCCGCCAGGCTTCTCAGTCCATGGGATTCTCCAGGCAAGAAGACTGGAGTGGGTTGCCATGTCCCTTTCCAGGGGAACTTCTCAACCCAGGGATCGAGCCCGAGTCTCCTGTCCTGCAAGCATATTCTTTACTGACTGAGCCTTCAGGGAAGCCCTCCTAGTCATATACCCAAGAGAAATGAGTGCATATAGCAACCTAAAGACAAGTAACAGCATGTTTACAGTAAATTTATGTATAATAGCCAAAAACTAGTAACAACCCACATGTGTAGCAAGAGTAGAATGGATAAATTTTATGCTATTTACATAATGAGGTACTACACAGCATTGAAAAAGAACTATATATTAACTCAGAGACTGAATCTTCCAGACGTAGTCATGAGCAAAAGAAGACCAACACAATCATGTATATATTGCATTAAGGTTACATAGTCTAGGAAGTTCAAGAACTGGGGAAACCATCACAGTATGGTAAAGTAATTATCCTCTAATGAAAAAAAAAAAAAAGCTGGTGAACCTTACCTCCACTGACAGGAGCCAGAACAGTGGTTAACTCTTGTGGGTAGGATTGACTAGGAAAGGGTCTGAAGGAACTTTCTGGGACTCTAGACATGTTTTACAATTTTAAATCAATGTAAGTACACACTGATGTAATATATAAAATATTACATAAATACACCAGTGTAAAAATATACGAATGAAAAATGCATCAAGCTGTACCATTAAATCACAATTTAGAAGAAGAGGAAAGCTTGAGATTTAGATTTGGGTAGTGCCAACATTTAATGGCCAAGTGGAAGAGAATGAACTGGCAAGGACGCAGGAGCACTGAGACAAAGCAGGGGAATCAAGCGAATACCGTTATCAAGCAATACAGTCATGCGAAAAAGAGGTTGTGGGGGACTCCCCTGATGGCTCAGTGTTAGGAATCTGCCTTCCAATGCAGGGGATGAGGGTTTGATCCCTGGTCAGGGAAATACTGGGCTTCCCTGATAGCTTAATTGGTAAAGAATCCACCTGCAATACAGGAGACCCTGGTTCAATTCCTGGGTTGGGAAGATCCCCTGGAGAAGGGAAAGGCTACCCACTCCAGTATTCTGGCCTGGAGAATTCCATGGACTGTACAGTCCATGGTGTCACAAAGAGTCGGACCCGACTGAGCGACTTTCACTTTCACTTTGGGGGAAATACTAAGCCTGCACGCACCAACTGGAGAGAAACCCCCCTGCGCTGCAACCAGAGGAAGCCAGGAGACCTCCATGAAGAGCCTATATGCCGCAGTGAAGACCCGAGACAGCCAAAAATAATAACAATAAATAAATAAAGCAAACCTGCTTAAAAAAAAATAAAGGTGGTGGTAAACCATTTTGAATGATTTTCGAGACATCAAGGATAAAAAAATGGTTGTGGATTTTGGACACATGGCAGTCACTAGTGGCCTCCGCGAGAACCGTTTTGGAGGAGTGCTGAGGACAGGGGAAGAAGGCAGCCTGAGTGGATCAGAGAGTGAGATCGAGATGAGAAAATGGAGATAGTGGAATCTATTCATCAATGTTAAGGATATTGTCTGTGAAAGAAAGCAGAGAGAGACTGTGGGAGCTGGGAGGGGCGGGGGGTTTAGTGGAATTGAGAGATTTTTTGTTTTGTTTTTATTTTAACCTAAAGCCTGGTACATAGTAAGTGCTCAATAAATATTAGCTGTCATTATAGGTATACATTTAAGATGGAGAATCTCAAGCATGTTTCACTATCAATGGGGAGGTTCCACTGGAGAGAGACTGACTATAAAGAAGGGAGAGGCAGGATCTTTAAGGTAAAATTCCCACAAAAGTCAAAGGAGATCAGACGGTAAGAATAGGTTGAGATTTCAGCTTAGATAAGATGGATGTTCCCCTCCGGGGGCAGGAACCCAGAGAGGCAGAGAGATCTTGTCTGAGGCTTCTATCTTCCCTGCGAAGCAGGAGGCGAGGTCATCTGCTGAGGGTGACAGCAGGGCTAGGAAGGGTGGCACTTCGAGAAGCATGGAGCAATTTACAGTAATCACAGGAGAGCAGGTTGACCAGGAAAACACTGGGGTTGCCAGGGCAGCGCTGCAGGCCCTTATAAGGATGTTGATCATGAGCACAATGTGATTCTGAGCCTGCCTGTCATGTGACTTCCTCTGGTAGAGCGTGGCTGAGGAAGCCAGTAGTGGGTCCATCTAAGGCTGTGCTCTGTATGCTGTGCTAAGTTGCTTCAGTCGTGTCCGACTCTTTGCAACTCCATGGACTGTAGCCTGTCAGACTCCTCCGTCCATGGGATTCTCCAGGCAACATACTGGAGTGTTGCCATGCCCCTTTCCAGGGGATCTTCCTGACCCAGGGATCAAACCCATGTGTCCTGCATTGGAATGCAGATTCTTTACCACTAGGGCCCTGGGAAGCCCCCTCTAAGGTTGGGACTTGGCCAAATGGTGCAGCGAAGAAGCAGGAGTCACAAGATGGTGCAGTCATCCTGAGGCTGGGGATCTTCTCTTTTACATCCTTTTGCTTCTCCTTCCTGTCTCACCCCCACTGTCTCTTTACAGATGGGGAGCTGGGCACCCTCTTCCACTACACACATCCCCACTTCTGTGGTCACCCACAAAGAATCAGGCATAGAAGATCTGAAGTCAAGCTTACGCTCTGGCATTTACTGGCTCTGTGGCCTCAGGCAGGTCATGTAACACTTCTGGACCTCAGTTTCCTCATCTTTCAAGTGAAGATATTAACATCTTCCTGCCTCCCAGAATTATAAGGATCACAGGATTTAAAGGGAATTTGTAAGCTGCAAAGCATGACTGAAAGAGAGGATTGATTTTGCTGGTATGTGCTCTGCATGGGGCCGAGGTTCATGGGCACACATGCTCTCTCCCGCGGCCACATGAAGTGAGCTGCATGTGCCCCCACGCACATCCATCCCTGTCCACATCACAACCTAATCCACATCCACACACTCCCACTTTCAGACATACATAGAGAGGTGCACACGGGTTCTCGTACACCTAGGGCACATGTGTGGCGTGTGGTGAGGAAGCCTGAGCTGGCTGCTGTCCAGGGTCAAGGCCACTGCAGCATTTTCTCTCCCCAGGGATGTTCCCAGCCAGGCACGAAAGAGCCGACATACCAGAGACACTCGATACTCAGCCATAAAGCCCAACCTCCCAGGCTTCGAGGACTGTCGGCCACATGGAGGGGTTAGGGAAAGGGTTATCTTTCCAAGAATTCATAGGAGCTCAGAAAAGACACAACTTGCCCTCCTTCTCCCTCAGGAATGGCATTGGAGAGCCTGGGGTGAGCGTCTCTGTCCTTAGAGTTCCTTAAGGAAACTTCCCCTCAAGGTGAATGAAAGTACACTGCAGTTTCATGTTCATTTCAAAATTCTCCACAAAGAAGATGCCTGATGCATATATCTGGGAAACGTACTGCACACCCATTCCACCCATGGGCCAGCAGGGGCTAGCCAGAGAGTCCCAGAAGCTGAAGGAGAAGCTGCCCCCTGGCAAATTTAAAAATCCATTCAGAGCCCCCTTGGCTCACAGGAAATTGAGAAATGGAGCCAGATGAAACTATGCCCAAAAGAGATCCCAGGAGTGCCAGTGCCCAGCCACACTCTCCACCCAAACCAGACACCCTTCTCCTTCGAGCTGTCTCCTTCCCTGCTTTGCCTCCCAGAACCCCTTGCCAGAGTTCTGATCCCAAGTTTCTCAGCTGGAGGGTACAGACCCCTGGAGCCACTTCAGATGGACAGTGAGGGACAGCTCCTGCCTCCAGAGCCTGACCAAAGACAAGGACCCTTGAGGGAGAGAACTAGACTGGTCATCAGTGGGAGGAGTCTGGGGTTGGGAGACACCATATTTTCTGTAGAACTGGAGTTTCAGAATAGCTGAGCTGGGCTGGGGAGATTGGAAGGACTCTACCCAGATGATGAGGGTCCTCTCATGCTTGGCATGTGATTCTCTGCTCTGAAACCCTTAGGCTTCCCTTCCTGCCCCTGCCCTCTGTGCCTCCTGGGGTTACAGCACGTGGCTCTAAGCTCCCTGAGGGCAGGGACACCATCTGCCTGCTCACCACTGCCCCCTAGTGCCCAGCGCAGGGCTTGGCATTTCTAAGGGGCTCCGAGGGTCACAGGAAGAATATCAGCGAAGCTTGACTCTCCCAACTCCAGCCCTCGTGCCTAACATCCAGTCTCCCTCACCATCCCCAGGAATTCAGATTGCCTTCCACAAAGTTAAAGCATGCTCCGAGCCACCTCCAGAGTCTGCCAGCAGAGACATTCAGACCTCTCAGCAGGCCTCCCCTTTGCTTTCTGGATGCACACCAGGTGCCAAGGTGGCCCTACCTTAGAGGTAGTTCTCCGCTGGCTGGGGCAGAAGAAAGCCCAAGGCTTGGAAGCTGCTCCTCTGCACCCCTCCATTTCCGGCTCTGCCCCCAGAGGCACTTACTTACATCAACTCCCTATTACTTTAGCCAACAGCCGGAGATCAATTAACTTAGAGTAACCTCTTAGCTGACAGCAGTCTGGGAGAGGGGCGGAGTCAGAAACAGCAAGGGATGGGGGGCGGGGAGGAGACGGAGGCGGTGAGAGAGGAAACTGAGTCACCCAAGTGTTAATGTGTGTGTGTGTGTGTGTGTGTGTGTGTGTGTGTGTTATGAGAGAGACCCCAATGCAGGGTCCCCTGGATTCTTGCAATGGCTCTATTCAGTTGCCTCCCCTCCAACCTCAGACACTTCTGAGAGCGGGAGCGAGAGACGGGAAGGGTAAGGCTGAAGGAGGCACCCAAGAATGCCTGAGGGTGGGGTGCCCCTTCCCCAGAGCTAGCTTCTGCCCGCCAGCTCCTCCTGTCCCTCTGCAATCCCTGCATGCTCCCCCATCTGCCCCCACTTCCCCCGATAGACAAAGACCACCAGGCTTCTGGACACGGTAGCCCAATGACCCTCCTTCCTCTCTTTGAGAGTAGCAGTCTGAGCAGCCCCCCACCGCAGCCCCTCCACTCCCTGCCCAGCTGGAGGGAACAGACCTCAGGAGTGAGGTCAGGCCCTCCCCAGGGACCCAAGTTCTGAGCTGCTGTGGGGTCGTATGGAGTGAGGGGTGTCAGTGAACCGGAAGGGCCAGCCCTGGAGATAAGGAAGCTCTCATTGCTAGTCCTGGCTCTCCCTGGGACCCACCATGCCTGGCTCTGCTCGCTTTAAGATGACCTCTGCCACCACGCTCTGGGTCCCAGGATCACCCCTCTCATATCAGCATCTCACCTCCCCTAGGTGCTCCAGAAGCTCCCTGTCCAGGTCCAGAGCCTTGAGGGGATTTATTTGTCCACCTCCTCACTCCACCTCTCCTCTGAGAGGCTTCTGCTGCCACTCCAGGGTCCCCCAGGGATTCTTGTCCCCTATCCCTTGTCCCCAGGTCCACCCCCTCCTGAAAGAAGACTATCCCCCCTGCACACCCACCCCGAGATTTCCATTCTCTTCCCCTCCCTTCCATCTCTTGCAGGGTTCAGAGATGAATTCCCACTTCTCTGTCCCCCAGGCGAAGGATCTGGGTCTCAGCTGGAGAAGGGGGGTGGCACAGGGCACACTAGGCCACCATCTGCCAGCCCCCTCCCCTTGGAACTGTTCAGCATTCCAGCCACATCGGCGCTCCCACTGCCAGGGACAGATAAGGTGCAGCTGGAGGCTGGCACCAGCTGCGACTGTGCTCGCTCCCCCCTGGCCCCCACCCAGACACCAGCAGACAGCTGCACCCCCGGCCCCCTCTTGGAACCCCTGCCCTGCCTTGGCCTGGCTGGCCTCAAAGTGGGGGGGGGTGAGTGGAGTCTCAGACCGTGTTGCCCTGGCAACCAAACACCCCATCAAGAAGGAGAAGAGGAGGCCAGGGAAGAGGGGGCCTGTGGGTGGGTCTTTGGTAGCTCAGGAGAAAGCTATTGAGGTCAACCCAACTGGGCTGCTGTGGAGAGCTCTTCCCCATGGCCCTCTGCCTTTTCAGTCCCCAAAGGTTTCCAAACCAGCTTCTCCCAGATTTAGCCCAGGTTCCCCTCACTCTCCTGAGCTGACTCTGCCACCACTGGGGGATGGACCTGGCCAAACCACTTCTTCGATCACCATGTCATCCCCTGAGGTTGAGCAGGATTCAGAAGCAGATCTGGGGAAAACGCTTGTGACTGCAGACCCCACCGGGGGAGCTGGTGGACCACAGGATGCCGTTCCTATGCCCCCTGCACTGTCCTCCAGATTCAGGGGTCCTGTTTTTGGATGAAGGTTGCCCTTGGAACCTGCGGAAGAGTTCACACGTGTCCACACACGCTCTATTTTGTGAACACGTTGAGCTGGCATTGGATGCCCTGTTAAGAACCTCTACTCTCAAGGGAGCAAAAGATGCCAGGATGGTCTCCCTAAGCTCTGATCTGACAGACTGATGTTTTCTGACAGTGCTTCATCTGTCCAGGGGCTGGATACACGCCTCTTGGCTTAGCAGAGACCAGCAAGGATGGAGAGGCAGATGTTAATTAAGAAGGAAGAAGGTAGAATATCAGGCATGAGTGTTTTTGCCCCTTAGGGCCAGAGAGCTGGAGAATGCCAGCACCCTTCTCCATATAGGGACATCCCTTTGGGCAGAGTAGAAAGGGATGCGGTGAGGGCAACCTGAGAGGGTAGAAGGAAGGTCTGAGAAGTTTGGATCCAGCGAGATTCAGGTCAGGTCTTTCACATGGGCTTAGAAACAGCAAAAACCTAATCTTCCCTGACAACGCAGGACCAAGAAGTGCCAGTGTTGGAGCAGTGGGATTCTAGCCAGGCATCTCTCCCCAGCAAGAGGAAGAAATCTCATTGCTCTGGAACTCTGTGGACCAATCATATCTCCATCTAATTGTGTGGGGCTGTCCCCTCAGACAACATGGACCAATCACATTTCAGTATCTCAATTTCCATGAAACAAAATATATGTTAGCATCACCACTTGGAATCTTCCTGGATATAAAGGACAAATGAAGCCTCAACTATACACTTTCTATGACCTAATGGTAACCCCACTTTTTGCCTTAGCACCTTCCCAGGTCGAGCCAACAAATTCCTGTCCTTATCCAAACACTACAAACCATTCGATCTAATAGGTTTTCTTTTTTTTTTTTTTTTTAATTGTTTTGGCTGCGTGGCATGTGGTATCTTAGTTCCCCAACCAGGGATTGAACCTGCACCGCCGCCACCCCCCCACCCAGTGGAAGTGTGGAGTCCTAACCACTGGACCACTAGAGAGGTCTCCTCTTTTTAAAAAAATTAATTTATTTAATTGGAAGCTAATTACTTTACAATATTGTAGTGGGTTTTGCCATACATCGACATGAATCAGCCACGGCGCACCTGTGTTCCCTCCATTCAGAACCCCCCTCCCGCCTCCCTCCCCATCCCATCCCCCAGGGCCATCCCTCTGTCTGTCTTGATGGTCCCTTTTGCTTGTGTGAAATATGCTGCAGAGGAGGAGGGCTCTGGCTTTCATTTCCACCTTCATCTACAGTTCTACTACCCTTGGAAATATAGTTGGTGAGTCTGGGAGCCCTTTGGTCTTGGGCTTTGGGGAATCTAGCACTCACCTGCTTTGAGGAAGAAAAAGTGGGAAGGAAATGGTTCTTGCATCACACTAAGCTCCCTATTGGAGAAGGCAATGGCACCCCACTCCAGTATTCTTGCCTGGAGAATCCCAGGGACGGGGGAGCCTGGTGGGCTGCCGTCTCTGGGGTCGCACAGAGTCGGACACGACTGAAGCGACTTAGCAGCAGCAGCAGCAGCAAGCTCCCTATGAGCTTGGCTCAGCAAGGACTGTGGTCATGTAAACTTTGTCCAGCAGGATTGACAAAGGCCCATGAAACTGGTCTGAGAGCAAGGCTTAAAGAGATTGGGAAGTCTTGTATAACTTCAGAGGAAAAAACAAGCATGACCATAGTTCTAACCTTTCTACACAAATGCAGTTCATGCTCCCCTAATGCTAGAGAGGAGCAAGCGTGGGAGAAAATGGGCAGGGAGCAAAGGAGGAGGATCTGAGAGTGGAGAACTAGGAGCAGACATGGAGAGAAAACTGGAGAAGGGACTGGCAACCCACTTCAGTATTCTTGCCTGGGAAATCCCAGGGACAGAGGAGCCTGGTGGGGCTACAGTTCGTGGGGTTGCAAAGAGTCGGACATGACTGAGCGGCTAACACACGCACACATAGAGAGAAAAAGAATCCTAAGGAGACTGGGCTTTCAAGAGCAACGGCCAGAATTGGAAGTGAACATGGTGACTCCAGGGTCAGCAATATTAATGCAAAGAGCACACTGCGTTAGGACTGAATGAGACATGAGTTCTAATCCTGAGTCTCTCACTAACCAGCTCTGTGATCTGGGTAACACACTCTACCTCTCTGTCTCAGCTTATGCACTCGTTCAATAGAGATAAATATGACTATTCATCCAGGGGATTGAAGGAGAGCCTAGAGAGTGTTCAGAAGAGTTCCAGGCATCATCCTCACATTTGGTACTCTTCTTCACACATGGCTCCAGTTCCTCTGGCCCCTTTCCACACTCTGCCTGACTTTAACCCTCCAGCAACCTGTATGACTTACTCATAATCACCTGTCACATGAGATGCCAGTCAGCTCCATCTGTGGTGGCGGGCGGGGGGCATGAATATTTGTGGGGCATCTCTACTTCAAGAAGCAAAGGGAGTCTCCAGTTCAGCCATACTATGAGCCCCAAATCATCTCTTCTTCCTCAGACCCTGACTATGGGCTGGCAAGGGGGGAACCCAACCAGACACTGTGTGTGTGTGTGTGTGTGTGTGTAGTGGCCAGGGGCAGGGGTGGCACAGAGGGAATTACCTGTCCAATTTTTTAAGAGAAAGCTCCTTCCCTTACTTCCCATGTTTCATGCTGCAGCTCAGACTTTAACTCAAACCACCTGAGGATTTTGTTAAACTGCAGATTCTGACTCAGTAGGTCTGAGAAATGGGGTGGCAAAGTTCTACCTTTTGTTCAAGCTCCCAGGTGGTGGTCCTTGGATCTCATTTTGAGTAACAAGGCTGCAGCTTACCCACCGCCACCCCCAGCTCTGACACCTGCGGTCCAGAAGGTAAGCTTGATGGGGTGGGGGGCTCTGCTAGGCTGTGTGTGTGTGTGTGCGCGCGCACACACACATCCATCTATGCACTGTAGGCTCTCTTTCCTGCCATCACAGACACAAGGCTGAGGCCCTCACTAACAGCAAATGCCCCCCTGAAGTAAACAAAGTCCCGCTTCTGCCAGGAGTGAACCCTAGGAACATACAACATCCTCCCAGAGGCCCTGCGGCTCCTAGTCTCCTCCTCCTCAGGGGTCCGGCTGACTCACGACCCGCCAGCCAGGGGGACTCACTCACCACCTTGAAGTCCTCGGCGCTGCAGACCTCCCCCCGGAAGTGGCAGGAAAGCAGCATGTCTCGGATGTCGTGCCCTGCGCGGTCATAAAACTCGCGCATGTTGAAGGGCTTGGGCTTGAAGCTGCGAAAGTTGGCCTTGTCCTGCAGTATCTCCAGCTGCTTTTCATCTGCCATCTGCGTGTCTGGTATCTCATACCTGGAGCCCAGGGGTGAGCAGTGCATGGATTGGCAGGATCTTCAGTTCCTGCCTCCATTCTGCCTCCAGTGTCCCATGCCCAACTCTGGGGGAAGGGCAGCATCCAGCCCTGGGCAGAGGCCCAAAAGAAGATCTGGGCGTGTCTAGAGGATCTGCCCCCTGGGGTCTGAGAAGACAGAGGATCTGCACTGGCTGCCCAGGGGTCGGGCATCTGAGCACAGGGGTAAGGGTGGGTGGGCAGAGAGCTCAAGGCAGGAACTATGGCTTTCATACCATGGTTTCTACCCTTTAAAGACAGCATGCCCGGATCTCCCAAGAGAGGAGAAAATTGAGACGTAGTAGCAAGAGGGTGGGCAGAGGTCACTCCAGAGAGTGTGACCATGTCACACAGCTCAGGCTGGATAAGGGCGGAGCTGTTTTGAACCACGCTAGGATCAGAGATTGGGTGCCCTTAACTGGGTGCTTGGCAGTACCCCAATTCCTTTGCTCTGAGTGGCAGGTTTCGGGGGCTGGAGGGCAGGGTTGTCTAGGCTGTATGGTGGGCTAGAGAAGAAGCACCCAGATGGGGTGTCTGGGAGTGGGGATGGGTGGGAGCCCCCCACCTGTTGTTCAGCAGGGCCAGCAGCTCCCCGGCATGGTACAGGTCATTCTTGGAGACTTGGCTAAAGCGGAACTCGTTGAGGTTGCACAGCGTGACGGCAGGGAAGGTGAGCTGGGAGGCAGCCACCTCATCGAGCTTGGTGACGTGGTGGTAGTGGAAGTAGTACTGCACACGCTCGGTGCACACACACAGCAGCACAGCCAGGGAGCCCAGGAAGCAGAGGGCCCAGAGCGCCCGCTTCAGAGACAGCCGCTCGTAGGAGAAGATGTGGGCCAGGCCGTGCAGGGTGGAGCTGCTGGCGAAGGCCTGGATGCTCACCGGCTGGAGGCCACCCACCTCCTCCTCCTCAGCCTTCAGTTCCATCCTGGCCGAGGGGATCTAGGGGGAGAGGGGTGGGGAGTCAGTCACTGCCCTGGGTTAAGAGTGCACATGGTGTCCCTCCAATTGGGTCCATCCGGAGTCCCCCCCTCCAGAGGTCACTGCCTCTGGGGGCAGAAGACTTCTCTGGTGGGCAAGCCCAAAGGTGGCTGCCCCGTGGACACCCTCCCAGAAGAGGGTTCCTGCCAATGCAGGGACTTGGAGGTCAGTTTAGGCCAAAAGAATGCCCTCCCAGGGAAGCCTCCTGGGCCAGGGGTGACCCCAGATGTGGTCATCCGAGGACGAGAGGGAAGTCCCCATATCCCCACAGGCAGGCACAGGAGTTCCCTCCAGATGTGGGGTCATTCTGGGACAGGAATGTCCACCCCATCCTGGAGACGGAAACTCCCCCAAATGGGCTGAACCCGGCCTCAGGAGTTTCTGGTCAAGGGTGTCCCTAGGACTGGGTTTTCATCCCTGCCCCCGACCCCACGAGCTAAACCTGAGTCAGAAACCCCCAGGGAGGCAGAGAGGGGCCCAGCCTGTGTCCACACCTGCAGGCGTCTCCAGTTCTCAGAACGGCGCAGGCTGTAGGTGTGCATGTTTGGGGTGGGGGGTGGGGGGTAGAGGGCAGCCCGAGGTGGCTGCACAGAAATGGGGGGGGGGGCGCGGTTCCCTATGACAGCGAGCTGTCCCCGCCCCGGACGCAACCCCCCCACCCCAGTCTAGCTTCTCGACGCAGCCAGATGCCCTGCTCGGCCCCCGCCCCCCTCCCCAGCCACTGAGGCGCCCCAGAAGCTGGGGAAAGCTACAGGGGAGGAAAGTCCCGGCTTCCGGGCGCTGGGGAGTCCCGCAGCCAAAGGCGGGGGAATCGGAGACCCACCTGAGGGGGCTTCGGGAACCCGGCAACCGGCGGCGGGTCCTGGGGCGCGGGGCCGGACGTGGGCTCAGCGCCGAGCCGCGGAGGGGCTCATGGCCCGGAGCGGGAGCCGGCGGCCGCCGCGGCACGCCGCGCAGAGCCCTGCAGGGAGCGGCCCGCCCGGCCCGGCTCGGCTCGGCTCCGTCTGCCCGCCCGCCGAGCGCGCTCCCTCGCTCGCCTCGGCTCAGTCCGCCCGGGCTCGGCGCGGTGCGCGGTGCTCTCAGCCCCGGGATCTGCAGGGATCCATCGTCCGGCCGGGAGGCGGCGGGAGGGGAGGCGGCGGGGGAGGGGAGAGGGTGCGCGTGCGCGCCTACGAGTGTCTGCGAGGGTGTCTCTGGGCCGGTGTGCGCGCGGGGACCCCGGACCGGGGAGCGGGATCGAGGGTTCCCCCCGCTGCCTCGCCCCCTCCTCCTGGCCGCGCTCGGCGGCGCTGCCTCCCTCGGGTCCCGGAGCCGTCTCCCTGCTTGCGAGGCCCTGTGGCTTGTGTCTGACTGTGGTATGTGTGTGTGTGTGTGTGTTTGAGTGCGCGCGCGCGCGCGCGCGCGCGCACGGGAGGGAAGGTGTCTGCCCCCAGCGTCCCCCTCCCCGCGCTGTCTCCTTCGGATCGATGCTCCTGCCTCTTGCTGCTGCTTCCTCTGGTGGCACACAAGCGCGTGTGCGCGCGCGCGTACCCACACACACACACACACACACAAGCTCCGAGTCACACTTGACTGATTCAAGCACTTGCCCGTGCGGAGACATAGACACATATACAGACCAGAGTCACATTACGCCACTCACAGCTACATGCACCCCCCACAGACACCCACACACCCCGGAGGCCTGGCCCACAGAGCAGGAACTCATGAACTTACAAGTATTCACCTGCTCTTATCCTGGCTCCCCACCTACAAGTGACACGTACACACATGTACATATATAAACAAACAGAGCCTTGGCCACAGAAACCCCATCCTGGTAACACTGGCCTTGCCTTTGGGGTGGAAGGCGGCGGCAGGTTTGCAGCTTCTCATTGCCAAACCGCTAAAGAAGGAGCAGAGAAGGAAGGAGAAATAGCCAGAGGTCAAGGAAATTTAGACAGACATCAAGAAACAGGGAAAGAGAAGGGGATGGGGAGAGGTGGGAGGTTGGGAGGTTGGGGGAGGTGGACAGGAGAGGAAGGGATGGAGGGGGAAGCTGTACTCAGGTTTGGAGCTAAATTCTGAGCCACTGACACCAGGCCTGGGGGGGGGGGGTATTTTCCTGTAGTGCTCACCTCTCTCCTCTTCCTCCTTTCTCCTCTCTAAGAGGCCTTGGGGGGCCCTCCCTATCCAATTAACAGAGTAGGAGCAATCAAAAGGAAGTTGTTAATTTGCTGATGCTCATTAGGGGCTCTTAGCACGAAGGCTGTTGAGGTCTGATGGTGTCAGATGATGAGGAGGGGAGTGTGGGGGACAAGAATTCTATCTCTAGCCCCTCCTTCATTCCATTTGTGGGCTGGTGGAGCTCTGGGAGAGGGAGGTGAGAGGTGTGTTCCCAGGGCTTTAAGTCAGAATGAGAACGTATAATGAGAAGGGGCTGGCACGGAGAAAAGAAGTTGGATGAGAAGTTGTGAGGGGTTGGGGGCAGGGGGCACATGGAACTACAGGGAAGGGCGCTGGAGATCCCAAGAGGGAGTGTAGGCTTAGGGCTGAGGAGAAGGGAGACTGGGATCCAGTTACTAGATTCTTGGTCAAGGTGCTACCAAGAGGAAGGGAGGATCTTAGATTCTCCTCTTGAACTGGGGAGCTGTCCAGCAGCACCAGGCTGTTCCAGAGAGCTGCCATGTGCCCGGGCAGCCACTGGGTGGCAGCACCCTCCCAGATACTTAGAATCAACGAAGAGGGGCATTTGGGAGTGGGATTTCAGCCTGGGAGGGCCCCAAGCAGAAATCTGAGGAAATCTTGGGCAGAGTCTGATTCCTGAATTCCAGATGACTTCAGGAGGAGGGGTGGGCCATTTTGAAGCATCTGTAATTTCCCTAGCTCCCCACCCTCGCAGGCTGAGTGACACATGGAAGCTTCTTCAAATGGCTGCAAATTGCTTCAGTCACCTGGGATGTTACTGAGGGAGCAGCGGGGGTGGAAGGAAGGTGATGAGGTGAGGTGGAGGCAGGCAAGGACTGATTGAGGCCAAGGAGCAGCCTCAGGAGGAGTTTGGGGGAAAGTAAGAGTGTGAATCGGGCAATCTCACATCCCAGACCTGGCTCTGCCATTCATTAGCATGAGTAGGTCCTTGACCTCTCTGAGCTCAGTTTCCTCATCTGTAAGATGGGGATAATATTTATTTCACAGGAGATTCTGAGAATTACATGAACTAATGCATAGAAAGAGCTCAGCACATTAGCTTGTACTCAGTAAATCCTCAATAAGTAGTAACTTATTATTAGCATTACTGTTTGAATTGAGTAATAAAACCACCAGTGCAGCCACATCAGGGTAGAATCTGACAGCGGTTCTCAGCCCAGGCTACACATCTGAGTCACCTGGGTAGCTTTTTCAAATGCTGCTGCTGTGGCCCCACTTTAGACCAATTAAATCAGAATCTCCAGAGGTGGGGTCCAGATTTCCCAGCTTCTCGAGATCTGTGATATATACCAGTCAGTCTTGAGAAATCTAGATCTTCAGAATCCACAGGTCTGGATCAAAGCTTTGGTTATTTACTCCTGTATATCAGACCCCGGCTATTGTTTCCTCCTCATTTGAGGTGAGATGGATCCTTGTACATTTTAGCAAACTTCCACTGTGGCTTTTCTTGTGTTCAGCCCCAGGACTGGCCCTGGAGTCATGGGCCAAATTCTCTCAGTGTCAAAGGAGAGATGAACACGCTGACAACTGACTCCAGTCTAGCAAAAACCAAGAGTGAAATTGAAGGATGGACCAGCATCAAGTGGCAGAAGGGCAAGTCCTACTGACAGGTGCAGGGATGAGAGAAAAGGGAAGCTGGCTTTAGTAAGATGACATATGAGGGATCTAAGGACTGTGATTAGTGTCACATTTCTTCTTTCTCTGGGCCCACCTCCCTCTTATTCAGGCCTTAACAGATCCTAGCTCCTTTAGCTTTCTCCCAGGTTCTTGTCCACACTTTCCTCCTCTCTGGCGCCTGCAGTCCCTCGACCTCGATAGCCTTTCTCTTCTGGGGCTGAGAGAGAAATAGGCCTGTAGGGATCCCTCTGTCCCCTGCACAAGGCATCTGGCTAGGACCCACCCAGGGCTTTGGCATCATACTGACCTGAATTCAAATCCCACCTCGGTCACACCAGTGCTGTGTGATCCTAGACAAGTTCCTTAACTCATCTGAGACTCCTTTTCTCCACAAACCATAAAATCTGGCTAATGCCCACAGGGATAAAAAAAAATGTCTTCCTGGTAAACAGTAGGTGTTCCATCAACAGTAGCAAGTATTATTTTCATCCCTGAGAGGTTGATGGGGCAAATTCCCCACGGACACTTCCCTTGCAGATGGCCCCATCTGCTCTAGGTGCAGAAGCGCCCTCCAGCTCTCAGAGACAGTGGAGAGAAGGGGGAGACAGGGGAGGGCAAGGCCCCCTGGGACTCCCGGCAGCTCTTCTCCGCTCCCCAGTGCGTGAAATCACAGGCGCCCCAATCTGTCTGCAACCGCTTCATCTGCCAGCTCAGCAAATGTGGAGACAATTAAGGAGTTAATTAGCAGACAGTGGGAAGGGGCTGTGGACCTGAGGCAGACGAGCCCCATCAACACACCTCTCCTCCACCCCTCCAGACTCCACTCTGTCTCTTGACCTTCATCTTCTCCCGCTTCATTCTCTTTTCTGGTCCAAATGCTCCTCTTGCCTCTTCCCTCATTTCCCTCTACCCTTGCCCTTCACTCCTCCCCGATTACACCCCTCCCCCAAGCCTGTCCTGTCTTCTCTCTTCCTCATTCCTCTCTCTAATCTCTCCCCTGCCCCACTTGGCTGTTCCTCTGTCTCCCAGCCAAATCACTGCTTTCTCCATCTTTGCAGGGCCCACCCTTTTCTCCTTTCCATGTTCACCTCTCATTCTGGTCCCTCTTCACTCTCTGCTCCTCCCCTTCTCCGCACATCACCCCTCCCCCTCCAGCATGAATGTGGGTCTCAGAACAGAGCCTTGTTCACTGGGCACCGTATCTGCTACAGGAATCAGTGGGTTCAAGGTTGCCTCCCGGGTGGGGTCCCCAGCACTGCAGCCTGGAAGGAGTCTCCTCTGACCCTCACCTGCTCCCAGCTCCTCTCTCTCCTGGCGCTCTAGGTAACTCAGTCTCTTTCCTGTACCAGAACACCTTTGGGAGGCTCCCCATACTGCCCCTGCTGCCTCCCCGGGGTCTTGGCAGTTCATCTGCACTTCCAGGATCACGTTGGAGCCCTCTTTTTCCTCTTTTCCTCCCTGGGGGCCTGGCAGATGGCCACCTTTCTCCCGTCACAAGTCCCAAATTGTGTGTCATCCTGTCATTTGGCGGGGGCGGGTCACAGCTTCAGAAGGAAGGGATGATTAAAGAGAAAACATAAATTGGGAGACAGAGAAAGGCAGAGAGCAAGAGACAGGAGGAGAAACTGGGGCCAAGGCAGATTGAAAGGGCAGATGTGGGGAGGGAGGTGGAGGAGAGAGACTGAGACAGAGAGAGAGAGGGTAACTAGAGATGGAGCAATGGAGACTTGGAAATAGGGAAGAGCCCACTAAGGTCCCTCATTGCTTTAAAATTCTGGGTCTTTGAGAGGAGTGAACAAAGGAGAAACAAAAGATCCGTAGAGGACCTGGAGCTTTTCTTTCTCCAGAAAACTTCCCTGGTTAATCCCTTACCCAACCCTGGCCTCCTTGGCTTCCCAGGTAGGCTAGTGGTAAAGAATCGGCCTGCGAATGCAGGAGATCTAAGAAATGCAGGTTCAATCCTGCATCAATCCCGCAGGAAAGATCCCCTGGAGGAGGAAATGGCCTGGATAATCCTGTGGACAGAGGAGCCTGACGGGCTACAGTCCACAGGGTTGCTAAGAGTCGGACACGACTGAGCAACTTAGCATGCTGGCAGCCTGACCTCCAGTTTACTCCTGCTCCAGCGGCCCTCGTCTCTGTTTTGTGGGCTCTGATTGCTCTGGGAGTAGGTCTGTCCTCTCTCCTCCCCTGACAACCCCTTCCCAAAGCAGGGTGTTCCCCCAGAGTGGGCAGTGGCTACTTGGACCTCCGGAGGAGGGGAAGGTGGCCTGTGCTCTGCCCGCATCAGTAGGTGTATGGGGTCCTGGGCACCTTGGGGGTGGGGTGGTCTGCATCTTCAGCTCTAGAATACCAGCACCTGGGCCATGCCTGGCCCTTGCAGCTGCTCAATAGTGCAGCCTGGGGGTCATGGCTGGATCTGGGGTCCCCTAGGCTGGGGACACTTTCCTTCCTCTACATCAGTTGGCTCTGCAAGGAGCTTGTGTCTCTGAGCTATTCCCCAGCTGAAGACAGTCCTCCCTTCTTGCTCCCACTGGGGACCCCTCTACAGCCCACACCTTCCCCATGGACCCTCCTCCCACCTTCACCAGGCCTTTCTGGCAGGTGCAATCTCAGCGCCCTGGGCGGCCTCTGAGCCGGAGGAGGCAGTGCGGGTGAATAATTCATGGGTCTGGGAAGCCCTTATCTCCCAGGCCGGCCCCACCCGGGGCCCCAGTGCTGGGCCGCCGTCCCGCGGCTCCTCGCTTTATCTCGACGCCCAGCTTGTAATGCAGCCCGCCATATCACAGGCAGAAGGGGAGATTAATTTTCTGGTTTTGCATGGGCGGGGAGGGGAGGGGGCATGGGGAGGTGCTGGGGAGCAGAAGCTGGGATCTTTCTGATTTCAGACTCCAGCGGCTTAATCCTCTCCCAGGCCTGAAGGAAAGGGTGTTGCAAGCCAAATTTCATCATCAGCGGCAGCCCCAACAGAGGGAGGAGGAGGCGCAGGGCAAGCAGACGGTGGGCGCTGGAACGGACAGGGGAGTTGTTTGGAAACTGGGGGAAAGCCGGCCCTCAGCTTGGGCTTGCCGACGACGCTGGCTTTGTTGAGAAAGGTACTCAGCCCGAGTGGGGTGCACACGGGGGCACGTGTATGTGCACACACACGGGAGCTTGGGGCACAAGGGCATACCTCTTCAGGAAGTGGCAGTGGTCTTGCTGTCTGCCCCACAGAGCCTGGCACAGAGGCGTCTCAAAAAATGTTGAGGGGCTGAACTCTGGGGAATCACTGATGAGCTAAGCAGATGCAGCTCCCCGTGTGCCTGACACCTTTCCACGTGCCCCCGCAGGCCTGGCCACTGTTTCCTGTGCCCTCGTGGTCCAGGGAGGCCAGCGAGCAGAGGGACACTGGCCTGGGGAGCCTGCTGGCCCCTGCTGCTTCTGCTTAGCTGACACAACTACCCAGAGCTAGAGGAAGCCACCGCCTGTTAGTTGAGCACCTATTGTATACCAGGCCCAGGGCAGGGTAGATGTGTGTTCCCGAGATCAATCAGATGTGAGTCTTGGCTATGGTGCCGGAGACCGAATGTGCTGTTTGCCAGCAAAGAGCTACTAATGAAGTGCTCCACGGAGGGAGAGAGTTGATGGTAACCAGGAACATGTCTTGTGGGAGGTAGCATTTGAGACAGGTTTTGAAGGATGGGCAGGAGTTGGGATTGGCCCTAATGGCAGGGAGGGAGGCATGGCGTTTTGGGAAGAGGAAGAATATGGAAGAAGTGATGATACAGAGACCAGGGTGAAGCAAAGAGATAATAACTTTGTCTGGTGGGTGAGGGGCAATAGTGAGAGCCAAGGCTGGGAAGCAGAGAGAAGTAAGGACAGAGAGGGTCCTGACATCATGTGGAGGAGCTTGCATTTGTCTGGGGTGATTGGGGAGCAATTAAGGGGTTTTGAGGGCTTCTCTGGGGCTCAGTGGTAAAGATACCAGCCTGCCAATGCAGGAGATACAGGTTTGATCCCTGGTCCAGGAAGATTCCCTGCGCTGCGGAGCAACTAAGCCCATGTGCCACAACTATTGAGTCTGTGCTTTAGAGCCTGGCAACCACAACTACTGAGCCCAAGCACTACAACTACTGAAGCCCGTGCACCTTAGAGCCTGTGCTTTGCAACAAGAGAAGCCACTTCAATGAGAAGTCCGAGCACTGCAACAAAGAGTGGCCACTGCTCACCGCAACTAGAGAAGAGCCCACGCAGCAATGAAGACCCAGCACAGCCAAAAGTAAACAAATAAAATTATTTTTTAAAAATGCCTTTGAGCAGGCGTTGACATGATCAAAGTGGTACTGGGGGAAGATAAAGACAGCCAACATTATTGAGTGTTTGTATACTGGGTGTTGTTCTAAGTGCAATGGAAGGAATTCTCTCATTAAATCCTCATAACTATCCTTTTAGTAGGTAATGATATCATCCCATTTTATAGATGAGGAAATGGGGTCACAGAGGTGTTAGTTATAGATGGAAATTAATTGAAGACAGCAGAAATCACTGATGGAAAGTTTAGGCTGATAAGTTCTTTAATGTCTCGGGCACTTTGGAGCATGGAAAGGAATACTGATTATTTTTTCTACTTTGATGTCCAATTTATTAATCTTTATTCAATTATTAACATCCCTCCCAATATTCTCATACTACTTATACAACCACTATGTCCAAAACCTATGAATTTAGCAAATTACATTCCCCCAAATATTTAAACTTTGATTGCAAATGAAATCAATTAAACTCTTCATAAATCAGGTTTTCCTAAAAGCTTTAAACATCTTTGCTATGCTAAGTCACTTCAGTCGTGTCCAACTCTGTGTAACCCCATAGACGGCAGCCCACCAGGCTCCCCCATCCCTGGGATTCTCCAGGCAAGAACACTGGAGTGGGTTGCCATTTCCTTTTCCAATGCATGAAAGTGAAAAGAGAAAGTGAAGTCGCTCAGTCATGTCCGACTCTTAGCGACCCCATGGACTGCAGCCTACCAGGCTCCTCCACCCATGGGATTTTCCAGGCAAGAGTACTGGAGTGGGGTGCCATTGCCTTCTCCGTAAACATCTTTAAAAGCAGACAAAACAAATGGTATTACAATGATTGCCCCCCAAAAGTCCAGTACAAAAAAAAATCCTGCATTTGAATTTCTTTGTTTAGTATTTCTAAGATTATTTTCTTTATTCTTACTCTTTTCCCTGCCGGGGGTAGGATTTTCCTGACTTAAACTAGAGAGTCAAGGTTGACCTGCTTTCATCAGGCTAAGGCTGCAGACTGGGTTGACTGGAGATGATTTGGGACTGGCACAAAGATCCTGGTGAGGTGGGGCTTCCAGGGAGATTCTCCTAGACTTCATTATGCAGCCCTTGGCCTGTTTCATCGGGAACTCTCCTCTTGACGCTTGGACCAATCATAGATTCTGAATTTTCGTGTGTGACCCTAATCTCTTCCCTAGAATGATTCTGGTTCTGACGGCCTTATCTTTACCGTACAGCCCGCTGTGTTCTGAGTGGGGCCCGGTCTGGTTCAGTTAAGTCTAAAGCCCCTGGTCAATTGGTTAACTGGAACTACCTCCTTTTCCTTCTCAGCAGCTGCTAAGACCCAGGCTATTGTCAGCTAGGTGCTGAAGCAAGGGTCTAAGAAGAGGCATTAAGGGCTTGAATTAGGGCAGTGGCAAAGAAAATAAAAAAGAAAAGACAGTTTTCAGAGACTCTATGAAGGCAGAACTGACTTCTATTAAACAGGAGAGAATGGCTTACCTCAAAGAATCAAATGAAAATACATGTGAAGGCTCTTTTGTACAGTATAAGCACCATTAAATCGTGGTTGTTTTTGCTTTTGTTATTGTGTTGTCATTTTAAGATGGCCAAGGACAAAGCCTTAGGGAATTCACATAGGTTTAAGTGGTAAATGGGAGGAGCGGAGGCAGGAAAGGGGGCTGAAAGGCAAAGGGAACTGACACTGTCAAAGAGAAGAACCAGGAGGGAGAGAGGTCACATAGACTAAGGGGGTGGGAGGCCCCAGAACAGGCAGGGGTGTTTTGGGGAAGCCCGGTGGTTCAATGGTAAAGAATCCACCTGTAATGCAGGAGCTGCAGGAGATGTGGGTTCGATCCTTGGGGCGGGAAGATCCCCTGGAGAAGAGAATGGCAACCCACTCCAGTATTCTTGCCTGCAGAATCCCATGGACAGAGGAGCCTGGCGGGCTACAGTCCATAGGGTGGCAAAGAGCTGGACACAACTGACGTGACTTAGCATGCACAGAAGAAATAGGCAAAGTCTGGTCTGAGTGAGGTGGGGACAGGATGGGTGTGTCTGGAAGGAGGAAAGGAAGGGAAAGAAGTGAGTGTTGGAGACAGGGCTGGGAGATGGTGACTGCCTGGACGTGCTGCAGAGGGTCCACAGGGGAAGCTGGCGATGCTGAGGGCATGCACCTGGGGCTGGGGGGCCTGGGAAGATGCAGAAAAGGAAGGCTGGAGTGGCCCTGGGTTTTTTACAATGCGCAGGTTGAAGGCTCCCCACAGTGACCAAGTTTGATGAGCCTTTGCAAACAGAAACTGTTCCCTTAGCCATGTGGCCCCCGGCTTTCCAGCATTGCTGGCAGCCTCCATCCACCCTCCGCCCTCCTCATGGGACTCAGAATCAAAGTTTAGAACCAGCAAGATCTTTTTCTTTTATTTTTTGGCTGCACTGTGCAGTATGTGGGATCTTAGGTCCCCAACCACAGATTGAACCTATGCCCCCTGCAGTGGAAGTATGGAGTCTTAACTGCTGGACCACCAGGGAAGTCCTCCAGGAAGGTCTTTATTTTATTAAAAAAAATTTTTGAAGACAGTTTAAAAAATGATACATTTCTTTTTAAATATTTGATTGTTTATTTGGCTGTACCAGGTCTTAGTTGTGGCATGTGGGATCTTTCGGTTGTAGCACACCGGATTTTCAGCTGTGGCATGTAGATCTAGTTCCCTGACAAGGGATCAAACCCTGGGATGTGGGATTTCCTGACAAGAGATTGAACCCAGGCCCCCTGCCTTGGGAGTTGGAAGTCTTAGCCATTGGGCCACCAGTGAAGTCCTCAGCAGGGTCTTTAGAGATCACCTAATCTAGCCCCCACCTTCAACTCCCACCATTTAACAGATGAGGACACTGAGGCCAGAGAATATAAGTGGCATGATTAATGAGTGACAAAGCTGAGATTAGAGCCCTAGCGTCCTGCCTCTTAAGCTAATATATTTTATCCCTGTCATTCAACTTGGCAAATGTACTGCAAGAGAACTTGGCCCCTTGACACCCAATATCATCTGGCTGCCTAAGGAGACTTTTGCAGAGAAGTAGGCTTTATTGGGTTTGCTAGACCTGAAAACCATGGCATTGGATTAGGAGGCTTGGTGGTGGTCGTTGAAGGTATGAAGCATCAGAAAAGGTAAGCTCCTTCTGAAGCAGGAGTGATGTTGGGGGGATTTTAAGAAATAGCAGGTAAAGGAATTCCCTGATAATCCAGTGGTTGAGACTCTGTACTTCCACTGCAGAGGGCTCGGGTTTGATCCCTAGTCATGGAACTAAAATCCTGCATGCTGCACAGCGTGGTTAAAAGAAAGAAAGAAAAGAAAGAAACAGGTAGTCAGCAGTAGGGAGAGAAGATTAGAGGCAAGTGATAGAGGCATGGGGCTGGGTTCTCCTGGGCTCAGTGAAGCTGTGGCCTAAAGCTTCAGCCATGTGAAGGATCGCAAGAAGGGAGGTCAGTAGTGGTGGTGGTGGTGGGCTGTGTCCTAGTGGGAAGTGGAGCTGGAGACCAAGGACATGAGGACTCTGTACAGGATGGGGTGGACACTTTACCCAGCTTGAAAGAACCACAGCCCAGCCCCCAAACCGGCAGAATCTCTGTCTCCTTTGGGCCTCTGACCACTCTCTTTTCCCTCCTCCCTTCGATTGCTGGTGGTAATTGCTCTCCATTTGGCGATTACTTAGTTCATTAATTGCCTAAAGAAGGGCATCAGCCTAGGGTGGGGAAATTGGCAAAGAAAGTAATGGGGAAGGAGGACTCTAGGGGAATGGACCTGGACTTGGACAGAGAATGGACTGCTGTGTGGTGGAGGAGAACAGTCTTGTATTACTGGCTCTAGTCAAGTGGACTCCTCTGCTCAGCTCTAGTTTGCATGCATCCTAAGTCACTTCAGTCCTGTCCAACTCTGCGTGACCCTATGGACGGTAGCCCACCAGGCCCCTCTGTCCATGGGATTCTCCAGGCAAGAATACTGGAGTGGGTTGCCATGCCCTCCTCCAGGGGATCTTCCCAACCAGGGATTGAACCTGAGTCTCTCATGTCTCCTGCATTGGCAGGTGGGCTCTAAACACTAGCGCCACCTGGGAAGCCCCAGGTCTCATTTGGAGGAACCTCTTTTCCACTCTAATATGGACTGGACATTGATACTTTCGCTCTCAGATACCCTACCATCCCCAGTCGTTCACATTCTCCATCATCAGAACAGCCAGTGTCCTCCACTGTTATCAGCATCATGGCCATCATAGTAGGCAGTCCCTAAGGTGACTCTCAGTGACCCCTCCATCCTGGCGGTCATGCCTCTGTGTAATCCTAACCCCTCAAGTGTGGGCTGTATTTAATGACTCACTTCTAGTGGACAGGACTCAGCAGGGGTGATGGAATGTTATTTCAACATGAGGCTACAAAAAAGATGTGGCTTCTTTCTTGCACTGAGGAAAGCCATCAACCCTCTGGAGAGGCCCACGTGGCAAGGAACCACCCTGCCCCCCTCCCAGGCCCAGCCAGGCCGATACCCAGTGAGATCCAGGAGCCCAAGAGGAACTGAGCTTGGAAGCAGATTCTCCTCCGGTGGAGACCATAGATGAGACCACAACCCATGCTAACACCTTGACTGTGTTCTTGTGAGAGACTTGGAGCCAGAGGCACTGAGCTAAAACCATGCTCAGATTCCTGACCCACAGAAACTATGAGATAATAAATGTGTGTTGTTTGAGTTGTTAAGTTTTGTGAGTAATCTGTTATGCACTGATAATTAGTACAGCCTCTGTCACCATCATTAACCACCATTACTACCATCGTCATTAAACTCATGTTATCAATATCACCACCCGACGCCACCATGCTCTCAAACTCACCACCATGGCTGTCATCACAGTCATGACCCCTGTCACCATCATCCCCACATCTATTTTTTTTAATTAATTAATTTTTAAATTTTTTGGCCACACTGCATGGCATGCAGTATCTTAAGTTCCCTGACCGGGGATCGAACCCATGCTCCCTGCAGTGGAAGCACAGAGTCTTAACCAGTGGGCTTCCAGGGAAGTTCTCCCACTTCTACCTTCAACTCAAATGTGAATTCTGTCATAAGAACTCTCACCACAATCATCACCTTCAGCTACAATAGTCTTTCTAACACCCACTATGTACCAGACTCTAGGCAAGCCCCAAGATTACAAAGAAATAGGAGACACGATCTGTGTCTTCAGAGAATCTGTTGGGGTCTCTCTCGGGGAAATCAGGACGCATTCATAAAAAGAGCCTAGTAAGTCGAGGAAGTCGATGCTTATTGCCACTTTGGGTGGTAGGAAAGCCTTCATGGAGGAGGAGGCCCTAAAGTGAAGCTTCAGAGGATGGTGGCCGGATAGGCAGAGGGGAAGGAGACAGGAACCAGCCTGATGTGTCCGGTGGAAAATGACGCGAGGACACCTGGCCAGAGGGGAAGACCAAGCAGAGGAAGAAGAGAGGGGGGAACGAGGTTGGAATCAGAAAAGAAGCACATGGATTTCTAATGCATTTGTGCAGGCCTCTACACTTTCCAAAGCATTCTCTGTGCTCAGTTGGTTTAGAAGAGCCATACTCTTAAAAATCTGCCCCATTTCCAGGCTTCCAAGGTGGCGCAGTGGTAAAGAATCTGCCTGCCAATGCAGGAGACATAAGAGACTCAGGTTCGATCCATGGGCAGGAAAAATCCTCTGGAAGAGGAAATGACAACCTGCTCCAGTATACTTGCCTGGAGAATTCCATAGACAGAGTAGCCCAGTGGGCTACAGTCCGTGGGCTTGCGACTGAGCACAACACAACCAACAACCTTCAGCCAGGGGGAGGCAGGCCTGAGGCTGAAGCCTCCAGCCTTCTGCTCCAGCAGGAGGCAGTGTGAGTGATGGGACCCAGTCAACCTGAGTCACAGTTCCTCCCAGTGGATACCAATAGGCAAGTTATTCTCTGTCAGTTACGCCTGCCTCTCAGGCTGTTGCGTAGACCAGACGTCATACGAAAAACACTGCATGTGAGTCCAGGCAGCCTAAAAATAAAATGTTATGTCCATCCCCTAGTCTCCCTGCCTCGTACCTTGTCCATCACCTGGAGATTGGACAGCAGCTGTGTCAGTCCCGTCCAGGCAGACCACACAGCAGTTTTTCTACTGGTGCAGGGTGACGGAGCAGAAAGAACACTGCTCTAGGGGCTGGAGAGGACACTCTCCAGAACACTGCTCTAGTGTGCCACACTGCACAGCTTCAGGGGGCACCATTCACATGTGGACGCAAGGATAGGAGGATTTAGGGAGTAGATACTATTGACCAACTGCGCCTAAAATCTCCCCCTCCTGGGACTTCCTTGGTAGTCCAGTGGTTAAGACTCTGAGCCTCCACTCCAGGGGCACAGGTTTGATCCCTAGTTGGAAAACTAAGATCCCACATATGGCAGGGCACAGCCAAAAAATTAAAATAAAATAAAATCTCCCCCCTCCTGAATGTCTTTCATGACTGGTCCAGGACATTCAGCGCCTCAGCTCAAGCCTGTTTGACCAAGAAATCCCCTGATCCACCTTGCCAGAGGGCTTCCCTGTTGGCTCAGACAGTAAAGAATCCGCCTGCAGTGTGGGAGACCTGGATTCGATCTCTGGGTTGGGAATTTCCCCTGGAGAAGGGCACAGCCACCCACTCCAGTTTTCTGGCCCAGAGAATTCCATGGGCAGAGCAGCCCAGCAGGCTACAGACCATAGGGTCCCAAAGAGTCGGACATGAGTGAGTGATTTTCACCATCACTGTCACTTTGCCAGAGAGACTACACGCTCTACCCACTGGGGAGGGCAGGGTCCAGAGCCAGGATTCTAGGGCAGGAAAGAAACATCTAGAGCTTCTGGATGAAGCTCAGGTCCATTCTTCAGCCAAAAAACATACCACGAATTCCATATAAACAAGATTATGTAACTATTTACAGATTTCATATGACCAATGCCCTGGGACATAGCTGTGCTGTGCTTAGCCGCTCAGTCGTGTCTGACTCTTTGTGGCCTCATAGACTGTAGCTCACCAAGCTCCTCTGTCCCTGGGATTCTCCAGAATACTGGAGTAGGTTGTCATGCCCTCCTCCAGGGGATCTTCCCAACCCAGGGATTGAACCTAGGTCTCCCACATTATAGGTGGATTCTTTACCATCTGAGCCATCAGGGAAACCCAGGACAAAGCTAGGTTTTGTTATTTGCTTCACTTTCACTTTCTAGATGAATAAATGGGAGCTCAGAGAGGTGAGGGGCTTCCTAGGTGGCGCTAGTGGTAAAGAACCCACTTGCCAATGCAAGAGACATAAAAGACACAGGTCAATCCCTGGGTTGGGAAGATCCCCTGGAGGAGGGCATGGCAAGCCACTCCAATATTCTTGCCTGGAAAATCCCCATGGACAGAGGAGCCTGGTGGGCTACAATCTATGGGATCATAAAGAGTCAGACTGAAGTGACTAAGCATGCACGCACAGAGAGGTTAAGTGATGTTGCCCAACACCACTGAAGCCATGAATGGCTGAGTGACCTCAGGATGTCAAAGGTCATGTTGTCCTCCAGCCCCACCCTGCTCAGAGATGCTTAGCAACTCGCAGGAAGCCTTTCAGTTTGGAAGGATACAATAGGGGGGTTAGAACCTAGGCCTCCTCTCCAGCCCCTAGAGCAGTGTTCTTTCTGCTCCATCACCCTGCACCAGTAGAAAAACTGCTGTGGGGAAGCAAGTTTGGCAGTGGAAAAGGAGAAATGATGGTTGGGGAGAGAGGAGGGAGCTGGAACCCAGCGGGTGACTGTGGAGGATGGGGTCAATACTGAGATGGGAGGGCTGGGGCACCCGGGCCTGTCGTTGGCTGGGGCTGGGACCAGCCTTCCCCACTCCATCAGGCCTGGGGCTGCAGGCTGCCAGTGTTCCTCCATCAAGACCCCCGGAGAGCCTGAAATCAAATACTCCTCCTCCCCTGTTCAGGCAGTCTTATTGCCACTGACAGCAAATGTATTGCTCTAATCTTTTCTCATTTCACCAGGATGGGCTCCATTCTGACCTCCCTCCCGGCCTTGAAGCCTTCCTGAGGCAGGGGGGAGGCACTGAGATGGGAGGCGCTGGGGCTGGGCTGTAAGGGAACAGTTGCAGTGATGGCAGATTTGATATGCCTTGTCTCTGGAAGGCGGAAAAAGGCTAGAAAATTTGGAGATCTCTGTGGGGGACCCATGATGAAGGGTCCCCTGTGAAAGCAGATGGGAAAGGCTTGGTGGGCAATGAAGAACCAGGGCCTGGAGCCCCAGGGAAACAGACTTCTGCAGAGCAGACAAGCCTGGGCATGTGTGTTTGTGTACGTGTTGGAGCCAAAATTGTAAGCTTGGGAGATGGTCCTGACGAGATGGGGCAAGGCAGGGTTTGTCCACGCCCTCCAGAGTGACTGACCCACCCTGTCCATCCTCTGTCCACTCTGCTGCCCAAGAAGCCTCGCCGGTATGAAGCCCCCGTGCTCCCCTGGCTGCCTCTCTTTCTGGTCTTCGCTGCTTAGGTGAGCACTCAGGTTCTGTGGTTGTTGTTCCGTTGCCAAGTCGTGTCCGACACTTTGCAACCCCAAGGATTGCAGCACGCCTTCCTATCCTTCATTATCTCCTGGGGTTTGCCCAAGTTCACATCCACTGAATCGGTGATGCCCTCCAACCATGCTTGGCAACCTCAAAAAGGCTTCGTGGGAGGCCTGGGGGTCTGGGAGGGCAGGAGGAGCGGCTCTTGAGAGACACTCAGCCTGGGGGTCAGGGCTGGTGTCTAGAGCCCAGGAAGAGGGGCAGGGGTCGGGTAGGGCAAAGGGACGACTATGGGAAGGAATCTGCTGCTCTGAGCCTTTGAGGGCTGTGAGAAAGGAACAGCTGGTGAGTGGAGCTTGGCAGGGAGGAGAAGTTGGGGGAGTGAGGCAATGTTCTGGCCCTGGGTCTTTCATTTGCTTGGCTAAAATCAAGCCTGAGCTTGTGTGTGTGTGCCTGTCTGTCCCAGGGCAGGGCAGAGCCCCTGTGTTGCGTCATGGGGAGCGCCTGTCTGAGTGCACCTTCAGGTTAAGCTGGAAAGTTTTCTGGATCCTGACAGTCTGAGTGTGACAGGGCCTCAGCCTTGGGGGTATATTGTGTGGAAATCCACTTCTCTCTTCAAAGTTCTCTGGCCCTTGCCAGGGAGAAACTTCTGATTGGAGAGCCTGAGCTGGGTCAGAGCTCTGCCCGGGGTTCAGCAGGGCTGGGGTGGGGTGGGCGAGGGGCTGAAAGTGGAGGAGGGTGCTGGCCTCGATCCCGTCTGGCAGTGAGCTGCTGCTGCTTACTGCCGGGTGAGGCAGCCCACATCTCAGCAGAGGTCTTCTCATAATTACTCCTTTTTTCAGACAAAATCTCTGCCTGAACTGACTTTCTGCTCCTCTCTTACTGTTCCCCAACTCCTTCAGAAAGGAGTCCCTGCCTCCCCAGATCTCCATCTGTTCCCCACACTCCGGAGGTTCATGCCAAGACCACTCCCTCGGGATGGCCATCTGTGCCTTGTTGGTACCTTTTTTTTCCTCCTCCTTTCCTTGTCTGAAGATAGCTGAAGTGGAATGTGAGAACTTTCCTATGAGCCAGGCCAGGAACTGGAGCTCCAGGTCTAACGAGAAGGGAGTGACTGAGGTGTATGCAATATGCTGGGTCCCCTCTGGGTCCCTTACCTCCCTCAGATCTGTACATCTCCCTTACAGAGCCTTATGTGTAACATGTCTTCGTTATTGTCTCTAGACACAGGACTGGAACCGGGGTGGTATCCTCTCCCAGTTTGGAACCGCTTTCTCACCCCGTTTCCACGTCGTTTCCAGGATGCAGCGCCCCCTAGTGGCCTAAAATCCCTTCCCTTTTGTAGTTTTGCAGGATGGCCGCTCAACTCCAAAGGATTTCCAAACTTTTTCATTCCAAAACACTTCCAAGACCTTGACATGTTATTAGTGTTGTTTTGTTTTGTTTTTTGGGGAGCGGTCATGATGCACGGCTTGCGAGATGTTAATTTCCAACGGGGGCTGAACCCAGTTCCTTGGCAGTGAAAGTGCTGAGTCCTAAACATTGGACTGACAGGGAATTCCAGCAGTTGTATTTTTGATATCTGTTGATTGAGAAAGCACCATAATGACTGAGTTCTGGATCTCATCATTAAAACTCATTTGCATTTTATTCATCCCCCAGCAATCATACAGTTACACATAGTCAATCAGTTACACACAGATGGGTTACTCATAGTCTTTATGGTGCCACAGGATAAATCTCCTGTGATTATTCCAAGGCCTCTAAATTTGGGAACCATGGATTTAAACCACTCCTTATGTCACTGATGCGGAGACAGGCCTGGAGAGCAGAAGAGGTCTGTTTAAATTCGGTTGCACCAGAATTTGAATTCAGGGTAGATATGTGCCCCAGGGACTGCCAGTTTCAGTCCTATAGGGGCCTAACTGGAAGAAGGCAATGGCACCCCACTCCAGTACTGTTGCCCGGAAAATCCCATGGATGGAGGAGCCTGGTGGGCTGCAGTCCATGGGGTCGCTAAGAGTCAGACACGACTAAGTGACTTCCCTTTCACTTTCCACTTTCATGCGTTGGAGAAGGAAATGGCAACCCACTCCAGTGTTCTTGCCTGGAGAATCCCATGGACAGAGAAGCCTGGTAGGCTGCAGTCTATGGGGTCGCACAGAGTTGGACACAACTGAAGCGACTTGGCAGGGGCCTAACTAGGGAGGAAGCTGCAGGTAGAAGATTGGGTGATGGGCAGGAGAGCAAGACCGTCCCCAAGAAGTGCCGAGAGCGCACCCCATCTTCCTTCTGTTCAGAGCAGGTAAAACAAGCCTAGAAGGGCTGCAAAAGGGACCCAGGGGAAGGAGAGAGCAAAGGAACAGAGAATAAGTAGAGATGACAGTCTGCTCTGCTTCCAGCACTTCCCTAATTTACCCAAACTGCGCAGACTTCAGACAAGTCTTTTCACTTCTCTGAGACTCACCTTTGTCGTCTGTAAAATGGGAGGGAACTAGCAGTTTAACTTTCCCCTCTCTGTGGGAATAATACTTTGCTTGTCCCATAGGACTGTTCAGAGAATCTAATGAAATGTGTGTGAAAGTTCCCCAGCAACAGCTGGGGAAGAGAACTTTGAATCCATGATCTCCTTTTTAAACCTTAAATCAACAGATAGTAGAAGTTGAACAGAGATGGAGAGAGCCCAGATCTGATTCCAGGCCTGACTCTGAGAACTGGCTCTTGACTTAACTTTCAGGGTTAAAAATTAGTAGTGTTGCTACCTGTTACAGTTTACATGAATCTCTGGCCTTTTTTCAGAACCAGCTACTTTCCTCTTCCTTTTCTCAGCCTGTCTCCCTACAGTTCCAGCCACCTTGAACTCAGAGTAGCTGAGCATCCTTTGAATGAAGTATGGGCAGGCAGTAGGGCTTGCTGGGTCAGCTGAGGTGGGCACAATGAGAAGGGAAGTATACTAGTGTTGGTGGGAGGGGGGATGGGGGGCAGTACAAGGTAAAAGTGAAAAGTGAAAGTGAAGTAGCTCAGTTCAGTTCAGTTCAGTTCAGTTGCTCAGTCAGTCGTGTCTGACTCTTTGTGACCCCATGAATCCCAGCACGCCAGGCCTCCCTGTCCATCACCAACTCCCGGAGTTCACTCAGACTCACATCCATCGAGTCAGTGATGCCATCCAGCCATCTCATCCTTTGTCGTCCCCTTCTCCTCCTGCCCCTAATCCCTCCCAGCATCAGAGTCTTTTCCAATGAGTCAACTCTTCCCATGAGGTGGCCAAAGTACTGGAGTTTCAGCTTTAGCATCATTCCTTCCAAAGAAATCCCCCAGATGATCTCTTTCAGAATGGACTGGTTGGATCTCCTTGCAGTCCAAGGGACTCTCAAGAGTCTTCTCCAATACCACAGTTCAAAAGCATCAATTCTTTGGCACTCAGCCTTCTTCACAGTCCAACTCTCACATCCATACATGACCACAGGAAAAACCATAGCCTTGACTAGACGAACATTTGTTGGCAAAGTAATGTCTCTGCTTTTGAATATGCTATTTAGGTTGGTCATAACTTTCCTTCCAAGGAGTAAGCGTCTTTTAATTTCATGGCTTCAGTCACCATCTGCAGTGATTTTGGAGCCCAGAAAAATAAAGTCTGACACCGTTTCCACTGTTTCCCCATCTATTTCCCATGAAGTGATGGGACCAGATGCCATGATCTGCATTTTCTGATGTTGAGCTTTAAGCCAATTTTTTCACTCTCCTCTTTCACTTTCATCAAGAGGCTTTTTAGTTCCTCTTCACTTTCTGCCATAAGAGTGGTGTCATCTGCATATCTGAGGTTATTGATATCTCTCCCGGCAATCTTGATTCCAGCTTGTGTTTCTTCCAGTCTTCTTGTGTTTCTCATGACGTACTCTGCATATAAGTTAAATAAGCAGGGTGACAATATACAGCCTTGACGTAGTCCTTTTCCTATTTGGAACCAGTCTGTTGTTCCATGTCCAATTCTAACTGTTGCTTCCTGACCTGCATATAGATTTCTCAAGAGGCAGGTCAGGTGGTCTGGTATTCCCATCTCTTGAAGAATTTTCCACAGTTTATTGTGATCCACACAGTCAAAGGCTTTGGCATAGTCAATAAAGCAGAAATAGATGTTTTTCTGGAACTCTCTTGCTTTTTCCATGATTCAGCGGATGTTGGCAATTTGATCTCTGGTTCCTCTGCCTTTTCTAAAACCAGCTTGAACATCAGGAAGTTCACGGTTCACATATTGCTGAAGCCTGGCTTGGAGAATTTTGAGCATTACTTTACTAGCATGTGAGATGAGTGCAATTGAAGTCGCTCAGTCCTATTCAACTCTTTGTGACCCTAAGGACTGTAGCCTACCAGGCTCCTCTTTCCATGGGATTTTCCAGTGGGTCTCAAACTTGTTTGCACATCAGAATCACTTGGGAAGTTTTTAGAAAATTCCCTAGTCTCACTCTTCATGATTCTAGGCCTTGGACACATATTTTGGATTCTCATGACCAGCTGGGCAGGAAAGGGGTGGTGAGGCTACTTTACTTTCTTGGGGGTAGCCATTCAACAGCAATTCTAGAGCACTGGGTTCTCAGTGAAGTCACCCCATCAGTAGCATCAGCATCACCTGGAAATGCATTAGAAATGCAAGTCCTCAGGCCCTACCAAAGACTTAATGACCAGAAACTCTAACTGTGGGCCCAGCAACCTGTTTCAACAAGAACCCTTGAGGGGATTCTGATGCATACTTGACAACCCCTGGTCTAGAGGAGGAACCTACTGAAGGTCAGGCACGTGGAAGTGCTGTGGTCTTGGCTTTTAAGGAGGCTGGAATTTAGCAGAAAGAAGTTCAGGACCTCAATAAATGCATCTCTTCCCCTAGGCAAGGGTCTAAGGAACCTGAGCACCTGGGAGAGGCACAGATGTGTTTCTATAAGGGGACTTGGTTGTATTAGAGTCTGATTTAATTCAACACATTATTCATTGTGAGAGGGTGATTCCTAGGCATGGGGCAGGAAAAACATGGGTTTGGGAAGATTTGTTTTGTTTTCAGTGAGAGGGAGGTCATCAGAAGAGAGAAAGGAAAAACAAAAGACAGGGAGACACAAAGTAATAAGAACTAAAACTTATGTGGAGCCCTTACTATATGCCAGGCACTGTGCTAAGAGTTTTGCAAACACTGTCTCATTTAATCCTCCCAACAGCCCTTTAAACTATAATTATCACTCCCATTTAATGCATAGAGAAATGGAGGCACAGACAAGTCAAGCTGCCCATAGAAGCAGACCTTGAACCAGGGCCAATATAACTCCTGAGCCCATGCATTTTACCAATATGCTTTGGTGCCTCTCCTAGAGAACAAGAAGAAGTTCTCACTTGCCATTTGCTAAAAAAAAAAAAACTCTTCAATGGCTCACTAGTGCCTGGAGAATTAAACTTATCTTAGACGGCTTGGTATTCAAGGTCTCTTATTCTGTGATACCAAAATTCCCTCCAGCCTTTACCACCCCCTATCAAGATTCTTGCACTTCCGCCACGCTGGATTAATTTCTCCATCTTTGAACATTTCTGACTACTTCACTTCCCATTCCCCTCCCCGTTGGGATCCTATCCATTCCTCAGGCTCAACTCAAATGCCTCTTCCTCCCTGATTCCCAGCCAGAAGAGGGCTTGCTCCCCCGCCCCGAACCCCTGGGGACACACTCCGCATCTCCGTACTCTGCGCCGTGTGTAGGGCGCAGTACACCGTACACGTAAGTACACCTAAGTGCTCCACACGGGCTGGTGTAATTGACAAAGGGAACAGTGATTCTCGAATGGAGGTAGGGAGTAAGACCTGTAGAGATGGTGAGCAAATGAGAAGGAATTGGGAGATAAAAGCCGAAATGGGGAGAGGATGAAGACAAACACTGGGCGGCAACCAGACGGCCCGCCGCCAGGGCCGCGTCTCCTCCAGCCCCGCCCGGCCTTCCCATCCCCCCCACCCCGCTACTGCCCAGCGACCGACGGTGCCGGCTTCCCGGTCGCGACTTCTGGGCAGGCGGCCCGCCCGACTCGAGGTGGGGCGCCGGGGTGGCGGGGCCGCGCGCTCGACCGGCCATCCGCGTCCTCGCATTAGCATAAATCCCATTAGCGGCTCCGGCGCGCCGCGGCGGCCGGGGGAGCGGGTAGGGCGAGGGCGGGCGTAACGGTGCTAATGCATCCTTCGACGGCGCGGTACAGCAGGCAGAGGCCCTTCTACAACCATTACCTCGCTGGTTCCTCCGAATCACCCGGTGCGTGGGGCTCTCCCAACGCGAGAGATTAAATAACCAGGCCAACATCTCCCCTCTAATAAGTGGCAGGGCCGGGAATCGAATCTGTGCTTTCTGGCATCAGTTCTCATGCTTTTCCCATCACAGCTCCAGGATGCCTCCCTACCCAGAGAACTACAGTTTGAGAAGAAAGGGGTTTAAAACATCCCTACACACACACACACACACACACACACACACTTACACACATATGCACACACACACACACACATTTTCAAGGGCTGGTGTAGCAGGGAAGGGGGTTGAATGGAATGGGAGGGGTGTGGTGGTGCTTTGGGGGAAGGGAGGAATGGGGTGTCAGTATCACCAACCCTCACCCATCATTTGGGACACAGAGTTTGGATGGTGGGGTGGAATGCTCCCACTGTCTTATTGAATGCACCTCTGCTCCCTCACATGACTATTTATTGGAGCTGCAAAAGCAAGAGATTATAGCAGTAAATTAGAGGAGTACAATCTCTGTTCTCTGGACGTTTATGGTCTTGTGGGTAAAATCAGGAATATTTGCTGGGCACTCACTGTGTGCCAGAAACTGTGCAAAGTGTTTTATATGGACAGCTCACTTATCTATGAAATAGGTTCCTAGACAAGTGAGCAAAGGCACAGATGGCTTCTAAAAGTCCATATAGTTGGTGACTAGAAGAACCAGGAAGATGAAAAAGATGAGCTGACCTGTGGGAGGAAGTCGTTCTAGGGAAGCTTATAGGGAAAGGCGTGGCTCTAGGCCTCGGAGACCTCCCTGAGCAAGGCAGAAAACATCTCAGCTGCTGCAAAGGATTAGGAAAATTTAGCCAGGTGAAGAGGCTGTGGCGGTGGGAAAGAGGAGCTGGAAATGCCAGAGGGTCACGAAATGCAGCTCTAAGGGCAAGCCAGGGCCAGGTTAGGAGAGCCTTGTTAAGGATTTTGGTCTTTATTGAGGAGGAAGTTGAAGTCATTAATGGTTTTAAACAAGAGAGAAGCATGATTAGAATTACATTCTTAAAAGATCATTCAGGGTGTAAAAAATGCAAGTGAAGGGTAACCAGATTCACTGATGGCTTGGACAACTGAGTTGGGATTAAGGTGGAGAAGGTAGGAAGAAGTGGATACATACAAACAGATACTTAAGAACTGCGCTGAAGTAGGACTTCTCTGGTAGTCCAGTGGTTAAGAATCCACCTGCCGATGCAGGGGACACAGGTTTGATCCCTGGCCTGAGAAGATTCCACATGCCATGGGGTGATGAATCTCACAGGCCACTGCTACTGGAGTCCCTGTGCTCTAGAAAACCCGAAAGTGGCAACTCCTGAGCCCGCGTGCCCTAGAGCCTGCACTCTGCCACCACAATGAGAAGCCTGGGCACCAGCAAGTAAGACCCAGCGCAGCCAAGTGATAAAAGAAAAAAATAAAAGAATATTTTTTTAAAAAGACTTGTTTTAAGTAATTGGATAAGGGGTGAAGGGGAGAAGGTGAGAACTGAGTCATTTTACATCCCCTTCTCTCCCTCAACCCCTAATCATTTAATAAATCCATTTCATTTCATGAATATCTTTGCCACCTGTTCCCTCCTTTCCATTCCCACTGCCACTTGTCTAATTCAGCTTGTGTCCTCTCCCTAACAATGAAGCAAGTCTTTCTACTTTCAGATTTTCCCCTCTCTAAACAAACCTCCATGCCATTTGAGCATGGTGGTTGTGGTTTAGTCACTAAGTCATGTCCAAGGCTTGCGAGCCTATGAACTGTAGCCTGCCACATTCCTCTATCCATGACATTTTCTGGGCAAGAATACTGGAGTGAGTTTCCATTTCCTTCTCCAGGGGATCTTCCCAACCCAGGTTTCCTGCACTGCAGGCAGTCTCCTGCGTTGCAGGTGGATTCTTTACTACTGAGCCATCAGGGAAGCCCCCATTTGAGCACACGACCTATGTAAAATGCAAGCATAATCAGAGTCAACCCAGGCCCTATTATCTTGTCATTGTGTCAGTTATAGGATAAAGTCCCATCCCTTCCTAGTCTGGTCATTCTTTGCTAGCGTACATTACATGTGTCAAAGCTATGGTTTTTCCAGTAGTCATGTATGGATGTGAGAGTTGGACTATAAAGAAACCTGAGTGCCGAAGAATTGATGCTTTTTGAACTGTGGTGTTGGAGAAGACTCTTGAGAGTCCCTTTGACTGCAAGGAGATCCAACCAGTCCATCCTAAAAGGAAATCAACCCTGAATATTCATTGGGAGGACTGAAGCTGAAGCTCCAATACTTTGGCCACCTGATGTGAAAAGCTGACACTGGAAAAGACCCTGATGCTGGGAAAAATTGAGGGCAAGAGGAGAAGGGGATGACAGAGGATGAGATGGTTGGATGGCATCACTGTCTCAATGGACACGAGTTTGAGCAAACTCAAGGAGATAGTGATGGACAGAGAAGCCTGGCATGCTGCAATTCATGGTATCTCAAAGAGTTGGACAGGATTTAGTGACTGAACAACAACAATATTATGTGTTGTAAGGATCAGTAGAGATCTGTGCTGTGTGGTTGTAATGTAAACTCTCTTGTCTGAGGAGGCCTTACAAATAGCTGTGAAAAGAAGAGAAGCAAAAGGCAAAGGAGAAAAGGAAAGATATACCCATCTAAATGCAGAGTTCCAAAGAATAGCAAGAAGAGATAAGAAAGCCTTCCTCAGCGAGCAATGCAAAGAAATAGAGGAAAACAATATAATGGGAAAGACTAGAGACCTCTTCAAGAAAATTAGAGATACCAAGGGAACATTTCATGCAAAGATGGGCACAATAAAGGACAGAAATGGTAGGGACCTAACAGAAGCAGAAGATATTAAGAAGAGGTGGCAAGAATACACAGAAGAACTATACAAAAAAGATCTTCATGACCCAGATAACCATGATGGTGTGATTACTCACCTAGAGCCAGACATCCTGGAAAGTGAAGTCAAGTGGGCCTTAGGAAGCATCACTATGAACAAAGCTAGTGGAGGTGATGGAATTTCAGTTCACCTATTTCAAATCCTAAAAGATGATGCTGTGAAAGTACTGCACTCAATATGCCAGCAAATCTGGAAAACTCAGCTGTGGCCACAGGACTGGAAAAGGTCAGTTTTCATTTCAATCCCAAAGGAAGGCAATGCCAAAGAATGTTCAAACTACTGTGCAATTGCACTCATCTCACATGCTAGCAAAGTAATGCTCAAAATTCACCAAGCCAAGCTTCAACAGCATGTGAACTGTGAACTTCCAGATGTTCAAGCTGGATTTAGAAAAGGCAGAGGAACCAGAGATCAAATTGCAACATCTGTTGGATCATTGAAAAAGCAAGAGAGTTCTGGAAAAAACATCTACTTCTGCATTTTTGACTATGCCAAAACCTTTGACTGTGTGGATCACAACAAACTGTGGAAAATTCTTAAAGAGACAGAAATACCAGACCACCTGACCTGTATCCTGAGAAATCTGTATGCAGGTCAGGAAGCAACAGTTAGAACTGGATATGGAACAACAGACTGGTTCCAAATCAGGAAAGGAGTGCATCAAGGCTGTATATTGTCACCCTGCTTATTTAACTTATATGCAGAGTACATCATGAGAAATCCTGGCTGCATGAAGCACAAGCTGGAATCAAGATTGCCAGGCGAAATATCAATAATCTCAGATATGCAGATGACACCACCCTTATGGCAGAAAGTGAAGAACTAAAGAGTCTCTTGATGAAAGTGAAAGAGGAGAGTGGCTTAAAACTCAGCATTCAGAAAACTAAGATCATGGCATCTAGTCCCATAACTTCATGGCAAATAGATGGGGAAGCAATGGAAACAGTGACAGACTTTATTTTGGGGGGCTCCAAAATCACTGCAGATGGTGACTGCAGCCATGAAATTAAAAGACGCTTACTCCTTGGAAGAAAAGTTATGACCAATCTAGACAGCATATTAAAAAGCAGAGACATTATTTTGCCAACAAAGGTCCGCCTAGTCAAAGCTATGGTTTTTCCAGTAGTCATGTATGGATGTGAGAGTTGGACTATAAAGAAAGCTGAGCGCCGAAGAATTGATGGCCTGTCAATGGCACCCCACTCCAGTACTCTTGCCTGGAAAATCCCATGGACAGAGGAGCCTGGTACGCTGCAGTCCGTGGGGTTGCGAAGAGTCGGATAGGACTGAGCGACTTCACTTTCACTTTTTACCTTCATGCATTGGAGAAGGCAATGGCAACCCACTCCAGTGTTCTTGCCTGGAGAATCCCAGGGACGGCGGAGCCTGGTGGGCTGCTGTCTATGGGGTCGCACAGAGTTGGACACGACTGAAGCGACTTAGCAGCAGCAGCAGCAGCAGCTGGAGAAGACTCTTTGAGAGTCCCTTGGACTGCAAGGGGATCCAACCAATCCATTCTAAAGGAAATCAGTCCTGAATATTCATTGGAACGACTGATTCTGAAGCTGAAATTCCAATACTTTGGCCACCTGATGCAAACTGACTCATTTGAAAAGTCCCTGATGCTGGGAAAGATTGAAGGTGGGAGGAGAAGGGGACGACAGAGGATGAGATGGTTGGATGGCATCACCGACTCCACGGACATGAGTCTGAGTAAACTCCGGGAGTTGGTGATGGACAGGGAGGCCTGGCGAGCTGCAGTCCATGGGGTCGCAGAGTCGACTGAGGGACTGAACTGAACTGAACTGTCGGCTCAGTAAATCTTCCGAAATTCTTCCTATTGAATGGAGAGATTATCCACTTCTCAGTTAAGAATTTCCAAAAGTCCTATTTCCGGGTCTGGGGAAAACAGGCCCAGAAAAATTTGCCCTCAAAAAGTATCATTTGCCTTTAGTCAACATGGTATCTTGAATGCCTTCAAGAAAGTGTTCCGGAGGGAGTGGGGCGAAGGGAGAAAGAAAACCCCCAAAACTGTTGACCTTAGTCAAGATGGGTGCCTTTGGCCTCGCTCTATCAGAACGCGCATGCCCACTCTTGTGTCCCCGCCCTTCTCCGTTGCCCTGGCGTGTGCGTCAGAGCGTGGGCGGGGGGAAACACCGCGGGAGGAATAAATTTCTCTGTGATTGGTTGGTGCAGGATTTCAAACCTGGCCTAGCGGCGCGGTGCTGTTCTGCCGTTGGGTGAGACGCGGAGGGAAGTAGAAGGCCGCCCGGGTGGGGCCAGGCGGACCCGAAAAGGTGGGTGTCGGGGGTTGCGAGGAGAGGTGTTTGTGGCGCTGGGTCTTTTGGGGGAGGGAGGCGTCCCCGGTTGGTGAGCTGTGGCCCTCACGGGGTCGGGGTAGGGGGAGGCCGGCACCAACAGCTCCTCCTCCGCGGCCCTCCTCCGGCCGGGGGCGCGGGCGGCCTGAGCGGGCTTTACTTAGGGAGTGGGGGGGTTCTTTCGTGGCGCCATGTTTTGTGGAAAGCCGGGGGCGTCTTTTTGAGATGGTGACTTCAACAGGGCAGAAGCTACCCCAAATAAATGGCTTTCACTTAAAGACAGAAAGTAGGTGGGGTAGCAAGACTTTTTCGACGGTTCTTTTCGGAGGAACAAAACTTTTTCAATGGGAAAAGCCCTGGTGTTCTAGAGGCCGAGGCGGCTTGGAGTGGAGCCCCACTTTCTAGTGGGCTGTGTGAGTCTCGGGAAATGATGACATTTGCCTTTCTCATTAAAATCTCAGCCTTAGAAACAGCAAGGCCTTACTTTATCCTTTCACATAGATCCCTGTTCATATCTAGATCCTATAGACTCATCTACAGAGGGAGTCTATAGGAGGGAGTGTATAGGATTGTGGGTTGGGTGGGAAGATAAGCTTATTTTTAAAGAAACGTCATCGTACTCTTTAATGTGGTGGGTGAGCTTTCGAGTTATTGAAAATGTTTAGGGAAGACGCCTTTCCTATAGGTTAATCATTCAACAGGCATTCAGTGCAAAATTAAGTACAAGACAGTCTTACTTGGCTTTAAATGAGCTTGCAACTTATTTGTGCTAATAGAACTTAGAAAGATAACTGTGGTGAATATAGTAGGCCTTTACACTGTTGAGAATACGTTAGTCCGGCCCTTTTAGAAAATATTTTGCACCATTTATCAAGAGTCATAAGAGATTTTTTTTACCATCTAACTTGGTACTCCAAGCCTTGGAAGTGCATTTTTAAGGAACATGGCCACTTGAAGAAAAACACTGTCCGTAGTGATGTTCAGCTTATTCGTTCATTGAATATTTTATCATCATTTGCCAAATGTCAGTCATTGTTCTAGGCACCAGAAACTCATCAGTGAGCAAAAATCTCTGCCTTCTTGGACGTTAAACTAGTGGGGAGACAAACAATAATCCAAATAAGTCAGTTAATATGTAAATATGTTAGATGTAGATAAATTTTTTTGAGCAAAGTAAAGCAGGAGTTTGGGGGGAAAGATGCAATTTGAAAGGGTGGTTAACAATGGGACAATGTTTTTTTTAATTGAAGTGTAGTTGATTGACAGTGTTGTGTTAGTTTCTGGTTACAGCAAAGTGAATCATGTTCTTTTTCATATTTTTTTCCATTATGGATTTTCTCCATTATGGATAATTACAGGTCCTGCTATACAGTACTCTTGCCTGGAAAATCCCATGGACGGAGGGGCCTGGTGGGCTGCAGTCCATGGGGTCGCTAGGAGTGGGACACTACTGAGCGACTTCACTTTGACTTTTCACTTTCATGCATTGGAGAAGGAAATGGCAACCCACTCCAGTGTTCTGGCCTGGAGAATCCCAGGGACGGGGGAGCCTGGTGGGCTGCCGTCTATGGGGTCTCACAGAGTTGGACACGACTGAAGCAACTTAGCAGCAGCAGCAGCAGCAGCAGCTATACAGTAGGACTTTGTATGTTTGTCTGTTTTATGTATAGTTGTTTGTATCTGCTAATCCCAAACTCCTAATTTATCCCACCCTCTTAGTGCAGGAGACCCGGGTTCAGTCCCTGGGTCGGGAAGATCTCCTGGAGAAGGGAATGGCAACCCACTCCAGTATTCTTGCCTGGAAAATCCCATGGATGGAGGAACCTGGTAGGCTACAGTCCATGGGGTCGCAAAGAGTCGGACACGACTGACTGACTTCACTTTCCTTTCACTTTCTTTCGTTTTTGGTTGCCATAAGTTGGTTTTCCATTTCTGTTTCATAAATAAGTTCATTTGTGCTGTATTTTAGATTTTACATATAAGCAATGTCATATGGTATTTGTCTTTTTCCGATTTCCTTCACTTAGTATGATAATCTCTAGGTCCATCCATGTTGCTGCAGATGGCATTATTTCATTCAGGGCTGAGTAGTATTCTACTGTGTGTGTGTGTATATACATAGGTGTGTGTGTATATATTATGTGTAATATATATATGTGTATATATATTATATACACACACACCCGTACATGCCCCTTCTTTATCCATGCATCTGTTGATGGGCATTTAGGTCGTGTCCATGTCATAGCTATTGTAAATAGTGCTGCTGTGAACATTGGGGTACATATATTTTTCAAACCATTGTTTTTTTCTGGATATATGCCCAGGAGTGGGATTACCAAATCATATGGCAAGTCTGTTTTTAGTTTTTCAGGACCTTCCGTACTGTTTTTTCCATAGTGGCTGCTCCAGTTTATAATCCTGCCAACAGCGCAGGAAGGTTCCCTTTTCTCCATACCCTCTCTAGCATTTGTTATTTGCAGACTTTTTAATGATGGCCATTCTGACTTGTGTGAGGTGGTACCTCATTGTGATTTTGATATGCATTTCTCTAATAATTAGTGATGTTGAACATCTTTTCATGTGCTTTTGGGCGGCTTGTATGAGTAAATGACATTTGAATAAATACCTGAAGAAAGTGAGGGAGTGACCATCTGAAAAATTCTAAGTAGAGGTAAACAGAATTACCCAAATGTTCAAGGAAGAGAACAGTTAAATAAATGTTTATCAACTTCTTGCAACTTAATGGAAACATGGTAGAAAAAAGTAAGAATATATAAATCTATGATTGCAGTTCTATGAAATATGAGTGCATAATGGGCAAAGATTACTTAGGGAGGTGCATTGAGTTCAGGGTGGTGAGGTTTTAGTTTCACCATTAAAAAATGTTACTTTTTTTTTGAACAGAGAAAATTAACAGTATGAGGCAGCGTTTTATATCTGCCAGATGAGTGTTTTAGATAATAAAGAGGTTGTTTTATACTAAAATGATTATGGAACGCTTTCCATAAGTTGATAATACTTACATTAGACCCTGAAGAATGGAACACTTTGGAATGGAAAGAATTCACAGAAGAAAAAGAATAAAAGGAGAACTTAGTATAATGAACTGGTAATGATTTTATGAAAAATAGTAATTTGTCTCGTTCTGCTTTTTTTTTGGGGGGGGCGTACTGCACGGGCTTGTGGGATCCTAGTTCCCCCACCAGGATAGCTGGGCCCTCCGCAGTGAAAGTGCAGAGCCCTAACTGCTGGACTGCCAGGGAATTCCCTCTTATTCCGTATTTTAATCTTCATTCATGTTGGACTGAAGGTGTTCTGTTTACTCTTTCTGCAGTTGACTTGCTCATGAGAACATTTGTTTTCAAGATATTCCTTCTGCCTGCCAATTGAATAGAGGCTTTGATATGGTGAAGCAAAAGCTGGACATTTGGGAAAAAGAATTGTTCTGAAATAACTTTCATATGAAAGCATTTTGTAGTATTGAGACAGTCTTAGGGGATGTTTTTCCTTGGCAGCAGAGAACTGGTATTGTTAATTTCTTGGGACTCTTTGGATTTAGTAACGTTTGTGAGAATGTTTTTCATCAAAACTCTTTCCTGAAAAACTCATTGCTTTGTCTTACAATATTTAACACTCTTGATGCATCTAAAACCTGATGTATAGGTCTCTTAATAATGTTATTTGTAGGGGGAGGAAGAAGAGGATAGAGACTTTTCCCAGGATACTCTGCAGTAAGATCTGCAATAGTCTGTTATTCTGAAGGATGATGTCTGTTCTCTTGGCTGGGTGATTGAAATTAAATTGGGGACTCAGAGCAATCACATCAAGCTGAGACTCTTTCCTGGTGATGCCAAATTGCTCCCTTAAGGATACTCACAGATTGGGAATCTGTAACATAGTGACTTCTCCACCTCTGGGGCTTCTCATCAATAACAGCTGAGATTCTCTAGCACCTTTTTGTTTAAAGTGCTCCACAAACTGATTTCCTTGCTACACACAAGGATCATTTCAGCTTTCCCAGAAGACAGCCGCCTCTGTAGTGAAAAAGTGACAGCTGTTTTACAGCTGCGCAGCAATGTACTACAATATGACTTTGTTTGTGTTTCCGTTCACATTAGTGTATCTCCTAGCTATGAGCTAAATAATAAAGGGGGAGAAATAAACAAGTATTCATGAGGGTGAAGATGTGACCCAGCAGGAAAATTAACACGATTTTTAGTTGATACTGAATAGAATGAGTAAATTTCAACTTGTCAAGATATCAGGGTTAGTACTGATACAGAAAGATATTTTTGTCATCTATAAATAATTCCTTAGAGTCACTTCTATAGAACACAAATAAAAATACATAGTTCCCCAGCATACAAAGTGAAGAGGATTATATTTTCTGGTGCTATTTGGATTGCCCAAAGTAATTCTGTCTTAGAGGAAAAACTAGCTCTTCTCAGATGCTATGAGGCTCATGTAGAAGAGCTTGTTTAAGAGCCTAGACCATGTCAAATTTTACTGTCTCCTCCGTTTTTGATTTGAAGTCCAGCTGTGGTTTGCTAATCACTATTCTAGGATGTAACTAACAACAATCACACAAAAACAAAACCAAAAAATTTATACCCACTCTAATACCCTATAGTCTTATTGTGAGGTTTGCTTTATACAGTATAAAACTTTTATCTCCATTAATTTGTAGAATTCTTTGAGGCAAATATGGCAAGTATTTTTGTTCCCATTTATAGATGTGTTTCAGAATTTTAAGTGACTTATCCACGGTTATACAACAGGTAAATAAAAACTAAAAGTTTATCCTAGGGCTTCTGTCACCTTTATTTAACTGTTTTCTTTGTTTCCATGTATATTAAACATGTTCAGGTAGAATGGAAATGCTTTTGACAATTAAATCATGGTGGGGAATGTGTCTGTATTCATTCATGAGTTTGTTCTCTGGCTTCAATTTATCAAGTGTTTTTTTTCTTTTTTTTTTTTTTAAATACTGAGCCTTTGCAATTTAGTTCCAAATGTAAGGTTTCTCCTTTCAAATTTAGAGTCTAGCTGGGACATAGCTGGTGAAGTTAAAATAGAGTACAAGATGAATGTGCCACGTGAGCAAAGCAGTTGAGGAAAGATTGGGACCAGAGAGGTCAGTTGAAGTGAATGTTAATGACCTGCATGTGTTGAGGGGCTGGCTGTAACATGCATGAGAGAAGAATCCACAAAGTTCGGTGACTATATTTGTAGGAAAGGGAGTAACTTAAGGTGACTCTGAGGTTTGAAACTGAGTGACTGGGAGAATGATAAAAATAAGAAAATCAAAGTTTGATGTCAGGAGGAGGAGGACCAGGGTAGGTCAGTGGGTAGAGTAGTTGATAATATATGTGAGGGAAGGATGTTTTCAAAATCAAGCTCGGCATCCAAGTCATCCCGAATTGAGAGCTATAGGATTGAGTCAGCGGAGGGAGAGCTGAGGGCCAGAGAGAGAAATGGGGGGGCTGTCTGTAGCTATGCAATGACTCAAATGGGGTAGTTGGATACATTGAAACAGCTGTCTCCTAGGTACTAGGCATCCTGTTAGGAGAACAATGTAGATTGGGGTAGTTGTGTGAAATCACAGTTACTACAGTGAGATGTCCCCAAGTAGGTACTCTGTGTCTTTAGTCTTTTCAGGAATCAAGTTGTGTTTTCAAGAAAGTACCTCCACACAGTGCTCACTCTAGGGAGTGGTGTACACAAGAAAATAGTGAAACAAGAATAGAGGAACTTGAGAAAATAAAGAATTTCTCTTAAAGGGGACAGAGAATCAGATTGTTGTCATTTAAGTCGTAAAAGTCCTCTGATTTTTTTTTTAATGACCAGTTTTCGGTATTCTAGTTGCACTGTCGAATTTTCCTTTTCTGCTTGTGTGCTCAGTCGTGTCTGACTCTTTGCAACCCCATGGACTGTAGCCCGCCAGGCTCCTCTGTCCATGGGATTTCCCAGGCTAGAATACTGGTGGGGATTGCTATTTCCTCCTCCAGGGGAATCTTCCCAACCCAGGGATTGAATCTTTTCTGCATTCCTAGTGAAGTAGAAGTTCTTCTGTGTACTGAGCTCACTGTTGTACAATGTCAGATTATACAGATGAGGGAAGAGACGATAGACACGAATAATAACCCCATATTAAAACTGACCACCGACTTTGATTTTTATTGGGAGCCAAAGGAATTCATCATTTGAATAGGCTACTGAACGCCCTATCCCTGTTTTCTGTCCTGTAGCACAGAGATGTATTTGCCTTTCTTTGGTCATATTGTTAAAACCCAAGGGCATCTCTGTGACTTCTGCATCTTTTCCTACCAGTTTTAATACTAGTCTTGTAGTTTTGTTTCTAGTTTAGAGAAAGAGCTTTGTAATAAATTTGTCGGTCTGGTTGCTTAGCAGCTTGCTGTGATTATTATGTAGCTTGGAACAGATACATTGCCGTTTGAAAATCTTGGTTTCCGGCCCTGATTCAGGTATATATTGCATCCAAGCTTGGAATTGAAAGCTTTTTTGCTATTAGAGCAATCATCATACAAGTACAAATGAGTAATTCTGTAGCATTTAATAGAAAATCTTAATGTTTATATATTCCTTTTTCCTTTGGTTTTCCCTCCCCTTTCTTGCCCTTATAGCTTATAGTACAATGTTACAAACACTGTAAAGTCACTAATCCTTCATAAAAGAGTTCTTAAAATTTTATTTAGATGCATGAAAGAGGACCTGGACTAGAACATTCAAGGGATGATTAGGAGAACATAAGAAGAATCCTTTAATGGTGTTTCGGAGGACGTTCAGTTTTCAAATGAAATTTGATTTTTTAATTTCATTTCCTTGATAATTTTCATAACATCGCACTGATGTCTTTCTTTCTCAACTGTTAAGATCTTATTTCCTCAAAGTGTTCCCAGTTAAAGTCTATTTGGAACAGAACTGCCTGTAAGGACACCATTTTTAATGTAATATCAGCAAGTCTTTAGGGGGGAAATATGAAGCTTGAAATTCACTATTACAGAACACAGTAGCAAATGATTTTTCCTTTGCCCTTCTAGCTGTGAAGGTGGTGTATTGTCTCCTTGATGCCAGAATGTGGTACAACATAATCCTTTGCCTATACTTAGTACAAATTTATTAGACATAGTCCCTGCACGCAGTCCAGCAGAGAGCCTGCATTACAGAAATAATTCTTGTGCTGCTGAGCTGGCGATTTCCCCACTTAATCGCTCGTGTGACGTCATCTGTGCCGTTGGTAGGAAATGTGCTGACCATGTCCTGCATTTTAAAAGGCAGTTGCCACATGGGTACTAGCTAAAAATGAAATTAAAAATAAACCTTTCAAGTTACATTGAAAGTCTTCAAAGTACAGCAGGATTAAAGTGGCAAAAATGTTATATTAATCATTAGGCTCGACTAAGTAGTTGATCACCTAGTAATAAACTAACACACTTGTCCCTAATTGCTTTCTTCTCAGCTCCAAAGTGATTGTAGAATGGAGGAAAAGAAGTAGGCAGCAAGGGGTGTTACATTCAGGGGACTGAAATGCTTTTGTAATTTTCAAATGAGTCTTAAACATTCTAACTTTGTTTTTATAATAAGGATTACACAAAACATCAGTTGTTGACTTGAGATTCTCATAGTGGTAGCTTACACATGGATGAGTCCAGATGTTAGTCACTGATCACTGTGCTGGATTGCTACTGAATCTTTTGTCTGGGGGAGATGGCAGGACCCCTAATGTATATTTGATTTCTTGGCAGGAAGATGGATACTACGATGCTGAATATGCGGAATCTGTTTGAGCAGCTTGTACGCCGGGTGGAGATTCTCAGTGAAGGAAATGAACTCCGTAAGTCATTCTGAGATGGCCTGTGAGGAGAGAAAAAACAGATTTCAGATTTGGGCTTTCTACATAGCCTAAGTGTGTTCCAACCCTAAAATTGTTTTTCATTTTGAGTTACCTAAAAAAAAAACAATGGTCAGTTATTTGTGGTCAAAGCTTCATGGACACGGATTCTAAATGGTCACTTTTTTTTTTCCTGTAGTTATTTTTAAATGGGTTTTACCCAGATTTTTTCATTATTAAGGTTCTCTTTTCACTAAATAGTTGGCATTAGTTGCCGATTTCATTTTTGTATAACAAACTGGGCAAAATCTATTGAATTTCTAAGGATGTTGCTTTTTTCATTAGAGGAATAGTCGTGTACATTTTTTATCTGGGGTTTTCCCTGTGTCCTATAAAACATTTTCAATTGGAAAGGAGAAAAATGACATAATTTCTTTTTGAAGGAAGGACAATCCATCTGCTTTCACCTACTTCATATATTTGATGCTTAGTAATAAAGGTTTGAGGTTGGGTGGAGAGCTAGGGAGGCAAAGGAGGTGGTGATGGAATCGTCTTCTGGGAAGTAGATTAGTGACAAAGAAAGGTGGAGCCGATAGCTCTGACTTACTGATCTAAGGGAATTATTCTTTACTGGCTTTTCTTTGTGTTACCATCCTCTCCTATTTCAGATTTTCATGAATATCTAATTCAGTGGGTGTTGCTGCTAAGTCAGTCTCATTGGTATAAAAGTAATGCAAGAACTAAGTCTTAAAAATCTTCATAGTACTTACTATAGTGTGTTGCTTGTGCCATTCAGTGCTTTCTTTAATTTGATTCATGCTTTTAATAGCTTTCATTTACTTACAGCCCTTTCAAAACAATATTCTTTTTTCTCTAATAACTATTGCATGACCTTGTCATCTGGTACCAACTCAGTAACCATGATGGCATACTAATTAGGCTTTTCTTTGAGGTCACATCATCTCAGAAGACAGATTGTTTTGGAGTCCAGTGGGGAAGAGATCTTAAAATTCAGGTTCACTCAGCCCATATTCAGTGAGAACCTATCACAACTTCTAGCACATGTAGAGGGAAAGGGATGACTAAATGACTTCATGGAAAAAACTAGGGTTTGACTTGAGCCTTCAATTGGATATAGGGTAGGATCCCAACAGACAGAGGTAAAAGAGGTCATTGAGTGTTAAGGGAGACTTCTGAGTGGAGGCAAAAGGGTGTTGGATGTGAGGTAAATAAGGGTAAGTGGGGAATGACTTAATCAGAGCCGTGCTTTTGGAAAGTTACCCTGCCAGAGGTGGTGGCTGCATTAGAGGTGGAGGCTGAGAGGCTGATTAGGTGTTTGCCCTAGCTCAGGAAAGAGGCATTAGGGAGCCCTAACTGGAGCGATGATTGTGAGCGTGGAAATGGGCAGAAGAGGCTGTGATACTAAGATCTCTAGGAGGAAGCAGCTGATGGCATGTGGGGGCAGAGGGAGGAATTTGAGGTTTGGAGTCTTAGTAACTAGTGCTGGCTTTTAACTGTTATTTCTGTCTGTGAGATAGGAATTTTGCCACAAGGATTTGGAGATAAATGAGATACTAGGTTGTGAAAATACCTATGGAAAAAATATGCCGTAAAAATACAAGATATTTATTCTTACAGGAACCTTTATTTTATAAGTAAATTTCTGTCTTTCCTTAATTTCTGTTACAAAGTAGAGGTACATTTTGTACCCGCTCTGAATCCCTAACTTGGTATGTTGCCCTTTGAGGAACTAAAATGACTTAATGTCTTCTGGACTCTAGAATCTCCTTTTCTGCAACCACTCTAGTCTGTTATCTTCTTAGAGCCTAGGAATTCTTCCCATGCCTAATTGTCCCCTGACTCCTTACTCTTGCTCTTCATCATATAACTTCATTCCTTTCTTTTTTTTTGTACAGTAATATCTTAGTCATGTATGCAAATGCTCTGGTTTTGGTCTAATATAAACAAGCATTTAATCATTTGTATTAAAATAGGAATGCCTTCCTTTAAATGAACTGATACTTTATTTGGTTTCAGTTCTGTTGTCCGATTCAGTTAGATCTGTAACATATGCCATTTAACAATGAATGGGAATTAAACCCCAAATAAGACTTTTCAAGGAGTATCCTAAAGAACAAGCTAACCAGCAAATTAGGTCAAGTGAAAATCTTTTCATTCTTAAATTGTTTTTCAATTCAGGAAATAGTTGAGTGTGTAGGCAGCACTATATTTAGAAACATTGACCACAGTGTAGAACTAGAAAGCTTTTAGACTATGGAAAATGTGTTTCCTGTTCTTTATTTTTGAAAAAGGGAAGTATTACATACATTGAAAAATATGCAAACAATAAGTTCTTTGCTTGGTGAATCGTGAGAGTAAAATGTGACTAAGAACCAGCTCTTGTTTTTCAACTTTCTCTTTGTGAATCTATAATTTTGAAATATTTAAAGTTGCAAAAGGATATATTGTTTTCTTTTTCAGTTAAGGAGAAAAAAGCCCCTTAGTAATGTGTTCTAAACTGTTAACTAAACCAGTATATCATTTACAACTATTTCAATTGTAATAATATATTTTACTTTTTGAGATCCTTGATATTTGTATTATCTAAGATAACTAGGTCATAATATCCTGCTTTGCTAGAATCTGTTGTTTACTAAAAACTTGTTTCCTTGTGTGTCAGAATCAGTTTCTCTAGATTGAATTGTTATCCTAATTTGTAAGTTTGAAATTTGGTCAAATAATTAAAATTGCTTTAAAAAAGCATTATATTATTTCTATGCTCTTACGTTAAATTCAAATAGGAAAGGCTCCCTTATTACCAGAGAATCTGCTAGCTTTGTGTGAATTTGGCCTAGTTTCCACTGTAAACTGGGTTAATTTGACCAGCAGCAGATGTACACCTTGGAAGGTTCCTCCATGATGCTGGTGGAATGATGGCTTAGAGATACATTGAGGTTAACTAGAACAGTAAGGCATTGTAGAATTGTCTTTGCAGTAGTCTTTGCAGGTGATAAGAATGGATGCCACCAGAGTTGTTATGCTTTGAGGTGCTGCCTTGGAAGCGATGCTTCCTTTGCAGACATTTGAAGAGAGTCCACATTCCTCTTATCAGTGAGTCGTCCAAAGCTAGTATGATCTTCTCGTCCTGTGTCTTTCCATCTGGAATGTTTACATAACCCTTCAGGGCTGTGTTAAACAGCAGAAGCAAATTGGCTCTTTACTTTCAAATCAATATTTGTATAATTATACAGCTGAATGCGATTGCAGGCCTAGACATCTGTAATATTAATCTACATCTACTGGAGCATATTACAGCAGTTACATTTGAATTTGCTGTTTAACGCCTCTTTGGTGCAGCAACATGTGACTCTAAAGGAGGGTGTTTTTGTTTTATGGCCTAACTGTCCTGGTGCATGACAGCTGCCCCAAAGGTATCCTCCTTTGATTGCCTTCTGTTCAGGAGCTTTCACTGTTAGTGTTACATCTGGAGCCAGGTGACTAATGAGTTACTTATTTCATAGCAGATGCCACTGGCTAAGCCAAAAGTAAGTGGCCTATTGGAATAGGAGTTGCTCCCCACAAAACTCTTGACCAGAGTGATGAACATATATCAAGGATCTGCTCCTGGTTATTTTCAGCTGGATTTGCTCATAATTCAGCTAGTCCCTTAATTATGCATTTGGAGTAAAACTAACTGGAGGACTCATTTATTACAGCATTTATACTCTGTTTGGTGCTTGAATTATTAAAGTTTCCCCCTTTTCTTAGAATTTATCCAGTTGGCAAAGGACTTTGAAGATTTTCGTAAAAAGTGGCAGAGAACAGACCACGAGTTGGGCAAATACAAGGATCTTTTGATGAAAGCAGAGACTGAGCGTAGTGCTCTGGATGTTAAACTGAAACATGCACGCAATCAGGTGGATGTAGAGATCAAACGGAGACAGCGAGCTGAGGCTGACTGTGAAAAGCTGGTGTGTATTGTTTTTCTGCTAGCACTGTGACAGTGGGGGTGCCCTGTTTCTTCTTCATTAAAGAATTAGAAGCAGTTTGTCCATGATTGGAGCTGAAATTGCAACCAGAAATACTATTTTTCATAGGTTGAAATTTAAATTTTTAAAATTTTTTCTCCTTTAGATCTTAAACATTTACTTAATATACAGATTTCAAATGAGAATTTAAAGAATTAGGGGGAAAGGCAGGGAGATCCTAGCATATTTGATCTATTTCTTATTGTTGATTATAAGTGCTACCTAGAACATCCTCATGTAAGATAGTAACAGCTAGTACTTTGTCATTGATATAAGCAGGACAATTCTTAAGTCTTTATTGCGGCTCTTAATTTAGGATAAAGGGCTCGCTATGTTCAACCAATATGAACACTGGGACGTAGGGCACTGTCATTTTGATGTACCAGAGTGGGTCATGGTACAAAGGAAGCCCTTACTAGGAGGGATTAATCCATCTTGGTATACTGTTAGATGCCTCAGTAAGCTCAAATCGTCTGGTTCCAGTGCATCACAGCTTTGTATCCATTTTAATGCATTTTGCTCCACCATTTAGAAAGGTGGGTGGCTGCTTTGATCTGTAGAAGCCAATAATTGTCCTGATAAGATGACACTAAAGTGTTTTTGCTCTGTGAAATCTATTTTGGGACTCTGATTTTGCAGTCCTCTCTTTTCTTGAATTAGCGGTTTGATCCAAAAGTCTTGTAGCAGAAACCTCACTATTCTAGATAGAGTTCATTTTACCAGTCAGAAATCAGAGACGCAGTCTGGGCTTGATGTGAATTAATATGCTATTGGTGTAGCAGCCTTCCTGAAGGCTCATTTGCATAATGCTGTATTTTAATGTCTTCTGGTTTGCCTGTCCCATAAATTTAAGGTGAAGCTTTCTCCCCTGGTTAGTTAGGATGTTTTACTCTGCTTTGGTCTGTAGGAAAGACAGATTCAGCTGATTCGAGAGATGCTCATGTGTGACACATCTGGCAGCATTCAACTAAGTGAAGAGCAAAAATCAGCTCTGGCTTTTCTCAACAGAGGCCAACCAGCCAGTGGCAATGCTGGGAACAAAAGGTGGGGGAACTGCATCTGTTATCTGATCACAAGGAACACAGCTCTAATAAGTTCTTATTATCTAAACTCTTAAATATACTGCTTTTGGAATGTGTGCTAAATAAAACAAAAAGACTTTGGAGGAAGGGTGGGTGGGAAATAAAGGTGCAGGGGCTTCCGGTTTTATTTTTTTATCTTAGGTTTTTTCATTAAGGGTAAACTTTGACGTTGGTGCACAATTGCACCAACATCAATAATCCTGCACATTGCTAAGAAACCTAGAGGTGGAAGTGGCAGTTCAGCAATACTTCCAGTGTTTACTCTCTAGAGAGCTCTCGTAGTTCTGGTTTAGAAAGACCCTCTGAGAGCCAAGCCCAGACAATAATTTTGGTTCTACTGCATCACAATTTAGAATAGTCTCAACCAGGCTTTGAATTAAAACCCCCAATACGGTACGTAGGGAATGGTCAGCACTCTGAGCTATTTATTTTGTTGTCTGGTTGTTTTATGGGGAATCTTTATAACTAAGAAGATGTACAGGCTTAATTTCTTAAAAAGCTAATGCTGGGTAATTCTCTCTCTTGTAGAAAACAACCACAGTTGGGATCAAACTGAACTTCACTCTTCTGCCTGTGACTTTTTAGCAGCCTGTAGTATAGACTCAGCAGGAAATAGCACCTATACCCCTGACTAACTTTAAACTGCAGTTATGAGACCTTTGCTGAAATAGCAACTGCGCTGCATGTGTGCTCGTGTGTGCACACACACACAAACACACATACATACACCGTCTCCCTGGAAAACCATAAAAAGCAGCTCAACACAGCTAGGGTTTGAGCTTGTAGTTATCTCCACAGGGAAGATGCTGCTGTGAAATTGCTGATGTTACCTGACTAGTGTGACTTTTTCTGGTGTTGGTGGATTTTACTTTGCACAGTCTTGTTTCTAACTACTATTTCACTCATCTAGACTGTCAACCATTGATGAATCTGGTTCCATTTTATCCGATATCAGCTTTGACAAGACCGATGAATCCCTGGTAATGAACACTTGATTTCTGAGAATTATCTCTTTTTCTTAACCCTGCTCCATCAGGAATCTCTCTTCTGTCCTCTCTTCTGAAATTCCCTTATTACTATTTTATTAGTTGATATGTTATAGATACTGACTAGCTTTTAAAAATATAAATACACACAAGCTTGTAAGAGATTGGCATATATTTAGCCTTTGGAAGTGAGAATATAGAATTTAGGATTTGGCATGAGGTTAAATTTATTTAACGAATCTGTGAGCTGCCTGTACTAATTGATTATTACATCTTGACTTTTTAAAACCCCAGCTAGGGGGAAAAAAAAAAATTATCAAGACTCTATCCAGCCAGGCTTTATTTGCTGCTCTTGGTGAGAGTAGACGTGTGCCTTATTTCTAAATTAAATTGGTTCTTGAGGAAAACTTAGTCATACTTCACAATTAGAAGGAAACCAATGCCTTGGAACTTTAGCCCAAAGGCTGATGAAAGTTTCCAGGCACTAGATAATACCTTGATGAGCAGTGGTTCACCTGTCTGAGCTCTTTGTTACCCTGCTGTTGTGGGGCAGCACCCTTCTTGTAATGTATGGTGATGTTTCTGCATAAAAGGTCATACCCTGATAGTCAGTCTTTGTTCCAGAGACTTGCAACTTATTGGTTTGTGTAGCTTTCCTATTTGACTGGTGGAAAGCTAGCAAACTAAACAATAAATCAGGAGGTTATTGGTAGTTGGTCATTTGATGATAGCAAAAGAAATGACAACTACTTGTTACTAGGCTGAGAGTTTTCTGTCCAAATTCAGAGTTTGACTAGGGCAGTAACTGCTCTTTTGTAGATATTAATATTAGGTATCACCTTTTGGGAATAAGGAATGACACAGTTTGGGATTTGTAATAAAACTAGAATATATTTCTAGCTGCTTTTAGAGCTAGACCTATGGTGTAATATCTCTTGTAACTGAGGCTGAATCAGACAACCAGTACCTAAATTACTTGACCATAAGTTGGAAAGGATAAATTTATTTAGCTAAGCTATAATATATACAACTGTTTAGGGGTTTTGTGTTTTCAGAGACTATCAGGGTCAGGAGGTCATAGGTAGCTACTAAAGATGAATGCAAAAATTGAGTGAGTGAGTGAAGTGAAACTAGACCACAGTGAAAGACAAATGAATACTTTTTTAGGGCCCAAGGAGGAGGGATGATTGAGAGATGTGAATCCTAAACTAGAACTTTTAAAGTGGCTACATTGTACAGAACATCAGATTAGATGGTAGCAGTCCCTAATGAGCAAGGATCACATCTGAACCATTAGTATAGTGCCCACCATTCTGTGAGTTCTAAAACTAATTACAAAAATAATCAGAAACAAAGGACCAGGTACTGAAGATAATCATGACAGAAGTTGATTCTTTAACCTTTTCTTGCCTCTGTGGTATTGATTCCTGATTCTATTATAATAGCTTCAATTTTGGAAAGAAGGCATGTTCACTTACCACAGCCCTATGGCTATAACATTTGAGAATTGTGAGTTAGATACTCAGACTCAGGAGGTTTTTAAAATTTTCTGTAAATGTATTTGCATAGGGTTTAGGGGAGGCCTAACCAAAGAAGGATATTAATACAGTACAATTGTCAACAGGATTGGGATTCTTCTTTGGTAAAGACTTTTAAACTGAAGAAGAGAGAAAAGAGGGTATGTATGGTTTTGTTTACTTTTGGGTTTGTGTGTCTGTTTTTACTTAGTAGCAATAAAAGAGTTTTCTCAGAAATGTTGCCCTAGCTGATGTTAAACACATATTACAAGTGAATCCATGTTGGGGGCGGGGGCAGTATTGATCGTCCCTGAGGTAGTAAACTCAAGACAGAATCCTGTCCTGTCTGTTTCACTATTCTGAGCTGATTTAAGTTCATTCATGGAGAGGGAAAGGATCTATTTAAGTTTGTTTTGAGATGTCATATGAATTTTTATGCAGAACTTTTGTGCTCTAAGTTTCAGATGAAATATGTGTGTAATGGGATATACAGAGATCTATCTGTGCTTGTTTAGGGTCCTTAATATGTTTCTAGGACTTCATGTCCTTAGATAGGATTACACTCTACTTTTTCTGGTGCTGCCATCTAAATTTTTCCAAAGCTTGGTTGTTCTTCTAGGGCACTGAAGGCCTTTTTGTGGAAATAGGCTGTGAGAGAGTGCACATTGTTTGTTATTTCCTGCAGCGCTGGTACCTAGGACTTGCATCCAAGTTGTCTAATTGAATAATTTTATTTTTTGTGCTTCAGATCTCCTATCTGGCACTAAAGTTCTTGGGTTTTGCCCCATTTCTAGCGCTCAAATAGCCGACAGTTCGTGGATGGTCCCCCTGGACCTGTAAAGAAAACGCGTTCCATTGGCTCCACCGCAGACCAGGTAAGAATAACTAGGCTGAGAGAATTGTGGTCTTGAACATAGCGAAGTGTAGTGGCCCCAGCCATAAAAATCCCAAGTCAACATTGCAGTGTTATTTTGAAAGAGATGTTTGGTGAAAGTTTTTCTCTGTACTAGGATTCTTGTTATCCACAAGAATAGAACAGTAAACAACGTCAGCTTCGTGTTTGTTCTCAGTTGCTTGCGTGTATACCTACCCCTGTGACCTGTATTTTATTTGAGAGTATTAGATTTCAACTTCAAGAGTATTTGGGGCTGGGGGCTTAAGTCCTTACTAAGACTCAGAAATTTTTTAACTCCACCAAACCACCCATAGTAGAAGGGAAATTAGATTTATCCTTCCCTCATTACTGCCTTTGTTTCAGGGAAATGAATCCATAGTTGCTAAAACTACAGTGACTGTCCCCAATGATGGCGGGCCCATCGAGGCTGTGTCCACTATTGAGACCGTGCCATATTGGACCCGGAGCCGAAGGAAAACAGGTCCGCTGGGTTTGTGGCTGAATTGCCTGTGTGAAAACAACTGGTAAAATCCAGGGAGAACTGGTTTCTTGGAACCCTCATGAGGCAGGGGCTGGATGTTTTAGGTTTACTTTACTGCTACTCACTGAGGGACAGAGCTCTGTTTTTGTCATGCCCTGCTTTGGCTTGCTAGCCTGACCTACACCACTGGTGTGTAACTTGTCTCTCTGGAGACAGTGTTTTGCATAGTTCACTTCTGTGTGTTGTTATAGATTCCTGAGTGTCTAATAGTTATATTGTATATTTGGCTGTGTCGGATCTTTGTTGCGGCACTCAGGATCTTTGCTGTGGGGTGTAGGTTTATTTGGTTGTGGCTCACAGGCTATTGGAGAAGGCAATGGCACCCCACTCCAGTACTCTTGCCTGGAAAATCCCATGGGCGGAGGAGCCTGGTAGGCTGCAGTCCATGGGGTCGCTAAGAGTAGAAAACCACTGACTGATTTCACCTTCACTTTTCACTTTCATGCATTGGAGGAGGAAATGGCAACCCACTCCAGTGTTCTTGCCTGGAGAATCCCAGGGACGGGGGAGCCTGGTAGGCTGCAGTCCATGGGGTCGCTAAGAGTAGAAAACCACTGACTGATTTCACCTTCACTTTTCACTTTCATGCATTGGAGGAGGAAATGGCAACCCACTCCAGTGTTCTTGCCTGGAGAATCCCAGGGACGGGGGAGCCTGGTGGCTGCTGTCTATGGGGTCGCACAGAGTCGGACACAACTGAAGCGACTTAGCAGCAGCAGCAGCACAGGCTATTTAGTTCCCCTGCAGCTAACATGGAAGACATGTTTCCTTTCCATGTCCCCTGGCACTGGAAGGCAGATTCTTAATCTCTGGACCGCCAAGGAAGTCCCTACTAGTTATATTAGAATTGGGGTTAAAATTCAGAAGGGAGAATTACCTGGCGGTCCAGTGGTTAGGACTTCGCACTCTCACTGTCAAGGATCCTGGGATCCGTCCCTGGTTGAGGAACTAAGATCTCACAAGCCACAGGGCGCGGCAAAAAAAATTCAGAACGAAATATCTAAGACACAAAGCGTGGAGTTGTCTGTTTTCTAGGTACTTTACAGCCGTGGAACAGTGACTCCACATTGAGCAGCAGGCAGCCAGAGCCAAAAACCGAAACAGACGGCTCCAGCACTCCGCAAAGCAATGGGGGGATGCGCCTGCACGACTTCGTCTCTAAGACGGTAAAACTGGGGTTGCTGCTGCTTTGGGACACATCTAATTTTTTAATGGTGGGCATAATATTTGCTAATCACAAATTTACATATTTAGTATTGTAAAGTTAAATGTCAAATTTCCTTCCTCCTTCTCATCCCACTCTCCAGGGTTCTAGAGGGTGTGTATCTTTCCATTCTGTGAGTGATAGTAAAAGAAAGCAACTTTTCAGAAGCAGTTTTTGCTTTATTGTGATATGTATTTACAGTTCATGTTTGAATATGGCACGTGTCCCATTTGATTTCTGGTAAAAATCCAAGCAAACTGACAGGGGCACAGAGGCATTAACTGACTTGTTTGAGCCACAGGACAGTAAGTAGCGAAGTTTAACATAGAGGTTTTCTGACTCCTTGCCAACAAATTCTTTCCACTAGTGTATGGTGATCCCTTCCAACTCAGTGCACTTATGCAAATTACTTAGCCTCTTTTTGCTTGTTTCCTTATCTTAAAAAAACCTATAGGATTATTGTGAGAATACACAAGTAAAAACTAAGTGTAAAGGGATGAGAAAGCTGTTGGGCACATGCTGAGTGCTTAATAAATGTTGATTGATGATAAATGTTCTAATTCATACCATTCCGTTTCATCCTCAGGTTATTAAACCCGAATCTTGTGTACCATGTGGAAAGCGAATAAAATTTGGCAAGCCGTCTCTGAAATGCCGAGACTGTCGTGTGGTCTCTCATCCAGAATGTCGGGACCGCTGTCCGCTTCCCTGTATTCCTACCCTGATAGGGACACCTGTCAAGATTGGAGAAGTATGTATGACCTGTGGGAGCCCTCCCTGTGTTATGACTTTGTTAGCTTTTAAAAACTTCTGTGTTCAGACGCTTCAGTCTGTCCAACCCCTTGTGACCCCATGGACCGTAGTCTGCCAGGCTCCTCTGTCCGTGGGGATTCTCCAGGAAAGAAGACTGGAGTGGGTTGCTAGGGGATCTTCCCAACCTAGTGATAGACCCTGCATGGTAGGTGGATTCTTTACCTCTGAGCCACCAGAGAAGCCCTTTAAAAGCTTATGGTCATTTTTTTCAAAAATTATTGATGCCATGTACATTTCCTCCCTCAAATAGTGAGTAGAAATTATAAAATATTAACTTGAAGAATCCTGTTTGGGTTTGTCTGTCTGATTAGTAGCCTTTCTAAACCAAATTCTTCTTCCTTTTCTTCCCCTCCCTTCCCCTTCCTCTTTCCCTCCCTTTCCTTTTTTTCTTCCTTTTTCCTTCTCCCTTCCCTCCTTTGGCTTCCTTTTCTTCTCTTCCTTCCCATCCCATCTACTTTTGTAAAATTTCAAACATATACAAAAGTAGAGAGATGAGTATAACTAACCCTGGTTCTTATCATTCAACTTTCATGATCCCTGACTTATGTCGAGTCTTGATTTGTTAATACCCCCATCTCCTCCTCCTGACCCTATTCAGTGAATTATTTTGAAGCAAATCCCAGCCATGATATAATTTCATCTTTGAATATTCTTTCTCTTATGTTAGAGATATTCCATACTAGGCTATTAAGATTAGATTCATTTCTAAAATTTGATTCAATTCATTAAGAAATTATTATTAGAAGCAACATTAGCAAGAATCAAAATAAAATGATTGAGCTGCTACTCAGCCTCCAGCAAATCAAATATTACTTTTCTTTAATCTTTTTTTTTTCTTTTAATGCATGATTCCCATTTAATCTTTATTTTTTTTTCTGGTTGTGCTGGGTTTTTGTTGCTACTCGAGGGCTTTCTCTAGTTGACAGTGAGTGGGCCTACTCTCTGTTGTGGTACACGCGCTTCTTTTGTTGTGGAGCACAGACTTCAGGCCCGTTAGTCTCAGTAGTTGTGGTACATGGGCCTAGTTGCTCTGTGGCATGTGGAATCTTCCCAGACCAGGGATCAAACCCATGTCCGCTGCATTGGAGGTGGATTCTTACCCACTGTACTACTAGGGAAGTCCTTTAATCTTAGAGTTTTTATCCATGCTTGTAATTTTTTTACAGATTTTCTGTAATATAGAGCCACGGAGTTCTCTCCTACAGATCAGTGTGTGTCATAGTCAACTGAGTTGTATTAAATAACTTTTCTTACTAAGAGTAATTACAGGATAGAACAGATTTTTTAGAATAATAAATTAGTTTATATTACACTCCATACCTGTAATCTCATTATTGCTTTCTTTCTGATGCCCTTGACTGTAAGAGGAGCAGGGGTGGAGTTGTAGCTAGTGATCTTATTACTTGTTCATGCGAGAGTGTGGTGTATGTGACCATAAATCAGTCCTGGTGTAGAGGTAGGAAAAATAATTGAGCGGCTCTAGTCTTATTTATGCTTTGGGAAGAAGAATTTTAAAGTAGGCATGATGTCCCAGCCTCTGTATTAGTCTGGGGATGGCTCTTCCCACTGGTCTTCATCTACTAGTCTAAGTGGTATAAATAATAACTCTGAACTCGCCTTTTTCAGGGAATGCTGGCAGATTATGTGTCCCAGACTTCTCCAATGATCCCATCAATTGTTGTCCACTGTGTAAATGAGATTGAGCAAAGAGGGCTGACCGAGGTAAGAGTCCACCCTTGGAGAGGGTGAATTTGTTATTTGCATCAGTAATTAAGAGGTTTTTAACTGAAAGTGTCATCTTGATAACAGACAGGCCTGTATCGGATCTCAGGCTGTGACCGGACAGTGAAAGAGCTAAAAGAGAAATTCCTCAGAGTGAAAACTGTACCTCTCCTCAGCAAAGTGGATGACATCCATGCTATCTGTAGCCTCCTGAAAGACTTCCTTCGAAACCTCAAAGAACCGCTTCTGACCTTTCGGCTAAACAAGACGTTTATGGATGCAGCAGGTGGGGCAGATTTTAATGCTTAAATATGAGTCCCGCGGGGGCAGGAGTTTTGACTCTTCTGTTTCCTGCTTTGTCCCTTGCCGGGTACAGTGCCTGAATACAGTGCTCAGATACTGTGATGGATGAATAACTCTTCCATGTTCCCTGTGCTCTTCCTGTCTGAAACGTATAGGGTCCTAACAGGGTTTTTTTTGTCGTACTTTCTGTTGCTTTTTTTGGTCAAGTTTTAGGTTGTCCTTTTGAACCTGGAGCAACCCTTGATTTTTTTACCTCACGCCTTATATTTAATCCATTGGCGCATCTTATCAGCAGAAGCCTTGTAAATATATCTTAAATTTAAAATGTGTCATTCCTATTGCTGTCTCTGGAGTGCTGTAAGACCCTACTGGTTTTCCTATTTCTACTCTTGCCCTCTACAGTATAACCTTCACATAGTAGCTAGAGTGGTCCTTTCAGAATTTAAATTGGACGATATCCCTTCTTTCCTCAGTATCTCCCAGAAGCCTCTCGTAAGTCTCAGAATAAAATCCACAGTCCTTAACAGGCCCCAAAGACCCACATGATTTTGCCCTGGTTATGTCTCCAATATCATTTCCATCAACATGCCTTCCTTCCTTCCTTCTTTTCCGGTTACACTGAAATTCTTGTAATTCCTAGACTATAACCGAGCTTACTCCCAACTCGATTAGAGGCCATCATACTTGTTGTCTCAACCTGGAGTGACATTTGCAGGATTTGCTCCTTTGTTTCTTTCAGGTTTCTTGTTGGATAGCTTGTCCACAGAAACACCTGACCAGCTGGTCAGAAAGAACAGCTCCCATTACTTTCTAGTTTTCTTGCCTGCCTTATTATTATATGTATCACTGCCTGATAGGTATTTGCTTTCTGATTGACTCCTCCAGTAGCATGGGGCAAGGGCTTTTGTTTAGTTCTGCTTGATGCTGCGCACTTAAAACAGTGCCTGGCACCTGGTAGGCTCTTAACATGTTTTGTGAACAAGTACCTTCTTTATAGTTGTAAACTGCAGTTATACATCTGCCTTCCTGGAAACACGAGTTTCCAGCTGCTCTCCCGAACTGCAAGAGTTGTTTTTTTTTAAAGTTCTGATTTCTAATATTGAGCTGTTGGCCAGTAGCCTACTTGTTAATGAAACTAGAGACTGATGCAGTCATGAACCTAATCAGAAGTTTCAGAAGCTTACTGTATAGATGAGACTTTGTGGTCGATAGCTTGGAAACCTCTTGTCAAGGGAAAGAAGTCTAGGCCTCTTGGTGCTTTCTTTTCATTTACAGAAATCACAGATGATGACAACAGCATAGCGGCCATGTACCAGGCTGTGGGTGAGCTGCCCCAGGCCAACAGAGACACACTGGCTTTCCTCATGATTCACTTGCAGAGGTGAGTAGAGCGGAGATTTGTCTCTGTGAGTCTGGGAATTTGCCACATGGAAGAGAATGGGGGTTGGATGTTAGGGAAGAATGTGAAGGGTGAAGTATTTTCCTGTAGATCTTATATTTTGGTCTACTTTTAAGCAGAAGGACAAGTCTTCTAATGTAATGCTCTTTTACATAGAGTGGCTCAGAGCCCAAACACTAAAATGGATGTTGCCAATCTGGCCAAAGTTTTTGGCCCTACAATAGTTGGCCATGCTGTATCCAATCCAGATCCAGTGACATTGTTACAGGACATCAAGCATCAGCCCAAGGTAAGCAGGCATGTTATGTTACATGAACTCATACAACAAAACAGGACAAATTGGTGAAGGTAAGCCCTGAGCGTTGATAGTTCGCTAACATGTTGGGTGGCTTTTAGGTGGTAGAACGCCTGCTGTCACTACCCCTGGAATACTGGAGCCAGTTCATGATGGTAGAGCAAGAAAACATCGACCCCATGCATGTCATTGAAAACGCAAATGCCTTCTCGACACCACAGACCCCAGATGTCAAAGGTAAGGCCTAAGGCGTGCTTCTTAAAGGGCCTGACTCCCTCTCTGGTTTTTGGCTGGATGCCCTCTCCTTCCCTTTGCTAGAGCCATTTGAAATACATATTCTTTAGTAAAATTAAAAGATTTTTGAGAATTCTAACATTAAAGAAAAAGCTATACAGTTCTACCATCCTAACTTTTTTTTTACTTTTCCATGTTCTTCTTTCTTTATCCATATGGATATTTTTTATAAATATAGATATAATAATTTAGATATAATTGGTTATTTCATTTAGCATTTTGTGAGAACTTTCTCTGTTACTGTATGATCTTATCATTTTTATGGTTGTAAACTATAATTTACTTAAATATGCTATGTTTGGTACTGATTTTATTTTTCAGTTTTTCATAACTACGTATACTGATGGCATTAACATATGTATATGCCTTTTTATTTTTCCTAATGGTAAATTCCTTGGAGTGGGAATTACTGAATTGAAATAAAGGTTTTAAACATTTCTGTTTCTTGGTATGCTTTACCAATTTGATTTCTTAAAGGCTTTTGCCAATTTGTATTGCCACCAAAAGTGTATGAGACTGGTTTCATTCCAACTTCATTGGCATCGGAGACCTGTTCTTTTATTATTGCAAGTTGCTTTTTAAGGAAGTATATTGTTTTTTCTAGTACAGGAAAAATCAAATAGATGCTAGATTTGTGAAGTTTGGAGTTTGAGAATGGCTTAAGTCAGAAAATGAATGTTAGCTACTCATTGAGCATTGCCTGCATAGTTCAAAAAATATACTTGTGTGTTATAAAATGATGACAAAACTGACCCCCGGGACTTTGCTAGGTCTCTAAACTTAGCTCTTAAGTGTCTCACAGGTTTTGTAGCTTAATAATAGTTGCCTTATGAGAATGCTTTCTTCCCCACCCCGCCTCCTTTAAAAATATGTCTTACCTTTGATTGAAGTGAGTTTACTGGGGCCTGTGACCACTCCTGAGCATCAGCTCCTCAAGACTCCTTCATCCAGTTCCCTGTCGCAGAGAGTCCGCTCCACCCTCACCAGGAACACTCCCAGGTATGTAGAATTGGTTGGCTCAGGAAATAGGAAATGGTCACTTCCTTGGACATCCTTCCCATCATGCTGAAGCTTATTGAAAGAAAAATTGAATTAGATCTTAGCTAGCAGCTCGATGTTAAAAGCTGTAAGGATACCCTTTTTGAAAGGGTCTAAAGGTCTTTAGCGGAGAAGGCAATGCAACCCACTCCAGTACTCTTGCCTGGAAAATCCCGTGGACGGAGGAGCCTGGTGGGCTGCAGTCCATGGGGTCTCGAAGAGTCGGAAATGACTGAGCAACTTCACTTTCACACATTAGAGAAGGAAATGGCAACCCACTCCAGTGTTCTTCCCTGGAGCATCCCAGGGACAGGGGAGCCTGGTGGGCTGCCGTCTATGGGGTTGCACAGATTTAGACACGACTGAAGCAATTTAGCAGCAGCAGCAGCAGTAGCAAAGGTCTTTAGTATTTACCCTCCCTCATCTCAGGTGATAAAGAGCGGCTTACAGAGTAGTTGCTGAGGGTTTCCTACTTTAGTTGATTGTCAAGTAATGTTATAGTTGTTTATTTATTATTTTTTATAGAGTACTTTTCCAGTTCATTTTCTTTTTCTTTAGATTTGGGAGCAAAAGCAAGTCTGCCACCAACCTAGGACGACAAGGCAACTTTTTTGCTTCTCCAATGCTCAAGTGAAGTCGTGTCTCCTGTTACTTGACAGCATTTACTGACTGTGGGGAAGAGTGCACCTGTACTCTCTACTCTGCAGCCTCATTACTACTTTTAGCATTCTCCAGGCTTTTAATCAAGTTTAATTGTGCATGGGGGTTTTATGAAAACTATATATATCTCTTTCTCCTTCTCCTCAAGTAATGTAATATCAACACCTTGTGCTGTCTTTGGGAGCTCTTAGATGGGAGATCTTTACAGGGGTATGAAATTCATTGTGATTCTTTTGCAGGCTAGGAGGGACATCCCTTTGGCTTAAAGCCAAATTCCCTCATGTAATGACATTTCTCTGATGTAATTTCCATGAGACTAGTGGTAGAAGCCCCTGCCTCTTTGGTAAGACTGACTTGTCTTGGGGTGGGAAATAGCGGGGGCAGGGTAAAGAAAGGTTTGGGCAGAGAATTTAGGATGGCTCCTTCGTGAGAACTTGGAAATTCCCCTTCCCCTGTTAGGAGCTGAGCTGTAACAGTGGAGCCTTCATAGAAGTGGGATATGGGGAGGACTAAACTAGTAATGGGAGTGTGCTTGGCTTTAATTTGGTTTGATTAGGTTTAATAGTGTTAAGTGGCACAACCTTGTAAAAGTTATACTACAATTTATATTTATTTCTAATGGGCTTCTGTTGGGACATTGGGTTTGGTTGGGGTCAGAGCCAGTTTATTCTTAAGTTGAATTCATTCTGATGCTTAACACCCCCCCGCCCCCTTGTCCATTGGAGCTCTACTTCTAAAGGTCAGTGTACCGTCTGTTTAACACCCAACTAACAAGAGTAGGCTGTAAGGGAAGATTGTCAATATTTTGAGTGGCAAGAAAAGCCACAGTCATTTTGTCTTTGCACTTTGGATGCTGAAATCTTCCTATGGAGCATAGCTGCATCTAGATAAATATGAGCTTTTCCTTCTATTAGAATTATTTACAAAGCCTATCAAAATGCTTCCTTCTATAGAATGTTTCTGACCCATAGTTTCAGAACATATAGAATGTTCTGACCCTGTAAAACATACATTTGGAAAAAAGTAAATAGTTTTTTCAAAATGAATGTGAGATTGATTTTCTTGTCTGGAAGATAACCTTCAATGCCTTTTTAAAGAAAATATATTTCCCCAAAAGTGTCCTGAGTCTTATCATTCATTTCTCCGCTCCCCCCTCACCACCTCCAGCTTCACCACCACCAGGAGTTGGTTTCTTTGTTTTAGTCTCTTTCATTGTCCAAAGTGAAGTCCTGGATTTGTCCTGACTCTTAACCCCTTATTTGAAGAAACTACTTTAAACAAAAACCAAACTTTCTAAACAAGTCTTTAAGGACGAGAATGGTGCAGGAAAAAGAAAGAAAGAAAAACACAAACGACTGTCTGGCTGACTGCCTGGAATACCCATCACTGCTGGAAGTGCCTCTGGAGTGAGCTGGGATGATTAACGGAGGGCACCTGCACTTGGAACTCTGAAGCTGGTGAACAGAATGTATCTGAGATTGAACGTAAACAGTTGCAGGCTTAATATGTAACCGTGGAGAGAGGAGGCAACCTACTGGCTTTTTTCCCAGGAGGTGGTAGCTCTTGCGGCAGGGCCCATCTGCCTCAGCAAATTGACAGAGGATGGGTCCCCTCTCCCCTTTCCCTCTTTACACACACACACACACACACACATGTGTGCCTTTAGGATTTTTTTTTTTTTAAACTTTGTCCTGGATGCTGTCTTTCTTATTTCTCTGCAAGCTTAGTGTTGGCCTGTCTCCATATTTGCTGTTCTGTAGTATCTCCCCAAGGTACATTTTAAGTCACTAATGTGGAGGAAGCAAATGGATTGTATAATGTGAGTGAAGGCAAAAGAAGACCCTGTGCAGGAACTGATGGCCCATTAACGAAAAAGGAAATGGTCCTGTGTGTCAAATGTTGGCAGCCAGTTGCTTGGTTTCTAGGCTAGGCCAAGAGACCTTAGCCATGAAAATAATTCTGATATTAGCAGAGGGAAATATGCATCAACCTTCAACTTCTTTAACAGTACTTCATGTGGAACAGCTTGACTTTCGAGGGCTTTCTTAATTAAATTGTACTCCCTTGATGTGAGATCTGTGGCAGGGGCTTGGGAGTGGGTGTCACCCTACCTCCTGCTCCTAATCCTAACCCTTTCTGATGTTGCCTCTTACTCTGTCTTTAATGCAGAGCTTTATTATCCCACTTGCTAATAGCCAGAATATTTACATCTTTAAATCCATTCATCTCCATCCATCTGTGTAAGGCTCCTGAGTTTGATGTTGATTTAACTGGGCAAGCATTACATGGTTTGATTTAGGAGCAACAGTTGGTGTTTATTACTGGATATTTAATGGTTTTTTTTCTTCCTTGAGAAGGTGAGTTCTTTGCTTGCAGAAATAAGAGGGCAAGAAGGCATCTTGAGTTTCCATCAGAAGACTGTAGGGTTCTCAATTGAGTTAACTGTGGGGGAAAAAAGTTATTTTGGGCTATGAACTGACCCTGTGGCACTGAAAGGGATCTTGAGTTCCTAAATTCATGCTTCAGTTACCGAGCGGCACAAAGTGACAAGGAGCACTGTGCGAGTGCTGAGAGCAGAGATCCCAGGCTTGGTATTTTTGTTTGGTTATAGTAGGGCCTCTCTGCCCACCTCAGCCTTTGGACAGGGAGACAGACACACGTGCATGCACATCCAGTATGTGGTTTCCTATTGGAAAGTGTTTGGGCGACCCAAGGCTGTGCCTGGGATACTGAGCAGTCTGCTTAATCATGTGTCACCTTTTCTTAGATTCTCAGCAGGAGCAGGGAAAGAGCTGCTGTGGCATCCAGACCTGAGAAGCAAGGGTGGCAGGTGCTGAGTTCAAGTTGGCGTAGCTCACACAGTAGGTTCTTGATCTGTGTGCTTTAACGATAATCTCGGTCGTGACTCAAGCTTGAGCCACTGGTGCGAAAAGCTTTTAAGCCTGCAGGGTCAGGGCATGTTAGTCATTGTGCTGTTAGTATAAACAGGGTTTGGAGAGTGGCCACTTCACCTAAGAATTTAGTAATTAAAAAAAATAAAATCTGCTTCCTGTAGCTGGTATATTTTGTAAATAAGTGAAAGGCCCCAGACCAAGAGGTCCTTAACTTGGGTGATTTGTGAGATTCTCATTTTCAGAGTCTATATTTGTTGATGGTTTCTATTCACGAAGTCAGGCTGAAGACAGCTTGACGTCACCAGGAATAACCTTGCAGTGTGTGGGAGCCTTGTCCTCTGCAGTCGTGTAGGATGGGAAAGGAGGCCACTTTTCAGGGACACAGAGTTGGAAGCAGGAATTTTCCCTTTTGTATACCTTCTCCCTCTGTAACTCTTGCCAGGCTTCATTTAGTCTCACTGTTTTTATACAGCATTACTCTTGCATCTCACACAGTTGGACACCATATGTGTGTTGGGCTTAGACACATGTAAATGGATATTTAGACTTCTAATAAAGCACTTGCCAGTTAATATCTTCTCTGGTCATCAATGAAGATAGAATTAAGAACTGATTCTCCACAAAGCCTCTAGGAAACGTAATGTGGTTACTTACAATATACAGGGTGCTTCCATTTAACATATTTGACCGCACCACACGGGTGGAATAGGTGATGGGATCCCAACTGATGACAAACTCAGTGAAGTAATTTGACTCAATTTCTCATAAATTGTAGTTTAGCTGGGATTAGAACCTGGAGATTACAGCTCCTGCTCTGGAGGTTAGCTGTGGTGTTTGCTACTTCAGACTTCCCCAGCATCATGGGGCCTATGATATTAAGTATGTAAATAATTCGACTCAGGGCTGGCTGTATGCAGACGTGCCTATGCACTCTCGACAGATGACCCAGAAAGAGCAGAAAGGCCCAGACCGCTGGGAAAAGCATTGGGACTGGAGATTATTCATTCCATAATGTTGGGTTGTTGGGTCAGTTGGAGGACCTGGGCTTGGTGGTCTGGTGCTGTCCTCTGTGTGGAAAGAAAGGATGGGCTGGTGGAGGATGAGCTTAAGTTTGTCCTCGTGGGAGTCTTCCTGGGCCACCCATGTGCATCTTGTGTGCTCTGAAGCCCAGAGCTAAGATCAGGCAAGACTGAGCCAAAGCCATCAGCCCGCTTCTAGAGACGTGTCAGCGGATTAGCTTATTGGCTTTCCCCTGAGTGGCATTAGCTCTCACCCCGTCTCATGTTCACCATCTGGCTTTGAGTAAGAAGTCTTCGAGTGATCTCTCTTCAGCAGCCAGCTCTGTGCCAGGGCTTTCTGAGGGCTGTTCAGCTTTCTCCCTCATCACCCTCAGAGCCCAGGGCTCTGAGGAGCCTCTTGGAAAAGAGGAAGCCCGTTTGTTGTGTTCACACAAATGTACACCTGGCATCCAAAGAATACTTGAGACCTCAGAGGAAAAAAATAAGGTCAAAGGAGAATGAGTGCCTGGTTAGTGGCCTAAAGTCTTGTCAAAACTAACAAGTGGAGTGACTTCCCTGGTGGTCCAGTGGTTAAGCCTTCATTCTCCCAATGGAGAGGGCGTGGGTTTGATTCCCAGTCGGAACTAAGAGCCCATAGGCTGCAGGGCCAACTAAGCCCACGAGTCACCATTAAGACCCAATGCAGCCAAATGTTAAAAACAAACAAAAAACCTAATAAGTGGCTCTGTCCTTAGGTGAGTTTTAAAAATGGAGTTGTTCTTGCTACCTGTGAGAAAAGCTCTTTCTGCCTGTGAGATGATACTGTTTGTCCAGATTTTAGTAGAGCGAGTCCTACAAAGGGGCTGGGATTTTTCTTCTTCATTGGAAAGCAAAACCTGGGGGTGGAGGTGCTTAACTGAACCACCTCCCCTCTTCCCAGGGAGCTGGCTGCTCTCCTCCTAGGTTAATATACATCGACTGGGGCTAAATGCTTGATGCTTCTGGACAGAGTCCAGCCCCTCAGCAGAGCAGCCACACTGTGGAGATACAGCTGCTAGCATTAAAGGGCTAAGCCCTTTCCAGCTGCTTTGCTTTAACGGGAACTGCCTGCAGTTGGCAGCTTATTGGCGCCGTCTTAGCCCGCTTCAGAGCAGATGACTAATCTCGGCATCTTCTCAGGGCCCTGGTCTGGAGGCTCGGGGGCAGGTAGCCCCGTAGGGTAGGAAGTGGTTGGATAATTGGTGTCGGAGTGCTAGGTGGTGATCTCAAAAATGGCAGTCCAGGCTTTGGCAGGGTTTGTGTTTTGCTTTGCCTCTGTGAAAAAAGTGGGGTTCTCTTCAGTGGGCTCTGGTGCTGAAGGAGAAGAGATGCTCACTGTGAGGGGCAGCCTGGGCATTTAAAAGCTGGAATAGCAACAGATGCACAGAGGAGTTGAGTGCATACGAGGGCAATGAATGTTATCTAAGGAAGAAGACTTGAGCCCTGTGATGCGGTCCCACTTGGGCCTTCCATTCCCAAATCTGAGTCAAGGAGCCAAGACTTGAAGGAGAAATGATCATTTCCTTACTGTAAAATGCACTTAAAAATACAATTTAATGAGAATTAGATTCTCTTATAATCAGTGGTATGTAACAGTGCTTTTCTTCAGTGGCTGGTACAGTAGTGGTGCATCTTATCATCCAGATTGTTTGGCTTGGAAATATTAGCTGTTCATGAGAGGTAGGCTGTTGGCTAGCCCCAGTGTGGAGGCAAGGGAACCTTCTACTTAGCTGTGATCAGAGAGAGATTAAAACGGAGAGTTTCCCCAGGTCTGAGGGCAGTTGCAGTATAGGAAAAACAAGGCTTAGCCCCAGGACAACTGGTATGAAGAAGCAGACAAGCAATGTGTAGAAGAGAATCAAAATCTGCCCCAGTCATGACCCCCAGAACCCTTACATGTGACCCCTGAGTTGGAGAAGGGGGAAAAGAAGGGGTTGTGGATCAGTGAGGCTCTGGCCATGATATAACAACACATCCTGGTAGAGTTCTGAAATCACAGTACAGTATTGAAACATCCAAGGTTCTTTACATGGAGGTGTTAGATAATCTGTACAATCCTTCGTCCAGTTCGCTCACCAAATCTGGAATGCCAGAGGTCTTTCCTCCTTGGGGAAGTGGGGCTTCCCTGGTGGCTCAGATGGTGAAGAATCTGCCTGCAATGCAGGAGATTTGGGTTTGATCCCTGGGTTGGGAACATTCCCTGGAGAAGGGCATGGCAACCCATTCCAGTATTCTTGCCTGGAGAATCCCATGGACAGAGGAGCCTGGTTGTAGAGTTGGACGTGACTGAGCGACTAACACTTTCACTTTCCTCACTGGAAACTGGAAGGCCATGTTATGGGCACCGACAAAAAATGGGGACAGATGGTCAAGCTAAGGAACCTGTTGCCTGGAGATGAGACTAAAAATATAATTTTGCTTAAGAAAGTCTTCCTGCTTGGGTAGAGAGAGGTGTTCCCAAAACTATGAAGAGATGTGTTCAGTGCCAGGACGGAGGTGGGTGCAGAGTGCTGTGGAACTTTAAAGGAGGGAGGAACTGGAAGCTTCAGACAGAGAGCCTGGAGCTGATGACTTGAAAGCTGGGACTCAGGCTGAACCTGGCCGCTCGAAAGGCCTGGAAGCATCAACAGGGCTGGGGAGGGGCCTCTAGGTTGGTGCTCTATAACTGGTCGCTGTCCTGGACTGCTGTCCTGTCCTCTCTTCTGACCGGGGCTGGGCCCTGGCCTGCCTGAGCCTTGTTCCATCTGTCCGCGGGGGTGCAGGGGAATTGCTGGTCTCTGTCTCTGGCGTCTTACACCCCCAGCTCAGGCAGAAACTGACTCTTTATCTGACTTAATCAGAGCTCTGAAAAATTTCCATTCCCTGCTTTTCTGCCCTTTAACTGCAGCCTATTAATTAGTGCCTTTGGGCTCCCCAGTCTCATAACCCCCCTTCACTAACCATGCCTCCCCTCTGTAGCTTTTGCTAAATATGTGACTGCTCCTCAGTGTAGCTGCTCCCCCCTGAGAAGTGATTACAGAGCTTGGCTGTGCAGACCCCCTGCCCCAGCTGCCCGAGTGGTGACCTCTTGGCCGGAAGCTTCCTCTTGATTAGCCCTAACCTCTCCCCTCCCTCTGTCCCTCCCTGTCCTCCCCTTGACATTCCAGAGGCCTGGCATTGGCTATCTATCAGTTAACACCTCTTGCTAGGAGCTGTCTTCATGTTCCAGGTCATGGAGAACTGCATTGTGAGCTGTCTTCATGTTCCAGGTCATGGAGAACTGCATTGTGAGCAGTTCACAGAGAGGTGAGCTGATCACCTCTCCTGACCGAGCAAAGTCTCCCATCAAAACCCCAATTAGCTTGTTCCAGATCACTTGACCTCATTATAGATTAAAGATCACAGATTTTGATCTATGCTGCCTCTTAAAGCTTCAGCTCTTTTGGCTGCTCCCCTTTTGTTTACTTTCGTATGAGATTCCAGGTGCTCAAAGCCCTGCTCTTTTCACCGCTTTATATCCACCCAGCCTCCTTTGCTTCATTGAGTCTCCCCCAAACTGCAGTCCATCCAAATGCTTCACCACTGTGTTCTGAAGAGGGCCTTACTTCTCTCTTAGGTTTGATTTTTGACTCCTTTTTTCTGGGATCCTCCTCACTGCCTCCCCATTGTCCCACAGCACATACACACTCTTTTTCTCTCTCTCTCTCTCTCTCTCTGTCTCTCTCTCCACACACGTTCCTTCTCTGTCTCCACACACACACACACACATTCCCTCTCTGTCTCCTTTATTCAAGCTCAGGCTTGTGTATGGGGAGAAAGTGATCCCTTCTTTAGTAATAGCCTGGCCATGTTAAAAACCGCAGGAGAAACAGCTGAACTTTTCGGCAGAGGGCATGGCAGTCTACCTCGATTACGCTGAAAACCACCACTGAATGAGATCTGTGTGTCGGGCCCCATTGGGTTCTTCCAGCCCCTTATGAACAGACCCTGTTTTCCAAATGAGGAAACTAAGGCTCAGGATCCTGAAGTAACTTGGCAGAGTCCATGCAGCTGAGCCCGTGTTTAAACTTTCAACTCCTATTCTATCTTTATATGGTCTTTACTATTTAAGAAACAAAAAAACCTTGACGCACAGAATCCTTTAGGCCCAAGTGATTTTCTTTTGGAAAGTGAACGTCTCTGGATAGTTGTCTTCTTCCTCTCCTCTCAGTCCCAGGAGCTCCCTCCGTGGAGCCCCCCTACTGTGCAGCGTGGTCCCAGATTAGACCTGTGTCCTCTTTACACCCGGAGGAGGCAGTGGGGGTGGGGAATGGAGAGGGGCTGTCTGCCAGCCAATGGGGATGCGACAGCCTAGGCTCTGCGCTCACATCATCTGCTCCTGCTAAGACAATCATCAACATAAAAGGCTAATTGTATTAATCACCAAGGCATCCGTCCCAGGCCCCCCTCCCTTTCAGGAGAATTATGAATTGCAATTGCAGATGGCTCCGCTGATTGAAGGCAGCACTCAGCAGGGAGAAGGGCCAGATCAGATTACACACCATTAATTAAAAACTTCCCCTGACAAAAGGGAGGAAGGGAGTGCACACCAAGGGTCTGCCTGGTTGGGTCTCTGTCCTCCCCAAGCTCCCCAGCCCCTCATCCAGGCTCCAGTTGTGCCTGTGAAGCGAAGACCCTGGCTGGAGCCACTGAAATTTGGCTCCCCAAAGGCCAGCCCTTCCCACATCCAAGCAGATGGCCGGCTGTCCTATTAAAGGGCTCCAGAGAAGGAGAAGCTAACCTTTGGTTACTCATTCCTGTGTCTAACTTTGGATGCTCTTCAGATTCTAACCTAATTCCTCACTTCTCATGAAGCTTGTCTCTTGCTCTAGTCTATTATGACAGAGCAGAGCTTTAAAGAACTATTTGGGAAAATAGCCCCCTGCTTTCTCTTCAGGCAGTCACCCTCATGCTCTTGGCCAGCTGGGACAGAGGTTCCACGGTCTGCTCTAGGGCAGGCGCAGGAGCTCGAGTGGCTGTGCAGCCTCTCCCCAGCTCCCCCAGCCTTCGAGCCTAGGCTTCTCAGCTGCTGTCTTCTTGGCTTATTTGGAGCAGTGACTCCCGAGTTTTCTTGATCAATTACCACCTCCCCTCCCTCCCCAGCCGCCCAGCCTCAGTCATTCATTCATCAAACTTTTATTGAGCACCCACTGTGTGCTTGGTTCTCAGGGATGCGGAGATAATTTGTCTCGGAGCTTAAGAGCTTGCTGCAGGAGCTCCACCCCCCTGTCCTCTTCAACCTTCTAGTTCCTGCTTCCTTCTTTTCTCTGGCCGCTGCTTGTATAAGCCCCCCTGGAGCTCTATTTTGGAAAATTCTAAGCTGGGAGCTGGGGAGACCTTGGGGGGGGGGTCTGTGGTACTGAGCTGGGTGACCTTTAGCAAGTCAATTGCACGCACGCATGTGTGCGCGTGCACACACGTGCACGCCCAGCTGTCGCTGCTCATAAAAGGGCACAGGAGGCCCTGGGCTCTGAGAGATTGTGAAGATGAATGAGTGGGGCCCAGCTTGGAGAGATGTGAGTGGTTCTCTGCACTGACTGTATTACAGAACACGGCTGCTGTGGCCACGAGCTCTTAGGACTCAGCCACTGCACTGTCACAGAATGGGCCCTGTTGCCCTGTCCTTGGGAGACTGGCATGGAAAAGGACCTATGTTTTTCATGCTTTTGACTGCTGTAGTGCAGGGTACCATAGTGACGGGCACCATAGAGATGAGAAAAATTGACTTTTACTGGCTTGTCTTTTCATTCCAGGGTCCCTCCCCAACCTGACTCCTGTTCCCCCATCACCCCCCCACACAGACACTCACAAAGCTCACAAAGGTCAGTAGGTCCAGGAGAGAAGAAGGTAGGGCCCTGGGTAAGTAGAGCAGATGAAATGAGAAAAGCCTACTCACTTTTCCCTCCCTCTCAGTCATCTCCCTGTCCCTTTTTTCCTCCTTCCTCCCATTATCAACAGCAATTGTATTCAAACCCAATAATTACAGTAACAGCAACAATAATCATTTATTGGATTTGTTTTTCTATTCTATCATTTTAACTTCCAAACACATTTTCCAATCTCTTGTTTAACATCAATCTCGGGGGTAGATTTTACAGCCCTTACAGCTGAGGAAGCTGAGATCCAGACAGGATCCCAGGTCATAGGCAGAGTAGATTTATAGCAGCTTGTAAATATTAACAAACTAGGTGAGACTCCAGTAGTCTTTCAGAGGCACTGCACTGCAAATCTTGGTTTCCTGGGTTATTCCTGACTCCCCACCATCCTTGGGGCATATTCAACAGCTTATGGGGGATCCCGGCAGAGCTAAGAATGAGTCTGGAGATGGCTTCTTCAGGCCCAGGTCACGGACTGAGTGCTGCAACGGGACCTTTCCCCGTCAGGATTGTTTCTGTGGATGGGGTTGGAGTGGAAGGCAGAACACCTGGGGAGAAAGGCCCATCTAGGCTGAACCTCCCTTACCCGTATCCTGCCCCTCCACTAGCTGGAGAAAAGATTCCTCTCTGTGCCAGCTCTTCCCAAGGGAGGGGCTCTCTGCTGATTTCCTCATTTGGAGGTGTGAGGAATGAAGATATAATGGGAGGGGACAATCTGGCCTCAGGAAGCCCCCAGTCTGAGGGGGAGCCACATCCCCCATCCACATCCAAGGGCAGAGACATCCCTCCTTGGAGCTCAGAGGCTGGCCCAGGACTTGATTCTTCTGGGAAGTCTGGATCCTCCTTCCAACAGTGGGGTGAGAAGTTAGAGTTCCCGGAGGTCCCCACAGCCTCTGAGCAGACAGCCTGTCTGGGCTCAGATTCCTTTTTCTCCAAGACATGGGGACCTGGAAGCCCAGGGTCCTGCCTGGGGTCCAGACAGATGAGAGACAGGGAGAGTGGTGATGAATTCCCCTGCCTCCCTCTGCTCGGCCCCATTAAAAGCGATGGAAGAGGAGGAAATGGAGCAGATTTGCTTCCCAGGTTCCTTCTAGAAATGTAAGGCTGGGGATCCCCCGCCCACCCTGTTAGGTCAAGAGGCCAAGCCTTCCCACCCCACCTCGCAAGCCCCCCATGTCCCCAGGAAAACCTGAAATCTGGTTATATAAAGCCTGCTGTCCACTTTGAGGACTCTTTTCAGAAGCTTGAGGGCAGAGGCCAAGCTCTATGCCACCTGACACACAGTCTCCATCTCAGTGTCCTCTGAGTTGGCCTGGGTTTCTTTTTTCTGGGGTTCCTCCCCTTCCATTTTCTCCATTTCTGCACTGCCCGTGAGGATGGCCAGTCGCTGGGCCAGGGTCTTGGTGTCAGGGAACAGGATGAAGTTGTAGATCAGTGAAGCCAGGACGGCTCCTGTCAAGGGTCCCACCCAGAAGATCTGAGGAGGCAGAAGCAGATGCCCTGCTCGTGAGCCAAGACCACAGGGCGGCTCTGGAACTCCACCTGCTTTCCAGTGTTGACTTGGTCTCCTGGGAGCCCTGGAACTTTCTACAAGGTGGCAAATTCAAGAAGCACAAGTCTTGTCCACTGCCCACCCCCCCCCACCCCCAGCAACCCCGACCCTGAGTCTCTGCAGGTGCAGGGACCTAGCCTCCCCGGGGCTGGGTCAGGCCCCCACCACCCCTGCCTCCCTCTCATCTCCCCCGTTTCAGCCCAGAACCCTGGCTAGTGCTCTTCCTGTCCCTGCTGGTGTGTTTGTGTGTCTATTTCTGTTTGTCTTTTTCTCTATCCAAGTTTGGAAACTGGTCCAGCTGGAGGAAGTGAATAAGGAAGCAGCCAGGACTTGAGGCCCAGTCCAATGGTGCAGCGCCGGCCCTGGCCCACTTCTCGCCAGTCTACTGGATGCCCCTGACTTTTTGAGGTGGGCAGGAAAGGATGCTGGCCCTGGTCTTCTGAGCTTAGGGAAACCTCCACTGGGAGTGAAGATGGTTCGTGGCAGGTATCCCCCAGTGTCTGGGGCCCCCCTGCTGGTGAAAGTCCCTATGGGCACTGGGGCCTCTCCCCTCCCCTGGCTGCCGGCAGAAGGTCTCACCCAGTGGACTTCAAACTTCCCCACGATGACAGCGGAACCAAAGGAGCGGGCTGGGTTCATGGAGCAGCCGGTGAAATAGATCTGGGGAGCAAGTGAAGGGCAGGGTGTGAGCAGCCTGAAAGCAGGCCTGGGAGAGGACAGTCCTTTCCCCACCGCCCCGCCGGCTCAAGCCCCAGCCCCCAGACTGGGGCTCTGGGTCCCCCTGCCCTGGGCCTGAAATGGGGCATAGCCTTGGCTCCAAGGCATGAGAAGTTCGGGGAGGGACACTTCTGGCCCCCAGGGCCCCGCCGCCTCCCCAGGGAGGGGCCAGTGGGTACACAGGCGGGTGTCCCCTGTGCCCCTTACCCCGATGAGGTGGCCCACTGCCACCGAGGCTCCAATTGTGGCTGCAGGGGAGCCCGTGGTCTGACGGCTGTCAGTGGAGGCGAAAACGCAGAGCACGAGCTGGAGGGTCAAGATGAGTTCCACCGCCACCGCCTGGCCAGTCGAGGTACTGCTCCGGACCTGTGCGAGCAGGGGGTTATGCTGGAGGCAGCGGACTCTGCCTGGGGATGGTGATCCCTGGGCCCTCGTTCCTCAAGGTAAAGGTTGTGACACCTTGCCACCGCCAGCCCCCCAGGACTTAAGGAGCTCATGGGCTGGGGAGAGCGGTGCACTGGGGTTCAGGTGAACCCTGAAGTGAACCCACACGGACACCTGCTCCCTGCGGGAGTGAGCAGCACCCCACCCACTCCATGGGGTGGTCGGGGCCACGGTCCAGGGGGAGGTGGGGGCTCAGGGCTTGTGGGGGAGGGAAGGCTGGAGAAGCTGTGCTGCACAATGCTCGCCTGTGGGCTGGCTGGGAGGGGCAGTGTGTAGGAGTGGAAGGTGAGGACTGGGGGACGTAGGTGGAACATGGGTAAGTAGAGAGATCTGGGGAGGTGAGACAGGCCGCAGAGTGCTGGGGACAGAGGAACAGGAGGAAACGGGTTGGGGACGCGGAGGTGAAGTAGGTGCAGGGTCCCCTGCTGCCCCAACAGCCCCAGCTCTCCCTGGCTGCTCCAACCCTGAAGTGCCTGGTCCTCCTCCCACTCCTGGTCCTCAGTGTGGCTTCTTCCTGTCCCCCCTCTCCCCACTGTTCCTCACACCACAGTCCCCTTCCTGCTCTGCCTGCACTAAGGCCATGGTCTTTCCCCAGGGCCCCACGTCCCCAGGGCAGGTGTGGAGCACGTGCTCTGCTGTATCCCCTCTGCCCCGGCCTGGCCCTCCCCACTTACCACCTGTATGGACCTGCCTCTCCCTCTCCCTGCACCTACCATATTGACCCCAAAGTTTTCTCGGATGTCCCCAGGCGTGACCCCGTAAAGCAGAGCAGCTCCCGCCGTGGCCCCTGCCAGCTGGGCAGCCACGTAGGCCACAGCCCGGGGCAAGGAGATGTGGGAGCCCACGAGGAAGGCCAGCGTCACGGCAGGGTTGACGTGGGCCCCACTGGCCTTCCAGGTGATCTGCACGATCACGGCCGTGGCCAGGTTGAAGGTGATGGCGATCTGCAGCACAGAGGGAAGCACCAAGGGCCATCTCAGAGCCGAGCCCACGCCAAAGAACACGTACAGCCCCGTGGCCAGGAACTCGGCAAACAGAGCCCTGCTGATGGTCATCCAGAGCCGGCACACCAGCATCTTAGCCAAGCTGTGCCGGCCTGACTCCATCGCCCCCGGGTCTATGTTCCTCTTCTGATCTCTGCCTTTTCTGATCTCCTGTCTTCGGGCTGCTCCGGCCCCAGCCTGCAGCTCCTTATGGTGCTGCTGCTTCAAGGACCATGCTGGTCAGACTGGCAGGGGGCAGGTTGACAGGGTATTGTGTGTTCGGGGGGTGGGGTGGGAGGTGTGGGGGTGGCCACACGCTCGCCCCACCCTAAACTCACATGACAGCCAAAGGAGGGGGGCTGTCCTTGGGCACTGAACTGGAACCTCCCAGGAGTTTTCCAAGCGGGGCAGGCCTAACTCTGCTGCTGGCCGACACCCAGTCTGGGGGCCCAGGTGACCCTAGGATGCTCCCATCCGCGACGTCAGCTTAGAGAGAATGAGATCACTCAGATCCCCAAGTCCAAGGCCTATGTCAGAGGGCCCTGTGCACCCCCTGCCCCAGGCTCCTAGTCTCCTGGCCCCCTTTGCCGGCAGACTTGGCCTCCAAATGGGTTCACACTATTCTGCACCCCATAAACCAAGATGTGAAGGAAGCTCTGTCCTCCACTTCCACCTAGAGCACCATTTTCTGAAAGCTGATGTGAACGGGGTCAACTTTACTGAGGACGTGAGCCTGCAGGGGTACAGAGGAGCAGGTTGAGGGGCAGTTGCTCCACAGCTAACTGGTGACACCTGTGGCGGTGGGTACCTCTGCTGCCCACCGGTCTGGAGTTTCCATTGACTCTTCGCCCTCTTGTGCCTCTTCACAGGGCAGCTTACCATTCTTGTGAGTACGCTGCCTTAGTTTACCCACACCCAGGCTCTGCCCTTTAACCCCCAGCAATATACCAAGGTATTTTCTCAAACAGAAGTGTTTTGTCCCTAAGAAGAACCTGCCGAGCTGCTAAAATAATGCACTTGTCACCTCTTACCCACAGCGGAGTGCCCAGGCTGTGCCCGGAGCCATGTGTCCCTGCCCAGCAGGTGTCCCCTGGTGTCCGCAGGTTCCCCAAATGTGACGTGTCTCACGATGAGATTCTCATTTCTCCCCGGGTCCCCTGAATGCATTCCTGCTGTTGTCCCCAGCTCAGTTGGTGGCACCTGCGAGGCATCTTTGACCTCGCCCTCCCGCCCCCGTCCAGCCAAGGCATCAAGTCCTACTGATGCTGAATCCCAAGTATTTCCTGACACTGCCCTCTTCTTGCCACCCCTGCTGCCCTGCAGCCTTCAACCATTCTCTCTGTCGTCTCCCTTGCTCCGCTCCAATCAATTATCCACACTGCAGCCTGAGTGATCTTTCTAAAATGCAAATCTGATCCTGCTGCTCCTTGCTAAAATCCCTTCAAAGCCTCTGTTCGCCTCTGTGAGCTCCGTGCCTGGCCCCCACGGTCCTCTGGGACCCTGCTTCTCCTGCCTCACCTCTCCCCACTTCCTGCCTTGTTTTTTACCCTCTGGCCTCACCAAATGGCCAGTGGTTCTAGAATACTTCATGCTGGTCTCCCCTGGGGGGATACTCTCTCTTCTCCCTGGAAAGCCCACCCCACGTCCTTTGTTTGGGGGAGCCCTAATTGATTCCTGATGAAAACAGACAACTCAATGGAAAAGTCCCTGATGCTGGGAAAAATTGAGGGCAGAAGGAGAAGAGGGCGTCAGGGGATGAGATAGCTGGACGGCATCACCAAAGCAATGAACATGACATTGGGGAAACTCTGGGAGATGGTGAGGGACAGGGAGGCCTGGCATGCTGCAGTCCATGAGGTCACAGAGTCAGACCCGACTAGTAGGTGACTGAACAACAGCAATCTATTCCCAAGGCTCAGCATTGACATCACCTGGCCCTTTCCTGGGTGAGGCCTCCTCACCACACCTGGCCATTTACACTACAGTCACCATGGGTGTTGTCATGGTGTTAATGTATCGCCCCAGTGAGGTGGGGAGCCCCTTAGGGGGGCAGGAACAAGTTTTGTTCATCCCTACATGTACCCTCTTGCGTAGGGATTGGCTCAGGTGCTCAATGAATATTTGCTGAATGAATGCATGAGTGAATAAGTTTCCTGACCTGGAGGCTTTCATGTCTGCTTCATTTCAGCCAGCTCGCCTTACAGCCTGTCCTTACCTGGGACAGGCCTTCTGAAATCTTCAAGTGAAATATCCCAACTCTGACCACAGGCTCTGTCCAACCACCCTCTCCCACTTCAATTCCAGCCACATCCCTCCCCCAATCCTCCCCTCCCCCCTTTCTGTTCACCCCACCCTCCTGATTTGACTCTACCTTGTCCAGCCAGATCCCCTGGCGTCTCACCTTGCAGTGTCCTCTGTCCCAGCTTCCCATTCTCTGCACCTTGCCCTCCCTGCCCCCCACCATTTTCCTCCATGCATGTTCTCCTCCACACCCTTCTGCTCCCATCTGTGCTGCTGAGCACTGCTGGAGAAACTTGCCCAGCCATGCAGACTGATGCCTTGACAAGCCTATGGTCTCTGGCCTCAGTAGGGGTCTCAGTAATCCATACACCACACTGTCTCCAGGCAGCTCTCTCCCTATTCTAAGCCCTACTTCAAATCTTCCTACTCTCTTTGAGTACCCTACCTTGCTCTGGCTTTCTTCCAGCAGATCGATTTGCCTCTTGCTCTACCTAGAAAGTGAAACCAGCTGGCAAGACTTAGTATATTCTCCCCTGTCCCCTGTCCCTGCAGCCCCCTGTGCCCTTGCCAGCTTCCCTCTGATCCTGAAGAAGAGGCAGCCCTTCTCCTGGGTTCGAGTCGGGGCCCCTCCTTGGGTTCCTGGCTCCCTTCAAGTGACTGGGGACCTCTCTCGGCCATTCCCAGCCTCATCTGTGATTTTCACATCTCCCTCTGCCTGGCTGGCTCTTTGAAACGTGCCTGGGTAGTCACCGAGTAGTGGAGACTCTGGGTTTGGAATGCTTTTCTTTTTTGGTTTTCTTTCAAGACTTTGCTCAAGTTCAATTCCTCTATGAAGCCTGCCCTAATTTTCCCCCTCCAGCAGAGTCAGGGCAAACTTCATAGAGAAGATGGGCTTGGGAATAACTAGTGGCTACTTCTGACTTTGACCTCCTTGGTGCTGCCACTGTTCCAGTGCAGACTCCCAGGCTTGCGTGGCATGAAGGACTCTTTCAAGAAATGCTCCAGGCTGAAGGAATGTGGCTGTGGGCACAGTGTGAGTGACATTACACCCTGGCACGGAGGGGTGGGGGGAATTCCCTGCCTAGGGGCTGTCCCAGCGAATTTCAAGGGCATCTCCCTCCTTTGCTCCCCTCAGACAGGGTCATAGAGGGCCTGAGGACACGTCCCAGTCCCTGCATATTACCTGGCCTCAATTTCTGCACCTGTACACAGGCACCAAACAGCAGTCATGCCTGTCTGTTGAGAGCCTTTGATAAGAAAGAGAAAGCATTTGAATACTACCGTGTGTTCCGCATCCCTGACCGGTGTTAACTCCTGTCACCTCAGCTGCCCCACTTTTAAAGTGGAGATGATGGGAATTCCCTGGTGGTTCAGTGGTTAGCATTCTGAGTTTTCACTGCCGGGGGCCAAGTTTCAGTCCCTGGTTGGGGAACTAAGATCCTGCAAGCTGCGCCTTCAAGGCCAAAAAAAAAGTGGAGACGTTAGTTCCCACCTCCCTAATATGTTGTTGGAGAAGGCAATGGCACCCCATTCCAGTACTCTCGCCTGGAAAATCCCATGGACCGAGGAGCCTGGTGGGCTGCAGTCCATGGGGTCACTAAAAGTTGGGCATGACTGAGCGACTTCAATTTCACTTTTCACTTTCATGCATTGGAGAAGGCAATGGCAACCCACTCCAGTGTTCTTGCCTGGAGAATGCCAGGGATGGGGGAGCCTGGTGGGCTGCTGTCTATGGGGTCGCACAGAGTCAGACACGAATGAAGCGACTGAGCAGTGGCAGCAGCAATATGTTGTTAGGAGTGAATGTGCTGATGATGCCTTGGAGAAAGTCAGATAATGGTGATTTTTAGGATTGTCACCTCCCTTCCCACTCCAGTGAGAGCTGTGAAGACTGTGCTGGGTTAGAAATGGCCCAGGACAAGCCGCACCTGAGGCCCCTGCTCCGGGCCCCGGGGTTGAGAGCCTTGAGTGTGTGGTGGCCCTGGTCTCCAGCTGACCTGGAGCAGAGTCTCCTGGGACCCTGCCTGGCCTGGAACTCGGTCCTTTACCTGTCCAGGACAGGTGGACATCGGCCAGAACTTGCTCTAGCCAGCGTGTCCCTGGACCTAGCCTTCCTGGGCCCTAGTGGCATGCTTTTGAGGTCACTCATGCTCCAAGAATTTTTGTCAAGCCCCGTACCTGGCTGTCTGCAGCTGCCTGCCAGGAAGCTGTGTGCGCTCACTCAGAGGCCTGTCTCCTGGCACCCTAGACTACCAGGGTGGGCATCTCCATGTATGAGCAGGTGTGTGTGTGTGTGTGTGTGTGTGTGTGTGTGCAAGTCCACTTGGGGCAGTGTGAGTGCTAAGGTCCTATCTCAGGGCTGGGAAGGGATGGGGGAGCAAGAAGGAGAAGGAGGAGAGATGATGGTGAGATGAGGAGGAGGAACAATAAGCATGACAGAAAGGGAAGGATTCAAGGTCATCTCCCTCGTATCCCCTCACCCACCGCACTAAAACCTGGAAAGAGGAAGCGGAGGCTCAGAGGCCGGCTGAGAGGGCCGACCCTCCCTGCAACCCCTCCTCTTGTCCAGCCATCTAGACAGTCAGCCCTCTGCCTATCCTCTGCTTTGACCCCTGGTTCTCCACCTCTCCATCATGTCACCATGTCCACCTGGGGAAACTGACCGTCCCTGGGCACAGGGGGAGGGGAAAGGGAGGAAGCAGCCTACGGAGAAGCAAGGCTTGTCTGAGTTTTGTCTTCAGGTGGAGCAGAGGGTCAGAGGTGGTGACTGAATATGGGTGTGCTTGGATATGACACATACTTGTACCCCTCAGAGAACACATGGAGCCAGGTACCAAGGTCTGATCCCCAGCGGTCCTGTGAAAAGGAATGGGGGACAGGCGATGTGGCTCCGCACACATGCGGAGCGAGAAGTCTATGCGAAGATGCAGCCCGCTGGGTACAACCGGAGATCCGAGAAGAGCGGGGTTAGCGTGTGCTGGCTCATGTGTGCGCAGGTCTCTGCCAGCCTTGGACTCGAGCTCCTCGGAGAGGATCCGACAGGAGGGGGCGCAGCGCCCTCTGCTGGCCAAACAGCCGGGCGCGTGGCACCTAGTCCGCTTCAAGCCCTAGACGAACCTCCCTCCGACGCGGTGCCCCGCCCATCCCTGAGGGTCTGTCCCTCATCGACCCGCCATTCACCGCGTCCTGCTTCCCTTGGGGTCCGTCCGAGAAAGGAACCAAGTTGCTGGGCTGGATGAAGAGGCCAGGCTCCCAGTCACGACTGCACCTCACCTGAGCCGTTTGGAAGGGCGAGTGAGGTCTGATATACTGATCTACAGATTGGGGTTGAAAGAGCCGACCCTCCCAGTCACCCCTCCTGTCCATTCATCTGGACGGCCAACACTCTGTCTATTCTCTGCCTTGACCCCCGATCCTCCTCGGTCTCTCCATCCATCACCGTGTCCACCTTCCTACCTGGTGAAACTGGCCGCCCCTGGGCAAAGAGGAGGGGGTGAGTGGGGAAGGAATCCCCTTTCTTCTGGACCACTCCCCGACAGTGGGGTGGGGTGCAGTGGGCTGGTCCAGAGGACCCAGACCTCAAAGACTCCAGGTGCCCTCTCGTCGGCGCTCCATCTGACTGGAGCCCAGACCCGGGACTTGGGGGAAGAGGAAGCTCAGCAGTGGTGGATCCGGTGGACGAGGTCCCCCCCTGCTGGTCAGAGCTGGTACTTGCGCCCGGCTCCTGGGTAGAGGCAGGGGTGGTGGCAGCTGTCGGGGGCGGGTGTGCGCCTTCACTGGGGCTTCACACACACTGCCATTTGATGTTAACTATAAAGCTGCCAGGCAGGCAGGACAGGGCAGGGCTGGCCGCAGCTCCCTTTTACAGATATTAGACCCAAGACTTCCCTGGTGGCTCAGACGGTAAAACCGTCTGCCTATAATGCGGGAAACCCAGGTTCGATCCCTGGGTTGGGAAGATCCCCTGGAGAAGGCAATGGCAACCCACTCCAGTACTCTTGCCTGGAAAATCCCATGGAGGGAGGAGTCTGGTAGGCTACAGTCCATGGGGTCTCAAAGAGTCAGACACGACTGAGCGACTTCATGTCACTTCACTTCTTCAGACCCAAGTTTGGGCTTCTCCAGTGGCTCAGCAGTAAAGAATCTGCCTGCAATGCAGGAGATGCAGGAGACGCGGGTTCAATCATCCCTGGGTGGGGAAGATCCCCTGGAGGAGGGCGTGGCAACCCATTCCAGTATTTTTGCCTGGAGAATCCCATGAACAGAGGAGTCTGTCGGGCTACAGTGCATGGGATTGCTAAGAGTCAGACACGACTAAAGCAACTGAGCACTCACACATCCACCACCCAAGTTTGGAGGAGGGCTGGAGCATCTGCTCCACGCCCCCCCCACCCCCACCCTCCGGCGCCGACCCTTGTCAGCCACTGTCAATAGCTTCTCCCATCCTTTTCAGTCCATCTCCTGGCCTTCCTGGCCCATTCTCTTCTGGAGCAAAACTGAAAACCACAATGAGAGGTTCCCACACCAGAGAGAAGCAAGAGCTTGGGTTAAACACTCTCAGGAAAGCAGAGGCCCTCCAGAACTGGGGTGTGGCTGGGGGCCCAGCTGTGGACATGCTGATTTCTTTGCATACAAGCAAATCGAGCCCTTGATCTGAGATGTCTGCACAAGTGTTTCCTTTCTATCGATTGTCTCATTTTATCTTCACAACAATCCATGGGTACAAATATCCCCATTTTACAGACGAAGTAGTTAAAACTTGGACAGCTTGTGTCATCCAGAGTTGCACAACCAGACTTGAACTCAAAGCCGGACTCTAACTCTGATGCAGAGCTGTGTCCTGAGCTTTATCTGTCCCTCTCCCCACAGAGAGCAGCCCAGTCCCAGGAATCTCCCTCCCTCCCTTCATCTGACCCCACAACAACCCTGTGAGGGAAGCACTTTTTTATTCTCATTTCATAGTTTAAGAGGCAGAGGCTTGGTGAGTTTAAGAAAGTGTCCTAAGGAGTGTCAATGGCAAGGGAACAAGAGCAGTAAGGGCAGAGCTAGAGGCCAAGGGGAAGATGGTGAAACCCTGGCTGGTGGAGGCAGACCCAGAAAAGAGGTGGGTTGGGTATGGCTTCCGATAGGGGTGGGGGCAGGGGGCTTCTCCCTCTGAACACAGGCTGTCAACGTGGCACCTTTCTGGAACCTCAAGGGGCCGAGAGGGGAGTCCGGGACTGTGTCTCCTGGCCCGATGACAGACCTGGCTGCTCACCCCCTTGGCATCTCAAGGGGCTGCCGGCCGGTTCACTTCTCCTCCACCCTGCTGAGCACACCCTGTCTCTGAGGCCCTCCTCAAGTGGCAAGGACTCGACATAGCTGAGGAGGGAGGGGTGAGCAGGCGGTCGCTTGGTGAGGGCGTTCTCTGTTCCCACTGCCCCCCCCTGACCTCCAGCTCTGTTCCTACATTTGGTCTCTCTGCCCTCTCAATCCCGCCTCTCTGACTTTCTAAGCCTCCCCTGGCCTCAGTTTCCCTGTCTTTCTGCGGAGGATTGCGGAGAATGTGGAGGGGGTTGTGGGATGATGCAGAGGAAAGGTGAGGAGCTACAGTATTTTGAGAGAGTATCTTCTGGAGCGAGACAGGCCAAACATGAATGTCAGTGGTTTATTGGGAAGCCCTCACCTTAAACACCAGCACCCTACCCCCTGGATCCTTGAGCAGAAATAAATAAGGTGGCATGTAATGAACCTAAGAAGCTCTGGGGTGGGTCAACCCCTGTCGTCCCAGGGGCTGGGGTCCTCCTGGCTCTGGAAGAGGGGCTGGGGAGGAGGAGGGGATGCAGACTGCCAAGCCACCCCTTCCTGCCTGGCCCCGGGGCAGCCTGCATTGAGCTCACCACCCCTGAGGTCTGACCTCCCTGTCTCTTCCCCATCAGCTCCCAGCCCCTGGCCCCCTACCCCAAGAGTCCCATCCTGTGTTCTTGCTTCCAACTCTTTACTGCACAGCCTGGGGAGCAGCACCTCTTTCCCAGCCCAGGGGACCCAGCTGCGGGGGGAGGAGGCCTTGCTGTCATATGCTTCTCTTCTTCTCCCCTGCAGTTCAGGGGCTGAGAGGCTGACCCCTGTCTGATGCTGGTCAGTGGGCAGTCAGCTCCATGGTCTTCTTCCGCTCCTCTTGGCTCTCCTCCCAGTCCTCGTCCGGCTCATACGTGCCCTTGAGGATGGCCGCACGATCACTCAGGCTCAGGGAGTGGGGGAAGAGCAGGTAGAAGTAGATGATGGCAGCCACGGCAGCCCCCACGATGGGCCCCACCCAGAACACCTGGCAGAGACAGGGCAGTGGCAGGGTTGAGCCCTCCCCCCAGAGGACAGACCCAGGGGCCTCTCAGAGGAGACAGATGCAGACACGCCCACACCTCCGGAAAGAGAGAATTTGCCCTTTTTCAGGGACAGATCCACTGACATCCCACTCCCCAATGACAAAGGACACTGACACCCAGGTCCTGAAAGGAGATGGACATCCCCAGAGGGACAGGGCCCCCGCCAACCCCACTGTGCCACTGCTGCAAGTCGCATTTGACTCTTTGCGACCATATGGACTGTAGCCCGCAAGGCTTCTCTGTCCATGGGATTCTGCAGGCAAGAATACTGGAGTGGGTTGCCGTGTCCTCCTCCAGGGGATATTCCCAACCCAGGGATCAAATCTGCAGTCTCTTCTGTCTCCTGCATTGGCAGGCAGGTTCTTTACCACTGGCGTCACCTGGGAAGCCCACCAACCCCACCCTAAAGAGAGACAAATGAACCTTCAGAGGGAAGAGACATGGAGAACCTCAGAGAGATGAACACAACTCCTCTCCCTTCCACACAGGGAGAGAGACAGACTCTGGAGAGAGACCATGAGCTCTCAAAGGAGATGACAGACAGATTGTCCAGAGGGACAGACCCACAGGAAGGAAGACTCTCCCCAGTCCCCAAGAGGCACAGATAAATAATACATCAGAGAAGACAGACACTTGGACTGCCCAGCCCCCCGCCACCCCAAAAGATGGAAACCGAATCCTCAGAGACCAACTCCGGAGCACAGGTGCTTTTCCCTTCCCTAGAGGGACAAACACGCATAGTCGCTGCCCCCCAAACAGGGTCCCCTGCCATCTACATCTACCCCTGCCCTTGTTCTGGCTGCATCCCCTTCTCTCTCCAGTCACCCCCAAGCTCTGGGCCCCCATCATCCAGAAAGTCCTGTTAACCGTCAGCTGCTGAGGCTGGGTTTCTAGGCACTCATTGCCAGGGAGACAGGGGAGGGTCCAGTCTTACCCAGTGTGCGGAGCTGAACCGATTCATGATCACTGAGGGACCGAAAGATCGGGCCGGGTTCATGGAGCAGCCCGTGAAGTAGATCTAGACAGAGAGAAGGAGGCCGTGAGGAGGGCAGCATGCCTGTCCACTCTCACAAGGCCTGGACCCGCGCTGGGGTCCCCTAGCAGTTCAAGAGCTCAGCCAGGCCTCCAACCATCCCCCGATTCCTAGCCTGGAGCCCTTCCCTTCACAGTTCCCTCTGGATCCCTCCTCTCCTCTCTGTCCTGAGCTTGGGCTTGGTTTGCTGTCCCCATCCCAACTCCCCCTCACTCCCGTATTTTCTCAGACTGGAGGGGATTGAGTCTGGGCCAGAGTATAGCAGCCTTTGCTCACCCCCACTAGGTGGCCCAGTGTGACGGACAGGCCAATGGACAGGGCTGGGGAGCCCACAGGGCTGGTGCGGCGGGAGTCAGTGGAAGAGAAGACGCAGAGTGCCAGCTGGAAGGTCAGAATCATTTCCGCCACCACAGCCTGGCCCGCAGTCGTGTTGTTGTTGAGCTGCAAGGGGATGGTGTGTTAGGAGCCCTGCCTTCTTCTGACTCTATGGCCAGGAACCTGCAGGGATGGGGGTCTTGGTCTCCAGGGACTCCTAGGGCCCAAGTGCCTGGAAGCCAAGCCCTGTCACTTCAGGGAGGTCATTCATTTGCCAAAGAGACTATATACTTGCCAGTGGTCAGAAAGCTTGGAATGCAAAGCTGTGGCCAAAGTGACAAAGCTGGGGGACCTCTTCCTGGACACTGGCCCGTCACCGGTCTGCCCAGGCCCCAACCCCCACAAGCTGGCATTTACCCTCCCTCCTGTGGGCAGCTGCCCAGTTTGCTTACTGCTCCCCCTAAGCCCGCCTCCCGCCCGTGCCTGACCCGCTGCCAGCTCCAAACCTCAAACCCGTCTCTCCGGTGGGGCTGACTCATGGTTTGACAATGGCCAGGAAAATCCTCCTCTGTGTTTGATTAATGAACCCAGTTTGCATGGGACAAGGGGGCTGAAACTGGGGTTGCAGGGATGGGGGGAAGGGGAGGGGGCCAGGAGCAGAAAGCAATATTCATCAGAGGCCATATGTACGGGCATCCCATTAGGGAGTCCACAAGCCTGGCTGCTAAACATACCCCCCTGAGTCCCACTCTACGGAAGTCATGGCCATTCCCATGTAATGAGAATGAGAAAAACAAAACCCAGAGAGGTTGGGGTCACCAAAGGCAGGATCACAACCCATCTCTCACTGATGGTTCCATGAGACCACTCCACTGAGGGCCACACGGGAGTGATGAGGTGCCCAGGAGGACAGAAGAGCTCGGAGGTAAGACAGGAGAAGGGAGGTAAGAGAAGGTGGACAGTAGGCACCGGGAGAGACGCTGGGATGCAGCAGCAAGAGGTGGGTGGGCAGGCAGAGGAGGTGGGTACGAACCCGAGGAGTCGGCGGAGAGCACACACCACCATGGAGATTCATCTTCCTGGCCTTAGGATGCTATGACCTTCTTGGCAAAGGTGTCAGCTGGCTGGTCTACTCTGTGCCACCCATTCGGGAGATGGGACTTGGAGACCAGGTCCAGAGCCCACCCCAGGGTCCCTGCCCCACCGCCAGCCCCCTGGGCACTCACCGCATTGACAGCCAGATTGCCTCGGGCATTGTATGGTGCCAGCCCATAGAGGATTGCGGCCCCGGCAATGGCGCCCACCAGCTGGGCCACCACGTAGAAGACCGCCCGGAGCAGGGAGATCTGGTTCCCGACTAGGAGGGCCAGCGTGATGGCGGGGTTCATATGGCCACCGCTCACGGGCCCCAGGGCCTGGGCCATGGTTCCTATGGCCAGGCCGAAGGCCAGCGAGATCTGCAGGACGCTGGGCAGCGCCGACGGCCACTTAAGGGCCGAGCCGAGGCCAAAGAAGACGAAGATGAGGGTGGCCAGGAACTCTGCGAACACTGCCTTGAGGAAGGCCACGGAGCACACCTCCTTCTTCATGGTCTTGCAGCAGTCCCCGCAGGGGTCACCCGTCCGGGAGGCGGTGGTGCAGGGGGTCGGGGGCTGGCTCGGGGGCGCCGCACAGTCCCGGGTGCCCGCACAGTCCCGGGTGCCCGCGGCGTGGCTAACGACGTGGCGCGGGGCCTGCGGGGGCGCGCTATATACCAGGCAGGCGGCCCGCGGCGGGGCGGGCCCGGGGGGGCAGTGGGCGGCTCCCACACCCGGGGGCCAGCACTGCACGCAGGGAGGGAACTTCAGGGCCGCCGCGCCCCCGGCCCCGCGCGCCCCCCCGCCCGGGCAGCCGCACGCCCTCTGGGGCCACGTGACTAGGCCGGCGGTGTAGACCGGCCCGGCGGGCTGGGACCCGCGCATAGTACGCTCCGGGCGGCTCCCGCGCTCCTACTCCACTCTATCTGTCCCGGGCTCCCGGGGCGACTTTGCTGGCTCTGGGCTCTGCCGTTCTTCGGCTCTCCGGACGGGTGCCTCCGCTGAGCCTTGATCTCTGGCCGCGGTCTTCCCCTTTTCTTCTCTCCGGGCGCTGGGTCCAGCTCCTCCTTTTCCTCCTGCGACCTGGGCATCCTGACCCGGCCTCATGCCCGGCCGGGCTGGAATGATGCGCTTCCCTGAGGACAGCGCCGCCGCCGCCCACCTCCCTGCGGGCCCGCGGTGGCGGTGGCGGGGGCGGCCGGCCGGGCAGGGCCTTGCGGGGCGGTCCGGCCATCGCGGGCCTCTCCCTGACTCGGGCGGGGCAGACCTCCTGGATTGGAGCCGGGGCGTTTGGGGATAATGAGCACCAGGCCAGCCTGCCCTGGACTTGGCCATCCTAGCGTCTACTCTCTATTTCACCTTTCGTCATCTCTTCTACTCTGTCTCTGTCAGTCGCTGCATCATTTTCCACGTCTGAATGTCTTACATGTGGTCTTTTTTAGTTCCCCCAAAGTCAGGTTCTCCCACCCGTGAACTGGGTAACACTTTCTTCCAGTCCTTCCCAGTCCCTCCTCTCCGCCGCCCCTTCTTCCCCCAACCCGCACCCCTCCCATCCTTCCCTCTTCCCTAATCCCTGGGTAGGTATGTGGGGAATGAGGCTGGAGGGCCCTTGAGAGCTTGGAAGAGGGGCAAGGAAGGACCCCCAAGATCCCAGGAGTGGAGCTGCACTGAAGACGCCTCCACCACTCCCGTGCCCCGTTTTTGGGAAGCACTCAGTCTAGTGCTTGGCACAGAGCAACACTCTGTAAAGTTTCCTCACATGTGACTGTAATTTTTAAAGCCTCCTGAGGGCTGTGTGTGGAGCGCAGCAGAGGGAGGGAACAGGTGCTCTTCCGTCAGGGGGCTGAGGGGCGGGCCGGAGGAAAGTCAAGGACCTGGCGGAGCGGGATCTGGGCTCCATGGCAGCTAAGAGGCCAAAGAAAACAAGGACTGAAGAAACCTTGCTATTGTTCCTGTTCTGCCCTGGTTTCCTGCTGGAGCTGCTCCTCCCCCAGGTCTCTCCTCCTAAGACAGGGGGCCCGTCGGTCCCTTCTGCCCTGGGTCCTGTGGCCCTGCCCCTGGCAGAGGGTGGCAGCTGTGTACAGGATCTTCATCTGGGCTTGAGGGCACAGGGCTCTGCGGGCCTGGTACAGACTGCTGCAGACTGGAACAATGACATTCGTGACCCCAGAGACCTTTGAGGACTAAGCTCTGTCACCTCTGTCTTGCCTCCGGTCTGCCCCCTTCCATCCTTTTTTTCACTCTCTCTCGTCAAGGCACTGCTCTCATAAATCCACAGATCTTAAACTCCACAGTCTTAAAGTGGGAAGGACTCAGTAGTGTCACCAGGGGAAGGAAGCTCCTACTTGAGGTTTTGAGACCAATCTTTTACAGCTAACCAAGGGCTCTGGCCTCCACTGTGTGATTAAATTCTGAGCTACCTGTGAGGGAAATCAGATTCAGAGGTTCTGCCTTGCCCAGGGTCACACAGTGAGCTAAGATGAGACCCACAGGCGCATCAGGACTGACCTGGTGTAGTTGAAGAACAAGACCCTATCTATCCAGGTGGCTCAAATGAGGGCAGCTGGTTATGTTTCCTAGGCCTGGCTTGAGGCCTTTCTACCTCTCTCTGACCTTCAGGGTCTCTCTGTCCCCAAGCTGTCACAAGAGTGCCCATATGCTGGAATTATCTTTGCCCTGAGCACTTGGATCCTTCCCAGTCAGTCCCAGAGGAATGCTTCCTTGGCACCTCTCTGGGCTGGGAGATGCATCTCCCTGTGTGTGGCAGGGAAAGTTAGAATCTCTCAGGAGGAACCCCTTCTTTTACTCCTGATATTGGGCCCCCTTGGCGATCATATGGCATCAGGTAATAGGTGAACTGTGACCTTCTCTGGAATGAAGAGTGCTTCATCATGTCTTCCACTTGGTGGGGGTTTTAGTTTTGTTCAAGAGTTGAAAGATAACATTATGTATATTCCTTGAGGGGGAACCAGGACCCTGCCCCCAAGGCTGTACTACTGTTTCTTGATTGCTCCTCCTTTGTCTTTGCATCCCCTCCCTTCCCTGATCAACAACTATTTG